>NC_068941.1:42812294-52812294 GCF_026419915.1 Harpia harpyja
TTTTAATTATGTGTATTATAAATGATAACTCTACTTACAAAGCAAAAAGGAATTGTAGGAGGGGTGCAATAACATTAATTTAAATGCTAATGCAAATCAAAGCAACATCATGTTTCTCTAGCTTTCCCTGTAGATAAAATTCCGTACATTTGGTTGAAAAGCTTACATTTTTTCTGCATTGTGGATACATTGCCTTGTGCAGTATCAGTGAATCTCTATTTTATTTTGGACTGAAACAAAATTTGAAATACGACTTGCAGTTTTAGTTGGAATCCATTTCTTAGGCTTAAGTAAAATGTTTACTGAACATTGGAGAAGACAGAACATTTATCAGAAACTTGAAATCCCTTCTTGTGGTACAAGCTCTGAGCCTGTTTCTGCAGGCATGTGAACACAGTGTATACTCTCAATGCAGTCAGCAAAAGAGGTATATACAGTGTTTTCAATGTCAAACTTACCAGTAACTTCCCTCTACTTAAACTAAACCGTTTCTTGACGCATCTGTAATCCATAGGTGTTCTGTGCATTACTCCTCATCAGGAATGTTGGGGGATGCATTCTGATTTTTAATGTTCAATGCTAGAATGACCAAACTAAAATAATATTCATATGGTAATCTAAACTTTTTGAAAAAGTAGAATTGCATTACTGTATACAGTGGAAAGCTATTTATTGTACCTCTGGGCTTATTCCTCTAAAAATCATAGTGTAAAAAAAAATCTTTGTCAAGCCTGAACTGATGTATATAACTGAAATAATGTAAAGTTATATTTTCATGTTTTTATACTTAACAACATGATGGGAATACATAATGTATGAGTATTTCAATTACAGATAATATTTGATTGGATAATACACATCTGAGTTAAAAAGCAGTAATCATAGTTTAATATCCATGTTACAGTACATCAGTATATTGCTATATAAAGTATGTCTGTGTGCATTTAAGTGAAAAGTAGTCAAGAGTGATGAAAGCTGTCCAAGGGTTTTTTATTCATTTTATATGAAAACTGTTATGGAGCAACCAAAATGTTTATGAACTCAAACTTGTGTAAATTTCAAAATGTCCTTTTACTGTAGCTTTTTGTTTACAGTACAGTATCTTATTTTCTGCTTTGTTAAATGAGTAACGGTACAAAGCTGGACATACACTTTCTAAGACATTAACGTTCCCGTTTTTTCATGTATACCTATATGACAGAAAATGCTTCTGATTTTATTTTTCAATCTAACACATGATGGCTTTTCTGGAGTGTTGTATAAACTTCAATCATACATAAAAAATCTTCTTAAAAAAGGCAAAAGACCTTTAATGTCTGTTTAGTATTATTGAAATCTGGTTTCTTATTTATTATAAATGTATTTTCCTAAGATTTTACATAGAGCAAACATGTTTGTCCCCACAGACGTGAAATTTCCTTGAAGAGTTTTGCAAGGAGAATATAAATCTTCCCCCATATCATCTTGTCACTCAAGGGTAGATTTACTGTAGTTTGCATTATCGCTAAACAAAGTAATGTAACTTTCTTGCCAACAATATAATTGTATTTCTGGAATGTAACCTTGATCATGGTTATAATGGCAGTGTGATAGGATGATAATGCTAGTAGGTTAAGTATCTATTCAGTTACTCTACTTAAAAATTGTCAGCTTCAGTATTTTTTTACTTCAACAGATTGTTGATGTGTCCAAAGCAGAGAAAGAACCTAAGAAATGGCAAGTATTTTAGGTATATATTAGTAGCGTCGCTACAAGAGATCTGGTACAACAAAGAGTTCACTGTAATAGAAAACAGATTGCGTCTGAAGAGGTTTGCAGTGTGAAAGGTACAACATTTTTATTTAATGTGTTACACATTTTAACAGAGTGTGTTTCCGGGGTATCAGCCTCCTCTTTGGGTGATAGATGTAGGCAGTATCTTTAGACGAAGTACTGTGCACAAATAATTGTATTTTAAAATACAAATACAGGATTTCAGCTATAATTTGGTATAGTTAGTTAAGTGAATACAGTGGTCAGCAGCAAAAGAGAATCATCAGCAGCTGTTCTGCATAATATCCCTAGAGGGTACTCAGACCTGTTTCACAGTACCGAAGTTTATTGTTTATTAAATCTTTTCATTTAAGCTGTCATGGGATCACAAAAACTTGCCGTGAGAGATCTGTTGGGTCCAGATTATCTTAGGAATTCATATTATATCAAGCACTTAGAATAAAATTCAGCAAATTACTTAGCTGTGGGCTTGACTTGGAACATTTTCCCTAGCATCAGTTTTTGTAGATAATAGAGAGTACTACATACCTGTGTGAGACATAATAGAGTTAGGGAATTGTATACAGTAATGGCACCTATGTGACAAATCTCATTCAATGTATGCCTACTATTGGTCTTCCTGAAATTTCTGCTCATACTGCTCCTAATACTCTGAACTTCAGGGCTGTTTCAAATAGATCAGTGGTAAAATTGCCCTAAAATTTTTTGGTTTTTCTGTCTTGAATGCTGTCTTTTCTCTCCCCAAAGAAGTTTGATAAGCATGTCTGCATCTAATATCTGGGGAGCTACAGGAACTTGGAAGTGATAACAACTTCATAACAGAGTCTCAATTAATTACTACTTGCATTTAGTAGGTGTCAACTCCTTGTACCCTGAAGTAACTATAATCATAACGTATCTTTTTTTTAGAGGTTTCCTGAAAGTAGTGAGTATCACTTTGATGATCCCAATTTCAATTAGAGTCATTTAGTGCTTTAACATAAAATTTATTGAATTGATACTCTTTGAAAAAAAGAAATCTTTAAAATATGATTGTTGTAAACAAGTGGAAAAAAAATAGAACAGAGTAAGATACAACACAAAAATTCTGAGAATTACAGATCTAACTCATCTGCAGCTTTTATGTGTCACAAGGCCTTCCCACAGTTCCTAATCTTATCATTAGGGCATATTACATGATGCGCTGGCTTTCTTTCCCTCTTGCCCCACTATATGCAGTTAGTGTTAATACATACTTTTTAGCTTAGTAGGCAGACAGGAAATATAGTTACTGTATAAAATACTTACTATAATTTTTTTAAAAATTATTTGACAGTCATTAAAAATGTTTATTATAGCTCATTGCATATGTCTCTGTATTAAAGAAGCAGTGATGATAAAGGTGGGAAATACAGGTGATCTAAGCTAAACCCTTAATTCAAGTGGCATCATCCACTGCACTGTTCTTCTATCAATCTCCTTTGTACATCTCTTATTGCTAATGAAAATTTAGCTACCTCTGTAGACAGCTCAGTGCTTTACTTACCTCAGTGGTAAGAAGATTCTTTATACCTAAAAGAAAAGCACTTAATTCCACAAAGTTGTCCAGTGAATGACTTTTTGTGGCATTTGCCCAAAGTTCTTCCTCACGATATACTTACAACTCTCACTCAACAGGAAAGGACCATTACTGCATGCTGTAGGCATAGAGAAAAAGTTCACATTTCATTTGTCATTTCATTTTTAACAAATATTGACATCTCAGGAATCACTTATCTGTGTTAAAGCATTTACTCCTACTAGTCTTCTGGCTGAAGACTGTGATTTAAAATACATATTTAAATTAAAATGGTTTTTATTTATTTGCTTTAAAGATCCCAAACCTAACTTTGAAGATGTATCTTATAGAATAGGAAAGGGCTGCTAAGCATTAGTGGCTAGACCAGCACCTTGAAATTGCCTTCAATTAATTCATAGCTGGAGGTGGGGGAAATGCTACAAAGAAAGGGAGTCCAGTGGGTCCTGTGAGCCATGCAGGACCACACTGCCTCCTCCACAGCTTTCCATGCACAGAAGGCAAGCAGGTGGGCAAAGCTGAAATAGGAGTTGGAGAGACAGTTTTATGTCATTCTTCTGTCCTCACTCCTAAAAGGTGAAGGAGCATCCAAAAGAGACAGCAGGGAGGATTTATCCCTATATTCTAAGGATAGAAAATATACTCACAATTGTTTTTTTTTCTTCTAAAAACCCACTGTTGGTGCAGTTTTGAAATGATGAGTCTATGTTTTAGTTTATGGTAAACAGTTCTTAAAATTGGAAAATAAAATCTGTTTCTGGAGCCATTTACTGTTAGTAATGCATACACATACTAGCTGCTTAGAAGGGGACAGCCCAGAGTCCTTCTGGCATGTGCTTTACTGAAGCATCAAGAGCATCTTGTTAAAAATATACTTGGAGGCTTTTATATGACAATTTTTTACCCAACTTTCAAGTTGTATTGTTACTGCCTGCCCTTCAGCACCATATTCTCTGAGTTAAGAGAAAAATGTAATTAAAGAGGTCAAGCTATAGCTCTTTCACTTAATAGTATGCTTTACAAATAACATAATATTTTTCAGTAGTTGGTTTCCCTTATGAGTTTCATTATGAATAACAAACACATTTTGGGTTACCTCATACTCGTAAATAATGGAATATTCACAGAAATATATTTTCTGGTTTTGAATGAGTAGATATTTTTTATACTGTCACAATGACTAAAGATACAATAATACAAACTACATGATTTTTACTCAGGTGCTTGCTTTTATATTTGTTACTGTTGTTTTTAATAATTTCACAAAACTGTTGGAAGGCTATTTACATAAATTTGGAACTAAGTGGCTTGGCAGCTAATACAAGTTACCTGTAGCTGGCATTCATCATGCAGTTTCAGCTACTATGTGTTAATAAATAAGCAGAGTTGCTGATACGTGCAAATGAAGATTGTGGATGTTCCAGTATATATGTATGTATACATATCCATACACAAATATGGAAATGCAGTAGTAAAACTAGTGCTGAGTTTGATAAGGCCATACTCAAAAACGATGATAACCACAGCAATAATTCATAGTAGGGCCAGTAGAGAGAGGAAGGTTCATAAGCAAGTGCCTTACCACCTTTAGTTTGAATAAATATGGAACCTTACATTTCCATAGGACACTGTGAGTCCCCGTGGAACTCAAATCAACAGTGAATCCCATAACTTCAAAATCTGGTGTAACTCCTGTGATCGTCTTTGTTCTCACTGACAGGATTAAGTTCTACAGAACTTCTGTGAGAAAAACAGCCTCTTCCACACTACCTTTGGCCTACACAACAAGGTCAAATGAAAGCTATTGCATGTGTCATTGCCTCTCACTTCAGCAGCAGGGATGAAGGGTTGATGTGTATGCATGTATATGTGTAATTTTTCAAATTACACCGTCTTGCGTCTTTAAAAATCCACACAATTGATCTGAGAGGCTCAGGTTTAGTTAAATCTAACATTACATGAACAAGGACAAACAAAACGTTACTTTTTGTAAGTTATTACTTGATTTTCTGAACCAAAACCTCTATAAGAAGTTACTGCCTCCAGAACAAAGTACTGGGCATTGACAGGGCTGGATACTACACTACCTACTTTGAACATTGTGCAATAATATATACTGCTATGGTGCTGTGGCAGAATTCTGTCCACATTTTATATTACTTTTTTACTGGCGTAGACAAATGAGTAGTATAAGCTATAGAAAATCACTCTCACAGTGTAGGCTTGGCAGACAATTTTCAGGCAATTTCTATTGATTGGTTGTATCTGTGGCATTACCATTTCTTTAAATCTGCACCTTCTGAATATAAAAATAAAGCATGTGATAAACTGTTTTTATAAAGCCATTATCTTCAGTGAGAGCAGGATTTTACTCAACACGTTTTCTTTATCCTGATGGCTATACTTACCTAAAGTACTTGTTTTCCACAGGAACAGTTTCCACTCTTTTTCACTGTATGCTCTTGCTTGTTCTAAGGGATCTAAAAATATATAAATAGAAATATTTTTTTTAGTGTTATAGATCCACTATTAGATGTGGGAGATGTTCATCAGTTCTGCTTAGTCCACCTTATAAGCTGCTTTCTATAGGACATCTTTGTCGTTTTATGCTTGTAATTTACTTTTTGATTTTTTTTCATTGGGAGACATTTTAGCACATTGAGGAAAAAAAGTAACATTGCATACCTACCCTGCTTGCTGATTTGAGATGTTGCCCAAGTCCTTCAAAGTCATTCAGCTGATGAGTATGTCCCGTGACTCACACCTCTTAAAGAACCTTTCTCAGACCGCAGGGACAAAGACTGCTCTGAGGCAAGTGAGGTTTTACGTGTCAGTTGGATCCTGCCCCACTGAAGTCCAGGGAAGCCGGGGCGTCACGACCTGGTCAGAACCTCCCAGCTGTCTGTATGCAGCCACGCAGGGGTCTCCCCTGGGGTCACCGCACTTGCGCTCATGCTAGCAAAACTGAGTTGTTAGCACGGTCAAGGTGCAAAAACTATTTCTCCACTCTGAACATGATGCCGAGGGGGAGACCTGTCCCCTTCTTCCCCGTCCACACTTTCTGAAAAGCTTTTTCCCTTCCCTGAACTACAGCCATTCATATTCAGAAAATTCAGGATGTGAATTCGGCAAAATTGCATTAATATAAAATAATCATGTATTTTGTCAGCATAGAGGAAACTTGGCATTTACCCTCACTCAAGAAAACTGAGCACAGCCATCTTGGCTGGCTGAACAATTTTATGGAGATTTTTCTCATCGGGCAAAAAAAGTCACTACTTTATGAATTATGACATCAAATACTATCATAAAAGAAAATGTGTAAGCTTCCCAGTAGACAGGATCATGAGAATGTAGGTGTTATTTTTTTGGTAAGATGCTAGCTAAGATTATAGTATGTGGACAGCCTTTCTTTATGCATGTTGTAATATGCTATGTAAATCAGAAGATTATTGGCTTGCCGAGTGATTCTTGTGCGGTATCAGACCTGTATAATAATATATATACAAAGAATACAATTATGTTATTTTTTTACTTTTTTGAAGGGTATCCTTTGATCACTTACACAAACCTAAGTTAGGAGCAATACAAATAGTTGAAGTGTGAAGCAAAACTGCTCAATGTGACAACATCACCTGGTCTATGCTACTTTCTTTTTTCTTTCTTTTTTAAATATCTGTATGTTGAAAAAAACGTGTCTTGCTAGAAGCAATAAGCAACAAAACAGTGGGTAAGAGAACACAAACCAAACTTCAGTGTGACTATAGGATGGGGTTTTGAAGCCATGACTTGGAACTCTGATACTGCTTAGTAAATAAACTAGAACTTCAGTTCTCATTTAAGTTACAAAGTTAGAAGAGGTTCAGTAGATTTTTGTGGTGTAGCTGAATCATAGAAATGTGTCATAATGAGTGTAGACAGTGAATATAGCCTCTGGCATTTAACGCTTAGACCTATCCAGGTTCCAGGTATTAGCTATTTTAAGCTACCTTGTGAAATTCTTGCAGGCCAGACTTACTGCTTAGCTAAATCAGCTCCCATTCTGGCTGTCCACATCAAATCAGTTTCTGGGGATAAACATCAAATCTGGGGATAAACTAGACCATTTTCTTTCCAAATGTTCTTTTCAGCTGGCTTGCTTTGTTTTTTAAAGTCAATATTCAACAGCTAACTTAGAGTAATTATTTTTCTTTCCTTGCTGGCAATACTCTTTAGGTTTTGGGTTTTTTAAAGCTTTTAACTAAAGTTGGTTAAAAGTGTTTATTGACCAGAAATGTGGATTATCAGTCAAGCCATTATTTTTTTTAAGACACTATTTTCTACTGAAAATATAGAATGCTTCATGCTATAGCAGAGAAGAAAGATATGAGGAACTGTTGCAAGAGGATTTAGGTGAGATTTTGTTTGGCTTGTTTTTCAAAAAAGTTTTATCTTTTTACTTGTTTTCCTTTCACTACAGATTTTTAAAAAAAAAAAGGAAAATTAGTCTTCTCTGTAATCATCCTCTGCTATTACATGCTCTGGTGACATTGGTTGGCATCAGTGAAGCCACCTGGATACCTTGGAAAATGTTCCCATGTTTGGGTAGATAGATGGTAGAACTGCCCAATGTAATAATAGATGTTTTCTGTCAGATTTCATTTCCATGGGGATGTGATTGTTCACTTGTTTTGTACAGTTTTGTTTGTGGTGCAGCTACAGACACAGAGATCAGTGGGGAAAAAAGTAAATACGTTATTTCTAAAAGAGTAGCGAAGAATATGACAGAGCACGCCTGAAGTCTCTGCAGAAAGATGTTTGAAAAAGAAATGCTTTATAAAAAACTGACTTGCCTCTGAGTATCTCTTAATGAGAGGGGAAACTGAGTGGCTTCTGTGTCCTGCAATTGTATTCCCCTGAGTAGAAAATCCTGTTCTAAAGGTCAAGAGTGTGTACAGAGGTATTTTCGCAGAATCAGCCCTAACTGACCGAATGCTATATAAAGATGTAAGTATTGGTATTGAGCATGCGATGAAATGCACAAAGGAAATTTCTTTAAAAAGTAATTAGCGTGATATTTTTTTCCTTTCAGTTACATCCTCAAACCTAGCAGTGTCAGGGGTTTTTCTGGATCAGTACAAAATGCATGTGAATTAATGCTCCATGTCCTCCTCCTGCAAATTCCATCACCATTACATACCATTTGCAATTTTTAGTATGGACAGATCTCCTACAGTAGATGTCCTCATCAAAGTCATCACCTTATAGAGCTTAGCTCATATTTTATTTCAGATCCTAAAGAATTAATCATATACGTAAGTCCTACCATCAAAGTGCCTGAAGAAAATTGATTTTGATGATAGACTACTTTTTGGCACAATGAAGTCTCACCAGATCATTTAGGATCCTTTCCCTACCTGGTCGTTAGAAACAATATAGTAGTATTTCTTGATTTTAATATGAATTTTCATCCATTATTGTCTTTCTGTCTGAAACATCTTGCACGCTGTTTTTCTCCCTCTTAGGAGCAAAAAGATGATGCATGGGACACCACAGGTATATTTCTGAAACCCTCTGCAGATACTGTCATTTGTATGTATAGGTGCTTGGCTGTTTCTCATCTTAATTCCTCTGAGATCTTTATGGCTGATAAGATTTAAATCTTCCAGACTTTGTCTGTATGTCTTTGTGTTGGAAACCTGTTTTGTAACCTGTTAACATTCCCTCAGTGGCCATTAACTAATGATTAATGCCATTCAGATACAACATTTAATTTGTATAAAACCTTGAGGCATATACAGTGTTTTACAAATAATTTAATATTTATGGCACTCTAAAGTGAAGACTTAAGCATGCAAGTTAGGATGCTGAGGATAAGAGATGATAAATGAACAAAAGTATAGGAGAAATAAAATGTGAGACATTGCAGGCCGGTTGTGTTGATGTGAACATATACTCTTTGTTTTGTTTTTTAATACTAAGGCTTTAATCTTTGATTCTAAATTGTCTTAACGAAAAATGGAGTAAGACATAGAAATATATATTGTGATTTCCATCTGGTAATACTACTTATTTCAACTAAACAAATTTTTACTCTAATAGTGAAAACTGAGGAAAAGAAAACCCTTTCCCATGAGCATCTTACACTACTGATTTTTTTAGCATAGCATTGCTGCTGCTTGGAATATTTCTTTAATTTCTTTTTGGAAGCTTGTCCTTCAGAGAGACATGCAGCTGCAAACATAAAATGCTTATTTTGCAAGTGCCTGGAACTTGCTGAATCATTCTGTCTTTGCCAAATAAGTATTTTTTTATGTTTCTACTCTGAACTTGAGGAGGTCGTACATTTTGATAGCATTTGAGTTCTGAAATGATACCTAGATGTATGAAAATTAGCTCTTAAATTAGTTTCTTGCCATGACTTAGCTCAGAGGCTTCTATGTCGTCTGCAAGATGGATTGCCCTTTGTGTTGTTTTACATGTTAGTGATTGTTATAAATTATAGTAAGAACCATAAAATTTAAACTTTCCATGTTAAAAAACCTTTCCAGTTCCATTTGTCTGTGTGCTCGTGTTCAATCAGCCATGTAAAGTGTCTTATTTCGGATACATTCAATTGTAGTCAGGCCTGTAATTTCCATGCTTATTTGGAGACTTTATTAAATAAATTATGTAGCATTCACTAAACATGGAGTTAATCTTTCTGTTGTTCCTGCAAGTTGATTCAGACTTGAGACCTGGTTTAATCATGATATTCTTTAGAAGAGTTGTTGATAAAAATTATGGACAGTGTCCTGCTATTCCTCTTGATGGAAGCTATTTACCCATCTATTTAACCTAAATACCACTTTGGGAAAAATGAGTTAAGCTGACACAAGCAAAAAGGTGTTTTACAAACTCCAGAAACAGTGTATTCTACTGCTTTACAATCTGCATCACATTCACCTCAAAAGCTTGTCTAACCTGATCTCTAATAGTATAATACATCATTGTATTAAGAAGAATAATTTTTATCTATGGGTTACAATTTTTAGAGCTGCACAAAAGGCCTATTTTTCTTAACTAAAGTGCCAATATTCTCAGTTTTGGTGAAAATGTACTTTGCACAAATAAGCTGTATGTAATAGTGCAGGGCTGGATGACTGTCACTTTTTATATAAAGACCTCAGTGAACACAAGTCCTCTTTGAAGCGGGAAGTATCCTGGCACAGAGTTCAAGAGATTTCCTGCTTCCAGACTCTGTAGTTTTAAAGGCAGAATGATCCATGTATGAAATGATAGATCATAAAACCAGTGCAAGAAGGACTGAGCCTGAGACATTACTTGGCACAAAGTGCAAACACTTGTATGTAGGAGTAAGAACGGTAAGCCAGCGGAAATTGTGAATTTTCCCATACCCACCTGTCTGTCCATTTCTCCATTTCATTTTGCTCTAGAAAAAATAGAAAAGATAATCACCCATTTTCTCATGCTGGGAAAAAACCCACCACCTCACTTCAGGCATCAGACATGGCACATAAAAGGTTGGTGAAAGCATCCTGCATAGTTTTTGCTATGAACTATCTTCCTATCTTTTGAATGTTCAGTGTGCCTGGTACCTAAATTAAACAGTGAAAATCTCTTATAAGCCATTTAACAGATTTTTCTCCACATGCCTTTGTCAATTAAGATTTCCCTGGCGATTTCCAAGTCTCATCAAAAGGTTTTTATAAAGAAGAAGGTTAAACTGACATGAAGATGTTTAAGACATCCTGCTTACAGAGTGATCTATGCTACTAATGACTGGCAGCATACCCAGAATAGCAGTCTTCTGAGAGAGCTTCAGAGTTTATTTTTCACAGTCACTGTGAAATGAGACAGAAGGAGACAGAAGAAAAAGGCCTTAAATGCACAAAGGTTAAAATATGTCTAGGATGCAGAAGTGCTAGCCTGATGAATGAAAAATGTCCCGATTAGCATTGAAACACCTTAAACCCATGGGGCATTTCCAGGATCATTGAATCACTCTTAGCTGATGATTGTCAAGCAATGATTTTAGTAAGTAATGAAATCTCTGAGAATACCAGCTTGTACAGAGTGACCTTGTACTGGATGATTATGAGTTGATTCAGTATAAATTTAGCGTAAGGATTAGCAGAAGTAGCCTTACAGTTAAGGGTCTCTCTTTCAAGCTGTGACACAGCAAAGCCGGGTCCATACTAGTACATCCAGCAGTGCCCAGCGTGTTCCAGGCACCAGACTCATCATCTATCCCATTGAACTGCTACAGCAGTCTCTGCCGCACTGTTGGCTGGTGCCAACCGAGCATGCTCCCAGGCAATTCCCAGGGATACTTTAGGGATGAGAATGTCCCAGTGATCTTTCCCATTCGGCATTTTGTAAGTCGTCACAACATTTTGGCATATAGGAAAGTTTGCTGTAATAAACAGAGGCTATTGCATGCCCATTAGCTTGAGTGCATAGGAATATTTGGGGCATTTTGTTTAGCAGTGTGCATGTCACCTGTGGGAACTAATTAGAGTTGGAGGAGACCAGGAGATCTCTTTGGGCAAAGAAGTTACACCTAGCAAAGATTTTTATTAAAAGCCTTTGCTCCAGTCCCCACTGGTAGAATACTCACATTAGGAAAGACATCTGAAATAAGTGAAGAGATTACCGGAAATGCCTGAAGTGATGGGACTGGTTATGTGAAGAAGTTTTAAGAGAGGCCACAAAGAGTAAGCATAGTTTAAGAAAAATCAACCTGCAACAGGTTTTCCAAAAGCTATTAAAGACCAAATTTTTTTTTTCACACATAAATATATGAATACCAAACATGAGAATGTGGAATTGGTGATTAATGACTGTTTAGTTGTAACTCAAAAAGTCAATGTATATTTTGGTTCAGTTTTGACAAGGAAGTCTGGTGAATAAACTGCGGGTTTCCTCCATAAAGCAAAGGAGCTGTGAGGTAGGCAGGAATGTGGATGAAGGAGATGGCATTACCTAAGGAAATTTTACACTGGAAGTCTGAAATTGTTTTTTTCAAAGATCAGTATTAGGATCAGTTCTGTTTTAGTAGACAAATAATGACCCTAACACAAGGAGTCAAAAAGTCCTGGTGAAATTAACTTGATGATGCAAAGTTAAGATAAAAATGAAGATGAAACAGTGAAAGAACTGGATGTGCTTGAGGACTGGAGTTATAGAAATAAGTCTGAATAGCATAAAATGAAAGGCACTTAAGACACTTGGCAGAAAAATTTAGGACAGCAGCAGATCCAAGGGGGACCCATTGTTTTGCTTCCAACACCGGCCGATAGTGAATGCCCCGTGAAGACTGAAGATTACACGTACAGTGTATTTCGCTGGATGCTCGTGTGGCCTCCAGCGGTTTGTAGGTCAGGGACTCCCTCAGACACAGATGATATCTTTGCGTTTCATATCCTTTCCAGCAATTTATCTAATCACTTTGAACTCGTCTAAACTTTGGCAACCATAATATCCTGTGGCAGGAATTGTCATGGTTTAACTAAATATTGTGTAAAGAATTGCCTTTTATTTTGCCTTAAGCCTGCTACCTGTTAATTTCCTTTGTTGCCTCCTCATTCCTATACTATGAAATGTAGCTAGCGGTTGCTCATTAATTCCTGCTCTGAACTGAGAGGCTCGTAAGCTATCATATGAGAGAAAACTAAAAAAATTGAGCTGCTTTCATGTAACGAAATGAAAGTTGAGGTAGTATGTGACTGCTGTTTATAAATACAAGTGGGAGAAGAGCTTGGTCCCAAGAGGGAGAAAAGCTGCTTATTATAAAAAACAACGCTGGCACCAGAACGAGTAGAGAAAATTGGCAAGGCATAAATTTAGGGTGGATTGTGAACATTTCTAGTTTCAAAGCAGCAGATTCTCTTGGCAGTCAGGTCAGAGGGCTATACCCTGCACAGACAGTGCATTGGGCAGCGTGGTTATGGAACAGCCATTTTTACAGTAAACAACCTTTCAGAGGACCACTGGTTCCTCATTTACAGAAGATCACCTCAGGCAAGGGTTCAAGAGCTCAAATACATGCCTTTGGATCACCTTACTAGCAAAATCATGAAAATGCATTTCTATGTGTGAAAGTTGGTGATTGGGATTCAGCACCTCAGAAGGTCCCTTTCCACCATATGCTCCTACATGGTCTGGCTGCAGAGATGCTCTTTGTTCGCATCCAGATTCACAGTCTTATGTGGTCTCCTGTATTTAGGTGTCTATGTCAGTCATTTTGCAAAAAGCCAAGAAGGCACATGGTGCCCTTGTATCCCCCAGCTCAATGATTAGAAGTGATTTAATTAAAACAAACACCCCCTCCCCTCAAAAAAACAAACCTCACCCCAAAACTCCAAGCCCTTGCTTTGAATATGGGGAACCTTGGTTTCATCCCTTCTGTTCTGCAAAAAAATTATGAAAAATCCCTTTTCCATTCTGCAGGTGAAACTGTCATCACTGGTGCTAGTGGGTATTTTCAGAAACTAAATGTCTCCTGGAAAACCAGCTCCATTTTGCAAGAAACAGCTAAACAGTCACTGGATAGGATTGGTGCAGGAGGGTTGGTGACTTACAGCAAAAAGAAGCCAGACCCCCTCCTCTTCCAGTGGCTCTAAGGGTAGGACAAAAAAACTCTCATGTTGTCAGCAAAGTTGGAACCCAGGTCTGCCTTTCTCATCTGGGCATCTCGTAGAGTCAAGCTTCAGCTTTTCCTCAGTTGGGTTTGTCCACAGAGAGTTAAGTCCTCCACAAGAACTGGAGCAGTTGCGTTAGGGGCAAATATCCTGTCAATTTGGATTGTTCTCTGTTTTGCTCTGGGGCTCCGATCCTCTTGTTTCCCAATCGCGTACACATGGTTTTTGTTTCTGATTTCTGTCTGGAAGAAGCCAGAGAGCTCCCTCTGAGAGAGAACGTAGGCATTGTTCAAAAGGTAGCTTGGACCCACAGTTCATTCCGGACAGACTGTATAGATGCAGCGTGAGCAAATTTTGCTCCGTGTATGTATTTAGGCTGCTCTGAAAGGTGGTGGCCATGAAAAGTTTAAATGTGGACCAGGCCTTGATTCCTAACACAGGCTGCCAAGATGGGATAGGTGTACACCAAAGTGCTAGTTATGCAGAAGGCACACTCTAATAAAGGGTTCCACCAGGGAAGAGGGGAATGTAACTGAGGTCTCCCACTGTCTACATGAGGGGAAGGAAACTAGGCTGGGGTTTCCTGTTTTGTAAGCGGCTGCACTTGGTGATGATAATCGGAGAGGGATACTCAGACTCACACTGAGAAGATGTAAACCCCTCCAAAAGCACGATTACAGGCTGAGATTCAAGCTGGACATTTTGAAGCTGAGGTTAATTCTGGTTTACATGCTTTGTGCTATGTCCAAAGCCAGATGTTGAAGTTCCCAGTGAAAGATGCTTAGAGAACCTGGGCAGCTCCTAGGAATGGGTGGTAGGTGAGTGCTGAAAAGTGGTGAGGCTTTAAATCTTACATGTAGACACCTTTTACAGATTTAGCTGAGAGATTTTCTTGATAAGTTCTTTAAAATTACCTTGAGTTGGTTGGATAAGTTACAAATGACGTATGAGTAACCTCTGCCTTAGTACTGATGTCTGTGAGGATAACCTTGATAGGGAGTTGCAATCTGTTCTTTTTATCCTCTCCAAAGAGAATGCACTTGATGTGCTGAAGTATAAAACTTGCAGAATAGGAAAGAAGTCTGATGGAAATTACCTTAAATAGAATATCCTGTGCCAAGACATGTGAGCTGGCATTGCAGACATTTTTAAGGTCTCTGATTTTTAGTTTCTGATTTTTTTTTAATAGAAAAAGAGGGAAAATGTGTAAAAACCAAAGCTGCTCAACCTTGATTACTGGTATTTTATGCTAAATACAGTTGTTCCTGCCAAAAACATTAAGCTGGCAAAGAGAAGCTTAGATGTCTCATTATACTATTGCCAAGAAAGACATGATTTTGAAAGCTCTGCAGGGCGGGCCCAGAGGCTCTTGCTGCCAATCTGTTCTGGTATTCACTGCAGAATGAGCAGAATCAGTGTTTCTTTGAAGAAACGGTGCTTCAGGCTTCTCTGGATGTGCACTGAATAGATTTTAACAATGATGGTTTTTTACGTAACGACTCTGAGGAACTTTGTTTTGCTTTATGGCGCAGGCTGTACTAGATTTTAAACAAACCAATAGAATTCAGAATATGTGCTCGTCTCTAAAAGCATATGTAAGAAAAATTGTAAAGTAGTGCTGCTAAAGCATGAAGTGAAAAATGAAGACCTGAAATCCCACCATACTCTATAAGAGGATGCACAAGATTTTGTAGAGGAATAAGCTGGTTATTTTACATTTAGTAATCATCTCTGTCCCAAGGACACATTTAGTGAGAGATGTAAAATTATATTGAATATGTAGGCAAAAAGTATGCCCAGTGCATATGTTTCATATTGTTGGTGATTCATAATCAAGTCAGAACAGCGTAGAAATAAACCTGTGAATTCTTCAGATTGCTGACATTTAGCAAATTAATATGAATTTTAAGTTGCTTCCATATTGGACTATGAATCAGTCAAGAGTGAGAGACAAGAAAAAAGGTTCTAATGTGAGAGCATTTACCCAGCCAACCAAATGGGAATGAGCTTACCATTCCTGGAGTCAGAAAGAAAAAAACCCAGAAGGAATTACAGTGCTTGTTGAAATAAAAATGCATTCCATTCACATTTCCTGGAGTAGCTCATAAAAGACTTTTTTAAAGAGAAGTTAGATTTGGCACTGATCTTGAAGTCTGAAGGCAGAAAGCAACTGTCCGCTATACTTAGACTAAAAAGGTATATCTCTTAGTCCAGAAAGCTCATAGATCTCAAGGAAGAAGGAATGTTTGTTCACTTACTCTTGACTTCCTGCATGCCAGAAAACCATCTTTGGAGATTTCCGTATTGAGCCAACTCAGCATACTGCTTACAGAAACATCCAGTCTTGACCAAAAGAGCCCTTATAGCAGAAAACTTAGCACAGACCTTTGTATTCTGCTCTGACAGCTTGTTAACTTCATTTTAAAAACATAATCTTAAAAAATGCAATCTAATCCTTACTTAGGCACTCATGCTTTTTATCTCTTGGAGAGCCTGAGTTGGCTAGATTGAAAAGTCTGCTGCTATGAGATATTTTCCTTTCATGGGGAACAAATGGATCATGACTTAATTGCCTCTTAAACTTCTTCACTTGAAGTGCCTTAGTCTTTCATTTAGTCTTTCACTGGACAGAACAAGGTCATTTTCAAGGTTGGTCTTGCACATCTAATTTGTATTGTCTCCAGTTTGTCATCACTGTTTGCAAAACTGAGTGTTAGATTTTGACATAGATAATGCCGTTTCTCTATTCTTGTTCAATATTAATAACAACCACCTCATTTCTTAGATCTTCTTCAGGAGTTCATGTTCAGGTGATGAAACTGCAATGAACAAAATTAATACATGTGGGATGCCTCACATTTCTCCATATTTTTATATGAAGGTGATGAAAGAAGCAAGGAAACCTCAGTCTTCTCCATCTCTTTCCAAAATCATTTCACTAAAAGTCTGCTGAAGACAGGGAGGTTGCATCAGTATGGTACTTCCACGTTCTCTGTCTGTCATTTAGAGACAGCGCCTTTAGTGGTCCCTCATGCATTTGGGTTCTGTGGAAAAGAAGACCAATGAGTGCACAGATTGAAGCCATAATTACTTTGTATGAATGCTCATTACACACCATCAGAGTAAACTCTGGGAGGAATATTTTATAACAGGAGAAGGATCCTGCAGGAACTACACATACTAAGAAGTTTGCTAATAAGGAGTGGGAAATAGTACAGAAGCTTTGGAATTTCTGACCATGATCAAGTCTAATTCCTATGCCAGAAAAATGAACATTTTTTCCCCCACCCTGTAGTGCTTGCAACATCCACAGGAAGGTGACATGTCTGCTGACTGTGATGTCTGAAACAGTAAGGGACAATAATTTGGTGTCATTCTTAAGGCGGTACATTTTTCTGCACAGCTCTGATCTTGGAGTTCTATGATGACAAACTACTGGAAAGTTAGGTGAGTCCTACCTGCCCTTTCCAATTTGCATTTCCCTCTTTGATAGCTCAGATTTGAGATCCTAGAATTGGGACGTTATAATAACTTTTGCTAGGGACAAATAACTGAATAGGGAACACGTCAAAGGAAAAAAAGTCTTTAAAACACCTTAGTTCATTTGTTTGCAACTGATGTCATCTCAGCCCTTATTAAAAGTTCTGTTCTAAATCCTTCTCCGCAATATTATGAAGAAAACTGTACCTTTCAGAAATGTGAATGCCAACTGAAAAAGGGTAGTCATGCTTTCCTTGAGAATTTATTTTGGGACAGTAAGACTGGTAGCGCTTTGTAGATGTACTGTACATGTGACAATTAGCAAAACCAGCAAAGTTGATTCTAACATTGTGTACTCACATCGGGGGCAGCCAAAACTGAGGTCCTTTGTGAGTTTTAATATCAGCCAGCTAAAGTCTAATAACAGCCAACTGCACATCTCTTTAGTAGCATTCTAATTCATGTACTGTAATTAGGCTTGAATACAAAATATTGATTTAGTAATTACGTTTGTGTGAGCATTAAGATAATGTTTCAGGAAATCTGCCTAGATTCAGCATGACGTTCCAGATAATGAAATGTTCACTCTATTGCTATGTAGAAGAGCTTTTAAATAAAACTTAGTCTATATTCTAACTAATATAAATTTATTTGATCCTGTCCTCTGACTTGTTTGGCTTGAGACACTCTACCAAAATTGAAATATATTCCAGTGGTAAATCCTAGCTAATTAGAATGCACCAGCTTTTTTAATGTGTTTTGAGATCATCCAGGGAATTAAAGTGTGAGACCTATAAGAAGTAAGGCAGCATTTAGAGCACTGATTTATGGCCATAACTCTCATTAGTTGTAGAACTAAATATACTGCAGATAATCTTTCTTTAAGCAAATTTGTAACTACTCTGTTAGCCTTAAATATTACACACTTAATCAACACATGCACACTGCGAGAGCATGACATCCTCTGATTCCTGGGTAATAACTTATTTTCCTGTTTCACTGTTCTTACAGTATTTTTAGAATTTCACATCTCAAGGTGTGCATAGATACATGTTTTATATGTTTACATTTATACACACGAAGAGGCAGACTTGTTTATCGTAGCTACAAGTATATGCAAGTAACACAGTCTGGGCATACAGGAACATTTAGTCTTAGCTTGCTTTTAATCTAAATGGCTGCTTGATAAACTTTATTTCAGAGATCTGTTACTGTAAAAATGGGAACCAGTCAGAAAGTGGCAGATATCTGGAGCAATGGTTTAGTTAAGGATCATCATGGCAATCAAATAACTCAGAACTGAAATGATAAATGTGCAGTTAAATCAGACCTTCAACAGGAAAACTTTTATTACCAGTCCAGGTGGTCTGCATGTAATTTGTACCTTGAAACATGTTTCATATCAGGGTAAGTATTCTGTGTCTTCCAGGGGGAAATAAAACCATATTTGATTTTTAATTTGAAACATGTATCTGAGCTTAGCCACTCATATCAGACCAGGAGTGTTTAAGACACACATGCTATTGTGGGTAAGATAAAGTAAATGCTACTTGCGGAGGTGAGTACACCCTTCACATTGCCTCAGCCAGAAGCACCCTGAGTAGATGCTGTATCTGTTGCAGGTGTTTAGCAGATTCCCTGCTCTCTGCTTGTTGCACTGCAGGGGAAGAGGAATTCAGGAGGAGATATATATATATATATATACACACACACCCCCCAATAGATATACATATATATACATTTGTATATATACATGTATGTATGTGTGTGTAGATATATATATATACAAATACATAAAATAAACCTGGTTTACATAAACTCTGCTTGCATTCAAGGCAGGAAAGCAGAGCTGAAGTTCTGACTGTGCTATGTCTGCTTCCTTGTCAGGCTGGGAAAATCCCAAGGACAAGGGAATTTGTTTGATTCCACCTGAGCTTTGGAAAATATCGTGACTGCTGATTCTCCTCCTCCCCGTACCCCTTCACATAGGAGACTAGCTACAGATGAGCAACTGACAGTGAAAATCCACGTCTGGCTCTACTCTGTCACAAGTTAGGAAAGCTAGAGAGATGAAGCAAATGTGCAGCTATATATAACTCAACTCACCTGGGCAACTCTTCCTTGCTGCAGGAGTCTCTAGCAAGACTGATAGGAGGTTTCTATTCTATTTATGCTTTCCAAGGCAGGATCAAACTGAGGAACTATAAACCTCTGGCTGGTGCCACCGCTCTTTTACTCACACAATAATATAGAAACTGCCGTGTCTAATCACATCTAACATCCACCAGTGTGTCTCCTGTGTTGGATGGTGGTCAAGTCTAGAGCTTTCAGAGGAGGAAAAAGATTCCTGTAGTTGGCAGACTTAAGCTGACCTGCCCAGTCCCCATAACAAGTTTCATTTTGATGGCTATCTATTAGCATAATTCTTAATATTTGAAGCATCAGGTGAAATATTCCTTTAAAATAAGAACTATAGCTACAGACAGTATCTCTGAAGTGCCTTGAAATATAGAAGATCATTTTTACTGAAATAAGTATTAAATGTGCTAGGCATATTTCCAGAAATATGGAACAGCACTTAGTTAGAAAATCATGTATTCAAATAAATATCTCTTTGGAGACGCATTGTGAGTATGTGTTCAAAACCAGTAATGTAATTTACTGGAATAGATGATTTCATCGCAATAGGGAATATGTATTTTAAGGAAGCTTCCACATTTAAAAAGGTTCAAATAGTCCTAGTGAGTAACATACTTATCTCTCTACATTATGTCTCGGTGCGAACCTTTGCCTTGTGATGAATAGCATCTTAGATCCTCCTGAACAGCAATAACAAAGGTGGTAGATTAAATTTTCTGAAGTTCAGTTTGAGAAACCCCAAAGAGCCCACTTCCATGCATTTCTCTGTGTGCCAGATTATGCTGTCACTGTCCTCCTTTTGCCTTGATAGTCATGCTGCATGAAGAATTGCCATTTTGATTTCTTCCCAGTGAGACATAATTCTTCTGCAGAAAAAGCCTTGACTAGCATATCCCTTGCAATGTGCTGGCTTTGTTTTATAAAGGACAGTGATTAGGAGGTTGCTAACGAGTCTTCTCATCATTAACCCCAAAACACTAATGATGGAGAAGTCTACTTTGGGATTATGCTCTATGGAGGTGCATGAGAGCACCCTACCTGGGTGACGAGACTGGGGAGGGGGGGTGCACCTTCCAGAGGAGCTATAGAGTGGGCACTACTCATCTGCAAATGGGACGACCTTCAGGTCATGTTCTTAGCTGATTTTATGTGAGTGTTCATGTATGGTCATGTTTATGGGACAGAATTAGTTGTCTTCTGAGGAAGGCGAGGAGGAAGCACCATGGACGGCCCATCAGCATCAGACTGGCTGCTTGTTCTCTGAACTAAGTACCACGAGCTGAATTGCTCACTCACTGCCATTACAGCCTGTTTCTGCTCTCCTTAATTTACATGAACTTTCTCTGAACAGGCTATTCAGAAAATGAGAGAGGAAGAGGGGAGAATAAATTTGTTGTAAGAGAAAGATTGTAGCATCAATTGAAAGTGGCCAAAGAAAACACTTATAAAATACAATTTACCTCATAACCCACTTTTCAGACAGATCTCAAAACGTACTGAGGCACAACACCATACTATTACAGCAACAACATTGCAATGTAAGAGCAGGTAAAATAAAGTGGGAGAGAAAAGCAGGGTAGGTGTTAAAATCCCTAGCAGGGGATTATCTGACACCTTTCTAGCTGGTTTCGACCTGGAGTGTCGGTGCCACAGAGGCAGACATCAGTTAAAATCAGGTTTGGGACCTGAAGCATCCCACAGGTGCAATCCTTTGATGTGCTGAACATATCTGGAGTCGGTCAAGTCCTCCCTATGCTTTTAGAAAGGGAGGGGGCTCTTCTTGTCCTTGTCCCGCATCTGCTGGCCGTCGAGTTGGGTGGGCGCTGACCCTGCCGAGAGGTTGTCCCTGGTCCATCCCTCGAGCTGTTGCGGGCAGCCCAGCTGGTGACAAGGAGATGGGCTGAACTCCCCTCAGTGGTCAGCTGGGTCCGTCCTGTGCAGCTCTCTTCTGTGTCAAAGAAGATAGACACAAAACCAGCTGGCTGCCACTTGCTTGTATATTAAACTATAGTGCAGGAGGGCACTAAAGCTGTTAGCGTCCCCCAGCACCCCAAGGAGGTGCTGCTGACCCCTCACAGTATCCACACAAGGAAGCGCCTGATTTCCCCCAAGCACACCTGGATGGCATTAAGTCCAGGGAAAATGGTCCTTGCAGCCACCTCTTCTCCATGGACATGGCCTCTGAGTGGGGAGGAGTGTTTCGCTGCTGGGCATTGGGCTGGCAGCAAGTGCAGATGCCGCCTGAGTTTGGCTGTGTCTGTGCCAGGCTGTTTCTGTCCCGTGGTGAAGGGGGGTGTGTGGGATGGGTGCTCACCTGGTGGTGAGCTTGGCTGAAGCTGAGCCCGTGCAACATCCCTAACCGCAGCCTCAGTACAGCAGGATGAAGAACCAAAAATTTCACTTGCCCCAGTGAGGCCCTTAGACTCACTTCAGGGTGGGCTTGCTAATATCTGTCTCATTGTCACTCCCTGCTTTGTACAATATCAGCCCCCAAAGCTCAAAGCTGCCCAAAAGAACAAGTCTTCTTGTTTTTCTCTTGGCTTAACCTGGGGATCACCATCCTCAGCTCACCTGGGCATGTGCATCCACCAACGCTCTCGCTCACACTTTGCAGGTGTTATCTAAGGGAGCCCAATCCTTGCACTGACAGGCTGTGGTTTGCATCAGGCAGAGGCACAAAGAGAGCCAGGCCAGAGGCAGCTCTTTGGGAAGAGTGAGCCTGAGGCTCTGTTTAGAGAAGGATTATGCACCAGCATATTTTGTCAGAAGGTGTGATTTTTCTTCCTTCTTTGTCTCATGCTACTAATGCATTCCCTCAAGTAGACACAGCTCTATCAGTATGAAGGTGCTTATGTTGGTATAGTTTACTCCTTGCTGTAATTAAGGTAGCAGAGTTTATGTTCCTTAATTAGGAGGCGAATGTCTCCAACTCTCCAGCCAGCTATAAGAAAGCACACACATTGCTGCCCCAGCTTCTTGAAACTAACCCATGAGATTTCAAACATCTTTTCAGTGCCGATGAGGGAAAAGAGACAATAAGGAAGGACTGTTTCTCATGATTGTCATGAGCAGGCTAGGCATTCAAAAGCATGCCACAAACAAATAGCAAATTGCCCAGTAAAACATAAATAAGACCTGGCTCAGAGTACACGCTGCTTGGTAAAACCAGGTGGGCACCTTGGACTGTGGGACAGAGGAAGAAGGAAGGTGCTGCAAGCAGCCTCCAGCCCTCCAGCCGGGACGTGGCTGGAGAAGGAGCCAGCCAGACCGACAAACAGAGCAGTGTGGTGAAATGCAGTGGGAAGAAGACATAGATAAGCTAACCTACACAGGCTACTTTGATAACAGCAGTCAGTTACCCATGACGACGTTCAAAGCCTTCGTGTTTCCAAAACCGATGACCCAAAATCCACCTCCGAGCTGTTATGAGCAGAAGGGAATCGTGCGTTTACCCTCTGCTGTGCTAGCAGCTCTTCACACCCAGGCAGTTCTCAACAGCATCTCCTCTGACAAATAAGTACCCACTGTTCAGAGTCAGCAGAGGTAAAGGAGGGAGCACAGTTAACTTGGGACGGCTTTGGTTTGTGAACGAAAAGAACTGACAAAGCATGTGATTTTCGCCTTTTTGCGTTTGACATTTTTGAGACTCCTTCTTCTTCTACACCATTAACTTGTTAGCTTGAAACATAAGATGTCACTGTGATAGAAAACACACGCAGGAAAGTGTTCATTAAGATAGTGTTAAAACAACGTTGGGAACTGTAATGTTATGCATCTAGTGTGATATGAATACTTTTTCTAATACTGTAAAAGCCAGAAGAAAATGTCATTCTAAGTGGATATTATTATAGTTTATGTCCCACATCATGCAACAAACCTAATTCTTGCAGCAAATGCTATGCATGAAGCAAATTAAAAGCGTTAGGCTCTCTGACTAATGGCTGATCAAATTAAGCACAACGACCTGGTGAGGATCAGAGGAGCAGCAGCAGACGGAGACACCTTGTAACCTTATTCAGTGCAACGGGAGCACAGGGCTGCTCCTGAAACTGCAGAGGAGGGTGGTTGCACCCTCGCCGCTGGTGGGCCATCCCGACGTGACTCCCTACTCAGAGCCTATGTGTGCGAGCTGCTCGTGAGCTTGAAGTGGAGCTGGCTCGTCCCTCGGCTCGCGAAAGAAATTTTGAAAAAATTTCCAGTTGCACATTTTCCATTGCACACTCATTTATAGAGAAAGATTTCTCCCCTTAAAGGGTATGTTGTTATAGAAACTTTTGCCAAGTGGAATTTATACAGCATGTTACCAGGACATTTAACCTGTCGTGAAGCTAAGATAAAACCAATAAAAAGGCAACAACATATATTACTTCGAAAATTATGTGTGATCTGGTTTTATAAACTTTCTGTTTGTCAACGGGTTCTTTAAAATGTGGAGTCTTTTCTATCCCATTTAAAGTCAAAGTCAGAGAATATTGCCTTGTGATCTCCAGGTAGATAAGAGGAAATTACATTCTTTCAGCTTGCCTAGAAGAAGGAAATGCATAAACGGGCCCAGATTACAGATTTTTAGAGAATGATCTAAATTACCAAGCCATTAATAGCAGATGAGGTATATGGTATTAAATACCAGCACATAAAATAGATGGATAGTTTTTTTCTGGAACATTAAAATTTTCCAGGACAGGTTTTTTCAGGAGGTAGGACATTTTGTCTCTCATTTTACAAATGTGGTGTGAAATGAAAAGAGGAAAAACACTCCCCCCTCCCTCCTTCTCCAGCTCTCTGAGGAGGAGACTCATCGTGGCACATACAAGAAAAACAGCCACCCACACACTGGAGCCCTTCAAGCAGAAAGCACCTGACGGGAATTTAAAAGTAGGTTTTCAATGGTGAAGTTGGCAGAAATCTACATAAAAGCAGTTCTTCAAGGGAGGGTATTATGTGATATGAATTAGATGAATGTACTGAGTTCCTCCTTTTTTTTTTAACTGTGGAGTCTAAAATTAAATTATTGTTATCATGATCAAATATTTTGTTCAAAACAGCTCGTGCCTGAAGACAAAGTATAACAGCAAGGAAAATATAGGGGAACACAATATATTTTAATAAATAAAGTTTGCTTATCACTCAAAATCTTGAATTTCTATTATTAGAAAACTGGTTGCTAGCTGCTTGAGTCTTCAAAACCCCCACTATACACGGAGTCAACAGTATGCCTAAAGCATTTAAAAATTAAATACATCAAATGAAACAGTAAGAAAATATGGACATAGCAAGTCATTTATTTGATTTTAAGATCATTTTATAAGAGAAGGGGAAGCGTTTGCAGTTTTCCTTTTAGTAAAAAAAACCAATAACATTCTGATAAGAATTACACCTGTTTTTCCAAAAGCTTTTTAGAGTCTTCATATGGGCATTTTTAGGGCATTGCATTTCTTATCCTTAAGACCATATGGCTACATTAAATACATTTTGCTTCTGAGTCACTTTATTCTTCTGTAATGAAGGGGGAAGAGAACAGTTGCTGCTGTTTAAGACCTCACTTAAATTTTTCATTGCCTTTGAATGTTTTGTATAACCTGAATTTAAGTAGCTTTCTGGGTTTTAATTTTTCTCCCTATTTATTTTTAGACTGAAGCCAAACAATAAACTCTATATCTAGCTTGTTTTCTCTGCAGTGCAAAGAAATTTTTAAATGGCTTACTGATTTGCAGATTATTGATAACTGAATCTGGCAGATAATTTCACACCGGCTTCATTGCTGGACGTGATCTGGATCTTCCATACACCAATGGTACAACCACGTATGACCTTCCTCTTGGAGTGAGTTTCCTCTGATTTACACCATTCGTAAACAAAATGAAAACTAGACTTCTACATTGCTCCACCAGCTGTGAAAGCTTTCTTCAACAGCACCAGCTTAGCACAGCTTTCTTGTGAAGTATTTAAGGAAAACCGAGTTTTCTTTTGCCTACCACCTCATGTATAAATCAGCCCATAAATCGCTGGTGTTAACTCTGAAATTCAAATTGCTGTGCACACCTCCTGGGGCTAGACCTTCTGATATGCTGTACCTGTAACTGGCTAGTAGTAACTGCAGGTGTACTTGGTGTGGCTTCTCACCCATTAATAAGGGAAGCACAGATTGCTCAATTATTACACACACAATAACAATTCAAAAAGGTCCTCACCTTGGCATTCACAGAAAACCATTCCTCTTAACTACCATCTTCCTTTTACCTGTACTATGTGTCTTTCACAGATGAGGAGCCCAGTAAAGAAGAGCATACATTTCTTGCTAAGAAAAACTGTATGTCCAGCCTTTAGCTATGCCTTTGGGTGTCACCGCTGTGCAGACACCTCTGCCTCTAATTGCAGCAGAGGCCCTGGTGGCTTTGCAGAGGAGAAACACACTCAGAGATATTAAGCAGACAGGAAGGTTTTTGTGCTTTGACCGGCTGGAAGTCCTCCCAGCAGTATTGACTCATTAGCTTGTCACCTGCAGGTGAATGAAAAGGATATATGCACTGTTCAAAGTGTTATCCTGGGCCACTCTATGCCAAATGACAGCTCCTGCCTTTTCATATGCCAGTATCTCTGCAATCACGGATCCATAATCACAGATAAGTTTCAAAAGCTTGGGATTTTCTGGGGTATTTGTTTCTCTGTGGTTAGCTGTTAACTGTAACCACATGGGATCGACCAGGGCACACTGGTTTATTGTGTTAGTCCTGACTGATGCCAGGATTTGGGCTTTTTATCACTAAAATGAAGAGAAAATGTGTGGGGAGGAAAGGCTTGGAGGCGGTGGTGGAAGATCATATCCTATGTCTTAAATGGAAACCCAACTTACTGCTGTCTCACAAATCAGTCTTAGAAGCTCATTTCCTACATCAGCTGCAAAACATTGATGTGCACTTTGTTTGTTTCAAAGGAGAATTAGTGAAACCACTGTTACCACAGCACTGTGCAGCATATGACACTAGCTAGTTTAATCAAATTCCTCTTCATAATTGTAATCTTTGAGACTGTGTGTATTATCTTCTCTTATCTTTCAAGTTTTTTACTATGGTTCCTAAGTTGTAATTGGACCTCAGTGTCAAACAGAGCCTCACTGTGTTACAGTCACAAAGACACATCAACCTGGTGATGTTGCTCTGTATCTGACCCTCCTCACAGGCTGAACAGAGAAGAAAGGTGCTTGAAAACCTGGTATGTAGGATTTGTAATACTGAGCTCCCATGCATTTTGTATATCCAACTACCACATTTTGAGGATCCTGAAAATTAATTCATTGTAGCTCACTCCTCATGGATTTAGTTGCAAAAAGGTGGTGGGTAACTATAAAGGAAATCTATTCCTGGAAGCGACAGGACATTTTCTTTGAGAGGTGCCTCTTAAAAGCACAGAAAATCAATTAACAATCCTTGTATTTCAGGCTTGGGTCTTTTTTTCATGCCGTTGAGCACCAGATTGATATCACCCATGAAGTCATTCCCACTCTAACACAGTGCTGCCCCACTAGCAGGTGTTTGGGTTTGACAATAAAATCCCAACTCTTGTTTCTTGAAAGTGTGACATTTCTCATCTTCAAGAAACACTGCTTGTGGAGTAGATTTTGGGAGGAATGATTAAAGAATTACATGAAACTTAATGAAAAATAAGAGAATTGCTCTTTATAACTATTTTAAATTATGTCTTGTAGACTTTCTAAATAACATATGTGATGAATAGCTTGGGAATTTAAATAACAGTTAGAAGATGTGCAATTTGAATTTCTAGTCTCATAAAACTCTAATCTTAGGAAACCTACTAAGCTAAAGTGATTTTTTTTCTCCATTTTAAGCCTCTTCCAGAAGTGAGTTATGGATCACACTACAGCACATTAGCTGTCAGAGTAAAATTTGGCAACCCTGCCACAGTACACACATTCTTCTCTTTCATGACTTTATAAAATGCCCTACAAACAAAACCTACAAGTATGTAACTGATATTGGAGGTCTTAGCCCATAAAGAAACTCCACCATAGCCACAGGACAAGTTCCAGAGTATTTGATTTCTTGTAGAGGAGGATGAGGCAATTGGTGTTGGTTGGGTACAGGGCAAATTGCCAGGGGAAGGTGTTTTTTTTAAAAATCTCTGCCTGCCATTATTCATTGCAGTGGGATGAAAATTTCTGACACTGCATGAACTTCCTATCTGTGTTTGGGCATTTGGTACTTCCACATCATAGCAATTTAAATGATCTATTCATTTTGAGGGTTGTTACACTTTTTCTTTTTTTAGAATGGTTATTAAGGAAAAGAAGGTAAGGCCTCGAATTTTCTTAATCAGTCTGCAGACCTAAGTATGGCATGGACACTACAAAGATATCTTTGATAGATGTTATGACATCATGAGCCTGTTCACTTTATTTCACTTGTACCACGTTCTGATATAGGTGAGATAAGGTGGCTATGACACTTAGCAGAGGGAATTTGGTACTTTACAGGGGGATTCAGCTCATTTAAGAAGGTTTCTATGGTACTTTTGATGTGGCCACTCTTCTCTTAAATCTATGTAAGTCTGTAATGGGAAATAAAAAAGTATTTCAGGTCTCATCTCATCAGGACTGAAATTCAAAGTCTGAATTTCCAGGAAATATGTTCTCAGATGAAAACACGTTTATTTAAATGAAATTTAAATAAAATGTCTAGTTCCTGAGAAATGGAGGGGACACATACACACACACACAAAATGAGAGGAAATACTTATTCTGGGGAGAGGATAGATGCATAAGTAATACTGCCACCCCTCAATTTCAAAGTCCTTGGGAGAAGGTGAGATTGAAGAGTAGCTATAAAACTTGGCTAAGGTTTTGTCTATAAAAAGATAAAATTACATGTAGCTTTTCAAGAGTCTGGTAGCTAACTTTAAGAGAGAAACTCAAACACAAATGTTTGTTTAATTTATCAAGACAAATTCCACGGATTTTTTCCCTGTGTATGTGTACATATATAGAGAGATTTTAAATCACTTTATCTCCAGATTTACTAATAAAAAGCCATGAAATTAAGAGAAAGTGTAAAATTGAAGTGAGCGTGATAAAGCACGGTGTCTGATAAAACTAATGTCAAAATAATTTTAAACAGGGTCAGTGCCGCAAAAGGTCTGCACAGTCAAAAGTCAGCAGTGTGAAGCAACATGAGTCCAACCCCCTTGGGATTACAGACTGCAGAGGAGATGACTGGTTAGTTTAGCAGCATTTCCCTCTATCATGGCCATTCTCCCTCCAGCAGTAATGGTGTGAAGTGGAAGTGCACCTGGCCAAGGATCTGGCCATTGATCCAATGCATCTACATATGTATGTCTGAAGGAGCAAATTGGATGATTGTACTATTAGCAGTATGTTTAGAGCACACCTTGAACAAAAGAAATAAAAGAAAGAAAATTACCTTTGTGCACACAGAGAGGAAAATCATACAAATGCTACAATATTGAATATCTCAGGCTAACTGCAGTCATTTATTGTTAAACTGTATGTCTATAAAAAGGATATTAGAGAAGATACTAGGCCATTTGGCTTGTAATTAGGGCTTTTTATTCTAATCTCATTAATTTGAAAACTGAGAAAATAACCAGGCTTGTTTATCTCTATTTAGCTATATCATTTTACTACAGTTTCCCTTTCCCTTTTGGAAAGCTTCATTTAACATTGTGCATATGCAAGGTTAAGATAGGATCCTTACTGAGGTTGCTGTAGTTGGGCAGGGGAAAGGGAGGTGGTACCAGTTCAGTCCTCAGCTTCCAGCTGTTGCTTGTTCTCTTTCTGCATTGCCCCCAGGGCCCTCCCTTGCACCAGGCACCCATCATCAGTATCAATGGCTCCTCAGGAAGCCTCTGCCTTTCCTGCTTTTGCAGAGGTTGTGAATTTCCTTGGGTTTACTTCTTTTCATCTTTTTGCTTCTCTTGTCTTCTCAGTTGGTGGCTCTTGATTTAGGGGTTTCCCAGCTCAGGATGCAAAACATGTCTGTGGAAGTTCTCTCCTCATGCTGATTTCTTCTGGTTCACGTCTGTCAATGCAGGCTCCAGGATCGCCAGATTCCCAGCTGAACTTCTCCATGTTAGTTGTATTCATGTTTATAATTCGATTTACTGTTTAAATGTTAAAAAAATCCCTCCTCTTCTCTGTTTCCCTCTCTGTAGAGGATCTTGATTTCTTCCAGGTGAATACCAAAAAACATAATCTGGCTGTTCCCTGTCCTTTGAGGTTTCTTCTATTCCCTGAACAGCCCCTCTTCTGACGTGTATAAGTGTCATGGTTTAACTGCAGCCAGCAACTAAGCACCACACAACCGCTCACTCACTCCCCCCAACCCAGTGGGATGGGGGAGAACTGGTAGGAAAAAGGTAAAACTGATAGGCTGAGATAAGAACAGTTTAATAAAACAGAAAGGAAGAGAGTAATAATGATAAAAATAACAATAATAAAATGACAATACTAATAAAAAGATTGGAATATACAAAACAAGTGATGCACAATGCAATTGCTCACCACTCGCCAACCAATGCCCAGTTAATTCCCGAGCAGCGATCCCCCCCAGGCCAACTCCCCCCAGTTTATATACTAGACATGATGTCACATGGTATGGAATACCCCATTGGCCAGTCTGGGTCAGCTGTCCTGGCTGTGTCCCCTCCCAGCTTCTTGTGCCCCTCCAGCCTTCTTGCTGGCTAGGCAAGAGAAGCTGAAAAATCCTTGACTTAGTCTAAACACCACTTAGCAACAACTGAAAACATCAGTGTGTTATCAACATTCTTCTCATACTGAATTCAAGACATAACACTATACCAGCTACTAGGAAGAAAATTGCCTCTATCCCAGCCAAAACCAGGACAATATGAGACTCTCATATCTAATTTCTTCTTATTCTTTCGGCACACCACGATCATCCCATATTAGCTGCTGATTTCTCATTTTTACTTTCCTTGCTTGCTTTCTGATTTTTCTTAACCTCTTCCTGCTCCTAGGTTCCTTTCCCCCTCCCAATATGTCTCATCTGAAGAAGTGAGGAAAACAGGTATCGTGGGTATACCATAGGTATCATCTCTAAACTTGTGTAACACAAGTTTCTCTATTCTCATTCAGTTATAGGCTGTAGCTGATCCAGCATCCATGTCCTGTAGTTTTTTGACTACTTTTGTGCAAATGCCTGACATGTGTAAGAGCTCTGCACCCTCTTCAGCCTGTGATCACTTTATCCTCAAGCCCCTGGCCTTCTGCAGCTTTTCCTCCTGGATCTATTTGTAATCACTCCTTCAGCATGTATTACAGCAGTCCCCCCCTTTAGCCGTTTTGTGGAATCTCACATGGCTCTGTCCTGGATCTTTTTGTCTCTGTAAAATTTATTTCTCATCCGTTGCTCATCTCAGCTATTGCCTCTAGGAGCATGAATCACACATCTGCCACTCCCATCTTGTCACTGCAGCATCAACTGAAATTCACAAGTGTTTTATCAGAGGTCTTAATTTATTCCACCCAAATATCTCCTTACTAGTCTTCCTCAGTCATTACTTGTCAGTCAGGACTGCAGACCAATTGATATTTTTCTATGATACCAGTGCATGTCCTCACATGCAAATCACATAGAAAGTCTGTAGATACTTTCTCTGTAATCTCCTTAGGGTAATATCCACGCACCCAGCTAAAACTAACCAGGCCATCTTGATTTTTTACAACATCCTTTTCCTTTGTCTTTTATAAATAAAGTGTTGGGCTGCTCATATTTATTGAGAATTTGTTGAAAAACCTGATCATTTAGAACGTAAGAAACTTGTATTCCCATTCAAGGTGCTGAACAGTCTGTCCTCCTCTAATTAGATATCTATTGCCTTTCACTGAAGAATGATATCATTTTCAGTTGTTCACTTTTTAAGTTTCTGTGATATTTTCATGCATCTCCCAGGCTGTACCTCCCATGTGGGAGAAAAAAGCACCTTATTGCCATCCATCAAACTACCTTAACATGCCTCAAACATTCTGCTGCTTCTTGATGTATACTGAAAAATAACACATTAGTTATTTAACTGACATGTCAAGTTCACTGCCTCTTGCTATTGCCCCATGTGCATTCTTTGTATTATGTATCATCTTCTACCTAGATCACAAGCTGACTAGGAGAAATAACAGTATATTTCTGGTTTTGATCAACAGCTGCTCCTGCAGTTGGATCTTGGTCCACACCTAGAGTCTTTTGAGTATACAAATAGAAGACCTGTCAAATAAAAGTAATTGTTTAGAGGTTTTTGTCCGTCAGTCCCAGTGGTCCAGCTCATAGCAAAGGAATAAAATGGGTTTGTCCTTCAAGAGTTTGCAGGAGTGTGCTGTTTTGATCCATGGCATAGGGGTATTCCACTGCATTTCCCATCCTCCCAAAACACTTTGACAGTTTCCAACACAGAAAATGCATATAACACAGAAATCTGTTACCATAAAATTTTAATTCAGTGTTCCTGGGTTTAGTAGTAAATTTGGATTAACACCAGGATGAATATGTAATTTATTGGATAACTAAGTATACATAATCAATTAGTTACTCCTAGCACACAATAATAATGGGTTATTTTCAGCTGACATTGCACTTTCTCTGCATCATTAAGGTTTACATTAATTTTTATTCTCTTCTCTATTAAAAGTTCCTCAGATACATAATGCAATCAGGTTACCTATTATTAAAAAATGGATGTCCTGGTTACAGCTGGGATAGAGTTAATTTTCTTTCTAGTAGCTGGTATAGTGTTATGTTTTGGTATGACCAAAACATATCTTCAGTATGAGAAGAATGTTGATAATACACTGATGTATTCAGTTGTTGCTAAGTAGCGTTTAGACTAAGTCAAGGATTTTTCAGCTTCTCCTGCCCAGCCAGCAAGAAGGCTGGAGGGGCACAAGAAGCTGGGAGGGGACACAGCCAGGGCAGCTGACCCAAACTGGCCAATGGGGTATTCCATACCATGTGACATCATGCCCAGTATATAAACTGGGGGGAGTGGGGGTGGAGGGAATCCCCGTTTAGGAACTAACTGGGTGTTGGTCGGCAGGTGGTGAGCAATTGCATTGTGCATCACTTGTATGTTCCAATCCTATTATTATTGTTGTTGTTGTTATTATTATTATTGTCATTTTATTATTGTTATTATAATCATTATTAGCTTCTTCCTTTCTGTCCTACTAAACTGTTCTTATCTCAACCCACGAGTTGTACCTTTTTTTTCCCCCAATTCTCTCCCCCATCCCACTGGGTGGGGGGGAAATGAGTGAGCGGCTGTGTGGTGCTTAGTTACCAGCTGTGATTAAGCCATGACAATGGAACTCAAACTCTTTTCAGTATTGTTTTATTCATGGGTGACTCTTGAAAATCCTTAAAGGTTATTAAGATCAGACATTTTAGGACTGGGCCATTTCTGCAAGGACTTCCCCCTGCCCCCCCAAATTGGAAGGTATACTTGGGAAACAAGTTGCTCCCTTTTTTAACTAATGTGCTCTTTCTGAGCCTACCAACTGATTGGTCTCACTTTAAAAATCTGCACAATAACATCCTCTATTAATTTTGAATTGGGCCATTTAAGAAGTGCATAGGAAGTAAGTTATTGTACTTTAGATGATAATCACACTTAGAAACCTTGGACAGAAGGCAACATAAAAGTGTAATATAGTTGCTTAAAAAGCTAAAAGTTCTTTTAAAAATGTCAGTTTATGGATTTTTATCAGTCCACAGAAAGGGAAAGCAGACATTCCAACCAACAGAAAATGTACCAGGGAATAATAATTTTTTAAAAAAGCTGTTCAGTGAAAAGGAAATAATCTGAATGCAATAATGCCAAATGGAAATGTACAAGAGAATGGATTAATTGCTTTGTAAATTAGTCAGCCTTTTCAACCCATTAAAACCATTAATAGCGGCTGTTTTCATTATAATTATCTTATTTTGCAATGTAAAATTATACTAAAAGGGGATCGAGATAGAGTTCTCCTTACAGAGAAGATATGAACCATAATGACTTTCTTCTACCAACCCCCCCCCCCCAAACCCACAACCCACAATAATCACTTTTTAAAGTGTAAGAAGCAGATGAGAACCTCTTCAGGATGGATTCTTTATTGGTTGGGGGATATAGTTTGTGACTGTCTCTTCCTGAATTCACTCTTTGACCATACTGAAACTTTTTGGACATTGTGGATTGTAACATCTCCAATTCATCCTGTTACTAGCTGTTGAAATGCCAACTTTGATTTTTATCCTACTAATTTGGTCAGCACTAAGAAAAGAAATAGCAGATACAACTTTGTTTGCTGTGTTATTTTCAACACTACAAAGTCCTCCCAAGTATTCTGAGTCCCCAAAACCTTAACTGATGATGAACATGTTAATATCAAGGGATAAGCTTTTAACACCTAGCAACTCATCAAGCATTTGATGTGTTTTTCTGCAGAATTTCTGAAGAAATTCTGAAACATTTTCTTCTAAGGGGTGATACAGATTTTTTTTCTGATAGGTGAGATCATATGAACTTGGGGACAAGTTGTAGCTGGTAAGCTCCTTACACATGGACTGAAAAACACTGGGACAAAGATGTGCTCTGTGGTGGTTTGTTTTTTTAACCACTCATCTAATGGAGTTCTAATTTTGGGTACTTGAGTAGTCCGGGTTAATATTGTGACATTCTTCCAAAGAACTTAAAGGAATATCATAGTATGGGAGGTAGAAATTAGATCAAACTAAATGGGACACTCATTCAGGTAACTTACAGGGCCAATCCATTTCAGAGTCAAGAGCATCTGGTAATATAAAGGAACATAATTCACTATGAACAATAGGTTTTCTGGATATTTTCATGCTAAATAGTTAGTTGATACTACAGAGGAAAAAAGAGGGATCTTTTTTTTCTTTAAAGATTTGTACCAATACATTCTTCATTACAATGCTTCCTATATGTAAGATGGCCCCCATTTTAAAAAATCAACATTTTATCCCTTCCATCTGTATTATACTGCATATGCTCTCATATTTTCTTTCACAGATAAATACCTCTTCTTATATTAAAGTTTATGTACTCTAGTGGAGTAATAGACAATTAAACTATAAACCCACTAGAATCTTTTTAAAGCAATAGACACAAATAAATTTCTTTCTATACAGGTGAACCTAGCTTAAAATTTCAGCAAGGTGTTGTTGAAGTTGTATTATCCCTTCCATTTAAATGTAGTTAGCTTCCGGTAGAAGTCATTCATTCAGTTATTAGTCCAGTGGTTTATTTGCTCAAATATTCTGGGAAGTATGTGGCAAAAATTAATAACAGAACTTTAATTTAGCTTTTAAGATGTTTCTGCTTTGAGCCATCCAGAGGCTCCCTGCAGATAAAACACTGTAATTCTAGGATTTAAATTTCTAGGAAGGGAAATCAGAAAGTGAAGGGTGCGACCTCAGCAAAAAGAAATAAATATTGCAGTGTTTTATTATGCCTTGGTAGATGAAAGAATGTGAAATAACAGAAACTGATATAGAAGAGACTTGACAGAACTCTTATGGAAAAAGAAAAAAAAAAAGAAAAAGGAAGGAAGAAGAATGTTAAGGCATTGTGAAACACTATACAAAAATAAAGAATTTGCTGTATTGCATCACATGAAGGACCATCTAGGTAGGTAATGTGTATTTAGCAGTGGCCGTTTTCTAGAATCAGACTCAGAAGAGCCCTAAGCATAGCTGCTTAGGGATACATTATCATTTATTAATTAAATTACTTATCCTCTAACAGAAACTCATTGCATCTATTAATTTTTCGCTCTCTTCATCTAGAACATAAAAAGTGGGATCTCTTTTTCTCTTATGAACATCCTGATCTTAAATGAAAAGCAAGATCAGTTGGAAGTTATTCCAAAGCCCAGTTCTGAGTAAAACAGGATTACACTGAGAATGTGGGATTCCTAAACTAAACCAGTCAGATGCTAAACGCAGATGATATGTCGCCTCAAAGGGACCCCATAATTGACATTTGAAACTGAGGTCTAAGGAGGACAACGAAGGAAACGCAGTCAGCAGTGACATTTCTGGTATGCCAGCTGGGGCCGAAGATAAACATTGGGCACAGATGTGCAAGCCTGAGCTGCGGTGGGAAAAGCGTATCTTGCTGTACTCAGATCCGTGCATTTTTGAGCTTCCTTGCGGTGATGCGCTGTAGGGCCACAGCCAGTTGACTGTCATCCGCTGCCAGGGAGCAAGGGTGTCCCTTACGCCGCAGACCTTCAGGCCTCCGTTGGTGCTGCCAGCAGCAGCCTGGCAAGCTGCAGTTCTGAAGCTATAAAAATCATTGACATTGTCTGAAGGGAAAGAAAAAAAGAAAAAAAAAGGCCCAGGAAGACCTTGCAAATGTGCTGATATCAAGCTCATTCATGTAAGTTTACTTTAGTAGCACAGTGCCTTAATTCTCTAGCAGGGAGCACTCAGAATATGAAGTGATGATCCTGCTTTGTAGGTTTTTGTTTTGGTGTCGTTCTTTTTACTTTCCAGCTGGAAATTATAGTTCAGGAGTAATGAGTCAGGCACAACGGTGGGCTTAGCTGCTTCTTGAAGGTCTTTTCCAACCGAAATGATTCTATGATTCTATGATTCTCTTGTATCTGAAGACACATTAATTACATTCTCCATTCAGTTGTGGTTAGGCTTGAATGGGGAAAAAAAAAAATCCTATAGGCAGTTTAGGAGGCTGGGCACATGTCAGTGGAGGAGAAAATACAAGTTACCACTCTTGTAGTGCGTGCCTAAGCAAAACTGAAATCACAATATCCTGGGCTTACTGATAGTTCTCATTTTGCAGAACAGCCTCAGATATCTTAAAATATAATAATCTCCTTGGAATTTTCTCCTAAGAACCAGTGGGGACTTATGGACTATATTTATTTGAGGTGGTTTTAATTGTTGGGGTTTTTGACTGAGGAAGGTAGTGAGAAAGGGAAATCTACTGAGCAGGTTTTTTGCACACTCATTTTTCCAGGGTTAATTCTTGATGAGTAGGTAACTAAGAAACTTTTTAATCTTGAGAAAGGAGAACTATTCCATAGTTTAGGGTTTGAAATATTTTCCTGTCCCTTCTATTCTTCGTTGAGATGAAAGGAAGACAATTATTACTGGAATCTTGGTTTCAGATGTAAGTGGACATTTCATTTTTATTGTGCATCTATATCAGCGTGTATTATGTGAGTGTCTACTAGGAGATGGTCAACATCACAGGATGACTCAATGCTTTCTAAACTTCATACAAAATTTAAGGTCCTTAACAGCATTTTTTAAAAAAATTACAGTGTAGAAATTTATTTAGAATAAAGTATCATTTTTAAGAAAGGAATCTAAAGCTTTACCTTGACTGACTTGAATTTTTATTCAGTGTAGCGTTAGACAACAGTTTAAAATAGAAGGATGAATGATAAAAATTCTTAATATAATTCCATCCACTATTGTAAAGCCTATGTTTGGTTCTACCCTCTCATCTGTACAAGGATAATTAATGTGTGTTTCTAATCACTCATTCCTTCTGTTTCAAAAGAATAAAAGAGGTAGCACTTAAATAGGTGCTGAGCTGCATGAAAGAAGTATTTTTGGTGATTAGAAATGGTAGAGAAAAAAGAACCTAATGACAAAAAATGAACATTAGCAGATTGACATCTTCAAGTGTCTGAATGACACAAAGAACAAGTGCACCATTATACAAACTTGTTTCCTAGAACAGAAACGGATTGAAGAAAATTGCTTAGAATGAATTGCTATCAAGTTGAGTTACAGGGGAAAATTAAAAGAGGTTTTATAGAGCAGTCACTGAATGAGGTAGTACATTAAGACTCCTGAGCAACCATTTATCTTAGGGTTAATGTGATATAACGAGAGTTGGGTCATTTATTCATGACTAATATATATATTTACCTAAAGGTGGTAAACATAATTAAACAAATCTTTTCCTTGAGTTACCTTCTGAAGGCAACTTGCTAAATCCTGCAGGAAAACTGTTGGCAGAGAGGTTAGCTCTGTACATCAGAAACAGTGCCGTTCCCTTGGGATTCTTCTCCCAGCTGTAGTGTTAATTCCTCAGACCTGCTCTATACCTACATCTTTTGCCAGAGTAGCTACATCACTGAGCAATGTGAGAATTGCTCAGCTAACAGTTGGCAAAAGATAAATATATTGCCAATAAAGTCTTTATTGTGGTGTAGCTTCTTCTGTTTGGCGATATGCCTAAGCTACAAAGATAATTATTCCTTATTTCTAGTAGGAGAATCAGTAACCATAGCATGTGGCTGGTACAAGGTTGAGCTGAGGTTGCTGCACTGATGTAATGGTACATTGTGCACGTTGGACCTCATTAATAGTGAGATTTAACTATTCTGCCATGTCTATTTTAAGTGCAGCAAAAAAAAAAGATTTTTTAAAATTTACTTTTATCCTCAGTATTCCAAAAGATTATGTAATTAATATATTCTTAACTGCTACACGGACCTGTAAGTTTTGTCAAGCAGGTTCCAAACACAGAGGAATTTAGAAGAGGAAAAACCAGCAGCTCTTTCAGTTAAATGACAAATGTACCTGGTTGCTGGCAGGTTCTTTTCCAGTTAATCAAGTACCTTCGTTTCGCAAGATGAGAAGTTGGGAAGTAGAGTCCTAGTGCTGCAGCATGTTCTCCATGTCCCCCTGTATCAAAGATTAGTAAAATACAGCATTAGATTAATACACAAAGTATAGGATTCTGTGTGTTATACCAAGGAACATTATGACCTGAAGTCTAGGAGCTCGGATATTCATCAGATGCATGTTTTGTAGCAGAAAATAAGGAGTTCCTTATTAGAGTATCCAGTGGTACATGAAGAATAATTACAGAATCTGTCATTTGTTTTACCAGGACAAATGTTTGTCGTTTTAAAATGTGTGTTCTGTAAAAGGCATCCCATAATTAAATGCTCCCCCATTCATGTTCACGGATCAAAACCATGAAAAGGCTCGCCCCATGCAAACAACAACAATAGCTACCACATTGTGCGCATTTATTTTCAGATGAAAAACACTGTTGTCTCTTTAGTTAATAACCTCTGCCAATTTGGCCTGATTGATTTACTGCACATCATTTACTGCTGCTGTCCAAATAATCTCTATTCATGCCAATAAAAGACAGCGTCAACGACTGTAATAATAGTGCACTTGTTTTTTCACCACTCCAAAAAGAAAAGACATCCTGAGTTCAGAGGGATCCTGAAAGAAATAGTGTTAATGAATGGCCTTCCCAGCTGTATGCGCTATGGCAAGCAAAAAACCTCCCCAAGAGGATTGCATAACCGAGCATCGACGTCGCTGTCTTCCCAAGCACACACCTTGCTCTGTCTTGTTGACCTCAGTGCAATTGCACAGGGTACAGGTTAGCACAGAATGGGCCCCAGTAGCTCTAGTGAAGCCAAAAGACTTTATCCCTGTGGACCAACTGACACTGAAGAAACACAAGATAATTTTCATCAGCTTCAGCTCCAGTTCATCTAACCCAATGGGAGTAAGTAGTTATGCAAACTTTGAAAAGCAAGAGCAAAGAGAAAATTAAGTGCTGTAACCCTTCATTGATGTTTTTATGCTCCAGACTAGAATAGTAACTCTCTCCCTGAAATAATAATCACTTTCTGTGTCCTCCACAAGGGCGTTCCACATTTTCAGAGAAGATCGAATTTTCTTTCATGCTTTCCTCAGCCCTGGACCTCCTGCAACAGGATCTGATTTGGCATCAGCCTCTGGTAGGCTACCCATGCCATCTGGAGAAGAGGCTTTCTGCAGAGTGAATGAAACAGCTGTAAGAGTGTTTTTAGGGAGGGAAATGAATAATGTGGCAATAGAGGATTTGCAGCCATTGGAGACTTTCTCCAAGTATCAAGGCACTGATTTCACTCCCTATTGAACTGAGGCAACTCTGGTCAATACACAGACAGCTTTTTATACCAGACGGTCTTGGGATCACTGGAATTTTCAACTAGTGCCAGAGGCTTTATGCAAGAGCTACTATATTTCCAGGGTTTTGTAAGGTCCGCAAAGTATTATTGTTTAAAGCCTCCTTTACAGTGGAGACCCTAATCAAGATCAGAGCCGTACGGAGTTGTATCATGGATGACATCACTCATCTCGAACAACAAATATTGTAAGAAGCAGGGATGAATGTCTGCCAAAAGGATTATGGATGCAGGAATATTCTTCAATTAACAGGACATATACTTATCAAAAAATATCATTTCACTAGGACCTTCTGAGTTTTTGTTATGAAGAAGCAAATAGTAGTATTTTGGTGCCCAGTAAAACAAATACTGAATTTCAACTTTTTGGTGAAACTCTTAACATTTCACAGAGATAAAAATCCCTGCTCCAGTTGCTCTAGAAGTGAGATAAAACCATAGAGAAATCTGGATTTGCAGATCTTATAGCTGCATCTTGGAAATAATTTCCATTTGGTAAATATTAGACCATTCCTCCTGAGTCCTGAAGAGGGATAGCTAACTTCTTTTCATCAGTTTGTTTGTTACTTTCATTTGGGAACACTTTTTCCATAGGAACAATCTTTATTTTTCAGTTATTTTCTCTTTTTACTCCCCATCGTGTGTTTTTCTTTTTATTCCTTTCTTTTCTAAGAGGAAAAATAAAATAAAACATTAAGATATTTTGTTTTCTGAAAACTAATGTGATGTTTTTGTCAAAGAACAAAATATGTCTGTAGAAATTGCAAACCAGGCTGTGTTTATCTGGCTACTCTTCAGAGAACTTAGTAATTTTATAATTACAAATCATGTTGCAAAATATTAGCAAAATTTGAGGAACTAAAGATTTATAGAAAGTGACTGAAGGAATCAGTACAAGTGAAACAAAATTAGCTAAGAAAACTAAGTGAATAAAAATTCAATGTTTATTAATCTCTAACAATAATCCTTATCTTTACCATGATTTTTTTGTGATATTTGACTTCAGTGGAAATTATCATACTAGCTATTCAGCTTTACAATTTGGTTGTGAACTTGGAAGTAAAATTAGAATATTATCCATAGGTACATATAGTATGTGGTCATCATCATGAATTCTGTTCTTAATCTTTTCGTAGTTTTTTTAGAAAACAAATAACATCATAGAATCATAGAATGATTTGGGTTGGATGGGACCTTTAAAGATAATCTAGTCCAACCCCCCTGCCATGGGCAGGGACATCTTTCAGTAGATCAGGTTGTTCCAAGCATCATCCAGCCTGCCCTTGAATGTTTCCAGGGATGGGGCATCTACTGCCTCTCTGGGCAACCTGTGCTTGTGTCTTGCCACCCTCATCGCAAAAAATTTCTTCCTCACGTCCAATCTAAATCTACTCTCTTTCACTTTAAAACCATTATCCCCTGTCCTGTCACTACAGACCTTGGCAAAAAATCTCTCTCTGTCTTTTTTATAAGCCCCCTTTAAGTATTGAAAGGCCACAATAAGGTCTTCCTGGAGACTTCTCTTTCTTCTCCAGGCTGAACAACCGCAACTTTCTCAGCCTTTCTTCACAGGAGAGGCATTCTAACCCTCTGACCATTTTCGTGGCCCTCCTCTGGACCTGCTCTAACAGATCCATGTCCTTCTCATACTGGGGGCCCCAGAACTGGATGCAGTACTCTAGGTGGGGTCTAACAAGAGGACAATCACCTCGCTCCACTTGCTGGCCACACTTCCTTTTATGCAGCCCAGGATAGGGTTGGCTTTCTGGGCTGCAAGCACACATTGCTGGCTCATGTCCCATTTTTTATCCACCAGTACCCCCAAGTTCTTCTCCGCAGGGCTGCTCTCAATCAATTCATCCTCCAGCCCGTATTGGTATTGGGGATTGCCCCAACCCAGGTGTAGGGTCTTGCACTTGGCCTTGTTGAAATAGTGCAGTCCTTTGTAGTTCTTTATCAGCATCATTCACTTACTTATATCATCCTTAAGAACTGGAAATGCTAAGAAGCCTTCAGACCCCACTGCTATAATATACTGGAAAGTCTAGCCCAAGTGTTGAAATTAAGGGTGACAGAAAGGACAAGCACTTCTTATCAAGAGATTTTTCCACCTAATTTATATCATAGCAGTGATTTTCAGTTGATGCCTGGACTTAGTAAGACAAAACCCAGATGTAATCCATTGCATGTAAAATACTATGCTTATACCTTTGGTTATGTATCTGAATGATGCGTATTATTTTTCATTAATATAGGGGAGGTGAAACAAAACCTTGATGCTCTTATGTATTTAGACAAGGGTGGAATTAGAATTCCTTCCAAAATGAAAAAGATATATTTTTTTTTTCTTTCTGATCCAAAATCTCCCTCCTTTTTCCCTCCTCCTCCTTTGAATGACCTCTTTAAAATTCTCAGCAGGCTTTCTTCTCCCTCTTGCTCCCAAGTTCAGTCACAGAAACTTCCATTCACATGAGTTTCACAGTCATTCCCCATTATCCTCTATTTGATAATTTCACTTTGTATTAAGAGCAGATGACCTATACCCTTGGATTTATATATTTGTATCATTATGGAAAGCAGCCATCTAAAGCTATTCCAGCACGCATTATGTCACAAAGTTAATTTGGTATTGCTCTCTTTAGCCAAGGCAAAAATGGAGTTTCTTCTTTTCAGTTAATGGAATAGCTGCTACTCCTGTAGCCACTTGCAACCTTATTTGCATTGCTGTCTGTGTGCAGCCCTGTTTCTCCTGTTATTGAAGGATGCTTTGAGTATTTTCTTTCCTCAGGATTTCCCCTCAGTTAGGTCATTATATCTTTGTCTCTGCAAAAGCTGTTTATACCAAATGGATTTGGGTGCATTTTAAGTCACAGGGCTGAATCTTATTTCTTCTCGGCCCTCTATGCTAGCTGGATTTATAAAAAAAAAAGATTTTAGGGATATAATGCTAAAACTGGACTTTTTCAACCTGTATTTTAATATTTCATATTAGAAAAATATTGTTATGAATACTAATATTAAAAAAGGTATTAGTTCTGATATGTATATGTATACAATCTTTTGAAGCATTAGATTATAAATATCTCAAGATGACAAATAAAACTGGTTGATGGACCAAACACATGAAAGACCAAAGGCTACACATTAAAGCTTGAATAATTCAAATGAAGAATAAGGCAGACAGTTTTAGCAGCAGAGATGGATAAGAACAAACTTTAATAGGATTCTCCATTCCTTTTAGTCTTCAAATGAAGCCTTGATGTCTTTTCAAAGTTGTCTAATCAAATCATAGATCTACAGGTCTTTTGACTGGGGTGGTTGAAGAAGAGCCCCAGCACAGAGAGGGACCTCAGAAGACCATCTAGCCCACCCCCTCCCAGGAGATGTCTTTGTCCTACCTTGCAGGTGTTTCTAATAGGCTAAAGACTTTCACTAGTGGGCACTCTAGAGAAAAAGTCTCCCTACCTTTCAGTAGTTTTCCTCTAGTACCTAATTTGAATATTCTTTTGTGGAATTGAAGGAAATTTATTTTATTTTATCCGTGATAGAAATTAGGCGTTAGAACGTCTTCTAAAACTATCTCACTCCCCCTTGCTCTCCTCTCCTTTAAGCTAAGCAACCCAAATTAATATTTTCTCAGGAGGATGAATTTGGTGCCCTTGAACAGGGATTAAAAAAAATCAGGTTTTTATTTTGCACGTTATATCTTCTGCACATTTGTTGGAATTCAGCCGAAGCCAGGAGACATGGCCTCTGGAAGGGGCACAGTACTGCTGATGTTTTTTTGGGCTCCTTGCCTTGTGCACAGGTGCTGTCAGCTTTCCTGTGTGCCACTTCAGCAGTTTTGAGATCTTTCTGAGTTCAAAGCATGGTGTCTGGGGGCTGCTGCCTCTCACCAACATCTCTCTCCATGCTCCCTGGCACCCCACCGTCACCTCTGCATCAAGCTGCTGCCTACCAGCCCCAGATGTGTCCATAGATCCAATAGATACCACGGATCCAAGGCTGCTTTCTAAGCCTTATCTATGAGAATTAGTGCAAGTGGAGAGCTAGAAGTTTCTTACTTTAAAAAACCAGCAAAACCTCCTTGCGTTGCTCAGTAGCTTCTAATAGGATCTCAGTACCTTCTGATACAATCTACAGACCACTCTGTTAGTCCACTGGTTTTGACATATCAATTTCCTGCATGCAGCGCTTCACTTCTGTCTGCTTTTTGTAACATCTGATTAGAGATGCCTCTCCAGGTCTGTTCCCTTCCACTTATGATCACCAATGCAGTGTTGATTCCCACCTCTGGCCAGCCCCCAGTCCGGGCCTGTATCCACTTGTTATTTTTCACTCAGACAAGAGGTTTCTTTTTTTTCTCCCACTCCATATACAGGGACAGACTGCTGCATGCAGTAAATAGGCATGGAAGGTAAAGCAGTATGAAAAGTTACTGCCTTCCCCTGTCAAAGCTCCTTGTCTGGAGGACTTGGCAGAGCAGACAGGGTACTGAGGCCAGTGGCTATTACAGAAGGACATGGTTTTTTCTTGTTGGTTCCCCTTAGCTCTAACTCCCCATCTACTTCTTGTTTAATATTTACAAAAATAGTTATGAGGAGAGTGTTTTTTTCTTTCAATTCCGTGTTTTCACAATGTCTTGCACATCGAAATCTTCATCTATGACTAAGGTCCCTAGCTATTACAGTGATGAAGACGCTTATGCTGCTGTTAACAATAATAATCATATAGGAGTGAACATAATTTGTAATAGGCATTAAGTGGAATAACATCATCTGAGCCTCTGAAGGGGAAATGGAAAGGGTTTTGTTTTTTTTTTTCCAATTAAGACAAAGAGTCTGGTTGCAAGACAACTGACTCAGAGCTTACACATGGCATAGACTCTAAATTGAAATATTTGGCTGAAATACTTCACTAGGCTTTGAAATCTCACTGTAGCCCTTGGCATTATTTTGGCTCAAACAGTCAAGAATATTATGAGTTGGAGCTCACTTCCTACTATATGACAAGAGTGTGTGCATACTTCTGTAGTTTAATTAAAAATGTTAAGAATGCTGTTAGTATTACATTAATATTTAAAGTGATTATTACTTATATTTTCTATGTTCTCTATTACTCTGAAATTAGAGATACTTCTCATTAGCTCTGGTTATATATCTAATGCACACACGTTAAAAAGTAATCTTTTCAACATTTTAATATTTTAGCCATATTTCCAATTTATGTAATGGAACAGCCTGCTGCAACTTTTCAAACTCTTACAGCTCCTCTTTGCATTTGTTTTTTAGGCATGATTTTCACTGCAGTTTGTATTCATTGTTTTTGTATTATGATTCTCTATTTTTCAAGCAAGGTAATTTTAGTTTGATGAGAGAAAATTGTGGAACACACCGTACTGGTAAACAGGACATTTGGTTGTGCTCCACAGTAGCAAGCAGAGAAGCATCAAAATGAGTTGGGCACTAGCATGCCACTGGTATTTGGGGCAGCAAGGTGGAAAAAAGGAAAGTCATGGTTGGTTTGTTGGTTCTCAGTGTTCAGTGCTTGCCTTAACAGGGACCTGCAAAAAGTGGAAACAAATGGAAATCACTGAGTTTCTCAGGAGACCTAATGGCATAAGACAACCTATAACCTTTCTTCCAGAACGCAATTTTGAACATAACCATTTGTTAACCTTGTGTGACAGCCTCTGTGTAAAAACATATAAACAATGTGATGCTGAAAATAAAACAACATAACAAAATCTATACATAGAATTAATACCAACTGTTATTTTTCTCATTGTTGTGTATAAAGTCTACCCTTTTCTCAGAAGTCCATTCTAAATGTATGTCTCTTCTGCTGCACTTTTTTTTCCCATTTACAATATTCAACTCAACCAACAAATACCAGGTTTTGAAAGAGAGAAAGTTCTTCATAGAAATACAGGACTGTGAGAGATTTTTCTTCATATTCACAATGAGTAGGGACACATACATTAATGACAACAGTGGGAGAAATTTTAAGGAACGTAGAAAAATTATCTATTCTAAAAAATTTTAATATTCTTCTGAAAACCTATTTTATATGAGTGATTCCTTCAGAAATAATTTGCAAAAAACATCTCAGCATCATACAGGCTTTTCAGGAAAGCCTAACTGAATGTGCTGTTTTAATGTACAATTATTTACCAGAAAAATAATTTTTTGGTAAATTAATGGTAAAATTTCATAAAAGTCAGGGGGAGAGGTTTAAATAAAAGACTAAAAGTTTAGTGCAAGGTAATAAAGAAAAAACATATTTTCAGATACATAATTTGATCTTTTTACAAAGCAGTGAAAATAATTTGAAATTCTTTTCAGGCATTTCTGACCTGTCTAGCATGAGAAAATAAAATGAAAAACTGATTTTTATATTTACTTTTAAGATCCCTTACTTAAAAAAAAAAAAAAAAGAAAAAAAAAGTAGTCTATAGAGTCCCCCAAACAGTGAGAAGTTATTTCTAGACCCAGAGTGACATTCTGGGCTGATATGTAGGGTTGGGTTTTTTTTGTCTGATTAAATATGCTCTCTGTTTAATATTACCCCTTTCCTATTAAGAGTTTGAAAAAGAAAAATTAACACCAAGGTACAGAACAGTGATATTTTAGGGAAAAACAAGTATTGGTAAATTCCTTTAGGACTCATGATTGAACAGCAAAGATGTTAAATCACTTGCAAATTTCACAGAACCCCCCAGCTCAATTATATTCTGGCTTAGTGTGTAAATCTTTGATGACCTCTGCCTTCAGCATAATGTACTTTTTTAACTATTACATTCTGCCATATATTTAGAGAAAACTCCTTAAATGCTGCACACTAGCAATAACTCAAGCTCTTTTTGTACTGTCCCTTATCTGCGCTTCGTTCCACAGGTATCGTTGGTAAAGCAACACAGTCATTCATTCTTCGTGTCCTATAAATCACAGTCTTTCCTCATTACACTGGCCATAACATGCTGATCCTTTTGAGTTATGTTGTTTACATGGTGCTGACAGCAGGAACTCGCTTGAAATCAAGACACTTTTCTTTAAATAGCAACCAAACTTCAAAGGGAAGATGGCTACCCTATGGGCTTGCATTTGAAGCAGCAATATTTCTGGCTGGTTTTTATTTTGATAAAAAAACATTTTAGAATCGTGGATGAGATTTTAAATAGCCAACATACCTAAAAGTAACACCCAACTCTGTGAATGTGAATCTTCTAGAAATGAATGAGTGGCGGTCATGATCTATGAAATGCATAACATTCAGTAAATTTGCCCTGCTGTTACGTATGGGTGAGGGCTCTTTCAGAAGGGCAGTCATTGCATTACTTTAGCATTACTCCATATTCTTGGCCATATTGCTGTCTAGCAAGCTAAATGTATGCAACATGGGAGTGATGCTGTGGAAGTAGACATCCGTCACTGATTAATAACATAATGTAAGCCATGTAAACTTACACAGGCACAGTACTGTTTAGTGCCATAGCAGCTGTTCAGATACCATTCAATACAACAGATGTGCTGAAGTTTCTAGCTATGAATCTCTGTAGTCTGTACTTGTTTTGAAGGAAAGATCAGAAATTATGTGCTAATCTTCACTATTCATGCATTTCAGCTGCACTTCAGGTCTCCACTGAACCTCAGCAGAGTATTTTAGAGATAAAGCTTTTAGCTCCCCCACCTCTGCCATGTGGTTCACTGGCTGTTAGCCACTTTACTGGCTGAAATGTGCTTAATATTCTGATCAGGATAGAAGAAGAGTTCGATTAAGGGGGACTAGGTGCAACTTGTCAAATACTTCTTTAATACTGTGGAACCTTCTGAAGAAAACTTCTGGATATTTAGCTCCGATTTAAGCATTTAGACCCTTCCACTCTCCTCTCCAAATCTTCTTACGTACCCATTTTGGTTGGGATACCAGTCTATTGAATTTGAAATTCATACTGAGGAAATAACTTTCATATAATCTATTATGATAAATGAATATAATGAAATACCAAATAATCCAAGAATATTTATTTTTCATTACTATCTGATGCCCTTCTCAGTTTTTAATTTATATTCTATAAGTGTGTATATACTTTTTCCAAGTAGAAGGGGACAGATGCTTTAATTTTGGGGGTTTTCTTTTTTTGTTAATTTGCTGTACCTTAGTGGTTGAAATACAACCATGCAATCTATCATATTAGTTCTCTTAAATTCCCTTTGTTTTTTTCTAAACAAAGCTTCTCCTTAGCTTAGCTTCTCCTCTATCATCCTTTACCTTCTGTATAAAATGGGCATCAAAGTATCAAGCTACGAACTGGAATCTGTCTAGATACAAATCGGGAACAGAACCAGTATCACTCTAGATTGGGCACACATAAAACATGAACCATATACAGACCTCCAATATCCATATTTATTTCTAAAAGAAGAGCTCTGGCTGATTGTGTTAGGTAATATGGAAAAAAACCCCCAAATGTGGTTCCCATTCCATACAGCATTCAGCTGTGGAGTAAATCTCTATAATAATAGTGCACAGTGCCCATAAAGCATGAGACTCAATCAATTTTAAGTTGATTATCAGGTTTCACAGAGAAGACTTGTTATCTGGAAATTATAAACATTATTAAATGGTCAAGTACGTGGTATCTGAATGTAAAGTTCTCCACGATCTTGATGAATTCAAAGTTTAAAACCAGCAGTGAATGATGAATGAATATTTACTATAAGGCTGTGTTATGGGGTTGAATAGTCTCTTTTGAAAGGAACCTATGGATTTGTCAGTGATAATTCCTTTTAAACTAAGTTTTATTTTTAAAACAAAGCTCAAAAATAATAGGGAAAGAATCTTCTGTTACTCTCTGACACTATTTTAAAAAAAAAAAGATAATGAAATATATACTATATTGTAATGCAGTACATTGACCCTCCTTACCACAAACATATATATACATTTATTTATGTATGTATTTATATATTTTTGTCTTTCTTTCCTATGACCATAAATTTGCACTGAACATCTGGCAATCAAGCAACTGTAAAAACTTTGGAGAATGCAAAACAAAATCCATTAAGTAATATCCTGGTATCTAACTAGTATCAAGCTTCTTATAGTAGACTGGCAGATTTCTGACTGTGACTGCGTCTGCTTCCAGCTACAGCTTTCTGAATATAGTTTGAGACGAGATTCTTTTCTCATTTTATTTTTTTTCCCCTAGAGCAGTTCCAAATACATTCCAAGTTTGAGCACATAGTTCTCCTTGATTTAATTAATGTTTCCTCTACAGCAGCTCACTTTCTTAATTTAATGTGACATGTTATTCAGTCAGAATAAAGTAGCTTTTTCATTTGCATGTATTCACCCAAGCCAGTCAAACAGTTCACAAACAAGTAAGTACTGGGTGAGAAGTGAGAGTATTTTATAAATTTACATAGAAGGAAAAGATAAATTTTATTAAATTGATGACTGTAGCATATACTTATGTATGTAATCTATTCTGCTTTTTATTAATGTAAGGATGCCATTCCTTAGGTAAATGCTTGAATTAAAGTGTAGTAAATTTATGGCACAAAATCGGATAATATCAAGCTATGACATGCTGATAGAATACCAAATTGTTGTTATTAGTTCTTCAGGGTTATAAAAATGCATCTCTAATCCATTAATGGAAAGCAAAAGGAAAAAAGAAAAGTAAAAATGTTAGATATTAAAAGAACAAAAACTATTCCTGTCTTTCTGTTTCAGCCAGGGCTATTCAATCATGTCAGAATGACTTCTGCAGTCCAGTATCTTCATGTCATTGCTTTACCCTACTGCAAAATGTTTTGCACGCTCTCTGGAGAAAGGACAGGATTTTGCCAAATGGAAGGATGTGGAGGGGAGCAGAGAGAGCTGGTTTCCATTCTCCCAAGCAGACATCAAAAGCAGCACTGAACTGAAAATCTTGGCCTTATCTGACAGTTTCATGGGAGCAGAGCTCATTGCTAAATGAGAAAACAGACCAAAAAAAAAGTTTTACATTAAGGAAAACTAGCACCCTCATCCAGGAGCAGGATCATTTTAGTCTTATGTTTCCTAATTGGTCATTCCCACAACTCACATCATATATTGCCCCAGGGTTTCCATCTACATTTTTTTAATTAGAAGAGAGACTCATTTCTCAGTGTAAAAGAGGGTAAGAGATAAAGTACTGAACTAGTGTATTTCCTTTGACGTCCAGCTGTGGGATGTAAGTGCTTTGGAAGGCCTATTATGCATCTCATCCTAGCATAGCTAAAAGCAGCTCAAGTTAGAAATGTTCCTGAGTCCATTTTCCCATCAAAATGGAACTTACACAATGGTTGCTCCTATTAATAGTAATGGATGCATGTAAGTCTCCAAAAGCCCTGGTGTTTGTACCAGCGTGGAAAGACACAGATCATTATCGTCTGCTTTTTGCACTCACTCAGTGTGCAAAGATGGTCACATGAAACTGAAATGCATTCAAATGTCTTAAATACAGAAATCTTCTGTGTATGGAAAAGGAAGATTTTCACATCACATTGCTTTACTTAGGATAACAGTTTGCCCTACAAAGAGCTACTTAAAATGTATATGAGCTATCACATACATTTTGAGACATAGGAGAGGCTTATTTTAGCTATTTATAGTACCACTATAAAATTCTGCTCCTACATACATTCCAAACAGATTTAATTTTTTTTCTATTTATTCCGTATTAGATACTCAACCTAGAACAGGTTTTTGGAGCACCACTTTCAGTTTGACACTTTCAATATTTACTACACCTGAGTATACTTATTCTTGTTGCTGTTGCTATTCTCCATGTCCCCTTTTCCATATTTTTCCTAGGTCAGCTTTTTCCTGGGACAAGATTTTCATAATAACATATCCCTAGAGTGCCAGCTATGATGATATATCTTCCTAATAGTTTGTCACCTCAGCTGAGAATTAAATAGAAGGTCTGGGAATAGTCTGTTGTGGAACTTGGTGTCCAGCATAGTCTTTTATGTCATATCTGTAGTTTAAACTGTGCATTCACCTGTGATCCAGATATAGCATATCCTGAGCCCTGAATATTTTCATTTTTATTAAACTAATACTGTACTTTATTATACTAATACTACTCTTCTCATGACAACATATAGAGCACATAAATAGTTGCTGACTGAACTGGGTAGAATGAATTCCAAATAGTTATCCCATTTTAGAGAAAGCTTAAGTAACTTACATAACTCCTTGATCAGGTTTTGCATTTTGGTCAAGAAAGCAGGTACAGTTTTCTGAAATACCTGTTTCTGATAAAATTAGGAAATGGATTTGAGGATCGTGATAGAATCAAATTTATATCAGCCTGAGTATGCAGTTCTCCATCACAGTAAGAGAGGGGGCAAGTTAAAAAACACAGATTAGATTTTTCTTGGAAATACATTTTTCTACTCAAAAAACAGAAAGCCATTAGTGACTTTGGGAGTTTGTGTTGTCATGGACACGTATATGGAGACCCAGATGTGGAATCTAGAATTCTTATTTATATCGGCATCCACTCTGAACTTGACTGTATGGATCCTTTGAGGTCCAGGGGACCTTTATCAGTACAGACAAGGGCAGATTTAACTATCTACTACAGTCAAATACTCTGCTTTAAGTGATATTAACCTTAATTTTTCCCTTGCCAACACTAGCCTTTGCAGGAAGCTCCAGTTTGGACATTCACAGAGACAGTCAATTCCCTCATCATGTATTAATCACATCCTGTGTGCAAGGGCATCCTTGAAAAACATTTTATCCTCTGCTTATATTGTGTACTTAAAAAATTGATTGTGTCTTAGAAAATTTTATATACAGATCATGTAGGCCTGTGTGATGGGTGATACAAACCTTCTCCTATATTCTCCACAAAAGCAAGATGCGTGGTTTGAATTCTACCCTCCTTTATTGTTTTCACTTAGTATGCCCAGGATTGCCATAACTGTGGTGCTTTTATTTGTATTAGTATGTATATGATGGTGCAGTAAGCAGATGATATTTATTACATATTAAATTATATATTTATCATCTACAACAAGCTTTGAAGAAAACTGTTGGGATTTTAGTGATGACTAATAAGTCCAGCTTATATGTTCTGCTTAATTTTTTTTAATTATTTTTTTACTTTACTATCCTGGAAATTAGTATTCCTTTTTTTTTGAAAAATCTGCTCCCTGTTCTGTCTTCCACTAAAACCAAAGAGAAAGGTTTTGCACAAAGATTATTTACCTATGAATTCACATATTTATGCTGTAATACAGACAGCATCCTGTCTTAACAGAGTTATATATTTCTTATTTTATGATACCCACCAGGGTGCTGGCAGCATCAGAAGAGTCAAAGAGCTCAGAATGTGCTTATTGGCTCCTTCCATGGGCCAAACCAAGGTATCTTTAGTAGTCAAGAGTACTCTGATCTGTGAAAAAGTATTTCCTGGGGTACAGTGACCCTTGGAATGTGTATAAATAACATTGCTATATATATATATAGTTGGTTTTGTAGTAACTAGAAATAAAACATGGCCAAATACATAACCATCAATAACACTAGCACTTCTGAAGTTAAGTCTTGGTCACTTTTTCCAGCTAAGCCCTTTACAGATGCACACATTACCCTTAGTGAAATCACCTTTCTAATGGGATGTAAGACACAGCTAAGGGGCTTGTACTCAGTCTGTTTTCAGTGTCTGCAGAACTTGTAGGAATAAACATGGAGAAACCCAAACCCCATGCCTTTTCCCTTTTCAGCCCTTTTTTCCATTGCAGATTATTCCGTTGCATCTCTTACACTAGGGAAAAGTGAGCAAGTGCATAGAAGGTGACCAGATGAGCTGGTGGAGTTTCTCATTTACATTGCTATCCCTGTCAGAAAGGTGAATGGCAGTTGGTTCTGTACCCTTTGCCAAAAACATGCCAGAAATGTGCGGAGGGCTCAGTCCACACATTTTCTGTCAAGCTGAAGCATGGATCAGAACACGTGCACAGAGTCAAGGTATCTTCACTGTCTTCCAGCTGCTCACTCCAGAGCTGCAGCCTGACTCATCTCTGCTTGCCAGAAACAAGTCGTGGCTGCTGTCACTTAGACAGAAAACGCCAGTCTGAAACTCATCTGGACCTCTATGTGTTACCAATACTTCAAAAAATAAAGGATTGTATACCTACCTCATTCTTCAGCTCACATGAATAAAAACCTTTTCCCTCCGAGTCATTTTGTTAGGTTGAAATATTATTCAAAGTAATGACTTAACCTTCCCTTTGATAAGCTTCACAGATGGAGTCTTTCATTCTCCACCCATAAACTAGTAAGTTTATGGTGGATAAAGTGTGGGGTTTTTCACTGTCTGTAAGTGCCTTGGGGAATGTATTTGATACTAGGAGGCTTCTCAGTACAGAAGACAAAGATATAACAAAATCCCCTAGCTGGAAGTTGAAGCTAGATCAATTCAAGCTAGAAATCAAGTGGGCAGTTTTGACAATGATGGTGATTGCCTTTAGGACCACTTATGAAATAGTGCAGCAGGTTCTACAAAACTGTTAATACTTTAAGTCAAGACTGGGTTGTTGTTGTTGTTATTAAGTTTTAATTAAACAGGAATTACTTAAAGAAAGGTCTAAGGCCTTTTTATGCAGGAGATCTAATGATTCCTGCTGGCTTCAGAACTTCTGAAATATATGCTGTAAAACAGTTTATTTTTCAAATCTATTCACGCAACAGTATTTGCTTGCTCTTTTTTGCTACTACTCTTCTGTGCTTTCAGGAAATTCATAAGAGACAGTCTAAGTCTAATGCCATTTTAGTCACAAAGCAATGTCCCTCCTGGTGGAAGGAAATCTCTTTCTTCTCTGAAACACAACTAGAAACATAAAGGAAAGGAAACAATTCTCTCACTGTTATATTTATCTTCTTTTTTTGTATTATTAACCAGTTTACAAAGCTTCAAGCCACTCAGTATGGCTTTCATGGAGTATTATGGGGATGGAAACTAAAACTATGAAGATACAGATATATGACTGAAGTCAGAGGACAAAATTCTGCTCTCATTTTACACCAAGACAAACCCAGAGCTACCACTTCAGAATCTGTAGATTTTTCTCTAGAATTCCTTCCACAAAACTAAAGGCAGGATATAGACCATCATAAATTAAAAAAAAAAAAAAAAGTTTTTAAACATAGTCTTCAGGAATTATTTTGCACATGTTCTTATTTCCCAACATCTTCTCCCTCCCAAACTTCCCAAAGAAGTCATCCATAGATTTACAGAATCCTGGATTTTTTTTGTGTCATGCAGATGCTTTTGTCTTATACCACACTGCCAGGTAACTCTAAATGTCAAAAGAAACCCATCTCTTTGCAGTGTCACTTATGGCTCTCATCATAATTTCTTTTTTATTTCTGCTGGCTCCAAAGAGCAGGTTGTTGTGTTTCCTACATTACACACGGCTGAAATGATGGTGGATTTCCAGATGGTCAATTTTGTAATGACTTCTGTGCCCAGATCCATCTATTCTGAAAGTCCAAACCACCAAAAGGTAAAACTGCAAGGAGCAATAAACATAATGCACTGTAGCTACAGGTCAGTAGTCTTCTGCACCTCGGGACCTGTGAAAGCTGTACCATATCCTCTGATAATTCATGTAACCTCTTCCCACTCTTTAATCAAGGGTTCTAATTGAGGAAATAGGTATTAGCTTCTGCAAATCGATATAATTTTCTACAAAATTTGCTTTGACAGTCTTCTTTTGTTTATTTATCTCATAACTGTTGTCTGATTACTGCAGGTACAATTCCAATTATGTTGTAAATTGATATATGAGATTTATCTTTCAATAATCATATGCAAATCATAGTACACACTCTACAGTACAGTATAGTATTTCAGTTTGAAGGGAGCTGCTTCTGAATGCTCTTTTTCCTTAATTCTCATGACTGACTGACATAGAGGGTGCTGAAGATCAGGCTACAGCAGTTACAGTGTATACTTCAGCATAGCTATTAATCCAGCTTTTTGCTGGACACGTGTGCCTTATAAACAAGTCATTGCAATTGTGATACTTGGATAATTTGACTTTTAAAAGTACTCTTTTTTTTTTCCTTTGGTATGTTCTTTGAAAAATTTAGATATGGCCATAAACTTTCCCTTTTCATGTGGTGATTGACTTTTCTGCCTTTTATTTTACCCTTTTGAAGAGTTTTTGCACTTCTTCCTGTGTGATCAATTCACCATCATTCATGAAAAGAGACTGTGAATACTCCATCCTCTGACAGCAGACCTCCATTTGTGGCTCTTAGGATTTCTTCAGACATTTGAAGTGGGTTTGGTCATGCAAACTTCTCTGACATGAATCCTCAGACACATCTGTTCCGTTGTTCCTATTTGATGAAAAAGATCCACAATAAAAGCCCTGAAAGAAGACTGGGTTGAACAACACAGTATCAATATTCCACCTTTATTAAGGTTTACCAAATACTCAAACTTCACTTTGGACTTCTACCTGGCAGAAGAATAACATCACATCAGAAACCTAGGACAGGAGTTGCTTAAAATTAAATGGGGGGGGGGGGGGGAGGCAAAAAAAAAAAAAAGGCAATTGAGAACAGATTTATATAAAAAGCTTGACGTATGATGAAAATACTACTCTGAGGATTAAAGAAGATGTGGGTGTTGTGTGGGAATAGAAAACTTTTATTTTAAAATTGGCATTGCAGTGAACTATGAAGTCTGGCATTTTTTTTCCAGATAAGCTCTTAAATTTCATCAGACCTTTAAAAATCTTGCCTCACCTGATAAATATATAGCAATCTCCATTTGTTTTACAGCTGCTGAAGATTGGAAGGCTTTGATACTTTTATGCTTGCAATATTGTGTGACCATCACTGAGAACATACTGCTATTATTTTAATTACTGTTTCTTTTTCAGCGAAATCCCAGGCAGAGTTACAGTTATGCGCAAATCTCTATGATTGTGCTGCATTGCCTTTGTCAAAATAGCAAACATACATTTGGAATCAATATCTTCTAGCAAAATATGCACAAAAATAGAATTTATCAAATTTTACTTTTGATTTTCATAGGCTTCAACAGGATCTTTGGTTTGGCAGCATCCATATTCTTTTATCACTATCCAGATGAAGGAAGTGTAAAACACAATTTACCAATACTGTAACTAATTATGACTAGTTATAATTTAATTACTGCTATTGGTCAGTTCTAACTTATTCAATCAAATTAGTATTTATGTATAGACTGGTAAAAGGCTGTTATTGACATTTAACAAAACACAAAAAATAAAACAGGATGAAGCTTGAAGCTGTATGTGGAGAATAAATAATAAATAAATGATCCAGGTTAGAAACTTCATAATGAATTTACAAATTCAGGTTTGGATTCGGGCATTTTTCAACATAATTTGAAGATAAATTAAATAATTATCTGACTGTTGCTAACCAAAATTTTATGGATAACATCAGCATTTAATTTTCTAGTAACCCGTTAGTTATAGGACATTTAAAATGTGTCTATGGGAGATTTGTTTTCCTACAGGGAGGGACTAGAGGAAAAATAGGGCAGGTTAGAGTTGAGGATATGAAAATGGTTGGAGTTACAACCATCATGGCTGCAGGGCCATTCAGTGATCTGGAGTGTAGCTTGGCTGTGCCCCAAGTGAAAGCATGCATGGACCCAAACATATCCTGTTTTGGCAATTTTCTGATTTGACAATTACTTGGTGCGTGCAGACACTGGAATATGTGGGGTGTCTTGACACAGCACTGGATTTTTACAGTTTGGAAATTAAATGGGCAGCAGATCTTCCTTGTCAGTGGTTCCCGGGATTGTCACAATGGATGCATTATATGGTATAAGATATCCATCCAGCCAGGTTAAAGGAAGAAAAATTTCCAGAAAGGTCATGTTAGCTCTATCTTTTCACTTTTCTCATAGCATCAAAAATGGGAAGCCAAAGGAAGGTCTTGCCTTCTTCCTCCTGCAGAACAAGTGCAGATAGCTCAGTCAATGGCCTCTCCTCAGCAATAAATATTAGATACGAGTCTGAGGACATTAGGTTTGAGAAAGGTGCTTGGCAAGACAGAAATATCTCAGAATTCTTACTAACACAGGCCCTGTCAGAGCAGGGGTGGCTGACTGTTCTCAGCCTTGGGTCATATGCTGAGTCCTGCACCCACGTAGTGAAAATTACTTGTCTAGGAATGGGTTATTATAAATACACATTGTAACCTGCCTCTCACTACAGCTACTACAGTTCCGTGCCATTCTTTTACTTGCATGCCTAAATCAATTTTCACTGCATGCTTTATAGATGCTTTAATCCACATATTGGTATAGAGGACATCGGAATTGGAAAAAACATTCATCTATTGAATAAAATGCTTCCTACCTATGCTCCACCTTTCCAGACTTGTTTCATTTATCTCCAGGAAAAACACAGCAATCACCATAGGTGCTTATTAAAAAAAAGGTGATGGTTCACGAAAATGTTCCTATTGCTCATTCTCTTCTCATGAGGGCAAGTGCAAAGCTCTTTGAAATATTTCCTCTATGAGTGGTTCAACAGGAAAAAGCACTGAGGTTAAAATGTGCAGCAAAATCAAACTACAGGGCCTAAGAGAAGAGAGATTTGTGTAAAACTAGCACAGCTTAGTTGTTTATTGTTGATGTTGGATCATTGTATTTTATAACATACTTTACTGAATATATGATACTTGTAAATCTTAGAAGCAATGCTATTTTTTGCTTTCTGTTTATTTCTCCTTCATAAATCTATGGGGGTTTTGTAGCTTGTCTTTGCCACGCAGCTGAATTTTAATTTCCAAATGCGATTCCATTGGCGTATAAGTAATATTCATTTCTTTCATACCTTAGTGACTGCACTGAATGGAGAGTATTTTACAGAATGGATTTTATGAAAGTAAATGTAGTGTTTGAATGCCATAGCTAGCTAATAGGTGATATTCTTGTATCTCCTGCAACAGTTCATTTACCAGAAGTATAGGAGTGGATTATAATAGCAAATCCCAGTGTCTGCTAAAACTCAGTTGAAACCTGAGATCTACACTTTCTGAGGGGTCTGCTTCTTTACCAAGTACTGAAGGATTGGTGGCACATTTGCAAATCCTCTGCATCCTCTTCCTGACAGAGCACCAGCTAGAATAGAAAATGGACCCTAGCTTCACAGCTGCATTTTTAAATGTGTAAATCATGGATTATTGCCTTCTGTATTAATGAATATCGTTAACAAGTCTTTCAGCAAACAAAATAATATTTCCTTTCTTCCTTTTAATCCCCAACACTTTAACAGTTACTCTGCTTAGCAGGGAACATGGGTTATCAAGAAGCCTTCACTGCCCTTCAGTGAATAGTTAAATCTCTGCAAAGCATATACAAAATAGTATTTATCACTCCATCGTTATTACTTATAACTGTTCTGTTTGCACGATACATATAAGCAGGCAAGTTTTCTGACTAGGACCGGGTACATATCTTCCATAATACTAACTAACTGTGGTATAATCTAATAGGAGCAGACTGTGGATGCCCTGGCAGGTAAACCCCAGCAAATACTGTGTCTTGCTTGTGTTGCCACTTTCTTAGGGGTTGCGCTCCTCGTTTGCCCATCACTAGCTTGCCAGTACTCTGGGCAGCAACTTTTCTGTTTCAAGTGCATTTAAAAATTCAGAGAGAGAATAATTGGAGAGAAAATATTTAATGGTCTTAGCACTGTCTTCTCATTCATTTCAGATGACATTGCAGAAGTGATTACCAGTTTTCAGAAGAAGCAGTTATTAAAGTAATATTTTAAAAGTACAACAAAATGCAACATAATCTAAGCCAATTTAGCAAGTATTTTCCCTTGCAGTCGAAAACCAGAAAGTAAGCAGATTAATTAAGAGAAAACATTTTATTCCTTGCTTAAGGAAGCTATACAGGGACAACTGTAGTTAGCTTGCTTTAAAAGTGCCTGTGTTCACAAGCGTCCTAATTGCACAACAATTACTTGGTGCCCTAGAAGTTAGTGAGTAATCTCCTCTCAAACAGGAAAACAACCCATTTCAATGCTACAGTACTGCCTGGAGTGATCCTATCTGCTACCTAGTAGTATTGAGTTGACTAACTGTGACAATTTGGGGATGCTGAAGTCATGTGTAGCCTCGTCCTTACCTTGCCCATGGGGGAGCAACCTCATTCTCCATGGCTCAGCACCTGGCAGGGCCAGTTCTCAAAGAGCCACTTGCAGGTTGTACGCCCCAGTTAATGACTTCCAGGTTTGAGTCATTGAGAGACTACCTGCATGCACTGCTTTTTAGAGTTTATTATCTGTAGAGGAATAAATGGAAGATTGTGTTTTCCAGCTTCGATTTCACTCTTAATACCAGGCAAACCTAAAAATGAAATGTACTAATTCCTGCATTTCTGTTCCATGGGCTTTAGGCTCTAACCACCAGCAATCTTCAGCTCTTTTTTTGGAGCTGGTGGTGCCTCATTTACCATCATCAACCTTCATTTGAAACAGAAACCTATGTTCCTTGCCTCAAGATAGCAGGCATACACAGATATTCATTATTGGTGTTTTTAATATTAATTACATATTGTCCTGGTTTCAGCTGGGATAGAGTTAACTGTCTTCCTAGTAGCTGGTACAGTGCTATGTTTTGAGTTCAGAGCGAAGAATGTTGATAACACTGATGTTTTCAGTTGTTGCTCAGTAGTGTTTAGACTAATGTCAAGGATTTTTCAGCTTCTCATGCCCAGCCAGTGAGAAAGCTGGAGGGGCACAAGAAGTTGGCACAGGACACAGCCAGGGCACCTGACCCAAACTGGCCAACGGTGTATTCCATACCATGTGACGTCCCATCCAGTACAGAAACGGGGAAGTGGGGGGCAGGGATTCGCCGCTCGGGGGACTGGCTGGGTGTCGGTCGGCGGGTGGTGAGCAATTGCACTGCGTATCATTTGTACATTCCAATCCTTTCATTATTGCTGTTGTCATTTTATTAGTGTTATCATTATCATTATTAGTTTCTTCTTTTCTGTTCTATTAAACCGTTCTTATCTCAACCCACGGGTTTTGCTTCTTCTCCCGATTTTCTCCCCCATCCCACTGGGTGGGGGGGAGTGAGTGAGCGGCTGCGTGGTGTTTAGTTGCTGGCTGGGGTTAAACCACGACACATATAATAATCTAAAAAATATAAATAGTTCCATCAAACTATTATTATAAGAAATATATAATATGGCTATACTATACTAAAGAACCTTTATATTATTTTCAGAGAAAAAAATAATTTAAAAGAACTGAAGAGACATTGGGTCACTAACTCAGGAGTCTATTCAGGTTTCCCTGAAGGCCATGGGCTTTGCACAGCACTGAAAATAGAGTTAGGTTTATATATAGGTTTATATATTTGTTGCGTAAATTGTGAGGAATGTGTTATGTTCACAAAACAAGTAATCATAATGATAACATTTTCTTGTCCAACCTTTTCCTATTAAGGTGTATCTCACAATATTTAGTACTGTTCAGCTGCAGTAGTTCCTCACCTGTTTGTCTTAGGCATCTTTTAAATTTTGCACAGTGTAAGATCTCCTTTACTTTGGAAAGACTGAGCTACTTTGCCGGACTTACCACGACACATGCAAGCTCTGCGGTACACTTTCTTCTTCTACTGCATTTCCTAGGTGCCGTCCTTCCACAGGTTCCTTGTGCCTGGCTCAGCTCTGACTGTTCTGACCAAAATTCTTCGTGAGCTCTTTCCCTGATCATTCAATATGAATACTTTTTGGAATACATCTCTGAATCTGACAAGGCTTTGCACTCAGTGTTTCACTTTATTTTGTCCCAGAAGTTCTTCAGAACATTTAATTCCTTCTCCTGCAAATGTTTTCTTCTAAATTCAGTGGCCCTATAAAGCTTCCTCCCATTTCTATTGTGTGGCAAATTCTGTTCATTCTTTGAGCTACAGTCAGTCTCTTAATGCTTGTTGCTATGTATTTTTGTTGTGGTTTTTTGGCCCATTTTACTTTCCTCTCTTTTCTTTTTCAAATCCAAACTGCATCATAATAGAGCTAACAACTTAATTTCTCTGTGTTCAGGCTTGGTAACATATAAAACTGAAATAGCAAACAGACATTGACTTCTGTCAATGTGCATAATAAAACTTATCATCCAGAGAGATTGAATATGGAACAAGACAAAGCTCATATTCACTGAAACATGAAGCCATCGTTACAGTCACCATTATAGCCCTATATTAAGAAAAATTGCTGTAAATTAACATTTTGAAGAGATGGAATTAGAGGCCTAGGAAAAGCTGTTCATGTTTTATCAGGAAGCAAAGCTTTCAGTTACCGTACGACTGAGGCATCCTAAAAATACTGTGCTTTTTTTCTTCTAGTCAGCTGGAGCTAGTCACAACATGCTGAGATTGATCTTATTCTGATTGTTACCCCTGGGAAGGTTGTTTGAGGTAAGACCAGAATCAGACGTGATTTAAAAGATCTCTGTTCCTCTCAAACACTGAAGACAGAAGTCCGGGACACGCCTGTTTAACCTATTCTTTGGTACCAAGCCCGTGTTCCAGCCTGCCTGCTCAAACCATTGCAGCACCAACTTGCATCAGATTAAAACAACTTAAGCTTTTTCCCTTTGTTGGAAGGATGTTTCATACTTTAGTGTTTATTAAAGTGTTTACTTTTTAAACAGCCACTTTTAAACTGAATGTCGCTGCATTTTGATTAGGACAATGATATGTTGCTGGGCCTGAAGAAAAAAACACACGCACAGACATGATTGTTAGTAAGTCTGACAGCTCGCAAATTCTAAACAAAAAATCTGCGGGTCTGGGATGTTGTGATCTAGCAGTTATTTATAATACTGTGATGAAGATGACAGAGGTTGCAAGATCATGTCCATTTATTTACAGCTAAGAAGCTTAAAAACAAATATTGTTTATGGTGATGCACAAGCTTGGTTATCTAATTTTCTCTCTCATCAATCATGCTTGCTCTCTAGCATTCTTTTTGAAGATCCTTTCACTAGAAGCTGACCTATACAAATGAACATGTAGTTCTGTAAGGTATTTCTGTCTTTCCCTAATTTGCAGATTTCTTTAGCCCATGCAAGAAAGAAAGACTACATTCAAGCATATTTCTTCAGCCATTTTTCATTCAGCTTGAGGTTTCTGCAACCTTTCACACTGTCTGAAGATACAAGTACTGTTGCAAAGTACTCTTCTGGGGTTTGAATATGAAAGCACCAATGAAAACTTAAGCTATTGTAGTATGTGGCTGGATGCAAACACAGCAATTTTCCTTTCTAGTAGCTTATGACAGTAATTTGTCATTTGTACTAGCCTCTAACTTATTTCCAAATTCAGAAAAAATAATAATAAAAATTCCCCAAAATTGCTCCTGATTCTCAATAATGTAGGAAAATCACAGCTAAAATGTTTTTTTTTCATGAAAGCCACATGGCTTTGGCTTTAGCTATTTCCATATGCTTTAGCATTTCAGAGTCAGTTTTGATATGAATTAACAAGCTCCAAATTTAAAGTCGATGCAAAGCTTATTAAAAACCATAAATTGAGAATTTATTCCAAAACCTGTTCTGAGAGTCTGCTTTTGAACTTTAGGGCATGCCTCAAGGCTCTATGCAGGGGCTTTTTCTTAAATATGAGAAATTAAAGGGATTGACTTTAACCTTCTTTCTGTAAAATCTTATCAGCCAATTAAATTAATACTTTGTGAATTTATTAAATTCCTTTTAATTTACTGCACACATTTCACATGCACAATAGACTTAAATGTTTATTGATGTCAAAGGCTGTTTTGACTAAATTCACATTTAGTCTTAGTAAGGAAAGAAATTTGGGCTTAGTTTGTTTTATGTCTAAGTTATGGGGATGGGAACCAAAATCCCTGATCCTCATCTCACAGAACACATAATATTGAACATACAGACTTAATTAGTTGTAATTTCTCACCCAAGCTGAACTGAGTGGTTTTTGGCAATGTGAAAAAAGCAGACCTTGATATTTGATGCCTGATTGAATACACATTATTAGACCTTAGACCAAGCTTCCAGAAGACTGGGAAGCAAAGACTTGTAGGCAGTCTGCATTCAAAAAACTGGGAGGCCAGGCTGCCTGCAATATGTATATTTAGCTGTGTGGGGAGTATACTGTGGGGAGAGCCAGCTGAAAACAGGGGTGTGGCCAGCAAATCTGCACGTTGTTCAGGTCTCCTATACAAAACCTTCAGTTATGCTAGCACATAATTTGTATTTCAGTGCCACCTTCCCAACAGAAAGATGGGAAAGCTGAGAATGAAGCCATTGAGGAAACTTAATCCAAGATCAGGAAAATATTATTGCTTGTTGCTGCTTTATGCAGCAAGTGAATGTTATAATACAAAAAGAATTTCATATGTCCTTATCCTAGGTATTCATCTGTCGAGTCTGGAAGCTGACTGTGATCTAAACTAAACTCTTTAAAATAGCTTTATTTATAGTATTATTGACCTGGAAGAGAGGTGATGAACACCATAACATAAAGCATTTTTAGTGAAAATATAGTCTCAAAACTATATGACTTTACAAAAAGTTTCTATTGAAATAGTTACTCAAAACATCTTAAAGAAGGAGATGCATGTGAAAGAATACAGGGGCAAAACACATTTGAACGGAAGAAAAATAGAGTAAATGATGAATGTAGGAAAAGTTTAAATAAGGGGAAAGTAATAAGCTGGCAATTTTCCAAACCTGAAAAATACCAGTAATCTTCCATCCTTTAGAAATGATAACCAGTCAGCTATTCTGCCAAAGAAATACTAATGTGCAAAGAGGAGGCAATACATTTAGAATTTATATAATGAGGCAATTTAAATTTATACAATGAGACAAAATGTCCACTGAGGTCAAAAGCATAAATATTATGTTTGTTCCTTATCACAGGTGAATTTATCAATTCAATACTAAAACCTATTGCATATGTTTCCCTCAAAGACAGGCTAACACCAAAGAGGTTTGGATCTGCTGACAATTTGCATTTTCATTTCAGTAGAGGCAACATGCTTTTATTTATTTATTTATTTAAACTCTAAATTACTAAATTATGTGCTTTCTTTAACATAGCAAAATGTCATGTGCAAATCAGATACAGATTAACATACAGTAAATACAGTATTGGTTTTCCTTCTAAAGACAAAAAAAAAAAAAAAAAAAGCCAAGGAATCAAAAAAGCTGCATAAACCAAAGGTTTAAGTAAAGAAAGTTTGTGTGTAAATAATACACGTGTTTTTATACCTGCCTTATTTAATATATGAAGAAATTTTTTCCATGGAGGTAAAAATGAGCAGAGGTATCCTCAGAGGAAGATCAGCAAAATAAACTGTTCAGAGAGTTTTTCTATCTTGCCTATTTGGCTTGGGATTTTTGAAAGCTGCTCTGTTAGAGGAAATTCTTTCCACTCGGTTTGCTCTGCGAGGGTGCTTTAGTGGAGATGAAGTGGCCCTTGCTGAGGGATAGGCCCTTCAAGGACCCTTTGGCATCTGCCCTTCAAGCAGCTGTATAATCAAATTCATTATATCCCCATATTCCTCCTTTCACAGATGGCAACAGCTTGATCCCTTCTCTGTGGACCACCAGGAGTATCAGGGCTACCTCAGCAAGGTCCTTCCTGTGCTTCCTCCCAGGCACTAACTGAAGGGTGTGTGTACCACATGCAGCCTGTGACCGCACCACGTGGGCCGAGTTTTAGGGACCTGCCTGCCCCACACCATTGCTCCTCAGGGCCTTGTCACACAAGGGTGGGATGTGGGGGTGAAGGGCGAACCACTGATGGGATCTCTGGTGGCTTCTGAGTTCTTCAGACTCTTCCTTTAAGGCATACTGGATCACCCATAAAACACCTGCACAGGGATGTCCTGCAGGCGTTAAGAGTGAGGGCTTTATGTGAGACTACAGCTGAGCATACCTGCGCAAAGAGTGTGAAGGTATGTGTGCCTATTTGTAGCGAAAATCTATTTTGTCCAGTTTTTCTTGGCCATCCATCTGGTTCTGAGCAAGAGTCATGTCCATGAGAAATAACACGCTGAGCAAGAGCAGCGTCAGGATGTGCCCGGGGTGTCACCGGTTACATCTGCTTGCAGTGGCTGCTGAGAGAAAAGCACAGGTTCTCCTGAATGCAATTGCTGGTCATCCAAGCACATGATAATTGGATAGTAAGACCTCAAGTTTTAATGCTAATCTGCTAAGCAGGTTTTAGTCATGTGGAAACCCCAGAATCAGTATTTGCCTGGAAATGCTGAATCAGAGGTCCAGGCAGTAGAGCTGACTGTCTACGATGGTACACATACTGATCTACTCAAGGTAGAAGGCCATCATCTGTGGGATGTTTTTTCCTTGTTGCTGTGTCCACATGTGAAACCTTTTGTGTGGATGTCTCACTGACACTCTGCTCCAAGAAAGCACAAACATGATAGATGTTCTTACTACTCTTCCTCCCCAGCCTCCTGAGTGCCCTCCAAGGCCAAGGCACTTTGGACATGCAGGCACTGTCACTCCAGTGGTGTCTCCAGCAATGTAGTGTAGATGTATGAGCTTCTCAGAAAAAGAAAAGGGTAGAAGATGGGCTTTGGAGGAAAAAATGTAACTAATGAATTACTGTAAGAAGGGGAAGATAACTTTGCCTTCTGGCACCTACAACAGCTGTCAGTAGGTGGGAGCAGGAGGATTCAAGATATACAGAAGATTGCATGGAGAAGGAGAATTTCTGCCCACTTCAGACCTTCGAGGTTAATAACCTCTTTCAGGATCATGGTGCATGTTAACAATATTATTATTATTATTTGTATTTGTATGGTTGTGATATCTATGTTAGTGCTTTCCAGTACATATAGTAAAACTATTACTTCTTCAAAGTTCCTGTGCTCCATAACTGGACTCAGGAGAGAGATCTGGGTTTTGTGTATCTCAGGGGTCACTTTCTGTGTGCCAGGCAAAGTACCCCCTAAGGGATCAATTAAGTACCAACTCTGTGCATGTAAGAGAAACCTCAGGGAATTTACTTCTCCCCTACACCTGTTTTATTTGTACAGGAAACAATCTGTCCCAAAAACTTGAGACACAGTAGAAAATGCAGTCCTCTCTACAGCTCCAATAGTGTAGTCCTCTGGCTTTGTATACAATCCGTATGTTGAAGCACAAGTGATATGTACAGGGGCTTTGTGGAATTCTTAAACAGGAATGAAATCCAAGGCCAGCTATGACAATGCATAGGCTTGAAGGAGCACTGCTCAGGCTAATTGCTTTACCCAATATTTGGGTTTTTTTAACCATGCAAACAAATGCTTCACTAATGAGCAACAGTTATTTCAGTCTGGCTTTATATACAGCCTAGCTATTTCTGTTTTTTAACCAATCTCCATACCTTGCAGGTATTTTGTTTAAATCATGAAGCCAGTCAGCTTATGACAAAAGCATACCAGTATGAAGTGAGTGACTTGAATCTGCAAGCATAAATTTGAAACATCACTACAACAACTTTCCAAACCCTTCCTTCCTTATTCATTCTTGAAATGGAGCGACTGGGCAAGAGTAATAAATTCTGTGTTTTATTTGTCAGATTGATTTAACTTTATCTTGAGGTCTGAATTATTTCACTATTCATTAGAGAAAAAAATCATTGGTTAGCCCAACTATGCTATTTTTGATTCAAGTGTAACATTTATTTTGAATTTCAGTGTAAGATCTTTCCAGTAATTGGTAGAATCATAGAATGGTTTGGGGTGGAAGGGACCTTAAAGATCATCTCGTTCCACCCCCCCACCATGACCTCTCATTGTTTCTTGGAAATCAGTTGTTTGCATCGAACTATGAAATAAAAGTACATTTTTTTCTTTACTTGAATGTGGAACTCGCTCAAAGCCCATTAAAGCATACTGACTGCTTCCATTAAATAATATTGAACAATTTAAAGATTAACAAATGTCAGCTTTCCTAAATTTTCTGATCCCACATGCTTTCTGAAAATACACTACACACAGTGAAAGTTTTGCCTGAATGGGAATGGTTAGAACATACCCCCATCTGTTCCTGGGGGTGCCACAATGAAATAATTCATGTTCAAATAAAAAGGACTGTATCTGATGAGCTTACCATTTAAGAACACAAATAGGAAGAGGACTCCAGATGCTCTTAATATCAAAGGTCATATCTTGTTAAAATGAAAGTTTGCTGCACCTCACGTTAGATTGAGCTAGCTAGGCAGTGACAAATACATGTTTATATTATTATATATATATTTTTATATATATATAAAATAGGAATTAAAATTGCTTTCTTATTTTCTCCAAAGAAACACAGAAGTGGACTAGTTGTTAAAAGAAATTTATCTTTTCATGTCGCAGTGCAAGCAGATATGGCTAGGATGTGTGAAAACCCTGAGTTTTAACTGCAGTTTTACTGCCTGACAAACCACAGGAGTCTTTCTCTCTTAATCTTCCATTCTGTAAAGTGGAAGTCGTATTCAACCCACATTTACTCTATGTAAGTGTTATGATGGAAAGTAAAAATATGTGAGTAGTTTGCAAATGTTATTACTACTTAAGTACTCTTATGCATTATTACCATATGATTCATTAATCCTCTAATGGATAGCTTGCTTCCCACTTGCACACTCTGTAACCTACTACCAGGATATATCATGACCAAATGGAAATTAATTTTTTTAAAGCTTTATCTTGGGTGTTAAACCAAATAATTTATTGTAGATGCATCCTGTGAGTCACTAACTGTCCTGGAAACCTTTTTAGTTTAGCTGTAGCTCTGAAATAAAATTTCATTCATGTCACTGAATCAGCCAGATAAGACTCCAATTCAAAACTAAATGAAATTAACTAAATATTCTCAAAAATGTTCTCATTTGACTTTAAACAACTATAATTTTACTTTAAAAACATTTCAGCTACCCAGTATATAAAGAGAAACATCACTTATGATTATAATTTTGGTTTCCTGAAGACCCTTACCAAGCTCTGCATCATGGTTAAAAAATGTGAAGACATGGCTGTAGAAACTGCCTCTGGGAGGTATAAAGATAAATTATAAGAACTAAGAACTTAGCCTGGGACTTGACATTTCTTTACCACATTTTTATTACAGTTTCTTGCTGTACAGATTGAGGCATGCAATAGTATGAAACTGTAGTATGAATAGTACAAATATGAAAAAAGCCCTGCAGCTGAGTATATCAACATTACGCATGTATTAAAACTTGTATTGATCCTAATCTATTTCAAGCTATTTTCCCATTTGTTTTTTCTACTTTGACGCATTTGTTAGATTTTTCTGCCATCCGCCCAGTTTGTGGGTCACTTCTGTAAAGTGCTGAAGACTCAACAGCCATTAAAGTCAGTAGAAGCAGGGCCTGTATTTGTCCCGCGGGACCAAGTCTTTCAGTATTAATGCCCCAACTTTCTGGTTACAAAATGCATAAATATTCATCCAGCTCATCCCTTCAAAGAACTTGCCTTTAACCTATGCACACCCTCAGGTCATGATCCTGCATGGTTGCCAGGTACTATATTCAGGGTATAAAAGTTAGTGCCTTCTTCAGGTAACTCCTCCAAACTTTAACCTGTTGACCAGAAATCTCATGATGTTCGTCCTAAGCTCAGCAAGTGAATTAGGACAAATATACATCTGAGCTAAGGTAATATGGGAGCTTCTTTACTGAGCATACCCAGCTGATCTTGCTTCTGTAAACTTTATCCTGTTCTATTCTTTTCTTCCTTCATGGGCTAAATTATGCATAAAAGCCAGAATATTTATATTTTGCAAGTTCTGTTTAGAAGTTAGCACTTTTTTACTAAAGAGAAAACTAATACACTGATCATTGATTTAATCAGAAGCTTCAATAAAAAAAAAAAAAGGAATGTCCTTGGTGTTTGACCCTAGATCTAAAATGCATACAGGCTGAGAAGTATTTTGGGGAAGAAAAATGACATGTAAATGTAAAATATGTCTGTTCTTTTTACTAGTGAGATGATCAGGGCTACAGGTAGATCCATTAGTGAAAATAAATAATGCAACCCCGTTGCTAACATTTCAGGCCTTCACTTAAAATGTAAATCTCTAACAGTGAAAAAGAAAAAAAAAAAGCTTGTTGTTGGTGCAGGTTGGCATGAAATTGTTCCTTTTCACTGCTAAAAGCATTTGCATCTCAGTGCACACTAACTCTCTATTTTCTTTTCCAATGCCCTCTAGTGCTAATTGAAGATTTTTTTACTAACTGAATATGCAGGAAATGCCTACCAGGAACCCAGAGCTTTTGAAATGAATGAAGTTTCTTGCTAACTTGTTACTTAGTGCCAGCATTTGGGCATCATTAGTAAACACATGTCCTTCTCAAGTTAGCTGAAATTAATACAGCTTAGATTTAAAGATGACTCAGAAAGAGTGGGTGTAATTCCACACATTCAGATTAAAAATGTATTGATGAAGCAAAATTGTGTGCTGTAGATATAAATCTGTAGGAAAGATTTTGCAAAGACATGAAAATAAATATCAACACCTAAGTTTTTTGCTGGCTTGTTGCTCTTATCTTTTCTGGCAATCTAATTTTCAAAATTGGCTTATCATGCCTAATGTTTTTTTAAAGTTACACCTAATGAAATCACCTATAATAGTTGAGTAACATTGCCGTCACACTAGGGAAGAGTGAAATAAAGTATCTAACTTATGCAGCATTTGTAGATTGGCAGTACAGATTTTATTGGTTTAATAGTTGTGACTCAAACCAGTAACTCCTAAAAAGTAGATGAATTCTCATATGTTGTGGTTTAACCCCAGCTGGCAGCTAAGCCCCACGCAGCCACTCACTCACCTTCCTCACAGTGGGATGGGGGAGAGAATCAGAAGGGTAAAAGTGAGAAAACTCATGGGCTGATATAAAGACAGTTCAATAGGTAAAGCAAAAGCTGCATGCACAAGCAAAGCAAAATAAGGAATTCATTCACCACTTCCCATCGGCAGGCAGGTGTTCAGCTGTCCCCAGGAAAGCAGGGCTCCATCACGTGTAACCCTTACTTGGGAAGACAAACGCCATCACTCTCAACGTCCCCCCCTTCCTTCTTCTTCCCCCAGCTTTATCTGCTGAGCATGACATTATATGGTCTGGGACATCCCTTGGATCAGTTGGGGTCAGGTGTCCCAGCTGTGTCCCCTCCCAACTTCTTGTGCCCCCTCAGCCTCCTCGCTGGTGGGGTGGGGGGAGAAGCAGAAAAGGCCTTGGCTCTGTGTGAGCACTGCTCAGCAGTAACGAAAACATCGCTGTATTACCAACACTGTTTTCAGCACAAATCCAAAACATAGCCCCATACCAGCTACTATGAAGAAAATTAACTCTATCCCAGCCAAAACCAGCACATTATATTAGACTAAAACCACATGCATTTCACTATCATCAAGAATAAACTCATCAGATGATATGTTTTAAAGCCAGATATACAACCTAGTTAGGAACCTATCAAGAACTGGAATTGATTTTCCTTTTTGTTAAAAAGTAAGAATTTCTTATTACAAATGCCTCTTTGGGCTTGCAGTTTCAAAATGTCTCTGAAATATAAAGAGTGCCCTAAAAGCAGAAAATGCATCTGTGAGGAAAACTATGCAAAACAAATCTAGGGGAATATGTGGATGGAGAAGAGAATCACTGCTGGGGTGGGGAAAAATTCTGGGTGGCTTATTCAATAAGCATACGGGTGCACTAAGGCATGGAGAGCTTTTTACAATACCATTGGTGGAAGTTGTGGCAGCAGACTGAAGAATGAAGTGGGATCAAGTAGCACTTTGCATTTTGTGTAATACTTCTAGGTTTTCAAACTACTTGGAGATATTGATGAATAAAGCCTCACAACCACATTCTCGTAAGTACTGTTATCCCAATTTTATGGGGGAGGGAAGCAAAGATGTGAAAAATGAAATGCCTCGTGTCACTGAGTCTCTGGCAAAGTTGGAAAAAAATTAGGTCTCCAACCTCACTGTTAGGTGGGCAAAGAGGAGTGATGTGTTTCCATGTGTTAACAGCTAGAAATGAAGTTGACTTCACTATTTAAATTCATCTCTAAAAGCTGTTGTTTAAAAAGGCTGAACAGAAATAGATTTCTCTTAGCTATTGCTATGGTTTCACTACAGTAATGTCTGAAAAATTCTCCATTGCTAATGCAAATAACACTCCTGTGAAACTGGTATTAGTTACTGTTCCCATTCTGTACCTGGGGAAATAAACCAGGGAAGGTTATGTTCCCATTTAATCATGGCTGGTTTTCAGAAACTCCCCAGTGAAACCTGCAGCCCGCCAGTACTAGGGTTTCTGCTGGTACGGCAGTGTGCTGCTGGGTGCACACACAGCGCTGCTCAAGTTGGAGTAGCATGCGCTCGTTCAGAGTCTCTGCCTGAGCAACGCGCTACCACGATTCATCAAGACAGTTGTCCTCTGAAAGTGCGAAAGGGCAGGCAGATGTCTGTATATCAATATGTTCCTGGATTGTTAAACCATTTTGTTTTGTCATTCTGATTGGTATGGTTATGAATTATGCATATGACAAGTTAGATCACTTGAATAGTCTTGACTTCTCATCCTTAATCTTTCTTTCACTAACCGTCAGACTCTGCTGTGTCTGAATTGTGTCGTCATTTTCGCTCAAGAAAACGCATTCTGGCTGCAGAGTTTCATCCCTCATTACCAAAAGCAAAAGACTACAGCATCAATGGTCTTTGTCTTGCTGCTGAAAGTTATATACATTGGTGGGAAATTGGACTGATCAATGTGATAACACAGATTTTAAAAGGCCATTTGAAGCTTCTGTGCCCAGGCATTTAAATAAGTCTGGACCCAATAGTCTGTACCTGTTTCCTTTGAATTTCTTACATTCTGTTACTTCTATGTGACTTCAGCCTGCTATCATGGAACAGTGAATTGATTTTGCTCTTCTAAAGAAATAGTCTTAAATAGTGGCAGTCATCTTATCAAGCTTTTTACATAAAGACTTTTCAGACTTTATTAATTTAAATTCACATTAGAGGCCTTGAGGGCATGTTCAGTAGTCATTTTTTTCAATCACTTTTGCATTGTGTTTATTTCCCCTAAAAAATCCCCCAAGGCAGGGCTGTGTTCCTGACACATTTCAGATTTCAACTCTTGGGCTTTGGCCTGTCTTCCTACATATATCCTGTTAGTTTTACTGTTGCCTGTCACCTTGTGCGTAAGCCAGACTGAACGTAGAGAAGCCCCAAGGAAATCCTTGGCTCTGGGCTTTTGAGGGAGGAGAATACAGGTTGTGATGTGCAGGAATGAGGAAAGAGACTGGTTTCATCTGGCTTGCTCTTCTGCGGAGAGGCCAGAGTAGCTTTTGGAAGTGCTTCCCTATGTGGAGTGGCACGTCTTCAGTTTAACCTGCTATTTATTCAAACCAAATACTCTCCGTTTACTTAGGACCAGATTTCTTGTACACAGAGCTGCATCTAAATAATAGTTAGAGGTGAAAATGAAGAAAGAGACACTGGCGTCATCTGGTGAAAGGTAGTAACCAATCTTATAATGAGAAAAAATGTAATTTTTACAGTATTGAAATTGCTTCAAACATCTGAAGAGGCAGTGCTCAGACTTTTTCCCCTGTCAAAAATCATCTGTAGGCAAATAATAAGCATGGATGTTCTGGTAGAACAGTTGACTATTAAAAACTCTAATTGAAAATGGAGCCATAATGGAAGCATTTCTGTTTGAAGTCCTAATACAGGTGAAGATGATAGAGTATTAAATATATGTTGTTCATTTTCAGACAGCTTGTGAACAGGAGTGGTATAACTGGTCTTTTTGGCATGAATCCATTGCATTGGTTAGTAAAATGTTTCAGCATGGCAGCCTACTAATTTGATTAAACAGCACCAATTTCACTATACAGCCATAATATAGCAGCTTTTAAAAATTTCCTTGGCATTTTTTTCCCATTTGATATTGATGTTATTGTGAACATATACTATGTCTCCCTGGAAACTATCATGTAGTGCTGAAAAGTAAAGCACAGACTTAATCTCCGTGACTGATATATATTATTTATAAAGTCTGGTTTAATGTATTCTGAGCTAGGGGATCAAGCTATTTCTCTGCCTCTATATCTGTTGTTTATGGGCTACTGACCTTCAAAATATCATGTCTTATAAGACAACGCAGTGGTTTATGTAAGTTGATAGACAAATAGATGGGTTTCTATTAATAGGCTGATTGCTGTGACTGAAAAATTTAGTTATGCAAATGAACAGTCTTTTCCTCTTTGCTGAATTAATTATTAAGGAAGAAGAACAGAGACTGAGGCACGAATTTTCAGCAGAGGTATAACTCAGCGTTTCCTGGTCCTCGGTGGGAGCCTGCCTGTCCTCCCGAGCCGTGTCCGTCCTGGCCCGTGGCTCAGGAGCTGCCCAGGCCAGCCAGTGCCCGGCTCTGGAAGTCAGGGGAGTTTCACTCCCGCTCCAAGACGGAGGCACGGTGTCCTGGAAAGCCTCCCGCGGGGTTTCTTTGAAACCAAGCACCACAAATTCTATCCACTGCACATTTTGGTCAACCAAATGGAGGTGAGGACCTGCCTGAAAGCAGCAGGGAAGACTTCAGGCATTTCATCCCTCCAGATTAACTGTGACAGCATTGGAAGGTGATGGGCAAAAAATAATCTGGCAGCCCCGGTTCGTTTGGGGTTAAATGAATCAAAGTCAAGCCCGGCTTGCTGGGCTGCTGCTAGGCAACAAGTAACTTTCTGCATTCAGAAGTTCCCTGCTAATTGATTCTTGACACCATTCCCTGTTGGTTTGTATAAATAGAGAGCTGTTGCTGGGGGGAGGAGAGGAAAGCTGGGGTGGGAGCGAGCACCCGGCGCTGGCCCGGCCCCACCAGGTAGGTCGGACGTGCAGAGGGTCACCTCCCATCAAGGAAGGGGTTCAGCCACTATAGGGGATGGCAACCATTTTGAGGATTCATACCTGATAAAGCAACACTGATGTTAAGGAGCAAAGAAATCTACAGGAGCCATATGAAATATCGCAGTACGTCAGCCCTTTAATACGTGTCCACCAAACACATGTCTTTTGCTTCCACTTGTTCCTTGCTCATATTTAAGTGACCAACAAAAGAATTGGAACCAGCCTTCCTTACACGGCTAATATTTTGCAGGCTGGCATAGTGAGTGTAGTGTCACCGGGATAGCCTCCATGTGGAAGCCTAAAAGCACACAGCGGGGAGAGCTGGAGCAGGGATTTATAGGGGTTGGAGATACTAGGAGAGTCAGGCTAATGGAAAGAAAGGAGAAGCTCACCTGAAGGAAAAAAACAAGCCCAGCAAGTGTCTGAGTGTCAAAATCCTCTTTTATTGATGGCTCACTTCTGGAGTCTTTATTATATTGGCTCTATGCCTAACCCTGATAAGATTTTACCTTCACCACCAAATGCAAGACTCAGGCATTTTAAAGACTGCTTCATGAATTAAACTATTGTTCCTTATAAATAAACTCTTAATTCTTTTTTTTTCTCATACATTATTTATTCCCTAGCTCTTTCTTCTGCTGGAGAGAAATGAAAGGCAGAGAAGGAGGAGTGCAGAAAGGAAGAGAATGAAAATGGGATGTTTCAAAGATGATGGGAAGAACATGATTGGTTTTTGACAATGGTGAAAATTCCCTTTCATGACATGGAGGTAATTGGCAGATGTTACATGTCTATATCCAGCATGCACATGCTAAAACTTACATTATATTCTTACTTTGCTTCCTTTTTGACATGATAGAAAAACATGCATTATTACACTCTTTATATATATATTTCCATATTTTCTTGCAGACGTTAGGGGCTATTTCTTTCTTCTTTGACATCCTCTCTGAAGTGCTGTGTTGCAATAATGCTGATATTGTGCTACTCAGGTGATATGTTCCCTTAAGCAGCTGGGAGGGTGGGGGGGGGGGGAAAGGAAATAGTTTTTCAGAAATATATCAGTTCTCAAGCATATTGAGTGATAACGGAGAATACTTTGGATTTTGTCATTCATTTCACTTGGCCAATGCCTTCAAACAGGGTTTCATTATTATGTTGAGGGAGTTGTATTTAATTGCTAATGACCATATTCATCCCCTTGCTAGATGAGATGGAACTATTGCCAGTGAGCACTACACGATATTTTTTATAGTTTCATTTATAAATCAGTAGCTATTCCATGCATATTTACATGTTGGAAAGACTGCATTAATACATTTTGGCATGCTTTTCAAATATGCTGCTACTGCGCTTTTTTATATCTGATTACCTCTCACTACTTTTCTTTTTTCTTTAACAGTGACAAAATCTATTTAAAGAGCAAATCATAATTTTCTATTTTTTATTAGAATTGCAGATTGTCTGTGTAAGGTACAAGAGAGAAGAAACAGGAGACTTGACTAACATACATTCATTTATAAATAAGTGCATCCTGGTACACTTATCCTTTTTAAAATAGAAAAGCTTTCTGAAAGTGTTTAGATAAATTTAAATCATGACCTCTGCTGTTTGCAATTCCTTGTGGAATAGCAAAAGTGAAATGCACTACCCGAGACCAATATGGAGCCAAGAGAAAAATCAAGCTGACGTATTTATTCCTTTTTCTTTTAAAATTACATCTAGTACTCTCTTGATGTAAAATAGTTGTGCTGCCATTTCATACAGGCTTCCAAGAAAAGCTGAATAAACTCTTCCAAAACCACTTCTTTTTTCAGATTTAGACCGATTTTATCTCCAAAGTTATGTAACAATATAGATTGCATATAATCTATTTTACACTACCTAGTTATTCAGAAATATCTACCAGTTGGATCAGTACTCTAAACCTTACCTTTTGCACGTACCAAAAAAAGCCAGTGGGCTGCTCACTCCCTCACGGGAAACCTGAGAAGCCCTTCAGGGAGATACAAAGATTCATCTCTAGTGTAATTACAGGGACTCCTTAGAGAGTTCACACATGAGACCAATTAGGCAAAGTGTGTGCATTCCCATTGCAATATTTTTCTGTCTCATCTCTCTGCCACTCTTTGCCACTTTTTGCAATATCTTTTCATCCTTTAAAATCAAATTCGCAAACCACAAGATGGAGATGAATTAAACATGAGGTAAAATAAGTTAAGGCCTACACAGGAGATGAACATGAATACCCCGATCACGCCTGAAGAGCCAAAGCACATCTACACATGCTTTAAAAAAGGATTTTAATCTTGGACAATCTTTGGCAAGATTAACTAAAAAGGAGACAGCCACTGTTGCCAGTGATGTCTTGCCTCTGTTTATGTTGTTTTAGGAAAGAAAATACAAGTTAATTGCTATATCAATTTTCTGTAATCATTCTGTATTGTTAAATATTGTTTCTGTTAGAGGAATAACTATTTATTTTATTGTTGTTATTAAAATATTGGTGCACTGCAACAAAAAGTTAAACGATGACTTAAATGTTCCAGAGAAGTTTTTAGCTCTCCTTTTGTATTGAATCTTAAATAGAAAGTAATTGCAATGATGACTTTGAGTAACCTCAGCTTAATGAAGGAGTTGTGACTGTCTGCATTTGGAATTCTTGCGAGGCAATCATGTAATAGATAATAATATCTGCTGGGTTCTAACATCACCATATAAGCATTATTTATGACTGCTTGCTGGCAAAGCAGTTACTCCATTTTCCAAGCCAAGTTGCAGTGAAAATTCTGGCAGCAATCAAAAAAGAGTCTCCAAAAATATGTATGTGAAATAAATAAGATTTCAGTCTTTTAGACATTATCGACAAGAAAAGGTGAATAGAGTCTCAAACTGTTACTTTTATTAATCTCTTTACACTGTCACTTGTTCTTTTGGATTTTGGCACTAAGGTAAGGAAGGTAAGGTGCAAAGGTAAATAACTTCCCTCTGCTTTAGACCAAGATAATCTAAACTAACCATTTTTTTTTCAGTACTACATATTTCATTGCTGTTGGAGAGGCTTTATTTAATATGTAAGACTGAAATCTATGTATTTGTGATCCCTCACCAGTGTGCTGAAGAAGAGCAGGGGCTTCATGTTCACATTCAGCCTTACCCTGGTGCTATTGGTCTCAGTAACAAGCATTAGTGATAGTGTCCCCGGGAGGATCCTCAGACAGCTTCACCTCATGTCTCATCACGCTACCCATGAAGAACAGGTTTCCTTCTGACCTGCCACTGACTACAGAACTGGCCAGGAAACAATCAGGACAGGTATATCTGACCCAGCTGTTCCCGAAAGAGCCCCCATGAGGGTCCGACATCTGCTGACCACGTAGGGAATATGGACTCAGGGTGAGGGGAGCACCCACGATGTGAAGTTGGACCTATCTTCACGCTCCTTTCGGCTTGTGTCCAGAAGGATTGGGGGGCCTGACGCTATGCCATGTGCACTCTGGCTTGCATGCCTGCAGAAATCACTTATATCAGCTCCGCCAGCCCTGTGGGCAGCCAGGCTTGCCCCCATCTCCTTCTGATGCCAATTTCCCTCATGCTGTCAAGCTCATGGTTAACATCATCTGCCTATGAGACCCTGCCAGAAAGGATATCATCCTGGCCAGAAGCCTCACGGCTACACAGATGAAACCGAGTACAGTAAAGAAGGACTAAATAAATATTTCATGCTTGCTGCAATGTGATTTTTGAGCAAACACAGTTTCATAAAAGCAAGAGAAGGATGAGTCAGCAACTGATTTTATAATCAGTTTTGGAGTTTTTTGAAGAACTGTCTGTTACTGGCATAAGAGTATGATCATTTCAGAGTCTCATATCCAGCACAGTAAGGAGATATTTGAGGCAGAGTCCCTGGGTGTTTTAGAAATCTCAGGGACAGAGAGGAGGACTCCCACAACACCAGAACACTAAAGATTCACGGAAACTAAGTGCACACGGAGTAAAGAAAAAGAATACAATAATACATTGCCAAACCAATGCCTATAGTTTGCCAGGCCCCAGCAATGGGAATGACACAGAACATGTTGTACAAGCCTAACCAAATTCCTCATGGACAGCAAGTTGAGATCTCACATCCTGTCCACCCTTTCTCAACTCTGTTATAATTTTCCTTGTCTGCTAAATAAGAAAGTAGTGCATAAACCCTCAAAGGTCGAATGCTGGTAGTCACTATAGAAAGCACACTAAGACAAGCAGAGAGTCTTAGAATAGATGGAGCTGTGCAAAGGTACTCAAGGTAGGAAAAACAGGCACAAGTAAGGGGAAGGAGAAAAATAAGCAGAGGAGTTTGCTTCTTGAAAGTTTAAAAGTGGAGTTTCATTCCAAACAGAATGTTGATTGGTTAGTTTGGGGTGGGAGAGTTGTTTTTAAAGTGTGAACTTCTGTATTTGCAACAGAATTTCCAGGCTATTAAGAAGTAATTACTGGTTGTGTTTACTGTCACTGTGTAATTGTAAAAAGTTACCAACCAAAATGTGTGGGAGATGAAATATCTTCGATGACAATATCCCTTGCTAAAAAAAAAATTGCCTTTGCCTTGCCCACTAATCATCTCCCAAACAGTAGTTCGCATTGGAAATGTTCCATTTTTATGCTAATGCTACTTGACAGTAACTGAGATTTCAGCACTGGGACCTATATAAGCATCTCAGGAGAAATTCAGAATTGTCTGTCTTAGAGCTGGGAGAATGTACAAAATATTACTTTTAAGGAACAAGGTTATGATTTGGCTATTTTTTAAATAGAACTAAAACTACCCACATACTGCATAAAATAATCTAAAGCTATGTGTAATGCTAGAGGTAAAATTGAACCTTAGGGCCTTAGTCTCTGCTCATTTCCACCATGTCTAATGAAGTCTGTGGAACTACAATGCTGTATGAACAGTTTGAAAGAGTAATAACTATTGTATTAAATAGTAAATACAATTAATAGTTTAGGAACAAATAACTTGTTTCAATGAAAAATAAATGAAAAATATTTTTTCTTCTGTGTACCATTAGGATGTAGGAATTATAGCTGACAGACATAAAATATCCAGGGATAATCACAAAAATACATCATCTTTTGCAGCGTTCACATTTTAGAAAGAAAAACAAAAGATGTTGATAAGGCAGGTTAAAAAGCAAAGGAAAAATTGTTTACATTCCTTCAAAAATTTTCCTCTGCTTTTTCACATTTCAGATGTTTGAAGTTAGGAATGTTAAAATGGCATAAGAACATACGTCAGTACTGAATCAGATAAAATGCACATCTAATGCAATATCTTGTCTCTTGGCCATAGTGATGCCTAAGGACAAATAAAAAAACAGCAAGCATGGACGATATGATGCTTCACAAGCATGCAGGTGATTTGCTTTCACTGCTTAGGGGTCACTATATCTCAAATGCTGTATTTTATTCCTCGAATAACATTACTAAACAATTAGAATTGTACTCAGAGAAGTAATTCATGTAGGATAAACAATTCCCACTAAGTAACAAACACTTCTGTTTATCAATTACCTGTTGTGCTTCATAAAATATGCATGCCATTGTTTAAGAAAACAGGTAGCTTTTATAGCTATACATGAAAATTTAATATGATTCACAGATTATCATTGACATTGTCTTTTGTTTCCATTATTGAGGTTGAGAACTATTGAACTAAAAATTCAAGCAACAGTAAAAATCTTTGTAATACTAACAATCTCAACATCACCGATATCTGCTTTCCATGAATCTTGCTTGATTATAATATAAACCAAAAGGATGATAAATGTTTGTACTGAACAAAAGAAGGGATACTGTGTAAAATGCACTGCTGCTGCTAACATAATCTTTCTCTTATTGTAGGTTGCTCTGCTCAGGGCACATGAGCTCATCTGGACTCTGTATCCGGAGATTACTCTTGCTGTTGGCCTGGTACCCAGAGAGGTATGCCTGGAGAGCATGCTATGGTTTCTCCTACTGCCTACTTCTCTTCTGTCACCTGCAGTGAAACAGCCTTCACACTCATCAGACAGCTATGGATCAAAAAGAGCCTCTCTGTATAGGCAAGCTGATCCCTATTTCCTATTCACATCACGTCATGTGCTCAGCTGGATCTGTTTTATGGTTTGAAGAGATTTTAATAGGTTCCTCACCTCATTTTTTGACTAGGTTGATCCAATAGCTCAATCTAATATCTGTTTATAGGTATCGCCTCCCTTTGCTCAGCAAAGTTCCACCAATCTGCTAAGTCTGTTTTCCTCTAATTTCAGTATTTATCAAGGTTTGAAGCAAATAGATGCCCATCTTGCAGGAGGTTACACCACCAGGTCCACTTGTCCCCCACATGAACAACCATTGAGGAAAGTTTGGAGAAGAGGTGTACAAATAGAAGGGATTGTTCTGAATCCCCAGCAAGCACTGTGTGTGCTACATTCACGTTGAATGAAGAGACCTTTCGGTTGGAAAAAAGTAGCTGAATAGTGGTGCTAAATTAGCTATTACTAATAGATATCCCTTACAGCTAATGGAAGGAGAAAAATTCTGCAAGTTTTAATAAATGTTACTCAATCAGAAAATAGCACATTTCTTCCTTTTCTACATTTCTTTCTTCCAGACATTTCTTCTAACATTCTTCTGTGTTAATTCAGAAAATGAACTGGTAAAATTAGTATTTATCCAATAGTAGCAAGTCTTTAAGTGTATGGAAACGAGCATGAAGAGCAAAAACCCTGTGCAATAAGCAGGTTATATCTGTTAAATAGACCACTTTGTCATTGCAACATGCCATTTACTAATTTCAGATTTTTTTTAAAAATATGACTGCCCAAATTAGTAGTAATTATTACTATATCTACGTATGGGTGTGCAATATCTATGCCTTGTGGCTCCTGAAACTGACTTCTTTTTCAGCTGTCAAAGCTTAATGTCCTAACATCAGTCCTTTATTTTGATATGACATTTTTTTAAATTGTTCTGAAAAGGCAATGAATTGTATATTGAGAGTAGTACAATTGCCACTTTGAAAACAGCCAACCCCCTTCTTGAAAAAATTTACTTCATGGAGCATTGGCAATGCTTCAGTGAGCAGTAAGTATAATATTATCTGGTTTCCAAGCCAAGGTTACATTGTAGAGCTAATTAATGACTGTGAAAACATAAAGAGGTCTGTTATATATCCACCATAAAAATAATAATAATTGTAAAACATGTAAAATATGCACAAAGAAATATTCCTTTTTTTAATTATCTGAAAGCATATCCTTGTTGAAATATAGACACATCACAACACAAAGTGTGCATACAGCAATAGTATTTCATATAGTGATCGTATTTTGTTTTATATAAGGTGGGAAAAAGAATGATTTCACCATTATGCATTACTTTCAGGACAGAAGCTGTTCTTTGGTCATTTTATGAGCATCTGTGCTTTATCTAAATAGCCATAGGATTTCATAAAGTTTGAGTGCTTTAGCAGTATCCTAAAGTATTTCTGAGATTTGTGAGCATACTGGAATTGACCTGAGTATTAGAACCTGCCAAAGCACAATACACTCTATGCACAATGAATATTTGCTGAGGTAGACTTCTAGCAAAATAGGAAAATTGAGATGTCTTTGTAGTGTATCAGCCTGCAGTAACAACATGTTTGAGAGATACTCAAATGATGTAGAGGAGATGGCTGGTAGGAATAATAATTTTGGCAAAGCTGATGCAAAGGAAGTGCCAAATAGCACAGATAACCTCTCAGCCTTAAATAAATCTAAAAACCTTAAATCTGAAATGTTTTTTTTTTCTTATGGTCTTATCTTCAGAATTCATTTATTCCCCTTTCTTGTGCTTATTCTTTCCTGTAATGATGCATGATAATTGTAAATGATCTTGAGCCAGGGTGTATCTGTCCATTATAAGAGGGATATAATGTGGGTTGGAGCATGGAAATAAGTTGCATATTGTCACGGCAGAAAATTTTTCTCTCACATGCCTTCCCAAAATGTAATGATAACTCCATATTAAAAGCTTGTACTCAGCTATTATCACTGAGCAGAGCTCTCCTGAAGTGATTGCCGATAATCTCATTTACCACTTGAGAAACTGTTCCTTTTATGCACCTAAAGATTTCCATGTAGCAGAGGTGGAATTTGGTTTGCACAACTTTCAGCTGCAAAACAGACAAATATTTGATATTGAGGGGGTAGTTTTCAAAGACACTATGATGCTTGTACTTGCTTCCAAAAAAGTCCACAGCTACTCTAAATGCATACAACTATATACTTATGTTTTACTTCAGGGTATCCTCACTTAAATAAGCCACAGAAAATCTTTTCTATTTCTCAAATGGGAAAATCTGGAAATGAGATCCTTCCATTTCTCTTTCCTACTTTCCTTTTCCCTCTTATCTAGGGACCTTTCAGTCCCACTCTTTTTTCTCTTTCATCCCTTCCCACCTTCCTGTTCCCTGTTATTCATCTTCCTGTCTTTGTCTTTTCCTTCCTAAACTTCTCTTCTCTTCTCTTCTCTTCTCTTCTCTTCTCTTCTCTTCTCTTCTCTTCTCTTCTCTTCTCTTCTCTTCTCTTCTCTTCTCTTCTCTTCTCTTCTCTTCTCTTCTCTTCTCTCCTCTCCTCTCCTCTCCTCTCCTCTCCTCTCCTCTCCTCTCCTCTCCTCTCCTCTCCTCTCCTCTCCTCTCCCTTCCCTCCCTCCTCCCCTCCGTTCCTCCCTCCGCTCTTCCTTTACCTCTCCCCCTCCTTCCCTCTCTTTCTCCCTTTCTGCCTCCATTTCTCCTTTTGTTTCTTTCTTTACCTTCTTTCCTTGCCTTTTTTCTTTCTCTTTGCCCTTCTTTCTTTTCTATTCTTTCCTCTTTCTTTTTTCTTGTTATTCTTTACTTTGTTTCTTTTTTTTCATTGCTCTTCATAGAGGAAAAAAGAACCTGAGTCTCATATGAAGTTAGTGTAACTGAATAATCTTCATTAGTCTCAGCATTATTTTCTTGGCAAAAAAAAGACTGCATCTTTGTAGTTAGAGATCCTCTGAGGGTTTTTTCTACTGCTGTAATTAAGATATCATGGCTGGCATTGCCTATGAAGGTCTTTTCAGATATTTGTTAAGGAAAAAACAAAGGGAGGGTCTGAATTTAAAAGAAAAATCTTTCCTTCTTTACTCCTGGACCAAAGATAAGACACAGAGGACTAAAATCTGTAGCAGTTCGTGTATCTTTTCTAGCAGTTTTGCAGACTTCTGTATCCCAAAGACAGTCTCAGTCATGCCATATGAAAGGTCTCCCAGCATGCAGATGGGCAAATACTAATTTTTTTTAATTTTCAGAAAACACCAGAGAGGTCAAAGGGAGTCTTTATGTACTGAGCATTTAAAAAAAAACAAGAGGCAACTGCTCAATTAATGCTCTATGGTGTTTTCCCAGGTGCCCAAGGGGAAAAATGTGGTCAATATCTTTCTCTTAGGGAGATAGCAAATAAAATTATTTAGTACTTATTGCATGGATTTTGAATCAAAGTCTATCTGCACATGTAGAAGTCTTGTCTACTCACAGAGAGTAAAATTCAGACCTTAACAAAAAACTGCAGGAACCAGCAGGAGCTGAATTCCTGCCTGCCACGTTGCAGCTATCATCCGCATGTGAGACTCAGATATCAGCAAGGTCCCCAAAGTGGGCCTGGGGTTCTGTTCTTGACCAAGATGGTGTCATGTGTCATCTCTACAAACATGAAAAATGTATCGCTGCTGCCTCCCACACTCCCCCCAGAAACGCCAGGGACAGTGTTTCGGCAGCATGTCTTGACATCAAATATACAACACAGAAAATTATCTTAAAAAGCACATTCAAAACCACATTCAAAATCAAAATCATCAAAATTTCATTGAAAGAAGTATACTTGCTCTTTTCCCAATATTATGTATGTGCTTTTCAAAATAATCTAAAACAAATTGCTAAAAATACTTTTGCAAAACTAAATAGTTTTACTCCCTTTAAAAGTATTTGATATTCCAAATATAGATCTCCTTACTCAAAAAAAGGTTGCCTTTTTTTGTGGAGGACACATGATCTTGAACTTCCAAAGAGCAGCCTGGGGCTGGTTCAGCCTTCACTGCAGTTTACAGCCACCCTGAGTCTGCTCTGGGTCACAAGCAAGCTGCCTGTGGGATCCCACGCTGAACAGTTTTATTACTAGAGTACAGTGTGCTGATGCTACATCTGTCTTCCTAACCCAACTATCTAAGCCTGTGCAAAGGGATAAAAAACCCCACAAGCTTAAAAGAAGGTGACTGGACAGAATGTAACTAGAGTGAAACTGTAGCTAACAGAGTGTAAAACAGTCTCTGGATAGGCTTTCTAGGTCAGTTTTTGTGCCATCGTATAGCGAAGCCAAAGATAAAGCGTACTGTGCCTATACCCAGGATAGATACGGATATATGTATCTATCACAGATGTTCCATTTAGATACACCTTGTGCTATGACCAATTACATGGTTATCCAACTAATTTAAGGATGACTTAAATTCATTACTTTGATTTTTTTCCATATCTAATGCAATAACAAGAACCTGTATTTTTCTTTTTGAAATACTGCAGTTAAAGAATGCCAAAAAATATCTAGAGAAAAAACTTGCATTTATGCAACCGATTTCTGTAAATATCCAGCTTGCTGAAAGGGTAGCTGCAACCATTACATGGAAGTGCTTGTATTAATGCATCACTAAGGAACAATTCAGGTGTTAATGAAACACTTTCATCTGCACATCTGAAGAAAAGATTGTCAAGTAATTTCAAATGAGTCAGTGAACCACCTACATTAACTACCAGGTCAGCAGTCTACAGGTGAAATACTTGTAAAAGCTTTTGAAATATCTACCCTCCCTAGTGCCTTCTATGAGTATAAAGCAAAGAAAATGTCACATTTTGTCCCTTATGACTGCAAAATGCTTTTAAAGTTAGGAATTCACTTAGTATAGCACATGCCTTTAACATTATAAAGTATTATTTTATTCCTTCAGATGTAGGAAACCTATATTAAAATCACAATCCTGCAAAAGATGTACTGAATTTAGTGTGATAAAGCCTTTTTGTAGATGACAGGAGACATTATATTTGCCTATTTGTTTTGTTTTACGATTTGGAGGTCATTTAAAGTCCAAACTAAAATAACAAATCTAGACTTCATCCAACCTCTGTTCAGATACCTTGAAATAGATTTTAAACCCATCACATTTTTTTCCTCCATTTAGGCATTGCTGAATACCGCATCTTGACTGGACTTCGAGGAAGCCCTCTGGTCCGTCCCCCATGCCCCGAAGCAGGAGCAGATACAGTCTGTGTCATTCCTGACAGATGTTTGTCTCTTACTCTTAAAAACCCCAAGTGACAGCAACTATACAACATCCCCAGGCACTCCGTTCTCATGTTATTCTACATTTGCCATTGGAGTTTTTCCTAAATGTCTAATCTAAGTGTCCCTTGCCACAGTTTAAACCCATTATTTCTTCTCCTACCCTCTGTGGAGATAGAGAATAGATTAATTACTCTCTTTTTCCTTTCAGTTGTCCTTTAGATATCTAAAATTAGTTATCGTACTCTTCCTTTGTCTTCATGGTCTCCTCAGGAAAGGCATTGTTATTTAGCATCATTGCAAAATGAGGCGGCAATATTTTCTGGTAATATTTATGTAATTGTTGTCAAGGGAATAGTCCTTCTACTGTATCAGTTTCCAGTGGTATTTGCAATGGGATTATGTTAGGAGAAATGATAATACTGTTCCTTTTTGTAGTTCCATGGGGATAAAAAGAATAAAATGGTCCAATGGGAACAATTGCAAGAGAGAGAACCGTTCAATGAATTTTTAGGCTGCAGCTGGCTGAGAGTGTCTCTTCCAGTTAAACAGTACTCCTTGTCTTACCCTGATTGCTGCTTGTGTAACAGCATGGGAAAGGGAACTTGAGGGGTCAAAACAAAATGTAAAAGGGCAGCATTTTATGTGTGAGGGTGTGTGGGCATGTGCATGCACAGGGGAGGATGCTCTGAAAACGCTTCTGAAGGTGTTTCCTGCCCCATGCGTATAGTCATGTCAAGTCTTTGTGTTGCTGTACACTATACAAATGTACTACAAGGAGAACATTTGTTTCTACTGACTGATTCTTTGGCACCTGAAGCAACTTCTTTGCTCTCTTACAAGTCACATCTCCACTCATTTTGACTGACTTGGGCACCTTTCAGCTGACACTTGGGATCTATGGCCTCTCCTCTAGGATAAGAGCATCAGCAATAGCCTTGGAAACCTGAGCATATTTGCCCCTGTTCTGTGCTGCCATCAAAGGACCATTTTTGTCCTGCCCTGTTACAGCTTTGACTACAATGCAGAACTCCAAGGTGAAGCCAGAAGTAATTTTTGCATCATAATTTTCTTACTTTTCATCTCACTGTATTGTTTAGGGGGAGTCCATTATGGTCACATCACCTGTGCCTCCATGATGTCTGGTGTGGGATGCCAAAAGACCTCTGTCTGGTGAGGAGGGCGACTGTTATGAAGACATCTGAGCTCATGCTGTCTACAAATCTCAGGAGTCTTTGCTTAACTTTTATATTTATGTTTCTAAGATGTTTTGCAAGGACCTCTCGAGATCTCTCCTGGTGTTTTTGTTTCAGAGCTTATTCTTCACGTTTCTTGAAATTTAGAGCGAGCTATATGCTTCTCTGCAAGTTGAGCCAATGAGTCATAACAGCCTTACCTTATCTAATTTATAATTGTTATTACTTAATGATCTTGAAAGTAGTAAAATTAAAATGATAATAAAGTAAACAGCATACAGAGATTAAACTCAGATGCTCAATAAAGTGTTTTAGTAACTTTACATTACAGAATATAATGGTTCGTATAATTCTTTCTGATATACAAGTACCATAGCAGCATTTGGCGTTTATAAAAATTTTTAGAAGAAATTTTACTTATGGCTAATTTGCAAACTGATGCAGAGAGATGCCCTGAGCTTATCTCTTAATTTGAAAGTAAGGACATGGACACCTGGGGTTTTAGAGAGCTAATACAGAATTGGAAAACAGAATTATATTTTAGACACCTGTCTCCCCCTCTCCTATAAGGGGAATACATAAGCCACTATTAAGACTATGTGGGAATTATGTGCCTCAAAGGAGAATTCCAAAAACCTGCACACAGGGGCTACCTGCAAGAAATGCTTGGCACACATCCATTCTGAAATCAATCAACCTATCAATCTTTGATTTCAAAGCCCACATGAGAACCTTCATCCACACTTTGTAAGCATCTAGAGTGGCAAACCTTCCTTTCTTGTTCCTTTTCTCTTTTCTTTTCTTTTTTCTTTTCTTTTCCTTTTCTCTTTTCTTTTCTTTTCTTTTCTTTTCTTTTCTTTTCTTTTCTTTTCTTTTCTTTTCTTTTCTTTTCTTTTCTTTTCTTTTCTTTTCTTTTCTTTTCTTTTCTTTTTTCTCTCTTCTCTTTCTTCTCTTTTCTCTTTTCTTTTCCTTTCTTTTCTTTTTTTTCTATAATTAGGCACAGATTTACCAGGGTTTTTAGTCACCACCTCTGTCAGTCCAGCCTCCCACTGACTGCCCACATGTTCTCAGCACAGAACTGAAGCTTCTCCCTCCTTCAAATGAAACATGCCAGATACAGGGAGCCAAGCAGAGGCTGTATGGCTGTGCAGAAGTCATGGGGTTGGTGCTCACCCCTGTTCACACTGCATACTGCTCATCTGCTCTATCATGCAGTCTGACCTGGCTGCAGTTCCCCTTAGCCTTCATTTCCAGTGAAGATCTCTCTGCACCTTCAAAAGTCAATGGAATTACGGTTGCTGATCTTTTGCATATCCTGGGTTGTACAAGTGCCTATGAAGTACCTGACCTTGGTCTAGTTTCTTCCTCCAACAGTGAGATTCAAATGTGTACCTTCTTTTAACTGATTAACTACTTTTGAGAAAAAGCTGAAGATCACTGACAAAGATCTCTGAAAATTATGGAAAGACCAGGAACGTGACTCCCCTGTACTTGTTCCCATGAGGGGAGCACGGTAAGGAAACCTGTCTTCCCAAATGGAGATCTCCTCCAGAAACTGCCACAGGAAGAATGAGCTAAAGTGATATATTTTCCATTTTGAAAGTCTTTTCACTCTGACACACCTAATGAAGCAAGAGTGACTGTGCTTCAAATTCTGTTAAAAGTTGTTTATGTCTCTGTTGATTTGCCTTGTGCTCTTCTGAGGAAGTTCAACTATTGCCAAAATATCTGTAGGTGTTCAGAGCTGAAGTGTCAGAGGCCACGGAGGGGCTGCATCTATCACAAGACCTAAGTAACTGGTCTGTGAGGTGACTTCTGACAGGAGCGAGCATTAGGCAGACTGCATGTGAGAATCACAGAGTCCTTGTGCTGAACCACCTCTAAGTCCTGAGACTTAAAGCAGCTGGATTGCCTTACAGCAGTCTGGTGGGTCTGTGGGGTGTGAGATGTCAAGCTACCAGACAAGTTTCTTCTTGTCATGGGGATGACAGGCTCCCCCTGGATGTTGGGAAGTGGATTAAGTGGCTTCCCATGCTGAAAACCAGGCCAGACTTAAATAGTTACATTCATTTACACTCAGTGGAGCTCAGTGTTTAGCTTTGACTTTTGCACTTACCTTCTCATATATGAACTTTCAACCTTAGTGAGCTTTTTGCATTTGCCCTTTTTCCTCATGGAAAAATTTTGTTGCAGCATTGAAGGCATCGCTCAGCGGCCACCATTCTGAAGCAAACAATGAACTATGCGATGATGCATATTTCTTAATTCTCAGTTTGCTTAGTTGTTTTAAAGCCACTTTAGATCGAGAGCTCTGTATCTGTGCCTGTGTCCCAGTGCAATTTGTAATTCAGGAAGCATTTGTATTTATGTGGTTCTTGGAGACCACCTCATTGTCCTGATGTAAATATCACACGTAAAATTATTTTCACCCATTTTCCACCTATTGCTCAGAATGCAATTGGTTATGGAAACTTGAGATTTCCCACAAAGCCCCCTGATAACTGCACTTGACTGTGTTGTGTTCTGTAAGGGTATAAAATAGTATCCTAACAAGATTTTATGGCTAATCTTTCATGGTGATTATGAAATTTATTTACCTCACCACAGTATGTTTGAAATTGTATTTAAAGATTCATGCAATGTTTATTTGGTTTCAGTAACAATTTAGCTTTCCACACAACAGCAAGTCATACTCATAAAAATAAGACTCATTTTAAACTATTGCCAGTGCACCAAATAAAATTTACGAACTTGGAAATGTGTTTAAAGTCTGAATGTTTCTTATTTCTCTTAACCAAACAAAATGAATAACACTTTCACTAATGTATATAGTCCTCTGTTTAAAAAAGATCTCAAAGAAGATAAAGGCCTTCCCTGAGCCTCATCTATTTTGATAAGGACCGAAAGAAATAATAGTTTATCACCAGATTTTTATTTGATTGTCCTTGTAAGAAGCAAATGTTTGAAATGGGAAAGTCAAAGTTTTGGTGCTCTTATTTGCCTATTAGGCTGGCGCTAGTCTAGACCTAGAGCTTGTGTCATCCTTAGCAGCCTGTGTATTTTTCTGCCAGAAGTGTCATATTTTAAGGTGGCAGGCTAACAAAAGCAAATAGTCCATTAGTCCACACTAAAGTTGAAGGTCATTGCTATCAGACTTTGAGATTTATTTGAGATCAATTGAAATTCAAGCATATATCTGAAACACAGCAATAAAAGCAAACTGTTGCGCTGGTCTATAAAGTCCCATGACTTGGAACTTGACCTTTTCTGGTCTTCTGCTACAATTTTTTGGGTGCTGAAGTCAGAAACTAATGAGTGAGTGTAGCTTGCAGAAGGCAGCTTCTTTCTGCCCAAAGGAATGAAACAAGGAAGGAATATCTGCAGATATATAAGTGGTTTATTTTTCTTGACTATAAATGTATAAATTAGCAAACAGAAAAAATGGAAAGAAGCATAACATATTTTTTTAGCTATGCTGTTAGCTGACTTAAAAAATCTCAGTTCCCACTTTCCTTAAATAGAGCACTTTATAGAATCTGTGGGTGAAATATCTGAGGGCATATCCAACACTCTTCTGTACTAATGTGCATATTTGGTACTTATGTATATTGCCTGTTAACCAGTCAGAAAAAGGTGGGGTTTTTTTTGCTGTGATGAACCTCACCATTGTTGCACAATGAGAATCATATTTGATTTGAATATCTTTTTGAAGCTACATGCAGCATCTGTTCCTCCTGTTCTCTTTCTCTGTCTCAAAATTCCCATGGAATCTGCTGTAATTGTTCATCAGACTTCCCAAAGCTACATTTAATGTAAAACAGCTCCATTAAATATCACTTATCTATTGGAAATGAATCTACTATACAATCCATGTGTAATGCATGGCTGATTCTAAATTAATAACTCTTTCCATGCACAACAATAAACTCTACTGTAATTAGATTCTTTGTATAATACACAGAATTTACCATTGTATTATACCCATGCAACTGTTCAGGTTAGCAGTAAAAAAAAAAACCCCAAACCTGAATTCATGTAGATAACTGTTCACTGCCAAGGGCAGATGCCTGGAAATGAGAAGAGGCAGACTTTATTTCAAGTCAGCCTCTGAATTTTTTATGGTCTTAGGCAAGTCATTAATATCTACGCCATAATTTTACAATATGTAAAAGAGGGATAATGATGCCTGATGACCTCTGTGAAAGTGTTTTGAGTTTTTATTTTACTGGAAAAGTTATTGCTGCTGTTCTTCAAGGAATAAACCTATCCCATGGAACTGTGGAGGAGCTTCAAAGAACACGGAAAGTAAATGAGAAGATTTTAAGAATTCCAGAAGATAAGTTAAAACTTCAAAGCTTTGAATCCTGTTTGGGACTTGCATATCAGGCATGAGAAGTGAAGCCACGGAATGCCTTCTCTATGCCCACCAAAGGCATAAGTAAATGGGATACAGATCTTTCCTCACAAAGATCTGCAAATGAAGAGGATGCTACACCATTTAGGCTGTTTGAGCATTGCTAGAGAATTTTTTGGTTGCTTGGCTGCTGAGTTGCATTGACCACAAGAGAGCTACAACTTACTGTAATTTACAGGTACAATCCCCTGTGTGACTGGATCTCATACAGAAAAAATACAAATTTCCTCATCTCTCCTCCTACCCCCTCAAAAAAAGAAGGAAAGGGGGGAAAAAAAAGAAAAAGAAAAAAGAAAACAACATGAAAAATAGAATCATAAATCTTCAAATATCATGATATGAAACTTTAAATAAAGTTGGAAGCAACTCAGCAGCATACCTCAGCACTGGACCTGCAGTAGCATATCTTTAGGACTTGAAGAATCTTAGCAAAATGAGATACTACTAACCCAGGTGGGTTTTTAACTTCCTTCCATTCACTTCACTACTTATGTCTACAAAAGATAAAAGAAAATAAAGAACTATGCCTGAAAATTATATTTCTTTTTACTCATCACTTGGTTTCTATACAGTCCACATCTGCACAATCATAGAGAAAACAATGGAGTGGAATGGCATGACATAAGAAGTGATGGAGGCTGTTTACAGCATGTATAAGAGTGAGTAGTCAAACCGTGAATAGACTGCAAATATAAACACCACCCAAAAGTCCTTATTAACCTAAAAAAGGAATTTTTAAAAAGTATATATCTGATACTGAACCTTCCAGGGGAATGCTGGTTACCTAAAAGAGCTTCATTTTGTTCTTTCACTGTAATTTTTAAGCTGCTGCCTAACAATGTTTATCCAGAGCAGAAAACATTTGATGATGACATCTAGTAAAGAATATTGTCAGCGCATATTGTGGAAAGTACACAGATATTTTAGGTAAATAAAAGGATAGACTTTCCAAGAAACACACAAGACAATTAACAAAAAAAGAGAAAACGACCAGCTCTGTGGATATAAGTATACTTGATTTTTATTTTCTGGACAGAAATTATGCAGATACATAGTGTGCCAGCCAGGCATCATGGGGCAATTAATTCCAAATATAAGCAATTCAAATAAAGCAGGGTGGGTTTTTTTTTTACTATTTTTTGAATTCCTAACTTCCCTGAGAAAATTGCAGATTTTCATATCCTACCAGCTAAGTAAAACAATTAGACAATAATGTATGGGAAATCATTAATTCTGTTAGTCTTGCCACTCTGTGTTTAGCTTCTCCCACCATTTTGAGAAACATCTGCATTACTGGTATTAAAAGCATACTTTTATTAAATTGTCTGCATATTCTGTTTCCACATTCTTAACATTATCAAAACCAAGGAAATAGTAGAAAATATATTTAGCCTTAAGGCTAGAGCACTGATAAAACCAGCTTGAATCAAAGCCTTTGAGACTCTTCTCATTTATTTCAGCAGGCTCTGTTTGAAGCACTGTATCCAGAAGGATCTGTGTATCTCTGAGTGACAATCCTTGTCACAACAAGGTTACAGCAGATAACTGGCTGCAATTCTCATTTGCAATGAGTAAGAGAGGCAGGATTAGTCATTCTGACTCTTGCCATCCATCTTCACAATAGAAAGAAGGGTTATCATGAACGTACAAAAAATGCATACATTATTGCAGCTGCACAAATGAGTATCAGTATTAAATTCCCTAGCATTTCCACCACAAGCTAATCAGTCTCAATAAAATGTCTTCATGTGGCTACATTGAATGAAAGGACATTTTTCCAATAGTTAATTGAAATTTAATTCTTAATTGTGATGAGAATATTTTGTAAGTAATTTCATGGAAAACAAGCTCTTTTGTGATTGTGGGAACTAATGGAGCTGCGTTTCCAGCAGATTTGTGACTTGTCACTTTCCTCCCATTTAAAAAAAAAAAAATCTCAGGTCACCTTCTGATGCCTTTCATCACCTTTTCTAAACTTCTTCCCGGGATCCTCTGCTTCCTCTCCTGTTCCTTATTTATCTTTCCCTGTGCTGTGCTGAGATTGGGTTAGAATTATTCACAGTGGGTAGGCATGAGGCTTTTAATCAGCTGGCGGATATCTGAATGAAAAGGACTTTTTTTTCTTTCCTGTCTCTCGGTAGATCAGGAACAGAATCCTGCTGAGACCTCCACCCCTTTGTCAGATTTGGCTGAAATTGGCTAATATATTAAAAAATTATTAGAGGAGGACAGACATATGATCATAGAAGATGAAACAGAAATCTCACTATTCCCCTTTCCACCTCAAACCCAGAGCATGAATGTCATAACCACAAAATGCATTTGCATGTTGGCTCACAATAACTAAGATGAGTGAAACAAACACTATGCTAGCCAACTAGGTTGCAAAGCTCTTGCAAGGCTAATGCCCTTCAGCAGAGCAATATTTTAGCTGACATGTACTATAGTTGCATACACACTGCTGCATCTCCAAAGCTAACCTTGATAAATGAGATTTGTACTGGAAGATGAGGAGTATTTTTTCTTTGGAACTGGACTGTATAAAGAACAGTGTGGAGGTATTATGGTGCACAGGTACCACTAGCATTGCCATCAAATACAAGACTCTACCCACCACCCAAGCACCTGAGTGAGGGCTGATGCCCCTCGAGCAGGGTCTTCCTCACAGTTTGCTGTATGGGTATATTAATGTGTCTGTTATCAAGAATTTGCTAGTACAAAGGAAGTGCTAGAAATTTCCAGTTTCCTCCTATTTTCTTTTAGTAAAAGAAATGCCAAAAATGTCAGTCTCTTTCTTTTCTGTTCACTGTGCTTTGGTGGTTGTCGGAAAGATGCAGACACTACATGCAAGCTGCATTTTTCTTGCAGCATAGATAAAAAAATCCAGGCAGTGAAATGTTAACCATCTTCTCAAAAAATGGTGAGAAAGGGATAATTAGTTTTCTCTTGGTATACTTTCATTTGTTTTGGCAATCCTCCTTCCTTAAAAGGCTAACCCTGGAGTCTAGGGCAATAATCAAGATGACCTTTCTGTAAAGGGCATAGAAAGCACTCACATCTGAACTTCAGCCACATAAATTCATTGCTTTACATGTTTGAAGCTCACATATGAATCTCCCAAGCCAGAAAGGTGAAAAACCTGTCATAATTATCCCAGATCATTTTCAGCCAAAGCTAAAATGCCGTAGCTTCAATCAAACAAGTGAAGTATAATGACTCAGACTTACACTGGCTTTATCTCACAGCAATAAATAATAAAAAAATCCCAACATAATAAGGAGATGGCTTATTTGTGAGGATCGTGATCTACTGCTTGGGAAGTGACAGGTTCATGCTCCTTCCCTGCCATAGACATACTGTAGGACCTTATGTGAATAATAAACCAGTCTGAACTTTTCCCAGGTATCAGTAGCATTTCTTTCTTTTAAATGAGTGTTGCAAGGGTAAATCTATTAAAGATGACTGGTGTGCCTGTAGACCAAGAGTGGGGACCAGGTGCAGCCATGTGCAGAGATGGCATAATCAAAAATAAATGAAGTTTTTACCTCCCTTGGGGCTTACCTGTCAATGGTGACTGCCACTTGGATACCATCAGTTGTGGTGGAAGGTGACTGACAGCTGAAGAAGGTGACATATTCAGGTAGGCAACTAGAAAAAGGTATCTACTTGTGAGGTAAAAGTTTCTGGCTTAACGCTTTTTACTGCACATTGTGAAAAATATTTTGGCAAATCCTCACTTTATGTCCTGGAGGTGGAAGGAAATTTCAGGAGAAGCCTGCAGGAAGGAGGACCAAGCTGCCCACCAGCACTGGCAAGTTGCAGAGGGCACCAAGAGGCCCCAATTGCCTTGAACTGCCTCACCTGGGACCCCCACCCACACACCCTCTGCCCATAGGCCCAGAGCACCATTTAAGCTCAGGACTGCTACCCCTTCCTTTCTTGAGCTGTGGTGTAGGTATGCTTGTCTCTAGCTCTGCTTCTTTCCTGGCTGGACCTTAGACCTGATGTGTGCCTTTGTTTTCTGTGCTGCTCCTGGCTGGACCTGGACCTGGAGCATCCCCTCACTGTGCCTGGGGCTGTCAACAGACCTGTCTTCAGCACCCAACTTGGATGCAGCACACCCTGGTGAGTGAAGCCCAGCCTGTGCTGAGGTTGCCCCCAGCTAATCTGCTCCCAGACCCATGGAGCAGCCCTGCTCCCTGGCACAGAAGCCCTCCTGCATATGCTCAGCAGGTGTTTTGCAGGAGGTAGGGACTGTACTGTGAATTTCTCTACAGAAGATTTTAGCCTCAATGCTTTGAAGCAGTCCTAGCACAAAGTCTTCTCGGTTTGACTTTTTCTATATGTTTTGCTTGATAAAAAAAAAAAAAATTCTTTAATTTCAAGGCACTAATTTCCAAGTAGGTTATTTGGGGTTTTTTTGTGGGAAGCTTATATGGTGGCTGTATAAAGTAGCAACTACAAAAATACATGTGGCGTTCTTCACTTCTAAAGAAGATAAGTAACTTCACAGGTTCTGATAATGTGATGTAAACAAGTTTCCTACCCCTTTCAAACTGCCAGGCTAGTTCTACAACATAACTGCTTAAAATACATGTAATGGCAACTTTAGCAGCTACAGCTAGTCTTTCTCTCCACCTACTTTTCAGCTGTTACTAACTCCTTCTATCAGTATTGCTTTTATCAGTAAGGTATCAAAGCAGAGTTTTTCAGAGAATTGCTTGTAGAGTAAACCCAATAGACACTTTTCTTCCTGCCTATCAGATGTTAGGAAACTTTCTCATTATCCTAGAAAGATTGATACATTCTAAAAAGTTATAAATATGTTTATGTATCTTTGTACTGAGCAGCTGCCAAGGAAAATAGTTAACTAATTCTTTTCTACAGCATTAACTCTCCTTCAGCAAATGAGTCTTCTTCTGCAGAACTGATTTATTGAAATATCTACAAATCCACAAGCTTTTGTGTCTCATGGCATGCAAAAACATTAAAGGATGCAAGTTCAGAGCAGATGGCGACTACACTGATCTCAATTTAAGTTGACTCAGTCAAACAAGTGTTGATCCCCAGAACTCAATATTGGGGCCAGTTGTGTTTAATATCTTTACCAATGATCTGGGTGAGGGGGTTGAGTGCACCCTTGGCAAGTTTGCAGATGACACCAAGTTGGGAGGGAGGGTTGATCTGCTTGAGGGTAGGGAGGCTCTACAGAGAGATCTGGACAGGCTGAATGGATGGGCTGAGGCCAATTGTATGAGGTTCAACAAGGCCAAGTGCTGGGTCCTGCACTTGGGTCACAGCAACCCCATGCAGCGCTACAGGCTTGGGGAAGAGTGGCTGGAAAGCTGCCCGGCAGAGAAAGACCGGGGGGTGCTGGTCGACAGCCGGCTGAATATGAGCCAGCAGTGTGCCCAGGTGGCCAAGAAGGCCAACAGCATCCTGGCCTGTATCAGAAACAGTGTGGCCAGCAGGAGCAGGGACGTGATTGTTCCCCTGTACTGGGCACTGGTGAGGCTGCACCTAAAGTACTGTGTTCAGTTTTGGGCCCCTTGCTACAGGAAAGATATTGAGGTCCTGGAGCGTGTCCAGAGAAGGGCAATAAAGCTGGTGAAGGGTCTAGAGAACAAGCCCTACAAGGAGAAGCTGAGGGAACTGGGTTTGTTTAGTCTGGAGAAAAGGAGGCTGAGGGGAGACCTTATTGCTCTCAACAACTACCTGAAAGGAGGTTGTAGCAAGGTGGGTGTCAGTCTCTTTTCCTGAGTAACAAGCAATAGGACAAGAGGAAACACTCTCCAGTTGTGCTGGGGAGGTTTAGACTGGATATTAGGAAAAACTTCTTCACTGAAAGGGTTATCAAGCACTGGAACAGGCTGCCCAGGGAAGTGGTGGAGTCATCCCCCCTGGAGGTATTTAAAAGATGTGTTGTAGATCTGGTGCTTAGGGACATGATTTAGCAGTGGACTTGGCAGTGTTAGGTTTATGGCTGGACTCTATCTGAAAAATGTTTTCCAACCTACATGATTCTATGATTCTAAACTTGTTACCCAAGGACAGAAAGCATGCAGGACTCTTCCAAACATCAGAGAAAAGGATCCTATCAAGTATTTGGTCAATTAATAGGACTGGTAATCTAACCCCTGTTCTAGGGATCTATAGCATTACTCATTTTCTGAACATCTTATGAGCCATGTCAGAGGAGATTGTAGTTTTCAGTTAGAGGAATCGTTCATGGGTATGAAAACCTTACATCCCTGCTGCCCTAGCCCATGCATGCCTAGTGAGCGTAGCCTGCTCATGCTTTCTGATGTATGGAACATTAGGAGGAAGCCCAGGAAGGCAGAAAGGCAAGTCCAATGTAGCTGCTGACTCATATCATCCCCAGTAGTTAGAAGATCCTTATGGCTGTGTCTAAGATGATTCAAAGAATTCCTCTGTGTGTGCGCTCTGGACAGCCAGGGAAGCAGAAAATGTTCTCCAGTCCTGTCAGTGAGTCATCACCAACCTTGCATAGTCACAGATCAGGCCATGAAACTGATCTCAAGACTTGACTTGATTTATTTTTCCCCTCTGAGGCTTCAAATTATGAAATCTTGGATTTTAAGCCTTTTAAAAGATTAATTTGAACAAAATCATAAAGCTTTATATAGGGGTTGGGTGGATTTTTCTCCCCATGTGGTTACAATGCAAATAAGATGCAGAACCCTCTTTCAAACTTTCTGAGAGAAAGTCACCTTTGGGCTGAGATCAAGCAGAGAATAACTTTGGAGACAGCAAAGGACAAACTGAAACCACAAGTTATACTTGGAAATGGTTTTAGTTAGCACATTTCATTACATGGTGTGTGCGGTTGCAAGCACTGATGTATAAAGTGTCAGTTTTGAGGCATTTGGGAGGTGCAGATGGAAAGGAACATTTAATAAAGACCATAGATCATATTTTTCATCATATTTTGCTTGCATGTTATATTCTCTAGAATTACCCATTCATATTATTGTAAGGTAAAGTTATAAAATTTCAATTTTATGCCAAAATAGCTGTCCATAGCCATCCACTGGTGAATTCATATTAGTAATGATAATAGGATTGAAAGAGTAATTGTGTGAAGGATTTTTGATATTTAAAAGGATGGATATGTAAAATTTAGCTCCCTACACTGCACAAGAGGCATTCTGCTTCAAATGAGTCATGAATATAGTAATAAGCTTTGTATGTTGTTCACTGCTTTGTACTGAAAAATGTTGAAGCATATTTTTTTAAGGAAATGCTGGACATAGCCTACTGTATGTACCCAAGGGACAGAGGTCTTCAAATTCACTCATCAAACTTCTATGCAGAACAGTAAGTCTTCAGAAATGTTAAGAAAGTTACATAGATCATGACTTTAAATTAACCTGATCTTCAAGAAAGAGCACTGCTTCTTTAGATGGTAACAAATACCACCTTAACCAAAACCAAATTCTCTACTGCTGCTAAGGTACTGTGGGTGTAGCAAAAAATGTAGGAGATAATGTGAATCCTGTTGGAGAACTGGTTAAACCTCCCCAATTCTGACTCAACCAGGCAGCAATTCAGAAGTGTAGTGAAGATCTGTAAATTGTGCACTCTTGTCTGCTGAAGTGGTAATCATATTCCAGCTGGGTACAGATGAAGTGCTAAGTCATGTTTCAAGTCCCAAGGGAAAAAAGTAGTTTAAAATACCTCCTTAGTCTCCTTTTAACATTTGCTATTGGCATAACTTTCTGCTGGTCTCGTATATGTCATTCGTAGTTGGTCTATACATTATATATGAAGCCTGGGTGTTTACAAGGAGGTTTTGGATTCCAGAAGGCAACAGGTGCCTAAATGTGGGCTGAGTGCTTCAGGAAACACCTACAATTTCAATGGTGCAGTGTCCTGAGGACCCTGCCAAACTAAAGATCTGTCAAGACAAGACTTGAGGGTAGTTCCCATCTCTACCATGCCATATGAAAGCTACCCTAAAAGAAAGCCATGCTCCAAAGAATTCAGCCCAAAACCACTGCATGAATTATTTCAACTTCAGCAGCAGCTGCTGAGAAACAGCTTGCTGGAGTGTCTGTAAAAGATTCTCATAGATTTGGGCTCAGGATCAAGTTTGAATTTTAGAATAGGTTGGCAGTTTCTTCCATGTAGTGTTCAACTCTGATATATGCTATGCTTTTCATTAACTTGGATCAATGAAATATCTGTTTTGGGCAACAGCAGACTGGAGATGGAATCGTTTGCTTGGATGGTAGCCAATCTTTATAAAAGAAAACCTTTCTCTTGCTACATTTTAGCCAATGGATGCTGATGAAGCATTTTAACTGTGTGAACAGCTCACCTATTGCTTTTCCTCTTGGTTCTGGGAAATGTCTAATTACAAAGCCTACATGAGGTCAGTCTCATAATTATAGCTCTCACCACAGTCTTCCCCCTTCCCTGGTTACTTTAGATCATAATCTGCAAAGCCAAAAGTATCTCCAGGGCTAAAAACTACTGATTGTATTAACCAAAATCACTTAATATCTACCAAATATCAAGGTCTTTGAAGTGAAAAAGTTCAGCTCTGGCTAAAGGCAACAAAATAACTGAATCCTAGAAGAACACAGCATTATGATTCTATGATTAGATGAATTCCTTGGCAGTCAGATATTCTGGCTGACCAGAATTCTGTGGTTGAACACTAATAAAAATGTGACAAACAGCTGATACCTCCAGTTAAAAAACAAAACAAAATTATATCTCTTAGCATATCACTTTTTTAATGTAGAAAAAGCCCTAGAAATTTTTGACTCAGAAGTTTTATAAATTCTTAATCTAAATATAGTTATGTTTCAGATTAAAAAAATACTTTGTCAATCATTCTTACTATTGGCTACCTTGTGTTAATAAACATATTAAACATATTTTGCTATAAACATGTAGCAAAAAACTAAGAAACATCTGCTCCAGAGTTTAGTCCTGACTAACAACAAATGTGGATAGACACAGGTGATTTATAGGAGGAGTCTTCTATAGTGCAATCAGTTGGGTTTTTTTTAGTACACAATATTCTTGTTTTAGATATTTATATTAGTGCAAGAAAGTGGTGACTTTTACCTAGGTGTCTTTACTAACTCAGACCAGACAGTCTGAATGTTGCTTCCTGTAACTTTTAACCTCTGCTCTTGGCTGATCAGCTCTAAACAAAATCACTTAGAGCTGAATGGATGATTTATGTACACCTTTATATTATTCTAGTGCAGACCTGCCAGGAAAGTCCTGCTGAAAATTTCTAGTGGCTGTCTGGTGGCTGGAAACAAAGAAGTCTTTTGAATTGCTTAAAGTGAACACTGCTGACAAATGTAACAGGTAGGAAAATCCTTCTATACAGCAGGTAAAGAAATGACTAGACTTCTAGCAGAACCATGAAAATCATATCTGAAGTAGAAGGAAGTTCTAAATCAACACAAGTATTGCAGGCTAATGGCATGTGAGACAAGGACTTTGCATAGCAGCAACATGGTTTTATCAAACTCAGATGCACGCAAATCCTTCTCCAGATTTGAGACAGCAGCAACAGACTTGGGAGCTAAACCCGAGTCAATGACTTGCAGATTGGGGAGGTACATACTGGTTAACTCCTTCTTGAGGGCAGTGAGCTTGGGTGACGGGGGATAAAATTGTATGACAAGATGAAAGGCAATGCCCTTGCACTTACATGCTTAAGTGCATGAGAGGAAGTAACATGGTTGTTGAGAGTCTGGCAAGGTATCATCACCTGTATTTTGGTGTGCTTCAGGTGGCTGATGCTCTTAAGTGTTGGGTGTGAGCATAAAATGTAAACCTCCTCTAGCTGCAAATCTTCTATTGCATATGGATTTAGACCAGTTTCAGCAAAATGTTGCAGACTCATCTCCTACAATTTCCACAAGAATATAGGCCAGAATATTTAGGTATTGAGCGATAATGGAAGGTATGTGCTTAGAATAGACACAGCAATAAATCTTTCAAAACATCCTGTGGCCATTTACATTAATTATCCAGCATCTAGGAATAACTCTAGTATTGCAGGATTAAAAGGGGAAGGGGATGCTGGAAATAAAATATAATAACATTTAATGGCTTAATCTTGTATTCTCTGAAGCTAATGACAAAGCTTCTAGTTCATGTGCAGGATATGCTTTTAAAAAAGCTTAACTAATTCAGATATTTTGGTTAATGTCATCTCTCTCAAGGTAAACATGTAGGAGTCAACAGACATATAATTTTGCCATTTTAAAGGGATATGGGATTCCTTTAAGGATTATCATTGTAAGGTTATGTCTTGGTCTTTTTAGACACTGCAGATGCTAAAAGTCTTCTAAAATTGTAATCATAACTGCTTCAGGCCAGTCACATCGTTTAATGTGATGCTTCTTTCTCATTTGACACATCTTTTTTGCATTTTTTTCTAAGGAAGCATATTGTGATTTGAATATACAAATCCTTTAATATATGTAGAAATTATAAACAGGGAATACTTTCATGTTTTAACTCAATGCAGTTTTAGCAGTGTTCAGTTGAAAAGAGGACTTGAGGGACTACCAGGAAGCTCCAAACTCTTTAATGAAACATGATCATATTGGATTTACATTTTTCTCTGTGCATGTAGATTGATATGAGAAATATTACCACCATAAAAGAGATCAATTGATGTATACGTGTTTTATTACTAACAGGAAAATATTTATATGGTAAATTATTTATGCTTTGGATAATAAAATAGATTTCATGGAGAAGCCAAGGTAAGTTGTGACTTGGGATTTGTATTAATGCTAAATTCTGGGAGTGAATTGCATAAGTATGTGTGTATATACACAATTACAAAAAGGGGAAAAAGCAGAATAGACATGCTTAAGATGATTGTGGAGCAAAAGCACAAATATAGTGGTAATTTCCATAAACTGTTTCTTATGAGCAAACTATCACCTTTGGTAGTGTCTTTGAAAAAAATCATGTTTTCATTCTTTTGTGTTCATTTTACTGATGTTGTTTTTAGATAATTCTTATTTATATAAGCTAAAAGAAACATGTTTTAAATGATGCAAGCAATAAATATCATTCAGGGCTTACAAAAAAAAGATCATTGATATACTACTGCTTCTAATGTAGAAAAAAAACCTAATGAGAAGTATAGCTAATCACTCTTCATTACTGTACCACCACATCTGCACTGCATCCTTTGTAAAAATGTTTTCAAATATAATATGCCTAGCTATGTTTGAACTGTTTTTTTTCAACTGCACTTTCCTTGGCTAATACTACTAGATGAGGCATTTCATATTCTGTTTCACTTTTCTATGCAAAAAGGCTTTCCCTTGGGAAAAGAAGACTTCTTAAAGTACAGCACTTGAGAAGCATATTTTAAAAAAAACAAACCTGCTTGCTCATGTGAAAGTTCTAAAAAATGCAATTAATTTCTTACTACTTTGAAAACAAAGCCCTATTCTTCACAAGCAAACAAATAAACTAATTTGTCTAAAATGTTTGACTATATTCATAATCTCTTTAGTATTGACCTGAGGAAGCACATGACTGATGCATCCCTGAAAGAGGGAGTTAGTATTGCAGAGTAGCTTCAGCTGCAGTATTTTCTTTGTTTTTAAGCCAACAGTTTTCAGGAATCATTCTCACAATCTCTAGGGAAAAAATCAGCAGAGACATTTATCTATAATGTACAGTATATACAAAACTCCATAAAATAACACCAAGGACTGTGAGGGCATTGACAAAATGTTAGAATTTTATCCTTCAGATCACAGACAGAAATTCAGTTTAATAAAGTCACTTGTGGTGTTAGTGGCTTATAAAGTGTCATGCTTTCCCAGTTTCTAGAGAACAGATGTGCACAGTATTAAGCATTCATATTTGACAACATTTAAAGCTAAAGGAATAAATGTGCATGGAGAATGAACCACCTTTTTCCATCTCCTCCAACTTAGACACAGATCTTCCAGTTTGGAAGATCAGATATGCAGCAGGAGATGTGAAAGGTGACACCTGCAATGCGGCTACTTGTGCAGCTGGGTTCTGCAGAGAGCTCTGAACCTCTGCAGCTGTCAATCCTGTCTTTCTTAACAACTAATTTTCTCTGAAAATATAGGTTTGGGGTTTTTTTGTTTGGGGTTTTTTTTTGGTGGGCAAGTGGAGCCTTAAGGAAAGCAAGGGGTATGGAGACAACAAAAGGCTAGAAATCTCTGTTCTGTGAACACTGTCCTGCTTGGTTCAATCTTTTTAACAGAAGGGCTCTTGAACTCTTGAGAACTGCTCATCTGCACCTGAGCAGACCTGTCAGGTACACTGAAGCATCTGTGTTTTGACAAGAATTTGCATCTAAGGCAAGTTTCTGGAAGAAAGGAATCAGAAGTTTAAAGTTGAGGCATGGTAAAGACATCCTCAGGAAGGTGTTTCTGATGGGCATGAATGAAAGCAGGCAATCACAGTAGTGATGGCAGCTTGGTATTGCAGTGGACCATTTCAAACCATTACTGCCCAGCATTTCTACAAAAACACAGTTGTTTAACCTGTAAGTGCACAGGTGCAAATACATAAAGAAGAAGAATAAGCATGAAGCATATGGTGTGTGACTCAGGATGTGGTGGGAAGGTATACTGCTACTAGCATCCAAAAGACTGCACTTAATTTTTAATCTGTGTGAGCCACAGTGGGGAGGCCATGTGTGGCAAAGAGGATGTGTGATAAAGGGTTTTTTCCTAAGCTGGACTGCTCAGTGGGTGCTGTGGTGAGAGATCAAAGGGCTTTTCTCTCATTTTGCTTCAACACAGGAAAAATCCATACAAAATACATCCAAAAAAGAGCATGGCTGGTAGCATATGAAAAACAATTTCAAAGTGAATTGCCCAATAGGGGCAACTGTGTATTATTCTTCACCAATACCCAGAGAGGTTTCAGCTATCACCACCCATAGCAAGGTATGTCTACCTTTCTGAATTAGAGATTTTTTTTTTTAAAGAATTTTTAGGTGAACCTAGACTAGCCATTTTAAGTAGTCAGTTTAGTGGTTAAGTGTGTTCAGTTGTTGTGAACCCTGCTGAATACCTGATATGAAATAATCTATTTCAGGTTTTTGAAGTGCCAGTGAAATGTAAGTCAAGGTATGCCCCTCTAGCTAGTCCTAGTAAAGGAAGACTTTTTTATTAGCTTATCCTGTATACCTTTAAACTCTCTCTAGATTGCAAAATGCATACTAATAATTTAATTAGTAAAAAAAAAATAATAGCAGTCAAGCAAATTGGAATTCCAGTTTTTTAATATCTTAATATTAAGGAAGTGAAACATAACCAGCACATACTAAATCAGTATTGAGGGAAGCCCAAAGACACTACAGTTCTGAATTGACTTTAGCCTGTCGTCATAAAAAAAGAAGTACTCTTGGAAAAATAAAAAGGTAGGCAGCAGATAGATACAGGTCTTAAAGTTCAGTGATTGCCTGCAAATTTTGCTCAAACTTGCACTGACATCTCATAAGTTTCACAAAATTTCTTTTGGGCTATATAATATCTGATGAAATAGTAGGGCTTGTTGCTTTATTGAAGATAACAAGTCAGGTTATCTTTAGGACAGTCTATCTAAGACACACTGTCTAAATTGAATCCCTTTTATAAGTGGAAATTCAGTGTAACATCTTGTTTGATTACAACTGAACATGTTTCAGGAGTGTAGGCAAAGTCGGATTTGAGTGGACAGATTTACTTGCTTCCTTTAGGAAGCAGATTGTGTTAAGATTAGGTTTGACTAGCAAGTATTCTTTCTAGTCAAGAAAAATCTTCAAGGGAATAGTTACAATTTTTTAATAGATGCAGGCCTAACTTTTAGTTTTCTTTACAATCTCAAGTCCACAGTATCCTTAAAAGCTTCAGTAGAATTACTTTACATTTATCTGCTTCAGCTGATTTGGCTGATTTTAATACAGAATAGATACAGCATGTGACCTGAGGCATTTGAGGCAATCAGGAATGCTTACATTGAATTGATATTATAGCAAATGTAAGGAATGGATGCTTGCTGGTCCAAGTGCACTGAATGTGTGTCTCTACAACCAACATGAACTCCCAGCTCTAGCCATTGATTACATTATGAAGGACACTCCCCTTGCATTCAGTGATACATTTAAACAAGCCTTTTGCTATGTAGATCAAAGGAATCTTTCCTGGTTAAATTATTTCCAGTAAACATTTTTACTGACATATTTAGTCTGTTTTTCTGTTCATAGATTAGTTTGAAACAATTTCTTTGGTGTACATAAATAATTTTAAATGGTCCAAACAATGGTTTATTAAAATACATTTTGCTCCAGGCTCTCTGCCAGCCCAGTTTGCTTCAACTCTCTCTTATTTGGCACATTGGCTATACACAATTTAGTATACAACTGGTATAACTGGTAGTTTCATTTCCATGCCATTTTTGGATTCTAAACCTATAAGAGCTTTTGAGCTGAGCAGGCAGGTTTTTTGGTGCAAATTCTATTCCTCAGTTCCTGCTACAAAGAAAGTTGTGTGTAAGCATTTGTTGGAGAAAATATGTTTGTTTATACTGCAGCAACACAACTGGTTTTTCCTTAACATCTGTGTGTTTCTTTTCAGGTTTTATTTATCTTTATTTCTCTTGTACCTCCACTTGACCCACAGCATATTTCTCAGACCTGCACATTTTGTGATGGCTTGATGCATGTCTGGACACAGATGACTTACATTAAATCACAAGACACAGCAAGTTTTAGGCTTTCTTGAAAAAGCAAAAACTTTGAGTAAATTTGGAAGAAGGGGGGATTTACTCTGGGTGTGTGAGACTGCTTAATGTATTGTTTAGCAGATTTTGCTATCTTTTGTAGAGATTATTTTAAATTAATTTCTGCTAGTAGGAAGTAAATTGCAGTCCTGGAAAAGATGCCATGCACATTTTAATTAAAACATTGGACATGGCTGAATAACTTAAGAGGTTTTGAAACTGAAGAAACTTTCTCTCTCATATGTGTAGAAAGAGAGAGATGAGAGATCCGAGAATTACTTCATGTTAAAGCCCAAGTGCCTACTTAAACTCTCAACAGTAACAAATAGACATACACATATAATACCTATGTGTTTTCTAAGCAGTGAGTCCTGCTTTTACAGATTGATCTCTCTTTTAATCCCCCTTATTTTTTCCCCAGGTGCTACAGATAATCTCCTGACATAATGAACAACCTTTCCTTTGAGAACAGCAGGATGACACTTCAGCCATTTTATTGTCCTATGAATTCAATTTTGTATGGTAAATCCAAGAACATTTTTCCAGTAAAATGTCCTCAGTGTATTTCCCAGCTCTATGGGAACTAGACATACTCTGCCTAAATCAAAACACCTAAGTGGTCCCCAGTGTAGATCCTGGGAGATGCAGAAAGCCAAGGCTTTCCTTGCAGAGGATCTGCTCCTTTGTACCAAACAACTTCTGCTGGTGGGAGTTTGGGCATTGACCAGTTGTTTGGGGTCTTATTCTGTTTAATCATAGTAACCCCCTTGATGAGGCATGAATGCACATACTGTGGTCCAAGTCATAGGAATGCATTCATTATCTAGCAGCACAGAGTTCTTGTCAACAGTCTCAGAGTGAAACAGCATCAGACTCTGTGGCTGCACTGGCCCTTTCTATGGAGGTGACATAAAGCCCACTTGGTAATACTCAGTCTCTGCTACTTGGAAAAAAGGGGATCCTCATAATGAGGGTTCAGGTCAGCTAGGGTTGCTTGCAGACATGTGCTGAACAGGAGTTTCATTGTGTGCTTTCAAAAACCATTATGAGTCACTTTAGTATTATTGACACTTGACACTGGAAATGGCAGAACAGCATTCTGAATAAAAGGAATAAACCTTACTAATCTTTTTCAGTAGAAAGGCAGCTATGAAATACTGAGGAAAAAAAATTAAGTGTACTAACCTTTTCATCCTGTAATGGACTTGCACACAAAAGGTACTCAGGATACCTGGTATAGAGGGGGAACCCAGTGCTAGGAAGGTAGGCTTCCCACAGGAAAAAATAGAGTGGGTTATCTAGAGCTACCTCATACAAAATGCAGGGCACAGGGGTGTGTTGGCATGGAGATGCTGCAGTTGGTAAGTATGTTTAGGCTTCAAGGTATAGGTATATTCCTGGGTCTGCAACCTCTCTGATCATGAGCTTACCAAGGCTGTTTTTCTCCCTGTAGAAATGATGGCCCTTACTTCTGCATTTACATCACAATTTAGAAACAAAAATGCTTAGCCCTGGAATGCTAGGTTTAGTTTTACTATGTGGGTGTCCAGTTTTACCTCCACTACCCATCCTTTTCTCCAAACTTTATTGGCTTCCTGTCCACCTGCCTTTCAGGAAGGAGAGTGTTAGCCATTAGCAGGTACTCCAGTGCCACTCTATTCTTCCTCTTCATCTCCCCAGTGAATTGTATATATTTTTCCTGTATAACACTACACCTTTAATGGGAGAATGCAGAATACATCTAGGTAACTCAATCTGTAAGTGGTTCTGGCTCTTAATGTTAGCTGTTGCTAATGCTGATGCTTCTGATAACAGCAGCCCGGAGAGTAGCATCATGTGCTTTTGATTTCAGGGATAATTCACTGTGCTATTAAATAAACATTTGATTACATTGACCATGCCTGTGAAATAATCTACTGACACATTTTCTTAAGTATTTGAATTATGAATTCATAAAGATTAGAATTTGAAACATCTTCCTTTTCCCACTTAGACAATTGACCTTCCTTAATTGTTTTCCTTATTTCATTCCAAAATGGGCAAGCTGTTCTTCTGTCCAAATTATAAAAACTGTACTTTTAAGCACTATAGACAGATTTCAACACATGTATATTCCCAGATATTTTTAACAATGTGACTCTACCTAAATGCCTAGTCTTGTCCTTGAGGAACACTGAAGGCAAAAGCATTCTGCAAGAGTAATTCCCAACTTCTTAATAATAGATGATTTTTACCTTTTTTTAAAATAACACATTCAAAAATTTAAATATCTAGCAGTGTGTTGGAAATATGATTTTCTTTTTAATCAAAGTTTCATTCTGCTTTAGTGATTAGAGAGGTACCATGCCAACAGAAATTACTTTCATTTGTTGAACTACAAAGAGCCTGGGTGATTATTCAGGGCAACTCAGGGTGGCTCAGTATACAACTCGTAGTGAAAAGTGTAGTGTTTATTGTTTTAAGGCCAAGTGATTGGAGTAATAAAAGCTATATAACCATGGGTGTTGTCATTGTCTTTTTTTATAGAAAATAAAACTCATTGCTTACAGTTGTAGTGTCCCATGCTTTAAGGAATAAATCCTGGTCCAACTTCCACTGGAATTAATGAGTTTTATATCAACTTTAACAACGATTGAGCTGTGTTTACCCAGTTTTGGAAACTATCCTCCTTCCTGGGATCACTGGGCTCCCTTCTTCCCCTTTGCATCCCATTCTAGCATTGACAAAAGTGGATGCAGAGGCATAACTGACCAATAGGCAGCAGATGTATAACTTCAGTGTTTTCCTGCAAAGAAACTCACAGCTCCCAGAAGGAGGTACAAATCCATTGAATTCCATAGAACTTAGACAATTTAAGACTGACCTCTAGTTTCACTAAACCCAACTTTTTCCTCTAGCTTAAATGCAAGTTGATCCAGAACTTGAAGTATGAACTGAAAATGTCCTTCTCTACATGTGATTGTTTCCAAATGTTCTTATAACTAACTCATGTCACAGACAAAACCAACTAGAAGTAAAGCTAGTTTAACAGGCCAATTTCCATTTTCCAAGCAAAGGATTTGTGCATCTTGTTCAGCATTTTGGTTTTATAGCTAGTTTTAACACTGATCTTACTCATTTGTGCTGTTAATCTGCCTAGGAGCAGGTATAGAAAAAGTAAAGGAAGATGAGGTATTGTTATAATTGGAAGCCCCAGTTAACAGGCTTGCAGACAGATCCAAACTCATGCCCTCCATCTATGAATCTAGGGTAGAAAACTGTTATGACCATTTTCCATGACTGCTTCAATTTCTATTAACAACTCAGCCCTGAACTATCCTCAAATACGACTGTAGGTATCTTATGGGTATAAATGGGAGAGTCATTTATTTGAATGAATTGTTGTTCAAAATGAGGTGCACTGCCTGGAGATGCTGATATCCATTATCTATAATTATTAGACACACCTGTGGCTTCAAGACATTCCTAAGTTTAAGTTCTGTATTTTTAAACAGCCCCAAATGGTATCTTTCTGGTTTGTTTTAACCAATGAGCCTCATGTTCTCAAGTGCATTTACACTATGTTTGGCTGATGCAACAGTGTAATATGGTTCCTCCGGAAGATTCAATGACAGCAAGTAGGGCATATGGTTCCTAGGGAAATGGAGCATTCACTATTCAGATGCTTGGATGGTGTATAGTAGATAGTTCACTGAGCACATGAATTCTATCTGTAAAATTCACTGATTAATATTGTAGCACAATTAATAAAAATTCCATATCTATTCAGATCAATAATAAATTCTACATCATATTTAAGTTGTCGGTGTTTCCAATACTAATTGCAGAATTCAGTAGCATGTACCTTACAGTTAGCAGATCATGATGCAAGATTGGAAATCAATGACTGCTTCAATGTTCTGTCTGTGGATACAAGAGAAAAAAGTTTCAAGCATTCAAAGCTTTAAAATGCAAATGATAAATTTTCAAATTTAATTATGCACACTGTTTTTTTGAGTTGGAAGTATTCAGATACACCATAGACCTAAAAAAAAAAACAACCCAACAACGTATGGCAGAGTTCAAGTCCTTTTAGCTTTATTTTATATGAACTCTTTTTTTTTTTCCTTCTAAAAGTCACTTAGCAAAAAGCTCTAATTTACAGAAAACTGGATTAGTTTATATCTGCATATTTTGCTATTAGAAAAAGTAGATCTCTCCATTCTTTCTAAAGAAGTTTTGGATGCTTTTCAAGCTATGCATCTCTAAATTTTTTCATGGTAAAAATCATCATTATATGCTTGTATGTCTAACTCTATGTGCTATCTATTTACAAATAATTTATAACATTATTGTGATACCTGTCTCTGAGCTGAAGAAGAAAAGAAAGCTTATGCACAATATGCTATTCACAGACCAAAAAAAAGATCCAGGGCAAGTTCTTATTCTTTTACAGAAAGTGCTCTGGGAGCTTTACTGTCCAGGCAGGTCCGGGTCACTGGCACGTTAAGCCTCCAGAAAGTCATTAGACTGCATGATATACTCTCTGTCTAAATTCTCCTGCTGTACCATCTTGGTGTTATAGGAGCAAAAAGTAATGCTTTCAAAAGAATTTGATGAATGTACAAAAGTATTGGTGAATACTTTTCTGAAGAGACCTTTAAAACACTGAAAGGAAGTTTCCTATTAAACTCATTGGCAAAGGGGGAAATATTCAAGTATATTGATAAGATGTAAACTCAGTGTGCAAACAGATATATTTTTTAAATGTCTATTTCCTTTTCACAAGTAATCTTTAATCTTACCTCATAAAAATTATAGTCTTTAATGGCTAAGGTAATTAAGGCAGGTTATGGGTTACAAAGAACCACTTAAGAAACCTTAACTACTATAAAGGTCTTTCAATCAAGTTCAGGGTTTGTAAAGCAGCCTACCAAATTAAATCTAAAATTGCCATAAACAATTTATGTTGATAACTCATGTACGTTTCCTGTTAAAGCTTTCATTTAAATAGAGATTGAACTAAGAACTGAAGCACAGCATATTCCTGCAGAAAAACTGTATACTGAGTAGTTATGCAAAACAAATGAATAGCAATTTCCTTTTAATGTTTTGTTACCTGTAGCTATAGCCATCAAAGAAAGCCTGGTGAGCAATAAAGGACATAATATTACATAGCTGAATAGCATCATCAATCTTGAAGAACATTGAAGAACTTCATTAACCATATATCTTTATATATGTCTTCAGCTCCAATATATAATAATACACTGGCTGGAGGTTAGAAGCTGAGGTGGCAGCAAGTACACAGCGTAACAGTAGACTGACAACCATGAGCTCCTAGGTTTTTTTCCACAACAAAATCCTCAACATCAAAATTCTCTGAGGTCAAGTTTGTTTCCAAATACATTATACCCTCGTAAAGTTTTTTTTTTTAATTCTTCTTTGAGTCTGATGGGGGAGATAGGCTTCACTTGCTGCACAAATACCATGTTAAGTGGCTGACTCCACAAAAAAAGAGGAAGGAACAAAGTCTTTGATATTAGGCCAGAAAGCATTTTACAGCCATTCCCTTACCTCAGTTGCCAGCGTACCCTGGAGTCACTAGTAGCCCTGTAGGCGGGGTCACAGGATGAGTCTGAGTATTTGCCAGCTTATCTTTAGACCTGATTTTTCTTTTTATAGCCTTCATTTGGAAAAAGCTAAATTGTATGCCAGAGAGCAGAGCTTTCTTTGCTCCATTCCTCAAAAGCATGCCTCCCTATATGGCTGAATTCAGATCACTCTCTCACCTCTGAAGGCAGTGGGGACTACTACAAAGTGGACAAGCTTTTGGGTACTAAACAGTGTTATGTCCTCAGCTGAAGCCAAAAACCAATCTGTGTTGGTCCCAGAAAGAGAAGTTTAACAAACCTAGCACATCAGGCTAAAGAAGAGAGCCAAACTCATGTCACACCAATAATCCTTTTCAGGTGCTGCTGGTGAAACTGTCAGGCATACTAATTTTGCTGACATTTTCTCAGCATCTCAGCTGAGACTGCTTTTTTCATCCAACACCATTTATTACGCTGTTAAAACTTGAATGCTCTAATCAAGCAAAAGGCATCTCTCCTTTACAATCAGAGGTGAAGCTTGTTTCCTCATCATGTCATTAATTATCAGTACAGGTTTCACAGAGTATCTTGCAGGATAAGGGCCTTTATCATTAACTTCAAAGCCATGCATTAAAAAGTCAAGAATTTGAAGCCCTGTGTGGATGTTCGGAGTGTGTTTTCAGGACCATGCTTAAGTTATCACAAAGGGCTAAAACTATTTTCCCAATCTAAAAGAACTTTTTCTTTCCCTAGTTGTGCCAGGTTTAAATTCCCAGAGGTAAAGAAGTCCTCGTGACGAAAGTAGCATGCTAACAGGCTTTTTCTTCTAGATACTGTGGCCAATAGCCTGTAGTATATTAATTAGTGTAGAACTGCCGTTTGGCAGAAAAGCTGCTGGAAGCTGTTGAAAAAGCAGGAGGAAGAAAAGGAGTGATAGCTTCTGGTCGGTAATTCCCCGTTAACGATCATATTCTTTGGAGTATCAGGGTAGGTGCAGCTGGCATCTCTTTGTATCTCTTCACTTCCATGCCTTTAGAAAGTGAAGTGTAGACGTTAATTTAAAACCATTGGTGATGTATGACGGGTCATATGTACCAGGCAGCATGTATGTCTTGGTAATTCTCCTGTCAGTGTTGTTTTTCTTACTTGCCAGCCAAAGTGGCTTCTTGACACTGACTTGTATTAAAACATTGTCTAAAAATTTGAAGTATATTCCTTCACCTAGTCCTCCTGCACCAAGCACCTATTTTGTAAAGATGTATAGTTTTAATAGGGAAGCTTTTCAAGTGCAGTGTGGCCAGCTGTTAAAAATAAATAAATAAATAAAAATAATGGGAGCATAGGACACCTCTGTGAAGGTTCTGGCCTGGATCCCCCTGTTTTAAAAAAAAAAAAAATTGTGACTTTATTTTCCAGCCAGCACAGGTCAAAGGCCATTGCTTTGTCTCTGCATTCACTGGTGTTTCCATCTTTTATCATTCCTATAGCCAAATACCTCCCTCCTATCCCATTACTCATCTCTTCTGTGATTAGTCAATGACATGCTGGGGAGCTACACCACAAGCAAAAGGAAAGATGTTAGTGGGACTCTCTCTCTCTTTCCCTTCCACTCACACATCTGCAAATATAGATGTGCTACTCATTGTCAAGGCATGCTTTGCTTAATTTTTATTTTTAGATAATAAGATATTAATTTTTTCAGCTGTTGAAAGAGTGTAAGTTGACACTTTTATTCTATGACCCTGAATCTGCAAACATACCCATGTCTTATGCAACACAAACAAAAGTGCAGTAGGAAAACACATACATGAAGTTTTTTTAGACCTAAATACCTGTTTTTCTAATAATAGTTTCTCCTGGCCCATTGGATCACTTCTCATTACTCTTGTGACAGTGTTTCATTACAATTTGGTATGAGAAATGGAAGAGTTATGTGATTTCTGTATGTTTATACATTTGTAGGTTTCTGCTATTTGTACACCAGAATACATTAATTCACTGGTGCTGGTAGTCAAAATTATCAGGAGACTCTTTTGAACCATGAGATTCTCTCATAAAAATATTATAGTATTACCTTAAAGCAGATGTAAATTATGGCAAGACTATGGAGATTAGACGGTTAATGTAAGCTAACCCATTTCATATAAGAAGGTTAACTAGCAGAGAAAGAAACTGAAAATATATGCAACATTGATATCAAAACATTAAAAATATTAATATTCTAATTTCTCCTTTTAAACAATAGATTTTCTGATGCAATAACATGTAGAACCTTATTGCAATAACCTCAGACAGTGGTGGCTCTAATGTTTATCAGCTGATGTGGCTCAAAAGAAAATTCAGTAGTAGACTTTTGTGTATATTTGTATGTGTGTGTGTATGCACAGATAATGCAATGGAGGTCTAAGGGCATGATATCTTACAAAACAAGGCCAGTATAGTTTATTTATTAGTAAGGTAATATTAACAAGACAGAAAATTTAATTCTGATATGCTGGAAAATGGAGAGGGGGAAGGTTGTTAACCTGTAAAGCACTTTGTAATTATATTTCCCAGTAAACTTCTTTTCATGCTTGGCCTGAGTTGCCATGTGCCAGTCTTTATGAGCTTAGGGACGGTCAGTGAAATCCTCACAGAAGGGGCATAGCAATGTCTGATGACTGCAGTGTTTTAGCTCTCGGGTGGACTGGAGGGAAGATGACTTGGTTGTTTTTTTCTGTAAGAAATTGTTAGGTGTTGCAATTCGTTACACACTGTATCAAATTTGTACAAAGTTTGTCGTGTTACTTCTGTTGTGTTACACCGCCCGTGAAGGTCAGGACAGACAGACAGAGATTTTAGTGATGTTTGTAACGTCCCAGAGGGGATGGAGCTCACTGTTCCCAACGCAGGAGCTGCCTCTGACTTCAGGGATCTACCTGTTCATTTCAACATAAATATATGTAAATCTGCTTTGAGAATTTCAAGGGCATCTTTCTGTTTCTCTGTCTTTTCCTACAATATAAGCAGCATTGATGTCAAAGGCTAGCCAAAGAAGAGAAGCACACACTTCCATGAGGTGGTTGCAATATCACTATGAGAAAAAAATAGCTATATAATGACAATTGAACACTTACCAGCTCCAGAACAACACGTCTGACCAAGCCTTTACAGCAAACGAGAGTGAACCCATTCTCATCAGTATTGAAACATACGCTCTTTTTTTTTTTTTTTTTTTTTTTCCCTCCTCACCTTCAGTAGTTATCCAGGATTTAAAAGGGTTAAAACCTAACAGTGTTCCCTCCAGGCAACAGTGAAACCATTTAGCTAGGGAAAATTACAACTAATAATGCTTTCAGCTCTCTAAATTACCTGCAAATGCATTTTGCTGTAGAGCCTGTCAAAATCTGAAGAATTTCAATATCCAAAGCCTAGGCAGGCAAGAGGAGGGTGGTCTGGTAGGAGGAGGCTCACCCAGGGAGCCCAGCAGAACATGAGGTATTATACCCTGCTCTCCTGATCCTATTCCTGGAAGAGGGTTAGGTATTACTCATTGTAGGTCTTAGACTAGTGGAAGCTATGTTTTTGAAAGGGCAGATTAATAATCAGAGGACTTTTTTTTTTTTTTTTTTGGTCTGTCAGCTTGATGTGAGGTTTTTTTGATGTTTATCGTGCCTGTTTGAAGCTCTTCTGTCAGGCATTCTGAATGCTAAAATAAGCTGTGAGGAAGTGGACTGGTGGTAAAAGAACAAATAGTAAGGCAATGTGCATGAGAAAGGCAAATGGAGATCTCTGACACTTATCACACAAAGCGCAATAAAATAAGGTGCAAAAATGGTTTGGAAAAGTACAGCATTTTGAAATATTCTCCTACTTCTGGTAGATTTTTCCAATAGCAAGAATATTGTTTAAAAAGATGAATTCTCACAGAACTGTACATATTTTAAGTGGCTCCACTGTTAGTATATTTTTTTCAAGCTTTCCCTTAAACATGTTTATTCATATGTAATAAATATAAGAATTTCCTAGAAAGTGAATACAAATGACGAGATATTTTTAACAATATTCTAGTGTTTTCCAGAAATTACAAGTATGGAATCAGAAGTCGAAAACCCTATGTTCTCTATAACCCCTTGACATGAAGTGGACCTTGGACAGCATTATTTATTGTGTCTGCCACAGTTTAGTCCCTCATAACATTAGAAAAAATTTAATTCATTACTGGCTCATTCAAGCTTTTAGGCTGTTCTTTTGAGTTCTTCAGAGAAAAGATGCTACTGAATACAAGTAAATTAGAAAAACAGTGCATCCTTTTAGACACCTTTGCATTTTGTTAAACCCAGAACATAAATTACTAGAAATACTATATTCTATTGCCTACCTATATAATACAACTGCATCACAGATCTAGTCTTTATTACTGGCATAAGCATTCAGTTCTTAGACATTCAAACTTTAATGTCAAAAAAGCTTGCAAAAAATTACATATACATAGAAGGGTGAAGTGGCATGTTTTCTTTTGTCTGTTAGTACTGTGATGCTTGAGGTGAGTGGTTAGATTGCTACAGTTTATGCCTAACATATATTTAGCCTAATTAGCAAATGAGGTCAGCAATTAGATAGCTGAAGGGGATCAGTGCATGAGCCCAGCTATGCCATAAAGGTTATAAGGAAAAAAGCACAAGCTAAAATCTTTGCATTAGGCTTAAATCACAGTAATGCAATCCCAGAAAGAAAAGACTGCCACAAAACTTGCTCACAGAGGACAGAAAAGTCACCTGATCAATGGCTTTGATCATTGCAGTGGCTGGTCAGTAGGGTAATGATGTGGGAAATGACATATTCGTTGCACATACCCACGCATCATCAGCTAAACTGACGTCCTCTCTGGCAGGTGAGTTTGGCAGGGAAATTGGGGTGGTCTGGGCTCTCTTGAAATTGAAGGAGTCCTCACAGGCTACCTCCTTGGTGGTTAGCAGAACCTGCACCAACAAATAGCACAGACTTGGTCATCGCAACTGTTTGGGGTTTTTTAATCCTCATTTTGCATGACAGTGTATGACTTCTCTGGCTCCTCCATTGTCTGCAAGCTAAGCAGGATAGATGGTCTAAAACTCCTTGAACCACCACCCATGAGCCGTCATCTTCAAGCAGTCCTGGAAATACTTCACACGGTTGTATAATTCAGTTCCTTGACAAGAATCACAAAGGGAGGAACACAATATAAAGGGATAAAAGAGAAGCTGTCTTTAATGAGCACACATGGCGCTCTGTCATAACAAATTACCCTGTGATGCTCATGATTAATTGTGCTGCCACCTGTTGTATGGCAGCACAGTAATGCAAGCCAAATAAGCACCACGCAAGACTGTCCGCAAAATTAGTAAGCTTTTTAAATTTATTATTTATCACTGTCTGCCAGCTGTGACAATCCTTTGACATATATGTGATCTTGCCTGTGGTGTCCTGAATTAAAATGGATCATATAGAGCCCTGGTTCAGTGCAGGGCCAATGAACCTATGCAAACTGATGAGCCAGAAGGTGCTACAAATTAAAATGAATTTGTGTCGATCTCTCTTGAGCTAGTTGTGATATTATTACGTTCCACTCTGCCTCTTTTTAAGATATTCTCTCACCATGCTTTTCCAAGTATGCAGTCATCTTTTATTCTTTGCATACATTTTCTCATAATTGAGATATTTTTTCTTTCTTGTACCTGGTACTTATATTATGCACCTGTTTCCAGATTACTAATGTAGTGGTATTAAAACTGAGTTACAATAGCACCACAGAAATCCCAGTCCAAACAGGATACAAATTCTTTGTTCAAGTCAAAATATCAGTTATGGATGAAGACTGCAGATTAACCTCAGGCATTCCACTTCCTGGGCTTGCAGCATGATCGCTCTGTCTCAGATAATAAACTATTGAGATATATATTAAGAAGAGCATATAATCTGAACAAAAAAGTTTCTAAAATACCACATCGTGACACTTATTAATAGTCCATCTTCTGGTGCTTTTGATTATGTTGCTTTTTATTATTTTTCAAGAGAAAGGGAAATTTCTCAACCTTTTCAGAGTTTGAAATGTGGAGGTAAATTTAGAAATTAAGTCCATCATGGCAAATTATGTTTCTGGAATGTTATTAGGCATCCAGATAGCCTTTGAAGATTTGGACTTTGATATTTACTGAGCTTTGCTCTCCCTGGGGTCCTACCACAGGAAGGACAATTCAACCAAACAGTGCTTTTTGAGAAATCCTCTTTCTAACATTAAGGGAGGCTATAACCTCAGGTTCTGGAGGAGACACAAGTATTTTTGATCTGCAGCCCCAGATTAAATGTACAACCAATAGAAGTTAGCATCACTAACATTTTTTCCACTCTCTGGAAGAGCAGGCCAGTAACGGAGTGACGTGGGTTTCTCTCAGCACTCTATTCACCGCACAGCTACACTGCAAGACACTCCATCTGCTTTTACATAACTGTGTACACAGACCTAGGAGGGTAAGGTTTTTAATTGTCTAGTCAGCAGAAGAGTATGGTGTTTCCATTGAAACAATCACTCAGCAAACTGCAAACAACCAGGACAAAGTGGTTTGCAGAGTTATATAGTACAGAGAGCTAGGAGTGTGTTACATGGACCTGAGTCTATCTAAAAAAGATTCAACTTGAAATTCTTCTGTCAGTAAAAATTATATAAAGAACTGTGGTTTTCTGCTCAAGTAAGTTATCAAAAAATATATAAAGGTTTATAAGAACTATTATGGCTCAGAAGTTTCTCTGAGAAAGAAAGAGTTGTTTTTTCAGAAGAAACACTGAAGCTCTGCTGCTGGGAGGAAACGCATTATTTAGCTTATTAATGGAGGGCATAAAAGCACCAGCTGAAACCAGAAAAGAGAAAATTCAGGATAAATAGCTGTAAAAATAGTGACTTCAGTCCTTTCCTTGATTTTTTTCAATTAACTAGAGGAACCACTAGTAAATGTGCAGTAGGAAAATGTTCAGCACTGACAAATGGACGCATGAAAGGATTCATCAGAGTTATCTGAGACATCACTTATCTTCTTTAATACTTGAAAAATATTTGGTGAGTAGATGTCTAGTTCACATATGGATCATGATATTTATAAGCTGTGGAAACACACCAGGGTTGACTCCAATCTGTATTGTTTTTTCTGCAGCTCTGAGCTGTCAGAGAAAAATTATGAACTCTGGATACATGATAAATTGGGTGAGTTAGAAAAGAATCCACTGATGCCAGTGCTTCACTAACAAGGAAAACAATGAAATGTGTTTTTAATAAATCCAAGCCCATTTGGGGGCTTAAGCACTTTGCTGAGTGTAACCCACTCCATGTTACTCCCAAGACAAGAAAGTCAAAGCTCAATGATACGAATATATTAGCCCACTTTTTATTTAAAGAAAATGGAAGAGCAAGAAGTAATTCTGTCCTTCTAATGCACAATGGAGAAGCAAACAACATTTTTATAAAATAATTCAGTAGCTAGGGCACAGCTCTAACTCCAGAACCAGGACATCCAGATTCAGTTGCCTATAGAGGGTTTAAACACAGATCTGCTTTCTTGGAAAGTAGTCTTGCTCCTTGATGAAAGGTTGCTCTGAGGCTTGAGGGATACTGCTTTCCTCACCTGTTGAAACCCTAACACTGCAAAAAATTCAGGTTGCTTTGGGCAGGAAAAATGTGTCAGGCTGTTGCTGGCTATTCTTTTGAAAGAAGAGGAGAGATGGGCTCCAGTAGCTAGGCTTGATCAGCCATTTCACCCAGTTGCTCTTCATTCTTAAATACTAAAACACTGTTTCAGAGCGACACCTGTAAGTAGGACCCAGAAGAAACCTGCTGGTTGTCTCTTGCCCCATGAACCCTGGCTTCTTCCCTGCACTGTGGGGAGGATGAGGGAAAGATTTGCAACCACATCAAAACTGAAATGCCTTTGGGTGTCCAGGGAAGGAGGCTTCAAGAGCACATCAAGAACAGAGGTATCTATGGAGCCTGCGTGTTGCAGGGGTCGTTGACTGGGCAGATTTTGAATGTATGACCAAATCTTGTATAAGGTTTGTAAGTCCTGTCTCAGATCTGTATGAGTTTCCTATGACTTAATTGTAACCTAGTTGTGCTTTTAAAATGTCTTTTAGAGAAGGTAAGAGACCTTGCAAATAGACATGACATAATCTAGAGGGCATTTTTTAATCAAATCAAATGATTTTTAAAATAATCTATTGAGTAATATCTTACCTGGGGCTCACTAGAACAGTACTGAAGTACTTGCCCCAAAATATTAATGTTCATTTACCCTTAAACATCCTTATTCCAAGATGGGCTAGATCCCAAGCTACAAATGACCACACTTCACTGAAATATTTTATATTCTCCCACATAACTCCTACACACATTTTCATAAAATTGGTTTGTGTTACTCTTGGGCCATCTTCAAGGATCAAATCCTGTCACTCTTGCTCAGGTTGGTGATGCCTCACTCTGCAAAAAGATGCATTAATTTTCTCAGACCTCTCCTGAGCTACAGAATCACAGCGTCTTTCAGCAACATACTTGATGCCGACAGCAATTAAATCTGAGAAGTTCTGCCAATAATCCTTCACTCCACGAAGTGCACTGACTTTGCTGTGAGGCGGGATGTACTGTCAGGCGACAGCCCTTCTGGCAGTTCTCCAGTGCCTTGCTTCCCCAGGTTGAGTTACTATTTTTCTTACCTTGCATGTGAAAACTACTTTCTTCATGTGACGTACTATGTTCAGACACTTCAGCGATGAACACCAAGAAAACCCATTATAGAAAAAAGATGTGTACATGAGTGGTACAGCAGCTATTGCCAGGCCTTCTATCTATGTCCAGGTTTTGCTGCTACTTCAGGGAAGCAATGCAGAAGGTCCCGTTACGCAATGCAGAGCTGTAGGTTATGTAAAGCAGATGCTGACACCAAGCAAAGCATAATTTTGACCCTGTCCCAAATTGATTATTAAACACTACAGTAATTTTCCCTATAGCACTGAAGTCTGAATCAATCCTAATACTGACATCACTTACCCTAGTGTGACTCTATTGATTTAACACAATTTTACATCAGTGGGGGCACAAAAGGGTCATGAAATTAGCTGTAGGTGACTTGGTACAGTATAATCCACACTTAAACACTAAATATAAATGGCTAATTTCATATTTGTTAAGCAACCTTCACTCCTTTTTAAAATAAAAGGAATTTTGGTAGTATTTAATATGTCTCAAAAGTAGGTTATTCTTTACTCAGATGCCCAGCTATGGCTTTAGTTTGCAGTAATTATGGGTAATATATCTAAATCCTGTTAGAGAAATAGGGGGTTCTTTGGAGTTCATAAGCATGAGAAATGAAATGCTATCTAATGGTACAATATAAATATGCTGTATTTGGAACAGCCACTAAGATACTGTTTTATTGTGCATTCTTCTGCTTCATACCTAATCTGAAGCAACAAAAACATAAGGATGAGCCCTGACATCTTTCTGCTACTTTATAATTATCCTCTGTCAAATTCCTTGTGATTATATTGATTAAAGTTTTCTTTCGGTTTTGCCTGTAGCTGAAACACATTTCTCACTTATAGAGGTTGTCTTTATTCTGTCATTTCATTATGTCATAAGCATATATTTAATGTTTGTTTATAAGGATGAAAGTGAATTCTATTACAATGCAATCATTGACAGAGCTATTAAAAACTGCATTTTCTCTCAGCATTTTCCTGACATTGCTGAATTCTGGTTCTCTGAATGCAAGAGAGCGAGCTTTATTTGTGAATTAATTTTTCACACTTTTTTCAACGAAGAAGAGTGCACAGGCACACATATATACAATGCATATGATTTTAAAAAGTCATGTCCCGAAACTTAAAATAATTTTTTATGGGCAACAGACAGAAGCTATAGGCAGTCATGAGCTACCTTCTGATAAGAATTGGGTTAAAAATCAAACCCTTATTTAGTGAGATGTTAAAGTACAGGCAGAGAGGGCAGAGGAAAAACAGCAAGGTCTTTCCTCATGTGAAAAGCAGCAATACCTTGACAGCCTTCACCGTGGAAGCACAAAAGGATACTAGTGCTGTGGTTCCTGACCCACCTACTCCAGAGATCTTGAGAGTGTGTTTCCAGCTACGGCTGTAACATTACTAAATCCTCAGTAAGTACGGACTGAGGGGACGACAGCAAACAAGGCAAAAACTGGGGAGAAAACACTGCTTGCCCCCCACAAAGCCCACCTTCTATCCTTCACTGAACATTTGAGCATGCTCTTTCTGTTTCAGGCCGACAGACTCCTATACCCAACTAAATACAAAGTCCAGCTACACTGCAGAGAGCATACGTGTCTTAGCGGTGGCAGGGTTTTCTAGTGCAGTTGTACCCAGCAGAGCGGCCGCAGCCCCTCTGCCTGCTCCCGGCATCTGTAGAAGCCATCCTTTCCAGGCACAGCTAAGCCCGATGGCAAACCCCCTCTTTTGCTGAGTCGTCTTGGGTCTCTGTGTTTTACCATTCATAACTTTTGGCTTAAAATATTAAATAAGAAGCACATTAATAAACATTGGGGAAATAGGCAATTCTGTGAAATCAGAGGGTTGTTATTTCCGTCTGACTGAGGAATACGCTGCGCTCTGGCCCTTCTGGCTGCCGATCAAGACGCTGTAGTTCGCAGTTTGTCATCTCCAAGATGTATTGCTGCAGACACCCCCTTCCCGCCAGCGAGAGGAACAGAAGGGATCCCATCAATCCTGCATGCACACCCTGATGACCCATTAACTGCCAAATCCCTTTTAAGGCCTCCTTACTCAATCTGTGGATTCTTCAACAGGCTATGCCTAAAATCCCTCCACCTGCTTTTCCAGCAGTTTTCTGCTGTCAGCCAATATGACCATTAAGAAAGGTGAAGATTTATTCTTTTAAACAATTTCTCCTTTAATTCATAAGTATTTTTCAAAATGAAAAAGAATAGATTATATTAATAATAGCATTATAAGTGCTGCTGCTCAGTCCTTCAACATCTTCTCTGTAAATAATGAGGACAGGAAATAAAGTTGCTTCATTTCATAAACTTGCACTTGCAGGAAGTTACAGTCCCTGTGTTCATTTCACTAAATTAAAGTTCAGTTCTTAAATTCACTATGCCAACACATATCTTGTTCATTCTCCAGCTTTCTAACATTTTAAATTCCAAACCTGCATTGTTAGGTGTCTATTTACATTTTAACTGAGATCTACAAAAAAAAAAAGTCTTTTCGTTTACAAGTCAACAATTATCATATTACATTTCCAGCCATCGTATTTTCTCTTAAAACTAGAGAAATGCCATTGGTTAACCAATATACATAAATATTTCATATGCAGAATATCTCCATCTCTAATATAATCTATATTTTTCATTACTGAAAAGCAAAGGAGCTATATTTATTTCATAAATATAAGTAAGCCTTTCTGTGTTTTACCTGACATTGTCTAATTATACATAATGAAGAACTGCATACACCTTAAACATTTTCTAACTCATGATGTAATTGAGTTTACTTTTAATAAATAAATCCCAAAGCTATTGGCTATTTTAGTTTAACATCAGATTTCTGTTTCTCCTAGGAAAGAAGGCAGGGGCCAGGGAATGCTTTTCCCTTACCTCATAATTTCTATGTATTTTGACTCTGAAAAAAAACTTTCATGAAGCAGTTACAAGGAAAGGAAAGCTTTGAAACTCTGAGGCACACAGCAAAGGGAAGAAAGGTCTAGGGCCTTTCTGCAAATGCCTGAGCTCTCCTCCTGAGAAGTCAGGGCTTAAGGGTTTCTGGAAGAATGCCAGTGTCCCCACCTCAAGGACGTTGCTGTTATCAGTAATAAGTGATCAGGAAACGATCTAGTATAAGGACCTTTACTTTCTCCTGACAGTCCTTTCATGTGAATTTCCTCGAAAAAGACCACATAATTCCCTGAATACCAAATTCAGAGCTGAAGTCCTCTATTATTCAACTCCATGCTTCCTTCCTCATTCTCTGTGGCAGAAAAGAAATGAAAGCAAGAAAGGGCACGGGCTGAAATAATCAAGTGAAAAGGCCGTAGGTAGGTTTTAGACTGAAAAAAAACCCCAAACACTGAACACTGACAATCCTTAACAATGCATCAAGCAATTTGATCATGAACTTAGCTGCCAAATTGTCATCGCCACTTAATACCTTAGCTACTTCATCATACTTTGCCATTTGAATTACTATTCTTGCCTTCCCAGTTCTTCACTTGCCCAGACCTCTGATGCATATTGCACTACATATTTTAACTTCCCTAATCAAAATAACTTAGCAACTCTCCAAATCCTCCTACACTACTGAGCCAATTTCCATCCCCTGATCTTTTTCTGTCTCACTTTCCTGATGCAAGTCATATAAATTAGTTATTAAACTTTGAAGATATAGGTCTGATGGGTGGATTTTTAGAGCTTCTAACTATTCCTTTTATTTTCCAAGATTCCCTTCTCTGGTCTTCTTATGGGGTACTACCTTGGCAGTGGGAATGCTGTATGTAACTGTGCTTTTTATGCACTTTTCAATATACATTTAGGGCTTAAAGAATGGTTAAAAAAAGTAAAATAATGAACTCTCTGACTCCAGTCGTCACAAAGACTTACGCCTCCAGTGAAAGAAAGATCTTCATACTCAAAGGCAAAATGCTGGATTACCAAGCTCAGGGAGAAATTCATTGTCTTAAATATTGCTTGGTAAAGAAAGAAAGAAGAACATTCAGGTGTGCTGCTACACTTTGTTTGAACAATGTATACAAACATGCATATTCCAACAGTCCTCCATAATACTGAAACCAGTACTTATACCTATAGTTAATGCAAGGGGAATAAGCCACATTAGCACCTAATTCTGTTTCTAGTAGGAATTAGCAGCTGTTCATAGTTATTGTCAAATGATATCAGTAAAAATCACATTCTTGACTGAAGTAATTATATCAATATGTAAATCAGCCTCTAAAATTTGTACAGATAAGTGCTAATACCAATGGGAAAAAGTAAAAATACCTTAAAATCCTAAGATTTTTCTTTTTTTAAATCAAGCAGTCATGCTATATGGACAAGCAAAATTGCATCTATGCAGTCTGCACATTGGTTTGGCTTCATAAACCAGCTTGAACTTTTTAAGAGATGAAAGGTAACTCCTTGCCACCTTCACTGTAGAGGCATTGTTAGTTGTATCACTACAGATGGCAAAAGGAAATGTCTCTCATTGAATCCATTCTCTCACCTTTGAGATTTACAGGGGGCAACTTTATAGTATAACAGATTAAGCTGTGAAATTACAGAACTGGAACGATGCTTGGAAATGTAACCTCCATGTTTTGTCCAGTTAGGGGTTGTTCTTTGTTTTTTTTAAGTTTACCTTAACTTCACTGGTGCTTAGTGTAAAAAGATTTAAGACACATGATTCTGTTTTGGTTTAATGTATTATCTTGCCTTTAAGAGAGTAACTGAAACTCTGTTCCTCAGCTATTATTTTAGATAGATATTATACAGGCTTTTTTTTCTAAGCTAATAGTGCTCTGCAGAGGTTCATGCCCAAAGGGTGTTCTCTGTTTTAATATCGTTAAATTACATTTAGAAGATAACGCAAGTATCGATCTTAATAAGAAGGCAACATTCTGCATTGGTCAGGTCAGCTGCAATAGATATTACATTTTTGGCAAGACTTCATAATTTTTATGTTTTTTATTGATCTCCCTTCCGGTCTAAGTTGCTGTTCAATAGCTGAATTACTAACCTAGTTATTTCATTATAACAACTGAAAAATAATACCGCTTTTAGACGTACAGTGCCCTATTTCAGATTCTCGGATCCTAACACAGATTCGGTCAATACTGGTTCAAGCTAAAGGCTATTCCTTCTTCGTGAAGAACATATCACTCTCTTCAGATGTAGTCACAGGACGGACATATCCACTGCTCAAGTTTGCCAACAAAGGTCAAAATGCAAGTATTAGAATTCAAAAACATTACAGTAGTTTGGAAGCTGCCTGGGGGATATGTCTAGCAACTTGAGTTTGAAAATCCTGCCTCCATCTGTCTCCTGCCAAAGAACAGTAAAATATGCCTATGCTCCTTATGCTATCACTCAGGAACATCAAGACAGTAACCTTTCAGCATGATTCAGGAAGAATCACTGCTGAAAACAAGCAAAGTGCTCTGGTTTTCTCCTGTAAACAAAGGTCTGTACCATTAAGAATAATATGCAAATTTCATAAATCTAGTCACCTAACAGAATAGCTAGAAATTGCTTAAATGTCAGGTGGAGATGTCCTATTGACAATGTCCTTCTCAGTCAAGATCCAGCTATGCCACTGTTTCAAAGTAGACTCTAGAGCGTTAGTAAGTCTTAGAGCTGAAAACATTCTCAATGTACCTAATTCTTCTGATGCAGTGCTGTTTTCTCAGCCAACACATACAGGACTAGACGTGGTTTTGTACGCTGAAAAGATCTAGACTCCCTTAAGCGTTGCAACGATTTGTGTCATCTTCCTTACCTCTTCCTGGCTAAGTAACATCAGGAGAGGAAAGAAAGGATCAGAATGGATGAAGGCACTTCTTAACCAATAAAAGTGAGTCCAACAGTAATGAAAGGGCACTTGGGCACATCCACTCATTTTTAACATTATGGCAGTGACACTACACTGCATTGACCAGCAGTGACCTCTCTGCTGCCTCTATTGATGATCTAATGTCACCAGCTTGTAATTACATGCACTGAAGACAACATCCTGCCATCCAGTCTTCTCAACTCTGTCAGATAAGTGAGAAAAAACAGTAAAGATCAGCCCTTTATCAGAGTTTTATGCAGTCATAAAAACCTACTAGGACACAGATACTTGCAGACAAAACTCATTTTTTCCTTTCAAATGCTGAAAAACTTAGCAGAACTGGCTAGCTCTTCTCTAATTTCTGTGTTCAGCAAAATAATTTCTTAAGCAGTCAAGTAGACCTACAGCTGAAAAATATCCCATTTTTCTGACCAAGTCAACAAACAGTGACAGAAATGTACGTTTAATTCTTTTCTCCAGCTCTTATCTCTCTGCCACCTCTAGTGTCCTAAACCATGCACTGTTTTACTTATTTTTTAACAATTACCTCCAGTATATCTATTTTTCAAACAGAGATAGGTTCAGAATGATTTTTTCTTACCTACAAAGATCACAGGAGACAATAAACATTCTGTCCATGAATGTGATCTTTTCAACAGTACGATATACCATTTGCATCACTTAAAAAGTAAATATAGTTGCCACATACCCACATATGAAAATCTGAGTGAAATACCCAGATGGAACCACATATGCTGACATTTTCCTGCGTCATCATCAAATCAATCTTAGTGAAGCACACAAAAAGAAGATTCTCATTCTCAACAAGGATTATGCTGTATTTATTAGCTACAAACATGAAACAAACGATTACCTGTCAAGAACTTGATCTCCTTCAATCCCTTTTTTAAAGTAAAATCAGCGCAAATGAGACTAAACACCTTGGTGAGAATATGTGGCTATTATTCTGCACTGTTTTGTTTGACTACCTACCCCTTCATGAGACCTTCCATTAATCTGCTGTAGGTCCCACCTCCTCAATATACATGCAAGAGAATTATTCAACCCTTTTGACACCCTAATGGTCTAAAGCTCATTTTGTGGAATAGAAATTTTCTCTCCACTGCAGACCATACACAAAGAATACTTTTTCTTAGCCTTCTTTTAGGGTAGGTCCACCCTAGCATAGCTCCCAATGTAGCACAGAGGTACCCAGGTAAATGTTAAACTTCTAAGAATCAGATAAAGTGATCTTGAGCTGCATTTTGCTTGTCTGTGTTTTGCCTGCTGCCTGGACTAAAGCTAGCAAGAACCTATCATCAACTCCACATTGTGGTCTACCATATGGAGATACTGTAAGATGGGAGAGCCAATACAGTGAGCAAACTGAATTACTTTAGAATTTGACAAAGCGGTTAGACTACAGCTGCCATTATTCCTATCTATACTGTATTGGAACAGCAATCTTATAATTGGCCAACCCATCATCATCCATCCTTTCCACAGTCACCAAAATCTGTGTATGGCTAAGAGTCTCAGCACATCCCACAAGTCAGACAGCTGAGGAAAGCAAAAGGGAAAGGTCCTGATGGGCTTGAACTGGAAGGACCTGCCCACTTTGGAATATAGCATTTGTCCCAGCATCCCCTGCTGCCTCATCTCTTTCCACAGCTACAGGTCTGTGCAGTCCTTCATGTGGCCATGCACGGACCTTGCGGCAAGACAATGCTGTGTAATACTGTCTTGTCAAAACTTGAGCTGTTTAAGTGCCTTAAGGCTGGTTACCGTTTCAGACAGCCATTCTGGACCCATGCGTGGCCTGAGGTGATATTTACCTAGATGAAATATCTATTTTAAAACCAAAATTAGTCTACACCAAAGGAGTTTAGAGAGGAAGTAGGTTACTTCTTTTGCCACAGGAATGCTCAGATTTTCTTCTGCAAGGCCATTTGCTGGTTAGATTGGCATGACAGTGAAGAACAGTCAAGAAGTAGGAAGCATCTCATTGACATGACTCTGTGTGCCACCTACACACCCATGAAACTATCAGATAATGCTATACATAACAGTCAACATATAAAGTGAAACAGTTTAGGCTGAAATACCTTTTTTTCCCTATTTCCACATAGGTAATTTACCTGGATGTTACCAAGTAATCACTTTGAAAGCTGGTACAGCTAAAGCTTGATGAATAGCTGGGAATTGAAATGGTGTTTTTTTCTGACGCTATTCTTTCTTTAACAAGCACATTCCTCAGATTGTTCCAAACATGTGCATTTAAAGTATGTACTTCACTGCCACAGTAATCATTGGACTTTTAAGCCTTGATCAGCGTAAGAAATTAGGCATGTAGCAGAGGAGTTAGGTGGAATTTAAGAAGAAATGCTGTATTTCCATCAGACAATTTCCCCTGGTGCACAGGTATTTGCTTCTGTGCATTCCCCAAGCTGATTCTATCTTTTCAGGAAGGAACATTTCAATGCTTGATTAACATTTAGGATTAATATTAAGGACTGCAACTGAGTACTGTATTTCTGAAGTCTTTGGAGGCCCACTGGTTCACTTTTAATAAATGCCACCAAGAAACATGGTAATATATGGTTGCTTTTACATCAACCCCTCCTGGTATCAGCACCCCCTTGTCCATAGGAGTTGCTGGTTAGAAAACCTTTCTCAGCATAAGGTTGAGCCAGGTTCTTTAACTGAACGGGTTCAGATCCATATAATCCATGAATTGTAAGGTCCTAAACCCCCAGCTAGCTATAAATGAGGATTATTTACCACTTCTTCATAGACAGGGATAGCACTATCTAAATAAAATAAAATCAGTCATGATCTTCTTTGTCTGGAATAAAAGAAGGAAGAAAGAGGGATCATAATTCCGTAGTTCAACACTGAGGGTGCTAACCTGACGCGGGGAGATGCAACTTTATTCTCTGTTCCAAGAACTACTTATAGGCCATTTTTCCAAGTGTTACATAAAGGAAGTAGAATTGAATTTGCACATCAGTACAGCCTGGAAAAGAAAGTTACATATCTGTGAAGAAATGCTGTCATTTCATATCATTTCTGATATGATCATTCACCAAATTTATATCTGCAGTTGACAGTTAGTGTTTTCTTCTTCCCTGTTCAGTATGTAATGTCTGTTCTTCATATTGTGAGGCTGTTCTCCAGAGCATAATCTAAAGTAATCCAGAGAAAAGGAAGAAAAAATCCAGAGACCTACTGACCAAAAGCTGAATGTGAACCTTCTTATGACCCACAGCTTTTGGCAATATACACCTGTTTGCCAGTTCTCCCATGCCTGCCCTTCTTTGAGATCCTGTATTTCTAAACATTAAAGAGACCCTTGACTGAGAAGAGTATTTAGAGTCAGGATTCTACAGTGACACAGATGGTCACTGTATTTTAACAAGAAAAGAATTGCATTTTGAAACCTATGCGAAGACAGAAGAAAACAATAAATTCATTAAAGGAATAATGTATCTGGTGACAAAGTTAAAAGTCTGAAAAGCATGACTTGTTTCCATCTCCTTCAAGGAAAACTAGGCTGCCAGCTGAATTGATATCAACACTCAGATGAATTAGCCACTCAAAAACATATCCAAATTAATATAAATCAAGTGATCTTATGGCCGCGACTTCTTTCTTTCTCTAGAAAAACCTGCAAAAGTGAATAAAAGAGTTGATTATAAGGCTGCAGACACATAATCAGAAAACCTGCTTTGCAATCTATTTGCGAAGTTCAGAATCAATTACAGTAACAGAATGGAAAGTCTATGCGCTGATAATACTAAATTGAATGAATTAAAGGCACAGCTACCTGAACCTATGAGAGATAACAGAAAATAAGGGTAAGACTTGGTAGTAGAAAAATACTGTCTTGCTATGGAACGTGGGAAACAATTTGGCTCCAGGGAGCTTTTGCCTTTATTCTTACTGTGACAAAATTTATGGGCAATTGCACAATTCCAAAGAAAGAAAATTATCATTGCAGAATTTAGAGGCAAGGAAAGGAGTTATTCTTTCAGTTCTAATGCATACGGAACCGAAGATCAGTTGAATGTATTGGTCAGTTCTGAATTTCCAGCAAATCTACTTACTTGGTTCTCCCATACATGTTGGCTATTAACCACACAGAGAAGCAAAAACCATCAATAGGGATCACTGTAGCTTCACAATAATTTTTTATTTTGGTCATATTTTTCAGTGGTAGCAAGATGAGGGCAATAGTAAAGAGGCGTATGGTACAGGAGATTGCTTGTTAGCTTTCTGCCACCAAAATGATTCCCCTTGCATTAATCCAGCTCCGGTTGATGTTCAGAGATCAATGTTTAATTTAGAATAAGAAAGTTCACAGGATAGTAATTCCTCTCCATTTGCATTTTGTCTTTCACTGTTAAACTAAAATAAAAATTACAATGCTCCAGTGATTCTCTTTTTTACTATATAACCAGGACAACATCATTACCCAACTGATTGAGTTACCCAGTAACCTCTGAGCATATTGCTAACACTTGTAGCTGTTCATGATGGCAAAGTATTTCATCTATTTACCCATCACTAGTTATTATTGAATGGTAAATATATATCAACAGAAACTCTTGTACCTGTGCTCTTTCCAGCTGTATCATTAGCAGCCTAATTATTACTTAGTGACATTTTAGGATTTTATTCCCTGAAATCTATTCACTGTTCTATTTTCCTATAATTTTAAAATTCTTTATTTAAAGAGATCAAGGGGAGAAAATCACCCTTTAATTCCCTAAGAAAAAGAATTGCATATGGCTGTTCCAAATGCATATTATTTTAAAATAAAACCAGTGTAGTAAAACTGAATTAGGAAGTATCTCTACTTGACAGAGAGTTAAATATACCTAAAATTGTTCAGGATCTGTGGGTCTCTGAAAGGGCTACTTTCTCAGGTTCATACCAGGCTGATGTAGTGATTGTGAATTGTTACCTTCCTTACACTACTACTGTACTCAATGGAACGAGAGGTCAGAATATTGTACTAAGATGTGAAATTCAACACTGTGTTTTATGAATTGCTTATCAATATAATGTGATGTGATGGGAGGGGTCTTAATGGAATAAATATAGCTCTATAGTGGGGGTTTGTTCTCCCACTAATTAGCCTGCTCTATATGCAGTTTTGGTCATTCATTAAATAACAGAGTATTTTTAAAAATAATTTACTACATCTAAGTGAAAATGTGTTAAAATCATGGTCAAACTAATGGTAGAAATGTACTCCTAAAATATATATATATGGCAACATCTTAATTTTAATTGCTTGCTAATTTTATAACTAGAGAGTTAATAAGAGCTCAGTAGTAGATACTTTTGTGGTGCTGAATGAAAAATGGTAGCCTAGATAACTGTTCATAGAAATTAACAGGAGAAAATGGTGAATCTTTAACAGGGCAGTTGAAATTAAAGGTGTTTGAAAAAGATGTGACTATGACACCAAAAAACCACACTGTTGGATTCCTGGCTGACTGAATTAATTTTGGGAAGTTTTGCCAAGTTCAGTATGTTTCTGCTACTCTTGCTGTATGACAATATGACTGAAATCCCAGGGCAAACATCCTAATCTTTCAAATGGGAACAGTATCTGATTCTTTGGAATGTATCAAATCCTACTGCTTATTTATTCTAATGTGCATATGTTATGTTTGTGATCATCCACTAACTGAGTACAAAATAAGCATGACATTGCAATTAAGAATTTAACTACCTACTTCATTCGCAGATGCTGAAAGGCAGGCATCTTATTCTCAAACTGAATCTTACTTGAAAAGAAGGAATGGAAGAATATCCAGGCTCAGTGATAAATGCCAGTTGCATTCTTTCGGAGTAGCAGGTTTTTAGGGGAAATGAACTAAAAAGAAGGAAAGGAAGAAAGTGGAATAAAGCCAGAACAGGAGCAAAGATTAAAAGGACAGGAGTGAAACAAAGCTGAAGTTGGCAGAAATTACAGTGGAGAATTAAGTTGGTACAAAAAGCACATCACCACGGGGAAGAGCAATACATTCAAGGGTAAATTTTCCATGTGAAAATCTAGATGAGTAATTTACCTGTTTCATTCTGACTGGGCCCACAGTGCAGTCTTCCAGTGAGACTACAGGAGAGATGGATGGATATACTAACTGGATGTCATGGTTAAACCCCAGCCAACAACTAAGCACCACGCAGCCACTTGCTCACTCCTCCTCCCCACAGTGGGATCGGGAGAATTGGAAAAAAAGTAAAACTCATGGGTTGTGATAAGAACAGCTTAATAAGTAAAATAAAATATAATATTAATAACAATAATAATAATTGTAACAAAAAGGGAGATAACAAAAGAGACAGAAATAAAACCCAAGGAAAAAAAAAAGTGTCGCACAATGCAATTGCTCACCACCCGCTGACCGATGCTCAGCCAGTCCCTTGAGCAGCAATCTGCCCCACCCATCCAACTCCCCCCAGTTTATATACTGAGCATGGCGTTCTATGGTATGGAATATCCCTTTGGCTAGTTCAGGTCAGCTGTCCTGGCCATGCTGCCTCCCAGCTTCTTGTGCACCTGCTCAGTGGCAGAGCATAGGAAACTGAAAAGTCCTTGACTTAGGATAAGAACTACCTAGCAACAACTAAAACATCGGTGTGCTATCGACATAGTTCTCCTACTAAATCCAAAACACAGCACTGTACTAGCTACTAGGAAGAAAATTAACTCTATCCTAACCGAAACCAGGACACTGGATCCCATTGTTCTCCCATTAGAGGGTGTCAATCTGATTTTTAAATTCACACATCAAATTGCCAATTTATGAGGAAATGAAAGTGTCTGCTCTCAGTTGTTTGTTCATTCATGGTCAGTTGTGTGGCACAAACATCTGATTGAAGTGCACCCCTAAGTATTTTTGTGTTTTGCAGGACTCCATACTTGAGTGCTTATTTTTACTTCACTTGAAAATGAAAGTACTGTATTAAAGAGAAGCAAATACCTCCTGACTATACAGAATGTGAGGAAAGAGTATATTAAATGAAACAAAAATACCATATGATAACATAAGCCTACCCGAAGAACCATTTGAAAATGGAGAAAGAGAGACTGAAAGCTCTACCCTCAGGTCAGAATTCTTTATAATACAGACATTATCATAGTGCCTCCTGGACATATTGCTGCAAAGTAGCTACCAAGGCATAACAAGACCGAAGTTGCACAACAAAAAAGCATCAACAAGAAGATCAAAATCTAGTTTTCTAGAAGTCTGGATTTCTGGGCCATCCATCAGACTACAGAGCTTCCCAGAATGAGTTACACTGTGCTCCTTCTTCCCTCAAAACCAGTTACTTAAAAATTTGGCAAATAAATGCATATCGGAGGAAATACATTAAGGGAGAGTAGCCTAGGATTTAGAAGTGTCGGTGGATTTTTATTCCACCTTTGGCTAAAAATTTCCTGTATAAATCACATCACCTGTCTATGAATCTGATACCTTAATTGATAAGATGATTCATCCTATTTGCCTGTCAACATCTGAGGCCTCCTAAGTAATCTGGTACTGCTATAGTCACCACCTTGGGTAAGTAATAATTATCAGAGCCAGTCAGAGTAGATCTCAGGATCTCTTATTTCTCAGCCTCTGCCACATTCTTGAGCCAAAAAACTTGTTGGTAGACACCCAGAGGAGCAGGATGATCTTTTTATAGCTCTCTTCTAATGATGCCCTTTTAAACAAGACTGCTTTCCTAAATCAACCATAAAGCCATTGTGCCTGACTGGAAGATAATCTGAGTGCTTGATGGTTCTACGTGAAGTACAGTAGACAACCAGCACATGCACAGAGTGCACAGTTCATAAGCAAAACACTTAATAAACTCAGGAGAAATTTGCTGTGCATGCAGGTATTCCAAGGCCCATTGGCAGCAGGAGGAATTCAAGCTCTTAGTCAAATCATAAGTCATTTGTATCAGAATACACTTTGCATTATTCCTTCAGCAAAGATTTTACTTATGCAAAAAATGGGCATTCCTTAATGAGCTTGAACCTAACCTGTTAGAAATGTTTTCCCTTCCTTTTCAGCAAAAGGGAGGGGAAGGGATGTAGCCAGTATTTTGTGTTATACTGCCCTGGGCAGGACTGTTACTGTATCATGTGCCAGACAGGACGTGGAGTCTCATCTACATAACTGAAAGAGACAGTCAATATATATTTACATTTATGCTTTAAAAGGAAACATCTTTAAATACACACTTTATTTCTCTGCAAAGAATGTGAATGGGGAACATGTGAAAGTTACAAAACAAGTATAAACAGTCACATAAACTGAAAAATTTCAGACTGTACTAAAAATAACTAGGTACAACAGAATTATTTAGCAGTGTTTTCCAGTGATCCAAATAACAAACAGGGACAGTGAACACCTCTGTTGCTGCCTTGTTGAAAAGATGCTGTTTCATGTCAGTCTTGTTACTAACCTCCATGAATTTGCCTGGGACTAAATCTGAAATTTCATCTCAAAGAATCCCATACAAAGTTATAAATGTTTGAAAACAGGAGTGTATCATGGAAATTCCTTTTCAGCCTCACAGAATTTCCCACTAGAGGCTTACCATTCCAAACATATGGAAATTAAGGGTGAACACAACCAGCAACATATGCTATTACAAACAAAATATGTCATAAGGCATACTTTTATTCTTAAAAGTAGTATTGATTTCAGAGTAACATACACCCATAAAGTGAACCTGACCCTCTTCATTTTGCTCTGCTTTTCCACTGTAAAAAATCTCCTTCAGGAATCAACTTAGAATAAGAAAAAAATAATAATGGCCCCACCCTGTTCAGATATTTTTTGAAAGCACATATTATACTATTGATTTTAAAGCTACCAACTATAGAGAATGCACTTCAGTGCTTACTAGGAGTTAATCATGCTTACTAGGAGTTAATCATGCTTACTGCTAAAAACAGCTAGTAAACAATCTTAAACAACCAACACATTGGTTATATATTTTTAATTTCAAGTCTGAAATCACCATGTTTCAGAATTTACATCAGCCTCTTTCCTTGATTTGTGGGGAAGCTCTGATTACTGGATACCTTGCTGTCATTCCTCAGAAAACACTCTAGGAAGGATACACCACAGCTTCAGGAATAACATCAAATTATCAGGTACCAGTAGTAAAATACCTTTGATCTCTAATTTATTTTGTCTCTTTTATTTCCCAGCATAAGATTGATGATCCGGGGCAGGTGTGCTGCAACATGGATCTGCAAAAAGTGGTCTGCCTGTGTAGTTGGGAAGAATACTTTACTTTCAGAAGTTGTTACTGTAGGACAGAGAAAATAGCTATCCAGCAATTATGCATCAAAAGTGCCTGTCATACATCCTTGATCTTGCTATCTCCCACCCACTTCTTATTTCTTCTTTTATCCAATTCACAGATGTATGAAGAGTCCTGTAAAGCATATTTTGTGTCTAGACCACTTTTGGAAGATTTCTTTCTGTCACCTGTGCAAAAAACAGTCTGTGACAATCTATCATGGTGACAGCTGAACATATATTAACTCTTTGAAAAATGTAAAACCTTAATGTGTCAGTCTATCAAATTAGTGCTTTCAAGGTCAATTTTGCACTTTTAAGGCTCAGTCACAGAACTCTCCTTTTTTCAGCTATTACATGTAGTTTCTAGTCACATGAAAACTTTGACCTGACAGCCTTTTTGATACCACTCAAGAAGCGTAACTATTTCTGACTCTTTGAATGTAGGAATAGCTAGGTAAGAACAGTGCAGAGACTGCAGAAAATGCTGAAGGGCTGATTATATTCTACTCAATACTGCTTTTACACATGGTGCTTCCACTCCTTGTCGTGGTGCAGCACGGCGTTGTCTATTGTTAGTTCCCTCTTCTTCCTCACGGGTAGAGTAGCATGCGTAGCAGAGGTTTGCCTTCACCAAATGCATTAAAAAATAGATGTTTTCAAAATACAGGTAAAGCTTCTTAACAGTAATATTCAGTGCCATCATGCCTACTTGGCTGCATGTTAATTCATGATGAAAAGAACACAAACATTTATTGTAAAAATTCTGAAAAATTTGCAAAAATAAAAAGCAAAAGAAACTAGAGACATATTCAAGGGTATTTAAAGCTCCAAAAATAAAAATGGCTTGGATTTCAGAAACTGGAAAGCTAGACATATGAGTCCTATAAAGATAATTCCAAATGTGTGTAGGCATTATAGATCCTTTTAAAAAAAAAAAATCCATGTGGCTCCACTGCAATTTTTAAGTGTCGACCAGACTTTGACCTCCATCTGGTGAGACTAAGGATGGACAAACCAGAGATAAAACACCGTATGATTCCATCTCCATTAAAATGCATTGATGTACATTTAGTTGTATCAATGTGAACAATACCTCAGAAGTAAACAGGACCACAAAAGCAAACACATGGAAAAGAACTGCAGAATAAGATATTTTATTACATGGAAAGAGTTCAACTAAATGCAAGTTTCTTCACCTAAAGTCTTCATTTTATAATGGCTTCATTTTCCAAAATGTTCTTGTAGCTTGTTTTTGGTTGCTTTCCCTATGAATCCAGTATAATCATTGCATTAACTGAACACATAAAAGTGATATTATCATTACTATTAAGTTCTAAATGATTTTATTTAACAGATATGATCTAACAGAAATGGGTTCTTTTTGTGTATCATGTGTTTGCTATTTTAGTTAGCTGAAGCATATAGAAAGGCAGAAAAGTAAATATACAGATCAATTATAATTTTTAGCCAGTATCCGAATAAACTGCTCCTCGTGGGTACTATAAACAGACATTGCAGTCACTAACATCTTCTCTCCAGGCTGAGGGGAGACCTTATCGCTCTCTACAAATACCTGAAAGGGGGTTGTAGTGAGGTGGGTGTTGGTCTCTTCTGTCAGGTGTCTGGAGATAGGACAAGAGGAAATGGCCTCAAGTTGAGGCAAGGGAGATTTAGGTTAGATATTAGGAAAAATTTTTTTACTGAGAGGGTTGTCAAACATTGGAATGGGCTGCCCAGGGAAGTGGTTGATTCACCATCCCTGGAGGTATTCAAAAAGCGAGTGGACAGGGTACTCCAGGGCATGGTTTAGGGGGCATGGTTAATGGTTGGACTCGATGATCTTGAAGGTCTTTTCCAACCGAAATGATTCTATGATTCTATGATTTCAGTGACATAAATGATACCTATTTGTACATGCCCAGAGTCTACTTTATATAGTTAGCCCCAATGATACTGTAGGACACCAGTCTCCATCTCTGCCAGCTGGTGTCCTAGCTTGATCTCATCCCTGTGAACCTGTCTGTTGATGAGCAGGCTGTGTCTAACCCTGGTTACCCTCACTGAACCTGATCCTGACCAGTGGATTGACTTCCCAGCTTGAACTCAGACCTGCCTCTTCACCACAGACTTGCCTGATGCCCTGGGCTGGGGCTGCCCCTGGCTGTCCCTTGTGCTGCCTGCCTCCACAGGGAGCCCCCGCCACACTGGGACACCTCCATGGCTTTCAGATACCTCCTCCTCCTCAGATGAAGAGGCTTGGACTGCCCAACTTGATTGACATCTATGACAATTGTGCATTGGCCCTGTAGTCACTGTAATGCACATCTTCCCAGTCTCCATCCCGGTAGGGTTGGTTTCTTCCCAGCCTGACTGACAGTCAGGGAGATCAGACGGGCCGTGTAGCCAAAGATAGAGTCTAGGGCTGACAGCTCTGAAATGGCTCCATTTGACGATGCAGCAACTTGGACATGTTTGTCAGTAACTCTGAATGCAAGCAGAAAGGGCAGAAATTCCTCAAAGCAAAATTAGAAGAAATTTTGAAGAAATGTCCTGTTCTGAAAAGATGCTTTGGTAAAAATTGGATCTCCTTTAAAAAAACCCAAACCTGTCTCTATGCATATTCTGAATATGCTGAGTCTGGAAATAAAAATAGCTGTTTGATGCTTTGTGTTCCCATTTGCCCTGCAACAGCATCACAGATAGAAGACTGAACTAGATTTTATTCCTTTTTTTGTGTCTTCAAGAGGATTTTTTTTCTACACCTAATCATTTACATCTGCTGTCAGAGCATGGCTGGATAACAAAGAGTTTGTTGCACAGCTGTCACCAATGCTCTAATTTGGCTTCTAGTAATGGTGAGGATGAACAAGATGGAAAGGAGTCAGCTTGACTCCTAGAGCTCATACCGGGTCACTAAGGTTAAACATTGTAGGAGGAAAATTATGTGTAGCAGCTTTGATCCGATTAAGAGCTTAGCCTCATGGTTAACATTAAATGTATGTGGAACTTCTCTGCCTTGTAACTGTTTGATATATCAATCTGAGAGGGACAAAAAATGCACAGAGGTTACCCATTTTCTGTATAGTGGCATTTCAAAAATAAATGCACTCATAGAAAATACAAGGAAGTTAAACTGCTGATGAATCCAGCTGCCTATTTGTTTGACATTATCTTATGGACCATACACCAGCTTTGAAAAATTGGTTGCAGTTCCTTTTCTTCTATCTACAATGGACATCAAACATGTTCAGCCCTCCAGATAGGTCTACTTTGGGCTGATTTTTTTTAATCAGCACAGAAACTAATACATGGTTTCCCAATGGTTACCCTAACCACCAGTTTGCGTTTTTGGTTTTCAAAGCATTGATCCGATTTTAGGAATCTGAAAATGAAAAGGTTGGGGGAAAATAAAAGCATTTTCTCAATTATATTATAAACTTTTACCTGCAAGTGATGCCAATTTACCATCAATCAAATGCTGGCTTGCATTTAAAACATCTTTTCCTTTCACTGCAGGAATTTTTTCAGAGCCATCACCATAAGAAATACAAAGATTTCTCAGGACCAACCAGCAGGGAAAGGTGAGCACTGCCAAGATGCTGACTGTGGTTGTAGCACCTTGCTGACAACGGTTTTCCCTATGCGTTTAGCAGAGTATACCAAACAGCCAAGTGACACCAGCAAGAATATTTTATATTTAATGAAGTAATTGAGACATTAAGAGATAATGCTGATACTGATACAATGCAGTAGAAATAAATTGGTGCTGAAATCTGCAAAGGATGCTCGTATCTATAGGCGGTGTATTCTAGTGAGGCATTTTTCATTTCCTCTGTAATTAGCTAAGAAGACCATAGACTAACCATCTATCTGAGTATTTATTTTCCTTCCCAATATGATTGACATGGGATGGGAGGGATGAGTAGGGTGGAATCATGGGACTCAGGAAGATGGTCCAGGATCACTTTGTCTGAAGTTTAGTTAGTTAATAGTCTGTGTGATATCCTAATACCATGAAGTAATTGCTTGCAAACCACAGAAACCTACTTCTTGTGCTCTGTCTAGTGATTGCTGCTGCCTGGGTCTGGAGCTCCACAGTGCTGCAGAAGTGCTGAGAGCTTTGTGTTGGGAGGTGTGGGGTAATCAGAGCTCCCTTAAATTTGGCTGCCCTGGTTTCAAAGCAGCCCTGTAGTAGCTCGGACAAAACTGCAGTCATTTAGAGCATTCCCTTCAACAGCCTGAAATCTGGGCTGTCACTTTTCGCACCCTTTAGACAATCTCTTCTGTTTTGTAGCGTGACCCAGCTGCTCCTTGTACAACTTTATTTCAAGGAAAGTATAATATTTTAAAGTTGCTTTTTATTTAAATAGTTTTTAGAAAAAGTCAAAAGATTTGGTCACTGAGAAAAAAATTCTGCAAAAAAACCCCATTACAACTAGAAAGTACCGAAGAAGCCATTGCAAGGAAATCTATGTGATTCAACGAACATTTAAAATGCTCAAATTAACTTTAGAGAAAAAAAATTCTATTGGGAGGCATTCTTACAGTCTTCTATGAATTATAGTGGGATACTACCCTTAATTGTAAGGAACACTAACCATGAGGAACATAATCATTAGCAGAAGAACACATGAATGCTGGGTTTTTTTAGTTATTCAAATCAGAAACTGGCTAATCCCAAAGTTTCTGAGCAATTTACTCTAGTACTAAGGACATTTCTTTAATATCCAAACTGAAAAAAACCCTCAATGTCTTTCAGGATGTAATCTCTCCTCTTACAAATACCAACTCTGTTTCTAATGGGGGCACATTGTTTCAGATCAGCAGCAATGCCAGAATAAATGTACTGAAATACAACTTTTCTGATGGAGACAGAGAAAAGAAATTGTTTGGACATAATGTAAGTTTTTGTCAAATAAAAGTGTCAGGGAGAAACTGTATGAGAAACGTTGATTGATTCTTTAAAACCTCAGCTGAAATGATAGTTTAAATCATTATAGTTGTCAAGCTATACTAAAAAAGATCTTAATACTACTTCCTAATTTGTTCTAAGGACCAAGATATGTAAGAGAAGCTAAGTAAGTTGATTTCACTAGGGCATTCTATTTGAAAGCAATCATATAGTTATAACCCATAATTTTCCAAACAACAGAGCTCAGAAAACAGTTCTCTTACAACCAGCAGGATCAGTTTATTTAAGTAAAATTGCTGCTATCTCATTCTGAAGTTTCTTTCATGTCCAGGTAACATATATAAGTTTTAAGAAATGCACTTCCAATCCACAGAAGAAAAAACTTTCTACATATACATTAAAAGAATCAATCTCATTGGTAGGACTAAAAAGCTATGTAATAGCAGTCTAAAGAGTATGATCAGTTCCACTCACTCTCCTGCCTTCACTTCAGTCTTCTGCCTACACCCAGATCCACAATAACTGAGGATTGGTAGGAGCTGGTTGGAAGGCCTGGACATTTACTGGGGCAGATGAGGAAAACTGTAGTAAATAAAACACTTCAAAATATTTGTTATGCTTCTACTTCAAGCAAATTCAAGAATACATTTCTACTATAGTCTCAATTCCTTTTGCAACCAATGTAGTCTGAAGTCTATTATTTGAATCAATGGATTATTACAATACTAGAATTTTACAAGAACTTGTCTTACTTTAAGCAGACTCTCCTAAGTGTCTTTCCCAGAAAGATATTGTTCTTCATTAGGAGGATTTAGGAGTACACATTTAGAGTCAGTTTCTTTGCTTCTTTAAGGTTTTCTTCCACCTTCTACTTTGTTTTCAGTTCCATCTGTGGTTTTAGAACAGCATATTTCAAAAAGATAAAGAATCAACTTTAAATGGGTCCACTGGTTTTAACAGCATCTTTTGCTTTAGTTCAGTTCATGATTCTTCACGCTTAACATTTTGCTAGGAACACTCAACAAAATTCCTCAAGCATAAATGACATCACAAGTAAATAAGTATATTTTAGTGCAAATTTAGTTTGTGTCTGTAAGAAAATGAACATCTATAGCCATAGTTTGTTACAACGGTAACATTTCTGCTAATTTTTATTATAGTAACATTTAAAAGTTTAGGCAAATATATGTATTTTTACAGCTTAATTAAATGTAGTTCAGCAACTGTAGGGTATGCTCTTAATAAATTAATCTTAAATTCACATCTTAAGCTTTTATTTGAACTTTGTGATGAGTTTAGGCTTCCCAAAAATGGGAATATTTGCTAGTTTCCCATAGAAGGAAGAGCTGGTAGTCTGTGAGAAGAGCCTTCTACTGGATTAACTACATGAATCTGCTGTTAAGATGACGAATCTCTGGTAGCAACATTTTCATAGAGCCATTTGGCATACCACTGCGGCAAGGAAAGGTGTATTTTTGACAGGCATGAATAAAATTTTGAATTCAATGAAAAGAGAAATATGTACCTATATCAATGAGTTGGGCTGCAATAGGACAGATCAACTAATGTCTTTTGCAGCACCAGGCTGAATAAATCAATACATACACCTTAAGCGTTTTGGTTTTCATGTTTGTCTCTTTTTCTTTTCCTAGTTACAGTATAACAGTAATGAGAGACTGCTGCATATATTGGAATGGTAAATGGCCTCGGTATGTTCATTTAAATGCCCTGTTTCTTAAGTTTGTTACATAAAGCCTTTTTCCCCCTTTTCTGAAGATCAAAAAGAAATTCATGTTGTGCCACATCAAAAGAGATTGGTGAAGGAATGAAGTGAACTTGGAGTTTTCCCCTAATTGCAAAGTACACAAGCTGCAGTCTCATTAAATAATTCATGTCCAAGACAGTGATAATCACAATGTGAAATGACCTAGTACCTATTATTCACAATCCTGATTATATCTTGGTAAGCATTGTTTGCTTATTGAAAACTTATTTTTTTATTGAAGAAAATCTAAAATGTAATCTGTGTTTGTTTTTCTGTAATATCGTATTTTTCCTATCTATTTCAGCTCTCAGAGGCTTTATAGATCTTAGTCCATGTACTTCTGAATCATGTGCAAATTCATTATTCACATATAGGAAACAGTACTGAAGTGCCCCAGACCATTGTGGAACATTTCAATGCTGGAAGAGAAAGTCAAGGCTAACTTCAGCCAAAAATCACCCCATCAATAGAAATGACAGTAAAAACTGTGTCTTTAAGATAAAGACAGACAGGACCAGAGAACTTCTATCCTGCCATTTGTATCCCTTCATTGCAGTGTTTGGACAGAAAAGCTGTAGGCCAGATCCGCTCAATGTGGTCTTGAAGACAGGGTGGCCACTATCCTTAATAAGGATATGAAAATCCATGCACCTCTCTTCTTGAAGGAATTATCTGAGGAAAATTGTGCTTCTTCAAATGCAAGAATTTTCTCATCCTTTCAAATGCTTTGTTGAATGGGGAAAAAAATGATGCATGTAGGAGCTTTCATCAGAAAGCTGCCCACATGCTGTTGTGGTGCTAAGATGCAGATGCTGGAGACTGTTTTTACTACTGAAAGAAGTTTTTTGAAATTATATGTATATATGCAGCTTTTAAGTATACCCAACATTTGCTTAGGACTGTAAAACATCCCCAAACTCTTACAGTAAGTCATAGTTTGTAAAACGTGATTCCAGAGTAATAAAAGGACAGAATGTAAATTTAATTAAAATAAGCTTGCCTGTCCTCAAATTTACGGGGGCAGAGGGATAAGGTGGTTTTTTGTATTGCAATATCAATTTGAAAATATTATTGTCATTGATACATTCACCTAGCAATACAATATAGAGGCAAAGTTTCCACAGTTTACTTGTATGCATGCTTATTAAACATATAGCAAATTCTGGAAAGAATAATCATCCATGGTGTCTTCACTGTATAGCATTAACAGAAGCAAACCAGGTTGGCAACCAAACCTTCTTCATCCCCTTTATGGGCACATTTTTAAACAGACTGCAGTGACAGGAGGTGCTCTGCAGCCCTCCCCTTCCTCACTGAATTCACGCTAGGCACCCACCAACATCCTTTGCATTTAAATAACACAACTGCAGGTCTCACTCACTCCTCACTGAACACTCAACCTAATTTCCTTTGCCTTTTCAGCAATCGCTGCACTGGCAGCATAAAAGAAAATCAGAAATCTGAAAGACCGTTTTGTTTCTTCATCCAGATCATTGCTGTTTATTCAGCATAGTCAATGTTCTGCAGTTCATGTGGATGGATAAACAGGAATGGCCCACAGCAACACATAAGAGCTACAAATAGGATAAAGATATATTTTTATGATTGCTGGGCTCATATCATTGTCACGGTACAGATTTGAGAGGCTGTTTTATCTGCTTAGCACTGTGTGTTCTGGACATTGATTTTTACATTGAAGCATTCGGAAATGCAGTTTAACCAACCTTTGGGCATTTATCATTGACAACCATTTGTGTGAGAGGCGACTTATTGATCTGTTAATTGAACAATCATTGCCCCATCTTTATCACATGTCCTGCTGTTACTACTTTTACTCTGTGACACAAAATCCTGTTTTGAGGATCTCCTCAGACTCTGCAAAGATCACCCCCCCCCAAACAAAACAGCAGTAAGAAAAAAGCTACAGAAATGCATGAATACTCAACAGCAGCTTTATACATTACATAAAATGACCTAGAAACACAGCAAAAGCCACTTCTTTAAGTATGATATCCATGCTATGCAAAGGGTCAGCAAAAGGACATAAATGACGATGCAACCTGCCTTCCTGGCCTTCTCTGTAGGGGTGAGTTTCAATTCAGGGCCAGTGCAATGACACTCTATACACATGCGGAAGAGTACTTTGACACCAAGACTTAAAAATGATAACCAGCTCCAGCTTTATGCTGATAATGCTAACCTATATGTTTTGTTATTTCCCTTATAGTTCTGAAAGATTTTTGTATCTGGACTATTTGTTTGGCTTGTTGACAAGGGAATATTTGACCTTTTAGTTTCACTCCTCTTCTTTCCTTTTGCTCTCCCAGCCTCTCCAGTGAACTGTTTCATATAATTTCTCCCTTGAAAAGGGAGGCCAAGATTGCATCTGCTTGTGATCACTTACTAGTAAACCAGGAAGAACACTATCAAACTCTGACACCTCACTTCATCCCTACCTGAGGAATGAGCAACTGGTTTTGACTGTTACCTGAAGCTGATGGAAAGCTTTCTCATTCCTGAAACACTCCCAAAATCTTCTGAACCAAAAATGCTAATGTAATCCATAATTCATGCCAGTGAACTCTGGTCTCAGCGAGCTCTCCTGTGAACTTCCATACTCCCTGATTTCTAAACTGTAATCCAGTGCTAGTAGAACTAGAAGTTTTAAATAGTTTCTTGTGTTACTCCCTGCCTCTTGTAATTTTCTTCTGCTGCTTAAAATATTCGAATGTCAAGAGAGAGTTGATACTAGAAGAAAGAGCAGTATTGGATTCAAAGCAGACAAATCAAAAAGAAGTATCTGCTTATATGCACATTTTGAGCCAGGTTCTCAGTTAAGATGAAAATCAGCGTGGTTCCATAAATTTACACCAGAACATAGAGAATAGGTTATACAAGACAACGGACTTGTCTCCTTATCTCTATTCTCCGTCATTACAGGTACATTAAGGTCTTACACTAAGTGAAGAATGTCAAAACAGATGTGATTGTTAATGGGGACCATTCAAGATTTTTAATCAGCAGTTAAAGTCATCAGATGGTACCAGAAAGTACAATCTTACTGATTGTATCACAAAATAGACAGAAGTAGTCGGCTATCAGTTTTGGAGAAGGGAGGATTACTAAAGAAGTAGCTAGTACAAGTAAAGCAGTATATACAACAGGACTTTCTCTCTGTACTCCATTTCCACTTGGCGCTAGTTCAAGAAAAGGGGTAGATCTGTGTGAATTGATCATTGCTGTTAAGCTGAACATCCAGGACAGAATTGCTTGCATGCCATTCTGAGTACACACAGTCTAGGATAGGGAGACATAAAACAACAGTACGTCACCTGTATCTGTTCTACTGAGGTGTTTTCAAGGCCTTAACTACCTGTTCCAGCTTGTATCTGAATAGATTTGAGGTATCGCTAAAAGGAATAATTAAAAAAAAAAAAAAAAAGCATTGCCCATTTGGACTTATCTTACCTGGTCAATTAACAAACCTTACCAGATAGCATCAGAGTTAGGATGAAAGATGTTTCTCTCCAGTTGTCCAGCTTATGGTGTTGTAACCAGGAAGTGGTCCCTAGGTATCAGTACTGATAATGGGGGAAATAAATACATCCCTCTCTGAATCGGTCTTTGGACAGGCATCTCTTTTTCATTACTGTTACACCTGAAGGCTGGGGTCCCCGGTCTGTCCCTCACTGAAGTGCTTTAAGTTAGGCAATGTAAATATACATTCCTCTACATGCTTACCAACAGAAATAAGCCAGGATTTAAAGAAACTATACATTAGCCAATCTAAGAGTCACATTGATTTCAATGAGATGGAATTAGGCTCTAGATAAATATGCTTTGGGGAAAAAAGTCTATATAAGGAAACATGGTTATTTATTTGCATTGCTTGAAGAATAGTAACAGAAAAACTACCAAATTCAGAAAATCTCTTTATTGAGCAAATGGAGCCCATGAAGAGAGAAATGGACTAACTTTCAAATACACTGACAAAAGAAAACAGTGACGCTAGTCTTATATAGTATAAGTATATACTCATACTAGTTATATATGTATATATACCAGTTATACATGTATATAATTAGACTGCCAGCCATGTTCCAAATATGCTGTGTCCTGCACAGCAGTCCAGGAGCAGCAAGATCACCAATTTATTTCATGTTAACCCTTAAAGGCAATCAGAAATATCGGTAACTTTTGAGGAGGCTTCATTACTTATACCGCCAGCATCGTCTGGTGACTCTCTCTTAATAAAAATGTATTCTTTCCACAAAAATCCACCAGCCATTTTTCTGATAGATTCTGCTCTTTGGCATGTGCTGCTGAACTGCATGTCAAGTAGGCATTTCATCACATGCAGAGAAAGGGGATTTCAATGGTGATTTAGAATAAAGGATAAAGCAGTAAATTAATTCAATCTTCATTCCTTGTAAAACCCAGAATCAAAGATAGTTTATTTCTCTGATGAATACAGTCCTCCATTTTGGTTACTTCTCATACTTACACAGAGTCCTGACAAAAGAAAATTGTGGATTTACATTTTTTTTCCAAAATTTAAATGAAGACATTTTATATTCAGAACTAAAGTCTCAGACATCCCTGTTTATCTTCTAAAATACAACAGAAATGAATGTATATGCTGTGACATGAGCTGATTTACATTGTAAGTATTCAAATGCCCCCATGTAAATGCAGAGAGAATTAAACCTACAGATTTCTGCTAGCACTGATACACTTTTCATTATGACTGTGGAAATTAGAACCATGGGTTGTTCCTTCAGGAAACTCAGCTTACAGTCTATGAATAAATTCTACAAACTACTCAGCTGACTAGGATCTAACTAAAAGTGAAGTCACCAAAAAAGCTTCAGTTCTCTTTATTGTAGGGGGGAAGTGGGAAATTCAGGCTCCACAGAAGACTGCAAAAATGAGTCACTCCAGCTGGAGTATATTACATTCCTAATTAAAGAGCACATACAGTACTTCATGATTTTAATGCTCTTAAACAATCTCACTGGCCATAAACATTATGATAATGTCTGTTGCGGGGAAAACCACTTCTGACAGCGACAGTATGTGTTTGGGTGGATAGCAATGGCACCACTCTATGAAGTTTTCTTTTCCCACAGATAGTCCTCCTATTTCTTTGGTTTCCGGAGAAATCCAAAGCATCTGCTGAGATGCTATTATATACAAATTAAGATGTAAAGCAACAATGTGCACATTAAGGTCATTCACTTATTTTAAGGTGAACTTGAAAGTAACGATGACTGTGAATTACAAACTTCATTTTATTTCAATGCTTAAAAGCAGAACTGAGTGATGTTTAGAGAATTCAAAGAAGAATAGCATATCATTTATTAAAATTGATATTATGTATCCACACACATACACAGGCACCCTGAAGCATGTGTGGAACACTTCAGCTGTTGCTCCCTGTCTGGTTTTTTAAGACGCAGTCTTTGAATTACAGTAGCTATTTAATTTCCATCTAGTTTTCAATCCTCCATGTGACTACCTGGGTATTTCTGAGCAATATGAGAGAATTTAAGCTAATATTTCTGCTGGCTAGTAAAACATCTGGTATGACACCAAAACAAATGGTTTCTCTACATATGCCTAAAGCAAGGACTCATTTACAGTTTTCAGTTTACTCTTATCACTCCCAGTATGTTATCATGTTGTGCATGTTTAATTTTTTTTGTTGTTCTTAGTACCCTCTGGTGGACTGTAGAGTAGCCCATTGCTTCTCATTTGTAGAAAGACATTTCTTACTGAAAAAACTTCTCTTTCCCAGTGCTTCCCAGGTTCTTTCTAACTCAGAATAGCCTCAGTAATTTGGACTATGAATCTGAACTGCAATATTTTGGCAGTATCTGTTCTTGAACTGAATAAAGAGCAGAAAATATGCATCAAATAACAGAGCAAACAATAATTATTTTTTGAACTGATAGAAGTTACTGGCTTAAGCAAATCAAGGCCAAGTTCAAACAGAACCCATAGTTAAAGATACTGTGGCAAATTATCTGCTGCGCTATGTGGGTGTCATGTCAGTCAAACAAACAGATTTATTTCAGTGTAATCAGGTAGAAAATTTTGCCAAACACCTATGCTAGCAAGAAGAGGATACTACATTGATAATTATGTTCAATAATCCCATGACAATCCTATATATTAATTTGTTGACTGAATTGGGGGAAAAAAAAAACAGCCAGAATTTGAAAAAAAAGTTACTTAAGCAGAAATCAGAATGCAGGTGTTTCCCCAACCAGAACCAACTGTTAAGCACAGACCTGAGCTCTCTCTTGGACAATGAGACATGTCCTATATGTTCTCTCTGGTTTGACTGTAGCCTGGTGATTAAGGCAATTTCTTAATATGTGACATACACATTTGAGTCTTAACACAAAGAAATCAATCAAACACTAGTTCTACACCTTCTGGGCAAGGATCTTACCCCTTTGGTTGTGATATGAGAGGGTTCACCACCATCATCAGAGGTTAAGCCAAACAAACTTCTCCTAGATATGCGAGCAGGAGTCAATCATTTTCGTGCCTTATTTGGAACAAGAATGTTAAAATTTGGGGCACAGATAATCTAAGCTTCATTAGGCTACATCTTTCCTGTTGAAAGTATTCCAATTTACATAAATACGTCTGAATTACAGCAGGAACTTGCACAATATTCACCCACATGTGTATCCCAATAACTAAGTTGCAGTTAGAATGTCAATCGCCCTTCATCCTCTCTTGCCCAATTAAATATTAATTTATGCAAACTAGAATAATTGCAGTAAATGAAAACAAGAAACATCTGCCCTTCCATAGTCCACTGATTAGGGCATGATGTTAGGAGACCATGAGAAGCATTAAGACACATAAAAGTCTCTCTTTAAAATGTATTTCCACAGTAGTATATATTACTTTGAATTTTATTTTCCTACTAAAGACAGTATCTCAGCTGAAATTAGCCATTCACGTAATTTCTTTTATATGTACAATGATATGCATTAACAGTAACAATAAGCTTGATTGGTTTGTTCAACCAAATTCAGCACCCTGAGAGTGATGACTGTTCTTTCTTGCCTGGTTTCAGTTATAGTTTTCAGCTTTTGTAAAATGGTAAAATGTATCTGATTTCAAGCCAAATTTTGTGAGTAAAATGAATTTAACCTCACCTGTCATGCTGATCACTTCTCCAGCAGAAAACTTTCACGTCCTGACTTGTAGGTAGAATTGACTCCTTATAAAGTGTTCTGCTGAACACAAGGACTTAAAGCCACCATTTAACATCAAGAATTTCTATCAACTGAAACACAATCTATGCCATTCAGAATTTAAGCATACTACCATATATTATGTTGTTTTAATTATGGTTAAATAGAGCTTTTTAATGAATTATATTAACTCATTGTCTTAAACAGACAAAATGCAGGAAGTATGCTCTACTGTTGGAAACATTTTGGTATTACTAAGTGCTAAGAAGACAGACAACCACTGAAGGGAGCAGACTCAAATAGTGGTTGCATCCTTTAATAATTTGGAATAGTTTATTTAAGAAAATATCCCACTGACTTGAGTGCAAGAAGCTAATTTTGCTTTGAAAGCACCAGACCCCCACCCCCAAACCCAAAAGTCACATCAAAAAGATTGGAAGATTATCAGACTCATCTGCACCCAAGATGCCAACGCTTCCCAGAGCTCAACCCCATTTGACATTCGCCCCAACAGACAGAAAATGTTACAGACAAAAGGGAGAGGCAGCAACCTCCTAAAGCAGATCTGCCTCTATTCTTTTGCCAGTAGCTCTGCTTGCCCTCTGCCCTCCCAGCCCCACTTATGCCCTGCCCCTGCAAGGTGGCCTGCCCTCCAGCTGCTGGAGCCCCATCCACGGTGAGCAGCACAGGGACAACTGATGTACAAGATGGCAGCGGCCCCAACTCCCCTCCCAGCAGCCTCAGGGGCCATCTGCCCTGGAAGCCATGCCCACTTTCTGGTCACGTGGTCTGTTGTGATTGGCTGGCATGACCAGCACTTTGCTCTGGTTTCCGTCTTGGCAGGCAGCGTCGCCTGTGTTGTCAGGTGCTGTGCAAGGATATTGCTCAGCTCAAGGATAAAGCTCTCCTGGGCTGGGCTCAGGTGCCGCTTCGTCCCGCTCGCAGGATCAGGCCAGGCACCACTTGGTCACCTCCTTGGAGGCGTCCATGTCCCCCTACCCCCTGCTTTTTGACACCCTTTTACCCTCTTGAAGTTCCCCCACCACGGATGTGTCAGGGTTTGTTCTGCAGCTTGGTAAAGTGGGGGTCCCGAACGTGCCCTTTACTTCTGTTTAATTACTTTCCATTCAGATTTAAACTTTAACTGTTGCTTCCATTACCTCATATTAAAGAACATTTTCTCCAGTTTATACCTATGGTTTTGTGGGTATATACATTTAATTACTATAGCTTTATAAATGCATAAATATGTATAAAAATATACATATGTAGAAGTGTGATATATATAATAGTGTACCTATGTCTAAATAAAGTATATATTTATAAATACTTCTTTATATTTCTATATATCTATATATTGTATATATTGTATATAAATTGCATATAGAGGTATGTATTTTTATATCTGAGCAATTCCTAGGCCAAACAAAGCAGGCAACCAGTCACAGGTCTACCTGAGAACACGTGGGTATGACGGTGTCAAGAAATGGCTGTCGGCCCACCACAGAGCAGTATGAAAACACGTAGGTTATGATGTTTAACAAAATGGCGGCTCCCTGCCACAAAACAATGGTGTCTTGCACCCTCTCACTTATTATCTTGTGTATCAGTTGTCCCTATACTACTTTGGTGCTATAAGCATATGGAAATCTGTAGCAGGTGAGCAAAAAAAAAGTTGAGGGAGTGAAAGGCAACTGTCTTGAAATAATAATAAAAAGGTAATATACCATACATAATTTGTATAAATGATAGCTGGTAATCCTGTTTATTTAGAACAGCTATTTCTGTATAATTACTGCTATATGAAGCAAGTTAATTGCTGCCATAACTTCAGAGTTCATTGGAAAACTGTTGTCAGAATCCTTCAAAAAAAGCATGGAATTAAAAAGTAATTACCTTTGTGTTCAGTAGTTTCCAAGATATTTCTGTCACAGCAACTTATTGTGAATTCCTCCACAATACTTCTCCTAAAGTACAAATATTTGAAAATTTGGTCTTCCGTGATAAACTCAGACAATTTTGAACTCAACGTTGCCTGCTGTGTGTCTCAGACACATGCTTTTTCAGTATTTCAGCAAAAATAGTAGAGCTGTTCATGAGATGGGTACGAGGGGGAAAATTAAGTAAATTTATGATTTTGTTCATTACCAAAACCCCAGACAGTCTTCTCTTTGACGTGATTTTGGTGGAAGGAAAAAATTTACTCCAAGGATGTTCTGTGACAAAAATAGCAAAGGGCTGAAGGATGGTAGGGCCCATGTACTGTAGTATGTGGGGAAAAAGCATAAGAAGACTGGAGAAAAATGATGTGGAGCATCAGAGAAGAGCCTAAACCAGATCTACAGAGAATGACGTTGAAATGTTTAGAGTTAGGAGATTGACCGTGAAAATGGGCCAGGGAGAAAGGTGCTTGATGGGACTGTGGCCTAGTGTAAGAGACTGAGCCAAGAGACCAGCTTACAAAGAGAAGTGACAGAAGAGTTGGCAACTGTTACTGCCCATTTTTTCCTCCAGAGTTTAGAACTAAATCCAAGACTCCTGAGCCTTGCCGTTCATTTGTCATTACTAAACACTTGCCAAATCCATGGGCAAAACACTTGTTCACCAACAATGATCTGTCAGTTCAAGTACCAGAATTCCACACAATGCCTCTTGCCTTCTGTTCATGGATCAAGTATCACCAGAGGATGTTCAGGGTTGCAGAGGAGCAAGGTTGGGAAGAAGGAGGACACCCCAGCCCCACCCCCACTTCCTAGAAAATAATGCATGCATGCATGTTGTGCTAAAAGAATATTCTTAAGTTTGAAAAGTCAAGGGCTCAGAAGTAGGATGGTTCATGCAACCCTCATTTAGCCATTTAAGCAATGCAAAAGTCATTAACTGTAAGATCACAGACTATTTTTATCCATGAGACATTGTAATTAGGACAGAAAGTAGACCTGCTCTAAGGAGGAATCAAAGATATGTGCTGAAGGAGCCTGCTTACAGGACTTTTACTTGTTGCAGATTTTGGAAAGAAAGAAGTAATGAAGCAGGAGTACGAAAGATGGTCTCATACTTAAGACAGCAAACTTACTTCGGGGAAATGGATCCTACCTTTGCTTCTACTACAGGATTCTCATGTGACACCGGTTTGGCAGATTATTTTTGGAAAAGTAAGACGTTATATTATGTAGTGTTGTAAGGCTCAAAGAAATTGAAACAAGTAAAAGTTCAAGTATTACATTTATGTATGCTCATAACCCTCATTGCTACCCAGCTGCATACAACCGCCTTTTGCTCTTATGCCCCCTCTGTAGAAGCTCCTTTTACCCTTGTAGCAAGCAACACTGGGATCCTTTGATGAAGGTCACATCACATCACCTCCAGGGTAAACAAAACGCATCTACGTAACCAGACCAGGCGTAAAGTGTCATTGCTAGTCCAATCTTCTGGTAAATACTGTAGAACATTTGTTCTTTAAAGCACAAGACAGATCTGAGATGTTTTCTCTGAGTATTCACAGTTGCCCATACAGGTCAGCCCCTAGGAGTTTCCAGCAGGTTCGCATATCCGGAGTTCGCAGATTTGTCTCCCAGACAAGCTTCAGGCAGCTTCTGTGCTACATGTACAGATGGATGCAGTCTCTATGCCTTAGGGCCTGCATCTGTATAATGGAATTAATATAATCCTTGTCTTCATACACAAGGTGTCATGGTGAATTAACCACTTTCTCATGTAAAGCACTCCAGTACTATGGTAATACAGATGAGCACCTGAATAAACTTCCAATTCTCCTTTCAGAGAGTGTTTGAACAATGTGTAGTCAACAAGTCATGGCACCGCACACTGTACAACATGCATGAAATATCAAATTAACATTGTAAGGGAAACTTGTATCCTGACATTTCCTACATTGTAAATTCTGGTCTCTGCAACCCTAATGTTCTTTTAATATTGTTTCTCAGGTTAATGCTTTTATAAAAATGCTATCTAAGTATCCACCCATATAATAACATTTTATTATTTTGTCAATGTCAGAGTCAAAAGAAATACTGGGATTTTTGATGCAGCTAGCTAATATTTTTTTAAGTGGACTATATATAGCTATCTTGAGTATCTTAAACTAAAGAATGAACCCCATCCTCCTATAAAATTTCATTAAGTCTTTGTGAAAACATCTACGAATACAGATTGGAAAAAAAAAAAAAGAATGTCACTAATATCACCCTCAGATTTTAGAAATATGCTCATGTCTTCTATTTCATAGAGGTGTTATAACTTATTCATTTACTCTAGCATCCTTAGGATGTTTTCTTTATTTGCATTAGACTCAAATAGGAATACATATATTTTCTGTGAGTCTCATACTGCATTAATTGATTTCAATGAGAACAAGATTTAAAATATTTACATACAGCTGTGGTAGAAAATTTTACTTGTAGTCCTGTCTCAATAGAGCTATGACTGTGAAGATTGTGTTTATGATAAAAATGAAGGGATGAAGCAGCTTTTGCATTTCTTGCAATAGCATTAAGTTACAGAAAAAGTATATAACTTTCAAGGATTCTGGCTGGTTCATGAACAGCTGCACTTAATTTACCCTTCTGCTAATTAGCAGTGCTTAAAAACCTATCAAATGACACTTCTAATTGACAGCATACTCTGTGATTATAAACTGATTAAACTCCATGATCTCTCACCCCCTTGTAAATACTTCTGTCACCTTTTCCAACAGAAATTAGTCAGAATTATTTCCTATGGATCTAGGTTGTGTTGTTTTATTGAGCTAAATTTCAACTCCTAACCTCAATTGCAGTTACCCATTTATTATGATTATCTAGTCAGTACAGCAGTTATTTCTGTTGATGTTTCTGTAAAGCAGATAGTATGAGTGAGGTTGGCCTAAAAAGAGCAAATAGAGATGCCTTTTTTATTAGCAAATGCTTCTTGCATTACTGTACCATAGCAATAGTACTCCTAGGCTTACAGTTGCCTATTCACTCAAGCTGAGGCAAGCATCTGCAGACATCTGTCTTAAAACCAGCTGAGACAGAGTCTTTTCAGACAGTTATTTGAATACCAGACTCTTTTGGATAGCTTTCACCTTATTCAGAGAGGATTAAGTCTAGCCCCTTTGATGATCTTTTCCAACAAGCATCATGGAATGGCTGAGTTTGGAAGGGACCTCTGGAGATCGTCTAGTTCAACCCCCTGCTCAGATCAGGGTCCGCTCAGATTTTGAATATCTCCAAGGAGGGAGACTCCTCTCTCTGGGCAACAAGTGCCAGTGCTCACAGTAAAAAAAGCTTTACTTACATTTAAGCAGAATTTCAAATGGATCTCAGTGGAAGGTGATGAGTCTCAATACTTTTGAAAACAAAAAGTGCCTCAGGCCACTTGCCTGTTGCTTAAACTCAGGAAAGCATGTAGCTATGTGCTTTGCTTTAAACTGATAGATTTTTTTATTAATGGAAGTTTAACAGAAGGTGGGTTTTTAAAAAATCTCAATTGACTTCTACCCCCATTTTTAGATATATAGCATGTTCAAAGGAATCCAGCTTTCACCAACCTTAAAAACAGAAGGATCTGCCTTTATATGGTGAAATGTAACTTTTATACTCATGTTAATTTGCTGCAGATTGATTTAGTATGTAGCTGGATAATATAAGTATGCATCTCCTGTATCCTCAATTCATGGAATTCAAGCATTTAAATCAAGGAGACATATTCAGAAAGAAATGCTCATTCCTGAATACAGTTTTTTGGAATAACACTTTTGTAAGGCAAATCTGAGAATAAGCAGACTGAAGGTCAGGTTCTGAACATAATTATGGTCACTATAAGTAAATCAGGAAGAATATTAATTTGAAGCAAAGGATGCTTATTTCTGATTTAATTTTAAAATTCCCTATGGGTCATATTCTATAAAATTAGTCTCTCATCTCAGAGAAAATCCACAAAAAAATCACTTTGTAAAAATAATTTTAAAAACAGGTGTTTGTTTTCTTTCTGCTCCACCTCTATTTCTGCCATTCTTTTTCCTTATACATGTGTGCTTTCCCATGATAGGAAAGGCATTCCAGTTTAGGAAACATAATCCAATCAGGAAACATAAACAGTACTTGTTTACTCAAGACCAATGACAACTTGCAAAACATTTCCAGTAACTAATGTTTATAGTGAACTTTCAGGCAGTGCATGGTTAAAGTTTTTATAACTACAGTAAAATCCTAAGAAATTGTGATCTATACTGCAGTTGCTACTGCAGAAAGGAAGACACAGTACACAGACAATTCACAATATCTCTTACTGAATTTTAAATTTGCCTGTACCGTATCTGCCTTCCTTTCTACACAACCACTATCTAAATAGAGGTCACAAATATTTACATTGTAAAGGAGTGCTTGAAACATTTATAGAGTGGCAAAATATAGAATAACTGGAACAAGGCTTTCCATATCCCGGTCCTACCACCTCTACCTTGCCTTGTCACCCCCCAAGGGTCCATCCAGACTGAGATGAATGATTACTGTTTGCTACTTTTTTGGTTGTTCATTTGGCATACAAAAATTCATTCCCTCTGTCCTCCGCCATAAGCCTGTTCTGCAATCAGAAAATGAAATATTTCACTTTACGTGCTAAGACTTTTTTTTTTTTTCCTAATTAAAGCTGTCTTCTTAGGGCTGTCTTTTGCAATAATTCAGCTAACAATATCACAATAAGACTGTACAAGATATCACAGTTCTTGTGGAAAAAGTGTTTTTTTTGAAACTTAGCAGCAGAAATGCTTCATCAGATTAGCAGATCTGTACTCTTACAGTATCTCATAAATGTCAAAATTAGGTTCTTGCAGAACAAGCCATAGTGGCAGAGAATGAAGACTTGTAAGTAGAGTCTATGAAGACAGTAGTACTGGTGAAACAAGAAGCAGAGGTCTGATGCATCAAAGACCGCTCGTAGACTGGAAGGTACAAATCCCAGGCAGACCCTGACTTTGTATTGGGTATAAAATACAAATATCACCATTTTTTACCCCTAGTTTCCATGGAAACAAAGATTGAATGCAAAGCACAGGCAAGAGCTAAGGTCCCCAGCTTTGAATGCAATAAGTGCACCGGAGTTCCCACGTTCAGTTCATATTCTCCCCTGCATAGATCTGAGGGGCAAAGGCCAAGCTGTGGTCTGTTTTCCCTAGATTGCTCTGCAAGCCACACTGGAAATTGGAAATTGTTTCCCATTTTCAGAGGCAAAGTCACCTAAATTATGCCTGTTTCTTGCTTGAATACACTAGGACAAGAGATAGTTGCCTCACCTGGCCTCCACAGTGCGCTTGGACACTAGCAGAGTTTGTTCCATGTGACTTTGATTTACGCACTGACTACAATTCTGTTTACACACTGAGAACATTCCTGTGGTCCTGGAGTCATGAAAAATGTAAAATATTGGTTAATAAGCAGAAGATCTGGAAGGCAACATTGTGTTTCTGTGGAAAGAAATGGTGAACATAAACAGGAGAAAAAAAGAAGTTGAATGAATGGACTGAACAGACTGGCACAAATCTTGGAGTTTCCGTATTTTGTATCATTTCCCTATAGAAAGCTTTGTGTTACATACTCTACTGAATCTAGAACAAGGCCTAGCCTCTAGAAAATGAACTGAAAATGTAAGTAAGTGAAGGTTGTTTTTAAAATCCAAAAATTATAACACTAACCCAAAAGCTCTGATCTTAGGATAGCATGGAAGGAGGGCTTTACCCTTAACAGGCCTTTACTTTTTCAGGATTCTCTAGCACTTGTTGAAGCAGCATTAAAAAACCAAAAGTATCTGTTCTTGTGTTTTAATTCTTTTGGATATCCCAGAATGGATCACAGGGGACATCTTATGCCAGCTTTCTGACAGTCACTTGGCACAGCAGTAAACTCTCATTGGTTTCTGAATAAAACATGTGCCTATCCTGTAGTTCTCAAACTCTCCACATCATGTCAAGTGCTTCAAATTTGATGGAGAATGTTAACTGCACTCTGCCTGCTTGCCACGGCTTAAGCTAGTTAAGATTTTAATTAAATTTCAAATATTTATTTATTTAATTTATATTCCAGCTGAAGTTACCATTTAGAAATGCCCTTCTCTGAAAGACAGCATTGTTGAGTGTCTGTATGTGGTGGAGGAAAATAGGGTGAGTGCCTTGTAATAACACAACACAGGAAAAAACAGCACCCAAGCCTGAATGGGAAGAAGAATCAAACAGATGCAGGGGAGAAATGGGGACAGGAACAAAAAAATCTTGATTTTCTTTTTAATAATGTGTGCATAGATACTAGGTTAGTAGCCAAATATTCAAGTTTTACAATTACCAGCTTAACTGTAAAACAACAACAAGAAGATTTGTTTACTGAGAGTTATTCTAACTGCAAAGCAGAATGTCCCTCAAGGTCTCTTGACCTTTGGCAACACCTCAGAAATTCAGTTCTTTCATAACAGGAGCTACTGGGCATCACTAATGGAATTATGGAAGCACGTGGAGTGATCTGACATGAATGCATCCAACTGAGTCAAAGAGTAGGATAGACAAGATTTACAATGGTTAATTCATTCTTACACACTTCTGAGGTTTTTAAAGCCTTTGCACAGCAACCCCCTTACAAAGGTGTATGAAACTGGGTGTGGTTTGTGTTGGTTTGTTGGATTTCTTTGAAGGAGGAAATGCAGGTGGAGTGGGACAGAGTGAATGGCACTTGCTAGCACAATGAGAAGGGGCACTTGACTGATGCTGGCAGCAGTAGAATATAGAGGACAGAAGCTGGGAAGGTCTCTTGGAGGAAAGACAGTGAAACCGGGAGTCATACAAGTCGACAGCATCCTTCTTCATGCCAGCAAACAGGCACATCAGGTAAAGGAAATATCTGAACCATTAGACTCTCTCAGTAGCTCCCAGACACGCAATACAACCTTATTAAAAAATCAAGGTGACAGCAGCAAAAGGATGAAGTGCTAATTAAGGACATGACAATAAAAAGTTAGTTTTGAATTAAGTTTAGTTTGTATGTTTTCTTCCTAAAAAATTAAACACATATATACAGTCGTGTAAGTAGAGTGGAATGGTTAGGGAATTATCTTTAGAGAGGAACCAATTTCTTTGTTCTGCAAGCTGGAAGGCTATTGCCTAGATTGCTGTTATTCTCTGAGGTTTCTTTTGTGCCTACACCTGCACAATCATGCTCAGACTTTTCCAGACTATACTCAAATGCTCTTGCATATAAAGCCATTTGGTTGGACTCTGGAGGAGTCAGTTTCTTCTCCAACGTCAGTATGATCTGAGAGGACCAGAAACCCTGGACAGAGCCCCTTATTCCCCACATTACTTACTCTACATTTAAGTTATAAAAACCTTCTCAGATGTGCAGAAGCCTTAGCCAAAGATAATGGAAAAGAGTTAATACGAGGAATGTTCCAGTATTCAGTAAATCAGTAAATTAGTCAGTTACATTGTACAGAGCGAATTAGATTGCTTACACCACCATATTTTCAGAGTAACTTTAGTAAGAATAAAGCCTATTTTAATACTGTTCTTAAATAAAGTATAAGACCACATTTCCTCAGCTTATATATCACTGCTAGTTCTGGACAGAACATGAGATTTTCTTGTTATGGATGATTTCAAGGTTGAATATTTTCTTTCTATTTCAACATCAAGTAAAAGAAGGCTTTTACTTGCGTGTGACTTTAATTTTCATCTGCCATTTCCTAAAAAAAGAAAACACCAAAACAGAATGCAAAACACCTATATAGACAAAAGTAATGAGGTTATCCAGAATAGGACACACCCTGGACTTTGAAGTGCTAGCCTAAGAGGAAAAAGATTGGGTTTCAGTCTTTTGCCTCGAATGAAGCAGAGCCCCAGACATTAGCCTCAGTCCTCAGTATAGTCCTTTATATAGCTATACAGTCTTCTACAGATAGACATCAAAACAGGTTGCTCCCTGCTTGGAGTAAGTGGAACCAGGCAAAGAGTTGTAACTCAGTCATAATTCCCTTCCTGACCTACAGCAGTGCATAGCCCACTTTTAGGACATATAAATTCACCACATCACCCTTAATAATTGCTATGGGCCTTTGTGATTTGTTCTGTCATTTTATAAATAAGAACAAATCCATGGTGCCCTCATAACTGAATCAGCATTTATAACTTTGATCCTATTTTCAATGTAGTATGTATGATAACCTTTTGGTACTGCTTCGATCCCACACAGTGCTGCAGTATTTCTCTTTCCTTGCTGTGCATGTATAAAATACTGGAAAGGGAGCTGGCTTCCAGCAAGAATAAAGGTCATTTGGATCCTGAAAGGCACTTTCTGAAAGAAGTTTATTTGAAACATCATTTAATGTAAAGAGTGATACCAGTAAAATGAGGATTTTTAGAAAATTTCAAGGGATGTAAAACTAAAGTTATCTCCTTGGATATTTTCAGTTTCACAAAAGTCTCCTCCAGAATCTATTAGAAAGTAACAATAGTCTAAATTTTGTGGTTTTCTTCAATAAATATTTGGATTTAAAAACCTGCTGCAAAATAAATATTTTCTAACAGGCAGGTGTCAGCAAATTACTAGAGGGTCCATTGGCTACTGATTCTTCTCTCAATGGTATTCATTTTTTTAAATACTGATTTAAAAATGATATTAATACATTGTAAAATTTGTAGGTGACTCCTGGAAAATAAGAAAGGAAGGAGAAGGGGCCGGTGCTGTTTGAATGTCATGATTCAGTTAGATATATTCCAGTACAATTAAATACAATACAATATATCTAAAAATTGAACAATTCAACTATTTTTATAGAATGAATGTCTCAAAAAACAGTCCCTCACAAATTACTTACATTTGTGTCATTGTATAGTTAGCTACCTCATTGTGAACTCTTCCTGCAATGTCTTGCTAAATGGGCAAGTAAATTCTTCACAATGTTATGAAAAGGAGTGGTATCAAATAAAAGTAGGAAAGTGTGCGTCTGTACACAGCACTAGTAAAAATCAGTGCTAGAATGCATTTCTGGAATGGCTCCAGGAAAACAAGTAAACACTGAGAAAGCGCAGAAGAGAAGCCTGTAATTATTAAGTGATTATAAAACAAATCTGTGATGTCAGGCTGATCAGGCTTAACTATTCTGTTTATTTAAGAGGCTGAAACGTGACTCAATCACAGTACATAGTTATTTGCACATGAAAAAGACATTACAGGAAAGACTTAACAAGGCTCAATGGCTACAGAAAAAATCAGAGAAATCCAACCTGGAAATAAACCTGAAGTTTATATAAGCAAGTATCAGAACAGCCTACTGCAGGGGGTCGTAAACTCAATTGTATGGCATCTTCAAGACAAGATTGTGTATCTTACTAAAAGACATGTCATCAACAAGCTTTCACAACACTCTCCAAATCTCGGAAATCTGCTACTGCATGAGTATAGCTCTACCATTTAAGGAATATTTATATTTAAAAGGCTGTTTCAACTTGTCAATTACTCTAAGTAAGAAGGATCTATAAAAGCATAAACATCAGTTAGTTAAAACTCTTTAACAGAAGAGCATTCATTTTTCCCCATTTTGAGATTCCTTGTGAAACTTTCTGAAGAATAAGAACCCTAAGCAGTACAATGTACTTACACTACCTAGACAGATAGAACACATAAGCTATATGAAACAACATTAATTATACTGCAGAAAAGAAAGAATTCTTTTTTAAAAAATTGCCTAGAGGGTTGGTCATGTTACTGTTCATCTGCTCTTCAGTCTACAATATGCTCTAATTCCCAGAAGCAGCATCTTTGGAAGAAAGTTGCTCCTCAGGTAATGACCCAAACTTCCTGTTAACAATGATTACCATTTAATCTCCAGCCACATGGGGTCCTGCACATGGGTCAGGGCAATCCCAAGCACAGTTACAGGCTGGATGGAGAATGGATTGAGCACAGCCCTGAGGAGAAGGACTTGGGGGCGTTGGTTGACAAGAAGCTCAACATGACCCGGCAATGTGTGTTTGCAGCCCAGAAAGCCAACAGTATCCTGGGCTGCATCAAAAGAAGCGTGACCAGCAGGTCAAGGGAGGTGATTCCTCCCCTACTCTGCTCTTGTGAGACCCCACCTGGAGTACTGCGTTCAGCTCTGGGGCCCCAACATAAGGAGGACATGGACCTGTTGGAGCAAGTCCAGAGGAGGGCCACGAAGATGATCAGAGGGATGGAACATCTCTCCTATGAAGACAGGCTGAAAGGGTTGGGGTTGTTCAGCCTGGAGAAGAGAAGGTTCTGGGGAGACCTTATAGCAGCCTTCCAGTACCTAAAGGGGACCTACAGGAAAGCTGGAGAGGGACTTTTTACAAAGGCATGTAGTGATCGGACAAGGGGTAATGGCTTTAAACTGAAAGAGGGTAGATTTAGATTAGATATAAAGAAGAAGTTCTTCACTGGGAGGGTGGTGAAGCACTGGCACAGGCTGCCCAGAGAAGTTGTGGATGCCCCATCCTTGGAGGTGTTCAAGGCCAGGCTGGATGGGGCTTTGAGCAACCTGATCCAGTGGAATGTGTCCCTGTCCATGGCAGGGGGGTGGGAACTAGATCATCTCTAAGGTCCCTTCCAACCCAAGCCATTCAATGGTTCTATGATATTATTTTAAATCCCTCACATTGTTCTCTAAAGGAAGATTCTGTGTGCATTATGCAACCCAAAAAATCCACTATTCCTTCCCCGACAGCTTGCTGCCTGCTTTTTCCAGCACTTAGGTTCCCCCAGCTGCAGGTGTTTGCTTAGCCTTAGCCCTTGGACCTGGCAGCTGCCCTCACCTGTCACACTTAAGTCCTCTTGCAGTTGATAAACAAGATTTTTTTTCCCTTTTTTTTTTGAAAGGGATTTTTCAGAGCACAGCTAACAGACAAAGAAACAATCTGAATGCAGGTAGGCAGAGTTCAGTGAGGATGCCCTCTCAGGCAGTGGGAGATGTGGGCTTAGGCTCTACCTCCAGACAGAAGGACCTGGTCCCTGGGAGCAAGTGGGGTAAGAGGAATCTCTTCTGTTGTTGAAGCTGCTCCGGTACTGAGGTGAGTGTTTCTCCTGGTTTCAGCTGGGACAGAGTTAATTGTCTTCCTAGTAGCTGGTATAGTCCTATGGTTTTGAGTTAGGTATGAGAAGAATGCTGATAACACACTGATGCTTTCACTAAATTTAGTGTGGATCTGCTATGAAGCAATCATAACATCATAAGTTATTTAGAAAGGGTTCACCTCTTCAGAATTCGGTAAGAGAATTCCAGAAGTAGAGATAAATACAGACGTCACAAGACATCGCTAAATTGAACAACATATAAAAGTTCGCAGAAGTTAAATCTGATCACATCAGAGAGATACTGTGTAAAATCCTCTGCTGTAGTGGAAGTTTGTGCTTTCTCCAAAATTAGAAGATGATCATTCATCATGTTTTCGGTACTTTACTCATCTTCAACCCCAACATTCAGATTTGGGGATTTTCTGAACAAGGTGGCTCTTTATGCCTTTCTGTCATTCTCTTAGGTCTTAAAGTACTAGAAAATCATTCTCCTCTTGACCAATAAGGGCTTATTTGCAGCATAAGCAATAAATGACTTCTCTGTCTGTGACTTTGTCATGCTCTTATGTGCAGACAGGAAGGAGACAGGAGATGTAAAAGAGCCAGTAGCTGAAAGTCAGACCTCTTGGAAATAAATGCAGGAGTAGCCTCCAGATTTCACATTTAGAGAAGAATTGGGAAAAATGAAGAGGAAGGGAGCAAAGAACACTGCTGGTTTTGGCTGGGATAGAGTTAATTTTCTTCATAGCAGCTGGTATGGGGCTATGTTTTGGATTTGTGCTGAAAACAGTGTTGGTAATACAGGGATGTTTTCGTTACTGCTGAGCAGTGCTTACACAGAGACGAGGCCTTTTCTGCTTCTCATGCCACCCCATCAGTGAGTAGGCTGGGGCGGCACAAGAAGTTGGGAGGAGACACAGCTGGGACAGCTGACCCCAACTGACCAAAGGGATATTCCAGACCATATGACATCATGCTCAGCAGATAAAGCTGGTGGAAGGAGAAGGAAGAGGGGGATGTTCGGAGTGATGGTGTTTGTCTTCCCAAGAAAGGGTTATGCGTGATGGAGCCCTGCTTCCCTGGGGACGGCTGAACACCTGCTTGCCGTTGGGAAGTGATGAATGAATTCCTTGTTTTGCTTTGCTTGTGTGCGTGGCTTTTGCTTTACCTATTAAACTCTCTTTATCTCAGACCATGAGTTTTCTCACTTTTACCCTTCTGATTCTCTCCCCCATTGCACTGTGAGGGAGATGAGTAAGCAGCTGCATGGTGCTTAGTTACCGGCTGGGGTTAAAGCACGACAGGACACACACAAGGATACAGAAAGACTGGGTCACCTGTCTATTAATGAATGCTGTAGAACAACCAAATAAGCTTTAATCTGTAAAATTGATGTTAACCGATATGGCTATCATTTTCATTGTGTGGGTTTTATATAAAGGCTTGTATTCACTGAATTTCTTTCTGAAACAACAGCAGGACCCACAAAGTTCTCCCATTGATCATATTTTTTGTAAATAAGCTGTGGTTCCACATCACTGTGATTTTTCTTTGTGTTTTTTTTTTCTTTTTCCTTTTTTTAAAGCTGGTTGACTAAGGAAACAAGGCTTCAGTAATTGTTCTGGCATCTCCCCCTTAGCAAATTTTTATCCACTCTGTCACCTTCACTCAAAGTTGTCAGGTGCAGCAGAGGTTTTAAAGTAATTAACTTCCTACAAACTTTGAGAAAGTAGCCAGCAAAGCTGAGGAAGAAGGTCTGTATTGTAGTAATGGGAGGCAGTAGCATGAGGTCAGCTGTGGTTTCAGACAGTAGAGAATCCTCACTGGAAAGACCAACTGTTCTTGGAACCACCTTTAAAATGTTTGCATTATGTTTGTGTCATCATATTTCTGGTTTTAGATGCTATACCCTGTTAAAAAACAAACCTTTGATTAAGTCTTACATCAGTAAAAAAGACAATTGATACAGTTTTGCAGAGGAGATGTTGAAAAACAAGTGTAATAGGGAATACTGGATACTGTGTTCTCCAACAGGAATCATATTTTTTTGGATAAGGGACACAGGCATTATATATTTCAGGCTAAACATCTAAAGCATTGTATAGTAGAGAAGAGAGGAGGTTTTCAGCAAATAGTATGCCAAAATGATAACTCTTCATGTGTTTTATCTTAAATTGCTGTAATTTAATCACACATTGCCCAAGATGCAAAGCTTATCTGTCATTCATTTTTACAGCTTACATGCTTTTTGAAAATAAGCAGAAACATTGCTAGAATTCTAATGACTGCTTTGCTACGGTGCATCACGAGAACTGCAAACTGCCCTACATTTCAAATCTGCTCTTTGGCGTTGCTTAACCAACATGCTTCAGACCCTATATTGTACTCACTTGTACTAATTTCCTTGAATTACTATATAAGACTGTCATTCACAGGCTTCTCAGAACAAACAGCATCCAGGAAATACAACAGAAACTAGTCAACAAAAGCAGATGGGCATCCTGGGAATCTGGAGTGATAAAAATAATACAACAGAACACATCAGCAGTGCATATAGCTGTTTTATGCAGCTTTGTGATCTTATTACTATTACTTTCATCTTCTCTCTAGTTTTCCCTCTTCTCTTTAAAGTTCCATTTGGTATATTACGCTGCCCCTCCCTGAAGGCCATGGAAAAGAAAGGAACCTCAAGTGTGTAAAGAGCAAAGGTGGTTTAAAACATTGGAGCTAAATCTAAGCAGAAAGTCAGTGGCTGCAAAACCAAGCGAGCACATCCCTTCCAGCATCTGAAGAACAGAATTAACTACCCAAGATTTCTACATAAGGAGAAACTTAGAGATTTGAGAATAAAAGTAATACAACCACACGTGTGCTTGTGGGGGCATGAACATGCAGGGTGTAGCAAACAGCAGATTCCAGCCACATTTGGCATGGACCTCTTGTGGTTTAACCCCAGCTGGTAGCTAAGCACCACGCAGCTGCTCTATCACTTGCCCCCACCCAGTGGAATGGGGGAGAGAATTGGGAAAAAAACAAGTAAAATTCATGGGTTGAGATAAGAACAGTTTAATAGAACAGAAAGGAAGAAACTAATAATGATAATAACAATAATAAAATGACAATAATAATAAAAAGGATTGGAATATACAAAACAAGTGATGCACAATGCAATTGCTCGTCACTTGCCGACCAATGCTCAGTTAGTTCCCAAGCAATGGTCCCCCCAGGCCAACTCCACCCAGTTTATATACTAGGCATGACATCTCATGGTATGGAATATCCCTTTGGTCAGTTTGGGTCAGCTGTCCTGGCTGTGTCCCCTCCCAACTTCTTGTGCCCCTCCAGCCTTCTTGCTGGCTGGGCATGAGAAGCTGGAAAATCCTTGACTTAGTCTAAACATTACTTAGCAAAAACTGAAAACATCAGTGTGTTATCAACATTCTTCTCATACTGAACCCAAAACATAACACTATACCAGCTACTAGGAAGAAAATTAACTGTATCCCAGCCAAAACCAGAACAGCCTCCCTTTGTACGTCCTGCTCAGCTTTTAACAGAATAATTCAATTCATTGGATGGGGCAGAATCTAGTTCAGTGGTTAGGGCACTCATCTGAGATCAGACCTCATTTCCAGTATTCGCTTCAGTCAATACTGAAGTAATTTATGTTACTTATTCCTTGTGGCAGGGACTGGAAGGGGGCTTACCCCCCCCAGCCTGAGCTTTCTGGCCATGAGACCATATAACTCCATCTAGTTGGCTGGTGTCAACAAGAGCCTGGACGCTCTTCTGGGAAGCATCCCAAATGACTGTGCTAATCCTAAAGTAAAGGGAGACTCCTCTTCAGAGTATGTTAAAACACCTGATCATACCATCCCTGGAGGTATTCAAAAAGCGAGTGGATAGGGTACTCCAGGGCATGGTTTAGGGGGCATGGTTAATGGTTGGACTTGATGATCTTGAAGGCCTTTTCCAACCAAAATGATTCTATGATTCTATGATTCTATATAGGTGCACTGTGGATATACTTAGTGAATCAGGTCTTAGAGGCGAAAAAAGATACAGAACTGTGTTACTGAATCCAGCTAAAGGAAGCTGAAGAGCCTATCTATTTAAACTTAAGCAATGCTGGGCATGCTCTGAAGCAGAATATTTAGGTATAAAACAAGCATTTCTGGTGAAAATAGAGATAGCTGGCACTCTCTTCTTAAAGTCCTAAAACCTATAAACAAAAAGAGATGAGTAAATTTCTGGTTTTGTGATCTTAATTTGAATGCCTACTTTCCATTTTAAGCTTTAGAATCCAAGAAAGTAAAAAAAGAAACAAAATTAAATATTTACCCTAGGAAAAAAAAGACACACATTTCTGCATACTCAGCAGAGTTGATCAATAATAGTCTAATTAAATATTAAATATATTAGGTAAATATTAAACATTAAATATTTATAAATATTTAATATATGAAATATTTAGCATAGTGTACTGTGAATATTACAATAATATAATAATTCTAATAAATCTTAGAATAAAATAATATAACTATAAACATTTTAATAAAAAACATTATTTTAAATATATTATATTATTCAGGAAGCAATGATTGTGGGATTTTTTTGGATGAAAATGTTTTGAGCAATTTGAAGTCCTGACGCTATTAACCTTTCATACAGTATATTAGCACAATATTTTTTATATATATAATATATAATATCTCTCTACATATAATACATAGCAATCTTATGATAATGAAGAATCCATAGTTTTATTAAAAACAGGATAAACCCAGTAAAATTTATCTTTCTTTATATCAAGGAAGGATAATTAAGAAATATATCAAGGAAAGCAAGTCTGCACTATGCTATCAAATTATTGCAACACATGTAATAGCTCATCTATTCTTTATCAAATGAGATGAGCTTTTGTTCATTTTCATCATAACAAAACAATATGTATTAATTAGTATTGGTACTTAGGGATTTGTTTCAGTAGACAATTATTGTGGGACTGGAGATAGAAAATGTTTAAAAACTAAAGGGCTACATAACCATATCTGTGACAAGAAATGGGAAGTGCACTTAAAAGTGTTTTATTTCCGTGTTTATATTCAATTTAAACACAGGCAGAATTTGAAGTACTAATGTCTCTTCAATTTTTCTTCCCATGTCTGTGTGTGTATGCATTTTTATATCTTGAAAAATTGATAAAGACAATGAGGAAATTAAATTTTCTCAGGAAACTGTTTTAGGAGTAGTATTCAAGGCAAATTTTGACACAAGGTCCTGCCTAGATAATTACTCATCTGATTTTCATGTTGACTCTCCTGCAGCGCTAGCGTAGATCCCCTTGGGATCGCTATGCAGTCTAAATGCACAACAATAGCAAGAACACTCTGACTAAAACCAGATACTAATGTTAGTCGTAATTTGACTTACTAAAATAGTTTGGTGGATTTCTTTTTGTAGTTCGTTAAACAAGCTTACCACTATGCCAGAAATGTTCAAAGAAAAACAGGGGATGAGAAATGAATTGGCATGCTCAAAACAGCATATATGTGTTAATGTTTATCTTCCTGTTCCTTTGCGACCTCCTTTCTACTTAAGGTTGAAATAAAAATGAAACAAAAGGAGAGGAGGCATTGTACACCATGTTGCACTTTTTCATCATAGTCAATAATCCATAGATATTTTCTCTGTTATTTGCTATTTATCCTACTGTTGGATTCCTGCCAGTGAATCCTCTTTCAAAGGCCATTATCTTTTAATTTTAAAGTGTTAATATGAATTCATTAATTATCTGCATGTTTACCCAAATGACAAGGGTTACCCCTTTACCCTTCTAAATTGTTTATCCCAAATACAATTCCTGAGTGGTGTTCGTACAGCTAGCAATTTAGTATTGAACCCTCTTCACCTTTAAAAAATAACTGTAGTTTCACTCCATCACTGCAGCCAGATCTAGTTTTCACTCAGATATTCAGGTTTAGATTAGATAAGTCCAAGAAAGCAGGAGACAAAGGATCAGGGAATTTCTACTCTCATGTCAGTCACTCCTGTTGAGCCCAAGCCACTGAGCAGGGTAGGATTCAAGATACTTTGAACCAGGGAGGTGGAGCAAGAGGAGCCTCTATGGCCTGATAGTTTAAAGCCATCAGCCTGGCAAAGAAATCATACCTTCCAGGTGTGTTCTGAGAACTGTTCCTATGTATTATCCTGTATCTCCCACAGCAAAATATATCAATTGCCCTCATAATAAAGGCTAGAACTGATGAAGGCAGCAGATAAATCTAATTTCAGGATTCTGATTAAATGTAGATATCAGGCAGATGTTAACTTAGTCAGTCTGGTCAATACTAAGGTGCTGTAGTATATACTAAAAAGCAAAACTGTAGATTTGAGGTGCTTTAATTAAGAAATACAGAATTTAGTGGTTTCCAGAGTTAGGCAACAGCTTGCATAGATATTTTTACAGTGCAGCCTTTTCTGCCTATGTACTAATGGTTGGCTTACATTTCAGCTTTAGCCTCTTATATCCTTTTGGATATGACCATTGAACTTATATTTTCTTTTTAAATGGGAGAGTAGAATATGATTTTTTTTAATGAGGGTAGAAGTAAGAGAAGAGCTTCCTGTTAGTTTGTTGTCTGTTAATTCTTTATGCCTTTGTGTGTTTCTCTCCATCTTGAACAGAAAAATAGTGGAAATCAAAAAATATAGATTTGATGTTATAATCACTGAAGTCAATGATACGGCTCTCTGATCTGAAGCGTTCAAAATGAAATCCTATAAGCCTCTGGGGTATCATCAATAAGGGTATAATTTCCCATTGATCTAAGAGGATCAGGATATCTGATGAAAAAATGGTATAGAGCACACAAATTCTTGTCAGGCTCAGATGCTCAGATAAAGCCTTTTGGAGAGAAATAAAAATTTACAAAATTGAAAGGAGGGGAAAAGCTAGTTGCTCAACAAAGTATGAATAGATATACTGCATTCTCCAAGAAAGTGGTGTTATTTGAGAAGAATCTTTGAAAGTTTGCTTTAGAAAGTGTTAGACATACTGAATGCCACTCTGAAGCTGTGTAGTGGGATTGTGAATTTGCAGATGAATAAGTCACAGAAAAGGTACCTGCACAACTAAAATGGAAAACTGTATAACTGAAATGTAATTACCCAACATCAGAAATTTGATTTTCATTAGAAACAGCTTTATCTAAGCATCTGAGAGTAGCAAAGTTATGTATACAAGTATCAATATTAATAAATTGGTCATAATTCAAAAGGGGGGGGGGTTGACACAAGTCTGTGTATAAACTTTGCTTTTGAAAGAAGAGCACACAACATGCACTAAGCAGATTTCTTAATTTTAATTAATATACGGTATAGGAAAGAATGCTAGAAATGAAATACATGTTCTGTAATAGTACTTCCTACTTCCATCTTTAACTTTTTTAATCTCTCCGTTTTTCCCTGTCTGCTATTCACTGCTAAGCCCATTTCTCACAGCTCTTGTTTCTCAGTTTAAATCTATTTTTATCTTATTGATGAGTCACTCGTCAGTCTGTAGTTTAACACATCCTGTGTTTCTCCGGATGGTCTCACATGCTTTTTATATAAAGGGAGAGGAGGACTGTGTAATTGCATCGTGACTCTATTCTGTTTCACTCTAAAAGGAAATTAAGGTGGTATTTATTTATAGCCTGAAATATTCTTGATTTTTTTTCCTATGAAAATTTCCATCAGGTTCCTATGAGTGTATTTACTCAGGTCTGCTACTATGTTTTTCCTCACTTGTAGCCTGTATAATGCTGGTGTTTATTTGGTTATGCTGCTTGTCAGTTCAGCTGCAGCTGAAATCACTAAATTCTCATATAATTATAGTGGTGCCATTCAAAATGCTAGAGTTAAGGTTGTGTCAGCAATTCCATTATAAATCCTTAATTTAAATGGTCTGCAATAACTCAACCATAAAATATGTTTTGAGCTGAACCTTGGTTTGTAAGGTTTCAGGCCAGGAGCAACTTCCTTTTCAAACAAACAAACAAACAAAAAAAAGATCTCTAATCATTTCAAGAATGAATTTAGTGCTTGTGAAAAGGCTAAGTTTACTGCTTTAGGAACTAAGCTATAGTAAAAGTCTGCAGTGACACAAGAGGCACATTGCAGGTTTCCTCTGTTCTGCTTCAGTTCAACTTATAAGATTCTGATCCTGTAAGTTGAGGGAATTGTTTGGACCCTATGTAAACTGACCTCTGCTTTAAGGCTGACAACAAGAGAGTCATTTGATGACAATTTTGATAGTATATTAAAGGACCAATTAAAGGCATCCATGACAGCCAGCACAGGGGACTGGTACCACCAAACTGCACTTTACATGCATTCAGTCACCAAGGGACCATTTGGGATAACATGGGCTGAATCTGAACCATGACCTGGAGGTGAAAGACCCTTGTTATTTCATTTTTAAATAATCTGGCTCCCCAGTTGCTTGAAGCCTAATAAGGAGACAATAAAAAGGGACATGGACTGGGCAAAGGCAATACAACCATACAACTGTGTTAGTTCAAATGCCTTTCACATTCTTGTTCTACCATTTTTAAATGGTGTCATTTTTTCTGGATTTCTTAACTGTACCAAAGCACACAACGAAAGCAGAGCCTCTGCCTCTATGTTTTGAGATAATTAGCTGAACACATGTTCCTAGAAGTGTAGCCAGCATTCTTGATCACAGGAGGACAGGCTTACTCAAAAAAAAAAAAAAAGCCCCCAACTGTAACAACTCCCAGCATATTCTTTGCCAGGTGATATCTCACAAAATCCTACTTAACAAAGGAAAAACAAATAGCTTGTAAAACTCTGTTCATATATAGCTAGTATAACCCAAATTTAGTTTGATGTGAACTATAGCTGGCACAGTTCAAAATCTATCTAGAAAATAGATTAATGACAAGTTTTAAAAATGGATTGAGGATCTTCCTGGTGAAGTGCTCTTGTCTATGCATTTCAGCAAGTCTCAGATGATTGTCTTGGAACTTTGAACAGAAACTTTTGACTTTAAACTATTGTCCATGTTACAGTCACTAACAAAACTTCTGTTATCAGTGGGTCAGGATCTTAGTGCATGTATCTAAGGATGAAACGAGAGATATTTAGTCTTCATATTATTATTTGTGGCAATATTGCCTAGAGAGACAGTAAAAGGTAAAGACTGTGCTATACTTAGCCCTAATTATCAGATTATAGCTGTTTCATACAAATCTGTTCTCATATCAAATCTCATGAAGATGTGATTTTCTTTTTTTTTCTTTTTGTCTTTTTTCCTTATAATTCAGTTAAACAGCCTTCAAAATTAGTCTTATTTAAGTTTGTTGCACTATATTTTTCTTTTCTTCTTCACCTTGGTTTTACATAGTGCATTTGGATATTAAAGTATAAGAAGAGTCCATCACTCTAAAGGAAAAAACTTCAGCTCTTAAGGTTACTAGCGTCAATTAAAAATATTTTTAAAGTCTGTTAAAGAAGATATTCCATAAAATGTCTACCTTCTGAAATATGACTGATTAAGCTCTTTCTTCCTGGAAGAGGTTGTGCCATAAAGGAGTCCTTGCAACAGTAATTGTAATAAAATACAGAACTAGACCTCATTAAAATCTAAACCTGAAACTCATAATTTTCCCTTACTGTATGTATACTCTACTACCTGAAAAGACACCTAAAGCTGTTATATTTCATGAAGGGCTTTTGTTCAGCAATTTTCTACACACTTTCATATTGGTTAGCCTGACTGTGTTTTCAGTGAGTGTTTTATCTCCATCTGTATTACCTAGAAAGTAATACAACCATATTTAGGATGCCATAGAAAATAAGGAATGTTACAGTGATGCTATCTACTAAATGTACAGGAGGGAGATAGATAAACTAGCGGTTCAGTGGTTATTGATTTCTTCCTTAGAGTGATCTGGTACTATAACATGAAAAGGTTTTGACATCCCTACCCAGGGTGGTACCACAGAGCCACCACAGTCACACAGATGACAAGCAGTGTTACTCTGGAACCAAAGACAGCTTAGTTACGCCTGCGGAGTGCACTGCTTGTGTACAGCACTGCTGTAGTGAGGCTTTCATTTTAGGGCTCAAGACAGCATTTCATCTCAGCATCAAGCTGTGCTGTGCTGTGCCTCCTGAAGAAAGTTTGTGAGTCTCTAAAATTCAAGTACCTTGCACACAGACATATCCAAAGGAAAGCATGGGTGGCTGCAATCTAGGAAAAGCAGTCAAGCCTTCTAGCTTTAAAACTCTGCTACCATTTTACAGTAAGTTGGCCAAGTAAATTACAAGATCTGTATAAAAAAAACTCTGCTGAAGTTCTAATTCATATTTTCCCAGTTTCAAAATTTGTCATTTGAATGCTTTCCCATGTTAGCAGCTGTGATAGTAAAAGATGGGCAACACTGAAGTCACTCACAAGATTCTTCCATTTTGCAGCAACTCTTCCATTCTTAGCAGTTTTGCAGTGACATAATTACTCACTTGGGTAGGGCCGTTGGCTGATTGCACTGACTGAACAGTTTTGGTGCTCATCTTAATGATATAGAGAAAGGTAATGAATGGCAGTTTATTGACATGGACAGTGCCAGTTGTATTTGTTCTGCAGATCCTGAGATCACTGATTTTGATGAGGGATTCTATAATCATAAGAGAGTCGCTCCTTCCTATCATAAGGGGTGAAGAGTATCATCACATTATGACACGATACATGAATAAGCAGCAGCTTGTGCTTTAACATATTAACTATTGTGACTCACTGCTTCAGGGAACAGTTGTCTTTAAAATCACAATGAAAACCCAAGTATAATCAAGTTTCTATTCTTTCCTGCTGGCAAGACATGGTTCCCAAACACAATCAGCTTGGAGACTTTTGCCATGCCTCATGAGCAGAGATGCTCTCCAGCTTCTATCACACAGAACTCTTAAGATTATTTTTGATAGAGGGATAGCCTTGATTTTAGTATAAATAAATAAGTGCAAACAAAACTATTTCTCTGTATAATCACAAGTATCTGGCCGTACATATAATTTATTCAGTTCCACTTTCACTCTTTAGTACTCAATCAGGCTTTGAGACATTGGCATATACAATATGATCTCAGGTTGTGGAATTTCTTCCCTACCCATATATAGAACATAAAATTATCCTGGCCAAGGTAACATGAGCTAATTTGTGTAATATTCAGAATGCTCTTTAAGACATTGATTCAGAACAACAGAAAACCTTACAGTCTGATCCAATCCACATATTCTTCCCAACAACTACCTTACTCCATGTGAGAGGTTTTATTTGAACCCAAAATTGCTTCTCTCCCCGAGATTCTTATTTTCTACTTTCTGCAAAAGAATCACTAGGGAACCTCTTTTACTGCTAATTTGATGCGATAAGAGGAAGCTGAAAGTTATCGTGGCCTAGATGTGTGCCTATGCCTTAGAGACACAGTCTCTATCATTAGCATCTGAGTCATTGTCAGTAATTACCCATTTCATCAGCACAGGTCTCTTTTGTTACCTTATGGAATTTTTTTAACCTTGTTTATATCAAGAGCTTTATCTGTTTCTTTTCGGGTGTCCTTCTGTTATTGACAAGATGTTACTTAAAACTTCTTACTTTCCTGTCCATTTTTCACCTCTCATAGGAACATTTATTTATTGCATGTTAGTTTTGTATGGGCTTTTGATCAGTAGGAAGGTTAGTACAAACAGTTTCAGGTTAAGTCTTTCCCGCTACAGTCAATGGAAGTAGGCTTGACGTTATTTGCGTAGTATGTCATGGCTATTGCCAAATCTGACTTCAAAACCATTATACATTCTTACAGGCTGAAATACTTGAATATCATTAGAGATAATGTGCATTCATTTTTGGCTTTCCCCCCCTTAATCCTACAACATTCCATTTGTAAATTTAGATTATTGATCCTCCCTAGAATCCTAGAAAGGATCAATAACTGCAGAACTAGATTTCTCAGGACAATTGGAGATCTTTTAGTTGTAAGAAAAATGAGAAAAAGACAGTCAGTAGTGAGGGTATACTTGTCTTAACACACCACTGGAAACTTAGCTAGTGAAACTTCCTGTGCAGACAAACCTAGCCATGATGGCTGCTACATGTTTTAGTTCTTTTTGCCAATTTAGAAAAGGGCAGGATCAATAATGCAACTTAAGGCATTACTATCCATGTCCTCAGTGATACCTTGCTCCATAATTTATGTGCCTCTGATAGTTTTGAAACAGTTGTTCATCTGACACCGCTCTCCATATTTGCCCTAATGCTTTCCATGGGTTCTTGTAAAAAAAAATTAAAAAATTCTGGTATCAGACTGCAAGTAATAAGCTAGTGTGCCAAAACCCCTGTAGTCAAAATAGGTATTCCCCTGATTACATGCCTAAACTAAAAAAACTCTGTGGCTAAAACACTGTTGTGGTTTAAGCCCAGCCAGCAACTAAGCATCACGCAGCCGCTCACTCACTTCCCCCCATCCAGTGGGATGGGGGAGAGAATCGGCAAAAGAAGTAAAACTCGTTGGCTGAGATAAGAACGGTTTAATAGAACAGAAAAGAAGAAACTAATAATGATAATGATCACACTAATAAAATGACAATAATAATAATAAAAAGGATGGGAATATACAAATGATGCACAGTGCAATTGCTCACCACCTGCTGACCAACACCCAGTTAGTCTTCGAGTGGCAATTCCCCTCCGCCCCCACTCCCCCCAGTTTATATACTGGGTATGATGCCACATGGTATGGAATACCCCATTGGCCAGTTTGGGTCAGCTGTCCTGGCTGTGTCCCCTCCCAACTTCTTGTGCCCCTCCAGCCTTCTTGCTGGCTGGGCATGAGAAGCTGAAAAGTCCTTGACTTAGTCTAAACATTACTTAGCAAAAACCAAAAACATCAGTGTGTTATCAGCATTCTTCTCATACCTAACTCAAAAAACATAGCACTATACTAGCTACTAGGGAGACAATTAACTCTAACCCAGCCGAAACCAGGACACACCTTTTTTTCCACTGAGTAACCAGTTGAAGGAAATGCTGTATCAGAATCCAAAACTAAATTGAGAAATACTTTATAAGAGATTATCCTTCCAGTGTGTTTAAAATCTGTTAGTGACATAAAGGTAGAATGTTTTAATTAAAAGATTTACCTTAACGGTGTTATTAACAAATGCCTCATAAAACATTTATGGAAAATCAATTTAGAGCTACTGCACCATCATAATTACAAACTTTAAAAAGTCCCTAAATGGTTATTTATGTAATAGACCATAATGGCTCTCAAGTAATCATTTATATCTACCACATAAATAACATGCAGGTTTAGAAGCTCTTCATAATATGCATGCAAAAACTTTTCTTGGCCAGTTATGATGTCATCAGATAATTTGTTTATTTGGTGCTTTCTTAATTTTTTCATTTCTGAACAGAAACATAGCAGTTATTTTACTTTCTGTGTGTACTCTTTGCACAGGTACTCCAGTCACTTGTTAGCACCCATAAAACTTAGAAAGAGACATGGACTACCTGGGGATAAAGTTCTGATAATTGCAGTTTCAGAACTTATACCCTGACCTGGTGCAGTATGTCAAAAGTAGTTTCTGCTTTTTGTGAGTTAGGCAGTTATGCACAATACAGAATTAAAAAGTGATATAGCTTACTGAGTTTATTAAAAAGTGCAAAACAGAATTAGGAGAAAGGACTTTTTAAACAAGTCCTACTTGGCAAAATATAGTTTTAAAGAATGTTTTCAGAGAGATCAAGATATTGGTGAGCATTTTTGTGCAGAGTTCCTTCTGAAATAAAATGGCAAGAACTCATATGTTTGTTTAGAAGCCTAACAAGTGGTTGAAGTAGATTGGCATTTTGAACTGTCTGAAGATGTGTGTCTAATTCAGTCTGTACCGAGTAAGAGGTAGTACATAGGAAAAAACAGGACATAAGATCCTTAAACTGCACACATACAACTTATGCTAAATATTTAATCTTATGTAACAGAAAAAAGATCCAACTTCACCTCCAAAAAAACCTTGACAGTACTGAAGACCATGATATTATTAGTCTCTAGTCAGGACAGTTTTGTGTAGCAGATAGTATAAGATTTTGACCAATGACTAATTTTTTATGTGATTATAAACCAAACAACTGTATCATCATTATATATCTCCAGTTAGGATTTTCTTTGTTATCTTCTTCAGCTTCCAAATATTGATTATAAGATTGTTTAGTGATCTAATCACACAGAGCCATGATAATTTAATAAAATATACCTAAACAGTGTAGCTACAATGTGAAAGTGATCACAAAATTTTAAGTTGCTGGTACCATCTTGAAAAGAATGTCTGTACTTACCCAGAACAGTGTTTCGAAAGACTTTATTCAGAGCTTTATTCAACAATAGATGACCTGTATTTCTCTGACTAGTAATTGGTCAAACAGTTGCCATTAATATACAAGGACCTCAAGTGCCCTAACTGGATTGAGCATTTGCAAAACAGCAGTGCATCTGGACACTGAAAAAGCTTTTTAATCTTCCTGTGATGTGTGACATTCTAAGGAATGTCAGAGAGGCAGATAAAAATTAGGAGCAAAACACCTAACCCTTGTGCATGGAAATCATGCCCATGATGTCAGATGCGTACTTAAAAATCCAGTATCTACTTAACAAAATATAAATGTAGGCTAATTTTCTTTTTCCATTTATAGTCATGTTTTATGACAAATAGAAGGAACCTCATTAGAATGATTCATTATCAGCTTTTGACTTCAGAACTCAATTCATTCAATCACAGTTTAGAGAGTCATCTACAATAGTATACACTGGACAAATTGGAAGAAGTAATATACTAGTTACTTTGAAAGACTGAACAGCAGTACTATAATTAATTACATTGTCAAGGAGACTAATCGTTAGTAAGCTCACGTGTCCCTTTCTGAAACAATTGCAATAAGCTTTTCTGCATCCTAGATCTACTACTACTTACCCCTTCTAAAGCAGTGCAGCTGGCATCTCTATAAGCAGAGGTGCTGTGTATGAATGTGAGGGAGATCTAATTACACATTGAATGATATTTTACTGAGCATCAAAGGAGAGAAGATCTTACCAAGTCCGACTGAACCAGAAAGACTACAAAGTGCTATTTACCATACCCTGACTCAGAGCACTGAAAAGTTAGTTTCACTAAGCCATGGATAAGAATTATTCTGTACTTTCACTCAATTGACTTCACAAAAATTACATCAAGAAATGTAATTTTCTGTTAGGTTTTGTTTGTCTGGGTCAGTAAAACATTATCAGCCAGTTGAAATGGGCTGAGATTGAAAGCATTGCAAAAAAAGGGAAATACATCAAGAAAACATGCAGTGCCTTTCAAAATACTATATAAAATCATCAACATAATTAAGAAAAGAAGTTTAGACATAGATGGATAAGTAATAGTGAATGGTAAACAATGCTGGCAAAAACAGTGATCTGAAATAGGCTGAAAATTCTGTGAACTATACTCAAGAACTCATTTGTGTTAACACATATTCTTTTAAAGCAAAAAACTAAGGAAACCTGTAACCAAATACATGTTTAACTACTGCTAAAGTGCTTATATATTTAAAGTAAGTAAGAAAGTGCATGTACATGAGACAAAAGTGCTCTGGGAGACATATAATAATTTTCCTAATGCTAACAAATGTTCATCCTGTTCTAGAAGTATGGTGCATGTGAAAATAATTAAATAATTATTGAAAAATTCAACGAAGTTACAATCAAGAATTTCAAGCTGCTATAGTCTTTATCTGTGTGTTTTCAGATCAAGTTACTTTGCTTTTAAATTCCCTTCTTAACCACTACGACAGGAATAGCTCTCTGTCATGGCCTAACTCTTCTGGATTCAGTACATCTATAGTGCCAGCAAAATTATGCAATTCCTATCACAGATTACTAAAGGTCTTACTTGCTTTTTCTTATTGGCAGAACTGGGCTCTAAGTTGCTGTAAACTAAATGTTGTCAACAGATTGTCAGATAAAACAGTTGATAGCCATTGTGTCAATAAATGATTACAGATTTTGAAGCTTTAAAAATTCAACTATAGCTCCTAGAGAACATTTAGTGTAAGCTTTTAATTGCCATATGTTTCCACCACCAGAAGATTTCCCTTTGAAACCATTCTTGTCCGTCATACTGTCTTCACAATGACTATCAACAAAGTTGAACTTTTTAATACATATCCAACCACTCATCTTGAAAATATCTACAGTCAATCATTAAGAACAAGTTGCATGTTTGTGAGCAATAGAATTCATGCTCTCTCTCCTTTTCCAGTTCATGAACTGATTCTGATTTCAGAGACCATATTCTGTATTTCCTTACTAGCTATACATGTAATTTGATCCCAAATATGATAATTCCTTTAAATTCCCTGATAGCAATCTGTTCCTCTACTCCCCACAGAAAGATGAATAAGCCAGCTATTTAAAGTATGCTTAACACTAAAGCTCTGTGGAAGATAAATATCCAGTTTCGTGGCAAGTTTTGAGGTTTTTCTTTTTGCTTTTGATCTGTATTAGAATGCAAAGCAATAATTTTTAATACAGTATCAAAGGAGTGCTGAAATATCTATGAAGAACTGAGTTATCAAATTTGCCCATTTTTTTTTCTTTGTTTCTTTGCTCTCACACTCTCCTTCCATTTTCTCAAACATTAAAAGCTACCAGAAGGCTCAGGATTAAAAAAAAATCCTTCTTAGTGAAAGAAGCCACTGTATCTCTGTGACACATCACGTTCAATAAACCCATATTTCAAAGAATTTTCATTTAAATAAAAGGATGCCAGTTATCCCTTTTTATTACTATGCATGTCATCTCACAGAAGAGCATTATGGCTTATTGGAAAGAGCAGTATGGCAGAAATTGGGGCAAGGGGGTGCAGGGCAAAAATTCCAAGGTAAAGATTTCTCCATTGTTATGTGTTTGCTGTAGTGCCTTTCACAATACTCTAGGTAGAACCTTGTGCAGCTCTTAAATGAAAAATTAATATCTAATTCATTATCCGGCAGCTAACTAGAAACTTTTGCAAAATAGCATCTGTGTTTACACAAGCAGACATTCCCAATACATCTGTGCTGCACATGGTAGTAAACTCTCTGCAGTTGGGTCCACCTCTGTGTGAACATTGCATCTGTCAGGCCAAGTGCAGATAAAAATCAAGTTATATTTGGTTACAGATACTTTCTGAACTTTCAAAACACTACTAACAATCTAACATGATCTTCAGATGGCAAATGTTACTAACAAACACTGCTGTGTCAATTAAGAAATCCCAATATCACAACCAAGGATATTCATATTGTTTTCCTTTAGCCAATACAGCTTCTTAAGTCTTATCCACAAATTGAAACCCATGTGTTCAAACTTTTACAATAGCTAAAAACGTGATAGAATTTAGGTGTTCTCCTTGAACCATACAACACAGACAAATATGGGTGCTTTACACTTTCACTTGCTCCTGTTAGGCACGGTGCTGAAGAAAGAATAGACGTCTGTAGACTAAAAGAACTAATTCAACTTATGTCAGCCTCTCAACACTTTGAGAACCAGACTTGTGCTTTCCTATTTCTCCCTTCTGTGAAGACACAGCTTGTCTTCTGCCATTTCCATATTGAAAGTGTCTCCTGATTTGCAGACCTGAATTTATTCCCTGCTCCAGATGCTCTTTTCCTCAGTCATCTTTCTGTTTTTAGCCTAAAATCTTACCTCTAGACATGTTAAGTACAGATACACTGAAATGCTGACCCTTGCTCCAATTTTTGGCTGCCATGTAGCCTTCCTTTGGATTGTCATATTTCCTACTCTCCCTAGTTTTTGATCTTAGGTCATTTACACTGCAAGAACAGATTCTGTCGTGACCTGGAACCTCAAGCACCTAATCTCTGAGCCTGATCATGCACCTCTCTCAATCTTAATTTGGTTGTACCACTGGAAAAAGAACAGAAATTATTACCTTGCACTAGAATATTATTCTAAGTAATCTTTTCCCCTAATTGTTGAGATTGGATATTGGTAAAGAATGCTCCTATTTTCCTCTTTTCTTTAAATAATATCACATATTCTTTTTCTGAAGATCTCAAAAAGAACCACGTCTACAAATTAGCTCTGAGGTTTCAGTTCCAGCTATTGGATTTTTCTTAATACTCAAACTGCATTGTATTATTTTGATGCTTACAATAAGGGATGTATATTTCACTGAGCTCTCTGCTGCCGCACTAAAAATCATGGTCTGTCTGTCTCACGACTACCAGTTTAAAAATCAGATTGCAATAATGCATTTTATTTTCCAGCTAAACATATATTTAAATATTGTATGAAGCTGGCTCCCTTCCAACACACATTTTATTAAAGCCAGCTGTGAAGTAATTATTGAACATGATAAAAATGGCTTTTGAGAGTGGAACAATATGAGTTTTGTCCAATTTTGATTCACACACTGAGCTTTGACTAAATACCACATTCCAAGAACTCGCTCTCTTATGAAATGGAGTCTCTGAACAACTTCAGAAACATGATTTCTGAGAACTGTGGGAATCTAGGTCAAGGACTGATTGTAGCAGAATTTATTCACAAAAGCAGTATGCTTTTTCCTGAATAAATAATGTGCTTTCAAGCACCAATGAAGGCAAAATAATGAAGAAAGCACAAGCAAGGCAATTCAGTGTGAGAATAAAAATGTACAATATAAAATGCAAACTATATTGCATATATAGTTTCTTTTTACAGAAGTAAAATGTTTTCTTTCTTTGGGATTTGTAATCTAGTCACATTCTGACAGAGTTGTTATATATTTCTGATGGGTTTACCACCTTTTATATGCTTTTTAGGCACATTTGGATGTATCTTTTTATACTACATGAACTTCTCGCATGCATTTGCACGAATATCTGAGGCATCCGTTTTTAGGTATAAATGATAAACGATTGTCTCCAGGAGGAGCATGGCCTAATTTTGAGTTCTTTATGATTACTCATATATTTTCTAAAAAATAAAATTCACTATTCTAGCAATAAGATTCTATTTAGTTCTGCATTTGCATGCGAATGGACAAAAGTAAATTCCTACAGATATCTGCTGCTGGCTAGATGCAGCCCAGGTGCTCCCTGTTAAAAATGGTGAATAGAAATTAATATAACTATCCCATGCATTCATAGCTTGAGATTTGTAATATATAAAGAACAATCATTCTTAAAGGGGCCATGCTTGTGAATGCTGTATTTAATTAATGCCCAAGGGAAATAGCAAACGAGGAGGAGGAAAAGTAATGCAGCTGAATTTATTCTGAAATTGTAGTGATGTTAAACATTGCATGCCAGGTTTAATGGCATGTATTCATCTAGCTAACAGTGTCTTACTCAGAAAAAATGGTGCTGCCTGCCTTCAGGAGACCAGAATTTTGAAGTGACTTTGGGAGTGCACAGTAGATTTCTATTTTATTTTCTCTATTGACTTATGTTAGGCCTGTCACTGCAAACACCCAAGCTCCTCCTTGTATGCAGATCAGCTTTGTGCATGGGATACACAGAATTCTTCTTTACCTGTGGCAATGCCTTTAGGCTTGTGATGAGAAGGACGCCATGTCGCAGCAATCTGTACAAGTCATACCAATCATTTATGTTGAGACTGACACTTCCCTTTTTATTCCTAGCTGCTACTAGTATGTGTGAGAAGATAAAAGTATGCGTGGTGTGAAGCTGGTACATGCAACAGCTACATTTAGAAAGAGCAAATACTGCAGTAGATTAAAGTGAAAGATTGAAATCTCATGCTCATCCTAAAAAAATGGCTTTGTATTATAGGGAGAGATTTGAACATCACTACAGAGGTCAAAAAGTTTAAAAAAAAAAAAAAAAGAATAAAGAAAAACCAACAAAGTGCTACTATACCATGCAACGGTGCATTAGTACAACAGAAAGCACCTTCATACACATGCCACAAAGAGGATTACTCACTGCAGCAGTCTCAGGTGAGGCTCTGTTTGGTCTGGAAGTTGCAGCCAGAACACAAGAAGACTAGGACAAGAACAGGGTTAGGTCCTACCTGTCCCACTGTGGCTGCTGTTTGGTAAGCCAGCAGAGAAGCCCCAGCCAAAACCAGCAGGCTTAGTTGTAAGCCAGTCCTCGTGCAGCAGGTACCTTAGGAGAAACAGACCAGGCTGGTGTCAGTAAAAGAAACCCAAGAGATCAGGAAACACAGTGTCCCTTACAGCCGCTTCTGTCCTTAGCACAAAGGAAATGGCTACGAAGGCCGAACTTCTTTGCTTGTTATTTTCTCAAAGCTCAGCTGTGAGACTTGAATGGAACACTAATAAAAAAGGTCCTTTTGTGTGAGCGAGAGCTTCTTTTGTTGAAATATAAATCTGGGAAAATATAAAAGTTCAAGCCCACATATGTATTTCTGATCACATCAGTAAAAATTTCCATACTGCCAGTACAGCAATATTATTTCAATATGTAAATACAAAAAGACTAGCATACAATAAATGTCAGACTGAAGCGTTACGTTATTTTATCTTTATCATTTAACTATGAACAACATAAACACATAAATACCTGCAGATGGGAAAGTGCCAGGGGCAAAACGGCGCGGGTGATGAGCGCGACCCCAGGGGATCTCGCCTGACTTGGCCCAGAGCACCGTGATGCCGAGGAGCCTCCAGCTCTGCTCAGCGCCTCAGCCATGACGCCAGGCGCACCACGGGGCTCTGCGGCTGGCCTCCCTGCAGCAGGAGGCTGTGATGGAAGGCCACGTCACCCCCAGGCCCCTTCCCACCTAAATTTTTACTGTGATCTTTGTTTTCCCATCTGCGAAAGTGGACAACCGCCAAGTCCCCGGCCCTGCATGGCCCCAGGCTGGGCCCCGTGCTGCCAGCTCTGGTCCTGGGGGAGCCTGCACTGACTGTGCCCGCAGCCACCTGGGCAGGGCCTTGTCCTACCCAGCGGGGCAGCCTGGGGTAGGCGCAGCCCCAGGGGAGCAGCCAGGCCCCCGTGCCAGGCAGGGCAGCAGGGACAGGGATGGCCCAAGGCCCATGGCAAGGCTGCAGGGGCCATTGCAGGCCTGGGGGTCAGCCCTGGGCCTCTCCCCACGGCCACCAGTGGGACAGGGCTGCCCACGTGGGCTCTAGGCCGGAGCCCCAGAGAAGGAGGGACACACGAAGTGATACAACTGACAGCGCGGTGGTCACCGAGGCGTGAGACGGGATGCCCATCAAGCATCTCGGGGGAGATGCCCGTCCTTAACTGACACCATCTACACTAGATGTCTGGACCACACTAACCATTTATACGATCGGTGTAGCAGTGGGCATCTCTAGAGGACACCCTTCCTGAGGACACGTATCTTCCCGTGAATCTGTGGACACCTCTTAGCTGCTCACTGCGGAGCAAGCTTTGGTGGCTTGGGCAAGGTGCCTGGCTTCTCGCTGGCTGCAGTAGCTGGATCTTATTCCCAGATTGCCTTCCACATCCATGTTCATAGGCAGCATGCTGAGGAATTTTGTCTTTTATTCATAGTTTAAAAATGGTTGCACTCAAGCAACATTCAGACTGAAGAAATGCTGCCATGTTGGTCTTGGTCCTTCTCTCTGTTTGGGAACACTACAGCAATCGGCAGGCAAGTTTGTTTTCCATCTTGAGAAGGTATTTACATCACAGATGAAGGATGCCTCTGCTCATTCCAACACTTCCAAAATAGTTTCAAATTTCTGCTTCAGGAGTAACACAAGGACAGCATGGGGTGACGTTCAGCTTCAGGCAAATTATCTGTCGCATAGAGCTTCAGATAAAATACCTGTGTGCGTCTTCACCAAGGATCTCTCCCACAGACCGCAGCCTGCATTGAGATCCCTATTACTGCAGATTTGTTCACCATCTTCATAAGCTGTACATGTATCTTGGCTGCAGTATAAAAATATCCTCCAAGTCAGCTTTCAGAAACCATCTGCTTCCTGCAGTAGAGAAGTAGTGCTTGAGACCAGGATTCTTCAGAGCAGCTATTTTCACACTGTGGTGACTACTTTAGTTTACAGACTGCTGTAGCTATGTTGCCCTTACAAAAAAAAGTTTGACTTTTTGCCCAATTTCTCCTTCAACGAGAAGGCCAACCCGCAGGCCCTGACATCTGCTGTGGTGTGGCAGAGGGTGATGTGATTCATTCAAACTCTAAAGCTGATGGTCACTCGAGTGAATAGAAGAATGCTCTTTGCAGCCGGGGGAAAAGGATTCCAGACCATGTCACTGCAACATCTTTGAAGCCTGAATCAATGACCTTAGGGCTGATCATAAACTGATGATTAACTCTGATATTTTGAATTTATCTTTGACCAGCTAGCGTTAGCAGTTTCCCTCATATATCAATAACAAAACAATGTCTCAGTAGCACTATATAACCTGCAGAAAGGGAGGCTTATCGCCAGGAGCAGGAAAAAAATGTTTGGACAGCCATTTAGAAAATAGAGCAGATAGATAGATAGCTATATTTAATTTCTGAAAGTCTCAGCTGTGATGCCACCCTCAAATAATCATAACACAGTAGCAGTAAGACATGCAAGCGTAAAGTACAATTGAACCTTTTCTGTAATTGTATTAGTTGTTTTCTGCATTTGTTCTGTGCTAGAAATTAATAACTTTTCAACAGGTTTTTGAGGAAGATTTCCTTGTTTTTCACCAGGATATATACTATCTTACATAGAGACACTGCATTAGGAAATGGCAAAACCTCTCTGAAATCCTATTTTTTCTTTTTCAGTAAGGCTTAATAGAACTGGTAGGAAGAGCAATAACATAATAGAAACAGTATATATTTTCTCTGTGGGGAATGCAAAAAGAATGCAATGCTTTAAATTTTGTAGATTTTTTTTTTTACTTTTCCTGAAAACGCAATAAGACATCTGTGATATTCTAGTTAGTCTAACAAAATTATGAATACTGTTCTTAAAAGAAGCCATTTTAATTCTAAGAGTTTTGCTGCAATTCCTAATGCAGCACTGACTGGCAGTTCATGAGAAGAATGAAACCATTCCAAATCTGCAGAATCTGTCTTTTTCCCTGTGCAACCACTATGTTCTCTAGGCTAAAAAAGAAATAGGACAAGCAACTATACCACTGAGACTGAGAGTTGGGCTCTCTGACTCAAAATCCTTATTAGGAAATGTAAGCTAATAGCACTTCCTAGAAACATTGGTAGGTTAGCTAGTATTTGTGCAATAGCAGTGTACAGGTAATGTACCCGATTCACCTTCTGTCATATCAACTAGTGTCTCAAAAGAACCACATAGTGATTTGGGGTTGTTTGTGTAGGCTTTGAAATGCTACATTTTTTGCTTTTTTGCATTCTTCTGAGACTTAAATGTCACATTCTTGATGGTTCATCGACTTTCAGGGCCAAAAGGACAGAAGTCTGACACGATATAATACAAGTAGTATGTTACAACAGATGTCTATGCTGCAAAACAATTTTTTTTTAATAAAAACAGTTTAATAATTGAAATAAAATTAAAATTCCAAAGACAACCAATCTATTTTTCAGTGCATAAACATTTTTCTTTAAATAAAAAAAAAAAACAGAAAATGAAAAAGAATTTTAAAAGGATGAAACAACTTTTAGCTTTGACCATCTAATCATGAAGTTCATAAAAATGGCAGATACTGATTTAAGGGATTGATTTAAGTTCATCTGCCATTTTTTAAGTCTTCCCAAACAGGTTATAAATAAGTATTATTGTCACTAGGTGGTTTTATGAACTTGCAACTACATGCTTAGATGCTAATCTCTTACTAGCCTGTTTAGGGGAAGCATATCATGAACAGCTGAGAGGAATTTCTGAGAAACCCAAGATAAAACACAGGATCCAGTATTTGCACTCTTGAGAGAAAGAAGCAGAATAAGTGACCTTTCTGAATCAAAAGCTATTACTCAGGAAAAGAACACAATGGGGAGATCTTATTTTTTTATTAATTTTTACATTTTCCTGTTTTCACTGTTTATGCTGTAAGAATGCCTATACAGTTGATTTTTTGAAAAGGGGCAATTTGACTGATTAAACCAGGCTGCTGCACTTTAAATATGCAACTGGTTACCATGGCAACAGTTTTACTTTGACACACAGCTTATCTTGTTTTAAGGAGTGCAGCCTGTTGTTATGGCAATTTGGAACACCACTATTTTTTCCCCCAAAGAAGCGTAACACAAGATAATAAAACAGTAGTTAAAATGAGTTCAATAATTAAAAATCGAAACCTGATTTAATGTCTTGTAGAATACTGTAGTTCCTTGAATTTAACAAATGAAACTTGACTGGAACAGAGAAAGAAAGAACCAAAGTTCACGAAGAAATAAGAACAAAGAATTATATTTTATACCACTGAGAGGCAAAGGTAGATTGTAGAGACATTTTGTAACAGATGAAATTTCACTTGTTAATCCACTGTTTTCTGCCTTCCTGAAGAAACACATTACTTTGTCTCACAGATTTCTTCACGAACAAAATCTAAATAAATGGATATAGAAGGACCAATGCAAATTATCTCCTGAAGCTCTTAGCATTACAAGCAGGATGAATATTCTAACTGAAATTTCAGGAACCGTAACAGTAAATGACGAGAGTTCTGCCCTAAAATAAACCTTTTTCAAAAAAGAAACATTGTTTAAGAACCTAAATGTACACACTTCTCCCTACTGATACAAACACTTCACATTACATGCTAAGTAATCGTGCACAAGCCTGCACATTTTAAATAAGAATGAAATCTATATATATGCCTTTTGCTACAGGCATATTGAATGACTGCCTACACTTTTGTCTTCATAAAAAAAATCATGTTTAAGCATCATCTTCTTCCATCCACAGTGTTTCTACACCTGGGTCCATACACACATACATTGGACCATATACAATGGAGAGATGGTGCAAGACTTTTCTTCAGTAGGAATTTTATCCTTTCTTCTCTGCCAGATTTATTGAGAGAATTCAGCTGCCCTTTGTCTCAATAAAGTATTTACCCTAGATACAAAGTTTCCCACCATTCTAGACTGCACCTGTAATAATCAGCAATGATTCTCAATTATCTGGAAGATAATGGTGTAAGTTTCTGCTGCAAACCAGGGATTTGAAATTTGATATTAGGAAAATGTTCTTTTTCTGCAAGAAAAAACATGATTCAGCGCAGTATTCACAACCTCTAGATTCGATTTAGGTCCAACACACGTAAGGACATAACTTTCTTAGTATTTTCTATTGGAGATGTCAAGCTAGTTTACATATACCTCCTTTTAAAGTGCTTAGTTCTCCCTAAATGTGTTATAAGGAAACCGAACATTTTGAAGTTAAATGTTGCCTAAGTCCACCTCCTTTTACAAGTTTAGGTTTTAGCAGATTTGGAAAATTTTGCCTGAAATATGGGGGGGGGGGTTGTTTTTGGTTTTGGTTTGTGTTTTTTTTAACTAAGTAAGTAACCTGTTTTAAGTTTTACTATATATTAATTTTTTGGTATTTACAGGATTTACAGGATTCTGGAATAGTTGCTGGTGGTTCTCAATATCCCTATCACTATTTCAGTCTTTACTATGAAAAAGAAATTATTTAGTATATGAGATTTATCAACTTAACTTTGAAATTCCTCTTTTATTTATAATTTTGTCTGTAAATAAACAAACAAGCCTTCATAGGTGTGATGTCTCCAAAGACATTTACAAACAGTATTCTAGATAAAGAATATAGGTAGAAATGATGCACATGATGAATTCACTACATGAACAGCCATTTTGGGAAGCAAATATGAAAAGAAGGATTTTAGATCAAATCTGAATGTTGTGCCTCAGGCCTTTCTCTTCTTCTTTGCAATATCATCAAAGTTGCTTTGAGTTTTCCAATTAGCTTCTTTAAAGCACTCTTACTGTCTTCTCTCTTTTATGCCTTGTTTCCCACCCCCTCTAATAACTATCAAGAAGCCTAACAACTATTAGTCCCAGTCTTGTCCGTTTTCCAGTGGTGTCTGTGAATTTAATTTCTTTCTGAGCTTGTATCTTTGAGAGCTTCATTCTGCTTCCTTATTTCTGTTTCTCAGTATTTTCCAATCTTACTCATGATAGATGAGGATAGATGTGGATTCAGATGTTCCTTTCTCTTCCTTTAAGAAAATCTTACTGCTGCTTTCGTTGCAGCGAACACGAATTTGAAAAGACAGTGCAGGAACCTTTTGCTGTACTTCATATATCCACAGAAAGGAGGGGAAAAAAATCAGTCTGAAGCAGTTCAGCATAAAGCTGAAGGTAGTTTACAAGATCAAATATATATGGCTGGCCATGACAAAGGTAGCAGAGGCAGCTAAATGTCTTTTGACTGTCATTTTATGGGTGACTGCAGACGTATGAGGGGCAGATGTTTTCCATTTTGCCAAGAGCTACACAAATCTGTGATCTGGCAGTGAACTGGTACATGAAAGAATAAACAGTGATCAGCTCATATAAGACATCAGCTTTAAGTATTTGGTATTTTTAAGCACTCTGCCAGTATTAGCTATTAGTTCTTACTACAGGCCTATGAAGCAGAGGATTACTGTTTACCTCTGTGTTCAGGTAGACAGAAGAAACCCAGACTCAGGGGTGAAGCACCTCCACAGATGCCTTTGAGTCTCTAAGTGACTTGCCCAGGGCCATGCTGAGAAGCTGTAGCAAAGGGTGGGACTAGCACTCACTGGCTGCCTGGACTCTACCCACTTTCAAGACCCTAGGTGACAAGCTCTTCAAGAACTGAAGTTTTTAGTGTCACCCCTACTCTCTGACCTTTCTATCAGTGGAATTCAGCATTAAAAAGCTGGTTTGAATTGCAGACATGCAGAACTTTCCAATAGTTATGTGAGCAGACTGGGGAATGCAGTTTATATTGAACAACTGATAAATTCATCTTATTGTTAAAGATATTAAACAACAGCTTCTAAGTTTCAGATTATTTTTTTAAGCTACTTGGATGTCAGCCTCATGCATTCCTAATTGGAAGATTTCAGCAATATGACTATTCTTTCTGAAATTAGATTTGCTTATTACTTATGTCTCTTGATTGTTATCACTGCCTTTCTACTTTCTTTTTGATTCCTGTTCTTTTAGTCCTGTGCTTTTTCGCTTGTCATGTCCTTTCTTTTCTGTATTTCTTTGCTTTTCATTTTTCAGCAACAAATTTGGGAATTTAGCATTCCACAGATAAGGTTATTAAAATGCCATTTAGTAAGATAATAATGGGAGATTAACAAGTGATAACAAAGAAGAAACACATTTTACTTACTGGTTCGATAAACGGTTAATTTCTGCTAAATTCAAGAACAATCTCTACCAAGCCCATGTATGATTTCTCTACAGAACCATTAGTTTTATGATGAAATCAGTAGATTTGAATTTGTATCTTAAAAATTCTTCCAATTTAGCTTTTATGAGGCAGCCGTACAGTCAAATGATAGCCACACTATTTGCTCAAGCTAAGCAAAAAAAAAAAGGTAGAAGCTTTCCTCAATAATAATAAAAAAAATAATCCTTTAGCTCTGAATCTTACTTATGCCCACATCTTTAGATCACTGCAACTGATGTCCAACTTTCCATTTATAGATGATCATTACCATTATCACATTCTCTAACACTGTCACAAATGCTTAGTTCACTAGTAAGTCTGGATGCCCCCTAGCAATTACACTGAATAAAATCCAATTGCAGAAGGAATGCTGGTGAGCATGATATAGAGTCACAGCAAATTGAAATGGCATTTCAAAATTTTGCTCGATCCTTTCTACTCAGGCCAGTCCAATTACTCAGCTTGTTCTCATTACCTCCTTTGATATAAGTATTTGATGGTTTGCTGCTGTGCACATTATTACACAGAGCTGGCAGCAGTTTGCAGTTGCTCTATGAAGAATCATTTCCATAAGGAGGGAAAAAACCAACCATGTACAAACTAAAGGTGGACACCATAGGAGTCTAGTCTCAGATCTCACTTTTGCCGTTTGTTGTATGGACATGGAAAAGTAAATTTGACAAAGTCATCAAACTGTCAGATTTCTGTTTCAAGAAGGATGGTAGGCCATCAGTGCTATTACTACTCTACTCCGAGTCACCAATAACAGCAGTGAGACTTGGGATTGACCTAGGCAACTATTTCCAATAATAGTTTTACCTGTTTATTGAGCAGGCTATTTTTTTAAGAGCAAGATGTTAGAGATGGTGCAGCTTGCAAACTCTATGTGGGCCAGAACTAGTGAAGTAAGCAGGAACAGCTTTAACTACACTAGAAACCTGCAACATCAGCTGTACACAATGCAGAAATCTTTGGAACAACAGTGCAATGTGCCTGCAGCTTCATCCGTCCCTATACTGTAGAACAGAATGATTCTCTGGGGCCACTTGACTTCTGTGTCTCTGGTACTAACGTAATGTTTCTTCTCATTGCTTTCTACTCACTTTCTTCCCAGCATCCCTTAGCACAGCATCCTAGTACCCTCAAAGGATACACACAGCTTTACTCAATTGTTCTCAGTTGTCTTCATGCTCCAGAATCGGCTGCAGGATATGGTAGGAAAGGTTGCAGAGCTGCTGGCACATAGGATTCTGTGTGCATATAGAATCAAAGGGAGGCCAAAGGACCCCCCAAAAAGCAAGAAAATAAGGGTCTCCTTTCTTTGGGGGAAATCAGTGTTCAGAAATCGTGACATGCAAAGAGTTATAAAAGATAAGTTTGTTAAAATACATAGGTGTGGTGCAGAAAGGGGAAAATAAAAGGTGGAAATAATTAGGAAATTGCTTTCCTTTTTTAGAATTTGATATATCAACACTCAAAGTTTTATCAAAAACCAAACACTTGACCAATTCCATGGGTACAGGAATAGGGAAACCTATTGACTTCTCAGGCAGGCCCTCCTTGAAAAAGCTAGTCAGTTGGCAGTGGGAAACTTGACTGGATCGATAGTGATGACAATCCATGGAAAGACAAAAAGAGGACAAACTCAAGAATAGAAAGAATGTTCCATTCTTTATTACTGGCCAACAGTGACTGTGCCCCTCTTCCCTCCTCCCTTCCGAACCTGTTAATCTGAACCTGTGCACCAGTTTTGTCTTGAGGGGTGCTGGGAAGCTCTTGTTCTCTCAAACCTCTTTTTCCTGCAGTCCAAAGTTATTTATTAGATAGCATTGCCTCTGATCATTGCCTATGGTTGGACTCTTTTTTTTTCCCCATCAGAGCCAAAATGGAAGAGAGCTGATGAAAGAGGCTGGCCTTCTGCAAAGTATCATGGAGGTGTAGACTTAGATGTAATTTTAAATATTTAAAAGTTTAACAGAGCTATTGGCTAGGAAGTTAGAATGCATAAGCATTCAGAAACTGATATTTTGCTTGCACCACATCAGATTTACTTCTTTCTTTGTCAACAAAGCTTGGGAAAGGAAAGAGACTGAAAAAATTCAGCTCAACCCTATGAGCAAGTGGAGAGAATTTACTCTAACTATTCAAGGGCAAGAAAGTTTGTGAAGCTACACTGGCAAGACACCAGTGCCTAGCTTGCTAAGCTAAAGTTGTAGCCTTTCACTTTAAAGTATGTCTGGCTTTAGTCACCTGCATATCTTTAAATGCACAAAACCACAGTCCACTCAAACCTAATATTGTCCACCTCTGAAAAATATATAATTCTCCAGACAATTTAATATATGTGAGCAATAGTTATGTGAATACCGAATTTAATGGATTAAATACAAAGCAAAGCTTGACAACCTGAGCTTGAAGCACAGGGAAAAATTAGTGGGTGAGAGAGAGAGACTTCTGAAGCTATGCTGAAATTCTTTCCAGTTTGCACAGAAAACATCAGAGAGGAATACGGACCCACAACAAAAAAAAAACAACCCAAACCAACAGTTTCTCTTTCCTTGTGTAAATTCTTTGTCATCCTTCAAAATTTACCATCAGATACAAATCAAAATAATCTTCATGATAAAATCAGATGGAGAAAGGAAAAGAGATAAATTCTCTTGATGTATTAACATCTGAAGTGCAAGCTCCATGTTAAACATTTAAGGACATGGACATTTATTCACTTGGTATCTTCAGTGTTTTAAAAGATGTTACTGTCTTCCCTTCCCTTCCTTTCTCTACCCCTCTCTCTGTCAGAGAATACCTGCCCACAGGAGCGAAGCAGAATACCTTTTATCTCCTCACCCACACCTCTCAAAATCAATTGCTTAGCTTTACATTGCTGAACAGGTGGACTTCAGGCAAGCTTCAAGACTGCGTACTGAAGTAGCCAAGAAGCACCTGGATGCTTCATTTTGCTAACTCTTCTGTGGAGACAGTAACATTGAATACAAGATAAAAATGGGTGTGTATGTTTGGGAACTTACACTGTTTTAGAAAGCTTCTTTAGAATATGTCTTCCAGTGCCCTAATTTCTGATTCTCCAATTACACATGATTAATAACAGGCTTTGTTCTACTCACAGTCAAGTCCTTAGCAAAATTTCCCTAAATCTAGTAGAAGCAAAATTAAGCAACTATTTCATTTAAGGAACAATTTGTATAAAAGTAATATTTACTATTCTATTTGAGCTACTCTTTACCACCTACGTCTTTCAGTGAATTTATCTTTTAAAGAATGCAGTTTGATGGTATGTTGCAAGATAATTCTTTTGATGGTATATGGACATTAGGTTTTGTGCACTACCACAAAGGAACCTCTAAAAGACACGTTACTCTTCTGCCACTCTGTCTCTGCTGCTTTTGTTAAGCGAAATTGTCATGGCAGTCTGAGCTCTGAAGGTTTTCGTTAGCTCTGTTTCCATGTTAGTATTGTCAGATGATGGTTTGACATGTCATTTAATATTTGAGAAAGTAATTATATATTTTCAAGGTTGATTTTTTTCTTTTTCGTTGCAGGCTGAATTTGCTCAAGTTAAGGTTTTCAGAAAGTGCATTCAAATAGGAGATTCCTCTATGTTATATTTATTTCATGTTTTCTTTTTTCAGCATTATAAGGTGACTGAACCTATTTTGCCTTAAACATGAACAAAAGCACCCTTTCCATTCCAGCAGTTATACTGTGCTAAAACTTTTTTCCATGTTCACTTTTGATAATTAAACATAGAATTTTATGCAGATTTCTCTCCCTCACAACCCTGGACTATGGATTACACAGTGCAGTGCCATCTCAAGACACATAAATTACTGCAGAATGAGTTAGCAGAGATATGAGAACTAATACATGATAAATTACACTGGGTTTCATTTTAAGGTAACATAGCTATAATGCTTGTGATACTCAAGGCACCAGGGATGCTACCCATGACACAGCACTCTGATGTATGGATATGTACTTAGTTTCTTCAGATTAGTCTCCCAGCCTTAGGGAAACAAATAAACATTGTTAAAAGGATAAAAAAACACTGCAAATATTTTTTTTTTCCAATGCTGTCTCAATCATTTTGAAACAAACGAAAGAAATTTAAGAAAGTAAGCTTGATACAAGTTTAAATGGTATATACCCGGAAGTCTCCTACAGTAGGAAAAAGATCTTAGATGGTTATCGGTTTCAAGCAGTGGAGGTATCTATTTTAGCAAATGTAAAACTGAAAGTAATAATGAATTAGTCAAAAGCTGGGCTAAGAACAAACAACAGGGATACCTCTAAATTTTCTCCTATTTGTGTTCCGCGTTTTGTTCTCTTGCGATATTCGTAGTTGTTCCAGCGGGAGTAGAGCAAGGTGAATGCTCTGCTCCTGAGAACCGCACTTGGACAGACCATTAGTCAGAGTGGATGACGGACATCTCATTGTCTTCCACATTTCAGCATTTAGGGCGTATAAATACAAATGAATTGAAATTGATTCATATTGTTTTCAGAAACAATGGAAGCACCGCTACAACATGTATAAGCTTCTGTCTGTCTGTTAACTAACTCAGTGAGGTAATTTGTGCATATCAGCTCTCTAAAATTGACCTGGCTGAACTAGTTCTTTTGGAAGAAAAAAAAATCACAATTGGAATTAAAAATACATTTTTCCCATAACCAGAACATTAGTGTTAAAAATAAGGAAGCTTGGTCACTGAATCAAATATGTAATTTATCCTAGGCAGAATATAAATGAAACATATTAGAACAAATATTGCAGATACTTAAGTTTCTTTGCTGCTTTTATTTCACACAGCCTTGTGCCTATAAATTCTGTATATAACTCCAGACTACTAAAATGTTTGGGAAAGAATAATGTGGTAGTGACAATAAGAAAAAATAATTGAAAAAACTTTTATCTTGGTGAAAAATGTTTGTAAACTCAAGTTAAAATATTCATTTATATAAGTTAAAAAAAAAACAAAACACATGAGATTTTTTTGCTGCTGTTTTTCAAATATATTTCAGAACTTTTCTCAAAGATTTTTTGGCATTTTTTGACCACATAAGGTCTCAGATAAGGTCTTAGTAACTGGAATGAGTAAAGATCCTAATCTAATGTGTTCGTATCCTACCATCTTTTATTGAAGCTGGATTTCTTGAAAACTTAACTCACAGGAAGACAGCTAACACTGAGCTTTTTCTTCTAAACCATTAGCAAAGCATTCCAGCAAAGGAGAATTCAGATATTCAAATAAATTGAAAATAAGAAAGACCCAGCTGTCAAAGACTGTGAGGACAGTCTCAAATGTTTGGGTTTTTTTCAGATGTTGACAGTCAGCATTCTGCTTTGTGCAGCAAGAGGGCATTTAGAGATCCTCACCAGTGAAAGTACTGTAGCTTCTAAAGCTGGACTTACTCTTTTGAAAACTAATTTTCATAAACAGAAAGTGGGGAAAAAACAGTCCGATGGTTCTGAAATGTAGCCAGCTTTATCTGCTTGTGAGGTAAGTCTCACTGAGTGGAAAAGTACATTTCACGTATTTTCACTTATCTTGACCTGGATCAAGATTTTCTGATTTGCTTTATGGTTTAAATTTATTTAGCACTAAAATTTTGCTTTGTGTTGATTTTTTTTGGGGGGGGGGGGAGTAGGTTTGGGGACGGGGGTTGTAGAATGGAGTGGAAAAGAGTATTAAATTGACTGGAGAGGAAGAAAGGAAGATTTAATTTTACCAAGTGTCACCTCTACATACTTGTTTCAAGGATCAGTTCTATCTTGTTTTATAGCTCATTTCCATTTTATCTTGTGAACAGGTATGCACAATGTTGGTTATAAGGCTGCTATCTGTAGGACTGGCCATAAGCCTGTGGCAGCAAAGCAGGTGGTGTTTTGCAGTCTTATGTTCTAGCAACTTCTCCTGCATCATGGCTGCATCTTTTTTCCATGGTGTGCTGTTCATCCTTTTTTTGAAACACTGTAATAGCGCACGTATTCCACTAGTATTGTGTAGTTGGTCCATTGCTCTTGGGACAGTTTTTTAATCCTCACCACTCATTCATCGAATCCTAGCAATTTCACTTCTCTCAGTTTTAACAATGGGATCAGTAGCCCCTGATTTCACTGTCTTCAGCTCTAACACACCACTTTTTCTTTCTGGATTAATTTCCCTCTTGCACGTCTCTCATCTTTCCAGAATACAGCAAGCAAAATTATTCCACATCTCACATAAGCTTGTAATTCTCACCCACATTATAGATGCTCCACAACCACAATCATCTGAATGTGTACTTCTGTCTCTTATCAGTTTCATCAAAAGAGTCAGATGTCATCTATCCTTTTATCTTCTTATTATTCCTCTTCCTACTCTTAAACTTGCTCTCATACTGCCCTTTTACTTAGATCTCTTCCAGCCATAGATAAAAGTATTTATTTAAAACAATATTTTTTTTCAAACCCCACTTCTAATAGACTGCATTTCATCTTTTCACTAATCTCCATCAATGCAATGTGTCAGTCATACTTTTTTAAATTTTTTTTTAAGGATAGGTTTAATTCATCCTCATCTCCTTGGAAACAAATGTACACTATATAGTGAAGTTGATATTTTAAATGTTTCTGGAGAGTATAAGCATGCCCTTTTTCTCAGACTGCCAGTTTAGTGTTAATCATAGCTAATTCACTTAATAATAGTATGGATATCCAAGTGTGCTTCCTTCTTCAAGAATTCTACCATAGTCCATCATTAGTTTATACAGTGTTACAGTGTTATCTGATCATAGCTGTCATTGCCTGGACTGTACATCATATCACCTACCCTGGATTAGTATAGTACAGTAATCCATAATGAGTGTTGTGTCTGACAGGAAGAAAATGCAGGTTTTTTTCATATTCATACTGTTTTGGAGGTCCCTTTGCCAAAATATGATCTTCAGAAAAATTCACAGACTTTTCTGTCTTTTATTCCACAGCAAGATTTATCTGCTAGTCCAAATTCCTGTGGAATTTTGTGCTTTCAATCTCTCTTCTTGTTTGAACCCCCGGCAACTAACATTCTTTGCAGTAGTCTTCAGCTGCATCCATCTCAGTCAAGGGCAATTGTCACTAGCTGTAGTGTCAGAAGTTCAATAACCAAGCTAGAGAAAGTCTTGCAACACAGAGCTCCTAGGTAACTCAGCAGAGAACAACCACAGCTGTAATTACAGTTAGAGAGGGATCACAAATGGGTAAGGTAGCCTCCTGCAGCCATTGGCGTAAATTAATTTATAAACAGATCCTATGTTGTTCCTTTTAATTTTTTAATGATCAAATTAATATTCCATCCATCTTGCAAGCAATTTTTATTTCTATTTTTGTTCTGATAAGGTTGTGAAAATTAGTTTAAAAAAACTGCCTCCTCCATTTCTATTAACTGAATGTGTGAACAGTCTAACTACAGAAAATTCTATCCTCCTTCACTTAAAGGCACATTTTTAAATCTAAACTATGTTTAGCCACAACTGTCTTTTGACTGCATTATAGTTAACTGAAGATTCAGATTACACCCCAATATTTTTCTCAATATTTTGTCCTAATGGATATATTACTGTGATGCCCAAAGAATGGTTAACTTAACTATGAACCTATGCCTTGTAGGCTACATGGCCACAGTTTCACTGGAATGTATGAAAGCATGATTAGCATACATTAAAATAAATTTTTGTTGCTCTAGCTTTCTACCCAGCATTGGGTAGATATAAATAGTTGAAATATTTCCTTTTTTCTCAGATCAAAGGTGAGGAGAAAGGGTATTATTTTATCACAAAGAAAGCAAATTTCAAGCAGATCAGGGAGCAGAGGCCTTTTTTTTCTCAGTGGAGAGGGGAGTCTCCTAAAGAAATCGGTTTCCTCTGAAATGAAAACTCCATCCCACCGCTCATTTTAAATTCAGACTGGATAGAGTAGTGAAAAATACCCAGTGGGAGAACAATTGTTGACACTGTAACAGCATCTTAAAGATAGTGTGGAATAAACATGGGATACAAGAAAAAACCAAACAAACAAAACAAAGAACATCCACACACAATCTGAGCTTGACTGTGTTTGACCTCTATTCCCTATCCTAAGCCAACTAGCATCTCTTTTGAGATAAAAGGACAGGAACATTGGCAGGTCAGATGCTAGAAGCCTGGTGTTGATCTGCAGACAGCAACCGGAGGAGGGAACCTGCCTGACATTTTTCTCTCCTTCTGTGAATCCCCAGACAGACCTTCTGGGAGCCAGTCTGTGGCCTGGGGCTGTGAGAAGCAGGAACAAGCTGTTCTTCTGAGAGTGGAAAAGGTGAACTGCTCAGCTTGTTGCGGGGAGGGGGAATAGCAAAATGTTGCTCTTTCCATCCACTTTGATGAAGTCTTTTGTATACCAACATTTGGATTTTAAAAACAAGTCTTCTAATTTGTACCTAAGCTCTGCAATTTGAATTACATGCAATGCTTGTTAGAGTGTGCTGGTGTTCTTGACATTCACTTTGTGCAATTGAGAAGAAAAGTCCTCTTGACCCTTTTGAAGGAAGCTACATGGACTAACAGATTTGGCAAGGATAAGGGGCCAAGAGGCTCAGCAGATATCATAAGGACAGAGATGTATATTCTTTCAAAATCCATTTCTACATAAAGATGATATAACAGATGCAAGAAGCAAACTCTAATACACAGCTCTGCTCTGCAAAGTGACTGTCTGTGCCAGTGCACTAAAACCAGTCCTGCTGTGCACTGTGAATCATGTCAGTTCATGTTGGTGAAAAGTTTTATACTGTATAGCCTTGGCAAAACCAACACAATTAAGTCTGAATGAGCTGCAGTACCATTCCCTATCCGATATCAGTAGAGGTGTTTAATCTATTTAATCATGTCAGTGCCAAATACACTAAAGTAATTGCATCATGGACCTAACAAAAGGGCATCATTTCACTTGCAACATTTTTATGACAAGTGATAATGTGCAACATGGAAAGAAGCCAAGAGTTTCTAATAGCCAAGACTGAGTTTGCTGAGCTGCATTTATAGGGGGAAAATCTGCAGTCGTAAACGTTATTATTTTATGTGACAAAAGAAATGCATACTTCTGAATTTAGCTGGCCACACTGAGGATTTCATTGTGTTGACCACACGAGTAGGAAGTAAAGTTAGTGTTGAGGGAATAAGAGCCTCCTAATGAGCAGAACCCAAAAGTAAAATATAACAGCTTCCAATGTATCCAAACCAGGTTTGAACTAAGTCCCTCGGAGATCCTGAAGACAAGCCTTTGTTCTCCACTGGACTGGTCACCAGAATTTATGTGACGGAGGAGGGCACTGCCCTGCTACATAACAGCTCAGGGCGTTGTCTCCTCTGTTCCTGACTGAAGGTGACATGCCAAGGAACAGGATGGGGGGCACCCCAGAGCCTTAACCACTCACTAGACCCCAGAAACCTGCTGCATTGGCAGACCACTGACTTTCTCGGTAATGCAGGCAATGTGCCAATCTGAAATTGTGCTGCCTCAGTGCCAAGTCAAGTTCTGCTTCTGCATAAGTACTTGCAAGAGCTGCATCCATGAAGCTGGAGGATAAATATAGAAACTGCTTTTAAACCTGAAACTCAACAGCTGAGCAGCTGACACCATTATTTTGTGGGAACAGAACCCCCAGGACTGATTTGCTTAAGCTTTTGTTAGGGCATGTAATGTCACATGCAAAAAAGTCATGTTTTGACTTTGCTTATTCTGGCCAGAACTAGTTGCCACTACAGTGAAATAGATCACTCTGTAACCAGTGTGAAAGCTGTCAAAGCTTAAAATGAGATGCAGAATTAATCATCTGACCACTTCAAGGTCCAGCAGAGGCATTTCTGTATTCCAGAGAGCCTTTTAAATTGTCAGATTTGACACCAGGAAAATGAAACGCATGAAGAGTTGGTAACTCTCTCTAACTTATCCCAAGTCCTTCACTGCCATTTTAAGGTTAAAAATTGCCTGAAATCAGCGGTTCATATTTGGAACGTATCAGGTACGTTTGATTTGGCAGGATGCAAGATATGCGTCTGCTAAAAATACCTAGTCTACTCAGCAGTAGTCAAATGGTTAATTAGAATATGTGACTACCAAATTGTTTCTTTGGTGTTCTAGTATGTTCTGTTGAATTTGCTATTAAGAACTTTTCCAGGGTCCAATATCAATGACATTCTCCATTAGTGCACAGAGACTCAGCAATTTTTTAACATCTGGCAAGAAAAATTAATCTTTAAACCTCTGTTGCAACTGCCCTTTCCCATCTCTGGTGGAAAGAAATAATCAGCTACTTCTCAGAGTATTTACCATGTCTATCTTAGGCAGCTATGGAATTCATATCCCTAAAGGGAGTGTTTCAGCTCAGCTAACATCATGGCATGATCACTTATTATACATACAGCATTAGCAGGTTTTTTCCATACTGCATGTGTTGTACTTCACTTTACAATACTTACTTATTATGATTATTACATTTTTATTGTATGCCTTTGCTGCTATGGTAATGCTGTCAGGTGGATGCCAGAATCCCATTTTGATTACTTGTATTTTATTTGTCAGGGGCATCTGATGCTTTGGGAGGGCATTCTTTTTATGAAGGTATGATCAATTTACATAAATTAATACCTACTTACACTGTACATGATATCGGGTAAAGAACAGCACAGAGAGAGAGAAACAAGAATAGATTATGTTAAGAGTGGAAGAGTGGAATAGTTTCTATGATACAATACCTGTCTACTCCAGCTGGCACTTGGACAATTAAGAAGGAATGATTTTCACCATAGGCAATAGTAACTTTGTCCTTGATAAATGTAATCTCCAGAGGCTAGGGATAAGGTTAACCCAACTCTACATGTAACATCCAGGAGAACAGAAGTAACCTTGAAGAGGGCCCTAAGCTCAAATTTTATTTTTTTTTTTAACTTGAGTGAAAATGAGGTTGTACCCCAAAGGACACAAAATATGCTATAGGACACAATTAAAGAGGAAACATGCTGAGAATCACACACACAGACTTTTAGTGTCAAATTCTTGAACACAAAACTCAACCTTCTAGGAAGAGGAGAATTGAATGTATGAATACTTGCAAGAAATTGTTCCTAAGTTCTTCTCTGAAGATCCTTTAATTAGCTAGCCTATTTATTATGCTTTTAGACCTGATTTAGGAATCTGATTTAAAAACTGTAGTATCCAGACATGCTGATGGGTTGTGCAAGTAACTAAAAGAAAAGCTACAAAAGAAAGACACATACCCACACACAAAATTTGGATTCCAGGACTGCCAAGGAAATTAAATTCCATGAGGCAGTAGCTGTCTACTAAAAACCCAGCTTCTAGTCCTGGAAAATCTTAAAGATCAGAGCGTTTCAAATGAAGTTAATTTACCAGTCTAGCATACTGGACAGAAGGCTTGCGTAAGCAACAGAACTTTTTAGTTCACTGGGAGTTTCAAAAAAATTGTTGTAGGTAAATAAGAATCTAATATTATTACATATGGTGAAAGCTCATCCAAGCTTTATTTGAATAAAGCAGGATGGGTTTTGACCTTTTTTTGATTTCGAGTAAAGAAACAAACCATCCAAATGGTTTTGGAAATTAAAGCTCTATCCAAAAAGAGTTTTAGGATTGGGTATTTAGCAGTTTAAATACATCTAAAGGGAAATGTATTTAAGATCCATGGACACCCATCTACTACCACAGAAAAACACTGGTACAATGAGCCAGAACATGTAAACAAAAAAACTGAGCTGGCAAAACAGTTACTTGTTTCTAACCGAGTGTGGTGGAACCCCAAAACTGTCCTTTGCTGTCATTCATAAACTTTACGCAAATATCATAGAATGTGTAAATAAAAATTCAGAAGGACCCTACAGCGGAAACACTCTTCTGAAAACTTACACCACCACCCACTGTACAGGGGCAGTAAGAAGGAAAGAAAACTGAAACTAAAAATCTGTCCAGTAATGGAGGGAAGGTGATGAAACAAACCCAGAGCAGAAGAAAATTACATAGTCTCCCATTTCTACCATGAGATCTCAGAGCTCTAATCCCAGGGAAAAAGTAAACAGAAATGCAGAGCAGCAGAGCTCACTGTGCTACAAAATGGAGCATCTGGTCAGGAGCCAGATTTAGAATAAAGTCACAGAAACCATTAGGCAGCCTCACAAACAGCTGGGATGCTAGGGCAGCTAAAAGAAACCTTCTCTGCTAAGTGTGATGTTAATAATTGACTTTTTGTTTTTATCTTTTTGCAGTCTTTTTCTATTACTGCAAATTTATGTTTTTAAACACCATTTTCATTTACATCTAGCTTAGACTTGAACTCTTGATGATCTAGTTCAACAAAGCCATTTATATAAGAAGAAGATTCCCAAAAGAGATTATTGGAACAGCAATATTTTTGTCCAGAGTTTCCAAAGAGTTACAGGGTAAATCTCCAGTCAAATTGCACAAGCTGATTTGAGAGCTGATAGTCAGAAGTTCAGGAAGAAGTGGGCTCTCAATAGCCAGGAAAACTCTCTGGTGTTATGACGAGGCAGAGATGGACACTCCAGAAGTCTGAAGGTCCTTACAGATTTCATAGCACAGATGAACGGCCAGGCCTACAGCTGATGCAAATATTGCTTTCATAAAATGAGCCAAGTCACTCCAACACTGGAGGCTCTGTGCCAGCTTCCTCAGTTCAAAATCTCCAATTCAAAATACCACTTTTCTTGGCATAAGCACAAAAATGTGCAGAACAAGAAGAAAAATTACGAATTTTTTTTTCAACAAGTCCACCAGTACCCCTCAAATTACATTACCAAAATTCATCTGAGAAAAATATATATGACTCCAGAAATCCCAAAAGGACTGCTCATTTCTGAGAGGTTCGAGATGAGACCCTGGCTCAAAACTAGAAACCAGTTGGAACAATTGTTTTTTAAATGCTCATATTCCCTTATGCAGAGTTTGCCTTCTAAGAAATAAATACTCTCAGACTGACAACCAGAGTCACTTACACCTAGTTAGGGATATGCACTCACCATTATTTCAGGGGATTTATGTAACTGGTTTTTTCTCCTGTCCATCAGAAGACCACCTACTTAGACAAACATATGTAAATAGTCCTATGAACTGTTCATAGATGTCATTTTCTGACATGGGTCTTTAGTTGCCAACAAGGTCACCCAGCTTTCCTAAATATTCTTGGTTAATTTGTTATCCTCAGTATGGTGTCTCTTATTAACAAAATTATTAATCTCACTGTCCTTTTCAAATAATGCAATACCTTCATACCCAGTTCCCTTATTGGCTAAATTAATTGGTTGCATTGAAGCAACCACATAGATCTCACGCTGTAAGGTAAGATAAGATATAAAAATACAGCCATGACATTCTATGTATGAACTAATTTTTGATAACATAAAACATGATTTTGAGAAAATTTGGAGGCTATGACTGCATCAGTGCAGTAGGTCTGCAGAGCAAAGTAGCTGGTGCTGACAATCTGACATCCATGCTGTAACTATCTATAACTCTGGACTGAATTCATATTAGTGGTCAGAGCACATCCTTTCAGTTTCTTTTCATCAAGAAGTAATCTATCTTTATACACTCCAAAACCATTCCACAGTGTGAACCAAAAATCAATAAATGGGGATGATCAAGAGATTCCCTTCTCTTCTCTCTCCCTTCTGCACACTAATGTAGATGCATCTTGACTTGCAGTTACCTCGCAGGGTTCTCTCGATTCTTTACTTAAAATTACAAAATCTCCATTTCAGTGTTACAGGAAGAACAAAAGTTCTGTTCAGCCTCATAGATGGGAAGGAAATCACCGTCAGGGTTTTGGAGCAATGGTTAGGGGTGATTATATTGATAGTGGAAGCAGAGAAATTGCAGAGGGTGCAAAGACAAGAGACCACACAAGTGCAGTAGATCTCTGTGTACTTGTAAGCTAGCTGGCAAGAGTTGACAAGGAGAGAACTTTCTGTTTGAAAATAAGGTATTCAGAAAGTGACATTGACATTTGTTAGCTGCAACACTAACAGACCAGCTACCTGCAAGCTAATCACCACACGGGATAATAAATCACTGTGAAGCTGACGTGTAATACTTTTTAATGACCTCATGAAGCTAAGATTCACCTATTTTTGGTACAATACACAGTGCAAGACCTTTTGTTAGACTAAAGGGGTTATTCTGTCTCCTAGTGGACTCATGATTATTTGATAGACTGGTTTATTTGACATGAGTGGTTTTCAATTAAAAGAAACAAGCACATTGACTGGCATTAATGGTGCTTACGTTCTTCAGCTAATAATCCTCACATCCCACAGCAGCATTTCTAATTATTTTGCTTGACCTTGATATCAAACTAAGCATCCTACAGCTGCTCAGGTCATCCTCTTCATTCTTAGCCATGATCGCAGCTTTCCCCACCTTTTACTTAATAGGAATTTTGCCATATTACAAGGTATATTAAATGCTGGCTTCGGCAGTTCAAAGAGCTCATCAGCAAGCTGTTTTAAGATTTTTCACGAGTGACTTTCCCAAAGACAAGCAGGGCTGATAATATCTAGAATAGACTGGATATACGAAGTCTGGAATATGAAGTGGAAAAGGACAAAGTGACCAGGTTAACCCCAGAAACTTTAGGTGGAGACAGACAAGAGAAGGCTAACATCTGCTTTCACACAATCTCATCTTCTATTTTCAACCACACTGGAAAACTGAGGTCAATGGGTTTTTAAAATACTTTGGCAAATTTGTTTGTGGAAGATGCAATATTTATCTGCACATTGTAGAAGTATCCATTGTGGTCCACTGTTAGTATATGAATTAAAACAAGAAGGAAAAATCCTAAATCTTCTTCAGCTATCTAAGTGGAAACATTTTCTAATGGACTATGCCCAATTAGAATTTAATTTCTGAAACTTTTAACATAAAATCTTTGGCTATTTTAGTGACAGACTTCTTTATAAAGACAGAGGGTTTAAAGCTTAAAAACCAACCAACAAACAAACAAACAAACCGCAAAAGCAAGGGAACTTTGCCTTCTAGCAAAAATGAAAAATGTCAGTCAGAAAAATGTCAGTACATGTGACTATTTCAGCAGAAGCAAGTGTTTCTGAATGATTTCTGGAGGCATTTCAAAGTCATTTTCTAAATATGCAAAGTAGATACTCATATCTAAATTGTTAGCAGTGTAAAACACATTGCTACAACAGCAGGGACACTTGATACTATGGAATTCACACACTACAGTTACAAGTGTAGGAAGAAAGTGGAGCTTTGAAATCTTGAGGGCTAAGGCCCTTTATACTGACTTGTCTTTTTAAAAAACTTTGTTTTCAGAAGAACATTCCATAAAAACCAATAAAGAGTGAGAAGGCTTCTATAACTGGACAGTGTGCGCAGTAAAGCTAAAACTCAACCATTCTCTTAAAATGTGTGTACCTTTTTGTTTTGTTTTTTCCCTCTTACATTGACAACCATGCACATTGACTCAAAGTTGCTTTGCCTCAAAGTACAGATGCTGAAAATCTGTGATGAAAACTCAACAAGGAGTCCCAATTGTTTCAGCTGCTTGAAAGTCTGCATTACTGTTTCTTATAATCCATCCACTTTAAGCCTTTAAAGATCCATACTTTAAGACATTTTTTTTCTTTTGCAGAAGAATGCACACCCTGGAGTTCCTTTTTCACACAACTGATTAAAGCCGAGCACTCAGCCTGCAACAGCGGGTGAACAGAAGATGATGTTAAACACGTAGCTGGTTTGCCTACCCTTTTGTTACTGCTCTGAGGTCTAAAGAGACATAGCTGTCACAAAAGTATCTGTGCAGGACCTTTATGCAAGGATGAATTTTATTTGATCCTAAATAGACTTTAAAGGCAGTGAAATGCATGCTACTGATCTGTACCCTGGGAATCTCTCCAGTAAAAACAGGCTGCCTATTTGTTAGGTGCTGATTATGTGTCACACACATAGTCACCCAACCTTGAATTATATTAAATAACCTAAATATAGAGTTCAGTATGGTTCATCTGAATTAACCCAGGAAGATAATGATATAAAAGCTTGGATCAGACATAGACATCCTATATAGCACATGCTATAAGAATATATAAGTAACATCCTCAAAGAGCTACTTCTCTGGCAAAAACAACTTTTCAAAAAGAAAGATTTTTTTTTTTCTATATTCTGGTCAGATTAACTGGTTTTGTCTTATGCCTTTTATTAATAGAGATTTTCACACATTTTTACAACTAATTTTTAAAGGCCCCAAGCTGAGATCAAGGTGAAAATAATTCCTCCCTCTTTAAACAGTCAAGGAGCACTTTCTTCCCCCCTCCCCTCCTCTCTCTCCAAAGGCAGGCAGGCATCCAGCGTCTCAGGGCTGAGTTCCCAAATTCACTTTCATTTAGAAATTTCCTCAATAAAATCTTTCGAGAGCTTCAAAATTATATTTTTCCCTGCAAAACAAATAAAGCATTTTCCAATCTGTGTTAAGAACTGATGTTTCCAGCCCTCATTTAAAGATGAAATTGATTCAGTAGAGTGTCCTGCAATTGTCACTTCAACCAACTACTTGCAGCACTCCTAAAACCAAGTTTGATTCCAGAGCAGCTTCTGCAAGTTCCTACTTGGGACATGATAATCATACTTTTCAGAAGGCATTAGACATCTTTAATGATTCCTATTGTGTTTCCAATTAAATCACCACTCTCTTAATGTGGTAACAGTAAAACTTTTCCATTAACAGAATGTGTCAGAAGCCACTGTTTGATAACATACCAATAGATACCAGTTCCTAGTGGTGCCATGGAGTGGTAGGATATGCTCAGTGTTAGGCACGCATGAGCATATCTTCTGTCAATATTAATAGATGTCATGGGGCAAACTGCCTGAACAGCACGATTAAAATTTTCCCATAAGAATAGATTAAATCGTGCTTAAGAAGGCTTGATAGTGCAGCCAATTGAAACCACTTCAGCTTCAGCAGCTTTTCTATTCAAGGTTGTTTTGGGGTGCTCGGCACATATCAGAGATGCTTCATGCCTCTTCAGCTCACATTTGTAATAGTCCATTCTTTTTCCCTTTGATAATTTTGCTTACACGTGTAAGCAAACAGTAGAAACTGTGTAAGAATGCTACTCCTACAAAATGTCTAGCACAGAAAGGGTAATTCAGAATGAATAGAAATTAAGGTCTAGTAAATGTTGCTTTAATTTAGTAGTACTTTAAACAAGTGCAAACACCTTCTACTGAGGAACTTTCATAAGACATTGCCCCAAAATGTGATTTAAATGCAAACTTCCACTGAGCAGTCTCTTGATTTTGGACTTAAGCCAGACTCACTGGCACTAAATATGTGCTGCTGTAAAGCAACTTTTGTTAATTTGCTGCTGTTTCTTCCGTAATTTTGCAATCTTGCACTACCACTGATTTATCTTAGGTGTAGATTATCTAATGTTACATACCACAGTAATTGTTCCTATTGACATACATGCTAACATAGTTCAAGAACCTACTGGCTACGTACATACAATGCAGGATTTTGTCTCTGGGGTTTTTGTTGTTCTTTGATTGCTTAATGGTGCCTAGGGAACAAAAAGTCTTTCACCCCAGTAGTTTACAACACTGAGGCTTAGACTAGCATCAGAGCTCCCCTCTAGGTACTTATATTGAGCTCACCAGTTTCACTAGCAGTCGGTGGCATGGTGGGAAGGCAGAACGCTAGGAAAGAGAACATCATTATGCAAGAAGTTAGTGTTACCAGAGCTGAGTGACATTTTTTCAGAAAATTTATGTGCTGAAAACTTCATTTCAAATTGATCAAGATAATACATGAATCTAGCAAATAGTTATTTAAGCGGGCAAAAGGCATAGAAAAAAAGAGAGGAGGATATAAGTTTCAGAAGAAGTTGTAATTCTTGTATTGAACTCTTTTTCAACTTTTTCATTTAAAAAAATGGGCCTTTTAATTTTTGCCAAAGTTTTAAAAATTAAGAACCCACAAAGAGATGTGATCTTTAGACAAAACCACTAACTGACCCTTCTTTCTACCACTTACAGTACGAGATAGATCCAGGGGCTGTTATGTCTTCACTGCCAGGACCACTCTTAATGCAGTTTTATAGTTTAGATACTTTAGCCCTGAATTTAGCTCTTTATCCGAGGACCTGAACAGATTAGATTTATAGAGCACAGGGCTAAGATGACAGAGAGACATCAGCATTTTAACACCCAACCTTCCGGCATTCCACTGTGAGAAGGGGTACACCCCCTCTACCACTCAGCAGCCTATCTTTTGTGCAGTATATTTGGTTATGGGCAACAGGGCTTATATTCACTCTGCAATTATGAAAAAAGCCAGAAGCACAAACTTTTGGTTTCCTGAATCCCTAGACTGTGGTTACCATACATTTTTAGCAAGAAGATGTAGACCTTGCCCAAAATTCTAATCCTCACTTTCCTCTTTGCAGGTTATCTGTACATGAGGCCCAGCTCTGGGAGCAGCTGGTGGGGAGAAGACACCCTTTGAGACGCCACTGAAGCTTGGGCACAAACTGCTATGCTTGAACAAATGCCAGATACTCTTCAACATCTGGCCTATTGTAGCTGCTACGGAGGTTTCTACTGTTCATGCAGAGGACAGAAAACCTCCTCAAAAGCATCTGAGACCTCACCTGTGCAATTCCTGCCATGTTATTTCTTCATGCCACACTGTGCCCTTGTGCAAATCATTGACAGGTTAAGCCTATCCCTAAAAGAGGGGCAAAGTAAGACAGAATTAGAGAGCGTAAGGAATGGGTAAGATAGCTGTAGAGTTTGTCACGAGAAACAGCAATAGAGAACTTTGTCTATCTTAGATTTTTCACTGAAGTTCCCACGACTGTTATCAGCTACGCTGTTTTTGCAAGTGAAACCACAGGCTAGGGCTGTATTGCTGAAAAGCATTATTGGCCATTGGTGTTTTAACTGTTGTGTTCTCACTTCGCACTCATGACAATTGGTTAAAACTGCAGACATCTGATGGCAAGAAGACAAAATCTGGAGGTTTGAAATACAATATTTATGCAGTCACATTAGGTTCTTACTTACACTGTGTTAATATTTTTTTTCTGGAAACAGCTCCTGGTTTTGTGAAATGAGCTGAAAAGAACAGAAACAACCATGCAAATACCTTAATTTCAGAGTCATGCTGCCCTTACAAGGACTTGTACAGATCCATCAGCTAGTGTTCCTGATTCAGACTGACTTTGTTCAAATTAAAGGACAAAATTTCCAAGATTGGTTTGTAAAATAATAGTCACACAGGAATTACAAAACATATGGATTTATTAATTTAATACTTTCCATAGCTTCTTCTGGCTCCTGATCTTTGCGCTGAGTAAATGTATTTTCAACCAAAATGTTATGAAAGTACATCAGTTCTTTTAATGGGGTTAGCTAATCCTTGATTGTGCCAGCAGATACATTAACAATCTTGAGGAAAACAAACCTATTTGATTCAGAATATCCATTTTTCATACTTTACAAGATTTTCAGCCAAAAGATCACTGGGACTGTCTTTAAATCAAAGCAAGCTAACGAGAGGAAAGGAAGGAAAGAATAGAAGACATTTAGCAATTATCACCCTTTTAACAGTCCTGGTGAATTAAGACGATAAGTTCTGTACACTGCAAAAATATCACACATATCTGTTGTGCAGTTCCTTATAAAAAAATCCCAAGTTATATCAGGCCCAATTCTTTAAAAGGATAATTATATTTCCTAGATTACATAGCAATACACCTCTGACATCAGCATCACAGATGGCCAGCACTTCCCTTGTTCAGCAACTTCAGTGGAAGATATGCTGAGGAGGAGTGGGTCCCATGGTAAGAAGATTTATGCAGAGCATTTAAACATTTCTACTGCAAGCTTCTCTGGCAATGTTTCAGGATTAATCAACAGTATTTATACCAGAATGGAAAACTCAAAAGTAAAATACATTATTAAACATAAAATGTCAAATGGAAAAAAAAAATCAAAGAAATTAAGATCTTCAGAAATGGAAAAAAGAGAGTGAATGTTGTCATTTTCTTTCCCTTGAAGTGATACTATAAACAACTGCTAAATTAGATTAGTCACCTCAGTCCATCCTTATGAGAAAAATAATATTCCACTTAAAACACAACAGGTTTTGATTGTTCAGCACAGTATTTTTAAAAAGAAGAGAGGCAAATACACATACTTTATTGATACTAGAGCACATATATATGTAAAATCATCTTTATATCCTAAAAGCAATATCTATCATAAAGAGATCTTCTTTCTTGTTGTTTACTTACAGAAGTGCAGGACTACACTCAAAACTGTATTAGTCTACAGATTTCAAACCAGTACAGCTTTGAAAATACAAGGCTACCATATTTGGCTGCTGAGGTCAGCGTAATTTTTGGACACTTTTCTGTTCATTTTGCCATGCCAGAAGGTATATGTGCAGGCAGCCCAAAATTCCCAACATGGAAGAACTGTTCACATGTTAAAAATCTCAAATAACTTTTCATTCAAATGTACTTACATGAGATCTGATGATAAGCAGAAAAAAAGAGTAATTTCGGGGGAAAAAACCCAGAAGCATAGTAGCTTTAACAGTACTAGAAGAAAGAGGTTATAACAACTCTTCAGACTACTCAAGGGAGAATGCTTTCTGACAGTCCTGGGCTACACTGCTTCACCAGGCTCCTGTTTGTGCCAGAATGAGTGATAAACCCTAGCATTTTCTGCTTACAACTTTCCTACAACTGTTCTGATTTCCCATTAGATCATTATTGTGAATACTATTTTTAATCCAGAGATACTTTCTTAGAAATTAAAATCACTTATTTCCCCTACGGGATTGCTTATTCTTAACCTACCCAAGCATGAAGGTATCTTTGATCCTGCCTTCACTTCAGTACATGGTCCTGCAGAGTTTAGGGCATTTGTGCTTTTAAATAAATCATCCTTAGTCTAGTTTTTTTTGTCATGCAAATTGAATGAATTGTGGATATGAATATATGTGTAACATTAATTGCAAATTTTGAGCTCTAAAACCTGTTCACATCCACAGTTTCGTTCCTGACTGAACTCAGTTCAACACTAAATAATGGAAGTTGGGGACAGATTCCTTACTCATTTTTTACATTAAACATAATAAATGTTGTAGGGTGGGTTTTTTTAGTAAACAAACATACAGAAAGAACAGCCATTTAGCTTAGAAGCTGATATTATTAACTCTGAAGAAATCCAGCAAAAGGAGAGAAGTGCTCTGAGCAGAATATGGATGATTTTATGACATATTACCTGTTCCCTGTTGCCCACCTTCATTCTCTGGAATTTGGTCCACTGCATACAGAGGACTGCAAAACTCATTTGCATCCCAAGTAAAGCACTTAAGACAAAGACTGATGCAAATAATTTAATTGCTAAGGAACTCAGTTCAAAGTGGAGAAATGCTGCTCCCATCCCAGTAGAAGCTATGGGACCAAACAACTTCAGCGTCTCATATCTCAGCTACTGTTTGGAGAAGGCTTGGGGATATAGATCTCAAGTGGATAGAGATGCTTCCCTTGCTGTCTGGTTTCTGACGTCCAAGCTACAGAAAGCACACGCGATCGACAGACTTGTCTTTTTGTATTTCCCAGTGGTTAGCTCTCAATTCAGACACCAGGCCTGTGGTGGTGACTGTGTACATTATAAAATGGTGCTTGTTCAAAGCCATACCTAACCTAGGTTAAATGCTTTACAGATGTGAACTGAATTAAGGCATTATTTAAGCACTTCTGTCTACCATACAGATAATACAAAAAGGATTGCATCACTCTGCTTGAAACGCAGCTGCTACATGGTGTCATGGAAATATGTGTTTAAAACTTTTGATTCATTTTCTTCTTTTAGAAGAGTCTCAGTTTCAAGACCTATAATTAAAAGGATCACCATGAGCCAAGCGTCTCAAATGTAATACTATTCTGGAAACTATGTTTGCAACTGCTCACAAGTAGAACCTTGCAGAGTTCACAATTTCTAAAGGCTTTAAATAGTTTGGGAATATCGGCTGGTTCCATGTGTTCCTCCCACACTAACCTGTAGGCTTGTGTGAAGAATTTTTTCCACCTAGAAGAAATCTGCTTTGAAAGGGCCTGGTAGATTCACTAGATTTTTCAAAAACTGGCTGAATTTCTGTTCCAGTTTGACTGAAATCAGGAACTATTTGGATTATTTCATGCACTAAGTAACTATTTCAGTGATGATTTATTCTGTCCCAGCTGTAGTTGGCTTCAGCTGAATAGATTGAGATTGGAAGGTTGATCTAACAATTTAAAGCCATTCACACTTCGGTCTAGCACATATAACACTCCTCTATTGGTGGGGCCCCCAAACAGTTCAGTGATTAACAAAGGTTAACAAAGTGTATTGTTAAAAAATTATAAAGGCAAGGATGCTGTGCTGGTTTGAAAGTAGTGGGAAATTGCCTCCAGGGGTATGTTCACACTGTATTTTCTCTTTTTTCTCTGCAACACTGACCTAGAAAACAGAGGTTCTTGTGCAATTCCAGTTTCAGGAGGTGAAGCTTTTGATAAAACTCCAGATTGTGCAGCACTGGTTATGTTGATGTAAAGACCTACTTGACTTCAGGTAGTAGCATTTTTTCACGGACAAAGTAGAAGGTGGAAACAGCAACTTTTTTACTTTATCCAAACACTTTGCTTCCATTATTTAAAACGTCGTCTGCAAAACCCTCTAGTGGAGTTTGCAGAGAGATTGAACACATTTAAGGTGTGACTGGTCACTCGCATTTCTGATACAGAGATGATACTAATATATGGTAGCCTGAAGGGAGGAGTGGACTTGTATAATTTTCTACTTGCATGAAAATGCTCAGCTTGCAATAGTCCTCCAGAATGTCTCATTAAAATGCTTCTTTTTAGCCACAATAAATTATATACTTTTACACAGTTCGGAAAGATTCTTTAGTTTGAAATTTGCTGTGGAAAGTTGCCCCACCCAAAGTGCAAAGAGATTGGAAAAAGCAATCTGGGGGCGCAGCCTCTGGTTGCCAGCTCAAGTGGGTGTAGAGGCTGCTATGTGACTCCTCTGACTGTGCAAGAACCTGAGTAAGTTTTCTGCCAGAGTGTCTCTAACTCATGCCTCTCTATCTGGTCACAAGCACATTTTGGATTCACAATCAATCCTGAGACAGTTCCCTTAAGTTAGCCTGGGATCCTCTGTACCCATCACATGAATCAAAATTCTTGCTGAGCAGAGCCATCAATTGAGATGCAAAGAATAAGTATATATTGAAAAATAAATCCTTTGCATTTTGCCAGTTCAGTCTGTAATAAGATAGCTTTTAAACCATTATCAGAAGCTTGGATACTTACCATGTTGGTCTTTTGGTGTGAGATAAATATCAATTAATTTTAAATAGAAAGATAAATTATTTTAAAGCTCTTCTCACTAAGTGTCAGGCTAGGAAATCTGTATAGTGAATTTTTAATGGAAGTTAGATTTAGGGTAACTGCTTTTAGTGACTCAAGTATGAAGGGTGCCACATGGGGAAACACAGCTCCAACAATTATCGTGATGCATACAGCAATGACAGACTGCATATGCTATTTGCTCCATAGTTTCACAACTTTTAAGGCCAGAAAAAAAAATTCATCTTATTTGACATATAGTTCATAGGTCATTGTATTTCACTGAAACCATTTTCAATAATTTTATTTAAACTCTCATTTTTCAACCCTCCAAAGATTTCAAATGATAGATGAAGTGTAAGAGAACATGGTGCTTCATGAACATAGCCTGACTCAGAAGAACACCAGGCCAGTTCAGAGCAGAGCTTATCCATCACTGACAACCCACTTTTACTTTTGATAAAGCCCTGCTTCGTGAGAGAAAGGTGAAGAATGTTTGGGCAACTGCATATCATCCTGCATGATCCAGGCAGGCAACCCACTGCAGCACAAGACTTTCACACTGGCACAGGCACCAGCAATTTCCGCAAGTGTCTTTCGTAAAAGCTTCTAAAGCTTTAGTGGGGTAAGGACACTTAAAGACAAAATACAGAAAAGCAAGTTGGGGAAAAGATCCTAGAAGCAATGCAAATTGCTGATCTAAAATATGACATAAAAGGATACAAAATAAAGGAATACTACATCTCTTGACATACCCTACTGTCAAATCTATTTTTGCACACTTTGCTCAATTGGAGAAGAAATAAACTCAATATTTCCATGCAGAATATGCATTTGTGACACCTTTCTTCATATTGGTCCAATTTCACACTTGCAACCAGGTCATGCTGCAGAGAAACAACACCTGGTGGTTTTGTGGCAGCTAGTGACAATTTCCTTCTGTGCTGTGGACTGGAGAAGTTTGAGTGTTGCTGTGCAGCAGATGATAGCTGGGTTCCTTCAGGGCTATGTTTAAGCTAAGAGGGAAGCTCTCACTTGCTCACCATTATGCCACAGTCAATGTGGGAGAAGGTTCCTGGTTTCCAGAGTTCAAAGGGAAAGGACAGGGAGAGCGATTGAGGCAAAGATCAGGATCAGCAAGAAGGGCTCCTTGTAGCTGTCACTGTTTTCTGCAGAAAGAAACCACAGGCCTTAGTGTCATCCTTCTGCTCGTTTATTGCATACTCTAATTTTATTCTTCACGGTTTGCATTGTCATACAAAGAATTTTGCTCTACTTTCAGTGTACTTTTCTCTATTTTTCTCTGACTATACATATATATAGGTGGAAATATAGCAGCAGTCTTTCAGCTTTTCTTTCTGTCAAAAAGAATTTATAGCGATTTACAACTTTCACTTCCTTATAATGTAGTTTTCTAAAAAAAAAGAGCTGAAATTCATGGATGAGCACCCCATTAATACTAATTGTTTTTAAATGACTATCTGTTTTAAAGCTTATGCAATTATTAGAATGTTACTTCATTCTCTTGGACTAAAGAGGGAAGACATTTTAACCATGCATAACAAATTCAGCCTAGTAAGTTACTGCTGTATGATTCAATAATTCATGAAACATAAGGAGCACAAAGAAGTGTTGCCAGGCTGCCCAAAATTTTGGATCTGCATTTTGTGTTATACTATACAATTTGCAGTCTATTCAACTTCTGATTAGGATAATTTGCTGTCGTTCCCTATACCCCTGTACAGAGCTTTTATAAAATGAATATTTAGTTGTTCACTCACAGATATCACTTTCTGTAACAGAGTGAGTTTCATGAGTTTAGGGATTTTTTTCCTCTTTTTTCCTGGAACAGGCTGAGGCAAAAATCCATTGCCAGGGATAAGCAATTTCCTTGTCCGTAGTTTTACAGCATGGGTCACACCATTGCGATGACTTTAACGTGGCCATTACAGGGCATTTCGGTAGCAGGGCATAAAAACATACTTTTGTACAAGTTTCAACAGTGCTGAAACATGTATCAGTCTCTCCTTGATAGGAAGCATGAGATAGGTAAGTGTTAGGAATTGTTGCAAGCCTTTGCAAGATCTTGCCCTGCTCATAGATTTTCATAAGTCACTCTGTCATCAGAGGAACATTTAAGCAACTCTAGCAATACAATACTTGTTTACTTGCATAAGAAAACAGCTAAATAAAATCTAAATAAAATGTGATCACTTCTAAAAATGCAGTTTAGCTGCCTTAATAGCTGTCAAAAATTCCACTAGAAAAATGTGAGCCATTTCCTACTGCCTTTTGAAGCCCATTCTGCCTGCAGCTGTACTGTTGGTGATGCATGCACAAAATAGGTTGTGCGCCTCATTAGGAGCAACTTTACTTCTCAGATTCAGACACCAATCTTGCCAAATCATCTGCAGTTTCCTTCTTCTAAGAATGAACTGCATATGCTATTTCTCAAGCAATACTTAGCAGTGTTCTTGTGGCTGAGTAAATATCAAACAATATAATCTGTCTCTTGAAAATTAAATAATTAAAGCTATGTTTAGGTATATTCTAAAACAATGAGAACATTTCTCTCCTAAGCTTTAATAAATACTTCAATTCATCATCATACTTCAAAAGCAAAAGAGTGTGTATCACATTCTAGTGACCCCCATTTGCTTTGGCAGTCCTCATGAAAACCTTGTGTAGGAGCATGGCCAAATACAACATTTCAGCTCCCTTCATAGATTAGAGCCTCAGTTTTGATGCCTAGCAGAAGCTATGAGAGAGCTCATTAGCTCTATGGAGGGTATGCTGTGGACATATGCAAGCTTGCTCTGTCTAAACCACTTGCCATACCGAAGCTGCTTTTGGTTAGCCAGAGAAATGTTTAACTTGCTTTTAAAAACACTTCTTATAAGGCAATTTTCATATTTACTGCATTCCTACAGAAAGAAGTTCTGTTTCATGTCCACCAGGGAAAGTTTACAGTGACTTAACATCCAACAGTACAAAATTTCTCCTAGTCCTTTGGGTTTGGCAGGACGTGTACAGCAGTTCCAGAGTTCCCTAAATATGTCTCAGGGCCCAGAAATATCCAAACACAAAACTTTTACTTGGCTTTGAAGCCCTGAGGTAGTACATACCTCTAGTAGATCCATTTTCATTTGGCTCCATCTGAAACCTGACAGGCTTAAATGTGCCTTCCTTTAGCAAAGTCCAGGGTTCCTGAGGACAGGATTGCAAAACAGAAAAATAAGACAATCAAATGAAATTCTAGATGATACTTAACAAGAAGTAACTACCTGATTTGATTTCCTATGTTTCCCAGTCTTCTGCAGCTTCAATGGCTGACAAATTTGGCACCTCCTTTTTTCCTTTGAGGCTCTCTCCATTTCCCTTTGATACTTTCCCCCCATAATTACATAGAACTTCTCCTTGTTTGTCATGTTGTGACATTTTTAAGGCTGTTACAATATTTTGCAAGTCATACATCAGAAGAAGCATTTTCTGTTTATACACCTTAGAAATGTTTCAGGCTATTAGCACACTTTTAGTTCCCATCCGGGAGGCCACATGTGACAGCTGAACTGCACAGATGGAGATCTGTCATAGTGCTCTGTTTAAATCACCTCTCCTCATTTCGACCCGGTTGCGTCACATGCCTTCCCACTAAACTGTGGCTTTTTGACAGCAAAGATGTTGTGAATCACTAGCACAAGGTTGTGGGAAAAAAAATGGGACAAGCTAGAGCCCAGAGCTGTACTCTGTTGTAGCCTAGAGCTACAACAAATGCATAAGGAAAATAAGAGGGTTTCTCTCTTACAGAAGGGGTTGATATCTCTAGCGAGACATCAGACTGAGCAGGAAAAGCTGTCTAGGGAAGACAGGGAAGGCGTCTAACCTGATGATGTTGACTGCATCCAGAAACTACAGCCCAAACATTCTCTGGAGTTAAAATTTCAATTAACTACTTGCTCTCCCCAGTCCTGTGTACCTATACAGCTGTGCATCTGATGTGTGCACCTGCTGTTCCTGAACAGAAGCAAAGTAGAAATGACACCATAAGACAGTCTGCTTTTAATAAGACACTTCTGTTGTCATAACGAAAAAGTCTGTTCCAACGGTATTTCCAAGTGCATTGCAAAACCAAAGGGTTCAGAACAAACATCTGAAAAAAAACCCCAAAGAATCAAGCCTCACAATTGTTTATTTTAAAATCAGGTGAGGTATAAAGAAATTAATGCTACCTTTTTTATTTGAAGTTGTGTTTAAATTTAGCCATGTATTGTGTGTTATATAATATCAATACTAGTAAAACTTTGCAAAAAAAAATATGGATCTGTACTTTTGTGCAAGTTTGTGCTAAGAGATTCAGACTTTGTCCTACTTATACAGCCACTTCAGATAAGGGTAGCCTACTTGCATCTTATTACTTTTCCAAAATAGCACAAAGCAAAAAACAAAATTTTAAAAGAAAAAGGACTGAGTCAGAAAAGGGAATCTCTTTCCTGGAAAATTATTCCAGATGCAGGCAGCAAAAAAATACACAAAAGAAGAATAAAAGCCTTCACTAAAATATCTAGGGAAGCTTACCTGGATTCTAGAATCTCTGCAGGTCCTCTATTTCTTCTCTCACTCCAACAGTTTATCTCTGCTAGGCCTAGAAGAACAAAACCAAGAGATTTCAGGGAAAACATTGATAAAAACAGAAACTTCAGAATTATAAGTGCACATGGGAACTCCATGAAAGCTGACAGTCTGAAATTATTTCAAACTGCACTGAACACCTATTACAAATAGGATTTATCTCTTCATGCCAGTTTTTCTTCAAGGCGGCCATAGGAATAGCCAAAGTTGTCTTCTTCAAACCACAGCATCCTAATTACTGAAAGGACACCTAGGAAATACTCACATGTTGGCTATAGTGCTGTAAAGTCCCATTACTTTTTCCTAGTGATCTGTTGATTTTTTCAGTCCCAAGATAGGGTGTGTTGCAGGAATCAATTTCAGATGACCGGTGGATGCAACAAGAATGTGGATCATACAGAACAAGGGGCCTGAGACTCTAGGGGGAGTAGGCTATAAGGAGTACATCACCTAAGTCTTTCATGGCTTCAGGTAGTTCCCAGCTCACATCCACTGACAATTCAAGGAATTTTTCTTCTTTTTTCAAGCAATGGATCAAGTCCAGGCTAGATGTTTCCCTGCATGAATATTAAGATCTATGAATTGTTTTGGATTTGATCAAAACCTGATTAAATTTATTAATTGACTCTTCTTCATCAAGAAAACAGCCCCCCTCTTAGAACTTCAAGTACATCAAATAAAAATTTAACTTTCAGTAAGAAGAGAGGGGGTTTTAGGGGTTTTTCTATTTTGACACTTAAGAAAATGAGATTTATCTTAAAGAAAGTGAACAGTTACCTTTAAAAAAATTAAGAAATGAAATTTAAATGAAAGAATTTATAAAGTAAAATTTCTGTATTTTCTGTAATAAATGGCCTAGGAAGTAATAAATTTCCAATCACACATATTTGGCTGAAATCAGTAGATAAATATACAACTTAATTCTTCTAAATAAACTTAGAAATCCTCGACTTGCTAAATGTTTCTATCATAGTTGGCTAAGGGAAAATATGCAGAGCTGTTTTTCAGAGAGCAAAAAAAAGAGGAAAAAATCTCAAGGTCTCATTATGGAAGTTGAGATTCTTTGGGGACATTCAACCCAAACATATGGAAAACTTAAATGTTGATAGATTAATTTCCTTCCCATATTTTTCATCACAGACTAAATTTTAAGGCAATAATAAATGCAATACAGCAAAGATTCCATATAGGTTTCCAGAAAAGACCATTTTCCCCCCCCAAGCACCTGATATCAAGCATTAGACTTGCATAAAGAGAACGCATATCTAATAGAAACATCCGTGTTCATTGCCAGGGGGTGCTATTAGTCACCACTGGTAAAAACAACCAGAGAAATTAAGGTCTGTGTTAACACAGATAAGCTGTAAATCACCTCCAAAAGTCACTAATCCAGGTTCTTCAGATCAAACATTAAAGGTGCCTGAAGTGATTAGCGGCATTTTTAAAACAAAAGAATCTTTAATCAGTGTGAGTCTGGAAGGACCTTGTACTTTCAGTGCTCCTCAGTGCAATTCTGCAGCACCTCACAACATCTATGGCCCTGAGTAGGCACCTGCTTTTGAGCGCTGAGCACAGAAAGGATGAGGTCCCATAGGATAAGACTTACTGCGTAGAGCAAACCGACCTTCACAGGAGCCACCTAAGCTACACTGACAGGGGACACGGTTTAAGTCATGTAGGGTGAGGACCCTGTGGTGGAAGAACAGACCTTCACTCCAGCTCCCCGCTGGCTCAGGTGCCAATGCCCGCGCACCTCCTTGCAGAGGGTGACCCGAGACAACAACCATGCCCGCTGCTGCTGCAGGGCAACGTGGTGAGATACACCAGCAGACACACCGCTGGCCCCCTCCCCTGGCAGGGCGGCTGGGTGCCAGCAGTCATCTGGGCACCATGGGCTGTGAGAGGCCACGCATCTCCAGAGCCAGCACCCAAGAGGGGGTAGGCTGCTGGGCTCGGGCTTGGGTCATGGGCAATGCCCAGCCACGGTTCAGAGGCTGCCGGGTGTGCTGTTCACAGATGTGTTTGTGGGAGCCTGTCAAGGACGCATAGCCCCACAGCTCCTTCCTTGTGAGCAGGAAGGTACCAAGCGGTTCCCTGCACTTGGTACCACCTACACGTTTTGCCTCTTTTTCTCTCACCCGCTGTGTCCAAATTAGATGAGTCAAGGTCTGTCCTCTGTTACACTAGGATAAAACAAAGGAACTCCGAGAAGATGAGAAGTTACTCCAGGTGGTATTTGAGGGTTAATGGAGTAAAATCTGCTTCTGTGCCTGCAGCTACTGCCACTCCTCTGCTTGAGTAATAGAGCCTTAAACATTTAAGTGATGAATGTTAGTGCATGCCAGCTGCAAACCAACAGAGCGGGCTGTAAGCACATTTTACTCGTTTCTCTCTTTGTTTTTTAATGTGCTCTTTTTCTCAGCTGAGATCCCCTCACCTTTCCAGCATTGTATTACACTGACATGAACGGGCCCAGCCAGTCGGGGTAGGGGAGGTACAGCCAAATATGACTCATGGTATTCAGCAAGTTTTAGTCATCAGGCTTACAGTACAGCGATGGTTAGCATCCTGACTGCAGCATTTCAACCACTGCAAATTTCCTTCACTATTCTTTTAGCTGGAACAAGCCATTCTTGTGTATCTGTAGGATTTTTTCATTAAGGCTGCTGGTGCGCAAACATATGTACGTTTACATACCTTTCAGTAGCAACATCAAGAGAAACATGCTTCTAAACCCGTTAGATCTGAAGCTGAAGCTGTCACATTTGTCAGAGTGATTTCTTTTGGAGATGCAGGTACATGTTTCCGCACAGGACAGGACTTGAGCTATCTTGGGAAAAATCTATTTTCTGCCCCATATTTGATGGGGCCGTATTCCATAAATCAGACTGTTTTCTGTGTAGGTAAATTGCTTCATTAGTAAGAAACATATTAGGTATGCTTAAACTAGGAGCATGGGAAATCTGTGCACTTAGATGACACCCCCAACATACAGTCACTCAGACCCAGGCTCAGGTGCACTCACTCTCTCTCACCTATTGTCATTTTATTTGCTGGGAAACCCATAAACTGGATTAAAAGTGTCAAGGCCCAGAAGGCACCGAGAGGCCCTATTTGCCTTGAATGGCTTCACCTGGGACCCCCACCCACGCACCCTTTGCCCATAGGCTCAGGGCACCATTTAAGCTCAGGCCTGGGCCCTATTCTTTCCCTAAGCCATGGTGTAGGTGTGCTTGTCTCCAGCTCTGTCTCCTGGCTGGACTGTAGACCTGTGCTGCTGGTAGCTTGTCTCCTGGCTGGACCTCAGACCTGTGTTACAGTCCTGCCTCTAGCCTGTCTTCTGCTGCTCCTGGCTGGGACCTGGGCATGGTCCATCCCCTCTGCTTTTCCGAGGCTGTTGGTGGACCATGTTGCAACCCCTGGCGCTGCCTGCCATGTCTAGACCTGTGGGACGGTGCTGTGGGTGAGGGCCCTCAATTCCTGGGTCACCGTCCCTAAGAAAGCAGAAACAAAGCTGGTGAAGGACCCTGGGGACAAGCTATGAGGTGCTGCAGGTAGGTTTGCTTTGTAATTGTAGCACTGCTGATGCTTGTCAAGCCACCAGCATGAGCTGTGTGAAGCTTGTTGGAGGCAAGGCTTTTCCTTCTGGATAGCTACATTGCTAAACAAGGGGTGCTCCAGGGTAGGTCTGTGATCACCTGAAATAGTGACAACAAAATGCAAATATGAAGACTCAATTTCACTAGGCTAGCCCAACTAAACATCTATTAACAGTGCAATTTTATCTTAATTGACTCCTCTATAGCTGCATCTTCCTGTTCTTATATACATTTTTGGTGAGTTTATTTTTCAACTGCTGACTTCCAAAATCAAACACCTTTGTTAAATTTGACAACTGACTTAACTACTCTGCAGTGCCAGTAGTTTCTTTCCCTTTTTGCTCTGTTTTCTTGAACTCTAGCAGTTGCACTGTGATGGGTTAGTTAAGCACTGAGGTTTTTGCTGCCTGCCTGTTCTCTCACTGGGATCCCACAGTAAAACACAAATTAAAATTAATTCTAATGCATCATCAGTGCCATTTATTATTTCCCCTTCTTACATCTGCTCTTGAAGCTTTTCAGCGCTCTCTGCCTTGGAAGCTTCTAACTATCTGTAAATAAGGCTGGTAGCCTAGCAACGTTGAGTGAATGCATTTCCCTTGCTGAATAACATTGGGCATAATCAAGTCAGCTTGTTATGCTATCTGCAGCATTAACACTATAAGTTGGAGACAATTACAAATATTTCATGTACATTGACATCATTTTGAATTGGAAACTTTTCTCAGCTCCTTCAAAAGCAGTCTGTGCCCACAAAGTGAAGTAGAAATGTTCAGCTTAGTAGCAAATAAACCACCTCCAGAACAGGTACCATCATCAAACTGAATTGATTGATTAACCTGACCCCTCAAGGAGACTAAAGAGAAGACAAATGCCATATCTGAGCATTTGTACTCACCAGCACAGACAACCAGACAGTCTGGAGCTACCTTGGGTATCTGTCAGAGAGAGCTGCCTTGTGCTGCAGACACGACATTCTCCTAGGCAGGAAATGAGCCTATGTCATAAAAATAGAGCAAACGGCTACAAAAACCAGTTCAGAGTGCAATCTATAATCCTTGGGACTGTCTTGCTTTAATGGGGAAACTTGCACTGTCAGACTGCATTTACTGCAACATATTTCAGGGGTGGAAGCAAGGCGTAGCCTTCTCCCTACCCTGTCATGCTTGCATGCATGTGAGGAGCAGCACCATTCTGAAGGATGCATCTCCTGCTCTTTCCACACCCTGCGGTATTAGGTTATTCACCCTAGTACGAAGAAGGGTGGCATAGATCTTCTTTAGCCCCTGCACAGTTAAACAAGTTAGAGCATGAAAAGCTTAATTTTATATCAAAATGATGTCAGAACAAATTCTTCAATTTGTAGCATGCTGTACAGGCTTGCCATCTTCTTGAAAACTCTATTTTGTGTGAGTAGAACTTTACATTTTCAGCTGCTACATCACTTCAGAACAAGGAAATCTTTGTTCTGCATTTTTTAATTGACGTTTTTAATCTAAACAACTTTGACTGGGCAATGAATGAATGAATGGTTCCAGCATAATGTTATCACAAGACAGAGTTGGTGATGCCAAGTACAAAAATAGCTCTGGCTTTTTCTTCCTCTTCTCTCCTCCCATCACTGATTAGCACAGACATTAGTAGATAGACAGCAAGAAATCTCTTTCTACTCAGATTTTATAAGCTTGAGTACATTTTTTTATTGGCTGGGAAGATTCTATAATAAATTCTATAATAAAAGTAACCAAGTGTAAGAGCCAGAGAAACTAAACACTGTTAGGATGAGGTTCAAATAGAGAATTCATTTTGGTATTTTTGAAAGCTTTACTTATACTAATAAATAACTTCATGCAGCTTAAGATACAAAATTTTAATTCACATTGATATAAATATTACTGAATCAAAACAACCACTTCACTTTCTTTTCATGTTCAGTTCTGCCTAACTAGCTTATACAGCTGAAACCAGGCACAGAATGTGATTTACAGCCACAGCAAGAGCTTGGTTTGGTCTTTGCCACAAGCTGAAAACACATATAACTCTGCTTTCTCAACTTGGTACACAGCCCAGCATGGATGGGACTGAAGATCATAGGCTTGTAAGACAAATGCATTTATTTCCTGATACCTCGTTCCAGGCTCTGGGAGCTAACACTGTCTGCTGTAAGTAATTGTATTTGCCATCCTTTTTTCTCACAAAGTGGCAAAGCTTTCTGCTCAGTAGAATTACTGCTTGCCACCCTGAGACAGAGACCTAAGAATCGGTGATGTGTCTGCCCTGAGGTTGTTGCAACCTGGGAGGTAAAAACTGATCTTGCTACTTTGGATGAAATTGGAGTTTGGGAGCAATTTCACAGAAACTCTAGGAGATCTCTCTGCCTGTTTCTCTCATTAGCATTGCAACCTGTTTTGCACCACAGTCTCACTCCTCTCCATGATTACTTCTCTTTCTGTCAGCCTTCCCTTCCCTATTAACCGGTGAGAAACCTCAGCGGAGTTACCAGGGGAGGGCTGCAGCCAAGCATCTCCTAAACAAACAGGAAGGTTCTGACCTTGAGAAAACCTATAGCAAAGAGGAAAGTGTATGTGTGAGGGGAGGTGCACAAAGATGAAACCAAAAGAAGTGCCTTGAGATGTAGCTGAAGAATTAGGAGTGGAAGGCGAGATACAGAGCAGGAGACTGGCAAGCAAAAAGATAGGGGGGACTTCCTAACAAAGTGGAGGATGAAGGGGCAAAACTGTAATGGAGAGGAATAAGATGTAACAAGATTTAGAGTGATAATGTGGAAAGTGACAGAATAGCAATATATTAAAATGTCTGAGTGGAAGACAATTGACAACTGGAGTTGAAAAGGAGTGTAAATGCTGTGAGTGGGAGGAAAAGCAAAAAAAGTAAGGAGCTATATTTTTGATACACCTTCTGAGCGCATAAAGGCAGGAATACCATCACACCTACACACTGTGTCTGATTTGCTTTTGAGATTCACAGGAACATTTTCTCTTAAAATAATCTTAAATGTCCCCTTAATCACCCCTTTTCCCATTTTTACTACAGAGAAGCTTTTTTGTTTTCTGGGTTTTGCTGGTTTCTTAAACAGGGGAGAGCCATCACCTCTAATGAGATTCTCTCCTTTCCTTAAATGCAGAGAGAGCTGTTCATAAAGAGCTGAAAGACTTGGCTGGAGGAGGAAGGAAAAAAATAGTGTGGCACCTGATCCCGGTTTTTAGGAAAACATTATTGAGCTAAACAAAGAATGACCTAATTGAGGTTTTATATTGTGGACAGACTAACACACTGAAACTGGAAAACTGAGACCCCTTTCCCTATCTACCTGGCTCTATATTTTGCATGGACAGAATTAGCTGTATATTTTGCCCACTAAAATCTCAAACATACTGTAATAAATGAAAAAAAAAAAATCAATTCAAGTACTCAAGGAAAATGAGTATACTTGAAAAGGAAACATTAAGCACATATCCAAGGCTACAGAGCCTGCCTGTATAGAGGTTTGCTGAGACCTTTGCAGGGCTATATAAAGTTGTAACACTTCCAGCTGAAGGGGGACTGAGCATGCCAGATCAGTAATGAATGATTGGGGCTCTGCTGTCTTCTGATCCCCCCCAGCCCCTCCTCATATCTGCAAACATTCATTATTTTCTGGAATGTCCTTTTGAAACATGTTTCTTCCTCAGTGCTGCAGTGCCCTCCAGTGCTCAGAGAAAATGCTTTGGCTTCCATTATCAGCAATCCAAAAGGCAGACACCATTTTATAAGACCGAACTCTTCATGGTATTTCAGATGACTTTTCCTTGCCTTCCAAAGCACGAAAGCAGTATAGTAGCTATACCTAGCTACCTCTTCCCAGTGCCCTCTGCCCTGATCCAGCCAGAGGAAGTACCCTCAGGAAGCTGCCTCTTGGTTAGAAACCTGCCCCAGAAGCTGCAGGACACTAGTCGGGCATCTCTGAATTCACCTCCACCACGGCCACAAAACGAGGCTGTGGCTGTCTCTGTAACCTGGGGCATATGCCTGCTGCAGGGCTGTGGCCCCCAGCTTGCAATGGATTTTCTTCTCCAGGTCATCTCTTTTGATGCTTAAAATACTTTAAACAATAAACGAGCTGTCTGCAGTGAATGATCACCTCAGTAAGTCATATCCCAAAAGTGGTTCAAATACCCCTCTAACAAAAGTACTAGGAGCAGCATACAGGCTGTAGTTCAAGGACCGTGTTCAGAGTAGTAAAGTTTTCCTAAACTCTTGAGGTTGCAGGTTATTTTAATGAAAAATCCTAGTTAAGGATGGGTGAGAAAGGCATAGTGTGAGTCCAAGTTTCCTTTGGGAGTTACATTTTTGCCATTGTATACCTCTAGCGCAGAGGTTTAATAAATTCCACCTAAAACATCACAAGTGCTTTCCTAAATATAAGTGAGAGAATCTGTAAGTCCAGAGCAGCTCAGAACAAACACCTGGTTAGATGCAGAAAGTTTAGGGTGGGGGATTTTCAACAGACTAAAGGAATTCAATTTCAGGCTTCCATCAAGTTATAGTAAGAGCTGCTCACAAAAAAAGTATATTCTGATAAATTGTGTTTAATGGGAAGAATCATTTCAGCACTCACATGTATGTATTTTTCAGTCAAGAAGGCATCTTTTTAGAGAAGTTGCAGGTGAACCAAAAGCTATGCAAATAGTCCACAGAGAGCAATGTCCCTCTCACATTTTTCGTTCTCTTCCAGATGTGAGGTGTCTGACTGACCACCACAAAGCTGGCAAGCTTCCTATCAATCCAAACACTTGCAGATCAAATATGCAGCATTTTGGCAAGTCAAATAAGGAAAAGGGGGGTGGGGGGTAGGTTGCAGAGAAAGAAGTATACACAAGGTCATAATTAGAAGAAAGGAGGAGATCAGAGATGAAAATAAGTACTTGTACTCATGGGAGAGATATAGAAAGGATAAGGGAGCCCATCAAATGCCTTGGATTTTGAAATTACGATCTTCAATCTCCTTCTATCTTTTGGATTCACAATAGCATTTTGTAATATTATGACCATGTAATGTAATAGCATAGTCTTTCAGGGAAAGATTTAAAAATTATTTTTCTCTCTGCAAATGATGTACCACAGAGATTGAAAGCAAAAATGTGAAGCTGAATGTTCAAAGCCAGTGGTGGTAGGCTTTGGAATTGACAGACTATATTTTGCCCAGCATTTAAGTGTGAATCTCTTCCTAGGAAGAAGTACCTGTGCTTTCAAGGCCCCTTTTTTCAGCAGACTTTCTAAATATACTAGCAGAGATTCTAACATAAAGGGGCATGGTGGTGTTCACAGCTGATTAGGAGCAGATGCTTGAGAATTGTAATGGGCTGTATTTAGCATGTAGTTATGCTAGACAGGCTCTCAAAACTTGTGCTTCATCTTTTTCTTGCTTATAAATCAAGAAAAGCTGTAGAATCTGACCTCTAGCAGGAGCATCTGGATCTGCCCACTGTCTCCAAAATATCATCTTCTCCTGGAAGTGTGTCCTCACTATTTGTGCTGGGCACTTGCACCAGGCTGGGTATCACAATTCTGTGTACAGAGATACCCAATTTTGACAGAATTGATGGAAGTCTACAGAACACACTCAGGCTACAGTTTTAAAGTACCGTTACCACTCACATGACTTTGCCTGCATGCACTCTGTGAACCAGCAAGGTTCCTGAGCAACTTAAAGGAAAGCCTGCTGTAATCCAAACCTGCAAGGACAAGTTTAGACATACAGCACTCCAAGCCCTTGTTCGAAGTTGTTGGTGAGGCACAAATAGAAGTTGCACAGATCTCAGTAGGAAAGGCTGCCCCCAAAATGCAATATTATTCCAAATGTTTCAAATGAGCTTGAATAGAAGTACAAATAAAGGGTATACTCATTCTGTCAGTAGCATATTGTATAGATAAATTCCACAGGCAATCAGAGCTGGCCCAGTGCAAGGGTACTCTTAGAATTTGAGATTAATTTTGAGGTTAAACTGGCAAGCTAAAAATAAATAAATAAAATAAAGCAATAAAGTTTCTGAAGTGTACATGAAGAATTTGTAAGCCTTAGAAGTGCTTCTTAAATGGAGATTAGGCTACAACTATATTTGTGAATATAGCTTTCAATGGTTAACCATCTTAACCAAACCATAAAAGGCAGTGCATAAATTGTTAGCTGATCATTTGTACGCAGTCCTTTTTTTCCATTAAAAAACCCCTTATCATTTGCAAATGAATGCAAATTAATGTGATTTGTATTTTTGCATGTGTCATTACTCTAGAACAGCTTTGATTTACAAAAATAGAAATCCATAATATGAACAATTAATCTCTAATTTTAAACCTATGTTAACATGCTCTAAGTACAAACAGACATTAATTGCATTAATAATGCAATGTAACAGTGATCATTGGATTTAGGACAAATTCTATTCAGCAAGACTGCTTTTATTGCTCAGTCTGCCCTAGCTACATCAGTCTAATATGGTAGACACCACTGTTTTCATGCCTCTGGCCCTGTTTCTTCTATGTAAAATATTATGAGGGCACATCTTACTACACCATCAAAGAAAAGTTGTTTTATACCCGTATTCATCGAGGACTGGCCTCTGTTGAAGAGCTGTGCTGAAGTAGTAGTATACATTAACCATAGGCCTCCAGGGTTCATGTATACCCTCCCATGTCACAGATAGGCAGTTTGGGACAGTTATTTTCCTGTTGCAAACATCCTTTTCAAGTACTTTATGTGCCAGACCGAACCTTGAAGGATCAGTTCTGATTTCTTATGTTTATTGTAATCACATACATACCTGGGTACCATGTTACAGGTAGGTTCTTGTTCTCATTTCATAAACATTCGATGCGAACTGAGATTATTTTAGTGATTCTTCAGAAAACCCTCCTGCCATAATAATCTTATATTATCAATCACTTTATTAGGTACCAAAAATACTTTACAGAAAGATTCTTAGCCCAAGTATTTTACAATTTTGCACTGTTGATATGGATGATATGTATTGCTACATTTATAAAGACAGTTTTCAGATTAGATTTAATAGTTGCTCTAGCAAGAGTTTTATATAAAAAAAATCAAGACTCTGGAATGATTTAGAAATTCTAATTTACTTTTTTTTTTTTTTTAAGCGGAATTATAATTTATGTCCATAGATTCTGGTCTTGCAGTGTAGCAGGAAAGCTGTTACTCAATTGTTACTGCAGCAGTAACTGTAAAATTATATTCATTGGACTCATTTGTGCAAAGATAGTCAAATGCTCCTAAGAATGAGGTCATATATTTCTTTCACCTAACAAAAACAACTTTTTGTATCATTTCGTTAAATGTCTCTGCTGTATCCTTTGAAGTATGGACCCAAGACAAAAATTTGTCTGGAGGTTAGAAGTGTTCTCTTCCACATGTTTGACTGTTTTAACTCTCCAAAAATGGCTGTTGATACACATTCAGAAAAGACTCGATAGCTGCCAAATACTGAACTGACTACACAGGGAAAACTGTCAGGCATCTTCCATCCCCTCAAAGCTATTTGGTGTGACTGGGTAGCTCATGTTCAGTCAGCAGTCAGAGACAGCACACTGCAGTCCAGAATGACAGGGATGAGGCCAAATTTTCCCTGTGGTTACCGCACTTAGTTTTTTTTCTCAAGTCCAGCATGGTGCTGGGCAGCAGGGTTGGAAGAGGAAAGCTCCATGCTGCCCCACACTGCAATGGGGGGGAAATTCTTGCTTCAGTGCATAGTGATAAATGAGATGAGAATGAACAATGGGAAAAATTAACAGCAAGGGATAGAAGGAAGAGATTCAGAAGTGTGTGAGGGTAAATGGGAGCCTTTGACAGAGGGAAATCAGGAGAAGGGACCAGAAAGGGGAGAAGATTTGACAGCACACCTTTTGCCCTGGATGCTGAACATGCCTGTACTAGAGGATGCAGTGAGTTATGTTCGCTTTGCAAACACTAGCCCCCAGATCAGCAGAACTGATGTGAATACACAACCCATTTGAGTTCAGAATCACTATTTCCTTCATTTGACTTGAGTGCTACAAAAGCTACATGCTTACATACAGATCTTAATACTTCTGGTTTCTGCTGGTTGACAGACTACTGTATCACATTCCGTGTACAAATGGATCCTTGACTCCGAAGCTGGTAAGTACTTTGATAATGGTCTATTAGCTCTTACTAAAATGTTGCATTTCCCCAAAGTCAACATAAATGAAAATATTTCTGGAGGTTATGTTTTAAAGGATGTGTTCTTCAATAGTGCAGAGGACAAACTAATGAATATATGTGCCATTAATAGCAATGAACCTATCTGCTTATACTCTAAGGAAATAGAGGAAGATACAGTTATTACATAATTTGCAGATCATTAATGTTCTTCAGGTGATGTATTATCTGTAGGCTAAATGCTAGCTGTACCTCAAGTTTTATGATCAAAATAACAATTATAGTAGGTGAAGTTGAAACTTAATATTTTGTGACAAGACAGCCTCATTTCAATTTAGCTGGTGGGCAGTATTTTTAGGTGTTTGCTTATTTGCATGTCCCCAAATCTTGGGATGCTCCCAAATGGCATGTAACGTAGGAGTTTTTTTCCAATAATCATATTAAAAAATAAAATTGAACTATACATTCTAATATCCCTTTCCAGTCTACATGAAATGGTATTTCTTGTTACTGCACAGAAATAAACCAAGACTCATTAGCAGGGCTTTGCAGTTACCACTTTCAAAGGACCTTCCATCCCGATTCTGCACCAAGCAAGCCCCTGAATTTATGTAAAGCATCATTTAGTTTGTCTTCCTCTGCAGTGTCAGCTGCAGAACAGTGTACTGATACCTACTTTATCTTCTGAAGTAATTTGTCAGCTGACAATTTTTTTTAAAAGTTGGAAACAGAAATAAAGACACTAGATGGCAGCAAACATCTTAAAACTGAGTTCTGTCTGAGCCTGGCCCGAATCTAACAGATATAGATAGCCTTCCAGCTGTGAAATGCCTGTTGGGACTTCTTCCATGGTTCAGCTGTGAAAAGACTGTTTTGCCAAAAAGCCGGTGTTTTCTCAAGCTTCTGAAATACAGTTTAAATTCAGAGCTTTGCTGGTACTGCTTTCTGCATGAGAATTGGAAATTATTCTTTTTCAGCATTCCACCCCTTCTCCCCCCCACATATCTATACTTAATTTTGTATTAATGATACATAATTGAGTAGGACTGAGTTCAAATGTTGTCTTTACAAAGGCTTAGCTGTAACCAGATGTGGTAACTTGGGCTACTTGCCCTGTTGAAGTTTAGCAGTATTGTATTCAGTATCAGCTCACGCTGCTTGGTATCATCACACATATCTAACACTCTGTTTTCCCTATTGAAGCAGCTTTAGGCACACTGAGTAAACATGTCTGTTTTTCATGAGTGTCTTATCTGTCACTGATGTTTCCCTGAGCTAAATGATGTCTACTGCTTTATTAAAATACTCCTATTCAGGCTAACAAGTACTTCTTAAGCTTCTGTAGAGGGAGTTAACCATAGACTTCCTACAGATTCTGGGAAGCCAGATGTTTCCTAAAGATTTGGTTTTCCTTTATTAGGAAAAAATGGATAATATAGGTTTTGTATGCCCCTTTGTAAAGTGTTCTTTCACTGAACTGATTCATTAGGCAAACGTTTCAAGGGCTATTTTTGTATACATGCAGCTGTAAACTAAGGATGTGCAAGGTATAGGACTGAGCATTGCAGACCTTAAGATGTTTGAGAACTTTCTATTTGCTTGCTTCGTGAAGGTGGATTTTGTGCATTAGTGTACAGGCAGATATTGAAGCAGCACCGAAAGATCATGTGAACTCCTCAGTTCCACAGAAAGCTTTTAAATCTGTACATATTCACTTTAAATGTGGAACATAGACCCCCTGCAGCCTACTGCATCACTATACTGCTCAAGGTGTATGCAGGAAAGGGCTCAGATCCAGCTTTCAACAATGATGACAGATAAATCCAAGGAAGTATCAACTTTTGCCAGACTTGTGTATCTAGGGGATTCTTATTTCATCAGGGTTGTATGTTGAGTGTCTTCTCTCCAAGCAAAAATGAAGACCCTTTAGCTTACTTACAAAGTCTGAAGAAAGTGCAGGCCTGCAAAGGAGGTAAAGAGTGTACAGCAAGAGTAACACTTGAGGCAGAATGTTAGGTGTGAGCCCAATGCCTTGTTTTCCTTCTCTACAGGAATATCATCCATGTCTCTGACAGCTGAGACTTCATCTTTTCATTGCTCAGCCCAATTCATGGTCAGAGCCTTTTCTCCCATCCAATTTTATTTCCCAAATTTATTTTCCAGCCTTCCAGTCACAGATTTTTTTTCATGGGTTTTTAGTCTGCTCCCTAGCACAGCTCCTTTTTGAGTCAATCTCCCCCTGGTTCCAGTTTTTTGACCTGCTGTTGCTTTAAAAAGTTGAAACATTTTCCACAATTTTTCTTTCCTCCTCACTGGAATCTTATCATTCTTCAAAGTCTTCCCTTTGCTATAAAAAGAGGAATAATGCATGAAAAGGGGGAGGGTGTTTTAGAAGAAATCTAGCTAAATTATTTTTTTGTTCAAGTAAAATTCCTGAAAATGCTAACCTCCAAAGAAACTAGATCATGCTTCATGTTATGTTATGGCTTTATCCTAGGCCTTGGGGGTAGCTCCTACGAGAAGCATAATGTCAAACATTTAACAAAAGCTTGTACAGTTACTTTGGATCTAAATTCAGAGGCAGTATCAATCAATGCAGTATACAACTTTGCAGCTCTTTCCTACAAGGCCATTTCTGGAATTGCTGCTGATCTGGACAAAATACTAGTCAGCTGCAGCAAATTAAAAAATATTTTGTGAGACCATGCAGTTAAGTATGGTTTTTATTATCCTGTAAACATTTATAGAGCAGCACCCATTAGTAGACTGTATGCTTTCCCTTATCACTGTAGCTCTGTGTTATACTGTACCGATGCAGGTTCAGGAAGCATTTTATTAGGAGGCATTGAAGTCAGTGTTAGGTTTAAATATGCAATTATTTATATAAATTAAGAAATAACTCATGACATGGCTTGTTTATTAACCATTAAGAATGAACTTCTTAGGATCTGTGAAAGTAAGAATCTTCTCTGTGTTCAGTATTACCAACCACAGAAAGATGTTTACTTCTCCTTCCCTAATCCTCTCATCTTAAAAAAAAAAAAAAACAAAAAAAAAAAAAAACCCAAAAAACCCCCAAAAACCAACAACAAAAAAAGACAACCTTGATTTTTATCTGAAAATGTAGTGAAAGGTTGGAAACTGTTTGCCAAGTTAAGCTTGTTCCCTTACAAGGAAATGCAGTTTTGGGAACAAATAGCATTCCAGTCTTTTCCCCAGTGGGCATTATGCCATTGTACTTGCAGACATTGTGTCATGGAAATGTGCAAGAAGGCCTGAAACAGCTAAGAAATGCATTGCCTAGTTATATATTTATTTTCTACTACTTAAAAGCTACTGTCTACTCTTATTCAACAATAGAAAAAGACACAAGCTGAGGCTTATGGATTACATGTTTTTCTGCTCTATTGACTTAACAAAAAGTCAAAACTTACATAATTCTGAAATAGTTAACAAATGCAAAATTTGTTCTTGCTGAAATTTTTTAATATCAGTAAGAGCATTTTTAAGCAAACAATTCTGTAGGTGATTCCCATGCTGGTCACACTTTTCAGTGTGAACAAGGAACACATTCAAAATTAAAAACAAAGCCTTTTTGCTAGAATTTTTTATGAAAATATTATTCTTTAGCAAGAATTTTAAAGAGATTTCTCCTTTAGCACTCCCTGCTTTTACACCAGCTTTTAAAATACACTTGAGAAAATTAATAGCAGATGCTCATCTTTCTTTCCTGACTTTCAAGGTCTTATTAGTGAGGTACTTTTCTAATTAGAAGGGGTTTTACAGTTACTAATGTTCTTAAATGAATCTTTCTTAGGAAATTACTTTTGTTATAAAAAGTGTGATCTCTGTTTGGAGACCTTTGTTTTATTCCTTGATACTATCCAGTAAAAACATGGTTTAAATCCACATGAGCATTTTAACAATCTATTGTTTTCTTGGGCAACAGTTTTCAATAAAACACAAGCTCCTTTATATTCCTCTCATTTTCAGCAAGCATCAGAAAATATCAGTTTCAGTTTAGATATTAAAAATTCTTTTTTCTGACCTAATTCAGATTACTTTTCAGCAATGAATTTGTTCTTGTGCTTTCTCCAGCCTACTGCTGTTTGCTTTTTTGGGGGGAACAAATTTCCATGTAAGTGGGATATTTCTAACTGCAGTATCCTCTCTGCCATCTTGCTGAGAAGGAGGTATATTTGAGATAAGGCTGAGGGATGAATGAAAACCTGTATTGGCTCATAAATAACATCCATAACATTCAGTTACCTGTGACACCTTCAGCATCACCACTGTCTTCCAAGACCTGAAAGCCTACATCAGGAAGAAATTACACTCTCAAGTGCCCTTGAAACTTTAGGTTCATTCAGTGGTACCAATGGGGTACCAATCACTTGTAGCACAGTAATATTTGTTCAGAGAATTAAGAGGATAGTTTGGTGAATTGAATACAAAGTTTGCTCCCAGGGCAGCTGTAAGAACGCATCCAATGAAGGAGCTTCCAACAATATGTTGAACTCTCAGAGACCGTCTATATTTTTGCTGCCCCAAGAAAGGATGGTCTGTGAAGTGCTTTTGACCATTAAATTCCTACAGATCACATCACATATTGCATTAAAGCTGAACTTTCTTATCTATGCATTCTGTATGGTGAATCAATAATGCAATGCATGCTGACATAAATGTGCATACACAAGTACAAAGCTTTAGCAAGTATTTGACCCTTTTCAAACAGGACTTCAGACTGGCTATTGGAAAAGAGTAAAGCACTAGGAGGAAGTTCCTGTACCTTCTCCACTCCAAAATATGCACCAACAGAGTATTTTACTGATAAGATGCACTTTAATTTATTTCATAATTATGCTATCAATGTCCCTGCACATTTTTCCTATTAACCCACATTTAAATGTAGATACAAGCTAGCCAGTTCTTTAAAGTTTTGCCAAAAGCAAAACAAGAATAGATGAAAGCTCACAAAATCCCATGGTTGAAGTTTACATTTTCAGTGCCCTGCTTTATGTGGAATTCAGAGCCTTTGCGTGCTCAAAGGAAAAAGTGACACTGGTGAACACTTCAATTGTTAATACTATTTTGGGCTTAACTCTTGTATGAACTGCAGTTATAGCAGAGTTTCCTTAGGAGGGATGTGAATGATGAACATGATGTTTCCTTTTCCTTAAGCTTAATATTCTCTTCAGTATCATGGTATTTTTGTACATGTTAAGGACAAATTTTTTTAACTGTTAGAGAAGTTCAGCATTTTTCCTCTGTTCAGCCCACAGATTTCAATTCCATGAAAGAAATGGCTCTGTAAGTGTCACCACAGGAGTCAGGTCTTTGCTTTCTTAATAATTACTGTTTGTTGGATAAGTGTTTTTACCCACAACTTCTTTTTTTGTATGACAAGCTGATTCCCATTCCCGCTTACTGTCTTGGCAAATAAAACAATGTAATTCAATTCATGTTGCTCTAATTCCATACAGCAGTTTCAAGATTAAGTCCTCAGTGATAATATGTAAAGCAGTTATGACTTTGCATAAGTTATCCAAATGATGATTACTAAAAATATCTTGCAACAGTCATAAAAATATTTTTCATTCTTTTTAGCAATATTCATGTTAGCCCTGAAGCCTGGCTTCTAATAGCTAAATTCAGCTGATAAATACGAATATCAAAATGATGAAACATATTAATCCATTTTTCAGAGAAAAAAAAATATTTTATGATTTCTGAGTCTCCTTCAGCTTCTGTTCCTAGTAAAAAAGCCCGGGTAAGAGAGCTCATGGAACAGTCCTGCTTACTAAGTTTTTGTGACAGAGATAAGTCTTGTATTCTGGTAATTTATACACTCACTAGCAACAACAAATTTCAAGGTGCACAATTTTTTATCCAAAATGGCTTGTGTTTAGCTTAAAAAAAACAAACAGAAACCATCTGAAGTTCTTATCTGTGCTAGCAAGCAGAAAATAGGGAAAAAATGCAACTGACTGATTGTAAATTTCCTTGCTCTCAGAGGAAAGGAAATTAAAGTAAATTGGTGAATTACCATCAGAAATACAAAATAAATTAACCTGAATAGAACAACAACCCTATTACAGATCCAGAACATCTCTTCTGATGGCTGTTCAGCGACTGTTAACAATTTCTGTACTGTCCACACTTATGAAGAGTAAAGGACAGGAGCAGTTATCAAACCGCTAAACCAATCTAAGAATTACAACGTTTAGTTTGTAAATTGCCTTCAGTGCATGAGGGTTTGTGTCACTTGTCGTTGTGGCCACTACTGAGTATAACAAAGGCTTAAATTGTCACCACCACACCAGGATACCTTTTTTAGAAGGTCATTTTGTGTTTCCATGAGTAAATTATTACTTCCAGATTTGTCTTCCCAGTCATCGCTCGCAGTCAATGAATAAGTTGTGTGACAAAAGCCGTCATTCAGCAACTAAACATAGATGGTCTTGGGATCTTGCAAAACTAAATCTTCTTTTCCTTATGCATGCCTAAAAGGGCTACATCAGCCCATGGAGCTGAGATCCGAAAGCTGTGCCCTATGTTAAGGGTGTGCCACACCCTGGGAACTGGCTGAGAGAAAAATAGCAAGCTGTTGGCGGCCAGCTAAATTTATGTGTCTCTGGCTCAATAAGGCACATATGCTGAAGACAAAAAAATGCTTTCTTGATCCATGCATTTTTAGCATTTCATTCTTGGTATAGTTTTTACCCAGAGCAGGACTCTATCCAGACAGTATTTCCCTTTTTGCAAAGTAATTGATTTTGTGGATTCCTTGGGCAAGAAGCTTATCCATCAAAATGCAAACACTCCAACATCCAGGATTCTCCAGTCTTGTGACTTCCCACAGCTTCAGGAAAGCAGAGCAGTCCGGGGGGGCTGCAACAACTAATTGCCCTAGGCAGATGCTCATTTTTTGCCTCTGCAAATACCTCGGGTAGATCCACAGCAGTACTCACACAGCACCACAGTTTCCCCATTCCTCTCCTCACAGGTGCCTTAGCAGGCTTTGAGGAGGCCTCTAAAGGCAATTGTAATATAATTAATAAGTATCAGTATTATGCTAGATTTACTAACAGCTTGTATGCAAGTTTGACGTATTTAAACTCCTACATAATTTAGCCCGTTATCATTTGTTTCTCAGGCAGTGTTCTGACCCGACAAAGCAGTATTACGAAAGCTTTATAAGCACACTGATGGAACAATACATCATTTTCAAAGGCAGGTGAGCTTTTAAGATACAATTCATAAGGAAGTGTTATTTTTGCTTATGAATTTTCATTACTTACCTGTCAAAATTGATTAATATTATAGATGCTCAATTCAGTATTTAGTAGATCCTGCTCTCTTGCTTTTTCTTCTCTGGTCAATCCATCAGTAGTTCTTTCTATTAGTTAAAAGATGAATTACTTCTAATAAGGAAGATGGTTGCTCAGCAACTCAGACTCCTGCTGAGCCTGACAATGGTACATGAAGGAAATTTCTTGAAGCTCTTATGTGCTAGCTGAAGGGGGAAAAAAACCCCTTATTTTAAATAGTTCTGTCATGAGCATCTAAAAATAGCAATGAGACTTCTAAACAAAAGATGATTTTTTTTTTCCTTCCCAAAACAGGTAAAATCTTAAGCAACTCTGTGCTGGGGATGGCAATGAAGGGGACAAAGGAGTGAATAAAACTAGTTCAATTTCGTATTACATTTCTACCTTTTCTTTGATGTGTGTCTATTTCTATAGTCTGAACTGTTTTCAGAGTATTATCCCCATGTCTATTAAATGAACAGTGATCATGAAACAGTAGTAATGAAATAGAAAAGCTAGGGATTCAATTCTGCATGTGCGCACGCATGTGTACTTGGCCCTGATTTTCATATGGATGTTGGTATCAATCAGAGCATGCTTCCTGCCTCCTCTGCATCTTGCCAGCCACACATGAGTAGGAAATACTACAACGGTGTTCATAATTAGGGTGGTAGTTTGTGTACCGTAAACGGTCCCAATTCATTTACCAGCTGATTGGGTATGCCTCAAAAAAATCCTTGCAAGATGTAGTTAGTTACAGGTTTCATAATATTATTTTCCTGATATTTTCCATGTAGATCTGCTGGTCTAGAACTGATATAGTACCGTTCTGCAGTAACACCACTTTGATCAAAGTCCTGACTAAACACAGACCTGACATTGGCCACTTGCCCAATTTCAGCCAGTTTCCCTGACATATTGCTGAAGAATCTAACTTCACCAGCTTCCTATGAAGATATATGATAAAGCTTCCTTCTTGTCTATTTTGCAAACATTGCAGAACATAAATGTAAGATTAATTGCACTTTCACTCTAATAATGGAAACCACATGATGGTCTTTAAAGTTGTCATCTGTGTAGTCTTGTGTTCAAGGTCCAGAAACCATTATTTCTATCATCAAAATGTTAAAAATAAGTTGGATCTCTCTAAGCATTAACTGTTTTCACTGGAATGATTCCTATTGTAAAAAGCTGTAATGGAAAAAAGTCTACAAATACTCAGTATCTGTATTAAAAATCAATATAATCATAGTCCCTGCATTCTGACAGGGTTGGAAAAATTTATTTCATAACCTATATTTTTTTGCTGTATTATTCAACATGAGCAATTCAAAATGGAGCACGTTATTAGTAAGGACAGATTGTCATTTTCATTTTTCATTAATTTGTAAACAAATTGGTGTCCAAGAGCTAACATTTGTGAGATCAAACAATGTAATGTAGGACTCTTCCTACATTTGTCAAATGTTCTTACTGTAGCTTCACTGATGTCTTCAGAATAATAGATGATTCCCTTCTCTGTTGTGCAGTCAGGAAGCTGAGAAACATTTTGATAAAACTTTGATTAAAGACACCAGTGGCAACAGAGCAAAACATCTTTATCTGCCAATTTTTATTTCTTCAGCTGAGAGATAAGCTAGTATATTATTGACATTACATAAATCTCAATCTCAACCAAGATGTATCAAGTCATTTATGGAATCTTGGGAAACAAAAACATGTACTTCATTGTCATATCGAGATAAATTACCTGTAGATAACACTGGCATGTGTTGATTACTTCTTCAAAGGCCACCTTGTAATTTTCTGTATTCTAAAAATAACGCCTTAAAAAAAGTTTTATTTTTGAAGCAGTTATAAAATGATTTCCAATATCTACATCTTTTGAATGGTATTTTGCGTTGACAGTTTACTGTCAGTAACTAGAGAACTTCCACATAAATCACAGAAATATCAGTAGCAATTATCATTCATTCATCAGTGAAAAATGAGGTCACTCTTTTTCTGGAACACATCTCTGTCTTCCAGTTAAAGGTTGAACTTAGACTAGTCGATGACATGTTCACAGTCCAGGTAGAGCTTATTCTGAGACACTACGTCTTCTAAAAATATTTAGTTCAGGTTCAATATACAATTTTAAAAATCACCTTTAGATAGCAAAAGATATGAAATATTGAGAGAGAGTAAAGTTCACTGCATACTTCATAGGTAGACTGAAGATATTCAAGAAGTAAGTGTTTCAGTGTTGACTGCTGACATTTTTGAATCACATCTGACAAAGCATTATGTGCTTTTAAAGCTTCAACATCCAAGTAACTACAGAAGTCAAGTAGGTAGGACTACTGTTGGAACAAGGAAATAGTTTAGCGAAATGAAACAGCTTGCAGTAAATAGCTCAGATGCACTCACTTACTTGCATGCCTGGGAGAGCCAGTACCTTGCTTGGTCCTTCCATGTGCTCTGTGTCTATGTTCTTCAGCCTTTAAATACAGTGCTAACGTTGCATGTGGGGGTAATCTCTACTGCTGGTTGACTGGTTTGGGGTTTTTTGGTGGAAGAATGGGGAAGGGGGAGACAAATATACCAAATATAATAAATTCCTCCTAATTTCTCCTCCACCATTCTTGTAACAGCCATGACCTAAGCACCCGTTTTCATCATCAGGCTCTGAGGCTTTCTTTCTACAAATCTCTTGACAGCATTGATTGTACGAAGCATATGTCACTTTAAGGGCCTGTGGAACTGGAGCTCTGCACAGCGTATAAACTGCTGAGCCTGGATAAATGCATCCGGGTAATACTTGAACTTTCCATGCCTGAAAAAAATGTGATTGCTAGCAACTTTTGAAGCCTACTCAGTAGGCCATACTCCCAGAATTGTTATGATAAAACATACCAATGCCTCTATTAGGCCAGAATGTGTGATAATGAACTTTTCCAAAAACTTCCCTCTTTGTCTGTCATTTCCTTAACAGAGCTATAGATCAAAGGAGAGAGATCAATGTGATTTTTAGAAGCCAGTTTCAAGCAAGGAGTCATAGCCAGGATTTTTATCACAGTACTATCTCAGTAAGTCAGTACTATCTCAGGATAAACAGACTGTTACAAGGTAGAGTTATTGTTTGTGAATTCTACAGCAGGTCATGATTTAAGCAAAAAATTCATGGCTTTACCCTGCTGCTCAATTATGGGATGAGTGAATGAAACACCGTTCTTTTAGAAAGAGATGGATGATTTCTCTAATGCTTATTGAATGGATTGATGAAAGAAGCAGGGAGAAGAAAATTCTCATTTTTAGACAAAGTGATTTGAGAACATTAGCAATGCTGTTTATGGACACCACTTCTGGAGCCACTGTAGTGCTGACAGTAGTCTGACTAAATATACTGCTTGATGCCCTGCAGAAAGGCCAGACTTTTTTTCACAGGCCAGGATACATTCTCCAGAATGGCTCAAAGCAAAAGCAAGAAGGGAAAATTTTGTGTACCCTCAGTGGCCCTCATCAAAGTTTGTTGAATGCCCAACTCTTTCTGTCAGCCTCAGCAGGCTTTCGAGCAGATCTTCATGGAACAACTTCTGTTTGCACTTTGGATTCATTGCAGAGAATTGATTTAATTCCTTTCTGTCTAATCAGATGGGTCTCAGTGCCTTAGAAATTGCTGCTACTCAGTGTGACAGTGTGCTGCTACAGCAAAATTTCCTATGTTACCCATCTCATTTGCAACACTGCTTATACGCTATAGTAAGACAGAATTGGATTTCAGGAAGAACTAGTGTTTACCCTTAAAAATTTCAGTCTGGCTTAGTAGTTTCTGCTCCTTTTCAGTATGTGCAGCTAGCTCCTGGGAAGGACAGCCACAAGAACTGTGGTAAGATCAGAAGGGCCCATAAGTACCCCATGAACTGGAATAAATAGGGAGTTTTTGCATAGCTACCTTTAAGTATTTCACATCAAGATGGTCACAAAAACTCTTCTCTAAGTAGCACACAAGCTAACCACTGTAATAACTAAGTTTTCAATCTGAATCGTTTCTATAAACCCAGGTATATATCCCATGTTGTTGGTAAATTTGTTTTCCACTTTGTAAAAATAAGAGGTAGAAGCAGATGACAGCACATTACCAATGTTGGAAAGACTCCTTTGTGTCAATTCTGTAGTATTCTATCTTGTTCTTATCCTTCCCTCTTTAAAATTTGTCTACCACGTAATTGAGCTTCTTAAAAGCACCAGGAGCTAAACAGAAATTTGAAAGCCACAAACACAAGGCACCTCTGCAGACTTTTGTACGGATCAATGCAGAGGTAGTGACCCTGAATTTTGAAAATTTACATCTTTCACTGAATGAAAAGAGATTATATGCATTTTTTGAGAGATCTGAGAATGCTTATTTTTTTCCATCTTCAATGACTTATGAAACTTCTTATTCATAAGAGATGTGTCCTGCCACACAGACGAAAAGTTTGACTTGTGAAATGCATTTGTATTTTGAACTTTTTTTAATGTTCCATGCTTTTGCATACAGAATGTGACCTCTGTATGAAGGGTTGCTCATAATTTTCTTTTAAATGTAGTTTTGACTAGAGTTGTCAACTCCACAAACCATTATACTTTTTGGTAGAACACAAGAACAGCAAAGGAATTACTGGATTTGATGCAGACATTTCAAAGAAAAAACCCTCTACTTGGAGAGGGGACTCAGGGGTGAAGTTACAAGTTTTACATTGTTTTCTGTTCTGCTCTGTCAGCTTTCTGCCCTGCTGACCCAGTTGCAGCCTTCACCCTATGACATTTACCAAATGGTTGCTAAACTAGACAAATACCTAAAAGGCTTCCAACTGGACATCTTCAGAAGACCATCACTGATATAAATGATAAAGATACACTTGGGGAACATCACTCAAAGTTGAACTTATTCACTAACTGGAACTTCAAAAATCTCAGATCAGGGAAATAATAAACATTTCTGATTTCTGTGTTATGTTTGCTCAGATGAAGACCCTTGCATTTCATATGCTTAATTCAACCCTTAAATTAAGGAATTAGCTAGGTTTGTAACTGTAGGTTTGCACCTGCAGAACTCTTACAAATAATCCATGACAGTGTAAGTATTAAAAGCTCTATTCATTTACACATCAGAAAGGATTGAGATGGAACTGGCCTAAAGCAGCCCTCTAGCAAGTTTATTCAGCATGACCGTAATGACTTTTCAGTCCCAAAACATTACCTGCAATAAGGGTGGCGGGGTCAGAGAAGTGCATATATTTTATATGATGTCAACTTTTCAGAATTATTCAGTATACTTGCATAGCTGATTTGTCTCCTTCTATTGAGTACTTACCCCAAATCTGGCCTCAGCTAGCATAATTAGCAACACGCATAGCTAGCAGGTTTTTTTATTTTCAAATGCTGTAAATTTCTTTTCTGTGTTTTTATTTAAATCAGCTGTTTGAAGACAGATGTACAAAGAGCAAAAAATGGGTGCTAGATTTTAACAAAAGTTGAAACATAAGTAAATCTCAAAGGTGAAGTCAAAAAATTATGCTAAGGATGGCAACACATGGCAGCGACTAGACCAGAGTCCAGCTCTGCATTGAGACCTGAACCCCGGGGCATTTTACACAGGCAGAAATGCTTCCAGCTATCATAGAGTCCCTGCAATTGTACATGGATCTAGACACCATTAAAAAAGAATCTCCCATGCTCAGCAGCTTTCCTGGGTGAGGAGAGCAGGAGGTCTACAGGCAGATCTATAAAGTTACATTAGCAAGGATTTGGGGAAGTAGGGGCAAAGGAAAAGGTGAAAAGTCACAGACACAACCCCTAGAAGGTACAAGACTCCAAATTACTGTACATTTTGAGAGAACACTGAGTTATTCTTTTTCATAAATTCCAGAGTGAAACCTGGCTTACTGATGTGGTATCTCCATTTTTATGCATGGCAAAATGAACTCTAGGCCACTCAGTTTGTGCAAGGTTTGTTTGGGCAAATTGGGAAAGCAAAAACATCTATGAGACCTGCAGGCTTTTTCCATAAGATCAACTGACAGTTAAAGGCAGTATTCCCTGTGTATGTCATTTTTCAAATTTAAGAATTGCCCTAGTTTTCTTTTTTTAAGTAAACTGTCTTGCTAAGACTTTAGCTGTTTGCTACTGAGGTACTGTTTCTGTGCAGGGTAATCACATGAACTTCCAAGACAAAAGGACATCTTCAGCAACATTAGCAGTAAGGATCTATGCTAGAAATATTAAGTGAATGTCATTGTGCTCTACTGCTTTTGTCCCAAGAATGTTTCCAAGTCCATAAGAGATTTTAGCAGAGGGCTGTGCCTCCAGTCTTCACAGAAAAGTATTTTTAAGTATCTTTCTTCTAAGGTTACATTTCCTAATGTGCCAAAAGTTCTGTTTCCAGCCACAGGGCAGCGCTGGCTTTATCAGTCAAGCGTTAACTGAAAATCTACTAATGAAGTAAGATAGTAGAAGTGCAGCACCGTTTTATTGCCATCCAAGTCCCATTCACAGAGTTATACCTATTGCTGCAGGACATTTCACTCAAGCCCAGGGGCTCAGCTGCACATGTTTACTGGAGACCCTCAAGAGTTACAGGCAGACTTGCATACTGTGCATATAAATGTAATACAGCCTAGGGGGCTATTTTAGACTGGGCATTGGAGTAAGTCATAAAGAATTAACTGAAACTGAGCCAGTGTGTCATGAACATCAATACAGCGCTGTGTCTGACATGAGGCATAACCATTACAGAAGTTCATACACATTACTCTACTCTGTTTATTTCAGCTTGATGTATTGCCCCATGACACAAGAAGGGAAGAGGATGCATACCACAACTACATCAGACTTTCATTTAAACATCAGTTGACTATCACAAAGAAATGAGTAGTGGAGGAATGGCATTATGGAGCATGAACAAATCACCCATGTAGAAGGTGAATATCTAAGAATCCTGCCCAGAGAATTGTTTTAGAAACAAAGATATGCTAGAAGCAACAAGAAGAAAGGAAGGTACAAGTGCAAAAGGGATTCTACTCAAAAATTTTCATGGCAGTGACTGAATCAAACAGTTTTAAGAGAAAGATGCACTGTGGAGTATAATGGTATGGTCGTGGAAGTAGGTAGAATTTTTTTCAATACACAACTAAATAATTTCATATTAATTCTAACAGTGAACATGAATATTGGCCACCACTTTTTACTTTACATGGCATTATACAACCCTATACTATTTACACTGCAGACACTCAGTCCCTGATAATCAAATGGAGTCAACAAAAAGTAAAGCAGAAACACATTGTTTCTCTCTGTCTCTCCTTGATAGAAGTTCTAAAGTTTTCTTGTGAGTCAAATAAAAATAGATCAGAGAATTTAGCACCTACTCAGACAAATATTAAACTAATAAAAAACCCCCAAACAATGAGACAATCTGATGGGCACATTCACAGGAAAAAGAACACTGAAGTGAGATCAGAGTGGACTAATAATGTTTGTCTTTGATCTGTCCTTTCAAGGTGAACCTTTGATAGAAGTTTGAAAACTTTCATTTTCATCCAACACAGGTCTGAAAATGACATTAATACTAAATTGCACAACATATTTCAGGTGTTTATTTATTTACTTTGTGTATGTTGGAATTGTCTGTTCTAACCTTCTTTTGTGGCATATCCTTATGTGACTATCATGGAGAAGGGTCCACTCCTTATCTTTACCTCTGTCAAAGACAGGAGTTTTTAACCTTCACGAGTGGACGTATCTGCTGACAAATCCTATGCCAAATTGTCCACCCCTAAATACTGAACCTGTGACATTACAAAAATGACTTAACTACAATTAATTCAACAAAATGATTTCTAATTTATATGAGCCAGAGACAAGAATTCAGTGCCTTGATTTCACTGTTCCTTTCCTGACTTCATCTATCTTTAATTATGGAAACCCAAGCAAAATGAAAGTAATCCTACCTTGGTATGTGTCCTAGTTGTCACAGAAGTCTAGATCCTCCTTGTCTAGGTGGAAGTGATCTTAAAAATATTTATGGTAGAGTAAATCAAGCAATGTAGCACATGTGGCAAATGAAATGCACAAACAAGGACATAAAAAAGAAAAAAAGTTTTATTTAGCCAGTTATCTGCAGCTGGGTACTGAACTTTGCAAGATGGAGAGAGAGAAGGATGAGAAACGGTGAGTTTATGCTAACCTCCAGGCTCACTTGAACAGGCGTAACTCTAAAACTGCCTTACTGAATTCAGTACAGATTTAAGAGAGATTCGGCAAATTCCTACTCCTCCCTCCATCTCCTCCCTTCATTTTCTCGCAGTTGGAAACGATACTCTAAAGTGTGCTTTGTGCATAGGTCATTCCTTTCACATACTGCAAACAGTGCAATTCTTATATAAATATTATTCTTGTGATTTTAGCCTGATAAAGGCCACTGAAGAGTGACATCCAATCTCCCTCTGAAAGGAACATAAATTTTTATCTCATACACTCAATTCTGTGTCCTCCAATCGAAACCTAGAAGACAAAAGGTTTTTCTCAACTTGAAATTGGCAGTCCCTAGGCATTCCTCAAAAATGGCATCATTTTGCCTTTCTTCCTGCAGATTACCTGGAGGTTACATCAGAATGATAACAGCAATGGCTAAGTGGTTTTTATAAAGCAAATAAGAAAAATAGGAAGCATACGGCAAAAGTGGATCTAGATAAGAAACCACTAATAAGTGCTTATAAAGTCACTGGATCCTCACTTGACCTGCTCTAAAAATATTTGCTAACGTTACAAGCTATTTCCATTTTTGTAAAGGGACAGCTCAGGGTAATAAAAATAACTTGCTATTCATAGGAGCAGAGCCAGGGAAGTAGCTACTTTGTTCCGCTATATGCAGAACTGAATGAGAGAGAAACGCCTTCTCACAAAACAGGCAAGGGGCACTAAATCCCCTAATATTTTGGATGACCCTGTTAGCTCTATTTCCCTCCACCCCTCTAGTCTTTCTTCACAGGTAGGTATAGACTTTGAGGTAACGGGTGGTTCGTCTCCCTTTCTCCTGGGACTTCTCTGCCTAGGGCTGTTCCGGTTGTAGCCAGGACTGTCTGGTAGGCAGAGCCACATCTCCAGCATCTACCATCCAGTCTCACACCAGATCCTTCAGTTCATCTCACTTTATAACCTTTCTCAATCAAATGCAAGATTTCATAGTTCAATGCAGTTAAATTTCAAAATGTCTTTCATAGCATATGATAACACTTGGTTTACTTGAAAAGACTGTACTTTGTCCAATGTTTACAGCAGTAAATTTTAAAAGAAGTATTTAGAAAATTGAGTTCTTATTTGCAGTCAGCTGATGACTTCAGCAAATAATAGTATTTTCCATGAAAGAATCCAGAATTAGAAGGGAAATAGACATACTGACCTAGTAGGGTCTCATTTCTATGTATGCCAGAAGACTGCAGCAAGCTCTTAGCTAACAGCTTTGAAAAAATACTGCTAAACACAAACACTTCTATTGTAATTCTCGAGCTATTTTAATTGTAGCAACTAACAAAGCTTTTGTGTTTTCTATGCAACCACCAGTTCATAGTTTGAGCAGAAGACGTTTCAGTTCTGGAAAAGATTGCTTGATTATCAGGACTTTTGAAAGTGTTCTGAAGTTATGAAGATTCCTTGTGATTTCTGCACATTTCCAAAATTTATTAAGAAATCCTGTGTCTTCATAGTTGTAAAGGGTTAACAGTATTTGAACACTTGCTCTTGAAAAATTATAAATCCCTCTTAATACAGTCTCAAATGCTTCTCTGTAATAATTAGTATATATTGTTTTCTTCTGGGTGTGGATATGAAGCTGAGCCAACTTTCCTCTTTTGTTAGTTTTTAATGTCCAGTTATGACTGAACTCTTAACCTATATTTAGTGTTCTAATTTAAGAAGTCAGATTTTTGAAACATTGCAAAACTAGAAACTTTTAAATTCAGGGGAACAAATGAAACAAGGGTCAGTGGGAGCTGTAGAGTGCTTAGAGAAAAGGAGAGAGAAGACATGTAGCTAGGTGTCTGAAAAGAATTCAGGAGACTAATTTAGGCCCCTCTATTTTTTAAGTTTATTTTAGGCCTCTCCTTTTTAAAAAAAATTTCATATCCATAATCATGAAAAAAACAATCATGCAAGATATTTCCCAAACATCCAGACTTACAGCAAGAATATATTTCATTAAATAAATTCTATTTTAAAATTTTCTTTTTTTCTTAACCTGCATTCAATGTTGATGAGTAATATTTATTGCTTTTTAAAGCTTGTTGTTGCTTTAAATGACTTTTTGCCAGACATTTCCACCAGCCATTGCACTTCTAAGGCAATGGACTTTACACTGCTTAAAGAACCATTGCAGGATGTTATGAAAACCTACCTAGCAAGAAGAATGAACTAGATTGAGGTACTTGTGCATGTAGTAAAATAAAGCATGAGCAAATAGATTCCAGCTCTGTTTTACATGGTAATTTTTCTCTTAATGAGTAGGAGTTATTTTAGGTATGTGTTATTCAGAACCTAGGGACTTATAAATCCAAATATCTTAAAAACTGTAGTGACAGAAAAAGCATTGAGCTATCTTTCCTCTATAGAGAGTAAACAAAAACCACATTTCCAACTCTGCAGCTTCCTAATATCCCAAGAGACTTTTTCTTCATTAGCACTCACATTAATTTTCCAGCAGCTGTGGTAGGATAGGTAAAATGCACATTTGTCTTCAAAACCTCATCACTGCAGTTCTAGTGAAGCATTCTCTGATGGCCACTTGTTTGAACCTCTAGTAAATGATCGATCATGACAAGTAGATCTTTAATCAGAAGCAAATTATAACAATGGCACCACTTAGCTCTTGTGTGTCATTTCTGCCCCTTTCACCTCCTTCCGCAGCTACTAGTATTCCCATAGTTTTCTTTGGCAGATGCAACAGGCGCTTCATTATTTTCTGTTCTTTAGTCCCCAGTAGACTTTGGGAAAAGCTTTGCTTTGCATTGCATGGGTATAAAACAAATTATCAGCGGACAGGAAGGTATCATCAGCGACCACCTACATCTACAGGTTGAAATTTGTACTTTTCTATGAATTGTGCAATGGTTTAAGGTAAAAAGAGTATTCTTTTGGCCATTCTTGCTGCCAAGGAAAAGCTTGTATTCTAACTTCTCAGAGCACCTTTCAATGAATCACAGAAAAAATCTTTCATTAGATAAATTTGAAGTTGCTACAATGATATTTTTTCAATCCAAGAGATGTGTTCAACAAGTAAATGAATGAGCTTATATAAAAAAAGTGAAATTTTCCTGTTTCTTTGTAGCCTGTTCGTTCAATACAAGGCAAGTAATTCATATCAGAGGAAGTGAAAAAACATCTATCAGCCATAGACCACACATGCAAAATCTGAAACACAGACTTCTGAGCTGGTAGAGAGAAATATAGCATATGTTTGCCAAACTCAGTCTTATAATGATAATCCCTTAAAAACTTCTTTAGAAGACAGCTACATTTTTCAACCAACTATTCTAAGAAATTAAAGGGACGTACTATCATTTCAGAAGTTCTTTAAAATATATTCCCTTTAAAAACTGCCTTACTGATCCATAAAATGTATCCACCTAATGTAGTCCCACAACTTCACTTGCCTGTATTTGATACTTAGGGAAAAAGTGTACAAACCAGTTATATCTAAAATAATCACGGTATACGCTTCTGTTTTCCAAATGACAGTGATGTACAGGCTTCTTGAGTGAGAGGCAGCATCCAGACCACAGTTTCCCAACCAGCCTACCCTACATAAGTGCATCTAACCCTTCAGCCGCTTGTGTCTACTAGCTGGGCACAGAAGAGGAGAAGACAGAGGACAATGAAAGGGAAAGTGAGTGCAGTAAAAGACTGCTTCACAGCAAGACAGAGCTGAAGCTGGCAAGAGCTACTGGAGAGACACAGGAGCACTTCACTGATGTGAGGATTGGGAGGTATGCAAAGTCTCGGTAGCCTTTAGTCTTTGCTCTCTGCCAGCTTGACTTCACAGCTGGTGTATATCTCCTGCACATGCGTGGTGTGTGGCAGCCGGAGAGGAGCTACCAAAGGCCACTGAATCAAGGGTTATGCTGCTATAAACACACAAACAGCAGGCTTTAGGGCTCCCTGCTGAGGAGCACACAAGTCAGATGGAAGCATGCAGGAAGCAAAATCCTAAAGGCATAGGATGCTGGTGGTAGTTAATCACCAAATCCTCACATTACATTTTGTCACCAGATTCTGACCCATTACTTGTCATTTTTAGGGCTGTGGCATCTTGTAAAACAGTCTTATTTTCAGACCCATAAATCTGTAAAAATTTAGACCTTTCCAGCATCACAAGTAAGACCAGTCAGTGAATAATAGCACTGTTGTATCTGAGTCAACTGATCTAATTATTTCTTGTGGCTTAGCAGGGTTTTCAGACATTCACAGCTGCTTAGACGAGGCATCACCTTTTTAGTATGAGAACACACGGTGCTAAAATTTCACATGATTATTTCAGCTCAGGCTGAAATGTTGCTGTTTTAAGACTGGTCCCATATTTGCAATTCACCTAACTCTTGCATGTTCCTGTCCTCCTCATCCTAAACACTGCTTTATAAGTTATGTTGCTGTTCTCCCTAAGGCTCAAAACACATCCAACTCTACGGTCAGTACATCTATGGGATGTCTCTGATTACAATCAGCTTTCCTCTTACCACCTACCTTGAAGTGATCCTGAAATGTGAAATAATAGCAAATATTGATATGTAAAATCCTCTATGTTCTTATTATACAATCATGGCAGTTAGAGATGAAATATATACATAGTTCATCCATTGTCTCTGTGACAGATTTAGATCTGTTTTATGAGAATTTAGGGTTTACTGTTTGCTCACATAATCTGCAGCAGTTGCAGAAATGGTGCCCACAGCTTCAGCAGCATCTATAATCCCTCCTGACTCTGCCTCACCATGTTCTTGTGCAGGAAGAAAAATGGTGCCTATCTTTCCCTCCTTTACTGTACAATCTAGAGATAAGATCCAATACTGCAATATGTAATAAACATCCACTGATTGGTATTGCTGCCCCATGTCCTCCTCTACTGAAATTTTTGCTCTAAACCCAAGTTTCCTGCCAGGGGATCCTATGCTGGAAGAAGACGGGGGGGGTGGTGTTGGGCATATGTGCCACAGGGGTGCCACCTGCCTCCACCTGGACATGCACGTCATGGGACCTGAGAGCCAGGTCCCAGGTGCCGGCTCTGACGGAGCCTGGAAATATTGTGAATTAGCCCCCAGCCACAGCCTTGGCACTTGGTGGAGGCCATTGCTGGCTCCTGCCTCAGCTCTGGTTAGGCAGCGGCAGAAACTGGGACCTGGGACTAGTTTCTGTCACATACCAAGCTAATGTGGTAGGTGTGCCATGACATGAGAAGCACTGACTTTCACTGTCGGGTATTTTTTTTTATTATTTGCTCCACAACCAGCATTGGTGCCATCCCGTTCTTCCGAGTTACATTCTTACAAGAGTATAGGTTCACCGTCTCCTAGAGTTCATAGGCTGTGACCACTTATCCTGTCCTCACTATGCTTAACTAAGGAATGCTGCTCTGGCCTTTTTTTTTTTCTTTTTTCTTTCTTTTACTTCACACCCTAGCCCTTCACTCAGTTTTGCTGCTTTTTCCTGAAACCTTTCCAGCTTATCAATGTCTTCCCTCTAATGTAGTGCATTGAACTCAGTGTGATTCTTTAAATTTAGTGGAATTAGCTTAACACGGAGAAACACAGACCCCTTCTTGTTTTATCAGCTGGAATTCTGATATAAGTACCTCAGTAAAGATTTGCAACTATCTTTTTTTAGCAGCCAAGTGTTCTGCAAACTCAGTTTGACTTTGGTGTTCTCCCTCAGATTTAGCCTTTTTTCTTCACTTCTCATTAATGTAATTGTTTTCTTGCTATATATGTAGATAAAATCCTTACAAAACTCCTCTTTGCTCCAGAGATTTGACTTTAAACATTCATAACTTTTATGAATATATCGGCCTACTTCTTTTCCACATAATAACATTGGTTTCTGTTGATGCTTGTTAGCCTTAGATTCTTTGTGCATTTTCCTTCTCTTCATTGCTGTTTTCATTGCTTCCAATAGTAATTTACATTTTAATTAATTAGTTTTATTTTATATCTTAATTTAGATCAACCCTTACAAAATCCATTACATTTGAGATTAACATTAAATTACTGAATAGAAACATCTGGGAAGAATATAAAACACATATAAATTATCTCCTCATTTGCCTTACAGTTTTCGAAAGGGAAAAACTAAGGAAGGCATTCTCAAGACAAGGACTTTTAAGAGCAGGTTTACACTTCAGTCTAAATGTGTTATCTCTGGATTTGTTCCTGAGATATTTAGGATTTGTGGGGGAAACAAACAAACACCCCAAAACCAAACCAAAACCCCAAAATTAAACAATACAATTATCAGTCTTTTCCTATGCCCTAATAGCAACTAATGAGCTGGGTTTTGGGATAGCAACAACTCTTGCTCTAAACCCATAGCAGAAAATGGAAGTGAATGTTCCAGGTGAGTAGCTAGAAGGGGAATGAGATTCCAAAAAAGAGACTTTTTTTACTTGGGAGCAGCACTGCCCCATGTAAGTATTGGCAGTAGGAAATAAGGAGTTGGGTAGAATGAGAATGGTAGATATTCCTATATATTTATTCTTTCCCATGGCTCGAAAGGACACTCAAAGATGGGGAACCGATGCTGAGATATCCCACCAACTCAGCACGCCACCAGGTACACTACAAAAATTAATCTGTGCTGAAGAGGGCACATTGTGAATAACTGTAGGTCACTGAAGGCATTAAGTGTTGGCACATTTATTTTAATTAAAAAACAAGAAATAACTTGGTTATCCCAGCAGAATTTTTCATGCCTTGAATCTATCCATAGAGGTGGCAAGTTAAAATATAACATTTGGTCTTGTCTGTGTGGGAAAGATTTTTCAGTAAGTTATGATATGACTTTATGTCAAAAATTAAGGCAGAAAAATCATGTGGCTTGTGGCTTTAACTGCCATGTTTTGTTTTGGCATACCCTATGTCATTTTAAGAGGAGTTCTAGTATGCACAGCTGTGCACCTTGGCTCCAGTGGTAATTATACTAGTATAACTGACAAACTCTCTCTTGCAGGCAAAACCTTGGTTTTCCTAGATCTGATGCATGGGGAATAGCTACGGCTTCAGGAACATCCTGAAACAGTCACCCCCACAAATTTGGCCTAAACAGCATTCTAAACTATCTGCTGGGACATATTAAATTACCATTTGAATGATGCATTGTGATAATTCCAATCAAACCAAAATTAAGTAATTAAGTGAATAGCATTGGTGTGACAGCCTTCCAATTTAGCAGCTGTACCCTTCTTACAGGCGCCAAAAGATTTGTGCCTGCTTGGACGAGCAGCGACAAAGAAAAAACTTCTTTCTTCATTTTCTCTGGCAAATAAATGCCTCTGTGTACTCTTACTATATGTTTGATATACATCCTTCAGCTTATCCAGGCTTTCCAATATATTATACATGTTTCGCTAGACCAGCCACTGCTCTACTTCTTTTAAAATTTCAGCATAAAGAAAACATTAATCATCAGTCTTAACTTTCCTGTATTTTTTTCTTCCCTGTGAGCAAGTCATTACAGTATGTCTGATTATTAGGAACAAGGAACAAACATTTCCCTTCTGTGAAGAACAGGAAACAATGTTTGGAGAACAATCAAGTCAATTCTCCGTGGAAAAAAAAATGTAGCAACAGGGGAGAGGCTTGATCTTTTTCCAATTAAAAAAAAAAAAATCCATTTTCATCTGAAGAAGAAGAAATCAGCTTATGTATTCACCCAATCTGACCTTTTCTAAAGATGTATTTCATTGTAAAGTATATTTAAATATCAAGTATAACCATGAAAGGAAACCAAAACACTAGGAGTTTTGGACTAAGTATTTTGCTTTCATCTTGTGAAATTCTTGTTTATATCTGCCTGCCATTGTAAATTATGTTTTCAGCAGAACATGAACACATACAGAAGGTACAAAGAGAGGCCATTCCCCATGAACATGCACTGCCACCTGCTCGCAGCTGTAGTTTACATGGGGGAGTCAGCCTGGGAAATAACATCAGCAAAGGCAAAGCGACTGCTCTGACCACAGCCCAGCTGAGGTCTTGTAAACATCAACAGTTCTCTCCTCTGGTTGGAGCTTTTCATTTTGTTCTGTATTTTTTCCAACATTTATTAAAGATCAGGGAAAAAAAGAAGAGGCAAATGTGTATGGCAGTGACACATGCAGTGGTACATGCATTGATTCCCTTAATCTGACACAGTTTGAAGTCATATGTGTATGTATGCCTCCTGTCACTTGTCTCATCCTGTTGCATTTCATACTCCAGATATCTGTTGTATTGCATAGTTTTTCCCTTTAGACTAATAATTAATTCTTTAGTGTGAGGCAGTATGTAATTTTGTTGCCACAGAAGCTGAGGAGTCACAATATGGTTCCCAGTTTGGCCCAAAGGGAGGAAGTAATTGATGCCAATTTTTAACTGATGAACAATACTTCCCTGTGTGTCAGCTCAGACATGTGGTTTGTGCATCTGGGAGCTAAACACAAGGTTTAAATGTTCCCATTCGCACCCCACACAGCAGAAATTTGATGGAAATTTTTCTCCTCGCTGTGCTCTACAACAGCTGCACTGACCATCTCAATACTGCTATTAAAATCCCTGGGTCAGCACTCCTTCTCTGGCCCCACAACAAGTGCCATGAGAACCCTGACATCTCAATACATTACATTTCAGAAGAAAATGCAAATTTACCAGTCACATGCAGCTACGATGTTGCCAGAGCTTACAGTTTTAGTATTAGTTTTGCCCTTTTCGGCAGTATTTCCCAACTTGCTGATGAACAACAGAATCTCAGGGAATGGAGACTTTTTTTTCCCTCTTTTTAAAGCATATTTCTAGATCTTTTGGCTAGGAAAAATAAAAAGGAAGGCTTGAAAAAATGAAACATACACAGTTGTTGGGGCACAGAAAACAGGGGGCCTCAAGAAGCAGCTAATGTTTATTTGTCATATTTTTGAATTCACTATTTTTCATCTGAACTCATTTCCATGGACGTAGTCATGGTTTTTAGACACCTGAGTCCAGTGTTATTGAAATAGCAAATGCTCCTTGCAGTCCCTCTGTGCGCTTAGAGCTGACACATTTCCACCACCAAGCGCCCAGCCTTCATGCTCGTTTGACAGGAACAGCATAGCTGCTCTGACCTTACCATGTCCAAGACCAGGACACTAAGAAAGGGCAGCAAGAAGATCAGAACTGCTTATTCTAAGGGGAGAAAGACACATTGCAAAGGAAAATTCAATGAGTGGTGCCTGTCAGGGACAAATTCTTACTTGGAGCTCACAAGAGACTGAGGAAACAATGTTCTTTGAAAGGCTGCAAACATAAAAATTGCTGTGAACTGATAACTCGTGAAACTCATTGCCATTAGACGCTACAGAGCTTAAAACACATCAAGAAAAAGATTAGTGCATATGGGTGAATTCAAGCACTGACATGCACAAGGACACAAAGAAACTGGGGAGAATTTGACCCGGTGAGACGGAGTGTATGAAGCACTACCTGCAGTATGTAAAGATTATAGGTTTTTTCCCCCCAGAAAAAAGTGCTCCATTGGTGCTTGCCAAAGCACTCAGCCACCATCTGACATCAGGCTGAGAGCTTGTTGATTAATATGTGTAGGATAACCTTTCTGGCACACTTCTTTAAAATTACTGGTTGCATTGTAGCTGTGTTTCAGATTTTACTCCCTCTAGAACCAGATAGTCTGTCAAATGCATTCAGCAAATAATATGTTTACTGAATTTCATGATGTATTAGAAAGCTATTATTCAAAGGAATGTTCTCAATGGTTCATTCAGCTTTGCTGAATGAATGGGTCAAGGCTCTGCTATATCGGCTGCTGTTGACTGAATTTGCAAATCCTCCTACACATGCAGCAAAATACCAAGGCATCACAAGAACAAGTTAACTTTATAAATCTCAATCACCTTTTCCCTTTGCTTGAAACAATGCTGCTATTGTCTTATTTGCAAAATTCCTCTTGGGATACAATGAACTTTAGTTCCAACATACCACTGTACTACCACAGAGATCTTAACATTTACAGTTTGTTTGCAAAATTAAGCAATTAAGCTTGCAAAAAAAAATCCTCGAAACATTTCTCGTCTCAGAATTCTGGTGTCTGGGGGCTACTTTATAAAACATAAGGAGTAAATTCTGTCAGTAGTTGTCTCACACTGAGTACAGAGCAAAAGATTGATAACCATATCTTAGAGATTTAGCTGTACATTTATCATAAACTGTGGGAATATTCTAGCAAGTTATAATTAGTATTCATTAATCACAAAAATAGATTCATTCCTCTGTTGGCATTCCATCCAGGTTTTAATGCATATTATGGACTGTATTCCACCTACTTTGTGGGTCTTTTCCATTTTAACTCATGCCATTTGTACGGTTAGAGTTAAAAAACAAAACACAAGTACACTTCTTCATATCTCTGTAGCCATACTAAAGAGATTACATACTACCCCAAAAGTTAACTTCCATTTCAACTGGCACGGGAAAATCATTTCTAAATTAGCCTTACGGGAAAAAATCACTGTCATTCTAGTTTAGCCTGTGAAGATTTACTGCTGGGTGTTTAACCCCTTCCAACCGGTAGAATACTGAATCCACTGATCCAACCTTTTCTTTTTTTGCAACACTGGGCCTTGTTCTTTCTGTACTTCCTGCTACGTGTCACATACATTTTGCCTTTTTTTACAGTACAAAATTAAGGCTATCTATGGACGTGTATAAGAGGCAACCCTCAGTGAAAACAATAGCAAAATGCTAGTGACACCATTTCTAGTCTGGCAGTGAGCCTGGCACCACAGGCCAGCCAGAGCCTGTTGATTTTGGCACCAGCACATGATAGAATTTGTCATAGGAATATGCTGTAAAAGTTCTTGAAAGGGGAGAGAATGTTTGCATTTGGTGTGTTAGGGAATTGAAGGCTACCAGTAAGATCCGGAAAGAGAGCTGCTATGGTCACAACCTTTGCTAGTAGTATTATGAATGGCTGCATATATGGCAACATTGCAATTAGCAAGCACACCCCAGAGGCAAGGGTGTTTCAGGACTCCAGGCATGATATGAGAGCTTGTACAAAACTCTTAGCTGTGGGTGGAAGAGAGAAAGCTGTATCCTATAGAAGCTGCACAGAAGAACTGCAAAGCTGCATTTCATGGCAAAGTCGCAGGCCTGAGTAACAAGCCAGCTATTGATGTTGTCCACAGCGACAAAGGAGCTGTCTGCGAGGATTTGAGGAAAAAGATTAAAATCTTCATTAAACTTTAGCTGCTGGCAAGAAACCCATGAGATGGTATCAGGCAGAGGCCAGTCAAAACAAACTGGAGGCTTGGTATTTCGAGCCAGTTTAAAAAATACAGACAATGAGGAACTGTTTGAAGCAATGGTGAACTTTCAAATTCTTTTTATAGTTTGTCTTGAATTTTTCCCAGAAGAACACTATCTTGGTGTGAAAAGTGCCATGCAAAAGTGAAAAATTCATACATTTCTGCATTTGCAAAGAACATAAAAGGATACTGAATTAATATATATCTGGTGCAAACTTCTAATCAAGAATGACCCACGTCTATAAGGATTATATTAAATACATATTATGATTATTAAACATATATTATGATTTTCCTTAGCCTGCTCTTTAATTCCTTCAAACATCTAGTATATTTAAATCATTATGCTCTTTACTATTTACTTACTGTCATGACTGGAAATCCTTCTATAGCAAGAGCATGACTTTACCTTAGAAGCCTTTTAATTACAATTTCTTCCAGTATTTTTCTGGCTTTTCCTGGCTTCCCCCAGTTTAGCTTTACCTCAGTTCCACATCCCAGCCCTGAAGTGCCAGGGCACGGGAGGAAAAACACTTTATACAGGGCAGCTGGAGAGCAAGTAGAGATGGATACAATAAAGCTCCACTGAAAGGTTAGGAGGGAAGACAAAGCTTTGTCTTCTAAACTCTTTGGCCTTAAAAAAATTGCACCTCTAATTTGCCTTAAAGGAATTGTAGCTCCAAGTCCATAGGCAGCCATGACTGCCAAACACAAGCTGCTGTACCCCCTCTTGCCCTGATGCACACACCCTTGAGCCTCCCCTCCACTCCTCCACAATGAACCTTAGCAGCCCTCCATTTCACTGTCGTCTCCCAAGAGAAGCTTACATATTTCACATTCTTCCTCCCTAAACTATCTTCCACTAGAGAAAATTTGACCTTGCCTGAGCTACACTGTACATATGCTGTATTGTATATATGCTGTGCCTGGCCTTGCACCTGCCTTGTGACTACGTGGCCTTGCCTGGTGGTCACCACGCTGTTGGCTGAACTTGGTTTTACTGGACCCGCTCTGTCCCTCCTGGCCAGGGACGGAGGGACAGAACTCTTGCCCCTGGGGCCAGCTTCAGCTGCCAGCTTGCCTCCACTCCTGCAGGCCCCTAAGATAAATGGCTGGGGACAATCTAATCGTCCAGTGTTCCTCCTCATTGCTTTCCCCACTGTTAGGAAAGCAACTCTTTCTCTATGGCTATTACTGGGGACCTGCCTTTCAACGCGCTGCATTCAGCTGAGTTGTGTTGAGATACTCTTAATCTTGCTCTTATCTTTTCTGCTTGGTTCCATTTTTGAGCTAACTCTACGACAAGCAGCCCAGCCTAGATAAACAATTCCATACATCATCCTCATCCTAAAAAAGACAATTGTTTCCCAGTTCCTGTGCGGCTGGATGGTTACACAGATGGTGTGAACATCCTTCTGCATGAAGATTTTGGCTCTGGCATTGTTTGGCTCACAACTGAATGCTCACTGTCCCACAGTGTCTCTTTCATTTACATTAAATAGTTCAGCCGATTTACAAAGCCTTGCATTCAGTGTCTCCTTCACTTGCCAGAAGAGCAAGAGGCTCAGGAGAAGCTTTACTGATCAATTCTACCAAAGTGAGCAAAAGTTTTCAAGGAGATGCTTTATGGTACTCATTTTCCAGTGGCTGACTTGACTCACCATGCTCCATTAAGACAGCCTTATGTACTAAGGAAGCCTGAGAAATGGAAAACTGTGTCTTACAGTAATTTAGACACCACCACCCCCAAAACCCAAGATTAATTCCTATAGGATATGTGCTGGCACAGTCCCAAGCAGCTGGGCTTGCACAAAGCAGTCTTTTTTTCTTTAAGAGATTCTGGTGAAGTTTTGTCCCTGTCTATAAAAATTGCCTGTATTATCCTGAAAATAGAAGCAATTTAGCTTTCCATGACCTGATCTGGAGGAAAAATAAAAAAGCTCATTTTGTTATGAAACCTAATTAATTTATGCTCTCAAAGTTCATAACAAAAACTTTGTTGACAATTACTTGGGAAAGCAAAGGAGGCCTCAAAAATGCTGGTACTTACCATGCATTGCATGGCCGTCACCCTTTCTGATTCCAGGGGAGTACTCTGGAAGTTTTCTATGTGCAACAGTTGCATGATAGTATCCAAACCAGACACATGATTTCCTAATATTCTCCAGTTTCATGCTGGAGAACTACTAAAAACAACTACCTGCATGGCTTTCTGGGATGCAAGGCTAGGCTCGCAGCATCATCACGTTGCTTTTGCAAATGCTATAACACAGGCAAGGCTGCCATGTGTCCTAAACAGAGATGCTCATCTTGTATGAGAGTTTTATTCTACACCAAGGATTACCTTTAGAAACAATCACCCTGTCTTGAGTAGTCAAAAGACATTTAAGGATTTATTTAATTTTCATTTAATGCTTTCGTCCTGTTTTTTGTTTTCACTGAGGTCAGCTTGAAAGTGTTTATAAAACAAGCTTGGAAAGCTCAAACAGTGAGTTCTGCATGGCTGAATTACAGAAAAATAAACATAACTGGTCCTACTACTATAGTTATCTATCTGCCCTTTTGGATTTTTGGTTTTCTAGGGGGCTTTGTTTTGTTTTGTTTTCTTTTCTTTTTTAAAGCCTATCTTCAAAGTATTGCTCCATTTTGGATTTTACCTCTCTCTTTTAAGCAATTGAATTTGAAATATGTCTGTCAAACACCTGATTTTTAAGGGCATCACTAATTTTATCCTCAAAATTATATGTATTTCAAACCCCCACCAGCTCTCTCTCTGTTTGTTGAAATTGTGATCAAATCAGGATTAAAGAATTGAGAAGAAGAGGCTAAGGAAACATTCAATCAGAATGTAGAAAGAAGTCTATATATCTGATGTATGGCTCCCTTTATTGTACTAAGCATCTTGATTTTTGAGCAAAGCAATTTAAAGAAATAGGTGATAGCTTTTGAGAAATTATTTGATACACTTCAAAAAAATAGGCAAGTTTTCAGGCACAGACCTTAATCAATCATAAGTCAATGGCACCTCCATTACAATTTTTAATGTAGTTATTATCACAGATCAGTACACCAGGCAAGAGTCACCATTTTACCAGCTGTGAATCAAAGTACATATGCAAATAAGTAAAGGTACTGCTATCCAAATGATATTCAATTAGACACTTAACTGCACTTACAAATCTGTGCTCTAGCTATTTGCATACAAATGTGCAGGGCACCTGACGTGGAAGAGACACCTGAGCACTTATACATGAACTGAACACCCATTCCCACAGTCCCACAATATAACCAGGTCTTTCTGCCAATGTTTTTTATGAACATGCAATTATCTTTTTAACTATTTGCATCCTACTTTTGGGCAGAAAGAAAATGCCATGGAACAATAATTTTGTAAAAACTGAAGCTAGACCTCAGACAAACTCTTACAGGCAAACTGAATCCTAATTTGAATGCTTCCAAGTTAAGGAATGTTTCCAAAACTCAAATAAAAAACCATCTGATTGCATGTAACTTTTAGAGTGCTGTTTTTTCAGTCCATAGTATTTCATAAATGTTCTTTTATGTAACTGAATTGCCTTGGATGTGTGAGAAATTCTATACATTTGAAGTTCTGAACTATATCAAAGCTCCAGGGAAAGGGGCCATTTAAAAGGACATACTTCTGTGTAGCTGTAGATAAACCACCTGACGGACAAAATGTCTACAACTCTGACGCTGGGTCTTAACACTGGTATTGCTAACTCCTGAAACACACTTTTGTCTGCTCCCAGAGCTACAATAAAAAATAATCACTACAAGAAAGCAGCTGCCCATAGAAATACAGGAGAAGAAACCCATAGAAAAGTAGGAGATGAAAGGGAAATGTGTGTTAACAAGAGCCAGTGGAAGCACACAGGGCTTCATTAACAGCCCTCTGGTCCCTTGGGGGCTGTCCTGGTTTCAGCTGGGATAGAGTTAACTGTCTTCCTAGTAGCTGGTACAGTGCTATGTTTTGAGTTCAGTATGCGAAGAATGTTGATAACACTGATGTCTTCAGTTGTTGCTCAGTAGTGTTTAGACTAATGTCAAGGATTTTTCAGCTTCTCATGCCCAGCCAGCGAGAAAGCTGGAGGGGCACAAGAAGTTGGCACAGGACACAGCCAGGGCACCTGACCCAAAGTGGCCAACGGTGTATTCTATACCATGTGACGTCCCATCTAGTATAGGAACGGGGAAGTGAGGGCGGGGAATCGCCGCTTGGGGGACTGGCGGGGTGTCGGTCGGCGGGTGGTGAGCAATTGCACTGCGCATCATTTGTACATTCCAATCCTTTCATTATTACTGTTGTCATTTTATTAGTGTTATCATTATCATTATTAGTTTCTTCTTTTCTGTTCTATTAAACTGTTCTTATCTCAACCCACGGGTTTTGCTTCTTTTCCCGATTATCTCCCCCATCCCACTGGGTGGGGGGAGAGTGAGTGAGCGGCTGCATGGTGTTTAGTTGCTGGCTGGGGTTAAACCACGACAGGGGCTTTGCTTCACAACCCAACAGCCCCTGCCTGAGACAACGAGCTGGCAAATGTCACCCGTTCCAGAACTTGGCTCCAAATCAGAATGGCCTAATTAAAGATTAATGCTCTTTGCTGAAAATTAATAACTGCTTCACATGTCTCAGAGAATGAATTGAAATCTTTTCATATTTTTACAAGTAAATTAAAGCTGTCTAATTGGATTGCAGCTTCAGGAATTGCAGGTATTCACCTGGACATCCTGCGATGATAGTTTTAAAGCTGATTTGAAGCTGTATTGTCATACATGGGGCTATTGTCATCACCCAATTGATTGGCTTTCAAAGATGTTATCAGATCCTAAGTCAGCCGTAACTCATAGAATTTTAGGAACTATTTTTCAGTGATAGCATTAGGTTTGTGTCAAATTTTCTAATTAGAGTTTAAAAAAATATATTACCCTCACAAAGTGAGAAGTCAAAGGGAATCCAACTATTTTCATGTGCCATACTTTTACTAAAATATATCTAAAATGGTAAGTAATGAATGTCCATTTTAAGAACTGTTTGATAGCATAATTTTGTAACTAATTAATTAATTTGATGTAGTATCTAAGACTATGTCTTCAGTGAAAGAGAAATCAAGTGAACTATATGAATGAGCCCAGAAAAAAGTATTATGAGGAGGCAGCGTCAGAGTCAATGCTCACTTCTGCCCTTTGCTACATTTTTCCTCTGTTGTGCCAGGCAGAAATAACTCCCGTTTTATGATTAAAAGAAGTTTTGCTCTCAGGAGTCATTGTGATGCTCACACACACATATTGTCAGTGTAGATTTCATAACAAACAGGAAGATAGCTTTTACTTTTCCGATCCATTTTGACCACTCTGAAAAATGTTAAACGTTCAGTTTCCCAACATCTGTGTGTTGTAAGAAAACTCACCCACGGAAAACTGAGCTTTCTCCAAGAAAATTGCCTAGTTTCTAAATCTGTTTCATTCATTCATCTTTTTTCATTACTGTATTTAGATTCAGTTTGCTGCATTATTTTAAACTTCTTTGGGTTTTGGCTTTGGTTGTCTATTTGGAGCAAATTTCTTAATGATCTTACTCTGGAAACCAGAGATCTAACACATCATGTTGGGAAGCACTGACTCTCGAGTGAGCATGTATCATCATTATCACAAGCCTGAGCCAATGGTTACCATATTCCCTGGGACTGCTGCCATTAGGTCTTCAGGGAATGTTCTACCAGATTTTAAATGAGGAATGACCTTTAGATAAAATGGTAGCATCCAACCAGTTTAGACATCCTGTTTTAGCTGGAAGTGTATTCTGAGCTGAAATGCTTTTATGATCTTTTTTTTTCTGACAAATATTCTGCTATACTTGATCCGTATTACTTTGCACCTCGAAACTGCAGCATTATGTAAAATGTAGCATGTACAGTTTAGCAGCTTTCACATTGATTATGAAGCCTGAACAAGTAGAGACCTTTCCTCAGAAAAAAATTCATGATATTACATATTTATATTGCTTCAAAGGTGAATAGTTTGCCAGAAAGCCCTAACGTCCTTCCTCTAGAACCACATTAGGAATTTCTAATTTATCATATCCTTCTATGCAGGAGGCTGTTAAACTGGTTTAAATGAAAACCAACTCTGAATTGTATTTGCAAAATGTGTGGAATAATACTTGGATTGTTTGTTAAATGAAAAGTATTGTTAATGTAACATGAACCACAGGTGAAAACTTCATGTGCGGATAAGAGTATAAGGTGTTCATTTGCCTGTGTTCTTGCAAGACCCTTGGAGAGCATTCACAGGATGTCTCTGAGGGGTACATTTTGTATCTGGAGTTAATGGAAAGATGTGTCACACCATGTCCAATCTAGCAATTCACTGTTATCTACTGTGCTTCTGAAAAGTTATTACTCATTTTGGCAAGTATAGAATATATTTTGGGGTCATTAAACATGCTGAAGAGCCCCATGCTAAAGTTACTGTGAAGAATTCTCTATTAAAAACCCACCAGTATAAATGAGAATCAGAACCCCATTAGGAACACATAAAGAACTAATGTGGATAATTCAAAGTTTCCATTTTTGTGAAATCATGCCCAGAGGTGTATGTAAACATTGTTAGTATTTAGGGAGGAGCTGGGTAAACTGAGAGAGAACCTAGATACAACCTCACATTACCTAATCCTCCATTAGCTATCTTCTTTCCAAATTCTATTGCTAGCGCCTTCTTTGCCTGTGATTCATGATGTGAGAGATGTGCCACATAACACAGCACAATCACTGGGCAATCTCCTAACTTAGCCAGAAGGAAATGCTGAAAGCTGGATGTCTACATGCAGGCTGGAGGAAATAATCTATTTCCATTGGGAATTAACAGCTGTGGACTTGGCCAAAGTAGTCCTTTTCCAAAGGATCCTAATGGTTAGAGCACACTTGTGAACTGAAAAGTACCTGGACTGAAAACCTCCACAGTTAAATAGTATTTGAATGTAGGTAACCCACCTCTCTATGGGGGAAGGAACCCTTACAGTTGTGAAGGAACCATTACAACAGTTTTCTGAAATGGATATTTCTGAATTTCTTCTGTGGAACCCATTTCAACAAGCACTCAGAAAATTCACTAGAAAACTTTTCAGGTCAGAACAGATCTCTCAAATGCAGAGGAATCAAGCTCTGGTCTCTACTATGTTCATTATCCCTAGGAAAAAGACATACTAGTTCCACTGGGCTTTGAGCACAGCTCAGTATGAAGACCAAAGGCTTAGGTTTATGGACATTTCTGTAAACCAGAGAAGTTTTTTCTCCACTGAAAAATATCAAAGTCGCATAATACATGCTTCATTTCAGTCCAGAATGCTTGAACGGATCTTGGTAATATCTGTATGCCAAGTGAGAAATGAGAAGCTTGGGAACATGATACGTTAATTGCAGAAGCTTCCCTGGAACTGGAGGTTCAGGTTTGAGCCTTACAGGACACAACCTTTGCTTCCATTAATGCCAATAAGGACTTTGTTATGGACTTGAAACATATGCAAGAGTGGGACAAAATCTAGCAAAACTAACCATACACTGTGTTGCAAAACAATCCTGTTGTGGCTCCAAGACTTGAGGTTGTTAGAGTGGCCCCCAGGGATGGAGTCTGGGGGAGAGGATATTCGAGCTGGCTACGTGAGAAAGTATGGCCTCCCTTGATCCAGATCCCACAGTGAAAGTCATCCAAAGTGCAGGACTTTTCCAGGCCTTTGTCATCATATAGTGGCAGGGAGGGTGGCACCTTATAAAAACTTCTGTTCAAGGAAATTCTCTTCGTTTTCTTAAACATTTATCCAGTCCTTAAAAAGTAGAATAGCCATGCTATTGAGCTCCACAAGTTGTTTTTGCGAAACTGAATGAATATCAGATCACATTTTCAGATCTACACTTCTGAAGTATGCTTTTCTCTGATGATTTGCAGTCCCTCCTTACAAGGTATATTTACACAGTTTTTGGCAGGATTCCTCCACCACCAAAGAGGAAAAATTATTTTTCCTTGCTAATTACACTATTACCTATGCTTAAAATCAAGTGAATAGGCTGAAAATTTGACCCTAAACTATATGTGAGAGGCAGGGTGCCAAGAAGTACTGAAACACGTGTGAGTTCTGTTTTCTTAGCAGGAAAGGCAGCAACTGTGAAAGCTCGAGGATATCTACACTGGGTGGTAAAGCTGACAGCAGAAAAATCAAAGAAATCTTAGCACTAAGGCAACAGTGTAACAAAAAATACTCGTCAGCTCTCCATGGCCATGCAGATTATCACTCAGATAAGACTGTGATAGAGGGTAAGAATTCTTTCCCAGTATGGTGTTGACACTGCATAAGCTTTAATGTGTTGTTCTTTGCCTTTTGGATCTCCTGCCTCAGAACACAAACACTAACAAGTTGACAAAAGCTGTGTTTGCACATTATAGCTACTTGCAAACTAGCATTTCAAGTTCAAGTTTAGACATACGAGCACGCAAAGCAGAATGAAGTGGAAAGCTGTGATTTTAATGGGGATTTAATCTCTTTTGTTCTTTGACCTTTTGTGGCTCTCAGAATACATCAACGCTTCTGTCGCATGAGTTGCCTTATTGGCTTAGTCCGTGCTGATACAGCCAAGCAAGCATTCAAGTGTGACTAGAAGTATAGGTTTTGATGGTATTTTGCAGTCTTTCTAGCAGCAAGTACTATAAGCACTACCCAATGGGGTATAAAACCTGTGAAGCAGCCCAGGCCCCAGCTGTGATGCCAAGCGCAGTGACTCCTGCAGCTGGACAGAAAGAGCCTCATACCTCAGTTGGAAAGCAACTTTAGAAAGCAACTGCTCAGGTAGCTGGCAGTGCACTGAGTCTGGGGGAACTGCCATGTTTGCTGAGCATCTTCTCTGCAGAAGGCCAGAAAAAGGCAGAACAGAACTTGAACAGAACTGTAACATCTCATAATACAACTTTTTCAAGTCTGATTATTAAGAAAACAACACACTGCATTTTTAGTGAATGTAATAGGCATTTTTTATGTCCCCTTCCCTTTATGCTACAAAGCCTTCTCAACTAACAATGCTGTAATGGAAATCTCCTGGTTAAAAGTGCAACAGGAACTGAATGACTACAAAAGGAACTCACAGCAGAAAAGGGACCCACAGCAGGAGGAATGAGCTAGCTGAGGCCCTCCACAAAAGTGATCAGTCAAGATGGAGCCAGCAGGAATTTGTGGATTGCCTATGTGATAACAGGTCTCATATTCTTTCACACCACACTATTCAAAAAAAAAAAACCAAAGGCTTCCGAGATTTCTCATCACAATCTCTCACCTATGCCCTCCTCTCAAAAATTGAGCTAGATACACTCTAATAACGATACACATGAAATAAATTAGCAGATTCTCTCCAGGCATTTAGGTATCCAGGCTACAACTGCAATTCTGGATAGTAACAGTGGTATCTGCTGTAACAGGAATATTATATGGAAGAAAAAGATCTGATAAGAAAAAAAAGATATTACTTTTGTATTTGAAATCTGTGAGATGGTTGGTACTGATGCTTTACATTGTTGGAGATCACCTAGAGAAAAACAAATGGGTATTTATCGGCTGCAAAAGAGACTTACATCTTGTGGGGATCAGGTGCAAAATAAAAACTGCAGGTGTAGTGTTGGGAGTTTTTCATCTAAGTGATTCAGCCGCAGAGGGAGGAAAGGTTAAGCCTATTACATGGAAAGAATCAGCAAGATTTAGGAGTATCCTGGGTATTCAAACTTAGAGAGCTGTCCAAGTTCAGTAACATTCATGTTACAGGCCAGTGACAGCTGTGATGGTAGAATTGTCCATATGATCATGAAAAGAGGTAGCAGAATGAGTGAATGGGAGTTTGGCGAGATACCTGTTACAGCCATGTGGGTCTGAGCATCCTATCTAAGATAAAGAGCCTCAGATGCTTTCTTCACACAGTGAGGATTTTTAAAGCTAGGTCTTGCCATATTTAACAGGGCAAATCCTTTTATCTTCCTTCACCATGATGCTTTTATAAGGCAGCTCTAGCTTCTGTTTGAGTATCACCAGTTTACTGCAGCTATGCCACAGCTGCCCTCAGAGTATGCTTCCGTCAGTTCTCACTTTAACTTTTTGACTGCATATTTCTTTTTCAGGAGACCTGAGGTAGGAAAAAAAATAGGTGACCAGAAAAGACCCTGTCTTAGGTGTGTGATATATCCACGTATATCTGAAAATTAAGATGTATGACCTGCAGTTGTTTCAGAATTCCCAGAGCAAAGCAACTCGCTGGACTGCCAGCTTTTACCATCTGTCAGACATAGTTCTCACACTTCATAAGGCTGGCTTTCACACTGGTGCTATTTTCCTTAACAGTTAATAAATTCCATCCAAATCTCAAAGTGTTTTGCATAGCTAGCTGAAGAATACCTCTGATAAGGCGTGCTTGTGCAGCTTAACAGACCTCCATGGAATGCCATGCCAGCTTTTCCATTGAAGGAAATACAGATAATGTTCCTGAACAGTCAATGCTGAAACCAAATGATTAAATAAGAAGTAAATGTACTGCAGAAGGCTAAAAATGAAATAACTACTGGAACTGAACTAATTTCTAGAGAAAGCAACTTATTTCAAGATCTGATTCAATTAAGTAATGGCATTGGTATACCCAGTGCCAAATACAGATAGAACAATGCATCACAGTTGGGAAAAAAAATTTCTGTGTTTTGTGTGCATTTAATCTTTTCCAAAAGAACAAAAGCAATGGAACTGCTTTTGGAAAACCATCCTTAGGCATTAGAAGGTTGCCATCTGCTTTCTTTCTTTTCTTTCATTGAAGACAAAGCAGTCTCACAACACCCAAGCATCTCCATCCTTGCAAATAAAGATAATTTTATATATTCTTATAAACAGGGAAAAGGCCTGAACAGCTTACAACATTGCAGCTGGTTGAATAGCCTTCAAATAAAAGAATATGTGGAATTCCCTTCTGGGTCCCACCAGTGGGCCACCTAGCCCAGTAGTACATTTTAGATTGTAGCAATGTGAGGTGAGCACATGAGCTTGGTGCAATATCTGTGGCCCCTTTCCCCTATATTCCCCAGCATCCAGAACTGTTGTATTAGGAATGTAGGGGATGAAAGCTTGCCCAATTCTTTATAAAGTACATATATAAACTTGCTGTTCTTGAATTTGTCTAACGCCCTTTCAATCTCCTGATACTATCAGTTTCGACAGTCCCTCATGGCAGCAAGGTCCAGAAACTCAATACCTGCTGTGTGAAGAACTTTCTTTTATCTTCTTAAAAGAGATACCAGTTTCACTGGGTGCTCCACACCTCTGGTATTGCAGGATTTGCTGATTAACACTTTCTGCTTTAACCTCATCCATCATCTTCCTGATTTTGTAAACCTAAATTACCAGCTTTCTCATCTTCAAACTGAAGAAATCTCTCCTTCCAAGACAGTGGTTTCAGCACATTGATCACTTCAGTTGCTCTTCTCTCTACTGACTCTAACTTCAGCTCATACTTCTTGAGATGTGGAGACCAGGCTGCACACACAGTCCAAGATTTAAAACCTCTCCAGTGTTTTAAGTAGTGACAAGGTAAAGCCTTTACATTAATCCACACCAAAGCTCATCTGCCAGGTTTGACCTACTCAGTTTCATGAGGTTCTTCTAGAGTTCTTCACTATTAGTCTGTCGTATGAATGTGCAAAAGAGCTTAGTATCATTTGCATCCTTGGAAATTTCACTGTTCACCGCCTTCTCTATGTCAGTGATGAAGATGATGAATAAAATCAGTCCCAGCACTGATCATTGGAGGGCCCCATTGCTTGACTTTCTTCCATTCTGAGAAGCTCTACCCTTTGCTAGCCATCTTCTAATCAGATTTCAATCCACAAATAAAGCATTCTTCCTGTACCATGGAAAATTATTTTTTTAATAATGTAATTTTGAAATACAGTTCCTATAATTCATGAGACATAAAAGAAGATACTTCTGCACTGCTTATTTTATTTCTTATTTCAAATGTTTGTATTTGGCTAGGTGAAGGCTTCCCGCAGAAATACAGGTGGAACAGGTTGATAGACTTCAAAAAAAACTTGTAGATCCTGCTTGGACCCCACAGATATTTGTTTAGAGAACTTGCGTGCCAAGTTCTAAACCCGTGCTATATCTCAGGCAACTCTCTTCTTACTTGTTTGTCACTCTCCTAAGGTCTCCTTTTGACCTCAGAGTTCAGTTCTCCAACCTCTGAAAATATGGATTAACCTAACTAACTGACTTAAAGTTTTTTATCTGGAAACGGGATAATTCAGTGGAATTGCAATGAATTTACACAAATGTATCATCTGAGAGAATTTAGCCTGAAGTATGCAGCAATGTGCAAAAATAAATAATGTTTTTAATAAAACAAATCAAATTACTTTGTGTGGGAAAGAGAATGTTTAAAAATGTTCAAACATCTTTGTGTTTCCTATTAGTCTCTCTTGGATCATGGAAAAAATGTAAGCTTCAGAGACCAAAAGTTCTCAGGCTACTTTAACTCTGTGTGAGTCTCTATTCTATGTAGAGTTCAGTGTCTTTCTCCTATTCCTGTACTTGCTCATGGTCTATTATAAAGTTTACCAGTCATCAGTCACTGCTTCTGTTCTGTCATCATAAATGGGCATGGCCTTTTCTGCTCAATGTTTGTGTAAGTAGGCATTGTCAGAATGGCTAAAGAAGGCAGTGAATACTAACGCTGCAGTAACCAGAAGCTCCATAGCTACAGTGAATCAGCTTAGTAAGAAAGAGTTACAAGTCTCGTGAGTAAACAGCTAGAAAATATTTCCACAGGAAGAGCTTCATAGTCTGGTTTGCATTGTTTCTCTGAAGAAGCAGTTTCAAGGCCATACTTCTTTCTAAACACTATCTAATCATAGAATCACAGAATCGTTTAGGTTGGAAAAAACCTTTAAGATCATCAAATCCAACCATTAACCCAGCACTGCCAAGTCCACCACTAAACCATGTCCCTAAGCACCACATCTACATGTCTTTTAAATACCTGCAGGGATGGTGACTTAACCAATTCTCTGGGCAGCCTGTTCGGTTTTGTTATTGCAACTCAGAGATCAGACCTGAAAATCTGATTAAGATATTATTTTATTTTATATATTCCTGGACATTATATGACAATAGCAGCAGATATTCAAACAATTCATTACTTGTGATAACACTTTTACTGTTACTAATAAAAGGACAAATAAATTGACTTTTAAAATGCACAAATTCCAAAAGAAAATGGAAATTCAATATCTAATATAAAACTCAATAAAAACATCTGAGTTGATATCACTGGCAGTTTAGCTCAGATAGATACAAACATATTGCTGTTTTTCTCTACAATTGTAAGTAGAAAACTTTTAAGATTATATAAATGTGTTAGCAAGGGAAGAGTTAATCCTTTGAGAACAAAAGTTTCATCCATAATAAAGTTTTGTTTAAACTTCAACTTGTGTATACCCGAAATTGGACTTATACTCACAAATACAATTCTACATGTAAACAGCAAATTGTATAAACAACTCTTTATTAGCCAAAGTGACCATTTTATAGAAACAAGCCAAAGTATATATACATATACATGTATGTTTGTGTTCGCATACTCACACATGCATGAAAGTGTTCCCAGAATTGCTACTGGAAGCTTGTCCCTTAATGTACCCTAAATCTGTATTTGCTCATTTGAAACCATGGAATTTATCTTTCTTTAATATAGTGCATTATAGAATACACCCACAAAAAAAGAAGGAAACTGCTCTCACAGTGCTCCACAAAAGTTTTCATGTCCTCAGCTTCTGAAACATTTAAGATTATTAACTTGCTGGCAGGCTCCCGAGGATTTTTAAGGCATCTGTGCCTGTGCTATTTATTTTTAACTCTGTCTTCCAATGTTATGAAATCACCAAACTCTCTTGACTTTCTTAGTAATTCCATTTCATGTGGTTCTGCCTTTCAGGCAGATTCAAGAATGACATAATCGTCTTTTCCCACCCACAGGTTTTGGACTGTTGCCGTTGGTTACGCCCTTCTGAGTAATGTGCAACATGAATCTTTGTCTGATCCCATATGCCCATAAATGGAAGACAGCCCAGCAAAGATGACTAAAACACAGTTTCTTGGCTTTCTGTCCATCACCACCATAGGTAGAGTAAGTCTTCTTTGGGTTTTTTCCTATTGGTTAATATTACTTAGGCTCCAGTGCAGGAATGTCAGTCAGTCCAACGTCATGCTGTCTTAAAAGGAAGTGGACTGATTTCCGAATAAACTTTACTCCTGTTACTGAAGGGAGAGCAGATATATTGAATGTACTAGCAGTGAATAAACAAGTTCTGCAAAGTGCTTCTTTTGTATTTTTTACTGGAGCATTTATGCAAATGCACTCAAAAATACAGAATTCCTCATTTTTGTAAAAAAACTCTAGAACTGGGCTAGTATGTACTCATAAGCACTACCGCAATCATACTTTGTATGATTAACAATACTGGATTCAAGTACCAAGCTCCACAGCAACAGGATAAACATTATGGAGAAAAGGCATCTTCCAGAGTTTGTTATCAACATTAGAGAATTAGAAGCAATTTACAGTCCAGTCCCACTGCTCAAGCTCATAAAGCCTCTCCTGACTTCCCTGAAGCCTATGAGAGTGTTTGTACACATAAGAAATATGGCATGTTAACACAGCATAGAAAGCAAGGCCTCCAGCTACGCGCAGTGCAATGCTAAGGCACCATTGCAAGGTGAGAGCAGGCTGCAGAACACCTTGCCCTAGACCCAAATTCAGACTTTCAGAGAAAGAATTGTTTCTTTGCCCTTCGAAAGTGTAATGTGTGCAGCAATGGCACAGCTCAGTCTGCCTTGGCCATTCGCTCTGGACTCACTGGTCCCTGCAGCAGTTGTGAGAAGACAGTGCCTTCATGTGCCTGTCTGGTCCATACTGGACAGCACGGGGAGATACACCTATTCTTCCCCTTGCACTTTCTATGTAAATCTAACTATTGTTTCACCATGCAGATTAGCTCTAATGACAACTTCATCTGTATGCCTCTGCCATCAAAAATGTCTAGTAAAAAACAGCATTCATTTCCTAAGGGCATTCATCTGCAGGATTTGTCTCCAGAAAATCTGCTCTTTACAGTTATGCTTTTCATGCTTGGTCAAATTTTTAAGTACTGCACAGCATCATGACTACTTGGACCTCCTAAACTCAGGACTACTGAGACACAGTGCTCCAGGTCAGCTTCAGGGCAATTACTTACTAGTTGGCAAATACATTGCTCCTTTAAGAGCTGGCACTGAACTGCCAGGCAAATAAAAAAGCATGCATCATGCTCAAGGAAACACTAGTCCATGTCCAGAAGAAATGGAGAAGAATGCACCAAGTTATCACCATAAAAATAAATGACCTAACCTGGAAAGATAAAAAAATCCTGACTTCTGATTTCTTTCTCTTCTTGGGAAATGAGTCAATTCTGGAAAAAAATACAACTGGGCAATGTGGGGAAATGACTTGGCATCAGGATGTGCAGTCTAAAGACAGAAGAGGAGAAGCTAGAAGACAGAGTTCTTATGGGACTTTTGTTCATGATCAGGTACACTCTTGTATCTCCACTTGGCCCTCTTCTAAGTTCAGTGCAGCTGAGAGTCATGCCTTTCTCTCACTCACAGCAGTGTGTGATAATCCATTTGAACAGGTATCTAGCAGGAAGAAAACTGTGAGATAGGCTAGAAAATGAGACAAATTGATCATAATGGTCATCAAGGAGTGGAATTTACTGCAACAGGAATTCCATGTGAAATGGATCCAGAGGATTATTTCTTTCTCTAGGCTCTGTTCACAGTGCAAGCTACAGTAATATTTTTGTTTCTGTGATAGAAATTACCCAGCTAATAATTTACAACATTTTAAGAAAGGGATAATATGAAAATCCTGTAAAATTCCACTTTGGTGCTATTAAAAAGTCCAAGGCACCCTAAAATGTGTCCTCTCAAGGCAATAGTTAAGTTCTAGGAAGTTTTTACAAATTTGTCTGCCCTTTGCTGACAGAATAAAATAAAAGATTATTTAGATGGCCAAGCTCTTAAAATTTTACTATGTATCTTTAACTCTGCCTATAACTAGATCTATTTCTTCCAGTAATGCAATTATTGTTAATAGCTGTTCTGATACTAAGAAAGAAAATCTGTTTTAGCTGCAGTGGAATTGTAGTTATTTAAAACATTAAATTCACCCATCCACATTAACATCAACATGAAACATTTTAGCTTCTCATACCATTACACAAGCACTTTCAAAAATATTTTAAAATCTTATACACTCTATATTTTTTTACTATACATAAAGACATGAGTAGCTATGAAAGTATTCAACTTCTGCCATTATCTCATGGCAAGAAGATAATAGATATTTCTCTGGAAAGATAGTAAGAGTCTTTCTAAACAGATAGGTAGAAGGTATATGTCATGATAGACTATATCAGTTGATATTTTATTTCTGGAGCAGATGAAGGTTAAGAATCCAAAGTGCATATTCAACCTTCTCTAACAACCTTACCTGTGGGAATACTTGGGGCGAGCCATCAGCTAGAATCATCACCCCACAGTGGTCAATCTTAATGGAAAACCAGAGCCTGAATTGCTGGCTAGAGCTAAGCACGCAGCACAAACATCTTCTGTGCCGAGTTTGACAACACTCACGTCCTTAGTAGGTCTGCTTTTTGATAATATTCTAAAAAAATATTGTCAAGCATATTGCAAAACCAAAACATGTTCACTTATTTAGCAGCATATTCATACAAAGCTAAAGCTGAATTTCTTTTTTAAAAAGTGGTAATAAAGGACAATTCTGTGAGTAACACCGAGTTAACCAATAGACAGAAAGTATCAGATCATCCACCCACACATCAAAACAAGCTGTACTGAAAATAGTACATTGTAACAAGTGACTCATGACGAATTGTACTCCATACTGGAGAGGTGGAAACTGGATTTGTCAAATTAATTATTATGTTAAACCCATGTTCTCCTCACTCTGTTTTTAAATTTCCCTCATGTCCAGTACAAACACCTCTGCATTTAAAAGAGCTGAATTTAGTCCTCAGATTTCAAAAGATCAAAATAAAATGAACCAAAAGAAGCCCTTAGAAATGGCGGCCTTTTAGTATTCATAAGCAACAAAACAAATTCCCATGGTAGATATGTTTCAACAGGTAGATGCGATGACAGTTTTCATCAATGTATTAAGTGCTTACAAATCTCTGTTCCCATTTAAATTTGCAATAAAGTTTTTACTGACTTCAGTGAGGGAAGTAAGAGTAATCCAGCCTAATGTACTGAAAATCCTGTTGCTAATTTTCAAACAGTTTAACAGAAGGAGTGTTCATGGTACCTACACATTACTACATTATTTATTGTACCATTTGGTTGTTTTTCATTTCATTTCACTGGTGACATAGAATAGACTGCACTGTGTTGAGCTGCAGCTGACATTTAAATGTTGCTTTTAAACCATGTAAGATTTCTTATTTAAAAATAAACTTGAAAGTTGGGAAAAAATAAAAATTAAATAAGCCTGAAGTATTTTATTATGAATTAAATCAATTTTACTGTCAGTTTTTGCCTCATACATATTTTTTGAAGACTATCTCTCAGATAGAAACAAGACTGCTTCATTCATTCATGGGCAATACTTTGGCTCCATGTGCATTTATGTAAGTAAGAAGAATTTTGGACCTCCTTTCTATTACATCAATAAGCTTTTCAATTCCTTTTCTGCCTCCTTGGCTCTCCCAGTATATTTTGTCAAGGAACAAAGACTGAAGCAACTTCTCACGTAAACGCTGGCTCCTCAGCACTGAAACTGCAGATTCAGGGAATCTGGAAAAGCACAAAGAAACTCATCAATTTTGCCATAACTCTGAATTGCAATATTTATGTTGTGGCTTAGCAATCAATTCTATGAATATAGACTGCAACTCAGCAAAGGAAGTCCATGCATGCCTAACCATATGCATGTTAATTGCATCTTTTACAGCAGTGGGATTACTCAAACATTTTTAGACACATCCTGTAAATGTCTTAGGCCGATGATATCTATTCCAGTAACTCGGTGTCTCATGCTCAAACTGGGAAGAAACTATCTATCTTTTTACAAAATTAATAACTTAAAACTTACTCATTGATTCCTTGTAGTATTTTGAAGTCAAGATTGTCCTCGTTTCTGTCAAAGAAACCCTTATTGTCTATAAAGGCCAAGTGCCTTCGGTCACGCCTTCTCTGAACTATGTGTGTCAGGTCAACAGCATCCTGATCACTGCATTTCGGCTTCAGTCCTTGCTGCATGCAGGAATCCTCCTTGAGAGGTTTGAATCCACAGCAGTTTCTGTCTAGTCGATTATAGATCTAAAACGAAGTACAGGAGAGTGCCAAGTGAAAGCAATATCAAAGTATTTGGGGCACATCGTCACTCTAAGACATCATTCACTAACACAGCTGACAGGAAAGCAAGCTCAGGACAAGTATAATTAAAGTCAGCAGTGAATGGCATTGAAGACCTGGTCCCCATACTTCACGTACTGATAGAAGCAATTTCTCAGACTGTGTATTTTATCCATTTTATAGCCATGATTCGTTATGTCAGTAGAAATTCTTTGAAAATAATAGAACAATACAACTGTGTAACTGGAATAACAAGATGGTGAATATAATTCCATATTTTTCAGAAGGCTGTAGGTTTTTTACATTTTCTCTGCTGGAGAACAATAGAAATAGCACAGCCTGACACACACAGAGGGTCTCCATTTTGTGGGACCTATTAGACTAATATTACGCAAAATAATTGAGAAGATTAGTAAGGGGCACAGCAAACCATCAAAAGCTACAAAATACAAGAGTGCGTTTATAATCACAGAGCAGCCTCCCTGAGTTGCACTGTGGTGTATACTTTAATGACATGATGGTCTAGGCTATTTTTTCCTATGCGAACCCTCTCTTATTCATCACACAGCACTTAGCTAGAAGGAATACATGTGGTCTAACTTTCGTGGTGTAAATGTTAAGCATCACTTCTGACTTAGTCATTTATGTTCCCTTTCATAAACAATGACAAGAACGAGGCATCCCCAGAGCAAAGGATGCCATTTTAGGATAACCGTCTAATACAGGAAGGATAAATCACTCCTTGAATGTGCTTCTACCCCTGTTGACTAGATGAGAGTAAATGGACAACATTGCCAGGGTCCTGAGTGCAGAAATAGGCCTTAATTGCCCTAAGCAGCCTCACCTGGGACCTCCACACACACCCCCTCTGCCTGTGGGCCCAGGAGCCCCATTTAAGCTCAGGCCTGGCACCTTAGCCCTCTTTTGAGCCCTTTTGAGGGTGTGGGGAATGTATCTGTTGCTTGTCCTGCTACCTGATGCCTCTGGATTGCTGCTTGGGGTTCCTTCTCATTGGCCTTTGAGCTGGCTTGCTGCCTTGTCTGTGCCGGATGCCTGCTGGGCTATCGATGGGACCCGTGGCTTTCACCATCCTTCCTGCTGGGCTGCCTCTCCTGCTGCTGGCCCTGCCTGTTCTGCCTGCCATGGGGCTGCCCTTGGCTCCAGCTCGTCTCCCCAGGGAGCAGCCCTGCTCCTGCTGACAGGTGCTTACAAAGTGGAAGTCTGGTCTGGTGCATCTAAGGCTTAATGAGTAGTTTATCAAAGGTAAATAATTTTTTCTGTCCTTGTTTGTTGTACACTGTTAACTCTTCAAACTGCTCTAAGCATAAAAGCATTAATGTTCACATAAGCCTTCTAAAATTACAATTTTATTTTTGTGACACCCCAGTGAAATGAACTGTTAGGACTCTTTTCCCAATGTAGAACTATGTTGCATGTTGAAAAGGCCTCCTAATTTTGTTCATCAAATGAAAGTCTCAGAGTCGTTTTGTTTTTTCTTATGTAGTACTGCTGCCACCAGTCTTGGTGGCAGTGTTTGTTTTCAGCCGTGAAAATTCTGAGGAAAGGAACAGATTTCTCTTCCTCTTTCTCTTCTCATGAGCAGCATTGAGCATCTGCAGGCCCTACAGCCCCTCTTGCTTGCAGTCTTCTAGCTCATGGGATCTCCCATTCAACTCATCCAAAGGCTTTGCCAGAAAGTGAAGCAGAGTCCTTCTAGACAGACTCCTTTGATGTATAGCCCTAATTCATCCTGCACCACACTTTATTACATGCATTAAATAGATGAGTTCATGTTCTTACAGACAACCTCTTCATAATATCTTGCAATATTCCAGTGTTAAGACAGAATGATGGGACATTCTGGAATTGATGCTGCAAACTTAATAGTTTAGTACTGGGTTTTGTCATATATTTATGTACATGAGAGGTCCAAACCCCCAAAATTAAAGATGACATTTTACATTTAATGTCCTTGTTTTACTTGAGTTCTTGCAGAAGGCAAGTGAAGGTCAGCTACAAGCATTTTTCAGCCTGCTCCTATGTTTTATAGCATTTGAAACCAGAGATTAGGAACATCTATTATGGGCACCAAACCCATTCTTCTGAGGGAAGTATGTTTAATAGAGAATACTTTTCACCATTATTCTTTATTTCTGAATGACTCATGAAGCACAGATTCATTTTTTTTAAACTTAGAACCCCTTCTTGGCATTTTTTGTTTTATAGTCTTCATGTTCTACTGCTGATAAACTTTAAAGTTAAGTCTGAGCGCAGCCAGATAAAATTTTAATCTTTAAGAACCATAAGACCCACTTTCACTCACTTTCTGGTATGCACATTCTTGTCTGGTAGGCAACTGGAGGTTTAAATCACTCTGATACCAGCCACTATTATAAGAGTAATTTCTTTGTCATGTAAAATTCAATCCTGTTGGTACAGTTCAATCCTGTTTTATCTTATTTTAACTGACTGCTCCTTCTGGATAATAGGAGTTCTATTATGAAGATTAAAAACTTGTCTTATAAGACCTTAAAATTAGAAATCAACACAGAACTCATAAGAATTTTTAAACTGTTCAACAAGAAGACAATGGTATGAAAACATTAACTCTGACACAATCTGTACTATTCCTATAGGGCCATTACTATGTTTAGGATCAGAATAATCCACGTATGACCTTATACCAGTTTCTAAGAATGACTTGCACATACTGGGACTAAAGATGGAGTCCTTAGACAAGTGACTATTTTAAGAGAAGAATTGAATGCTCTGTTTAACATAACAAGTCTGCAAAAATGTAACTCAAAAAAAATTGGAAACATCCATTTATCCTGGAACAGGACTGCGAAGGACAGGGATAGGCTATGCATAAGCCAAGTCATGATTTTTATATTTCAAGAAATGTAACTCCATAAAAAACTGAATTATATGAACAACCAAACACAGCGCATAAAGCTAGTGCTTGCTGCAGCTTTAAATAAACCAGTAAGTGCTACAGGAGGCTCAGTCACCTGGACCTGTCTGGCAGACAAGGACAATTGGAAGTAGTGCCATATCTCAGGAAGCCATAAAATTAGCTTCCAGACAGGTGGTTCAGTTCACCCTTATTAATATACTATGTGTATTAATATTCTACTACATAATTGCTGTAACTGTAGCCACACATTATGACACCACTGGGCAGAGCCCTAGTTTGGTGTTATTTGGAGAGCTGATGATTATGTGCAATACCTAATTGAAGAACAGCAGCCATATCATTCATCAGCTCCTGCTCTGTTCTTTCCTTACTAAGTTGCTGGCTAGATTTTTAAAAAGAAGGAGAAATTAGCCACTACAACTGTTATCTTGATCCAGATTTCAGCTGAGCGAAACCACTTAAATCAACCCTGGGGGCTGGGGAGGTGCAGGAAGGACCACACAGTAAAAAACGGTGTTTTACAGTTGTGAACATAGTCAAGAACTATGTTTGGAGAAAGGAGTCAAGGAGAAACAGTATGCTGGCCTCAAGGTGAGGTAAAACAAGATGTCTCAAGACAAAAAGCCTTTGCTTTCTCTTTCAGAAAATGAGTCAGTTAAGTTCCTGATCTCATTCCCTGATTATAAGTTGCATTTTGGATATTTTAATCGTAAGAAACAACCAGAAACAAGTTCAAACTGAACTATGCAAATACATCTCTTTCCCATTTAAAAAAAGGAAATAAACTAAAGTGATTTTTCGAGGAGTCACATGTGTGCTCATGTAACTTTTGAGGCAGATACTTGCATTCAGTAAATGTTTTACCTGCAGAAGAAAATCAAAGAGTGCCATCTTGGACCACTCATGATGATGGATTTCAGTACAGCCCCACTCAGCTTTGGGAACTTTACCATTCTGCCAGCATTTCTGCTTCAATAGCTGCTGATATTGCCCCCAGGTTAATCTCACTGATGAATGGGTATTATCATCTGTTGGACTCAGTGAGGAATCCCAGAGAATAACAGGACAGGCTTGACCATCTGAAAAAGGAAAAACAGATCATTAGTATAGTGCAATACTGTCAGACTTACTTGATCATTCTTTAGACATTGCCTAAGCATCAATAATTATACCATTTTACAGATGTGGCAGGAAAAATGGCCAGGAGCTAATAACTTGACAGCCTTCATTTAATGTGGCCTTATTCCACATATAAAACCACCCACCATAGGAATGGAAGAAGCACAGACATCATAAGCATCTTCAGTGTACAGAAAGCTTTCTCTGTTTGAAGCAAGAGATTAATGTACAAAAACATATACTAAATCAGACTATTAAAAAGTTTATAGGTAGATTAAGAGCCTACAATGCCTTTGTGAATCAAGGATGTAATTTCCCTCTGATTCCAGTGAACTGATGATGATTTACAAGAGCTGAAAACTTATGTCAAAGTATTTTTTCTGCATAATGGGCATAGAAACATTACAAATCCTATACTCAAAGTGGATTTATTTTGTTATCTTTAGTATTTTAGGCCTATAATGTATGATTTCACAGCTCTGAAATGATATATGAGGATACTACAGAGTGTGAGCTTAGCATGAATAAACACCTTGACAAGTATTTTTTCTTTACCCAGGTATAACATGAGATCTGTTTTGTATAGCAGCTCTTTTGGCTACACTCTATAATTCTTCTCTGTAAAGAATATTCTGCTCTTCCCTGAAATGAAGTCAAGGGCCTTAGCTTTGGTGAATTCAAGTGTTCAGACTTCTTAGTGGGAAGAAACCTCAGCAAAGAATGTAAAATGAGTTTTCCCAGTATAAGAACTGACAAATATATTTCACCCAGTATCAACTAACAGGCCTATCTATCTTCTTAGGAAAGTAGAACTCTCTTTTTCATTGTTGAGGCAATGCTGCCACTGCCTTAAATGGTCAAGGACCCAGGACTGACTGTGGCTTGTACACACATTAGAACAAAGAAATCCTTTATATTTTTGGGTGTAGACAGAAGACCAAAATATGATGTTTCAGTACAGAGAGGAGGAACCATTTAACTGCAAAGCTGCTGTTTACTAAATAGCAAGTATTGGAACATGTATAAAGATTTAAATTTATTTATATTCAACTTGCAGGTCAATGAACCTAAAGCCCACACTATTGCACAATTTATGACATAGTTAAATGCAGCCTAAACTGTCTCTTTGTTTTCCACATGCCCATGGAGCCAGAGATGCATCTGAAAAGAAGCTTTCAGAACCTTGAATGAAGGCAATGAGATCCATGGCACCTTCTCCAGAGGCAAACCAGACAGAGAATAGCACATAGAAAACTGGTATCAGTGTCAACAGCAAGGTAAAAGCTGCTAATGTGAATGCTCCACCTGTAAGCAGCAAGAACTGTTTAAAACAGGTCTCCATACAGCTGAATCAAAGAGCAACTTGTTCAAAGGATGCTCAGTGATCTAAAACAACAGGTAAGAAATTCTTTGCCCATACTTAGCAGTAACTGATCTTGTATTTGCCAACAGAGCATGATAGGCCCCACATGCAATCAAGCCCAAGAGAAAAACTCCTCTCCAAAACCAGAATGTACTCAATCTTCTCTCTCCCATGGCTTGCACATACAAGGTAGTCCTTCTCAAGCCAACCCAATGTGCAGCTCCACCACCTCTTTAACTTCCCTCCCAGTTGTCCAATGTTTCCTTAGGAACACAGAAAGTGTCTTTCCGTTAGGAACATCAATCTCTCTCTCTCACTAGGATCAGTACTACCTTTATCATCACCATGCTCCACACTCTTTCCTCGGATGAAAAAAAGTGCCGAGTGCTCCTGAAAACCAGGCTTCTTCTACTGAGGTGCCTGAATAAGTATTTAGGAAACTAATTTGGGAAATCCTAGCCATTTCCCCATCTCTCTTGCTCTGGCTCCATCACCTACATTGTAGATGACTTTAACCAAGTCAGGTCAACTATTGGCTAAGCCTCTTTTCCAAGCCAGTTGGAGAAAGTCTATATAAGCATTGAGAATTGTCACAGCTTTCTTCAGGACAAAGTCTGATCTATTATTTTTATATCTCCAATAACAGCTTATGTAACTATTCATGTATTCTTCCACAAAACAAATACATAAATGGTCTTCTAACAAAACAAACATCTCCTGTCTGCCCAAAAGGGACATGATAAACAATAGTAATATAAACACTTGAAAAATATGAATAATATCTTGCCAGTTTCCATTAAGATACAAAAACATTTTTAAAAGACCAAAGCTAAATACAGGAAATGTTTGCATTTCAGAGGAAATGGGAGCAGAAAAGATGAGCCAAAATAAAGTCTTTCAACACTGTAATACAAATTGAATTACAGGAATATGAAAGAGCAGCTTCAGTAAAGAGCAGTGACTCAAATTTTTGACACTTGCAGGAAAAACATGAAGATGCTGAATTAAAGCAGATAAGGGGTCTGATTCATAGCTGCATGAATTGGCATGACCCCACTGAAATCAGTGGAGCTCTTCTGATTCAAACCTCAGGAGGATGGGGCCGAAGTTAAATGAACGGTGAAAAGTAAGGCCTGGCTAAAAATCGAAGCTTCCAGTTTGATACAGCCAAAAGTGAGGAGGTTGAGCACACTTCAGAATAAGTCCAGTGTGTTCTGCATGTGCCTCTTTCCTAATCAGCTTATATATTAGCACAAAGGTCTACTGCTTTTCTGTTACTGCAGCTGCATTGCACTGAATCTTGCCCAAAGCTGATTGACTTAATTTTATTTTAATTGGCCATTTTAGATCTATATATCTACTTACCTAAAAATGATCTGCAAAATTGTATGGGAAAGATTTTTTCAAAACTTGTGTTGGAACCAGCTTCCTAGTAATTCATATAAGTTTTTAAACATGAAAATATTTATAAAAATTCTTGGGCCCTTAGGAGCTACTGGCTCAGGATATCCTAAGTTGAATAAGCTAACACAGATAAAACCTCAGGCTGCTGAGGCTAGACTACCTCAAGGTACTCAAACTGCTGTATGTGCAGTTAGGTAATGTATCACTGCATGGCTTCCTCCACATAGGCATCATCTTAGATATCCACACCCCACATCACTTTGAAAATAGTCTGTATGCTTCTTAACCACAAAGATGCTCTTGCAAATGTTACTCTTCCATCTTGTGCTCTAATTTGTATCTACAGCATTTTTTCTAACTCCCTCAAAAGAAAATATTTTCAAACATGCACATGAGAGCATCACTAAAAAGAGCAAATCTTTCATGAGGTAGTTAGAATCATAGAATCATTTAGGTAGGAAAAGACCTTCAGGATCATCGAGTCCAAACATCATCCATGCCCACTAAACCATGTTCTGGAGTGCCTTGTCTACGTGCTTTTTGAATACCTCCAGGGATGGTGACTCAACCACTTCCCTGGGCAGCCTATTCCAATGTCTGACAACCCTCTCAGTAAAGAAATTTTTCCTAATATCCAACTTAAACCTCCCTTGCCGCAACTTGAGGCCATTTCCACTTGTCCTATCTCCAGCCACCTGACAGAAGAGACCAGCACCCACCTCACTACAACCCCCCTTCAGGTAGTTGTAGAGAGCGATAAGGTCTCCCCTCAGCCTCCCTTTCTCCAGGCTAAACAACAGTTCCCAGTTCCCTCAGCCGCTCCTCATAAGACTTGTGCTCCAGGCCCCTCACCAACTTGGTTGCCCTTCTCTGGACATGCTCCAGCACCTCAATGTCTTTCCTGTAGTGAGGGGCCCAAAACTGAACACAGTACTCGAGGTGCGGCCTCACCAGTGCCCAGTACAGGGGAACAATCACCTCCCTGCTCCTGCTGGCCACGCTATTTCTGATACAGGCCAGGATGCTGTTGGCCGCCTTGGCCACCTGGGCACACTGCTGGCTCATAGTCAGCCGGCTGTCGACCAGCACCCCCAGGTCTTTCTCTGCCGGGCAGCTTTCCAGCCACTCTTCCCCAAGCCTGTAGCGCTGCATGGGGTTGCTGTGACCCAAGTGCAGGACCCGGCACTTGGCCTTGTTGAACTTCATACAATTGGCCTCGGCCCATCGATCCAGCCTGTCCAGATCTCTCTGTAGATCCTCCCTACCCTCAAGCAGATCGACCCTGCCTCCCAACTTGGTGTCATCTGCAACCTTACTGAGGGTGCACTTCATCCCCTCATCCAGATCATTAATAAAGATATTAAACAGAACTGGCCCCAGTACTGAGCCCTGGGGAACACCACTTGTGACCCACCGCCAACTGGATTTCACTCCATTCACCACAACCCTCTGGGCTCGTCCAGCCAGCCAGTTTTTTACCCAGCGAAGAGCACACTTATCCAAGCCATGAGACACCAGCTTCTCAAGGAGTATGCCATGAGAGACAGTGTCAAAGGCCTTGCTGAAGTCCAGGTAGGCAACATCCACAGCCTTTCCCTCATCCATTAGGCGGGTCACCTGGTCATAGAAGGAGATCAGGTTGGTCAAGCAGGATCTGCCTTTTGTAAACCCATGCTGACTGGGCCTGATCCCCTGTTTGTCCTGGACTTGCCATGTGAGTGCTCTCAAGACGAACTGTTCCATAATCTTCCCTGGTACCGAGGTCAGGCTGACAGGCCTGTAGTTCCCCGGATCCTCCCTCTGACCCTTCTTGTAAATAGGCGTCACATTGGCAAGCCTCCAGTCCTCTGGGACCTCTCCTGTTGACCAGGATCACTGATAGATGATGGAGAGTGGCTTGGCAAGCACCTCCACCAGCTCCCTCAGTACTCTCGGATGGATGCCATCTGGTCCCATAAATTTGTGAGTGTCCAGATGGTGTAGTAGGTCACTAACTATTTCCTCCTGGATTAAGGGGGGTATATTCTGCTCTTTGTCCTTGCCTTCCAGCTCAGGGGGCAGCGTACCCTGAGGATAACTGGTCTCACTATTAAAGACTGAGGCAAAGAAGGCATTAAGTACCTCTTAAAGCCCTTTCTCAAACTCCTCATTGTTCACTGCAAAGCAGTACAGCTTACCAGTGCCACATTTGAAAGAAACAGTTCAGTTGCCCATATATTAGCAGAAGAGGGTAATTCAATGTGGACAGATGAGAGGGACTGACATACAGAGCATTACTTGAATTTTAGAGTTTAAGTTCTGAGGGAAATTACAAGGGACAAAGCAGGGAGAAGTTACGCATTTTTCTTTCTTCCCTCTGCACCTTATTTGCAAGGTTTCTTTCCTGCACTCATATGGATGTCAGAATTAAGGAATGCATGAAACGTGCATTAGTTGCTTTCTAGACTATGGACTGCATTATTGCTTGTACATGAACTTCTCTACCCAAGAGAATATTGGAAATATACCCTCTGGTACCCCTCTGAGAGGTACAACACCATGGTGTAAGTTGTTTGGGTTTTTAGGCAGAAAACAGGACAGATAAATTGAAACATTTTAGAGCATTCTGAATGCATAAGGCAGTGTTTGATTTTTCTTATTCTGTGCCCTGACATTAGAGATTCAAAATATCTTTGCCTGCTTTTGCATAACTTTTGGTGGGATGGCAAGGGCAGGCTGATAGTGCAGGTTATAACATGGAAAAACCTATGGCTCCGTTTATCATCATGCAGAGGCCAGTAAAGGAAAATGACAAGTACAACCAGCAGAGCTATCTATCATGTCATTCATCTATTTGCACTAAACCAACCATGAAAGGTGTTACTCAAAGGAAGAGTTTCTTGCATGTTTTAGGAATAAAAGTGGTTCTGGGCAAATAGTGGGTTTAATCTTTAGCTAAAAAAAGCCCAACCAAATTGAGTACACCTGTGCTTATTCTTCTCAGTACAGGATAAAACATATTTAGCCAAACTTATGATACCAGAAAACTAGGGGGGAAGAGGGGTGGTTGTCAGCATGTAGTAGTTCAGGCCCTCAGCAAGTGGCGCAACAAAACTGCATAGCAATAGCTGTACATTTTGTACCAAAAGCTGAATAAAGAGCTCAGCCTTGTTGCTATGATCCAAGGAGCCAGAGTCCTATCCTTACAGCTGTCAGCTGCAACACAGAAGCAAGCCTGCTCCAGCCCATGTTGCTCAGGTTGTACCTCAAGCCCTAACACACACTGGCATCATCCTACCTTGTGAATGCTGTTGCCAAGCTAGAGGCAATACGTGCAGTCATTTTACTTAGCTTCTGTGCAAATTAATTAAGGTAGGGCTGTGACACCAAGCAAGGTCACTTCTGTTTCTTCTGTGCTTTAGGTTACGGTGAACAAATAATGAAGATTCTCAGTCCTGTGGTATTAATGTGACCATCCCAAAACTCAGACATGCAAGGGTCAGCCTCCATTTTCTCCATGATAGACACAGTTTTATGATTATTTCTTGTTGTTTTACAGGCTTATCCTTCTTTGTTTATAGGTGTTTTGGAGCTCTTGACATTTTTCACACCTTGTAGGTAGCAATGAGAATAATGAATGACTGCTTGCGTATGCCCAGAATCATGCTCTTTTAGACTGTAATACGGAGCTCAGAAGGGCTTTGCCCACCTGTACTCCCCAGGCTTTTTACGTTCAGCCAATTCTTTGTGTAAAATATGAGAGAGAGTTATCATACCTGATTTTTCCATCCATGATGGAAAAATAAGCTAAACCATAAAAAAAAACGCATTAACACTTTAAAAGGGTTTACAATTAACTAGGGAAGGCAAGGGCAGCAGACGGAGGACTTGCATACAGTATTTTGCTAGACTTTAAAAAAAAAAAAACTAAAAACAAACAGTGGGGGATTTGTGGGAATAGGGGAAACAGAACCTGTACAGGGATTTACTAAGCGGTTCTTTGAAACCGCTTTTGACAAAATGAATGACAGTTTTGAAAAGCCCATTTTTTAAGATTTTAATGCTACATCAAACATGTCTTGTTAGATCACATCACAGCTGAGGCAAGCTAAAGGGATGTGTCGTGGAGAGAGATATGTCAGCCCAGAAACTGTGTACATTCATACACACATGCACAGTCTCTAATCCTGCATTGCTTGCTTTCCCATATGAATAACCATGATTCACACAAGCCACCCTGAAAAAAACTTTACAGTGCCCACCTACTCTTAACTTAAATGCATATGGGTTATAGAAATGAGCTGACTGTTCCTATTATTTTTAAGAATATATTTTTGCTCATTTTCTCAACACCGATGTTTTCCAGATTATACCAAACACAAGCATATAAATAGTAATGAGCTCAAGTAGATATTAGGCATCTGAGCTCCAGCATATTTCCAGGCTAAAGAAATGGAGAGAGACAAGGTACAGTAACTGTTCCAAATGCTCTGTTCACACTTTAGCTGGAAAAAATGAAGTGAGACCAAAATAATGTTATTTCTCTTCTCATCACCTAGCAACACTCTTCTTGCTATAGGAACATAGCCAGTTATGAGGAAAAGAAAATTAAAGAGGGCAGAATGACACTCCCTGTCCCAGACAGTCCAAAACATACTGTAAGGTGACAGACACTGAGCAACACAATGCACAACTAGGCTAATAGCAGTTTTCAGAGGCTTGCAGTCTGTCATCTCCCACAGCCACACTGTGCAGAGTTCCTCCAGCCAAACTACCTTAATGCCTTATGACAGCTCTATAGCAATAAATCTTGTTCCAAAAAATAAATGAGGCATAATGTATCTTCCATGCTCTGCAAGTATGAATAATATTCAGAAGCCTCCAAACTGTTGTTCCTAGAGATTCATTCACATTGTTGTACAGGCTGCCAGAGGGAAGGTTTACAAAGCAGGAAGAAATTGCAGATCACTGGGTTGTCTTCCTGCTGTCAAAATTTAGAAAGTCATTCCTGCATTACTTTTTTTTTTTTTTTTAAGAAACACAGACTGATATAAAAGTGTTTGGTATAAGCTAATTGCAGCAGCAAGAAATGAACAGCAAAAACATAGCTAGCCACTTTACCAACGATTCATTAAAATGCAATGTAGTGTTTTTGGATTGTGATTTGTAACTGTACAAAACCAGCAGTTAAGCTGAAGACATATTTAACAAGATAGAAATGTTAGAAGTAGACTTCTAACTCACAATGTGTCTGAAATCGACCTTTAATTTCACAAAAGGTTAAAAATCAAACTTCTAATTGAAAAATTTATACCAATCATGCAACAGGTGTATTGAGATATTTACTGTGTATATTTCTTTGCATGATATATACATGTGTGCAGCGAACCTCAAAAGGTACAGCAGGATTCACTGAAATGTAGTTTGTTTAGTTTTTTTTTAATTACCGGGGGAGATGAATGCACTTTTGAAAAAATTTTCAGTTCCCAGAGGTATTAGTACCATGAAACTACCATCAAGCTTTTGCAAGAAGGTCCCCTACCTCTCTGAGTAGGTTATCTGACTAAATACAAAAGCCCTTTCCTACTGCCTGTTTGAGAGATGAATTCTTGTGCTCACATTCAACAATATTTTATTAAAGTCAATTCTAAAAGATAAGAAAACTTAAAAAAAACAAAATCAGAAATATCCATTGAATCACAGGGCATTCTAGAATTTTTCACCAGTTTCACTTCAGGCAGTCTGTACAACGTCATGCGATCTACAGATAACTCCCTCTCTTTTTCTCATTCCAGACTCTTGTGGAAGGGAAACTGTTACTGCCCTCAGCAGCTCAGTGGTATTTGATCTAAACTTTGGGGCACTGTGTCCATCAGACAGGATAATTGCGCTGCAGAAGTTACACACAGATACCAGCTTTATTTCCCTGTAATGATGGGGTTAGTTCTCAGGCTCACAGGAGTTAAAGGTGGTAGCTGCTGCCCCATGGTTAATGAGGAAGGGTGAAGGAAACCTCAGCACCCCACCTGCAAGCTGAAAACCATAGGAATGTGTTACCTTGGAAGAACTCCGATCTCCTGCTTACAGAAGGTAAGCTCCTGTTTAGCCCCAAGATCCTATCCAAATGAAAGGCAAACACCTCGCTCATATCGAGGGGTCTTTTGACGATGCCACAGCGTCCCTGATTACAAGCAGCTCCTGTGGTGCTGGGACCTCTCGCAAATACTACCAGGGCTGCTTTGTGAGAAGGTACTTCTTGGATGCTCTCTATCTGAGAATCTGCCAGCATGCGCATGTTTAGGATGTCGTCTTTGCTCAGCCAAGAGGGAGAGCTCTCACTGTAAATCCTGATATTGCTTTCCTCAGGCTGGGGCTGTGCCTTTATAGCTCCAGAAATCCCCCCAGGTCTCCAGTGACCTCTCTCCCTGACTGCCATTCCTTTATGCCTGTCTTCATCCAGCTGATGCTTTCTTGCCTCCAGAGCTATTGCTGCTCCCATTGTGCCTGTGGCATGCGTTGCCCTCCCTGGCTGTTGGGCAAAGGCCTCTTCCCGGCTCATAAAAGTGGCTTTTGGAAAGCGCTGCCCGTAGGACAAAGGGGTTGCATGTTTCTTCCTGCGCTTTGGCTTCACTGTTCCTCTGATATTGGCAGGCTTGCTGCGCTTGGACCGCAGGGTGATATAAACTACATTGGGTGGCAGCAAGGTCCCATTGCTACCAAGCTGGGGTTCCTGGAAATTGGGTGGTGACAGGGTGCCATCCAGTGGGATGCCCAGAAGAGGAGTTTGGGCTGCATCTTGGAGACTTCTGGAACTGATCTTTTGATGTCCTCCTTTGTGCTGGGGTAAAACATGACCCACTTGACTGATGAGGAATCCCAGGTAGATCACACATGCGGTGCCCACTAGCAGATTCCTCCTTGTCCTTGGGCGCCTGCAAGTCCAGAGCCTCAGCACCCGTGGGGTGCACAGGCAGCAAATAAACAAGTTTTTTATTTTACTTGGCTGATCAAAGGTGGTCATTTCTCTAGTGAATCCACATGATGAAAACAGCATAAAGTCTTCTGTACATTCCAGCCAGGATGATGATGCATGATTTCCCCTCCCTGATTTCTATTTCTCCTTTTCCAAATAGCTTCCAGCATGGGTGATGGACAGAGGCTACTGATATGCCTGGGAATGTGTTTAGCACTAAGGATGCTGACACTCCACCTTCTCAAGCCGTTAAATTCTTATCAGCCACCACAGGGGAAATGATTGGCTTCAGAGAATGAATGGAGCCAGCTGCATAAGCAAAGTTTACTGACTTGTAGTCTAAAACATCTGAAGTACCTCCTTTGCAAACTGCAAAAAGAAAATAGTATTTCATTTTGTTACTCACGTATGGCATCTGTGGTTCTATATTTTTGAGATAGAAGTTCTAGATGATACAGTATGCATCTAGAAATTTGTCAGGATACATCTTTCACTTTCTTATTACAGTACAAATTAAACACCAAAATCATGAAATACAGGCTCAATTTGCAATCTCAGCTAGCTGTATTCCAGCATTAGAAGAAAAGCTTGTCAAACCCAGATCATTATCATCTTTTTCTTATGAGACAAAGTCTTCACTAATCCTCATGTTATGAAAATGCTGTAAATGATACAATATTAACCACCAGTAACTGTATTAGCAAATATGTGCATATTTAACTAATAAAAATATATTACCAGTGCCAAATTTCCCTAGTTGAATATGAATACAGTTCACATAATTCATAAACACCCATTAAAGATGAAAGATGATTAATTCTCTTCACTCTTGTGAAGCCATAGATAGGATCTAGCTATAGTTTTTCAAATAAAATGACAGTGGCTTATATATCCTTGCAAAGAAACAAAGATAGAATAAGTGCATGTTGTGTATATATAGTGCTATAAAAATATAAAATCTCTTACCTATTCAGCTTGACACATCCTTTGTTCTGGTAAACTCCTTAGGTTAATAAAAGTAACTTAGTAAAAGCTGACGACCTCAAAGTATTCTAGCACATATTTCAGTTTTAAGTATGGTTCACATTTAGGTATTTCATTGCAAGCTAAATACTGTTTGGAAGTTAACTGTACTGAGAGGTGGTTTGCATATGAACTGCTATAAACTTACATGAACCTCATGTTACAAAAAAAAAGCCAAAACAAAACAAAAAAAACCCCAGCAACTTCTATTTTAAATTCTGTAATGAAAAGTCCTGTGAAGTATGTGCCTTCCAAAAGTGCATTCCATCCATTTCTAACTCCTGAGGGCCCTCTAGTGCACTGCATGCAAATTTACTGAAGAAATTCCCATTTTTCATGTTTGGTTTTTTGGGGGTTTGGGTTTTTTTAAAATACCCTGCCCCCTGAATTTTAGAACTTTTGGGAATCATATGTTCTTGTGATGAGAAATGAAAAACAGATAGTGGCTTTTAAAATGCTATTAAACAGCTCAGGAGTGTTTCCTATTTATGCTTTCCAAAACAAGGCATAACATAGTCGCTATACAGATGGAAAAGTTGAAGCAGAGAGAAGTTAAGGGCTTCTGCAGAGTTAAGCAGTGAGACACTGGCAAAGCTCTGACTTCTGACTCCTTGCCTAGTCTAAGTACAAAATAATAAAATGTATATGTTTGCTGTAATTCAAGCTAATGGAGATATTCTCTTCTCCATTATTAATACTAAGGGGAACAGACAGTTAAGGAATTAGTTTATGTTTCAGATGGGTCCCATCGGAATTTATAAACTTTGTGAGTGGATTTTTTCACTGGCTGTCACTTTACTTTTTGTTTAAACATGTACTATTAAGTTAAGTTTTCAGCATCTGTGCGTATTACCAGGAAAAGAGCCTTCATATCAACCTGCTTTTTCCAAATCTAAGTTTTTGGAGAAATAGGGATTGTAAGAAATTTCTCTAGCCATTTAAGTTCTCTCTTTTTCTTTTTAGTTCGAATTTGACTGAAGGGACATATCCCAAACAAAGATTAATTAAAAAAGTTCCAGACAAGTGTATCAATAAAGTCAGTACAGATGTGGCTACTGCTGCTTAACATTTTTTATGCTTTTAAAGAACTTGCCAGAGATGGACGTTATTAGATCAGCCTTAGATGTTTGAGGGTCCCTCTGAAAGATGAAGGGTCATTAGTGAGAGGTACCAGCTTTGCAGCCCATTTAACCAACAGACACTGTACATGGCTCACAGTGAGAATGGCCTCCTATATCCTATTTAATACCAGTGCAAAGTGAGTGCAAAATATCAGCAAAGTTATATGGCTAAAACCAGGGTAAATAAGGGTGAGTGGGTATTGCAGCCTGAAAGCAGAATTTCACCCATAGCGCATATTTACACATACACATGAAGAAATTTTTTGAAATGCCTAAGATAGGCTCACCCCTTTAAAGATAAATAATGCAAAAAAAAAAAAATATTACACCTCCTGGATTCTGTTTTGACTTACCACTGATTTTGACAGCAAATAATTCAGCATGAAGCTTTTACTCCACTATATTTCTTCCAAGTGTCTTTGAATTATTTTGGGGGATTTTACTTTATATTGCTAATGGCACAGAGTTGCTTGAGTTGGAAATGTATCACACTGCAACAGTTGTTTTCAAATGCCTAGTTCTTGCATGTAGACAGCACCATGACCTGTCCATTACAATCAAGCAGTGCCAAAACAGTCCATTCCAGTTACTAACAGCTTTCCTTTGCTATCACAATTTTGAAATCTGTTATATAATCTTCCTACTGCAACTCTTTAAAGATTATCTGCAGGAAATTATAAAAGGATATGGAGAATTGTTCTTCACTCCTCATTTCATTTGTAACTTTGAAGTCAAAATGTGTTGTACCCACTGATGTATAATGTTGACTGCTGAGGGGTTTTTGAGGCTTTCTAAATGTGATGATAGTAATAATATTTCCTTTATTTTTCATGTTCAGGAGGGAGAACTCATTCTTTAAATGTTGCACTGTTACATTCTTTGGAATGGATGGTGGTAGGAATTCAACTAAAAAGGATTCAGTATCTTGTTAATTTAGCAGATACTTGCCTCTAATTTTGGATCTTTAAAAGGTAATATATCAAGAGAAATTCTTTTTTTCAGCTCTTGTAGTGTACAGCTCCAGCTCCCTACTAGATTTCACAAAATAATTAAGGCTGGAATGGCTATGGACTTGTTTGGAAAGACAAAGAAAATGTTGTTCAGGTGGGTAGTAGTATTCTTTCTGGAATCATTACCAAACCAAAGCTGCAGCGGGGCACTAAAGGGCATTACTGAGCTGAAAGGGTGCTTTCTCTGTGGTCATAAAATATTCAAGACCAATTTTTTGAAAGAATAGACTGAACAACACTAGTTGTCTGACCAAATTCTGGCCTAGGTTATTGCACTTTGCCTACCTATATTTAGCCTGTAATGTCAGTTAGATTCTGTATTTATTCCTTGCTCTAAACTATATCTGTGGTATCGCCATCTGCATCCATTAAACTCAACTTCTCGTGTCATTTCTTTATATACCCATATTTCATGGCCGGTGTTAACCCTGCCTAAGTTTAGGAACACAGGAATATCAAAACTAATATTAGAGAATAGCAATGAACAGAAGAGGGGAATTTAAGAAGTATTTTCTAGTCCTTGACATTCCTAGGTATAATTTGAAAATGTGAATGAGTAGCTGAATTGCACATTTGCAGTTGTTTTCTTCTTTTTTTGTTTGTTTAACTTCTGAAATTCATCTTCACTTGTACCTGCATTTGTAGAAGAAACCAGATCAACTTGTATTTGTGGGAAGGACTGTCACCCAGGGTGCTGCTGATGGTGCTGGACAAGCTACAGCCTCTGAAGCAGCTGGTGGGCAGCACTGCCGCCAGCCCCCCTAGTAGGCAGTCTCTGGCCAACCTGTAGGAGACCAGTGGACTGAGCCAATGACCACCAGTCACAGGCTCCTGTGTCTTGACTCATGTGCTGGCAACCTCAAAGAGCACCATCCAGCTACTTAAATGCTCTGCTTTATTTTCAAATCTCTGAAGATGGGAAGATGATAGTAACCCATTTTTTAGGAAATAACAAAATTTCACCAGAAAGTTCTCAAAACCTCCTGTTCGCAGGGTTTATGCATAAATCATCCTCCCCTATGCAATCTTCTATAGCCTTTCACCTTTGCATCCTTCTTAATCCTACCAAGTACAGCTTCTTCCTTCTCGTCTGAATTATTATTCATACTCCTTTTTTACAGCTTCTTTTGTAGGTGATCTTCTTCCTTCTTTAATCTGGACCAGGTACAGCCTTTTGGGATAGTGAATACTACACCCGGAGAACTAGAGAAAAACACAGAGAAAAACATTTGTACCAACACAGTGATACAATATTATTATTATTATTAATACCAAAGCTACCTAGCAGCTAGTATGTTTCTCTCCAAAATGCCAGACTGGGTGTCAATTTTTACAAGTATCAGTTTTGTATTTTAAAGCAATACATCTCCTATTTCTTCATCTAAGCCTTCCTTCTTGCTCCACTCGGTCATTTCAGTTTTGAGATATGGGATTTAAAGACGTTTATGTTTTTAGTTTTCCAAGATGTCTTAGTTTGGTTCTTCCCACTGTAGTTATGGCTGCAGAAGTTGCTGCGATTCAGCAAAGAACAAAATATTGTCTGTGCTGGTTTGTAGAGCATTTTGCAACAAAAGACGCTTTTTAAGTGAACACTTGTTATATTCATAGAAGCCTCTGGAATTTGAAATATGAATGTTGCCATTTTCCATTTCAGTAAACACTGTGCCTTCATGGACTTCCTTTCCCATATACTTTTCATCTCCAACAACCTATTAATTTCAATAAAACCAAACAGCACAAATGCATGAATCAGAATCTGTCCATATTTGAGGTGTTTCATTCGTACCATCAGTGTCATTTCAACCGTTGTGTTAATGAGAAAAACAATGTTCCAAAACCAGCATGGTTTGAAGAAATAGTGAGGAATAGATGAAACACTGAGGAATAGGTGAGTATCAGTTCAAGTGGGATAGAGACAGTAATTAGAAATGATTGCTGGTGACTCCTCTGAGATCCATTCTTCTAAATGAAACCAGGGGCAGGATTTTTGGAAAACATTTTGTTTAATATCAGGATTCTTCTGAAGCCAAAACTCAACACCCCTCTTTATCCCTGGACACTTGAAAGGATGTTGTTTCAGGCTAGGCTCCTTATTGTGAGTGTTCTTGCTTTCCATGTGCAGGCAGTTCAATGTAAAAGATTAATATTTTTCTTAACATTTTCTTTTTTTCTGAATAAAATAATGTAACACGTAGACTTGCACTGCCTTTAGAATAAAAAGCACTTCTTTTTTTCCAGGCTACATTTCTGATTATCGTATGGGATGATGTTCCTCCTGGATGCACTACAGCTAAACTGTTTCCATAGAGACGTTCTGCAGTTCATCTCTCTAAATGTCACATGGACTGACATTTATGTTAAAATGATCGATAAATGGTGCACTTCTAGCTTTACCAAGTCCACGGGACTGAGAAATTATTCTCCAAAGAAAAAAAGTATGTCCTTATTATGGATAATGCAGATTTGATTTGCAAAACATGAAGCATTACTTTAGAAGGCCTGTGCTGTGTTCGTAAGGGGATCGATTTGGGCTGCCATCTGGAAACTGTACTCCAAGAGGACAGAGAGAAATGTTTGCTTCGTGACTAAACACTCTGACTAACAGTCTGCGCTTTAACTGGTCTGGGTCAAATCCTTACAGGGAAATCTGCAGAAATCTCTTCTCCACATCACGCAAAAGACTTTTTTTCCAACTCGGTTTTGGTTGTCAAACAACGCGGGGGCTTCCCAGAGAAAAAGGTGGTCAGTTTTGTGCTTAGGGAAAAAAAAAACAAAACCACCGTGTGCCGGCTGCCCAGCCCGGCTGCCCTGACCTGGCAGGGAGCTTCCCGGCCAGCCGCGGCTGCACGGCCTCGGAACGTTCCTGCCTTCCCCGGCAGGCCGGGAGGCCTCGGGAGCCGGCGAGGAGGTGCAAGGAGGTCACCCGCTCCCCTCCGGCAGCAGTCCCGCCTTCACACCGCGTCTGAGGGGTTCCCGGGCACACGCCGCCAAAACCGGGGAGCCTTTTCTTCCACGGGTAGCGTGGTAACAGCAGCGGGCCGTGAAGTACACCGGCGCCCTTCCGCCAAAGCACGAACTGTCTCATCAGCTGCCGCGTAAGACCGGGCAGAGGCAAAGGCGCTTTTATCGCGCCGGGAGTGCCTACATTTGAGATTTCGCTGAGCGTTTCTCCCCCGCCAGACCGGCAGCCGGCGCCCCGGCCCGCCTCGCCCTCCGCCTGCGGGCCTCCACCCCTCTCCCGGCCGGGGTAAGCGGCCGGGGAGGAGGCGGGCCGAGGCGAGGGGCGGCGCGGCGCGGTGCAGCGCCCGGCCGGAGCGGCGGGGGGAGGCCTGTGCCCGAGCCTCGAGCGCGGCGGCAGGGCGGCGGGGGCTGTGGCGGAGGCGGAGGGGCGCGGGCAGCGGTTGGCGCGGCGAGGCCCGAGGCCGCACGGAGGGCCCAGGCGAGGGATCAGCCGGTGCGGGCCCATCGCCGGCCGCCCTTCCGCCCCGCCGGCCGCGGCAGCGGAGCGCCGTAGAACGGGCGGCGGCTGTCAGCCGGGGGTAGGGCGCTGGGGAAAGGAAGGAGGGTGTCCGGCATGGTGGTGGTGGGTGGTTAAGTTTCCTCCCGGGGTGCGTTGCCGAGCGGTTGGCCTGCCCAGCCGCTGACGCTTCCTCCCGCGGCGGCCTCGGCCGAGAGCTGGGCCTGCCCCGTCTGCGGGCCGAGTCCCGCCTGCAGCGTGGGCCTGCCCTGCGGAAGGCCGGGCGGGTTGGCCTCGGTGGAATCCGCCTGTGTCGAGAGCTCAGCCGCGCGGTTTTCCTCCTTGTTGCGTGATACCGCTTGCTGAAAATAGTGCCGGACGAACGTCTCTCAAACGCGTTCGTCTTAGGGAAGCAAAGAAACGTTTCTTGAGCAGCTGGTCGGGGGTCGCGGTGTCAGCAGAGGACGTCGCTCCGAGACTCCTAAAATAAGGACGAAAGTATCCATCCTTAATGGCAAATAGATGATAGGAGAAACATGCAAATACACAGTCAATGTGACGTGCAGCCTGTAAAAATACCCATTCAATGAGCTCAAACGGTTTCTTTTGGATATTGACAAGAGCTTGGATCTACCTCGAGGTGAAAGCTCCCAAGGGCAGGCTTCTTGATTTCATTGCCTGTCTGCAGACCCTGTAGCAATGTGTTGCTGTTGTATTAAGTGAGCATTATAATTTGTTGTGTCTCTGTGTGAAGGAAGAAAACGGTGGCATATTTCAGAGGAAACAGTGAAAATACAGAGCACAACCTTCCAGTGAGGTAAACCAGCGAAGTTAGTAGGATAAGGGCAATGTGTGCCAACAAAATTCCATTATATTTCCTCTACAGCTTGGGAACCCTGAAGTGCCCTTCAGTAAGGGCTACTTAGTGAAAATAACCCTTCAATAATAGCAACAATTCCAGTTGTCTCTGCTTGAGTTTCAGATACAACCACTGTGTTCTAATATCTTAGCAGCTTCAGCAAGTGCTTCTGGATTGGCGTTTGGTAGCTATAAATCTGGCAAGAACATAGGATTGTAGAGAAGAGGCTTTTAGTGAACTCTCTGAAGCTTTGTGACGTGCAAAGTATATGCAAGCATTTGCAAAACAGTATAGTCAACTTAATGCTGTGTGCCAGTTCATTATTTGCTCTTGACGTTGGATCATATAATTGTAGAATAATTTAGCTTGGAAGGGACCTCTGGAGGTCATCTAGTTCAACTCCCTGCTTAAAGCAGTGCTGTCATTGAAGTTACAGGAGGTTGCTCCAGGCCTTGTGTGGTTGAGCTTTCTCTTGAAGGTTTTAAAATGGAATTGAAAGTCAGGTCTGAAATTAAGCCAAACTTGGAGCTAAGTGCCCCAGACTTTGGAAAGTTACAGAGTTTTAAGCAGTCTGAATGAAGCATACTCTTCCTTGGTTAATTGGAAATTGTGTTTCCTTTCCATTTTTGGTGTCATGATTCTGGTTCTCCAATTATGCAACAGCCTTCAATGTGCACAATATAGAGATTTTTGGAAGATAAAAAGCAAGCAGAAAAGTATATTGCCCCGCAGCACACAGATTTTCACTTAGAAGATAGAAAACTGAAATATTTTTAAAGTAACATTTCTCTGTACATTAACAAAATCAAAAAGGCTGATAAACCAGTTTAGATTTGAAAGGTTCGTAATATTTTAATTGCGTAATGACTTACTTATTTAAAGGCTAAAGTACTGAGCCCTGCATGCATAGAGGTGCAATGTAATCAGCTTTATTTCTATGTTTTTAACAGCAGGAAGTTCTTCCTGTGCAAAACCCAGCTCTTGCATTGTACTTGCCCACTAAATGAATTAAACTTATTCACTCAGTGAATCAAGGTTGATGGAATGAAGGTAGCTGATGTTACCCTTTATCTATCTTAATCCATTCTTGTGGTGTCACAGTGTTTCTTAGCCTGTGAAGTCACTCTTTGAAGAAATCCCAGCATTATTATTATTTGCACTGCTCAGTGTCTATAGGTCCCAGGTAAAACATACTTTACAGAAGAGTCTTAAATATGGTGAAAACTTCTTGGAGAAGCTTATCCTCTAAGTAGGCAAGAAAGATGAAGAGTGAAGGAGAAAAAGATAGTAAGATAAATGGAAATACCTGTGCCGTTGTACCTTCATGATGTGTCTTCTAAGTGTCATCTGTGTTTTTCTGAAGTACTCAAGTTAAAAATACACTGACATCTTTCCAGGGGAAAAAATACAGAAACTAAATGGTTATATTAGTTGTGGGATTGAACTTTTCACCTGCTAATGCAAATAATTAATTTCAGCCGACACTGATGGCCCTGCTGAAGCTGTAGATAAAAGCACAACCTCAGCAGATGCAGTTGTCAGTGTCCTAAGGACTCCAGAGGAGGTAAGATTGGAGGGTAAAATAAGATGAAAGAATGTGCAGCAGCTCAGCTCTTCCTTTTGTACAGAGAGTGTAGTCACAGGACCCCTTAAAAGACTTGGCAAAACTTCCACCATCCTATTTCAGCTTTTTTCCTCCAGGCAGTAGCTACTCCACCTACACTGGAGAATGTCTAACTGCATCAGGATGTCATTTGATTCAGTATAAATAGCATTACTTTGACAACAGGATTGCACATGTATCTCTATAAATATGCCCCTTTATACTCACAGCCTATTGAGTATCCTGTTGCTGTTTGAAGTTAAAATTTCCAAACACTTTTCTTATATGTAGTCTTTTAAGTGTGGTGTTAAGATTATGTATGCAAAGATCACGTTATTATAGTTGTCCTCAGAGCCACCTTTTCTGTCAAAGTCATAATCCGTATCAAAAGTATATATGTGGCACTTCTGTTGAGTGTAACCTTAAGATGAATCTCCCACTTGAAAAAAAAAAAGGGGGGGGGGGTATTGTGGGATTAAAAAAATCTTTGCCTTTCTTATTGTAGTTATGTGAAATGAACAAAGAAACTTTAGAGGCAGCTTCTGCCTTTGTTTCCCACAGAAAAAATGAACCTTTATTCATGTTTCGTATCAGCTAGAGCAATCCCTGTGGTTACCTTATGATCCTGTATTGATCCAACTGTGGCATCTATAGGATCTCTGCACCTGTTCCTGACTTCTAGGCAGCAGGGCTGCAAATTGCTGTAGCTTCTTCTGCCAATTAAGATTTTGTCTAGCCCATGCTTTTTTAGACACCCCATTGTGACTCCCCAGCTTTGGTTACAGGAATAAGGAATATTCTGATAGAGCATCTCCCTAAAGCATCAGGGCTTCCCATAGGCCTCATGGAGTCACGTCCTCATAACCTTTGTGTGCATCTCTGCATTCACGTTGTATGTTTTCAGACACGCTTTTCTCTGAAGCTGATTATGAAACACACAATAGTGCTTTTTTGGTGCATCTGTTCTTAAGTTACTTCACTAGTATTTTATGACAGCTTTTCATGGGATTCTACAGTATACTTTGCAGTTCTTTCCAGCTTTTGAGATTGATAAGTAGGGTCCTTCAAGTTTCAGATTTCTGAACTAGGTTGATATTATGTAATACTCCACATGTTTAATTCCACTTTCTGATTTCAGAATCTGTCAGGACCCACAGCAAAACAGCTCCATAAAAAGAGGCACCTTCAGAACAAAGATGAACATTGGGAAAGCTTACAGTGCCTTTAACAACAGCAATGGAACAGATCTAGCTATTGGCTTTACCTCCTCCACAGTAGCTGTCCTTCTATTTGGGACAAACTTTGTGCCTGTTAAGAAGTTTGATACTGGTGATGGTAAACTTATTTATATTCTTTTGTTGGTTTTGGTTTTTTGCTAATAGGAATAATATTTTACCAGCAAATATGAGAGTTTCTATAGCTAGAGTTATAAATATCATCGCAGCCTTAATCCATAGAGCATGTTTTAATTTTCTTTGCTATTGTTAGGGTATAAAGCAATAGTGTATGGGTTCAGGATGTGGCAAATCTTTAGAAGAGTGTTTTTATGTAGTGTGCACTTTAACAGTGATGATGTGCATTTCATGAGCATTTCACAATGGAAAGTAAAATGTCCTTTCTTCTACCCTTGTGGGGATTCTCAAATACATACAGTGTTATTTATACTGTAAATGTTGTTGGACTTTGGAGTATTGCCTTTCAATTGTGGACCTAACATAAAAACAATCAAAAATTGAAATTTTAATACTTTTATCTGATGGCTCAGTGAGAGGAAACAGTAGCGTCTCTTTCTTACTTGGAATTTTATCACTTTACTGTACTAGGTTGATATTGTATTTGCACATTTATATGAAGCATAGTCAGTTAGTTACCAGATCCCTAGATGAATAAATCTGCCATTATGTTACTGCAATAATAGTATCTGCATTACAAGCTGGATATAACCTCTCTCTCTTCTTTGTGCCAAATATGGTCCTAACAAGACAAGGCTGGTCTTTAAAGGGAAAAGTCTTAGCGCAGCTGGCATAAAGTTAACTGGTCTGCCTAGTTGACCCTTAGAGAATCTACAAAGGTAGAAGAAATATGTCCAAAGGTTTTATTATCCTCAATGTCCTGGATTAGTGGAAAAGCCTGAGCCCTGAGCTTTGAAGAGTTTTGTCCTGTGCAGTCATCTGTATTAGCTGCCAGTAGGGTGGTGGGAGAAATTTGCGGTAACTGAATATCCTCTTTGTCAGAAGTCTGTCAAAATTTTCATGTGTTTGAGAATCAGGGCTTCGGTAAACTTTGTCCAGCAAAGTGTCTCTTGTAGCTGCGTATAAAGAATGCACGGTAAGGAAAAGGTTTGACAGAATTATAACAACCCACCCTAAAATACATCTTTTGAATATATTGTAACATGGTTCCTGGAAATTCACGAAGGAGGTGGCCACCTTTCAACTTTTTCTGTACTATTTTATCTAAAATGTAGTATATTAAGAGATTCACACATGCAGTATTCTACAAATTCTCTATTGTGTGCATTTGATTTTTCCATAGGCATGTTCTTCCAGTGGATTCTCTGTGCCTCCATATGGATAGTTTCTTTGGTGGTCAATTTAATCCAGAATTGCCCCCGGTTTTGGCCTCTGGCTATGGTTGGGGGTTTCGTGTGGGCTACGGGTAAGGATACAGAGATTCTATTTCTTGAAACACAAAGTAATCTTAACTCTTCATAAAAAGACAGTGATAAAAACTTTTCCATATATAAGGTAGTAGTTATTCGGTAGTTATTTGGCTTTTTAAAGTCTTGGTATTAATGGAGCTGCGCCCTTATAGCAAATACTGTTTTATTATGCTTATTTTATAAGCAGCGAATTTACACCAAAAATAACTTTTAAAATGGTATTGAGGAAAAGTCCATGTTTAATGTATTTATTTTTAAAAAACACTATTTCCTACCACCTTGTAGTTGCCTAAATTTCTTTGCCTTCTGAACAGTCACAGAATCTAAAGCAAAAAGCATACAAGATCACAGTCTAGTTTTTAACTGATTTTAGTTTTGTTTTTTGTATTTCAGGCAATGTTACAGTTGTCCCTATTATTAAAACTATTGGCTTAGCTCTTGGTCTTTTGATATGGGCTTCTTTTAATTTGCTGACAGGTTGGGCAAGTTCAAGGTGAGTATATTTAACTCTTAAGTCATACGCAATTAATGTTGCCAATTCTTCATTAACTCTAGTGAAAAAAACTTATCACCAATAAAGAGGATTTATCATATATATAAGATCTTTTTCCCTCTTAGTGGAAAGTACTCAGGTTAATTATTTTATCTTTTTGTGTTTCCTCCGTCTCAATAGGAAGAAGAATGCCCAGTGATGCTCATTAACATAATTGAGTGAATAAATAATGTATCTGTCAATGTAAATTAAATTAGTTTAAAGATTATTTTTGTAAAGCAGACATAGCTTTTTGCAAGCCAACCAAAGCACTGATCCAATATTGCAGATACAAACTTAGACAGAATTATTTACATGAGTAAAGATTTCCAAGACTGGGTTATAATTTTTACGTAGTTAGTGCCACTAAGTGAAACTGGTTAAATATTCCAGGTTTGGTTGGTTTGGAATTGACCCAGAAGAGGTATCAAAACCAATCTTAAATTATATTGGAGCTGGACTTTCACTATTAAGGTAAAAATTTATTTTTATAATAAATTTCTGTAATGTAAAATATATATTTAATAACCACAGGGACAATTTAACTAGAGGGCAAATGTATTGAACTATTTTTTGCAAATTGATTTACTGCAGAATTCATGAGCTATCCATACCTAGCTGGTCAATATTGTATTTCAGAATAGAAACATACGTGATAACCAGTACAGTAGTGAAATGGTTATTCATAAAAACAGAAATATATTTTTATGCTGGTAGGAATGTTCAAGGCAAAGCAGCGATGCACTGGTTGTCTCCCTAGCTAGGTTATTCAAATGGTTCACTTTCCCCAAATTGTGTGAGAGAGGAGAAACTGACTAGAAGTATCTTGGTGAGAACACCTCTGAGAGATTTCCGATCTGACTTCACTCAGTCAGGGGTAAAAATCCTTCCTCTTAACTGTAGAATATGCCACAGGACCCCTTTCCAGATCCTTCAGGGTCCATGAAGAGCCAGAGGCTTTGCATTCTTTCTTGTCCTTAATAGCTCCCTGTCTTGTAACTCTTAAGCCACACTTACAACTCCCAAACAGTGGCTTCCTTTGGGATCTTCAGAAAGATTTCTACTCTTATTTTTTGTTTATTATTTGTTTGAGTGCACATTTTGGTCCAAACACAGAGGAAAGAGGGTCTTTGTTATGTAGCAGTGTTCTTGCTTTCTAGCTGGGTGGCCAGGAAGGTCTTTCTAGGAACGTAACGGTGGCCCTAAATCCCAGGGGCAGTAGGCTTGCCATAAGCGTGCTAAGCAGCAGATGCATGTGATGCCTTTAGGAAAAGAAGGGTCTTAAGAACATGGAGATGATGGAGCCATTCTTGATTGCTAGGAGAGAGCTGCTGCCTTAGATTCATGAATTTTGCTTCCACTCTTTCCTACAAGTCCACGGCTTTTTACCTATTACTGTTACACATAGCACGTGATTTTGTGAGGTACTGGCAAAATAGTAGCATTCATTCAGCTCACCATCTGCTTCCTGCCTGTGTCTGACATATCATGGAGAAGTGATCAACAGGGAGAAAGATTGTGACCAAACATGTTTTTCTGGCAAGCTGCACAAACCCTGTGTATGTTGCTCTGTAGAGCTCAGAAGCATGTATTTCATTTTAGCCTCCTGTGTGGAACCTGTATATGTTTGTCTAGTCCTTCTGGAGGAAGCTGACATCCTTTTATGTCTACCCTTATTCCTTCAGTAGGAGATGAATCATTCTTCAGGTGGAGACATTCTGTTTACAGTTGTGAGAAGGAATTCCTAAATCATTAAAATATCTTTCATAAAAATAAAAAACAGATCCTGCCAGTTCTGATTACACATATTTACCTGATATCCTGGAGCTGATGGTACAAGTAGTAATGTTACCCTTTCTTCTTTTTATTGGCTTAGTGCACTGGAGCATCAATGAGCAATATCCCTTCTTCTTCCACATATGCATGAGGCCCTGTAGGAGCAGTATTCCTTCACTCACATATGACAGAAGACTGAAAACTAACTTTTTTCCTTGAGCACAGAGCCAATTCTGTGCAGGTTTAAGCTGTTCCATATGGAATTTTCATGCAGTTGTTCCATTGTATGTGTGGTTTAGTACAAAAGGGCACTGTTTACTAAATCGACTGTTGTTAACATGTGGTTGTAACTACACATTGTAAGAAGGAGACATTTCAATCCCATTACATAGAAGAGAGATCTATAAAGTGATACAAAGACTAATTTATTTACTTAGTTTCACTTAAGTTGTTTAAGACTGTTAAAAGCAATTGCATTTTTAAAATACATTGAAGTGACTCTAGGCAATAATGAAAATAAATATGCCTCCAAATGTAACTTTTGCCTCTGGACACTAAAAGTTATGTCCTTATGAGCTGACGTGGTATTTATTGGTGTATTTTTTCTCTTCTGAGTGCTGTCATATTTCTTTTTATAAAAACTGAAGTCCAGAGTTCTTCAGCTTCATTAGAAAGCACGCCTTTACTGAGAGAAAGGGTAAGTACTCTACAGTTGTTATTTTACAGCAGTGAAAGTACATATCCATTTAAAAACAAAAAATTTGCTTAATGTTAACCAGATTTGCTAGGATTTATGTTAGACTACATAAAACTACATAAATATGCATTGATTCTATTTAATTTGTGGATCTTGTATATCTAGTCAAACATGAGCAACAAAAAAAGTTTTCCCAAGTGTTCATTCTCTATTGTCAGCTTTAAATGGCTTAGAAGTCCTTTTTCATTATGACAGAGATGATATAAAAACCAGAGTGTATTACTTCACTATCTGAGAAGAGGAAGCAATTTTAATGAAAACTTAACTATAAAACCAGGAGGGTGCTTAGATGAAAGGCAGCAGTGTATAATTCTGTCAAGAGTTGCTGATTCTCAGCATCAGCTGTGGCACAGGTTGGGAGGCCAAGGAAAGGTGACAGACTGCCTGTCACTCCTTCTGGGAGCCCAAAGTGCAACAAAAGCTGGAGAACAATAGGCTCCTACTACCACTGTACCTTACTCTTGTGGGTCAGTGCTCAGTTGCTACCTGAACAGAGAGCCCCTCAGAGTTTTCTAGCTGTGCTCAATGCTTGCTGGAGGTTCCAGTCTACCAGACCAAATCACAGAAGACAATCTGATAGCAGGGTTAGAATAAAGGGACGTTGCAATTTTTTCATGCTGCAGACAGGGGTGTTAGTTTCCCTGTTGCAAGTAGTCCTGATATTCTGATAGTAACACCAGCGCTATCAACAAAAGGCAAAACCACATCATAAAATCTATAGATTAAATCATTCATCAAATTTAAGGAAGGACAGGTTCTGAAAGTCAGTCCACCTGCATGCAGATTAAAAAAAATGCTAGTGCTATATTATGTAGTAAACCCAAAGTCCATATCCAAACTCATACTTGTAAACTTTGAGGTAGGTAGATCCAATAATTAGTTTGTTATATTTAAAAAAAAAAAAATTCTATATTTTTGTAAATTCCTTTTGTTTCTCCTATTTTCATTTTATTTTCTTGGAGCAAAACTGTTCTGTTTAATACAGTGTTTGAGATATAAAAAAAAAAATCAAACTAAACTAAACTTGCCTGAGAACTCTGGGTTTTTTGCAGTCTATTAATGTTTCTGAAGATACCTCTGACGACTCATGGGTGAAGAGACTTTCTCCAGCAAAAAAGAGACTCATGTAAGTTATTAACAGTTCTTTCACTGGTGCAGGCCAAGTAGCCAGAGAAAGTAGTTGAACACAGCGTAAGAGCAGAATTTGTGTCCTGTGGTTTTTCTAGTGCAGTCATGCACTAATAAATATCAGTTTTTAAAACACTAGTATAATGTGCCTATCTATATCTGAATAGCTACACAACTAATTAGATTATTTCCTTTGTGCTGTTGAGTGTGCTTTACCTTACCAATTAAGTATTAGTTTCTACTACAAAAGAACAACATTTGGCAAAGTAAGAAGGCATGGCAGTATGGTAAGGAGACAGCAAAAATGCTCCAAGGTGGAAGCAGCAGCTAGCAAGGGGCCAGTGTGGGGAGTGGAGAGAGCCAAGAACACAGCTGTCTGGAGGCGGAGAAGGGGACTAAAGAGGCAATGAACCTGGGAACAGTTAGAAAGAATATATAGACTGCAACAGTGAAGCTGAGGGTGGGACCATTTTAATTATATTTTTGTTTGTTTTCTCCTAGCTCTGCTTTTAGGAAATCCTAGTTTGTTGATTTACCTTGTCATTAATCTAGACTGCAGGCTCTTGGGGCAAGAATTGTCTGTTACTTGGCCACAAAGTATAGGAAAACTAAGTTACTGTATTGAACAATTTCTACACTAGAAAATAAAAATATGCTAAAATGTATTATTTTTATAGTGTTGCTAGCAATTGTCATACGACACACAGTCTTTAACTGCAATACTGGAGTTGTCTTAAGTGTATTGTCTACTTCCCTAATTAATGCTAGGCTATTTTCTCTGATTTTTGCTTGTTTTAAAGAGGATGTAGCCTGGCTGTAGTAGCTGGAATACTCTACGGTTCCAGTTTTATACCAGTACTTTACATCAAGGACCATGGAAGAAGAAATGAAACTATGTACACAGGAGCAAGTCAATTTGGTAAAGGCTAATAGATCACTTTGTTTCATCTGTGTATTGTATTCTGCTTTTGTAAAGACATAGAGTGAAATTCTTGATATGCCTGAAAATATACCATGACAGCTTACCAGTTCTACACTATGTTATATGTTGTTCTAATCATAGTACTAGCACTTGCTTTTTCTCAGAGATGAATTACACCATTAAAAGAACAGTAAGAAACAGCCCAGAGGATACCATACTTAACTCATAGCTATGTTTTAGAAGGCATTAAATACTAGCACTCTCAAAATACAAAGTTCATACGCCTGGAACATGAGGTAAACAAGGGCACAAGCTGTACCGATTGCCAAATTAGTACCCCAGTAAAGGAAGAGGAGGAGGTTGATCATAACCAATGAGCAGAAGAGATATATAACAACATAAATAGTTAAAATCTTGTATTTTTTGAAATGGAAACCTTTTAACATAAGCCTGATCGCCAATTTCAAACAACATTTCCCCAGAAACATTTTCCTTAAGATTTAGTGTATAGTCTATCAAGTAATACTAGCAGCAGCTTTAAGAGCAACATATTGCTGAGATTGCATAAAGTTGCCATTAAATTGTTTGTTATGTCACATACAATTTCTCTTGAATACTGCAACTTATATTTTCCCCAGCTAGAGAAAACAGATGTTATCATTACTATAGCTGCCTTTCCTGTTGAAAATTTACAACTCCAAGGAGATAGAGATCACCTCGCTACGTGCTTCTGCTTTATCATGTTGGAAATACTTTTAGCACATATGAAGTCCATAAAGGGTTTATTATTGTTAATGATTATAGTGATCAAAATTGTGGTGCATTCTTTAAGATAAAAAAGGACAAAACTGTGCCTTGTTTAGCTTACACAGTACGTGCAGTTGCCTTGCCCTTAAAGGTGCAAAAAAGAAACAAGGCTATATACAGGAATACAAATGGAGATGGTAAGGAAAGGATTTAATTATGTAAAATACCCACCCCAGTTTTGTAGCCTCACCTGAAGATTTTCTTAAGGTTTTAATAAATGAATTCAGTAGTTTGACTAATAGAGTTCCGAAAATAACAACTAACAGAAATGCATAAAAGCCTGTAATAAATGCTAGGGTCAACACAGCAGTTAATTCATGTTTAATATATATGTGATTGACCAAATCCATCCACAGTCAGACTGGCAGCTGTGTTCGTCACAATCACAATTGAATTTGAGTTGTTAGCAGTAGCAACTTAGGTGTTTTTGTCTGTGTGAATGCTATCAGTGAAATAAATTTAGTTAAAATTAATAACTGATGTTTAATACAATTTTTAAATTTCTCTTTCAGATTTAGATTATGTTTTTGCACACTTCAGCGGAATATTTCTTACAAGTACCATCTACTTCTTGATCTACTGTGCAGTCAGGAAAAATAAACCTAATGTTTATCCCCAAGCCATATTGCCAGGTATGACTGTTTTAAATTAGCAATTAATTTCAGTTACTTCTTCTGACCATTTTGCAGTGATTAGTTCAAACTATGTGTTGGAATTGTAATTTGCTTTTCAAGTATCTTCATTCGACTTTTTGTCTCTCTTGAAAGATCACTGCTATTAGGTTACTTAATTAAGGTTAGGAAACAATGATAAATTTTGTTCTTATCTGAAACTAGAACAAAATGACATTGCATTCAGTGGATTTTCCAAAACTGACTCTGCCAGAGTGGAGAGCACATTGCCCAGAATATTATGAACTTTAATTTGCTACTTCAGTTGGAGTAGCTGATTTTTTCCCTTGAGCTTTGGGTTAGATTATCAGAGCCAGCTTGTTAAAGTAGTTGACATACTAAAATACATACATACAGTTTCTGTATTGTGCTATAAATATAAATGTTCCACAAATTGCTGTCTATACCTTGCTGTGCATGTTTTTGATTGGAATTTATTTTTCTAGGATTTGTTTCTGGTGTGCTTTGGGCAATAGCCAATTGCTGCTGGTTCATAGCCAATCACTATCTCAGTGCAGTGGTCAGCTTTCCAATAATTACTGCAGTAAGTATATAAAAAATAAAATTTGTAACTGTAACTAAAAGTGAAGGGGTTTTTTTCCCTCCCATTTGTAGAATTAAGTTGAAATTATGATGTGTCTAGAGCATTTTAATCAAGAGCGTACATTGCCTCTTCTGCTTGTCTTTGCTAGCCTTTGGTTTTTTAGGAACATGCGTGACTGTGACAAGCACCATCTTGGTCAATGCCAAGCATAAAAAACCAGAAGAATTGAAAGTGTGAGTCTTTAGGTTATATAAAAGCCAAAGCTCTGTAATCAGAACCATATTGATATTAAATAGTAAACTGAAGTGATTAAAAGAAGAAATGTTTTATGCTTTCATCTCAGCAAGTGCATTTTGTTCTGGATGTTTTCATTTGTGATTTTTATCCTCTAGCAGTCATTTTGCTTAATTAAAGTCAGGTATTTTTTTCTTTTTACAGCTCTTGAACAAACAGAACAGATTATGTATTGCTGAAAATAATGTTCTTATGCAAATGAGGGAAAAATAGGTTCACCCGTTTTGTCTGGTTTATTCCTTTTATGATACTGTACCTTTAAAGCACTGTTAATTTCCAGAAGCTGCATAAATTCCATCACTAGGTAAAAATAAACTTTGCCTTTACTCCTTTGCCAATCTACTAGATGGTAAGGCAAAAATGGATAACTTCTAGCAAATGAGAGTTCATAAATATCAAAAATAAAGTTTTGCTGAACAGCTGTATTTTGGAAGCAAACTAATGAAACAACCTTAATAGGGATTAAGCTTTGCCTCAAGATGCAGTAAATCAGAATAAACTCCACAGTATGTAATGAAAAAAAGACTTGGGATCATTCTAATTAGAAATTGAAGGATTAATGGAAAGCAGCTTTAGTAACTTAGTTATCAGTATGCCTAAAGGGCAAGGATATAAAATCACGAAATGAAAAATTTAAGGACAGCACTGATGAGAAACTGGCTATCTGGACCACAGGTTCAGAACTGCTGCTTTGCTTCATCCTAGAGAGAATTTCAGACAGCTATTCATCACATCCCTTTAACAATTTGTTTCATTGTTAAAATGCATTCCTCTCACAGCATACATTATCTAGGAAGTGAAATAACACTTTAGCTATTATTCAAATAATAGTTGGCAATTTCACTAGGAAACAGCACCCACAAATACATTCAGCCTGAGACACTGTTTCCTGCTGGCCTTAGTCTGTGTCCTATCAGCAGTGCTGAAGATGGAGAGAGGAAGATCCAAACATCTGTCAAGTGTTTCTGAGAGCAGCTCTAATGGGAAGCATTAACGGAGCCAGTTTTCGCTTCATATTCAGATAATATTTTCTCATCAGTCATGAAAATTCAGATCGTTGCTCCCACAGGGGAAAAACTGTGTTACCAGAAGTGCCTGGAAATTATCGTTGTGTATCACTTTGCTGTTAGCTAGGAAATCTGTACAACAACATCACAGATAATCAGTAGTTTTCCTGACCTGTCTATCTGGCTGGCTTTGTGCTTTGTCCAGGTGCCTGCTATACAGGAAATACATTTATGTTCCAGTCTTTCGATACCATACTGAGTGATAAAATCAAACTTTGTCCAACTAGTTAGTCATGCTAATAAAGGAAATGTTAGGAATATCCATGGTAGCTGCCAATAAACCTGAATAGTCCTCTGAAATGTGGTAACTTTGTGGATTGTAGTTTGGACTAAAGTGAGGCATATTATTCGGAGCCTACTAAGAGAATGTATAACAGCCAGTGCAGATTCCACAGTGTAATTTAGAAAGAAATTGTGCCTTCTCTGAAAAAGTCTTTTGCCTCTTTAGCCCTTCTTGAAGATTTTATTGTGTCTTACTTTGTAAAGTTTTCAGTGATGTTTATGCTTTTGCCATGAGTGCTCTAATTATACAGAATGGAAAGGCCTAAATTTGTTATCCAGACAAAATTCAACCACCCTGAGAACAATGATGAGAAGGCGGTACACTTTAAAGAAATGCTGTAATGTACAAATGAATCTTATTCTTTAGGGTCCTGGCCTTGTTGCTGCAATGTGGGGAGTCCTTGTATTTAAAGAAATCAAGGTAATCTTACTAGGTCTCTTACCTAGGCTCTCTAGCTCTAGGAACAGTATGACTTGATATGCAGCTGTATCTCTTAGATTTCTCCTCACGAGTATTGCATTATGAAGCTGAAAGTCATACCATGCAATACCACATTTTCCAAGAAAGATGAAGAACTGTGAACAATTTTTACAGGAATGAAGATTTGAATTCCATAACTGTATGAGCAGCAGTGGGAGTAAATGAAGACTGTAGCAGGGCCAGGAGGCAGGATGCCAAGCACACCCTGAAAACAGTCTTTATTTGAGCCAGTTTTTCAGTGGGGGCAGGGGAATGAGCAGTTTTCCTAATAATTACATAGCCAAGTAGATGAGGCTTCTAGGGTCAGGTTCACCAAAGGACCAAAAAATGAGATGGGGGTTAGTTGGCCATGCTAATTACAGTATAATGTAGAGATCCTAAACTGATACGGCAGTGATTGCCTAGAACAGGCTAATTTACTCTATGGGATGTTAACATACATGGCAGAAATTATTTTTCTAGTGGAATTTGAAGCATTGAATGCTAGCAGTGTAATCCTCAGGTTCCCTTAGCTAATCTGTCCAGGATCCATAAGTACCTAATTAGCCATTAGAGATCATCTTTCCCAATATTTTTGATGACTGTGTAAAACATGTTAGCATCCTTGAATTGGGAACTGGAAGTTCTCTCTCTCCCCCACTGCAGATTAATGTTGCACCACATTAGAAGACCCTCATGTTCATTGTCCAGATGTTTGTGACTCACCAAATCTTTCATTCTTTTCATACATTTTAGAATAGTCTCTGCATAAGTGCTTACTGCTTAAAAATAACCTGAAAATAGACAAAGGCCTTTAAAAATACTTCTAAAAATTGCTGAATTAATTTGTGAATATTTTACTAAGTGTATGACATCATAGATTACTTCTGTTAAACTGTTACGAGCAGCAAATGTTACAAACATTATATGAAATAAAATAGTATAAAATTTACCATTTCATGTAGCGGATTTATTAATTTTGTCATAAAATGAAACCCTAGTTCTTTATTTTACTTTTTTTTGTGAAGTGGTATCTATTATGACAACATGATATTTTTCTTTTTCTCTCCCTTTGCCTATCCAGGGACTGAAAAACTACGTGTTACTCTCAGTAGCATTTTGCATCATTTTGGCTGGATCACTCTCCACGGCTTTTTCTAAAGTTTGAAAGGATCTTCTGAACCAGTAGATGGTGCTACTGTTTAATATAATCAGAAAGACAATATTGGTATATCGCAATACATAATAATTTTCAAAATGTATGTCCAACATTTACCCTAACTTGCTTCAGGCAAGTGGAAGAAAAAAAAATACCCCAAAAACCAACGCTTTGCTAAATGTTCCCATTTGGCATGAAAGAAAATCTGGAAATGTTTTGTTTCTGCATTCTTGGAATAGTAAGAATATCAAAGGATTTTATTAAATAAAGCTAAATGATTTTATAGTTACTAATGGTTTTTTTTCTGGTTCAGGTACTAAACTTCATGTCATCATAAACTACAGTTCACTGTTGTGATGGTCGATAAAGGGATTTTAATTCTTAATCTGTAATACTTCATGTATTTGCAAGCTGATTTGTTTTATTATAACATTCTGTCTTACTTGAATATAAAATACATCTTGGAATATTCTTTATGGAACTGATACACATGAAGATGTGAAGCATTTTTTTATTTAGAAGCATTATTCTTTAAAGTCATCAGTTTACATAAAAACATTATCTTCCAATTACTTCAGAATCTTGAAGGAAATATAGAAAAAAAAGGTACTGTAAAATAAATTACTTGTGTTTGCTGCTAAACTGTGCAAGAACATTATGTAGAAATTGGGACCAGGATACAAATAGTTGGGGAACTTTGGGGTTTTTTATTTAGGTTGTAAGTAAACATTACATTTCTGCGTTGTAATAGGAGCTAAGTATGTGGTTCAAAGTTTGTTTCCAAATAACTTTGGGCATTTTCAGAATACTTACTGTTCTTTTCTATGTAGCATATTCAAATCTTAAAAATTATGCATGGTAATATTTGTTACATTGAAGCATCATGCTAAAACTACCCAATCATTGTTCTACCCAAAGCAAGGTCCTCTATATGTAAATCACTTCTGACAGTTGTTGTCTAATTTGTTCCTTTAAAAAAATAGATAAAAGTAGGTTTCACAACATTTTTAGGCAAACTAACCAGCTTCTAACTACCTGTCCTGCTAAAAAGCCCTAATATCCAGAGGAAATTCCCTATGAGGAAAGTTACGTCCACTGTTCCATGACCACCACTAACATGGAGAATTGTTGTTCTTACTCATCACAGCTAGCCTTTATATATGCAAAGCATGTTGTCTGAACCTCACTAGTATTTTCTTCAGTATATTGGGCAACCCCAGCTCCTGCAGTCTTCCTTTGTCTATAATGTGCTCATAATTTTTCTTGGTCTTTCCTGAACTCTCACTAAGTAGACTAAAATTGTCTAGAAAAACTAGGCATGACAGTCAGACTACAGTCTTAAAAAAACCAAGAAGAGCAGCAGTAATATTTTTTTTTTCGTCCAATTTGCAAGCTCTGTTTGTGATTACACTTCATAGTATGACACTTTTTGCCATCACGGCTTGATATTGAGAACGTGTTCAGATTGCAATCATAATTTCTCCTTTCTCCCTTCCACCCTTCTTTGTCTACTATTTATCAGATTTGATCTTAGAACTGTTACTTAGCCTGCTTTTTCCCATCCCATATTGTTTATTCCTACCCAAGTGTCAGAACTTGGTGTCTGACAGGTTTTTTCCCCCTTAAGGCATTTCTCTATTTTTGCTCTGTATGTTAACCATGTCCTCCAACAAGTTGGCAGCATTTTCCAACCAGATGTCATCTGCAAATTTAATAAACATACTCTCTAATTATTGTAAATAATTATGAAAATGCTGCATGATATTGGCCTTTACTTACTTTCTGGAATCTAATGTAATACTTTCTTTCACTCTGACAGGGAACAATTGATTACCCTTTTTGAGTACAGTTTCCCTCTGTCTTTTACAGTGGTTTTATTTAGACTGCATTCTTCCAGCTTTTATGTTATATCTGATGCAGCTGTTCAAGTCAAGACACATGATATGTGCCACCCTAATACCTGATATTGGAAAGAAAACTGACTAGTCAGTCTGACAGGTCAGACACAATTTCTTCTTGACAGATCATTGACTGTTACTTACCTAGCCATTATTCTGTTGACTCAGATAAGGAAGAGTAATTTGTTCACATTTTTGAAATAACTTGAATTAAACTGGACATTTATAATTTCCCTGGATCTGTTTCCCTTCTTCTTAAAGATCACAAGAACTTCTATATTCCTGGAATATACCCCATGCCAGAAAATTGCTGATAAACAAAGAATTGGCAAAACCAGAACCAAAATATGGGTCCTCTTCTTCACAGATATGCTTTAATATGTCAGTTCTTTCCCAGTCAGTCATATTCCTGTGTCACTGTTTGCAGTTGTGTTAACACTGACTGTCATGTGTTTAAGACTGAAGGAACAAGGTTGCAGTGTACTTTAGTTTATAATGCCACTGCTCAATAGTGGCAGATTCTATCTTGTTCCCACACAGTTACTGACAAAATTACTAGTCTTGTAGCTTGCTATTTTGCTAAAATAATTACAATGCAATACAATATTTATAAGGATGGTGTGATTACAGCACCAGTCCACTTTGATGTACCAATGCAATTGCTCAGGAAGGATCATCTGTTTAGTTTACTACTACCTGTAGGCCACCTTCCACATTTGCTTAAAGTCTGCAAGTACAGTCTACACTATTCAGTGAGCTATACTCTTCACTAGTTTATGTTAAGTGAATTACTAATGCCTCAGTCTGGAAAAATGGTTGGAAAATGTTCAACCAGAACTCTCAGGGAGGAGAACCATGTCTGCATGGGCTTGGACAGTGAACTAGCCTGTTCACACTACTGCTTCCAGGGCAGAACTAGCTTTTAAGGAGTGCGTAAGACCCTGTCGTGGTTTAACCCCAGCCAGCAACTAAACACCACGCAGCCGCTCACTCACTCCCCCCCACCCAGTGGGATGGGGGAGAAAATCGGGAGAAGAAGCAAAACCCGTGGGTTGAGATAAGAACGGTTTAATAGAACAGAAAAGAAGAAACTAATAATGATAATGATAACACTAATAAAATGACAACAGCAATAATGAAAGGATTGGAATGTACAAATGATACGCAGTGCAATTGCTCACCACCCGCCGACCGACACCCAGCCAGTCCCCCGAGCGGCGAATCCCTGCCCCCACTTCCCCGTTCCTATACTGGATGGGACGTCACATGGTATGGAATACGCCGTTGGCCAGTTTGGGTCAGCTGCCCTGGCTGTGTCCCCTCCCAACTTCTTGTGCCCCTCCAGCTTTCTTGCTGGCCGGGCATGAGAAGCTGAAAAATCCTTGACATTAGTCTAAACACTACTGAGCAACAACTGAAAACATCAGTGTTATCAACATTCTTGGCACACTGAACTCAAAACATAGCACTGTACCAGCTACTAGGAAGACAGTTAACTCTATCCCAGCTGAAACCAGGACAACCCATATTGCACAACAGGTCTCTCAGGCCCCAGAAATCCCTAGAGCACCTTCAGGGGAGAACAGGAGCAAGCAGAAACAAGGGTCAGAGAATCAAGAGATACAAGAATGCATGGCATGACTGAAAACTGAGATAAGCATCAGAAAACCAAAGATGCCTTTTCTAGCAGAGCAAAGCTCTGGGAGGAAAAAGGAACTGGGGAGCAGGTGAAGCTACGTGAAGATGTTACAAGGTTAGGTGTGTCGCAGAGCAGAAACGGAGTATGGTATTTCCTAGTTGTCTTCCACAGCGAGGCAAGCCACAGTACCAGAGTACTGAGGAGCTGTCATGCAATTGCTGGTCAGCCTGCACCTACTCTGCTTGGTAATCTGCATCCCCAGCTGTGCGAGGAATAAACAAGCAGGATTGCTCAAGTCCAATCACTGTGGGACTTAGTTTATCCCTAACCTTGGCCAGCTGTTTCCCATCCTGCACTATAGTGAAGCGCCATAGGCCTTGTCTACTACTGCAGTACCCTGAAGCTCTGTTTTGTTTGGTGCTGTGAGTATCCTGAGTGAATGCATCTTGGGATTTTCAGATTTTTAGCCCATAACTTGTAGTGACAGGGCAAGCTGCCTGCTAGTGCTGTAGTGGAAATGTTATGACAGGTTAACAAGTAGTAGAAAAATTTGTCCTGGCAGTGCCTGGTTTTACTTGCCTCAGTTCAGATTCTGTTTTGCTCGCTGTGTTTGTTATTTGTTGTGGTTTAAGATAAATCTGAAAATGGGTAATGAAACTGAATCTGCTACATCCATCCCTTATTAGAGGACTGGCTCTGTCTCATGCTGGTTGTGCAAAAAAAATGAAGCTAGCCTATAGCTTGGCAGTTGAGATGGTTTTAGGTTTGAACTGTTACCATATGCTTCAGTTTGCTTTAACCGAAGAGTCTTTTCTAATGTCTTAAGCTTCTACTATCTCTCTTGAGGGATGCTTTTAAGTTCATGTTTGGTATGGGCCCAGCATCCACCTGGATGTGATTACAGGGAACAGTTCAATCTTCCAGGGCAGGAGCACCTTTACATTTCCTGGTTTCTGTACAAGGTCATTGGCTTTCTGAAACAAACCAACAAACTGAACTCCTGACCATAGCAGTTGCCCTGTAAATATATGTAGTTTGATGCAGTTCTCAAGTCTATATTGTAAAGCTATCAGATGTGCAAACTTAACTGCTGACTGCTAGAGCGTTAATTAAAATTCTCGTTTGTGAAGGCTCAAGTATGACCTTTATTAAATGCTTTCTTAGCAGCTATCCTATTGGATTTGTCTTGCCAACAGCCAAAAAAACCCACCCCACCTCTTGCAGCTCTTTTTTGTGAAAAATCCCTTGTGGTAATTCATCAGGGTTTATGGTTTAAATATGTATTTATTCCAAAATATTTTCTTATGATGTTCACCTGGAATACATTGGGTAAATATTCCACTTATTTCTGAGATTTTATTGTTCTTGAAGTTTCGAGTTTGAAGTAACACTGGTACTTCTTTTATGTTAAAATGCTGGATTAACAGATATCTGTTTATAGAGCTATTTATACAAAACAGTCTGGCAGCAACTGAGTTTAATAAGAGAAAATTCTGCAGCTGATATAAATTATCATGGCTCTGTTTATACCAGCATGTTTTTATATTAGTGTAAGAACTGACCCAGAATATTTCTAATTTTTTTTTTTTGGGGGGGGGGGGGGGGGGTGTTAATTTTTTTTGTATATATAACTGAAGGAAAAACAAAAGTAGGACCAAGGTGGAAGAATCACATTTCTTAGAGAAAATTATACTCTCAAATATTGTTTTGTACCTGTTTAATAACTTCGAAGAATATATTTGAGCTTGCTTTAAGACTTTTTCCCTGGTAATACTTAGAGGCAAACTAGTCTTCAAAATATAGGTAGACTGGGAGTTTCCAAGTAAGATTTTTGTGCAGTGTTGGGAACCAGGTAACTCAGTGTCACCTTTTTTAGATTTCCCTTACCTGTTTATTCCTTTCCCTATGTTTATTATCAATTAATTTTCTGAGACTCACTGCCTTTCTTCCAGTTTTTTATTCTTTCGTATCCTTATTAAAAATGATTGTTATCTGGAAAAATAATTTAAATACATTAATTCCTATGTCTTCAAATATAAACAGTGAAAATGGCATTTTTTTATCCTTATATTCATGTTTATATTTTATCTGTATCATAATTTTCTTTTTCAACCAATATTCAAGGTTGATTAAGTGCTAGCTCAACAGTCTGACCTGATCCTTGAGCTTTCTTGCATCATGCATGAAAATAAAATGACAGCCAAGCTGATGCATGCTAGCAATTAGTGTAAGTTTTTTTAAATTTTGACCTTGCTTTCAAATAGAAGACTGAAGTTTAATGCTGTGTTCCATAATTACTGAATAACTAATGGATTCCACTTTCCTTTAGCTATATATAATGCTGATAGATAGTGACTACGGAGCGTTGTATTTTAGGTGATACAGCTGAAGTGATGGTTCTTATATTTTTCATGCTTATCACAAAACATTTTTTAAAGAGAAAATATATTTTAGATTTTTAAAGTAAACACTGAACAGTTCTTGTGCCTCTTATTGCACCAAAGGGCCTGTTTGACAGTCTAAGCCGAGAGAGGAAATAAGACTCAAGGGAAGCGGGACCTGCATTTGTCCTGCTAGTATCAGTGATTCAGGCAGTCTGACACCACTATGCATTTTCAGGTTGTGTAAGTAACTCCTAATGATCTTAGGTTTCGGTATGTATATAGGAACCAGTACACTAGTAATGAAATAAATTACACTTAGAGATACATTAGTTATTTCCCATGTCCTAGCGGTTTTCATGCTGTGGATCTTCTAAAAAATTTCCTGTAGGACCAGGAGACAAACCACACGGTTCTGAGGGCCAAAGCAGGGAAGGGGTGGGGCGGGAGAGGGTCTTCACCTTGCTAGTTAGTGAAATGGGAGAACTGGTGGCGGTAATGTTTATGTGCTCTTTGGTTTGCTGCAGTGAGGGAAATAACTGTGTCCCACTGCTCTGAGCTACTCTCACTGAGCCCATAGGCAAGATTCAAAGGACATTGTTTATTGTTACCATTCATGGACCAGAGAAAAAATTATAGCCTCTAACTGATGAGTCATTTTTCCTTTTTATTGTTTGCGGATGGAGGCTGGGAAGAGGAGCACTTGTTCAGGAGTTGCAGAACGATAGCTGCTCCACAACTGTATTTACACATCTGAGCTTAGATTCTAGCTGAGGAAGAGCCCAAGGAATGCAGAGGTCACAGGCTTTTCACAGAACCAGCTTAGGAGAAGGGCTGATCTGGTACTTAACTGGATAGTAATATTTCACATCAAGCGATGCCTTGACTCTGCAGTTCATTTTCCAATTGATTTTCTGCACAATTGAAAGGTTGGAACTTGTTGTATAAAACCATATCATGGCTTGTGTTCCTTGAAGAATACTGTGCTCATCAAGTTCAAAGGAAATAGTTTAAACTGTTGGCTTGTTGTGAGTCTTCCAGATGGACTTGCAGGGAGCATGCATAACCTCATCTTCAACTTCTGCTTCAGATGTTTGTGTCTAGCATTTTTAAGTGAAGTAGTTGAAATTTAGTTCATAATTCCATACAAAAGCTACTATTTCTAGCCAAATAAAGCTGTATGTGATTAAAGAATGTGCTCATTTGAATATTTTTAGAGCTTGGCAGCATTTCATGTTATGTGATGTTTGTAATATGAAAAACAAGATATTTTTAAAAAATAAATTAAGCACTTGCAACTTGTGACTCTAGCAACATACATTGTATTCCCTTGGCTTTAGAGAGGCTAGTCACCACAAAACTTTCTTTTGCACTCTTCTAATTTCGCAGACATTGAAGTAAAATGCTTGCCTTTTTTTCTTCTCCACTGATTACACTTACTATAGGTTAGTGCCCCATACGTTCTTTTTCTTAACTTAGTGAGCAACAATCCATTCAATGAAACAATAGTGAGTTTCACAAAAAGGAGGATAAGCTGAACTATGTGCATGTACAATCTTATGGTTTTGGCAACATCAAGCCATACTTTTCTTTAGCAGATCACGCCTTTTGTTTTAAATTACTTTTATTTGGCAATTGCCAATCTTGCCACATCCCCTGCATCCCCTTTGTTTAAGGGAAATAGTCGTACCATCAAGATGGACTGATCCAATTAATAGACTTCTGCCATTGAATCTGGATTTCACTCGTGCTTCTCATTATGTGGGTCACATCGATTTAAGATGCTGCCACTACCCTACTGTTTGCTACTATCAGATACCTCACAGTGAAACCAGTGGATAGGATTGTGAGGTTTTTTGTGTACTTATGGGCAAAAAATCGTCTACATTAACTTCCTTCACTGTGAAAAGGTCACCTGAGGAAATTCTGGGAGCGCTGAATGGCACCTCAGCCTAGTATGTTAAGAAGAGTATGTCCTTGCTACTTTTTATCTGATTGTTGTGACAGAACTGTTTCCTAAAACTGTTTTTTCTTTTTGTTTTCCTTTGGTGAGAAGATTTAGCTTTAATTTTTACCTGAAGATAAACACTTTGCAAACATCTGTAAATTTACTATGCCCTGCTAGGCTTGAAATTTATTTGCTGCTTGTCCTATTTAGCATAATTTCCTTGCCTTTACAGATAACATCTTGAGTTTACTAGAAATTCAAAATCTTGGCTGCTGTAAACACAGTTGTGCATACGATTTGTTCTTTATCGGCTATGCCTTATATGTTGTGTATTAAATATTGTCTGCTGTTTGTGGTTGAAGCTGTTAAAGGATGTGATTTATAAAGTTTGGTGGTTTCTTTCAGTTTTAAGTCTTCATAAAATGTCAGTCTGATAACTGGAGCTGAAAACACAAAAAAAAAATCTGTACATTGGGCCTCCGTGAAATATGCCCTGACCAGGATTTGGAGACCTCTTACATTTCTTTCGTGAGGGAGAACCAAAACAGCATGAACCAAAGGTAATTTTAAACAGTAACGGTGTGCTTTGGTCAGGAAATGATAAAATCTCTCTCACAGTAGCAGGGATGCTTTAAACTAGTCAGTAAAATACTCTTATTCTGCCCACACTGCTGTTTGTAAACCTGGGCAGGTGCAGGACAGGAGGAGTGGGTGATTTGCCTGTTCCTGTAACCATGCCCTTATCCTCACTTGTGTACAAATCACTGTTGTAAAGGAAATCTGAACTACTCATAGGATCACTGTTTCTGAGATGAATCTTAAAGAGACTTTTTTATTTTATTGGTTTATTCTGACACCTGCTCCAGTATTTCCCTCTTAAACATGGATAGGGAAAAAAATAAAACTGATTACAGTTTTACAAAATAAAACTGACCATATAACCATCATTGTTTTGCACAACATGCAGGAACCTGTAGAACTCAATGAGGAGGTTACTATGGTACAAGTTGTACCTTAAAAACAAAATTGACTATGTTTGATAATCAGGCTTAGAGAGAAATAAAAGCTTCTGAGTGGTCTGGTATGTATTTACATAACATAAGCTTGTAGAAGCATCTTAATGTTATCTCCATACTTTTTATGATACCTCTATTGCTTGCAGCATTCTCTAACCTCTTACGTGCTCTACTGTGCTAATGTTGCTGCTCCCTTCGCATTCTGGTTACTTTCAAAATAGTTCAGCAGTAAAGATCTTAAGCAAAGGAAAAACATTCCTCAGGCTGTGCAGAGAAGAGCTACCCCTTTCCCTTCCTAGGAAAGCTTGCCTCCCTATGCTTTAGTCAGGTAAAATCTCAGTGAAATCGGGTTAAGAAACAATCAATAACTAGTAGCTCTGGTATAGTAAAAGATAAAACGCAAGGTTAAACAATTACTGAATAACACTAGCTACAAAACCCAATCTGGCCATAGCCTAATGTTTTGGGTTTGTGTGGTGGGGTTTGGGTAGCGGGGGAGGGGCTGGAGGGGTGGCTCCTGTGAGAAGGTGCTAGAAGCTTCCCCGGCTCTGAGTCAGACCCACCTCTGGCCCAGGCCGAGCCCATCAGTGACGGTGGTCGTGCCTCTGGGAGAACAGATTTAAGAAGGGCAAACCTGCAGCGGAGAGAGGAGTGGAACATGAGAGGAACCCCTCTGCAGACACCAAGGTCAGTGAGGAAGGAGGGGAGGCGGTGCGCCGGAGGAGGGGCTGCCCCTGCAGCCCGTGGTGAGACGGCAGGCTGTGTCCCCCCAGCCCATGGAGGGGAGCGGGGGAACAGATGCCCACCTGCAGCCCAGGGAGAGAGGGGCCCACGCCGGAGCAGGGGGATGACCCCCAAGATGGCCGTGACTCCATGGGAGAGTCCGCACTGGAGCAGTTGGTGACTGGATAGGCCCACGGAAAGGACCCACGCCAGGGAAGTTTGTGAGGAACTGCAGCCTGTGGGAGGAACCCCATGCTGGAGCAGGGGAAGAGTGAGGAGGAAGGAGCGGCAGAGACAAGGTGTGATGAACTGACCCCAACCCCCATTCCCCGTCCCCCTGTGCCACTGGGGAGGAGGAGGTAGAGAGAACTGGGAATGGAGTTGAGCCAGGGAGGAGGGAGGGGTGGGGTGAAGGTGTTTTAAGATTTGGTTTTACTTCCCATTATCCTTGTTTTGATGGGATTGGTAGTAAATTAAATTGATTTTGTTTTTTCCCCAAGTTGAGTCTGGTTTTTGCCCGTGACCATAAGTGGTGAGTGATCCCTCCCCGTCCTTATCTCAACCCATGAGATTTTCTTTATATTTTCTCGTCCTCATCCCACCAGGACTGGAGGGGTAGGAGTGAATGAGTGGCTTCGTGGTGCTTTGTTGCCACTGGGCTTAAACCATGACGCCTAAATATCTACTTGTAGCCACAGGTCTGGTTATCAGGATTAAGTAGCTTCACAGATTTCGGTCTCTGTTATTTTAGGGTACTAATAAGAAATCTGACTACAGTAAAAAGACAGTACAGTCTGTTAAAATTACAATTTCAGTGAGCTGTTAATGGTACAGTTTGCAATTACGATTACTTCTCAATTAGGCTTTTATCCCCCCTTTAGTTTTTCTATACTTGTACATTGTGCAAGAGAGAGTAAATGGGATTATCTGCTGCAACACTTATTCTATATTTTAGTTTAAAGATTTCCCTGTCAATTGCAAATAGTGAAGGTTCAGCAAAATTATGTCATTACATCTTAGCCTGTGCTGAGAGTAGTCAAATGGCTTATTATGAATGATCTGAAACAGAAACACGTATTTTTACATTTTTACATATTTTTTATATTTCCCATCTGTATTTATCTTCCGTTTGAAATCTATGGAGTAAGATCTGAGGAAAAAAATATAGATGTGTATATAGATTTGTACAGAAGTATAGAAATATATATAAAGAATAACTTTTTCTGCTAGATTAAATGTCACAGCAGTGGAAAACTGCATGACACCATTACAAGTTCAGGACTGCTAGTTATCATGAGCCCAGATTTCTAATGATGCAATATTCTCAGTAATAGAAGTAAAATCAAAGGCATCTTATGGGAAATAACCATGCCAGATTTACATTCTGGGCTACCTTATCACACTGAGGAGGAAAAATTATTCTGGCTTTCCTAGTAGAGTAGAAAACCAACCTCCTTAGCTTGGACTGTGCAGTGTTGGAAAGAAGAAAACTTCAGGCACTGTCCTAAAGCAATATATGTAGGAATGTGGTTTTAAAATACTTCAGCAGAAGTAGAAGATACTTTCTCCTCTTTAGTAGTGTGAACAGCAAGTCAGCCAAACAAATAGAGAAAAGAGTACTGTTCACAGATAGTTTTGCTTTTCAGTCAGAGAGTGAATCAGATTTTGACTGATTTTCCTGCTAGGAAGCAGAAGAAGAAAAACAAACAAACAAAAAACCGGAAGAAAAACCCAAAACACAAACCTCCTAATTTTTTTAGACTGAACTTATTTGAAACAAATAGAAAAATAATTGCTATTGCTATTGGTTAAGTAAGAAACAGAAGCAGATGAAAGCTAACATATGAAAGAGATCATTGTTCACACTTTTTCTTTAGAAAAGAGGTGCACCTGCAAGCTAATCTTGTCTCATGAGTGTAATTAGTATTATACATTGTTCATTAACTGTAATGAAGGTGCTGGTAGTATAAACTAAGAGACTCACAACAGATATGACATTTGAATTTCTAAGGAGTTTGATATTCGGTAATGATTCTAGAAAACACTAAAAAGCAGATTTCATTCCATCTGTATTTGGGTTGGAATTTTATGAATTGTAGATGCATCTGAGGTATTTAAAAAATTTAAACAATTAAATTCCTGTTTATAGGTGTGAGAAGACAGTAGGTGCTGAAATCAACAGAAGGGTCTGACATGTTCTGGTACATCAGAAAATCTTAGAAGAATCTGCACAGAGATGAGTAAGTGCTTAAATACCTTTAAAAATTAGCTCTTTCCTCCCTCTCAGTTCCTAAATCTATTTTGCAAGTGGGAATTCTGATAAAAATTTGCTTAAATACGCTTCAAAATATGGTGCATCTTAATTTGGGCAAGCAAGTTCAGAAGCTGTCTCACTGAAAAGGTGATATGTTAGATTCCTAATGAACAAACTTGTCTTTGATTACCGTATATGCAATTTCATTGTCTTCTGCATGCACCAAACCAAAGTACACACTCGCTGTAGTTTAACTTGCCAGGCAATATATGTTTTGTGAACTGAAATTGCACAGCTTCATTTTTAAGTAGTTTTTGATTTTTTTTTAGATATAACAGTGCTGTTCTGTTACATTTAAGATTAAATAATTCAGATCAGTTCCAGAATAATATTTCTGTTTAGATAAAACTTCTTTTTACACAAGTGTTTCTGCTTTGAAATCATCTTGATTTTCAGAGGGCTGGGAGACTGACAAAACTTCTGATGATAAAATACCCCCTTAAAAAGCCACTTTTCATTTTTATCTATTCAGTAATTGATGGCAAATAAAATAGTACTTTTTAGGAGATTGAAAATCTTAAAGAAGTAGGTTTTATTTTACTATGTCATCACTATATAAATATCAATGCAATGTAATGAAATAGCCATGTTACAGTGTCTACTGTCTACTCCAAGAAAAAATAAAGCAAAGTAACTAAAAGCTCTTTCACAATAAAACTTAAATTTTCTTTTGCATTTGGGTATTAAATTCCTGGTATTAATCAGTAACATTTTGTGATTTAATGTCTCAGAGTAAGTTTTGTAGTTTCCAACTGTTTTGTTTTCTTTCATGTACTCAGTGTGCTATGTAAAACCTGAAGTGAAGTAATCTTCAATATTGATTTTTTTTCCATACTGTAATAGATTTTCTTGATTCTTAAATACAAAGAAATAACAGCAAATTATCATGTAGAGAAAAGACAGTATAGTTACAAATACTAGTTACTACGCCTATTTTATAATCAACACTTCAAAAGGAGAAAACAGTTTATCTCTTGACTCTTGTCTACCTCTTCTAAGGAGTGACCAATAAATATTGGCAGCCAGATCAATTCTGCTTGAATTTTCCTGCTCAGATAAATGCTTGCCAGTAAGAAACAACAGGAGCAGAGATTCCTGTAGTTAATTGTGCTTTTATGCATTTTATTTAAAAAAAAAAAAAAAGTACTCAAATACTAAAGAAAATATCTGTGGTCACAGTACAGTTGCTTTGGTTTTTTTTCTGAGGCAAATAGGTGCTGAAGATACTCTACATTAAAAGCGATAACTTTACTGCCTATTAATTGAAAACACAGAAGTAGTGGCTTTTTCTTTGCAAAGGTTATTGTTCTCCCTCTGAAGTTAGCTAAAAAGAAGGGGGAAAGGCATTTTTATTGTAAAAGTTAATATATGGACAGTATCCAGGAGCCATCAGTAGACCTTGCAAGTAGTATTAACTCATGTTCAATCTTTTCAGTTTACTAGACTGAAAAGAGAAAGGTAGGTGAAAGTACTGTCAATATTGGAATACAAATCTATCAAATCGTCAGATTTTGGAGTGGGTCATAAGATACAAGTTACATTGCTGGCATTATATGTCATGTCCTCTCAGCAGATTTGTTTTGAGCATTGTCCGCAAAATACTACTGCTTGCAAAAATTACACCCATCTTCTGCCAGAGCTGTTGTACAAACCTCTGGTATTCCCTCTCTCCCTGTCCCAGCATTGGAACAAGACATTCAGTCAGGGGCCAACTGGTTCTCAATTGTCACATTGTTATCGCTAAAAGTAATAGAATTTTCTTGTTGAACAGCATTTGAATTCACATACACGTACATGGGCAGTATTTATCATTTAAAAGTAGAGGATTACATGACACTATCATGTGCTTGAGCATGTTGCAGTAATGAAGAGGCATGTCTATATGCATAGAGAAATGATCACAGAAGTCTTAATGATGAAATATTAATTTTATTCAGAAGAGTAATATCAATTATTAAAGTGGAAACCATATAAGATTTTTGTGTGTGTGTGTGACACAACAGCTAGCTTTGCTATACTGTACCTGAATTTTTAGCAGATCTGGTGCAAGTTGTTGTCTCACATCCTGTATACAGGCTCACACCCTCACTCACTGAGTGTTGAAATGCGATTTGGATATATGCAGTCCCATTGCACACTGTTGCTTTATCTCTAAGCAAACTGGGGTAGATAATAGGAGCATAACTATGATGAAGGAACCAGGACTGCATTTTGGACAATACTATTGTCCAAATTTCACTATTATCTTAAGCAATTGACAGCTCCAATATTTATATCATTTAAATGATAGTTCTCATGCTAAGCCAGGAAAAATGTGCTAAGAAGGCTGAAATTTCAGGTGTACATTTCCTGTCAATCTAAATATTCTGTTTCCTTTAACTGACTTACAGACATCCCTTGAAGAACAAATGATTGAAAGAAAATGCATTCCCAGGTAAAATATGAGCTAAAAATCAAAATGTCATCAGTAGAAGGGTGTCTAACTACTAAGCTTTGGCACATCCTTTCTCATTCAGAAACATCATCTCAAGAAGAGTATATGTTAAGCTGCTGGCTCTTGCTTCTAAACCTTTTCAAGCCATAGATTCCCAGATGTGTTTCTCTGCAGGATTTTCCAGTTCAATAACTTTCAAATTGTTTAGTTCCTTACAAAACATGAATTTTCAAGTATGTGTAAATTACTAGTGCTCTTACAGTGTAAGATATTCACTTCAGCAGATTTTCGTGAATGAAACATGAGCAATTACCAGAAGAACAACTACATTCTTGTCAAAAGTCTGCTTTAGACATCTGTTTCTGATTTTTCACCCCCATTCATCTTCACCCTAACTTCAGTTATATCATGAGCTAATCTTCTTGTTTGTTTTTGTTTCTAGGTATGGAATTTGGTTTAAGATCATTTAAGAAACTATAGGAGAGTTTAGGACAACAAAAAATGCACTGCAGAAGTGTGTGTGGGAGTATTTATCTTACGTGCAAATAGGGCTTGTAAAGTACAGTGTTTTTTATTGAGCTTCTAACTAAAGATTTAATAGAAAAGCATTGCAAAATTAGCTGTTGAGGAAACAGCATTTTAAAGCTGAAATCTCATCATGCAAGTCTTGACAAAGGGGAAAGTGTGTGAAATATGCTTTCTCATATGACTCAGGGAAAAGAAGAAGTTTCCTGGGGAAAACTGTTGCGGGTTCAGAGGCCAGGGCAATTGGGGATGCAAACTTTGAGAAGAGATGACTTTCCCCTACTCTCGTGGTTTAAATCAATTAATGGAAGGGATATAAAATGAAGTGGCATAGAGCTATGTTTCAGAAACTTCTTTCCCTTGCTATCTTTCAAAGACTTCAAAAATATCTTCCCTTTTAGGTGACACTCCCTTAGGTTTTTATTTTACTTGAGGCAATACCTTATTTTCTCATTTACACAGTACACGAAGTAAAATTTTTAGAGTACCCTAGAAGACTTCCTTGTATACACATTCAAAATTAAAAAGTTGTTTATTGCTCTGTACTTTTCAGATGTTTCTCATGTTAAAAATTCTTTTATTGCAAAATATGCAAATATTTGTGCCTTTATGATAAAGGAATAGAGATCATTATCCCTAATATTATTTGCTTTGAATAATTTATCTAATTATTATTACAAAGGAAACTACAGTATGTGTCTCACTTATTTCTTCTTAAAGGAATGCTTGAATTGTCCACTGTGATATAGAATAGCTGTGATATAAGACTTGAAAAAGATGTATAAAAATGCATAGATAGATTCAAACTCCTCCTGACTTTTTGCAAATCAGGGACAAGCCCATCTTCTGGATTTAGAATCAAACTTCTTAGCTGATCCCTCTTCCGTGTAATTATTAAAATCAAAACACTAAATTTGAACAACTGCCTCAAAAGTCAACTGTCTTGAAGTATAAAACCTGGACCTATCTGTAGTGCTTCATGACAGCATGGGTGATGCTACCACAAGTGAAAACATTTCAGCTGGAATTGGTGCATATCAATTACAAATGGTTCACACGGTACTGACTGAACTCAGTGTTAGCAATAGGGAATGGTAGTCATGAATGACAGAGTATTAAGGAGGGAAAAAAGAAAAAAAAAAGTTGATACTTCAGTATTTCAAAGTGGATGCACAAAAACCAGCATAACAAACTTATTACTACACTTTTTATTAGAAAACATTAGCAAATAATGGTAAAAGTGGTAAAATTCCAAGAAAAAGAAAAGGGAAACCAACTTACTGAGGTTGAATATACTTTTAAAAGAATCCTTTTTCTGCTGATGGCTGAGCATGACGTTCTTAAACATGATAACTAGGGCACACTGAGGAATATTCAGTGATTTTCTTGTTGTTGCTGTTGTTGCCAAGACTACCAATAAAAAGTAAATAAGATCATCTGCAATATAAAAGAAAAAGAAAAAATTAAAGCATGCTCTTTGTGCACTTTTTAGTCTGATTCATGATATAATATAATCTTTGTAAATTTACCACCCACCACCTCCCTAAAGTAAACTGTTATGCTCCTCTGAGGTCAATAGAACTCACAACAGAACTCTAATATTTATAGTAATGCAAATCTACCTCAAAGTTTAATAATATTAGATATATACAAAGTAATTATTAATATTGCTTTAAATCTGTAAGTTTAATATTAGACAGGATTTGAGAAACAAAGTAACACAAATTATTTTCTATAACTTTTTTCATTTCTATTTTTATTACACTTAAATGGTGGCATCAGAGTTCAGTGATACGTAGAGTCACCAAAATAAAAAGCTTTTTTTAAACACTGTAAGTTCTTTTCCATAGTCCAGTCTCTGCCAGATAAAATAAAAATATGCTATATTCAAACGGGAAGAAGCTGTTTGTTTTAAGTAACGATTTAAGACTCAATAATCTAATTCAGTGATCTAAGTCTTAAGTAGTCAGTAATAAATAATCAGTCTTAAAACTCAGTAACCTGAGTTGTAAGTAATGACTTCAGACTTCCTCCAGCTATACCTTTATCATGGGATCTATACTGCAACCATGGACTCACCACCAAGATCCTGTACTCACTGAAGTCAGCAGCAACATCGTTTTTATGAAAGATGTAAAAAATTGGTTTTGACTCACAGGCTCTTTATAGATCTTCAGTCTTTGGTGATTAGCTAAAAGTGAGACCAGTCTTCTAAATAAGCAATGGTCAATAGCTATTTTGTTGATGATTTTATTTGTAACTTTTATCAGATTTTGACTAGATTTAAGGCTGGGAGAATCACATGTTAATTTATGGACTGCTGAGTTTAACAGTTCATCAGTGAAACTGTGCAAGCTAACTTTTGCATCCATCCATTGCAGGGCTGGTCAGGTTCTGTGTAGAAAAGTGTTGCAGGACGCTTTCTGTCTGTTGTGAAAACTCATAACCAAGTAAAACATGAGTAGTAACGTCTGGTCTGAGAAGAAAGTATCATTTGGAGCTGTTGTGCTGCTTCAACTTGTGTACCCTGACACTCCATCAAAATACCAGACCAGATACCTCACCTGTGGGCTAGCAAGACAGAAGTGACACAGAAAGCTAAGTATTTTATTGCCTGTATGCAATTTTGTACTTTAAAACTGTTTATTTTGAAGGGATGAATAATTGTGAAATACTTTGTACAGCTTTTTCATTAAGGTGGAATGTTGGGGGGAGTATTACTTAAACCCAGCACAAAAAAGAAATTCCTGGCATGTCACATTCTTTTCTAATGTGACATAAAACAATGTTTGATTGCTGTGGCTTAAATTGTATAGAAGGATTACTTTGCCGAAGTTATTTATATAGCTAGATGTTATTATTGCCTTTGGCTTTTAATTTAAAAATTAATTCACTGACATCATTACTGCATAGTCCTTTGATGAATATATTCTAAGGTCTTCTGGCTGCACAAGCTTTAAGCATTCTACTGTATCATACGTCACAATGAGTCTGTCTCTCTGAACTGCACTTTATTTAGCCATTTATTTCAGAAATGTATTCCAGGAATTTCTAAGACGGTAATTAAAAGTGAATTTTCAGGTTGATTCTTTCTTTCAGCCTCCAGTGTTTATCCACCAGCAAAATCTATAGTCAATATATGTATTTTTTTCTAATGCACTGGAGCTAAAACATTAGTTTTGTACAAATTTTGAAATATGAATAACAACCTGAGGAACATCAAACAAGCAGAAACTGCTAAACAGAAAAAAACAGGTGTCAGAAATCAGAAGCTCACTATGCTTCATAGCTCAGTATTATTTTTAAATAGTGTTTGGAACAGCCTTTAGCACCGATCCTTTTTTTTTTCCCTGGTGTTTTTTTATCAGTGTGGTCAGATATTTTGTAGACTCTGGCCCCTATAGTTAAGAGCAAATGAAGATATTTTGCCCAGCAAAATTAATTCACATAAAAATTGCTATTCATAATTAAAATTAAGCCTTTCTCAAAAAATGCACTATTCTAGTTTGTTACATGTGATACTGTGTTGTCGAGAAAGGAAAAATAAGGATCAGATTTTGTAGTGTGGTATATGCAGAACAAGAAGCCACAACCAGATTCCTCAGGCTAAAAAAGCAACCAGGAGTGGAGAGTTTGCAGACTTGTCAGATGTTCGCTGTCCCTGCAGTCAGAGCAAAAGATGAAGGGACAGACACAGATCTGCAAGGGAAGCTGTAATTTGTAGCTTAAATCTTTTATTCCTTTCTATAGAGGAATTTCTGAGTGTGTGTGGGGAGGGGAGCCCTCTTTCTGTTATCTTTTTATCATCAGGCTTAATCACAGTTTACCAAGAGGTGAGAAACCTGCCTTTGAATTCTAAAATTCTCCTTATTTTAACAGATATAGCTAGTCATCTTTGCTGCTGCCAGCCAAGACACTGAGCTTCAAAAATGCTGAAGTCTGATTTTTCTGAGAAATGTATAGGAAAAACTGGCACAGCAGGTTCCGGTGCCTGTGAAGCCACCTAATTTGAAGTTTCCAGCCCCCAGGGCACTAGACAGAAGTGATGGGGTTACATGTCAGCAGCCTGATGAGCCACATTGGTAGGGGTTGGAGGCAGGGAAAAGAGATCACCAGTAAAAAGCAGAAATTAAGGAGAGGTACTGCATCAGGTATGGTTTGTCCAGCCAATGATCAAACTCATTTTAATAATTACAAATTCTCAGGAACAATTTGTCACCTGAATTTAGAAACTATGAACTTACCTTTATTGGCCTCTTGAATTTTGAATTATAATGACAGTAATAAGGTTTCTTTGTCTAATACTATGTATATTATCAATTCCATTCCTAGACAAGAAATCTTACTGTATTTTGCTGACAAAAATATGTATTCTGCCTTAATTACACCTTACATCAGAGTTAGACTAAGTTTATAGGCACAAAACATGGTATCAGAAAAAGAAAAGGTTAATAATGTTATTCCTTGTAAAAAGAATAACTTGTCTGAACTTTAACAGAATTCCTTCTCTATTCAGTCAGTAAATCAGCATTATTATATATTGTGCGATTACATGAGTATGTGAGTTCTCCATCGAGCAAGCAAAATTCTGAAGGTTCTTTGAGTTTAAACCATGCAGTTCCAGCCCTGCTTTTTGTGGTGGTTTGAATTCAGCTCGCTAACTGGGATTCTGTTACACATTGTGCTCAGGCAAATTAACATCTGAACAATATTCATTTGTTGATCTACAGAGTGATTGATTACTAGCTACAAAATCACAGTTACTTCTGGGAAGGCTCCATGTTGTTAAAGTGAGAATTGCAGTAAGTACAACTGCTGAGATAATTATAATTTGAAACTTGAAGTTTAAGGATAACTTCAGTACAAACACAGGGAGCTGAGGTTTTCAGGCATTTAGTTGAATCCATGCATAATAAGTAGAAATGCTCACATGCTTATGCAATTAAATTTAAAAAAAAAAAATTCCAAACCCCCACAAACCTTGGCTGGGTTAATATCCTCAGGAAGGTAACTGGGAAAATAAGTATGTCTCCATTATGCTATGTAAGTAATGAACCAATAATCTTCTTTTTCTCCTAGTCCATTATATGTTTCTCTCTCAAAACATGGTTGCACCTGTTTCAGAAATAGTGTATCTGGATGTACCTTGGATCACTAGAAAAAAAAATAGAGTTCCTAAGCTGGTATGACATATATTAGTGTAAAATTTTATTTCAGTTAAAAAAAGAATCATCTGTTCAACAATGTTCCTTTTCTTCCTCTTAATGTGTTTGCATCATAAATACAGTAGGATTTTCTTGACTGGTTTTGAGAGTTTTCTAAAACTCCCTTGTTAAGAGATGGGAGTTCTTAGATTTCAGTCTTCTGTTATGAGGTACTGATAAAATTTAGTCAGATGCTAAGCTAAAGCTATGTTAAGAAGCTCATAAATTGGAGTTGTAGAAATGTGGGGTTTTTTCAGGTCTCTAAAAACATTTCTAATTAAATAATAACGCAGCTGCTCCCACATAATAAATGAAAACAAATTCCTTACAGAACTAATGTGGAAAATAATTCAAGCCTAGAATTTGAAGTGTATATCTAAAAGTCTGATTCCTATCTGTTTAAATTCCACATCGTGTCACACAAAATGATTTGCAGCCAATGTTATTTGTAATGCTGCAGTAGGAGGTACAAAGAACAGCATGATGTGCTGTAAACTCTTCCACCTCTGGAGCAGAGGGTTTGTAAGTGGGACCTGTGGTGTATCAATCAGGTGCCAGCAATGGAGAAAACAGAATTTCTAAGTAGGTTATTTGGCCCTTTCTGGAGGAGTTTCTTTCTCAAGCAGGTTACTGGCTTGATTATTTCTAGTGGCAAAGCCTATGCCTTCAGATATTATTTCACTCTGTGAATAGCCTCAGTCCTAAAAGCTGTTCTCTCTAAATAGCTTAGAATTTTCTGTTTAGGAAGCAATGGTGAATCCTTTCAAAGTAATTCCTCATTTGCCCTCTTTGATGCATCCTTTCATAAAGAATCTCATACTGGAATGATGTGGAATTGAGCCCAAATTGGCATGATAATTCCTAAATTCCTGTCCTTGGGGTCTCCCACTATGTAGACACATGGTACATGACTATTTTCAAGAGACTAACTAGACACATCCTACCATTTCAAACATCAACAAAAAAAAAGGTATCTCCCACCATTGTTATAACTAATTTTTAGTGAGGAAATGTATATGATTCAGCTTCAAATGCTGCTAGTAGAATTGGCAGTTTAATCAAAATGCTTGTGCTACTTAGTAGGCTGAAGAACATGGTATTTAATTTTACTCTTTGTAACATGGCAAAATAGTTTATCTAGTCATTGCACCAGGAAGTGTAGCATACTGGGAAGGTAAACTTGCAAGAGATATTTAAAGACTTCCCTGCATTTGTGCAAAAAATGTAGTGCTTGAGTCTGCAGATAGAGATGTAGATTTTCAGAGAAAACTTTTTGTAAATACTCTCTGTCAAATATGACAGTCTATTCATTAACAGATTACTCATTTATTTCTGTAAGATAATGCACTGTGGAAAAGCAGAACATTACCAGAAGCTATGCTTCTATCACGTTACCTAACAGGCACATTGGTACCATACAGGGGAAGGGGAACAAGACCAAAAGAGGTGCTACACAGAGACCTTTAATGTGAACATAAAGTGCTAAACATGCTGAATAAATTTAAACATACCAAAGGACTGACAAGAAGGTCCTAAATGAAATGGTGATTTAACTTGAATTTATACTTCAACGTTCTGCAAACATCAGCTTGCTGATCTTGAAAACTTAGGCCTTCTCTGAAAGAAAGAGGAACATGACCAAATATCTATGTAACGGGATTATTTTATTTGTGATAAATAAATGTCTTCAGTTGTTAAAAACTGTAATTAAAAAGTATGTTTATGTCAAATTCAGAAAAGGGAAATTACATTAGCAGACTACTGCTGTGTTTTGCCAGACGTAAGAAAAAGCTGCGTGTTTATGGATAATTTTTTCTTCTCAAATTAAAATAAAAATGTTTTGGCAGCTTGGCCATCCTTCTTTCCAGTTTCTATCCTGTCATCAGAAATCCTACATTCTTCTCAAACCATTCTCCTGCCTTTCATCTTGTAAACTAAATTTGTTTTGCAATTTTCTTTTGTTACCTTGTCTTTTTAAGCTTCTAGATCCAACCTAGGTTACCCTAAATCCTCTTCAGTAAGGAGCTTCTAGCTTTTTGCTGCAGTCAACAGGAAACTGAGAATACGAAACTGTCATGAATGCAGAATAGATTTGTTTCATAAGGCAGGTCTCAAGAGACAAATTCCCAAAGTGGGATGAGAAATTGAGTTGGAACACTTGTCTATCCCATAAAAACTTGCTCTCTATTGGTATTTTCTATTATTTCACACACATTTCAAACAAGGAAAATATTACACCTAACTATAATGTTTTAGGCTGACTCTCCAGGCTTCTGTATGCACCAGGATACACTTTTACTAAGCGCAAAACTGACTTGAATTCTTTGGGCTAGGGATACCTGAAAAAATGCTGACTTTGGCTCATACCACCCATTTGCTCATGCATTCCTATACACTAGAATTACTTTTCTGAATAACATTAAATTCCTCAACTCAACCCAACTTTCTGGGGGTTTATCCTTGCTGAATTTTTATAGCAATATATTTAAAATATGAATTTAGATAGCCTGTGTGATATGTCTTCATTTTAAGAATATGGTCTGGATTTAGGCTATACCTAAGTCTCAACTTTCACTAACTATTTTTTGTGATAGTTGAGACAAGTATAGTCTAAATCCAGAAAAGAGAGAGATGGAACAATTTGTGAGAAGCAGGAGAAAGGAGGGTGCCAAAGAAAAAGAAAGACTGCTGAAGAGAAAGAGAGGCAGTAGTTAGAAATAGGAAAGACCAGACATGAGAGTGAAAGGAAGTAAGAACAGAAAGAATAAACATCATGGATGAAAGTGCAAGGGTAGAAGGAGGGAGCAAGCATAAGTAGGGCCAACAAAGAGATGTTAAGTGATACAAAGAACAAAGTTAGGGATGAAAAGGAAACAAAAGATGTCATGCTACAGAGAGGAATAATGTTATAAAGAAGAAAAAAGAGGGAGAAGAAAAGGGAAAATGAGGAAGGACAACTGCCAGGCAGTTATCAAGCAAGAGAATTTAGAAGCGCTAACAGGATTGCTCAGTTTGGACAAAATGCAATACAGCAGTGCACATGTGCATGAGTGTTTGGCAAAAAGGATAAAATAATTGATACCCTTAGCTTGTACCATAGGTCCACCTAAATATTTTAGAGGTTTTCAAAATGAGAGAAAGAAACCAGAGTACATGGGAACTCATATACAGAATTCTAGATGCAGGTACTAGAAGACCCAGATTAGCCTTGGCCAGCCCTTGTACCACCTGGGGCTGCTAGACGTTTCCAGCATGTGAGATTAGGGGCCTCCCAATCATTTTATGTTCACTCACCAATCTGGAGGAGGGGGGAAAAAAAATGTAGAAAAATGCGAAAGAAACATATCGGAAGCCTGTCTTTTCAGTTCTTACGTTATTTAATTAGAATAACAGTATTTCTGTGGATGGGGACAGAAAGGGACACTGCCCTGGGAATGGGCAGCTGTGAACAGTTCTCAGAGCATCCATTTAGAAAAGATCAAGCCTCAGTGAGCCCATGTTTCCTGATGGTCAGTTTCAATGTTTCTCTGTGGTTACCACAGTGACATAATTGTTTTGTTGTGGTTCGCTAGGGAGATAAGTGGCTTGCTCTCAGTAAATCCCAATTATTCACCTTTTATTCTTTTATGCATTAACATAATCTCTTTCCTTTGTTTATTTGAAAGTTGTTTGAAATTAAATTGCAGAAATAAATATTTCATGAACATTTTAATTTAATTGCGCAAAGGAATACAGAAAGCAAGAACCCCCAAAATGCATCTCGGACAAGATCTTTGGGTTACTTTTCAAGAATGTGAGGGAAATTCACAACTCAGAATTATTATGGGTTCATTTGCAACTGTTATTTTCAGATTTTTATTACGCAAACTAGAGGCTTGTCCTCTTCATGTTAGTAATGTATCTCGAAGACGAACTTTTATTCTATTCTACCACTGCATAGGAAGGACTCTCTTTTTTAATCATTTTTCCAGGCCTTTGTTTTGTATAGTGTCAGGTTTAATTTTTTAGCCTCTAAAGTTCAGAGCTGTCATAAAGCTCTAGATATCTTCACCCTTTCTTACCTAGAAGGTCAAGGCAGTATGCCAACAGCATGCTGGCTGTCTGCTCAAGCAAGAGGAGCTCAAATGAACCATATGTTAAATCTCATTGACTGGTTTTATGTATGGCACTATATAGATATAGATCTCTAACCAACAAAAGAATCTGATTTTAAATTGCAGTCATCAGAAAACAAAGAAGTGGTCACACCTTTTAGCAGTATACCACCTCTCTTCTGCTTTTTGCAGTTAGTATTGCTTACTGTACAATAGTTAGATAAACAATTTCTGATATGAAAAGCAATGGGAATGGGGAGAAAAGACTTCTGAATGCAATCTTCATATTTCTTTAGCAAAAATCTCTGAAAGTAGCGACTTCCATAGCATACTGAGACTTTGGGATCATTTCATGTCCTTTTTCCCCTCTTTCTTCTTGCTTTTTTCAATGGAAAAGCAAATGCTGGCACAGGTACTTTTCCCAATTACTGCAACCTACATTAGTTTAACACTTCTCCTTTATTGACAAGTTAATACAGCAGCCTTAAACTGCTGTGGGGTGCAATGCCATCCAAGTCCTTGCAAGTCCTTAAAATTGAGAAGTTGGACCAGCAAAACTGCATTTTTCTCAGTAGAGCTCACATAACCCATTTACCACGTTGGTACAGTGTGATGTCTTTAATACACCTTCATTTATATCAAGAGTGTTTTGCTACTACAATACCCAACTATCCTGGCATGGCAAAGCACTACTAAAATTGAAAACATTTAAGAATCCAAATGCATACTGTTTCTCAACCTTTAAAAACCCTATGCGGACAGAACAATATGCTCCATTGTGAGCAACTTAAGCAAGAAGCGTGTTTCCCCATTTCTTTTTTCTATTTGTTATCCTCAGCTTAGTTTACAGTATTTTTATTTGTGGTAGTTCCCTAGCAACATTATTATTATTATTATTCCTGTTATTGTTGTTTTTGTTATTTATATTCATGGTCGTATTTTAAAGGCAAATTTGTTTCTCTGAAAGGAGATTTCTGTCAAAGAGGTTTTATCAACAGAAGGATTAGCTTCTTTTTCTTCATGCTTTGAAACAAAGTTGGCTTTGAAAAGGTCTTATCACTCTACTAAAGATAATGTTGCAGACTGTTAAGTCACAGTCTGATTACTCAAAGCAAGTTAATTAATCTTCAAATGCATATTTAATCACACATCCTATGCATTTCAGCACAGCTCAAGCATTAAGTACATTAGTCATTATTTTTCAGTAAAAGGTGAAATTAACAACATATAAGATTTGAGAAGTATGAATTTTAATCAAAAGTACATTAAAATTATATCATTTGGGATCTGCAAGGCTGAACCTCCAGATGACTGGCTTCATTACAGATCATTGTGGCTGAACGTTATTATTACTTGACAGCTGCTCTGTATCTGATGCAAATGAATTACTGGTCACGGTTCATGTCTAGCTGGCAAGTCTCTACATAGTAATTACCACCAAGTGGCACAAATCTGCAATTTACTTGGGCAATTCAGTCCACAGGCCAAAGATCAAACTAAGTGCAGAGGGGTGAGACACATAGGCAGGACAATGTGTGCTGCCTTTCCCTATGATGCATTTTCTCTTTCAGAGCTAATAGCTTAGAAATTTTTGGAAAATTTGCACAGAAAATTTTTCAGGGAACTTTGAAAACTCTTAAGTTAGATATCTCTGTTCAGTTTACTTTAGCAAAGTACATTCAATTTGATGTCCATTACCAATATATCCATTTACTTAATTTATTTGCTTTACACGGGGATGTTTCTAATAATGCTTGCTCTTTTGTTGCCTCTTATGATCTTTCTACTATTTTAAAGAAATACTATCAGCTTATTATTTTTTAAAGATCCAATTTCTAAATTCTGGGTTTGGCTAAAGCAACTGTTAAAAAGCATATGTCTGTTTTAAAAAGTCGGTTACAAAGTACTTTCTTTCCCTTTGCCATCTTTTTTTAAGTGTAGCAATTTTCTCTGACATTTTTAGCTAAATAACAGGAATTTTTGATTTTCAGCTTGATGACCTCCTTTATAAAAAGTCAGCTTTCAACTACTCCGTATTTTAGTGAAATAAACTCATAACATTTTCCATAGCAACATGCTATGATGTAATTGCTTTTGAATTATGATCACTGCAAGAGACTATGAATGAGACAAGCCTCACAAGCAAAGTAAAGCAATAGCTAAGCACATTTTCTTCATACAATAATAGTCTATTTCAAAATGTTTCTATGTGCAAGTTTTCCTTTAATAAGCATTGTACTACAAATGTATGACATTGGTAGTGGAAGATGTGCTCATTCTGAGAGCCATGAAATTATTTAAATTGACCATTTCTTAACACAACTGTTCCTTTAACATGTGAGAGAAATGAACTCTCTCCATTGCCAAGTGGAAAAGAGTTAATTAGATTCTCATCCAGCTGTAGAGCCAATTAAGCTATTAGTTATATATAAGGCACCTGACAAACACAAGGCTTCTTCCCCCTCAAGACTTTAGTTACAGGTTAATGCTATACTTAAGAATGTTGTTATTTACAAATACCCATTAAAACAGTTTGTTTAGTTTCAGCCCTTGGAGATTTCACAAGCCGTGAGATGATTGGTGGGTATTGTTTAGAAGATCATATTAATGATTTGGGTTATATTGTACTATTCCTTTTGCTTAGTTGGAAGACTGAGGTATTTCAGTTGTAATATCATGTCTAAAATTCTGCTAGGAACCTCCTATATTTTACATACATATTGCAAAGAACTTGAAAACTGTTTGATGCACACCTACAATAAACAAAAAAGTACTGACTCCCATTATTGACTTACTACCATTGCTGCAAGAAGAAATCAGATCTTTCAGGGTACAAACTGAGAATGCTTTTAGTATTAAACTACTTAAGTTGGAAGAGGAACTACTATTATATAGGTATGATGTTTCCTTAAAAACAAAGAGAAAGATGAAAACAAACAAAAAAACCCCTTATCTTTTAGCAAAAGAGAATTCAGCTAGTGATTACTAATTATAAAGCCACTCTAAATATTGAAGCTGGTGATTCTGCTGAATTTAAAGGGACTATCCTCAGAAAGATATAATAGAAGAAAAACTTAACTCAAACAGGACAGTCTTTGAGAAGGATGAATTAAACAGAAGCCATCAAAAAAGTTTTCAGTTTCAGTTTGTGCTGTTTATATAAAGGGATATGCTGCTTATATAAAGGGATATACTTGTCATGCAACATAATTTTTTTACAGAATGCTCTTTCACAGTTTTGAAGAAGCAAGGAAGACTAATCCTATATGACAGCTAATGGGCATAACCAATGTGTTGTCACAATATTTTTTTTAATATAGAGCCTTCTTTTCATTTCTTTGTCTTCTGTCTAATCATGTATTTTCAGGCATAAGTACTAGAAAATCTGGATTTTAAAAACTAACAGCTTTTTGTGACTACTGAGATCAAAATATCAAATAATTTGAGGAGATGCACAAGATAGTATACATAAGTCTTGGACATTACTTGGAAACTCTTGTGGAAGTGGGTTATTTAACTGCTTATGGAAAGATTTCTTCCCCCTTGTTTTAAAATACCTGGTGCTGTCCCCAGAGGAGCAAGTATAAACTTGAAAAGATAGTGGTATAATATAATTAGATATGAATTTGGATGATCACATAGTATGGTCACTTGGTAGCATTCCTTCTTGGAAGGAGTTTAACCTGCTTGATAAATACTGTTCTCTATGATTGCTTGAAAATCTCTTCTGTGAAAATGTTCAGCTTTCCAAATTTGAATTGGGGATGCCACAAAGCACCTGAATCTTCCTTCACTCCTATCAGAGCACTATACGTCAGGTGTAATTTAAGTTTTTGTAGCTGAATCTTCTTGTGTCACAAGAATCAAATCTCTAGGATCTAGAGGGAACTCAGGCAGGATCAGAGTGGAAAGAATAGTTTAGAGTTGACTCTGAGAAGGTAACCTCTAAAGTTACATAGGAATTCTTACTGCAGCAATTAAATCTTCTGTAAGTGAGACCCATTAAGTATGCAAAGCACAGAGGTGTTCAACATCTGCCAGAATTAGACCTTAGTTTTATGCTCTGCTCTTTTTTGTTTTTACAGAGTAAATGGGCATTTTTGTTTACAAATCAAAAGCTGGATGCATCTAGAGCAAATAAGTATGACTTCAAAAGCCAACATGATCTGCTTTGGCAACTCATGGGGGTCACATAAGAATTTTTTTTCTAGGAGTTGGATGTTAAATTTTTCTTGTGTGTTTTATTTGTATTTTTATTAACCTTACAGTAAGATCCCACAGACCTCAGCTGGAAGCTGTTCTAGCACTGTGTGGCTGTGTTCAGGAAATGCTTGATAGTACTGAATTTAGGCTCAGCTGAAGGAAATAACTAGTTGTTACTAAGGGGGGGGGGGAGGTTGAGTCAGGATAAAAGGATGATTTTGGCCTAGAAAAGATACTTGTAAGAGAAGAGTTCAACACTGCACAGTTTTTGTGAATGTCTTTAGTTTCTGTAGTGCAATACAAGAATAACTTAGAGAACAGCTAATTGCTGTGTTCAATCTGAGAGACCACTTAGTTTCAGCTATACAGTCTTGCCAAAATGAAAGGTGACAAGTAAAACATTAGAAGTTCTCCATAAAATTAATAGTGAGTAAAGAAAATTTTGAACAAATATGAAAAACTGAAAGTTATATTTGCATAATTATAAAACCACTTATTCTCACCCATGTATTGGATTTATGTTTATTAACTACATAAAACCAACGGAGTCTTAGCAGTTGCAGTGAAACATCTCTCAAGGTTTTTAAACAAGTTACAACAGAAATACTGGTACCAACACGGCCAATGTGTAAACATTGGTTTCCTTTTCCATTGTTTAGTTCTAGCACACAGGTCTATTTTTCAACAATGTCAGTGTTACCCACCCAGACAATCAGTCAACTATTTCCTTTGCAAAAGCATTTTCATTCTGTTCCTCCTCCTGTTATCAAATGAGTAAACAAGTTTATCTTGTTTATAGAGAATGAAGGTGCATTCTGTTCTGCTGGTTACCGTGACAAATATGGTACAGAAGAATCCTTCAAAACATCCCTTCTTTGGATGAAAGCCCAGGAATATAAGAACTGATCCTCAAGAGCAGTGGTCAGACCTCAGCCTTCTGTGGTAGTTAAAAGCCAAGTTACCATTCCAGCCAACAGCTATTACTCTAAGACCATATTTTGAATGAATAAGAGGAAAAAACACCCCTACTTCCATCCCTGCGAACTGGCTGGAATATTGGCTTGGACTAAGCTGTCACTATAGGGAGATTGTAGGTCAAGGTCAGATATTAATTCTTGAATCCGTACATTTAAGGCAATATTTTTACCTATATATTTATACATGTATATAAAATCTCACATCAAGAAGTTCTTTTTATCCTTTCTAAACTCTTGATAACACTTCAGAGAGAAGGCTATAGTAGTACTATCCAAATAAAAGTGCCAGACTTTTTTTATATTAGACTTTTTGCATTCCCAGATCACAACAAATGTTAATATGAATGTAAGAGTTCTTAGACAAAAGCAATCTGATAATATCCTGCTATCTTGCAGAGCTATTTATATACCTTCTCTTTCTGATGCCAAATGTTTTAATACAGACTTTCATTAAGATTAGCAAGTACAAAATGTACAGCCTCATTCCCTCCCCACCACATCCTGACATAAGAGTTTAGTTCCAAAGGCAACACAAACAATGCACACTCGCTCTATGATTCTCTATAGATAAAGGAAGTGGAAAAAGTAAATAATTTGTATTAATATCTGCCTTAGTAAAGCTGTACATAAAGGTATCATTGTTTAAGAATTCTGCATTGCTCAGGGCATATTAAATATGAGAACTTTTTTTAATCACTGATCGCAGTCTTTCTAATCAGTCTCAAGTGATTCAAATTGCTCCTACTAGAATTATACACAGGAGAGAGTACTTCAAATTTTCAAGGATGCACTCCAGACCATAAGCTTTATACAAGTGTTTCTCAAAAGACCACATTGCCCTTTTTCATGATAAGTGTAATAAATATTCAATTGCTAACAAAATATTACTTAGAGCATGCTCCTCCTCTGTGCTATGTTGTCTCTAGATGAAGGGTGTTTTACCCTTAACATCACCCAACAGTGTGCTCTCCTCATAGTGCGGTTAATAAAAGGGTCTCTTCCTGCAAGAAAAAAAAAAAGAGGAAAAAGAATCACTGAGATCTTTTCTGCTCCCAGAATTTTATGCTTAGCTTTGGCACAGAAATAAATCAGAAGTGTACTCTTCCCAGTGTCCAGTGGGTATTCTAAAGTACTTGTAGGAACTTGGAGTTCTGCTGGAGATCTCAATGATATGGATAGATCTTGCTTTTTGCTGAGGCCAGTAGTGAAACTCCCATGCTTTCAGTAGTGGAAGAATTGGGTCATTTTGACAGATTTCAACTTAGTCAAAAAAACACCTTTAACTCAGCGTATTTCAGTGGCCAATAAAGATGCATAGCTAACTAATATAATGTGAAAAACTGAGTCAGACTTTGCCCAGTACTGTTGTTGACCCTGACCTTGATCACAATTGTGATCTAATTTATTCTAGTTCAGGACTTGTGCAACCCCTTGAGCTCTGTGAATTTATTCTTCACCTCTCTCAGGTAAAATTAGCACATGTTTCTTTCAAACTTTTCAAGGCTTTTTTCAGATTTCCAGATCCTCAATTACTATTGAAAAGAAGGGGGAAAATCCAAAAGGCCATGCAATAAAATAGAGGTCCAGAACTCCAGTTAAATTTCTACTAATTAGTTTAATGATCCATACAGTATGAATACTGCAGCAGATAACTGAGCAAATTTTGTCAGTTCTTTTTCATATCTGCCTTTGCTTACCTTTACCTATAAGCTTTCCACTACATTGTGGAACACCTTTGAGAAGCACTTCATAGTTCAATTACACAACCTTTAGATGAGTTGCTAGGAAAACATTGCTAGTATGCAAGTTCTGGCCTTCCATAAAGGAAATAAGAAAGATGCAAATCTTAAAATAGCATATATAATGAGGAAATAAATTCTTAATAGGCAGTTTAGTACTAGGCTAAAGATCCAAAGAAAGATCATTCAGGTCATACAGGTACTCGGCCAAGGCATAGTTTCACATTTTATCATAACTATATGCTAAATGAAACCATTATTCAAGGAGAACACAGTCTTTAATTGATATCTAACCATTAATGTAAGACAAGAAAATACGTTCTTGGTTTCAAGAAATACAATTGAACTTGCCAGATAAATAAAGCATATCCACATCTAAGTTAAGCTGCTGAGTCCTCTGTCTTATCTAATGCTGGAACTGATCCCGTGCTGTTTGCACCACTTCTGAATTACAAGTGTGTGGGATACTTGGAAAGTAATGGGCACACAGTGAACAATCCAGACTCGATAGAATTGATCAATTTGTGAGCCAAGGATGTTTTGTAGGCAGCAGACTTCAAGGATGCTTTGCTTGTGGACACATATTTAGCTAACGGTAGTAAGAGCATTCCAGACGCCTTTAGAAGGCCTTGAACAGAATAAACAAGAAGACAAAAAAAGAAAGATACCAATTAGAAGAACACAGGTGCGCATTCCACGATAAAGGGAACTTGGCACAAAGAACCTCAATTCGGCAGCTTATCTTGACCAATTAGACTGAGACAAATTTCGCATGTTTTAGTTAATACAACCAATTATGCCTTATGTTTATGCGCGTGTACAGTGTTGATATAACCAATCATTAGGTGTAACTAGGCGCGTGGACAGCACATGCTAACCAATCTCTAATTTGCTTATGCGTGAACAGTAACTAGAATGAACATATAAACCGAGCTATCTTGGCAATAAAGTGGCATCTGCTTGATCATATTGATTGTGTGCAGTGTCCGTGACTTCCGCGTCAACACAAGTGATGCCGTAAGAGTATAAGCATTTTACAAGATCATTTCCACAGAAAAGGTATCTTCCTTGTTGCCAAAAACCCCACCAATAAAGTAGGATAAAAATGTGTTAGACTCTTGAAGACTATTAAATGCTTCGGTCTTTTCTTCATCCTTGGTGTGATACCAACAAAGACGTCTGTTTTAAGAGATGAGCAACGTAACACAAGTCTTATTTTTGCTACAGAGCTAGATTATTGATTGCTTTCCTGTTCTCAGGACTAGAGAAGGCTGTTTGTTAGGAATTGTCTGAGAAAATACTGAAGACATGAAAACATGAAAGTTAAAAAAAAAAACCAACCCCATGTTTACTTAGCAAAAGTATGTTGAGGGTTAATTAACAAATGTATTATTTTAAGTCTTTATTCTGACACATTTGAGTTAGCTGCTTCTGCTTCAAGAGAACATGGATGCCACTGTTTGTTATCACACAGGAGAGAATATCGGCACCACGGTAGCAGAGGATAAAAGTGAAAACAAAACCCAAGCTTGTGTATGTCTTAGGGTGTATTCCAGTCCACATAGGTTCCTCTGCTGAGTGGGTCATTTTAGCATTTCAGTGTCTCCCTGAAGTGCATTTAAAAATTTCCTTAATGTCTGCCATGTGACTACTTACACATCTCCTCCTCTGAGGGTAAGAACAACATGCAATTTAGTGGTTTGTGCTTCAGAGTTCTGGTTGGGGTATTTGGCTTGGTGGGGTTTGTTGTTGTTGTTTAGGATTTTGGGGGAGGGGACAAGGTTTTCCTTTACCATCTTTCTGTCCCTCTTTTTTTTTTTTTTTTTTTTTTTGGGTGACATCCTTCATTTAGTCATGCAACAGTTAGGCAAACACATCTTTCCTCCTTGTGAGTGGCAATGTAGAAGAAAGTGTCATCTAGTGGTTAAAGGGCAGGGGTGTGGAAAGGAGGGACCATAGAATGCTGAAACCATGTTAGCCTCCTCCTCTTCGATTAGTCCTGCTCTACTATAGCGTGAGTATGTTGAAGAGGCAGATCAAAGAAATGACCCTTCCATTGGAACAGAAATTGATAATGTTTGATACACCTTTCCTTCCCGCAGGGGACAATTCCTTCTGTGAAACTCCTGAAATTGTATCTCTCATTCTCCCACCACTATGATTTCTTCAGTGCTTTGCATGAAGCTTTTCTTTCTTTCATTTTCTGGAAGCTTTGGTTGGCATATACTTTTCCTGGAATGTATGGTTTTTACCTGCGTGCTTTCTCTGTTTCTGTTTGTAACTTCTTCTGGCATTGCTGAGATAGAAATCTGAGTGCTTACATAAATGAAGCTGAGTATAGTTTCAAAATACATAACCCAACAAACTTTAAAGTGATAAATATGCAAATTAATTAAAATAATTCAGCATAAAATATCCCCCTGTTTAAAATAAACCTGAAGCTATTGCAGAATTAATCTGCTGCAAAAAGCAGCGCTGATGTTGCCTTATAAATCTCTTCCATTTGGTTGGTGGTTTTGGAGGTGTTTTGTGGGTTTCTTTTTAATAATTTAGGGTTGCCTTTTTTGTACTATAAAGTAAATTCCTGATGTCTTTTCTCCCACTCTTGGCAACGGAGAAACATGGTTGGTTTCCATAGTTTTTACATTTAAACAGCAAAATCTGCAATTATAATCACAACTCTAAATGTGTCAGCAGTAATTAGAAGTAGACAGTTTAAACTGTGAATGTAAAATGTAAGGAAATTCAAGAACATATATGTTATAAAATGCACTAAAAGGAATAAAATAAGTATAGTCATCCAGATTCTTAGTATAAATCAGCATAACTTCCATTATTTGCAAGAGTGCTGGATCAGTCCAGCTCACCCCATAGTATGAGATCTAAAATGTGGGTTGAGAGTAAAATTTGGTCTCTGTTGGGTCAGAGTTTTCCAGAATGTGTTTTCTAATATGAGAGGAGAGTAGGACTGCTTTAAACAGCTGTTGATATGTACCATTTAACGAAAGGAAAATACAATATTGTCTTAGACTGAGACTTCTGGGAGATATTATGCCTAAATAACTAAAGGGGGGAAGGGAGGGGAAGGCATCCAAATTATAGGAAATTCTGTCTTCTGTAAGGCTTTGTTACTGCTTGTTAATCTGATGAGAAATGTAAAATATAATGTGCTAGTAGACCTTGACTCCCAAATTCTGTGAATGTCAACAAAAAATTATGCAGCATTATTGGTCTCAAAGGTTTGGCTGCAGAGGATAAATTAATTTTTGCAAACACAACAGTAAAATGTAAATCTTCTGAAGGAGGCCTTGCAATAGCTAGAAACTAGCATGATGTTTGTTTTTTCTGGGACTATATAATTTTACTGTTTGCAAGTGAATTTTCATTTTTGGTACATAAATAACTGACCACCAGTCAGATTCACACAGGAGAGAAATAACAAATTTTATTTTCCTTTCTTTTATCTGAGGGCTGGCTCAAGGCTGCTCTGATCACATCCCAGTTCAGTTCATTCAATGACTAGCTTCAGCAAGCCATTTTGAAGCAGAGGACACTACAATTCAGTGATACAGTCACATCAAAGGGTCTCCACCAGCCTGAACTGGAAGACTATGGCTTAGCACTGACTGTGCTGACTGCCTGCTTCCTTAGGAGTCTTCTAAACTGTGGGAAAACCCAGCAAACAGAGTAAACAATCTTCTGTTTTCCACCTGCCAGTATATAGATAAATAATTAATCTTGGGAGAAAAAGAAAAATAGTTTGTGGTCTGGAATATATGTTGTGGAGAAATGCTTTTCAGTCTATGGACCATTTCAAAGGCATCTGTGAAAGGTAACTACTTGATGGCAGCCTTAAATTTACTGTAAATGATTTACAGCTTCAGTAGTTATCACTCCACCAATCAAAAACTGTTGAACACTTCCATGGAGAGATTTTGGGGTGTGGGGAAGGGGCAATCTGCAGGAAATGTCTTGGTCTTAGATCAAAACAGCTAACACTGCAGCACATCACTGTTGCTGGCATGCAATGAAGGCTGTAGATACAAAAACAGATGCGCTATTTTGAACAACTATGGCAGAACAGTTTGAAAAAATTAGCCTAAAAGTTTGAGAATATTGCAAATAGTCATCTGTTGAGAAATAAGGGAAAAAAAAAGAATAAAGCAATGAGCAATATATTTTTCTTTAGGTTATTTTTTATTTATTCCCTCTCTTCTAAGCAGAAGCAAACAATTTATTCTCTAGAGCTCTGAAAGGTTAGTCACTTGCAAGAAAATAAGGATATGAAGAATGGCTAAATAAAAAGAGTTAAAATGTCAAATGCCTAGGGATAAAGCAAAATAACAAAGCAAATACTTCTGTGTTTTTCAAATTGCTGGGTATTGTGTCTTTCTGAAGACAAGTAAGCATATTAGTTTAAATAATACATTACCTTTTGCATGAGGAGAATTGTCACTGGATGCAAAGAAAAAAAGTCAATTCAGAAGTGGTGAAAGACTATGACCAATATTCAGCTTTTTAGTGAGCCGCTACAGTACAACAGTGAGCTCCTCTGCTGTCAGAAAGCACGCTCCCGTGGGTGCCCAGGAACAGGCAAGCACCAGCTAAATTCTTTTCAGAGTTGCCAAGCCACAAGAGTAAGTTCTGCATGAGAGGATACTCAGTAGGTTAATGGTAGAGTACATTCGAAGGTTATTATACCACCCCATTCCTACCCATCTCACTGGACTAGGAAAAGTAATTGGATCATTACAGGTTGTCCTGGTTTCAGCTGGGATAGAGTTAACTGTCTTCCTAGTAGCTGGTACAGTGCTATGTTTTGAGTTCAGTATGCGAAGAATGTTGATAACACTGATGTTTTCAGTTGTTGCTCAGTAGTGTTTAGACTAATGTCAAGGATTTTTCAGCTTCTCATGCCCAGCCAGCGAGAAAGCTGGAGGGGCACAAGAAGTTGACACAGGACACAGCCAGGGCACCTGACCCAAACTGGCCAACGGTGTATTCCATACCATGTGACATCCCATCTAGTATAGGAACTGGGGGGAGTGGGGGGGCAGGGAATCGCCGCTCGGGGGACTGGCGGGGTGTTGGTCGGCGGGTGGTGAGCAATTGCACTGCGCATCATTTGTACATTCCAATGCTTTCATTATTGCTGTTGTCATTTTATTAGTGTTATCATTATCATTATTAGTTTCTTCTTTTCTGTTCTATTAAACCGTTCTTATCTCAACCCACGGGTTTTGCTTCTTTTCCCGATTTTCTCCCCCATCCCACTGGGTGGGGGGGGAGTGAGTGAGCGGCTGCGTGGTGTTTAGTTGCTGGCTGGGGTTAAACCACGACACAGGTAGAAACCTGTTTTCAAAAAATATCTTTTCTCTCCATTGCAGCCTTGTCTGGCTCTTTCCCAAGACATTAAAAAGAGTGATTTTCAAAACTTACTCAGAAATCCCTAGGGTGAATTTGCATCTGGACATGGTGAGTCTATCAGCTGGAGACATTCAAGATGTAATATTTCACCTATAATGTAGGGGCAGGGACCAAATGAAGAATTTTTCAAGGTTTATAATAAAATTCCTGAGATCTAGTCTCAAATTTCTGCTTTCAGTAGATTAATGTAGTTGCTTAAGCTTTTCCTAGTGCTTGAGACAGAAAATCAGTATGTATTTCACACATTTTGGATATAGGGCCCAAGAATGCAACAGTATTCTAAAACTCTGGATGATTATTTCAGAAAGATGACTTTCAGGTTTCTGTAGCAAAAAAATGCTTAGTGTTAGACCCTTCTGATTTGCAATATGCACTTACTGTTGGTATTGAAAAGTCTGGATATATTTTTTTATTTAAAAAAAAAAGGTTGGTTTTTAATTAGCTTCTTTCTGCTAATTTGTTTTGTGCTGCTCTTCATGACTCCCATGCCCCAAAAGCACAAAAGTTTGGAGAAGCTGGTTGGCAGAAGTGCAAATATGACCTCTGTGTTCTCCTGCTAATTTTTATCACTTTCTAATCTACAATTAAATGATTGGAAGAGACTGCCTTAGTGGGAAATACAACTTTAATGAAAGACCTTCTAAATCATGTTCTGTCTGATTACACACTCTAATCTGCTTTGTAAGGCATGTTCCTGCTACACGTTGTAGTCTGCCTTCATTCACTTGATTCCTAGAGACCGGTTAGTGTTCCTGCAATCCAAGCCAATCCCAAAACAGGCAGAAAGAGAATGGGTTTTTGGCTGCAGGCCACTGTGTGGCTGACAATGAAGCCGTTTAAACAGAAAGAGGTTTTTTCATATAGTACACTTTGTGATGGAAACCAGATTTATTGCTTAAATAACCTGACCTTTTTCACAGTTCAGCCCAATTTGGTTAATTTTGTGAAGGATTGTACATCCTAGGGCAGCATGTCCTGTTGATACAGAAAATGATCTGTCCTACATTTTAGATGTATCGGAGCAACATTTAATTAAAATGCATACATTCTGTATAACGTAACAACAGAACCAAAGCCAATCCTGGCTCCCAAGGAAATTATCTATGCTAACCAAAAGTTATTTTCCCTCAACACCATGTAACTGTTTCTTTTACTAAACTTATTAAAACCATTTTAAGCTTTGATGTTCTGCAGCTCTTTGGCTGATGTTTGCATCAGACGTTATTCATCCTCCTAAGCAGTATGTTCTTCCAGAGCAGATACTGACACTACTCAGTAATTTATTTCTGTTTAAAATTAAATGCATTTAAAATGTATCGAATTGACAGACCTGGAGATGATAGTCTTCTGCGCACTTTATCCACAGGACAGAAAAGGCACAAACTGTAGTATTGTCAGTTTTTCTTTATTAACCTAAGCTAGCACCTATAAGTGAGATGGTGGTTTCTTCATTATATTCTTTTATATATATAAAAAATGCCTTGTTGCACCCTCCTTAAAATGCCTTCTTGCACCCTCCTTAACTGGAATCTTGGCTGGTGTCCTCTCCTCTTACCACCAGTTTTAATGACATATTGCTATGAATATCCTTATACCTATTCTGGCTGTGGAAGTTTATCCGACAACTTAGGTTTTGTACAAGTAAGAAACTAATCACAGAGGATGACTCCTTTCATTCTCCTGTGGGCAAGTACAATGGACAGGATTCTAGGGAACTGATTTCAAATGAGCTGGTAAAGAAATTTGATGTTGTTCTGGGAGGCAAGGGTTCTACAATGAAGACTAAGAGATTTTTGGAAGTATTATGAATAGAGTCCCGAGGATTACTTCAGTGGCAAAAACCAGTTTAGGCCTCATTGAAAAAGCCATGCCCCTGAATTTTAAGACCATCTTATTAAACACATCCAAATAGTCTTCATTTTAAAACCAAAAAATGCTACTCCTTGCTTTGGAGATATGCATAACATTTCTAGATTTTATTGTTGTTGTGAGAATGATGTTACAAATCTCCACATACAAATACAAAGAAATTATTCATTTCTTTGGGCCAAAGGACACTATTTTTGGTGGAAGAACTCAAATGTGCTGTGGAGGTTTATGACTGGTGAAAGAAATTGGATTCAGGGTGCCAAAGACCAAGCTGCATGTTTAAGTGAACATAATATGCTGGTCTTATGGTTAGATACCACATTTTCCTTTTCTAAACCCAAACTGTCTACATGTTTGTTCATTGTCTCTTTTACAATTACAGATAAGTAATAGTTAAGATGGGCAGCTACATACCATATGCACATTTTTTTAGAGCATCAGGTACTTTTCAGATATGGTGTGTAGGATAGATTTCACAACAGACTTCATTTCTCTTTCAAGCACTGTTAGTAATAAAGCAGCTTCGTAAGTTTAGACTGGCATTTTCCACTGCCCTCTTGTCACATACAACAATGTCATTTTATCACTTCCAGACATGTAACAAGTACATCTTGACTATAATCAGTTTTCTCATCTCTGCCATTTCTAACAGATAGAGGGTTCCACAACCTTTTTTTTCCATCATGGTTAGAAACTTTCTCCTTGTATCTGTCCCAAACTTGCATATGACCATCATACATATGCTCATTTATTCTTAAACCAGTACTGTTTTATAGCTCTTTCCTTTCTTTAGTGTTTAATCCAGCAGATATATCTAGAGGGATTAAGTTTGTTCCCCTTTGGCCTTCATTTTTTCTATGCTAAATTATCCCAGCTTCTTTTCTGACCTATTATATGAACAGACTGTGTATCCCTTCTACTAGTTGTCATAATAGCCCTTCTCTGTTTGCACTAACATTGCTTTAAAAATTATTGCCTAGAAAGACAGATGGAGTTTCAGGTTAATATTTTTAATTTTTTGTTTACAACTGTCGTGGTTTAACCCCAGCCAGCAACTAAGCACCACACAGCCACTCACACACTCCCCCCCCACCCAGTGGGATGGGGGAGAAAATCGGGCAAAGAAGCAAAACCCGTGGGTTGAGATAAGAACGGTTTAATAGAACAGAAAAGAAGAAACTAATAATGATAATGATAACACTAATAAAATGACAACAGCAATAATGAAAGCATTGGAATGTACAAATGATGCGCAGTGCAATTGCTCACCACCCGCCAACTGACACCCAGCTAGTCCCTAAGCAGCAATCCCCCGCCCCCACCTCCCAGTTCCTATACTGGATGGGATGTCACATGGTATGGAATACACCGTTGGCCAGTTTGGGTCAGGTGCCCTGGCTGTGTCCTGTGCCAACTTCTTGTGCCCCTCCAGCTTTCTCACTGGCTGGGCATGAGAAGCTGAAAAATCCTTGACATTAGTCTAAACACTACTGAGCAACAACTGAAAACATCAGTGTTATCAACATTCTTCACATACTGAACTCAAAACATAGCACTGTACCAGCTACTAGGAAGACAGTTAACTCTATCCCAGCTGAAACTAGGACAACAACATAAGTGAACTTTTGGTGGGGTGTGTGAACTAAGAAGTGGACAGCAAAGGATTAGCAGTCCTAAACCAGACTTATTAATTTGAACAAGGTGTCAGATCTGAGAGAAGTTGAGGAGGGGACAGAGCAGCTTTCTAGAAGCTGAGTAGGGGAAAAACAGGTAATACTTCAGGTACTTTGTTTTTCTAAGGCTGTGATGCAATAAGGGCGGTAGAGCTTCTGCTAAACTGTAATCACGGAAAGAAGCTGCCCAGGGCGGTGTGGGGGGTGGTCAGTCTGAGAGGGAAGGTAGCTAAGTGACCTGAAGCAAAGCCAGAAATTTGAACAAAGGTCACTTTCTGGTTTGAGGTTTTTCCAGAGCTGAGCTATGACCACAGAAATGATGAACCTCTTACAGTGTCTGAAGTGACGGAGTGACTCTATAAAGATTATTGAGGCATGGGAGACATATGTGAAGGGACAACATGGCTATGCAAAATAGCTTTTTGATGTTTAACATACTTTAAAAAATTTAAGTACACTCAAAATAACACATCTTGGGGGATGCCTGGTGGGGAACAGAACTGAAACTGAATGTAAATAGTTATTTGGTCTTGTTTTTTAAGAAGTCAAAATGTGCTGCAAATATTTTTCCTTAAGAATAACTCTAAAAAGAATCAAAACACGTTTGATTCTAGTCTTAATCCATAGTGTCACAGCCAAATTCTAACTCAGGCTATCAACATCTACGTTTTCCCTGTAACCAGCACTAGAAGCAACAAACTTCCCAGTTTGTCTTCAAGATCTTGTGGGCCCTGTTGAGCTCTGCCATATAATGTGCCAAAGACATGTTGCTGCAGAATGGCTAATGTAACTAGTCCATGTTACTTTGTGATGGGGGAAGAGATCTTTGGAAGGACAAGCATAATGTAAAATGGTATTTTCTCATCCTTAGGGTAAAAAAACTCCTTAAGGATTCTTTATATTTTGACCATTGATAAATCTACCCTTTAATTATTGGTATATGATAAATTTGATGATGTTCTAGACTTAGCCTGTTCAGTGGCTGTTTGTATTTCTGTCATCTACTTTTATTTATAATCCTATTAGAAAATTGTCACAGAGAATTTATAGTAGAAGTGCCTAGTTTTCTTGTCAGAGCTGCTGCTTGTAAACTGAATGTTTTGACTGCCTGCTTCAAGTAAGATCTAGAGTTCCAACAGGCACAAAACCCAGGTTTTTGTATTGGTGTTTTTATTCAGGATAGCCTTGATAGGCAACAGCATTCATGTAACTCTTGAAATGGAAAACCAGCATCTAAATAACAAAAACTGGGTGTAAAGGGGATGGTTATACTGATCTAAATTCATAATTAACAACTCTCCATTTACAAAAATTATACTGAATTATGCTTGGTCTTTTATAAGGCAAACTGTCATGGCTGGGCCTTTGTCCTGACTTAGCTCTTCTAAGTTGCTTTGTGGGAGTTTTTCTCTGTGGAGCAAAAAAGAATTGTGAGCTATAAGGAATTCATGGAGGCAAATTCTTAGTCCTCACAAGAGATAGTAAATGGATAGAAATTGGGGCAAATAGCAGGAGATAAACTTATCAGTGGATAATCCTTTGCCTCTTTCTCCCCTCCAGCCACTCCCCCCACCCCTGCCAGAAGGTCTTCAGATTCAGACTTTTTCCTGGCACCACAGTTGAAGGTGCAGCTTGGAGTTCTGCAAATGCATTCTAGGTAGATACAGTATGAAATTAGTTACTTGCAGTCTGGGAGCTTAAGAGCATATTACAGCAGTGCTAATGTCTCTGTATGCCAGAAAAGAATGAAAGTGGAGCTCAGAAGTTGTGTTGGCTGAATTCTGGCAGCTGTTGGACCTGCCTGTGAGCTGTGCAGGCAACTGTGTGATGCCAGCTCTTCCTCTCTGACAGCAGTGGATGCAGATCACATGGGAGGTGTTTGAAGATCCTGTGCCTGACAGACTCTTGTTCCCTGCAGCTCCAATTGCTGTAGAAGTAAAAAAAAAAAACAAAAACAAAAAAAAACCCCAAAACTGTTGAAGTCTCTTCATGTTGAGTGTCTCTGTGGAGTAGACATCAACCATATTTTCTGATGCTTACCTTTTAAGATAACAGCTGCTGATTCTTCTCTACCCACACTGCTGTTTGTGATCTGAGAACACTAACAGCCCTCCAACAGTTTGACCTTCTCTGCTTGTCATTTCTGAAGAGCTAACAACAAATACTTCTTCTCTCATCTAAATACTTCTTTTCCAAGAATCTGTCTTCTTTTTTCCAAAGAAAATAAACTGTCTTCTTACTTTATAAACCTCTCATAATTCTGACTTTTTTTCTTCTGGACTCTCTGTTTGTCCTTTTCTTTAAGAATACATTTCAGACTGGATGTCGTCTTGGCCGACTGAGATCCCACCAGTATCAACCCGAGTAAAAGAATAACCCCTTTCTCATATGCTTATTAATATACCCCAGAGTGTCATGTTGAGATTTGCCTTTTTTGCAACAACTTATCTGCTCTGGATTTTTTGGTTCACAATAATACCAAAATTATTTTCTGCCCTACGGCTCCTAGTCAGTTATCTTCCCCACTTCATCTGTGCTTCTGTCTCCTTCTGAAGTGTATCTTTTAGTCTCTGTTAGCTTCCACCTTTTATTTCTGGACTATGTGAGGTACCAGTCCATGTTGATCATCATCTTTAAAGCTACTACAAAACCCTTGCCTGTTTGGCCTCTAAATGTGCATCTCTTTCGTTATTCAAGTACTAAATAGTGGTAGACATATGAACCACTCTTGCTCCCATGGGACATCTAAGGGCAAATCACATTTGCTTTCCTTTAGGGTGAGACATATACAGTAAGTTTGTCCAAATCTTTCTACTTGCTTATACAATTCTTCATGACATTCTTATAAAGTCTTGCCACAAACAGGGTATAGCTACAGTTGCGTTGATCATGATGAGTTTGAGATGGATCTTTTTACTTGGCTCCCTTCCATGGCAGGAAGGAGGAGGTATGAGACTCCATTAAGACGTAAAAGATACAGAAATAGAAATATATTCTGGTAACAGTTAACCAAAGGAATGGGTGTGGGGGGTGGGTGGGTGTCAATATTAATTTAAGCTTTGTCTTAGAAGCTGTTTTTTTGTTGTTCATTTGGGGTTTTTTTTTTAAGAGTTAGGATATGTGATATTTCAAGTAATGAAGAATTCATGGAAGAAGAACAGATTGTTGGGATAACTTACTCTTTATACAAACCTGGTAGCATTTCAATATTAAATATCTCCTGTTTTCTTCTAGATTTGCCAATAAAGTCTGTAATTAATGATAACGCATAAGGACGTGCTTGTGGCAGAGAGGTTGCAACAAGCAATGCTTTCTTGTTCTCTGTGTAGGAATCACTTTTCCAGGAATTTATCTTAGACAGTTCACTTGTTTTCCGGTTAGAGACATAAAAAGCAATTGTACAGTCCTTTACTGAGACCTCTTACCTGAACAGATTCCTACTACTTTAGGGATATTAATAATTGAAGAGACCTTACTGAGTTTATATTGGAGTTCATCTGCTGTGCGTTGAAGGCTGTTTTGTTCTGGTCCCTCAATAGTCAACACAAACAACACTCACTGCAGTGGTGAATGGGGTTAGGGTGACCATCTGTAAGTCTCCCATTTATGTAAAATCCTTATTATTTTTCTACAGGAATTTGTACCAAATCAGCTGTAATTTTTGAGATCCTAGCTGAAGGAAAAATGTTGTAGTTTTATGCATTCTATCTTTCTGGGATGATTGTGACTGAAATCAAAAAGTTCAGACTTATGTTTGACCAAAGAGGAACATGCTTAATTTCATTGAATTACAAAACTACAATTATTTGATTAATTCAAAATACTCATTCTCAGCTGCTCAAAATCCTTCAAATAAAAATGTAACAATTTTTTTACCTAATCCAGCTTTTTTGAAAAGGAAAAAAGAAAAGCTCAAATACTTTAAACTTCATTTTCATTTCTGCTTTAAGTGAAAGTTTAATGAGATTTCCCTTTCTGAAATTGTATTCCTCCCTCAGTGAAACTAACAAGCAAGAGTTAGTAGTTCACCTTGTTTGCTAATCATCAGTCATCAAAGAGTAATTTTTTCTCAAGCTACTTAATTCTAAGTTTCACACTCAATATACTGAATCAGATAATGAAGTAAGTCCAGGCAATTTAAAGTTATCTTTATCAATTTTGTGTGGTTGGTGATTTAATAGCTAAAGTAACCTCATCAGAATTCTTGCATTTAATGTCCCAGCTTGAAAACTTTCCATTCTTTAACAGGTTAAGAGGGCAGCGAGTTTTCTTGTACTTTGTCAAACATCTTCTCAGAGCAACACCACTACATTTTCAAGAATCTTAAACCATGAAAGTGCTGTCATCTGCTTTGTTTCAAAACCATTTTATGGGGTTTTAGCACAGAGGACAGTTTCCTGGAAAAATGAATATGCAGTTTTAACCTGCTTTACGCTGTGAATGGTAAGGTCTAGTTTGAACTACATTGTGGTTAATGGTGACAGTTTTCTATTACCTTTGACAGGGATTTGATCTTGTTGTCCCACACCTACTCTTTTCTTCCCCCAGAGAGAAGGGCTGTGGGTATATATCTGGCATTAATGTCCCGCTTCTGTGAATGATGTTCAGGATTTTACTGCACCTCTACATATTACATAGTTCACTTGTTTAAGACTGAACATGTAGTTTGTGTATTCATTGCCTATCCTGTGTCATGAAATAAACCAAGGAATTTCCTTCGACTCGAAAATAAGTAGCTCTTTTATTGTGATTAATTGGTGGCAACAATGTTGCTACAGATTATTATGCATTGTTAAATAATACAGTGTTGTTATTATTATGGGTATCAGCATAGTTTCTCCAAAACCAACATGCTGCATAATTCCATTTGTATAGCTCCCTCTCATTCTTGAAATGGAGGAAATATGATGCTATTTTGGTTTATTTCAGCAATTATGCAAGGATCTGAAAGAGTTCACTGGAAAGAGCATCTCCAAAATTATTTGCTATTCCTAGCAAATCACACACTGCCCAGCATGTTTTGACATGCCATTGGGTAAACAACCAAATCTGTATATTGTATGAAGATGAAAATCTTCTGAAGCAACTACTCAACAAATGGTATGGCTCAAGAGGACAGCTTGATCCCTAGCTGTACAGGAGGGCAGTGTTCTTTACAGTAAAACTAATAAAACCAGCAAACAGCTAGAGACTATACTGACGAGTATGTTACAAAATCAAAGTCAGGCAAGCATATGTCATTGTTAAAAGTGATGGGGCAATTTCTACAGCAACAAGGAGGGTCAGCTCCTCCAATGCAGTGAAGCCATCCTGCTCACTAGGCACAGTGCCAAATGGTCGGAGGCAGGATCCAGGGAACTACAGGCCTGTCAGCCTGACCTCGATACCAGGGAAGATTATGGAACAGTTTGTCTTGAGAGCACTCACACGGCAAGTCCAGGACAAACAGGGGATCAGGCCCAGTCAGCATGGGTTTACAAAAGGCAGGTCCTGCTTGACCAACCTGATCTCCTTCTATGACCAGGTGACCCGCCTAATGGATGAGGGAAAGGCTGTGGATGTTGCCTACCTGGACTTCAGCAAGGCCTTTGACACTGTCTCTCATGGCATACTCCTTGAGAAGCTGGCATCTCATGGCTTGGATAAGTGTGCTCTTCGCTGGGTAAAAAACTGGCTGGCTGGACGAGCCCAGAGGGTTGTGGTGAATGGAGTGAAATCCAGTTGGCGGTGGGTCACAAGTGGTGTTCCCCAGGGCTCAGTACTGGGGCCAGTTCTGTTTAATATCTTTATTAACGATCTGGATGAGGGGATCAAGTGCACCCTCAGTAAGGTTGCAGATGACACCAAGTTGGGAGGGAGTGTTGATCTGCTTGATGGTAGGAAGGCTCTACAGAGGGATCTGGACAGGCTGGATCCATGGGCCGAGGCCAATTGTATGAAGTTCAACAAGGCCAAGTGCCGGGTCCTGCACTTGGGTCACAGCAACCCCATGCAGCGCTACAGGCTTGGGGAAGAGTGGCTGGAAAGCTGCCCGGCAGAGAAAGACCTGGGGGTGCTGGTCGACAGCCGGCTGACTATGAGCCAGCAGTGTGCCCAGGTGGCCAAGGCGGCCAACAGCATCCTGGCCTGTATCAGAAATAGTGTGGCCAGCAGGAGCAGGGAGGTGATTGTTCCCCTGTACTGGGCACTGGTGAGGCCGCACCTCGAGTACTGTGTTCAGTTTTGGGCCCCTCACTACAGGAAAGACATTGAGGTGCTGGAGCGTGTCCAGAGAAGGGCAACCAAGCTGGTGAGGGGCCTGGAGCACAAGTCTTATGAGGAGCGGCTGAGGGAACTGGGGCTGTTCAGTCTAGAAAAGAGGAGGCTGAGGGGAGACCTTATCGCTCTCTACAACTACCTGAAGGGGGGTTGTAGTGAGGTGGGTGCTGGTCTCTTCTGTCAGGTGGCTGGAGATAGGACAAGTGGAAATGGCCTCAAGTTGCGGCAAGGGAAGTCTAGGTTGGATATTAGGAAAAATTTCTTTACTGAGAGGGTTGTCAGGCATTGGAATAGGCTGCCCAGGGAAGTGGTTGAGTCACCATCCCTGGAGGTATTCAAAAAGCACGTAGACAAGGCACTCCAGAACATGGTTTAGTGGGCATGGATGATGTTTGGACTCAATGATCTTGAAGGTCTTTTCCAGCCTAAATGATTCTATGATTCTATGACTCACTGGTTTGTTATGGACTTGCTAACTGGCAGTAACAACCTCTTCATATGCACTGATTAATCTATGTGTTTTAGCCATTTGCCTGAGGTGTCTTTTCTGTTTCAAATGTGACATCCCCAGAATAATACCCAAAGACTAATACTAGTCCTAGCTAAAGGTGAAGATTTACTGGAGATCCATCTTAGGTTTCTGTGGGAGCATCATGTTATTTTCATTTGTTGCTGCAGATCATCTAGTGACTGGCAAATTAAAAGTAATGGAAGTGATATTGTAGAACAACTAGTCTTGGATAATTTTTTGTTCAGATCTGTCTCTTCAACTTCTCTTCCTTCTACAACAACATACACAACACTCTTGGATTTAATGTGTTTGTCTTCTTTTCCTCTCCCTTCTAATTGTTTTTTTTGGCCAATGCTTATCTAGGCTTCTTTTTTCTCAGTAGGATGTAATCTCTATTACTTTCTCCAGACTTGGTTTTCCACTTCTACTCAACTGGAAATCGTACAAAGCAATTCTATATCTTATGAGAAATGCATTCTGTGTTTCACATGCCATGTTCTCTCCCTAACAAAATAGTATGCTGCTGCACACTGCCTGGAAGTGCCCACTACACTCATCTTGTCAGTATCTGTTTTCTCTTGTCATACAATAAAGGTTGTAAAGAATTTTTTACATAGACCTCAGATTAATTTGAAGATCACAAATCTGAATACAATTGTGGTGGATGTTTTTTATTTTTTTCATGCTAGCCAACTGCTTCCACATTGTGAGGAAAGAGTTCTGAAGCAATTTCTGGAGGGAAAAAAAAAATCTGCATCTTAAACATCATGTGTTGTGCAGAGATCATCTCAAGAAAAATATACTCAAGCTTCTTTGTGCTTATGAGGTTGCACAAGCTGCTCTGTTCTTTAGATGAGGCCAACCTGTTTCTCTGAGTGCAGTTGGCTTGCTCTGTGCGTTGGCATAAGGGAAATAAAGCCATCATCCTGCTTCATTCTTATTTTCTTTGGGACTGAAATTCATTTGCCTTTTACATGTATATCACAAGAATATGATGTTTTCCCCTCTTTTCAGTTCCAATCTGTCCTAAAAGAAAGACTGCCTGAGCTCAAATCTTTTATGGTCCATAAAAGGTTTTCTAGCTCAGCCATTCTCCAACTGCAAGTATTTTCAACTAAGGGACATCTAATCTTCTACTTTTGTTGAGTCTCTTGATTTTTATCAGGAATCTTGTAAGTGTTGAGTGAAAAGTGTGAAATGTAAAGTGAGGATGATTTGAGACTACAGAAACTGGAAGTGAAACAAAAAAATTCAGGCCACATTTTAAAATCAGTTTGCTACTATTTCTTTTTTCTTTTTTCTTTTTTTTTTTTATAATCTGTGATTTCTGAATACTTGGACTCTCAGTAGCAGAAGGAACAAAAGGTATTAAAACTGTAAAACTGAACTGGTGTTCAGTCTGTGATGTGCCCTCAAGGTGCTGATCTCCTCTCTCTGGTGAACAGCAGTAGGACACAAGGAAATGGTATGAAGCTGCATCAGGGGAAGTTCAAATTGGCCATTAGGAAAAGGTTCTTCACTGAGAGGGTGGTCCGTCACTAGAACAGGCTCCCAGGGAAGTGGTCACAACACCAAGTCTGTGAGAGTTCAAGGAGCATCTGGACAACATTCTTAGTTATATGGTTTAGTTTTAGGTAGTCCTGCAAGGAGCAGAGAGTTGGACTCGATGATCCTTATGGGTCCCTTCCAACTCAAGACATTCTATGATCCTATATCTAGCATATAATTATAAGGCAGAATACTGAAAAGTTGAGTGGAGGAGAACCCTAGTAAATTACTAAAAACAGCTGAGAAAGAAAATGTCCCAAGTTTTTTATCCTAAAATTATAATTGTCTCTGGTTTTCTTTTACAACTACCATTGCACCAAGGTGGTATTCATTTAAAAAAAGAAAAAAAGTAATAACATGGCTAGAAAGTCCAAGCTGAGCTCCCTCACCAGGACTTTTTCTTTATTTAGACATGTATCCTGAACATAGATTTCCTTCTATTCCTGGACATTACTGCTTCACAAAACTATGGTTTTGTAACACTGCTGCTGTACGTCCTAAGGATCACTGCTGACAGTATCATGAGTACAGCATTTCCCACTGGTACCACCTTATGGGCACTCAGGATTTGTAAATCAGTTATACATGGACATGTCAAGATCAAAGCAAAGAAATGATTCTTTGATAGGCTTTGAGGATAATTTAATAATTTTATTTATTTATGAAAGTTATATGATTATCTTTTGAGTGATTCCAAAAATAATCACTCCTTACTCACTAGGAAAAAACCCTAAAGAAATACAAAATCTGTATATATTGCTGGCATAATTTCCCATATCAGTTCTGATCATTTGAGACAGGTCAGTCATGAGGAGTCTATTCTCCCATCTGTGGGCCCACAGAGACTCCCTTCTCTTTCTGCAGCTGTGTCTCAGTCTCTTGCCTGGTTTTACAGACTTCTGTTCTGAAGATTATGCCTCACTCTTTCATTCCCTCCCTAAGCACTTGAGACTAACACCTTTCCAAGTATCTCAAAACTTGAGAGCTTTGAAATAATAAGCCTTGAAATCCTGAATTGGCAGGTGTCCTGTTTGTCCTGTTTCCAAGGAAATATCATTGTTTTCTGAAGTCAGAGTAGGCTGGACAGGCTTCCCTAATCCCAGCCATTCTGTTGTTCACATATATCCTTCTGACAAATGCCAGAGCCTTGGTGACCTTCTCTTTCCCTGCTCTGAAAGAGATGTGACAACAAATGGTGGACTTGATATGCATTAATAAATAATGTATTCAATAATCTAACAGTTTAATATCCTCAACCAGAATTGATAAACTGCACACAGGTATTCTTTTTAACTGACAACTCCTGCATGTTAACTTTTCAGTCATTTTTTTTAAATAGTATTCTGTTATCATGAGGAAAAAAACCAGTGTAATTTGATTTTATTCCATGTTTAACTTGATTTTACAGTCAATTATCTTAGAGGAGTCAAGCAGCAGTTCTAAGTCCCTGCAAAAGAAAATGAGAAAAGATATTAAAATCATGTCTACAGCCTTTTAATGGGTAGATATAAAAGTACTAATCACTCTAGTTCCAAAACCATGAAAGCAAAGGCACATCAAGTAGCAGAGGTTCATAAGGCCTAGATAAAAATCCTTTTCAAATATTCTGTTAGTATATAAATTTACATTCTTAAACAGGCTTAGATATGCACAAGGAAAATAGATTCAGCTCTGGGTTATTATCATGAAATATTGTGGCACATCTATTAACAGAAAGTAATTTCAATATCTATTTATCTAAAGTCAGTACCCGAATAAGTCAACTTTAACACAACACTCATAACAGTGTTAGCAGCATGGTTGAGTGGGTCTGGAGGGACTTGTTTTGTTTTTCTTTACATCTCGGGGTACTTTTGCAACATAGAGGTGAATACTGGACTTCAAAAAGAGAAAATAAAACATCCTTTATTCCCATATATTCATCCAGGAAAGCATGTTTGGAAAATCTTTCTTGGAATTCTATGCAATAGATTATTTATGGTCATGATTATATCTGAATATTCAGGTTCCACATAAAAAGTATATAAAAGAGATCCCTCTGCCACACTCACCTTAGCTTTTCAAATTAGCTTTATTTTGGGGATTCACAAAGATGCTAGCTGACCTGATTTGATCAGAAATCCTTGCAAGACTAGACCTGCAATACCCTGGTAATCCTACAAATGCATCTGCATTGCAGTGATATGAAGAATCTTTCCTTGCAACTAAGTGCTACTTAAAAAATGAGGTCATATGCACCTGAGGTACATGTTATAGAAAACCTGAGAATAATAAATTCATTCATTTATCACAAGTGCCTTTGAAGAACTTTGATGTAATAAGGAACTAATAGCTTACTTCTGCTGTTGCCAAGACTCTGTCTTTTGTTCTGCTGTAAATATTCAACTACTTTTCATTTTGTAGTCAGAGACAAAATGGTATCTCTTGTCTTCCAGTCAGAATAGTATTTTTCTACTCTGAATAGAAAAGCTCCCAAACTGTTCACATGAACAGAATTATTAGCACACACCTATTTCAACAGTGTCTGTAGCAACACAGCTGGTTCGGGCAATGAGTCATGAGGTCAGCCTCCCCTTTGCTTTCAGATTTTGATGAAATTTCATGAGAAGACTCTTGGGGAAATTTTTTTTAATACATAAATAGGGAATGCCAGAAGCAAATTAACTTCAGTCAGTCTCTGTTCATGATCTCAAAACCTCATGAAAGTCAGTAGGAGTATCCTCAAATAAAAGAAAGAATCATGTTCTGTAGTTGAAGACCACCTTTAAAAAAATCTTTACTGTTTTTTTTATACTATTTTAAATACTGTGCTATTGTATTCCTTCTAACAATAATAAAAAATAGCCTGTAGTTCTTACTGTTTGAATGTGGCTATTGCCAACCAGCTACTGCTCCTGCGTTCCTTTTTATAATGCTATTTGAATATGCATACCATTTCCCTCTATTAACTACTCCATTATATATTGTCATGCTATATAAGCCATCCAAAGGGAATGCTGTTAAGCAGTAATGTCCAAAAGATAGACTGCCCAAATTTCCATGTCCCCTTAAGCCTCAAGCCTTATGTCTTGTATAGGGTCTTTTTTATTCATTTTCTTTTGAAATACTGCTATAATTCTACAGATCAAAAGAAAACTGAGAAGGAAAGACCTGAAAAAAATTAGCTAAATGTTTTGTTAGTATTCACAATCTGCTATAGATTTCTCACATTCAGGACCACCTATCTGAAAGGAAGCTTTTTGGTTATCTGACCAAGATTCCTGATGGTGCAGATAACTGTATCATAAAATCTATCCCATACTCACCAGCTTTCATCTTAAAACTATGTTGGTTCCCATATTTATACTTATTTGGAAAGCTGTTCTAGAAACTCCTTGTGGTGATGGTTTGGTACCTTCCAAATAATAACACTGTGGTATTTCTATTTAAACTTTTTCATACCAGTTGTTAACCATGTATTTGCATCCTAGTGTGGTCTGTTAGCTTAAACAGGTCTTTCCCACCTTCCCACTCTTTCATGAGGACTTGCACCTCCTGCACCTTCACCAAGTGTTTTCAGGAAGTAACCCCAGCTACTTTCTGCCTTCTGTTTATGAGGCTAATAAATAGGTTCCTTTTGCCTTTTTCTGCTAAGGTAGGTTTTCCATTCTCCTGATCATCCTCATAGTTTCTCTGTGTAACTGAATCTGAATAACTTGAAATGGCACTCAGAGCACAAGAGGAACTCTGAACAGCACCATCTATAAGATTAATATTTTCCTGCTATACTAGAAATAATCCCTCTGAAGAAAAACTATTTCTTTTTTTCAAGGCCGCACATTTCATTATTAGTAGAGAAACTGTGTTCCTCTTTTGCTTTTAAATGATCAAAGTGTACTCAGACTAAAATCAGCTGCAATGATATCATTGAGTTCACCAGGTTAAACATATTTTTTAAATTCTCTAAAGCCACACAGTTAAAGGTTAGAAAAAAAATACGTTTTTATTTACCCAAATCCAAATTATTCTGCATTTAAAGCTACTGACCAAAGAACTTCATTGTATTGTTTTTGGATAGAATGACCTTCATTTCATCCAAATTCAGCATGACTTCAGTAGCTGTAGCTTATAGCATGCCTGAAATTGGCCATGGGTTTCTTTTGTGGTTCTATGAACAAATTGGTCAAAGTAACTTGTTTATGTGTTCCGAAATGCTGAAACTCTTGATAGAAAAGACAGCAGTGCTCTGAAGCTGATGGGAGTGGCTCTCTGCTGTGACTTTTTTCCTACAAAGCCTTGGTACAAAATAAGTTAGCACTAGTATTTAAAAAAAAAAAAAAATCTAGTGAGATTATGTGATGCTGTTTTCTGCCAGAAAAACCTTTCATAAAAGCAGCATAAAACTTGGGATTTTCGTACAGCAGAGGAAATGGCAACTACTAATTTGTTCAGTGTTAAATTTGCAGTTGGTTTTCTTTTAAAACTCTAAACTAAAGTTGCTTTTAGGAACTTCCAGATATTCTTAATTTTGTTTATTATCGTCTTCATCTTAAAATCATGTTATATTTTAACATGCAGCTTTTATCCACCTATAAATCCACTAGTCACCTCACATAACTCTAGGGATACAAAGTTATTTCAGTTTCTGTACCAGATGTAACACTGTGTAACAAAACACATTGTCTCTAAAACAAAATTTTCTAAAAATTTTTACTCCCTCAAATAGACATTTTTTTTTCACTGACTAATTACTGGCCAAGTGGATAACCATGAGTAAATCATCAGTATTTTCTGCATGTCTTTTGTAACTGGTATTTGTAAGAAAGGAATTACTGTCACTTAGCAAGTTGTTCAACACCTCCTCGCTGGAGTTCTTAGCAGACACCCAAACCATGGCAGTGAAAAGAGGGCGTGGCATCGTTGCTGAATGCAGGGCCACTGGGATATTTGGGGCAGAAAATGTAGAGTAGAGCTTGTAAGGAAGAAGAGCTTAACAGATATTGGAGAATTATTCAAAGCATGAAGTGCTGTGAATAAAGATGTGAAGTCTAGAATCTAGGGAGATAGAGGACTAATAACTAAAAGGACTAAGCAGGCAGCAAGAGGTAAATATAACAGATATAAGGTGCAGATAATCATTTAGTGAATTCCAGGTTTAGACAAAATAGGTGAAACTGCAACGAGGGAGGATTTTAGCAAAAGCTTTCAAAGGTAGGATTGATCTAACACCAACAAAAATATTATAACACGGTGTCATGTTGAAAGAAAAACTGGTGGGAAGAAGAGACTAATAGAAAAATTTCAATGTAAGTCATAAGCACAACAAACAGTTGAAGAGTAATAGGACTTGTTTTTTCACTTCACAGGAAGGGTATGGTGATTTACCTTGGTAAGAACAGGTGGAGTGACAAAGACAGAAGCGTTACTGGAGAAGAAGACAACAGAGATTAATTATGCATGAGAAGAAACAGGCATTCTGGGGAGATGGCAACACACATCAAACATTAATTTGAAAAGGCAAGTAGTGTTAGGAGGAAACAATTCCAAGGTATAAATAACTACGAGGCCAAAATGGAAGCAGCAAAACTTGGACCTTGTGCACAGGAGGAAACATACATTCAGCCCTGGTGGGTGCGAGGAGGGTGCACCCCTCAAACCAATTCTAGGGGCACAGGTCCCAGAAGAGGGGCAAACAGCAGGTCCTGCAGCTTTCTGAGACAGACTGTTCAGAGCCCAAGAGCTTGCCTTGTGCGCAGACCTGTGTGAGGGCACTGGCAGCTTTGTTTTCTCTATGACATACAAGCCCCTCCACAGAGGGTAAAAGGAAACTAGGGAAAAAAATAAGAAAGGCAGGGGCATAAAGGCAAGACAGCATGGGAATGGAGACAGCAGAGGAGATGTAGGCACTGGTAAAAATCTGGAGGAAGGTCACAGGAAGGAGAAAAATGGATTAAAAAGTGAGGGAGTAGAATAAGGAAAAGAGGGGCGTTGGGAAGAAACAATAGGTTTCAATAGTAAAGCATATTATTTCTATAAATACTCTGAGAACTACAAGAGAGGTAAGAACAGTCTGTGATCTGGTGTTTGGGAGTGAGACAGAGCTGAATAAAGGGAAAATTAGTCACTCGTGAAAAACAAATGTTTTATTCAAAGCGTAGAATTATAATCAATAGTTTAATTAAACATTGCTCACTAGATGTCTTGTGCATGCAAGACATGCACAAGTCTTCCTTATCTATAAAACATTTTGTTAACCAGTTACTAACTTTTGACTGTTAGATTCTGACAGGTAATATTAAAAAGGGAATAGGAGACAAGTCATATCTAGCATGTCAGTGCCAATGCTCTGTTCAAAGCTTAGTTGCTGACATTATAAATTGCAAGCTGGCCAAATGGCAGCTATGCCCGCTCTTTTTGCTTTCTCCATCCCTTCTCCCCATCCTTTTTAAGGTTAGCAATCGCACAGCAAATACACGCAGCGAAAGGATTTGTTTACCGAGGCCACACTTTCATACCGCCTCGTTAGTTTCCACTCCTGAGAATGTTCGGTAGGTGCTGCAGAAGGTCAATATCTTCTAAGAATAGTTCAATACTATTCTGGACCCTCTGCTAATTGTTCTGTACCCTTAGACATCCAACACACGGCAAGACAGTTTGTTAGAGGGTGCCTCTTATTTTACCTTGGGAACTGGGATGAATTTTGGAGTGAATATTGATTTTTACATGCATATCCCACTTTTAAAATTTCATGTTTGGAGGGGGGACAAAAAGTATAGATTCTAAATCCATTTATTCTTACTGCGCTGGTGTCACCACATATTTCAAATCATTGTGCTAAAATGCAGCTGCTGAGGTACACAATTTTTAATGCTAAGCTTTCCCATCTTTTCAATGGGGTCAAGAGAAAAGGAAGAGAAAATTAAATAGTTATCTTCAAAGCCCACCTTGCATAGAGCCAATATGTGACCTGAAACCTACTTTGGGGAAGTTGATGAATAAAAATGACATTAGTTGCTTAGTATCTAATTCTTAGAGTAAAATTTATTGAATTATATAAGGAAATATATGCAAATAAAGAATATAATACTACCATTTGGTATGTAGACAAATGGTGGAATAAGTGTGTTTTCATAACATTGTTTTATGACCTGAAATCATAGTATTATGCACAGCCTTGTATATTGGAGTATACGCCTAACTAGAAGCATCTGAACAGTTCTATAATATTTGAAGAATTCAGGACCTAAGGAACCAAATAAAAATTAGAATATACATTATGCAAAAATATTTTCAGATAAATGTTTGTTGCAACTGTCCATCTTTGTTAGCAGAGACATACCGTTAAGTGCAGTCAGGCTAGATTCAGAAGCTGAAAGTGAATACCAGGAGGGAAAAACATTTTATCTTTTATGTCCCAACCATAATATAGCAATCAGTGAGGTTATAATATAATTCTTCAAAATATGATTATACCTTTTCTCTGGAGTCAGTTAAGTTCATTCAGATGCCTTTAATGTGCCTGAATATTTTTGGCTGAGGTCCTTGGTACTCTTCACTTTTACACCAAAATAGAGCATAAATCAGAACTATCTGCATACATCAGAAGTCTTCATCACCTACAACCACTATCTCTATTCTATTAAAAAATGAAACCGATACAAGTGCTAAATAACATTCAAATAATTATCAGCACACCTGACAGAGACAGTAGCATGAATCTCACACTAAGATTTCTTGGTTCGCTTCGCAGACTCATATAGACATCTGACCGTCATTATAATCAATTACCATAACTGAGGCTTTTTGTCATTTTAGGGCATAAGCAAACCCTTTGTTGGTTACAAGGTGAAAGATTTTTGCCTTTCTCAGTCCCAGGATCACAAACCACATGGTACCAGCTTTAGAGCACTGCAGATGCTTGTGTGATATACAAGAAACTGGCAAAAAAACTTTTTGGTTTTTCCTCTGGATGTAAGAACAAAGGAGAATGGGAAATAAGGTTGGAAAATTTAAAGATATTAAAGCTTAGTGTAGATAGAAAAAGGTCCTTGCCTGAAAGATACTTGCTACATGGCTGGTGTGGTAGAGGGAGACATCGCTGAAAACAAAGATGAGTCCTATTCAGCTAAAGACTGGCAAGATGTTACTGCATTTGTGTAGGTGACAAGGAAAACAGAAAACAAGTCTGTTATCGACAGAGGAAATACTATGGAAAGAGAAAGATGGAACAAGTTGCAAAAATAAGAAAAGGTGTCTGTGTAAGCTAATCTTATTAAGTATGCTGTTACTAATTGAGAAAGGGATTTCATTGTTTTAAGGGAAGTTTGCACTAATCAAGAGATGATAATATGCACTGAAAATGATGGTGTGTCCCCAGAAGGAAAAAAAAAGAGAAGACTTATGAGCAACGTTAAACAAGGCTCATGAGTGCAAGAAACTTCTAGCAGGTAGCTAGAAATTCAGGGGAAAATGGAAAGGACAGGTTTTTTATCTTGTCTGAATTCAGTCCCTTGACTTAGCCAGAAAAAGTACAGAGACATTAAACAGAATTTCTTGGATGAGAAAGTGGAAGGAGCTTTACTGTTCCTAGCCAAACTTCATGTTAATTATAACAAAAACTTTGGGGACTGAAAACCTGTGAATGGTTTAGTGGAAAGGTTATGATGGAAAGAAATAAAAAACAAACAAACCATTCAAGAAGAGTTTTGCAAGTCTGACTGCTCAAATCATTGAACTATTTCTTTTTGTTCTCTTTGCTTTTAATGATATATTAACACATTCTATAGCACTGTGGGATCTGTATATTTTTCATATGCTACTTCAGTGAAGTGGTTAAAGGGAATATCTGAAATTAAAATTCCTGTGTAAATCAACAACCTTCATCTCCGTTGCCTTTATGTAAGTGAAATTATTACATAGATAAAAGATACCTTGAAATCTGGTGAAACCAAGGATAGGGCTAACTTATAGTTGAGTAGTTCACAGATTCAAACCAGAATTCTTCTTGTTCATCTGTTATGATAACAAGCTTTGATCATATAATGTCTATATGCAAACTTGCCCATGCCTGAGTTGGGATATAGGAAATCAATCTTCTTTCCTTCTTTCCTTTTGAAGCCATGTTTAGGTACTGGATTATTAGCTCTTTCTCACTAGCAATGTTTCACACATTACTAAGCTATGTTGACTGCAAACAAAATGAATTGAACTGTCTAGTAAGAACATACATATTGTTGCCATACAAATAACTAATTTGGGATAATTGTGACCATTCTTTCAATAGGCCAAGATGCTGTCTTCTGGAAAAGGTAGTCATCATTATGTCCTGGGTTTGGCAGGGATGGAGTTAATTTTTGCAAGAAGCTGGCAGGGGGCACAGTCAGGACAGCTGACCAGAGCTAGCCAAGGGGATATTCGATACTATATGATGTCATGCTCAGTATTTAACTGGGGGAGCTGGGTGGGGGGGAGGAGGAATCACAGCTCAGGAACAGGCTGAGCATCAGGTTCCAGGTGGTGAGCAATTGCATTGTGCATCACTCACTTTATATATTCTTTTATTAGTATTATTGTTTTTATTGTTTCTTCTCTCCTTGTGTTGTCCTGTTAAACTGTCCTTATCTCAACCTACAAGTTTTTACCTTTTTCTTCCGATTCTGCTCCCCATCCCAGGCAGGGAGGAGTGAGTGAGCAGCCACGTGGTGCTTAGTTGCCAGCTGGGCTTAAACCACAACACATTGCTATTCACCAGTAAAGTATGGGGAAGAAACAGCAGCACCTCAGATAAATAAAACAACTTAACAAATGTGGTTTTGATAGCTACCACTGGACCTATCACAAACATCTATCTGTGCCATTGTATAGGTGTGTGTGACAAAATATTCCATTTGAAAATGTATGCTACTTTTATTCTAATCACTTACAAAGAAACTATATTACATTATTAGGTTGCTTCATATACCCAAGAGCATTTATCTTCTACACTATATAAATTTGTCTAGCAAAATGTAAATCTTTGAGTATCTTTGAACAGGATTCTGAAACAGAGCTTGAATTTCTATTTCCCTAAGCAGATGGTAGAAAGACAGTTGGTGTGGCCACCAACCATAAGCACAAGACTCTGAGGTTGATATTTTTGTTCACTGATCCCAGTGGCTGTTCTGCAAAATGCATGTTACCTCCTGTCTTCCGTCTGTGCAGGTCATGGAAGGTTTTAGGGACTAGAATGGGAGACTGACTTTCTTAACCCTATCTGAAAGAGATGCTACTTGCCATCATGAGAGCAACAAACACAATTTTATTAAGGACCCAGGTTAGTACTCCCCATTCAACCTATTGTAACTGAGTAATGTTACAGGAACAAAGACTTCTTGAGGATGTACTTACATTACTACCTAAAATGTTAGGTGATAACAGTAGCTATCTACTAGAGGCAAAATCAAACACTTTTCAAAGCAACAATCATTATTCAGATATCAGTCAAAGAAAATTCAACAAAGTTAATCAAAATTAACATAATTATTTTGGATTTAACAATATTCAGACAAAGACAAAGAATTCAGTTATCAGATGCTCAATATTCCTGGTTCGTAACCTTTCATTTTAATTCATCTCTATGACCAAAAGTTACTCTGTTTAAAGTACATTCTGATGTCATACATTGTGCATTAAACAGTTATTAAAGATCTAAACTGGGAGATAGCCACTAAATCATATGAACGGACACTGTCAATGACTTAAAGCAGCAATTGTCCGGACAATACAACAGAAACCTTATTGCAAGGAGCTCCAGGGCCACAATGAAGGAAATACTGATCAGAAAATGGTTTCCTTCAGTCCTTTCCCTGTCTATGAGTTGCCAATATAATTATTCTTCCCCAATGGCCTTGCTTTACATGTCAATGTGCACAAAAAGTGTGCAAAAGTGGTTTAAAAAGGCCTTGCTTTTTAATGCTTAACTTTGCATTGAAGTCCTACATGGATTTGGGATTTCGCATCCTTTGTTTCATGCTTCCTCTGTGGTCTGAGATAATTTCATTACTTGCAAGTCAAGGCAAGGATATGTTGCTGTTATTTAACATACACTTTTAACTAAGCACAAGAATACCGTCTTTATTTTAGATCTCTGTAATACTAATAATATGTAAACAACTCTTAGTGTAGGTGTCCTCTTTCTAGACATTAACCTCACTGCCCAGACTAAAGAAATGCTAAGTTAGTTTAATAACATGGGCTATTGCTCAAAACTATAATAAAAAAAAGAGATAGAGGTTTTAATACCCATTCTGCCTTACCACAAGTATTGAAATTTTAGGAATTGAAAATGAAGATTATCTGTGAAATTTAAGTAAAGTTTAAAAAAAAAATGAAAGGAATGTTTTACATTCATTTGGAAGATAAATTGCATTAAAAGGATACTTTCCTCAGAATATTTTTTAATCAGTGTGAGGTAGATATTTTTATCAGCTATCCTGTGAAAATTAATTTGCCAACATTTTTAAAGTGATTAGTGTTTAGAATGAGATGCTGAATTTTTTTACTGTTATTAGTTAAGATTTTATTTTAGGTTTAGTATAGTTTTTCATAAACAATATTGTTGCTGGTTTTATTGTAATAACATGCTCAGACACATGGTATTCTGTATTTATGAAACAACTAAATATTCTGTCACTCCCTACTAAAAACAGCACAAGTACATGAAGATTTTTTTTTAAGCAGTCAAATGCTAAAATCCTGTAACAGTCTTAAAGCGCCCTTTTTTTGTCCCCTCTCACTTTCTTTAGGGTGAACAGAGTAGTCACATTGTCCAGTTGAAGCTACTACTGCTATACCCAGCAGCTGGATCACGTATAAGGGTTTGAATCGTGGCCCTCAAGACAGAATCATGGTGAGCTGATTTTGGATCAATAAGAAAATCTATAGAATATGTGAAGGCAAGAAAAGAATATATTAATTAAGAAGATTCTGTAGAAAAGACAGATATAAGTAACAATAAAAGGAAAAAAACCAACAACAGCACCATCTCTTTCTTGAGATGGTAATAGAATTAGAGAAATAATCTCCGTGAGGAGCACTATTTTCAAAGTCTTGCACATTGTGACAACATACTTGCTATCTTTCTGTTGCAATAATACAATGAAAAGCAATGTTTCCTGAGTTCATAAAACTGATCTCCAAAGTTCCTGTACCAAGGAGTATTTTATTGCTTCCTTAGGATAATTATTATTATGACATTTTAAAAGAAAATTAAACTAAAGGGGAATTCATCAAGTCCTTATAATATTGGAAGGTTATAGTTCTAGAAAGGCAGCAAAACAAAATCAAAGTTTATTTCACATCTCTGCCAGAACCAGAGTATATTTAGCTATTTAAGTCTTAGTCCATTAAGTCTGGAAAAATGATGAATGGATCAATAAACACTGATTGCCCACCTCCATCAGTGCTGACTGTCCAGCATACCTGAAGAGAGACAACATAGTGATTTTTATTGATGGTTTTTCTCCAGTCTTAGAATGAACTGGCTGAGGAAAATGTCTGCCCAGGAGAGTGCTGGACTTTTTAAAGAAGAGTCCAAAACAAATCTATTTTCCAGTTCTGCAGTTTTGTGTTATTGCCCATATATGAGCTAGCTAGAATTTCATGCTGCCAAATCTGATTGCAGGATCAAAGTCATAATTGCTTAATTTTCCTTACAGGAGAAGTATTGCACAAGATGTTATCTTCTTCATTCATCTATCCCATGTACTTAAATTGTGTGTTCTACAAAAAAAGAAAGAAAGGAAGAAGTCAAATCTCCAGAATCTCCAGAGAACTCACTGCAGCTCTTTAAGCTAAAAAATTCCTCAGCTAAGTTACAGCAGCTCATGGCATTTTTCACCTGCAGACCCCAATATCGTATCAAGCAAACCCTAACACTATTGCTATGGCGGGTTCTCATGGGAAAAGATTGCCACCAGTGTGAGAGTCGCTCCTCCTTTCCCCTGCTTTTTCCTGCTCTTAATTTACACAGGGGAACCCAACAAGGAACTGAACAGCAAACTAGCATAAAACACCTGCTTAGAGTGGCATTTGAGCAGGTCCTGGCAGAGACTGTGCGGTTATTGTGAGAAAAGTATCGTGCAGGGACATGTATTGCACTGCAGAGGACACCCAAAGGGGGACATCGGCCTGGGAGACTGCTGCTTCTCTTCCCAGGTAGCCACTGGGCAGTTTTCCCTTTCTCTTGTCTTTTTCCTTTGTAGTTTGTTTTTTCCCCCCCAAAAAAGAATTTTCACCATTAGAGTCTGTGTGTGTAATCAGCCATGAAGCCTCCAATAAGTCTTTATGCACGTAAGCCTGTATAAAAAATAAATAAGAACATGATGTGATCTGATCACTCTTTAAAAATCCATCTTGACATCCCCTAGGACTAGTATAACTACAATAGCATAATACATTCACTGGCAAGTGGTATCTTGACATTGAACTAACATTTTATATTCAGATATATTATTTCTATTATATTGAACTAACTTTTATATTCAGAGGCACTCTGAGGATAGCATTTTTCCTCCGTGAGTTATATTACATCTGTGCTATTTTAACCATCATTTTTGACTTGTAGCATAGCTACCATGACTAACAGCTAGAAACGCAATGAGAAAAGTGCCTACATAACATGAAAATATGATTGCATACGATCCCATATATCATGTAAAGCTGCAGATTTCAGGGTAACCAAGCATGTGTTTCTCTTACTCTTTACTGCTACTTTCTCTCTGAGTCTAGACAAGAATCAAAGTAATATTTGAAATACAAACAACTGAATGAATAAAAATTACATGCTGCTTTTACCAAAGTGCAGAGACTTAAGTGAACTATATAAACTTGAATATTATTTATTACGCTTTTTTTTTAAATGTACTGACTGCAGACTTTCTCACTGAGGGGATGAAAGCACACAGCTGCAGTTAGAAAAAGATGCAGTTGGAAGCAGGTGAAGTTATATGCCCCAGCAGCCAATTGTTCTTAAAAAGAAAACATAAACCAAAGCATTGTTATTCTTACATTCTTTTATTACTTGCTATTAAAATAATCACATACACCCAAATATTTTAAAACCAAAGCTTGAATAAGTTATACTACTGAATGTATATCTAGAAAAGAACTTTAAAGATAACTCAGTTGATTTTTTTCAAGAAATATGCTTGATTTAAAGGTAGTTCTGGGCAAGAGCTTGTGTAGTTGCCAACACAAGCAGACTGTAATGTATCATACTTGCTAAGCAGGAATTCTTTCTGGCATGTAAGAAAGGAGGCCATAGGTGGAGAGGAGAAAAAAAGAAGAAACATCATAGGAATGCTGAGATGGTTGTTTTCATCAAATAGATTAACTCGAGCCAAATTGAAAGCAGTCTGGCAGACTTAAAGTGCGATGTTAGCAACAGTATTTGGTGAGTATGAGTAAAAATGTAAACATAGTTAAATTTTACTTTACACTCTTCAGCAGTCTCCAGCATTTTATAATGGCTTTCTAGAGTTTCTGGGAGTGCATATATAGAAGCTAACTCTAAGTACCCTATCATAGCTCACTATAGTCAGTTGGGCTTCCCAAAAGAAACCAAGAAACTTTGAATAATCCTTGTAAATTCCACTGGATACAGAGGAACATGAGGTTCCTATTACAGACATCTAGATTATGTGCCTAAAGCTGGAGTATGTGAATTACCTTTCTCAGTTGCATTAATTTGCATTATTTTTTTGAGAGAATGAGCTATTGATACAAGTCAGCACAAAGAAATAGTCCTCTGTTTTTATATGTGAGTAACCAGGGATGCTAGGAAGTCTGCTACCCACATTTTTTGGCTCAGGTGTATTTATGGCCAAATGAAATTCTCTGAATGAAACATCCAAATTGATCCAATACCTTTACTTCAGAAAAATCCAGACTTGGAACCTGGTCAGGATTATATGACTCAATTTCACCTCTAGTCTTTGCAGTAGTGTTAGGAGGCCTTCTAGGTATTGCTGTCTGAATAATTACAGGGCCACTGAGTTTACCCTGATGGCCTTAGTCAAAGACACTATGGTAGAGCCACATATGAGCTTCATAGGCATTGTGTGTGAGGAGTTTTTTACTTTATTGGTATGCCAGGTCAGAGCCTGAGATCTCTTTAGAAGTGTCTTATGAGGGCAGCCCAGCTTTTTATGACTGTTAGTTGGAGAATTTACCAACAGGGTAGACAGTAAGGATGCCAACATGAAACATATGAGGGAATGCTGAATGTAGTGATTTATACTTTAACTCCATGTATAAACTGGCTTTTCTTTAGCAGGACAAGCCTAATGGCTGTCCTATCATCTTGCAAATCAGGAATACTTACCATCTGTGGCCCACAACATATACTCAGTTAGGAAACTGCATGAGGTTCAGCAGTCTTAGAACTGTGGCCAGGCCTGTTGCACTGCCTGCAATTGTTTTTAGACTCCTACTGTGAGGGGGAAGACCTGGATCTGTTTAAGATGGCATACATTAACTGACTAGGTGCCTCTCTAATGGGACCAACAAATGTAGTGACTGCAAGAGGAGCTTCATGCAGATACCGTGGAAAGTTCACTGCACTCTTATGAAAACCACTGAACAGCACACAGCAGTAGAATTCTGAGGAAACCTAGTATATGAGTACTGGCAAATGTTTTCTGTATGCCTGTGGCATACTGCATCTTCCACAGTGTCCGTGTTATCATCATAAGTGAGCCTAGGAAACCAGCGTCCCATATAGCAAAACAGGTTTAATGTCTCAGGGTGGCAAAGGAAATAAGAGATGCGGCACGCAATCACCATCCATGCCACATGGGGAGATTTTGAATGATCAGCTACTATGTCATGTGCCATTTTGCCAATTTTGAAATATGGCAAAGCATGTTGTACTAATACACTTCAGAGCTTTAAAGTGCCTGCTGATTGTACTTTTTATGTCCCTACAGAGAGGGAACTGCTAATCTGTATTGGGGCATATTGTACCTGGTTAATTTTATAGACAATGTTGAAGAGGGGCTTATGGCTTTGCTGAATATAATTTCAATTTAAATGTAACTCTCTGCTTGTTAGTCTAGAAACGTGGGGTCACATTTAATTAGCTTGCATTGATTGTTTGAAACTGCTTATTAGTTTAATGCAGTGTTTTGACAAAACTGTAGCTTTCTGCTTTCTTTCAAATAAATGGAAAGAGAGGTTGCTACTAACACAGAATTCTATTCAGCTTTTCCATTTCCCAATATATGGATGTACGAAAAGCGCATTTATAACCTCTGAAATTTGCTGGTTTTATAAACTATACACAAAAGTGAAACCTGGAAAAAATGGAAATGTGGAGGCTGACAGAAAAGCATTACTTGTTTCTTCTTTATGTAGTGCTTGATCTATCTGTGTCCCAAGGAAATACTAATGATTTTGAACAGAGATAAGAGTAGTGCACCAAGAGAATGAGAGAACGGGAGTCTGCAATATCCCTTACATGCAATTAAGCATTTATAAAGGGTTATGTGCAACACTGAAGACAAATAAATTAGTTCCTCTATCTGTATAAAGGTTTTTCAAACCTGCTGACCATTATTAGTGCAGTGTTCAAGTAAAAATTGCCTTGCCAACTTACTAAGCAACTAAATAGTCTGCAAATAGCACCTGCCGAAGTGGGAAGAGAGAAAAAAACAGACATAAAACTGATTAAATAAATACCACTTGATTGCTTGGACTTCCTTTGGCCTCATTCTCAAGAACCTCTGCTGAAGAGGAAAGACAAAACCTGACTGGTCTGAACATTGCCACTAGTTCATCTTTGGAAAAGCTGCAATACTTAGAAGCTTTTCTGAAAAAAAAAAAAAAAAAAAAAATCAGGGTGTGTTCACTGTTTCCAAGGGAAGGAACCACTCCCTTGAAGTCACAAGCTCTGTCTGCCTCTACTAGTGCTCAGTAACCCCTTCATCATGGTGTCATAGTACAACCTTTATCCTTAAATCTTTGAGGTATATACAAGGGAAAAAAGACTTCTTGCTACCTCAGTGGTCTGGTTAATAGGGATTGTCAGAGCTCTTATGGCAAATTCTGCTTCAAAGCAAACTTCCAATAGTGCTACTGACTTGATTAAAGTTGTTCTATTTTTACACCAGCCTTGCCTGCTGGCTCCAAATAAATTACATATTCACACCTGAAGATGCCCCTATCTTTTCTTCATCTCTTGTTCACACTTTTAATTGACAACTCCTTTGAACTATTGAGTAACAATACCCACTAAGCTGTTATGTGGACTGTACTAAACTTTAGCTTGTAGTTTAACTTGCAGTTTCATATACTGGGTTGGACTTTTGCTGGAAAGGACTTTAAAAGTCCACACTAAAAAACATGGAGTTCTTTGGGGTAGCATTATTATGTTTTCATTCTTTGAAATAAAGAAGCAGAGTTTTTCCAAATTCTCGGTGGCATCTACAGAGTATCTGTGGATTAATGTGATTCTATATTATAGTATCTGTCATGCCACAACTATGTATTTGTACTTGACAAATGACATTTCAGGCTTTTATAAACCCATTATAATTCAAATAAAATACACATGTCTTAGCTGGAAAGTAGCCAAACTCTGATCAGGTAATAAGTAATAAATGTATATTCTCTATTCTGAGATGTAATCTAGGGCTCCTGCATGGCATCATGGTCCCAAATGAAAAAGCGTACTTATGCTGGTTTTGGCCATGTGGATAAATGAGAAGAATTTCACAGGTTTTAAGTCCACAAGCAACAGCTGTAGGGAAGAGAGAACATAGCACACATAATTGTACAGAAATTTCCCCCACATGAGCCCAAATTATATGTGTGTTGACCAAAGCATGGTTTATATATTGCTTCTTGTGGTCATTTATTCCACTGATTTATTATCCTCATTATTAGAAAGCCACGCGTTATTTCTTGTTTGCTCTTGTCTGGCTTTCAGCTCTTAACTGCTGCTTCATACTACATCTTTCTCTGTTATATTAAATAGCCCATTGGTACCCAGCAAAAGTAACTCTGCAGTTATATACCATAATCAAGTTACCTTTTGATCTCTATTTTGATAACCTACAGAGAATGACTCACTAAAGCTCTTCTATTATTTTTTTGTATGTTCTCAGCATGTTTTCCTAGTTTTTAACTCCCTCTTCCACAAATTTTAATTTATACAAACCATCAGGAAAGTAGGTCAAGTATTCATGCACTTGCCTGTTTGCAGAGATAACCATTAACCTCTCTAATTGACTTAGCCGGACATTCAAGGCACTTTAGGGTGAAGATCATTGGGCCAGAACAGTAGGAAGATATTTGAGTTATTTACATATACCCCAAAATGTTCTTACCTTCTTGCCCCTTTTTGCTGCTCTTATGTTGGCCATCTGATCACCTTGAACTTTTGAGTGAAAACGTCTAGATAAAGAGCCTTAAACACTCTAAAATGGAATTACACTAAATAGCCTTCACAATACATTTATCAGTAAACACAGTCCCAACCCTGTCCTTTCTTTTTAAATTATGTGTCCAACAATTTCTTATGTTCTTGATGTCCCTTGCTAGTTGCATCTCGTTTTGACTTTTTGGTTATCTGATTTTGGCCAGCATGCCTGATCTGTACCTTTGTAATCATCTTCAGCAATCTGATTTCATTTCCATTTCCAGTACAGTCCCTTCTTGTATTAGAGGGCAACAAAAAGTTACTGATTAAACCCAGCTGATCTTTTATTACTCTGCCTTTCTTCCCCCCAGAATAGTATCATTTACACTTTTATTCTAAATACTGCATCTCTAAGGAGCTGCCAGGTTTCTTCAGCTTTTTTTTTTTTTATCAGTATCTCAGAAGAGTTCACCTACGAAACCTCTGATTTATGAAGTCTGCTTTTTGAAGCCTGCTATTTTTATTTTGTACTGCACCAGCTTTTCAAGCCAAAGCTTCCCTGCAGCTGTATTTTCTCCAAACATGTCAAAAGTTTCAGACCATTATTGTTTTTGTTAAATTACACACAGATGCTATAAAGAAGTAATAACAATTGAGTACATGTAATAAGCATGCAGGGAACAATGACTGCCTAAAGGTGGCAGCTACTTTGTCAAAGTGTTCTGTGATATTTTTTATTTTGCCTCGTGAGGAAATAAACAGGAGAGGAAAATTTGCCCCGAAGGGAAAACTGTGTGTCAGTGCAGCAGAGTTGCAACACTTAAAAGTGCATGCAGTAGTACACATGGCTAAAACCATGTGAACTGAGCTAAATGGGTATCTTATGCCAAAAGAAACAAAAAATTCATTTAAAGAAAAACAAAAATTTATTTTAAAAAATTTTGATGAAAAGGCTGTCCCACTTAATGACTTTTCATGATCCATCCACGAAGAAAACCTCTGAGAAAAAAACTTGTGTCTTGAGTTCTTTTAGTAAAAATTACTCAGACTTATAACCTTGCTTGATGATGAGATGTCCTAGAATAGATTTGACCTGTAGCACTTGACAATGAAAGGGATCCCACGGAAATGGAAAGAGCAGATACCTCATATAATATCTTGAACCTTTCATTCATGTGAGCAGATTTTGAAAACTTGAGAATAACTGCTAAAAATCTACTGAATTTCTCTACCCTGATTACTGCCTTATCCACACACACAAAACCCCACAAGCACAATTTCCTAGAATTTGCAACAATTACCCAGAAGAACTTTCAAAAATGTATTCAATGTTTGATAACCTAGTCCCTCAGTCATTTATAAGAAGTGTGATGCTATAATACTTAGTTTCCATTTTCCAAGGGTAATATTGATAAAAATACTCTAATTTCCCAATCCAAGTGTATTTGCCTTTAAGATGCTTCAGTAACAGGAAAGTATTTGTAAAGTTATATACTTAGGGGATAGGGAAGTATTTCCAAAATTAAAGATGAAAATAAATGACAAGTGTGAGCCAGACAGTAACATGGGACTGACTGGTATCCAATACCAGTGCATTTCTACCACAATAACACGGTGTCTTAGGCTGTTTTCTTTCAAAGTAATAAGCTTCATGAGGCTGCAGGATGAGTGAACTTAAGTCAAGTCACATCCCCAGCTTCAAGATGGAGGTATTATTATAAGCAGCAAAGACAATGCTATAACAATTTGTAGTTTACAGAGGGCCATTTCCAAGTGCTACCTGCATTCCTAGAATCAGATACTAGATTAGATTATCAGTGCAACACTTGCAGGTATCTCAGAAAAGGATTGTTCTATCTGTGCTGGAAAATAGAATCATTAATTCCTACTGGTCAGGTGCTCAAGATGGGGAGAAGAAATTCATTAAAGCATCATCCAAATTCTTACTACTTTTAGATTTTTTTGTGCTGCACAGTCCATGCAAGAATTTTTTTAATCAGTCATTATGACCACTGGAAAAGGAGACCAAAGGATTAAACTAAATGCAGGCTAAAATATAGGGAAAAAATAATGAACTTTTGTTCAGAACTTGAAAAATATTATATATTTCATATTATTTTCAAAATTAACTTCACCATTTAATCATTTCTTGCTTGTTTTCTAACCTCTTCTGTTCTAAAAGGAAGTAGAATAATGGAAGGATTTTATAGTAAAGGTCAGGTAGGAATAAATTAATCATCACACAAGAAGAACTACTTAAAACTCTTCCCTCAGAAATCTGTCCTTTGAGAAGTGAGAAAGTGTTATTCTCGCCTCTTTGTTGTTTCTATGTTGTTCTGAATTATGACTGTTCTTGGGGTAGGTGTATATGTAATTAGAGGACTGTATGAACCATGTTCTGCAGCCTTCTTAGCCACGGAAGAGGAAACTGTTGATATTCAGGAGCTTTGCCCATGCTTCTTAAACATGCCATAATAACCATATTTAAAGAAAAACGTTCATCTGGACCAGCAGTTACTAATAAGAAACTGATTTGCAGTTTGCTGATGCAGGTAAAAGGAAAATTAGTAAAGTCAGTGCAAACTTATTGTGCTGCTTATCTCAACAAATTAACCACTGACCTGGTACCTAGGCATAGTGTGTACTATCCTGTCATGGTTTAAGCCCAGCTGGTAACAAAGCACCACGAAGCTGCTCACTCACTCCTCCTCTCCCTGGCCCCAGTGGGATGAGGAGGAGAAAATATAAAGAAAATCTCATGGGTCGAGACAAGGACAGGGAGGGATCACTCACCACGGGCAAAAACCAGACTCAACTTGGGGAAAAAACAAAATCAATTTAATTTACTACCAATCCCATCAAAACAAAGATAATGGGAAGTAAAACCAAATCTTAAAACACCTTCACCCCACCCGTCCCTCCTTCCTGGCTCAACTCCACTCCCGGTTTTCTCTACCTCCTCCTCCCCAGCGGCGCGGGGGGACGGGGAATGGGGTTGGGGTCAGTTCATCACACCTTGTCTCTGCTGCTCCTTCCTCCTCAGGGGGAGGACTCCTCACTCTTCCCCTGCTCCAGTCTGGGGTCCCTCCACCGGGACACAATTCATGAAACTTCCCTGGCATGGGTTCTTTCCGCAGGCCGCAGTCCTTCAGGCACAGACTGCTGCAGCGCGGGCTTTCCCATGGAGTCACGGCCATCGTTGGGGGCATCCCCCTGCTCCGGCGTGGGCTCCTCTCTCCCCGGGCTGCAGGTGGGCATCTGCTCCCCCGCTCCCCTCCATGGGCTGGGGGGACACAGCCTGCCATCTCACCACGGGCTGCGGGGGCAGCCCCTCCTCCGGCGCACCCCCCCCCCTCCTTCCTCACTGACCTCGGTATCTCCATAGGTGTTTCTGTCACATTCCACTCCCCGCTGCAGGTTTCCCCTCTCAAATCTGTTCTCCCAGAGGCGCTACCACCATCACTGATGGGCTCGGCCTTGGCCAGAGGCGGGTCCGACTGGGAACCGGGGAAGCTTCTAGCAGCTTCTCACAGGAGCCGCCCTGCAGCCCCTCCCCCACTACCCAAACCCCACCACACAAACCCAAAACATACTCACAGAAAACAGAGACCGTTGGACAAGTTGTGTTGGGGCATACAACCCTGCCTAGACCTTCTGGAGACCACTCGTGGCCTTGTTGCCCTTGACTTTACCTAATCCCCTTTGAACTGCTGACACTATCAGGCTCCACAGCAAGATGAGTGCCTGCTGGGTAAAGCGTTTGGGCTGAAAGCAAATGCCCAAGCCCCTGACCAAGCCATGCTAATGGACCAGGACACATGAAACTGCTGAACACAAGATGAGAAACTGCTGGCTGTGAGAGATTACACTGTAAGAAGCTGCTAAAGGTCACAGATAGCCCCCCTGAGGGATGGCTGGATTTCACTGGAAGGGAAGGCTGGGGATTCTGGCATCCCCATGTCAGGGCCAGTCCCAGGCCTAATGGCACCTTCCCAACTGCTTCCTGATGTAAAGAAGTACCTCCTTCTCCCTGACATAGAGATGTTGGTCTCAATGCCTCCAGTACTGCAGGATTTGCATGACAGCGGGATTTGAGTTTTACTCTATTGTGCCTTAGGGCAATACCCTAATTAGTGATTCGTTAGAGAAAGGTGTAAAATCATATGTGCTTTTTGTCTAGTGGTGTTTCATGAGGAAACATAGAGTCTGATGTGAGGAAAAACTACTTCAAGAGCAATAAGGTGTAGCAAGTGCTGCTTGCTCCAGTCCCAGGGCAGGACGGTCCATAAGGCACTTCATTCTCCTCAGCATTTCCTAATGGCTACATCAGGAGGGTCCCTGCCTCAGGGGCTGCCATTTTTACCTGCCTTCATCTCCCCACGTTTCACAAGGCTGCAAAGTCCAAAAGGTTGCAGTGGCAAAAATTTGGGCACTGTAGTTCTTCAGTGATTACAGGGATATAGCATCAACTGTGACAAAATATGTTAACGGAGTTGATAAAATGCAGACGGTAGCCTACGTGACAGCCAAAGGTGCTGCTATAAGTTGCATAGAGTAACTTAAGCCAGCTTTGCGTTAGCCAGGATAAGTATTGTTGTACTGTGGCCTTGGGAAGACATCCCAAAAGCTTGGCTAGTTTTACACTTCAAACAAAGTGTAACGGTGGTCAGTTGCAGCATTATTAAAATCTAGCTATCTGATTTTAAAACCAGGTATATGTTTGCATAGATCCCCACCACATTTTTAGATCAGAGGTTACAAATACTTTTTTAAAAAGGTGCGAATTGCCCACCTTATTCTGGAAGGGTGCCAGTGTACCTCTAGCTGTGCTGAATGTGGATGGTCCTTACACTGAATGCCTTCTGCTTAGGGTTTGGGATTTATACTTTATATTATTGGAATTCAATTTATGCTAAAACTATTTCAGCACACAGTTATTGATTCATCTTTTATAATAAAAGATTTAAAGGCTTTATATATTGATAGAGAAATACAGATCTAGAGGAAGACAACACTACTATCAAGGCATTTAAATGATGCCTGGATAAAGCATGCATAGATCAGAAATACAATAATTGTTGCTTCTTAGAATTCTACCCATCAGTTCCTATTTATTTGTTTTAACATTTTGGGCAATTACAAAGTCAAAAAAGGAATAATAACTGTTAATCTGTATTTCCTCGGGCCTGAAGATAAAAGCCGATGGGCAGAATTGTAGGTAATAAAAAAACGTACATTACATTGTGCGAGATCAAAACCTGTAGAAACGTACCACATCTTTTAAGCAAGCAATAAGGGCTAAAGCTAAAAAGGGCATCAGACTGTTGAAATCACATAGCATCTATATAAGTAAAATCCGTTGCTAAATTGCTTCTTCCAGGCCACCGGAGACAGTTTGTTATCTTCACGTTAAAGCACCTGCCAGTTTTATTTCACTTTACTTCAACAGGATCCGGAAACTAGGTATTCACCTGCCTGAGCCCTCTGAAGACTTAATTTCAGAGCACACCTATACACCAAAATAGAGTCAGCCTCTATACAAAGCATAATGATGGCCCCTGCTGTTTCCTTTAACATAAGTGTTTGTCAGCACCAACCAGTACTGATCGTATTGCCTCTTTTCATGTCATAGCCCAACATTTAAAGCTTTTGAGCAGGATGTGGAAGATTTCATTCAATCCTCTCCTATCTTAGAGGAGTGCACAAGGGATCAAGGGGAAGACAATGAACTGTTTCTTTTATGAAGCTACATTCCTGAACAAAAAATAATCCCAGACTGAGCCAGAAAGAGAGCACAAGATATAGCATGCCACTACAATGCTAGTAGTTCAAGCACTTGCCTAGAATTTTTGTCTTATTATTCCTACCACAAGGATATTTTCTAGAATTAGCATGGAAAGCATACTGGGATAAAATACAAAAACAGGCTAAATGCATTATTTAAATTTATCTTACTATCCATTAAGACTGTATTTTATATTCTTAATGGTATTAGAACATTCAAGATAATTAGAAAAAAATATCATCAAGGGGAAAAAAGATTTTTATAGTGTTATTCAGCCAAACACTTGGGGAAAATACCAAATATTTTTGCTTGAAATGTTGATTTTGTAAAACTATCACTGGCAAACCTAGCAGTTTCAGCTATATTTCAAAATAAAATCAGAAAACAAACAAGAAAAAAGCTGGAGGTCATAACTTCCTATGGCTTAACCATGCATTCCGCATGGTTACTTTGAAGATGTTTTCTCCACTTGTATCACTCCCAGTGCTTTAGAACTCTATGATTAACATTGAAATCAATTCCTCCTTTTGGCTCAAGCTGCTCATAGAAATATTGATTTTTTTCATGCACAATTTAGTTGGAGGAAAGGAAGAAAAGCTCACCTAAATAAAAAAAATCTGTTAATATAAGCTCCTTCACCACAGGCTGTCAGCTGTTCCCCAAACCAACATCTTTCCTAGCTCTGTCAAGCAATTTTCATTTTACGCTTCTCAAAAGCTGCAGTATTAGATACAGATAAATGCTATACTTTCTTTGCTGATTGCATCAAATGTGTATCTATGTAAAAGAACAAATCTAATTAGCACCCCAAACAGTGAACTCAAAGCCCCAGTGAATTTAGGTCCTGGATATTTACTACCATTAGGAGAATGTTATTTTACCGGTCACTTGTAATTATATCGCGATGACCTTGGGATTTCTGAATTTCACAGCTCCCTTCTGCTCTTTCTGTTCTATTTTCTGTAGGCTGTTGCAGAAATACAAAATTAGAATTGTAAATTAAGGCATTACATAAAAGCCACTGGATTGGAAATCATACCTACTTGACAAAAGGCGGGTTCATTTTACAGAGTTTATTTTCTCCACAACAGTGCAGTGGCAAACTGCAAGTATGGATAGTCCTACAAATAATCCCTCAAATGCATTCTTCATTTCAGTGGTTCCTACTTTTGGTAGTGTCTTCTCATATTATATATTTGCCCTTTAATAAGCTCTGCTTCCTCATACCATAACTCTCCTCCACTTCCTTCTCACTTCTTACGAGGTTTTGGGGGGTTTGTTTCTCTTCTTTTTTTTTTCACTTTAGCATGTATTTATCCTACATGTCTAATTGGCTGTTCCTTTTCTTGAATCTTAGTTAAATATTTCCTCAATTCAGTTTATACCTTGCAGGGAACATTGTGGGTTCAAGTGTAAAGGCATGGATGAGTAAGCAAGCTGCAAGCAGTCCAGGAGGCTCTTGGAGTGCATTGAGGATAATTTCTCAATTCAGATGATAGACAGCCGAACTGTATGACCATTCTGGTACCACATATCTATCTCTCTCTGACTTTAAAGTTGGCTTGATAATTCCCTGACACTAAGGTTCTCATAGCTGAGTTATCGAAATGCCTTGCCTCCTCAAAACTTTATAAACTGTACCTTTTTAGAGTTCATTCTATCAAAGTATGACTTAATTGTCAATGATCATATGTTTGGTACCATCTCATGTTAAAATATGTAAATATATTGCTAGTGAACATTTTATAACCTTCACATCTTCTGATATTGTACATTCAGCTACTCATATTTAGGAAGTTTGCCTTTTCTTCTAGAAGCTTAGGTGCTGTAAAACAAAAATTGCAATCCCCCAAATATGACAGAGATAACACGGAAAAAGAGTTACACTGAAAATCAGGATGTCATATACAATTCCTATGACATTCCCAAATGGTACAGTAACTTAACAAAGCCATTAACATCATGCCTGTAATCATACAGAATCATAGAAATACTGTTACAATCTTTAGTCAATCAAAGGACTGAAAATGGCTGATTAGGAAAAGATATAATTGGCAAAGCTTGTATGTTTGGTTATTTTGAAAGAAATGTACTTTCTACATTCCAGCAGCAGCTTTGAGTCAGGCAAGCTGGTGAGCTTTTCTCTGATTTAGTCAAAACACCCAGCTGGAACAGACGTCTGGAGAGAACTGGGGAAAATGAGGGAGGCAGCGATTAAGTTTGCTCTGAGTGCCTTCCTCCACACCAGCTATAGAAGGACAGCTGGACAGGGTCACCAAACCACCCAGAAGCAGAGAGTACCTTCTGCAGAGGAAAGGAAAGAATTTCAATGAGCTCAGAGCTAGCTAGATACCGCTGCTTGTATGCCATTGTCTACAGCCAGTCTAGTGTCCCATTTACAAACAACAAAAGACGTATAAGGGACAAACTTTTATCCCTAAATCCTTCCCCTTCTGTCTGCCTTTTTCCTGTGGAAAAGTGAAATTCATTGTCCATGTTCCCCTCTGTAGCTACAGCCACTGACCTAGTGGGGGAGTTAGGATTGCTCTACAGCTGGAAGCTGGCACTACAGCCAAACTTTGTATAATTGCTTTAGCTTAAAATAAGGTTGGCAGAACTGATTTCTGTTTTGAGATGCTTGATGGATATACATATGTACTGCAAAAAAAAATTCTGTATTGTCCCTGTAATAAAGCCCTTCAGGAGAGAACATCTAGCTCAGGTAGTTTTTCCAGCAGAGGAAAGTCTCTCCCCTTTCTCCAGATGCAGATGCCAGTAATCCCAGCTCAGCTGCAGCTGTGCTGATAAAGAGGGTCTGGAAAGGGAAATGAGAAGTCAGCAGGCCCTACAGCAAAGATGCCTGTGCAGTTAGGCTGTCCTGTTAGGCCACGCATCACTGGCTCTTCATGTTTTGGGAGGTAAATCCTATTAAATCTCTGCAGTTGTGCAAGGGGGAAGAGTAATTTTTAGGAAAAGATAACACGCTCCTACAATACTGGTTGAGTCACAAGTGTATGAGATAGATAAATAGACAGATAACGGTACTGCAGTATAGCTTACTGTTTGGAAAGAACTGCTTAGATGAGGTCTTTCCTTATCTTTCTGTGCTTAGGCTGCTTAGATAGTTTTGTGCTTTTCCTAAGAGGTCCTTTAGTTTGCTTTGCTCTGAACTCAGGGAACCTGGATGTAGGTGTTAAATAAGGAATATATCCTCCAAAGGCAACAGTTGTCCTGTAAAATATAAATGTCTTATTCTCACTTGTAGTGTCTGCAAAGCATAACGATGGAGCTTTGAAAGCAATGTAGATTAAATATAATTAAGCCAATTATGTTCATTTGCACAGTTAAATCTTTTGGATTGTAGGATTGACATATATAATGGAGGATTTACATTTTAAATGCTATGTTCTGAAGCCTTATCTGTACACTAAATATTCACATTGCTATAATACAAAACCTAAAGTTTGGCCATCAATGGCTGAGAAAGAAAGAGGTTCACTTCTTGGGGTATCATTTCTAAGTATGAACTATATAGTCTTCATGACTGCGGATGGCAACATGGGCCCAGTTTTACTTTCAGTGCTTCATTCTGCACTTCTTGTGTTTCACTAGGGCAGCAAAACAGCTGATAATCTACTCAATATTTTCAGCTGAAAATCTACTTTGCTTAATGAGCAACTCAGTTATAAAATCACCATTGAAATACTTATTGTCTTGTGGGTCTTTGATTTGATACATGACATAAAGCATCCTTGAAACTATTCTTAATTAAACCAAGGAAAATTCCCACATTAGGAAAGAGCAGAAATATCTGTGAGACCCATACTACTCAGTACTTGAAGCAGCATGGTAACAGGTAGAGTTTGTATGCATCTATCTGCCCCATGTAGACTAAAACTTAGAGATACCTTTGCTCCCACCTGTACTGAATCTGCTTGAAGTTTATCAGCTGTAACATTGAGCATGCTAGAGTCAGATTTTGAGGTGAAATATTTGTTAACCTCCAAGGGAGTAGCTGCAGCCTGTGGGTAAGTAAACCTTTTTCTTCAAGCTGAAAAGTCATTCTAACTTATTTTTACAGTAGCAATGATTTACAGCTTAGTGTATTTTTATTTTTAATGGTGACACATACAACTATGATTTGTTTACTTCTATGAATTTCCTTCTATGTAACACCTAATGTGAACTATAGAAAAAAGACTACAGGGTGCTAGAACTTCACTATCAACACTTATCTGAAAGTGCCTCATAATTACCATTATTTAATTCTAAGCCCTGTATACTCAATTTAATTTCTAACACTAGAAACATGAGGTGACTCTTCTTGATAACATAATAGCCATAATTATTTTGATTTAGTGACGCAGTTCACTAATGTCTTGTGTTAGTTTGTGGTGTGAGTGGCACAATGTTCATTGAATGTCAGGGCGCGGGGGGTCCCCCACAGATCTGACAAGTAGGTTCCTACAGTTTTAAAACTCTGCAATTTTAGACATGCTTTAGACCAGTACCAGATAACTGTGAAGACAGAAAGTCAAACTGCAAGCATTTGTCAGTAACCAGTAAAGAAGTCAAATGGCACCTTTTTTATTCCAGTGAATTTAGTTTAACCTGCTTATTTCTTGGAACTAAGAGGTAAACATCTGCATCATAACCCATACTACAGTTTTCTGTGATGTTTTTGGAATTTCAAGTGTAGAATTGCTGTAAGTAGAAATACAAGCAAATACTGACCATCCTAATGAAGGCAAATGTCTTCTCAAAGTTTTTTAAAGCAAAGATGTAATTCTGATGTCTTATGTCTTTGCTCTGTAAGGAATTAGCATATAAAGCCTATTGTTTTCTTGAAAACAGAGTTCTGAAACACCATAATGTTGTAGCTTTTTATGTTTTAGGCAGGAGGGAACTACTTATTGCCTTTCTAATGCACAGAAGTGTTTCTTCAAAGAAGTAGGAATGCTTTCAGTAAGGTAAGCCAAAACTGTTTTGCAAAAGCTAGTAATGTCCTATTTAATGTTTTGCTCTGGTAACGAGCTTGCCTCTCCTTTTTCTGCTCTGCATTCCAGAATTCAGCAATGTGCATGTTTGTAGCTCTAGCTTATTGGTTTAAATATAATTACACTGAGAGAATGAGCTGGAAAGTGCTGCTGCTTCTTTATGTATTATTATGAAAGTATAAGAAGTTTAGAAGGGGGAAGATCTCAGTGGATTTTCCATAGAGCAAGTGTTTGCACCAAAATAAACTAATGAGTATCCTTGTTAAAGGTCCTTGAAAAAGAGGAAGGCTGGAAAGTGACAACTCCCATTGGGGCAGAGCTTCCGAAAATGTATGTGGGTGGTATGTACCATATTTTGGGATTTTCCCTGTTTACTCTGAAGTAGAAAATTTTGACCTTTTGTAGTGGATCAGACTGCTTTTTGAAGAAACAGCTTGCTCGATTTATTGTATTATCAGGTAAAAACGGTCTATTCCCAAACCATATATGGTTCTTATGCATCTCAAATAGAGGTGACTAAATCAGAAGCAGAAAGCCACAGAGGAAACTACTAGGGAAAAAAAACTTTCTCTAGAACATCAGTTCTACCTCATCCTGCAGTAAAGAGGTAGAGCTTTAATTTTCCTTGAAAGTGTATTTCTCTATTCTTCACATTCTTGGTTCAGTTTCTTCCTCTTACTTTCCCACCTTGAAAGCCCTTTTCAGCTCAGGCATTAGCCCTAGAATATCTAGACGTTAGCTTAAATCTTGAATAGTTGTTTGAGGTAAGTGTGGTTTTACTTGATATGCTCTAAAACTAGTCCCCACTTTATTAAGAAATTTTTTTGTAGGTCCCTAATCCATTTAATCAATTTTTGCCTTTACACTGCCTAGTACTGGTGTTGGTACAGTAGATGCCGACATACTTCTTGGGGCTTCCATAGACAAGAACCTTTTGTTTTAACCCCTTCTATATTTTGTATTCTTTTATACTAGAAATCAAGAGACTGGCAGTTCATAATATCTATTTTATAGACAACTTTGCCATAGCAACAATGTGGACTTTGCCTTTGACTATGATAGAGATTTTTCCTATTCTCTAAATTCACAATTTCATGTATGTGTCCATGCATGCTCATATTTTCTTAGTCTGAGAGGCTTTCTTCCTTAGGTACCTGATGTAGCTGCTGACACGTTACTGGTGTCCCCTGACCCTTGTCATCCTGGCAAGCTGTTGAATCTATCAAGCTTCTTTTAAAAAGAAAATATTAAAAAATCTGAATCTCTTGAGGGCAGATAAAATTTAGCTCCTTGTCTTGAGTTCATCTCGACTGACTGACTCATTTTGAAATATATCTTGCTGTGCTGATGAGTGTTAGCCTTCACATTGTAAAAGATTTTTAATTGTGTGACTGTATATATGATGGAGTACACCATGATCTACTGGTAACAGTAAAGTCAAGGGTCATATAGGAATGTCTCGAAGTATTTAAATAAGGAGAAAATCTGTGAAAAATCTTATTCCCATATAGTATATGTTTCTGAACATCCCTCTTTGCTCTTTCAGACTGGTTTTTTTTTTAGGATTAGTCATCAAGAGTGGTTAATGTGTAAAAAATAGTGACATGCTGTTATTGGAAATAAATTACATTGTGCATTTTTCTGTATTTCAGTGAGTGACTGGATTGCTACAAAGGGACTGTGTTTATAAATTTCACTTCCCCTTACTTGAAAAACCACCAGCTTTTATCTAAACTATAGAAAATATTTGGTTTCAAACAGATTTACCTAAATAAAACTGTACTTTTCAGGCCTCTCACAGTATTGTGACTTAAGAAAAAAAAAAATTAAAGAAAAAAAAAATTTGGACTATTGATGACAATTCTCTGGTTCTGGTTGTGTTTTGTGCAGCAGCAGCAGCTTTCCTTAGGGCAGACTCATGTCCATGCACACAGCCCAGCCTTTGCCTGCCGCAGAGCAGACTCCATCCTGAAAGGGAGAGCCTGAGGAGCCGGTGTGATCCTGGAAACTTTTGTGTGTGTGTGCCAGAGAGGGGGGAGAGAGGGAGACCTAGCACAAAGGAGAGTAAGGGAGGAAGGCAGGGGAGAGAAGGGAGCTTGCTTCATGCACTGCTGAAGGCTGTCAGAAGCAGACTGTACGAGCAGCGCGCTGGCTGGTGTGCAATTTAAGGGACAACGTTCATTGACTTTATTCCTTGAATTGCTGAAGGACAGATATGACATCTGACTGCTGCTTCTATATGTTCTTGCTTATTGGTACCAAGGGTAAGTGTACCTGACTTTTTTTTCTTGTTTTGAACATTGCAAAGCAGATAGCTGATAAACTTCAGTAGTGGATTTTTTTAAAACTATGATATCTCAGTGTTATTTTACAGTTCTTCATGGCAATTATTCTTTGATAGAATCGAAGTATAATGCAGTCTCTCAAGGTTACTAGCTACATGTAAGGATCAGATATTTCTGTACTTAATGCTTTGAGAGTTATTATTAATAGTTATGAGCTGAAATTTAAAAATAAGAAACAGTTTAAATATTGCATGAATGCTTGCTGTAAATATTTAATGAGGGTACATATAGAAGTGACTCATTTCAGATGCCATGAAATCCACATTTTAGACCCAGTTCAGTAGTTTGTAGTGGTACTGTGCAAGCACTACTAGAATTGGTAGCTCTTGAAAAGTAGGTTGTGAAGGTAGCAGGAATTTTTACCCTCTGATACAGCATGATAGGCAGTATAGCATGCAAGATGGACACTGAATTAAATTTAAGTTTTCTGTCAGATGCAAATCCCTTCAGTGTGGTGGGAGTTACACCTGACCTTCTGCTTACTTTAGTAATGTTTTTTTCATTTCATTCAAGTAACCTGTTTGTAAGTGCTGCTTTTGACTTTGGTAAAGCTGTCCCTGTGAAGCTGCTGATACTGATCTATATGTTGGATTTTCCTAATGATTATCATTTTCTTTAGCTGTAATTTTTATATTTAAAATTGCATTTTGTTGCACATTGCCAATACTAAAATAATATTTTATTAATTTTGCAGATGAAATAGCTAGCCTTTGCAATATCAACTGTTTTGTTAAACTAATAGGAGCATAAGGTTGAATTCTGCCACCTTCTTCTGTATTAAACAATAGCTTGCTCTCTCTCCCACTTTTAAATTAAACCTTTTTGGGGTTACGTGTGCATACTATGCTGCTTAACATAAGATTTGTAAGGGATATTGCCCACATTAGGAGTTTGGGAAATAGAGCTCCTCTTACAGTTATTTTTACCATTGCAAAGCTTAGTTAAATCTGTGGAAAAACTCTAAGCAGTTCTATTATGTTTTGGAGTAATACATAATATGTGAGCTGCAGGCATGAAAAAACAGTGATATTAATGTATTTGGAATTAAGCAGGCTATGATAATGAGATTTTTATCAAGCCTGTGAGCAAAGTCTGGCTTCATATGTACCAGCATTATCCATGAGCAATAATCCAATATTTAAAGGTAGTACTTCAAGGTATGCAGACTAAAATCTAAAGGATTTCAACAAATTAAGCCTTTCACATTACTGTTTTCTATACCAAAACAGTAAAATGTTGAAACATTCATACAAGATGTGCAAATCATTGTTGGTATATTTCTGCTGGATTAAATTAATCTCACCTGTGGAATTTATAAAACTTATTGAAATATATTGAAGCATATTGCAAAATAGGATAGCAGATGAGGACAGTGAATGACTACAGGCCTTCTAGTATTATAGGTATGATGGCCATTACCTTTTTAGATGTTTATTGGCTCATCATATATAGTATATTATAACATTTATAAGAAAATCACATGGCTCATCTAGATTTGTCAAAGAGAGAAGCAGTGCACTCATAGATTAAAGCACATGCATGCCTGGAGTCTCTGCCACCTGTTTGTGCTCTGGTTTGCCCCAAAATCTGTTTAGTGCCACTTCTCCCAACCTAGCTCAGTGCACAGTTCGTAGCTTCACTGCCTTTCAGAGTTTTCAGCCAGCATTCTGAATTGTAACCGCATCTACAAGTTGGCTGATTTCATCTGCACAATAGATTTAAGCTTTGCTCAAGTCTTTAGGCTAGCTGATATTAAAAGAAACACTCCTGAAATAAGTATAGCTGTGCTTAGAAATTGGATTTGCTGTTTATAGACTGCTAGAAGTTCAGCTGTAGAGTTTTGTTGGGAGCGCATGCTGCTGTTGTTGTTGGGTTTTGTCTGGTGTTTTTTTTTTTTAATTTCTACAGCTCATAGATGCTCCTAATTCTTTAAAAAGTAGAATGAGAAATATATATTGTACAAAAACTTCTCTTGCCTGACCCATCCATATTAAGTCAATCTACACCTGTTTAGTTTTCTATTCAATGGCTAAAGTTGCACATAAATAACTCCAATAGCTCTTTTATTTTACTCTCTTCCTTCAGATTCTTCAGTAAGTCTCTTTATATGAAAGCTTTTCCTTCCAAAATCCAAATAATCAAACTAATCCAAATAATCAAGCTTTTTATGCACCAGCAACTCTCGGCACCTTCCTGACTACTTTCCCATGTGGACTATACTATACCAGGTAGAGGGTTTCTTTGAAAACAAAGCAGCATCTATGCCATGGGTTTTGCCAGCATGACAGCATCAATTGTAACATGCAGAAAAGTACATTTCAGGCTCCAGTTGTGGAACTGGCAGTATTGAATGGGTAGCCAGGATAAACATCTGCCTGAGTGGCTCACCCCCCTTGCAAAGCTAGCAGGTCACTTAGGCATGTGACTGGCATTGCGCTGGCTGCTGCCACATCTTCTCTCAGTAAAATAATCAACAGTAATCGCTGTAACAACAATAGTGCACATTTGTGTCTTTAGAGTCACTTTGACTAGCTTTCTGGGGACAAAAAAATACTTTGTCCTCCTGGATTTTGGCTAAGTGACAGACTTTCAAACAATCCATTTATCAATCATTAAGAAAAACAGAAGAACATTAGTATCTAAAACTATTCAAAGTGAATTCCAAAAGGGATTTGGCAGGCTCCTTGTGGAAAACAATTGCGACTGTTCCTATTTTAACCCTGTATGCTCTGTGCCCCTACCTGAAGTTTCCCAATCCTATTTCTGCTTGTGCCTACAGTTCCCCTTCCCTCCTCTTTCTGTTCTTCCCCTCATATTTCTTTTTTTTCCTTCCCTTACCCTCACTTCAAAATGCCAAGGAAAACTTTCTTAAAACCATCTGAAACTTGTTAGCCCTTCTGGTGCTGCGTGTATGTGACAGCTGTTTTCAAGGCCAAGATCTCTTATACCAAACGCTTTCTGTCAAATGTGGGAAAGAGACCATTCCGAATCATTTGGGACATGGCAGTGCAGGATAGTGCTCTTGTTTACATAGTTTGTAACAGATTTTAAGATTCTTTCTAGATTTATAAATAGGAAAGTGAAATTACTTCAACCTTTGCACAAGCTCAAATAATCATTGTGTAATAATGATTTTGGGGGTATTTCTTTTCTTTCATTTATCTTGGACATTAATCTGGCTTCCCTGTGGCTAGAAGAATAATGTGCATCTTGTATGTCTGTGCATACAACAAAAATTAATATACTCACAGAAAATCAGGGATGAAGACTAGATTTCCTGAGGAAAATTTCCTCTAATGTCAGTTAGAGGGTAGTGAAAAGTCTGTATAATACTGAAGCTCTGAAAGTTAGATGATTGTCATCTGCACAGGCTGGTCTGCCTGCAACTGCTGCATGGGCAAGGATGCTTTCACCTCGCCATCAATAGCACTAGGGGCTACCCAGCTTGCAAACCTGCCTTGACTGTTTATAGCAACTCTACCAGACTTGAACCATTTGCTCTGAAATTTTATGTGCAGTGTGGACTTTTTTTACCTTAAGCAAGAAGACAAGCAAAACTTTACCAAAATAATTTCCATTTTTCAGAAAGTGAGGAATTGGTACTTTGCCTATGTTGAACAGTTCTGGGAATCTTGTATTAAGCAATGCCTTTTCTTAAACGAATAAGGACTTCTACAGTATTCCTCTACAAAATCACTGTCTGAGAGATAGTCCTCTGACAGGCCATCCTACTAGAGTTAATGAGCCTGTTCAAGCCTAGTTGCAGTAGCATAAAAATTAACCTTCTCTAATGCATGTTCCTGGATGCTAGAGACCAGCGTGCAACTCATCAGAGGAACTGTCACCAGTGATCTCTGTGAGGGTTTCCTGGTGGTGCCATGTGTCCTGTGCTTTGAAGCCATCAAATCAGACTTTGAAATGACTGGTTCAAGGCAGGGAGGTTTAGGAAGCTGAGAGGATCAGGAAGCCATATTGGTTGTGTCTGAAAGACAGAGAAGGTGCAAATGTATTGGGAAGGACTGAATGAGGAGACTGAAAGCAGGGGCTAAAGGGAGAGGAAGGTGGGACAAGAGAGCAGAGAGGTGAGGCAAAAGGCTAATGCTACTTAGAAAGGGAAAATGGAAATCAGAAAGGCTGTTGGTCTGGGAGGGTAGAGACTGAGGAAAGGGATGTGTGAGAGGGAGCCAGCAGGGAACAGTGAATTAATTGAAGGAGAAGGACAAGGAGCTCCAAGAAGAGAGTGTCTGAACAATAAAGTCAGAGGGTAGTGAGACCAGAACTGGGACCCTGTGCAGGCAGAAGAGGAGGAGAGAATGGGAAGCAAGTAGTGATTAGGCAAGAAAGGATGAAAGTGAGGTAAGCAGCCAGGGTGAGGAAAAGATGGGACTGAGCAGAAAAAGGAGCTGTGCTTAGTGGGGTGAGCACTGTGCTACAAAGCCAGAAGGAAGCTCAAGATTGTCCTGTTGCTCACTGTCTTCTAGCAAAATGTCTCCTGCATAACACCTCTGCTCAGGGGCTGGTAACATGCTATCGGATCACTCTACCCTCTCAAACGCGGAAGGTCTGGCAGGCTAAAGGATCTGAACTAGTGATGCAGCATGGTGTCATGTTATGAAATGTCAGAGGAAAACCAATTTCCTCTTTTAATAGCCCAGGATGTTACCTATGTCAAAGAATGTTACTAATTTTGCAAACTCAGTGCTTAGGAATAGAGATAAAGGATGCAATCTTAATTAGTCCTATGTGCACATACTAAGTTTTCCTCATGCTATAACTCCACAAAAACTTGTGCTTTGTGTACTGCATTTGAAGAATGAATCACAAAGTTATAGTGAATTACGCTGCCTGTGTGACCCTTTATTCATTTGCTGTAGAAGATAAAAAGTGAATGAGGCTGGAGATTACAAAATGATGGACATGTGATGAAGGCAACTGAACTCTGCTCTGGCAAATTGATTTCTGTTCCCATTTCTTGCCCCAGACAGTGATGCTCTAAATGCTTCGTAAGTGGATAATAATTATATGGTAGGTTTTCTAGGTTTTTTTACTTGATCATTCTGATGTGGCAGTGTTCATTTCACAGCTGCCACTGAAATCTGTAAAAGCTATGCTTTAAGTAATCTGTGAAACTGATTCTGAAAGCAGGAACCTAAAATTAGCAGAAATCCTTGCCATACATATGTTAATGTCTCAGCTCCCCATCTGAGCAATAATACCATATTCTAAACTGTAATCTAAGCAATCTGTGAGGACTTAAATATGGGAAGTTTAATTGTTGTAGCTGTATGACTAAACTAATGAGGAATTTAATATTGTAACTTGTAAGTGGTTAGACTGTAGACTAAGCAGCAGGGAATCAGTAATCCATTAGAAGACTAACCAAAGTGTAGATAAAATGCCTGTAGTATTATATGGAGGTGTGTTTGCAGAAATGTATGGAATTTAAAGATCTGTGACAGAATTTGAATATATGCTGCTAAAAACTGATGTCACACATAAGGAAGTGACTTTTTGTATGCAAAGAAGTAATGCACGGTGTTATGCTCACTACCTGCTGCGTTGCCCTCAATGCTCATGGGGGATCCAGCATGCAGTTGACTTGCGTGACAGGGCAAGATACAGATACCAGGAAGAACGACTGATGGGAAAATATGGATCTGAATGAGTCTCTGGAGCGATCAGCTGTCACCTGCTGGGGAGAGCCAGCCCTGGGAGGGCAAGTTGGTCCTGTATACCTGATGTCAGGAGAAGAGGGTGGCTGGGCAGTGGGGAGGAAGAGCCCAGCAGCAGCTACAGTGATCCTGCAGGACTTGTGCACATGAGATCACTTAGCAGAGTTTATCCAGAGAGGATGTTAAATCACCCAGTCCTGTATACCGCAGGTCATTGTGTTCCACCCACGTACTCTGTAGCAATCCTGAGGCTTTATTTGGTCAAAATGTTTAAAAAGTAGTTGTTTCCTCCAGAGGAGAGCAAGTGCCACTACAGCACTAAGAATGGCAGAGGCTATATGGTGACTGAGACTTGAAGATGTACATACATCTGTCAAAGCAGGTGAACGTTGCCTTTCTCCTGTGTTCTGCAGAGAAAATAAAAGCACTGACTTGACCTGGGAGAGGAGTCTTTTTCCCATCACAGACCTGATTGTCAGTGCTGTGCTGAACATGGGGAAAAAGGCACAGTGCTTGGAAAAGTGGTGGTGGTAGTGGTATTTTTTTACTTAGAAATATTTCTTTGTTCTGTTTTACTTTTGTTTTTCAGTTGCAATTAAAAAAAGAGGTCTAAAAATAGATAAGAGAGCAATAGACAACCTCTTCTTTGGAATCAGCTACTAAGAACAGCATCTTTTCATGAAACTTAAGTTCTGGCCACAACATAGTTAAAGCCAAAATTTGGGCTGTATGGAAAAAAAGGGACTACGTTAATGAATTTAAAAGCCATGTGATTGTGGGTCAAATGCCTTGATTAGTCTGGAGAAGGTAATAGTAATACAGTTGACAAAGATGATCTGCATTTTTAGACAGTTATTCAAGAAGGCCCATCTACCATGAAAATACACTCCCTGATGTCATTTTCTGGTCTTCAATTCCAGGTTAAAGCACAAGAATTTACTGTTATGTTGTATTACGTAGGAATTATAGACACCGATTTTCAGAAACTTTCATTCTTTTCTAGTATTCAATTAACACTGCAAGCCTCTAGTTGTTTTGGTATTTTCTTTGTATTTCAGAACCTGTTGTATAATAACATTAGTTTCAAAGTGTTTCACAACTAATTCCTTTCAAATTCCTCCTGTGGCTGGTTTGAAAATATTTTCATTTAGAAATGCTGCTTTATCTTCAGTACAGATTTTCAGCATCATGCAGAAAGAATACAGCCACTTTCTTCTTTCCAAATATGTATCAGAAATGGGTATTGAATAGTTGGGCTTTTCTACGCTCCTAAGACTTATGTGTCACATGAGGTTTTTCTTTTTTTCTTAATATGTTTTAGAAAAAACAGTTATTTTTAAATAAGTATTGATTATTTCTCTAGCATGCCTACCTATACATTTTTAGTTTTTATAACTATTTGTTTTTATTTTCTTTTTTTTCTTTTTTAAATCTTTCATTTACATATTCACTGCTTTCACATCATCTTTAACCAGATTTGGTTTTTTGCCCAGAGAAACAGTTCTTGTATTTATGGGTATGCAGCTTTGGAGCATCTAACATCCAACTGTTTTAAGTACTGGGATATGATCTTGTAAGTATTGCCGAAATCCGGAATAAAACTCCTTAACAGCAATGAGAAGTTAAGAAGCAGGCACTCCTTTATTGCAGCACTGGGCACACGGGGGATCGCTCCACCTATCGTGTGCACCTGTCTTGTCTAATGATACAGTTAAATACACACCTGTTATACATATTCATTAAGTTTCTGGGAAATGTTATACATAATCATCAACTTTCCAGTAAATCATTAGCATATGTATATGTCTCTTCATGCAGGCGCAGCAAAGGTCTCTGGTGGTCTTCAGAAGCCCTCTGGTGGTCTTTCATAGTCTTCCTCACTTGTCCGCTTCTTGACCTCTTTTAGCTGATTCTGCGCAGTATGATTCTCATCACTATCTATATTAGTTTGCATAAAAATGTATACTATGTTCTCTTTTGAAATCTAACCTTTTCAATGATTGGTCTTTCAGTTATCAAGATGGAAAGGTAGGGAGTTTCCAAGAAGCAAATCTTCTTGGCTTCTTAAAGGAAAATATAAGCCAACGATAATCAGCTAAAAGTACAGTACTACACATTCTTTAAGTTCTTTATCTACTATAGTCACACACTATAACTTTATATTCCTAAGATTTTAGCTGTAATCAGATTTGATTTCTTTTAAAATGTAACATTTCCCCCCTTTGAAAGTTTTGAAAATCATTTCAATACTTTCACTATAATTTTACTGATCACTTACTATATGTTGGAGGAGGTTCTGGGATTATTTGTCCATTTTGTTGTCTTGCAACAGCTTGGACGATCATATGATTGAAAGAAGTTTCACGAGTCAAACGTGTTAACCGATTCATCATTCTCGAGGTTAGGATATATAATATTGCTGACAGAGTCAAACTGATCAAAACCAATATCAAAAGAACCACGATGGGGTGACACAACTTGTTCAGGATGCCTGTAGCAGTAGGTGACCATCTGAAAAGTGTGTCCCACCATCTATGTTCTGCATCTTTTTGCACTCTTTCAAAAACTCGGTGTATTTCTTTCACATTGTTATGAACAGTTATTAAGGTTTTCTGTCCATTTTGCCTAATTTTTTCCAAAATCTCAACTAAATCCTTGTGTTGTAATAACTGTTTTACCAAAGCAAGATTCATTCCGATGGGTATAGGTAGTAATTCATGAATCAACATGTAGTTAGATTGCAAAAGTTGGTGAGACGTGACCGGGGCCGAATAGGAAAAGTCACATCCAACAATCTTAGTAAAATTGCAAACACAATAATTTGAATGATTTTTAGTCTCTACGACTACCTCGTCTACAGATAAAAAGTCACAAACAGTCCTCAAACATACACAGCCTTTGCCAATATATATAAGTACTGTTTCAGGGTTTTCATTAGGATGAATCTCAAAATGGTAAATATTTTGTTCAGTATCTAAACAAATATCTTGTGTCTCAATTGCATTACCTTCACAAACAAATCCTTGTTGTTCCCGTACAATGCAAGATTCTAAATTAACAGTTTGCCGTTTTTCATTCTCCTTTCGGGCCCATACTCTATGCTCAAAAGGATAGAGTATAGTTCCGTTGTGGTTCAACCCTAATGTAATAATGGGATAAATTGGGTACATGGTAGCATTATATATAGTAAGTACAAAAGTTGTAGCTGTGTTTGTAACGGGATCATAAGTAAAGTTTACCAGGTTCCACCAGGATTGGAGTTCCTTCTCAAAATCAGTGGCACTGTCCCAAATTATTTTCCGAATTTCAGTAGGGAGAATACTTTCTTCACCTTCTCTTATAATTGAGGCGGCTACGGACTGTATCTATATTTGAGTCTGGATACAACTGAGAGTCAAAGAGAGGTTATTTTGGACCACCCCAAGTGCATCAGTAATCAATTCGTGGTCCCTTATATTTACCTTTTCCTATTTTGGTAATATATTTGACAACAGCCACTGGTTAGTCTCCAAAGTCAATAACAAAGATCGTAAAGGTTGTTGTAATTTAGTTAAATCACTAATTGAAGTAGCCAACTTGTTCATTATTATCTCTGAATCGATGCTATTTCTAGCATTTTCACTGATACTATTTGCCTTTTCAAAAGAGTTACTAATGTTTCTGCTCCTCAATGATATTCTTTATGTTTTGTCTGTACTATTTCCCTCATTACAAATGGTGGAATTACTACTTGTCCTTTTGATGTCACCCACCATCCTTCCAAATTTTTCCTTGCATTTAATAATCTCCCCAATTTCTCATCCTCCTCTGAATATTTAGGTTTTTCTTTTGGTAATGCAATAGTTTTTGTAGGAATTAATGCCATTTGTAGGGCATTCCTTTTGGCTGCTTCCCTAGCTGATTTATCTGCTAATCTGTTCCCTACAATCTCTTTTGTATTCCCTGATTGATGTGCTTTACAGTGCATGATTGCTACTGCAGTTGGTTTCCGAACTGCTTGTAATAAATGCAAAATCTCCTCTTTATATTTAATGTTGGACCCCTGAGAGGATAATAATCCTCTTTCCTTCCATAAAATCCCATGGACATGGACCACACCAAATGCATATTTCGAATCAGTCCAGATATTCACTTTCTTTTTTCACTCAATTCTAGAGCCCTTGTCAAAGCCACTAATTCCGCCTTCTGAGCTGAAGTTGTGCTTGGCAAAGCATTGGCTTCTATAACTGATTTTTCAGTGGTTACCGCATATCCTGCATAGCGGATTCCATTTTCAACGAAACTGCTACCATCTGTATACAATTCCCAGTCCAGATTGTCCATAGGTACATCCTTCAGATCCTCTCGACTGGAATATACATACTCAATGGTAGTCAGGCAATCATGTTCCAGTTGTCCTTCTTCCTGTATAGAACTCAAAAAGACTTCAGGATTAGTTAAATTAGTGGTTTTCAAAATTATATCATCTTGTTCTATCAAAATTACCTGATATTTTATCATTCTGCTTGGGGAGAGCCAATGGCCCCCCTTTTGCTCTAACACTGATATCACCATATGTGGTACATATACCACCATCATCCTTCCCAAAGTCAATTTTCGGGCCTCCTGTATTATCATCACAGTGGCTGCTACTGCTCTCAAACAAGCAGGCTAGCCCTTACTTACAAAGTCCAATTGTTTGGAAAAATATCCAACCGGTTGCTTCCAACTTCCCATCTTCTGAGTCAGCACTCCCAATGCAATGTGTTGTTTCTCATGTACAAATAACTGGAAGTCTTTAGTCAGATCCGGAAGTCCCAGAGCTGGTGTTGTCATCAGGGCCTGTTTTAGATTCTTGAAAGCTCTTTGCTGATCTGGACCCCATTCAAATGGTGGACCTTTAAGAGCTTCATATAATGGTTTAGCCAACAGACCATAGTTTATTATTGTCGTGGTTTAACCCCAGCCAGCAACTAAACACCACGCAGCCTCTCACTCACTCCCCCCCACCCAGTGGGATGGGGGAGAAAATCAGGAAAAGAAGCAAAACCCGTGGGTTGAGATAAGAACGGTTTAATAGAACAGAAAAAGAAGAAACTAATAATGATAATGATAACACTAATAAAATGACAACAGCAATAATGAAAGGATTGGAATGTACAAATGATGCGCAGTGCAATTGCTCACCACCCGCCGACCGACACCCCGCCAGTCCCCGAGCGGCGAATCCCTGCCCCCACTTCCCCGTTCCTATACTAGATGGGACGTCACATGGTATGGAATACCCCGTTGGCCACTTTGGGTCAGGTGCCCTGGCTGTGTCCTGTGCCAACTTCTTGTGCCCCTCCAGCTTTCTCGCTGGCTGGGCATGAGAAGCTGAAAAATCCTTGACATTAGTCTAAACACTACTGAGCAACAACTGAAAACATCAGTGTTATCAACATTCTTCGCATACTGAACTCAAAACATAGCACTGTACCAGCTACTAGGAAGACAGTTAACTCTATCCCAGCTGAAACCAGGACAATTATCCATAGCCGACACCACCCAGTCATTCCCAAGAAGGTTCTCAATTCGTGGGTATTTCTCGGCTCCGGGATACTGCAAATTGCTTCTTTGCGGTCTGTTCCCAACTGTCTTTGCCCTTGTGAGATTTCAAAACCCAGATATATCACAGTCTGTTTTGCTATCTGGGCCTTAGTTCTAGAGACTTTGTATCCGCTTAGCCCCAAAAAGTTTAAAAGATCAATTGTTACCTTTATACACGCTGGTCTCTTTTCTGTCGCTATCAATATGTCGTCTACATACTGTAGGAGCAAATGTCCAGGTTTGGGACCATCTCGTTTCCACATCTCAAGTTCTTTTGCTAATTGGCTCCCAAAAATTGTTGGACTGTTCTTGAATCCTTGCGGCAATCTTGTCCATGTCAATTGTGGTTTTCGTCCTGTTTTTGGATTTTCCCACTCGAAAGCAAATAATTTTCGACTTCCTTCTTCCAGGGATATACAAAAGAAAGCATCCTTTAAATCAAGCACTGTAAACCACTGGTGACTCTCCCCTAGAGCTGTTAAAAGTGTGTATGGATTGGTCACTACAGGATATATGTCTTTCACTATCTGATTTATCGCCCTCAGATCCTGTACTAATCTATATTCTCCTGATGGCTTTTTCACTGGTAAAATTGGAGTATTATATTCAGATTTACACTCCTCTAAAATTCCATATTCCAAAAATTTATCAATTAATTTCTTGATTCCCAATCTAGCCTCAGGTTTAACTGGATACTGCTTTAATCTCACTGGCTTCACATTTTTCTTCAGTTCTACCTTTACAGGCTGTGTCATTTGAGATTCTCCAAGTATCTCTGTGTTCCAACTGTAGGGTTCACAGCATCATCAACTTCTTGTGGCATCTCCTGAATCTTAACCTTCTCCTGTATCATCAATATTTCTCCTGTCTTTGATTCTGGTATTTTTAAAAGAATTTCTCCTCCCTCAAAAGCTATCTGTGCATTTAATTTGGATAACAAGTCTCGACCCAACAAGGGTATCGGACATTCTGGCACATACAAAAATTCATGCGTAATTGCCTTATTTCCAAATTTAAATCAAGGGGTTGAAAGAATGGTCTATTTTCCTGTTTCCCAGTCGCTCCAATTATGTTCGCTGTTTTATTTCCCAATTTCCCTTTATAAGTATTCAAAACAGAATATACTGCTCCTGTATCAACTAAAAATTCAACTTTATCATTTCCCAGCTTAATTGTAACCAGAGGTTCAGCTGGGTTTCTCTCCGGTCCCCTTCATTCATTTAAAGTCATCATTTTTGCAGCCTCTTGCTGACTTGCTTGCAATTTAGGGCAATCCCTTTTCCAATGTTCATCCTCCTTACAATATGCACACTGATTCATTCCTAGAGGTGTATTAGGTTCCCAGTTGCCAAAGTTTCTAAAACCTCCTCTTCCCCGAGCTCGTCCTCTTCCTCTTGCTGCATTCCCTGTTAAGACAGCTATTAATCTACTGTCTCTGATCTTTTTTTTTTTTTTCTTTGCTTTGCTTTTCTTCCTTCTCTTAATTATTATAGACTTTCCATGCTGTTTCTAACATTTTATTTAAATTTCTTGAATCCTCTCCCTCCAATTTTTGGACTTTTTGCCTTATATCAGGTGCTGACTGCCTCATAAAAAAATCGAAGCCAATTGTTGTTGTTCTGCCTCTGTCTCCAATTTCAAATCAGTATATTTTCTAGCGGTTTCCTTCAATTTTTCCAAAAACACAGAGAGAGATTCATTTTTATCTTGCTTTATCTCATATAATTTAGACCAATTCAAAGCTTTTGGCATTGCATGCTTTATTTCATACAATACCTATTTTTGATATCGAGTTAACCTTCTCCTGTGTACAGGGTCATTTGGATCCCACTGGGGATCTCCCGAAGGAAAACTCTGTTCCAAAGTTCCAGAGAGCATTTCATTCATAAGTGCTGCCTCTGCTTGTGCTTTTCCAGTTTTATTACCATCTGTTTTTCAGTACTATCCAATAAATTATTCTCCCTGACTCAATACTCCTTTCCCGTGAATGTGAGGGAGAGAGATCCTGTTCCTCCCTTGGTGGGGCTATTTCTAATTCTAGTTCCATTTCATCATCTTTTGGTACCGTACATTTAATGTATCTCCTTCCAATATCACAAGCTGAACAACAACTCTTAGTTTTCTTATTTTCTGAAGTTAATGTCATCACCAAATTTTCTCGACTAATTAACTTGCATTCTTTTTGCCAATCCGTTTTCTGCCTCAAATAAAAGAACAGATCCACACATGGCACTTCACTCCATTTACCCTCTCTCCTGCAAAATAACATTAACTGTAATATAGTATTATAACTTAAAGTTCCATTCGTTGGCCATTTTTCCTGATCTTCCAAAACATACAAAGGCCACCAATGATTACAATATTCAATCATTTGACTCTTACGTAAATCATCATGTAATTCACTCCAATGTGCCAATAAACATCCCAATGGTGATGTTTTCGGTATCTTTTCATCAGTGGTTATATTTCCCATACTCTTACTCTTAAATAATTTGGCTAATGCCATTATACTTATATATATCAAATACTAAATGCACCAAATATCAATTATCAAAGTTCCAAATATTAATAACCAAATATCAAATGCCAAATATCAAATATCGAGTATCAAATACCAAATACCAAACAAATGCAAATGACAATTGTCCCAGATACACAGATGTCCAACCCAGCAATAGCTTTCGCTTATGACTTACGGGCAGACGCCTAGGCTTCTACACAGACGGGTACCCTCTGAGCCCCAACCCTGCGAAGCTTTCGCCGCGCCTTACGGGCAGGCTATCCGAACAGATTCCAAAGAAGAAGTGCCTTACCCTTTCTCCAGGGAACGTTGCGAGGAGCTTTGTGAGTCGAGAGTGATGGTTCCTCCCCGAGAACCCCTCGGTGCTGGCTGGAGTTCGATCACCACTCGATCTCGTCCAGTCTCACTCGCAAGGTCCCATCTGGGTCGCCAAAACTGTTGCCGAAATCCGGAATAAAACTCCTTAACAGCAATGAGAAGTTAAGAAGCAGGCACTCCTTTATTGCAGCACTGGGCACACGGGGGATCGCTCCACCTATCGTGTGCACCTGTCTTGTCTAATGATACAGTTAAATACACACCTGTTATACATATTCATTAAGTTTCTGGGAAATGTTATACATAATCATCAACTTTCCAGTAAATCATTAGCATATGTATATGTCTCTTCATGCAGGCGCAGCAAAGGTCTCTGGTGGTCTTCAGAAGCCCTCTGGTGGTCTTTCATAGTCTTCCTCACTTGTCCGCTTCTTGACCTCTTTTAGCTGATTCTGCGCAGTATGATTCTCATCACTATCTATATTAGTTTGCATAAAAATGTATACTATGTTCTCTTTTGAAATCTAACCTTTTCAATGATTGGTCTTTCAGTTATCAAGATGGAAAGGTAGGGAGTTTCCAAGAAGCAAATCTTCTTGGCTTCTTAAAGGAAAATATAAGCCAACGATAATCAGCTAAAAGTACAGTACTACACATTCTTTAAGTTCTTTATCTACTATAGTCACACACTATAACTTTATATTCCTAAGATTTTAGCTGTAATCAGATTTGATTTCTTTTAAAATGTAACATAAGTTACAAATATATTATTCTGATGTCAATCTATAAAAAATTCAATCTATAAAAAATTCAATCTATAAATATTCAATCTATATATAAAAAAAAATACAGCCGGATTGTGATGTCTGGTAACATAAAAAACTCTTTTTAGGGATTAACTCTTCATTGAAATAAGGTATCATAGCAAAAATTCTCCATTTTAGATGTGAAGTTTTAAGATTTACTCTTTCAACATATCCAGCAACATCCTGTATATTTTATGTAGGGAAACATTAGGAGCTAAGAATATTTAATACATCTTCACTGGGTGGACTATAGGTAATCATGTAGGTCAAATTAAGTAAGGATCCTACAGTTAAAAAAATAAAGGTACTGTCTTTAATATGATAGACAATAAAAGTACACAGACACATTGACTTTAGATCATTAATGTCCTTTCGCATCCTGTTGTGCGTGATTCAAGATGTCTGTCAAAGCATTTAGCTATGTAGCTTTTAACGCCTCGGCAAAAGCTGTGCTCCAATACTCTCTCTTCTCAGTCCCCTTTCCACTGTTGTGATAGCTCTATCACAACAGTCTCTTACGATCCCCGCTGAGACCGGGGCTGTATTTTTCTAGGCACTCTTCTGCATGCCTTGCCCCAAAAAGCCCGTTGTCTGAGTCAGCAAGTCAGATGTGGGCTGAACGGGGACCTGATGGGAAGGTGTCACAGGACCAGGGTGATGCAACAGATCACTGTTGGAGCAAACGTCTCCTCCTCCCAACCCTGTGTCCTGCCTCGTGTGCCATGCTAGAGAGGGACTGTGATAGCACTATGGTAATTTAAGCTGTTTCGCAGAGCATGCTTTCACTTGTGTTAGAAACAAGAAAAAGCTCAGTGTCAGGAATGGACATCATCATGTGGTAATTTAGCTGGAGTGGGGTTGAAAGGAAGAGGAGGAGCTATAGACTATGTGGAGGCAAAATCCATCAGTAATCCATGTGAATGTACTGTTTAGCCAAACAGCATCTAAAATGGAGACAAACTTCTGAATGTAGTTTCTCGTTATCTTTTCTAACTTACTTGGGAAAAATTAATATCCAGATAACTTACACCTATGTGCTGCTAATGCAACATTTCTTTATGTACATTAATAATTGTATAAAATCTAGAAGTTATAATCTTAAAATCTATAAATCTTAATCCGCATGTGCATTTTTATATAACCTGCAAAAGAAGAAATAAGCCAGATGTCTCAGCTCATGGTTCAACCAGCTAACATTATTCACTTTAAGAAAGTCAGAAATCCTATTAGCTTGAGATAATTTCTGTTTTATGGCAGTTTAACTGGAGTGTCACAATTTATAGTGGTGAATTTTGTTTATTCATAATAAAATATAGTAGAGACTGGAAAATTTGTGATTTTTAAATTGAACCAAGTATTCATGAGTGAGAATCCAATAGTAATGCATTTATTTAAGCACAGTGTCTGCCAATTGATTTTTCAGAAAATAGTCACGTGAGCTCTTAGAGGACAAATTCCTTAAAATACTTTCAAATTATTTTGCTTCAAAGCTGAACAACAAAGGATTCCATTTTTATAATACTTCAGGAGGGTGGAATCTCATAGATTTATAGGGCACAGCAACCTCCCAAATCTGAACTTGTAGTTCTATATTAAATTTAAATTCTTAATAGTTATAAATGGTTCTTAGTAACAAAAGTATTTGAATAAATAAAATGTATCAGATAATCCTGTCTCAGTCTCACCAAGAAATAATATATTTTTATTGTTACAAAATTAATCTTAAGTATGCTTCAGAGCTTCATTTTAAGTTATGCTGGCTTAGTTCCATTGTAAGAACTATCATTAAAATCCTTTTAGCCTTTATTAAAGGCACAATGAATGAAAAAAACAGATTATGTTTCACATTTCAAGTACTTCGTGCAGGGCTCTGAAAACACTTTCTTCCATTTTTCTCTCTGGAGTCTTAGAAAAAGCTTACCTGAGAGTATTTTACAAAGATTTATTTAAGATTGTGTTACTTGGAAGAAGAGGAAAAATACTGTGGCTTCTGAAATTGTGGCTGATGTGGAGCTTGCTTAGTTCAAGTGACTCAGTAGCAAAATAAGACACTAAAGAGCAAAAGAAGATGGAGAAAGAGAAAATAAAATCTCCCACTACCCCACTTCGGGTTCTTTTCCTCGGCCTGTGGTCGGGCTGGCTGTTCTCAAATCTATTTTTCTATCATCAACGTTGCACAATGTTCATTCTACCAGTCTTTTCTTGTGATGGGAGGAAAAAAAAAAACCAAACCAAACAAAAAAAACCATACCAAAATTGGTATGAAAGAAGTTACAGCTAAGTCATGCTTTTTTTTTTTTTTTTTGAGGGGGGGAAGTCAGTCAATTTTGCCCTTTTTGACCTAAGAAAAGTTAGGCAAAGTGTTATGACCTTTTCGATTGTTTTCTGTTATGAGAAGTTAATGATAGTCACATAATTCTTTGCTATTCTGCTCATTTACAAATAATGTATTCTCAGAACATCATACAATTAGAATATTGGCAAGTAATTTCCCTGTTCATTGCCTTTCTAATGTCACACCCTTTTTAACTGCAGCTTTCTCTTAGGGCTTTGCTACAAGTACTTTCTGTCTCATCGCCTGGATTTCTTTTTACTTCCATGCATGAATGCACTTGTACACAAACTCCTCTCCTGTATATGATATTGTGTCATGAAAGTCACTTAAATCTGCCTTTTCTTTATAGAAACTTAAGAGACATATTACAAATGTCTGTTGTTTGTTAATTTAAATAATTTAGTTTTCACTAATCAGTGTTTCATTCATGCTTACTTTACATATATGGCTGACTGGGTTAACTTGTGCAAAGCAACAAGTCTAAAGTGAACTACTTTGCAGTAATCTCTAATTACTGTCATTATGTATTTAAATTCAGAATGCTGGTTACCCAGGTGAGGTGAATGATAGTTGCTTGAGGGACACTAATTTATTGATAACCAGCTGTTCTTGATCCTCTTGGCTAAAGTACATTTTAAATTATTTGATGGCTCAGATTTAAAAAAAAAGTCTTCATTAGCTTACTAATAAGCATGTTATAAAATAGGAAAATAAATGTAAGATACATGGCAAATACTGCTATATAAGAATCTTTTTTCCCTGTTATTACAAAACATCAAAAATGCCATTCCTGGTGTGAAGCTTCAGAGATTTTTTTTTTTCTTTTATGCATGTCTTTCAAAGAAAAAAAAAAAAATTATTTGAAACAGATTTCTTTTATCTTTGGGGCTCAAAGAACCAGCCCAAGCACACTCCTCAGTGGTTATGAGGAAGAATCAGCTCCTGGGAGAGGAGTTTTCCTTGATTTTGGTGGCTATCCATTGCCTTTCTGGGCCTTTCAGGTGGGATTGTACTGACTATCATGGTGTATTTAACACATTTTACATTGGTGCCTTCATTTTTGTTCTATGTCTACTGACACCTGAACAAAACCCTAGTGTTTCACGTGTCCAGCTTTAGACTTGATATTGCACCACTGTGCAAAAGAAATTAGTGAAATCGAAGGAGTTACACCAATGCAAAACAACACTAGGGCAAAGGAAAACCTACCTTGATGTATCTTCTATTGCAAGTCATGTCAGAATACGAGCTAGAACTGATTTCTGAACAGAAATAATAGTCAGAGATCATCTAAATTCTGTGTATTTGGAAAGATGAAGAAAAGGGGAAGGGGAATGATGGAAAGGTTTGACTCTGCTCATTAATTTGTGTCTTTGTGCTGAACCCTCATCCTCTGGGAATGCCCTACAAAATTTGAGTTTCCAGATAAAATTCATTATACTACATATTGGGGCTTTTTCAAGTAATATTATCTCTTTCATCTCTCTCTGTGCATCAGAATCTTTTTATTCTAAGTTCTGTGTAAATAGAACAAAAAGACAAATTAATAAAAGGTGTAAGAGCCAAATCCTCTGGCAAGGTGCCACATGACCAGTCTGAATTCTCTAATAGCAGTTTCTGGCCCTGGAGTATCTTTATCTGGCAGTTATACAAAGAGGATCTTCCAGCACTATAGCTGGATTAATTAGACTGAATTATCTGTGGCATAACTGGTAACTAACTTCAGTAATATTTTTATAAGATTGGAGTCTATATTTTCAAAAAGACAGTACAAATTTTATGCTTAGGAAAATGCTTCTGAAATGAAAGCAATGTGAAACCCACAGCAACACATAAAGGTACTATAGGAAATTAAGATTGGCACGTAATATACGCAGTCATAATACATGCATGTTTTGTGCTAAAAATCCTTGCACTATATTGTGTTTAATGAAAGCAAACATTTTATATAGTCGGTCGTAAACTTATGCGTGTAGTTCAAGTACCACATATTGCTACAATGACAACTCATGTGGTCTGCTAAAGATAAATGTAATGCAGTAAAACTGAAAATGTAATTCTGGTTGCAAGACCAACAATGAAAATATAAAAAATTGCTAGTGTTTTAGAAATGAAATTGTTGCAACCATTTGGCATTCTGAATAAATGTCACTGTGTCACTTGCACCCAATAAAATTGAAAATTACAAACACGATGCATATGCTACACGGGTATTTAGAAAATGCTATAGACATCAGGGCTGAACAATTAGCAAAAGAGAAGAGGAGCAAATTACAGAAAAAGCAATGTAGTGATAACAGCCTAATTATACTCCTGTGGGAATCCTGTACAGATGTTTAAAACTTTTAAGCCCCTAATGATTTGCCTCAAAGATTAATGCTAAAGTATCTATTGCCGCTAGAGCAAAGTCTATAAGTTTTGCCCAAGGGGTTACTCCAAATGTGTACATTAACAGCATTAAAGTTCAAGTGCGTAAACTGTTTTTATTCCTGTATGAAACAGGAATCTATTTTCAATATGTCATTTATGGACAATTTTGAAATGTTAATAAAAATCATTTTAATAGTATGGGATTCCCATTACATTTTCACAGAAATCGCTAGAAAGCTTTTCCTGAAAGAAGTATCAAGTTTAGGAAAGTGTTTTTTATAAAATTACATGCTGAAAAAAAAATCATTCCCACTGATAAAGCTGTAATAAGTTAAATAAAAGCATGCAAAAGTTACCTTTGTATTTCTATCCTGAAATACACTGGACTAACTTCATCCTAGTCTCTATCATAAAATGCTACAAAATTCCTTTGTTTAGTGGGAAGAAGCTGAATAATTCAGAACAAAACCGGGAAAATCAATGTAAGACTGAACTAAGTATCATTCACTTCTAGATATTATTGTAATGGACAAATTCAGACAACAAATTATTTTTTAAAAAATAAGATCTGTTTAAGATGTCATATATTTTTTTTTCTGCCATTTGGTGATTCAAATGCTTCTGATCAGAGTTGGTCAACCACTTGTCACTACTATTCTTTGTCAATCGTTAATTAACCATCTTTTAAGTTAAAGGAATTCATAGTTACAAACTTGTTTTACAGCCTTGTTCTGATGATTTATCTTTGAAAATAAAGGTTACAGGCCTAGAGGTCTCCTCTGTATTACACTAAAGGTTTTTCAAAGCCAGTTCACATGCCCTTCAAATACCTTTCCGCAGAAGAGGAATTTTTTTTAATCAACTGTCATCTTGAAGTATTCAGGCTAGCACAAAAATGACAGGCAAAATCAATTTCAACTTTAATGTTTTTTTTGTTGACTCTTTCTGGTTTAGCTGAAGAAAACATTCTGTTTGAAAACAAGCGTTACAAATGAATATTTTCAGTCTTCTCTTGCTCTAGCCCATTTCCCACTGTGTCTAGAAGTACAGCAACTAAAATAAGTTATGGGATGGTTGGAAAAGTCCCACCATTTGATAAATTTGCATTGATCTCTTTGAAAAACTTTCTGTCATAGTAAGTACAGGGTGGATTCTTCAGTACCATGATCATTCCTCGGTCCTTGTCATCTGAGGACTCCTTTTTAAAAACAGTTGGATTTCCTCAGCCCCAGTACTTTTAAGCCGATAACTTAAAGTGAAGAAAAACTTGTTAGTTTATTTGGCTGATGGAATTTGACAGTCATTTTGGACTCATGACAATGTGCCCATTGCAATTCAAATTTTTGCAATTCAAATGCGATTCAAATTTTTGAAAATACAAAAATATTTTCCTGATATTACAATATGCCCTTATTTGAAACTATATGCGATACGGTTGAGACTGGTGTGACTAGCAAGTACCAAGCAATGAGTAATGCTGCTTTGATTAGTTTAATTGCTTATGACTCGGTCTAATCAGCCCAGTGTTGTTCCCATTAGTCATATTCACTTGTTTTACGGAAGCTACAAGTAACTGTGTTAAGTTCGTGTTTTTCTAGTGCACATTATTTGGTTTGTCCTCTGTTTTCAAAATTTTGTGCCATTTTTCAAAGAATGCACAAAAGCAGTTAGCTTCATGAATCAATTTAGTTGGAAGGAAAGCCATGTTCTCCCAGGAATATCTTGTTCTTGGCTTTCCCAAATGCGTTCCCTCTTTTGATTTCATTTCATGAGAGCTTAAGGAGGAGTTGTCATGTTCTTTCCCCAGTGATTCTGCATCCATGCAACAGAGGAAGGAGCCTTACCATCTTATACTGGGTGACAACCCAAGTCTTGCTTATTCTTTTAAAAAAGGAAAGCAGTGGTAAATTAGTCTTCTATTTTACAGACTAGCAGGAAAAGAGTTATCCGCTTTTTTCAAGCTAGAGGAAAGATCACAGATGTCTGCCTTAGCAGTAAGTGCCTCGAAGCAGCAGGTCTGGACAAGCTTAAAAGGTATATGACATGAATTCTTGTTTTCTTTTTGAAAGTTTGAGAATTGGGGGATGAAGGGGGACCCTTTGCACATGGTAGCCAGAAATATTTAATTTGTAGAATCATGAACATGCACTACCAGGTAGAACATTATTCTGTATTGAGACAGCAAACATCTTGTCAAAAAGATGCTTGTTGGTGTTTTCGCCGTTTTTACTGATACCAGTTCACCTATTTCTTTTCTATTTATTCTAGAAACATTGCAAATATTTTAATATTTACTCTGATCATTATGAGAAAAAAAATTTTGCTGGTACAGTATAGCTGAAATATGTGAAATTATCTCTGTCACTGGAATGCAGGTGATCATTTTCTGTATGAGGTATACAAAGAAGAGATTTTTTCTACTTGGAGTATCTGTAAAAGCAAACCTTCTGACATAATCAAGTCTGTCACAGATTTATACTTTTTATCTTCATAACTGAGACCTAAACAAATCTGTCCTGAGTTCCACCTTTTCTCTAGTTCCTACCTTTGTAGCTAAATTCTTTATACACAGTTTAAAAATTTTTAGTCTTCCTTTATCTATCAGTCTACATTTGCCATATCTCTGAAGGACATGAGGGTTTTTTTCTCTTGAGTGTGTAAGATAACAATATTGGCCCAAACTTAGTCATTATAAAACAGAAATAATTTATATTAATCAAGCCCTATTAGGGTTCAAGTTGATTGTTTATATGGTTTGCTGATGATAATTCTTTTGTGTTATAGGGGGTCTCATGCTTTTACAATACTAGTTTGACAGTAAGAGGCAAAGCTGAGATGTTCTATCCTGGATGAGCTGTGAATGAAAACCTATAAAACAATAGAGGTACCTTTGAAGCTTGCTATGCATATGGAAAAGAGACATAACGTGGATTAATAAAAGGACTACAAAATAACATTTTTATTTTTCTTGATATAACACCAACGTGAAACAGCCAGTAACGTGATGTGATGAAATAATTGTTAATCAATATTTTTTTTAGAGCTATTCTATCAGGAGGTTTAGCTGCTAAAAAAAATGTACAATAAAACAAGATACTAGAAGAGTGGTTCAATTTTTGCATAGTGGAAATCAATAACAGGTAGAAAAGTCGACACCCTTAATACTGCATCACAAAGATAGCATGATAGATCATTATCTTGGCATGATAAACTCCAGCATCAGTAAAGTTTGTGTTTGCAAAATAAGAAGCGTAGTTTTTTGTTGCTGTTGTTGCAGTGCTATCTTTATCCATTCTCCTCACATAAGAGACACCATTTTAATTTCCTTAATCCACAAGAGAATTGTCTGAATAGTATCTAGCATTTTACAATGGATTTTACTGTCTTATTTCCTGTCTACTTTTGTCAGCTTTGCCAAATATTTTCTTACAGAGTTGGAGGGTTTTCCATTCATAAATCTCCCACAATCTGCAGGGTCCAAACTTCTGTCTTTTTTTTGCATAAACAAAGTGATGTTAACAGGTCAATGGACAAAGACCAGTGCTTTCAATGATTCAACTAGGATGAAGTTGTTAAGTGTTGATGCTTTGTTATCTTCTTTCCCAGGCAGATATTTACATGCCAGGGTAATCTGACATAGCACAAAATGAGTAATGCAGAAATTCAGAATAGATATCATCAAGGCTATAAATTTACAGATAATTCAAAACATTAAACACAGTGAGGGATTATGTACTCTCTCACAAAGAATGATTTCTAAACTGTGACAGTAAATTCATTAATTAGTTCAGGGATTAATATTATTTGAGTAATTAATAATAAATTCTGGAAAATGCTATAAAAATCCATTGAATTGTACTGTGAGAAGATAAATGCCATCATTTTAAATTGAAACTGCATAGAGATCAGCCCCTTTAAGCACAAAGTTCAGCTCAGTCTGAATATCTCTTTAGAGTATACGGTAAAAGGCTTGACAAAATGTAAGGCATTGTTTGGTGGTTGGAGTTTTTTTATTTATGTTTAATTTTTCTATATTGTTGTCTTTTACCAGGTGTTTCAGTAGTTCCTCAGATTGTGACAGATAACTGCACTGAAGGGAGCCTCATTTGTCTGTGACTTCTATCTTTTTGCAGCAAGAGACTTTAGACACAAAATACTACACATATTCTGTTTGCTTAACACTATGCCTGCATACGATTTTTTTCTCCTTCTTTTTGGGTGGAACAGGTTAAACATAAAGTTCTGAATACAAGCACAGAACATCAGAGAGGTTTATGAACAATATGCAAATGTGAATTCACCCTAGGATTAGAATACAGCCTTATTTTTGGTACCTATACATAAAAGGGATAAGGAACTAAGGCAAAAGTCTCTTCAAGCAATTGCATAGGTTATACAGTTGTGGATAAAAGCAAATCAACTTTTCAAAATCATGTGGTGATTGTTAGCTGGAATATATGACTTTCTATGCAGGATGCTCTGACAGCACAGATAATTCTGTGCATATGGGAATAACAGAATATTTATCTCAATTTCCTCCAGATACTGCTCCTACATTTCAATTTTCCACGACTGTAAACATTGTCAAAGGTTTAACATGTGAAAGTTCTTCCAGAAGAGATTTCTTATGAATCTGAAGTACTTGATTCAATTTCAGGTGATTCCCTTAGCCCAGGAGAAAAATTAGGACAAAAATCACATGTTGTGTAATAACATATTCCTTGTTAATCTGAGCAAGCTGCGTAAAAGTTTTATACTTTGTCTTATGAAAATAGGCTGGAAAAATAGTTTATGTTTCAGAAGTGACAATTTACTATCTGAGCAAGAATCACGTCACAGTTAATGAAGTTTGTATAGAGTATTTCAAGTGCTCTAAGACAACAATGAAACTTAAAATGTAATTTATATTGGAATTTTTATCTTTTTTTTGTGGCTACACCCACTAAGTCAAATGCTAACTATAATGAGGAATTGATACTCCTTTTTGAAAGTGCTTCAAAAATTAAATTAGCAGGCCCTTGCAGAATGGTACTTCACTAGGTAAGCTTACTGAAGCTTTGGGAGCACTAGGTAACATTCTGTGCTGATGATGCTTTTCTCCATTTCCAAAATATTGGAATCTGAACAAATTTCATTCTAGAGTAATTTAAAACCCTCTCACTAGTATGCTCCTGGGAAGAAGGTGGTCTTGTATGACAAGAAATCTGTGTGGGCACCCTGCAATCCATTACAAAAGCACTAGGTCAGTTGCGCTTACACTGGAAAAAGTGACCCGCCTAATGGATGAGGGAAAGGCTGTGGATGTTGCCTACCTGGACTTCAGCAAGGCCTTTGACACTGTCTCTCATGGCATACTCCTTGAGAAGCTGGCGTCTCATGGCTTGGATAAGTGTGCTCTTCGCTGGGTAAAAAACTGGCTGGCTGGACGAGCCCAGAGGGTTGTGGTGAATGGAGTGAAATCCAGTTGGCGGTGGGTCACAAGTGGTGTTCCCCAGGGCTCAGTACTGGGGCCAGTTCTGTTTAATATCTTTATTAATGATCTGGATGAGGGGATCAAGTGCACCCTCAGTAAGGTTGCAGATGACACCAAGTTGGGAGGGAGTGTTGATCTGCTTGATGGTAGGAAGGCTCTACAGAGGGATCTGGACAGGCTGGATCCATGGGCCGAGGCCAATTGTATGAAGTTCAACAAGGCCAAGTGCCGGGTCCTGCACTTGGGTCACAGCAACCCCATGCAGCACTACAGGCTTGGGGAAGAGTGGCTGGAAAGCTGCCCGGCAGAGAAAGACCTGGGGGTGCTGATCGACAGCCGGCTGACTATGAGCCAGCAGTGTGCCCAGGTGGCCAAGGCGGCCAACAGCATCCTGGCCTGTATCAGAAATAGTGTGGCCAGCAGGAGCAGGGAGGTGATTGTTCCCCTGTACTGGGCACTGGTGAGGCCGCACCTCGAGTACTGTGTTCAGTTTTGGGCCCCTCACTACAGGAAAGACATTGAGGTGCTGGAGCGTGTCCAGAGAAGGGCAACCAAGCTGGTGAGGGGCCTGGAGCACAAGTCTTATGAGGAGCGGCTGAGGGAACTGGGGCTGTTCAGTCTAGAAAAGAGGAGGCTGAGGGGAGACCTTATCGCTCTCTACAACTACCTGAAGGGGGGTTGTAGTGAGGTGGGTGCTGGTCTCTTCTGTCAGGTGTCTGGAGATAGGACAAGTGGAAATGGCTTCAAGTTGTGGCCAGGGAGGTTTAGGTTGGATATTAGGAAAAAATTCTTTACCGAGAGGGTTGTCAGGCATTGGAACAGGCTGCCCAGGGAAGTGGTTGAGTCACCATCCCTGGAGGTATTCAAAAAGCACGTAGACAAGGCACTTCAGGACATGGTTGGGCATGGATGATGTTTGGACTCAATGATCTTGAAGGCCTTTTCCAACCTAAATGATTCTATGATTCTATAAGTGGTGGTGGCAGAATTTGTCCCTCAGGTACACTGGAGGGACTGTTAAGGCATCATACATCTGCAAATGTGGGTAATTGGAGCTGCTGTAGTACAGAGAACTGAGGAACAGAGGACAGGTAGGGTCCTCCAGCTGCCCTGGCTGTCCCTCATCAGCATCCCCCTACATTTCCCCTCAGCACTGCTTGAATGAAGTCCCTGTATTCTGTGAAATTACTTCCTATAAAGCATGGGCTTAGCAGAAGAGCATCTGTGTATCTAAACTTCAGACTGATAGATTCTGGACAATATCTCCAAATTTTTTGGACCAGGCTGACAACTCTCCCAAAGGATTCAAAATGGCACCTTTGTGGCATCTTGCTCATTCTTCAGCAAAGCTGCATCACAGATTTGATGTTACTTTCCTCGTTCTTTGATCCTTGATCAGTGTTATCTAGTAATTGCTTTGGAATTAGGATACATTTAAAAATATATAATTCTGACTTTGTATAAAAGGACTTATCTATCTAGGTCTAAAATTCATCACAAATTAATACAATCCATATCTGCATAGCTAATCTGGTATATTGTTGTAATAATTTCTAGTGCAAAGTGAAACAATCCTTTTAAATAGTGACCTTAGGTCATTTGTCTTGTATGATTAGCATTTTCACCTTATTACTAGGATGCGTGGGGAGGAATTACCTGGTTGCTTTATACCAAGGCAAATTTTAATTAGCTGACGATATAAATGTTTTTGCCTAGTTAAGTACTTAATATATTATTGTAATTGCATGTCCAATGAACTAATATGTATTTATCGCTCGATATTGACATTCAAATGCAAATGAGTATTTATAAAACCATAATCTCAAAGATCTTTAAACATTAAAAGCACATCTTAAAGTAAGCATATTCTTTCTCTTTCTGTTTAGTCATCCATGACTCTTTGGAAGATCATGTTTCTGGAGTTGGGGTCAGGTGCCCCCTGGGCTACTTCCCATGTGGCAATATCACAAAGTGTTTGCCCCAACAACTTCACTGTAACGGTGAGGATGACTGTGGGAATCGGGCCGACGAAGACAACTGTGGTATGTGGTTGAGAGTTTTCTTTGTGTCTAGCACCTGCAGTCACTCAAACCCATGCAGTGCTCACACTAAATAGAGAGCTGCAGAGTGTTAGGAGTAAGAAAGTTAAATGTTTTGCAGAGGATACAGCGGGTCTTTGGTTTAGCTAATAAAGCCACCCAACAAGCCATTTGCTAGGAAAGAAGGATGGACCACATTTTTGTTTGTGTATGGTATCAGTTTATCCAATTTTATCCCTGCTTTGAACTTGTTTGCATATGTCATTTTGATGTGTACAAATGGACGTACGTGATCTAGCAAAGATCTGTGCTGAGAAGAGGTAGATGTATGCACTAACAGAGCTTATGTAATGCTTAATATGACTTTTAAAACTGGCTGGGAAACATAATTTAGAAGAATTTTCAGGGTTTTTCAGAAATCATTTATGTCCTAATTTGGGAGAAAAAACGTGACTGTGTGAGTGTGCTGTGCAAGCTGTGCTGCTACCAGGCTTTGAGGTTTAGAAATGTCAAAATCTCAGGGAATACATGTAGTCTGGTCACTGCTGCCTGCTATTGTGATCCTTGCCAGTCCTGACCCTGCCGGATGGTAGCTGTGAACTTGACTTGGTTTATAGGCTTTACCCCTGCTGCAAACTGAGTAGGGCCAGACCATGGGCTTTGCACTGGCACTTACCTGTCCAAGCTGCTTATTTGTGAGCATGGCCCCAGCACAGCTTTATTCTGCGCTGAGCAGTATCTCCCATGCAGTGCCTGGACACAGCTCAGAGGGTGGCACAGACTTGGGATAGTCTGGCAAAGGCCTCCCTGTATTTAGTGAGAAGAGAACTTAGCCATTTGGTTGTGAGCTATGACCACAGGGAGAGAAAATCGGCCCTAGCACATTTTATTTACTGGTATTGTCAGCTTACTAACAGCCTGGATAGTTTCAGAGTTACTCTCCAGAGCTGCTGATCTATGGCAGATGGGGAAACCAGACTTCCTATTCCTTGGTAGCTTGCCTGTAGCCATGGAGGGCAGCCAGATGCTTGCTGCCCTGACTCACATGATGCCTCCAGCTCCCTGGAGCCAGGCAGGTGAAATGTTTGCCTATCCCAGCCAGGCATGCTGCCATTCAGAGCTCTATGTTGGGGGTGGTGGTGGTGGAAATTAAAATATTAAGTGAAAATTCCAACTTCCAAGCTATGTATACTGAAAGAAATTTTGTGAAAGAAATTTCAGACAAAATACGATATTTTTCACAAGCCTTCTCAGCAAAGTCAGTGAGGTTTTGAAAATAGTTGTTCTTGTGTATCTGTGAAGCTGATTTTTGTACCAATGGGTAGTATTTTATTCTTATACCTATCAAATTTCAGGGTCTTACTCCATATGAAAGTCACTTTTAATTCTAGTCCCACCTAACGGACCTGCAGCTTTTTCTAGTTTTATGTAATTTGCTGATGCCATAAACATGCTTTCCGTTGCCAGTAATCAAGATCCTGAACAAAATTGGCTCTTGTTCTCTTCTTCTATAATTATCCTGCCCTGCAGTGGCAGAAATTGCTGGTGGTGGTGCCCTCTTATGTTTAAGAAGTCCAAGCACTGTAAACAGTTGGTTTATCCATGTTTCATTTCTGTATAGTACCAGAAAGTCTATCGTACAAGGACTTGCTAAAAGTGTACCACTTGGTCAAATGGCAATTAGGATATACACAGTTTCATAATGGGATGTACAAGACAGTATAGTTTGCAAGACAATTGAGCTGCAATATTGAATCCTCTTCTGGGTATAGTAATTCAAGAATGAGTTAGCATTAATTTCTGAAAGCCTAAATTACAAAAGATGAAGAGTCATTGTATAGACTTACTGGGAAAACTGTGCTATTAGTGTTTTTCTCATATCTTGACCCCATATTCTCATTTAGAAATGCATGCCTTGTATAATGCAGTAAGGTCATACTCATCAGTAATGTTTTCTCAAAAAATGGCGTTGCAGTCCAACTTTGTTGTTCAAGTAAAGAAAGAATCAATTCCTTGCCTGAGAATATGGAGTGTCCTGATGAGATTTTCTGCAATGCCCCTACACTGTAGTAAGTGTGGGATAGCTCTGTTTTGTGACCATTCATCTCGCTTAAAATCCAAGAAAGGAAGCCTCATTGATTAGCTCCCAAGACAAAGAAACTATCCAGCTTTTTTTTTTTCTGCGGTTTCCCAGGACCACTTCAGTATGCCTGCCTTATGCAAGCAATTATATCTGGTTCCTTCTACCCATTTTTTAAATTTACAACTAGTTTTCAGTTGAAGTTGTTGCTCCTGGTTACAGAAAAGCAATTCAAAATGAAATTATTCCAGTGTAGTAATTATTTCATGCAGTACCATTGGAAATTTTAATCTGATCCACAAGGTACTCTAATTAAGTAGCTTCTGCAACTTCTAAATTCTTGCACACTTTCATCTTGCATAAATTTAAATAAGAGCTTTGAGATGGCTGGTCTACAACATTCAACTCAACAAGTGTGGGGAGAGAAAAAAATCATTGTAGACCCTCAAAGGAATTCAGAAATACTTTTTTTATTTTTTTTTTTAATGCATATATCTCAAACACAGCTAGGTAAAGCTGCTGCTTTACTAAGGATTTCTTCAGTAATGATAAAACACTATCTTAAGCCTACAGAAAATGTTATAGTGAAGACTTGCGTATATCCTATGTACAAACCAGTATTACAACGTAAGGAAACACAAAGCAAAAATCTGTCATGGACAATAGTTCTTTCTGTGATGGAAAGGACAATATTGATGAAGAAGAAAAGGGAAAAAACCCTTCTTTTGACAACAATAATACTACTATTGGGAAAAAAAAAAAAACAAAACAGGTACTCTAAACATAAGAAAATCCAAAGTGTAGCTGTTCAATACAAGCCCGTAAGTGTGCTGAATATTAACAGCAACTGCAATTACTGAAATAGCACTTTTAAGAAACATCAGTGAAGGAAACAAGCAGAGAAGCAACTAGCATAAAAAGCACACGTAGATCTTCGAAGAGAGTTACTTTGTAAAAGTCTTTAAATGCCCTTGAAACAGAAAGTAAAAGGCTTCGGTGCAAAAGAGACCAACATGACAGGAGCCTCTGAAAATACTGAAACTAGTCACTCCAACTATCTTGTAGCAATTCTGTCCATTTCCTCTTCTAATGAGTAAAGTTCTCTTGTTCCCCACTTCATTCCTATAGAAATATTTACTGTTGTAATCTTTGAGATGATTTGTGATATTAGTCGTGTTTCATGCACTGCATGCCCATTAACAGCAAAACATGATTGCAAATATTTCAAACTAAACTGAATCCTCACTGAGAGATGTGTTTTCAGATGTGCTGTAATCACTGTTCACACCCAATCCAGGCACGTAAAGATTGGCTTCATGGTGCCTTCTTCAAATCTGCTTCCTCTTTCACTTCTACCATGCTCTCCATGTCCAAACAGTAAACATAAAACTAAGGTCCAGAGATGTGAAATGACCTGAAATTAGCATCATAGGCAGAGTTGGGAACAGACTCTAGGTCTCAAGACTGCTGTGTTACTGCTTAACCTCAGGGTGTGGACATCCTGCTGGTCAGCTCAACTTCAGCAGTTCTTCCACTTCTGGAAAGGGGTAGACTGTAGCTGATATGTTACAGTGGAGTGAACTCACTCCTCTTTGGAAGCTCACATGCCTTTGTCACCTAGTTGGGTTTCCAAAACCAATAAAATACCGTGTGTGATATCCTGATGAGAAGAACTTGAGGCAATGTAGTAAACTGCAATAAGAGGAGGAGGCTAGCAATTTATCATGCCCAAAGTGAAGGGGGGCTCTTTTTGAACTATCACGAGATAACCTTAAATGTGCATGGAAAATACAATCTTACTTTTTGAACTTGAAAACATAGTCCATCAAGTAGAAGTGAGTGTTTTATGTAAATTTGTCATCAATATGATATTTTTCAATAAAAATTATTTATTTAAAGTTTCATAATTTCTCATAAAAGCTTATAGTCTTGAGGACTTTCCTTTTCTAGGCTTGAGTATGGCAGTAAAATTTTCTCTGCTGTTCTGCCCCGTGCTCATCTTTCTGAAGCATCAAGTTCTTAAAAAGACCGAGTACATTGTTAAACAGTTTAGCCTGTATCACATGTTTCACTTGGAATTAGTTTTGTGTCTGTTAGCAAAACTCAAAATGTGTGGAAAAAAAAATATAGCAATTCCAGCACACTTCTGTGCCCAGGCTTGATTAAAGCTCAAGTTCACAAAGCAAGGCACGTTTGAGAGTGTTTTGTCCTACTGAGACTATGTTTGATTTCAAATGTAATGGCTTCAGCCTAATTTTCTAGGGAAGAGCTTTTCCTGTTTATTTACAGCTGTAAGATTTGATTCTGCAGCTACCTGATGTTTACAGATGGGAGATTAGAACATTTGTTTACTTCATTGCTTTTTTAAACGTGAGCAGAAAGGATAAATACTAGGCATAATCACAAATTCTGCTCACCTAATGCTATGGCAGTGTTAACATGGGAATTGTTCCTAAAACAAGTAGAGTATTTCTCACATCAAAGACATTAGTGCTGCAATGTTATTGTTAATGTATTCTAAACAATCTCTAGGCAAAGCCCTTTGAAGCCCAATGGCACAGTAAAAGTGGCAAGTACGTATTCCCAAGTACATATTCAAGGAAAGAAGCCTTTTGGAATCTCTGCTTTGACAGTGATGCTTAATGATAAACAAAACAAAATTAAAACTACCAACAGTAGGTAAACCCAATAGTTGATTAATGCAAAACAAAAATAACAGAACAACAGTATTTTGAATGTAGATTTACACTGAGTCCACATGTGTTTTATTGTCTTAACATGCATGTTTGTTCAGATGAACAAATTTTTTTCAAAATACCAACTCTGAGTAGCTTTAGAGGAAAAAAAAAATCCTTAATCTGTTCCCTAATTAAGTATTTAAATTTTAAAACTTACACATAAGCACTTTATCTTTTCTTTTTTAAAGCTCTCTGATATGCCATCTACTTAGAGGGCTGAATGAGCAAACTTTTGTCCTAGATAAGGGTCAGCTTTCTCTGAATAAAATTTTCCTACTATTACACGCAATGATAAAAGTGTAATGTTATTAGTCTAACAACTTTTGTGTAATTATCTCTTCTAGATACATCACTGGGTCAGTTATAATTTTGTAGTCATTTCATGCTAATTACAAAGTGCTGCAAAAATGCTCAATGCAGTTAAATTTTAAATGACTGAAAGACTGAATTCTTGCTTTTCCTGTGTGATCTTCTAAGATCTTTTTTGCAATTGACCCTAATATTCCAGCCATTCTGCTGGATAGTCAGCATGATTTGTTCATCGTAACTGTAAATTAGCTGTGATGCTAATATGATGCCAGTTCTTGGGGAGAAGCCTCCCAGTAAATTGCAGTAACTTACTCCCAGTAACTTACCTCAAGTTTCTTGTTCCAAAACCACCCATCAGCTCTTGAAATTAGTTTGGTACAAAGTCGTAAATGGAGAAATACAGAAACATAAACAGTCTTAAAAGGTACTGAGCTTTTCTCCTTTCAGGGGAAACTCTGGACATCCTACCTGGCCAATTGAAAGCATACTTTATGATATGTCTTGAAGTCTAAGATTAAAGCCTACTGCTTTGTCTCTAATATATTTAGCACTATGTGTCAGCATCCTGTAGTTACAGGTTCTGAAAATCCCTTGGATGTAAAGTACAGGTGCACTCATTTCTTTATAAATAGTCCTGCTTTCACATTTAAAAGTTTTTCCTAATTTCCACTAGGGTTTGATAGTACCCAAACATGCAGTCAAAATCTATGTAGTTATTGGATTTATGATGTTCTGTTCTAATTTAAAATGCGAGCAATAAGACTGATGTACCATCTTCAGTCACAGCACCTGGGATTTTGACCACAACAGGTCTTACGAAGCAAAGCTGGGCCTGGCGAGAACTGACCTGGACTGTCTCCACTAAAATCAATGGAAAGGCTCCCACTGTCTTCAGTGAGCAAAGAGTCGTAACTTACCTAAATTAGGAAACTAATGAAAAGCTCAGATGTTTCAAAAAAACAGTGTTTGTGACTCGTGTGATAGCCTTCCTAAATAGTACTGGATAAGACTGTTTGGAATCACTGTGCTAGCAGTGATTTTTTTATTCTTTTTTTCTCTAAATGAGATGAAGAAATCTAGGTTGTGATCTCCTGCAACTTGTCACAGAAACAGGAGATATAAAATACAGTATCTTCCCATGCAGCCTGTGATACCTAACTCTCATAAATACATGCCTTAATTCTTCTTTTCTTAAACTTAATTGGCAATTGAGTAGATACGGTTTATGCTTTGTTTAAAATTAGGGTTACTGTCGTTTCACACTACTGAATAGCTCTTATGCTCCATCTTGGAACTGGATGTTGATATAGGTTCTTCATTTATTACTAGTAAATCTCCAGAGGAAATGATTATGTGCAAATAACACAGGCATAAGTCATATTTAGAATAAAAAGTATTTTATTGTAAGAATTCTTAAAAATGCAAACACCAGAATTCTTATTAATTTCAAAACCAAAATCGCATGCATTGGGCCTAATCCCTTGCACCTCTGTAGACCAGATTGTTTCACCATGAATGGGGCATTAAAAAACCAGCGACTACTGTTACATATTTGACTACCGCTCTACTTACTAGCAATAATAAAAGGGGAATGGAAGGAACACCATGCTAGGGTGTTTAATTTTATCTTTTTTCACAAGCAGGGTCTTTAATTATGTAAAGTAGTTAATGGAACAAAGTAGCCTGAGCTATTTTGAGAGCACAGGTTTCCTCAGTGTTTAGAAATTTGGCTTCTGGACAACTTTGCTGATAGTTCTGCAAAACTGTTTTTTTGGCAGTTTGGCAATGGTTGTAGTGTGTCTGCATTTGTTTTTTAATCACAGTGTCATAGCCACATTTTTCCAGTCCAGTGAAGCAAGAACAGGCATGCAGATTTAATTTAAGATGTTTCTGACTCTCTGGAGGAGTTCTTCATTGGCTAAATGTATTTACCATTGTGTTGCTCCCAGGCCTAAGAGGTCTCCGAACAAAAGGCAGCATTCAGCTCCCCAGTTGTGAAGTTCGCTTATAGATGTTCGTTAAGCTCTGTCTAGCTCATAGGCTGGAAATCACAGACAAAGGTTTCCAAAAGAACTGGAGCAGGGAGCGGCTGTTTGAAGTCTTGCACCTATTTACCTCTAAAAGCACAGGCTTCATCTGTTACTGTGTGCCATGCAGTCATCGGGTGACTCTCTTGCCTTATTAAATAAGTTATAGCATGCTACCTCTTTTTTAAAAGAGCCTATAAAATTCAACAGGATGAAAGTAATAACAATCTATATAGATGTCATGCTGTTTTCATATGTGTTTCTCTGAAGGTCTATAAACTTACAGAGAATTATTGCAGTTCTGTAGATTCATTAAATCATCTTTTAGATTTCCATAGCAGAAATCTAAATTTCTATGGGAGGTTTCAAAACATCTATACAAAAGATGTATGTTTTAATATTACAAGATTGCTCATAAGGGATGAGAAATTTCAGGGCGTCTGAGTTTCCCATTTTTGCCTCAGCACATTGCAGGAGAGCTTGATGACTTTATATTTCAAATTAATACTAATAATGAATAATGTTATAGTGAGTCTCATCTTTTCCTGGCATGGCATTTTTTTCCATCATACTTAAAATGGGAGATGTAAATGTATGAGACACCGTTCAGTTTTGAGCCCTAGATAGTAAATTCTGTTTATAAAGCAAAAAGAAACCACTTGGAAGTCAGCAGCATGCTTAGAATGTAGCAAATACTTGGCAAAAGATCAGATTTTCAAGCTTCGCATGGAAGTTTTTCGTATATGGCCAAATTTTATTCTCACTGTCATTGCCATTCATCCACAGTATATGGCACTGAAATAATCAGGTTTACACTGATATGCAAATATCAGCAAATGGAATAGCTTTGCTGAAGTGCTGGAGGCTTTTAATCAATTTTGGTTTTGAGATCTTTAAATATTGTTGATAACTAAGAGTAACTTTTACATTTCACTAGATTTATGTCTCTTTTGGTCTCCACTGTAGTGGTTTACTGCTAAGGGAACTTTCAAGCATCACAAGGTTTTATAGATGTATTCATTCTATTAGCTTATTTTAATTTATTCTGTCACATTTATTTAAAAAATTGTAAATACTTTGAGCAAAACAGAATAGGAAATCGGATTAATCTATATAGATTAAAAGTATTGTTATCTAAACTAGAAAACTCCCCTATGCAAGTGTTTCACAGGAATAAAGGTACAATATTGAGAAGATATTTCTCTTTTGGAAATTTGAGCCTGCCTATTTTCTTAAAAGTTGCACTGGATTAATTAAGTTGTTCTAAAATCAAGAATAAACTTGTGTAAGCATGTAATCTAGCTCATCCAGAGAAGTATAAACCTTATTTGAATTGATTTAATTCCTGTCTGGTTTTCTGTGATGGTATTGTCACATATAAGTAGGCAAGCTACCTTTCAGTTAATCAGCAGGTACAGGACACAGTCAATGTGCAGTGACACACAGTTTGGTGTGGGGTAGATTGCCTTTGCCTTGACTGGTAGATGTCCAGTTTTAGGTTCTTCATTTTTTTCCACTTGTGTATCTAAACTGGGGCTGTGAAATTCACTCCTAGAGTTGAATGCTCCAGGCACTGCAACACTGTTTTATAAATTCTCAGTGTGGTTTTGGTCTTACTGTAAGTCTAATGACTATATTCATATGCCCCAACACTGTGGAAAAGGACAATTATATTCCTTTATCTGTAAACATTTTAAAAGGAACTGCTTCTTGTCTGGAGGACTCAGGTTTTCCTTGTTGTACTAAAAGATATTTTTGTGAAAAGCCTGAAATAATTTCTTACAGCAAGAGAAAGTATATTTGAACAACTGGCAGAAAGAAATATGTCCACGGGTTATGCCCACCAACAGCAAAGGCAAAATGAAAGGGTGACACAGTGTCTCTTTAGAGTTGCTTATGCATTTAACTGATAGCATTTCTCTGCATAATAACCCATGAAGACATGGCTGAGAGAAGGGGAAAGTCATATAGATAACATCCTGTTCATAAGCTCCATACTAAATAAGAGATGTGTCTTTAATTAAGCAAAGCTGATATTTTCTTGGATCTGTCACTGAAAGGATTATTCAAATCTGTAGTTTGTCAGAATTAACATACTCTTTCTCATTCCTTTCCCATCAGAAATGGTAATTGACAACTTTTAGCAAGGAACAGTGTATTAATCTGCAGTCAGATAAGTCCAGTTTACAATTACTTATTTCATTTATCCCGTGTAGGAAAAGATTTGCTGATGCCTTGTTTTCTCAGATCTCATTTTTTACAGAAGTGCAGCCAACATAATCTGTTTTAGAACTGGCTCAGGAAAAAGCAATTTCTCATCTGAGCTGTGCTCCCCCAAATGATAGATTTGGGATTTCAAGACCAGTACTATTACCAGTCATTTCTTAAAGTGTTTGGAGAACCTCGTCTCGACAGAAGTAAACAGGTCACAAACCTACCATATAAACTCTAAACGATCACAAAGTGATTTACAGTTCTAGCATTGAGTGCTTCACCAAATGCCTGTACTAAATATAGTTATTTGCACAATACATTCTTCTGGGATTTGACAAAACAGTTTGTATAAAATAAAGACTGTCCCAGGCTTGGGCACAAAGCTTGGCCCAAAGCAAACATTTTTGAAGGTCAGAAAACTTTGAATAAGTTGTTTTGTTATATTCAGATATGCCCCTGTGTTTCTAGTAGAAGGCAAGAAAATCAATGCCATGCGAAAAGCATTTCATTTCCAGACAACTGGAATGTTTCCAGTAGAAAATAATCCATCTTCTCTCTTCTCTGTGCTTTTTTTCCCCCTTCTCTTTTATGGCCACCCAAAAATACACAGCTGCCTCTCAACTTCCTTGAAAACGCTGGTGAACTTCCCCTTTGTAGTGAACTGCTCCCTCATTCCCATTAGTGTAGGAGGCACTGCTCATCCTTCTTTTCTGCAGATGTGAATTGCAGTAATGGTCACCTCTTGTACATGCTTTGTCACATGGCAAAGCATTCTAAAAATACTAAAAGGCAGAATAAAATCTCATCTATCCACTCTTCAGTGTCAGAAGCAGGGAAGTGCAGAAAAATTTTACTTTATATGTTCATTGGCTTACAGGAGGATTAGAATTTATGGCTGTTAAGTATATATTCAGAATCTGCAGATAAGTGGTTAGTTGTCCAAAGCTTTCTATGAATACAATTATGAATTAGAAAGCCCCAAAATATTTTGAGACTTTATTCCTGACTGCAAAATATTTATTTGGTATGATTATACTCCAAGAATAATCTAATTTTTAATACATCTTTACAAATTTCTGTTTAGAAATCCTCAATGAAAGATTCCTTTAGTCTTAAAGCTCACCTCCTCTGCATATACTGTATATCCACTAGTTTATTCAGGTCCCAGTTGCTGGGTCGTCTTGCAAATGAAAGTCAATGGATGTGCTCCAGTTAGAATATTCTGAAATAGTCATGGGGAAACCTCATTACAGTCCTAACTACAGGGCAGTAGGTTTATAAGGCACTCACCACTTGGCAAAAGATCTGTTCGCATCACTTCATCAATAACAGATTCCATGTTGCAGCTAGTCCTAAAACTGAACTTCTGCTGAGTATTTAAAACAGGCAGGAGCAGTATTTCTGCAGGTTTGCCAACACCTTTCATTTTGTTCAAAATGCATGAGGCTGCTTCTGAATATCAGCTTAATGATCTAAACTGGCAAACTGCTAATGGATCAGAGCATACCAGGTGCTCTTGAGGAAGTTAAAATGTGCTCAAATGCCTTCTCTGGGTGGGAAGCTGGCATTCTTGCAGGGCATAAATTAATTCACATTAATTTTTGAGTGAAGAAGGTGCTTTTCAAGTCTGTTTTTTCTCTTAATGGAGCAATTCCTGAAGACAAAGATTATAGGTTGCTTTGAATCTTTTAGGTTTCCAATTTATGCATAACAAACAACAACTAGATAAAAGATAGTTTGCGTGAACTTACTTAATCTTTCATAATATCTATTAATCAGCATGTATACATCTTTCCAGTTTAGGCAGTGAAGAGGCAGGCATCTCTCAGAACAGCTCCATCTGCTGACACTCCGTAGGCAGGCTTCAGGAGATGCTTTCAAGGTAGTTTCCCTACCTAGATGAGAAAACAACTGAATTCTATGTAATGTGACATGAAAAATGAGACACCATTTCAGAATGGGAAAAGTTGCAAAGACCTGAATATATTTTATTTCTCCCTGCCTATTTTGAAGCCAACAGATATAGTTGTAATGCTTACTTGAATATAAAGATTTATAGAAAAATGTCCTTGAGGAAATGTATTTATAACTAAACAATTACCATATGAAATTGCAGGGAAAAGACTGTTGCTAGCATATCATAAAAGTGAAACTAAGACTGTAATGACTAGGAAAGCAGAGCCATGCTGAGTGTTCTCATATAAATGTTGTTTGAAAGTAAATATCCTTACAAAGTGATGCTTTCAATTATCACTGATGCTTTGACTCACCAGCTAGCAAGTGCCGTCTTAAGAAGCATTTCTGCTACTGGTGCATATTTGTTAATTGAGATGCTTTAAACTAAAATGGTGTGGGTATTGTCAAAGCTGAAGAGAGGTCAGGCTCAAATTAATAAAACTAAAATTGGATCACAGCTTTTAAAGGCAAGTTTTTTTGTTTTGGAGTTTTTTCTTTTTTTTGGTGGTGTGTATTGCTGCCCTGTTTTGGAAGTGGTTACCTGATCAGTTAATTTACAGCTGTCAGATATATGACAGATATGTTCCAAGAAACAGGTCCGTAGTTATTTCCAGCACCACTGTATCTGGAAAAAAACATTTGTGGGAATGAACTTAAAGGTGCTCTTCATTTTTCACCTTTATGGCCATAAACCACTCTGTTCCAGCACATCTGTGCACAGTGACCAAACTGATAATAAGGAATAATGCTTTATTGAAGAAGGTGCATGTTAAGCTTAACTTCAACTTACTGACTTAATTATGTTACACCATGTCACTCATTCTCTTGAAAAGCAGTGTTCATTTGGCCTTAATCTAGATTTTCAGGAAAGAAATTATAGGCTGTGATAGTGTGAGACAGCCCTCTGAAAGAAGTAGTCGGAGTAGTAGTAATCATTTGAGCTTTCCTGGATAAAGTGACAAACCCACACATTTAAGGAGGTGGGAAAATATGGTTGTCTCTCGTTTTTAGACTCCTATGCAAACAAAAAATTCTAAGTGAAAGATTATACTTTCTCAGTGCAACTGTCACAAGAAATGTTGTTGTTGAAGGTATAAAAAACTATTCTTACTGTGCCGCTCATAATCTCCGTACATACATGTGATTAGGCAGCTGTATAAAGATAAGGTCATCTAATGGTCTGTGAAATGTTCTGGAAAAAACATGTTATTTAGATAAATCTTGATGCAACTAAATTTAGTGAAGGTATTTCTACCTTCAGTTTCTGCCTAATGTGTCTTCTATTTGTGGTGTTTGTTTTTTTTTTTATTAGAAGACAACAATGGATGGTCTCTGCAATTTGATAAACATTATACAAAGGACAAATACAATAAACTGAAATCTCTGTATGCATTTCAGACAAAGACACCTGAGTGCTGTAAGTAATTACAGATATTATTTGTGTGATTATTACTGACGATTCCTAGAAAGAAATACACAGCAATTATGCTTATCCGAAAGAGAAATATAGTGCAGTTTCACTTATAGTAAAACAGAATTCATGTTGCAGACGAACAAATGCATTGAAGCTAATTTCAGTTCCATTAGGAATGATTCATTTTCTATAAAAGGAGTGTGAAACATATGCCAATTAGGAGGGCAATATTAATGTTTATCTGAATATATTAATACTGCTGGAAAGACAATGAAACACACATCTTTCAGAGTGAAATGAAGGCAACATTCCTCCAAATTCACTTCTTTGTACATCAAACGATTCTTGCAAACCCCCTCCAATTCTGTGGGCATTCGTCCCTTTGTACAGATTTTCTGACTCTGCTGTCTACTATGAGCATTAACTTGAAGCGCAGAGATGGGGTGAAAGGGAGCACAGACTTCCTGACCCATTTTCATCCCATTTTCACCTGGACAGAATTGTGCTCATTCTAGTAAATATAAGAGGACTGAATAATGTAAAAAAGAGCCACAAAAAATCCATGCCAGATTCCTGTATATCAAGCCTAAAACTCAAGAGCTTTTACAAGCTCTTTCACAGAGGTCAGGAGGTAACATAATTGTTTGTGTCCCTTTATATTTATTGTTAGGTTCTTCCCATGTCTAAATCAATTGTGTAAAAACATGTGCCTTAATTTCTGTTTAACACAGCCTGGTATGTCTGTCTTTGCGCTCACTGTTCTTTTACACCATTTTTCTTTTCTCCACATCCCATCACACCACCCATCCCACCTTTTGCCACAACCATGTTCTTGTTCTCACGCAGTGACTGGTGCTGTGCCAGGAGAGTGTACCTGCCAAGGGCTGGAGATCTTCTGCGATGCTGCCAAAATGCATACTGTCCCATCAGTCTCTTCAAACATAACCATAATGTAAGTAGAGCAGAAAAGTGGTCTCTTGCTCTGTTCAGGTTTGACTATCAATCCTGCAACCTTTTCACAACTACAGCCTTATAATTATGACCGGTTGGCTCAGCTGATGCTTGTGAAAGCATAGTGTCTCTCTGTTGTCCTTTAATGTTTTAAGTACAGATTTTCCCTGCATAAAAGGAGAGAAAAGGAACTAGAAAACTCTGTGTGAAGTGATCCTTTCTTTTTTGTAACAGTGACTTGAGCTAACAACAGTTTCAGGAAATCTAAAGAAATGTTCAAAAGAAGTGTTTCCTTTTAAGAAAAAATGCTTAGGACTTTTTATTATTCTATGATCCTGCCAATATTACTAGTCTATATTCCTGCCAACAGAGTCAATATCCTTGAACTCAGTGGAACTACCTGCTTGAACAAATCTTTTTAGTTCTCATTTGATGTCTCTGAATGTGCCATTATTTAAAAGGATTTAGTCTGGGCTGGGTCATCATACAGATACATATGTGTAAACCAAACTTTTTGAAGAGATCGGGGAATGGTTAATATTGCTCTTAGTTTGTGCATCACTGTTTGAGAGGCCATTTTCTGTGTGGTGAGCAGAGGGCAGCATTACGTGTCCTTGCCTGAGGAACTTCCCTGTAGAGCAGGGGTACAGATCTTTCTGTTCAGTACCAGTTTGTGCTTACTTGTGGCAGAGGTTCTCCTTGTTGGGTCTGTGTTCAAGTACTGCAATACTTCTTAACAAAGTTTGATGTGGAATGTCAAATATATTTTTAAACTGGCTGTTGGCTCAGAGTCAACAAAGACTTCAAAAATAATGGCCCAGTTCTAGCTTTAGAAAAAGCAGTGAGTCAGTTCAGCTGGCTTTCGGGCTACAGTCTCTTCTAATCCAACCATGCCCTGAACGGTTTTTGTTCTTGACAGGACACTTGAGTCAGTGCCCAGTGGAGATGGGGACATAGGGACACATGCACTGGGAAATGGGTTCTATATGCATTTGAGGTTTGAAATAAATCTGTGGTTTAGTTTATACTCAAATCTTTTTAAATCTTAGATTTAACTATTTTGTCAGTTGCTCTGGGAACATGGAAGAATATTTTTTGATGATAAAGTATTTAGCTTACTGCTTAAATAGATATGAATATTCAGACAAACAGAGGAGGCATATTCAGATGGTTTCATGTTGCTTTTATTATTTAGCAGTGTGAAAGCTGCTCTTATTGAATAACAAAAAGTGGCAGCACTGTAGGAAGCTGGGAGAGTACTTTTACTCTGTGCATTCATTCCTACAGGTCTCTTCAGAGGAATCTGCTAAGGAAACTTTCTGCTGACATTTTCAAGAAATACCAAGACCTTAAAAATCTGTAAGGCAGTGCTTCAACTTAAAATATCTATTTAGTGCCTTAAATATTCATCCTCTCCCTCTCACATACACACACACAGAGCTTAACATCTGAGTGACAACCCTCAGTTTATACTCAAAATTCTGTTTTGTCTTACCCTTCAGTACCTCATCTAATTGTGTAACCTGTTTGGCTCAAACAGCTTGATTTGACATCTCTCTTTTTGCAAAACTGTAATTTCTGCACATTTAATTTTTTATATTGACTATTTTATACAAGAAATATGCTAAACTTTCATCGTGTCTGAAGGAAGTTACAATTATAATGAAGAATAATATGCCAATAGAAATTAAAGTAACTTAATCCATTTATTCTACAAAACAAAAGTTTGGAAACTTAAGCTTCACTTTGTCATGGGAAGCTCACTCACATGGCACTTGGTTTTACTCAATTATTTCTGGTACCAATTTGATAATGCCCCAACTAGTCAAATTGTTATGGCAACACAATACTGTGTTATGTTTTATGATATGTAATATACATGTTGTTCAAAAATCATAGTCTTTAACAAGTTTGCTTTTTATAGAATTAGTGAAATTAAGAATTAAATGCAGAAGTCTAGAGCAGGGTTCCCATGTCACCTAGAAAACTCACTGGAGTGTAACTTTTATGGAAACTGTGCTGTACTGCAGCACCATCTTGTGTTCACAAAGTTAAGTACCACTATGACCTTAAAGTCTTGAAAGATAGTTTTCATTAAAAGAAATAAGTCCATATCTATCTGTACAAAACATTTGTTTCTAATATTAATTTCACACCTTTCTGATCGAAAGGTACATTTTCAGAAAGCTCCTAAGCAGTGTTTGACAGAAACCCGTTTTGTAAAAGCCAGTGTCAGATTTCTTATTGCTTTTTAACAGGAATGCATCTGGATGTTTTATTAACTGTAATTTAATTAAAAGGATTTATATTTAAATATTACTCAGGCAATAACACTATAATGTTTTAAAAATATTTGAAAAGGATTTAATATTTGCCGTTGATAATATTTTTTAACTCATTATTTCTTCAAAGTAGATAAAGAGGAGGAAAAAAATAGTATTCTTTAGTTTACAGAAGATCAGTAAGATTCATTTTACATTTTTATGATATTATCTTAAAAATGCAGCATTTTGAAAATTCTCTGACACTATAAACAGAAAATTCAAAAATACATTTTAAGTTTACATTTGCCATGCAAAATTTTGCTTGTAGCAGGGTTCTGGCTAAACATAAAGATCAGGTCACACAGGTGAGAACTCTAAAGTTAGGACCTAAAACAGGATGTTGCAAAAAACCACTTCATTGTTCATCTCAGGCAAACCAAGCATCCCTTTGAAGGAATTTTGTAATTCTGCAGGGGGCCGGGGGGGCGGGGGGGACGGACGTGTTTCTCTTAAAACACCTTTAAAGTCTTTGCAGCTATAGCTGTGAAATGGTTATCATCAAATTTAAGGTGTAACAAGTAGGATAGCTTCTTTTCGAGTATCACACATGCATTCAGTTTAGTAGATAAATTTTAGTTGGTTATTTATGTTTGCTTTGACTTTGGGTGCTTAGAGAATGAATTGTTGCTTTTTTATCTTCTTAGGTATCTTCAGAATAATAAAATCAGATCTGTATCTGAACGTGCTTTCAAAGGTTTATACAACTTGACAAAACTGTAAGTATTGCTTTTTGAATATTGAAGTAAAAAGCAGTGGGAAGAGCTCTGAGAGCTGCTATGGATGTTTCTCCCTTATTTGATTCAGTGTTAGGAAGTTGCAGAATGGTCCAAAACTTTAATTCAACGATTGGATTTAGAAAGCAAAGATAGATTAAGAGCTATCTGTGCAGGTTTATCGCACAGGACAATACTTTGAAAATACAAGTGGGCTCCATACTTCACTCCTGTTCCCCAGATCCTCAGAATGGAAGAAGGAGACAGTATGGTAGTTACCCTGCGGAAAGTCAGAGAGAATGAAAAATGAGTAAACCAAAAGCGAGACCTTGTGATGGAAGAAAACTTTAATGTTGTATTTTGGTTTACAGAAGCAAAACCAAAGTAACCAGTATCGGGTGATGAAAAGAACACTTTTTTCTTTATTTTGCAGCAGCTTTTTGAAAGGAGCTTCTAACTTTTAAGGAAAATGCTCAGTGAGAGACATCACATAAATTGCATTGTTCAGTTCAGTTTTTTGTTTCTGCAGTGTTTTTAAAAGGAAAAATCTAAAATGTTGTACCTCTTATTTTTCCGTCACATGAGTGTGGTTGATTATCTGTTATTACAGCTGCTGTTATTACCTTCCCAGACCATTTATAGTACCCCTTCCCCTTCATTTCTCAGCCTTTCTTTTTCCATGATTCTAGTATCTACATTTATGACTAACATCCTTAGCAAAGATTGAACAGGATCCTGGGAACATTCATGGAACAAATCACTCCACAGAAGGAAACTGGGAAGGGCCTAAAATATGACACAGTGAAAATATTTAGTTTGCTGTGTTTTTTTATAGATAAGACAAAATGTTCTACATAATTGCTCTGACAGTCCTCATTAGAGGGAGTCCTGCCTTGCTCTCAAAGAAGGGCATGAAAATTACCATAATCAAAAATGATAATTATGAAAAATTTTAGCAGTATTCTGATACATCGTCAAGGAAAAAAAAATCTAAAACTCATTTTCATGCATCTGATGCTAATTAATCATTCCATTCATTTATCTTTGGTTGGTCTTGGTTTAGATACCTGAGTAACAACAAGATAACCAGTTTGAAGCCTGGTGTCTTTGAAGATCTCCACAGACTTGAATGGCTGTATGTTGTTTTCTTATTTGTATGTTTATCTTCTCAAGGAATAATTAAAGCAAGACAAAGAAATATTTGGATTGCTTTCATTTTTGTGCATAGCAGTACTTTATACTAGATAACTAAGGAACTCCTGTTACACTGTGCGAGGTAAAAATCCAATTGACTTTGGTGAGAGCAGAAATTAGTTCTTGGGCCTTAATGGCTCCAATGACTGATGACTTCTACAATACTAAATAATATTTATTACTAATTGCTTGTTACAAATTATTACATGAAATAACTTAGATACAGTAGAAAGATAATTTGGGGGGCAAGTCTTTCCCTGTAAATAGTGCTTGAAATGTCCCAGACAAAATGACTGTCAATCTGACATATTGGTTTATTACTGCTTTTCAGACAGATGAAAATGAAATACTATTTTGACTCAGTAAATTTATTAAAAATAAGCAAATAATAACATGCCTAACATTTTTCTGTGTGTTTGGAACTGTTGGATTGCCATGGAACACTGTAACATAGTGCTGCTCTGTTTTCACAGAGAATCCATTCAAAGTGTCTTGATCAAAGAATTTTAAAAACTCACAGGAAAACACTTTTTTCTAAGTTGAAAGTAATTACTTTCTCTAAGATTTATTTTTTTTTTAAATTAAATACTTCTTAAAGGAAATTAATTTGGTGAATAACCTGACCTGCTAAGGAGTAGTATGTTATTTTTTTAAGTAGTTTGAATGTACATTTGGAGCTATCCACTTCAAAGTCTGTTACTTTTTATCATCTGTTCAATTTAAGACTGCAGTCAATTATCAATCTGATACATGCTTTGCTGTAATTTATAGGATAATTGAAAATAATAGGATAAATCGGATCTCCCCATTAACATTTTATGGACTCAAATCACTTATTTTCCTGTAAGTATGGAATAAGAACCAAAAGTGTTATTTAAAAGAACAGAACAGAAAGGGCAGATATATATAAAAATCTTTTTATAAAGACTGTGCTTGCTTACCATAGAGCACTGGCAGTACACCTGTAGCTTTTTCTTACCCCCAGGCAAAATGTGCTGGGGTAGGAGGATTTTCACAGCAGCGGACATGCAGTATCTGGAAAAGTGTAGAGAGATGGGTGAAAAAAATGGTAAAAAGACAACGTCAGTGAGAGGGCAAGGATATGGCAGCTGCAGCAATGGATTCCAGTTGCTCTCCAGAGCTGCAGTGCAGGAGGTGGGGGTCCCATAGCTCCTGCCCCCTGGCAGCAGCCCTGCCTCCCACCCCGAGACCCTGTCCGTAACCTGCCGCTGCTCTCTCCAGCCCCAAAGATGAGGGACCCTCTTCCCCCGCATCCTGAAGGGAAACCTCCCTTCATATCCCCCTTCCTCCGTCACCCATAGAAGTTATGTGTTATGACTGAATAGTCAACATATTTGTATTGACTTGCTATGTTTTATTTAAATAGCAGTGAAGTGAACATCTTTCCTTTACCTGGTAATTAACAAGTTAAAGATAAAATACTGCTCCACAGAATGCCGCAGGGAAAATATGCGGAAGTTTAAGAAAATAATACTACCTTCAAGACTATGAGAAATGAATCAAGCTTTGACTGCCTTTTTTTCAAAAGTACAAACGTAAGAGACATGATTTTTCTCTATAATGTAATTTTTTGCAAATATAGCCAGCTATACTATTTCTTTTTTTCAGAGACATGATGAATAATTCTCTTGCTCATTTGCCTGATAAACCTCTGTGCCAATATATGCCAAGACTAAACTGGCTGTAAGTCTACCTTATTTCACTAGAAAAATATTATTTTGTTGTCTTTGTGTGGTACTTCCACGCCACTTTTTCTAATGGAGTGCTGGATCTTACAGAGTGCCTGCTGGGTCACTGTAGGGTTGATGACCTGAAGTCATCAATTAAGAGTGCAGAAATATTACATGTCTGGTTCTGACTCTCTTCTGTGCAGTCATGAAGTTCTGGTAGTATTTTTCTTTAATTACCTTAGAATAACTGCCTGAAGTTATTTTCAGTGATTGGTGTTTTGTTTTTATATCCCAGAGACCTTGAAGGCAACCATATCCATCATGTAAGAAATGTCACTTTCATCTCCTGCAACACTCTAACTGTACTGTAAGTAATAGGATATGCTAGCTAGTTGGGGTGAGACATGCTTGTGCTGAACTGTCAAGTGATTCATTACAGCTAATATAAAAGTTTCCTGAGTATCATGGTTATTTAGATCTCAAGTAGATTAAGTTAAAATGCTTGGTTTTAAATGAGCGCTATACAGAATAACCATTGTTTACATTTATAGCAAAGTTCAGCATTGATATATGCAACTAAACTTCACTGAAGCGATTTTGACTGATATTAAGATTTAGAAATTTTCATTCTAATTTTTTCTTGAAAAAGGAGGCAAAAAACTCATAATAGGAAGTAGCAAACATACAAAATATATAGCTTGTTTCTTCATTTTAAAGAGTTTGATTGGCTGATGGGTTGGCTGGCTTACTAATTTTAGAATTTTCCCTCAAAGTTTCTTCAGTCATGATGTAATCATCTTCAGAAAATCCCTTCCACTTTTTGATAGATTAGTAGGCTCCACGGTAGCTGTCACTTTCAATTTTTAACTCTTGTGCAGTACTCACATTCTTGGCTCTCTCTTTGCTTTTAAAATCCAGGTTGTTCATTTAAGGAGCAAGCTCAGTGGCAGATGAAATACGGGTGAAGGAAAAGTTGCATGGCCATGTGCCTGTGTCTGAGATGCGGTTAGGTCACAAGCCTTCTAGCCCACTTAATCTTTCTCCTGCCCTCAGTCAATTTATACTAGCCTCCGATGGGGGGTGAGTGGGGGTGTGTGTGTATATATATATATATGTATATATGCACAAATACATGTGTGTATAGGCAACAAAAGTTATTTAAGAATGGTAAAATGGTAAGCTTCTAGATCTGATTAGCGTGTTAACTGAATTGGGCAAATATTTGAAGATGCAGAGAACAGAGAATTTTTAAAGTTTATAAAAACTTTCATCCAAACCCAAATAGGTGTCAAGAAGCAGCAACATAAGTTTGTTTATTTTTTCAGGGTGATGAGACGAAATAAAATCAGCTCTTTAAATGAAAACAGCTTTTCTTCTCTCCAGATGTTAGATGAATTGTGAGTAGATTTCTTCTCTTACTTGTACAAGTCGTCACAAAGTTTTATAATTTATATTGCAAATGTCATTTATCATAAACTCTATTTCATATAACATGCTCTGGAGATAGCACCCGTCTTCAGGTTTTTTTCTATATATTTAACAGGGAAGAAATAGTCAATAAAATACATACTCTCTACCAATAATATCATGGGTTTTGCTCACAAGGTCGTTATGTTCCCTGAACAGAATAATATTAATTAATCTTAAATCACTACAGCCTAGGTGTGTCTGTGCCTTCAGTGTCTTTTAGACCAGTTTGCCAGTTTCAGTCATACTGAGATCTTTACCCCTCTGTCCAGTTATTGAGATTTATATTTAGTGAAAATAAGGAGCAAGGCAGAGAGAAGAACAAAAGGAAAGATCTGCTGGTTAGCCCATGTGAAAGAATTCCCACCACAAAACAATATGTTTAATTTATCTCCAAGCTCCTACAACCAAAGTTAAGGGTATTTTACTTTCTTTTTGATGTCAATAAAATAATAACAAATTATGTATCTAATGGCATATCTGAACTAACTAGGCAAAGAGAGATATGATGGATCTAGCTTCCCACTTTGTTTTAACAGCATTCTTTTATAGTCCAAGCTTCTGATAACCTATATAATAAATAATATCCTATTTGGCAAACAGAATAAAACTGCGTGTCTTGAAATTGCAAAACTGTTTGGTAAAATTACTGAGCCTTGTAAGAATTTACTGTATCCTACCTGTGGCTGTTTCTGCAGAGATTTGGCTAGCAACAAGATTGAATCACTTCCTCCATACATATTTAAGGATCTAAAGGAGCTTTCACAACTGTAAGGATTCTTGATTATTATATATAACTGTATATTACTCATTTGATATGATGCTTTCAGCCATGAATACTGGGAAAGAAAAGAGCACCTTTGTTTGTATGTGTCATTTAAGCTCTGCCTAAATGTCGTGGTTTAACCCCAGCCAGCAACTAAGCACCAAAGAGCTGCTCACTCACCTCCCTCACAGTGGGATGGGGGAGAGAATCAGAAAAGTAAAAGTGAGAAAACTCGTGGGCTGAGATAAAGACAGTTTAATAGGGAAAGCAAAAGCTGCACACGCAAGCAAAGCAAAACAAGGAATTCATTCAACACTTCCCATCAGCAGGCAGGTGTTCAGCCATCTCCAGGAAAGCAGGGCTCCATCACACGTAACCCTTACTTGGGAAGACAAATGCCATCACTCCGGATGTCCTCCCCTTCCTCCTTCTTCCCCCAGCTTTATATGCTGAGCATGACATCATATGGTCTGGGACATCCCTTTGGTCTGTCGGGGTCAGGTGTCCCAGCTGTGTCCCCTCCCAACTTCTTGTGCACCCCCAGTCTCCTCGCTGGTGGGGTGGGGTGAGAAGCAGAAAAGGCCTCGGCTCTGTGTAAGCACTGCTCAGCAATAGCTAAAACATCTCAGCATTATCAACACTGTCTTCAGCACAAATCCAAAACACAGCCCCACACCAGCTGCTGTGAAGAAAATTAATTCTATCCCAGCCAAAACCAGCACACTAAAAAATACTTATCCCCAAAATAATTCTATATAACATTTTGCCCAAAAGTTTTATAAAATATGTGTATTTTCGTGTCCCAAAAGATAGCAAGTTCAAATTCTACCTTTTTCTAGATCTTGTTAGTATATACAAAATGAACTATGCTAGCTATATCATGAGGAATTAATAATTTGATGGGAATGTTTAATGTGATATCAGGATTTGGCTCTAAAAATAGATCATAAACATGTAAGAGCATCATACAGATGCCTTGTTTGCAACTGCTTTTTTCCTGTGAAAGAGTTCCACAAAACCATAAGGTATTATAAAACCAGACAGACAGTCTGTCTTTTTCCCATGACGTGTATATAGGCAAATTCTCAAATGCTGCTGCTGGAAAGTCCCTATCTTTGTTGCATAATCTGAAAGAGGCACTAGTCACAAAATTGAAGACCTTTCTGGAGGAGAGGAGGTAGTATGTGGAATAACTTAATTTTGTGCTTTTCCAGCATCCTTGGGATCCATCACAATACACTGGGGCAACCCAGTGTGTACAGCTGCATTTATTGAGTTTGCACATTTTAGTTACAATATTAAAAAGAAAACATAAGGAAAGGTTACAGGGAGAAGAAAAAGGGGATATACCTAGAAACACTCTTGCACAGAGCAACAGCATCTAATGCTAATGTCTATTTCTACATTCCACTGCCTCTGTCTCTTGAACTCACACAAACAATTACGAAAAAATAGATTTTAGCAACTAGGAAAATCGATTGCAATTTATTTCTAAATGCATGCAGTTCAGCTAGGTTCTTCTACTGGAAAGACAAGTCTGGAAAGTTTAATAACTAAATATTTCTATAGACAAAAACTTTAAGCATCAGGTTGGGGGAGGAAGTTGTGTACATGTACATGACAATAGCATGCCTGTGAAGCATCTGACTGCTCTTTCTGCTGGCTTAGCAAGCTGAATAACACTAAATGAATGTTACCATCTGCAGTTGGAACTGCCACTTGTACAAGTCCTTCCTAAAGGACTGGAAAAGCAAATGGGTTATGTAGTTTGATTTTATTTTTAGAACAATCTGTAAGGAAGATGTACAAAGTACTTATGTCTATGTTGTATTTACAGGAACGTTTCTTACAACCCCATCAAGAAAATACAAATAGACCAGTTTGATTTTCTAATTAAACTCAAATCCCTGTAAGTATCAAGTTTTTATATTTTAGTTATATTTTCTTTGTGATTATGCATGTCTCCTTCAGAAGGACATGATCCAGAATATGATTTGTAAGAAATTGCCCTTGAAATAGTTCATAGTTATGCTGATGATCCTCAACAATTTGAGCCTGGAAAATAATTACTAGCAATACCCAAATTTTCCTTCCTGAAAATACCAGTTTCATAATGGAAATTTTTTCAGCAGAAAGAGACCAAAAATTCAGCTTAGAGAAGGACATTGTCTTTTCTGCTATTACAGAACAAGATTAATGCAACCCTCATTTCACTTTGCACAATTTGTTCACATGGCTTAAGGGTCATGCAAGGTCCAGTTGGGGCTATTAGCACCATGGGTAGGTACCATAATGTAAAGACAGGACTTATAAATGAATTTGGTATAAGTTTGGGTACATATTTCCATTCTTATAGAATCTATTGCTAACAACATGAAAAGAACAATATAAACCAAGTACGATTCAGCTGCCATGTCAGAGGTGGGACTTTTACAAATTTTTTTAAGAGTTTAGGGGGGAGTCTTTGTGGATGCACTAACACAGCAGCTCTAACTTGAATTCTGCCAGCAGAGCTCTTCCAAAAAGTGTGCGATAGTGCAGTGACAATCTTGCAAATTTGAAATTATCCTGCAGTAGATTTAAGCACATCTTCACAGGCCACTGCACGTCTGCAATAATAGCACGTCTGCAATAGCATTGGTTCTTGTCAGTCATCATTTCAAAATCATAGAATCATAGAATAGTTTAGGTTGGAAGGGACCTTTAAAGGTCATTTAGTCCAAGCCCCCTGCAATGAGCAGGGACATCTTCAACTAGATCAGGTTGCTTAGAGCCCCATCTAGCCTGACCTGGAATGTTTCCAGGGATGAGGCATCTACCACCTCTCTGGGCAACCTGTTCCAGTGTTTCACCACCCTTATCGTAAAAAATTTGTTCCTTCTATCTAGTCTAAATCTACCCTCTTTTAGTTTAAAACCATTACCTCTTGTCCTATCGCAACAGGTTGTGGAGATCCAAAAAGAGATGTCTCCTTGGATGGGAGCATAATAGGAGTTTATGATTTGACCCCTGAGCTATAGCCAGCAGTGCACATGCCTTTGTTGATCAGTCCAGCTTCCTCGCAGTGATTTGGAATCCAGTGGCCAAATTAAACTAAATTTGGTAAATGGCTTACAACCCGAAAGTACTAAATCTGTACAATTTTATGAAAAAAAGCAGCTGAGCACAGAAAAGAATAATTAATTACCTCCCTAACAGTCAGGCTACAGCATGTACTTTATCCATTATTTAACACCAAAGAACTCATGCAATTCAGTGACCATGACCTTCCATGTTTTTAAGTAAGTTGTTAAATCTTGAGGTAGATTTACTGGTAACTGTATATCTCAGCAGTTTGTAGAACACCAGTTGCCTCTCTGCTAGTTTGAAATAGTAAGAATAGCTGGGGAAAGCACACCCTAAGATTCATTGCAGTGCTTAAATAAAACCAACACACTTCCATACTGGGGGCTTTTTTTCTTGTCTTCTAGCGAAACTGCCCACCAGCCCACAGCAACTAACCAGTAAGACTGGTACTTTTCTCCACTTTTGCCTAAATGTGTTCAGAACTCACATGAGTATTGCATTCAAAGCATTGAACAGTGAATTCAAATAAGGCTCCCCACAAGGAGGACTAAAGACCTCTGACCAGTTGCACATCTAACCAGTGGATGGCATGGACTAGAAGAATACAGAAACTTAAGTTCTAAAACAACTTACACAGTTACACTTTACTGATCTAGCACTGCAGGGAAATATTAATGCCATTTTCAATATATTAAAGAAAAAAAAATTAAAGCAAGAAATCCCATCTATGTCTTACAAGAATGCCAGCATTTTTCCTTACATGGTCTGTGACCCAGCTTCTGCTGCTCTTGACATAATGAAGACTGAATTCCTGCAGTGGTTTGTTTGTCTACTAAAGCACTCCCTGGGATAAAAGACAGAAGAGACGTAAAATATTACTATTGGAACAAGTTGTTATTTTACCAGAGATGATGAAAGAACATCAGTAGAACAATACTTTGGAGGCGCAACATAATAATTGGAGATTGCACTGCTGAGAGCACTGAAAGAGCCTTCTTCATGATTTTGGAAGAATAGCAAGTTTATTAGAATTAACTGCAATTTATTTTATTCCACTTTAGCTTTTACGCAGACTTTCTGTTGAAGTTTCAAAGGGATGACAGATTAGATGCAATTAAAGTTCATCTCTAGTTTCCTATAATCATAGAAGCACAAGTAAATGCTCATAAAGTTTGTTCTTTTACTACTGAGTTTCTATGGCCTTTTACTGAGAGTATATTGTTTACAGCAGCTTAGAGGGCATTGAAATTGCAAACATCCAGAGAAGAATGTTCAGACCCCTGAGAAACCTTTCCCACATGTAAGTAGATTATTCCAGTTTGCTTTCTTTGGTCTGAATTTTACAATTTACAGAATACTGGATAACTGAAAGTGAAAGTGTATGAAAAGCAGCATGTGAGCAGTTGTCAAATTTTGACAGTTTTTAATTAACTTTTCTTCTTTCAGAATACGTTTTCTCAGTAGTTACTAGAGAGTTTTGATATTCTGGTAACCAAACTAGAACCATCTCTTATCTGTTTTTCTTTCTTACAACCAGATATTTTAAGAAATTCCAGTACTGTGGATATGCCCCTCATGTGCGCAGCTGTAAGCCCAATACTGATGGGATTTCATCCCTTGAGAATCTTTTGGCTAGCATCATACAGAGAGTGTTTGTCTGGGTTGTATCTGCCATCACCTGCTTTGGAAATATTTTTGTTATCTGCATGAGGCCTTACATCAGGTCGGAGAATAAGCTCCACGCCATCTCAATAATGTCTCTCTGCTGTGAGTACTCCATGTGTAAAAGTAAAAGAATATTGGGTTTGTCTGCTCATAGCATGTATATTTGTTATTACAATATAGTGACATATTTCCAGCACTGGATTAACTGAACTTTCATGCTGTTGTGAATGACAATACAAAATGCTGTATCTTATGCACGATGAGGTCTCATTAAACACTGCCTTCGGCAGCTGATGAATTCCAAAGGTTTCATGTTTGATTTTAATGTTGCGGGTACTGTGTTAAATTGTCACTTTCTTCATCAAGAAGAAATAAAATTCCAAAATTTTCAAAGGCCCATAAACCTAGATTTTACTATGCATTTTTGAGTAAACAGCAATTTGCATGTGTAAATGTTGTGTTCGAGATAGTTATTATTTTTTGCACGAGCAAAAAGTCACTTATGCAAATAAAGAAAATCAATCCCTCCTACCTCCCCAATATTAAGAATTAGGGGGTTTTATTTTAGTCCTAAGACCAAGACAAGTTTATGGATGAACTATTTGGCAGTACAGTCACTACAATCATGAGTACCCTGTCTCAATACAGGAGAGTCTATTTCACAAATACAATTAGTTCCGTTTTGAAAGGTAATTGTCAACAGTGTATAAAATGATTGCAACATTTCTAAATACAGCATGTCAGTGATTTTGAAACTTTGTTGTTTCTATGGGAACGATCTGAATACTATGCAAAACTTCTAGCCAAAATACCTGAGAAGCCTTCAGCTCTCTGTTGACAGCTCTTCTTCCCTTACTAGTCTTAGAAGACTATGCACATCAGTTTTGAACTAGCATAAGGTGGACAAACCAAAACTAAACTTTGAATCCAGCAGAGATGCTCTACTCAAAGCAAATTATCTTAAGCCAAATGTCAATATCAAAAGGAATAAGACCTAATGAAAAAAGGATTGCAAGAATATTTCTATAAATGAAGCCGTATCTTTTTCTACATGCAAACCAATTTTATCTGAGCTTCAAAAAACCAGGTTGGAAACAAGTATGAAACATAGACTGTCAGTCCAAATGAAAATTAAAAAAAAAAAAAAAAAGGAGGAATAGAACTGAATTATACCACCTTAATTGTAAGTCACAATAGCATTCCAGCTATAATATTGATTTTATATCTATATATTAGCTGACTTATAAATATGTACTCATATATACATGTGTATGTCTATTTTCCAATAGACATACACAGAGAGAATAGGAAATTTAGATGTGTAAATAATGATGTTAAGCGCTGTGCCCACAGGTGCTGACTGTCTGATGGGAATATATTTATTTGTGATTGGAGCGTTCGATCTTAAATATCGTGGAGAATACAACAAGCACGCTCAGTTGTGGATGGACAGTATTCATTGTCAATTGGTGGGATCGCTGGCTATTCTGTCTACAGAGGTGTCAGTCTTACTGTTGACTTACCTGACTTTGGAAAAATACATCTGCATAGTTTATCCTTTTAGGTGTTTGAAGCCCAGAAAATGCAGGACAATTTCCATTTTGGTTCTTATCTGGATAATTGGGTTTGCTGTTGCTTTTATCCCACTGAGCAATAAGGAATTTTTCAGGAACTACTATGGCACCAACGGCGTCTGTTTTCCTCTTCACTCAGAACAATCAGAAAGTTCAGGAAGTCAGATTTATTCTGTTGTCATTTTTTTAGGTAAGTTGCATTTCTTCTTTATATATGATTAGAGCTGCAAATGAACTTAATTTTCAAACAAATAAGATAGCTTTGCTATGATGTTCACACCTCGTATTTAGATGCTCCAGTAAGCACTTAAAAGACTTTTTCCAGCCTGAATATTTTACTGTATTAGATAGATACTTACATAGCTTAAAATGCATGAAGGGCTGAAAAAGCAGAAAGAAACTAATGACCAATAAGTTCCTGAGTGAACAGACTTTGTCAGAAAGTAGAGCAATGGTAAGACCAGAGGAGAACTACATAGTTTGGATCAGGAGGCAGCCATTTGTCAGGTGTCAATGAATGAAATAAATACCTGAGCAGAGGCCAAAATTCAGTGTTCAGGTGAAGACAGACTCAGATTTTCTGGCCACTTAATTCTATGGGACCAGCAGTTTAGATGAAACACTTTTCTTTACTACCCAGCCTGCAAGTAGGTGATGTGGAATTACCATTATGCTGTTAAATTATAACTAATTCTAACTTCCTAAACAGGTGTAAACTTGGCAGCTTTTATCATCATTGTGTTTTCCTACGGCAGTATGTTCTACAGTGTTCACCAAACAGCTATTATGGCTACTGAAATCCGGAATCATATTAAAAAAGAGATGATCCTTGCTAAACGTTTTTTCTTCATTGTATTTACTGATGCACTATGTTGGATACCCATTTTTATTTTGAAACTCCTTTCTTTACTTCAAGTAGAAATACCAGGTATGTCCTTTCTTTTGTGAGGCTGTTTCAACTGTGTCTGTATAAACAGTGTTGTTTCTACTTCAGAAGAAGAATTTAATATATTGAACTATATTACTATAATGAACCCTATGTTATATATCTATATATATGTACACACACTATAATGAACTATGTAGTTTTACTACTGAATTGAACTATATTACTATAATCATCAAAGATTAGCCACCTTTGAGTCAGCCAAAAAAAAGCCCAAAATTCAAATCGTTCAAGTCTGTCTCCATAGATTATCCATAAAACATACAAAATATATTTGAAAACCAAGGCTGAATTGCATTGGCTTTTCTCATCTTATGGCTTTTGCTGGTTCTGTTGCCTAAATGTGGCTCAGGACAATACATTGTTTCCTATCTTGATTTAACAATATAATTGTTATCCTGAAATAACTTTCTTTTACAAACTGGTACTTATAGTTCAAAACTTTAAGTTATATAAAGCTCTGCTTATCTTCTTTATGCTATGAATATATGCCCATGTAAAAATAGCATAACCTAAAAGATTAAAAATTGCACCTTATTTTTTTCCTTCTCTTTGCAATACCAGTAAATGCCTGAAAAATAGCCTCTTTATGTAGGGCTTGTAAACCTTGTTAGAAAGAACATGTGAACATGAACAGTACCGTCAGCAATAGCAGGTTCAGACTCAACGTACAGATATATATCGCAATACTACATTGGTGAGAAAACATTTTAGCTTTAGCTTAGAGGATTTTATCTTATGTGCTGACCAGGAGTGTTGGGAGTCACCTTTTCAAAGTTTTGACTTACATTTCAAATGTCTGGGAGTTACATTGATTATGTCAAATATTTTCAGTTATTTTAAATCTTCTAAAATGCTTCTTTGTCAAGTTATCAAACTACCTAAGAAATTTTAAAGAAAATACTGTGAAAAGTAGAAGATCTTGGGTTCAGCAAATGAATGTTCTGCATTAGATAAACCAGATTAAACAGTACTCATTCCATAAAATTAAAGACATCACAGATAGTTGTCTAAGTTTACAGAAGTTTTAAATGCCATTTGATAGCATTTCTTTTTCTTGGAGGATACACTGTGACAGCTTTTGAACTAAGCTTCTGCTTGTTTCCAAAACTGTAGACAATGTTATGGGCATCAATAGGAATGTATTGATATTGCAACAAAGTCGTAAAGCTGGGGGGTGGGGAGAGTGAATTAAGCTTTTTGTACTGCTTGGAACAGTTCTAGAATTGTTTTATAAATCAAACAATGCAACAGAGGGCACCCACTAACATCTCTCAGCACTTTAATCCTGTCGCTTCTCTGCCTGTCCTTCAGGTAACAAGCTGACTTACCCCCCAAACAGTAAGGATGAGAAGGGTGTCCTGGAAAGATGCACACAGACCATGATATAGACAGGAGAGCAGGAAACCTTCATAAAGGAAGACAGTGTGAACATGGAAAATCTTACCAACAGGGCAAGAAGGAAATAAGGAGGATGTATACAATGCCCTTTGTGGGGGGAAGAATGGAGAAGTCCTGGTGGAGAGGAGAAAACCAGCCTCTGAGGGGACAGAGGGACTGGAGGATATTGCTTTGCAGGAGGACAGGACATCAGGGACATCATTAGGACTGGATGTCACTAGTCATGGGAAGAGGATGGGCAACAGAGATCACAGGAAGAGATAGGGAGTAAAGCAGAGACAAAAAGTTTTGGGGCAAGAAAATGGGGCTCAGCCAGAACAAGAAGCGTGCCAGGGCAAATAGGGAGTTACAGTACTGAAAAGTTAAAAAGAGGGATAAATGGAACTACTGGGAAAGTAAAAAATGTCAGGTTTTGCAGGCAGTCCTGGAAACTGAGGGAGGCAAGAGGGCCATGCAAATGTAACACTGAAAAGAAAAAGTAAAGTACCTGTTGTGACATGAACTCAGCCTAGGAGCACGTGACCACTCCTCTCACCAGGAAGCTGTGCTGCATAGGCATTGAGCGCTTGCATTAATTAACAGGTACAAACGCTGGAATGCATATTACAGCTTCCTTTCTTTTTCCCTCCCTAAGGTACCATAACTTCTTGGGTGGTGATTTTTATACTGCCAATAAATAGTGCTTTGAATCCTCTTCTCTACACTTTGACTACACGACCTTTCAAAGAAATGATTCATCAGGTTTGGTATAATTACAGACAAAGAAGATCCAAAAGAGGTAAAGGCAGTCAGAAAACATATGGTCCATCATTCATTTGGGTAGAGATGTGGCCCATGCATGAAATCACGCCAAAGGTAACGAAGCCTGTACTTTGTACAGACTCCTCTGATGCTTCGGTGACTACACAGTCAACAAGACTAAATTCATACATGTAAATACCTTTTGAATCTTCACAGTGACATCTGCACTGTTAGCTTCACATCTGTGGGCTTACTGCTTTACAGCAATGAGGAAAAATGAGGGAGGTGTGACACCTGGGCTCACGCGAACGAAAGCAGGAAGAAGAGGGAGCAGTGTGTCTGTTTGCAGGCAGAACTGACACAACAATAATTTCACCATCTCACAATGGTACCTGACATTTTGACAACTCATCCTAGATCAGAATGAGAAGCCAGTTGTTTGGTTTTTTCTCCCGGAAGCCAGGAGTGTGGAAAAGGAATGAATTGTCATTTGAAACATCTCACCCTGAAAGCAGAATGTTTCAAAATCATCTGTCTTTGGGCGGGAGGGGGGTTGTTTGTTGTTTTTTTTTTTTAAATTCCCCATTTCAATAGCTGATTTTTTGTTGAGGTTTGATTGGTTTCCTCATTAAGAATTTTTTTTTCTCCTTAAAATTTCTGATTGGCTTTATTTAGGCAGCAGCAGCTCTTAAAAGCTTTAGGGAGCAATAGCCCTAAGAAAAATATTTCAATTTCATAATTAGACCAGTTTATTATATTTGTCAAAGCCAAGCAAGTGAAAATGTTGTTCCTTTTAAAAATTTACCAATTATTTCACTCGTAAAGACAATCCTGAAATTGTAATGATCATTCTAGTTCAGGCAGAACCAGAACTGTGGGGAAGAAAAAAAAAAAAGTTTTTCAACTGAGTGTCCCCCAGCCATAGCTGATGGAAGTTCCCCCCTTCAGAAGAGCATCCTTCCCCAGAAAGACTGGACTGAGTATCCCGACATCTTGATGCTGCTGTTTTCCTCACTGTTTGTTAACGGGCTACCATAAGTGGCTCTCCACAGCTTGCAGACTTCAGCAAATTTCAGTCTTGAGATGTCTATCTCTGTACACGGAATAATGGGAGATGGCCAAATAGAAGACTTAATAGGTGTCATGACATCTACGTTCCAATCACCTTGTGCATTTGACTGGATGCATTACGATTAAAATAATTTAAGGAGCACAGCCATTCAGCACTTTTGGGGGCATTATTTTACCTCCCAGCGTTACAAGGATAAAAAAAAAAAATTATCCCATCTGAAACAATCCTCTAGAGGCAGTTCCTTTGCATATACTTACTGAAGAGAATGTTCTCTGTTACAAATTACTACAACTTCCCTAGTTCTTTCAGTACCGTACTCACAGTCTGACGGCCTAGAAGCCCACAAAGGTAGAAGAAATACTTCTTTTGCATTGGTGATTTGAAGCTTTTTAAAATGAAGTTAAAAGATACTTCCAATGTTTGCACTTAACTTCTTAACAGCATAAGAAGGAGAATTAAAAAAAAGTGTAACTCACACTTCAACTGTTTACAGAACTTTGGATTATCTTGAAATTGAAGATTGTTAAACATCTTGTTTCCACTACTGTATGTTTTATTGAAATAAAAGATTATCTGCTGAACAAAATGACTTCTTTTCCAAGTTGCTTAGCTATATTTTGGGTTGTGGGGTTAAAAACAGCTAAGTGAAATCCTGCCATGTGGATCGCCTTTAACTGGAGCAATTAGAACTCGATTTAATAGAATTTGTGTCCTCTGAGGGCCCAAGCCTTTTCAATGACTGTAACTAATTCTGATGAGATACGCAAGGATGTCTGTCCTTACCATTACTTCTGTTTTTCACATAAGTTGATTATGGATATATACAATGTTGTGTTTGTTTCTATGAGTAACACAAGAATATTCATTATTTCAGATTTTTTTGTAACATCTTTATTTTTTTGGTAAGAAAATTACAGTTTTGTCTTTTAAAAAGTTCTTCTACCAGTAAAAATAAGGCTGACTAATAAATCATGGTACAACCATGTTCTCCTGCAGTCCCCCATCGCATTTCAGCATTACTTTTTTCACATTACGCTGGTAAAGGTACAGAAGTTTCAGTACAGCTACAGGTTAGCGATCTTCCAGACCAAAAGGTTCTGTTAACTGTAAGCTCGAGACTAAATAACTAGTAATTGCTTAAGGCAAAGATATAAAATAGGACCAAATACTGAAAAAGCTCTTAACGCGCTTCCCGAGGGATGGGAGAATACATTTCACAGATTCTTTTCCAACTGATGGAAGCTTTTACCTACAGTTCGAAGTAATCCATTCTATCAGTCAACAATGCTGTTAAACTTCTACCATGCAGAGATATACAGTCCATCATAAGGCACTTTATTACAACAAAAGATAGTGTAAAATGGTGTGCAGTAATCAAACATCTTGCAAAAAATCTGCAGCTTTACAGAAGTGTATTGCAATACTACAAAAATTGTAAGGTTTGGGATACGGGGCTTACCTAAAGCTTGTAAATAAGCCACAACTTGCCAAGTTATCCCATCCTCAACACCAAGAAAAAGCGTGCATAGAGAAAAACTGAAGTTAGTTCAGCGAGTTTCTCTGCAGTTGGCAGGGTTTCCACTGGTGACAGCTTTTAAAAAGGAGGGCTGACACTATCTCCTTGCAGGACACCACTTCCCCACCAGGAATGAGTTCCGGATGTACCACACATACCAACGTTGTATCCACCACGTTACCAGAAAAAAGAAAGCGGGGGGGGCGGGGAGAGTTTTTCACGTATGAGATCGCTTGAACTGCAACGGAAGAGTCTAAAAGTCAGAACTGATTCCCTAAACAAAGTTGTTTTAGTCGGTGACTTACATACAACATCCATACGAGTCATCATCAGGTATTTCTGAAAGAACTCCGGGCTCACGGGGAGCTGCTGAGGGGAAACAAAAATCCACGTGAACTCCCTCAAGAAAGTCGTTTAAAAAAAAAAACCCGCATTCCAGTCCGCCACAAGCGGGCAGCTCAGCGAGACCCGGCGGAGCCGCCGCGGGTGCAGGGTCAGCCGCTGGGCTTCAGGGACTCGTAGCCCTCCCTCAGCAGGTCCCGCCATGTTCTGAGGAACCGGGCGTTCTCCGAGCACTTGGTGGCGAGCTCCTCCACCTGGGCCGACACGGCCGACGTCGCCTCCAGGATCTTTGCCAGAGAGAAGGCGGCCTGGAGGGACGGCAGAGAGGTTGGGGCTCGCCGACGCCCGCCCGCACCCCCCGCCCCCCGCGCCCTCCGTGAGGCGACCCCCGCCGCCCGCCCGCCGCGCCGGCACTCACGTCGCCGATCTGCATCTCGACCTCCTCCAGCAGCTCCCGCGGGTCGCCGGGCGGCAGCTCCGGCGGCCGCGACCCCTGGCTCCCGCCGCGGATCCTCCGTGGCCCGGCGCCGGGCGATCCCTCGGGCACCGCCGCGGGCGGCAGCGGCCCCGCCTCGGCCATGTCCCGCTCCCCTCACCGACACCGCCCGCCGCCCCGCCCATCCCGCCTCAGCTCCGCCGCCGGCATCCCGGCACGCACTGGTGAGGGGCGAGGGGGGGGGGCCGGGGCCGCGGGCGTCGCGCTGCACGCCGGGAGCGGTAGTCTTCCCTGCCGCGGTGCCTCACGGCAGCAGCCGGGACGCCGCCCCGCCCGGCAGGGCGTTCAGCCCTCCGCGCCGCTTCCTCCGAGCGTCTCCCGTTCTGATATTAGGCGGTGGGGTCCGTCCGTACCGGCCGGAGCCGTTGCCCCTCGAGGGAAGCTGGGCCGGGTCATGCCGCCGGGAGCTCTGGGAGCTGTAGTCCTGCCGGCGGGGCGGGGCGGGGCGGGGCCGGTGCCCTCCCGCCGGCGGCCGACTGCGCAGGCGCGGCGTGGCGTGGCCGAGCGCCGGCGGGAGGGCGCCGAGGGGGTCGCGGGCCGCCGCCATGCTGCTCTCTCGCTGCCCGTCCTCCAGCCGAGGTAATGCGCCGGCTCGCTCCGGGGGTGGCTGACCGTCCCGAGGGGACGGGGCTGGGGCGGCCGCCGCCGCCGCCGCTCGGCGGGCTGGGGCCGGCGGCTGGCGCGGCGCGGAAGGAGAGCAAAGGTCGCGGCTGGGGCGCGCCCGGGCGGCCGCGGGGCCGGGAGCGGGGCCGGCGGAGGATCCTGCGGGCGGGGGGCGTTGAGCGGCCGTTGGGGTCGGCGGTGGCGCGGCCGGGGCTCCCCCTGGCCCGGCGGCCGCTCTGTCGGTCTGGAGGTGCTGGACGGGGACGGGGCGGGGCGGGAGCGCCGTGTGTTACCGGCGTCTTTCGCTGCTTGTCTGTACCGTGGTGCGTCCACAGTGTCACTTCGTTGTCTCGGAGCGGTAGTAGGGGTGACCTGCTTTAAAGGATAAAATGCAGCAATCGAATGCGTGCCCTTACTGACGAAATAACTTGCAGAGGCAACGTCCCGGCAGCAGTCATTAAAAGAGCTGCGGAAGAGTAAAGTCTCTGCTTAGGGATTGCTCGCTTCGTGCAAACGTTTCATTCCCATCAGCTTGCCAAGCCCGTAAGCTCTCAGCGGCGTGGTGGCGTGAGCTCGGCTCGCTCGCTGGGAAGAATCTGCCCGTTCAGGGCTTGGACCTGCTCGTGTAATTATCAGATGTATTCTGAGCGGAATTTCCCCTCTTTTGCGTGCGTGTGAAACAATTGCCATTTTTTTAGCTGTACTATGTCATTCATAGTGCCGTCAGTTCTGCTAAAATAAAAATATCTCAAAAAGTAAGTTAAGGTGTTGTGTTTTGATATATATGTGTAGGTGTAGTTGTTACCATGCTTAAAAAATACATTGCTCATTCTCAGATCCTGCCTGGTTGCAGGCAAAGGGTAATTAAGAGTCATGAGATGGTATGATAATAGCTTTTATGTTATGCTGGTTAAGTACAAAATTGCTGTTAAGAAACCAATGTAGATAATACTACCTTGCGTGCAGAGACCAGTATCCTGTCACTGTGCAGAGTTATAATGGAGGATGTTTGCGCTGGCCTTGCCAACTGCCACACTTAACAAAACATTTCAGTCGTAGGACATTGGTGATTTTACTTATGTAGTTTTGCAGAAATACTCCACTTCAAATACAATATTCTCCTTCACCCCTGAAGTTAGAGAAAGGGAATCCTTAAAGGAAGGAAAAATACCTGTCAAGGTGCATTAGTTCACAGACTTTTTAACTATAACTACTTTTGGTGCTAACCATACTAGTTTTCTGAGTACAAATCGTCCACATCTTCACAATTTTTTTTGTGAGAGGAAGACTAGACAAGAATGTGATGTGTAATAGCCCTTCTGAACAGAGTCCTATTTTGATCATTTTAAACTTGCCTTTGGGCTATTTGCTTAAAAAGAAATTCTAATTTGTTCTTGCAACAATTAATGTATCTGCAGCAAAGGTAAAGATTAACTATATCTACTGTTCCTAGCTTTGGCTAAAGTATACTTGGGTTTAAGTCTGAGCTTTTATTGTAGACCATGTCATTTACTTCAGACAAACTGTCTAGTATCAGTAGCCCAGACTGTGTGTCTCAACATGTGTTGAGATGTCAAAAGAGATGAACTTGCGTGTCCTATCTCTATAGTTGTTTGGTCACTTTTAACGAAGTTTGAAATAAGTCTTTTGAAGTTTAAAATGATATAGTAGGAGCTTAAAATGTGTTTCACCTGTGTACACATGTTTTCTTCCTACATCAGCTGTCAGAAATGGCCAGTGTATTAAATGGTATTATGTGAAGAATGCTTAAACTGGAAGCTCTTTTTTTTTTTTTCTGATATAAAATTATACAGCGCATTCCTAACTTGAAAACTTAAAAGTCTCTGTTTATGGTTCCTCATCTTCACGTTACTGGCTAGCCTTTGGGGTGGTGGAGCTGTCACATTTGTTGTGCCACTTCTGTCTCTGAAAAGTCGAAAAATTTGGGGAATGACTGATTTGACAGATTTGCTGCTTATTTTTGCAGCACGTCAGTGCTTTCACGCTCTAAAGTTGATAAAGAGAGAGTGCCTTCCATCACTGCATATTGCAAGATGTGTGTCTACTGCCTCTGTACCCCGGATAACTACGCATTATACAATTCATCCTCGGGACAAAGACAAACGATGGGAAGGTAGGCAAAAAAATGCATTCTTTAAAAGCTTCTTTATTGTTATTATTGCTCAGTTTTAAAGACACTGAAATGTATTGCTGTTTTTTTCTTTTTACAGAAATTCTGTACTCTTAAATACAGTACTAATATTCCAAATGAAATTTTGTGGTTCCTATCTCACAATGAGTGTCTTTAGTGCTATAAAATGGGATCAGATTAAACTTGATCCTAGTTATTTAAAGAAAATATATAAGCAGCTTTTGCTTTAGTGACTATCACAACAACATTTAATTCTGTCAGGTATGTATCTGTTGGATTTTTTCAGTTGTTCTTACCATGAGAGTTTGTGAGAAAATAAGATTAATATATATCTCTCGGCATTCTAGTCTCTACATTCAGCAATTTTAATGGCTTCAATTCCAGAAAAGACAATGATTAATTAGTGTGAAATAAAGTCACGTGTTCTGACTAAGGGTCTGTTTTCTTTCTCCCTTACCTGGAGTTTCACTGAATGTCTTTGATACAGCTAGCCAACCGGGCTCTTAAGCTCAACATTCTAAGGTGATACTTACTTATGGTGCATAGAGATTGAGTATATGTTTTTATGGTATATCTTCTTACAACTTAAAATGAGCTAATTTTACATTGGGCTGCTAATGTTCTTCTGCACTCTTCCAAGTACTGAAGTGGGTATTGTCTTGAATATTTAGCCTCCTTTTATGCAAAGTAATACTTCTGGGATACCCAGTAGCCAGTATCACAGAGTAAGGTTTAGTGAGAGAGAGGCGGGGAGAAACTGGAGATTGGTTTATGTTATTATCTTTTTTTCTATTGAAGGGGTAAACATGGAAAGATTTGCAGAGGAAGCTGATGTTGTCATTGTTGGAGCAGGCCCTGCAGGTCTTTCTGCAGCTATTCGACTCAAACAGTTAGCCGCTGAGCATAGCAAAGAAATACGTGTTTGTCTGGTGGAAAAGGCTTCTCAGATTGGTGCACATACGCTGTCTGGTGCTTGTCTTGAGCCAAGGTCCTTACAAGAACTTTTTCCAGACTGGAAGGAGCGGGGGGTATGTATGAACATATAAATGAAATTAATTGCTAGCTTGTAATGAGCTCCATATCTGATTCATTCTGGTATGACTTAGTACCTTGGTACCATTGGTACTTCATACCGTTTTAAAATATGTTGATCTAACAAAACAAAAAAATTCCTACCTTCTTTTTAGCCTGTTTCCTCTAGTTCAGCAATGCTGAAGTTTTGTGTCTACACAGATGTGCTGTGGCCTTTGCTCTTTTATATAGTAGTCCTACTGCATATACGCAGTATGTCTGGTGTGTCCTGGGATGCACTGCACTTACTGTATTTGTGCAGAATCCAGCTCCCGTGCACAAACAGTAAGATGGTCGATTCTTAGCAAAGTCGGACTTGTTGCTTCTGTACAATAGTTCTTCATAGTCTCAGGAAATGGCGCATAGTACGCTGATTTTTGTGCAGACGTGATGGTGTAACGGAGGCCTAAGATGCTTTTAGGAGGGAGGATAGCAAGAAATGAGTTGCCATCTCTGTCAGAACAGCCATCTGGCTTGTAGCCAGCTGCCTGCTGTCACCTGGGAGCTGCAAGAAGTGGGCTGTGGACTAGTTGTTTTGTCTTACTGGGATAAATATGCAAGTTGAGCTGTCTTCTTTAGAAAGGTCTAGAATATTGATGTAGTACAAGCCTGTGTACAAACTATAGAATTGATTTGCAAGGCCCTGTTCCATTTTTTTACCTTAGTAGTTGTGTTGATTCTTGCCTGATGACTGCCTCAAAGTATTTTATTTTCTCTCTTGTGATACCTTTCTACAGAAGTGCTTTATTAAACCTTTGCTTGACTGCCAGTGTGATTGGTTGATTTATTTTGTTTATTTTATTTGTTGTTTTTGTTGGATTGGCTAGAAAAACATAACTCTCAGTACTGTTTCTGTTTTCTTTTTTTATGTAGGCTCCACTTAATACTCCTGTAACTGAAGACAAGTTTGGAATTTTAACAAAGAAATATAGAATTCCGGTGCCAATTCTTCCAGGTAAAGTTTAGTGAGGTGGTAGGGAGTCATCTTTCTCTGTGTCTTTTTCAACTTTTCCATGAATCAAACAATTTTGATTTCAGTGTAGTAGAGCAAGCATATGTAGAACATGACAGCTTACAGTGATAGGGTCTATGTAGATGATGGCTGTGATAACACATGACATTACTGTGAAGATAGTAGTTGTAGAAGAAGATATGATGTCTGATATATACAACTTCTGTTATTTTGCTTACTGTTCTATGTTTCATCTGTGTGTGTCTTTTTTGCCTAGGACTTCCAATGGTTAATCATGGAAATTACATAGTACGTCTGGGCCACTTTGTGAGTTGGCTAGGTGAACAAGCAGAAGCTTTGGGCGTTGAGGTGTATCCAGGCTATGCAGCAGCTGAGGTAATAATGACATCAGTGTGTATATGAAAAGCATTTTTGGAACCCCCTTCACTCCCAATTATTTGTACATTCACAACATTCTTTTTAACAGACGTGTATTGTGAAAACTGTGTTTCAGTGTCTAAATTCCCTGGCCCCAGTTCAGCAAAGTGCAAGTGGATCGTACAGTATGTTAATAAATACATAATCTTCAAGTTTGACAATGAAAGACATAGTGCTTAGAAGTTCTGCATTAGAACCTTTTATGAATGGATTAAAATGACAGATCATTAAAATGTTTTTGTGTTTGTTTGTTTAAATATTTCCAAAGGTTCTTTTTCATGAAGATGGTAGCGTGAAAGGGATAGCAACTAATGATGTAGGCATTCAAAAGGATGGAGCACCTAAAGTAAGTAGCTACCTTCCCCATAACTAGGGGTCTAATTATGGAAATTGTGATATAACTGCTTCTACTGCCATCAGTAGTCTTGCTGTAGCCTAAGAGAAAGTGTAAAATTCAGTACCTGTCTTCCCTCTCTGTATGTAAAATGGATCGATTACCTGTGAAGGTTTTGGGTTCAGAACACTGTAAACTTCTTCTGGGATTAGTAGAAAAAGCCTTTGCAGAAAGGAGGTTTGTTTGAGGGTGACTTGAAGGAAATATTGTAAGGGTGTTTTGGCATATGTGAAATCCGGAAAGGAAACAATTCCAGGAACTCCTAGAAGAAAGGTGTGAAGGTGAAATAGAAAGCTGTTGTCTAGCTGGTAACTAGCAGTGTGTAAGAGAGTATGCTTCTGGCTGATCTGCTTTCTTTGATATTTACAACTGCAGTCGATCTGTTGACAGTCTATCTATCTTGTTGGGGCAAGGTACACACTGAATCTTTATACCTTTTTGCTGGTTGGTCACATTTCTGTATCCAGAAGGTGACTCCCTGCCCTAAGTGTCGGACTTTGATTTTTAGTGGAATCCAGAACCAGTGATAAGCGTGTTGCTTCCCTGTGCAATACCTAGGGAGAATTTGGCACCTCAGAACAACTTTCACACAGAATTACTTGGCTACAGAAATTAAGGGTACAAGTTTTTTCTTAAGATTTACTTTCTTTTATAAGGTTTCTTACTAGTTACATAATGTTTCAAGGAGCTACTTACTTTCACATAAAATTGTGGGCTATTTTTCCCATTTAGGGCAGGGAATGAGAAGAAAAGACTCATTCTTGTTTTGAAATAATATAGCCAATGGAAGAGGAAGAGAAAAGTAATGTATTTGTCCAAGATAATATTGATGGTCTGTCACCTGTAGGGGGTAGACACGCTCTTCTTTTCAGGTATGCATTTCCCCAGTAGGAGGCTCAAGTAATGCATACAGCCTGCTGTGGTAGTGAAGGTTTATTGGGAGTTTGGTTTGGTTTTGGTTTAAAATGGGAAGGAACTATGATTTTTTTTTTTTTTTTTTTAAGCATCCTCAAAAGCCAGAATTTTTTTCCATCTAGACTGGAAGAATGTGTCTATTAACTTCTTTTAATGTACATAATTAGTGTGCTACTACTGCAACTTTTTGAGTATTCAAGTGGTTTAGCTTTGTTAGGTCAGCTGATATTACCTCCAGTGTATAGAGGTTCAGGTAAATAGATGTAGTTTATATAACTTTCAAGGCAAGAATATCTTCAATGTGTTTATACAGAGCCTAATCAAATAGGCTGTGGTTAATGAATAGAGTTTCACCTTGCAGTCAGCACCAATCGAACAAAAATGCCAGTGGTAAAAATACATAGTTAAAAAGTTGCACATTGATTCTTGTGTAGATTCTGGAGAAGGATGTTAACTGTGAAACACAACTTTGTCACATTACTGAAACGTTTCAAATTCATGAATTTCTGATATCTACAATGCAGAGTTGTAGTTTGTTTATTTTATATAATCTGCTTCAAATTGGACAGTATATATTTTTAATCTTTAGATCAAGTAGTAAGTCACTGTAGTTCTCTTAGTATTTTGTAAGATTAATTCATGTTCAGGTGGACAATCAGAAATTCAAAGAATACACAAAAAAATTGGCAAAATCTTGTAACTCCTGTTTAAAGGTAATTCCCAACTAGAGGGAGCATTTTCATTTGCTAGCCTTTTTCAGAGGTTTCCAGCCAGTAAGCTACAAGCAGATTGCAGCTGAGAGACAATTAAAAACCAAAGCAATAAGCTTCTCCTGGACCTATGCTGGCTTGCCTTGAGATGGTTTTATTGGGTACTGCTGGATATCTTCATCCAAAACTGTTTTAATTATCTTTTTCAACATTAAACTTTCTGACTCAAATCAAGCTTTTTGCGTTTTTTCCCTGCAAGAATCTTGTATCCTTACATTGCAAATATAATCTAGTAATATTCTCGTCCAGTGTGCTCACATATGCAGGTGACATGCTCATACACAAGTATGGCAGTTCCCCTTAACTTACTCTCAATCTTGTTGGAATTTTTTATGAGAAATTTTTTTTATAATGATACTTAATGTTAGTTTAATTTTATTGTATGTTTTAACATGCAAGATTAGTGTAATATTATAGTAACTTTATTCTGAGGTAGTGGGTTCTTTTGGGGGTAGGGGTGATGCAGGTTTTTCTGATCTGATGTTTGTCTAGCATCTCATGTGTTGGGGGGGGCCCACACAATGTTTTATTGTAATGTGACTTCATGAGCAAAAATTAAAGTGTGAAGTTAGAGATTAAGATTCTTTGTTCTGTCAGGGTTCCTTTGCACCGTATGAATCAGCAGATGTGATATAAGTATCCTCCGAGCTGGAAAAGATTCTCTTTTTCAGTAACGAATGGCAATTCACTGTAGTGCTGCTTTACTGGAATCCCCTTACAAGATTTGCCCAGGGTGCATCATGGTTAGGTGGAAAAGACACCTGGACTAGAGCCATAGCTTGCAATGGTTTGTAGGTTCTGGGCAGTGCCACAAAGTAGTGTAAAATCCCTTTATTGCCCTCCAGTTTCTTGCTGTGAGTTTGGTGTGGCACAGATCTAACTGCTGATGAAATGCTCTACTTTTGCAGGCTACCTTTGAAAGAGGCTTGGAACTCCACGCTAAAGTCACAGTCTTTGCTGAAGGTTGTCATGGACATCTAGCCAAACAGCTGTACAAAAAATACAATCTGAGGGAGAAATGTCAACCCCAGAGCTATGGCATTGGACTGAAAGAGGTATCACCTGCATAATTTTAACAATTAAGGAAAATACTGTGAAGCTATAAGGTAGTTTTTGTTTGCTTTCAAGCTAATTTGTGTAAGACATTAGAATGATAGAATGACAGATTTTGAGTTACACTTTCAGGCTTCAGAATCTTTGCTATTCTGAAGCTGATCAGAGAAGATGTTCCCTGAATGTCGTGACTGTTTCGTTTCAGCTGCTTCTTCTCATATATATGTTATAACTAGAGGTACTGGTGAATCCACTCATTAATCTCTTAATTTAATTTCAAATTAGGTTCATTTGTGAAATCTTTTCTCAGTACTTTTACTAAATGAGAGGGGGATTCATGCTGCCTAATTTTGGGGGGGTTTACTAGCTGAGGAGGGGAGGAAAGGCTTTCTATGGGTTTTCCATATATTAATTAGAGAGAGGGAGAGAAAGAAAAAAGAACTGTTCCAGATAATGCTTCACAGTCTCTGAAACACTCTCTGGATGAGCTTTCCCCACCCCACCCCCACCCCCAAAATCCCTTCACTGGGCTTATAAAATTGGGATAGCGATCAGGTTTCCTTTTTAAAATATTTTATACTCAGGAAATATCACTCATGAAAAAAAGCTGTATTATTTAGAACAAGTTCAGAGTTTGACTATAACATATTATTTATTCATTACTTTAAGCATGTGCTTCCAGCTACAGAATATTTGTTAAATAATTAGTTTACACTTCTGTAGAGAATAACCATTCTGTAAATGTATGACATAGTTACAATTTCAAATACCCAAGTTCTCGTTAAAGCAGGATTTTGCTGTAGAGTTCCTTTGCTTCCAGATGAGCCTGTGTCTGCTTTAGCAAATAGTACAGTCCAATAGGAATGGGTCTGTAAAGTGAAATAGTTGGTGCCGACGAGCTGATATCCATACTATGCACGTTTCAAGTTTATTTTTACTTTGGACTAGCTCTGGTCTAGTCCCATGGACTGAGTGTCCTTTCGTGACTGGAATGCTTTAGATGGGCTTCTGAAGCCTGTCTTACAGTTTAGTTTCATGTGAAAGGAATCCAATTCATGCCATCCATGGCTGCTGTACAATGTGCGCCAAAGTATAGCAAGTCGGAGGAATCAGGAGTCTCGCTCAAAAATGTGCTGCTTAATCTAAACTGAAACATTAATATAGATGTACCCTCCATGCTGGAGCTGATCTAATGGTGCTCAACTGCCCTTTTGTCATTAGACTGCACCTGGCACATAACTTCATGGTGAAGAGACTTTTGTGAAATGAGCAGAAAATTGATTTGCTAGTGGAAACCGGCAGATGCTTCTGTGAGTTCACCATGGGTCAGATGAGCACTGGAGATGTGTAGGAGAGAGCAGAGAGAGGACTACCTGTTTGACAACACATATTTAGATCAACTCAGGCATATTGTTAAGCTTGACCTTGAAAAACTTGTGAGGAAATTGCAGTGATTCATACGAAAAAATAATTTTTTTAAAGAAAAAAGTCAATGTAAGCATTGCATTCCTTAGCAGAAGTATCTATTTAAGTCACTGACATAAAGGATCTTGTGGCTGAATGCAAATTTGGTGTATGCTACTGGAGTCTCAGTCACATTTTCTGATGCACAACATTTCAAGAAAGAGAAGTATTAGGAAATTCTTAAATGGTAATCCAAAAAAAGTATACTTGTTACCTGGTATTTTGCCATATGAATTTATGCATTGGTCATAGCAGTAAACTAATTTCTTCTATATTTAATTGTGTGTTTGTCTTTTATTATATTATTGAAAGGCCATTACTTTGCAATATAAAGTAATTTTTTCGTCATCTTCACTTCAGTTATGGACTATTGATGAAAAGAAATGGAAACCAGGAAGAGTAGAACATACTGTAGGCTGGCCTTTAGACAGACATACATATGGAGGATCCTTTCTTTATCACTTAAATGAGGGTGAACCTTTAGTTGCTCTTGGATTTGTGGTAAGTGAAGTTGGTTTTTTTCATGCTTTTTTGTTGTTGTTTGGTCTTCATTTTTATGCAATTTCTTTTCACTTTTAATGTGAAAATGAAAACATAAGAATAGCAACAGACCAAATTTAGTACTTTCTCAGTCTTAAGTGCACTTATGCCTGTATTGGGGAAAGCTAATTTGTCATATTAATCTATCTTTAATCCAGTGTCTTTTATTAAGAACAAAATTGAAATTACAAATAATTTTTTTTGCAAACCAAACAAATTTTGGTAAAGCTAAAACGAGATGATTAATCAAAACTCTGCTCGCAAAATTTTTGCAAGTTAGGAAATGTCTAAATCATGTACACTTTGTATAATTCTATTTCCTTATTCATGTGTCAGGCTTGGGTGCAGCTCTACTTTATGAGAAGCATAAAAAGTGGAAGCACTCTGCAGTTCCACAAGCAGCATCCCTTCCATTTCTGAGCTCTTCAGTATGTTCTTACTATTCTTCACCCCCATTTGCCTTGCCCTCTTTAGCAACTGTCTTTCTGAATTGGACAGGCAGCTTTTTCTTTTTACTGCCTCTTTATTGGAAGGATTGAGATCACTAGAGACACAGTCTTGTGTCATTCTACCAGCTGGTGATGCAAGTAGCAAGTAGGAAATGTTGCTCTAGCACCTACAATCCTAAATGAAGCGTGCACTATATTTATCCTGTGCATGTGCTTTACACACAGATGTTGTAAGAGTCGGGCACACAATCTGGACTTTCAGCAGCATGGGATTGAGGTGACACTTTGGTCTCCTAAATTTCAGAAGGATTCCAGACTCTGTGTGTGTGGGGGTGAAAACTGTATTTTTGTCTAACTGTTTTGCAAGAAACATTGAAAAAAAATTGTTAGCTTTTCTCAGACATGCATACTTGTCCTGTGCAGATTTCCAGTATTGGAATTAATAAGTACAGACAGTAGACATTCAAATTCTGTTTGCTTTTAGAAGGGTAGAGAGCTTTGATTCTTACTGAGAATGGTAATCAGTAATGTTCATATTATCTCCAGTTCACATAGGAGAAAATCAACTTTTGTGTGAACATCCAAGCACTTTTTTGGCTTTGAACTTTACACTGTCAGTCTGAGCTGATTTTTTTAGTAGGATTATCTTGCACTTATTTTGAAAATCGCTTATTAACTTTATCTAGCAAGGAAAGTAGATGCAAGCAGTGCTCTGAAAGCAGTGAGCTGCCAGAGAAATCAAGGTACTGTTTGTTGCAGACTCATGATACATTTTATTATTTGTCTCAAATAAAGCTTACAGGAACCAGAAATAATCCCTTTCTCAAAAGAGAAAATTCAGCAACAAAAGTCCTTTTAAGAGTATATTAAAGATGGGAAATGCAGAGTATATCTTTGGGCAAATTCTCAAATGCGTAAGATAAGAATCCTGGGCATCCAGCCAATTGGCAGTCTTTTGTCCCCCATTTTCTGCTTTCATCATTGCTCCCCTGTGCTTTGTTACAATGCCTCACATAATTGGAAATGGTAATTGACTCCACTAAATGATGTGAAGAACTGGTTAAAATATGTGAGCACAAGGACATAACTATCTAGAAATAATTGTTTACCTCTCCTTCCAGCTTTTCTAGGGCAAAGAGGTTTTGAAACACAAATTTAAAACAAGTTTTCTCGCTTATCCTGCCCATTAAACCATGCTTAATTTCACTATTTTATTTTGAGACAGATGGAAGGTGGTTACAATGCAGTTAAATATTTTCCATGCTTCAGGTAGGGCAGAGAACAGTCTTGTAGAAGCAAATTCTCAGATTTGCTTCTATTGTACTGTTAATAGAATGTATTTTTGGCAGTAGTTTCTTTAAGTAGAAAGATCCTGAGGTTGGTTTAGTATAAAATAGATTTAAAGAGTTGATGTGGTAATATCTAATGGTTTTCTTTTCAAACTTTTGTTGAAATTCCATACATTACTTTCATAATGTTGCACTTTTTTCTTTTCTTTTTTTTTTTTTTTTTTTTAAGGTTGGTTTAGATTATCAAAATCCCTATTTGAATCCATTTAGGGAGTTTCAGAGGTGGAAGCACCATCCTAGTGTACAGCCTACTTTGGAGGGTGGAACAAGGATTGCCTATGGTGCCAGAGCATTAAATGAAGGTGGTTTCCAGGTAACTTTTTCATGGAGTTTTTTTACTTTGAGTTCTCTATATCCATGTTTTTAGTGCTGTAGATTTGGGTTGCATGCTCTTGGGAAACAACTGAACTATAATAAAGCTGAATAAAGCCAAAAGTTTTGCTGGACAGAAAAGCCTTGTTATCTTTCTGGATACTGGCTGCTGAGATTTGCTAGACTTAGGCTCTGTCATACTAAAAATCTTCTGACATAGTCACTTTACTTTTTAAATGAAATATGAAGTGGAGTTTATATTGCAGTCCAATGTGTTCAGCAGCAAAGAAGCAACAGGTGATTCTTTGTTGTGCCTGGAACTCTGGGGAAGAGAGGGTAGCACCACTCATCTGTTGTTTTTGTGGGGTTGGGGGGGGTGTATTTTCCAAATTACTTGTTTATCCTAGCAGAGGGAACTTTGTTCGAATGCTTGACCCTGAAGTCAGTCATGGTGCTGAAATTGTTATGTAGCTTGGCAGATAAAAGTATTCACCTCCTCAAGTACAGATACCTTCAGTATCTTTCAGGCACAACTTGGGAGATGGAATATCTTGTTCATTTTGTTCCCTTAAGGAGTCCAAAAGGCAAAATTTAAAAAATGTATTCATCAAGATTTAAGGTCAGTTGAAAGGGCTGGAACAACTTTCAGGAGAAATAGTCTAGAGTTTGTTCAACAGCTAAAGTCCTTTCAAACTGTTAGCTTCTAAGGTGGGAATCTTGAAACACAGGACATGGCTGTGTGTCCTGGACTCCCAGATCCATCTTCTAGACGCTTCTTTCAGTTTGGAGCTTAAAACTAGCCTGAGCATTCATGATCAGCAGCCTGTGTGTGTGGCCATTCACTCTGTCCTCTGACTACTTTGTCTTTTGTTTTTGAACCTCTTTAGTATAAATGTGGCTTTGTGCAGTTTTTGCAATACAAGTAGAATTTCAGCAGCAGTGTAACTCTTGTCACAGTCTTGGGGAGTTAGGCTTTGACACCAGTGTGCATGCCTGAGACTGAGTCCTGGGTTCAGAAAGCAACTTCTTGATTACACACGTGATACATGTTTATTCAATCTGTGGGTTGATTACTTTGTCCACTCTGGAAATGCGTCATATCACGTTGTAACACGGCTGTGTTACTAGCTTATTTCAGAAACCGTTGTTGGTCTGTTATTGACACAGATAAGATACAAAATACCAAGATGTTTTAATCTAGACTTTTATACAAGAGGGGCTTCTCTTTCCACCCCGTGCACTGGTTTCTCTATCACAGATAGTCATTATTGAATTTCTGGCTTTGGTGAAGTAGCCAGATTGTGACTTCAGTTGCATACTCCTTATACTGCTCGAAACATATGGCTGAAGGAACACGATACTTTTTAAGACACAGACATTGTTTTTGTTAAGTTACACAGACAGTAGGACTACAGCTCTTGCGCATCTCTGCCTAATCTTTGGACTTCTTTGCTGGACTTAAAATAACGTGTCACTTACTTTGCACTGTTCCTAATATAAAAGCATCTTTTATTTTGTTGGGGTTTTTTTATTTCCTGTAGATAGAATTGTCTAGCTAATCATGAAGTCACACTTTTAAATGGCTTTTTCTTAATACATGCTTTCAGTAAAAAAAAGCTTTATTGATGATTCACTTAGGAAGATTTTTAAGATTAGCTCTTCTTTTGCATGTGTTGCTTTGATTAATAACTGAAGCAGCCTGACTCATTTGCATCACTGGAGTCCAGGAATATTTTCTTATGTAAGTGGTTCTGTAGCTCCAGTTTTCATTTTGGTGACAGTATTGCATCAAATAGGTGTATAAAATTACCATAAATCTAAGCTTTTTTGTCTGTTATAGACAACCTTATGACCATGTTCTTTAGTCTTTAACATAGTGATGCTAAGTTGGTATGTGAGAGAGAGCGCGCTCTTGGATGTTTCCCCGATTTTATAGCTTTTGGGGATATGTGGAAGGAGGGGACAGACTTTAATAGACTACATCTACATAGCTGTTATTTCTTCTGTTTATTAAAATTGCAAAATCAAGCACTTCAGAAATTCCCATGCAACCTCTGTTTTGTCTCCATTTTATCAAAAACTTCGAAAAGGTTTAAGAGTGTTGTGGAAAACATAAGAAGTGTTGCTGTTGTTGAGCAAGGTATATTATGAACATCAGGGAAAAAAATCCTTCATAATGATGACCCGTGCAAGTGTCAAAGATTAGACTCACTTAACAGATTTTCAGCCCTGAGCTGAGCTGAGGGGAGGAGAATGTGGGGTTCCCTGTCCACTGGCGGGGAGGACTCTGCAGGGAACAGGCATCTGCCCTTCTTCCCTCCTCCAAACCAGCTTTGTTTTGTCTCTGCTGCCAAGAGGGTGGTGGCTTCTCCAGCTGCTCAAGGTTGAAAGGATTTCACCCTGTATCTTGGGACAGGGAGGGCTTGTGCTGTACTGGCATGATGTGTTCCTTCAACTGACTTGTGAAAACAGGCACCAAGTGCCATAGTACTAATAATGAGAATTACTAACAAAGCTGGAGTATGTGTAACCTTTTGTGTTGCATGATTAGTCTCATACATACTTTGACAGTCTGTTGGTCAGTGTGTACCTATTAAGTGAAACAGTTGTTGCAGAAGAAAAGTACTTGATCACCACCTTCCTATGTGATTCAAAGAATCAGTCAAGAAATCTTCCTATGCTGATGTCAGTGCTGCATCATTGCATCCTAATAGATATGACAGAATAACTGTTCTCAGCGAAAGGTCTTGTGAAAAGAGAGGACATCCTACATACTTAATTCCTTTGAAATACTGTTATGTAGCTGAACTTATGGTCACCGAAAACTAAGTTAAAAGTTGTAGTTGTGTTTTCAGCCTAAATTACCTTTCTTATGAACCAAATCACTAAGTCTATGATTAAACAAATTGCCCAAAACATAGGGGAAATGCTGCATAGTACAACTTTCTTTAGTGGCTACTATATGAATAGTCAAAAGTAACTAGCTCTGAGTGAATAGTAAATAGGTAACAATTGAACAAGCAGAAGAAACAAAGTGTTTGTTTCAGATTGTCTTGAATTCCAAGGGATACATTTTTTTGGATAGTTTTCATGAAATAAAACTACTTGTTTGGGGTCAAATTATTTAGGCTATTAAAAAATGAATTCTTCCAGGCAGCTTTAACAAAAGCAGGATGCTAGATTCACAAGCGCTGCTCAGGACTAAAGACTTTTGGAGGAAGGCTATGTTCATAACTTACCTTCAGCAATTTCAGACCTAGGATTTGATCACAGCTTTCTGCTCAAAGTGCTGCAGTCGATCCGCGTTTTGAAGCTGTTCCCTGTCTAAAATCTTAATCTCATTGGATGAGGGTGAGAATAACTGTCTTGACAATTGAGGTATTCCTTAGTTAATATGGGCATAGAACAGAGTATATTAATACTATAGACCTGATGTTTGCAAATCATCTGGCTGTCTTAGGTTTGTGAGTTGACTGTACTCAGTGACATTATGCTTCTTACAGAATGGGAGTAAGACAATGATTTTGCACCAAAAATATATTTGTTGGCTGTTGAGCAGCTTCTGAAATAAGTGAGACCTGTGCGGGGGGTGCAGGGAGGGCACTGTGCAGTTTCATAGAAAAGATTTGTGGAAAAAAGCACTGAGTAATAAACTGTTGAGATGAGATGCATACAACTTACTGTGTGTAAAACAGGAACACACAAATGTCTTTTTTTTAAAAAGAATTCACTTAAACTTGAAGGAGGAAAACAGTATCGGTGGGTGACATTACCACAGTCTTGTTGCAGATGAAGTAACTGGAGAGAGGACATAAGGAAAATGTTGTCTTGTCGTTATTTTATACTCAGCCCCAGTACAATGTCTGTATTCTTATTTGCTTACTATGCCAAAATTCCTTGATTAAGCAGAGTAAGTTTTGTGTATTTTTAGATAGTGCACATGCAAGTCTAAAAACTTAAAGGACACTCAAGCCTCATGCCAGTTTCATTTCCAGAATGTTATTTTCACTTTGAAAAACAAGAACAAACAAACAAACCACCTTTCTTTCTGTTTCTTCTTCAGTCAATACCCAAACTCACCTTCCCAGGTGGATTATTAATTGGTTGCAGTCCTGGACTCATGAATGTTCCTAAGATCAAAGGGACACATACCGCGATGAAGAGCGGCATGTTGGCTTCAGAAGCCATCTTTAGCCAATTAATCAATGAAAACCTCCAATCAAAGACAATAGGTAAGATCACTGTACTTTGATTTGTATACCTTGTGTTCAATTAGAATCACCAACAGCTTAGCAGTAACTAAATGTGTCTGAACAAATTAGTTGGAAATGCAAATAAATTGTGAAAAGAGTGTAGTGGTTTAAAAAGATATCTGTTGTTTATTTACTATTTATATGGTCAAATGATTTAAGAAAAAAAGAAATTAATAAAGTTTTGCTTAGTTGTTCTTAAGTATTGATCCTACCGCTAGAACAAAAATATGCCTCTAACAAGCATCTGAAAAGTAAGCTCATGCTTCCTGTATAAGTAAACAAGAATAGTATGCATTTCCTTCCTACAAATATGTTAAAAATTAGCACCTTATGATTCAAAAAGTGTTACTGAAAGACCGCAGAATCAGAGAGAAAAAAATTAAAGGAACAGATTAAATGTAAGCAAAACAGGGTGAGATTTTTCAAGTTTGCTCTTCACTGTTAATTGTTAGGATACTTTTTTCCTTCAGTCCTCTTTTTCTGTCTTTAATTTTATAGTCTTCTCAGTTTGAGACGTGTATTTCCTATTAAATGTAATGCAAGCACATTGAAGTAATCACCTGATCCTGACCGCATTGTAGCGATTTATTTAAGCCTTGGTTGTTCCTTTAAATCTGTTAACAAAGACTGTACAGAGAGAACCCATTAGAATTTCAGTCATTCTGGAGATGGACACTATAGCCTGGTGCCACATGATTATTTTAGAAATCTTTTCTCTGTAGTGGTGGATTCAGTCCTAGTGAGCTCTTGTTCAGCTGAAACATGCAATACATCTTGCCACAGAGAGTATGTTGAACAATTAAAACTTCAACTAGTATAGCAGGTTAAAATGCTTAGAACCCATCTGAAACAATAAACACTCTTACTGGGTAGTGTGCCACTCTTGTTTGATTATGGACAGGTTTTATATACTGTTTCCAGTTTTGTCAAGACAGTAGTATATTACAGTCCACTTTCTTTGTGCATAGGTAACAAGTTTTTTTCAAAGCTGTATGTGAGACAGAAAATATGGACTGAAGCATGTTTTCATGTATAGACAAGGCTTAAAACTTAATATTTAGAACATCTATTCCTATACAGTAGTAATGGAGAATGGTGAAGGGGAAGGTCTCAGAAAATTTTCATTTGAAGAAACTTTTTTTTTTCCTGAGATAATTACTTGGCTTTAACTACACTGCAGTAGATGTCATGTGGCAAGTGTGCAGTGTCTAGTATTCGTAAAGAACACAATCAAAGAGTTTAAATCAAAAGTTTGTAGTCTAATATATCTCATTAACTTGCTGATTACAAAGGGACAAAACATGTTCTCTAGCACTTGCATCATTCATTGGGCCACAGTCAGTTACTGAAATTGGCATGTTTGTAGTTGCATAACTTGTAAAGAAAGAGCTTTTGACCTTGACAACGTTAAAATTACAAACCTGGCTCTTGGATCACAGGTAAACTCTCCTGGTCAATTCTTAAGATTCTATGAGCGAGTAGCTGTTTTCCCATAGGGGTGCCACTATAGTCACCTGGCCAGTTATCTTTACATTTAGCTGAAGGTTTGAGGCAATTTAATGCTGCTTGTGGGTCATTTAATAGAGGCTACAAAGGAGCAGTAGGTATCTGCTGATAACTGCCAACAAAACAGATCTCTTCAAGAGGCTGAAATATGTTGTCTAGTATATTCCTAGCTTACTGTTCTGAAATTATTATTTTGCTGCCTTCATTGCTAACAATTGCCTTTTTTCAGCAATTATTTTTTATTTCAAGGATAGTCTTTATGTACTGTAGGTACCTAACAAGTAATGTACTGCCTTAGGACTTGATGTGCAAGAATATGAAGAGAACCTGAAAAAGTCCTGGGTCTGGAAAGAGCTGTACAGAGTTAGAAACATCCGACCATCCTGCCATAGCGTACTTGGTGTGTATGGAGGCATGATTTACACAGGTATATTTTATTGGATACTGAGAGGAATGGAACCATGGACATTGAAACATCCAGGTAATTTCAGTATCTCTGGAAAGAAGATACTACATATATATGTCAGTATTTTTCTGGTCTTAGTTGAAGCTAGAGCACATCGGTCAAGTGGTGAGGCCTTAAAAGTGTAGAAAAGAAATCGGTGATAAGGCATTGAAGCAGATGTTGCCATATTACCTAGCATATAATGTAAATTAAGACATTAAAACACTATTCTACTTAGCATAGTTTTTTGTCTCATGAAAAAGGCTACCTTTTACAAAACACTTTGTTCTGATGACAAGGGAAGTTAAAATAGCTTAATTAAATTGTTTTTGAGTAACTGCAAATTACAGTAATTCTATACTGAAACTTACTTATTAAAAATATATTTAGGACCAGATTTTGCTCAGCTCAAGCCAGCCAAAGATTGCACACCTATTGAATACCCAAAGCCTGATGGAAAAATCAGTTTTGATCTCCTGTCATCTGTGGCTTTAAGTGGTACAAACCATGAACATGACCAGCCTGCTCATTTAACTCTCAAAGATGACAGCATCCCTGTGAGCAGAAATCTGGCTGTATTCGATGGACCGGAACAAAGATTTTGTCCAGCAGGTAAGTAATAAAAATGTCAGCTGTTTTTGCAAGGTGAAAGACTTAAGTACTTCAGGAAGAGTCCACCTAGCCTACTACTTCTTCAGGTATTCTATCCAAATCCTCCAAGAAGAGGGTTCAAGTGCAGGTCTTAAAATATATTAACAGTATTTTCATGGTGAAATAATTAGTACACATGGAAGAAGGCAGTTGAATCACACTAGCAATATACTTCCCTCATTACGATTGCTGGTTAAGTAGTAGAACATACATGCAGGGGGAAACAGTTCAGTGAAGTGATAGCTCTCTTATGCTTTTTGCAGGAGTTTACGAATATATTCCTCTGGAAACAGGAGAAGGATCAAGGCTGCAGATAAATGCTCAGAACTGTGTCCACTGCAAAACCTGCGATATTAAAGATCCAAGTCAGAACATTAACTGGGTAGTGCCTGAAGGTGGAGGAGGACCAGCTTATAATGGCATGTAAATTGACAGGAAATCTATTCAGTGACTTCTGATCACCAACAAATAAGTTGGAGTATTTTATGCTGCAGTGTAAGTAAAAGTACAGCACTGACTTGACTGTTAAAGAGTTTGAGACTAAATGCCATTCTGAATTTTAGGTATGACTGTTGCATTAAATGGATAGTCAGTGCCTTCTGGTTAAACCCTAGCCTTATTTAAATAGGACTTCTTTACAGGAGTTGTGTGGCAGGCAGAAGAGAGTTCTTCTCAGGACTGACAAAGGAACTTTGGATCTTGGATTTATTGCTGAAGTTCAGTGATAACAGGAGCCATATCCAGAATTGTGGGTATGGTGGAAGAATTTAGTATCTACCCCTAAAAAAAGTATTTTCTATCTCTATCTGGAGTGACTTAACTGTATGTAATCCTACCTTGCAGTAGGGAAAATACATCAGTCTAGAAAACTGTCACTGCTTTTAAGTGTTACACATTTTACATCAAATTTACAGTTACATTTTTTTTCCTGGTGATAATAGGGAGCCTATCTGCAATACAATGTGTAAAGCAGTTAAAAAAAAAAAAAAGTGCAAGTATTACACCTTCATTGTATGTCTACCAGCATTTTTATTCCTTACAAGAAATCAGGCCTGCTCTAATAAAAACTCTAATAGAAACTGCCTAAATTGTCCTGGTGTGAAACCAAGCTGCTTAGGAAGCACTAACTACTGATTTACACAACCACTACTGATACATTAGAAACACATCTGAGTTGCAAAACACAAATTAGTACAGCTTAAAAAAAGAAAACCACTTTTCCTTTGAACAGTTTCTTTATTATTACGCTTTTGAGTTGTAAATGCTGAAAACTGCAGTACAGGGCAAATGAAAGAAGCAGCTCCATTTATCCTTTTGCATGAGTTAGTGCATAGATTTAAAAGTTTAGAAAAAAAATCAAGCAAACATTTTAGCGTAAGCTGCCTTCTCTTTCTCCTTTTGCGCTTTTATCTTCTGCTTGATTCTGAGTGTTTCTGTCTGGATAGCTGCTTAAAAAGAAAATCCATGATACAGTTATAGTAATCTCTACATTAGGTCTCTTATATGTCAAGACCAGGTCATGCTGCTGCAACTTACCCATGTTATCTCATTTAATAGAACTGCATTTAATCTTCTATTAGGTCAGATACTAGCAGCAAAAAACCCTTGTCCCTTACTTTGTTTCACCTGGTAAAGGAACCAGGTAGAGGAGGGTGTACAACCATAGTACTGGCGCCAACACAGAATTTATGAGCTAAAAATCTTATCCAATTAGACCAGGAAATTAAGAAAGTTAATAAAACCCCTGGGAAATAGGGAGATGGTTCAAGAGGCATGCTGTTGACCTACATAAGCAACAGAAGCATCACTGCTGTATAAAAACAGGTTTTCCACCTCAGTGGGCTCTGTGCTCAATACATCAGCATTTAAGCTGTTAGAAGTCAGCATTTAGGCATCCCGCTGGTACAATTTCCTACTGAATACTACCCTGGTTTGTTACATTCTTAAAAAAAGTAAAGAATTTATAAAGAAACAGCTTTATTTTACCTTTGTCTTCAGGGGCTATTTCATGAGCCTTTTTAAGATCAGCCTTAAATAAAAGAGAAATATAAATTAATGTTCTGATAAAATGTTTAGATTTAAAAAAGAAAATTAAATATTGTGATCATTACCAATGCCTGATCGAGATCTTTTATTCCCTGCCATCCTTGAGCCCGTCTGTAGAGAGCTTTAGTATTTGCTGGATCTATTTTAAGAGCCTGTAAATTTAATAAAATTGTCACATTAACATTTCATATACTTCACAGCCTCCCATCTCTGCAAATGGCACAGTTCACACCAGCAGACAATCTCCCCAGTTGGTTTGAGGGTAAGCTGTCAAAACATTAACTGTGTAAAAAGGAATGCTATAATGTAGCACACTGAATAGCTAGCTAATCAGTCTTAATACCACTGCACCAGAAGTGGTCTTTTGTGAAGGACAAGCATAAAATGGGTCAAATGGAACCTCTGTGTGTGTGTGTGTGTATATATATATATAGCTGTCAAGACAAAGGTGTTGCTGCAGTTCAAATTATCCTGACCTTGAGTCTCACAGTGCAGCTTCTTCCTTTACACCAAAAAATGGCATCATAAAACAAGCAGATTTCCTGTAAAGCTGCTTTTACTGTAGGCTAGAAAGATACATACAAGCAATCCATCTCAGGCTTCAGGAACCTGGCCAAGTTCCAGTCATTATGCCTTTTTTGAGCTGAATGGTTTCACTAAGGTTTATATGCCAGCTCTAATGTGACAATATCAAAATAGGAAATACAGTGGCTGGGCAAAGAGATTGTTCCACTATTTGGTTACTTAAATTATTTTTTCAAAGTACCTCAGTTAATATGGCTAGCTAGCTGTTTGGTTTTCTTGCCTGTTGCGTGGTTTAACCCCAGCCAGAACCCCAGCCAGCAACTGAGCACCACGCAGCCACTCACTCACTTCCTCCCCACCACCCAGTGGGATGGGGGAGAGAATCGGAAGGAAAAAGGTGAAACTTGTGGGTTGAGATAAGAACAGTTTAATAGTACAGAAAGGAAGAAACTAATAATGACAATAATAAAATGACAAGAATAATAAAAAAGTAATTGGAATATACAAAACAAATGATGCACAATGCAATTGCTCACCACTCGCCAACCGATGCCCAGTTCGTTCCTGAGCAGCGATCCCCCCCAGGCCAACTCTCCCCAGTTTATATACTAGGCATGACATCACATGGTATAGAATACCCCTTTGGCCAGTTTGGGTCAGCTGCCCTGGCTGTGTCCCCTCCCAGCTTCTTGTGCCCCTCCAGCCTTCTTGCTGGCTGGGCATGAGAAGCTGAAAAATCCTTGACTTTTAGTCTAAACACTACTTAGCAACAACTGAAAACATCAGTGTGTTATCAACATTCTTCTCATACTGAACCCAAAACATAACACTATACCAGCTACTAGGAAGAAAATTAACTCTATGCCAGCTGAAACCAGGACACTTGTGAAGATCATGTTCTTTTTTCTTACTGCAGATAGTTCTGTAGTGTCTTTTTTTTAAATTACTTTAAATAATATAGTTTCTTAGTTATTAGAGGAAATCTCTTTGCATGGATGTGTGGCTTTATTTCATTTATTAACTTTAAATTATTAATTAAAAGTTATATACATTAGACAATGCATCCAGATTTTTTTTAAATCACTGCAGTATTGGATGTTAATATAAAGGAAGTATTACTCTGGGCGCTCATCCTGATCCATCTGCTATAAAGCCTAGAGCCTCTTCTGTGTCAAGAATTAGAAAATTAGGTGTCTGCACTGTGTACACATAGGTAGCATTCCTTGTTTTTAGCTCGACCACTGTGCTTGCAGTTATTTTAAAGCAAGGTTGTTTGACCAGGTTCAGCCGTGTGTAATTCCTTATTTACACCAAATAATGCATGTATTACAGATTGTTAATTTAAATCACTTTTGGCCTTAGGAAATCATAAAAATGAAAGTGTAGTTTCTCATTAACAATTACCTTGAACTCTAACTAGTTCATCTTAGGAAACTGGTGTTCTGATTAAAACAGTGATACACTGTTTAACACTTGTTATGAGACTTAAGCTAAATACCTTACAAAGGTCTATTACAGCTATGCAGTTGCCTTTATCTAACAATTCTGTAATCTTAAGAAAAAGGAAGTGTTTTTTTTCTCCCCCCCACAATGGCACGTATTATAATTAGTAATTTCTATCTGTAACACAAATGCTGTTTAATTTTTTACCATTTTCTAGATGACAGATACCACATTACACAGTTTTCTTACTTCTTTTCTTTCCTCATACCCCATTTGTCCATTCTGAATATAGGTTTATGAAAGTCTTCCCTGTGGTAACACCATCAGCAGGCTAGAAAGCAAGCCAGCTCTCTAAAGACACACAGATTAGCTGAGACTCCTGCTTTCAGCATGAAGCCCTAGGAGATGCTGCTCAGGATCCTCTGCTAACAAATAAGAGCATTCTTTACTCTGTTTCCTTCAAAATTTCTGAGTTTTACTAAATTATTTAAAGTTTCCTCAAATATACTAAATTCTGTCAGTATGTCTATGTCACTGTTGCTTTTTTTTTCTTTACTTCTATTATTTTTCATTATTTCCACATTTATTCTTTCCTCCTTTCTTCCTATTCACTGGTTTCATTTTACCACTAAGCCTTTCTAAAAAGGCTTTAGTTAGAAAAATCACTTGAATTAATAAAATACAAGACCATCAAATCTAAAAGCAAGTATAACATTTTGCTCATACTAGTCTTCCAGAGAAAAGTACTCTCCTCTTCCACTGAAGACAGTTTAACTCTTTGTAATATAAAAATCAGCTCTGCAACCCAAACTGACAATGACAGCATGCATTTTGTTCTGGCAGTAAGCAACAGCCCTCTTCTGTTTGTTCCTAATGAGTCATTTCAATTTCAAAAGCTTTTTAAAAAGCCACATACTGGAAAGTTAGTAATAACTTCACAATCAGCCTTCTACTTTGTTTACTTTCAAATCATAAGCTTGTCAGAAGACTCTTTGAAAAAGCTTTGTAGTTTCAGTCTCCATTTTCTATATAGGCTAATTGTTAATCAAAATACTAAACATTAAATTTACCTCTGAACAACTTTCAATGGCTCCCTGCCAATCTGACAGTTTTAGTTTACAAGCGCCAATGTTCAAAACACAGGTCAAAGCAACAGTCTTCAACTTTGGTTTGTCTGCCTCCTCTGCCACTGCTTCAGAAGCTTCTACATACCTGCAGAAAAACAGATTTACAAAGAACATGTATTAGTGTCGCAACTTCCATTTTGTTCTGCCCTCAGCTATCCTTCCACAGATATGTGCAAACTGGCCTATCCAAACTGGTATTTTTAAAGCAGCTTCAATTCCACTACTACAAATATTTATTAAACTAATATATTAAGACCTACCCTGACAAAAAAGATGAACTCACTGGTGAATGTTTTCCTGTAACTCCTAGTCCTCCACTGTACTAACAGCATTCTTTTTCTTAGACAAATACACTCTTCTAGGTGGCATGAAACCATTAGAATTTATCTCAGTGACTGTTTATTCTCAAAAAACATGTTGCTCGTCAGTGGCAAAAAGTCAACACCACCACTGCACCTTCCATGTTCATGGGAAGCTTCATCTCTTCTTCAGTTCCCTCAGTAATATTTTAATTAGTTTAGGCATTTCTGTCTGAAACCTGAAGCTAATTTTACTTTGTAAAGGAGGGTAGTTTATGAGCATTAGTAACTTCACCTCCTTTGCACGGTCTTCCTTTATGACTTTTCTCCTGAACTTCAAAACTGACACTGCTTCAGAACTAAGCCACATCATTTACTGCATCTCTGTTTCATAGGCAAACTGTATCTCCTTCTTCTTAATTTACAATGTATTAATGCTGTTAGTTTTTTATTTCAAGTGGCAAAGGTCTGTTGTGGGTGTAAAAGCTCTAACTCTTTTAATGGCCTACTTGATAGAACCTCTGTGGTTTTTATTTAAAAAATAAAAACCATGTGTTTGCATGCATTCACATTTTAAGCATGCCATGATTAATGCAGTCTTTGCAGATCAGTGCCTATGTAAGTTCAATTTCTGCATGCCCTGTCTTTTGAGTGTTGAATGGTTTGTATACAACTTTGGATCACAGAAATAAGCAATACTTAAAAAATAAATTAGACATAGTCCCAGTGATTCTTCCACTTGCTGGGCATCATGCAAAAGATGAGAACCAGAAGGGAGAGAAAAGAGTAAAAAGCTAGGGAGAGTTATAATACAAAACTGTTATGTTCAAAACAAATAGAATACACCTATAATATTTATAAATCACACCAAAACATGAAAGACCATTCTGGAAACAAAATTAGAGCTTCCAAGTCAAAGAAATCAGTAAGATGAGTATCAAGGGAGACAATAGGAAGCAATACATTTTTTGACGAAAAAAGTGTCAATTCTTACATATAAAATACCTTAAAAAAACTGGTTAAGCAGCATTAAGACTACAGGCCAATCAGTCTCACCTGTCCCCAGCAACATCATGGAGTGGATCCTCCTGGAAACTATGCTAGGGCACATGGAAAATAAGGACGTAACTGGTGGCAGCCAGCATGGCTTCTCTAAGGGCAAGTCAGGCCTGACAAATTTGGTGGCCTTCTACGATGGGGTTACAGCGTTGGTGGATAAGGGAAGAGCAACTGACATCATCTACCTGGACTTGTGCAAAGCGTTTGACACTGTCCCGCACGACATCCTTGTCTCTAAATTGGAGAGACATGGATTTGACGGATGGACCACTTGGTGGATAAGGAATTGGCTGGATGGTCACACTCAAAGAGTTGCAGTCAATGGCTCGATGTCCAAGTGGAGAGCAGTGACGAGTGGTGTTCTCAGGGGTCGGTATTGGGACTGGCGCTGTTTAACATCTTTGTTGGCGACACGGACAGTGGGATCAAGTGCGCCCTCAGGAAGTTTGCTGATGACACCAAGCTGTGTGGTGTGGTTGACACGCTGGAGGGAAGGGATGCCATCCAGAGGGACCTTGACAGGCTTGAGAGGTGGGCCTGTGCGAACCTCATGAAGTTCAACAGGGCCAAGTGCAAGGTCCTGCACGTGGGTCGGGGCAATCCCAAGCACAAATACAGGCTGGGTAATGAGTGGATTGAGAGCAGCCCTGCAAAGAAGGACTTGGGGGTGTTTGTTGACGAGAAGCTCAGCATGACCCGGCAATGTGTGTTTGCAGCCCAGAAAGCCAACCATATCTTGGGCCGCATCAAAAGAAGCGTGACCAGCAGGTTGAGGGAGGTGATTCTCCCCCTCTGCTCTTGTGAGAGCCCACCTGGAGTACTGTGTCCAGCTCTGGGGCCCCCAAAATAAGAAGGACATGGACCTGTTGGAGTGAGTCCAGAGGAGGGCCACGAAGACGATCAGGGGTCTGAAGAACCTCTCCTATGCAGACAGGCTGAGAGAGTTGGGGTTGTTCAGCCTGGAGAAGAGAAGGCTCCGGGGAGACCTTACAGCAGCTGTCCAGTACATAAAGGGGGCCTACAGGAAAGCTGGAGAGGGACTTTTTACAAGGGCACGTAGTGATCAAACAAGGGGAAATGGCTTTAAACTGAAAGAGGGTAGATCTAGATTAGATATTAGGAAGAAATTTTTTACTGTGAGGGTGGTGACGCAGTAGAACAGGTTGCCCAGAGAGGTTGTGGATGCCCCATCCCTGGAAGTGTTCAAGGCCAGGCTGGATGGGGCTTTGAGCAACCTGGCCTAGTGGAAGGTGTCCCTGCCCATGGCAGGGGGTTTGGAACTAGGTGATCTTTAAGGTCCCTTCCAACCAAGCCATTCTATGATTCTAAGACAAGAAAAAGAACAGAAGGTTATAATGGTTACTGTTGGTAAAAAGAAAAAAACAACATTGCCAGATGGTTTGCTAGGTGAGTTGTACACAACACATGGGAGATAGCCCAATAAGAGCTATTCTATTCCTATCAGTTCTGGTGAAGTGCCAGCTAAAGTATACCATCCTACATAAAGTATTAGATTTTAAGACAAAACAACAGGACATGTCCACAGCAGTTTGACCTATAAAGAAGAGCTAGGACAATCAGATTTGTTTAGTCTAGGAAAGTTACTATCCTTTCCATCCACAGGGACAAATAAACACCAAATAAAAGCTGTCTACTCAAACTGGAAGAGCCTTCACTGGGTGTGCTTAAGAACGAGCAACTGTAAGGGATGGCATAGTTATACCTGATATTTGCCTAGGAATGGGGTAGGAAATGGACAGATACAACACAAAGATCCTTAAAGATCCACTCCAGCCTTTTTTCTGTACGATTTCTAAAAGGTTTACATAGAAATCCAATTTACTTTGGGCCTTCTGTTGGTCTATCATGGGCTTTTTGAGGGAAGGGGAGACGTTGCATCTTGGGTTAATAACTGTAATTAAAGGATTCATTTTTATGCTTCAGAAGGACATCATTTGTTTGAAACCCAGTCAGTTAAACTCAGCTGAAGCATTAAACATGCCTGAATTCTTTTTTTCTTTCATTATTGTTACTGCTAGTGATCATTAAGAAGGTAGGGATAAAGGTCAGTATAACTTTAAAAAAAAAAGTTTTTAGGAGAAGCTCATATACATAAAGCAAAAAGCATGAAAAGAAGAAAGAAGCAGTATGGAAACAAAAGCAGAAAGACTATGATTTTGAAGGCAAGTCTGAATTATACATGGAGTCAGGATGATGCTACGGAGCCTCAGAAAAAATAATAATGAATTAATAAGGGTCACATTTGGGGGTACTCTATCTTGAACTTACCAATTTCCTAAACCTACTGTTTTTTAGAAATCAGACAAAAAGTTATCTCCCTCTTTTCCTGTCCATTAACTACCCTGTATAATATTGTGCTTTTCTTCCCAGTTATGCACCAGCACAGCAACAGTATTAAAAAAGGAGCATTTAGTCAGATCCAAACAATACTTCCTGCCTATAGCTCTTACCTAGCAATGAGCAGAAGACCTATGTGAATAAGTAGGTGAAAATCAACCTGACGTTTTCCAGATTCAGAAGGCTCTTTTTTTAAAAAAAAGGAAAGAGCACAGCAACAGGCACTTTTTAAATGCACATATCATTGCTTGATAGCAGTATTAATTTGGGTTACAGGAACTACCTGATTGAATGATGATAGCCTTACCGTAAACTTTTACTATACTTTTTAGCTGCCATTGCCCAATTTTGCGATTTGAAGAAAGTATTTCCTATATTCTTTATGTCTTCTGCTATGGCCACAATCTTGTCAACCTAATAAAATAGATGGAAAATATAAAGTATGAATGTACTTATGAAAGAAGTCTTGAATTACTTGATGTTTAACAGTAGGATACCATGTCCATCCTCTTTCAAAGATTATAAAATCTCGGAATAAAAATATTCCAATTTTAGACAAATACTAGCTTCAAACCAGTCCTGTAATATTCTCTACTTTATGTCACACAATAGTCTGAAAGATGAAATTCCTAACAGGTTTTCTACAGTATAAAGGGTGAGAAAATACCAGAGACAACATAGCAGTTCAACTTCTTCCCCTAAATGCTGCTACCCACACAAAGCTATATATAAAGGTGTTGGCCGTTATTCATAGAAAAGAAGTCATGTTAACAATCAAAGTATTCAACTAAGACTGCCTTATTTCCTGAGAAAATTTTGTCTTCTGCTTCTCAAAATGGTATTAGTCACCTGAACTCTGCACACTCTCAAACTTCTCAAAGAAGTCATATCAACACAATTCTCCTTCTCTCAAAACACTTAAAACATCTATTGAAGAAAAAAAAGAACAACTGCCTGTCTTTATCAAATCCATCATTTCTATTTCCAGAATGGCATACATTTCAAGTGTTAAGTTACTTTTCCAGTGGCAATAAACAGTTTATAATTACTGCTGTCTATTAAGCAGATGTCTTAAGCTCTGTCAAATGTATATATTGTCATTTGTAATACTATCAGTTTACACTTCTACCCTACTAGAATTACTGACCTTGAAAAAAACTGATCACAACATGAGACCAATGTCACCATGGTTTCTGTAGTTAGTTTATATGAACAAGTTTATAAAGTTAAAGGAGGCAGGCACCTGCCAACTTCAGTTCTGAACCACAGCAAATGCTATCCAAAAACATTTTCACAAGTTCAAGTGCTTCTCAATAGCCACATACAAGGAGTTCCTGGTTTCTAGCTGTAATGGTTTTTTTACTATTCTATTTCTAATTCTGTATTTGGAATCTACATGTGCAGCCCCCTTTTTTTACCTTCTCACAAATCACTGTTTGATTTACAGTGTGTCTATTTCACTTTCATGATAAAGCAAAAACCTGCAGAAGAGCTGCTTTCACCAGTCTGCTCCGTAACTCTCAACAACAGGTCTTCCTTCAGTTTGAACAACGTGAGAAGCACACAGCTACTGGGAATTGAGAACAACTAGCTCTGATGTAGTAAAAATCTTTTAAAAACATTAATCCTTTATTATTTCTAGTAAGGCAAAATCTTCTTAAGGGTGGATATTTAAAAAGTTGCACAGAAAAAGTGTGTAGGTACAACATTAAGTTAGTCATCTGCAGGATGGAGTTTTAGTAATTGCAATTTGTCACTACAGCACAAACAAAAGTAAAAAGAAACGAAGAACAGAAAAAAAAGTGTAATAACTGTAAGTAATTGTGGTTTTAGTTACTGGGGAAAAAATCAGCTGCAATTAGCACTAAAAAAAAAGAGATAGCAATCCCCTCCCACACCATTCTCCTTCCTAAAACTGAATGTCACCATTTAATCAGGAGCTTGATCGATTCTTAAGAGAAAACGCTTAGTGAACATCATCGCAGACACCATATAACTCAGATTACCTACAAGTCTTGCATTCTGTAAAATACCTTAAAAGAAAAAAACTTACATCTTTCAAGTCTATATCTGAATCTTCAGGAAAATCTGGATGAACATCTCCAGATCCATCCTGGGGAACAATTCCCCAATCATCTCCTTCCTTTAGCTCTCCACATTCTGCAATGACGCACAACTGAAAAAATAAAGTGTAAATAGCAATATTGCTTATTATGACAATTTCCCCCCCAAAAAGCCACAACTTCCGAGTCCTCTTTGAAATTCAGTAAAAATGCTTTTTCATCTGTTGTTTGGGTGCACTGATTTCAGAAACCCATCACATCATTAGCCTATCCTCATCAAAAGGCTTTTATCACAGAAATGTTGTGTTCAGAGGAGCAGCATTCCAAGAACACCATACCCACGCTACATGGAGAGGCTGGAAGAGGAACTGGCAGCAAGCTGAGCTGCAGCAAAACACAAGACATGGAAGTTCTACTACATTAGAGAAGACGGTTCTTTCTTAAATTGCCAAGTCTTTTAAAGTTACAGAGGTATTAATTTTTCAAACAACCACAAACTGACATGACCTACACACTGATTGCTCTTCCAGAAGTACAACAACTTCTGACATAAAATTCATAAGAATTACATATCACTTAGGTAGGGTTGTGAATTCCACCTTTTAATTTCATCACCCAACCTACACTTCCAGCTGTGCATTTCCACCTTCACCCTGATAAAGGCTTCCACCCTCACAGCTGTGTTGAATAATAAATCAATTGTTTGTGCAGGGGAAATTTACAGCAAAGGAACAAAAGCCTTTTAACAAGGACAGTAAAATGGAAATTAACACTGTTAGCAAAAATAACTGGCTAACATTTAATAGTGCTAAACATTACACCAAGCATTTAGAAGAAATGAATATACATCATATAAGGAAGAATAAACATTATCCCTAAGTGCTTTGGATTTTGTTTACCTTAACAGGATTTTCTCCTTTTACTTCAACGTTTTCCAATATTTTAACTACACCCATTCCTTTGATCACTTGGCCAAACACCACATGTTTCCCATCCAGGTGAGAAGTAGGCACCGTTGTAATAAAGAACTGGGAGCCATTAGTACTGGGTCCTGCATTTGCCATGCTCAGCAGCCCTGGTTTATCATGCTGCATTGCAGGGAAAAAAAAAAAATCACAATCAACATATAAAAGATCTGTTATAAAACCACACATAAGATTCTGTAAGCCTATTAATACATATAGCAAGGACAGCCATAATGACAACTTGGTAAACCAGTTACATAACAGTTGGCAACTAATTTTACCTGTCATGACTGAAGAGGGCAAACGTCCAGCTCTGCATCTTCACTTGCCACCTAGCAGTCTAGCAAGCAGAGCCACATCTGTGATGTGATGCTGTAACATGTCTGCTTGTGTACACTCAATCCCCTGCACAGCTGCTGAGTTTAGACAGATCACCTGAGATACATGTGAAGTTCCTCACTGGATTATTCAAGACCACTGGCCTCAAGAAACAAAGCTAAACACCACTTAAACCAACTTTAATGTTACACCGTCAAGATGGGTATGTACTGTTAATTTTATAAGGGCTACTCACAGAAAGTATGTTGAAAAACTGTGGCTTTTAGGGGACTGTGGTCTTTATTATTTAAAGGTTGGGGGGGGGGGTTTAACTCCTTCACTTTCCTAGAGAGAGTTTTTATTCTGCTGGGATTTTTAACCATCTAATTATTTTGGCTCATGCTACCAGGCCGCAAACTAATAAAAATTTATTAAACAGCCCAACATGAGAAGATACTGTTTATTTTGTTTGCCATAAGTACTTTTTCCTTCTTTGAAATAGGAATTATATTGCTCCATCATGCAGATTATTTCATTTTCACTTGTACTGCAAAAATGTACTTTTTGTATGTGTTGTGAATCTCTTGTTAAACTGGCATGACCCAGCTATTAAGATATTATTCTCCCCAAGCTGATCTGGTTATTAAATGCAAGGAACTCCATTTAATATAAGTCAGTATATTCTACCAAGACACTGGTACATGTCTGAAGCATGCACGCTGTGGTATTCCTAAGAAACTTGATACTGTAAGGAGGATGGGAGGGAAAAAAAAAAAAAGCATGACTGCACAGAGGAGACGGGAGCAGAAATTGCTGTGAAGCAGACCTCACAGCTCAACGGGAGGTTGATTACTTTGAGACAACACTCTGAGACAGCTGTATTTAAGCATCCAATTTGTCCCTTATAGTCTCTACCACTTTGAAGAACCTGTTGTTTTGAAAACTGTTTTCCCACACAGTGTTTAGATTTTCATGGTAGTAGGGAGAACTCCTTGCCTGAGGTGTTCATCTGGTCATACGGCACAATGAATCTGAATCTTTCAACCAGGATTTGGCTCAGGAACTCTGGGAAAAGGTTGTACAGCCAAGAGCTAGAGTTGCACCCAGCCAACAGAGAACTACTGGAATAAGTTTGGCTTTATCTCTTCTAATCTTGAAACTCATCCTGGGAATCAAGAGATGGCAAATGACAGAGTAGAAGCCTGTGATCCACAGCAAGAGAAGGCATCTGGTAGCAAGCCTGCAGGAATGCAGCCTCCAAAAGAAACATCTGACATTTCGTATCGTAGTTGCTGGCAAACAAGTTAATCACAAAGGTTCTGCCATAGGAGACTTTTGCAAAGAGCATTTGAGGCTGGTCACTGATTCACTGCACAAGAGGCAGAATAAGACCTGTAAATCTTACCTTTTTTTTTTTTTTTTTTCCAATTACAACTAATGCTAATGGTTTGTAAACAAAGAGCCAAGTAACAGTAAGCTCTGGTGTTGCCTTACACTTGCATGTTTACCTTTTGTCTGTAAAGACTTGGAGGACAAGCTGGAAAGTTACATACAGCAGTCTGGCGGCTCTGATCTTCACACTTAACATGCAACCCCATTTCCTTTGGGACCAAGTCTCAACATTAGTCTCATGATGAGAGTCCCTATTTATAAACAAAACTGTTGTCACTCATGCATTTTCTTGCCATGAGTGTTTTGAACACTGCAGAGTACGGTAGTCTTTCCCGTGATGGTTTCTGCTTGTCATTTTGTAAGCTTATAAAGCAAGTAAAAAAGTCCAGACGAAAACAGATTCTCTGACAGATTCAAGGCTTGCAAAACTATACCATGGTAACAACACTGCTTGAGGACTAAGTAAGTTCGGTGTTCCACAACAGCACAGCCATTAGCTGGAGAAGTAACACCAAAAAAAGCCTAGTGGGATTGATCTGACATGGTTAAGCTGACTACAAAGTCTTGCAGTTTATTGCAATTTACAAGAAACCATACAAACAACACAAGAACAAACAGGTAGCTCCAGTGTCCTCAAGTGTCAAAAAAACCAACTCATCATTGACCAAGACAGTGGTTTGATGAGACTTTGCAGGACTGCTAGATTAAGTGCAAGATCCAGTGAATTTCTATGTAGTAGAGGCATTTTAACTCCCACTAAAATCCTAACATACTTGGCCAACAGATGATGGGAACTGAGCTCCCAGACTCTGTTACAAGATCCAAGTGAGTTCTTCAACTCATCCCTGGCACACTGACAACTTTTGTTATAGCTGAGCAGTCAGAGAAGTACAGAAGTGGGGATCATTTGCATTCCATTCATAATTACCTCCAGATCTCACTTGACAGTACAACTAAAAAAGGAACGATGACACCAAGTCTCCTTCTTCAGGGAGCTAGAGATCCTGTGACAAGGACCAATGCAGAAGAGTAACTTTAAGCAGAAGTGCTATGGGCATCACCATAGCAAGTGTCAGACTTCAGAGAACATCTCTCACAACTATAATTAACTCTATGATGAATTCTGGAGCTACATTTCCAGTTATTGCTCCAACCTTGGCCGTGGACTTTGATGCCTGATTAGTGGGGGATTGCCGTATTTTCTTTTCCTAAAATACTGTTTGGTGGCAAGCACAATTGAAGTCAGGGCTTTGTCTTAACCATGGGACAACAATGTCTGTAAGTTTTTTAGTCAGTCTTGTTGAGGAGTCATTCATATGCTATCACATAATAGCACGATATGAAAACAGTTCATGCCAATGCTGAGAATTGTTACACCTACAGCAGCAGGTGTCTTGGCTGTTGTAAGGGGTACTTGCAGAACATGTTATTTTTGTTGTTTCCAAGTAGTACTCCCACGCAGGTTGAAGATGCAATTACTGATAGTTCAAGCACAGGGGCTTTTTCCAGCCACACAGCCCTTTATGTACAGCTGAGAACACGGATGAGCACTCAGAACAATTATAATGGTTGCCACTTTTCTCCAGAATAGCTAAGTCTGCTAGCCAAAAAATATAAGTCACAGTGTACAGGTAATACTTAATTTTGGAGATCTTCAGATACTGTATACGTTGCAGGCTTAAGGTACACAGACCTGCTGTACAGTATGGTCAAAAGCAGTCTTCTTCCCTTTCTGGAATACCCATTTTTAAAGAAAGGTAGAACTAAAATGCTTAAGAAAAGGATTTAAAAATACAGAAGGCAAACATTTCTTCTTTAAAAGCACAAAGAAGAACTCAATCTTATGTCAAAAGACAGATCCTGGAGGCATCAGCTGCGTTTGATTTTGATGACAGAGAAGCCTGAGGAATGGTAATGGACATTTTGACGGTTATGCCTTTGCAAAAGAAACAAGAAAAGACATGGGGCGCATCCTGAGAAAACTGTTGTTCAAAAACTGTACTACTTGTGTGTGTAAAGCACATGCACCTGCAGTCTTCCTGGTGTCACTAGATGCCGATTTTGAGGACAAAGACGGTTTTAGAATTTCCTACTTTTGCAGCACAGCTCCCTCCTCTCTTCCCGCAGCTGGGCTGACAAAACCGCTTGTGGGACCGCACTAATGGTTGCTAGTAATGAAATAGTGAGCTGTGATACAGGAGTGGGAATAAGTAATGGGAGGGGTAGGAATTTCTGCCATCAAAGCCAGCATCTCTTAAAATGACATCCTCAAATCGAGACCTTTGCATATTGAAAAACTTGCTTTGTTCACAGCACATTTTCCCAACATTCTGGGTGAAAAAAAGCCATTCGTAAAAAGCCTTTTACTTCTCATATCATTGAAAGTAACTGTAGTGGGGAAAATGCTTTCTTTTAAATTTTTCTTTGGATTAATTCTGCAATCTACCATGGATTCCCCACTTCTTAAGAAAGCTATTTCTCACATCTAGTCTTATGAATATTATTAGTATATGGAAAAAAAAAAAAAGCATAAAATCCATTTAACGCTAACATACTGTATATGCTTCAGTGACAAAATCTGCCACTCTTTTAAAATAATATCCCTACTTTGATGACAACTGAAATATTGCTTCAAATTAATTTCTGATTGTGCAATTAAAAAGAAAATCTAAACTATGGTTGTCTTTGTCTTAATGAGGTTGACCTTATTTTATATGTATTCATACATGTATTTGTTCTGTATTCTACAAAGACTTTAAGGACAAACTAATTTGGGGCTTTTTTGCTGCATTCTTTCCACTGCTTAAAAATACATTGGACTAAAGAGCACTAATGCTGAACCTGAAGAAAAATAAAAATAACTGAAACTTCAAAAACTTAATACAATTGCTATTTTCAATACAGTACCTTATAATGAAAGTTTTCATCTTCAAATTTTTCACCATATATACTTTCTCCACCTGTGCCATTTTGGTTTGAGAAATCTCCACCTTGGACCATAAATTGCTTAATAACTGCAAAAGAAAATTATTATAAAATATAGCATCAAGGTGGGAAAGGCATGAAGAAAAACAATTCAGAGATGAAGAGCAATCCCTGTCACAAGCACCTGCACCTAAATAAAACCAAAACCCACCTTTTATCTATCAAGTGTCCCCTAAGTACTCCTTTTCAGTTAAGTGGACATCACTTGATATTTAATCCTTTACCTGAAATCCAGTTCAACCTATTCGCAACTCATAGTACACTTGTTTTACTATTACTAACTTACTAGTAAATTTATAATTTACTATTGTCAATGCATGGTGAGAACATCTAGTCACTAGAAGGATCAAAAAGTCAAAAACTTACATTCAGTCAAGTTATTTCTTAAACAAGTGCTCTGAAATATTATTTAACATTATTTCAAATACTGATAATGGAGGACTTCTGTTACCAACAGGAAAACAGAGGATTTCATAGAACTTACTTCTGTGGAAGGGACATCCTTTATAATGGAGAGGTTTTCCAGTGGTAGGCCCTGTTCCCTTCTCTCCTGTACATAACGCACGGAAATTTTCAGAAGTTTTAGGTACAACGTCAGCAAATAATTCAAAGACAATGCGTCCAACTGAAATGACAGAGAATGAGACATATTTTTAAGTCCCGTCCTTGGCATGGTGATGTCTGGAGCATTACAGGGCAAAGGAAATTAATGTTTCAGACTTCATTATTTTTATTTAGATTACTGTTGAATTTAAATTTTGTGGTTGTTCTACGGCAATCGCTGGCAGAGTTACGTTAAGTTTTTAGCAAGGTTATTAGCAACAATGAATTCCACTATTAAGAATAAATCAGGGGGAATACAGATTCTGCCAAAAGCTACCAAAAATGCCAAATGCATTTTCTGCCAAAAAATCTGCGTGGGAAGTCACACACACATATATTAAAGCCAAATTATGTATTTTAACATGCATTCTTATTTTATGTCTATTTTAACATACATATGTAGCTCGTGCAGTCAAAAAAAGATACAATTAAAAAAAGACTGTTTTGTGGAGACTTTTATTTGACCTTACACCTCACTTACACCTCATTCTGTTAAAGCCCCAATTTTACTACGACACTGTAATGCTTAACACGCATATGGGTAATGGCTATTTACAGTTACAAACGCTACAAGCAATCATTAAATCCAAACATGTACATGTTTTAACTAAAGGAACTGAAACCTGAGTAGCTAACAGATCCTGTAATAGTCAATAAATGGATTCTGTGTCAAATCCTCATCTTTTAACAAACTGGCTTCTCGGAGAGCTATTTCTCACTCCTAGCAGCCGCCATCAGTTGATGCTCCCGCTTTCTCATCAGCCTCACAGTCAATTAGTTAACATAACTTCACTCTCCTGGAAGCTAAATGTAAATATATTAGTTCTAATTAATACAGGAATGAAAACAAATTAGACAACTGAAAGTCAATAAAAGGCAAATCGTCTTACAGACTTTCTTCTTTTATTCTTTTGAGTAGCAGAATGAATAAATGAGAGGCAGCATCTTGGCAAAAAGGCAGCATCTGTCTTCACCCAAGCAAATTTCGAAAACCTATGCTTTCAACTACTACCCCAGCTTCCACGTTGCTGTTTCCTTATTTCCATTTTGACCGTTTGCCCAGATTTTGGAATGACCTCTGGCAACACCGTCGATGCCAAGAGAACAACCGGGACCGCCAGTTTGCCTCAGCTTTTACCTCCGCAGACCACCACTACCCGGCGCACCCCCGGCCGGCAGCGGCGGCGGCAACAGGAGCCAGGTAAGGCCTGGCATGCTGCAGCACCTCCCCAAGTCATGGCGGGCGGTGGGCACGGCTTGAAGCCAGCAGTGGCAGCCCGAGGCGGGGGTCGCTGTGATGGCGGCCGTCGCTGCGATGGTGGCCGAGGTGGGCACACGAGCAGCACGTGGAAGCAGGACACACGGGCAGCACGTGGAAGCCCGCCTGCCGGAGCCGGCCGCCGCCATGGGCATGCCGGGGACTGTAGGGCTCTGCCGTGCTCGGTAGGGCGCGGCTGTGAAGGGAACGTGTCGCAGGGGGTCCCTACCGGCGTAGGCACAGAGGTACCTGCTCCCCTGCGCCACCCGCGGGTATGTCCCTCGGCTGGGAAGCCACGGGGAACGGGGTGCCGATGCAGCCACGTTGCCTTTCTCTCTATTTGCCTCGGGCCTGTTCGTTCTGGCGGGAAAACCTCGGAGGGAGCGCGCAGGGCCCCGCGGGGCGGCCCCTTCCCCCCGCCCCACAGCAGGCCCGTTCGCGGCGGGGCCGTGTTTCTCCTCCTCCCGGGCGGGGACAGCGCCCGGCCCGGCGCCACCGGAGCCCAACAGTCCCTCCCCGTCGAGAACGTTCGGCCCCGCCGCCTGGCCCGGGCATGGGCCGTGCCGCTGCCGCCCGCTCCCCGCGGCCCGGCCCGCGCCTGGCGCGTTCCGCACAGGGGTGTCCCGGCCCCGGCCCCCCCCGCGCGGGCCTCGCCCCCGCTCCCCGCCGCCAGGGCCCCTTCCCGCCCCCTCCCCACCTCGCTCGCCCCCGATGTCCACATCGAAGAAGACGCGGGGGTTGCAGGGCTTGCTGGGCCGGCCGAGAGGGGACGGGTGCGACATATCGCGGCTCCCCGCTGCAGCGGCGGCTCCGCCTACTCGGCCGCCCGCGATTCCGGCCGCCGCGGGGTCGGGGCCGCTCCCTGCTCCTCCCACCGGCGGGGGCGGGCGGCGGCCGCCGGCGAGGGGGGAAGAAACCTGCCCGCGGGTTCGTGGCGGTGGGGGCTGTCGCTGCCAGGCGGGGCTGAGGGAACGGGGCCGGGCTGGGCGCCTCGGCCGGCAGCGCGGGGGGTGGGGGGGGTGTCGCGGGCGTCTCTCGGAGCCCCCGGCGTGGCCGGGCAGCGCTCCCCGAGGCCGCAGGCGGCCGGGCGGGCAGGCCGCCCGTGGTGGCGGGGCGCGGGGTGCCGCACGGCGGAGCCAGGGTCCCGCAAATGGCGGCAGGAAGGGTCTGCCTCTGCGTCCTGCCTCCGAGCAGCCGTAAATGATTTGGAGATAGTCTGCAAAGAAAAAATGTTTCTTTCTTGAGGGTATGTACACACACAGAAGGCCTGGAAAGGCGGGTAAGGAGAGGGGGTTTTGGTTTTGCCTGGGTTTATGTTTTATGAGAGGAATGCAGGCTTTGTGAGAAGCTGTGACCCATGGAAAAATGGGCAAATTGTCGAAAGTGACTATTGCCACATAAATGTTTAGAAACGCTGAATAACTTCAGTCTTCTTAAGGTCTGAAAACAAAATGTGTCTCTTCCCAAAGTATGACTGTCACGATAATTGCTCCGTGGCAAGCCATCTCTTTCAGCCACTTGTGTTGACCAAGGGATGTGAATACCATCAACAGACTTTGTTGGGGCTGCTGGAGTTGCAGAATTCCCAAGCAGATGAATGGTCAACATGGCCAGGTCCTGTGCTCGCTGGCATCCTGAAGGCAAGGTATGTGTTGAGGCAAAAGCAGAAGAGGCAGAAGAGTGCTGGGCTCTGACTCCTGCAAACTTACTGTCCTTTGGGGAGTGTTGCTGGTTAAAATGAGCCTCTCTATTCCTTGGACTTCTCTAATCTATCCCAGAAACCTCTCCATTCATTCTTTGATTAATTGCATCCTCCAAAGACTTTCTCCTCTAATTCATGTCATCTTTATATGTTTGGACTTGAGCTTCATCAAGCTGGTTTTCATCTTCCTCTCAGTATGTTCTCAATATTAGATGTGTCAGAGGGCAGTTGTAATTCCCAGATTGAATGAAAAGATAAAGTAGCATTGATATTAATAACACTGCAGTCCGTATACTGCATCATGATCATTCCCACAGCCTCTGTACAGATGTTGGATAGAAAAGGTGATCAGCACTGAGTGCTGTTGCATATTGCATCTGGGAACCCTTAACAGAAGGAAAAGCCATCTGCTACCATCTGGGAACATTTAGTGAGGAATCAGTGGAACCACGCTAAGGCATTTCTCTTTCTGAGCCAGGTCATGCAGCTGTGTCAGGGATTTTGCATGCTCCACAATGTCAAAGGCCACCAAAGCTTTGAGTCATCTGTAAGTCACCAGGCATCTGGCCATGGTCACTGGCTGAGATATTTTTATTATTACACTTAGCATAGGTGAGGTGCAGTGCTGTAGGAGAAGTGATCTCAGTGAGGCAGTTGCTAGCCAAGTGAGTACAGTCTAGAAGAGATTTCTTTAGCAGGCATCAGAGCAAAGTGTGTTTTGTTGGTGTGTGTCCCCCGCAAGAGCTGTTGGCAGCTTCCTCTCAGGAAGAAGCAGTGATTCATTATTCCAGGAGCAGACTTACGCAGTCCCTGCAGTTTTTTTTCCTAGCCAAGCTGGAATAGTCTAGATTCTAGATTAGTAATTCATATTACAGTAGTTGCTCGGAAGTCCCTATGCGCAAGGTGCTTTAGAGGTACAAAGAAAGAGGCAATCCCTGTGCTAATTTGAAGATGTGAGCTGAACAAGAGAGAAATTAAGAAACTTTCTCAGTGTCAGTAGGAGATTCTGGAAAATATGTGAGCTGATTGAATATCTCCCAAGCACTGCAGTAGCATAGTTACTATACATATTAATTTATAGTCATTGACAGATTGTAAAAAACATGTATAGCGTGACTTCTGTCAAGAATTTACTGAGTGATTTTATGTTTGAATTAATAAGTTATACACTAAATTGATAGATAATCTCTTTCAAAGTCAGGCTTACTTTATAAAGTCCTCTAAAATCTGTTTTCAAACAGTAAAATTGCCTTTGTGATCCTCTAATGCTTTGTGATCGTGTAATTTAAAAATATTCCTATCACCAAAACTATCACCTAGACACTTCCAATAGTTTACATAGTAAATACTTGTAAAGCAGTACATTGAAAATAGGCACTATAACTGAATTGTCTGTTAAATGTTTTAATTCAGCTATTTATTTTTCTGCACATACAGCTTTGGCTACCCAGTAAAATTAATTTGAGTACTATCATTAGATAAACATGTGTTGGGGGTGCTAAAAACTTGAAGCCATTGGCTTCAAGTACAGGTCTCTCCTCCACCAAATACATCATACTTGCTGGAATATGACACTCCAGTCTAATTGAACTCAAAGAAAGAGATGTGGGTCTTGTACGTCCAGCCAGTTATAAAATCTTCATTTTCACCTCTTCTTGCCTCCCTGACTAAAGAAGCTATCACTGATAAATACATAGAAATGCATATATCATTCTAAGTCTTGTACTCTGATGGAAGACACAATAAGCAAATTTATTTCATAATCATTCTAGCCTGTCAAATACCATTCACAAAAGAATAAACTGTAAAATAAAGATTATTTATAATTGTTGCTGGTTGTGTAAGATGGGCAAATATGTACACATTCAGACTAGGATTTTTTGCTTTTTGTTTAATTTTCTTGCTCTTTTTTTCACCTCTAAATCTGTATTTGACACTGTGAAGAAAATGGACGCTTAAACACATTATTCCACCAGAAGGTGAGTGCTTTGGCTCAGTGCAGAACTGCCTTGTCTAAGGACATTAAAAGCCATTTTGGTTTGTATGGGAGTAATCGTATGTTTGTGGGGTTTTCAATGGACTGAATTGTAGCTTCAGAATATGGTCCAGTAGAGTACTCATGGGATCCACCTGACAAGCAACTGAAACACATACTCTCACCAGCTTTTCAGAACAGCTATCAAGAAGCTTCCAATATGCAATTTTTTGGCAACAGACTTGGTAAGGATGCTTTCACTGCTTGCTGTGAAATAGAGCAGCCACTCGGCCTTTCCTGTGCCGTGTGACACACAGGGTGCATCATGCGCTATTCCCATGTGACCTGGCACATCAAGCATGTCACCTTCAGGAGAGAGACATGAGACAGGAGGGAGAGAAATAAATCTGTTTTCTCATCGTCAGGCTTATTGTTCCCCATCTGCACCAAGTCTTTTTCTGCATAAAGCTAAATAAAGAGGTCTCAGATTAAACCCCTACTGAGCACTTACTGACTCTGAACCGATTCCTGTAAGCTGAATTAAAATGCAATGTTAAACAATGAAAGAACCATATGTTCTTGTCTCAGGACGTTTTAAAAAGAAAATTGTCTACACAGAGCTGACATAATATGACAGAAATTGAAAGAAAAGTCATGCATTTACTCATCACTAACTTTCAGATACGCTGATCCCTAAAGAAATGGTTTAGCTAAGAACCAAGCAAAAATAAGCAGACTTTTTAGCTATATATTTTACCTCTGCTTAGAACGTGTTTTAGAGGCAAATAACCAGAGTAGCATTTAGGACCTCAGGACACAGGGAGGCATGGCTGAGAGTGCCTATGACTTCTGATAACAGTACAAGTCATGGCTTGCGAGAAGGAGAGGCGCAAAGTGTTAGCTAGCTCCTGGCCGCTGTTGCCACAGTGCTGATGTGGGATGTCGGTTTTGTTGCTAAATTCGTGCCCTCACTTTTGATAGAAATGTATGTCCTGTATATTACTGCAATTTCACATAAATATATAATGCTGTTTATCATCGTTATCACCAAAAGATGCTAAAAATATCAATTATGATGACTGTACTCTTTATTATGTAGAAAGCCTTTTTGATCTGCATCTAATGTGCATAGGATGGAGTCCAAGGTGAACTACATCAGCATGGATTTAAAGACCAGAGTGCAACCAGCAAATAGTAAGTCCCCCAACAGGTTTCGCCATTGAAAATCTGGGACATGAGGATTTCCAGCTCACCTTTGGATGGAGTCCTGGGCAGGAGGCTTAGAAATACAATCTACCGATGCTAACAACTCTGTTGTAGAAAGGAACCAAACCAGGTTCTACACAAGTGTTTGAACAATCACAGGTATGTAAATCTTCAGGCTCTTGTGGAGGAAAAAGTCACGTACCTTTGCTTTAGGAAATTTAACAAGATACACAAGTAAGAGTAGCGACTTTAGAGGATTGTAAATACTTATTACCTTCACACAGTCCAATTCTCACCGTATTGCTCGATATTTATACTGTGATGATTAAAAGAAGACATCCCTTATCTGGCCTTTCTCTATTTTTAACACCAAAGACTGTTGAAAATTAAATGTTTCATTACATACATCAATACTTCCCAGTAATCTTGAAACAATTATCTTAAATTAGTATTTCCCTTTACACTGTCTTTTGATTTCAACTGATGGTATCTTCTATGTAAAAAGAGTGAAACTGCTTATCTGTATTAAGGCAGCACCTTTGTGGCGCTGTTCAGGGGCTGGGAAAAGTTGCTGCAGCAACAGCGCAAGTTATGTAATGCTCCGTTCAATGTAGGATGAGTAAGCTGGTTTGCAGGGGGCTGCAAATCCAAGCTCTCTCTTCCTGTCACTTTCTATCCCTGCTTGCAAAGTGGAATACATTTTATAATAGGTTTTAAAATTCTCTATGGAGAGTAATTTAGACTTATTGTGCTAAATAATAACAATATGGAGAGAGAATAATTCTAGACATTTCTTGATATCACATTTTACTCAACATGGTTGAAGTGGCATTAAAAATCGGATTTTATTTATTTTGCAGAATCTAAAGTGTGGCTGATGCATTGCAAAGTGTAGCAAGACTTACCTGTGTTCATCTAACTTATACAGCATGCGTCACCACACTAAGCAGTAAGTCATTAACAAGCATCTTGGATTAACAAACTTTTTGTTAAATCTTCAGAGTTTACCTGTTCTGGCCTCTGGCTTCTTTTTGTGGTTCCTGCAAAGCCTAGTTCTGACAACAAAGGTTTAGGAGCATTTTGGACTTTTGTGTTCAGGTCTGAGAAGGGTGGAAGGGAGGCAGCTGTAATGGAACTCAAAGTTTCATCCAGGTCTGAGTGACAGGGAAGCAGTGTGACTTCGGAGACTTGGCTCTTAACCCAGCCTGTCCTGGCTGTAAAACCTAGTTCCTACGTTCTCAGGAGAGACTCTTCAGAGAGATTTATGCTCTTTGAAACGCAGAAATACTTACCCAAGCATTCAGCTATTGAAGGATTTGAATGATCCTTTTTATGTATTGACAACTTTCTAACGAAGTCCCATGTATTTCTACATTAAGAATCTGGCTCCTTTTCTGACTGAAGTTTGATCAATTACATTGTCTTTCTCTGCACATAAAGAGCGTGACCCTTAGAATATTACAAATAAGGTTTTGATTGTCATAAGCCCCATTTTTATTTCCTATATTTCCTAGAAGAGTGAGGGCTGTAGACACACTATCTTGCTGTAAATGGTCTTTGCTTGACAGATGGTATGGCTTTTTCCATTACATCTGCTCATATTTTGCACTCGTGGGTTAGTGAAAAATTACCATGTTTGCTCTGCCAGGTGTTCTTTATAGCCAAACTCTGTTTGGGGTGGGACAGTGCATACTGACTGTGAAAGCTATTTTGTAGTCCTTTGCTGATTCTGCTGTATTTTCCCCATTATTTTTTCAGAAATAACCTTCAAAACACTAGCGTCTTGATGTTTTGTTATCAATTTCAGACCACCGTGACTGTCACACACATTAACAGAAAATACTGAGAACTAATTTTGCACAGAGCATCAGCCGACCTGTAGGGTGCATTTACACTGCCATTTTTGCTCAGATCAGAAGTGCATTTTTGAAGTCCATATCCTGGTTTTCCTCACTGACTTTGCTTCACATTCTGGAGTGGCATCTGGGCATACAAAGTGGATCATTTTCAGATGAAACTAAACCAGATGTTTTTCAGAAACACATTCAGTGTGCTCCAACCACTGACACTCATTCTGCTGCTGACAGGACCAAATTACAACTAGTCCAAAATAAAACCCTGTAAAATGTTCGTGATGTGGACATCAGCCTCTGTGAGACAACTGGTTTAGTCTATGGTTCTGCCCCCACTGGTCAGCACTACTTGCTAACGCAGATGTACCAGAGAGCGGCAGCCACATCGTTTGCAACTTTAAGTTTCTCAAGACTGTTCTTTGAGAAATACAGTCCAGTGCTTATTTCTGGAGCTGGATGCCTAGGTTCTCATTCACATTGATTACTATGCCAACCACCATGTCTTTCATTTTGTCCAGCCACACCCTGCTATTCACTTCCCTTTCAGAGGGCTAACATCACTGTACCCTCACTTCTCTGTCCTTCAGCTTTGGCTGAGTGGGTTGAACTTAATGTCTGAGGGCATTTGGTGATGGTGGTGGAAGTAAAGAATCAAAAGCAGTAAGAACATCCAAGCTGAAAGATTTACATTGGGTATTCAGTCTTGCAGATGAAGTGGTTGAGAGCCTGCAAAATGGTGATCCCTTTTGAGAACGGACCTCCAGACAGGGTCAGCCGAGTGTTACAAGATTGTCTGGTGTTACAGAGGGAGCAGCTGATCAGATTATCAGGCCAGTAGATGGTCATCTCTTGATTTTTATTTTACAGAGAAATCAGCTTCTCCAGCCACTGAAAGGCTGGCTCTAAAGCACCAGCATGTCCTCCACCTCTTCTGCCACTACTGGATGTTGAGTTTGCAGTCAACTTTTGTAATGGTGCATTACAACTATTGTAGTGATCGCCATTCTCCATGTCTCCTCTCCAGGTTTCCTGAAAAGAGCAGGAAGCTATCGTGATTCTGCCTTTTTTTTTTTTTTTTTTTTTCCCCTGCACCAGACTATGCAGCTACCTAGCTGGTTAAAACGGAGCATTTGAGGTTGTGTTCTCTTGGTGGGTGCATGGTGGTGTTATCCTGCTGCTGGGGAAAACCACACAACCAACCCTTTCCCCCAAATTAAACAAAAAAACATAAAACTCCAAACAACCCCCAAATAGCGTAGCATTATCTAATTATTTTGTGAATTAAATAGATCAATTCAAGAGAAATGAGTGAAAACAGGCACCGTCCCAGCAGAGCTACCTTCCTGCAAAGATGTTCTCGCTTGCCTGGTCAAAGGCTGAAGTCAAAGTTCAGATTCTCGAAGGGAATTGCAGTACTTCTGCAATTTTATGCCAGGGGTCTCTCCGTTACAGAGACCAGGACTAGGAAGAAAAAATCGGATTAAAACTTTGCCAGACTGGTGACTGGAATTTGCGCGTGGAGCAAAACGAGGGACGTGAGCTTCCCAAAAAACCCAATGGAATTTTGTCGGGCCGTGGCCTCGTCAGGCGTGAGGGAGGGGGGGAGGCCGGCGTGGCTGTGGCCGCGGTGCTTCACTGTCGGCCCAAGGGGGGGAGCGGGCCCGCCTGCTGCAGGCAGTGGCTTTGCTTGTGCTTGCTTCAGCGCACGAAAACGTCACTGTAAATCACAGATAGGTGACTTACACGTGTGTGTGTACAGGGGATGCGTATGTGCATGTGTACGCGTACGTGTACGGACGCATATAGCTAGAGAGAGAGAGAAAAGTGCACTGTAAAATATACAGACGTTATAAATACTTGTATGTATACGCGCATGCTTATTACTATGGGTACATAAAATACGTATAACGTATGTGCACATGCAGCCGTACACGCGTGTACGGGCACGCCCGTCCAGGCCCACCAGCCTGCCTCGGCACACGCGGAGGCACACGCCCCTCTCTGCCCCGCCCCCCGCCAGCGTCCCCAACCGCCCCCGCCCCGCGCGGGGCAGGGCCCGTGTCCCTTTGAGCCTGCCTCCGGCGCCTTACCACGTGCTGGGGGCGGGGCAGGGGGCACCGCGCAGCCAATGGGGAGCGCCGGAGGGGCGCGGCGCGTTCGCGTCCCTGTCCCTGTCGCGCGGCTGTTGGCGGCGCGTCGTGCCGTGCCGTGCCCGTCCGGCGGGCGGCAGGCAGGCGGGCGGGCGGCTGTCAGCGCCGCCGGGCGGGCGGGCTCGGCCCCTCGGTCAGGTGACGGGCGGCCGCCGGGAGCGGCGCGGCTCAGCGGTCTGGCGCTCCCCTCGCTTCGCCTCCGCGCAATGCTGGGCGGCTCCGCGGCGGCGGGGATGCTGCCGCGGCCGCCGCCGCTCGCCGCCCGCTGAGCCGCTGCGAGAGGCGCGGTGGGGCCGCCGCCGGGGGCGAGGGGGCGGCGGCAGGGGCAGGGCGGCAGCATGGCCCCCACCCTGCTCCAGAAGCTCTTCAACAAAAGGGGCGGCAGCGCGGCGGCCCCTCACGGCCGGGCTCCGGGGGAGGGGCCCGCCTTCAGGTGAGCGGCGGGGGCAGGGCGGGTCCGGGCTCGCCGGAGCCGGCTCCGCGCGGGCCCGGGGGAGGTGGCAGAGGGGCCGACGGGGAGGGAGAACGCCGCTGCCCCCGGCCGCCTGCTGAGGGGCCGCGGCGCAGGTGTGCCGTAGCCCCCCTTGGGCTTGCCCCTCCGCCGAGTTTCCGCAGGGGCCGGGAGGAGCGGCCCGCGGGGAGGGGGCACCCCCGGGCGGGCGGGCGGGCGAGACCGCCGCGCCGGGGTGGGTGGCTCTTCTCCCGCCTTTCTCTCTCGTCGGGTCTCTCAGCCATTTTATATCCGAGTTGGAGGTGGGAGGCTGGGGAACCCTGGGGCTCTCACCGCCCGGCCCCTCGGCTACACCGGCGGAGAGGCACCAGGCCTTCTCTTCCCTGGCATTCGTGTGTGATTGCTGTGATAACTCGCGTGCGGGTCTCACCAGCACAGGAAAATCAAAAAACGGCTTAATTGTTGTGACCTAAATACACGTGCGTAGTCTGGTGACCCACTGAGCATTAGGTACCTTTCGCTGCTCTCTCTGCTTGTCGTACCGCAAATCCTTGAAGGTGAGATGTAGTACCTATTGCTACTTCAGGGCTTGAATATGTAATCTTTATATAATATTGGATTATTACTGTTTTCTAAGCCCTCGGGGACAGCATTTTGTTCAGGCCGGTGGTTTGGAGCTTTGTTACTTTCAGCATCTGTTCTGCTCACAAGACCAAACCGGCCCTGGTAAGCACAGTGGCTATCACATGCGTGTCGGGTAAGCTCTGTGTCTTTTTTTTTTTCTGTTTGGCATGAGTTGATTAGTCTTGTGATCAGATAGTATACAGGATTGAAATGGAATCTGGGCTTTCACTGCTGAAACTATTAAGGAATGGTAAGGGAGAGGGGTGGATAATACCTCGATCCACAAAGTGCCATAGCGGCACAATCATGGAGCCGTTATGATTTCGAAGATGGTCTGGGTGGGCCACAGCCACATGCGTGGCCGAAGTTGCAAGATCATGGTGAAAAATGGAGTAACATCAAAATGGCATTAGGATATTTGGGTTATAAGGCTATTCCTTTGAAAGTAGTAGGACACAGTACTGGTGCTGCATTCATATCAGAGAACGGGGCTGGTGAATTTCAGGAGGCTGTAAAGTCTGTATGCCATAATTGCTAGTTACTTTTTGTAGCACTTATTCACCTTGTGAATTAAATACCTCCTCTAATTTGAAAGAAAACAAATATATTTTCCACATGTAAACTGCGTGACAATTCCCGACTAACTCTGTTACTTGCCTTGTACTTAAAATCTTACCAGGTAGTCTGTATCAGAGACCAATGCTGTTAGTTCTAGTTGTAAGGTTATTGGATTTGTCAAGGATCTCCATGAAGGCAGATTTCCTTGCACAGTGTGTCCCCCATTAAAATTGGTAAGACTGCTCCATCTGGAGTATTTTGTGAGGTTCGGGATTGTATTTATTTTCTCCTTCTTCCTATTCCTGAGGTAAGATGTTCCACACTCAGTTTTCTGTTGCAATAACATTTATGTGGTGTGACACTTCAGACAAAACCTGTTTTCATTAAAATACTATTGTAGGTACCCACCACTCTTTTTATCCCATTTTCCCCATTCTCTTGTTGTCTGATTAATTTTTGGCAAACTTAAGTTTAATAAATTTATTTGAAGCATTTTGCATGTTGGGTTTTTTTCACCTGTTAATATTGCATTAAGCTTCTTCCTTATGACTTCTAAATGTGCTGCAATGCTTTTTCTTTCTTTCTAGTGATCTGTTGATGACCTGCAGGAGCATACTTACTGGGTCTTAGATGCTCTGCTACAATGCTTTTAATAGACTTTCTGTTGAACAGTAATCTATTTGAATGGAGAGGTGTGACTGGACCTAAGTAAAAGGGAAGACTTAATTCTTTGGTAGCTCCTTGTATTAAGCATATGCTGCTGGTCACTGTTAGAGGCAAAGTGGCAGGATCATTTTCTGTTCTAATGGCAAACCTATATTTTTAAGGCTTTTAATTAGTTTTATTCCCTGATCATGTTTTGGTTAGTGAGGTCCCTCCACATTCAGTATGTCTTGCTGTATATCGCTCTCTTAAGTGGCCCTGTAAGACCAACAACAATCTGTATCCTTGGACTTCGAATTGTTATGAAAGTCTTGAAAGCCTAAGTGTATTCACGCACCCTCCTTACCCAGAACAATAGCAGAATCACCAAAAATCTCTTTAGTAGATAATACCTCCTCAAATTAACTTAATTTGACAACTTTTTTCAAGTACGTTGTTAGGAAGCTTTGTGTTTTCTAGTCTTCCCAGGACACCAGGAGAAGCTCAGCCGCAGAGGGCCATCAACCAGGCTTGAGGTTTGCCTGTTACAAGTACTGTGTGTGCTTGTTCTGTTGCTCCCTCTCCTTTAACGGGAGCTAAATCTTGACCAAATGTCAGTGCTGCTTCCTCTCTTTGGCTCTGAAGAAGACAGCAAGCTACAAGGTCCATGCTGCTTACCAGGATAAGCTGGCACAGCCTCAAAGAGAGACATGGTGCCTATAGCTGAATGTGGAGCCACAGGAAATATTTTTTTGGGTGCATGAGCATTAACATCTTAATTTGGATCAGGAGCGCTCTTTTAAAGAAAACCTCTCAATTGTCTCCACTTGCTGCACTTTGGCTCACATAGCCAAGTGGCTTCAGTGCATAAATGGGATTCCTGTTGGAATGAATGAAATTAGAAAGTATGCTCCAACCACTAATGGGCATTCAGTCCCTGGGACCAGACTACAGCTGGTCAAAAGCAAAACCCCAGAACACGTATGGTGTGGGTTTCAGGTCCTTAGCACCAATTAATTCACTCTATGGATCTAGTGATGTTGGGCTGCACTACATGTTCATGTAAACGCAACCTTACTTGCTGGGTAAGGAGAAAGTAAACATGAGGTGTAGATGTTAATATAGAGCTACTAGGATAGCAGGACTTTCTACTGGCCTGTGCCTCCCTTCAAAATAATGGAAGTATGAATTGGTAGAAGGGTAGTAGTTAGAATTGTAGAATATCTTAATTCTTTTTTTAAAAAGAGAAATTATAAACCAGCTGGAGAACAGATGGGTATTAGTGATATGATATTGTATTTGTTCTAAGCAGTTTTGTACACAGATCCTCAGCTTCTGGTTACTGTTACTACTGCTTTTCGCTTCCCTTAACTAAAAATATCTATATATGTTTGTGTATATATGTGTATAATGCATACATAAAAATATATGTGTATATTCCCCCCCCACATACCTTTCAACAGAGACATTTGAGTGACTATAGTTCAATATATTTCTTTTTAGCCTCTAATGCGCTGAGGAAATCGTAATTACTTTGTGTGTGAGAAATGTGTGTTTATGTGGCTAAATTCCCCTACTATTTTGTATTTCCTTATCAAATGTGATTTCCCTCACAAGATTGATTTAGAGTAGTTTGTACAGGTTTTTGGAGTGCTACCAGGGTCATGTGCTCAGCAGGATGGTAGCTATTACTGCAAAAACAAAGCATCCTATTCCCTGTGAATTTTAAATTTTAGGGATTGAGTATTTTATAAGCGTGTAGTATCTCAAGACTAGAATGTCTCAAGTGCTAAGCATATATTTGAGTAAGGTATTGGGGGACGGCTTTAAGGAAATAGATATGGGTTGGAGATAGTTTGATTGTACTTAAATTTATAGCAGTTCCTCTGTAATTGTGTTTACCTGATTCTAGAATGAGATTTCACATCAGTGCTTTTCTGTACTTTTCAACATGAAATACTGACATTATCCTTAAACTGAGGGCTAAGGTTTCACACTAATTTCAGTCTTCAATTTTTTTTTTTTTAACTTTTTTTTTTCTTTAATTAAGTCCCTATATCCAGGGATGTAAGAACGAAAAGAAATGCCTTGGAGCTTTTGGAAGACTGTGCTTTCACTGCTGAATGTGTAATTTCTGCATTGCAACCTCTGATGAAATTACTTTGATATGGGTATGTTTAGTGAAGGAATGTTGTAAAACAGGGAATAATTTCACTTTATGTGGATTCTATAAAAAAAAAAAGGTTGTGTTATTTCAGCTGTGCCTGAAACTTGCAAAAGGTCTGTTTCTTCAGCTTTAAGTATCAGCTGCTCCTTCTGGTGTCTATAATGGAGCGGATGTCATGATGTAACTGCAGGATATCTATCTGGTAACAGTTTGTTAGCTTTGGTATATGAGATCATTTGTTTGGCAGCTTATACCAGTAATTCCTTTGGTCATAGCACCGAAATGCTTGGTGAGATCCTACTTGCTAAGCATTATTTCACAGCATTTATTGCCAGCCTGGCAACGTTCCACCTTCTGAAAAAAGGAGAGAAAGCGGTAGTGAGCTTTGAGTCTGCTTGCATGTCAGTTTGTTATATCTTTGTTAAAATGACACACTCCCGCAGTAAATTCTTGTAGCCCAATTGGGTTTCTCTTGAGCTTCTTGCAGCTTTGTAGACATCCACACAGCAATAATGCTACTGAGCACCCAGGTGCATCTTCATACATGGAAATATCATTAAACATCTGGCTGTAAACCCTTCAAAAAGCATTTGAAAGAAAATCACCATTTTATATGCTGTAGGAAGGGCGATGCAGCCCAGGGCCAGGTCTGAGCATGGGGGCAGGGAAGGTTAAACAGCAAGTCTAAGCCACAAACCTCTTCACTGACAGCTGAAGGTGAGCCTTAAGGTGCAGTATTATACCTCTGCTCTGGCATTAGCCTTTCCTCAGTAATAAGAGCTAAAGAGTAAGTTCTACAGAAAGAGATTTATTACAGTCTCACTGAAGAAAACAGCTTAGAGAGGAAGTGATTGAAAATGTGGTCTTTTGACGTGGAAACCACACTTCCAGCCTGGGGCTGTTTTGAAGGAAAACAAACAAACCCCAAGTCCTCTGGCTTTTGAGCTTTGCAGGAACCAGGGCTGTTCTCCTTCTTAAGTTGTTTGGATTTCTCTTCCCCTACACACTTCTGTAGCTGAACAACTGCTTGGTTTCCTCTAGCTTTGCTCTGAGATTAACTCTCATTCTCTCTTAAAGTTTCAAGAAGACACCCATTTCTTTCTTCTTTTTTGCTATGGGTGGCTAAAAAAATCTGTGGAAATGCATGAGCTACTGATGTTCTGAGAGGGATGGATGATGTACATTGGTTATTTAATTTAATTCCATGAAAAGATGCATTCTTCTCTGACTGATCAAATTGGTTTTGCCAGTGGGTTATCTTATTTCTGATTTAGAAGTAACTTATCCATGTGGCATAACCAGCTAATAGTGTATTTCCTACACACAGGACTCTTTAAATTGATGTGCAGTTGGATAGTAGGTACTTGATTGCTTATTCTTAGGGTACTTCTGCTGTTTACGTCTCCAAAACTGGGTAGGTGAGTACTTTGCCGCATACTGTGCTCAGTAGAAAGTGATTTGCTGAATAGTAGCAACAGTAAGCCTTGGAGCTACCTTCCCTTGTCAGTAGCACAACTTAAAGCAGAATACACTACAATCTAAAGCAATGATGCTAATGCTGTAGGGGAATGCTTGTCTGTTGATGTAAATGGATTGATGTGAGTGAGAAAATAGAGCTGCTTGGGGCTGAAAAATGTGGACGTTCATTCATAAAAGCTGAATTTGTAGAGAAACTTTTTAAAAGCTGATGCAGAGCTTTATTGCTAGTACAGGCTGGCTTCATGTAAACTTAGTTGAAGTAGCAGAATAGCTTTATTAAAACTTAAGAGGAAAGGAAGATGGAAGAGGTTTGACAAAAATGTTGTAATCATTAGTCATCATGTCATCCATCCCACTTTGACATTGTGGCATGTAGGTGTTCCAGTGCATGGTATGGGCCTTTAGCTGTAGCTTTGGTCTGAACAGTGAGTAACAGCAAACCGAAAGCCCAGAGAGAGTAGATGTGACAAAACAGCTGGGGTCAGAGGGTCCAGAAAATGGAGTAGTTGTTTCCATAAAAGCAATTTATTTCTTATTCTGGCATTTCAGTAATATTGAAGGTGCTGAGGACTTCTTTTGCAAAGAGAATTCTTTGGATTAATACTGACTATGTGCGCTATAAACCTTGGTGACATACCTGTTCCTTTAGGTATTCCTTCTGACACTAACAATCATGTGCTTTCATCTGTAATCTACTTTGCACCTTAGTGATGTTCAAGGATGGCTTCTGAAGAGAAACTCAGTTTTAGAGCCATATGTTGTGTTTTATATTTGTCAACAGTTGTTTCTACTCAGTACACCCTTGATTAAGAGCACACTTCCATCTTGCATGCTGCTTAGACAAAGTGTTGTAAGAAGAATGTTCTTATGCTATCCTAATTATCAGTATTTGTTTTATGAAGGTTTCCATGGGTACACTTGTTAGGCAAAATATGAGGACTGCGATTCTGTAGGATGGTAGTTAACAGGCTTGCTAGAGAGAATGAGCGAGAAAAGCAGGACTTTGAATTGGGTACTTCTTGTGTGAAGACAGCAAATATATGTGTCTGCACCTTTGCATGCACTTCCTGCGATAGTGTGAGATAACTACTGATCTGACTAACAGGCATGGACCTGGTTGTTCACCTTTGCCTGTCATGAATCATATCCTCTGTGCATGCTCTGCCTCTGCTTCTTAATCTTCAGGTTCTTCTCTGTTCTGCTTTCTCCTCACCTTAACAGTGCTTGCTGCCTTTCTTGCCTCACTCCATTTGCCCTATTTGTACGAGTTTTTCACTTGAATACCATAGCAATGTCATGTTTTTATATGCAAGATTGAGGTCACAAGACAAGCTCACGCACAGACCGCAAGGCAAAGCATTCTTCTGAGGCATGGAGGGGACGAGTTTAGGAGTTTCAGTAACAGTGCCTGTGCCTTCCCCACAACAATTAGGGCAAGTACAGGTGCTTTTACATGACCAACAGCTAAAATACCTGTTTTGTTAGTCAGCATGCTTCCTGGATATTGATGAGATTCTTAGAATTGTACTGATAAATGGGCATGAGGGCTTTACATCACCCTTGTTGCTGTTAAAACTGACTCATGATTTTCCTTCCATAGACTGTGCTGAAGTGAAACTTGAGCTGCATGTGATGTAATTACTGAATCAGTATGGAGCTTTCTCTGCAGCATGTTCTCACCTCAATGCAATACACTTCAACTTTTCTCCTGCAAGGTGCTCAGTGGAGTTTCACAAGTGCTAATGAAATCAGCTGTATTAAGTAAACAATCTGATAATATTTATTTACTTTTCTAATAGAGGTGCTAACAGGCTGAATTTGGTATCACTGCTTTCAAATTAGAACTCTGAACACTTTAGTACTTTATATTTTATAATGAAGTCAGGAAGCTTCTTACAATAATAACTCTTAGCTTTTATTGTCACTAAGTTTACTGACTTTTATGAAAGAAAACAGTGGCTTGAATGAACTTGGTGTTATGGATTTCTATGCAGAGTCTTAGCACTGAACTCTGAATGTGGATATTATCCGACAACTGAAATGGCTGCAGTGGTACAAGATACTTTTGCATTCTCCCATGCTGTGCTGAAATTGATTATTGGCTGGACATTTGTCACTTCCATGGTAGCGTTGACAGAATAGAGAGTGTAGGAGCTCTCCTCGGTCATGTCTGTGTAAAGGTCAGCGATATAACCATCTCTTGCAGTAGTTTGTGTTAAGCTGTCAGACTTCATGAAGAAATGGTTATGGAGGGCTCATATGTTCTAGTCCTCAGCTGTGTTGAGAAGGCTGGAATAAAGAGCTGGAAATTGGTAACCACTTCGGTTCACTTGGCAGACAACTGTAGTGACATGCATCTGAGCTCTTACTTGATCTTGGCTTTTAGCCTGGAGGAAGGCTGCTCTCACATGGTAGCCAGTTGAAACAGCTTCAGGAGTGCCAACCTCTGCCTTACCAACTGTTAAGAGTTTCTAAACCACATCAAGTTAAAGAGTTGGGAAAATTAACCCTCTCTGATTATAAAGATATTTATGACATCTGGCTGTAGATATACAGCTAACTAAGTGCTAAAACAATTTCACATATGATTCCAAGTTCTAGAGTGGGTGAGTAACACCTGATGACTTCAGTATTTGGGAGACTTGAGGATGTAAGTCAGTGATCCACTGTGGACTAGATCAGAGTACAGTTTAGTTCAGAAACAATTCAGGTACTAAACTTCTTGTGTTCAGAAGTTCCTGTATGTAGTCTTACAGACAGAAATATGTTCGGGAATGCTTTTAAATGGAACTAGGAAAATCATGCGTATTTGAAAACTAGTTTTTTCTGTTTGTCACCTTATGGTGGCACTTGGTAATTGTAAAATGCCTGTCCAGGGGAAGGCATGCAGTGGAGAGGAAAATGAGAATAGAATATTGTATTTTGTAGCGGGCATGGGTTTTTCGCAACAATCGGTCAACTCAATGAACTTGCGTACACACTGATACTACATCTGCCCGATTTCTTTGTTTTTAAGCAAAAAGCACCTGGGCAGAATGTCAAAGATGACTCGAACCTCTGAATTAAACTTTGTTTACTGCTTAAAGAAATAATTGTATATTTGTTTTGAAATGTGGTGTTGGCGTGTAAACTGGAAATCTGATAGAAGCAGTGGCTTTTCGTTTGCATTACTGAAGCACTAAAAGTTGGCTAGAGTATAGACTTCATTAGAGTTGTATCCTTGGGCCCTGTTTCGACTAGAAAAGAAAGTGAGAGTTTTGTTTGTTTTTTAATGAAGTTGTCCTGAACCTGTAATTGTTAAGAAGGCTCCTAGTGTGTCTGCTCTGGTAGACTTCATCTCAGGAGAAAATCAGGTGTGTTGGAAAGGACTTTCTTATACAGTGTTTTACTGGGGAACACTGAAGGAGCTTGACCAGTTCTTACCCTCTCATGAGGAGAAAGGTTTCTAATTTGTCTATTTAGATAATTGCTACATAAGCTTGCTAACTGAAAATTTCGTTTGTTTCTATCACTGAATCTTCAACATGTGAAACATTTTCCTATTGCATGACACAGTTGCAACTGGCTCTTTTTTTGTGATTTTTTTTATTTTTTTGTCCAGATACTTCATGACTGACAGACTGCTACGTGGCAGCCAAATCTTAGCGTGTTACTGGGTGTGGTCAACTGTAATTATGTATAAACCTGGCTGTATAAACTTTAAAGTCTAATATAATACCAGTATTTTTGAGAAAATTTTTAGGATCCTCTGTGAGTAGTTAGAGCGGTTGGCCTGCTTTAAGGAGGAGGCTATTTCATAACTTAATGACTATTTATACATTCAAAGTCCTACGCAATTGGTGGTAAACAGAATGTAACTCTCTTGCATAGTGTCTTGCAGCAAGGTTAGGTTTGCCCATGCCAGTCAGCTACAGGAGTGTGGTTTGTTTGGTTTTGTGTGTAGTGTTTTTCATTGAGAAGGTATTACGGTATGAGTGATTTAATTACCCTGATCTTCTGTACGGGGTCCTAAGATGTGGCTCCTCCTTCCCTTTCCAGTGAAACTTGAAAATAAATGTATGTAAGCCTTCTGGATTCAGTGCTAGTTACTGGAAAGCTACCTTCCATGCTGTCTACAACAGAGGGTTAAGGAAAGCGTTTTGGATGGAATAGACAAATTATCATAACAACAAGAGGAGCAAAACATATTTTTGGCTATAACTAGTGAAAAATGCCGGGGCTGACGTTATATCCGTCCACGTTATTTCATTCAATCTAAGTCAGGATTTCCTGGCATTCATCTAGACAGAGGCGATGGACTTTTGCTGTTCATGCTATAGCAACTTTTGGGTGATCAAGCATGGCTTCTTATGTATGTGTTCCTTCTTATATCCTTGCCAGTTGGGTAAATCGGTGAACTTTCATAAATATTTAAGATACTTAGTTTTTTTTGTTCCCTTCCCGATTATTGCAGACTAACTTTTCAGTTACAATCTCTCTTTTAAAAGAATCAAAAACTGTCTTGCTCTTACAACAGTTTATATTAAACATTTACAGAGGGCTCAGCAATATTATGTTAGCTGATCAAAAAAACTGGGCTGCTCCAGCTTTCGACAGTGCTAGAGAGCCACATCTGGTATCTTTGATTTCATGTATTATGAATTTGGGAGGATGTACCTAGAACTAAGTAACTTCTAATATTTTTTTTTTTTTTTTTTTAAGTAAAATCATGTTGCTGAATATGCACTTTTGGGTTAGTTGAAACTGACCCCTTCTGAAGCAATTTCCCTTGGAAGAAGGGTATGGGGTCCCCGGGTAGCTCTTGCCTCTAGCCCTGCTTGAGAGTGTTCTCTTGTGTGGTGGGAGTGCGTGTTCAGAACAAGGATGAGGAGGGGATTTGCAATGCTTTCCGTACCCCTGGAGAGAGTACCCTAAACTTATTTGGCTCTAATGTTTGAGAGAGAATGTCATGTCCTCCGAAGTTTACAAAGCCCTCTCGTGAACGTAACCTTTTCATAGCAGGAGTGGAGGAAATTTGTACAGAAATTGTTTTTGTTAATATGTGGGTGTTTTTAGTGACTTTGAGTGAAGCTGTTTGTGTGTGTTTTAGCAAAAGGAGTATTTTTCAGCTAACTAGAAAAAATTGGGGGGGGGGATGTTGAACATCAAATGTTCATGTCTCTGTATCAGTTGGCATTAATATGTATTTACTTACATCTAATAAATAATATTGTTTCTTAGTCAGGTTTTTTTATTTTCATATTCTAAAACTACTCCTTTGAACAGAGGGTTGAAAGCTGCATACAGACTTTTTGTTATTAAATAAAAAAAAATTTTGAAAAAAGTAGGGCTTTATAGAAGAGGGAGAAGGAACAGGAAAGAGCAGGCAACCAAACCCATGCCTCGGGATACCGCCCCTAAGGTGTGGTGGTGATGTCTGTGCTGGCCTGCTCATTTACGTAGGAGATATTAAGGTCTGAGATCTGTCAGTACTTTCATACAGCGTTGAAATGCAACAAGAGCCAGTACAGTGTTATAAATACCAGATTCTGGCTTGCGCTATTGCTCAAAATTCTCCTTCAGATGTGCAACGTGTAGTTCTTCCTTCTGTTTGAGAGAAGGTGGGGAAAGGCAGAGGCAGGAAAGCTGGTAGGATGAGAGATTTCTATTCATCCCATTTTCTGGCAGAGGCAGTTCTCAGACGTGCCTTGGCAGTGTCTGTATTTAGTAGCTGTGTTCCTGGACGCTGGCCCAGTCACATGGCGCCGCTGGAACAAGTGACACGGGAATGATGCATGAGCCGAGACCCGGCGCTGCGTGCCCGAGGAGGTGGGGTGGCCCTGCCGGCTGGGTGGCCTGCGCCCCGGCGCTCAGCAGAGATGCTGGACCGAGCTCCGCTTGCTCCCGTCCGGCTGCCGCCGTTCGGCTAAACCAGTTTGGCTCCAGTGAAAGCTGGAAGTTGGTTCCTGGCGGTGTCTTTGAAAAAGATAAACAGGGAAAAAAAACCAAAACCAAACCCCAAACAAACCCTAAAGAGTGTTAAATTAACAAGTAAACCTTCAGTTATTTGAAATGATAAAGATTATTACTTTGAAACAACTTCTGCAAAGTATTTGACTTAATTTAGATCAACTGACCTCTCCTAGCTGTTAGAAGCTGTGGGGGTTGGGGAGGGGAGTGGGAGGGAATGGGGAAACTTGATTAAGACTAAGCAAGGCTGGTTGTGCTGAGGAAAGGACTACGTGATGGTTCTAGGGTGCTAACCTTATTGCATACTTTACCTTTCTTTGTTTAACGTCCTGGTTTAACAAAAATAAATACACTTTTCTTAACGGTAGAACACAATTAAATAATGCACGTTTTTGTGCAATTACAAGTCTTGAGCTCTTCTTTTTGCTAATGAGGGATTCCTTTTCTGGGGCTAGCAACTGAGAGCATCGTCTCTGTGCTGCTTATGGTACTACTTCAAACACGTTGTTCTTGTTGGTTTTTTTTGTTTGGTTAGGGTTTTTGTTTTGTGTTGGGTTTTTTTGTTGGTTTGGTTTGGTTTTTTTACATTATCACTGAGACACTGTACGAAACCTAGCTCCTAAACTTCTGACTTGTAGATAAGCCAATGAACAGTGAATCCAAACTTATGAAAGTTGGCTGAGTTGTGAAACACTGGTTTAATAGCTGTTCTTGATGTTTGTGGACAGCTGATGTGTGCGATTTATGGTGACTTTAACTTGTATAGATCTGTTTGTTAGCCTCTATCAGGTGTGTGTGGTTTTTGTGGTCATTTTTTGTGCATGTGTGTGATGGTATTGCTTTCTAGCAACAAAGATGATGAAAAATGCTTCCAACCTTGCAAAAACCCAGTATATTCTCCTTCCCTAATATGGAATTCTAACTTTTCAGTGAACAAATATATCCAATGTTGTTTTGCTTTTCATACAGTAGCATATAGAATTATCTTAAAAAAAAAAAACAACCACCAAACCTTTCTGTACAGTGATCTGAGATCAAGGACTTTATTTTCCTCCACCAGAACTTTTTTCTACAGAAAAATCTTAGAGAGAGAAGTGCTGCAAATAACATGTTCCTTTACTTGTTGCATGACTAATCTGCAATGTATCCCGCCTAACTTGTGTGAAACTAGTAACTATGTATCATGCTTGAACAAGGTGGTTCATCTGAGGTTAATAGTGCTTCACCATATTAGGACTACTTTAAATCATTGTGGAAAAAGAATGTGTTGCATCAGCACAACTTTTCCATATCCAAGGTTTTAAAAAGAGGAGGAGCAATGCAGGGTAAATACTTCAAATTGGGAGGGAGTAAGGGAACCTACATCTACATCAGCTAGTCAAGAGACTAAAAGAGAGAAATTCATCATTAAGCAATCCAAAATAGATTTCACTTCACCTTTAAATGTGTGTTTTGGCACTCATCCTGAATGTCTGGGTCGCAAGCATTTTTTGTGTATCAATTTTGCAAAGTGTATGTTTTGCAAAAACAAATGCTTACTGAAACAGCAGGTATGATTTGATTCAAACTTTCTGTTTTCCTACGCTCCTCTAGCCTGCTTCTAGAAGCTGTTTGGAAAATAAATCTTACAGGGGGCTCTGCAAATATTCTGTTAGATTTGAAAACAGTGCTTAAGTTTTAGTGAACAGCTGTAACTTACACAGAAAATTATTTGTAAGTAGATAAGTCCATCATATATATTTCCTCTTTCCCCCACCCCAAATTTTCATGCTAAAGTATTACCTTGAGTTGAAATTATTTAGGCAATTGTCTTGCAGTGGAGATGAAGGACAGGAAATGACCTACAAACAGAGCAGGTGACATGCTGTCACATAGCCTAGAAAAAGAGTGATTAAACTGTGCTTCCAAGAGGATTATATCTGGAAAGCAGGGCACTTTCTTCTGTTTTCTGTATTATCTGCTCCTTGGACTCAGGGTGTTTTCCATGTGTGGGTTTGCAGTATTTTATTTTTGTCCAGAAACTATTCTGTGGATTTTTGGTGGTAATTCCCCAGGTATTTGGGGATTTATAGTATTCTACAGATGACTTCATCTACAGATGAGGTAGTGTTGTGAAGCACATCTATTTAGTGAGCTTACAGGAATTCCTAGTTCTAGTCTCTGATGTGAATCCAATATTGCAGTCATTTACCTGAATGTTTCTGAATTTTGTTTCAGTTTTTGTTTGGGGAAAAGATAGGACAAGTGAAGGCTGTCAGTTGCTGATCTTGGTCTAAGTGTAGGAACCTGGCCATCAGTTGCTTGTTTCATTCGCACCTCAAAGGTGACTATGAACACTGATGTTTAAAGTAGTCCTCCTCAATGAGGTGAGGGCTAGGAGTCACTCTTTCGCAGATGGTTTGAATAACTTGAGAACAGGCCAACACTTTTCACTTGTTTCCCCTTGGGAGGAGGAATGATTGTGATTTAGTACTTCTCACTATGGGAATTGAAACTGAGCTTTTTTTTTTTTTTTTAATTGCTATAGGCTTCCCTCTGTAACTGAGCAAGTTGTTCAATCTAACCTTGCTCTAGTTTTCTACTTGACTTTTGTCCGGTGTTTAGAGGTTGGGGTTTACTGAGATTACAAAATCCTTTTAAGAAGGGTGCTGTGCTATTTAGGAGGTAGCACGTAGCCCTAGGTTTTGAAATCTTACTGTGTTTTCTAACTCTACTGCTGTATTTCTGGGTGACCATTAGCAAAGTTATTTTCCCTTTTTAATCTGGAAGAGAAATAGCACTATGGCTCTCATCTTATAAAAAGTCTAAAATTTTACTGTTGGGGAGGGAGCTATGTAAGGTGTGAATTATGAGCAGACATGTATGGCTAACTTTTTTTAAAGCAGAGGTAGAGAAAAGGACTTTGTTCTACAGTAGAATTACCTGAGCCTGAACAAAATGTCAGGTTCCTTCGTTCTGTTTAAAAACTTAAATTTTCTTGGTCAGAAATATTTTATTAGATATTTTTGTCAACAGTACTTCCATTAAATTGTTTTAATAGGCACATGACTATAAATTCTCATCAACCAACTTGATGTCTGTAACAAACTTTTTTGGTTGCTGTTTTCCCTTCTACTTTTTTAAGAAAGCTTTTCAAAATAGTAGTTTCAGATTCTTAGCCAAGTGTAAATACTATTTGTCCTTAAAAGTAAAAGCACTACAGTGCAGCATATTTACTGTGTTTCTTGGTGTTGGTCATTATTTTAAACTGATAACCATATGGCAATGATGACAGATTCTTATTTGCTCCTAAGCTATATGAGGTTGCTAGGGGCTGTCAGATGACACTTGCTCACATGAGAGCCATTAACAGGGTGTTGTAGCCAGTGTTAGAACAACCTTGCAACTAAGGGCGAGTCACTGCAAAAGCAACTATGCTTTTTTTTTTTTTAAGAGGCCATATGGTTCAGTCTTGTGACTACATAATTGCCGGCTACCTAATCACATACCAGGAAACAAACATAGCTAAAGTCAATATTAGCTGTTGTATCTGCTACAGCTTTGTGCCAGGCTTGGTAGGAAAAACTCTTTAACAGCAGCAAGAGCAAGTCTACGATGGCTTCTGAAACTTGAAAGTCATGTCTACTCCTCTGTCTGGAATAATTGCAGCAGTACATTAGCTACAGCTGTCTTTCTGCATTAATGGCTTATAGAATATATGAAGATCTCTTTGCCTTTTTTTTTCCGAACAGGAAATTCAGTGGAGAGTGTTCCTGTATAGGGAAGAAAGCTGATGGTAAATTACCATCGTTAATGGTTGATCTATAGTAAAGAAATCCGCTTGAGGCTCTATCTCTTCAGCAGCTGTTTAGTTTCTTTGAGGGAGCTTTACAAGAGGATTTGTAGCAAAAGAAAATGTGTGGGGGTACACCAAAAGCTACAAATGGCACAGGGGGACAAATAGAAAGACCAAGAAACAACAATGATATACCACTTGGAAATAATCTCTCTTGTACCAAATTGGATGAAAGGATTAGAAAATCTTTGAGAGACCAAAGTGTCAGCTGTGTGAACAAAGTGACTAGACTGCTGCAAAACAGGTATGCATGTAACTTTTTTGATATATATGATTTTTGACAGAGAATGGACATTTTTAGTTGATATTATATTTATAATGATGTGCCTTAAAGGCTATTTTGTAAATAATTGGAAAAGTTCTATTAGAAGCTTATTCTTGCTGATCATGGTGACTGGTACTCCAGAAAGTCTTCCCTGTTGTTTGAAACTGAATCTACATTCTTGACTCTGATGTGTAAGATTTATGTATATGCAAACTGAGGCATGAAGAATAATTGCCTTTCTTTTCAGTTAAGGTTAAATAATCTTACCTTCTCTTTCTAGTTTTCTAATTAGTTTCCCCTCTTTTATTTTTTTTTGCCACCTCCTGTGTTAGTGGGTCAAGTAGTAACAGTGTGCAGAGCAGACAGGAGAGAAAGCTATGAAGTGGGGGAAGAATGGAGAGGGGAACCCTCTGCTTTAACTTGTAAATGACCTTTAGATCAAGCATTACATCAAAGTAATCTGGAGTATGAAGAGTGTTTCTTTGACTTTTGTAGTGTCTTTTTCAGATGTGTGCCAGCATGTCTCCAATGTCTGAGTCGCTACTGCTATGTAACTGTGTTGAAAATGTGGTTCAGGGCAGCTTTCTTCCAAATTAATATTCTACATTCAGGGTTGCTGATCTAAGAAGCAGAAAAATATAGATAGGTAGGTATATAGATATGTTTCAGCCTTTTTATTTCTCTAGCCTATAGAAGTTGCACTGAAGTAGTGAGTGGTTAGTCACTTTCAAAAATGTTTTAAGGTCAGCTGAAGTAGTTTTTGAATATAAATTAATAGGTCACTCTTCAGCTATTGCATGCATGTGTGCTGATTATTATAAAGGTGAACCAAAAGCTTTCTTTGTAAAGATCAGGATTTGGAGATCTATATTAGCTGAAAATACTGATTTGGGGCAGAATGAGGCAACTTTTTGTGACTTTTTTCCAGAAACAAACGAGTCTGCTTTCCCCTAAGTAAAAGACACCTTCTTGCCTCCATGTCTCATATCTGTAATGGGAGAAATGTTGAACAAGCCAAAGGAAAGTAGCTTATATGCCAATTTAAGAGAAAATAAAGCAAACTTAAGCTTAATAGGGAATCTGGGCAGAAAACTTCCCAGGATATCTGTAACCTGTTCCAAACTTGTGGCTTCACTTCAAAAAAAAAAAAAAAAAAAAATCCATGTGTTTTAATATCTTTAGTAGACCTGGTTTTCCTGTTGTATGAAAGTAGAAAGTTTGATTATTTTTTTTTTATTATTTATTTTGACTTGAAGATGATGTTTATTAGTCCTAGCATCTTCCACATGCAGGAAAGATCTGGTCTGATAGTGAGGCTAGATAAGCTAGGCTGTTCAAACAGACTGCTGATGCTGAAGGGATTAATCACATTGCCTCTTCTTCCTTTGCTTTCTGACATCATGCTCTTGTCCTTTTTCCCCGTGCTGGCCTTGGCCTTTCCAAATCCTTTGGGAACTGGCTCCCCTTAGGGAGTCAGTTCAGCTCACTAAGCAGGCAGAAAACTGACTTGGAAACAAGAAAACTCAATTAACATTCTAACTAGCCTCGATACTTGTTTGGAATGTATTGGGAACGTTTTCTTTGTGCCCTTTCCTAAAGGTATATACCTCCATGGATGAAGTGAATTAGTATAACTCATGCTGCCACCAAGAGGTGGAGATTCCATTGCCTTCCAGTTCTTACTTCCTTTTTCCAGCTACGTTTCTGATCTGCTTTCATGTGCAGGGATAGACTTCTGCTGCTGCAGAGAATTCGCTTAGTTTACAGAAGGGTCATGTAGTTCCAAAAAGAGGAGAAGGGAGAAAGGATATGTGGGGCTTTTATTTTTTTGTGGTTAAATAAGAAAACATTACGTTTGGTCAAAATAACCACATTTAACCTGAAATATGAACACCCGCACAAGCTCATATTAATTTAATTAATTCAGCTAATTTTTAAGAATATGCAGGACCTGGCATAATGCATTGGTTTTAAGCCAAAGTGAAACATTTCAGTTAGCTGTCAGTCTCTTCAGAAGCCTGTTTTGTCATTTTGCATTACACTGACACTCAGGTGGCTGAAAAAAACCCTACTATAATTTTATTCATTTTATTTGTAACATTTGTTTTATAAGTCATTTAGCAATATGTATTCCTTCAGCACAGATCTTTTATCATTCTGTTTACTAAGTAGTTCTTAAACAGGAATTGAATATGTAAGATCTTTATTGTATAAGCAGAATGAGAAAATTTTTATGTAAACAGGGCTAAGGCAAATGATGTTTCAGTTAGTGTTTAGCAAAATTTATTTTTGAAGGTTTTTTTTAAGCTTGCTGAAAGAAGCAACATTTGTTGTCCAAAAGCAGTGATTGTAGCACACTTATTCTTGCTAAACTTTCATAAGAAATACGAAGCTTACTCTGGGGGCTATGTAGTTTTGTTATCAGAAGTAACACTTTCAGCAGTAGGTACATGTGCAAAACTACTCATATATAACTCACATAGCTTCCTTCAGTACTTACATATGGTTGGGTAAGCTGTTTTAGGCAGAAACAGGAAAAAGAGACAATCAACAGTGTGCCAGTTTAGAGTTTAGATTTTACCAAATGAGTATAAGGAAAACAACTGAGTCTTGAGACATGAAGTAGGAGAGTGTTGGGGGTGGTGGTGAAGTGCTAAAAGGGCACTTCTGATGTGAATAAACATTGGTATTTGTTATATTTGGACATGGAGTAGACTGTTAGAATCTCATAATGTGGTGCAGCTGGAAAATAAGGAGCTTTTTGTAAGTGTGTTGACGGTTTGCTTTCCAGTCCGAAAGTGGAAGAATTAATAATTTCATTACAGAATTGTCAATGAAAAATAGAAAATTCAATCTAATAATGTGCAAATTCTGGTGCAAGCTTTTCACATAACAATTTCAGAATCTTCTTTTTCCCCATCCTCTATCTCTCACATACGCATCGTGAGGATCTTCTTGTTGCCTTAAAGTTAACATTAGTTCATATTGTGGCCTTGGGGGGGAGAGGGGAAAGGGTCTGTTATCTCCTTCACTATTTATTTTTGGAGGATAGAAATACATATCCCTTCGTCAAACTTGGTGGTTGAAATTGATTAGTGAATTAACAAATAATTGGGCGAGGTGAACCTGTATGCATATAGGTTGCCTGTGAGCACAGGAGCCTTTTTTCCTTAGGAAAAAATAGGCTAAAATATTTCTGTTGCCTATTTCAGATATTTTGGTCTTACTTTTTAGAAACAACTGATTGAAAAGTGAAAGGTTTTTTCGTCTTACTCAAACCCTTAAGCTATTACTTTCTAACATCTAAAGGAATGTTAAGCTATACAGTGCAGATGTGGTGGGGTTTTTTTCATAAACTGATATTTTGTGCAAGAGAATCTTAACTCTTTTTCAAAAACTGTATGTGAAGAAAAAAGAAGCACATGCCTTTCAGCATTGCTAAATAAGCAAGAAGCTGATACGGAGACAAGTAACGGTTTGGGGTTTTGGTTTTTATGCATGTGAAACTGGAGCTGACCAATGAGCTTTTGTACTGTCTGTATTCAACACACTGCTTTTTAGGAGATGATTGAATACTCCCACTGTCCCTGTTTTGGTGGCTGTATGTTATATAAGCTAGCTTGAACAATAAAGGGTGGAAGTACTGTAAGCAGTCTGCTCATCAGCTTTTGTGATGGGGAAAAACATCCTGGTCATCTGACTAGTCTTGGGCCTGGTGCTAGATTCCACGTGGAAGTAATGAGACTATGGGTTTATATGCCTGTATAACCTGCCTATAGATATACTTGATCTTATCAAATGAGATTTTAGTAGGATGGATCTCTCCTGTAACAGGTAGGACTGCTGCAGGAACTGCATCTGTGTTTTGGGTAATCCAAAGCCTGAAAGCAAAGACTTCATTAGAACATAAGTTTGGTATTTGGTTAATACTCCAAGCAGCATTATCTGAAGTCACTTCCCTAGATTTGGTCTATTAGTCACATAAAGCTCTGTATGATAAATTTTATGTAACTTCGTAGCTTGTTGCTGTCTGGTACTAGAATCTGTTTGAAGTTCTGAAAGACTGCAGCAATCTCTACTTCTAGCATGCTGTGTGGAAAAGGCACCTCAGCAGGCTGTTAATTTGGCTTCTACTTCAGCATTTGTTATAAAACCCAGTTCACGTCTCATACAGAAGTTGGCACCACACAAGCAACATATAGTTTGCTTTAGTGCAGAATGTGGGAGTTCACCTGTTCATAAGGAAAACTAAATTCATGCAACATAAGTATTGAGCATGCTTTTAGCATCGGTGGGCCGATGCAGAGCTGGATTGACTCAATCTGTGCCTGCAATTAATCTTTCTCAGTTTAGACTTGCAGTCCTGTGGTCTGAACTACAGATCCTGCTGTGCCAGTCCTGGAGATAAATAAGGCTTTGCACTTGCATACAATTTAAATTAAGGCCGTAGAGATGTACCTTTTCTTTGTTGTTTAAAGGAGGGAAGACCTGTGGCCTTTTTAAGAACGCAGCATAGTTACTTCAGGTATTGTCTGTTGTAGAAAGTGTGTAAATAAATAGGTAGCTGTATAACTGAAGAGGTATCAGAGTTATCTGGTACTGAAGAATATCAGATTCATGCAGCAGACTAGAATGAAGTCTATTGATGGCCCTGACTTCTCACATTCTGTATAACTGGATTTTGTAATAGCATGGCATAGGCAGTGGGCTGGGAAACTAGTAACAGGCTTTTAAAACAGATGGTGTAGTTACAGCTCTCTGTATATGTGAGGTGTGTAGGATCTTTGTTGGGCAACTATCAACAATGGTATCAGGTCTGATCTCATGCAGGTTAACTTAATGCTGTGACTCCCTTTGAAAGGGAAGACTTGAAAAGAAATCTGCCTGGCACTCCTAGCATTTTGGAGGCAACATGTTACAAACATATCAACAAGTTTCCTCACTGTTGATGGCAAAACAGCCTTTAGCATCATTCCATGATCTGGCTTTGATGTGTACTGGACCCTTGTATATTACGTACATGGAGTATACTTGTATCAGGGTGCCTTACAGTGGAGATAAGTATCTGGCTTATTCTGTCCCAAGGTATTTAAAAATAGAATAAAACCTTCCAGACTGATGAGGTCTTTCAGGTTTGAAAAAGGTGCTTATTTAGGCTTATTTTTCTTTCTAGCTACATGGAAAGGGGAGTTGATCCCTGAAATGCAAGATGAAGCACAAAGAAGAAATTAAGCTGGCTTTATAATGATTTTAAATTTGCAAGTCTCTGAGTGTGCTCCTAAAGCAGTTGCCTATGGTTACCTTACTGACTCTAGCAGGAGTTGATGGTGTTTAACTCACTATTGATTTATGGCTATTAACAGAGCATGGAATAAAAGAAATGGCTTCAGAAATTTTTGTCTTTCAGCTCTATAGAGTTTTTGTGCTCTTTCTTCAATTCTATACTGTCCTTCTCTGTAGGGCAGAGTTTGGAAAAAGTCATGTATGAAACATACTTTTGGGTGGGAGATCAGTGTGGCCTTGACTGTTATGCAATTTGTTAAACCAACAACTATTAATAACAGTTGTACTCTTACCCCCTAGATGTGGTCCATCCAGGTCAGGGATGAGGCAATATGACTGAGCGCCAGTGTTGTGTGGCACTGCTATATGCAGTAGTAGGTTTTTTCCATTAATTCCATCCTGTCAGCTGCATAAGATGAACAGCATTTTCTGTAGTTGAACCGGAGGCCAAGCAAACCTCCATATTCTGACGTGCAGACTGACTCCCTTTGGAATTAGGAAATAGTCTCTTGCCATTGCAGCCATGATCAGTTGTGCTCCTTAGCCTCTTGCGGTAGCGCAAGGAGGCAAGTCGTGTGCCATGGTGTATCTCTGAGGAACGGGAAGATTCTGGCTTGAGAGTTTTTTGCTTCAGATTGAATCTCAGTGGTATCTTGGTTCCATCTACTAAATGAGTTTCATCATAGTGAGAGATCAAGTCTTGGTAATCTACAATTACTCTGTAAACCCTCAAACATCTCAGAAAAGAAAGGGGAAAAGTAATGGATCAACATAAACCTTGTCTTTCAGTTACAAGAATTAAACTTCGGAAAAATCGTAACTTATATTGCCAGGAATAGGCCAAATGGAATTGGATTTGTGGTGCTTAGAGAAGAGAAGGATGAGGGAGGGTATAAGCCTTGAGCTTGTGAAAGGCTGTAGTAAAAAGAATGGTAATCCGTTGTTCTTTATTGCGACTGAGAGAATTGCACAAAATAGTACACCTATCTTGCAATTAGGATGACCCAGACTCTGTACAGAGAAGAGAGTAAATTTAAGAGAAGTTAAGCCCTGGAGCGGATTGCTGAGACAAAGTTTTGTGTTCCCTTTCTGGAAAATTTTGAAGAAAGGTTGGATGAAAATTGGTCTGGCTGTGCCTGCCTGTGTATCAGTGACACTGGGCTTAGATGCTCCTTTGAGTTCCTTTTTGGTCAGAGTTCTGTGATTTAAGCCTGTTTCTTGTAAATGCTGAGTAAAAGATGTGTTTGCCAAATACCTGTTTCTTCACTTAAGTAAGCCTGCAAAGTAAGCACACTATTTTAACTTCTTGTGTTTATAATCTGCAGCTGGTCCTCTTCAGAGTTTGACTTGAATGAAATCCGCCTGATAGTTTACCAAGACTGTGAGAGGAGAGGCAGACAGGTCTTATTTGATTCCAAAGCAGTCCGCAAAATTGATGAAGCTGTGGTTCAGGTATGAAATGCTAATTTTCCTTTTGTCCTACTGCTCTTTTTGTTTCCCTTCGCAAAAGCGGGAATTACCGTATGACAGTGTCAACTTCTCAATCTTACTTGTGATTTTTCACTTGATTCTGTGATAGCTGCAACAAGAGTGTGTTAGATTCTAAAAAGCCTACGAACACATATGTGGTATCTGGTATTTTTATTATAAATATGGTATTGAAACTTAACAACTTAGACCTGATTTGCTTTCAAGCAAAGCAATCTATATATACCCCTTTAAACTGAGTATTTCCTTAGCCTTTTTAACGTCAACTGGGTTTGCTTTTTGTTGTTAGCCCTGGTTGTGCTGTTCCATTGTTCCAGTGATGTCTAGCATGTCTCTAAATGTGCTTGTCTTCCTTTGGTGTTTGGATTAGTAAAGCTGTTGGCTTTATGTGAATTAAAACAACTCCACTTTTGCTAACCATGCTGTAATGTGTAAGACTGACACATGGCAATATATGGCCACATAAGTTTTGGTGACACACATAGAAGCAAGAGTAGGTGCTGTCAAGATGCAAATTCTTTGTGCTGCTCTCCAGGCACACAAATTGTGGAATAATACTTCCAGGAAACTTAGGTGATTTTAAGACAAGTAAAACAATAGTAGCTTCTGGTTTGTGGTTGTTTTGGTTTGGTTTTTTTGTTTGTTTAGTTGGTTGGTTTGTTTTTTTTTTTACTAGCTCTGTGTTTCTCTTCTACATTGAATTATTTCAAATTTTTGTTTGTTTTGAAGCCTTTGTTACAACCAGCAGCTTCAGCCTGTCAGACTAGCATGGCTTATTGTAGAATCACTAGCTATATACAAATATTTGTGACTTGTAGAAATTACATAGGAAGATGCTTAAAAACCAGCAATCTCTATTTCGGTCACACTGCAAATATGCTATTGTGTCAAATCAGTAAAACTGATGAGCATCATCAGCTGATGACTGATCATCTACTTAAGAGGGTAAATGGGTCAGATTGGTCAGTTAATCTTGCTCCCCCCTCAAGGTCATTACTTTGTGTCTTAAGGTTGGTTTAAAACACCCAGCATGTGAGGAAGAACTGTATTTCTGGCTTCATTTAAATACTCAAATTATTCCACTTGCTTGAATACTTTAAACTAAAAGTTAACTACAAAATGTCCTGTCAGAAACTCTATGCAACACTGTCATAAAACAGCTTAGAACCTCCCTCATAACACATGATACAGGCTATAATCTGTTTTGTGGCCAGACGCTAATTTGGGTACCTTTTAAAACAGCCAAAGCACTTTGAATGGCATGCAAACACAGATGTTAAAAGTGATCTTGAATGTTTCATCATTTGTTTGGTATGTTATCAAGCAGTGAGCCTAAAACTTGATTCATTTAAAGTTAAGGCAGAATTACTCTCAAGCTCAGTTCTGTTTAAACTAAAGTCGTGAAAGCGTATATGTGTGTTTATACTGTGTATTTATCCATTTTCCTGAAATACAGTAAAGCTTATTCACATTGAACATTCAAATACATTGTTTGTCTTTAAAGCATGCAATAAACTTATCTGCGGGAACTAGCAGGTCTGTATTCCATTTAAACATTTTTTCTTTAATATACTGCATTTCTTTTCAGTGTTCTTAATCTAATCTCCAGTTCTTTCTGCAGATGGCATATATCAGACCACTTTTATTAGGCATTTTTTGTCAATAGCTCATTCAACACATGACTACTGGCACTGGTGCATTTCTAAACCCCTAATGACAGTCACATTGGGATTAGATAAGCAATAGCACAAATACTATGCCAGGAGAAACTGCACAAAAGGAGTGCAAATATAGGATAAAATATAAAGTCCAGGATTTTACTTTTTTAACATGCTAGTAGGCTTATTTTTAAATCAGTAAAGGAGCTGTGCTATCACTGTAGTTTAAATTCAACTTTTAAAAAATGACAGATCATCTACTCTGCTCTTCTTGGCCTGCTCTTCCTCTTCTTCTGCATCTTTTGCCCATTTCATCATTCTGTCATCGGGACTTGAGTATTCTAAAACTTACTACAGTTACTGCACTGTAGCATTCAAAGTGTTCATCTTAAAAATCAGTCGTGTGGAATATTGGCTTCTACTTTTATTTCCATTTAATTTCCTGTTATCGTTCCTTTCTTGTCTTGCCGAGCCCAAAATATGTGATGTAAATTTGGCTATGGCTGCTTTTTACTAGCATCTAGGTTATTACTATTTCTTTTTGTCTGTTTGCTTGTTTTTTCTGTAAACTATCTACAGGTACCTTGTTGACATTTTAAAAAAATTTAGTTGATCTCTGCCAATGCACGTTCCCAATGAGGTAAACCATGCTGGTGCAAAATAAGACTTGTAAAAATACACTTCATTCTGATGTGCACCGTATGATTGAATGTTTACATTAATACACATTAAATATATGTTCATTAAGGGATTTTGACGTTCTTAAATATATAAAAAGTTCAAGAGTGTGAGATACGCTTTCTTTAGACTTTGTAAGTAGTTTTCATTGCTGCAAAGTTACAGTTTTGCTCCCTTCATACAAAACCTTTCAAGTGCGTGAGAAGTATGTTTGAAATAATGTGGCCCTTTTAACTGACATCTAATGGACATTCAAACTGGGGGGGGGAAGGCAGCCGTTAAAGAAAACAAGAAACTCATTGGTTTTCGTTCAAGAAAACTATTAAGCAAATCCCAATGAATTAAATGCAGCTTGTCTTATGAAACATATACGAATAACATTAATGTAATCGGTATCTTTCCAAGACTTCCTTTGCACCTTTCTGATCAGTTCTAAGATGACGTTAAAACAGTGACTTGAGAGTAAACTTTGAATTAAGTGGTCATCTGTATTTAAGCATTTATTTGCTTGCCTTTTTTTTTTTTTTTTTTAACACAACTCCTTTATAGGTTTAACAAATAGATTTTATGACCTGGTAATTCTACTAAATGATGCATTTTTTCACCCCTTTTTTTGTTGGCTGTTCTGTTTAAGAAATCTGTTGCTCAGTTGGGGAGAAAAAGTTTTATGCAATTTGAGTGATTAATTGTGCAAATGATTATAAAAATTGGTTTGTAAGCAACCTATAAGCTGAGATTTTGTTTACATAAACTTTGGTAAACGTTACACAGAGCAATTCATGACAATTGGGAATGATCTTCCAGTGGAACTTTGACTAATTACTCTGACTGTGTGTGATACTATGAAATCTTGTCTGACTGTAAATGTGCGAGTAGTTTTGCACTTTCTCTGATGGCCTTTTTTAAAAATCTTTTAAAATTTATACATATTTTCTGAACCAAATAAGAGTATCTTTTATTTCTGTTGCTTACCTGTAGTTTAAGAAAAATCTTGCCATGGTAGGTTTACAGATGGGACTTCTCATATTTGCTTTAATTGTTTTCATCATATTGCTCTGTTTTGACACAGAAAATGGCAGAGGATGCTTCTGTAAAGACTTCTGCCAAGAACTGCCAAGCAAGCAATGGGAACAACAATATTTCTTCCCATAGTCCCTCAATAAGCTGTATGCAAAATATCAAAGAACAGATACCGAAGTATCAGGTAATGTTCATTACTTTTCTTGCTTGTGTTTATCCATTTTACTGAAGAAGTTTGTATATAAAAGCCTTAACTTACACGCATTGAATGACTAGTTATATTTCTAGTATATTACGAGTTGATCTGAACCTTGAGATATCTACCCTATCTTTAAAGAGCTGTAGAGTAAAACATGTGGGTACATCTTAACCTTTTGGTCTATCTTGGTCTTGTCTTTGAAAGAGTTACAAAAGATATTTAGTAGCATTATTATTTGTGAAGGTCATAAAAAGCACTATACCGTTCTCTGTTCTTGTTTTGAAAGATGTCTACCTATGCTTCAGGTCAGTTCTGAAGAAGCTGTTGAACATGGTATATTAAGAGTCCCTTTATTCTGTCTTCCTGTGACATGAAATTTTTAAGAGAACTGTTTTCTAGGTACTCTGGCTGTTTCTCAGTGAAAACATAAACATTTCATCTAGAAAAATGTAATTTTGAAGCACATATAGATTAAGGTAGAAAAAAAATGATATTTAACTAGAAGGTAAGTGATTTCCTTCAGAATTAACAAACTTCTCTCCATATTTGCTATTGATGATCAGTCTTTGAAACAAAATAAGAAATCGGTCTGATTATACTTAGAAACACAGTCTTCACAAATTATTTTCTAATCAAAAATGTTTCTAAGAAGCTTTCTATAAAGGCAGAGAAAGAGAATTTACTCATTTGAATAAGGAAGACAGTTTAATGCTTGGGGATCCAGACCACAGAATTTAAATCCTGTGAACACCTACAGGTTTCATCAAACACTCCATTATATGGGAATGTTGCTGGACACAGCTATTTCTTTGGAAATACAGTATATCTTTTTTCCTCTTTCTTGCCTTTGGAAGTCCCCTGGTATAAGGGTAACAATGCCCATCTAGTGAGTAAAACAGAGTATGTCTTCCAGCTGTACTTGCTTGTACATGCACTCAGTGTGTTAGAACCACACAGGATCTTAGTCTACATGGAAAAGCAGAACTTATTTGTATTCTCCATCCAAAATGTAGCACTATGGCACTATGTTAAATTGAAATAGTATGCCAAGTTATTATTGACTTTGCTCTTCCCATCTTGTCTGTGTAGTACACCAGACCAGCCTCTGATGTCAACATGCTGGGAGAAATGATGTTTGGCTCAGTGGCAATGAGTTACAAAGGCTCCACCTTGAAAATTCACTATATACGGTGAGTGTCCTTTTCTTTGATGCACTCTCTTGTCAGGCGCTTGGAATTGATGACTCACTGAAATGACTGTTTATCCTTTCAGCTCTCCCCCACAGCTGATGATAAGTAAAGTCTTCTCAGCCAGGGTAGGAAGCTTCAGTGGAAGTAACAATAAGTAAGAACCTTGTTTTTATTTTTTTCTTCCATATCCAATGTAGTTGTCTTTTCTTCTTTCTCCTTTTGTAGTCCTTCTGTCACTGCTTCTAAATTTGACTTAGCTGAAGTGGAAAAGTCTAGTAGAAAATCAGAAATGGCAGCTGTGGAGAAGGATTCTCTTTATAGATCACAGCCAGGCCACCCAAGTTTAAAAAGTAAAATCCCTCCAAGTTTCTGCTTCTTAATTTGTCTAGGGCATGCAGTTAACTTCAGAGGTTAGGTGCTTTGGACAATCAAAGCCTCTATGTCTTCCTGCTGCCACCAGAACGGTGAAAAAGAGGTGTGTGTTGAGAAACCTTTGTGTCTCTGTACCCCCTTTCTGTTTCTTTCAACAATGACAGAAGATACACTGTTTCTCATCTGTTCCCTTTTTCCCTGTCCCAAAAATGCACAAATGTGAATAAACTGAATCCCAAATGTGACATACAGAAACTTACAATAATACAAAGAGGGAGCCTATATAGAAAATAAATGCCTGTTTCCTTACAGCTTCAGAAAACCTACTGGTCCTTGAGTTAGATTGTAAAGTTAATCCTCAGCCTTCTTTTTTTCATAAAATGAGCCTAATTCTCAAGCTTATATTAATGCTTATTGATCACATTCTTAAGGAACATTGGCCTTTTCATCCTTTTTAGCTTACAAGATAGCTTTGAATACATCAACCAAGATCCCAGCCTGGGAAAGCTGAGCTCGAATCAGAATGCTTTGGGAACCTGTCGCAGTGGAAGTAATTTAGGTAAATATTTCCAGGTTCTATGTCTTTCTGACAACATGAGGCCATCTGTTCGTTCAGTTTATTTTTTTCCTGTGGATCACCACCTTTCCCCCCCCCCTTTTTTTGCATTGCGTTTTTTCTACATTGCTTTTGTTTCCTAGGTGTGTTACAGCTGTGTAGCAGCAAACTGCTGCAGGGTGTGTCTGAAGGAGGTCCCCTCCGGCTCATCCGCAGTGCTTCTTTCTTTGCAGGTTTGTGTGGAATGCCAGCCACAGTGTGACCCATCCATATGCACACACAAATCCAGCTCTTTCTGAATCCTTGCAGGACATACATAATTACTCTCTAGAAACAGAAAGGGCTAAAATAGTGACAAGAGATGTATCTGCTTATACTTAAAAATCTTTCTTCCAAAAAAATAGCTAAATCAATTGCTTTTTGTTCATATTTCTTTTCTAATTCCTGTGTTTAATTTTAAAGGTATTTTTATGCAGTGTTTTAAATAATGAATGAGCCCTCATGTTTCTTAGAGAACTTATGTTTCCTGGCTTGTAGCTGGTTTCTTGCTAGTGTGCAGGTGTCTTGCTGGTGTACAGCTTTTTTCTTCTCTTACCTCTTGCTACTTTTTTTTAATTTGATGGCAGACATTCAAAACTAATTCTTGAGCTAAGTCTGGGAGGCTTTAAGGTTTTTTTTTTAACAATATCAATTTCTTATCTTTTTCAAAACTTTAAACTACATAAAGTCTCCTTTTACAGGCATACTGATGAGCCATGCAGGTGGGTAGATCTTAGGCCTAATTAGTTCTGTTAATTGCAAAAATGTGAACTGGAATACCAATGCAGTTTCTTCACAGCCTTTGCAAATCTTGCATGCTCTACAATTTGAGTGACTCTGCACTACTAACACTTCAACATAATATGACATAAGCTGAATGTTTCTTACTGTGAGGCTTTGGATAGTAAATCTCTGCTTGTGGAGTGAATCAGAAGTTTAATGGACCTCCTGTTTGACTATTTCATTATGATGTTAACCTGTGTAAAATGACAATCTTGCACACACAAAAAAATGTAAAGAGTGACAGATGGGGGTATCACCAGCCCTCATTTTCAAAGCATATCTGATTTCTAATAATGTAGACTGTATTCACATTCTTAAGCTTCTTAGAGATGTTTTTAGATTGGGGCAAATAACCAACTTCCTCTAGTAACTCAGTATGGGAATACTGTTTGCTGCCACCTCTGCTCACACCATACTGCTTATTTGGAGTAACAGTACAGTATGTAACCTTGCTGTTTTATGACCTTTAAACTTAAACATTTTTTTTTAAATGCTGACAAATAGTATGATTAGTTATGTAATATTTTCTGTTGATCTGATCTGTTTGTTTTAGCACACAGCACGCCTGTTGATATGCCTAGTAGAGGACAAAATGAGGACAGAGACAGCGGCATTGCTCGGTCAGGTATCTGCTGTCTTTTTTGCCTGCTTTTGTGATTATGTTACAATTCTTTGGTGCACTGATTCACCTGACATATAGGCACCTTATGACCTGTAAATCCAAAATTTTTGGATCTGCTGAGGAGTTTTCCTTCTCCTTTTGCCCCAAGCCTTAATGCAAGAATATTGGTAATGATATTCTTTGTTTACAGCCATTGTTTTCTGGGTTCTTAACCAATATATAATTTGGAGAAAGAACTGGCTGGAGCCCTTACTAAAGCAAGGGAAAAGAAGATGGTTTTGCACTGAATAGGAAAAGGAGGGCAGGAGACCAGGAGATCTGTATGTTGTAATGGGAGGGCAACACCTCTTAGGACAGAATGCTTTTAATGAGAATAAGAATACTTTCAGTATGTTCTAGTGAGGAAGATCTATGACTTTGTAAGAAAAGAATGTCCTCAGGCAGCAAGATTTATTTAAAATAATTGTGTCTCCTGTAGCAAGTGAGTTATGTGAAAAAGATTGGCAAGAAAGAGCAATATTTGTGGGAATTTGTTCCCAGTTAAAGAAAAATATTTAACCGGCACTTTGCAATTCAGTATATGTGGGGTTTCTTGCTTTCTTGATAGCATCTCTGAGCAGCCTTCTGGTCACTCCTTTTCCATCTCCAAGCTCTTCTTCATCATCTTCTAGCAGCTACCAACGTCGCTGGCTCCGAAGTCAGACAACCAGTTTAGAGAATGGAATTGTTCCAAGGTGGTGAGTGCAACACCTTCCTTCTTACAACAGCTGTTTGGCAGGCATTTAAGCTAAATAGAGCTTAAGCTTCTCTTCTTTAAAAGGACAAATCCTGTTATTAAATGCTCTCAATTCAGTCTAACTTCTATGCATGTTACATAAGATTGCCAATATGAAGAAAGGTTTTGGCTGAATATGAACTGCAAGGCCCGATTTGAAACATACTTATTTTTATTGAACGTATAGGCTGTGTCTGAAGCCACATTCTGAAAAGCAAATTAAAAAGTTTCTGAAGGAGCAGAGCATCCTGTTGAGATGAAAGGGACTGTAACAGCACTGCTGCCATAATTACATTATACTATGATGAAGTCTGACTAGTGAGCAGTTACTGAAATTTTGGAGTAATAGCCCATGACAACTCTCCTGGCTGGTACAGGATGTTCCTGATGTGACTTCTGCCAAAACAGGAAGAAAAAAAAGAGCTGTGATCAAAAAGCTTGGCTTCTGTTTTGGAATTTTATTAGCTTTTGTAGCTCAGTGGCATAACAAAGCATGGAATGCAGCAGACCTTTCATAGCTAATAAGCAAATTCTTTCCTTGTCAGCTGCAAAACAGCAAATGGTTCTTGATTATCTGCTCATATGTACTCATCCACCTGTACCCAGAGACAGCATGGAATTAGTGAAGAGCTACAAGAAATTCCTACTGTTTGGCCTTTCTCCCTCTTTGTTTTCAGTTAAAGGAAGCTTAAAAGCTGCCAGTTAAAATATGTGGTCAGTAAAAAACAAAACAAAAACCTTTTGGAAGAGACTTCTTTCCCTAGGGTCAACACTTGAAGCTTTTCCTGGATATTCTTTCCGAATCATTTTTTAACATGAAGAATCATGCAGTGGTGCTAATATAGCAGTCATGCTTTCTAAGTCATGCTTGCAGTTGAGAATAAGCTAGTAAACATTTTGCTTTCAGTAAATTGAAGTACTTTTTGGTCTAGTTTCCTGAAGAAATAGGGCTGAGAGCAGTGCATGCAAAAAAGTTAAAACATTTAGGGTAAATAAGGTAATTTCAGCCCAGTTTAAGTAGTAGTCAAAGTTTCACAAATAGAAATTTCCTCAAAGTGTTAAGAAACTAAAAAATTGTTTAGAGGAAAGCAGCCCTTTTGGGCGGCTGCTTCGCTGTAGGGAGTAGGTTGTGTTTCTTCCATGTTGGAGAATCTATGCTGGGGAAAGATATTGGAAACAGGACATTTTTATTTCCGCTATCTAGATCTACTCTTGAATTGGGATTCTTTCTAAGCCAAAAAGCCTCTTCAGATACTTGTTTTCTGATTACTTGCTAGAGAAACAGTAGGCTTCTGATTGAATACTTCAGTGACAGCAAAGTTTGCACTTCAGTTTGTACAGCCAAGATTCTACAGTCTCTGTGACTGATGTTTTAGGCCAATAGCTCAAAGAAAATGAGATGTCTAGCTGGAACTCCATGTAGTCAATTGGCAGGCAAGCTAAATTAGCAGCTTTGTTGAAAAGGCTTCTCTCGCAGACCTAAAGTCTTCAATTTCTGTTCCTGGGAAGCAGTACAAAAGCTTGTGATGTTTCTTAGATGATGACTGACCATCCTTTCCCAACTTCCTTGGGAATTTCTGTCTCTGCATGCAAGTTCCTGAAGTTCAAATGAGGTTATGTTTCTGTCTTGAACTCTAGTTTCCCACAAGCTGGTTTTTTCTGGGGTTTTATTGTGTGTGGTTTTTTCCTGTATTCCTGGACTCATACCTCTATGATGAGAAAGTTTTGTATATTTAACTTTGTCAAACCAATTAAACTGTAAACCACTTATTTTTAGAATGAACTTAGAATGAATGCTTAGCATTCAGGCTTTCCTCTTGTTAATTGCTTCATAGTGGTCTATAAATGCCACAGGCTCCATTTCAAGATAATTCTGATATGAAAAGCCTTCAAGCCTTTAATTACCACTCACTGATATTGCAGTCTTAACTTACAAAGAAACTCCAAAACCAAGCTATTTCCATATGAGCTGCTGCTCTGAATGTCTCCATTTGTGTTCTAATGGCTTTCTTGTCTGTTCTTACCCTTCTCCCCCTATAATTTCTCAGTGGATTAAAAGCCATTATTCAATTAAAGTTCCTTCCAAAAGACATTTTGACTATACTATTTTACTCATTCATGTATATACTTTTTTTTTTCAGTTAAATTGATCAAGAAACTTTAAGCAAGAAAAAATAATAGTTCTGTAAATCCAGCAACATCAGTATCTAGCACAGCAATGCCAGTATTTATGGAGGAACAGGATGAGGGGATTGCCACCCTTTTGTGTAATCACAGAAGAACTTATGCTGGGCTGAGACTTGTGGATATCATCCATATCGGCTGCCTGTGCAAAAGGACTAGCTTGGAATTTAGATCCGGTTGCTGTGGTACTTGTCTAATTGAGTCTTGAAAATCTCCAAGGATGGGGATTTCACAGCCTCTCTGGACAATGCCCTCCAGTGTATTAACCATTTTCCCCCCTATTTGGCATCATTTGCAAACTTGCTGAAGGTGTGTTTTGATCCACAGACCAGGCTGATAATGAAGATATTGAGCAGTATTGATCTCAGTATCAACCCATGTGAAATATTGAAAAGTGGTATAACTGTTGAAAGAAATGTGGCAGAACTGTCAAGTGAATAAAGAGAACTTGGGGAAATAATAATGGTTGTAAAATAACCACTGTGGTTTTTTTGTTTTGGTTTTTGTTCTTGGTTTGTTAGGGGGTTTTTTTAGCAGAAAACAAAGCATTTTAAGCTGAAGTATATCCAACTTTGAGCTAGGCATACATGTATTTGTAGGTGTTAAGTTTGTGTTTTCACAGTAATTACTAAGTGGTGACATTTTGTCTTCAGTTAAAATAGAAAGTTTTATTTTTCATGGTTAAGTGCCTTAAAACATTCATCTTCAGATGCTGGAACAGTATAGGTAGCATGTTTCCCAACTTCCCTCGTGAGCGGCAGTACAGATTCAAGAGCATTATGGACACGCTGCTGAGCACCTAGGCAGGAGTTTGAGTGCTGAATGCAGTTCACAGCTCTGAAATTACCTTTAACCTCTTTTGCTAATGATTTTGTATGTTGTCTCCATTCTCTTTTCTTAATCTCCCTTAAAGATAAATCCAGAAGGAGGGATTTTGTAGTAACTCTCTTTCAGAGGAAAATGTTCACACCACTTTAGGAGCTGGCATCTTTGGAGGTTGCCTTCCTCCTATCTGAGCAAACATAGGTCTTACCTGACATTTTGATGGATATCCTCTGTTCAGAGACAGGTGACAGCAAAGTCTTTTGTAGTCAGTCAAAGGAGACCTAAGAATGAATTACCTTCTACTATAGAGAGAGATATGGATAGAAGACAAATTACCTCTCAGTACATAGGTAACTGTCCTAACAAATCTGTCTTACAGGTCCACTGAAGAAATGTTTAGTATGGCTGATGAAAGTTGCAGCTCCAATCCTGCAATGGTTCGGAGGAAAAAAATTGCAATCAGCATAATCTTTTCTCTGCCTGAAAAAGAAGCAGCACAGAGAAACTTCCAGGATTTCTTCTTCTCTCACTTTCCTCTTTTTGAATCTCACATGAACAAGCTGAAATATGCAATAGAAAAGGTACAGAATTCTATTTTGGCTTAATGTGGAAAAGTAAGTGTCAAACAGAATGAAGTATTCTAGAATCTGATAGATGAAGAGTGGGAGAAGGTGCGTGGTTTCAAGCTTCCCTCCCTCCCTCCTTACACATGTAGTCTTGAACCTGAGCCCAGTGTAGGAATTGAGCGTTTATTTTCTAGTCAGAATGAGAATGGAGAGTTTTATGCTATGGGTGGCTTTTCTTTTTCTTTTCTTCTCACCATATTTCACTATGAGGTTTTCTCGACTCCCTGGAGACTGTGGAAATGATGGTATTCTATCCTTTCATGCAGTCACTAGAAGAGATACACAAAATGTTTGTTGCTGTCTTCCCCTTACTCTCTCAAAAATGTTCTATTCTCTCCCCATGTCCAGTCTTAGGGATTAGTCTCTCATGAGGTGGAGGGAGGTTGGCAGCTATTGCTGTCCTGAGTGGCTGTATAGCACTGGGGCTAGATCTTAATTATTTTGACATGTTAATGAAGCTTAAAAAGATGAAGAATGTGAATCCTTTAAGAAGCTGTTTTGTGTCTTTAACTCTTAATCAAGGCCATGATCTCATGTAGAAAAATAGCAGAATCCAGCCAAAGAGTGCAGGTTTATATCAGCCGTGTCATGGATGCCCTGGGAGAATTCAGGTGAGTTGATGGAATTCTGAATTACAAGGAGAGCCCTTCTCATGCCCCTCTAAAGATACTTGTCACTTCCAGTTATAAGCAACTGAATGCAGGGTCTTTTAATTTAGCCAGTCTTGAAGTTAGTGTGAATGAATTTTCTGTATTGGGTACATGTTTTTAGAAAACTTTAGCAAAACCATCTCAGCCATTTTCAGAATGAGAGTAAAAGTAGTTCTGTTGCACCCACCTGTACCTGGGACTGTCAGTTAAAGTCTTTAAGATCTCATGAAGAGTTGGCTTCCGCTGATGCCTGTGTAGATGAGTGGATCAATTCTTGTATTCAGGCAGATGAATTGTCTACTCCTAGCTATAGATGCTGAACGGTGTAACTGACAAGAAAGTTGCTGTCAAAGGCTCTCTTTTTGGTACCTAAGAGAGGAAGGAATGGCCAGAGGCCACGAAAGGCAGCCCAGGAGAGACAGACAAGGCTTTGGTGGGATGGAGTTTCTGTAATGTCTGGAATGTGGAAGCAAATCACTGCAATGAATAGAATGGGTTCTGTCCCCCCTCAAAATGATTTCTGAATCATTTCTCTGAATACAAATACATAGGGGAATGCAAGAAAGGGAAGACAAATATATAATTCATATGAAGACACTAAGTTACTGGTACACTAAATTAAACAGACTAGTGTTCTGGGACACTAGTAATTAGTGTGTCTGGAAAACTCTTCCAGTTTGTTTAGTCTTCTAGACCTTACAAAAAAAAAAAAAAAGAAAAAGCAATGGACGATAGAAGAGGAGAGGGGCTACTTGTATTTGCAAGGTTGAAATGTGCATGTTAACACTTACTCTTGGGGAATTTTTTTTGAGCAGAGTTACCATCTGGAACCTGTATTCTGTTCCAAGAATTGCAGAGCCTGTGTGGCTTAATATGATGTCCAGCACCCTGGAAAAGAATCAGCTATGCCAGCGTTTTCTTAAAGAATTTACATTTCTGATAGAACAGATCAACAAAAATCAGTAAGCTTCTCCCACTTCCTTTTTCTTAAAAAAACAAACAAACAATTCCCCCCCCCCCCCCCCCCCCCCAAAATCCAACCCCACCCCTTGTGTGCTTCCTTATGCATGTGGATGTTAAAGCACTTAATATTCTTTTACTGGTGTTACTTCGGTCATATTCTTTTTCCTAGGTTCTTTGCTGCTTTGTTAACCGCAGTGCTGACATATCATCTGGCTTGGGTCCCAACGGTAATGCCGGTTGACCATCCTCCCATAAAAGCCTTCTCCGAGAAGCGCACATCACAGTCTGTGAACATGCTGGCAAAATCCCATCCATATAACCCTCTCTGGGCACAGCTTGGTCAGTAGGAAATGGAAAGCTTCAGACCTCTCTATAACTGGCACCTTCCTGCATCCACTCCTCATATCTAAGAGCTACTTGTGATCCAGATCATGTTTGCTGATTTGCCTTGCTGTAAGCTGGGCAGAGCTATCAACAGATGTCTTGCACCTGGTTAAACAGAGCATTGGAGGCCTGTTTGCATAGCCTGAGTGCTCTGCTTTTTTCCTTGGTCCCTTGTCATCCTCTGTTACACTGCCTGGTTAAGTAACTTGGTATAGAAGTATGAAGATGGTGCAAGTGCTGTGAACGATCTGAGCAGTTTGGGAAGAACAAGAGGGAACAGACTGGATTGAGGGAAGTTCTCTGGGCCTTGGAGGCCCTTTGTAGTTGAAAATGCCCTGGTTACCTCCTTTTATCTCTTTGTCACAGAGCTAGGATGGACACCAAGATAACAGTAGAAATCTGGCAACTGGCAGTACCTCCATTCATTCACAGTTATGTGAGTGGGCTTGGGCCAAGATTCTTCTTTCTATGCCCAGCTCCTCAGGCTGTTCTCTGACAAATATTTTATAGCTTATAAGTTATCTTGATACAGGGGATTCAATAACTGCTGTCAAATGAGTAGGTGAGTGAGAGCTGAGAGAATAACGCTGCCAGTGGTAAATCCTTGAAAATTCTTCCTCTTCTTGGCAGTAGCTGTGAGTCTGACATCAAATTGGCCTTAACTTTAACTGATATACTATATTGCCGTGTAAAATAACACACATGCACACTAAAGCAATAATGTGACTTTTACACTGTGCTACTGGCTGTGTTTCTTGCTAATTGTCTCAGTTATGGTTGTTATTTTCAGCAATTTTTATGAAACTAAGAGTTGCTACCTTGGCCATGTAGTTGTAGTTTAAGTGTTTCCTGTTTTAGGATGTCTTTAAAATGTTATGCAGAGGAGTAACGGATTAGACTTGGAGGGGAAAACAGAAGCTTGCTAGGGTGTTGAGGATGGAGCCGGGCCTGGGGTTACAAAAAACAGCTGGACTGGAGGCGTAAGATCAGCAGTAGCTCTTGTGGTCACTCCCAAGAGCCACCACTGGTGACTAGTCAAGAATCTGTTTCTCTTCTTGCCTTCCCAGGCTGTATGTTGCTACCAGCATTGGCCTAGCCAAGTTCTCAGTGCCTGAACTCAAAATGCTTTCTGGTTTCGTTTATTTCTTATAAAGCCTAAAAGCCATTATCTGGTAGTTGCAGTAAGTGATAATGAAAGTAAGATGTTGCCCTCTGCTGGTCTCCTTCTTAAGAAAGGGTGGGGGTGTGGTGTGTGAAATAAAAAATCATGGGGCTTAGTGCTTTAAAATGGAAATTACTTTTTATTAAGGAAAGGATTTTGATGTACCTGTCTTTCTACCTTCAGACCTATGTTTTCATTACATATTACATATCAATTACAATTACAGACTGATACAACTGTACCACTGTCAGGAAGATATAGTACTGTCTCTTAAACATCAGCTTCAACCTAACAGTCTTAACAGTAGGCATTAGTATGTTTTGAAGACCACAATTTTGACTTTTTGTGCTGTCTTATTAGTAATGGTTTTATATAAAAGTCAATTGTGCAAATGAACATGAAGCCTGAATCTGATTTCTATAGCAACTGTATTCAACTCAAAACTAAAAAGATATCTTCCCATTTCCTTTCCAAATTGCTACTCTCTGTGGCCCACCAGGCATTGAGGTTAATTCTAGATAAGTAGTCTGAAGGCTACTTTCCAATAATAAGGAATGAATTTGCTGACATGTTAGGCTATGGGCTATGGGGCTAGTTGCAAGGGTATTCTTAACTGGGAGAAGACAGCACACTGCCACCACACCTTCCCAGTGCATCGCTGGCATCATGGGAGATGGCAGATCTTGGTGCAGGAGACAGTGAGAGCAGTGAAATTCCTGTCTCATCGATCCTTGTTTTGCAGGAATGGAGTCAGTAGCCTTACTTCTTTTATATTTTGTGTGACGAAGAGGAGGCTGGGCATAAATGTGTTGTTTGGTGGTTCTGTTGGGATTGTTTGGGCTTTTTTTTTTTGCTGGTTTAGTCTCCTCATGTTGAAACCAGAGGTCCCCTTGCCCTTGGTAGAAACCTTCCTGAAGCTCTGATTATGACTTACATTTGGTGTTGCTTCTTGAGGTTTAGTACAAAATCCTGGTGGCAAACTCATTCCAGAACATTTGAGCAGCCCTGAACAAGGACTTAGCACCTAAAACAATCTGATAGGTTAGCAGGTAACTGATAAAGCTTCAAGCCAGAGAAGCCTGCTTTCAAGGTGAACACTTACGGTGGCTAAAGAAAATTGAGCTTTTGGTGGCTGTCTCCCATCTGCTGGTAATTTGGCTAGGCAAAAGCAGTTTAGTGGGTGTTCTCTAATGGGTATCAGGTGAAGAAAACTGGGTTAACTCAACCTGGTAATAGATATTTCTTGAGTTAACCCATCTTTGACAGAGCATGTGAATGTTCCTTTATTGGCTATCTATGTTTACTTATCCCAGAACTTTGGAGTAGAAACTCTTCAGCTGATAGAGGATTATAGGCAGCTGGAAGATAGTTACTACTCTCCCAAACAAATATGTTGAAAGTAGGATATGTATGACCTTAGTTCTGTTAAAAAAGCAGTTCTTCAGGATAAATGAGCTAGCAAATAGCAGTTCTTGGGGGGACTCAGATTATGTTGTAGTACCTACCTTTCATATTACAGTTGTATTTTAAGTAGTGAATATATTTTCTAGGTCTGTGCCACCCCCTGCCAAAGATAAATGCTCATGCTAGTGAGGTTAACTCCAAATACATAGAAGTGCATGTACCTTGCCCAAAGTACATGCCTCTTTTTTCAGCACCTTATTTATTAAGCTAATATTGAATCCTTTTTTACTTTTTTGATATCTTAGTCCTGAAAAATATAATTTAGATTTTATTTGTATGAAAATTTCTGTGTTTAACAGAAAAAGTCACTGCAATAAAACAGAATAACTTTGATGTGAAAAAAAAATGAGTAGAAAAATAGAAAATAGTATAGCTGGCTTCAGAGTTTAGCTGGATCTATATTCTTCTTCACCCCCTGTTGTGTCAATTTCCAAGTGATAATATCTTGTAAGCATCATGTAAATAAAAACCTTAGTGGCTTTGAACAGAAAGAAACTGAGTAATAGCAGCTAATCCCTCACAAAAACACCAAAACCCTTCTGGACACAAGCCAGGTATAACAAGTGCTAGGGGACTACTTTTGTTATTATTTGTTTTAAACTTTTATGAACTTACTGTGAAAGAAACTGTCTGATTTGTGTCCATAGTAAATGCTGTTTCAAAATGTGTTGAATTTAAACAGTATAGCTTATATTACCACCAAACATATGCATGTGAAATTTTTTTTTTTTTCCTGTATAGGTGATCTCTACGGTGCCATAGGCTCTCCAGTTAGATTGACCCGAACCGTTATTGTTGGAAAGCGCAAGGAGTTGGTGCAGCGTTTGCTTTATGTTCTAACTTACTTCATTCGGTGCTCTGAGCTGCAGGAAAATCAGCTGACATGGAGTGAGAAGGCTGGGGAAGGAGAGCAAGTGCTAAATGGAAGCAAGATCACAACTGCACTGGAAAAGGGAGAGGTAGAAGAGTCTGATTATGTGGTTGTCACTGTTAAAAATGAACCTGCACTTGTGCCTCCAATGCTACCTCCAAAGAATGAGGGAAGTAAGAACAATAGTATTGCAGAGTGGGCACATGACCAAGAAAGCACTCATGCTGTCCCAGCCTCTTCAAAAGAAAAGAGAGAAGCAATAGGAAAGGCCAGTCAGAACTCCGAAGCATCTGTTGACTGTCTAACTAGCAGTTTCCGTAAAGGAGCAGCCGATGGTAGGAAAAGAACTGTCACTGATACAGGAATCGTATCCTACCACTTTGAAGAGCCATCTAAATTGGAGGATTTAATGGATATAAAGAAGAACAAGAACCAGAATGAGAGAAAAGTAGAAAAGCAATTGTCTAGTAGGTCATCTGCCTTACCTTGTCCTGAGAGGTCTGGCCACAGGAATTCACACTTAGAAAAGGTCACCTTTCAGATTGGAAGTTCTGCATCACCAGAGTCAGACTTGGAAACTCATAGAAGAGAAATGGAAGAAAATATGAAGGCATTCAGAAAAAATCCAGAGGTGATACGTTGTGCTTCAAGTTCCACAAATCTGACCATAGATGCTTCCCAGAATCAAAAAGAAAGTTGTGAAGCTGCCTTTATACCCTTCAGTAAACATAATGTTTGTTATGCACAAATCCCACCTTGTGAAGGGAAGGAGAGTATACTTAACCAACACATGGAAAGTAAAGGAACTGAAATTAATTTAGTGAACACAGTATCTAGTGAACCACTTTTGCCCACAGATAACATAGAAACTGTAAAATTGCCAAGCCTGAAAGAAGCTAGAACTTTATGCTCTGGCAATCTGGAGAACTATTCCCCTGGCTGTGTAGAAGTAGTTTCTGCTGTCAAACAGGATTCCCCTAAAGTAGGTGCTAAAGATGTCCCCTATGGGGATGCTGGAAGGAAAATCCCCTTCAGAGTTGAAGGGGACATTCCAAGGAATGAGAGTTCAGACAGTGCTCTTGGAGCTAGTGATGAAGAAGGTGATTGTTGTATCCCTGATGAAGTGCATCATGATAATGTCAGCAAAAGACTTGAAGAGTTTGCAGAAGTGGAACTTCCTTTACCAAGGTAAAGAAGTTTAATTTAGAACTAAATGGAGTCAAAAGCAGTTGCTACTTTAGAGATGTTCAGGGTTTCAAGTCTGAAATCCTCTGGGTGCTTGACTAAGTTCCTTGCAAACAAATCCATAACAGACACCGATGTAGCTAGGATTCTTGTAAACAGACTTGGCAAAAAGAAAACCAAGACAGAGCAGGTTTAGGTAGTGAAGTTTTGTGACAAAGGTGTTCTTGAAATGTCTAATAAAAAGTGATCAAACTTTTTTTTATATAAACTGCCTGAAACATTTAATGTAGTCATGTAGATAGACCATCTGAGGACAAGCAAAACTTAGCTTTGCTTAAACTGATAACTGTTTAGATTTGACATATTTGACAAATCACAGACAGATTTGAAATAAATAAGGGCATCCTATTTGAAAACTTTAGAGCTTTACAGGTGCACGTGAAGCTGGCTGATGCTTAAGGTAGGCAGCTAGAAAGAGTTTGCTTCCTGGGCTGAGTTGGAGAAAACTCAAATTTAGCAAATCTGTTAGCTGCAGAACAGGGAGCTCATACATACCACAAGCTTTAATACATGTAGATTTGCCTTTTCATAAATTTGAAGGAATCAATATGTTGTTAAAGTTCAGCTTTTAAAATCCACGTTTCAAAGAGCACCAGTAATTGGCTTACTGTATTTAGAGTACAATTGTTGATTAGTACTTGTAGTAGAAGCAGGAGTGATAAACCAAACTTTGCATTCATGTAAAATCTGAATGCAGTCTGTCAAGCAAGAATCTTACCTGCTTTGTATTTCTGTCTTTCAGGTCAAATACAATCAGCAGTCAATGCATGAAAAATTTTGGAAGATCACTTCTAGGTGGTTACTGTCATACATATATACCTGATCTAGTGCTGCATGGAATAAATAATGATGAAAAACTCAAGCAGTGTCTACTAGCAGACCTACTTCATGCAATGCATGTGAGTTAAAGTACTCTTCTGAGTCATAGTAGGAGTTGTGGTATTACTGAGATCTACAGAAGCAGGTCCTTTGAATAAGTTTCTTTCTACTTACCTGTTCTTAACAGCCACACCTGACATGTCTTCCTTCTTGAAAGATGTAAGCCCTTAATTGTGTGCAAAGCCTGTTCACACAAGAATCACGTGTGCTTTCCCTTATACTCGCTTAAGCCTTCTCTTCAAAGATAAACACAAGGAAAATTGTTTGCAACTTCAACTTACAAACAAGGAGAAAAACCTCAGACTGCTTCTCTTTTTAGTCACAATAGCAGACAGAATTATCTATGTTTCATAAAAATGATATGCAAGTTGAAACATCTTATTTTACTGCTTACTGGCATGTGTTGCAAGGGAGATGAAGTTTTGTGGAGGCCTGTATTATACTAGACTGTAGCAGAAGTGACTGACTACAGAAAGTAACTGTCTATAGGTAAGAACTTTGCCATGTTCTTACTCTACTTTAGGTACTCCTGAATTATATGATTAATTTATAACTAACCTTTCACTAAAGTAACTGCGTGATCTTAGTATGCAATTTTAAATGTTTATCTAGTAATTGTCAACAGCTTCTCTCTTATAGCAATTAAGAATCATCCTGCTGGAATGAGTTCATGTACTATCTGAAACAGTGATGTGTGTGTATGTAACTTCTTTAAACAACATCAGACTGGTCTAATACAATACTGTCCCTTCATACATACCCTGCCTTGATTGTGCATAGTGAAATCCCTCACACATCTCTGAAACATTAAATATACTTTCACCATCACTGGATCAGTATAATTATTACTCTTTTAATTTTGGAAGAAAGTTATCTTTTCAGGGAAGGTGGAATACTTGAAGAAAAAACGTTGGAGTAGTGATTTGGAAGCACTACTTAAACAAAATTAAATGCCTTAATCAAATTGGCAGTTAAGACTTAACTGACCTGATGCTGCTGAATGTAAACTCTGAAGTTGGTATTGCTTGTCATTTTTGAGATGCCTTTGGTTTCCTATTGGACAAAAACATCATTGGATGACTTTTTTTATTCCCTGCTTCAGTGTGAATAAAAATGGAACCTCAAACTAAGTTGTGGAAATGTATACGAAAGTGTCACATAATGTTTGTATTTTGTATCTGTTGCAGCATCCAGTGCTAGATGAGCCCATAGCAGAAGCCGTCTGCATTATTGCAGACACAGATAAGTGGAACGTACAAGTAGCCACAAGCCAGAGAAAGATGATGGACAATATGAAGTTAGGCAAGGATGTTTTGGTTTCAAGTCAAGTATCCAGTTTATTGCAGTCTATTTTACAGCTTTACAAACTCAACGTCCCAGCTGACTTTGTAAGTATTTCTTTACTGAAGACTGAAGGTAATGAAAATTGCTTAGCTTAGATAGCAAATGCAGAGTTTTGTACACCATGTTGCTATGCCAATGAACTAATGCCTGAAATAATGCAGAGCTGGTACAACATATTTAAAAGAATGCATGCTACAGTCCAATAACAGATACTGTTTTATCTGTAATTTACATCTAATAGATCAGAGTTAACTACTCCAAAATACATATGCCAAAACTAAAGTTGTTTTAGGCAATTTTAGCATGGTCCTCCTGTTTATGATTAGGACTTGTTAAATTTGGCTTTTATTTTTTTGGTTTGTATAGTTTCCACACTTCTTTACTCTTTATGTTGTTGAAGCTTCTATCTACCCAAGCCCATTTCTAGCATACAACTTTCTATTCTTGGGCTTTCTATTCACCCCCATGCAGTGGATGCCTCTTCTCTTTCCTCCCCACATAATTGTGCCTCTGTGTGTTTACTTGACCCTTCTGTTTTATGCACATTTTAGCCAACCCCGTCAGCAAGTGCTGTCTCAGCCTTGCCAATGCCTCCATAGGATTGCTGGGAGGAGACTGAAACCTGAAAACACCTGGCGGTTGGGTGGGTTGCAGCAGGGGATGTTACTTTGTCATATTGCATACTCCCTAACCCACAGCATCCTTTCCTGTCCTCATTAGTAGTGGACTTCAGAGCAAATCAGTAATGCTCGTTTTGCTGATTACAACAAAATTACCCAGGAGTCTGACAGTGGTAATTATAATACAGTTTTTAATGCACCATTGTATGTGAGGGGAGATGGGGTGTTTTTTAGTAGTCGCCGCTTTTTCAGTTAACAGAATTGGTTTGTCCTTCAGCAGATAGCCTTGAAACTTTGTGGGAAGCCTTTCTAATGACTGTGCTAGCAGATGGAAGACAAAGATACAGCTAAACACTAACAGCTGTAAACAGTATTAGTCGGCAGTGTTTTGGATAAAATTGGTGGTATTGATTATCTAAGTTCTTGCAGTCAAGTGGTAGGCAAAATATGTGGGTACATTGTCAATGATGTCTCTGGATTCTTCTGGGCATTGAAACATATGCAACTTCTATGTCCTAACACTTGCACAGTAACACCTTAAATTCTGGCATTTTTAAACTGAATAGTTGATTCTGCAACTGAAGTGTTCTTTCCAATGTTGCCTTGGGGTTTGTGTATGCAATTTCTGCATGCTTTGTTTGGTGTGGGAGGGGTTTGTAGGTGGAATGTTTTTCAGGATTTTTTTATTTCCTTTTTCTTACAAAAAGGAACAGTGAAGTGACAGTGCTAGTAGTTTGTAAATTTTTTATAATCCACGTTAGAGACACTTTGATCCTTCTGTCAGTGTATTTTACAGCTCTTTGCTAAAACAGAACCATCGGTGCATTGAAGTTAAGTGTTCCACTAAACTCTAGGGGGAGAAGTGTGACTTTTTTATTGTAGTGATTCTATTGATTTAAATTTTGACAAAAACATATGTACTAATATCGATCAGAGATGAGCATAATGCAGTATGTTTGAAGTTTCCTTTAGGAGTGCATGTTTCTTTACATGCAGTTACTGTTCAGATTAATAAGTTTTTGGGGTTTTTGTGGTACGACAGAAAACAATACCCAACTTGAGACTGGATGAAAGGCAAGTGGTGATATCTTTGTTGTGGCACTTCAGACTGGTAACCATACTGCAGAGAGCTTTGCAGTATGCCAGGGTGAGAGGGAAGTGATGATCACAACTGCTGCATGTCAGCAATATGTCAAAAGTTTTACCTACACCTTAACTCATTTTAAGCTCCACTTCTGTTTTTAGAAGTGACTTGACCTTTACTTTTTTTCCATTTAGTCAATGAGAAAAGCTGCAGAGGAAGCTAACGTAAAAAAAAAAAAAAAAAAAAAAAAAGACTTCTGTACCTCTCTTAATGTGGACATTTTTGAACAAAATGGATTCATGTACCAAGCTTATGATCCTTTGCTGGCATTCAGGAGGAGCAGATAATCTTATGTAAAGAATGTCTCTTTTAGAATAATGTGGGATTTGTCCTTACTTGCTCCCTCACAACTTAAAATAATAAAAATCTATAATCCTTTAGCATGAGTACTGGAACTGAAATATATTGAACTGCTACTTTGTGAATCAGCTGCATGCTCCCCCGAACCACTGAGGAAGTGCTCATAGGCTTTTTGCATTAGGGTTACCTGTAATGGAAAAGATAAGAATGTTTTCCTTTCAGCTAGAATCAGAAGTGTTACGATTATAATGACTTGAGTGAAAACTTGCTTGAAGCAAATAGATCAAACTACTCTCAAAAATCTCTTGCCTTTCCGCCACTGGTGGCAGTGATCTTATTCTACTACTATGTAGCATGTTTTTTAAAATGCCTCTTTATCTTCTGTGATTAAGACCTGATGTAAGCTCAGAGAATCATTAAAAATCTTTATCTTGCTCCAGACCATCAGAAGAATACATGGCAGGCTACCGACAAGCATGAGTCTTTTTTTTGCTCATTATTTTTTAATTAGGAAAACTGGTTTCGCAGGACCTCATTTCTAATACTTATGGTTTTCATTCAACTTGAAAAGTACATTGGGTGATGGCCTGAAGCTATTTGCTCCTGTTTCTAATTGCTGTCTATGCCTGCCGGATGATTATACATTTGATAATGTGAGGTTCTCCTGCTTTCATCTCCTGGAGTTTGGAGAGTTGAACTAATTTAACTTTTTTGAAGTGGTCATCCCTGTGGAAAGGAGAAGTATATCAAATTGAATGTACCTTTTGTCCTAGAACAAAGTACCTGTTAAGACATCCTACCTACTGACCTTGTTTTACCAAAAAAATCCCTCTCTCTTTGAAGCTAAGGTTCATCTGCTCTCCTGCAGTTGGTGTGTGTGAAATTACCATACATCACATGACTGTATTTAAAAATAATATGCATTTCTAGCATGCTACTGCTGAAAGAAAAGGGGAGTGATTAAATTGGTATTTCAACTTGAACCTTTTGGCAAACAGCATCAAAGGTTTAAACAATTTTAAACTAGAAGCACCTAGGACTAATAAAAACAAATGCCTAAAAAGGATTTGTTACCTAGCTTCTACAGTAAAGTAGTGAGCAAAAGAGCTATAATTTTATGATTAAAAAGACAATGGTGTCTTCCATTTCTTGAGCCTTAGTTTCTTGAATGGTAGATCCCTAGAGCTAGAGGGCTAATTTTAGGACGTGTTGTCTAAACTGAGTCTTTCAGAAAAAATAGTACTGACATAACAAAGATGTCTTGATCCAAGTATTCTGGTTTGATTCTTAGTAAGATGTCTCGAGTGTCTTTGAACCTGGTTAAAACCATTTAAGTCAGGAGAAACACTGGCTGACTTGAGTGGAAAATGGGTGTGCAGGTTGTGCAACAACCTTGCTGCCCAAGAAAGCTGGAATGCCCTAATTCTATGAGGAGGTTCCCCTTTGAGGGGTAGTGCAACTTTTTAATGTTGCTAGCACAGCTGTAACAAAACCAATTGACTTCTGGATTTTGGAGTGGAGATTTAGTTTGAAAGGTGTTCTAGCTAAGATAAAAGCTAAAATGATATGCTTACATTTCTGTAAAATTTTGCATGTGGCTGCTAAAGCCATTCTGAGGTTTTTGGTCTGTGTTTACAGTGCATAATGCATCTTGAGGATAGACTACAAGAGATGTATCTCAAAAGCAAAATGCTTTCAGAATATCTGCGAGGACATACAAGAGTGCATGTAAAAGAACTAGGAATTGTATTGGGGTGAGTATTGCAGGTATCGGTCTTAACCAATGGCAAAACTTGGGGCAGTATTTTCCTTTTCAGTTTCTGAATGTTCACATCTTGTTCCCATGAGGACTTGCTGCTTACTTCATGTTCAGCACTCTCCTCTTTCATGTGCCTAATAAAGTGTAAAAATGGGTTCTGCTGAGCTATCCAGAAATCAGGAGGAGACACAGTTCTACAGCAAGAACAAATTACTTGTCATTCTTAAATCTTCAGAATGAAAAAAGTTTGGATTTTGGTCATTAGGAGGTTATCCACGCATTCATACACACTCTTTCTGTCTTGATCTCCTTAATGAAAACTTCATCCCAACAAATACTTGAGAATTTTTGGAAGGTTAGGTGGTGCAGTTGTATCTTGAGGGAAGAGGGTTTCTCAAGAAGCAGGTGTAGGAAAATAGACACGTGTCCTGTTTGGCAGCTGCCTTCTAATAATACTATTTGATTGGCATACAACCTTTAGGGATGCACCTGCTGACAGCAGAAGAGGGGCAAGGGGTAAGAAGTGAATACACATTCCCAAGAATATGGGTTTTAGCACTGTAGGTAAAAATTTATCTTTATCCAGACTGTTCAAGATTTCATACTGAGAAATGTAGCTGTAAATAGTAAAAACCTGATATAAGCACTTTTCTCAGTGTGTGTGTGTATGTGTATAAATATATATAAATATATACATACATCCTGGCCTCTGAGCAGCTTTACATTTGGAAATGGTTGGAAACTAACCATTGCATTTGAGAGACATTCCTGGTACCGTTATTGCATAATAATTAATAATTCCAGCTTTTGGTCATTTTTTGTAAGAAGGTGCTACTATATGGTGAACTGAGTTATATTCAAAACATGAAATGCAAAGTCTTCGGTAAGCTGATGTTTAGTATCTTCTTAAAGTGGGCTTATTGGTGCCTACTGCCTACAAGCGAAGGCTTATGGTTTAGCAAATAAATAAAAGTTTTTATTTAAACCACAAAAGATTATATACCACAAAGTGTAATACTGCTATCTTTTGACTTACATGGTAGCATACTTCTTGGTTTTAAACATTATTACCTACCTTTCCTGGTATGTTATGAGTAATGGCAATAAATAATAATGAAACAATGAACTCAGTTATAGCAAGACTCTTCCAGTTTCTTTGAAGTGGATGAAAAATATCTTCTTGTATTTCTCTTCTTTTGTGAAGGTGACTGTATATTTTAAAATCTGTCTCTCTTTTTTTAATTTCTAGGATTGAATCCAATGACTTGCCTTTGTTGGCTGCTATAGCAAGTACTCATTCCCCGTATGTTGCTCAAATACTCTTATAAATTAAAATCTCAGGATAGTCATTCCCTTAAAGTAAAATAAAGAAAATGGGAATGTTGAATGAAGAACAGAGGTGCCAAACACTGGTAAAGGGGAACACTGAGGAAAGCTGGTGATGACTGTACATTCTACCACCTTCCAATTCTGATTTCAACCGGATGTTTTATCGGAGGACTTCAGTTTACATAACGTAAAAGGCATTCAGGTTTTTCTTACAGTCTCACTTCTGACTTAAATCAAGAAAGTGACTGCATCCTTGCATTTTATTTTTATTCAAAGGACACAAAAGTTAACACTATGTGGCAGACCAGGAGCTGCCGTCCAAAACGCTGCTCAAAACCATGAAGTAACAGTTAAAAGAAAAAGTGGGCTAGAATGGGTTTTGTAATACTACACTTGTGAGTGTGGTGTGGTGTATGTTTCTTTGCTGGGGAGGAGGAGGAACTGTAAACTATGTATATAGCATTCCTATACACAAGTGTATTGGATGGGACGTGATTTTCTTGCAGAACATACTCATGATTTTGTATAGTAGAAGTGGTGGGCTCAGAACAAGAAACCTGGATTCAGCAGCCAAATGTTATGTGGGAATGGAGGTGTGCATGAGGTGATGTGACTTTTTCCTTCAAGGACAAGAGGTTAAGAAGGCTATGGCTGCTTCTGTTTTAATGAGAAGGCATTCAAATGAGCCCATGGCTAGAAGTGGAATGGAATGGACTTCTGAGATAGGGATTTTGTGGGAAAGCCTTATGGAATTTCTGCTACAGGTTTACATTTGTTGCTGATGCAACTTCAGTAACTCTCTTGAGTTTCTGTATGACTGTAGTCCTGGGAAATAAACCCGTGTCTTGGTGTCATCAAGTATTACTATCTCCGAGGAGTATGAATTTGACAAACTTCTGTATGATACCAGTGCTGTTAGTGCGTGTCTGTGCGCACGTACACCAAGCAATTGGCACAAACTGAAGACAATCTTATTGGGGAAATAAAAGATAACAAACAACCCTTCACCAAACCTTTAGTCAAAGTATTACTTTTCTCCAGCTACTAGTTGTCACTTGAAGTAGGAATAAAAGAGGAGCATTGTTTGAAGTAAAATGAAATGTAGGGGGCAAACCCCAATATTTGATATTACTATGAATGTTTGCAATTACCCTTTCTGATTCTACAGAAATCTTGAACTATCATCCGGGTGCCTTTCCTTAATAGGTTAACTACTCTGAGACCAGAAACTACTTCTCCACTAGTTGATACTGGCCTTCTGTGTTTCTAGAAAGCAAAATAAAATTTTGTATTTTACTGTTCTCATGTGGTTGATAACATGAATGTAAAAAAAAAAAAATTACTTTTTTTTGCATAGAGCACTGTTAAGCTGGATATGAAACTATGGACCAGACTGAGGAGAGAACAAAGGATCAAAAAAAAAAAACCATTCTTAAAGAAATGGAAAAGTCAATGTTGGACCATTCTGTTGTGAGCCAGCATGAATGAGGTGTCTGAAATTGTCAGCTTGCAAGCAAATTGCTAGCAACACAATTGCTTGGGAATAGTGAATTCTAATAAGAAACTCCTGGTCACCGGTTGTGAGTTCTCCTCGATGGTGATTACAGATTTTTAACACTGAAGGGACACACTTTTATTAAAGTGTTTTTATTTCCTACTACCTTGATGTTTGGACTTTTCTACAGTAAACTTTCAATGATTTGAAATAATGAAATGTGCATATTGTGAATTGTTTAAATGTGATGGGGGTCTTGATTAACCTTGTGTTGCTTTTTGAGGGAAATAGGTAGACTGACCTACTGTGAAGAGAGGTTGCTTCCAAGTGGAGGGATTCTTAATATTCTGATACAATACTTCTAAAGCTGTTCCTTATATGCTGGGTTTCTGACCTGACATTCCAGATGTTTCTTTTATTGCATTTTCATACTTGTCCCTAGTATTCTGCCTAAAAAGGCTAAAATCTTTCTATGGTTCAGGTTTTCTCCTACTGCTTATAGTTAAGCAAACTTTTCATATCTTTGGTCTGTGAATCCTTCTATCTGCTGGAAAGTAAACTTACCTCTGCATATAGCTGTTAGCAGATATCACTCTCTATTCCACAAGGTTAAGACAAAGTAAGAACCATAGAGCAAGTCGCATATTCCTAAACTACCCCTGTGATGGAGAATGTGTGCGTGCGCATGTGTAAGATTATGAAACTGCTTCCCTGAGTATATATAGAAACCCTCATGTACTTTTCTCTATTTCATGTCACTCTTAAATAGTAGCTGAGTTCATTAAAAGTCAATTCCAGTTCTCTTAAAGTATTAGTTGGGTTTTTATCTGAACAGACTGACAATTCTTCAAAGAAATATGTGCTAACATACAAATATGTGCTTTTGTTATCATAGAATGTACTAAGAAAGTCAAAGGTCAGGCAATGTTCAGTGATTTCAAGACTAATACCATGATCAGTAACACCTGATTTTACATCAAGTATTTAAAAAAAAAAAAAAAATTAAAAATCTGCCTTTTGGCAAGACATCAAATTAACCTAGGTGGCATGTGAGCCAATGGTCAAAAGCACTTGGATTTTCTTCAGCCCAGGCTAAAACTTTGTAGTTCTTGCTGCTTTCTCTAACATTTTGCTGCTCTTCAGAAATTACATGATGAACTATCTTGTTCTCATAGTTTTGGTTTTGGGGGAAGAAAATCCAAAATGAAAGCTGTTTATTACCTTTAAAAGGCTTTAGACTAAAGTTACATACATGTTTTCCCCTCTACCAAATGTACTACCTCAGTTGACAGGATTCCACCTTCTAGGGCTTTTTTTGACTCTAAGTCTTTAACTTGTTTTTGGTAGCATCTTGCTGTTTATGTAAATTAGTGTGGCATGATAGGGCAGTAAGTATTTACAGATGTGTTGTTAGACATCTTTAAGGCATGTTTCTGGTTTTGTTTTAATAGGATGAAAAGTGATATGAATGTACAAATGTGTTTAAAATTGATAATGTAGCTTAATTTTCAAATATTCCAAAGTTGGTTTTATCAGTATTACGTAGGGGTTTTTTGTAAACTTAATACATTCTTGGTTAAGTGGGAGTGCACAGTCTTTCCAAAATCCCACATAAATGCAGTTTACACAGTGCAATTTAAAGAATGTATGCTTTTTTTTCAGGCAAGACTAAACCTTCACACACAGAGGGGAGGAATGAACTGCTAAATTGTAGTATGTAATCTAAATGAATTCTTTAACCCCAAACAATACCAAGATCTAAACATTTTGATTTAAGTAGGTACTCGCTGAACTAAGGTATGCAACTTTTTTCTGCCAACAGGAAATGAATAGACACTGATTCTGTAATTCACATTTCTAATGGCGTCCTCCAGAGTTATAGACTGATCTTCCCCACTCCCTACTATATGCATCTTTACTCTTAAAGTCAAAACCCCTTTTCAGACACACCAAACTCTTGTATATAAAGTTTACACAAAATGATCGCTTATCCCTCAAGTATAAGTTCTACTTCAGTTAAAAGGGCCCAAATCAAAATCAAGTCTGAACTGCTGAATATACTCTAGACATTTTTTTTTTTTTGTGGTCAGGTAGGCTAATTTGACATACATAGCAGGTTTTCCATAGTAGAAAAAAAATGTGTGTTGCTATTGCATGTTTGGAGAGCATAGGCTTTTTTAGGAATGACTGAATACCAATGTCAAACTACATGGTTTTTTTTCTTATAGTTGTTTATGTACACTATCATTTTGGTCTATTTCTTTGCGGCATTTGGTGCAATAAACTTTCTGAAATGAACATTAAGTGGTGTTTGGTATCTTCCTTTTTAAAACTTACTTCTGAAATAGCTGTCCTTGGTTTTGTAGCTGAGATCTAATAGTGCATGGACAGCCGATAACCCATTAGTGGAGTAAGTAAATGTTGCAAGAAATATCTAACAGGAAGGCTTCACAACATTTGGAACCTGATTGAATGCTATCAGCATCTTTGGAAGCTTTACCTCACTTATATATGTAAACAGGAGCTCTTAAAGTGTGAAAACTAACTGCAAAAAATAATGGAAAGTGAAGACACTGACTGTTGGAATAGGTCCTGCAGAGGTTCCACACACCTGTGTGGCTGGCACTTAGCTCAAATGTCTATGAAAAGAGCTATCTGAAAAATGTGTTGCTACTACGTAATATATCCAATTTTAAAAATTACTCAACCTAACAGGAATGAGTGACACCTTGTGTCTACTAGATTATGAATTAGTTTAAAATAAAGAGGTCTTCAATTTTTGTCAATCTCTCCATGACCTGAATTTCTATTTAGTGTTCTGCAGCTTACTGGAAGGTCCTTATTTACAAAATAAAAATGGAGAGGAGATGATCGACTGTAATTATGCTGAACATCTTTGAACAGGTCTGAGGTATAGTCTGGTTTGTAGGGTGTAAGCACTTCTTACCTGTAGACTGAAATGTTTGAGGTTTGCTTGTTTGTCAGGCTAACAAGGATTGGAAATAAAGCAAAAGCCCAGGAACTTTGGCATCAAGGGCTTTTCACAGTGCTCTGAATACAGCTTCTGGCTTTCTGGTCTGGCTGTGGTAATTATCAACTCTGGAGCATTTGGAAATAAATCTGCTTATTTTCTCATGCTCAAAGGTGCTAAAAGCTTGCATGCACACACTTGAAATAAGGAGGAATGTCTGTTGCATTGTCTACTACGACTGCTGTGTAATTTGTGCTCCTGTTAGTACTCCTGCACAAATGGTGACCTGTTATAGTGGTTAACCAGATTTGGTGTTTATGAGAATGAAAGTTCTTTAGTGTGAAAAGTACATCCGATGACGGTGCTGTGGTGAGCTGTAACCTCACTCCAGCTTTCTTCTTGCCAAATTGTGTAGCTGCTTCCCTCTCTAAGTCTATGCTTTCATGAGAAGGCTTGAAACAATTTAATAGCTAACCCCTATAGCAAGGGGAAGACCCCATTACTCTGTCCAATCTTTCCTCCTGTCATGCTAGCTGCATCTGCAAGTTGCTTATGCTGTGGCTTGCTCTGTTGCTCACTGAATCACTCATAGCTAGGTGCAGCATGTTTGCAGAAAAAAAGCTGCTGATGGTTGTCTGCTGGGTTAACAAGTTGAGTTTGGCTCCGATAAGTGCTAGTGTAAGGGCAGGGGAAGAGATGGGACCCCTCAGCTAGGAACAAGAGAGAAAAGGAGTGAGATTGCTCCAGCTCCTGATCTCTTTGATACTTGTGGGCCGTTGGCTGGCTCAGCGGTTTGTGTGGGGCAGAAACCTGGGCTTCCAGCCAGGATTTTAAGACTCCAGGAAGCTACTCTGCTCTGACTTCACTACTTTTAAAAATCTGTAGTTAAGCTCTTGGTCATATCAACTGGTTTAACTTTTTTCTAAAGGACACCTAGCCAATCTCTTTCAGAATTCATGTGATTGGGACTGTGGCAAGTTAGCAAGAGGCAGATGCACAGGCTGACGGGTATAAAATGGCCAAGCACTGGGAAGGGGTGGAGACCTGTATTAATAAATACTTACGTGGTATGGCTGAGAGGGCTGCCAAGGAGCTTTTAGAACTGACAGCTGCAAAAAAGAAAATAATACCTAGATTTGAAAAAACTCTCAAACTCTGCAGTTGAATTCCATGATTTGGTCAAAAGATGTGACTTGAAATAATACAAATATTAGTGGTGAACAACTGATTTAACCATTTTCCCTCTTATGTAAATGGCAAGGAGGATCAGAACTGATGAAGAGATTCTTCTCATATGTAATGAGGAGTTGAAAGCTACAGCAGGCATAAGGAAACGTGAACTATATCATGAAGTAACTAAGTCTTGTGCCAAAATTCTGCCAGTCTTCTCCCTCCTTTTCTCTCTAAATGCAGAAGTCATATAACATAGCAAAGCTTTCTGCTAGTCATCCATGCACCATAATCTTTGGTTTTGCATACAGATATGGTTGAAGAGAGCATGTCTGAACATATGAAACAGGATTTTAGACATAAAGGACATGCAGCTGAGTGACAAACCATGAGACTGTGACATACAAGGCTTCCAATCCCATATAAAATTAGCTTAAGCAGCCACATGCTAGTAATCCCCATGCTGGAAAATGACTCTCATAATAGTTACAGTCAGTTGTCTGTCTGGCGCAATCCCAAAGCTAAAACAGTTTAAGCAGTACAAGTAGAGTAGCATTTTGTCTTGAAATCCTAAAGGTCAACACAAGGCCAAAGGGCTTAAGGGTGACAGTCAAGCACTTAAAAATAAATATAATCTCATAAACTGGATTTCTTCCGTTTGGAGCTACAAGAGACATTCCACTGTGATCTGACAAAATAGTGTTTGAGGGAGAGCAGGCTCCCCTGAGGAAGGAGTTTCCCACCAAGGAAGAAAGGTCCCACTTCTACGGGCAGAGAAATGTTTGTAGATGTGGAAATACAAAGTGACACTTAGGTCTGCTTGAGATCTTCCCTGGGAGTGGCTGTGCTGTCTGAGGGGTCAAGGGCTGGGATATTTGGCTCACGAAAATGTTTTCCCTTCCATTGAGTTGAAGTCTAAGCCTGTGTATAACAAAATTCTTTCAAATAGGTCCTTAACTACCATTTTTGCTTTATTTTACTACCTCATCTCTTTTTTGCTAGGCAAAATGAGCCTGGGGAGTTTTCTCCTCTTTTCTGCACATTACTATCACATAAATGTTTTAATTTTTCATTTTCTACAGTATTGTATCACCTTTTTTTTTTTCTTTTTAAGATCTGCACAGGTCCTGTTAGCCTTAAAATGGACAAGTCTCCTAAATTGTTTGCTTCAGCTTTGAAAAATATAGGAGGTTTGAATTGAGCATTTTTTGTTGAACTATTTGTGATTCCCTAGAACATGCAAATTTTTTGACCTTGAAACAGGGCTGCACCATGAGCAATGTGAAATTAAAAATCACATTTCCAAACCATCAGCTCCTCCTGCCCTTTAAGGGACTGGCTCCTGTAAGGGCACTACTATCATGGTGCAACAGCTTTAATCCTTTAGGTTTGTTTCTAATAGAGAAGATATCTTACCTTTTCATTTGGGAAGCAGAGGTGCCTGGGATGCCTGAACCATTGCAGCCCGTTTACTGTGTGGGTGAAGACAGCCTTCCTGGCTGCCCGAGTCCCAGGCCAGCCTGGCCCTTGCATTGTGGCCTTGTTGTTCAAGAATATAGGGAGCGGGCTGCCTGGCACGGGGATAAAACAAAAATGGAGTTTGTGCTGAGGGAAAGCTAATTTTTTTCTTTTGCCCCGCTGTTTACCATAATTGCACTTCTGGCAGTCTCCTGTAAGGGTTTGATGTCCCTAACGTGAAAGGGTGACTCAATCCGATGGCTTGTTGAGCAGGGTCCTCTGCATGTCTGCCTGATGCGATTGCCAAAGTGAGCGACGAACTGACCTATGTCAGCACAGTACAACTGGGGACATAGCTTAGACACCAGCGTTTCAAGTGAGTTTGTCAGGCCTCTGGTATTTAAACCATCTGTGTTAGACCTAGCTATGGCTACACCCTGAAGGTAGACAGCTGCCTCTGGTTCTCTGTGTGCCACTTTCTTCCCCCAAGAATGCAGTAGTCTCTCCTGTTGCTCAGTAGTGGGTAAACACCACAAGCAAAAGATGCAAAGCCCATTTGTAATGTTGCTAAATAAATTCTGGCTGTCGTAGGTAATACATTGGCTAGGGGGAGCGGTTGGAGGAGTAGCTGTATGTTATTATGTGCTTGAATTAAATAAGCTCTGAAGAAGACCTGGTGGCTTCCCAGGTGTGAGTGCCTATGCCCTTGATAAGGAAGCTGGTAATTCAAGAATGCTGTTCTCATCTTTAGAAGGCTTCCTGTCCTGACCCTTGTGATGTTTAAACTATGTTGCTGCTAAGGACCTAATCTAACTAGTTCATCTCTGGGATCATACTAAACCTTACAGGGAAGCTGGCTTGCCTTCTCCCCACTTGCTTTTGAAGTTAGTATTCTCTCTTTTCTTCTAAATATATGAAGCTTTTTCTGCATGTCTATTTTGGTGGCCAACAATTGCTCTGCCAGCCCTGAAGAAAGCTGGTATGGGCTGTGTGATTTGTGCTGAGGAGATTTCAAACGTTGGTCCAGTCGGAGAGCTAGGAGCTCGGTGGTCCCATCCTGGGAGGCAAAGCACTTGAAGTGGGGCTCCCTAGAAATCGCTGTCCCGATAAACCCGAGCGGCAAACTGCACCTGCAGGTTGTCTCGCTGCTGGTTTCTGAGTATCGCTAAGCGTCACTCTTTCCCCGACAAAAGAGGAATACGCTAAAAAGCATGTAACTACAATTTTGCACACAGATAAGCTTGTTAGCAGTCTGGGGTGAAACCTCTGGCAGCATTAGACTACCCTTTGCATTGTAGCACTTCCAATAGTTTGATGATGGTTGGCTGCCAACGTGCACACCGCTGCCCTTTTTCTTAGAGCTGTGATGCTAAGCTGGGTTGCGTTGTAGCTGAGGTTGAAACAAGGTTGTGAACTTTACAGTGTGGAGGACTTGCTCGAGTTAAATGCAGTTTTACACGCTCTGCGATGTTGTATAGCATAGAGCATCCTGATAGCACAGCTTATCAACATGGTGCAGCACTACACAGCAATACTGAGATCGTCTCTGGATTCACTAAACCTGTCTCTAGTCACTCTGTAACACATTTTAATCTCAGTACCATGCTGAGTTAACCACACTGATTAACCATTCCTAATTCTTCATTAAGCTTGGCTGGTGGCAGGTGGGGAATTTTCACCCTGTGTCTGTGGCTCAGCATAAAAGCAGCTCCTGTTAGTTTTCTCAGCATTCTGGTAATTACCGCCATTCATTACAGAAGGATGAGGTGATTGGCCAAAGGTATGCAGGGAGGCTGCGGCAAAGGTTAGTACCTGCTCTTCTGAGTCCTAAAATAATGCCTTCGTCATTGGACAGTCCTACCAGACATGCTTGGGGTGGGGGGATGCATACACCTCCCTTTTCCCTTCCTGGCAATTGCTTTAAAGAGTCAGAGACATAGCGTCTGGCATCGAGACATCTGTCTGTTGGGGAAGAAAAAAGAAAAGAGAGTTCTCTCATTCTTATATACTGCCTCGAAAGCTTGTTATGTACAATTGCAATTGTGCCTATAAGGATAGTTTAGCTGAAAGTATCTACTACATGGATGCTGCCAAAGAAATGTATTTTGGTTTTCCAAACACCTGCTGCTTTGCTCTTGTGCGTTTTATTTTTTGCTTGGGATGCATAAATGATGTGGGGAAAAGTAACTCATGACAAGCTACTGAGCAACACTTAGTGAGAAATAGCAGGAGTCAGTAACCACTCAAGAGAAGTGCGAGTTTTCAGAAAAATAAAGGCAGAATTGAAGGATCAAACTTGTCTCTGAGTGAGTTTCTTGTTTGAGGCAGTGGGAAGGTGTTACAGGCAAGCATGTGGAGCGTACAAGATGTTAACTCACTGCTTCACAGAAACAGCTCATGCGCTAGCTTTTACACATTGACATGCAGGTATCTGCAATGAATGTTCTGCTGTGGCAATGCAGCATCTTTATACCTGTCTATTTTAGTATAGAAAATAGTGATATAATGCAGTTTTGCTCTGAAGTACGCATGCGAGCTGAAATACTGTAACCAGCGTCACAGCTTTAAACTATGTGAAAGGATAGGGACAGCAGAAAATAAAGGAAGAATGAGCAAAAATGTAAAATTATGGGTCATAAACGCCACTTGACTCTGTACCAGTGTCTGTTATAAGTTTCTGATTCAGTCTTGGTGCTGCTTATTTTAATCCATGTGGTGGGAATCAGAAGATGAAAAGCAACCATGACCAGACAAGATGTGACTTTCATTCAGTAAGGAGATAAATTGCCATGGCAATCCTGGCCGTTGTTGTTGGGGAGCTGGCTGATTTTGGCCAGCTGCTGGGTAGCTGGAGATGGTGGGTGCCCTTGAGGATAAGGTGCTTTTTGGATCATTAGACAAACATACAAACTGTGTCTTGAAACAAAGGATATTAAATGATTTCTTTCTGCTGCTTGAGACTAAGTAGTGGCTCTTGTTGTAAAAATGAGTGGTTAAGAGGCACCACTGGTTTCTGAAGGACAGCAAATGCCAAACCCAGTTGGACCCTGAGTTTTTCCCACATGCCAAGGGGATGAAATGCAAGGTTTGACACCAAGAGAAAGAGAAGACTAGGTGCCTGCTACAGGAAGGAACACTGTTTATAGAATCGTGGAACAGTTTGGGTTGGAAGGGACCTTTAAAGGTCATCTAGTCCAACCCTCCTGCAATAAGCAGGGACATCTTCAATTAGATCAGGTTGCTCAGAGCTCTGTCCAACCAAGAAGCACATTATTCTGATCTTTGTGCTCATCAGATGAGGTTGGGTCTCTGAGCTCATCACCTGAGCGTGTGGGTGCTACTGCCAGTGCAAGGGAAGTGGCTGCAGCAGGTGAAGAGGACGACAGGTCTGCCCCTTTCAGTGTAGTCCACTTCAAGCAGTGATGAAATGGGAATTCTGGGTAGTGGGTTTCTCATTAGTTAAGCCAATCTACTGCTGATCACTTGTGTTTGCTGGTGGAAATCTACCCTTACCTACCTGCTTGCAGTAGGGGTCAGATGAGAGCTATTACTGATGCCTTGAGAATCCATAACCAGGTGTTGAGGATGAGAGGGAGAAGCACGACTCGCCTTTCCAGCATCGCCTGCCCATTACTTCAGCTTAGCTGTAACATGAAAACTGCACCCTGAAGGACTGGTGAAGTAACAGAGCTACAGCTGGCTATAATACTGAAACGCATGTTTTGTGGGACTGGTGCCAATTCAATTCTGCTTTTCCCCAGCTGCGGTTAGTGTAAAAGCTCGTTTCAGATTGCTTGCCTAGCTCTAGATTGGGATCAAGTAGCTCAGCTTTGCAGACCTATTACCCTTCGCTGTATGTCATATTGGACCTGACTATTATTCCACTGGAGACTGTCTAAGGTAACCTATTGAAATATATTCTAATTGTTCCCTTCCTCACCACTAAAGCCCCCTGTGAGGGTAGCTGTCGTTATTTCTGACCTTAATAACACTCTAACAAGAGGAGTAACTCCTGGAAAAGTGCAGAATATATTCATTCTGTTTCCAGTTTGTGACTCTGCTTCCTGACCATTACAAAGCATTGACAGTGACGCGGGGCTGGCAGTGGGCGTCAGCGGGAGCGGGACTCGGCAATCCAGCTAAGCATCTCCCACAGCTGTGAAAGCTGTAGAAGGGCATCATGTAGCTCTTGTTTCCTTCAAGAGTGGAGTCCTGGTTCTGCATGACTTATGACCACAATTGTCGGCGCTCTAAGCACCGGCAAAGCAAGCTGCTGATAAATGAGGTGCAGTAGCAGCAGCTGCAAAATCGCTGTCCTGCTGGCTGGGGAAAGGCAAAGTCATCAGAGAATTAAGATGAACTGCTAAGCATATTTTGTGCTTAGAAGGCAGCTTCGTAGGAATTATAAGGAAGACAGCTCCATATAAAAGTTCTTCTGCTGGAGCTACAGCTGTTGTTCTTCAGGCCTAATATTCTTCCATGCAATGAACTGCCCCCACTCAGCTTCTTCAAATAGGATCAAAAGGGTCAGCCGGAAAAATCCATAAAGAGGTGGAACAATTTGAAGAAGAATGCAAAGGCTTTGAGCAGTGGCTGCTCGGAAGTCAAGGTCAAATCATGCCTTTATAGCTAAGAGTACACTCTGGAGTTCAGCTGTCTTAAATCAGACCCTAACAGTCATGACTGGGTAGAAGACAAAAGTGTACAGCTCTTTTAAAACTCCCGTCTAGTGTGTGGGAAAGTGGCTGTATGCCACCAACAGAGAATAAGAAAATGTTGTCTTCCTCTTTCAAAGCTTTTTGCTGATGTGAGATTGAGGCTTCACACTAGCCATCCTATAAAAAAATCAGTAGGGAACCCCCAAGTAGTAGTAACCGCTCAGGCTGTGCTGTGTTCAGGACACAGGAGACCCCTGGAACTGGGATTCTGTCATCTTGTTAGTTGAGACAAAGTTTATTAACGACATCAACTTTTAAACTGTTTTTCAAACCTGTACTTCAGTGTAACTTGTCCTCAGTTATTTTGGTCACATGTCCTTCCAGTTTGGGACTCATGACCGCTACAGTGCTATTTGTACATTTGCAGTGTATTATTTCAGTTAAACAGTAAGTGTAGCAAATCTTAAGTTTCTGTAATTTACTTTGCAGCTAGCTTCCTTTGCCCAAGCTAACTGGAAGCTGTTAAAAACTTGCCTTAAAACCAGCAACAGAAATAAAGCTGCCTTCTGTATTTCACTCTTGCTGGCACCCAAAGCTTCCTGGCACAGTAAAAATTCGATTTAAAATTACCTGTAAATGTGACCAGCTGCACATCTGAACTTTGAAACACTAAAACTTTGAATTAAAAGCATTTTGTTAGTGTAGCTCTGATACCGTGCTGTCTTCAGAAATCACTCAGACCTAAAGAACCCAGCAGAAGTCTGTTTTGCTGAGCAGCTGACATCTACCTGGTCAATACAGAGTAGACTTAAGTAGACCTCTAATACTAGTTCTCTATGCATTTCTCACTCTAGGAATCATGAGCAAGACTTCACAGGCTTTGAAATCAAAAGACGGGACTCTTCTAAGAAACCAGGCCCCATGAGGAGTGGATGCCCAACCACAGCCTCTGTATCAGGATACAGTTTTCTCCCGCGTGTTGTGTCGGTGTCCGCAGGGCTGCAGCAGAGCTCTGGGCTTAGGCTTGGCCTTTCTCCCTCAGGTCTAAAACCAGACCGTGGGCTACCGGCAGCGTTGCCCGTTGTAAGGGCGCGTGTGTCTGTTTCCCCCGTCTGAGCCCCCAGATGAATCCTCGTCTCTTGCCTTGGCAACCCTGCGTTCCCTTAGCACAGAAAAAGGCAACCCAACTGCAGGCGAGTGGGTGGCGGCTGCCAGAGGCACATGACTGAAGCAATGATTTAGTCCTTTAACTTGACAGATCTAGGTTCTTTCACCATCTCCGTCTGCCCTGGGATTGTGAAACCTCTTAGCACGCTGCAACATTCCTCAACAATAGTAATTCCTGTTTCCCAAAGGTATAATAAGGTGAAAAGCTGGCCCCTCCGCCTGTGGTTCAGCATAGCTTCTGTGAGGCTACAGGGCAGAGTACATGGCTGATTCATTTCTCTTTCACAAGACTGCCTGCGCTGCGGTACAAAACTGCATTATTCCCAGGGGCTGGCCTTGCTGAAGTTAAATACGTGCCTTCCTTTATCAAACTGCTTTCTGCGATTTCTGCACGTTTCACAAGACAGTTGAGTTACTGGTAAGAAAAATTTACAACCAGAAACCTCGGCCTCTTCAGAAAACCAAAGAGGAGTTGCAAGGCATTGTATGCGTTCCAAAAATTAGTTTTTAGGTGTTCTGACATGCAAGTTTAACTGATGCTAATGGCAATGATTTTTCTTTTAATAAACTCTTCGCAGCTGAAAAATGTGACCACTCCAACAAAACAAAAGCTTAACCTGCAGAAATGAAGCGTCTGCAGCCGGCAGTTTGGCTGTTTGATAAACTCCATCAGCTAACAGCCTGTATCCGTGCTGTCTTAGTATGTGAAAAATGTGCTCGGTGCCACGGTGATGTCATGAGCCCCAAGCCGATAGCTGCTTATGGCTTCCAGCTGGGCTGCTGAGTGCTGGGAGGCACCACAAGCCAAGCAGATCCTGGGTTTGGTGGAAGCAGCATCCAAAACCTAGCTCATTTCCAGTGTCTCCTGACCCAAATCCCTGATTAGTCAGGAAAACATTGACCTTCTCTGCTATAGCTCAAATGCAGCAGTTCTCTGTTCATTTTTCTGAGCCCCCCTCCTTGCTGATTGCTGCAGTAAGCTCAGTTCAGGTAACCTTTCTGTGGTGACTCAGGTAGTTGGTGCCCACTATGGCAGCTGAAATCTGTACTGTTGCAGAAGGTCTGATGCGAGGCTGGCTAAGAGATAGGGGCCAAATTTAGGAAGAACTCCTCTTCTGAAGAGAGAAGAAGTTCCAGGGAGATGTTTAATCACTGCAGATCAAGTGATATTAACGGTAAAGTTTTTTATCCTTCGTGTTAATAATGAAATATCATGCTGCGTGGATGTGCACTGATCGAGTTACTCTGTTCTCTTACTGGCCATAATTCTTTCTTTGCTAAGCCTACTCTCTCTATAATATTTTTTTTTTCCTCCTATTCATCTTGGCGTATCTAAAATTAGATGACCAGCTTTCCCAGGCAGGCACCTGTCCATGCTTATAAAGTTTCTGGTGTACTATTTGAAGTCCACAAATAGATTAGTTAGCTTTTCCCCTTACTGTACGGTCTCAAAAGGGAAACTGCTGAGACAAGATCTTTCAGGAATGTAAATGGCTCCCTTTGTCTATGCTACAAATGAAGAAACAAAGATAAATGTCACCCACGGGTGACTCCTTTGGAGACTACTCAAGTCCAGCCAGATTGCTTTGATTCAGGCATTCCAAGCCAGCACCGTTTTCATATCTGAATTAGGAAATCAGGAATTTAACCGATGAATATGATGCATGTATTTTCAACAAATCACATATGTATTAGGGGTTCATCTACAGTACAGGATTTGGGGATTACTGGAATGTTTCTCCCTGGTCTGGAAGCTGGGCTGGAAGGCAGAAGATGACTGATGGTGAAATCCAGTTTTCTAGGCTGGGTGATGCGAAGAGGGCAGCGTGCTCTGTGACCTGCCTGCGAGCGGAGCGTGCGGGTGAGCAGAGCTTAGCATACGTGTTTGCATGCACAAGTTTTCAAGAATTCTGGCTTTTCTCTTGTGGTGAATGCTCTTCGCTCATCTTTTTCACTTCAGACAGAATAATTCCTGATGTTTGTGGCTTTTCTTCTTTTGAGGGAGGTAATACACAAACCGTGGTGGCACATCCAGGCTGCAGTTTCAGAAAAATTGCTTGAATTTAATGTTGATGAAAATCTGATGTTCCAACTTGGAGTCAATGCGTCATGTGTCAGGCTTTCAGCAGCATTAACTTGCCAATACCTATAATAAAATCCCTATCCATCTGGCTGCCCTTAGCCATAAAACCAACAAAAAAATCTCAGCTACTATCCAACCCTAAACCTGTTTTCTTACTGAACCAATCTGGATGTGTCATATGCCATTTAAAAGCTCGTATCGATAACAGAGTTATAATCAGTGCTTTTGCTTGAATATTTTGCCGTTTAGAGCACCAATTTTCTCTCAAAACTTGCCTTGAGTAAGAGAGCATCAATTATGATTTTTTTTTTCTAAGTTGCATGGATAATTGATGTTTAAGATGTATGTAGGCAAAAAAGCCTGTATGTAACTGATAGGAGGAAGAATTTATATCCACCCAGCAGTTATTCTGTAAGGGGACAAGAATTTCTAGGTTGTCAACTCTTTGTTGATTATCTGCATTCCTCCTGTGCTTTGCCCAACAGTCAAAACTGATTGTCTTTTAATGCTGCTACAGTAGGGATTTTTTATTACTTTGAAAAAAAGAAATTAAAATAAAATAAAGGTTGCAGAAGGCAATGTTTAAAGGTAAGACATAAGGGGAACGAGAAAGCATGTTTTTCCCCATTGGGTTTTGTAGCTGTTTGCTAGACAGCAGAAGTACGTTGAGGCTCAAGAGCTGTCTGTTCATTGTCAAATTCTGAAACAAGGTGTGAGAGAGGACTGATTAAAGACCTCTTCAGCTCCCACCTCTACCTCCCCAGCTTCTGCCTTTGTCTCCTCCTGGCTTGCAGCCTTTTCCCCCATCCCCTGCTCCTGCTGTTGGTTTTGGGCTCTTCTGCTCTCATCTTTTTCCGTCTTCACAGCCACCTTTTCACACTTCGCGTTATTTTCATACCTTCTCATCTTTAGACTTGTTCTCTCTTTTCCCTGTTCAAAGGATGTGAAGCACATGCAGTACTGGGGATATTCACTGAACTTAGGCGACAAATTCTTATAGATTGCTTCTGAGAATGATGAACTGTTTGCCCCAAGCTGTAGGGCTTGGTGAGGTGGAAACTGCAAAAGCACAACCTCGTCATGACAGCAAACTTGAGGAATTTCAAGTGTCCTTTCTGGAGTTACTACGTGTGAGAGCTAACAAAACCCATTCTTTTTACTTGTTTTTTATAGTAAGGGCAAAGCTATGTACTTTTCTATTCCCCAAATTCTGAGATAAAGGTGATCCATGATAGCTGAATCTTTTAAAAAATGAGACTGCCCATCCACCGCCAGCCGTTTTAATTGAATGGTTTCTTTGGAAAAGGTATAAATCACCAAAAAGTAGTTCCTTAAAAACAAATCATAATTACAGGTGCTGCTGCCTCTAATACTTGACATACAGAAATCTGATTTACTTGAAAATATCACTTAGGACAAAAAAAGAGAAGATTTAATATCATAGGCAGTACTATATTTCTCCCCATCTATTTGGACTGATGAGTATTCATCTTTTTGCTTGGACAACATTTTAAAAAGACAAAAATTTAGCCAATACAATCAGCAAAATTCTCCTCCTTCATTAACTAAGTGCCCAAGAGACAAATGGACAAAGAGCTAGGCTCTTCTATTCAAGAGGAGGTTGCAGATTAAATGATGCAATAATTTACCCCTAGGTTAAAAATGAATTTTCTTCTAGCATAAAAATCACCTTCAAAGATGTTGGAAACTTTACAGGATGCAGGCTAAAATGATAGGAAATAGCACTTTAGAGCTACGGATGAGATAATGCAGTAGTGTATAACTATGGCAGTGTCCTTTACACCATCACTGGAAACAGACTGCTACGGCTGCAGTCATTTAGGTGGAGAGGAGAAACTCCCTGAAATGGCAGTTTGTCTTAAATAGTTAAAGTTTAGTATCAAGTAGCCGTCTTCTAAATAAATGCTGTGGAATGTTGTACACAATTAAGTAAACTGCTAAAACCGGTAGTTACTGTTTTTTTCTTCCTGATGAGACTCTTAACAGTGCGTTTCCCATATGTTATCGACTTTATGGAGCTGCATGTCTTATTTCACATGTGCCTCATTTTAAATATTCAGTAGTATGTATTTTTAATTTATGACCAAATATTTCAGTACCTGAGGAGGTAGGTAAATACTACTTGTCTCATTTTTGTAGCTAAGGCGGCTAGGGAATAGACAAGTCAGTGCTTTGTGACATGATATATTGGCATTTTGCTTGTGACTAGCAGCCTCCTCAAAACTGAAAGCATGACCTTTTGTGAAATGGCATTCTTTTATTGAACAAATGTGTTTTTAATGTATTCTGTTATAGCTGCTTGCTGTTGTGATTATATGAAATTGAACTGCCTTTTGCAACAGTGAAAACTACAGTGGGAACAAAGGGACTGAGCTGGTTTTGACTCTTTATTCTCTTGTGTAAATCTGCAAAAGGATTTGTTGTAGCCTGTGCAAATCAGTTGCTGCAAATGTTAGATCTCAACTTCCACAGTTTTGCTACAGGGTAGCCTGAAGTTGTGAGTTAGTGACATGAGAAATGAGAGAAACTGGAGCTGCAATATTTTCATGATTTTTTTTCTTTTTAAAGTAGAAACGTTTAGTCAAGCCAAGTAAATCCGTACTCATTTGCTTGCAATTTTAACTGAAATTATGAACAAGCAGTGTCTGAGAATAGGTTATGTGAGTTCTCTGCGAAACCCCTTTATGCAAGAGACAACATCCTCTTTCCCTGAGCTGAAGGCTGAGAAAACGGCAGGTCAAATTTCTGCTTATACCAAAGCCCCACTTCTTGCTAGTCCTGCAGCAAGCACAGTGTCAGCAATTGTAATTCCTGACGTTTCTAACTTGGAGGAGGGCAGTGAGAAGGGTAGAGGAAATCTATTTATTTTAGAGAAGAATGGAAGATGTGTTCATTGCTGAGAATGTATCAGCAGAGGGCACAGACAAGAAAATAATTTTTGTAGTTCATTGCTTGAAACAAAAATATATTCTAGGTCTTGTACATAAAGAAAACCTTCAAGATTTCGATCAGTGTGCAGCTGACAGTGTGAAGGTAGGAAAACTAATTTCTCCATTGGGAACAACACTGTGTACAGTGAGACATGATAGCTATGAGCTGGAAGTACCACCTTCATCTCTGTACATGTCCATGTTTTGAGCCATTTTGCTGCTGCTCACTTCAATAGATATAGCTAAGTACACAGGCAAAGCTCAGAAGAATACCACCATAGCCTTAACACTAGCCTTGGTTGCATCCGTGGAGACAGAAGCTGCTGAGAAAGTACATGACCTCTTTATTACAAAGAACTGTAAGGTGTTAATTATTGACATATTCGTTATTCCCTTATTGTCTAAAAGGAAGATACCAGGAAAAATGTATTAACATTAGGAAGAGAAAGACTGTCATTAGTAACTTTTGGATTAAAATATTAGGATAGACTATTCTATTAATACACGTGGAGGGAAACTGAAGGCCAGGCAGACCCAGCAGGGGCTCCTCAAGGTGTTTGTGACTTGAGATCCACTAAGGACATAGCTTGGGTTGGTGATTCCTGGGTCTGTTCACGAGGATGTGTCTCCAGAACGTGTCTGGCTTTGACAGATCCTTTCTCCTCCTCTTCCCAAATAACTCACAGCCCATCTGGGGAGTATCTCCATAGTATGCAATCGTAACTGACCTCTGCATAGGGAGGCAACTGCCAGCATTTTCTACAGCAACCATGTGATGGCTGGATGCAGTTTGGCAGCTTTGTGTGTCTGACTCATGGTGGATCAGGGCCTGAGGTTTTCTTTCTTTTGTTTTGTTGCCTTCTTATGTTTGCGTCTAAATTAAACTCTAAGGAATAATGAAGAAGGATGGTCTTGTGGTTAAAGGTATTCAAGTGGTGTCCGGGTTGCAGCTGGGATAGAGTTAATTTTCTTTCTAGTAGCTGGTATAGTGCTGTGTTTTGGATTCAGTATGAGAAGAATGTTGATAACACACTGATGTTTTCAGTTGTTGCTAAGTAATGTTTATACTAAGTCAAGGATTTTTCAGCCTCTCATGGTGAGCCAGCAAGAAGGCTGGAGGGGCACAAGAAGCTGGGAGGGGACACAGCCAGGGCAGCGTGACCCAAACTGGCCAAAGGGGTTTTCCATACCATGTAGTGTCATGCCCAGTATATAAACTCGGGGGGGGGGCAGATCGCTGCTCAGAAACTAACTGGGCATTGGTGAGCGAGTGGTGACCAATTGCATTGTGCATCACTTGTTTTTTATATTCTAATTATTTGATTATTATTATTGTCATATTATTATCTTTATTATTATTTTCTTCCTTTCTGTCCTATTAAACTGCCTTTATCTCAACCCATGAGTTTTACTTTTTCTCGATTCTCTCCCCCATCCCACCAGGGAGGAGTGAGCGAGCGGCTGCGTGGTGCTTAGTTGCCGGCTGGGGTTAAACCACAACAAGTGGCAATCTGGAACTGGAAACTCTTTCTGCCTCCACCACATTTATGGCTAAGGACAAATGATTTAAGATCTCTGGGTCTCAGGGTTTTCCCATTTATAAGATGAGGATGAAAGCCCTCTGTGTGTGACTGAATGGCTTGAGTGCCTTGATTCCCAACAGAGCGAGCTAGAGAAAATAAAAAAAGGATTTCCAAATTGATAGTAAAAATAGATAGCAGATCATTATTCTGTCACTGGCTCTTCTATGCTTAGTCAGAGCAGTTCTGGTTCTCAGTGAGAAAGAGGATGCCCTGCGCTACCCGTCCTGCAGCCTGTTTGCCACAGCTGGTCTACTGCATGGTGAGAGAGGCAGGTGCTGATTTATGTGCCAGTGAGATCTGAGACAGAAAGTGGTATACGTGTAAGAGTTTATCTTCTTACCTCGCTCTGCAGGTGTATGTGAACAAGTAGTTTATCCTGTCATGCACTCAGCAGCAGCACTGAACAAGAGTAAAGCAAGAGTCAATCTCTGGCTTTCTCTGCCTACTCCAGTGGGCTTTACAGCATTAACGGTGAATAGCAGAGAAACGGCGTATTTATTCATCCTGATTTCACTTGCTGTAATGGCAAGTAATTCCCCTGAAGTCAATGGGATTGCAGTGGTGTAAGAGCCGTATCAATTTTTGTGCCCTCAGGCTGATGAGAAAAATAATTTATGACCATACTGTAGCAAACATATATAGAAAAGGCCTCAGGGCAGGGAAACATTCTGTAAATGATATAAAAGCAACATATTTAGCAGATGAGCATTTAAAAAGTAGGAGCCTGCAGAAGGCTTGCTGTTTGGCCAGCATACAGAGTTCTCTCCAGTATTTTGCCTTTCCACCTCAGCACAGAGCTTCAGCTCTTCTAGAAGCAAGCCTCCTTCACTGGCCATTGCCGACAGGCCAAAAAAGAGTTCACAATAAGGCAAAAATATTCGATCCCCATCAAAGATAGATGTGTAGGAGGGGTAGCTGGAAAATGGCAGCAGCCATCTTTCCGGCTACTCCAGTTTCACGCTTACTGTGGGAAGGCAGACCAAAAGCAGGAGGAAAAAGAGGAAGGAGGCTGAGGAACCAAGGGGACAAAGCCTGTGCTGTAGCAGAGGGCAACCTCCTCCTACGACCGTCTCGGAGCACGAGGCCCAGCCACGGCCTGTGACCTTCCCCTCCCCTCCCGCCGCACAGCCCCTCTGCTCCGCGACGCTGGAGGGGATTGAGCAACAGGTAGGGAACTGAAAAAGCAAGGTAGGTGGGAGCTAAGAAACCAAAAAGGAGTTTGACAACATGGGGGTACATAGTGAGGATGAACGGGGAAGAGAACAGCGTTGCTTTTTTGGCTTTGAAAACGTGGTATGGGTCATTAGTCCTTAAAAAAGAAAAAAGGCATTTGATCTGACCTCCCTGGGGTGACGTGGCTGCAGTTATTCAGGAGAACCGGGTTGGGAGGGCTGGGGGCCACGAGGGTGATGCCTGTGTCAGGCAGGTGATGAAGGGCAGGGTGGGTGGTGGGGAGAAGCAGTAAGGAGATCACGAAGAAGTGTTTTCTCTTCTGTGCTGTCCCTGCTTTAGTGCAACAGGGTTGCTTTGGTTCTGAAGGGGTGGGAGGCTCGAGAGAGAGAAAAAAAGAAGGCAGAGTTCACACCTCCCTTTTTTTCTTTGCAGCTGCTCAGTCTTTTTTCATCTATAATAGAGGATTTGGGTACATTCTACACACAACTCACACCTGATTAGTTAAAGGGGATTATATTGCTGCAACTTTGAGTGTAGGCAGTCTTAAATCAGCTTTAACTTTACAGGAGCATATTAACTGCAGTGATTTTTTAATTTTTTTTTTTTTTAAATCACTACAACCATGTCCTCAGAGAAGGCTGCAGCAGTTTTACTGCTATAGGTGAAACCTTTGAGAGATTTGTGAAGGAAAACTCTGCATTTGCTGGTTTCACACCCCAGTCAGAAAAATCCCTTTTCACCTCGTAAGTCAATCCCGGAGAGATTCACCCAGCAAATGACAGTAAGAAACAGGTTATTCTGAGTGGTGGCCACGGGAGGAAGGAACAGATTGCTCCAGGAAGTTCAGGGTGGAAGTTCCTCATTGGAAAGTTACCAGGGAAAGTACCAGTGCTGGGCTGGGAGAGGGTGACTGGGAGATGGGGGAAGCATTTTTAAGGTATGGAGGGAATAAGGGGAGCAAGCCTGGGGAAGGGGTTGGGCTGGGGGATGGTGGCGTTGGTGGATACTTAAGCAGCTACATCACCAGTCCAAAACATCTCAGTTACTAAAAGCTGCCTACAACTTAGTTATTTGCTTTTTCCAACAAGGAAAATATTATGTCTTGTGGGAAGTCATGAGGATGACATACCCAAGAACATTGCATATTTGATCACTAATAATATAAAGTAAACATCTTTTAAATATTTCCAGCAACATCTGTCCTAGTTTAACTACTGGTTCATGTTGCATTCCTTTATGGAATAATACTCATCCCAGAAAGCAGAGCGTGTGTAACTGCCATCCATTACAAGAATTAAATCTGTGGGATTTTCCCTGTCTATTGAAGCTGAATTCTCTTCAACCTTTAAAAAACACTTTCTTCTCATTTTCCACCATTGCATAATCCTGATTCTCCAAAAGTTCAAGTGCTTGCCTATGATCTTATATATTTAATATTTGGGTTGGATAAAAAGGGAGCACAGTGAGATAGTGATTCACTCATACTGGGGGAAAAATCCAGAAAAAGGAACTGCACCAGTTTAATAGGAATACAAACTTAATTTTCTGGGGAAAAAAACCAAAAAACCCAAACCATCTTTGAGCCAATAGAAGAGATTAGCCTCATTCTCCAAAAGGGGAAAAAAAATCAGTAAATGACTTAGAACTGAAAATAGCAAACAATAGCAAAGAAGAATGTGGACAGAACTCCCCCTATAGCCACGGATATTGAGGCCACCACATTTGTCCTGTACTAAGGTGCATATCAAGCATACGTGCTAAAATAGCAAGTAATGTATTAAGCAGGTATATATGTTAGCATTTTAGAGGAAAATATTTCATTTTTACTGATGGGCACTGCCGCCTTGGTAGATTTACCATTTTTGCCAATAAAGTAATTTTTTTTACAGCAGAATTTACAATACATCCCACTTCTGAGCAAAAGTGTGGGTATATATCACAACTGAAATAATTCTTTTTTGGGGGAAAAAAACTTCTATCAGTGAAAAGAGAACTTTTTGTTAGAATAAGAAAAACAAAGAACAGCCTCTTCTGTGACTAGGGCAGTAAAATTCCAGAAACTTTTTAAAGTTCTGGATGTGAGTTCTCAGTGACTTTGAATTGTGCAGAAAAGTCTTCGGAGGCCATGAAATACAGATGTATATTGGTCCTTGAACCACCTCTGAAAAAGTCAAATTTTTCTCTCCCAATATACAAAGTGACTGAGAAAAAGCAAACCAAAGAAATGCAAGCACCTTATAGCTCCATCAGTGCTATAAAGAAATGGAGGTGTGTCAAGTACCAGTCTTCCTATAGGGATGTTTACCTCTCTTGTATCATCCCAGGAATGTCGCTGGTCCAAGTTTGGATAAACTGTAAGATGAGGGTAGCTGAAGTTGTACAGAAGGAGAAAGGTTGGGAGGGAGAAGAAAAACCCCAAATTTCACAATAAGGCAGATGTCCCAACATAAGATAGGGCCAATCTCTTTTACTGAGATGGTACCAGCTCAATCACCCCTGTGGCAGCAGTTCTCTTTGTCCACGCAGTGGTAAATCCTCCCACTATCAATCTATGGATTGGAAAAGACTTGTTCAGCATTTCAGAGCATCGCTGAGAGTTTTGGCTCGCTCACCCAAGCAAGAGAGAAACAAGGAGAGGACAGGTTTCCCTACGGGGACGTCTACCCCGGATGAGGTTGGCTTGCCTGCTGATGCTCCTATGTTGATTGTCCGTACTATCAGCGTAACTCCCCTCACTTCTTGTTGGCATTGAAACCAGTAACCTGGCATTGGAATGCTGATATCTCAATCTCTCTTCCCTGTAAAGGCTGTTGGACTCTGCTTTTGGCTACAGAAGTGAGACAAAGGGTAGTGGGGAGTGGGACTGAAACAGCAAATAAAGCTAGGCTTTTTTTTTTCGTTCTGTCTTTCTTCTTTTTTAAAGATTAGATGTGGACTCTGCAAATCAGAGATAGCAAGACTGACCTAAAGATACTGAGTTAGTTTCCATAGCAATGAGACCTATGAGTTCTCAAAATATTAAAGTCTCTATTAGGCTAGAAGCAGATAAAAATAATTTGCTTACATAAGGGCATGCCAGATCTCACCCAGCAAAGTGCTCCATTTTAAGCGCATAAGTATCAAGACAATGGGTCTCCATATGTGCCTGACTCTTTTGCTTGCCTGGGAAAGAAATATTCTTGGTGAAAAGTGCCTTTATGTCCCTAGCTGGCTTTTTTTCAACCCTGACCCCCCTGCCCAGGACTTTTGCCTGTGCTTCCTGCTGTCAAGCTATCTTTAATGCAAACTTTGGGTTTTTCCATGGGACAGATTGTTTCCTCTCCACCGAGAATGAGAGGCAGCGCTGAGCAGAGCACTGCTCCTTCCTCCAGCCTCATCTCTAGCTTGGCTGGGGGGCACCTTGGACCCTCCACCTCATGATTCGGGTGAGAACAGATACACTTGCAAATAGGAAGGACTGCGCTCCGAAAATGTGTGTACTGAATAGGTATGTACTCGCAGGAAATCTCATCCCTTCTCTCACTGTTTCTTCAGCAAGGTCTAGGTGGAGTTATAAAGACGTGACTGATCATGCATTGCATTTCCTAACCACAGAGCCTGCAGCTTCCCAACCAGGACGGCGTGAAGGGAATGGGAAGTCTCCGCCACCACACCGCGCAGGGCACACCACTGTGATAGTGCACCAAGGAGGTACGTCTGGCCACTCTGTCCGCAGCAAACACCATGTTGCTGTTAATTAACCTAATGTAAGTTGGATGGAGCTCATCCAGAATCATATTGCAAGGGCAGGGCCGCAAATTCAAAATACTTCCATTTTCAGTTGTTTTGCTGTAAAAAGGCGTAAGAAACCACCAGTGAACGTGCTTGAGTCGAGTCTTTTTGTAACCAGTGGTACTAAATCATAAAATAGCTCGTGAAACTGATCTCTGAGAACACTGTGTTCCATTAGAAAAATCTGAAATATGTTCCTTGTACTCATGAATTACACCAAAGTTATTTAGCTTAGAAATGCTTTGCACAAATTAGCACTGATTATAAGACTGAAGAGAATCAGGACTGAAAGATATGGCAGGGAAAGCAAAAAGCATATGGTGAAAAACAATCCCCTGGGTATTTCAGACAGTTTCTAAAGAAAAGAAAAAAGGTATTAATGACTTAAAGAATCTTAGCATATTAGGAAGAACTAATTTAATTTTCTAATAGTGCAACCTTTTGTGAGACGATCCATTAGCTAATTGAATGCATTTAATTTATTTGGTTCCAACTTGTGTGACTTTGTTTTCCTCTCCACCTTCCTATGGTGAAAAGCAAATAAAACATTCCCCAACAGCAGATTGCTGCTGCTTTGTTCACCAGTCAATTTAAACTAGGATTACTTTCCAAGCGCTTAATAAGGTGCATGTTTTATGAATGCTTTACAAAAATGACAAAGCTGCAACGCTGCCTGGCGGTGCTGGCTGCCTTCCAGCGATGGACTGAAGACGCCATGGGATCACAGATTTTGTGGAAGTGATTTTTATATTGTAGCTTGTCACCAGGCTACAAGAGTCTCAACAACACAGTACTGTAATAACCAAAATAAGCAGTAAGTTGATAATGACTTCCTACTCCCGGCACACTGGGAAGCATACCCATGCCGTAGTTTAGAGAGCGATTATAGCTCTTGAAGACCAGCTGGCCCATCTGTTCCTGGTACTGCTGCTACTACCAGCAATGTGGAGTTGAGCTTGGAGGAGGTGCTCAGGTTTTTCATGGGTCTATCTGTCGCACCCAGTTGAGCCCCCGGCAGCTGTGGCAGCACTGCTGCTGCTCCCGGTTGCACAAGCAGGCGAGGGGAAAAAAAGAAACCGCTTCATATGCTTTGGGAGCTCCTTGTGCTACGGGGCACTGCGCAGGGAAGCAGTGTCCTGAGGGCAGCAGCTCCCGTTTGCAGCGTACGGAGGTGAGAGCAAAGGGGAGGGAGGAAGAGGCTGAGCAGACCTGTGTCTGTGTGTCTGTCTGCACGGCCTTGCTCTCCTGCAGCACATCTGAGGCAATGCAGAGATGCGGTTACGTCTGCTGAGCAAGGGCAGGACATGTTTCCACAGTCCTGGGAGCAGGTGGGCATGTTTGGAGACCCGCTGTGACTGTGAATGCACTTCAGTCATCACCTGCTGCTTCCCAGGTGACTTCTAGGGAATTTAGGCATTTCCCATTTTCCAGTGGAGGTCATTGCCTTGCTGTCATTAACATACTGTATTTCCCAGTGGCTATTCTTGAGGGAAGGAGAGGAGGTACAATAAAACTCCTTGGGCGGTCCTTTTCTGTAAATGCTCTTAGTCCTTTTCACTGCTCGGTGTTTTACCTAGGTCTCCGTTATGCATGCCTCAGCAGTCAAAGCTCCTGGTCATAGTGAACTTCTTAAAGCCTTATATATTGCTGGCATGGTGTAAGTTCTTTTCACATGCATGGTTTTGCTGGAAGAGCTCTGCCAGTCTCATAAGGGCTTTTTCTATTGTCACTCTCATTTCTGTAACACATTCCTAGCTGAAGATGATTATTGCTAATTATTGCTTTACAAACCTGAGATTTCTTTCAAGATGAATTAATCAAAGTAACTGGAAAAATTAATTCTCACTAAAAACTAAATGGGGTTCTGTGAAACAGGGCGCTCTCTTCAAAGGGGATTAGATATTCCCTAGAGAGCTCTTCCAGCTGCTTGAAATGTATTGTAGTTTAGCTCTGGCATACTTCTATTGATTTATGACAAAATATCAGCTAAATACTCTATTCTCAATGGTTTTCTGCAGCAGTGGGTGCCAGCGGTAGGCTTTCGTTAGATCTGTTGAGCTTCAAAGTCAAGCAAGCCAATAATTTGCCTATTCCAGGAGTTCTCAGGGAACATCCTCATAGGGCACTGATTAGAGCAAATTTTAAAAAAATTAGTAAGTGGTTACGATGGACTTTGGTACCTATGTGTTGCTTTATCTTCAGCAGCCTGTCGAATCGGTCCTCTCTGTCAAAGAGAAACAGAAACAAAACATGGTACAATGTTAACCTTAAGGCATACATGCCACTCTCAAATAGTACTGGGAAGGAAGACTAGGTCTGTTTCCACCTGGAAGATTTAGGTGGAGACATGGCAATGAAACTAGAGAATGTGAAAAATAACAATTGCTGCTTGCTTCCACACTGTGCAAGGGTTGCAGAGACAGTGGGCTTGGCAGCAGTTTGACTCCTTTAAAATTTTGAAAAGAATTATCTAAATAGGTAATAAAGCATCACACAGAGAAATGCCTTCCTGCAGATTTTTTTAAGCAGAGGAAGAGTTGTTGGAAAGGTAGGGGATTATCTAAAAAGTATCCAAAGGTCACAAATGGAAAAGAGAAGAGTCCATGACAGATTGTACCTCTGAGATCACGGGACACAAATGCAGCCAGGATAGCAAATATTGCTATAAGTCAAGGTTCAATCCTCAGTAATAAGCTCTTTTTTAAACTTAACTTGCTTGAGTGAGATAACCACATGTATTACATTTGTCTTGGGGAGAGAAGCAACAGTACAGCGTATGTGTTTGTCAGCAACACCTACACCCCGAGTAGTCTTTATCTGAATTCCTGTCATGGTTATCTGCAGGCAGGACTTAGACCATATGTTGGGAAAAGAATTGGTACAAATAGCTGAATCAGAGCTCCTCTGAAGCTCAACAAAACAGGGTGGCTTAATTGTCCCTCCTGACTTCTCCGCTTCTTCATCTTATTTGCTTGGAGTAACTGTTCAGGTCCTGTGCAATCGAACAGCAAAAGTGTCAGATGTAGATTAAGCGGTGACAATTGCTTAGGCAATTTCTTTTTCCTTAGCCCGCAGAATTCAAGTAGTGTTGTAGTTCATGATTTGCCCAAGCTGTTCTTAGACCAGTAGCCAGACAAGGCTTCGAACTGGCCCATGTCCTCCAGTTTATCTCCCTACTCACAGCTGTCCTTCCCCTCATCCTTGCTATCCTGTTCTCCTCTTTCTCTTTGTTTCTCTTAGGACTGTACTGAAACAATTGTGTCTGTCTGGTGGCATCCTTCAACTGCTGAAAAATTTACACATGCACTTGAAAAAATAAAAATCCCCGTTCCAAACCAAATGCTGAAAAAAAATCCCATTTTCCATGTGAACCAGCGCCGCAGTTGTAGTACTAGCGAGTCTGAGCATTGCGGAGCAACTGCTCCAAGGGAAAACTGGATCTCCCTCGTGCGGGTGTCATAGCCCAGTTAGAGACATTACGAGGAGGCAGCTGGGTAGGCACTGGTGCATGGATTCGGGCACACAGACTTATCCCCTTTGCTTAGATGGAGAGGGACTTGCCAGCACTCTTGTGGCTGTCACAGCAACCCACAGCACAGAAGGGGACACGGACCCTCCTTCCTGCCCCTGGTGCTGCAGGCTGGGCCAGGGATCTCCCCCCACAGCAGCCCCCCGAGCCGTCTCGGCTGACATCCCTGGGGACAGCAAGGCAGCCTGCGTGGGGACATCCATCACAGCAGTCACTAGGAGTTACATTTTTTGGGGGTTGTTTTTTTTTTTCCCTGATAAGGCATGTTGAAAGATAAGGTGAGCATAGAGCAGCTCTGTTTCTCAGAGATGTCAGAGGAGATAAACTGTAGTTTTTCTGTGGTTTTCTCTGGCAGACGTGAGCAATTCAGTGTGCAAACTCTAGTAAAAGGAGCGGCAGCAAATTATTCTTAAAAACTTGAATTGGGTTTGACTCCACTGTACCATTTGCACAAAAAGGAGGGGATTCCTGCTTTGGGGAGGTTTAAGCTCCCAGGTTGCTTTTGCCTACTACAGCTTGAGAAAGAGAGCTCCACTGAGCGTATCTATCCCCTCTGTACCAGCTGTGTGTGTTCAGGCTCAAGTTCACAGAGTCAAGTGCCTCAAATCAGTTGAATCCATATTGCCTTCAGGGTCAAAAGCACAAGTCCCTGACACCACCTACCCCGCACTTGCTTTTCCTTGTCTGGACAGGCAGCCTGGCTATTTCTAGAATGTGCAAGCAACGTCAAGGACTGGGGGATTTGGGCCAAGCATGAGGTCAAAGCCGACACGACAGAGCAATTAGATAATCAGCTTCTGAAATCAGTGGCTATTAAGCATAGGCAGCCCAGACATCATGGTGATTGGCACGTAGCAGCGTTGATGCTGAGGATCTATTAGCTGAACCAGCAGCTCCTTGCTCCAAATACAGACGGTATCTGGGGAGAGCTGATGATCTGCCTTCAGTCCCTCTCCCCCTGCCATGGCCATTAGGGGTGGCAGGGCAGGTGGAGTTGTCCTCTGGGTTGGATTTGGCCCATGGGTCACAGTGCAAAGCTTTCTGTGATAGAAGAGGGCTTATCACCACAGAAGCATTTAGATTGTCATCATTTGATAAAAGCTTAATCAAATTGGTATTTTAAGGAGTTTTGTTTTTATGGCCCCAGCTGTCATGGAAACAAGCACAATTAAGAAAGAATAAACCAGAGTAAAAGTCAGAAAAGAGAGGCAAAAGTACCGTTTTGATGAGTAACTTGGGGGATGTTGCTCCTTGGGTCTAGCGTGGGGTTCGTCAGGAGTAAGGCTGGGGAAGTCAACTGCAATTAACACAGCAAACCAAACTCCACACACATTGCTGACCAGCAAAAGTGTCCCACGCTGAGCGGCCTGGTCAGGCTTAAATATGCTCAGTCCAGAGGTACGAACTTTGTGTTGAAGTCCCTTCTCGTGTTAAAATGAAGTATGACTTTTGCTATCATATATAATTTTCCTTGCTCTTAGTAAGCGCTTATGCAGACCTATGAATGTGCATGGCACTTCACCGATCAGAGAAATTGCTTCCCTGCAGCAATTGCTCAATGGGGGGTGAGGGCAAGGACTTCTTGTGGTAAGATTGCATAGCACGAAAGGCAGCTACCTTCAGCGGTGGAAGTGCATAGCCCTTCTGCACTGTGTTGATTTTCACTCTCTAGCTATTACGAAATAGGGTTGGGTGGTTATTTTTGTAATTATTTTATTTACTGGAAAGCAGCTAATGATATTTATGAATTTGAGCTCATTTTTGCAAAACTATCTACTGGGAAAAAAAATGTTGTAAAAACAGTTTTGAAATGTCTTTTATTTTTTTTTCTATTTTGAAGGAAAAATAAGTGGGTTTGGTTTTCCAGTCCTAGACAAATATTTCTGGTTTGGTTTACTCAAAATATTTTCTCTCCTGTGTTTTCAAGTTCATTGGCCAAATACAAGTAACAGGTTCTTTCATCCTTTTCCGTGGAAACAAAGAGAGTGTCTGTTCTGTCTGTCTGTCATTTTAACTAAGGAATTTCCTTTGCATTTATTCAAGCTGATTGTTGTCTTTCTTCTGTCTGAAGGGTTACTGTATTCTTTATCATGAAAAATTCACTGTACTACAGAATAATATTTATGTCTCTACAAATACATTATGTAAAACATCATCTAGAGAAATAATTCTCAAGAAACCAAAAGCTTTTGTCTGTAAAGAGAGAGCGTTCGTTTGGTGCAATCAAGGAGACATAAATAAGGGTTGTGAAGTGTCATCTCTATGGTGACAGCATTAAGGCCCTTGTTCAGCATGCAGTGTGCTTTCACTTTCAGAAATTTGGGGGTTTTAACACTGGCAGAAGCACCGAGAGTTAAGAATTACCACTTCATACAATATGTTTGAAAGCATTATTCTAATAAGTCTGGGCGTCTTATGCTCGGTTAGAATATCTCAACAGTGAGTCTATGGTGTAAAGGAGAGTAAATATAAGCACTGTATTTTAGCTTAAAATTTGTAAAGATCATATGATAAATAATGAGCGAAAAGCTTTATTTTTCTAATAAATTGTTCTAAAAGCTATTTATTTTAACTTCACTAAGCTGCTTAAATTGTTTTTATTTTAATCTGTGTTGAGAGCAATATCTGCAGATCAGAAATGAGAGTAGTGAAATTATTTGTTGATGCTTAGATACTTAAGAGAGATACCATGTCTACTATTGATTTTACATGAAGAAAGTGGTTCAGATCCATTTTAGTACTAGAAAAAGCCCACTTAGAAATACAAAGCAGACCATAAAATCTATAGACCATAAAAAAGAAACCCTATTGAATACTGAGAGTTCATTCTATATTGGAGAGTTCATTTATGAATAGATAGCCAATAATGGAAAAAAACCCTGTTGTATTATGCTAAATTTAACAGCCTTTTGCTACACAGGGGACCAGGGGGCAAGGCAGGAGGACCTCTGGTCACCTATGCAGAGCTCAGCTTTTGCTGGCCTTTCTCATGGTGGAGCTGCAGAATGTGTCAGGCTGTGATAGCACATTTCATGCAGCAGCTTCTTCTGTAATTGAGAGAGACCCAACATCCCCTTTCTCTACTACTAATATCCGGACTGTGTGTTGGCACACGGCAGTGCCCCTGGGATGTACGTACTCACATCGGACAAGCCTTTCCTAAATGACTACTGCTTCCTAAGAACACACAGCTCTGCGCAACCGTACCAAAGCCCCGCTTAGTACTGCGCATTGGTGCTTCTTTGTTAAGAAGGAAGAGAATTCTGGTGCACGTTGTTAAATTCAGAAAAGCAATATCACAAACCTAATGTGTAGGTATAACACACCCCCCCCCATACATGGAGGTTATGCATATGTGTAATATATATGCACACCCTTATTTGTGTTTCCACAAGTTCGGACTCACACCAGATTTGTTTCAGCAGGAAATGTTTTTTGAGTAACGGCAGGAGATGTTAGTCAGTACAACAGTTCTTTCCAGGACCATAGGTCTATTCATACTTTGCAGACAAATGATCAATGAAGGTTCAGAGTTTGACCTCGAAAGGTGGTGTCCAGCAGAAATGCAAAAAGGGTGTCCTCAGGGATCAGATGAGGCTTGCAGAGAGTCTGAATGCTGCTGACTTTTATCTCCCTGCATCACGTTAAGTCACAAAGGATCAGCCCCCAGAAACTAAAGATGTATCAGTTTTGTACCAGATATCAGTTCCTTTCAGATAGATCTGATACACTCAGGCTTCTTATTTTCAACGGCTGGTTAACTCAGACAAGTAGCTCCATCCACTTACTACACTTCCCCCTGCAGCTATTTTCATACTGTGCTACTGAATATATTCTTTTGCTTGTGAATAACTGTGAGTAGGGGAAAACAAACTGGGAGAGTTCCTTCTCTTCCTCTTCTCTGCATCCAGGTGGGTGGATCAAATAGGAAAATCTATTCCTCTGTCTTGCTTTTCTCCCCCGCTGGGGAGGGGGAGGATAGTCTGTTGTGTGTTTGGGAAGAGAACACCAGATCCCCATGAGGACCAAAAAGGGCAGCTATTCAGAGCTGATAACCCCACGGCTGGTCTCTTCTACTTGAGGAGACTCCTAGTCAGCTACAGATTCAAGGTAGCCCTACAACTTTTCTTCAGAGGTCCTCAAGAAGCACAAAAGACACCTTAAGCTCAGAAGCTGGTTTCATATGAGCAGATATTAAGTCAAGGCAAATATTATAACTGCAGAAAATTCAGACCGATAACCAGACTCTGAAAGGTCTGTACACACACCTAACCCTGCTCACTCTGTCCGTGGGGCATGGGTCCTCTCTTCCAAGTTCACTCCTGCTCTAATAACCTTTCACCGGCTTCCTGGGTTACAGCAAATGCTACACTCTGTCCTTTGGCTCCCCAAAATTATTTTTCTTTCCTTCACTTCGGGAGCCTGTGCATCTGCTATTCCCAGCAGTTTTCTAATCCCAATGATACCACAGCTTTCCAGTTCCCAAGATTTCACATTTCTACTTGCTTTTTCTAGCTGTCTTGCTCTGTCCTTGGGAAGCTTCCTCCCTGCCAAGCAGGCTTGTTTGCTCCCAGGAGGGACCAATTTCCCTTCCCCTCACTTTGTCCACTTAATGAGTTATGTCTATTTTCAACATGGTGTATAACAGACAAAACCCATGAATAACTTACATACTTTCTCTATTTTTGGTGTTTTAAGAAGGGTATACTTGGAGGAATACACAGCGTCCAATGTAGACACACTGCAGCACATTGTAAGAGCACCTTAACTACCGAAAAAGCTTGTTTTAGGAAAGAAATATTGTAGTATTTTTTCATACAGCCCTAAAAAATCAAACCCTAGCCTATTTTGGGCTTCTAAAACTACTACGCAATAAACATAGCAATGTTAAATATACCCATATCATTATGTGTGAATTTGCATGTGTATATGTAAGAAAAAAGTGATGTATATCATTTCTACATATATAAATATAAATTGTTTCAGGAACCAAGCTGTAGGAGTTTTTATTATAACTTAATGCAAATACGAATTCAGCTGCAACTAGATGTGTAAGAGGTTCAAAATGAGGACCTAGAACAAGTAGAAAGAGGAACAAATTCAGGTGTCTGAAGCTTGTTATCTACTTCTGTACCCCATGCCCTGCATGAGACTGAGTAACATGCAGGTTTGCACCGTTATTGGGGATAAGCATCTGCGAGCACACAAACCCAGTGGGATTCTGGTCATACAGAGGTTGCAAACTTGATGCTTTGGGTCTCCGCAGCATTTGGGAATTGGCCGGGTGGGATGACTTGGTGGCTCATGTTGCATTAGACCTTGCTCCCTCAAACAGCTCCTCCCACATCTCTGTCTACTCTAGTCATGTAGGAAAATCCAGCCCACAGCCACTCAGCCCTTAAAAGCAGCTGTTGTATTATGTTAAGTAGGATCTTTTAGTCAGGTTATTTTTCAGGCAGCTTCATCCACCTGGGAGCCTGACTTTGGGCAAACTTTTACAAAAATATTTCTTCAAGCTTCTGTAAGCCTGGGCTGATGTTTTTTGCTCAGCACAGTTTTTATCTATTAGCTGTATTCTCTCTTGTTCCTTCCTTACTCCATGATTAATCTCGGCCCTAATGATAATTCAGAATGAAACTGCAAAGCAGAGCACAACTTTCTTCCGCCTTCTGCAACTCAGATAATTTCATATACGAAGTCTTCCTCATCTGAATCTGTGCTCCACTCCCACTCTGGAGATGTTTCCCGGTGAAATGCCTGAGCTCCCTCACACCCCACGCAATTTCGCTGGGGTAGTGAGGTCTGTGAGGTGATATGTGTGAAGGATGGGGGGGGCTGGCACCACAAGTAGTTAGCATTGCTGGTACCCTTTATTGCTGGAGATGTCTCTCCTGTGTAGGGAGTATGTTCAGGCTTCCTTGTTCTGTGATCACGTATAGCATCTGGGCCTTATAGACAGAAAAGGCAGAGAAACTCATTATTTAAATTATTTTTGCTACTAACCTATTTCAGTACACTTTATTTCCTTTTATCTTACTTATAATGCAACAATTTTATATAGCTGTTCCACTTTGCAAGAACATTGTACTTGTTATACCTTTTGTTAGAGAGTGTCTCCTGGAGTGGGGGTCACGTATGGCTTTTTTTACAGAAACATTCCTTTTTTCTGCTCTGAAAATCTGGCTATTGAAAAAGCAGCATGACATGAAACAAAATTAGCCTCCTTCTTCTGGTAAAAAGCAACTTTTTGTTATTTTTGATTGGGTGCCTACCTGTTAAAATGGTGCTTTCATTTTTATTTATATAAACACGTTCAGGAAATGAATATGTATTAGCCACAGATATGAACTTAGAGTGGCTTTGGTTTACTAAATTAAGTCAATATAGGTATTCTAATCCAGAATTAAAGTGGCTTTAATTCATTTTAATTTATTTCAATGTCAAGCTGAAATATCATGTAATGCCAAGTCCCTTTAAGTAACAAAGCCCAGTGATTTTCAGAGACTTTTCAGGTCACTCAGGATGTGTCTACCAGAATTTTAGTGCAGAATTATGAAAGGGTCTGAATTTATGGAATGAGATGCTGTTCCAGCTGATCAAGTGCACATCTAGAAGGCACAGTACAAGAAGAGCGAAGCGAAGCCATACTCCCCGTTGCTGGTCCACTGAGCCTTCAGGTGGGACGTCTGGCTGGAAAGCCTTACAGGCCCCACCCAGCCAGAGTACCTGAGTTTTCTTTGGTTGCAATGCAAGGTGCTGGAGGGTGGAGACTAAGGCAGAGAGCTAACCTCAGCATTTCACTTACGCTGAGGCTCACCAGTAGCCTCCGCACCACTGTTTCACAGCCAGTAAAACACAGGCAATGGTGCTCTCTGCAAGGAGCCCTGTGCTGTTATGGTCTGTATGGACTATAAATATAAACAAGTATATCAAGTCTTTAGAAAACTGCTTTAGCAACACAGATATAGCTAGAAATTTAACCTGAGGGCTTGTGATTGCAAGCTGTGTCTCTCACCCGTGCAGACAGGGCAAGAGTGTTATGGGAACTCATAAATCACCAAAGTCTCTGTAGCGTCAATTTACAGTCTGAGATTAGTATTGATATTTTTACTGCCAAATGTGAGGGTTGTTAGAGCTTGACAGCATATGAAGGCAGACTCTGCCTTAATGGTTATTACAAAGCACTTGGATAATAGCTTCAAAAAAGATACCCCAAATTTAGTATGACTGAGTTTCTAAGATCACTATTGCCTGAGAGGGACAGTCTTGTTACCATTTCCATTGTCACCTCTATAACAGGGACTTTATAACGATTCAGCCATCGAATATCATTTAGCTAGACAAACCCCACACAGGTGTCCAGCTGAGGAGGGTATATCTATCATCCATGTTTGCGAAAAAATGTAAAGCTCTAGAAATATTTCATCATTATAGTGGAAGACAGGTCTTTCTTTGGGCATCAGCCAGAGTTCCTTCTGCACCAGGCTCAGCCCTAAAGCTTTGTCACACAGAGAGATTATAAAGCGTAGTGTGGGTTCAGGCCTCTGGAAAAGCCACAAGCCATGTTTTTAGTTAAAAGGAGAAACCATTAGAAGCGTGCTGACAAAGTCTCCTACTGGAGCAGCAGCTGATGATGCCAGACGACTTCATTGCTGGTATAGATTTAAACCAATTTCCTGCTGGTCTACTGATATTTATGCTATTGCTTTAGCTAATAGAGCTGTATTGATCCAGGCTGAGGATGAAAAGAAAAATCATCCTCCAAACTATCATAGTTACAGAAAATAAAAACAAAACCAGGAGGGTGTTTTCACATGGAGCAGATCTTGAAAATGGGTGAAGCAAAACAGGAACAGAAAGGAACTCTTTTTGTGAAACACTTGGGGAGTTATTCCAGAATAGTTTCTATAATTAAATGTTAATCCAACTGAACTTTCAATGTAGATAATACTTGACTCCTACTCCTAGGCAAGGGATTCATTTCCAAACCATATGTCTTCTCAGGATCCATATTAACTGAAAATAGATCACTATGTGCAGAGACAATTGAAACAAAGATCACTCCAGTTCAAAGTCAGGTTAGCCTCTCCGTAAAGGCTGATGGTTTTGTTTTGACTGTATTGCATTAACAGGGAAGGGCACCTTTTAAAACCAGATTCAGTCCTATTCAGCATGGGGCTAAATTTTAAGTGTGGGTAGTCCATGCAATGCTTCCTTGAACACCGTATCCATATTTCCAGCATCCTGTAATCAGCAGCTGAGCTCGGAGGAGTACGTACTAACTGACCCCACTTCTCTGAGTTAATAGCTGATGCACAGTGTTGTTCCAAGGCCTCTGCATGACAGGGTCCTGCTAATTTATAACATTTTTCACTGTTAATTAAAGGTGATGGGGAAATTTTCCCAAGATTGTTTCACTAATCCAGTTTACAGCACAGCCCCAAAACAGTCGCATCAGCACAAGTGCAGAGGCAGTGGACTGTGCCATAGGTGCAAAAATAAAAAGCAGGAACCTCTTAAATCAACTTCGCTGCCAGAGAAAACACAGCTTGAAACTATGTCCTGAATTTTCCATCGGGTTTATTATTTTTCAACTCCATAGTTTGGACTCTCATGTAACTGTACATTCCCCTTTCCAGAGAAGAATCTTCACTAGTTGTGTGTGTTATTGTTCTGTCTGGGCTTCAGAAGAAACAATGTATTTGAATAATTGGTAGAAATTGAATTGTAATTTAAAAGAAAGTCAGGTGGTCTCTCAATGCTTCCTACTGTGTGAGTAAGGAATGCCTTCACATTGGTCATACAGAAAGCAAAGTTTAGACTTTTGTTCTCCCTTGTAGAATAAGGGAAAGGGTAAACAAAGAAAATCAATTATAAATGTTCTATTAATAATGATGAAGATGGAATATATCTGTCACTGGGAAAAACCCTGGCTTGATTCCCAAGGGACTGCCTCTCAACAGTTTTGGCTTAGCAGAGGCGTTTGAGCAGGCTATTCTTGGTCAGATAAAGAGAGGCGCTGCTGGCAGCACACACTCTGTGGAGACTTGAAATCTCTGCAGTATGCTCCCTAGCTTGGTCCAGATGCACCGATTCTCTAGGCACAGTGAAAGACATATTTATTTGATCAAGGTTTCGGAGAAAGCTGTGGGTATATTCCCAGAATGATGAAAGGGGGAAGAGATGATGGTAAGAATGACAATTATTTAAATAACACTGAGACTGGTTTTCCTTTTGTTTCACTGTTACTGCTGAAATATTAATTATAAGCTAGGGCTTTAAATTTTATTTATACTAATGTAAATAAACAATCATATGAATCCTAGCAGTCTTATTCCCCAGCAAGCACATACGCTGGTAGGGTGTACTTAAAAGCACAGAACCAAATCATTGCTAAATACAGATCCATTGCTTGAATTTACAACACTCTTTAGGGAATTAGTGTCCTCCCACTCCCTCAACAACAACAGAAATAGTTCATCCTACTGGCCAAACAGTAACTTCCAGATGACAATAATTTGACCAACTGAAGCTGGTGGTTAGGATTCCTACTCGTGGTGGATATGGTTAAGCGTATTTTGTGTAAGGTTTCAGAGAATCAAGGCCAAAATTGGCCTTGTGACCCTGTGATGAACATCTTTAACCTGACTTAAACCATATAAACATATAGCAAATAGCAGGAGTTGTGGCTGGTATTGCTCTGATTAACTCTTTCCAAATTAATTCCATGTGTGGACTTTCTTTTTCTGGAGTTCCTGGTTCCAGTTTAACTAGAACATCCCAATTGCTTTCCAGTATAAAATGGCCACAGCTGGCGTTATCTAGGAATAGCTAATTCATGATGGCTTAATGAAAAGCATAAGCAGGCCCGAGACGTGTGTTTACAATAGAACCTATTAATTTCCACATCAGCTGAAGGTACTCTGTGATTTTCAGGAGGAGTCAGCCGCTCAGAAAACAGAGCCCCAGGGCCAGTGATTCTAAATCAGTGATAAGAGGGCTTTCTTTTCTGTTTTAAAACTGATAAGTCAAGCCAGACCGAGTGCTAAATATTAATTTGTGAACGAGAAATGGAGAAATAACGAAAAGCTTAAGCTCTTACAGACTGTAATTTCAAACATTACTCCAAATGCAAATATGTCTCTCTGGCTTATTTTACTTCCATTATTTTCTTCAAAAGATGGAGGCAGAGTTTCAGCATCATGAACTGCGTTCCATCTGTCATCCATTAAATATATCTCCTCTTGAATAGCACCACATGGCAGTCAGTAAACAGAGGTAACCACTCGTCAGGGACAGCATAGGTATCAACAGTTCCTGCATCTCACTGCTGGTTTTTTGCCTTTTTTTCTGCCTGTCTTTAGAGAAAAAGATTTCTCAGATATCTCCTGGATATACCCATGCAAACAGCAATCACCACATTCACCTCCTTGGTGTAGGAATCCACCCTGAGAACTACCTTGAGATCACCATCTAATATGAGCCACCAGCGCTGGGTGGGATGCCACGTGCCATTTCTTTGCAGCACCACCAGCTTCAGCCCCTCTGCCTGCCTACCTGGCGCTGCCCATGGCACCAGAACAACTGCTTCTCAACTACATGGTAAAATGTTTGCGTTTTTTTCCTGTTTATTTTTAACACAGATTAGTTCACTGATCTCATTTTCCACATGGCCCTGGGGGGGGGGGGCTTGGGGAGAAACAGTTGTGCCAAAACAGTGCAAGATAGGAACAAGTGGCTGAAGGTCAGAACTGCTGAGCCACCATCGTCCCAAGGAGGAGGAGGACTGCACCCGGAGCGGTGCTCCCACCTCAGCATGCACACAGATGTAAATGCCTTTGGGTCCCTAGGGGGACTGCGTGCAAACCAGGGGCTACAGCACTCAGCAGATGAAGGCTGGTGCAGAAGGATGGTCGAAGTCTTTCAATCTAACCCTCCTGGAGGCTCTGAAATCACAAATAGCCCATCAGTAGCGGCACTTGCATAGAGCATGGAAGTTCAGACTTTTGTATAGTCATGGTTCTTCTTTAGCACTTGCCTTCTTTACATATATGTTATAAAGACAGAGATAATGGGGCCCTTCACACAAGAAGTGTCGTTTCAATACCCCAGTTAGATATCTTCAAAAGGTAAAATGTATCACCTGCCCCACACTTTCAGTAGTATTTAACTCTGCTTTTATTTGCTTAGATTTTTCTCCTAAATTTGATTAAGAGCCTGAGGCTGGAAGAAAGCAGAAGACATAAAAGCAAGCTCTACCCTCCTGTCACCTGCTGACAGTCATTCAGGCAGTTAATCAGGATCCTCTGTGAGAATGACTGAAATGATAGAGTGAAGAAGTCCTGCTTGGTCAGGTTTATCATTCAGTTTATCATCTTTGCTTCCTTGAGAAGATGGTTTCTGAGGCTATATGAGAAGGTCAGACCCCTTTTGACCTTAGGGTTGCCAGCTGGATCAGGAGATCAGTAGAAATTCTAGGACACAGCTGTGGAGGTATGCGAGTGCACTATTTTTTAAAAAATTGGATCATGAAAAGAGTCGTATATTTTCTTGAAATCAGAACCAAGAAGCTTACAGATACTATTATATAAATCAATCCTATTTTATTTTTAAGGAATTATTTAAGGGACTTTTAAAAAAATTAATCTTCTGATCTTTAAAGCACTGGAAATGGAACAGTAATCATAGGCCTATCTGGAATATTAGGAACCTGAAACATAGATGCTTGGCTCTTTATCTTAAGAGTCCTAGAACGCGTATGAATAATATGCTAATTGTGAACCAATCTGCTAACTTGTAAATCTGCAATAACACACTTGCTCCATTACATGCAACAGAACTCTATAAATAATCAGGTGAAATTTACTTTTCCCTTTACAAGATATCAGTGTCACTAATAGCAAGCTGTGCATTCTCGATTAGCGATTATGTTGCTGTGATTAAGTTACTTCTAGTGCTTTAAAAATAACCTTGCCTACTCCTCTTGTCTCAGAATTGCCTGGCAGAAATCATTCACAGGAGCAATGCCTGTGTCACACAATACCATTGCAACGTTATTGGATTAAGGACAGTCAGCAAGAAGAGTCCAAAGCACTTTCCAAGATTAGTTTCTCAGGAAAAGTGCTTTCCCCAGAAAACCTATGCTCCTAAGAGAGTGCAATCCACCATCTACTGAGAGTAATAGCAATCTTACCGTGATATTAGATAAAAAGCAGGGGAGAAAAGCTCTTTGGTAGAAAAACCTCTTAGGACAGCATGTAGCACAGTGGTTGGATCGAAATAGGTTTATCCAACTTGACATTTTTCTGAAACTTGCTCTATTTTTTAATGGTATTAACAATGCTGCAGAAGAGTTGAGTAGGTAAACTGACAGGCTGGTTGTGTCACTGGGTGTTATTTACACAACTTACACCATGCAATTCTACCACTGTGTGCCCCTTCTGACAAGGAGTGGGGATGGTATCGTGTTAGCTCATAGCAAACAGGCAACTCAACATGACCTCCAGGTATTATGCCACTGAATATGTTGGTGCTGCACCTATATCTTGAATATTGTGTGCTGTTCTGGTTCCCCATTCTTACCAATCTCATGAAATGATCTGTTAAAATGAGAAATGGTACTGAAAGTGGTTGATGTGGATGTACTTACCTACCTGTGCCATTCTGTTATTCTCAAGAGCTGAAAACTAGCAGTAATCTGGAATCAAAGACAATGTATTTGACTTCATTTTTTTCAGGAAGTCTAAATAATTTTTTTTTCTCTCTCTCTCAGAAATGACTCAAGAGGCTGTAGTAGAGCGCTGTTAAATAATGACCTTTCTGAAGAAGATGAATACGGAGCCGTTGCAACATTTCATAAGCCAAAACCTAGAATTAAATTGCTAGAAATAGATTTAAGACATCAAAGGAAATTCTTTTTCATGCAGTTCATAGCTAAATTGAATCACCTTTTGCCACAAAAAAGTTGCACGGCAAAAACTGTGAATGAGATTTAAGAGCAATTCTGGCAAGGATATTAGATGATACGAATTCTTAACCTGACCCCAGACTGCAGGTTTTATGTTCCTGTGACTTGTACCCCAACAGCAGAAACTACTGCTGTGGATAGCTTGAAAAGCACATACTCATTATTCAGGGCTACTGGAATACATATACTGTATTGTAACACAACTTATATCATCCAGATATTGTTTCTAGTATCTTGGCAGTTAAGGAAGAAATAGAATGTCGAAGTACAATTTGTACAATTCTTGTTTAATTATTACAAGATACAAGTGCACCGAAATGTATCAGTCTCTAAATCTGTACTATTAAAAAAATCATTATTAGTGTGAATCTATATATAGACCATCACTATAATTTAAAAGCAGGCTCCAAGACAAATTCAGTTTCATTTAATAAAGGTACATATTTTTTTAGTCCATCAGTTTTATTCTTGAGTCTGCTCTTTTATACGGGTGCATTTGAAATTCAAATGGAGCTGTAGTAGGGTGACATCTCTGTAATTGCTATTAACTAGAAACACCAAGAAATCCTTGCTGGTGCTCAGCAGGAGGTTTTCATTCAGCCCCTGGACCAGAACCTCATTCTCTCCTCAGATACTTTTTCTTCAGTATGTGGGTGCGGGGCGCACTTTTTAAGTAATGAATGAGAGCTGCTGAGCAGGGCACAAAAGCTTCCAAATTGAAAAAGTATCCAGTTCATGTTACTATCTCTGGGTGTGCATGCATGTGTGCGCCTGGCACACAATAAATAATCTCTTGTGGTTGAAAAATACCCAGATACTTACTTGGTATGAAAAATGTAAACAATGAAAGTCGGGGTTTTTTTCTATTTAGGCATTGAACTGTCCAATGAAACAAAAACTATTGTGCCATGTAACATACATTTTTTCCCGCTACTTAATCTTGCCTTATCCGTGCTGTTTGTACTTTAGCCACCAATCTATCATGTTAAACAAGGGTTCACCGGACAAACTCCAGCCACGCAGGTGCGCAGTAACACTGCCCTTTCCCTGTCCCTGCGGGACCTGCAGTCCTGCCCCAAGTTGAGGCAGCATCCCTGCTGTGCGAGGGGCTCCCAGACCCCAGCGCCATCACCCACCCGAGAATATCACCCTTGCCCCCACACGGGCTTCCCCCCGCCGAGGCTCTGTGGTGGGAGGAGGAGGGCATGGCGTGGGCTCTACTTGCCTGGGAAGGGTCTAGGCCCTGCTGCTCCTGTGCCCACTGCTGCGGTGGCTGCAGGCTCTTCCCCCCACGCAGGCGCTGAGGACTGATGCTTCGTGACACATCGTCCCCTCGGCTCTGCAAGCGTCCCTGGTGCTGGCCGGGCCCGATCCTCGCCACCGGCAGGGTGGCAGCCCTGGGGGGGGCAGCTCCTGCAGGTGTCCTTGGAGAGCTGGCTCCAAGTGAGGGCCACATCCATTTCCATGGGTGCAATAAGTATGCTGGAGACTGCCCATTGACGAGCAAAATGACTTGTCTTTAGGAAACCAGAGTTGCAGAGACTCTGACTTTTGGGGTTTCAGCTCCTGTTTGCTGCTTTGGGGGGGTCTTTATCCAAAAAGGTGGCTCCTGGGCAGCACTTGTGGCCCTTCAGGGTCCTCCGCTCCGTGAAAGTGATCTAAGTGAGGACATGCAGGTCTTTTTCTAGAGTTACTTTTTCTCTGGTTCGCCCAGTAATTTTGTTAAGAATTTTTGTTTTGGTGCTGGCAAAATATATGGAATAAGAGAGCCCCAGACAAAAAAGTCTGGCTGGCGTGCCTGTCGGAGCTGTCTTGATTTCTGCCAATCCTCCAGCTGCTGGTTCCATCTGTTGTCTCCTGCTTTTTCTTTCACTTGTAAACACCTTAGGGCACGAGCCATTTCTACATGTGCGACTCCAAAGGGACCGGTATGGTGCAATACAAATCCTCAGTGCTTCAGCAATACATACAATATTAAAAATGCTTAGCAAGAGGTTTCCAGTGTATTTCCAACCACATCTGAAATAAACTTCTAATTAACGAATAATCAAGGATAGCGCAGTGTTCGTTAACACTCTAGTTAAGCATACATGGCAGCTCTGATCTGTGTACTGAGGCCTTTTTATTGTTGCTTTAATAGTTTTCTTTTTCCCAACCATCCCTAAAGGGCAGTATCTGAGCATGAGTGTGAGGTGTGACCAGGTGAATGATCTGCTCAGCCTGGTGGTAGAGCTGAAGGAGGCAGTGGAAAGGTTGAGGAGTATCAGGGAGTGTGAGAGGGAGATAGATTGGTGGGCCCACACCCTACCATCCCTGAGGCAGGGGCAGCAGATGGAGGCTCCGCAAGAAGCGGAGGTTCCCCTACCCTCCTGCCACCAGGCAGGAGGGGACCTAAGAGATGGAGGGGAATGGATACAGGTCCCTGCTCGGGGAGGCAGGCGAATCCGCTCCCGGTCTCCCTCACCTTCCCAGTTGCCCCTACTCAACAGGTATGGGGCTCTGGAACTTGAGGACCAGGCCAGTGAAGATCAGGGTGTAGATGAAGCCCTATCTAGGGAGGTGCCTAAGCCCAGTCGGGCATCCCCACGCATTCTCACATCCTCTGAAAAAAGAAAAAGGAGGGTAATTTTTGTAGGCAACTCCCTCTTAAGGGGGACAGAGGGCCCGATATGCAGACCTGACCCATCCCACCGGGAAGTCTGCTGCCTCCCTGGGGCCCGGGTAAAAGACATTACCAGGAAACTCCCTGGTCTGGTTCGGACCTCTGATTATTACCCATTGCTGATTGTGCAGGTTGGCAGTGATGAGATTGCAGAGAGGAATCCAAAGGCAATCAAAAGGGATTTCAGGGCACTGGGATGATTAGTAGAAAGATCGGGAGCACAGGTAGTGTTTTCCTCAATCCCTTCAGTGGCAGGGAAATACACTGAAAGGAACAGGAAAACACACCTGGTCAATACGTGGCTCAGAGGCTGGTGCCATAGGTGGAATTTTGGGTTTTTTGATCATGGGGAGACTTACACAGCACCGGGCTTGCTAGCAGCAGATGGTGTCCAGCTGTCTCAAAAGGGTAAGAGAATCCTTGCTCATGAGATGGCAGGGCTCATAGAGAGGGCTTTAAACTAGGTTCGAAGGGGGCGAGGGATAAAACTAGGTGCACCAGAGATGAGCCTGGGGGCAGCGTGCCGATGTTAGGGGTGGATTCAATGACCCAGCTCAAATGCATCTATACCAACGTACACAGCATGGGCAATAAACAGGAGGAGCTGGAAGCCATTGTGCAGCAGGATAGATATGACTTAGTCGCCATCACGGAAACATGGTGGGATGACTCCCGTGACCGGAGCGCTGCAATGGATGGCTACAAGCTCTTCAGAAGGGACGGGCAAGGTAGAAGAGGTGGTGGGGTGGCTCTCTATGTTAGGGAATGTTTTGACTGTTCAGAGCTACACGATTCTGATGACAAGGTGGAGTGCTTATGGGTGAGGATGAGAGGGAAAGCCAATAAGACAGATATTGTGCTGGGAGTCTGTTATAGACTGCCTGACCAGGTTGAAGAGACGGATGAATCGTTCTACAAGCGGCTGGCAGTAGTCTCAGAATCGTGTGCCCTTGTCCTTGTGGGGGACTTTAACTTTCCAGACATCTGCTGGAAATACAACACAGCAGTGAGTAAACAATCTAGGAGGTTCCTGGAGTGTGTAAAAGATAACTTCTTGACACAGCTGGTGGGTGAGCCAACCAGGGGAGGAGCCTTGCTAGACCTGTTGTTTACGAACAGGGAAGGACTGGTGGGAGGTGTGATGGTTGGAGGCCGTCTTGGGCTTAGTGACCATGAAATGGTAGAATTTTCAATTCTTGGTGAGGCAAAGAAGGTGGTCAGCAAAACCACCACTATGGACTTCCAGAGGGCTAACTTTGGCCTCTTCAAGGCACTGGTTGAGAGAGTCCCTTGGGAGACGGTCCTGAACGGCAAAGGGGTCCAGGAGGGATGGACATTCTTCAAGAAGGAAGTGTTAATGGCTCAGGACCAGGCTATTCCCATGTGCCGCAAGTCGAACCGCCGAGGAAAACGACCGGCCTGGCTGAATGGGGAGCTTTTGCTAGGACTTAAGAAAAAAAGGAGAGTTTATCATCTCTGGAGGAAAGGGCGGGCAACTTGGGAGGAGTACAGGGATCTTGTTAGATCATACAGAGAGAAAATTAGAAAGGCGAAAGCTCAGCTAGAACTAAATCTGGCCACTATCGTAAGGGACAACAAAAAATGTTTTTACAAATATGTTAACAGTAAAAAGAATCCCAAGGAGAATATCTATCCTTTAATGGATACAGAAGGGAACGTAGCAACCCGTGATGAGGAAAAGGCCGAGGTACTTAATGCCGCCTTTGCCTCAGTCTTTAATAGTGAGTCCAGTCATCCTCAGGGTACTCCACCTCATGAGCTGGAAGGTAAGGATGGAGAGCATAACATACCCCCCTTAATCCAGGAGGAATTAGTTAGGGACCTGCTACGCCATCTGGACACTCACAAATCTATGGGACCTGATGGGATCCATCCAAGAGTACTGAGGGAACTGGCAGAGGTCCTTGCCAAGCCACTCTCTATCATCTATCAGCGTTCCTGGTCAACAGGGGAGGTCCCAGAGGACTGGAGGCTTGTCAATGTGACTCCCATTTATAAGAAGGGTCAGAGGGAGGATCCGGGGAACTACAGGCCTGTCAGCCTGACCTCGGTACCGGGAAAGATTATGGAATGGTTTGTTTTGAAAGCACTCACATGGCAAGTCCAGGATAAGAGGGGGATCAGGCCCAGTCAGCATGGGTTTACGAAAGGCAGGTCCTGCTTGACCAACCTGATCTCCTTCTATGACCAGGTGACCCGCCTAGTGGATGAGGGAAAGGCTGTCGATGTTATTTTCCTAGACTTCAGCAAGGCCTTTGACACTGTCTCTCATGGCATACTCCTTGAGAAGCTGGCGTCTCGTGGCCTGGATAAGTGCACTATTCACTGGGTGAAAAACTGGCTGGATGGCCGAGCCCAGAGGGTAGTGGTGAATGGGGTGAAATCCAGCTGGCGGCAGGTCACGAGTGGTGTTCCCCAGGGCTCGGTGTTGTGCCCTGTTCTGTTTAATATCTTTATTGATGATTTGGATGAGGGGATTGAGTGCACCCTCAGCAAGTTTGCAGACGACACCAAGTTGGGAGGCAGGGTCGATCTGCTTGAGGGTAGGAAGGCTCTACAGAGGGATCTGGACAGGCTGGATCGATGGGCTGAGGCCAATTGTATGAAGTTTAACAAAGCCAAGTGCCGGGTCCTGCACTTCGGACACGGCAACCCCATGCAGCGCTACAGGCTTGGGGAAGAGTGGCTGGACAGCTGCCCGGCAGAGAAAGACCTGGGGGTGCTGGTTGACAGCCGGCTGAGTATGAGCCAGCAGTGTGCCCAGGTGGCCAAGAAGGCCAATCGCATCCTAGCCTGTATCAGGAACAGTGTGGCCAGCAGGAACAGGGAGGTGGTTGTTCCCCTGTACTCGGCACTGGTGAGGCCGCACCTCGAGTACTGTGTTCAGTTTTGGGCCCCTCACTACAGGAAAGACATTGAGCTGCTTGAGCGTGTCCAGAGAAGGGCAACAAAGTTGGTGAGGAGCCTTGAGCACAAGTCTTATGAGGAGCGGCTGAAGGATCTGGGGTTGTTCAGTCTAGAAAAGAGGAGGCTGAGGGGAGACCTTATCGTTCTCTACAACTACCTGAAAGGGGGTTGTAGTGAGGTGGGTGTTGGTCTCTTCTGTCAGGTGTCTGGAGATAGGACAAGAGGAAATGGCCTCAAGTTGAGGCAAGGGAGATTTAGGTTAGATATTAGGAAAAATGTTTTTACTGAGAGGGTTGTCAAACATTGGAATGGGCTGCCCAGGGAAGTGGTTGATTCACCATCCCTGGAGGTATTCAAAAAGCGAGTGGACAGGGTACTCCAGGGGATGGTTTAGGGGGCATGGTTAATGGTTGGACTTGATGATCTTGAAGGTCTTTTCCAACCGAAATGATTCTATGATTCGATTGGCGATGCATGTCTGTGCATGCTTGCTAGCAAATGCTGATCTTCTGAATAAGAACTGAGCTGGTGGACACTGGCTCTGAATCATCAAGGGTTACTTGTTCAACAACATTTTGCTCCTGGCTCCTCCTCTTGACCCTCGAGCTGCTCCTCCCAGTGTGACTTGTCTCCGGTCTCTCCTCCTCTTCCCAGTCTAGTCTCCCATTTCTCACTCCTCCTCCCTTTACTTTCCCAATAGCCTCTTCCCCAAGCCTTTCAGCCAGATCGTTTTGTGCTCTGTCAAGCCAGGGCGGGAGCACACCCAGCCTCTGCTGGGCATCTCCAGCCTCCTGCTGTCATCCACAGTGGTCATCCGCGATGGTGGGCTGCGCTACCTTGCAACTGGGAGGCAGTGCCCGCAGACAGGCTCAGAAGATGGCTTTGTCCTCGAGTCCTCATCTCCATGGAAAAGTGCAGCCGTTTAAAATACCAGTGTAGTTGAAGGGGTGTTATACTTACACAAACAATGCTACACTTACTAGGCGTGCTTTTGTTGGTATTGATTTTCATACAGGAAGGGGGATAACATTTGTTTTTCTTGTCTGTCTTTACGCTATGTACACTTCTTCCACAATTGATGGTATGTGTCTAATCATGAAAGTAATAGACCACCCTTCTAACTGGCACTGTTATATTTTGTACAGAAAGAGCCTAATAAGTCATACAAAGGTAAAAGATGGGAAAATATGACTGCTGTGTCATTGGACTACAGATTAAATCATATGACTTCAAAATTTTCAGCAGCAACAAGGACAGTCACGTCATTAAAAATGTTTGCAAAAGTACATCCAGTTTTGAAGCAGCCCTGTGGCAGACATCAGGACTTCCCCAGGCCTTACAAACAAGCTGTCTTGCTGGAGTGGTCTGTTTCTGAGGTGGAGGGAGATATGAGGCAACACTGCAGCTGCAGCACATGTTTTGCTTTTCCTACCTGCTTAGACTCGGTAGCTTGTTTTATTTTAAAACAGAGTTTCTAAATGAACAACTGTGATAGCTGGGTGCAGCAATCTATGAATACTAGAATATATGAACTTGCTGCCAAGGTTTTTGCTGAAAGGGTGGGGGAAAAAACCCTTATGTTTTGCTTACCGGGATTTATTGGTAGCAGTATTAATGATGCTATTTATTTGGTAGCAATGCCATTGTAGGTGGTGCGAAGATCGTAAGCCATGCTAAAGACTTTACCTTTAATATGTGATTTCCATGTTCCCCAAGGTTTGACTCTGAGGATTGTGCTTTGTCTGTTACTACATAGCGTGGTTTTGTTTGTTTTTATTTTTGCTGTGAGAATGAATATGTTTGTTGGTACTTATGGCAGGTCTGAATTTCGTTAAAAAAAGCCCTGGAGGTCTCAGGCAAGTTATTGTTTTATTGGAGTATTTATCAGCTTTGTCTACATTTGAATCACTTCTCTCGAGCACAAGTTAGAGCAGTGAAACAGTGAAATGCATCCAAAATAACAGCCGAATGAACGCTAGTACTAAGTTCACTTTTGCATGCTACAGATATCTAACGCCCCTGTTTCCAGTTGCCAGTCTCTCTGCTGCAGGTTGCCATCCCTGTAGTGACTGACTGAATGCCATGTATCCCCACCCAGGTGAATAGTGTTTGCTTCAGTCCACAGTGTTGCATCTCAGCTTCAGCTGTAAAGATTTTGGGTTAAGATGCCAGGCTCTGGACTGGAACAGCTGAGACGTGGACACATGGTCTTCTGCCATCCCTCCTGCAGAGAGGGGGAGGTCAAGAAATCAAATGCTGGGATTAGTAACATGATATACCACGGTAGGAAAATTCACCAGGGCTCATCTATTGGATCCCAAACACTTCTGAGGGCATACTCAAAGTCTTTTGCTTTGCTGTAGGGTTTGGGGTTTTGGGGGGGGTGTTGGGTTTTTATTATAATTTTTAAATTTTTTTTATTTTTTAATTTCAGTGGACTGAGCTCCTTCATGAATTATGCTCCAGTGAGCCATGGTAGAGCTGGCCTGTTCTCCCTGGGCTCGTGGAGTGAACCACAGCAAGACATTAAGGGGACTAACAGAACTCTGAAGTAGATGACCTGCAGCCACATTAATTATTGATCATGTTAGCAGTTGATGAGTTGTGCTAAATTGATCTGTGGCAAGATAACGTGAATTAAAAGCCGCTTAAATATTTAATTCTGGGCTCTTCCTAGATGGCAGGAATTTGAATGAAAGGCTACACATAAGTCATGACTAGAATCAACTTTTCAGTAAAGACAAGCTATCAGAATAAAAGGTACTATCTAAATGTAAATCATGATTTATTAGAGGAGAAATCTCTTGCATGTAAACATTTTAATGGAGGACCGGAAAGCTCTCCAGATGAAATTCTCTAAAGTGAGGATGATATATGGAGATTTTCTTGTTATTAGTTCAATTCCTGCATATTTTACTTTAATTAAATGTTGCGGCATCCAAGGTAGTGCATGAGGCACTGTAGGGAGAGAGAGAGACTGAAAGCCTGTAGGAAGTGAAGGAGGACTGCTGGCTGAAACTCCATATGTTTGCTGCAGCATTGCAACGCTGTACAGCTGGAGCACAGCTTGAGTGAAATGAATCCGTAGATGACTGGTGAGAGGAAGTAAGGGGGCTAGTTCTGACATTGGAGATATATGTGTGTGTATATATATATATATCAGGCAAAAGAATTTGCTGATGACTCTGCACAGGGGCTCATAATAGTAGGGGAGGACTCAGGGAGCTAGCGCTCTGCATGTCAGCAGCACCAGTTAAAGTGTCTTTGACAGGGAGATAAGTCCTGTTGAATAAAAAGGTCGGCATCACTCCATCTGAAGAAGAGCCACTCAGATCTCCTCAGCATGCTCGGATCGTACTGCATTGCCCCACAAACTTTTTTGAAGGACTTTGTGGTATCGTTAATACAGTTTTGAAGGTCGGCACGCATGCTCGGTTGGCTTAGGTGCCGCAGTTCCAAATAAATCCTTCCCTGGCTTCTCCCAGCCTCTCCGCAGAGAAACATCCTTAATGTAAAGCAGGCCTGGTCCTGAAGTAGAAACGTGTTTTAGTTCAGCATGATAGCGTGTACAGGCTGGAGTTATCTTTAGTGAGAAGGGGAGGCTCCTGCCTACTGCAGGTTCCTCCTTCCCTTTCGTCTCACTTCATTCCTCCATGTACCAGAGAGCATTTTGGCAGTTGAGGGTATTTGTCTTGTTTTTTCTCACCCTTCACAAAGGCTGTCCTCTGCTTAACATGCACATTTTTTCCTTTGGAGCCATTTTCCTCCGTAGGCTTTCTGAGCTGGCCAGACGCCAAACAGTAGGGTGAGCTGCATGAAAAAGCCTTGATCATTGACAGGCTGTCTTACAATTTCTTTCTTGTATTCAAGATGCAGATGGATGTTATTAGAAAGGTTTTTACTTCGAATGTGCACGGCTTGTCCACATGCCTGAGATTAGTGCTCAATACTCGTATATGCTTTCCATCCTCAAAAGGGCTTTACAAGTGTCAGCCCTCAGAACGCCCCTGCGACGTAGGTGCACTTGTTTTGTTGTATGTTTTATAACAAGGAGGGACACATGTTAGTGACTTGTTCAAAGATGTATCACACAGCAAGCATTATAAAGGAAGGAAATCTTTACACTTTCCTAATGTTCTTCTCTGATGTTTTCCTGTCTAAAAAATTCATGAGATTTCACCGTGGCAGCGTGTTTTCCATACGAAAGAAGTGATTAGTGAGAGCAAAAATTAAAATGGATCTCAGGTTATAGTACTACCAGATAAATATGCAGCATTTCTACAGTTTATTAGGCCAAATTTCCTGCTGCACTAAGCTTCAATTAATGCAGCAGAATGGGAGCCTAAAGGGATCATCAAAGAGACCCAAGTTTGATAGAAGATTTGGAGCGCTTGCCTCAAACCATACTTCAAAACAGAGGGAAATGATTTTAGGACGAGTGTTGAAAAATGCCTGTCTTCTCAGTTGAAAGGGCAGTGCAGGATTTTTTTTCCCCTGCTTTAACTGCAGGACTATAATTAAAACAGCTACAGTAACAGCAACAGTCCCAGTATGAACTCCCTTCTTCTGAAAGTTCTTGTGATATTGTACCTCATCTCGGTGAGGGGGCTGAAATAAGCTGTAGCTGTGAAAGGCATCTTTATAATTATGTATTCTCACTGAGCTTTTACTGGCATGACTACGCTGGCATGCTTTACCTTGCACAGACAAGCCAATGAACATTTCAAGTGTTGACCAGCATACATAATCTGGCTAGGGCCAAGATCACTCTGCGAGATGTGGTTTCTAAACTAGGTCGGCAAGCCCTTAAAGGATGTCTAATAATCAGTATTAAGGGTCTCTGTAGCCTCGGTGAGCCTCAGGGCCTGTAGAGGTAGCTGGAGGAAACTGGCTTGGAAAACAGTAGCCACCTTAGCTCAGTAAGGAATAGTTAATAAGGCTGTGAGATGGTGAGGTGCTTGTCCCGAATAAACGAGCAGGGGCTGACTGGTAGGAGACTGTAAGCACAAAGATTTTTTTGACATACATACACCTACTTTATGCTTTCTGGGTAAATAGGTTGAGAATAGCCTGTCTAGCTCAAGTCATGAGGAGGGTAAAGCTAGATAGGCTAAAGCAAGTGTTTATTTTAATTCTGCTCCACCATCCTCCCTGTTTTGACTAAGCTTTTTTTTCTTTAAGTTTTGGGGTTTTTTCCACTGAGTAAATAATCACATAGTTATGCCCAGTGAAAAAAGGACTCTGCAGCATCTCAGGAAAGATGTTGAGAATTAGTTACTGAACTCTCTAGTGCGGCAGAGAGGACCACATGCTCATGCTGCATTGAGTACGGTGAAGGAGTGGAATGGTATAAACTAGTCATGCTTTTTTAACCCCAAAAAGGAATCCTTACTTGTTTTCCAGAATAATTCTACATTTGGATCTTATCTCCCTCTCGCTGCTCTGGGAAAGGTATATGGCCCCAGAAATTACTCTGGAAAAAGGGAAATATGAGTTCTTTCCTGTTTTTCTGACCACTCTACAGATGAATTCAGGGAAATGATAGGCAGATAAATTCATGAAAAGTATTTTATGGGAAATTACAGCTGGAACAAGTTATCACATTTTTATGGATTCCACATCCACAGCCTTTAATGTTAGCTACCCTATTTCACTTTATAATCGTGTAAGTGAGTACATCTGGGCCAATTAAGCATTTTCAGTTGCCTTCAAAAGAGTTGCAAATACCTGCTAGAAGTTGAAGATACTGTACTATTTAGCCTTAAACATCTGGGGTAAAGAGATGCTTTACCAGGGCTATGACATACCTGCATGGTTTTGATGACAAAACGTATGTATGCTCATTGCAAAACCATGAGGTGTTTAAGCTAATATCTCGAAGCTATGTAATGCTTTGGATATGTTCAGTACTTTTATTCCTCTTTAAAATTTACAAAACCAAATATTTGCAAGCACTGCAGAATGGGTTCAGGCCACCTGTGGACCAGTTTTTTTCAAATGCCATCACATCTCCATCCACCTACAAATCCCTTTCTTATTTCCCACAATACTACCCTTGCAAGTGCCAGGTTTGAAGCTCCCACAAAGTGAAGTGCAACTTGACTCCCACATGCACAGATCTTTTAACATCTAACCACAGTAGGAAAATACATCCCCTATCTTCAGTGTTGCTCTCCAAGTTCAAATCAACTGAATATCTGTACCATTATTGCTGGTTTAAAAAAAAAAAAAAAGTGGTATTTTTGCTTGAAAGGCCCCTTTTTGCACTTTGAAGATGTGCTGATGTATGGTTTTAAGCAATTGTATTTACATTACCCAGGAGTATCAACCCACTATCTGGCTCAGAGATTTACATATACAGTGAGCAGGACCTTTACTGAAAGTATATTAGTGATAAGCGTGGGTTAAGAATTACAGGTACTTCAAATAAAACTTCAGAAAGTCTATTTGAATATAACGAAATATCCATGCAAATACTTAACTGCTGGAGCATTGGTATTATTTTTGGAACACAAGCAACCAAGACAGATTAATTAAAAATGAAATTTTCTCTTGTAGTTCAACTCCTCTCCTCCACAGCAAGAGGAATCTAACTTCATACCTGAACGCAATAGTAATGTGAAGGCTTGAGGCAAAATTATTAGCTATTCACATCAATGGAATGAAGTTATACAGCTCACTTCCACCTGAGAGAAGAACCATTTTAAAAAATTTGTGCGTCTCTAACAAGACGCAGATGTCGCTATTGGGCAAACAGAGGCAAGATTGTTTTGTTGTTCATCAGGCATCCCTTCCCAGCGGCACGGCTGAGCGTATGTTAGAGAGGTCTCTCTTTTGGGGGGTTTAAAGCAGTGCATCATTTTTTTAGCTAGAGACCAAAAGGGGCATATCCATCCTTGGCCGCATCGCTGCAAGAACTCCCTGCAACCCTGACAGGGATCAGAGGCAAGGAACAGGTCCTTAGCTGTTTTAAACTAGCAGGATTTTGTTGATCTCCTTGAAATACATGGATTTTAGTCAGATGAGGGCCTGGGCTGTAATGCGAAGATACACTGAAGCAGGAGGAATGATCCACCCTAGCTCTTCTCCCGCTGAAGAATCTGCTTCCTCACGTGGATGCTGACTGAACGCGAACAAGAGCGTGTGGATGCCGATCCCCACCCTCCAGTTTATTTTCAAGAGGATACTTCTGAAGTATTTCAAGCCTTCCTTATCCCAAGGACTAAAATCCCTGAGCTGTCTCCGTTCCAGCTCATTCAAGCTGAAGGAAGCAAAACAAATAAATGTGGATAACAGGAGTGTGCTTATTGTGACCATGTACAGGGCTCTCATTATGCCAGTCAGATGCCAGCATATGTCAGCAGTCTTTTAAGTTGCTAATAGCGCAAAAAAGGGAAAATTCCTAGCAAAGAGCTTCCCCCTGACAAAATCTTTAAGACTTCATGTGTTTTTCAAAAATGTACGTCTTCCAAAGAGTCACTTGATTTCCCACAAAATGCTAATCTCAACTACCTCTTTCTGTACAATTGCTTCCCACATTTCAGTTTCTCTTCCTGACTTAGAAAACACGTTTACAAGATAAACTTGGTTGACTGTGGACCTTCATTGGCAGTGTCCCTGTGCTAGTTGCTCTGCTAAGCACAGCAACAATGAGAGGCAATTTTTTTTTTTTTTTGTAAATTTGTTCTGGAAATGAAAAGTGAAGCAGACAGCAGCTTCCCATGTTTCTCCAGCAGTGCTACAACAAGGCAATGGGGGATGTTCTCGGCACAAATCGGTTGTTACGGGAGTAGGAAGATAGTGTTTATCACAGCTAGCTGCTGAATTTTTAAAGAGTATTATAAGTATCTGCTTCATAAATGAACCAAATAGCAAAATTAACACAAAAACCTGAGGGAAGTTGATAATTTATTGCTGTCTGTCTTAAATATAGATCCAGGTAATGCAAGGAATATATTGTGTAAACGTCTACCCCACAGTTAGTGACTGCCTACCTGTGCAGTACTGCTTATTTTTGTCTGTTCCTTCATGTCTCTATTTTTGTATTAGTCAGGGATTTCTTGCTCCAACTTAATTTAATGCTCGAATTTATCATTGCGTATTTGTACAGAAGCTGAAGATCCCAGTGGAAATAGGCATCTCTCTGTATTAAGTTATTTACAAAAAGAAAGCAATAGAAAGTCTTAATTTTCACTGCTGACATTACTGGTGATTGTAGAGTCTGTGTGAAACAAACTTGGTCATAACAATGTTTTGAACACAAACTATTTATTTTTTTCTATGATCTGTTTAATAGGAGTATTCTTGGACTACAGGTGCAGCAAGGAGCTCTGCACACACATGGTTAGGCATATTGTCTTTAAATTGTCTGGAATGTTCTCAGGATGAGTCCAAGATAAGCTTAGATCACCTTGGTAGCTTACCTCAGTGTCAATCTATCTGGAACACACTTTCTTGGGATAAGGTAAATTTAGATTTTAATGCTGTTTTGTTCCAGGTACTGGATGATTTCTTCCTGGAAAAATAAATGGAACATAAACTGATGGAGTGTGGTATCACTGATTTGTAAGTAACAAAAATATTAACTTTTCTAGCATTTACTGAACTTAAAGTTGATTCTATCTGTTTAAATTGGTACCTAGTACTTGTCACATTATGATATAGGTGTGAATATGTTTTGCCAGGATATGTATGCACAGCACAGAAACATTCACTTAAGTTCACACCCACACATCCCCATATGCTTTGAACAGATCTAAATGGTGACTGAAGGATGAAGAAGGCTGAACCGCATAAACATTATACACAATGACTATTAATTTCAAAGCAAGGGAATAATTTATAAAGGTTGTTAGGAAGCAATGTAAATGCAAATGCTCTTCTAATAAGCGCCAGTAGTATCATGTTGGAACATATTTGTGATGCAGTATAACGTGTTAAAGCGAGCGGGGAAGAGCGTGGACGATTTCTGTGGAAGATGGTGACAAGAGTAAAGAGGTGAAAGCTGATGGGAATGCGGCATTTGGGGACTCAGTTCAAGGAATAGTTCTAGCATGGGCTGACTTAGCAGTGCAGTAAGCAGGGCTTGGTGTCTGAGCGAGGACAGGCAATATCTGGAATAATTAATCAATAATTCATTACAAAAAAATGCTACCAGCTGTAAACTTAATTTGTAGAATAATGACCTGCAGTAATGCCAAAAGTTATAAATATATTCATATTTCTTGAAACAGCTAGTACAGACTGAAGCCAAACACTTCAATCATATATAACAAAGCTGACTTCTGGGAAAAAAAAAAAAAAAGGTTTCTGATGGTAGACAGTGAAAATTAGGCAATCAGTATAGAAACCTAATACTGAAAATAGCACATTTGGAGTGAAAGGTCTTAATAACAATGTTAACAATTTTTTTCTCTTATAAATATTTCATATCTTTGTGCAGGAATAAAATTCCTACCTCCTATGTGTTTCATTTTCCTTGCAGAGCTTTACATGTTTTATTTATCATTCTGCATGATCTGTTAGATAACTTTATCATCTTGTAGTGTTTTACGAAAAGCAGTATTGTTGGATATTAATGATCATGTGGCTATCTATCGTTAATACATATGAGTTAAAGCCTTTTAAAGACTTGGCCAGCTTTGAATAAATATTCATCCTGTCTAGATGGACTTCTAGACAATTTCCCCTTTTCATACTTAGGCACAATCACATAATGCTTGGGTTGTAGAAACTTCAAACAATTATTTTAAACAACTCAATTACAGTTATTTTAGAAAGAGTAAGTTTGCGTTTTCTTTTAGGAAATACATTGGTTTAAAAACAAAACACTGAAATGTAAGTCTGGGTTTTAATTTGTTCAGTAATGAAGATTTCAAAGGCAGTGAATAAGAATGAAATATTTTTTCCTTATTTGGGATGCTATTTACTGAAATATAGTATTAGAAATACATGTGACACCGAATATATAGTTCACAAAACTGTGTTATAATATACTTTCAGAAGTTGAAATCGCTCCTATGTATATCCTGCCTGTATTAGATTGCGGATGACTATTTGGAAAGGAGTAGGGTGCATTTTTTAACATATATATCATTCAGAAAGTGTCATCTATCTAAAAGGACCCTGGTTTTAGTCTGTCTGATACCTTTGCCGCTGTGTTGTGGGTGCAATTCAAGAACCACCGCAGGGCACCCCTCCTTGCTGGCAGCCTGTCCCATAGCACACCAGCACCGAAGAACTGACTTATTGCCCTGTGCTTTGCGCCATCCCACCAAAACAAACTCTTTCATTACACGTCCTGATAATGAGAACAGATGCTATATTTGACTCTTTATATGTCTGTTGTTAATTTTCTGTTTAAAAAACCTCAAAATGCTGTTAGTATTAGTAACAGCACTTTGCAGTGCTTTCCTTACAGCTTCAGAATACTTCACCTAAGCAGTCAAGTTGATACTTTTGTGCCTCTCTCTCTTCCCAGAAGGAGAAGCTGGAGCAGATGATGTTGAAGCAAGGTCTGAGCACCCCTTTCCCAGTGGAGGTACTGGGATAGGAGACTCACAATCATCTCCCATCATCACTTCCACTCCTGAGAGATAAGGGGCACACCTGTATCATGGTCACGAGCGCAAAAGAAGCTTGTGTAGATGTACCTGAGCTTACTTCAGAAACACAGGCTTGACCTTCAAGAGTTGCTGCTAATTTGTTCAGTGTTCATACAGTATGTAGCTGTATGAACTGTCCATTACTACTCCTCCGAGGTGCTGCTGCGATACAGATTTCAGCCACCTTTCCTTTTGTCTGTGCACCTTTATCAGTGCAGCTGAAGGGAATACTGTGTGGGCTCTGAATTCCTCTCCAAAGACCATGTAAATACTTAGACAGTTCGTGCTGGTCCCTGAGCTACTGCTGCTAGTGTTAAACTAACTAGTTAAAGCCGGTTTGCATACATTTGCAGCTACAGCAGAAGTCGAGTGATAAATATTCCCAAATGTAGCTATGCAAATAGTGGCAAATTCTGAATAAATGTATGAAATGCATTATAGTAGTCACAAATTCTTCTCTTTTTCCTTTAAGAAAAAACAAAAGACAAATTTGGCTTTATGGCACAGGCCAGGTTCTCTTTTATAACCTTTTGAATTTTGTACATCCTTACAAAAAGGGCTACATCCTACAAAAGAGCTATAAACCAATGGTAAACATTCAAGGATAATTTTAGCATGGACTGTGGTAAATCACTGATGATAACTTTCTACCTTCTGGTTCAGGGGCACAGAGTGGTGGTTATATACCATGCCTGTACATTAGTCATCGCTAGTTGACAAATAGCCACATAACTAGAGGATGTTTGTAAAAAACCTAACAAACAAAAAACCCCAAACAAACAAACAAACCAACCCACATGTCCTTCATCATGTTTTAAAAGATGATAAAAACTGGAGTTGCACGTGGTAATAATCGCATCCATATGTAAATCCCAAAAGGTGAGAGACAGCATTCTTGGAAGCATTGCCATGCAAAAAGACAGAGCATAGAGGCCAATCTTGCTCAAAGGAGATAGTCTCCCCTCGCTAGCGGCCTTACTTGTACCCGAAATCATTCATCTTTGACTTAAAATCCAATAAAATTGGCTTCCGCCCAGCCCAATGGGGCTGGCTACGGTTCTCAAGGTCAGCTCTGGGATGGTTTGTCAGGCCGATACCTCTGTTCCCCTTTACTGTCCACCTCCACGAGTGGTTATGAAAGTAACATTTTATGGTTGCTGAAAAGGTGCCAGGAGAGAGCTGGGAAGAAGACGGGCAGTTCTGAGGGCTGGAGCTTGGCCGCATAAATCTGCTTCAGCTGCCATGCCATCTCCAGAAGATAGATGAAAACAAGTATTTATCCAAAGAAAGGGGATAAAAGGACACCCAGGGGTTTAATAACCATAGCGACTGCATATAATGTACTAAACTCCCCGAAGAGGCAATATTCTCTTTCCCTTCCAGGACAGACTGGCCTCTCCTGAGCAAACCAAGCATTTAACTGTGGGTGACCGATAACTGGTGTCACAAATTAAAAGCCGTGTGGCTAAGTCAAATGCAAGCCTTTCAAAGTGTGAGTATCTTCTTAAAAATGAGGCACAGCAAATGAACAAAGAGCTCACAGAAATGCTGAATTTGTTTCCTTGACATTTCAGTAACTGTTTGACCTGACCATTTCAATTTATCCCTTGAAAGAAATGGAGATACTCAGGAAGGCAGAAACTGTATTTCTAAGGCAAAATACTTTTCTAAAATACTTTAACATAGTGCTTAGTTATAGCTATCCAAAAGGATATTATGCTGAGCTGTCACATTTTGACTCGCAGCCTTTTCATATTGCTGAAATATCAATACTGTACTGCATGTAATGTACATGGTTAACTCTCGGTTTCCTAATGTAATATGGGGTAGGAAACCTTTAAATGCAATAACATGACCAGTGCAAACAACCCACCCACACCCGCCCAAATCCCTTGTAAATCAGGCTGGATAATGTAGACTGAGGAATAGCCAAAAAGCAAATGCAAAATGAATGGCAGGTCCTGGTATATGTGTGTTTTCTAAAACATACTGATTTACTGTTGAAGTTAGAAAACAGGAAAGACAGTGAGACTAAGAGAATGTGAAAGTTGCAAAAACGTTTGATGCTGTAAATTATATTTTGTTGAATATTTGCAAGAAAAATAGGCATTTCCAGTGATAATCGGATGTGTTCTGTAATAATTATTGTCCTTACTTTGTATCTTGATGATTACTTGCTGGTTTTTTTTTCTGTTTGAATGTAAGAACTATTCTAATTACAGCTAGAAAAAAACAGCATAAAGGACAGGCTTGTATCCACCATGGAGAATATAAACAATCAATCAGAAGCATCTGCATTATACAAACATGTTGCTTACAGACACTAAAAAGGTGTTAATGCAACACATCCTAAATATTATTAAGAAATGGTTGAGTGTATTTGTACATAGTTCTCTAGCTTTCATTCATTGCCATTTCCAACAATTCATGTAGCGTGTGATAGGCCTTTGGCATATGTCTATAACCACCGAGATTTGTTACACTGTTCAGAGTACAATTGGAACCCCCAAAATCCCGTTGACTGAAGTTAAATATCACCGTGAATCACAGGTATTGTGTTACCAGATAACACAACAAAAAATTAATCAGAGTGAAACACTTCACTTGATGCTGTTACAGCTAATAGGTCTGAAATGAAAGATAATTGCATATTAAAATAGAGTGGGTAGCTCTGTTTTGATGTAGAGATATAAAGATGTCAGGCAAGCTAGTCTGTAGCGGGAGGGAATGGGTGCCCTGAAGTGATTGAGGAGCGGAGCCCAGGAGAGCATTCCTCGCATTCCTGCGGCACTCGCCCTATACATATGCCCCACAAAAAAAGGGAATTTTAGCACTCCGGGTTGGTAAACTGAGCTTCAGAAAAGCTGGCACTTTCCTATAGCTGCAGGCTTGATTAATTTGAAGAAATGATACTCTCCAGATGATGAACGCGAGGCATATTTAAAACTTATTTTTTAGGGCAAAGGACATTACATTTTCAATCTGTTAGTTAAAAAAAAAAAAAAAGATAATCCCCCATAAGGACCACTAATAAGCACTGACAAGCAAGATGTAGCCAGGATGTGGAGCCCTCCCTAGCCTTTTCCCGTGGTCTGCCCAGAATTATCGGTATTAGCTGCAAAAATATTTTGCTGACACATATGGGTGGGATTAGCCCAAAGAGTTGTCTTTGTTAATGAGCCATATCTCGAAATTCTGTAGGTTTAGTAGATTGCTGTCTGAAGACACAGCCTGTTTGAGAGCCATGTATGTCTAAAAGCATAAGATTTTGTCTCTGGAGACCAGCTGTGTGTGTTTTGTGAGGAAAAAATAGTTATCCCTGTGACTTTTCACAAATAAAAAAAACAAATAAAAATTACATTGCCTTACTTGTGATTAAAATGTGTAAACCCCTGCTAGTGGCTGGAAAACAAACAGATTTCTTAATGTAGACATTATTTATATTGTGTGATCCGTATCAGCAAAGGGTACACGTCGCTTGTAAAAGCAAATACATTAATAGTATTACACTGCCGTTAATGGCACATTAATAATACTTCCATGATTCGTATTTGTCAAGCTGCTGTTGAGACATGCTCGGTGTCGTCGTAAACAAAAGAAAATCAGCCATGTTGCAAGACCTTTATTCTTTCAAAACTTAAGTTCACGTGAGAAGAAAAAGCCGCCAGATACCCCCCCTCCGCCCCCCGAAAAGTGTTAAAGACTTCACCCCCTTCCCTTCCTCGTTTTTAACCCGTATAGCAATGACAGAGGGGACAGCCGGGCTGATACGGATTACTCTGGAGAAGAGTGACAACAGGTGGCCTCCCCAAAGCAGGGAGTCACTAGATCCAGCAGATCAAGTCTTTTTTTTTTTTTTTTTTTTTTCCCCCATGCCCAGCTCCCTCATCACCAATATTCACAGGATGCATGGGATGATGCGCGTCCCTCGGGATGATGGCGACAGCCGGTCGGTGTTTTCGGGGGGGGGCGGATCGCTGAGGGGCCGCGGCCGGCGGGGTCCCCCCGCCGGCCGCGGCCCCCCAGCGACCCGCCCCCCCCCCTTTCCACCGTCCCGCCCCCCCGCCGCTCCGCCTCCCCGAGCCAGCAACTTCCCCGTCGCCGAGGCGGGCGCGGAGAGCCCCCCATCAGCTCGGATGGGAGGAGGAGGAAGAAGAGGAGGAGGAGGAGGAGAAGAAGAAGAGAGGCGGCGACGGCGACGACGGTGGTGGTGCCCGGGGGGATGCGGCGGAGCGGGCCGGCGGGAGGCGTAGAGCCGGTTAGAGAGGGAGAGCCGAGCCCTCGTCGCCGCCGCTGCTACCGGCGGGGCTCGGCCGCGGCCGCCGCCGTCTCCGGTTCCGGGCGGCGGCGCTGCTGAGCCCGCGGGTGCCTCCGCGCCGCGCCGCCCTCCCTCCCATCTCCTCGCCCAAGCGCTCCGGCCGCGCAACCCGCAGCGCCAGGCCGCGGCCGGCCCTTCCCTATCCCCTCCCCGGGCGGCGGCGGCGCCGGCGGAGCCCGGGCAGGCGGCGGCGAGGCAGGAGGGGCGCGATGGCGTCCTACGTGGATAACAGCTTCCGCCAGGCGGTGATGAAGAACCCGGCGGAGAGGAGCCCCCAGGTAGGCGGCCCCTTCCCCCGGACCCCGCGACACCCTTCCAACCCCGCGGCGGGGGACGGGACCCGCTCCGCTGCCCTCCGTGCCCGGCGGGAGAGGCCTCCGCCAGCGCCCCCGCCCCGCGGCCGGGGGGGGAGCCCGGGAGCCCCATGGCCCCGCTCCCGGGGGAGCGGAGCGGCTCCGGCGCGGCTTTCGCCCCCAGCACCCCCCCGCCCCCCCCGCCTTCCAGCGCCGAATTCCCGGTCGGCGAGCTCACGGGGAGGGAAGAAACGGGTTAACGCGAACAACTTTCCTCCTACTCCTTAATTTTGGGGGTGGGGGGAGGGAGAGAGAGCAACGCCAGCTGAGTTTATTTTGAAGGTTGCTTCCGGTAAAAAGAAAAATGCAGTTAGAGTGTGATTTGGGGCGGGGGGGGGTTGGTTTTGTTTTGTTATTGTCCCGCAGTACGCTGTGCCTCTGGATTTGAATTGGATCCCTACTTTTACATAGCTGGCTGGAGCTGGCAGCGCTGTTTCATAATGTTGGAGCTGAGGTCAGTGGTATTCTTGGCAAGTCCTTGCTCTCCAAAGTAGGGTGAAATCCTTACACAATGGCACTAGGCAGGAATTTTTCAGATACCTGCGCCGGGCTCCTGGAGCCCTCTTTGTCAGAGGAGCCTGTGTGCTGAAGCTGTTTGTAAGCGTAATTGCACTTGGAGAGGCTAAGAAAGGTTAAATTGGGGACCGGAGTGTGTACAGAAACATTTTGACTTAATATGACCTGAAAAACAACTAAACTGAATGAGCTCCTTCTGCTCCCGAACGGTTGCTGCAGTGGCTGTTGCTGCCAACTGTCTAAAGACTAATAAGCTTTACACTGATCCCCGCATCAAGCCGCGGTTCAATAGCTAATGATACAAGGAGTTACTTTGCTTGGAGTTGTAATGCCATCTGTCCTATTTTCTAAAGGCTTGTCCTGCTCTCTGAGCAGTCCCTGTGTTCTGGTTGTGGGGAAGAGATGGTATTACTGGTTATTTTGGCAGGCAGCTGATTGCCTGGTGACGTTTTCAAATTGGGGGCAAAGAGGAAACCTTGACTTTCGGTCGGCACCCATAAGTCATTCCTCCTACTATAGATACGTCATTGTGGTAATGTTATTTTTATCCTTGTGCTCATGGAATACGTGTGAGAAAATAAAAACTCCCATGGAAAAATATACTGACTGCACAGGCATCGTATTTAGCGTGTCTTTTTTGCAAATCTTCCTTTTTCTTTTTTTAAAAAAAAGCTGCTTCTGGAACGTGTTTTTGTGGTGCTAAAGTTGTTTCTCTGTCCTTGTTTGACCTTTTCCAAATGTCTGTTTGCCTTAAGTGCTGGACCCAGCCCTTCAGTGTGTTGTGAAAGCCGAAGGAGGCTGAGTGCTCTCTCCCGGGGACGATGCTCTCCGCAAACTTGTAGCGAGGTCCCTCGCGTTGGTAGAGGTGTAAGTTCCAGCTGGGGGAGCCTGCCGGCGGTGTCCGGCCTCGGGAGATGGTTATCGAAGGACAGTCGGCTGTTCAGGAGGAGCGACACCTGCAGATGCTCAGAAACCAGTTGGTCAGGTAGTGGGGCCACCAGGCTGGGCTTGGGGACAACGCTTCCCCTGTGACATGATCTGTGCTGTGTGTGAACTGTTAAACTTTCTCCTGGCCTTGTCGGTCAGCCCTGCTCTCTGGAAGGGATAACAAAAAAACCCCAGAAGAGCAGAAAGTAAGAAATGACGCAGTGAAGAAATCAGCCCAAATGCAGGGATAAAGCTGGTGTGAAGGGCATGGAGCAGAGAGCTAAATCAGGAACACCAGGGCTGCGTTAATGCTGTAAAACTTCCCGAATCAGCAGACTGGAAGCCTGCTGTGGCAATCGCCACAGGAAAAGAAACCCACCCTTAAATCCACGAAGCTGACACTAGCCAAAATAATCCACAAATGAGACCAAATTTGTGGGAAACATAATGTGTTGTTAGCACTGGAAATACTTGAAACCGGTGATCAGGCGTGCCCTCCTGTTGCTGCTGGGGAGAGCAAGGCTTGCAGCAGAAAACTCGGTTGGCATTTTTGGGAACGGCTCATGCTGAATTGTGTATTGAGGAGTTTTCTAATGTTGGTTCTCTGTTCTGGAAATTCAGTTTTATTTTACAGCAGTATTGGAATTTGAAAGAAATAGGCTTATGCATATCATCTTTCAGTCATTAAGTAAAATTAAAAAAACTTTATATAGAAAGACACAAAGACCTTGTTTTTTCTTCTTCCCTTAAAGTAACTTTTTATTGTCTCTTTACTTGTATTTTCATTTCCTTGCTATGCTATCTCATAAAGATAGTTACTTAATTTTGGCTTTTGAGAAGTCATGAGGTATCTTTAAAGTTGAGAGGGGGTTGGAAAGAGAAAATATATTTATCATATTCATGTTAGTACAGGAAATAACAAGAGACGTATGTTAGTAACATATGTGCTGCTTACTTGTGTTTAACAAACTCATTGGGGCTCTGCTTCTCCCAAATCACGAGGAGGTAAATATGCGTTCGACATTACTATTTGCCCTGGATTGTCATGGTGCAAATTTGGCAAAATAACTTCTCTGCAGGCTCAGAGGAGAGGAGTGACAGTAGGATGGCCAGCTAGTATTTGTATGTACAGCTTTGAGAGCTGCTAGATCTGATACACGTTGTCAGAGAAAGCAAACTTAACTTTGCATGAACTTCTGTAGTCTCTTGGTAATTTTGGACTGGACTGTTGTGGGGTTTTTTTGTTGTTTTTTTTTTTTGAGGTAAACAGTGTATTCAGCAATTGGTCTGGAAAATTCTTAGCTTCATATCTCTTTAGCATATCCTTGCTTACAGAGTTTTTCTAAATTTTGTGAATTACAACTCAACACCTCACTGACTTAAAGAAGCTCAAAAATAAAAAAAAAGTATGTAAATGGCCTGTACTTTAACATGCCTGTTGTGTAACAGAGCTCTCCTCTTTAATTGCTTTATTAAACTATTCATTTTCTCTTTGAAGACGTGAACTAGGAAGTTAATTTAACTACTTTGGGGAATCTAACTTCTAAATGTTCATAAATTACAAATGGTTTTATGCCCTTAAGCTGTGAGTAATAGCGATCTATTTTTTTTCTTTTCTCCAAACGTCGTCTTATATGAACTGTTATAACTTTAAGTCTTTTCAAAACAAATTCTTATTGGTGTCATAGGCCATCTTAGAAAGCATGCAGTTTTATGCCAGTGTAGCTTAATCTGAAAAAATAGGGCTGCTTTTGTTTTCAAACAAGAGAAACCAAGTCCTAATCTCTTTCTTTATCCTAACAACTCATTTGCATGGCATGGTATGTGAATAACTAGTTACCTCAGAAACTCCGCATACTAGTTCACTGTTTTCATGCCACGTAGTGACGTCTGCAGGAAGAAATTTTTTTTTTTTTTTTTTTTTTAATGTATGCCTTATACATGTTAGGTGCCTAAGGTTTTCTTCTGGAAACTGCCACTGTGGTACATTGAGGCAATTCAGTACAGTAGTAATGAATAGCAGAGAAGTAACAGCATCAGACCGCGTCTTAAGGGGAGAGGGGAGAACTGTACAGTAGCCCTTAGTTTGATATTAGTGCGTCATTTAATGTCAGAAGACATCTAAACAGGATGCTACTGTTGAGCAGATATTCCCTTCTCGAGCTCTCCAGAGGAACAATAGTTTAATTATAGGATGTACCTATGCTTTTTCCAAATAAACTTTCAGCTTGTTCCCCAGTTGTGTTATTTTTATGCCTGTAACCACTGATAGCACGATTGTGTGCAATCTTCAGATAAGCCAGAAATGAACGTTTCCTTCTTGCTATAGTGATGTCTTAGCAAATAAATACGAGGCTGTCGAGTTTCATGGGATCATAGAAAATAAGCGTTTTACATGCGAGTCTAGCATAAAGAATTATAGTCTTTAAATTCAGGCTTATCGTGTGTCTGTATATCAAATACACCAGAAGACTAAAATTATCTTTTTCAAAAGAGCTTATTTGGGATTTCTTTCATTTGGAAAACAAAAGTAGTTTGGAGCTTGAGTTTTGCTTTCACATTTTCTTCACTGTCAGCATGTTACCATGTTACTATCTTTTTGATGCTAGTATTCAAAGAGGAAGGTAACCCCTGTTACCATGCTGCTAACAGCAGCGTAGTGCTGGGAACTGGTTCTGTTGCTAAATTCTTCTGCTGGTTCTCGGTAGCCCTGAAAAGTGAAGGACTGTGACAGCTGATGCCTGGTATTTGGCTGTATTACATACTTATAATGGGCTTTCCATCATCCATCTCAGGCCTTTGTAATGTGGTGATTCAGGAGTAGCTTTAATTTGCAAGGTTTGACATTCTGGTTTTTTGGAGAGAGCTGGTTTGGCCAACAAAATGGAATTCCTAAATGCACTTCCCATGGTAGTGTTCAGGCTTTCTGCTGTCTGTAGTAACTAATTCTGAAGTGGGGGCATGAACCCGTTACGTTTTGTGTTAACATTATGAGCGTGGTTAGTAACACAGCTTAATGAAGAAAGGCTGTTGCAAGTTCTTGGTCCAGGCGCTTTTCTCTTGCTTGGCAGTTGGCTTGAAGTAAAGTTGCCATCGTCAAGTCAGCTGTAAGGGTAGTTGGTCTGAGCAAAAAAAAAAACCAAACCCTCCAGATGCTGCAGGGTTTTGGAAACTTGTTCAAAATAGTTAACATCCCCAGAACATGTCTGATGAACTGTAAGAGAAGCGGTGTCTTTTGGTGTCTCTTGGGGGAGATGGATACAGATAAACCAGAAAAAGTTATAATAGAAGTGTACATATAGACCTTTGGCCATAGAGTTTTTTCTCTTTTGCTGTGTTTCAGCACTTACCTGGGAGGGTAAAAACCCAAACTAACTATTTGGAAGAAGTGAGACCTTTACGTGACAAAGCAAGTCATGTCTTTGTTTAGTACAGAAATAACATTAGAGAATGTATTTTTGAAGTAAGTATACTTTTTTTTTATCTCTTAATGTTTTCCCTTGAGCTAGTATTACTGTGCAGCATAATTTCATACCCAACAAACTTAATTGTATGAATATGTCTTTGTGGCTGATAACTAAAACCGAAAACCCTCGCGTAGCTCGGATTTTCTTGTGACCTCTCTAATCTCAGTCTGTCGAAACAGCCCTGGAATGTCTGATTCTGAACTTCCACCATCAATTTTCATGTCTTTCCCAAAACTAAGGGCAAGTACTGCAACAGGCTGCTCAGTATGCTGTTTGTTTTGAAAGAAAATAAGTTTATTTCCCAGTCTTTCTGACAGAGGGTACGCTTTCCCGTAGCCGTTCATATCTTTGTTGCTGAGAGCTTTGAGAACGGCAAGAACATTGAATTTTTAATTTCTTTTGCCCTAGTTCTCCCCTGTCATAGGACTAGTACTTTCTGCATTTGTAGATTTCTGTATCCTGTAGTAATATGAGTTTCACCAACATTTGCAAAGACCTTGGCGTGATCAGGAAGCCTTCACCTATGGAGTAGAAATAGCCGTTTTGAAGCTTCGTCCTAAACACTTGTCTGCTTTCTCATTACATCAGAAGATTGCTGCTTGCTTAGCTGTATGTATCCGAGCCAATTTGAAACTAGGTAACTTGGAAAGTGAGGGTTTAACTGTAGCACCGATAAGCTTTGTGTAATTTCCTACTTGATTAATTATCTGTTTGGTAGAGTTTGCTGTTGATTTCTGCCCTGCTGTGGCTGCAGAAGTGTTTGCACCGGGTTCAGGCTGGGTATGTTCCCGTGAGCCACGAGCATGTTTTTGGCAGCCTTGGGGACATACCCTCCTGCACTTAAAAAAGCTGGGAGCGTAACGACACTGCCTTGCCTTTCCGTGGCAATCTTGCCTAGGAAAGTTACTGAAGTGAGTAGTGCCGGGCCTGAAGCCCAGGGATCTTCTACTCAGCCCAAGCTTTTTTTGTCTACTTGCCTCGTAACGTGCTGTTGAGACGTAAGAGCGTGTGTCTGTACCCTCAGTGGTGCCAAAGGGACAGCACCGTCCCTCCCGTCCTCGCTCATCCCTCCGGTGAGCCAGGGGTGCTGCTGGGGAGGCGACGGTGGAGGAGGAGGGTTATTGCAAGGCAGTACCGATTGCCGTAGCTCGGCTTGCCCTTCTGCTAAAGCTAGTAAGGAGCAAAATCATCTGTTGGACTTCTGAGACAAAAAAGCCTGATAGTTCGTTCTTGCCTCGTGTGTAAAAGTGTAAGTCAGCAAAAGTAAATGGCACACAAGCGTTTTCCCAAAATCAGGTAGGAGGACACAGTGTTCCATGGGTTAGTAGGTTGTCCATGGAAAACACTTTCTACCTGGAAAAAAAGACGATTTAAATGTAATCTCTGAAGATGCTTCATTTGTTTTATGCTTATCATAATAGAGGTTAGTTAAGGTTTTGTGAAAACAGTTATTGTTTCTTCAATTCCATTATTTTTAAAAATCTGTATGCTTAAAAGTCTTTAAAAGTCTGTATGCTTGTGTGAATTATTGAGTGGTAGCTACTAATTTGTTCTGATGAATTACTGATCTGATTTTGATAATTTTTTTTCCCTAAATCAGAATGCTGCTACTTAATCTGTTAGCATGTTTCAAGAATAACCATATGTATACTGAACAGTCATTGTAAGAACTTTGACTTCCTCATTGAGGGTTTTTTGTATCCTCATGAGAAAATATATTTTGGCTTGTGTTTTGAGAACTTTCCCACAGTAGGAGATCTAATTTTTGCAAGGTATTGTTTGGGAATTCAAAAGGAGCGCTGGCAGAAAGATAGCTCTACAAAGATGCTTTGTGAAGGGCAGCTGAGCCTGCGCGCCTTGTTTGCTGCAGCCAGTGTTGCAGATTTAATTTGCTGGATATATTTTGCACGAAGAGATGTATTTGAATAAGTCTCGAAATGGAAGTGGTGCTCTACTTCCCTTTTTCTGAAGTTGGTGAAGTTGACCACTTTTCTTGAAAAGGGAGAGAGAGGAGCCCTACTGCAGTGCTTTTCTTACAGCTTTGTTTTGGAGTTAAAAATAGCTTATTTGTTCTCTCTGGGTATCTCTGTGTTATGCCCGTATATCTGTAGATGTATTTCTTTGTGTATCTCAGTCTTGTCTGACCTGAGTAAAAGTGATTTAATATTTGATTTTGAGCAGTTCTAAAGAATTCTGGCCAACAATAACGAGCAGCGTGTATATCATTACCTGATCAAAACACTGAAGGAGTAAGATAAGGTTAAAATATTTGAATGTTCTTAGGAAAAAAAACCCCCAAACCCCAATGCATGTGTTTACTTTTCAGCACTGATAAAAATGGAAGGAATTTTCTTGTACTAATATTTATATGGATAGCATTTTTCTCGTATTTGTATGTATTCTGATAAAGACAAGCAGCACAATGAAAATGCATCTGGTATCAGGGTAAATTACCTGGGAAAGGGTATTAAGTTTCATGGAAGACATGTTGTTGACTGTCTTTACCAGACTGTCTGTTTCTGTTTGCTTGCTTTTTGTATGTCTAAAGTTAAAATAAACTCAGCTAAATAGATAAGAGCACTTCTTTCGTAGTTATTTCTGAATTCCAAAGGGGAATATGGATCCTATTCCCTGTGGGATGATGCTTTAAAATTTTTGAGGGTGGTTTTTTTTTTTTTCAGTTTGTATTTGCTGTTCTGTATTTTTAAGGATACTCTTGTCTCCCATCTTTGTTTTACTTTTTCTGTAGTTGAGGGAAAAAATACTGGTACAATCTTTTCCATTTGAAATTAAGTCATTCAGACTTCATGTTCTCTTAAGCAAAAAATAAACCAAAACTTAGAGGGGTGAGATAGGATGTTACGCAAATGTGGTTTGTAAGCAGTTGATGGAAAAACAAGACTGTACCACCAATGCAGTTGTAAGAAGCTTTTGCTTGAGACTTGACTTGCTGAAACCAAAGGCTAAATCTTTCATGGTACATCATATTTTTCTAGCAGCAAAGCTTGTTTAAGAGCTTTGTTTCCCATGCTGATGTTCTCTGCTGCCTCGTTTGTGCTGATCCAACTGTTCGTGAGGCTACAATACGATCTTGTTAGCTGAACAAAATAAAAGTGACTTATTTTTGAGAGGTGGTGTGCAAGGGTTTTTTTTTCTTTCTAAAATCTGGGCGACTCAATCTGGTTCAGATTATGGCTCCAAATGTCAGTGTTGGTACAACTGATGCTGTGAAGACTTGCGCTACAAGATTGAGAATAAATGCTTATGGTTGTGTGTAGGAACCTCTGAAACAGCTTAACTTCCCCCAGAGAATATATAGTGCTCCATTTTCAAACACCCTCTTGAAGCATAAAAAAACCTAAACTGAATGGAATATTATGAGATTATTTATTCTTGATGTATTTCCTAAAATGAGATTTTTTTTTTTTTTTTTTTTTACTTCTTAGGCACATGTGCAAGGTGCTTCTTGAGAGAGGTGTCTCCCGTTTTTGTTTGTTGTTTTGAGGATTAATCTCAAGGGAAACTTTTGTAATAAGTCTCTAGCTCTAAGGTCTTTCTCCATTAAAATATAGCAATGATAAGAAACCTGGGTAGTAACACTACCTTTGTGTGCACTGAATTGAGTGCATAAGAGATGATAAGGCCTGATATATTTTTGTATTGCTAATACTGAATCTTGTCTGTATTTACGTTGCTTTGTGTATGGTAGCTGAAAAATGGATGCTGGTGGGCTGTCTTCCTGGGGGGAAACCAAGATGTGAAGTGAAACAATTTTATTGGCATGCAAGTTAAGAGACACGCACACTTTTCCACTTGGTATCTGCAGTATATTGGGACATACCTAAAATACGTACCCTATAATGTTTTGTTTTGACTTTGAGGTAAGTGCTTACTCTTGTCAGGAAGCCGTTCCCTCACCTGCACGGAACGTTTTCTCAAAATACGCAATCTTGCTGAAACCAGCAGTACGTTGCAACTGTGTGAGTAGCCAGCACTCCTTTGAACGATTGTGTGGATTTTGACTGTTTGTCAAAAGGCATGTCAGAATACACAACATAGGCAGTAGTAAATATTTAGATATGTTTTGAACTGAGAGGGAGAGAGGGAGACTTGGCTGTGCAATATTACAGACTTCTTTGTGTCTGTTGTCAGTGTTACTGCAGGTGTCAGAAGTGTCCTCTGCTGAAGCGGACACACAGAGCCTGGTCACTTTTACCCATGTGCTGTAGCTCGTTCAGGTTTTGAAGGTGGCATAGCTGTAGTAATAAAAACAGATGTGCTTTTGTTTAAATAGCTATGTCAATGTTTTGAAGTCATGGCATTTTACTACATTTATGTATGATGGTACTTAGTGTTGAAATAGCTTTGAACTTTGTAAGTTAGCAACTGCAACGTTAAAATGTAGTTAAAACGTATTAAGTTGTGTCATGGAGGAAGAGCAGGCCCCAGAGCAGACAAGATGATATTCTTAAAGTACTGGTGGATTCTGTGATAGCTGATTAGAAATTGTTGCTATTATAAAGTGTGAGGAAGGGGGTCTGGCTGTGCCCGCACTGATGGCCCTGCTGGGGAGCTCTGCCTGCGGGATCGGTCCCCAACTCTGGAGGAACCAGAGTCTCCAAAAAGATTAAAAAATTGGAGAAAAATGCAGGTGCTGGGTGCTGCTGAAGCAGAATGTGTGGCAATGATGTTTTGTGTGGTTGGGCTTTTTATCAGCGTTGCTAAAGTCATACCAAGATGCTGAAAGCTGAAGTGATGTAGGTGATCCCGACGTGCGCTGTGATTTCCTGTTGAGGGTAGTTAACAACTGGCAGCTTCTCCAGTGAAGGCAGCAAGTGGCCCATCGATTGAAATTACATTAGTACTGTTCCTTTGTAAAATATTAATTTAGCTCGTGGATGAAATACATGTTGAGAACATGGAGAAATACTGTTTGATTGTTCAGGTTCATTTTTGGCTGTGGTCTTAAAGGAACAAGTAGCAAATCTTAAGAAAAACAATAAATGGGGGTATAGTTCATGGAGGATGGTCTGAGTATGAAAAAAGAAATAGGATTTTGCACTGGTTAATGATGAGTGCTGGTTAGGTGGTCTCTCTCTCTAAACTCTGTAGTTTGAATGTATTCCCTGATAAGAAGGTAGTGAGCAGATGGTAAACGTTCCCAGTGAGGCAGTTTTCACTCTGAATTATGGAAAGGTAGTTGTGAGGGCCTCTGAGTTGCATTTCATGTTCTCTGTCGATCTATGGTATGTTTCGAGCTGGTACATCAAATTTCTTGGGGGTCTACAGTGTATTTGTTACACAAAACACAAAAAATCAGACCCCTGTGTGAATGGCGTGCAGTGGTCTGATCTGAATACTGAACTATTTCACGTGTGCCGAAGGTATGGAAACACAAGTAGCTCCGCCAGCTACATGCTGACCAGGACCAGGCGCTTGCTGGAATGAGGGTAATTAAATTTCCATCCTTGTCACCGCTTCTCTGTCACTGCTGAAAGCTACTAATTAGTGCCAATGCCTTGTTTTAATTTGTGATGATTTAGTTCACAAATGCCAACTCCTTGGTTGTAGGACACTGAACGACTGTCAGATGGCAACACAATTCCAGCTCAGCTGTTAAAAATGATTTGAGGTAACAATGCCAAGGGAAGGATGATAGTTGTTGTCGTTGTAGATATTTGCCGAGGTGGAGGAGAGGAGTACAGTCCATCTCTGCTGTATTTTAGGTAGCCATCTATTTTAGTGCTGTTAGCTCTTATTTTACCAGACGAAGTATTGATGGATAGCTGGTCTCTGCTACTCCTAAATCCTCTTTAAGAAGCTTCTAAGACTTCTTTATTTAAGATGACTTTTAGAGGAATATTGCTTTAGTAGTCAAAAAACTTCTAGGCTACTGGATATTGCTGTATGTGGCACAGTGGTGTGTAAATGCTTTGTTAGCTTTGTAAGGCAGTTCTAAGGACCTGGAGCAAAGAAATTTAAGGTTCAGGGTAGGATACTTCTTTCTATCCATGTGAGAAGATGGTATGTTTCTGAATGCCCAGGTGAATTATTACTCCTCCTTTAATTTCTCCCTTCTCTTACTTGTTCTTTGAACCTGGCCTTATGCTGTGGTTTAACCTCTGTCTTATTAATTTGATGTCTTGTAGTTCCTCCCTTTCTAAACCTCCATTGGTAGTGCTCTTTGAATTTTGTGCCTTAAAGTCATCACTTCAGGTATTTTCCTTACTAGGAGAGCACTTAGAAAGAAACAGCAGGGTGGTTTTGGCTAATACTTTCATTCACATTTATTGATTTCTGAGTGGGAAGTAAATGCCTCTTTATTTACAAATTGCAATACAGGGTACATTATACAAGTTATTGTCCACTTTTAAAACAAAAAGTACAAATACCCTTAGTATGTCCTCATTGGAATTGGCATATGTCAAATTTCTAACTTTATTGGGTCGATAAACTAGCATGGCTGTTTAAGGTCTACTGTTCCTATGTGAATGAGTGTTCTATGTGAATTTAAAAATAGAGAAAGTAATGGCACTTTCTTACAGTCCATCTCGGCTTGATAGTAAATGAACATTTAGCCATGACGAAAGTAACATGGTTTATAGTGACACAACCTACATAAACTCAGTTGGATTTGCTGTTGACATTGGCCCATGTTCCAGCTTATGAGTTACCTTACGTTTCTTTTGAACAAAGGAGGTTTGTTTGAAACAGGTGCTCTAATGGTTACCCCGTCCTTTATAAATAGCTTTTAGGTGAAGTATTACTTCTGTTAGCTGTGGGTAACTTCACACGGCATCTTGGTTTATTACTTCAGGTTTCCATTTAAAAAAAAAAAAAGCCATCTTGGCTATAGCTTCGTGATGTTTACTGCCTCATACGCTGCTGTTTATTTTTAGAGTGTGCTTGTCGCAATTTGTCAGCCAAATATTGGCCTGTCACCTCTGCTGTTAGATAGCTGCTGAAATGCCGTTCCCAAGATGACTTTTCAAAAATACATAATGAATTAATACCTACCCTGGTTGTTCCAGGGTAATCTTAGTGTTAGTAGGAAATAACGCAGCTAGAACTTGCCACCTTTGCAAAACCCATAGAGCGGTAGAAAAAAATTAGATGTTCTTATGAAGTATTGTAACCATACCATGTGTTAAATGTGTTAAACTCAGTTAACATGCTGAAGTGGTTTGGAGAGTCTGTGGTAAGTTGCCTGAGCATGTCGAAAGGTTTGAATGCTATTTATGACAGTAGTGAAGAATATTTCTAAATCGGTTGTAAAATGAGCCAGGAGAAAACAAAGAAATAGCAGGGCCAGTATCTAGGCTTGTAAGACATGGCTGCTTACACACTGTGCATGGCTTTAGGAAAACTAGATCAGAATTTCTTTTAAGGAAAAATGAGAGTTCTGCTTTATACAAGTGACATCTGATATCTTACTTGATTTCTTTTCCTGTTTCTTCTATTTATAGATGTCTTGAGTTTGGGATTTATCTGAAAGCTAAGGTCAGGAAGTGCCTTCCTCCAAAAATGCTACTTGTTGTGGTTTTCTGGCATGTCCTCTCCCCTCTCCTTCCCAAAAGGAACTGTAAAGAAAGTATTTTTGCACAATGAAACAGATACTCAGCTCTGCAGATTTCATGCTCTGACTGTAGCATATACTGCTTCACCTCCAAAAATAAAACTTCTTAAATCACTCTTGGTGTTTACATCAGTTGTATGGCTGTCTTGAGTAAAACGCAAAAGGCAGTAGCCACTTTAGTTTGAATTATTACTGCTTTGAATAGAGCCTACGCATAGGTTGGGATGTGGGGGCAGAGGAACATAGGCTGTATCCTATTTGGTAGGACTTTTTTCCCATGTGGATTTTCAGATGACTTTAATGACTTTGTTTTAGACAGGAGTTACGCATATACGTGCAGGAGATGCTCATCCATTCCCTATGCTTCCACCAACTGTTTAAGGTCATGGAGGACCTTAAATGTGAAAGGTCTCTCCTACCTTGGAGGTGATGAGAATAACAAGCACATGGTCGTGAAACGCATGAAGTTTTTTGCGAGTTCTGGTGTATGGAAGAGGTTCTCCCCAACTTGCAAACAAAAGGCAATTACTTAAACCAGTCCTCTGAGAGAGTATGGCAGTTCTGAGGGCAGCAAAGATGCGGGAGTGCAATGAATGCTTTTGACTAAATAACTGGTTTTGTTGTAGTCAGGGTTCAGTGCAAGGTCTTAAATTCAGGATTGACTTCTCACAAACAGCCCTGTTTAGTCATTAAAGTTTGCAGTATTGTTTATGCAGCTTGTATGCTTGTGGTATGACTGCTTACAGCAAGCATGTACCTTAAAGTACTTTTGAAGAATAGCTATCGCTATAAGGAAGTTAAAATGAAGGTATGTTTGAAGACATGATTAAAATCTTTAACTAAACAAAGGCCCTGCACCCAAATCTTCTTGTGATGCTCCCCTTTCTAAAATTTATTTAAACATATGTACTTATAGAAACTACTGATGACCAGTAACTCCTCCTTTTTGGAATACAAGTTTGGCAGTCTATAATGTCTATTTTGTCATTTGACCTTGTTTTATATTGTTTCATACTTCCATATGCAGTAAATGAAATTGTATTTAGAATTAGGACTGTCAACAGTAGTTTAATGTTTTGTTTAACTTTGGATTCGTGTATCTGGCTGTTGTATAAATTTTTATGATGAACCTGATTTGTGTTTAGTAATTTGCATTTACTTTTAAGAGACTTTGTGATCTGTTGTCTTGAACAGGTTTCAAGAAAACAAATTGTGAGTTTAATTGGCACTGTTTAACAATCTCACCCTCAGTGAGCAGTGCCAGTTGAAAGAGGCTTATGAAACCAGCTCTGTATGTCTGAAAGTTTTCTTAGCTGTTGAAATTCAAAGTACTGACCAGACTGTTTTAAATTTATTCCAAAAAATAGTGTGGCATTTGTTAAGAAACTATCATGAACAAGATCTTTTTCTATATTCACCCTGTTTCTAACCTTCTTGGTGCCCTGATAATTGGGATATCAATTTTTAATTCTGTATTTAACTAAGAGATGGGATAAAACCCCAAGTATCATTTTGATATGAGTGCCAGTGCTCAGAAGGCTTGTGAACTGGTGGTCCTGCTCCTTTTTTCCTTGGCCAAAATCTTTCATAGACTCTGCAGAGGGAGAGTAACTTGTGTGTTTTCCCAACTTTTCTTTTCTTTTGCTTTCAAATAGTCACAATAATAATTAGGCTGCTCTCATGTTTTTCTTGTATTCCTAACTGCTAACCCTGTAAAATAACAGGGACTTACAGTTAAGACAAAAAAGCCCAAACCCTTAACAGCTACTAACTTCTGTGTCTTGTCTTCCAGCTGTAAAATGTAGAGGGGTGGTAAGCATCCTTTCGGGTGCTTTGCTGTCTGTTGAAAGCTGGCCTTGAAACCATTGGAATCGGGTTGCATGTCAAAATGAGTAATTTTGTATTCAATTTAATGGGTGGAATTGGTAGCTGTAAAGTAAGGCGAGAGGCCACATGTTCAATGCTGAAGATGATCCTTTTTGCATCCATTACTCCATTCCTTAGCTTGTTAGAATGGACATTTACCTTTCAAGATGGATGTGTGTTTTGTTTTGTTTTGTTTTTTTTCAGAAGGAAATGACGAAGTAGTGGCTGTAAATAGTAGTGAAAGCAAGATCTAGTCATTCTGTAGATGAGCTATGATTGCATCCAGTGATAGACCATCAAACATGGTGGTCTGCAGGCAACGCAGCGGTGTTCAGCAATGGTTTCTTGACGTTGAGGCATTTCAGCAAATTCCAGCTCTCAGGATAGCATGGCCCCTGTGATACCTGCATTGCAGCTGCTCTGGAAGCATAACCTGCTCGGAGTACCCTTGCAAAACTTGAAGATGCTGCAATCATGAGTCATTTAGAAAATTTTAGTTAGAAGCCTGCTCTTCGGGAGTGTACGTTTACGTACAGTAGCTTTTCAGATAGATTCCAACTTAATTCACTTACAAGTTCTTTACTGTGAGAATATTTAAAGGAAATTATTCCTGGGGAATTAATTCGCCATTTTAGTTAATCTTTTCAGGAGATCTGTGAAGGTCTTGGTAAAGGTTTTTCCTGTAACTAAAAAAAAAAAAAAAAAGGGGGGGTGGGGGTGGGACTAAATAAGTGATCTGCAAGACCACCTGCGAACCAGAAGACTGTCCTTTGATATGAGATAGATACAGAAAATGGAGAGAGAAGCTTCCAGGTAGGGGCAAGATAGTCACCTGATAAAAAGCCAGATACAGAAAAAACGTTGGACTACTTAATACTTAATAGTGGGTCATCTTTTGTGTGTGTCAGCTTGCATATTGAATCTCGCAGTTAGTTTCAACTGTGATTTTTAAATTTTTTTCCTTGGCTACTCTTCTCATTCTACTGTTTATTCTCTCTCTTCTCATTCTTTTCACTGTTGCAGGCTTCTCTGTGTGAGGATCTTTATTTCAGATTGGTTTGTGCTGCCAGAATTCAGCTTTCTAAAATTCCAAAATTATTCACTTTGGTAATGAACAATGCAAGAAAAATGCTTTCAGGGTAAAACGGAATTCAGTCTGCCATAAGCACTAAAGTGAACTTGCTGCTTATGGACAAATTCTTTCCCCAACCTCAAAAAATGCCCCTTTTATAAATCCCATACAGTGTCAATCTGAAGGATGAGATAGCAATTGCACTGACACCTCTTAGTATGCTGAGATTTAAAAAAAACACTAGGATTATTTTTTTTGGCTTATTACTTATGAAATTTCTATTTAGTCAATAGTCTGTGGTTTACGTTTGCTTTTTATTAAAAAATAAAGTTCCCAGTAATAACAACATGATACTGAAATGACACACATTAGAAATGGTTTCTGACTGCGTTTATATTAAAAAAATTCTATTCAAACATCTGTTTACACTTGGATAAAATCAAGAAAATGTCCTTGCTGTCCTGTGGGGTGCGTGCGGTTTCTTTGGTTTTGTTTTATTTTGCATTAAGAATAAATGAGTTATGGCAACTGAAACTAACATAGCTACGCTGAAATTGTATTGATTGATAGCATGAAATGTTGGAAACAACAGGAATATGCTCTAAATGTTCAGTTGTGCAGTGGTTGTTGTTGTTTTCTTCTCCTTATGATGTCTCTCTATAGTTAATGTGAGTCACAGTTGCTATTAATATAGATGTAACATTTCATAATTATCCTTAGTTTCAACAAATAAAGTATGTCCTTTAAAAAAGGAAACAAAACTTCTCACTTTGTGTAGGAGGACTGTAAAATACCATAAATGAGTGTAAGAATGAGGACGTACTTTCCAAATCAGTATTTCGTATTTGGGGTTGTGGGTAGCAGTTTGTCAGACTTTCCCCTGGTCTGTTAATGACATAATCTGAAAAATCAGCTGGCAAGTAAATTATTCAAACGTTATGTCAGCTTTAAAAATTTAGATGGCATCCAGAATTAAGTACTAATTAATAACTTTTAGTGGAATCCTGAAGGTGTTTAGTTGGATTTCTAGTTTTGAGAAATAAGCTTTATCTTGTGCATTTTCTGTTAGCTGCTTGGCACTTGACAAAGCAAGAATGGGAAAAGTTGTGGATCTGGATACTAAGAAATGCTTTTGTAGTCAATGTAAATTTAGATTGAGAGTAAAAGGCATATTTTTGCATGTGTAAGCAAATATTTTAATGCCAGACTTTTGCTCTATATTGTCATTAGAGCTGGGACAGCAAGCAGAGGACTTGAGTGCTCTTCTTTCCAGCCAATTTGACTTCTTATAAATAAACTCTCTGGTGTGTATTTTTGTGTCCAACTCCTTTGAGCATCACTGGAAGCTACGAATGATAGCAATGTAGAGAAGAAACCTTTTTGGTGTTTCTGCATTATGACTGCACTGCTCTGCTGTAATTGTTACCCTGTGGACAGCTGAAAGACATTGCCTGTTTCACAAGGCAGATCTTAAGGCTTTTCTGTTGATGGGACTGGTGGTAGGATGCTGTTTGGAGGGATCTTGGAGCCATTTAAATTAGCTGAGTTATTAAAAATAGCTTTATCTGACCTTGTCTTTCTGCCACCCATGCACACGTACTTTTAACACTCCCAGGAGAAAATTATTTTTGCATATCTTCCAGTTCCTTAAGGATGACAAAAGATGTTTCTGATGCTCTGCAGTTTGACTTGGTATATGAATGTGTAAGGATCGCATAGTCTTCAGTAGCTGATTCAGTTACACCGCATCCTTACGTGGGTTCTTGAGTCTCCATGGTTAGCCTATAAAAATATTCAAAATTGTGAGGATGAGATAAAAGCTTTCACCGGTCAAACTTAATAGCGACAAAAATGATTATTAGTGAAACTATCTTTGCAATCTGGAAGACTTAAACAGACTTGTTAGGGAGCCTCCTGCAGTTTCAGGTAACTTTGACCCTCTTTCTTAACTAAAGGAGGGGAGTGTTTTATCCTGGTGAGGCTGGTTGAGTCAAGGTGTGCATGTAGACTTGAGCGTTGCTAATGGAAGTGGCTGTTTTTTCTTTTGCCTAGATGAGATGCTCTGTGTCAACCTGAGCACCACCGTACTGCTGTCTGTGTAAGGCTTTCATTAAAATAACCATCTGTAATTTTTTTTTTTTCCCCTTCAGAATGAAGAGAGCATCCTGTAACTCTGTAGAATGCATTTTGTATACAGCTAGTGGTTTACCATGTTAATATAACCTTTTCTTCCTAATGGAATATCCTCCATTATCCAAACCCAAGATAGATCATTTGGTATTGATATTTTGCCCTGTTTCTATTAAGAGAAACTTAGTGTAGCTTATTTGGGGTGAAAAAAGTGTTCGTATGCAAAAGAAGTGTAATGGCCAGCTTGAAAGTGTATGTTGGATCATATTTTATGAACAGGTGCTAATAGTTAAGAATAATATGGGCAATAATTACTGTCTTGGACAACTTGGAAATATTAGCTGCAGGCATTTTAAAATGTTAATAACCTTCCTCCCACTAGCCCAGACAGTTTCTGAAGGCTGAGGAAGCTGTTAAATAATGAAGTGCAGTGATGTTCACCAGAAGCAGCTTTACAGCCAACAGAGTAGGTACTGCTTTGTGTGACATTTTAACATGTAGTAGATGAATATTAACCACTTTACCAGAACAATGTCTTTCTAAGAGCTGGGTGGTTTTTCTAAAGGCTAAGCCCCAGATGGGTAATATAGGAAAAGGAATGAAATAGAAGAGGATAGGAGGTCAGAGTATGTGGTGCATGTTTCCAGGTAGCTCCTTTTTCCCCCTGTGTTAACTGTCCTCTCCAGCCACTTGGCACTTGATTTGTGGTTCTTTAGAAAGACGTATTGTTTCATTTACCGTAGTGGCAGAAGAAAGTAACTTTCAGAGGAAGGTTATATAAGGAGAAAGTGGGGGACTTGAGCTCATAGCGACTCAGCCCATTTTTTCTTAAATATGACTGAGAAAAGTTTTAAAGTAACCTCATTAATTTATTATTTTAATTTACAGAAGCACATATGTGAATTATTGCAAAATAGTGTGAAGGGCTCTTTCACTATGACCAGGTTTTTAACTTGTTTCTACTTTGGTGGCTTGGTTTTTTTCACCCGCCACTATTTGTTGCTTTCATTCAGATCCAGGTAGAGATGTGCTTTAACTGGAATCGGATTTTAGCATTTCCTTGGTTTAAATGAACTGTATTGGCAAAGCTGTTCATCTGCTGACTTAAGAGACTCTAATGTCATACATAAATTGCATACAGTACTGTAGGTGTGGGAGTTTCTCGTGTCTGGACTGGGATGCTCAGAAGGAAGAGGAATGTCAGTGATGCTCTCCTGTACAGTGGTACCAGCCTAACTTGTGCTCTGATCAGTTTTTACACCAGAAAAAATGCTTTTGATCATGTCATATCACCAAATACTCATTTTGTTCTGAGAAGGGACATAAACTGTACTGGCAAAGCAGCTTTTGCAGATGGCTCCGTTCATGTCAGCTAGGTTTGACTGCCTTTGCAGGCTGTTCTTTTTATAGACCTGTCTGGAAAGAGAGAGGTAGAGTGTAGGAGTGATAATAACAGCTTTCATTTTCGTGAAATTTAGTGAAGTGTTTGCAGTCTCCTTGATACCTTCCTGTATAAGTATTACTTCACCAATGAATTAAATGACTGTTAAGCTAACTGATCTGCAGGTGTTCCTAAACTTTTGGACATCTGTGATGTTGATAGGTTTGTCTCATCTCACTATGCTGCTATTCATAAGAGAAACCGAAACAGCCCTCTGACTTTTTCCAATAGATTACAAAAATATGGTGCAACTCATTATGAACCCTATTTGGAGAGCAAAAAGGGTGAGAGAAGAATGCTAAGATGATGAATATCCCTGTATTGAAACCATTAGGCAGGCTGACTTGAAGTAAAGGTTGGACTACTGACTATTTTGTATTTCAGGAGGATGAGCAGGGGCATGGGATGGCTGGGTCTTTTGTAGTATTATTTCTGATCTTACTAGTCTGGCATGTCTTTCAAAAAAAGTGCTGCTATTGTAAAGGGCAGGGGGGAATCCATAGATTCATGATTGTATGGTTTGAGGGGGAGGATAAAATTTTCCTGTGGGGAGACCAGATATACTTTTAGTAAGTTAAGGTAAACAGCCTTTCTGTACTTCTATGCTTGGCTACAAAACAGTGCTTGTAGGGGGAAAACCGGGAGCTAGTTAACCTTTTAGTCTCTCTTTCACTGACAATATAGTATCTGTAAATACAGGTCTGATACTTTACGTTTTCATTGCTTAAAAGATGGGTTGTGACAGTTTGGAATTGAAAGCAACACTGCTAATGTCAATTGAAACAAGCAAGAGCTTCAAATTTTGATGAAGCATCCTTACATGGAAGACCTACATTCTTTCTTTTTTACTTAAAAACAGGCAAACCAAAAGAAAACTGAAGGAAGTTATCCGTGCTGGCATTGGTGGATACACTGCTAGCACTGCTTCAAAACAGAAGCAACATCCAAAATTAATACATGAAATAAAACTTTTAATTTGCAAGCATGAAGAAAGTAATACTTCAAGATCTCCATTTACTGTAAAAGAAGAAATTGGGAGTTAAGCTTATAGTCTCTCTTATTTCTGTACACAAACATAATCTAAAACCTGACAGAGACTCAACCTTTTGTTGCCATTAGAAATGAAATATATTCACTCCTTGGTATCTGAGACAGTCAAGCACTTCTGTGACTTTAAATGATCTTGAAGCACTAAGAGTAGGATCCTTACTTGTGTTTGGGATGCTCTTGTTCTCTCAAAGACTGTATTATATGCAAGGGGCTGAAATAAAAATAATGGCATAATATTCGTAAATACATAAATATCTTAAATAAAGTTTTCTTTCTTAATTCTTGGTTCCAAACTGTACTGGAGAGAGGTTATATTTTGGTAATCTGAAAACAGATCTGTTTCCATCATAGCTAAACAGTAATTTTAGAGACAATGCTGCTTGTGTAAACTATAGAGGCAAAAAATAGACTTCCAGTAGTCATAAGACTTGCTTGTTTTTCGTAGCTGTGTTGTTGCTGATAGGAAGGTTTGTAATTTGTTTAATTAAAGCTTGCTCTGTAAACAGTGGAAAAAGTTATTGCTTTTTTTTTTTTACCTGATGATTCTTTTTATATCGTTTGACAACTGGCATGCCAAATTTGACAGGAAAATTGACAGTGTGTTTTATATGTTTTCTTGTTTTTCCACACCTGAAGTTAAGAAGGAACTTCTTTAAGTAGTCATAATCTAGATTTACCAGATTTAAAAGTGAATCATTTTAGTGCTTTTGACAGCATGCGTTTAACAGCATGTGTTATGCGTAGCAAAGAGAGAGCAGCAAGTAGATGGAGTGGTCTGTCAGCAGCTGCCAAAACTATACACTGGATTCAAGCCATAGGTATTAATCAGTCCTGCTATGAACAGGAACAAAATGCATCAAAAGCCTTCAGTGCGTTGGGAGTGGAAATTCTTGCACTCTGCTAAACAGAGAAATATACTTTATTTAGTCATACAGCAGCTTCTTAAGTTGTCTGAACTAGCAGAGTTGCCTTTAAACCATGTGTCACTTTTGTGAATTTCATTTGTTGCAGATGTGCTAATAAAAGTTTTTTTCTGAAAACACAGCTGAGGCTATCAGAATTAACTGATTATCTTTTAAACAAAGCTGCAAAGATTTCATCTATTAAATTATCTTTCTGTGTTTCCACAGAACAGAGAAAGGAGGGCATGAGCCAAAATTGCTTTTGCTGCTTCTTTCAGGTCTTGCAAGTTCACTTTCCTTCTATTCCCATCCAAAACACTTTTTTTTTTTTTTTTTTTTTTTGTCCCCAAAAGATCATAGAATAGTTTAGGTTGGAAGGGACCTTTAAAGGTCATCTAGTCCATCCCCCACCCCCGCAGTGAGCAGGGGCATCATCCACTAGATCAGGTTGCTCAGAGCCCCATCCAGCCTGACCTGGAATGTTTCCAGGGATGGGGCATCTACCACCTCTCTGGGCAACCTGTGCCAGTGTTTCACCACTCTCATCGTAAAAAAAATTCTTGCTTCTATCTAGAAGATTACTTAGTATTTCTAAGTTATAAATTGTGCAACACTGAAAATTACTGAGACAACATCCTTTACTTGTGTGCTGTTGCTAACAAAGCATAAGTAGTGCTAGATTCAAAGTAGAACTGTAGAAATGGGTACGTTGGTGGAACCTGAAGAAAATGTTTTCTTTCAGATTTATGTAAGCTACCCATACTGCCTGACTTGCTCAGATTTAAAGGGATGTATCTGGCAACCACCCCCCCCCAGTGAGTCACAAACATTTTTCTCTCAAGAAACTTTGAATTTCCATTTCAGGGAGCAGAATATAAACAACCTTCTGTAAGAAGACCGAAAATTCTTTAGTTAATGTAAAATTTTAATAGTAGATATTAGATCGCTGGTATTTTCAAGGCCCATAGTTAATCAAGTGCAAGTCAATAGTATTTGTGCACCTTTTGAAAGAATTTTTTTTTAATGTTTAATGTTTTTCTAGATAGCTAATGCTAAAATAGTTGCAAAGATTGGAGATGGATATAGCTATGGCGAGTCTCAGTTTTGATTTCCTTCTTTAAAATTTTGAATTAGGGATTTGGAACAGGGGATAGAGTTATTAAAAAACTTAATAAATGGCTTAATATGCACCAGTATTTCTCATCTGTACTTGCATTGGTAAAAGCTGGATTTTTCTTATGAAACTATTCTGCATAGACTGAAAATTAAAGCTGCTCTTGGGTCCTGTAAGGAATGGCTGCCTATCAGTAGTCAAAATGTCACTTCTGTTGCATCGTGATTTAAAGAAATCTCTGGATCTTCTGATACAGATCACAACTCCAGAAAAATACCTGCTATGCTGTGGTGTGTAGCTGGTGAATCACTTACATGAACATACATATTTGTTTGAGTGCTCCAAGGGGTGGTATTATTTCACAGGAGAGAGACACCTTAAAATTTTTCAAATAAATTTTGCAGATAGAATACTGATGCTTCTGGTTTTCTACCTAAACTTATTCTAAAATGTGCACTTAGCATGCAAATAAATCTGATTACAGGTGTTTGCATATTTCTGTTAATTTGGAAGGGGACAAGTCAGAGTTTCCCTGTTATTACTACAGCATCTTAAAAGATGTCTACAAAAAGGAAATTTCTGGCTCATGTTTGTGAAGATAACTTGGGATATTTGACAAGTTAAAGTTTTTATTATTATTATTATTATTATTCTGTATTGTCACAGCCTCAGCATTTCTGCTGCTGCATATAACTTTCTCATAGTATAAGAGAAAAATGACTTGATAGCAGCGAAATGAGAAGATGCCATTCCTCCTATGAGATGTGGTTTTGTTAGGCATCCACAGAGGAAAACTTGCATTATATGTTCAGACTGGGGGAGGGGAGTGTGGACCAGGTAAGAAGTTAGGAAATCGGATCTTGTAGCTAGTGGAAAAGGTAAACCTGCTCCTGAAAGAAGAGGCCGCTATTTGTGAATGGTGCTACTGCTTGCTTTTGAAATGAGTAGGAGTGGTACAGAACTAACTTATTTGACAATACTGGCTTTCAAGACCTTCCCAACCTTCTTCTACAGTTTCCTTGTTTTGCTGCAACAGTGACTAGAGGGGAATCTTAATGAAGGAGAATCCTAAATTAGTACCAAAGTGTGCAAGGAGGAATGTTGCCGGTATCTCTTTTAGTCCCGACCCTCCTCACGTTTTTCATGTTCTGTTCAGCAATTATGCTGTCAGGGATGCTAACTGATTGACAGCTATGCTTTGCATATTGGACAAGTGAATGATGGAAAAAAAATGGTCTTTGTGGCTTTGAAAGAGGCCTGATTTGTGTTGGGTGGAGTATATGCAATTTTATGCTGTTATTTAAAATGCAGGATTTAATTGAAAGAAGTAATGCCAGCTCTCTTGTCTAACAAATAGGAAGGAAGTAAACATTGTAAAATAAATATGCAGATATATTCTTGTGTTCTAGGCTTATTAACTTGCTATAATGTCTTTATAGTACTGCCTAGTAATAGCAAAGTTATCAATCCTAGCAATCTCATTGAGGTGGATTTTTTTGGTAATTCTTCCATTGTCTCAACATATAAAGAAGCTAGAGAGTAATGATATTGTGGGAGAAAAATTTAGTAAAAGTTTAATATTATAGTGTAATTAAATATCAAGTTAGCACATGTCTTAATGGAAGATTAAGTACTATTTGCCTGCCAAGTTCAAAGACTTAGCGCTGTCCTTGCTGATACTGACCTCATGATAAAGGCCTTTCTTATGGCAACTTCCTTATATTTAGTACTTTTAGGGGGCTTAGCTGAAATTTCTATGGTATTGAAATATTCTATTGTATGTGTTTCTTACTTCCATCATTCTCCCAGGTGCAGGACCTTCTAAAGTGAACCACCCAGGTAAACAGAGCTCTTGAAATGCCCATGCCTCTCTCTGCTGGAAAGACTGTGCTACATCCTATGAGTGCATTTTTGATGTGCACAGTCTTGATACTTCTTATACATATGTTCAGAAATATTTTAAACACATTGAAGTACATAGAACAGACTCCCTTGCAATTTCTCTGTATACAAGCTTCAGGCTGTCTAAAAACCTTTAGTGGCCAATTCATTTGAAAGGATACAGAAGGATTTCTTGTAAGTACTTGTAAATAAGGATTCTTGAGCTCTATGGCACGATTACACCAATCTATTAAACATAACCTCGTTAAGAAAAAAGATGTGTATACAGTTTTTGTGGGGTAATTAAATGAGGTCTAAAAAGATAGTCCTCTTCAGTCCGGACCCTGTGAATTGGTTTAGCTTGCTGTCTTGTTATTTTAGTTAAGAGACTTCTGTAATGCTCGAACTCGGTGATGCAAACTATGTGCCTTGCTCAGATGGTTTCCAACAGTAAAACAGTAGTTCTGAGTATATAAAATGTATATGTATTGGTTGGCATCTTATCACCTTAACCCCTGAGTTCCTCTTTTCCCAAAAACTGTCTTCTAAGGAGTGTGTTTTCCCTCTACTTCCATAGTCCACTGTGGGTACTGTGACTTGCAAGGTTTCATAATAAGGTGCTTAAAGCCTGTAGCTTGATTTCATGGCCTTGCTTTTATACAAAACATTGTAAAAATAAGGATTTGATTTGCGCTGAAAGAGAAAGTGAGATATTTTATCCCAAACAAAATATGTAAGTAATTCATGCTGTCCAAGGGAACTTAGAGTTCATTAAAGGTCATTAGTCAAATGTCTAACTTCTTGGCTTTCCTTGTCATGAAAGTATTTTCATGTCACTGTGATGTGTCTAAAAATAGTAACCGTATCCCCATATTTTTATGCAGTTCCAAACAAAAATGCGTCCGTTGATCATGTAAAAAATGTCCAATGGATATCTACTTTAAAAAAAAGCTGTTTTGTTTTCTTGAAGATTACGGGTGGGGTCACTGAGCAGGAAGAGAGATGTTTGCACATGGGAACTCTCAAGTTTTTTGGAAACAAAGACCTATCTTTCAAGAAGGATGAATTTTTTTATTCTGTTATTTAAGTTTATATAAGCCTCAGAATGCCATACAATCCAATGGAAGACATTTTCTTATAGTACTTTCTATCTGAAAACAAATGGAAATGATGCATGCTTGTTCTTTCTGGGGAAGAAACCCAACAGTCCAGGAGTCTAAATGTGCTTAGACAAAATGCAGCTCATTACAGGACTGTGGATATTCTAGAAGGTGTAACTTGCTTTATGGCATGTTTATGCTCAATCTTATACTTAGGGCTTCATCTTTGCTCATATCATGTTATTTTTTCCAAAAACAAAATTCCAAGTTTATTGCAGTAGGTGTATTTGCTTTTTTCCCCCCTCATTTTATGAAAGTCTGATTTCTTGTATGACTTATTTTATGAGGATAAAAAGAGTTAACTGATTGTCTTTGGAACAGCATGGACAGAGAGAAATGAATTTTTATGGAGTAAACAAAAAAATGACCACTGATTCTTGTCTCACTTGAATAAGTTTCTATCAAAGATAGTTCTGCTGATCTGTAACCCTTCCTGAAGGTAGCCTTCAAGGGTTTGTCTAGCTCTTATTTACCTAGCTTCTCTTAGAACTATTTCGCTTCGCACCCTCTGATCATGATCCTTTACCTGCTTTGACTCTGTAACTTAACATTTGCTATAACCTAGCTGATAGTCCTTGTACGGTCTTCCTAAACCCCTCCTTTTGAGTTTGAAATTAAAGCAGGTAGATATGGCAGGGATTAACTTTTGGATGTGTAGCTGTTACGTTTGCATAACTTAGTGGGGGAAAGGAAAGAAGAGAAAAGATGGTTGTGATGACTTGCAAGTTTTCTGGCTGGGAATTCAGAAAATCCTAGAGAGCGGAGTGGCGGGAATAAAGGTGTTTATAGAATTAATGAAAAAGGGGAAGGAAGACAAAATGGCATCAGAATATTCAGAAAACATGTTTCGAATGAGATACTGCAGAGACAAAGTTTCCTGCGGGAGGACATCAGAAACCACACTGACTCACTTGCTGCTTGGTTGCAGAAGGTGGCCAAGGATGTGCTGTAGAGGAAACTGGTGTGCATGTGCTCGCGGAGGATGTGCTAGTTGGTGCGGTGGTAATCTTTTTGGCTCTTAATTTCTCTGATTCAGTTTTACAGCACAGCTGCTGTGTGGGACCAGCTCCTGTGTGCGACTGTTGCAGTATTTATGAAGTGCAAATGAGTAGGATTCGTCTTCGTTTGCGGCAAGGCAGGTTACAGATAATAAGTGGTAATTGTTTGGTAATGAGAGAGGTGTCACTTCCCAAATGAGCTTAAGCTATGCTTTTCTTTTAGGCAGTTGTAGTCTTTTGTTTGCTACAGCAAATGACAACTTTTACATAACAGAAAAAGACGGTGTACAGAAATTATCCTAACACTGAATAAATCTGTTCAAGTATGATCTCATTCAGTTCCCTAGATGAGTTTTGTCCTTACCTAAAGTAGCAGCTGGGAAGTTGGGAAGTGTGATACCACAGAACATTGGCCTCCCAGAAAGCGCAATGGTGCAGGTTTCTCCCTGCCTGCACCTCTTGAAGCTTTTGCCTGTAGTAGGAGTTGTTATTTTTAAATGAACGAAACAAAAACATTGGGGATTTTTCAGATCATAGTGAAACTTGGGGAAAAAATGGGATAATATGTTTCTTCTAAAAATACTAATTCTGGGTAGTGGGACTCGCCACTCAATAGCTATGAAAAGGACAAACACTGTGCTCTTAATGTCAATATTTTTAAAGCTGGATTCACTGTGCACACTACTTAATGCTGAAAAATGAGTTTAATACAGGAAATCCTGTTTAGGTGCCACTGGGAAGATGACAAAGGAACGTATTTCAGAAACAAACTTACTTGGCAGAACCAACAGCTGGTTTTGGGCCCTGTTGGCAGACATTGATAGCTCTGACTTTTTTTTTTTTTTTTTTTTTCCTTCCTTGTTAATGTTGTGGCTACTGTTTTCCTGTTACCTTTCTTGTATTGGCTTTCTTCTTTTTGAATACCACTTTTAATTGGTACTCTGTGGCACAATTATGGAATTGCCCCTTTACATTCCAGATCGTAGACTCTTATGAAATTAGAATGATGTCATTGGAAAATTTTGAGCTGGCATTTTCCTTTCTGTATTCATGCCAGGGTGCAATTGTTGGGTTCATTAATTGGGGCATATGAAGAAAACATATGGAGAAGGCTGAAGTTCTGTTGAAATGATGCTGGAGTACACTGCATGCCTGATACACAGGTCTAAAAACGACTACCCAGAAGGCATTCAAGGGAACCACCTGAATGATTTGAACTCTGTTAGAGACTTGGATTTTGCTGCTTTTTCCCCAAGCCTTTACTTTCAGGGGGAGATCCCTGATTAGCAGAAGCCTGTGGTCTAGTAGCACTGAGTACGGGGAGATCACAAGTTAAACCAAAGTAATTAATAGTCTGAATAACTAAGAAAATGTTAATTGTCAGTAAGTGCTTGAGGCAGAGGACTGTTGGCATCTGAGAAGATTCTCTTGCTTGAAGTTATAGATCAAGTACTGTTCTATACTAGTGGGTGTGGAAGCTGTAGGTACGCTTCTGTATGTGATGGTATATGATCTGCTGGTTCTGCATTTAAAACTGATGAATGGCACACTGCGAATTCCAGCTATTACTCTTTTTGTGGAACATTTTGAGATATTTGGCATGATTTACTTGGAGTCCAGCTTTTTGCCATTAAAGTGTTTAATGAAGATGGGCGACTGTCCTTGGTGTAGGTTATCTTGATGTTCTCTGGTTTAAAGAATCTCATAAACTAGTAAAATTTCTTTACTTGCCTGGATCAGCTGATGTCTGGATTTAGTGACTGACTGAATTATATTACTTCTAAATTACTCACTTTGGATCGATAGACTCAGTGCTTATAACAAATCAGAGCTTTTATTAGCAGCTTAGTATTTTAAATATAACTATACTAGCTTTTCTAAGTTTATTATTGTGTGCCTAGTCTCATTTGTAGGCACAGAACTATGAATTTGCAGCTCCATCTCCACTTCTCCCTTCTTTCAAAGAAATCTGTTTATAATTCAACAAAGCAAACAACTTGCCAATGTTGATTTCCCCCTCCCCCCCCAGCTGTATAACTGCTGTGAAGCATGAGAACTAGAGCGCTGAGGAAATACTTAAAGTTGCTATTCTCCTAACTTTAATTGGTTTGCCCTTCTCACTCACTTCTTATGAATGAGAGGACTAAATTGAAAGCTTCATTTACAGGAAATATATTCAGCAGGAAAAAATTAAAGGATAAATTGGGGAAGTAATTTTTCATTTTTAAAGAAAATATTGAGGACTTCCCTGTCTTGTTGATTGTGGTGGGTTTATTGAATGCTGAACTGTGCTGGAGTTATTCCTGAGACAACCCTGCTTCCCCTGTTATCTCAGGTGCTGAGCAGAAAGGATGCAACTAAGGATGGAAATTGGTTTTGTTTTAGTTTTGGTCAAACAAATGTTATGAAGTGTTTAAACTCAAGATTATGAACAAATTGATCTTAAGTATTACTCTTCTGTGTCTGTTCTCAGAAAGCTAATTATTATGTGGGCAACTTAATTTTTTTTCTCAGCAGTGGAGGCCTGCCCAGATACTTAGTTTTTTCCTGGTCCATTCCTCTAACTTTCATTTTTCTTAGCATAGCTGAGTGTCTTCAGTGTGCATTAAGCTAGGAAACATGAGTTCAATACAACTGTGATGAGTTCTAAATTCTTCTCAGTCACCTTGAATAAGCCCAGTGCTGGTGGGAGGAGGAGAAGACAGCAGGAGAAACAATAGTTTGTACCACCGAAATTGAGCAGTAAGTCATCACTGCATGTGGTTTCTGAGAAATCCAAATTGTGTTGGTCTCCAGAAGATGGAGCTTTAATTTATACCCTCTGAAATGTTGCTTGCCCTTATTTATCTTTTCAAAATTCTGGTTAAGGTTTTCTGTCCAGCATTATTCCAACTTTTGAACTAAAAGAACATACTCTCCTTTCACAAATACGTGTGAACTTTTATATTAAAATTATACTCATTTGAGGAATCTTTCAATAGGCATTGTAAAGTGGAAAAAACCCACAGGCTTTAGGTTCAGTGTTGATAGCTGTACTTCATGCAGTGAAGTTTTTGCTTCTCTTTCAACTGTTTTAATTCAGTAACCAGTGTAGCCTATGAAACTCTATTTTTGCTGACAGCATCGGGTAGGCACAGTTTATTTAAAATGGGGCTTTTTGAAAGCTTTAATGGCAAGAAGAGGTCATTCACCTATTTGTAACTCGTGGCTCTCAGGGTGTAGGTGAAGGCTGAAAAAGTACTCTGCGTCAGAGGTACGCAAGAACTACAATTCCTCTGATTCACTCGTGGAAGAAAATGATCTACGGTTAATCTCATCACCTTCCTCCTCCTAATTCAGGTGCCAAAAGGTAGGAAGGGTAATAGGGAAGGATGTATGCCAGAGCTGAGATGAGTATCGTAGATTCAAGGGAACTGAACTTACTGGTTTGAGTCCTGAAACCAATTACTGTGCCTGGGCTGGTACTAAAGAATGAGGAACTGGGGATACCACTCTCCTTAGTAATATTAACTTCATGAGTGTCAACTGACACTTGAATGTAATCCAAAGTGTCTGTCACTCATTCATCTGCATGTCCTATTTCTTAAGCTGAAAACAAGTAGCTTAGCTTGGGACAGACGGTGGGCAGGGACTCATGAAAAGTGAGTGGTATCACTCCGCAGTAGGGGTTATTACCCTTGGCGAATTGTACAAACTTCCTAGCTAATCTGTTAAATTATGATTACTATTCCAAACAGTAAAGTATGCAACTATAAAACCTTACCTGTGAAACTTCCCTGTGCGAAGTGGGGCAGTAGTCTGGCTACTAATAGTAGGAAATGAATGACTTGACATTCCCCCTCCCCCCCCCCCCCGGCAGGTGCAGTTCTAAAGTGAGCTGGGACATTCAGCTTGAATGAAAAAAACCCCTGGCTAGTATTTCAGTCGTGGTGGTTTTTATGGGTGTTTTTTTAGCTTTTAAATAACTCTCCCCAATACTACAAATTAGTTGAGTAACACTTCTTGGTAACCATAGGTGTTGAACTCACTGTGCTTACTACTCTGACTTGGTAAAATGTGCACATGCTCTCTCTATTCCTTTTTATTTTATGGCGAGAATAACCATCATCTTAAAAGCTAAACATCCTAATTATTGAGGTAATAAATGGTTGAAGTAGTTGTAGCCCAATGATGCAGAGTCTTCATACCATCTCCTACAGGTGTTTTCTCATAAAGGGCAGATGGCTGCTATGTTACTGACTCTTCAGGGACAGCAAATTAGGGGAAGGCAGATATAGCTTATGCTTCTAGAAAACAAATTTAATTCCATGTAATTTCATTCTTTTAAAGGTTTCTCCTTGTTTCTGCCCTTGCTGGAAACTTTGAAAGGCTTATGTGGCTTTTATTAAAAGCAAAATTAAGAAAGAATACAGAATTTTGATCTTGCTGTTTGATTTAAGTTACAAGCCTTTAGGAATTGTTTACTTGAGTGAGCATGTGTAAATTATAATAGTTTATATATATAATTTGTGTAAGTATTGTATAAGTATTACCAAATCTAAGCAATCAAAAATCGCATGATGGGCCTCAACTATGAAACTGGCTTATTAATGAAATGAGAAGAGAGTTTGTTTTGTTTTTCTAACATGATACACTTGAGCCTTGTTTTAGAACTGAAATAGAAGAGCCCTCTGGGTGATTGAATCCATGTTTTGGAGTTACAGACTGTTATGCAGCAGAGTTATTTCCTAAACTGTTCGTATTGCTTCCCAAGTTCCCATTGCAGCGGTGCTTGTGTTACTAGGTCAGCTTTGTCTTTTAATAGTCTTCTGTATAGTCTAGTTAACAACTTTATTTCTAGAGAGCTGCAATTGCCCGCGACCTCTTCTGTGTCTTAACATAGCTAGCTTTTTGGGAGTATTCCCTTGTAGAACAGACTCTTTTCTGCAGCTTTCCTGGTTTTGAATTAATTTGAAGGAAATGAGTAGACAGGGTCTTGAGAGCAGTTTGTAGAAAGGCTTAAATAGTTCTGCTGTTATCATAGGATTTACTTCTCTCATGGCTACATTATGGGCCCTCAAAACTGTCATGTTATCAAGTAGTATGCAAATATTTTTTCTTAGTTCATAAATGTTTTTGCATCATGTATGACTGATTTTTAAAAAAAAAAATGTTAAGATTGATTTGTTTATGTATGCTTTGACTGTACTTTCCCAATTTTTTTACCTTTAGCATATTTTTTCATCATAGGCATAAATTTGGAAAAAATTTTAATAATTAAAAAGATTGGCTTTAAAATCAGCCCACAAAGGTATTCCAGTAATACCTTTCTATACTACTTTGCTGTATTCTCTTGTAACTGAATCCTTGTTTTTTGTATTTCTTTATAAATAGTTACGTTATCGGGCTTTACAAGTTTTCTTCGTGGCACTGTATGCAATGTGTTGTTTATTAATACAATCTAATCTTTCTGAACCCTGCCTAAGCAAGCAGAAAAAAAAAACCAAACCCAAAACCAAAATGTAACAAAAAAATGTGGCTTTGGTTATATTGTTGCCTGTGTGTTGTAATTACTTACATTTTCCTGTCTGTGATCTCTATTTGTTCATAACCCCTGTATACTTAGAGATGAGAATAACAGTAGACAAGCCTGGTTTCTTACATGCCCTGTTTAAATGAAGCTACTACAGGTGCTCTGTTGCCCTGTTTGTGCCCATCACTTGACAGATACACAGGAAATCCTAGCATGGGTGAGCTCTTGTGCTTGAGTATTACAGGCTGAAAATGATCCAACCCTCAGATTTAGCGCACTAACCTTTTTGCCTTTTGATTGCATTTTGTGTATGGTAGTTGTCCTGGTTTCAGCTGGGATAGAGTTAATTGACCTCTTAGTAGCTGGTATAGTGTTATGTTTTGGATTCAGTATGAGAAGAATGTTGATAACACACTGATGTTTTCAGTTGTTGCTAAGTAATGTTTAGTCTAAATTCAAGGACTTTTCAGCTTCTCATGCCCAGCCAGCAAGAAGGCTGGAGGGGCACAAGTAGCTGAGCGGGGACACAGCCAGGGCAGCTGACCCAAAGTGGCCAAAGGGGTATTCCATACCATGTGACGTCATGCCCAGTATATGAACTGGAGGGAGTTGGCCTGGGGTGGATCGCTGCTCAGGAACTAACTGGGCACCGGTCAGCGAGTGGTGAGCAATTGCTTTGTGCATCACTTGTATATTCCAATCCTTTTTTTATTATTCTTGTCATTTTATTATGGTTATTATCATTATTATTTTCTTCCTTTCTGTTCTATTAAACTGTTCTTATCTCAATCTACGAGTTATACTTTTTTTTTTCTGATTCTCTCCCTCATCCCACTGGGTGGGGGGAAGTGAGTCAGTGGCTGCGTGGTGCTTAATTGCTGGCTGTGGCTAAACCATGACATAGTTTACACTTCCATATCCTTTTTTTTCCATTAATGATTGTTGTTTTGCTCCTTACATCCAGTGTTATGTTTTGTTCTTGGCTATTTGTAAAGATATGGTTAATTTTGAAGAAGGCGATACCTAATCTCCCATTACAGATTTCAGAACAGCCCCGTTTCTTCTTTCTTTGCTCTCTACTAAGGTGCTTGAAGAAGTTTTGCATGTTTAATTTGCCTTGCAAGCTTCAGCTTTGTTTGATTTATGATGAATCTACCTTCTGTCACTGCACACCCTGCTGTCAAACTGTGGCTGCTATTATGGAGTAATACAGCATTGAGAATACATGCAGGCTGCTGCTTAGCAAAGAAAGAAGGGAGATGAGTGCTTGGGAGTGTGGTGAGGTAGTAAAGATACAGCTTTCAAAAATTCCTGTCAAGATTTGTTGTCACTGTTTTAAGACATTGCTATAGCAGAATGAGTTCTTAAACTGCATGGGTAACGTCTGAGCAGCGAAACATCTGCAAACAGATGTAAACACATGCAGTCTGAAAGTAAAGCAATTCTGCCAGAAGAAGGGAGTGAAAGCAATGTGTCTCATTTTGTTCTTGGTATCCATCAAACTCATTCCTTTTATCTGAGGGATAAATAAATAATAAGACTGCATCTGTATATGCCTTGGGTGATTGCAGATCAAATTTTTGAATAGGCTGCATTGATTGTATGAGGGTTTTTTTTTTTTTTTCAAAACCATTGTTACCTAGATCATATAGGCAAATTGATGCCAGTGCCACATAACAAGTGCTGTAGGCTAAACATTGGTGATGCCAGATAAGGAGAAAAGTGTAGACTTGTTCACACAAATATTCACTTTTGTGTAAAATGATTTCTGATTTACTTTTTTTGTAGTTCATCTGGTAATTGTCCAGCTTCTGGCTGGGTAGGTAAAAAGAACAACAATATGAGCATTGCTTGTTAAAAATGATAGTTATCCTTGAAGAAATTGAAAAACATTAAAATGCTTCATGTTGAAAAAAAGATAATTAACTTTGTATTCAACTTGTTAACTGAAATAATGCATTTGTAATTCTTAAGGTTCCAGGCTCTGTGCAAAACCTTGAATTAGTTGGGCAGGCAGATTTCCTTTCTATGGAGGATGTTGATCACCTTTGTCCAACCACCTTTCCTCAGAGTGCGCTCCTGCAAAATAATAGCAAATATTAAATCCTAACATACTGCACTTGCAAATCCGTGTTCCAGAAGATGAACAGGAAGAGTAAAATTTGAAGATCTGCAAAAGTCTGTTCAGGAGATAATGTCTTTTCTGATCAAAAATAAAGAAAATAATTCTTTTCATAGACAAGGAATAAAAGAAGCAATTTTTGTTCTCGTTCTGGAATAACAAGTTTTCTTTTTCATCTTAAGAGGCCATAATTATTCAGTGTGCAGCTATTGTTCAATGATAACTGTACAAAAAATATAGAAATTGCAAATGCTTATTCATTCACCACAAATCCAGTGAAAGGTTGTAGGGCTCATAATCTTCTGTATATTTTGTGCACTGTTTCGGCATTCAAATCTCAGATGCAAGTATAAAGTAAATTTGACCTTTAATATTGGTCCTGTTTGAAAGACTATGAAGTGGTATGTGACTTATTTTAAAAGCAGAATCAATAAAAATATATGAATGTAAAAGGCTCGTTGTACAGAAACATTTTTATAGCAAGTGCCTGGGGGTTGGGAATTGTGCAGAGGAGAGAAGGAAGGAAAGCTGTGCCTCCCTTAATTTGCTGGTACTGTGATAACTTTGGGAAATAAAAAGTAGGGAGAACAGTACAGGTCATGGTCTTTCCTGATCATATCTTTGCTGTGGTGGAAATGCCCAGATGGGTTGTACTGCTATAGCTGTTCTTCTGAAGTGTTTGTTCTGCTGGAAAGAAGGGGATATTTCCTTAAGCAGCAAGGAAGGTGCTTCCTTTTACCCCCAAGTCTTTGTGTTCATGCTGCAGCTGACTTGCTCAAATTCTCTTCTCTATTTTGAGTGGCTCTTTTTTTGTTAATACGGTGATGTTTTGTTGTCAATAGCTCGTACTTAACAATGCAACCTCAATGCATATGCCATGTAGTTTTGACTGGTTTATGGACGTATTGGTTGGAGTAGAAAAAAAAAAAAAAATCAAAACTGGAGGAGGAGGAGTTCCTTTGTATTGGGACACAAGAAATACCTACATTAAAACCTGTCCAGAAGTCACCTGGCAGCTTTAGCTTTGGACAGATGGAAATATTTCTTTCTAATAAGAATGTTGTGCGTGGCTGTGTTACAAGGAACAGTCATACAAAAAGACTTTTAGAGATTCAGCTCAGTCATGTTATGTATGGTACCTAATATGGATAATAAATTGAGTACTGCTATAGCCTATCTGGTATTCAGTTTAAGTAGACTTGGTATACTATTACTGTGCTTTGAGCATATGCTAAAGAAATAATTTTTTTTTTTTTCCCTTTGGTCTAATACAACTTCTGTCAACTTGATCTGAAACTAGAAAAATATCTCTTCGTTGTATGGTATATGATGCTTCATAAACTTTGTAGTGTTCTTTTTTTACTATGGTATCTTTTTTAATTGGTGAAACGTGTGCAAGGGCAGTTGGAAAAAAAAAAAAAACAACCCCAAAACATTATTAGACTTAAAGAATGTAGCTCTGAAATTTTGTCCATTTTTTTTTTCCAAAAATCAGAATACATTGTTTCAGGAAAAAGATAAGTGGCTGGTAAGTATTACATTAAGGTAACTTTGTAATGTCAAGATTCTTGATACATTGCTGTAAAAGTTAATGTGTTTGACTACACAGTTGTCTATCTGATGAGCTTGTAATAGCTACTGTATGCTATTTTTTAATAAGTCTGGAAGCTATTTCAAGTCATTGAAATCCTTTAATTGATTGATACTCCGATCTTATTTCTTTAAGAAGAATTGGAAAAATATAGTTCATTCTCAAAAATGGTTTGAGAACTTAAGTAATTCCGTGTTGCATGTAAGCGTGTGTAGTGTATCCTCTTACAAGCTAGTAAGTGACTTAGCCTGTTTACAAATGTGACTTTTTTATTATAGTTCCAGATGTTTGTAGACTTGTGTGATTTGACACAAAAATGATTTTCAAATGGTTCTGGCCATGACTAAAAGGGAACTAGATCATCAGTAGTCAGGGGCTGTGTGAATTGGTGCAGAGTTTATTTAATTTTGAATCTAGGCTTGTTCATCAATTTGAACATTTGTCAGAGGGATGAATGTGTGGAGGCACAATTTGCTGTAAACAGTCTCTAATGATTTTCTTTAGTAAAAACACACAAGTTGGTTGCCCGAAGACTAGCATAAGGCACTTAGCGAATACTGAGTTTCACTTTGTTACTCTTGATGGAAGTCACATTCTTCTGCTGGATGCAAAGAAAGAATCACTAATTGATGCTGGAAGTTTGTGGATGTGCTGAGTGTAAAAATAGGGTTTTCCTGCTAGCAAGCACAAAAGAGAAAGTTTCCTCCAACATAATGCATGTAAACTTTTGAGATTAAAAAGCAAAACAGAGTTGTGTTCTTAGCTGTTGTTCCTTTATTTATAACAACTCCACTAATTTTTAAGCACATTCTAGTTTCTGTTGGGTTGTGCTTTTACTCTGTCAGAAATGCTTACCATTTTCATTCTGACTGCAACTTGTTTCCTTCTTAAGTGCTTCTGACAATTCTTCTCCCTACCCTCATTTTTAGTTTTTGGTTTTTTTTTTTTTCCTGAGGGCATGCCTACCTTTCAAGTTCATATAGAGAACCCAAAGCTTAACTCTAAATTTGCCACAGTGATATGAAGCTCAGTACAGACAAACCACCAGAGATTGTATATAGCTTGTCAGGAATATCTATCTATCTTATATACATACATAAAAATATATAATATATATCTTAATTTTAGGCTGTGTAGGACAGGTACAGTCTTTTTCAGCTTAGGTGTCCCTGTGTTTTCCCACCTGGCAGACTGCGTTGTAGATGCATCTTGAAAGATGGAAACGCTTTTCTCTGCAGGGTGTGGTTTCTCTGTAGGCTCGGGGCGCACGCCTACTGTAGTAGCCTGGCTGGTAGGAGCTGCTGGGAAGAGTGAGCCAGAAGACACCTCTGTGCAGGGTCTATGAGTCTTTGGAGAAGGAAGGCGTTGCTCTTTTCCCAAAGTAAAACAGTCTTCTGCCACCAGCAGCTCCTGAGTATCATGTGCAGCAGCCAGATCCTAATGGTGGGCTTACAATGTAGCCAGTGCAGTACTGTTGTCTTAGTACACATTCTCAAGAAAAACTTTAAATTTATACTTTTATGAACTAAAGGTGCTGTTGAAATATCTAAGCATTTCTAATGTAATCTAACTGATAATAGTGCTAATTTGGATTAGTGGATGGCATAACATAATTGGCATCATCAGGAAAAAGAAAAGTACATCAGAGAGGAAATCTTTGACATGGATCAGTGAAGTTTAGTATCTGATGAGGGTAGGTAGCAGCTTTCTCTTTATCCCCCTCTTTGTGGATCCCCTGCTGCTCATGACACTGGGATCCACCCTTGTCTCCTTGAGATGCAGTTTCACAAACTGGTGCTGAAGGTACTTGGATTTCCTTGTCCTTCCCTACTCATGTCTTCGTTGTTCTTTTGGTCGCTCAGGGGTGAGCTCAAAGTATTGGGTACTGACAGATTGGTTTGGAGTGTGATATATGTTAAACACTTCCTAAACTCATGCTTCTAATAAATTGTACTCCTATCTTGGTTGGCTGGTAATATACAGGCTTTTATACTATGTTTTTTCTATTTCCTCCTTGAAAATTTGAGGTATGATTAAAATACAAGTGAATATGCACTGATAGACCTTCCAGCTACAAAAATCTTAATGAAAGCTCAGCTTTACTTTTTCCCCACAGGTGTTTTAAAGTATTGCTGGATGTACAGAATATGACGGCTCCAAAATCTGATAAATGAATGTTAAAATACAAAACCTGTTCCACTGTTTAGTGGTTTCTGTCATTACTGTTGAGGTTTGTCTTATGTCAAGAAGCTAGAGTGTATGGGAGGTGACTTGCATAAACTATTGTATTTCTCTTCTGTTCACCTTTTTTTTTTTTTTTTTTTTCTTTTTAAGATAGTGGTCATCTCAATTCAAAGAAAGGAAAGAAAAAATACACCTTGACCCTTACTTCTAATCTTCTCATGTAACTGATGGACTGCTGAAACAATAGCAGTCACATCTGATACAACAACATCTTATTTATAGGTGGAAGCAGCTGCATCCTCTGTCTTTGCATGCAAGAAGTCCTATTGTTTTCAAGTCACCAGGTTAATGAGACTGTGGGAAAATGAAGGCCTATTATAAAAGCATTATTAAAGATAATTATTTAACACAAAAAGGAAGGGAGGATGTGGCTGGTACGACTTGCTTTTAAACTTGAGTTAGGTGTGGTGTAAATGTAGAAGTTAGTGCTGACAATTTAAGCTATAGTGTAGCCTCGAGTTTACTCATGGATTCTTGTATCGCGCTTAACGTTTGGCTACATTAAAAACATCTATTTCCACAGACCTGCAGTTTCTGACGACTAAGGGCTGAACATTAAATAAGTTCAGTATGTAGGGAAAAGTCCCTGCCCCGTTATACTCCTTTTCCACCACTGAATGCTTTCTCCTCCTCTGCTTCCCCCAGGCAACTTATCTGCCTGGCGTGCCCCAGTGTGCAGCGTGGTTTATCAGCAGATACTAATGTGCCGTCCTGACTGGGTCACTGGGGCAGAGGATTGCTGAGGACGCAGCGGGGAGTGGGCAGCACTGTCTAGTGGTACAGTTTTCTTTATCTAGGAAATGCTCCTCTGGGATCTGTGACCAGCTGGCTGGCCTCTGAAACTGGAGCATGGAATTTGGGAGCTGTAAGAGGTTGTTAATCCCTCTGTCATCCTCATTTTTCCCCTCTGTTGGATGCCCTAGGTGGAAGGAAGGATTTCTGTGTTGATGGGAGCCTTCTCCCAGGCTTAGGAGAGCACCTTGAGCTTCATTACGGGTCCCTGGAAGTCTGTGGATGAGCAGCCAGGACCTCTTTTTCCCATCCTCTTTTGGTCAGATGTTCAGTGGTGTCAATTTAAAGACTGTAGCCTGTGAAGCGCAGAATACAGCTCAGTCCAGCATGCGCTCCCCTCATGTAGCACGTGCTCTTAGGAGCTATATGGTATTTCCTATCTAGTTCATGCTGTGCAAATAAAAAAAAAAGTAATTGCTAAATGGAAAATATTGGATGATGGGAGCATTAAGAGTGAGCATTTTTTTTCAGCGCAAACTCAAGTGACAACAGCACTAGGTTGGTTTAAGGTCTTTCATGTAAAATACTCTTTTTATTAAGAACATAGCTTTCAACTTTGAGCAAGTGGAAGTCTCTGACTAAATAATCAAGTATGGGTTAAGATCAATTGACATACAGGAGCTCCTCGGTGTCTTTTGTAGCCTACCTGTAACTTACAGTGAATGTGTCTTTTGAAAACTGTCTGGTCCTGGTGTAAGTGATAAGATTTGCTGAGTCCTTTGGGTAAGCAGACTGAATGTTTATTTTTTACCAGTCTACAAGAAAAACAACAAAGACTCCAATAGCCCCTGAAATTTCTAGTTTGAATTGTCATGTTCCAGGTTCTGGGTTATTGAATGTCACTGTACCACCTTCTGTTGAACTGGGATTTGGAAGTCTGACATGTGATGCTTGCTTGCAGGTGGTCATCAAGTCTAGGTACCTCAGAGCCTTCTTTCAGTTCAGCTAGCTTGAGCTGATTAGCCTTTTTTTTTTTTTTTTTAGCTTAGTAAAAAGTTTGTGTTCTAGATCTGACACTGGTTGTTTTTCTTTCCATATAAAGTGGTTATAATAGTTTTTTGGGAGAGAATCCCATATCTGAATTGTGAAGTATACGGAATAGATAATGTTTTTACAATTAGAGTTTTAGACTTTGTTTTCTAATTTCAGTTAAAATTTGGCTTTAGTTTACTGATTTGGAACATTACGCTGTTTCAAGATAGGGGATTTTTTTTTTGGTGGGGGGAGGTGGGAGTCAGGTAAGGCCTTTTTTTAGCATCCATTCTTGAACTTTAAAGATCATTAAAAACAAAGGACTTATTTTACTGGTCAGCTTGTTACTTGGCTTATGTTGTAATGAGTTTATAGTAATTTTGGCTCTTGATTTAACCCATCTAGAGTTTGACTTTTTTAAAATGAGATGTTTTTATTAAAAGTCAGCAAGGTAATATCTTTTTCCTCTGGAACATATTTTTATTTTTAGAAGAAGCCATTATTAGGGAGATGTTTTGCACCGTTTAGGTCTCTGGACCCTTCTTATCTTGTTGAAAATCTAGCTTCAGTAATCTTTAGTATTAGACTGCTTTGTTGCACGGATTCTTTGGTAAATAGATTAATCTCTGGGTCTTGTGACTGTATTAATCTTGCTCTGCTGCTTAGGTTTGTTGAGGGATTTCTAATAATTAGGACGTCTTTGTGCTTGGTCTCAAAACAGTTACTGTTTTTCCTGGGATTCTAATGGTGAAGTAGGAAACAGTGGAGACAACCAGATGTATTAGCAGTAAGAGGTTATTTGGTTACTTTTGCTTTTCATGTTGTGTAAAAAGCTTATGAATATTTAAGTAGTTTTTGCAAGATACTGACCTGAAACAGAACCTTCTAAAACCATATTAAGTGTGGGATTCGGTGTTGAAATGTTCATGTAGGAGATCTTAAAAGAAAAAAGCAGACTTCTTTTTAAAAGGACAGGCACTTTATTGCATCTTTTGATACTTCACTGTGGGTGCTTGTAAACTGTGAACTACTGCAAGGCTAAATCAAGGACTTTAATAATGTCAAAATGTATCCCTAGATGATTCTTCTTGAATGGCGTCTAGGACTTTGGACAATCACATGGTGTCACTTCTTGCGGAAAAAAATTGTGCTTAGCAAAAGAGCTTGTTTGATTTGCATCCTCATGCCTTTCATTAATACAACATTCTGGAGAAAAATGTTGACACCAGAGCCAGGTAATAAAAGGCAGTGGAATATTTCTTGTGAAGAAATCTTGTGTATGTTTTGCTGTAAGTCTATTTCAGTATATTGCTTCCAATTATTTAATTTTCAGCATTTAACTGTTGCTTCAGATTATTTTATGGTGCTTTTTGGTATTGAGTGAATAATGAATACAAGAATCCTTTGTTTTGCATGATGCTGCTTGGTCAGGATTTTTGTGTTCTTTGGATAAGTGGTCTACTGATAACCCTTTCTTCATATGTGATGTATGTTGTTATTTTTAGTAGAGCATGCACTCACCAACAAAGCTTACTCCAGGTGTTAACGTGGTCATGTGAGCCATCTCAGTGTTGTGAGTGTATTCTGAAACTTTCCTCTGCTGGCTTGAAATCATAAATAAAATTTATTCTTGGTAATAGTCGTATTAAGCACTCAAACAGCAGGCTGTTCAAGTGAATGAAATGCCATTAACCAGAAGGGCAATGAGAGCATTTTTTGTTTGTTTTAATTTAAGAGAATGAGATTACAGCCAGAAAATTGTCTTGTCAAACAGCCAGATATTGACTTCTTGGTCTTCCATTGCCAAATGCTCAAGCTTCTCCAGCTCACTCCCCTGAGCCCTCTGCCAGCTTGCTGGGAGAGCCAAGAGTGAAAGCTTGGGCTAGTCCTTTCCTTCTTTGTTGGGCAAAATGCTACCCATCAGAGATCTAAGCATTGCATTTTTACAAGATCTGAGAATATGTGTAAGCCATGTTTACTTAAAAACTAGCAAAGCTCCATTTTTCTTGAGGCCATCTTTTATTTGTAATGTATATAAAAGTGTATTTATAACTTGAAAGCGAGTAGGTGCTCTGATTTGCTAACATAGAACTTTTAGTAACTGAACTGAGGGAAACTCAGTATTAAATATTAACTTTAATTTAGAAAGCCAAAAGCCAAACTTTTGTTTCAGGTCACTTGTGTTGGTATGAAGTACTTGACTGGTTTTTTAATTTTTAAAAAGAAGTTATTCTGTGAGCATAAGAATGTGTGTAAATATTTGTGTTTTCCAGTGTTTAATGTTCCCAACTTGTGCCTTCTGTGTGCTTCCCAGCCCTTTAGTGTGTTGCTTCCAGTTTCTTTGCATTTTTTTTGATTTCTTCCCTTCATGTTGTAAATCTTCCATGCTGTCAAATAGGTTTAAAACTAGCTAGTGGACTCATAAGTGATGAAGACTGAGGTATATACAGGCTGTGTACAAAAGCCTTCTTTCTTCAATCAAAAGAATAAATGCATTGAAATAAAAGATGGGGTCCTTGTTTCACTTGTTTGATATGTATCTTTGAAAAACTAATCCTTTGTGTCAACATTAGCTGTTACTATCTCTTTTCTGTGAATTATCTTTTGACATTTTTAGATCAGGTTTGCAAGTTTAATCAGTTCCTGTAAAGCTGTTAGCATAGTACTGAGTTTTTTCTGCCAGGGTATAAAAATCAAGCTTAAACCCAAGTTTTCTTGCTGATAAACCTTTATAATTCCACTCAAATTACATCTGTAAAATTATTTTATTTTTTTAAAGACTTCCTAGGTTTAACTGAATGAAAAAGAGAATTATAAGTAACTTTTGAAAAGTCTCTGAAATCAGGCACACTGCAACTCAATCAGTTTATTACTGGGACTTGTGCTTTTTTTTCTTCAGGTACATCTCTGGATCAGTGTTGAATACAATATTTGTTCCCCTTCCCCTGTCCTTTGGGAATTCTAAATCACTCGCAGCAAAAATAAGACCGGTTAGCCTTACATAAAACTCCCATAGTTACCAAGTAAGACTGTACTGATGCCACAAGGTGCTCAGCTATTGCCAAAGCCTAAAAAGGAGAAATGCCTAAGGTTCTATTATACCAATATTGCTGCTCAAAAAATCCTTTATTCCACTGTTTAAAATATAAAAATGATGTAATTAATTCCCACAGGATGTAATATTTTTGAAGTAACTCCAGGAAGCTCTATTACATAGCACAGTACAAAGTTAACCTGTAGACTTTCTGAGCGTAGTGTTGTCCTGTCATCTCCCTGCACGCTCCCTGTTGTGACCATTCCCTCAAATGCCAAAGAAGCCCCCTGCCCAACCCCTGCCATCCCCATGATATAGTTAAGGATACGTTGTTGACCCTAAACTACCTGGAGCTATCAGCTGGTTCACTGAAGGGCAAGTAGTCTTTGCATATACTTCCATGGCCAACTGTGCTCTATACGCACACTGTGTGTGACTGTAACCTTAACCTAGTAAATAGCTAATCTCTAATAGCCACCTTCTTACTCTTCTTACTCAGCTTGTACCTTCTGTAAGTTCACAGTGCAAGTTAATAATTTCAGACAGTATGCGTTCTTGCATTCAGTCTTTAGTTTAGACTTTTTTTTGCGTGCTGTTGGAAAGAAAATCAAGGTATCCTTGGAAGGAAACTGCTCTGAAATTTCAGGTTATGTTGGTAGGAATCCATGGCTTCTTAATGTACTAAAATGAAAATGTAGTATTTCAGTGCTTTAAAAAAACAACAAACAAACAAACCACCAAAACCATAAGGCATTTGCTGTTCCTGACTTTCAAATTCATTCATAAGTCTTCCAAAAAAAAAAAAAAAAAAAGAGTGCAAGTCAATAGCAAAAAAGTGCAGAACTGACCTCTGGGTGAGACAACTGTACAGAGCCAGCTAAATCATGACTGTAACATTGGAGAATCTCCTCTGGCAAAACTTGCTGTGGAAACTTGAGGAGCAACTGTCTCTGTCTGTCAGCGTGGTCTTTCATCTATACAGTGCCCACCCGAGCAGAGCTGGCAGAAGAGAGCACGTAACACATGTGCTGTGTCAGTACATTGCTTGCGACCATAAAGCAATCTCTGGGAGGTTGCAAAAAGGCCTTCCCAATCCTCCAGGGCAGAATTTCAATATGTTGGGGGGAGCCAAGGACACTAGTGAGTGCAGGCTGCCCCACACTGCATGCTTTTTCAAGGCAAGTTTTGGGCCACTTTGGCCGAAGTGGAGTCAAGGTGTTATATGAACTGCAGATAGCTGAAGTCTGTTGTTTGTGACAGTGATCCACAACCAAATCTTGCCTTATTTCTAGTCCGTTCAGTTGTGGGAGAATAAATACCAAGGATAAGCAGTGCAGTTTTGGTGTCCTGCACTCAAAGTAAGGAAGGGAAGGAAGCTGTGGGATCCCCTATTTGAGAACAGCTATAAAGTATATACAGAACATTCAAGAGAACTATTGCACTGCTGGTTGTTTTCCTAGACACATCCAGGTGATGTGCTTGTTCTAGAACTCCTGGCTGCTTCCTGTACATTCACAAGTGCCAAAAGGTTTAGTTAAAAGTACAGCTGGAACCTACGTAGAAATTTTACCTGATTTTGCAGGATTTGGCTGGCCATAAAATATGTGGGGCCTCGGAGCTGCTGCTGCATTCATTCAGTCTTTTTCTGGTATCTGAGAGTGCCAAGAAAGGTGGCAATTTCTTTCGTCCCCTGGTAGTTTTTTAGGGCTGTTTGCCCTGTAGCAGCTGCTTTGAGGTCTCTAATTCATTTTCATGCTGGCCATCAACCATGGGTCTGCCTGTTGTGGCTAAGTGCTAGTATTAGTGAAAATACAGAAGGGAATGTAGTAGAAATATAGCGAACTACTTTATTTGAATTAAGGATGAGGAAAAAGAAAATGGTAGACACATTTGCCAGTCTACCTACAGCAATTGCCGGGTTCATGAAGGAGCAAAAAACCTCAGATCTGGAACTGGTGAAATGGGTTAAAAATGCTGGTGAGGGCAAGAAGGCAGAGCAACTAATGTGACAAGTTAGGAACTTTGTTTGGCAGAAGTGCATGGGTCCTGTACGTAGAAACAATGACTTTATAACCCGAAACCACTGTAGTTGTATCACCAATTGCAGATGAAAAGCTTACAGTCTGACTACTGTTTCTTGAACTAGACACTTTGCCTGAGGCGAGTAACCATTTGCAGATTAAATGGATAAAATCCAGCAGATGAGCCTCCCTTAGATATGTTGGACAGTAGAAATAATAATCATGATCTGTGTTAAATGTAACCGAGGATGTTGTTTTAAAAGGAGAAAGTCTCAACAACTGACAGGGAAGCCTGTAAGGGTTATCTGGATTACATGTGCTGTGATGATCTTTCAAAGAGAGGTCAGGTCCCGCTGCATGCTTTAGTTGAGACACAGCGCTGCGTGGGGGCAGCAAGCACGCTCTGAGGAAAGCTTGTGACGATGCAGGGATGGTGTGAGTAACTCCTGAGCTATGTTTCTAGACCAGGCGGGGGGGGTGTGAGCAGGATGCAGAGACACCTTGGGTTTCTACAGAGCTAGTTTCGATCCAGCTCTGTTGCTGCTGAGCCGATTCCCTGTGGATCTACCTTCTGCACCTCACTCTCCAGGGTTTCTGTGGCTTAATTCACCAGCAGAGAAGTGCTGTCTAAATGTATGCAGACTGCTGTGGGTTATTGCCAGGCTCCTGACTTAATGAGCCCTTCCCAGTGTGGCTGGAGAGCAGAGATCAGAAACAGTCATTAGCTCTACGGGTACCAGCAGAAGGCCAGCGGAGGCCAAAGCTAATAACAAGGCTGCCAGGATCTCGGTTCCTCATGCTGAACACCACAGGCGTGGTGTCCTCGTGCCTTGCCCTCCCGGTCCTCTGCAGCCTGGGAGCCGATTTACCTCAGTCACCATGCCCAGCCTTTGTGTGGGAGTCTTCTGCTTTTAGTCACACTGTCACTAATCATCCCTGTTCCTCTGTGCCCAAAGCTCAGGAGCATTGGTGAGTGCAGTGCAGCCACAAGTCCCACCGGGTGCTCCTGGAATAAACCTCCTGGCTACCACCTGGCTCCTGGAGGAGACGGCAGTGCTTCTGCACAGGTCTCCCATTTCTTGTCATCCAGCATCGTCCTAGGCCACTATCTTCAGGAAATGCTCACTGCTGTTTGAAATCATGTTTGTCACTCCTATATTCTTGTGCCAGACTCGGGAGGAGTGGGAAGGTGTTTGTCTCTCTCTCTCTCTCGTGTTTTAGGACATTCTAGGGCTGTACAAGCAGGTAATTAACGTTGGTCATATTTCTCAGTACACTTAGGAATGCTTAGATACTGACCTAGTGCTCAAACCTGTTTAGAGTTGGGTTTCTAATAGCATTGCAAGGGCTTATGTGGGGCACCAATGGGAGAGATCACACCTATTGTCCATCAGAGTGCTTTGGGGATGCTTCACTGCCATGCTTTAGCTGAGCTCTGTTTGGAGTTGCTTTTAATGTTAAAAGTGAGTCCTCAGACTCAGCCGTAAATTACTAACTCAGGAGATAAGCAGTAATCTCTAACAAGGAATGTGAATGTCCAATTTCAGAGTTCAAACACAGGATTTTAAGTTGCTGTGAAGGTATGCATTCAGTGTTTAAGAACAAATGTCGCTTGCTTATCAGTTGATAAGCAGTATCTTGTTAAGATTTGGTAAATTGATGGCTGTCATATGCTTGGTCTAAATTAGTTTGCAAAACAACTGGTAAGCTTCTCTGTATCAAGATTTAGCTTAAATGTTCATAAAGAATGGTGCTTAAGATCTAGGCAAAAATACTCTGTTATGAAACCAAGGGTATTTATTTTATTATACACAAGGAATTCAGAGTTATATCTCTAACCCTTTGCTTAGTTAACTTAGACTAAGCAAAGCACGTGACATATGGTACCACTCTGGAAAGGCTATAGAGACTGAAAAACCTGTTTCCCTTATGCATTGGATTAAGATTCTGAGAGACTGCCTGCTGCTGTCCCGCGGACATGGTTTTTGTGTCGGTGTGTTTGGATTCTCCATCCCACAGCACTTGCTGTTGGTCCTTTGGCAGCTGCACCACCCACCGACTTGTAAATGTCTGTCTTTGTTAGGGCCGGTGGGGGGGAGAAACTAGTATAACAAATGGAGGGACATTCTTGAACTTCAGTAAAGAAATAAAAAAAATTAGTTGTGATGTGACAGCCAGATATGTCACTAGCAGTTATTAGAAATTAAATTCTAGTTCAGTAGGCAGTTTGTAGACCAGCTGTAAGAAGTCACTGCTGTTGGGTTGCCTTGCGTTCTTAACTGCGAAGCCCCTGCTCACAAAGAAATAGCTGGCAGTACCTCTATCTCTTTACAGTTGTTGGTAAAGTTATTGAACAAATAATACAGACCCAGCCAAGTCAGGGAATGGAGTAAGCAGTAGATAAGCTTTATTCACAACTTCTAGCCTTTTCAGGATCTTGTGTGTGTGTGTGTCTGTGTGTGATAGAGCGAGTGAAAATCACGTCCCTGTGACCATCTCTGTAACCTGTGGTACAAATACAGTGTTTTAAGGAGTTGGAGATTTGACAATGTAGGTGTTAGGTCTTGGTGTTGAGCTGTCTGATGCATGGAAGTGGATTTGGATCTGATGGATCCCTTCAGCAGGTGTGATGAGATGAAAGGGATTTCAAAGTGCTGAGAAAGAGCCATCTAGAGCTGCTAATGGGGGATGTTAAAGAGCAGGGTGTTTCCAGATTCCCTCTGAGTAGGGTTTAATGGTACAGCCAAACCAGTTTGAATGGCTTGTTCCCTCCAGAAAGGATTTTTTTAGGGGCTGGCAGAGCGTTCCAGTGAAGTGTCACTGTGTGACTTCTCTCATACTCTTTAAGCTTTGGACCTGTTCCTGATGGTTTTCCCTTGTGCGTGCAGTGCCAGGTAAGACTGAATCAAGAGAGTCGAGTCCTTCCCTGTAAGGGCAGTCATCTGCTACATCAGCTGAAGCTGCTTTACATCACTTCATCTCAATAGGCAGAAGCAAAGTAGATGGGCTGAACCCTGCCTGCTTTGCCACCATGCCACGGTGGTCTTGTGTGCCCTTCGTGCCGGGGCAGCCTCCCATAGGCTGGCCATGGGTACGTGCGTGACTTCTGCTCGTTGGACTTGGGCCGTTAAAGGGCCAGAACATTAGCCCGAGTCAGAGAGGAGGCAGCTGTGGCAAGTGGGGTTGGCTCACTGGGGTATCAGATGTTCTCCCAGTGGCCAAGAAAAAGTCCAACCCATTCGGCAATGGAAGGCTGTTTGTTTTTTCCATCTTGTTTTATGGTACTCAGAGCTGCATTTAGGTTGCAGGGTGGTGACCTGAGAAGGGCCGTGCTTCACCACCACCATAACCCTACACATGCTTGACCTCTATGGGTGTTTACCCATTTGACATTAAAATTTCTTAGGTGGTTGGTGTTCTGCTTCTAGGAGTGCAAAAATATGCTCAAGTTGAATCAGAGCAGTGTCTCCAGTAAGCCCATCTGAGATATGGAAATTGATTCATCGCCAAGTGATATTTAAAAAAAAAAAAAAAAATCCAAAACCTCAGGTCCCTTTCAGAATCTTACCATTGCTCATAGGAAGGAAAAAACCCAAAACCTAAAAGATAGACATTTGGAGTTACTAAATGCAGCCTCTGTTTTAGGAAATACCTGAGCTAACAAATAAATTTGGGCTTGGAGATTATTCTGTGGAAGGTACTTCAGCATTTTTCTAAAGTTTGCCTCCTTTGCACAGAGGAGTAATCCCAGCTGGGGGAGGATGTGACCACCAGCAGCTTTTGAGGTAAATTTTTGAGTGAGGATTGATTTGACATGCAAATACATACTTCGGTATGATCATTTGCCTGATAGTCTGGGAATAATTTTCATGTGACCTACTGTTGATGCTTCAAGTAAGTTTAATATCTGTTGTAAGACACGCTCTGAAACATGCTGCTGTAAATTCAGCTGCTCCAAAAAAATAAACAAACATGATTCTTTGCTATCTTCTTTTAAAACACAAAATCAAATGACAAAGCTTTTGTTTAAAGTGTAAGCTGAACTAAGAGGAGTTGTATGTTTGAATGTTGGGAAAATTGTATCTGTCTAAATGAATCTTAATGCTTTGTTTAAGCACATGAATATAAAATATGTGTCGGGGTATAAACCTTTGAAATTAGTTGTGGTATAATCTTTGCTCCCCCTTCCTCATGCTTTCATTGTATCTGGGTTTTTTTGATTCATAAATATAAAGAAACCGAGCAACACGTTTTTTCTTAAAAAAAAACAAAACTGTCCAAAGCAAAAAGGAACAGTGCAGTTTTACTTCAGCAAATACACGCTGTTGCCTCAGTAGTTGGAAAGGCGAACTTTATTTTTGTTTTGTTTGTTTTGTGTTTTTTGCTTTGGTTGGTTGTAAGCCAGCAATATAAAATGGTTGTAGGCCAGCCACAGAAAATAACTCACTGTATTTTCTGTTGATTATAGTACTACCGAGATATTTCTGTTGCAAGTTCTGGCAGAGCACAGTTTCCAACGCGTGCTGGTTCTTTTTGTTTCTGGATGTGAGGTGTCATGGTAATAAGCCAGCGAGCTGCAGCACGGAGCTCCTCACTGCCTCAACCCTGAGTCAGTGGTGGCCGTTTGCAACAAGTAACCTCTGGAGGGGGTGGTCAAGGTCTCCTACGGCATTGGGGGCTTCTAGAAAACCTCACTTTACAAAGTGGAGGTGGCCCTGATGCTCTGGGTGATTCTGGAAATCAGTGTGTTGCTGGCTGGGTTGGGATGGAATTGTGCTTGGGAACTGAATTTTTTTTTTTTTTTTCCCCCCCCCCTCTCTCCCCTTCTCTCAACCGGAGTGTGAGGTTTGTGTTTCTGGGTTGGTTTGGGTTTTTCTTGCTTGGCAAGGGAGAAATGCAACAAGCAGAGGGTGGAGCGTGATGATGTTCAGCACTCGGGACAGAGCTGAACCCCCCCAACCCAGCGATTCATTGCTAAGCTTCTCAGTCTCAAAGGCACAAGAAGGCCAATTCCAAGGTCTTGTTTTAACAAGGTAAAATGCTGGTATTGCCGAGAAGGTAGATGAAATGTGAGCAGTTGGGATTGTTACAGCTTCAGATGCAGACAGATGACCACAAGTGCTTGTGCAGAGGTGGTTTACCGGGTTACTCCTTTGTCAGCCGAACAGCATTGCCACCTTAGCCTGTTACTAAATTTACAAAGCTTGTTTGTAATGGAAAGCTTAAAATGTTCACATGAGCAGTTATCGCAGATCAGTTGACAAAAGACAGCTCTTTAAGGTCATTGCAACTTATTTCCTCATGATTTGGAACACCTGCCCCATTTAACAAACCTGGTACGCTATGAAGACCAGCATACTACAAAGCCTACGTCGTCGGGATTTTTTTAATGATAACAACCTTTTTAATGATGCATTTGAAGAACGAATACTGTGTAGTTGTGGTTACCACTTGGCTATGATGTTGAAGTCCAGTGACCTAGGCTTTACAGAAGTTAAGGTTTTTCAGAAAATAGATTGCTCTTGCCCACTACAAGGAAAATTGTGTGAAGAGTTTATCTAGGCTAAGTCTGGAGTGATGTGCTTCCTTCATGGCAATTTGTTTGGCTTAGTTACGCCTAGATTGTCTGGACTGCAGTCCTTGTGCTTAAACTGGTATCATGAATATTAATCCTGGCTGCGTTGAAACCTGTAGGCTAATTAAGCACTCTAAAAAACCCCACTACCAGCAAAAGTATGTGAGAATTGTCATACCTTAATCTTGCTCTGACAGCTCTTGGGGAATCCCCTAAGCACAGCTAACCACTAACCCTATTTTTAGTAGGCAACCCTACCTGATAGACTGTGGTCTCCTTTTGCTGGCCACTCTAGTTGCTCTTCCTGATGTTGTTCTCTGGGCTGAGGTCCTTTAAAATGCTTCTATCATTACAACTAGGTGCTGACTAGGAGTTACTTTTTGGCTGTTTACTCCAGGACAGTGTTTTTTTAAAACAAATTTTGTTATTTAAAAGCTGCCAATCATTATAGTCCTTTGTATTTGGATAAACTTATATAAAACTCATCTCTGCTACAAGTAGTTGTTTAAAAATAAGTCGTGCTGTATTTAGTAGCCGATATATTTGTTAGCACAAAGTCAATTTTCATTTAGTAGGATATTCAGTCTTATTCCATATAGCTAATGGAAAACATGGGGCAAATAACAAACTGTCTCAAAACAATTTGAGACTTTCCTTAGCATTACCAAAAAAAAAAAAGAAAAAAAAAAAGAGGAAAAACCCCTAGGAACTGGCATTGCAACAAAAGATGTGAATGTTTGTGCAATGAATGTGAAAATGGATAGAACAGATTTAATACAAGCTTCCAACTGTTGGCTATAAATATTGAAAAGGCACAAAAAGGCAATTATATATATTCTTAATGGTGAAAAACTTAAGTGCCTTTCATAATTATGGTCTGTGCAGTCAGTAGGAGAGATCTTTTGTAGTGAAACCATTTTGTTTGCATTTGGACATGCGACCAACATTTGGATTTTTGACTACAGAACTTAGGCTTTTGTGTTAAGCATTTAATTGTCTGACTTCTGAGAGTCTGGAAAGCCAAAAAGAAATGCATGGTGCTACCCTGTAATTTCCTATGCTCATTAGTTTGTTCACTGACTTCTACGAGATGGCAGGCTTTAATTTTCCATCTACCCTTTCCACGTTTATCCCTATCTTATGGGATGATTATAATCATGAATGTCTTAATTTCTTTACTTTATTCTGCTGAAAGCTTTATGACCAGCAGGGTATGTTGAACCAAATGTACTAATCTTGAGCTGGTGTTAAAAGTCTGTTGGTGTGGGTGGGTCATTGAACCTTCCAACTCATTTTCATATGTTTGAGCAGGTTCCACTGGCAAGATTGAAAACCCCAACGTGTTTATATTATTATATGTAATCTGGGAGGCATTACATGGAAGTAGAGATTTTTTTTTTTTAATCCTACTTCCCATTAGAAAAAAAAAAATCTAAAATGCAAAAATAAACATGTAATTAAATTGTCTTTTGAGGGAAGCTCATTTAAAAAGAAAATAATTCACAAAACAAACAAAATGTATTTGAAAGACAGGAAGGCTGATTTAAGTATCCCATTGAAACATCTTGTTTCTCCACAACTATTTTACTGTGATCCTATGGTGTTTCTCCAGCCTCTGACTTTTAAAGGCAGTAATGCAGCTGAAGGCTTTGGATAAGCATATTTTTGTTCTCTACTGGGACAACTCCCAGTTAAGACAAACCAGGAAAAGGGGATTTCTCCTTTTTCCTTATAAGGTTTTGGAGTTGTTCCTGATTAGCTTCATGTGCAGGTACTTCAGTTCCAGATTAAAATTGCCTGTTCTTCCTGTTTCTAATCCAGTTTAAAAATTCCACCTGTAACCCAGAACAAATGTCCCCACCCTCCCCCCAGGGGAGCCAAAAATAACAACTTTTTGTGTGTCAACAAGTCTTAACAAGATCAATACAATTTCCATATTCCTTTCCCACTGCCTAGCTGAAGCAGAGGAAGTAAAGACTTGGCATAGCTTGATGGTCTGTAAACTGTCCTTCTGATGAAGGCCAATTCCCAAGCTTAGTCATGCCTGGTTGCTGTGGAGTCATGTTTCGTCATAAATTTCCTGAGGCAAATTCATACAGGTTTAAGATTGTAAAACTTTTTAGAACTTTGGTGGCCACTAACACGTTTGGCTGAAGTTCAGGTAACTAATTTGGCATTGGATGGCTCTAACAGACCTTTAAGTTCAAAAATTGCCTTTTAATCCCAGTCACCTGTTTGGACTATGGGTAAGAAGGTATTTGTCTTTAGCAACTCCTCAGTTTCAAATTATCTCATCATTGTCTTGGAGAGCTGTGGTTTTGAGGTAAGCCAACCTATTGCCTGTAACAGGCAGTTTACGAAAAGGTAGACTCTGCTGGTGGGTGAGAAATGGGGGACGGCAAAGCTGCTCTGCTACAGTCAGTTGTCTTCCTACCCCGCGTACCTGCCTTTCCTCCCTACCCATCTCCAACACTACTCATTCTTGCTTCCCACCCCTCTAATTTTTACATTTGTCCTGTGCCAAACAAAAGAAAAGGAAGAAAATATAATGGCAATGTGGCGTAATGCTGCTTATCAGAGCAACTCTGCTCAGCTGAGTCCCCTTCAATGTGTGTCACAACTGTTGAGTTTCCAGGCTTGCAGCTTATCTGGGAGCTGATGGTGTGCTGCTCCTTGGGAAGGGGAGGGCTGTGTTGGGCTGGATGGTGGCTGGATTGGTCTGTCTCGCTCTTGGCAGGAAAACAGGAGCCCCACAGGAGTAGAGAAGGGCAAATGGGATCTGAAACTGTGCTAAATGTGGGTGAGGAACAGGATAGGAACTTCTTCAACCCTGCTGTGAGATCGTTGAAGAGAGTAGCATCACCTGATTCCGTAGGCTTAGTGTTTGAAAAATCAGACTTGAGTATTAAAAATGTCAAGTTTGGCTAAAGGAAATGCTAATTGATTCATGTGTAAAACTGATAGACCAAGCTTTGCATCCTAGACTATACTTAGAAACTGAATGTATTAAGAATCAGCAGTTTCATTCTATGTTCAGGAATTAACTTTTATTAGTCTCTGATAGCTTATGTTTTTCTTATATACTTCAAAATAGACTGATATAAAGGAAATAGTTCTTTGAGGTAAATTTATAAAAGTAAATTACATGATCTATATTCATCCTTAAAGTATGGCCCATGGGATTTCATTCACAAAAGTGCCAATTTGGGTGACTTGACATATGTAATTGCACTTACTTAAATATTTTAATTTATATCTGTGTAGCTGCAAATTCAGCATTGAGTCAATAAATTGTTTTCTGTAACTTTGGCTTTAGTTTTTTTTAAGCCATGGACCTCTGTGTAGCATGCTGTACACTAGTAAGAATGGCTTGCAGAAAAATGCTGTGGCAGTGAAGTTAACAGTGAAGTTAAGAAGAATAATTTATCTTAAATTGTAGTGTAATAGTTTGTATTCTGGCAGGCTTCCCATGTGGCGGCCCCCCACCCCCGAATATGAAGGTCCTGATGTAAGAAAAAGAATGTAAAAAATTGTAGTACATGACAAATACTTCATTTTAATCTCTTCAACAAATTAGTCTTGGTATGGCTTACTGATAAGTAGGTGCATACCTGGGCGTGCCTTTGCACAGCAATTATGAGTGTTTAGAAGCTGGAGGTGAAGATGAATTCTTCATCTTCATGTGTGCATGGCAGGGATTTTGGTATCAGTAACACTGGATTTCTTTGTCATGGTGTAAGTCGTGTTTTGTGGGTTTGCTGGCAGCTTAATATTGCAAGATGTGAACTCACCCTTAGGGTATGGTCTTGCCTTTGGAGGCAGGTTTGGCTGGGATAACTGATGCAGCTTCCCCCCTTCCCCGCCTGCCCTGCCTTTCCTTCGGAGGTTGCTGTCTCCGAAGGCAGTAACTTGCATCGTCTCCTGAGCATCGTCTCACCTGTTGGTGAGAGCCTGGCATGTTAGTGTGAACCAGATGTGAACAAACCTACTTGGGAGCAGACACGTCTCTTCTGTGGACATAGAAATTTCTGTTTAAGCCAGATGGGATTGGTGTTGCTGTAGTCCAGTCTGTTTCTTTTGGCGATGCTGGCACTGCTTTGGCCTCGGTGAGCCAGGCAGGCAGGTGCTAAATCAATGCTAGAGGAAAAAAAGAAAATATAAATGCTATAAATATAGCTACCTGAGTAGCTGAGTCTCAAATGATTTCAGGTGCTGGATGTGAGAAGAAAAGGGAAAAAGACAGGATCCTGCAGCTACAAGGAAAGAGAGGCAGGACTTCAGCAACCTGGGTTTGGACTGGGGCTTCGTTGCTCACCAGGAAGAAAAACTTGGCACTGCTGCTTTAGCTACTATATCACGATTTGGGGAAAAAAAGAATTAAAATACTTGAAGAGAAAAGGGAGGTCCCACTTCGAGCTAAAATAACTGTTTAGTCAGCCATATAGAAATGACAAATGCCTCCCTTCCTGCCAGTGGTGTCATGGTCTGTTTAAACCCATTGAAGACTTCAAGGTCCCACCTTTGCCCTGCCGCGTGCGCTGTTGCCTCCGTGACCCGGTCACTGGACCTCGCGGGTCTCATGCTGCCAACAGGGAGGCTGGAAGTACAGTCCCTGGGAGCGGGTGCTGGTCCTGGGGCTGGGGAGGTGGCGGGAGCCCAGAGGGGAGGGACTGGGTGGCACCTCCCGGTTTCAAAACAGCGAAACCTGGGCTTGGGCTGGGGTCTGGAGCTGCCGGGTGTGATGGGGAGCGGGTGTGCCCACCCACTGCCCCGTCCCATCGGAGCCTGGTGCTACTGGCGGTTGGCTGGGTGTGAGCTGAAGATGGGTTATTTTAACAAAGATCAGCCTTTCAAAACCTGTTGTAGGCTCAGCCGGCAGATCTTTTTGAGCCCAAGGTGAATATTAAGTGCTTTGAAAAGGTCCTTTTTTTTTTTTTTTCCCCATCCTCTGAGACAGTGAATTAAGGAATTAGCTTGTATTTTATTTTTACCCTTTGATTTAAAATATACCAAACTATTATAAGATGAAAGCTTCTTTCCGCTTGTTTGCCACTTCACAGAAATGAGTGAATTTCTCACTAAGAGAGCAATGAATTTCAGAGCTCAGCATTTTGCTTTTTAACTGTAGCAAGGATGAATAGTTGAGTTGGGCCTGTAGTTTCACACCTTAATGCAAACCAGGACTGAAACCACTGTAAGTCTCCAATTTTTAGAGCGGTTTAACTTTTTCAGTCCAAAGTAGCAAATTCTCATGTCTCTATCACTTTACTAAAGCAAAAATTTGTTCATTAAGCTAGTGTGAATTTGGGGCCAGTATTCTGGTTTGGGTTTGCCTGGTTTGTGTAACTGGCATTGCCAAATATGTTTGAAGCGCAAATTAAATGGAGAGAAATAACTGGGCATAAACATATGCAGATTTTTATTAGAATGGAGAGCAGAGGTAAGGTTGCAGGCCGATGTGTTTCTACACATCTAATTGAAGTTGAGCTATGTTAAAACTTGAGTGTCTCTGTTTTGTTTCAAAGTACACAGTCAGAACTTTAAACTGAGCCAGCTGACACCGCGGAAACAAATAAATTAAGAAATAACACTGAATTAAACAAATTTTGGGCTGCTCCACACACAGCAACCCAAGCATACGACTTTGGCTGCAGTACAAATTTAAGCGTAGATTAGATTTCAGTTGTTTAGCCTTCATTTAAATAAAAACATGCTTTAAAAACTGTGCTAATTTGTGCTTTGCGTTTAATTTTTGGTTTTGGAGTTTCCACTGAGAGATTTTTTTTCAAGCTGTTGCCATAATCTTTGTGTAGAACTTGATTCTTGTAGCAAGATCAGCTGAGCCTTTGCATTGCTTTTGCTATTTTTTTTTTTTTCCAATTCTGCTGCCTGGATGAAACTAGAAAGCAGCAAGGTGGTGGTTCTTCTGTGCTTTTGTATAAATAGTCCTTCCTGTAGCAGAATATTTAACCAGTTTTAGTGGTGATGATTAGCTTTGCTCCTCTTGACTTTAAAATAAACTGTTATAAAGTTATATTTAAAAAAAAAAAAGAAGGGAAAAACAGTGTGAAGAATTACTTTCTCTGAAGTTTTGATGGCTCACTCTGCCACCTTGTGGTAATTTGAGTACATGTGCTGTAAAAACAACCACCAAAAAAGCATCAGACTGCTGCTGTCACCTGCATGCCTTTATATATATATATCCTGTGGATTAGTTAGAGGCAGCTTTCAGGGACACTGTTAGCTAGCAGAAATGTTTGTGTAAGTCACAGTGGGGTTGAATTTGGCTGCTGCTTTAAGGTTTTGCTCAACTAGCTGGCATAAATCACATAGGCAGGCTATGTCCTTCTTGAAAGACAAAGTTCCTGAGAGTTTTAAAATTTTAGCTTTTTTGGCAAGTGTCTAGAATATAAAAATTAAAAAATTTTGTAGCTTGCATGCTGAATTTTATGTGTTTGTGTTATTTTTGTGAAATGGCTTTTTTTATACCATCGTTTCAAGCATTTGGAATCTGTTTAGGATTTTACAACACTTGGCACAAATATTTCTGAAGGACTCTTGCATTCTATTAATTCACTTTTAATTAAGAAGTTGAAACAGCTATTTATGTTCTATAATATGTTTGCTAAGTAAGCAAAGCCTAGTTTTTCCTGAGATAAATGGAAAACTGAGGTGACCTAATGACAATAACTTGATATTCTGATTTTATTTTATTTTTTTCAAATTGCTTTCCTACTCTTTAATGCTGCAGACTGATGGGAAGTGTGCAGTGCCTACTGACAATATATGAAAATACATTCAGCTCTCATTTTCGACTCTACTGTAGTTTTCTGTACCTTGCACTATTATGGAGAATTTAATTGAAAGGAATGATGCTGGTTGTTTGTCACTTAAATTTCAATGCCAAACTTTTGGTGCTAGAGGGAGCTGTTTCCTGCTAGACACCCTCTGGAAAGGTACAGCTTAAAGAATGGGCTGCAGCACACTTTTTGGAAACAGTTGTCTGATTTGATGCCAGTGCACATAGCTGCAATGTTATAATGACTACTTCCTTTGATAGGACCCCACTGTCTGCGGCACTGGTCTGTTTTCTTGCTGCTTTTTTTTTGCAAATCAAAAAACCCCCACCTTAGTTCTCTCTGTGGTGAGATGTCTTCAACTTTATCTTCCCTGTGTTGCTGCAGCCAGCAACCACAATGGAAGCACAAGTAAAGATTTATTTAGTTGGTTTTTTTCTTACCCCTCCCCCCTTTTTTAGATCTCTTTTTTGCCTTTTTTAGGCAAGGACTTCCACCATCTGCCATTCCTGGTGTAGGGATCTATGGGATGTTGTATTTGCAAATATTTGACAAGTAAACTTACATTTTGAGAAAGGAATTTTTTTTTTTTAAGTGTTCACTAAACTTATCTTGTCTGTTGCTTATGAAACTGGTCAGAATGACTCCCTTCAGTGATTTTAATGCATTCCCCCTGCTTCAAGTCACTTCAGCTGCATTTCTTTAGGAACACAACCTGTGTTCTTTACTGCTTTGTACATCCGCAGGGTTGGTCACTAGGTTTGTGTCACCCAGCAGTTTTGGAAACCAAACATCCATGGATCCGTTTTACCAGGCACTTCCACTTTTAGGTCTAAGCCAGCATCCTTAATGGTTCTGTATTCATCTGTGAATCCGTTACTGCAGATAAAATCTGTGCAAGCTGGTGGCAGAAGGTTACTCTCTTTCTCTTCTGTCTCTGCTTTGTTGTTAGACAGGCTTGTTGGAAATGAATTACAGTAGCACCTTCTGGCCAGGCTCTTTTCCATGTAATCCACTGCTGTGGGCATCTGATCCTCAATGGTCCACTCCCAGCTTCTCGCAGCAGCTGGTGGCTTGTGCCGCAGAGTCTGCCGTGTCTGGGTGAGCGGCAGCGATGCCGCAGGGACTGTCGGGCTTGCGTCTTACCCCGCCGCCAGCACAGGGCTCCTGGGAGCCTCTGCTCATCCCCAGCCTGTCTGGCAAGTGAGCAGGTCACTGACTGCGGCAGGCATGTCCTTCCACATGCTTTTATTAATATTTAAAAAAAAAAAAAAAAAAAAGAAAAAAGAAAAGAAGAAAGTAAAAAGGCAAGCAACCTACTGTATTTTCTTTTCAAAGCCTCCTATGTGCAAGGTCCCTCCATCCCAAACCATGCATAATTACTTTTATCCTTGATGTGTCCTCTGTTCCTCACAGGAGGACCAAAGCCTCTAGAGGGCAAGGGAACAGAAGGACCAGAATAGAAGTGAAATTGCAGCATTTTGGTTTTTGCCCTTCTTCCACTTTTTCAAACAGAATATTTGCTTTTTTCAGTGTGAGAAAAAGATGTTCTCTTCGATACTGAATGAAAGACACCTATTTAGTCTTAACCACTGAGTGTAAGTTCTGGTATCTTTTCTGATCTGTACCATGTTTAAACAAGTACAGTAACATTTCTACACTTAATGTATTTAACTAGATTTTATTTTTATTTTGCTCACTTAAATTCAAGTTCTCTGTGCGACTTCAGTCCTAACGTCCTTGTCCAAATACCACAGCTAGCATTCTTTCATTGTAGCTGAAAACTGAAGTGTTTCTGTACTTCACGGTCAATTTTAAATACACAAATATTTCTAAGTGACCAAATCTTTCATAAATGTATAGCTTTGATATATTCCATTACTTGAAAACATCTTCTTACAGTAAGTTTATAACAGTGGTATTGGTATCGCAAACCATCCGCTAGTGGTTGCGAGCCACTGCTCTGATTTTCAATGAATTATGGATAATGCATTGTCTCTTAACTAGCACGTTAAAAAAAAAAAGGATGATGAAACAGCATCAAATCTACAAGCCAAATTTAAATCACCCTAGAAGTTGTGGCCTGCACTGAAGTTCTCTCTTAAGTGCTGTAATGATTTTAAGTATAACATTAGCAAAACTGCTAGACTGACATTAGTTTTTCCGTAGTTGCATCTTAAGAAGTTTTAGTCTTGGATGTTGTTTTCATATCTTTATTAATGTTGTTTTGTGACCTGGATATTGGAGGTCCACAATGGTTGAGTGTAACACTTTGCCATATAACTAGGATTGTATTTATGATTTTTTTTTATGATCTCGTGCCAATAATTTTCTCTTCGTGCCAACTTTTTTTCTCATTTAAGCTTGTGGTTTACCTTCCACTTGAAGTGGATACGATTTTGTAACTATTTATGTACAAAAGGGTATTTTGTTAGACTGTTTTGTACTTTTTCTTTTCCCCTGAACGTGAAAAGACCAATTTCCATGAGCTTGCTTTACGAAATAAATGAAGGGGTTTGAGTACGTTGGCATTGGGAAGCAGGACAGTGGTAGTTGCAAAGTAGCTCACTGGGGTTCTGGACCAGGCTTGTTTCCTGGACGCGAGCAATAACTGCAAAAGCAGAAAGGTTTCTGTGTTTGTATTTTCCGATGTGGACACACCATCATTATTCCCCATGTCAGGTTCAAAGGTATAATCCAAGGTATTCCTGCAACTTGCCTTTAACCTCTTGTAAATGTATTATTTCAAATATTCCTGTTGCCCCTACTAGGAGAGCTCTGGATGCTTTGCAAAAACAGTATTTTAACAGCTTGTACCAAAACAAGAATCCTAATAATGTTTTCCTTGTGTTTGTAGGATTTGGAGATTGTGTATTCCTATTTACATGGAATGGAAGCCTTGTGTAATCTGAGAGAGCATCAGCTAAGGTATGATACTTTATCATTAAAAACACATATATGTTAATGCACTAACGAAGCAAAGGAACAGTAGGTTTGGTAACTATACACTTCTCTTGTGTACCCTACCTCAAACTGAAAAGCTGGCTATCACTGCATCCATTTCTTCCATTCTTTATTGTCCTAACACTTTCACCTTGTATGTGTGCATATGTGTATCCCTATTTGTTCCTTCTGATTGCTATTATAGATGCATTTGTTTTCTTTTCAAACTTTCAGACTAGAAGTAAATGTTTTACATAAAGTACAAGTTCCAGTCCTGAATGAAAGTCCATATATAGTCAAAATAATTCATATAATATAATAATCATGAGAGCAGAGCCTGTTATTCAGCTTCTGTTTCAGTTTGTGCTTGCTTTTGTGTGGAAGTTTTAGACAAATTATGTACTACACATGCAAATGATACTTAGTAAAAAATTATTAATAAATGTCACCACACATTTTTTTTATTAAAATGCTTCATGAAGCAAATAAATTCAAGTAAAAACTTCCAGAGCCTTGTGTTTGTTTGATTTTTAAGTAATTGTTTCAGTTGTCCTCACATAAACATCTTGCAGCACAGGCTTCTAAGGGTATTTGGATATTGGTGTGAGGCTGGCAGATATGGAAGGAGGCCCGCACATCTCCTGTATGCTCTATGGAGAGAGAGGGTGAATTACTGTTAGTTTGCATCCTGGGGTTTGTCAACATTTGCTACATATAAAGTTGCTGAGGCAGCTTTGACTTAATTAATGTTGGTTTAGGTTCTAATTTCTGGCCTCTTGCTTCATCATTCTGTCAGAGTCCACATTCCCAAGCCAATATTCTGTAATTTGGAGAAAACAAAAGGCGGGGTTTTCTTTCTCCTGAAGTGCTCAAGACGCATTTTGCAATGTGAATGTTGACTTCAAAGGAGTCTCTGTAATTACTTCTGCTTTGGAAGGAGGCCATGATCACGTTCAGTTAAAGCATTTTGTGTTATGCTATTGTATGCAAGACACTTAGTACATCAAGTTTTGCATAGCTGGAGTTGAACTGATGTTAACTTGTTTACAAAGATCAAAGTGTGCCCATATGGTTGCATGGTATGTTGATGTGTGCTTCTTGGCTTCCTGTGCAGAATGAGGTTCTTGCTGAGGAATGTGTGGAACTCGCTCTCCCAGCACAGTGAATTCCTAGAAGAGAGCTTCTGTTTGCAGTACCATACATGGAAAAGGCTGGGCTCCCGGCAGATGTGGGACAGAAAGCTTTTATAGTATCCTTCAGGATAGAACATTTCTTGTGGCAGTGGGATGCCACAAAAACCTCTGAGATGCATTAAAAACTAGTGTATTAAATATAACCTCTAGTAGTGAATAACTTACATTATGGCTTGCTCGTGATCTCATCTTGAATTTATTACATTTGTTTGGGAAGCAGACAAAGATCACATTCGAGCAAAAATTAGATACCAGTATTTTGACCAGAAGTAATTCAAGTTTTCAAATATTTGAGTTTATAGTTTGTACCACTTGGTCACTGTAATTTCTAACTGTTCCAGTTTAACGCAGGAACTGAAACACTTGGCTACCTTCTGTAAGAGGCATTTTCTCCCCTGTTACTGTCCTAATAATGGGACCAAAATGCTGTAAAACTCGGACAGTGCCAGTGGTGAACTTGCGTGACTCTATCAGGAATGTACTTCCTTCACTCCTAATTCAGAGGGGAACAAAAGTTGCTTGTTAAAGTGATTCTGTTTCCTATAACTCCTACTCTTAGATGGCCCATTGCCCAGCATCGTTTCAGACCAGTAGGACACAGATTATCCTTGAGCAGTATTTTAATTTTTAAATCTGTCTGCTAGAAATTACTTTTCTTCTGGTATCTTCTCAACAGTAACTTCGTGTCTGCTTTCCCCTTCCCTCTCAAAACAGAGGATCAGAGAAAGAAGATAAGGACCTGGGAAGTAGAAGTAGACAGTGGCTTTTTGGTGTCTGTAAAGGATTTTGGCAAGACCCGATTTTATGGTGGGGACTAGTGTCTGAAAAAGAGAAGGTTCAGTGGTTCAAAAAGTTTTTTGCTGTGCCAGGAAGGAAGAAGGTTTTTCATTAGCTGAAATTGATATACAATACATAATAGTTAATTATATACAATACAGACATTGCCTATAAGAAAAGTTCTCAAAGATGGTCCAAAGAGTAGATCTAAAATACTGAAGTGGGGAAAGGCCATGGTAGTAAAACTTGGTCTTTTTTTTTCTGTGTGTTTTTTGAGCAAACAGAATTAAGATCTTAATTTTCTGTTAACAAAATTCATGAATGATCAGGATACCACTATAAGCCTGCCACTTCTGGACAGAAAAAGCATTATTTCTTAGTAGGCTGAATTAATAAGTAAAATCCTGAAAGAGATGAGTGCCAAGGTAACTTTTGTAGCAGCCTGTTAGGCTATTGAAACGAATGATCTAGGAAATGATGGGAAATGGCAATAAGAAGCCTTTTAAATGTCACATCAAACCCAGAGCCACTCTTCCAGTCCTCAGATCAACTTTTTTGAGACTTTTTGCCTGAGCAGGAATTCTTGAGCACTTTTGTCAGCTTAGGATATCATTGCAGGCAGCTGGTCATTAGTGCACTGAGGTTCTGATGATTGATCCTGCGAAGAATGAGAATTTCTTTTCCAAATTTAAATATAGTTCCTCATTTGAATGTTCACATGAGCCTCTTAGGCAAATCTCTGTCTGACTGTCTGTCAAATAGCCTTGGTGTTTGCAGTCTGCTTCAGAGCCATAGAAAGTCCACAGGAGGCAGCGGGATTTGTTTCCTTCCCACCCCCCAGTAATTTACAGGGTCCATTTCCTTAAGACAGTAGACAGAAATGGCATGTTGATTTTTTACACCAAGTTAACATTGCATTTCTTAATACGTGATAAGTTCTATTATAGTTGCTCTCTATTATGCCACATTTGTCAGGCAGACAGTGAATGCGAAAGTGCTTTAATCCTCCCCTCTAGACAGAGGATTTTCCTGCAGGAAGTTCTCTCTACTTTGAGCCTTCTGGGATTTCAGCATTAAAATCTCACGGTAATTTTTAAGTTGCTGAATTTTAGCAAAATAAGAAGCATTGATTTACCATGCAACATAATTTCTTGTTTTATCTATTGGGCCTGACTTGAAAAAGGGAACAGTTTTTATATCATGGTATCTCTGATTAGTGTTAACGTATCATAAATTTCTATCCATTTCCAAAATTCTGAATTGTTTCCTTATAAAGCAACTTACTTTTATCAGATCACTTTATAAAATGAGATCAGTATCACTTTACCCATTTTATAGAATTTTTTTTATGGGAGCAATTACATCTAGTATCCTAAATCAAATCTGATCTTGGATGAACTAATAAGTTTAATGCTTAGATTTAACAATTTGTTCTCTTAAATTAAAAACCAGCTTAACTTTAAATTGATGGTTAGTTTCTGCAAGTGCTGGAGGCAAATGTGGAAATGCTGACTAACTTTAGAAAGTGAAGTCTTTGTGACACTGATAGGAATCATAATTAAAAATTACTTCTTTCCTTCTCTTTCAGACTGATGTGTGAAACTGTTAGATATGAAAGGCATGAAGCAAATGAAGTTCTGTACTAGTAAGTATTTCTGCTTCCTTTCGTATGATGTTCAAAGAATTAATTCATTTTAAAGTCTGTTAAGGACAGTGTTCGATGCCAATTCCCTCACCCAGCACACAGCCTGTAAACATAAATGAGCCACTTCGTTTTCATTGTCAAACAGTGGAGAAATTTGCTGGTGCCAGGGAGGGAGCTAACAGTGACTCTTGCTTGGTGATGTGTGTTGTATTCGTTTTTGTAACCAGTGAAATGTTATAGCATTAGGGGATGTGGGATGTCTTTTCGTTAGAGTAAGTTGTCATTTAGTCTCACTTCAATTTTGTCAAAGTAGTAGCGACCAGCTTTTTGTGCCAGAGGTGCCAAATCGACATATCTAACACAGCTTATAAGTAGCAGGGATGTGATCTAATGTCAGCTCAGATTTACAGTAGAGATCTGAGGATTGCAATTGCTTCGTTTATGCAAGCAACTTACTGAAACAAAAGGTTTATTAGATTTTCACTTAATGCCTCTAAACCAGACTCTAAATGCAGATTTTTCTGGGTTGTCTGGTATTATTTGAACATTTAAGCATATGAAGCATGCACTTGTATGCCGCCTTTTATGCATGTGTAATTTTTCCTATGTTGACCATCAGGAAGAAGATGTGATTGAACAAACTTTAATGCTAAGCCTTGACCATTCAGCAAAGTTAATTTAATGTCTAATGAAACCTAGTAATCAGTTATGTATGGGAAATGCACAAGGTCAAATTTTAAGTAGACCAATATAATCTTTATTCATTTTACAGACTAATTTGCTAGTGACCATTGTGCTGGTGATTTGTCCTTTACTAGGCAGTTGGTTGTGTCCATTACGTGTACTAGAGTTTTTGTTTAGACCCAATATCTTGGCTCCTTCTAACTGTTGGTTTAAATTTGAATTATATGCTGAATGAATCTAGTCTGCTAGTTATGCATATATTCAAGGCAGGTAACTCAAGGCAGGCAAAAGCTACCGGGAGATACGTGCCCGAGAAAATACAATGCACAGACAGAAAATTGTGAGATCTGGGTTAACTTGAAGTGCTTTTTGCAATTCTTTTGCACTGATTTCCTTTGTCACTCCTTTCATGTGACTTAATCTTCACTTTGGTTGTTTGCCTGTCATTCCTATTTACTCGCTTCTTGATGTTTTTTTTTCCCATGATTTATTCAGTAGATATAATGGGCAGTTTGTCAGTTTCTAGATATAGAAGCTAATGCAAAATGTGCTTGCTCTAACATTTCACATCTCTGATTTAATGTTTAATGGGCTAAACCTGAAAGTCAATGCTGAATATTTTTATTAAAAAAAATCTAAAAATTCAATATTTTGAAGCTAGAAACATATGTTCTGTTACTCTGAGTTGTAGCTTTAAATTTTATTTTAATGAACAATTTGAGATCTACTTGGTAAGAAAATTCCCTGGAACCTGCAATTTAATTTCAGTATTCTATTTTTAGGATAATGAACCTGGAGGAATCCTTTTTTTGTTTCACAAATTCAGCATACATATTGAAGACTTTATAAAAACCAGAATTCCAATTTTACAATGTACATGTTTGGAAAAATTCTTTGAGTACTACAGGAGATAAGCAATGTGATAGCCAGGTTAGAATCAATCCACTCAGTTATGAGCTATAGGAAATGAGCTTGGAGCCTACAACCTTGTTACTTTTTATTGAACATGCCAGAATTTATCACTTGAAGCTATTACTTTAGTCATGAAGACTAAGGTTTTTAAAAAAGCATTAAATTTGAACGCTAAATTACAACTTTTTTTTTTCCCCAGCGATGGTATGTCTTGCATTGAAACCTGAAATTGGGTGCTAATCTTCTGTGTTCATTAGAAAAATCTATTAAAATAGCTGCAACTGTTGGAGCTGTTGATTGACCTGTGTGTGTGACCTCCCTGAGGCACAACTTAATGTCTCAGTGTGGATAAGGTAAATCTTTATCCCTAAATGCTAACGTGAAAACTAATACAGTTGCTCTGCTTATTTGATCAAAACTTTTTTTTATTGTGAAAATTTTGTTCTTATCATCGTCAGCTGTACTTATAAAAAGGTAAATTTCTATTGCATGTATGCAATGCTGAAAATAATTATCCGCATTCAGTACACAGTAATTATTTTATCCTCCATTTAAAAAAAAAAGTTGTAAATTTTCATAGTACCTCTATAGATTTTTTTTTTTTTAAATGGCCAAAGGGATAAAATCGAGCACGTTGTTTAAAATTGGCTCATCTCATCTGCATTTACTTTACTATCAGCGGGTGTACATGGTAGTGACAAATTCTCAAGCCCTACGGCCATCTCGCTGTTTAAATGGAAACTGGGTTATTAAAAGCGGCAGTTCAGCTCGAGTTATTCTTCATTTGCCAGTCATCCTACTACTTCATTTGATGGGAAGTTAATGATAAAACGGCTTAAATCCTGCAAGGCAAAATTTCAGAATTGAGGTTTACTTGACACATATACCTGATTTTTTTTTTTTTTTTTTTTTTTTTACCTGCTACCTTTATTCAAATCTACTTAAAGATCCCTTTAAAAAAAATATTTAGTTTGGTCACTTGATAAATATTTTCTCAGTAGTTCAAAGAAAAAACAAAGTTCTTTTTTCGTATCTGCATAGTAGTCATTCTTGATGTTTCTAACAGTAAGCTTCTAATTAGCATTTTCTTTGGAAACCAAAGTTTTAACAGATTTGTACAGGGTGTGTATACATCTTGACAGTTGAAAAAATTTTTCAGATCAAAATTTAAATGTTTGCTATGATGGCAGAGAGGAATCTTTGGCAATAAATGTTTTGCATATAAGCAAATGAATATGTCTCTAATGAAAGAAGCACCTCTTTTTTCCCCTCATTAGTCATACAGGGGCTGTATGTGGTTTTCAGCCCTGCTGTTTGATATTTCTGTCTGTATGCATCAGTGGTGTTTGGCTTACTCTTTCTGTAAGGAAGTCTTGTATGTCTTTAAGCTTCCCGTATTTACTTGGCTAAAGGTACTGGATTGGCAGAAAATAAATTTTAAGTTTTGATGACCTGCTGTCCAAAGTCATTCAATAATAAAACTTCATGTGCTTCTGAATTGCCATGCTGGAGCACAACCTGTTTTTGTGATCCCATTCCCTTTAGTTTCTAAGCAATTGAACCCGGAACTAACTTAGCTGCTGCTTAAAATGTTTTTAAAAAATACAAAGGAAACCCCAACCCAGGTTATTGTAAAGTGTATTTTAGTTTTTTAGAGAACCTTCCAATGAAAGCCTGATAGGATATATGCTCTTACCTCCCACATGTCCCTGCTGAGAAGATTGCAAGATGTATATTTTGGATTTAAGCTCTTATCAGTAACAAATTTCTTGCTCTGTAGCACTTCAGTAGTATGCTACTGGTTTTGATTGCATTGATTCTTAGAAAAGGACAAGTGTTTAAAGAAGAGTAGTTAGTTATCTCTTGGACATCTTGAACTGAATTTTAGTGTTAATGTCTATGGTTGGAAAAAGGTCTTGTCTAATGTCAACATGTTTGTGTGCTTTTATGTCATTCTGTTGTGCAGCCTTCTGTGCTTTAATGAAATTCATTGTTTTCAGAGGACTGTATTGTGAAAAAAAAAAGCGCGTACATATAAACGGGAGATTGGAGGGAAAAAATATTACGTATAAAACTGAGTTATTACTACAGAGAATGACCACAGCTGAAATGAGAAATGGCGATCTCTTTAGTGTCTAAATTACTGACTATGGTAGGCAGGATGTGTAATAAATAGCCGTATTTGTACAATTATGTTTTGTCTTGCTTTTTTCCTCATTCCCTGCTTGTCATACAATGGGATGAAAAAACATCCACTTATGTTAAGACTGGTGCTTATATGGGGAGGGGGGCTGGGGAGAGAAGAGAAAAGGGGATGAGAAGCAGAGAAGGCCGTAAAAAGGATAAAGATACATAATTTCAGCTGGTCTTTTTGGATATTTCTGTGTTTAGAACTAAATTCTCAGGTCCAGTAGCTGTAATATCGCCATCCAGCCTTAGCCAGGTTTTCTGAGTTACATCACCATGGCAAATCACAAGACCCAAACCCGTTTTGGGGCAGCCATGCGGCCTTCTCCAGAGCTGGCTTGGCCCAGGCTTCAAAGCCTGAAATGAATGAAATCTGGAAAGGAAATAAAGGAGCACGACTTCTTGGTTGCTGTGCAAATACTTACGGTTTTCTTAGATGAAAATGTTAGCGTCTTTCACGAGGTAGAGCAGAACATTTGAAAAATGCTGGAGGGCATTGGCTTTGCGTAGCTTTGGGACAGGCTGCGTTAGAGGATTGCCCGAAGGCACTGGGGCAGTGACTGGCAGGGAACTTCCAGAGCTTCCTCAGGAGGATGCTTTTCCCAGGGAGGAGACGTGCTGTCATCTGTCCAGGTATCGTGCATTACACAAAAAGTCAAGCAGGGTGTAAGCTGTAAAGCGTCTGGGTGTATTACAGCTAAATGGCTAAGCTGTAGTTTTATTTGCAGCTGTAGGTCTGTGTAATGTACAGTCGTTCTGCGCAAGGACAGGTGAGAAATAGATCTATGAGTAGTCTTTAAGAGTGGGAATCTAAGAGTCAAACTTTTAAGTTCTTTCTACAGTAAAAGTGACATCTAGTGAATTCATGGTTCTTTCACAGTAGTGTATTGCCCCGAAGACCCTCGGAGGATAGAAGCAGTGCGTACAAAACAACAAAAAGTGATGCCAAAGTGACCATACGTTTCTGCATAGCCTGACTTAATTGTGCGATGAAGTGTGACAAAAATGAGCTAAAAGCCTCTGCTTTAGCTATTGGTGCAGGACTTTTAAACAGAACAGCTCTGCTGAGACCACCTCACTGAAATTTGTCTTCTGACACATGCATTTGTGTCACGAAGAACTGCTTTTATGTTCTGTACATGTTCGAGAAGTTTTATGGTGGTGGTGCTATCATAAAAACAAGTTATTCTGTATAGATATGATACATGTGATCTATAGCTATATGTGTTTATATCTTATAGTTATAAAACTTAAAACCTAAAACACTACAGAAGGGAATTGCTAGAGAAGTGTATGAGGATCACACTGATGTTTCCACTAGTGATGGTCCGAGTTATCAGTAAAATTATTCTCTTGTGTCCTTTAATACTTTACTTTTAACCAGAATTTCTGGTTTTTGGACAAGATGTGCCTGTTTGGAGGCTTGGGTCACATTTTTGCGTTTACTGTCCTTGTTTACTGGATGTTCTTGACTTCAGAGAGCCCCTAGAAAAGATTTCTTCCTTGGGCTTATAGAAATATGAGACACTTTGAAAATTATTTAAAATGCTCTAAATACACAGTAAACTCAGAATGTTTCTCTTTGAAGCATCTCTCTGGGTCAGTATCCGAATTTTCAGGTAGACCTCTGCAGGCAATATATATTCATTCTGCTTGTGCATCCATACATTTCTGTGGAAGTCATGTGGTGGTATATTTAATAATGGAAAGAACTGCTGCAGCAGGGCTGGTCTCTCTCTCTCTCTTTTTTTTTTTTTTTTTTTTTTTTTAACTTCTTCTCCTTAAAGTATTCTAAAGGTGTATTGCACCTTCTGATAGTCAGGCAGTTGCCAAAGTAGTGTTGGGATACTGCCAGTTCTGCACTGCAGTAAATCAGGAACCTGAATTCTTATGTTGTGTTGTGGATACATTTTCCATGGGGAATTTCTTAGGCAATGTGTATCATTAAAACAAATACATTCAAGGACTTGGCAGTCAGCTCAGTATAAGCAGACACTGAATCAAGGCTTCTTAATAGTGTCAGTGATCAATGTTACAGTCTGTTGGCTTTGCATAGCCAGTTCCAAATTTCTGTGTTATTGTTTGACCTAATTTTGAGACTTCTTTGAATGAAGACTAAAGTAAGGTTTTTTAAGAGGATTTTAATTTGCACCTTCTTTACTGTAAATGTTTCACTAAAACCTTTCATATTTTTGCTGTTGCTGTAATTTTGAGAATAAAAGCTTTGATTTTGGAGGAATAGTAGAGAGGTATAAGATTTAATAGCAGAATTGTGTGTCTTGATTGACCTCAGAGTATTTTGGATGCAAGATCATTTTATTTTACTACTTCTGTCATTGTTTTCCTGGTGTTTTAGGAGACTATAATTTTTTTTATATCAAGGGCTAATTCACTGTGCAAGTTTAATACCAAGACTTCAATGACAGTAGGTCAATGAGCTTGCATATGTATATTTGCATAATGTATTTATTGATTGCCTGTATAATCAGCTGTCTTAGACTCACATGCATTACTGACACTCGGCAATAATCTCTGATTGGACTGAATTTTCTGGTTTATTTTACTGATGTTTTTTCAGAAGTGGAAAAGAATGCAAATAAATTAAATACTCTAAAGAAAAACATACTTCTGACTGTTTTCATGAATACTGAGGAGTTGTTTCCTGTGGTTCATTCTTCTTTATTTCCCACTCTTGCTACCAGAAGACAAGACACCAGTTTTCATCTGGTATCCATTAATAAACGATAATCATGGTCATCAGTTGAAATACGTACTTTAAGATGCCTGTTTAGTGAAAATTAGAACTTCTAAATTCTGAGTTACCAGTTTCATTACTGGGATGTATTTTAAATTTTTATATTTAGAGTGAAGATTAGGAGTAAGAATAAATGTAACTTCAATGTGTTCATAAAAAAAAAAAAAAGTTTTTGAAAATTGTGTGTGGCTAATGCATTAAGTACCCAATCTGTTTTACTTCTGTGTTTGGGATATACCTCTTAATGTCATAAAGAGCACCTAAAATGCTCTGGCAGATGTCAGGTGACTGCTTAACTAGCTTATTAAGGAGGGTTATAGACATTGCTGACAATGTGAGTAAACTGTTTTCTGATTATTCTGAATGCTACAACAATACAGTGCTAGTGGGCAGGATCTTCAGGCAATGAGGTGTCTACCTGAGAGAATTGTTAAACTCAGACATTTTTGACATTCTAAGGCACTTCGGGGCTAATGTTTAATTGTGGCAATGATTATTCAATTAAAACAATAAACTACCTGTAGCTTTCAGCATACAGAGGATAACCAAAATGAGCAGAGAGAAACAGATAGATTAATCTGCTGAAACAATATCCTATGGAGCATAAGCTTGCAGAGCAATGTTTTTTCTAATTTCTTCTTGCGTAGTGCTTAAATGCCTGAAAGAGGTCCCAGTTCTGATGTGTCAAATTTTCATTGTTTCTGTTCCTCTCAAGTGGAGATCTGGGAGCATGAGCAATGTTCTGAATTACTCTGTTTACTTTCTGAAATTTATTCAACTTTCAACAACATTGAGTATGATTTCATGAAAATGTAATCTGCTAGGTACATCTTGGTTTGTAATATAAGCTGTTTTATCAAAAGAGTTACAAATGTTATAGCTTGTAGGAATGGTACTATATCCAGTATAAATGTAAGTCTTGAATGAATCCTTTAGTGGTTGGAATTTTAATGATTTATGGAGACAATAATTCTAACTAGCTCTTTCACAACCAAGAAATTGTTCTTGCTGATTTAATGACCTTTTTATGAAGTTACTTGGAAAATACCTCGGAATTGGAAAGTAATTCTGGATGTGGTGTTTGACTTACGTTAGAGGTCCTTCCAGCATGTGGTGTTGCTGGACCATTCAGTCCAGTGTCGGAGGGAGAATGACACCTCCATCGTTTAGGTTTCAGGATAGACACATCTCTCGTAAAGGGAATATTAAGCAGTAATTATATGGCAGCCATTTCTGTTTTCATTGAGACCTGCATACTGCTTAGCTTTTTTTAAGTGCTGTCTTAAAGGAGTTGGCTGAGAAACCAATGACCAGTAGGTGGTCAGAGCAGCAATGACTTCTGTTTAGCATGTGCTTTTAAGTCCAGGTGCTGAATTTTGCACTGAAGTGATGCCTTATTTGACAGAATTAAAGCATGTTTGACAGCAGTCATCACAAAGACCTGCAAATTCTTGCCACTGTACATACTTAGGACGTTCATTATCTCAGCTGAACCAAATGCACACAAGTAAGCATGTGCTGAATACGATTCATTATTCCAGAGTTTTTAGTAGTGATACATCTCATCTTGATGGAGAATGAGAATTAAATTGATTGCGCTCATTAAAGTGTAGCTATTTCTAAAGAAGTTTTAAAGGAAAGTGATACATTAGGACTTGTTAGGATAGAGGAAGACACTAGAGGTGGCATAACTATTTGAGATTTATTGGGTCTTTCAGCAGGTTGACTTAAATCTTTATTGTTGCTGAATATTTTGGAAGGTTTTTCAACATCTTATGTGATTAGGAAATCTGAAGGCTAAAACTGTAACACCTGTGCTACTGTAGACAGATGCCTTAGAATCAGTATGTGTGGGGGACATGTATTGAAACAAGTTATATTTTTGTGCATAATTTCTTTGATATGCTTTTAATATTGATTCAGATTTATAGTTAGAAACCTGGTGTACAAGTGCTGCAGATTGCTTTAAATCAAAATAAAATAATTATAATTAGAAAATAAAACTTCAGTTTTAAGTAGTGTATATGTAGCTAGTTGGGGATCTGGGAATAAGAAGCTGCCCCTTCCAGTAGAATAAATAGCTCACAGCATGAAGAGTTTGATAAAAGTGCTGAAGACTTTGAGAAAGGCTGCAAACTACTTGGATCTTGGCAGCCTGGAGATTTATAAACACTTCCTCATTTTTGAACTTTGAGTACCTCTGAGGTCTCAAAGAACAGTCATATGCTAGAAAATGTGAAGACTTAAGTCTGAAAATACTGTCTAACCTTATCAGTGGTGACAGCCTGGTGATGTCATCATAGGCTATTGCATAATTATGTAGCTGAAGATTCCAAACAGAACAGTTAGAGTGACAGCTATGAAGTTAGTTTGCAAAGTTCTGTCTTCAGTTCTTCTGTGTCATTTTCAAAGCGGAGAAGTGTGCTGTCTGGCTGCAGGTTGTAGTTGCGTAAAAGGACTACATCAAGGAAACTGGGGAGGGAAACGCAACGGGAAGGCTTTGCAATCCAGTCTCTGGATTTCCGTTTCTAGCTTCTGAATTCCCGTAAATCAAGCTCTCTTGCATTCTGGGAAATTAAATATAGATTCCCCAGGAAATCCCCTGCTCTCTAAAGTGCTATAATACAAGAGTTAAGATTTAAAGTAGCTCTATTTAAATTTTGTACAACTAACTGAAGTGCAGATTATGAATAAAGTGTGCATATTGGTGACTATTTTGGTATTGGTTTTAAGTTTTGCACCACTTTAAGGTTGCTGCTAGAACCTGTGTATTCTGAAAACTTTATCAGTAGGTAGCTCCATCACAGTAGTTATAGCAGAAGAACATTAAATCTTGGTCCCTTGAGTCCTTTTGTTGTTGTCTTCACAGAATACAAATACTATCTTCTGCTAAAGATCTCTTGCTCCTTTTCTTCTTAAGATTTAGGCTCTTTCCTCTACACTGTAGTCAAGTGCTTTGAGTTCATGTAGACATACGGGTGTTAGTCTAATCCTAGTGTGCTAACAAGTTACAGTTTTAGCACAGCTGGTGTCTTGAATCTGGCCATAGTCCTGTTGGTTCTGTAAAGGATGGATGGATAGCTAGGACAGAATGACTACATGTATTGGTTTTGTTCTTCTGACTGCCGCTTAATGTGTGACTTTTGGGTTGACTTAGTTCTGATTCTCTGCAGGATAAATTGCCCATGTCATTTTACTTTCTTGGTAATAAATCTTGTTTTTTGTAACTTGGGAAAGTGGATAGCTGTGCTGCATTTGGTGGGCAATATAACAGTCCTGAGTTTCATCCAGATGAATATTCAGAACAGTAGATAAGCTGGAAAAAACAAAGAAAAACCAAACAACCCCCCAAAATCCCCAAAGAAACCCCCACTAGTCTTAAGTATTTGAAGCAACATACTGTATCACTTAAGGCCAACAGGTAAAGTAATTTCTTGCCTGCAGAGAAGATCTGTGAATGCCTGCTTGGAAATGTACACGTGCCAATAACTCCTGATTTCAAGTATTTCCACTCCTGCTGTGCATGCAGCCTTGCAAGACTGGAGGGTGGTTGGGGGGAGGAACTCCAAACTAAGTAGACGTGCTGATTGCCTGGGTTGGGCAGGCTTTGCTTTCAGCCTGATGTGGATGTTCACTGCACTTCCAGTCTCCTAGTGTCTAACAGCTGCTGCTTCAGTGGTGGTGGTGATGATGGACAGCAGTGGCACCCTTACAAAACTAGTCATTGGAAAGATCTTACCTTATCAAATGTCTTTCCTTTCTACATCAGCTTGACTGACAGGTGCTACTGGACCCTCTCCTCAACTGTCCCTAGGCCAAAAAAAACCCAATCTCCCTCTAAGGATGCCTTTGGGGGGGATGTCGTCAGCATCTATCCTGCTTCAGCTAATTCTGGATGACTTGCTTACATGGAGTTAATACCCTCCTGCAAACGCAGTCAGGGATGTGTCCTGTCCACAAGAGAACCCTGTTAAGCACAATTTGCTGTCATCTCTTTGACAGAAGAAGTATCTTTAGGAGGAAAAATACAGTTTCTAGGTAACTCTGCGGGCTGCCAGTGGTAAGCAGTATTCTAGCAGGGAAAGAAAACTCCATAATTAGGCTTAGATTTCTTCTCTAGGATTCAATTCTGATGTTTAAAAACAAACTGTAAAATGTGATTGCAAAGAAAAACCTTTCAAATGTGAGTATCCTACATTGGGTAAAATGGTATTTGCATGACTCCTCACATAGCTTGAAGAAGTGGCTTTGTAGTTCAGTATAGGCTTCTGTAGTTCCTTCTGTTCATTACAGGCACAAAAGTCCTGAAGAATGCAAATGTATTGTTGATGAACAAAGGTCAAACGTAGTGCAGAAAACATGGAAACTTGATTGAAAGCCACCTGATGTTTGAATAGGATTGTGGAAAGCCCAGGATCCTTGAAATGAAAGAATGACATGTGTTTTTTTGTAACAGCACTGTCTAGCAAAAGCTGGCTGCCAAATGGCTTTGAGGCTTAATTCTAACCAACAAGTGTAGCAAGTGTTGAGAAGTGCAGGAGTTAAATATATTTTCATATGAAAGGAATAGATCAGTCTTTCATTTGTCTGTGGGTTTTTTGGAGGGAAGCATGTGTGTTCTGGAGGAAGGAATGTATTTGCTGTACGTGCGGGTTTTTTTCAGATGTTTTGTTCAAGAATATATTAAGACACTAGTAGTTGTAAACATGAAGAGAATGAAAATCCATCAGCGTTCTTTGCTCTTGAAGACTGTCTTGGAAATATTTCTGATATTTTGGCTGGCAATGAAAGTTTAAAAGAATAAACAGTGTATTTTGGGGAAGATACCTCGAATACAGACATGTTCTGTAGTAACCTTCCACTATTCTGACACAGCAATATTGAAGATTTTTTAATTATTATTTAGATAATTAAGGAGTTGTTCAGTAGATATGCATGATGCACGTACCTTAGAGCTTAGAAATTCTCAAACATGACTGTAAAAATAAAAACACTTAAAGTACACATAAAGCAAAATGAAAATAAAACCAATCAGATAGTATTCCTGAAGTTTCATTTATTTTTTTTAATCAGTACTTTCAGCTGTCAAATGAACAGATGCTTCTTTTGATTATATATAAAGTGGATAAAGTATGATGTTCATGACAGAAGTGAGAAGGAGCAACAACTGTTAAAGAGCTAGCTTGCAGAAAAAGTGGATAAACCTGTGAACTGGCAAAAGAAAAGATAAAACGGAGTTGGATGATTAACTAAGTGTGAAAAGTCATGGTGTGTGTGATCAAATAAGAAAAACTTAAACCACTGCAGTTAAATCTATAATCATTAAAGCTGTTTGTTAAATGATTCAAAGGTAGATTTCACAAGTGGCATTAAGAATTTGAATATTGAACATATTGACTGGTGCTTGTGAAAGCCAGTGTCTGCCTTACTCTTTGGAGATAAAAGATCTCCAATGAGAAAAGATAACTAAAGCCCCTTACAAATAGGTGATTTGACAGAGGATTTAAAGTAGTTATCAACTCTTAGAGGAGGGAAATAAAAGCTTGTATATTAGTAGATTTGCAAAAGATTTTCTATTGGTTTAAATAGTTTTTTTTTTGCTTTGATTATTTTATCCTTGGAAATGGCTTTCTGTAAAAGTAAAAACAGATCTTTTAGATTACTTTTACTTCAGAGTTATAAAGCCTGTGACCCCTGATGAGGTTCTCTTCTATTGGACTAGACATTTATACTTAGTCAAACTGCCAATTTTTAGGAAAAGGGGGGAAAAAAACCCCCAACCCACAAAACTTCTTATGTGATAATATAATGCACTGTAATCCACATGGAAAAATTATCCTTCACAACCTAATAGAGTTACTTCCCACCAATGTGGGAAATCACTTGGTCTATAGCCATTGCTTCAAATGTCTATTTTAAAAACTTTCAACTGTGCTAATTAGTGCAGATTATTTGTATTTAGAATGGCATCTATTAAAAAACAGAAACAGGAAAAAACCCAACAGACTTGCAGTTCAGCAGCAATGCTGGTTGTATGCCTGTCACCTTAGGACTCATTTGGGGGGAAGAGTGTTTAAAGATGTGTGACTTCTCAGGTGCATGTTCATGCTTTTGAGAACGATATTTTCTTTTGAAGTGGTGGTTTTCTTATCTGCTTTAACCTGGTTCTCTGTACTTATGTACAATGTTGATTTTTTTAGACTAACAAGTTTGATGGCAATATACAGGTCCATGTGAGAAGCAAGCTTGTGAAGCACGCCTCCGAAAAGGCAGCTTGATGCACTTCAACTATGTAAATCAAAATGGCTTGTTGTTTTAGCTGTGACACCACGTTACTGCTTCATTTTCTATTGTCTATCAGTATAAAGAGTATTTCCTGAAGTCTTCCTTTTGAAGATGTTAAGTCTTCACTGGCGGGCATGGCTGACCAGCGTGGCTTCACTGGTCAGGTCATAGCCTGGTGGAAAAGGAATATAGGCTGCATCATCTTAGTCAGTTCTTATGTTCTTGGTCATAGATTGTGTCCTCAATTTTCTCTGTTAATTCTCCATGTTTCTAATGTCTGTCCTTTCTCTTATGGTTATATTATACAGTGCAAAATGGAAATGGAGCACGTTTTTAGGTAGGATGGTTTGCTGTTTTGCTCTCAGCTGTTTTAGGCCAGCTCCTTCCCTCTTCTTCTAACTTCAGCTTTCCTTTTAGAAAGCATAATATAGGGAGTGCTGAGGAAATGGCACTCCTGTTTTGAGGACCCTGCTGCGTAGGTACCTCCTTAAATTGAAGTTCTTCAAATGAAAAACACGCTGCTAACATGTACATAGCCTACTTAGATTTAAGATTAGATTTTAATACTATGCTGTCATCGTCATTAAAAGATGTGGGCTGTTCTTGCTTGAAGTTAGAACTCATTGCTAAAGACTTGAGACATGTAATTTAAAAAAATGAAGGTGCTACAGATTAATTAAGTAATCTGCATCTCTTACTGTCACTAGGGATGTGGTTTTCAGATAAGAATGCTTGTGCAGTTCATAACGGTGTACTTGAATCCAATTAGTGAGTTTCTTTGGAAGAAGCAGGAGTGGTAAAAACTGAACTAAAGTACAGATATTCTCAGTGTTGACTGTTGAAATGGCACAAGATTTCCACTGCAGGTATTTCTAGTAACCGTGAACTATTTTATTTTCCTGTCTAAACATTATTTGAACTTATCCAAGAGGAGTCTAAGCCTATGAAAAAGATTTTGTATTACTCAAGGAGCAAGATCTGAATCTACAGTAGAATGAACTGGGCCTGGATGGTAAAGTCCTCATCCAGTTCCTCTGTAGGATGAAGAGAGGGGAGTTTATTGGGAATTTGTTCTTGTGCTAGGAGGAGGCATGAAAGGGGCAGTGCGTAGTAGCAGCAGATGAAGTGGTCTAACAAATCTGATGTACGTTTACCATCTGCAAATGTATCCAATGCTCTCGTACCTTGTGGGAAGGCAGACTGATGCCAAAAGGTAAATTTTTGTCTTGAAGAAAGAGTGAAGGAGAGGGCTAGAACTGGAAAATGAAGCCTTGTTTATAGAGGGGAAGATGCTACAATTCTCTTCAGCAAGAGGAAAGTAATGGATTCAACAGAATACAATACTTTTGCTGTAGCTTGACTTCATTTTAATCACTTTCAATTATATTTCATTGGATTTGTGTTGTTACTAAATAGATTTATGCTTTTAAAAAAGTGAAGTAAATGAAGTGAGGCATTCTAATGTGTATATATTTGCAGGTGGAAATTAGAATAGTTTGATGGAATTGTTTTGTAAATGATTGAACTGTGGCTTTCTTCCATAATTTTGAGCATTTTTGCCTCTGATGTTCTTTGTACTGCAAATTTGGTAGTGCTATGAGTAACCTAAATCAAGTGTCTTAAACTGTGTCCTCTTTTTTTTTATTCCAGCCCTGATGATATTGGTACCTGTTGGTATATCCTGCTGTCTGGTTCAGTCTTCATTAAAGAATCTATGTTTCTTCCAAGGAGCAGGTATGTCAGCTATGAATGTACTGCATTCTGTATTTTAAACATAAATTATGAGATGCAGAGAATTTTTAGAATTAAAAGGCAATGTCATATGCTTAATGAAACACAGAAGTACATGTGTAAACACACCTTCCCTGCCTTTACTAGCTGTGGTATTTGTTTTATGCCCAGAGCTAGAATTGAAAGTCCATTACTGTGGATAGTGTACAAACATCCAAAGTGTTATGCAAATGCCATCAATTTAAAAATAAAACCACCAAAAACCTGACAAATGGAGTGAAGTACAGAGTAGTCTGTTCCTGTGAGTAATCAAACTTTAAATCACAGGATGCACTAGAGCTTATGATGTTTTCCTGAGGCTTTACTTACCGTGCACAAATCTTCAGTGCATGTTTTAGCATATGCTTAGATCATGTTACTGCCAGTTTTGCTACTTCAGTTTAAGGTTGTGCTTCACGTAAATGGATTTACGATGAAGAGTGGTATTTTACGTAGAAAAAGTAAGTTTGAGTGTGAGATGCTCAAAACTTACATTGCTGCAGTAAAAAATTTAATTATTTTGAGCTATGGAGAAAAAAATGCAGATGACCACAAGGATTTTAGACTAAGGTGGCTGAGCTTGATCATTTTAGTGGAAGCAGAGTGGAATTGCTTTAAAATGCTGGTTTTATGCATATTCATTCAGACTACTATAAAAGGCTCCTTTGAAGTAAATAGCATGTAATACAATTTGTGAAAGGCGGAGTGAAAGAATGACCCATCTCTGTACGGTATGATGAGAATGAAAGCACTAGAAACTTCCTTACAATTTTAAACAGTGGGAAACCACTTCAGAGCTAGTGATGGTTGGCATATGAACAACTAGATGTTCCAATCTGCCTTTCAGTGGGAGAACAATGCTGGTATTGGGACTTCCATTTGATGATGGTGGCATGTTCTTGGTGTAAGCAAGTGTCTTGCATCTGTAAAAGGACAGGCACTGCTGATAAAATGGTATATTTGATGTGTCATCAAACAGTATGTGCTAAAGGTGCAGAACTGGTTATTGTAAAAAGTAGCACAACAACAGATTATAGGATCCCTGCTGCTGGCAGATGGATGAAAATTGTCCCATATGTCATCCATGAACAGGCAATGCCAGAAAAAAAGCTGGCAGAAAGTGCTACCTTTAGATGCCGGGAGAAGGGATATATATCATCTGAATTAATGTAGGGTGGTTGTATATAGTCTGTGTCAAGAATCTTCTGTTCCTTTGAATTACAGCAATGCTTGTGCTTCAGACATTTTTTGACGCTCAATGAGAAGTGAGATTTAATAAGATAAACAATGTGCTTGAGATTCTTCCTGGAAGAATGACAAGAAATTGTAGGTCCTGTGACTCTAAGCAGAGCATTTAAGGGCTGTTCACCTGGAGAAATTCAGAAATGACATCTGGGACAGTGTCTGAGATCTTGGTGAATTCCAAGTGTGGAATTTGGCATTAGAAAAAGTTTCATAGCTGTGGATGGAGTCAAGTAGCTGCCAAAGCTGGTGTCTTGAGAAGCAAATGCAAGAGAGAGAATTTGTTAATTAACAAAGATAACATGAGTCCGTGAAAGCAAAATTAAGAAACTTTAATTTAATGGTATAAGAAAGTATTTCTGGAGAGCAAAACCAGAGTCATTCTAGTGAGGGGCTTTGTGCTTAGAAGCTATAGTTATTAAGGGGTGGGTGAAGGCCTTATTTAAATTTAGGATGAGGCTAATGGGGATTTTTACTTTGCAAATGAGTAAGCTGCAGTACCTGGGCCTTAGGCTTATCCTTTAATAGTAAAGTTGAGAAAAGTGAGAGGGCACCCAGGTTGTTTTTGATTTGGAATACGGGTGGGTAATAAGTGAGTTATTTATTTACGTATTTTTAAAGCAAAGACTTGAGAGGAAGACTAAGTTGTTCAGCTTTACTTATGCTGCCAGTGAATTGCTCACAAGGAAATAGTAAACTGCTCAGATATATAGACTGGGTAGAAGAGACTGATTAGCAGCAATACTAAAATAAAATTTTGCAGTGCTGTAGAAAAAAGTGAGCGAGGCCTCCTAAAAAGGCTGCTGTCCAGAAAGAACTGATAGGGTGGTATTCTGAAAACGAGAGAGTAGTGTCAAAAGTGGGCAAAAGGCCGTTACTGGATAACTATCTGCTTAAACTGACTATTTACACATACAGGGAGTAATAATTTCAAGAGCCTTTTTGAGCATTGCATAATTTGGGAGTGTTGATGTCTTGTTGCCATTAAGATTAATTTGCTACGCTTTAGGGAATGGAGCATGTTTTGATGCATCATTGACTTCAGGTAATAGGAAGAGACCTAAACATTGTCAGGTAGAGATCATCTAATTTTGATCTTGTTTGGCCAAAACATTGTCATTTGAGTAAAGTTATTGTAAATTCATATTTAGACTACTTTAGTGGTTTTTTTCTAGTTTAATCCATTTTATCTTTGCCCATCTAGAAAGCCACTAGGAAATAATTTTGCAACATGTGAAGCTTGTGAGTAAGAAAGCAGGATGGAGATGAGAAGTCTGTGTAGGAGCAGAAAGCAAGAAGTATATTCTTCTCTCCAAACCCAAGTGACTCAGAAAATTCTCATTTCCCTAACTTTTCTTTTCCCAGGGCTTAGACTAATCCATCCCTCCTATCCTCAGACATCTTACCATCCAAAACTCTTCATTTTTTTTCCTTGTCTTAAAATTATTCTCTTTTTTGACAGCCTGCTCTATGCACCTGCAATAAATCCCTTTGCACAGGTTATCTGGGCTGCATCCAACCCTCCCAGTGGGACCTCAGGAGCTGCTGGTGCTGCTCAGACTGCAGGCTTCCACTTGCCTGCCCTCCTGGCTTCATCGAGCTTCGCTTCATTTAATGATGGCTGGGCAGCAGTAGCTGGCCAAATTTAAAATAAAATATATGTTGTTGTCGTCCGTCTGTCGCCCCCAATTTCAAGAGCATTTGCTATTCTTTGTTGGATTTCACTCTTTTAAAATGTATGTCTGTACAAGCCAGGGTAAAAGTAGTACCTAGTTAGGGTAATTCAGATAGCCCTAGTGAATAAATCTGCCTGCAATCTTGGAGGTGTTTTCTCAGTCCTGCGCTGAATTCCATGCTACTCTTAACTTTGTGGCTGTTGGCATGTGACCCTACAAGGAACAGGATGGAGTGCTGTCATCAGATTTATAGCTGAAACTTGGAAGTACCTTAGTGCATTTGACTGCATATGCTCAGCATATTGTTTGCATTTGGGGCTTCTATTAGCTAATTTAGTTGCATTAGTTTCAGATATAGCATCCTCAGACTGGTTGGTGGATAACACTGCAAATGCTCTTCTGTTGTGTATTTTATGTCAGGTAAACTTTTTTTTTCTTCTTCCAAATCATTGTTTCCTTGTCTTTGATACCTAGTGTTAGATACCATTTAAAATTCTTTGGGGAGGGGGAGTGACAGCTCTGCTCGGCAGACAGATAATACATAGTTGGGAAAGAATGTCTTAAAAAAAAAAAACCAACCTCAAACCAAACAAAAAACCCTCTAGCTGTCTACAAGCACAAGCAATGACCACCCCCCTGCTTTCCCAGTCAAACCAGAAATAAATAATACTATAGCAGTCCAAAAATAAGCAGCTTTGTAATGTACTATATATGGTCAAATAGCTGATAGTTGAAATAGTTTGAAATGAGTGGCATAGCTGCCAATTTTGCCGCAGTTATATAATGTACTGGGTGTCTTGTAAAACTACTTATAACTAGCTATTTGATAATGAAATATTGGAATACCTGAAGTTTTAAATCGAGTAACTTGCTTTGGAAACTTTAACATTGAAACCATGCCTGTTTGTGAAAGTAGCATGACTATAATTTTATTTTCCTATTGTAATATAGTTTAGCTTGTATTTGTTCAAGTGTCAAGCCATCAGCTAGCAAATAATGTTCATAAGATAAGGCTGGATTTTATTCTGTTAACTTACTATTTGGGGAAAATTTACAATTCAGAGTTTTAAAGAATTTTGACCTGAACAATTAAAGCTGCCGTATTTTTGGTAACATAAATAAAAGCTTAATCTTGTTCTCCTATTTAATTTTTGTAAATTCCAACAGTGAAATTTATTCTGACAGCTTAATGTGAGGAAGATTCCCCCCCCCCCCCCCCCCCATTTTACTGTTTAGTTTTCATACTTATTCCTTTTTTTTAACATATCAGGCACATATTATGGTCAAACTAAACATTTCTTAATTCCCCCCCCCTTCCACCACGACCACCAAACTAGCACAAATTAACACTTGGTCCCCTCACCATTTCCCCTGAGCATCTGTGCCCTGAAGCAGTTCACATGGTAGAATGAGGTTTATGTATGAAGTCCAGAAAGTAAATGAGCAGAAAATACAATTCCCTGAAGGTTGTCCTGGCTCTCCGGTGTTTTCACGTGGTCACTGACAGCAGTATTGTGACAGTCCCTCAAAATATCTCTTGGAATGGCCTCCAGCATCCCTAGGTCTGCTCAGTGCTCTCATCACATTTGCTCAGCTGCTTGGACTTCCCGCGTGGTTTTTGTTCCAGGACTTTGCTTGTAGTGTAAATTTTACTGTGGCCTTCCATCTTATTTGACTTGGAGCAGCACTACAAAAACGTCTCCTAGATCTCCCACAGCTAACCTCGTGCTTGCCCGTGGCCTCCACAACTGGAGGATGCAACTAATGCTTAACAGCAACAAAATACAGATTTGCTGGGCAGTTTTTCTCAGTCCAGTAGACGCTGGTGCCTGGGTTTTTCTGCTTTTCTCTAAGAATTCTTCCAAGACAGCCTGGGTGATGTGTGCTGTGCTGCTTAGGCATGCTGCAATGCTGACTTGTCAAGTGTAAACCTGGCTTTGCTCTTGTCTTTAACTACTCGCTCATCTATACTCTTCCCTTGCTGTAGCCTCTTCTTTTCTTTCTTTACTGCCACACCCAACCAGTTCTCCCCTCACCGCTTCATATGGCGATGGAAAGCTGCTCTCCCTTTGGCAAATTCACAAATTTTACATGAGAGCAATTATTTAAGCTTTTTCCTCTAATTAAAAGATTAAATTTTGAAGTTGAAAGAACATCTGGTTTTTTTCTCTTCATAATTAAAAGGGATGTATCTATTTAAATATTGATGATTTAGTCCTCTGGTCTTTCCTATACTAAAACAACTTAAAAATTCTACTGGAGAGCCATTGAAGAAATTATGGACTTGTTTTGAATGTGTTTAAAGCAATAACAATACTCAATTTGTGCAGAAATGATTTGTCCTCATCCAAGTGTGTCCTGATTAACTTAAGAAGGTAACCTCTCCCAGAAGAAAATTTGTTAGGGATTTTGGCAGGTTTTTTTTATTTTGACGGGTAATGCATGTGAGTATAATAGTGTGAGCAGAAGAGCCCTTGGCTATGTACATGCATTTATACAGCTTTATGTATCCTGAAACATACTTCCAAATTTTTGTGATGCCTGGGACATGCTGTTTGGTGTGGCTTACATACATCTAACTGATGATCCATTTATATTTTGAATAGAGAACTGTCTTTGATCAATCTTTTCAGTGAATAAAATTATATCGATAGCTTGAATCACAATGATAAAATCCTTCTTTCCGTATATGACCCTAATATCATTTAGTTAAAGTGGCTGTTGCTGGCTGAAACTCAGAACAAAACTGGTGTTTTAACTGAAAGAGAGTGACCAATATACACAAATATTTAAACCAAAATCAATTTTGAATTTGACTAAAAAGGGATTTTTTTTTTTTTGCCCTGTGCAGGAAACCGAGAGTTTTAGAACAATGGATTTGAGGGAGGCTCAGGGTTGTACTTTTGGGAGCTGCTGGTTTAGTTATTTAAGATGCAGAGGGAGTTGATCAAGAGCTGTGCGGGGCTTATTGAGCTTTTCCCTGTTTCTGAGTTTTGCTTATGGCTGAGGATTTACAGCATCATGATTGAAACATGAAGACTATACATTAGATCTTTGTACAGAAAAATAACTCCCCGGGTTATGGTTTCAAGTCTATTTAAGAAACTACTTGAAAATGCGTGCTTTGGATTTAGTTTGCCCTCAGAACTCTCGCTCTTTAATAAAAAACCTCTATTTTTTTTTTTGCTGCTACTTGCTGCTGCTGGATTTTCCCATGACCTGTTTGTTGCTTTATTATTTCTGTATCCAGCTAGTGCTGTTTGGAAGCCATGCTCATGGCTCTTTAAAAGCTGGTGGGAAGGTATAGAGTATGGTATTGTTGTGCGCTGACCCCCAGTGCTGTCTTGTCTTCTGTCTGGTTTGAATGCCTTAGTTCAGCATTTCAGTCCATCAACTGAAACTGAAGCATGAAAGGAGCGTGATCTTAGGGCTTAGTCTAGGAAAGACTGAGATCATAAGCTGAAGAAAGGAGTTGGAAGAAGTAGCGGAGATGTCAGTCCATTTATGACCGAGTGTATATCTACCATGAATTACTCACAATGGATTTTAAGTAGACATTTAGAAAGTAATGCTAATTGCTTTATACCATCTGCATCTACCTAAAAGATGGTGTATGTCCTTTTCAATGGACGTGTTTACTGTGACCTGCAAGCACGTAATTAGACTATCACATTGCATGTGACTGGGATTACTTTTTGAGACTCAAACTGCTGGAGAAAACAAAAGCTTGCTTACCAGAGGGAACATTTTATTGGGAGTGCCTGATCTGGCCATCTACCTTGAATCTGTTCATCTCCCGGTGGTATCGTGGCCAGTGTTATCAGTGAAGCCTGGAGCTCACTGATGTGTGGCATTGCCTTCTTCCTCGCAAGGTGCCAGTGGAGCTGGAGCTGCCATGGGTCTGTCCCCGAACTCAACTCCCTGAGGGCTGGCTGGCTGGCAGGGAGGGTGTACAGAGAGGGTTTCAAGTTCTTTGAGCCTGGCTTCTTCACTTGGACACAGTCACAGTCAACTCTGGCTGTAGCTGAATTAGCTGAGCCATAAATTGACGGGGCCTTGTTTTGTCATGTCACCTGCTGTTACAGCAAAGTTCATGATGCAGAGCACATGCTACTTGTACCAGTAAAGTCATCTGAAACTGTCCTTATTGTTTGCAGAAATTGGTGTACAGGTTTTTTAAATGTGAATACTTAAAATGATTTTTACAGCTAAATGAGTTTGGTATTATGTACATTTTGCTTTATCCCACCCGTCTCCTGTTGTGTTGCATAATTTAAGAGTTCATTGAGGTTTGAAATTGGTCGTCTTCCAAGTGTGCTGCCAGTATCTGAGGTGTTGGGAAATAGAAGAGGACACAGTTCCTAAATGATGAGATTGGGTGGTGTCTGGCGTTGTTCCTGTCAAAACAATTATTTCAATGCTACTGGAATTTTGTTCTTGCACAGCTGCTAAAATGTTAAGGGACTTAGTCTATTACTCTGGAATCTTTTGAAAATAAAAATAGAAATCTAGCGTAGTGGGCCTAGTGCTACCAGGCTCTTTTCCAAGTTTGTAATGAGGAGATGAGAAGGTAACAACAAAGCAGAAAGTGTCAAATGACCTGAATAACTTTTAAGTGGGCCTGATTATTTTTGATTCCTCTTAAGGTGGGGGAGGTTTTCAGGGATGGAAATGCTTATGGTAGGAGAAAAGCCAACTTCAGAAGACCTCACAAATGCAAGCCTTGTACTAGTTTCTAGGTGTATGTCCTAGAGCTACAGACTTCTGTCTCTTTCCATATGAAAGACCTGGTAACGGACTTGAGATGGTCTGGATCACCTGCTGATGATCAGGTGCATTGGTGGAATGTTCAAAACAACTTCATACGCTTTCTGTAGGAGAGATACCATTACTTGATGGTGTAGAGCCTGTAGATTCAAGAATCCTTGTTCTGGTCCAGTTTTTCATTGTTTCATATGCAGTAATTGTAAGCTAAGTCAAGATGGCATTTCCTGCCACTGTTGCTACACCTAAAAAAAAAAAAAAAAAAAAAAAAAAAAATTGAAGTAGGCTTTTCTTACGTTGTGGTTTATTCAGGTCAATGGTGTTTATCTTCCCCATTGAAACCACAATTGTGTAAAAATACTAAAAAGTTAAATGTATCTATTTTAATGATGAAGTTATGCTTAGGAATTTGTGATATGGAGCATAGAAACAAAGTATGTAACATTATAAATCGTAACCACTGCTTTTATGGAGAGTCCCACTTGTGAACTAATTTAAGTTATTTTTGCACTTGCTATATGGAATAAGTATAATCAAAATTTTTCAGTGTGATATGAGTATGGGATATAGCCAATGCTAAGGAAAAACAAAATCTGAGGCAGCATGGATAGTAGAATTTTTCTGTGTAAGCATGAATGTATCTTAATAGCTCAAAGTAACTGAAAAGGACCTTAAGGAAAAAATTAAAATTAAGCAGAGCAGTTTAACAGACTAGATTCATAGGGGATAATCTTTTAGCAGAAAGAAAGCAGAGGAAAGGAGAAAATCCTTGAAGGTAGCTGATAGAGGAAATACAGTCTTTGACATCTATGAATGATACCAACTCTCACATCCCATTTTTTAAACGTTAGAAAATTGGGGTTAAAATTATGGCTATTTAGTGTTGCAAAATGTGCTGAAATTGTGGTTTGTTGGTTGTTTTTTTTTTTCCTGGGAATGTTTTAGAATGCTCTCTAGGATGGATGGGAAAAACATTCATTCCACTGAAAACTTGTTTTTCCTGAAGATGTTGACATATTCTCATTGTTGAAAAATTTTGGTGCTGCTTAGTTGGTTTCTAAAGTGTGCTGCAGTGAAAACTGGCCTTGAAACAGAATGTTTTTTATTGCTGACTCTTCTCTTTAGCTTATTTTGTGTCTCGTTGGTTAGAGACACCTTTGTAATCCCAGCATTAGGGTTTCTAATGGAGCATGTCACAATTTGAAGTAATTGAGAACTTCTAATCAGTCTTGGAAACATTGTTCATCTTTGCTTTTGCTTTTATTGTTCTTCCGTACGTTATAATTATGTGATATTAATTTAACTTCAACAGTTCTCACTTATACTGGGATCTTCTTTGTAAAATTTCAGGCTTGATTTTAGTATTAAAAAGCTGCTATCTGAAATGATAATAAATTACTCGCATACAAATGGGGATATGGAAAAAATGGAGAGCTTTTTCTGAGAAGTTAAGGAGGGGTAAATTCTCTATGTAATAAAGTACATGGTTATTTCAAAGTTAAATGTGAGATCTCTTATACCTGGGTATTCACCACTGCTTACATTGCTAATGAAAGATACCTATCAGAAAAAATCTGTTGCTTTTTCACAATTGATATTGCAGCTGGCGAGGTAACCTGTTCTGCAATCTCTTCCTTCTGATTTAAGGTTCCTTCTGATTCAATTTATTAGTATTTAAGGTTTTGAGTTTTAGTACAAACCTGCAAAATACCAGAAAACCCCTCGGTTACTTGGGAACTGCATTATGAGATTCCTGCAGAGGGAAAGAGGAAGACCGTGGTTTTTTTACATGCAGTCAGGGTCTCTGAGCAAGTTTTGTAAGTGTGATGAACTCAGAAGTTATCTGATCTTTGCTTACCCCAAAATAACAACAAAATGAACTATGTGCAAAAATAGCATAAAAAATACCAAAGAGGGAGAAGTATACCCATGTGGAGGGAGGGGATGGGGTGCACTGCAGAGCAAGGTGACGATGCTGGTCTAGGTATGATACACTGAGGAAAAGACCATTTTCAGCAGGGTGGTTAAGTTTTCACAGCCTAGGGAGCAACATTAACTAGACAGAGAGGTCTATTTTAAATCCTGAAATTGGAGATGATTTACTACTCCTGAACAATTATATTTAGAAGAAGAATATACAGAGTGGATGACTCTACAGAAAAGTCAGGAGGTACCTTAAAGTCTATCCTGTGCTAATAAGTGCAAGACTTACAAGTCTTTTTCGATTTTTATTTATATATATAATTTTTTTTTTTTTTTTTTTACAAAATGTCCAAGAAAATTCTTGAGGGAAGTCCAATATAAATGTGTTATGGGATGGCTGTTCTGGCATTTAGGTTTGGGGTATATGTGGGGAAGAGCCTTTTCTTTGTCTCATGTGGAACTCAGGGTGATCTAAACTTCTATAGACTTATCTTTGCTGAAGGGCAATCTTGCTAAGGTAAAATAATGACTTTTACTTACTTACGTATTTGTAGGACTGTAGAAAGGTGGAAGGAATCAAAAATATAGTTTTGACCATTAGCATGATTCTGTTACTATAATTCTCCTACAAATAGTGGTTTTAACAAAATGTTATTCCATACTGTAGAAGAGTAAAATATCTGAGAGTTTTCTTTCAGGTTACGCTCAAATTTTTTAATGTTTCTGAAAAACAAATCCAGGGACACTAGGCATAGTATAACATGTAAAGTGAGGGATAATTTATTTTCAAATTATAATCTAAATAGCTAAAACAAAATTATTGCTATTACTTCACTGTTTTAGTTTGTTTATTCATTTACAGTTATAGGGCACTTATTACAAAGATATCTTGAATACGTCTATAGTGTACTAATAAGAGTTATAGAAACTAGTTATTGAGGTCATGTGTTTAGCCCTCCATGTGAATGAATTGGTTGTATTGAATGAGTTAGGCATATAAGTGGGGGTGGAAAACGTCAATATGTATGGTCCTACTTTACTACTAAAAACCTAGATGACATGTCAAGTTATTAATTTTTTGTTGTTGTTTTTAGTTTTTTAAAAAGATGACAGTTTCTAATACCTTAATTATGAAAGTCTGTAGAGGGACTTAAAAAGCTTACTATATATTTTTCAAGGTAAAATACTGTCTTCATTTAGGATCTTAACTTCTAAAGGCTTTGTATGAGGTTGGAAAAATACTCCTCTGTATTAATGAATTTCATGAATGTTAATAACCCAAGCTGTTCAGACAAGGTCTTGCCTCTTAAGTAATGTTTTCCTACTACTTCTCATTCTTTGAGACCATTATGTAGATCTTGTGATGTCACAGTAATATCCATGGCAACACAGACGTCATTAAGATGAAGCATAAGCAAAGCTGTCTTTATTCAAACCATTTATTAAAATACATTTTTTTTTTTTTAAAAAGGAATAATAATAAAAAAGGTTAGGGAAAAAAAGCTTTCATCTTTGAATGTTTTCCAAGATAAAATAATACGAGAACTTCTAATTTAAAAATAAAATAAGGAAAATATTCTTTTCCAAATAAAGATCTGTTCTGTCAGCTGTTCTGATGAGGTACCCGCCTTCTAGCTTTCCATACTAGAGATGCTGCAAAGTTGAGCTGCTGCAACAAGACAAATTTTGTTATTGCCACTACTACTACTTTCCAGTTTTGTTTGTCTATGTATTTGTGTATATAGTTTATAAATACAGATCTCGAATTTCACAGGAAAATGTCATAAACGCATTTCTCTTGTTTAGTGTATATGAAAGGGTCATAAAGAACTGTAAGTCGTATTCTAGTCTGAAAAGTATTCAGGATCACCTGCTGCTATAAAGGCCCTGAGCATCTACTGTCATTTGGAGTAAATTTGCAAAAGAATTTGTTACTCTTTACAGCATTTTTTCAGATTGGGTTTTTAACCATTTTTAGCTTAACTTTAGTTTTAAAGTAACATTATAAAAAGCTAAAGTGAAAAGCAACAAATTTGAAACTTTACACAATTCTTTTTTTTTTTTACATAAACTAGTCAAACTTGCTACCATACTTAGCCTTGTAACTAGGTAAAATTCTAAAATTAACCACACTTCTCAAAACAGTAGTCTGTACTAAAAGAAAAACTGTGTGAAGACCATAAGGCATATGTTTCAGGGCTTGACTGAAGGGACTTTCTCTGGAAGCAAACCTCCGATCTAGCTAATTTCAAAGTATTCACTGTGGGTTTTCCGGAACTTCTTTTGAAGTGCTTTCAGTAGTCAGCTATAAATTACCAGATTAATGCAACCTCTGATCTGGGTTGTATTTGCATAAGAAATGAAGAAATCCCTATGAGTGCTACGTAGATAGAGATGACAGACTATAGGACTTTAAGGATGCTAACTAAACATTGTTCAAAATACTGAAGAAGTTTACTAAAGCTTTCAGCTGGAGTTCAAATTAACTTTCACACATTTTTAGCAGAAATTATTTAAAGCATTAATATACTATTAAATGTGCTTATCCTATAATTTTATTGTCCTTCACACGGACTGGTTAGTTGTCAGGCATTCTCTGTTTGGCTTGCTGGGTTCTTCCTGACTTTACACCCTCCTGCTGCAGCACCGGGGTTATTGCCCTTGGCACCGTGATCCCTCTTCCCTCACAGGCAGCGAGTAGTTTGGGCCCCCAGGTCAAGCAAGGAGCTGCATTGATGTTTGAGGCTTTTTTTTCACTTGTGAAACACCTGCCCCCCCCCCCCCCCCCCCCCCCGCTATTATTAAGTGACATGTACTTAGCTGTGCTGTTGCGAGTCCCTTCCCTGACACATGAGCTGTTGTATCTGAGACTGTAAACATCTAAGCTATCATATGACACTGGATAAGTCTAATCATCCTTATCCGTGGTATGTAGTGAGCTCATGTCTCCAGGATTTGCAAACAGTGACAGGTCCGCAAATACCTCTTCAACTCATATTCCACTTGCCAGCATCTCAATTTTCCTTTCAACTGAAAAGTATTTCTGTAAAGCAGCTATTTAATCTTGCTTAAATATAAAAAAAAAGCTGTAGATATAGTAACATTGTGAGAATTAAATAAGTTAAAAGAAAAAAAAAAGAATCTATCGATTATTTTGATATGCTGATGACCACCACATTTTAATTAAAAATAACATTTAACACAAGTCAAAAGCAGCTTGGGCTTCACTTGCATATTTGCTTATTTTTTCTAAGAGACAGGCTCTAATTCAAATGAGAATCGGAGAAGTCAGCCTATATTATACAGAAGATCAAATTATCTGATAGTGATCCGCTGTCCTTTAGTTGACAAACCCTTGCTTTCATAGTTTCCTGTGTGCAGCTTTAAGTGTGGGGAAACCCGCTGCTACCTTCCCTCCCTGCATCATCCCCAGCTGTTCGCGTTAGAGCTGCTCTGCATGCATGAAGGGCTCTCTCTCTTTTTTCTGAGGGGTCAGAAAATGGCCATGCCAAATTTAGTTTTCATCAGAACACTCCAGCGTTCCCCTAGGGATGGCTTGTGCGTGTACACACACTTCTAAATTGTGACTTTAGGATTTTTCATCCCTTGCAAGGGCAAGTTGGGTGGAGGAACAGTCTGGGTTTCACTGCACGTTCATGTGGAACCCAGCTAAACCTAGCTCGGTTAGAATGAGCCATTAAGAGGGACTGGTGTTTTCAATTCTAATCTGGATGTACCGAAATGAAACACGGTGGGTTTTGGTAAAAAAAAGATACAGGAGGAGGAACTTGACTGAATCCCTTACTATCTCCTGAAGCAGCAGGTAGAAAATAGTCCCCATTTTTTTCCCCATCTAGACATCTACTAAATACTGCTTTATAATACTTAATTCAGGAATTCAGTGTGACTGGTTTGCTTTAGAACTAAATCTAACGCATTTTGGTGGTGTTACAAGTTAAATGTTGATTATTACCTCAAGATTGGACTTGGGGATGTGTCAGAGACTGGATGGTCTGCTCATGTTTGCCTCTGTATCATCAGAGAATAATTGATGCAGTGATGGAAAGCAGCTGCTGGTCACGGCTGAGGTCACGGCGCTGGTATGAGGAAGCAGCGCCATGCAGCACGTGCAGGTGGGACGTGCAGCAAATGACACGTCTGGAGGAACGGTAGCTCCTCTGTGCTCTGAGTTTGGGAAGTGGAGGGTAGAGGGAAGATGGGAAACACAGTAGAGAGCACTTGAATGTAAATAGTAATGGTAGTAATAGCATTGCAGGGTGGGTGCTACCTAAAAGCAAATGAAGGCTCTGGCTTACATAACTTCAAATTCTAAATATGATTAATGCAATACCTCTATATTTCACTTCGGTAGTTTTCTGTGATTCTCCTAAATGTAGATGTCAATTGAGTAAATGTAATTTTCACAAAAAGAGTTTGGAATTATTGGGTTTATGTAACTTAAGATCTGGTTTTATCATGAATGTGTTGAAAGCTTGAGAAACTGAACTCAACTATGCGTAGCCTTGTGCTTACAGATTTATTCAGGTATGGTCTCGAAGAGAAGAGGACTGGTTTCAGGGAAGGTGAAGAGAAGGAAAATATTTACTTTAATCTCCATGTATATTTAGATGTCCCGCACTGGCAAATACTGCACAGCAGTCATCTTAAGCCCATTGTACTTCCCATTTGAAAACTTCAGAACAAAGAAAGATTTTGAATATTGATTTCTAGAGTTTTGGCATAAATCATTGCAATACTTATGCATTACATTTCTACTTTTAATATATTGTAGACTTTTTTTAAAAGCAAAATTTATATGGAATTTGTTTCCTTGCATAAATGTACCATAGAAAATTGTAAGAACTTGAGAAAGAAGAAAATGTTTTCCTTTGTATTTTTCCTTGCGTTAGAACATGTCTAAATGGAATATGCTTTTTGACTTAGAGGAAATGCTAATTAAATAGACTTTATTCTAAACCAGCAGCTTTGTTCCAAATACTGCATTTATAAATACATAAAACTATAACAGAGTTTTGCTGAATGTGCTGTAGAATGTGCACCATATAGATGACCGTATTTGGTGGAGCTTTCTTTGTAGAGACTTACATGTAGTGTTACTAAGACTTGTAATTTATATGTGAATTAATTATTACTTTAAGCTAATGCAAGGTCGTGAATATCAAAAGAAATAAAGCTTAAGATTACATTATAGGGGAAAAACTAAATTTTTGTATGTCCTTTTTGAAAAACAGCTGTCACTAGTGAAATTGGGTTTTGTGTTAGTGATCTCTGATCTTTAAGAGGAGGGAAGAAAAGGGCTTCTTATTGAAAAACCTTTTCTTGGTGTTCGTTGTCAGTGGAGTTTTCTTCAGATTCCGCATCGCTTTTGATGAATACGTTTACATTCCAGTGCTGGGAAATAACTTTCCATTTGGGAGCTGGGCTGAGGTGAAAACAGGAATGTGGAGGCCCGGGGCTGAATGCTGATAGGGAAATGTTCCCTCTTCAGTAGCTGCCGCCTCTCCTGCAGCCTTTGAAAAGAGCATCTGTGTGCGCGTGTACAAGTATGTCTGGGGACCTGGGGAAATGGATGGGTCACGTCTGGAGAAAACTGTGTTGTCCTCCAGTGTCATGATGATAATAGAAAGGACAGAATGAGTCACCCTCAATACCTGGAAGTTTCTGGCTGTCTCTGTGTGTAAGTGCCAATAAAAACTAATGTGTTGCTTGTAGCTTTAGGTGTTTCATTTAATTGAGGTACTTTGTTGTTTTGTTTTACTAGTAAATTTAATAAATTTGAAGGGGAATAAAAGCAGACAGTGGTCTTAAATTATTCGTATTTTGCTGTTTGTTAGCCACTGACATATTTGCGCTAATTGTAGGTTTATAATTGTAAAGGTTTTTTTAATGAGAACTGAAAGAGTAAATTTGGGAAACATGGAAACCCTTAGCTTTCACTTAAAACTAGTCTTCTATTAACTAGCATGTTGTAAATTGCAATGCATCTGTTCTTTATCCAACTGTGTTTTGAGTGTAACAAGTTATGAGATAGGTATGTGGTAAGGTACACTTAGGGAGAAAGGAACTGTCATCTACTGTCAGTGTAAACTCAATTTTAGAATGCCTTAGAATGGAAACAAAGTTGTAAATTACTTGTATGGATTAAAATACCTGCTTTTAATACACATACAGTGAGCAAAAGGGTTTTTTAGTACTAACAAATTTATTTGGAAATAATGCTTTTGAATAGTCAAGTGGGAAATTAGACTTTTGTCAATTGCTTCAGGGAATAGTATAGTTAGGGAGCAGTTGCTTGGGGACAATATCTAACCTTCTAAGAGTTAATTTTTTTTTTTAATCATCCATTTTCAGAATTGCTACTGTAAAGTGGATTCCTGCAAATAAAATTGTTTTGTGTATCTTTTAAGTTTTTTTAAAAAGTAGATTTATGTCCACATCATGCATTCAGTACTTTTTTGGGGAATAAAAGTAACTCTGATAGAGAAGGACTTGAGAAATGAAATAGCCTCTAGGACAGGTGCTGAGGAGAGCATCTGTGAAGTTTAATACTCAAGGAACCTCAAGTCAGAGCTTATGTGGTAGCAGGGAAAAAAGTGTTGGAAAAGCTGCTGCAAAACAAGGTTCTTTGGGGAATTTAGGTGAGGAAGCAATAGCCTAACTAGGCAGACTTCTGGCTATCTAAATTACTGTTACGATCTCTGCATCCCATATTGACAGCCACCATTGCAAAGATAACTTTAAACTCCCTTAGCTTCCTTTGGTGAAATTCTCTCATGCACGTCACAGATTTAGAGAAAATAGTTGCAAAGCTGGGATTTTTCTCAGGTGTATCACTGACTTAATAGTTTCAAATGAGCTATTTTTAGGAGTTGAAATTAATAAGGGTTACGTAGGAGGAGAAGATTTTTCTCTTTATGTATCAAGACAATTTTGATTGAAATTATTAAGGAATGATATGATACAACCAAATGTGAAGTGTATATTATGTGCAATACTCAACTGCATTTTAAAAACAAAAATGTGGTTTGACCTTAAGCTCCATAGCAAAGTCATATATCCACAGGCTTATTTCACACTACAGTAAGGGAAGGAATAAATTTGTCAAATCCGGTCCATTGAAACCTGCTAATAAAGGCTCTCTACATTTTACTTTAGCTAGCTAGTGCTCACGTAGACCATGTATTTTGTGATAAATCTGGGTAGTCAAACTCACTTTCTATGGGAAGTCTGGCATCAAAATTTGGAAAGCACAGTGTCTAGCAAAAGTTACTGAATAGAGCTGGTATTATGAAGGTAATCTGTCAGCCCTTCCACTGAAACTTTATTTGCCGCTACTGTTTCTATGCGATACCTAGCATCCCTCAAGCCAGCTTGCGTGCCAGCTTGTGGTACTCGTATGAAGTTCTTCTCCTGGTATTTTATAAAAGGGTTTACAGCTTGGGCTTTTTGATCATCTCAGTAAACAGACTGTATTATGTGTTGGAAATTTGCTTCTTTTTATTGCTTACTAATGTTTTAAATAACTTGTTTTCAATTAAATCAAGTTTGGTGGCTTCCCCTCCCTGGTTTACTACAGCCAGAGATTTCAGGTAGAGAAGAGTGTCACCGAAGTCCTTTTTTGTTGGTCTTTGCTTTTTGATCATGTGAAGCTCTGACAAATTATTTCTGATAAAACTTATTGACTTGGATATCAGTGTTCTGAATTGAAACAATGGGATTGGCGATGCACTAAGATCCCAGTTGTTTCTCAAAGTTGCATGTTAACAGGTATTTGTGTGACTGTGTGTAGGTATTGGAGTGTGGTTCTGCAACAGATAGTACGTAATATTGTGATGGATGTTCTACCACAGTCAGAGTTGGACACTTCTGAAGTGCCCGGACGTTGTGGACAGTCACAAGAGTTTCCTAATTTTCACTGGTTATGTGAATTCCTCACTGATGATGAATTTTCAGCAGCAGATTGGAAGTCAGGAGTTTTACCTGGCATGGCATATCTGAGAAGAGAAAGGCAACACTTGAAAGGTCATTTAACTTTCTTCTGCCTTGATTTACTTGTCTTCTCACCTACAATACTTCACAAAGATTACAGAGTGAGTTTGCAGCCTGAAGTGCCTTGTGATCTTTGGTCAAAGATAATATATACGTGTGATGCGCTGTCTGCTCTGATAAATTCTGTGCTGTCATAGGAATCTGAGCAGTACAGCAATGATGTGGTTATTTGCTGCGAGAACCAGTGTGTTACTGGGAACAGAAATCAAGAATTTTCTTTACAGTAATTCAATGCATGCCTTCTGTCTTAATATGTTGACTACTGTTCCCTTGTGCTGAAGGGTAAAATCCAAACAAGTTACTCAAGAATAGAAAAGCACATCCAAAACACAGCTTTTTCTTTTTACTGTGTTTGCTAAAGCTTGAAACTTTTGGATGTCAGCAGTGATTAGCAACGGGCAGAAGTTTAAAGTTGATACTTAGAGACAGCAATAGAGGAAGAAGAAATGGTGGAGTGGGAAGGTGTATATGCATTTTCTGTTGAAATTAGTGCTTGCTGTGAGGCTAGAAAATGGGCTGGCAAAAAATACAGCAATAGTGTATTCTAGACCAAAACCAATGGTTACAAAGAGGGGGACAAGGATCTGCAAGAGGAAAGGGAATATTTCTGTGTTTGTTTTCAATTAGAATATTAAATAAGTTGACTTCATAATCACCATTTTTGCATTGTTGTTTTTCAATCAATGAGTTGATTTACTTTCTCCTTTCCCCTTCCTTCTCTTTTTTTAAAGGAAAAACTGTGTGTATGGATCATGTTAATGACCAAGAAAATAAGTTTGTCACTTTTGCAACAGTCTAATGAATCAAGCTAGCGGCTTCATATTCTGGTATCTTTAAGAATAGTTGAAATTGTATAAAATTCAAGATGGCATTGTAGAGTAAAGCACCCTCTGTTTTGTTGCTGGACTATAGGAGGAAGCATGTGTTTGCCTCTAGGAAAATATGCATTTTGTTGAGAGACTTCTTTATTGAATGTTGCTTTTCAAGAGGCTTAGTATTCTGGAAAATTTTTTCTATTGTAGAAGTCCCATGTACCATTAAATGCGATTATTATTTTGATGAATAAGCACAGCTGGCATTTCTTTTCAATATCTGACTGCCTTCTTTTTGAGCTATAAATGTGCTGTTGTCAAGAGATTAGCCTTTGGGGTCACAAGTTAAATTGTTCATTTCTACTAATCGCCAGGTGGGACAGGCGAAGAGATATAAACTGGCTAGATATACTTTTCCGAATGGTAAAGGAACTTTTTCAGTTTGCTTGTTATGAAATAAACCTTAAAAAAGCTACTTTTCACAAACATCGTACCTTAAGTGTGTCACTGTGACTGTGCATTACAGGATTGGTTAAAATTCAGATTTCACAATTTTATTGAGTCTGGTTTGTTTTTTATAAAATAGCTGTTGCCCTGTGAACTTCAGATAGGAAGGTTTCCCATGCCTGTTGCACAGTACCAGGTTGAAGAAAGGGAAAGGCTAAATAGTTACTTGGCTTTTGGCAGATTTTAGGGCAGGCTTGTCACAGCAGGCTACAAGAGGGGTCCTGAAGTTCCAGCCATTTTGTCAGCTGTCCTGCCTTCCTCTCTCTGATGGGAAAGGTCTGACATTGACCTGGCAGGCTTAAATATGAACTACCTGGAGGGGGAAGCACACACCCCAGAAACAAACTTTAGCTGGTTGTCTTTTCTTCCACTCTGACGGCGTATGATTAAGGATTTAACCATAAAGGTCTTGTATTTCACTGAATTATGTACTGGTTCTCTGCACTCCACCTTTACCACTGCATTTTGAGGATACTTTGCAGTTAAGCCTGCAGAGACACACATTCATTTAATACAGGCAGAGCACTTGAGAAACTGAAACTAAAATAACTTCCTATTTTATCCTATAGGAAGCAAAATAGTATCATGCTTAATTATTGCACTAAGGTGGGAATGTGTCATGAAAGGCAAAAAACCTCTTTTGTCCTCATCTGTTCAATTTGGGAATACTCTTAGGTTCAGAATCCTTATTTTATTAATTTATTTTAAGTAAAAGAGCTAATTGAAGTTGATCAGCCTGTTCATTCTTTCCTTGGTATGCTAGTTAGCTTTCTTCATAGAAATGCAGATAGCTTAGGTAACTTAATACTGTAATGTCAGAAGATACTAGATCAAACTCTGTAATGTAGTTCAGAATCAACCATGCATCTTCAGTAGGCAGCACTTGATTGACGCTTGTTTTAGTGTTAATAGAATTATTTAGCAAATAGTCTTGATAAACTATGTAAATACAAAATACACAGCTCTTGGTGTGCTTGGGTATCAGTTACTTGTCGAAGGACATATGTGTGAAACTTGTACTGTGCAGAGGTATGTACACTTTCTTCTATGCTTTACAGTATCTGGAGAAGATGTAAATATGCTTATGAATTGTGTTATAACTCTGATTTTTGTTCTGATTGAAGTATTTTTGTTCTTCAGTTTTGGCAAGCGTTCTGCAGGAAGCTTCAGGCGTGGCTGTGAATGCATTGTTTTAGAGCCATCTGAAATGATTGTGGTAAGAATATTTTCATTCAGTTGCTTTCAAATTTTACAGACCAACTTTGGTAACATTTCAACTTCCAATAAAACTCAAAGTTTTCTGTTTTGCATGTGATCTTTTTATAAATCTAAGATGTCGTACGTAACTTTCTTGCCATTCTTTGCACACGTACTTGCATTGTTTGAATGATAAAGGCATCTTTTATATCGTTACATTTACTTTTGCAGATTTCTTGTAAAACTAAAGTTTTCTCGTGCTAGCAGAATAGCAGAACAGTTTGTTTTTTTTTTTTAAAGCTGCTTTATTCTTATAGATAAGCATAGATGCTTTAGTATTAATCTCAGGTTAGCTGAAGTAATGAATGTTTGATTGAATTTAAATTTATTCTCAGCTCTCTGAGGTTTTAAGAAGGAGCTTGAACATTCTAAAATTCTACCAACTTTTCTGGGTGAAGGTTATTTTGTTAGCAGTATCTGCTGTAGTCCAGTGGCAGAACAGCATCATCTCTGAGGGTTCGCAGGCTCAGAAGTTTTTAGTTGCCACTTCAGGGTGCATCATCTGAACAAATGCACAGTCAGCAGGCTAAATGTTTTTTTTCCTCTGTCACTGAGATAGCAATCAGTTCATAATACAGGCATGACAATTATTTAAGCTGTATGTAGATGATAGTTCAAATATAGGCTGTGACACTAAACATTTTTTTCCTAAAAAGTAACAGTTTCTGTAAAACTTGCAGAAGCTCAGGAAACTGTGGTATAGCTTTAGTCTTGTAGAAGAGATTAAGTTACTTGTTTAAAGTTGATTGGTAAAAAAAGTAGCTTTTAAACTTACCTTCACGCAAATGTAGGCATGCTTTTGTGGGTTTTAAGCTCTTTGTGATTTCAGATAAAGATGATTATGTAACGGTAGCTTGTTCTGTCGGATGTTTGATGATATATCTCCCTCTTCCAATTCTAAATAAGAAAATCATCTTAGGAAGGTAATACAGCGTAGTAGGAGACACAGTGGCATATATGAGAAATGCCAATTGCTTTTTTGCTATCCCTAACTAAAGCTCTCTGTAACTTTACTTGGTGAATGAGCAGCTCCTCATCAGCAGCCCCTTATGCCTCCCCATTTACCCCTGTATTGGCCCCCTGATTTGTCTGACTGCTTTGTGTAACTCGTATCTGACCACAAGTTTGGGAAACAGTTTATTGTCCTGGATTTGGTCTCTAGAAGTATACAATTGGTGTTAGTGGTGGAGGTAGTAACCTCCACCACTAGTTGGTGGTAGTTGTGCGGATGGCTGTCTCTCTCTCGTGCATTCCTTGGTAAGTTAAAAGGGAGAGTGATATAAAGATAAGCATAGGGGAAGGAGATGACTAAACAACAAGATCTTCTGGACTGATGGATAATGTTGGGTCAGGGGCAGATACTCCCACACGTGTCGCCTTAGTCCAAAAAACCCAACCTCTAGAGTTTTGGGAAAGCTGAAATTGAACACTTCAATCCAGCCTTTCAAAGGAATAACTGTACCTTGAATAGTAAGAATCCCATCCCCAGAGTCTGTCGGGCTCAGTAACTTTCAGTCTCAGGGCTGGATGGGGTCACTCTGTGGGGAGGAGAAGCAGGAGAGGTGTAGGGTGTGAGCGTGACTGTCAGACGTGTGAAATAGATGGTGGTAAGGGGGTAAGCGTTACCAGCTCTTCCTGGGGACCCACGAAGTGTGCTTATCCCCTTGTTATTAGTACACTGAAAGTTGTATTTAGTGACGTGAGCTGACAAGTATGTGACGCTTCTGACACAGATATGCTGCAAATTCTTAGGAGTGTTTTGTCTAATACTTCTTTTCCTTGTTGAAAAATATGGAGGAACCTTGCAAGGTGCCTCATAAGCTCTTCTCTACGTCTTCAGAAATACTGTTTATCCCTGGGTGGTGGAATTGAATAGGAGGAGGAGTTAACTGAATCCCCATACATAGCTAGTGCTGAAAGCTGTTTGGTTTTTTTTCCTCATTTCCCTGTTAGTCTCGAGTAAGGTTTCAATTAGTAGGGTGAACATAGAAAAGATGTTGATTTTCAGCCAAATTACTGTAAAAAGATTGTTCTCTTTCAGGAAAACCAGATTTCCTAGTTCAAATATTTTCATTGCAGTATCCTGTTGTGTAGTAATTTAGGACTATTACTCTGAAGACTCTGAAACTGAGAAGACTTATTTTATATTAGGATATACCTAATAGGTATTTTTTATTCTCCCTGTTGTTGTTTTGAAGTGATTTGTTTTTATGTAAATCCAGTCTATTAGAAATCCTTCCTTATGCCCTCAAAATATTGGAAGCAGACAATAAAACCAGTGCTGCCTATTGAAGACCGAAACCTTTGCCATAGGTTGGTTAGGGAGGATACCAAGTGACAGAGGTCAGTAGGAAAACTACCAAGTGCTCCCTCATACCAGTTTTCTCTTTGCAATGTATTGAGTAGTGAAATGTTTGTATTTGTGCAAGACTAAGAAGTGGGGGACAAAGGGAGAATTTTTCCTTCTGTCATTTTTGGAAAGTGGTCATATTCAGTGATGCTGTTCATACCAGTGTTGATTTTTTTTGTTTTTTTGTTTGCTTGCTTGTTTGGTTTTTTGAGTAGTGGCTTCACTCATAGTGCTGAAAATACAGGAGATTCAAAAAATACCAGTCAGCTTTGAAAATAGGATTTGTTGTGTTTCTAATAAGAAGAAACATTTTTATTTCTTCTGGGAAATGACACTTTCTTGCATCTATTGTAGGTTGATTACATGGATGAAAATGAGGAGTATTTTCAGCGTCAAGCTTCTCATAGGCAATCTCGAAGAAGATTTAGGAAAATCAACCAAAAAGGGGAGCGACAAACAATTATTGATACTGTTGACCCTTATCCTGTGGGGAAGCCGCCTCTACCTAGAGGTTACCATACGGTAAGCTGTCTGTATTTGTGGTTCACAAAAACATAAACAGGAAAATTATTGAAAAGAAAACAAAATGGCTAAACTTGGTGGTATCTTTAAAGAAGCATGCTTCTGATGGGGAGGTTTCTGCTTAAAATATGGCTCCATCAGTACGTGAACATGTGCGCAGCTTGCATCTTAGTTCAGAGTTGAAAGCACGTTTCTTATGACCGTGAATGTCATGTATTATTTCTTAATGTTCCAGTCATTATTTGAAATTGTGAAAGAAACTGTTCTGATTTCCTTTTGATATTAAGTTACAGTACAAATAGTTTAGTGTACGGTGTTAAAAGGTCAGTTAGTGAAGCACTCATTCACGTATATGATAACAGTTGTTGCCTGAGAAGGACTGTGCGGCATTGCAGTAAGCCAAATTCTTGGATTAAATCTGTCATTTCTTTTTGGTATCTAGAACTTAAGTGTCAAATTAACTGTTTCTAGTGTCTGCCTTAAGAGCCCTTTATACTTGGGTTTCAGTGAGCTACATAGTCTGCCCATCATCAGGGAGATCGTTTGGTCATTCCACTCGATTTCTTTTTTTGGGGGGTAATCTTACATGTTGAAAGTTTCCAGGCTTTCTCTTGAGATGAAAATAAACTAATAATTAAAATTTATTCTACAAAATATTTTATATGGCTTTTAAATTGAGAAAAGCTCCTTTAGATTAATATGTTTGTTTGGTATTGATTTCAACTGTAAGCAAAATACTGGAAAAGCTGTTTGTCTTTGGCTCTCATTTATTTGTTTAAGCCCCCAAATCTGCTAGAACCATAAAGGCATGGGCATAACTAACTTTGTGCATATTTAATCTCATTGAGTTCATTGGGCTGAATTTTGCACAATGTAAGCCACATGCATATAAATTTGCAGGATTAGAGCTTTAATGTCTTTAAAATACTGTCTTTGATCCAATGCAATTGTAGATTTTTTTCCATTTTTCCTTCTTTATCCTTATTCCTTGACTTGTTTGCCAGTTCGCTGTATATTCAGTGTGTGTCTGTGAGCGTGTAGATGTTTGATTACATCTGTTAATTATACAGGCTTTTCCTTATGAGTTGAATAATTACATTTTATGCCAACAATTTGTTTTTGTTTATACAACAGCTTTTAATGGTTTAATTTTCAGTACAGTTTTAATTGCCTCTAATTTAATACGGATTGAGCCAGTTCACTTGGTTTGAAGATGAAACATTTTACTAGTCTGTTTTTGAAAAAATAAATATGTTGTATTGTACTTTGTAGGAATTACAGGAAGAATTACTTTTGTTCGTATTACTTAGATGTGTACGTTGTGCTTAGCAAACAGTTCTAGTGTTATTTTTATCTAACTCTAGAAGGGCAATATTTAGATCACACACAGTGCTGTTTGCATTCGTAGGTCCTTGCCTGTTGTATAAATTTCACTTTAGGTATGCCTAATGAGTTTTTGTAAGCTTAACTGGTACTAAGAGCAAAAGCCCATTGTGTGCCATTCTGTTGTGCGAGTTCATAATGATTTTGTGTATGTGTTGGGAAATTCATTGCAAGTGAGATTTCATATTGAGTTGGAAGAGATTGCCAAATAAACTGTAAAATTTGCAATAATTACAGTCAAATGTTGCTTTAAAAAGTGTAATATGATGCATATGACTGACTTTTTTTTTTTTTTTTTTTAATTTTTTTTCCCCCCCAAAGCATATAGAGTCAAGTAAGCTCAACTGAGTTTTACAATGTAGTCAAGACTCTCCATGCTGGCCCATTCTCTCCTATTTTTACAGTATTTGGTGATCTTGTATACATTGTTCTCATTCAATTCTACTAGCAATATTATTTCTATTGCTTTAACCATACATGTTAAAGGCTGCATTGTCTTTTCTTCCTTCTTATTTTATGTCCTTTGACCTCATTTTTTTGGTCTTAATTTCTTGAGAAATTGACTGAAGAAAGCAGGGGTTTTTTTGAAACACATAGGAATTCAAAGCATATAGCACATATCTTGTGGGCTTGTTGCCCATCCATTCTTTGGTCAGCATCTGTCAGGGTCTCATCTTTGGTTCTACTTCTTAATTTTGGATACATAAAGAAGCATTAAAAAAAATGCAGATGTTCAGATATTGCAGTAAATAATGTGTTAAAGTCAAATTGAAAAAGGATTAATATGATGCATTTGTTTTCAAGTTTGTTCTTCCTTGTGGATGTCTTCTGGTTTAGGTGTTAGGTACATGAGATTCAAAGTAATAAAGCTGCTTTGATAGCATCCTCAAAATCTTCACAAAATATGTAATTGCCTTATATTTTGTTTTACTCTAAATCTGTAGTTACCATGTAGAACGGTTTGGGGTTTGGTTTGTTTTTTTTTTTGATAAATTATTAATGCTTTATTTGCAGTAGTCTCTAAATGCTTTTCTTCAGAAAGTTCAAACAGTATTTTCTGAAGAAAGTTTTCTATATCTCTGTGAAAACATAGAGCAAAACGTAGAGCTTAAACAAAGATGCATGGCTGTGCTTTTCAAGAATTAAAAATTAAATGCAGTGCTCTGAGTTGTGGCATGGCTTTCTGCAATAAAGTCAACTTGTAGGGGATGGTGGACCCTCACTAACATAATTTTAACATTATCTTCATAGTGGTGGAATGTACTATGGCATGTCTGATAATGTTCATCTTTTCCTTTCCTCCTATATGGCATTCATTTCATTTTGGCTCACAGGAATGCACTAAACCTCAGGTATTGTAACTTACTGTGTATGGTCCACTAACAATTTACTTGTGGGTTTGCAGTGTGGTATCATAATACTGATGCAATGTTATGACTAAAATTGCCTCCCAGCCTTTTCTTTGATACTTGAGCAATCTCACTATGATATAAAAGTACTAATGTAAATATGGAATTTGGTGACAGCATGATGTCTCTTACCCAGCTTGATTGACCTTTCTTCCTTGCTTTGATGTCCTGTGATTTAGAGAAAATGGAGAACAATAGGCAAAGGGTATATATAAAATATTTAGTGTTTGACAGACACTTTACTCAGGTATCTCTTCCATGACACGGAGGACTTAATCTTTGATTTTGATTTAAAAATAGCCCCCCTGTCACTGTTTAGTACCTGTATGTCAGTAGAGCAGCAACCTATGGTTACTAAAATACTATGTCTAAGAGTTACAATGTGCTTTTCAAATTACGATGGGAATTTGAAATACTTTGTAGTATTCTGATAACTTACCCTAATGCTTGAAGGACCATTTGAAGTGACATCTGATGTTGGGTATTGTACTTAGGCATGTTACTTTTGGAACAAGCGTTGCTGATTTCTAGGGTGAGGAAAATAGAAACTTCATAATGTATGGAAATAAAATGAATGTGTCCTATCAGACTGATAAAATGGCATGCTTTTTGCCACCATTTGTAGTTTGTTAAAATGGATCTGTTCTTTTTCAGGGAAGAAGAAAAATCTTGATAAGTTTAGGTTGAGCCATTGTTACTTGAATCTGGAAAACCTTGTTCAGATTTTTTTGATAGAAAATTTTTGCTTGTGCTTCTAATGTGTCAGAAACTGTCTTTAACTTAGATTAGTGTTAACACCTCTTTACTTAATAATAGAAATTGGATTTTAACTTCTGAATGTGGATTTTCTTTCTGTGTTTATGTATACTTAAGGCTACTTAATGTTTTCAGTGAAAAGCCCTTGTTTTGGGTGACTTGACTGAAAGAGTGTGGACCCTTTCTCCTGAGAATCTAAATCACTTTTCTTCTGCTTTAGGCTGATTTTTTTAATTTTATTTTATTTTATTTTTAACTTTAAAATAGAATAGTCGCCTATGCAGTGAATTTAAAAAAGGGTAGACTTTCTTGTAATATCTTACTGCCAATAAACTTTGTGGCTGCTTCAGTGCATCTGTGAAGAATTGATCGTGCCCAGTCTGAGTGTTGCTGAGCTGGTTATTATGTATATAATGAATGACATATTTATTGTAAATTAACAGAAGTTCATAAACAAAAAATAACTTTGTCCAAAATAAGATGCTGTTCTTTAGTGGCCCAGACGTTACAAGTTGTAATTTATAACTCCCTGGTTTGTGATAGTCAGTCTCTCCTGTGCCTTAGACTTTATATGTAAACTCAGATGTGGGCTTTTACTAGTCTGTACCGTAAGTCTTTACTTTGCTAAAGGCAAAATATCAAAGCTTATTGGGGAACATTTAGAGAGATGCAGGTAGGCCTGTAAATAAAACGCTGAAACACCTGTGAATAGCCCTGAACAGAAAGTATAGTACGTGGTTTTTTTACTCTGCGAGAATCCATCCATATTTGAATTAGTTAACAGGCCTGTGAGAATTGCTGCTAGTGCATCCTCAGCCAGGCTTTTTAAAGCCAGCTGCTGAAATCCCTGCAAAAGGTCTCTCTGCCTTTAGTAGCCTTTCTTATCCCATTCAGCTTGAGATTCACGTAAGGTGACAATCCGTTTATCCGGTGTCGGAAGAAAAAGAGCAGTGGGCCTGGAGCCATCAATAACCCTGGCTTCTTCCCCAAGTTACAAGCATGTAACAATTTTATCCTCGCACACTGTGCTGTGGAGCCAGTCATCCTGCTGATCTGTTAAGGGCAGACAAGTATTGTCCTTCTGGATTTTATTTGAAGGAGGTGACTGAAAATTTGAATGAGAAGAGGGCTGGAAGTGAAACCATGTCTAATATCACTGAGTCAAGTCTCATCTTCAGCCATGACTCCCTGAAAAAATAAGTATGAGGTTTTTTTCTAGCTTTTTTATATATATATATATATATATTTTAAAATATTAGAACCTGCTGACTTAGTAGCAAATTGTAGAAACTTTGCTTCCTGCCCCATCTTCTTTTATAAGTAATAGTGCAAAGCATTGGCAAAGTAACCTTTTTTTTCCTGACACCGTTTGCATTCACATTGTCTGCTGAGAGTCTGAAATTCCTGATTGAAAATTTATGTCCAGATTGTTCTGTTTTCTGAAACAAATTTACCTTTTCCTTTGTCTGAAAAATTACATTTTTAAAAACGAACAAAGCTGTTGTATGTTATATTTCTACATATAGGAAGGATTTAAAAAAATACGAATTTTAAATTTTTCTGCCTGAATTTGGTGTGAAAGCCTAGTTGTTTTCCTTTACTCAGCATGTGTGGCTACTGAAGCGATGTGGAAGTTCACAAGATGACAAGCAGTTTTTTCTTGTGGCATATATATTAGTTGAGAATTCAAAAAAGCTGATTCTATTTTAGGACTTTGTTGCAGATGTCCAGTATAATTTGGGATGAGAAAGTTAAAAAATAGCATAATACAATTGCTTCTTTGCATGTGTATTTATGTTTATTTTGTAAAATACGTACTGCTGGATGTCTTTCCATGAACCACTGCAAATGATCATGAAATACCTCATATGTTCTTGCTTCTCAACAATGTGGACTTTACAATATTGTGATATACCCTGCCATAATGTATTCTTGTTAGCATGTTGTATTCTACATAGTAAATTGCTGCCAATATAGTAGTGTACTTAGTCATCTTTGTTACATATAGAATTTCTGTCATTTTAGTTTGAATTGGTAGGAACAGTTGTCAGATACCCTATCTACAAGAAATCAGTTTGAAGGAATACTGTCAATCTTTCAAGCCTGTAAATAGCTGTAGCTTTTAATGTTCCTGATGATTTTTAGGATTATCTAGCACTTTCATTCTAATACAAGTTCACTTAATAAAACAAAAAGTGAACCCCAGAATCAATCGTGAGTATTCACACACACAAAAAAAAAGGGGGGGGGGAACCCAAAAACCAGCCTGCTTTTAGGAAGAATGAACCACATCTGAGCTGATTTGCCAAGTCTAGGAAAAATTATTTGATGGGTAGTGAACAAAGAGGTGTGGACACACTGAAAGCTTGACTTTATACGGAGGTATAAAGGATGTGGAGAGGTTCTGGGGAAAAAACAATTGTTTAAACATCCTTGACCTTGGAAGTGTTAAGCAAGTTTATTTACAAAGGAAAAAAGGCACAGAAAAACTACTGGGGATCGTAGTCAGGTACACTTGATCATCAAAATGTTTGGGGAAGCAGAATGTTTGAAGGTTTTGGCTTTAGAGGCTTGTATGAGTTACGGCAGCTGAACCTATTTAAATAGATTTAATTTTTTAATTTGATGCTAACTTAGTTTTGCCCCAGATAGAGGAAAAATGTGAAGAGCGAGCAGAAAGGAAGCCGAGATGGTTCTGTTATGTGGCATATGCAAAATGAAAGCAAAAAGGTCACCTCACTTAAATAAAAATTGAACTGGACTCATTCTGTTCTTGGTTATGAAACAAATTAATTTAAGTAATGTAAGCAGAGAAATGGTCATTCAAAACATAATTGTACACACGCCTAAACTTACAGTGTATTGCCAATGGGAAGTAGCATGGTATGCAAGGGTGTTTTAATCACACGTTTGCACAAATAATACGTTTTTACTCAAAATTGTCTCTAGTGATAACAAATTAAGTATAAAATAATTTATTTAACATTTCTAGTGTTTATGTTTAAAATAAAATACACTGCATTGATAGTTCTATTAAAAGAAAGGGTCTGGTTCTTAACATTGTCAAGTGTGAGTGTCCTTTTACCAGGAAGGATATTTGTTTACTTGCTTTAGTTAATTTACAAAATTCCGTGTGCAATTTCAAAAGCAACTCTTTTTATTATTCCATGATGACAATAATCAATCTCATTCCAAATAATTAGATGTGTATGTCATACTAGGAAGTAATACAAAATACTAGATATACATAGTATGTATATGTAATATTTGAACACATGCAGTAATGCTAATTCCTGAAGTGTGTGACTGTGTTATATATGCAGGTGTATTTTGAAGTGAGACACTACAAAACCTGTGGGGTAATTTAATCTGAAATATGAAATTCCTGAGATGATTTGGGCAGTTCCCGTTAACCATTTTTTGTATAGAAGTTGGGTGCATCCACTGGTAATGTTGTAACGACAATAAGTAATTCCCACCCCTATGTTCTGTGTTTTGTGGCAAAACACAACCGTTTTAGCCATGTGGCTTCCTTCCTTCATCCGTGTTGTAAGGGACTATTAGTTTAAAATTATTTATTATGTTATGTATTAATGTTAATATGTGAGCAATGCTATCATTTTATTTTGTGTAGCACCCGAAGCAAAACAAAATTGTTAGTTCATCATCCTTTTAGTAATGTCTACTGGCAAGCTAATGCAAAATTAATGACATGCAGTGTGTTATTTACTCAACTTGCAGCTTCTGTCAGAGGATGTCTATTTTTATATATTACATCATCCCTGCTGCAGAACTCATATATCCTTTGGGATTTACTGTTCTTCCATTCCCTTTGGAAGCGCTCACATTGATGTCATAACTGGATTTGTAATTGTGATTAGATTTGGAAATTCAAAGAGAAACATTGAAGCTATGCAGTATTTTCTGCAACTGAAGTGTCAGTAGTTTCTGATTTTTCTTTTTTTTTTAGATATATTATTGACACTAGGTCCTGTTTACAGCTTGTAGAGTTGCCGATACCTTATGACCACACATATGTGAAACCGTGTTTAATAGCATAGATTTTCCAGAGTAGCATGAATTTTTTGCTGTTACTGACTTGTGATGTGCTCTTTTATATTGTACAAAAGATTGCTTTTCTGAGATGTAGGGTATAAAACTAAATGTGAGGTTTGTCATCAAAGCAGAAAGTTGTTCATGCAGAAGGAAAATGAATTTTTCATAACCCTTTTCTAAACTGATCGTTGCATAATGTAACTAAATACAAATATTGAATTTCCAGCACTTAAACTTGATTAGAGCTGAGGAAGATTAAACAAACACACACATACATGTGTTCTTAAACATTTTTTAAATAGGATATCCTCATTAGTCTAAGGTTGTTCATTTAGAAGCAATGTTTGCATGTAAAGTACATATGGGGAAATGGGATCTGTCTATGCATTATATTTGTAGAATACCAATACAGAACCTTTCAACACTGGCATCTCTATACATATGAGCATTGTGAGTGATAGTCCTGATGTGGACATTTGCCCACCAAAGTATGGAAAGAAACTGTCAGTTCATTTTTTTCCCAAGCATCTGAGCCCCTCTTACGTGAGCTGTGCTTGACGTAGTGACTTAAAGATAAAATGATTAGTATTTGGTGTCAATCTTTCCACAAAAGGTTCTGTTTCCGAGTACTTTTAATAGTGCTTTTATATTGATTTGAATCATTTAAAATGACCATTTTGCTGAGTGAACTTCAAAGCTCTAAAAAAAAAATCAATAAAAGTAGTAGTTTAAATATCCTGAGCAACTAAGGAAGTATGTATATGTGCTGGTTTTGGCTGGGGTAGAGTTAATTTTCTTCAAAGTAGCTAGTATGGGGCTGTATTTTGGATTTGTGCTGAAAACAGTGTTGGTAATACAGGGATGTTTTCGTTACCGCTGAGCAGTGCTTACACAGAGCCAAGGCCTTTTCTGCTTCTCACCCCACCCCACCCCACTAGCTGGGGGTACACAAGAAGTTGGGAGGGGACACAGCTGGGACACCTGACCCCAACTGACCCAAGGGATGTCCCAGACCATATGACGTCATGCTCAGCAGATAAAACTGGGGGAAGAAGGAGGAAGGGGAGGACGTTTGGAGTGATGGCGTTTGTCTTCCCAAGTAACGGTTACGTGTGATGGAGCCCTGCTTTCCTGTAGATGGCTGAACACCTGCCTGCTGATGGGAAGTGTTGAATGAATTCCTTGTTTTGCTTTGCTTGTGTGCATGGCTTTTGCTTTCCCTATTAAACTGTCTTTATCTCAGCCCACGAGTTTTCTCACTTTTACCCTTCTGATTCTCTCCCCCATCCCACTGTGAGGGAGGTGAATGAGCAGCTGTTTGAGGCTTAGTTGCCAGCTGGGGTTAAACCATGACAGTATAGAATTGAAACATGGGAAAGATGGAATGTTCCAAGGTGGCCAATAGCATCCTGGCTTGTATCAGAAATAGTGTGGCCAGCAGGAGCAGGGAAGTGATTGTCCCGCTGTACTTGGCGCTGGTGGGACCACACCTCGAGTACTGTGTTCAGTTTTGGGCCCCTCACTACAAGAAAGACATTGAGTTGCTGGAGCATGTCCAGAGAAGGGCAACCAAGCTGGTGAGGGGCCTGGAGCACGAGTCTAACAAGGAGCGGCTGAGGGAACTGGGGTTGTTTAGCCTGGGAAAAGGAGGCTGAGGGGAGACCTTATCCCTCCTTACAACTACCTGAAAGGAGGTTGTAGTGAGGTGGGTGTCAGCCTCTTTTCCCAAGTAACAAGCAATAGGACAAGAAGAAATGGCCTCAATTTGTGCCAGGGAGGTTTAGATTGGATATTAGGAAAAACTTCTTCATTGAAAGTGTTATCAAGCACTGGAACAGGCTGCCCAGGGAAGTGGTAGAGTCACCATCCCTGGAGGCACTTAAAAGACGTGTAGACATCGTGCTTAGGGACAAGGTTTAGTGGTGGACTTGGCAGTGTTAGGTTTACGGTTGGACTCGATGATCTTAAAGGTCTTTTCCAACCTTAATGTTTCTATGATTCTAAGTCCAGAAGGTGAGTTATTCTTTCACTTTCTATTCTGGGTTTGCAAATACTTCTTTTTTTTCTTGGACAACTGGCATATGTTAGTTCCTCACTGGTCTTGCAGTTATCAGTTGTGAAGGGGGGTGGACGGGGACCAAACCCAAAGAAAGACTGTTTCTCCATATTTTGAAATATTGATGTTATAGTCGTGCCTAAAGGCTTGACCAAAGAGTGGAACCTATTCCAACACAATTAAACATGACCCTTCCATGATGAGTTTTGGTGCATGAGTATCAAACAAGTTTGAGATGAGGAAGGAGGAAATTAGAGGCAATGCAAGAGTTTAGTAATAAAACAAGAACTGTAACCTGCAACTCCTGGCTTCTAGTCTGGTGTCATGATCTTAAACAGTAATTTGTGAAAGTAAATTGTGTATATTTAGTTTAACAGAGCTTGGGTTTTCATGTGTTTGAAGCTTTGTGCTACTTGTAACTTTTGCTATGTGGAAATAATGCTGTAATTCCTATTTGTGAATTATTTCAAGTTTGTTTGGTTTTTTTTAAAAAAGGTGCCCCAAATCCTTAAAACTAAAGCATGTTTACAGTCTCTGACTCTGAAATGTTAAGGAGTAAAGGAGTTGACAAAGGTCTCTGGGTAGATATTTGGGGTTGTGTCTGTTATGGTAGTTTAGTGGTGGTGGGTTTCTTCGGGTGAAAGAGGGGGAGGTGCTTTGGTTTCTTTAAAAGCTGTGTTTGTTTAAAGTGAAGGAAATACAGCTGTTATAACAGTAATTGCACATTCAACATAATTCTGTTTCTAAGCTTTTAGATGAGACTTAGTAGCCCAACTTGCAGATACCAGGCTTCTCTCAGTGCTGTCACAGCTGCTAATGAAGATGCAGCAATATCCATCCGACTTTCCAGGCAGTCTTAATCTTAAAATTTACGCAAAGGTTGGTCTTGACCAAAGGTGCTGGTTAGGAAAAAAGGTGGAATAATCTGCTTTATTTAAATGCTAATAAGTCTGAGAGAAAATCTTTTAATGTGTAAACTTTTTTGACTTTATTGGGTAGGTGTGTATATTACAGTGTCCTGGCTAGTCCTGCTAAGTGTAAATGCCGTTGTTCATGCTTGCATCTTCTAGCAGGTGACAGTTCAGTTCAGGGGAGCTAACAAGTCCTGAGTAATGCAATGTAGTTACCTTGAATTTACCACAAGGTTTGTGGTAAATTCTTTCTCTCTCTTTCACCACGCTGTTAACATGCTTATGTAGCCATACTCAGGTCACCGTGCAACAAAGTTGTTCCTAGATGTGAGGCTGAGCATCCTTGAGCACTTTCTAAATTCCTGGTGTTTACATATTTCTGATGGAAAGAAATATTTTTTTTTTAATAATGAAAAAAACTTTTTTTTTTTTTTAGGTAAGATCTAGTCAAAGTGTTAGTATTCTGTTGTACAAGTAATGGGTATGGGGAGCTGGGCTTTAGTTTTGAGCAGTTAACCTTAATTATCTTTGAATTTTCGGATAGTAAAGTTTTGACATGCATCTGGAACAGCCGGCAGGTATTATGTGTATTGTTGATGTGGTTGGCAAAACCTACACAGATAGTGCTTTCACTCTGTTTTGCATTATTTGTATATGCGTGTGTGTCTATGCATGTGCTAAAACGTAAAATATTTTACCTTTTCTTCCTTTCACTTCACTAAATTACATTCTTTATATTACTCTTGAATGTTGTAATTTGATGAGTATAAAGGCCTGCAGCTAACTGTTTTTAAAGTCTGCAAAAGATCATCTTAAAAGTAAGCATGCTGACAGCTTTTCCATTAGTAATCTTGGAATACAAAACAGTGTAGAATCAAATTATTAGGGAGACTCAGTCAGGTAGGTGCACTTCTACCTAATTTTATTTAGCACTTCTATATCTAGGTAACTGATCTTGTAATCGTAAGGGAAAAATGTAGTTTAAAATTTGCAAAATGGGACATCAATCAGTTGATGGTAGCTGGCTCCCTGATTTATTTGATTGGGTAAGAGGAGAGGGAAAGCACATTTTTTAGAATTTTATATTAAGGTCTCTTTATTTGAAGGATGTAATGTTGTGTTTTGACTTTTTTTTCTATCTAAACCCAATTTGGCTCATTTTGCTTAATAATTATTTTTAAAAGTAAGGGACAACTGAAGTTGCATGGGGTTTGTCACTGATAAAAGAGAAAGGTCTGGATAAGTGATTTCTGTACAGTTGCTAGAGACAGGGCACAAAGTTCTCCCGGTATGTTAGTGCATGGTGCATTACACAAGGGAGGATATGCAGGGGCATGAGGAGAGAGTTCTCTAAAAAAAAATGATCTTATGCTGGTAAACTTTTTAGTTTTGATTGGTTTTGATCAACTTTTTAGTGTTGATTTTAATTGGGACCCCCTGGAGTAGGCTCTTTGGAGACTCTCCTTAGTTAAGACTGTGGCTGAAGACAAAACCAAAAGTTATTTCCTTCCAACAGACAATTAAAATGAATTAAAATCCTCTGTAACAGCAACCAGCCCTTTCAAAGTTAAACTTCCTCAACATACCAGCGATAAATAGTTAGTTACCCCAAGAGATGTCCAAATAAACATTCAAGAAGGTGGACAGAAAGGACTCAACATCACATATGGTAGTAAAAATGACACACCATTTCCACCATTATTTGGGGAATCTGGAAACCTAATGGGAGACTGGAGGTTTTCTGCCAGTCCCGTCTATGTCTGCACCTTGAACGTAGTGATGACAGTTTCACATTCTTCCTTAATACTTCTAAGTAAATTCAAGGAAAACTGTTATAAAGCATATTGTATTTGCTTAAAACAAAAATACTCCCCCTCTACTACTGCCAAAATCTCCCAATGAATAACCAAACAACAAAAACCAACAGAAAACCAGTTAGCATTTAGAGAGGACTGGAAAAAAACTGGGTTTTGTTTGGGTTTACTCCATTAATATTTTATACTGAAACAGTAAATAATTGTTCCCCTCCCTTGGGTGGTCTCAGATACATTCAGTTCTGTGCCAGAACAATCATCCTTGCAATTCAGACATGTCAGTGTATTTCAGGTAACAGGATTCAATGGGGCTGGTAAAGAGCATAATGGTCTAGAATTTGGGCAGTTGATTGACCTCAGAAAAATCCCTGAGTTTTATTCTTACCATTTAACAGTGCAGCAGTAGGATACACATGAAAGAGGTATGCAGTTATCCAGCTTCCATAAAGTTTTCCTGCATTATTATATGGTGAAGAACATGAAATTTTGGGGGTGCCTCACATAAGTGAAGAACTTGTGTCCCTGGATTCCTGCTGTGAAATTGGTATGGACACAATGATTCATGGGGTTTTGTGGGTAATTTTTTTTGTTTTGTTTTTCCTCCAAGGTAGTAAGGCAATTTGTATCTCAGTAGTGAACCTTGTCCCCAGCAGGTATGGATGCCAGGGCATTGTTTAGATCTGGTAAAGAGGCCTTGCTAGTCCTATATGCCCAATATCATAATTTTTGACCTTAAAAGAGCATTTGCTTTTTTGCTTTCATGCTTTTTGTCACAGTTTAAAAGCAGAAGGCACATTGTCGTGTTTTCTGATTTAATTAACACGTCATCTTAAACTCTTGTCCTTACACCAAAGTGAGAAAATTTTATGAACATTGGAAAAACTTCATCTATCCTGACAGACTGCATTTTTTGCACTCCTGAGGTACTGAAACATTTAAGGAAATTAAACTAATCTGTGACCATTCTGCCAATTGGAGTCATTAATATCTTGAATTTTAATGTCTAATTTTTAACACTTAATAATGATAATATATACTTTTAAAGCCATGTTATATGCATTAAACTTTAGGCTTGTGTAAGTAATAACCCTTTGCTTTATGTAAAAAACACAGCTAAATCGATTAAACACCACATAAAGTGACTTCACATACATGCATACTAAATATGATTTTGATCTTGCAAGTAAAATTTAGTAAGACCTTCTAAGTGTTACAGGAACACAAAAGATATGTTGATCCTTACTTCTTTTTTTCGTTGGTTTTTGGTTGGTTTGGTTCTGTTTTGTTTTGTTTGTTAAGAGCATTGTTACATTTAAAGCATAAATAAATATGGAGTCCAGAGAAAAGTTTGTGTGCTCTGTTACTGTGGTGAGCCTTTGCTCAAATCGGTTTTGTAAGCTAAATTACATGCTCTGGAAATCGGACATCTTGTCCCATTAGGGTTTCTTCATGTCTGTTCTAACATAATTGTCATATGAAAGAGAATTTGATGGCAAGTATTTTAAATGAATACTATAACTTGCTCCCATTTTAAGATGGATGGCATGCGAACAAAGTTTGCTGTACTGAAAACAGAGCTGTGCGCAGAAGGTGACAAATGAGTCTGCCGTCAAAGGGAAGATTGGCAGTCTATGGCACATCCACCCAGCTGAGGCACCAGCCTGACTGCTCTGGGCTTGTCATTATTTTAAAGATCCGGATTATAGATTCATCTGCAGCAGCAGCTCAACAGAAGGGCATTTGTTCAAATGGTCCGTAACATTAGTAAATGTGTTATCAAAACAGCACACATCGCTCCATTGTCACTGTTGCTTTGGTGTTGCCAATGGTGCGGTGAACATCCTTATAATGATGTTAATGCCACAGCTTTACTAATAAAAAACCCCCACTAATTTGGCAAATATTATTATCCATGTGTTTTGGCCAAAGTGGTATTTTAGTCGTAGAAACTCACCTTGGAGAACATATTTGGTAATTTTCCTTTAAATAGAACTCTGTTGAATAAAGTCCTCAAAGTTCTTGAGAAAATGCAAATAGGACAGGTGTGCCTGGACCATTCCATGTCTGCGTTATCCTGATAAACAGGAACTCGCTTGCATGAAATTGGGTCATATGACCAGAGATTTCAATTACTGGCAGTAAATTTGCCTAAATACATTAGAATAAGACTTTCATATTGTATGGGACGTTTAAATGGATTGTAGCATTTGGAGTGAATTATCGTTCTGGGTTTTCAGTGGTTTCAGTTGGTGTTTTTAAATCTGATGGGAGCATTGGGTGGTTATTTAGCAATCTCTCTTAAGGCTAGTGGGAGGGAGAGAGCATCAGCATTATAAAATTCAGAAGCACGCTCCTGGGAGCTTAATGGTTTTGTGTCCAATAGCCCTGAGCTTAAAACTAAGTTTTAAACCTCCATTTCATTCCAAGTGAGGAGGGTGGGGGGGAAGCAAAGATACCTCTGCCTTGTTTTCCTTTAAAATTATGTACTCTATTCTTGCACTCTTCAGTTTAGCTGCCTATATTCTCCTACACAACTGTGTAACAGTCCCTTCACTGTGAATGTTTTTGGGACACACATAGTGTGGGGTTTTTGCCTTTATTCCTTGGTCTTTTTTTAATATTTCTTTGACTCCCCCCCCCCGCCTTTTTCTGGAGTCATGAAATGGCAGTAAATTTGGTGACCTTACAGTGTTCCGTTGTCTTTTGCATAAGTTTTTGAACATGAAGGAAATGATACTTTACGCTGGATTTAAAGGGAAGGGGAAAATGTGCTGATAACTTCTGGTTTTGAGGGACTTCAGGAAAAGAATGGTTTCTGTGTACGTAATCTGTATAAAAATTTAAGTACTCCTGTAAATAGCTGTGAGTTAAGGTGACTGCTTGAAATTGAAGATTTGAGGTAATCTGTTGTTGCAGCATTTGTCATTAACCTAAAAAGGTTTAATACTCCAAGCATTGTTGACACTGCTTAGGAGAATAATATCCATGTGAGATTACGTTCTAGAATGTAAAATAGTTGAGAGGCATTACAGTCAGATGGTACATGCTGCTGACATCTCTACCAATTTTTAACTTGAATTCAGAATTACTCTTTATGAATCCTGAACCCTCTGGGTAGTCCAAGGATGTCCTAACATTTGTAGTTACTTTTGAAAGGGTTTTTTTAATGTTCTTTTCTGTGACTCATAAAAAGATGCCAGTTTTCTTATAAATGCAATATTTTGAAAGCAGCTGGGGATAGCCCATCATGTCCAATTATTGCACATCAGGTTTATTAACATCTCACTTTAATTGCCTAAAAGCATTTGCAAAAATGTCTTGCTTTTTCAAACTGTAGTCTAAGCAAGAAGTTCTTACATGGGTTTTGAAATACACATGAACACAAAGTTGCAGTTAGGTTTTGTATAAACTATTCATACTTGTTTATAATAGAAACTTTCCAGGATATATTGTTCTGGTGTCTTACACTGATTTAAATTCCATTCATTCTACACTGAAACATATAACGATTCACAAAATATAATTTATATGTAATAATTTTCTGAACTGATAATGGACAGTACATACGATTACACTGCACCACTGTACCTGGAAAGTGGTGGCAGTTGAGGAAGAAGGAATAGGGAAATGGAATCAACCATTTATTTCTTGAAATTGTTTTGACTTACAAATTGCCTGAGAGTGGTGTTTTCTTCACCTAATTATATAAGTATCACTTTTCACATTTTTAATATAAAGAGGCTTTTTTCTATTTTGGAAACCACCAAGTTTTCATCAGTCTGATGCAGGTGAACATCAATTCGGCTTTGTTAGGTTGATTTAAATTTTGCATTCATGTATGAAGTACTGACTTAATTTTCTAACAGGCAAGTAGAGCTGTATAGTAGTGACCAGCATAAGTAGTAAGGAAGTGTTTCATGGCTTCATCATCTGGAGGTTTTGTCTTTCACTACTGTTTTAATGGTTTCATTCATGTTTTCATGTTACTCTTCAAGGCTTATGCCACAGAAACCAGGCTAGATTTTGGTTGGAAATACCAACTGATGCAGAGTAATATGCGTATTGATAGTTAAGTATGTAATGGAGTTCAGAAAGTGGTGTGCTCCCTTCCTATGCTGGGGAGACATTTCTGTCTTAGCAGAACTTCATTTTTTCCTGACATGACCGTAAAACACTGCGCTGAAATTCTGCTTGTGGTGTTAACCGCAAGGCCACCGAATCAGACTCAAGAGGATTTTAATTTCTTTGTCAACAAGTAATATTTTTTAATTTTGTACTAGAGAGGGTTTGTCTAAGCTTCCTAGAATGAATAACTTCCGCTATTTCTGGTCAGCACTTCATCAGAAAATTGATTGTGCTCAGCATTAGACTGTTTTACAAGGCTTAAGCATAATTTGACTTTTTTAAATCATCTGTTAGTTGCACTGGCACATTGCAAAAACTTCTAAAAATTCTAAACTAATTTTTGTAGTTCAGTCATTTAAAGAAGAACTTATCTTTTAGCATATACTAGAAGATCAAGGGCATGGGTGTCATTAAACTCTCATAAATGTAAATATATTCAATTTAAAATGTGCTGTGTGTGAAACAGTGTCCTTAGAATAACTGTGCAAAAAATAGACCAGATATTTCAGGATCTTTTCTTGCTTTACTAGCATTCATTTCCACTATTTTTTATAGCCTCATTTACTAGCAGTCATTGTCAGTACCGAAAGAAATCACTGTGTAACAAACTAAACTCATTATCAGTGGACATGTTATTTTGGTGGAGGGCAGCTGCAGATTGTATGACATAGTATTTTGTAGTATTCATTTTTTTTTTCCTGTGTGCTTATGCCTGTGTAACAACTGTTAAGTCTGTTTTTCTATTGTTCTTGTTTAAAAAAAGGAAAAAAAAAAAAAGACTTTGAAGTTACTTTAAGCACAGATGGTCTCTCATTTTAAAGAATGTGTTGTAAATGTGTTCTAGAGAACTGTACTAAAGTTGAAGCGTAATGGAAGAGTGGCATGTTCCTGTTTGCCCTGGCTTGGTCTCCCCTGCATCAAGTGGTGTGAATTCGTGGCTCTTAAGATGTTCGTTGTATAGGGCTGACAATTAGTTTATTGCTTGAGCACGTTCCCTGTTGCGTTTCAGCTCCTCTGCAGTATGATGTTGCTGGTATAACACGAGAAGTGGTATAGTGTAAATGGGAGTGACTGGGGAAATTTCTGAGTTTCAGATATAATTACAGTCAGAGGGGAGAATTATGAAAAGCCATATGTATGTCAGTCTCTTCCAGACCGTGTATCCCCTTTTGTTTTTAGTGGAATCTGTGTATTCAGTGCGCAAGGAGAAGCAGGAGCTATATTCAGAAAGACTTTAAATGACGTCTTAAAGGGTTCTGGACGTTCACCTGCCACAGCCCCTGGGTATCTGTGGCCTGCGTAGCTGGGAAGCTGCTGAAAATCTGAGAGCGCTCATCAAGTGCACTGTTTATAAATACTTGATAACAATGTTTACAGCTCTGCAGCAGCACGCTTTTGGGTGGGGGAAAAAGGGAGGTGATGTCAACCCCTCTGCTTTATCCTCATCTTCATGAAAAGTCGTGTTCAGTTCAGGATTTGGCGAGGTAAACGTGGGTCCTTATTCCCACCCTGACTTCGGTGATATTCTTAGGAGCCAGCAGCGAAGGAATCCCTCCCCTCTGGGGCTGCCTTGATCTTCAGAGGCTGATACCAGATACAGGCAAGAGCTTGCTGTTTTATCTGCATTGTCCATCTCTACCTTAATGAGTGAAATGGTTAAGTATCCGAGGGGGCGAGCCTCAAGGAATGTGTCTTCCATTTGACTCGGAATATTTCGGTGGATAAAGGGAGAGGGAGGGAGAGGAGAGAGAGCGAGAGAGAGAAACCCACTTACATCACTCGAACTGCATTGAGTGTGTGCCTGTGTGCAGGTTAAGAGACAGACTAGTGTCTTTGCTTTCTGCAGGAAGCAGCAATGCCGTTTGTATCCTAAGAGGAATTTTTTATTTAGAAAAGGAAGCATTCTTTCTACCCAGGAAATGGCTTTCCTTGTGCGTTGCTATGCCAACTGCCTGCAGCCATGGTCTTCCAAAGTAAGCACAATAACGTAATTATATTGGCGTATTGCATTCAGACTCATGATTCTCTGGGTTTTTGTGTGTGTGTAACTGTTGTATTTTTGTTGCTGACTCTTTGGGCGGTAGACATGCTTGTAGTGATTGCGAGGAACAGGCATCATAAAATTAAATGTCCATCAATGTCATGCTGCTAAGATTAATTGTGCAAACTTGGTTAGCTGAGTGGAACAGAGATCACTGGTCACTACTTTGTCAGCATCATTAGCAGCCAGGGGAGGAGGTCCCTATTCGTGCGCTCTGCCCTGATTTTGGGGGAGTGGAGGGTAGTGGTGGCAGGGGGGGGAGGCTGCGTGCGTGTGTGTGTGTGTGATTGCAAATGAAACAGGAGTATTAACAATGCTTGGCTGAATGCTGGAGGCTGGTTCCTGCACCCTGACTAATATAATACTGTATTAAGCCTTTTTGAGGGAGTCTCTGTGCAGTCAGCCATTTTAGCTTTTTTCCTCCTTTTTCTTTTCTTCCCATTCCTAAGGCTCAGGGAATGGTTTTGGTCCCTTGGATGAATGCTGGATATGTAGGGTTTCATCAGGCTCTGTACATCCTGACATGCTTAGACTTTCAGTGTTACAAAAATGGAGACTAACGCTGTCGTTTGGATTGCTGCTCTGCACTACAAGTGCGAGGGGGCTTTTGAGCTTACCAGTAGTGACACTTTTAGCTCCAGCTTGGTTTCCCCCCTCCTCCTCTTTTTAATTTAATGCCGTAGAGGGTGACTTGCCATCCATAAGAAATTGGTACATGATGTGTAAATTCAGTTCGGCTTATGTTTCTTCATTATGAAACCACTTGCAATCCCAGCTAACCATGGAGTTATGGGCCAGCAGGAGAAACACTCAGTAAGTATTGCAAATTCTGTTTGTTCTATCAATAACCTGTCACGGGCAAACTGCATGGAGATTGAAACTGCTTGTCGTCCTGAGCACGGACTTTCCTGCTTGTGAATTTAATAGTGGGTTTTGAGGGAAAGCTGTACCTGAGGTGGCATTAGAGTTGGTGGCTGTATTTAAGATTGCTTTTAGCTTAGAAAAGGCAACTCTGTAGGTTCTTTTTGAATGTTAAAAATTTACTTGAAGAAATGCTGACATACTTTCATTGGGCAAGAAGCTATGAGCATTCTGTTAAAATTGTTATGCATTTCTTAAAACTTTAAAGAAATACTCAAGCTGTATAACAAGTGATATAATTGTAGGTGGTGATAAGAATAGATTTATTCTGTCTAGTGTATGGTACTAGTGTGCTGTTGCCTTTTAGCATGGCGTTTAACATCTGTGATACACTTATGCTGAAAATGCAGAAACTGTTAGTAAAACGTGGAATGAACAAAAGACGTAAGTACTGATGCTTTCTAATTGATCCCATGAGTCAGCTACACCTTTGTCATGCTTTAATCCCATAGGCTGCCTGTGTTTATTGTTTGGGAAAAATGCATTCATAAGCAGAAGAGCAAATGTTATTTAACAAGGCCTCAGGTGTCAGGAATTAGAAATTTAGGTTTTACGTGATAAAAACATTATAGAAGTATATATTATTATTGCTCAGTTAACGTGTTTAAATCTTCATGCTAGATTTTATATGGTTCAATATAATTTTCAATCTGACAACTTGTTTCTTGAAAAGATCTCTCTATATATAATGTTCTGTGCATACTATATGTGCTAGAATGTACATGGGAATGTGTATAGTATGTTCAGCATATACAGCTAAGAATCATAAATATTGGGAAGATGTGATAGCAGGAACTTCTTAAAGGATAAACATTTTCCTCAAGAATTCAGTTCTGATTGTGTAGAAATACAGAAACTAATCTAGAAAGATTTCAGAATGTGTCTAGTGGATTTTTCTTATGCATGTAGCAGACATATCACAGTTTCTTGCTGTAGACTGACTTGTTCCTTTCCCTTCTCATTAATTACATTCTAAATATAAAGGAGTTCATGTTACCAAATCATTTGGTGTTCATGAAATATTTAGAACTTAATCTAAAAAAAAAAAACCAACCCCAAACTCCTTTCCTTCTGAAACTCAAGTACTAAAGAAGCTGAAATAGAATAGGATACCTTGACTTTGCAAATAGGAATAAAATGCGAAAGCTGCATATGTATTTGTTTTTCCTGCTCTTTTTACTCTCCAAAGAATGTTGATGAAAAGTTCTAGATTGATTCTGGTAACACAGCAAGTCTAACCAATATAAAATAATTGCTTATAGGTAAAGGAAAAAAATAACCTGGCATTTTAGAGACTCTACGTTACAAGCTCTGTCATATTTTAATTGTATTACTTTGAGTTAATTTAATCACAGAGATAAATTTCACTCTCTGGACCAAAATGTAGGAATACTAAAAGGGAGAAGGTCAAGGTACTGCTTTACAAGAAAATTAGTTTACCTTAAGAAAAGTCCACATATATGTAAGAGAAAGAAATCATACTTTGACACAGGGCTGGCGTGCAATTGCTGATTTTGGGTGAACAAAAGTCATAGTTTAGAGTTTATATAGAAGTTTAAAATGAAACTGTTAGGACACAATGTAGCTCAGCAACCACCACCACTTTGGCAATGAAACTTTCCGTGCTTGTTCTCTAGGTAGAGGTTATTTTGCCTGGAAAATGGGACTGAAAGATGTGAATTCTTGGTAGAGAGGGAAGGCAAGCTTGGGGTTTCAAGGTATATAGACTTTGTCTTGCTTTGCTTAAAAGGAGAACTTATTGAATTAATAATTTTTGGTGATGAGTTATTTTCATATTAGTATGTTCCCAGAATCCTAAATCTTTTATTGATCTCTGACTTGATCTTATTTCAAGGATAGAGCCTTAATTAATTCTGTGACATCCCTGCCTAGAGTCTGACAGCTTGATTTGCTGGGACAATCTGGAATTGAATGCAAAAATTTCCTGTGTAAGGTTTCACAAAATTCTGTGAATTAATTTTAGTTAATGCTGTTAAAATCTTAATTTCATGCTAGTTTAGTTAAGGAATGAGAGATATGGTTTAAATCTACTGTTCTGTGAAAATGGTATGCAAACTGACCATTAGGTTCATCATGGTGAAAATGGAGAGAGGAAAAGTGAAAAATCGTGTTGCGTTTCCTAGATAATTTAATATAAGAAATAAAAGCAGCAGCATCAGTCAAGTGTGCTGGTCCTACATGCCTCATGTTTCATAAACTGGAAGAGTTTGAAGCAGTGCTGCAGATGCCTATCTGAAGGTGGTATTGATGTATGGGTGATGTTCCTTGACACACAGCTGTTGCCATCTGCTGAACAGGGAGTAAAAGTATGTTCTGGGTGAAAGAGGGCAGAGAAATGGAAGCTAGATTGTTGCAAAAGTAGTTCTGCTGAGTTCTTGTATTTGATACACTTAACCAGATTTCATGTATTTCAGTAGGTTCATTCTATTTGGCTGTGTCCTTGCTGGTTTTAAGAGTCCTCTCAACTAGCTTTGTAGTTGTCTCATTTTAATTTTCCTAATCTTAAAGGTTAGGAGGATGAGTGATGTTTCAAAAAATGTTGTTTTGTGGATGTTGAAACAACATTCTCTTGAAAAGCTTCACACATTGCATCTTATACATGCTTTATTATGTGAAAAAAATCACATGAAGGTCTAGCGCATGAAGGTTCCCACAGTAGGCTTGGGCCTTCTAAAATGTTATCTTTCTATCTCATTTCTCCTTTTCCCTTGTATGTGTTGTTTGTAGGAACTTTACTTAAGGTCACTTTAAAAAAAATGAAAAAATTGTCAGGTATAATGGCTTTTAAAAATGCAACTTGAGATGCATAGTTCTTTCATGACTGTGTAATGATTAACAGCTCATGCATTGCACAGTGCATTGGAGTGACTTATGAACAACCTGTAAGAAAGTATAAGTTACATTTTTACTTTGGGTATTATTGAAATAAAATCTGCTAATAAAGGATATGTTTGCCAGCCCAGTGACTCTCCTTTAGTGATCATGTAGGTACTGCAGTCTTTTGATGTGCTTGACCTGTCTTGAATTACTGGAAAATATTGAAAGCAATAAGTCAAATCTTTGGCTTGTTCTTACCATATTTTAGTTCACAAAGATTTGTGGCCCTGTGCTAGGGGCCCCATCGCTCCCAGGAATGAGAAGGAAATGAATGGTATTTTGAGGAAAAGTCTTGAGTGGTACTTGTTCAAATATGGTCATTTTAGTACTACACACCAAATACGGTGTGTAGTAAGGGTGCTGGTTGGCATGCTTTCCTAAGAAATCTAGAACTATACAGAATAACCGTAATTTTCTGTTACTGGAAGGGATCATCAGTATTGTTTTATAACTCAAACAATACATGTAACCTGGGATAGTTATTAGTCCTTTGAGTGAGCATCACGCAGCACTAAGACATGGGAAGAAGAAGTGTGATGATGTGATCAGGTGGCTATGCTTGGTAAGCTGAATAGTCTGAGGTGGCATTGTACCTGGATATTTTTTTATATGTATATCTGGAAAAAAAGACAGACATATGAAAAGGAACTCTGACTAGGTAGTAACCTGTTAGCTACTGTAACTGCTGATGGTTGTGATTTTGTTAATCTTAATGAATTACATTGCACTGGGACTTGATACAGATTTTTTTTCTGTTGTTGTTAGGCTCCTTTATTTTTATCACTTACTGAAACCAGATTTCTGGTTTGGCCCCTTCTGATTATTCCTTTCCTTTTAATTTGTATATTTAAAAAAAAAAAAATCCTCTCTGAAGACCAATAAAGGAGTTGTGGATTTTTTGTGTGATTAGGAATAGTGTTTCACCTCTTCATAGATGCATTATGATACAGTCTTCAATTACATGACCATATATCTTCCACAAGATTCATCTCAAGATGGATAGCTCTGGTTTAACGAGCAGCTGTTCGATATTTTGGGCTAGCTTCATTGCTCAAAAGGCCGGGTTCTGTTTATGGCATACTATTCCAGTCCGACTCAGAAGATGAAAGCATTAATTTTTTTTCTTCTGTGGCTTTTTGAGGTGTTCGTAACTACAGTGTTCATGCAATTCATTAACGTAGTGCCGGGGGGGGTGGGGGGATTATTTTCATTTTTCAGGTAGCTCTGCTGAAGCAAATCTTTGGTAAAAAGTAAGGGCAGAATTTTGAGAACTTAAGATGCTTATTCCTCAGCATAGCTAGGCGTACATAAGTGTTCAAAGTATGAATTTTGTTATTTGAATTTTCTGTGTATTGGCTCAGTTCGGGCACCCACAGCTTAATCATCTGAAGGGTTGATTTTAAGTGACTTGCCTGGCTCTACCAGAGATCTGCAGTAGAGTCTGGCTAAATTCCTGTTCTCCAGGACAACATTTAACTACAGATTTTCTCAAAGCTTATAAATGGCAAAATTTGGGTCATTTCATAGGAATGACAGTGAATGCATTAGTGACCTGTAGAGTTGGCTATGAAAGCATCCTTGGCACATAGGAGATGTCCTGCCATCTTTCCATTACTGTTTCAAGGCCTGGGCATTGCACAACATGTTTAAAAGTGAGGGGAGAACCACACCAGAAAAGCCACCGTCTATATGTATATTGTGCGTGTATGCACAAAACTGCTTTCTCTACCTTCTGAAAAAGTAGCTGAAATTTTTTCAGGTTGACATGAATAGTTGGCATAGAAGATCTCACAGTAGGGCATTTGTTTAGCAAATTTATGAAGTAGGAAAAGTTCAGGCCTCACGATAAGAATTGGGAAACTAACAGAATCAATATTACTGGTTCTGATTTACGTTCCAAAGTGGCCAAATCTAGCGGTGGTGTTGGAGTGCTTGCAAAGTGATGTCTATGATGGTGCACACTGAAATGTGTTGTGTCATAGTCACAATACAGATGTGAACCTGAAAAGGAAAGTCAGCTTCTTCCAACATGCTATTTTGAGATGAACAGACTAACGCTATTTATCATTACTGAGTTTTAAGCACTCCTGCCTGATCTTCAGGCATGCTGAAAATCCAGCTGAAATTGAGAGCTGCTGATACCCAACAATTTAAAAAAAAAAATAAAAATCAAGCAACCAAAAAGCCAAATGTCAAAAGAGAAGAAAAATCCTAAATCCCTTAAGGTACTGTTGATTTGCTCCTGATTCTACTAGTTAATAAAGACACAAGAATAATAGAAGCTCTAAAAAGCAGAAGATAATGGACTGTGTTGTGCTAAGTGTAGCATAGGTTAAAAATATCAGGGAATTAGCAATATGCATGTATAGTAGCGTGAAGTCCACTGTAACTAGAAGCAAGCATGGTCAGCTAAGGAAATCCTGTACCTCAGTATCTCAGGTTGATTCTTCCACCTGCAAAATATTTGCACTCCCTTACAGAGTACTGGCTCAGTGATACTTATGCTTGTACTTAGACAATTTCCAAGTGACGTAACCTTAACAGTTTAGCAAATGCACTTGTAAAAATATTCCAGGAAGATGAAGTAAATTAGATTTTTGGAAATTCCATTTTTAATTATCGAAAGCAGGGCATCTCAGATAGTGATATGCGAAGAAATATGTAGCTTATAAAAGGATTAGAAACTGCTGTCAGTTGTGTTGCTTGTTTTTGCAGTTGTGATTGCCGCTGCTGCTGGGGGTACTACTCCAGTATGCAAAAGCGAGGGAAGTGTCTCTGTTCTGTGTCTGCTGCTGAGATGACCTGAAGCTCATCTGCAAAATACTTCTGTACTTGATAGCTTTACAGGTTGTCTGCAAAATCAATGAAATAACAAAAGATAACTGCATGTGATTTAACAATACAAGCATTAGGAACCATGATTGTTAATTTCTAAACTGGAATTGGATAAACATTTAAACTGTGTTCAGACTATCAGCTCTCTGGATAATGAATGAATGTTGATGCTAGAAACTCTTAAGTATATATTTTTTTTAAGCTTATTTAAAGTTTGCTTTTCTTCAACTATCTTAGATATTTTTTCTTCCCTGGTATATTCTAGGCTTTAAATTGCTACAGATTAGCCCTTAACAGCATCCTTGATGTTTGAAAAGCTGAACTAATTTTACTAACCCTTTCATGAATACACAGTGGTGTGATTGTTTTTTGTTTTTTGGTTTTTTTTTGGTCTGACAAATAAATACAAGATTTTCAGGATCTCAGGATTATTTTCTTAAAGTCTGATTTTGATTTTTGATATCTTAGTTGCAATAGCAGATATATAACCAGACTATTAATTATTTTCACTTACTAATATTGATGCATTCTTGTTAGTGTTCTCTAAATTAAAAAATCAATAAAAGTAATACTACTAGGAAAAAAAAAACCCAAACTTTATAGTAGGGTATTTCAAGAGTTCATGCAGGTGAGGGTAATACTGAAGCAGTGTTTCCAGTCTTCTTTATTGCCAGTGGATGAGGAGTACTACTGACTATGAAAACCCTACATAAGTATAGTTAATGTTAAGGATTTGAGAAAAATGAAGTATTAATGTTTCAAGATTTACCCTTGACCAAAGAACCTTGTACCTGCCACACTTCATTTTTAATACTGTATTTAAAAGAGTCTGGTAGCTATAGTGCAAAAGAAGCGTGGGATGACCCCTGCAGGTCTGCAGGCTTTTTAGGATTCTAACCTCTGCATGCTTAACCCATCGATCTGTTACTGAGATGTAACTGGCACTCATACAGTATCCCAGTACTGGATGGTTGGTGGTTCTTCCAATTTTGTCAGCTTGCCAGTAGTCTTTTTTGCTGTTCATTTAGAGATGGTGATGATTCAGCTGAGAACCACAGCAAGAATAAACTGTACTGAAGGGGTCTCTGCTCAGTGGGTTGCTTGTGAAAGCTGATCCTGTGCCCAGGAGCTGGAATTTGTAGGAGTGTTTGTCATTCCTTCCTAAACCCGTGTTTGTATGGGGACACTAGAAGGGCAGATGAAGGACAACAGATTACCTTCAACATCACCCACATAAAAGCATTGCAAATAGCCTTACGTTAACAAAGCATCTGGCCCAAATAGTGCTGCTACTAAGTCCCTAATACATCTGAGATACAGGGGTGGAGATGAGCTATCGCCTAATTTTTTCTTTTCTTTTTTTTTTTTTTCTTGGAAAACATGAAGGACCACAACCAATTGCATTTGCTGAAATAACTGGAAGACATGATGAAATTTTGTGTAGGTGTTGTTTGTAGTTTACACTTGTGGTGCTGGTGTTGGTTATTAGACTAGTGCAGTTTGGTAAGATGCAAGAATGTGGGTCCAGCCTTTGGCCAAAAGCCTTCATCTGTCTTTTTGGGTTGCTCTCACTGCAAATGTGAAGCTTGCTACTATGAACCAACTCTACGGTATTTAGCTAACCTGGCATTCTATACTTGGCCTAAACCTTAAGCTGGTCAAAAAGCTAAAAATAAGGGCACCAGCCTTTCTGTGATCCATGGTCTCCATTGCAAATGTTGGAGCACAAAATCCCAGCATGTTTAGTTCCCTTGTCATGAAAAGTGAAAGGGGATTTTCCTAAATGAGGAGTAGCCTGCTAAATCTCCCAGCTTGGACTGGCTAGTTTTCTAGCCTTTCCTGAGTCCTGTGTTATAGGCAGTCAATTTGTTGTCTCCTGTAATATGCCATTCCTACCAAAGCCTGTCTAGAGAGCCTTAAAAAGCCATCAAATAATTTGATTCGCTACAGATTTCCGTAGTTACTGTGCTTTGTGTTCCCTATGCTGGGTAGTAGATGGGAGTGTGAGTGCCCCTCCTATAATTCAGGAAGGCTTTCTGATTTTTCCTTACATGTCTTGTGAGTTCCAGTTTAGTGACTACTGTAAAGGACAACAGAAAGCTCTGAACCATTTGACAAAATGTGAAGATTTTGCCTTGAATGTGAATATGGTTGTGACTCCCTACACTCAAATATATGCATACCTCCATGGCGTTTGCAGCTTGTAATGGAGATGACACTTTTCCTTTGGACTGGGAATATGAAAACTGGTTTAATACCAGCCTTCTCTTTCAGCCCCAGCTTCTTGACTTGAATCAGGAGCCAACTGCTTCTCAAATAGAGGAGAAGCAGGCTTGTGTGTTAGGATGCAAAGTAGTACAAAGTATTACATTATAGCTGCATTTAGTATCTGTTATTAAGCTAACAAATGCTACGGCAATCAAAATGTAGCTCCATGTATTTCAACTGTCCCAGGGTTGACTGGTGACCAAATGCTGATGTTTGGTAGCAGTAGCGTCCTCTTGGTAACTGCAGTTACTTGATCTTCAGAGATATATGGACAGCCAGAAACCACATTGTAAACCCAGACAATAACCCAATGGTCAAAATTCCTCAACCTGTGATTTCTTTCACTCAGTCTATAAATATTGCATCATTTTATCTGACTGTAGCCTTTCAGCTTGCTTACAAGCGTAGGCACTGTGCACTGGGTCATTTGGACACACCAACTGGGTAGCTTGACTCCAAACTGTGACTTTGCAAGTAAGAAAAATGGATTAAAGCTTTTCTTTTCCTCTTCTGAAGAACGATTTCATAAAAATGACGTCGTGCTATTTTGTAGGTCTTCGCCTTTTGTGTATTTAGTCATGTTGGCTTGCTTTATAGTTAAAAATAGGCTTTTACTGTTCTGTGCTGCTGTTATTCCTGCAGAGCAAGGAGAATGCGACCTGGGTTGTGCTGTTAGGACTCCATCCATAGCATTGTTTCCTAAATGCCTGTCTGCTGCTGTGCACCTGCCAACCTACCGAGTGCTGTAGGAGTTACATGACTGTCAGGAAGGTCTAACGTGGGATGATTTGAAAGGGCATGGTAATGCCTGAAAAAGAATATGGCTGCAGAACTGGACCATAAATTTAATATTGGTAGTGGGATCGATGGATTGAAAACAGGGTGATGAAGGACATTGTACCTGAAAACTGGATGTATTTGGTTGTGGTTGAAAAAAAAAAAAAAATTTCTAGATTTTAGGAAATCTAAACTGAATTGTGGGAATTATTTCTTAGTTAGCTATAGCCTAGGTTTGCTGAACCATCAGCCCTGTTCTCATTTTAACCCAGCTACATTTTTTTGTGCTCTTGATTTGTTTTTTTCTTATATGTAAGCAGCTAAAGGTACTTCAAAACTTGCATTGTACCCTCTCTGCCTCTGCTGCTTCACTGATCAGGGTACAGCTTGACCTCTAAATCTTAATGTATTCCTGATAACAAGCTAGGGAAAAAAAAAAAAATCTTCCAAATACTTGGCAGGCAGTAGCTCTTTACTCTTCTAGATTGCTCAGGAAAGAGCCAGATGTCAGACTTGGATGTGTCTCCCTGGAGCGCTTGCCTTTTCAGTTTTGACCCACATCACCAGTGGATTTTCAGCTAGGTTTTCTGGCCTTTGAATAAGAAGCTGACTATAGGGGGCTTTGGTTTGAAATACCCATAAATAATGTAGAAAGATCTTTTTTCTGTTGTCCTCACTTTTAAGGAACCACGAGGAAAAGGAAAATGCATGAATTTATGGATTTCAGAGCCTTTGTAAATTGTCCTACTTAAATAATTAACTCTGCATCTGGAAGTGGTGGTCCACTGAATTTTTTAAGGCAGCAGAGAAGACTCGTACTAATTCTTTTCAAAATGAAGCTGTTCACAGCTGTAGGAGCGGAATAAAAAGCACACTAAAATGAAAACAGTGTTAGTTTCTGTTAATAACTGTAGAAGCCTGCATGCTAGGTGTACCTCTCCTTGCCTGTTGGTGTATGACTTCTGCAAACCTTTTCTGTTGTCTGATTCCTGGAGTTTCTGTCCTATTCAGTCTTGCTTGTTTCCAAAACAGGAGGTTCTTTTAGTTGATGGTTGGGTTGGTTGGGTTTTTTTTGGGGGGGGGGGGGGGGGAGGTTTGGTGTTTTGTTTTTTTTTTTTTAGTTTTGTGAGTAGATGAGAGATTTCTCGCACTTCAGAGCAAAGGTTTTCAAATATTTCTGTTTAGCAGAAAGTTTCCAAGGTCCCTGAATACAGCTGCTGTTCCTAAATAAATGGATATAAAAGCATAGTTTCACAAACAGTGGCATGCATGTCAGCAGTAGTATACAGAAAATCTAGTTATCTACCTCTTTCCTGTTGAAGGAAGAGCTTGTTTAGACAGTTAAATGTCACTCCTACACCTGCCACTTCCATTAGTATTGTACATTACTATTCTTTCTGTGATGATGGTACCCAGGGAAAACTAAATTTAGGAATTCCTAAGTTAGAGTAATAAGATTTTTTTTATTATTTTGTTTTAAGTGGAGGTGCAATGTTCCAGCTGGAGTTTTATTCGGTTAAGCGTGCAGAGATAACGTTTAATGCAGTAAATGACTAAAATGTCTACCACTTTTATGAAAGAAAGTAACCTTCTTAATCTCTTGCAGGATGGGGTGTTACAGCAAAGACCATTCTAGCACTGTCATAAATCAGAGGTTAAGATTTGACTCTCAAATTTTCTGCTTCTTGCAAGGTGACTCAATACTGTAGGTGATGTACATGCACACATCATGGGTCTCTATAGCTTATCTTCTGGTAGGTGGGAGAAAAAAAAATGAACTTCACTAATTATAGTTGTAGAACAGGCTTCAGTTATTGATCCTAGTATTTCTAGCTGATTTCTGTGCTCCTTATTTTTTCTGCAGCTTGGCAATCTCCAATTTAAAATCTCTTCCTAAATAGGTGCCATTGAAATATTTCATGGTGTCAGTAGAATATACAAGTTGCTACATGACTTGTGCTTTTTAGTATGCTGTTGACCTAAGGCAGGAATATAAGGGATGATTTAAACTCTGTGTGCACACCTGCACAGACACAGATAGATAAATTTCTGGAAGTCACATCTGAATGTCAGCATTTTAAGCAGAAAAACATGGTGCTTCAATTCAATTCACAAAGTCTCCTTGCTCTAAAGCAGCCTTGGTTTTAGCAGGCACCATGTAGGGCCTTCTTGTTTTGCTTTGTTGTTGAAGGAAGTTGGGAAACCATTACCTTGTGAATATGTTGTTGTGTGGACATCTGGAAAAGTTAAGTGATTTTTTTTTTTTTTTTTAAAGGGCTAGTTGAACTTGGCATTTAATATTACAGTTTTGGCTAACTGACACTTAGACTACAAAGAAAAGCTCTGCAGGTTGTTTCAAAATTTAATGGAAATATTAATGTAAAAGATGGTTCTGTGTTGATTTGTGTAAATAATTTTAAATGGCTCTGCACAGTTGTTGGTGCATGGTGCTCCAGAATTTAGGGAATATCTTAGCACTTACCTGAAGACTCTTTGATGAAAAGAAGAAAAATGGTCCTTTACTTTTTCCCTTCCTATGATCACAGTGAGCGCACACAAGTAGGTCTTTTGCCCAAACTAGTAAATATTCATAGTAATTCAAAGAAGTCAGAATCTTGTTCTGTACGACAGAATAGAAACTCAGGGGTATTAGGAATGCATGATACCACATACGGTTTTAAGAGTTTGTGTCAGTGTGAAAAATTTTCATTAATTTCCTTTGGCTACCATATGATGGAAAATGTAAATAGAATAATGTAGCAAGCAAAGCAAAGCTGGGGATGTTATAGTAACATTCACTGCTATTGTATTGCTATGGCATGAGTACAGTTGCACTTTCAAAATTCATAAAATAAGTAATAAAGCCGTTTAACTAGTAGGCATATTAGTATAGCATTAAAAAATCATAGATAAGGTAAATTACTATTTTAAGATTTTGCAACATTAGTCATATATAAAGGGAGAATGCTTGTCATTTAAAAATATTTTGAGTTCTCGTTGCTGTGCTATTTTTGTTATCCAGAAAAACGAGACATTACTTATATTACTTTATAATGCAAATATGAACCCTTTTTGCTCTCTGTACATCAGTCTCAGAAGTATTATCTCTAACCTTTCTTTCAAAAATCACCTTATTTTAAAAATATCATACCATTTTTAAGCAAAATTATTTGCCTTTTCTTTTTAAAATTTTGTATCGTTATTTTGAAATGCTCACTATTATGCAATTAAGAATCTCAAAACTTTGATTATGGTAGTACACATTTTTGCTTTGTATCAAAGAATGCTACAATCAGAATATTCTTAAAAACAAGGTTGAGCAAGTGCTTTGATAGCCTCTTGTTTGTTGAGAATATGCATCCTGCAATACTGCATTTCTTAAGTTTTTTTGCTTGAGATGAAGCAAAAGTGTGCATCTTTCATTGTCAGACAAGGAAAATAGAGGAAACTTCCACTGTAGAGCAAACACGTGGAAAACAAGTAGTTGCAGTTCATGATTTCTTATTTGGAGCCAGTCATTAGCAGAAGAAATTATGCACGTTCTTCTCCTATTGCTTAAGTTACTGAAAAGCAAAGTCATTGCATTAGGAAAAAAACCCCCACCCAACTCACTTTTCTCTTGAATTATTCCTTGATACTATAAAGCAAAGATAATCCTTTAGTTAAAACTCCAAGGGTGGCATTGACATGGCTGCAGCCATCAAACATTAAAAAAAAAATTCCGTTTAATTGCTTGTGAATTATCATGTCTCTATTTAAATTTTCATCAAATTTCTTTCAATTAACTTGGTATTTTATAGAGGTAAGACTCAGTGTACAAATGGAAATCTCCAGTTTTTGCATCTGTTCACAGCAGCTCCCTACATATATGTATCTTTTAAAAATATTTTCCTTGGAAGTGTACAGAATACTTAAGTCTTTACTAAGAAGCTACTAGTAAGAAAATCTAAAATGTTATGATGTTAATCATGGTGATTTTTGTCTTTTTTCCTCCTTTGGTTAGTCTGCTTCTGAATGATAAGTATATAAAAAACCAGGCTGGCTTCAGATTTTTCTGCTTGGAAGAGTGATATGGATCTGGAAGGGATTTTCTGGGTCACTGCCATTACACACTGTTGCACAGCACGTTCATAACTTTGTCTAGCTTTGGTTTGAAAGCCTTCTCTACCACAGCTGCTGTTGAGCCTGGTTTTGAGAATCTCTGTGGTTCATTAGATAGCAACCTTCTTTCAACTTCCTGCTCGTTAGGCTTTGCACCTGCATTGCCTCTTGCTGGAAATATTTCTTTTTCTTCTTGCCTATTTCTAGATAGGGATCATACCCTCTCTCAGCTTGGGCTGAATAAGCCATGCTCCTCTTACGCTTTCTCAAATACTAGTTTTTCTTCTTCTGATAATCCTGATAGTTTTTCTCTGACTCTATGTTATGTGTATGGCTTTAAGTCCATCTTTACTGAAAACATATAGCTGGGAATGTGTGCTGCATTTCCAAATAAGGTCTCTGCTGGGGCCATGGAGAAGAGCCTGAAACTACTGTATTTCTGGATGATGCATGCTGTGATCTCATTGGGTTCTTCTGCTGCATCACCTTAACAGTTCAGTCACCTTCTGATTAGTGAATACACTGAAACTCTTTTTACAGTCATTTCCGGCAGATAAGTTCCTAGATTCTTGGTTTTGGTCTCCAAGTGCATGATCTCACATCTTCTCATACTGCATTTTATTTCTCTTACGCCAAGTAGGAGTCATCCTAATCTCACAGAAGAGTGTCCTGCTCATCCCTTGTACCAAGATTGTCTCTTTGCACTGTGTTACCAGCATGTTTGTGTGTCCCATCCCCCCCACACACTTGGAAAGAGGGGAATTCTGAGGTATTTTCTATACCTATCATTTTTCATATCCCATCTTTAAAAAAAAAAAAAAAATTACTTGGGTTGCCCTTAATTCAATTTTTCTTTATTGTAGAATCGATTCACTTTGATTTCTTTTACTATCGTAAGTTAGTTCAGTGCAGTAAAATTCAGTGCTGTAGTTCAGTAGTAAACTGCAATAGTTCAGATTAAACAGCTGCAGTTCAAAGCTGAGATGTCCCCTCATGAGTGTTTTGAAAAACTTAACCAAGCTTAGTTAGATTAGCTGGAATGCTGTAATCATGAAATGAAATAATCCATGATCAGGTATAAAACAAAAAAAAGCAATACATGCTGTAAGAATGCCCTACTGATGGAGGCTTCGACACTTGAAATATATATATATCATAGGTCTTTTCTTTAACCATTTAAAATGTGCCCAGGATTGATGTTTTCACCTTTGGGTTAAACTTGTCTGTAGTGGTTTTCAATCCTGAGTGGTGCTTTAAAGCTGAAAATAAAATCTGACTGCAGGTGCCATGAGTTTTACCCCCACTGGTGCAATTGCTCTTTAGCATCCCCCATGTCCACTTTAGTTAGACTGCTGTATAAGAAACCCAAAATGAGTCTGTATATGAGGTGTACATGAGCATCCCCTCACTTAAAATGTTATGCAGGATTTAAAACATTTTGCTTGAAAATGTTTGAATTAACGTTTCCTGTAAACATATGTGCCCACATAAAGTGTTCTTGAACTTTTTCTGCTTTTACATCCTTAGGCATAAATCTTTTGTCTGATTTCCTGTGGAAGCAAAGTTTGTGACCAGGTTCTCTGTTCCTTCCTGTCCCACAGTTACTTGTAACAGGCCAAAGGGTTCAAAATTTAACCTTATAGGTCTCCAAAAGTCCTGAAAGTAGGCCATTTAGTTTCCAGTCCAGCAGTAGTTCTCAGCATATTAAACACCAAAACAGCCACAAAGAAGAAGTATTTAGAAATATCTAACTGTGGGAAAATCATCAACTGGAACATGCATTATATTAGTATGAAAATCAGTTATTCCCAAGAGAGAGATCTTTGCAAAGCCAGGCTTTATTAATTTTTTTGTCCTCCCTGTCTACTGCTATTAAATAGGGAGCTTTTACTGAAGTTCAGTGGTTGAGCTCAGTTTTCTATGCTCCTACCCTAGAGATATTTCAGAAGTCAATGGAAATGCCTCGCAACAGTTTTTCCTTCAGCCTAAGCTGCAATCATCATTGAGTGCCTATCCCTAGTTGTCAGTTTTCATTATGTAGATTTCCACAATGTGAATTCCCTTCCCAATTTTATTCAGTGTTCTTGGGAAGATGTTCGTTGGTGTGTGGGCATAGGCTGTGCAGGCTCTGTCAGGGCTCTAAATGTGAGTGCTTGGTGAGGCAGTGGGCTACTACCAAGAGTGATACGGTATGGCCTTGTAAACATGCAGACATAATACACTGGAATAGAGATTCTGCTTTTCACACTTTGAACTACTGTTCAGGGATGGGATCTGATGTGAATTGCAGACATTCATAAAACAGACCAAACCAATCAATATAAAATATCAGATACTGTTAGTGAAAAAAGAGGAGGAAGACCTGAAAAGCCTTCATACTCAATTCTGCAAGGTTTCACTTCCACTGCAGTGTTTGGGAAAAACTTTAGCAGATAGAACAAAAATCTTTCAGCAATTGAGTGGCAGATACAGGCAGAGACACAGATCTCCTTTTCTGTGAAGGAGATGGAAAAAAATGTGCACAGTGTCTGAGAAATGGTGTTCTCTGTAAAATCAGCCTATCCCATGCAAATAGCATTGCTTTGTTATTAATGTTAAGTGAGGTAAAGTGACTGAAATGTTGTGAAAGACCATGTTTGTCCATGTGGTTGAGGTTGCCAGAGAGTTGTCAGTACTTAAATGTATATCCACAGTCAAAACAGTTGCAGAACAGTCTTTTTATTTTGATCCCTGGAGCAGAACTGCTCTAACTTTAAAACCACCACAGGTACCGTATTTTAAAAGTACTAAATTATCCTTCGTTGCCCAATGAAGAAATTACACTTTTACCAGGTATTTTCTGAGACAAACTTCTGAATAAAGTTCTAAATAAAAATATTCTGATCTTGCAGATTTGTTGCTGTTCATTTTAAATATGTTATAATGGTTTGAGTTAAGAATTTCAAAACCCTGAGAAGAGCTCTGGAAAACTGAGTAAACGCTTTAGTACAGTATGATTTAGTTCAGTTTAGTGTGATTTAGTTCAAATCTGTTCTGCATTTTTTTTTCTTTCGTATTCTTGGTTCACAGTCACTGCAAATACCTGTATGATACAATTTTTTTTTTTTTTTTTTTTTTTTTTTTTTAGTTTTACATCATTTGAGCTGTTGCCAATAAATTGACATTCATTTTGCAGAAGGAATATTGTTTATGCTCTGGCACTGAAGAAGGCACTTTTGAATATAAAGTGCTGCATTGAATCTGACACACAGATGCTGTCAAAAGAAAAAGCAAATACTAACAGATCTGGTCCTACAACAGATAAGGTAGTTATGTTAAAGAAGAATGGGTGTGTGTCAGTGATGCATTTCATACTTTTCCTTTGAGAAGAGTTGTCCCTGAGAGCTTTTCTCCATTCCCCAGATACTCATTTACATTTCACCACCTCTGTCCCTCTGCAGAAGTCAATAATCCTTCAAGCAAAGGATAATTATGTTCAATGCATTACATGCTCATAGGATTAGCTGCTGAGAGCTATGAGATGTACAGCAAGTGGTAGTCAGTATGTGTTTTGTGCAGGAAACAAAATGAAGCTCCCGTGGACTGGTTCTGTCTCATTCTCTCTCCAAGACCAACAGATCATGTTGCATTAGCTTAAACCTCTGAATAGTTTTACGGGGTGCTACCTATAGGAAAGCATCAGTGCAGGAAAATATGGAGAGCTTGCCAGAAAAGCTCTTCATAATGCTTATTTCTATGTTAGAGGTGTTCTGCTGTGGGCTTTGTATATAAACAACTGCTTAACCACAATAGTATCCAAATGCAGTATTTTCAGAACATGGGTTGTGTCTTGTGTTGTACTCAAGATGAAGAACACTTTTGAGAGTAGGTCTTTGTAAAGTTTGAGCCGCAGTTTCACATAAAGATGTCTATTTGAGGAAAATTTGGAGACTCAAAATATATGAGATACTATTGTATAAGTGAATGATATACAGAAGACGTAATTCAAGTCAGAGGGTTTTTATTTGACTCCTGCTGAAGTTTTAAGAGAAAATACATAGAAACTTCTTAATGTTTTCCATCCCACCCCTAAATACAAGGAAATCCTGCTTCCATGGGAATTGCATCCTAATTTGAACTGTATGTAGTTTAAACTTTTATTTTTAAATTTAACTCTGCACTGGACATGTCAGCCTGCATCATGTCTGTAGACAGAATCGATAGAAATTACTTTATTATTCAGTAATTACTTACATTGACTGCTGTGTTTTAAGTCACTGAACCATAAAAATGTTTTCCTTGATGTTTCTCTTGGTTAGTGAAAGAATTATGTTGAACTAGCATGTTGATGAATACCCACCATTATTGGAAGTATTTCTTCCTTCAGTCATTAAACATCATAACATCTGGGTATATCCTTCAAACGCATCCAACAGACCTACAAACATTTAATATAAAAATGAACATTTACATAAAATAGTGAAATAAAATGTTACTGAATTGATAGGATGCTGAAGAATACTGGGTTGGTGATCTAGACTCTTGTAGTGCAATGAATGTTTTAAAATTTCTATCTTGGTGGGGAAAAAAATGGGAAAGACTTAGGCATAGTATTTATTTTATTTGGCTACTGTTGCTCTTCCTTTATGGAAAGATAGAGTATACCAAAATAACTTCATTGTAATTTACTTATTTAGATTTGTGGGACTAAATTCATCATCTAGAAAAGAAATAAAACTATTTTTTTATTATTTACCTTGGCTTTTATTATTTTATTAGCAAAGAGGTACTACAGAATAAGCACTGAGATGCATGTGTTCAGAGGCTTGAAGAATCAGTGTTTGCTTGTGTTTCTTAAATTTCAGAAAGTGGAAATAGTTTATAAAGGTGATATTTTGTGTTGTCTTATGTCTACTGTACTTGCTTGGCCTATCTTAGTGGCACCTAATTGCCTATAGGATCATTCATCGTGAATTGCATAACAGAATGTTACACCTTTGCTCTCTTAAATTCCATCTTTCTGCAGATGTATTTCAGTCACTTTGCAGGCTTTATAAATCTTTCATAAAGTGCTGAATGGCCTTCAGTAGAAGACCTTGTTTATAAAACGCTTACTGATATGTTTGCTCTAAAATGAATGCTATGTTGGAGCTCTCCAGCCAGCATTCCTCTTGTATTTTAGAATTATATTTGTGTGTATATCTTTCTTGTTGGTGCATTTGTGCTTGTTGTTTTCACATATAACTGCATTTATAAAAATTATAAATGTATATAATTTATAAAAATTATAAATGTATATAGTTTATATATTTTATATATAGATATAATTTATGTTAAAATTATAAAAGTAAAACAAAACAAAACCCCAAACCAAACCCCACATACACAACAAAAAAACTTAGAGGAATACTATTTAAATGAAGAAAGGGTTTTGGTATCATTTCACTCATGTTTTGCTGGTTTCATACCTTTTTAATGATATATCTGAAGATTTTAATTTCTTGCCTAGTAAATATTTTGAAAATATATTAATTTTTTTTGTTTTAAATACTGTATTAGTATGATGAGCCCAATGATTTCTTGAGTGAAAGTTGCATAGAATGCAGCTGAGCTCAAGCATTTGGCCAAGAGACTAAGAAAGAGGAGAAGCCCAGTACAGTCCCACTAGTAGCATATATATTGCCTTTTGTTATACAGAAAGGCACACTGTAGGGTAGGAGAAAATCATGATGTTCTTAAAATAGGAGGAACATATTCAGAGCAAAGTAATTGTTAGCTTTGCATGCATAAAGTGGTGACTCACTTTGAGGGTGGAAGTAATAAAATGCTGCTTTTAAGATAGCAAGATGTGATAGGGTTTAAGGTATTGTATGGTTCAAAATGGAGATACCTCTTTGTCCTTAAGATAGTTTCACATAATTGTTTAAGTTTTCATTTGTTTTATGGTTTTCAAGAAGTAAAAGCATGGGGTTCCCAGCTGTACAGTTTTCCTTTGGTTTCTTTACATGTATGTAAACTATTTAAATGTATGTATACATGCATGCATGCATGCTTATTAAGAGGTACATGTATATTTATAAAATACTGTTTTGATCTCTGTCAAATTAAGATTAGGGCTTTGGTGTTAACTATTTTATTGGTTTGTGTTTTCTATTAAAAACTTTTTTCCCCTGTTACGTCATATTTCATTAGTTCTATGCATATGTAGCCTTAACATTTTCTCACTTAGGAAGTTTGTCCTGAAAATAGGTTATGAGGGCAGTTATCTGACCCTTTTAATTACTATTAATTGTTTAATGTAGTGTAGTGAAACTACATTTACTTAAGAAGGACTCGTGCATTTATTTTTCTAACAGCCTTCCATGTTTTTATTCTTGTCTGCTAGTTCATTCTGATGCTATGACTCCCAAGTGTTCAGTAACAAAGTTAAGAAATACTGTAGTTGCTGGCTTCAGCAAAGCTGTAGTTTAGTATTGTCACAGAAAAATAAGTACTCTTTATGTGAAATACACAAGTTGCTTTTGTTCCTTATTCCTTTGAATGACTCCTTAAAATTAGCCATCATTTAATGATAATGCAAAACAAGATAAAAGTGTCTCTTTGGTTCTGATGCCATTTGTGGTGTCTTTAGTTTGTTTTAGCTGATGTTACTGAGGCAAAGGGTATGTCCTTAGACTTACTCATACTGCTGCATGATCTGGAGGATAAGGCATGTGTTAAATATCTAGCCTGTGCACTTTTTGAAACATTACATGAAAACCTTTATTTTTACTGTGATACTAAATACTACAGTGAATACGAAAATGTTGAATGGAACAATAGCTGAATACAAGCACTGAGTGCTTAAAAATTTCACGATAAAGCGATATTCAGTAGCACAGCAAATATATCTCTTGTAGTGAAGTTAACTGTCATACGTTTCCCAAAAGTAGAATTGGTGTTCCTAGCCATTTTTTCACTGGATATAATAGCATGGTTTCATGATGTTGTTTTCTAATCATGTTCCACTGCAAGTAAGAAATTAGATGTAAATACCCTGGTTCGGGCCAAGCAACTTTGTGCTGGTTGCTGACACTACTGAGTTTGTTGAACATTGCATTTTATTCTTGCCTGCTTACCGAAACCATTTACCAAACATTGTGCTCCAGGAGTGTCAGGTGTAGCCTCTTACGTACAAGACTTAAGCATGTGGTTTTTCATTGTCATCAGTACTTTACTTTTTCCCATTGTGTACAACTCTGTACATTAAATATTTTAAATAGCAGTATGTGACTAAGAAATGCATGTATTTCTCACACGCACTTTTCATTGAGCTCACAATTTAAATGTTTCAGCTTATTTAATTTTTGTGGGTTTTTTTAATCCTCGCACAATTTCTCAACTTATTTGGGGGTAAGGCAGTTGAGGTGGATGCTGCTTTTGGGCATGTAGCAAAGATGTGAGCATGTGCTTTCTGCTTGTAAATAGTCCTATTTGATTAGGATCAAAGTGACTAGTTCAATTGCCCTAAGTAAAATGCCCGCTTCTGATCTTCTGCTGTCACCACTTGGCAAGTCCAGCTCATGCAGCGTGGCTTTGACTTGAGGAGTTATTCTGAAACCAGTAATCACCAAACATTCAGCTGATTGTCTACAGCCAAAAAAATTCAGAAGGCTTGCTTTTATTTGCAGTGTATTTCATCTGTTATTGTGGAATCCCCTGCCTCTTCTTATTGCCTGTGTAGTAACAAAACATAAATCCTTGCTGTTCATTTAAAACACTAAGTGCAGTCATTATATTAAACATAGCTTGATTTCATTTTTTAATGTACTAACTGGATTTGCTTTGATGCAAGGTTCTTAAGAATTGTTATTGCATTGATAAAAAATAAATGCGATTGTTAATGACATGGAGATATTTGCAGGGCACTATGAAAAATTGAACGCGTTTGGCTGGGCGCAAGACTCTGTTGACATGCACCTCCCTGTGGAGTTAATACTTATTTGGGATTGAAATAGTTATTACTTTATAAAATCTAAAACTCTAAAAATACTATATCTTTGTAGGTTATCATTAAATGTGTGACTCTTAGATGATTTGTGCATGTATCTTAAAATAATATGTAGGATTTCTACTTGGAAGTAAACCTGGACTGCTTTAATTCTAAGAGACTGTACTTCTAGGAGTAGTCATAGACACATTGCAAAAGCTGTGGTGGTTCATTTACTATACATTCTACCCATGGAATGTATACTTATTTGTAGAATGGCTCGAATCATGATAAAAAATGGATATAGTGGCCTGAATATCAGTATATACTGTTCAGTTTTGTGATAATTCAGACTTACAGATTGAAAAGGGAAGTAGCAGAGACAACAGATACTATAAGTAATGCACTCCTTAATGCTGTATTTTCTGCTTCTGGTATATCACCAAAAGTGGTGAGCATAACTAGATTTTTCTGGAGGCAGTATCCATGGCTGTGTGTATTAGAGTATTGCTTTTGTTAATTGCCCTTTCTTTGTTGATTGGTATATGAACATCAACTCTAGCTCTAGGCTTACTAAAGCTTTTTAGGATTATTAATGTCTGGTTCCTGTTTTTAGCCCCTCTTTCAGGTAAAATATTAAGAAAGAATTGTTTAAAATGCAGCCATTTTTGCTATCACTGATGCAGTCATGCTGTAACAAGGAAGAAATCCTTTTCAGGCGCATTAGAATAGGAAATGCCAGTCAGTCTAAATAAGACTAAGGTTTCCAGTTGTGTGTGCTTTCACCACAAATTCTAAAGCCAAGGTTCTTTCAGGGCATGTTCCGTAAACAGACTGAAACCAGGAAAACAGCAGTAAAATCACTCAGTACCTTTAACCGTATAGAGCTAATCATTTTTTCAAGCACACTCTTGTGACTTGCAGATTACTTGTTTCATAACCTTTTATACTGATCAACGTATTATATCTTAATGCTGAATGAGCTTATATTTTCATTTTCATCCAGGGAGAACGGTAATAGTGCCAAGGTAGCATTCATAACTGACATGGATGGACACACTGGTACAAACACACCTCTGTAGACAGTATCTACTGTGTCTTGAGTTGAAACAAAAAAAAAAAAAAAAAAAAAAAAAACAAAAAAAACAAGGAAAGGCTTTTTAAAATTATTGAGGCATTTATTGCATACCAAAATTGACATGTTAACATACTTTTATTAACTAGCAGTGGGATGCCAGCTTCTTGGGGAAAGGAGTAATTTGCCCCTGAAGTAGCATTTAAATATTTCTTCAGACAGCAAATATTTTCCTTTATCAAATTTGACTTTCTGTGGTTTGGCAATGTTTATAGTTCTTATTGATTTTCATGGGAGCTGTGTGCATAAAGCAGTAGTAAAAAATATACATCACAAATCTTGGTGAGTGATTGTTAAATGATCGAATATAATCTTGATTCGTTCTTCAGCACTGTGTGTGAGCAAACTAATTTCAGGATTGTAGCTCTTTGCAGTTGTGTCAGTCTTCCCACTTTTCCGATTTGCCATCATGTTACTTGGCTCAAAGTATAACAGACAGCTCAGTGGCTTGGATTTTACTTGCCTTTAATGTACTTTGTCAACTTCAGAAGCAGAAAAGTTAGCCAAATCCAGAGCAGTGCTTGTTGGTTTGTTTTGTTTTGTTTGTGTTGGTTTTTTTTTTGGTTTTTTTTTTTAAGGTATGTGACTACTCGCTGTTAATCCCCATTCTGCAGGGAACCATTGATATTGAAACTAGCACAACATTTGTATGTGCTTTAATTCTGTCCAAACCCCATAGCAAGATACTGAAGGGTTTTGGCATAAGGGTTATTACTTCACTGGTGTTTGTCCTCAGATATATGGGGTTTTTTAAATCTTATATTTGCAGCAATTTTGTGGTATTTTGCTGACTTCTGTATGAATTTTAAAAAAACTGCAAAACTCAAACTTTCATGCTGCATTCTCAAGCCCCAGTGGTTTTCTTAATAAACTTGGTACTGGCAGAGAGTAAAGTGTGACGTAAATAATTTGAATTCATTTTGCTGTGTATCTACCTCAAATTGTAATGATGCTTTTTCTGCTCCACCTATAGCTTCCTGCAGATTTCACAAAGCTGCACCTTACTGACAGTCTCCACCCACAGGTGACCCACGTTTCATCTAGTCACTCAGGATGTAGCATCACTAGTGATTCAGGAAGCAGCAGCCTTTCTGATATCTACCAGGTAAGACTGGAATGGATGCTGATGGGAGGTGCAATTGCCAATAGTTTTGACGTTAATAGCTGAACGCCTGTGCTATTGCCTATTGTCAGTTTTTGTCTGAAGACTCAATAGACTTAAAAAAACTGATTTTTATTTGAATTGTAAAAATTTCAGGGTTTTATCTGCCATGTACTAGATCTGATGTTTGAAAACTCGGCAAGCAATCTGCAGCACGGTGACATGATGTGTGTTGCCGTAGTTTGTCAGGATTCGAGTCAGCAACGTAGAGATGTAGTGTTTCACAACACTTCAGGACTGCGCTTCATGAATTTTGTTTCTAATTTCTGATTTTGGGGGAGGAAATCTCCCTGAACTTCAGCATAGAGAGCCAGTGTGGCCTCTCCAGCAGATGTCCATGGTGGGACCTAGGAGGTAAAGGGGTTCTGTTCCTGACTCCAGCACTTCACCTCGTCTTTCTGTCTGTCTGATTTGCCATACATATAACAGTAGCTGTGATGTTTACAGATCAGAATTTCAAAACTATAGATTTAGGACCTTGTAATGTGAGGGATTTTTCTTCTTGATGCTGTGTTTTACAGCTCTTAGATGTGTTGGCTTCAAAATCTGGAACATACTCAGTGGCAGGGACAAAGAAATACGCAGCGAGCAGCCTGTGCTGGCCTGACATGAGGGGCATATTCCAATTTCCCCACCTTGTAGAGACTTGGTGCCAGCCTCTCAGTAGTGCTTTCTCTCCTGGCTGTCCTGGGTGAGAAGGTGAGGTTGAACTTGTGACGCTCTTTTAAGTTGTTATACTTCTGAGAGGGCTTCTTGTCATAAATCTTTGTGCTCTTTGTTTGGAGCAGCTTGAGTTTGGAGAGACTTACTGTGAAACTGATCCAGAGGGTCCCTAGAGCACTTGGGGATATGCATCCTTCCTCTGAATATAAATTGGAAAAAAAAACTAAAATAAAAAAAAAATGAGGAAGTCTACATCCTTCACTTGATGTTTACAGTTCTTGCAATGTCAGAGGAGGATTTGTCCTGATAGGAAAGTATAGCAATTTCTTATTCGGGGGGTGGGAATCTAATCTAATTAAAGTGTTCTATTAAAACAAACATAAAAAAATTAACGAGACCACTTCTACATGCAGCACTGTTTACCAGAAGAGGAATAAAGTTTGTTTGGGATGGTTCTAAAAATGCAAATGTAGCCATTCAAACAATGGGAGAAGCATCATCTGTACAAATACCTACAAGTTCAGTTGTGAGCATAGTTGTAGCATGTAGTCTGCTTCAGGTGAATAAGCTTGTAGGCTTTTCTGTGGGAGAAGATAGGCTATAAAAAGGTCCCAGATCAATTTAGACAGTAATTGCAATAATGCAAAGGTTTATTTTTGTGAAAAATGTCAAAGTAACTGAACACTTTAGGCATAGCACATGCCAGTCAAGTATGTTTGTCAGAGTTTCTCCTGAAGAGAGGATTACTTTGAGACAGGATTTAGGTTTATGCTGTGAGGGTGAAGAAGATGTAAAATCAGCTTTGTTCTTCAAGTCTTCTATAGATTTTCATACCTTTTATTCCAAAGATTTTCACTTTAACATAAAAATAACAAGTACCTCTAGAGACACAGTTGTAGGTGGCATGTAGTTACAGTCATACAGTTACTCTCTAGATAAGTTGGAAGTAAATTTTTGAAGAGATTTTCAGCAAAACTTTCATCACTGTGAAAATGATCACTGAATTTCTGGGAAATTAAACAAAACCAAACAACTGTACAGAAACTTCAGAGAAATACTTCTTTATGTAGTCACCAACCTGGTGTATGACTCCTATGATAAGTTTTGTTTGCAATAATGGAATCAACAGAATGGTTGGTGTTCAGAGAGAGTTAATGGTTTTCTGAAGTATTTACATGGAGAACATTTACTTTTTAAATATTCTTTTCAATTTAATTTAAAAAATAATCCATTCTTGGTGATCTTAAAAAATATTATCTGGTTTCTTCAATTAATCTACAATTAATACCTCATTTAAAGATGTCTTGGCACAGATGTATTGAGAACTGTGTAATTGTACAATGTCGAATTAATTGTTAAGATAACCTATGTCCATATCAACATTGAGAAATATGAGTATGTATTGCGGAACGTAACCCCATGTTTTTGTGTTAATATACATACTCGAAGAAACATTTATTAAGAAAATAAATTGATAAGTTCAGGTGTGGAAATTGATAAGGTTCTTAAATTCTTGAATTTAACTTAAGGGTAGCAAGTATTGTTTGACTTAATGATTTCTCATATTGTGGTAAATCATTAATTTCTGACCTCAATTTCAGTCATAAAGGAATGTAATGTAGCAATGTCCAATTAGGTTAAAGTACTGCCAAAAAAAACCCACAACAAAATAAAATGGCTGTAATTTGAATTCTCTGGGGTCAAGTCAAGGATTAAATAAACAGAAATACTTTTTGAAACCAAGAGATTGGATCAGTCATTCTCTCTCAATTGTTTGCCTTTTAATTCTCTCCCAAGTGTTTATTCGAAAACAGTAAACCATAACCAAGCCATCTACATATTTGTTTTTTACTTCAAATTTAATAGGTCTTAGGCAAAGCTCAATATCATTGTTCCTCTGATTCTTTTGTTCTGTATATAATGGCTTTTTTCTGTTCAGTAGGGTGGACTTCTGTTCATTATGGCTAAGTATAAAGCAATGATTTAGAAAGATTGCCATCTTATCTTGCAATTGATAAATAAAATAAATGTTTTCTTTTCTTAAATTATACTATTAATTAGATCCTTACTGTTGAAATCTGAGGTAATGCTAGGTCATATTTTGCATCCTAGTAAGTTTTAGTTCTGTAGCCTTAAGAGCAGCTGTTTGCAGTGAAAATACGTTCATGGCCTTTTAAGATTTTTTTTGAATAAATCATGAAGCTGAATCTTCAGATGCTTTCAGCATTGAGCTGAGAATATTTCCTTTTAAATATTAATGCTGTAACTAAATTTATTTGTCAAATGTTGTACATGAAAGAACTTCTTTTAGGATACGAAGTACTTACCAAAATAAAATACATAATCCTTTGTGTTTACCCCACCCAAGTCTCAAAAATATTTCGGATGCCAATTAGTAAGGTCCTTAAATGTTGTTACTTTTATTTTAGGAAATAAGTTCATAAAGTGACTAACTCTGTAGTGTGACTGGAGAGGAAGGGGATACTGAATGTTAATAGATTGTGTGCCGGCTTGTATTTGCCAAGAACAATACTTTGCTTCTGGCTTGTATTGACTTGGCAAAGCAAATCATTCACTGCTGCTTCTCATGTATGGCTGCTCGCTCTTGCTTCTCATGCTTAGTTAATGCTTGCTATATGGAAGCATATACCTGTTCCTATATGCTCCTAAATGCTTCCTACACCTGTCATATATATTACCAGATGATGATCCTGGTTTGAGAGTGAGGAGATTTAAGCCCATGAACGCATTTTATTCTCCCTCCCTGTTGTGTTGGCTCAGCTCTTTCCTTTGCCAGCCTTTCTTTGCCTTATCCTGTCCTCAGCCCGGTGGCTTCCTGCCGGCCCTACGTGCCCTCTGGTGTCTGCCCAGATACTGCTGGCGGTACAGGAAACCGGGAACATCCTTTCTGAGACCCTCCCAGGATGTGTGTATCGCTTGGAAATTTTCAAGATGTCAACTTTGTTTTCTCACGAGTCTGATATGGTAACTCATAGAAGAAAGGTCCACTTTCCAGAAAGTCTTCCTGAGAGCGCCCAAACCTTTCTCTCTCTCAAACCAGAGAGTCCATGCAGCCTGCCCCTAAGTTGTTGTCTGCAAAATAAAGAGGTTTTACCTTAAGATTAAGTCAGTCTTTCTGACTATATCAGCCTCTGCAGTGCAGGGCTCTGGTTAATGCAAGGACATCTGAAACGGTCAAGTAAGCTAGGTCCTACTGAACTCTCCCCCAGCTTCGGCTAAGTCCTCTGCAGTACCTCAGCACTCCTGGTGAGTTCAGGTCCTCTAATTTGTTCTGCAATTTATAGCCTAGGAGTAGCTTTCAGAGTCCTTGTTCTGTATGCCTGTGGTCACAGCGAACGTTGCTCCATTTTGAGAAAGTGGCAATTAGTTGGCAATGGAGGACGATGCTGTTCCTGGTGTGCTTTGTCTGGATTATTACATTTTTCCATCTCTAGGGAGGAATAGTGCTCAGACTGATGCCTGTGACAGATGTGAGCTGCTGTGCTGTAAATTTGTAGTAGATAATGAAAGAATAACTACGAAGAGAGACAGCAGTAAAAATCTTAGACTGAAGGAGTTTTAAGGTATTTCATGGCCATTTGCACTCATGTTAGTAGAGTATGAAAAAATAATTTCACTACCTTAAATTTATGTATGAGTTGTATGCATGTAATAGTTATAATTGATATATATATGATAATTTTTTAACAAACATAGTATAATTACATGGTTTGAATTTCATAGCAATTTATTAATATTGTAAATTTTTGCCCAGTTGAAAGCTAATGTAAAACAAAACCCCAGCCATGTTTTCTCTCTGTGGAAAAGCTGGATCCGATGTACCTATATAATGACAGGAGAAAATCTTTCAAGCCTAATGGAACTTCTGCAAGTGATTTCACAAGAGGTGTAGTGCCAGAGTTCTTGGTGTTCTGTATCAGTATTGGCTCATAAATTATGAAGTAAAAAATGAATGTTTTCACTAATAAACATTTTTCACTTCATTTTTTAGTTTATTTTTTAGCCCTTAAACTACAATGATTGAAAAATGAGGTGGGGATGGTTTTTTTGAGCTGAGCTTGGCTGCTTGCTTTGTTAGCTTCATGGACTTGAAGGACTGCACCAGGCAATGAACATATTTCTGGTTTGCGCAACAAGTGTCTTCATGCTTTTTTTTCCCCAGTGTTTTTCTCTTGCACGTTTGGACATTTTGGATTGTCGATTTAGCTGATGACATTAGTCATAAAGGGGATTTATTACTCAAAACGATGCAATTTTTTCTTAATGTTTCCTAAAGAAAGTGGTTAAAATAATGTCGTGGTTTAAGCCCAGGCACCACGAAACCGCTTGCTCACTCCTCCCCTGCCCTGGTGGAATGAGGAGGAGAAAACAAAGAAAAGCTCGTGGGTCGAGACAAGGGCAGGGAGGGATCACTCACCACTTATGGTCACAGGCAAAAAACAGACTCAACTTGGGGAAAAAACAAAATCAATTTAATTTACTACAAATCAAATCAAAACAACGATAATGGGAAGCAAAACCAAATCTTAAAACACCTTTCCCCCACCCCTCCCTCCTTCCCAGCTCAACTCCACTCCCGGTTTTCTCTACCTCCTCCTCCCCAGCGGCACCGGGGGACGGGGAATGGGGTTGGGGTCAGTTCATCACCCCTTGTCTCTGCTGCTCCTTCCTCCTCAGGGGGAGGACTCCTCACTCTTTCCCTGCTCCAGCGTGGGGTCCTTCCCTTGGGAGACAATTCTCCATGGAACTTCCCTGGCATGGGTTCTTTCCGTGGGCCGCAGTCCTTCAGGCACAGACTGCTGCAGCGCGGGCTTTCCCATGGAGTCACGGCCATCGTTGGGGGCATCCCCCTGCTCCGGCATGGGCTCCTCTCTCCCCGGGCTGCAGGTGGGCATCTGCTCCCTTACTCACTTTCATGGGCTTGGGGGACACAGCCTGCTGTCTCACCATGGGCTGCAGGGGCAGCCCCTCCTCTGGTGCACCGCCTCCGCCTCCTTCCTCACTGACCTCAGTGTCTGCAGAGGGGTTCCTCTCACATTCCAATCCCCCCACTTGCTACCGGTTTCCCCTCTTAAATCTGTTCTCCCAGAGGCACTACCACTGTTGTTGATGGGCTCGGCCTTGGCCAGAGTCGGGTCCGACTTGGAGCCGGGGAAGCTTCTAGCAGCTTCTCACAGGAGCCACCGCTGCAGCCCCTCCCCCACTACCAACCCCCTGCCACACAAACCCAAAACAAATAAAAATAAACAAATGTCTAGGCTAAAATACTCTGTTTAAAATACTAAGAAATCAGTAGTTAATACGGCTAATTTTAAGGGTTTTCTAGTTTTTTCTATTTATGTTAAGATCAGCTTTTTCTGCAAACCAGTGTAGAAAAGAAAACCGTGAAGGCAACCTAAAACAGAGCCAGTCGTCTTGTAAGCAGTTCTCCAAGTCCTCCCATTTCTTCCCCATAGTAAGGCTGGTGTGTGTATGCAGGCATGTGTGATAAAGCAGTTATAACACGGGAGGGACAGTTACTTGACTGTAAAGGTACAGATCTGTTGGATAAGCCAACATCCTCCTTGGCCTCTTCTGATCTTTTTCTCAACAGATACCGAAAAATTGGTTGGAGAAGGAAATGAGGCAGTAAAGGAGGTCACCTTCTTTAGCTGTTCATGTAGTCTTACCACCTCTCTCATTATGTCCGTGTTCATGATGCCTCCAAAAAATGAAAGACTAGTAAAGTTAGGCTTAATCAGTTTCCTCTCATACCAGTCTAAAGGGACTAACAGGGTCTTCCATTTCCCCAGTCTGCCCAGTTTGACCTAAGGGAATGATAGATTTTTGTTGGTTTTTTTCCCCCTCCTACTATAAGTCAAGGAGCCAAAGGCTGAGAAAACTTACAGAAGGCTCCTTTACTTTCCATCTTTTCCTAGTTATTTCATGGTATTTGTTTAATTAGCTGTTATTACTCAAATCTAGAAGTGACTGTGGTCTTGGAGATCCTTAGCAGTTGGAACAAACATTTTTGTATTACTATAATACTAGCCTTAATAAGACACTGCTTAAAGTTGGGCAGGTCACCTTAGGTACCATATGTGAAATAACTCTTCAACTCAGGCTTGAAAATGTCTGTCTTAAGTCTTCTGACTTTCTTGTTGGTGATGTGACAAATAAAATATTAGGCTGTCATGTGATTCCTTTGAAGCTTCAGCAAATTTTTCATGCCGTCTTTCCAACTGTGAAGAAAATTCTCATTGCAACTGGTATTCAGACTTCAGAGAGACATTGTTTTGTACTTCAAGCTGCAAGCAGCGTTTTTCTTACATGCAGTGTCTTTAGATTTATTTAAGTGAAGCTAATTTCTCTTATTACCCAAGAAACAAAGGACAAAATGCATTTGTGAAAGCACTGATTTCCAAGGTGTTCTTCATCCTTGATTAAATGCCTTGGGAAGCTCTAAGCCTCATGACTGACTGTAGTACAAATTCTGTCAGGTATTCATCTTGGGTTCTGGATTTTCTCATCCTGAGGTTTATAAGGAAGCCTCTATCCTCAAAGGAGCTAATCAAGGTTTTCCCTTCAGTCTTACACAAATGCATGGCTGTTGCTTCATAACTAAGGGTTCCTTTGCGGACGTGCTTGATTTTTCTAACATGTGAGGGGTACAAAAGTATTCGAAGTTGAAGTTTAATGTGTCAGCAAGAGACCTGTGAGTGCTTAACGTCATACTTGATGCTACGAAGCCTAAAGAAGCTATTTGCGATGTTTTGTAGATAAATTGGTGTGTGCTTTTAACATGAAGACAGATCCAATTATTCTTAATAATGTAACAAAATTCATGCAAAACTTTTTGCATGTATAAACTCAGAAGGAGTCCCTGTGGGATGAATTGTTTGATTCTTTACTACTGTGAATGCATATTGCATCCTTTGCTAACTTTTGCATAATCATATCTTTTTCAGAAAATTGCTTGGAGAAAAAGTTTTTCTTCTTTTTTCTCAAAAGATACAGTTTATTTTTAAAGGTTAAAGTTAAATTAATAAATTTTCTTGTTACTCTGTGGAATGTTGCATTCAATTCTGAGCTTTGTTGCAGTGGTTTATATTTTTGGATAACTAGTAAGTTAGAAATAGTTGCTTTAACATTCAGATTTCTACCAATGACTTCAGTTGTCAGAAAGATTTAATTAGCTCTGTAAAAAGTGGTCATCTTCAGGAAATACTTGTAACCTTCAGCTGTAATTTTTAAAATATATTCTGAATACATAATTGCATTTAATTTGTGTGAGAATTTTTTTAAAACAGCATCAACTTTTCTTGATAATAGAGCTTTGACTTCTGGTTTTGGTTTATTGTTTTAAGACAGTCAACTTGTCTTTTAATAATCAGTTTTGTAGAATATGTCTAATTTTCTCATGTATGTTAGCATTGTGTGACTAAATTTAGTTCTGCATTCATCTTACATGTTTTTGAGAGCTTATTCTAGGCAGGTAGGAGGGGTGCTTATTAGTAATGGGAAGGTCTGCAAAATTGACTCGTGAATTAGTCCCACTGTCACTGGAATTGTCACTGTTGGAGACTTCTGATTCTGACAGATTGGTGTCATAAACTGTGTGTCTACTGACTCATCGTCACTAATTTTTCCACCAGTCGCTTTTGGTGAAGGCTATTTTGTAAGAGTAGTTAGAGCAACTGTTTCAAATATATCATAGAGAACATGCATGTCAAGCACAGTAAGACTGCTAATGAAAATACTACTATCAGTGCTATCAGTTTTGTGATTTGTTTGCATGCCTGTATACCATCCTTCTTTACCCTGCTTAAGAAATACTCGGCATTTTTTCTTAACCGCCCCCCCCCCCCCAAAAAAAAAACCCAACCCCCCCCCAAAAACCCCAAAACACAAAGTGAGAATAATTTGGATACTGTGTAGTTGCTGTTATGCTTTTTATATTAACAAGACCCTGTTACAAAGCTTGTGTTGCATTGTAGGACAGAAGCATTTAAGAATGTCACTAGCTGCCCTGATCTGTCTCCAGCCATATGCTACCATTCGTAAGGTGGCTGTGTATAATGGCATTAAAGTAACAGATGTCAGCCACAGCTAGTGAGGCACAAATAGGGAAGATGATTCTATGAAAATACCAATGTAATTTGTCTTACCTTCTCTGTGTTTGGAGGGTTGACCTAGTTTGGGGTGTTTCTTTTTTTAACCAGTGTGAGAGGCAGATCAATAAAACAGGCTTTAGTAGCTGTGTTTTGCCCCATGTAGTGTTTTTAAAGTAGACGTGAATGCACTGTGTGTTTCCAGAGTCTCAGAAACAAACCATCCCTGTAAGGGGTGTGAAACTTGATTTCTCAAGCCATGGCTTAAAACTTGCTTGTTAGAAGCTTGCATTTCCTTAAAAATTTCCTTTCCAAGGCAGAGCCTTGGCTGCTGCCATGGTAGTAAATCAGGTTCTGAGAAAAAGAAGCTTTATCAGCTGTGACAGACAAATGTTTGTGGGATTTATTAAGTGTTTGGGCTTAAAACTGAATCATTAAAATGTATTTACCTTTAGGTGCTATGTTAATGACCTCAGGCTATATATGGACTATGTTCTCCTTCATTTTAATACAGTTTAAAGGAGGTTATGTTTGGCAGATATTCTGTGTAGTCCATCTGTGGTGTTTAAGCAGTGACTTCGCATTTTTTCTGCATTTGTAAATTCTTATACAGTTTATCAGCAAATGAAAGCCATATTTAACTATGTTGAACTGGAATTGTAAAAGAAAAATATAGTCCTAGGTTACTGGGAGATAGCTAAATTCCTGTAGCGTTTTGATGCTGTACTTATTTCCCAAAACTGTCTACTTAAAATTACATTGTATTTCTAAGTGTCTGAAAATGTAAAGTTGGGGCAGGAACAGAAACTGTTTTAAATGAACTGTTCATTTAAAAAAATTATGTTCAGCTAATATTCCAAGAAATTGTTCCTTGAAATACAACTGCCTTCAATTCCCCCCAGACCTACTGATTAAATAATGTTTGTTGAATCCTGTTTGTGTGGCTGATTGAAACAAGTGTTAAAAGCCCTGTTAAACAATGGCTTTGGGTTGATTAATTGTTAGTTGTTTCAAAAAGATATGTAAATAAAAAAAGCAATATAAAAAATATTGAGTGAATTTATGATTCATCTGTTAGGTGATAGAATTCATTTGTATACATTTGACTAGAAAACTGTAGCAGTGAAGAACACATTTGAATGTTTTCTTTTTGTTTGGTTGGTTTTGTTTTTTAATTGTTGATACATGAATTTAGGCTACAGAAAGTGAGGCTGGTGATATGGATCTTAGTGGGTTGCCAGAGACAGCAGTGGATTCTGAGGATGATGATGATGAAGAAGACATTGAAAGGGCATCGGATCCTTTGATGAGTAGGGATATTGTTAGAGACTGCTTGGAGAAAGACCCAATAGACAGAACAGATGATGACATTGGTAAGTATTGCAATGTAGTAAAATACTGTCAAACTTGTTCTTCTTCATCAAAAGTATATTCCTTTTTGAGCTTGAGGTTTTATTTTCATCATTGGCTTTTGTAGTTGGTAAGTTCAGTGTTTATTCTGTAAGGTGATTCATAAATGCCATAAATTCAGCCAGTGAAGGAGTACAACCACAGAAGAGGAGGAAAACACACATAATATGGGTGAAAACTATTAGTTTCTGGCCCTTTGTATCTCAAGCTTCAACTTCTAATTGATATCAGAACTGGTTTATGAAGCAAACATCGTTGTGTACTGTCATTACAGACAGAACCTTGGCAAAGTCGTCAGTGTCAACACTGGATGCTTACCACATTAAATTTTTTAATTGTAAGTTGTGACGTTGTGTCTGGTCTTAACCAAAGATACACATTTGTGTTAAACATTGGAGCTGTTAAGACCTTTGTGTAAATGTGCATCTAGTCAAACTAATTTGCTATGTTAACGTACAGGTTAATGCATCAAAAGCAAAGCAGAACTAGAATTCAAATTCTTACAATTTCTAATCTAATTTGTTTCACTGGCTGCGTTTTAATTTTTTTCTTTTATCAAAGTATGACTAAATGATATTTAAGGTTGATTATCAGATGATTAAGGGACTGGAGCATCTTTTATATGACGAAGGTCTAAGAGAGCTGGGACTGTTCAGCCTGGAGAAGAGAAGCCTCAGGGGGATCTCATCAATGCGTACAAATACCTGGAGGGAAGGTGTAAAGAAGACAGAGCCAGGGTCTTCTCACTGGTGCCCAGTGAGAGGACCAGAGGTAATGGGCACAAACTGAAACACAGGAGGCTCTGTCTGACCACCAGCAAACACTTTTTTTTACTGTGACAGAGCACTGCACATGTTGCCCAGAGAGGTGGTAGAGAGGTCTCCCTCCTTGGAGATACTCAGAAACCATCTGGACAGAGTCCTGGGCAATTGGCTGTATGTGGCCCTGCTTGAGTAGGTGGGTTTGACCAGATGACTTCCAAAGGTCCCTTCCAACCTCGAACCATTCAGTGATTCTGAGTAAATAAAAATTTAGGAAGAAGATGGGGTCCTATTGACTACTTTCAGTAGGTTTTTAGATCAAACTGAATGCAAAAATGTCTAGCACTTACGGAATATAATCTCTCAGCTGGACTACTAAGAAAAATTGAGTTCTGCAGTTATGAACAATGTAAAAAGTGAAAATACAGGAGTTCACCGTTGAGTACAAGTGCAACTCCAGTGCATGTAAAAGACAGAGCAGCAGTAATCACCTTTAAGGCAGTAATCCTGTCTGGCCCATCCAAGGGGAGCTTTGTGAATGTGCCAGATGATGACCAAGTACAATTTACTGTTAAGTTTAGCCTAGGAGGGGATGGCTTTACCAATGAACTTTCTCAGTTTTGTGAAATTTCCCTTCTTAAAGTCTTGCTGTGTTTTCTACAGGCCTATCATAGTCTTAAGGGAGTAATACTGGCTGGAGTATTACAAATATCATTGGTTGTATTCAGAGCTCTCAGTTACATTACAGTTCTTCCATTATGCTGACTTTTACTTTGCAGGGCTTCTATTGATGATATGACCAGCCAGTCTGTGTCTACAAAATACCCAGTAATTACAACAGGCCACTGTACATGATTTATTAGTATACAGAAACGATTGTGCAGCATTTTAGCTTAAGTAGCCTCAGGCATCTTGCTGAAGAACTGTCTTTACTGTGCTTTGTTGTTTTGACATGCATGACTCAGTGGGCTTTTTCTCCTTCAGAACAACTACTGGAATTCATGCATCAATTGCCTGCTTTTGCCAACATGACAATGTCAGTGAGGAGGGAGCTCTGTGCTGTAATGGTGTTTGCAGTTGTGGAGAGAGCAGGGACTATTGTACTGAACGATGGGGAAGAGGTCAGTAGAAGTTACTTTGGACTCTCCTATTATACCAGACATCCCAGATTCCACAGGGTTAAGGTCCTCTTTTGTTGCTTAAAAATTAAAAAAGAAAAAATAACATTGAGCAGGTGAATTATGCCTCTCTTCGTTCTGCAATAGTTTGAAAGCTTTTGCTTAAGTACTTGCACAACATTTCTTATGCAATGAAAGCATAAGAAAATACCCTTTGTAATGTACAAAATACTTCCTGCCTATTGGAGCTGATTTGGGGAGTTCATTTCGGTGTTTAAGTGGTGCTTTAAAACCACCTTTTTTTTTGTGTTTGTTTGGGTTTTTTTTTTTTTCTTGGATAAACTCTTAACATTAAAGTTAAACATAGGATTCTGGTTTTCTTGAGCTGGAAGTAGCTGCACAGTTAAAGTAAACTAGCTTATAGATGTTTTTAACAGGTGCTAAAAATAACTTTTCCTTTGGAAGAATAGTAAGGATTGTACCTATATAGTATGATATTACAGTGTTAAGTGATTCAGTCTTCATGTATCCTGCAACATTTGATTTGTAGCTGGATTCCTGGTCGGTCATTTTGAATGGCTCTGTGGAGGTGACGTACCCTGATGGAAGAACAGAGATACTCTGCATGGGGAACAGTTTTGGTGTTTCCCCTACCATGGAAAAGGAATATATGAAAGGAGTGATGAGAACCAAAGTGGATGACTGCCAGGTAGAGTGTCGGACTGTAATACATGCAAAATCACATACATATAGGTGTAATGCAACTCGATAGCCAGACATGGTTTTATTTAAAACTGAATATATGTAAAATCTCCAGTGTGTAACCCTGTACAGTAGTTGGGAAATAATGGCTTCTGCACACCCACAGTCTGGGAAATTGAATTCTCTTCATCTGGATAGGGATCATTTTAGATGAAGAGGTTTATCTACAGGCTTTCCCCAGAACTTGAGGCCCGGTAGCCTGTTGCATACATCCATTGCTTCAAACTTTCCCTTAGTAGGATCTTGAGGTCCATTAGCCTTTACAGGCTCTCTTACTTCTACAGGTAACAGCCATTCTTCCTTACTCGACTCAGCTACTGAATCTTAAAGTAATACAAGATCTCTCTCCCATGGTTTGAGTGGAAAATCTTCTAGTTTCAGCTAACCTGGCCTTTCAAGGAAAATGCCTTGATGTTTGCTATAACACAAGCAGTCGGATGTAAGCAATGGTTCTCACAGAGTAACATTACTAGCCTAATCTGGATATGTGGTTGCTATTTGCTTATTCCCATCCATAAAATAACAGCCAAGCCCTGGGTGAATTAAGCATTTTGCTTGGTCCTGATGGCTAATTAGCTTCCAGTAGATGCCCTTTGAAATGGGTGTAAATGGAGTCACCTGGTTTAGTTTGCCCTTCTAACTTCCAAAAAGTGCATAAATGGTATTGTGTTAGGATAATGTTTTGCAACAAATCCAAACCGTGGGACTTCTGTTTCAGCTACTACTAGCTGCCGGAAATAGAAAAGGTATGTAAATGAATTATAAAGAATGCAGGAGAAAATACTATCTCTGTGAATCTCATGCCTTTGTCCTAAGTATGTCCATGATTTAACAACCTTTCAGTTGGAAGAAACACTGTTATTTCCTTTCAGTTAAATACCCAAGTTCATATAAGAAGACAGTTTAATCTTGTCCCCCAAAAGAGACAAAGGTATAAAACTCGTAACAAGTTACAGAAGGCAATTCATAGTGTGTACAGTATTTTCTTTTTCTAAGTTGTAGTGGGTGGTCTTAATTATATTTGCATACTCTAGGTGCTAGGGATATTCTTCAGATATTTATTCTTGCACTTATTCTTGGTTGAGCAGATGACTGTAGAAAATATTTTTCCTGCTGTATGCTTTAATCCAGAAGTAATTTGTTTCTGTGTGCCTGCACTCATGTAATTGAATAAATGTTAGTTTTCTTAATGATTGACTTCATTAATAATAGCTATGAAAAATGAAAATTATTTACAGTAGCAATAGGCACAAAAAATAAAAGCTAGGTTTTCCCTTCAATCTCTTAACCCTTCTAAATACCACACAAAAGCTTGCATGGGAGAAAAAATACCAGCTACTAGGATAGTGAGCTTCATCTCCAGCAGAGGGGATATCAGAGCAGCTAAAAAAAAATGGCTAATAATGCTAAATCATTTTGCTCTAATGAATCTTGGTCTCCTCTAACTGCAAGGTTGTAGTGGAAGTACTGTGCTTGTGTATTCATCTGCTTACTACAGCTGAACTGCTGGAAAGACAAATTTAGCTCGCTGCAGGTTGAGAAATTACTTTATCTTCTCTGTTAATAGAGTACTTGCATCTTAAGTCTAAACGCTTTTCTGAAGATTTTACCTTTTAATACTGGTGCGCAATGATTCTTTCCAGTTTGTTTGTATAGCCCAGCAAGATTATTGCCGCATCCTCAATCAAGTAGAAAAGAACATGCAGAAGGTAGAAGAGGAAGGGGAGATTGTGATGGTGAAGGAGCACAGGGAGCTTGATCGCACTGGAACAAGAAAAGGTCACATTGTCATCAAGGTAAAAGCAAAAGAGGGCATGTCTTGCAAAAGTCTGTGTTCTATAAACTTTTTAACTTGGCAAATTAGGTCCAGGGTTAGTTGAGATGTATATTATAAAAATATATATTTAAAAATACAGTTAATATTTCTAGTTTTTCTCTTTATAATTATGCACATTGATAACTAGGTGATTTCTACAGAAAATAATTGCCTATATTTTTTACATTTCTTATCACAGTGGTTAAGCTGTTATGTTTGCTTAGCTCATCGGTCAATAGATGCCAGTATTCTTTCTTGTGTAGAGCATCTTCAGTATGTTACGAGAAAACAAATTTGCATTTATTGAAAACCTGTTTTAATAACTAAGATTATTTTTTTTTTAATAGGGAACAGCTGAAAGATTAACAATGCATTTGGTGGAAGAGCACTCTGTGGTAGACCCAACATTTATAGAGGACTTCCTGTTGACGTATCGGACCTTTCTTTCCAGCCCGATGGAAGTGGGCAAGAAGTTGTTGGAGTGGTTCAACGACCCCAGCCTCAGGGATAAGGTTAAAATTCCCTGATTTACATACCTGTTACCATTTGCATTGAAATACAAGCTATTAAAAATAATGTATGTTTTAGAGAGAATGACTAAACTGAATAAGACACAAATAGCTGGTGACATATTTTAATGGCAGAATATATGGATAACACTAAGAAATTTTTTTTCTTTATTTTATTTAAGTATTAATGTGCTCAGGAAAGGTAAATTAGCCATGTTTTACCTTGCTGTGTTTTTACAACATAACTTAGTTACTTGCAAGTATAAGGAAAGCTTTTTCCCAATAATCAGTGGGGTTTTTTTCATATAATTCAATAGAATTCTATTGTGTCTCTAAATCTGAGTGTATAACTAAGTTCTGTGTTTTCCATGCATAATACTAGTTAACACAACTTAGCAAATATTTTGTGATAATTTGTTTTTATATAAAGAGACTAGAAAATATAGCTGTTGTTAAGAATCTGTTGAGCCTTACACAGTATTAAAACAAAAAAACCAACCCAAACACAAGAAAGCAATCAAACATCCTCTTCCCTAAACAAAACTGCCATGATGGAAGAATAAGACCCTGCATATCCCGTTTTGGCACACTGTCTATTTAGGCTGTACTGTGCTTCACACTGTAATGCTTTATTTTCACTTGTATACAACTCTCTCATATGTAAAAAAACTAAGAAAAATTTCCAGATTTTTTTTGCAAATTTGAAACCCAGGGAATTATATCAACAAGGTTAAAGAGAAATTCAGTTTTCAACTTTTATTTAAATCTGGGTATTTCTTCTAGAAATGCTAGCATATCTGTGCCTTGGAGGAAGGATCTTACATTTGGCAGAGAAGATAGGCTTTGCAGCTAATATTGTTTAGCATAGGCTTGTTACAGCTTCTGAGTTATAATATTGGAGTTCATCTTTAAACTTATTTTTCCTGTCCTACAATGGATAATCCCCTCAGCCTCTGTAAAAGCATGAGCCAGCACAGTGGCTGGTATCACATCTGAAAACAGAGCAATTCTTTGTTCTGCCATCTCAGTAACAACGCCTTCCAACATCCAGTAGCCCTGACAGAAAGGCAAGAGTCAGAGAACAGCTTGGGACAAGTGGAGATAAGCAAGTCGGGAACAAGGAATTGGGAAGATTTTGGCTGTTTTGTATTAGGGGCTGATAGGCAGTGAGGAGAGGGAAAAGGGTGAGTAAAACTTCCTGAGGATGATCAGTACTCAGTAGTAATCAGACTGGGACATTTGAGATCCAACCTTACTGATGATTTTGCCCAGCAGCAGGGTACTTGACTTTACAGCTTTAATCCTCTTTTAATGCTGTTCCTGGTTGTGATACAAATAATGGCATTCCTTTGGAAGTCACCATTCAACCCTTTCCAGTGCAGTGTCATTTGGGTGTACTTTAGTAAGTCCCAATTTTGAAAGCAGCATTGATACTGAAGCTATCACTGCAGTGATTTAAAATATATTACATGGTATGGCTTGCAACTTCCCAGCCAGTTTTAAAAATCTGCAATTAGCCTAAATTTAACGAGTCGTTGCCTGGATCTTCCACTGTCATCCACATTAATGAAAAACACCACAGATGTTTAACAGAAAGGAAGTTAATCTTCAATTTCAGAGGTGGAAAAATCTCATATATGTCAGAAATGCTACCCCTAGCTACATCCCTGTGGCTGGGAGCTGCAGCACGTAGTGCTGTACAGTTACCTCCTGTTAAAAATCTGAACTCTGGAGGACTTCTGAAATACTTGATTAGTTTGGTCATTAATTTTGGCAATTCTTCTGAATTTACTTGCTTTTCTGGGGTAAAAGGCAGACTACTTGGAAACTGTTCATGAGGGTGGCAGGGTTTGGTTTTGGGTGCCTGGTGTCAGACCTTTAGCAAAAGCAGCTGCAGAGGTTTAGATTTTGTGCAGATGCAAAGAACGGACAGGGGTTAGCTTTAACTGATTAAAATTTGTATGAGATTTTGTTCTTAAGCTCTAGTTTTTGAAATGTTTAGAGGTTTTCCCCTACTAACTTACTTTCGTAGCATAACAGAGGAAATGCAGCTGTATTTTTAGAGATAACTTTGAGTGGCACAACTGTTTTGGATTCAGGAGCTTTTTAAAAATAGCATGAGTCAATATTAATTCCAAACATCAAAACTCTTTTATTTTGTCAGGACAAGTGCTGCTGATGCTCTAGGTCAAATCACATACTAAGATAAAATTTTATAGTGGAAGCATATAGTTTTAAAACATGCAGCTCTTTTTTTGTGGCTTTACCTTCAATAATATTAATTGATAGTATTCCTTTAGGTTTCTTCCTAACAAATTGTAAAATACCAGCTAAGATCCTTCTGAACTTGATAATCATAGTTGTTTGGGGGGAGTAGAGGTAGAGAGAAGGGAGGAGTAGTGCATGTATTCACTGTTAAAATCTTTCCTGCTTCTCACAATAGTTCCTTTTTCCTGCCTCTCTAAACATACAATAGCTCTTTTACACAGGTAAATGCCTAATTAAGTTAATGATGGCTTATCTAAAGATTTGTGAGATTCAAGAACCAGTATAAAGCAGTATCGGAAGCTTTATGATCATGTGCTTGAAGAATTAAGCAGATTTGGAAATGTACATGAACAGGAAATTTTTGTTGTAAGTCAGAAATGGATCTAACTCATTGCCTTGTACCTGTGTGCTCTATTCCCTACTCAATTGAATTTGACACAGCCAGTGTTAATTTTCTAACTCATAGTATTCTTTATGAAATACAACATAAAATTGCTTATACAAGTGAAAGCAATTTTAATAATTCATTCTAACCTCCTGGTAAACGCATATTAGTAAAGTTAGGTTTGGGTGTACAGATATAATATTTAGGATTCCAATGGAAATAAACAGGGTCTTTAAGGAGCAGTATTTTTAAAGGACTTACTAGTGATGTTCTGGGTGTTCCTGGAAAATATTTATATTATTGATTAATTTTCAGGTTACACGGGTAGTATTGTTGTGGGTGAACAATCACTTCAATGATTTTGAAGGAGATCCTGCTATGACTCGATTTTTGGAAGAATTTGAGAACAATTTGGAGAGGGAGGTAAGAGTGAGCATTTTTTCTGACAATTTAGGATGGCAGGGAGTAGCCAGGCTGTTGTTATATATAACTCATTATGCTTTTTCTCTTCTAGAAAATGGGTGGACATTTGAGGCTGTTAAATATTGCTTGTGCTGCTAAAGCTAAACGAAGATTGATAACCTTAACAAAGCCATCTCGAGAAGCCCCTTTGCCTTTTATCTTGCTGGGAGGATCAGAAAAGGGATTTGGAATCTTTGTTGACAGTGTAGATTTTGGTAGCAAAGCCACAGAAGCAGGCTTGAAACGTGGAGACCAGGTATGTAATTTTAAAATGTCTTCCCCCCCCCCCCCCCTTTTTTTTTTTTGTTTCCTTTCTCTTTGCTAAATAAAAATAACACTACCTGTTGGTATTTTTAGATACTGGAAGTGAATGGTCAAAACTTTGAAAACATTCAGCTGTCAAAAGCCATGGAAATCCTTAGAAATAACACTCATCTGTCTATCACTGTGAAAACAAATTTATTTGGTAAGTTTGTGTGCACTTCTTGTTCTAATTTCTGTTCTAATTTAGATGGAGTCTTAAATTTTTTTTTTAATAGTTTAAAATAGTTTTGTTTGAAACACCTCTGTGCTGGGGAGAATAGAAAAAGGAAGCTTGCAGGTCCTAAAATACCTTAGTTCATAATTGCAGAGAAAATTTTCTGAATAGGGTGTTAAATGAAGTGACTTCACTCTCACAAGTGCATGTTTCTGAATTAAGAGGAACTATTGTGACTATTTAGCTCAAACTTATAAAAAGTGTTTGTATGTGTAACATTTAGTCCTTTCTCAGGAAAGAAGCTTCTTTTGGAATTTCAGTTGATCAGTGATCTTAATCTGTCTGCTGAATTTGCTCATCGTTTTTCAGTCCATGCCTACAATGAGTGCAAGAAGGTTAATAAAAACTTTCTTGCTAACTAGATGAAAACAGTCTCGCTACCCGCCGAATCCATTCTCTTCATTTCTCCCTCCAACAAGTACTAAAGCAGTCATAAAGGAGTCTTTAAGCAGCTCAGGACCTCAGTTAGCATCACAAGTCATTAATAGTTTGTGGATTTTGTTTGATTTTTTTTTTTTTTTTTTTAACCACTGGATACTTGGATTATTTATATAATCTAGTGATGTGTTCCCCACGTATCTCTTCCCGGATCAGATTCTTCATCACAAATAACTAGGGCAGAGCATAACCACAGGATGTCACTGCACTAACTGATGATTAAGTATGTTTAGGTTATCTCCAAAAGTCATTTGTCAAATCTATTTCCTGGGGATTGTTTTTGCTTTGCAGTAAAGATTCTAATATTTCAATTGTTTCTAATAAGTAGAGCATTTCTTAATATATCCGTATATGCTTGTTTAGCAGTATGTGCTCGTTTCTCTATGTGTAAGTTCTGTGTAACCATCCTTCACACACTAGGTTTTTTATCTCCTGTGTTGCTTTAGTATGTTTAAGATTAAACCCAATTTCTTCATTTCTTCAGAAGTCATGTTCTTCTAAGTTTTTAATCTTGTTGCTCCACTGCAAATACCGAAATCACATCACAGTAGAGTCTCAGAACAGTTACTTTCTGTGCATTGCATGCAGTATTCCTTATCAACAAATCCCAAAAGGAGAGTTTTCCTTTTTTTAACAGCATCTTCTTACCTGTATCTAATTTGTCTGTGCAGCCCCCAGCTCCTATTCGACAGTACAGTTATTGGCTTGGATTACTCTCCTCCACTTTTCTTTGTGTGTCTAATTTGAAGGTTTTGAAGTCTCTTGGTGATTTGTTGTGTACCTCTGGGGATAAGGATGAATATTAAGGACAACATTAATACATAATAGTAAAACCTAGCCCCTAATACTCATCCTTAGCTGGTTGCCTTTGTTCCTCCCTTTTCTACAATTCCTTGGTTTTAATTATCAGTTTTCATTTATTATTACAAATCAACTCATCAGATGATTTTTCCATTTATATATGGAGACTTCCTCTCACACTCAGAATATGTGACTTTATCTTGAGATTAGTTTTGTTTGATTTATCTAAATATATCAACATTTTTGTGAAGCTAAAAGTTGCAGCAGAAGAATTCACAAATTCATCGGGTTTTTTCTGCCCCAGAGATGACTCTTTGCTAGGGAGCTGAGGAAGCCTGAGAGGTTTTTTGTATATCTGGCAGATGGATGCAACAGCCCTGTCAAACACCCAAGGTGTCTCAGTAGTCTCATACTTTCTTATATTTTCCTTATGACTTTGTTTGTTTCCCCTCTGATTTCTGATTTTTTGATCCTGTTGCTAATAATTTCTTGTCCATCTGAGAGCTTTTGTTGCTGGCTATCTGGTTAAAACCTTCTTTCTCAGTTGTTAGTTTTGCTATCTCATTTTTGTCTAGTGTGCTCTTTTTATGCATGCTACTACTCTGCAGAAGCCCGTGTCCTTAGGTTGAAAAGTCAAAGTCCTTCTGTTGACACCATCCATGTAACCAAGTGGTCATCTAGTGTTTCTGTTCTGAGCTGGGCCAATTTACTGATTTTCTGATTCATACTACAGAAAATGAATGTCTTTTTTCAAATTTAAAAATTTTTTAAACTCTTATATCTAAATTCATTTAAGGCTTGAATTGACAGAATGTCCTAATCAGTTTTTTGTAATGATTAATATTAAACTGGTCTGGTGCACAGAGCTTTCTTTTACATTTTTGTTCTTTTTCTTTCCTCCCTTTTCCTGTCTTGTGCAGTTTTTAAAGAACTCTTAACACGGTTGTCAGAGGAAAAAAGAAATGGTGCTCCCCACCTGCCTAAAATTGGTGATATTAAAAAGGCGAGTCGTTATTCCATCCCAGACCTTGCTGTTGATGTGGAGCAGGTAATAGGATTAGAAAAAGTAAATAAGAAAAGTAAAGCCAACACAGTTGGGGGAAGAAATAAATTAAAGAAGATACTTGACAAGACTCGAATCAGTATTCTGCCTCAGAAACCGTACAAGTGAGTTTTTTATTTTGTCTTAAATATTTCCTTTGTGTTAAATTTGAATAATTTCTCATGATACTTACAATTTGTCATGATACTTTTTCTATTTATTAATGCAAACCATGCTTATATCTGAAAAAATATACTATAAAATACTAGTCTGAATATTTGAATGATCATAGACTACTAACAATGCAGTTCCTGACATCAATATGGACATATTTTACTTCTTATAGATAACGTGATGGCACAAATACTTTTTCGTGTCACTTACTGTTTTCTTTTAAGAGGACTGTTAACTGGAAGCATCCCAGGCAATTAATTTCAGAATAACTCTGCAAGGAGGTTTGATTTCAATTTATCCACATTCCAGTGGTCTATAAGAATTTCTGCATACTGCCATAAGGGATACTGAGGTTAAAATTTTAATTTGGGATCTTTGATGAATTGACTATTTTTTTAATGAAAGCTAAATATGGTATCTGATATCTTTAATTCTACGAACACATTTTAGAAATACAGTTCTGATAAGGATTGTCAGAAACAATAAAAGAATGAGTTTTATATAATTTTATGGGAATCGGGTTCTTGGCCAAGACAGATGGCATCGGTGGGGAAAAATGAATTGTAGAGGGTAGTTGATGTGTCGTCAGTGTATTCTCTTGCATTTTTCTTTTCTGTGTCCCACTGAGGAAGAGATCTATTCTACGTAAATCCATGAAAAAGACAACTGTGCTGAAAATCTAGGACTTTTTTCCTGCTATTACTTTAAAAAAAACCCAAACAAACTTTGCTTAACTACTGTTAGGTATTCCCTACTAAATGAATATTGTTCTGAAACATTTAAAATAGAATGTTAGTAATGTAAAGGTTAAATTAATATAAATTATTATATCCAAATAATGGATATTTTTTAAATTGATGCAGATACATTTCAGTAGAGGAGAATCTGTAAATCCTCTTTTTATGTTGTTTGTCTTTTATTTCACTGGTCTTGTACGTTTGTTCCTCTGGTGAGCCATACATACTGTTAGGAGTGATTTTTTGCATTGTTCACCATAATTCCATGCAAAAGCTGCGAACATTCTTGTTGGTTTTCTTTTTTTTCTTTGATTCCTTTCATTTTTGCACTTTCTCTGTGCAGGGACCTTTTCGGGTAAGACTCAGAAAAACAGTATACTTGACCTATTTTCCTTGCTTTACTTCATGTGTTATATATAGCAATTTGTCTGCAAAGCCTGTTGACATTCAGTTGTTTGTGTCTGCACGGTTTCTGCATAGAGATGTGTAGCTGTAGACTTAACTGTTTGTGCTTTTTTTCCCCCTATAGTGTAGAAACTTCTATCTCGTTCTTCCTAATAATTAATGGTATTGCATATATTAAGGGACTTGAGCTATTCTCATGTGTTTTTAAATAGCAAAAATCAAGAGGGATGAAAAGTTTATTTACTCATTAAAGGAGAAACTGTCCACCTTGTTTTTGAACATGAATGTATCCTCCATAATGTATCCAGATAAAATCAATCTTTAACTAGAATGAGGTCACTGTTAGAGCGAGCTTGTCAGCTTCATGAGACATTAAATCAGTATCAAAGATGAATCAGTTTGAGCAGGAGATAAGGCCTTCCTTCAGTCTTGCTTTTCAGTCCAATAATGTCAAGTAACTTCCCGAACTGAGCAAACAGCACCATTTCCTCTGTATCTACTGGGAAATCTCCTTCTCTCCATTGGCTATGAGGCATCTCTTGAAGTGTGCTACAGCCTCCACTTGAGCTCTTTGCTTGCTTTACTCTTCTAATCTAGAGTGCTTTTGTGGTCTGTAGGCTCAGTTGCTCCAAATAAGGATTAAACACAACCCCTACCTCCATCTCTAGCAAAGTTCTGCCTGGTCCATAATGCAGCATCTCAGACAAGGAAGCAGTCCCTCTCTCTCCTTTCTATTTGCAGCCCTGCAGTGGGATGCACAGTATACTGTATTTTGAAGGAAGAAACATTCAGGCAGCTCTACCATTCCATTATCCCTTCTACCCTGTTTGTCATCCAGCAGGAAAGTTATTTTTTAGTTAATGCTATCTCCCTGCATGGCAAATGCATACAGAAAGCAATAAAAATGTCTTTCCTTTAAAACCACAATCTCCTGTCACCAGCACAAAAAAAAATTTACCTAACAGCAGGGGCAGTTGATCTTCATGGGACCTGGAGTTTTCTAGTGTTGCTATTTGTATCTGAAATTTCTGGGGTTCATTTCTTGTTTGCCTAAGTTAGAACTCACTCAGATTCTGATTTAAGTTTTAAAAATATAATAAATTGAGTGTAAGGTAAATACCTTCCAATTTAGTATACAAATACTTAGAATTGAGAATAATTTTAGAAACGTTACCTTTTTTTAAAAAAAAAAAAAAAAAACAAACCCTAACATTTGTCAGTTGATCCACTTTACTGAAGCTGCTTCTGTCATGACGCACAGGATAGGTATAAGATTATATAACACTGACGAATGGCAAAAGGAATATATAATGCAAGTGAAACTATTAATATAAGGGGGAGGGTCACATTGTCTTCATTTGGTTTGAATTTAGAGAAAATACTGGTGTTGGCACATTTAATAAATATACTATATAGTTGTTTAGAACCAGCAGAAAGCATTTTGAGGTTCGGGGGCTTTGGGGTTTTTTGTTTACTTGGGGTTTTTTGTGTGCGTGAAGTGGTTCCTACTTGAAAGACGAGACACTGATTGCTGGGAATGCTTTTAGTTTTAGTGAAAGACTTACTTGCTTGTGACTTAGCATGAAAGTGCTGTGTGCTGAGTTGATCATCATTGCTTGTCACAGTATTTTGTGCTTTATGTGGAAGTACAAAAATACACGATGTTCAGATTCAGCTTAACTTCTGATTGAGAGAGAATCCAAGAAACTTTTTTTCAGTGGACTTGAGTGTTTCTGTCACTCTCATGGCTTGGAGTTTACCCTTTGTAAAATATTTTGGTAATATAGAGTTATCTTGTTTTTTAAAAACAAAACAATGAGAAAACCCAAACACATCATACAGAGATACCCCTCCAACCTTTTTCAAGTTGCGTTGCCTTCTAAAAAGCAGTTGCTGTGTCCATGTAACTAAAATTGTGTCTTAAATGCCCAGAGATACTGTCCTAGCTTCCCAGAGTACTGTTCAATTCATAGCACTTAAAGAAGTTGTACAAGAGTGTACTGGGTAAAGTAATTCATTGGTAAGCACAAAAGGATGCTTGTGCTGTAACAGCTCAACAGGGATAATTATCAGGCCCTTAATTACTTCTGTTTAGGTTTTCTGAGGATGGATAGAACAGTAGACAAAAGCTTAAGTGCCCAAAATTAGGGTACAAATGGTCATTTGTGTTTCATCATTTAATTTAGTAGCTTGACTTTTTAGAGTTGTAGCAGTTTGCAATGAAATCTAAGTTCTAGTTTATGTTTTATTTCCATGTGTGGATACAGATTTAGATGCACTTGGCTTTTTAAAACGCTTTGCCTGTAGTAGCTAAATTTTTCATTATTTTCACTTTTTATAATGGCTGCTGTTCAACATTTTACACCCTCAGTATTTTATGAAGGATTTGCATCTATATATTTATAGAAAAGTTCAATGGCTAGCACTAGCTCTATGTCCTGTAGCAGTTCTGCTTCACTTGCTGATTATGAACTCAAAAGCAATAAGCAAATTAATGCCTACTATAATATGATAGCTCTGTCTCTGATCCATCGTGCACTACTGACCTCTGTTGGGACCCTGCCTTTCACAATTTAATAGGCAAAATCTTTCAACTTTATCACAGAATACTTTATTTACAGCTGTCAGGCACTTTGGAGGGGATACTGATAGCACCCAAGTGTGGATGCTTACCTTAGCCTTCCAAGTTAGCTGGCATCAGTTCAGTCAGGTTCAGTGAAGAGGAACTCAGAGAAGGTGATACAGGGTAGGAAAATGGCTGATCTCAACGATCCTGTCTGTTGAAAGACCTTGGATTGTATGGCTACAATACATCCTGAAGTACAGTTGCAAATCCTATCTGTGATGGGGTGAAATGTCTGTGAAATTCAGGTCTTGTGAAACAGCACTGAGGGGCAGCAGTATTAGTCAAAGTTTGGGTGATGGAGTGGTGCAAGAATGATCAGGTGTGTACCACCTTTTGAATAAAGAAGTTGGCCACTGTGAGAAATTGTCAAAAAAATAACAAGCCTAGCAGCTCCTCAGAGCTTAGTGGTGAACTTGAGGATTGTCTGGCAGTGTGAGCAGGCAGATCAACTCACTTTGGACATTTGGGTGCTGTTGACAAAGCTAGACAGCAAGCACTGTTGTCTGGAGAATTTTAACTTCTAAATAGTGATTACTGTACTAACAATTGAAAGTGTGAAAATGTAGCAATATAGATGTCCCTGCATCACTCTAGTATAGCCCAAGCTCTGAATGTCTTTTAAGTCCCAATTTTATTTCTTTCTGGACGCAGTGACATTGGAATTGGCCAGTCTCAGGATGACAGCATTGTGGGACTGAGGCAAACGAAGCACATTCCTCCTGCTTTACCTGTCAGCGGAACCCTGTCATCCAGTAATCCCGATCTACTACAGTCTCATCACCGCATCTTAGACTTCAATACTACTCCGGGTAAGGATCCTTTTTTGTTGTTGTTCTTGACCTTATTTCCTTTGATTGATCTCTTCTTCCAGAGTCTGAAGAAGTTTTTATTAACTGTATGCTGTCACCCACAGATTAGCCACATATTAGTGCATTAGGATTTATTACATTTGCTCCAGTATACTTTACTTGAATGTATTAGATGTCTAGTTTTCCAAGTATGTTGTATACCAAGTGCCTCTTGCTGATTGAATACTCATGGCCTGTGAAAACTTATTTTGCTTTGTATTTTATAATTTGCCCTGATAGATCAGTCTTTACAACGCTGCAGTGTTTTCAAATAGCATAGTAGATCATTAGCTTACAGTAAAGCAAAAGGGCATTGGACTGGGACACAGGACATGTGTTTCAGTCTTTTTCGGAACAGACTTATATAATCTTGTACTACATATGTAAGGGACAGAGTTTCAAAGTTCCTGGTTAGTCACCCTGCCCTACAGCTGTGTGCTGAATTCTTTGCATATAAAGTGATTTAAAATCCCATTCTGAAATAGATAAAAAATTAACACATTTAGCAGAGAGGAACAAAGCATGGGGGCGAGTGAGGGAGAAAAAGGGGGAGAATATTAGAAACTTGAGAACCTTATCTTATGAGAAACATTTAGCTGGAGCTCCTTGTAGGGTTGGGATTTGGGCTCTTATCTGACTGCAGGAAGGTTCTCAGCAGGAAACCTCCAAGTTAAGTATCCAAATCTTTGCTATTAAAATGTAGCTGCTAGAGGAGGATATGGTGATGGTAGCTGTGCAGACCCTTGGCTATTTTAGTCTAATCTTCAGAGTATTTCTCAACAGTAGAACTGAAAATTCAGTGCCCTCCTAAGCTTGAGGGATTTCATACCTTACCTAAAGGGACGATGCTTAAACATTGACTTATATACTGGTTAAGTTGTGCAGTCATAGCACTTGAAACTGTGATACTGAGCATCACTTCATCTCAGGTTTTTTAGGGCTAGAGAAGACTACAGGAAGATGGTGTGTGATTTTTGTCCCAGTGTCTGAGATTGCTCCTGAGAGAGTGGAAAGATCGGTATTTTTTTGTATCTTATCTAACAACTAGTGTCCAACACTTCAACGATATTCTTTATCAATAGGAGCCTAACTTTTCATCAGCACTCTATCTATAAATGGGTGAAGATTCCATTCTCCAGCTTGCCATTTATCTAGACCAGTCGGTTTTAGGTAATTAATGTGCCCCTAATGCCAAGCACACTGACTGGCTAACTTCCAGAGCTGTGAGCATCGCTGTAACACACAGCTCAAACAAACTCCATTATTTGAGAAGGAAAGCCGTTACAGGTCTGAACATCCTTCAGTCACAGATGGAGTACAGAGAAGTTTAATAAATGAATAATGTTCTACTGCTTGCCTTTTGCTTTGAGGAAAGGAGATAAATAATGATGTAATGCCATTGCTTCAGCATTATAGCAGCTTTTCCATTATCTTTATAGAAAATGTATTATGTAATTAGTGCTTTCTCATTTTATAAAAAGCTCTTCTTTTTTTTTTTTTCTTTGCTTAAATTTTGCCCAAATGTCCACACACTGAATATTTTTAAAGTAATTTGCAGGTATAATTTTTCCCTGTGTGGGAAGGAGGGGAAAGGGACACTGAAATAAAAAACATATACCTTAAGGGCTTTAGGGATGGTTGCATTGTAGATAGAAGAGTTGAATTATACCTCTATATACTTTAAGACTTGGCAAAAATTAAAGCCTGCAATTTTAATTTCTTTTATTACCTTGGACTAAATTAAAGATGGAGATGGAGGCAGCTTGCAAGAAATTGAATGCACTGGAGAAGAAAGAGAAAAGTGGTGGAACAGCCATCCTTTGAGGCTTTGGGGAATATCCCTCAGGACAGAAAATAAAACAACTTGCTGTTTTGGAAGGGTAGTCTTTGAGGAGAAAATGAGAACAGCTTGAAATCTGCAAGGAGTCATTTTAGTTTCTCTTCTGATTTGCTCAGGCTTTTTCAAATACACTTTGTAAAGTTTATTTTTAAATATTCAAATAGTCAATAGCACTTTGATTTCTCTTCTCTTGTGCTGTCTTTGCTATTCGATTGGAAGTCAAAATAATATAGTAATGATGAGCTGCCAGTAACTGGTACTTTTTTTTCCCCACACACAAGCTTTCTAAGGGACTAGATTCCTATCATATAGCATTGCATTCTTAAGCCTGCCACTCCAGTTTTGGTTTTTTTGAAAAGGAGCGAAGGGGGGTGATTACAGTTCTCTTCAAGTGCTGTTTTATTTAAAAATTATTGTGCTGAATTACTTGCTACCATTGCTATAGCTGTAATCATTTCAGTTGCTGGCAGACTTCTCTGTATTCTGCGTAGTGCTTTTGCTACCAGCTCTGATAGGTATGCAGCTTCAGGAACTGGATGGTAAAATACAGTGCAAGGATGATACTTTTCTATTTGCTGTTCTCTGCATTTCTTTATATTGACTTCAGTGATCCAGCAGAGCAGGTTATTTTCTCCTTGCACAAAGCACTTGTTTCTGGGGAGCGTTAAGCGAGTTCCCACCTTGGTATTGTTTACAGTAGCTTCCTATCTTCATAGCATTTATTTGAGTGGCAAGTATTTCTGTAACAGCAAGAGGCAACAAGATCTAGAGGGCGGTCTGGCTTTTAATAATGTCTCTGAAAGGCTGCGTCTTTGGCATCTGCCTTCCTCGAGATGTCAAAAAATGTAGAAAATATTTCAGGCACTGCTCTGTATCCCTCTTCAGCTAATTACTGAAGGAAGATGGGTCAATATAGAGTTGGTGATAAAAGGCAAAATTGGCTTGCTAGTTGTAAGGTATTTGTACATTTGACTCGAGTACTTAGAAAGGGCTAAAAACTGGCTTATACTGATATCCTTTACGTGTAACTGATAATGTAATCACTCAATTCTAATGTGTTTCAGTATTAGTGCTTCTCAAGCTGCAAAAATGCTACTGTGAGCTTACAAGTTATGGGCTTAGTCACATGAAATTTATAAACTAATATATTTAAGCCTAAACAGCCTTTGTGGCATATAAATCAAATCATATCAGAGAGATTTATCTTAATGCTTTCCAAATTATTATTTTGGAGACATGCAGCAGCAGTTAATTTTTGTTCTTTTGTCACAAGATTTCTCTTGCTAAATAGATCTTTCTGTAGTAACTTGAGTACATGTTATGCACATTTAGGTCTTGTCAAAAAAGGTGGTGGTTGTATCAAAGTGAAAGTTTTCACCTGGAGCTGTTTTTTCAGGGTTTTTTGTAATAATCATTTTTTGGCTGTAGATTCAGAAGGCTTTCTATTACCTATTTGCTGGTTTGTATGACCTTTATGATAAAAAAAAAGAAAATAAATTTTTTAAAACATATTAATTAAAGAAAGAATAATGACCAGATGTCATGCCCTACAAAACTAGAAAAGGTTATTTGTAACAGAGGGAAGAAATTAAATTAATTGAGAGTACTTGTCAGTTAAAAATACCTTATGTTAAAAAAATCCAGTGGTGGATAGCTGTACAATTTTAGTTCTTTTTTGTTTTCTTTTTATAATACAATGATAACAATCAAACTTCAGTTGATTAATGGGTCTAGATTTCAATACATCATTGGAAATATGGAAATATATATGGATTTGGTATTTCCATGTAGCTTATGGAAATACCAAATCCAACATTTGGAGTTAGGCTGGTAATTTTCCAGATTTCCTAAAACCAGCTGCCTTGTAGGTGTTCACTGTAAGTTTTCTGTCATAGGTCACTTGAAACAATAATATATTTACAACTTGAATATTTATAAAGTGTTTTTCTATCTCTGGCTGCTTTAGTTCTTAATTACTAAAACATTGGCGCAGAGAAATAAAGAGCAAGTTTTCAGTCTGTTACTTAGACATTTATTATTATGATTTATATGTATCAAGGATAGAGTATTTTTGATAATTAAGTAATTGGATGCATTAATACTACTGCAGTTTATTTGTGTATACATGCATGCTGGCCATTATACATGCATCTTCCTAGCTACTTATACCTACATGTTTTCCCTTTGTATGTCACACTATGGTTGAGTGTCAGACATAGGTAAATTATTCTGTTTTCTTAAAAACATCCTTAGGAAGATTGACACTGCTGTCGCTTAATTCGCTTAAACTTCTTATATGTCAGTGTATAGGGTAACGTTGTTGAGTGTCCTTGATTTTTCTCAGACTTAAATGGAATTTACCAGGACTCAACACCTGTGAAAATCGGAATGCTCATTAGTTTGTCTGTCCAGACTTCGGAAATGTTAGCATATTTTTGTGGCCTAACTTCTTTTCCTGGTTATTAATTGAACTAGTCTTTCATTAAAAAAACCACAAAACCCCAATAACAACAACAAAAAAAACCCACCCAGCTGTTTTATAAGAAGGACAGAGGTGAAACAATGATACTGAAGTAAAAATGATAGCACTAGTAATCAGGCTCAGTGTAACTGTTGCTTGTTCTTATACCATTAAATTTTTTTGCTTTACTAAAATGCATACCTTGCATGTAATTTCTTTCCAGACTTACCAGATCAAGTTCTGAGGGTTTTCAAGGCAGATCAGCAAAGTCGCTACATCATGATCAGTAAGGACACAACAGCAAAAGAAGTGGTCATCCAGGCTATCAGGGAGTTTGCTCTCACTGCAACCCCTGATGCATATTCACTATGCGAAGTGTCTGTCACACCTGAGGGTGTGATCAAGCAAAGGAGGCTTCCTGATCAGTTATCCAAGCTTGCTGACAGGATACAGCTGAGTGGCAGGTGAGATTGGAGACTGTGAGCTAAAGCTAAGGATGCCAGTTTATTAAGTCAAAATCCTGTTAATAGGAGCATTATTTAATTATTAATGTTCTGTTTCTTTACAAGAAATTGCTCCTTATGCAATTTCTGATTAATATCTAGGCCTGGTGAAATTCAGTTTATTCTACAATTCCAACTGGATCATTACTGTAACTTTCACTAGTATTTGAGTATATTGTATGTAGTGTCTTTTTGAATTTTGTTTTTACAGGTATTACCTGAAGAACAACATGGAAACAGAAACTCTTTGTTCAGATGAAGATGCTCAAGAGTTACTAAGGGAAAGTCAAATTTCCCTATTACAGCTCAGTACTGTTGAGGTGGCTACCCAACTCTCCATGAGAAACTTTGAGCTATTCCGTAATATTGAACCTACGGAATACATAGATGACTTGTTTAAACTCAAATCAAAAACAGGTTGCACTAATCTAAAAAAATTTGAAGAGGTGATAAATCAAGAAACATTCTGGGTGGCTTCTGAGATTCTAAGAGAAACCAACCAGCTGAAAAGAATGAAGATCATAAAGCATTTCATTAAGATAGCACTACACTGCAGAGAATGCAAGAACTTCAACTCAATGTTTGCCATCATTAGGTATTGCCCCTTAATTTTACTTCTAAGTAAAATGCAAAGTCTTACTTATGTCAGTCTAAACAAAATGTATTTAACAGAGTAAACCAATTAATACTGCTAACGTCAACACTTCGTAATCCAATAAGGAGGGCATTTTCCAGTAATCTGAACTTAACATTGAAACGTTTGCTGAAATATTATTTGGAATGCTACTATTATATACTTATTGCTCAAGACAGTGAGGCAAGAGTTATTGGTGAACATGGCACTAGAGAAAGTATTGCGCTTATTTAAAAACAAAGACCAAAAGAAATGGCAATTATATGAAGAAAAATTATAACATTGTCATAAATGAATGGGTTACTTTCCAAAGGGAGCTCATAATTTTATACATAGTTTCCAGTATCTTGAATTCATTGAGCCATGATATGTTGCCTTTGGTTTTCTTTGTATCAGCAGTTTCTTGGATGGAACCCTGATAAAATGACAGGCTACAATGCTGTATAATAAGCTGTAAATAAACACCTTTTAATAAGAATTAAGAAAGTACTAAAAATCTCAGACAGAAAACCTTTCTTAGTTTTGGAATGAAAAGGAGGAGAGGAAACTCTAATGTGTGTTTTTATACACTTTTTTTTATAATGTTCATATTCCCTTTTGAGCCTCCCAAGTTAAGCAGAAAGAACCTAACAAAAAAAAAAATCCTGAAATACTGTCTCTTCTGAAAAAGCTTGAGTAAGTTGCATTAAAATGACAATTTTATCAGTCTCTGGCAAAATCCCATGTAACATTCAATCTATTGACTGAATTCAATCTATTGATTGAATGTGACACTTTTCTGAACATCACTGGTTTTGAATACCATTCAATCAAATGTGGCAAGTTCCAAAGTCAAAGTTCTATGCTGATACTCAGTCAGCATCTCTGAGACATAAAAATCTTGATATTTAGTTCAGCTGTTTCAGCTGATTTCAATGAGAAATAAAAGCAGCCTGCCTGCTTGCAAAAACTTGAATGAAGGGAAGATTCTAGATACCATAGGTAGAAATGAATAGCAAGACAGGCAATGCCATTAAGGGAAAAAAGCCTGCTTGTTGTACCAGCTACAGCTTCAGAATAACCTTAAATAAATAGTCTGTTACAACAATTTGAACCGGACACAACAAAGTCAGATAGATTATTGCAGCAAAAAGGTGGGTCACTGTGCTTTCGCTACCTAAAGGTTATGTAGGTGGAAGATGTTTTCTCCTCCAGTCTGGTAATCTGGAAGGAAGTGGTGATCCTGAGGTACTCCTAGATTATGATATTGTTATCAAATTCGGACCCTGTTCCAAAGTAATAAGTACATACTCTTTATAAGGTTTAACTACTCATCCAAGTGTAACTTTTATCTGTTTATGGTTACATCGTGCAGATATCTCCAGTTTTTATAGCTTTTATAAAAATGATCTTAATTGTTCTGTAATACACGCTGGCAAAAGGAAGTGTTCACTTTCTTTTACTTTATTGACATTGTTGTGCTACGCTATTCTGGCTATGTGGTACTTCTCCCATACAAAATTTAACATGGTCTTTTCTAGGATTTTTTTTGTTTCTTTCTATTGTTCTTGATCTTTTTTGCACTTTTTTTTTTGTTTGTTTCAAGTGGCCTGAATTTGGCACCAGTTGCAAGGCTCCGAACTACTTGGGAAAAGCTTCCAAGCAAGTATGAAAAACTGTTTCAAGATCTACAGGACTTGTTTGATCCATCTAGGAATATGGCAAAATATCGTAATGTCCTTAACAGCCAAAACCTACAGCCCCCCATTATACCCCTGTTTCCTGTTATCAAAAAAGACCTTACATTCCTTCATGAAGGTAAAAGCAGAAGTACATCATCTTTTACCAGCAAAGGAAAACTAACTCTGCTGCCTAATAACTGATGTTAATTGTTGATTGTAGGAAATGATTCAAAAGTGGAGGGCTTGGTCAATTTTGAGAAGCTGAGAATGATTGCGAAGGAGATACGCCATGTTGGTCGCATGGCATCTGTGAACATGGATCCTGCTTTAATGTTTAGAACGAGGTAAGTGTGTTGTATTAGGCAGAGCTTTTCCCAGCTAAGAGAAGGCTAGGTGTCGGCAAGAGGAGCTTTTCAAGTGCCCCTTGTTGTATTGGAGCAGCATGAGTTCTCTGTTTGTTGTTAACAATTTATCAAAATAATGTGGTGTTCTAAAACTAGAGAAATCATTACACTTTGTGTTTATCAGTATATATTAAAATGTTTTATATTATTCCTTAGCTGCCAGTTACTTCATAAAAATGAGATTCCATCAGTGGGAGGGAGAGGGAGATACTGTCTTGAACACATACATATTAGTCTGTTTGAAGCATTGATGTATGCCAGCCTTATCATTTTGATTTAGTAGAAGTGGGAATGTATCTGAAAGTGTCAGCTAGTAGTGTTAGAAAATGTGGAGTGAATGCTCTTTGGCTTCATGTTAGACCAGCTTATTGCATAGTCTTTTTCTTAATTTGAGCTAGAAGAGTTTGTAATATCTGACTGTATGCCTGAGTCAAGGCTCTTTTTAATGTTTGTGGGCTTCCAGAACTGCTTGTCCTGAGGTCTGGTCTTTTTCTTTCTGAGCTTGTGATCTTTCTCTGTCTCTTCTTAAACCCATGCTTTACTCTTCCTGGCTCTCACTTGCAGGAAGAAGAAATGGAGGAGTTTGGGGTAAGTGGTCGGAGACAACACACACAGACATTCATTCTTCCTTTACCATTTGCATTGTTTCCTACTTGCTATCTTTAATTTTCTGGTGCTTTGACATTTTTTTCTTTTGTTAACCCTTTTTTACTGACAATACATTTTAATCCAGGAGTGCTTTTGCTTTTGAGGTTAAAACACAAAAGTTGTGAATTATTTGTAAGTGGTTGTAGATAGGAGTGGGGTGTTCTTCTCCCTCACCTTCAATTTAAATTGCCAAAGGAAGTAAAAGACAAATTATAAAATGGCAAGGTTGCAACAGCTGAAAATTGCTGTTAACTTTCTTATGCCTAATAAGCAATTATCACAATCAAATACAAAAGTTAAAACTTACAGTATCTGCTAAACTAACTTATTTTCAATTCAGCCATCATTTTTACTCTTAACAATTCAGGAACAATGCATAGCATTCATATAGACATATGTACACTGAAATGTGCATGACATTTATTTCATCATGAACTAGCTGATCATTTTATTTAATAAAAAGCTGTCTTCAACCTAGCAAGTTAAAAGGAAGTTTTGTTCTGTAAAACTGAGCTGTACATTTTGCATATCGTCTGATTTAAAAAGTGTTTAGCTTTCAAAATGCCTTCTGTATATTAATTTAAATTTGAACCTCATCTGTAGTCTTCTGTCAGCATTGCCTTACTGCATGAGCTTTTCCTAATGCTCCAATCTTCTCAGTAGCTGGCTTACGTGAGAGAGCTAGCTTGAATGCATTTCTAGATGTGTGAAGTGATATTGCCTAGTTGGACAGAATAGGTTAAAATATCTGTGTAATTAAAATAGTGCCTGTCACCAAGTAAAAAGATTTCCTGACCCTCATCTTTCTATCTGTTATAGCTGTTTGACTTACTGGAATGAGGCATGTGAGCTTTGACCATAGACTGACACTCATGCAATCTTTTGCACGTTTCATGTTTATCAAGTGATACCACATCAGACTAAGTCATACTTCTCCCCTCTTTCCTCCCCCTCCTGCCCCACCTTCACTCCAGGTCTCTCAGCCAGGGCAGTACGAATGCAGCTGTGCTGGATGTCGCGCAAACGGGGGGTCATAAAAAGCGGGTCCGTCGCAGCTCCTTCCTTAATGCTAAAAAACTGTATGAAGATGCTCAGATGGCACGGAAAGTGAAGCAGTATCTCTCAAACTTGGATCTGGAAATGGATGAAGAGAGCCTCCAGACACTGTCTCTGCAGTGTGAGCCAGCCACCAACACACGTGAGAATTGTCATTTGTTATGGATCTCAAGAAAACTGCTAAATATACCTCTGTTTCTTCAAGGAAGTAATTGGGAACAGTAACTAGACAATGAGGTGGAAAATGATGTGTCTAGTCATTTCCAAGTACTGAACATCTATGAATCTTAAGGAAATCATCTTGCAGATTAACAATATAGGGACATAGCATTTATATAGGGGATAAGGTTTTCAGATGATGCCATGCTGAAGTGCACAAGGGTTCTTTAGACTTGTCCGTGCAAAGGATTTGGAGGAGCCAAAAGTTTCTCTACAGTTCTGATGTACTCAGGCTATTGGTGTGAATAGGGTTCGTCATCCTGGATATCTTGACCTTGAGAGGCAAAAGGGGATTTCCTTATGTCCAGGTGTTTCAGAGACACCTGAAGGGCTGTACCTGGCTGCAGCAGAGGGGACCTTATGCTGGATATCTGTTTCATTTTGGTTTGAGGGAATGCTGTATCTTATGCCCTTCCCTTCCTTCAGGGTAGCAAAAAATAGTACTTATATATCCATTCTAAACCAGTTGTAGTCCTTATGAGAGCCCAGTATAATGTCTGGTCATGTTTTTGACAGCTATAACAACAGTAAGTTATGAGAGTTTTACTTTGAGAGAGAGTAAATGTTCTTTGATAATGTATATGCTTTAAATGAAGTTAAATCTCCCTCTCTTTTCCTCTTCATCTCTTCTCTCTAAAGGTATCCTACTGCATTAACTGTACAAGTATTTGAGCACCTTAATTATTATTTGGAAGGCTTTGCACTGCTCAGATTAAAACTCCCACAATATTTTTAGCTAGTAGTCATTCTGTGCTTTCTCCCATTTCTTGCAAAGTGCCGAAGAATACAGGAGACAAGCGATCTGGAAAATCTGAAACGTCACCGGTGGCTCCACGGGCAGGCATCCAGCAGAAAGTGCAGCAGCAGCAGCAGCAACAACATAAAGTAAACCAAGCATTGCAGGTCCCTGCCGTATCTCTTTATCCCTCTCGCAAGAAAGTGCCGGTCAAAGACCTCCCACCATTTGGTAAGTGGAGCAATGAAGCATTTGGCTTAATACTCTGAAGTTTGCTTATGTCAGGGAGACATTTTTAATCAAATAAGATTGAGACATTTATTTCTGGTACTATTATATGCAGGTTATGCCAGTACATGCAGTGTGTATGCATAATTCTCTTTTCTAGAAATGGAAAGAAAGAAATCTTGGAAAGCATCCTGTCAATTTAATCAGTATAAGTATTTACCTGTTACTAGCAGCTGGAAAAAATGAATGTTTCTGACTGTCTGCCCTAGGATCTTGGCTTATCTTTTCCAAAGGGATTAGTGACTTGGAGTTTTTGAGTGACCCATCTGAGATGCCTCAGAAGTTTTGGTGTTTTTTCAAAAGTTGAACATTTAATGTGAAATTCAGGCCTGCTCAAACTGGTAGTCCTGTTAGAAGTGTAGGCCTGAAGTTTCCTATTGAGAATTGTCCCTTTGGCTTCTGTTCCCTAGTGCTTTTTTATTGTTATTCAGTCATTGCTGCCTGCATGTCGCTCAAAGATACCAGACTATAGGAATTTCTTCCAATCGGATTTCCAAATCTGTGTTCCAGCATGTGTACCTAACATATGTGTGTTATTAAAGAACTTCTTACATATCACTTGAAGTACAGTAATATTCCTAATAAGGTACGTAGCATAACTGGCCCTTCCTGTTGCATGATAGTAATTTCATAAGAGCTTAATTCTGATATCACTTTGTATTAGTTTTACTTGTGCATTGCTTAGGCTGCTAGGGAAACATTAGAACCAGCAAAATGGGTAAGAAACAATTTAATATTCGTCTAGTTCTTGTTGATTTTACCATTAAATTTTAATCTTAAAAGGACTTTGAAGCACCATAGACTGCGTTTTTGCTCATGGTGGGCAAGTTTCTGAAAATTGACTAGGTTATGTTGATGAAGCAGCTGTAAATTATTGATAGCAGCATTGTGATCCAACAGATCAGATAAATTCTGTAGACTGCTTGAAAATAACCTCTACCACAAACATTGGCAAAACTGTCAGAGAAGCTCCATCTTCACTTTTAAGACTGTCCCAGGGTGGATTTTGAGGAAGAGGGGAAGAGAAAGATGGATAAATGTTGCCCAAGAAAAGCAATTGTTGATGCCCTAGATCTTTACATCATACATCATCCTCAGGATGTTTTTACTCTCTAGTTTCCCAAAATAAGCTGATGCAGAGGTAGTTCTCAAAAATGAAAGGAGAAAGGCAGCTGCAGGATGGCCTTGTTTTGTAAGCCTAATCTATCTTCTTTCCAGCTTTCTTTGACCTTCTAGGCTACTCTGAAAAGAAAAGGAACAGGAGAACAGTTTCAATTTCTTACTATATAAACCGTCACTAACCAGTGAGATTTGTGTTTGTATTCAACATAATTTTAGTTCAAGTTTCTCAGTAACCATTACTATGCATATCCTTGATTTATATATTGTATAGACAGTATTCTGCAACACCAAATCTGCATTGTGTTTTCCATGACAAATTATTTATTTTAGGTAGCCAGAATGAAAGACTGGCCACACTAATATGCAGAAATGAAGTGATACATTTTAAACAGAAGTAGGTTTAAGTGTTTTGCTTCATTTAAGCTGGTGTCAGAAACTCACAAACAGGAAAAAAATCTAGGTTTTTTTCCTGTATGGTGTCTGCTCTATAAATGCATTGCAAAACAGAAAGATGTATTTATACTGGACTTTACATCTGCCTACATTAATTCTTATTTAAAGGCATTAACTCCCCACAAGCTTTAAAGAAAATTCTTTCCTTATCTGAAGAAGGAAGTTTGGATCGTCACAAGAAACAATCTGAAGACACAGTTTCAAGTGCATCTTCGCAGCTGTCTTCTCCTCCCACTTCACCACAGAGCTCTCCAAGGAAAGGTATTAGATGTGCAATATTTCTCATCCTGTTTTCTGAAGTTCATAGACTTTGGAAACTTCTGAGAGAGAATGTGGGCACTCAGGATAAACTACTGCTGCTTCTATTTTTGTCACATGTGGTCAGCAAGAGGGCAGGAAGTGTAGTGCAGACTGGGTTACGTGAAAGGATACCTGGGAACCTGATTTCAGGGATACCTGAAAGCCCTCTGGTTAGCAAAAGCCAGGAAAGATAGCCTGATCTGATACAGGATTTGATGCAGTAGGTCACTCTCACTGCAGCTGCTTCTGACAAAAATATTCCCATCATCAGTGTTTCCTGTCAGTGGAAGGATGTGCAGATTGGAATTTAAAATCTTTGTACAGCATTGAGCACACTAGCCTATTAGAGGAATTATTTGCTGTGTCATACATCTGGATGGGATATGACCTATGTATGACAGGCAAGCTAAAGATACTTGGAATTTGAATCACTAATACACGATATTTTACTAGCAGCCTGATTATTCAAACAATATATATGGATATTTGAGGAATGGTATTACACATTGGAGCTTTTTTGACTGAGTTCTTTTTAAGTGACTTCATAGAGTTATTTTTTTAAGGTGAATGTAGGACTTTAAAGGGATTTTTTTTTAAGCCTGTTTGTTTTTTCATTGTACTCGTTCTGGTTATGATTTGACAAAACAGAGAATGGAGGCATTTTCCTGTAGTTTAAACAAACAAAAAAACCCGTTCCTTTGGAAGTATGATAGCCTAGCTGTATGCAGATAACTTCTAAGTTATTCTATTTTCAGAACATCATAAAAGTTCAGTTTAACAGTTACATAATGTAACATTATGGTAAAATATATATATTGGGGTTGCATCCCCATGATAGAAGTTCAGAATGCTAAAGAGATGAGTGTGTTGGAGACTTCCCTGTAGCAATAACTTTCTCTAAACTGCACAAGCATTTGATACTTACGCGAGTATCACTTTTTCTGCTTTTTTATCAAATGGATAGCTAAGCCCTTTTCTTAACGTGATAGGTGGCAGTGCTGATTAGTTGAGGCCTTATGGATCCAGACTAACAGAGCTAACCAGTTGCTCCTCTCCTCTTGGAAGTGAGAACAGTAACAAGAATAACAATTCACCAAAGACCTCTGGGATAGGTAGGGCTTATGGAAATAAAATGGGAAAAAGTAAGTCCAATTGGATAAGCAGAGATCTGAAAATGGGAGAGATGAATATGGCAAGAAAGTGCAAATGCCTATGCAAAATCTCTATTGAACTGATATTTACTAAGGTCAGATGGAGGAGAATGTTATGTAGAGAAGATTTAGATTATCACCTTGAGTCCTTGTAAACTATCATCATGATTTCTCCCAAATACTACATTAGTAAAGAATGAATTTATATAATTATTGTCAGGCCTGTGCATTTCTTGAAAAAGGAATTGGGATTCTGTACTTGGCTCATAGTGGGAAAAGTACTTTATTTTTGCAAAAAGCAAATCATAAACATGATTATAAATTAAAAAAAAAAATCCTTGGTTTGGTGGTGACATGAATCTAATGGTATGTCCTTTCAGACAAAAACTGTATGTTCTTTCAGACAAAAATGGCAACATTAATTCCATGTTCTCAGCAAGTGAATTGGGATAGATCAGTTTGAAGTCATCTTGACACTTATGTGTAGACTGAAAGCAAAAAATGAAAACTGCAGTCACTTGTGGATGTATGTTGTTGAATGATCTTTAACTTACCTGGCAAAAGCATTCAGCACAACTTTGTTTAATACTAAAACAAAAGCTAAATTTGCTGAATTTGCCTCTGTGACATGGTTTGCAGATTTTATCTCAGTCTGGCAGTGTCAATGCTACCTCCAGGTTACAGTATAATTCTGGTAATATATGCTATTTGGAACGTAATTAGTTAGCAAAGTACCACAAAGCAAGCTTGAAAATCTGGCCCTCTCTCAGCCAAGATACGTAATAACCAGTCAGCCCAGACATCTGGGCTTCATGTTGTATCTGCTGTTCGTCTCTGAAATGTAGCTTTGCAGAACAGAAAAACTGTGTGAGAGGGTCTCTTGGATTACTTTAAGCAGTAATCTTGTCCAGGGCATCTCTTTCATTCCAATTTTGGAGACAGTGTTTATGTACAGGCAGTTTTTTGAGAAGTGAGATTTCATAATGCAGGGATACAAGTATGATGATGCATTTGAAAATAATTTGGGGGATGAGGGCAGAGAAGAAGGGAAGGTGAGCAGTTAGTTTCTAAATGAGTAGTGCATGTTCCCACAATCTTAAACCTCTTATTAAGAGACAGAATACATGTTGTCACACAGTTCTGCTATGTATCTATCTTTTGCAGTGCTGCTTCTGTGTAACTGTAGTCATAGTTTTGATTTACTGTGGTAATAGTATGGCTGGCTGCCTGGCAATAACTGAGCAGGCTCCTCTGAGAGTCTGATTAACGTGACATTCCCTTTGCAGGCTATACTTTGGCTCCTAGCGGCACAGTGGATAACTTTTCAGATTCTGGTCACAGCGAAATTTCTTCCAGATCTAGTATTGTCAGCAATTCCTCTTTTGACTCTATGCCAGTCTCCCTGCATGATGAGAGGAGACAGAGGCATTCTGTCAGCATCGTGGAGACAAATCTTGGTGTGGGAAGGATTGATAGAAGAATCATGATTGAACCAGATCAATACAGCTTAGGGTAGGAATTTTATTTGTGCTTACTTACATTATACTTTCATATAGTGTGTATGTGGCATGTCTATGTATATTTGTTCATGTAACTTTCCCTGTATCTCTCTCAAATATTTTTTTCTTCCCTGCCCTTAAAAACTACTATTTCAGTGCTGTGTTTTGTGATAATGCTCCATTTTCTGACAAGAAAAGGTTTTGTACTCCTTAGCATGTGATGAGGTCTACAACAGTAAGGCTTTACCTCAGTAGACCTTACCATCTGAGCATTTAGTAGTGCTGTAGATTATCCTCTTTATGGCAGACTAGTATCCTAGCCTGTTTTCTGAATGGGGAATTAACTGAATTAAATGAGAAATTATTCATACAATTATTCAGTGATGAAGCTGAGAACAGAAAAAGCTAGTAATTTTCCAGTCTGTTTCATAGAAAAGTGCATATTTATCTAACTCAAAAATATTTTACCCCAAATATTTCTTCTAGTCAACAGTAATTGGAAGCTAAAATTCACGTTAGGCTGCTGGTTTTCTAGGTAATTTTCTAGGTAATTAACTTCTGTAATGGTAGGGAAGCTAGTGCTGTGAGGAGTTGTCTAAATCTCTAGCAGTGAGCCTTGGTCTGAAAATAATTGGAGCTCTGCCTCCTATTTAGTCTCCACTTACTTTTCTGAGCTGTTACTTGGATGCTTCAGTCCTCTGAATGGTTCCAGGGGTTTTAATCCTGCAGGGTCTGTGGATGGCAGGCCTGTTCCAAAACTGGTGTACTTCAGCTTTGGAAATCCCAGGCTATACAAACTCTTTAATTGGATGCCTTAAATATTTGGCAGAGCAGGGTTCCAATCTGCATAGGAGGCTGCCCTGGAAGGATAAATCCCAGGAGCCTGGAGAGCTGCTAAACAAAAGTGGCACTTTGTCGGTTTTCTCTACTGCTATGTAAGTGATAGTGTCAGGCTTATTTAATTGCTGAAAGTCTACAGAGAGCATACTTGCTCTATGAAGTAGCATGTGTTTCCAAAATTAAGGTTAAAATACATTTTCATTTGTAAGAAATGTTGAAAAGGTGGCTTTCAGAGTTTCCTAAGCAAAAAAAAAAAATCTGAAAAGCTGAAACCTAAACATGAATATCAGCCGCCACCTGCTAAAACTCTGTTTCTCCCTTTTAATCCTTTGCTTTGCATGGCTGGAAAAGCAGTAGGAACCCAATCTATCAGTCTGTTCCCCTTTATATATGTCAGTGCTGTTTGCCTGTCTTAAAGGGCTGCTTTTGAAATTACACCACTGAAGTGTTAAGTTTTGTCAAGATATCTATCCAGTAATTTTTGTTTGTTTGTTTTATTGAGGATGAGCTTGAAATGAAATTGTTCTATTATCAAAATTGAATTAGTCATTAATGCAAATAATACTTCATATAAATTGCTTCAAAACCTTCATTCATTGAATCATAGAATGGTTTGGGTTGGAAGGGACCTTTTAAAGGTCATCTAGTCCAACCCCCCAATATGTTTGCTTTTCTCTTGATTGTTGAATTCTTCGTGTGTCTTGTAAATTATCTCCAATTCCAACGCTGGATTTTTTTTTTTTTTTTTTTTTTTTTTTGTTCCCTCATCAATGTGCATCTAGCTCATATGCACCACTGTCAGAGACCAGAGGCCTGTATGCTGGAGCAACTGTGCTTTCTTCTCCTAGTACAGAAGAGCTGTCACAGGATCAGGGGGACAGAGCTTCGCTCGATGCAGCTGACAGTGGCCGTGGTAGCTGGACTTCCTGTTCGAGCGGTTCTCATGACAACATACAAACAATACAGCACCAGAGAAGCTGGGAGACTCTGCCTTTTGGACATGCTCATTTCGATAGTTCAGGCGATGGGGCAGGACTGTGGGCCTCGGGCAGTCATATGGACCAGCTGATGTTCCCTGATCATGGCACAAAGTATGGCAGGCAAAGTCAAGGTAGGGAGGGCCTTGATCAAGCACAGTCCAGAGCAAGCTGGGCATCCTCAACAGGATACTGGGGAGAGGACTCGGAAGGTGATACAGGTACCATAAAGCGGAGGGGTGGGAAGGATGTTTCAATTGAAGCTGAAACCAGTAGCATAACATCTGTACCAGCAGAGGAGTCAAAGCCAGCTCCCATGCCCACTCATATAGCAGTATCCTCAAGTAGTACAAAGGGGCTTATTGGTAAGTTAAGTTTTGTTTGCCGTGAAGTATTTTAATTCATTTGCTTGTGATTCTTTGTATTGTTCTAAAACTGCGTTTCTTTTGTCTGGGTTGATTTTTTTATTTTATTTAATTTTTTTTATTTTTAAAGCAAAACCAAACATTTTGCAGTGTCTCTCCTTTAACGGTGCATTTATTGCTAGGGAATATATCACTTATTGTTGATTCTCAGTTCTGGCAGCATCTTTGGGTTTCAAGAGAGCCTGCCATACATCAAAAAACTAGCTCAACTGCTGGACATTGTTTTGAGAGGTTGATGTATTTAGGTGTCTGTTCTGAAATGTGAGCTTCTCTTCACAGTAAGGCTTCATGTTCTGTGTTTAGAAATCTTAGTGAATGTGGCCTGATTTTTTTAGAAGTGTTTTACTTTATACATCTGTATGACTTGTCTGATAATTGTGAAGATTCCTTACTTCTGAAAATGGCATCACTTTGTACTTAAATACCAACTGAGATGTTTAAATACCAACTGAGATGTTTCTTTGGACTGCTATAACTGAAGAGGTTCCTAAGAAGTTAGAGCTAGAATACATTTATAATCATTCCACAAAAGAAAGATCAGATAATATATAAAATAATATGAAGGTGTCCTTGGCAGAGCTTAACATTTTTCTCATACTGTTCCTTCTACACATTGCAGTCCTTGTGCCATCCAAGACCTCTGCATTTTTGCCTCTTTCCTTCCTTTCATTCCCCTTCACTTTGCCTTTCTTCAGGTTAATATGAAGAACTATCTAAAAGCCGTTTTGTGCTGACACAGCTGAAAAAGTCTGCCAGATTGAGGTCATGCTGAGACCACTGTGATAAACTGCTTTTCCATTTTCTGCCCAAGTATATTGCTTAGCAATGGCCCATTGCCTCAAAGCTTGGGTACAGATCTGAATCCCTGAACTATGAAGAGGAGGAAGCTGTGGAGTTCAGGACTCCAGGTTCAGATTCATGCCACTCTCTAATTTTACTCTTTGATACCCTTCATTTCCACCAGAATGTAGAACAAGCATGCTTCCAAACTTGCATCTCAAGGCAGTGCTTGCCACTACGTTTTTAGAGACTTGAGAGAACATGAAAGAGACCTGAAAATTCAAACCACACACTTCCATGCACTTCTGTACTATTAACTAATTATCCTGCAAATGTAACTGTGCATATCACTGTCCAACAGAAGCCACTATTTTTACATGATTCTTTTGCACTGAATAGACATTGATCTCTTGCAGCAGTATTTCAATAGAATTTTTCTACAGAATTTCTTCTGCATCAATGTTACTTTTCAGAAATCTTTGAATAAAATTTCTCAGAAACTTCTTCATGCTGCTTTGCTCAGTTAAAACAATTTGTCTGAGAAAAATACCTAGATTCTATTGGAAATTATTTGGTTTTGTTATAATACCAAGACTTTATTTTTAGTCCATAAAAACTCGCATCCAGGTAGCACCAGTTCAGCTTAAGCTTGTACTGCCCTCTCAGTCAATTCCACGGTGCCTAATGCAGGGTGATGTTGTCATCACCACTTGTGCAAGAATATACAGTGTATGACAAGCTGTGGAGAGTAAATTGTCTGTGTCAGTGGTTTTTTCCTGCTGTGTTTGTCTTTGTACTGTAAGTTAAGTGGTCATGTGTTGTTGAAGGGCTAGACCCACAAAAAGTGTTCAGTATCAAAGTCCCAGCTGAATTCTTTAAGTACGAAACTCCAAAATAGAGAGTCATGCCTATCTGCTCTGTGTCCCTGCAGATGCTTAAAATTCTTAATTGCTGTTTCCTCCCTTGAAGTTCTCTGCAAGAGAGAACTTCTAAGTATGCACAGAGTTAAGTCTTGTTTAGGTAAACAGTTATGCCTCAATGAGATCCGCAAACTAGGTGGTGGTCTTTCCATCTCCTATATAAAATCATATTCAATCATTGTTCTTAGGGGCATACGTTCAAGTTTCCATTTTGTAGAGAATACAACCATAAGAGCAGTGGGCAGTAGTGCATATAGAAAGTATCAAGATGAAGCCCACTTCTCTTTCTTACCTTTTGCGATTGTATCTTATGTCTCATTAAGTAGTAAGATTTGTAGGAAGAAATAATGTATCAGGTGCCTTCCCCCTCACCCCCGGAAGATGCTGAAAACAAGAGAGATGAGCTCTTGGGTACAAAGCCCATCTTCAGGATTAAGACAGTCATGTGTTGGGGGAGATGGCAGTATTCCTGATGTTTGCCACTTCTGTGGACTCTTGAGTCTTCCACGGTACTTTGATCAGAGTACGTTTTGTTCTATACAATTGATGGAACAGCTTCAGTTGCTAGGTTTGAACAAATTCCCCATGTAATTTGGTGAATTTTATTAGACTAATGCTTCACTACTGGAAGAACAGCTATATCCTGTGTATGTTGTATATTCTGTACTTTCTTGCATGGTTTATTTTTCAAGATCTCATTGTCTACTGTATGGTAGTTAACTTTTGTCCTTCAGATTTTCTCCTCCTGGGCTGTTGAGTTGGTTGATGTTTATTTAACTTTCACTGTTCATTTTCCTTTGAGCAGTTTTCCTCTTACTGTCTCTTATACTAATCTCTTCTTTTTCCTGCAGCACGAAAAGAGGGTCGATACCGGGAACCACCTCCAACTCCTCCTGGTTATGTAGGAATACCTATTGCTGAGTTTGCAGAAGGTGGTTCCCATCCAACCAGAAAGCCTCCAGATTACAACATAGCACTTCAGAGGTCTAGAATGGTGGCACGGACATGTGAGACTCATGGGACATCAACTCAACAGCAGCAGTCACATGGCCATTCAACTAGCAGGCCTGTGAACAAACCCCAGTGGCATAAACCAAATGAGTCAGATCCACGCCTTGCTCACTATCCGTCTCAAGGGTTTTCCACAGAGGAAGATGGTAAATTGCTAATTGTTAGATTTTGAGTTTGCTGCATGCAAAAATGGTCAATGCTTTCACAGACACAAAGCAAATGACACAAATGTGTTCTGCTATAGAAATTCTTGCCATAATTTGAGCTCTCTTCCATCTTTCAAAACTTGCTATTTATTAACTTTTTGGAAGGGGAGGAATTCAGTTCATCCTAAATATATAATTTAAAATTGGGAGTGTAGGTCCACCTGAATCTTGGACAAACAAGCAGCTGGCTTAGGCAACTTCTGTGAAGGTGCCTATGTTCACCAGGTACAGCCCTGCCTGCCCTGAAAGTTTCCAGCATACCTAATTTTTGGCACTAACCATGTATTTTAACAGTCAAAAAAATATCTTGGTCTATAGAGTACCTGCCCATCTGTCCCATAGAGCATTGTTGGTCAGGTTTATTTGGATAGTCACTCACATTCTATCTGAAACTCTTAGACTGTGGACACTTCCACACCACTGCTTCACGTAATGAGCCCACTACTCTTTTGCTACCTCACTTGCCCAAGTGTGTCTGCATCTTTATGCTTTAGCTCAATTATAATGATAGAAAGATTGTGTAGACATAGTCTTTCTGTTTTTCTATGGAGTGCAAGCGTAGCTGGATTGCATCTTTAGGGCTAGGTGCTCAAAATTTAGGCAGGGCAGTGCCTAAATCACACATTTGAGTGCTTTGTTTTGCTTAATGATAGAAAGGCTAATGTTCCCCTTCCTTCCCTAACTGCTTAGTTACTAAGGTTTTATGTGCAGGATGAACTCTGTAGTTGAACATGATGGAAAAAAATGAAATCTACTTTAATCGAATTGCCTCAAACTTTGAGAATTACCATGACAGAGAATTTTAATTGTTTCTACCAATGATGACTAAAGCTGCACTCAATTTTTATGCAATCTTAATTTAAATAAATCATAGATATATTCAGGGAAAAAATGTAAGATGGCTTTATGAAGCTATTGGATATCTAGCAGTAGCTGTTGTGTTCCTCAGGCTGAGAAACTGCACCTTTCTTAGTTATACCAATTGTCTTATTTTCTTTGAGAACAAAATTACAAAGGAATGTTTCTCATGAGACCTGAAATTAGAGATATTTAGATTGGTTTAAAATATATACCTAATACGATGAAATGGAAAACACACGAGCACAGTACAGGTTGTTTCATTCAGTAGCAGTCTTGTTCCATATGAACTAAATTCTATTTTCCCCTATCCTATTGTGTTTGCAGAAGATGAACAAGTCTCTGCTGTCTAAGACTTGGGCTTTTCTGGATCCAGAGTGAGCCACCTTAAAGGAGAGCACAAGAAGACGTCCCTAGAATAGGAGCCTTGGAGCTATAGTTAAAGGATGGTGGACCTATTTGCCTCCTTCCCTGCCTTAAAGCAGCATGGGGCTTCTTCCTCTGCCCCTCCCCCTTCTGTCCCCTCTCCCCTTGCATGTGAAATACTGTGAAGAAATCGCCCTGGCACTTTTCAAACTGTGTTGCTTGAAATGCACAGTGCAGCAATCTCCAAGCTACCACTGTCGCTGTCTGCCACATCACACAGTATCATTCCAAATTCCAAGATCATCACATCAGGATGATTAACTCTGGCTGCACTTCCCAATGCCTGGAAGGGTTTTTTGTTTTTTAAATCTTCCTTTTAGATTTTAATCACAATCCTAGCACTTAGTCTCATTGGGATAATGAGATAAGCTAGTTGTCAAATTACATTTGGCCTTTAACATACAAAGAGAAAAATGCATTGAAATCCTTCAAGGAGGCAGTGCTTTTTTGCTTGTTTACAATGCCTTTGTTACGATTTTGTATGTTTGTGTTTCAGAGATCAAATACTGCATCTGCGTAGTAATTACAGTATTATTTCATACTTGTAAGTAGGGTTGCCAGCCTGAGCTCCTGGAAAGAATATTGCTATCACGTGGCTGAGCAGGGCAGAAGGGAAGACAGAGGTTACGGGATGCAGCCTTTGCTTGACCGTCTCGCTTCACTCTTAATGTGCCCCACCCTGGAACCTTCAAAAGTTTGTAAATGTTAGCATTAATAGCATCCTCAGCCAGGTCTAGCGTAAATGCAGAAACACATGCTTGCAACTGGCCGGTGATGGAAGAGGACACTGTGTGTTTCATACCTGTGCCTTGTGGAATACAGGATGGCATACTAAAAAAGAAAGTGTCCCATTCTAATGAGACAGATGGCAACCCCACCTTTAAGTTATATATTATTTTTATTATTTTTTTTTTTACTATATAGTAGTTATATTAAAAGAAAAATTAACTGGATAACATTGCAGTGAAGGCAAGTTGGGATGTCACAGCTCGTGTCAGCTGTTAACACTGATCTAATAACCTCCATCTATTGACTTTGGCATTAGGGGATAAACGAGCCTTTAAGTAATGAAAAATAACACGTTTAGATTTGCCAGCCTTTGCAATGCAGAAATAGTCACAACTGTTAATGGCTTCATGGAACACTGCATGTGTAGAGAAGGCCAATGTGTAGCAACCACCTGCTCACAGCTGCTATTAACCCTATAATGACTGAAATGACCCTCCCCTCTATTTTTGTGTTGTTTTTGCACAGACTCCGGAGAAGTGAAGGCTGCCAATCCGAGTAGTACTCAAATGTGAGGAACTGCTGGTCTTGGATTTTTTTTTTTTTTTCCATTGAACTCAGCTGATCATATTGATCAGTAGATAAACGTAAATAGCTTCAACTTTTAAAGATCAAATTGCAGTGTTTTTTCACTGTATCAAACAAATGTCAGTGCTTTATTTAATTCTCTCTCCTGTAATCATAGCTTTTGTCTATTTGCTTATATATCACATTGTCAATTATGCATTTGTAATTTTACATGTAATATGCTTTATTTGCCAGTTTTATTCTCAAGGCTATGGACCTCATGTGCATATAGAAATACAAAATCCTAGCTCTATCACAAGTTGCACAAATGTTATATAAGCATTAAGTAATTGTAGACCATAGGACTGCTAATCTCAGTTCGCTCTGTGATGTCAAGTGCAGAATGTACAATTAACTGGTGATTTCCTCATACTTTTGATACTACTTGTACCTGTATGTCTTTTAGAAAGACATTGGTGGAGTCTGTATCCCTTTTGTATTTTTAATACAATAATTGTACATATTGGTTATATTTTTGTTGAAAATGGTAGAAATGTACTATGTTTATGCTTCTACATCCAGTTTGTATGAAGCTGGAAAATAAATAAATATAACATTAATGAAGTCCATATTGATTCTTATGCATTTTACATGTTCCACATACTTGAACAAATTTATGAAAAAATTTTACTTCTCTGTGTATTAATATTAAAGGGACATTGCCAAGTGATGTGGGCAAACCATTGGTGTGGAGTTTTTCTTAATATACAGTTGTGCTGCTGATCATTGTTGAAAAGTTTGGTGTGTGTACTGCTGAATGAGAATGACTGAGATGTTATGTGTCTCCAGCAGAAACATCTGAGATGCCAAAAAAGGAGTATAGGTATGGTCTTAGGTATATATAGAATGTAAACAGTTTTAAAGGAAAGATTTTGTTGATTTTATATTCTGAATGGTGTAAAAGTAAGGAATACATGTATTGTGGTTTAACCCCAGCCAGTAACTAAGCACTGCACAGCTGCTCACTCACTCCGCCCCACCCAGTGGGATGGGGGAGAGAATCAGAAGGAAAAAGATAAAGCTTGTGGGTTGAGATAAGAACAGTTTAATAGGACAGAAAGGAATAAAATAATAATGATAATAATAACCATAATAAAATGACAAGAATAATAAAAAAAGAATTGGAACATACAAAACAAGTGATGCACAATGCAATTGCTCACCGCTTGCCAACTGATGCCCAGTTAGTTCCCGAGCAGTGATCCCCCCAGGCCAACTCCCTCCAGTTTATATACTGGGCATGACATCACATGGTATGGAAAACCCCTTTGACCAGTTTGGGTCAGCTGTCCTGGCTGTGTCCCCTCCCAGCTACTTGTGCCCCTGCAGCCACCTTGCTGGCTATAAACACTACTTAGCAACAACTGAAAACATCAGTGTGTTATCAACATTCTTCTCATACTGAACCCAAAACACAGCACTATACCAGCTACTAGGAAGAAAATTAACTCTATCACAGCCAAAACCAGGACAACATGTTTTAACATTTGGGTAGAGAGAAGTATGGAAAGTGATCCATTTGAGTTTTTACCAAAGAAGGTATTTCAAGTAATAAAGATCACCCAATAGCATCCCCAGTAATAGAAGTTGATGTTAATGCAATGTCAAATCTGTAGAATTCCCCCCCCCACACACAGGTTAGATTCAGTACTTTCAATAGTATGCAGAAGACTGAGTTAAAATGTCACTGCTAAAGCCATTATCAGCTGTATCCCATGTAGCTTTAAAATGCTTGACAGGTGTTGTTTCCAAATCTAAGATTAGCTCATTGCAAAAAGAAGCAACAAAGTGCTCTGTCTAGATTTAAGTCTTCCTAACATAACTCTAAAAATGTTCCACACCTAAAATACAATCATAAGAAAGTTTAAAATAATTGAAAATACAGGACTTGTAAACATTCTCTTTTTATCACTGGAATCTGTAGCACTGTAAGGAAAGAAATTATGGAGACTATTAGATTTGTATGGTGTGTGTGTGGGGTGGAACTACTCTCTGTGAATCTGTGGCTAATACTTGTTGGGTACATTTCAACAAGCTAGAGAACTACTGTTGGTTCTGACATTAGTAGAATCAACAAACATTTTTACGTATCTTATCTGCAAGTTTGTCCTTTGGTAATACTAACGGTGCGTTGTTAGGGAAATAATTCCTCTTACTGACTCGTGAGGTATGTGAACCGATTGCACACTTGTCAATTTTTTTTTTGATACGTTTGATATAGTATTGAATTAAGCAATCCTCCTGTTTATGCCTCCCTTCTGTAATGAATATTTTTAGAACACATTACATAGAGACATTCTCAATGCTTATCATCCCATACACATAGCTTAATTCATTGTGGATTGGGAGATAAAGAACACTTCACACAGCAACCGATTCAGTAGAGGTAAAGGCCTTGCTATGGTATGACTTCTTATGAAACAGATTTGATAGTTGTTCTAGTACGTGTAATATGAATTTTGTACTTAATGTGTGGATGCAGCAAGATGCGGACAAGTAAACTACCAGTTGCTGAGTTTTGGTGTTACATTAACCAAAATCGCATGGAACACTGCAATCTAAGGAAAATTTTTTTTGTCTGAAGAAATGTCATTCAATTATGTGTACTCTTTTATGACTTTTTCACTGAAGCTTGTTGAGGCAGAGGCTACTTCTTTATGCAGTATATTACACATTTGGGGTCAGCCATAGAAGTCATAAAAGCTGAGGTATTGAAGGTATTGCTTTAATGGATAAACCTTGGCCACCTGGAGACGCATGCATGTTTTACATTTATAAATCTGAGACTAAAATATTTGGTCACCTGAAGTGGGGAACAGTGTTGCTGTTTTAAAACAGAACAAAACCAAAAAACCCACCCCAAATTCTCTATCTGCTTCAAGACTAGTAGGAAATGTAATAAAGTTCCAGGCTTCCTGTCTCATATGGATTGTAGAATAGTTGAGACAAAATCAACTCTGGAGAATGCAAGTAATGATTTAATTGCAAGTATTAATACTTATGTATTACTTGATATGTGATGAAACATCAAAAATACTTTTGTGGACAAAGCTAACGTAGCAGCAACAGCTTGACTAACACACATTAAATAACATAGATCTATTGAGGAAAATATGAACATTGTTTAAATGACTCTGAAAATTGACCCCCTCAGGAGAAAGCAACCATCTGACATCATTAGTATAATGATAATAATAATTTGGTCACCTATCCGTAGATCATCCTTTAAGTGAGCTTTGCAGTCTTGTGTCTAAAAATGGCATTCTTTGAGAGAAGGCTGGGAGTGAAAGGAGGTTTACTACTGACGTAAGATGGAATCAGTTACTTTCTGTTTTCCGTTGAAAATGTGATAAATGAAAATTTGTGGGTTTTACTAGAATATGAGAATTTTTAAAGCTCTATCTTGCTTATATGCAGTGACTATTTAGGAATGAGTAGATATGCCCCAGGTACCAGAATACTAGCTGTTCTTCAAATTCATAAATTGATATAATTGTATCACAGGAGCAAACCAAGAAGCTATAAACCATGAAGGTATTCAACTACTAGCAACCATCAACTGCATAATCTTAAACTATTCTCATTTGGTTTTACTGGATTAAATTTATACAGTGACACTCCACACACATGACTGCATTCCCTGCGGAGGAATGAGTTTTGGCGCTCTGTGTAAAGACTCAAGTTTGTGTTAAGTAGAAGTGCTGGCTTCTCTTTAAGTGTAGACTTGTCTACCTCAGCCTTTTATTTGGTGGCACTCTCTCATGGCTTGACATGCTCAGTCTCTCAGTCTTCCCTTTCAGTTTGGAGTGCTTGTTTGGATTTTGGGGGGGGGGGGGGGGATCCTTAAATGGGTTGTTTTTTCCCAGGTAGTCAAACCTCTGAAAGTAGGATCATTTTCTTTGCAGCACTGTTGCCCTTGCCGGCAATGAAACTCTTTGTGTGTGTGTGTGTGTAAAAACATTGTAAATGTATGTGTAGATATATATATAAAACCCCCCATTGTATACCAATGCAGCATCCACTTTTTTAGCTAGGTCTGCGCTGGTAAAGAAGCCAGTAGAGCATTATTTAAAGGCATTCGAGTGGTGCAGTTTGTCAATCTTGTTTTCAGTGAAACTTACACCAGAATAGTGATGTTTAAAATGCCTTCTCAGTCATTGCCGAAGTATTTTGACATGCAGTTGTTATCTTCTGATCCAGTTCCAGAAGAAAATTGCCACTTGCCCCAGGGTCAGTAGCTATGGCAGAGATAAATTGCCTAGGTGGTGTGTTCAATCTTTTTTGAGGCTTTTCCCATCACTAGAGAAATATGAGGGGTTTTAAACTAGTTTCTATTGAGTTTTGTGTAACGAATAAGATCATCTGAACTGTGGCTTTCTAACAGAAGGTAGTCCGTGTGGCCCAGGATGGCTTTGCTTCCTTGGTGTCTGTGGTCAGAATCCAAGTAAAACATGGGAAATTGCACTGGTAAAAAGCAACCTTCCAGACTGAGGCCCCACTTTTCAACATCCATGTAGAACTGAAAAGGTTGTTCTGATTTGACAGTGCAGGAAACCCTCATACAACAGTCTTGATACACATGTTTTGCTCTTAAGAAGAGATAGCCTTTGTTGCTGCATTTCTTAATTGCAAGGCTGATCTACAGCCCCAGTAGTCAAAGGTTATCGAGCCTCCATATGCTGGTTTACATGTGTATGTGATTCTTGCATTAAACATTCTTTAAGCCAAGTAGTTCTCTTCCTTTCTCTTTTCTTGTACCTATGTCTTTTACTCAGTCTGTGATATCTGATACTAACTAGTTCTTTCAAAATTCTGGGCTGAACACTATTGCTGTTTTCATTAGTCTCTATTTAACAACATTTTCCATATTTAAGAGCAATGTTTCACTTTGTTAGGTAGCTATAGATGGATTATTCCTGAGCTCTGTTCTTTCCTGGCCATATAGTGGCCCTGATGACTCATTTTGGGTTTGAGGTATTTATTCAGTTGAAGAATCTTTGAGTTTTGTGTCAATAAAAAACTAATGCAGCTTGATTTCTGTCAATTTTGAGCTTCATCTCCATCCTCCAAAATACTAGTTTGTTAATCTTTGTTTACTTTGCTGATTTTGGTTTGGGTTAGAGGATGGGGATTAGGTTTTTCTGATTACTCTAAAAAATCGTTTTGGTTTGTTTTTTTGTTATCCTGGTGCCTTGCCCTACATGTTTCTTCCCCTTGTGTGGCAGTACATTCTGGACAGCTTTTGTATCTTGGGTAGCCTATGAAATAAGTGACTCTTGCTCTGCGTAATGTTAGCTGAGACCTTGGCTGAAGAATTTTACTCAAGTTTTGGTACTGTGCTTTGAGAAAGTCTGCACCTTCTTGACAGAGTTAGAGGAGAACAAGAAAACTTAATGTCTGTGAAATGCAGCTTCCAAGGAAAGCTGGAGTCCTATTTCCTATGATTCCCTGAGCTAAAGAACTTGGCTGTCCCTGGGTTCTGTGTATGCTGTGAATGGAGGTACTCGCACAGTGCAACTGTTTAAGCTGAACAGACCTGAAAAACTGATGGAGGTCCCTCCGTGATTAAGGCTGAACATAAAAGTTTCTAAAGAATTTTGAATTTTGTTTTATTTTCAGATAATAATGTTGGCAAAATCACCAAGCTTCCTGAAATTTTGCATGCTGTGTCTCTGTCCACGTGAAGTTCATTTGGCAAGTCAGTCATTACATTTGTGAAAAGCTCATAGCAGAGACTTCACTGAAATTCATGTTCATAAGGCTTATGTATTTATTGCTCTTGAATACGATTCAACAAATCATTCATGTTTTAAGTGCTTTGTTGACTAAGAAAGGGTGTACTTAGCTGCTTCTGCTCTTCCCAGCACATACATGCTTTTCCTCCTTCTCCTGCCTCCTTTGTTATTCTTCAGATGCACAATTCTCCCTCCCTATTAACCTCTTCCTGTTGCTTATATTAGCTGCTTTCTCACACAGCTTCTCTTTGCTCCTTTGTAGAACATAGCACCACCCATTTCCTTCCTCCCAAAGTGTGTTTTGTATGCAGTCTTCAGAAACAATGGAAGGAGGCAGCACTTCAGTGCTCAAAAAGCTTGAAAGGAGTGTACCCAGGCAGGGCAAATTTGGAGTTCAGTCCTTTGCACATACATAGCCCTTTTCTCTGTTGTTTCCTGAAAGCTGGTTTGTTCAGGTTTCTACGTAGTACCCCATATATATCCGTACCATAACACTTACTTTGTTGTACTTGCAATGGTTATGATCTGATGAATAAAGAACTTTTTTTTATTTGCTGAAGTCTTTGTCAGATACAAATCGAGCGTGGCTCAGGACCAGCGGAGGGAGTTGGGGAGGAGGGGAAGCAAGGGAGGGGTGGTGGTTCTGGCCAATCCAAACAGTAATCTTACAAGGTAAAATGGTCTGTTGTGTAATTAAAAGGGTCTAGTCTACCTGACTTTTTTTTTTTTAATCACATTTCTGCTGCTTTTAATCATGTGTGACCAATATGCATTCTCTATAAAAACATGTTTCTTTCCAAAATAAGGTTGGAGATCTGTTGCTAATGACCTGTACAGGACTGAACTACCTCCACTTTGTGTATGACAACATTTGGCTGGTTGGGATGCCTCCATTCTGGCACTTGTTCTTCGAGCAGCTGGCTTTCCAGAGTGGTGAGAATAGGCACTCTTTCTTGGTGTAGCTTTGTGTTTGGATCTTCTCCATTCTCTTTATGGGAACTGGCATGTCACAGGTATATTTAATGTTTTTGAAGTCTCCCTGGATCTTCTGTAATTCGTTGAAGATTATTTCCAGTTCCTGGTTGCTTATGCTGCAGAGCTGCCTGTGTTAAGGAGTCAATTGGATACATCCTACTTTTTCTCTTGTGATGTGTAAGTGGGATGTAATGTTGCAATTTCAGTTCGTATGGAGTAGTTTCCAAATTCTCATAGTTTCTGAACAGCTGAAGTAATGTCTTTAGGCAGTTAGTATCACCCTTTTCCTTTAGGGGATTGAACTAAGGCTTGCAGAGGTCAGCAAGTGTCCTGTAGATACTATTGCAGCCAATTTTAATTTCACTACCCAGGGTATTTCTGGCAGGCATTTGAAGGTTGTGGCTATAGCTTCCTTCATGTTACCTTTGCATTAGCGACATAAAAATGTCATCACTTGTGGGCAAGGCTCCCTTAAAGACTTATTTGTGCATCTGGTTGATACACTGTGCACAAATATAATTTTCAAAATGACGGTCCACTTGCTGAGAGTGAGTTACTCTATTCAGTCAAGTGATACTGTCTATAATTATCACTAACAGGATAAGTTGGTTTAGTGTTCGTTTAAATTGCTTGGATCTGATGCAGACATTGTTTTGGTGTCTTTACAACTACTGGGCTGGGGTTTAAGTGTCTACTTTCAGCAATTTTGCCTTTGTTTTCCAGGATTTGTTTTTTTCTTTGAGTGCAGTGAGTTCTTCCTGAGGTAGGTGTTGCACACTTTGTGTCTTAAATCTTTACAGACCTCTAAGCTGCTGGGATGTCACTCTACACTGTTTGCTCTTAGGACTTTTTTGGTTTGCTTTTTACTCACCTAACTATTGTTTGAAATTTTTGGTTCAGGCTTAGGGTCATTGAGGTTTCTGAAGTTGTATGTTTTCACTGAAATTAGGAGTATGTGGTGTTTTTGTAGTACCTGCAGTGTCAGCCTTTATTCCTTTCTTAGTTGTAAACTTGTCCTTGGTCGTAGTGTTGTCCTGATGATTGTGTCCTTGTAATTTTAATAGCTTTGGCTGAAATTTCACTTTCTTCTGCATACTGCTAAAGAAATCATTGCAGCTGAATGCATTTGCTGCCTGCTGATATGCTGATATTCTGTCGCTCTTTGCATCTGGTGCTAGTCCAAGCGTCACAAACAATTTCTTTTTCTTGTTTTGAAGCGCACTAATGCTATATGTACAAGATACACTTGACGCTTGAGATGGGCTTTTCTTGGGCATGCTTTCATTTGCAGCAGTTACCGTCTTTGGCCAACAAGCAGGACATTTTCTCTCGAGGATGCATCTCAGCATGCAGACAGATGGCTACGAAAGAAAATGTTGATTTTCCTGTACACTGGGAAGTCCTATCTTGTACTGTTAAAATTCTTAATTCTTCATGCAGTTCACAGGTGCCTGAAGAACTTATGGTTTCGCATGGCAGCCTGTACTATAATGTCTTGCTTGCTGATTATTTTTTTAAAACAATCTTCCTTACTGGTTGTCCTGACAAGATGTTCCTAAAGGAATCATTTTCTGATTGGGAAACTGAGTAGCACAGATTTGCAACTCTTTCTGCTGCAGATAGCTACTAGAGCTTCCTTAGTCCTTACTTCCAGCTTTTGCCAAATGGAGAAGTGTGTAACTATCTAGGTATGTAGTTGGCATTCTCAACACTTTATACTGTGTTGTGAAGAAACGTGCTTATTTGTAATCAGTGGAAAATCAATAATGCTGTGTTTTTTAACAAGATCTTTATAAGCAAAAGTTATACTCCTTTCTATTAGGTGATCTACCTTTAATTGCCCCCTCCTGCTCCCTGCTATCGCAGCTGTATTATCCAGTGTTTCAGTTCTAACACTATTTCATTAACATATAGACCTGTATCATATTTTGTTTTGGTGAGCCATCCTAATGGCTACATGATTCACTACATACTTTTTCCACAGTAGAAAGTCCCAGTTTGGTTCATTCTGGAGTGATCTGTGCTCTGTAGCTGAGAAGGTCCTGCCCTCAGTCCCTGTGGGCATTTGTGAAGGTTGCTTATTGGTGTGGGTCACTACAAAACAGTACTGTGGTTGAAGCATGAGGTTCTCCAGATTTCTGATGCTCTGAAAGTGTGCATAAATAAAAGGCGTGCATAAATAAAAGGCATGCATAAATAAAAGGCACACATAAATAAAAGGGGAAGAGTGAAAATTGCTGGCCTGCTGAAAGCGGTCATGTCCCCCTTCATCTGAATGAGCTGCTTGACAGTAGTTCAAGTTCCTGTGGCATGATGGGCTGAAGGCTCTCTTGTGGGCTGTCCCACTTTCAGTGCCTGGTTGAATCCCTGCCTGCCTTGTGTCCTTGTGGAGACAAGGGCACAAAGCTGACTTAGCTGAGTCATCAGTCATGTTCTTTTGATTATTCACCTAGGATTATCAAATAAATTGCTGTTGCTGCTGTTTGGGAGTTTGGGGTTTGTAGGTTAATGTTTTATACATTATTTTACTGCTTTCCTTCTCCCTTCAGCTGTATATCTTGCAGTCTTTGTAAATTTAGCCTATACCAATATTTGTTTTGCATATGAGCTTTCACTGCATTGTAACAGCACAATCTGCCCTTCATTCCAGTCCCTCCCCACTGTTTACCTTCACTTTACTACATCAAATGTGGATGCTTAATTTAGACTGGAGACCCTTTGAGAAAGGCAGTATGCATTTATAAAATAATATCAGTGGATAACTCCTCTTTCCCTAACAAAATTTGTTTTCTTTCTGGAAGCATGCTTTGCATTGCCAGGGCTAAAAAAAAAAAAAAAAAAAGGCCCACTTCTCTGCAGATTTCTTAAATTATAGATGCACACTTAAACAGTTTAAAAAACTCTGCTTGCTCAGTGAAGGTCACCTTCTTTCACCTGAAATATTATTTTATAAATGAAACGTGCTGGGATTTTAGAAACGAGGAATTGGCCAGATGTACCCAATCAATACCTTTCACAAATCTGCTAAAAATATGTACTTAATAGAATACTGCATGTTGATGACATAGCATTTATTCTTATTACAATAAATTGTGTTCTTCAAAGATGAGAGTTCAGTTAGATTTATTGACCTCTTCATCCATACTTAAGGAAGAAAAATAGTGATGGAATGACTAAGACTGCTATTGTTACAATGGTCTGCAGAATGTGAACAAACATAACACTTATTTCAATCTTCACCTTTTACCTGTCACAAACAATGACCTTAGCGCTTCCAACTTTTTGTTACAGAATAGCATGTTTCATTCCAAGTAGAAAAATGTAGAAGGAGGGTAATTAGCCCAAACCACAGAATGGGCATCACACTGATATGACCTTTTCTCAGTAATCTTTTAGGTATACTCACATTCTGGCCAAACCACAAGCATGCAGAGCATGGGTAATACACACAAAAAGAGTCTTGAATGCACTTAGTTTTGCAAGACAGGGTGGCAGCAATTCTTTCACTGGCCATTAGTGCTAGAAATGTCAATCAGATGAGATAGATCTCTTTAGTTTACAGAACTTGTCATAAATGAGTGATAAAAGTAATCCAAACTAATACAAAGAACAAAGTACAATTCAGAGAACAGGGTATAAAAATACTATGAGAAAACTACTACTTAAAAATATGTCATGGGAATTAATACCTGAAGAAAACAGTTCTGAAATTTTGAGCTTTAAAATCAAATTACTTGTATTCATAAAGATAACTTATGTTTATAAGTTGACGGGCTGATTCTGCCTGCTGATCATTACTTTGACCTCTTTTCAGGTCCCCTTTCATCTAAGATGCAGTAAGCAATAAACCATCTATGCCTACAACATATTTACAGATGAGTAGAGTGCTGGGGCAAACAGGACTCAAGTATGTTTGGCATATTTGTTGCCTCCTTTGACTGTGTAATCTACCCCACAGGTGTTGCCAGGGTGAGAAAGGCCTACCTCCCATATCATGACCACCTCCACAAGGAAGGGAAGTTGGGTTATACTTGTAGGTGACTACCTTCTAGAGGGGAACAGAGGGTCCAAGGTGCCAGACAAACCCTCCTCTTAGGGAAGTCTGCTGCCTCCCTGGGGCCTGGGTTAAGGACTTCACTAGGAAATCTCCTAGCCTGCTACGTCCCTTGGATTATTACCCATTACTGCTCTTCCACGTGGGTGGCGATGAAGCCGCAACGTGTAGTCCAAGGGTGATCAAAAGAGACTTCAGGGCCTTGGGACGGTTGGTGAGGGGATCTGGGGCACAGGTAATTTTTTCCTCTTCTTCCAGTTGTGGGCAGCGACATTGGAAGAAACGGATGCACCCAGTCTATTAATACATGGCTCTGGGGCTGCTGTCACCACCACAGTTTTGGGGTTTTCAATAATGCGATGTTCTACACAGCACCAGGCCTGCTGGCATCAGACGGGATTCACCTTTCTCAAAGGGAGAAAGAGGGTCTTGGCTCATGAGCTAGTGGGGCTCATTGACAGAGCTTTAAACTAGGCATGAAGGGGGAGGGGAAGGGGGATAGTATCAGGCTTGCCTGTGACAAGCTGTGGGATGACACACCAAGGTTAGAGGGACGGGGTGCTAGTGAGGGCCCTCAGCCTGTTGCTCTGAGACGTGCTGGCTACACTGAAGCACACTTGAAGTCTTATGCAGATGAGCCAGGGACTCCTGAGGTAATAGGAGCCAATAGGGAAACATGAGTGAAATACCTCAAAGGAATTAAGGGGGGGTTCCTCTAAGAAGGTGGCACGGCCAATAGCCCAGCTGAAGTGCCTCTACACCAATGCATGCAGCATAGGCGACAAACAGGAGCAGTTGGAAGCCACCATGCTGGTAGAAATCTACGACCTAGCTGCCATTATTGAAACTTGGTGGGATGAATCCCATGACTGGAGTGCGGCTATCGATGGCTAGAAGCTGTTCAGAAGGGCCAGGCGAGGAAGGAGGGCTTGCCCTCTACATCCAGAGATGGATAGAGTGTGAAGAGCTGTCTCTGAAGAATAGCCATGAGCAGGTTGAAAGCTTATGGGTAAGAATTAGAGACTGAGGCAGCAAAGGGAACCTTATGGTTGGTGTCTACTACAGGCTGCCCAGTCAGGGCCTTCTTACTTCAGCTACAGGAGGCATCACACTTGCAGATTCTTGTCCTGCTGGAGGACTTCAACCACCCTGACATCTGCTGGAAAAGTAGCACGGCGGGCTGTAGGTAATCCAGAAGACTCCTGGAATGCATTGAGGGTAACTTCTTAAGCCAGGTAATAGACAGTCAGAGGGGATGCAATACTGGACCTGATGGTCATCAACACACATGAGCTAATCAGTCATGTCAAGATTGGAGGCAGCCTGGGCTGCAGTGATCACACACTGGTAGAGTTTGCAGTCCTGAGGGATGTGTGTCAAGCAAAAAGTAAAGTTAGGACCCCGAATTTTAGGAAAGCAAAATTCCAGCTGTTCAAGAAATTAGTCAATAGGACCCCCTGGGAAACTCCCCTCAGGGACAAGGGAGCAGAACAGAGCTGGCAGATCTTTAAGGATGCTTTCTATAGAGTGCAAGAGCTCTCGATCCCCAGGTGTATGAAATCAGGCAAGGAAGGCAAGAGATGGGCATGGTGAGTTGAGACCTGTTGGTCAAACTAAAGGGCAAGAAGGAAATGCAGACAGTGGAAGCAGGGACAGGTATCCTGGCAAGAGTATAGGGATGCTGCCCGGTTGTGTAGGGATGGGGTCAGGAGGGCCAAGGTGCAGCTGGAGGTGAACTTGGCAAGGGATGCAAAGAATAATAAGAAGGGCTTCTACAGGTGTGTCAGCCAGAAAAGGAAGGTCAGAGAAAGTGTACCCCTCCCCTGATGAGCAAAACTGGCAAACTGGTAACAAAGGATGAGGAGAAGGCTGAGGTACTTAACATTTTTGCCTCAGTCTTCACTGCCAACCTCTCTTCCCACACCTCTTGAGTGGATGGACTGCAAGGCAGGGACTGGGGGAGCAAAGTCCCTCCCACTGTAAGAGAGGATCAGGTTTGTGACCACCTGAGGAACCTGAATATACATAAGTCTATGGGACCCGACAGGAAGCATCCCAGATCCTGAGGGAACTGGCTGATGTAGTTGTCAAGCCACTCTCCTTGATATTTGAAAAGCCACGGCAATCACGTGAAGTCCCTGGTGACTGGAAAAAGGGAAACATTGCACCCATTTTTAAAAAGGGTAGAAAGGAGGGCCCTGGGAAATACCAACCTGTCAGCCTCATATCTGTGCCTAGGAAGATCATGGAACAGATCCTCCTAGAAGCTATGCTAAGGCACATGGAGGACAGGGAGGTGATTCAAGACAGCCAGCATGGCTTTACCAAGGGCAAGTCCTGCCTGACCTCCCTAGTGTCTTTCTATGATGGAGTGACTACATCAGTGGACAAGGGAAGAGCTACGGCTGTTGTCTCTCTGGACTTCTGTAAGGCCTTTGACATGGTCCCCCATAACATCCTTCTCTCTAAACTAGAGAGAGATGAATTTGATGAGCGGACCATTTGGTGGATGAGGAATTGGCTGGATGGTCACATCCAGAGGGTAGTGGTCAATGGCTCAATGTTCAGATCGAGATTGGTGACCAGTGGTGTCCCTCCAGGGTCCATACTGGGACAAATACTGTTTATTATCTTCATCAGTGACATAGACAGCGGGATCGAGTGCACCCTTAGCAAGTCTGCAGATGACACCAAGCTGTGGATGGGATGCCATCCAGAAGGACCTGGATGAGCTCAAGAAGTGGGCCCACGTGAACCTCATGAGGTTCAACAAGACCAAGTGCAAGGTTCTGCACATGGGTTGGGGCAACCCCCGGTATCAATACAGGCTGGGGGAATGAAAGGCTTGAGAGCAGCCCTGTGGAGAAGGACTTGGGGGTACTGGTGGATAAAAAGCTGGACATGAGCCAGCAATGTGTGCTTGCAGCCCAGAAGGCCAGCCATATCCTGGGCTGCATGAAAAGAAGCGTGACCAGCAGGTCGAGGGAGGTGATTCTGCCCCTCTGCTCTGCTCTGGTGAGACCCCACCTGGAGTACTGCGTCCAGCTCTGGAGTCCTCAGCACAAGAAAGACATGGACCTGTTGGAGCAGGTCCAGAGGAGGGCCACAAAAATCATCAGAGGGATGGAATACCTCACCTATGAAGAAAGGCTGAGAGAGTTGGGGTTGTTCAGCCTGGAGAAGAAAAGGCTCTGGGGAGACCTTATTGCAGCCTTTCAGTACTTAAAGGGGGCCTATAAGAAATATGGGGACAAACTTTTTAGCAGGGCCTGTTGTGTTAGGACAAGGGGTAATGGTTTTAAACTGAAAGATGGTAAATTTAGACTAGATATAAGGAAGAATTTTTTTTATGATGAGGGTGGTGAAACACTGAAACGTTGCCCAGAGAGGTGGTAGATGCCCCATCCCTGGAAACATTCTGGGTCAGGTTGGATGGGGCTCTGAGCAACCTGTTCTAATTTAAGATGTCCCTGCTTATTGCAGGAGGTTTGGATTGGATGACCTTTAAAGGCCCCTTCCAACCCAAACTGTTCTATGATTCTATTCTATGATAATCTACATGGAGACAGAAGATCAGGTTCTTACCTGTACCCAAAATATATGCTACCTTTTCAAGACATCTAGAAAACATCTGGAGAAGAATATGGATGTGATAACAAAGCATAGACAAATTGTGTTTAAAAAAGTCACAAAGTGGGGGAGTGGGGAAATCAAGGCCGTATTCCTAAAATTCCTGATACCAGTTTGTGCCCAAATATTGCAATGTGCTCCAGCAGGACCATGCTAATATTATATTATAAATAGACAATAGTTGCGCACAATCAGAGTAGAAATAAGTAAGGGAAAGGCAGGACGAGGAGGAAGGCAGCTGAAGGACTATGAGCAATGAGAATGCGACTGAGGCTGTCTGTGTGTGCCTGCAGCTGAAGTGCATCGATACTTCCCATGTGTGTTTTTTATAAAACTCTCCATTTCTTTTCTGCAAAACTTGCAGCGTAAGGGCTTGGCACCTTGCTTATGTTGGACCTAGCTGTTTCGGGGAGAGGTCCCAGATTTCGAAGCTAACCTGCAAAATGCTATTTTAGTGAACTATGTATGAGGAAAGCTGAGGGATGAGCTAGAGATGTGTGCTAGAGACCTCGTGTGCTGGCTGTGCGGTACTGCACTTCTTCTGGGGAGGCTGAAAAGCTTATTCTGGTTTCTCTGCAAAAGTTTTGCATGTCTCTGCCTAAAAAATCCTGAGATGATTTCTTAGCTTCCCCCCTCCCATCCCCCCCAAGATGATGCTGCAAAATCCTTCGATTTTAAAGTAATAGTTTTGTAAAGAAAATTTAATCTTCTCCTAAGGTAGGAACAAAATTAGAAGAGCAGCTGGATTTTAGAAAATAGTATGCTATCCACACGTAGTAACCACTTGTATATTGAAGAAGCACCATTTATTGCAGAGTAAATTTCAGAGATGCTGGAATTGCAGGGGATTTTTAAAATTTTTTTTTCTTTGTTCTTGGTGGGTTGTTTTTTTTGAAAAAGTATATGATGATCATGAGCCAGCCCTGAGTTCTTGTCAATGGTTAGCATGTCCAAGGAGAATAGGAGAGATGGGAATGTGATGCTCTGAACTGTGTAATCCTACTTAAGCTGTTATAAGCAAAGAATCCAACTTCAACATCTTTATTATTCCATTTTGAGAAGTCTGCCTTCAAGCCCAAGTTCTGGGATCATATGTATCCTGTTTACATTTCAAGATTGTTACTCTGAAGATAGAGCCTGTGACCCGAGATGAGTGAGTGAAATTGCTCCTTGCAAGGGTTTACAGGAACCTCTGTGTGTGTGTCCAAACCTTATTGCATCAAAAATGTGCTCCTATCACTGGAAAACATAGTCACTAGCTAATAAGTAATCTCTAGAACTGAGGTCTCTGTTCTGGAATGAAATATTGGTCTCTCCAAACTTATTTCAGTTACACTGACTTTCTGTTACAAATTCATTAATGTGCAACTGCAGGCCATATGCAGTTTGAACTTTTCAGTCATGGTAGGGATCTATGTTGGGTGCTGCTACTGCACCAGTATCAAAAGACAACGTAAAAATGGGACAGCAACTGAAGAGTGGGAGATGAAATACTTGATTTTTATTTTTTTTATCTGTTTCCTGCATGGATTTTCTGACATTTGAAGCCAAATAACCTTTCTCCTACAATCTTCTATACATCAGAAGAACACTAGTTGCACATCCCAGGGATGCTGTCACATTTCAAAGAAATGGGAGCTGTATGTGAATACAATATAGTGTAGAAAATTTTGGTTGTTCAGGAATGTAGAGTAGTGTCTTAAACACATCATTAGGGTTATCAAAATTTATGGATTTTCTTTAGTAATAACTAAATAGTTGGGGGAGCAGTTGCCTTCTGCAAAACATGCTATTAAGAAGCATGTTTCAAGCTGCTTTATTATAATATCAGAACTGGGAAGCAAAAATCTGGGCAGTGGAGCTTTTTGGAAAAAACATGCACCAAATGCTGTGAGCCTTGTTTTGAAAAACAAAATCATGCAAGCTGACAGCAGGTGGCTGTTTTCAACTTGATCTATCAGCAACAAGTGTGTCACTGAATGTTTCTTGGCGGTCAGCAGGCCATCTTGGATGAGGGCTTGTATGCAGACATTTGGCAAACAGGCCAATGTTCCCCTTAGCTTTGCTCCCAAGCTGGTGTTCTACTTGACTACTCGGTCATTGCCTTTAGAACAAAAAACTTAATCTGCAAATATTTTTCAGTAGTGGGAGATGCATAGGAAAAGTGACCTGCTAATTGCTGCCAATAGCAAGACAAAAAATACTTTGCTCTGGAAGGTACCAACAGCTATGGCTAAACAGACAACTACAAAATCTGTCAAAAAAAATGTAGAAGAGCTCTAAAGATCTCAAAATCAAGTGTAAATGCTGCTCAGCAGAATGGCTTTTGGAAAGCCTAGAGAGGAAACAAATTCAGTTCATGAGGGATTTAAACAAAAACTCTCCTTGTCAAATAATTTAAACTGTTTGCATTTGTGCTTATTGCTGAACATAGAGCTGCCTCTAAGCTACTTGACATTTGGAATGGTTTTCTGCAGCTCTGCTTGCCAACTCCTTGTGCATGATGTTTAGCTTTGCCTGTGTACATGTTCTTGCCTGCTAAAAGTATGTAGCATTTGCAAGGCATAGCTTGTCTAAGTTTTCAGAGAATCACAGGATGGTTGAGGTTGGAAGGGACGTCTGGAGGTCACCTGGTCAAACTGGCCTGCTCAAGCAGGGCCACCTACAGCCAGTTGCCCAGGACCATGTTCAGACTGGTTTTGAGTATCTCCAAGAAGGGACACTCTACCACCTCTCTGGGCAACTTCTGCCAGTGCTCAGTCATCCTTACAGTAAAAAAGCATTTCCTTGTGTTCAGATGGAGCCTCCTGTGTTTCAGTTTGTGCCCATTGCCTCTTGTCTTATCACTGGGCACCACTGAAAGACCCTGCCTCTGTCATCTTTATACTCTCCCTCCAGGTATTTGTACACATGAATAAGATCCGCCCTGAGCCTTCTCTTCTCCAGGCTGAACATAGAATCATAGAAAAAACAGCCACAGCTCTCTCAGCCCTTCCTCATAGGAAAGATGCTCCAGTCCCTTAATCATCTTAGTGGCCCTTCACTGGACTTTCTCCAGTATGTCCATGTCTCTGTTGTACTGGGGAGCCCAGAACTGGACACAGCGCTCTAGGTGTGGCCTCACCAGTGCCGAGCAGAGGGGAAGAATCAGCTCCCTCAACCTGCTGGCAACACTTCTTCTAATGCAGCACAGGAATCCGTTATCCTTCTTTACCACAAGTGCACATCACTGGCTCATGGTCAACTTGGTCTCCACCAGGACCCCCAGGTCTTTTTCTGCAAAGCTGCTTCCCACCTGGGCAGCCCCCAGCATATATTGGTGCATGGGGTTGTTCCTCCCCAGGTGCAGGACTTTGCACTTACCCTTATTGAACTTCATGAGGTTCCTGGCAGCCCATTTCTCCAGCCTGTTGAGGTCCCTCTGAATGGCAGCATGAATCCCTCCTGTATCAGCCACTCCTCCCAGTCTTGTGTCATCAGCAAACTTGCTGAGGGTACACTCTACCCCATCATCCAGACCGTTAATGAAGATGTTGTTCAGGACTGGACCCAGTGTTGACCCTTGGGGTACACTTCTAATTACTGCTCTTCAACTAGGCTTCCGTTCATTTCCACCCTCTGGGCCAAGATGTTTAGCCAGTTTTCAAGCCACCTCACTGCTCGTCAAGCCCACACTTCAACAGCTTCTCTACGAGGATCTTAAGTGAGACAGTGTCAAAAGCCTTACTGCAGTCCAGGTAAACAATATCCAGTGGTCTCCCCTCACCTATCAGACTAGTCATTTCATTGTAGAAGTTTATCAAGTTGGCCAAGCATTACTTCCCCTGGGTGAAGCCATGCTGACTACTCCTGTTCCCTTTCTTGTCTTTCAAATGCCTGGAAATGCTTTCCAGGATTAGCTGCTCCATCACCTTCCCAGGTACTGAGGTGAGGCTGACCGGCCTGTAGTTCCCTGGGTCCTCCTTCTTGAAGACAGGTGGACATTTGCTTTCCTCCAGTTTTCAGGCATTTCTCCCAATCACCATGATCAATTAAAGGTTATCAAAAGTGGCCTTGTGACAACATCTGCCTGCTCCCTCAGCACTTGTGGGTGCATCCCATCAGGGCCCATGGACTTATATAAATCCAGTTTGCATAAGTATTCCCTGACCTGATCCTCTTCTACCAAGGGTACATCTTCCTTGCTGCAGGTTTTCCCCTTGGTCTCTGGGACCTGGGGTTCCTGAAGGCTAGACTTGCTAGAAAAGGTTGAGGTGAAGAAGGCATTTGGTACCTCAGCCTTTTTTTCCATGTCCTACATCACCAGGGGCCCCGCTTCATTCAGCAATGACCCCACATTTTCCCATACATGCATGTGTAATCAAGCTCCTAAAAATGTTCACAGACACTATTTTCAGGGAATTTACCTTTGAAATAATGTACTGTATTTACATAAGGGCCTTACTACAAGAATTGTGTACAAGCAAAATTCTCTCTTCTGTTACTGTTTTAACATAAGGGCCTTATTACAAGTGAAACTATCTCTTCTGTTTCACAATGTTACATTATAATCATGCTCTACATGCTGTTATTGCTGTTGGGGATAGATCTAGCTGGTGCTTATTATCTCAACAGATTCATTGTATAATAGGAAACTTCACATACTTGTATCAGTTGACTATAACCTACTTTAAGAATAGAAAAATATAGTCTATTTAAGTGGGATAGCTATCTACTAAAATAAAAGAATAAAAAATGTTCTGAGAAATGACTTTATTTTTTTTTAATCTGGGTTTTTCTCCTCATTGGTGTTCCTAGATTTTATTCAGGAATTTTATTATCATACATATTCTTTGAATTGTGAACTGGTAATTGTTCAGACATATATTCGAGGAATAGATTTGTGGAATAACATCAGCCAAATTTCAAGTCTCTTCAGTACACATTGTATGTCTCTTCATGTGCACAGCTTGTGATGAGCACATGGAAGCTGAGAATGTGTGCAGCTGCAAAACTGTCATATGTAGGTTTAAAAAAATGCTGTAGTTCTGTTTCAAAGTAATGTGTATTAGCAGATTCATTCACAAGCCTGAGAAAGCTTTCGCCTTCAAACAGTATCCTCCCTATAGTCATCATCTTAATGTTGGATAGTGTAATAATACATTTTCAACCTTCAAATATGAGGTTATTAAATAATTGAAGAGAAATTAGTCTATTTTAAGAAGAAAGGACTTCTCAGATGACAAGTTTCGCACATCCAAAATAGGGCTTAAAGCAGTGCACCCTTTCTGCAGAGTTATTAGACGTTTTAAATGGAAAACATTTGAGTTTGACTTTCTTTTTCATTAGCAAAATTATCTTTCTCTGCTTGTTTCTCTCTGTGTCCCCCTTCCCACCCTCCAATGTGCAGCTTCACAGTGTTACTTAAGACAATCCAAGCATTAGCTGCCTTTGAAATGGGCAGCCCCATCTTTGGCAAGCTGTTCCCACTTTGTGTTAGCACAGACATTTGATATGCTATGTACGGAAACTGATATGGCTGGAAACAACTTCAAGGAAAAAAACGTAGCTGGATCAGTTTCCCGTAATGAGTGAAGAAGAAAAAGCAACATGCGGCCAGGAAGGGGAGCGGCACAGAGCAGAATGATCCCATTTTGGCAACTGCAGCCTTCACTCATCCTGTAATTCCTTATCATTCCAGCTTCTGTTACCTTTGTATGATGCTGGCTGATTCCTTGATGTATGGAAAGGTGCAGCACTTCACTGGTCCTGCCACCTTGTGCAGTTTTCTGCCTTGTCCCCAGGCCCAGACAGTCAGTGCAGCCAGGTTTGCAGGGGAATGTAGGGTTTCAGTCTGTATTACAGAGTCTGCTTGCTTCCAAGTCCTGTAAAATGTTGCTTTAGACAATGCCACACTCACTGCAGCTAAGCCATTTATTACAATAGCTTTTTCTATAAATGATGTGATGCTGCAAGCGGATCTTCAGCGTGAGAGAGGGAGAGGATAATTTGGTGCTGGAGGCTTCAGAAGATTAAACATGTTTACTTACTCCATTTACGCATTAAATGCAAATTCAGGTGATGTATACTAACATTAGTCTAGATACTTTCCTTATATTTTAGCTGTGCTCTTTCCTTGTATTTCACTTAAGCTGTCTGCATGTGTATACAGCCACATATTTGTACTCTGTGTATGTATTTAGCAAGAAAGCCCCAGTGAATTTGTGATTCCATCTATAGTGTTTGTTCTAGGTATAAACTGAAGTTACATTGTTGATACAAGGGCAAGTGGCTCAGCTTCCTCTCAGCAGAGAATAATTTCTGATACCACTTATGTAAGAATCTGAAGGGGGTGAGCAAATGGTTCATAAAAATGACTCTCAACTCATTAAAATAAGGTACAATCCCAACACAGATTGTGTGATGAACATAATGCTAAATCTAATGAAACCTCCTCCCCAAGAAAAACCCCCAAACCCAATAACCTCAAACTCCAGTGATTCCTTGGTCTACCACAAAAAATAATGAATCTCTGTCTAAATAAGTTTCTAAATAAGTTTGTGATCTGTGTATTAAAATGATCAGGTTTATTTTTAACAGAGGAAATATGTTGTAAGATATTGCTCTTTCCCCCCTTGATTTAGAGATACTAAAGTGTGCTGATTGGAGAGTTTAAAGATTTCTTTGAACTCTGAACTGTTTACAGCATAATTCTGTTCTCAGTTTCAGGTAGCTGGTTTCATGATGGTTAACTTCACTTTAGTTTCTCAGAAGTTAAGAGCTAAACCCTGGTTTCCAAGGAGGTAGAAGAATGCAGTCAATCATAACATTTCACATCATGTCAAACCCCCAAGTTTTTGTCAGTAAAGTGTTACGAGGAAATGCAAGGAAATGGGGGTCTGTGAAGAACATGCAGGCTATATTTAGTGAAAACCCTCAAATGTGAAAGTGGACATTGGCATTCAAACTCGTTCACTGCTCTGTGTCACACTTTCTAAACTTCTTGATACTGCAAGAAGTTAACTCAGATGAAACTACATTTATTGCCAAACTGGGCATATTAACCTAATATGTCAGTACAATTTACCTTTATAGAATAGTTTATAGAGAGGGTCCACCTAGGGTCTGCAATGCTCAGTACTGTACAACAGCTGTGCCACTTGCTTTTTGCCCGTAACTTAGAAGAGCTGCATTTGGGCAGAGTTAGCAGGTAATGTTCTGTAGGTACCTGGCAATGGGGTCAATGAGGTCTTCACAGTGCCTGTCTGAAAGTGAATATTTCTTGGGATAATTGCAAAGGCAAGTTCATACCTCCTGACATCATGGGGGTTTTTTGTGTGTGTGTTATAGAAGGTATTAGACACCTCTGCAAGCAGATTGAATACAAATGCAGTAGTTCTCGGTGTCCATCTAACCCTGCGCAGAAAGCTGTGGTGGCAACAGCCACCTACACACCTTCAACTCGGAGGTAGAGGATCTGTGTTTTCTTTTGTTGGACCTAAGGAGATTCAGCTGGAGGATGTTGTTGCAGTTATGCTAGAGAGAGGCAGGTGATGACTAGATTTAGTTTTTTACAGAAGTGCTATGGTGAGAACGGGCTACTTCTCTAACACATAATATAGTGATTGCCTGAACTAGGAAAGGTGAAGGTCTTGAGCTGGGTTTGTGTGCAGTTGAAATTTATTCTCCTCCACTAGGGTCTTTGAGTTTTAAAAGGTGAAGTAGCAATTGATTTTTTGTGTCTCTGTGTGTGTAGACATGGATGTATGTACGTATGCATGTATGAGTTCCAAGTCTGATCTTAACTAACACATCTCCTCTAATGTTACAGGTAATTCCATTCAGCCCTAAGATGCTTGGGTTTTTTATCTTTATACAATTATATATACTTTTAGGCAGAATGAGGCTTTGTTTTACTGCAACACAAATGAATCACAACACACAAGCTCACTTTTAAGACCAGTTAATATAGTGTTAACAATTCTTCTTGGAATATGAAGCTTAGTAATGTTTGTAGTATAAACATAGAGCTAGAATTCAAGTCTGAAAATAATTTTATTTGGAAACAGTTCTGGCCCATTGTTTTCTATTGTTTTTGACTGCCCCAAGGGGGGGTGCGGGGGGGTGTGTGTGTGTGGAGGTGGCTTTTTGCTTTCAGAATTTGAAGCATAATGACATGTTACAGGAATGTGATGATGATTTAGAAAGCCGGTTTATTTTTGTTTCAATTTCTCTAAGGCTGTAGTAATTTTCTTTTCTCTCGCTGCTCTCACTGTTGAACAGCTGCTTTGTCTTGAGCGCGCTGGTGGTTAACAGTCTCCCCAGAGCGGTGACTTGCAGTAACTGCGGATCAGCTGCTTACATAAGGAATCGGGTGCATGTGAGAAATTCTCATGCAGAGAATGCTGCGATCCAAGTATAGTTTAAGGATGCATATTCAAGGAGTGCACTGTTTTATAGATTACTACATGTGCAACCCAAACTTCACCTCTTTCTGTAAGACTTCAAATGCACAGTTAATATAGATAAATCACACGTTAAGAAGGTTACACCTGTAAACTGCTGTAGATGACATGGAGCATATGGTACAGTGGCTAGTACCATCTCTAGCTCCTTTTGCATTTAGTTCAAAACTAATCTCGTATAGTTTTGGATTCTTTGTGATCTGTATTATCTTATGGGGTGATAATATCACAGGTTCACATCCTGCACAGAGGTGGTTTCTATGTTTTATGCAGTTTTACTGAAAAATAATGACATAACTAAACTCCAGATAGTTAGCCAGTGAGATTAGATAATTCAATATTAACATTATTGTTTGCTGAGTAATCACCTGGGTCTGCTTTCCATTCAGACAGCTGTTTCAAACCCCAGTTTTCTATGATGTAAGCTTAGCCAACTGACTTTTAGATACCTACATTCAGGATCTCTGTCTGGAAGAACTCTCACTCTTGGAGCTCAGTTCAGTTGTGCATGCATCAGTATTTATTGGAGGTGCCATAGGGCATCCCATCTGGTCTCCAAAAGGCCATGGATTTATGATAGGTGTCTGGCACTGCAGTGAGCATGTGGAGACTATCCTTGGACACAAAGTAGGGGCAACTAAACTGAGTTTTAAATATTTTTCCATCCAAAGTAACTACCTCAAATACCAGCTGTTCGGTGACATGAACCTCTTCCTTTTTCTAGTCTTTCCTGAAATTCTTCCTACCAGCCAAGAAACCTTTCCTGACTGTTTTTTTGTTATGTCTGTTCTGATCTTCTAAATCAAGTTTTGATTTTAGAACACTGAAATACTGAATGCTACGTTAGCTGAGCTTTGTTGCTATGATATTGCAACACTGCAAGTTCCACTGTTTCCACAGGGTTTACTGCTTAAGTGTGTCCAAGGTGACCTAGAAACCTGTGATAACTGAACTAACTAACTGATCTGAACAGTTCAGGCCTTGCTGGGTTGAAAGGAATGATTGACTGCAGGGATCTAGTGTTTATGTAGACAGAGGTTGAGCTGACTGCGTATGCAGGCTATTAATATAGGGATATATTTTCCTGAGTTATGCAAGCATAACATTCCATTGGAAAATGTATTTACAATGAAAAATGGCATATCTATCCTTATGCTGTCATGAATCAGCATTGACTGGCAGTGATTTAACTTAGATTTCCCTTTTGAAAAAGGATCTCTAGCATGAAACTGCCAAATGCTTATTATTTAGTATTTATTTCATGGCAGCATCCAAAAGATCCAATTCAGAACAGACTCTGTAGCTTGTATGGTTATAGAATATATACATAAAAAGACAATGCTTGACTGAAAGGGAATCTACTATTAAAGTTCTGGATTTAAACAAAAGTTGATGGGCAGAAGCAAAAAGGCATCTGAGTAGAAAGGAGCTCAGTGTTCAAGGGTTAAGCTGACTTGTGTTAGTACATATCTGGGTGTGCTTTTGAAGTCAATCTGCGGGCTATCCCCACCTACTGTACTTTGGTTTGCATTGTGGAGCAGTCTCAAAGTTAGTGAACTGGATTCCTCTTGGGTGAAACACTGGCAGCAATGCTCCAGGAGCCACCTAATGTTCACCAGCAACAGATGGGTGTTCTGTTCATGGGGAAACGAAAATGAGAACTAGTCCAACGTGAATAAACAGACAAACCCTAACCATGACTGGTGTGGATGTCAGGTCCTCAGGATCAAGTAGTTTTCATTATAAATCTGCTCCTATTTTTCCACAGTGCCTTCTGGTAGTCTACAACATCATGCTGCCACCTGCTGTCATGGTCCATTGGTAGGGTGTGACTCCACAAAACATCGTCATGGCTAGTTTTAGGTAAGTAGCCTGAAGCTTGAAGTTGGAGTGGAAGGCAGTGAGTGGGAGAGGAGACCCTTTTCAAATATGCTTTTCTAATTCAGCAGTGCCTCCTTGTCCCAAATGAAAGCAGTGCCGTGGGTTCAAAGTGGTGTATACAAGTTGGACAGAACCTTTCCCTCAGGAGCTCACATCAACTAAAAGAAGTTTATAAATAACCAAGATAGACCCTACAAGAAAAAAAAGAATTCTTCCTCCTGAGCTAGAGCAATATATTTTCAGGAAACAAATGTCTGTAGTTAATCAGCCTCTGCTCTTTCCACAAGCAAATTAGACATTGATTTTTTGGGGGAAAGATCTTACATACATATTCAACACTAAATTAGTGACATTCTGTCCTGGTTTTGGTTGGGAGGGAGTTAATTTTCTTCCTAGTAGCTGGTATAGTGTTATGTTTTGGGTTCAGTATGAGAAGAATGTTGATAACACATTGATGTTTTCAGTTGTTGCGAAGTAGTGTTTAGACTAAGCCAAGGATTTCTCAGCTTCTCATGCCCAGCCAGCAAGAAGGTTGGAGGGGCACAAGAAGTTGGGAGGGGACACAGCCAGGGCAGCTGGCCCAAACTGGCCAAAGGGGTCTTCCATACAATGTGATGTCATGCCCAGTATATAAACTGGGGGGAGGTGGCCGGGGTGGATCACTGCTCAGGAACTAACCGGGCATCAGTTGGCAAGCGGTGAGCAATTACATTGTGCATCACTTGTTTTGTATATTCCAATTCTTTTTTTATTATTCTTGTCATTTTATTATGGTTATTATTATCATTATTATTTTATTCCTTTCTGTCCTATTAAACTGTTCTTATCTCAACCCACAAGCTTTACCTTTTTCCTTCTGATTCTCTCCCCCACCCACTGAGAAGTGAGTGAGAGGCTGTGCGGTGCTTAGTTACTGGCTGGGGTTAAACCACAATGCATTCCAATCCTAAATGTATTTTTACCGGATTCAAGCAAATTGATTTGCACATGGATGATGTTCTGTGACACAATTACAATGTATGAATAGTACCTTCTGTGTTACTAGCAAGAATGTCATTAGTGCAATAGGAAATTGTAGTTATGTCTGAAGGCATATGTCTACTATGGGTTTGGTTATCATCTGAAAAAAGAATATCTGGGAGATGTGTTATATTTCTTTTATTAAAGTTTAACTTATACCAAAAATAAAAGTAATATTACAAGAGACTTCATGGCCTTGCAGTGTAAATTTTCTGCTCACAAGACAATTATTAAAAGGAAGATGACTATTCTTTTTTGTTTCTTCTTGGTTAATAGTCATTAATGACATAAACCAACAATGTTAAGGACACGTCTCCACAGCATGGTAAAGTTTTCTGCAGTGTTTCAGTATAGTGTATAATACTTATTTCCACAGATGCCTGAAATGAAGGACCAACATGCTGCAATTCTAGAAAAATAAGAATGAAAGCTTACAAGAGTGGCTGCTGTCAAATTCTGCTGTAACAGTGACAATGAGATCAAATGTTAGATATCTGTATTTGCTGTGAAATCTAGCTCTCAGACCTTAAGAGATGGCAGGGAGCAACAGTACTCTGCTGGTATGTGGGCGGGCAAGTCAACAATTATTCACTGTACTTAAATGCTGCTGCTATTCTGTGGTCCCTGGACCTACCTGGAATATACCCAGAGTAATTTTCAACTTTCCAATGCCTGCAAAATCAGTAGAGACCAGTCATATGCATTTGGATTCTCCCATATAATATGAAAATACAGTAATGGTAGGGACTGTTCCCTATATGTGCCACTAATGAGGCTGGTGGTGTAGAACAGTTTGTACTTTACAGACATGTCCATGAGGTATTCTTTTAAGTATCCAGCAACATCACTTCAGTTATCTTTAATCTGTCAATTCTGTTCCATCATTAAGTTCCATAATCCACCTTCTCTTCAGTATGTATCCTTACAGTTGAAGCAAAGGATGTCTCACCACTACCAGCTGTTGACGGGTAAATTAACCAGCTAGTAACACTCTTCTCTCTGCCTTCACTGAGGAGAAAAAGGCTCATTTGGTGGGTGATTTATGGTGTCTCATTAAATGCTCTCAATTGTACAAGGACGGACTTTCTTTCTCTTGACTACAGAAAGACTTTAGATCAGCTAAATTAAGTGTTTAGTTTAGGTAATATGAACTATTTTCTGTGCTGATAATGCTGCATTCAAGTTAATTATTTCAGATATCTACTAATTAATTTCATGTTTTCATATAGTCATAATTTTTTTTTCCTCTTTATTTCCAATAGCTTCCTCCCCTACACAGAAAGATTGTTTCTCTAACATCACCAGAGAAAGCTGATCCCCACTGACTGAGCACTGAATGACACTGGAACATGAAGAAGTCAAACAAGGGAAGTCCAAGGATGGGAAAATGGGGCAGGTAAATCTTCTGCTGTTGTTGAGATTCACTAGAATTTGGTGGGCAACAATGGGAGGAAGAGTTGTAAGTAGTCATAGCTACCAAAAAAGAAGACTGTTAGATAGCTTTATTTTAACAACAGCTGGTTTTAAGCCATTTAGTCTTTCCAACTGTTAACAATCAAATTTAGTCAGAAGCAGCTGTGAATTACCAAGGCTCCAAAGTCCTGTTCATTATGTAAAAAGGAAGAAATAAGACATGTTTTGAAGAGCGAGTGACCTTTACCTCCCCCAGGGTAGAGATATTTTTTTTTCAGTTACAGAACATAATTTGTAAGGGGAACAGGAGCCTTAGAGAAAATAGGTAGTTGCAAGGAGTTAACAAAAGGCCACTGGAACATGGTTCAGAGCTAGATCAGGTACCATGAATCTGACAAAAAAACCCAAGAAACAAAACACACAAGGTGGCCTGTGAATGTTAAGGTGATAGCTGTGGAATTACATGAAATGATTAGGGAAACATAAGATAAGGTGTGTATTTATAACTGTGAGTGAAGGAACTGTGTTTTTACTATCAAACATTGCTGAATGTAAACGTTCCTGCTTGCATGTTTGGCAGGAGGCAGTCATGTATCTGTACAGACTGCCAGCCCCTGCCAAGGACAGCATGGCAAATGGTACAGAAAGGTTATCTGGGGATTGCAAAATAGAATTGAAAGGCCAGAGTTATATTAGGTTCAAGCTAACTATGGCATTGCAAAAATTCTTAAGACTTTCACACGAGCCAAATATACAGACTAAATCAAACAATATACCCCATGTTTAGTGCTACAGGAAAAAAATGTTGCCAGCAATAAGGTAAGCAGAGATATTTTTTTTGCGCTGAAGGGAAAAAAGACCACAAATAACTTACTTGCTGTGATATTGTGTTTATTTCCTTGAGATAAACTCACCAGAGAATGTTACAACTAAATAAGTGATCATGCTTAGAAATTTTTTTTTTCTTGCTCTATGTTACCTATTTTTCAGGTGCAACAATCTTTGACAACAGGACAGTTTGCTGAGACTGAATGTAGTAAAGTGATGGAAGAGTGGAGATTTAGACATGAAGTTGCTAGAGCCAGTTATCTCCAGTATAGCAGGATATTGGGAAATGGTATCAGAATAATTAAGGTCATGCTAGAAAAGACAAGAGAATCACTCTGATCCACATTTAACATTGTTAAATTGCAGAGTAATGTTAATGAAACTTAAGTTGTTATGTGCTAATAATTTGGTTGCTACTTAGAAGGATGTCTGTTGGGATTTGCAGGTGCACAAAGATCCAGACAAGGAAAAAATCCCCCAACCCCCCTACCACGTAAACTAACAAAGCTTGGCGTGACTTAGAGTGCAGGGAATTCTCCTTATTTCACGAATATAATGATGTGAGTGAATCTACACTATGCAATGAAGCACTGTGCAATTGCCAAAACAGTTGTAGGGAGACAACCTCCCATAATTATGAAAGTTTGCATCCCCAGGTTAGAAATATGCAGTGTTTTTTTCTGACCTGCCCAGAAAGAGGTAAGAATAAAAGGTTATGAGCCCTCTATTTATCTGAGAAAGGAGCAGTTACTGCAGAGGCTATGTCTGCACCCCCATCCTCTCTGCAGCCAGGCTGCATCCAGAAAGACTTAAACTAGCTCTGAGTAAACTGGTGTCTACCTGACTATGCAAAGATGCCTGCTTGATTTCTGGAAGTGTTGTACCACATTATGGTGGCTGTTCCTGTGCTATTTAGCCACCACGACAAAGCTAGTTAGTCTGGGACCATGCTGTGAGGATGTTACTGCATTGCTTTTGATGCTGGGGCTGGTTCAGGGATGCATGCACTGCTCTGTTTTGTGCAGCGTAGATGTGCCTTGTGTATAACTGCTGGGAAAGAAAGGCCAGGGCTGTCACAAGAAATAACATTCAAAGTCGTATGACTTTGGCATCCCAAATAGCTACATGCTTTGGAGAAATAGGCAATGCTTATTGAACTTGAGATGGGAGGGAGAGAAGTGGGTCAGACTTGGGCATTTTGCCTGAAAGGGCATCACCTTGTCCGGGCGGTGTTGACAAGGACAGATTAGAACCAGTTCAGTTACTGAACCAGAGAATGCTGCAGCCAAGGCCTGGGGGAGCTGTCCCTGCCGTGACAGCCAAGCCTGCTGTACATTTGTATTTCAAGGTGATATGTAAAAAGCACTGATCTCTCTCAGATAATTCAAAAACTCCCGTGTAAGGACTGCTGAATGAAGGGTCAGATTCTGCAACCATTAATTTAACCTCAAGCAATGCTATAACTGTGATGTAGTTTTGGACCAGTGAGGTTTGTCAGCACCGCTACCTTTTAGATTTGCAGATGTGTTGAGCCTCACAGTTATTTATCTTTATTCTAATGCCATCTTTGGAATAGCTGCATATACCCATCCATTTGTGTTTTCATCTGCATATGGACATGCAATTATCTCAACGCTATTAAATATATTTTGCTCTGCCTTTCTGGGCCATATATTTAAAGAAGTGTGAAGTGGTACCGAAACGTGAGATAGCTTCATAAAGAGAAAACCCCAAAGGATTACCTGTAATGGATTTGTGTGTGGTGTGAAATAACTTTCTCTACAGTTGGAAGAGATGACTTTACTGTACCTACAGTTTTGGGGCAAAACCACAGCTGTAATTTGAAGGTATTTTATTTTTATCTGAGTGTCACACTTTCTAGAAATGTATTAGAGAAAGGTCAATGAAGCCACTGTGCAGTTTCAAAGAGAGGTTCTTTTTACAATGCATTTCTGAGGAGACACTGAAATAAATATTTGCAATTCAGCTTGGTAATTCTAAGCACCACTGTATCACTCATCAAAATGTTCAGTTGTGTAAGGCCTTTGTAAGAGCATGTGTTATTGGAAGGCAGTTTATAGAGCAAACAATAGCTAGTGTCAATGTACAGTACTGTGCACTAAATCAATAAGAGGTGATTTTGACTTCAGGTTTGCACAGGTTCACAAAAGAATTTGTTCACTTCAGTCTCAGCAGTCGGCTCTGAGATGTGTTAGCCTCCCAGTGAATGCATTCTCATTTCTTTGTTCTAGGACCTGTAGGTACCTTGCTGACAGAGGATGCTATTGATTAAAATATTGGCTTTTTTTTTTTTTCCTTGTTTTCAAGCATTGTAGGGGTAAGTTACTGACCTGGCGTCCCCACTGAAAACCTTCAAATAATTCCAGAGTGCTTTACGAGGAAATACAGTTTGGTTCAACATATTACACCCCATTCCTTTATCTAATATTTTGTTATAATGAGAGGACACTATTACTGATGAAAATCGTTATTTGGTACTGAAAACTTGTAGCACTTTTAGCAGGATAAAGTTAAACTCAAGTTATCTTGGGCAATACAAAATTTGGTACTGATGTCCCAGAAAGTCTCCACTTCGTATTAAAAACTAATAGTGCAAAATGTGGGGAAAACCCCCTTGCAAGATACAAGATAAAGATAAGAAGTAATTTGGATAGCAAAACTCCAAACTTTTTGCCTTGGAAGTGCATGAAGAAAATATTCCTAACCCCACCTCGAAGACATTTAAAAAAATATTTTTCTGAGTCTCTCTCTCTTGCTTGTGTGCTTATACACAAAGATGACCACAAAGGACGGTTAAAGGGGTTAAACAATAACTTCATTTTGATGTACCATTTAAAACATATCTCTTTACCTGCTGAGTTCCTGCTCATTCCTTTGGCCCTCTTTCCCAACAAGTTCGTGGCTTTGCACCATCCCAGCTGTATCTACTGCAAACAGACAGGATGCAAACACCCAAATGCCCTCCCTCTCTCCCTGCAGATGGGTGCGAGATGGATGTTGCTCTGAAGCCCTATCCCTGACACCAAATTGCTGCAGTGAGTGACTGGTTGGTGTTTAGAGGGTTGGTGATGAGCAGATTGATGCAAAAGGGCGTTACGCCTTGAGCTGCACAAGCAAGAAACCAAGAAAGGAATCAGAGGAAATTTTGAACTAGTGAGATTTGTCAAGGAGAGGAGTTGCCACGAAATTACTTTACAGCAGGGCATGCTAACTGGGTTGCGGTGAAAAAGGAAGCCTGATGTCACCATCTCACCCACATATTTGTGGAAAAATAATTAAAATTGCTCACATTTTTTTTCGCCCGTTATTTTCCTTCCCTGGAAGTCAGTCCCAGGCACTGAGGTATAAGAACAAATTCACCCGAGGAAACATCTGTGCCTGAGGTGGACGCAGCACCAGCGATGGGCTGGGAGCCGCCAAGCACTCGCAAAGACCTGAGGGAAACAAGGCGCTGCCCCAGTGCCTGCCAGGGCCTTCCCCGCTCCAGGGGTGCCCCTCCAGGAGGGCACACCGGGGCCGGCACTGACCTCTCGGACTGGCGGAGGTACGTCGGGCACCTCAGTTTGCCGGTGGGTGAGACATGCACAGGACCGTGCCTCTGCCCGAAACCCGCAGGGCTGGCGGCCGCCTGCTCCATGCCACCCCGGCCTTCCTCCCGCCTCTGCCCGGCTTGGGCCTGCACCTGGCGTTCCCGCAGCCTGCGATAACAGCCTGTTGCTCCTCTGAGGGGCGGGGTACTTGTGTTCGGACGGATTTGTTTTAAAAAACATCTTTTGGAGCTTTGCTGGTGTGCTGTAGATTACGCTGTGCCGTTGCTAGGTGGCAATGTGTCTTCAGGAAAGGCGGGCAGCGGTGATGCAGGGAAGGGACCTTCGCTGTGGCCCGGCAGGGCCTCAGCAGTGGCCCCCGCCCGGCCGCCCTCAGAGATCTCTGAGGTAACAGCCTCCCCGCTGTTCGTGTGTGTGTGGGGGGGCATCCCGATCAAACCATATATATGTATATAAACTTTTTTTTTTAACTGGCCAAAACGTTTCTTATTATATAATAATTGATTTGGGGGGGTGGAGGGAGGATGGAACCCAAATCCCTGCTCTGCCTTAAGTTAATTTAACACACAGGGCATAATATGGGTGTAGGTGCCAGTAGCAGGGGAGCGGCGGGGGCCTCTGCAGGCAGGGGGCTGCCGAACCACCCTGCTGCTGCCCCAGCCTGGCAGTGCGGGAGGTGCTCCACGTCAGGGTGGTTGGGAGCTAACAGAAAGGGGCTTGCTGACAAACTTCAATACAAAATTTATATGACTTAAAGCGACTATTGGCAGGGATAGGCTACTACTTCAGAGGTTGATGAGTATTATTGGTTTTTGTGTGGTGGTTTGTTTTTTTTTAATTGAAATAGGAACATGCTGCAAGATGTGAACCAAAGATGTCTCGAAATCTGCCTGCAACCATTGCATGCTCAAGAGTGCATTACTTTCAGAATGCCTTTCCTCCTGGCTCTGCTCCTTGTTGTAAGAAGACCTGGTGTTACTTGGCTGAACATAAATTGAATTACCCTGGACTAATTGATGCGCTGGAGTAGCTTTTACTCAAAAGCAAGACACAGTCCTGGGTTCAGAAAGCTTTGCTCTGGAAAAACAAATGCTATTTGTTATAGATGGTATAATGCGTTCCAACTTTATTTGTTCTGAGCAACATGTGCCAAGGATACATCCAGTATTTTTTTATGCTGGTAATTGGGGGTGGAAGGGAAAATTCTTTTCTTCCATCTGATCCTGGCTGTTATTTACTCAGAAATGACATTATTTTAAAGAGAATTAATTATGAGACAGTCATAGAACTCTAGTTCAGTGCAGCTGGCTGGCAATGACTGATTCAAAAGTGGTAATTATTACAGGTTTGGAAAGAGAGCTGAAATGACCCAGATGGTTAGCCCAATTAAACTGATCCAAAAGTCACCAGAAGTAGTGCTAATCTATTTCTACTGGGTACAGCAGTGCATAAAGACCTGTGATAGCAGGGGACAGGTGCTAGTGAATCAGGTTGAGGCGACTGAGAGCTGTCGTAAGCCAGCTGGATAGACTTTTGAAGCACAGAGGCCCTGGTGGTGAAAAGCTGAGAGGTTAAAACACAGACATTGAACGAAATAGAAACCCTCTGCCAGTCTCTGGCTGAGTGGTTATTGGCCCATACACAGTAAAGGGATAAAACAAACTAAGAAAATAATCTGAGAATGAGAATGAGGGCAAGAAGAGCCCATTCAGAGTTGAAGCTCTCTGGAAAATAATCAGGATGGAGTTTAAGTGGTGTTTTGTTCTCTATCATATCTGCAAGCATTATATTCCAACAAAAAACAAGATTGTCTGGCAGTAGTCTGATATTTGACTAGTTTTGGAGCACTTAATGTACTCTGGCAGTAATAGCTGTACAAATGTGTTAGTGGAAGCTGTTTCTCTATGATAAAAAGAAACACGTGACAAGAATGTTTAAAAGAAGTGAGGAGAAAAGCAAAATTGTTGTGAAAATGTATTCATGACCGCTAAATTTGGTAATGCTGAGTGATTAGAATAACAGGTGAAAAAGAATGCAGGAAGGACCCTTAAGATTGAAAAATATGAAAGATCATAGGTGCTGTATGCTTTCTTCAGCTAAAGAATGACATTAAGGAAGCTTTTAAAGTTTGACAAGTTGTTTCCAAAAAATCGGGCACCTCATGGGAAAGAGCTGTAGTAGTATCACAGAATGCACCAGTCAGGTGGCTATGAGGTTGCAGTGAAGCACTGGTGTAGCATGTGAAATCCATGAGTTCATACATAACGATGTGGTGGAAAAGGGTGCTGTCACGACCCGTACTGTACAGACCAGGGAGGGGTTGTGGTGAGTTCGGAATTCCCTCGGGCTAAAATAAGGTGAAGCGACACCAAATGATCAGTTGAACGTTTTATTCACGGCAGAAGCAAACTGAACTTGGAAGGCGTTAACAGTAGGTGGCAGGGTCTCTCACAACGGGAATTGGCATGGAAATACCTCAGTAAACCGTGTAACCTCTGGTAACCATACACATCAATTCAGGGAAGAAAATTAGGAGAGCCCTCCCGTCGAGTCACAAGGCTCAGAGCAGACCCCCTTGCTTTCTAGACTCCCTCTCAGATAAGAGCCCAGGGGTGGCTGGATCTGCTCTTAGTCCCAGACTTGGTCAATGGTTATGTGTAAGGGGATGAGGTGTAGGGATTACGGAAAAAAGGAGAGAGAGAGACAGAGAGAGAGAAGAGAAAGATTTCACCAGTCCTGGGTCCAGTGTTAGTCCAGCCAGCCTAAGGGTCCAGTTCTGGAGGGTGCGTGCACGTGTGGGGCTTCAGTTTGTGTCCTTTTATCATCTCCTTGCCCCTCCTTCGGGCAGGCACTCGAACTCATTAGGCTAATTAGGTATCATGCACGGTTTGTGCTTCCAGCAACTTTGGGAAACGGGTCGGTGGGATTGGGGGTCATTTGGGGAGTAACTTCTCCCTCCCTGCAGGCATGAGTATTGTTTGATCTTTGGCCGTACAGGGTGAGCTGCCCTGCTCAGCATATGAGAACACAGAACTTGCGCATCCTCCAGCGCGCCCTCCATGTCCTGTTGCTGATGTCCTGTGCTGGTGGGCTTCTTTCCACCTGTGGTTCGTTGCTCTGCAGAACTTTCCCCACCACAATGTTTGAGACATTAACTCTTTCAGTCTCTCACAGATGTCAAAATACTTGAGTGCCTACTAGAGGGGTATGTAGGTTCAGCCTGTGATCTCTTCTTAGCTCTGCTAAATTACATAATGGAGACAGTGAAGTGTGGTTTGTCATCTTTGACATTTTGTTAAAATAGAAATTGAAAACAAAAAATGGCTCCATAATTAAAAAAACACTGGATCAGCAGGGAGTTGCAGATGTATATGGAGGCAACTAAGGCAAATCAAACCAAGCCTTGGTATGCTTCGGGATCCTGGGAGCTACCCTTAATCCATAAAGATAAGGCTAGAAGTACCTGCAATAGAAAATAAAGGCTGTAACAGCAGGAATGTCTTGAGAGGTGGCCATTGGAGTGAGTGAGGTTGTCATTCCAGACAGTCCCATATTCTAAAGTTAGTTTCTGCAGGTTCCAGAAGGAAACAAGATAGGATCTGAATTAGCTGGCCTGACTGAGGAATAGGCAACAGACAGAGAGCAGTTTTAATTTGTGGAATTAACTATCTTAGTATCACCTGATAACTGTCATGCCCATGTGGTGGGGAGATCACAAGAAAACAAAAGGATCCACAAAGACACCTTAAACATTGCTATTAAGCTTACATATATATGTATATTTCTGGCATTTTGAATTACATATAAGCTCAGGGTTAATTGTTGTTATATTTGCATGGGAAGGTAAGACACGATGAACAGTCCCATTAGGAGTTTCTGGAACAAGCTGCTGATTGTTGTGTGACTACTTATGTTGAATAATGTTGTGTTAGAAGTCTGACACCAAATGAAGCTGATCTCTCCTTGCCTTGTATTTCTAAATTCTACAGTGTGCATAAGACAGACACATATGCGACAGATAAAAGTATCATATCAGTGAGTCCTCCTTCAGGAAGACTAAATTCCAACATAGTAATGGCTCTTTATAAAAGCTTAATGTGATTTAGATGAGGATGTCCAATAATTTGCAATATACTTATTATATTTTAAACAATGAAATCGGACAGTCTTTCTTCAAATAAACTGAACTCATCCTTGTCCTCTATACTCATTGCTGTAGAGCTTAGAAAATCAGCAATTGCACTGTGCTGTTAATTCCATTTATTTCTGTATGTACTTTACATTATAAATATTAAAAAAGGGTAATTACCTGAAAAATCGAAGTTAACTGATCTTTGTTGACAGGCTGTAATGACTTAAATTAGCATCTTGTCCACAGTGCTCCCCTTGAAATGAAAGCTGTTAGAAAAGCATATTCATAAGTTTGCCTAGCCACTGTACAAATATTTTAGAAAAGATGATCTTTGCTCCAGGAAATATCACTGAAACAGATACTGAGCCAGCAAAGACACCAAATCAAATGGAAGACCATTAAGAGAAAGAATTAAGTTATTCATCTCTGAATGGCGTTTCCATGACTGTGAAGCTACTTGGAATGAAATGGGCAAATAGCTTTAAAGAAAAAATAGCTGCAGTGTGGTGGTATCATTTGCTTAGGTTATTATGAGATGGCTTTGATTTGGAGGAAAGGTGAAGAAGAGTTGGAAAGGAATTTTAATCAGTGTTAGTAGCAAAAAAGAAAGGACAGAATGTAAGTGATTCATGCAGAGGAGCATACCCTGGGCAACAGGCACTTACACAGCTGGGCAGACTGTAAGTTAATTTCCTTGAGCGTTGCTTTCTTCTTCCTCTTTCCAGCCAGGCTGTGGGTATATCAATGTTTGCACAGTGCCACACACAGCCTTCCAAAACCTCCCTCTCTACTGGTTAGTGAAATTGGCAGCATGATGCTCTGTTCTGAACTGAGCGTGGGGGGAAGAGGAAAGAGTTCATAGAAATGAAAAGGAGGGTGGTCTGAGGCAGGCAGCACCATCACAAGACTCCTGCTTTTGATCAGATTGTGTTATCACTGGTGGCCTAAGCATGGAGCCTGGATTTGCACAGGATGGTTCGAAGATTATAATGAGCGTTATGGGTAATGGGAGAACCAAACACCAATGAAGGGAACTTGATTGGAGTTGTGCTGGGGATAATACAGTGGTTGGTGCTGCGTTCTTTTCTCTTCCCTGAGCCGTTGTAAAAGAAACTAGTTTGGCTTCCATTATCACCCTGAATTTTTCATAAAAATGAAGCAGGCAATGGTTTTGGAAAGACCTGGAAGCTTCCCAGACTAAAAAGGTGCACCCTGGTATCTTCTGCTGTTGCTAGGAAGAACAATACCCTGTGGAGACAAAGGGAGGGATTACTTGGGAATGCCAGGTTGCTTTTCAGAAACCCCAGTGTTGTTCCTGACATTGGGAAAGATGATCTCATTGCTATTTTCACTGTTTAGGAAAACTAGGAGGGCTTGGTTTTGGTTTACTTGTGGGTTTTTTTGTTTGTTTGTTTTTTTGTTTTTTTTTTTAAGTGGTAGGGATCCATTTACACAGAGGGTGGAAATGTGTTTGATTTCCTTAGTATTTCTTGCCATTTCCTGGCTTTTGAATCACTCCTGTACCTTTACCCTATTTAAGTGTGTATACTTGTCAAACAGGTTGAGATAGAAATATATCAGTTTCTCACTGGGAAGCAGGTATCCTAGTACCAAATAGGGACAGTAGTTTCAGGGTGTCATAGAATGAGCTTTGAGGCAGAGGTGCAATTTCTGCTCCCTCCTCTCCACCCCCTGACATTAACAGTGTCAGAGAAAGCTTAGAAAATTGCTCAGTCTCGTTTATTGCTCCTCTGCAGTATTTCCAGTTTGGTTTATTGCTCCTCTGTACGATTTCAGAACCCTCCAATGCTGTGACATTCTGTTACGTTCCGAGACACTGCTGTCTTAAGCCAAAGATATTTAATTTTTTTAAAGAATAAATGGTGTAAAATGAGTCTAGCTGTCAAGTACAGCAGTCAGCAGATCTTGCTGGCTCTGTGAGCAGGGTGGAAGAGCCAGACCATAACAGATATGACAGGTGGAGGAGAAGGGTGATTAGGTAGTTGGTTGTTTGCTGCATGAATTGGAGAGGACAGAGAGGGACAGTGAATTTCAGAAAGAATGTTTGGTATTCTTAGCCTAGAAAAAAAACAGGGAAAAAAAAAAAAAAGAACTAGATTATAGTCCAGATATGCACACTTGCCATCACAGAGCATCCACATGACCCCATTCTGCAATTTAGGGAGAGCTTGTGGTAAGCACTGATTGCTTCCTTACGACTTAGGCAACCAAGTTGGTGAGGGGCCTGGAGCACAAGTCTTATGAGGAGCGGCTGAGGGATCTGGGGTTGTTCAGTCTAGAAAAGAGAAGCCTGAGGGGAGACCTTATCGCTCTCTACAACTACCTGAAAGGGGGTTGTAGTGAGGTGGGTGTTGGTCTCTTCTGTCAGGTGTCTGGAGATAGGACAAGAGGAAATGGCCTCAAGTTGAGGCAAGGGAGATTTAGGTTGGATATTAGGAAAAATGTTTTTACTGAGAGGGTTGTCAAACATTGGAATGGGCTGCCCAGGGAAGTGATTGATTCACCATCCCTGGAGGTATTAAAAAAGCGAGTGGACAGGGTACTCCAGGGGATGGTTTAGGGGGCATGGTTAATGGTTGGACTTGATGATCTTGAAGGTCTTTTCCAACCGAAATGATTCTATGATTCTATGACTTGGACCCAGAGTGCTCTGGTGGCTGACTGTTATGCTTGCTATTATACTGTAAGTCTTTGAACTTTGATTTTAATTTTTTTACTTTTTTTTTAATTTAGGGGCTACCTTTCCTTTATACTTTTCTGTATCAGCTGAACAACCTTTTCTACTAAGTTCAAAATAGTTTCATAACATCTTGTGATTTTGTACATCTCTCGTAAACAGAAACAATATTAAAAGAAGCCCGCAATAAAATGGTAAAATTAATGCAGTAATGTACATCCTTATGTGTAAACTCTATGTGCTACCATGAAGCATTAATGTCAAATGGTATAATATTTTATCTACAAATATAGACATACAATTGTTCAAGTCATCCAAAACTAGCCAAACAGGAATACAAACTGACTTTCATTCCCATGGCTGTGTTATACTGATAGTCCCTTGGAGTGTTTTTTCCAGTCTACAAGTCAGTATAATTTCTTGCATTTTCTGATTCTAAGTACTCCTTTTGTGCAGCAAATGTCCTGCTCTGTAATACCAGCTTTACTAATGTTAATCTAAAATTGTAATCCAAACATTGCAGCCGGACAGACTTTTATACCCCAGACATACCAAATTGTGTTTCAGTACTTTGTTCAGCATTTGCTTAGGGTATTATTAAGGTACTTCAACTGGGAAACCATGTATTGGATCAAATTTTGCCACCTAGAGAATAAATGTAATATATAAAATGGACAGAAATATCACATTAATATTCATACTGTTGGGAAGGAGCAGATCACGTCTTTACTTGCTTATTACTAAGCCAACTTTATGATGGGTCTTCCAAACAGGCATGTCAGTGTAGTGTGAGGAAGGTGAAAGATGTCTTTCTAGTTTCTACAGCCTTGTTCACCTTCAGATGGGACAGATAATGGTTGTATATGTTATACTGGTAGACTTGGTTTATGAAACCTAGTTAATGTAAGTTCAGTTATTTCGAAGGCAATGCCCATCTCACCATCTGCAGAAACACCAAACTTCTGTCATCATGGTGCTGAAAGGCAACTTGTCAAGAATATAAGTAAGTATCTATCTGCACTGCAGGCAAAACTGTGATTAGAAGCAGAGAATGTCAAGCCCCTGCTCAGTTGCTTCAGGGCCTTGCTGTTTTCTTTCTTTAAATAGAGCTTCTGTTCCAGATCTTTGTTGCTCTCCAGTGGTTCTTCCAAAATGTGCACATACTTTATCAAGTTGGATACCAGTGTTTAATCTCCAAGCATCAAAGTACTGTGATTTTCATTTCTGTTACTGCTAAAAGAATGAATCACTCCAAAATTCCCATTAAAAATATTTACCTTTAGTTTCATCTTGTTGCTCTGCAAGTCCAGTTTAACTAGCTCTTACTAAAGATGCCTTAACATTAAACCTGAAAATCTCTCCTTTTCCTTCCTATTGGTATGCTTGCCTGCTTCGGAAGTTCTTTATCTGTACATTGGACTGAGACATCTATGTAATGTTTGCTCCCATTTTCAAGCAAGTTCAGGACTCCAACATTTTCAGTTTCCAATATACATTACTTATGTATATATGCTTTAAAGCCTTTTCAGCTCCTGTGTTCCTGCTGATCTGTAATCAGGTTGCTCTGATATTTTTACTGTGTTGTGACACCATAACAGAATATTAGATTATAGTGGTGTAATGTCATACATAATAACATGAAAACATGTAAAGCCTGGTGCTTGACTTAGCCAATATACTCACATCTTTAAGCCCAAACTTGATTTCTTTTCAGAAGGCTGCTTCAATGATTAAAACATTTTGAATGCTTCCATAAGAAAATGCAAATAACTTTTTTAAAAGCAGACTTTTCAAAAGATTCACACCTTTACGAATCAGACATTTTGCACTCTGGAGCAGTGTATGAATAGATTAGGTTCTTGCTAGAAATGATTTAATAAGTTGGACTGGCAAGCACTGAATCAGCATTTTAGAAGTCTTAAATAAGTCAGTATAATTTTTCCTATGTCAGACCTTGTGTTTGTTTTCTTCTTCTATCTTTTCTCTATGCTAAGTTAAAATCTCCAGAACCACTAAAGCTCAGACATATAGAATAATTTTAGTGAGATAGTGGATCTGAAGACTGGGACTAGAGCAGAGCCTGAATGAATCCTGCGCTTGGATAACAGTTTCTCGCCTTTCTCACAGGGTGTGCTCTGCTAATTAATCAATCTTTGAATTGTGGCAAAATCATAGGCATAAGAATACATGTGTATGTTTACAAACAGGGAAGGACTGGTGGGAGGTGTGATGGTTAGAGGCCGTCTCGGGCTTAGTGACCATGAAATGATAGAATTCTCAATTTTTGGTGAGGCAAGGAAGGTGGTCAGCAAAACCACCACTATGGACTTCCAGAAGGCAAACTTTGACCTTTTCAGGACACTGGTTGAGAGAGTCCCTTGGGAGACAGTCCTGAAGGGCAAAGGGGTCCAGGAAGGATGGACATTCTTTAAGAAGGAAATCTTAATGGCTCAGGACCAGGCTATTCCCATGCGCCGCAAGACGAACCGCAGAGGAAGATGACCAGCCTGGCTGAACAGGGATCTTTTGCTAGGACTCAAGAAAAAAAAGAGAGTTTATAATCTCTGGAAAAAAGGGCAGGCAACTCAGGAGGAGTACAGGGCTCTTGTTAGGTCATGCAGAGAGGAAATTAAAAAGGCAAAAGCTCAGCTAGAACTCAATCTGGCCACTATTGTAAGAGACAACAAAAAATGTTTTTTACAAATATGTTAACAATAAAAAGAGAGCCAACGAGAATATCTAGCCTTTAATGGATACAGAAGGGAACGTTGCCACCAGAGATGAGGAAAAGGCTGAGGTACTTAATGGCGCCTTTGCTTCAGTCTTTCATAGAGAGACCAGGGTACTCTGCCCCCTGAGCTGGAAGGCAAGGACAAAGAGCAGAATATACCCCCCTTAATCCAGGAGGAAATAGTTAGTGACCTGCTACACCATCTGGACACTCACAAATCTATGGGACCAGATGGGATCCATCCAAGAGTACTGAGGGAGCTGGTGGAGGCGATTGCTAAGCCACTCTCAATCATTTATCAGCAATCCTGGTCAATGGGGGAGGTCCCAGACGATTGAAGGCTTGCCAGTGTGACGCCCATTTACAAGAAGGGTTGGAGGGAGGATCTGGGGAACTACAGGCCTATCAGCCTCACCTCAGTATTGGGGAAGATTATGGAACAGTTCATCTTGAGTGCGCTCACACGGCATGTGCAGGACAACCAGGGGATCAAGCCTAGCCAGCATGGGTTGATGAAAGGCAGGTCCTGTTTGACCAACCTGATCTCCTTCTATGACCAGGTGACCTGCCTAGTGGATGAGGGAAAGGCTGTGGATGTTGTATACCTGGACTTTAGTAAGGCCTTTGACACTGTCTCTCACAGCATACTCCTTGAGAAGCTGGTGTCTCACAGCTTAGACAAATGTACTCTTTGCTGGGTGAAAAACTGGCTGGCTGGATGAGCCCAGAGGGTTGTGGTGAATGGAGTTAAATCCAGTTGGTGGTGGGTCACAAGTGGTGTTCCCCAGGGCTCAGTATTGGGGCCAGTTCTGTTTAATATCTTTATTAATTATCTGGATGAGGGGATCAAGTGCACCCTCAGTAAGGTTGCAGACGACACCAAGTTGGGAGGGAGTGTTGACCTGCTCGAGGGTAGGAAGGCTCTACAGAGGGATCTGGACAGGCTGGATCCATGGGCCGAGGCCAATTGTATGAGGTTCAACAAGGCCAAGTGCCGGGTCCTGCACTTGGGTCACAGCAACCCCATGCAGCGCTACAGGCTTGGGGAAGAGTGGCTGGAAAGCTGCCCGGCAGAGAAAGACCTGGGGGTGCTGGTTGACAGCCGGCTGAATATGAGCCAGCAGTGTGCCCAGGTGGCCAAGAAGGCCAACAGCACCCTGGCCTGTATCAGAAATAGTGTGGCCAGCAGGAGCAGGGAGGTGATTGTTCCCCTGTACTGGGCACTGGTGAGGCCGCACCTCGAGTACTGTGTTCAGTTTTGGGCCCCTCACTACAGGAAAGACATTGAGGTGCTGGAGCGTGTCCCGAGAAGGGCAACCAAGCTGGTGAGGGGCCTGGAGCACAAGTCTTATGAGGACTGGCTGAGGGAACTGGGGCTGTTTAGTCTGGAGAAAAGGAGGCTGAGGGGAGACCTTATCGCTCTCTACAACTATCTGGAAAGAGGTTGCAGTGAGGTGGGTGTTGGTCTCTTCTATCAAGTAACTGGTGATAGGACAAGAGGAAATGGCCTCAAGTTGCACCAGGGGAGGTTTGGATTGGATATTAGGAAAAATTTCTTTACTGAAAGGGTTGTCAGACATTGGAATAGGCTGCCCAGGGAAGTGGTTGAGTCACCATCCCTGGAGGTATTCAAAAAGCGTGTAGACGGGGTACTGCAGAACATGGTTTAGTGGGCATGGATGATGGTTGGACTCGATGATCTTGAAGGTCTTTTCCAACCTCAATGATTCTATGGTTCTATGACTCTATGTGAAAAAGATGACAATGAATATTTTATAGTTAGGGATTTGTTTGAAAGCTGTCATTTTCGGGTTTAGATACCAGAAAAGGCCCCTATTACATACAATATATTCAAAATAGGTATTCTTAGCCTTTGCAAGTTCTCTCAGACTAGATTTACATTGTATGGAGTCCTCTTGCACACCCTGAAAAAATAATCACTATATCTTCTCTCCAGTGTAGGTTTTACCCATTTACAGCTATTCTGTGACTGCTGTTATAGGTTGCCAGAGATTCATTCTCAGATTTCTTTTTATTTTTGCTTTGCTATCGCTAACCATTTGTATTGCCTGCCTTTGACTTTTTTCCAAGCAGTGAAAAATGTTGATATCTTCATATGGTCAGAAAAACCTGGCAGATCACAGTAAAGAGTATCCAAAGTTACACTCCCTCAAATACATGTTTATATGTACATATGTATAATATAATACATATTTAAGCGCATGCCCCAATTTTAAAGCTAGGCAATCCTAGCACCAACGATACCTATTATTTATGATGAGCAAACCTGACAGAAAGTAATGGGGAAAAAACCCAACACAGCAACAAAAAAATCCCTATAACAAAACCTGACGTTATTTAACATTGTTGGTTAAGAGATGAAGTATTGCATGAGCCTATGATTTGGAGCATCAGCCCTCTGAAAAGACAAGGGTTTCAGAAGCTGCAGGGGATGGCAAAATACTCCAAGTGGCAGGCAAGAGTAAAGCAGGGCACAGCTGGATGTTAGGTGAAAACAAGCTTCTCAACATTGGAGGTCATTCAGGCTTTTGCAAGTTCCTTGTACAGGAAAGGTGTCACTTTCTACATAAAGCTTGGGAAAGAGCCCCTGTAATGGTTAAACGGTCCAGACAATAAAGCTAGTAGTTTGGGATTGAAACAGCTAATTTTTTTGGTTCAGTGACTGAAATGAGAAAAAAAGGTAGGGCAGGTACTGTCTCACAACAGCTTAAAACCAAATTTTTTCCCCTTGGTGAAAAAAGGCAAAAACCCCAGAATGATTCACTTTCTCTTAAAAAAACTATTCTGACTGTTCTGACTAAATGTAACCAACTTTGAAAGGGGAAACTGACTTTTTTTTTTCCAATCTTAAAATAGATTTTTTAAATGATACTAAATATTTCTTCCCTATAAAGATATACTAAACCTGACTTGAATTCACAAGGGCAAACAGCTGAAACTCCTTTCAGTTTTGTTATAGAAATGCAGAATTACCAAGTTTCAGTTGCTGCTTTTCAAGGTACTAACAACATACCAGATGTCAGTCGAAGAAGCTGCAAGAAATTATAGCATCTGAAAAAGACCATTTAAAAACTACCTGTTTGGCCTGCCTACTGATGTCATGGCAAATCCTCTGTTCCTTCAGTGAACTCCACTTGGACGGCTGTGTGCACTCATCTTGAAATACCCATTAAAATCAAGGGGAGTCTGCAGAGGCTCAGGAGTTTGCAAGTGTAGAATTTACTGCTGCATTATTGACTAAACTACCACTATAAGGCAGGTATGGCTAAAAAATAGATCTGTCTCTGAAAGCACCAGATGTAAAAGGTCTCAATTCATGCTTTCACCTTATTAAGGAATGTAATCCAGAATGAGAGACAGCATTAAAAATAGTCATGATGGAAATTTAAAATGTTGTGTCATGCTTCCTATTAGTGCGAGCTAGCTCTTTTTAGAACTTCAGGTTTACTCTTAATTTCCGATGCAGCCTTTTTCTGCATTAAGTAAGAAGAGATGCCAAATCTTTAGATGACATTGGGATGAAAATGATTGATGCTCTTTGATATGAGCAGGGTGATTGAAAGGGTGAATTTTAATGCTGTAAAAATAACAGCAAAGTGTTTGCTCTTCTGACAGGCAAGATGATGTTTTCATTCAGCAGCAAAAAGAGGGTGAGCAAATGGTTAACGTTAATGGGATGGGAAAGCTATGCATCTGAGTAGAGGTCTGTACAAAATGGCTGCCTGCAGCCTTAACTGTTAATTAGCTCCGACACTGGTTCGGCAACCACAGCCGTGTTTCGAGTGACCTCACTGGTGTGGCATCTGGGCAATTATCTTTGGGATAATGAGCCCCTTCATCCATAGCAGAACAACAACATCTCACTTGGCTTGCGAAAGATCAGAGCCAATCTGCTGCTCATCAGGGTGCCTGCCGTCCCCTTTGTATCACACCTTATTTCAAACCTAACCTTTCACATCCTACATTAATTGTTTTTAGATTAAAAATTAATGAATCAATTTTAACAGCATTGGGGGGGGGTAGGGGCAGTAATAAGCACAAAGTATCATCCAAGTGGTAATTTGGACCTTAAGTATTCCTGTCTGAGTTTTGAAAAGAAAGAGAAACAACATTCCAGATCACTGGTTACAAATGATTGTAATCTTTTTCATCTATGAAGAACTGTAATTAACAGAAAGTATGGTCCTCCTTCCTCAACAGTACAGTTTTAATGAAAACAATTCTTACTAACCATTCACATAATGTACAAAAATTATAGAAACAGCCACCAAAAGACTGTAACTTTTTTCTTATCTTTTTGTATTCCACACCATGGTGTAGTGCAAAGCTTTTAAAACATTTGACCCTTCACAGAGGTTTTTCTCTTATTTCAGTTCCTTCTTAAAGGGTAATGTGCAGACTTGCTTGATTCCACTGAAATAATTGAACATGTCGTGGCTAAATTTCTGTAAGACTACTCTTTCATGTTTATTGATGAGCTATGAAGCTTTTCCCCTTGCTTTGAAGAACACTTATGAAGATATGTTGCAATTTCACAAGGTGTGGCAATCAGTGCAGGAACATGACATGAATTGCTAATGTTTTGAATTGCTTTGTTTCAACAAAGTATAAATAGGAAATACTTATAGAAGCTCAAATTCTGTCTCCATTCCCTAGATTTTGCAGAGTTTATGTGGTTTCACCTTTTCTCCCCCATTTGTACAGTACAGTTAGGCTTCTTCTGCAGACTTTGATTAAACTGAAAGACGGAGAATTATGGTTTAATTTTCCTCATGGTCTCAGGCAAGGGCACTTCCAGCTAAGAGTAGCTGTTGCATTTCCTTGAAATGGCTGCTAGAAAAGTACCCATTGCCTAATATAAAGCAGCAACATCAAAATTTATTCTGTTGTCCTCCTTTTTTTTTATATAAGCTAACACTAATAAATCATCATGTTGTGAGACCTACAGAACATATATTTGATGGCTCTGAAAAAATCTTCCTTGCTTTTATTCACATGGCTATCTCAAATTTGCTTTTTTGTTCCTTCAACTGTAACTCTCTACTTACGGTTCTCCATGTCTTTCAACTGTTAGTTTCATAACTCTTGTTTTTCTTTCCTTTGGATCAAACTGATCAAATACAAGTAATTAATTTACATTGTAACCTGCAGGCTTTTCATTATCACACTGGGAAAGTGAGAAACTAAGAGATTAACATGTGTGGGATAGTTGCTTAAGAAAGTCAGGAGGAGATTTTTATATTTTTATATATAAAATATATAAAATTCTAAGTTGTCCTGATCATTCTTCTGCATGGCTTAAAAATTACTTTGAATTTCAGTTGTTCAACCTTCATGAATGCAATAAGTTGAAAAACCTGTTATGGAGTTTAAAAAGCAGGTAATTTAAAGGCAAGTTACCTCTGTTGGAGTCATCCCACAACTCAACTTTCTGACTGGTTTGCATGGTGTGTTGTGAGGGATGACAGCAATGTTTTGGGAAATGCGTATGTCAGACTGGACTCCCTGTGCCTCATCAGCTAGTAATGATGCCATCTGATGTCACTTTGTCATCAGAACCTGTCTCCTTTTATTTTGGATACCTAGTGAATGCAGCTTCTGTTGCTGTGCTTAAATAGCCATTTCCCTACATTAATTATCATCTGTGCAGTTCCTCTATTGATCCATTCCTGTGTTCTATTTGCCCTTTCACGTGCTGCCACAGCTTTGATGAGGGAAAAATAAAGAAGGTCTATTGTTACCTACCTACAAACAAGCTTCCTTTTCTGGATAGGCAATTTAGTATATAGGTTCTTTTGCCATTAAAATCCCCCTTATGAATCTTTATGAGACATCACAAATGTGCAGAGTGCAAATACCACGGAGCACAGTTCAATCAGCAAAGGTTAATGAAAACAGCCTATTAGTATCCTGCTGGGTTTGTTGCTGAATGCATTGTAGTAATGCCTAGAGGCTTTGCTCTCAAGGGAGCCCCAGTACAGTAAGGCAGGGCATGCACCATATGTGGACAGAGAAATAGAGCATGCTTGTCACTTCATAGACAAGGCTGACAAAAGAAGTGTAATCGAGATGACTGACTTACTTAAAAATAGAATTTAAACAGCGTGCAAGGACCATTGACAAGGGTCCCTATCTCCTACTTTCCTAAGGCTATGGAAATGGGTAAGTTATTAAGCACATGGCTTGAAAAGGGAGGCAGAGGAAATTCTGTGATTCAGTGAAAATGAGGTCCAAAAGAATGTCTGACTCTTTTTAACAATGGTGTGGTATTTTGTGCTGTGGCTGTCTCAGTCAAACCAGTATTATTCTAACTTACAGAGGGAGACTAAAGATAGATGAAATTTCTTCTTGTAAAAGTGAATGGGAGGGACTGGCTAAGGCTTATGCTCAAGGTAAGAAGTAGCAGAAGATGGATGCCTGAGTTGCAAAATGAATTCCCATCTCCTGCAACACACTTCGACATCAAAAATAATCATCTTTCCTTGCATTCTGTGTTAAATCCAAGTGCAGTGGCTCATATGAAACAGGAAAATCTTCTGCACAGTTGTTTACCAGTTTTATACCTTTTCTGAATTTTCAAGGCCTTATCCATCTGTAATCAACCCCTTTCTTTTGTAAATTCAAGCTAGCTCTTGTGCATTCAGAGTTTGAGTCAAATCTTTCAAGGCAATGACTTGCTGGGGAGCGCCCTGCCACCCCCCCCCCCCCCCGGTTTTCCTTTCAATTTTGCTTGGAAAATATTTTGTTGCATCATTCCTGGTGTTCTTTGCTCCTTTTATAACCAGTATATTACTGTGTGGGTTTTTTTCACATGGACTAGAAATGTACTTAGCAATTGCTATCTTTTTTCTTCCCTTTATTTGCTAGTTCTTAGCCTGTAAAACATCATTTGCTCTTTTTTTTTTTAATCTAGTTAGATTACATTACATGCATGGGTATAAATTGTAAAATACATCTATTAGCTTAGAGCTTCCTTTTTGTCTCTCACTTGAAACAATCTTGTGCTCCTATGGTATTGCAGAAGAAGAAATGATGGCTAGTGCTAACAGGGAGACTTACAGAATGATGATGCCAGAAATGTGTTCCCAGCTCTGCTGCTTGCTTGTTCCGAGACCTCTGTGATGCACTGTCATACTTCACTGAAGTTTTCCAACCTGGGCTGTAACAATTACTCTCTCTAGTCGCCTATGGATAACAGGCCAGTGCTGATTTTCAGAGTTGCTGAATACACACAGTTTCCTCATGCTTTAAATAATTGCAGGCCTGCACTGCCTCCAGAAAATCAGGTTGTTTCCTCTAATGCCAAGCTATGGATATAGACTCCTCATGTTGTGCATACATTTGACTTCATAGGTCATCCACCATAGTTATTTAAACTGTCTTGCTCTGATGCATTTTTTGCCTGCATTTCTTTTCTTCCCCAGAGCTTATGATTTTGCCTCAGGTCACTTAGGTTATTATTAATGGTACATCTCATATTGATAAGGGAAAAAAAAAGACATTTTAGATGAGTCAGGCTGAAGTACTTCCCTCCTTCTTCTGTGATTATCAGGGAAAAGTGCTCCTCTTTGCTGCCAGGCCAAATTCAAGAGTTTGGGGGTAGGTCAAGTATTCCGAAGGTCATTTAGGCCCAGGGTCTAGCTGCTTTATGTACCAGTTTGGTAAGGGACATTGGAGACCACAGCACAGAAGCTGAAGTTGCTCCAAGTATTCCAGTCGTTGCAGATGGACACATTTGAGGACAAAAACCTGCTTTTGATTCTAGAGGTTGTTTGTGATCTGGAAGAGGAAGGCTGTTTTGGTACTGAAGTTATTTTTGAGGGGTGAGCTAGAGAGTAAGCTGCTTGCTGATAGCAAATGACATCCATATCTTCTGTCAGAGGTTTTCCAGATTCCCCATCCTGGTTTTGAATGCCAGGGCAGGTCTGGCCTGTCTCTTTTTGGAGCTGACTGGCAATCGGTGCTATTTTAAACAAGTCCTTTGCTTTTCTGAGTGCTGACATATGCAGGGTGAAGTATTAGCATTTTATAACCTTGTGAAGTGTTGCCAACTCAGGAGCTCCAACCTCACAAGTCAAACAGCCAAATTATGAAGTGCAACTGTTGAGTTTGTTACATTTGCATTGTTACTGAAACTTGAAGAGTTCTAGTTTCCAGGCCTTTCTGTGTTATGACAAGAAGGGCTAGAAACACACTGCTGAAAACCCCAAAGGAAAATCAGAGGTTCTTCAGGAGCTGATCCCCTTCAGCTGGAGTGAGAACAATAAAAATACCAAACGTAACACGGCCTGGTGACTCTGAAGATATCGTATCTTGCTGCAGGAGAGAGCCATTTGAAGGAAATCTTTTTTATTATGGTGCCAATATTCTGGAGTCTGAAGATATCCTTCTCATGTTACAGCCACCTCTTGCGAAGCTGTATAAAATGGACAGTTTGTGCCACGTGGCTTAAATGTGGGACATTACCAAATGCTGTTGCAGAACGATTGATAGGAAAAAATGCCTCCTTCCTCTGGAGGCGTTCCTTGAAGTGATAGCAGATCTAAGAGGAATAGTTTGAGAAATGTGTTTAATCTAGCAAAAGGTCCTGTAATTTGCAATATCTCTTTCTATGACATAGCATGACAACAATGATTTTAAATGCTTGTGGCTATGCATGCTTTAACATGAGATTAGTGTTATTCTCTTGTTACGTATTCTAGTTATATCAGGATGTGCTTAAAAAGCATGTTAAAAACAATGTAAGCCATTCATGTAAATATTTCTCATTCCTGTGAATGACTTTAAGCATAGAAAGTTCTGATATTTGAGAGGTAACAAATACATTTATAAAGAAACTACTGAAGTCAATGGTTTGTGAAGGATGTTAACATACGTTAATGCCATCTGGAAAGCAACGATTAGATGAAGATGGAGAAAATAAAAATTGGTGTGGCATAACTTTATTAGATGTTATTTGTCCATGACTAGAATTCTAAGCTGTATCCTGAGTTTACTGAAAAGTTACCTTCATTTAAATTTCAAGTAAATAAACATTTACTGAATACTGTAAAATTCAGTAAACCATTTTCTGCTTAAGAAATCACATGCAACTTTGTGAGCTTAGCAGGCTTGAAAGTTGCTCTCTTTTGAGGCAGGTTGCAGCTATGTGGAACAATAAATGTAACGATGGCTATAGTTTTTCAGATTAGTTCATTCTGTATCCTCTTCTTTGATCCTTGGTGTCAAAGAAGGTTGAATAGCTTTTTACTACTCCCTTTCTCTGCAGTGAAGATCTGCGATTATTTAGTTTTTATGACATACCAATGTGTAGAAGTTTAAGAACTCATCTTTCCCTACCTTGACTACTGAATAACTCCTGTCCAGCTGATGTACTTCAAACCACAGGGGTTTTTTTGTCTACATGGCTGATCCTTGTTGAACATTATGCTAGTTAGGTCCGATAGCATTTACAGTATAGTCAAGCTCCAGCAACAGACCACCAGGTTTTACATATAATTTTTGTCTGTTTGCAGAGACCAGACAGATTCAGGCTTGTGGCTGTTTAACGCACTGCTGGATGTTTCTTGTATGACCTCATGTTCTCTAGTCAAGAATTCCAAATTAGTACTTTAAAAACCAACTATAACATATCCACTTGTTTCCTATAGATTTAACAGGGTGTAATACAAAATAATGCATGTGTGCAAGAGCATGAATTATGATGCCTATGGGAACCGTAACTTTGCATTTCCTGGCTTCTAAGAGTTAAAGTTGGTTTTAAATTCCTAGTCATACTAGCATTAATATAGTTTAGTACAGCAAATACTTTTCCCGGCCCTCGCCCATTTTTCGTCCAGACCCCACCACCAGTTTCATTGTTTTTTGGGGAGGAAATAAACAAAACTCTTAGTATATTCTTAGGATCAGCTGATTCTTGCTCTACCCGAATTAACAAATCGAGTTCATACTTTAGATAAAATAACCCTCAGTATTTTGCTTAGTTGGCACAGCAGGAATAAGGGAGGAGGGGGGAGAGCTATTCAGCTGTGGGTGCTTGTTAAACAGTGGGGAATGCAGAAACTTCTAAATAAAACAAATCATGCTTGCAGGCAGAGAACTTGAAAAAAATGTGTTTAACTAGAGCACTACTGCTTCTGTTTAGCACAGAGGGGATTTCACAGTGCTGTAATAGCAATTTAAAGGTTAATGCAGACCTGAAAATGAGGGGTTGTTTCAGACTTGACATGGTTTCCTCTCCGTGAATATATTAGTGGCAATTCTGAACAGTAATTGTATCAGCAGTGAGGAAGCTGTGTTATTCTCAAAGGATCTATCTGAAACATGTTTAAAATGAAGACATCTGATGAGAAGATGGTGGGCCTGGACTAGAATACTGCTTCTGGAAGAGTCTGGAGTTTTGATCTTGATAGTGATGAACATGTTTCTGTGCTTACTTCCTTGAGTTAAAATAAAAAAAAAAATTGACATTTGAAACCATGGTGATGGGGATCAGTATCTTCTGCCTTCATGAAGCTGTTAACAGTCTCTAAACCATTAGTGCAGGGGTATAAAAGGGAGACTTAAAGAATGAGCTGTTACTGCCGGACCCATTTCCTTTCTGAAATACTGGCATATGCAGCTGTAGAGTTCCCCATTGAAATTCTCATCCTGGCACTGCGTCAAAAGAGTGTAAAAATATTCAGCATTCTTAATAATTCTATGAGCATTCAAATTTCTGTTGTTTGTTTGTTTTGTTTTGTTTTTTCTTTTTTTCTTTTTCATTTTGTACATCATGCTACTCATTTCAAGGTAGAAAGATTACATTTTGTTTCGTCCTGTAAATATTTATATTTGGCCATCTTAATCACAGGTGGTCATGGTGGTTAGAGGCAGAAATTCTAGCCTGAAGTCAGATATTATGTCCCTAGTTCAGAATATTTTTTAATACGGATAGGGAATTGTAGCTACAGAAAAATAATGCAATGCAGAGTACTCTGTGGTGGTATTTTGTATGTTGAATAATAGGTTCAGTAATTCTGGTAACCATTTATTCTGTTAAGTCCATTTCGTTTTATTGCATCTTCCTAATTTTGCTGCTGCTAGCACTTGTGCTCACTGGACTGGTACAGAATTGACGAAATGCCTATCATTCAGGTGGCTGATAATCACATTTGTTAGGATCCATGATCATACAGCGCAGACACACAATTACACAAGAGATAATACCTTCATTCTATGTACTTTCATTTTGTTATGGAGTTACTGTTGCTACTCCACTAGTTAACATTAAACTCAATTTTTCACTTTAATTCTATCTATTAGTTTTGTGCAACTAAACCAGCATGTCTTATCTAGGTTCACAGCACTTCTCATTGTGTATAGATTCAATGTTTTTGATAATTTAATTTCAGGTCTTAGCTTTATTTAAACTTTAGAAATTCAGGAACATCTGTAACTAGTCCTGTTTTCTTTGTTGTGTTACACTTCAGAGTTTTGTATTGTTTCCTGCAGTTTCACTGATGAGAAACTGAATACTCAGGTGCCAGCCTTGTTTCTTAAGAAACGAGGCTTACGTCCTGTGCAGCTGTCAAGTTTATCATCACTAATAGTTTTTGAAATCATGCCTGGCTTCAGCCGTACTGACAGAGGGTAGAGATCTCAAAGGTATGAAAGGTCTACAAGCTTGTGTAAATTGGTGGCTGGATAGAAGAGGGAGATCCAAATCAGTGTCAATTACATGGTGTCAGCGGTGCCAGCCAGCTGAGAGATGCAGCAGCCAGCCGGCCGGCTGTGTGGCCTGAGCAGTCAGGGCAGGCCATGCTCTGAACTGGCCCCCGTGCCCGGGCCTGTGAAAGGGGCGAGGAGGCTGAGGGAGTGAAAGAGAGGCGGTGAAGGAGGAGGAGGAGGAGAAGGAGGGGTTAGAGGGTGGCACCGCATACAGATCCATACAGAACTGGGAGTCTTCCGTTCTGCTGCCTATTGAAGAGCCTGTTACGGAGATTATGTGGTAGTGTAGATAAAATACAAAGGATTGCTATACATATAGATGTAATTGCTTTGCTTACATTAGGTCAACAAGTGCAGTTCTTTTCAAATAAACCCATGGTGACGGCAAACGTAGTTTCATCAGCCACCACCTTGAGTGATTCTGTTGGTAGAAATAGGTGAGGGGGAGACTGAGCATGGGTTGGTCATACTGATAGATTACTTGGGCCCACGCCTTCCTTTGTAAAGGCCCCCATATGGCTGCATGATGGCTTCATATGTTAGTGGAACTATTGCTTTACCAAGTCAAATATGTAATCAGATTCATGTCACCAGATGTCATCACTGAAGGGTTTGAGCAAGTGCGTCACTTGCCATTCCTTTTATCCAAGTTTTGCTATATTCGCCATTTTGTATATCTTTGTAAGTTTTCTTTTCTTTTTGTCTAGGAAAATTGATGATTTTTCAAAGCCCAGGTTGTTGTGATATTACTACTGTTATGCATAGTAACTATTTACAATAAGAAAATAGCAGAAATAATGTGTATTTTTCCAAATATGCTTTACAGGAAAAATATTCAGCTAATATAATTTTAAGTTAATGGAGCCATAAAACTGTGTGGCTGCTAAGATCATCTATGATCGTTGCTGACAAAGTTTATTATGCTCTGTTTTTGATGGTACAATATGCTATTACATTTTCCCTTCATGCATATGCCTCTGCCTGTATAGTGTGCCAAATAATGCACCATAGAATATTCTACAACCCGAGGAACTTTGGGCATGAAGCTTGGTAGTACTAGTTTTGAATTACACTGCATGGAGTTTTCTACATAATTAAGTGTGCTAAAATACTGTCACATGCTGAATTTGAAGTCTATTTGATTTTGTATAGGGACTAAAGGACTAGAGAGCTTATTACGTAGTAGTGGGTAGTTTTGTGCTCCAGCAGAAACGTTAGGGATACAGTACATTGTAATGCGTAAACTGTTCTGAGGGCTAAACAGTGACTGTTCCTTCTATTGGAGTGGACTGATTAATTCCTGGGATAGCTGCAGTTGTGAAGGGGCTGATACACTGTGCAGTATCAGCCTAGCTTGGTTGGCAGCTGCCTTATGTCCTCTTCTACTTTGACTAGAATTGTGATGTGCAGTCTTGCAGCATAGGCAGGTTGCCCAATATCCAGATTGCTCTGTATCCCGCTAATGGGATTGCTAGACTGGGGAAATAGTTATGGCAAATTGTATCTAGCCTTAAGTTTCTGAAATTAAAAATACCTTGGGGCAAAAAAGAAAAGAAATCCCAGGTGGGCTATATGTGTGTATTTTGAGCTGGGTGAGTGACTACAGTAGCAAAACGATTTGAGAGATAAATCTGCATTTAAATAAGCTTATTACTGATAACTGATAATGCCATAATATTATTGTCCATTTGTCTATAACAAGGTTTTGCCTGTATTGCTGATATTTGGACAAGTGTACTCTTCGCTGGGTGAAAAACTGGCTGGCTGGATGAGCCCAGAGGGTTGTGGTGAATGGAGTTAAATCCAGTTGGTGGCGGGTCACAAGTGGTGTTCCCCAGGGCTCGGTGTTGGGCGCCGTTCTGTTTAATATCTTTATCAATGATTTGGTTGAGGGGATTGAGGGCACCCTCAGTAAGTTTGCAGATGACACCAAGTTGGGAGGCAGGGTCGATCTGCTTGAGGGTAGGGAGGCTCTACAGAGGGATCTGGACAGGCCGGATCCATGGGCCGAGGCCAATTGTATGAAGTTCAACAAGGCCAAGTGCCGGGTCCTGCACTTGGGTCACAGCAACCCCATGCAGCGCTACAGGCTTGGGGAAGAGTGGCTGGAAAGCTGCCCGGCAGAGAAAGACCTGGGGGTGCTGGTTGACAGAGCTGAATGTGAGCCAGCAGTGTGCCCAGGTGGCCAAGAAGGCCAACGGCATCCTGGCCTGTATCAGGAACAGTGTGGCCAGCAGGAGCAGGGAGGTGATTGTTCCCCTGTACTGGGCACTGGTGAGGCCGCACCTCGAGTACTGTGTTCAGTTTTGGGCCCCTCACTACAGGAAAGACATTGAGGTGCTGGAGCGTGTCCCGAGAAGGGCAACCAAGCTGGTGAGGGGCCTTGAGCACAAGTCTTATGAGGAGCGGCTGAGGGATCTGGGGTTGTTCAGTCTAGAAAAGAGGGGGCTGAGGGGAGACCTTATCGCTCTCTACAACTACCTGAAGGGGGGTTGTAGTGAGGTGGGTGCTGGTCTCTTCTGTCAGGTGTCTGGAGATAGGACGAGAGGAAATGGCCTCAAAAGTTGCGGCAAGGGAGATTTAGGTTAGATATTAGGAAAAATTTCTTTACTGAGAGGATTGTCAGACATTGGAACAGGCTGCCCAGGGAAGTGGTTGAGTCACCATCCCTGGAGGTATTAAAAAAGCGCGTAGACGGGGTACTGCAGAACATGGTTTAGTGGGCATGGATGATGGTTGGACTTGATGATCTTGAAGGTCTTTTCCAACCTCAATGATTCTATGATTCTATGACTCTATGATTACTTATCGTTTTAGACTCAGTGTTCTGAGAACAGCTGCAGCATGAGTATTAAATTAAAATTAATTTTGAGATATAGAATACTTAAACTTAATTCCTTTAAAAAAAGAATTATCTGGCTTTTCATGTACTGTGCTTTTTAGTTTATGAAGTAATCTCTGAATTCTCCCTTTTTAGAAAGAGTTTGTGTTTTAATGCAGGTGAATGCCAGCTGTGAGATGAGTGTTGTAAGAGAACGTGGATTTCACACAACTGTGGGTTCTGGACTAATTGACAAAGAACTGAAGATTATATTTGTTCTGAATTTAGTGGTCAGAATCACAGTAAGTGCTCTTTGACTATTGTGGAGATGGCATGTACCTCAAATCTAATTTCTTGCAGGAATTTTTTATTTACTGAAAATGGCATTTGCAAAGTGATAGAAATGACTTGCAAATTTGGAGGGAATTTGGCCAGTAGTTCTTTCAAGGGAATAAAAAGGCATAGATTTCGAGAAACCTGAATCTTTCATTTTAGCATTTTTCAAAGTAAGAGTTCTTCCTTTTTCATCAATATGCAGCTATTCAGAAAAATGTGGAAAATGATAACAAAAATACAGAGTTGTGGAAGAAATGATCTTTTCTCTCAATCCTTCCCCTTTTAATAAATTATCAGAATGTACCAATTTTCTGAAAGTGAAGAAATTAAAAAAATTTGTTTGTTATTCAGTTCACATAGCTAAGAAAAAATAAATACACTGAATTCTTTACCCATCTGGTTCTAATGCAATCACTGTTGTTCCACATTCTGCTTAAATCTTGTGTTAATATTCATTGTATATTCTCACCCCATCGTATATTCTCACCTTCATGACCAATTTCAGTCATCACATTAGTAGGTGGTAACATTCTGTGGAAAGAGAGTGAGAAGGAGGAGAAAGCTGAGTATAACTAGGAGTGATTAAAATAATGGATATCTCAGAGCATGCTCTCTTTTTTTCCTGTTCTTGGTTTGTTGGAACACAGCTCTCTTTCCTTGTTGCTAGTGATAATTTTACTTACTGGCGAAGTGAGCATGTTTTTAAAATGTAAAAGAATGTGCTTGACAAATTCAAAGCACTAGGGAAAGATCTAGACTGAACCCAGTGAATTATGTCACACAGGTTTATTTGTGTACTCTGATTTTAGCTTGTCCTGAATATCTGTCTTATAACTACCTTTTGTGAAGATCCCCAAAAAGTCAGAATGAAAGGGGAAGGAAACAGGGTAATTTAGCTGACTTCTCTGACCAATAATTTTACTACTAAATATGGTATGTTCAGTCAGATTTAGAAAACAATAGGCATATTCCTCAGTGAATCAACTACTGCCAAGGTATAAATAAAAACATAAATCAAATGTATTTGTGTAGCAGTTACTATTCCCATCAGTTTATGACCAGAATCTCTTACTGAGACCAAAATTTGTTTACAGCTGTCAGCATTCTGAATTATATTTTTTTGCTAGCAGAAAATGCTCATTCAGGAAGTGAAATTAGTTTATGAAAATAATTGGTTACAACATTTAAATGCAACGTGATAAAATGATGAACTGGTATTAACAGAAGAAGGATGAATAAATACTTTGCTAAATTGATCTAATAGTCTTGACTTATTTTAACCTTACAAATGAAGGAGTTTAAAATATCCCTTGTTTTATACAGTCTTTTTTTCTAAAATAGCTACAATGGTGGAGAGCTGATTTCCATGGACACTTATGGAAAGACTCACCCTTAAGCCTCATACAGGTGAATATCAAATCCTTAGTCACTGCATGTGATGATTTTCAAACCAAGTCAATTAATATTTCAAAATAGTTGAATTTACTTGTGTCTCTTGCCAAGAGATGTATCAAGGATGGTCTGAAGTAAGCAGCACTGTGAATCTGCCATGTTTGTACTGACCATGTCAAGCATGGTATTGATATTTACTGAAATTAAATTTTAGCTTAGCAGCCTTAAAACATTTTAAATTTGCTTTTCACCTTAGCATACTGCTTTTACTTTGTTTTTCTCTGAGCTAGCTTGATGTGTGGGATCCAGAGAGCTGAAGATTGAGGAAAAAATACATTGATCTTGCAGTTTACAGTTTATCAGAAATAGTAGTACAGCAATTGCAGGGAGTGTAGCTGGAAGGGAAAGTGTTTAGACCATAGCAAATAGTCTGAAGAAGAAGGGAAAGATGGAGGAAAAGAAATAACCCCTCTGTGGGTTATGTCATATGTAAGAACAATGGAAGCTACTTTTCAAAACGAAAAAACCCCCAAGCAGTCCAGCCCTAGATAACAAAATAAAGCTTCCCTGGAGTTTGTAATAGTATCTTGGCAAACACTAGAGTTCAGAGGTAATCTCAGAGTATTTAATTCATGCATCAGATTTTAGAGTTATTCACTGAGAAATCCCCGAACAATTGTGAAGTAAAAATCTTACTTGTTTACCATTACAGCATTCTAAATTCTGCTGAAATGAACATCTGTTATTTGGTTATTAAGAGATATTAACTTCACAAGATAAAAGGTAGCAGATTAAGAAGTTATAATAGGAGAGAAACACAGATTGATAATAAAATTTTTAGTTCAACACTCTCAAAGTTTTGAGATGTTTTATAACTAGATTTAGCTCTGAATTTGGAAATGAAGTTAATTTGTCTATATCCTATTGGGACAGTACAGCTTCACTGAAGTGGATGAAACCAGACCTCCTTTCAGAACTTGGAAAGTTTTCGTGAATGCCTATGGAACTGGACATCTACCCCACAGGGAAGTGAATTTGAAAATTTGAAAATGGCCACTATCATTTATGTATGTGAATTAAAATCCTGTGTTTGAAGTTTCTTAAGTTTAGACATGCTGATAACCAGAGATTTTTCAACTGGATTCTTTTCCTGGTTAAGTCATCTTTTATGATCGCGTTGTAAAAATATATTACACAGGCAAAATTTAAAAAAAAAAGAAAAAAAAAAAAGAAAAAAGTTGAATACTTTCTTTACCCTAAATATGCCTGTCTGCTTTACAGTTTCTTAATGCTAATATTAAATGCACAAAGGAAATAGCAGAAAAGACTCCGTTCCAGTCTTTAGCTGTAGTGACATAAAATGCTACTGTAGATTCAGGTAAAGTACATTTTAAAGAAAGATCAGTCCTGTGTTTGCAAGGTGGTTGTCCTATACTGTCTAATTAAATCAAATTTGGAGTTCTGTTTGCCCAACAGTTAGACAAATTTTGAATTCTGATCAAAGCTCCTTCCTGTTTAAATTAGAGAAATTGCACCTGTCATCATATGTACAATTGTCTTGTAATGATGCAAGAAAAATGGAAATATTTCAAAGTGCATTTGGAAATTTATTTAGCAGAAATAGATGGAGATGAAAGTAAGGTGGAATAGTGGTGTCTTTCCCTGATACATGCTCTAGAAGAGCATTTACTGAATATTTACAATAATTGCATGAAGATCAAAAAACAAATGTGAAAGATTGAATATAATGAACAATTCTCAAAAACATTGCCTTTTGAGGAAGTGCCATGTGAAAGTTGCAGGTTCTTCGTAAAGAGGGAGAAAAAAAATAAAGAAACAATGATTCAATATGTACTGGAATAGATAGGGGCAGAAGATCTTGGGGCTTTGGGAATCTGTTGGATTTGCTAACATAGGGGAAGAGAACCTGCGGAATTCCAAAGGGGTGTTGAGAGGGAGGCTGAGCTCTTGATGAAGATTGGTAATGAAGAAGAAAGGAGAACTGGGACAGCAAAGGAGGAAAAATATTGATCAAATATTTGGAATGGCACTTTAGCTGAAGCTAAAGTAATCTTTTTGTCTATGCAAAAGGTGACTAATATTTTTAAGATCGGTGGACCATTAAAGCCAGAGCCTAGTTTGATTCAACATTGGGTTTTGCATTAATACCAGTGGGATGCAGGGAGATAAAGGTAAGGAAGGCAAGTTTTACATGATGACTGAATGGCGTTGTTATTTGATGTTATTTGACATGAGAATGGAAAATACACTGTTGAGACAGTTTCTTTGTTATTTTTTTTTATTTTCTTTTCTTTACCTGTCTCTTAGCTTTATGTTTCTCTTCTGGTTTTTTTTTGTCTGCATTCATGTATTTCAAAGCAGCTCCTTCTCATCCCATAGAATCATGAATGAACATAGATAATGTCATCATTAGGTTTGGTGTTAACTCAAACAATAGAGGGACTGAAAAGTAGGCATAACATTTACCTGGATTTTTTTAGACTCCAGAATATTATTTGCAGGTGTAAATAATACCAAGTAAAGACATAACTCTCTCTGATACATGCTCTACTGGTTTATATCTAGCTTATGTTTGTAATACAGCATTTGTGCAGGAATGAGTTTCACATTCTTGAAAAAAAAAAAAAGATACAGCACAGAATCAGATTAATCCCCACAGGTCTGATAAAGTAATTAGATTAGGTGAATGTTCAGTAATGCTCTTCAAAGGTTTACCCTCTTTCAGGAATATTTGCAAAAGTGGAAGTAAAAACTGTTATCTATGTAAGAGTACTGTGGGTCAAGGATCAGTGAAGAGCTATAGAAAGTGAATTTGAAGAAATAATATAATACAAAGGGAACATCCACCAAAAAACCTCTTTCTGACTGAGAGTGAGGTATGTTATCATTTAAACTTGATGATGTGGTTTAACCCCATCCAGCAATTAAGTACCACTCAGCTGCTCGCTCACTCCTCCCCCCCTTCCCCAGTGGGATAGGGAGGAAAAAAAAACCAAGTAAAACTTGTGGGTTGAGATAAGGACAATTTAATAATTGAAATAAAAAATAAAATATGATGCTACTTATACTACTAATAATTGTAATGAAAAGGAAGATAACAAAAAGTGAGTGAAATATAACCTAAGACAGACAAGTGATACACAATGCAATTGCTCACCACCTGCTGACCAATGTTCAGCCAGTCCCTGAGCAGTGATCCACCCCTCCCGGCCAACTCCCCCCAGTTTATATACTGGACATGACATCACATGGTATGGAATATCCCTTTGGCCAGTTTGGGTCAGCTGTCCTGGCTGTGTCCCCTCCCAACTTCTTGTGCCCCTCCAGCCTTCTTGCTGGCTGGGCATGAGAAGCTGGAAAGTCCTTGACTTAGTATAAACACTGCTTAGCAACATCTGAAAACATCAGTGTGTTATCAACATTCTTCTGATACTAATTCTGGAACACAGCATTATACCAGGAAGAAAGTGAACTTTCGGCTATCCAGCTGAAACCAGGACACTTGACTTGAGGTGGCTGTCATTTTGGAGCAAGGTCTGGCACTATAAAGGGTACAAAGCCAGAGGCACCGCAGATGAAACTAACAGGCTACACAAGATCTAATATACCAGGGACAGGAAAACATATATTGCCCCAAAGACAATATTATTCAGTGGTAGAATAGCCCATACCTCTTGAATGTCCCCAAAGTGTAGAAAGGTTGTAACATGGAGCTGAAATCAGTGGTTTAAGCTCAGTGTCACTCATTACTCTATGGAAATGAACGAACAAAAAATTGGAACTACGGCACATATTTGACTCTGGCTTCAAACTTTCTGTGAATGATATCAGGATTTGTTTTATTGGTGTGGCTGTTTACTTGGTAATTAAAGATGCAGAGTACATCTCTACAGGAATAATTTGGTACAAATCTAATGTAGCTTATGCATACATCGATCTTTAGTTACTCTACTACCAGTGGAATAACATGTGTGTAACATTAGGACTTGGAAAGGACAGTGTGGGTAACTGCTTGCTCTTGTGGGACATATTGGAAGTTGGCTATCTTTTCAAGTTATCCTGAACATTGATGAGTATGTTTTTATTTACTGGGAGCCAAAAGAGTGCTGAGCTGCAAATACACTTAGGCTCCAGAGGCTTTTAACAGGGCTATAAAAAGACAACTTTTCAAATTTGCAGTCAGAAGGAAGACACAGGCTCCTCAAAAATATTAAGTTGTTTAAGAATTAGGTGTCTCCTCAGTGTTTTCATAATTTGAACTAACAGAAACATAGTCTACTGTTCAGTAATCACAGGTGAAAACTAGGCCTTGTGGGAGTCAATACAAATCCTGCCATGAGCATCAAGGGACCCAGGATTTGCATATTAATTTCTGGATGTGTGTGCATTATATTAATGAATAGCTAGAGTGAAACACTCTGCCTATATCCGTAAATCTGCATTTCATGCTTCTACATACAAAATAGGTATAAAGTTGCATATATTATACTCTGGGGCCCATAGCCTTGGATATGAAAAAATTGAGTCCTAAATATGTCTATTGACAAACACACAGATTCCCTGAGAAAATCCTTAGATGCAGAAATTTACTGCTGGCTATATACAGTATGTGTGCATATCAATTGCAATGACACAATAAAGAATGTTACAGATTTTCGGAGGAGTAGTGTGATATCAAGTTTAAAAGGTGCTTGAGGAATATAAACTACCAATGAAAACTGTAGGGAAGATAAAGTAAACTGTGTCTCTATGCATTAGAAGAATGGTGTTAAGAGCAGTAAACCTGATGGAGGTTTAAACTAGCTGCATTAATGTATATATTTTACAATGTATATAATACAGCACCATTTTTAGGAACAACGAGTAGCCCACTGAAAATTTCTCAAGTTTTCCTGTAAGGGCATGAATTCAGAGAGAGCATGGATCACTAAATTTTTTTGGTAAGCAGCAGAGGTGGATGACCATTCATATTTTTATATTATATAATTTTTCTGTGTGTTCCCTTTTTGTTCACTTTCCATGTACATATATGTGATTGAGTTTTATTGGCATGGCAGTTTGCAGAAAGTGAGTTTCAAGGTCATATGCATGATGATGAAAGGAAAATGGATTTTAAATTTATGTGTATAAAGTAATCTCACCAGAAGTGTTCACACATTCATCTAATCAGGAAACAGGTCTAATGGTGATGTTCATTTGTGTCTACTCACAATGAATGAAGTGCACAATAACTTGTGAGCTCTTTAAAATTACCCTGAGAACTAAGGCATTTCTGAGAAGATTTTAACGGTTGTGTTCCTGTGTTAGGTTGAGTGATTCCAAAGATCTTGTCATTTGGTACAAAATCGTTAGAACGCTTCAGTAACCAGATAAGCTGGAGAACTTTTTGCTGTAACTTTAATGTAGATTTTATTTTCATTGACCTTTAAAAATACTTTTATTATTCTGTGTCACATTTTCTCAGCTGCCTTCTCCCAGCTTCCCCCTACAACCCATCCCAGACTCACATGGTGCTATCTAAAAGAATACAATTTCTGCCTAAGGGGATAAAAATTAAAAACCATTCAAAGTTTCTCAGAATACCCTATATTTTATACAAGTTACTTTCAAAGAGTAAAATTGTACTGCAGTTCTACAAAGCCTTTGGAACTTATGCATAGTGATGTTGATTTACAATATTCATATACCTTTCATGTGAATCTGATGAACAGAATTTAATTCTGATATCTGTTTAAAGGTCTTGATCAGTTCGGGTTGAGCTGTTTTATTGCATTAGGACCAGGCAGAGAGAAATTATCATTTTTGGGTAATCTTGTCTATTCCTTTTTGAATGGAACTTCATTTCCTCCTATGTTGTGCTCTCTGGAGCTTTGTTCAGTCTGGTTTTTAAAGGATTGAGTGATGGGGCTTCCAGTGGGAACCTACAAGATTTTTTACAAAAAGCCTCTACCACCACTGATGTATGAGGGAATGGGATATGAATTAATGTATGTCTTTAATCAGAAGTTTTGGGATACAGTCTAAGTTCTAATAGCTGGATCATTTCATTTCTCAATGAAAGCCAAAACAATGCTGTCATTTACATATTGAGCTATTAAAAAATGGAAACTGGCTGGGTACAGAAGGTGTTTTTTCCATTAATTGAGTTACAATTCCCTCTGTGACACTGAAATCCAAAGTTAAACTTGTAAGTAATCTGGTCTAAATATTTAAATATGCTCTCTTCTACATGCCAGACAGTAATGAGCAGCCTAGAGTCACACAAGTTATGTTTCCCTTATTTAATTGCCCCCAAAATTAAATTTAAAAAGGTTTTTTTTTCTAGATTTCTCTGTTATTTTTTTTTCTAGATTTCTCTGTTATTCAGTGAAAACCATAAAAAATATAGCAGTTTCACTGGACCAATACACAGAGAGATTTCATTTTCAGTCTTTAATACCACATTTATATTCTCTTTCTAGATTGCTCTATTACTTCTTCTATTTTATCTCTATAGAAATTAAATGTTATAGCACAAATTCATGTTGCAGAGAAAAGTCTTTACTGTTGAAAGTGGATTGTTTCCTTTCTGTTTGCAAGAGTTTTGTTTTATTTCTCTAATGAAAAAGTTGGTTGTTGAATTACAGAGTTAAACTAGAGCATGTAATTTCAAACTTTGTCCTTTATAGTCAATTAACCTAGCTTCTGTTTCTCCACATTTTTTCATTTTCACATATGGATCCATTATATTATGCCTAACTGAAAATACAGTCTTAGAGTCAAAACATTTCATGTTTCTTTGGCTTGCAAATTAGCTTTGTTCATCTTTTTTTTTAAAAGTTGCTGTCAAACTAGGTGTCAAAATTGTGGAAGAATTGTAGCCCGAAGGATCCTAGTAACATGTAACTATGCTCAGCTTGAGCATGGTTGACAGCACAACTACGCGGTGCCTATGTCAGTTTAGAAGATAGTAATTCCCAGGAGAAATCCCTTCATCCTTTGATGGGATGAGCCTGCTGATCAAAGGTTTACACACACCTAAAATGTAATTGAAATTTACATGTACTCTGGCAGAAAAGGCAGCGTGTGCACCCCACTTGCTATTCATTCTGCTGTCATGTTGTAATTTGTCTTCTGCTGATACAAGTACTTCTGAGTTCATATTTCAAGCCAAGTTATGGAAATGGTAGAAGTCTCAGAGTCGTTCATGGTGTTTTCCCCTAATTAAAGATATTTTAGAACATATAGCTTCAACACTTCATCCAATTTTTGGTGTACCAACAAGAACCCTGTCTTATATTGTAGGCAGAAAGATATGTAGTAGATAGACCCCAGGTTGCAGGGTCAGGAGAAACAGCATGAAGCCCTCCTTGGCCAAAAGCATGCTAAATACAGATGATGTTTTTGCATCACTTCATAATTAAAAGCAGTAAAATAGTGTTTTCTTTAATGATTATACTGTCTTTGTGTATGTCTTCAGAAAGCTATAGCCCATGTGGTGATACTTATCCTCTGTCTGAAGATGGAAGAGGTAGAAGTTGGGGGGAGGGAGAATCTTATTTACATAGAATTTGGGTTCCTACAGTGACTTGCAAACCAGCTTGCAAGATGGATGCAATGCCAAAATTATACATTCACATCCATAGCCTTGGTCCTCATAATGTTTTTGGGGGATTGATAGAACTCCTTTTTTATAGTACAGTATAACCAAACATCACTATTAAGCACTTCCATTCAGTCTGATGAATAGAACTAATTTAACTTCAATTAAGTCCAAAGTGACTTAACTAAAAACATTACTGGCAGATGAAAAGCATGTAAGCAAACTGTTATCTTCTCTTCTTTCATTCAGACAGTTTTTGTTCTCCTTCAGTAGTTTTTTCTGTGATGTATTGAAAAGAAACATTTCTGGTACCCGAATAACAGAGTATTTCACTAGACTCACGTTTCTTGCATAAAAGGAAGTGACAACCACAAGAAACCTAAGATGCAGCACACTGTTTAAAGTGACTTGCAAGCAAAATGCCTTTTCTTATTGGGTATTGTATATTTTTTCCCCAAGTATATGTTTCTTCTGCCCTTATATATATAATTCAATTTATCATGAGCTCCAGTTTATTCTTTAGTAGCTCTTTTTAAAAAGTAAATTCAAGCTATTTATGTGTACAAGTGAAATTTCACTGTATTCTGTTTTAGGGGTATCAATATTTACCAACACTCTTTACGTAGGATTTTTTTTCTTTACTGGTGAATTACAGGTAGGGTCAGACATAAAAAAATTCCATAGGTAGTTAAAAAAAAAAGCTAAGATAAGAAGGACTTCTTATTACAAGACTTCTTAGGCATGTATTACCTATCTCCAAATACATAATATTGCTTTTTGCAACACCCCGTACCCAGCTTTTTCTGAAGTTCAACCCTTAAGTAAAGCTTATGCTTTCGTCAGAAAGTCAGATTTTTGCAGACCAAGTGGTTGACTCAGGACTAAAATTAATACACGAAATCAGGTATTTGGGACTTCCTGTATACTACTGCATGAATTTCCTTTTGATTTTTCTCTTCTTTACCATGCTGTTTTTTAAGACGAGAGTTACATTTTTGGACAAAAAAGTAGTTATCAGTGCTTTGTTATTGTCCTAGTTTCAGCTGGGATAGAGTTAACTGTCTTCCTAGTAGCTGGTATGGTGCTGTGTTTTGAGTTCAGTATGCGAAGAATGTTGATAACACTGATGTTTTCAGTTGTTGCTAAGTAGTGTTTAGACTAAAGTCAAGGATTTTCCAACTTCTCATGCCCAGCCAGCGAGAAAGCTGGAGGGGCACAAGAAGTTGGCACAGGACACAGCCAGGGCACCTGACCCAAAGTGGCCAACGGGGTATTCCATACTATGTGATGTCCCATCTAGTATAGGAACTGGGAGGTGGGAGCGGGGAATCGCTGCTTGGGGACTAGCTGGGTGTCGGTCAGCAGGTGGTGAGCAATTGCACTGTGCATCATTTGTACATTCCAATCCTTTCATTATTGTTGTTGTCATTTTATTAGTGTTATCATTATCATTATTAGTTTCTTCTTTTCTGTTCTATTAAACCGTTCTTATCTCAACCCGCGGGTTTTGCTTCTTTTCCCGATTTTCTCCCCCATCCCACTGGGTGGGGGGGGAGTGAGTGAGCGGCTGCGTGGTGCTTAGTTGCTGGCTGGGGTTAAACCACGACAGTTATGATTGCCCTGGATATGAAACATTGTGTTATAAATATAATCCTATCTAAGAGTAGTAATTCTAATTTCAAGAATGTTTGATTAAAAAATGTTAATCTACTGTGAAGGAGGTAAGTTAGTATTTAGTCACTGAAAACATGAAGTTCTCAGAATTTCTTTTCCTTGCATGTCTTTTTGTAATCTTGGTTACAAATGCAAGGCCTAGGGTAATATCTCATCTGATAAAGCAAGGTCTTAATCATCAAACCACATACATCACTTTTGTTAAGGCATGTAATTCTGTACAGATACAAGAAAATAAATGCAAAAAATAATAATTTATAAATCTTTGGTAGCTTCAGTTAAAAAATAATAAAAAAACCCAACCAAAACCCTCTGGCTTTCACTGTACATTCTAATTTGCTGGTTTCTACATGGGGAACCAGACTTCATCACAAGTTAGTGTTGTCTGTGAATATTTTATTGATTGGCTGATTCAGTCTTCCTCATTAGACACAAGAGAGACACCCTTTAATGCAAGCAGAAGGTGACCACCCTCAGTGGCTCTCACCACCAGCAGCATACATTCCTTTCAAAATTAAGGAAGTCAAAACCAGCTCAGGTAAATTGCACTGCTTACTTCAGACTAAAGGAGGTCAAATAAACTGCGGAGCTGATACAAATGTAAGAATTTTTTTTTTTCACATTTTAGTAATTATTTAGTAAGCTGATATCAAACCATGTGTTTGCAGTAAGCCTTATGATGAACATCATGGGTATCTGCTTGTTATTACTTGTTCAATGATGTCTTCCTTCAAATCACACAATGTATTTCTTCAACCTGGAGAAGAGTAGGCAAAGGATATGATCTAATTTCTGCCTTCGGGTGCCTAATGGGAGGTTATAGTGGACAGAAAACCAGACTCTTCTCTGAGGTGAGCAGTGAAAGGTTGAGAACCAAAGACCAAAGTTTCAGCACAGGAAGTTCTTTGTAAGGAAATGAAGGTGGTCAAACACTGAAACAGGTTGTCCTGAGAGGTGGTGGAATATTCATCCTTGGAGGTATTCTGAATTCAGCTGAACAAGGTCCTGAGTGACCTAATCTGACTTTGGAGTTGGCCCTACTTTGATTGTGTGTGTTTGTAGGTTGGATTACATGACCTCCAAAGATCCCTTCCAGCTTAAATTATTCTATAATTATATGATACAGCTGGAGTGGGAAATTTGTAGCAAAGTGGTAATGCCAGATGATTTTAAATTTAGATTGCAATAATGAGTATCCATACAGAGTCACCTGAATGCCAGATGTCCTACAGGGTTCCAGTGGGATAGTTTGCAAAGCAACAGTTATCACATTTTGAATAAGTATTGCAGAAAGAATGGATGTTTACTCTGGAAACTTTCCAGTGGGAGCAAAAAAAGTAAAATCTGATTCCAGAAGTCAGGAGACTAGTATAAAGCTTCATTTCTGTGTAACCGTGTGCCTGTAACCTGAGTGAGTTCGGCCAAAGAAAAATAGCATTTTCAAGCTGATACATATTTATGAGGTCTGCAAGTAAATAAATCCATTCCAAAATGATGTGAAATCTGTTTGAGTGCTCTTCTGATAGGCAATCCAATTTTACAAACACCAGTTATCTCTGCAGTGGACGATCCGTGCAAGAAGAAAAATCTTGGATGTAAAAGTAAGTCTGAAAGCTCCTTAAAAAACTTTGATTTTTCTTGGAGCTCAAACTGAGGATAAACCTCTCCTAGCTCAATGGAATCTGTAGGGGATTAAAAGAAATCTTTAAATGATTGTATGGTATGTATTACCAGACAGAAGAATAGCAATACCTTTTTCTGCCCACTGTACATCTTTCCCTCATACTGTTTCCTCCTTTCAGCCACAGAATACTTCCTTACCCAGCCCATCAGGCTTTTTCTATCAGCCAGATATGAATTTCAGCTCTCATTGTGGAGCAGTGATCCCTTTTTTTGGTGACAGCAACCATAGCTTTCACCAGAAATGGAAATTATTTGTCCCTTCTGGTGTGCCTTTTCATCTCACTCAATGTTATGGCTCTCTGACAGAGTTTTATACAGGTTTATATAGTTTCATGTTTTAGCTTGCTAAAACATTTTAGCAAGATTTTATTTTGGGTGTTCAGCAAGTTTCCTTCAAGGATTTTGCAAAAGTTACTGCCAGATTCTATTTTGTAGAAGTATTTGAGAATTTTACATTATTTTTCATGGGAGCAACAAGCTTAACACCTAAGGAAATTGAAGTGTTATCCTACATTAGCTTCCCAAACATAATAACTGATTGCATGTTTGGTTACATATCAAATCAAGAAGGCAGAAAAAGTTTGTAGGCATGTATGTTCATCAGAGTGATGGAAATAGTGACGCTAAGCAAAAGCCAGATCCTTCAGCTGGTCAATGCTTATTTGCAGCTTGATGGTGAAAGCAGAGAGAATGGCATAATAAGCAATTTTAGAATAAGAATGATTATAGTGTTCAGTTTAGCTGAAGGACAGAAGGGCAAGTGAATTAGTCCTCCAAGCACTATATCAGGGAATCTATGAAAAAACCTCAGTTTTCAGACAATGCCAATGTCTTGGACTTGTTCTTAGTTGTAGCCTGAGTATATTCGGTACAGATAAGAATTAAACTTTCCCTTTTTAAAAAAAAAAGTCAGTTTAAATATTAATGACAAAAATCCCATTGACCTCTGGAATGATCTCTGGGCTGGGATTTTATATAAAAAAAATGTATTTTGTCTTCTACGAAGATGTCCTGGGAAAAACATGAATGAAAAAGCATTCTAAAAATTTGAGTGAGTTTGTTATTGATGTGAATGAATGTGCTATTAGAATGAGGTAAGCTAGCAGGCTGTATATTAAAAAAAAAAAAGTGAAATCAATTAATGTTCATTTATTTGCTTAGTTACAACTTAGTTATGAAATGGAATCTGAGAATACATCGATATTTCATTTTTGCTGAATAAAACTGAATTGAAATAAGTGATAATCCAGCTAAGTTCTGCATGGTACGTTGATTTTTCCAATTCCAGAAGAAATTAGTGATCCAAGTTTGCTTTGAAAAAACTGCTGTCTAAAACATGAAGCTGTCTTAGTCTCTTGTTCAACTCAACACTAAAATAAGTATTCATTCTTTAAAACAGCCCATTAGAGAGCTGAAGTGTAAATAAGTATTTATTTCAGTTCTCTGGAGGAAAATGCATCTAGTTTAGGGATTGATTCAGCCCTGAAAATTATTTGACTGTAGTTACAAAAGACATTCTGACAAAAAAAAAAAAAAAAGGAAAAGGGGAAAGAAGGAAGGAATTAATCTGACAGGGATTTATCAGCATCAATATAGCGAGAAACAAGTTAGAGGAGTTAACAAACTATAACTTGTCCTGAGAGAAATGAGGCTGTGACATGAAGCGACTTTTGCTAATGTTAACATCCTAAAGAACATAGTCTGCAAGAAGCATGCGGGGTGGAGAGGCGTGTCAGCAAATATGGAAACATCACCAAGCTATTCATCATCTAACTGTGCTACACAGAAATTGTGCTGGTGATAACACCTTCTAACTACCTTAGATGGGGGAAGGAAAAGGCAGTTTTATCAGTTTTTAGGATTTTGATTTCTTCTGTGGGAATGGACCTTGCCCAGAATTTCAGATATTAAAAATATGTTTTCTGGAAAAAGCAGTGGACAGAGAACTTGTGACTCTGACTGAATCATCATGGTATGCTTGGTTAGTGAAAACACAGGAGGAGTGATGACCAGTTAAGTTCAGCACATGGATGTTTAAACCCTTTGATTAGTGCAGCTATACATGGAAGCACCAAATTAATTTGCCTGAAGCCAGAGCAGCCCTAAACACTACTCCACAAGCCTTAACAGAGATTTCCATACAGTTGGTCTCTGATAACCTATGCCAGGACCTCTAGGAGGCTGGTGATCATGTCAGGCTGTGGTTGTGGGTTCACATACAATTGACACTATCACAGTTGGGAAAGGGAGATGCCCTGGGCTTGGCTGCTGCGTGGTCCTGTCCTGTGTAGTCCCTTCTTAGACAGCTGAAGGACTTCATGTCAGCCACACAATCCTGACAACTTTTCTCCTCCCCCTCTGCACAGGAAATGATGAAATGATGACTGGAGCCTCAAGGTGCCTTTAGGAATTAGAAGTTTACCTCCCCGTCTGAAACCAGTCATTGCTGGTACGTAGTTTTTGCAAAGAGAAGATCTGCCTTTTTGCTCTTCTGCTGAAATCCCAGGTCACTTTTTCAGAATTGGCAGACTTGCAAGGAACAAGTTCAAGGTTTGTCTATGTCAAATCCATCTCCTAGTTCATCTGCTCTTCTCCCTCCTCTCTTTCCATGTGTAAACTGGAAATGACAACATTTAAACACATTATTCAAAAGATGATAATTTATTCACTAACATTTGTTTTGTGTTTGTTTGGTTTTCCAGCTGATCTGACGCTGTTTGAATACAGTACTCTGTAAAACTAGCTGGAAGGCAGGATTCTACCTCTCACTGAGAATTTATAGCCTTCTTCACTGTAAATATAAATAGACCCTCAAAAAATTGAAAAAATATTAACAGTAGGTAAGAATGGCAGAATGGAGACTAAATAGCTGGGTTCCTTTCTCAGTGCTGCTCCCGAAGTGCTGAATTACTGACCCTGGGATGTGGCTGGTCGGAACGCAAGAAGTCGTATTACTGCAGAGGAAATAGATAATAATCACATTTTCATTAGAAGTACGTGTATCTCTATTGGCTCAGTTTTGTATTGTGATCTACTGGAGGAGTTAATTTGTTTTCTGGGACAAATGAGTAAACATGTCAGCTGTGCCAGGAGAAGGAATTACTTTGATGAACATGCCTGTCTGTCAGAGATTATTCTGTGCGGCTGGTTGAACAGTTAGTATGAGTTCTTGTGTACCTGTTTCAACTAAAATGAGCTGGGTTCGTGTACACTTTTTAAATAGTAGATCTTTAATAACTCAGCTCAGGTTGTGACCGTGGCCTTAGAGGTGGTGATGGTAAAAGGGACAAATTTGGTTCAAAATGCGGACAGCTGTCAGTATCATCTGATTGCAGATACACTAGAACTACAGCAGCAGGACACACCTTTTAATGTTGACAGGTGAAAACTGATGCAGAAGGGAGATCAGCACATGGTAAAAAAGGCATGGAGAGCACATGAAGCAAAGAGAGCCACCATAATATGGGGAAAAACCTACCCTTCTAAACACAATAGAAGAGAAGAAATGCTTCATACCTTGGGCCAGAGAGGCAAGCAGGGTCACCAGTGCACATCGATGGTGCAGCATCCTTTGCCCTTTTAATTCAAGAAACCTAAAGAGAGTGTGCTACTTGGTTAACAAAGATCATTCAACGTGACTCCCAGGGAAGATGTATCTCCAGGCTTCCTTTGTAGTTGGATGGAGGGTGATTGCTATGATAAGAAACAGGAATGCTAAAGCTGGTAAGACTGATTTTGGCATTGTGGAGTTCTCTGGCCTAACTTTGTGTTCATAATCTACATTGTGTCTACAGCAGAGCAAACTCTTATCCAAATTGTATTTAAACTATTAAAATCTCAAACCTGGAGTCATGCTGACTACATTTTGAACATGCTGATGCTCCAGGTCAAGGGCACATCAATATTAAAACAGAAGCTTTTGTCAATGTACTTAAACATCAGCTTGTTTAAGCTTGTTCCAGGCATGCTCCTGGGTCATGTCAGGTTGGTTTTTTTGTGAATTTTGTTTCCCTGCTGCAGTGCTTTACGCAGTGCCTGTTTCTGAACCAGATCTCTGCCATTTTACAGTTTCCTGCATGGCAAAGCACTGATACTTAAACATTAAAAATCCTAAATAATCCCCTTGTCTAATGACTGTGTGCATGACAGCTGTCTTTTTTCTCTCAGACGTATCAGCCTGACTATGAAAAAGGGAGCAAGGATAACACTTTATGATGATTAACAAAGGATGTCTAAAAAACTTCCCTTCACTCCAGCTTCTCACTTCAGTCACTGTTGACTGCAAAATCATTGACCTTTTGTACTCCGTCAGCAGTCCCCTAACACAGGAGTTAGCAAAAAACCAAGGAGACAGAGCTGGGAAACACTATTTTTCTGCTTCAACAACTCATTACAAATTGTAGACTGTATTTATTGGAAATTTGTAAATGATTAGCAGTAACTACCATGGTTTTGCTGCCTAGTTTTAATTTCTGTGAAGGAAGCTGACCCAAAGAGCAAACACAACTCTGTACACACCTGTTTTACTTAATACTACCCTTTAAGAAACCTGCAGTCACTAACCTGCTGTGTACTTTTGGACTAATCACTGTACCCATACCCTGTGTGATTTTAGCTCACTATCTGAAATTTAGGGATAATTTTTCCTTTGTTAAATCTTTTCCAGAATGCCTGAGGAAAATATTATGTTTAAGCCAAGTACTAAAACCTTTTAAGTAAAAAGGATGCACCTCAGCTGCTGGTGGTTTCTCACTCCTGTTCTTCCTAGTTTTTCAACATAGATTATGTCAACCCACTAAATTGTAGTAGGTCTTTTGCTTCCATGTTTGCTTGTTTGATTAAAAAAATGGGGAAGGAATTATAAAGGCAGGCATTTGCAATCTAAATTGTTGAGGTGTTTTCTTAATCTAAGACCTGTAGAAGATAATGTACTTAGTGGCTTTATACTCACAGATGAAATACAAAAATTCCAAAGCCATAAAGCAGCTAATAGGAACTTTGGTTTCAACCTGCTTATTTTGGATGTGACTGCTGTACTTCAGGTATTTTGACGTTGAGTGTTGCTCCGTTTTTAAAATTAAAAATAGGGTTCTCTAATCTTACATACTGTAACTAATGGTATGATTCTAATGAATTGTGATACATGTTACTACAGTGGAATATTTACAACAGTTGGAAATATCAATTAGGTTATAGGGTATTTACCAGATGGATTTTATGAAAAAGCAAACCAAGGATGGGGAGTCAGAAAGCTTAATTTGTTGGAATGCTGCCAGTGATACTCTGGAGATCAGCCATAATTCAGGCAAGCGTATTGTCTGCCATCCTGGGGATGCATGGTTGCTAGGTGCAACTATCATTGCTAAATGTCTGGACTTCTCCAAAACAGGCTTGCATAAAAAAACCCCAAAACTTTTTTGCAGCTGCATAGAGATCAACAGAGAATTTATAATAATAAAAAAAGGTAGTGAGGTCAGGCATGATCTGCAATATAACAGTATTAATTACTCTTGTAATGATGGGAAACTGTACTTAAAGCATGCAAGCAGATCAGCAGGAGTGGAGAGTTTTCACTCTAAGATTTCTGCGTGTTGTTCAGTGTCTTGTTCCTTTGCCTGCCTTCAGTCACAGAGGTGTCTATTTTGTGGAAGATATTAACCAACTGTCAGATAATCATACTCCTAGGTGAATAAAGGAGGGGGAAACAGTTAGAACAGTTAAAGGAGCAGTTACTGAGGTATATTCTTAATACACTGTGAGCAGCTGATAGTGTTATTAGTCATTCCCTTTTTCATTTTTATGAAATATTGGGCAGAATCAGTCACATAGCAAATTAATGCTTAAGAACTTGGGACTTTTATTTCACTCAATCTATCCTAATATATTGTCTCCACAACTCTGTAAGTAAAAATGGTGCGGAAGCCTTATAAAGACCTGCCCTTCTAGTGACTTTGTAAAAGGACTTAAATAGAACAGAGGTTAAAAAGAAAAAAGTATAGGAAAGAAAGATGCAGATCCTTTTAGAACTCTTTCATTTATGTTTGAGCAGAGAAGTGGTCATGGGCCATAGTGATTTGATTTAATTTATTGAAGTGCTGCTTTTGTTCTAGTTTGGATTTATTCATATTTGGGTGTGAGCAGAGGCTGATTCTCTCACTTTAACTCTCTCACTCAAAATGTAAAGAGGAGTAACTGCAGTATGTACTCAGTTAAATTATATTGATGTGAAACTTCTATGAAAAGAGGATTGGCCTTGTGGTTGGGAAGATCTCACACTGAGAAAGTTAGTGGTAAAATCTATCCCTGAATTTACATGAGCTGTGACATTCTTATATATGTGTAATGCTTTTATCATTGAGAAAGTACAAGATAATGGAAAAATTGTATAGCAGATGAAGAACAGCATTCTATCATTTTTCTGATTATGCCATGCCTATGTATAAAATTGACCACACTGCCCAAACCAGATGAACAGGACAGTTAATTAAGGACAATGAAGGAAAAAGCTTCTAGTAAGATGCTTTTGTTCTTCTGTTGTTAGCTCTCCATCAGCTCTGTTAAAGCCTAGACTAGCAAAACTACTGAGGTAGTAACTATATTTGGGCAGTGGCACAGACAGCAGAGACCATTGACAAGGGCTGGTGATTCATGTTTTTCTGTCATTGACTGTAGCTAAGAGCCTGCCTCATAATGAAGTGAGCTAGCAGCAGAAAAATTTGTATGATTTATTCTAAGCATTCAATATGCACGTGCACGTCACTGTTCATTCCAACGGAACAGTAAGTCAAGCTGAAGTTCCAGATGAAACAATTCATACTTTAGATGGGGAAAATACATGAGCAAGACACATGTAGAGACTTTGTATACTTTGACCTTTCAGCTGCCCACAGGGTTCAAATGCCATTTGCCACAAAAAATATATCAGTCCTGGGTTCCTTTGTACTTTCTATTTGTACAGATCACAGAATCAAGTGTTTGCCTACCCAAGCTGTTCTGGTAGAGTTTTCTTTTTCACATCAGTATCACATATTTTAATTAAATGTTTGCAACATAAATTTTGTCACCAACTTTCTTCACTCCTGTTATGGAGCACTTATTAAAACTTAGACTCCTTGGCGTTTTTGCCTTTCGGTATATGAAATTCATTACACTGACTTTTAATCACTTCAGGATTTCCACCCCAATTTTTCTAATGCTAGTAGACTGACATGAGAGCAAAGGTACACTCTGCAATTTGGCTTACAAATGAAGTACTGAAAAGTCTGATGAATCAGAGTCCTTAAGCACACAGTTAATTTGAGCTGATGCTCTCCTGACTTCAGAAGGAGTACACCCTTTTCTTAAATGTTTGATCAGGTCAATAAAGAACATCAAAAGCTGGCCTTTTGTGCATCGCTTTCTGATTAGAGTTTTGGAAGACAGATGACTGGTATGTGATTACCAAGTAACCTTCATTTCATTTTAAAAGGAGCTCCACTACTCCCACTTATGCTTAGAACTAGAAATCTTTCAAGATTACATAAACTATTACAGACAGAGCATGTACATGCTGGAGGAACCAAAGGAACAAAGTCAGGATCTGATCTGTGTGAGGTGTGGGAAAATAATCTTTTGCTGATAGGGACCTTGATGGGAAGCTGAGAGAGGGAGAGAGAGAAAAAAAGGACAGATTTAAGTGTCTGTAAAGAGCAACTGGAAAAGAAAGGCAGAGAGGTTTAGAAAATGAGATTTCCAAATATAATATTTCAGCTTTCCAGCATGGTTAAGAAATTGCTGTATGGATAATTCTCAAAGAGCAATGCTGCAGCTTACAAATATATTTGTTTTTTACAAATCTGGGAGAAACAGGATGCCTAGAAGATCCCTAGAACAAAAATAAAAAGTGGTCTGGTGCACTTTAGAAATTTGTCTGGATCTATTTGTCAAGAATGAATAGTTGGTGGAAATACCTGAACCAGATTAATATTTAAGAGTGTATTAGGTAATACACTTAGGAGTTTACTGTAAGGGAAGTTCATGTTCTCCGGGATGTCTTTTCCCACTTCATTGTCAGTTATTCTGCAGTCTCTAGACACCCACTATAATTATCTCTCAGTAAATAAATTGCTATTTAATTTCTAGCCTTAGATGTCCTACTCACCAGGTATTATGGTCTTACCTGTAAAGGAAAAAAAACCCATAATCAATTGTTAAGGGCTTTTCATGCTTTCCACACACAGAAATGTTAGGGAATTTTACCACATTCTTTGTTTTCTTTTATCCAGAATTGATTTGTTTGAGTTTCTTACGGAATACCAAGATCACTGATGATGTCCACTAAGCTCTTGGAGTAAAGTGTGTTGCTGCTTTTCACAACACTGTTAAATCCCTACTGTGTTAAACCTTGTGTTAAAAGTGACTTTTTCTGTAACAAATTCTAAGAATCAAGAGAAAGTTTCAGTATTTGCAGGATTTTTCTCACTGACCTACTAACATTTTAAATTTAATTTCTAGTGGGGACTTGGAGTACTTGTGCTCCTTTTGCTGCAAGGCTTGACATCTACCAAATTCCTTTTTCTTTCATCTTATTTGAAAGAGAGCTGAAGAAATTACTTGCATCCAATACAATATAAACATGTTTGCTAGGCTTTTACTGAAAGAAGTGTTTTTATTGTAAGGAGACAATTTGAAACTGTAACTGAGAGATTCTAAAGATCTTATGACTCATAATCTTCCATGGTTCTGTCCTCTAGCATTTGGGTGGAGATTTGGACTATTTTTTAATCAGAGCTAAGCAGGAGGGCATGCATCACCTTCAACAAATAGATTACCTATTCAATTTCTCTAAGAAAAGATTGCTTTCTTTTTCTTTGTTACTCCCATCACAAGTTATCTTGTTTTCTTGTAGTGATTATTACTGACTAATGAGCAGCATTATGACAAAGATCCACAATAATGTTTAATTAAACATCTGGCAAATGTAGACAGTAATGGTTAAAACTCTTTACTCAATAAATGAGCATTTCAGCACTCAGTTCAGAAGTGCTTGAACCTTTTATTTGATGTGTACTTTCTTTAGTATATTAGACTTTAACCTCTGTGTTTAGATCAGACTGTACCCTGCGCAGCTCAGTATAAAGTGTTTGTCCATGCAGGAACTGTGTGACAAAACTAAACAATTTTGTACTATGCAAATGCATAGACATAATGTTAGCATTCCTTTGCAGCAAAGCACCCTCTCTGGTGATTAGGAACTCCATCACAAAAAAAGTCTAAATTATTATCTGGGTGGTTAGGAGAAGTTACATGGAAAGCAAAAGAAGGAAGCCTTTTCTGGCAGAAAAGGAAGACAATCATGTATTCTTACTGCCCCCAAATTTCCTCCATGTAAAGCGTGAAGTTAAAGGACTCCAACAAGTTAAAGCACAGTGATAGGTGAGCACCTGGAAAACAACCACTGTTATATTTTATGTGGAATGGACTTGACTTATTTTGCTTTTTGTTGAAGAGAAAAGAGAAGTAAAGTATGCTGGAATACTTGAGTTATAAATGACAGGTTAAGTTTATGCTATAGGTGAGATTAAGCCAGTTAAAACTGATGGGTGTAACAGCAGTTCTTTATTGTGAAAAATAGAATAAAAGAAAGTCTTTTATTTGAAGATGTAGTCTCCAAATCTTAGCAATGGTCCACCCAAGGAGACTTAGTCCTTCAAACATTTGAATTGAAGGGTTTGTTTGACTACAGTTGTCTGTATGAGACAGAGGGGTGGAAAACAGGAGAAGCAGGGAGAAGAAGCACTCCTAGAGTTGCAGCAGAATAAGTGACAGGCAGAACCTTTAGAAAAAGTCTGGAGGTTAAGTGATGTGATGAAGAAATTTCCAATTGGTTGCTACATATTTTTCATTGGATTCAAAGAAATACTCTTGAGCCAGCTGAAACAAAGTATCATGCAAAGAAAATAATGTGTTCTGCAAGAGGTTCTACTTTAACAGGATGTTCCCAAAGTGGTGAAGCATGGGATGTGGAGGAGAAGAAGGCAAGCAGCTCTGCCTCACCTTCTCTTTACTGAAAGGCAGCACTTTGGGTCTAGGGAAGGGGGGCTCTCACTGCAGTCTAGCCCCTGGTCTTAAGGGTGAAATAGCACAGTCTCTCCCCAGGTTTGTTATTACAAGGGGACCGTGGCATTACCTACATGCAGAGAGGTGGCAGCAGCACAATGGGATTCTGCACTTTGCTCTACAGGGAAGGAAGGTAACACTACCAAATGGACTGTGACCTGTGCTGGCATCCCTTGGCTTTGTTGTGCAGTGAGGTCATTGATTGCTGAGGCAATGCTGAGGGGCTGGGAAGCAGAAGATGGAGGTTATACACTACTGTTGGTCTGAGGAACTGAACAGGGGAGGGGTTAGAGAGGGTTGTGAGATGGCAGGAGAGCATGAAGAATGTTGACTATGAAATCTGCCTAAAAGAGGGCAAACTCAGTTTTGACAGAACGGCCTTTATTTGAATTTCTCTGCCTCTGCACACTGAGCTAGTGTGCAAACAGACTGCAGCATGAAGAATATTTCTAAAGCTTTGTCCCATAACTACAATAAAGGTATAAGGGAAGGAAGAAATCACTGTAGAAAGCTTCATATTTGTCACTGTTCACATCATAGATGACAAACTGTAATGCAGGTTCAAGTTTCCCCACCTTTCAGGCTAAAGAAACTCCCAAACTTCTTAATTTAGTTTTCTAAAAATGTATCTAGACTGCTGACTTTTTTCTGACAATAATGACCATATTTTGTGCTGTTAGAGAACAGCAAACTTCAGCATTGATAACTATGGAATAAATTTTTTAATGCTTTTAATAATTTTGTCACCATCCTTGGTGTTGTTCTTATTTTACTTCATTTTTTATTTTAGTAGGTAACAGGCAACAAACTTTGTATAGAATAAGGAAAAGTTTATGTAACATCAATGCCATATTTCATCAGTCATCTCTGTCTCCTGCTGTGAGTAGTCTAACATGTGGCCTACGCTGATACTACTGAAGTGGGAGCTGAGAAGCTGATGGTAACATACAGAACTTCTCACAAACAAGAATCAGTTATTAATCTGCTGGCATGCTCAAATTATTTGTTTCAGGGTGCTCTCACATGTATAATAATAAACCAACACATTTCAACAATCACTTAACTCCGGAGAGGAGTCTAATAGCAAAGCATAAGGGTGTTCAATGCTTAGAACCTAAAAAAGGAAAGTCAGAAAATAGATATTTCAAAGATGGTCTGAAACAAGTGATTCCCTCTTCTCCCTTCAAAGTTGTCTAGGCTAACTCCTAAAATCTATAGTCAGGAATTTCAAAGCATAAGGTAAGCACAGGTTCCCTTCTGCCTTATGGAAAGAGAGCTCTAGAGCCCTTGACTTAAGATCAATATGATAACCTTGCTGTTGTGGATCAGAGGTACTGTCACTCTCATGAGCATTTTTACTGTGGGGGGAATAACAGAACTATTTGAATGACTTTACATTTGCTACGTGAAGAGCAACATTTGGTGAGTACTGATACAATTCAAGGCGTAAATAACTGGGACAATGTCTATTTTGGGTTTCACAAACATTTTTGTGTAACTCATTTTTCTCTGTTTAGATTTGTATTTCTGCTTGCCTATGACGATTCAAACTAAGCCAGTAAAATGGTGGTGTCACAAGGGCTGATGGCATTCGGAAGCACCACAAAGCTGAGGTAAGGTCAGACTGCCTGCAGGGAGCAATATGCATGCCAGGAGGTAGGCCTTGGGAATATCCTCAGAAAAGGAAGACTGTTCAAACGATGGAAGGCTGTGGCCAAGAATTACTCTTACAGCAAGGCAATCCCAGTGGAAGTTGTGGAGGATATTTCATGTGATTCTCAGAAATACTCAGCTCACTCTATGTTATAAATAAAGAGAATCAGGTAAAGAAAGATAAGATATATGCAAAGTATTCTCGTATTTGACTCTTGACTTTTCAGGTGTGAGTTACTTTAATTGGCTGCTACTTTAGACTCCAGGATGCAATCCTTTGCCCTGTCCAGAGCCAAGTGGGCATGTAAGTAGTATCAAGAGCATCTGGGAGCAACAAGCTGGAGACTGATTGAACCTGAGCAAATTGCAGAATTCCACATACCTCAGTACCAGGAGGTATAAAGGCCTCAGAGTAAGGACACACCACAGCAGCTGATTGTTTGAGCAGAACCAAGCTGTTTCCACCCATGCTGACCCCATGTCTAGATGGTTATTCCTCATAACTAAACAAATCCTGATCACCCTGGATCTTCAAACAAGGTCAGTGGGTCTTCACACAGTGGTGGGTTTTGTATGTAGCAATGAGTATTTCTAAGTTTCTGTTCTCATTTGGTGAGAGGTATGCTCATGATGCTAGTGAATTCCAGATGATACTAAAGCAAGGTGAGAGAAGCACTTCGTGGGATTTGGGTGCTGCTAGGAAAAAAAGCAGGAGCTGTAGCTGTATGGAACAGGAGCAAAACATCCTCCAAATGCAGCTCTAAAAATAATATTCTCAATTGACATTTAAGAATAAGCAAGATGTTTGTTTACATGTCAGGCAAACAAATGAAATTAAAACTGTTTCCTTAGGTACTATACTTTTTTAAATACAGTGAGAAATGTGAGGGAAGGGCATCAGAAATAACAATAAACTGTGTAAACTCCACAAATAGCAACTTAAAATGGCAAAAGATCCATTTTATATCATTCATTTTTTCCTCTGTTGCCTTTCCTAAAGGCAATAACGGGAATTAAGGAAGCTTTTACCTGTTCATTGATAGAGAATTTTTGGTTAATTTAAGTATCAAAAGTTGTTGCTAATTTTCTCCTCAGATTCCAGATCATTTTTTCCTCTGCCAGTTCCCCTCTATTGCCCTAATTTGATGTGGAATATATATATGCATGTATATATTAATCGCTTCAGCTTGTATCCAGATTTGAAATCAGATGTGATCTGGGCACTTGTTGCTTTTGAGCATCTGTCTGATGTTGGTGAGTTGGATGTTGGTCTCTCTTGCATTCCACCATTACATAGGAAGGCAACATTTAGTGTTAAGTCTGATCTCAAACAGCTGTGTGCAACCATGCAGGCAGCCAGTTCAGTGAGATTTGAAAACATCTGATAATATGTTATTATATGCCACTTGTAATGAAATGTTTCCCATTAGCATATAACATTAAGGTTTGTAGTACAAGGGTGAAGGCACAAATGTAATGAGTGTCAGAAAGACAACGCGAATGCTCAGCAGTGTCCCATCCCCTGCACTGACATTGTATTAGTTAAATGAAACTCCTGTCTGAATTTAGACTATGCTGCGTGCTGTGGTGGTGAACATGAAAAAACAACCCCAAAAACTCAAACAGTGAATGCTGCAGACCCACCATAAGGCAAGAATTCCTTTCTGACTCTGTCTGGTGATGATTACCTGTCATCTTAGATACATGGTTTGGAGAAGTCCCGTGTGTGTATAACTTCTTAGATATATGTAGCTGTCTAGGAAAGCTTGTAAGAGGAATAAGAATTCTTATCACAAGGAACTCTTATCTAGTTATATGATTTTATATATAAACTTATTAGTCTTAATCTTGAAATAGTAGAATTTTCTTGCTGTTTTCATTACTCTATCTGGAAGACTTTTCCTGAACTTGTTGTAAAGATGCATTTATAGCTGATTTATTACCATTTGATCTTGTGCTGATAATATTGCTCCATTTAGTTCTCTCTAATCATTCTAATCATCTTTCTTGGCAGTTATTCCAATTAAAGTTAATCTTCACTGAAACTGGTTGACCAGAATTGTACACAATACTCTTAATTAGGCCTTTCGTTTCCTCTCACAACAAATGTCTTTCCTCACGCATTTGTGAATTCATTAGCCCTTTCATAGCTTCAGCAATCACTGTTCATAGCCATTTTCCAATAGACTACTTCCAGTAGACTACATCTTCCAAAAGACCTACTTTTTTTGCACTTTTCAACCTATATGATCACCAATAATTAATGAGACAGGAGTTCTTAACAGATGTTCCCAAGTGCATGAATCTGCTCTTTCTGCTATTAAATTATATCTCATTCTATCAGTCAAATCAATACAGTAATTTAATGCTTTTATAAGATGATCTGGTCTTTGTAATAATGACAATACTGCACAACTTTACATTACCTGCTAATTTCATCTATATTTTTCCTTAAAGTCTTTAAATAACTTATTAAACAGGACTGATAAGACACCTAGTAAACTCCCCTCATTCCATGTCTACGTAGTCAATATAAGCTGTTGTTGATCCCTCTAGCCACATCCTTAGCTGCTTTAGAAACTTTGTATTAGCACCTGTCTTCTCCACCTTTAGCAAACCTTTTCTGCAGGGATATTGCATCAAATGCCTTATTTAGATCTCTGATAAATAATATTCTTCTCTCTAGTAAAGCAGATAACTTTTGAAAAGGGATAGTAGATTGGTTTGAGATGATCTACTGTCGATGAAGCCACATTATAATTTATACTGCTTTCCATTTATGTCTCTGCCCTTAATTCTTCCTTCAAACACTATTCCAGACCCCCCCCCTCCCCGCCCCCCTTAAGTCAGATTAATAAGTCTAGTGGTTCCAGAATTGGTCCTTGTTCCCATTCTTTTGAATATAGTTTCTATGTTTACTGTTCCACAGTCTTAAGACACTGCCTCCAAAAATCATAGCAGTTGGACTTGCAATTTCATTTGACAGTTTCATATTTCTATATTCTAACATGGAGATTATCCAGCCCATCTTATTTTTGCTTTATGAGGTATTAAGAATGTTAACATTTATTTCTCTCTGAGGTGTCATAATTCCTGATGCTCTACCTTCATTTTTACTCCTTACTCCACTAATGTCCTCATCATTAACTTTATAGAAAATGGAGGCAAAATATGCATTTAATATGTGGATCAGACCTAGATTAATGTTAATCTCTATTAAGTCATAAATTCTGTATTTACAGCACTGTAATATTTTTTGTTCCTCATGCTTCTTTATTTTTATTGTTCGTAAAGAATTTTTGCTGATTTTTTCAATGATAAATGTAAAGTTTAGCTCAAGAAATCTCAGCCATTTTCCTTCTTTCTACATCCTCTAACTTTTGAGGAACAGTGTGTAGATTTGCAAGTGTACAAAAGCAGCTGATTCACTGAAGGAAGCCCATAAGCTTTTTTTATTAGCTTTTTTTTGTTGCTTGCAATGTGAACTCTAAATTGTGTCTGCCCTTTGATTTAAAGTAATTCCGTACTTTCTATGTTTTAAAAGCTCTGCATTCCTGAATTCAGGCTCTATGTTTTCTTTAGTGCCTTTCTAAAACCCCAAACATTAGTCATAGGCAGACCTGTTGTCTGTCTGGCAGTTTGATGAAGACTGATTCAGCCCATGATCACTCAATCCAAGATTATTTTCTATGAAAAGCTGTTCTGTAAGACCTTGTTTCTTGCTAAACCTATGTCCAAAGCAGCATTAATTTTCATTAGTTCACTGGGTATTTATTAAAGAAATCTGTCTTATAGCAAGTTCAAGACTACCTAAGCCTTCAGCTCTTAGTGATGGCATTTATATTGCATCCAAGTTTGGGAGATTAATCTCCCACATTCATACAATCACTACTCTTTATTTCTCATAATCTTATAGAGATTTCTCTTCATATTCTATCCCAAGCTTAGTGATTCTGTAACAGTACTCCAGAGCTCTCTCTTCTGGGTCTTTTCAACTTTTATCCTAAAGAGATTGTTTTTTTTTCACTACAGGATTAGTTTTCAACCTGTAGTCCATAGGCCCAAGGAATTCCAGTGCCTAGTTCTTTAGGGTGAGTAAAAGGTAAATAAGAAAGGCAAGTTTAGTGTCAATAGGCCTAAATACTATTCTCTCTAGACAGCTTCATGCCTCCCTATTAATTGTAATACATTTCTATAACATGCAGAGCTGCCCAATCACCTCATGTCTTATTTCAGTCTTTCTTGAATAACTGAAGGGTTCAGCTCTTTTGCTCAAATCACAAATGATTTTTCTGCCTGTCTCCATTCCTGCACTATCCAGTTATATTTTATGTTTGATGTTAGGCTTGCTAGAACTAGTTGAACATGTTTTACTCAAAAAGTAATTCAGTGGAGAATGGACACTTTTTTCTTTTTGAAAGCAAATTAAGAAATGTTTGGGGTTTTTTGTAAGCTTTCAGCATTTTGTCCAATCCTCCAAAAAACAGGTTGGAACAAACATAATATAATAATAATACTAAAACTTGAGTGTTTTCTAATTTTTTTTTTCCCTTAGAAGCATAAAATATTCTATTTAAAATGAAAGTATTTCTAATGCAAATATTTTTGTGTTGGGCAATGAATTTCTGAACTAGCTCCTGACCAAACTCTCCTTCAGAAGTTGTGCTTTGCTTCATTACCTGAACACTTAACTAGTAAACTGACATTAAATGCTTCTGACATTAATGTAAGTAAGTCTTTTTTGAAGAGAAGAAACTAAACAAAAATACAAAAGACTGCAAAGCATGAAAGTCTTCTGTGACAACTGTGCTTTTAAAGTTTAGGAAACAATAGCAGAGCTAGATGAGGTTAGAAGATTATAATAATTAACAGAAAAAAAAAAAAAGAAGCAACAATCCTTCAAGCAGCCAGAACTAATTAGTGAAGACATTTTAAAATCCTGTTATTGAAGAGGCTGATTTAGAATAAATATCACTTCCTTTCCCCACAAGAAGAGAGAAAATTTCAGCTGTCGTACTTTATTAGTATTATCAGGAGTATATTGCTGCTGAGCCATCAGGCAGGACTGCAATAACTCTCAGTACACTGGTCAGCAATTATTGCCAGCATCCAAGTATGAAAAGCTGAGTAGAGAGAACTGCCTGTTTCTCTGGATGTTTTCTTTCCATATGATTTGCTACCCTAGGTGCTATAAAGCACCTTGTTCTCAGAATTTCCCATGGTGTTCCAAAGGCACCTTGTGGCTCTCCCCAAGGACAAACAAATAATTTCACCCCCAAATAAACCAACAAATAGAACTGGGTGGAAAAGACAGTTTTCTACTGTCTGGTGCAATCTACAAGTAGATTCCTCAGCATAAAATATTCAACAGGATTCTCAGGAAATAGAAGATTTTTAAAAGTCAACGTTCATCATATTTTAATATTATGATATTAATATTTACAAATACTCCTATTGAGCAACTGACTTCACTAATGTTATTTTAAAGTTAATATTAAATACATTACTACTTTAGAACCACAGATTAACTACTTATGATCTAACGCTTACTTTCTGTTCTAGGATCCAGGTGTTTCACTTTCAGATCTTCTTGACTGATGATAACTTTCTATATTTGTTCTTTTTCTGCCTGAAACCATAATTGACTTAAGTGTATTTTGCAAAAGATTTGCTCAAGAAATGAAAGATTAATGGCCATGAGCCCAAGTGAGTTATTCCACCTTTTTTCCTTACAGATTTTAATGTTGATATAATGTGTAACTTGAACATTAGTCTTAGGTGGCTGATCAGCAGAAATACTAGTGCACAGCGCTAATACTTTGGCTTTATGAGCTCTTTCTAGTCTAGAGAGCCAAAGCTTGAAAAAGATATCTGTATTTAGTCTTTTGTAAAACTAAAAATAGCATTCCTCATTTACAGGTGGGAAAATGATGTGCAAAAATTTATAAATTGCCAAATGATACATTTAAGTCCTACCTAAAAATAGAATGCCCTATCCTGCTTTTATGAAGAAGAGACAATATTTCCTTATTTGTCCTGACTAGCAATTCTGGGGTGCCATTTTTATAAAATCTAGTGTAAAAGCTGTAAAAAGTATATGCTGTTTGCACAAGGAATTTGTGAATTGTTATCAGAGTGTGAATGTATGGAAACAGGACCATATTTAAAAGCTTTCTTTAAAAGTAAAAGTTAGCATCTGACTTTGAAGCAATATTTAGAATATCTGGGTGAAATTTTCAAAAGTGCAATATGATTATTCACATTGAAAATAACATTAGCTATTAGCTATTGCAGTATTACTTATTAATGTTAGCTATTAGCTACCAGATGTTTATCAATATGAGAGATTTATTCTGAAATTGCTTACCTCTTTTAGGGAATCTCATCTATTGTGATTTGACAGTTGAATTCCTCTGCAATTCAAACAAAAGGAGCCAAACACTAAAAGCTGAGCTGGTCCACAGTACAAATCGTTTATGAGAAATTACTTGTAGATTTTGAGGTGAGAGAAAGTTTCACATCTTGACATTATGACAGATGAAATAATTTAACATGGCTGTCTGGCTTGCAGAAAACTTTCTGTTTTCTGAGTTCATTGATGCCAGCTGGTTTAATCAAGAGGAGCAGGACACCTCATGCTAATAAGTTCACGGCTTGCTGTAGGTGTTTACTGTTTGGTTTTTGTTTTTTGGTTTATTTTTTTTACATCCAAGATTATGTGCTGATGGGTGTGGCTCATTGCTGGAACAACTGTATCTAGGATGAGAAACACAATTCAATAACTTGTCTTCTAAAGAAAACATGTTTTAAGAACTTGCACTGAGATAAGGTTCAGTTCAAGTCTCAGAAGTAGTCAGAAATAGAACCATCACTCCAGATCCTAATAACTATCTTTGCAGCGTCAGGAGGGGTATTGCATATATGTGGGATTTTATAGGACCTTAAATGAGACTGAAATACGTTAATGAGAGAGCTTGTGTTTCTCTCGAATTTATTTTTGTGAAGAGGAGACAATGAGACTTTTCCAGAATTTTGTACATATTCTAGTTTTTCTTTTAGCAACTGCTATGTCTCCCTAGATATCCCATGAAGAGAGCTTTATGCCCATGCATGTTGAAAGAGATTAAATATCTCCAGCACACTTATATGCAAAATGTGTCCTTCAGAGTCAATTATAATTAAGGCTGGGGTAAATAGTGTGAAGTGTTTTGAACTGTTAAATGAATTTGTTTCGAACAAGCTTTCTCCTTCTTTTCACCTCTCCTTGCTCTCCAGATAACCTGACAATCCCAAATGTTCACAGAATACAAACTGCAAGGTTTCATATGCTGTGGGAAAGAGCTGCATTTTACTTTAGGTTGCACAACAGTCGTTCGATATGCCTGTAAACTCATCCAGTCAGGAGAGCATGCAAACATCGTTCAACATAGCTGACCAACTGCAGCTAAACACAGCTTGGATTTTGACTATTTCAGTTAAACAACATCAATATTTTATTAGATATGCATCAAACCTGAGTATAAAATTCAAACAAATGGTAGCCTGCTGGCAGTTTGTCCTGAGCACCCACTCTATCAGTATCACTAAACAAACTGTTCTGTGAGAATTATTCAGTGAGCTCTTTGCAAAGCACAGGAATGTTCAAAGCTTGCTTGCTCTTGACTGCTACAAGACAGCCTGACTTTCTGGCTTCATATGATACTGCTCCACAGTTAGGGTGATGCAGATGATGGCAGATCTCAGGCATACATAGCTCTGAAGTTATTGTATGCCCATATTGCAACACTTTTGTATTTTGGAGGCTTCAGACCACCTCCAAAGAAGGATTTGTGAAACCTTTGAAGCAGTATTTTTGTAATTCACTGTTGGATCCTACTGGAGTATGTGACAGCCTCAAAATAACTTTTGCAGTGCCAAGACCTGCTTGGTTTTTGGTTCAGCTGGAGCTTCTCCAGAATGTCTACTACCTCTATGGCAACTGGGAACTACACTTGGAAATTATTCAGCGAACTGCAGATTGTTGTTGTTTTTTCTGCCAAAAAAATAAAGATCTGTTGAAGCCCTGACAGCTGTACCTTGTCATGGAGAAAATACTCCAAAGAAAAAACAAATAACCATTAATCTTGATAGTGCATTACTGTCTAATGACTAGTTACATTTTATACATCAGTTTTTACTGCCTAGATATTGCTGTCATAGTTTCCCTGAGCAACCACCAGGAGTTCATTTCTCTTTGCAAATCAGTCTTGAAGCTTCATATCTTGTCTTTTACTTTTAGTCCAAAATTACCATTGAATGTTATAGGAATCTAAGGGGAATTTGTCTGAATAAGAAAAAACAGCATGAGGATCATTTTGAAAATCACATTGGGCCTGGAATAACTAGGAAAATTGTTGGTAGCAAATGGCTGATTGACTATGATGAAAAGCACCTTGCAATGAGTCGCAGTTGTATTTCAATGTCACTGTTAGCTTTCACACATTCTTATGGTGTCTGAGAGCAAATAATTTCGTTAACATTTGGAGTTACCATTACTAAATACTGTTCTTTTATAGAAAAGTTTTTTGGGAAATTTGCATTTGACATAATAGCTTCATGGCATATAGGTTAGCTTGACTGATTTTTCTGCAGCTATGGAAACTGAACCAATTTCATGATCCGTATTGATAACAAACTGAATTCATGTTTTCTTCCTGCTTCTCTGAAGTGCACTGAGTCACAGAGGAAGTGTTACTCTGAAATACTGGCATGACTTTGGAGTGAATGCCAGAAATATGAGCAAAATCTTTCATGCCAAGTAACTGTATTTGGTTGTCAGGTATGCAAGGATGAGGTAAGTGGACACTACTGCCATTCCTGCTGGATTAGGAAAAGCTGTTGTAGGAAAAGGGTCATGTGAGCCCTATAGATTTAGGGTCTAGATCTAGCAAAGCGTAACTTTTGTCTTATTTGAAAGAGACTTTTCCATTCTACTACTTTGCTCCTGCCTTCTTTTCTTTTCACTTATTCTTGGCTCTGCTGTTCTGCCCTTCCCTCATGCCAGCTTTGGTGCCTGTCAGACATTTATGGGAGCCAACTGAGTTCCATAAGCCAGAAGAAAACACCCCTTACCCCCCCCCCCCCTTTTTTTTTTGAGCTAGTTTTCTGCCAGATTAATGCTTTGAATTCTCTTACATGGAAAGCCAAACAAATGCCAGGGCTGGTTCAAGGCTGATACAAGTGCACAGCAGTTGGAGTGGTGCAGAGGGAGGAAGCAGTGGGATCAGTGCCAACTGGAGACAGTGAGCTGCTGGATACTGGTATCATCCAGTTCTATGGGTTTTTTTGAGAATCAAGATTGAGAAACAGGCTCCTTAAGTGCTTCCAGTAGCCCAAGAACAGCTAAACACCTCTAATGGCTGGCAGCAGCTCCATTCCTCCAAAGTCAGGGAATAAGTGCAAATACGTTAAAACAAGATTTTTGGCTAACTTTCACTCCCCAGCTCTAGAGGCACTGAACTGTTGCCAACTCAGGGCGCCACCCAATGAATTTGAGAAATGCTCTTATAAAATAGAATAACTTTTCCAGTGACTGTCTAAGTATCTGATGCTACAGCTGAGGCAGTTTCAGTTGAGTTCAGTCCTTAAAATAATGTATAATATGGTGGTGTGCAATTAGGTCTGTTAAATTTGATGTAGAAGGTAAGCCTCAGGAGGAAAAGTTGATGATAATGCCCGATATTAAGATATATTGGTAAACAGATAATCCCACAATTGAAATTCCTCTTCATGATACCAATACTGTCTCTGTCAGAGAATATAATGACCTCATACTTTTGACCCAAACAGTCAATTTTAGGGAGACTTACAAGTTCTTCCCAAGAGGGGAATAAACTGGTAATGGAATCATATTTCTTTCACATAATCCTGATCATTTCAAAGAAAGAAACCTCTGTTGCCCTGAACGCAGTGTGAAGCAAACAGTGAAAAATAATTTCCTTTTTCACAGTTGAGAGCATCTTTCCAGCTGGTACTTTACCCAAATTTTTTCCTACCTGTTTGGTATTTGAATGTTATGGTTTTCTTGTTGCTTTTGTTTTCTTTGTAGCTATCTGGTCTGTCTAGTGTGTCTCATGTTTTAAGAGGTCCCAGAGAGGACTCCTTTGTTTTCGAGGCTGCTCATCCAGAAATTTATGGTCAGCTGAATTGTCTTCTGCAGACAGAAAGTGAAACTGGCAAGAGCCTTTCAGCTCAGCAGCAGAAAAACCAAGTAGTAAGTGCAGTCACAGTTCACTTTTGGGGAGGGTAAGGAGGTGAGCAAAGCCTTGGTCTCAGCCTTGCTGGTAGCTTAGGCACATATGAATTGGAAGTATCTAATAAGGAAAGCAGAGATCCAAAGTCCTCAGCAGCCTGCAAGACATGAAGTAAATGTGAATACAGTTCTCCTGACAGCAGTGAGGTGTCAGTCATTTTAAGTTCCTGGTGGAAAAATGGCAGTTTCTCAGGTATTTTTAATGCTGTGAAAAACACAGATTTCATGAGGAGGATCTTTTTTATAAGACTATCTTGCAGATTGGGTATTCCTAGCCAGGGATAAAGTTGGATAGCATTCAAGAATACTATCACAAAGTGGCTGCAGTTCAATTGCAGCCAGCATTCCTGCCTTGTGCTTAGCCCTCTTCTTATGGAGTCTATTTTCCTCCCTGTTTAGTCTGCTTTGTATTTCTTCGTCTCTCTAGGACAGAATTTGAGCTGGGTTACATCCATGTCTTCCATTTTTTGTGGGCACTAAAAAGAGGCAAACTGAGTGACTAATAAATAAGCTCAATGTCACATACAGAAAGGATGTATCTCCTGTGTAGTAACAGCACTGAGCTTTCTTGTACTTGTCCCAATATAATGATTGTGTCCTGGAAAAAATGAGCTGGTCTCTGAAAATTGCTGCAAGTTCTTGCCTGTTCCAAACATCTTGTAGGTGGGATGAAAACGTTGAAAAGAACCTCTGTTGACTGTATTGGGGCTTTATAAGCAGGGAAAAGAGTTTGGGGATGAATGGAGTAGCTGAGACATTTCAGAATGCCCTTCATAGTAATTCTACTCTTGATTGGTTTCCAGTATCCTCTGAATAAGCTCTATGACAGTTTTAGGGAAAATCCTGTGTAAATTGGTTGGAGCATGCCTAATGAGAATGGTGTATATCAATGCAGTCCTTTGCCTTTTTGGTTTGTGGGAGCTTTGAGGATCACTCTCATTCTAGACAGACTCTTTAAAGAACTTAACTAATAAGCTCTTTGAAAATCTCTGCTAGACACATGCAAGCAACAGGTTTTTCCACAGCTGTAGAATCTGGCCAAATGTGGATGAACTCAAGTCTTTCAAAAGGTGGTTAATGGTGACTCTCTAGCAAATTTGAATCTCCCCCTTGAAGTTTAAGAACCACTAGAATTTATTAGTGCAACAGCCAAACTAATACTTTTTTGGTGGACTTCTCCCCCGCTGCCTCCCAAGCTCTCTCAAGTGTTTACAAAGTTGTTTAGCTACATCTAAACAGGATCGCTGAATATTGAAAACAAAACTCCCCCAAATCCATCAGTCTGTGCAGATATCCAGCATGGAAAATTTCAGCCAAAATGATAATGCCAAAGATAGTCATGGAAATAAATGAAGACAGGGAATTTTACTGTCCTAATGCCTCCTGTGCCACCTGTGAAAAGCTTCACGTTGCAGGAACCAGTACAAATTGGAACAGATGTGTACAGATGGTGGAAGGAACTGCTTTCAGTCTGGTCCCTTCTACTGTCACAACTCTCAGTAATCTTTGTAATCCTTATACTGCCAAATAATTTTCTTTTGATATACACAAACCAAAAAACCCAGGAGCTAAACCACAAGTAATCTAGAGACTGAATGTTGTTCCTTCCAAATGTGTGAAACTTTCAAATAGTTTCAAGACTACAACATTTATTACAGGGACTTTTTATAACAGATGGCAGAGAACTGAGGGAAGATTTTGATCCAGATATTCCTTCCTGTTGAAATAATTCTGCCTTCTCTCCCTTACTTTTGGCTGTCATTAAATAAACTTGATGATAAGATCCAGCTCTCTAACCCAGGAGATCCCAAGGTCTGCCTATTTGCTCAAGCACCACAAGAAGTGGCAGCAACAGCTGTGGGGATTTTGGCAGCATTAGCAGCTCTGTACCAGGCCAAGAGTATGACACTACCAGAGTCCACTCCCTTCCCTCCTTCCCTAGGTCTAAAAGCAGGTTTCTAAACCTTTCTTCTCCCTGATTACCATACTTTTCCGAAACTGAAAACCTGAATCTCATGGCCATAGATATGTCCTTTGTGCCACAAAACCTGTCATCCCTACTGCCATCCCTTTAACCCGTCTGTCTATCCTGCTTGGCTTGACTGTGGAGTAAACCCTACTCACAGGCGGTTCCAGATGTGCAGAGGCATCACATCGGGGCTGAATCGCCTCATAGAGACATTAGGCATTGCAGCCACAAAGCACTTGGAAGTGCTTTGGATTGGTGGTACGGATATGCAGTTTGGGAATCTCTACTGTAAGCAAAACTCACAATGGCAATTATTTTACATTGATGTAAAAGAAATTTAACTTAGCTTGTGTCAAATTTTGTAGGCAAAGATGGGAAATATTTGTTGCATGCAGAATGAATGGTAATGACAACAATAAATACTAAACATGTCTAGAGTTGCTTCATAGCTGTGTGTTTAAATTGTTTTCTCAGTGCAACATTTCAACACTCAAAAAGCCAGCAGGCACTTTGGTGGAGCAACAGTGAAAAAAAGTAATTCTGGAGACCTAGCTGAAATATTTCATGTTCCTTTTTTAATGACTAAAAACAAATATGAGATGTGTATATACTGGTTTTGTACTGTCCAACTGTACAACACATATGTAGTTTTATTGTTGATGCTTTTTTACTTTTACGTACTAAAATGTACGTGCTTATATTTACCACATTTTTTTGTTGCCTTTGAAAGAGATCACTGTATTGCAGGAATCACAGCCTTTGGGTTTAGTCACGACATTCTCAGTAGTACAAGGACCTGGATATTTAACTGACTGTTAACTCATATCCATTTTCCATAAAGTGTTGATTTACTTCGTTGTCTGCTTAACAAACTTGAGATTAATCTACTTTTCAAAAAACTCAATGCAGGATATCTGCATTTTGAGCAGGCGAACTAGGAAAGGTTTTATACGAGGATAAGAAAGGGACTATCTGAAGTGCCTCTAGGTGGCAGTGAGGCATTATTTCTTCACATCCACTAAACCGGCTGTTTCACTGTCCCTGCAAAGAGAGGCTTTCTTACAGTCTGAGCTTTGTTCAGTTTTCAAACCATTTTGGATACATCTTGAAATCCTAAACACTGTATTGCAGTAGGATAAACATGGTTGCAAATCAGTTAGTCCTGGAAATAGAGACAAATATACTATGTGGCATGCACGCTGTGAATCAGCAGATCTCTGAAGCGTGCTTTTGGGTGACCAGAGGATGTGTGGCCAGCCCAGCTTGTGCCCAGTGACTGATGCACACACACACACACGCGAGCTGAAGGGCTGTGTAGCATACACATGGTAAGTTTAAACACTCTGGATGTACAATGTGGTGGACTGCATGTTTGTGTGAACTGTGATCACTGGTAACATTGGTGGGTCCACGGTAGATCTTCCTTTCCCCAGAAGCCAATGGCTTCAAACTGTGTTTTCTTTACATTTCTGCATCTTTTGTGTGCTGATGTGGCTGCACACTAGCTCAAATTTCTTTCAAGGTGCTTGTACAGCTGTTTGGGCTCAGTGCAATGATGGTACGTGTGATATTCTGTTCAGCACAATGACTGCTTCTATCACTTGAGCATAAGCAATGGACCACACCAAATGCTGCTAATAAAGAGATTGCAGGCCCTCGAGTAAGTCCTTGCTGGCTGACAGTATTAATTGTAATGTTGAGGAGTTGGAAATTGGCTCTGCAATTGTAATTCAGGCTCTGATTTAACAATGTGCTTAAATCCATTACTTTTAGTATGTACTTGTGTTGACTGCATTATAGCACTGTAGTCACTAACTTCCTTACATCTCACCTGGGGAATGTTTTCACTTTTATGAATGTCCTTAATTCTAACTTAGGAAAGTGCTTTTTGTGCATACACAAAGCAAAGCATGTCCTTAAATGCTTTATAAATTGGAGTATATATCACCAGCTCTGATACTGTGGATTAAGAGCAAGAAGCACAATTTTATGAGCTGTATGTGTTTCACAATGTTCACCAGAAAAATGTTTAAAAAAATGTTCTTGTCATGAGCAAAGCACATGTCCTTCTGAATATCATCAGTTTCCTATTCTGGATAACAACGCAAATGAGGTTTTTTTTTTAAACATGTGACACTTTTGTCTCTATGATGTTCTGCATGGCTAGGACTAACAACTACCCCTGATAGCTCATCAGTAAAAGGTTAGTGTTAGAATCATGGTGGGTCTCAATAACCTGAGAGTTGAATGTGTCAGTAGAAGTGTTTTGTGGATTGTGCCAAACAAAGTAAAATATGGAATGAGTAAACAATTTTAAACTGACTGAGAAGCAAACGATATATTTGGTAGAGGTTTCCAATACAATACATTTAAGCATTAAAATTTAAAATGACTCTGAATATATCTCTTTTAGAAAACACTATTGTGATGAAAGGCTTAGCAGCTTGATGGATGTGAATGAATAAGTCTCATAAATTGAGATACTGCAACTGGGATTGCTGCATTAATAGGAATGAGATTATCATAGTGTTAAATCATACAGCTATACATTTAAAAGTACCTACTGGGAATAAATGCATATTGTATAATATTTTTTTGTCTTCTGCTCTCAGTTTAGCGCTATCACACTACATCACAAATATGAGCATTGGTAGATTCTGACAGTCTCACACAAGAAGCAGTTTTCGGAAGCAGGTTTAATAAATGATTACATCATTGCCATTACTTTAATGAACTACCATGATTCTTGCTCCTGATATTAATGGAAAAAAAAAAAGGAGCTGGCACAGAATTTTGTTACCAAAGATAATGTACAAAAAAATATTAATGAAAGGATTTTGATAGAAGCCAGTGTTTCATTGAAACTTCACTTTGAAAGGAATTTTATCCATCTTTAAGGTAATTGCCATTTTCAGGACATAGTCTAATGTCATATTCACACTCTGATTTCACAAGGTTGTCTCTAGCTAGACAGAATTTTCCTAAGACTGAGCAAACACTATTAAAGATGTTTCCCAAATGCTGCTTTCCCTAAATCTAAAATTTGTAAACTAAGCCCTCTGAAATTACCAGCAGAAACAAGTATAGCTGTCTCCTTTATCCTTTTCTCACATACTTATGCAGAAAAATGAGAAAATATGCAGATACTGTTAGACCATCACTTTGATATGTGTACAAAGACAATAGTTTCAGAAAATCTCAGGTTATAAACCATGTTCCATTATAAACCTACTTTGATTTGAAGATGTTCCACATTTTGCTATGAAGGGCATCGTACTGAGATAGATATGATTCTATAGCCAAATTCCTAAGGTCTTCCAGAAATTTCTGTAAAACCTGCTTGTTTTGATTAGTATTAGATTATTTTGCACCATTCTGAATAGGTTATGTTTCTATCTCAAAGTAGGAGGTGTAATATTGGTTTGTCGTGTGTGAGGTTTTCAGAGGAGGATGACAGTGGCTTTGTGAATCTCCCAGGGAAGCTCTGTACACGCTGTCAGCTGGTGTTCCTGTGAGAGACAGAGTCCTGCAAGTCTCCCTACATGGTGCTCAGTTACAGGCTGAAGCCAAAGATTCCTTACAGAAATACGTCTAACGAGTCTAATGTCACCTAAAACTGTTCATTAGCTCACATTCATGGGTGTTTTCTTAACGTGACTTTATCCTAGAGTTGGCTGTGTCTGTGCCCAACTAATTCAATAGCATGTGTGCTCCTGAGCTTGGACCTTCTTGACGTTGGCTCTCAGTTAAATAAATGGTAACACTTATGTGGTGGTTTCAGCCCAGTCGGTAACAAAGGACCACGCAGCTGCTTGCTCACTCCTCCCCGTCCCCCTCTGGTGGGATGGGGAGGAGAATAAGAAAGGAAAAAAGAAAAAAACCCTGAACCTTGTGGGTTGAGATAAGGACAATTTACTGGGACAACACAAAAGAAAAGAGAAGTTACAACAACAACAACGGTACTGATAAATGAATATACAAAGCGAGTGATGCATAGTGCAACTGCTCACCACCCGGAACCCGACGTTCCGCCACTTCCCCCACCGAAAGCCGAGAGAGCCCCCCCAGCCCGCTCCCCATTTATATACTGAGCATGATGTCACATGGTATGGAATAGCTCCTTGGCTAGTTCAGGTCAGCTGCCCCGGCTGTGCCCCCCTTCCCAGGTTCCTGTGAAAATTAACTCTATCCCAGCTGAACCCAGGCCAACTTACTATAGCAAGTGTTACTGAATTATTATATGCTTCTTTAAGGATCAGTGAACTGATTTAAAAGAAGAAAAAAATCTCCTGTACATTTACGCTGAGGCTTGTGAGAAGGATTTAAATGAGAACCCTCTCAGAAATCCCTTTCCACTCAATGGGATTGTCAACCAAAGTTGATGAAATGCTTGTCAATGCTGCTTTAATTTAAGTATGCACTGATCTCCTTAGTTGTTTTGATCTTTCCTTGTATGCACTTATATGCACATCAACAGGTAGATAGTAGTGAAAAATGAAGATATTGGAGTGCTGGTTAAAAAGTTTTTAATTCCATGTATTGTCTTCAAAATACGCTGTTTCAAGGATATGGGTTAATTCCAATGACATTTGAGTATTTCTGAGATTTCAGAGTTCTTTTGTTACTTTTGACCAGACAAAAAGCAAAAGAATGGGAGGAAAAGAAATACTAAATAAAACCAAAACAGCCCCCAAATCTGAATTCTTCTATTTGGACTGTGGACCCTGGGACATATTGCAATAATATTTGAAGGGCTTTGGTTTTGTGCCAGTAAAGGATAAAATTATATTTCAAAACTTAAGCTGACATGTAATGCAATTGTCTAATTAAAACTAGCTTTAGATTTTTTTACTTAAATTTGAGTCTGCATTTTGGTGTTATTCCCTTCAATGTCAGTAATTGGTGCTTAATGCTTGCATCAAGAGGTACTTTTTTTTTCTTTCTTTGATAATTCAGCAAAACTGATGACTGATGGTGAGTAGTTTCCTACCTCAAACATTCAATGATGAACAATTCAAATGGTTCTTCTGGAAGTCTGTGTTCCTGACCCTTCATCCCTTCATTGCTCATCACTCCTTACTTATTATCAAGGCCTAGATGCATGAGCAAAATCGACTGCTTTGTGTTACTTCTTTTTTTTCTTTGGTACTTCTCAGACTGCCAAATGTGAATATTTATTTTTTAAAAAATAAAATAAAGGAGAGAGTTAGATAAATTTAAAATCCTTTTGGGTTTTGAGGATGAGCAATGTGGCATTAGCTTTGTATTTTTCCAGACAGAACATATTCTTATTTTCTTTCTAGCTAGAAAGAGCCTGCATTCAACTTTCCTTGAAGGAGTGTTCATTCTTCCAAATTAATCTAAGTGGAGAAGATCTTACAAGATCAGACAAAGTTGTAAAATTTTGACACATATTTAATCTAAAACAGGATCTCAGGTATGGCCTCAAGTCCTAATGTGTATTCTAAAATCAATGTTGTTATAAGAACAGTCTTTCCATCTTTTTTCTGTTTATTATATATTGAATACATTACTGGTGAAATAGCATAATTATATATGTAATCCTCCACTTTATCACCTTAATATGGGAAGAAAAAAGGTATTTCATAATATGTGATAAGCAAATAATGATAGCATTCCCAAATTCATTCACCTGTATTATGTCTGTGAGTTTACTAGTGGCCAGTCACTACAGCACACCTAGACAATCAACAGCGTTGCATCTGGTTATTGCCTTGCTGTACGTATCCCGCTTTGTGTTACAGCTGGGACACAAATGGGTCCCTTCTGGATTTGTGAATGTGAACAGCTTTACCACATAAAACCAAATCTATCTTTCTATCTTCCTACTAGTAGCTAATGTAGGAGCAGGTCTGCAAAGATTGTCCCAAGTAAACGTTCCATTTTGATTTCACTATTTGAATTGCTCAGTAATGTTCCTTCAAAAGCATCTGCGCATGTTAACTTCCTAGCTACCACCCTGGGCATCTGGCTGTGCTACAGCTGGTTATTTGTAAGGAAATTCTTCAATGAATAAATTACCAGATATGTTATTATTATGGAAAGGAAAATACAACCTCTGCATTCTCCTTCAACATTTATATTATGCTGTGAGTCTTGAAATTGCCATTCTAAAATCGGGGTGAGAGTCTAGGTAAGAGTCTGGAGGAGAGTCAGGTTAATTAGCAGTACTTTCCTTCCATAGTTACAAAGAATCCAGCTGACAATGTGGATATGCAGAAAACACAGGAAAAGCTCTGGAATCTATGCATTGTAAATTGATATTTAAAAAATTTAATATTTTACACCAGTGATTTTTTTGTTACTAGTTGATCTGTGATAACTGGACATGTAGGATTTTGGCCTATAACCTCATGGTGGTGCAATTTATGTCTGTCAAGCTTTATTTAAACCGTGTCGTATCTCACGTTTAATTGAAATATATTTAAAATTGCGTGTGTTCATGCCTTTCAGGCACGTCTACTATCATAGAGGCTGAGAAGCAGGATAAATTAGCCCTTACTGACCATAGTGGTGACAAGCTAGACTGATCATTTAAATATTTAGGCATTTCTATATTGCAGGGAAATTGCCACAGCTTACTGAGAAGGAACTAAAGCCTGTCTTTCCTTCTTCCTCCTCTTCATTGGCAATAGCTGCTTCAGTAGCTCTGACTCAGTCTTAGGACTGTGCAGTTCCCCTCCCACCTCCCCTCTGCCTGCAGCTGACTTGGGCTGTCTCAGTCCTGGATATTCCCTTGTTCTCGTTCTGCACTCTTTACAGTTCCTTTCTTTTTTTTCATACCTTGCCTAGTGGATGAGACAAATGCAATCTCAAGTTACCTGCATAAGCATAAGGCAGGTATTTCTCACTAGTGCCAGGATTTCCAAAGTAGCTTGAAGTGTTGCCTTTGTACCCGCACTCCAGTACAGCCAGCCTCCTGTGAAAATGCCACTGGGAATTTATATGCTTGCCTAGTACGCTGTAGTCAACAAATCCCTGAAGAACTGTTTCTCGCTGACAAAGGGTGCAGCCCATATCAGACTTCTCCAGTGGTAAAGGTGTTCCCATTCAAACACCTTCCTGCCTGCCTCAGTTTGACAGTCCCTTAATTGTGCTGCTGCGATTCTCTGTGGAGCCATGCTCCAACGCAATCTGATTTAAACAACAACAAACAACCCAGACCATTAAGTCCTCTCACTGCATAATGGCAGGTGCATGACTTGGGCCTGGAGAGAGCAGCTGTTTTCTTAAAATTGCTTTGGTGTGGGAGAAATTACAACACAGGACCATATCCTAAGATGTTTCTGAGCATAAGAAGACTGCCTGTGACTGCTGTAGAGAAAAGTCCTAGGAATAAGTTAAATTCTGTCTCTACCTCTATATGTAAAGGTAATATATTATTTCAGGAGAAACTTGAGGACTTTTTATTTGAATTATGCCAAAGCATCCTGGCCTGACAGGTGTTTTTATTAAAATATTTCTGGTGTTGGGGAATAAAATTAGATTACCTAAAGATTTTTTGTTTGTTAGATCTGTTTAGAATGATGATAACACAGACTCTATGCAAGAAACATTGTGATGATGACATAATATACGTCTGAAATGATGTAGTGTTTTCACAAATCACAAGATGAAGGGATAGCTTATCTTCAGATTTTAGCACTTGCTACTGCAGTATGAATTATATTGTATAATCTTTACTTCCATTCTGAAAATTGTCTGCAGTCACATATATTCAATTTCAGGGAAAAGCACATAAAGTAAATTAGGTTAAAAGAACTCCCAACTCTGCATTTTGTAATGCTGATTTAATAGAAAGCAGCCCAAAAAGAATACAGTAATGATAGGGCATAAATGTTAGCATTATGTATAAATAAATGTCAGGCATAAGTTTTCTTCTAAATTTGCCTTAAGAACTGAGTTAGGATGGATGCCCCCTGTGACTATAAATACAGAATATCTGACAAAGGCCTGGCAAACAAGAAGTTTATCAGAAAGCAGATGATAGGCAATCATGTAAAATCCAACACAGATCTCTCTTGAGTAATCCACACACCCCACACCCCCCCAGCTTGGTGCAGCTGAGATTGATTGTAATGATGAACATTTTAAGTTCCCCTGGAGGCAGAGGACTGGGAAATGGAGAAAGGCTACATCTGGGAAGTTTCTGAAGAGCATGGGGAAAGCTCAGTAAAGAAACTCAGGGGAAAAGAAAGACCAGATGGCGCATGAGGTAAATCACAGGACCTATGATTAACCTGACTTCCAGATTCAGAAACTGAAGATTTCTCTGTTCAAGTAAAGGTTTCATTTTTTTTTATCCTGATAAGATACATGCAGAAGTTAGAGGTTACAGTTACTTGATACAAGCCAGAGAAACCTCTTACATGTTAATTTTCCCTCAGTTTCCTTCATCTTCAGAGTTTTAGTGTGGTGACATTTTTGAGATGATTATGAGGTGTAATGCCATAAAGAATTCATTTAACCATTAAGTGTGAGAGACTGGTGCACTGTGATTTTCTGATTGAATGATGATAATGAGTGTACAGGAGACAGTTTTGACAATAGTCTGGTAAACAGAAAAGTGTTGTGTTATTGTTCAGTATCTCTTGAATTGAAGGTACTTGTTAACTGTAGCTCCCGTTTTCTCTTTGAATTAATGTTTAGCTAGACTTAACCAAATATATGTTCTGGCTACAGTTTTTGTATTAAGCAAAGAATAAATTATGTTTTTAAATTACAGTAAACCAAGATTAATAGGAAGATCAATAATTTAATTTTCAGGTGTCTTAAAGATGTCTGTGAAATACATGTTCTGGCATCTCCTGCAATCTGATTTGTATTTTTAGGCAATTTTAGAGAAGAGAAGATCACATAGTGATACCAATTGCTCTATCCAATAGTAAATTAACATATGGAGATCTGGCTTTGTGAAAGATGGCTGCTTTTGAGGCTGTGAAAGCTAAACTCTGATCGTTTCATATTTACAGAATATATCCTCTTAGGTTTGCGATCAAAACTGTTAGCGAAAATTGTAGTGTTTATGTTCTTTATATGTAGTGGTGATATCTTCTGCTGCAGATTTCATCTCAGGAGCGGGAGGAGAGAGCTGTCCTACGGGGGAGAGAGGACCCAGGGACAAGGGTCAGCACCACGGGTGCAGTCAGGATTGTTCAAATCACTGGTTTTGGCAATTGGATGCCAGGTTCCTGATAGCAGCTCTGGGGGCTGCAGCCTCTCCCCTGCCCTGCTGACTCTGCACAGTATTTCTAGCTGTAGATGGCATTAATAACCAAAAAAGAAAAAGATTATAATGGTATGTTTGTCCAAGTCCACAATTGCCATGTTTTCATAGACCTGCCACTTGATTCTCACGAGAAAGGAAAAGTTGAAGGGTGGGTGGTGATGGAGTGGCTGACCTGATGGCTGGCTGGTGGAAAGCTTGAGACCACATATAAAAATGTCTGCTCCCGACTGCTGCTCACATGAGTGAAATTTTTAAGAGATATTCCAAATTAGCTGAGTGTGAAATATGATTCTGAGGTGATTAGAATTTTGTGGACTGCAGCAAAAAATGACCAATAAAATGGTAATAATACTAAGAAAGTAAGTTACAAAATGATTGTTAAAAGCATAACTCAACCCAAAAAGTAGTTCTTAGAAAACCATAATTGTCTCATACATGGTTTTCAACTGTAGTATCTCAGAACAACTAGCTCCAAATATTTTTAATATACTGAAAGAAATAAATTATCTCATTGTAACCTTGAATTTTTTTTTTTTCTCAGATCCATGGCTGTTATTAGGCTAATGGAAAAAAAAAAGGAAATTTTGTGGTATGCTACGCATTGTTCCAATTTCATTGCTGACCATTACTAAAAGGAGCCCAACAGAAATCGAAAGAGGGTTTGGCAGCTACCTGGATTTATCTGTGCATTGAATCAGTCATATATATGTTCAATTCTGTTAATTTTCATGTGAAATACTTGGTATATTTAATTTTTTTATTTATAATTACTGTACTTGCTTTGTTGTATAGTGAGGAAAAGGCATGCCAAGATTCTTCTTTCCTTCATTTCTAGCACAGCAGATCTTGTAGGGAATGTAGATAGGCAAGAAATTCTTATAAAATCCTATAGATCCTGCTCATGGAGATTTGGTTGATAAATTTTAAAGGTCCCTTATAATACAGAGTGCAGTGACTTGGAATGTGAGAGCTTACCTGCTTTTAGCTCCTATGGGATGTTTAAATTTCAGGGAGTTGGTATGTTTTTTCCTTCACTCAGGCTAAACATCCAGGCAGCTCTTCCTCTGTCCTCAAACCATTGCTTCAATTTCTGAAGGTCTGAACACCATTTGATTAACAAACCCCATTTTAAAAAAAATTATATGCTTTTAGAGTAATTTTGTTAGGTGCATTCAGCAGAAGGAATGGCACCTGAATTGATACCAATACTGACATTTTTATTGTGTTTTAGAGCTTGGCAAGCCCATGCATATGTCTGTCAGTTGGGCCTACAGACTAGGTTGTTTAAAGAACAGTTACACACAGGAAAAAGCCACACTTCTTTGTAAATATTTAGCTGTATTTTCTACAAATAGCAAGCTTTTTATTACAAGTAACAAGTATAAAATAAAAGAATCTAATTCTTTCTAGTTTACCCTTTGCTAATGCAACCAGTTTTGCAGTGGGTGGATCTTTCACACAGCAACAGGAAAGTGAAAAATTTTTCTTTGGTTGGTATGATTACAAAATCAGAAAAAAATTGGTAGGAGCAGGTGTTACACCTGAAAGTATTTTTTAGACTAAGTTGTAGTTTGGTGGGTTTTTTTGGTTGTTGTGTTGTTTATCGTTTGTTTGTTTTTTTTGTGAGGGGTGGGGTCAGGACTTCAGATTCTTAATATTTCGAGTTGGCAGCTTCCTATTAAATTGCTTTGTGAGAGCTGGGAGCGTGCTGGCTGATGAATGCATACTCTGTAGTGTGTGATACCATGCATATAAAATGTTTTTTTGAGCAAAATAAACAATTGTCTGCAGTCTCTGACAGAAAATTCTACGTTTCTCTGCAGTCTCATAACTGACAGCTGTGACCAGTCAAGTAAAGTCTACCTGTGTGTTTGCAATGGCTTCTCCCTATTTCACATAATTTAACCCTAAATACCTCTTTAGCAGTGCACACCTGTTACTTGTTTTGTTAGTTGGAATTTTTTTATACTCTTAATCACACAGTAATTTTCTGCCTCCTCAGACCAAATTCATGATTTCTTTTTCATAATGTAGACATACAGTGTATTTTAAAATAATATTTAACGGGAAAGCTTAGGCTTTCATAGGCCTTCTGCTTATCTTTCTAGTATCTCCTATGAAGCCGTTGTTACTTCCTAATTAGAATTCTACCCGTTATTTTCAGTTAACATAGGGAAGGCTGAGGTAGTGTGTGCTGTTTAGTTGTTGCTTTTAAAGAAACAAAATTATGCAATTTATTTTCATCATCCAGTTTTCTTATTTTCTGAATGGAAAAGTGGCACTTACAGCAACACAGGGGCCCTAACATTTTTAAAAGTTTTATTCTCATTTGCAAATTTATTTTGCACCTGCTAAACACATAGTTTTATTCAATCCTTGCCACTGATTTTGTGTCTTTTATTTATTTGTGCCAAAATGCATAGGAGGAAAGACTGGAGATAGCAGAGCCATTATAACTTCATCCAATATGCCAAACCGACTTTTAAAATTTAAAATGGTCTTGTTTTTCTGGGGCATGGTTTTTAACATGATAAAATTTCTGCACTTTTAGAGACTCTTCCAGCATCCTTCATTAGTACTAAGTATATTGAAAATAAAATTAATAGAATCTGTACCTCAATGATAGCTATGCAGTTCTGTGCTCATTATTTTTGAAATCTGAACAGAGTCAATATTCAGCTAGAGATGAGAGGCTGATCAAAATGAAGCTAGTCTTTTTGAAGTATCCGACATAAACAATATATATGGTCTATTGACAGCTACTTGGGAATTTTGTGTTAATGAAGAAAATTCAGAAGTTAAAGAGAGGTGCACGAGGCTGAGTGTGTTCAAGCTGTTGCACTGTTTCTGCTGGGGCTGACCACCTTCAGCCTTCCTGAAAGGAGAAAACTCTTCAAAAAGCTTATGACTAGTAGATTTCAAAACTCTTTGCAAAAGGGAAAAGTGAGCTTATTCCCAACCTACAGCAAGATAACTCATAATCAGGCAAGTTCCCTGCTTTGTAAATGACCTCTTTGCAGAAGCCCATAGAAAAGGTCATTGAGTTAAAGAGAAACCCAGAGTCCATGCCGAAGAGGAACATTGTGCAGAAAAGCAGACAAAGTGATGTATTTTCCCCTGTTATCTTTGAGGTAGCTCTGCAATGACATCCTGGGTTAGTGTCAACAGGAAAATGCCGGCAGGAGGCTGGGTCACTGTTCTATTTTCTTTTTTTTTTAAATGATGATAGGAAGAAAAGTCTTCATACCACAAATATTAAGTAACTGGGTGAGACAGCTTATTTTCTAGTAAGTTTACAGTGCAATATGTTTTTCCACCAGTGAGATATTAAAGTTTTATCATTTCCATTTGACAACCTCCTCAGCACCCTTGTGTATTAAAATCCAACTCTACTTCCCTAATAAAACCGTCAATTTATGACTATTGTGAACTTCTATAGCATGGATCGATATTGATTTTCTGAACCTGCTTCTCACTAGACTTGTTAAAATAAACAATCTGATTTTAGAGAAAATCTTTATATTTAAATTGAGCAAGAAGGTGCTTGAGTCTTATTGCTGTATTTTGAGAATTTGAAGACTCCTATGAAGACTTAAACAGACTCAGGATTGCCTAAGGCAATGCGTAATAGTTTTTATGGTTTTCAGTCAAAGAATTCAGCATGAGGAGTAAGAATGTTTCATTTATTCCAGTCACTAAGAGAACAATTAACTGTTTGAGCAGCTCACAATTCTTGGCTCCCAAGGGCAGATTATTTAGACCCGTTTTGGTCACCTTGGCACACAGGCCATGTGCATAGAATCAGGCTGCCTCGTGGCACTGCAGAATCTGACACGCTGGCTGCAATTCATCGCCTATGTGGAAGTGTCTGGGGCTATATGAGATGCCGTCAGGGTATCCAAGACATCTGTGCAGAACTGGCAAATAGCATGCAAGACCAACAGGAGATCCATGCTCTTCTAGCATGCCAACAGAAGGCCAAACTAAAAACCCTAAACCATCTGAAAGGGCACTAGATGCCTATGTATGGGCAAGTGTATCAATCCCACCAGACAGAGAGCTGGAGAATGAACAGCTCGCTGTTCTTATTGAAACCCTGAGTGGATAGTTAGGGTGTTTTTGAAAATTTTAATTCTACACTTCCTCCCCTACTCTTCCCATTCCAAACTTTCTAGTCATTAATGATCTGATTTTTTTTTTTTTTCCCCCTGATGTGGCATTTTGGCTTGGCAGATGTAAAGATACATGGTTGGTTTGGTCTAAAACACTTATTTTCCTCTTTTTCACATTTGTAAAACTTCCCCAGATTCTGGAATATAGTTTTGTTTATCTATTCATTAAATGTGAACCCTGCACATGATTGTAAATGGAGAGAGTGCCCTGTGTTGTGTGTTTTGAACGTATTAAGTTAAATAAGCAACCTCTGTGAGGCAGCTCTTGGATGTAGTCATGATCAGCTGCTCTGAAGCACAAGGTGAAGGCACTGATCAGAAGCAGAAGTTAGATTTATTGAGGAGGAGAGTCACTAAGGGAAATGCAGACATCAGCTGGTGCAGTGCAAGATGCTCTGCTTTATGATATGGTAATGGATAAGCTCGCTCCAAACAGGGTCCCTGTCTTCCCTACAATGAGAATAGAGGGGAAACCTAAATATCCAAGGAAGAGCTGATGACTGTGTCTCCCTAAACGAATGGTTATTTCTGATCACGACCTACTATTTTAGTGCATTTTCCATAGCAGAATATGCACTCTAATTAGAAACAAGCTGCAATGAAAATGTTTGAAAAGGAAATATTTTATTCCCTCCTCTTTTGGAGAATTAATTTCTGACCATCATAAAAGAAATTACCCAGCACTTATGATACAGAATTTGGTGTACATATCTGCAGGCAGAATTTGAAATCAGCTGGCTGGCTGGGGTAAGGAGCTCACTTGTGAATTCCACGTGAACTGTTGCTTATTAGAGTTTTCCTGAATTCTTGTGTAGCTTTTTCCATGTTAGCTGGTGCCAGCATACAGCTGGAGAAATGTTGATTAATGCAAACTTTATGGATTAATCAGTATGAGAATCAGTACCTCAGAGACTTAGAAATGTGTGCAAACTCTGGTGTTCCAGTGCCCACAAATCTCAGACAGGTATCTCGATTGAAATTGTTGTGTGGTTTTTTCCTCTGAATCACTAAGTAGTAACTGGGAGATTGTTGCAGAAATAAAAGTGGTTTATTTTTGGTGACAAAGAAAGTGGGGAAGGAGGCCGTAGGGACTGTTCTAATCTCTCCTCCATGGTTATAGCGAATATATCCTTTTTTCTCTCTCTTTTTTTTTTTTTGTCTACTAGAAAAAACAAGTGCTGTATCTTTTGTCCTGTAGTTTCCTGAATTAAGTGTGTCTCCTGTGGACCTCTTGCAGGCAGATTCAATTTAAAAAAAAAAAAAAAAAAATCTCCTATTAGGAATCACCTTGTTTTCACTTGATTTTGATTTTTAAGTGAAGGATCTTACACTAATCAATGCAAAATAAGGAAAATGCTAACGTGATATATCTAATAATCTGCAGGTGGAACAGATTTGTCTGAAATTTAGTCTGTTGTCTGTTTTCTGCTGTTCAAGAGCTGTACAAAACAAACATAATAACCCTGCAATTAAGCTATGTTTGCTTTTTTTTTTCTCCTTGGAGAAACGTGACGATGCTGGAATGTAGAAAGGGTTTCCTTTGCTTCACCTTCTTTCTTGTACATTTCCCAGCACAGCTGTGTACCCCCTGTTGCCCTTTGCTTCCTACCATCTCTGGAGACTAGATCTGATAAAAAGAATAGCTTAAGCAAAGAAATATTTATGATTGACGATTCCTTTTGCTGCCCTTCTTCAAAACTGAAAGCTTTGGTCTCAGTAGACAGGAGGAATACAATTATCTCCTTAGAAGAAACTTGCAAAGTGTTGGCCCTTTTTCAGCATGGACATTACTTCATATTAGTCTCAGTGGGAAGAAACAGAACAGTAGCTATCCTGCCCCAAGGTAACGAGGACTAGGAAACAGAGATAGTAAAATATCTTTGGTAAACATTCCCTGAGACTCATGAGAGAAAAAAGCATTTGTACAAAATCACAGTAAACTAAAAATGTAAGTGGTTCAAATTCTTTTGGTGAATATTAACTAGAAGGATCTTAACTGTGAAGGTAATTGTACTGAAAGCATAATAATTGGCATTAGAAACAAATCTTCAGTATTTTCCAGTTCCAACAGTTGTATCTATGTTCTTCTACTGGAAAGCTGCCCACATTCTGACTTCTGAGAACTTGCATTTTCTGTAATTTTAGCCCAGGTTTACCTTTTGTGCACCGAAAAATAAGGTACAAGTAGCTTGTAACCACTATGATTGTTGAGATGATCATACGGGTTAAATATCTCAGTGATTTTTAAACCAATTTTCTTTTCTTAGGTTGTCAGAAGCCTGCCTATTTACACGCCAATCTACTCCACTGGAGCTGGTTTCGATACATGCCAGGGAGAACTGAAATCCTTGCATTTGGATCATTTAAGGTAAGCACAAATTATGTAAGAGATTTGTTAGGGTCTTAAAGGAACCATTTCCAAACTAATTTTATTTCTAAGTAACAGTTACTTTGTATTCTCAGAATATCTGTTTTATATTCAGAGATACTCAGCAGAAGTGCTTTAAAATGAGATAAAAGAGTGCCTTGATGCACTGCAAAGATCTGGAATTGCTGTTTTAAGCACAAAACTCAGCTTGCCCTTTACAGTGGAGCCAGAAACAAAGCTCCATAAAATATGAAATCCTACTGTTAAAAAGAAGTGCACTCTCAGTGTGGTGGGGGTGTGTTGCTTGGCCCTTGTTTTTACTGAAGAGTTGTGTTGTGATCCAAGAGCACGTGGAAGCCACGGGTCCTCTTTGTGCCAGGCATAGTACAAACCTGCAAGAAAAGGGTCAGTCCCAGGACGAAGTGTTCAGGTATGCTAGGCTTTGCATTTGTGCTACTGGGACCTGTTATGGATGCACAACTAACCAAATCCAACAGGTGTTAAAATTCAGATTTATTCTTCAGCAAAAGTTAGTTAGAAGTCCAGTAACATTTAATAAAACCACAGGCTCAATGATGTAAAGAGAATTAATACTACACGGCCGACTTAAGAATTCCCAAGATTTAAAGTGATGGCTCAAAACGCGCGTATCACTCACCTAAAAGCTGAGGGCTCTCTCACTCGAGGAGTTACCTCGGGCGGTGCCCCGACCCGAGGGGGAGTCCCTGACTGCAGACCCGCTGCTCCGAGGAGGACTGCCAACGTGTCCTCCGGCAGGACCCCATTTATACCCCTGTCGAGTCTGACCTGTGGTCATTTAATTCTATTGGCTAGGAGGGTCACCTTGGTGTACCTGGCGCATCTCGATTGGCCAGTTCAAATTTCAACCTGCAGCCTCCAGGGTTTCCTTCCCCTTCTCCCTTCCTGGAGAAGTTTCGTTTCCTGCTGGCAGGATGGGGGGGCGGGATGTACTGCCACAGGACCTAAAAATCTCTTAAGCTCTATGTTCATTTACCTGTGTTATCTGATAATATGCAGAAGACTCATCGAGTGAGCTGTTCATAATCTTTCAGACAAACTTGTGCATTATCCTAGTGGTAGCACCTGCAATACCACTGAAATGCAAATAGCATCTGGGGAACCCTACTTGCTATCTGACTGCCCCATGAATGTTGCTGAGGGCAGATGCTATCTGGATCTTGGATCCTGGTTTGTTTTTGTGTTTTGTCTTCAGACTCTCTCAAAATCTTTTTCTTAAGAGACACACTGAGCATTATATAACATAATCTACTCAAAATATGGCTGTAAATAGGACTATATATCTTTATCCTGTCCTTGGGAAATTTTTTTGTATGATCTGGGTTCTCTTCATTAAAAAAAAACAAAAAACAAAAAAACCCAAACCAACTTTGGTACAAATATCTTTGATAATGATGCTTAATGGTTTTATACTGTATAAGAGAAAAATAATGAGGTTACCTCAGGAACCACAGCATGAACAGCAGAACTACAGCTTCTGTAGAGTTTGCACTTTCTTTGTATTTATGAGGTGCCTCTGGTGATAATCTTTAAAAATTCATCTTCAGTTCTGTTTTCTTCAGCCACATGTTGCTAGGGGCTGCAAACTAAGGTTTGGGATAATCACTGCTATCCTACACTTCTCTACTGATCAGCCCCTTCAAGTAAGAGAGCTTTTTCATATAGTGATAAAAAGTCTTGGGGTTGGTACAGGTTTTGATTACTGTTATTACAGCACTTTCATTCTTTTTGTTTTTCCTAGTATAATTTTATAGTTTTTTTACTTCACGTCAAATTTTAGCTTGATAGGACTTAATATGGCTTGCATGTGACACATACTTGTGTTGTTGAGACTTTTCGCATATGGTCAGACTGAGATGAATGCCTGCCTGAAAGAGCTATTCATTCAAATTGCCTGGCAATATAGTGCAGGCAAAGTATCAGATCTACCAAAAGTTGAGACACTGGCCAGATTTTGATCTCAATTAAAACATGTGTGTTTGAAACTGATGTCAATGGCACTTATCTCAGATTTATATCCATGTAATTGAGAACAGTATCTGATCCTCTCCGGCTGGTCTGTCCCCTGAGATTTTCTTTACTATCTCATGCATTACAAAGATTGGCCCTGTTGTCTTTTACATAACCCGTTAGATACATGTCTTTTTTTGATCAAGTTACGTATGCCATTTTTGTATTGGTCTTTACTGGGCCCACCTTGTTCATTATTGCAATTTATCTTAAAAGTTTTTGAATGGGTGGCAGTCGTAGCAAATGAGAGAAATATCAGGGTATTTTCATCCGACCCATTCAGATACGAGTACCTATATTCATCACATCACGATTACTTATGGATGGGTTGAATATTTATTGTTGTTACCATTTCCATGTTCAAAAATATACTGAAGAGCAAAGCAGGGTGATATGTGAAAGGAGTTCCTTAATGCTGAATGCCTTGGATTAACATTTGTTTAGTGTCTGAGGGATAGGCGAACTGTGAGGGCAAGGCTGCTCAGCAGTCCAGTCCTGGCTGCAACAGTCTTTTGCTCTGTGTGCTTTAGTGAATAATTTAGTCATGATGTGAGAGGTTTTCAAAAGAGGTATAAATGACCACTTTCTGTGATGCTTTTGTAAAGTCCATCTTTGGAGGTGGGGTGGGCTATGCTAGGTTTTGAAAGACGCTGAACCATCCTTTCCTCTTCTGCCAAACATGTTCCGGTATGCCACCGTAGGCTTTGATTCATCCACTATGATCTTAAACACTTAAACTAAGTACCCTAGTTACCATAAGTTACTGCTAAAATCAGCAGAGGGTGATAACACTTCCAGAATACAACTCGGTTAACTGAAGATGTGAAATGTCTTCTGCACTGGCTGTTTTATCTCCATTTTAAACAGGGAGCCCAGACTGACTTCATTCCTAATCTGAAATGTGTTGAATTCTAGACCTCATGTCTCAGTGCTTTGCAGTAAAAAGAGGCTAATATGATATTCCTTTCTCACACACAAAGTGAAGCAAATACGTTAAAAGTTGTGGAGGCATACATGTATCTGAGATTGATAGGGCTATTTTCTTCAATTTTAAATCAGTGCTAGAAGTAGGTACTTTCTAACTGTAAAGGATTTTGTAAAGATTAATGCTTTTAGAATATTTGAAGATGTAAAACACTGAATAAACGATACTTTCTATTATGTTATTTTTGTTGCCTTTGTTTTGTGGAAAAAAAAATAATTTGCTATCCTGTGGATGAGGTGAAATAATACAAGAGAGGTCTGCAGTACAGTGACTGTGCTTTGTGGTGAAGGAAATGCCTAATGGTTCAGTGCTCCTAGGTGTACATGAGTCACACTTCTGTTCTTCTCATTTTGAAGTGAAATGCTCTGGAAATTGAGTATATGAGCAATGCTAGATAGTCAGGGAGATACTGGTAGAATAAAGTAAGTTGCTTGAAATTAATTATTTGGGAAGAGCTTGGCAAAGCAGAACTATAAAGGAGGTAAAATTTTCAGCTGGCTCATTAAAATGTGAGCACGTTATATTCATCAGTGAATTAGTGATTAATATCCCATTTTATTTTCATGTAAAGTACAATATCTGAAAACCAATGTACGCCTATCTCCAAGGTACGTAGCCTTCAAGTGGTTCATCTGTGAAGGTGTAGTTTGGTTACTCATTTATTATTAATTTCATCTGTTTTTTTACTTGGAACATTTATTTCACTGTTTTGAGCTGCCTGGTATTCTGAAAGTTGTGTTTTCCAGCTAAACTTAGATCTGAATCCCACAGATTTGCCTTCTCTGTTTGACGCTTCTTCCTCAAATGGATTTCTACAGAATAATTTTCAGTTCTCAGTTAATTTGTTCCTTCTGTCACTTTTCTAGATCTCTGAGTCCAAGGCTAAAAGTATAAGTGTGCATGGGTAAAATCTCTAATAGCATTGGAGTGCTTAAATGTTTGGATATGTTCCTAGTGTGTTGTCTTAAAGAGAACTGAGTCACCTGGCTCCCTTCGTGATTTCAGGCACTGAGTATCAGAACACAAAAACAAACAAACAAAACACCCATTACCCCACTGTCCTATGATGTCCCATTTTAGAAAGTGATTTGGCCTCAAAGTCATTGGTGGTTGTTGTACTCCAAAAGCCTACATAACTTCCACACTTCTATGTGTATTAGATGGATATATGTTATACATAGTACATACATTTTTTTGTGGAGGCTTTCCTCTGGAAGGAGACTCAAGTATGTTGGCAGGGATGGAGCTGTGGTGTGCTCCCATGGGAATCTTGGTATGGACATTAAAGAAAACAGGTCCATGGGGTGCACTGAGTGTGTTTATCCCACACTATTGAAACTCAACAGTCACTGTGAGCTGGACACTGAATAAATTTGGCTCTGAAAAACCCAGGGTGTTTCTAGGCATTAAGCAAAACCTGCAGGGTTAAGCAACCAGAGAGGGAGTTCTCAGCATTGGAGTTTTGAATTTGAACACTTTGAATTTTGCCTTTGCTCCAGACCTTTTTGTACCTCAACCTGTACTTGGGTACTAGAGCAAGCAGAAGAGATCAGCTCTGCCGTATTCGTGACTTGCACCAGGAAGGGTGTTGCAAGTCGAGGTACCAAGCAGTTTGGGTGTGCAAGTAGTCAGTGCTGCTGAAGGCATTACTGCAGGAAGTGTGGCAGTAGAGATGCCGTGATGCAAGGGGTCATGCTGGTGTGTTGTGCTGTGTTCAACTCTGTCTTCAGAACGCTACAGTCCATTTGCTATAAATAGTGCCCTTTGTGGTAAATTGTGCAGTGCAGTGTGGAGCAGTTATCTTCAAAAGAAATCATTTTGCTCTGAGTCAAAGTCAAATTTCAGTGTTAGTGGCTACAGGGGAAACAGTGTGTTCAATCAAAAACCTCCCTGTCCCCCCATTTCCATACCGACAGTGATTCATTGTGTACCCAGATTCTCTCTCTCTCTTAATTAAGAAGCAATGAATTGAAAACTGACATCGACTTTTCAGAATACTGCAAGGGCTACATCCCCTTGGGTTTCCATCCCTCCTGCAACTGAACACTTCAGCCTTCAAAAATTTGTTTTGGCTTCTGAAGAAGGGATGTGATATCATTTTACAGTAGTGAGTGTTTCTTCCCACTTGCGGCAATGTGGAAATCACCACAGGGACCAAGACTGTTCAAGCGTTCAGCAAGAAAAGCTATATCCCGTTCATAAATCTCTAAGTCAAATCTGAAATAAAAGTCATGCAGCAAACCAGAAAATGAATTTTATTTTAAATCGAAACAGGGATCAGCAGATATAGCCTGGGATTTGGAAATGATTAAGTGCAAGATTCAGTTAAGAAGTTTCACCTCTCAAGAAAATATAAAGCAAACATTCTTATTCCTGACCTATAGATCTTTACTGTGTTCAGAATAATAAAATGACTGATCCAATCATATATTGATGCAGAAGATCTTGGAGCATTTTTACTGAGACATGAGTCAATAATAGATTTTGTGGTTTGGGCTTTTCTTTTGTAGTTAAATCATGTTTTAGCTTCAGCTCTTCTCCCCCTGAATTCTAAGTCCTGCTGGTAGCTGTTGAAATGGGCTAAAGGCTGTGTTTCATCTTATTTTTGCTTACATTAATGGGAATCTTAGTGTAAATTGAGATTGCAATCCTGAAGGTCCAAGCATGCTCACTTTGTTTCTTGTCCTGTAGAGTCATGTTCAGTGAAGAAATTGAGATTCAGAAAGAAATGTATTGAGTAAAGTATGTAAATCCAATGTCCTAAGTGGATAAAATTAGAAAACTAAATTAATGGTGTATCTAATTGATTCAGTGTGTGCTTGCAGTTTTCAGCTTTGAATCCTAGAAAGATTTTCAAAGCCTGCTTAATCCTGTCTTCTAGGGACTCCTCCCTGTACCAACTATTAACCAGACTTTCCCTTCATTTGTCTTGTCTCTCTGTGGTTGTTTTTGGGGTTTGGATCATGCTTTCCTCTACTGCAGCTAAGATGACTTCTTATAGATCTTAATTCTCTCTTATTCTCTCTTACTTCTGATTTAAAAGCCACACTGCTGGTAACGTTGCTGTATCTTGACTAATGGTACAGGTAACTGTCATACTTGGCTTCTGTTTCTCTTACTTTGTTGGATTAAGGAAACAATGGATATTAAGATTTAGCATAGCCTGTGCAGTGTGTTGACATGGTAGGAAAGGTATTCAGAGCTCTAACATAAACCCCTAAAATAACCCTATACTTACTGTGCATAAATTATGTATCAGCATAAATTCCAATGGGGAATTTGAATCTGGAAAGGTACATGACGGAGAGGGACTTTTGCCATTTCCAGGAGGGGATGCTCATACTTTTGATGTGAAATGTTGCTTCTTTTACTCCGTAGAAGAATTTGGTAGATTGGAGCACTCCTCTCAGTCTGCTGCCAAAGATAGGAATACAGGACTTGACTATTAATCCCAGTCTTCATCTGTCTCTGGGGCTGTTCTCTGGCTAGCCCCTTCTCAGAAACAAAATGATAATGAGTTGAGGTTAGATTTGTAGACACAGACACACAGACTGCATGGGGAAGCTTTTCCCATGGGAAGAAAGTTATTTGGGAGTGCTGTCAGCGTCAGGCATTTTGATCTTTGGGAATAGGAGACAAGAGTCCTTCCTGCATAGGATTCCTATGCTTTTCTAAAATTTCTCCATGGTCTCTCTTCTGCCTTTACTTTTCCACTTGTGATGAATTCCCATGACTGGAAACTACATTTTGTCACTTGCTATGCCCAACTGAAGGGAAGTAGGGGAGAGTTTTTAGCTCCTATTTCACCTAGATGCTTGGTGGGCAAAATTCTCCTTGCTTTGGCATTTTCCTGTGAATTGGAGCAAGAGATACTACTTTTGATCTGATATAATTTCCATCAAGCTTTGCCAGATTTAAGACAGAATCACTGGAGCAGTATCTCTGACTCTGAAGAAAACCTGTTCACATCAGAGCTCTCCCTGAGATCATGATACATAGATTGGCAGATCTGTCAAAACTGGCTTTAATCCATCACCAGTCTTCCTAAAATTCACTTGTGTGTTATTTACCTTTCATTGGCCTATTATAAGTGCATCTCCACTGAAAAATTGTACCAGAAAATAATGATTTCAGTCTACTGAAACCTCAACCTGACATCATGGTAATGTAGCAGAGTGGAAACTGCTGCTAGTATTTGTGAGATCTAATGCTTTGTCTAGCTGTGTTGAAATCATTTACTTAAAACATCAATGCTTGGTTTTTTTCGAAATAAAGAGCTAATGTAAAGTAGTATCATAGATGGAAAAAGGAAACCAGAGGTACTTATTTTAGCATAATCTGAAAAGCAATAATACTAAAACATGCTGCTGCATCAGTTCTGTAGTTAAGAGACTTAAGCATCTGGAAATGAAGATGTGCTAGCGCTAAGCTTTTTTAATAGAATTGGGATCCTAGAGCTGGGAGGATGTAAAAAATATGCTTAGCTTAGCTTCATGATGAATGAAGCATTTATTATTAATTAATGCTTGGGAAGATAATGGTGTAATAATGGCTTGCAAAGATCAAAGAGCATAAATCTTCCAGGTTTTGAGTCACATAAAATTTATACACACACTGAACTTTATCTGGAGAAGTAATGCCATGAAACTTGGTACTGAGCTTGGATAGGGAATTCTGAAAGTAATTCTGGAGATAATATTTCAAGATGAACTACTGTTTGGATTAAAAAGAAGTATGACTATTATATTAACCTTTGTTTGCAATACCCTTCATCAAATTATTACTTTTGCTGCAGGCTGTTTCTGCTTTCATCTATACCCAGACACCTCAGGAAGAACTCTGCTGAAACTGGATTGAGCAACCTGGTCTGAAAGCAATTTTGACTCTGCACTCTGACTGGCAGGTTGGACTACAGGGCCTCCTGAAATCCCTTCCAACCTGAATTATTCTATGGTTCTGTGTTATACTGATGAGAGACCAGAACAGTGCTCAAGTAACAGGGGATGTATTTGAAATTTCAGGTACACTGGAAATGCAGGCAGCTGCCACAATACAGACAGAAGTATAATTGTACCTTTTAGCATTAACTGACTTGGATTAAAATCTCCTGCTTTTTCTAAGAAAGCAAGAGGAGAAACAGATGAGAGTGAGTTAGGAAGGGAAAAATATGTTGGTGAGATGCTTTAATCCATTGAATTATGTGGTCCTGAAAATGTAGTAACAAAAGTTCGGGGACTTTATTTTAGGAGGAATTAGGTACTCGCAGGTGTTTTGTAAGGGGCAAGGTTACACTGGCCTGGGGAATGGCAGCAGGGCAGTCAGCAGCAAGAAGCTCTGGGGTGTTGCGTCAGTGATTCTGCACACTGCAGCCTACACTGGTGCTGCCGAAATGTGTTCTCGCACCTAGGAGTTAGGCTGCTCTCTCTAGCATGGAGGTAAGTTTCAGCTGTAGTTTCACCTCTCATCCTTCTTTTTTTTCCTCTTTCTTTCCTCTTGGCTGGTATTGATGCCATCACTTTTTAAAAGGTAATTCCAATATTTTCTTTGCTCAGCCTGGCTGACTCAATCCCCGGTCGGTAGTCATCAGCACCTGTGTTTTGTGCACTGAACTGAATGACCTTTTCTACCTACTCAGGACAAATCTTTTTTTTCCTTCAGCAGAGACAGGCACTTTCTTCATCAACAGTGAACATGTCAGTTTAAAGCTAAGTGGGAAAACTGAACTCTGGCATACCAGTTCCAGCAGGCAGCCTTAATTTATATGCCAGCAAGTCGCATGGATTTACAACACACTTTTATTGAGAACAGAAATGAATAGTTGCCATAGTTACTACACAAGATGCTATACAAAACTGGGAAATAAAAAGCATTATCATTAAAGGACACATTTCCCAATGAATAAGAACAGACCTTTCCTTTTGGTAATGTTTTAACCAATACAGTGGTGACATCGTGCCAGTTGCTATTATATGCAATGCTAAATCTGACAGAATATTGAACGCTTTATGGAATGACTACATAAACATATAGCTAGTGCATTTCCAACTATGCCTCAGATGTAGCCCTGGAATCATTCTAGAAACAGTCCTATGGAAAGAAACTGGTGCCTTTACTCTTTTTCCTACAAGAAAATGTTTTCTTTCCACATTACTTATTTTTAAAGCATGAAAAAGAAAGGTTTTCAAAATTCTGGTAGACACATTTTGGCTTTTTAACCTCTCTTGATACTCTAAATAAATGGCTTGACTTTGCAGAGAGTTGCACTGCTGCTGAAATTAGTGAATCCTGAATATACCAAAACTTTGGCAATCTAGTTAAAGCAATTGGCATGCTTCTGCTAGCTTGTATTGGTAGGAATCAGATACCTATACATGGCCACCTATGCCAGCACGGCTTCTTGCCACAGAGCACAAGTGACCTGGATTTGGGTGGGTAAGACTCATTGGAGAGTTTACTGCAGTGTTTTCAAGACTGGGGGGTTCACTGGAGGAAATGGAAGATGTTGACAAAGCTGCTCAGAGGTTTAGGAATACAGGAAATTTCATAGACTACAGAGAAGAGGAAGTATGCTTCCAAAGTCTGTCCGAATGTATAGCTAGCTTTGAGAAAGGTCAGGCTAAATAAACACAATTTAATATTGCTTAACTCCTTCCTTTCTTGGAGCTTGTCTTTGCATTCCAGAGAGCTCCTCTCTGTTAGGAAATGGCAGGATCAAGTTCACCTTTATGTATTTATTTAAGATAAATAAGTAACTGGCCAGTGGTTTTTCCTACTTTGAAATGACTGTCCTTTTTCAGAGCAGTCAGGTTTGTCTCAGGAATTTAATTATATAGATATCCTTGATAAGGTTGTCAAAGGCCAGTATCTTTTTGAGGGACATCATTATAAAACAGAGGTCAAGGTCTAGGTTAGAACAGAAATACTGAAGCATATTAGCATATCAAGAAAAACAAAGTAGGGTGTAGAAGTGTACCCTGTTGGGTCAACATGATAGCACAGAACAATAGTGACTGGTTGCCTTGAAAACTCTAATTAAATCTAATTAATGATGGTGGATATTTATTTCATCTGGAAACACTAGAGACATGTCCAACAATCAGTGACTAAGCTACGTACTTATCAAAATTCTGTAAGATGGATGAAAATGTATGAATGGGTTTCTTCCTTAAAAATCTAGAAGCCATTTCAAAATAATGCTCAAAACAAATTCACATCAAATGTTGAAAACATGAACTATCTAAAAGAAAGTCAGCAGCAGTTGGTTTTACTTCCTATAGAAATATTATTGAAGCTGCTTCATTATTTAAAAAGGTGTGTAGGCTATTTGTGACACATAATTATGCTATTAGATATGATCTTAGTTACAGTAGAAGAAAATAAACCTAGCAAAATCAGAGGATTATTGTCAAGACTCACTCAGGACTTTATATTCCGTGGATGTTTCTTTGTAGTGTAAGTATTTATATTTATACTCCAAAATCTTTATTTTCTATGACAATTAATGTAATAAACATTTTCCTCATAGTGCTAAAAATAGTTTGCACAAAACCCCCTCAATTGTCAAAGCATGAATTGCATTTATAAGATATTTGAAGCACTTTTGGTGCATGCCAAGCATGCATGAACTGCTAATCACAAACAAATTTCCATCCTGGGTATGTTTCATAGCTTTATTTGTAAGTACTATATATATTCCCGGACCAAATGCGAGGATCTAGGATGTGCATGCTCATCTTTTAGTAAATGTGCAGGTGATATCTGAAGCTCTTTGGGCCAGTCCAGTGGAAATACTAAAGTAACAAAAGATTATATTATTGAATAAAGCCTAGTAGAATAGACCACATTTAACCATTCTTCTTTGACCTTCTTGTCAAATCTGATTAATTCTATTTTGAAAGTTGTTGCATGCAAGTGTTCCTCTGCGACCCACTAGGTTTGAGGTGGTGTCTTCCCTTACTGCATTTTACTGCTTCTCTATGGGTTCTACTGTAGCATCTCAAAAGAATGATCAGGAATCACAGTGGGCTCTACAGATGTAAAAGCATAAAGACTATGGCAGCTCCAAAGAAATGCCATCTTCATCTCTGAAGACTTTGCCAGCAAAAAGATAAGTAGCATCAGGGTCTTCCAAGTATCGTAAGCAAATATTCTTAAATTATTCCTTTTATGTATATTTAACTTCTGATTCACAGAAATTATGTAGAGAAACTGCAGATCCAGCTTTCTTAGCTCCTCCTCCCCTCTGTGAGGCTACCTAGAATAATCTGCACGGTGGCAAGTTCTTCTCCCATGACTGGATAGGAGGAAATACTAGACAGAGATATGAAAATATTTCTGTAGGCAGAAACAAAAAAAAAGCTTAGGGATGCTCCTTCTGGCAATTATCTGAGATGATGACAATGACTACAAAGAGGATGCATTTCTCATTCTACAGGACTGGTCAGGAAAATTATTTCAAATAGCATGGTTTATTACAGACCCTTACATTTATTATCATTATGATCACTGGCAAGGACTCCGTAAATGGTTGTGCCTGACAGCCATGAAATAGGATAAATAGGACTAAAATAAATACAGATATAAATAAGATAAATAGGAAAAAGTAAATATAATAAACTCTGGCAGTTTAAATATAAAATATTATTCAGCAAGCCAAAGAGGACTGAGAAAAAACTAGCTAAATGAACAAAACTAGAACAAGATAGTTTTCCCAGCATATTTGGAAAAGAAGCCTATCAGATGGCCTGTACCAAGACAGCCAGATTATAAAAGGAGCACTCAGAGAGCATGAGGTCATTTCAGGGAAGCTAAATGAATTTTATGCATTGATGTTCATTGTGGAAGAATGAAGAGTTTCACACCCTGTAGGGCTCTAACAAAGGAGGAGAGGGCTCAGCATATCTGTTTGAAAACCCACTGACTGCAGAAGAAGCTGTGGTACAACTAGATGGAAGGAACCCCTGCAAAATCATCAGGACTGGGTAATAGTCACGTACAAGTTCAAAGACAGCTTAAGCGTGAAGTAGCTGCTTTATTGACGCTAGTATGCACCCTTTGGAACAGCCCTGGTATCCAGAGACAGGAGAATGGCAACTCTAACATCTGAAAAAAGAACGTTTTGGTGGGAGCAATGTGGGGAAGTGCGAGTTGGCCATTATGACTCCTGTACTGGGCAGATGAGCAGAGGCTCTGGTGAAGGGCAGAGTTCAGCACAGCTCTCTTGGCAGGGGTCGTGCCTTTGTAAGGGTTCTTGGAGTCCTTTCAAGACAACACCAAACATATTGATGGGATGATGGATGATCAAGACTGCTAAAACAGTGTATTGAAGTTTCCAAAAGGCAAACCCTCTCCAAGGGCTTTTAAGGCATTGATGGGGCAAGAGGAAAGATCGTAGTGTGGATCCAAGCTGGGAGGGAGGGTTGATCTGCTCGAGGGTGGGAAGGCTCTACAGAGGGATCTGGACAGGCTGGATCGATGGGCCGAGGCCAATTGTATGACGTTCAACAAGGCCAAGTGCCGGGTCCTGCACTTGGGTCACAGCAACCCCATGCAGCGCTACAGGCTTGGGGAAGAGTGGCTGGAAAGCTGCCCGGCAGAGAAAGACCTGGGGGTGCTGGTCGACAGCCAGCTGAATATGAGCCAGCAGTGTGCCCAGGTGGCCAAGGCGGCCAACGGCATCCTGGCCTGTATCAGAAACAGTGTGGCCAGCAGGAGCAGGGAAGTGATTGTTCCCCTGTACTGGGCACTGGTGAGGCCGCACCTCGAGTACTGTGTTCAGTTTTGGGCCCCTCACTACAGGAAAGACATTGAGGTGCTGGAGCGTGTCCAGAGAAGGGCAACCAAGCTGGTGAGGGGCCTGGAGCATGAGTCTAACAAGGAGCGGCTGAGGCAACTGGGGCTGTTTAGTCTGGAGAAGAGGAGGCTGAGGGGAGACCTTATCGCTCTCTACAGCTACCTGAAAGGGGGTTGTAGCGAGATGGGTGCTGGTCTCTTTTGTCAGGTGGCTGGAGGTAGGACGAGAGGAAATGGCCTCAAGTTGCAGCAGGGGAGGTTTAGGTTGGATATTAGGAAAAATTTCTTTACTGAGAGGGTTGTCGGGTATTGGAACGGGCTGCCCAGGGAAGTGGTTGAGTCACCATCCCTGGAGGTATTCAAAAAGCGCTTAGACAAGGCACTTCAGAACAAGGTTTAGTCGGCATGGTTGATCGTTGGACTCGGTGATCTTGAAGGTCTTTTCCAACCTAAATGATTCTATGATTAATAGTTGGCTGAAAGATAAACAGGTGAAATTCTTGGTTAGAGACAGTGAGAAAGTATGCAGTTGATACTCTTGTTATTCAAGGTAGTAAGGGGGGCAGTGGCAGGCAGCGTAGACTCATAGAAGGACTTTACAGGACCCAGGTAACAATGAAATAGTAGGCAAAATTTAATATAGGTAAATTTAAAGTGACCCACTAGAAAAAACAGTCTGAGCTTTGCATCAACATGATGGGCTCTGAACCAGCCATCTCTTAGTGTTTTCCATTGTGATTATCTCAGGTTTTGGCAGATTTAAGTGGGATCCATATACATTTGTAATGGAGAAGGGAAAGTAAATCACTTTCTATATGCGCATTTCAGGAGAAAGAGATGCTTTTCTCAGAGTCAGTCCACAGTCATTTCTGAATGAGAGAGGAAGGGCTTGAATTGTACTGTAACCTGTTCCATTAACTGAGTAGCACAGCAGTTTCCATTTTTAGATCACTTCACAGTGTGCAGCAAGGGAGCAATTTCATTGCCTTCCCAATACAATGTGGGCTTGACTGTGTATATGGGCTTTTTAATTAGTTCTGCCCCCCCCAACACCACACACATATTTACGCAGGGATATTTATTCAAGAAAATGCATTTTTAGGCACATATCCAAGTTTTATGAGTAAAATAGCGTTCAATGTGAAAGAAAGTAGAACCATTTCAAATTATTATATCACTCAGGGAAAGAAAACAATATGATGTGAAAAAACAAATGATTGAATATTCATGAAGATAAAACCTATTTAAACCAAAGTTGTTACAGGCAGCCATTTATAAGCAATCCACAGGTTGAAATTTGTGCACTGTATATATTTGGTAAACAACTGGAAGTTGTAAACAATGAAGTAAAAGTCAGTCAAATAGGAGCCAATCTAACAGTAGTGAAAAGGACAACATTTAGCAGCTTTTTTTTATTCTTCTGAAATTGTCTGTGCTGCTTTAATATATCATGGGCCTAGAATATCACCTGCAACTGAACCTTGTTTAATGAATATGAGATCTGGTTCTGGAATCCAAATTTCTGATGCCCTTGGGAGTTGATGGTGTTCACAGGTAGCTGTATCACTGATTATTATAGCACAGAATAGTCCTGCCTCATGGCTGATACTAGGGTCTGGGGATACGCATGACTCATTTGGAGAAAGTCCAGCACAGTAAACACCTCAGGTGAGTTCCTTGCTTGGCACTGCAGTTATATCTGAGTGATTTTTTTTGCTTATCCAGCAAATCATTAAGGAATCGTGTCTGTTTTCTACAGAAAAACATGACACAGCAAGAAAACCAATACGTAGAAGCTGTGCTTGTCCAAGCTCACATAGCAGAATCAAGACGAGAACAGAAATTGTCTGCTTAATTTGCGAAGTATAATCTGTCTAGCTCTTAGCTTCTTGTAAACAGCTTATGCTTTGTCATATGGCTTAGAAGCTTGCACGGTTGGTCATCATCCCTCACATTTCCAGCATATTAACTGTCTATGTGCCTGTGGCATCGATATGTTAGAATACTACCTACAAAATAGTGGCAAATTTATAATGGGGATAATAATGATAATACCAGAAAATGGTGGCAATAGGAAGCTGGATATAATGGCAGTAAATGGCAGATACTCACAGAAATTGGACATTCTTCTTATTCTGAATTCTTTGACTGGAAACATAACTATAATTTCATGTCACCTTAGGCTTGCTTGGAAAAGTTAAAATGTTTAAGAGAAGGCTGTAAATAATACAGGTGCACTAGCCACATGTTGCTCTAAGCTGTCCTTACAAATGTAATGAAATCCACTCAGTCAGGGAACAGAGACAATGCAATGTAACTGCTCATGTAGCCAGGAGCCCGAAATGAGGGAAGGTGAATGCTTAGAATAGTTAACTGCTTAAGCCCAAGCCATAATGGAAAAAAGTGGTTGTTGAATTTAAAAAATATATGAGGTTATAAGGTTTTTTGAAACAATATTTTGAAAACACGAGGCAAATTTGTCAAATCATGCATTATCTGAAGACATATTACATCCAGCTCTTTACCCAAGCATGTAATAATGTTGCAAAGTGGTTGGATAGTATTATGATTATTAGCTGGCAAGCCACTATAGCCACCTAACTGTGAAGTTTCTTATATAAAGAGCACAGTGTACCCAAAATGTGCAAAAGTAAACTTCTACATATAGTGTTTTCAGTTATGATAATATTTTCCCAAACTAGTGACTAGATAAGATTCTCCTTGATCCTGAGGACTATAACTGTAGATGCCAAACTAATATAACAATAATTATTGCAATCTTGCACCATTTTCAGAGCTCAGAAGGAACAGCTCCCAGCTGTTTCAAACACAGAGCATCTTGGAGTCAACAGCTGATGAAACGAAGTAGTAAACCTATTGCCTGCACCTGAAATTCATTACTTTTCCTTAATAAGGTATTTCTTCTTATGACTGTTTCCATCTTTAAGAAGAGCAGTGAATTCCCTAAAGGCAAAAAATGCTCTGTATTAATGTGTAGAAACTCTGTATTTTATCAGTCTAAGTAACAGAAGGATCCTCAGGCTCATTGGATCTTGAGATTGCCTTAGGAAGGAGGAACAAATGGATTTGGTGCACATGTTTCAAAACAGATAAAAAGGTGGGTTTACATCAGCAGAAGGTTAAAAGCCATACTGACATTCCAGAGTGTGCACTTGCTGATCAATGGATGTATGTTGATATACTGAGGAATCCTGTAGAACACCAAATGCACTTAAAAAGTACATTTTATTGTAGTTTTTTTTAAGATATAACTCACACTAAAATAAAAACCAGCATCTCAGTAAATTTCATAGAATTTTTAGTGTACCTTCATCTATGTGAGTGAACTGTCAAATAAGTGTTCTTTGTCTAGCTGTAGAGCTGTATTTACATCTGAGATTTTTTTATTTTTGTGTTGTGTAATTCTAAAGAAATTCCTTGATGAGGGATATGCAATTTCCTGATGATATTTCCTCTCTTCCTTTGTCAACCTCTTAACTGCTGACTGTTTGTTGAGATGTTCTGCTTTCTAAGAGTCATCAGATGTTTCCTTTCTTTTGCACTGAGGAGAAGTCTTGATTAAAGACATAAAAATAACTTTTATTTTAGGAATTACTGTCCTTAGGAATAATCAGTATTAATACAAATATTTCCATTTAATGAAACCTGTAACAGACAATAGCAGGCACTGGTGATGTTTTTAAAATACCTGTTTTTATTCTTTTGAAGTACATGAAAGTTTTTGTACATCATATAAATGCCCCATTCTTCAGTATTTTGCTTTTACTTTTTTGCTAGTGTCTCTTCTCAGTTAGAGTTATGTTAACTATCTACTTTGATAACAACCTTATCTTGGCATGTAGAGTTTCTTATTCACACAGATAAAATATGCCAGCAGTGGGCCATTTTCTTCAAGAAGTTTGGACAAATGCTTTCAGGTTGTGCCCATCTTTGAAAGCTGTTTTCATTGTTCATTTTGGGGGCTTTTTTCTACAGCAAGACACCCATTGCGTCTTGTCTTTGTCTCCCTTCTACTCCTTTCATGTTTCCATAGTAAGAGTCCACTTTGCATTCAAATAATTATATTTTCTTTTACAGCTGAGTAAGGAGAGACACAAGGAAATGCTTGTTTTCTGGGTTTCAAACTCTAAATGTTTACTGTATGCAAAAAATATAGGAAGTTGGCCTTTTTATCTGGGAAGCCTGATGTCACAGTGTATCTGAAAACTTCAGTGAAAGTTTGAAAGGCTTTATAAAAGCTTTACTAAGACTGTTAAAGTTAGGATAACTTTTATGCCTGTATAGCTAACAGGTGTGTGTAGAATCCTGTGTATGTGATGATTTGGAGGTCAGAGTATGTCTGCTTCACATAACACTGCACTGATGCTGTACATCTCCAAAGGTTAGAAAACTTAAAGCTTTGACAAACCCAATGCATATTTGCAGTTTGCAGGTTGTGCCAATGGTGTCTCATTGATGATGTTTTGACGTGAAATACCCCATCTGTAAATTCCATCTTCATTACAGATAGTATCTAAAGAAAGGGGCTTTAAGCGCTGACCCTAGTAACATATCAGGGTAGAACCTGAGTCATGCTATGACGGAAAATGCAGTGACCAGGAGTCACTTCTAAGAGGCTCAGCAATGGAAAGTCTTTACAAAGACTCTTGCTTGGCTTATTCTTCAGCTGGGTTTTTATTTTATGGCAAAAGTCAGTTAATCTGATTTCAGTATATGTGGTACCATTCTGAAGGTCAAAATATAGCAAAGTTGCCATCAGGCTAACATAGCTGGTCATTGGAAAAGTGCAGGTGGAAAAAATCCAATGGATGGCTTCTGTAGCCCTCTCACCTGCTTGCTGGTGTGGGAAGCTTTCGGATACCTTGGAAATTTACATCTACTTGGTGAAATGAATGCAAAATTTTCTCCTTGGCTACCAAACAGCTTCAAACTCAGTAAGTTTAACTTAACAGTTTATTGCTCTTACATTTAGGTGGACCAGTAAATCCATTGATATAAAGATACTAGAGTCTGCATTCTTCAAAGGCCTTCTCTTTTGTCTCAGTTAAAATGCAGTCAATATAGTCTCAATTTCACTAGCTCATATGCAAGTTATCAGCCAATTGTGGGCATAACTATTCACCACTGTGCTCTACTAGAATAATTATTTTCATGATTTCTCAGCTTTAAACCTTTAAAATTCATACTAAAGTTTCATAGCAAGCCATCCTTTACACAAGCAAACAAAAAAATTAAAGGCTTCACTGAGACTAAACCCTAAATAGCTTCCTTTGCGGCTATGGTCATTAAGATAGAAAAATGTCAGTGATATTTTGGAAACTCAAAGCTACAGGCACCCGCTACTACCAAACCTGCAAGTGTGACTTATGCACATGGATTTGACTGGTGTGCAGGTTAACAAAATAGTTCACTACTGATGATCATGAGCATAGATATGGAAGAATGAAGATATGGAAGAATACAGATTTCAACTGTATGCATAATTAAAATGATTAATTCATGATCAAGGCACTATTCTCACTCCCTTCACTGAGGAATTGTTCCCCAGGTATTACTGATCCTTGGTTCAGGCTTTGACTGCTTTGCACTGCTCTGTTGCTCTAGTATCCAGCGAGCAAGGGGCTGCCTTTGCATAGGATTACATTCCCAGGAAACATCTTGCCTCAGGTTGAAGGGTGCCACACCAACAAGAACACCTTTATTGCTATTATAGTGCCCACAGACAACTGCATAGTCTTCAATACCTCTGTGAAAATACCATGGTTCTGCACTTTGACCTACCCAGAGTGATGATATAAAAACAATGTAGTAATCCTTCTAAGATGAAAACAAGTGAGGAAGAACAGTGAATACATACACAGATGTGAGCATCAATCAAGTTTTTTCTTTTTGCCTATTGATGTGATATATTTTTGTGAGGGATGAAGTCACAAAGAAGTAGTTTTTGTCTGAACAGGGCCATGGAAACAGATTGTGGAGGCAGGAAGGACTAGAGAATGAAGAAAGAGAGAGGAATTGAAAAGTGCAGTGAAATAGATCTGATGTAAATGAAGAAGTAGAAGGGATGGTGGAAAAATGAAATATGAGAAATCGAAGACTTTGCATGTGTACAGCAACTAAAATTGGTGGTGGGATGGTCAGTCAGAACTAGATCCTCCATTGTAACTCATATTGTGCTCCAGGGAATTGGGAACAATTGCTCCAGTAAGTCCAGGGGGCCTGTGGATGACCATTTTGCAATGGTGAGATGAATTCACGGAGCTGCTGGTCACAGTTCTGGGGAATTCAGAGGCTGCTGGGGGACCACTGTATCCTTGGCCATTTTGCAGGAGCTGACATTGCTTTGGAGGTTCAGGAGTCCGCCTGTTGACAACCTAAAGGCATTTCGTTTCCTGTAGATTTCTATAAAATAATAGAATTTTTTCTTTAGGGTAAGGCTAGATTAATTCCAGAAGCACAAAACCAAAAAGGTGAACAAATTATTTTCACAAGTGCTAGAGAGGAAACATCAGTCATCTGAAAACTCCAGGAATACTAAATTACAATTAGTAAAATGAATGCAGGTGTGACTTATCTTGCTGACTGATAAGTATCTACTCTCTTATTGTCTTCCTGCTGGCCCATTTGAGGGCTGTCTTGCTGCTGCACTGATTTAATTCCTTTGATGCAAGGTTTCAATATCCTTTCTCTTGTTTTAATGTCACCTTGCTGCATGACCGACCAAAAAGAAGATATCTGGTGAGAATGAGGATATGAGAACCTGGGCCTTAGTAATATGTTTTGTAGACAGTGTAGCTTTGAAAAGGATGATGTATAAAATATAAGATTATCTTTTTGTCTATGACTCGTGGGATATTTCCAAGTAGGAAAACATGGGAGAGTAATTTTTTTGAATACTGACAGTATTATTGACTACTCTACAGCAAACATCCGGTGGTCTGTGATTTCCTCTGTGGCATTTACTGCCAGCTTGTCAGAAGCTGCATCACAGTTTTCAAAATATGCATTTTCTTTTTATAAAGCAGATTTCACAGGAATGCATTTACTGTATTTTAAATCCTTTAATGGCAGATATAGCTAGTCAAGGATGAAAAAAATCTCATAAATATGTGGTGGCCTCTTTTATTAATTCGTGGCAATATCTTACATGGTACAGTGTAGATTCCAGGGATTTTGCAGATATTTTGTCTGCTGACACTTTATTCCTTTAAATCAAACCACTTCAAATAAGCAGAGTAGATTTCCAATTCATTGTATTTCTGAAAGTGTTTTTAAAAATCTAGTTATGACTAATGTGCTGAACATATTTTGTAAATGTTTTATTAATTTATTTTCTGAAATGATTGTGAAGTACCTAATTAGATGTAATGTATACCAACAGGCAAGCTGTAACTGCTGAATGTTAAATAATTTCTTTTGGTTTTTTTAGTTACACTTTTGACATTTAATTGACCTTTCCAAAAAGAAACAGTGCATGCATAAATGTACTTAAAGTCTACTTCCTGAAGTAATGATTTTTCTCAGCCTTGATTGAATTTAGAAATGCACAGTTAGCAACTTTTTGTTTCCTTTTATATTTGTGCTAATTAGTAGTAGGGTTTGGGCTTTTTTTATGTACTTCATTTATTCATTACTTAAACTGATGAGAGGAAAATGACTTGTAAGAGAAACCAGGGTCCATTCTTGCAAGCTGCTCCCACTGCTGGGTTGTGCTTGGGTCTTTCTTTGAGCTCTGGGCAGGCATGTGGAATTCATATTTATTAAAAAAAAAAAAAATCAGGTCTGGATTGATACAATAGTCCCCTCTTTCAGAAATCGGGTACCGTTGCTGGGGTTTGGGGAGAAAACATGTAGATATCAATAGCTGAGCTATCCAAGAGCATTTTGTGCATCAGTACAACTGAGACTGCATAGCTACAGGTTTGTAGGAGAGCAGTATTGTCTAAGGCGTTTTTGGAAGTTATCCAGATTAGTCATCTGAATCTTTCATCTCTCTCCTTGGATACTTTATGTGTTTACATTCTTATTGTCCTGCAAAGTTTTTGTCTTTCTAGGGCCATTGAATAATGCAGCATCTCTGAGTATTGCTCCTAATCCTTACGTGTGGCGCAGGAATAATTCATGTCCATTTGGTGGGTTTTTTTATGTTGCCCCAGATTACTAGGTTGTTTAATCCAAGCAATTTGACAAAGTGTTTACAGTGTGTTTAAAAGTGACCTCTCCAATAAAAGTGAAGGAACCTGATGCTAATGCTCTGTGGTTAGGACACTTATGCGGAAATGGTGGAAGAGCTCGTTTGTTATTCTTGATCAGAGGAGGGCTTATGTAATTTTTGTCAATATTTTCTAATGTATGCTACAGAAAAAATTCTTGGAGGAGCCCCAGTTTCTCACAGTCTACGTGCATTAAACAGAGGACGAGTCTAATTCTCCTGTCTGGCTGAATTAACCTGTCATTCTTCTATGCAAAATGGAAACCCTTTAACATGAGTTATTGATCCAGACATGCTTCATAGTAGCCTGTAGTCTGGTCTTTTACTTGGACCACCAATTTTAAAGTCTTATGATCCGAAAGTACCCTGAGCATTAGTGTCACATTATAGTGTGTTACTCCTCTTTCTTAACCTGGTTTGGACAAGAACATCTAGGAGTCAAGGGGCTTTTTTTTTTCTGACACAAGATTTTGTGATTTCTTATGAAGAGTTTCTGTTTTCAAGAATTGTCACTTTGAAAATTTCCTGGCCAGGTCTAATCTTCCTTCACTTAGAAATTCTTAAAAATTCTCTGAGTGAAAAAAAAAAAAAAAAAGGATTTGTTGCATATGGTTATAACTGTGAAGTAAGTGCACGTTTTCATTTGAGCTAGGCCATTATATCTGGACATAAAGATTTAAACTTGCCATCAGTATGTAGTAGATGATTCATTCTAAAAGCTTCATCTCTTTTATTTCCTTCAACATATGTTTCATTCCTGCTCACAGAAAATTGATATTTGAGAGGAAATTGGCCACTGGAAGCATGAGGCTATTTAGAAACAAAGGCTACTTTAGCTGAGGAAAGCTAATCACCCAAGGTACTCTCTATTTTACACCAATTATACAGGGGGCAACCTCTGGCTGGGCTCCTAAACAGCTCATAACCTCTTTCTCTTGTGACTGTGAGAAAGAGAGGAAGGCTAGGGTTCTGCAGGCTAAAAATGTTTTACAAAAAAAAGTAAAATAGATGTGGCTCAACCTTACCCCGTATAGCCATTTTCACAAAGCTAACATTTTGACACTAGTAATACTTAAATGCTTTGGTTTGTTTTTCTATGTGAAGTTTAGAGGGGTTTTCCAAGTGGTTTGTTCTAAAATGTGTTTTATGTGCGAAGTTTAGTTGCATTTTTCATTCCTATAAATTACACTCTAAACCTATAGAGCATACTGCTGTGTGGAAAAAAAAAATTATTTTTCTGTGTGGGCATTTATGAAGATATTGTCTTGGTGTTACTAATGTATACTTAAGAATTATGCTGACTTGCTTAAAAAGATATAAATCTGCTTATTTGACTGTTATCATTATTGGTATTTGTCTCTTTTGGAGGGTGATGTAAGACCAAAACCATCACTTTCACTATCATATGGCAAGTTACAGGGATGCTCCAGTGAAGCATTTACTTTTCTAGATAGATTCTATGAAAGAGAAAATTCTGTCTGAATGTAGAGTTTCATAACAAAGGAAATTGAGAATCTGTAAGATGTTCTAGATGTAATTCTAAGTGTTGTGACTAAGACTGTTTATAATATTAAAAAATATAATCAAAACAGGAAGACATTTTCCTTGCTTTACAGACACAGTGGATATTTTAAAGCTTCCATTCTTCAAATAGCTGGGATTGTAATTCTATCATGTATCTAAATGACAAGCAATGTATGATTTTTCTGAACATTCTTATCATATATTTGTTTAAAGTGTAGCTGTGCCTATAAAACCATATTCACATTACATCACAGAAGATAAACAGAGTTATAGATGTATTCTTAATGCCTGTCTAGGTTTCTTAAAAATTAAATCTAGATTTATTTTTTTTTAAAATTGATAAATAACATTTTAGGGCATGAAATTGTATACTTGGCCAGTTACAGTAGTTTTCATCTGTGTCTCAGATGATTAGAAAGTCATTGTATTCCTCTTAGAGAAAGAAGAATACAGCCTCTCTGAGCTGGAAAGTGAGACACACAGAACAAACTACCCCGAAGGGTTTAGAGCAAATGATAACAGTGGGATGAGTTATACTTACAAAAAACCCTGGTATTCTTTACATACTTTGTCGGTTCACAAAAGGCCATATTTCCTGAGCTCTTTTTCACATTAAACCCAAACCAGAACAAAAAGGAAAAAAAACAAAAAGAAAGCTAAGCCAAATCTTGGATGCTGTGCAGTTTAGTCCCTTTCCATTTCCCTGAAAGGGGGAGAACCCCTCTTCTCTCAATTCCACTTGTTTAAACCTCCATTTATGAAGCATTTGTAATAACTATCATATATTGCTCCATTTTCAAATCAAGTGAACTTCAGTGGGCAAGAGGGGAACAGTCTTCATGCACTGACTGAAAAATCCTCTCCCAAGCTGTTAATCTGGTGTTCTCTGTACTGAAGTGTGCTTTCATGCTCCTGTGGGCTAGACTTTAAAAAATCTTTTCAAAAGCCCTGAAGTCCTATGCTCATATTAGCCTTATCAGTGAATTATTTCAGGGACAATGTTCCGAGTACCTCCCTTAATCAAAAGTACAGGGAGACACAGCTCTGCTAAAAATCCATCTTTGGGCTCCAAGCAGATAGCAAGGAGCAATCAAAGCACAAGAGGACAAGCTTAGTCATCGCTGCCCAGTTCTTCAGTGGTTTCCCTACGGTCTTTATCTACCATAACTGAACTTGGAGTCCCTAGGACCTGCTGTGATTAACTTTTGGTCTTACAGACCCTGGGTTAACCACCCCCTTGCCCTTTAGCAGCCAGAGATGTCCAGCGAAGGCATCTGTAATGAGCCATGGCAATGGGAAGATGCACACCCAGGGCTACCAACGAACACGGCAGCTCAGATAGAGAGCTAGCAGGCTCCTGTTTGGGTTACTGGCACCCAGTCACAGCTTAAAATTGCCTTTTCTAAGCAAAGCACTTTGATTTAGTACATGACAACATACCCTTATGCACTAGCAGGAGTCAACTAACTTGTCACACGTAGGCTATAACAGTGGCACAAAGCATGGCTGCTTTTTCATCTTAGTGTGAAATGCAGATTGCCAGTGTCCTTCCCCCAAAGAAAGGGTAATGGATAACTGGTCAGCCAGCTTGCAAATTTTACCACAGCTTATACAACTTCACAAGTTTTTTTCATTTCTCTGCATGCCAGCTGTCCAGGTTGCTGAAACTAGAGCAAAATAAGGATAAATAATTTCCTATATATTTATCTTTATATGGCTTGTTTTAGTTAAGTAATATTATGGAGGTATACAGGGGGATTGTGCAGGCAGTTGTGTGAAAAATTTATATGCTTAATTTATGCGTGTGGTTTTTTTTTTTGTTTGTTTTTTTGTTCCCCAGCTGCATATCTATTTCACTTTGTGTGCCTGGCCTTTCTGACATCCAATAAATTCAACAGTTTTCTTTATTCATATAAATATACCTCAAAATGGTGCAGTAAACTAGTTATATAGTGGGTAAGTTGATCTGACAAAAAGTTGCCGAATGACAAGGAAAACATGTCCCTGGATAAAAGCTATGCAGCAAAGTGAAAGCATTCTGTTGCTCAGCATAATTACTGTCCTGAGGTATTAGAATACTGCTCTGCTTATAGATCATGGCTGGTATAACATCCCTTGCCTTCTTTAGGTCCAAGCTACTTCAATTTTCTCATATGAAATCTGGTATCATATCTGTTTGCAGTCCTATTCCGCACATGATAAAAATCTTGTATCTTCTTTATGACCAGTCTTTGTCTGAGTCTACATCTTTATTTTGTTATTTGGGTTTTGATATTCCTATGTGAGCAAAGCTGACTCCTCAGGAAATTGTGCCCTTGCTTGTAAAGCAATTTGATACAAAACTAACCTAAAAATTATTGTTTTATTCACTAATTGTATGTAGCTGCCTGATGGCTGTTTGGGATGATGGCAGTGTACCAGAGGTTGTCATTGCATATATCTCTTTATCCTTAGCCAACACCAGGATGAACTTTAAAGTCAGGTTCTAACAAAGTAGTAGCCACAAGATAAGCGAGCAAAAACAACAAAAAAGGAGAAGAATGAAGAAAAAAAGCTTTCATTAACACTATTCAAGAATGTCAATGGTGGTTTTTCATTTGAAATGACAGGTTGGCAATCTGTAGTTCATTGCTGACAAGCAGAATTGCAAGTGTTTTAAAACTGAGCAGGTTTTGAAATTGTTGATTCTGTCTAAAACTCAGTCTGGTTTGTCTGTAGCACTGAATAAATTCATTATTTACTATTAAAAACCATGCAGACTGACAGTTGTTCTTATCCAAGAAAACTACACCAAAGAAAGTGAGTGTTACCCTTACCATCTGGCTTTTTAAATACTGAAGAGAAAAGGAAGTTAGAGCTGCAATAAGTGCCCTGCAGGCAAAATTCAGGAGTTTTTTAATGGCTCAGGGGATGGTAGGTGTATCCTGAACTGTATTGCATAGTACGAGAGAAGAATTGAAGGCTGAAGGTTAGCAATGGTGTTTTGTGACAGTGCCTGTCTGACAGACGCTTAGGGCAAAAGAAGAAGGTCATTGATCTAAAGGTCAGTTGAAATAGGAATGTCTGTATTTTCCTACCACTTGCTTGTGTGAGATTTGGCATTATAAGTCTTCGGTAAAGATCTATCTTCTAATCCAGGCTCCTAGCAGAGTTAATACTGAACATTTCCTAATTTTTTTTTAAAATGCATATCTAATATATATTTGAATAAATATTAATTTAAATATAATTTCAAATAATGGTTAATTTCAATATAGCTTTACATAGGACACGTAATAAAACCATCAGAGATATGTATGTATACTATTCAAAGGAAAAAACCACGTTCTTTCATTTGCCTAAATTAATTAGGGGACAATGGAAATTGCCACATGGGTTCCTTTGAAAAAGGATATGTATTAATTTATTGTTGTTACACTAATATTTATGTGACAACATATTGGCTTTAGTACAATGATAACACAAAGATTTTTACTTCTGCCTCCCACTGTGATCTTGGATTAGAAGCAAGAGGCGAATGAAGCATACATGAAAGTTAGCTTGTGGGACAGGTTCCAATAAAATTGAAATGATGCTATTTGTTGGTAAAAGCTGATAGAAAAAAGATGGATACAATTTATGATATTTTAGTTTGTAACCTGGGGGCTGAAAAGAATGGTTTCATCCAGAAAAAGATAAGTAAAAAGAAGATAAAATGAAATGTTTTAAATTTTTATTTTGAACTATTATATTTAGAAACTTGCCTCAAAATAATTGATTCCAATTTTAAAATATCTGGAAAAAAAAAAAGACTGGAGGAACATATTCTTTCTGGCTCAAACTCAATATATTTCTTTTGTTTTGTATCTTTTTCCTTTTTGTTTTCTTCAACTAATTTCAGCAGTAACTAGTACACAGTCAGCATTCTGCTCAGCCTGTGGATGGCTGGGAGCCTGCTACTTCCTTCTTTCAGGCTTTGTAGTTAGCATGCACCATTTCTTTAGTTGCATCTTCCCTGGGGCAACTCTTGAATTATATGGAAGATGCAGAACTTCTGTCTAAGGTCCAGAACTTCACGGATTGTCTGTTTTGTGTTTTCCCTCTCTACCCACCCCTAGTAATATTAGACCTGTGTTCTGGGATGGGAGGAGACTAGTGACTTGTTTCCATACTGAGTTTACAATTTTTGTTTTAGGAATACAACCTCCTGGAAGGTAGAAATTTTCAAGAAGAAATTTTCCACTCGGGAAATAAAGATTTTCAAAAGTAGTATTTTTTTTTAAATGAAAGAGATATGGAAATATTCAGGGAAATGAATATTTTTTTTTTGTTAGCTGTGGTTCAGAAAGTCTTAAGTGGACTCAGCGATATTGTTTGGGAGTAAAACTGGGTCATCATTGATGTAGGAAAGTAGATAACATATGATCCATTATTAAGAATATTTAACACTTGTAGAATCATCCCTGTTCTTTACTTACCCCATTGATTTTTATTGTCTTTTAAATTCATGCTACTCTGACTATGTTTGAATATCATTCTCCCAGTTGAGAGTATGAATATCAAAGATTCAGTCACATCACTCCCCATTTTCTCTCTTCCATCTTCATCACTGGATGGCAATGCTTCACACTTAATTTTTTAATCATACTTTATACCTCAAACTTGATGGGAGAGAATTTTGCTGGGGCATACAATCTTCTTGTCATATCTGTTACATCAAAACAGATACAGTTGTCTTGTCCCTCTACCTAGTAAATACATGCAGTGATGTATCTGTGGCGTTGGTATGAGCAAAAGTTATGTACCCTAAACCATAGCACTCTCCATATTTTTGCACTGTCACTAAGGCTAGATGTTTCTCCTAGTTCACTGGGAAGGTTTTCTAGTTAGATGCTTTAAAACTCTCCATATTAAAGTGCAAGAAAAAATATTGCTTAATCAAAATGCTTTTTTTTATGATCAGTACCTTCAAAACTCAAGCATTGCTCTTATTTACCTGAAAATCTGTAACTGACAGCACACCTGAATAACAGTGAAGAAGAAAGTAGGTCATGCTGGAAACTCCTGTTGTCTCCCTAGCAGGAGTGTTCTGTGCCTCATTAATGTGAGTGTATGTTGTCATCCGCTGCTAGTTCTAATTTTATGTGATGGCTTGCAATGTCCTTTCAGAGTGTTTGAAGCCGATGAAGACTCTCCTTGGATGGTGAACCCGAGATCACCCACCTCTTTCAAATTCTTTTAAAACTGGTCAATAGATTAAATAATTATTTTGAGGTGAGCTAAGAGCCAGACATACATGCAGAGGTAAGAGTCAGAAGTGCCTGTGGAGTGTTTTGATTGCACAAGTGTTTCTTCCCTAGGATATGCTAAAAATGAATTGCATTCATAAATACGTTGCGAATGACTATTGTTGAGCTCTCCACATACATAAGTGTTTTATCCCATGAGCAACAACAGCAAGTCAGGTACTAAAGAGGTCTTCAGAAAAATGCTTCATTGAAAGAATGGACTGAATTTCAATGTTCAGTGTATAAGCAAAAAGCTGATCTTTTAAACTTATTTTTCTCTGAGAAAGAGATGCCATTTTTGTAGGAACTCCCATTCAGCATTGCCCTCTGGGATAATAAATAGTGACATGTGCAGGTGACCCTGAGTGCTGGGACAAGGCATCAGTTTGCAATCTCTTGTCATGTCTGGGACAGCCTCTCTGTACCTTCTCATCCCCTGGCTGGGCAGCTGCTGTGCTACATGGTGGAGCATGGCTCCTGGAGCCCTGCTGCAGAGGCTGCACTGCCAGCCCAAGCTCAGCTTCCCTGAAGCATTGGCTTCACCGCACATAGTCACCTATTTTCCTGGTTTGGCAAATGAGTAGTCTGGTGCTGCCGTCCTGCCAGCATCATACCTAGGTTCTGACTTCAAATTCAGATTAACGTGAAGATTGATGGAACTTTATTTCATTTTTTTTTGCTACTCGTTCCAGTACTTTTATCAGGACAGACAAAAATCCAGTGTCAACTGAAATTTTTCATTGGGAGTATGACTTGATGGTCCTAATGGACCCGACTGGTTCTGGTTAAAGCAGCAGCTGCCAATTTCTAAATGTTGTGCACTTTTCATAGAGGTTGAAGCCGCAGTCTGCTGCTTGGGCCTGCAGGCATTCCTGAGCTGAGGTTCTGCTTGGGCTTTAATTTCCCTGCAGTGGAGGTGTAAATATTGTCTTCTAAAAATTTCTGGCAGCAGAAATAGGTGGCCATGTTACCTGCTGGTCAGGATTTGTGACGCTGAAATGCTTGTATTTCCCCATTGCCCATTGCTGTCCCAGCTCCTGAGGAAAAGGCAACTTTAACAATCTTCATCTGCTGAGATTGTTGCTGGGTAGTGTCAGCCTTGCATGTCAGCTGAAGTTGACTAAACAACTAAAGTGCTTTTGCTTGCACAAAAGAGAACTGGTGTAATCTAAGTTAGTCACCTCTATACAGTTCAATCTTTTACTCAGAATATGTGAGCAGCTCAGTTTTCAGTATGGTGTTTTCCATTAATGTCGATGAGAGCAATTTCCTGCTCTTTACCCTTAGCATCTTTGTCCTCAAATCATCTCTAGACATTTTGTTTACCTCCTCTCCCAATGACTTCAGCTGACATCTAGGTCTGAGTGTTTAGTTGAAGGTGTGGCTTTCGGTCCTTTTTGCTGAAGGGCTTTAGAGCAAGGCTTGACCTCCAATAAGGTCTTTCTGCAGCCAAAGCCATGTGTCAGATCAAGAGACAAATAAATGCTTATGTGGTGTGATTTTTCTGAGGGGAGAGGGAATAAAAAAATTATTCACTCACCTGGAAAAGGTTGCTCTCTTCCCAAGAAGGTTTGACATTTTGCTTTCTTTCCCCTAAGTAAATGAGAAGTCTGAAATTTTTGTGGAGAAACATTATGAACTGTGGAAGGTAAGTAGCTTAAATTAGGCTCTGGGACTTAGGAAGATAAGTATTTTGTTAAAAAAAAAAAAAAGTTAAAAGATAGTGCCTTTCTGCAAACAGTGCAATTTACCATTTGGAGACAAATAGCAGAGCTGTACCTCTAGAAGAGAAAGTAAAATGCGTTATGTAAAGGCAGTTGATTGCTTCGCTTTGCACATCTGAACCACTTAAACCATTCTATCATATTTTTAAGACTAAATAAACTGCTTTCTTTAAGCATATTGCTGTCAAATGCAACATGAAGTAAAACTTTTCAGTTAAATTCCTTTTATAGTTGAGCTAAAAAATTAGAAAATTAATACACTAATGAATTTAGGCAGATCTTGTCTTTATTAGCCTCATACATGGTCTAAATCCATACAGAAATACACATATCTTTGTGTTTACTTGTGCAATCATGAACAATTTTACCAAAGTCCCTGAGGTGTAAATCTTTATGCCACTGATGGGAAAACTTGTTCTGAGAAATCATTATTAATGATTTGTTTCACTTATGAAGAAAAAGGCTATAGAAGTAAATAGGACTCAAAGTATAAAAAGCTTTCTGGCATCTTTTGAACGTTATATTCACCACAAAGAAAAACATGCTAAAAGGCTTATCTAACAGGATGGCAGTAAGTAATCTAGGTTGCTGTTGTTATCTGTATTATATTTTAGTCATTGAGCCAGACCCTATTGAAAAGGTGAACAATGTCAACAAGTCATGGATCTCAGCCCAACCGTATCATTAAAAAATCTAGTGAATCAAAAAGCACCCATCTTGATTGTGTGAACAAGAATAGCTCATCGATGTCAGTGGAATTACAACAGTATAATTCTTAAATTTATGGTGGAAGGATGACACTTCCCATACATAGCTACACAATACAGGAAAATTCAACATTATTAAAAAATATTACCCTACTATGTAACTAGTACTGTCAACTTCAAGTGCCAACCCACCCCCAACTAACCAAAAGAACCCCCTCCCCCAAAACCCAACTATCTCCACACAAATCTAGACCTCTCAGTTGTGATGCTGCCATGAATATTGTGAAGTTTAAGGTAAATACAAACATGGTTGTTTTTATTTAATAAATAATTATGGTTTTCTATTTTCAGGATTTACCCTATTAAAAAAAAAAAAAGAAAAAAAAAAAGAAGAAAGAAGAAAGGTGAGTCTGGTAGTCTTATTTAATCATATGTTTTCAGAAGCATATGTTTCCAGAATTTTTGATGAGGTAACACAAAAAAGCAGAGAAAAATGGTGGTAACAGTAAGGCAGCTTTACCAATAGACTAGAAATGTAATATAGATTCCAAAACAGTGATGAAGGGAACAGTGGCATTATAAAAGCAAAATTTTAGTGGCAATCTGTAAAGAATAAACAGACCACCGATGTGTGGTGTTTTTAAGAGCGTGTTTGGTGGAGTAGTCTGGCTCTGGGTGTCTTCACATTGTGTGCAACAGATTCAAGGAATAATATAAAATGTAGCAGAGGTGCTGCAAGTACAAGCAAGAAGTAATATTAAGTTGAAAGAACATAAACGTGTTTGTAACTCAAGAAAATAGGCCCTGTTCTACCAAAAGATTTTGGGCTTTATCTGTTCTATGAAAGATGAATACTGCCTTTGCATATTTGTTGTTCTTTAAATCCAAGTTATGAAAACGAAAAGTGCAAACACAGCTAGCTATTCTTCTGCAGAACCCTTTAGAAAATCAAGCTACACTGAGATATCTGTTGTTGTAGTGAATAGTTACAGCAATAAGAGAACTGACATGTTTCTTCTGAGAGATTTGCAAATGTTAGCATTTTTGTTACTTAAACTATCATATGAATAATTGTACATTGAATTAATCCAGCTCTACAGAATGATCAAAAATTAACTGAGTTTGAGTGATGGTTAAATTATGTCCTTACAGGCTTTGCAAGGAATGTGTTCAGAATTATGGATTACTGAAAAATAACAACAAAAAAACCCAAAGGAAAAAGTCAAAGCTGGTAATACTAATGGAATAGATAGCTGATTTTTATGCACAATGGTAAACCAGAAGAGAAATCACACTTTGGCTGCAATGAACACAGCTGATCTATTGGCTATTAGTATTAATACTAATATATATTTTGCAGTCAGAATGTTTCTGCAGCCTATAAACAACTTACTCTTTCTCATTAACACATGCTGCTTTGCTACTGTAAGAAATATTGCAAAACTTTCCTCTGAAGTCATGTACCTTATGTAAACATATCTGAATGTGTTCTTGTAAAGCTAGAATTCAGAGTCCTGCAAATAACAGCATAAATATCACTTGTCATGTTTCAGACATTCTTATTTAGCCACACACATGCCAGGATATATACTACTATTTCAGTAGAAGAGCTCTCTCTCACCCTTGTGTGTTGGTTTGTGTGGGTATTTGTTTTGATTTCGTTTTGTGGGGTTTTTTTGATGTGTCGCCCCTCCAGCCCCCAACCCCCCTTGAGATTTTCCTCCAATGAATGTTCTGGAATGAAGGTATTCCATTTAAAAAAAAAAAGGGATCTAAAAATAGTTTTTAATCTGATTGAAACTTATTCTACTAGCTTAAATATGCTGTGGTTAAAAATGTAAAAACCTGCATCGTGTGTGTGTGTATTCCTTCCTTATACGTTTACAGGAGTGATTAATAATAAACTACTTTTACTCTGTTGTTATCATAGCAACAGCAGAGAGTGTACTGATACTGCTATTACCTTTTTTTAAAGACCTTAAACAAACTAATTACACTGGCACTATTTCTATTCTAATTTACCAACACTACAGGCATGAAATTGTTCAACTAACTATCTCAGGATTCTCTTTTGTAAATTTGGGAGCAGTGATACTGCTGGTCATATCAGATGTGTTCATTTTAGTAGACAATACAGTGTTGTTATAGACTAATTTTAAGAAACTGCTAGTAGATTGGACTAGATATTTATTGAATGTTATAGACACTGCAAGGTCAGCAATATTTTGTATTGACTGCATTAGCTTGTCTCTGGAAAAGACAGTGCAATAAAATCATCTCTGTTTTCAATGCCTCCAGTAAGTATGCCATACATTTGGTGTTATTTCTATATCTTCATCTGCTGATAGTTACAAGTAAAATAGCATTTTGTGTTGGAATTTCTTATCTGATAGCATTTTGTGATTTAACATAGATACTTTTCTCACATAGGCTTGCTAATTGGATAGACAAAATTATTCTTACTTAGCATTAAACAGTGGTTGCTTGGTAACTTTCTCAGTGATGCTTTGTACTTTTTCTCGGATATATTTTTATGTGTATTTCTGCCAGATTAAATAACAATAAGAATGTTTTGACTAAGAAAACTGTTGTGGTTTAACTCCAGCCAGCAACTAAGCACCACCCAGCTGCTCACTCACTCCCTCCAACCCAGCAGGATGGGGGAGAGAATTGGGGAAAAGAAGTAAAACTCGTGGGTTGAGATAAGAATGGTTTAATAGTACAGAAAAGAAGAAACTGATGATGATAACACTAATAAAATGACAACAGTAATAATGAAAGGATTGGGATACACAAATGATGCACAATGGAATTGCTCACCACTCGCGAATCAATGCCCAGTTAGTCCCCGAGCGGCGATCCCCCCGCCCCCAATCCCCCCAGCTTATATACTGGGCATGACATCACATGGTATGGAATACCCCTTTGGCCAGTTTGGGTCAGCTGCCCTGGCTGTGTCCCCTCCCAACTTCTTGTGCCCCTCCAGCCTTCTTGTTGGCTAGGCTTGAGAAGCTGAAAAATCCTTGACTTTAGACCAAACATTACTTAGCAACAACAGAAAACATCAGTGTGTTATCAGCATTCTTCTCATACTGAACTCAAAACATAGCACTGTACCAGCTACTAAGAGGTCAATTAACTCTATTCCAGCTGAAACCAGGACAAAAGCTTTTTGTTCAGAGCAGGTTCATTCCTTTTGACATATCTGAACATATTGAGAGTCCTATTTGAGAAAAGAAAAGTCATATTTAAAAAAATATTGGTGATGAATAAATTAACAGTGAAAAGAAAAATATAGCGTTTGTTAATACCTTGTACACCAAACTTTTCTGAGATTACAGCATTAAATGAGACTATTTTTTTCCGCAAATTATAGTTTTGAATTGGACAGAATTCCAAATTTTGGAAGTATTTTTGTTTTTTAAAATTATTAATCTGTCTTTAATACATGAAGGTATCCCACAAAGGAAGAAGGATTTTTTATTTTTTTTTTTTTCATTGCCTTATTGGAGACAAGTCTGAAAGACAAACATTTCCAATCTCGTGTACTTAGGTGGGTTTTGTATGGTAGTCAGCATATCCATTTCCATTCTGAGACAATGCATTTGAGTTTTACAGTAGGGCATAAGAGTGGGCACTTGATAATACAACTAAATCAAAGATCTTGGGTTCAAGGCAAGAATAATAAAAGCAATCCTTCAGATTATATTAAAAGACATTCAAGGAGTAAATGATTTAATTTTCAAAAACAATACTATAGAATACATAAAATAAGTAATATAGATTTGGAGTAGCAGCTATTTTTAATTTTGTTAATATGTTCTGGAGGTGTGAAGAGGAGCTGTTACCGTATTTTAGTTTCTTCTCCTCTTTTTTTTGCAGTGATTTGGGAGGAAGTTCTGCATTAGAATGTCAGATATTCTCATAATTTTCATGCATCACAACTAAATGGAAATGATATTTTTTCCTTTTAACTGCTTGAGGTGCTCAGCCGCATAGAGTCAACCCTGCTTTGATTAACTTTAGAGGTAGAAAATTGTCCAAGTCAGTCTTGAGAACTAATTCATGCAAGCATAAAGGACTCAATAGTTACAGGAAAAAATACTATATTGGTATCTCAATAATTTTTTCTTTTTCTGTGGCATCAGTGGTCACAACACTCTCTACTCCAAAAATAGAAGGACTCCATCTGTCTCTGAGAGCCAACAGCTTTGGCAAAAATTAAGGAACAAGTCTGTTCTGGCTCTAATTTACAATGACACACAGTATGGTAATTTGCTTTACTTCAGTCAGGTGTTTTAGGGTCTGTGGCTCTATTCTGTGCAAAGCTTCCAGTGTTTTCTGTGAGTGTAGGACAGACCTTTAATGCATTGTTTTAGGCATCAGCCAAGTGCTGCAGTATCTGAGCAAAAAAAATCCTTTGATCCAGTTGTGAATGGCAATCTTTCGCACTGTTGAGATTCAAAGCTTTTGTTTTGTTTGGTTGTTTTTTTTGGTGAAAGCATGAGAGATCAAAGCAGTTCTGGGGCTGTTACCATTGAACAACTCATATGAGCAGCAGAACTCAGCAGACAAGGCAGTGGGGAACTGGCTACTCTTTGGGGCAGGTTGCCAGGCCACTAGCTGTACTATGGTGATGTGCAAGTTATGTTAACATGCTCCTTCCCTCTGTGAAACTCCAACTGAAATTAGAGAAAACCATCTTGACAAAGGGGTACTTCCAGTCTGGTATCTTAATTTTTTCTGCTTACTGCCATATTTCCACCAAAAATGCTGCTACTACACATAACTTTGCCTTTTTAAATGTGATATATCCCAAGAATTTGTGGAAATAGAAAGAAAATGCTCCCCTCAACTACTGAAATGCTGAAAGCATTACAAAAACCAAAAGTCACTGTTAAAACCTCTGACCTGAATACTTTGTTCAATTCTAGTCATCTAGAGGAAGCCTAGCCAAAGGCTGCTGGAGTAATCAGAAAAGTAGGGAGCTCATTTTATCAGAGAGCTGAAAAAGCCTGTCTTTTTCTGTCTAGCTCATAGATTGTATAATTGTTCGCTAGAAATTTATCAAAAGGAGAAACAATGCTGGTCAAATGCCACAGAGAAACCATGCTGATCGAAAAGCAAATGCACAAGAGGTGAAGGATCAAGGACGATGAAAACAAATACAGCAAACATCAGAATAGTAGGGAACTGGTAGCCTTAAGAAGAATGAGTTTTTGAAATAGCCTTTCTTTAGGTCTAATTTGGCTATGCCATCTAACCAATTTGACGAGAAAGTGCTTATGGACCAGGCTGTACAATACAGATTGTCTCAGGAAATAAGGGGTTAGACGTGATGACAATGGAAGCTGTTTTCAGTGTTTTATTCCTAAAATACTATCTTAAGCCCCTTGTTCCAGGTCTGGGCACTATTATTTACAGGTGGCTGCTCTGATTCTCTTTCAGCTGAGATGTATGGCATGCCTTATATACAGTAAAATTGTAGATGTTGTCAATGTGGCTGCATTACATTATCTCAGGGCTTATCTTGCTCCAAATCTTGTAATTCAGGCTGGTGTGTTCAGAGTGGTTGTTGGATTTAGGTGTCTAAATCACATTGATGTCACACATAAATAAACATCAGTAGTTAGATATATTGGTTTGAAGTCTCCACTCCTTAGCTGTGAATAAATTTGTGATTTAACAGTGCAGTTTGGGATTTTGAAAAATGGCTTTCCAATCTTCATTCTATATTTCACTTCTATTTCAGTGCATTGATTAGCATTGCCTATTAACTGGCGTAATTAAATAATGTACAGTAACACTGATCTTATTGCTTTTCCTGTAAACGAAGAAGTTCATTCATGAATTTGTCACATTCCAACAAGAGGGAAACAGTTTTCCTCTGAAGTTATTTCAGCTAATTGGCATGAAAGGGTCAAGATTCACTACATTAGCTCTTTGTAATTTTCATTACCTTTCATGCTGCTGTTTTTTTCCACTTCCTGACTATAAAATCCTGTTTCATTTTAAGAGGGTCTGGATTTAAGATGGTGCTTCTGGTATAAAGCATATAAAACTTAAAAGTATATATTTACCAAAATTAGGTAATCTCTTTGACTTGAATAAGACTATTTATTTGAATGACTGCTATTTAGCATCAGTAACATGGATCAATTTAATTCTATTTTCCAGGGAAATGTGCTTTTATCCTGGGATGTTGCTATGGTCACGTAAAGAAATTGTTTAGCAATTCCTTGTAAAAACTGCTTTCATATTCATACAGAGAAAAAAAAAGTGGCCTGAAGAAAGATCTAACAACTAGAATAAAAGGTGTCTGTTGGAATAAAATACAAAATCTTTTTCAAGGAGATATAATCTGTTCTAGGTATCACCTTTAATTTTGATAACAGTTCATTAAAGTGTTTTGTTTTCTAATGTCAAAAGGGGTTAATGAAAAGTAATTTCACTGAAGTTAATCACTCTTCCATACAGTTTTCAAATACTTGAAGAGAATTCAGGATGAGGCCCTGCACTTAGTAGGTAAAATGGCAGAGATCCCGGTTGTCATTATTTTAATTCTTGTAAGTTAATTCTTGCTGAAGAATTTCTGTCTGTGCAGTATTTAGGCTGAAGCCAATTGTAAGAGCTTCTAACTGAGCTTCCTATGAAGAAAAGTAGTCTACTATTGAAAAATTGCATTATTCAACTATAGATGGCTTTTCCCTCTCTGTTTCCAAAAGAAGCAAATGTATTTACCCACATGTCATTCTGGGGGTCTCTGTGCCCTTCTCTGTGCCCACAGAGAAGATCAGTTCTTGTAACGTTTTCACCTGGTGAGGGTTCTGCCTCCTCCACACGTGCTCGGCAGTGGGATGGATCATGCTGGTTTGGCAGAGAGTGGCTCCGTCTTCCCTCTCCTCCGTGCTTCTCATTGAGGCCAGCGCAGCCTCCTCGGCAACTACTGTGGCCTCTCTGCAAACCTTCGTGTCGCTTACCCCTTTCATTAGCACTGTTTTTTTTGTTCAATTCTGGTTCCTGGATAAAAATTTCACACAGTTTTGGAATTGGTGTTAATCCACAGACACCTACTGTGGTGCCAACCTAGAAGTGCATAGTTATCCACAGCTGACGAGTATTTCTGATTAAGGCTGGTTTTAGCCAATTAACATGTACTTTCAGTGTATTCTATATAGCTGCTTTGGACTCGGTGTTACATGATAGTATCCATGCAGCTATCAGAAGTTACATAACTTAGCTTTATCTTATCTGTCTAGGTTTTGGCTGGAATAAAGTTAATTTTCTTCTTAGTAGCTACTATAGTGCTATGTTTTGGATTTAGGATGAGAAGAATGTTGATAACACACTGATGTTTTAGTTGTTGCTAAGCAGTGTTTATACCAAGTCAAAGACTTCTCAGCTTCTCATAATGCCCTGCCAGCGCAGGCTGGAGGGGCACAAGAAGTTGGGAGGGGATACAACCGGGACAGCTGACCCAAACTGGTCAAAGGGGTATTCCATACCATGTGATGTCATTCCCAGTACATAAACTGGGGGGAGTTGGCCTGGGGGACACCACAGCTTGGGGATTGGCTGGGCATTGGTCAGCAGGTGGTGAGCAATTGTTTTGTGCATCACTTGTTTTGTATATTCTTTTATTATTAGCAGTAGTGGTATTATTTTCCCTTCTTTTTCTGTCCTATTAAACTGCCTTTATCTCAATCTACGAGTTTTCCTGCCTTTTTTTTCCCCCAAGTCTTTCCCCCATCCCACTGGTTGGGGTGGAGTGAGTGAACAGCTGCGTGGTGCTTAGTTGCTGGCTGGGGTTAAATCACGACAACATCTCATGGCATTTATTGTTTAGAGCTTTGTTTTTTTTCTCTTGTAGTCTTTTAAGGATACCCAGATTTGCAGCTGGTTTATCAGCTCCAATATTCCTTGGATCTTCATACTCCAAAACAACCAGCAAAGAATGTGATATTATTATAGTATTACTTTTGTGATTTTACTTATAAATGAAACTGATCAGTTTTGAACTGAGATTCTTTTTCCTCAGAAAATAGCACTGAAGTTAGAAGATCTATAAAACCTCATCGCCCTTTTTTCTTCCTGCGTAAATAAAATATAACTGTGTGTGAACACTTTTTCTAAAGCATTGAGAATTCTCGATTAAAAGAACATAATATAAGCCAAAGTATAGTAACATTGAGACAGTGGTAAAAACATCTGAAAGTGGCAAAGATGAAATACCCATCAAGCTGCATAGTTTTTCTGTTATTCTCTGGCAACGTCTTTGTATATTTGTGCCTGTGTATATATGTGATGGGTATATGTGTGACTGTGTATATAGATAATTGTATGGATCTTTGTGTGTGTGAATGTGTACCAAATATGCCAGAATTCAAACTCTTCATTCTTTTTTTTTCCTGTTTCTTTTCTCTTATCCAAGACAATTTTATATTATTTTATCCATTTTCTTCCCTCAGTCACATGCTTGATCTTCTCAAAATTCTTTCTTCTTGACTTCTTGCCCTTTGCTTCTTATAACCGCCTGCAGAACAAAACTTCACTGAGAATGTGAAAATGCCTTGAAATAATTAAAGGTAATAAGAAATTCAGAATAACTTTTGAATGGTAAAACAGAAGTATCCAAGTGGTTGTAAAAGTGTTTCTCAGGTAGGCAATATTTCTCTTATTGTTAATAATACTGGATGGTCTATATTCATAAATTTGAGCTAGATCAACTAAAACCACATTCACATGTTGGTCAATTTAGCCACAACTAATGATAAGGTTTCTTTGCTGGATTTAAGTTGCCTTAGAGAGAACAAATGGTACCTGATCCAAAGGAAAGGCCAGGACAAAAAAGCTACAAAATCAAAAAACTTCTAAGCAATATGATTTGTAGCTGTTTACCCCATTGTGAATCATTCCCTCTTGTAATTGGTCTTTTTTTTTTCTGCTAGATGAAATAATTTAGGAAGCAGAAATGGAGTCTGAATTTATTTTACTTCTAAAATACAATAGATTTCTATCAAGATCAAGTAAGAGTTTGATAAGTTGAGTGGTTATGTGATTCATGTGACAACATAGGCAGTGTGCCTCTGAGTGAAAGCCAAATTGCTGAGTACTGGAAACATAACATTAAACTTTTTCCTTCAAGTAAAGAGGAATTGCTAACAAAAGTGTTACATGGCCTTAGTAATATTTCCATTAATATGATGTAAATAAGATTCAAGTATAGGCAATGCTTGTTTGCTTTTGTAATGTACGGTTTTGCAATTAATACTATAAAAATGAAAGATTTGTAACATATCCTTATTGAAGGAACATAAAGACTTTCTAGGCAATACTTTGAAACCTGATACAAGAAAAAAAATATTTCCAAAGAGTCTATGTTAAAAATGTTTTCAAACTGCATTTGCATTTTAAAAAAACTTTAAGAAACAAAATATTTTGCTAAATCTGTAAAATATTAAATTTCTAATTCTGATTGTTATGGCAATTCATTATAGAGACAAAAAATAAGTCTGAACCTCGAGATCATAGTCTTGAGTCTTCATTTATCATAAAGAAAGATTATTATGAAAATGTTGTATGTAAACCTAAAGAAATCTGATGAGGCAAATACTTTTCAAATTAAAGATCGTTTTTTCTAACTATATATGTTATAGCAATAAATCGCAAGAAGAGAAATCTATCATGTTAGATTACGGAAGTTGGATTAAAGTTTTATTTTGCTAAGACTACATTTTACCTCTCCTCCTCAAGTTCACTACTATCTATCAAGAGAATTTGTCTATCATTGACCCATTGTCTTTGAGTGTGCAAATCTTTATTTTCAAATCCTAGGAATTTGGTGGATTGAAAAGTTTGATTTGTACAGGACTGAGGCTTTTTTCCTACTTAAATGAGGTCATGAAATCAGAACAGACAGATAAAAAGATATTCTACCGTTAAAAAAGTATTTCATGGTGGAGTTCAAAAAGTGGCTGGAGCCAAAACACTATCCTTTAAAGACTGTAGACAGAGAAACTAATATAATGAGGCACACCTCTAAGGCGGAATGAAAATGACTAGAAACATCAAAAGGGTTCAAAAAAAGGTGCCTATGTGAGATGAGTAAAAGAGCATAAGATGGCCATGGTTTGTTAACAGTGAATGTTATGGACAATGTAAATTAGGGAACATATTTGGTCAGTTGCACAGGAACAAAAAAACCCCTCCCTTTATATGTAGCTCCAGAAACAATCTATTTTCTCAATAAAATATTAGAATTATGAATTCATTGCCGTGTAATATTAGTAAAACTACAGTCTTACTTTGGGTTTGTGTGGTAAGGTTAAACATGGCTATACTTGGCAGATAGACTGGAAATAATTCCCTGGGATTCAGAACAGTAAGTCAAATATTTTCAAAGAAGTATTCTATGAATAAGTTATCACGTGCTTATATGCCATAATAATTATTGTATCTTCTTTTGCTACATTCAGTACTGGCCACTGTTGGAGACAGAACACTGAATTAGAAAGTCAGCGTGGCAAATTCTGCCTTGATGTGCCCATTATACAGCTATTTTCCACAAGTACATTATCATTGTTACACAGCAACCAGTCTTGATGATATTCTAGACAAAAGGAAAAACAAAGAAGAAAAGTTTCCTTTATATGATTGTACAAACAGTATATAGCTATTGATTAGCTATACACGTTGCTTCTTTGAAGAGGAGTGTAGAAGAAATTGCTTTAGTATTTTGGGTGATTTACTTATACTGATCCTGGCAAGGTCCATTAAATACTAGAAAAAAAAAAATCAACCTGATGCATTAGATTTACAGAAATTTAATGTAATTAAATCCTGTCCTAGGTTTGTTCATGTATCAGTAAACTAATTGTATTTAGTCAAACATTTGCTTTGAGTCTGGACAAAATTAAATTAATTTCCCTAGCTGTGAACTATAGGAAAGCAACATACAGTAAATTGCTCAGGCATTCAGACTGTTGACTCAAAAGGCAGAGTTACAACAGAAATGTTGATGTATTCAGTAAAAGTAGCCCTTGGAAGAATTACATTTAACTTGGGGAACAATTAATTTTTGGTTATTGAATTATATATAACAATTAAAGTAGATGAATAAAAGAATTATTAGGGAAGGTTTATTTCCTTCTGCCTCTTGTGATTCAATTCTAAACCCGTGAAATTTCTCCTCAAATTCCGCAGTGGGACTGTGAGACTAAGCTGAATCAAAATTTGACAGAACAGCTCACAAAGATGCCCCTGCTCAGAAAGAAAGCAGGTGGAAAAGTGTAAGTAGAAGGAACCTGAGAGGACTGGGATGAGCACCATTATCCGCATAGGAGAAAGGTTTCAAATAATTGCCATATGCACACGTGTTGAAGAAGATCTCGACTCGCAGAGGGGTTGTGGATGGAGAAAAACAAAAAGATTTGGAACAGATTTTGAGGGAAAACCTCTTCCATTTTCTGTAAAGGTTTGCATGGAGGAGTAAGATGGGTTATTTCTATGGTCTTCTGCTCTCTTTCTGCTCTGAGCCCAGAGGAAGTCCCATGAAGAAGCCCGACGCAGAGCTGAGCTTGCCCTGTAATTGCTGCTGCTGAGAGGCATGAGCTCAGCACTGCACTAACGATATTCATCAGAGTTTTTGGCTGGGACTGAGTGAGCTTGAGAAAGGTGGAAGAATGCACTGAGCCTGCCATATGCTGTTTACAGTACAGAAACGTGATTGAGGCTCATGTCTGATTTCATGATTAGGACATTTGTTAAGAGATGAGGAGTCTAGGGACATTTTAATTACTGGTGTAATGTCATAAGAAGAGACTGAGAACATCATCTTCCTCTGAGTGCCCTGTATTTGAGGAAGCCTGAACTCAGATACTTTCCCTCAGCATGAACAGTCTAACTCCTGAGGTCCTGTAATGGCTGTTCTACTTCCAGCAACTTTGTAAGTCTTAACCTTCTTTTCTATTGTTTTGCCTACAAGTGATTTAGAAATGGAAAAAAAAAAAATTCAGGGAAAGATTAAAAAAATAATAATCATGATATGATCTGAGGTGATTTTTTTTTTTTTAAAAAACTGCTGCACCAAAAAAGCAAATTTTTATACAACCATATTTTAGTTAAGTGCAAGGAATATCTGGCTAAGTTTCTGAACTAGAGGAATACTTATTCTCTGTGAGTCTCTGGTCTGAGTCCTTTAAGGTTTAGTCATGATTTCCTATTACTTTGAATAAAAGGAATAGAAATGCGAATGCTAGAGATGAATAGAGGATTCATTTTCAAAATGTAAGTCCAACATTCTTACTCAGTTTTTCTTTAAACTACTTTATTACTGGTATCCTCAGCCTGGCTCTTTCACACTTGTTCTTCTTGTACATATGGGGGGTTTACTATTCACAACACCCACCAGGCTGAATACAATCACAGAAACACTGTAAACGTCATCACTTCTGCTTAGTTCTGTGCACATTTAGTTGCACTAAATCATAGAGAGAATAAAATATGGGAGGACGCTTCTGTAATAAATTCTGTATGTGTAACCTTTAAAGGAAACCTCATAACCAAGGCAAGTAAACCTGCAGAACAATGTCCAGACTTGAACATCATACAAACCCCTATGAAGCCCGGTAAAGATCTGGCTGATATTCAGGAATTACTGGCAGATTAAACAGCAGTGGAAAGAAAAAAGGTATGTTTATCTTAACACGTTATGTTTTGCTATTTCCTAACTGGACCATACTTACCACACAAATACTGAAAGTTGTTACTTGAAATGGTATCTTAAAGCAAATGCTGGAACAAACTTTTACTTATGAAAGCTAAAAGCTGTGACTAGTTAGAAAGTACAGTAAATCATACTTGTAGAATTTAGGCAAGGTTTAGAGTCTGTCAGTTTTATCTTCTTGCATCATATACTTCAGCAAGATGTCATTTATTTTCTTGTATAATGAATAACCAAGCTTATCTGTATCTGTTCTGATATACCTCCTACTCATTTAAGCTGCATACTTTGTGACACATAAATAGTTGATTCACACCTGGATGAAAAAAATGCATATAAAATTGACATCAGTAAACAAAAAAATATTTCATTTATGTGGATCATTTTACGTTGTTTGTTGCTTTATTTTCTACAGACAAATTCAATTTTGTGTGCCACAGTATCAGTTCATAAGAATAAAAGGCCTTCTGGTTGTCAGAACTAGACCATCCAGTTCAGCCTGTAAGTATCTTTGATTTCGTTTGGCCACACTGTCCTGTTTTTTCTCCCTTCAGATCACACATCTCTTGGCACAGAACTCTTGAGAAGCTGTGTTTCCTTATAGTTTTTGGTTTAACTGGCTCACATGCTTAAAACTGGTGATTTGAGTGTTAATAGACTTTATCTGTATTAGCTAAAATTAATTTCTTACCAATTTGGTATGGATTAAAAGAGTTTGTCACTGTAAAAATAACAGTATGATGAAAATACAGCTCCTAGAAAGAAAACTAGGATCCTCTACCAATTTCAGTAATTTATATTCTGGGGGTTTTTTTTTGGTTTTTTTTGTTTTTTTTAGTAAAGCAGTGCTAGTATGCCAACTAATTTTGTTCAGAGAGAAGAAGAGCTTGCAGTAAGACTTGAAAAGTCACAAGAAAGATAAAAAACAAACCAGAAAGGACAGAAGACTCTCAGACAAAACACAGCAGAACTTAGTAGCTGCAAAACAGAATGTGTGAATGAGGCTATAAGGTGAAAGACATAGCTGAGACTGTAAGTACTGCAAATAAGTTAGCTGAAGTTAACTTACTTTACATAAACTATACAGCAAAATATAAAATGGAAAAATGCTAGCTGAGAAAGGATCATCTTAGAATCTGTTTAGTAAAATCTGGGACCCGCTAACTACATGAAAGCAGTGTTAAAGTGATGCAAGAGAAATCAGAAATGCCATACAAAACCAATCCAGTCCTCTGTCTACTCCAGTATTCTGTTTTTAGCAGTGATTCTCAGTGCTATAACATGTTTTAAAGAAAGCTGGAAGACATGTAGTAAGCGATTATAAAATCTGCCCTGAGGAAAAAGTTTCTTCCTGCAACGCATCAGTTAGAGGTTGTTTATGCCCTGAGGCATGAGGATTAATATTCCCTCCAAATGTTTTTGTTTTATAAAGCTTTGCCTTTTTTTCATAAAAATGTTCTTTTTAATTTTTATTATTTTTAATTCTACTGACCCTCTGGAAGCCAAGGATGTCTGCAACAATAAATTCTACCATATAGTTATTTAATTATGTGATAGAAATATACTTTTATGACTCTAAAGGGCAGCTGGAATAAGTGGGTGCTTCCGAAGACTTACTGAGATCATCACTGACCAAACACAAAGGTGAAAAGAATTAAAAAGGCAAACCATATGGTGAGGGAAGGAGGGAGATGGAATTTAGAGAGAACAGATAAAATAACAGTACTGTTTCACCAGAGAGTTGCCATTCATCTCATCCTTGTGACTGCCATATACAAACAGTAAATATGACAAACATTAACTATAATCAGTTGTGAATTATAATCTGTTTAGATTGCATAAACCCCAACTTTCTAATGTTCAGTGAAGATGACTTTACTAAAACCAAAATTCCCAAGACCCACAGTCTTAAGTTATCCTTAGAGTATCTGCAGCAATTATAGGAAAAGAGAGGAGGCTTGCAACTCCTGTCTGGACAGACAAATTTCTTGCATTCATAAAGCTTACTCAGTGTATATATTGTAAATAAATGAACTGAAAATATATTCATGTTTTTAGGAATCTGTTTTCTCTAGCTGTTGCCTTAGGATAAAAGACTTGATCCTGAAAACATGGGTAGCAAGACTACCTATGCACAGAAGTTCATTTATATAGTCAAATCTTTGTAAACTGCAGTAGGATCTAAACTGAAAATATCCTAAGAAAGAGCTATTTATGAAGACAAATTTTTTTTACTTTTATTGTTTTAGTAAGTTATGTGCAAGATAATTCAAAAAAGAAACTGCAGTGCTCAAGGTGTTAAAGATTAAATAAAGCCTCTCACATTCTCAGTTTTTAAAGAAAACAATATGCTACTATTTTGTGTTTTTCTTTCAATATCTGAGCTCTTAAGAGATACATTTTTTTGTAGTAGACAGGAAATGTAGATATTTTCTGCTTTCTAAATGAACAATATGGTTAGCATATAACTTAAAAGTATGTGTGTAAAGAACAGGAACTTTCAGGTAAGTATCAAGTCTCACAGGAGTTCTAAAAAAAATAAATGAATGTAAGACCTAGTAATTCTATGGTGACCCATGCCCACCTAACATATTCTGAAATACATATTGGTTACAGAAATCTCTCCCAGCCCAAATGTTTCACATCTATAAAAAGCAAAGTGAGAGAAAGAACAGATCAGAAGGGGATGGATGTTAAAGAATGGCAGGATGAAATGGGAATGCAATGACAAATAAAGGTCTTAGCTGTGGCATTTAACCAGAGAGCGACAGTGGAGGTAAAAAGCTATCTTGTTTCTGGTGATGCTTAGGGAGCAATTAGAGAAAGATAACCTTCTTGAGTTCCTGATGCCAAAGAGCTCTGCTGCTGGTGTCAATCTTTCAAATGGCCTGTGTGGCCTCCAAGCTAGTGACCTAAGAAGAAAAACTGCTGTTTTGCCTTCTGCCCACTTTCTGCAGCAATGCCTGTCCTATGACTACTCAAAGAGGAAGTCCTTCCTTTATTCTCAGTACCACATTCAAGATATAAATAGCTATTAGAGACGATGCTTAGAGGAAGAAGGGCTAAATAAGCCCTTAAGTAAATCTGCATCCTTCCCTCCCAGCTCCCACCTCATGCAATATTTTAGTCAGAGATATTTGCAGTTCTCTTTGTAATTCTATCTTTTTTCCCTATGCCTATGCCAAAATCAGGACTCCAAACTCTGGCTGGTAAGATCTTATAGTTTAGGTTGTTGTGATGTCTGAAGGACTTGTCTTGTTTGCAAACTGATCCTAATTCCATTTTTATTTACCCTGGTAACAGGTAGCACTGAAATTTGTATAGTATGGATTCTTTTGTGCCTATTTTTCCCGTTTTGTCTTTTTCTCTCTAATGACTTTTGCAGACATTTTCTGCTCATTACATGACAGCCAAATTTACGCTAAGGCTAGGGGAGCTTGCCATTTTGTGTATGTGTGTATAAAATTTCAAAGAACTTTAATTAGCAGGTAATTTTTTATTCCTTTAATCATAGCGTTCATTTAACACTATGCTAACAGTTTTAGTTATAATTGAGCTAAATAGAACGGTCTAAGCCTTGAGAATGGGTAGATTTATTATTTTACCTCAAATTTGTATACAGCATTGGGTTTTGCTTTCAATGAGGCATATTTCTTAGAAAATGTTTAGCTATGTAAACAGAGAAATGGAACAAGACACAGACTGTATCCTCAGTCTGATGGGTGTACAATGATGAGCTATTGCCTATTAACTGCAATCTGCATTTAAGCAAGTCAATTTCTAATCAGGAGAGCTCTTTGGCACCTGAGTTTAATTCTACCTTTAAGACCCACTTGCTTAAATCTTTGCATTGCTTTTGGACAGGGTCACTTTCCTGAAAATTGGGTATGAATAATGACTGGTTTTGTGTTGAATGCTCATTTTTAACCTAATAAACCAAAGCCCCTAGACCCCAACTATTTCAGAAAGGGGTGTTGTTCATTGTCAATGTTCTTGCAGTGTGATTTACATTGTTGTTTACATCTACACATTGTTCATTTAGGTAAAAAATCCATAGTTAAAAACTACCACAGGACAGATTTACTGTATAAATAGAGTGTAGCAGCTGGGAAGGAGCCATTAAAGTCTATTGAGCAATTACCATGACTTTTCAAGAACAATATTTATCTGAAATTCCACAAAAGCTCAAAAAACCTGTTCTATTTTAGCAGATAACTTCAACTGGAATTTGTATAGCATTGTGTATGTTGTTGGTATTGTGCTACGAGAAGGTTTTTTTTTCTCGTTTATTTCACTTGTTTCTCCATGAGATCTCTGCACTCTTTTCATGGATGAAGAAGCTGGTACGTTTTTTAGTTTTATGGGTTTTGGACACAGTCCATAAGATCATCTAAATACCAAGCAGGGAATTGCAATAAGAGAGGGAGTTATATGGAAAAAGAAGGTATTGAAGAGAGCAGGAGAAAAGTGACATTGACAACTATTGGCCCCAGCAGTTCAACCTCTCTAAGAAGACTTTGAGACACATTTTGAAGATGGATTAACTAAAGATGTAGAGTTAAATGGAAAATGGCAAAAAGACAAGATGGATTTATAAGAGGGGAATGCATATCACAAAGACATGATGTCTTGCCTTGGTAACAATTGATTTTATAGACAAGAAAAATACAATAGAGCTAATCTATCTGGAGTTCAACAAAGAATTTGATTTAGTGTCTCAAGGACAATAATTATTATTTCAACATGAGAAGGTATAACAAAATTATGGTATGGATAATGGTCTACTGAAAGGAAGGTGAAGCAGGTAATGTTGAAAGGGGAAGGAGCAGTTTGAAAGGGAGTTACCAGTAGGAAGTCTGGAGGCCTGACATTGAGAATAATTTTATTAAATGTTGTTGCTGGTGGCCCCGGTGTATGTGAAGAGAGCATGCTGGTGAGGAGTCCTACTAAAACTACTTGTATGCTCTTACAGAGGAGGATTAGAATTTCCAGTAGGTAAAACTAGCATAACAAGCTTGTAAAAATACTGGATTTTGTCAGGGATCTGTGTAAATACAGATGCCAGCAGTGCAGTAACATTGCTAATGAGGACTTAAGTTAGTTCAGCTAAATTTTTTGCTAAACTTCTTCAGTTACACTATTTAAAAAAACTTGTTTATAGGAAATATGGAGAAGGTAGAGAAGACTGTATTTGGAGATTCACAGCTTTCAGAAAGCAGAAATTATTGCCATTTCCTATTTCACTAATAAGATCTTCTTTTTGGAAAAAAAGGAAAGGTGTAGAACCTCATGCCACCTCAAATGGTCATTAAATTGGAAAGTTATAAGCAAAATAAAACAGAAAGACATCCAGTTTCAGAATTACTGCTTAACAGAATGCATTTATTTGCAAATGAGCAAAAAATGCATTATCTTCAAAATGCGAGCCAAAAATCTTAATGCAGGCAATCAATTCTGTTCCCATGAACACAGAGAGAGTACCTTAGTGCAATACAGAACTATACAGGAGGAGGTCAGGACTTTTTCTTACCACATATGTTAGCTTTTAACATCCTGCAACGTACATTGCAGCGTTTCTCCTGCTGTTTGTCTGCAACTGACATACACAGCTTTTCACGTCTCTCGATTTCTTGATTCACCAGAATACTTTTTTCCCAGGTAGACTGCCCTCATTTTGAAAATTTACATTTGTATTCTGGATACAAGTGAGTAAAATTTCAGTTAAGCTTGCTCTGAAATGTCAGAGAAAGTTAAATAAATTGGGAGCTTTTGAAACACATTTCTGCTTCCTATGTATGACAGCCTCATAGCTCAGGCTTGGGAACTGATCTGGTTGTTTAATATATTTTGAACTAGAGATATATTCCTTAACATAAGTGGCCAAGGAACTTTCATGTATCAGCAGAGCAGTCTGAACTTAAGCAAGAATGTAGAGAGGGGACACTTGTTTCTTGGATATTAACACAACTAAGCTACACATTGAGACATAGGAAGGTACCAAAAATGCTCAAAATATACCCATTTCCCAAAGTAAGTATTTCCAAAGTAAGGATTATACATACCAGGCTTCTAGTCTTTTGTCTCAGTAGTCCTTTATCTGTGTGTGTAGGCAAGCAAATACAGACAGATGACATAAACAGATTTTGGTAATAAGAAAATGATTACAAATAGGAATCATGTGGTTTAGGTTTGAACAGGTATCGCGTGTTGTAAAGGCACTAAGTGTACTCACAATGAAATTTCTTGTAGACCTTTTAAAAAATAATTGCAGAATTTTTTACTTGGACAATGTACACAAACAGCACAGAATGGATGACAAGAATACTTGTAGGAAAATACATGGATTTGCAGGACTGCAAAAGCAAATGGGATCTCATTTTCCGGAGTGGATGAACAGGACGTAGACTGAAAAAATGCACAGGGCCTTGGCTGTGCTCTCTGTGTGGTGGGCAGCGTCACTGAGATGGTAAGGCAACGTAACCTTTGGTTTGCAAAATTATAACAGGACATTTTGGTAGCTAGTGCAGTTTCATATGTAAAAGCACTTTGTAGTCCCTTGCCTAGTCTCTTCGGGCTCCTTTCAGGCATCCTTGCCTCAGCGGTGGGCATATGGCCCTTCTCCTTAGACAGCAGCAATGGTAGCAATTGCAGTGGTTGTAGGAACTCTGTCAGAAGTCATTACTCTCACCCTGCCCATGTTACATGTTTCGCTACTCATGCAAACAATTAAGCTTCTTCCTATAATTTCATAAACAGAGAAATAACTCTGCCTTAGAGTTTTGTTGCTGCTCGCGTTCTCTATTGAGGTGGTGTGACTTACACATTAGCCCTTGATTTAGGCCATTACTAGAAATCTAGCTGCACCACACCAACTGGTGATTTTGGTTCCAAAATGGCAGCGTGTTACACTGCAAACTATGAATGCTCTTAGGAATTAATTTATTTACTAGCTTATTAGGAAGAGTGGTTTTAAGCTTTATTAAAACAATTTCCAGACCATTTTCAACAAATGCCAGAGATTTTTAAATAGTCATAAATGCTGCACATGCTGGCAATAAAAGCATACATCTTTCTAGCAGCAGGACTCAGCCTTCCTTGAAATACTGTTTTGGACACTGTGAAAGAGATGTTGCAGTTGCAGGAAAAATGGAATTCTGCTTGGTTTTAAGACTGTGTCGATAGTAATATAATGCACAATATCTGTAAAGTGCTGTTTATGATGCTACCATCAGCTGCCACTTCGCAGAATACCATTAGAGAGTGATATTTACTATAAGAAAATATTCTCAAGAAGCAAAGTCAGCTACAAAATAAAATCAATGATAGCTTGCTTGCTTTAGATGAGTCCAGTTTTGAGATGCAATTGTATCTGTTTTCATGGAATTAGCTGTAGACAGGGAGCATTCACTGTATATGGCTCTGCCTTAGGATATCATATAACAAAATATAGGGGGCCTGGAACTTATACTAGCATGAGAATATTGGTAGAATGCTTAAACAGATAATAACATTTACAGATCTGTTGGGACTATTGCTTAGGTGCTGTATTTGTTTCTTCTGTGGTGTGAAGTAATTTTTGACCACTAGATGGGACTATACAACTTCATGCAATAGTATTAACAGCAATGTTTGAGAGTTCTACTTGCAATTAATACTTCCCCCCCCCACACTTTACTGAAAGAGAGCTTTGTCCCCACCCTTTGCAAAGGGTGAAAACAACAGAGCTTCTTGTAAACAAGAATCTCTGTAATGCTAGTGAGAACAAAAAATAACAAACATTACAGTCTATCCCCCAAAAAGAGCCAGCATGCATATAAACCAGTTTTAAAGTTGTAACAAATCAGCTTATCCTCTGTGGATACTAACACTGCAATCATACTGCTTGACTATGCACTACTACTACATATTTCGTCTTCCTCATATTTTTCCTTGGTATGCAATTATCTTAGCTGTTAACAGCTGAGTCTGACTTTCTAAACTATGCATTATACACATTTCTTTCTAATCTTAGGCTCAGCCAGGGTTCTGTGATACTCTATTCAGATTAAGACACTATAAGAAGTAAAAGAAATGAAAACCCGTTATCCCTTTCCCAGCTAATTCATTACATTCTTCTTTAGTTTTCTTGTGATTAGATTCAGAGTGATCTGGAGTCTGATGTAGCAGTAAAGCACTTTCCACTTTGATGAACTCTGCAGGTTTTATTTCATTGTGAAACAATGTTTGGCGGATGGAAAACAGGTCTTGGTTGGCTGTTGTGATTCTAATGCTTATTTTTCCTTCAAACATTTTTCTTTTTTCATTTTGCTTGTTCTTGATCTTAGAATAGTAGTTGCACCATGGTTCTTTTCATCTGATGTCTAAAGATGTTGACTTTAATCAGCATAGGATAACACATTTAAATCCCAAGGCTGTTTTAATCTGGTATGTGCAGGAAAGGTCTTGACCATGTGATAGGGGTGTTGCTGAATTTATTTTTCTTTCTTGTTGGAAATGTGAATTTCAAGCTCTGTGACTGTCTTTTAAAAAATGAAATAAAAGGAAACAAAGCACAACTTGATTTTTTGTTTGTTTGTCTGGAACATTTGATAAGAGCATCTGGAGCACACTTACAACTTTAAGGACCAACTCTAATGAGATAGTGATGTTACTCACCCAGTCTTTTTGTGGCAAATACTATCTAATTTACTGATATATCTATGCTGCATATCTAACCTGGCTTTTACCATTTAAGCTCAGGCACTGAAAGCCATCTAATTTTTGGTTTATTGTATCCCACTGAGAATTTCTACTCTAAAATAACAAACCAGGGGATCAAAATACTATTATTCCATTTTAGCTAGGCAGCACAGAATAGAGACATTATCATTAACATGCTGAAATAGCACAGCTCGTTCAGCTGACATGCACATATGTTGAATAACAGTGGCTTCCAATGAAAATGACATTTTGGTAGACGAGTGTTGGTCCACCATGGTTAGTCAGATACCCTCAGCAAGACATAAAGAGATGAATTCCCAGCTTCCAGTAAATGCCCTTTCCCTCTAAGGTCCAGAGATGTCTCAGAAATGCCTTACAGTTATTAACACAGAGAGCCAGAAACACAGGAAGCAGAACGGTCAGGTTGTCTTTTACCATTGCCAGGAAGAGGTTATCAACTGACATAATCAATGTGGTTTCTAGTTCTTACTGCTGTGTAAATGGTGTGTGCGTGTCTGTATGCAACAGTTATCTAGCTAGATAGATATAAACGTGCATTCTGTTTATTTAATGACAAATGAAGTGTGGTTACAATATATTCATATATATTTGAAACTAACTCTCTTAACCTTGGCTGATACTCAAGTTTCATTGTGGGTGAGGAAATCTGACTGGCAGGATTCTTTGGCATTTTCAAAAATCTACAGATACATCTTGCTCAGCACCATCTAAGACTTATTGTCTGTGTGTACAAAGAAAAAGATAGGCTGTTCTGTGTATATTATAGAAAGAGCATGGATAAGTACATGCACATACACATGTATATAAATATATATGTGTGTATGTTTTCATAAGCGCATGTTGAAGGCTACTTCTCCAGGCACTGTCCTAGATGCATTTAGAAAAGTTCTTAGTCTGTCAAAGGTACCTTGAAAACTGATGGAACTGTTCCAGCAGTAGCACCCTTTACTGGTCAACTTACTTTAAAAATGAAAACTGGATTCAACTCTGCATATCCGGCTTCATGATCGGTTCCATGAGCTTGGTTTCCAGCTATATCCCACAAATTGTTATGCAACATGGAAGAAAAATAATATACAACAGCTGCAATTTCCCAAGCAGAGATGCCTGGCATGGCAACACATGCTTACCTATTTCTCAGTTTCTTGTCACTGCCTAACAGGGAGAAGAAGAAGGTTGTATCTGTGTGTGCAAAGGGAAGACTGCAGGGAGAGACTGTTTCATGTCTGAACAGAATTGCCTAAGATCCAGGAAGACAGACCAGTCTCAAGAATATTCTTCACTCCTTTCCTGAGCTTCACAAAGCAGGTATGTGAAAAAAAAGTCAAGCTTTCTCCCCCCCTTAAAACACTTATCCTTTTTACAGAAATTTTACAGTTCCTTTCTTCCAACAATAGCTTAGACTTATACACTCTCCTCCACGGAGGGGGATTATTACTGCTGCTCCTGTTCTTTAGCTAAAGTAGAAGGCAAGCGCTGCTGCTGCTATAGAAGTGAGAGACCCTTTTCCTTCCTTATTCTTCATGTGCCCAAGTGCCTGTCTGCTAGAGGGAAAATTCTGTCTTTAGGCAGACCTACTTTTGCATTAGAATTCCTGATTTTCAGAAAATACATGACTACTGTTACTTCTTAGAAATCACATTTCTTTACAGGTAAAGCTGAAACATCTGTTTGCATTTGTGTGTACAAGCTTGAGTTTACACAAGATTTTATGCAAACCTTATTGAGATTATGTGAAGTTCTGTTCTTGCGTAAGACAAAAGCTGTATTTTGAGGAAAACCCCCAAAAGGTAGTGTGGAGGTTACTTTTACAGGAGTAAGCTCTTCCTCTTACTCAACAGGTTTATACAGTGTTAAGAGGTCTAGCATGGACATTTGAGGAGCAATACCCGCAATATGCGGATGGCATCCAGACTTGTCTCACTGAGGGAGCTGAGCAGGCTTCTTAGCCCATCACTAATATGGGTTTGTGAATGAGGGCTGCCTCCAGACACCATTACTACAGTTTTATGGGGTCAACAGCTGTAACACAGTTCCTTTGAGGGAGGAAAGTCACTCGTTCGTTTTGTCTTAGACAGAACAAGCTGACGAAAAGTGTTTCATATACCAGTGGTTGAGATGACATTAACTGGGTTAATGAGGTTGGCTCTCTGGTGTGGTGTTTTACACTTTCAAACCTGCCCTGACTGTAGGGGTTAAATAAGTGACTAGAGATGTGGATGCTGGACTTGGAGAAAGGAAGGCATAATTTTGAGATTTGCTTGTATTGTAAGTGGGTTAACTGTGGCTTTCCTTCATTTTTATCATATCAGAACCTTTAACTATGAACCCTATCTAATCGTGTGGATTTTGCAGAGAAGTACTTATCTGGCTTGAGTTACAGGCTAAGTGAAGCAAACATCAATGTGTCCTATTCCCTGGGGTATGTAATCATTATAAATTGGGTACTAGACTACTCATAGAGAGCCCCAAACAATAAAGTGTTTCTTCAAAAAGGTAAAAGGGCACATCTTCCCATTAGCTGCCTGAGCCTGTTTGGAAGTTTGTAGTGAAAGGAAAAAATGGTATCTGACGACAGCCAGGAACACCTTTTGGACTCCCAGGTCCTGAAGGATTTTATAACATGTTCATTTTGTAATATGAGGGCTAAAAAATATAAGACATTTAAGAATGCATCAATGTGTGGTCTCAGTGGAGAGTACGAAAACCAAAACAGCTGAGGAATTGTTTGAGGATATCTCCCAGTGGACAAAGAAGCTCTAAATTGCATATAGCACAGAATGTGAAAAAGTTAAGTTGGGCTATGATTCATGCCCCTAAGAAAGTTCTTTTCATCTTTCAGCAGAGATAAAAAAAACCAAGACCCCCCCCCCAAAAAAAACCCCAACAAACATGGATAGCTCTGGGAATAATGTATAGAGGAGCTATCAGGTAGGATGCATTCTTTGTGCCTCTAGGAAAAACTGCAGTATTTTGTTTTTTAATATATACTTAAGAATTAGATAAATCTGTGATAAAAGGAGGTAGCTTTATTACCAACAAGAGGAGAAGGCTGATACTGGATTTGTTTTATTTTTTAAATTCTTGAGATACCCTCAGGTTTCCAGCAGATTCCTTTAGAAAAAAACCCAGAAGATAAATGCTCCCATTCATACAGTCATTCAGTGTGCATTTTAGGAGGCACTGTTCCCTCAGGCTACTACCAGTCATGCTAAGGCTTACCAAGAAAGTGTCAAAGTGTGCAGATGATGTCTGAATATGATGAAAGAATGGTAGGAAAGCATGACTAAAGACTCTGAGCAGCTGTGGAAGAGGTGGACCTGTTAAATTAAAGCATACTAAGGAAAATGTTCAGTTGAAACGAAGATAACATACTTGGACAATATTGTGCAGCAAAGTGAGCAGACAGGTCGTATTAAAGCAGAGACCATCAGCTCTGTAGTTTCAGATGTCTGTAAGGAACTTACTGGTACGGTCCTTTTCTCATAAGACAGCCCTGGAGATGTGTGGCTTATGCATCACTGGCTGTAAGGAAAATTAAATAGAAAAAAAGTCTTTGGCCTTAGTCTCTGAGAATAAAAATGGTTTGATTTCATTATTTACTGAAGGCTAGAGTTAGCTGAAACTGACTATAAGCCACTTACTGCCATTGTCAAAAGGTGCCTGGCAAACTGCCTCTAGTGAATAAAATCATTTTCAGCTGCAAATGCATGCTTTTTCAGAAAACAAGATCTGAAGAAAAATTGGGTGGTTGGAGATACAGATTCTCAGACCACTTGACAAAAGCTAATGGGTAGTGCTCCAGAGTCCTAGGTTATAAAGTCCTAGGTTATATAGTCCTAGGTTATATACCTGGCCACCTGTTACAAAGCAAGCAGACCTGCCCTGCGAAGACAAAACAAGGGGGTGATTCCTAGTACTACCATCATGATATCTTCTAGGTGGTAAAACAGACTATTATCCCTAGGCAGTCAAGTATTTTAGTAAAGAGGGTTTTGTTGAAAGATACCTAAAGAGCTACAGAAGAATATCGTAACAGGGAGATAAGAAGGTGACACAGAGCTGGAAAATATCTTTAAAAAAAATGATATTTTATACACCGTGAAGACTGATACTAATGAATTCATAAAGCTTTGTTCCATACATCTAGAATAGGGGAGAGTTTAAGAACAGTAGTTCTTGTAGACAGCTCAAGAAAAAATGGCTTCTGAAGTAATGTAGGCACAGAGGTATTTGCACTTAGAAAAAAAAATTAAACATCCCTCACCACCTTGCATTCATTATGGGCTGCTGTTCTCTCTTCATTGTTAGAACTATGTATTTACAGATAAATCTATGCTATGCATGTCAAACGCATTTTCATCAGACATTAACTATATTATATAATAGTTCACAATAGAGTTCAGTTTTAGGGTATATGAGATGAACCACATCCTGTCTGGCCTATTAAAAAACTGTTCAAGTCATCCTTTAATCTTTTCCTTGGCACCGTCAAAGACTAAAACAGCAGAACGGGTGTTTGTGTTGTTACCTGCTGGCAATTTTATCAGTATAAAACTACAAAGTAGAACACCTTCCCCTGTTAAAAACTGCTATCAGAGCACCTAGGGATCTGCAGTTAAAGGTGCAGATAAAGCAGATATAACTTTGTATAATCTGTTGGCTGTAATGACCTGTATATGGAGATACGGAAGGTGCTACCATGTCATGGAAATGCTGCTGAATCAATCTCTCATGGTCACGGAGCTTATCAATCCGGAAATACATGTACTACTGAACTCTCTGATTCCTAGCAGGACTTTTTTTGGAAGAGCCAGACTAACCAGGTACAGACAGGAATCTTTTTTTCTAAATAAAATGGGGGGGTCTGTGTGATGATGAGTCTTTGGTATTCCACAAGCCTTGCAGGATGGCCCTTATGGTCACTAATCCTGAAATATGGTCTGGCATCCTCTTAGAATAGTAGGAAGGAGGGGAAAGTTGACCATGTTTGCAGCAAAAATAGGCTCAGAGTAAGCCAATTGCTTATAAATGTAACACTCCCTTATGGAGACCTGTTTTCTGTTGTTCACTCCCTCATAACCATTGGATTCATGTTTTAAGTCCTGGGATCCTAAGAAGAACCAGCATGTGACTCACCAGAGAACCAGGAAGGTGCCCAGCAGGTCCTTCTCTAAAGGTTGTTTCGTTATAGCCTCTAAACCAATACATGCTTTTACCTCTGGCAATGTTTATTTTCAGGATTTCTTCCTGCTCTTTCTGAAATGTCAGGCTCAGGCTGATAAACTGTTAGATGAGCTCTTGCAGATATCTCCGCAGAGGAGCTGGATAACATCTGGCAGGCAATGGGTTCTCTATTTTAGGATTGCCAGGCTGCAGGGAGTGTCCCTGAGGAAGCCTTGCAAAATGGTGTACTGTCAAGGATTGTAAGCCTGCCTGTGACTGTCATGTCTTGATGACAATGGATAGCTGGATCGACCTTCCCAGGGGAAGCCGATTCTCTCCTCTGGTGAGAGTGTGCAGAAAACACCTGCAGCTCACACACCTTTTTCTAAGGAATCGCTCACAGCAAGACAATTTTGCACTGCATGCCTAAACCTTCCTGAAAAATGGGCTTTGCATATGCTGATCAACATGCATAAGTCAAACTGGGAGTTGGGGGATGACAATAAATACATAGGAATGTAATGGATCTAGACTGCAGGCTCCTGCTTTATGCATCCCAAAGGCATAGATGGACTGTCCTGGGACAATCCAAGTCACCTCCCTGTGTGTTTTTCCATGCGCTCACAGTCAGGGCTACACAGCCCTGTGAGAGCATTAGTCACGTGAAGGGTGCACGGGGGACCAGCTAGGCCAAACTCTTCTGGCTGATGTCTCAGGTACAGGGGCATGTGGCTAGGGAGAACAGTAACCACAACCATGTGGCTGCAGAAAGAGATGGCACATATGCACACGTGTGGCAAGCCATGTTGACTGGACCTTGTCACCCCAAACTCTGGACGGGTTGCTGGTTTCCAGATGGAAATCTCAGTTTGTGGCTGAGGGAGTTGGACTTGGGACCTAAGCACAGGGGAATGCTGTCTGCAGGCTCCGAAGAGCTCAGCAGGTCTTTGAGTGCAGCCACGTGGCTCCACCCCTCAGATAGCTGTGGTTTGGGGTGAGAGGCAAGATCTTGCTGCCCTCACTTCCTCTTGTATAGTGTGATCCTGTGGAGCATTTTAGGAAGGATATTCTTTGAATGCAGAAAATATCCTTCCTTGCAGTGCTGCCAGCAAAGAGGGCACCTAAATGACAGTGCTACAAAGTTTTTGTGGGGACATGCTCTATATGAAGCTATTCTGGCAGTAAGGCATGGATGGTAATACTGGTGTTGGTAGCCATACTAGCCTGTCTTGTGGAGTAAGTCTTGAAAGATACAGATGATTCCTAGTGCAAGGAGTCATCTGAAGTGCCAGGAGTAGTCCTCTACAGCATAATTTAAGGACCAAGTGCTAACTATCTTTCATGCTCAGGCATACCAGGATGCACTCAGAGAGCTCACTGTAGATGAGAGATTTGACACTAAGGATGCTGCCAGGGTTAATCTAACAAAAGAGTATATATACAAGCTGTAGTAGAGCTACAATGCAAAAAGAGAATGGGTGAGCTGAGAGATGCCAGAGCCCTGAAAGTTTAAAAACCAACCAAACAAAACTGCTTAAAGACCTGAATGTTTGGAGTGGTTGTGGTTCCAAAATATTAAAACAAAAACTATACTTACTGCCTAAAATTGCTTTAAATTATTTTTTTTCTAAGAAGGCAGCTGAAGTTTCTGTTGACTTGATTTACACTTAGTGCAGCTCATAACATGCTATTTCACTTCAGCTGGTGACCGTAATGTTTTCAGACAAAGAAAAATTGAAGCACAGTTCTATAATGAAAGGCCATGCAAAGTTGAAATGATTCATTTGCAAATGCTAACACAATAGTTTCCAACTTCTTGATTTCTTTTTTTGTTCATTTTGGGTTTTTTTTTTTTGATTGAAACAATTTATTGAATTGGGTAACAACAGGAGAATTCTTTCAGCTCATTCAGATCTGCATATTTTGATGAAAGAAATGAACCAAATATTGTCACTCAGCTCTACATTTATAGAATCATAGAATCATAGACTCATTTTGTTTGGAAAAGACCTTTAAGATCATCAAGTCCAGCTGTAAACTTAACACTGCCAAATCCACCACTAAACCATGTCCCTAAGCACCACATCTATATGTCTTTTAAGTGCCTCCAGGGATGGTGACTCCACCACTTCCCTGGGCAGCCTGTTCCAGTGCTTGATAACACTTTCAATGAAGAAGTTTTTCCTAATATCCAATCTAAACCTCCCCGGCACAAATTGGGGCCATTTCTTCTTGTCCTATTGCTTGTTACTTGGGAAAAGAGGCTGACACCCACCTCACTACAACCTCCTTTCAGGTAGTTGTAAGGAGTGATAAGGTCTCCCCTCAGCCTCCTTTTCTCCAGGCTAAACAACCCCAGTTGCCTCAGCCGCTCCTTGTTAGACTCATGCTCCAGGCCCCTCACCAGCTTGGTTGCCCTTCTCTGGACACGCTCCAGCACCTCAGTGTCTTTCCTGTAGTGAGGGGCCCAAAACTGAACACAGTACTCGAGGTGTGGTCCCACCAGTGCCCAGTACAGGGGAACAACCACCTCCCTGCTCCTGCTGGCCACACTATTTCTGATACAGGCCAGGATGCCGTTGGCCGCCTTGGCCACCTGGGCACACTGCTGGCTCATATTCAGCCGGCTGTCAACCAGCACCCCCAAGTCTTTCTCTGCTGGGCAGCTTTCCAGCCACTCTTCCCCAAGCCTGTAGCGCTCTATGGGGTTGCTGTGACCCAAGTGCAGGACCCGGCACTTGGCCTTGTTGAACCTCATACAATTGGCCTCGGCCCATGGATCCAGCCTGTCCAGATCCCTCTGTAGAGCCTTCCTACCCTCGAGCAGATCAACCCTCCCTCCCAAATCGGTGTCATCTGCAAACTTTTTGAGGGTGCACTCGATCCCCTCATCCAGATCATTAATAAAGATATTAAACAGAACTGGCCCCAATACTGAGCTCTGGGGAACAACACTTGTGACTGGCCACCAACTGGATTTAACTCCATTCACAACATCATCATTTGGTCCTAGGATATCTTTATTTTGGAAATGCTTAATAATTTGCCTTATCTGTGAAAATTTTGTGTTAAAACTCCTGTGCCGTTAAGACCTAACAGGAGACCCAGGCAGTCTTGTATCATGGACTATGTGCTCTAAGAGTACACATGAAAAGAGAAATGATGATGGAAAGAAAAACGGATTATTTATTTGTTATACTTTGGTCATCTTGCTTGCTGAAGACAAGTTATATTCATTCTGCTCTGACCTAAAGCAATTTCTTTGGTAATCAACACTGAGAAAATACCATAAGGCAACCATGAGCACAGGATTCATGTGGTAGCACAGATGCCATTCCCAGCAGGCTTTCAGTGAGTGAAAATTGTGCTCATCTTCTATATTCAAGAGCAATCTTCTCTAGCTTTGCCATTCACATATTTGCTCTCACAGTGTCTTACATAGCAAAATGGTGACTATGATGTTTAAGAAATGTAATCACAAATTCTCTGCATCAGCAAAGTTCCTTCTTTTTGTAGGAGCTTATGCATTTTCTATTCAATACTGAAACTGTAATAACTGTTTTTAAATAAGCAATTTATCACTGAGAAAAATTATGATCTTATTTCTTTATAGTATTTTTATGTGTCTTCTTAATCAAAGTTCAGATCTTAGATTTGTTTAAAAAACTAATACTAAACCCCATGCTCAGTAATAAAGGTAAAATTGCACATAAAACCTTCTTTTTTGAATTCTCGCAAGTTGGGGTTTTTTTTTTAGATTTTGAATAGAATAGAATAGTTCATTTCTGAAGTCAAGATTTTTCCTTTTATGGTGTGATTATATCCTACTAAGACTCCTGGGATAGAATTCTAACATAAGTAGGTTTGTCCTTAATATATTCAAACCTCATCAATTTTGCTTAAACGATATTCAAGCATGAATGTTAACTACTAGAATTGTAGGCTTTGGAGTTTTGTAATCACTGTGGAATCACGGTGGAATAAGGAAGATGAGATTCTTTTATGGTTCTGACTGCACTGTTCAGCAGAGGCATTGTGCAAATCACTCAATTTAATAGAGACTGATTCTGAAGTAAGTAAAAACAGGAGAAAAAGTCTCCCAAAGAGCCTTTTCAGCATATAGTTTTAGGGAAGGTAGTTTACTTGTGATCATACTGCTTTTTCATCAGCAATATTGTCTCCTCCCTGTCTCTTACTGCTAAGTTACATAGCATTTGAGGAAGAAACAGGTAGGCATGTGTTCATAGCAAGTTAGCATAGATTTATGCTTCATATAATCAAGGAAGGAGCTATCTCAGGATTAGCCCAGAGAACAGGGCCAGCCAGTGCACAGTGGGCTGTTCTCCAGATAGGGCTTCTGTTCTGATGAGTATTTTTATATTCACATTGCTTGTTATATATTTGGAGGAACTTCCAATGTGTACCTGCGGTTAGTGCTGTATAGTGTTGTGTGATTTATGTAAGAAGGGACCCTCTGTGAAGTATGCATAGGATAGGAAGAGCTTCTCAAGAGTGTAAGCTAGAAAACTCCTGAGCTCTGATACATCCTCTCTGTTTTGACATGTTTTTGCTCTTTTGGGTCGATGAACTTTTTGACTTGCTTTTTTTCATAGTTGATAAGCTGTTCATGTTGCAGACAGTCTTTTTATCAGACTTTCTCCCCTCTTTTCCAGGAGCTTGACCTTGTTGTATAGATTTTAGTTCTAGACACTTTTACAACAGCTGAGTTCAAAGAGCGCTTCTCTGCATCCCCGCTGCTCTCCTGAGGCACACGTTCTAGTGTGTTAGTCAACCTGCAGCTTCATTTCCCTTCTTGGTATGGTGTGTAGGATGCTAGGTCTGAGGAGTTTTGTGGCTCAGAGACTTGCCTGTTCCTAGGAAAAGAAGTATACTTGATCAAGAAGGATAATTTCTGAGCTATTTGTATTTGAGTTTAAATCATACAATCCAAGAATAGGGTAAAATACAGAGCACTTGCTTTCCCTGCAGCAGTTTAGCTTCTCAGTCCAAATCTTCAGCCACTGTTAGCTAATGACTAGAAGACAATACACTGATACCATGATATAAAGACTTTCCCTTTTTCCTTGTACCCTAACATAAACAGTCTAAATAATTTGTGAACATGGCTGATATCGGTAGGCAGAGCAGTTTGAGTCATGATTTCTAACTAGGAGAAAATTCAGGAAAAAAGAAAACGCTACAGAATACTACATGACATAATTTTTTGCATTATGTCACATTGATGATGTAATGAAAATAAAATGATACGGGGAATGTAACATTAAAAGTTGAGATTGCAAAAAAACCCCCCACCATATAGAAAGGAGAATTCTGTGAGAAAAAGGTTGAAGAGATAGTGAGGGAGAGGTTGTGTCTCAATACATGAACAAGAAGAGAGACTAATGTGTGAAAAGGGCAGAGGAAACCTCTAAGAAGTCAGGAGGAAATTGTCATATGGCATTTGTTGGTCAAGAGTTTTTAATTAGAGATGTGTAAGAATTTGAAGTTAGTGAAAGTAAGACTAACATAGAGGCACATCTGAAATGCTACTCTACCACTGTGTCTTGGGTATAACTTCAAACTTTTTAATCTTAAAATGCCATGGGCTAAGTTGTGGTCTATTATGCCTGTGTACCTCTAGCAAAAGCACTTGAATTCAAAAAAATTACGCCAGCTACTAATCAGAGCAAAAGCCTTCTGGCTTGAAATCAACATGATAAAGGAGAAATAAGATAACTGGCAGTTCAGAGTACAGGAAAGCACTGAAAGTGAAATCCTAAACGCTAGTTTTAAATTACCAAAGAGGACCTATGAATACTGTTCTGATAGTCATTAAATGAGAAAGAAGAACTTAATAGAGAAGATCATCCTGTTTTGGGTATACACATATCTTTGACCTTGCTGCATTATTCACTCTTTGAAATTGAGGAACTCAAAAGTATTACATTATATATAGGCCACTCTTTTAATTTTTTATCAGTACTTTTCTCCCAATGTTATTTTAAAGTCAACACAGCTAACAAAACCATTTGTTACTAATGATCAGGATCACTGCTATTGAATATTTGTGCCATAATTGAATGCTGTTAGACATGTAATTTGAATTATTTTTGTTGGTTACTGTGTTTTTTTTTCAGATTTGCTAGAGGTCCTTTCCCATAGGGAAAAAAAAAGTTGCTAAGAATTAAGTTTTAATTATGCCAGAAAAGAGAAGCAAATACAAGGTATGGTATGAAAGCAGTGTACCTGATAAACACACTTGTCATGATGTCAGAATTTGTTGCTATGAATGTGATGTCATAATGTAAACAGTGTCAGAAGTAATGTTTTTATGAAACACTGGGCAGAGTTTGTCTCTTATAGCAATGTAATCTGGAATTACTTTTTAGACGTGTGTACAATCAAGATTCAGAATTAAGGTCAAGATTCCTGTCTGTATTGGGTTTACACGGCAAGGTTTTGGTAGCAGGGGGGCTACAGGGGTGGCTTCTGTGAGAAACTGCTACAAGCTTCCCCTATGTCCGACAGAGCCTATGCCAGCTGGCTCTAAGATGGACCCACCGCTGGCCAAGGGTGAGCCCATCAGTGATGGTGGTAGCACCTCTGGAATAATTTATTTAAGAAGGGGAGGAAAAAAAGCTGTGCAACAGCAATTGCAGTGGAGAAAGAGAACATGTGAGAGAAACAGCCCTGCAGATGCCAAGGTCAGTGAAGAAGGAGGCGGAAGAGGTGCTCCAGACGCTGGTGCAGAGATTCCCCTGCAGCCTGTGGGGAAGACCATGGTGAGTCAGGCTGTCCCCCTGCAGCCCATGGAGGTCCACGGTGGAGCAGATATCCACCTGCAGCCCGTGGAGGACCCCCTGCCGGAGCAGGTGGGTGCCCGAAGGGAGGCTGTGACCCCGTGGGAAGCCCATACTGAAGCAGGCTCCTGGCAGGACCCGTGGACCCGTGGGGAGAGGAGCCCGTGTTGGAGGAGAGGAAGAGTGTGAGGAATCCTCCCCCTGAGGAGGAAGAAGCGGCAAAGACAAGGTGTGATGAACTGACCCCAACCCCCATTTCCCATCTCCCTGTGCTGCTGCAGGGGGAAGAGGTGGAGAAATTGGGGGTAAAGTTAAGCCTGGGAAGAAGGGAGGGGTGGGAGAAGGTGTTTCTAAGATTTGCTTTTATTTCTCATTATCCTACTCTGATTTGATTGGCAATAAATTAAGTTAATTTTCCCCATGCTGAGTCTGTTTTGCCTGTGACAGTAATTGGTGAGTGATCTCTCCCTGCCCTTACCTCAACCCAAGATCCTTTCGTTATATTTTCTGTTCCATGTCCATTTGAGGAGGGGAGTGATAGAGCGGCTTTGTTGGGCACCTGGGGTCCATCCAGGGTCAACCCACCACACTGTCATTCATGCAGCTAGTGTTAGAAAGAGAATGACTATTATGATTGTCAATACTTTTCTTTGGAAAGAAAAATGCATATTTTTATAAACTCATAAAAAAGTACTATTCATTAATGATAAAGCAAAAGATACTGTCACTGCCCACAATTTTGTTGCTTGTAACCTGAATGTTATTAAAAACAAAACAAAAAAACCCCAAAAGCCCAACACATATCACACATTGTATTTTCATTGTTTTGCTGTTTGAGAAATGAGTTCAGGAATGGATTAACTTTTTGTGTATTTAATAAAGTAACTGTCAGAGACTTTAAAAGTTTTAACAATATTTGACATTTCATCCTTTATTTAAGTAAGGGCTGACATTAACTTTGGATTGCTAACTTTTCCAGACAAGCCAAAGCTGTTCTTTTGAGATGTAAATTATTTTGCTGCTTTACTTAGCTGTGAAATTTCCTAGATAACCTTGAGGTCTCTCTTGTCTTTCAGAGCAGTCACATGAAAGTGGTTAGAAACTGTGACCACTGGAAGAAAGTAGCAAATGACAGGGAAACAGTGGGCAAGACTTGTATTAGAGTACAAACAATAACGTCATCATTTGAGACGCAACTCATTCTCTACTGCTGGTAAATTTAGTAAAGGTAGAGGACTATGAGCAGTTCACAAAATTTGGACTATTAACAGTCTTCCCCCCACCTCCAACTGTGTTATTAAAGTAATTACATTTAAATTAATTTTCAAATTTATTGAATTAGTGTATATTATACTGACAAACAGAAAATGGCTCTTTCTTAGTTAACACACATCCAATATCTAAATATTTGAGTTAACGTATGTTTTTGAGATTTAGGTTGCACTAAGTAGTTTTACTGATGTTCCTCAGAAAGGCCAAACTTAACCCTCAATTGCCCAATTCAAAGGAGACAACCTTTCTTCAAATAGTTAATGTTCTCATTATATAAGACTTCTCTTATTCACAGCATCATATGAAATATTAAGTGCATATTTTGAAAAGTAAACTTGACTAGTTATGTAATTTGTCTCATAATGCAGTAAGTGGCAAATTTGACTTATTTTGCTTCCTCACATCTTTAAAACTGAACAAGTCAAGTATTTGGCTGATTTCTTTATGGGGTCAGTCCTGAAGACATTGAAATAACTATAATGCGGTTAATTTCAGTGATTGCATGATTTTACTGTAGGCTATGTGAATGTTAATTCAAAATTTCCAGAGTAGAATTCTGCTCTGGACAACTTGGAAAAAGTGGCATAGATTTAGTTAATGTTTAATAATTTTACAGGGCCTAATATACAATGAACCTGATCTTTAATGGAGTCTCTACACAGCTGTGGAAAAGAGCTACTACTAATGGGCCACCAAAATTGCTTTAGGTATTTTTACAGTAATTAAAACCAGATGGTCAATAACATTTTCCACCGTGTAACAAATTTAGTAGATACTTCTTGTGTAATCAAACACTGATTTACTTAGTTATAAAATGATTTTGTGATTGGATAAGGATGACAGACAAAAACAGGTTAGAGGAAAATACTGATCTTGGTAACATGTTATTCAATTGAAGACAATAGCTAGTCTGGATTTACACCAGGATAGAAGATAGTATTTAGCCCACAGTTCCTAACTCTTGATTTTGAAAAGTTATAAAGAGAATTAATGTTTTGGTCCAGAAGCTTGACAAATATTCTCCACCATAATTTACATGCATAATCAGCTTTTTCTGCATACAGTTGCTCCTGCTTCCTCCCCTGCCTGTTTACTAACAGTCTAACCTGTATTGTTGAAGATGAAACTTTGCAGATTTGCATAGCTATAGCTGTGCTCCTCAATTAGATCAATACAATTCCTATTCAAGTTGGTGCATGTCAGCCCTGACTGAACAGTTTTAGAGCTTTTCATATCACTGGTACTCTCAGGTACTGCAATGAGACAGGTTGTATGTGTTCCACATCCATGAAGAAGTGAGGAATTATGGGCTATGTCTGCAGCAATGTTCAGTTTTGAAGAACTTAATTTTTACCATCTTGTCCTTGTGACAGAATCTACCTTCTCAGGTTGGTGTAACGTTGTTCAATGCAGGGATATAGATGCCTCTATAAGGAGTTCAAATGCCTAAACTATCCAAAAGAAATGCCTGAATAAAGCATGGTATATTTAAATCATCCTTTTTTTCCTGATCTGCCTCCTTTCACACACAGTTAGATACTCAATTTTTTTTTTCCTAGAAGCCAATGCCTAGGGTTTTTTATTCATACAAAATTCTGATTATATTGTAAAAATGCTGCTCTGTGCCTAGCAGGTCAGTGGTTAGTGCACTCATACGAAAGTTGAGAGACAGTGCAAAAGAACAGGGAAGGAAATCCTATTTATGCTTGTGAAAAACTGCTCCCACACCTACCATCTATTTAGTATTCTTTAACTATGAAAAAATGGTTAAGGTGAGGCAGAGATTGTCAGGGTTTCCTGCATATGATATCCTACTTTTCATGAAATAATTCAAGGTTCAGTGGGTAAAGGAGAAAAATGACACTACACACAAGAGGGGGTATGCATCTCCAAATACTAGATAGGCATGTGGATATGGGGAGGCACCTTGTGTTCCATGTGAAATGGTATGATTTCTACAGGAGAGGTTAAAAGGCCCTGCAAGCAACACACACAGCAGAATTCATCATGTCTTGATCCTGGCAGAATTCAGTGAAAATTTAGTCAGATTTTCATCAGGTATAGCTCTCTGTTCAAAACACTTCTCTGGCTATAACAGACCTGAAACACCTAAAGCAGTTCATTAAGGAATTTGGAAATTTGAGGGTTCTGATTTTCACTATACATTTCTTAAGCAGAATATTGAACTAGATGTACATGTCTGTCTTTTTGTAGTCCTGATCCTAAATCTCTTTACTTTCTGGGATATAGCCTTCCAGAGGCCATCTAAGAAGCCAGTTTGTGGAGATGAATTGGTAGCAGTAGCTTGATTAGCTGTTAGTAAGTAAACCTATACTTTCAAAGTACGTGGTGCATAGGAAAGGAAACAAAGGCACCCTATGGCTCTGTAACACAGGGGAGTTGTACGTTTCTTCATTTATTCCTCCAGGAAGATTCTGGACAAAGAGTGAAAAAGAGAATTGGAATGGCTTGGTCTCTGTTATGAGTACAAATCACTGTCTAAAAATAAAAGTGAGGCCAAATGGTAATGTAAGGAGACATAAACACATTGCTTTTTTTGTTGTTGTTCTCACCCTCTTGCTTCTTTTAATATTTAAAACTGGTTTTGGCTGAATGTGGTGTCTCAGTTGAGTCCAATACGAAATATCTACCCTTAGATGCTCTGGGCAACTTTAAAGTCTTAGTAAAACTTGAGTAGCTAATGGCTTTCAATCCATCAAAAAGATGGAGTGGTGCTAATGGCAATCTTGGTGAGTAATTACATCCAAGGGGTTAATATCTATTTCAGTGATGCTTTCTGGCTAATGGAATTGATCTTGACCCTTGCAGACATCCCTGCGCAGAATTGTATATAACATCAATGCTATTCTTCTCGGCGTATGCTTTCCTTAATTCTCCAACAGAACATACACCTCAGCTGATATACTTGATGCGGTATATGTAAAGATAAGCAGTTCTAATACAATAAGCTGTGGTAAGACAAACATAAATCACTTCTCTGTGTGTGTGCATAAATATCTGCCGCCTTTTCTCCCGGTAAAATCTCTGAATCAGAACTCAAACCCACATATATCTGCATCCCTCTGTGGAAGTCACAGCTGATTTACAGCCTGTCCTTATTGGATAACTCCTCATTTAGTCTGTCACTTATGTGATTTGTCTGTGGAATACCAAAGGCACCTAAATACTACAGAAAAATGTAACTTCCAAGTTGTACTCAACAGCTGTGCTGTGTGCTATATGCAAGTTCTTACTGAATATTTTGTTCATTTCCTTGGGTGTGCAATGGATGTGTACAAAAAAAGGGTGATTTTCTCTTATACATAGTTGTTGACAAAATATATTTTTTTTTTAAGGAGAAAACTCAGAGGGACATCTTGTAGACTTTACTTTCTACTATACTGATTTATTTTTTGCTTTCAAACCATGTTTCTGATTCATGCCACATTTAATTCATGCCACATTTAATTAAGTACAGCTAAACAACTATTGCTAAATATATCATACTTCAGGGGAAAAGGTAAAACAGTAAAGCAGTGTCTCATGAAACTAGCAGAGCAGAGTAAGGCTTGTCTGTGTATTGTACACTAATAGAACTAATAAAATAAGAAATATACATAGTAACTTTTTTTCTAGAATGGTTCACTGTAGTAGCTTTCATTTTCTTTTAAGCTGATTGAGGTAAACCAAAGAAAAAAAGTTGTTTCACTCATGCTAGGAAAAAGGCCTAGATTTATTTGGATCCTCCATCCTATTCTTAATCTAGTTCCTTAGTACAAAAAATGCTTCCTGTGATTTATGTGCTGGGGTTTAAAGTAAATTCATAGAAAATATATTCATCTATCAATTAATATTTTTTTTTTTATTCTGGAAACAGCATAGGAAGGGGAATACCAAGTGGCAGAAATTAAGAATTATTTTATGATTCCTTTAAATAACAAACATTTCCTTAAAATGTAGAATCCAAGACAGTTTGTTTTCCTACAGATTTGTCTCAGGACAGTTTGACTATGGAGTCTAGGAAGGTTTAAGGTCATCCTAAAGCCTTTCGCTAAGGAATGGTACTTATGAGACAAGGGGAGTCAAAAGAATCTCAGTAGACATAATAAGGGGGGATGAAGGATGATGTTTAGCGCTTACATTGTTGAAATTAGCTGAGGCAAAGACAGTCTTTGATAAGAAGAGCTAGTCCCAAGGACCAGCCAATGAGGTAAAGACAGCTCCTGATAAGAAGCAGGAGCAGGCCCCAAGAGCCAGCTAAGACTGGTCTTGCGGCTTGGGTGAATACCAAGAAATCACTGAGCCTGCACAAGAAAAAAGGTTACTAGCGGTGACGAAGAGGAGTCATCTATCTTCATCTCTGCGACCACCAGACAACCACCATAAAGAGGCACTGCGCAAGCGCAGTTGAGAGGAGACTATGGAAATGACCTCTTGGAGCTAATTTTAATATGGAGCGGGGATAGGTCATGCATATGTATAGGTGTATTGTGAATATGTAACACTTGACTGTATAAACTTGAGACAAACTGCCGAGTGCGGCGCGCACGACTTTGGTGGGACTACCCCCCGTGCGGCCCAGCGCTGAATGAACATACCTACTTTACAATCTCACTGATTGTGGAGTCTGTTTTCCGCACGTCACTTAGAGGATCATTCTTCTCTACCTGGCTGCTTATTTTCATGAAAACTGCAGAAAAACAATTATTTTTTGAGACTGTTTCACCTCTGTCAAATTCTTCTAAGATCATTCGGTTCATACGAAAGTGATTGAAGACATACTCAGACACTGACAATGGCACAGGGAAAGTTACTAAATCAGTGTGGTTTCCATGGGAAACAAGCTGAAGTAAACCAAAGGAAAATCCATGATAAAAGATCTTCAGTGGACCTCAGAGGTAAGGAAGTCACCTCAGACCTGCAGGATGAATTTAGTGCATCAGATGTTCTTATTTGTGTTAGTCCCATTAGTCTGTATTTTAAATGCACTGTATAGTTTACCAATGGGTTTCAGTGTTGACATTTTATTTCCTTCCTTGAGACCTGTTACCATTCTTGTTAATGCTCTTGCTTTTCTAAGAATTAGAATTGATGTTACTATCATTACCTGGTATCTAGAGGTCATCCTTCTCAGCCTGAGTTGATGAAATCAATTTCCAGTTTCTGCTTGATAACAGAAGCAAGAATACCAAGAGGTAGAAAGAAATATAATCTGAGCTGCATCATGTTAGTTTTCTGAGTTGTCTCAGAAACACTATTCTGCAATTGCTTTCAAAAGACCCAGCAAATGTTGCAAGATTTGCAACAAACTTGTATCTTGAAAAACTCAGCCCTCCTGCCTGCCTCAACTTAAAAAACATTTTTATTGTTTTATTTTGCTGTTGTTGTGCAAAATAATAACTTTTCAGTGACAGCGTTCAATAGTTTTTCCTGTAGTCTACAAAAAACTTTTAAAAACATAAATATTAATGTGCTACTATCATGAGTCTATATTATAGTGAGCTTTCACTTAGCTAATCTGTCTGGTGTTAGGTGCTTTAGTATAACCAAGACATAAACAGTTTTAGAGCCACATTGAGTTCAAGCAAAGGGATGGCAAGAATTCATGCAGTTATGAGTTACTTTTCTGCATGGCAATTTCTAGCTAGTGAGCTGGAAAAAAAAAAAATACAAGTCATGAAATAAATGATGAGTCTGAGAACCACCCATCCATCACTATATTTTGCAATGATAATTTTTTAATAAGTAGCAGTCTGTAATGCCTCAGAACTCCTCCTAAAGTTCCTTGAGATATCTAATTATTCAGAATAATACTTTATTCAGACAAAACAGAATTCAAATGTGAAAGTTTGTTTTGAGTCTGTGGAATACAGTAATTATCTTGTCCCTTAATTTTCTGATTTTTATTTCATTTACTTAGTAGCTTCTACAGTCATGCTAAAAAAATAGCAACAATGGATATCTAAACAGTCATTGTGATTATACTTAATTCAAACACCACAATCAGAAAAACAGTTCTTGGTAGCAGATAACGTTGAATCACCAAACTAAAACTGAGCCTAGAGACTTTTCACGATTCAATTCCAACAAGAAGGAAAACAAAATAAATAGGATTGTCTGAAACATTTTAAGAACAAAATCTGAAAGAGGAGGGGTTTTTTTTATTATTTCAGAAACCACTACTTAGTTCTAGTAAAAAGAATTGTGATAGCAATCTACACCTTCTATATTGGAAGTGTTTCAAAGCAAGAGTTGCTGCCCACTGCTTTCTCTAGCCATCTTTTCTTGTCTTCTGGCCAATGGCACATGTGAGGGGAAGGTGGAAGCTGGAATTCAGGCAGGAAACCATTATCGTTCACAGCTCAGTAAACAGGAATTTTGCCATGGCTAGTTTAAGTTGACAGGCTTTGTATTGACCTGACAGGACATGGGCCTGGGCTGATTTTAGCTTCTTTTAACAATTTCCTAGTGGTTGACTCTTGCTTATCTGTTTTGATTCAAGCTCCGTGAACGCCATAGATCATAAAAGTCTGACATACCTAGGGAGTAGATTATCAGGTCTGGCGTAACAGGTAGTATGGTAGCCCAGCAAACAACAGCCCTTTGTGCCAGCTGAGACAGCAGGAGGTTATTGTGCAGCTTTCAAACTTCATCTGAGGACCAGTGGGAAAAAAAAGCAGACTGTGATTAGAAAACATTTAAAAATAGTTTCAAGTGCATCCAAGAGTGAGGAGGAAGACAGCCGCATCACCAGCATTGTGCTGCTCATGGTGGACAATTATGTATTTTGGTACCTCACAGTGACACCTCACAGGACATCTGTACCTAAGTCAGAGGACATTGGAAAGGTGAGCATAACATGAGAGAAAAGGAGTGGATATTATTAAGTTTTCTTTCATGAGAGTTTTAAGGACTTCTTTTTATTAATGGACCATCGATCTTATTGTAACTGGATTAATGATAAATGTACTTTGATTGGATAATTTGGATGTTAACTGAGTTAATGCTAAATTTTGGTTCGACTTACAAAGTGTGTTCTACTTTTGCCAACAAGATTTAAACCATAACACTTTTGGTAAAGCCTTTGTGGAGACAGTGTTATCTTGGGCCATGCACAAACATATTTATCTCACTCTTCCATTTTCTCCCTTTCCAAGGTTTTGACTACTGGGCAAAGCTGTGGGTGTACCTGACTGAGCAGCAGCATGTAGCATAAGAGATCTCCAAGCCAGAGAGAGACTGCGGTGCTGCAGAGATGTGAGGTACGGTTCTTGCTGTCAGAGGAACCTCCCAATATAGACAGTGGGATTCAGAGATTTGTAAGGTGCAGAAGCAGTTGCGTAAGATATACAGGATGCTTGTGAAAATATGGGTTTGGAGATGTTTGTACTCTGTATCCAGGAATTAGAGAAAGGAAAACAGGCTTTGTGGTTAGAGAGTGCAAGGCTGAGGAAAGGAGTTCCGTTGGGTTTTGATCTTGGTTTGGGAACATACAGAGGGGAACACAGAGAGTGAAGGAAAATGTAATTTTTGGCTAAATTGGTTTTGGACTGTAGTTACTAGCGTCTTGAAGTTTGACTGGTTGAGTGGCATACCTTTTTTTTTTTTTAATGTAAACTATCAAGGCTAATATCACATTATGTGTACTGAGCTTCTTGACTTCACAAGGGTTAAAGGTAGCAGTTCATAATTATGTCTGAAGATCAGTCAGATTGAAAGGTGTGATTATATTGCTTTGCTTCATCCATTTTGCTTCCTATTAATGTTTGTTTAAAAAAAAAAAAAAGACTTTTCCTATATTTGTTGTTGCAAATGATATAGGAAAATGTTGAACAGGCTGCATCCCAACATAGGTTCCAATGATTTCCCCCTGTGACTTCACTGTGAAGTAAAAACATTTACATTTTGTTTCTTTGCATGAATAGAACCAAGCTTCTGTTCACGCAAATGTCTTCTCTCTGTCTTCAAAGGTGCTTATTTTCCCTGGAAGTCATTGTAAAAGCCTTTTAGAAATGCAGTGTGAAATGGGACAACCTTTATTCTCATGGTCTTTGAGTCCTTCAGACAATTCTAGTGACTTTTTGTGGCATGATTCCTCTTGACAAAAACCAGTCTGACTTAAGTCCATTATATCCCATTTTTCTGGGTTATTTTTGTGAAATCTTCTACCAATTTGTCCAGCATAGCCATCAGATTTACTGCTTTGTATTTTTCTATATCCTCCCTGGAATCTTTTCTGGGAAAAAAAAAAAAAAAGTTTACTTCTTTGTGGTTCCTGAGAACCAAGAAGTTTTTAAATGCATGTACTCCACTTATTTACCTTTAAATTTGTGTAGGAAGCTTGGACTGATACTGTGTAGCTTTGTTTCTTGCTACTCCTTTTACATGTGTCACAATCTCTTGCCTTTGAATTTTCTGCATCTCTCAAAGGAAAATCCTACATTCACAAGGTTTTGTTTTAGGAACCCCTGATCCCTCAAACATGCCAAGTTCCATTTGTCAACCCTCCCCACACCACCCCACCACCTTTTCTCTTGACTGTCTTTCATCTTCAGTGATGTAATCAGTCCTAATTGGTTAATCAGTGCTCTCCAGGTGGAAGGGGAGCCACATGTCCAGCAGTTGTTCGAAGTAACAACATTTCCCAGGAGGATGCATCTGTGCCTGTGAGTCCATCCAACACAAAATCTGAAGGCAGGCAGATGTGAGCTGTATATAGTATTCAGTTATCTGCTGATAACGAAGTTCAAAATTGGATTTGGTAGATGTACCTAAGGTGCAGTAATCACAATATATCCCCTCCAGAAATGTGACTGTGAGCTGCTAGAAATCCATCTGTCTAGCTTGCCTATATATATGTGTTTGAATCTTTCTAGCAAGGGAGTGTTTAACGTATGTTGTTCTAGAGACCTGCACCCTCCATTGAAATATTTTCAGATTTCCTGCTTAAGGGAGCACACTCACGTACTAACATTTGTAACTGTCACACAACTGATCTTATGGATTAGTGGGGAAGGAGCCTTCCATGGTATGCTCTTTATAATAGGTTTTAACTTGAAGCCTCCTCTTCAAATAGACTAGGATTGAGCCACTATCATTATTCATCATCTTGAGATGTGGAAAAGTTTGACGTGGTAAGAATAGGTATGGAAAATTTTGTGAAGGGCTTAGAAAAGTTACCCCTTCTCAACATCAAACTTGGTTTAACAATAGGTGTAGTGCAGCTGGATTCCCCCCCCCCCCCCTTTTTTTTTTAAATTCATGTCAGGTAGTGTTACATTTTGCACTACTGAGCTAGACCACAAAAATTGTTTACTTTGTGTTAGAAAGACTCTTTTAATGGAGTCCTCCTACGTAAGGCATTCGCTTCTCAGACGTGTAAGAAAGTGCCAAATTTGTTTTTCACTTTGACTCACAAAACAATGAACAGTAACGTGCTTTTCCATGACACACCATCCCAGAGGAAGCTAAATGGAAACACTGCTTGGAGGATGTAGTGCAATATGCTTTCCTGACTTCTTCCTCTATCCTTTTCTCTCAGACAGTGGAAGTCCCCTGAACTCCTCATAAGGCCCACACAAGCACTGAAGATGCCTTTTTGGTTATGGCAAAGAAAAAACCCGTGAGACCCAAATTTGTGAACCTGGCATTCCTGATTTCAACTGGAATGAGACAAGGCAGCTATTGTAAATCATGTCAGTAGGTAGTTCAATATTGTAACTCCACTGACAGACAATGTATGTGAAATGGGAGTCAGATCCTATTAGTCTCTTGGATCAGCAAAAATGAAATCTAGGTTTCTCATTGTATTAATTGAAAACTAGATACTACGTAAGTGCCAGAATTTTGCATGAAGGAACATATTACTAGTAACTAACATGATTTAGAGAAAAAAGGAATTCACATTCACCTCATGTTTTCAGTATTTCAGTCTTGAAAAATGTTTGTCTGGGCTTGTCCTGTCAGTTTTGATCTGAGCTGGTTAGGGACTTGAATGTCCGTAACTGCAGAGGAGTTTTTGAACCTGAAGTAATTATGTCAAATAATAACTATTATTTTTGCACTTCTGTAAGTTTTTTAGAACTGTGCTAACATCATCTATAAAAACACCTTCCTGAATGAAAGATCCAAAGCAGATTTTCAGCAATGATTGAATCATTACCTCCTGAAAAGAAGTGTTTGCAAAGGAAATGCTGACAAAACATTAGCCATCAAAGTGTGTGTAGTCATAATGAAGAGTTTGATAATGGTTGTGATAATGAGTTACTAACTTTTTTGTGCAGTAGAAGTGATGGCATGACTAATTTATTTAACTTTTGTAACTGTATCTTAGCACGTACATTTATTCAGCTGTTAAAATTCACTTACAATAGTTTTAGCTTTCTAAAATAAAGCCTGTTTCTATTCCAAGGTTATAATGGACTTGCTAATGGGGTATTGACTACTGTTTCTTATCGTCCATCTTCTGGTGGAAAGGTGATCATTACTTTTCACTTAATAATTCCCAATTTTCTGCACATTCACATAAAATTACTTTTATTAGGAATTCATTCAACTTTCAGTTGAAGAGAGCCCCAGCAGCAGCTAGTGTTTAATAAAGTTATTTTCTGTACAGCATAAAATTGCAGTTTCAGGGATTCCTCAGAATTAAGAACTTGAATCATATGCACATCTTCAGACTTGAAATTTGGGTGCTATCATCTCAGTTGATAAGGAAAATCTAATATAAAATTGATTTTAAAAAGGTTTAATGTGGTAGCATGTCTCATTGAAATGAACTGTTGTTAAGAAACTCTTGAGAAGAAAGAATGAAGTTGACAATTTAATTCTGTATTTGGATTGCTATGCTTTTAAAATAAAAGGCAAGGACAATATAAAAGCTCCAAAGAGAGGAAGTTTCCAAGTATTTGGTTCTGTCAGGCTCAGCACAAGAAGCAGAAAATGCAAGAAACATCCATTTCCCCATCTTTTCAGTAGGGACTTGGGTTAGCATCAGCTTTTATTAAAGCTCATAACGCCTTCTGTTTCCTTAACAATCCCCAAAATTTTGAGAAACTACCCACCTTACAAGTATGTGTTTGGTTGCATCACCGATTGCTAAAGTCAGGCAGCACCTTAGAAAGTGACACTTAGACATGAATTGCAGCTCTCTTGGGTCAAAACATCCATTCCTTAGGACTGTACTGTTTTCCTGATTTCAAATGCATAAAACCTCCACTTCAATTATCAAAGAGTGACTGAGCACAAAGACTCAATTCTTTTATGATAATAATTAGATCCTCATAAACATGTTGATTAATATGGGAAGAAAATTATCAGAAAGCTTTAACAGTACAGTTCATATTCTGCTTAAATTGTACTTTAGCTCTCTGATGAGCTGTTTTCAACAGTGCTCCAAAAACCAGGAAGAGATTAAAAGTAGAGTATAGAGCATTAAAGGTTTCATTTGTAGAGAGAATCCTTTCAGTGTTGAGAAACTTTCCAGATTTCTAGACAGAGTGTAGAACCAGTAACCAAACTGAAGGAAACTCTTTGTCATGCAAGTTTAAAGTTAGCTTTATCTATGATCCTTCACTAAAAATGTTCCCAGTTCCTGACCTCAGTTCCCATGGCAATCAGTTGCAACTCAGTGTTAAGAGCAAAAAGCTTTGTGAACACAATTTAAGCATGAGCATTCAACTATACGATACTCTTTGTAGTGACTGAGTTTTTCTTTGTTACAGCTCTTAAATTCCTACTGAGGTTTCTCTACTGTTACTGGTGCAAGAACTTGACATATTGCATAAAAAGTGAACTTACTAAATAGAGATTTTCTTTTTCTTTTCTTTTTCTGTGTAGAGATCTTCTGAGACTGTGGTGTAGTCTTCCAACCTGCATGATCTCTGGTAAGCTTTTACAGCATTTTTTTCTCTGCTTAAAGAATTTCTTTCAAGTTAGAGCACAGTGAAAGGAGTCATGATGTAGTGCAAAAGAAAGTCCCCAAGTTTCAATCAGCTTTAATCAAGTAATTCTAGTCAGTACTAGGAAACAGACTGAACAGTGGTTACTATGTGTTACTTGGTGTATGCTGGTTGCCTGTGAAATACTGAAGAGCTGTTAAGACAGGTGTTCAAATCTTACAGTATTGGTAGACACTAATACTGTTGCTTTCTGATTGCCTGTTGTTATGAGCCCACATAACAAACATGAGTGTAACATGTAAATATAAAATCTGCAAGTACAGACATTTACAGATAGCAAGAGCAAACAAAATTAGGCATATGCTGAAGAGTTTTTCAAAGATGTGAATTTAGATTTGAGTCAATGATTACTTGTAACAGGCCACTGTGCCCACAGTTTTGTGCTAACTGGAAAGACAAAATAGGAAGTATTGGTATGAACTAAATCTACATTTAGACACTTTTTTTTGAAGTAGTACTGCTAAAATGTGTCATTTCACCTGCACTACATAGATCAAAGCTATTGATATGTGTTTGATCATTTATTCCGCTGTGAGCAAAAGTCATCAGGATACCATTTTGAAATGCATAGCTTACTACTCTGTAAAGAGATCTTATTTCAGAACTCTAATGTGCCTCCTCCATATAAAATGATTTTCACACCTGATTGCAATACCGTCATTTGACCTCCTAAGGTCAGTCAGCAGGGTGGTGTCTTAGTTGACTTCAGAGCTGGTAAAATTTCCTAGCACCCAAGTTTTCTGATACCTAAATTTGAACTTTTTATTTTTAGTGGTACACTTGAAAAAATATATGTGAGAGATTCTCAGGTGTTAATTGTAAGCTGTTTGGTCCCATATACTCATACAGGGCCTAGGGCAACTGAAAGGAGCACAGGGAGAAAGCTGCTTAGAAGAGAGAGGTTCCCTTACCTTATGTCTTGCAGCTCTGGAATGAGATCCAAGCAGGGGAAAGATCTGCAATGCATGAACTATATGGGTATGCCTGGTTACCCTGTGCATTATTCCCCCAAGAATTACAATCCTTATGGTAGTAGAGTTTACTGCTGTTATAAGTAGCAAGTTACTCCGTATAACTTGCTTTGCTGCCTGTTAAATACATCACCTATGTCTCAACATGACTGACCACACAGAACTGTCTAAGCATGAGGGAGATTCTAAAGAAACATGGAAATAATTCAAGATTGTCCTTGTCTGCTCTTGGTATTTAGAAGTTTTTTATTCAATGCCTCCAAAATTCACTTCGTTTCTTGATTGACTTCCAAGAGCAGATGGTGCAGTAGAGCAGCAGTGACACCACAAAACTTATTAAAAAACTGGTCCTTAGGGAATGAAGGTAGAGGTTTGATTTCATGGAAATAACTGAAGATGCTCTGCAAGTGTTCCACAGACTACATTGCATTGCTCTATTACTTCAGTGCTTTTATAGTATAAACAGATATTTAAATTCATCTTATTTTCTGATAGAGAAAGAAAATTATCATCCCGTTTACCTTCTAGCAAAGAGGAAAATGCAAGGAAGGTTCAATGATGTTACGCATTTGCTCCCAACAAAAAATAACATAGTTGGCTCACTGAAACGTTAACAAAAATTATTATCATGGTTGTCATTTTTGATGGGAACAATATCCAAGTTTTTGATCCATGACATGGCACAGAAAATATTGTTGAATTACTCTGCTGGAAAAATTAATAATGCATGTTATGACACAGCATGTAGTACTGCACAAAGAAATGATTTTGAGAACCATTTTGGTCCTCTGCTTAAATGGTTGTGCTTCATATGTTGATGATCCACTTTTGCCCACAGATTTCTCCTGTGCATTGTTACCTGAAAGAGTTAAATCTTATTTGCTTTGTTGTTTGTGTTTGTCTCTAACAACCTGGCTTTCACAAGCACTAAAAATTTATGCTGCCTCTGGATGGTGCACTCCTTTCTGCACATCTGCTAACTTGTATCTGCATGCACAGTGATACATGAAGACAGCAGACCTGTTCTGCAGTGCAGAGAGCAGGACTCCATGGTATACTTGAGGGAAGCACTTCACCTTATATCACATAATGTTCAGACAAACCTGCTTTTTAAAACATAGTTCACATTCCCTCTGGGATTGTGGAGCAAACAGATATTGGAGTGTTTTATTTGCACAAAGCACCTTGAGTACCCAGAAAGGATGAGCCAGGAATTTCTTCTGAGGTATTTTGAATTTTTTTCTCTTTATATATATATCCTATCCCTTCTCATAAACTTTATTCTATTCCCTGTCTAGTGTAGCATTTTCTCATCACAGTATATTATTCTGCAAACACTGGGGAAAAATTGTGCACTATCAAGTGAGAGATAAGTTCCTTGAAGATGGTCAGATCTTTTTAGCTTCCAGTCTTAGCAAAAAACCCCAGAAACAAAATCAGTTCTATAGACCAGGTTACTTCCCAAGACCCATGTACAGTTAAGAATCTTAGACTGAAGCTTTCTTTCTTTCAGAGGAAAATGTTTATACCAACACCTAGTAGGTTATTCCTACCTTATTGGTCCTTCTGGAACTTTACACAGAAGGGCCTCTATGGGGCATAGGATTGTTTGGTTCCCAGATAAAAGCGTGGCAGAAAGTAGAGAAAGTGCAGCATAAAGTGTGATCTGGGAACATCTTTTACCTAGATTTATAAGTAGCCTCATCTCTTTAGCCACTTGATTCCTGTGTATCAGAGCTTTGAGGAATATGAGTGGTATCGAAATCCATGAGGTTCAGCTTGGGAGATCTCAGCCTGTTCCCATAGACCTCCTGGCTGTGGAGTGAAGGCTTTTAAAGCCACTACTTCAAAAAGTCGGTTTCTTATGGCTATTCTTTTAAAATGATTGCGTTAAGATGATGAAAAGATCTGGAGAGTTTTATCAAAGAAATGGTGTATGTGTTGTCAGTTCTGTGATGAGAGGGTAAATCCAGATCAAATTGTACCAAAATCAGGATTTTGCACTAATTTCAAAGCAACAAGCTGTCTACCCAAGTAAGAAGTTGGAGCGTACGCAGTCAAAGCGCTGGTATAATAGGGCACTGTCATACAGACCGTGGAATGTTTGCAAAGCATTTTCTGTTATTTTCCATGAAGCCAAACCTCTACTTAAATCCCTGAATACCAGTATTTTTGTAACTCTTGTGGTGCCACTGCTGCTCGCAGGATCTGTATGGTGTACAGTTTCGTGATTGACAAATGCAAAAGATGCCAGAGGCATATTTCTTGCTGCTGAAAGAAGAAATTTGTGCTTCTATATTTGAACTGTCAGCCATGAGCTGTTAGAAGGTTATGAAACAACCAGGTACAGGGCTACTGCATGTAGCCCGCTCAGCTACAGTACCTGAACAGATCATCCAGGCATTTAACCACTCACACAGACTTCAGACTACTAAGGAAAGCAACTATAAGTGACTAGAGAGATAACTATATTGGTCATAAATCACAATATATGAACTTAATTTTCTAAGATACCTAAGCCATTGAAAATCAGAAGATGACAATAATCAGCAAGAAACAGTGAATTGCCACCAATGTATCAAACACAATGAAGGCATGAATCAAGGAAAACATTAGGAAATAGGGAAAACAAGCATATACATTACCAGAAACTGCAACCTGAAAAACATCTCCAGAAAAGTAGCTATATCCAGAATACATTTTACCCCTATTATAGCTTCAAAGCTGACTACTATAACATTTTTTTTTTCCCATGGTCAACAAGAATATATATAATTTTTACTCAGAACATGTGATTCAGCAACTTTATTTTTTTTGTTTGTTTTGGTTTTGGTTTTGTTCTGGTATTCCTGACTAAGCTCTTCCTGGCCAGGTTCTAATAGATTACACTGATGATAATTTAAAAGCACTTGTTAGGTCCTCATTGCAACTGCTTCTAAGTGATAACTGGCTCAGTCAAAGACCCTGTTAGCTGATGAATGACCATGATTGCTGTGGGAGAAAATATGCCTGTTTTCTGTAGGAAATCCTGCTTCTTAGATTCCTGGGGTCCCTGGGACTGACACAGCTCCACCACTTCATCACTGCGCTTTAGCTTTGTCCATGAGTAAATAACAGGCAGTGTTCTGGTGATGATTTTGGGGTCCCTGTATGCACAATTAATACCCTTTTTTTCTTCAAGTTTGGGCTTTAGAAATCAACCATTCAAATCAAGAAAGACTTTGAAGACTTGATGAGCCTTTAAGAGCTAATAATCTAAATTAAATAAGTATGAGGTGCTGTTAATTGGTCACATAAGAAGCTTATTGAGACCAACTATGCATAGAAATGCTTTGTAACTTAGAGAAGAGCCAAAATGAATGAAGTTGGATTTCTCCAGGGCTTATTTGTTTGTATTTTGTATTTTTGGAACCAAGTGGAATGCTGTGAACATGTACAAACCCCACCTGCTCACTTCATTGTAAGTATCACTAAATATTTGAGCTCTAACCCAATAGCATCACATGATTAGAATAACTTAAGCTCCTGGTGAACCTTGAGGGATCTGCCTTGTAACCTGTACCTACAGTACTTGGGTTGTGGATCTCCTACTTTCTGTAAAGAAGTAATAGAAGGAATGCTAGTCATCAGGAAACATGTCACAGAGCTCAAAAGAAGAAATAATGTTCTAACATTGTGAGACAAAGTGAAACTTAGAATATATGCATCCAGTGTGCTGGGACCTGAACAAACGGATGAGCAGAAGGACCTGATTTTCTGAGCATTTTATCTGTGAGAAAAGTCAAGGTACAATTATGCTGGGTTTTTTTCTAATAATTTCAATGCTAGTTTCTGCATTCAGTGTTAGTCCTGCAGCAAAGAAAGTACCGCCCCATAATTTGTCTGTCAGTGTCCAGATCCACATAAATACACCACTGAATTGCTTGCTGCCAAGTACAAGTGAGAAGGTTATTTTGAGACATTGCTTACATGCAACAGAAATCTTTCAGCTCAGGAAGCAATGTACCATGTCTACTCTTTGCTATTCTCAGTAAAAATCATATAAAGAAAATACAAACTGATTTAGGAAAAGGTTGAGCTTACAGAGAACCAAAAGTAGCTACAATAACAACAGGGCCAGAGACCTGCTTTTGAGACAAGATGCTCTTCAGTTAAGCATAGTGACAAAAAACTTCAGGCAAATTCATAAAAGGAAAGTTTAGTCAATAGCATCCTGCATTTGAATGCCTCACTGTGCCCCTTACTGGTAATTTTTTTCTTGTGCAACCTAGGATAACAGCAGAGGCAGCTAATGGAAAGGGAGCAGCTCTCACAGCAGTTTGCAGGCTCCTCCCTCAGAAAACATCTCCTGGGAGCTGCTTTTTCTAGGAACCTCTTCTGGTGGCTTGCTGCCGCTAGTGAAAGTTAACTGCTGGAAATGGGATATAAAGAAAAGCAGTTCTTACCACAAGGTCAAACACTGGCACAAAGGCCTAGGATGGTTCTGGGACTTCCATCTTTGACATGCCCAAGACTTGACTGGACATGGCTGTAAGCAATCTGATCCTATCAATTCTACTTTGAGTGAGGGGTTGACTACTTGACCTCCAGACATCCCTTCCAACCTAAATTATTCTATGATTCTTAGATCTTCCAAACTGATTACTGATAACATAACACTTAAAATATATTGAGTAACCATCACTGTTTTGTCTGTGTCCTGGTTTCAGCTGGGATAGAGTTAACTGTCTTCCTAGTAGCTGGTACAGTGCTATGTTTTGAGTTCAGTATGCGAAGAATGTTGATAACACTGATGTTTTCAGTTGTTGCTCAGTAGTGTTTAGACTAAAGTCAAGGATTTTCAGCTTCTCATGCCCAGCTAGCGAGAAAAGCTGGAGGGGCACAAGAAGTTGACACAGGACACAGCCAGGGCAGCTGACCCAAACTGGCCAACGGGGTATTCCATACCATGTGACGTCCCATCCAGTATAGGAACTGGGAAGGGGGGGCGGGGAATCGCGGCTCAGGGACTGGCTGGGTGTCAGTCGGCGGGTGGTGAGCAATTGCACTGCACATCATTTGTACATTCCAATCCTTTCATTATTATTGTTGTCATTTTATTAGTGTTATCATTATCATTATTAGTTCCTTCTTTTCTGTTCTATTAAACCGTTCTTATCTCAACCCACGGGTTTTGCTTCTTTTTCCCGATTATCTCCCCCATCCCACTGGGTGGGGGGGAGTGAGTGAGTGGCTGTGTGGTGTTTAGTTGCTGGCTGGGGTTAAACCACGACAGTCTGGCACCTGAATTATTTACGAGACCTTAAAATAAATAAAGACAAAATCCTGCCTCACTATCTTTTCAAAGTATGGCTAACCTAAGAGTCACAGTTGCTTTTGGTTTTGATGTAGTGGCATTAGAGAATTTTTTTGAAAAATATTACTGCAACGTCTAGGAGAACATTAGTTTGGCTAGAACTACTCTGTTGCTACCAAGTATTACCAATGTCTTTATCTGATCAGAGATGTCCCCCTTTGTGTTTTACAATACCTGAGGTAGTTGTCTGTCTGATGTTATTGAGCTCAGTAACACACAAAATTGATACTGCCAGGGATTACATGAGTTACAGTGGGTGAATTTTGTTGCTCTTTTTATTTCTATTGTTAGAGGAAGATGTATTAAAGAATATAGAAATGTGTGTGCATTTTTAATACTGTATTTTATTGATGTTTCATACAGTAAAGAAGAGTCTGATAAATAAACAGAATTTATAGAAATAGAAAGGTAGTAAGCAGTCTTCCCTCATTCTCACTTTTATTTGTGTTCTGTACATGCAGAACTGAGAGGCTTCATGCCAGCCTAATGCGTTACTCACTGAAGACTCTTTCCAACAAATAAATTCAATAATGAAGTAGTTAAAAGCCCTGTATATTCACATTTGTAAATGGGATATGTATCAACAATGGCATGTTGTTATTGATTTTGTAATAAGCTGCACTAATCAACTAACTAATAGGCCAGCTGGAAGTCAAAAGGTTTGTTTTTTGTTTTTTTGGTTTTTTTTTGGTTTTTTGGTTTTTTTTTTTTTTTCACACAGGTTGAAAGAAGCAATATTACCAGTGGAAGTATTGGAATTTTGTTTTATTTCAAAGGCATATGCTGGGAAAATAAACCAGTCCCAAACAATTGTGTAGTATGGTTTTCCACGAAGGCAATAAATAAGCTGAACCTCTACAAAGAATCTTTTCTCTGCAGAAGGGTATGTGTTTCTACCTGACTTGTTTAAATTAATTTTCTTTACTGGGAATGCCATCCATTATTTTGACATGTTTTGTGGTGAGTAAAAATCCTTGATTGCAGCTGCATACCAAAAGAAGGAGTTTTGCCACTTTTCACAAAAAAACTATCTTCAAAAATGTCAGAGGCCATTTAAATGTCATTGCTTGAGAAAGTACTTTGAAAATGCTCCAAAATGAGCTTTTTTGGAGATGTCAACTCTTGAAAAAATAATAATAATAATAATAAAAATGTATCTGTCTAGCCACATTGGAATCACTTTTATACAGGCTCTCTTGTATGCATATAAGAAATATATTAGACAAGTGCTCAAAGCCAGAGTGCCCCCACAAGGAAACACATTTGAACATTTCTCACAGAGAAATTCACAGATGACTTCACAAGTAAGATTAATTGGACTTATTTCAGTTTGGCTGCTTTCTCGTAGATAGAAAAAGAGGATGTAAAAATTGCTGGTAGTTTGCTTGGTTTTCTTTACTGGAATTTCTAATATACCGGTGGAAATTGTGAAATGTAGTAAGTTGTTTCACAGTTTCATTATCTCTGGTTTACACAAAGCTTTAGTACTCTGAAGCCCAGATACTGAACCTCCACTACCTTGTATAAGTATAGCTGGCATTTTGGAAAAGTAACAGAAAATTCTGGGGTTGTTTTGTACTGTGGGATATATTTGTATATCATTCTGGAGACCTCAGCAAATTTTTAAATGTTTCTTTGTTACTGTTTAGGTTAATAAATTTTAAGGTCAGATGTCAGAACCACCATGGTCATCTTGCTCTGACTTCCTTTGCCGCAGAATCTATAGAACTGTGAATTATTTCTGACTGGAAGATTCACAGTGGTGAGTAGCTGCTGCTTCTAGAAATATATCCTCAAGTCTTGAGCCTCTTATTTTCATTGATGAACAATGCTTAGTAAGCTATCCCAATGGCTAATTGCGCTCTCTGTTAAAAAAACCAAATAAGCAAAAAGATTTATATTAAATTTTAATCCAGAACTTGTACAGATCCCATCATACCTTAATTTGTGAAATAGAAGATATATATTTAAGAATTTGGTTTCTTTGTCTTCTATATCCAGGTTCTATGCTTCTATTTAATGAACTAAATTAAATGAACTTCTTAACTTCTCTGTTGCTCAAAGTTTATGATACTTCAATTGTTCTTGGGGTTTTCTCTGAATTTTTTCCAATTTATTGATATTCTTCCTGAAATGTGAAGATCATAGCTGGCTGTAGTGCTCTAATAGTGATCACATCGCTAGCACAGCATATGCAGAGGTAATGTAACCTTTTTTCTACTACCATGGCCTTCATGAGGGTAGAGGGAGTAAATAATCCCAGGACGCAAACTGTCTGTGACACAGCCCTGCAAGTTCACTGTATGATGTGATGTCTTCACACAGGCTAGACAAAGTTGAAGTGGAGATTAGTGCCTAATAAACCCACCTCCTCAATTTCAGAAAATTCACTTATATTCAGGAAGCTGTTTTAGTGGACATGGAGAAGCTCTCTGCCTCCAAGAAACTACAATGAAACATGCAAAATGTCTTGAGCCTTCCTAAAGCTCTCAAGAAATGATGAGAGCAACAAGTACAGGCAAGCTGCAGATCCTAAAGAAACCATGGGCATCCTAGTAGCACAGTGCAGAGAACCTCCAAGCTAGCTGGGGGTATGTGCTTCAAGCCAGCTGTATGTGTTGTTGTCTCCACGTAAATCAACAAAATGCTCTGTGGAGGGGTGCCTGATCTGCTGCCAGTGCCATGCACTGAAATGGTGCTGTACTTCCAGAGCACGAGCATTCATCCCTGGTCACAGTTCTGCCAGTGCTGTCACAGTACTGTTTCTAATTGACTTGTGCAGTCAGTGCCAACTTGGGTAACTCTAAATTATTATTATTTTTTAAATTTATTTAAATATTATAGCCACGTCCTATGACACAACACGTAATCAAAATGATAGTGACCTGAATAGGAGAGTATCCAACAGTCTCCAAGCCTAACAGTTGATTCTCTGAATAAGCGTAATTTCTGGACCTCAGTGTTTCCTACAATGCCGATTATTGCACCGCAATACCAAGCTAAAACTTGCACGAATGCAAGAAGAATCCAATCTTTCGGCCATGGTTCATAAGTTGATACACTGATGTGTACATCTACACTAATGAATTTAATCTGCTCAGAAAATGTTTCTGAGCATGCTTATATTTTACTGTGTTGACACAGTCTCAGAGAGTGAGGGTGCCTATGGCTGTGTTAGACTTTGTGATTACTCGTCCCACAGCAACCACCAAACCTCCAAGTGATGATGATGATTTCTGTGTAATACTTCTGTTGCTTTATTTCAGCTGGTGATTTTCATAGCTACAATTTTCACTTTGCTTTCATTTGACCATACCCCAGATGCAGTGAAATCTAGTTACACTTTTCTGCTGCATGGCAGAGGAATATGAAATGTATGCCTGGCAACAAATGTCAAGTGAAGAAAAGCATTTGATTGTTTTCCAAGTCAAGATTACAGTAGATGACTCTGCATCATATTGCTTGCTTTGATTCCTACCATTATTATAAACTCCTCTGTTGGCTTTCTGCTTGGGGGATGAGAAGGTAATGAGATGCAACAGCTGTCCACTGCCTACCAAAATCTCCTATGCTGAAGTCTTGCCAATATACACTGAAGTGATATAACTGATGATGAAACAACAGGGGAAATACACCTTCTCTGGCAGGGCTTAATTGAATTTGTCCTTTTTCCTTTGCTCTACATAGTTCCCAGTCTAATGTTTCCTTCCATTTTCCCCAGGAGGTATCAGTACCTCCTAAGGGACACTGCTTTGATGACGTTATCCTGGACAGGTCCATCTGGACTTGGAGTAGTCTATTAGCTGTTGCCTACAAGTATGTTATACCTCTGGCATAACAGCTAGTTACTTTTTTCTGTATGAGACTCCCCTTGTATTAATTCAAGGAAATCCTACTTTCAGGTTTGTTTACTGGGAACCAAAGGTGTTCAACACTGAAGTGTTTAAATCCTAGACTGCAGTAAACCATACCTTTATTGCCCATCCACAGGTTCCCTTGGCAGTAATGCTTTTTCCAGGCTAGGTTTAGAATTGTTTCAGGCAAGGAGGAGACTTAATTCTTCCAGTAAGCTGGCACTACTGACATTTGTGAGTGAAAAAGAGGTAACTCATAGGTGAGCCAAGTGTGTTAGCTCTCAGGTCAGAGCAGATTAATAGTAGATCCAGAGTACAGATTGCTCTACAAGGACCTTTACAGAAATACACCAGGAGTGCTTCCTATGTGTTACAGCACAGGAAAGATTTTTTTTTTTTTTTAATTCCTACTTGCATGTAATCAGGTGTGTTTCTTCCTTGACACCTAACCTAAAATAGAAAACAAGAGAATGAAACGAGAGAATAATGCAGTGTAAGATGTTGGGGTTTTGTTTTGTTGTTCGTTTTTTTTTTTTTTTTTAAAAAAACTTAACTAGAAAATGATTGCAACTATTTGATTTTTTTTTCTTTATTTTTCCTGTAAGAAAGATAGCATACCTGTTTCAACAGCATAAGAGATGGGTGTATATGGATGGCTCCCAGGGTGAATTCAGTAAATTTGTAAATATATTTTGGTCAGATTCTCAGCTGGTAACAAACTGGAGCAAATTTGTTTTACATCAGGAACAAACACACCATCAATGTGTGGTATATTAATATTCTGCACACCTTCTAGCAAATGCCTTATCTTGAAGACATTTGGATTTGAAACAAAACTCCTGTATAAGCCGGTAAAAGATTTCTATTACAATCAAATTTTATGGATTAAGCTTCTTGTCAGAACTCACTAAGATTTCTGATTAAAAATCAGCCAGGTCTATGCTATCTTGTTTCAACCATTTGTAATAATCCAGATTTTTGTTTGGATAGAAAAGATGGTGGTATCTTACTTTACATAGAGTTTTCAAGAGTATGGGAATAAATTTAGCTTGTAGTTGATACGTGATATGTTTCACTATTTTATTGTGTGTGAAGCTCACAAACCTTGGTCTCTATTAGCTTCCCCACAACCATTTAAAATATTCTGGAGTGGTAATTTTATGCCTGAGGAAAACAACTCTGAAACCTTCCTCTGAAGTAGAAAACATCTTATATTATGAATTCATATACATACATATATAGTTTTCAATTTTCTAGGCCAGATAAATGAGACTGTTAGTAATTTGAATTGTTCTGTTACAGACAATTTAGTATTTTTAACATTCAGTTCATATTCTGAATTACTGTAAGCCTGGTCCAATAAACAGTACAGATTGCTGCTTTATGGCTTGTTTGTTGCATGTTTTATTGATCCTTATACTTGACCTCCAAGCATAACAGTGAAATATATTAAGAAAAAAATTAAGGACAAATGAAAAAATTTAAAATTGAACAGGCACAAAATCTCTTAGCCTATGTGGTTTGAGTCTACAAAAATAAATTTGTATGATGGTAAGACTGACTGGAAGCAAAATTAGAGAGAGTACAGTGGGTAGAAAACAATTTGGAATCCTTGAAGATAAGAAGGGATTGCTGACTCATCCTGTGTGTATCAAAAGATGCACTGAATGGAATCATTATTAATGCCTTAGAGTCTATCAGCCAATTTCTACTTAAAAAACCTGTTGAAACAGAAGGCATGAGCATGGTAACATGTTGGATTTCCCCTCCCCTCCCATCCCCCACCAGACTTGTTCAGTTCACAGGATAAGCAGCAGACCCTCAGCTTCAATATTTTATTTTATCTTTGTTTCTCAATATGCAAGCCTAATCTAAAGTACTGAATGATATTTAAACCCTGCTCTGAAGACAGGATTTCTTATTTATTCGTATGTTTTTATATTATGTAAGTATATAATATTGGCTCCATTTTATCCACATTATTTAAAGCACATGAAACATTAGTTATTTTGTCTGCTAATCCAGAGTGCATGGCATGATATCTGTAGTTCAGCATATTTCAGAATCTTGCATGGTACCTAGTTGGACAGAACATTTTTTTAAAATCAAAGCAGTGACATTTGATTTTATAAGATCAGATCCCACTGACACAGTTTTCACAAGTGAGTGGCTGGTGGTTTTGCAATTTTTATCATCAGGTCTCAAATTTCTATGCCCAATTAATGGGGACTGATTAGTTAGGCTTTCTAAAAGATTTAGTTGAAGCATGTTGTCCAGATTCCTCTAGAAACTTTTTGTCAGAGACAGGGATAAAATCTAATATTCCAGGAGAGTGTAAAAATTCTTAAGCCATAGGATTCTTTCTTCCCCTGCAGTATCTCATTTGATTTGCCATAATCCTTCCAGCTCCTGGAGTAAATGAAACCAAGATCATCCTCTTCAAAGCAGTGACTTGCTATGTATTGAATAAGAAAGAGTGAAATGTATGTAATTATGTAATTAACTGTATCTTAATTCAGAAATATAGAGGGGAGAGATGAATTAATTTAAACATGCAGCCTTATTTACAGACTTTTCTAATGTTTTGTTGTTTGGCTTTCTGATATTTGCTTTCCATCTATTTTCGCACCAGTCACCTGAAAAGCTTCTGGAGCTGCAAGCAGAATGTATGCTCATACCGTTCATGCCATCCTATAAGTAGAGGCTGCTGGTTTTGTTTCTGGTTCTCCTTGGTAAGGCCAATGTTGTTTCCATGTGTTACAGGTATTGTACGAGCAGGCCACAGTGCTGTCCATTGTTCAGAATAGATTTTCTTTTTACATGTTGGCATAGGCCTGTATTGCCTTCATGTCCTGCAAGGATGTGGAATGTTGTCATGCATTTCTTCATACTTTGTGTTTCTTGATAGCAGATTGCTTCTTTATGAACTCTTTATTGTAGGTTTTATTGATCCTAATATTTGATGTTCATGCAGTCAGCTGGAAAACATTAAGAAAGGAATGAAAATAACATTATAAGCAGAGCAGTCCAACTTGTCAGGCTTATAGTAAATTCCTTTTTCAGGGTGGACTTCAACATTAAACTAATTTTATCAAAAGCTTACTTTTTTCAAAAAGGCATAGAAATCTCATGGCTTGAGCCCCAGATATTATCTTTCCATGAGCAAACTTTCATGATTGCACTGGGGTTTTATTTGGTTGTGTTTACAATTTTTTATGGTTCTGCTGACCAGGCAATAGATATACCTTCCTTCTTAGACATGCTTTCAGAGGCATTTAACACCACAGAAGTGTCAGCTACAACTTTTTTCCAATTTAGACGGGCGTTATCACTGTATTTTAATTTCTCCATGTGTATAAGCTCAAAAACCCCAGCAGTGCCTCTGAGTAATTGTAGCAAACCTTCTAAGGGTAAGGTGAAAACCTATCTATTTCTTTTAGGATGAGACAGTACTGTGAATTGTCAAACTGGATCTTGCAGTCTTTTCATTAAAGATAAACTGGTTGTGATTCTAATAGTTATATTGTCTTAAAAGAGCACTTGATACCAATTTTCTTCTTGTTTGACACAACTTTGACTTCAGTTTCTAGCTGCTTCTAGTAACAAGGATACTAAGACGTGATAAACTAGAGGTTGACCCAAGTACCTGTTTGCATGATGCCCAGTACTCACAGCAGCTGCATACTTTACTTGCATGACTCGAGCAACGACATCACCATGTATGGTATTAATAACTCAGTATATATATTTTTTAACAGAAGGGTGAAATGAAACACTGACCTTGCCGCCAGTTACATAAAATCCAGGTCAATTCAGTTAATTTCCTTACTTATTCTCCTTCTTTTCACATACAAAGTTTATACTTTGTTCCCATTCAATACTAGATAAGAACAACCACAGTAAAAGCTGTGAATGTCTTTAGTCATTATTGCTTCAGTATGTCAAATAAAGATTTGCAGACCCTGCTGAATTGGTGATAGAATGACAAATGGGTCATTAATGCTCTTAATAAAATATAACTTGTCATATTTGTTTTTGAAAGTTCAGCCAGTTTTGGTGTTTCTGCCTTCCTGACAATGTCAGTTCTGACATAGTTCTGCATTCTGATGTCACTTTTCATTTTGTTATTCAGCTTTGTCTTAATTTATAATTAAAAAAAAAATCTATGATTCACTGACTTATTGATCTGTTCACCAAAGAGTTCAAATGAAGTCACTATCCTATCGATCTCTTTGCATTTTATATTTATTTTGCTTCCACTTTATCAGTCTGGATGCTGCGGAGTTTTGCTTTTAGGAGCTGTGAAAAGATTTGGAATTGCAAATTGTAAGCATGCTGTGATCCTTTATGCTTTTCTATGAATTCTCATTTAAGCATTTAAGAGTTTCTCCCCTCCATGATAGATGTGTTTGAAGAGATGGTTGATTTTGTACAACTGATTTAGTATCAAAGCCCTCCTAGGGATTAGTAACACACTACCTCTGTACAGGTGTTAGCTCCTCTATAGCAGCACCTTGCATTTCCATTTCATATTCGCAAGTTTTACAAAGATGTTTTTCTTGTTTTTATTGGTAGTCTTCTAGAAAGATAACAAGGTAAATAATTCTATCTACTCCCTAACAAAGTAAAAAGATTTTTTACTAAAGGAAAAAAATTTGCTCCTTTAGTCTTCCCTCAATTTTTCCCCTCAGAAATGACCGCAAGTCTGAGGTCCCCAGTTTTGCTTGTCAGCCTTGGAAGACCATCAAATTTTTTTCAAATGAAACTGCAGGATAACCTGAGCAAGCCCCTTCAGAGCACCACAATCACTAATTACTCTGCGAATGTAGGCCAAAATGAGCTGGCATAGATTTAACTCAGGTTTCAGTGGCTACGATAATGAAAGCAGTTCTTAAAAATTAGTCTAATTCTTTATAAAAAATAGGATAATTTAAAAAAGTGAATGTATCTAACTGGAACTTTTGCTTGCTTGTTAATGCTTTTAAAACGCGAATACCGTGCTTTTCTTCTGGATTTTTTGGAAGTTATCATGTCTTCAGTTGCTATAGCACCATCTGTGAGAGAAAAAAATGCAAATAGGAAAGCACAAAAAACCTCTGTCTGCATAAATGCCAGATACTTTCTGAACTTGCACTACTTCATGTTCATTTCATGGAAAAAAAAAAGCGTTTGATGAAATCCTCCACCAGACTTGTGCCAGTGACTGGAATTAGATACACACTGTTATTTTGTATCTGAAAATGCTAGTAGCACAGATACAACCAGGGCAGCTCAACATAACATTTTGAAGAACATACTGCATCCCATTCTGCCTGTCTGGTTGTTCCAGCAGAATTTTAATATCAGGAAATTCTCAAGAAGCTTACGTATGGTCTTTACCCCAATATTAATGCACCCTGGGAAGGTCTGATATAACACGAACAATTATAGAGAGATAATAATTTTAATACTTTTCCTTGTTACGGTAAAGCCATAAACAACAAATAATTCTTTCAGTTGGGCTAAACATGTCAGCAGTACCTTGATAACACCTTGGTGTCATTTGCTGTAAAAGAGTCTTTCACCTTAAAACCTATGATTTATTACACACACACACATGTGGGAGAGAACGTGGGGTTTTTTACTCTCTGTTCTCTTAGGCCAGTTTTATAGCTGTGTAGTATAATTGACCAAAATAGAGTTATTTTTGATTTACAGTGCTGTAAGTCAAAGGACAATCAGCGTTACTGTAATTTATTTTTTAGAAAACATTTAAGACTTTTTGTTTATCAGCATGGTGAATCTGTAAGTGATTTGTGCTCTGGTATATGCACTGGTGAGAGAAGGACTTGGCATTTTCAGTGGTGATTTGTAGTCTGGGGTAGAACATGGTCAGTAACCAAGTCTAAGTCACAATGTCATCCAATGTCCAATGTGAGGCCACATGAGATGATGTACAAAATTAGTGTAGGGCTAATTTACAACTGCAGATGAAATACAGTGGGGAAATGGTGACTCAAATTTGACCATGATTAGGGAAAAGATCCCAGCAGATCCTCCTATGAATTGAAAATGCCTGATAGAAAGGTACAGAAAAACTGTCATCACTGATCAGTCTACCAGTTGTGTGTGTGAAAAACAACACCAGCATGTGAAAGCACACAAAACTCTCCACAGATAAATCCTTTCCCCTTGATCTTGTATTCCCTTCAAGTGCAAGGTGAAACTATACAATCTGTACAATTTCGTGGTGTTTTTGTACAGGCAGCCTGAAATGCTGGAAGAGAAGAAATGTTTTTCTCAGTGCCACAGCTGCTGAAAGTTAACTAGATTGTCTGTATTAAAAGCAAGTAATCTGGTTTCCTTTCAGTTTATGCAATGAATCTATCTTATGAGTTACTGTGTTTTGGCACACTTTTCTCTTCTGCCTTTAACAATGCATTATCAGGTGATATCTCACTTCCTACATAATACTTTCAGAGATGTTTGAGCAGTGGAGGCAGTCTATAGTACTTATATGCATGAATTACACTTTTAGCAGCACCTAGAAAACTAGATGTTTCTTTAAAGTTTCTGCCAGGCTCAAAGTTAAGATTTGATTTGTATGATTAGTTCACATCCTAGATGAATATGTTTCCTATCATGCAATTGACTGTATTGGGATGGGTTGCTTTCAATCTGTTTTTTATTTTCTGTAAGTCATTAACAATCCATTGGTCCAAAGAGAGTAACTCTACTTACCTGGAATATGCCAGAATCAGCTAAGTCCTTACTCCAACTGCTTCATTGTAGATACTTGAATCTGAGCTGCTGGCTGTTCTGGCTTTGATTTGAAATGATGTTATTAGAGAGCTTGGTATAATCAGAGAGTTTTCCACAGAAAATTTTGCTATTGCTTCCTTTTAATTTTGCAATAGGAAAAGGTATTGTAATCAAGAAAGTTCCGCATATCTGTAAGTACTGCTGTGCCACGTTTGCGAATGTCAGTGGTCAATAGCAGTTTCTCTCAGTCTGGTCTTTGAGGTCACAGGTATGCTGACAAAAGCATTTGGTTATGTAAAATTTGGTGAGGAAAGAAAATAATGGGGGTATATTCACATCACCAATATGGTTGTCTAAGTTAGGCTGCTCTCCCTAAACTTCCTGCACCACTGGGACTTGTTCTTCACTTCTCCAGGTGTTCAGGATAGGAGATTCATTTTGTTTCTCTGAATTGCACAAAGCAATCTCCCTCTTTTCTCCAGCGACTGCAGCCTAGGTCTAAGGAGACGAATATCTTAACTTCAGCCTCAGATAGACTCTTAAAGTTAGGGTATATGAATACTCATCGTGTCAATGTGTAAATTTCTCTTACTTTCTGTTTCAGTGCCTAGAAAATGGGAAGCTTTGAAAGGGGAATCCATATGTTACTCAAGTATGGAAGGTAAGGACTTACAGAATTACACTAAGGAATTTTTGTCCTTGTTAGGATACTTTTGGTTGTCTTCGAGATATTTCCTTGTCCTTTTGTGAGGTGCTGAAATGTAAGGATTTTTTTCTTTGTTCTATGTCATTCACCTTGAGTGACTACTCATATAATATTGAATGAAGTCCTGTGGTTGATTATTTTTTAGAAATCTCTTTCCACTTGGGAAATAGTATTGCATTCGCTTACTCTGAGATATAGTAAACTATAGATGCAAGGACAAGATTAAATCCTAACAAGTATTTCCTGAAGGGGGAAATTTTTGAGTATTCAGGTTATCTGACCACTTTGTATTTCTCAGACTCAAGTAATGTTTTGTTTTGCAGCTTATGGTATAGTAAATGGAAACAAGTTTTTCAAACTCTCAAGGCTCTTCTAGGATTTTAACTACTGATTGGTGATGCTAGATTTTTTTTTTTTTTTTCCCCATCTTTCTTTGGATTGTAGGTGGTTCAGGTATAGATGTGGCATTTTCTGTTGAAGATTTGTGTGTCTAAACTAGCTGGCAATTTAGAAAAAAATATTCTATTATCATTCAGTTACGAACAGTATGCACAGACTTGGTCAAAATATAGGCAGTACGGTAGTTAAAACATTAAGAATAAATTATTCTATGGAAATTAGATTATATGTCAGAAGATTTGTTATTACACTTACAAATTAAATGGCATTGTAGTTAGAAAGCAGTACAAAATTTTTATTGGAATCCACCAACAGTGCCACAAACAATTAACAAGCACTCTTCTTATTCCTGTAACTACTTTCTTGTATCTTATTTATCCAGAATTTGTCCTCTTGAAACTTCCTAGGAAAGTATTTCCAAGCAAAAGAGAGTTTTATGTGTGCTTGTGTATGTGTATTGGGGGGAATGAGGAGGAGAGGATAGAGAAGAGGAGACAAGAGTGAGAATAGATGAGTACATCAGTATGGCTAGGGAATGCTAAAGGTTCTCATATCCATTTTTTGCACTGTAAATACTACACTAGACATTGTAAATAGCTGCTCTATCTGCAAATAACTTAGTGGATGGCTCCTTGAAATCCACTGTCCTTTGCAACTCTGCCTTGTTTGTAAGCTCCTATCATTTGTCAGGGGAGCAGCTGTCATGACAGGGCTATAGGCTGAGACAATCTGTGAGCCAAATGCTGCTATTATACGCTCTTGTGAAATCTAACTTAGGTTGCTCCTACCCAATCAGCACAGAATGCTTTCAGGATGGAAAATAGTGTTAAAAGGAAGAATTTGTTGGGAAAGGGTCAGCAAAATACTTGCAAAACAAAGTGACATGGATTCAATAAGAACAAGGAGGAAATTAAGTACGTGTAGAAATTGTCGAAAGACAATAAAGTCTGAGAGGAAATGGACTTGCAGAAGAATTGCCATCCATAGTGCCTAGGTTGTAGTGGAATACTCATTTTAATGTACTGAAGGGGGAAGATGTCAGCAATTTTTGCTGCAAAAAGACAGATACATTTTAAGATTACCTCTCAATTAATTATGTTCTAGAACTTTGCTTATCTAAGACTCACCTTAGAAAAGTATGCTTCCTAGATTATGTACGGGGATATACTTCTGTTGCTAGTTATACGGATTAGAAGAGTCTAGGACTTTTTAGACTGTCTCAGAATCGCACACTACCTGAAAGTATGTTTTTCCAGACAAACATTTTGGGTGTCAGTTTTTTACTAGCTGATTCAGGAGCAGTCAGTACATCCTAGATTCAAGTTCTTTTACTCAAATAAAAAGCATTAGCATATTAATTCAATTCTTTCCTGTAGCAAGGTAAGTGTATCTTTCTCCATTCATATTGTTTATGTATCTTATTTCATCTTTGTAAATTATTTGAGTCAACACTACCCAATGTGCAGTGGAACTAGATCTGAAGAAAAAATAACAGATACAGTGTTTATCTTGCAGAGCTTCACTGAATCAAATAGAGTGAAATCTGTGATAGTCCTGTTTTCTGGAGGTGTGCGTTATAAGTTCACCATAAATTAGTTGTTTTAAGACAAATGAGAGATTTTAGGTGACTGATATGAGGCCAGTGTCATAGAAGATGCACAATGAGAGGGGCCAGGGTTTTTCTCTAATTCACATCAGAAGACTTGGGAAGAAGTCTGCAGTGATATAATTGCAATATTTTGACTGAGGTCCTATTTTCACACAAACTCTTTAAAGCCACATGATCGCTCATATAAGCTGGAGGTGGCAACTAGGCCTGCCATTTTCATTAAATTGAAGAAAATGTCATTAGCTAAAAGTTGCATTTTGTGGAAAAAGTAGAATATGGGAGAAAGAATGGAAGAGATAAATCTAACATATGGGGTTTTTTGTCATCTAATGGCTAGAAGTAGTGTCCAACAATTGGCAGTCACTACTGGAGAAAGGAAGTAAATCAAGGAAGATGGTAGAAGTTACTACATTTGCAGTTATTTATAACCTTAGAAAATGGAAAACCTAAGAACCTGGCCAGAAACTTTGATGTATAGCGTAAGTTTTTAGTGTGATATGCCTCACCTCTGAAATAAATGTTTAGCAGCTGATATTCTAGAATAAAATACTACTGGTAGGAGAAATATTTGCAAATTTTCTGCATCTGGGCTCTCAGTAAACTCTTGTCGTATCAAAAATTTTTGTTGCTTATGTGCATAGATTCATATTTCATTGCTATATCACTGGATTTTTGTACTTGCTATAGTAAAACTGGGTATTAAACTAAGAATTTTGATACCTGCTCTACTAGCTATCAAATATTTCACTTAACTACAATTAGACAGTTATTTGGTTTTTATTATTTATTATTAAATATAAAACTTGTACCTTTACAAACAGTTTCGTTATTTTTGCTTTTAAAAATATATTCAAAACTTTCTTTGTATGCATATGGGACTGTTAGTTTTAAAGCACAGTAGTTCAATAGTATTACAAACTCCTTAAAAGAATCTTCTATGCTTCTATGTCACCTACAACATCAGTGTCTGTTGTGGAGTGCTCAGTGGGAAAGGAAATTTTGCCTTGAACTCTTTCTTGCAAATTCCTTCAGTTTTCTGATGGTACTCTCTCTCTGCAGGTGAGAATTTATATTTATATTCATCATAAACTGGAAAAATATGATTTTGTAAATCGGAAAGGCTTACAGGCTGAGTGTCTGACTCCAGTTGTTCACCGTGAATTTTGAGTGATTCAAAAAGGCAAGTGATCATTCTCTACTGGCTTTCAGTTTGGTCTTACTGACACCTAACACTCCCTATCTAGTAAGCACAGACTGCACATTTAGTAGGCTTTTTGTGTTTGCCAGAAAGAAAAGATTCATTCTGACTGCTGTCCTCCTTGACCAGCTGAGTTCTGTAGGGATGGAAACTGAGAACATAATTTACATAACCAGACTTTTCTAATTGACTTTTACAGCTCTACAGTGGTAAGGATAACAGTGTGAGACTATTATATCATCATTAATAGTAACAGCTCATCCTTCAGAAAACATGGCTACAATATAAGCCATCTGCACCTTCTCACATTGCCTAAGAGAAGCCAAACCCTGAACTGAGTAGGGCATATGCTTCTGTAGCCCTAATAGGCTAAGGAATCTCACAGGGAGAAAATAATCTGCCATTAAACCAGAGATGCAACTGTGAGCTCCTCCTAAATACTATTACCTACCATCACTTACTAATCTTAATGGGTTGTCAGAGGCTGGGGGGAGAGGAGAGCAACATATCAGAAAAGTTTTATTAGGAAATAATATTTTTGATTGTTCTGTTCTGTCTTTCACAATAAAACTGTCAAGAAAGGTATAGATAGTTTTTGAATGTAAATTTTTATTCGGGTGTTGTAAGATGAGAGCAATGGCTTTAGCTTAGACTTGCCAGCATTTATGGAAGATATTTGTTGTTGGGTTTAGGGCCAATGGAGGATGTGTGTCACACTGTGTGCAAAACATATGTGAATCATTCCCAAACCTTCTACTATTGGCAAAAGTATGTAATTGATTTGGAAAAAGAAGTATCTACTAGGTAAAATGAAAGTCTACTGAATGTTTATGAGCTATTTCTAAAGATGTCCTAGCCACACATGGAAAAGAAACAAGAAAGGTTTGTAAAGTCCTTAAATATATGAGCTGCTTGGGTACTGGATTCCCTTATTCTTATGTCAGATAGACATGGTTTTCTGTGATGCAACAAATTAAAGTAGGGTAAAAAAAAGGGCTTTCAGAGAAGCCAGGTAGACCATCGTAATCTACACATGTACTGGTGGTGGGAGATATGGCTGAAGAGAAAGCAAGCTATGACTTCTCATATGCAAAGCCTTGCCATTAGTACTGGAGGTGGCACTGTTGCAGATAATACTGGTGAAGGAAATTGCTTGTACTTTCCATATAGCTGGAATACACTGTCCTCTATCTAGTAGAGGTACCTCTGGTAGCTTAGTTTAAAGCATTAAATTTGTGACAGCATGATATTCTGTCCTGGCTGATTTTCCTTGCTGAGAAGCAAGACAGATTAATCTGAACTCAGTACTGTGCTGCTGCTGGTGCACACTGCTAAATAAGGCACCCCCAGAGCCTCTGCAGGACACCACACAGTTCTGTAATACTGTTCATTCTCTTCATTATTCCTAGGCTGAACAACTTGCCTTTCCACAAACCGCTAGACTCTGGGAAAGCATACCATTATTACTGTGAGGGTGCAAAATCACTCTGTGGTAAAATGCTGCAAGGGAGGAAAGGATGGAGGATCGTCAAGGTGGAAGGAGAAGGATCAAGGTATATGTGCCTCTTAAGGGTATACTTTTGAAAACATTCCTGCAGGATCCCAGTCTCGCTTGTCAGCTGTGTTGCAAACAGAAGCCTTCTCCCTTCCTGATCCACCCAGGGCAGATCAGATGATGGATCATGAATGCTAATGCTGCATTGGCAGAAATGTTAGCACAGATGTATCAGTAAAAGCTAGACAATCGTTTGCCTCGCTGCTTGCCCTTGTAGTCAGTTACCTGTTCACCTTCTGAAAAATCATGCCTCTGTTCAGAACAATTAGAAAAAAATGTGATTTTGCTACAAATCTGTCATATGTGTTTTGAAAATTTATCTTCATTTCTTTCCTTCTCAAGCAATGTTCTTTTTTTCTATTGAATCTACTCAGGTCTGCTGCTCTTGCTGTGGCCATGGGGTTAATTGGGACCAAAGAAAATGTACAGTAAGTTTTGAAGTTATTCAGATTTGTGGATTTATTTTTTTTTCCCCTGGGAATTAACTCAGCTGCTTTTCTTTGCCCAAGGCAACAGAAAAAAGAAATGTCTCAATAAGGCTGAACATTTTTGATTTTACTCCTTTGCTACAATGGCCATCTATGATGCCATTTAGTCCTGCTGTGGATATTGTGGTACGTGTGTGTAGATATGCGTGTATATGTATGAAAATATCACTGAAGCATTCCATTTATGACTTAGTTTTGCTTGTTATAACTAGAAATGGAAGTCAGGGCAAAACTGTTGGTTCAGCTGAAGCAAGCTTTAGTTCAAAAGGCAATAACATAGATGGTCTTTATTGACAGATGTTATGTTTTGGTCACTGCTTTTAGCATTATCTACATGCATCCGGGCATTGTCAAACTTGTCACAGACAACAGCATATATTCTTTTTCCCCATCAATGTTATTCTGCAAAGTTGTTACCTGTGATAACAGAACAAGAATACAACTGGAAGACTTTGTCACTGATGTCAGTGTCATTTTTGTGAGCTTTTGCAGTCATTTTGCAAAATTGGGAATAACAGCACTTTGGGAGTGTTGGCCAAAGCTCTAAATTCATTAAAATATGTTGCAGTCTTTTCCAGCTCAAAAATGTTGACTACTGGACCAAGGAAAACTTATATGTGAGAAAATAGTTCATTGGCTCTTTTCCTAGAATTTCATTTCTGCTCTCTACTCCTGATGGTGTTTTGGAGCTACATTATGCCCAGCTGAGACTATTAAGGTGAGTTCTATACCTTGGTACATAAGGTATTGGACACATTTGTCATCTTTTAAAAGTCCTGCATAGAAGTCAGTACAAAAAAATTAAAGTAACCACAGCAAAATAAAGTGTCATTATGAATTCCAAAGGGAGACAAGACCAGTGTTTTTGACTATATCTAAATGAAAAGGGGTACCTATTACTTCTTAGTAGAATATGGTTGAGTAAGCTGTAAGAATATACCTCTTTTCTTGGACTGTTATATGTAGTCTCTGTTCTCCGAATGTACATTCTTCTTTTCATTATATTGTTTGTAATAAGAATGAGAGTACCAAACCAGAATGTTTTTTGTTTGTTTGTTCATTTGTTTGTTTTAGCTGAGAGCGAATTGTGCATTCAAAACCAGTAAAAATTGTCACAGAAGATTCCCTTTGAAATATAACATAAAGAGAAGGAGTCTGATTCTAATCTCAGAGCCCTTAATTGGCTTTAGTGGATAAAAGATAAGTGGAATTTACACCATATTTGAAATGTGTATATACACACACACACACACACATATGTATATAAACACAGGAAATTGCAAAACTTAGCAGCCAACCTCACTCAGAAATCCTAGCTAGAGGACGTGGATGTTTACATAGTTCTAAATAGACTAAAAATGTTGTGTTCTGCCAAACCATTAAATGTCACATGCTAGATGAAGGAAAACAGCTATGCAGGGTTGGCTAGCCAAACATAAACAGGTTAGTGAATGCACTTTCTGGGAAAAAAAAAAAAACCAACAGCAGAACAAACAAATACCCCCCCAAGCAAACAAACAAGTTATTTTTTTTACTAAGTGCCACTTTATTATTCCCACTGCACCAATAACTATGTAAAAGCACAATATCTGATGTGCATATTTTCTAGATTGTTTCTTTTTTGCTTATATGAAAAAAAATCTTACCCTTCTTCATGTATTTTAAGAGCAGATAAGCAAAGTTGTAATGAATTTCTCTTGAAAAAAATATGCAATAAAAAGGTATGGAAAGCCTTAAAACCCAGTAATCTAGTGCTGACCTTTCCAATCTATCTGCTACAGTATATCCTTTTATATTACCATGGTAATTAGACACAAACACGAGGGGTCTGATCTTCTGTTGCAATGGTTTCAGAAACTTCACTGACGTCACAAATTTAGAGGTGGCCAGAGGCTACTCTTGCTGTTAGGAAAATTCAGTCATAATTCTGTGCATCATGTGAAATGGTCTCTTATGCTCTGTCTCACACCCTGCTTCTTCCTGAAAGCAGTCTTACCAGAATGGGTGTTTCCTTCAAGGTCTACCAAAAGTTACTCACTTTCCAACATTTTTGTGCTTAAGCAAATGGGAAGGAGAGGAGTGAAGCCAGTGGACAGAAAATAGTGTTGCTCTTAGGGCTCTGTTTTTAGGTGGATTTTCTACTGGAACACCCAGTGTTTCTCAACCTCTTAGGCTGCAAAAAAGTGTTGCAAGAACCAGTTTTTTCCCTTCATGTGCATTGGCCAGCTTTTAATTATCTAGCTGGCCACTATCTATCTATCTTTGCTATCACCTATCTAGTTGTCCTAGCCAGAGAATGCGCTATATGGTGGTTTCTGAATAATTTCATTGAGGTTTTTTTATCATTATGTCCAGTGAATGAAACACTTTTTAAGAATATTAGAGTTACCCAGACTGTTTTGCACCTGCATGAAAAGAAAAAGCCATACTCTAATGGTATGAATCTAATGCAACTTCCAAAAAAATATTTCTAATTCAGCTCTGATAACTCCCTCTGTGGGCTTATTAGAAGGAAATGACTGAGTATGCTAGATTTTTTTAAAGTGATCTACAATATATGTCATATTAATGCCCTAGTTAAACAATCCACCTCAAACTAAGAAAGAGGCCACCTCACAGATGAAGGTTGGAGCATGAAAAATGTCACCCCATAAAATCTTAGGAGCCTTCCAGGAAGTGGAGCCCTAAAACTGATATAAGAAAACTGGAGAATTAGCAAGTAAAACTCCTAAGCCAGAGGCACAATAGTAATTCTTAACAAAGAAAAGGACCAAACAGAATAGTTAAAGCAATTTATGATATAATTGTCTATAAAAGAGACATTAAATCTGAACAAAAAAATCTCAGCTCAGAAGCTTGGGTCCACCCTAATAGAAGCACTAAATAATGACCTCCTTCACTGAGAAAATACATGAACTTTTGGAAAAAGATAAGTATTAAAATATTATATTGTTACAAATACCTATGATTTTATTCCTTAATAGTGGTATAAGTCAGGCATAAACCAGGACAAATGACATTATCAGGAAAACATAACAGATCATTAACAGGACAGTAACTTCACCTTGTAAAGGACACTTCAGCAGTCTCTGGTACTGCTTGAACTCCAGCTGACATTGCTGCAGGAACTATTGTAAGGTTTTATGCTTAGTACTGTTTCTGTTACTAGCAGTAGACGATGGTATTAGAAGCAATTCCCCTGCTTAGCCAGCCAGAAGAACATTTTCTATCCCCTCAAGCCATATATTTTATGTATGATCTGATGAAGAGGTTTTTAACTTGTTTGTGTCTTCCACCTTTAGCTTTATATGTACATTTATGAATTGTAGCTTCTGAAAGGATAGAATCATACTGCCATGCTATGGCCTTAACCCAGTTATTTTTGTTGATAATACTATTTTTTTTTTCCCACTCTGGTTCTATCTATGATATTTTTCCCTTGCAAATTTAACTTCTTTAAAACTTGTTAAAAGTGTATCTGAGAAAGTAAGTGCTACTCCTTTTACTTTCCTATTCAAAACCAACTGGACTAGTTGTACCTTGCATTAAAATGACCAACTTATGGGTGAAATAGCCCCAAAACAGTGTTAGATAGTACATAAATGAAGAAACAAATTTAGATGAAAAGCTATGCAGTGTGTGGATATCACAATTTTAAATTCCTCATAACTGTTCAATTTTGAATATTGGTCCTCCTAACTGCTAATAGTGTACACTATTATTGTATAATAGAGAATGAATTTTAGTTTTGACAAACAGCTGTTGAACTGATATTTGCAGGAATATCTGCATATGTGCAGAGAAAAAGCATTTGTGTAAAAAATCAATGGATTTCCATAGATAAATGTTTTGTAGATATTGGAGTAGTGTCTTCAGATTTATGAGAAAACACAAAGTGCTGAATTCTGTAGCTAATCATTTGCAGTGCATGTTTTAGCCCAACTTTTCTGTAGAGGTTTGTAGAAGTCTGGGTCTCAAGCGACACATTCTGGTGAAATCATGACTCAATTGAATTCTCATTAAAAACTCTCCTTAAATTCAGTGAGGACGAATTTTATTTCAGATTTTAAAGCAAATGCTAAAAATTATAAAATCCCCAGCAGATTAAGCTCCTCGTGAGAACTGGGTCCTTAACACAGTTGTTTTTATTGTTAATACTGGTCTTTTTCCAGAATCAAGTTCCTCGTATTGAGTAAGGATTGGATCAAGTTCTTTGTGAGAGAGGAAAGAAGCCAAAAAAAAATGGAAGATGTTTTGTTTGATTCATACATTTAGTTAATTATAAAAGTGGTAAACATAGTGACAGTACTACAGTGCTTCAGTATGGAGTAAGAATTTTGATTAAATCTGAATGTAGGACAAAAAAAGGACTCTATTTTTTTTTGGTCTTCAGTGTTTCAGCTGAGACACCAGAAAGCAGTATCGGCAGTAATATTGACTTCTTTGTGCAAAGTCTTATGTGACATTATTGACCTCTTTGTGAAGACGTTGCTGTATATATAAGAATGATAGAATTATTTAAAGTTTTAGTTTAATTAATTGTGGCTGATATCAAAGCACCTGCTCTGCAAGATGCTTATTACTGTCAGTCCCTATTGCACTGAACCCTAGGATACAAACCACATGCAATAACTGTTTCAGTAATTATCAAAAAGGCATTTAGCCTAATGTGAATGTCCAACTGCTAAATGTATCAGTGAGCCAGAAAAGAAAAAAAGGAATGGGAAAGGAAATGAAGGAGTTGACCAATTTTGTGGGGAATTGCTGCCTCCTGAAAGAAATATTAAATGGTCCCAAGATTTAAGAACTCAGGGTCCAGCTTTTGCATATAATTCTTTTTCTTCACCATCCCCCCCCCCCCCTTAGTTCAATGAGATGTAGAGCAAAGACATAATAACTTTTCAAATAAACTAGCAAAGATTTCTCAAGAGAGAGTTTTCAGGCACTGTGGACCTGATCTCTGCTAGGACTAATGGTCTGGAAATCAGCTTCCCATGCTAGTATACTCTCTCCACTGATCTAGCCTCTCTGGAATTAATTTTTTTATGGTCAGATTAGAAAAATTAAAATAGACCAGAGTCTTTAATGATATAATTGCTGTAATATAAAGGAGAGTTTTTCACCTCTTTCATTTCCCTAAACAACTCACCGAAACACAATTTTAATGGCAAATATGCTAGAAGCATTCTGCCCTTTGTGTAAAACCAGAATTCTGTCCTCCTAATGTAGAGTCTCAGTTCATTGGAAGCAGCTCTCAGCCCTTTTCTGAAAGGATCCCCTCCTTGAATTTACAATCTCTTTTAGAGATGGACTGGTTGTTACACAGCTGGCACTGTTATTGCACAGTCCCATTTTAGTAATCCGTAATAGCCATCTGTGCACTCTCAAAACCCTACCAGATAAAAACCAAGCATTTCTACAGTCCAAAGGTGTATACTTATGTTTTGGAGTGGACCTAAGATGAGGATTTAATGGGAATATAAAATTATGCTATTAGGAGAATATTGGCTTTAGAGGAAATGCTTCCATGTATTAAAAAAGTATGCAGATCTTCACATTGACCAATTTAAGTATTTTTTGGCCAACCTAATTTTATTATGAATATGTTGAAAAACAGTATGGCAAATTCTTATGTTATAGTGGTTTTCTAAGGCTCTTTAAAGAAGGTTTTATAATTTCATATAGTCTAAAACTTAGACAATTCAATAGGATAGTTAATTGTAGCTTCAAAGTAATGCAGTTTTTAGAAGAAAAAGGGAAGTTCAATTCTCTATCTCTTTTATAATCCTGTTTCTAAATGGACAGTGTGACATAAAATTGGTAAGTATTTGCCCCAAGCAAGATAGTTTCCTTTCATTCAGGTGTACAAGATGAGTAACCAATGAAAATAAACTGCACTTATTATTTTGGGTTTTATTTTTTTTTTCTTTTAACCATCATGCTCTTTTCTAAAACAGAATTAATTTTAGCTTTAAAAAAAATAAAATAAAAAAATCACATTTTCACCATCCTGTCAAACTGGGTATTTTGCCCATAGGTGAAGGTTGCAGCTGTACACACCACAAATTGCTACATTCTTTTGTTTTGTTTGTCAGATCAGGCTGTTAAAATGGTATAAAACAGAGTTAGAGATGCTTGCTGCCTGTCACAAGCTAAATATTTCGGATAGGGGACTGTGGTGTGCTATTGGTATTCATATTCTTTCAGATACCGAAAGGCAATGGAATTTCCATTGCAGGTTTAACTTAAAAATTTCTGAGCCCCAATTCTACCTAAATTCGGAGTTTACCTTGAGACTAAAATGTGCTTTTGTTGCTCAGATCAATGGGTGTATTTAAACCTACATTCCCACTGAAAGTAGGCAAAGCTATTAAAATGGTTTTTGGAACATTTTTCTGTGATGGATGATGATAACAAGCCTTGTGCCTCCAGCTTCCCTTGGGGAGGACAATAAAAGGCAGGGGAATTATCCTTGCCCCTTTCCTGTATTTTTCTACCTCTCTGTCTCAGGCTCTCCCAGCACAATAGCATTTCTGCAGGGTGAGAACAGGATAATGGGAAATACGAGGTGTCTCTTCCTTCTACCCTTGCTCACAAAGGAAGAGTTTTTTGGTTTTTTTCTCCTGACACATTAGATATATTAGTGAGCTTCTGAAGCTTCTGGTTTCAGTGTGGTCTCTTCTGCATCTTCAGAACAGCAAACATTGAAGAGCTGTCTTTACATTTTATGCAAAGTAAACAACCCTGTTTAATTGTATCTGGGTAGTGGCTTATTTTTAAGTATCAGCTGAATTCCAGAAATTTAGTAGTTCAGAAAATAAAAGATGATTGCTGTATCTGGGTAAAGTATTGGTGAATCCTTTTTACTAAACTTGACATGGTATTTTTTCTGTTCACTGTCTTTTCACATAGTAGTGAACTCAGAGAAGTTAATTTTTGTTGATGTTGCTGTTGCACATCATATTGTGACAATATATCATGCATGTACACTTGCTCCTATGGCTAGATTACATACCCAAACTTATATATGTCATGGAACTGACGGCAAGGTTTTCAATACTCATATCTACTTCTGTTTTCAGGAGTGAAACAAAAATCAATTCTTAAAATTCTCTTATTTTGTAGCTTGACCATAAAACAAACAAAAAAAAATATTGGCAGCTAAAGATATTATCGCAAGCAGAAAGTATGAGTGAGTCTCTTTTCTGAGTGTAGAGGATGTAATTCTTAGGAGACTATTTAGGATTATTGTTTTTTTCAGGCAGTAAAGGAATGAGAATGAGCCATGGAATAGCGCTCAGAGAGATGTGATTATACCATCTACACCATGCCACTACAGGAGAATAAAGGATGTTCTCTCACATTAATATACAACTTTATATAAATTGCTGATTTACATAATAAAACAGGTGTTGCTTTCATAACAGAGTAGAAATCCCATATAGCCATAAACTGTATTGGAAGGTCAGATTAGGGCAGTCCTCAAAGGTGTCTGAAGAGTCTGATTGCTTATGGAAACTCTGAACCTGCCATTAATCCTTTCAGATTCTCAAATAATGTGAAGTTGTAAAAGCCTTTCTTCTAATCATAGTAACGATGTGTCCTGGTTTCAGCTGGGATAGAGTTAACTGTCTTCCTAGTAGCTGGTACAGTGCTATGTTTTGAGTTCAGTATGCAAAGAATGTTGATAACACTGATGTCTTCAATTGTTGCTCAGTAGTGTTTAGACTAATGTCAAGGTTTTTTCAGCTTCTCATGCCCAGCCAGCGAGAAAGCTGGAGGGGCACAAGAAGTTGACACAGGACACAGCCAGGGCAGCTGACCCAAACTGGCCAACAGTGTATTCCATACCATGTGACGTCCCATCCAGTATAGGAACTGGGAAGGGGGGGCAGGGATTCGCCGCTCGGCGGACTGGCTGGGTGTCGGTCGGTGGGTGGTGAGCAATTGCGCTGCGCACCATTTGTACATTCCAATCCTTTCATTATTGCTGTTGTCATTTTATTAGTGTTATCATTATCATTATTAGTTTCTTCTTTTCTGTTCTATTAAACCATTCTTATCTCAACCCACGGGTTTTGCTTCTTTTCCCAATTTTCTCCTCCATCCCACTGGGTGGGGGGGGAGTGAGTGAGCGGCTGCGTGGTGTTTAGTTACTGGTTGGGGTTAAACCACGACACGATGTTAGAGAGATATTAACTTTCTATGCAGTAATACAAAGTATTGTTTAATTGATTGTTCAATCAGTCATTATGAAATGTCATTTATTTTAATCCCTCTAAAAAAGTAATCTTATTTAGGAATTGCAACAGGGTTTGAATAATATTCAGAGATCAAATTGAAATTTCTACTTAACCGTAAAATATTTGTTGCAACTGCTGTTATATTATTTCAGTACCAAAGTTAAAAAACTACCTTGCCTGTACTGGTTTGCTTGATTATAGAGCTATATGTATTTGCAAAGTTTGTTGCCAGTGAACACTTGTCAACAGATGAACATAAAATAGAAATATTGTAAACCATAAATTTCTCAGGTAATTTTGATTTTAAGATCTATTGTTGAAAAGATAAAATATAGAAAGTGAAATTTAACTAGCTGAAAATTAATTGACCATTTATTAGAGATACACATCTTCACTTAGATTTCTGTATCGGAAGATTTGTGGTCCATAGCTTCAGTAAGAAGATAGAAAAAATAAATCAGGCTATATTCAGAACATTTTCATTTTACTGTTCTAAGAATTATCAGCCTTATTTATAGGTAGTATTCCATTTGATTTATTAAATGATTCTCCAAATAATGTTTTACAGTGCAATAAAATCATAGACCTTAACACTAAGGTGACCTTCATCTGAAATGTGCATATGAAAATGCTCAGTTCATATAAGGACAGCCATTATTATCGTTTAGCTGCATGAAATAATCATTTCCATTTATATAACAAATATTGCTGGCCTGCTCAAATAACTTACCTAATAGTGTATCATCCAGCTTTTGTTGGTAGCAAACCCAAAAATCTGAACCATGCAACCATAGCCATATGGCTTTAATGATTTGATGATATAATATTGAAACAGCTGAGAAAAATAGTTTCCTCTCACTGACATTATCCTTCTGAAGCTTCCTTCTAACACAATTCCTTCTATTTTAATGTATTTAGGACTTTCATCTAATTTTTTACTGGTCATTTTGCTGCTTGAAAATATTTATGTGATTTTTTACATCACCACAGAACAACAAAATTTATGATCATCATTACCATTTTGAATTCCACTGTAATCCACTCTTCACTACTTCAGATTACTGTTTTGTGAGGGAGAATAAAATACTAAGTCATGAAAAAGAATTTTGTTGTGGATCTAGAGAGTAAATCATTAGACCTGGTGGTGTAGAGATGTGACTAGAGTTTGAATACTGTTATGCAAAAAAGTGAGTGACAAAAAAAAAAAGAGGTGAGAAGTAGCACCATGAATCAATAAAAAGCAAGAAACTTGTATAGGGGAGTAGGATACATCCTCAAATGTTTCCTCTTGAGCAGTACTGCTCTGAGTATCCCATATCTATTTCCCTGCTCAGAACAGTACTATCTGTCATCATGGGAAAACTCTGCAACTTTACTTTCCCTGAGGCAAATTACATAGGCTGGTAAAGCCGCATATTGCGTGTTGTGTGCTTTATTATTTGGAAATGCAAAGATCAGAGTTGCTACTATCAGTTACATTGGCAAAAAGTAAGAATTACTCATTGGCTTTAGAGAAATTATGATGTAATAGGGAACACTTTGATGAAGCCTGTGTTTTCCCCCTTTGGAAAATGCTGATTGATTGACCCTAAAAGTAGTAACTAGTAATTTATTTTTTATAGTACCTTTTATTTCAAGGAAGCCCTGCAATGTGGGGAAATGCTAAATGGTTTTTGAAAAGCACTTCTTTCTTTTTTGGATGGAGGCTGTGAAGACAGTTCAGAACCATAATATTTTTGTCCACTTTAGTGAATGAATCAAAACAATTTTTCTTGCTTGGTTTTGATTTTAAGATATCTATTCTTTTAGTACCATATTTCCACTTAGGAGTGGATATTCATATCCATGTACCTCTGATGCTCATTTTTTTCAGATTGCATGTACTTTTTCTCTTTTGGTTAGTTTTCTTACAACGTAGTAGCAGAGCGGCTTCCTAGATCCATCACACTGCTTAAAACATGGTGTAGTCACCTCTGACATGAAGTAACTTCTATCAGTTATGCTATAGGGAGATGCAATCTGATATGAATTAACTTGACTTTCCATATACAAAGAATCTTCTTTTAGAATTTAAAGTGAAGATGCTAGCAACGTTTGCAAAATTACAAAAAATACCCAATAACCCACAAACAAAAAATCCCCTCAAAGCACAAGAAAATTTAATTTTGAAGAAACCAAAGTCTCTCTCCAATTGTTCTCAGAGCAAATTCCTAAGCAGTTCCTAGTCAGCATGTTGCATAGCTTTGGTATACACATAAGATCATATGGAAGCTTGCCAGCTACCTGCAGTGTAAACATCTGCATTCAGTATCCAGCAGAAGTTGAAGCCTGGTGTTCTCCTTCTGGGGAGGAGGTTGATACTCCAAAATGATTGACATTTAGCCTACTTGTGCAGCATGGAGTTATCAGCAATGAGTCTTGTTCCTATCTTCCAGGTTTCCACTGTTCTCATTCTTTGTCCCTCTGTAAGTACAGATGAATTTAGAATATAGTCCACAGATGGCTTTCTAGCAAAAGCCTCCTTTGTGAATAAGACAAACAAGAGCTGCCTTGTGCAGGGTACAAGGTACAATGATGAGAGGAGGCAGGCATTCGAGTAGTGCAGGATAGAGAAGATCTCATCATCAATTTAAATATTAATATAGATGTGCTTACAAATGCAGTAAGAACCTGCTGGTATTTGTACTTAATCTGGGGTGCAAATGATAGCAAGATCACTTCATTCAGTACTAAAATGAAGTTATTTAATAGTATATCAAAGTAGGGCAAGATTTAATAGGAAATAATGAATCATGCTACAGTCAACACTTTTAAAAATATCTGTAATTAATAAATAGAATTATTAAGAAAGAGCATTAAGAAAGTCAAAATCACTTCACCTCTTAATCTAGTGAAATTATTTGATTTATTTATAGAGAAAACACTTCATGAAATAGAACAGATTTGCCTTTGTTCATACCATTGCATAAGAGAATGCCCCAGCCAACATGCACAGTAGAAAGTAAAGCACTGACTAATGAAAATAGAGTCAAGCAACAATAAATGTAAAGAAGGAGAAAAAAATGGCAAATACTTGTGTACTAGAAATATTTTCTCTGTGGACCCAGACACTGAAGTAATTACAGAGAAGAAAAATTCTATTAAGCAAAGAATTGTCTTGTGCACTCTGATATTGCAGAAACTTGAATATTTTATAGTTTTGGCATGCCCATAATTTAAGCTCCTCATTCTCTTCTCATAATCTTGTTAAGCCTTATGTGCTCATCTTTTGCTTTTAATTCATCCTATTTGGGTTATTGCATAATGGCAAAAAATAGATAACAAATAATGTGAAATTGGGTCCATTATATTTTGTTCCCATTTTGCATGTTTAGGACCTTCTAGTGTCTGACACTTTGCCAGCAATAAATTTGCTGCTCTTGTTTTAATTAATTTAATTTTTCATGCTTTTATGAAAGTAATTAAACAAGGATTTTGTACATTTGCTATAGGATTTACTTTACCTTTCAAAACTTCTGTCTGGGTTAGAGCTGTCATATCTCACCACTTGTAGGTAACCATCATCTGCATCGAGTTGTTTAGGCTTAGATACAACGTGCTGCATCTTAGCTTTCTTGTTATTATGAAGCAAATTTTAAGTAGTACTGTTAGTAACCTCTTTTATTGTCATTTGTTTTACTTGGGGGTGACCTTTACTAACTCAAATAAAAGTCCACCTACAGCATAAAAGATTTTAAAAGTAATACCAATAGGATAAACTGATATGAGTATTCTGCTTGCAGCATCTCTCCTAGCATCTCTAAATTATACTTCTTCTTCATAGATAGCTTGGATATCTCAATACTGTTGAGTCGACAGTGCTGACATAGTCTTAAGTGTCCCAGAAGTAAACTATGTTCTAATAGTGAATGGAAAATGCTACATGCAGAGGTATGTCTTAAATCTAGCTCCTACAGAAGACTGTAGCAAATCTCCTACAGAGATTTAGCACCTACAGAAGACTGTAGGAAGCAGCCTATACGCAGTCATGCCCTCACTGTTGCCCATGGACCCTTTTGAAAGGTAGATCCTGACCTACCAGAAACCCGGAGTGAAGCAGGGCTAAGGGGGAGAAAAAAGCTGAAGAGGGAGATCATGGCTTTCTTTTAAAAATGGCTGATTCTTAGTCACATCTTCTTTTGTTTGGAAACCTAGAGTTTAGAATACATATTGAAATAGTGCGAGGCAGAGGACCATTTCTCTATCTTGTGTGAAGCAACTCAAATTCAGGTTTCTTAGGCCAAAGCAGAAAGAATACTAAGGTTATTGGGGCTGAAAGAGCAGAGCACAATTACAGATATGACTGACTATCCTGGTGGTTAGACAGAAGGAGAACAGATCAACACACTTTGCAGCTGTATTAATTTAAGGCAAGGAGAAATATGGGGAACATGAACTTGGAAAACTTTCTCTGCACAAACTCATTGGAAGAAGGCTAAAGCTTATGGGATTAGTAGAGTTAGCTTAAAACAAACAAAAAAAGATTGACAGATGCTGTGTAGGTTATGTGAATTGATAATAGATTATTTCTGCAAGATTTTGGCCCATGGAATCTAACTACCATAGAAAAGTTGGAATTACAATTCTCATGCAGCTGTCAGGAAGTTGAAAAAGAGAATCCGGACAATGCAGTTCAGGTACAGAACCCAAGTCTTTTGAGGACTTTTATACCTTACATTAGGCAAGATTAGGGAAAGGTGGAAACATGGGAATTGATGAGGATTTTAAATACTTATTACCTTGAATTTGGTCAGTTTAGTCAGTGTACAACTCCAGTGTACGGCAGCTTGTTCTGCAGGTTCTGTGCCAGCTGTATTGTAAACCTGGGCAGAAGGTTTCATAGCTGTTTCAAAGACCAAGCACAGCTTTTCTACCTTTGGAAACCAAGGTGAAAAAGGATGCATTCAGAGTTTTGATGTACGTTAGATCTCTTGTCCAGCCTTGCTGGGCTGTGTTTCTAAATCTTTTAGTTTAGACATAAATTTAAAATGACCTAGATGGAAGTCAACATTTTCTTTATACCTCGGCAGATAATCATTATTCAGTTTTAAGGATGGCTCTAATATAATTTCAGCAGTTTTTAACAAACACAGGAATAATTTGCTCTAAAATTCTTTACCCTTTAATTTAAATCAGTGAAAATAAGCATGTGTTTACATTATAGCACACATTAAAGAACTCTGGGGAAACAGTCCCTAGATTTTGGAAGGCTGTCACACAGCCTTTAATTTGACATTAAAGTATGTGTTTAAAAAATGCAAAAAGCCCAACAGACTGCATCGGATTAAAAAAGAATGACTTTCAGATTAGGTATTTCAACCATATTAAGATTTAAATGTTTTATGTTTTTGCAAAGTTTCAGAACTCTATAAAAAAAATCTGGTAGAATATTAAGACTTTGAAGCAGTCAAGCTTGAGATTTTAAATTGACAATCAGAAGAGTTTGGAGCAAAAGCAATTCACTCCATTCTCAAGAGCAATAGCACTTAATATAGAACCTTTATTTGCTGTTGGCATTACACTAAAATACTTCAAGTGTGATTGTGATCCGTGGAGGCAATAGATGGGCTTTAGGTTTTTGTAGTTAATCCTCCTGTGAAGATAACATTATACCCTGCAAATCAATGGAGATTCACATAGATTCACAGACTAGTAAGTACCCTGGGCCTTCAAAATAAAATAAATTAAAAATGTAACTCATAGAGATCCCTATTTCTCTAAATATATGCCTATATTTCTAATTATATTTTACTTCTTTCTGAACTATTGAATTACAGAATTTTTTCTCAGTCAAGTAACTTTTTGCTCCCAGAGAAGTAACATTCAACATGGACATATAGTGCACAAGGTTGGTTGAAACATTAATCTTTTAAAAACATGTTTTACTAAAATAATAGTAAACATCTGTGATTCTGCTAGCAGCAATAACAAAAGGAATAGAACAAGTGAGATGCAATTATTTCTTCTTGATTTAATTAAATGCTGCTCTCATAGTGATCTCCTAGTCATGCTTCTGCAGTAGTTTTACTGCACAGACTGTTTCTGGATTTATTTGCTTTCAGATTCTTGCTCTGCTGTTACGTTCTTTGCCTTGTAAGCACTTGCAAAGACCTGCAGTTATGAAGTAGTATTTGTTATTCATACTGTTTTCTGGGGTAAGTGGGAGACAAGAAGGACCATAGGTCACCATAACGCTTTCAGGTCAAGCAATTTGGATTCTATAATCCCTCAGAGCTATCATCCTTCCTGCTTTCTCAACAGCTAACAGCATATCATAAAATGTGAGTGGTTTTGGTGTCAAGAAATGAGTAAAAACAAATCCAGAAAATAAATTTCCTTCCTGTTTATTCTGAACAAATGTTCTGAATATTGTTCCATTTCTGCAGGAGTTGCTTTAATTTATTTTCCGGTTGACCTTAACAACAGTCCCTTAGAATGTGTGGGCAGATCCTTGCTGACTTGAATCTAATACCTTCAGTGTTCAACGAGAACATGATGCAGAGAGGCTACTGCCATCCCTTTTTATTTATACATCTGTTTGTGAGTGGCAGCATCCTGTTCCACATATTTAGTGACTATTCTCAAATGCCTAAGAGAGGAAGCATCAAAAAAAAAAAAAAAGGAAACTGCAATAATTCTGGAAGGATCAAACATTGGATAGACATTTCAGGGAGGAATAAATTGAAAACGTAAATGCCTTCCCGCTGCATCTTCTTCCTGCTTTCATATTGATGTATTTTTTATTATTGTTAAGGACAGAGAGGTTCAACATAGAAAATAAGATTGCAACATGGAACTCTAAGTGTGTTCGTATCTGAGAGTTTTGTGACCATGTCAGCCTTTCAGCAACGTGCCTTTTTTCTGTATGCCTATTTTAGGCACATGCTGACTGTGGTGCCCATGTTAAAGCAGAAGTCTATGACTTGTGAAACACCAGCTGTTGATATTTGGCAATTGCATGGGGAAATTTGAATCAGTTGTAAAATCTCCCTAGCAAGTTACAGCAACAGTTAGGGGAGCAAGGGCACTTCTGAACAAAAATGCAAGTGTCTTATCATTTTTAACAGCAGCTAACAGAGATCTAGTTTCTTTTACCTTCAATGGTAAATGCAACTTTAATTAAGCAGAGCAGTAAATTAGCTTCTGGCATTTTGCATCCTAGACAGATGTAATGCTCAGAGCCACAGCGATGACAGTTAAGTTAAGAAAGAAAATACATGAGTAGTATGGTAAACTGCGCGAGGAAAAAAAGAGTCCCCTTAGTCCAAATAATTTATCCAAAAAAGATTTCATCAGCCTAATGTCAAACAATGTTCAACAGAAATGTACTTTCTTCTTCTCTGAAAAAAAAGTGGCTGAATTTTCTTCTGTTCCTGGCGTATTTGCCATATTTGCTATGTACTCCATCATATCCAATGTTAAAGTACATTTATTTACATTATTTATAGAATAAGTTAGAAAAGTAATTTCTCCTACCATAAGGACTATACAGTGCTGTACATTCTTAAAGGGACTTGACTTAATTTAAAATGTATTTAAAATATGTGAAATTTTTTTTTAAATATCTTCAGGGGAAAAAAATACTACCTATGCAGTGGCATGAACTGCTAGATCTATTATACCCTGAGTTTGTTCATAGTCTTTTAGAGATGAATTTTTGCTTTGAGCTGGTGGGACTGTATTTTATAAATAGTGCTTCTGCATTACTAGTTTTTTGTGTCAATTTGCTGTTGGAAAATTAGAGACACCACTTCACACTAGTCTCTAATGGTAAAAACAGTAATGATTTCAGTACTACAAATTGACTTCAGTTTCCAATTGATAGAGAATATGGCAAGAAGGGGAATGACTGCATGGATATCTTTCATAATTACCATATTGAAGAAGTCAATTATTGGGCCAGTTTCAAAAAAGCCTTTTTTTGTTTGCCTTTCCTTCTGGTTCAGTGAAATTGCACACTGTTGCTTTTCGGTGCTTTATGTCTCTCTGTTTCCATAAATTAGTTTGTGCAATCTGTCCCTGTGACCTCAGGAACAATTCTCCTTCTGTTTTCGTGAGGCATCTGAGCACTGATGCTGAGACTGAAAAACTTACTAGAGCTGATAATTGATAATTTGCCCTGTAAGTAAACATAAGCTGTGGATTACATTGAGTTGGATGGGTAATTTTTTTGTATCACAACCGCACACACTGCTACGCAGTAGGAGGAGAGGGAAACTTAGCTGCTTATGGATTAGAAGGAAAGAAGGGTGGGTTTTTTTCTGCTTGTAAAACTAGCGAATTGTTATGGATTTCTAGCACTGAATGTGAGATGGAGACTGATGTGTTCATGTTGGTTCCTCCTGTAGCTGTGACCCCCTAACATCAAAACAAAATTTTAGAGCACACATGTATGGGCAGGAGGAAAGGATGGTGATTAAGGTTACAAATTGTATATGTACAGCTAGAAAGAGAGAAAAAAAGGTGATGTAAAGAACAAAGATGGAATGGACATCTTGAGGTACTTAGCTGTGTCCTCTTCCCCACTTTCAGGTTTCACAGAATCATAGAACGGTTTGGGTTGGAAGGGACCTTAAAGATCATCAAGTTCCAACTCCCCTGCCATGGGCAGGGACACCTTCCACTAGAATGATTTCCACATAATACATTTATGTTCCTAAACGTTTACTTCCCCTTCATCACAGTTAATAAAATGCTTTTCATTGCACTGTGATAAACCTGAGATCTACAGAAAGAAACAAAAACATCAACTGTAATTTTTCACAGGATTAAAGCAGGAGAGATCAGACATTCAAACAGCAGTTCAGTGTCCTGCAAGCATTACCTTAGAGGTCCAAAAGATGGCTAGGAAAGGCTTTTAAACCCAAGCTTTCCTTTTTACTCCATGATCACTTACATTGTGTCATGTTTTCTTTCAACTGTGAAGAGCATAAGTGCTCCCTACCCTTTTTAAATTCCATTTTAAAAGTTCTGTCTGTGGAGGCCTGAAAGCACTCTTCATTTCTACTGAGTTATTACAAGAAAAATCAATGTGACCATAGACCATTACATCTTGTAACTGAAATAATTCTTCTCTCATCTTAATATTTACTCCTGTCTCTACAGTATTTTCAGACTTCCGCAGCTTCCCTTTCCTGTTTCATTTCTGTAGACTAAAACATCCAGGTCCTTTTAATCTAATTTTTCAATTTAAGAAAAAGTTCTCTAGTCCTCTAATCATTGTATTGGTTTGCATTTCCTGCTACGAAACCCATTGCAATTTAAATTCACATTTCTTAAATAAAAAGGGGCAAGAATTATATGCAATATTCCGAGGTTTTTCCAATTTGGAAACTGATTCTGAGCTAAAGTTAATTTACCATTAGCTATAAAACAATGAGACTCTTTGTCTTTCTTGTATTTGTTAAGTTATAGCATTACCTTCAATTCCTTTCCTGACATTTCATGATGTACAAAAAGGAATCACAAAAGCATTTTTTTCACAATCATCCTTTGGTTTTTGTTTTGTTTTGTTTTATTTTTTTCTTCTCACTGATAATTCTATTAGTAAAAAAACACAACTGGTGTTGACTTTAGTAAAAGATGTCATCACAGTGCCATCACCATCAGAGAGTATATTATAGTGATAAAAATAAACATACTATGAGCATAAATACGTTATCTGTATTGTCCACTGTTAAATATTACAAGTAACTTTGGAAATAAAGGTCAAGGTTTCCTATATCTATAAAATGTCATAAATATTAGGAATTAACATAGCTGAGAATATGTTTCTGTAATAAAGTGTATCTATTAATTAAATGCTATCCAAATAAAAAATAATATTATATTAGTGGAGCATTTGTTTTAAAAAATCTTTAAAGCTGTATATCAAGTGTTTTCTACTGATCTGATACTGCTAGTTGATTTAAGTATGTTGCCTGTGGCCATCCTGCAGCTTTAGAGGAAAATACCTAGGGATTGTAAAACTGACTGTATGATGCTGGGCCTTGATTGAGCAAGAATGGAACGGGAAAGGGCAGGAATTTGATCACAGTAGGTTGAATTTCTATTATTATTTTTCTTGCCAATTTAAGAGGTAACAGGGAAAGAAAAGCCAATCTTAAAGGCAATATAATGGAAGCATAAGGTAACAATCTATTCATACACATTTCTAAAAGAAAAAGTAGCACAGAACACAATGCAGTTACAACAACTGTTAGAGAAAATGACATAGTATATATGGAAGATAAGATGCAAACTCCAGGCTTAGGCTTTGATCATGTTTCCTTTGGGATCAACAGTTCATCTGATGATACAGATACAAGTGGAAATGGGAGGGAGGTATAAAATATTTTCAGCTATGAAGTATTTGCTAGTCATGACGGCAGATTTCTTATTGCTACTGACAGGAATGGTATTAAAGATATTGCTAACACTTTCCTTTTATTCCCTTGTCAAATACTGAACTTGCCTGTCTGAGCATTTCATTTGATCATTGTTGTCTGATGCCCTTGGTCCTAGATTATCCAGCTATATAAATTAACATGAAAAAATCCAATCTTTATTTTTCAGAAAAGTACACCTCTGAACATCCAGAGAGAGAGATTGGGGGCAGGGGGCAGAGAGAGAATTTACTTTTCTATAGAGGGTGACTAAAAGACCATTTAGGTTATAGTGCTATTTTGAGCAAGACATAAGTGGGACTCAACTAATTCATAGGCTTTGTGTTGACTTATCGTGCTGAGGTGAATTTTACCCAGACAGTGGAGCTCTTCATCAAAAGAATTAAGAGCAGCAGCACAGTTTCATATTAAGGAACAAAATTCAGATGTGATACATTCAGTGGATCTTTGCTTCCCCAGTAGAATTCCAGTGGCTAAAATATCAGGTTTGAATTTAGTCCAAAGCATTTGAACTGCAGTCTTTCTGGTGTCACATCCTTCATGCAATTTCCTGGTGGTGTTGCGCTTCATCTTCAGTCAGTTGTGTAAAAAAACAATCCAGGAGTGCTAATTAGCTGAAAGTAATGGCAACAGAATGTGTCACTAACTGTTGAAATATAGTCTGAAAATTTCAAAAAATATATAATAAATCATCACCCTGCGTCAAATCAAATCAGTCACTATAATAAACCAATGACAGTGCAGTGCACTGATGTATAAAAAATACTAAGCACAAAATATCATCAGTGATTAACTACCTATCATTGTACCATAGACCATAATTCACCCTCCTGAGAAAGCAGTTATGATAGAACGTAATATAATAAAGTCTTTCAACAGGTGCCATTATAATGAGGAAAACCGACTCGATGGAGTCTATGCATCCAGTGAAACTTCTATCCCTTCTAGAGGCTACAGATTCTTACGCTGACTGCAGCCCTTTAAATGAAGTTTCCCTTCATTTTTGGGGACTATGCCTGTTGAAACCCAAATTATGCGCAAAACTTGTAACAGCAGTAGAATTTGCTCTGTGCTTCTCTTGCAAATATTAAGATACTTTGGCTTCTAATGTCATCTTTTTTTTCCTAGTTTGATAAATAACTCTTCTTCAGTATTTCTAATTATCAGAATCAAATGCTGGCCATGCTCCATTCACCATTTGTTTCACCTATTTGTTATGCTGTTATTTGCTTTTTTTCATGTACATCATAAAAAAGTAATTCTGGGGAATGGATTCATTAATAATTGTAATCATAATGCTGTAACTTTAATTTCTTCAGAATGGAATGAATAGCTGCTATATTACTTTTTAATTTACAAGCTGGAAATCTAGGGAGCACAAGGAGGTAAAATGTTTTTTATAGCTTAAAAATAGGCTCTGGATGTTTATGAATACAATAGTAATGGTAAGGAAAGGATTATTAAATCAGGTGAGGCACAATATAATTAACTTTAAATTTAATCTGAGGATGGTAAAAGTACATGTGACATGTCTAAGGATGGAGTCTTGCAAGCTGTTACTACTGTGGCAGCATAGATTTTGTCAATAGCACAGCAAAACTAGGTGTCGTACATATCCATTAGCAGCAAGACAGAACAAAAGTGGCTAACGTGCAGTGCTGTTTTTTGTGCCATCTGTGACACCTAGCACTCTGCCTTGTAAACAACAGGAACGTACAGAGTAAGTCACATTTGCAGTAGAAGACCTAAGGGAGCACATGAAATTCAGCTCTCCTGTGCTCCTGGCACCTTCAGGCCAACAAGGTAAGTCTGTGGTTTGTTGGGCCCTTTCCATTTTACCCTTAGTTCGTGTCTAGGGATTTACTGTAAAAAACAGCTGTCAGTAACGTAGTTGGGAGTATTTTTATCAGCTCTGAACAACCCGAATTGCTTGAATTCAGTGTGGTGATTCATTTAAAAATGAAATGCAGATCAGGCAGTGCTCACTTGCTGTCTGTGGAAATATTTTCAAAAGATTTAAATAAGATTTGTAGCATTTTTGAACCTCATACAGAGACAGCCAGTGGCATGGCAGCAAAGGGCTACTTCCAGCTGTGATGTTCCTTCTCCGTGATCAGCTCAGCAGTTCCTGGCGGAATGAGGTGTAAACCAACAGTGCTGTCATGTTGCTGGGCATCACCAGTCACTACAGGCAGTCCTCCCCTCGTATGTGACACCCAGACACTGTCACGGCTTGGGTGCTCCCAGGATTCACTGTTTTACAAGCCAGCACAGAAAATGTTGGAATGTAGTTAAGCAAGTGGCTGGTTTATGAGAGCAGTGGGAGGGGCTGCTAAGCATTGAACCCTCCAGCTAAGAGAATAGTTTAGGTGTGAGAATTAACATGGTATGTCTTGGATTATTTTAAAGTATAAAGAACTGTAATGACAATATTCACTCTGTGCTGGACCTTGCCGAAACTTGAAGCCTCTGACTCTTCTTCACTGGATTTATACTGTTTTGTTTAGTTTTGTTTTGTATGTGATAATTATCCTAAATAATGATTAGTCTGAGTGGTTATTTTGGCAGCTTTGATTAGGTGCCAGCGACTACAAAATTTATGTGCAACATTGTGGTTTGGTGTAGACAGTGTCCTCACATCCAATAATGACTGAAATTAATTTCTATTACTTTTGAAGGTATTACATTTCTGTAAATATTCCTAGAAATTTGCCCATGACATAATTTCTCAACATAAGTGAAATGTTTCTCCTTACCTTTGTACACTCTTCCTGTATTTTTCATCCAACCAGACTTTCAAAAGTATATGCTTTTGGTCCTAAAGTTCAACTGAAGAGAAGGCATGGCTAGCTTGAGGTGTTTTGCTACCCTCAATAACTTAAAAAATCTCACTCTTCCACCTTGACAACACTGATTTACTGATTAATGGGCCATCATCTTGCCTTTGTATAAAGCAATTGCTCTTGGCTCCTGCTGAATTACCAAAGGAGCTGTAAAACAGACTGCTGCACACTGTACAAGCTTCCACCACTGAAAACTCTGTGAGAGCCACCTAATTGTATTAGGGCAGCAGCTCCTGGCTCCTGATGAGTTCCTGAGGCAGGTGACCTATTGCTCCCAATAAGGACAATTTGGTAGCTTGGGACTGTACAAAGCCGTAGCCTCCACTGGACAGATCTGTGCCCCACTAAAATACCGTGCTCACACTTCTTTCAGCTTTGATTTCTGCTATGGGAACCCCACCAAGCAGCCAGGTTAAAAGGATTCACACAACCCTTATGCCCTCTTTGTATTTCCACTGAAACTCAAAGAAGATCTTAAGTAGTGCATAGTTAATCAATTGACTTAAATCAGTTGTCTGCATGCCTGGTGGCTGGGATGGAGAAATTGCAAGTGCCTTGGAAATGGGGATGGAGGAATACAATTCTATTTGCTTCTAACGACTCCTTACAGCACTGTGAAAACATGATGTTCTGGAGGTTTCATACTCTTTCCAAACCTTTCAATTAGACCTGTAGTGTTCATGCCACTTTGGCTTTTGAGAGGATATTTATTGTATGTGCAAACCATTCATTTATCACCTAGGTTTCCACTGAGTACAGTTGTTCTGTAGAGTTTGTTTTCAGTAGAATATTTTGTTCTTCTTTCCCTCCACTTTGCTATGCAGACAACTTCCGATCGTGCTTGTGAACCCTGCCTGTCTATTCAAGTGCAGCTGCCTTGTGTGTAAATTCCTCGTCTGGCATTTTGCCTTCCTAAATTTTAGAAGGTGTGGAGAATATAAAATGGTGCTTTCTGCTTCTTTTGCAGCACTGACTGTGCCCAGTTCACCATTTTAATTCTTATTTGTATCTCAAAAGTAATGGTATTATATTTTATATTTAATCTTGACAAATTCTGTAGTGCTCGTGGTCTATATCCAAAACCATCTTTTCTGAAGGCTGGAGTTAAAAATGATCATGTCTTGCTACCTCCCTACCCCTGAAGTTTGTATTTCACTCCTGCCAACAGCACGTTTCTTTGTATGTGCATATCTCACAATTTGACATATAGCTTGTAAGGTCTTCAAGATATTATATGTCAACAAGTAAATCAATTGAAGAGAAGTTTCATTAACTGAATAAGAAGAGATGTGTGCGTAGGATAACTTATTCCTCATTAAAGGAGAAAGTGTATGACCTTTGCAGCACTTAAGCCTCAAATAGCCGATAGGTAGGTGGTGTGGAAGGTTATATTTCTATGAGGCTCTTGTCTGAGCCATTTGGCCTTAGTTGTTATGCAAAAATTTGTTACATGCATCAGTCAGCTAAAGCTCAGTAGATCTTTGTCATACAACAGAGTGTATAATACATTCTAAGAGAACTTAGTTGATTTAAATAATAGAGTTGTTATAAGCATATGGTTTTCCATGTTTAGCGTTTGAAATTGTTTTGCATGCCTGCAAAGTGGAGATTTGCAAAACTCCACTGCTAGGACTATGCCCCAAATTATCTTATACTCCTGCTGCTAAATAGATACTCAGTTAAACAGCAGTAATCAACAGGATTGTTTTTCTGAACTAGACCTCAGTGACGATTTGACTTCTGATTACTGACCTATGGTGACCTACATGTCTATGAATGACCACAGGCCCCCAGCAAAACTGCAGAAGAACCCAGTCCCATTCTCTGTGGACATTTTCTCATTGAGTGAATGTTTGACATAACTGCCAGTAGGATCATGTCTTGTGGAGGCAACAGCAAAAGGTGCTCACACTGGGCACTGACGATCATCATAAGTTTTAAGAGATCTGCTTTTCTCAACAGCTCTACCCTTCTGGTTTCCTATGTTTTCTTTAGCAATACTCAGTCAGCACAGACCCTTGAAGATTCTCCACAAATATAGTAACTCCTGGCTATTTAGATAGCAATATAGCTTTTTAATCTTTCCTTTCTCAGTTTGCACCCTCTGGAGAAGGCCAATGAAAAAGGTGCACCGCTTATATCAACCTATTTAGAAGACACTGAAAGCAGATAGCCTTTTTTCTGTGTGGTAGTGTATCCTTATTTCCTGCCTTAAACCTTCATTTTTGAGCTTACTTACCAAAGGGTCTGTCAGCTTCAGTTCTCTTGGCTTCTTTCTTCCCCATGTTAGCCTTATGTTCAATAAATAGGTCTTTAAATTTTTATTCAGATTTGAAAAAAAATAATTTTAAAAGAAAAAATCAAAAGGCAAACACACAAACTGTCAGAGGATTTAATGCCATTCTCAAAAGCTGATTTTTAAAAAGCTCTCTAGCATTCAAGATGTTTTTTTCCAGCATGTTAATAAGGCCAACAAATACAGTGCTGTAATAATCTCAAAAATAAGATAATCCAACCCTTGTCTATTACATTGCTGTAGAATTACTTTAATAGTTACAAACCCGTATTTTTTTTTCTCTTGAGCTTAAGAATTTACAGGAAGCTATCTCTAGTTAATTTGAAACTTTCTGATACAAATCTATCTTGAAACCTCTGATACAGACTTTGAGACAGATCTATTATATGTGTCTACCTCTTGTGCTCTGAATTTTGCCTTTTAAGTATGCATGACTCAGCTCTGGCCTCAAGTGTGATAAAGAATGTCAGGAAAACTCTCTAATCTGAATCCGGTCTAGGTTTGACTTAGAATAAGCATCTCATTTTTCACTCTGTAGCCATAGATTTCACTCTAACACATCTTACAATATCCCACTTGAGTATATCCCAGAGAATCTTTTTCCTAATTCTTCCCAAATCTTACACTAACTCTGGAAATTACTTGTCTATGGAGGACTTTATTTTTGACTCCCAGTAGATCCACAGAAAATTGCTAGGGTTAGTTCTGACAATGACCAATTCTTCTCCTGTCAGTTGAGGAACTCTATTTATTTGCTGGGTCTGAAGGCAAAGGTGATCCATCTTACTCTGTACCTCGACTGTACTTACTGTGAACAAGAGATGACAGAATACAACAAGCATTCTACATAAAACATTAATTTCAGTTGCTGTATGTTAGATAAAAAAGGGATATGTACTGCAGATTTTTTGATAGGAAATCATATTTAAACAGCAGCTTTTCTAGTTGTAGCTCCAAAATTAAACCCATTTAGAGTGCACTTATTCTAAATAGAAAATGCCTTGTAGATGCAATTGTTCTGTTGCATGAAATCACATGCAAATTATTGTTTTTCTGGGTGTAAAGTACTTTATATAACTGCAGTTTTGTAATGAAGTGAAGATTAGTATACTACACATATGAGACTTGTACTGTAATTGTAAAGAAAAATTACTTTCCTTGCATTCAGCCTAACATTTTCTAAAAGAGTCATTTGCATTTATGAAGTCAAGCCCAAATCGTGGAGGTTTTTGCTTTTTTGAAAATGTGAACCTAAAACTGAAACAAGGAAATTAGTTAAGGTGTGCTATATTGAGGTTTATATCTGGATAGTCCAGAATCAAAAGTGCCAGGAAATTGAAGACCTTTTTTAACTGGAAGCACCACAATTCTAAATTGAAAAGACAGAAAGCAGGAGGTTGAAGAAAGATTTAAGTAGTAGCATTTTCTATGTAAGATGAATGTATGGCATAGTTCAGAAATCCATACTAGAGGGCTAAACTTCAGAATGTTAGATTAGTTAGAATTGTTTAGCATGTTCTATTTAGCAGAAAAACCTTTTAAACTGGGATCGAGCTGTTTCTCTTACAGAACATGTATTCACTTATGAGTTAATCCTACAGAACAGAATTGATAGTCCTCTCTCTTATCCATTTTATATCAGTACACCCATCATTAATTTGCACAATTCACGTGTCAGTCAGAAGTAAATTCCATATGGGTGTTGCTTACTAATTACTCTAATTTACTTTTTAAATGAGAAGATGAGAGAACAAGCAAGACACTGAAGATAACTTTAAAATAAACCCCTCATCATGCACAGTCATGTATTGACGTTTAACATCTGAATATCAACTTTAACATGGATTAAAAACTGAGGTTAGATTAGGGACAGTCCAAGTGAAATAACATTGAACTGATGTAGGTCAGAGAACACAAGTCATCCTAAGGAAAAGAAAGGGCAGGAGAGCAGTTGGAATAGAAAAAATGTGGAATACAGGAGGAAAGGTGCAGTTGTAGTTAATCTGCTAAAACTGCTTAACATCAGACTAATTCCACTCCCTAAGAAGTCAGTGAGAATTTTACTTCTGATTTCTGTGGGAACAATTAGGTGAAGTGGGTTGAGAGCCCAACTCAGACAGTCCTGTACTACCTCTTGAAGTAATTTGAATATTCAGGGAAAGGTTGATTAGATTTTATGTATAGCTTTTTGTTAAAGTTTTGCCCTATTCTTTTAGAAGTATGTCAAGACAGTGGGAAAGTGGCAAGAAAAGTACTTGTAACATTAACTGATCAAGTTAATAGGCTAATTTAATGTGATGATTGGAAAATATGTAAAAATCTTGAAGGACAGTAGCAGAGGTGCATAGTTATATATTCTTTGGAATGTTGTAATATTGATCTTAAGTCTTGTACAGGAAAGTTGAATAATATTCTAATGCTGATTGTCTTGTGTTATACATTATGAAAGGCAGAAGCAGAAGCAACTATTATAATGTTAATAACAATCTCTTCTATTCTGTGCTCAATATTCCTGCTCTAATTTGGTCTAAAAAATCACCTAGAGACCTGAATCCCTGAGCACAGAGCTCCTTTGGGAACCTCCTCTGCTGGATTCAGTATGTTTCTTTCTGATACATATTACCTCCTTGAAACATGTGTCTTCTGGTTTTGGTTAATGAGAAAACTGACAAACTCCTTCTATTTCTGACCCCTTCTGCAACTGTTCTCAAGTCTTCAGAAAATAGTTCAGGACACAGATAGATTTGTCTTCACCTTCTATGAATAGATGATGGCATAAGTATTGCCCTCCTTTGTTTCAACACCAATTGAAGCATGTTGTAGAAGCTCCAGTTATTTGGTACTCACATCTTGGAAGCCCTTGAGACGGGGAGCCAAAGGAACCTTAGTAGATATAGTAGATATATGGATGTAGATAGGAACTGTTTAATAATTATCTAGCTTATAATGAAGTTAAAGAAATTTCAATAGAGGTAGACATGGCCCAAGGGGATGAGAGGTGATGTTTAACGTTTGCATTGTTGAGGCTGACTGGGGCAAGAGATAGTCCCTGATAAGAAGCAGAAGTCGACCCCAAGAACCAGCCAAGACTGGCCTTGTGATTTGGATAAATGCCAAGGAGCGACTGAGCCTGCGCAGGGACAGAAGGTTAAGAGTTCACCGTGAGGAAGACACAGAGCCTTCATCTTCATGACCACCAGATGACCACCATAAGGAGACACTGTGCAAGCGCAGTTGAGAGGAGACTATGGAAATGACTTCCTGGAGCTAATTTTAATATGAAGCAGGGATAGGTCATGCCTATGTATAGGCGTATTGCGAAACTCTATGTATATGTAACACTTGACTGTATAAATTTAAAGCGAACTGCTGAGTCAGGCGCGCACGACTTTGGTGGGACTACCTACCGTGCTGCCCAGCGCTGAATGAACATACCTACTTTACAATCTCACTGGTTGTGGAGTCTGTTTCTGCACGTCACCCTGTCTCTATGTTGTTTGTATTCAGGCTGTAGCTTTCTTTCAGTATTTCTTATAATCTATGGGGTAATTGCAATGCATATACCGAATTCAGACAGAATAACTGTCAAAAAGGAACTGAAAAAGCATTCCTGGGTCTTTTGTGGTCTTGTTTATTACCACCACAATAAGCTTTTTCCAATGTAATTGCTGGTAATGTTTAAAGATTTTGTTAATTTTGAGCTTAACTACAATTATGGCTTTCTCAGTGACAGAGAAAAACCTATGTGATTTTAACATTCTGTGAAATGTAGATGTAAAATTCTGATACAGTATCCATCGGCGCCAAGGTCTTTGCTTCTGGATGAGAAGAATGATTCTTGAGTTCAAGTCAAGGCAAAACTAACAGTTACTGTTTGTAGAAAAATCTAACTAATTTCTTGCACATAAAAAATATGGAAATTTGTAAGGAATACAGAGAGTTTGCAGTGCTTAGGCAGAACAGTCTTTACAAGTAAGCTATCAGCAGGCTAACCCTCCTGTTCTCTACCTTGCCAAACTGGGCACATCTGCATGTCGATCAGAGTACTGATTTTGTAATGAACTGGTTAACTTTGTTCATGAAATCGCATGTGGGGGTAGAGACATTCCTCGCTTATCTAAAACCACAGTATCCAGTTAAGTACCGATGATTAACGAAAGACGTTCCACCTAACAAACAAATGACGGCGCAAACGCACACACAATACAGAAGATACCAGCCGCCACCTGAAGGCAGATTACGACCACCTAGCAACTGACGACACAAACGCACACGCAATGCAGAAGATACGAGCCGTCACGTAAACAGAAACTAGAAACTGTATAAATAAAGGAACTCTTCCCCATTTTCGGCGCGAGCCTTTGGCGGAACACTGTCTCCCCGGCCGCCCAGCGCTGTTTTACTCTCTTATCGCTTACTAATAAATTCGATCTTGTCATTTAATACAAATTGGCTCCTCCAATTTGTCACGAGCGTCTATAACAATTTGATTAGGTGTGTGAAGCTCCTGAACCCCAGTCCTTCACCTGATCCTGAATTTTCCCACTCACTGTGAGACCAGGAGTCCACAGTTGACAGCAACCTTATGACAACCTTAAAAGACGGTACAGACATAAGTCATATCTTTGCTCCTGTGCTGTACATACAGAGAGTGTTTGCTCCTGGTGTTATTCTGAAGACAAAGAAAACAATGTTAGTGCTGCTACAGAGAACTGGGCTCCACTGCTGAAATGCATCTAAAATGTTTTTTCCATTGGCAAAATGCATTTTGGGCTGTATTTTTTCAGTTGTGTCACCAAACAGGCTGGTTCCTGAACAAAAGAAAGTGATCAAAGAGGCAGGTTTCCTCCTAGTAAAACCAGAAATAAAATCAAGTGGTAGTTTCTTTTTTACAAAAAAACCCCAAACTGTACTCAGTTGAGTCAATTCTGAATCTATGGCTCAGCAGAGAGTAAGGGGCTCCATATTATAGAGGTGATTAGGTCTTTCACATGAGTGACAAAACCAAAAGCCTGTCAGCATTGTTCTGCAAGAATGGAGTTGTTAGCACTCTATTCAAATTCCAATTTGGGTAATTACTTTCTCCTTACTTAACTTTACCTGCAGTTCCAAATGGATGCTATCTTCTATTCCTATTATAAACTATTGTGTAAAATCGCTATAGCCCCTGCAATTTAACCTAGAACTAACCACAATTCCTGGGTGTCTGAAAAGATTTTTGTATAGTATACATTCAATTTGGAAAGACCTTTGAGATCCTTGTGAAGTGATAGGTACATATGAATATATAACACCACTTTCCTACGTTAGATAAAATGGGGGGTGATTTCTAGCTAAAACAAGTCAAATGGTATAAAATTAGCCAAAACTTTGATAGAAGGGAACAGATCAATACATTACTCTTTAGATCTTTTGTTCTCTTCATTCACAGTTCTGTCAGTTACTTGATCAGCACCTTTTGTGTAGACGGAGGTAGGAGATGGAAGGGAGAGGAAGAGGTTGGCTAAAGGGAGAAATTCTGTTGTAGCTTAATCCTCACCTGAAAGAGATGTAACACTGATGAAGTCAGATTATACCACAGAGGAGGAGCATGTTCCTTCCATAGCAAGAAATATCCCTCCTTTGTATCCTCTTCCGTCCGAAGACAGGAGTACTGCTATTGCTGCTGGTTTTTTTCTCCTGATGTTACACTGGCTGTTAATACAATAAAGGGGATCCCTGAAAAGCTGGAGCATTTACTCCATTAGCTTTAAAATGGGGAAAGAAGCAGGGGAAAATATCAGACATGCATTCTGGGCTGCTGATGGAAGGTATCACTTTGACATTATTACTTACACTAGTGGTTCTAAAAGATTGTTTCAATCCAAAATACCTCTATGGACTAATTAAGAAACAGGATTTTTAAGCAATGCAAAATTAATTTCTTTTTTTTTTTTCTTTCATCCTAGCTATCAGCTGGGATACTTGACTTGACTTATTTTTCAATCTTGAAAGAAGGTATTTTTAACTGAATCTCAGGTTTTCTTCCACAGGTAAAATTTAGCACCAAGAGAAATGCACAGACTTGTGTCTGCAGAGATAAATTTTTGCTATATAATTGCTAGGTGCTTTTACAGTCCTCTTTTTCATAGGCTTTTATGATTTGAATATATTCTTTATACAGCTGATTACTTTATTTTGAATTTATGTAATCTTTGCTGTTCTTACCACCCCCCAGCCCCCATATTAAAATTTTTTTTTGGTGTCATGTCTCCAGAATTTTTCTTCTAATGCAGTACCTCTAAGTCTTAGAGGTGATTTGAAACAGTTGCCAACGTGCCCTTGAACACTGAAAACTATTATGTAAGTACTGGTGGTAAGTGTTAATGATATGTAGTGCTCTCAGCACAAAAAACTGTATCACTAGGGAATTACACTGATTTCAGGCACTTGTGGTTTTTTTAAATCTTTAAGCTAAGGACCCAAACCAGGATACTGAGACCCAGTTCCATTATCCCCTGCATAAAAATAGGTTGGAGATAATCATTACGGGAAACTTGATCCATCTGAGATGCTGAAGCTAATTTGGTTTTGCTTCTCTGTGTGTGAAGCACATATTCCTTCATCAATACAGAACTTGTCAATACATTATGGATTTTGTGTAATTTTTTTTCCTCTTTCTTAAAAGAGTGTAGTCAATGATGCTCCTTTCTCCAGTCCCATTGAGATCAATGGCAATATCACCACTGACTTAAAAAAACAGATCTCACTTTTTTATGTACCTTAAAGGAACAATTGAGATATAGTTTTTGAGGAGAAGTGTCTTATATCAGACATATTGAATTCAACCCGTATTCCCTCAAACCAAGCAAAAGAAAGGACAAGAGGAAATGGTTTCAAGTTGCGGCAAGGGAGATTTAGGTGGGATATTAGGAAAAATTTCTTTACTGAGAGGGTTGTCAGACATTGGAATAAGCTGCCCAGGGAAGTGGTTGATTCACCATCCCTGGAGGTATTCAAAAAGCACGTAGACGGGGTACTCCAGAACATGGTTTAGTGGGCATGGATGATGGTTGGACTCGATGATCTTGAAGGTCTTTTCCAACCTAAATGATTCTGTGATTCTATGATCAAATTAGGTGATGGGGTAAAAGACATCTCAACTGTAAAATCAGTAATTCTTAAGAATGAATAGACTCAAATGGCACGTTAAATGTTCTATGAAATGTGTGTCGCCTTTAGAGATATGCATTAAAAAGGTACTGTCATGTATTTTAAACTTGCTGGGAAAGAATTTTTCTTTCTATATTGTGTGACCTAGAGGGAAAAAAAAAAAAAAGTGGCAGCTAGTGGTTTTAATGCTCCAACTTGTCAGTAAGCATTATAGATAATTACTACTTGTCTCAGTACCAATGAATGCCAATTTCAAAGCTAGATTATAAATTCACATGAAGATTATTCAATTTGTGTAACATTTATAATGTGTCTCATTTTTTCAGAGCTTTTAATATGTGTTACCAGCTTGTCTATTTCTAGATTTGGTCTACAGATTTGAAAATCAATTTTCCTTTCAGAAGTGTTTTTCCTATATAATCATAAAATTTTAGAAATCTCTGCTTCTATATGCCTGTCCTGTTGTCTTTAAGTTTACATAACTTATGTCAGTGTAATTATTCCTCTGGGTTAGAACATCTGTATAGGCATCAGCTACTGAATAAAGATGTTTCCAATATTTTCCCTATGTAAGATTTCCCTATTTAATCATACATTTGTTTGTTTTCATCTCTCCAGATCATTATGACTGTATGCTGTGATTTCCAAAATGGCAATTTTACAGGTGCCAAAATCAAAGGTTGACCTGTGGCTAAAGACCAATAAGATAGTGGGTACTGAGCCAATAAGCATAGTGCAATTCTCTGTGTCCAGTATGGTTTAATTACCTATTTAGGTAATTTTCCTCTGGATGTGATTACCACAATTGATAAACTGACTGTCTCTAACAATGCTTGATATATGCCTATACTTTCATTTTATAGACAACTCCACACATTTTCCCCTTCTGAACTCAATTTTACATGTATTACTAAAATTTCTTTCTCATTTAATTAGTTTTGTCTGCCCATTGATCACCAAATTATCTCCAATTTCTTGTATGATATGGTCATTGAACCAGATTGAGAATGATTGAACCCCAAATCTATGTAGTCTTTCCAATATTGATAATACACCGTGGTGAAAAATATGGTGTGTGTCTGAAATGGTGAATAAACTCAGTGTTATAAAAAAGTGAATGTTTATCACAAAGTGCAATCAAATTGCAATGGGACCAAAATGTAATCATTGAAGAATAATTATTTTAATATGCTGCTGTGCAGTTACCTTTTAGGAATGTCCTAAGGAATTTGAGAAAACTGGCACCTTTCCCAGTGTTTTTTTTCAACTTTTGTGTAAAATTTTGTTGTTAATTGTATATATTTTACAGCGTACTTTATGGAAATAACATAATTCTCTAGAAAATCCATCTGGTTTTTAAAATACTGTCTGTAGGACTCCTGTACTTCTGCAAAACTTGTTTACTTAATTCCTAATGAATCCAAGTAGCTTTCATAAAGATAATAAGCTTTCATATAAAAAATACACACTAGAGAGCAAGGTGTATAAATTATACTATTATTGTATAGTAAGCATATAAAACTAAGACAAAATATAATTACTTCATATTCAGTTGAAAAGACAATTTCAAAGACCACATTAGAAGACAAGGCTTGGAGTGATACACTTCCAAAAAGACTTCCTGTAAAAAAACTCTTGGCTGTTTTAAATTGAATTGCTCAAGACTCCAAATCTGTACTGCATCACCATCAAAGATCTGGTATTTCCTTCTCATAAGAACACTCAGTGTGTGTGTGGGGGGGAAATCCACTTATGTGTAGAAAATGAGTGACCTACTGCTACTTTTTTTACCTTTATAGGCTTTTATAACTATGGAGTAAGGTACAGGTAGTTTCTTATATTACTTGGCAGTTATTGATAGCAGAATAGAAATGTGAATCCTTCTTCTTGTGCTGCATATTTACTCCTTGAAAAGGTGTAGATGATGCACATCAGAATAAGAACACTGACAAATGAATTGCACACTGGTGTCTTAAAGCAAGTAGGATGATCAACTTGGCTGTAAAGGTGCCTAAATCAGCGACTTTAACCATTGCAGTTTGTGAGGCAAACAATGAAACTTCAGATGTTCTTATTTATATCCTGGTTAGATAAGCATGACTGCTGTTTTTTTTTTTTTCTTTCTCGCTTTCTTTCTTTTTTTAATATTACAAGGAAATGCATCATGCAATGCCATTAATCAATTTATTAAAGTCCACATTAAAAGCAGTTTGATGTTTGGGCTTCCCAGTATTTCAGAACAGTGACTGGTAACAAAGCACTTGCTCTGAATTTCTAGAACAATTTCAGTTCTTCATGCCCAGTTCATACTCATTTGTTCTTGTGTCACATTACCCTTGATATGAAATAACATTTCTCTCTTTTTGATACATTGCCTCCTTGACATGTCAGCAGGGAGCAATCATATCAAACCTTGGACTTTTGGTAGGCTAAAAGCCTAGTTTTTCTCTGCCATAGTATCTGTTTCTCTGTTGGATCTATAGCTCTTCTCTGTATCTGTAGCAGGAGTGATCAGAAGATGCGTCTGTGAAATTTGAAAGCCCTTTGAGCCTTCTGTGGTGTCAGAATTGCTTCTGTGTCTCTGCAGATGTTGAGAAACTGTTGCCCAGCTTCCTCAGAGGGATCTTGTTCTCTTTGGATGTGGTGCAGGGGTGCTTTGGTGCTGAGCCAGGCAGGCACGCCGGCATAGTCCAACAGCAAAGAATATCTCCTCCTCTCTTGTGTTACCCGCAATGTAATAACAGACAAGTTTGGGTGTTCTGAATCTGGCTCAAGTAAAAGGCTTTAGCTTAAAAAGCCACAATGCTGAGTATTCTGACCTAAAATCCTGATAGGATGGCAGTGTCCTGAGCCTTATTGATTCCTGTGTACCTCAGTTGCTAAGTTATAATCTGCAGGAGAATGGAATGTTTAGAATGGAAGTAGAACAGAAGTAGGTGTGATTAATTTCCAAGTTAGTCATTCTTGTGCTGGGCATACTTCTTTTACAGTTGCAGAAACCTATCAGCTGCCTAGATTCAGTTTGTACTTTGGATGGTGCATTTGAGTGCTAATGTGGGTGAAAAAATTCTCATGAAGGTCTGCCAATGGAGGCTGCCACTCAGAGACTGAAATACTGTTTAACAAATAAAAGCAGAACATACAGGGGAAGAAAAGGGGGTTGCTGAAAAAAATATTTAGGGAAGAGAGGTAGTGATCTAATTTAGAAAGATATCTTTGAAATAATTTTCAATGTAATGTGAACAAAACAGAGTAAACGCAATTTATGCAAATTGCATATTATTACACTCTGTGTAATGTGTATATTACACCAGTGAAGACTCTGTGCTCTCATCACTACAGTAAAAATTTTGTCACCGATTAGAGTGAGATCAAGATTTTTTCAGTAGTCCAATCTGGACTCATTTACAGCTACTGTGAGACAGCAGATGCTCTCATCCTTTCACTACTCTGTAACTCTCATCTATGAGTGTGACCAAATTAACTCTGAAGAGCACTTTGAAACTCACATGCTTATCCAGAGATTATGCATGATGGCATTCCGGACAAATTCACTGAATACAATGCAGAATTATTACCGCATGTATAGAAAAACAGTTAAAAATATTAGTAAAGAAATATATCTGAATATGGTTTCCCATGTTTAATTTTCTAAAGACCAGCAGAGACCATACACAAAATTTTCAAAATTAAACCCTTTAAAATATTTAGTTGTAAAAATTAACATATAATAATACATTAACAATACAATAACATTTTGTACATGTTATTGGTATTGTTTTAAATTTGCAAATTAACAGGGAAAAAGTGAGAAAAGACTTCTCTCTAATCCCATATCAAGTCTGGGAGACTGGTTTTCTTCCTTAAAAAATAAAATGAAAAGAGGCCATTAGATGTTCTGTATTTGTGTTTTTAAAATCAAAGCTTTATAATATTCTATTAAGGAAAAAAAAAAAGCATTGAGGTCACTTTACCAAACATTCAGAAATACAGCATGAAATCAAGTCAAAGCAGTATCTGCTTAAATGTTAATGTAAGAAAGATTGTGATTGTATGCCAACAGAGCTGCACAGGAAGATTGTTTCACTTTTGTTACTTTCAAATAGAATCTATAAAGAATAAAGTTTCATGACAATGTTCTTTCAGCCATTCTTTTCTTATTTTTTTAAAAACTGAAGGCTTCATTTTATAAGCTGTTGGAGGATATATAAACATCTCACCAACTGTTGATATTTCCTCCTGCCATTTAAGAAATGAACTGTAATTCAGGGATAATATGCTTTAATTGGGGTACATGGTGACCACAATACAGTTCATAGTGTCTGATATGTTTTTGCATGCCAAAGACCATTTGACTATGCAATTATTTGCAGGCAGGCTTAGAACTTTCTAATTATCCAAAGGAAATGATGCTGGTATATGTTTTGAAGTGACTGAAGAAAAATAAAATTAGTTTTGCAAGATGTTGGGAAATTTGGTATGTTTGGGCTTATTTTATGTCTTTTTTAATAGTAAGACCAATTTGGACACATGTAAGCAAAATACACAAACCTAAACAAAATAAACTTCTTGAGGAAAAACAGATATATTGATGAAGAATGAAAGTTTTAATGACAAAGGAAATAAAGGATTATAATGGACATATAAAAAATGCTCTATTAACATACTAGCAAATGGAAAAATAAGACTTTAAATTTACATTTCATTAAAATGAATCAGTGTATAAAAGCACACAATTGTGAAGAGTACAAAAATAGTGGTTTCAACAGTCTGGTTAGCCTTGTTTATCACAGGCATACTGTAATATCAGCAAATGACTGTGGAATTCATGACACTTTATTCTCCTATTCTTCATATTTATTGGGATATAACTTTTGGAAGTGAGGCCGTAAATGTTTCCTTTACCTACTAAAAGACATGTCTTTGTTTTTTATTCAATAGCTATACTGCCATTAAAACAATGAAATGCCTAATATCTGCGATATATAGATGAGTATGTGCAATAAAGTATGCACCATGAATTATAATTTACCTAATCATGCAGGAAGCTGCTTTTTAGGATAAAGTTTGCATCAAAGTAGAGCTAAGGTAAAGATAGAGTATGTGACGCATGGTTGAACTCAAATGCAAAAAAAAAAAAAAAAAAAAAGAAATCAGACCTGAAAGTGCAAGAATAAAATCACATAAAAAGTATTGCTTAATAAAAAAAATTAAACATCACATAAATAATAGCATTCAGTTTACTTGGATATTTAAGCAGTAGGATTACTTGAAAGATACCATTGTTGCCGTTGATCTATTTCTGTTGAAAAATGTAATGTCACTCTTATTTTCTAGATAATTTTAATCTCATTTGTCTTAGGAATTGCCATACTGGACTAGACCAGAGGTCTGTCTAGTCCAGTATTTTCATTCTGAACTTAGGAAGGATATTGTTTACTGTATCTGTAGCTACAGGGAAAAAAAAATGTGAGAATTTCTGCTTCGGTTCATCTCAATTTATAATGTGGGTTTTTTTCCTTTCTATTCCTCTAGGTTTTAAACTGATTTCTGCTGGGTACAAAGCTTTTATCCTTATTCCTGAAGTTTTATGCATATTCCAAAACAAAGGTTATTGATACTTGTAAGAATTCAGGATTTTCATCAGATGTATATGTTCTTTTTGGATGTCTGAGATTTTGGCCTCAGCAACTTTCAGGAACAGTGACTTCTATTCTGCTCTGTTGAAGAAAAAGTATTTATGATTAATTTACCACCCTTGAATTGAATTTTTTCCTGTCCACTTATTATAAGAAATGGAGATTAGGAGCTCCCAACCATTTCCAGGCTATCAGTCCACAGGTTTTTTATTGTGATGGGTATACAAGATAAGAAAGAGTAACCTTTTTCTATCACCTTTTTAAGTAAAAGAGTTCCAACCTTTTTGAGCATTTTTCCATCTTTTGATCCTTTCTCTGAGATTTGAACTCCCTTTTCTGAACCTCTGCCAGTTCTTTATAATTTTTTTTGAAACACAGTGATCAGCGCTGTGCATATTATTCTGGAGGAGATGGCATTTTAGATGGATATATGGTCATTTCTTGACTGTAATGACACATTGAGCAATCAGTGTTTTTTATTCCCTCCTTTTCTCTTTCTTCATTGTCAGTTAGTTTGGAAGGCACAGTGTAACTTGCTCCAGACCCTGTATATAAGTACCAAACAGAAACTGAAAGGAGATATGATCGATTTTTTTTTTATTTTCTTGCTCCATATCAGGGTTGCATTCAATTACTGCTGTCTTTAAAGGTTTCTGACCCAGCTAGAGAGAACATCCTCTCCTTCGATATGTGATTTGGTTTGGGGAGAAGTGCTGGGGTGGTGGCTGGGATAAGGGCTTGCGCCGCTTTCCTCTGAAAGAGTGGAGCTACACGAGGGGTTGGCAAGGACAGATGCCACAGAAAGCCTGTCGTTCCAGTCACACTGAGAAACCCTTTAGTTGCCTGTAGCTGGTTGGTGTGGCAGTCTCTAATTCGCTGCCCAGATTAAACCTATAGCCAGATTTAGGGAAAAGAAAGAATTTTCCCTTATGCCAGGCTGTTTTACTCTGTAGTGTTTTACATGATCTTGTTTCAGGGATCCTCTGGGTATTTTCACCAAAAAGTTCCATTCTATTGCAGGAACTCAAGATGTAGGCAGTATCCTTAATCTCTGCAGGCTTTCTTCTCTGGCATCTTTTCATTTTAAAGGCTTTTGATCTTTTATATTAAAGGCCCTATTCTGTGATCAGATGCTGAGGCATGTTTTGTGCATTGAGGGCTGTTTTACAACTTGTGGACTGGACGCTGAAGAATTCTGTACTACCTGTGTATCAGATGTATATCTGGATATATACCAGCTCTGTATCTGTTTAACTTGGTGGAAGTGGCCTTAAAGGACCACTACCTTGTAGCCTGAGTTCCTAAGTGTGTGTGGAAGGGGAAGAGGGAAAAGCAGAAGGGATGGAGAAAAGATACAGGGAAAAAGAAAAGATGCAGCAAATGCGAGCATAACTGCATCCTTAAGATTGGGTGTCTGCTGTATTGGAGGGTATGGCCTTAGACAAGAATGCTGACTTCAAAGGCTATGCATGGATTTTACTTCAAGTAGTCAGAATATGGCCTGAGATTTTTCTCTCCCTGTAGCCCATGTTCTAGGCTACAGAATATCTTTTTCACTGTCTTGTCCACTTACTTTAGAAACATTATATGGGTTTGGCTTCCAGTTGTACTCTATGATTTTTGTGGTTTTAAGACTCCAGTTTGTCCCTGTACTTATTAAATTGAATTTAGGAAACTAAGTCAGAGATTTAGATTTCATTAAAGGGAGCAAGCAAGTAAAATTCGATGTTTCAGTGCTGTGGAATTTAAATCCCTCTTAGATATGGATGTAAGATCTGTCTCAAATATAAAGGCTTTCCATAATAATGAATTTTTCATGAATAGTCATAACTGCAAAAAAAAGACATGGAAAAAATACACACACAGAGCCCAGATTTCTCTACCTCATTAAACAACAGAAATTACAGTCCAGTCAAAATATTTAGTTCAAACTGATCCTACAAATTTGGAGATTATCTAAATATGAAGTGTAAAATTTAGGCTGCTATACTTTGAGAGCTTAGTTACAGGTTCTTTCAAGTTATTTCTTCACTCTTTAACATTTTATGATGTAGGTCACCTTGGGAAATATATCTTTTTTGGATGTAACAATAGTATTTCAAAGATGCTTTAAGAATTTTATTTGCCATCTGTTTATTTCTGTACTTTTGGACTGAGAAGCCAAGATGCTGAACATGCAGTACACACACAAGCCAAGCAATAAAACTAGCTTTTTTTTTTTTTTTTCATTACTGTTTTAGCTTTGTTTCTTTCTGAAGTACTAAGCAGGTCATGAATTCTAAAATCTAATCTTCAGTAAGTGTTAGTAATGAGAGAATGCAGCAGAGAGGCATGGCCTCTTCCCACAAAGTTTTATTTTGTTTATGAATTAAGTCATATGAAGTATGGAATCTGAGATAAGGCATGAAATTTTTAGGTGGTGCCAGCTGGCATAGCTCCATTAAAATCAATGGAAATACACCAGGTTTCACCACCAGCTTGTGACTCCCTCCCAGGGGAAAAAAAATGGTTAATATGAATGTTTCAGTCATGAGCCATTTAAATCAAACTATTGACACGGCAAGGACAGATGCTGGTATTCAAAATCGAAGACAATTTGAGATATTATATTTTGGATTTGAGAGAATCCATAGGTTTGCTGTCTATCATCCAGTATTGCTTTCACCCTGACTCATATTTGAGCTAAGTAGAAATTAGCTGAATAATGTGAAGTTTCTTGTGTCTGTGGAGTAAACTGTGGGCTGCTGCATAGCATTAGGATGAAATCTAGCTTTTGTTAAAGACTCAGGCAAAGAAGGGGAAAATCAAATCTTTCCCCCTTCATTCCTCATGAGACACATATTGACTTGTACTACGGAGTCCTTGTCAGCAATATGACTATTGACAGATGCTGTAACTACTAAGTTCAGTAAAACCATTTAAACTGATAATATGCATGTCATTTTCTGTCATTTTACTGTAAGGTAGGTGTGGGATGCCATTTTTCAAACTGAATGCAGCAATAGCAATGGTCATATCCATATGTGAGGGTACCTGAGTGGGCTTGGAAAGAAAGGAGAGCAGCTTTGGATTTTTCTAGAACCTCTTTCAGATTTTAGAAATTCCTACTACGAGCTCAGGAAGCCCCCAAGCAAACAAAATCTAGAATAAGAAGCAGAAACACAGCTGATTTATTTGAAATTAAGAGAATCAGAGAGGCCATTTTTTGGCTTTCCCTGCAGGTTTGTGTACCTTTCCCTGCACTTGTCTGCCAACACTGCCAAGTTTACAGCATTGTGGGTGAAAGATCATCAAACTAGGTCAATAGTGCAACACTATATGTGTTAGATAAAAATACATATGACTTATCTACTATCTCTTCATTTATTATAGCTGTGATTTTGAGTATCATTTTCCTTGTAAAGTCCTTGTGCATGGTGGTCTCTGGAACACAAGTTAAGTTTGCCAGGAGGATAAGTTGTTAATAATGATGAGTATGCATCTGTAATTTTTCCATGGGCTTTTGCTTCCTCTGGTGCAGGGGTTGTAAGCAGAGGAACAACTGGAAATGCGAACTGCTAACTCTACAATGCCTATATTTGGAACTTTTTAAAGGGTTGCTGTTATACAGAGTCAAGAGTTTCATGTGTGTCAGTAAACTATAGTCATTATTATTGTGAATAATATAGGAAGTGAAACAGCTTGAGTTATTTAATTTGACAAAAAAAAAGCATGCTACTGATGTATGCTGGCTTGTTTTTTGTTACATGAATTGTCTGTAGTTTTTTCACAAGTTGTACATTTCAAGTGTAAAGTGCCAGTATAGCAAAAAGCATTGTCAAAATAGGGAAAGGAAGTGGATTCTTGTTCACTTTCAGTGATATTTAGGCTGTTACGTGTTTTGGTTTTTTTTTTTTTTTATGACTGAATATGGGAATATAGCTCTATGTCTGGATGTAAGTTATCCAATACATTTTAAAACGTAAATTTAATAGTCTACTTAAGATATATTTTTTTGGAGAACTATCTCTTTTGATTAGTTTTTAATTCTAAAAGAGCCAAAATTATCCTGTCTATCTTCCCTACAGATTTTTCATTAAAATTCGTAACTGAATTGAAAGGATTTAATTATTATGGCCATTGCAATATTGGTTACAGCTATGTTGTAACAAAGTTTTAACTTAACAATCATGATATCATTTTCCATGATAATTATAATGAGAATCATTGATTGGCCAAAGGTGAAATAATTTATAGAGATTTTATGTTTTACTTGGCAATTAATTCATGAAAAATTAAAAAAATAAAACATGCTGCTTTAACTTTCCTCTTTAACATCTAGATGAGCAGGGAGAGAAAAAGCAAGTATGAGGCAAAGCAGAATTATCTTATCCCTTCAGTGGAAAACAAGAGTGATAGACCTTTATGAATCCTGCTTACACAAGATGTGAAAGAGAGTTTTATTACATGGATGGCCTGGTTTCTCCATTTACATTACCCTTGGATCAGTGCACAAGCAAGTTTCTCACTTTGGAGCTTTATTAATGAAGCTATTGTTAAGCAAGCAAGCTCAACTGTTTTCTTTCCAAATGAAAAAGGGAACAGTTCTGTGGGCTAAGATTTGCCCTCCAGGTAGGGTCCTGAAATCTCACCAAGTTACTCTACCCATTTTAACTATAACAATGGGGATGAATGGACTTTAAGCTGTTTCAAAATATGCCCCATTAACTTTAATATGTGCTAAACATTGTAGCAGAATTTTAATTTTCTGCCTTTCAATATAGCTGTACTTTTCCCAAGGATGAGGCCTTTCTGTTGAAGACATTACGGGCACTAGAAGGCTATCAATTTTATTTTTCCTGAATTCTTAAACTTATTGCAATCATAAGTTCATAGGATATTTCAGACTGGAAGGGACCTCACTGAGCCGTCCTCATGCAACCTCCTACCTTGTGCAACCTCCTACTCAGAGCAGTCTCAGCTATGAGGTGAGACCAGGTTACTCAGGTCTTGAAAACCTTATAAAAACTTATAAGAACAGAATAAGAATGGTAAGAACTTGTAGAAATTATAAATCTACAATTATTAGATTAAGGGCATTAGAAGGTATGTATTTTTTTTTAATTCACTTTAGTACCTGTTTATGGACCTGTTGTCTTTAAATCTGTCTAATTTTTTTTTTTAATCTGCTGCCTCCAAGAGCCTCCTGAGGCAACAGATTTCAGAAGTTCACTTGCTGCTGTGTACAGACATCTTTTCTTTTAACTGTTTTTAACTGATCTAATAAATTCATTGCGTGCTGGCTGGTTCTGTTGTGGACTTGTTGAATAAATAGTTCTGTGTTCACTCACCCTTGTGATTTTACAGACCCTCAAGCATACCCCATCATCCTTCTCTCCGGATGGAAGAATCCCAGCCTTTTTCATCTTTCCCTGTAAGGTAATTACTCGTTCTCTGTACCCTTCTAACTCCATGATGTTTTTCTTGAGGTGCAGGACTGCCCACAGTACTCAAGATGTTTGTGTGAAAGAGGCTGCTTAGACATCCCTTAATGCCTAAGTCTGCCAGAGACAAATGTGTAAACCGTAACTTTAAAATGATGGTAATAGAACTGAAAGGAATTGTACAGTTTTGGTGTAACAAAAAAGCTGTTGATCTTAATGGTGGTTGGTTGAAACTAATAGCAGAAGGTTATAGTTTGCTAGGTAGGCACTGAGGATGGCTATATAAAATCACAGTCAGATGACTGATGAGATACCTAGACCAGAATGACAGTCCATGGCAGATGTTTGGCTGAAGATCTTTTTAAGATCGTGGAGGACACCTGATGGCAGCACTGACTGCTGATGGGAGGAGAGAAGAGCTTGCTATAGCCTTGAGCTTGAGGCAGAGAAGCTGTGTGTATGGACCCTGGTCTACATCGGTAAGAGTGTCTCCAGGGGTCAGAGACAGTTTTCTAGCATCATGAGCATGTGTACCCTCTTCCAGCCACCCATCAGGCAGTGTGCAGGAGCATGACATCCCTGCCATTGCTACATCATATGGCTGGTGACCAGGGAGATGAGTGTTGTAGGAATGGGTCAGCTAACATGGCCGCCTCCCTGTGTGACTGGGTATGTCGCTAATGTAAGCATGAGTTTTAATACTGCTTGTGTGTAATTGAAGCATTGGAAATAAGATTAACAATACTAGCTCTAGAACGTTATTTTATACAATAAGGGTTGGTTGTCAACCCATTCAGTTGCTAATCTGTGCAACTGATTTATCAGTACCCAGTTTATCTGGATGTATTGCTTGCTTTTGGACTGATCTTTTTAATTAGTTTTTTGTGTGTGTGTAACTGGTTCAATTCTGTCTTGGGGGTTTTTTTGCTTTGTTTTGTTTTTTTTTCTTTTTTTTTAAATAATGTGTTTATTTGTATGCTCTATTTGTATGCTGAATTTGTTTTGCTTGTTCTCTTTCACTGCATTGTTGAGTGTGGTTGTATTGTGATCATTAATGAGTTACTAAGTGTCCATGATAGTAAGTAATTAATATTTATGATGCTGAGTGTTACACTAAGAGTAAGGCAAAGACTTCAGAAAGAAAATGAAAGCAGGAGAAGGCTTTATATAGATTTCAGGACATCTGTGAATGACTTACAAATCCACACTCGCTGTTTATCAGGACCGGGAACTTAACTAGGGTACGCTCTACATAGCATCAAACCCTTGCATTTGTTTCCTTTCTGGCACAGGAGAATGTAGGCTAGGAGATATGGCTGGTACTTGCTTGAATGTGACAGGGAGCTGACAGATGCTCTCAAGGTCTGCTAGACAAATATTCCTGCCTGTCTTGTTCACACTGTTCAGTTATGAGGATAGGAGACATTCCTCATAAGAGAAACAGGTTAGTACACCTAATTAAAATTGCTAATATAACTGAGCAGTCAGAAACAGTCTGTTTCCCCTACTTTAAGTCATCTGTGCTGCTTCTAAAAACACAGCTAAATGGCTTTTTCTCTTAAACCTTCTGAGGGAGGTACTAGTCCTGGCTTTCAAGATTCATATTACCTCAGCAAATATATTCCTGTGCTGAAATAGCTGAACATAAGCTAAGGGAAATGGAAAAATATGTAAAAGAAGTTTTGAAAGTTAGAAGCCAGGTTTGATTCATGCAAGTAATACAAGTTTCCTCAGACTGTAGTGACTTATCTTAGCTGGAATGGGAGAATATTTTTTTTTTAAGATATAAACTAAATCATGTTACATGAAACTATTTCCTGGTACCTGTAAAGAGGGTACCAGCAGTGATTTTATTGACAACTGTTCTACAAGTTTTTATTTTTAACTACCTGCTCAGTCATCACAAGGCCATTCAGTGGAAAAAGTGGCTGTAAAATTTTTGTGATAGCTCACATTTATTTTTGCTCAATGATGGAAATAATGAATTATTTTCATTAGAGATTCATGTCAAAATATGTATTCTGTGTGGAAACAGTCAGGTTTCTTATGTAGATCTCTCTATATTCCTCTCCTCAGAAAACTTTCTGGTCAGAAACTTTCAAAGTTGATAGAACTCTGAGAAACATGTTTCTTTGATAAAAAGAAATATGTTAGTAACCGTAAGAGCAATATGAGAAGAACTTCGGGTGTCAACAAGTCTCCAATCACAGGCAAAAGAAATCATTCTGAGCAAACTCATCACTACATCTATTTCTTCTAGGCTGACACTGGAAATTAAGGGGCTGAGTCATCCTTTCTTTCAAATTCTGCTAAGATTTTCTTCAAATTAGGTAAGACATGATTCAGTATACATTAGTGCCAATTTACCAAATGTTTAGTTATGCTATTTACTTATGAATGTTCCTTTTAGGGAAGCCTTTAGAGATGCAGTATCTCACTTTCATTTCAGTCCTGGGGGACAGGGAGCAACTCGTGCATAATAACTATCAGTTTCATAAAGCTAATGAATTCACACTGATTGTAAATAATAATTGTGTATCAAATGTGAAAAAATGCAGTAGGAAATTAACAATTTGTAAAAGCACTGACAAGATCCCTGAAAGAGAAATATAATTCATTTTTATAAGCAACATTTTCAAGTGGCTCTCTACTTCTGCTCATTTTAGATGAGATAGGAAATAGTAACCTCCCTGAGACAATGGGGTGTTATATTAGCAGATTACAAAAATATAGTGAGGAAACAACCAATTAATCTTCTAGATTCAGCTGTGTTGGTTAGCTTCCTCTCTCTTCCTGCATTTAGATTATGTGTTCATCACTATCCTAATTCTTTCTTATGTGCACTAGATACTTTTAACATGATGTTTGAAGCAAAAAATTTAAGTAATGCTATTTTAGTAAAAGTTCTGAGAAGTTCTTAGATTTTTAACTCAGTTTCACTGTGTTTGTATTACAAAAATCTTAAAATACATTCAGAAACAGCTTCAACGCATTTTGACTTTATGCAACTGGGGGCAAAGGTTTCATTCCAACCTTCTGTTAGCCTCATTTTGGTACCATTGTAATAAATTATGTCAGTCTCTAAGTGTATCTAAAGTGTCATTACACAGGCTAGAAGTCAGTTAGAGTGAAGTGGTACTCTGGCACACCTCTGCCATCAACTCTTCACTTCTATTTCATTGCCACAAGAAGTGGATGTTGTAGTGACATCTGTGCTGTCAACACACCATTAAGGGATCCCCTTAGCTGCTAATCCAGAGATGTTTTATAACTCCTTTGCATGTTTGTACTGTGCAGCATATCAGGGTAAAGATCATAATGTTTTTCTAAAACAGTGCTTAAGCACTTTAAAATGGGCAATGGATATATTTTCTCTAGTCATTATCTTCTCTTCGCTCAAACAATATCATAGTTCCACTACTATATTGTAATACTATTTTATAATAAATATAATATCCACAACACTCTACCAATAAATATTTTATGAGAAAAGCTCATATATATAGCTCTTTTGCTACATAGAAACAGAAAAAGTCTCCTAGTTCCCTAGTTCAACATGTTTAATCTGGCTCCTGATCAATAAATAAACTGCCTCGTACCTCACAATCCCAGCAAAAGTAACGGTACTCTGTAAAACTCCTTGCAGCAGAAAAAACTTCCTCACTTGGAAATACACTCTAATCATATAAAGACAAGGAAACCTTTAACAGGAAATTTAAATGTAATCATAAAAATGTGAAAAAAATGGGAATGATATGTAGCATGTATGCATGGACAGAAATTTCCCCTTATACAAAAAGCTGGCAGTATTTCATAGAACACCCCTGCCCTGAGTTGATGAGAAATTTTCTCAAGCAACAGTTGCCTGATTGCATCAACTCCTGCACCATACCTTCCTCAGACTCTCAACAAATAACTAGTCATAATCTATGGGTATTCTTAGCAGGCTTTTATTAGTGCCCAAAGTACCTTCTACCTTCTTTTGACTCACCAGCAAAATTTGTTAAACCAGCGAATAAATAAGTTACTGAATAGCAATACATCCATGCAGCAAACCCCCTTGTGCTGTGGTTCACTTCCTTTATTCACAGTAAATTTATTAATCTTCAGTAGCACCTCATCAAACTCATCATAGACTTCAAAGTAAGAATACCTTTGGTCAGATCCAAAGAAATGTTAGGACACCTAACCAATCATTTATTTAACTACATTACTCAGAGCAAAAGTTAAAGCCAAAGATGTTCACAGAGACATTTCAATTAAAAAAAGAAAAAAGTTTATCGATTTGGTGTACTTCTAGAATTGCTGGAATTAAAAATTGGGAACAAAATGGCTAGTAATTACTTTACTTACATTGTTCCTGCCAATGCGCTTGAATAGGTTTCTTCTGATAGTGTCCTTTATTCAACTACTTTCTTTCCCTTGTTGCTTTTGGTGATATTTAGAGCAGAGAGGATGAGAAGGAAACAAAGAAAAATGGAAATCAAGAAAATGAAGACAAGGAAGACTCACGTGTAATGCCTGATATTGTTTTCAGACATAGCTTTGGACTTGGTTAGACTTCAAAGTAATGATTTCTCTGTAGAAATAAGTATTTGAAAGCCACATTTTTTGCCTACAGAAAGTCCCTAATGATGGTTACCATAAATTTAGTTTATCTGATTGAATTGGGCACTGGCCCTGTGTCATTTCCCTGGCAAAGGGGACAAAATTGTCTCATTTGTGGCTACTTGTATGTTCATTTGGCACTATTGGCAATTCAGTGTAGGCTGAAGCAATCCTGAAACTCTTCTATGTAATTTTCCAAAATCTTGACTAACTTTACGATTGGGGACCTGAACAACTGCTACAGAGCAACTGTTCTCTCCCTTGTGAGTGCATGAGCCAAATTATAAATGAAAAGTTGGGCTATGAAATTGCATTTTTCTCTCAAAGTAGCCAGAAATGTTAAATGTTCAAATTCATATAATCATTATAGGTAATTTTAAATACAATAAAGCAGATGGTTCAGAACAGAACCAGCTTCTTTGGTTGTTGACTTGCTAAAAGAAAGATGTCTATTGATATTAATGCAGGAAAATTTTAGCTGTGAAACTTGATTCCTTTGTTTCTTTACTTCTCTCTGCAATTAGGAAAATGTTTCAAAAATTAAACAGTTGTTTCGTATGCTTTCTTGTATCCCAGACAGCTGTTGTGTACTTCTAGCCTATAATTAACAAGTTCCTGTTGTGCTAGAGTCCAGATAACATTATTTTTAGAAAAGTGACTGTCATTAAGAAATGATCCAGAAATATTGATTATAATTTTAGCATTTCTAAAGAGTGGATGCAGTTTGTCTGTAGGTAAAACTACCTTTGATCTTGATAAGAAAATTAAGAGAAAATTATGTCATTTGTATTTCATCCTGAACTCTGATTGTTCAACATAAGTGTTAATATGAAAATTTAGCATCAGCTTCAATTTTTATTTTCCTTTTTCCCAGTCATGACATATCCACTGTACACATCTATTTATAGAATGGCCCAGGTTCAGGTTTCTTGTGCTCTTAGAAAGAACGTAACCTTGCAGTTATAGCTGAGCAGTTTCCCATAGAAGCAAAGTAATTTTAGTCTCTCAGAATGGGAGATGCAATTGAAGACCAAGTATTCTTACTCTGTAATCTAATGGAAACTATCTCTTGTGTCCTGTTAAGTAGTTAAATAAAAATACATGGCCTCATCGAAGGACTTCTGAAACCAGTAACTTTCTTCAGATTCCTCCCCTGCCATTTGATAATGACTTGTAAATGTAGAATATTTGTTCCACATGATAAAGACCAGTGGATTGGTGTCTTTCACTTACTGGGAAAAGGCCTCAAAGAAGGTCATAAGTATTGCAGATTTGGGGTTTTTTTTGTTTTAGTATGTGTATATTTCTGGGAGGGAAATGACAAAATTTGAAGTTAATTAGATGATAATGACCACACTTAGGACTTAAAGTGCTTTGTGGTTTATGGAATATTACTACCACCATTTCATAAATAAGGAAAAATGGGGTGGAGTTATCTGCTGAAGGTTACTCTGAAAGTTAGTGATACTTTTACAAAAAGAATCCAAGCTGTGCAGCCTCTGTAGATCACACTATGTGAAAAGCAATGAGAGTCTAGAATATCTTGTTATTTCTGCTTTTCACTGAGCCATATGTGTGCTATTACAAATACTATATACAAATCTGATACCCTTCCCAGTGGAGCTTAAACTCTTCAATGGACTACATGAAGAGAGAGGGTAAAGAAACTAAAAGCAATCAGTCTATTTGATTTTATGTCAGTTCCTCACATAGTTATTTAGAAAGATTGGGACATATACAGACATATGAATCTCCCTCTCCTAAGAGGACTTAATCTAGGAGAGTGCCAATATATCATAAACAACTAAGTAGACAGGCTAATTTTACTTGCTTTCAGTCATTGCTTTCCCGAGAAAAGAATTAGGTTCAACAGGTCAGCTGAAAGCATCGTGCCTCAGGGAAGAAAGTTGAGGCAACATGAAGAAAGCAGTAAAAAAAAAAAAAAAAAGAAAAGAAATGGATGAAAGCAAGTAAATAGATAAATAAATAAGAAAGAATGAAAACAGGAAATTTCACTGTGTGGAATTGTGATGTGGTTGTCCTTCTCTTCAGACAGAAAGGGACAACAGGACTTTGCCTTATTTTGGGGAACGTCAGTGAGTTTGTGTTTGACAGCCAAATCAATACAATCCTTTTTATTACCCTACATTAACATAGTCCTTGAGAAAGGACCAGTGCTCTGTTAGATCACTCAGGATTGCAGCAATGGGAGTGAACAGGTAGTAATGCTCAGTCATGTCCTCCTTCAGACCCACAAGGTCTCTCCGCAGCTCTCACCCAGCAGCACGCATGAAAAAGCTTGACTCTTCTAGAGACTGCACATTGCCCCTTTGGTCAGTTTTCATATGCATCCCTTGCTGCTGCTGTTCAAAAAGATCCCAACCAGTGTTTGGCTACTATTTGACAGTGCCATCATAGGGTGATAGGGAGAAAAAATGGATTAAAAGTCAGACCAGGAACTTTCCTACTGCTTCCCAAAACCCATTTGTACCCATGTACCAGAACTGTCAAATGAGGGTAGGTGTTCAATAGCTTGCACAAAACAGGAAACTCACCTACTCTGGATGTCAGTGCTGAACACCGTGAAGAGTTAGTTTAGTCATTGCAGAGGTTTTTTGAACAAACTAACACCAGGAGGAAGAATGCTGTGTATTCTCATGAGGGCCAAGAGCTCCTCTTAAGAGTTTGCGCCTCCTCCATTCCTGCAGGTGGCCATCTGGATTGCTAAGGCAAGGGAGGACAGGAGTCTGTATTTCCAGCAGGACAGGATGATGAGTCTAAGAGATCTTTGGACAGGGGACTTAACCCCTAGAATAAATCAGGGAGAAGCATCTAGTGTGAGAAAAGTAAGGGGAATAAAACATATTCTAGAGTAAAGCGTGGGTCACTTGCTCTCATACCTGATAGATGTTTATCTTCTCCTCTGTTTGTAGTTCCTGAAGCCACTGCATATCTATCTGGATGTGCTAATCCTGAGAGTACCTAAAAGAAGGTGGACAAGGATTACCACATGAGCAGCTGTCTTTGGTGAGACCTATTTATATGAGAACATTTTTCTCCTCCCACCCTTTCCCCTGCCTCACCAATAACTCCAGCTCAGGCAGCTTTTTGTGTATTTCAGGGCTATTCACTTTGTTTTGCCTCCTTTGGAAGATCAGAATGGACTGCTGCTGACAAGTGAATCCTTTGCAGATCTTCTGCAAAGAGTGGGGTGACGTAGGCCAGGCAGCAGTTTTACTAGCGCTAGTCTGTAGGGCTGTTCCCAGCTGAGCCAGCAACAATCAGGTCAGTCTCTGCCTTGCAGTGATGATTGTGGCAGAGTAGCCAGAGGGAGTTGCTGGGGAGTTCTGGATAATGTGAATCTGAGTGCTTGGCAATAGTGTAAGATCAGGACCCTACATGTGCAGGAACGTACATGTGGGAGATTACTGTAGCTATGGCTGGCTGCCAGCCATTCTGGTGGTTTGTAGCTGAGGAGTTGAAATGCTAAGAATTTCTGATACCATATGAAATCTAACGAAATTTCTTCACAATATAGAGGAGATCACATACAGATCACGCTGGTGCTACTGTAACACCAAAGTCTGCTAAGAATACGTGAGGCTAGTGTTATGGCCTGTGCCTGTGTCACAGAGATACAAAGAGAAAAGGCAAGCATGAAGATGTGGGGTTTCTGCAAATATTTCATGAAAACGTGGTTCTGTTTCACAGCTTTCTATATAAGTTGGCAGACTGATATAGAATTAGGTGGGGATGCTGCTGAGGCTTGCGGCAACAGCAAAGAGAAGCAACAGCTAAGGGACTTATTTCTCAATAATGAATGAGGTGAGGTAAAATAGAAGCTCAGGATTTGGGGATTAAATGTATTAGAATTATTGAGTTATTAATAATCTATGTCTTTGAAAGCTGGGAGATCATCTTACATTTATATTAAAAGGTTTGTTACATTATACTCTAAAATGTCATGCTGTGTAATTGTGAAGGGAAAGGAACTGGAAGAAAATCACTCATAAAAGAGTATTTCTAAAAATATATTTCTGTAACTTAGGTAAAGAAAAATATTCTGGATATTTAGTGAGGGGGAAAAGGGGTGGGAAACGGACTCCTAAAATGAGAGTTAATAAGTGACGTTATACAATGGACTGATTTTTATGGCTCAGTTATAAACCTTTGAAAGCAAGGGTTTAGAGAGTAAGTGCTGACACTATCTTAAACACTGTAAAACATTCTGTAATAGTACCAGATTCCTGGGATTTCTTTATGTATCTTTTTTTTAATAGCTAAGCCTTTTGAAAAGAAATAGTACAGATTCTAGTAAGAACTACAGATGAAGAATGGTAGCTTTTTGCTCTAGTATAATAGGTGTCAGTACTAAAGATTATTGACTTTCTAGCAACATACTGTAAGAAACCATAATAAAAGTCCTGACCTTCTGCAGTTCAGTTAAAAACCTCAAAGTGAATTACACTTAAAAAAAAAAACACCAACCTTTTTTAAAATAAAAGCTACTTACTCAGTTACTTGAAACAATTCTGCTGACTATTGATTTTTTTTCTCATTATGTTCACATTCTTCTCTTCACTCACAAGAAATGAATTCTTGGTTCAGAAATGAAATATCTGTAAGTGCCACATTTCTTAGAGATGAGTTTCTGTGCTTTTAGTTAACCATAATCATTCCATCCATGCACCAAACTTATAATATTACTTCTAGTTGTAAATTCATAAATTTGAGTCAGATATTACATACACAGAAACTCTAATTTATTGTCATGAAACTGATATGATCTTTTCTCCTTTGAAAAAAAATCTCCTTAGTAGGTAAGGATTTTTAGATATAAGATCATACAAAACAGCTGGGGTTTTTGTTTTGTTTTTGTTTTTGTTTTTTTTCTTTTCAATGTTGCATGTTTTTATCTATTGCTATTCTATTATTGGTAAGTTATTACTCTAAAAAACCTGATCGTATTATGGATAACACAGTATTTGTCAAGTTTAAACTTGTCCACATCTGCAAAGTTGAACCTTTCTCAAGATTATCACTGGGAACTGTTGCAGGAATTCCAATAAGTTGAGTAACTTCTGATTCACGACAGCCTCAAGCCTTTCTACAGGTAGTGTGGGAAGCTGTGTAGAAATAAAGACTGATTATTATCAACCCTTCCCATTCTTCCGCAGTAATGACTGATTCTTCCCAGCCTGGGACGAGCATGTAACACCTTTTTTAAAAGCAAGGTGTCTCCTTTTAAAGAAGGAACTAGAACCCAGTATCCACTGAAGTAGGTGTACATTGAAAACGCTGAAGGTAAAAGCACTGTACGTTCTTCAAAATGACCTAGTTGTATTTTTCTCCAAAACCTGATGTCATAAGATGGTGGTGGAAAAGCATATTTTAGCCTGCCTGCCTGCGGCTGCTTGAATAGTGTGATAACAATCTGAGTTTTACAGGACTGGAACTTCTGCTCCAACTATTGGAGGCTGGGCTATTTCAAGGACCTGGTAGCATCAATTCCAGACTGTAAGTACTGTCAGCCTTCACAGACAAGGCTGTTAAAAGTCTGATGTTGTATGGCTTCAGGGGCATATGTGTGCTAGGCTGAAATTGTTTAAGCATAATCCTGTTTATGTTGAATATAAGGGATGCAAAGTTTTTGAGCCATGTGTTCATGTGGTACAGCATCTAGAAGATGGAGAAAGAATGTTTAATAAAAACTAAGGGATATCTTTTACTGCTAGAAAGTATTCCTGGATTAAACAGTGTTGGTCAAAACAAGAGTTTGAGAGTAGTGGAAAACAAGCTTTGCCAAGAGAACATGTATTCTAACAGCTCTTGCTGAGTTTGGAACAGTGACCTCTTTGGAACTGGCTTCTCTGGAGCTACAGAAGAGGAAGCCAGGGAGAATGAGTGAATTCCTAAATATGGTGTCAAAGGTTGAAGGATATATTTTTATGGTCTTTAACTGTCTCTAAATGTCTGCTTGTATAAGAAGAGATGTTTGTATGTGTCTGTATAGACATGTGCTTTCCCACTCTTTTTCTCTGAACCAGCTGTGAATGTTTATTCCCCCAAGAATTTCCACATACATGACAAATTTTACTTTATTTGTTTTCCTCTCTTGAAATTTGTTTTCCAGGTGTTGCTTCCACAAATCTTATGAAAAGACATCTAGCATGGTTGCAAAGACCCCTCAGGGTGGTTTCTTATTTTTCTGGGTTTGTTTTCATCAAAAACTTTTTACATTCATTTTTTTTAGCCTTTGTCCAGCTCTAAAGTTAAAAAAGTTTAGTCTTGGTGTTAAACATGTAGTCTAGATTCACATTTCTATTTCCAAATCAGATACGTGGGCATGAGTTTCAAATCGAAATATGTTGAACATTCTGTCCTTGTTTATGTCACATGATATTTTGGACTGATGTGATTACCTGAGAGAAAACAAAGAGACATGGTGGTTAATTAGGTGAAGGGCAGACACAAGTACTTTTTGATTTAGCTCCTGGAATGTCAGCTTATTCTGTAGGATATATTGAAGGTTTCCACAGGTATCGAAAATTGGCTAGGAAGAGAAATACGCAAACCTGAAATCTTCTCCTGCTTTTAAGGACTGATCCAAGACAAGTGGAACTCTCTAAAGAAGTAGCCATAAATTGAAAGTGAAAACACTTCCAAGTGGCTTGTAACAAAACTAATACAGTTCAAAATGGATTCTGTAATGTATCAGTGACAACATATTTGGCCCTTGTTATTTTTATATCCTTGTAAAAGAATAGTCCATGGTTTCATAGTACTGTGTAGAGAAGATTAACGTGTGGCACAAAGATGGCTGTGGAAATTGTACCCCTTGAAATGGTTTTTCAAAGGCAAGTCACATCAGGCTGGCTAATCTATCTTCATGCAGTCTTAGCTCTGCTAAGAAGCAAACCAGGTTATATTGAGAAGCAGGCCATGCTTTGTGTTATAGCTTTAATAAGTACCAAAATATACCACTTAGAACAGTTTAGTTTCTTATCAAGTCTGACGTCCTTTTTAAGGTAGTGAGGTGATGCAGGATGAGGGTTTTATCTTCATGTTTTCTATAAAACTGAAATGTACTTTATTCTTGCAGCTGAGAAGATAATTTTGTGCCACCACTGAGCTCTTTCTTTAGGCAGAACTCTGCCATGAGTACTTTATTTCTGGTGGCATTAAGCAAGCATGAGCCAAGCAAAAGCCACCAGAAGCTTAAATTTGTAGGCTGTCAAAATGAGAAACTAGATTAAGTGTTGGATGCAGATATAAGGGAGAATAAAGTCACATATTTTAAAAATTCAAGAGTATCACATTCATTATGCAAAAATGTGCATATAATTTGTTTTAGAACAGTAGCTAGCCATATCAAAGGATCTTTTCAAGTTAGACTCTTGTGAGGTGTTGTAAGTGCCTGGCATCACTGAAGTCTGGTTTTGACACAGTACAGGATCTGAGGACTGCTTTTCTTTGGGATTTTTGTGAGGATAAGACCTACATTGTTCTTAGAAATAGACTTTCTGGTCAGTATTCATTCTTTTTTCATTATATTGTAGAAATGTTTTCCCTCTTCATGGAAGCTTTAATTTGATCAAATTAGTGCTCTACGGTTCTCTCACAATAAATGGAGTTAGTGGCTGTTTTACAGTTTGGTGTAATTCAAACAATTATATTCTGTAAACTGTGGGTGTTAGTAGAAAGCTAAGAGTAAAGAAGTGGCTCAGACTGGGCAATGAAAAGCATAACAAACTGGGAAATTTATACCACTTTTAACTAGCAAAGCAGGATTTGCTTTCAAGATTGTTATACAGGAAAAAAAGTAAAATAACACATTTAGCTTATGATTAAGTGGTTTTAGCAGGTTTTAGAAAGATGAAGACATTTCATTTACCTTGTTACTGAAAACTGGCAGACATACTATTTTGAAACACACGTTTTGGATCATCACAGTGAAACCATGCTGCCGATATTAGCCAAGTTGTCAAATTAACAGAGGCTCCTTGCTTCATTATTTTTTCTTCTTGTGTATTCTATTGATAGACTCTAAAGTGTTGGAAATGAGCCAATGTTAAGGTCTAATTTCCGTTTAGTGGTATAATGAAGTAATAAACACAATTTGATTCAGATTAAAAGTTTCTTCCCCTCCTAACTAAAAGCTTTTTAATATCTTTTTGTAACTTCAATGTTTATACAAAAATAGCTATTAGCTGCATGATTACATTAAAAAAAAAAAAAAAAAAGATAGACAAATTCAGCCCTTGCTACTCCTGGAAGAAGCTTATCCTCAGTGCTCAGAATTTTTATGGTATCTGGCTAAGCAAAGCAAAATCATTTATTCAACTTGGTCATGAACATTGTCCTGGATTTGTCCTGTGAGTAAAACTTAAACAAATATAAATGATGACACTTCCTTCACTCTCTGCACCTAGCTTGATTGTTCCCCTTAACCACATTACTCTTTGTGGTGTTTGCTGTACAGTAATGCTCAGCACAAGGTATTACGTGGTACCCAGATGGAATCTATATTTAATAAAGAAAATGCTGAACAGATAGGAAGAGGCTTTTCTCCTTCAGTCTTAAAAGCACTGGGCCAAACCCTGCTCTTGGCTGTATCATGTGAGCAACATTCATATGATGGAGTAAACATTTGCCTATAGTAACTTGATAGTGTCTTTGAACAAGAACTTATGGGAAAGAGGGAAATTAACTGGAAGAAAGAAATGAGTCTTGATAGGGCTGAGGATCAATTAATAATTCTTTCTCTAATACTTCTCCTGAGGTTATTTTAAATTCAAAGTCTTTAAATCTAAGTTTCAAACTTTTAAGCAAGGAAACCTTGAAAGTGTTTAAAATCATCACACATAAAAGCATAAAAACCTGGAGCTTTTAAGTTGCTAATGGCTTGTTTTATCTGGTCATTTTCAACAGCAATTTCTAAAGCAGTAATTAAATCTGTAGGCCAAATTCACTCCTTAGCTGAATGCAGTAACCACAATACAAGGGTTCTTCTCTGTTTCTTAAAGTGTTGTGCTATGAATTCATATGCTGTATTACAACAATATTCTGAGGACTGATTTTTTTAAAAACTATATTTTATATATTTGGTATTTATATATGTAACACCATGCCATTTCATTAGGCTTGTAGCTGGTACAGAATTAAGGTGTTTGGTTGATTGAGGAGAGCATTGAACTTCTGGAAAAGCTGGTTGCCCAGTTGACCATACTTAAGCCTCGGCAGTCCACTGAAGATGTGGTTTGATGATTTATCTATGAGCTGTAAGCAACCTTAAAGTGTAATTGTCTCCTCTTCTTCTCTTCTCCAGTGATAAACTTTGAAATACCTTGCTTTTGTCCATAAGAAGCACAGAAACTAATGTTAGAACTTTCAGAAAAGTTTCCTGAAACAGAAAATTTTTCATTCTTAATTCTAACTAAAAGACAAGAGGCTTGAAAGGCTTCTAAACACCTTTGAAAATGTGCTGGAGGTGACATACCTGCCAAGTTACTGAATATAAAAGCAGTGCAATGTGATCCAGAATTGTGACTCAGAAGTCGTCAACTGCTGTGCTAGAAAGGTGGAAGAAGCCAGAGGTAAGTACTGGCAACTGTCAGAAAAGGTGACCAAGTTATATTTTCAGCATTAATGCTATCACCCAGGAGGCAGGAGGGAAAGCAAACATGGATGGTGGTCTGTGCAAAGTGCTGACCTATGATATGGAACAAGTTGTTTGCTTGTGAACTACAGGTCAGAAACAGTGCAAAGAGATAAAGTATGCACATCCAACAACATTTACCCTGCTCAAAGTCATATTGACATTAATATATTTTTTATTAATGGAATTGTAGGAAATTTGCAACTAGAGTACTTATGCTAGGTTTTATATTATTTTGTTATTACTGGCTGTATAAGTCATATTTATACAGCCAGTTCAGTAGCTTTCTGAACAAATTACTGCTGAGGAGAGTAGGGATATATGGAGCAGAGGAATCCTTGCTGTTATCTGTGACTACTGAAAATGGGAACGACAGGCAGCTATGGGCGTTGGATTAATCATGTTGATTTGTAGACAGGTAGCACAGGGACACATTCTGGCTACATATCACTTTCCTAAATATCAGTGTGCCTTGCTCTTATTTTTCCTCTGTCATCTTTGATGAAATGTAAACAAATTGTACATTAGCTACCTGTGTACCTCTAGTATAAAAGTAATATCAGTCCTCTGATCCCACCTTGTACCAGAGATTGCCAGGGTTTTATTTATGTATATGCATACATGGAGAGAGAGAGACAGAGGAAGAACACATGCTTGTCACCAGGAATTGTTCTTTTAAGAAATGTTGAACACAAACTTGGCAAGTAATTTATCATACTTGCTGAACACTTATGCCTCTGCAGACTGTGGAATGGCTCCCAAGCTCAGGTCTCACCATGTCCCACTCTGCTCCTCAGATTGTATCCCCTTCTATTTCCTGAGTCTGTGAAAACGCTGTGGGTTTCTGCTCACTACACACTACAAAAAGCTTTGTGAAAAATTAAGGAGAAACTGATATTATATGTTCTCTCTGTGGCTTTGGATTACCATCCCCAGGAGTGGTTGGCCATGGGGTCTTGAGATGATACATTGACAAATAATGAATGATAAGCTTTTTATTCAAGATGTATCTATTTGGGGTCAGAAGCTGTAGATGATGTCCCTTATCTAATCACCATCTTGTTTTGCAACAAGTGAGCACTGAAAACATGATAAAATTGTGAAATGTGTTCTTTGAATTTATACAGTCCATATTTCCCTATAACCTTCATACTTGAAAGATTTATCACTTGCATGTGGGGTGAACTACATATTGCTCTGACTATTGATCTAACTTTCTGAAGTGACGGACAATAGAGCTAACTGGAAAATGCAAATCTTTATTGTTAAGAAGCCTGTGTTTTAGTTTGGGGGTTTTTTGTTGGTTTTGTTTTTTAAAATTACAAATTTGAACAAAAGGTCAGCTCACACAATGTCTTCCATGGGGTTTCCAGATATTGTAACAACTGATGTAGAATTTTTCAGCTTGCAGGAAATACCTCCAGTGAATGACAATGGCTTGTGCCCTAAAATGCGGGGCTACTAGGCTGCCTGAGAGCACCAAGAACCAATTAGCCCAGGAGTTGGGCACCTAAAACAAGCTGGCACCTAGGGCTTGCTTTGTGTATTTCTTGCTAAGACACTGACCAGTTGACTTGTTTGGAAATAACTGCTAAAGGGCACTCAGTCACCAGCCCCGAAATCTAGTTAATTAATACCTGTCAGAAGAACTTTACCCTGGATGCCTAATGTCTAGTTATACTGACCTTTAAAATAACACTTGCAGCTGAGATAACTACTTAATAGCACCCTGCCTCCTGAATGCTGGCTTTCAGAAATAGGCACAGCAGGCTTCTTCCCTTTTTCTTTTGTTCAAGACTGTCACACTTCTTGTCCTGCTTTTATCCAAAACTTTTCATCTAGCCATAGTGCAGACACAGCTATGGCTGAGATCATTTAAACTTTTCATGTTGCCTATGTCCTCTTGCAGACATAGCCAATACCTTTTCCAAGGACTTTCCTCTGCTTAAAATTTCATTGTCTTCCTTAACAAGTTTTTTCTGGCTGAAGTGAATTTCTTGCTGGTCACAACATTTTCACCTGTTATAACTCTTTATAGCTCTAATCTCATGAAACTGATTCACTAGACATGCATATAACCAGACCTGCAATTTCTGATTTGCTTTTAGCTTTTAGTACAGACCATTCATAAGATACAGACATGAGGTTTAGTTTTCAGAGCAGATTGTCCAAACATTTCCTCTCTAACCTTTTATCAGACTGTGGCATCTCATTACATAGCCAGGTAGTGGGTAAGCAGAGGAGCAGCAGCAAGCCAAGTCCCTCAGCAGCTCACGCATACAAATCTGCCACAAAACCGGTGTCATCAAGGTTACCAGGCTTTCAGTATCTGCAGCTACTTGGGCGTTAAAACCTCTCACGAGGCAGCTGCCTGTGCCCTGAGATTCACGGTTTGCCTCTGTGCAGGCTGCTCCTACCTCCCCAGCTAACCAGCCAAATGGTGTGCCTCGGAGCTCTCAGGCTGCGCAGGCCAGTTCTGCAGCATCCTTCTGCCACTCCTGCTTGGCAGGGTGGGAAACACTGGAAGCCCTGTCTCCCTGAACACACCACAAAACAAGCTGTTGGGAACCTGGGGAGTCAAGGGGCTCCCCTTTTTGGGGAGCGGTTTCTAGCACAAGGAAGTTGGCAGCTGGCAAGAAGTCAGACAGCGTTGCCTCAAAAATTGGAAATCAGCTGGTTCCAGCTTTGCTGAATCAGCGTTTCCGGAGGACAGCTGTTCTGTCAGAAGATTTTCCGCCTGACATCATGAGCAGAACAGTGAAAACAGCACACATTGCAGGAGGAGATTCTGAAAAGGTCATTGACTAAGCATTCATTTTCCACCTTAGCATACTGAGGATTGAGAGCATACTTCAAGAGCACAATGATGCCCAAGTGCTCAATTGCCTTTGGAAAGTTATCTTTTTTTTCTCTGAATGTCCCAGCCTGAATGTCTGGTACTGATGCTGCATACGTAAGATTGCCCTTTGGAAAATTCCCCCACGTGTGAGTTGCACAGGTTGTACTATATTTTAAAAATTCAAAAGTTTGCTCTCACTTTTTTTTTTTTTACCTGTAGTACTTTAAAATTCTTGAATTATAATACTTTAGGAAAATAATTTAATTTTATCCTTATTTACATGTATTCAATAGATTAAAATCACCACCTTCAAATACTATTTGGCTTTTACAGAGGCATAAGTCTGACACTGTGCATCAGAAAACATGTGGCTTTTCTGCAAAGGCACTACAGTCACCTGCCTGCAAAACTAAACAAAATAGATATAGATATTTTAAAAACACACTTTACTACTAAACAAGTAGAGTGCACTTCAAAATACAATGAAGCTAAAAATGTTGACATTTTACAATTTCAAAAGGGACAATAATTGTTTCTTAAACAAATGGAGACAGAAAGCAGAAAATAGGAACATTTTTTCTTCTGAAAAGAAAAAAAAAGAAAGTGGTGCATTTTGTTTGTGCTCCAATTTTGAGGCACCCTTCCTGACACATGCACATAAATGGGGAAAAAGGAATAGAAATAAAAGCATCCAGCAAAGTGTGGTTTTGCCAGTTGTGTTTTACCCTACTGTATCATGATAACATAAAGTTAAAACTAAATCAAAATTGTTAGTGCTAGAAAATTAAAGCAGAGAACAAGAGTGGCAAGAGGTTGTTCATACCTCCCCTCTGTCCACCGTGCATCCTTTGATAATAAGGAAGGCGGTGCTTTTGTATTGTGCTGCTCATCATCACAATTCCTTGACTATTTAGTCCAACAATAAGAGGAAATCAGCGATAAAAGAACTCAAAATCAAATATTGAAATGGCAACTGATATGATTCTATTTTCCCTACTGCATGGCAGAGTTTACACTCATCTCTGCCTCTTTCTCTACTCAGTTATTGATATCAAATTAATGGGATGAGGCACAGAAGTGATTATCTGCCATTTTGTATTGGACATCCTCTGTTCAAAAGCAATAAAGGATCTGAAGGCTTTTACAGTGAAAGAAATACATATTAACCTTTATTAAATTATACTATAGCATAAAACATAATTTTCATTTTAATTAATTAAAATGAAAAACATTGAAGCATGAATTTCAGTTTAAATATTTCAGTAGTTATTTGAACTGTAGTTGCTACAAATGGGATTGCGCCAGATGCTAGATAAATACATTGCCTGGTGTAGACAGCTCTTTAGTGGCATGATACAAAACCTGTTGTAGTTGCTGGGGGTCTTTTCACTGACTCCAAGTGTTCCGAGGCAAGCCTTTTGTTACTGTGCTTTCGGTAGTTATTTTTATAAACATGCGGTACTGTATTCTAAGAAGCACTTGCAGAGCACTCCCAGTCAGGGAGGAGCAGGGTATGAGGCAGGCAGCTGCAGCTGCTTGCTCTAGCTGCCAAGGCGCAGAATTCTTTCTCAATTGCCTTACAAAATACTGCAAAACCCCCCCTGCCAATATTTTGTTCATTTCATATTGCGCTATGTCTGGGCTGTCTACAAATGCTCTCATCAGTTGAAAAAACCCAAATAACTGGAAAGTTGCATTTTGAGCTGTAGCATATCCTGTTTCTGGAAAAGAGAGACCAAAGCGGTGTCAAAGCTGAGTAGATAGGAGCCTTAAACGCTTGAGTGTGGGTTATTCTGAAACAGAGGGTAGACAAGCAAGAAGAGGATAAACTTTGCAAATTCCTTGAGATAGATTTAGAAAATCATCCGAGGACAGTTCTTTATGAAATCCCTCAGATAAACCAATATTCTCTGTTTTACGCACATACTCACAGAAGCACTTTACCAATGTCTGTATAAAGTATGTTTTGTAGCCAGTATGGTAGCACCAATGTGTGCGTGCAGTACGAAAATTATATGCCCTGAATTACTTTTAGTGCTATGTATGCTGCTACAATTTTATACCTAAAACGATACAAAAAAATAGAAAGGTGGAGTTTGTAAAGAAACCGCAGTATGATTCCATCAGAATCATACTTTCATCAGAAGAAAACAGCCACCTATGTCTGCACAGAAATTGCAAAAGGGATGAGTCTGGAATGGGCTAGTCATAAATACAGAGAAGTGTCCATTTGGCGGAATGCTCTTTAGGGAATGACAATGTGTACAGATGGTTTTATGACAGAACTTTTCCATTCATTTTTCTGATTTTTCTTCAGAAAAAAAATTTCCTTATGATGGTTTATAATTAGCAAACTTCTGCTCAGTAGACAAATGTGCAGTATGCTGGCACTGTTTTTCCTTGACTCTGTATAAGCTGACGGATGTTTCTATGTTTGATGCAAAAACTTTTTAGTCCTTAGCAGTAAGATTTGTCTCATCTGAAACTGAAATTCATAGATATTTTAGGATATTGGTCTTGACATATAAAAACACCAGTCTTGATGATAACTTAGGAAAAAAATAATCTAAACCTTGACCTTCTACAAGAATTCACGGGGCATCCCTCTTCAAATCAAGTTTTTTCTTTGGATGCGTGTGTGTGTGCGCGCGCACTTGTGCATGCATTTTTCTTGAGTGCACAGTGCATGTAAGAAACTTTACGGTTTGGAAAAGGTCCAAGGTGAGGTCCCTAAGGAGTCATCACCTTTTCTAGGTGGAGCTGTTTTGGGTACTCCAATAATATTCTGGTTATAAAGAAATGTTTGGAAAATATCTTTTGAATAGGTGTGCTGATGAACAGGTGGGTGAATAATTATGCTGTTAAGGTTTCTGAAACAGTAATATTTTATGGTATCATTGTACATATCGTAGTGTTACAACACTCACAGACCTACGATTGATTCATACTGAGCTCAACACCTTTGTCCATTATAAATAACAATCTTTTGATTTTAAACACATCTGCACAGAAGTTTGTGTAATCCTAATACTTAAAATAGGGAACAAAGAGATATGGTAACACATCCTGAGGTGAGATATGGATAATAATCATAGAAATATGAATCATAAATACTTTGAATTTTACTGCTGTTCTAGGGACATTAAAATAGTTTTGTCTGTAGAAGCTGGATAGTTTAAAGGAAAAACAAAATTGAAAATTATCTGAGCTAACTGCTTACAGCTGTAGTAGATATCTGCTAAGAATTAAAGGCAATAAGCCACATGTAACCAGGATGGAAGTGAAATTCTCATTGAACACACTAATGAGCTCTACATGTTTATATACTAGCTGAGTTTGATCTTACATAATCCAAACCTAGGGGGAAAAAAGCTTAGTGTAGGATTCTGAATCTTTTATGTTGAAATATCATTTCAAATACAGCACTTTATAAACTTTCAGTGTAATTGTATTTATTTAAAAAATGTTCTAGGCCATTGATTTTGGTAATGTCTCTCTGAACAGTTAAGACATGGTTTTGTTAGAGGGGAACTTTATATTTGTTTTTGTAAAAAATAAATAAATAACGTATCTCAATTTCTATTTGGAAAAATAACTTACACCATAACAGCAAGAAATCCCTTGAAAAGGTCGTGGGAACACTGTAATTTGCAGGAACAGGATCAAAAAAACACTTATTCAAGGTGACAAAGAGGTACTGCTGTCACCAAGAGGAATGAATTAACTTCTACAAAGTGATGGGTTTTGAGAGAGCTACAGAAACAGCATTATAAAAAACCACCGCAAGATTTAGAAACATTGCATTGCATGTGTGACAAAATCTTGTTGCATCAACTGCTAATGACACTTCTTCATCAGAGCTCTTTTTAACTTTATCTCATGCTTGCTGAATTTTTTAACAATTATTATTTTTAAGATAAGGTTACAAGTGAAGATTTCTGTAACATATAAAAGAATAACAATTTAGGTGAAAAATAATGTTCCTGTGATAGCCACTATCTGCAGAATGAATCGATGTATTTTATTAGAGGTTCCTGAAACCACAAGAAAGAGAAAACTGATTAGCACCTTTCTCGTTAAAACCAAGAAGAAACCATTCATCCTTTCCCAGTTACAACATGGCTGGCATACTTACAAGAATCACAACAAACTCTCAGACCAAGCCTTGCAGATTCCTGTGTAGGGAATTCTGAAAAACATGTTAATAACTACATTTTTTTCAAAAAGTCCAGATGAATTGTGGCTAGGTATAACACACCAAATTTCGATAGATTTGATGTGACTGAAAATTATTTAATAAATTTAGAAATTACATGTTTTAAACTCTGTCAACTGTAGCATCTGCTTTAAGTGTTACTATTCTAGGTCCCATCAGCATTTTACTTATTCCTAAGGTCTTTACAGTAACAAGTGTTCAGTTATGACAAAAAACTTCAATGCAGTTCTTTGTAAAATTTTTTCTATAAGACTATGACAGGAAGGGAAATCAAAATTAGTTTGCTTTTCTTAGAGTGTGAGAGTTGTCACATAATTCTGAATCCAGATAAAATTACTGCCCAAATCTTAACCCCACTTACAGTTTTGGTTTTAATGTTACAGTAGATTTACGGATACTTCTCACCATGAAGTTGATGTAGCAGCTCATGCTTTGGGAACAGAGTTTTTGTGCTTTGAGGAATGAAAAAGATGAAAGGAAATGGTCAAATATGTCTCTGTAGGGGCTAAAGAGTGCAATTCATGCTATATTATTGGTCACCTTCCATGCTATGCATTATTACAAATGTGGTAGAGAAAGTAATTTGTCTTAGACTAAATTCTTAATATTTTCATTTACTGTCCATGGAATATAGGTAGCCCAGAGACAGACTGTTATGGTATAAACATGATGATACTGCTTTCTATGTTAAAGAAACATAAATTTTAGTTTTCAGGGAAAGCATGTTTTCACCAGAAATTTGTCCTTCTGGGCCAAGTACTGCCACAATTATGAAGAGTAGTCCCATTACACTGAAGAATTAATTCTCGACTATTTCAGAACTGTGAAGAAATGCAAGAGCTCTTGAAATGGATCAAAAAGATGGTGTCTAATATAATTTATTTGCAATCATTCCATCTCTGCAGGTTTCAGAATTAAAACTGCTCTCAATTTCAGTCTGTTATTCAAGCATTGTTGAGAGAACACTCATTAGAAGTGAAAAGTGGGCAAAAACTTTAATGAGCTCTTTCTATTGTTTTATGAGCTATGCAAGTCAGTCAGCTATACAGCATACGCAGAGCAAAATTTTTACACTGCATATAGCACTAAATTGTTCCTCTCTACCAATAACAGCAAGCAATAAGAGATGTGGCAGTTCCACAGACATCTTACCTCCATGCTACTCTTGAAAATGTCCAGGTTTGCCTCATTAAGGACTATGGTTTTGAATTTTCTTTTGAGACACACAACTGGAATATAAGCACAAAAACTTATGGGTGACAAAAGAAGAACATTGGATTATGGTTAAGAAGGTGAAACCAGCATCTAAATCCCAAAGGAAACCTTTGAGTGCAAGTAGTTACAGAAGTGCTCATGTTTAGTGCCCTAAAATCTTATGCATGACCAGCATTATTTCATCACAGCAACTCTGATCAGGCAAGACTTCATGCTGTTGGTTGCAGCTAGTTTCTGAGGCAAAGAGGCTTTGGAAAGATATTCACAGTTTTGCCATTACGAGAATGATGAGGAAGGGCGAGCTAGAGCAGCGCTTCAGCCTCTCTAGACACAGCAGAACCTGGCAAGAGGCTGAAGTGTCTAAAGGGGTTTATGCAGGTGCTAACCTCCTAAAATTAAAATTGCTCACTAATGCCTCCATTTGTGAGATATTTGTCTTTCTGACCTATGAATTTGCAAGAGCCCTCGCGTGCTCTGTGTGCATGTCCAGAACTGCTCTGCTCTAAAAAAATTAGGCCTGTCAGTAATCGAAATATTGGCCAGAGCAGGACTGCAGTCCCTTGAGAAACCCAATCTAATAAATGTCTTCCATACAGGATGGATGCACCAGCAACGGCCACACAATCTGTGACCGATGCAGTGCTGCTGGTATGGTCCCACCTACTAGGTGTGACTGGTGGGGCTGCGTGATACCAGAGGGCTGCGTTGCAATAGCTCTTCAGTCAGAAGGAATTCAGCAACCACTCAGCATGGAGCAATAATGTCATTACCCTTTCTGGAAAAAGAGAAGAAAACAGTGCTTGTAGACCTTCACTCTCAAGAATAGGCTCCAGGCTGCATTAAAAGTGAGCAGAGGCACCACGCCTTAAGGCAGGGTAGGAAGTTAGATACATGCATGGGTTTATAATTCTCCATCAGCTTGCTCCAGACTGCTTTCTTCTCACAGCTGGGGCATTAGGATTACCCTCAGCAGGTGGCTAATTTCTTTCCATGCTGCCTATAGGAAGCCAAGTAGGTCTCTGTGTTCTCTGGGTTAGGAGCAACTAGTGCGCTCTTGGTTTCATAGCTGTGAGCAATGACTCAGAAGTATAGTTCTGCCTAAGGTAAGAGGGGGTTTTTTGAAGAGGGCATCTGAAGAGTTTGGTGATATAAATGCAAAGCAACCATTTGAATTATGTGTGATGCTGCACAAGTCTTTCAAAGACTTGTAGAGAACACCAGTGCTGAGGTTATGAGTCTGCTGCTTCCACCCACTGAGAGCATCTTTAAATTCTAGTGACAGAAAGTGAAATAGATACTGCAGTTTCTCTAAAGCTAGCACTTCTGAAAATAAAAAAAAAAAAAAAAAAAGAGAGAGAATCTTGTAAGATAGCTAATGTCTCATGCTTTGCATGCTGTTGAACCGGACAGGTGTATTGTGAAGAACCCCTGGGGAATGTCTGCATTGATGTAAACAGGAACGAGTTTTCATTTCATGAATCACTAGATTTTCAGTGATGCATTATACCTTGTCACAGATGTTATGGAGCAAAAATGAGGTATTGCCCTGAATTTTATAGCCCCGTGACTGGAAAATTTGGACTTGGGGATTTGTAAGTTGGATGATTTAACTGTAATCATCCATGGCAATTTTGTTAACTACTATTATTACTGTGAGCATTTTGGAGACATTTTTCTTAATAGATTTTGTAACTAGATGTAGTGATTAACCCTTTAATATCTTCGTAATGATAACTACTCTCTTCTGTCAAAGGTACAATATGATAGTTCTGAATATCAAACAATTGCTTTATTCATGGAATAAATACAGTGACACGTTACTATACGGAAAGATTTGTGAGTTAGTCTCTGTATAGTGATAGATAAAGTAGCCCTTAGTTATACACTGTGTGTAGTAGTAAGTATACTAGAGAGTTGGGCATTACTTTATTAGTGACAATATGAGTCAGGGAACACTTTGGTACCTGTCATGATGCTCAAGGAAAAATGCCATGTTTGCTTAGTAGAAACTGGTGATGAAAGCTGACATAGCCAAGATAACGACATATCCTTACCCTTACTAGCTCAGAGGAGCAGAAGACTAGATGAATGCTCATGTAAGGCATAGAAAATAGCATTCTTCAACAGTGCTGAATACTGATGTGGAAAGAGTGTTGGGTTGGGTTGTTAGTTTTTGGTTTTTTTCCCCCATCTTGGCTGTTGTTCATTTCCCTGAGAGATATATCAGTGGTAGAATTACTTGTGCAATTTTTGAGGAAACTATAGTGGACTTTTTTTTTTTTTTTAATTTCTATATATGTTACCATTTCAAAGTTCATTTTGGTTTAGCATTCTTTTCTTCCCTCCCAAGTCTTTCACTGAAGACACTGTGTCAGTCTGGTGTTTACAACTTGGTATACTTCCTTGAACTTTACAGATAATCCTTTTGTAATTCTTTTGCATAGGGTGTTTGTACGACCAGAAAAACATAATACATCCACTTCTTTAAAATGAGATATAAATCCTGAATACATCATATATAGTGAATATTCAACTGAGCTTGGACTTTATTTACTTTGTTGTAGTAGAATTTTGCTTTTGACTATTTCCAGCTGTCACCACTTTGTGGGTGTCATTCAGTGCACACAGTGTGGGCAGAAAATATTGCTATCACTTTTGCAGAAAATACTTCTGACCTTGTGAATTTGCAAAATTTCATTCCATTAATTTGAAAGCTAAGATTTAGCATAGTGAACATCAGGCAATCTGTAGTACTTAATCTACCAGCTCAGCAAAACACCAAATTAATTCAAATTTGAAAAGGATTCTCCATCTGTAGCAAAAGCATGTTCTCAATTACATATTGAATTAAATAAGAGATAGGAATATTTTTGAAAGCCTGAAATTTATGGTTTCATTAGGCTGAAAAATTAAACCTAAAAATGTGTAAAAATCCACATTAATCATTTAGTTTTAGCACATAAATGCAAATGGCTTGGAACTGAGCTTCATTTCAGACGGTAAGTAGTAATTACCTGGTGACACCTCACGAGCTTCATTAGAACCCTGCTTTTAATAAAAGTGGGGAACACTAGGGATCTGCACAAATAAGAGGATTATGGTATTTAATCAGCACAAAGTGGTAATGATAAAGCTTCATTCGATAGCATTTCCAAATACAAAATCGAGGAAGATGATGAATATAAGTGGGTTAAATGTTCATTGAAAGTATTTTGTTCAGTGAATTCTCTTTTCTTCTGTTCATGAATGGTTTGATTTGTATGAATTAGTTTGGTGCTTGAAACAATCATACTGAACAATCAGTAGATGGAACTTTCTTTCTGCCAAACGGTTGTTCTTATACAATCCCAGTCTACAATTGCTTTTAGTATTCATTAGTATTTTGGCATTCATTATCCACCATTTCAGATATTTAGTGATTGCTTTTATCACAAAATTGTTTCTGGTCCAGGGCTGGCCTATATATGGTATACAAGATATGAGTTCATATACAACTATATATACATAAGAATTCATAGCATAAAGATACTGCAATATTTCTCTTTCTTCAGCCTTATGAACAATAGTCAAATTACATACAGAATTTCATATAAAGAAAGAAGAGTAGCAAATAATAGTCATGGAAAGGGATTGGCTTTTTTATTCAAAAGAAAGCTCACAACCAGTTTGCATTATTTTTTCAGGCCTAATCTCACATGATAACTGATTACCAGCCTGAGCGTTAGTTCAGGGAAAATTTAATTTATAATACCTGAATACCCAGTGTTCCGGAGCTTCACCTTTTTCCAGTGCAGTCTGGATTAGTCCATGGCAAATGGTGGGGCTGTGTTTCCACCCCTGGGGCAGTCGATTCCAAGTGTACTGGACACCCCTCCAAGTAAAGGCAAATTGTGGACGACACTCTGCTGCCAGAGGGATTGAGAAAAACGCATTAGCAATGTCAATTGTAGCATACCACTTGGCTGCCTTTGACTCTAGTTCGTATTGAAGTTCTAGCATATCTGGAACGGCAGCACTCAGCGGTGGCGTAACTTCATTCAGGCCGCGATAGTCAACTGTTAGTCTCCACTCCCCATTAGACTTTCGCACGGGCCATATGGGACTATTAAAAGGTGAGCGAGTTTTGCTGATCACTCCTTGGCTCTCCAGTTGGTGAATCAACTTGTGGATGGGAATCAGAGAGTCTCGGTTGGTGCGATATTGCCGCCGGTGCACCGTCGTGGTAGCAATTGGTACTTGTTGTTCTTCAACCCTCAGCAACCCCACAATCGAAGGGTCTTGAGAGAGACCAGGCAGGGTAGACAGCTGTTCCGTGCCCTCCGTCTCCAAGGCAGCTATACCAAAAGCCCATCGATACCCCTTTGGGTCCTTAAAATACCCTCTCCTGAGATAGTCTATGCCAAGGATGCACGGAGCCTCTGGACCAGTCACAATGGGGTGTTTCTGCCATTCATTCCCAGTTAGGCTTACTTCAGCTTCCAATACAGTTAACTCTTGGGATCCCCCTGTCACACCAGAAATAGAAATGGGTTCTGCCCCTTCATAACTTGATGGCATTAAAGTACACTGTGCGCCGGTGTCTACTAGAGCCTTATACTCCTGTGGGTCTAACGTGCCAGGCCATCGAATCCACACAGTCCAATAGACCCGGTTATCCCTTTCCTCCACCTGGCTGGAGGCAGGGCCCCTCTAATTCTGGTCAGAGTATCCAGTATTCACTTCTCGTAAAATTGGCTCAGAAGTCCCTTCAAGAGGATCAGAAATAAGATCAGCCCTTCTACTCTGTTTGGAAACCGGAGCGGCATTTTTCCTGGTAGAATCCCCTTTTGTGGTGTTTTTTCCTCGCAGCTCACGTACCCGTGCATTTAGGACCGAGGTAGGTTTTCCATCCCATTTCCTCATGTCCTCTCCATGATCACATAAGTAAAACCACAGGGCACCTCGCGGTGTGTACCTTCTATATTCTTTCTCTTGGGCAGAGGAGCGCTCACTCCTAATAGCTGAGACATTGGTCCTTACAGGTGGGCAACAGGACATCTCCTCTTTGAATTGCTGGAAATCCTCGGACAGCTTCTCCACAGCCGAAATGCAGGCTTGTAGGGAGGAGGAGAGATTCTCTTCGTATTGACGGAGTTGGCGAGCCACTTCATCCACTGTCGGTGCCTCTTCGTCTTTCCAGGTCATTATTGCCAGTGAGTTGGCATAGGACGATGGTGCGCTCCGTACAAACTTCCGCCACATGGGTCGTGTGCATTGGACTTCGTCTGGATCTTTGGGTAATTGTGGGTTGTCCGGATCATGATGAATTGTCTCTAGCACAGCTAATTCCCTCAGATATTGGATACCTTTTTCCATGGTTGTCCACTTGCTTGATTGACATATAACATCTTCCTTAAAGGGGTACCTTTCCTTCACACTTGACAGGAGTCGCCTCCAGAGGCTGATGGCTTGTGTCCCTTTTCCAATTGCCTTGTCAATGCCACCTTCCCTGGCAAGCGATCCCAGCTGCTTGGCTTCCCTACCTTCTAATTCCAAGCTATTAGCCCCATTGTCCCAGCATCGGAGGAGCCAGGTGATAATATGCTCACCTATACGGCGGCCAAAATCTTTTCGCATATCCCGCAGCTCACTCAAGGATAGGGACCGGGTTATTACCTCTGGTTCTGCCTCTTCCTCCTGTTCCCGTGATGACCCTGGTTCGCCTTCATCCTTCGCTAAGCGAACTGATTTTTTTGTATATTTCTTTTTCTGTACGGGGGCAACTGATACTGGTGCAGGTTGGTCCACTGGTTCAGTTGCAGTACCGCTCGCCGGGTCTTGGATAACCGCAGTGTCTGTTGCCAAGGTTTGGGTAGCTGCTGTGCTCGTTGCTGGGGCTGGAGGGACCTCAGTGCCCGTTGCCGAGGTTTGGGTAGCTGCCGTGCTCATTGCCGAGGCTGGAGGGGCTGCAGTGCCTGTCGCTGAGGTTTGGATAGCCACAGTGCTCATCGTTTTGTTGTTAGGTCCAGAGACCTTCTCTTCCCCTTGAGGGTACTGAGTGGTGTCGAACAGGGCTCGATAGGCATGGGCCAGGCCCCAGCACGTTGCAGTAATTTGTATCTCTCTGGAGCTGCCGGGGTGACAGCATACCTTTTCCAAATATTTTACTAGTTCTTCTGGATTCTGCACTTGTTCAGGGGTGAATTTCCAAAACACTGGAGGTGCCCACTTTTCTAGGTACTTGCCCATACTACCCCACACACCCTGCCACTCATAATTATCCAGCCTTGGGGCAGATCTCTGGGTGATTTTCTTAAATAGTTGTTTAACCTTAAATGAGAGCTGAACCACATTCAGAAGCATGCTAATTCCTAGCAGTAGGGCTAGGACCGTGCTGGTCCCAACATCCCAAGAGTATTCAAATTTTTCAAAATTCTCAAACACCATTGTAACTGGACTGAAGGAGAAAGGAGAGGGGAAGAAAGGTATCCCACCCATAGACTGGTTTTCCAAGGAGGAAAGGTAAATGGTATAATTATTAATAGTTTCCCACAGATGGCTTCCACAGTATAAAGGTGACAATGCTGGGTGCAAGTACCGGATTAATCCCACAGCCGACGACTTTATCATACCATAAACCAGTGTTATACAATACATCAAAGCGAAAACCTTAATCCACCTCCCACGGATGATAAGCAGCAGAAGAGGGACTACATACAGCAAGCGAGGTGATACATAACAGAACTTTAAAAACCAGAGCAACAACTCTAAGAACACATAAATCAACATAATGACCAGCAACTATTAGACCGATATAATGAATGCTTATAACAAATTTGTTTTAACAAGCTCTGGTCAGGTTTGTCGTTATCTCAACCCTTCGTGCCCCACGTTGGGCGCCAAAAAGGACTGTCGTGGTTTAACCCCAGCCAGCAACTAAACACCACGCAGCCGCTCACTCACTCCCCCCCACCCAGTGGGATGGGGGAGAAAATCGGGAGAAGAAGCAAAACCCGTGGGTTGAGATAAGAACGGTTTAATAGAACAGAAAAGAAGAAACTAATAATGATAATGATAACACTAATAAAATGACAACAGCAATAATGAAAGGATTGGAATGTACAAATGATACGCAGTGCAATTGCTCACCACCCGCCGACCGACACCCAGCCAGTCCCCCGAGCGGCGAATCCCTGCCCCCCACTTCCCCGTTTCTGTACTGGATGGGACGTCACATGGTATGGAATACACCGTTGGCCAGTTTGGGTCAGGTGCCCTGGCTGTGTCCTGTGCCAACTTCTTGTGCCCCTCCAGCTTTCTCACTGGCTGGGCATGAGAAGCTGAAAAATCCTTGACATTAGTCTAAACACTACTGAGCAACAACTGAAAACATCAGTGTTATCAACATTCTTCGCTCTGAACTCAAAACATAGCACTGTACCAGCTACTAGGAAGACAGTTAACTCTATCCCAGCTGAAACCAGGACAGTATCCACCCCTTATTCTATACCATTGACGTCATGCACAGTTCCCATACCTTTAGTTACATCCTGATCAATCATCACTTTTCCATCCCTTTAAGACATATGAGCAATGATATATATATATATGTATACACACACAGAGATATCATTCCTTTAGTTCATGGGTCATGTTCATAAAATGTTCATTGAGTTCATTTAGTTTCCGACTCTGGGCTCCATCTGTCATACCAGTCTTTCTGGGCAGGAGGGATGGTGCAAAGTCCTCTCAGTCGGTAGAGCAGAATTGGGCTTCAGTGCAGTGTGACAAGCAGGTGACATTTGGCGCAGCAGGAGGATGGTGTGCACCGTTGGATTGTTGCATGCTGGAGTCAGTTCTGGTTCCATCACTACTGCGCTTTGCTCAGTTTTATCACAGTTCTTTTCTTGCTTGATCTAAGTGATTCTTACTATAGTACTATGGATATAGCACATAATTATAGTAAGGATAATATACAGTAGCAGGGTTATATAGCAACTAATATACAGTTTAATTCTGGCTGTTCTCACCTAAAATTAAATCCCCTTGAGGCACACATCGGACTTCCCCATCTTTTCGCATCACCCACCAAGTGCACCCAGGCCCTTGAGCAAAAGCAATCCCACGAATGGGTTTACCTTTGCCTGAGGCAGGAGTAACCCAGACTGTCTTCCCTAACATATTTTTTATGTGCACTACAGGGACTTTATCCCCTTCTACAGTATGTAAAAATTCCGACTGGGCAGGGCCACCCCGATTGGCAGATCCTCTGGTGTTGACTAACCAGGTGGCTTTTGCTAAATGTGTATCCCAATGTTTGAAAGTTCCACCCCCCATTGCTCTCAATGTAGTCTTTAACAGTCCATTGTATCGCTCAATTTTCCCAGAGGCTGGTGCATGATAGGGGATATGATACACCCACTCAATGCCATGCTCTTTGGCCCAGGTGTCTATGAGGTTGTTTCGGAAATGAGTCCCGTTGTCTGACTCAATTCGTTCTGGGGTGCCATGTCGCCACAAGACTTGCTTTTCTAGGCCCAGGATAGTGTTCCGGGCGGTGGCATGGGGCACAGAATATGTTTCCAGCCATCCAGTGGTTGCTTCCACCATCGTGAGCACATAGCGCTTGCCTTGGCGAGTTTGTGGGAGTGTGATATAGTCAATCTGCCAGGCTTCTCCATATTTATATTTCAGCCATCGCCCTCCATACCACAGGGGCTTTAACCGCTTGGCTTGCTTAATTGCAGCACATGTTTCACATTCATGGATAACCTGTGCAATAGTGTCCATGGTCAAGTCCACCCCTCGGTCACGAGCCCATCTATATGTTGCATCTCTTCCCTGATGGCCTGAAGCATCATGGGCCCACCGAGCCATAAATAGCTCACCCTTATGTTGCCAGTCCAGGTCCACCTGAGCCACTTCAATCTTGGCAGCCTGATCCACCTGTTGGTTGTTTTGATGTTCTTCAGTGGCCCGACTCTTGGGTATGTGAGCATCTACGTGACGTACTTTTACAACCAGATTCTCTAGCCGGGATGCAATATCTTGCCACAGTGCGGCAGCCCAGATGGGTTTACCTCTGCGCTGCCAGTTGCTCTGCTTCCATTGCTGTAGCCAGCCCCACAGGGCATTTGCCACCATCCATGAGTCAGTATAGAGATAGAGCACTGGCCACTTTTCTCTTTCAGCAATATCTAATGCTAGCTGGATGGCTTTCACCTCTGCAAACTGACTCGATTCACCTTCTCCTTCAGCAGTTTCTGCAACTTGTCGTGTAGGACTCCATACGGCAGCTTTCCACCTCCGATGCTTTCCCACGATGCGACAGGATCCGTCAGTGAACAGGGCATATTGCCTCTCATTTTCTGGCAGTTTATTATACAGCGGGGCCTCTTCAGCACGTGCCACCTCCTCCTCTGGCGACATTCCAAAATCTTTGCCTTCTGGCCAGTCCGTGATCACTTCCAAAATTCCTGGGCGACTGGGGTTTCCTATGCGAGCCCGTTGTGTGATCAGTGCAATCCACTTACTCCACGTGGCATCAGTCGCGTGATGTGTAGAGGAGACCCTCCCTTTGAACATCCAGCCCAGCACTGGCAGTCGGGGTGCTAAGAGGAGCTGTGTTTCAGTACCAACAACTTCTGAGGCAGCTTGAACTCCTTCATATGCTGCCAATATCTCCTTTTCAGTTGGAGTATAGCGAGCCTCGGATCCTCTGTATCCCCGACTCCAAAACCCCAGGGGTCGGCCTCGGGTCTCCCCAGGTGCTTTCTGCCAGAGGCTCCAGGTAGGGCCATTCTCCCCAGCTGCAGTATAGAGCACATTTTTAACATCTTGTCCTGTCCGGACTGGTCCAAGGGCTACTGCGTGAACAATCTCCCGTTTAATTTGTTCAAAGGCTTGTTGTTGCTCAGGGCCCCATTGAAAATCATTCTTCTTTCGGGTCACTTGATAGAGAGGGCTTACAATCAGACTGTAATTTGGAATATGCATTCTCCAAAACCCCACGACACCTAAGAAGGCCTGTGTTTCCTTTTTATTAGTTGGTGGAGACATAGCTGCTATTTTGTTAATCACATCCATTGGGATCTGACGACGCCCATCTTGCCATTTTATTCCTAAAAACTGGATCTCCCGTGCAGGTCCCTTGACCTTACCTTCTTTTATGGCAAAACCGGCTTTCAGAAGGATTTGGATTATTTTCTTCCCTTTCTCAAAGACTTCTTCTGCCGTGTTGCCCCATACGATGATGTCATCAATGTATTGCAGGTGTTCCGGAGCTTCACCTTTTTCCAGTGCAGTCTGGATTAGTCCATGGCAAATGGTGGGGCTGTGTTTCCACCCCTGGGGCAGTCGATTCCAAGTGTACTGGACACCCCTCCAAGTAAAGGCAAATTGTGGACGACACTCTGCTGCCAGAGGGATTGAGAAAAACGCATTAGCAATGTCAATTGTAGCATACCACTTGGCTGCCTTTGACTCTAGTTCGTATTGAAGTTCTAGCATATCTGGAACGGCAGCACTCAGCGGTGGCGTAACTTCATTCAGGCCGCGATAGTCAACTGTTAGTCTCCACTCCCCATTAGACTTTCGCACGGGCCATATGGGACTATTAAAAGGTGAGCGAGTTTTGCTGATCACTCCTTGGCTCTCCAGTTGGCGAATCAACTTGTGGATGGGAATCAGAGAGTCTCGGTTGGTGCGATATTGCCGCCGGTGCACCGTCGTGGTAGCAATTGGTACTTGTTGTTCTTCAACCCTCAGCAACCCCACAATCGAAGGGTCTTGAGAGAGACCAGGCAGGGTAGACAGCTGTTCCGTGCCCTCCGTCTCCAAGGCAGCTATACCAAAAGCCCATCGATACCCCTTTGGGTCCTTAAAATACCCTCTCCTGAGATAGTCTATGCCAAGGATGCACGGAGCCTCTGGACCAGTCACAATGGGGTGTTTCTGCCATTCATTCCCAGTTAGGCTTACTTCAGCTTCCAATACAGTTAACTCTTGGGATCCCCCTGTCACACCAGAAATAGAAATGGGTTCTGCCCCTTCATAACTTGATGGCATTAAAGTACACTGTGCGCCGGTGTCTACTAGAGCCTTATACTCCTGTGGGTCTAACGTGCCAGGCCATCGAATCCACACAGTCCAATAGACCCGGTTATCCCTTTCCTCCACCTGGCTGGAGGCAGGGCCCCTCTAATTCTGGTCAGAGTATCCAGTATTCACTTCTCGTAAAATTGGCTCAGAAGTCCCTTCAAGAGGATCAGAAATAAGATCAGCCCTTCTACTCTGTTTGGAAACCGGAGCGGCATTTTTCCTGGTAGAATCCCCTTTTGTGGTGTTTTTTCCTCGCAGCTCACGTACCCGTGCATTTAGGACCGAGGTAGGTTTTCCATCCCATTTCCTCATGTCCTCTCCATGATCACATAAGTAAAACCACAGGGCACCTCGCGGTGTGTACCTTCTATATTCTTTCTCTTGGGCAGAGGAGCGCTCACTCCTAATAGCTGAGACATTGGTCCTTACAGGTGGGCAACAGGACATCTCCTCTTTGAATTGCTGGAAATCCTCGGACAGCTTCTCCACAGCCGAAATGCAGGCTTGTAGGGAGGAGGAGAGATTCTCTTCGTATTGACGGAGTTGGCGAGCCACTTCATCCACTGTCGGTGCCTCTTCGTCTTTCCAGGTCATTATTGCCAGTGAGTTGGCATAGGACGATGGTGCGCTCCGTACAAACTTCCGCCACATGGGTCGTGTGCATTGGACTTCGTCTGGATCTTTGGGTAATTGTGGGTTGTCCGGATCATGATGAATTGTCTCTAGCACAGCTAATTCCCTCAGATATTGGATACCTTTTTCCATGGTTGTCCACTTGCTTGATTGACATATAACATCTTCCTTAAAGGGGTACCTTTCCTTCACACTTGACAGGAGTCGCCTCCAGAGGCTGATGGCTTGTGTCCCTTTTCCAATTGCCTTGTCAATGCCACCTTCCCTGGCAAGCGATCCCAGCTGCTTGGCTTCCCTACCTTCTAATTCCAAGCTATTAGCCCCATTGTCCCAGCATCGGAGGAGCCAGGTGATAATATGCTCACCTATACGGCGGCCAAAATCTTTTCGCATATCCCGCAGCTCACTCAAGGATAGGGACCGGGTTATTACCTCTGGTTCTGCCTCTTCCTCCTGTTCCCGTGATGACCCTGGTTCGCCTTCATCCTTCGCTAAGCGAACTGATTTTTTTGTATATTTCTTTTTCTGTACGGGGGCAACTGATACTGGTGCAGGTTGGTCCACTGGTTCAGTTGCAGTACCGCTCGCCGGGTCTTGGATAACCGCAGTGTCTGTTGCCAAGGTTTGGGTAGCTGCTGTGCTCGTTGCTGGGGCTGGAGGGACCTCAGTGCCCGTTGCCGAGGTTTGGGTAGCTGCCGTGCTCATTGCCGAGGCTGGAGGGGCTGCAGTGCCTGTCGCTGAGGTTTGGATAGCCACAGTGCTCATCGTTTTGTTGTTAGGTCCAGAGACCTTCTCTTCCCCTTGAGGGTACTGAGTGGTGTCGAACAGGGCTCGATAGGCATGGGCCAGGCCCCAGCACGTTGCAGTAATTTGTATCTCTCTGGAGCTGCCGGGGTGACAGCATACCTTTTCCAAATATTTTACTAGTTCTTCTGGATTCTGCACTTGTTCAGGGGTGAATTTCCAAAACACTGGAGGTGCCCACTTTTCTAGGTACTTGCCCATACTACCCCACACACCCTGCCACTCATAATTATCCAGCCTTGGGGCAGATCTCTGGGTGATTTTCTTAAATAGTTGTTTAACCTTAAATGAGAGCTGAACCACATTCAGAAGCATGCTAATTCCTAGCAGTAGGGCTAGGACCGTGCTGGTCCCAACATCCCAAGAGTATTCAAATTTTTCAAAATTCTCAAACACCATTGTAACTGGACTGAAGGAGAAAGGAGAGGGGAAGAAAGGTATCCCACCCATAGACTGGTTTTCCAAGGAGGAAAGGTAAATGGTATAATTATTAATAGTTTCCCACAGATGGCTTCCACAGTATAAAGGTGACAATGCTGGGTGCAAGTACCGGATTAATCCCACAGCCGACGACTTTATCATACCATAAACCAGTGTTATACAATACATCAAAGCGAAAACCTTAATCCACCTCCCACGGATGATAAGCAGCAGAAGAGGGACTACATACAGCAAGCGAGGTGATACATAACAGAACTTTAAAAACCAGAGCAACAACTCTAAGAACACATAAATCAACATAATGACCAGCAACTATTAGACCGATATAATGAATGCTTATAACAAATTTGTTTTAACAAGCTCTGGTCAGGTTTGTCGTTATCTCAACCCTTCGTGCCCCACGTTGGGCGCCAAAAAGGACTGTCGTGGTTTAACCCCAGCCAGCAACTAAACACCACGCAGCCGCTCACTCACTCCCCCCCACCCAGTGGGATGGGGGAGAAAATCGGGAGAAGAAGCAAAACCCGTGGGTTGAGATAAGAACGGTTTAATAGAACAGAAAAGAAGAAACTAATAATGATAATGATAACACTAATAAAATGACAACAGCAATAATGAAAGGATTGGAATGTACAAATGATACGCAGTGCAATTGCTCACCACCCGCCGACCGACACCCAGCCAGTCCCCCGAGCGGCGAATCCCTGCCCCCCACTTCCCCGTTTCTGTACTGGATGGGACGTCACATGGTATGGAATACACCGTTGGCCAGTTTGGGTCAGGTGCCCTGGCTGTGTCCTGTGCCAACTTCTTGTGCCCCTCCAGCTTTCTCACTGGCTGGGCATGAGAAGCTGAAAAATCCTTGACATTAGTCTAAACACTACTGAGCAACAACTGAAAACATCAGTGTTATCAACATTCTTCGCTCTGAACTCAAAACATAGCACTGTACCAGCTACTAGGAAGACAGTTAACTCTATCCCAGCTGAAACCAGGACAGTATCCACCCCTTATTCTATACCATTGACGTCATGCACAGTTCCCATACCTTTAGTTACATCCTGATCAATCATCACTTTTCCATCCCTTTAAGACATATGAGCAATGATATATATATATATGTATACACACACAGAGATATCATTCCTTTAGTTCATGGGTCATGTTCATAAAATGTTCATTGAGTTCATTTAGTTTCCGACTCTGGGCTCCATCTGTCATACCAGTCTTTCTGGGCAGGAGGGATGGTGCAAAGTCCTCTCAGTCGGTAGAGCAGAATTGGGCTTCAGTGCAGTGTGACAAGCAGGTGACATTTGGCGCAGCAGGAGGATGGTGTGCACCGTTGGATTGTTGCATGCTGGAGTCAGTTCTGGTTCCATCACTACTGCGCTTTGCTCAGTTTTATCACAGTTCTTTTCTTGCTTGATCTAAGTGATTCTTACTATAGTACTATGGATATAGCACATAATTATAGTAAGGATAATATACAGTAGCAGGGTTATATAGCAACTAATATACAGTTTAATTCTGGCTGTTCTCACCTAAAATTAAATCCCCTTGAGGCACACATCGGACTTCCCCATCTTTTCGCATCACCCACCAAGTGCACCCAGGCCCTTGAGCAAAAGCAATCCCACGAATGGGTTTACCTTTGCCTGAGGCAGGAGTAACCCAGACTGTCTTCCCTAACATATTTTTTATGTGCACTACAGGGACTTTATCCCCTTCTACAGTATGTAAAAATTCCGACTGGGCAGGGCCACCCCGATTGGCAGATCCTCTGGTGTTGACTAACCAGGTGGCTTTTGCTAAATGTGTATCCCAATGTTTGAAAGTTCCACCCCCCATTGCTCTCAATGTAGTCTTTAACAGTCCATTGTATCGCTCAATTTTCCCAGAGGCTGGTGCATGATAGGGGATATGATACACCCACTCAATGCCATGCTCTTTGGCCCAGGTGTCTATGAGGTTGTTTCGGAAATGAGTCCCGTTGTCTGACTCAATTCGTTCTGGGGTGCCATGTCGCCACAAGACTTGCTTTTCTAGGCCCAGGATAGTGTTCCGGGCGGTGGCATGGGGCACAGAATATGTTTCCAGCCATCCAGTGGTTGCTTCCACCATCGTGAGCACATAGCGCTTGCCTTGGCGAGTTTGTGGGAGTGTGATATAGTCAATCTGCCAGGCTTCTCCATATTTATATTTCAGCCATCGCCCTCCATACCACAGGGGCTTTAACCGCTTGGCTTGCTTAATTGCAGCACATGTTTCACATTCATGGATAACCTGTGCAATAGTGTCCATGGTCAAGTCCACCCCTCGGTCACGAGCCCATCTATATGTTGCATCTCTTCCCTGATGGCCTGAAGCATCATGGGCCCACCGAGCCATAAATAGCTCACCCTTATGTTGCCAGTCCAGGTCCACCTGAGCCACTTCAATCTTGGCAGCCTGATCCACCTGTTGGTTGTTTTGATGTTCTTCAGTGGCCCGACTCTTGGGTATGTGAGCATCTACGTGACGTACTTTTACAACCAGATTCTCTAGCCGGGATGCAATATCTTGCCACAGTGCGGCAGCCCAGATGGGTTTACCTCTGCGCTGCCAGTTGCTCTGCTTCCATTGCTGTAGCCAGCCCCACAGGGCATTTGCCACCATCCATGAGTCAGTATAGAGATAGAGCACTGGCCACTTTTCTCTTTCAGCAATATCTAATGCTAGCTGGATGGCTTTCACCTCTGCAAACTGACTCGATTCACCTTCTCCTTCAGCAGTTTCTGCAACTTGTCGTGTAGGACTCCATACGGCAGCTTTCCACCTCCGATGCTTTCCCACGATGCGACAGGATCCGTCAGTGAACAGGGCATATTGCCTCTCATTTTCTGGCAGTTTATTATACAGCGGGGCCTCTTCAGCACGTGCCACCTCCTCCTCTGGCGACATTCCAAAATCTTTGCCTTCTGGCCAGTCCGTGATCACTTCCAAAATTCCTGGGCGACTGGGGTTTCCTATGCGAGCCCGTTGTGTGATCAGTGCAATCCACTTACTCCACGTGGCATCAGTCGCGTGATGTGTAGAGGAGACCCTCCCTTTGAACATCCAGCCCAGCACTGGCAGTCGGGGTGCTAAGAGGAGCTGTGTTTCAGTACCAACAACTTCTGAGGCAGCTTGAACTCCTTCATATGCTGCCAATATCTCCTTTTCAGTTGGAGTATAGCGAGCCTCGGATCCTCTGTATCCCCGACTCCAAAACCCCAGGGGTCGGCCTCGGGTCTCCCCAGGTGCTTTCTGCCAGAGGCTCCAGGTAGGGCCATTCTCCCCAGCTGCAGTATAGAGCACATTTTTAACATCTTGTCCTGTCCGGACTGGTCCAAGGGCTACTGCGTGAACAATCTCCCGTTTAATTTGTTCAAAGGCTTGTTGTTGCTCAGGGCCCCATTGAAAATCATTCTTCTTTCGGGTCACTTGATAGAGAGGGCTTACAATCAGACTGTAATTTGGAATATGCATTCTCCAAAACCCCACGACACCTAAGAAGGCCTGTGTTTCCTTTTTATTAGTTGGTGGAGACATAGCTGCTATTTTGTTAATCACATCCATTGGGATCTGACGACGCCCATCTTGCCATTTTATTCCTAAAAACTGGATCTCCCGTGCAGGTCCCTTGACCTTACCTTCTTTTATGGCAAAACCGGCTTTCAGAAGGATTTGGATTATTTTCTTCCCTTTCTCAAAGACTTCTTCTGCCGTGTTGCCCCATACGATGATGTCATCAATGTATTGCAGGTGTTCCGGAGCTTCACCTTTTTCCAGTGCAGTCTGGATTAGTCCATGGCAAATGGTGGGGCTGTGTTTCCACCCCTGGGGCAGTCGATTCCAAGTGTACTGGACACCCCTCCAAGTAAAGGCAAATTGTGGACGACACTCTGCTGCCAGAGGGATTGAGAAAAACGCATTAGCAATGTCAATTGTAGCATACCACTTGGCTGCCTTTGACTCTAGTTCGTATTGAAGTTCTAGCATATCTGGAACGGCAGCACTCAGCGGTGGCGTAACTTCATTCAGGCCGCGATAGTCAACTGTTAGTCTCCACTCCCCATTAGACTTTCGCACGGGCCATATGGGACTATTAAAAGGTGAGCGAGTTTTGCTGATCACTCCTTGGCTCTCCAGTTGGCGAATCAACTTGTGGATGGGAATCAGAGAGTCTCGGTTGGTGCGATATTGCCGCCGGTGCACCGTCGTGGTAGCAATTGGTACTTGTTGTTCTTCAACCCTCAGCAACCCCACAATCGAAGGGTCTTGAGAGAGACCAGGCAGGGTAGACAGCTGTTCCGTGCCCTCCGTCTCCAAGGCAGCTATACCAAAAGCCCATCGATACCCCTTTGGGTCCTTAAAATACCCTCTCCTGAGATAGTCTATGCCAAGGATGCACGGAGCCTCTGGACCAGTCACAATGGGGTGTTTCTGCCATTCATTCCCAGTTAGGCTTACTTCAGCTTCCAATACAGTTAACTCTTGGGATCCCCCTGTCACACCAGAAATAGAAATGGGTTCTGCCCCTTCATAACTTGATGGCATTAAAGTACACTGTGCGCCGGTGTCTACTAGAGCCTTATACTCCTGTGGGTCTAACGTGCCAGGCCATCGAATCCACACAGTCCAATAGACCCGGTTATCCCTTTCCTCCACCTGGCTGGAGGCAGGGCCCCTCTAATTCTGGTCAGAGTATCCAGTATTCACTTCTCGTAAAATTGGCTCAGAAGTCCCTTCAAGAGGATCAGAAATAAGATCAGCCCTTCTACTCTGTTTGGAAACCGGAGCGGCATTTTTCCTGGTAGAATCCCCTTTTGTGGTGTTTTTTCCTCGCAGCTCACGTACCCGTGCATTTAGGACCGAGGTAGGTTTTCCATCCCATTTCCTCATGTCCTCTCCATGATCACATAAGTAAAACCACAGGGCACCTCGCGGTGTGTACCTTCTATATTCTTTCTCTTGGGCAGAGGAGCGCTCACTCCTAATAGCTGAGACATTGGTCCTTACAGGTGGGCAACAGGACATCTCCTCTTTGAATTGCTGGAAATCCTCGGACAGCTTCTCCACAGCCGAAATGCAGGCTTGTAGGGAGGAGGAGAGATTCTCTTCGTATTGACGGAGTTGGCGAGCCACTTCATCCACTGTCGGTGCCTCTTCGTCTTTCCAGGTCATTATTGCCAGTGAGTTGGCATAGGACGATGGTGCGCTCCGTACAAACTTCCGCCACATGGGTCGTGTGCATTGGACTTCGTCTGGATCTTTGGGTAATTGTGGGTTGTCCGGATCATGATGAATTGTCTCTAGCACAGCTAATTCCCTCAGATATTGGATACCTTTTTCCATGGTTGTCCACTTGCTTGATTGACATATAACATCTTCCTTAAAGGGGTACCTTTCCTTCACACTTGACAGGAGTCGCCTCCAGAGGCTGATGGCTTGTGTCCCTTTTCCAATTGCCTTGTCAATGCCACCTTCCCTGGCAAGCGATCCCAGCTGCTTGGCTTCCCTACCTTCTAATTCCAAGCTATTAGCCCCATTGTCCCAGCATCGGAGGAGCCAGGTGATAATATGCTCACCTATACGGCGGCCAAAATCTTTTCGCATATCCCGCAGCTCACTCAAGGATAGGGACCGGGTTATTACCTCTGGTTCTGCCTCTTCCTCCTGTTCCCGTGATGACCCTGGTTCGCCTTCATCCTTCGCTAAGCGAACTGATTTTTTTGTATATTTCTTTTTCTGTACGGGGGCAACTGATACTGGTGCAGGTTGGTCCACTGGTTCAGTTGCAGTACCGCTCGCCGGGTCTTGGATAACCGCAGTGTCTGTTGCCAAGGTTTGGGTAGCTGCTGTGCTCGTTGCTGGGGCTGGAGGGACCTCAGTGCCCGTTGCCGAGGTTTGGGTAGCTGCCGTGCTCATTGCCGAGGCTGGAGGGGCTGCAGTGCCTGTCGCTGAGGTTTGGATAGCCACAGTGCTCATCGTTTTGTTGTTAGGTCCAGAGACCTTCTCTTCCCCTTGAGGGTACTGAGTGGTGTCGAACAGGGCTCGATAGGCATGGGCCAGGCCCCAGCACGTTGCAGTAATTTGTATCTCTCTGGAGCTGCCGGGGTGACAGCATACCTTTTCCAAATATTTTACTAGTTCTTCTGGATTCTGCACTTGTTCAGGGGTGAATTTCCAAAACACTGGAGGTGCCCACTTTTCTAGGTACTTGCCCATACTACCCCACACACCCTGCCACTCATAATTATCCAGCCTTGGGGCAGATCTCTGGGTGATTTTCTTAAATAGTTGTTTAACCTTAAATGAGAGCTGAACCACATTCAGAAGCATGCTAATTCCTAGCAGTAGGGCTAGGACCGTGCTGGTCCCAACATCCCAAGAGTATTCAAATTTTTCAAAATTCTCAAACACCATTGTAACTGGACTGAAGGAGAAAGGAGAGGGGAAGAAAGGTATCCCACCCATAGACTGGTTTTCCAAGGAGGAAAGGTAAATGGTATAATTATTAATAGTTTCCCACAGATGGCTTCCACAGTATAAAGGTGACAATGCTGGGTGCAAGTACCGGATTAATCCCACAGCCGACGACTTTATCATACCATAAACCAGTGTTATACAATACATCAAAGCGAAAACCTTAATCCACCTCCCACGGATGATAAGCAGCAGAAGAGGGACTACATACAGCAAGCGAGGTGATACATAACAGAACTTTAAAAACCAGAGCAACAACTCTAAGAACACATAAATCAACATAATGACCAGCAACTATTAGACCGATATAATGAATGCTTATAACAAATTTGTTTTAACAAGCTCTGGTCAGGTTTGTCGTTATCTCAACCCTTCGTGCCCCACGTTGGGCGCCAAAAAGGACTGTCGTGGTTTAACCCCAGCCAGCAACTAAACACCACGCAGCTGCTCACTCACTCCCCCCCACCCAGTGGGATGGGGGAGAAAATCGGGAGAAGAAGCAAAACCCGTGGGTTGAGATAAGAACGGTTTAATAGAACAGAAAAGAAGAAACTAATAATGATAATGATAACACTAATAAAATGACAACAGCAATAATGAAAGGATTGGAATGTACAAATGATACGCAGTGCAATTGCTCACCACCCGCCGACCGACACCCAGCCAGTCCCCCGAGCGGCGAATCCCTGCCCCCCACTTCCCCGTTTCTGTACTGGATGGGACGTCACATGGTATGGAATACACCGTTGGCCAGTTTGGGTCAGGTGCCCTGGCTGTGTCCTGTGCCAACTTCTTGTGCCCCTCCAGCTTTCTCACTGGCTGGGCATGAGAAGCTGAAAAATCCTTGACATTAGTCTAAACACTACTGAGCAACAACTGAAAACATCAGTGTTATCAACATTCTTCGCTCTGAACTCAAAACATAGCACTGTACCAGCTACTAGGAAGACAGTTAACTCTATCCCAGCTGAAACCAGGACATATGTTTAAAAAAAAGATAGAAAACTTCAGCTGAAACACAAATTCTATAAAATCATATTGATTTTGTTGTTGCTGCTTAGCATGTATTAGCGTTATTATACTACACATGTAAGAACATTATGGGAGGAAAATACAGTTGTACAGGTACCCCAAGAACACTTTAATTTACCTTACAATTTTAATCTAATATTGAAAGCCCTAATCAAAGGAAATATACTGGGAAACACTTCTCAAAAATAAGGAATTAGGTGCTCTACTGCTACATTAATGTGTGGGAATTTTATTTTCATAGACGTGTGTGTTTCTAACTTATTTTAAGCGTGGGATCGCTGCATTCTTAGTACTCAAAGTACCTTTCCAGGAGAGCAACTTGTAGAAAATGATTGTGTTTGTTGGGTTTTTTTTTTAATGCCACTCTCTTCCCACATGTGTTTATTTAACATAATGAGAAAACAAAACCAGAGAGGTAACACTTTGTTTATTTCAAGCTGGTTCTCACCTATGCAGCTTATTCTAGATTTTAGTTCAATATAGGAATAACAACTATTAATTTTCTTCTTACCTTCTGAGAGGAAATACAGGTGTATTATGGTGAAAGTAATAATACAGAAAACTCATTTTGGCAGGCATTTTACATTGGTTTGAATTAGTATTTAGAAGATATAAGGGAATTGTCTTCCTTAAGCACATGACAGAGGATTTTAGGGTGTATGCCTACTATATGTAGATATGCAGACAGTGGAATTATAAATTTTTAAAATGATAATGAAAAGAGAAACACCACCTACTTACTCTGCAAAGCATATTTGGGATAAGAGGAGTACAATTTCTTTCTGCTAATCAAGTTTACATGTGTAATTCCACTAAGTGAAATGATTAAATCATCTTCTATACTTTCTTTTCTATCTCATCTCACACTAGTGAACTCAGGTTCTGTATTTTTCCTGATGTTTTAGTTGCAGTCATCCCTAAATATGTTACGACTACTCTGACTCTCTGTGTGTCAGGGAAATTCTTCTGATGACAGTTTTGTGAGTTTATGTATGGGCCAGTATCAGACACATTATTCTGGACATCATGATCAACTGTGAAGTTTTATTTAACAAAGTTTTGTTAAGATAGAACAAATGTACATATTTTATTCCTAAAAGGCACCAAGGCCTTAGCCCCTTTTTTCATTCTTTGTTTTATGCTCTCATCATGTTCTCATAAGTTGTCTTTTCATTTATAATCTAAAATTGTACTGTCTCATTCCATTGCTTAGAATGTTGGCTGTATCTCATCTTGTGATATCCTCACCACCGCAGCTTTATCATCTGTGAGTTTATAACTGGGCCAAGTACTACCTTTCTAGACTCCTCTTCCATCTGTTCATACACAGATCCAACTGTTCAGTTCTTTTTATCTAGTCATGCAAAACTTATGCCTGTACAAAGTGGAAGGTTCACTAAGAAAGGTGCTTAAACAGTTTGGGTAACTATGCCTAACTTCACAAATGGCCTACACAAGATGCATTTCAGATGTATTTAATCTTTGCGCGTCTGCAATTGCATTTTGTATTGCCCCAAATGTCCAAGTATATGTCTTCATCCTACTGTTCTCTACATGAGATTGATATTTAAGGGCTGGGTCAGAAGAAAATGGTTTTGATACGACATCTTTCAAGCACAGAAGATTTACAATTCGAGATGTCCAGGCAATAATGAAAGTCAAGGATGAATCTTGGAGAACGCTTTTTCTGGTTGGACAGCTGGAATTTTATAGGAAATCATACATTTTCTCATTAAAAGCCAGAATTTTGATTCATTCTGTCATTGCATCAATATGTAATCCAGATGCTTTTTCTCTTACACAGTATAACATTTCTTTTACTGTGTTTATCTTAATCAATGTATTCAATTTAAAATCTAGTACTTTACCCAATGCTCATTACACCATACATTTATAACCTTAACAAAGCATTAGTGCTGCTGTTTTTCTCATTAATTTTTCCTAAAGGCATTTTAGATCCCATGTATTTTTTTCATCACTGTTGCCACTTCATTGCAGGAAAAAAAGAGACTTTACCCTTCTATAGTTTTTCTTTCTAACTTGCTCCATAGGTTCTTGTTAACCTGTTTTTCACAAAAAGGTTCTAATCCTTTTCAGTCCTATTGTGAGTAATTCACAAATTTCTCAGAATGACATTTCTGTAGCAATCAAATTTTTCATACCTAGACCTGAAGAAAAGTCATATAAGGTCAAACATACTTAGGTCTGTGTTGTCTTATCGGCAAATGACCTCAGAGAATAAGATATTTTAAAATAATCCAACAGCAAATAGAGATCAGACCTTCTGAAACAGGGAGAGGGCATGAACATTATTTTTCAAACATTTCAATCTTTCATAAAATCTCCAAGTTCAGACTATATAAAAGAATATCATGTTGGTCTCAAATTACTTTTGGTTACCTTGAAACCTTATCTGATTTAATAAAATGTTTACAACAAGTAGCCCTTACACTGAGAGGAAGTTGAAAAGTTTCTTTCCGGCACAAAATGATTCCCATGTCTTTATCTTCTTTGATATTAGGGTCCATAGGCGAATCCAAGCTCATTTATTGCAGCCAGAGTTTGTAGGACTGTCCCTAAAATCTGAACCTGTCCATCATAAGAAATTTTGCTGTCTAAGAAGCAGTGCCTCCAGGCTGTTGGAACAAATACAGCTGTTTCATTTTCCAGCCATCTGTCTAGACTGAAATACAAAAATAATATACAACTTACAGCATCTCTGACATTTAGTACCAGAATTGTTAATGATAGATGGTCAAATACAATAAAAAACAGAACTTAAAGCTTTTCACTCTGGTTATAAATGACTGTTTAGTTTGAGTCAAAGCCTTCATTGTTGGCACTACGTCATAAAATAATTTATTAACATTAATATTTTGGAAATTACTGATCTCACATTTGAAGTGTGAATATTCAGAAAATATATATACAACACTCAGGACTGACCCTTGAGCAGTATAAAACCAAAAAAGCTAAATTCACTTAATTAATCAGCAACAAAAAATCATTAAAAATGAAAGATAACTAACACATTATCTAGTGGCACAGTTATGTGTTATCTATAATGAACATATCTAACCCTTTATAATCTCTAGATGCAGCTATCAGTTATTCTCAAATTTCTGAGTTTGCAGTTGGATGTGTTCCAGATGCAGCTCAGCGGGTTAAAAAAGTTAGTTCATAGCTTCTCCTAGGATGTCATCACCTCTGTGAGTTATCGCCACTTCTATTTGCTAGCCTAAGAGCACACTTAGTCATTACTAACTTGCTTCTGTAAAATTATCTGGGTTAGAAACCATCCCTACTATTAGTTTATGCTAATGATGTGCAGTGCTGATACCTAGGTTAAGCCACTAGATCTGAGGGAATGTTAATGGGAAGGAATGGGTGATGGGGAACAGAGAACAGTGTTGGCTTAACCCAGCACAGCTGCAGTGAAAAAAATCACATCAGACCATTGTCTTATATGATTCCAAGGATATTATACTCTACTGTTGGCTGTTTTTAAGCATAGTAATGCCAGCAGGACCAGGAGATGCCCGGTTAATAAAATAACATGTGAATGAATTATTTGCATAAGCTTTATTCTAACATACTATTGCTTCACTTGAAGTTTGGTGGTCGAGAAAAAGACCCCCAAAAAAGAGTCAGAAGCACGTGATCATTTTGGATGGCGAGCATATTGGATCAAAGTGATATAGCTATTTTGGATTACTATTGAGGAACACCAAGGAGATAGAAGAGACACATGTAAAGTCAATGCTTGCAATTAATGACAGTTTATAGATGATTTTAGACATGAATTGAAACTGAAATGAGTTCTCTTGTGCCACAGAAGTAATATAAATCTGTTGAACCTCTTAAATTAGAAAATAATATTCTATGGGAGATGTAGCAAAGGGTAGTGTTTTATGTCTTTTTACTAATAACTCTCCAAAGTTAAGAAACTCTGGACCATATTTATACTGGTTTTATGGTGTGAATCTGTTGGGGGTTTTTAGCTCATTTAACCCTATCAATGTAACTGATGTTACAAGGGCATTCCTCAGATTGCAGTGATATAAACACACTCAGGATCAAGTCCCACATTAGTACTGATGAAGTGAAAGGGTAGTAAGAGTGTAAATCAGAGAAGACTTAAACTTTTTACCCTTCCGTACTATCAACTTGCCTTAAAATAATTTTACTACTTTTGGAAAGATTTAATTCTATATTTCCAAATAGTTAAAATGACATCCAGTCTAACACCACCAGTTTTATTGGCATTATCACAGAAATTAATTGTCTACATATTTATTTTTATTCCAGTACCTGTGGCAATTGAATTCTAACAGCTGCACGAAGACTTTAAGCAGTACCTTAAGGTAAAAATTCTTGTGATTAATTGTTTCTAGAACCACCCTTAACATAATAAATATGTAAATATTGGGTAGTTTTTCAGTATGTCTGCTTTTATTTGATATTATAATAAATAATAAAGTAAATTAAAGATCACTTTAAACATACGTTAATAGAAAACAAGCAAGTTGTAATGCTTTCATTTGGAAAAAGCTGTGCAATTAAAAACAGGCAGCTGTTGTGGAAACCTTAAGGTTTAATGGGGAACGCTATAAATCATGATTTATAGTGAGAGAATGCAATTTCTTGAAATGGATCAAGCCTGAATTAAATGTGCTCCAAAAGTGCACTTTAAAAGTTTTTTTTATCTAGCTCTGTATGATCTGCAAAATGTCACTTAAATGGTAGCCAGGGATATAATTCGTACTTCCCATAAGAAAACAGAAACAAAGTTAAAGCTAAAGAGAGTGTAAAGTACATTGCACATTCCAGTCATCAATTCTTCCTCACAATATCTGTACAAAGTCCCTTTTTACTGCAGTTTTTTTTTTTTTACACTAGCATTGGACATTTCATGTTATCTCTGGGGTCTTTGAACTTCATGGGATCATATATCTAGGAGCAGGTTTGTACCACAGACTAGTAAAAAATAGGGAACAGCATTATTTCAGAGATGATTTTCAGAGTAAGAATGTACATGAAGGTATAGAGAAATGTTTATATGTGGGAAAGGATTCAGCTTATCAGTACAGATTTACATTGGCAGCCATTCCTCTTGATGAGAGGGTTCAGTAGCAAGTTAGCTGTTAGGTAACATGACTGCAACTATGAATATGTTAATGATCCATATGCACAAATTATATAAGGACAAATCATAGGGACAGATCATCAATATCTGACCTTGCCCCACAGCAAATGAATGTTAAATTGCCAATGGAATAATGTGGGATGGTCTTGGGCAATAAGCACTTAGCCTCTTCATGAAACTGTAGAATCATAACTCCTGACTGATTTTTTTTACCTTCTGATGCTTTCAGCATCCTGTTGCATGGCAGTGTAGCTTCAGTCCTGGAAGGCCCAAGATACGAAGTCTTCGACACTTCCCTGTTCTTCCACCTTCCTGGAATGAGAAAGGTATTCAGTAATGTCACAGAGTTTGTTTTCTTTTACGTATGTCAGAAATGGTGGCAACCAGCAGAGGAGACTGAGATGGTACCTCCATCTTCTTCAGTTACTGGGGGCTTCGTACGAGGTAAGCTATTACTCAAAAGGTGAACTTACACAAGTAAGAAAATATCCATTCTATTGGAAATTATTGTTTAAGTCAAAACCAAACTGCACGTCATTTTCAGTTCAGCTGTCTGTGTCAAAATCTGATTGAACAAGGTTACTGTGGGGTTTATTTTGATGCTGACAGCCATGCAGTACTACCGCTGGTGCTACAGACAGGAGAACAAGGCAGATGGGTGCTGTCATTTTCAGAGCTATTAGCATTTCAGGAACTGAGAAAGCATGGAAAATAACCCCAAATATACAAAGAAAGAGAAATAATTAAAATTCAGGAAATTTTTTAAACAAACAAACAACAGAAATAAAAACCAGAGACCAACATTGAGCAACATGCTCAATTTCCTAATCCATTCCAATAGCCTATTAGGGCCTGTAAATCCACAGTAGGAGAGACAGACATACACACATTTTAAGATTTACACTTGGTTAGAACTGTATCCACAAAATGGATAAAACCAGAAATGTTTCAGTTTTTATCCTCATTATCTGAGCTGTAAAATGATAAGCATGGAAAGATGCTGTGTAACGATTTTAGAAAATTGAAGCATTCTAATTATATATAGAGAAAGGAGATTGTTGAGTGCTCAAATGAACATTTGAGACTTCATTGAGAAATGACTGTCAGATCCATGGATGAAGGGAACATGTGAGTGAAGGTATATGTGCACATATATATAAGAAAAACAAATAGCTCAGTTTGTTTCACTTTTGTATGAAACCAACATTCAAATCGTGCTTTATGTGAGTCTGGGCTATGCATTCCGAGTTTCTCACAGTGGTTGGCCCTGGCTAACAGCCAAACACCCACCTGGCAGCTCGCTCACTCTCCCTCCTCAGCAGGACAGGGGAGAAAAGAGGAAGAACAGGAAGGAGAAAGCTCATGGGTCGTGGGTGCTGGTCTCTTCTGTCAGGTGGCTGGAGATAGGACGAGAGGAAATGGCCTCAAGTTGCAGCAAGGGAGATTTAGGTGGGATATTAGGAAAAAATTCTTTACTGAGAGGGTTGTCAGACATTGGAATAGGCTGCCCAGGGAAGTGGTTGAGTCACCATCGCTGGAGGTATTCAAAAAGCACGTAGACGAGGTACTCCAGAACATGGTTTAGTGGGCATGGATGATGGTTGGACTCGATGATCTTGAAGGTCTTTTCCAACCTAAATGATTCTATGATTCTATATGATTCTATGACAAAGGCAGGAGGCTGCTTACCAGTTACTGTCATGAGCAAACCAGACTCAACTCAGAAAAATCAACCTAATCTGTTGCTAATTAAAATAAATACATAGTTACTAATTTGGGTAGTGGGAAACAAAAAGACAAACATCAAAGCAACACCTTCCCTCCCTGGCCCCCCTTTCCCATGCTCAATATCATTCTTTCATTCCTGACTCTTCTACCCCTGCCCCAAGTCATGCAGGGGGTAGGGGGATTACAGTCAGTACATGGCAGTTTCTACTGCTCCTCCCTCCTCACAATTCTCTGCTCCAGCATGGACCCTTCACAAGCTGCAGGGGATATCTGCTCTGCCATGGAGCATCTCCTCTGACCTTGGCCTCCTCCTCGTCTGACCTTGGTCTTCCCTCTGCTGTTTCTCACTCTTTTTGTTCCCTCCTCCTCTCTCTGTCTGGCAATTTATACCTTTTTTAAAATATGTTTTCATGGAGATGCCATCAGCTTAGCTGATGTGCTCAGCTGTGTCCTGTGGTGGGCCCATTGGAGCCAACTGGACCTGGCTGTGTCTGGCACAGGGCAGCCCCTGGCCTCCTCGCACAGAGGCCACCCCTGCAGCCCCCCGGCTACTACCTTGCCATCTACACCCAAATCACACAAGTGAAAGTGTTATGAAAAAGCATTGAAAATGTTTGGCTTCAGCCTAATTTAGAGCTGGAAAATTTTGTAACATTTCAATCATAAGGGAAATCCAGTTCCTTTCCAAATTTTTTGTTTCTCTCTCGTATACATTGCAGGAGACTACTTGCTCTGCATTGAATGTGAAAGTTGAAAATGCAAAACCATGATACCATTGGTTAAAAATTAAATGACATGATCCAGAATACAGCTGTGTGGCTGAGCCTTTGTTTTCAGAAAACATAATTTCTTTTATTCCTTAGCACTGCTAACTGAAATTGCCATCTTTCCCCTCCCCACCAAAGTAATTCTGAAATCTAATACTGATTAAGAAGAGAGAGTATATCACCTCTGGAAAACTTAACCTTAAAGCTTCTAATTTTCAATAGCTGAGCTGCAATTAACCAATTATTTTTACCATTTAGTGCTCAGACTTCAACAGCTTTTTAAAACGCTGTTATAAACATCAGTTGTTTATGATCCCGCAGTTGTAAGACACAATGCTATTTGTAGCTTGGCAGGTATTTAATCTCTGGTGACTGTGAGATAGATCACGTATCTCTGCTTGAAAGCTCTTCAGTAGTATTTTGTATTTCCTGCCATTAGCAGTGAAGCTGTAGGTCCAGTCACATCCATTTTGGCACAGGAGTCTGTTCTTCTAGTTCACTTTTGCAGCAGCTATTAGAAAAAAGTATCTTGGATTTTAGTTAGGGCACTAAGTATTCTGTAAAGATTAGTAATCACTCAGTTCTGGCATGCTAGCAGGAGAAACAAAAAGACTCTGTTTGACCTTTTCCAACAGGAACTTCCAAATCTTAATGTTACAAGATTTGCTTACTTACAGTTTTAAAGTCAGTATCTACAAAATGTTCTACTATAATGCTGAATGATTTAAAAAAAAAAAAAAGAAAAGGAAAAAAAAAGCTATCAGCAAAGAGATATTCAGCTGCTGCCCAAAAGAAAAGATACTTCACACAGAGGGCATAGAGGAAACCAATGTCCAGAAAAGAAGCAGAGAGGAAAGCTAATGCAGGAATGAAATAAGAAGAGTACTGTATGTGCTGGATATGATAAAGGCTGGACAAAGCAAATCAAACACCTTCACTAGACTAGCTTACTCTTTAACAAAATACAAAACTGTCGACAAGAAGAGAAAATGTCACCAAATGTCAGCAGCAGAAAAACCACAAAATAAATCAGAACATTTTTCTTGACATAAAAGCTGCACAAACTCCATGAACCTCTCCCAATCAAGTTCTAAAATAAGAAGTAAAAAGCCTTAGGGAGAAAATGTCAATGCTAATAGACAGTCAAACAGAAAACAGACCTATTGGTACAGAATGAAAAATAAATTTCTCACAGGTAACATCCAAGTACAGACTGACCTGAATGAATGACCTGGTATAGGAGTCTCCAATTTAGAGAGAACAAAATTTTTGAATTGGAACACAAGGCAGTAAATTATGTGATGAAAAATTAGATGCTCTGTGGTAGTGTATCAGTGAGTTGTTCCATATAGTGGAACTTATGTGCTTAGTACTTTTCTAAGTCTTTTTCTACTGTAAGGAAAAGAAACATTTATCTTTCCTGCAGTTAGATGCTTTAGTCCTTCTTTGGCAACGAAGAATAAGTTCAGTTCATTAATACACAAGGCATCCTGGGCTCAAGTAACTGGAAAGCATGAAACTTGTTTTCCTTTTTCCTCTGCCTAAAGAAGATTTTCACCCTCATCTTTTTTTCAGACACCCCTAGTGTGTTCAGGGGTGAAGTGTCCTCATTACAACCTCCTGACAATTTTGTCCTTTGTATGAAGTCAAGACCTGTTAACAGAAATTACGAAACATCAATAATCTATCGACCTATGAATAGTTTTGAGTTTTACATAAGTATGCTATGTATATACTGTTTACAGTAAAGGGAAGGAAAGAAGATGTAGATAAGGGGGGGGGGTGATAGAAGAGATGTATTAGCTTGAAACAAATGGAAGATTTTGTTTCTATCAAAAAGGAAAGAAACCAGCTCAGACAGAAGAGATTAGGTCTAATGTTACTGTCAGAAACAATGGTAAGATCACAAGCCTCTAGGATTTATGTCTACTATGATTTTAGTAGTACGTTTGCAGCATCATCATCAACATCCAAACAATACAGTAAGTGCCTCTGTTGGCTTTGGATGCCAAGCTAGGTTCTGAGGATATTAAAAAAAAAAAAAAAAAAAAGGAGAAGGGGGGAGGAAAAGAAAGAGAAAGTAAGAATCAAGTGTACTGCATCAATGTAGTGCTTGAAGTAGGAAATGTGTGTATTGCCCTGCCATCACAGCAGGAGTAACTAACCTAAAATTTCATGACTGGTTGTACTGGATTTGGCTGGGATGGAGTTAATTTTCTTCATAGCAGCCCATATGGTACTGTGTTTTTAGATTTGTGACTAAAAGAGTCCCACACCAATGTTTTTGCTATTGCTGAACAATGCTTACCATGATATTCCATGCACTTGAAAGCATGAATGCATGTCTCCTCCTCTCTCTCCCCTGAACTAGAAGAGGCTGTAAAAGAAGAGCTCCATGAGGCCCTCTGATGCCCAATGTGGTAGCGCAGAAAGACACTAATGGAATGGTAGATATTTAAGCACAACAAAACTGACAAAACTTTAAATATATATATATATACAGGAAATCCTTTAAAAGAAAAGACTCTTCAGGAAACAGTATCTTAGAAGGAAAGAAGCCTAAGCAATGTGTGAGGTGCCTGGAAAAAAAGCCTAGATTTCTTTACAGATGCTGAAATGACTAAACCCAGGAGAAGGCTTACACTGGTGAATCTTGCACAGAAACCAGTTACTACTGATCAGTGTCCTGATTTAGGTACCTCACTTCAAAGAGGTAAGACATAGGTTTCTCTCTTTCTCCCTTATCACTTCCTCCTGATCACCCTGATACTGGGTTTTCTGATTCCTGTTCCTAGACTTTCTCTCTATAAACCAAACAAAAGGGTTGAGACAGATCAGGTGGGATTGTGAACTCCACAAGATGATGAAATACTTAAAAACAAATCACTAGCACCCCTCAGCCCCCCTCTCCACAAGCTTTATGTGTGTAATGTATTGATGATGAACAGTAGCACCAGAACAGAATGAGTGAGTGTTGTTCCCATTCATTTCCCCTACCTTTGACTGTTAAAGGATCTGATCCTCAAAGACTTATGCTCCATGAGTATAGTCCCACTGAATTCAAGAGCAGAATTTATGTTTGTGTTTATTCGGTGTACAGCCCCTTCAGGCTTTTCAACCATGGACAGATGCAGCCAAATAAAAGCACCCAGAACCACAGAGGTCCTCCTCTCCATGGCAGTTTTCCATGGTGTTTTTCATTCCAGCTCTCCAAATTTTATTTTATTTCCATTGAAATTACTGGGTAATATAAAGGGTGCTTTTAAGGCCTGTTATTCATTGTGAGATTAATGGGGACATTCAGCCTCAGATCAACAAAGTATACACCTAAGGATGAAGGAAAGTTTGTGAGCTCTGAGTATCTTGTTCACTAGAAGGGAGGAATGTTAGCTGGTGCTCCAGTAATTAATGGTTAAATTACCCTTGGGTAGTAGGTAGTAGGCAGCATAACTTTACAATCTGGTAGCTTTAAATTTCACATCTAATTGTAGCAGTGGGAGTTAGAACACAGGTTGAAGTCATAATGAAATTACCACAGGGAGGAACAGACTAATGAACTGAAGTCCAGCAAAAGTTATAGCTATATTGCTGTCAGCTTGAAAATCTGTAAATAACAACTTTGAAAACCATTGAGGGCACTAGACAATGGATTTTATGTGTATATAAGCATGAAATGTGGATTGGGAGGAATAATTGAGTTTGCTATATTGTCAAGTATGTACTTGCCAAAAAATCACTTGGTCATCATTTAATCTCCTTTGCACATCTTTTTCATCTTATTTGCATTTTTAATGCAAAAACCCACAGAATCTCTTCAATCATACTGAATTGGTTTGTGTCAAATACTTAGTGCATATACAACTTTGTAAGTCTTTCAATTCTTCAGCAAAAAACTTAGAGGAAAGCATAATAATCCTCTTTATGTTTTTGGTACTTGGAATTTCAAAGTCAAACTTTCCCAGTTTCATTAAGGATTCTGAAATCTTGGTTTATTGAATAGTAATTCTAAACCAGCTTTTTAATGAAGTGGCCTGTTTTAAATCAAATTATCTTCAGTTAATAAAATACAGATGAGTGAATCCAGTGCTTTAGCAAATGTAGCTGAAAACTGATCTCTGTAGGTGTCTTCTCTTCAAGGTCTTTTAATATGATTTTATAGACTTTTTTTTTTTTTAAGTTCTTGTTCTGTGGAAATGTCATATGAATATCAGGTATGATCCTTTACTTGGTATAGAAGTTTGACAAAATGCCACTTGACCTTCCAAAGGAGGCCACAGTCTTTACTTGTTATATAAATTTAAATGCAGTTGATGTCACTCTACCTATATCATCAGCTCCCTAGTTAATGTGGGCTTTTTCATGGATTATTGCTATATCAGCTACATCAGCAACCCCTATATCAACAGTATTAGTTTCTGCTTTATCCAGACTTGGGTATTGCCTAGCCTGTGAATCCTTCCCATAGAGGCATTTCCATTAGTTTACAGGTCAACCTGTGCCATCAGCTCAGTCCTTATCATCTCAATTCTTTCCTATTATCCTCTCCTTTTTGCTGCAACTGAAACCTGTTACTTCTTGTCCTGTACACCACTGTAATGCAGGAATAAATTATTTTCCCTTTGTTCCACAGCCTTTTACATGATTAAAACTTATCCTATGTCCCCATTCAGTTTTGGTTTTAGGTTAGAAAGCCATCTGGATTTGTCTTCCTGTGTTTCCTGGACCTCTGACCACCTGCTGATCTTCTCTAAGCTGTATCCAGTTAAATCCCATCTTTCTTGGACTGCAGTAACCAAGTCTGCTCTATTCATGAGGGCTGTGCCCATAATAATTAGAAAAGAGAACAGGTGTTTAAACTCTGATGCCCTGTAATTCTCATATCCTTTTCTGCAGATCTGCTACCGAGACAGTTTTTTCCCATCCCGTCCCCCTTATCCTATACGTATTTGGCTGCTGTTGGCCAAATGTAATGTCTTGCACTAATTTCCAGTTTGTCATCAATACATCATCCTGCAATTTAAGTGCCACCCCCCTTACCTTAGTGCAGATTCACTGAGCATCCTCTGCCCTACCATCCATGTCATTAATGAAGTCACTGAATAGATCCTAACTCAGTAGAGGTTTCTGTATGTCCCCCCAAACACTCTTTGAATTTGTTAACTGCTCTCTGGCTAAAGTTATCCAACTAGTTTTGCAACTACTGTAGCAATTAAATCAGCTTCAGCTTCCTGGCTTCTTATGAGCATATACTATGACAATGAAGCATATGATGTGTACTGCTTCTGCAGAATGTTTGCAAATAGTTTGCTGGAATATTAATCTCACAGTTTTCTCAGAAGTAAGTACAAGCTGGCTGTATTTCTTTAGTTCCCCTTTGCTCGCTTGTTAGGTTTTTTTCCATTAACACTGCACTTATTACATTTACTAACATTACATTTATGTTTTTCCAGTCTTTCGGTGCCTAAATCCTCCTCAATGATTTTGCAAGGAGAATGATTCTGTGAGTTTTCAGATCATCCTTTAAGTATCTCAGGAAGAAGTTCATCAAGTTGCAAAGTTTTGAAAAATGTGTAATGTAGGAGTTACTGTTAAGTTTTCCTTCCCTGTTCTGGGCTGATACTTTGCCACTTTTTTGTTACTATTAATTAGTATTAGGTAGCTACATGCTTCCAATTTATCATTTTAGTGAAGACTGATGCAAAAATGTGGAACATTTCAGCTTTCTGAACATCACCTATCACTGAATATTTTTTTTTTCCTCTACCAAATTAACACTTTCCCTGATCTAACTATGAATGTATTTAGTTGACTTCTATATATCACAGGATTTTACATTTCAACTAGTTATCCCTGCACTTTGCCAATAGCTGGTATGACTACATTGAGGTCATTTTCTCAAAAAGCAGTTACTGGGTATAATGTGAAGATGTTAAGAACTGGATAATAATAGATTTCCTTGATAATTCATTACAGTTGTGGATCACACAAAACATAGTTAATAATCTGAGCTTTATTTACAGTTTGAGTTTTTGTGATTTATGCCTCCACTCATTAATCCCCTCTTTGGTACCTTTCCTTTGCTAGATTAACTGCCAGTCTTTTCTTTGTGTGAATGCACTTGTAAACTATGATCAAGTCACCTTTCAATCTGCATTTCATCTCTGAGAAATCAGCCTGAATTGTCCTGGCAAAGGTCTACCTCCAACGAGATATCTGTACACCTACCTGGGTTTATTCAGTTTCCTATTGATGTATGTCCTAGGATAAGATTAATACGGTTCTATGATGGTGGTTAAAGGGGTGGTCAAGGTGGTGAAGTATGAGTGTAAGAAGCAAAAAGTGCTGATTGGGTAAGGTACGAGGTTTGGAGATAAGAGTTGCTAAAAACGTGAGAGGGAAATCTAGGAGAGGAGTGAGGCAATGGGATTTCCTGTGCTGGGACTAAATAAGGAGTGTAAAGATAACTTCAGTCGTCTTCTGTTTTTTTTGTTGTTGTTGTTGTTTTTTTCCTCTTTTTTTTTTCCTCTTCTTTTTTTTAAATCTTTTTCATTACCTGGCTAGCCTGAATTTTGGACTATGTAGGTAATACTGGTTCAAAAAATTTAGATTTCATTAACATCCCAAATATCTACAAAATAACTGTTTTCTTATTTTTGGTTAATTTTCAGAAGGTCAATGAGTCTGTCCGAACACCTTGTTTTGACACATAACCCTGAAATATAATCATCCTCAATTTCTGCATTTGTGGTTTAATTAATAAAAGATATAGTAAGCAACCATATAGATATAGATGCCAAGCATCTAAAATAGCATAAACCAAGCCTTAAAGATAAATTCTTGAAAAATGTGATGATATTATGATTTAAACAGGTTCCTTTAATCCCTTCCTAAAACATTCCTTGCAGCATACACGTTTAGGCCTTGTGTACAGTCCATATGATGACAACTTTGATTTCAGGTAAATTTAGAAAAAATATGGGTGCCTAATTCAGGACCAGGTACATATTAAGAAATAAATGAAAATAACACCACCCCACCCCCCAACTTCTTATTCATTATCAGTTTCACAGCTTATCTCCAGTGCAGTGACAACTCAAGCTATATATATTTGAATTAACATCTTAAGTGACCTCAGCTGTAATGTAAGCAGTCGCATTGCAAAAATAGAGTTAAAACTACACAGGAGGGCTGGATTAGTAACATAAAACAGTTGCATCAGCCTCTCAGAGTACTTGGGACTCCAGTGCACTACTAGGTTAATCAGGAACATGCAGCTGGCATTATTTTCCTACTGGTAGATCCTTTTGGAATTTAAAGTGCCTTTTAACCTGAGGTGGAAACTTACGTATGTATATGAGAATGGAGTTCTCGATGAGGTATAACTCTTCTTGTTCCACAAGCTAGCATTACACTGAAAACAAGAGCATGAAACAGTCAAGCACTTCAGTAATACTTACACTTCCATTGGCCTTCAATTTCTGTTTTACTTTATTCTACCATCAACCTTCTTTGTACAATAAAACACATAATCAAAGCAGGGAGCTAAGATAAAAGTGAAAAAAGGCACTTGAATCTCCACTTTGTGTGGTGTTTTTTTTTTTTTTATAACAAGCTTAGCCTTTGATCATTTCCCATTTGATCAAAGAGTGCTTTGATGCTCTTTGAAGAAGTACTGAATTATTGGAATAAAGATATAGAATTTGATTCACATTTTCATCCAAAGAAAATAAGTGAAAGAGCTGGACTGGTAGTTTGCAGTAGATATGTCTAAGGATGTACAAATAATTGGACCCCCCCCCCCCCCATAAATAAGAAAGGAATATAATCTAGTTACAAACAAAAGTGAGAAGTGGGAAAGAAAGCCAAATATATGGTGTATTTCTTCTAGAAAATGTGTCTCTAACTGCCAGTCAAACTGCGATAAATGTCTTCAGCTTGGAAGGAAATGTATACTTATGAATATCAAAGTGCAAAATGTATTGCAGATCCATGCCTGAACAATATTTACCACAGCTGGAACAATTTCATTGTAAAGAATGGTAGAAAGAAAGGAAGAAAAGGCTAGGAAAAAGCAAGGATCATTTTAGCCTTCTATGTTGTTTGTAGAGTTGCATACTAAGTGAGGTGGGGTTTTTTGTGGTTGGTTTGTTTGTTTGTTTGATGGCTGAAGTGGAAATTGGTAGAAATGCCTTAGGTAAAGTTCAAACTTCTTTTCAAAGTCATCAAAATGAATGCATGTAAAGTCTGTAATTTGGGATTAAATTAATGTTTTCTGGCCTTAAGTGAAAGACTTCAGTTTCATTTTGGAGGGCAGATGGTGGAGGGTAGCCAAGAAATCAAGTCAAAGTTCAAAGTCCATGTTCTTTTGTTTTGTTTTCTTTTCTTTTCTTTTTCTTTTTCTTCTTCTTCTTTTCTTCAGTTATCTTTTTTTGACGTCATAAATAACCCAGAGTTATGAAGTGCCTGAAAGTGCAGATAGAAAAGCCTGGAAGCTGCATTTAGTCTAGGAAGAAAAAGAGTGCTGTTCATTTCAATTATGACGTATATATTTTGATCAACTCACCTTTGTTGTAGAACAGTTACTTAATGAATAATTTGTCTAACTTGTAATTATTGATTTAATAATGCAACATCTTTAGAAGGTAACTATTGATTATTCCTATTTTAGGGAGAATGGCTACAGTGTTGAAGCTGTGTCTACCTTTGTCCTGGTTCCGGCTGGGACAGAGCTAATTTTCTTCCTAGTAGCTGGTACAGTGTTGTATTTTGGATTTAGTATGAGAATAATGTTGATAACACACTGATGTTTTAGTTGTTGCTAAGTAGCGCTTATCCTAAGTCAAGGATTTTTCAGTTTCCCATGCTCTGCCAGCGAGCAGGTGCACAAGAAGCTGGGAGGGAGCATGGCCAGGACAGCTGACCTGAACTAGCCAAAGGGATATTCTATAGCATAGGATGTCATGCCCAGTATATAAACTGGGGGGAGCTGGCCAGGAGGTGCCTGTCGCTGCTCAGGGACTGGCTGGGTATCGGTCAGCAGGTGGTGAGCAATTGCATTGTGCGTCACTTTTTTTTTCTTGGGTTTTATTTCTCTCTCTTTCTGTTATCTTCCTTTTCATCATCATCATCATCATCATCATCATCATCATCATTATTATTATCATTATTATTATAATATTTTACTTTATTTCAATTATTAAACTGTTCTTATCTCAACCCACAAGTTTTACTTTTTTTTTGATTCTCCTCCCCATCGCACAGTGGGGTGGGGAGGAGTGAGGGAGTAGCTGCGTGGTGCTTAGTTGCTGGCTGGGGTTAAACCACAACACATTGAGAGAGGTCACTCTGAGGAATGATACTTACAGAGCTTGTCCACCACAAATTCAATCCATATTAATTTTGAAATTCGGTATTAAATCATGGTATATTTCTGTGCATATACTCTTTTCTAGAATGAAAATGCCTTTCTTTTAATTTAGTTGAGTTATTTCTACTTTTCAAACTACAAGTGGAATCTTTGTTGTTAGTCACTGTTAAAGAGCTTGTACATTTTTAAAATTCTGTTCCCTCCGTTTTGAGTGTTTTTTCCTCCTTCTATGGCTTCGTCTCTGAAGGCAGTGCTCTGGTTTCTTTGCAGGCTTCTTTTTCCACTGTCATAGATTTGATCTAAAAATGCTCCAGCTGATTTCTTGTTTGGCTATACTTGCTAAAGAGGGAACTTTCTTTTAGTTTTGTCATTTTTTAAAAAAAAGAAAGAACAAAACCCAGGCAGCCAGACTCAGGGAATACGAAATAAATAGAACAAGCAATAGCAAGCATAAAATACTAGATTGAAGTTGCAGAAAAATTAGCATACAGAACAAAGAATGTGATGGTTTCATAGAAAATATTTGTTACCCTTTTGGGGCTACTATACTGACGTATGGTTACTACTTTTGCTACTTTTTCTTGAAAAGCCCAAAATAAAATTTTACATATGGAAATAAATTTTAGAAAAAGACAGATCCACCTGACATTTCAAATGGTAAAGAAAACTCCAATAAAACTGAAAGAGACCTTCTGGAAAGAGATTTTACATGAGAAATTATTGAATAATGTAGTTGAAATGAAAATTATAGGAAAACATAAAACATGCAGATTTTAACTTGAAGTACAAATACAGTACCATATAAATGTATTCTGTGTCATCAGGGCTTTTTAACAGTAGTATGGAGGATATGTTTAGATTTTGATGCAAATCCCGTCAGAGTTTATTTCTAGTTACTTCAAAGGATTCAGGCTAATCTGCAAGCCTCTGGCCTACATCAGACCTACACTGATAAGAAAAAAACCTTACCCTAGGTAGATCACTTCTTGAGGCTGAAGACACACATGAGAGAGACATCCTGGCCCAATGAAACCTGCTGAAAGCCAAAAAATCATGAATACCAAATGTTCTCAAGCCCAGTCACAATACGTACAGATGTAGAAAATAATTTTCTTTCCATGTTTTGAGGATGACAGATGTTTCCAGCGGAGTCACACATATATAAATGATTTACTGTGGTATTCTGGTCACTCTCGTAACAGCGTAAAAATAATATGCATATTCCCATATACATCTCCTAAATTGCTTTCATGTCTCTTTTCTGCTACAGAAAACCTATACAAAAGAATGATCTCCATATTCTTATTTCAATACAAATTTATTTTCCATTTAGAAACTCATTATTTCTTCTATGAAACAGAAAATAACTGGTTTGGGTTTTGTGAAGCAAAACTTATAACGCCTCAAGCTTGCAGTCATATCACTGTTCTTGCAGTTGTGTTTATATGAAACAGCACTGATGCAGTTGCTGTCATGTTGAACCTAGATATATTTTCTTCTTCTGATATATGTCTGCAGATGTGCCCACTACTTGCCTCTCCTACTGTATTCAAAGTTATCATGGCCCTAAATTCCAAAGGCTCCAGTTTCTTGTTACTGTCCAGTCCAATTTATCAAGCACACTGAAATGACAAGTGCAAGACAGAAAGAAAGTTCTTGTTGCCCTTGAGCTGACAAAACCTGGTCTGGTCATCTGATATTCAAACTAAGGTTTGTAGCTGGATATTACAGTTTCGTTTGGTGATTTTGTTTTTAAGCAGTGAATTGTTTTGCATATATTTTGATCCATAAGCAGAAAAAATAGATTTATGCTGGAAAATGAACAGAGATCCTAATATATTCTGAATGAAGGTAAATGTGTTTAATTCAGCACACTGTATCTATCACAGACACAAATATTGTTGGTGGGGAGAACTCCACAAAACCCATTTTATCTCTTGTTGGCATGTCGTCAGGTCTCTGAGCAATCACTGACGGATTCCTTGAAGTTGAGCCAGTCAGATAGAGCAACAGGTTTATGTGGTTAACCATAGGAGCAAAAAAGTATGATCCTTGCCGGGTTGGTCCAGTGTCTGTGTTCCTTTTGATGGTGGATAGGGCATGTAAAAAATGGACAAAGCTAAAAGCACTGAATGTTCTAAAATAGGCTATGTACATTCTGGGCTGAAACAGAAAATGTATGGTTTTCAGCCCTTATGTTATTGAACTGTCTAGGGGCAACACACCTATTTATATCTGAAGAAACATCCAGCTCCAGCAATAAGAAAAGTGTTAAATATGACTCAGAGCATGATCAGGTAAGTGCCTGAGAGCCTGATATGCTGATTTTAAAAGTTCAGCTGAGACATGTAATTGATTGTGTGATTCTACTGTAGTGCAAAATGAAATGGGCTCACAAAAAAATGTCCTCTATGTAAAAAAAGTACATTTCAGGTTTTGGAGATACAGGATTCCACTCCTTCATTTAAGGAAAAGATTATCACAGAATCATAGAATGGTTTGGGTTGGAAGGGACCTTAATGATCATCTAGTTCCAACCCCCCCTGCCATGGGCAGGGACACCTTCCACTAGACCAGGTTGCTCAAAGCCCCATCCAGCCTGGCCTTGAGCTCTTCCAGGGATGGGGCATCCACAACTTCTCTGGGCAACCTGTTCTACTGCCTCACCACCCTCACAGTAAAAAATTTCTTCCTAGTATCTAACCTAGATCTACCCTCTTTCAGTTTAGAACCATTACTCCTCGTCCTATCACTACACTCCCTGATAAAGAATGGTTGTGGCTTATCCTGTGTTAACAGGTGTAAGGAGATTCATTATTACTCTGGGCAGGACACCTAAGAGAGACATTGCAGAGCATTTGATGACTGAGTCATCTTTCCTTACTCTCACCTTCCCCTTACTACATAGCTGAATGGAGAATTAACTCCAACAAAACAAACTGAAATACTGAAACTAGAAAAGTAATAGAGTAAAAAATGGTAACAAGTTGAGAAAAAATGCAGATTAATTCCCCCCCCCCCCCACCTTGGAGTTTAAAAAAAACTAGGGCCATAACTGTGCCCTTACATAATTTTCTTCCCATTCTGTTCCCGTGGTAGTATAGCTTTTTGCTCTCTCTTGCTACTGACTGCCATGGAACATTCAAATCTGACCCTACATTAGTGAATAACAGAGATTTATTCTTTATGACTGAAAACCACATACTTCCAACTGATGTGCATTGTATACACACATAAATGAATCACAGTAAAAATAAAAATAATTCAAACATTTTTAAGATGTTTATAATTTGAAGCTCAGAATGGGTATAATAAAATCGTGGGTCTCCTTCATAAAGAAAACACCCAGATGGGCTCACCATCTACACTCCATATGGCACTGCTCTGCATGCCACTGTGCTCACAGTGTAATCCGTATGGACCTTACTTAATTGGTTTCCTATTCCTGCAACATTTACTGGTTCTGTTCACAGCTCTCCATCAAACATCCACTTATTGCTGAGAGAATACATTATTATGTGATGATTTCCTAGATTGTTGGAAATGTGAAAACATTAATTTCTTTGTGTGTTGATCAATGCTGTGGCTTTGTCTGTTAGTGGTGAGGTAGTGAACACTCACACAGATCCAAGATGCGCAATTTCAGCCAACTTATGAGTGCTTATATGCACCCTCTAAGCATAATTCTGTGTGTGCTTCCCTATTCAAGCAGAGTGCTCCTAGGATGTGCAAGCAACAAAATGGAGGTCCAGGAACCTAGAGGAAGGCCATGGACGTACATCAAATGGCTTTATGTGTTTTTCCAGCTCTGAACGGGGTAAAGGGTTTAAGGGAAGCTCTGGCATTGCTAGCATGACATCTGCAAGTTTGTAGATAAAAGACACGAAGGACAAAGGGAGGACAAGTGTCACTCTGCTGAGGTTTTCAGTTTCCAAGGTAAATTAGCAGTGCCTGTACACTGTGAGCTGAACATGTGTGATGAGACTTTAAGGCCAGTGGCAGGCTTACAGCTGCTGATCCCAGATCCTAGAAATTCCTAGCTTTAACACTAACTGGGTCTCTGCATAAAAAAATACCTGTACAGCTCATTAAGTATTGACATAATGCATAGCAGTGATCACAAAATCATGTCCTGCTAGCATTCCTAAGAAAAGGGGTACAACTCTAACATATGCTGTTACCCAGTTGTTTTGAATGCTATGTTCAGTTCTGATTGCCCTGTCTCCAAAAACATCAAGCAAGAGGATGCAGTGCTGTATGAAGAAATACCCTAAGAATGTAACAGACAGATTAAGAAGATAAAAATATGGGAACAGAGATAGGGAGAATTTTCTGTAATGACTATATGGTAGAGGTGCAAAAGGATAAAGAGAAGAAAAAGACTATTTTGATGTACCTTTTGTTACACAGTACCAAGCTATAGTTCAATAAGACAGAAGTGATACACTTAAAACTAGGGAAAACACTCTACTTTGTACACATTGCAATTACCTTGTGGAACTCTCAATCATTAAGTATTTCTACAGTGAGGAGAGTTGGGGGATTCAGAAAAGAATCAGATACTTATACTGATGGCGAAAAAATCCAGAAAATTGTTAAACTTTATATATATTATCTATATCTATAGATTTTTTATTTTTCTATGTGAAAATACATGTCTGTATCTTGTAGAAATTTAGCTAGCTGCTCACCGATAAGATTTAGGATGAAACTTGTTTTATATATATATACATTTATATATACACACACATAGATATACTACCTCACAAAAAACCCTAAGAGTTTTTTGGTATCTTTCTTGAACTGTGCATAGTAATAAGGAGCATAAGGGAAGCCTTGGGATTGGTGACACAACAACAGAAAATTCATAAAATAGAGGCATGTTGAAGGACAAAGGGAGAAATCAGCGTCTTTTTTTTTTTTTTTTGGCAGTCAGCATTTCTTCTACATCCCATAGCTTATAAAAGGGAAAATATCTGTGATAAAATATACCGTTATATCCTTTAATTTTTATTGCTGTCATGACACCTGATAAACTCAAACTGCTGATTGTGTCTGGTTCAATGACAAACTGTAACTGTTTCTTTTTCTTCCCCTTGCCCTTGCCTTTCCCCTTTCCTATACCTCTACGAATAATTTAAACAGATGACCACTACAATCCATGTGACCATTTCTCACCATATTTATTTTCAGATATTTTATATTCACACCTATAGGTACACAGGTGTAAATACCTTTGTTTTTCAGGCTCCAGATTTGGTTGCACTGTGCACAGAGTTCTATGTGCACCTCGTATGTGCCTACGTATGTTGGCAGGCACCTCTGGAGATCATCTAGTCCAAACTACCTCTCAAAGCAGGGTCACCTACAGCAGGTTGCTCAGGGTTGTGTCTAGTCAAGTTTTGAATATTGACAAGGAGGGACACTGCACAACTTCTCTGGGCAACCTGTACAGTGCTGTCACCCTCACAGTAAAAAAAAAAAAAAAAAAAAAGTTTTTCTTGTGTTTAAACAGAATTTCCTCTATTTTAGTTTGTGCTATCTTGTCTAGTCATTGGGAGAGAAGTCTGGCTCCATCTTCTTTACTCTTCCCATCAAATATTTATAAACATTGAAAAGATCTCCCCTGGGCTATTTCTTTTCAGGATAAGTAGTTCCAGCATTTTCAGCCTCTCCTTGTATGACAGATGCTCCAGTCCCTTAATCATGTCTGTGGCCCTTTGTTGGACGCAGTCTGGTATGTCCTTGTCTTGTACTGGAGAGACACAGCACTCCAGATGTGTCTCACCAGGGCTGAGCAGATGGGGAAGATCATCTCCTTCAACCTGCTGGCAACGTTCTTCCTAATACAGTCCAGGAGGCTGTTGGCCTTCTGTGCCACAAAAGCACATGGGCTTGGGCTGAAGTTCAACTTGTCTACCAGGACCCGCAGGTCCTTTTTGGTAAAGCTGTTTTCCAGCCAGTCTGCAGCCTGTACTGGTGCATAGAGTTATTCCTATGCAGATGCAGGGCTTTGTTTTTCACTTTGCTATACTTCATGAGATTCCTGCCAGCCCATTTTCCAGCCTGTTGAGGTCCCTCTGAATAACATCACCACCATATGATTTATCAATCACTTCTCCCAGTTTTTGTATCACGTCCAAACTTGCTGAGGGTGCACTCTGTCCCATCATCCAAGTTGTTAATGAAGATGTTAAACAGTATTTGCCCCAGTATTGACACTTGGGGTACACCACTAGTGTGTCCTGGCTTGCTGGTCCCCTTCTGTGTTGTCTCTCTGGGAGATACTGGGGTTGTCCAAGTCCCCTAAGAGGACCACTGGCTGCAAAAGTGAAGTTATCGGAAGGCCTCATCTACTTTTTCCTAATCAGGTGTTCTGCAGCAGACACACACAACAGTATCACCTGCTTTGGTCTGCCCTCTAATCCTGACCCATAAGGTCTCAGCCAGCTCATCATCCATCTGAAGGCAGAGCTCCATGCATTCCTGCTTCTCTTCCATAAAGGGTGACTCCCCCTTCTTGCCATCCTGGCCTGCACTTCCTAAAGTGGAATATGTATCCATCCATTGCAGCGTTTCAGTTGTGTGAGTTACCTTAGCACACCTCTGTGATGAGTTCATAGCCCTGCAACTGCACACTGACATCGAATTCTTCATTTGTTCCCCATGTTGCATGTGTTAGTGTACAGGCACTTCAGAGAGGCACCCAGCTGTGCTTATTTCCCAGAAAGGATACAAGCACCTTCCCCATGATACTGTCTTCTCTTATAGGCACTCCTTTATTTCTGTGCATATGCTTGGAGTGGACCCCTTTCAGCCTTGTTTTCTTGATCATGAGGATGCTCCAGTCCGCATCACCCTGCACCCTTTGCTTGCCAACCTGGTCCACCATTTCCTCACTTGATCGTTGACTCCCCTGTTCTTCCTACTTAAAAGCTCTCCTCACTCACTTGCACAGCCTGGTAGGAAAGATGCTTTTGACCCACTTTGTAAGGTGGATCCTGTCTCTTCCCAGCAGTCATCAATCCTTGGAGAGTCCCATGGTCATAAAAACTGTATCCCTGTTTCCAACACCAGGCATGCAGCTGGTTATTGACCCACAGGATCAGTGGGTCACCAGCAGGATCGAGGAGAAAACCACCTGTGCCCTTGATAATCACCCCCAGAGCCATATAGGCATGCTTGATATGCTCCAGGTCTTCCCTGTCATGTGGAAGAGCAGCAGAGATAATAGTCTAAGGGCTGATGAAGCCCCATCAGTCTTTTTTGCTACATCCCAAATCTGAGCCCTGGCAAGCAGCAAACCAACCCGGGTGACAAGTTGGGGCAGCTGACAGAGACTTCAATCTCTTTCTTTCTATTTCTGATGCTGCAGGGTATGCTGATCTCCTGCCACAGCTCCTTTACTTGCCAAAACAGACCCTCCACCAGTGCACTCCTCCTGCAGGTAAGGAGCCGATCTCCTGCTACCCAAGCCTCAGCAAGAAAACCCAGGTGTCCCTGCAGCCCCAGACTTGGAGATGCATCTGCACTCTAGTCAAGACCTCAGATGTGCTGGGGGGAATGCTCCAGTGGCTGCTGGGGACTGTGCCCTGCAGCATGTCTCCACCACTGCTGAGCAGCACATATACTGTCCTCGGCAGAGTTTCTTGCCCTCTCTGTGTGCCCTTCTGCATGAACTGTTGCCTCTGTTATATGCAACCCATCACCACAGTAAATGAATTGTTAGTCTTATCTAGCAAGTTCCTAGATGTTCTTTCTAACTCTGCAGTGGTTTTCTTCTCCCTGCCTTATTATAGTGTCAGAATAATTCTTTGTGGTTAAACAGCAGGGAATGGTATTGTTTATTCAGCAGTAGGTTAGGTCTGGAGAAGGAAAAGGGTGAGGGCAGGAATGATCTCAGGGCAAACATGATCTCAAATATGAGCAGAATGTCAGACTTTCAAGAACCTGATCAAAACCAGAGAGGTGTATTAACCTATTCCACACAAAGGAAGGTGTGACCTGGGCAGAGAATAATCGAAAAGGGGACAGCAAAGACAAATAATACCTTTTTTTTTTCTTTAAAAAAAAAAAACAAACTTTCACTGTTCTTAAGCCATATAGACTCACATTCTGTTGTCTAGGGAATTTTCCTTTACTGTAATTTGAGATAGAGTGGCATAGACCTTACTTACAAGTGGAGAAAGGGGAATAGCCTTTAAAAAGTCATTTTGCCACAGGCACCAAGAAGTATTTATACACACTGATTAGCAGCCACTGTCTTTTTAATGAGAAATGGGATGTCATTTGTCATTGTAGCAGACCCTGCTGCCATTGTTCTCTACCGTATTTTTAGCAACTGCATAATAAATAACATCTGAATATAACCAAGTGAATAGCTGGTTTGCTCCCAAATGAGGAAACATTCCAAAAACCCCCACCAAACCCCCAAACTGGTTATCACTGAGGAATTAGAAAGCTCCTCTAATTTTTTCATAGTGACTATATTCTCTACTGGTAACATATAGTACCAGTATATTAAAAACTTTATTCCATTCTAATTCATTATTTTAAATGTTAACATTATATTAAAAAATGGAAAAAAATTGTAGATCTGTTCATGCCAGGCAGGTGGAGGGGAGACAAAGTTCCATGAGTGTAGAATCATTTTACACATCATGTGGCCCTGAGTGCTACCAGACTGTCAGAAAACAATGAATGAAGCCCTAAGTCCAAGAGCAATTCCCCGCCCCCCCCGGCCCCCATACATTAAGGCTCCTATATTCTAGGTAACACACCGTGGTCCCAGCTGTCTTTGAAGTAGATGTGACTTTAGATATTGATGTTAATAGAAGCACTGTTGGACCCTGAGTGGTTGAAATATTCTGGAAAACCTCACTCTTCACCATGAATATTGCCCAAAAGCAGATGGCTTGGACAATATTTTTGTACAGTGGACACTGTATTGACTTTGCAATGAAATGAGATGATGATAGCAAATCTAGTCTAGCCATATCTGGTGCAGCATAGCTCTTGCCATTAGAGTTTCTGACAGGTTCAGTATTTATGTTGCTGACAAAGTAATTAAAAGTGAGCCTCTAGATTTAGTTGTTCACCTGAGCACTGGGTAGAACTGTGACCTAAAGGTGACCCTTGTAACATAAGAAAGCACTGTTTTTGTAGATTTTTATGACCTTTGAGTTTGTCATTTCTTCCCCCCCCGCCCCCCCCCCCAGGTTTTCATAGCAACAAGACTTTGTACCGATTACTTCATTATTAAAAGAAAGACTTCAGAGAACAGAAAAGATAAATAGTACTGAAGTCCATGACTCTGGTGTTCATGAAAAATACTGAAAATTTATGAGGAACCACCTTAGTATATCATAAGTTTACTTTATTACCTCTTCTGTACATGTGAAGGGAATATTTTGTTGTTTAAATGATACAATATACTGGTGCTTTATATTCTTCATTGCAAAAAAGTAAGTACAGTATGAATTTTAACAGGTCACAGTTCTGATACAGATTATGGTTAGACACATATTTATGCATATTGAGACTCAGTGGGTTGAATGATTAGGTCAAATACTAATCTGAGGTGGAACTTTTAACATCAGCTCTAATCACTGATTTTCAGACTTTCAAAAAAGGCCTAAGTGGATGTGGATTCATGTTCTTGCTACATAGATGATTCTACAAATGGAAATTGATTTATTTTTACCTTGTTATACAGCAGCAAAGATCATGGATATGTATTTCTTTGATGAAAATTTGTTGCTAGAGGTAAGCTCCAGATTTTTGATGTTTCCTGCATATATTAGTTGCATGTCATGAAACCATATAAGGTTCATGACCATGAAAAAGGGAAAATGAAGCAAATACTGTAATTATGAACTTTTTTGCATTTTTAGTAAGGGCTGTAAAAATACATAAGGTAACTGTGACAACAAACTACCATGCTATCATTAGTTACAACCCATGGAAAGAGGTAAGCCAGAGCAACAATAAATGCAGGAACTTGCTCTTGAAAGCAAGAAACCACTCAGCAAAACAGAACTTTCCTTAGCTTTAATGCCAGCACTGACAAAACCAGTTGTGCTACAAAGGAACAGTTGTGGTTTCTTCAGGAAGCCAGGTATAACAACTTAGAAAAGGTGAAGCAGACTGACTTAGCAATATTTAGATACAGATAGTAATGCTTTTCAGCCTAGTGACAGCTCCAGAGTGTTCCTTCTCCAAAAGGAGGCTTCTGCAGTGAGGGAGCAGCTTTTCTCACTATGGACTCTTCATCATTCAAAATTCATAGGTGGAATTGCTGTTTTTTCCTCACAGTTTTTGAGTGCATCACACATGAATGCAGAAGTTGCTGTCACTTCAGGTCCTTTCGTGGGACATTTGAGAAGCCAGGCAGAGTGGAAGAACTTGTGTACACATAGAAGGGCTAACACTATCAAATGGTAGTAACGATAGTACTGATCGATTGCCCCGTGTTTGCTAAAGTGCGCTAAAAGTCTAAAACCACCAGGCACCATACAGTGGGCATTCTCTGTAATGTTAAAACAGTTTGCATAGTGCAATAAAACATAATTGAGCAACACTGAGTTTGTTATGAATTTGGCAACAATTCAGATGTTTCTCAATAGTTTGAGTTGTTCATTAGCATGAAAAATAACCATCTTTATCACATTTACATTCATCTTAGAAGTATGTAACAAGGGAAAATAGCAAGAAAACATATAAAAGCTGTCTGTATGAGAATGCAATAGCAGTTAAGAAATATAATAAAATGAACATAACTACCTAGAATTATACACTAATTAGAATGATTTGTTTGCCCAGAAAAATAGAGTTTGATCTAAGCTCTCGGTTACTTACTGGTAAGCACAGACTGTTGGGGAAAGGGCAGATAAACTTTCTCAATCCATCTAGCTGCCAGAGTGATCCTATTCATAGTGCTTTCATATGTGACGCTGAATCGGTCACCTGAACCAAACATTTTACTTAATGTTTAAGCGCCTAAATACATGGTTTAATTATTGAGCATGGAGAGCCCTCATCCGTCTCAGTGGTAATAATGATCCTTTAAATGAAGTTATTTTAGGTTTTTATATAGGAACAGAGACTGGAAGAAAGTAATTATTGAGTCATTGAATGCAGTGTAGGCAAGCATTAACTGCAGTGGTTTCCATTCCCTCTTAGCAAGGCACTACAGCTGCCATCTCCTTTCCAGCATGAAACAGGGAAAAAAAAATAAAATCTACAAACCAAACATTAAATAACCTTTAACATAGATTTGGGTTTTTTTTCTCCTTTCATCACTTAAACAAAATCAACATATTTTATTATCGTTGCTTCTGAAAACCTTGGACCAGCTGTTGTGTCATTGAACTAATCACAGTCTAGCTTAACCTTACTGCCTTTAGAGGCATTAGTTGGAATTACAGTAGCATTGCATGGTGCATACATAGTTTGCACCACTGCAGAGATACCATTAGAATATTTTTGTCTGCAGTTCAAGAAATATGCAATATAACACAGTGTATCATAGGGACTTTCCAATACGTTATGGCACTTACAGTTTCACTTAGAGTTCTGGGAGGAAAAAAAAAAAAGAAAGAGAAAAATGGGCTAGAAGCCTTAAAAGAATCTGTCTTACTTTAGTTAGTACTTTTTAGTTAACTAGTACTTTTAGTTAGTACTATTTAATATAGTTTTTGTAGTTTTCTGAATCATCTGCTACCCTTTAGCACTGAAAACTTCATTAAAGTGTTTTGTTGCCTATAGAAGGAACTTTCAGTGTATTTTATTTGATAGTTAACTAAAGTGTACAGTTTCCCTTTCTTCCCTTTCACGGCCAATTAATTTCCCTTATAAAGCCAATCAATTTTGTAACCACTAACCAATGTTACTCCATTAGACCAACAGTTAGAGTTGTTCCCAACCTATGTCTCTGTGAACTCTACTAATAAAACGGTCTTTCTCAACACTGATGAGGGCCAGAACACTGTGAACTCAGGGACTCCTATTCACCTAAAGCAAAGCAAAGTTAAGTAATTTTGCACACAAACTATGCATGTGCATTCAAGTGTAACTGCTAGCATTTTGAGACTGGCTGTGGGGTGCATGGCCTGGCATGGAGCGTGGCACTCCCTGGTGCCAAACTGGCTCTAAGGACCGTATGTTATTGCACCAAGGCTGCTGTAAATTTGTCAACAGTTCCCAGTAGACTGTTCCAAGATTGAGGGATTGGCATAATGCAAGGACCTGTGCTGTACATCAGTCTTCATCAGAAGATTAGAATGTGGGATGATTGAAGGTGATGCGCAGAGAAAATGGTGTGAGTTTCATTGCACTGGAATGGGGGAAGTTCCTCAAAAGTAGAACAGAGACTGCATTTCTTATTAGCATTCAAAATCACAGGGTTTACAAAGAAAGACAGGGATTGACGTTAGGATCACAGGAAGTGTTGATTTAAGGATCAGTCATAACTGTCAGGTAGTTACAGGGGCCTAAGTAACATCATGATTTAAGAAAGAAATACGAGCTGTTTTCTGGAGAGGAGTGGCAGAGATCTCCTCTCCCTCCAGGGGGATAACATCTGTAAAGGAGGGACACAAAGACAAGGTTCCTATGCAAGAGAGACAACTGAGAATTTTCTTGGAAAAGCTTTTGTTGTTTTAGTGAAATATCTCTATGTCAAAACTCAATAATTTCCATATGATGTATGTATCAAGCTTGGGTGGACCTGAAATGAGGAGAGGACTAAGGACTCAGACTAGCCTGTGGTTTAATGCACTGATACTCATGGTATTTACTTGGTAGGTTAGAGAATCACACTTGGAATTGTCATGCCTTACTCACAATAGATGCTTAAATCTCTCATGTTTGTTTCAAGTAAATATTTCTCCTGTTAGGTTCCAGATCATCACAAAGTAAAATCTGCTCATTCATCTTCGCTGGAGATTTTCCGTACTTTGTAAGTAATTCAATACGTGATAAAGCCCTGAACTTTCTTGACTTGAGCTTTCCCAAATTAGGTGGAGCAGCTGCACTCTTACTAACCCTCTCTTTCTTCCTATTCTTCTCCCTCTCTTTTCCCATACTTCTCTTTTGAAAGTTTCATTTCATGGTGAGTAAAAGTAATTTTAAATCATAAAAATGATTTCTTAACTTGCACTGGCAGGCATGATGGTTTGGGTTGTTTTTTGGTTTTTTTTTTTTGCTAGATTCATGTATCTCTTGAGCTGTGTAAAGTAAGATAGATTTTATCTTTGAATATCTGTTCAAAATATATATCCAGAAATTGTATGGCCCAGGAGATGCATGGCAAAATGGATGGACACATCAGTGGAATCTCCTCAAATTAATAAAAGTTTACAAATTTACTGATCTAGAGCTGGGATCTGAATAGAGGGATTTAATATCTAGCAGGTGAATTTGGACAGATAAATCTCTGTGGTCTTAGAAATGCCAAGGATTAGCCCAAGTTCTTTCAGGTAAGAGAAAAATTTCTACTGGTATTGAGATTGTTAATACATAGAAATGAAGTCCAGAGCTTATTGAAAATGGTTAAGTTTAGAGGATTTCTACCTCAGCTGAGGTATAATAGGAATAATTTTGATCATGAGTAGTTCTTACAAATTCTGATTTCTCTATGATGTAGCAATGGACACACCTTTATTTGTTCAACTTTCCCATGACAATTCATACAAACTCCTTTTGTTCACACAAATATTTGGAGAAGAGCTTCTATACATGTGAATAAAGTTACTGAAGCATGAATGATCATATTTTTGTGCAAACAAGGGTATTCATGCTGAAATTTCTTAACTAGCTCCCCTACATAAAAAGGCTTTGTGCATCTATAAGTTATGGGTTAGCAATAAGAGGGAGAAAAACAGTGTTTTAAAATATAAGAAATAAATAAGCTGTTGGTGTGAACTAACATGAGCAGAAAAATTGGAATTAGGGAATCATTGTCCAGTAATAGCAATGAAGAATCACTAAAAGAGCTGTTCTCTGCTACTAGGAAGAAAACAATACTATTCTGAAACATTTGGCTGATCAGCCTCACCTCAGTCCCTGGGAAGGTGATAGAACAACCAATCCTGGAAACCATTTTTAGGCACATGAAGGACAAGAAATTGAACAGGAGTAGTCAGGATGGATCCACCAAGGGGGAGTCATGTTTGACCAACTTGATAACTTACAATGAAATGGCTGGCTCTGTAGATGAGAGGAGAGCAGTAGATGTTGTTTCTTAGACTTCAGTAAGGATTTCAGTGCTGTCTCCCATAAGATCCTCATGGAGAAGGTGTTGAAGCATGGGGTGGGTGAGCAGACAGTGAGGTGGATTGAAGACTGTCTGAACAGCCTGGTCTAGAGGGTGGTGATCCGTGGTACAAAGTCTGACCAGTAATTAGTGATGTACCCCAGGGGTCAATAGTGGGTCCAATCCCATTCAACGTCTTCATTAGTGGTCTGGATGATGGGGTAGAGTGTACCCTCAGCAGGTTTGCTGATGACAGAAACATTTCTTTGGTAAACTTACTTACACTTTTTTACAGCTGAAGTCAAAGTTTGAGGGGAGTTTGGCAGGGCTCAGCAAGAGTCAGCAGAGAGAATAAGGCAAGCTGAGGCAGCAATACAAAGCAGTATGGCTGTTCAACAGGCAGGGCAAGAAAATCTGACCCAGCAGCAAAACTGCCTGCCTGGAGTCAGCAGCAGACTCTTGTAGTCTTCTGGCAATTGGCAGCAGTCAAAGGACAGCTGAACCAGCAATTCATATCTTAAGGAGCAGGAAGAGGAAAATAATCAGGCTCAAAAACTCAAGACCTTATTGACCTAAAGAAAACAGTTCTCCAAGGTAGTTTGGTAAGACTATGCAATAACTTAACTAAAGGAGAAGGACAATGTGACATAAGCACCCCAAAGAAGATGCTACAAAACCACAAGGGAACAGAGACAATTGCCTGTCTCTTTGGTTGCGAGTTGTGCAATCTGCGTTTCTTAAAACTGGGCAGAGACTGCCTAGATATTTATGTTAATTATGTATCTGACTTGCCTCCTGATGATCTGGTTCAGTTACTAAAAATGACAGTACATATTCCTTTGTCAAATACTACTACAGCTCCATTAACTGTTTTAGCAATGTTCAATGAATCTTTCCTGAATTCCAGCTGAACTCCTATGCAACATTCCTGTTTCTGCTCATTTGCAGTGTCTGCTACTGTGTCTTTGGGGTCTCTGTAGAATCATTGGGTGTGGGGGGGGCTCTCTCTGCAAATTCTACCTGTCTATCTGCTTGTTGCTAAGAATTGGTTGTCATTTACCTCGTTTTCCTTAAAACCTCATCTTCAGGATTCTGTACTTCACAGAAATGAGGAGTAACCTTTCTGATACTTGTAGTCTTTTTAAGTTCATGAAGTGTCTGTGTAGAAATGAACTGTAGTTCCACTTTATAATGGATTTCATACCTTTGAATCCCTGTTATACCATGCATTTTTTGTGTCTTTATCAGGTTTTCTTGCTGCACGTTACAATTTGTTCTACTGTCTGCTGCAGTTCTTCTAAATTGAGAATCTGCTTTCCCTTGCTAAACACAATTTCAATGGCAATGTACTGTGCTGTAAAGGTGATGCCCTTAAGTTTAGCAGAGCTAAACCCTTACAAACTCTGTAACCTTCTGAAATATCTTTTAACTGTGTTAATTTCTTTGTTCATCAAACTATTCAATCACAGATACCTCTGATGTTAAATGCTGAAATACAGACTCTCCTGAAAAAGTTTAAACAGTTGGCAGGACACTGTTTCTTTTGTTCATTAAATTGTGAACCATCACCAGATAAAAGCTTCTGGAGTTCCATGTCCTGTAAATACAGATTTAATGTACACGTATGACATATTACACTATGCCCCTTAACTATATTGCAAACGTACATTAAGATTTTCATGTTTGGTTCTCCAAGAATCCAATCTCAAAGAAATGTGAATAATAATACAACATCAAATTGTTTTAGCCAAGATCTGTAAATATAGACCAAATTTGTAATTGTGTATCACAGCTTCAGGATCTCTCTTTGGCTTTTGTATTTAACCTGCTTGTAAATGCTTAGCATATTTATAGGCTTAGCAATTACAACAAATGTAACCAGCTTCATTTTCACTTTTGATTTTCGGTATAAGATCATTTTATTCCTCAGGAAGAACTATTTTTCTCCCTGAAGGTATTTTTGATGGGGATTTTAGTGGTCTTGTTTTCTCACTCAAAAGCTCACAGCTACGTTTCCAGTCCAATATTCACTTCGGTGTCACTATCCAATTTATAATTCAGAAGTGTTCCCTCCATGTGTAGGGCAAGATGTCAGCCCTCTGTTCCCGCTTTCAGCTTTTGAAGATTTAGACTCTCTCTAGAAGTCCTTTTCAGATTTTTTGCACACTTTTTCTCTTAATATGGAGCACTGATATGCTTGTTAAATTGCAAAATATTGTAAAATTAAGTTCATGCCATTTAAATATGCTTGTTGGATGTTTGGATCTGTGCATGTTTCTACAGCTAATACACTTTCTGTCCATCACAGCTTCTTGCTATTCTGTGATGTTTCTCACTTTATTTTGTCTTTCCATTTTCCAATTTCCCCTTGTGATAATCTGTTTATCCAGTGTAACTGCAGCTCAGTTTTCTTCTAGCATCTTTTTGACATGTCCTTACTGCTTTCCTGATTTAGGTTTCTATCTTGTAGCTGTCGTTCCAGTAGCTTTATATCTTTGATTCCAATCACCATTTGATCTCTTCTAATGGAATCAGTCAGTATGCCATAATTACACGGCTGACTTGTTAAGTGACTGTCAGTCAAACATTCCTCAAATTTAGAGAAATGAAAGAAATTCTGTTCTTTGAGAGGTGCATATGATGACAATGATGTCCTTCAAAAGTTTCACTTTTCTTAGGAGTACAGTATTTTTCCTGCACACTCTCAGAGGCACTTCCATTCTTTTTTAGTACTGTACTAACAAAGAAATGGAGAACTTCAGATACTGCTATATTAAAAAAAATAGCTAACTTTTGTGACTGATTTTGAGTCCAGCTGGTCATGCACAGATTCAAAAGCCTGCTTAAATCTATGCATGACTCTGCAGCATTGCCAGAGAACTTTAGTTACTTCTCACTCTCAATTGTATTCTTCCCTCTGTCTCTATTTCTTTGAAAACTTACCTTTTCAAAAGCTCACTTCGGTGTAATGCAACAGCTGTAGAATATCTGGTTCTAATGCAACCACTATGAGGTTAGAAACAATGCTTGTGTGTGATGTAAATTGCTTACGTAAAAAATAACCAACGCATCAAACCTTTTCAAAAAACAACTGGGGAGAGTAATAAAACTGACTTCCTGCCAATGAAAGTATTAAGTGTTGAACTGCTGCTCTAATCAGACTTCCCTTGAGATGGAATTTACTTTTTTTTTTTGCTAGTCAACCTTGCCCCTTTGTCTCTTGTCCTCTATGCTCCAAGACCATAGTCTTCCTGTGAAGCTTGTGTGTGTATGCCTTTCTATAGCAAAATGACAGTCTTGTTCAATGCACAGTCTGACAGTGATGTTCAGCTAAAACCAAAACAATAGTCAGAGCCCACCCTGAAACCAGAACCATGATTGCCTGCAAGAAGATCATATGCTTCAAGGTCACACTGAGATAAGGTACATAACCAGCTCAGATTGCAGGGGAAAGCATTCATGCAGGGAGACATCATGGCTGTCATTTGAAATGGTATGATTTACTATGCCATCTCTGTCTATATTTTTTAGTGTGGACATTTAGTGAACTCTATACAGCCAAAGTGAAGATTTTGAGAAAAGCCTAGAAAAAAACCAGGGATAATTGTGGGATTACTGTTATATAACAGTGAGTGATTCAGATCAGTTTGCTGTTTTGGCCCTACCATGAGGAATTGGATCAGATCACATTAGGGATGCCCACAAGGACATGCTGACTAGGGTCTCTTTGTTGACCTGAGGTGAAAAAGATCATCATCACATCATAAAGTTTGAGAGCTGCTAACAAAGTATCAAAAAGGTCATTAGTTAGGCTGTCAGTGTCTTCTTTCACCTTTCCCCCGAATCCCTCAGAGATCCTTGGGTCTAGCACTTCATCTGTCAGGCCGGGAATTTCAAAGTCTTTGCTGCAATGTTGTATTGAGGAGAGCATGGAGAGACAAAAGTCTACTTTTGTTTTCTGAGTTAATGAATCTCAGTAACTGTGAATGAATCTGCATCCCAATGATACCTATAGACAACAACCAAAAGCATGATGAACAAGTTCTGAAGAAAGCCTGGAAGCTGGTAAGATGATCTAGACGAGATAAAAAAATACAGTATGCAAATGTATGCAATGTTGAAAAGGGTGGAGTGAGCTGGCCACAGCAAACCTATAATGTCCTGTGTTTTACTGAAAATACTGCTCACTCATGTTCAGAGGGGGAATAGTTCATTTAGGTGAGCACACATCACCTGCAATGCTAGTAATATTAAGTAGGATTTTACCTTCCTCTTGTCATCAGCTGCAGTTTCGTTGGCTCATGTATCCTCCTCAACATCCTCCAGCTGACAAGCTGCAGTCTGGTACGGAGACTTCCTGGGAGATTCCATGCAAGCAAAGCCTGCTGTGACTCTCAGGGCTCTTGCTGCCCATAGGCGCTATTGTGAGGAACCTCGTCAGGTTGTACTGGGCTTGTCCTTTTCATATAACTTTCTGTAGGTACTGCTGGGCAGAATATAGGGCTTGACAAGCCTTTTGGTATGGCACAGTGCAGTTCTTATTTTGTTTTGTACAAGTGTCAGGGAGAAGAGATGATGCAGGTATCAAGCTGTCCCCTTTTTAAAGTTTTAAGTTAATTTCATATTAGTTTCCTGCCTTTGTAAGGGATGAGCTCAGTGCATAACTCATGAATGACATCTTTAGTATACTGTGTGATGTGGGTGTGCCTTCCCTCTGTTGCACCAAATTGCACAGCTTTGTCATTTCTACTGCCCAGCCATCTCATAATTCAATGATCTGATCCTAATGAACGTCTAACCCAGGCTTAAGCAATTTAAGAAGAAGAAGGGCATTTGAATGACATCGACTCACCCATGTTGGATATAGGCACTAAGAAACATCCTTAGGCACCTAGTCCTGCTGTGGACCTATTACTGTGTTGCATACAATGATTTTGTGATATGTCTCCTCATCTCAGTTACTTATTATGTTGCTAGACGTTGATGGAGAAGGAAGCTCAGACAGGTCTCTCTTTCTGTATCTGTGAGACTGTATAATAGTTGGCTTAAAGCAGTACAGTATTTGGGTAAATATGAAGTTCTGAAACTATCAAACAAAAAATAGGCAGAAACAAGGAAGGTACGCAGGTGATCCAGGAAAGAAATAAAATGGTTCTTGGTTACTTTTTCAACTTAAGTTCTTGACAAGGTATTCTGTGAAAACACAGTAAAGAAACTAAGTGTAGGAAATCTAGTAAACAACATTTATATTAAAACACCACCAGTGAAATACTCCATCATTCATCTGTTGATTCCCTTATCTATTCATTTAGTGATTACTGTAGCATTTCCTTTGTCACAAAACATAGGTCACAGACCAAACTTCCTGCTAAGGAAGTCACATTAAAATGGCAGCCTGCACTGAGAGACATCAGAACAATTCACATCTGGGCAGATGCTGAAACAGTGCTAGGTATAATGACTGGAGTGCTCTAAGTGTTAAATAATGATCATAGACATACCAGTAATATGTCCTTCCTCTTCAGAGATAGGAGATCTATTGCATTGGAACCTAGAGGCAAATCATCCTTGTCTGGGTTTGCAAAGCAATACATTTTTGCAACTAACATGTTTATGAAAAGCTGTATTAAGCCTCTTTTTCCACCTATCTCTATCTAGGAAAGAGAATATACTTTTTTTAAATGATCTCCCAAACGGAGATTAGTTGCCATGTGGGAAGATCACGACATCCATCTATTAGGATACACCATTAGGACACAGCTGGTGAAACCCTCACAAATAAACAGCATTGGGGCAGTTTGTTTCACCTGCCTCCATTCTCGATGCTCTTTCACTCATGGTCTGTACCTGCAACCTTAATTGTGTTGGCTGTGTGTTTCTCTCTCACAACTCTCCTGGGCATTTCCAGGAATGCTAAGTAGGTGCTCTTCAGTACATCTTTTGAATGGAGGAAGTGATATTGACCGTGGATGTATATTCTTGTCTAATGACAAGTCTAATAACATAGCCAAGTTTCTTCTCATTTACTGCAAGCTTGGAGTAAATGCACGTGTATATTTAGTGGATTAAAAGACACTTGGTAACTTCTTCAGTCATAGGAATGTGATTATGTGCTTGACGTATGCCTCAGCTCAGCCAAGAATATAATGCACCATGGCATGTACATCAGCAAAATCTGAGAGGCCTAACTGTGCCTTGCAGCAAACATCTAGACAGGATGCTCAGGTTCTTAAGCAGCAATTCTTTTGTGAATCATCCTATGCAAGGAAATTTCTTTATATGTACATAAAATCAAACTTAAGTTTCTAAGGATTATACTTTGCCTATCCACTACTGATACACCCAAGCAGATAAGCATTTGCCTCAGTAGGATCATGCTGAGTCCCTATACACTAAATGGTAGATGGAAATTAAATAAGATATCTAAGTTCAGGACTGTAGATTTTTGACCACAGATGTGCTGTAAAAGAAGTGGCAGCTTGTAGGCTATTTGTTACTGGGTATACACCACTGACTGCATTATATGACTGACTGCAAAGCTGGTCATATAGTTTTGCAGAAGCTGATTAGTTAAATCACCTGCCAAGATATACTTGTGCATCCCATCTCATATTTAGGGCTTGAAAGGGGAGAAAACATATCTATTGCAAAGAACTCAAAATGAAGTACCACCGTTTGGTGCCTGTAGGAAATCCTAGGTGAGTCATTTACTGGCACCAGTAAAAGCTGAAATCAAGCTTAGGAAGGTGAAGGATACCTGTCAAGGGTCATAATATAGGATATATTATGAATTTCTCATTGGAAATTGACTGTGCTATGCACAATCAACTGCTTACTTTCCCCTAGTGGAAAAAATAAAATAAAATTAAAGAAATGAGCACATTTGAGAGAGCAATACCATGAGAGACTGAAAGAGTTAATGTCTGACACATCGTGGTGGGGCAACTTCTGCCTAACGACAAACTCTGCATAACAATGAACTCTGCATAGCAAGGAACCACAGGTGAAAAGAAGCTGATCAGCACAGGACATCAGCAACAGGATGAGGAGGGCCTACAGTGCTGGAGGGTGCAGTAGCTCTGTGTTCTGATATGTGGAATGGGGCAGGTCACCATGTATGGTCAAAGATCAAACAATGGTCCTGTCTGCAGGGAGGGAGAAGTTACTCCCCAAATGACCCCCAAGCCCACCGACCCATTTCCCGAAGGTTCTGGAAGCGCAAACCGCACATGACACCTAATTAGCTTAATGAGTTCAAGTGCCCGCCCGAAGGAAGGACAAGGAGATGATAAAAAGACACAAACTGAAGTCCCACATGCATGTGCCTACTGGAACTGGACCCCCTCAGCTGGCTGGACCAACGCTGGACCCAGGACCGGTGAAATCTTTCTCTTTTCTCTCTCTGTCTCTTATTTTTTCCATAATCCCTACACCTCATCCCCTTACACATAAACTGCTGACCAAGTCTGGGACTAAGAGCGGATCCAGCCGCCCCTGGGCTCTTATCTGAGAGGGAGTCTAGAAAGCAAAGGGGGCTGCTCTAAGACTCGTGACTCGATGGGAGGGCTCTCCTAATTTTCTTCCCTGAATTGATGTATGTGGTTACCACGGGTTACATGGTTTACTGAGGTAGTTCCATGCCAATTCCTGCTGTGGGAGACCCCGCCACCTACTGTTAACGCCTTCCAAGTTCAGTTTGCTTCTGCCATGAATAAAATGTTCAACTGATCGTTTGGTGTCACTTCACCTTAGTTTAGCCAGAGGGAATTCCGAACTCAACAAGACTCCTGGTCTGTCCAGCCCGGGTCGTGACAAATACCTGTAATGAAGAAGCATTAAGTTTCTTATTACCAAGGTCTGTTTCTATATGCCTTAGTAGGAATACCAAAATCTTTAAAGAAAAGTGTAACCTAGGCTATTTGTTCAGAAAGACACAGTGGCATATTGCCGCCTTAGTGAAGGCAGTGTAAAGACTGTTTGCTTTCAGAAACATGCTGCTTATTCTGTTTACATGTAAAGAAACATAATTTCATCTCAGCAAGAGCATTTATTAAATTATTAATATATAAAAGTAAAGAAATAATAAGACCTCTGAAAAAGATTTTATAAAGAAAAGATTTAAAATAGTGTCAGGATGACATATGCAAATAAAAAAAGCAAGGGTATGGTAAATTGTGGGAAATGATATCATCAAGCCTGAAAGTACATTTATATGTGTATGAACATCTCGAAAGTCAGAAGACATTTTCTTCCACTTGTGAATGATAAGGCAAAAATTTCTGTTTCCTTCTATATGCTAATCTAATACCATTACATACAAAACAGATAAATGTGATTTATAGGATAAGGTAGAGCTCATGGTTTAATCTAAGTTAAACTGGGAAATATGCAGGTGGCCTAACTTTAATGTTTAACACAAATTTAGGTGTAATGTTAGACCACGAAAGCTATTCAGGACACCTGCTTTCCTTTATCACTTACCTGGGAAACTCCTAATACTTAGAACTGTTTCTATTTTAGATTGCATATTTCTCTACATGTCTGTGAATAATTATCTCTGCATAATTTAGAGTTTGACCAGCTATAAACTCAGATGACAGCTAAACTTCATTACAGTTCAGAGATGTGGCTCCTGAACTGTTAAATTCTTCGGAGAGATTTGGCCCTCAGGGATTCTCAGAGTGAGCACTTCACCAAGCAAACATAGTCAAGGTGAAGGCATCAGAGTTTAGTTCAGAATATGTAGAAAACCAGCACTGGAATTGTAACTTTTTTAAAAACAAAAGTTAGTGCACGTCCCTGGAAAGTGAAATATGAGTTTTTAGGCCTCCTCTGCTCAAGTATGCTGCTTCTGCTCCTGAGAATGCTGTAACCACTGAGCTGATACGAGATGCTTTAATTTCACTGTTGAACTTGCAGCACTAGGCAGCAAGAACTAGATTCTTAGAGCAAGGGACAAGATACAGAAAGGAGAGAGTCTGGGGAAGGAAAGATATCACCTGGGAGCAGGAAGTAAAGTTTTCTGGTTCCTATATTATTTTAATGCATTATGCTGATTTATTTGGTTTGCTAGTGAGCAGGAAAGTATGTGTGTGATGGAGTCAGGGAAAGGCATTTAGTTATAAAACCCAGGATTGTCAGGGAGTCTCAAAGTCAATCAGTTCTAATAAATTTTCTCCAAACTGATCTTTAGCAATAATTTTTTTCCCCATGACATTAAGCAACTTTTATATATTTGTATAAACTGCAGAACGGGAGGAGAAGGGCTGCGTTGGTTACCCCACTGGGAGCCTGAACGCTGTCAAAGAGGCTACATCTAAGAGACAACAGACCTTCTGTCTGCCTGGTTGCAGGGCTGTGCGAGAAAGCGTGCCAGCTGCATCGCTGTGCAGGACCCTCCCCAGTGCACAGAGAAGTATAGTGCAGAAGACCTGCGACCTCTCCCATGCAGCCAGTGCTTCCCCCTATCCCCTCACGCAGCACACACTGTTGTCTCAGAGATGACACAAATTTGTCTGACGAATATTCATTTAGTATGAAATGTTCAAAGGTTTAACAAGAAATTGCAATGCAATTTAATTAATTCAATACACAGTAATCTAAATCTCATTTTAAAGTTCTAATCTTATCTAATTTGCTATTTTAGAAGGATGATACTCACACTATCAGTATCAAAACTACTGAACTGTTAACACAGCACTTAACACTAGCTGTGCCTTAAATGATCATCTGCAGTGTACCTCGGGGCAACCAGATTAACTCTAATTTTAAAAGGCCAAATAATTCTCAAGGACTTAAAGTAGTGAATGACAGTTAAGATTCTAAGTTTATGCTTAAATATATCAGTATGAACACCAAGCGTTCACATTTAAACTCTGATCTTATGAACACTTGCACTTAATTACAGGCTTCATATTTAAATGCATTTAAATATGCAGGTTTTGGCTGTTTTTCTGTTAGGGAAGGCAATTCAGGCCAGATTTGTGGCTTTATTAGTCTACTAGAGCGTGATGGTAGCTGTCAGCAAGCACATCTTTATTACATGTGCAATTTTAAACTTTTTTAAAATGCTACCCTTCATGCTGGTAAAATAGTAGAAGCAATGAAGACAGACAGAAGAAGTGCCTGCTGAGATTACAAGTCTGTATTCTGGATTTCTACTCAAAGTGACTAATTTATGGGTTTTGATCCCTTAATAATAAGAATCTGGCTTGGTGGAGTGATTATTACCTGGGAACTTAATCTCTGTAAACAGTCAAGAGAGAAGAAGTCAGACACCTCCAAAGAGTAACTTACAAGGCTTAAAAGTAGAACTCATCTCTCCAGTTACGGCATACGGTGTTTGAAAGGCCTGTATTTCTTAGTTAAGCTCCCGTGCATGCTTTGCAGGAAGCAGGCGAGTCCCAGCACTTGGGAACAGCACAGACATCCCAGACCTGTCTGAAGCACTGCCAGACCCCTTTGTCCTCACAGATTTCAGAATGCCAGCAGGCATTCAACGCAGTTTCAGCACATCCCTACCCACCCCCCTGTGCCATGGGAGATTAAACACCTACATGTCATCCAGAATGTTTTGATTATGTGCAGCGACCTGCAGGTATGTAGGCAACCTCATTATCTAGTACAGAGGCAATGAGTATATTTAGACGACTGACAGGTCCGATAGGACTGTGTAGTAAGTGGTCTAAATTATTGTGTTGAACTTGAGGGCAAAGACGTATAAGCCAAGTACAAAACTTCTTTATTTGCTGAGGAGTTTTTTGGACTTGATTCTAAATGCAAATACTGGGATATCTGTTGATGCATTTGAGAGGAAAAGAAAACTTTCCTGGACAGGAAAAACCACCCAGAAAGACAAAGAAGTAACACTGAAGTCCTGGAAGGGCCTTATAAAAGCTCTTGGCTTTGGAAGTTATTTTTTAAAACTGGGAGCAATAAAATCTGACTTTGCAAATAATGCTTATAACTTCTAATAAATGAAGCATGACTGAAGTCACATTTTGCACGGGAAAGGTGACGGAAAACATACCAAAGATCACTGGCTTTGTCAGTTGGAGGAGTGACTGGAATATGTGTAAATACTGAGGTTTTCTTCAATCTAGGACCAAGGCCAGGGGCAAAGGAGCTCTCAAGCAGGACAAACAAATGAATAAATGGTCCAAAAGTAAGTCTTGAGTTGTAGCTACATGAAAAGAGATTCCCAGTAGGTGTCCTCTTAACTTTATGCCCACCAGCCCTTGCATCATCAGCTTCATTATCTTCAGACTCCTCCTCTCCCTTTCACACATAGGTTGCTGTTACATTGCTATATGACTCGTATAACATCTATCATAACGAGAACCTTGTCCAAATTTCTTTAAAGTTTGTTATCTGTATGAGGTAACTGTAATATAGATGGTTGGGTTTTAGAATTACTGAGGTGTATGTTTCAAATCTACTTTAGGTGTTTCATGAATTTTCTTTGTAGAACTTGAAATTAAAAAAGATAAACCAGTCATAATATCTGTCCAGATAATTTCTTAAACAGAATTTCTTTCACAGTTTCTTGTAATATCAAGAAGATATGAAATATGTCAGTATCAGAACAGACTAGATTTACTACCTGGAAAAGTTATCTTAGTTTTACTCTAAGTTATTTCAGCAACCTGCAAGAAAGCAACAACAGGAATGTCCAAGGCTTGTGTTTAGATGATGGATTTCAAACATTATTTCATGTTGCTGGTTAATTTTCCATTAACAGATTGGTGTGTGACTTGAGTGATTAATTAACAAGTGTAAACTGTTTCCCATTTTTCAGTCTGAAATGTGAGGAAGAAAAAAAGTTGCAAGGGGGAAAAGCAATGATAGGTATGCATTGGACCAAAAGTTAAAGCTAAGCTAGGTGTCTAATAGTTAGGTGGCACGACATGGTAGGCAAATGTCTGTGTCACAGTAGCAGAGATCCCTTCACAGCAGTGCTGATTTGATACCTTTGACAGCATGATCAATAGCTTTATAGCAGACTATAAGCTAGCTTGCCAGGAGATGATGTGTACCTCTTTCCACTGTTTGTGCCCTGTTTCATGCCAGACGCTGGTTGGATTGGTTCGTTAGCTAGGCAGCCCTCCTGGTGTATTTGACTGTCTTACAGATACAGGCAGTCTATTTGCTCATGCAACAGATATGAGGAAATAGCCACACTGCTCATTTGTTTCAGATTTGTACACTGCTGTAGCAGCAGGCAGAAGCTCTAACTATAAAGCTGGGAAAAGATCCATAACTGGCAATTAGCAGTTATTATGATAGCTATAAGACATTCATATCACACTGGTTTTGAAAGGAAGTTCTTGGGCACCTGAGTGTGTTTAAGGAAGGAGCAAATTATTTCTCTGCCCTTGTCCCTTTTCAGTACTGTAACAGTATTTGGAGGATGTGAACAAACTCCATTTGTGTGAGAACATTTCCCCAGAGAACTGCCCCCAGCTTCCTCTGTAGGTCTCATGCTAGTGCAAAATGACTAAAAAAGTCCATGGGCACATTTTGTAGGGGTTCTGGGTTGCTGTGGATTCTTGCATGAGAAGTTGGAAGCCAGAAATACTTCCCCCCCACACCCCCCTTTAGCCCTGATCTTCATGTTCCGTGTTGTGCCTAGTATAGAGGACCCTTAAGATCTACTTTAGCACTTTGCATGTGTCATTGAGCAACATTGTGTAAAACTTACCAGATAAGCTATAAGAGTACTCATAGGAACCAGGCACTCGGGTATGAACTTGGTACAGGAAATAACAGAACTTCTTAAGTTGATAGTCTCTTATAAGTATTTGCAGCTAGGCAGAACCTTGTGTTACCAATGCATTGAGTAAGCACATTACTGAACCCTGTTGCCTTTTAATTTATTTTTCTATCAATAGCATCTAATCTTCTGCATAAATCATAAATATCTAATGAAAGTTAAAATCTTTAGTGTCTGTAATTAGTCATTTACACATAATATATTAATGTTTAACATGCAGCAACCTTCTTTGACTCTTTTTAAACATATTTGGTTTACTACCATTTTACAAAGGAATAAATTCTGTTAAATAATTCTGCTAATAGCACTGCCAATGCCATTGCAGTAAGCATGATTACTTGTGAAGATACAAATAAATTAGAATATTTACTTTATATATTTAGAGAAATCTTATTATGTTTGCATAATTTATAACCCTGGAATTCCAAATAATTATTATTTATGTCTGAATTATTGAATTGTTAAATCCATTATTTGATTCTCTGAAGAATTACTCTATTTAATCCCTCTAGTCACTTTCGTTCTACTGTTTGAATTTTGTTTTTTTTTCACTTACCAATTTTTCTTCATAGGTTATTTGAAATGAAGCTTTTAAACATAGGTAGGTATTTAGTATCTGTTGAAAAGCAGTGGTGAGAACTTTCAATTATTTTTTGGGGACATTTTTAATACTTTGTTTTGTTCTTGTTTTCTTGTTTTCCATAATTATTCATCATCTTCCTAAAAGAAAAAAATAATTGTACTTCTAACTTTTTCTGCCCCTCTTAGGAAGTTAGTCTTTAAAAAATACTTTTTTCAGCAATAGTTGTTTCTTAATGGAGTGTATTAAGTAAATATAAAGATTTGTTGCTCACTAAGTTGTTACAAGCCAAATCTACTTGGACCATAAGGAGGTCCAGGGATCACAGTTACAGAGTCTCTGCTGATGCAGTGTCACTGTGTCTTACATATGCAAGTTTAATCTTCAGTTTAGAACTAGTAAAGGGGTAGTACAATAATAATTTATTTTCTAATGATATAATTAAACAACGTAATATGAAAACAAATGACATACATAAAGTAAAATTCAGGCCTTCTTTACAAATATGAAATTAATTTCATGAACATTTCCTTGTTGACAAGATATAAAGTATTAAAACTAATAGTGTGAGCACATAAAGTCCATGATAGAAACTCAATTCCAAAAAACAACCCAATTTGTCCTGTAAAGAAAACTTAAGCACAGGGCAGAGAGGAATTTTTGACTCATCTGTAGTGTGATTTGATATGATATCAGCCAGCCAAGAATCCTTCTCTTGTTAATTTTCTACTGTCTTGTATCACTACAGTCTCTCAGATGTGCACATTTTATTTTCCTGTTGAAACTAATATAAAAGTCACTTGTAGGGCAAACATCACTTCCTTTTTAGGGATTATAATAGAAAGGCTTCCTATTAAACTCTTCAGATGATAATTTGGGGGAATTAGTGCTCCAAGAAATATTTAGCAGACAAAATCTACAGTAAGTGAACAACGATTGATTCAAGCTACATTTAACTTTGGCAGCTTGTTAACCAGGATGATACTCTTTCAGGCTGAAACAGAAATGCTTTGACTATGGCAAGAAAGCAAACTCCTGACTTAGCAGTTGAGGAAAGCATACACTTTAACTACTAACTCCTACATCAAGAATAGGTATGGAACAATGTATTATTGTAAGAGATCAGCCCTGGAGTTTAGAAGAAATCTGAAGGAGTGTTATAGATCTGACACAGAAATGAAGGAACAAAATATGGTACGTGCAAATATGCTGCTACTGGAAGGACATGGGGGAAAAAAAAGAAAACAATGAAAAAGTGTCAATTTCTTTAAAAATGGTTTTGCTTGCATTTGAGAAGGTTTGGCACTTGTCTTGGTAAAATACTGTACTGTACAGTATAAATTTTAAGCTAATGCTGTGTTGGAAGAATGCCTTATCCCTTCACATCTTAAACCTGGGCTTGGATTGGGGTAAGCTTGCAGCTGGTATCTTATTGTATGGTGGAGTGTCCTCCTTATTACCTTTCATCATTGAAAGACTTTTCTATGTCTCCTGCATTGCCAGCTCTGCTAGTTCGAAGGCCTCAGTGCTTTGGTTTATATACTCATGACAATCCAGTCTTGCTCTTATCAATTTCTCTTAAAATCACATTCCCTTCAATCTAGATTAAGATAAAATTTTGATAGAAGTCCAAAATAGGCAAACAGTTAAGAATATTTATAAAAGACATAGAGGTATGAAAGCAACTTTAAATTGCTTAAAATAAGAGCAAATTAAATTTCTCCCCCTCTTTTCCCCCTTCCTTTCTCCCTCCTTCAGATGATTTTTCTTTTCTTCTTCTTCTAATGAAACATTTATCAAGGTTTCTTCTTTAAGTGTATATTATATTTCAGGTTACATCTATTAGAGAGCATTAACCTTTCTAACCTTCACCACAGAACACTCCCAGAGGATACCTCCTTCTGGTGCCTCTGTTAGCCTTTGTAGACCACTGCTCTTTTGAAATTTTGTACAGACTTCAGACAGATTGTTTCAACTTGAAATTCATCCAGAGGACAGTCTAACTGTTCTTCCTAAAAACAAGCTACATTTCTCTATTTAGAACAGTGGCTTGATGGAGGTGCCTGGAGATTAACATCTAAAATTGTTTTAGATGTTCTTGGGTGTCTGCCCAACGTCTAGCTGATGACCCAGAAGAGCACAGATTTCCTGTACCTCCTGAGAGAGGGCAAGCCTTGTGTGGTTGTCTTGGATACCTCAGGGCACTGGATTCAGCTCAAATTAAGACATCTAACTTTTTTGTTGTTTGTTTTATGTTGACTGAAACCAGATATGACTGTAAATGTGCACTTCAAGCAACAGCAGGTTTTGAGTGACTGATCCCCAAGTTATCTATCCTAAGCATATTATAGAGAAAGCTGCACATAAATGCGACACAACTGAATGAAGTCATACGGTTTAGATAAACAGACTTTCATACTTCAGAAACAAGGATCTCTCTGCTAAGCAGAAATCATGGCAGTAGCATCTGGGTAAAATATGAACAAAATAAGTCTGCAAAGATTTCTTTGAAATTTTTTAAAAATATTAATAGCTATGTAGCTTCTTACACATGTCCATCAATGTACTATCAGAGGCTTTTAATTAATTTGTGACAGCGTACTCAATTTCCTTTTGTGTTTATTCTCTGTGAACATCTGGATAACTGAGTTTTAAAGAAAATGAGTTTCAAAGATATGTTAGAGTTATTAATTTTAATTGAATATGTAATGTCCCTTTTTATAATTTTTTTTCTGGAAATGACTGCATGGTTTCCTAAAATACAGAACATCATCTGTTTTTGCTGAATAGTTAGTGCTGCAGTGTTATGTTTCTCTCATGTTTAGAAAGATTATTATTCCAATTGTTCTGTCTGTTTCTGTCATGTTTTAACCCCAGCTGGCAACTAAGCACCATACAGCCACTTGCTCACTATCCCTCCCACCCCCATCATGCCCCTCGCCGTGGGATGGGGAGAGAATCAGAAGAGCAAAAGTGAGAAAACTCGTGGGCTGAGATAAAGACAGTTTAATAGGTAAAGCAAAAGCCGCGCATGCAAGCAAAGCAAAGCAAGGAATTCATTCACCACTTCCCATCAGCAGGCAGGTGTTCAGCCATCTCCAGGAAAGGAGGGCTCCATCACGCGTAACCTTTACTTGGGAAGACAAAGGCCATCACTCCGAACGTCCCCCCTTCCTCCTTCTTCCCCCAGCTTTATCTGCTGAGCATGATGTCATATGGTCTGGGACATCCCTTGAGTCAGTTGGGGTCAGCTGTCCCAGCTGTGTCCCCTCCCAACTTCTTGTGCCCCCCCAGCCTCCTCGCTGGTGGGGTGGGGGGGAGAAGCAGAAAAGGCCTTGGCTCCATGTGAGCACTGCTCAGCGGTAACGAAAACATTCCTGTATTATCAACACTGTTTTCAGCACAAATCCAAAACTTAGCCCCATAATAGCTGCTATGAAGAACATTAACTGTATCCCAGCCAAAACCAGAACATACCCCCCAAACTGTTAAACAGTGAATAAATATGAGGAAAGTGTCACCCGCTTCAGCAGCATAGGTATTTGCTCTTGTTAAAGAAAACTCTTCACATTTGGATGCACAGATGTGAGTATAGACAATCCCAACACCAGGATTTAATCTCATTGGAACTGAGGCCTTGCCTCTCTATAATCAACCAGCTGAATTATACTTACTGAGGTATATTCCAGAAACAAACTTTCTTTAGACAACCAGAACTTCTTCCAAAGCAATCTTGATTTTTTATGGGAGCTGAATGTGTTACGTCCCTTAAGATTTGTTTAGGTTGCTTTTCTGCTTTTTTATTTGTTTTCAGAAGTAAAAATTTGTACTGTTCCTAGTACCTCATGTGGAATCTTTTTTCCAGTTTGAGATTCAAATCTACAAAATGCCATGTAAATCTGTTCTTTAGTCTGTGAAGTAAATTCCCTCATGATTCGGAGGCAAACCAATTTTATTTTCCTTCTTCAGCACAGAATAGGGACAAGGATAGTAGATGAATCAGCAGAGGCAAAGTGCAGTGAGGTAACCCTCTTCTTTACATGAACGTAGAGTAACGTTCTCACCCAATTGCCTAATACAGAAATCGTCAGTGGAGTTGTGTTTCCTTTCCCATTTCAGCATGTCCTTTTGCCTTGAGAAAGGTAAAGGTTAGTTGCCGTGGTAGGGATGGGTAAGCATTTCTTCCTCTTTTCCATCCCATCAAACATAAAGCCATATGACCTACCTCATCTTAAATCCTTTCAAGATCTATCCTTACATGAAGGAAAAAGTATATGTGCAGTTATAATAGTCTGCTACATATATGTACTCCAAGTTCCAACAAGCTGCTAAAACTATTAGGTTCAATCAGCATCTGTGCACCAGCAATAAGGGTCCTTCAAGAACATCAGAACCAATAGGACATTAAGTCAGGAGGGTCTAACTATTGCCCAAATTGGTATAATTATACTAGGACATAAGGACAAAATGTCAGTTAGGTAATCTTGCTCTCCATTCAATACCAGTTTGACCTGAACACGAACATATCATCAAGTGTTGGGCACTCTAATTGAGGAAAAAAATGTGGTTTAGGTAGGCAATGACCAGATGAGAGGAACAAGAACAATTAGCAATAAAAAAAATATAAACTACTAGAAATACTGAGAAAAGGTTTTATTACCAAACAAACAAACCAAAAAACCCCACCTTTTAGGAGACATGATCATAATTTTCAAATATATAAAAAGCTCCCGCAAAGCATGCTCACTTCATTTCCTCCTAGTCCCTGAAGATAGGAGAAGAAATACTGGGTGTTGGAAAGATTGTGGAATCATAAAGGAAACATAGGGAAACACTTCCTAGAAATTGCAAGGATAAACTCCCAAAGGAGACTAAGCATTGGAGAACAATGTTATGTCTATCAGGAATCTCTCAGTCCATCTGTCTGTCTACCTATCTCTCTGCCTACTGGAATACAGTGTCAAAGAGAGATTAACTAAAGCACTTTTCTTTTCTCTGACTCTAAGATTTTTCCATTTTAGCTTTCTCTTATATGAAGAAGCATTTTCAGTCCCTGCTGTCCCTGCCTATCAAAGAAAAACCTTAGGCAAGAGCTGGCTGATCAGAAGTCAATATGACAATCAGAACAGAATTGCAATCAACAGAGCTACATCAGAGCAAAACCAGAATAAGATGAACACCACATGCTGAATCTTGACTTTTCTAAACATAACATAGTACACTTTTACCTAAGGCTTTCTTTAAGATCAAATGAAAATATGAGACAATGAGCTTAAGAAAAATCTTTCATATGCTCAGCTTTTACCTAGGGAGTTTATGCGTCTGCAACAGAACTTAAAGGAAACTCAAACTTTATAAAACCTAACTTTAAGATTTAAGAAATCTTACTTTGATTTCCTATGCCCATATCGCAATTGTTCACAAAAAGATTCTGAATACTTCCACACAATGGCCATAGCTTTAGTTAGATCAGACTGACTTACCTTCACTGACTTTTTGATGTATATAACTTTATCTGCATCAGGTGGAAATCTGGTCCTTTTGCTTTTACACACTTTTGTTGTAAGTACTTGCACTGATGATAAGTTTTCTAAGTTAAATCAAATAGAAAGTAATAAACATTTTTTTTTTTAATTTCAAATTTGTATTTTGCATCTTTTTTTCTGTAATCTTACCTTTACAATATAACCACCTTTAATTTCACAAAAGACTTGCATACAAGTGGAACATATGCAATTACAATTCAACAGAGGAAACAAAAAAAGGGAGGATTTAACATCTGAAAAGAAACCATAGGATAAGAAGCATGAATATTCCTAATCTGGTTTTGTAGCATGATGAAACATCACTTGAAGCATAAAAATGATATGTGTGGCTTTATTTTGACTGGTTCTGATTTAAGGATATGAGGGAGATGGGAAAGGAAGATCAGTTATGCACACTGTGCTTATTGGTTATTGTTTTGCAGGCATACAGGCCAATAAGAGCTGGCCTTCAAATAGTCAGGTGAGATAACTAATAGAAATATAGATGAATCAACCTAAAATGTAAAATACAGTATTCAAAACTTGTGGGTGACCCAGTGTAAATACTTAAACATCTGATCAAATATAGACCTCTCCAATCTAGATGTCTATGTCTTGCTAGTCATCTGGCTTCCCTTCATAACTAGTGGAGGAACATCTAGAATAGAATTCACCCTAACAAGGATGTCCAAAATGTCAGATGAATTACACCTTGCAAATGCCCAGTTCTCTTTATTGGCTGTAAAAATAGCTTATGCTGATCATTTCAGAAGATCTACACAGTACTTATCTAAAATTAGGTGAGATTAATTTCACGATTAATCTGTTGTTATTACCTCAGCAGGCTGTTTAAAGCTAGTTAAGACATCTCATGAGACCTGCAAAACATACAAGCTATGTGTTTGTTTTGCAGTATTGACTTTCCCACATTGGGAAAGCCATGGAGAGAAGCAGGCTGCTCCTGTAAAGTACACACTGTCTGGATGAATGCAGACTTCAAACAAAAACTGGTGGCTTTGCAACTCACTTTCAACCAGTGAGACCATGCTAAAATGTGATTCCTTAGTGGGATTCCTGATTAAGCTACCTTCTGCTTTTGTCCATGAAATATCCGCATGTAAATCAGTTTTCCCAAATTTACTATTCTTTCAGATTGCTAGACAAGTTGTAGGAGGATTTGGGGGTAGGAGAATGTTCTGGTTTTGGCTGGGATAGAGTTAATGTTCTTCATAGCAGCTATTATGGGGCTAACACAGGAATGTTTTCGTTACCGCTGAGCAGTGCTCACATGGAGCCAAGGCCTTTTCTGCTTCTCCCCCCGCCCCACCAGCGAGGAGGCTGGGGGGGCACAAGAAGTTGGGAGGGGACACAGCTGGGACAGCTGACCCCAACTGACTCAAGGGATGTCCCAGACCATATGACATCATGCTCAGCAGATAAAGCTGGGGGAAGAAGGAGGAAGGGGGGACGTTCGGAGTGATGGCCTTTGTCTTCCCAAGTAAAGGTTACGCGTGATGGAGCCCTCCTTTCCTGGAGATGGCTGAACACCTGCCTGCTGATGGGAAGTGGTGAATGAATTCCTTGCTTTGCTTTGCTTGCATGCGCGGCTTTTGCTTTACCTATTAAACTGTCTTTATCTCAGCCCACGAGTTTTCTCACTTTTGCTCTTCTGATTCTCTCCCCATCCCACCCGGGGGGAGTGAGCAAGTGGCTGTGTGGTGCTTAGTTGCCAGCTGGGGTTAAACAATGACAGGGTAAAATTTGTGATCCTAGGAAATGACTGTTGTGAGAATTTGATACGGAGTAATAAAAAGTAATTTAAGGGAAAGTATTAAAAATCAAATAACAGCAACAATAATTACAATAATTGTTCCACTCCCATATTCAATAGTCTCTAATGCATCAAAGCATTCTGTATTCCTCTGTATAGAGATATATACCAACCCCCAAAAGACTGGAGAGACAGCTTTTACAGGTTTACTATTCCCTTGCACCAAAGGGAAAGGGATGAGCAGAAAGCAGGTGGATCTTTCACACTGTACCTCTCTTTAAATGCAATGGTTGACATTTTTATGTCCAGGATTTCCAGGGTAGAAGTATATGCATACACCTGGTATGATACAGGTACTGTGAATCTAATGTGTCTGACTTACTCCTGCACACGGAACACATCTGGATAGCTCATTCACTGTAATTGAAAAGGGTCTTGAGTGCATCAGATTATTTTACTGTAAATGTGACATCCAATTCTAATGTCACTTCTTATCCGTTATGTTCAGAAATCCAAGAACCAAATCAAACTTCAAGATGTCCATAGACTCCAGAAAAAGTACAAAGTTTTCAAATTCTGTTCAGAAAAAAATTTCTGCATAACAGGAAAAAAACAACAAAATCAGGCATGGCCATGTAACAGCATTACTCATCAGCAAAACATTCTGAGCCTGTACAAAAAAGAACATAATGTATTATTGGCACAAGGCATAGTATTCTGTTTTTTTCCTGAAAACTCTTCTTGTCAGAAATTTTGCCTGGGTGACCTTAAAAGTTCAGTTTCTTGAATACTTATGTGTTGATCTTTTTCACACAACTTTGTCATAGTAAAGAAACCCACAGTCACACAAATTTTTCCATGAGTCAGCAGAGAAGTTAGTAATGACTTTTGAGAAAGTATTAATAAACAGGTAATATTCTTACCTATACTGTAGCACAGGTAATTACATATTATACAATAGATGTAACATACTATTCAGCTGTTATATTCATTATCCATTTATCTTTCCTATGTATTTCACAGCAGCTTGTAAAGCTCTAAATTTTTAAAAGCTTGCACAAAAAGAAATGTATTTGAAAATTATGGTCTCAGATTAGTCAGAAAATAGAGGTAAAGAATCATGTGAAAATAAAAAAAAATACTAATCTCTCTTGAATTTTGTTACTTGTGAGATATATGGGAGTTTTTAAATAGTTTGCTCTCAATATTTTACTTTCTTTTACCTATCAGTGAGAACAAATGGGTTAGATAAAAAGGACTAAACAAAAAAAAGATTACTATTTGTTTTTCCTGCTTTATTGTTAAACTATTGAACAAAAAAATAAACCTAAAATCTCTTATGCTTTTACCAAACCCAACATTTTTCATTAAATTATTACACAAATTTCAGTTAATTCTCCTGCAGCCTTTTGTACACCTGAGGCAACTGCTGAAGAGCTCCAAATTCAGATGCTTTTCAGACCTAGAGCTGAGGAGCACAGTGTGAAGTGTTTTGTGCTATTTTGTGCTTCATAGGCAGTCATGACTTTTTTTTTTAATCCTTCTGTATTTGGCAATTATTTTGTCCTTTGCTATGGTGTTAATGTGTACTTCTTTCATTTTTTTTTATACAGCAGGGATGTTCTGGGCCCCACATAAACAGCCAGGAGTGCTGCCCAAGTACCTGGCATCACTTGGTGACCTCCCTGAAGCTGACCATGAAGGAAATTGCTGAATTTCAAAGGGAAAGATCTGTCCTCTCTTTGGAGAATGATCCTTGCTAAATGAAGAGCCACCAAAGGAGAAAATGATGGTTTATGTACAAATTACCCTACAATTTCTCTAAAGACCCTTTTTATTTATGAGCAAATTATAAGAATAGAAGCTTCCATAAGGCAAAGATATAGTTCTGGTCTGTCAGCAGCTCCCTACAATAAATTTTTTAAAATGCTTAGCAGTAGAATGGAAAGATTGTTTTATCTGTTTCAAAGCTGCCTAATTTGACAGAGGAGATGGATGAAACCAGTTTCCATTGCTGGCACCCTACCTCCCTCTCATGCATCCTCACTGAATGCCAACAATGAAACATTGATACTCGACGTGTCCTATTTGTACAAACAGGTTGCTGAGGGAGCCGGAGCTGACTAAAGTGTGCAGGGAATTTAAAAAAAAAAAAGACTTAAAATGACCAAACCTAAATGTTTAAAATCTAATAGCCTGAGGCAGAAAGTCAAGATATTTTCCCACTTTGAAGGAGGAAGGGAAATAAGCAGTGTTCAATGTTGCAACAAGAACTAGCTACCAAATTCTAAGCTGGCAATGGCTGGTTAGAGAGACACGTGCAGGTTATGCTCATTGTGATTTAGAAGACTGTACCAGAAAGGACAGAAATGTTCTGGAAGACAAATATCTTAATACTTGCAATCTGTTTCCCATGATGTAGATTTTGAATCAGTTTTGAATATGATTGATACCCTAATTTTTCAGCAGGGAACCAGGTGAATACCCTGATGAAACCTTGATCTTAAGCTAACAAGCTAAGTGTTCACTAACATGTTATCTTGAGATAACCAAGTTACCTGAAGTTAACCAAGCTAACTGCAGTGCATTCTGCATAAAGGCCCATTGTAATATAGGTGAGTGCCAGATATTTTTCTCCGATTTCTGTAAGTGTCATTCTGTCACAAACTCCATTGTATTTATCAGGGTCATGACTCTTCGTGCCTCAGAAAATCAGGCATAAAAAAGGCACTCAAAAATCAAGGCAATTACAAGGCATGTCTGATTTGAAGAAATTTGGCCTTAGTTGACAGGATATATTTTGGAAAACCATTTTTGTGGAGGAAGCTTTTATCTGACATTCAAAAATTCCAACATCAAAAAGTTATAATGCCTGTGGGGGGAATATAAATGGTAAACTGAAAGAAGATTAAAAGTGACTAAGTCATAAAGTCTATAAGCTATGGAAAAAGAGAGAAGATAAAGCAAACAGCTAACTCAATTTGATGTTGCAGCTGAAAGTCTACATTTACAGAAAAGCTCCTTCTGTTGCTTTTACATAGGCTCTTTATTCTCATCAGGTGATGAACAGCTTAGCGAGCTTAGGTTATGGGCATAATAAATGTTCAAAACCCTGCCAAAATACATGCAAATGACAAAGGTAAGAGTACATGCCCAAGAATAACTTATAAGCCCCACATCTGTAAGAACAATATAACAGCAACAGAAGTTCATTATGCACAGGAACAGACCAGAATTTGACAGCTTTCCACTACAGTTTGCAGGAAAAGAAATGTTATCATGGTATTTCATAGTAAATACTCGCAATGATACTCCTGCTGGCAAGCTGTCAGTTAGCACACGTTGTTTCCCTGCATTTCCTGTTTGCAGAGAAAGAAGAAAACTGCTAAAAATACACTAACATAGTAGTGTTAGTTTTCAAACAACAATCCTCTGCACCTTTTAATGATCACACCTCTAATATGCCAAGAAGGGCACAGTTTCTTACTGAGTATCCTGTTGGTGTTAAAGGAACACTGAAATATCATACCAGTTTAGCAACAGAAGCTAATTTATCATTTTGATTTCCTCCCTGGTGAGCACTGACAAGTTTTTTTAAATATTTGCATCTTTGTAGGATCTATGGAAAGCCCTATGTAATGGCTGGAAAAGCAGTTCACGTGAAATTTCTGCATGGGCAGAAGTTCTTATGGTTCTTTGAGATGACCTTTAAATTTCAATAAAACCGTGTGGTTTAGATGGAAGAAATATTGTAGGGAAAACAAGTAGTGTACTGACTGGTTGCGGTTTAGGCCTGGTTATTCTGTATTGCATGAAGTGTGTAAACTCAGGCAGTTATGGAGGCATTAAGAAAGGCATGAAGATAAATTGTCCCAGAGGCTCCTAGGCTTGTGTTATCTTACTACAAAGTGAAACCAAATAAAACAAAAATCTCTAATTTGTCCTGAGTGTAAATTCTAAAAATAATCTAGATACTCTGCTGCTAACCACAAAAATATATAGCTAAAGGAAAACCGAAAAACATCATAAGAAGATGTCCAGAAACATTTCATTTGCAAAGGCAAACACTTGCAGGATCATATTTTCATTTTCTTATGCAGCTTTAGTCCTGAGTGAGGCAACAGCCTGTGGTGAATATATATGATCCTGAAGTGCAAGATCATGTCATGTTGCATAAGCACAATGACAAAGGAATTACAATTGTCTAAGGAAGTGTAAATCTGCCATGTCTTAACATTTGAGATTTTCAACTTAAATAACCCTCCTTTAAGTGACTTTTGTATAAAGATTATGTAATTTATTAAGATTTACATTTAATGAAAAACAGTTGAAAAGCTATGAATGTGTTTTCCCCAATGTAACGTGAGGCTAAATTAAACTTAGCATAGCATCTTAGATCATAGCATCTGGGGGGAAACATGGAATTCCTGTGCTGTTTATTGATGTGTTACTGGTTTTGTGTTGCTGATTACTTGTCAAGTTAAAGCATTCATTATTAGTCTCCGCTTTTTCAGGAATGCATGCACAGAAGGACAATTGTTGGAGTTTATAATGTAGAGGAAAATAAACACCTCTTCCACTGGGCAAGTGAGCTGTGGGAGATGCTTTCCTAGCCTGAAGGTTTTCCCCTGTTGAAGTTCACAGGCTTTTTGCAAATAAGAAGTAAATGGATATATTAGATCTTGAAAACTTCCTGTCAGCTTTTCATTTACTAAACAGAGATTGGCTTTTTAGAATTTCAGAGCAGAAAATACAGAAAATCTTGTCAAAGAAATATAAAGAGTAGACGATACAGCCCTGATCTTCTGATCTGTCTAATCTATACTTTGCATTTACATTTGTACTGCTCCCGACTGTTTTGGCCTTCTCTCTGGGATTCCTGTTATTTTGGTTTCAGAAGTAGTTATTTTGATTCGGAAGGCGTGATCATTGCTGACAGTACAGACTGGTGGAGAACAGCAACCATTCTACCATTCCTTCCCACATGAAGATGATCCTTTGTGAGGGCCTTGGTGGCTGGGGATGGCAGAAGGCAGGCTCTTGTCACCTCAGCAGTCTTTGCCTGATGGGGAAATGTTATACTCTTCCCTGTTAAAATGCTGAAAGTAGTGCTAAAGCTCTGCAACAACATGGATGGAGATGTTTAAGAGTCATTCTTCAGTTTTAAACTGTGCTTCTGACAATGAATCACATCAAACAATGATTAACAGTGGTTTAATCACTGAGCCTGTACTTTGCCACTATCACAAATCCAAAAATCTCTTCTTGCATACCTTGGGGCTCTATATTAGTGCTAGGAAAAACCTCAATGGTTCTTGTCAATCAGTAACAGATTATTGTATCTTTAAAGAGATTTATGTACAGATTGGAAAATACTCTCTAGTATTGATGGCATAAATCTACCAGAAAATTTCAGATACGTGCCAGTTCTTAAAAATCATCCGTGTGTGTTGACATTTTGTATTATAATGTGACAAGAAAAGAACTTTTCTTCATTTGATGATACTCATCCATAACTGATGATACATGCAATTTACGATACCAAGGGCTTGAATTTAACCTTATATTTTGGCTTTAAAGTACAAAGATTATAACAGATTTTCTCTGATTTAGATCTAGTTGTTTGATCATTAGACCTTGTTTCTTTAAAATAGCTAGAACTTTATTTATTTATTTATTTAAAATTACAACTGTGCAGTGCTCTAAAGATTTCTAACTTTAGGCTTCTTTGCACTATAGAAACCATTTTTATTCCAATTTATCAGCATAACTCCTTTTAATTAAGGTTTCCATTTGATTTCTAGCCACTTGTTTAATCTAGGACCCAGGTCTTGCTGAAAAGTTTTGCTCTAGAATTTAGCTTAGAAGGAGGAAAAAAAATGCTCAGTGGAAAATCTTTTTTGCACTCCTTCTGAAATAAAAAGAATTTTGAAATAAGAATAGTAGACAAGCTATCTATCTTGCTGATCTTGCATTCCCAAACCTCTAGTGAGTTCAAAATGTTGTATTTAAGCATGTACTCTGTTTCCTTCAGCTGCTCAGCTTTGTAACCTAAGGTTATAGCATAAATGTCAGTTCCCTTAATTCTTCCTGCCAGCTCTTTTAATTATTCCGTGACCAATGATTTTTATGTAATATCTCCAGTTACAACTTCAAAATTCCTTCCGAGCTTGTCCAACAGTGGAATTTTATATAAAAATGAATAATGTAAAAGATTCAGTATTGATAGTTCTACTCAGTATACTGTGTTCTTCAACTCCCACTCCTACTCAGGAACAGAATTCTTGCTTGTCCAACTAACTACAGCTGTGAAGCCAGCACATCATAGTAACTCAGTGTCATGTTATTACAGCAATAGTAAGGTGTCCTAGTTTCAGCTGGGATAGAGTTAACTGTCTTCCTAGTAGCTGGTACAGTGCTATGTTTTGAGTTCAGTATGCGAAGAATGTTGATAACACTGATGTTTTCAGTTGTTGCTCAGTAGTGTTTAGTCTAAAGTCAAGGATTTTTCAGCTTCTCATGCCCAGCCAGCGAGAAAGCTGGAGGGGCACAAGAAGTTGGCACAGGACACAGCCAGGGCAGCTGACCCAAACTGGCCAACGGGGTATTCCATACCATGTGATGTCCCATCTAGTATAGGAACTGGGAGGTGGGGGCGGGGAATCGCGGCTCGGGGACTAGCTGGGTGTCAGTCGGCGGGTGGTGAGCAATTGCACTACGCATCATTTGTACATTCCAATCCTTTCATTATTACTGTTGTCATTTTATTAGTGTTATCATTATCATTATTAGTTTCTTCTTTTCTGTTCTATTAAACCGTTCTTATCTCAACCCGTGGGTTTTGCTTCTTTTCCCGATTTTCTCCCCCATCCCACTGGATGGGGGGGGAGTGAGTGAGCGGCTGCGTAGTGCTTAGTTGCTGGCTGGGGTTAAACCTCGACATAAGGTTACTGGATTTTAACAAAAACGAAACAGACACTAAAGACATAATTATGATAGGAAACATGCTTCTTGTGTCTTCTTACATGGTGAGAAAAACATCTCAATATGCAAAATTAAAGGGCATTCCAGTGTTCTTTTGGTCAGAAGTCTGAATTTTGGAATTGTTTCAGCCAATACAGGGCCATCTTTGCTCTACTTTCCAGGCCATAACAAGTTTATGCCTAGCCCACTTGGTGCTCACATGAAGAAGCTCAGACCTGTCTGCCTCCGTGTGTATATGCTTACTATATCTTGAACTATTTTTTTCTATGTGGGGCTTTATAGGTAGGAAGCAGGATCAGAAACATAACAACTGTTCTCTCTCATGTTAAACATATTCTGATACATCACCATCAGCTGCCAAGCCTTCTACTGCACTTTTGCCCTGGGAAAGATGGCATAAGGTGCAGATTTTTGGGGGAAGCTCACAGAATATTTGCTTTTAACATATCAGGATCTACTTCCACATCCTTTGAAGAGATGGTGGTTGAGTCTGCACAGTTTTCTCCTTCTTTACTTGAACTAAGGTAAGACTACACACACCTTTCTGGGGATAAATCTGACTACAATATTTTGGACTTCATTTCCAGATGTTAATTTTACATCTCATCTAGGAAAAGCTGATAGCAAACATTTAATTTCTTGGCTTGCAGATTGAAAACAACAACAGTAACAACCACAAGTATCTCCCAGTATTTCTCTTTATCTGGCTTTATGGTAAGAATACATGTTCCAATAAAATGGGTTTTATCCCAGACAAAAACTCATGCACATGTTTCTATTGTTTCGAGTCCTGTTTTCATTTTCTCATTTGTATTTCTCACAGCATAAATAGATACAATTCATACTCAAAGGATATTTGGTTTTGTATTTACAAGGTGTGGGCTGAACTGTGAGACTACAGCTGTTGGGTGCTGAAGATGGCAGCCGAGGAACAACGGAGTTAGTCTCCACTATAGCTGGTGAGACACCTATATAGCAGGACTTATTCCTTTTCTACCATACACTTTTTCCTTTCCACATCTGTTCTTTTTCTTCTTGTTGAAGGTAAAGTAATCCTTTTTGGGATCCGTTGGAGAACTTTAGCATTTTAATGACTGAGCTTTTAAGGAGAAATTAGACTGACTTCACTCACCAGCCAGTCATCCTTGAAATAAACCCCAACAAAATAAACTTTTCTCTTGGTATAACAAAAGAAACTAGAGTAAGACCAATGGAGCATTTCCTTTATATGTTCAGTTGCTAAAGGAAACAGAACCTTCCTAATGTGCCAAGCAGCAACATGAGCTCAATGAGCTGACACTTCTGTAAGCATTTTTACCACTGCATCAGGAAATGGTTGCTATGGAGAGAAGCTGGCTGCTAAAGTGACTGTAAAGAAATGTTTCCTTCTTTCTTCCTTTGTTTTCTTGAAGGACCTTTTGTTTTGCACTTGTTGAAATTAAAACATTTTGCTTTTCTTAAGGAATGAAGAGTATCCCAAAACATGCATTGGACTTGAATCAATTAGGATATTAAACAGTAATACCTACCTTATTGAAAAAACTGTGCAAAACCTTCTCATTCATTGCCATTTCCACTAAAGCTATGACATATATATGTCTTGTTTCTCACTGTCTCCTAATTTCTCTACACCTTCTGCTGCCCATTTGATACCCTAATTACCTAAAGATAAAATTATTCTCCCTTTCATCTGTTGATCTGGTTGAACTGCTTTCCTTTCAGTATTATTAAGCCAATTACTTATATCCAGCTCCTACTGACTGCTGTCCAAAGACAGCTTCTGATGTAGTGAAAATATGAGCTACTGTTTTGCTGTAAGTGTATTATCTGAAATATGATGACTATGATACATCTATGGTCAGTCTTCTATTACGTGCAATGAAAGCGACTTCACCATTTGCTGTGATATGTAGACCTTTGCAGTCAAATATGTTGCAGATATGGAAAAAATGTTATTACCTGGAATTTTGACTCATTATGCTGTCTTGCTTTCTTTTTCCATTGAACTTTCTGTTGCATAGAGATAAGTATTATAAGGTTTTTAATTTAACGTATGTGCATTTTTCATATTACTAATACTTAATATTTAAATGTGCCTTAGTATGCATAGAAAATTATATCATAAACCTCTGCTTAGAGGTGACTATTAATTTGTGATGATTCAAATGCAATCCTCTAATAGTCATGGACTTAATTCAGCAGAAAATCTACAGATTTCTGATTCTTTCAGTTTTCAAAAGACCCACTTCAGGACAGGATAAGTCTATACTCCTATGAGCTTGCTTTCATGGCTCATGCCATGGAAGAAGTCAGATTAAGAAAAGAGAAGCCAATGAAAATAGCATCTTCTACAGCTAAGAGTAAAAACCACATCTACCCAGAAGTGTTCTTCTAGATGGTTCTATGCATCTAATAAAATACTTAAAGCTGAACCAATGAAATAGTAATTTCTAACTAGAGAGGTTTTATTTCTTTATTTACTTACCTGTTTGTTCTCAGTGACTGCTCTCAGAGTTACAGGATGCCAGGAAGGAAAGATAACAGATATATCTTTATATATCAGGATCTAAGGAAGCTAAGCTACCACACCTGGAATTCAGTAGCTGTTGAAAAGAAGCTATTACTTATCTGAATAAAAATTTCCTAGATAATAGATGATCAAGGCACCTGTATCGCCTCTTTCCTTTTTTTAAAATCTTTTTCATTTTTTTCTTCTTAGAGTATTGGTGCTATTTGGAAATGTAAATTTATATGAGGGCTTGATCCTGTGAATCAACACTAGGAAGGATGATGGTGTAAGATGGTTGGCATATGGTGAGTAAAACTACCCATCCATAGCAGAAAGTGCAGGTCTGACTCCATGGAGGTGTTTCTCTTCTTTTGAACAGGCATGTGGGACATGAGAATAGAAACAGGGTGTGGATACCATTCCATCTTGAATGGTCATAGATCAAATCTTTTGTTTCTTATTAGTTCCACAGTATTGTTAATCTAGAAAATCTTCTTTTAGGGATAAATAATTTTTTTCTTGGCACTATGGACTAGCCAGCAAGAAAAAATGTTACTCTTAAGTTTACAGTACTCTGTGTGGTCCACTGCTAGAGTTCCAAACCTGGAGTTTGCCCTGTTGCAATAATTTGCTTAGTGTATTTTAAACAATGCAGTTGTGTAGTAATCTGAACTGTGAAGGATTGTATCCATTTTATCAAAAAGCTTTACTATACAGAATACATTTTAAATTTCCATAATGGTGGGATATATATGTGCATACACACACATATAGCATACGTGTCTGTGTGTGCGCATGCATGCATATTGTGTGGTTTATATGCAAATGTCTGTATTCTCCAGTAAATAACTGAAAAAATATAAACCTTGTTCTATATCCCCTTAAAAACATATTTGCATTATGAAACAAGCTGTTCATGTTAATCTTAGAACAAATGAACTATAACCATTCTGCAAACATAGCATAAACATTAACATCTGCATGCACTTCATATAAGCCTGGTTACCTATCTTCCTCTCATGTTGTAGTCTTGATCTCTTTTTAACTCCTCACATTTCCATTCGTTAAGTGGTTTCAGAAAATCTTTTCATGAAGCGGAGGTAAATGAATACTTGATCTTGTCATCTTTAAACAATGTTCTTGAAGGGATTACTGAAATTTAATTGATCATTTTCATTACTTTATTATAGGTACAATAAAAGCATACATAGCCTTTGAAATAATTCTAGGCAGCTCCCTCATTTTAGGCTGCCATCATACTCCCTAAATTTCTGACTTTAAACCCTAAATTGTAGGTTACAGTATAAAGGTGTGTATGCATATACAATATTTGTATCACTGTCAATATGGAGAAGATATAAATATTCTATCAAGATAGACGTATGAATTAAAAAAAAAAAAAGCCACTACCTTTCACTGTTTCTCATACATGGAAAACATTGTAATAGTTCTGAGCTACCCACACATTTCTCGCTTTATTTTTAGTATCTTTTTTTCACCACATTTTGGAAGAATCGTTGCTATTCTATCCTTATGACTTAAACATTTAAGGAAAGGGGGGGAGTTGAGTTCATGAATCCTATGAGCTGGTCCAGTACCATTTCATTTTACCACACTTGTGATGCTTTGTAAATTAAGGCATAACAGAATGTGACTGCAGCTAGATATAGAAATTCTCTGGACACCTTTATCCAGGTGAGTTCTTGAAGTCAGCCCTTGAAAAAAGGATAGCATGGCCTTTTTGGTGCATCAGTGTGGACCTAACAGCCTGGCTGAGGGGTAAGATTAATTATCCAGGACTCATTGCTATATGAACATGTCTACCTTCTTTCTGGGATCCAAGTTAATAAGACCACTGAGTATAAGGCTATGCTGTATCAACATGTCCAGTGCTCACTGGGGCATCTTTATATGGTGATGCCTTTTGCAGTTCAGACATGACCTGAGACATGATTAGGCTCATATTGCCTTTTAGGAAAGCTCCAACATGCTATTGCTTTTTCCTGCATTTCTCCTTCCAGTCTCCTTTCCTTTCTACATCTGAAAGTGATTGTATGTATATTCTTGGGCAGAGAGGAGCTTAAGTCGATCATTTCCTCTGATTTTCATGGGGTGCAGTTAGGAGCAACTCAAAGAGTCAGATGAAGATGCCAAGAAATAAATTTTAGCATTTTTGTTTCATTTTCTATCTTGTGAATATACCTTGGTAAACTACTGTCCAAAATTTGTAAAGGAGATGTCTGAGGACACATTTTGAGTGCCATCTCTGATCTTTGGAGTCCCTTGAGTGAAACTGTGGGGAACAATTATTGTAGGCAGACTCTTACTTACAGATCTTTCTCCACTCTTTTGCTTTGAAACATCTAACTCTGTGAACGTTAGGGTGTACACTGCTGTATTTCTCTTCTTTATGAAATGTTTCTGAGACACTTTCTCTGGTATGCTAATTTGGTTAGCTTGTCTTTCTTTGTGCTCAGTTGTATCTAGTTGTTCATCGATGTCAGTAAAGTCTTGCAAACTCTTTCATGGAATACTTTGATTATGCTGAAGGATCAACAGTTTTAAAATCTTTGAGAGTTTTCATGCCTGCATACTTGAAATTCACCTCTTAGACTAATACACTTCTAAACCAGAAGCCTTTCTCAAAACAGGATTTTGGATATAATGTCTTATAGTAGCAAGGATGATGAAGAAAACAGTAGATTCCAAAACTGAAGAATTATACTAGTTCCATTTGATCTTTTTAGAACTACTCTGACAAGATTTTGCTCATAAAGACGATTCTGTTGGGAGTTAATGCAATAAAAGTTGTAGATTTTGAGTTAATAGCCTTTGGAAAGATGTTTTCTATTCTTTAGTTCAATTTTATTTTGAAATAAGTAGATGCTTTAAAAGTCCCTTACTCTCTCATTCGGATTTCATCAGGTTCTGCTATAGGTATAGTGGTTCTTTTCTTTCACATTTGCTAATATCTTTTTTTTTTTCCTTCCCATTGCTAACTATTCAACATTTTGAAGCTGAAAAGCCTGAAAAGTATAACCAGTTACAAGATTTTTTTTGTTTTGCTTGTTCTGCTTGTTCTAAGATTAATCATATTCCTGCCATTTATTTTACCTCTGCCCTGTGTGTTCTGTTTAGAAAGAAGATTGAAAGCAGACAAGCAAATCAGCTTTCCTAGTGAAAATGGCTGCTTTACCTTCTGGGTATAACCATTTCTTAAAATCTTTTAAATAATTATGATCATAAAACAAAATCCTTGCAAAAACTTTATAATTCACTGTAATTCATTTTATGATTCTACAGTTATTATCAATCTAATTTTATAAACACTAAGGTTACAAAAAATGAGTTTCTTCTTTTTGCCTTACTCATACTTTAATTCCTGTAGAATCCTGCCTCAATGGACCAGAAAGAATTTGTCAAGATCAGAGGAAGTCATCTGTCAGTATAGGTGAATAAGAAACTATTTTAGCTGGTCAACTAGTAAGGAGACATACTGTAGGTTTTTGTTTTATTTATAAGGAATATTGCTCTGCCTCCCCAAACGGCACAGGGTGCTCGGGAACAGTACAAATCTCTGTGCTGCTGTTTCAGTCAGCCTTGCCGTGAGCTAGAACTACTTCATGGAAGCAGATTGTCCCTTTAATCCCTAGCTGCTCTACTGGGATTACTCTCTGCAGGTCTCATGTGGAATACTGCCCATTGCAAATTGAATACATATGAAATGATTCTCCATAACTGTCTCACAGTCCACTAAACAACCATGAAATGAAATTAGCTTTTCTTCATTACTAACTTAAACCACATTCAAGTCAGAATATTATGAAAAATCATTCCTGATTATCAATTTCCTGACCCATCTACTATCCCCCAGCTTGGGGCTTTTATGTAATTGATCTAGGGTTTTTTGGTTTTAAAGCAATAGTTTCTGATTTAGGAAACCGTACCTGAGAGAAACTTTAAAGCTTCTGCCCTCTCTCCTTTTCTTTGTGTGTGATAAAAACTTTGATTCTAAGTGTAAATGTAAGTGCTCATTCTTTAGCCATTCTAGAGTATTTCTTTGTCCTTGTGTTATCTTCCTTACTTAAACTATCTCCAGGTTTTCTTTTCCAGCATACCATTTCCATTATGAGTGAGACCAAAGGAGAAGGAGAGGGTCTTAAGATAAAATGTTTTCTCTTCTTTCTGCCATTTTTATGTCTTTTAATTTACTTAGATATTTAATCTATACTTTCCGTTATGCCTGAGAATACTTAAAAAATTACAAAATCCTGATGTTTGATGTATTACAGGGTGTAATCTTCTGTCCTGTTCTACAAATTGGCAAATGACGATCTTGCATGAAGGCCTGGTAGACTTCAAACAAACTGTCTGAAACAAGTAGTGACATTTCACTTGCTGGTCTTTATTATTCACTGTATTTTAGATGCCAGCACAGATGTGAGGGAGAATAATTGACTGAGCACTGTACCAAAGAGAGACTTCTGTAAATAGTGTAACTTGCATTCAAAACAATGCACTGCTATCGATCTCAAATACATACAGTCCTCTTACATCAGCCATCAAGACTTTTACATTCTTCTAGAAGAACACACATAAACACAGGGACAGATTAGCCTGTGGATGGATGAAGGAATGAGTAGAAAATAAATGATTTATATAGTACACAGTTGGCTTATGCCAGGCAATGAGCTGCTGTTGCCTTTTTGTGTGTGTGTGTGTGTGTGTGTGTGTGTGTGTGTGTGTGTCTGATTTATTCATTTTCTGGGAGGGGGAAAAAAAAAAGAGGTATAGCTTGCTTTTTTTCAGAAGAAGAACCCTCTCCATTTGAAATCAGAGGCAACATACAGCCAAAGGTTCCAGTATCTGAGAGATAAACGCTTAGATAAGATTATTGTGCTGGGTGCAGGTGCCCAGGTATTGGCAGCGTGGGCTGCAGGGGTGGCCTTTGAGGGAAAAGGACAGGGGCTGCCCCATGCCAGACACAGCCGGTCCCCACAGACCCACCGCAGGGCACAGCTGAGCCCCTCAGCCAAGCTGGTAGCACCTCTGGGAAAGCATATTCAAGAAAGGGCATAAAACACCAGACAGAGGAGGAGGAGAGAGCAAAAAAGCGTGAGAGGAAGGCCAACAACAGAGGAGGAGGCGGCATTACTGTAACAAACCAACAAAATTAATTGAAATTTCTCCAAGTTGAGCCTGTTTTACCCACAACAAAACCTGGTAAGCAATCTCCCTGCCTTTATCCTGACCCACAGGCTTTCTCCTTCATGTTCTCCCTATTTTCTCCCCTGTCCCACTGAGGGGAGGGGAGTGAACAAGCAGCCACGTGGGTGCTTGGCTGCTAGCCACGGGGTCATGGGCTCTAACTAGTGTGCTATGTGGTGCAAAAGCAGTTGCAGAAATATATGAGGGCAGCAAGGGAAGCTGGAATCTGCCCATCTCCCTCCTTCTCTATGAGTCAACAATACAAGTCATCAAGTGCAGTTCATCATATTTAAAAGGTGCTTGTTGCATTTTTGGGGGGTAAAACAATAGAATTGGCAGATATCACCACTGGATGAGAAAACGTATACAGTTCTGTCCTCCAGGGAACTTCTCAGAAATTTTGGTGCACCACCCAAGGCAGATATTTTTGGCAGTGCAAAGAAGGGCCAGTAGATCAGGTGAGTGCCATTTGTAGCTGTCATTATTATTGAAAAGCTATTGGTCCCCCAGGAGGCCACAGGTGGGGGGCCTTAACTACACTAGTTTTTACTTTACTCTCCCCTTCCACATTACGTTGCTCCATTAATCCCAGCTTTCTGAGTATTTTATGGTAAGAGTTAAATTTATAACAGTATTTTGTCAAGTAAGAGACCAAAAATAGTGCAATTAATGTAAATATGATTGTTTAGTCATTACTTTTTTAATATTGGCATGGTAGTTTTGCACTTCTGTGTAATAGATCAAATGGACTTATGCTGCCAATTTTTAGATTCAATTAATAAAAGCTATAAAAAATATGTTAAATAAGCATGTGGCTCCTTTTCAGCCATCTTCCATGCAAATAACAAGCAGAAATATTTATTTGTTTTCCACAGATATTAAATTTCTGTTGGCCAAATTGTGCCTGTGGGTATAACCATGCTGAGGTTGTTTAAAGTATGTTTTTATTTTCTGTAATGATTGATATGTCAGGGAATCTCAGGAAACTTGCCTGAAGAAATTTTTCTTGATATTCACAGGAACAAACCTGTATTCATTGTAAGCATAAAACAGAACAATTTTCAGGTTCTAAAGAACATTATAAATTAATGGAACTCCTAAAGAGGGATCAGAGTTATTTTGTTTCAAAAAGTGTTTGCTTGTATTTCTCATTAATAAAATATGATTTCAAGTATGAAAGGAGGTAAAATTGATTTTGTACCAACTGACACATGTGCCTATGGCACTAATATTATGGTGATGTGCTCAATAAGAGTGGTCTGAGATCAATGTAAAAGCACTTAGAGCAATATTCTTAATTTTCAACTGTGGTGTTTTCAGGCTGTTTGCTTTATAATTAACTAAGCCAACAAGTTATATGAAGAAAACAATATTAAACCATGCAGATTTTCTGAGAAGGAAAATAGTCAGATTATTATTAACACTAAAGGTGTTCATTATCCATCTGTTACAACAAATTCCATTGGGTTTTTTTATATGAAAAGACAACTGTGGAAACTACTTTTAAGTTTTCTGGAATGATACATTAGAGCTATATTTAATTTGTAAATTGATGTGATTTTCTTGTTAACCTCAACATTCAGATCAACCTTTTCTGTTTGATTGTCTACCATTTTTGGTCGTATTTAATTTCATTTAGACTATAAGGCCTTTGTGATAGGCATCATGTCTTCACCACTGTGCTAGTACAAAAATATGTGTTGTTACATGGATGAGAACCTCTGAATTCACTTCTAAGATCAATTACACAGTAATTGTAGTGACTGTTAGAAAATGCTGACTTCCAGTGACCTGGGAAAGTTTTTGTTTGTATGTTTGATTTTAATCACAACTGAGAAAAAAAAAAAAAAACATAATGTGCAATACAAATGCTAATAACTAAACTGATGTCAGCTTGAACACTGGATATGTTTCAAAAAGTCTAACTCCCTGATGAGGTGATGCTCCTTGATTCATAAAAGTTTCAATTTGAAACAAACAAAAAAACCATGAAAGAAAACACTCCAGTACCCAATGGTTCACTAATGTGCTGTAACTAGCTTTTCTTGGAACAATTAAATTATCCCAGAACACATTATATTTGAAATTACTAAGAAATCTCTATACCAAAACACAAAAAGAGTTACAGCTGATATAACATTCCAGTGAGGCCCAGAATGGTGCAGAGTAATCACACAGCTCCTTTGTGTTTACTCTCCAAAATGTTAACAGGTCTGACCGGGATTTAAATACTTAGAGTAGAAATGAAATTTTTATAGTTACTATGGGGACCGTGGAGAAACAAGTAATAGCAACCTTACAGTAAAGACAGCTTTAGAAGACAAGTGACATTTAGTTCATAAGAGGCAGCATATGCTTTGTCTACTTCCTTCAGCTGTGGAAATGACCAGACTTTGGCTCTGTTCCTACAAGATGATGACTACCCTCAACTCCCCATGGGCCAAGTTCTGCTCTCCTTGTTTACTGAAGTAAATCTGGAGACACCTCATTTATCAGGACAATTGCCACTGATTCATATTGGTTTAGGGTAGCAGAATTTAGGCATTTACTTAGGTTGCAGCACAGGGTGCTTCAAAACATGTAGAGTGAGACCCTTAATTTGCCATACATTTGAAACAGCAAACTCCCACCAAAGAATTTAGCATACATCTTTGTAATACTTTTTTTCTTGGTATAATTGCTGAATCTTAACCTTTTTTCCTCCTCTCTTGTCATAATGTGCCCTTACAGATGAAAGGCTGTATAAAATATGAAAAATATGCATGTGAATACCAGAGTGAGAACGTGTCAACATACAGCTGTATGGCTCAGACCAACACTGGGTCATGTGGAAGGCAATGCCTCCTGGAGCTCATTTATCTACAAGGCTGTGCACAAACTGCCACATCACCGCGGGGGTGCAGCACTGTCCCTGTGCATGATCCCTCTCCCTAGCTATAGCCTTACCAGTTTTCTACCCCTTACTCTGCACTTTGGAACAGGATGCAGCTCAGGGGTTGAGCATCAATTCTGTCTGGCCCATGTGCTGGAAAAAAGGACAGGAAAAAAGACAGATGGCTCATTATCCCACACACCTGAAACAAGCCAGCCAGACATACTGCAGTTCAGATTTGCTGGTTGGTTTTTTTTTTTTCATTAAACTGAAGTTTAGCAACTCATAAAGAAGAAATTTACTACAGAATGCAATCTTTTATCTTGCTGAATGTGCAAAACGTTAATGTATAACAATGATCAGAAGTCACTAAAAGCATGTAAATAAATCATACTAATATTGTGGAGTACTTTGGTTTCTAAGTTCCATATAAAAGCCGCTTAAGTAGTTAAAGCAGTTTTGTTAAACAACTCTTTATTTTCAGTTAATGCAGTTACTTTTATCCTTAAAAGTAACATCACAACTGCTAGGTGAGTTGTAGCATCAGAGAGAGATCATTGTTACCCAGACTGAATCATCAGCAGTCTAGTTAAATATCAAGAGCCAGATTCTCATCTCAGTCACTGAGTCAGACTTTCAGTTAGGGATAATTTGGGAATCAGTGTTTCTATGGAGTAAGGTATGCAGGTCTTTCTCTTATTGTTCTGGAGTCTTCCCTGATTAGAGCTCGCTCTTCCTCATTTCTACTGTATTCTCTGAGGAATTTTCTTTTTTTTTTGATTCTCAAAGTTATCATATGTGCCACACAGCACAAGGTAACACCGTATTTAGAGCTGTAAAGAACTAACATTATTAATTATGCATGTGGTTCAGATATTCAGGTCAACTGAAGTGTTTTTTTTTTTTCAGTGACACCATCAGCTGAAAGCAGAGCCATGTAGTTTCTCTTCACAACACTGCATCTGCTATAAGGAGGAAGAAGGTTGCATGAGACTTGCTGTGTTTAATAACTTTCTGAGGTCATCTTCCTACTCACATAGGAAAAATCTTTCAGATTGTGGATCAAGTACATTTTAAACAACTTTGACTTCATTTAGAACATTTTTTCTTGCAGTGACATCTTACAACATATGCCAAAGTCTGTTCTTTCAGTGTTTGCAAATGTTACTCATTACTTCTATGAAGATTTTATTGTAAAGAAAAAGGAAAAAAAAATCAAAATATTGTATTGATTTTCTTGGATATAAGACTATTAATATCAATCCTCTATGAACAATTATTGTAGAATTATGCACTACTGATACAATAGGGACAGAGTTTACAATATCACAGTTATCCATTTTGTAATTATGGAAATATAGATAACCTTAGAGTTAGAGCATCACTGTATAGGTTTCCATATTTCAGATATATAGGCTCAAATCTTGTTCCTTCTGACATAAATATTTGCGCCTTAGCCACTGGGAGTCACACTGAAAAGTGTGCATAAGTTGCACAAAGGTAAAATGATGTAAGTAACTGTTGGGTTTGTCTGTTTATCAACTAAGAAGGTGTTGCATTTCTTTCTGTATTTTCTTCACTTTTTTTGATTGGATTGCTACAGCTAATGGCTAGTCATGTAGTTAGCAAACAAGTTCAGAGACAAAAACAGATCTAAAGTAGCTCTGGGCATACATCAAGTCCTGAGAGCAGTGTTAAAGTCGCACAAGCTAATAAAAGGACCACCGCAGGTAAGGACCAGTGTTACTCCTAATCACTAAGAGCCAAAAGGCTATCTGACTCAGAACAGAAAGGTTATCTGACTGATTTATACTGTTATTTGGTAGTTACAGTGTTAGATCTCATGAATTTTCTGTTAAGTGAATTACTGCTTCAAGAGGCATGCCTAAGGTTTTTGAAAAGAAAAAAAAATAAAACCACTGAAGGGGTACAATATAAAATATAAATCAAAATAAATTCATATTTTTTTGCAGCAGAGCAAGTCAGGTAGTCCAGTTTGGGATTGTGAGGTGATGTAATTTTAGGATACTTATAGTTACTTTTACAGTTACATATTTTTAGCATCTTAACTACTTTTCTTGAGTTTGAACTGAATAATTAGCTAGAATGAATAAAATGTGTCCCCACATACATGTAGTTGGATTTAACTGCTGCAGAAACAGCTTGAATTCACAAAAAAAAAGTGTTCAATATAATAATTGTTGATAATATTAAATTTAATTTTATATCCCTTAAATAGTGATAAAAGTAGTAATTACTTGTTTAAGTTATTAAAAATAAAGAAGAAACTGAGGTATTTGAGCCACTGTTGAATTGTCAATGCCAATTCCTACAAGGAATGGAGGAACTTCAGTGTTTAAAACCTGGTCAAACTGTTCATTGTCAGGGTGAATTTAGGTGGGATGGCCACAAGACCAGAGCTACAGTGCTCAGAAGCATATAACCTGTAATTTATTAAGGAGGATGGGTGTAGCAGGTGAATGGCGATTTCTACTTTAAAATTTCTGTTTTACAACACATACACACTATGCACTCACACAACCCATGGCCCCAGCCTCTCATGCCCAGTTCAGACCTGCACCAAGGAGCCAGGAAAACAGACATTGCCTCTGATGGACCCCTATCTGTGGCAGCTCTACCCCAGGCTCAGCCTTCTTCACAGTGTTGCATGCTTGTTCCTTCAAGTCTGACAATAAAAGACTAGCAATGCTGGAAAGAGAAAGAACTCAAGGAAAAAAACCACCAAGCCCCACCACAGAAATTCTGCTGCCCACTTAAGCTGAAATTGTCTCTGTGGGTATGCTCTGTACTCACTCCTTCAACACAGAATCAGTATATTGCCAGAAGGTTACTGTCTTGCTCAATAAGCAACTATTCCGTCTTGCCTTTCAGCCTGTTTAATTGATGAAGGGTCATGAGCTGTATTTAATGCACAGTGTCTGGGTTATACATTGAACAAAGAAATATTCATTTCTTCTTAAACCAACCCAGAAGACTCTCTTAAACAGCATTTAAGTGCTTTAGAAATAATACAAATTTATTGTGTAATATCCAAGCACTGTAGGAGTATTAACAACAGCTCCTTTTTAAGAAGGGAGAACTAAGGCATCTAGTGACAAAGGCCAAAACTGTCAAGTGGCATCTAAACTATCCATGTTTAATTTGATAAACCTACTCTTGTGTTGCTGGGCATTGTGGGTTTTTATTTGTCTTTTTGGTTTGGTGTTTTTTTTTTTTCTGGAGAAGTCAATAATTCCTTAGTGTTGCATGCGTTCAAAATTGATTGACTTTGGATACAGTCATGAATGCTCACTAATTCTACAAATGTGGTTCCAGATGTCTCACACTAGGCATACAGAAAAGTAGGAAAACATAATTACTGATAAAAATTCTTGTTTCACTTGGACAGCGCCCTGCCCATGCGCAAGGTTCTGTCCACTTGTCTATACTAACATTTTCCTAATTCAAAAATAGTCTATTTCTGTATCAGTTGCTGCACCATATATTCCCCATTTTTCAGCTACTGCAATAATCGAAGCAGAGCTCAGATCATTCTCTAGTACACAAATAACATTCGTTCTCAGAATTCTGTTTTTATGAAGTCATATCTGAGTAGTTAAATTGTAGTTAAATCTTTAACAATAGTTAAAGACTGAAAATCATAAGCATTTTTCAAATATGATATTGAGTCAGGTCCCGGATATAAACTATATAAAAAAGACAATTATCATCTGTAAAATTATATGATAAGCTGAAAAGAAGAAAACAGTAAGAAAAGAAGGATCAGAAGAAACAAAAAAAGAATTGTTCAAGAACAATTGAAAGATACACACTTGTGGAAAATACAGCACTGTCTGGGCTGAAACCTTATGTCTGTTAACATTTAATGTGCATCATCAATTTGTATTTAGGCAGCTTGACTCCATGGCAGAGATTGCAGCTAGCTGAAAATAAATAAATAAATAAAACAGTTGACTGAGGGATTTGAATAATACTGTCATTATTTATCAAATAATTTATTTGACAAATAGTATTTTGGCTGCTGCAGAATTGGTTGAATATCATAACAAGTATTTGTTGAATAAATTAGTCAATGAAAAGTGACAAAAAAATCAATGAATAATGTATTTCATAAATAATATTTGGCAAGCTCAACTGTAGAGATAATTTTATTTTCTGAATCCTGTATTAAGTAATTTTCTTAAAAACCAGAAACTGTAATTTTTTTTTTTTTTTTCCCCCAGATCTCATTTGGCCAGTTGGGAACTAGAAATAAAGCAACAGATGTTGGTTTTCGCTCTTGCAATACTATTCCTCCAGTTGTATATGAATGAAACTGAAGATTAGGTACTTCCACTAGAAAAAGCATATTTGATAGAGATCATGACATTAAGGCTGGGAAAGGCTTCATCCTAGGTTTAAAGGTATGACCAGTTCTTGTAGCACTCCAAATTTTAAACATAATGGAAGTGGTCGCTTAAAACCAAAATCCAATTTTAATTGTACCTCTTCTACTTTTCTCTCTGGTAAATGCACAATGACGACTGGAGACATGCTTTACTAAAATCATTATTTCTTATGATAATCAAACACGCTAATATGAACTAGAAATAAGGATTACACAAAAATAAAAAAAACCCACAACCTGATGTTTAAAACTTACTTTAAGTCAAATTGACATTTTTAGTATCTTTAATGCAGTAGAATTTTGAGCTGCTTCAACTGCGTAGGTGATGAACTTCCATTACTCTTCTGTGTGTATGTCTATTCTTCCTATAACATGAGAATACTGATCATTAATTCTTTAAAGGTTTTTTTGAGCAACCCCCCCCCCAAAAAAAAAAAAAATTAAGCTGGTGTTAGTTATTGCAATCACAGGTCATCTTCTTTATGTCTCTAAGCAATGTTTCAAAGATTTCTCTAAGACAGCTCCAAAGGGACACAGCATGTTGCCATGTTTCCATGCAGGCTTCTCTAAAATGCTTCTCTGAAACAAGTAAGAATTATTCATCCCTCAAACCAGGCAGGGCTCAAATCAACACATATTTCAAAATGTACCTCTTTTATTAGACTAGGTGATCTCAGTTTCAGTTTTCTTGGGCATCATTCTATCAATCCACATTTCTTTGGAAATACAGCAACGAAAACTTGATACAGTATTCCAGCTGAGACATTTTATGTGTTGAATAAATCAGGAGGAATTCCTCCGATGTCTTACAGATGTCATGTCTGCTTATGCAACCAAATACACTTTCCCTTGTTTTGTGATAGCTTGATATTATTAGCCAATATTTATTTTGTGATTTGCAATAGACTCCAGAATTGTGACTAGTGAGCCAACCCATATGCATTTGGCTTTGGCGCTAGCTTTATCTTGCACTTGTTTATGTTCTGCATGACATTGCCATTATAGATCTTTTTCACAGTTTGAAGTGTGAGTAGTGCATATCCTTGGCCAGGCCAGCCATGGCTTTGTCTAGCTATGTTTTGAAAACCTTCAAGGAGAAAGATTCTTCTAAAGGTAATCCATTCTAGTGATCTACTGCCCTCATAGTGAAATACATTTTCCTAATGTCCAATATGACCTTCCTCACTTGCAATTTGCTTTTTTGCCTGGCACAGCTGAGAAGAGTTTGGGTACATTATCTTTGAAATACTCTCCAAGTCGTCATAGGTAGTCCTTTAGCTTCCTCTCTGTCACACTAAGCAAGCTGAGCTACCTCAACCTCTCTTCATAAGAATATGATCCAGGACCCCAAACTGAGCACTGCACAACCATTTCAAATTTAAAGCTTTTCTTCTAACATATTTGCAGTTCTTCTCAGCTTGTTTTTGTCAAGACACTTCCTATGGATACTGTCTATTCCTCCATTTAGTTCATGAATAAATCAAAAATTAACAGCATCAGATCCACCACAAGGCTGTGCAGAAGCACTCTGAATATGTCTGGCCATTTCAACATCAATTTTTTGTAAAATATGTAGCTCTTTAGAAATTATATTTTATTATTATCAAGATTATTATCAAAACCTTTTAAATTTACTTATATCCTATTCTCTGTATTTCAAAAATGCTGAAATTGTTTGGTAAAAGTGATTGGAGTGACTTATTTATGATTTGTCACTGAGAACATATTGAAATTGTTTGCCTTTGCAAGTAAAAGGACTCTTTTGTTACTAATCAGACTTAAAAAGGCCTTGGGACCAAAAAAAATCTTGTTGTATGCTTTCCAATTTATATATAATCATCAGTAGTGAAGACATCATAAAAGATGACTGATAAAAGCAAGAGCATGTTTTTTGATCAGCTGACTCTTGTTTGATACTGACACTGGGAGGGAAAATGACTTTTAGGGCCCAGATTGAATCTTTGTGGCTAAAAAAAAAGGAATGTTTTTCTGTTTGGAAAACTAGAAAATGTGGTGGTCACTTCATTTGCAAATGACGTGAGACAGTGATGCTCTTTTTATAGAGGCAGTTTTAGAGTTGAGGTTTTCTTCACTTGAAAACTCTCTTAGATTTTTGACAAAATCATCAAGGAGAATTGAAGGTTTAGCACTGGTTAGGGTTATATACTCTCACTAAGCAAGAATATTAAATTATTCCTGCTAGAATAGGCTGTCATAATTCTCTCTCTTTTGCTATATCATGAAGAGAAAATGTTAAAGGCATCAAATGCTGGTTTGATAAGATGTGAAGGACATAGAAATTGTGAAGAAATTCCAGTACTGTTGGGTAGTGGGAGAGTGTTTAAGGAGCACTTAAAAAAAATCACGTGTGTATAGATTACTTTTGTTGATCATGAAGGTATAGTGTTTGTTTCTGGCTAACAGCAGTAGTTATCAGTATTTGTCAATGGCAAATAAAAACAGTTCCTGCACTGATTCAGTACTGAGGACAGGATCTTCATCTCTGCTGGATGTTGCTTAGTGAAAAGTTGTTTATGCATCTCCTCATTCAGTGCCTCTATATCTTGAGATCCAGACTCCTGTTAAGTTCTCTACCACTCTCAGTGCTACTCTGTTATTTAAGGTCCTTTCATAGGGAGTCAGCATATCTGGCTAATACTGTTCTCCCTTTACCATTCAGATGACCTGGTTAGTGCCTGGAGGCATAAAAGATAGGAATCAGCAAGGGTTGTAGATCAGAAGAAGAAAAAAAATGTTAAGGCTGAGAAGCGCTCCTGGCCTTGCAGAACTTGAAAGGGAAGGGCAGGAACAGCAGCAGAGGTTCTGTGTCTGTACAGTGCCTCTGGCACCAGCGGTTCCTTAGTGTCTGCTGTACCCTACCTGTACCTCAAGTTTTAATTTTTCTGAAGATTGAAATATTTTGCTAACTGAAGTTTCTTCACCTGATAGAGCATATCTGAATGAAACCTAGTGGCTTTTGATGTACGGATGGACAACCAATGTAGTAATTGAAATTTCTAAAGAAGGATGGCACAGCAGGGGTTAGAGATGAAAAGGCGTTTTTAAGGCCTTTGGCTGCCTGTGTGTCTGGCATATGCTGCAGCTCCCTGTAGGCTGCTTGAGACCCTGCAGATTTTTCTTTCTCATTCTGCATTCACATCTTCTTAGGAAGCAATGGTACATGTAGGATCATGTAGTGGTACCTCTGGATTTCATTTGTATGAAATGATGAATGTTTCCAGAGGAGTAGACATTTTGTGTCACTTCTACAGAAGGAGTTCAGTTCTGACAGTAACTGTGGAAAACTGAAATTGTGTAAAGAGTCTGTCAAAACCTGAGTATATTTTGCTGCACTTTAGTGATACAAGCAGCATGAAATACCGTCTTCATTGCAGTCAATGAGAGATTTATGCTCAATTTAGTAAAGTCAGATCACCCACAGAGCCAAATCAGATGTTAAAATAAGCCATTGGCCTTCTTCGGATTCAGCAATTATTCCAACCACCATCTAAATTAGATAAAAAACTTAACAGACATTAGTTTTCACAACAAACCGAGGGCTTTTCCCACTAAAGTCTATGTCAAAACTTATATTAACTTCAGTTCTGTCAGAGCAGAGCACTGACACCTTGCAATGCCAGAACATGCTTCAACATTTTGTTGTTGCTGTTGCATATTCCTCCTAATGTTTCTGCACCTTGTATTGTAAAGATCCATTGACTTTTTCTCTCAGTTGGCTCAGAAAAAGCATCCTGTTAATGAGAACAGTAGTTTTGAGCTGTTCAAGCATAGTTTTCAGCCATACTGTTCTGAACATGTTTTTAAATGATACTATTAGAGTTTGTGCTCTGACTGTGCTATGCCACAGAGAACTCAATTTCTTTTACATGCAGGGTAATGAGGGGTAATGGGTTTGTGTGGCAGGGTTTTGGTAGCGGGGGAGGGGCCGCAGGAGTGCTAGAAGCTCCCCTGGCTCCAATTCAGACCCACCTCTGGCCAAGGCCGACCCGATCAGTGACGGTGGTAGCGCCTTTGGGATAATATATTTAAGAAGGGGAACCTGCAGCAGAGAGAGGAGTGGGATGTGAGAGGAGCCCCTCTGCAGACACCGAGGTCAGTGAAGAAGGAGGGGAGGTGGTGCGCCAGAGGAGGGGCTGCCCCTGCAGCCCGTGGTGAGACGGCAGGCTGTCCTCCCCCAGCACACGGACATGAGTGGGGAAGCAGATACCCACCTGCAGCCCATGGAGGAGCCCACGCCGGAGCAGGGGGATGCCCCCCAAGATGGCCATGACTCCATGGGAAAGCCCGTGCTGGAGCAGCCTGTGCCTGAAGGACTGCGGCCCATAGAAGGGACCCACACTGGAGCAGTTCTTGAAGAACTGCAGCCCATGGGAAGGACTCATATTGGAGAAGTTCATGGAGTACTGTCTGCCATGGGAGTGACCCCACGCGGGAGCAGGGGAAGAGTGAGGAGTCCTCCCCCTGAGGAGGAAGGAGCGGCAGAAACTGCCATGATTCGGTTCATCAGTGATGAACTGTGCACACCCCCCATTCCCTGTCCCCCTATGCCACAGTGGGCGGAGAGTGTAGAGAAAATCAGGAGTGAAGCTGAGCCTGGGAAGAAGGGAGGGGTGGGTGGGGAGGTGTTTTAAGATTTGGTTTTATTTCTCATTATCCTGCTCTTATTTGATTGGTAACAAATTAAATTAATTTTGGGTTTTTTTCCCAAGTCAAGTCTGTTTTGCCTATGAGCATAATCGGTGAGTGATCCCTCCCTGTCCTTGCCTCGACCCACGAGCCTTTTTGTTATATTTTCTCCTCCCCATCTCACCATGGGGGGAGGAGGGAGTGAGTGGCCTCATGGTGCTTTATCGCCGGTTGGGCTTAAACCATGAAATGAGGGAACATTAAGAAGTGGATATGGAAGCTTGTGAGTGTCATGACCAAAAAAAGGGAGAGAAAAGTGACACTGAAAGGTCTAACGGAGGAAGGGTTGAAGTAGTGAAGGGGAAAGCATAGACTTAACAAAATGGAAAGAACAAGAAAAGATAGGAGAGGCTACCTTTAATCCCAGGACACCAGCTGACAACTTAGGTTTTGCCGTACACCTACACCGCATGTAAAAACATTTACATGTAAATATTTTAATACATGTAAATACATGTATTCGGTAACAATTAAAGAAAAATGTAAGTACATGCAAATGTAAGTAAAAATATTGACATGTAAAATATTTACATTGACTCACCTTACTGTGAGAAAAGAGGAAAGAGAGAGGGTGAGCGAGACATAGTGTGCCTCACATTTGCCATAGCAAAGATGAGCAGAGAGAAGCACATTTTCAGGGTGTCTTTTGACCAGTCATGCAAAATGTTTGTTTCACAGGAACAAAGGGGAAGCACAGATAGGAATGGAGCTTAGAACTGTGCCTCTGGGACAGTCCAAGGGTTGACTTAGCCATTTTGTAATACAAAATTTAAGAACAAGTTAAATATGATTGTTGTGTTATTTCAAGGCAAAAAATAGATTTCATTACATGAAAAGAAAATAATGCCAGGGTAGTTGTGCTAGTAAACTGAACACTTTCTGGAGTATCTGTTGCTACTACAGAACAATATGAACTCCCTTGTAGATTAAAAAGTAATTTTATTGAACAAAACCAGCAACACACAAAAATGAAATCTTTCCGCTTTTTGATAACAGCTTGCAGAAACACTGCAATAAATCACTCAATACCTTCAAGTATCTGTCCTATTCTCACCTTCCCATAAAACATTTGTTTGTAGCCAGCCCTTTCCAATTTGAGTTCTGGAACTGGAGATGCCTTCACATTATCAATTGTTGATCTAAGTGATTTTGGTAAATTTCATCCAAGCCTATCATCCTAAAACATCCTGGGCTCAGCAAGACCTACTCACTAGCTACTAACAAGGAAACAAGTCCGGTTTGTGGTCTTTAAAATATATGCAGGCTAAGGAAAAAGCTTGTGCAATCACTGTGGTAGCTTAAGAGTTGAGAAGAAAAATGAGACATGTACATTGACAGCTTTCTTACTACTCTTAGGTATGTTTAGAATCAGAAAGAGATTAATTTGCTACTTTAAGTAACTCAGTACCCACAAGGTATATTTATAAAAAGTTTATGAAAGGATTTTTCTTGTGTTTGTAGCTGAGAGCCCTCCTGTTCCTGATGGAGTCTATTCTAGTACAAAGGGGTTTTAAATAGGCTATGAACATAAGCATGAAATATAAACCTTTTGAATTAACACAGATTGTCACATTCAAATATATATTATGACAGCTGTAGTTTTTCTGTTTTCTTCATATTATCCCAGACACTGGAGATAATTTTTAATTCAGAATAATAATAGCTAGCAGAACAGTGGTGAATGATGTGGTGTTTCTTATCTAATCTGAGTGGGGAGCTGCTGACATGATGCATAGTATTTTCTTTTCCTATGTTGTATCTCTGGGCTAGAGTGTGAGATGTCATAACTACCAGGATAAGGTAGGTAGTTATTTTCCCTAAGTTCCATCTACAGGCAAACGAGAGAGAGGGAGATCCTTTAGATGGTAATCCAAGGAAGACATCAGGTAGGTTCCTTCATAGTACCTTAGCTATGTCAAATGACTAGAAAACACTAGTAAGAGTACTTGACTCACTCAGCTTTTTAGTTTGGGTGCTCAAACTCAGGTGGTAGGAAAGCCCTTGTATTATGCCATCATTAAAACATTGTCACTGCTTCACAGTGGACTTTTAAAGCATGGACAACAAAAGCATAGCCACAAACACAATTTGACGTCATACTCTGTGTGATCCTAATAGCAATCTCTCTATCCTCCAGCTCCAACTGTGCCCCACAATTTTGCTAGGAAGAATTACAAATGTTGAACTGCATTTCTTTGGAGATATTAAAAAGCCGTCTGGACATGGTCCTCTCTAGGGCCACCACCTCCACTCTAGGTGGCCTTGCTTGAGTTGGGGAGGTTGGAGTTGGACAAGATGACCTCCAGAGTTCTCTTTCAACCTCAATCATTTTGTGATGCTGTGCATGAAAATGCTTGTGGTGCACATTTAGATGTTATGAAGTAATAGTAATTTTGATTAAATATTAAAACATGTCACCTCAAGATTCCTGAAGTTCTGGGCTCCAAAAGGCTGCAAAAAGGTCCTAGAACATCATTTCCACCTATGTTCTGCTGCTGACTGCAGATCATTAAGGATAGGTAATGTCTCCATCTACTCAAGGGCAATCAAGAAACATTGCATGCACATCTTGATTGCTTCTACTAAGATGTCTGACCAAGCATTGCATTATATGTTAACACCAACCTTTAAATAATTTGAGGATTATGAAGTTCAGTGTATACCACAGAGACTGAAACCTACAAATTAAAAATAAAGAAAATATTTTGTGGGCAGTATCAAGAATTGAATTTATTACATGCATGGTAATGGTTGATGGCAACATCCTATTATAAGCAACTGAGGGAAAATAGAGATCACACAGGACGTGTAGCTACTAACACCATAGTATTTCTATTTCTTTCCAGGGACACTTTTAATATTTGTTAATATTAAAACCTACTCATTTTGAGCCAGTTTTGCTTGTGAATTTGCAGAATTCAGATAGCCATGTTCTGTGTTCCTGAACAGCAAAGAAGGCATTCATAATAAAGCAGGAAAGGATTAATTTTCTTTTCTAATTCATGGATAAATTGATATAACTTATGGTATTGTAGCTTAATGATAAAAAAATGTGTGGCTAATCAAGTGTGTGCTGTTGAAAAGAAGACAAAAATAGTGTTTGTGTGGGTTTTTTTCTCTTTGCCAAGAAAGATACAGTATATTCTGACTTCACAGAATAACTAAAACAAATTTTGAATGATACATGAAATAAAAAAAAAAAGTAAATCTGTGACATACTGCTCAGAGAAAATGCAGACTTTCATATTTAGGAGAGCTGTGTCTGCTAGTTGTTGTGAAAAATACAGTCTGACAGTGTAAACAAAGTCCAAGAAAGCTCAAACATCTTCACATTAATACCAAAATAAAACCTACCCACATCACAATATTTTCTGGTTTCTTTGCTTGCCTTAGGAAGTCAATAACCTGGAATCACTGAAAAACAGAAAGCCTTCCTACTCATGAAGACTCCATCTGCCCTCTTTAACCTTCAAAACAAAAGGTAAAATCTAGAAAACATGTATTTCAGTTGAACCTTGGAAAGACCTTAACAACTTCTTAGTGTCATCTTCATTTATACCCTTTTCATTTGACTGTTTTTTACTTTTTTTCTCATTTAATCCATAAACTGGTTTGTGTAAAGAAAATAAACTGGAGTTGGAACAGTTAGAAAGATCAGCAGATGAAGAAAGCAACTTCTCAGAGAAACAGAAAGATGTTGTTTATCCTGTCATGCACAGCTGGAGTGCTCTCAGGGGCAGAGAATGTTCATGCTGAAAATTCAGTGGAAAAATCAATAGCGGTAGGAAGATCACGCTTTTATCATTTTAATGATTGTACACTCAGCAAAAAGTTGAGACTTCTGACTAACAGCATGATCATGAGTGAGAATGGCAGACACCACTGGAAAGAAGAGCATAATATCTATTGAAAGCTTTGGCTTTTATTTTCTGCACTCATAAGCAGAATGTCTGCTTATTTATCTATCAGGAAAGTATTATTTATTACTAGAGACCATGTGGTGCAATAGAAACATGCTTAAGATGAATTAGATTCAGACTTCTAGCTAGGAGTAAAAAGTGTATGGGGCAAGTTCTCTTCTAATTGGGATGTGAGAGGTTTGCCAGCAGTCAGACTGCAAGTTTTCTGTGGCTTTAGTATATTGTACAAAAACAGTGACTCATGCAAAAGAAAGGCTCTTGCAGGAGACCAAACCTTGCATCTCTGGGTAGCTTTGAATCAACGAGAAAATGTTCTCTGACAAGTCAAACTCCTTCCCTCCATGCACATCTAGTAAAACACCAGATCTCCATGTATTGCCTTACTCTTGCTTGCACTTTTTTCCTGTTCTAGAGGGAAATAGGTATTTTTCAGCATAAATATAGGAAACATAGGAAGCATCTACAAAATAATTCAGAAAGAACTCTTAGTTCATGAAAAATGATGCTTATTTTATAGTTACTCTGCAGAAAAATGTGCAAATCCCTTTATGTGAAAAAATAATTGTGGTTCATCTACCATTACTTACTGAAGAGATTTGGTAGAAAAGAACATTGCTAGAATTTCTGACATCTCTGATTTATCAAGCAGTCTGTGATACTTCCAGGCATTAATTACAGTTAACTGGGAAACTTGTAAAATAATGGGTTTTCTTCTGTATTATTTAGGAGATTAATATTTTAGTTTTATGAATAGGTAGTTTTATATTAAGATGTACCTTATAATCTCTTTTGGTAATAAGTGAAAGTTCACTCAAAAATATGTAAATAGGGACATTTTTTAACTCCTACCCCTCTGTTGGCTATTATTGTGGGTTTACTTGGGTCTTCACATTTAGGGCCACAATTTGACTAAATGTCAAGCAGATAGGAAATGAGAGAGTCCTGAATGAGGTATTTTGAGAGAGAATTTGGGAAGGAAATAAAGCTTTTGAAAGGTTGAACATAACCTTGAAAGATTGGTAACTCCTTTCCTAAACTATAGGAGACCCTAAGAGAGAGAAGGAAAAAAAAAAAAAAAAAAAAGGGTCAGAAGCATAGAGAGATACAAAGAGCTTTTCCTCCCCTTGCAGAAGGATGGATCAGCTTGGCTCTTCACATACCTCATTCAAAGATAACATGAGTCTAATGTTAATGCAGAAGCTGGACCCATAAGCATCATAATAATATTGACTCTGAATGAATGGAATCAAAGTTACTCCAGTGGCTGTGAGAAAACAAGCTGAATCAACTTCAGAAGTTCCTTGTGCTGTTCTGTTCCTCCTCATCAGGGGAGATTCCAAATCCCTGCTTTGGTCTTTCCTGTTTTTCCAGACTATCCACTACATGAACGTGTGATGCCTCTATTATAATAAAGAAAATATGGGTACTAAGAGACACATGAAGGCAAGAAGTACAGAGACACTGACAAAACAGAGTTAGCATGGTTCAATAACACTTTATTAGCTCCGGCTTAGCACAAGATATGTAAGGCACAAACTGGCACTTGCAAAGCCACTTGGTGTTTCTGCACTGTGTTTCCTATAGCCTCAGTCTTGGGGAGACTGACCAGCTTCAGGGCAGGATCAGTCTTTTCCACAGCAAGTCTGTCCTTCTGCTGTAGCTAACATAGAGCTGAAGCAAACACTGTGAAAAAAGCTTGGCAGATTTTTTTCAGAGCCAGTTAAGGTTCACCTGGGCTTATTAAATGGAAACTGATGTGCTGGCGTAATTTATATTGATATCTCTGTAAATTCTGTCTATCTAAGAATGTAACTCGATATTCAGTGTACAATGGATGGCAACACAAAGCTACTGTTAGGGATGTATCATTGTGATGAGAGTTACAGGTGAAAAGAAGATAATGTGAACCATGCTGGAATTTTTTAATAACCTTTTGAATCCTAGCTGAAAAACAAAACAAAACCCAAACAAACCCCAAACAAAATCCCTCCCTACAAACCCACAAAAAACCACCACAAAACTTTTTCATAGAATAAGGTTTTATTATAGCATTCTCCAAACTTTTCACACAAGTTGAAATTCCTTTGAACTTCAGCGTAAGCTGTCTCTATCATCTTAGTTTCTAATACTTCTCAAAAAGAAGTTTTCATAGCCAAATGAAAACAGACTCAATATCTGTTTGAAGGGAAATTATGTTGCATGTGATTTTGAAAGTGGTGGTAACTCCTCATTAGCAGCAATAAATACTTCAGCATAGCCCATCATGCATTTCAAGTTCTTGACTTCCCTATCTGACATATATGCCCTATTTAAATTAATGCCATACATCAGGCATAGACAAAGATCTCAGACAATGTAAATCAACATAAACCAAATGAAGTCAATTGACCAAAGAGAGATGAAAATACAAATTAGTTGAGGTAATCTTAATTCTGATTTAATTTTTAAATAGTTAATTTACAACTTTTTTCATCCACTTTCCTTGTTTTAATAAATATAAAATAAAGAATGGTATCATCCTCTATCTGTCTTGTTCATAACCAAAACAGAAAACTGTGAATGAATCATACAGAACTCTGTCAGATAATATCCTATTTCTGTTAGCTTCTATTGCTTCAAGTGCTGTGGCAGCCACAGATTCTACTTGTCTTCTTTTTGTCCCCTGCTTGTCTCAGCATCTTTCTTTTCCCTGCCATATCTCTTCTCATATCTTATATCCTATACCCTGTGGGATCTGAGAGAAAAAAACTAGACTTTTTTTCTTCAGAGTTGGAACTAAGGAAAATAAGATGATAGTGATGCAGAACTGCAGAGGATCTGAAGAATGGAGGAGACAACAGTGACAAAATAAGAGGCCACCTTTTCTTCCTTAATCTTGAATGGTGCCCCAATGAAAGATTGTAGTTGCACTTGATCAAGACCTGGTGGCTACTGAGCTGCTATGTAAATGGAAGGAGTTTAGATTTAAGAAGCTTATGGAAAAGAGTCTCCAAGAACATGGAAAATGGAGGAGAAGAGTGCTCAGAAAAAGATTTGCTGCTGGAGAAAAAACAGGTAGTATAAGATCATAGAATCATAGAATCATTTCGGTTGGAAAAGACCTTCAAGATCATATGAAGTTTAACAAGGCCAAGTGCCGGGTCCTGCACTTCGGTCACGGCAACCCCATGCAGCGCTACAGGCTTGGGGAAGAGTGGCTGGAAAGCTGCCCGGCAGAGGAAGACCTGGGCGTGCTGGTTGACAGCCAGCTGAATATGAGCCAGCAGTGTGCCCAGGTGGCCAAGAAGGCCAATCGCATCCTAGCCTGTATCAGGAACAGTGTGGCCAGCAGGAACAGGGAGGTGGTTGTTCCCCTGTACTCGGCACTGGTGAGGCCGCACCTCGAGTACTGTGTTCAGTTTTGGGCCCCTCACTACAGGAAAGACATTGAGCTGCTTGATCGTGTCCAGAGAAGGGCAACCAAGTTGGTGAGGGGCCTTGAGCACAAGTCTTATGAGGAGCAGCTGAGGGAGCTGGGGTTGTTCAGTCTAGAAAAGAGGAGGCTGAGGGGAGACCTTATCACTCTCTACAACTACCTGAAAGGGGGTTGTAGTGAGGTGGGTGTTGGTCTCTTCTGTCAGGTGTCTGGAGATAGGACAAGAGGAAATGGCCTCAAGTTGAGGCAAGGGAGATTTAGGTTAGATATTAGGAAAAATGTTTTTTACTGAGAGGGTTGTCAAACATTGGAATGGGCTGCCCAGGGAAGTGGTTGATTCACCATCCCTGGAGGTATTCAAAAAGCGAGTGGACAAGGTACTCTGGCGTCTTGTGGCCTGGATAAGTGCACTATTCACTGGGTGAAAAACTGGCTGGATGGCAGAGCCCAGAGGGTTGTGGTGAATGGGGTGAAATCCAGTTGGTGGCGGGTCACAAGTGGTGTTCCCCAGGGCTCGGTGTTGGGCCCTGTTCTGTTTAATATCTTTATTGATGATTTGGATGAGGGGATTGAGTGCACCCTCAGCAAGTTTGCAGACGACACCAAGTTGGGAGGCAGGGTCGATCTGCTCGAGGGTAGGGAGGCTCTACAAAGAGATCTGGACAGGCTGGATCGATGGGCTGAGGCCAAAGATGATGAGTTTGCAAATAAAATATTAAAAAAAAGAAGTAGAAAATAACAGCTAGTACTGCAAGAGCATAGAAGGGGATGATGGGAGACAGCTACAACCTGGAGAAAGAGGAGAAATGAGACCAAATCTTATGAAAGAGGAAAGAGTAGCAGGTGTTTATTGGAGGCTGAATAAAATCCCATGGTGAACACAGTAGAATCTGCTATTCATCTGTCATGATAGATTTGACAGATTCCTCCTAAAGCATCAAGAATTACTTTGCCAACCTATGAGGCAGTAAAAGAATTAGAAACTTAAAGGATTTCAAGTGTTATTTTTGTCATCTTTAAAAAAAGTAGGTGGAAGGATTGAATAAACTGTGAAAATAGACAGATGACAATGGAGGTAGAATAACATTGACTACGTTTTTGATACCTTCAGACACAGGTAGGTCTTCAAAAACACAAGATCCTGTGGATGAAGTCCACAAGATTGGATAAAGTCCATTTTGGAGAAAACCAGCCTTCAGGCTGCCATAATTATAAAGATCTTGAAATTCAAAGGGGGTGAATTTGGACTTAGTATGCAATTACCATGCTTACTTTTAACACACAAAAAAAGAAAAAAAAGTTACATGGGACATTACAATAGATAAAGAATTATCGTGAGGGAGGAAGATGTGATAATAACACAATAGCAAAGTAGGTGATAACTGTTCATGAAGGATTTGCACATAGATAGTTGAATATAGTCAGCAAGAAATAACTGCAAGGTTTACAAACAAGTCCAAAGACAGACCAAGGTGTGTCAACAAACAGAAGAACCAGAACTACGCGTGTGAAGTAGATACTATAAGGATATTAGAAAGATGGTGGGCTAGTCACTAACAGTGGAACTCAATTACTAAAAGTTAAAAAAAGAAGAAACAGTATAAAGGTGTGTTCAAGGAGAAATGTGCATCAAAGAGCTGAAAAAACACAGACAGAATGGAAAGAAAGCATAATAACAGCAGAATTGGCCTGGATCAAAATAATCCTAAAAAAAGGTAAACAAACTGTAATAGTCATGGCAGGACTTTTTTTTTTTTTTTAAATTTTATTACCCACATTACCCACCCATTTTCGTCACCAAATAATCACTGAACAAATAAGAGATGACCCTGTATGAGACTCAGTTTTGGTAAGAAGTAACCGAGAGTTACTGGTTGAAGAAAACGTGGGTTTAGGTGACAGTAAGTTAATTAATTTTTTTCAATTCAAAGGGGGGGGGAAGATGTGTAATTAAGGTCTTCAAATTGAAAAGATGATATGAGTGTTCAAGAAGCTGGAAATTTCTGCACACTAAAGAGACTGTGTATAAAATATGAAAATGTGATATACCTGGCAATCTTAATAAAGGTACATTATACAATTTTAAAATCAGAGTTTATTCAGCTATTACTGTTCTTTCATTTTAGCCTGGAAATAAGTAATTCAGGTTATCTGATTCTGTACTGAAAACTCATCATATGAATCTCACCACTTCCTTTACTTTCTCTAGTGCATTCGTGGTGGTTAACTATTGCCAGTATAACTTCAGAGTTCTTCCAATTACTTAGAAAACTGTGCTGCTGTTATAATTGCTAAATATATATAATTTCTCACTGTTCTTAAGTGGAACCAATTTTTATGACAGTTCACGATAATCACGTCTTAAACCTTTCTGAAGTAAATGTGAATTTTAATGAAGGATTCTTACCTTCAAAACCATGAATGCTTCCAATACTCAGATTGAGAGGTTTAGATTTAATGCACTTATTTGTTGCTGTAAGGTGTGAGAGAGTCAGAAATGAAAATACAGATATTGTGCTAATGCTGGCAGTTTCAGTTCTGCATCTGTTGGCTTCTTCATATTGTGGATGAACTCTGATAAATTATACCAATTTATAATTCTAAAGCGGTCCCATGAGTATCTTTTTCTTTTGCATTTTGGTATGTATCATCTGCAGCAATACAGTTTTCCAGTTCCCTTTACATAGCAAAAATAGCAGACTCTTTTTCACTGTAATTGTCATGCTGTACATGAGGATTGCATTAGGATTTGGGGAAAATGTCATTGCGTATATCCTTTATGACAACTCTCACCTCAGCTAATGCATACTTTGATTCTGTAAGTCTGGGCACAATGTGAGGAAAGGCATAGGAGTTATTTTTTGTTTAGCACAAAGTCATAGGAAACAGCCTGACAAGTATCTCAGGAGGTCAGTTCACCTGCTCATCCCAAGGACTGCAAGGGTATACAGAGGACTCCATACAGAGAAACATATGGCTAAAATTCTATGTGCCACACTCTTAATATACATTTATGATAGACTTTCTAATGCATGATTATAGTTTTTAGTTGTGCTTATACTGTCTTATCAAAATGTGCAAGATAAAACCTTTATGATTTATGTGTTAAGTCAAATAGAGCTTTTTGTATAATTTTAAAAACTGTTAGTTTCTCTGGTCTACAGCTCTTTTTTTGGCTAGCGCTGATTACATTTTACAAGAAAGAATCATTACATTTTACAAGAAGGATTGTTTTAGCAATCTTACATTATTCAGTATTTTCAATGTAAAGACAAATATTTCAAGCATGGGGAGCATTTTGAGGCTTTTGTTTTCATTTGTATGGTGTTGAATAAGAACAAAATTTAAAATAAAATACTGGAAGTATTCTTCTGATGTTTATACCTATTTATCAATAACATATTTAAGCTTACACCACAGTAAAATATTATCTTAAAGTTATTTAGGGTGATTATCAGTAGATCTTTCCAATTTTAATTATTGATGAGTATAAACCCATAGACATTTCTTAAAGAAATATGCCATATTTAATACCATAAAGTTGACCATCTAATAAAAATGTTTGATCACCAAGAATAGGCTTCATCTTACATTACTAGTCATCATTTTCTGTATTTATTGCTATGGAATTTCATTATACATCACCAAGTTTTATGACATTGCTAAGTAAATTAATTATACCTGTCTCCCTGCTCCCCAGTCAGTACATTTAGGATTAGGGGCCATTTGAATTATATATGTATGTATCCTGAACAGGACAGGTGGACTTGAGATACTTTTGCATAAGTTTGTACTATGGAAATGCCATTAAAATGTTAATAAAATAAGACAAAAACATCTGAAGTAAAAATAATGAGAAACAGATTTAATCATGCTATACTGTATATAATCTAATAGCCTGCACCTAAGTTCTGTATGATAATGGAACTGAAAACATATTTAAATAATAATCATTCTGGCCAATGTTAATAGTTTTGTTAAACAGAATTATGAAATATTTACTTAAAACACCATTTTTTGTGGTACTAAAATATGATATGTTTGTAACATGTCAGTTACTGTCATGTAGTAGTTCTAAATAATACTCATATCGGAATTAATTTATCCCTCCAATAATAAAAGCACATGTTAAAAATGATTCTGCAATAAGTGACATTATACCATAAAAATTATATCAAGGATAATTAGATGGGTGTTTCAATACAAAATGAATCTTACTTTAAAATTCTTTTCTATATTTAACTAACTTATAAATGGAAATGTTTCAATAGTAATGACAGTATTGCAGTTACCAATAATAAGGAAAAGTAATAGTTGGAACAAGTAACAACTATAAAGGGAATGTAGTGGCACAAGACCATATGAGCATTCAACATAACATATGAGCATTGAAGATAACATTCAGCATGTCTTGTTTTCCCCAAACTTTTTTTTGATAGGTATAAATGGAACAGAACATTAACAATGGTTATATTAAAGACCACCTGATGGCTTATTACACACTTGTATAGTTTGCAAAAAGAAATACAGCTTCAAAAGAAAAAATCTTTTGTATCATGTTTGCTGAACTTTATACAACTCAATATTACACAAAGTCTTCTGTTCAGCCACTTTCAAGTTTTTAGAATAGTCTTTCCATGAAAATATGCCAGAAAAATTGGGTCCAAATTTCAACAAGGAGTTGACCCTCCACGGCTGTTAGCAGTTTTGTGTGAAATGTTGGCAAATAGAGTGAACTGTAACAGTCTGAACAAGTAGCAAACCTTCTTTCTACTGAACCCTTTGGTGTGGAAAATTACAGCCATCTCCAATTTTAAAAATGACCGTCTTGCTTTCCTACTTTTTGTTGCTGTTAGCTTTGTGCTCCTTTCAAAAAAGGCATGAGAGAGAGAAAAAATAAGGTGGGAAAAGAGGGATCTGTTTTATTTTTCATACAATTGTACATATGTGTACCTGTCTGTGTACTGACATACTGCTTTTATTCCTGGTATTTATAAAATGCAGTGGAGATGGGAAAGTATAAGTTTTTAAACAAGGAGAATTTCCAGAAGTGGTTAATAAGCTTCCCTTAGTACTAAAGCACATTAAGGCAGATTCATAATTGCAACAGTTTTTATTTAAAAACAAAACTGGAAAAATGCTATACTGCCAATAAAATTTCCTCTGTTTTGAATGCTATTGAAGACTGCTACATGCTCAGATACTAAAAGAAGTGGAATAAATATTTGGGATGCCATCTTCTGGACTGTATAACAGGTTTAAATATATTGCATTAAAACAAAATTGATCCCAATCTTCACTATCAGCCACTAATAGTTGCATGAGCACAACCGCAGTCCTGGCTGTGAAGTTCTACATCAAGCAGATTGCATAGATCATTTTCCAAGACAAGGGATTAGACTAAATGCTGGGTTTCATGCCTTAATTGTATCCATATGTGGTTCATCACTGAAATCTGACAGAGGAAATTTAAGTACTGAAGGTTAGGTTTGAAAGGTAACATTATTCAAAACGCTTAAAATGAATGCTGTTCACAATGACTTGGTATCCATGGACACAAAAAACTCATCTGAAAGTTATCTGGAAGATGGAAGATTACATCTAGGAATTTTTTTCTATGTGTTATTTGTTCTTTGGGAGCTAAAGATGTATCTCTTAAAAATTTGGGGTTGATACACAGAGGACTGTGTATCACAGAGGTCATGCATAGCTAACCGATTTAATATCTTCATTGATGTACACTGCTACTTAAGTAATTTTGCAATACTAAAGAATATCAGTTGGTCGCTATCTGGAGTCTCAAGGTAACATCTTTTGTAAAATGATAATGTAATTTGATGGATTTTAAAAGTTAACATTTTGAGATGAAGAGTAAAGAAATATCAGTATTGATCACGGAAAGTTATAGCTCTGCAAAATTGTTACTTTGGAAGATGTGAACCGATTATGAAGTCGATTGATAGTTATTTTATCTGCTGATATAAGAATTTGACAAATAATTAGGATGATGTTTTTAGGTGCAATTTAGTGCCATGATCAGTGTTGAAGATAGGCAAATGGAGCTCAGTTCAAATGTAACCTCCAGATTCCTGTACCAGAATTTGATCTAAAATGTCTATTTGTTCATATATCTCCTGAAGGAATTAAAAAGAAAAAAAATATCTCTTGAACCGTGGCTGAATCTACATCCAAATTGCATTAGCCAAGGCACCTCTTAAATTTTAAAAGGACAGTTTTGGAATCTAATGATTATTATGACAGTGATTGGATAAAACCCCCATAATAATTAGATGGGTGAACAGTGGCAACTGTACTTTCTAAAATTTTTGTTGCCTAAGGTTCCTTAAAAACTCTTTTCTGCGGGTGTTAAAGCTCATGAATGACTGTTTGGAAATAAATATATACTAAAGGAATGCTTTGAACATGAATTTTAAGGAAATAATGTTGAAGTTTATGATAAGATTAGGCAACATTTTCCCACTCTCCATGACTACTTCCTTACATACTTAAGGTAGCACAAGGATCATGCCAACTTCTTAGGATGTTGAGAATATTTTGCAATATATATTTTGCACAGTATGCAAAATGCTGATTCTTAACGTTTTGAACACAATAGTCAAGGAACCTCAGCACCAAACACAGTAAAAATGTGAAAGGTTCCCCCCGACGCCCTTTTTTTTTGTCATTTGGAAACACACTTTTGATTTTCAAACATAAAAGAAGACTAAAACTGTGTTTAAACAGCTCCCTGGTTCTGCCTTAAACTGACCAAAAAGAAAAAAAAAAAAAATTAAGCTACCTTTGCACCTCTCAGTGCTGCAAGCTGAATTATGGAAAGAATTTCAGCCATAAATAGAATCAGTTATTTTTATATCATCACCCCTACATATCATCACAAAGCACTTCACATAGAGTCAACCACAAGCTGCAGAGTACAGTAGGGTTTTAAGATAAGATTTAAATCAAGAAACTGGTCCAATGCATATGTGAAAATTAGAAAGAGAATTCTGTATTCACTGGCCATCACTTGTTTGTAGGACCTTGTGCTTGAAAATAAGTCATTGCCTAGCAATGACTGGAAGCTGAGTTTAGATGGAATAGCAATGATTGGTTTAGGCACCTAGAAGAAAAAGAAATGAGATTTAGTGGAGGACAGAATAGGAAAATATGTACTCTTGCATATGTGCATAGGTTTGCAATGTATCATTAGCAAATGTGCTTGTGCAAGTAGGAATCATTTTTGTATGAAAATAAAACAGGCTAAAATAATGAAGTCACCAAGTAATGACCAAGTCTTTGCAGATGACGACCTATTGCTTCAGGCACAAGCCTGAGCTCTTAGAGGAAAAGAGATTAGTCTGTTATTTTTTTCCATTGTTGAATTTTTCCTGCAATGCATGAGGACAACGGAAAAATAAGCAGGACTCTACCTTTCTAGGCGAAACTCCAATGTACTTGCTTAACAGAGCATGAACTTCAGAGGCATGATTTATGAAACAAACAAACAAAAAATCTTCTAGAAATAAGTGTGCCAGAGTCTGGGTAAATATGCTAAAGCACAAAGGAAAAAATACTTTCAATTATAAATTGTGACAGCTTCTTATTTGCCAAAGGAGTAAATGTGTATGTAATATCATTTACAATTTTTTTGTTCATATAATTATGCAAAGATTATTAAGGGACTGGAGCATCTTATACAAGGTGAGGCTGACAGCTGGGACTGTTTAGCCTTGAGAAGGTTCAGGTGGATCTTATCAATGTGTACAAATGCCTAATGGGAGGAATAGAGAAGACAGAGCCAGACTCTCCTCAGTGATGTCCCCGTGAAAGGGTGAGAGGTAGTAGGCACAAAATTAAATACAGGAAATTTCATTTAAACAAAAGAAAAAACTAATTTTCTGTAAGGGTGATTGAACACTGGAACAGGTTGCCTAGGCTGGTTGTGGAGTCTCCACCCTTGGATCTATTAAAAACCTGACTGGACATGACCCTGAGCAACCTGCCTTTGCGCAGGTTGACCTTGCTCTGAACAGAAGGTTGGAGTAGAAAATCTCCCTTCCAACCTCAGTGATTCTGTGACACGTTTTGTATTACTGTGGATGAATAAGCATTCTAAAGAAGAAATTGTTCTGGTAGAAAAATGTAGAATTGACTAGTCTCCATTTGTTATACTTGCCAGTTAGATGAGTTGCTTGCATTCTTTATTTCTCTTGCTTGAAACTGGCCCGGCCCTGCCAGTGATTGCAATGACAATGAATTTGTCTGATGTCTTTTGATTTACTCTGGCAATAAGCATACACAAAATATTGTACTGTCTGCACAATAAACTATGTATCTCTGTTGAGAGCTTTTGCATACCTAAAACATTACAGGCTAAGTCAGCAAAAGCCCTCTGACTGTCAGAAAAAAAGTGCTGTACCAGAGATCTTAGTTTTCTGCTGGGCACAATCCTCCTATGAACAAACTGTTCAACGAAACTATAGCTTCATACACATATGAAAAAAAGTCAGATCTCCTTCCAAGAAAGATGTCCATCTTTTCTACCATTTTGATTGGAAGAAAGGAGTGGCTGTCCTGACACAATCTGCTACACTATGATCAAAGCTAGGGATCAAATTACTAACAGGAATAGCAACCAACCAACACTATTTATAAACTATGATGTAAGAATGCTTTTTAAATACCTGAAGTTGACTTTGTTTTCAATGTTTATGCACTCAGTTTTTATCACTGCTCAGTCTTAATTCAAGAACACATTTGTATTCAGGAAAGCATCTGAATAAGTTTGGCCTTAACACAGCAGACAAGTAAGTTGTAAGGTAGAGAGAGGATAAACTACTAGTCTAGAGGAGGAAACATGATATTCAGATGAAAGAAATGCTTCTGTTTGACACAGACACAGAAAGAGTGAAAATAGAGGTTCTAGTCATCCTGGAGAGATAAACCTAATTTAGATGGTGTCTGACCTAGATTCTTATGCATGTACATGAATGGTAGGAAAACCCATATTCCTTCAGAGAGCATTTTGCCTGGTATATATCTAAAGGAGTTATCTTCCATTGCATTGCAGGTCAATGTGTGGCCTCGGTGCATTTTATGTCGCAGAGAAGTACACATATGAAGTATATGTTTAAAATTCAAGGTAATGTTTAGTAGAAAAGGCTATGTTACCCTAGTAAATGTGACAAGGCCATGACACATGCCCAGCATGTAAATGTTTATTCTGTTGCGTTTTTAGAATAGTCTCTGGTGCAGGTCAGCTAACATTAGCACTAGCAAACAATTCCTGTTTCCTTGCACAGGAGATGATAGCTTAAGGCAGAGAATGGTATGCTGAGCAGCATGGCCAAAGCCATGTAATTTTTCTACACTGCCTTTCTCTCCCATACACAGGTCTCAGTATAGGCTGCCCCACCATGCACTCCACCCATGCTTTCATCACTCTGGACACACAGCGTGGTGTCCTGTTATGAAAAAAACTACTGCTGAGAACTGCAGAACCTCACCCTCGTATTTTTTTCTCAACTTGTTCCAAGGAACTGGTGCTAATGGCAAAGCGCATGGGGAGCAGACTACAGTCTTGGGCTTTATTTGAAGGAAGCTGTCACAGGAGGATGGGCAATTTGACCCAGAAGATCTCCTTTGGCACTTACATGGAGGTGGCCTAGTGCATCGCAATGGAGAGCTACAGTTCCATGGTTGTACTCAAGAAGCTTAAAGTGGGCTGCTCAAAGGCCAAGCCCTGACATGGCTGATCCTGTGTAACTTGGAATAGTTGCCATAAGTGTTCCAAATTGCAAAGGAGGCCCAGCTGGAGGGCTAGAAGTCCCTGATTGCTCATGACCTTGCAGTGGCTCCCATTCTTGACGCTCTTCCATTCTTAGATTAACATTGTCCAGAGGAAGCACCACACCTCCAGAAGATGAAAGGGAAGGTGTTGGGAAACAGACATCTTCTGCACTGTGGCTACCATCACCCATACTGTTGATCCTGGCAGTGGTATCAGCCCACAAGCCCAGATCTGGTAAGAGAAAAACACTTTTGAAGCATACTTCTACGGAAGTGGGCTAAAGCAAAAAGATAAGAATACCTGTAAGCTCTCATTACAAAATGGTTTTTAAAGACAAACTTAATTCTGATGCAGTTTAAATTATAGCAATGGAATTGTATTAAAGATAAGTTTGATTTATTATAGTTTAAATTCTGGCTGCCAGAGGATGGAAGAGCTACTTTTCACTGAAAAAGCAAGAATTTGCTTTTATATTATACCTGAATGATGTAATAAGACTGACTTAATAACTACAGACTAAGAAAATGATATATGTTGGCTATGACCCAGGTAGGTTATTCTCTGCTAACTTAAAAAAACCATGTTAAAATAGATCCTTTTTTAGTTGGTTTTACATTATTGAACTGTACTGAGCATCCTATAAGTGCCCATTCATTATATTTACTGTCAATTGTTTCACGTGAATAATTTACAGCAAATGATCTCAAAAAAATCAATACCAGACTTCTGAATTTACAAAGCCATTGGATATACAGAAGTGAAGCTTTTATATTAATTAGAAATAGATCTTACTTTTCCCCTGCCATGTAGGAAAAAAAAAAGACAAAAAAACCTTTCAGAGTCTTAGTAATTATAAGAAGTACTTATTAGTTATTTACTAAAATATAGAGTGCTGTCCTAGCATTGCTGCTGGCATTGATGTCAGTCAGGCTCACCTCTGTGCTCAGCAAGATCATTGAGCAGATCCTCCTGGAAACTATGCTAAAGCATATGGAAAATAAGGAGGTGATTGGTGACAGCCAACATGGCTTCACTAAAGTCAAATTATGCCTGGCAAATTTGATGGCCTTCTACGATGGGGTTACAGCATTGGTGGATAAGGGAAGAGCAACTGACATCATCTGCTTGGGCTTATGCAAAGCATTTGACACTGTCCTGCACAACATCCTTGTCTCTAAATTGGGGAGACAGGGATTTGATGGATGGATCACTCAGTGGATAAGGAATTGGCTAGATAGTCACACTCAAAGACTTAAGGTCAACAGCTCGACATCTGAGTGGAGACCAGTGACGAGTGGTGTTCCTCAAGGGTCAGTATTGGGACCGGTGCTGTTTAACATCTTTGTCAGCAACATGGACAGTGGGATTGAGTGCACCCTCAGGAGTTTTGCTGACAACACCAAGCTGTGTGGTGCAGTCAACACGCTGGAGGGAAGGGATGCCATCCAGAGGGACCTTGACAGGCTTGAGAGGTGGGCCTGTACAAACCTCATGACGTTCAACAAGGCCAAGTGTAAGGGCCTACACATGGGTTGGGGCAATCTCAAACACAAACACAGGCCAGATGAAGAATGGATTGATAGCAGCCATGCAGAGAAGGACTTGGGATGTTAGTTGACAAGAAGATCAACATGACCTGGCAATGTGTGTTTGCAGCCCAGAAAGCCAACCGTATCCTCGGCTGCATCAAAAGAAGCGAGGGAGGTGATTCTCCCCCTCTACTCCACTCTTATGAGACCCCACCTGGAGTACCGCATTCAGCTCTGAGGCCCCTAACATAAGAAAGACGTGGACCCACTCGAGTGGGTCCAGAGGGCCACGAAGATGATCAGGGGGCTGGAGAACCTCTCCTATGAGGACAGGCTGAGAGAGTTGAGGTTGTTCAGCCTGGAGAAGAGAAGGCTCCAGGGAGACCTTATAGTGGCCTTCCAGTACTTAAAGGGGGCCTACAGGAAAGATGGGGAGGGACTCTTCTTTAACAGGAAATGTAGTGGTAGGATGAGGGGTAATGGTTTTAAAATGAAAGAGGGTAGATCTAGATTAGATGTAAGGAAGAAATTCTTCACTATGAGGATGGTGAGACACTGGAACAGGTTACCTAGAGAAGCTGTGGATGCCCCATCCCTGGAAGAGCTCAAGGCCAGGCTGGATGGGGTTTGAGCAACCTGGTCTAGTGGAAGGTGTCCCTGCCCGTGGCAGGGGGTTTGGAACTAGATCATCTTTAAGGTCCCTTCCAACCCAAACCATTCTGTGATTCTATAATTCTATGTACTTATGAGGATGGCAAGGTCTGGTGCATAGGAGTTTTCAGTCCTTTGTTCCATTCTTATGATGTCTTCTACTGGGAACACAATGAGCCAACAGAGCATGGAGAAAACAGAGAAGTGCAATGCTTCTTTTCCATAATAATAGGTAAAATATTGCTTTAATGTGCAAATAAGCACTTATGGCCATGGCCTGGAATGCAGGACAGCTATGTCTTGTAACTGTATTGCTTATGGGGAGTCAGTCAGTGACACTGCAACAGTTTGTAATGTTGTAAAAAAGGTGATTATATTGCTTCTTTTCTCAATTTTATAAGTTTGAATAATATTTTGGAGTAAGTATTCTCTTTTTCTTCTTGGTGCTTGAAATACTCCTAGTATTATTAGCCCCAGCTATTGTTGGTGATACCTAAATTAGTTTGTGCACTAGACCTCTGATGTCTGCACTGCTCAGTGGTTAGCAATGTATGGGATTTTGGGTCTGTATGTAAACTAGCACTTTTCTGGCAGTCAGTTGGAGCTATGGCACAGGCCAAAGAAGCTCCATGGTAGACATCATGGACAAGAGTGCACCAGGTTTGTCTCTCTCTGTCAGACAGAGATCTCCAACACTAGCTGAGGAGGCCTTGCATTCTCATTGTCCCTACTTGCAGGGCCTGCAGTCTAACACATCCATCAGTTTCATGTTATGAAACTGTTCTCAGAAACTGCCTGTACAGCCCTCACATTATTTCACATACCTTGAGTTGAATACACAGACACATATACACACACATAGAGAAAGTGATTATCATGTCTTAGGAGTATTGCAGGAAACCAGGTGCTAAATAGGTGAAATGCAGCCAGTCTCCACCATTTGTCCTCAGAGCCAGAGGCTCCCAGCCATGTGTGTGTGCTGGCTTTTTTCTGAACTTAATTAATGTAGTCATTGATGCCTTCAAGCATTTGTGTAAAAAACCATTTTTTTTCTCCCTCAGGCTTAAACTCTTGTGGGAAAATATTGCCCTGAGGAAGACCTTTCAGTTTAGAGAATGGCACCCAGCTCTCACACAGCATACAGTACTTACAAGTGAACCCTTCAACACTTGCACTCCAAACAGCATCACACTGCTAAGCTCAGTTCATTGAGTTTACTGAGGGAGGCAGTGTCAGGGAGAACTTCGCACACACTCACACACGCGCGTGTGCGTGCGTGTGCACACACACACACTGTTAATGGGGGCTCCCAATCCCCTAGTTATCACTCCAATGAACCAGCACAGCCAAGCATGATGAATGCAACACTCCAGCTCATCTCGATGCTGGGCTTCTGTGTAGCGGCTCAGCATCAACATAGACGTCACTGCTTCTGAGTGGTGTCAGATGGCCACAGGACTACATCCCTCCTGGTCTCTACCACTGAGAGTCTCTATGGCGAGATGTCACCACAGGCCCATGATCAGCCCACAGTGATATCATGGCATACCTTTTCAGCAGGCTCAAGTATTTTTCTCCTATTAGTTATTGATTCGTGGCTCATGCCAAAGCTCACAAGGCTGCTTGCATTGTACTAAGCTCTTGGCCAGGGCAAGGACTTGATATTTCCATCTCACACACATACAGCATCTTTTTTAAAGACTTCAGTGTGAGTTAAGATCCGATTCTTTCTTCAAGTGCGTCGAGAATCTACCAATTAATTGCTTACATGTTATTTTACAAGGGAAAAATCCTACACTATACATCATGTAATTTCCTGAGGGAAACATAATTGCGGGGGGGGGGGAGCAGAAACAATAAAATGTACTTCTGATTTATGTTCTCAGATAAATGAGTGTTTTCCATAAACATAAGCATACCAGAGAGATGTGTAAATAAATGGACGCATGATTGTTTGTGCCCAATAGCTGTTCAATTCCATAGTTACCAGTTTTGTACCTGCCACCCAGACAGTTATTGAGTCATTGGCATTTTGGAATGGGGGGAGAGGGGAAGAGTTAATTAGGAAGTTAAGAATTAATTCAGCCCTTAGATGCAGAGACTGTATGATATACTGGATATGCTAAACAACATTTTAAGCTAAGCTCCTTTCTCTAGCACTTAGAATACCTATAAAGAAAGAGGGGAGGGTGGCTCTTTTTTATTTTGAGTCTGTTGTGCCAGCCTTAACTATTTGCTTTATAAATATGTATTCATACACACACACACTACTGTATAAAGTATATATTAAAGAAAAGGAAAAAAAAAAGCTTTCAGGTTACTCGCAACCATGAAGATGAATAGCCTTTTAACTTGCTTAGTGATAGGGTCCTTATACCTTGCCACCTCAAAGCTGTTTGCTTCTACATTATGTTTGTAGTGCTTTTTGAATTAGAATATAAGCTCTAGCAGAAATGAACTGTAGCATCTTGTGTATTATAAGAAGAAGAGAGTGGGTTTTCTCATCTTTGCTTCTACCTTTAGACACTAACAAAATAAAAAGCCAGTTTAAGCGTTAGCCTCAGAAGGGCCTGGATATCCTACTGCTTGGAAGGCTACTCAATATTTAGTAACAGGGGGCCTCCAACATCATGTTGGAGGTTTTAAAGGATAAAGTTTGTTCTGCTCACCATTTCAGAAGCTACGCTAACATATTAAGACCTCTAAGATGTAGCTGAGTAGCTGTCAGTACTTCTAAAGCCATGATTAAGCTGCAACAAGTGATTCAGACACTGTTATACTTAATATTTTGCACTGGCCAACTATTTTCCTAATCAGTAACTGAAATTTGCTGCCAGAGGCAATTGTTACCAGCTGTGTAACAGCTTCCCAGGAATCAGATAAAGACAAAACTAACTCTGTGTTCAAAAACCAGCTTCAGCCAACTAAATCCTTTACAGAATTTGCACTGGATATCTAATTCCTACCAAAATCAATGAGTTGGAAAGAGAAGCTGAGGTGTACCCCTCGTTAGGATAGTACAAATCTGACATCAACAGTAGAACATATAAAGAATCACTTCTACCTCCATAGTTATTGCCAAGTTTTCCTTTGAACTTCAAAAGCAAAGAAAATGAAGTATAGGAGAAATGTTAACTTATTGCTTATTCTTGTTAATGCTACCTGTCAGATATTAAGCAGAATGAGATTTTTTTGTGGAGCAACTGCAGTTAAATAATTTATTTTTCATTATGTGAATGAACACATTCTTAAAAGAGCAGGTTTTTTATCTCACGTCTGCAGCATGAGGGCACATATTATGCAAGCACGCAATGAAACGTCTTTAGCATCTAAGGCTATTCACATTTGAACAAGTACAATATTGTCATTGTCTTCAGTGGAAACTCAGCTGACCCTTTGCTAGCATAGCATTTATTATGCAGATCCCAATTATGTTTCTGTAGACTTGATTAGGCTTTTTATTTCAAATAATAGTGATAAAAAACTTTGCTTTCACATGTGAAAATCCTTCATTAATCAACCCTATTTCCTAGTAATTAATTTGCTTCTTACATAAGTGTTTACAGACTAAAAAGCAATGTTTTGGTTGATGGCATTATTTCACCCTTTGTGGAGAACTATTCCCCTGAGTCATGCAGTATTAATTCTGATATGCGTGAATGCAACAATTTAAAAACTGATGTAACAACAAAAATAATTAGTACTCTATGCCCCATTTGAATTGTCAGGGTGTCAAAATTTAACCAGTGAATGGACAAAAACCATTAATGAGAAGATTTTAACAAGCAACTGTGAGCCAAAGTCATTGTTCTCATTTACGTATCAGTTTGGATTACTCAAGAAGCACTAGGAAAAGAGAGATTTACCAGTGTAAACTAATGAATAAAACCATATATTATAAAGATAGGAGTAATGGAGAAAATATATGTATTTAGAGGAGACTGAAAAATAAATGATGTGTGTAGACTAGGAGATATAAGGCAGCTGATTCTTCTAGAAGAAATTGATTGAAGTGGAAATCAGTGATACATACAGTATTGTAGATGTGATTATTGTCTGAGATGATTGGAAAGAAACAGATAGTCCCAGCAATATTTAAGCAATTGAGAGGTAGCATTTGAAATCAACTAAATGGCAATAGTCTACTGAACCTTCTGTAGATGCAAAATAAATATACTTTCTTAAGCAGGGGGAGTGAAAAGTTTAGCAGGAAAGAAAACAAAACATATAGTTGCACTGAATTAACACTCAATTATTAACCAAACCAAGACACATGTCTGGAAAAATATAATCCTTACACATCAGAAAAGGAGGTGGTCTTGATGCAAATCTGGGAAGATATTGGATGCTTTAGGTGACATGTTTACAAATGATCTCATGAGGAATTGAATGATCACAAATGCAGAATCAATATTCAGCTTATTATAGAAATAGCTACTTTCAGGCATGCTAAGCAAAGTAGAAAACCAATCCTAAAATGGCAAATGTTCCTACCCCTCCCCCCTTACACAATATCCTCTACAGTGCTTTCATCAATTACACAGGTGTTAGCAGGTGGATAAGTGTTAAAATTGTCAAACTGGTAGCTCTGATCTCTGAAAGGTAGTGTGACACCACCAGCCAGCAGGTCGAGGGAGGTGTTTCTCCCCCTCTACTCCACTCTTATGAGACCCCACCTGGAGTACCACATTCAGCTCTGAGGCCCCCAACATAAGAAAGACATGGACCCACTCGAGTGGGTCCAGAGGAGGGCCACGAAGATGATCAGGGGGCTGGAGAACCTCTCCCATGAGGAAAGGTTGAGAGAGTTGAGGTTGTTCAGCCTGGAGAAGAGAAGGCTCCAGGGAGACCTTATAGTGCCCTTCCAGTACTTACTTAAAGGGGGTTTGTAAGAAAGATGGGAACAGACATTTTAGTAGGGCCTTTAGCGATAGGACAAAGAGTAATGGCTTTAAACTGAAAGAGGGTAGATTCAGACTAGATATAAGGAAGAAATTTCTTACAATGAAGGTGGTGAAACACTGGAACAGGTTGCTTAGAGAGGTTGTAGATGCCCCATCCCTGGAAACATTCAAAGCCAGGCTGGATGGGGCTTTAAGCAACCTGATCTAGTGGAAGATGTCCCTGCTCATTGCAGGGTAGGATTGGACTAGATGGCCTTTAAAGGTCCCTTCCAACCCAAACCATTCTATGAGTGTATGACACTGTGCCTAGAAAGTAAGTGACAACCTTTAGTCCAGTCCAAGCAACTGTTCCTAGTATTGTTCCTATTACTGGTTTTATAGACATGGGAATAACAATTTTAACAACAAAAATCCTCATATTATTAATTATCTATTGACCACACTATGTCTAGCATGCTTTTTTTGTGGATAATATTGCAACCTTCTTTATTTTGGTGGTTTTCTTTTTCTTTGTCCCTCTTACTTAAGTCATTTTCTTTTCTGTCTTGTGCTTCCAAGGATAGGGGTAGTCTGATTTTTATCTAAATGGTAACTGTAGCTAACATCTGTATGTTTAAACAGAAACTTGAATCGAGTGGGTATCATCTCCACACTGGAGCTTGAAAAACAAAAAGTTTGATTTTTTCTACAGCTCTGTACAGTTACGTAATTAATTTTACACTTCTGGAGACTTTTGAACACCTTCACCTGCCTGTCTTACTGTCATCATGTCAAAGAAAATGTTGCATAGAAAACTTTCTGGGGTACAAGTCAATATATGTAGAAGATTTTTTTTCTGTACATTTCTCACATGTCAATGTATATCTATACATAATGACAAAATCTTCTTCCCTGTCCTTTCCCTCTACACATACCAATATTTTATTTTATGTAATCAACTATGATGTGCTTCATTTTAGCACAGTGTTAATAAGATTCTTTTTAACTGGTTATCAATAGCTTCAGTTTCATGACCCTTTCATTATTAATACTTAAGTGACATCAGTGATACTTCATTTGCCTGTTGCTCCTTCACTATACATTTAATACAATTTCTTTTTGTACCTATAATTTTCATCTGTCTTACATATGCACACACTGGTTTTGAAGAGAAAATGGCTAGTCTATTTAATTTATTGATTCACACTGATGCAACATCAATGTAAATTCCACAATCATAGCTCCTTGCAGGTAGGAATAAATTCACCTCCCTGACAGTCATGACCTGGTATTATAATTACTGACACTGTTAAGAATGCCTCGTAGAGTCAAAAAATTCTGATTTTTACATGAGATCCTCTTTCATAATAACAAAAAAAGAGAGGGGTTTTTTAGATGCTTACAGGTAATTCTGAGAAGCAAGTGTAGTTTAGTATCTAACAATTATTTATTCCTGGTAAAAAAAATGTATTTTTATTTAACTATGTTTTTTATTCTGTGCATAAGCATTGTCTAATTTTAAAGGTATTTGTATGTTTTGTGATCTGCCACATAAATATACAGGTGAAAAAAATGACATGTGACAGACTGGACCATCTAAGGTTTTCATGCAAGCACATTGTCCCACATTACATTTTATTTGTAAATGAAAGTGTTTTTACACAATGAATACTCTTTGTGCATGATTTAACCAGAAGAAAAATACGTATTGTGTGGATATAACTCCACTGAAGTGTGCGATGATCTGAAACATTTGAAGATGCAACTGGGAGACTACATTTAAATTCACTTGAAGTACAGTCCAATATAGCCTTCAGGCTGAAGAATATCAGAAGTATTATACATAGCCCACAGGACACAGCAAATTTGCATCATTTAACTGCCTACTGAATCCTGACCATATACATTTCATTCATTATCAAGTTGCAAAAAGACCTGTTTACATACAATATTAAGAACAATTTTACAAAACCATGACAACTAGGAAATAATGTTGACATCCACTTAATTGTGTCACTGCCTTAACACTGCTTTAAATACAGTCTGATTCAGCTTTTATTTACACTACCTCTTTCATTCCAGCATGACTTTGTATTGCTGATGCATTTTCATATTGTTTCAAAATTACTTTTTCAGAAACTGAATAAATAAATGCAACCACCTCCACTAGACTGAATGGGAAAAGATTGCAAGTAGCTCCACATTCCCACTACTCCAAAAACTGTGCATTCCTAAAATTCACGTGGAGCTATATTTGACAGGAAGATTAAAGTTAGGTATTGCAATGACTGCTAGTAGATGTTCTACTACCTAATTTAAGTTCTCAATAGCAAACAATATATTTGGGCTTTTAGGGAACGGGAAGCAGCCAAGAATATGTGGACAGGGATACACAATAAGAGCCTTCCTCCTGCACCTCCCCTGCCCCCCAGTAGCTGGCTAGACCAGTCCAGTTGTAGTCTCAAGTAATTCAGCATAGCTCAGGTCTATGCTGATACTTGACCAAATAGCCTAAACTTAGGGTTGAGCTGTATTCTTGGCTAAATTTCTCTCCTGTGGAAAATGCTACCTTTCAATTAAGAGGCTTCAGTGTTCGCTGGAGCAAGGACTAGAGCCTGCACATGCATCAACCTTGTGTTTCTTCCCTCTCCTTTCTCTTTGTTCCAGTGACTATTTCATTGCTTTCTGGTAAGGAAAGCAATTAAATACCTTCAGCTGAAGAAATTCAGAGCAAGAGAGATATGTCCCTGACTATCTAGTAACATTGCAATTAGGGCACTCTGCTGAGATGTAAAATACTTTCATCAAAATGCAATCAGATACGGAAGAGACATTAACTGCGTCCCAGCTGAGCACCCTGTCAGCTCTGCAGCTGTGCTCTATGGCAGGAGTGGACACTACTCTGTATTTTTTTGCAAGGGATTCAGATTGTTCTGAGCACACCTGCAAGATGCTACCCTGGAAGTCTAATCTGTGAATCCCACTGTCATTAAGATGCAGTATAGACAAAGAGCAGCTTTACTATAGGCATTGCTCCTCATCCTGAACAGCAGAAATGTAGGCATTTCAGAGCTTTGCTGGATGTTTTGACGCTATAAGTTCCAGTGACTTCATCCAGTACATGCCAGTGCATCTTCCTGAGCTAGAGGAGGAGCTGCAGCAGTGTTCTCGTTCACAGTACATGTGCTAGGCGTCATCCTCCTCCCCATATAGAAGAGTGACTCAATGCACTCTCTGTGACTCAAAGACTCACCACATATCACTGTAGACTGCCATTTCATTTGACGTTACATGCCTGAAAGTCAAGACAGTGCAGCCAATTTCGATGGGCAATCTTACACTTTGCATTGCCATTAGATTTGACATTATTTATCTATTTTGGGGAAAATGATTCATTCTGTGTCTCAATAGGACATCAAGCAGGGATGTAAATGTGAGATCTGTGAATCAGATAAAACTCTTCTTCCAGAAAATTCAAAACAGCTTCTGTTCTGTCTGCATCAAACAGATTTATCAAGTCTCTTATTATTTTTTAAAGTGGAAAGAAAGAAAAATTAGGTCAGAAACTATGACACCTAGTCAGAACAATCAGCAGACTCACTGTAAAATGCATCTGTGAAAGGCAAAATCATGGCCTGCGGAGAAGAAATAGGATATTCTAAACTGATTAAGTCTGTATAAGTCTGTTTAATGCACTGGTGCCCTGACAGTTTGCAGATCCTCCATTTTCCTTGATGTTTAACAGCTTTATATTTTAAAAATCTGAATAAAATACATTAAACCTTTCTGGAAAGGACTAACTCATAGGATTGCTTTTTCAGTTTCTCTCTTAAGGACTCTTTTCACATCAGTGTGCTTTCATGCTTGTCAGTACATGACTATCATCTGAAGGGCTCCTGCAATGCTGAAAGTGACAAACATAACATTTCCATAACTAAATCTCATTGCTGGTCAGAATCTATCATTCCTTTTCCCATCTATCATTTTTGTGGTCTATGCCTTAGCAAGCCTGAAAACCACACCTCGGCTCTCTGTACCAGGGGACTTGCAAGAAGTTTCTGCTGAACTAACTTACATCATTCAGTTGAAATGGGACTGAGCCAATAGTTAACCATTTAGATTATGACAAATACATTATGATGTTTTATAGATAGTCTTCCAGACATTGTTCTATAGATATTGTCAACCAGCATTTGATAGCATCCAGCCACATGATGGAGAACTGTATCAACATAAGAAGTAAGTAAGAAGCAGGTTGATCAGTTGTGAGGCTTTTGTATTTTGCCACTAGTCCTTTACTCCTGATGACCATCAAAATGAAATCTGCTCATTGTTATCAGGAACCCATGGTGTTCTGCTGCAAGTTTTTGTTTCTCTACTTTAGTCCTCTTTTCTTTAACTACGTTGGCTTTTTTTGTTTTGGTTTGTTATCCTTTTCTGTAGTCTTCCCTTTTTTCTTTTCCCTTATGAGAATTTTTACAAACTGTTGTTCACATAGACTTACAAAAAGGGTCAGAACAGAACCTTCCATAGGATCCTGACCTGTTTATACTGCAGATGGTACTTTTTTTTTTTTTTTTTTTAACTTTATGGAGAAACAACAGCTCCCACTGAATCCAGTCCAGGATAGGTGAGTAACTGCACAACCCCGTGTTTCACAAAATGTTCAATTATTTTAAACAGTGATGAAGAACACTAAATACTACTTGATAATCAAGAAAAGCAAGGAAGAGTCAAAGGCAAAAACTTTATTTCAAATGCTAGGTGTCTCCCAAACAAGATCACAATGAAAAGTGACCACAAAGAGGATGATCAATTATATAATTCCTAAATGTCCTTATGCAGGTGTTACACATTTGCATTTGGACTGCATTAAATATCTAGAAATGCATGCAGTCACCATCACCTTATAGGTTTAAAAGTCCAATACATAAGAACTCTTTGAAAGACATAAACCCCAAAATTTGTTAGTGGGATAAACAACATGTGCAGGCTCATGCCACTGTATACAATATTGAGCATTTAGATATGACAATATTTAAAATAATAATTTTTAAAATATTTGTTTTGCCTTTATAAGCCTCTAATATTCATAGTCTCTTTATACGTAAGGACTTCATAAGGACTGTATCTCTAGACAACAACATGCCTAGAATTACCGCATGCTAGGACTGACAATTTGACCAGTTAATATTAGTGTAGTGGAAAGAGCATTAATATAGTAGTTAATAGTCTTTAAGGAAAAGTATTGGACCATTAATCTCTTCAATAATTCGCTCTATGCTTATGAGTAGCTAAGACTAATTGTCCCATGTTAACAGATCCTACTGAAAGCCATGTCTTTGAGTGAGGAAAGCTTTCCTAACAGTCCAATTCTTATTTATTTACAAGCATTGCATTAATATTTTAACTTCCTATGTTTCAGAGTTGTTTCAAAATCATCATGCACACATTTAAATACAAAGTACTCAGAAGACATCACTTCACAGAACTGAGCCACACTTAATGCATGAGGTGTCATTTTGAAATGTTAGACTAGAAAGTTATATTTTAACAAGGCTTAAGGCCAAATTCATCAAGAACTTGAAGTGAAAGTTTCTGTACTCTTTTGAATTGCTGTCTTAATCTTTTGTCAGACCAATGTTATATGCATTACATTATTCTAGTAAGTCTTCTGAGAGTCTTCTATAACACGTGTCATTCAGAGAGCAAGTCTTGTTTTCTACGATTTTCATTTTTCTGGAAGATCAAGGGATGCTTAAGACAACTCAGGATTAAGAAGATGCAAGTTTAAAAAGGGAAAAATATTTCTGTGAAAGTTGAATTCCAATACCATCTGTTTTTGAAGCTCTTTGAGACTAGAGAAGTTAAGCGGTGCTGACAATCAGACTCTGTCTTGAAAGTGACCACATGAAAACTATGAATAAAGCAGAGTGCTAAAGGAGACTGGGTAGAAGCAGCTGCAGGCCCTAAAGGAAGATTTGATGGAACTTTCTGCTATGTTACACTTGTATAACTGAACCACAGACCTGATTTATTGTTCTAAATAGAGGTAAAAAATTGTATAGACTCATTATAAAAGAACAATGTTTCTAGCATAGTGTTATAACTGAGTGTGCCTCTTGTGAGAGGGAACTTGTGACAACACTAGGAACTGGTTTATGATTCCCATCCTTTAGGTTGCCTGCTTAAAGTTGATAGTTACTGTCAAGAAGTCCGTTTAGGACAGACCTCTTGTCAAGAAGCACCAAGCACAATTCTACAACACAAATTAGACATTAATAGCAGAATCCCTTTTAATACCTCTTCATACTGGGAAAAAAACAAATCAACACACATGCTTTCAGTCAGAAAAAAATATTTCTTGTCCATGGCTCTGATGTACTTTATTACAAAGTCCCTCTGGCATATGACATACAGGAGAAGAAGCAACCCTATTCCATAATCCAGTCTAGCTTGAAAAAAGATGATTGTCTGGGCAGGGAAATGCATAGCTATGCCTAAGACATAGCAGGCCAATGCATAGGCTTCCTGCCCAGGACCATACCAAGGGGCTGCAGCTGGCTCCTGCCATCCTTCCACCCAGTGCCCTTTCGTACCTTGCATCCCTTAACAGAGTTCTTATGAATGACTGAGGACATTCTTGCTAGCTATTCAAAGGGAAACAAGTTCCTTTGTATTTAAGTCCTAAATGTGAGGCTTGGAACTAATCCACATTAGTATATAAAATCCTATGTGTTAATTACAAATTGCATACAATTAAAAAGAGTTGGTGGTCAGACTTAAGTTATTCAGATCCCCGTGCCAGGCTATTAAATCCTCTGGAACTGTAATGTGCTAGTACAGGACTTTTGTGATTTCTTTGCCACAGTTGGTATTTTTCCCCTGTGATTGAACAATAACATTTGAAAAAATTCTTTTTGTATCTGACAAATATCCCATTTTAGGATTTCTCTTACCATTTCTGCACACACAGACCTGAACTCCCAGGAGACTCCATGAAAGTTATTTCCATTAACTTAGACACACAGCAGCAAAATGTAATTTTTTAATGTTGTATTTAAAGTGATACTGATATACACTGAAAAAAAATGACAAGAGAATTACTGTGTGGGAGACAGCCTGCTGTAGCTATGGGGTTTTTTTTTCAATACTTCAATGTCAATGATTGTGTGCCATTGCTAGAGCTACTGATGTGCATTTGAATACTTCGGGAGGAACATTGTATGTTAGCTCAGTTTCAAAGGCATTGCTGAATAGGTGCTTTCCCCCCCCTCCCAGAGATTACTGGAAACGGTATTAAATTGTCCTATACATATTTGCGTAAAATATAGATTATCTTGTGTTTTATTTATAGAAGTGTCATCCTCATCCACCTAAAGATAAAAGAAAAACAACGACTCCCAGTATTGCAGGTGAAAACTATGTGTTAGAATACCAGAAAATAGATAAAATACAGTGCACTTCAAAGACAACAAAAGGGAAATACAAAACTGAATCACAATAAAGTAGTGAAATACTAAGTAGGGCATGTAGGACACAAATGGAGATGAAACTGGTTTGGTTGATTCCTGATGTGGTATCCTGAAAAATTGAAAAAAAAGGATAATGAAGGGTATAATTTCTTGAAAAGAAGCAAATATCTCAAAGAAGCAGCGATCGCTTACAATGCAGCATGAACCACTTGACAGCTTAAAAAAGATGTGTCAATCACTGACTGTCAGAAGAGAACAAGGTGTAAGAATACAGTTGCTTAACAAACAATACCAAAAGAAAACAGAGGGAGTAAACAAAAGAGGAGCTACTTCCAAATTAGAATATTTGTTTAGGAGATCACAAAATTAGAGAATAGAAATGGAAGGGACCTCAGGATGCTGTCTAAGCATTTCTCTGTCAAAAGATATGATCCATTAAATCAAAACTGTTCCTGAGATACAGATTTTTAATCTCTTAAAAGCATCTGAGAATCCTGAGGTCTGAGAAAGGCTGTCATTCTCTAGAAGGAATTTTATGCCGTTTACAACGCAGTCTGCTTGACATCCCAACCAATTACAAAAGCTGTTACCAGAGGTAAGGCTTAAATTTGAGAAGGACTAAGGAAAACATACGAATGTGTTTTTTACAATATCTTTTACTAGTATAATTTATTCTTTTTTTCTTTAAGCTTTTTTTTTAAAATACAATTAAACTGTAAGAACATGTTTATTTTCTTAAAAGCAGCACAGCACAAGTAATGCTCTTAATAGAGATATTAGCAAAGCTGTTTTTATTATTTGTTCACATAATTTTATTATTTATTTGTTAATTTTTAAAATAAATTGACATATTGGAATTCTACTCAAGGATGATTTTCCTTACTACAAGACCACTTTGAACTCCTCTAGTCTATCAGGGATGAAATAATTGACTTGCCTGCCACTCCTTTTCTTTTTTTACAACATTATTTATTGCTGTTGAGGTGGTTTTTATCAGAAAAGAGGTATTTGTATATCATGACCATTATTTGAAGCTTATATTTCTTCATGGTTATTCACAGGCTGTCAAGATATTTTCTGATACCAAGGCCGTATTTTGATGTAAAAATGGCAATTTCAAATAATAGGCATACTAGATTACTTGAGGTTATAATATATCCCTTGAACTATTTAAGTTGTGGATTCAGCTTGCAGGCATCCTTCTTTGTGTATTCTCTTGTCAGATTCACAGTCTCACTTTCTAGCACATCAATTTTATTGTAAACAAACCTACACATTTGAAGATATCACTGTTTGAGTATTATCAGATTGAAGCAGGAGGTAGAAGGAGAGTTACTATTTGTTTTCAGTGGAAACTATGCATTTTCCCCAATTAATTGAAAATTCAGCACATCTCCTCTGAAAATTAGCTCTAAGTCTCAAACAAAACCAACCCAAAGATAAATTTTTCAAGTCAAAGTCTCTGAGGTATCTAGCTCAAACACTGAGCTTAAGTTCTGTTGTTTACTGCCGATTTCAATGTTACACCTCAATGTTCTTCAAAACAAAGGATGAAACACATATGGATTACTAGTAGGAAGGTGTCTTGGAGATGTACTTGTTTGTAATTTAGTTAAGTTTACAGTAATTGCTATTTATTGACTATTGACTGGAATTGATGTCATCCTGTTTTATCACTACAGGAACTTAATAATTGAACATACTCTTGTTAAATTAATACGGGGGTGTTTGGTTGCCTGTCTTTAAAAAACAGTAGGCATCGAGATGCCATCCACCCCCTGGCCCCCCCACCTCCTCCATTTTTTAATCATGAATTTGAGGAGAAATTTAGAACTTTCTTGAATTCAACTGAGGACAGTTTAAGAATGAATGTTTTAAGTTTTATATGAGTAAAGAATTTCACAGAATGGAAAAACTACATTATAGCTTTTGCAAATGAAAGATCAAATAATAAAATAACAGAGTCTGGATTAAAGCAAAACAGAAAGCAATTTATGAGAAAAGGACAGAGCTATAATAAATAACAGCAGTTGGGTGAGAAACTAGAAGACTGATTAAAAAAAAACAGAAACTGAAAGCAGTAAGAGAGGAAAGAACTGGAAATGCACAAGTAGATGATTAAGGACTTCAGGTAAAAAGGTAAGTGTACCTGGAGGAATGCTTCACAAACAACAAACTCACCTGCTGCACACATCTCAATCTTTGCTGGAGGAAGGTCTCCTGTTAATTATGTGGTCTGTATTCATTAAGATAGTTGAAATGACGAAGCCTGAAGAATGAACTGTCCCCCTGATGTGCAGATTGCTTGTTGATACCCTGCAGTTCCTCCCAACCGGGGGAACGGGGCCTGCAGAGTGTTCCTAATGTGGAAGTTCAGCAGAAAACCATGTACTTTAGTATTTTTTCAATCTTCAGATATTAATGTTACAGAATGCCCCCTGAGCTAAGTAATAAAGTTCCACCTTCCTAGTGATGGGACCAATGCCACAGATCAGCTGTTAAGAGAAAAGGTTGCATGGAGGGAGAAAGAATCAGTCCCCCTGTCATCTGAAGCTTTTTCCCTCATTCTCCAGTGCAATACTAATGTTAGTCAGAGTAAGAACACTGAAAGCCCTGAGGACAGTGTGGAGATGACGGGAGGGAACCCATAGGTCTTCTTCCCAGGACACAGAGCAGCCATCTGGACAGTAGCTGTGCTAGTCTTTATTCAGGGAGGCTATATGCACCTCAGGCTCTGAGGAGCCATGAGGGTTGACTGATTACAGAACATTTTCTGGGACTAAATACTGTACTTAAAGTGCCATGACAATACAAACACAACCGAGAATATGGACTCAGTTGGGCATGGGAAGCCATGGTTTTCAAAGCACTTGCTGATTTTGTAATAGCTGACTTGAAAGTCCAGCTGTGATACGCAACTATTAAGCATTATAGCTATTTGAAAGTTATTTGAATACACTACAAATGAAAAGAAAATGCTAATGAGCTGGTTTGCTCATCATTACCTTTTGTTGTACCATATACTGGCAGCCTTCTCAAGGATTGTGATGGTATGTCTTTCAGAATAGTAAATACTGTTTTATTTGCTATATGTGAGTCAGAGAGGAAGCCCCCATGAATATAAAGATTGTGCTTGATACAGAAGGGTGAGTAAGCATTGTTATAGCTCCTTTGTATTGTGAAAGACAAAAAGATACAATTTTATCGGGGAAATAATTGAATTTGGTAGAAAGTAAAGTAATGATCTCCAGTTTCAAAACTATTTACTCACAACTTTCTTAAACACTGCATTAATACAGGAATCAGAAAAGAAACTTGACCAATTTTCCTTACCTCTTAGATAACCATAAGAAGCAAAAGCTAATGATGGCTGGAATGATCAAGTATAAATACATATACACAGAAAAAAAAAATGTTTTGAGTAGGTTTTTAAAGTAGCTGTGGGTTGATTGATTGGTTTGATTTGAGATGATAATTTAAACAACCTTAGACAGCTCTCTGAACATACTAGCATAGTTACTGACTCCTGGAAATCCTGGCAGTTGAGTCAAAGGGAAGAGCTACCTGTGATGAGGTTGTACTAACAAAGAGAAACTGTATCTTTTTTCCCCACCCTTCTTTCCTCATTCTTCTAAGCAGACTGGTTTCAGTGAATTACCTCTCTTCACACCACTGCAGTGAGGGGTGAATCCAGTTTGCACTTTGAATAAGAGAAGATGTTGCATGCTTCCTAGCAAAGTGCTGCCTTTACTTTTTAAGTTCTGTTTTCCTTAATGGAGAATGATCAGCAATAAGAACTGAGAACAACCTCATTTTAGCATTAGCTAAAGTGATGAAAAATTGTCATTCTTTACTCAATGGTATGATATTCCTGTAAATTTCAAAGAAAATTAGAATGAAAGCATAAGTAAGTAATTGTTGAGTTTATGACTGCTTTTGAAATATCAGTGACAAGTATTTTATTTCCCCACCAGGTGTTAAAATCTTACTGTAATGTATTTTTTAATATTTGAAAAAGACAGGAGTAGTTATTATTTGCCATTATTTCAAATGTATTGTTCAGTACATACAATTTTCATGTTATATCTCTGGAAATAGAATGGAATTGTATATAAACTGACTTCCACCATATTTTTTGTTTGTTGACAGAGATATACTGTCAGTTTTTGAAGCTAAATTCAGCAGTTTCCTTCATATGTTAGCCTTTTATTTATTTACACTATTAATAATGTGCTTTTCATACATTAATTCTATTTTCTTTTGGAATTATACCTTAAAATTGAGATACCATCATTTAGAAGAATATAGAAAAGAAATTGGCAAGAGTTTCATTGAAGCGGATGAAGTTGGCAGTAATAATCAGATTTTTTGCAAGGCATTGGTAAGAGAACTGATATATCTGCATTAAGAGAATCCTAAGTTTTCCACAGCTTTGTTTTGAACTGTTGTGAGCTTTCAAGCTTCAAGCCAGACCTCACTCCATGCTTCCTAGCAACATAGATAACATTGAATTTTGCCATGCATAGGGTTTGTCTGAAATGGAGTTAATTTTCTTCATGGCAGCCTGTATGGTGCTGTGTTTTGAATTTGCAACTAAAGCAGTGTTGATAACACACCAATCTTTTAGCTATTGCTGAGCAGTGCTTGCACAGCATCAAGGCCTTTTCTTTTTCCCACTCTACCTCCCTTAAAGGGAGTAGGCTGGGAGTGGGAAAAAAGCTGGGAGCAGACATGGCCAGGAGAGCTGACCCAAGCTGACCAAAGGGATGTGCCGTACCATATGACATTGTGCTCAGTCATAAAAGCCCAAGGAAAGGAGGAGGAAGGGAGAACTTTTTTTGGTTATGGCTTTCATCTTCCCAAATAGCCATTACACATGCTAAGGCCCTGCTTTCCAGCAATTGGCTGGATATCTGCCTGCCAAAGACAAATAGTGAATAAATTCCTGTCACGATCTGAGCTAGGCAGACCAGGAAGGGATTGTGGTGAATTCAGAATTCCCTCTGGCTAAATTAAGGTGAAACACCACCAAACGATCAGTTAAACATTTTATTCATGGCAGAAACAAACTGAACTTGGAAGGCGTTAACAGTAGGTAGCAGGGTTTCTCTCAACAGGAATTGGCATGGAACTACCTCAGTAAATTGTGTAACCCGTGGTAACCACATACATCAATTCAGGGAATAAGGAGAGCCCTCTCATTGAGTCATGCAGTTCAGAGCAGATCCCCTTGCTTTCTAGACTCCCTCTCAGAGAGGAGCCCAGGGGTGGCTGGATCTGCTCTTAGTCCCAGACTTGGTCAACAGTTTATGTGTAAAGGGATGAAGTGTAGGGATTATGAAAAAGAGAGAATAAGACAGAGAGAGAAAAAGGAAGAGAAAAGAGAAAGGTTTCACCGGTCCTGGGTCCAGCATTGGTTCAGTCAGCCAAAGGGTCCAGTTCTAGTGGGTTGCACACCAGGGGCTTCAGTTTGTGTCCTTTTATCATCCTTGCCTCTCCTTCAGGTGGGCACTTGAACTCATTAGGCTAATTAGGTGTCATGTGCAGTTTGTGCTTTCAGAACCTTTGGGAAATGGATCGGTGGGTTTGGGGGTCGTTTGAGGTGTAACTTCTCCTTCCCTGCAGATGTGACCATTTTTGATCTTTTGCCATACATGCTGATCTGCCCTGCTCAGCATATCAGAACAGGGTGCTGTGCACCCTCCAGCACGCCCTCCCCATCCTGTTGCTGATCGGTGCTGATCAGCTTTTTTTCACCTGTGGTTCCTTGCTATGCAGGGCTCCTTGTTACGCAGACTTAGTCGCTAAGCAGAACTTGCCCCACCACAATGTTTGAGACATTAACTCTTTCAGTCTCTCACAATTCCTTAATTTGCTCTGTTTGTGCACACAGCTTTGCTTCACTTATTAAACTGTTTTTATCTCGACCCATGAGTTTTTCTCACTTTTGCCCTTCCAATTCTCTCCCCCATTCAGTTGTGAGGGGAGTGAGTGAACAGGAGGGTGGGGGCTTGCCTCCTGACTGGAGTCAACATCACATATGCCATTAGTCTGATTATAATGGGAGGAAGTAGAAAAGCAAGGCTGCCCATTTAGTCAGGAAGAATTTCAGAGAAGTTTTTGTGAGATCAGTTGTGGGGCCCTGGAAGAAATTAGTAAGGCTTTATTTGGGCTGCAGGCAGGAAAAAGGGAGTGTAAATATCTTTTTCTGTGGGTTTCTGATGTTAGTGAGGGGTTTTAAGTAAGGAAAGAGGAGGTTGAGAGAAACTAGGGTGGGAGGCTGGGAGTTTAGGGAAGTCAGGGTTTGCAGGTGAGACAGTGGAAGAAGACACAGGAGTTTGGCCTTGCCACTTACTGGAAGCTTTCTTGTGAGTCCGTCAGGAACAACATCAGCAGTAACAGACTTCTGCAAGGAAAAGGTACTAAGCGATTGGGTTACACCCACCACTAAAGGAACTAACTCCCACCTCCTTTAGCACAGGCAAAACAGGCACTGTCAACTGAGGTAGTTATTTACTTTGCATAGGGCTAGTACTAACCCTGCTCTAGATCGCTTCAGTTTATCCCATTTTGTGAAAATAATTTTTTCTTTAATATTAGGGTCTAAGACTTAGGGAAGCAGAAGAGAGAAATAAAACTTGCTTTTTGCCTCTTCCCATCCCTCAATACTGAGAAATGGTTTATCAGAAGAAAAGGTATGCAAACTTACTGCGGTTGTCAGGTAGATTTTGTTTGTGGGGGTTTTTTGTTGTTGGTTTGGTTTTTTATTAAAGCTATCCTGCTTTGCACAGATGCATATTGAAAACAGAGAGAAGGAAGTATAATGATGAAAAAAAAACCCCACCACCCAAAGCTCAAACAAAAGAAACCCTCTAAACCATGAAAAATTCAAGAGAGTATGATTTTTCTGAGTTAGGCAAATTGAGACTTAAATGTACATAACCCACAGACAAATAAAAGTTCTGAACTAAGCTATAAGGTGTTCCACCATAGTTGTCTTCATTTTTAAAATGGGGCAAAATCATGAAAGCTTTGGTTTCATCTATACAAGTTTTGATAATGTTATCATTTTTCCAAAGTATTTTTACCTGAATTATATGAATTTATATAATTTTAGCATTTCTAGCAGCAAGTGTAGTTTGCAACATTCAAAAAAGGTAATGATCCACATTTCTAGCAAGATGCTAATGAGGAACACTGCCAGGGAAAGAAAGAAAAAAAAAAAGAATTTTAGAGGTAGGTAGGCAGCCTCTTGTGAGCATGTATTGAATTTACTAGATTTCAGTTAAACTTCTGCAGATATTATTTCTGGGTTTGCCTTTTTGTCCTATTCCCTTGGTGATACTTTTCACAGTACGCAGACATGGATAGTCACAGTGCATTGAAATAAGCTTGTAATCTGCCTTCCAAAATACATACTCTAATGTACGTTTCAGATGGTAGGCACCACTTCTTTTGTAAAGCCTACGAAAACTATCAGCAAATCCAAATGTGGCTTGACATAAAATAAATTTAAATCTCATGAAAATTTAGGCCTGCACTACTCTGAATGTCATCTCTGTATACACAGCACATTCTTGGCCAGACACGCAGCAAGGATCCAGGTTGCCTAATTTAGCTGCTTCATGCATAAATCATAGGTGGTTGGCTCTGGCACACTCATTAGAAGTATCCAAGTTAAGGTCTCTCCATGCAGTTCAAGCTTGCATGGATCTGAAACGGTCCTGGCCACGTTGGCCAGACATGAGCTCTTTCTTGATAGTTACAGAGCTGTTAGCAAAGAGTTCAGCCTCATGTACTTTACCTTTCGTTGGAACTTCCTTAATCAGAAAGACCACTCATCGTAACTCACAGCAAGACAGATTAATGCAAAACAAGCAAATGGTCCTCTGGAAGGATCTACTGCCTTATTTTATGATTTAGTTATTTAATTCTGCACTGAAGTAATTTTGTTTGGGAGAGATTTCATTCCACTTTCCTGCATGTAGTACTTGTCTTTAGTCCTCATTGAATTTTATCTTATTGATTTCAGTCTGTTTCTCTTCTCTATCATCAAGAACATTGTTAATTCTAATTCTGTCCTCCAAAGTGCTTGCAAACATTCCCATTGGATTTTATAAAGAAACACTTTATTCCGTAATAAAAAGCATTAGTGGAGATATTGACCACTATCTTGTCCAGTACAGACCACTGCAAAACTCCCCTAATGCAGTTTAAGAGTAAGTAATGAACCAGTAAAATCAGTCTCAGGAAAGAGGAAAGTAGTGGTTCCTAAGATATCACATCTACAGCTTTCCCCACTCTTGACCAAGTCAGTTCTCAGACTGTGAAAAGGAAAAAAGAAAGAAAAAATTATACCGGTTTGACTTGATTTCTTCCTAATAAATTCACGCCGGCCATTTCTTAACACCTTGTTTTTCTATCCAATCCAATAAAATTCTGCTCTTTTAGAATTGATTCAACAACTAAGCTCACACTTTGCTTATAGCACCTCTTTAATCCAAGTAACTTCACAGGAAATAATGATATGTTCAAGTCATTTTTTCATCAGGCATTTATTTCTGGAAATTGCAACTGGGTATGTTATGTTATTTTTTCCACTATTTTTAAGATTTAGAAGTGACAGAAACTATTAGCACAGCTACCCATTTCTAGACTTGCATCTTAAGCATGTACTGTATCCTTTGTTTAACTACATTAATTTTCATTCGTTCAAGTAAAATTTTTTTTTTTTTTAAACTAAAAAAAAGAGAGAGAGACAGGGGTGAGTTTATTTTCAAGTACTTGAAACTATAGCCTACTGAATTCGTCTCATAGAAACAGCCTTCAATGACACATCTCTAGCCTGTTACTTGGCAACCTTGACACATTATGTATTAGCTGCCATCAATGTCACTTTCTCACCTAAAAAAAAAAAAAAAAAAAAAAGACAGAAAAAAGACAGAAGCTTTAAGAAGGACAAACCAAAGCTGGGCTCTGTCTTTCCAAACCAGTGAAACATATTCTTTTTTGACAGCTTGTTCTGTCGAAGTCTATACTATTAACAATTATTCAAAACAGAGGAATATACCTCTGACATCAAGTCTATAAATAGAGAACTAGCTACTAGCAGACCCAATAGAGCTTTATACTTCATGTTGTTATTAACGTCCAGTAAGTTCTTTTTACTGTTGTCTTTTTCTGAGCCTTCGTTTTCTTTGGAAGGACAAAAGAAAAAGAGAAATCTCAGGAGGCTATCTCTATCATATCGGTATGAAGAGCAGACCGTATATTCACATTCAAATAAGTATCATAACATCTAAGAGACAGGGCTATATCTTTTATGCAATAAGTCTGAATTCTTAATGAGAATAATGAGTATTTTCTGTGTAAAGGGCCAGAAAGATGCTGAAATGTTTTATTCATTTAAATGAGCAAATATACAGGCTACTGTATCTTTGATCTACCCCAAAGATGGATCAAATACCAGTAGTCTTTTTAAGTGCAATATGTCCCTGCGAAAAATGTGAGAGATTCAGTCTCTAAACCATAAGAGGGAGTAAAAACCTCACTATAAATCTAATCATCAGATGAGGCACATCTGATTGAAGAAGACATCTGAAGAGAGGCAAATCATCAGCTTTAGTTTAAAATAAAAGATTTGCTTATTATGCTCAGACACAAAATACATTATGGAAACCTCTTGCTTTGATTTGCTAAGAACCCTTCACTTTTGTTATAGCTTCCAGTCTCACCACAAAATATTTCATATCTCCATTTGCTTGACATTTGCACAAAATATATATGTCACCTTCTTTTCCTTATCTCTCACTTTTGCTGACTTTCAGTAAAAGCAGATGAATTAAACTTTGCAGAATGACCACAAGACAGGACCTTTAGTTCAGCCTCAGTTACGCTGTTTAAAGAGTTGCTGTAGCTAGAATGGTTGTTAACCTCTGTAGTGATTCAAATAAATGATATTATTATTTGAAGATACCTAAGGACTTCAACACATGCTGAAGCTCTAATTTATGTAATCTATTGCCTGGCAATTTACAGCTTCTTCTTGCCATCCTAAGGACCTCAAAGGTGGGCTTCCTTTTTTTTTTTTTTTCTTTCCTGGCACTAGAGACATTTAGGAAACCTTTCTTTCAACCTTCAGGAGCTGGACTACAGGAAGGTATTTAATAACTTAAATCTTCATGTTTGATTTTCCTTATCCTATCAAGACTCTAATGATGCTTTGACTTGATATATACTGTATGTGCCTAGAAGAAGGTGGCATAGAGAGAGCTCATGATTACTGCTGCTTTCCTCACCCCCTCACTGGTGTAGCTGTGTGACCTGCTGTAGCTCAGAGAATCCCACTGGCATTTCTGGCAGTTTTATGAATGTCCCTGAATCTTATAATTGAATCGTGAAATGGCAACTGGTCTGGAGATGAGACTTATGACTGCAAAAGCGAATGTACTAAAAGGTATAGGAAAAGGCTATGATGCAAATTTTCAACTAATGGTGGTATTGTGTGCAGAAACAATTAACAATTGTGAGGCTTAGAAGAAATATAATGGCAGAATAATATGTGAGAATATTGAAACAATCAAATAGAAGCTTTTATGCACTAAATTAATGCTAAACTGGACCCAGAAGAGGATACTGCCACTGAGAGGGAAAACAAAGTTGTGTAATTTGTGCATAGTCAAAGAAGAGATGGAAACCCAAATACATGGGAAATGATTAAACAGGAAGATCAAGAACTAGCACAAGTACAAAACTTCTCATAGCAAGAATTCAAGACCAGTAAGGGGTGTTGTGTTCAAGTGATACAATATAATTTTTTTTGCTTATGGCAAAGAACGTCAGTTTGCCAGGATCCGACCCTTTACTTCATTATCTGCTGAGCTAAACAAGACAACTGGTTTACTTTAACCTGCCATCCATTGTAGCATTGAAAAAATAGGTACAAAGTCTACCACCAACAAAGCTTTGGTGGATGAAAAAATGCATGATACAGTAATGTTGGCAGTGTTAACAGATGGCATAATATTGCTAACATATGTGATATGGAAGCATAAAGCAATGCCAAAGGAATAGCTGCCTAGTGGAAAAATTGTGAGGTGTCAAAACCAAGGATGGATGTCTACAGATTTAATGAAGGATTGGCTGAACATCATTTGGATCAGGAGACCAGGTGTGTTGTTAAGAAAAAGAAGAATGCTTGTCCTAGATGCATTCAAAGGTCATCTAACGCCAGCTGTGAAGAATACTGCCAAGAAAATGAATATTGATCTTGTGGTTATATCAAGAGGAATGACATCAAAGCGCTCTATGTAGTAGTGAACATGCCCTTTAAAGACCATTTGCAGTCTTCAAACTCAGAATGACTATTGGCAGGGATCATGCTCTAGCTTCTACAGGAAAAATACGGAGTAGTGCAAAACTGCCCTGTCCTTATATTAAGAGACCATCAGATCAGATAAATCCAGAACTTGTATCTAATGTTTTTAAGAAATACTGTATTTTAGATATCATGGATGGAACAAAAGTTTATAAGTACAAAGAAGAAACTGAAAATAGTGAAGACATTAAAAGTGAAGAATAGATTGAAGATGGTGAAGAGAATGACAGAAATGTTGGAGTGTGAAAAGTGAAAAGCAATATTAGTACAGCATATGAGAAGAATACAGGTTAACTTCAGGCAAACTGTTAGTGAAAATATTTTTATATCAATTATAGGTACGCAGTAAGAACCTTTCTGAGTATAAAATTCATTTGAGGGTCAGTTTAAATTCAGAGGGCTCTTTCTTTCTGGTTGTCATGGTACACTTATTTTTTGGTGGGTAAGATAGAGTAAGATGCTTCTGCCCTCTGTCACTTTTACCTGCTCCTGTGCAGCAGTTGTGGTACTGTGACTTGTGCTGATACAACAGTCTGAACTGAATCACTATAATGAACTGGGTTATAAAACCAACAGAAAGAAAACTAAATGTTTTTGATGTCAAATTTACAACCAGTTATGTCACCATAGTTGTGGCAGCCTTGGGACGCAATGGAAAGAATGGATAGCTTGGATCAAAGGAAAGGACTTGGTGAGCCAGTTTTATTACCAGAGAAACATTACATATCCATGTTCTCATTCAGTACTACTTTATTTATTTATTTATTTATTTATTTATCATATTCTAATCACAGTTTCAAGTTACACGTAAAACACTGATTACTTACCTCACCAAAATTTTCCACCCCACATTTTTCATGGTCAATTGCAATACATGTGTTGAGAGATCATTCTGTCCAACTTGGAACTCATTGCAAGCATCATCATTCAACCCAGAATGCAAGAGTGACACTGATGCATGACTGGATGCATGTCTGCATGAGAACAGAACAGTGGACAGAGATATCAGACCCAAAGTAAATGGTGGAAAGACTTAAGATAGGTGAAACAGGGGAAGTAAGTATAGCAGAGTCAATGTGTTCTAGATACCTTAATAGATACCTTATTTAGGATTTCAATTTTCTTTTTAGAACATTAACTATATTCCAAATCTTTAATTTTTTTTTGTCCTAAGAAGCAGTGAGATTCATTCAGCCCTGCCGACCTAACCCCAGAAATGCAGATCTGGCATCACTAAGCCTCAATAAACAGAATCTGTCAGTTCCTTCAGTACTGAACCATAGCTTGAGCAATGGTTCAGCCATATCATGATGCTACCTATAGCCCCATAGAATACCTACTTGAAAAGTAGGATAAGCCATTCATTAACCAGCCACTAAGGTTAGGGTTTGTGCTGGTAGGAATGAACAGCTTTTGCTTCATTTTCCTGTAGGTAAAAACTAATGGCCTGGAATACAAGCTTAATTAAGGGTTAAGTTAAAGAGCTGCAGGAGCTAATAGAATAAGTTTAGTCTTTATTCTTGTAAGGACCACAGTACTCCATCTGAACACTGGTAGTTATTTGTAAACAATACTTATATTCTGTTGTGGGGGATTGGAAAGTCAATATATACTAAATTATTTTTAACAGTTTTGATTTGTGTTATTTTGTGGCCTGAAGTTTCATTTTAGAAGAACTGGAAAATTAAAATGTTTTACCCTTACAAATGTTTCTTCCTAATAAGAACCTAACCAGTTTAAATAGGAATTAAAATAATAATTTTTAAATCCCCAGTTTGACAAAAAATTTGCTTTGACCAGATGACAGCTATGATATTCTTTGCACATCCCTTTTACTTTAATAAAAGTGTTCACAGGAAATAATCAAATTAATCCATGTTCTTCCAAAGCACACCATCTGTCGAAGTTTTATAGTAACATAATAGAAATAGTTCACTAAAATATCTGGTTTTAGGCGAAAGATTTAGCTCCCCCCTAGACAAAATGATTCATGAATGGACTAGAGATACATTTTTGCTTTTTGGCAAAAATGGTCACAGTGCTGGTTTGATCTGAAAAGCTTTGAATTTAGGCTCATGGGCTAGAACTCTGAGTATTTTACACTTATTCACTCATCTTGCTTGAAATTCAAACCAAAGCAGTCATCTCCTTTCCATCTTGCAATAACTCTTGCTTGTGTTTGGGTCCCTGAGAGGGATAATCCTGTTTATATTTTTGTTCTTTTCTCATCTTTCCACTTTCAAACCAATTTTTTTAAGTCATGAATATGACAAGAAAAGGAAACCTTTGTTTCTGTTATGGGTCTGATCCAACTTAAGGAAAATCTTTTTCAGTTTATATTAAATGGATTTGTTACTATACAGTGTAATTAATGCAACAGTTCTATGAAAGTGACTAGGTGAGGGAAGATAAGGGGACAGATAGGCTTTAGTGTAAAGCTTTAATGTTATCAGTGACTAAGAATTAATTATCTCATACTAATTAGGACAAAGTGTGGTAATTCAAATGAACAAGCTCTTTAGAGAACTAGTCAACTGAAACACTCACCATGGAAAGCCTTACTCCCTCCTACTCCAAAAAAGAAAGTGTGGATTGGGATGAGAACAGGGTGATCAAAAGCTGTATGAGCAGCCTGGAAAAAGGGAACATAGGGAGATTATGAAAGAGATCTTCAAGATAACAAGATTTTTTAAATGAAAAGGGCGGATAGAGATAAAATCGTCACAACTCTGCAAAGATCACACTTGTAAGATTCAGGGAAACTCATAAGACTGCTCGTCAGTAGGAGCAAGGTTAAAAACAGAAAAAGATGTCTTTTCTTGCAACAGATTTTTGCTAAAGTATGTTCTGGATTTAAGAAGTTTAGGGGGGCTCAGGGAAACTGCAGAAAAGATAGAAGGGGTAAGCCACTGTGGGTTGCTAAATAGACCTACCATACTTGGGCTGGGGAATCCTTTCACATGAAAATTGTTTGATATTCAGAGGATATTGCAGGGGCATGTTTGCCTTTTTCCTAGTCTTCCCTAGGCATTTGCTTAGGTTCACTCTCGTAGAAATAATGTTGGGTTAGATTGACTCTTGGTCTTGGCCAGTGAAACCATTCTCAAATTCTTGTGCCTGATCGAAGCCTACCAAAGCCATTAACTTTGATGGACTGTGGATCATACGGCTGAAATGCTGCACTGGCAAAAAGGTGTATCGATCCTTCAATGGATGGGCATCCTTAAGCTTGTGCTCAATTATGTACCTAAGTATTCTCATCAAAATGTTTATGAAACAGGAGAACTACTCTTAATCTAGACAAAGTTGTCTGCGAGGATTCCTTGCTGCATGATAAGGACTATGCAATTGCCATAGTTTTGCACTGGGATATGAACTATGATTAGACCCACAGGAAATCAGAACCATCATCACTTCTGGTATATTTGTCACCGTGCAATCACTATGCTCTGGCATATTCCCCAATTATTACAAGGAACACCTGGATTCACATCATTTGTTGTTGTACCTCACAACACTTATCAGATCACAGCTAGTAATAAGGCCAGTGTTCCACTGCTAAAGGAAGAAAAGATGATCATTAAGGCAAAGGAGTGGTCTGCCAGGTTATGGAAAGGTCCAGGCTTCCACTAACCCTGCAGTGAACTGCAGGCACTACCTAGCATGAACAGACAGAAATTTTGTTTTCCAAAGCCTTATCCTTCCTGCCCAGCCCTACTGATTCATGAAAGCACACAGGCACCTGGGATAACTGTCAGTTAAACCCTAAGATTAGTTTCATACTTAAAGATGGGCTGAAGTGCTTTTCTGGACCTGGGCCAGATGCTCAGCATCTTCCAGGATCAAGTTCATATTTACGAGTGCTTCATAAGTGAAGAAAATCATAAAATTGAATAGTTTTGTTCCCATAAAAAGGGAAATATAAAGCACTCACTGCAAAGTAACCATGTGTTAAGTACTCATAGAGCATTTTTTCCTTTGTTAGTTGAGCAAAAATTTCATCTGGGTGGGGCATTTCCTAGCAGCTGAAGTTCAGGCGAGAGTCATGAGTTTAATTGCCACTTAAATCTAGGGCATCTCATTGAACAAACAGGTGGAGCATATCCATTTTGAATGTATGCAAACAGCTTTATTTATCATAGATATGAGAATGAGTTTTCTGATTGATTAGTTCCTTTTCATTCCAAGCAGGTTGTGGCCAATTGCAGTAACTGCAGGTTTTCTGCATTGAGAGTTAACACAGTTTACACAGAAAACCAATTCAAGAGAACACTTAGGGTTTTAAAATCTGTACTAATGTGAAAGAAAAAAACCCAACCAAGCAAGCATAGGCCATTTATAACTCTTGGAAATGGGAGTTATTAATTGAAATATGTGGCTGAATAGGAAAAAAATCTATTTAAGTCTGACCAGAATCACTAGTTCTAAACAAGCAGCCATTTCTAGGCTGACACTTTGTATGATATAAGGGTTAGCTAGGAACCAGCTATTAAAGTACATTAAATCAGTTACCAAGCTACATTCTATGATCTGGAAAACAACTCAGTGTTTTATATCTTTGTTTCTAACATACAGAGAAAGGAAGAATGCATTTGTGAAATGCATTCAATTTTATTCTAATAATAAGTGGTTAGTGATTAAGAAAGCTTTCTTTCCTCTGAATCAGCTGCTAGTACAAAGAATATCTCATGTAAACAGCTCTCAGAGACAACATATTAGTTCATTGCATTTCCAGAGGTTTAGATGAGGTGGTAGGAGATAATACGCAATTTATTTCACCTACTTGGGTGTGTAATAGCAAGGCTGGAAAGCACTTCGGAGCTAAGTAAATAGCTGTAAACTGGATGGAAGTTTTCATCCTTTTAGGATTAGTTTATACTTTTGATTCTCAGTTATCAAATCCCTTGATTCCACTACCAGTATGTTAATATGTAAAAAGATGTAAGCTGCCCCTTAACTGTTTGTTTTGGTGTTGTCGTGCTTTGTGACATGTATTACTTTATTCATGTCACCTAAACCAGTGAACCAGATAAAAATTTGCAGATCAGCCTACAAAAGACTGTGTCTGATGTTAATTTATTTTTTATGAATAAAGTAAAACAAATTTGCAAAAATTTTTATTACTGTCTACAATTTTTTTCTTCTGCATAAAGATTTTTTTTTCTTTTTTTGCTATATCCAATATTTCTTCAAGAATAATTTTAGGGCTACAAATGGGAGGACGCAATGCTTGTTCATATGACACAAGAGTATTAAAGGGATGCTATTTTTTGAAAGGAAAGTGATATTCAATTTATGACCTTCAGGTCATTTTGAGTGGTTAAATCTGCACTGGGTTTGTTTTGAAGACAATGTTAGCCATAAGTACTGAAGTCTGATCTAATGTCTAAACCACAGAGAGAAGGAAATGAGTAACTTAAAGAGGAAGGGCAAGGCTGTGGTTAAAAACAGGACAGGGTGTGGTAGAAAACTCAGGTACTGCAACCCAGAAGGCCAAGTCAAGAGCATGGTTAGAGGTCAGACAGATGGTCAGCTAAATGGGGAATCACAGCATTGAGGGGGCTCTTAGAAGATTAAGTAAAAAGGAAGCAGGGGAATGTAAACTGATTTTGAGTATAAATAACCTCTGGAAGGGTATGAAGCATGGAGAGCAAATGGTATGGGACGGGAGTATCAGTGAAGATCTCAACCAAAGGACTGTTCTCCAGCCTGCTCTATAGCTTCCAAAGAGTCCTTGCCAAGGCATCAGCTTAGGAAGCTTGCCTTGGAATGGGGTTGATTTCCATGTATGAAAAGAAAAAGTCAATGATGGATGCTTTCCAGACAGTAAAAGTACTTTTAAATATGTAATATGAACATACCAAAAAAAAAGATGCTGATCTGGTCTATTTATTTCAAGTAACAAATGGCTATCAACCATCACTGTGGTAGGCAGAACATAACTTAATGCAGCCTGAAAAAGTATTCTAACTTACATCTACTTAGAATATAACCACACTTCATAACTGTGTACCAGGAAACATAATAATAGAATTAGAGGAGTATTTTAGAAGGCTGGTCACAGTGATAGTCTTGAGTTACTGGAAGAAAACATATTCTTATTTACAGAGTACCATGTCTTTGAGATGAGCTTTAAAATTACCTTCACTCCATTCTCTGTCTTCCCTGAAGAGTGAATTAAATTAGTTTTGTGGTATATTTTAATAGGATTTGTTTCTCAGTAAGGTCTTTTTTGTCAAAGCCTATATTTGAAGGTGACTATGGCAGATTTCAATGAGGAGATATAAAAACGGATCAAGAGGAGCTATTCTTAGGACACAGTGACAAAAGCACTTTTTTTAAAAGAAAGAGATAAACAAATCTGGATATTAATTTAATACAAAAAAAGAAAGTTGAAATCTTAGAAAACATTTGAGCAGATGCAAGCTTGAAAATCTGTTTCACATTTTTCACTTTAAAGCATCTGCATTCATTAAGGTAATTGCTAATTTTTCATTTAAAAAACCCCCACATTGAGATCTTTAAGACTATTACTACTCTTTGGGACATAAATCTCTCCTCCAGAACACTGGATATTTATTTCATTATTTATTGAAAAATAAAGAAGGAGTAATGAGAGCTATTTGTGTCTCTAAGTTTTTAATTTTAGCTTAAAAAAAGAAAATTTAAAACATTATATAGGTTACAACAATAGGTTAATAGTCTCTGTTGGTGTTCTATATGAATGCACAACACAAGAAACAATTTGAAATGAGTAAAAATATGCATGATTAAAGCCAGCTATTATTGAACGCCAGAAATGGTATTTTAAACAATAGGTAAGCTTAGAGAGGGTTTTACTGCTACCATATTTAAAGAATGGTTTCCACATAATGAGATTGGGATAAAGATGCTCCCTTGGCATTGTAGGGCCATTTGACGAAAATATCTTTTGGTGTCTAAAGCTAGGCTATTTAAAAGAACATCACTTTCATAAAGAAAAGCTGAATTATCTCGTGTCTTCACACTAATGGACTAAACCTGATATAAGACAGGCCTTCCAAAGCTTAAAAGTAACTGGTGAAAACCACTGGGTAGAAAAGTTAGCAGTGGAAATATGGGATAGAAAAATTCAATTCTGCAAAAAGTATTTCACCTCACAGTAAAGTTTTATACATCTTGCTTCTTTTAGAGGACTTGGCCTAAGGTGTTAGCTTATGTTAGCTATCTAAAAATTAAGTGTCTCATCTAAGACCCTGTTCCCCTAGAACACAGGAGAAAAATGAGCTCGTTGTCCTGGTTTCAGCTGGGATAGAGTTAACTGTCTTCCTAGTAGCTGGTACAGTGCTATGTTTTGAGTTCAGAGCGAAGAATGTTGATAACACTGATGTTTTCAGTTGTTGCTCAGTAGTGTTTAGACTAATGTCAAGGATTTTTCAGCTTCTCATGCCCAGCCAGTGAGAAAGCTGGAGGGGCACAAGAAGTTGGCACAGGACACAGCCAGGGCAGCTGACCCAAACTGGCCAACGGTGTATTCCATACCATGTGACATCCCATCCAGTATAGGAACGGGGAAGTGGGGGGGGCAGGGATTCGCCGCTCGGGGACTGGCTGGGTGTCGGTCGGCGGGTGGTGAGCAATTGCACTGCGCATCATTTGTACATTCCAATCCTTTCATTATTGCTGTTGTCATTTTATTAGTGTTATCATTATCATTGTTAGTTTCTTCTTTTCTGTTCTATTAAACCGTTCTTATCTCAACCCGTGGGTTTTGCTTCTTTTCCCGATTTTCTCCCCCATCCCACTGGGTGGGGGGGAGTGAGTGAGCGGCTGCATGGTGTTTAGTTGCTGGCTGGGGTTAAACCACGACACTCGTGAAAAATGTAACACCAATATGAGCTAGAATCTACTTTAAGACAAGAAACATCCCATCTTAGTCCTTCCTCACTCCTAACTTCTGAAGGTGCTACAGGTTGTTACAACTTCTGTCATGTTACAAAATTGAATATAAAATTGTCAATGTTCAAATTGCCTTTGGTTACCTGTATCAGTTTCCACTGAGATGAAATATTCTGGCTGATCAGTTGAGGTGACTAGAAATGGCTTTTTAAAATAACATTTAACACAATTTGATTTACAATCAATATCAATATCTTATAAGATTTCAAAATTGATGACTTGATCAAATAGTCATGTGTTATTTCAAGTCAATCTAATCACTGTGTTAACCCCTTGTACTTTAAAGTCTTATTTTTATCACATACTGTTTGTAGGGAGGGTGCGTGTCAGCCGTAATCAGCTGTGACATGCAAAATGAAGGTGGCAGAACTGTACTCAGATAAAGCCCCAGAACTGCCTTTTGGCTGGCTCATACAGGTGACTTCTCGCCTCTCCACAGAGGAGCGTTTCACTCAAAGTCATCCCTGTGCCTACATGATATTACACTGCAACTTGCATCATCTGTATGTATACATCACAGAATAAGACTATTTTTGAATTTGGCTCAATGCTCAGAATTTAAGTTCTTTTCATCAAGAATAGCTGTTTTTTTCCTGTTACAAACATTTCTGGTAATGGGCCTTTTGAAGATTTTTAACTTACTCTGTTTCACCAGTGGCAGCATAGCAGTCTTGTAATGGGGAAAATTTAAGCTGACCACGACCTTTTTTTAATGCTATAGATTAAGGTTCAAGTGTCTACTAGGTTTCAAGCATCTACTGTCTCTTTCTGTTGCATTAGTATGTAATTCTTTTCTCCAAAATTTATCGTTCTTTAAAGCTTGCCCTTATAGTTTCATTTACAAGAGCATTAGGTACTTGCAGGTCTACTTACCTTCTTGTATTTTAGACACTTCTCAGGAGTCACTTATCTCTATTGACTGTCTAGGTAACTAACTTAAGACAAGATGCTTAACTTTTAGATGGTTAACCTTTCTTAACCTCTTTTTCTGGAAAGGTCAAGCTTTCTTTTTTCCTTTCTCTTTCTTTTTCCAATCATCTATGCACTTTTTCCACTTCTTTTAAAGATTCATTTCTCTGCAAGCTCTTTTGGCTGCACTGTTCTTGATAATTGATTATCTCAAAAAGAGTTGAGGGGCTTTATTTCCTGCTGCTTTCCTGCCACATATTTGGCATGTGTTACCTTTTGCTTTTGCAGCATTGCATTTAACAACTGTCTAAAGAAATATAACCACGTGCTAGAAGACAAAGAGCACGAAGATTCGTGGGAATGCTTTTTCTTATAATAGTATTACAGTGGAGTTGGATGGATATTACTTTTCATGATAAATTATTTTGAGAGGAGTTTTTATTATCTCATTTTTCTAGAACTTTCACCTGAATTTTATATATGGAGAACTCTTAAAATAACCTAGCTCTTTCAATAATGGAAGTCTGCTAAAAGATTTAAAAGATAATATTTGTTGAGGAATAAGGTAGGGACACATTTGAACCATACCTATATTAACATATACGTATCTATTTGTTGCTTTAATGAAAAGTTCCCGTGCTTGTTTAGTTTTAGTACTCAGAATTTTTAGGCAAATAAAGTAATATTAAAAAGTATCATTTTTAATATTTTTTATTGTTTCAAACATCTGCTTCTGGTTATGCTTATTCTTACTATAACTACAAATATATGCTTCACAAATCATGTTAAAAAAAGACAAAATATGTATGATAAAATTAAAAATCTGTCAAAACAAGAACAAAAGTCACTAAACTTGATATCTCATTTCTAAGGCTCCGTAAAGCAATTTCCTTTTACTGCTTGACAATTGTCAGTTCCATGTTTCTTTTTAGACTACAGTAGAGGGGTTATGGAAATTACAATGCCTATAAATATAACAACAAATATTGTTTATATTATCAGTAGTCTGCATCATCACCCATTTGTAGGGCTGTTCAACTGTGATATGTAAGAATGAAAACAGAATCTTAGTGCAATTAAAAAGTCATTATTTTCTGTGGAATTTCACCTAATATGTTTTTACTTGGACTAAATTTTTGGAAGATTTCAGCAAAATTAATTCAGTCATTGTTAGGTAGAGAAAGGTAAGCTTTAATGGTGCTAAGAAATTCTAGGAATTTCTCTGATGAATTGAATCATTGTGTTATAAGAAAGATATCTGGTAATTGATAGGGTTTGGTCAGGAATATCATGAGGTCTCCTCGTTACAGAGGAGAGGAAAGGGTAAGATAGAAATTATAATGGCAACTGAGATGGCTGGTATTAATTCAGCTGTGAGCCAGATGGATCCACGAGGAGGGGAAGCATAAAGACTCACAGGTCCCACAGACACTGACAGTGAATAAAGAACAGTGACCAAATGAACAAAAGCATGGGCTAAACAGCCAGGGGAAGCCCTGGCATGAGTAGGGTTGCTTTCAGGTTGCATAAACAGAGAAAAGAGAAACTGATTTGATGAGACATAGGAAGCAACAAGAAATTATTCTGTCTAAGCAAGGAAGGAAGAGTCCAGCAGGGAAACACTAGTAAGGAGAGGTGATCAAGCAAGAAGATTGAGGAGGTGAGAGAAATAATGGGGACTGGGCAAACTGGATCTGGAATGAGCAGCCTGAAGAAATGAACTCTATAATCCATATCTGTATTAGGTAAGATTATAATAAATAATACATAGAATAACGAAGGGTCTTTGTGCATTTTTTGGCAGTGTCTGACAAGTGCTACTCATTTGGAAAAAGGAATGGACTCTGTGCTCTGTGCTGGAAGTTTTAACATCGGGTAACTGTAGAGTGCGACTAGGATGAGGGTAAGGGTGGGGTGAAAGGCAGAGTGGGATGGACTGAAGGGTAGGAAGAGAGTGCTGTGTTTGGTCAAAGTGTTCATCAGAGTTTTTGAAACACTGCAACAGCAGAATAATAGCCATCAGAGAAAATGAATAGACCAAAATTTTTTTTCTTTTCTTTTTTTAAGACAGGCTTTAGTAATACATAATAAATTAGGAGATGATCAAGATGGGGGAAAAAAAACTAAACAAACCAAAACAACGAGAAAACTACAGCTCTTAAGTGTCTTAGGCTTCTTAAGCGTCTGATTTTCTGTCAAGCAATGCAGTTGCACGAGTGCCACCTCATAGTTCACCAGCAAATTTCAGAATTTCCTTACTTTGAAACAATGTTCTGAAAGCCCATCTAATAAAGTGTTACAATGTTTTTATATGAGCAGCATTTAAAGCAGATATATTTCTCTAATACTAATATTACCCAGAATTGACTCGGTATTGTGCTGAAATCTAGGAAGATGTAATCTATCTGATGGAGAGCTCGTAATTCAAAGCCTCAGTCCTGTAAACAGCTCTTCTGGGATTTTTCTAGTATAAAGGCTGAGGGGTCTACTGCCTCCTACAATTGTTAAAGAGCATAAGATATATAGTTAGAGATCACCTTCCTAACAGTCATACCCCAGACTAAGCCTCTAATAGAGCTATTCAAGAAGCAGCATATAGTAACTTCAGAAACAGTTGGTTCAGCATGGTTCCTTGGGGAACCATACAGATTTCTGGATGCCCAGAAGAAAAATTGCCACTGATACTAGCTGGCAGTGCTTCAGCAGAGCTAGTCTGAAACAACTCAGCTGTACTCGGCCACAGTAATAAAGTCCAATGTCGGTGCTACCAAATGCCACCGAAACCCAAGACTGGCTGACTCTGTCAATTCTGCTAACTAGGTTAGTTTGTGCCTGAGAAACACCAATTTCTTGAAACCAGAAATTAATTTTTATAGTGCAAATAAATGAAATGTAAAGAACTTAACATTAAATGATCAATTCTTTAAAATATAGTCATTTTTTTCTGAGGAAGCTGTAATCCATTTTAAGGGAAGAGAAATAAATTTCACCAATGCCATTTTCTTGTCTATGGCAACATTTCCTTTTCTCAGTAGTATTTGTTAAAAAGAAAAAAAAAAGTGAAGAACAAAACCCATCCTCATCCAAGAACAACAAACCAGCATCGCCCAATGTTCCAAGTGCTTACTCAAGCCCAACATGTCATCTTTGGTCAGAAAACAATCAGGCTGTGATCCTCCTCAGTAGTTAAAATTGATGCAAATCCCAGAAAAGATTTGATCTCATAGAGTTCTATAAACCTTGAATCATGCTGAAGTTCAGGAACCTCCAGCTCTAACCTGTAATTCTAAGCTCACATACTGGTTTGGATTTTTTTTTTTGGTGCTTTTAAATCCAGAGAAATAAGTCATTGTTTTGCCTTTGACTGTGGGTGGTTTAAACAAAAGCAGAAGCTAATTCTAAAATAATTTTTTTCAGCAGTAGGTGAGAAAATGAACAAAATTTGCCTCCATTTAACTTCTTAGTGTGCACAACACCAAAGATGTCTTCAGGTTAGCTGCAACATGGTCATATGCTCCTGGTCTCCCCATGCCACTGCAACCTCAGCCTAGCCCAGATAAGTGGCACCTGCCTGTGGAGCACTATGAGCAGCCTGCACCTGGAGAGGGGGCTGTCCGTCTGGGGTGAAACAAGTGGGGACCCACACCTCAGGTGAGCATGTGGGACTTCGGGAAGGGGGGGCTTCCTCACCCACGTGCAGATCCATGGGCTGCAGAGAGCAGCAAAGGCACATGAAAAGTGGGAGCACCCATATCTCCCTCCCGAGAGGTGAGCAAATAGGAGAACCCAAAGTCTTGGAAAAAAGGGAGAGTGACTACAACCCACAGGGCCTGTGAGAGGGGCGAGTACGCGTGTGCACTGGTGGGAACCTGTGCATATGCATGTGCCCATATGCCTGTGCACATGTATGTGTGCGTGATTAGAACACCTTGGGATTAGTTACGGAACAGCGTTTAGAAGTTTGTTGGTGTTTCTCAACATTTTGTAATGGTCTTGTGTTCTGGTTTACCTGTTGCAGTACTGACAGAGATTTTGAATGTATAGTCCACTGTTTAATTATATATTGTTAATAAATCAATAAACTGCTTCAATCCTGATTTGGCTTGAGTTGTATTAATTGAGTAGTTTTTCCCTGTGACAGTCACATTCCCGTGATAAAATTGAAAATTCAGTTTAAAAGGTTTTAATATACAGTTTAAATTATTACTTTTCTCTTACGGTAAAAGAAATGGAATGCTGCATCTGTGACAGGTAGCAGGTGAAGAAAAGTTGAGTCAAAGAAAGTTATCAAATAAGACTAACAATTTCTTTGTGGGGAGGCACAAGACATGAGAAAAAAATGCCACAAGGATATGATAAAAAGTATTTCAATATTTCTTCTATATAAACATGAAACAAACGAAATAGCACAAGCGTTTACGGGTTTCTATTATAGTGCAGAAAATCTGTTCTCATATTTGTACTATACTTTTCAATAATTACATATTTTTTGAAAAGGAACCTAGAAACAGTAATGGCAATGTAAGAGCTATTCATTCACAAAAGTGAGAAATAAGGGCAGTTAGGGTAGAGACTTCTCATGGTGCTGTACCTATATGTTCTGTATAGCCAGGTTCGTAATTAAAGTCCATCAAAATACAGGAGATGCCTCAGCTGTCTTTAAAGTGAATAGTACAATTTAGTTGCCAGAAATTCTCTCTTCTTAACCTCTTCCCGACCAATCAAACTGCCTTTTGGGTTTGCTTATTTAAAAATGCCCTGAGTTATTCTGAACCTGTAAAGTTCTTTAATACTCTTACTAATCTGCCGCCTCAGAATGTGCCATACTTTACTGAAATGAGACACTACTGGATCATTCTTCTAGATCCAGTTTTCCTAATGAGGTAAATATGTGATTAGCAAAAAAAAAGCAGACATGCCTATTTTTCTATATGTCACGTTCTTGCCTCTAATGCTTGTTAATTCTTTTTTATATTGAAGACTCCTTTTGAAAGCTCTAGGACTAATTTCTTACTAACCAATAGCTAAACACACCACAGAAGTAAACTTTGCAATAGTCAAATTCTGCATTAGCTATAGTCAAATTCTGCATTAGCTCTAGTCAAATTCTGCATCAGGACCGTGACTGTTTTTTATCACAAAGGCACTGATCTGACATGATACCACTACTGTTCACAATGGCAGAGAATGACCTGATTCTTTTTCCTTAGAAGAGGTTTAGAACTGAAGCAGGGGTGATACACACTGGACTGAGATTAGTTTTTCAAGTTATACAGAAAAACAGCAATCCTAGTAGCCTTCAAAGAAACTTCATAATTTTCAGCAAATCAGGAATTTGCAGCTATTTACGAAGAAATTATTATTCTTATTCTTATTACTACTATTACTGTAGGTACCAGAAGTACCAAAAGAAAATTGTCCATAACTTTTTGTTTAGGATCAGCCCTAACAGAGCTGCTAGCAGCCTTGTGCTGCTACCATCCCCAAAGTCTCTGCTTGCCATTTGCAGCCAACACAACACCAGGTGACCTAGCTGTTTGACAAATTTGTAGGGAGGACTGATGCAGTATTTGTGCACCCTCAAGAACGATAAGTTTGGGAAGTCTGTGCTACTGAACTACTTAAAACATTGATTTAGTGGTTTTGAACAGATATTATGAGTAAGTTGAGGATTTTAATGTACCCACACTAAGGAATAAATTGTTCAGATTACAGTATTTTCCAAATATGTACTTAAGAAAGTCAATAAGAGGGCAGCTTTTTAAGATTTCCTTTGGCTGAGAGACCATTTCCTAATTATGTCCCTAACTTGAGGCATTTTGGCTTATATTCGCTAAAGTTCTGAAGTGCTGAGTAAAATAAAAATCTAAAGCTTTCATAATCTGCACAAGACAGAAAGAGAAATAAATATGGAAATGCACCAAAATTAACAGACAGGAGAAATCCATGCCATAATTGCCCCTCTCCTGGGCCGACTTGTAACTGTTTTCCTTTGATCTCCTTCCTGGGATTTTACTGAGAGAGGGAGGCATTCAGCTGCTTCCTTCTAGATGTTACAAATATTTGAAATAGATAGCTATAAAGTAAAACAGCTTAAAAAATTTATAAGCAGATGTCCAATGTTGGGGAAGGTTTTGATATGATCCCAAGGGCAAGACTAAGACACAAACGAGGTCAAATGCTGTATACCCAGAAGAACTTTTATTATCAAAAGTATCAAAAGTGGAAAATAATGGTGATAGGATAGAATGGAAGAAAAGGTAGAAATTAAGCAAGCAGTCAGGATAGGATTGCTAGGATAGTCACCACCACGGATCCAGTGGTGTCCCGTTGGTCCTCAGGCAAGCAGTCGGTGGTGGGAGTTGCAAGGATGGTCACCACCCTGGATCCAGCAGGATCCCGTTGGTCTTCGATCTTCAATTCTTCAGCGGTGGGGAAAAGCCCCCCAGCTTGTCTCTACGGGTTTTTATAGGGCATATTTCGATGATGTCATGTGTTGCAGGTTTCGTCTATCACACAACCTTTGCTTGATTGACATTAGAAACCAGTATCTTATCAGCTCCAGCCCTGTTTCCTCCCCTGGATGCCTCAATGTTCTGGCAATCGTCCTTATGGACAGAAGAGTGTCCTGCTTAATCAGGCCATCTCAGAGACAAAGGGCTCGAGATAAACAGTTCACAGTTCCTTGAGATGACAGTCCAGTCCCTCACACCTAACAATCTTTGAGAAATGGCTCGAGATAACAATTCAGTCTCTTACAGAAGATTTGGGAGGGATGTTTCAGTAGAATACAGGATGTTATGCTGTTTTGTACAAAAAAAACCCGAACAACCACAACAACAGCAGCAATAACAACAACCACCACCACCACCCAACTGTAAAGTAACTACATGTCCATTTCCTGAGATCTGCAAAAAAAAGCCAAGCAGCATGTATCACATTGAAAAGTGTTTGACAGATTTGTCAGATTTCACTTAGACTGATCAGAAAATGAATATTGCTGCACATTGCATCACCTTACTAAAGTACTGCCTCTGTTCTACTTTTATACTGGGCAAATAATTTTCATATTGTATCGTTATAACCTGCTGGAGTGATCCCATAGATCAATACAGAACCTTAAGCTAAAGGAAAGTAAAAGCAAACTTCATCTTTTGGAAGGTTTGACACTAACAACAGATGCACTCAGTACCTGAGAGTTAATAAATTAAGACTTCTTTTTTGAAGTGAGCAGTTACAGGCACATTGAGTGCCATTGTTGATTTCAATGTCATTGCATTTCTACAGCTGACATGTTATAATATGCATTTTCAGTTTACACTGCCAGAGAGAAACTGAAGGTAATTTCAGATACGCCATGCCAAAGCTCCTGTGTGCTTGGCTGCTTAATGCTACAGGAGAGAAGAACTTGCATGTTCATTGTTTTAATCAGTTCTTGCTCAGCCATTGCATTAATTAGTTGTTTTCGTCTCTAGGAACACAGACTTTTCTATTATGCTGAATTAAAGTGCACATCTACAAATAGAAGAACCTGATCTAGAGGCATGTTATAAAATAATTTGAGTATATAACCTATCAAATTCTTAAGATACTCATATTGTTTCAGCTCATGTCCCCTTTGTGTTAGTTTTCATTTAACCATCTAAACAGTTTCTTACGACAGGCAGAGAGAAGACTGTGGAAAAAGGGTTTGAAATTCTTAGTTATCACAGCATGGAGGTTGCATGCTGTTCTGTGCCCACTGTTTTTCATGCTTATCAGTATAATCTCATTGGTTTCTTATTCCCCTCCATATGTCTGTTTTAGTCAATGATTCTTTTTCCATCCATCCTTAGTTTATTAACTCTTTAGGACAGCTAGCATCCTTTGTCCTTCCCCTTCTGCAGGGTTTAATCTATGAGCTATTGCTGAGACCACTCAACTGCACTGTAGCAGAACTTGTCAGACGAGTTATTCATACCGCATTACATAGTGTACTAAATGCAATCTCCTGTACAAAAAGGAAAGAAAAAGATATGCTTTCTTTAAGGAAGAATTTAGAATTTGATTTTAAGCTTTCTTACGCATTTTAAGGGTTGGGAAAAGAGAAAGAAGTATTTATCTAATATTGTTATTAAGTATTTTTATACATATACCTGATTAAAATCTTGGTCATTATAGCACTTACAATATTACAGCTAAGTAGGCTAACAAAATAACATACCCATTTCTTATCTCTCAGTGGCCTCATTTTATGTTCTGGCATGTGTCTCTGAAGTGTCAAAATCTCAGCTCGCTGCACACAAGCTGATGGTAGTTACTACATCTTCAGACATGTCAAATGTGGAGAAAAAAGAGAGGAAATAGTTTGAAAATGTCAGTCTAGTCATAAGAATAGAACTACAGCAAGACTGTGCAAGGACACAAGCTTTTTAAACTTCAACCTGAACTACAAAAGCCATCACAGCACCTTAGGAAAAACTACTATTACTCTGGGTTACCCATACATACACATTTTAAAGTGTCAGAAGGGCATTTCTTTGTCAGGGTTGACATTTCTACATTCAAACAGATTCTGTCTCAAGGAACATCACTAAGGACACATCTAACAGACTATGCTTCAGTAATACATTGTAAAGACTTGGAACAAAGGAAAAGCACTGTGATGTGATTGCTAATTTCTACTATTAAAATACATTTTTTTATACCTATGTATAATGGCCTAGATCAAGATCTCTGGCTGGGGTTTAGATCACCTCTTCATTTTTATCACAGGAAGCCACCTAAAGCAAGCAGATAAGTGAGGTGAAAAGTGAGGCTCCCATTCATTTTAGCTAGACTCGTTCCAACATCTTGATGTGTCTTTTGGGGGACTTCATAACAATAGTGTCTACAAGACTGTGAACCACAGGATCTGCCATTTACAGCAAATTTGTCCTGTTCATATTTTACTTCTGCAGGTGCAGAATATTTTGCTTTAATCAGCATTGTCTCCTATGTTTTTCTATTTCTTCTTATTGCATAAGTCCTTCCATATGGATCTCCTATGGGTCTCCTGTTTGCTAGGTTAAAGAAGAGGACATACTATCTTTAAAACTACCAGATTTTTCTTATAGAACTCTTCTCCTTTTCCCACTATACTTTCAAGACTTCATCGCTATGAGAAACCTATAGGTACGTTATTGAAGCTTATGGTGTACTTAGTTTTCCTCTTTCTTTCTCACCCTTATCCAGCTTCCCTTGCCTAATCTTTAACATCCTTTCAAAACACTCTTCTTTACTGCCCACTCTCCCATTTATGCACAATATCAATATAGTTTGATTGATAAATATGTACATGAATCTCTAATCATGCCATCAGAGTGGCCAGCTTTGGAAACATGCATTATGAGTTGATCTAAGGTCAGCAGGCAGTTATGTCTTCTGAGCATTTTCCACTTCAGATTAGAATCAATTTCGTGACTAAATAAATACAGCCAAACTGCAGCTGTCAAACAGAAGAAGTAAAATGTGAGAGTGAAGGTCATCACTCTGGAGAAAATCTTTTACATGGTGATCAGACAGACCCAATCAGGAAATAACCACCTATGACAGATAAGGTGGCCTTAGCAGGCATATTGGCAGTGAGTGATCCCTATGTTGAAGCCTACACCTGCCAGAAGGAGAAAATCAAAGTGGCGTCTCTGCATCATTTTTCTAATTGAAACAGGCATTGATAGGGGAGAGGCAAAAGCTTGTCCTTTTTAAAATCTAGGGGGCAATGATCATTTATTAACTATAGGACTTGCTTGGAAATCTGGAATAAAATGTGCTACCATAACTTTAGCAATATTATGAAAGTATACAGAAAACAGTCAAATTTGGAGACAATAAAATGTGAATCTTAAAATAAACCTGGCAGTAATAATGTAATTGAATTTTTCTTCATAGACACCAACAATTAGCATATTGAGAGAATAGCTGAGTCCAAATAGTTTATCTACTTTCAAACACATTTTCTTTCCACCTTAGAGAAATATTTTCTTTAATAATCTTGACTTTATTTAATTTCACTGGCAATTTTACAAACATTATAGAACACTGCCTTCAGGTGATACATGAAGGCCTTGTCAGACTACTACTTAGTTTTTCCAACACATTGAGAATCAGGTAGCTCCTAGCTCTTGTTCTGTGGGAACCAGAATAAAAATTTCATCATAGTGGAATATGATTTCTCAACAAAGTAACCTGTGAAACCTAAAAAAAAAACTTGCATAACTTTTTATGACCTCAGGCATTTCATTAAAAACTGCTTAGCTAGTGAAAACAATAAATACACATTTGTATTTTTAAACAGTGTAGAGGAACAGACAGTGAAATTTCCAGCTACAACTTGTCAATCAAAACATCATGTTTAAAAGAAGAGTCCATTCTCTATATCTTCTTTCTGTTCTTAGTTAATTAAGATTCTTGCCACTATAAAAACTATGGGAAAATGATTTAAAAATCAGTAATATACTTGGATTACTTTTTTATATATATCTCAACAGCAGGTTGTTAGACTCCTAAGGCTTTATTCTAATGTCACACAGTAAATCACATTCTACCATCCTTGGATGCAGATGAAGACTAAATCTTTCTTTGTTAAAAAAAAAAAAAAAAAAAAAAGAATTAAGTTCATAATTTCTCATCTTTATCTTATAAATGCTACTACTTAAACTTTTCTTTCCATTTCTCTCTGGGCCTATTTTTCTTTTCTTTCAGATTTCACTTATATGTAGATGTTCACATTTTGTAACATCCTTAACCTTTTTTTATATCCTTTTAAAATTTACTTCTCTGTTTCTTGCATAACTATCTCTTATGGTTCCTCAAATTACTGGTCCCTTCAAAGTCCTGAAGTACATCAGGTTGCTTATTTGAGTTCATATTAATGACTATTTAACGGTTTTGCCACCTCAAACCTTTCTTTTTAAAATTCATTCTTTTCACATGGAAAATCTTCAGCTTCCTTGCAAAGGATCTGTTCTATAACTACTAGAATTAGGTGGCAAATGATCCTGTGGAATTAAAGATTTTTTAAGCAAACCGTAATACAAGCAGGGTGTTAGAATTACAACTGTAGAAAAGATTCTACTACTTTGCTTTGGATCTCACATAAATGGACCACAACTCATAAATCATAAGAATTTTTTTTCACAGTATTTGTTTTTCAATGCAGGACCCAGTTGGTCCAGAAGGAAAGACATGATCTGATCATTTAATCATTCTGGGATAGGGAAGACTAACTACATCCCTCTGGGCATTGCTTCAGTTTCTCCTTCCGAGACACTAGAGAGACAGTATTGAGACTATTCAAAATAAAATGTTTTTCGCTATTCAGTAATAAAGTTTAGAACCAAAACAGGATTGCCTCTCCTTGGCTGTCCTTCCTCTGGTGATTTTGCCTAAAATTACTCCCATCACAATGGAGTTTCTTAGAAGCTTTTTCTGGTTTTGCCCTGAAAAAGCAAGAAGCTTTCTCCTGGAAACCCTTACATCAGACGTTACAATGAAAAAAAGTGTTCCTTGTCATCCCAAAGATGTTTAACTCCTTTGGCACAGTCTTTTTGTTTATTCTTCCAACACATCCTCAGCTTGTCTACAGCTTTGCCTGATTCTTCCAAACCATTCTAAGCTCTCCGCTACCCTGGCTTTTTGTAAATCACTTAGCTGGAGCAGTCTGTATCCTGGCTAATCCTCCTAAGATCCTCATCCAAATGTATTAATCATAGTAATCTAGCAGCTAGTCTTCCTCCTTTCTGTTTCTTTATTTACCAGGAAGAAAAACAAAGGAGTAAGACCCTTCTCTTCCCAGAATCTATTGCTAGGAGCCATCTCTTCTGAAGATGACAAATCCTGAATTTTTTGTAGTTTCATTTAAGAAATGAAACATGACTGGCCTGCATGCCCTTCTCTCATACTTTTCCCCAGGTCTAGTTTTTAAGGCTATGTAGAGGCTGCTCTGTTTGACAACGCCAGGTCTGAATGGCTTAAAACAGCCAAACTCCAAGTCAGGTATAAAAACTGGGATATTGTAATCCTCAACATTGTGAATCCTAGAAATAGGCAGCTAGCTCTGAGAGCATCATTTGCAATGCTGGTACAGACATCTGTGTTCCACAAGTGGTAAAGAGAGGAGAGGTAGGTATCCTGGACTGGTAATCATAGCAATCCGCACTGACCAGAGTCAGTCCATAGGAAACAGCAGCATAAGGTTGTGTGAAATGCTGTTCTTCACCACAAGACCATGCTGATCCCAGGTGTGAGGGTGAGCCTCTTCTGTGAAGAGCCTGAAGCCATAGTTTTTGCTTAGAAAACAGCATAGCTAAAGCAAAAGACATGAGCAGTTGCATCATGCTTTTTATTAAAGTAGTGGTGGTGGTGCTTTTGCTGCTTAGTCTCACCCTTAGCTTAGGTGATTACGATATTTGGCTGTGAAGGATGAGTCCTGAATGTCAAGACCTGTTATGTTCTGATATGAATTTGATGGCTAATGAGGGTCTCTCTTGTTTCCTCTCAGTCCCCACAACTCGGGCAACCTGGGCTACACGCTCCTCCATCTTCAAACTGAGGAATAGGATGGCTCACATCTAAGAAACCTATTAAGCATGATCCTGCCACGAGAATTTTCACTGAAAATGCAGAAACGTAAGGTTTGGCAAGATGCTCAAGTACATGATCAAGCTTCTTTTATAGATCTTTGAGTCACTTCCTATAGTGTATGTTAATTATGCTCCAAGAACACTTAGAAAATTCAGATCCTGAATATACTTAAGCATGGAAATGGCTGGTTTCTGGTTTTTAAAGAGCATCAGACAACTATATCCTGCCTTTCTAATCGGCTATGTCAAGGCAACAACCTTTCTAGTTGAGTACATAAAGGTCTGTTATTGTTCATATGGAATTTTCCTTTTTATTTTTTTCCCCTTCATAAATGTAGACCTTCTACAGTATCTCTTGCATCTGTAAGAGTTTAAGAGGAGGTGGGCCTGGATTGTCTTCCTTCCCTGAATTTTTATGTCTAAATTACTTTTCTGGTTAGCTTTGGCTCAGGAATGGCAAGATCTAGAACTACATTTGGAAAAATAAATCCATTAATAACTGACAGAAATCTACAAAATAAAACAAAACAAAGTGCCCCAGTGCTCCTCCCACAATATTATTGGAATCAGTCAGAAATAGTCTTCTGCTTACAGTCATTCCATGACCACAAGAAATAAAAAAAATTTTTTAAAAAAAGGGGAAAATATAATATAATTATGTTATCTGAATGAAATCATATGCTTAGCTGCATTAAACAGTTATTATGCAAACATTTAGGAAAACCTGGTCCTGAAGTATATTAAATGGTTGTCATGTATCATAATGCAGATTTGCTATTTTGCAGCATGACAGAATTGCTTAATAGACCTAGGCTTATATAACAGATGTTGCTATGCACTGTCCTTGAGTTATATGATGGACAAAGTCCCTAAGCAAGGCACATATGTGTCATGTCAGGTAGAGGGGAATATACCCCTGTAGCTTGCTCCAGATAAGGAAGAAAACAGATTCAAAATGAAATTTTCATTTTTGTTTCTTCATTTCAGATTTCTAATCTTTAAATGTTTTTAAAGTTTAATGAGAAACACTGATTTTATAAGGTCTTGATATTCATTAGAAAGGTGTACCTAAATATATAGTTGAATCTTTTAAAGTTATTGTACTATTCAATTTTATTTTGGGTAATATTAAGTACACCTAATCTTCACATAAACTGTATTCGTATATACTAGCTTTAGGAACTGACTTCCAGGTTTCCTCTTCCCTTCATTGCTTAGAATATTACTTATTACTTAGTGGAATCAATAATGGCAATCACAGTTTTAACCTTTCTAATAACTACATTGATATAAAAATATGACAATGAAAATAATTATAGATAATTACTAAAAATATATTATTTTTAGTAGTTTTAGGTGGTTGTTCAGGTCCTGTTTTCAGATTGTCATTCTTTCTCCACTGAGGAGGTCAGAAAAAGAAACATGGTATTTCATGTAATTTTGTGAGCTCATATATCCCGCAGTTGGCAATTAAAACATTATATATCATAACGACTAAGACAAATTCAGTACAGTAGATCATATTAAGTAGTAGTTTACAGAAGAAAAAGTAATTGCATTACATGTGAAAAATAAGCAATTATTCTGCATCTAATTTCCCAGGTCCTCTTACCTTGATTAACCACTGGGCACAAAGGAAAAGCAGTTTGCAACACACACTCAAAAATGGGGGGGGTTATGAGACAAATTAAGCTTAATTAGGCTATCATTCGGGGGATTGCCATATGGTATCGATAAATAATTTCTTGGTAAGCTACTGCTGCCCCTTAAAATAGAAAAACATGTCAGGTACTCATACCTAAACACATATCATTCCACTCTGAAGTATATCCATACCAATTAACCACCTAGAGTTAACTGAAAATGGCTTCATCACATGAATGATTATGAGTATCTCAAGGGTATACGTGCCATGAGAAGCATAGGGATATTTTGCTAACATATTGGTGAAAATTTTCCCACCTGCATCAGAGAATCCATCTTTTCAGACTTCAAGAATATTCCCCATTTCAATGAAGGCTTTTTGGTCATAGCAGGGTGTCCACAGTATCATTAGTTCTCCTGAGTGAAATAGCTATTCAAAACAAAACAAAACAAAACAAAACAAAACAAAACAAAACAAAACAAAACCAAAACATTTTCAGTCATTGCTGCTATTTTATATAAATCTAAAACCTGGAAAGAATTTCAGTATGACTTAGCGTGGCACTCAGGGTTGAGATAAAATAAAAAGACCGAAAGAATTTATTCCTTTAAATAGCATTTTCATTCTTCAAAACTTTTAAAATCTGGAGAAGGGGATGTTGTTTCTCTGGAAATGACAACAGAAAATTTTTGACAGGGTATCCTTTCACTTGGATTCCTAATCTGGCTGGAAAAGACTTTACACAGTTTGAAGACAGTTCATTTTAGTTTTGAGCCCTTTTAAGTCATCCCTGCATGAAGAAACTTGGACAACTGTGGCCAGAGCTCGTTCTCAGAGCTGAATGCAAAGCAAACACGCTTTTGCCTTCAGCGGCCCTACCCATCCCACGAAGGAATCAATGACAGGGCAAGAGGCTGAACTAGAATTCAAGTCCACTTCCAGAGTCTCTTTCCCTGAGCATCAATCCCCAACTCTTTGATGTTATACATAAGCCTAAGCATAGGCTGAACAACAGTGAACCTGTTTGGGTAGCTTGTGACAAGTTGAACAGCTTGGATATGATTTCAGAATGGGAGCTTATTTTTATAACTGTGCCTTCACTTCTTTTTTTGTGTCTACAGTAGCAGTACAGAGTGAGCCTTTGCATATAAAATCATATAATTTCAGTAAACCTACAATTTTTTACACAATCTTTATGCTCAATACTTACTTTAGTTTTGGTAACTAACATTGTTGTTATTGATTTCTAGGACTGGAAAACTATCAGTTGGTTTTTGTTCTTTTTTTTCCACACAGGCCCACTGGGAATGCTGTATTTTATCATTTACATTCTGTTCCATGTCCTCGTATAGCTGGTGACTTTCTATAGAGAATTACTTTCTGCACTTAGGGGAAGAGATAGGTCAGATGCACTTCGGCGAAACAAGAGCTTAGAAAAAGAGATTGTGTAGGGTCAGAAATGAAAACATTGTAATCAGCAGACTGCTGCTGCTGTACCTCTGACCTGTGCCAAACTTCTTGCCAGCATCCAACTGAAACTTCTGCATTCTAAAGTATTTGTTCTCCACACCGCTTTTTTTCAGTTTAACTATTGTAATTTAGGGTAGGTTTTTTTACTGAAAGTGTGAGGAAAGTGATAATTAATGCTTTAATATGTAACACATTCTATGTTGCACTTTGAAAATGTAAAGCTAACTGGACAAAAATCCCCTTTATTTATGAGCTCGGCCCGTATCAGCAACCTTGATTCAGAGTTGTCAGAACTGTGATCACTAAAAAGCCAGCGTCAGAGGCAAGGAGATCAGGAATAGAACCATGCATACATACCTAAAATGATAGCGTAATTTTTGACCGATCACAAATACAACAGGGTCACTTTTAAATATATTTAAAGTCCAGGATTCCCATGTTTTAAGCTATGTGCAGAAGTGTTCTACTGTCTACTGGCTGCTCTACTAGCAATAGCTGTGCTACTGCAGAAAGCATTTACAAATGCTGATTAAGGCACTGCTGTACCCTTCACTACAACTAGAACACTTCCAAGACTGAGATGTCTCCCTGCAGCTGCTGTCATAAATCACCTATTCAAATGAATGAACTATCAGGACATGTCAGCTATATTTGCATTTATCAGCATCAAAGATCTTTTCATTAAATTGTGTTCATAGTACACATGCTAAAATACATTTTTCATCTGCTATTATATAGATTTAGCTTTGCATCAGTGTTTAAAATTCTTAAAAGCAGAAAAAGGTGTTTAAACTGTCATCACCATAAATAAATCTAACACCCAACAGAAAGCCTGCAGTAAGGGTGAAGGATGACATAATTCTTTCAAGAAAACTCTTCAAAAGAACCAAAATACATTCTTATCTGAAGGTTATTCCTGTCTTGAAAAAAAGCTTACCTGCTTCGACGAAACTCTGGAACCTTCCAGTACAAGATAAGCCTTTAAGATGAGTTCATCTAAACCCTACCCTTTACTATACAAGCTTTCAGAAAGTTGTCAAAGTTTATAGCTCGCAGAAATAGGACATAGCAGGACTTCCATTAACAGATCCAGCAGAGAGCAAATTGAGTGACCCAAATACCATCACAGGGCCAAAGACTGACAAATGTTCTCTGTATTTTGATAGGGGACAAATAATAAAATGTTCTTATCTCTCTTGGCCATCTTCATCTTTCCTGAGGAAAAACATATCTACCTGTGGCAACTGTCTGTGTTTTTACTTCCTTGGAGGGAGGGAAGAAGAGAGTTAGTGATACCACTGTCATTCCATCCTAATCTCCGGCTTTACGTTAATCGATATTTTCTGTGGTACAGTAGTTGCCATGGTAAAACTGTTATCTGAACCCCTCATGTTACCCCCTTCCCTTTCTGTTTCTCCTTGCTTTCCCTTCCCTACAAAATGTCACCAATCTCTGGTTTTTTTGCTTTGCCTTTGAAAATGGAAAAAAAGATCATCAATGAAAAAAACCTCTCAGTTCCATGCTAAGGTTTGGGCAAGTTGTCACCTGCAAGATGCTACATACTGCAGCCCAATATCTCCTGTCACATATGTTGTTACTTACAGGTCATTTTTTTTTGACAGGTTTATCTGCTCTCCACAAATAAGTGAAGACTTCTGTAGTAGCATTAAAACTGTTGCACAGAATACCTGACAAGGAGTCTTAGCACAGAAGTTAACAGTAATGTGGGCAATACTCAGACTGATAGCAAAAGAATCAATTTTATTTATTTCATTTAACTTAAACTGCTTCTGTCTACAACAGTGACTCAAGATGCTTTAGATAACTGAAGTTGTCCATAAGCCATTCTCATCAGTGACTGGCCTCCCAAACTGTGAATTACTAGTTTTCTCTGAGAGACTTATTTCAAGCTGTAACCATGTTTAAATTATTTAGAATGAAGTTGAGACATATTCCAGAACATTAATACCTATTAAATTGGCAAAAACTTGTAAATATATTCTCTCCTTTCCAGTTTATTCCTACTTTGGTCAGTATACTTCACAAATGTGGATGAGAAAATTTACAGACTTTACATGATGCTTGACTGTAGTCACGTCTTCAGGCTGAAGGCCGTAGGTATGATCAGCTTTTTATCATCATTCAGAATGCCATAACTGACTTATCTATTTATTTCTGTGTGCCTGAAAAAGGTTTAAATAATCATAAAAACCACTCCTAAATCTCACAAACATCTGCAAATAGGTGAACTGTTACGTTAAGTCCACCTGACCTGAATGACATGCAATATGAATATAACGTGATCTCAAAGCTGAGGTTTAAACATCATAGGAGTATGAATGACATTATTTTATTCAAAATGTCACTATTTTCAGTGATATTATTATTTTTAGTGACCTGTTATGATAATTGTAGCATCTCCCTAGGACTGACAATACGTTGAACAAGTAAATCTGAAATGAAGGAAAAAGCAACTGTAGATAGTAAAAATGAAATAGAGTGTGATAATTATGTTTTACTGGGTATTTTGAGGAAAGAATTAAATGTTTGAGAAACACATAATTTAGAAACAAGGATTGCATTTGTGTAAGGAAGGCCAGTGTGAAATTAGGCTGAGTATAAGCTGAGAAGCCTGTAGTTAATAGAATGCTACAGAGAATGATATAAATAGAAATATTAATTTATACTCTTCTTAGGAATTTCTGCCTTGGATATTACTATGTATTTTAGAAGATGAACAAATGTGATGAGGTAGGTGGTAAAAACAGTTGTGACATTTTAAGAGATTGTCTTCCTACCATGCTACCCATAGACTGTTGCTCTGTTATTACCTAAGTTTAAAGTGAGTGGAGTTAGTCTGAACAGCCACTGAAAGTGTTTTGAAGCAACTTTGCAAACTTTGTATGATAGCAGATAATAAATGTTCATAAACCTTTTTCTTCCAGCTGAGTAGTGGTGTCAATAACCTCCAAATGAGGAGCAAACCCAAACAAACTGTGGTTTGTTAACACATTTAATTGAGGCAGGATGTTCTGTGGTGGATCAAAACTTTCTGAGATTACAAGAAATTTCCTGATAAATAAAGATGAAAAGGTGATTGTTTAAAATTTTGATCAGGTAGCTTTGAAAAAGAGCTTTTCCAGAGTATTTTTCTGGATTGTTTAAGTGAGAAGGTGTCCCCCTTTTGAATCAACTAAGAAGTGTACCCCCACTTTAGTCAAAGAACTCCTTTTGAAATGAAAGACAGCAAAAGAAAGAAAAACACAATGTAAAATATGTTTCATAGACAAATCAGTACAGAATATTTTTCATTGTTTATGATTTTTAATTAGAAAACACTGTTTGTTCCCTGTTAAGTAATTTTTTTAATTTTCTTTTTTATTAATCTATATCCTTTGTAAATCTTTATCATTTCCTCTATTCTCTTCACATTCTACTTTAAACTTTTTTTTTTTTTGTCATATTTTCCCCTTGGCTTAGTCATGAAAGTTTGACACCAAAATTCATTTTAATAATTTAAAATGTATGCTGTTCCACGTATTGTGGCAGCATGGTGAGAAATAGAGCATTTGAATTAGCATAGGGAGAAATTATTAAACTCAGCAAACTGCTTATAATAAAGCAATAAAATTTTTTCCAAGCAGCAGTCTGAAGGAAAATGCTGTTTCATACCTTAATTTGTCATTTCAACCAGAAAACTTTAATCACTGATAGAAGGTTCTAATGCTACAATGTAGGTGCTACAGGTTGCATGCAGGTATGATGATTTCACAGCTAAGAAACATTTTTTAAAAAACGTCAGCTTTGAAACATTATATATTATTCCTTCTTTTCTCTTATTTTCTCTTTCTCCTATGGCATGTTTCCAATATACCCCTTCATTCTAATCTGCAGGGAAAGCAGAGTTATCCTCGTAAGAGTAGGTAACATAGACTGGAAAAACAAGCAGATTGAGTAGTGGCATAAAAAAATTAAAGAACAAATTAAGCATTCCAATGCACAGATACTTGTCATCACCTTAAATGTTTCTGGTTACTTCTTCAAAAGGGGACTAAATCTTTAGAGGAAGGACTTGTTCACTACATGTTTCTTCCAGTCATGTTGAAATGACCATGAGTACAGCCTGTTGGAGTCTGTAAGTTCCAAGCTCAAATCCATCCACGAAATTAAGTGAGGACAATCAAACAGGTATTTAGTTCAACATTTTTGTAAATATTAACTTTATTTTTATATATATATATTATCTATATAACTAATAAATATAGTATAAAGTAATATAAATGCACTTTATATACATATAATATATTTACCACTCTCTCTCTATGTATATATAGTTTGGTGTCAGCTGAAGTTGAATACAGGCTCATCCATAGTAATAGTACTACTGTGAAATCTGCTGCAGTCTGCTACCCTATTCTTTAGGGCTGATTTTCTTTCTTTATTATTCCACATGCATATAATTTTCAAGTAAAAAGTCCATGAAGAAATTTTACAGCTTTTTGTGCATTTTCATCTTTGAGTTTAGAAGCATTTGTACAACAAATCAGGAAAATTTCTATGGGAGTTAACATTATCTCCTGGATTAAAATTTATTGATATAGTTTCTTTTTAACTATAATATATACTTACTAAATTAAAATCTCTTTTTTTGCCTGGTCATGTATCCTTTGATCCCTGCTCAGCTGGAGGAAACTGTCTGATTACAGCCCATCTATTTTTCCATTTGATGGCTAGCTTTAGAAAAATAGCAGGATAATTGGAATTTTGTACACCACTAAATATCCACCCAAGGTCTGGCTATGTTTTGCTCACCCAAAATAAGAGAAGGAGTTGTAAGACTTTTGGCCAACTTAGACTTAGTTACGACTTCATTTTAAAAATGCACTGTGCTTATGTGTATGTGGTGAATAAATCAAAACCAATTATTTCAAACAGTATTCTGTACAAATATACAGTAGACAAGTACATAAAGTTACACTACTCCTTTTCAATATATTTGAATGACCAATACAATTCCTTCCCAGTTCATGTCAAAACAGAAGTTATTCAAATTATGTATGTATGGCATAAATTAAACTTGGCTTCCAATCTGATACAGTCTGCATATAACCTCAGAACCAGGACTTTGTGAATTTTAGGAGAAAAACGACAGCCTGGTGGATCAAAGGACGAAGAAGCGGGCAAGTAGAAGGGGAAGTAAGGATGTGGAAGGGAGATGGAGGATAAGGACTTCTGAAGAAAAGAAAGAGAAGAGGAGGATGGGGAGCGAGGGACAGCAGATGCTAGCAAACAGACATGATCTCCAAGTACTGGGGGAAGGAAGAAAATAAGAGAGCAGAAAATGAGGGTAATTTGCAACAATGGAAGAAGAGAGGTCGAAAAATGCATAGAAAAAGATCTCTTACTATGTTTTTAATAAAAAAAAAAATAGGGCCAAAAAATCAAATAGGATCAAAATATCCTGAATACTACATATCAGCAAATTGTAAACAAATGGAAATTACTAACAAATTTTCAAACTGATGAGGAGTTTGGTTTGTTAACAGAAAATCAAAAATTGCAGTATTGAGTAATACCAAAGGTCTGTTGCCCATTAATCTGTCTAATATTTTCCAAAGCATTTGTTATTATGTAAAAATGTAGAAAACAACATAGATGTTCACCTTCCCTCCAGTACTGATTATGAGTGGTTTGTAAGGCTCTCTAAAGCTGAAAGTTTCATCCAGACCATCATGTTTGATAGTCACCGACAGGATTTCATTCTTCTTTGTGGATATGCCTAGCCCCCTTTTTAGCCTGTACACATTATGACCTTTACTGCACCCTAAGACAACGAATCCTGCACTTTGTGTTATATGAAACAATATTTCCATTCATTTTAACTTAACTGCTTATTTAATATGTTTTACTAGGCAAAATTGCATTCCTACCTTCCCTACTTATTGCAGTACTGACATACTGTTGGGAATAAACTTTAAGAGGCAGAGAAATAGATTAGAGGCTCTAGAAGAGGAGCATGATTGTTTTTTTCTATTTCTCTCAAGTCATATATAGAAAAAAATATCTTTGAAGATCAGAGATATTGCTCACATTTGTTACCAAGCTCATATACAGTGGAACCTAGAATTTTCAGATAATTACGCTTGGCTATAGGAACATTGATTTCTGATAAATTTTATTTGTGTCAGCAACTTTAAGAGCATAATGTATGAATTCCTAGATGTTGTGGCAAAGATTATCAACATGTTACTATTTGGAGCTCTTTCTATAATTTTACTTTTCAACTAGAATAAACATCATGAAAAACCTTCTCCAACTGTATTTATATCACTGTAAAAGTACCACATACATACAATCTGTAAGCACTGGGTAGAGTCCTTGTAGACCATAACCAACTCAACATGTTATATTAGAAGTATTGGGAAATAAACATTTCTGTGGTACCACAATTCTTCAAAGTCTTTTTTTTCCAGAGGCAGTACCTGTTAAAGTGATGTCTGAAAACATTTACAAGATGCTAAACAAATTGTCATTAGAATGAAAATATTCATCTTCAGTCTGCATTGACAAGTATCCTTGGGCTTAAACCTTCCCCAATCATTGAAGACATTTGCAACGAAGTTTTGTTGACAGTAGCTCCAGTGCAGCATATTACATACGATTTTGAGCTAACATACAATTATCAGTTAAAACAAACAAATAAATATTCAGTCTTCTGGTTTATATATGTGTGTGTGTGTGTGCGCGCGCGTGTGTATAGCAAACCAAAGGATAATATAAGTATTTGTCTTAAGTTTTTTTTGTGGATGGATGAATGAGTGTATTTGTTGACACACACATATATATTTGGCAATTTCTGTGTAAAAATGTGGATGTCTGTGTATATATTATAATGAACTCATATATTTTTAAAGCATTCGCACAGATTTATAACAAGAAATGGAAATATTTCATCCTAAGGCAGTTCACCACCACAAATATTCTTTTATTACCCTAGATAAAATATTCTTTTGTCACAGGGGATAGTGTATATTTGTAGCTGAAAATGTTTCTTTAAAAGGAATGTAACTTCACTTTTGCGAAACATTAAACAGTTTGAATGCAAGTAAGAATACCCTCACTGCGCACCCCCCCCCAAAAAAACCCCAAACAAAAATGCAGAAACTTGTCATAAAATAAGTACTCAGTAAAACAAAATAAAATGAAAGTGAAATGTCTGCCATGGGATAAAAGAGCCAGTGTAATGGTAGTTAAAGCATAATACGTTTAAGCCTGGGGATATAGTGAAGTACAGATGTGTCATTCCTTGAATAACAACAAGCTAATAGTTGTGCTATACAATCATAGCTGCAAGGCTTTTGGAAACAGGTGAGATTACATCAGTTCTTATGTGCTATCCGAGGTCTTATATCATAGTCTCTAGCTGATCTTTTCTTTGGAGTAAGAAGCTGTCTTACTCACAAGTGCCATTAAGTATTCCAAACATAGGCTTTACTTTTCTAATTAAGACTCATAATTTGTGAAGTTTCTATGTGGGGTTTTTTTGTTGTTGTTGTTTGGTTGTTTTTTTAATTCACACAGGATCTGAAACCACACACAGTAATACATCTTCCTTAACTTCCCATCCTGCTTGAAAGCATTCATCCTACTCTTGCATAACTGCCAGGCAACCAATATTCTGCATTCTATCAAACTGTATTATTACCTTTTCAGAAAGCAATAAGGATGAGTGAAATCATCGTGCCACAAAGCAAGCTACTCTGGTGTTAAAGGTCTCATACACGAAAGCTTGGATATGGCCACACCACAGAATTCCTGAGCTACCTGGAACAAGTTGACGGAGGCAGTATTGTATTTATAGGTTGCCACTGAACAACTAGTAACTACCTCAGCCTTAAAGCGTGGAGCCGACCACTACATTTTACCCACAGTCACAATCTCTCCATCCCAAACCCTGCTAGAGGAGAGACAAAACTACCTTTTCATAAGTGAACTGAATCAGAAGGTACTTTCATAGAAAATTACCCGCTCACCTAAAGCAGCTTGAACACACTTATACATTTCTCCTGGATGAGCACAAAATGCTCCTGATGAGCACCAGTCAGAGCTGGTGAGAGGTAACTGTTCTTTCACTCTCTCCAGACATCCAGCTTTTTATCTGCTTTCATCTTTTCTAGGTGAAGAGGTGCTTTTCATTTACATTAAATGTACAGTAATGATCCTCTACTTCGTTATAATTTTTAAGTTTAGTAAAACAGGCAAAAGTACTGCATGTGTAGCTGGTAGAATACTTTTGCTATGTGCTTGTACCATTTACACTATCTTATGCTATGCTGCTATAATAGGCTGTGTAGAAGCCATCTCAAATGCATGAATCTGATTAAAGGGAGAAAGTCTGGGGATATGAAAGACAATGTTTAGTCATGAAGAATGCTTTCTGTTTTCTGGACATGTGTTAATTTTATGTTACAGAGGGCAATATTACAGTAGAGAACTGTTAGACATTGTGTTGAGAGAGAGAGAAAAAGCAGCATGTTCCATGAAGAACCTGACAAGCAAAATTTACAAGAAAATAATATGTTAAAGTGAAATACTTTTTTTTTCCTTTTCAAAATTATGCTTATTTTAACTAATTTCATTTTTGTAGTGACATTAGCTGTAGAAAGCTAACATAGAAATATTCTCACAACGAATCTTATATGAAAATGACACAGCCACAGACAGAATATGTAAAGTGTAAGATGTACCCCTTGACTGCCCTATTCCAAACCTGGTTGGTGGTTTGGAAAGCAATCAAGAGATTCTCCTGTTCACCCACCTCATGTACAATTGCACTCACATCATCTGCTACTGGCAATTTACTCTCTTTTGCCTCAAGAGAACTAAAGCACCTTGACTCCTGGAGAGACACCAACCCTCACTCAGGGTTAGAAGGAAAATGAGTTTCTCTTATTTATTATTTTCTTTTTCTCCCTGACTCCTTTCCTTTTGCTTGGTTATTTATAGCTTATTTAGTACTGAAGTCATCCAACTAAATAGCATTTTCTGATCTACAAGATACAAAACATATTGCTTAGACAGATTTATAATTTCTACTTATTTCAGAGAATGATTCATTCTACAAAAATTAAAGCATGCTCTCAAGACCCTCTTGATATCATTGGACTGTATCTTAATATACAATGAAATATAATCCTTTGAAAACTTTTTATTTTTCTAATAAATGTTCTCTGAAACAACTTTAACAGCAACGACAACTCAATTCAGTTTTTTTTCTTCTATTACTTATCTTCTATGACTATACTTTGTCAGTCATTTTACATGGAGATTGTTCCATGCAGCAACTGAAATTTTCTTTCACCACTCAACATTGTGTAGAACCATGAAAAGGGGTAATTTATGCCAAAAATTTACAATTCAGTGAATTTCTGTAGGGAACCATTTTTAGGAATACATCAAACAAAAAAATGCAAAAGAGAAACCTCGAAGATTGTAGTTTATGAATTTATAGCAAGGTTACTGTTCTCAGTCTAGACAGTGTTAGTTCTTTATCCTTCTAGAGTAGTATTGATTTGTTGAGTTGGTTACTCTTTCTTTAGTTTGTTTTGCCTTGTGGTTTGGGTTGTTGGGTTGTTTGTTTGGGGGGTTTTTGTTTGTTTTGTTTTGTTTTTTTCCCCAACAGTGAAATTAAGTTAACTGATATTTTGAGCTTTACAAAATGTGTTTTTTTTCTGAGCGCTCCCATCACCACCAGGTACTGCTATTGACTGCTTCTGTGTAACTGGCTTAATCTGTAGGAACAGAAGCTGCAAGAGTACAAAACAAGCAAAGCACTCAAAACTATGAAGGGCATGTTGGAACGGGATTACCACTACAGCATTTGATAAAAGACTTACAAAGTAGCATGAGAAAAGGATACAAACGTAAGAGCAAGCCAAAGAAATAAAAGTGTACAGTATTAATGCTTCATTAGAAAAACTGCCTAGACATCTCCATTTTAATTGTCTGATACATTTACTAGAAATTATTTCCAGTAAGGAGAAGAATTTCAATGTGAGTGTATGCAGAAATAGCACCACCATAAAATCAGGCTTACTTTAGCCAGAAGCTAAAATGAAATTGTATCATTTAACTAACCACATTTTATTAATAACACATAACCTCCCAGTGATTCAAATCATGCCTTGTCCAATAAGTAAAAGGTACGCTAATGTAATTTTAAGGCAATCAAAGAATTAAATAGAAACAAATCAATAAAAATAAATCAAATATGTATCAGGAAATATACAGTGTTTTAATGCATAGTAGAAACCGTACTCACTCACTTGATCATCTTTGTTCAAATCTATATGTCTATGTTTCCAAGTATATGTTTATCCTCTCCTCAAGGAGAAGCTGGCTCCAGCAGAGCCCTCTGGAAAGGGAGGGGGCCGCTCATGTCCCCAGGGAGCTGTTGAGTGTCATCAGGGCAGGAAAGGTTGCAGAGCTGGAGCTCATGCAGAGGGTAAGAGGTAGCAGAGAGGATAAGTCCAGCAGCAAGGGCACAGACAGTGGAAAGAACTTCTCCAGGATAGAAGGGAAATGAACAAATTTTGCTGCTGTTCAGAAAGTAACAAGTTATTTGAACTGAAACATAGAAGTAAGTTCCTGTCTACAGGGAAACAATGGGCAGCAGAAGATTAATGTACTAATCTCTACATTTCTGTTCTGTTTGCTTATTTCTTTAAGTTCTTTTGATTTTGAAAGTTAATACTCTCTTTTTTACATTTTTATTTTTGAAAAAAAGTTATTTTTGAATCTAAACTCTTTTGGTGTCTTTGAGGTGTTTCTCTAGGAGGAAGTTCAAGCACATCTGTTCTCCAGCAGTGGCCAAATCACTATCACAATTTATATCTGCACAGATACAGAGCAAGGCTACAGCTGCAACAATGTTCTCATAAAGGATAAAAAAAAAAAAGATCATATCCCTTATGAAATAACGACAATGAAGACAGAGACTAGCAGAATGTTTCTGTAGGTGATGTGATGCTCAGGTAAAATGACAATTTCACCTTCATTGTCATGAATCAACACGACAGAGTAGAAATCAACTTATTCCTCACTCTTCAATTCTTTCCATCTCATTCATGTTATTGCCGGGGCGGCTAAAATATCATTTGTAATGTTTTCCTACTCTTCATACTGGAAAGAGCATGGTTAGCACTTCCAGTGCCCAGCAAATATTTTTTTGCAAATATCACTCTGACTTAAATCCTACAATATTGGTCCCTTTAATACCTTACTAATGGATTTCACTTTCTTGAACAGATTATTTCCTTAAGTTTTTTATGCCTTTGACGTTATTTTCCAGCTTGCTAACCTCACTTTCTTCAGTGTTGTCTGATTTCCATTATTTTCCTTCTCATCCTCTTCTAATAACTTCATTCCATGTTCGATGAAGTTGCTAAGCCCTGATCATACCTGTTTTGTGTCTATTGTTTTTGTCCACAGTAAAGTTCATTTTTATCCACCCATTTTCTGCTGTATTTCTTCATCCTTTAATCTTCCCCAACAAACACAGTACCATTTGTACCTACATTTCCTTTCTCTGCACAAACAGAAATAATCCAGATTTTGGTTTAACATCAAAGGCATAAATAAAACACTTTACAAGAAAGTCACTTGCTGCTGTGTACATACTTGCTCTTGATTTCAGTCTGCTTTACTGTCTTATCACTCCAAATTCCTTCTCTTTCTCTCTTTAAAAAATTAAAATATGTGTATGTCAACTAAGCTCCCTGCCACTTCTTGTTAGAAAATCCAGGAAAATGCTATCTACTTTTTCTTACTTTTTGAAGATGAGTTTTTACTTTGAACTCTCGACCTCTGTAGAAAAATATCTCCCTGTCTGCTTCTTTATTTCTTTTCAAATTTTCAGGAAAAGTCTACTGCAAACTTAAAACCAAGTCAATCCCAGTTAAGTGGTATAGCTGGGTAATCTTTTGGTATTCAACATTGCACCTTCTCTATGGAAATAAAGAAACTTTCATAATCTTGCTAAGTAAAACTTACCACATTAGCAACCTAAAAAATTACACTGACATAATTGTCCAATTGTCTGGTTTACTGTTTTCTTGTAACAAGATTACTTTGACAATTTGTTCTTTTTGTAAAGGTTGTATATTTAGATTAGGTTCCTATTTCCATGTTGATGAGTTGTAGGAAGTATTATCAATTGCCACCACAGCACCATTGCTTTTTTAGATGCAGTACAGGGAAAGACTAGAAAGACAGTGTATTGCCCCATAGCTTTTCAAGATAAAGACATGGCACATGCAGCAATGTCATCAGGTTATAAAGGAATAGCAAAATGATGTCTTCAGCTGAGCCAACAAATGGTCATATGTATCCTCTTCATACTTCTAATAATGGCATAACGTTCTCTCACTAAGGTTTCTTCCTCTTTTATTTTAGTGTATTAAAATGACATCCAGCAATCGAGAGTTCAGTAAACTCCTGTTTCACATACGCTTGTAGTCTTCTCTTGTTTCCTTGTTCCTAGAATAATTTATCCCCAATCAAATGGCTATATGTTTACTCAAATAAAGTTTTCTCCCTGAGTGACTTTCTTCATTGGTACTCTTACTTCCATATTTAGTGTTGGGTGTAAATGTATATGACTAGCTTTATCCAATCCAGTTAAACATTTTTATTTCTTGATTGGCCTTTAGGTTTATGCCTTAGATTACAATATCAAGTACAGTTGTATAAAAGAGAAATTCCCCTGAATTTTAGTAAAGACAGTGATTTGACATTGATGGTAATTGGGATAAAAGTTTAATTCATGTGGTAAATAATTTTATTATTCTTAACAGAACTTAATGAATAGAGAAGTAAACAATCTTAGCTAGATAAATCAGATTTGTACAGATGCAATTTTAAGTAGTTAATTTTAAAATGTTTTGCGATCTTTTCTTACGCTACTCTAATCGACTTTCTAATGAAAATCTACTTTTTATTATAAAATAATAAAAGCAGGGATTTAATAGAGGAAACATATCATAGAGGTGAGTATTAACAGCAACTTGAACGAACAGGAAAAAAAAAAATCATCTGAGCTTAAAAAGAGATTTTAAACTTGTCATAATCTGTCCTAGAGAAGAACCCTACTGCTTTTGTTTCAGTGAAGTCTGGCAGCATTTATGACTGTTGTTTCAATTCTAAGATTCTTCTTTTTCTATATGATCCATTATATTAAAAACTGATTATGATGGTGTGATGTTAAAACCCGATTAAATTCTAACTATATGTAGTTTCCTCTGCAGTTTAAAGTATACCAAAGCATAAACACGTCTAACGCTAACATCACAAGGGAACAGATACTTTATTGCACTGCTCCATGGAGGAGAGCTGCAGAGGGAGATGAGAATTAGCGGTATGGAGACATGTATTTTCTGCCTACTACTCAGGGATCACATTTTTGTAGGGTTTGAATAGCTAGAGTTTGAACTATATAATCTAAGAAAAAGATAACATATTCTGCAACTAATAACTTATAGTTATGCAAAACTATAAGTTATGGAAAATGGGTTACTGCCATTGGCAAAATTAAATATTTCTGTCCATTTTCCAACACTTGTATCTAAGGTGCTTACTATTCAAAAGTGCTGATCTATAGTTAGCTTTTGAAATGTTACTTCTTCAGTGCTGACGCCCGCAGCAATTGCCCAGTTTGCTTACAGGATGGCCTGCTCCTGTCAGTACCCCTGAGCAGTTTGTAAAACGTATGTGGATTCTCCTGCCTGCACACTCATCACCAAGCCCCACATAAAGCATCTTAGTTAATTTCTACATGCTCTGATTTCAGACCCTATTTTTCCTAAAATGCTGGACAAGATCCTGCTACCAGAGGCTCAGGGTATTGTCAAACTCTTGCTTCAGTAAGATCAGCTGTGTTAGACTGGATATGTGGTATGAACAGGCAGCTCATAACTTTCCTATGTCCAGTAAAAACATGGTGAATGGCTGAAGGGAGAACAAAAAAATATTATAAGAACAAACTCAAGGCAAATTTCCAGTAGTGTAGCGTTAGTTCCACCCTCTGGGAGACTGCCTACTTGGTGTACCAGGTAAAGTGATGCCATCAAAACAAATTAAGAGGGTTTGACAGGCACAGAGCAGCATAACAGAATGAGGAAAGAAAAAGGAAAGAGGAAAGAGGAAACCTTTGTCTGCAATACCTACAGCTTCTTTTATGGCCCACAAGTAATGGATTTCTCAGAAAAGAAACCTCAAAAGCTCTATGTATGGCTTAATATATGTTCTTTTCTTTACCTTTCCTTCCGAAGCAGCAGCATTACTGGCACCAGGCATTTAGTACTGTACTGAAGTACAGGATCCCTGTGTCAATGGCTCGAGTTGTTTGCCTGAAAATCTTGTAGATTCTGAGCAGTTTAACAGATTCAGAGAAGTTTAGGATAATCTCTTCTACTACTATAGAGGATTCATCAAGAGTAAGAACTCTTATAAATTTCCAGAACTTAACTTGGGGAAAAAAGGCAGGGTTGTCACTGAACAGATCATTAAAAAAACAAAAAACAAAAAACAAAAAACCCCCATGTAAAGCTGTTTTGAAAACTTACCTCTCCCTTAAAGGATAGATCAGTAATTGCACAAGTGCAAGTCAAGACAGATGAATGCACTGATGTGAAGTTCACCTGTTTCTCACCTCAAATCCAATTCCTCGAATATTGATTGCCATTGTTTTCCTCCGGTTTTATGCTTTTGTAGTCTTTTAGACACAGAGGAGTTATATACCAGCTTAAAGCTGAAATGATTCAGTGGTGAATGGAGTCCCAAGAGGTTTTCAGTGTCATATACTACTTATCATATGTGTATGTATACAGTAAGCAGACACATATATTATGAACACTATTAAATATTCTGTCTTCCCAAGACTTTCATATGCGAATATTGTGGTAAACAGTGCATAACATAAACATCATGAGGTGCATTCTTTTACCAGTCTGAAACACCATGAACTAACGTGAGTGTTTAACTCTTATCAGTTACCACTAGGGAGGAAATGATACTAGAGAACTTCAAAATGCTAATGAAATAGCTGAAAGCAACCAAGCCTAAATTTCCAAGGTCATGGTAGCACAAGTTAAAAGGAATATATTGACCCCAACAGAGGGTCTGGTGATCAGTTTAACTGAGAGAGGTCCAGGTCTGTGATTATGTTATCAGTCTCTGAAACAGCTTCAGTGAAAATTTAATACCAAGGCTTTACATATTGTTCCATGCCATAATATCCATGTGAAGTGCTGGAATTCCACTTTAAAAATCATTTTCAGGTTTATATAGATGGATTATTTTTTTTTAAATGCTGACATATGCACCAGTGTTAATTATTCTTTACTCAAAACACAACCATCGCAGCCAAAAATGCTGCCTAGAACTCACAGAGTGGAAAATGAAGTTTTATGAGATTCTCACAAGTTAAAACAAACACGGGCATTTAGGCAATAAACAAAATAAACAATGAATGTAAAACTTACTTAAGTTGAGGGATGCCACGGTATAAATACAACCATTTTGGTAAGTGAGCTTTAAGATATGTAATTGTCCTGGTTTCAGCTGGGATGGAGTTAATTGTCTTCCTAGTAGCTGGTACAGTGCTGTGTTTTTGAGTTAGGTATGAGAAGAATGTTGATAACACTGATGTTTTCAGTTGTTGCTAACTAGTGTTTAGTCTAAAGTCAAGGATTCTTCAGCTTCTCAAGCCTAGCCAACAAGAAGGCTGGAGAGGCACAAGAAGTTGGGAGGGGACACAGCCAGGACAGCTGACCCAAAGTGGCCAACTGGGTATTCCATACCGTGTGATGTCACATCTAGTATATAAACTAGGGGGAGTGGGGGTGGGGGAATTGCTGCTTGGGGACTAACTGGGCATTGATTGGCAGGTGGCGAGCAATTGCATTGTACATCACTTGTATATTCAAATCCTTTTATTATTACTATTGTCATTTTATTAGTATTATCATTATTAGTTTCTTCTTTTCTGTTCTATTAAACTGTTCTTATCTCAACCCACGAGTTTTACTTCTTTTCCTGATTTTCTCCCCCATCCCACTGGGTTGGGGGGGAAGTAAGCGAGCAGCTGTGTGGTGCTTAGTTGCCGACTGGGGTCAAACCATGACAGTAATGAAATTACTTCTCTTAAAATAATTGATTGCCAGGTAAGCTTTACAAATATCAAGAGACATCATGAACCAAAGACTTTCTATCTAGCCATCTAAAATGAGAACATCATTATCTTGTAGCACAGAGAATAATTTTCCTCAAAAGTAATAAAAAGCTTTTAAAACCAAGAATAAGTCTTTTTAAGGGTGTGTGAATATCATGACACTTTCATATCCCTGAAGTCTTAGAGATATTTTGTTGCGCCTTTGATCTCCACATTCCCAATTTGCCAGTGTTGTTGTGATTACCTTGTGATATCTTCCATAACAATCAGATCTTGAATTTAATTCCATGGAATTGTTCAATGCATTACTTTCTTCCCAGAAAAATGTTCCTGCTTTCTATTCAATTTTTGTTCTTTAAACTACAGAAACAATAGATAAATGCTGATAAGCTTTTTGTAGAAATGGTAAAGACATGCAGCACACCTAAGATATTTTTTACATGAACTTTCTAACATTACAGTTTTCCTTTATACTTTATTTATTTTTCAAATTTTGCCAGAGAGCGTAAACACCCCTGTTATTCTTGTATTTAATTTCTTTTTAATCTCATCCAGTACAGCAGTGAAATGATTTAAACTCAGATCTGCTGAGTGCAAAATGTGTTGTGGTTTGTTTTTTTTTAAATGTAAGTCCAGAGTATGAAAAATGGAAAGAGAAAGTTGAAGTGATTGCTTAACACAGTAATGCTTCCTACCTTAGTTCACTGATCCTCTGCTGTCTCCAGGCCCACTTTGAATCCCATTGGGGTTTTGGGCTCATAGACTGCAGTGAATTTTTCTCAGTAATAAGGAATGTGATTTTTTTCTAGAGAGAAAAAAAAAAAAAGTCATAACTTTTTACGGTATTTTAGTACAACAGCCCATTACAGAGTGAAGAGAACAGTGGTTTTCTTTGCTGGATGAGAAGTTACTGCATTCTCACCTTTTACAGCAGGTGTGTCAACTGTTGAGCACTTCTGGTGAAGACTGAATGGATAAAAGATGGGTGCGCTGAGGGTGGTACAGTGCACAAATAAACTTCTTCCCTCTCATATTACAAGGGTCAGAGTTTTAAGAAAATAGCAGGTTGACCCAACATCATGAGCCAGTGTCCATTCACTCCAGTGCTGCTCTGCAAATACAACAGACACAGGTTGCCATATAGGAATTACAGTGTCTTGTATTAGTCTTGCTGTAATCTTGTGCCACTAATTATAGAGGACTGTCTTGCTTAGTTCAGACTAATTTCCTCTGAGTCATATGTTATTTTACTTGTAACTATGCCCAGCACAGTTAAAAGTGACAAATAAAGAAAAGCCATTATCATAGTCACTGCTGATATCCAGGAGATCTGAGAAGGTTTAAAATTGTAATACAAAAATCTGGAAGCAAAGAACATCTAAAAGCCTGGTTGAACACACAGTGATATCAATAGAAAGATATACATTTACATTAATGGCACTGGACCAGACTCTATGTCTGACTTCAAGTCTTAAGAAAAAAAAAGACATTTGGCAATGTTTAGGTTGCCATAAATTGATCTGAATGAAATCAGGATTCAAAATCATCCTGTGCCAGACAATAATTTGAAATACAAGTTAGTTAGAAATACGTGTATAAATGAATTTGAGGCAGAAAACACAAGGTTAAGAAAAAAGTTCTATTATTTTTATATGTAGATTTGGTGTACCAAGAACCAAGTTTATGAGAGGGGGAAAAAAGCAGAAAACGCTTTCAGGTATGGATACATGGTTCGGAAATATGCCTTTGAAAACTCCAAATCCTGAGGGATGATTAATCATTTTATAGTTCACCATGAAGTATTTTTAGCTGCTTTAACAAAGACAGAAAATTGCTGCCTTGTCTACTGAGCACTGCAAGATGAAGATTATGAAAGGTTTCTGAAGTTCATATTTTCCAGAAATGCTTGAAGTAAGCAGTCATTGCTTTTACTGTGCTACTTGGATTTCTGGATGATTAACCTTTTATATCCATTACTCTGTGGCATTAGTTGTCTTCCTCCTTGCCATTACAAATCTGAAAGAAGCTCCTCATTTCCTTGATTTAAATACCTGTGGTTTTATGAAAAGGAACAGAATCATTACGAGGAAATTTGTAATCTTGTTTCACAGACTACCATGTTTATCATGAAAGGTCTCCTTCACAAATTAAAAATATATTTTTAGCTCTTCCCTAAATTCCACAAATGCTTAGTCAACCCTTCTACACAGTTCAATCCAAAGAGTAGAGCTTAACCTCACAGAAAATCCACAAATGATTTTTCAAAAATGATTTTTTCAAAGAAATTCTCAGCCTGAATCTTGGCCTAAGGACCTTATTCCTTTGAAAAGGTCTTAAGAAAATATTTTTTTCCAGGAACAAGTATGAAACCAAACACAATTATTTCTGTAAAAAGCTACAGAACCAGGGAATATTTATTTATTTATTTAGAATAGAATAGAGTAGTTCAGTTGGAAGGGACCTACCACAATCATCTAGTCCAACTGCATTTACTTATTTATTTATTATAAGCAAGTGAGCCCATCTTATAAAGAGTACAAATACTTGCCTAGTATCAAGAACATGCAAGAAAATCAGTGGAACTGAATGGTACTTGAAGTGAGGCAGGTGCCGAAGTCCACATTGCTTGGCTTGTATTTAAAAAAAAGGAAAAAAATCTGTAATACTGGTAATTGTCATGTAATGTAAAACTTTCATTAAGCAATCTGATGAAAGTTTGAATACCTATGGAATACCAGGTAACAAATGGTAGCAGTATTTATCAGTGTTTTGAATATACCATAGAGTGATAATTAGGAAAATAAGGTTATTAGGTACAATAAGTTTAAAATAAAGCATTTGATTCTAACTCCTAACAATTCTACTCAGGAAATCACAGTTTCAATGGCTTTAGTGAGAGGAAGGATATGTGATTGTATCATTGGGGAAATTTCATGAGCCCTGAAAATATTCTGTGTGAACATCCTAATATTTATTGTTACTTCTATTTTAAAAATATATTATACACCAAGAAACACACTACATTCCCTGTAAAACCTGAATAAATGATCTTTTCACAAGGCCCGCTCCATTAGTTGTGAATTCTACAATGTCGTAAGAATTGATCCATGATATAAAACTAATAAAAATAGCTATTTAACAGAAATAAGATACTTAGAAAGACTTGTAATAGAACTGGCAATGAACTTCTTATGTTGAATAGAAGCCAAATAAATGTCTTAGATTTTAATATAACATGCATATCATGACAGTAATTGCATATGTGGCATGGCAGAGATCCCACATATAGCCCTATTATTGCCTTGCCAATAAGCCATTAGCAGTTCAAAGAGAATTCAAAACATGACATTAAGCCAACATATGAAAGCTACTTTTGATACTGAAAAAAGGAAGACTCATATACCTTGGCTAAAATAGAAATTAGAAAGCAATGGCTTAGGACAATAACAAACTGTTACTGAAAGATGTAAATCACAGAATCATAGAATCATTTGGGTTGGAAAAGACCTTCAAGATCATCAAGTCCAACCATCAACCATGCCCACTAAACCATGTTCTGGAGTGCCTTGTCTACCCGCTTTTTGAATACCTCCAGGGATGGTAACTCAACCACATCCCTGGGCAGCCTATTCCAATGCCTGACAACCCTTTCAGTAAAGAAATTTTTCCTAATACCCAACCTAAACCTTCCCTGCCGCAACTTGAGGCCATTTCCTCTCGTCCTATCTCCAGCCACCGGACAGAAGAGACCAGTGCCCACGTTGCTACAACCTTTTTTCAGGTAGTTGTAGAGAACAATAAGGTCTCCCCTCAGCCTCCTTTTCAAAAAGACTAAACAACCCCAGTTCCCTCAGCCACTCCTCATAAGACTTGTGCTCCAGGCCCCTCACCAACTTGGTTGCCCTTAAATCCTTCACTAATTAAGTGAAAGGAAGAGATTAATGGGTCCATGGAAGTGGGAACACTGACAAGTTAATGAATAAAAACAAAGGTCTTAAGAGACCAGGAAAAAAAGAAAGGAAACAAAAATCAAACACATTATGATAGTGTAAATTATTTAACTTTGAAACAACCTTTTAAGGAAACCAGAAGAAATTATACAATTTGCATCACTTAAGTAATATACTTGAATCAAAGCACTAGAAAACATATCTCTCCTGCCCCCCCAAGAATGCAACTGGAAGAAAGCTTACAAGCTGACCTGCTTTTCTGTCTCCAGCAACTATTATTTTGCACTGGTAAAATATCCCAAGCCATAGTAATATCAGAAACTACTAGACTGGAGTAATTAGCTAAAAAAAAGAAAGTGAGAATAGTATATTATAAGAAAGTGTTGCTTTCTTATACCTGTTGCTATTATATCTTATATAGCTATTATATCCATCAGCAAATTTTCAGGCAAGATTAAACCCTTCCAATATTTCAGATGTATAAATTTCCTGTATAAAAGTTATGGTAATTATCAGAAGGCAATAGAGTCACTGAAAAGAGATAGAATTCCTACAATATACTGTTATTTCTGCTTCTGCCTGAAGCACAGAGAGTTAAGCACAATGAATACATGCTGATTACTTAACTACATTTTTCCTCCTTTTGTAAGTAAAATCTCTGCTGACATATTGTAATGTGGCTTGTTCACTGCAAATCTACAGAAATGAGTCAAAGTTCATTTTTCTCACAAACTCCAAAGGACAAAAAAATACGTAGGAAGCAGAACTTAGCCTCTCAATCCTCTCAGGACTTATCTGCAATCAGCATACCACCAAGAAAACTAACTTACAGCAGCAGGAATGGGTATATTTAGCAGCGACATAGATTATCTGTTAAATAGAAAACTTCTCATGGATGTTCCCAACTCAGTTGTCACCACTAACAATTATAAAAGTTGTTTACATAGAAAAATGATAGCAGTAAAGTATTTTTGGCTGTCTTAGGGGATACCACAATCAGAAACAGCAGAGCTCACTCTATATACCATGTCATGACTTTCTTGTGTACCAGCTTGCCTGGTGTCAACTGCCACCACACTATTGTTCAAGAACCATTGCCATAGAAAAAAATTTGGCTTACTCTAGTCAAAATGTATTCTTACCTTTTGTTTTTTATCACCGACTTTCAACTACATTTACAGCTAGTATTTCAGTAACATCTTCGTTGTAGTTGAACCACAATCAGTCACAGCATCCTTTCAGTGTGATATGACTGCTAATTTCAGACCTTTTACAGTTCTTTAGTTCATCCCTGTTCAAAATTTCCTTCATTGATGAATAATGATACTTCAGATAATTTTATTTCTCTTAAAATCACCTCAGATTATAGGGTATGACCTCTCACTATGTCCATCTGTGTAAAACAAACTTGGAGAGTAGATGTTCTAAACTCTCACTGTGTTAGTAACTAGTTAAATAACTATATTGATAACACATTGATCAATTTAGTTTGAATTTTATTGCTAGAAATCTAATTCTACTTTGCAAATCACTTGAAATCACTAGTTTGCAGATCACTTGAAAGAGAAATGTTTACAAAGAACAGTGTAAAACACAAGTATTTGATTCACTGGCCAACTACTAAGCAAAGTAGGAATGTTATCAACAGGTAAAAACAGCAAATGAAAATATCAGTGTAATAAAAAATATTTTCCATGTCTTAAAATTTTTAGTGGTAACATTTAAAAAAAAAATTGATATAAAACATTTTCAAGTCTTATGCTTCCCTTTAAATCTAAATCAATAATATTTTTTTCTCTATCTTTATTGTTTTGCCCCAGTAAGGTTCTATGATAACCTCAATAGACCCAAAAAAAGAATGTGCTCTCCTTTATGTGATACACCTTATTAGTCCCTTTTCTTTACAAAAGTTTTTTTCCTACACAAAGTAAAACCCCAAAGCTATCTCTAACCGCATTTAATCCTTTCAATACCTTGATAACCTGCCTTGCAGTATTTTATCTTTATCACAGTCATGAAAGAAAGTGCTTTGGTCTGCAACTTTTCATGGCAACAAAATTGAACCTCAGACTTGTGCTATAAGACATGACACTGTAATGCGTGAAACATGAATTATTGAAAAAGTAAAGGAATCCTGAAAGAGAATCTCTTTTCCAGAGGCAAAACTTCAGTCCAGGTTTGCAGGCTGGATACCCTAAATATCAAAGCCAGACAAAACATGACCTGCAGGGAGATGAGTCAAGCTATATCAGGTCACTTCCTGACAATCAGGATTTGTAGAGACCAGTTGCAACATGAATTTTTCACTGAGAGAGACAACAAAACAGATAGTTGCACATCCATGTTTCGTTCCTTCTAATAATTCTTCCTCTCTTAACCCCACTCCAACTATGACCCAAGGACAAAAAAACCCCCCAACAATGCCCCCCAAAAGTACACCCCCCCCCCCCCCAAAAAAATACTCCTGGCAGAGCTCACAGACCCTACAGTTTTGAAATGTTAAGATTAGTTGGTAAACTTAGAGTATTTATTTCGCATATTATATATAGCCAAATCCAGTGGAGTGGATGATGCAGGTGGCCCATCCCCTCCAGAGCTGGCTGAGAGGAGCTGCTCCTGTCCCCTTTACCAGGACCCACCAGGAATGAGGCTGAGCACTAACCCCTCATGGGCACACACAAGGTCTGCATGGGCACAGCTGCCTGCAAACAGGCTAATACAGACAGGATGAGAGTACCTTCACAGGCACCCACTTAAAACAGGGACAGCATGAATAACCCAGTCCTGTTTGTCAGGACTCTCAGGGAAAAAAAACTCTTCCCAGGTCTCACCAGTGTCTGTCTCCCAGGTACTCCATCTCTCTGGGGTCCAGCTTTCAGATCCCAAGTCTCTGGTTAACCAGCTCCCAGACCCTTGGTCTCACCACTAACCAGCACCCAGACTTCTCCTGCTTGCCAGCTAGTCTGCCTTGAAGTTTGCTACTGGGCGACACATGCAGAATAGAGAGCACACTCAGACAGAAAGTGGTTAAAAATGGAGTTTAACCAGAAAATGAGAGGTGAAGATCAGCTGCGGGGTTGGTGAGATAAGCACACTGGCCAAGAGCCTGCTTACACATCTCCAGCCTCTTTTATGCCCCTTTCTCCTCAGTCCTCTGCATTCGTTCCATCCCAGTTCACCCCTCTCTCTCCACTTCCAAGCTTTTTCTTCTCTCCTTAAACATTCCATAACAATTTCTATGCAATCCCCAAATTCTTGTTCAAAGTCAGAATGCCCCTCTCCGCCCCTCTCCAGCTATTCCCCAATATGACCTGTCCACCTTTATGCAGTCATCCCCCTTAGTTTGTGCAGCATCCCTCTGTGGAACCACCGTAGCAGGTTCTGCAGTGGGGATAAAGGCTTAGCTGTTTGGGAAAAAGGCTGAGCTGTATCAGTCTTGCTGGTTTTAGTAGTTGATTCAGAGGGACTGGGATTCCCACCTCATTATTGCTTCTTTGATCACTGCTTGCTCACGGTGATCAGCCACTAGTCAGGTATTTTTTCTTTTGTCAGTATTTCTGCAGAACAGTGAACAGCGATGTGCAGGCAGTTCTATTTTCATTTTTTTTTTTTTTTTACTAAATTCCTTTACATTTTATATGGTGAGGTTTAGAACCGAACTCTCTCAAATTGCATGATTCATTCATGCTACCTATAAGACACTGAGTGGTTACAAAAGATGACAGTAGTTACAAACAGTAGCAAATCAGTAACACAAGGAATTATATACTTCAATATACTATGTAAATAGAAGTATTAGGGACTTCAAAGACTTTAAAATCTATCCATTTAAGTAGAAATAAGCTGACACCTCTAGTGGGAATACTTAACAAAATAATGGTTATTTAATGAACTCAAAGACAGCAAAACTTTCTTGAGATGGCTGTAATTTTAAATTTGCTATAGTAACTAACAGAAAGTTTGATACAAATACTTCATCACAGATAGCACAGTATGCAAGCAATTAATGTCAAGGGATTTTTCCTCCTCTATACAATTTTAAATATCTTTTTGACTAAATGTCATGCTTCTGAACAAAAGAACATGAACTTACTTCAGATTTGTTATCACAGAAACTCGCCCATCAATATTATTTGTAACTAACACAAGAAAGCACCCTGAAACAAAATAGATTAAAAAAAGAAAAAGGAAAACTAGGTAAGTGCTAATTCATGTGAAAAACTTTAAAAGGATTAATACATTTGATCTAACCCCCAAAGTTCAGATTAAGAAAGAGAAAGAAAATGGTGCTAAAGTGAAACCAAAGATGGACTTTAAGGCTTTTTCCTCTAGCTTCTTTCTTTCTTTTACCTTGAGGTGGATTTTTTGTATGTTCCTTCATCTAACCATAAGGAAGTTGATAACTGTTCTTCATGCTTTTCAAGACCTCTTAAAAATCCTTATAAATTCTAGTTTCCAAATTTATTTTTTTTTCCTAAAATGATAATCTCAAATATTTGCTATATTTTTCTGGAAGAGAAAAAGCGTCTTCTTTCCAGCACATATTTTAACAGTGGGACATTTTAATTTTTTTTTTTTTTAATATTACAGTACTTTTATCTGATTTTTAATAATGATTCTTGTATGTCATGCTCATATCCTGCAAGTGTTTTCGGATTTTCCAAGATTCACCTTGGAAATGGTGTATGTCTATACTCACCTGAATAGAAGACTTTAAGAATTATTGAGACTGGCTTCCAGCTCTAAAATGATAGGAAATTTGGGGCGGTTAGGTTATGTCTTAAAAATTGTGACTGTCTATATCATCCTTATGAAGTAACAATTGTAAAATGGGACCAGATGAGAAAACACATACCGATTCAAAACATATATACATGTGGTGCTATTTCTATTTGCTGCAGGACTGTGTTTTCTTAATTTATAATTATAAATTTGTGCTTAAAAACCCCAAGTATTTCTGACATGTTTGGGCTTTGTTTACACTTCTAGTTTGCAGAGGGTCATTTTGAGTTCTTTTATGCCAGAGTACCCTTAATCCACAAGCAAAATGTTTCTGTGAGTCGTTTAGCCTTTGCAAATGATTTTCTGGCTCTAACGTGAAAGTAGTTTCACTGAGATGTGGATGAGTTTTCCCACATTGAACTCAATATGGATGTGTTCCTGTAGCAAACTCTGTTTCTGCCAAGATTCTTCTCTCAGTATGCCGCATAATTTTGGACTTCTGTGTTCCAGTATGGTTGTTCTTTGCTTCTTTTAGGCTATGCCTGATACAAGTGCACTCCAAGCTGCACTCCAGGAAGTCTACAGCTAACAGAGCACACTAGCTTGTTTCTGCAAGCATGCACACCTTCTAGAGGATAAGGGAGGCATAATTTATACTAATCTGCTGCTCCTGCTCCATGTTCCCTGTCTCCTTTGCATCCTTCTCCATTTATCTATCTAAACTATCTCTAAATTAATCCAAGAAATTGAAAGCTCTACAGGAGTGGAATTTGTAAATCAGCAATAAAAAGTGTAACAGTTTGTATGGAGACCAGTTGTATCAAAACAGTTTGTCCTTCTTTTGCTCTCTTTCTTTCTAAACCTCCATTGCTGAGACTAGCACAAAAGTGCTTTTATTCAGTGAATGCCAGCTCATCCACGTAAGAAGGAAAGGATGATGTAATTAAAAAAAATCCTGGAAGAAGAGACAAAAATATGAAAATAAGAGAAAGGAAGGGACAGGCAACTCACAAATAGCTATGTTTTTGAAGGAGATGCGAATATTCCTGGTAAGCACGGTTAACTCCTTTAGTAGGATATTGCCTGCTACTATCTCCAAATTAAAAGGTTTTAAGTTTTTTTGTTTTTTTTTAAGACTTCCATCAAAAGATGTGGAAGGGAAAGAAACATTCTCTTTAATTAAGGCATGTGCTTTCCTCCAGTAATTACTTTCCAAATGTATGAAAATCTAGAATGCCTATCCACAACTTCCACCTTTAAATTTGGATTTGTGTTTATATCTTTTTCTTAAATTGGTCTAAAGGGTTTTTTTTTTTAGCTGGTGATGACTAACTACCTAAAAGAAGCATAAGTTCTGCCATGCTGAAGAGATCTCTCATGTAGATGCCACACTGTGGTTTTGTGAATGCAGCATGGATTTCTAGGACAGTGCCTTCAGATGCTATGAAATTCCACCAGCATTTGTTGGCCCAAGTCTTCAGGACTATTTTCACCCTTGAAGCACAGTTTGCTACCTTGGCTTCATTGCTTCTGCCTACAGAAGTTACTTCAAAAAAGATATGAGAGAAAGGTTTGCTCAAAGCAAGCCTGCCTTCCTCCCTGCACCATCATGGAGCTATTTTGATTGAATTAAAAGAGGTCAGGTACACCTGTAGTACCATAGTACCATTGTTCAGCCCCTCAGAAATCTTTTGCTTTGAAGGTGATCCCAGCTCACACAAGGAAGAAGGATGAGGAAGTGAAGCCAGAGGAAGTAGGGAAATTATCCAGTATGATAATAAGCTTCATAAAATAGTGGCCAAAAAATATTTTAGGGATATTTGATCAGTGTTGAGTCCTTATCTCAAAACTTTAAGCATTTCCAAAATGATACAAAATAACATTAACAGACAATATGGTGTGTACAAATTTCATCAATGTAGGTGTACAAAGTATACACCAAATTTAAATACTAAATGTGACCTTTAGGAGAAGATCTTAATTCAAATAAACATTTGAAAAAAGACTTTTAAAAGTGCCTTAAAATACATATATATCACTACACATTTTCTCAGGTCAAAATTGTGTTGAACACTCACAATAGCCTTCATATCAATTATTAGTAATGATTATGGATTTTCATGAGGAGTGTTACAGACCATGTTTTTAAAAATCAGATCTCAAGGTTAAGTCAATCAGGTAACAACTTGCTCACATACGGTGACAAGAAGGACATGTAAGTAGTGTCATTGCTAATGCACAAAACTGCTAGTAGGGATTCCAGGACTTTCACAAACTTTTAATGCAACATTAAGTAATTTATGTATGTCATCACCTACGAGATTAGATAACGACATGCATCCTTTTCATGCATTTTAAGAAAACTTTGTCCTCAATTCTAAAAACCAAAATAAATTGTAGAAAATAATTTTTAAGACAGTTACTAATAAACAAACATATGAAAAAAAGAGACGTTATATTTGCACTGGTTTTCTTCTGCAGTGCATTTTACTGGCTACATTTTAAATGTACAAATGCAGGTCTTGGCTGATTTTTCCTAGGTTTTTTTCTTTTTTTCCTATGGTCCTCATTTAAATCTGACATGCGTGTTCATTAAGAAAAGCATGGAAGAAATCCTCTAGTTCGGAAGTATTAAACCAATCCTATGTTCTTACAGAATCTTTTCACTATCTGCAGTTCTATTGTTATGCCTCAATTCTCAGGGTACGTTTGTGAAACATAACTGATTATCTTTTTCCTTAAATTTTATTTTAGCTGCAAGAAATCTGGTATACTGCTAATAGTGCTAACAAGAGGTCCATTTCCAGACTTCTCCACTTGTATTAGCACTTTGCAGGTCTTTTAGCATTGATCCGCTCCAGGAAGAAGAATTAGTTTAATTCAAACCATGATTATAACATGATTTTCCATACCTTAAAGTAGCCTTGATCTGCATGCCATGAAATTTACCAAATACAATTGTAATGGTGACATTTCAGGGCTTCAAACTTTTCCCTTTTGTTTCCCTTTCTGAAAGTAAACAGACAATTCTACTAAATGCTTTGTTGAACTCATAAATGAAGCTTTTATGGTCACATAACCATTTAGAGAAGTGAATAATTTTATTTAAAAGAGAAAAATCCCAACAACAATTGTGTTCATTTCAGTGTGACTTTATGCCTTATATCTAACTGCAGCATCAAACTCACCTGAAATAGTCAGAGAGGATAACAAGAGCTTGTTACTGATTACTGCTGTCACAGCAACATCTAGGATATGAAATCAATGACCAGGACTCCACGACTCTAAGCTAACTGCACCAATGGTAACAGCTGTATTTCTTCCATTTTAAAAGCCAGCTTTGCTGAAGAAAAGAGGGCTACCTATGTATGGAGAAACAGCAGTCACATAAGATTTTGTGGGATGGGGAGGAGGACTTAACCTAGTTTCATTAATTGTCAAGAGAGACCCTACATATATTCTGTCCCTTTTTGTTTTGAGTAATCATTTGACAGACAGATTACATAAATATAAAGCAGTATTAACAATTGACTTTCCCGGTGTGACAGGCTGCATGTTACACATGCATAATTACTTTGGATTTGTAAAAGGGAGAGACAACTGTGGACTATAGATAGTGTACCATTAATGATGCAGCTCACATGAATGAATGGACAGGTTAAGCTACATGTGCTTGCCAAATTTCTGTTCCTTCAGACTTAATACAAGATGTTTGGGAAACAGATGGCCAGGCATCTAAAAGTCAAATCAGAACCTTTTATGGTCTGTGGGGAACAGTTACTTGCAGCAGAATTGAAGAAGATTAACATGTGGTTGACAGTCTATGCAATTTTCTTTATAATTTATTTAAAAGAAGTAATTATTCTCTGCAAGAGACCTGACTTACCTTTCCATCCTACTAGTATAGGTGTGCCTGAGAGAAGACCTACAAGTGTTTTCTGTCACACTGAGTTTAGACCTCTCTGAAACACAAGAAGCTACAATAATGGTGTTTTTAGTCTCAAAAGAGAAGTTTTGTGAAATGCAAGTCTGTGTCACCATGCCTGTCAGGAGTTGTGAATGTTGTATCCTATTATTTAACTTAACTTTAATGTTTAACTTAGAGAACACTATCATATTCCCTTATATTATAGGCTAGGTAAGCAAGCTTAATGGGAAGTTAGCGCAGTTGTGGGTTTAGTCACCTTTAACTTTTACCTGTCTTTGCAACTCTCAGATTGTTTCTGTTCCTTTTCTTGGGAAGTCTTTCAGTTTGTTTTTTGGCACTAGGGTAAACCATACTGTTGTGTAGTACAGGTGTAATAGTATCTGAATGCTTTATCAGAGCCTTTATCAATTGTCATGTGATGTTTTTGTGTGCCTCATAAAAAGTCACCATTTTCTTCTTTGAGTCTCTTCTACTGTGTCACAAAAATACCCTCCAAGAGATGCTGCTGAGCTCCTGAGAAGCTTGGTCAGGTGAAAACATTCTGATATTTCTTTTTCTTGCTGTATTTCAGCAGAAGACCATTCCCTTGTTCTGCAGTAAGTATTTAAGAATACTGCCCCACAAATTGATAGGGATTAACCCTGACATGCACTCAGCCCTTTTTTGATTGCTGAATGAGTTCATCAACAAAACAGTTCCCTTATATATCCAAGCCCTTGGCAAATTCAAGATGGACGGAAAAGCTCAGACCACAACAATTTTGTGCCCTCATTGTGTATAGCTTTGTTGTCATAGCATTTTGAGAAAACATAATCAGCTAATGCTCTGACATTCATATAGACAGAATTCCCAATGGATGTTCCTCCTACCTTAAACTACATTTTATTTTTTACTCATAATAAAAACATTATTTTGTAACTTTATTCTATGATATGACATGACTTTATGGTCACACGTATTCTAGGCCACTCAGCTCACTACATCTCCTAGATAAAGCAGTAATCTTAAAGGAGGTTGAATCTATAGAATAAGATTTGATTTTGATGCCTTTTGAGGGAGGACAAATTTATGTATGCTGTTGAACAGTAGATAACTGTAAAGCAATGACAGAATGCTTCATACAGAGACACTGAAACATCTTTCCTTTGAGTCTAGGGATTTTGAAAAACTAAGATTTTTTTTTTGCTTCTAAGAAATAGATAGTGAAGTAGACTAGAATTAGAATTAAGCCTATTCCTGAAAGAGTTCTTACCAGGAAAACTTCAGAGTTTATAGACCAGGCAGAATTTCTCTCTAGGTGGAGATTGGTCTACATATTTCCCATGAATGAGTAATTTTTGAGTAACAATAGACCACAGAAATTGTCCAACGGTACACATCTGATGAGTGTTATCAATGAGAAAGTATAAGTTTAGCTCGATTAGTATCTCCATTCTATACGAAGAACTCAATTTTCAGTTCGTAATTAACACATACGTATCAACTCACATTAATGTAATACATTCCAATCAGGCAGCAGCTGAGGAAAGTTAAACTCAGCTGCTCATAAGGACCAATCTGTTTTTGTAATTCAGATTTTGATAATTATGTCATTTATCATTATAAAACAATGTTTTTAATACTTACATGGAATAAAGGTAACTGGAATGGATTAGTTTCTACTTTGATATCCACAGTAGAGTGAAACAGGACTCAATGGAAATTTTAAGAATTTTTTTTTTTGCTTGGCTGTTGGTAACTTCATGAGCATATTGCACAAGAAAGCAATTATAAACAAGAAAAACTAATGCTAAGCCAATCTTGCATTTCTGAAGTGTTGAAATAGAGATTCACAAAGCCCACAGCCTAGTAGATATCTGGAGAAAAAATTGTAAACAATTGGACAGGTTATATGAAAGTCTGTTGATCTTGATTTGATATCTAGTAGTTAGACAAAGGAGTCCTATAGTGTAAATAAAAGTTTCTAACTGTGTTGAGTTTTGGCATAAGTTTTTTATTTCCACAGTTGGAAGAAGTGACTATTCTTCATTCCTGTGCTCAGCTGACAGTTCTAATAGCTTGATGACAATTTATACTATGCACAAGAAGGGAATTTGCACCATATTTAACCTTCTTGAAATTATAAATTATTTCTTATTTATTATTTTCTTTTTATTCATAATAAATGTGGCCAGGTGGCCAGGAAAGCCAATAGCATCCTGGCTTGTATCGGAAATAGTGTGGCCAGCAGGACTAGGGGGGTGATTGTTCCCCTGTACTGGGCACTGGTGAGGTCACACCTCAAGTACTGTGTTCAATTTGGGGCCCCTCACTACAGGAAAGACATTGAGTTGCTGGAGCGTGTTCAGAGAAGGGCAACAAAGCTGGTGAGGGGCCTGGAGCACAAGTCTTATGAGGACTGGCTGAGGGAACTGGGAACTGTTGTTTAGCCTGGAGAAAAGGAGTCTGAGGGGAGACCTTATCGCTCTCTACAACTACCTGAAAGGAGGTGGTAGAGAGGTGAGTATTGGTCTCTTTTCCCAACCGGATAAGAGGAAACAGCCTCAAGTTGCTCCAGGGGATGTTTACATCGGGTATTAGAAAAAAGTTCTTCACTGACAAGGTTATCAAGCATTGGAACAGGCTTCCTAGGGAAGTGGTGGAGTCACCATCCCTGGAGGTATTTACAAGACATGTAGATGTGATGCTTAGGGACATGGTTTAGTGGTGGACATGGCAGTATTAGGTTAACAGCTGGACTCGGTGATCTTAACATTCTTTTCCAAATGAAATTATTCTATAATTCTGTTAAAGATGTTATTTTTTAGCTTTATTCTACAATATGATACAACTTTATGGTCACAGATAACCATATGAAATGGGCTATTGTATGCCTGGGTGATGCACTGGAGATCAAAGATGTAAGCCACAAAACTGACAGAAAACCTGTGTATTTTTCTTCTTTTTTCTTTTCAGTAATTATGAACATTCTGACAATTTCTACTACTGATCATAAATTAACAGAGAGCAATTTTTACTTTCAATATAGGCAAACTCAAAGACATAATTACAGCCCCATATAGCCTGTTAAAAAAAGTTTAAAGTAGATGCCGAATTTTGTAGGAGATGTCATCCAAATCTGTGCTCTTGAGTTCAGTATTGTCTCAGACATTCAAATAGCTCTCTTAGACTACACCAAGCTGGAGATCTCTAGACTTGTTTAACATCTTTGTCAGCAACATGGACAGTTGGGATCGAGTGCACCCTCAGAAAATTTGCTGACAACAGCAAGCTGTGTGGTGCGGTCGACATGCTGGAGGGAAGGGATGCCATCCAGAGGGATTTTGACAGGCTTGAGAGGTGGGGCCATGCAAACCTCATGAAGTTCAACAAGGCCAAGTGCAAGGTCCTGCACGTGGGTTGGGGCAAACCCAAGCACAAATACAGGCTGGGCAATGAGTGGATTGAGAGCAGTCCTGCAGAGAAGGACTTGGGGTGTTGGTGGACAAGATGCTCAACAAAACCTGGCAATGTGTGTTTGCAGCCCAGAAAGCCAACCTTATCCTGGGCTGCATCAAAAGAAGCGTGACCTGCAGGTCAAGGGAGGTGATTCTGCCCCTCTGCTCTGCTCTTGTGAGACCCCACCTGGAGTACTGTGTCCAGCTCTGGGGCCCCCAACATAAGAAGGACATGGACCTGTTGGAGCGAGTCCAGAGGAGGGCCACAAAAATGATCAGGGGTCTGGAGAACCTCTCCTATGCAGACAGGCTGAGAGAGTTGCGGTTGTTGAGCCTGGAGAAGAGAAGGCTCCAAGGAAACCTCACAGCAGCCTTGCAGTACTTAAAGGGGGCCTAGAGGAAAGATGGTGAGGGACTCTTTAACAAGGAATGTAGTGATAGGACGAAGGGTAATGGTTTTAAACTGAAAAAGGGTAGATTTAGATTACATCTAAGGAAGAAATTCTTTACTGTGAGGGTGGTGAGGCACTGGTTGAGGAACAGGTTGCCCAGAGAAGCTGTGGGTGCCCCACCCCTGGAAGTGTTCAAGGCCAGGCTGGATGGGGCATTAAGCAACCTGGTCTAGTGGAAGTTGTCCCTGCACATGGCAGAGGGAGTTGGAACTAAATGATCTTTAAAGTCCCTTCCAACCCAAACCATTCTATGATTCTATGATTCTTATTTCACATTTTTCTGATGTGAATATATTTTGACCCTTTCCCATTAACATTTCCCTCCTCCATTTCTCATGACTTTTCCCTCCATATTTGATGAGCTATATGACATATATGCCTGGTTAGCTAGATATCTACAGAAATTTTCTGTCATTCTATTATCTGTGCGCTAGATTTATCAGTTTCTGTGAGGAATTCTTATGCTTTAAAGAGCAAAAGATTTAGACTGGTTAGCACTGTAACTGAATAAAATAAAAAATAAAATAATAATAAAAAAGAGAAACCAAAAAATTGAAAGTAGCTTAAAACTACAGTGTCTGAGCAGAGTTTGAATAAAAAAGGACCCTCCAGGTAAATGACAACTAGCAACAGACCTTACTGCAAATTTAAAATACAGATTCATACCCCCTCTAAATGCAAGACTTTTCCCTCAACTTTCATGAAATTCTAAAATAAAGAGTTTGTCTGCCACAATACAATAGTGTCGGAAAAGAGCTGATTGGCTGGAGAATATGAGTGATAATTAAGCATACAATCCAACAAGGCTTGTCATTCTACTTTAGTTTCTCATTTTATACAGAGTATTGCCTCTTTGACTCCAGACTAATTTCTATCTCATAATCTCAAAAACCTGTAAATTACAGATGACTCACAAAAAGTTTTCAAAGTAATTAACTAAGTGTTCTTATTGAGACCTATATGCTGATTATAATGATTAACACTAAGCAATGTCTCAAATCAGTGTGGGATCCTGCAAAGACTTTTTCACAGGTATAACCATCTTTACATGCAGATGCCCAAATGACTTCAAAGTTGCTCATAATTAAGCCTTCACAAATCTTAGCCCTGCTTGCCAGAATATTCATGATAATCTCCTTATTCTTTTATTCACCAGCAAAACACATGGAACTCATTTGACACTAAATAGAGAATATGTAACAGTAGTAATTCCCAACATTTCAAAAAAGGTGAAGATGAAGCAGGAAGACATAAAATTTCATAATGAAAATCACATTGGCTGATCCTGAAAGAATGTACTTCTTTTTCTGCTCAGTATATTTCAATATTGATCCTTATCCTTACTTTTCCTTATTTCCATATGCAGGCCTGCATAAAAATTTCTAAGTTTAGACCCAAACAAAATTACCAGCAAAGATTAACCTATTTAAGCAACATAAAGATTCTTCAAGGAACACAGACCTGAAGGAATCGCTTGAATCAGTCAACAATGCTACTTAATCTGTTCTAAAACAATTAAAATCTGTTTTAAAAGCAGGCAATATCTTTGTCCCATTCCTCCTATTCTGGTAAGGAACTGTCTTCTCTTTTCCAGGCTAACTTAATTAATGGGATGTTTATATGCCTCTGTTCTGATGTCTATATTGGTTTAGGTGTTTTTGGCCTTGCTGCTGTTAACTAGCATCATCTTTTTTCATTATGATATATTTATAGATCACTCAGATTTTGTTTTACTATGCTAACTCAGCAAAACTTCTCTGGTTTCTTCTTCATAAATATATTTCCCATTTCCATGTTCATCCTGAAAATAAAGATCTTTATTCCTTGTACATGATATTCCAGAGGAAGGCTCACCAGTGTTTCATATAACAATACTAATTCCTTAAAAACGCTTGACTGATGCTTCCTAAGGCTGCATAACCATTTCTTTAAACTGCTTTGCTTTTGCGATTTCAAGTAAACGTAGAATGTTTTGTGTTGGTAGGGACCTTTAAAGGTCTAAGTCCAACACCCCTGCCTTGGGCCTTTTGATAAACTGATACAGTATTTTCCAACAGTTACTCATTTACAGTCATTACATGAATACTTACTTTTGGTATTTATTCGTAAGTCTTGAATACTATTGAGGATAGATGAATGAGCTTGCAGTTGCATGGGGTTTTTTTCTTATAAGCTAGATACTGTATTTTCCTGTCATATGATGCCACTCCAACTTAGCAGATTCATTACAAATCCCTGCTGCTAACTGATGATTTCACAAGCTAGCTGTTTTGAACTTCTGGGATGAGGAACATCCGGTCCATACACTATTCAAACAGACCCTTCTTTATCATCTTTCTCTAAAACATTTTTTTAATCAAACTGATTCTTTTTATCCACCCCCTCCTCATTGTCTATTCAATCAGTAATATTCAATGAGAGCCCTCCTGTCTTCCATTTGCTGACCGGAGAATCTACTTCATCAGCTGAAAACATAACCTTTAAACACTCTTCCTTAATCTGTTGGCTGGAAAAATCCTTTCCTCAATGTTTAAGTACTGCACTCACAGTGACTCTACTGCTGACAGATGGAGGAATAAGAAGGCAAATTCATTAACTTAACATATACCTCCAGTGTGCTGGCAAAAAAAAACCCAAACAACCTAAGAATAGTTTTTTCCAGCCAATAGAATTCACCTCTCTCTCTTTAAAATATGTGGTGTTCTTTATGCACCTTTGTAAACCTTCAATATGGCAGCTTTATTTTTCTAAAAATGTGTCATCCCTACAAACGAGGATTTGATGCATTTTGATTTCATTATATAGTAATAGAATTTCACAACTTTACTTCTTTAATACAAGGCCAGAGTTTAAATGAGCATATTTCACCTTTTGGAGCTCAGAAAGCTTTCCTCTGGGCAGTTTGTTAGTTGCATGGTAAAGTGGAACCATGCTGTGCTCCCCCCCCCCCCCCCCCCCCCCCCGGTAGTTTTCTCTGTGGGTTGATACACTGATAGTACATCCTTTTCCCAGCTTTGTAATTTCACGTTATTCATTTTGCATTATTTCATTGTAATGGTAGCTTATATTTTTAGCTGTGCTTTGGCAATCTGAGGAATGAATACAAAGTCTGTGATACAAGAATCTTAGAAAAGCCACTTTGTTGCTATTATTGAAGATCCAGGAAAACAAGCAAATTTCTTTAGCAGACCATGCTTACTGTTTTAAAGTTTGCAATTCCATTTTTACATTAAAACTAGATTATAACAGCCTAGACAATTTAATCTGATTGGCTCTGTAGGTACAATTTCTATTTGAGATTCTAACTTCATGAACACTAAGGGAAGCTTAGTCTTAAGCTCTATGGTTTTGTCAGCATTTCCTGCTCACATAATGTCCTGAACATACCTGAAATTCAGTGTTGTCAAAGCTAACACATGTAATCTTGTTTCAAGAGACTTTATGTCAATACATATGTCACAAATGTTTTCTTGTTAAGGTTGAATTACTTTAATTGACTTGGCATTTGACTCTGTCAATCAACATTCATCTTATCTCGGTTGAAGTAATTTAACCTGAGCTCAGTTAAATTAATTCTCAGTCTCATTCTTAGAAATTTGCATTCACAATTACACTCTGCACAAGACTATTTAAATTGCCAAGAATGAGAACTGTGATGTTTCAATGTCTGTATATGGCCTCAAATGAAAGTTACATTTGATTTCCTTAACAGTTTCTTACAACTGAGCTTTTGGACCCAAGTATTTAACCTTCTAGACCATACTTCTCTATTGTTTGAATACCCTTTGTTTTGCTTTCCTTAGTAAGGACTTTTAAGGAATAAATGCTTACTTTCTCTTCTCTTAGAAAAAGAGGAAGCAGCACATGAAACCATCAGTCAGGAAGTTCAAAGCAAGCAAAGAGAAGACAGGTGCCTAAGTTACCTATGCTGTCTATGGAGTGATGTTTGCTACAGGATGTTTTGGATTGTGAAGTTTACATGGCCTGAAAAGCTGACTTGACAAATACCTGCAGAAAAGATACATTAGTGACTATTAAATATAGAAATACCACCTCTGACTGGAAAAGATCCTGAACATTGAAAGTGTTCCAGGGAAGTATCACTTCACATGTAGCCTGTTCATGCTCCCTCCTATAGATATCTGTAACTGGCTGTTGGGTGCTGCTCTATATCATTATAATTCAATATGATCTAAGTATTCAGAAATTCTGTATTATAATGCCGGGTCTGTTTAATGACATACAAAGACATTCACCACTTGCACAATCTTTAAACCAGCACAACCGAGTGACATCAGGGGGGTCATGTCCCGCCTACGCTACCATAAATGATTGCATTCCAGGTGCTGTCTACAGCAAACACAAATGAAACAGTGCAGAGCTGCGATCCATTCTGTTGTCCACTGTTTTCTCTCCCCAGCCTCTATTGGTTGTGTCTGTTAGTAATCACTGTCTATGTCAGCATAGGAACACTTAAAGGAACAAAGTAATATTTTTTCCAGTAAGGAAATTGCTATGAGTCCATGGTGTGGCAATATCATTGACTACAGACATGTCCTACGTAAATACAAAATATCCTTAATCAGTTCTGCAGTCACATCTTTTGCTATATTTCATCTGTGTGGGTTTTTTTTATTTGCTTTGTTTTCTTTTATCTTTTTTTTTTTTAAGAAATTGATCCAAAAGTATACTGCAGCTGTCAACCTACCTTTGCTGAAACTTAAAACTTATAACAAATATTTTTATTACTGTATGTTCCAGACATTTGAGAAAATGTATTAAACTATGACTCTGTTATCTATATTTACATATTTGTCCAATGGTTTCGTACAGTTTTTGACTCACATGTCACAGATATGCTCGGCTTAATTTTCTACATCTTACTAGGTGGGAATTTTGCTTTCTTTAACATGATATATAATATTAGAATATTTTATATTAGGCTCAGATCACTGCTATGGGGCAATGTTTACTGATGTATACATATTCAGTACATTCTACACATTATGTTACATATATATTTCAAATCTCCTGCTTGCTTTAGAGGTGGGAAGTTATTTTATATTCAATTCAGTGATTGCTGTCAAAGAAGCAGCACAGACTCTTCCTTGGGTTTTCTTTATTTTTTTAACTCTGTGTTCAACAGAAGTCATGTTAGTTCCATGTTAGTCAGTTATGTTAGTTCCATATGTATGGAAGCAAACCCAAAAACTGTAAAATCTATATTCAAACCCTAACCTTAGGATAAACGAAAAGCCTAGCTCACATTAATTGTTAAGAAAATATGTGGGTTTGCTGCTTACTTTATTTATTCTCTTCTGTTTATTCTTTTCTCTAGCTCCTGGAAAGATTAAAAAATCTTAAGTAGTACAATATTAAAACAATAGATCTGGCCTGCTGTGAAGGTTGCTGAAGATACCTTTCCTGGATGAATAAAGGCTGAGAGCCTTTATTTTATCATAGTAAATTCATTTCACAAGCCAACCTCCAAGCTGAGTGACACATTAGTTAAATGAAACTCCTGGTTTCACTAGCTGCTCCATTCAAGAATTTTTCTTGTTAAGATGTGAAACACTTAAGACATTGTTAAAAGCAGTTCAATAACTAAGTTTGACTAAAATCAGTATGTTAATTGCCTGACCTTTGATAATCTGGTCTTCAAGTTGTGATGGGTTATTCACAAAGGCTGATTTTAAGCTGTTTTCCTGAGGCTCTTTCTACTAGTAGCAAAATGAGAGACATTCTTTTAGAGGACAAATTGGAGCACACAAATCACCCTCTGGTAAGGACTTTCCACTTCTCTAAGTATACGGGAAACCTAGGGAGACAAATCTCCTGGGCAGGCATGGAGACCACTGAAATCAGAGGGTTTTGGAAATTTGAACATTTGTTAAATTAGGCAATTTTCTTTCTATATAGTTTAAGTAAGGTAGCATGCTATAGTAGACAGAATGAATATCACTCAATCATATTAATGTATTGAACAAAAGACATTAAGAACTATCACTTCAAATTTAATATCTCTTTTTAAAGTAAGTCACTCATCTTCTCCTGAAAGAAAGTAAGAAGATGCTTTAATAATTCAAGAACTCAGTTATTCAGGGAGGCTCAATCTATTTGACTCCTAAAGCACTGATGACAATGATGTCTATAGTTCTCTTTTTTCTTCTCCTGCTTTTCTGCCCTGCCTTGACAAGCCCATATATGACTTTGTTCAAAATGATACTGTGAATTTGAAAACTACTGTTCTTCTGATAACAAATTCTTTCTTACTGCCAGGAAATAAGTTTGGTTGGTACAACAGCTAACTCAAAAAAAAATAGAAAACAATTTTAGCTGCTTAATATTCCTGATTGCTACTACACATACAGCCCAGAGTTACTGTCCTGAATCTGGGGGGGGGGGGGGGGGGAATAAAAAAGGGCATAGTTGCAAATACTTACCTGAAATATACAGGAGCCCAACTCAGTGAATCTCCGACCTTGCTACTAAACTAACCAAAAAATTGCTGCTATAAATAAATGTAACCTAAAATACTATATTCATGGCAGTAATAAGTTATATATATATATATATATATATATTTACACAGTTTAAGCTGTCCCAAGTCAGAAATTCCAAACTTCCTTCGAAGAGGAAATTCAGAGAAAAAATGTCTTTTAAAACAGAGGTGTGATGTTCCTAGGGCCTAGGCTTTGAGTCAGTACTTTATTCCAAAGATATGGACTGGAAAATATCTAAACTCAGTGCCTCTGATGAAGCATTTTAGGTTCATCAAACTAACATTTACCAGTAAAATCTTTCATTGGGATTTTCCTCATAGGGACCTTCCTTGTATTCTTATTAATTTCAGTTTTCAAAAACATATTATATATCATAAGCTGCTATTACTTAGAAGAGAAGAAAGTTTTTATAGGGCTGTATTATTAGCTAGCCTAAAACCAAAAGGGACAAAAGAAAAAAAAGAAAAAGAAAACCACCAGTAGTACAGACCTTTCAGTTCTGTCTGCATCTATTTTCATATTCATGATGCCTTGTCTGAAGAAGGAAACCTAGTCATACATCAAACCTGTTTGCTCTGCAGAGTTTTCACCTCTCTGCTAGAAAAACACTGTTTTAGTATTTTAAATGTAAAAATATTTAATATGTTTCTTCTACAACTGTGCAAGAACACTTTCTTCTGAACAAAGTGACTTGCTATGAAAAGTTACAATAAACTGAACACAAAAACCAACAGAAAATAAATCTGCCATGTACATTTAAAAAAACTTTATAAGACATATTGCTTGATTAACCTTAAAAATGGTACTAAAGTTTGTACCTCAGGGTCTGCAAATGGCTGACGTGGTAGATTGAACCAAATCTCAATTACAGTTGCTTCTAGGTGATGTTACTAAATAAAGAAAAAAAAGGATTAATTTTTGTGACATTAATATACATTCATCTATCTACCTACTTGTTTGGTCTTCTAATAAATATAAACATTAATTAAAGGTAAATATTAATATAGTTTGAAGTAATATAAGAATACTTCTATGAAATTACTGCAACTGATTAGTTCAGAAAACAGTGCCATTAACTATCTAGACTTCTCCCACAAAGGTAATAATATTCTAGTAAATGACCTTTAATTTTTTGGAAAATCTGAGAAAACTAATGACTAGGAATGGAATGTCTTTTTCACAATGTGGAAACAAAAATTTCTCTGAGTTAGACGTCTCCAACAGAGATATTTAATGTGCTAAACGTCAGTATGATAACAAAAAAATTGAATGCTTAAATCAAATTAATAACTACTGTGATCTATAAGAAAAATATTGGACATTCGTGTTGGGTTTTGCTTTTATGCAGTTATTAGATGTCAGCATGTTACAGTGAAAATAATTTCACAGGGTTGAGGTTTTTTGGCCAACTTACTTTTCCCTAAGCATAAATCTGTTAATAGCATATCTTTAAGAACAACAACAAATTTTAGACAACTAGGAAAATCTCCACTCTGTCAATTAACAACACTGAAACTCTTAGTTAGACCTTCCCAGGGTAAAGCAGATCCACCTTTAATGTTCAATGGCACCAACTGTGATACAAAATAATTTGGGTAATAATTTTTTCCATGCTTTCATTCTGTGTTGGTATATGACACTGCTGTATGCAAAAGCAAAATATTACACTAAATATATCAAGACTTGGATAGTAGAGCAAGATTAATAATTCCATAGGATTTCAAGGAAGAACTATAAAGAACTATTTAAAAGTCTTAGCTAATGTGGTCCATTGAGCAGTATGTCTTGCAATGAGTCTGTATATCTAAAACCAAACATATATTGAGAAAGATATTTAACTTTAATTTATGATCTCTTATCCAGTTACTGAGAATGTTAGTTGTCCTTTTAAATGATTCTATTCATTTATTAAAATTAAATGATAATATTATTATTAAAATTCCACCTACTTTTTTTCTTAATGTATCCAGCATCAGCTTCTGAGGAATAGATTCACATATGTCTGCCTGGATAAAGACACTTCTGTCTAACAAAGATTGTATTCTGATGTAAATGACAGGTGATGGTAACATTGCTTCTTAAACTTCACCTTAATAAGCTAAATCAGCCAAAACACTCATTGTAGGAAAGATTTCTAGATGTTTTTTCCAATCTTTTTATCTTTTTTCAAACATTGGTTTTGACTGTGGACATCAAAACTAGATATGCCATTCTAGTATGCATCTCAATAGCATTGTAAATTGTCGGCCATACTACTTCAACTATTTTGTTTAAGAATTCAAGAATCATGTAACCTACTTTTTAACCATTGCATTCCTCAAGTGTTCTCTATTATTTTTTAATTAATAAGAATTAATTAATAAGAATTTATTAAAAAAACTGGACACCCATCCTAAAAATATGAATTGCAATCTTCAGATACATTTATGATCGTGATTTTTTTTTAAATATTGATTCAAACTGTACAGTGAACCGAGATGTCTGAAACTAAATTACTCTGTAGAACTTGTTCTAACTGCCCAGTACTCCAGCACTAATGCTTTAAAACCATAATGTTTTATGGTTTCCCATTTATTAAAGCATGGACTAAGTCACTGAGCCTAGTCTTCATTTTTACCTGGATCAGACTTGAGTTAATCTGGTTCTCCTAAACATTTCCTGTTTTTTCAGCACTGCCTGCAACACACAGGCTGTCAAACGTTGTGTATATCTAAAATACTGGAGATTTCTTTAATAAATATAATATTATGGAGAGTATTATAATCAGTACAGATATATACCTCTGAAATATTTTGCTCTATTTACATGCAAAAAGAAATTAACCTGTACACATACATTATTCTGCTTTATTCAGTTGTTCAGACAATCTCTGAGCTGTCTGCAGGTAAGTGCTGCAGTGGTAAAGAACATGCCCACAGTATAATACCTTGCAAAAGTGAATGAAAGTATAACACAGTGGGATAGGATAATTTTCTGAGACAATAACTCTCCAATTTTAAGTTCTGAATAATTTCTTTAAAAGATTTTATTACCTGTACTGAAATAACCATCAAGACTAATAATTAACAGTAACAAATTGCTTTTCAATACATACATACTATGCAATATAACTAAAAATTATCAAGAATAAATCCTCCAATAGAAGAAATTAGCTTTGCCCCAGGGCACTGTATGCTTAAAGATATGTATTCCAAAAGGCCAGCTTAACATTCTAGGCATGCCTCCTAACATCTATTCTGCAAGTACTGAAAGCAAAAAGCTGCTAATCCAATAATGAAAATCAAAGAATGATTCTTCTTCTGAACCTTCAGTTTTAAGAAAACAAAACACAACACCCCCCCAAAACCTAACATTTTTATTTTCTAAAATTGAATGAATACACTTAAGAAGCAGCAGAGGTGGATAGCTCCAACCTGTGACAGAATCATATGCAATACTTTGTACATTAATGCACTGTATAAATTTTTCTATATTGTTTAGGTAGGAAACCTTTTTGCCTTGTCTTCAGCAAACTATCTGGGGAAGAGAAGTTTATTGGTCTTTTTCAATACAGAAAATCCCAACACAGTATATTTGGTTCAGGCATTAATTATGGTGTTTTGTTTCAGGCATTAATTATGGGGTTTTGTTGTTGTTGTAGATGTTGAAAATCCTTCATCTGTATTACTCTTTAACCAGTCTAATTAGACCATTTCTGTTTTATGTAACTTCCTTCCTCTTCCCTCCACTGTGATTCAACAGTTTCTGCTCCAGGAAATATTTTCATGTTAGATAAATTTTGCATTTAAATCCCTGTAGGTCTATTTCTGGAACTATTTATATTTATTCTTTCACTGTGTATAGAGGTAGCATTTCAAACCATTCAGTTAAAGTCCCCACATTGTGTATAGTATTTAGATTAATTTTATTTGGTTTAGAAAAGATTAGATGTGCTATAGATTTCCATTCAAATATGCAAAGCATTTTTACCTGAAATATTCTCTTTCATCATATAAACCAGATATCTATAACCCAAGGAAGCTTTCTAAGACATGCACCTGATTTTCCTAATCACACAAAATTTAATAAAAAATCAACAACAACAAAACCCCCAAACCGCCCCAAAACCAAACACCACCACCCCTTCTCCCCCAAAAAAACACAAACACAAACTTATGAGGGGAAAAAGAAAAAAATTACTCAGGAATAAGTGAGAGAAGACTGATGTAAAAATGGTATTGGAACCTTTGAATCTGAAGCTGTTACATGAATATGAATCTGTATATAAAAGGGATATGTTAATCAAGGGCCAGCCAATTGGCTTGAAATGTTCAACGTACTATTTGCAATAACAGACTAAGTAAAAAAATTTCACAACAGAATGTGAAAAGATATCTTTAAATATAAATTAACGCAATATTTTCATTGATTATTCATGGATGCAGAACTCTAGAAGAAATTTCCTCTGTGGTTATCATGACCTCATATGCAAGCAAATTTCTGATAGAAACATAAATAAAAAGGGCTAAGGAGAATAGAGGAGTGTGATTTGGAAACACGTATTATTAATGAGATATCTTATTTAATTGTTAGTCTTAAACTCTTGTTTAAGATTATTTTCTTTATGCTCTGAAATTTATCTCTACTTAGAGCACAGAACGGAGGGGTTGTTGGAAAAAAAACTTAAGTCAAAATTCCTGCACACAACATGCTGTGGCAGGGTATAAGACCTTGCTTAATGGATGTTAGCAGAGAAGGCAGAGTTAATAGTAACGAAGGAACAAGAACACAACACAGATGTGGAGGAACTGTAGATAAATGTAAAGATAAAAATTTTGAAGGAAAAGGAGCCATGGTAGCTGAAGGATAAGTAATAAAGAAGAGTAAACTACTAGATAAAGTTGATGATGTAATTATCTAGAGCCAAATATCTCTACAGCTAACACAGTGCAGTTATTTGGGATAAAGTAGTAGTCAAGGACGTAGGCACACGCAGCTGTATACCTATATAGGTACCTAAATAGATACATGAACATACCAAGGAAAGAGCAATTCGGATTTGATAGTCTAGCCCTTTTTGTAATAATACTGGCACATCTGTAAAGGCTCATTCATTGCCAAGGAAGTTCTGCCTCATTATTCTGACTGCTTCTGCAGTGTCCCCTCCAAGGCTACACACAAAGCAGCCCACTGCTGAATGTTTCTAAATCTGGCTACTGGACACAATCACTGAGAAGCCAGGGATTTTGTCCTCTCTTCAGAAATATTTACACAGTTGAAAACAGTGAACATGTCAGTTCATGGTAGCATTTGGAGATGCCCAACATAAAGTCTTGTTGCATAAACTCAGACTCCTGCAGAATTTAAATTCATAGATTTAATGCACAATATGATGGGAGGGTGTTTCTTTTGTATGCATTCCTTTGCAGGCAATACATCAAAATGTCTGTTTTGAAACGATGTCCGAATTCAATGCCCCACAGTATTGAGACTGGAGCATCCCGGAGTGAATCCTAGGCCCTAGCAGTTTCCCTAGGAACTGCCTGCAGTAAATTATTTGACTGCTTGAGAAGTGGGACCTAGCAAGCACATCAGCATGAAAAGTCAGCCTCTGCTGCTCAAGACACACTTCGTTAATTACAGAGGCAGGGTAGGGAGAGGAAGGAGTGCTTCTGGAAGTTTCTTACTGCCTCAGAGGATGTCCTATGTTGGTATCTGTCCTGGGGTGGTCAGAGCCTACTCCTGTACTACTTCTGTGCCCTAAGCGCAGCTCCTATGTTTGCTATGTCTCCTGTGTCCCACATACCCAACCAGCACCAGTGCCTGTGTCAAGTCAAAACGTTCAGTGAGTGCGAGCAGCCTCTGTTGCTGCTTCTGAGTGGAAGGGAAGGGGAGCCCTTGCCACGATCCTCAGCTGTCCCTGTGACCAAAAAGGTTTGAAACGCAAGGCATTTACAGGTACAGCTCTGTCCCCATCTGAAAGATACTCTCAAAAATGTCATGTAATGTAGCACAGAATAGGAAATTACTCTCTAGAATACACCGGAGAATTAATTCTTTCCCCTGCATGTATACTTATTTCCTCTGCCCAAAGGAAACATTCTGAAAATTAGAGCCCTTCTAGGTAGACATCTACTCAGAGCTCAAGAACTGAAAGTTCCAGGGACTGGTTGCCCCTAGAGGTATTATTTTATATGGCAGCCTATCAATAAAACAGCTGGTCCGAGAGACACATCTAAGACTAAAGGTTGTTTATTAAAAAAATGCATCAAAATAGTTAATAAAAAAAGATTAAAAGACAACTATTGGGAAAGTAAGTCTTGAAGATCTTTCCATCACTTAGTGGCTGAGCAATGAGGTTACCACTTACTCTTTGGGTTATTATTTACCACAACAGCCAAGAAATAAGACAAAACACATGCACACAGAGAGTAAGGAAAGAAAAATCAACACTGCTAATTATACAGCTGCAAGGGAATTTTGAAAATACACTATGACATCCCATTTCTCTCTAGAATTGATTGGCATTACAGCCATTGAATTTTCAAGTAGAGAAACACATGAACTACATGTGACTTTAGAAAACCATTTTAGGAATTAGGGTACAAATCCTTGTTTAACCTCATATATCAGGATTTAGATACTTCCTTTTTACCACACCTTCTCACAAGAAGTAAACTATGGATTGGTGAAGAGAAAACTGAAATCCAAAGGGAAAACAACAAACCTGCAGACAGCTGGAGGTAAGCAACATAAATTTCTTTGTTTTTTTTTTTAAAGGGAAGAAAACAACCCATTACCACTACTTTCCCCCAGAAAACCCAGAGATATGTAGCATCTTAAAAAGCAGTTTCCAAGTCCTGGATGCAATGGAGATGACAAGAAGCACAGTTCATATGTTAACAGATTGTTAATAGCTAAAATAGAATCCAAACTGATTGTATGCTACACAATCACAATGGAACCTCATGCAAGCATAGATGTATATATATTTATAGGGTTCTCCCTCCTGCACATGGAAGGCTTGTCTGTATTGATTTTATATCAAATCCTAAATCTTAAAGTTCTGTGAAGCATACATCAGCTTGTATATGTGTGTGTATGTGTGTGACAGACAGATATCATCCAAGACAGTGAATACAGAGGAAGAAGGGGTTACATGAATGATATCTCATCAGCTGATTCAGCAACTGTAAAAATTTTGTTCCTGTTTCTATGAACTGAAAAGACATTTCTTTACAGAGATGCAATCTTTTGCACGTATATTGGTATCATCAAAAGAAAGGATACAAAAAGTAAATTTTTAAAATAGTTCATGAAATAAGCAAATAGTTCAATATGCAGGTCCTCTTAATTTGACAACATTGGTTTTGAAAAAGGACTAAACCCCAAAGGGAAACCTTAAGTCAGTTCACACCTTTCAAAACCCCAAAGAAATAAGTACAATGTTATGCAAACTTCATGAACTAAAGAACAATGCCATGATATATCCTATAACATTCATCGTTAATGATGTTATATAAAAGATACCTACATGAGGTTAAATATCTTCATTATTTCATAATAGGGAATTCTGAGATGGGCTAATAGCTTACTTGAGGCAAAGGGATGTCAATGTCAGAAGTACAATTAAAATTTCACAGGTTTACAGATCCTAGTCCTACACTATTAGCTGATTCTTATATCTAAGATGTCAAGAGCAGAATGACATCCTACAGCCATTTATTAATGTAAAAGCCTCCCAAAGCGGTGCATTTGGTTTGTAATACCATCTATGTATCAAAGTGACCTAAACCACACTATAATACTCAGTTCTACAGGGGACCATTAATGTTATCAAGAATCAAGGCTTAAACCTCTGCTGCTGCCGCTTGACAAAGAATAAAACATGGTGGAAGGGAAAAAATCAAAGTACTATATGAATCCTGAAACAGAAACCATAATTTACCACATTAAAGAGATCATAGGGAGCATAAACTAAGACAGCAGAGCTAGTGACACAATTGCAAAAGTAACTGAAAAGCAGCTTCCTCCCAAATGAGATATATGAAGAACATCCATGCGTAATAGCAGGATCTAAATACTAAACAATAATAACGCTGTAGGCTTAGAAGAAAATGCATGCCACAGTCATCTTGTTTTCAGAAGTGTCAAACACTCACCTTAAAAAGGTACAATAGGCATCTTTCCCAGTTATTGAGGAGAAGAAGAAAATGGGTTCTCTAGATATCCAAAGGAATTCAGCAGCCTATACGTTTAGTCCTGACACCAACATCAAGCTGTACCTTGCTGAGCTTCAATTGGACGTCTATGTCAAGATTGAGAAATGAGATGATGAGATTTAACTTCTACAGATTGCATTTATATGCTGTGAATAAGTAATCCAACATGCTCTTGATTGATTACAGTTTGAAAAATTTCGATGTAAAAGTGACAGTATCTTCCACTATAATTTCCTTATTGGGACACTTACCAAGTAAAGTGACTACTATGTAAATAACAAAACATCTCAACACATACCACCTTTGTATTTAGGCTTCTATCTGTAGTGTACATCCTTTTAATATGTATTTATGTCATTCATAGCAAAGAGGATGTACAGAGTGATTTATATATATAAGTATATGCATGTATACTTATGTGCATATGCTTATGTGTACATATGCATTTAACACATCTGTGGTTCCTTAGTGATTCATCAGTTTCACAGGTTTTTTTTCTTATGATTCTAAGAAATATCAAAAAAGAAGAGACAACTTCTGTCATTTCCTCTCAACTATCTTGTTCTCTCTTTCTATCAACAAGTAATACTACATAGTTCCTTTAAAAATTGCAAAATATGTACATTTGAAGGTATGGGAAGATTATAAGAGAAGATGCCAAAAAATAAGGTCCGAAAAGGGAAGCATGTTTTTTTTTCTTAATTTAATAATCTTATTTAATAGTCTCTTTCTTCTGCATCTTTATTTATTGAAAGGAACTGGCTTACCATCATTTTAATATAAACAGAGCATTTGTTCCTACAGTGTCTTGACTGCTCTAAAAAATCTAAATCCTTTCCAAATCTTAGATAATGCACATATGTTCAATTCCTAGAACTAAAAAAAAAAAAGGAGAATGAGCCATCAGTGCCCTTAATCCAATTAATTAACTGTACCTTGTCTATAGCTTGCATTAATCAGGATTTTGATTCACCTTCTCAGAAAATGGCTTTGATAGATACAACCAGTTAAGTAAATTAAGAGATAACAGAAAATGCATTATTTCAAGAGAGCACTAATTGTGAAAAGAGTCCTTGTTTATTATCTCAAGCATTATTTCATTGGCACATGCATTCCTTTTTCAGCTGGACTGAAATAAGACAAAGCCATACAATATACTTGGTTTTCTCTTTGGACTTCCTTTTCTGGTAAAGAATTATAGCAGTCAGGACTACAGAAACATCTGTTTGTATAACTGGTTACTTAGAAGACCCATTTGCAATGAAGAGATTTTGTCCAGTAGCATGCCACCTCTTTTAATATGCCATTAATGGAAAGCTCATGCCTAGAGTAAATTAATCATGAAGTTCCTGAATCCTAAGACATTCCAGCAACTTTTAGTTAACTAAGTAATCTATCTAAATCTCAAGAAAGTTCCCTGTACTTTTCATGCATCTCTTTTCTGATTTTATATTGATTAGAAAGTTAACTACATGTAATGAAAATTGTTTTCTTTAACAGGCTGTGTTCTGTCTGCCAATTTAAGGAAAGCTTTTTAGCTCACAAATTTAGTTTGCTTGCTTTTATCTCCCTCTACATTTGCAACTGCTAAACAATATTAATAGTTAACTAAAAATAACTAATAAAATACATAGAACAAAATTAGCAGTGTCGTCTTGAAATCTTCCATTGCATTCTTCTCAAATGAAAGCTTCTTATTCCATGACTCCCTTTACATCTTTATACAACCTTGAAGGCATGATCATTATGTAACTGTATTATTATCTAACTAGTTAGTTATTTAGTTTCACTACTGATTGGCCTAGGGAGCTTTTTGGCAGAATGTTCAGAGCTCCCAATCTCCTCCTATATAGGTAAAAATCTTATAAATAGCTCCATCTCAAAATGGCTCAAAAATAGCTCAGAAAGAAGCCAAGGATACTTTTGCCTCACCCTCTAATGCTTGCACCCTAATGGAATACCTTAAGTATCTGAAGTTTAACACTGGAATGATCATATTTGACTTGAATTCTGTATGTCATTTGGGAAAAGGTTAAATAAATTCTATCTTCTGTCCATCAATAAATTTCCAGAAAATTAGGACTAAACTTTCATTGAGCCCAAAACTACAGACCTGTTTCTTTTGGTGCGGAGATGAGAACACAGGATATATGCAGGAAGCATTCTGTTGATCCTTACTCAATCAATTAGCTGCCTCAAGTCCCTCAATGCCCCTGTGCTGGTTTTGGCTGGGATAGAGTTAATCTTCATCAAAATAGCTAATATGGGGCTATGTTTTGGATTTGTGCTGAAAACAGTGTTGGTAACACAGGGATGTTTTCGTTACCGCTGAGCAGCGCTTACACAGAGCTGAGGCCTTTTCTGCTTCTCCCCCCACCCCACCAGCAAGGAGGCTGGGGCTGTACAAGAAGTTGGGAGGGGACACAGCTGGGACAGCTGATCCCAACTGACCCAAGGGATATTCCAGACCATATGACATCATGCTCAGCATATAAAGCTGGAGGAAGAAGGAGGAAGGGGGGGATGTTCGGAGTGATGGCCTTTGTCTTCCCAAGTAACAGTTACGCATGATGGAGCCCTGCTTTGCTGGAGATGGCTGAACACCTGCCTGCTGATGGGAAGTGTTGAATGAATTCCTTGTTTTGCTTTGCTTGTGTGCATGGCTTTTGCTTTCCCTATTAAACTGTCTTTATCTCAGCCCACGAGTTTTCTCTCTTCTAGTCTTCTGATTCCCTCCCCCATCCCACCGGGGGAGAGTGAGCGAGCGGCTATTTGGGGCTTAGTTGCTGGCTGGGGTTAAACCACAACAGCTCCCCCCCCCCCCCAATCATATAAGATTAAAAAATCATGGGAGACCTTTGCCAGCTGAAACTCCTAGTTCAGAAAATTCAAATCTTCTCTTCTCAACCCCCTAGTCCACTCTGCTTCCTCAGTCCATGTTCCTAACTCAATATGGTCATAGTGAGAGAGGAAATATATTCCAAAAATTTACAGCACATGGAAAGAAGTCTCAGTAAGCACATTTTAATGTGAATGAGTAGGAGAAGATGGTTGCCAACCCTTTAACATTTCCTGATTTACAATTTGACTTCTCTGTGCCAAAGAAAATGAATTCTCATACACATTTGCAGGAATTGGTCAAGATCACTGTGTTCTCCAGATTTATTGCTACTTACTACATTTTATGATATAAAAACTAGACTTCAGGCCTGGGAAATTAACATTTGAACAGTAGATATTTCAATATACGGTAATCAAATAACTGATGGTAAGGAGTGTTCTGGCAAAGAATGGCAAAAAACACACCATCCAACCATGCAATTACGTATCGCTCAGAGCAATTTTGCTCTCTTATGAAAGCTTACATATCAGAGACATTTCTAGAATTTTGTTTCCTTTCTCTATCTCATGAAAGAAATACTTGAGAAAAATAAAATGATGATTGTATACGGAGGGGTTAAAAGATGGAATTTTGGTCCGTGGATGAATACTGGGGGAGAAGTAGATAGCTGAGAAAAAAGCAGTCAGCACAGAAACAGATGGTTTGTTGCCCGTTGCTTGGAATGCTGACCACGGAGATAAGAGAGCTGAGCAATACTGGGGGAGGACATGCAGCAGGCCGTTGCACAGTACAGCTGTGAGCATGGTTGGCGTGTGACTGCTGGATTATGACAATATGCCGTGTGTCCAAAGCCTATGAACCAATAGACAGCATGGCTATGGCTCATGCAGCGTGCCTGGCCAGTGAGCGCATGCATCATAGGCTCCCTATGTTACAACCGAGGCGTGTTTTGGCACCCGCTGGCCACGTGCGCCGAAACCCGTTCCACCGCAAAAGTGTAAATACTGGGATTTCCCAAAGAGCATCGGGCTGGTGTATGGCGAGGCCACCGTTGCCTCCGTGGGGACGTCCATGTAAAGCTGGCACCTACCAATTGCTGGGCTGAGCTCGCAGTGCAAGACAGCACAAGAATGTACAGACGGTCGGCCTTCCTCATGGTCCTCGGGTCAGTGTGTTAATCCACTTTACAAGATACCCTTAGCATAATGCAAGTCTGTAGTTAATAAATGCTTGCTTTTTCCCTTATAGTAAGTGTGTGCATGTTCGCCTTCTCGGGAATCCTCGAAACCACCCTAAAACAATGATATTAAAAAAAAAGAAATAAAAGAATGGGATTTACAGCTCTTGTTCTGTTGTTGTAGCTTTGGGTGTACCTATATCACTCTTGCAAAACAGGGAAAAAAAATCAGCTTTCTGAACTAAGGACTGTTATCAATCTCTGTGTTAGTTAAGAGACACCAGTAGTTTGAGGTCAGATTTATGAATATTTAATACTAAATAGAACTGCTAGTTGTGTTTGAGAAACACAGAATTGGACAAATATCTTCTGCACAGCCATTATAGGAACATAAAACGTTATTCTAATTGGGGAGTTTTAAGTGCTGGAAAGCAGAAAAACCATAAAAAAGGTCCAGTTAATTTTATCAAATGCAGGAAAAATACAAACAAGAGTGGTGACTGCCCAGGGGAAAAAACATCTTTCTCCACAAACTGCTTTTTTTGTATCATCTGCATAGGAGCCCAGAGCTGCTCTAGGACAGGAAGAACATTCATCATCCACATCATCAACAGTAAGAAAAGGCTGGCAGCCATGCACCCTGAAAGCAGTCTACAGCTTTACTGAATCACCTAAATATCCAGCCCTTGCCAATAATGATGAAAAGATAGCCTTTGAATCATTGCTAGTTTTTTTTTACGCTGATGGGAAAATGCTTGAGTGAGATGCGTATGGCAGAATGGCAACCATTTATAGATACCAAAGGACTGACTTTTGACATTGTTCCAGATTTACTTCAGAGTAACTGGAGAAATGCCATGCTGCATATGGCCTAATTTTAAAATTATGACAAATGATTCATAAATTTCTGCTTCATGTTAGAGAATGGTTTCAGAAATAATTTGACCATAAAATGGTCATTTTTATTTATGTTAAAAAGTTAAAATTATCTCAGTAAAATATACTTTACTAGCACTTCCTTATATTTTGCCTACATAACAATGGTAGTAGAATTGCTATTAGAAATATTTTTAAGTTTTATATATACATAAGACAGAGAGAAAGCACACAAATGTGTATGCATAATACAGGAATATGTCAAGAAAAATGGGAATACTACGATCAAATACTCCTGTTATTTAAGGCAATTTGGGGGTGACACCAGTGAGTATTAACTTTTAGAACTCGTTAGTTGGAAGTTAATGCTATTAAAAATAATAATGCTATCTTTAGTCATGTAGGTTTGCAAACAAGAAGTTAGCTTAGGTCATGATTGTATTTGAGTGCTTTAACTTTACATGGCTTCAACTCTGAAGTCATAAATGGGTTTATAGGAGCCTAGCCATGTTCTTCTTTTAGGTAAGCACCCTTCCTTCCAGTAATGTAGATCTATGACTGGCTTGCTGTATGGCCCTGCAGTGGAAGAAACTTTGGGATCCCCCATTATAGTCAGTTGTACAACATTTTAAGTAGATCTGAAAACTCAAGAACCTATGTTATTAGCTCAGAATATGAAAACAGAAACCATAAACATTCTAACTGCAACCACACTAAGAGACAAAACCTGCAGCTAACACATTAGCCCATAAAAATTAGCAAATTTAGAAACATCAAGTGATATTTAAAATTTTATATTTGAAACTTGTTTTCTCAAAACTCTTAGTTTCTCACATTAAAATTGTCCTTTTACAAAATTTTCTGTAATTTTTAAGCCAAAATCTTATTTTTCATATCTTTAAACAAAACTGTTTCACAAACCCTACATAATATATATATTTTTAATAAACATATTTGATTATTTACTTGAGGAAGAGAAAAATGGATCTATTCCACATATATTTTCTCAGAATAGCTTCCATATTTTTTTTTAATTGACTCTGTAAGATCTTAATTGGATACCCAACTACCAAAGCAAAGGAAGAAGTGGAATCTCTAACCATTTAATTTTGTGGAAGGCACATGTTTAAAGACAATAATGAAAAATAGTGTGTAGGAGAGAAGTTCTGTTTGGTTTTTTTTTTAAATATCAAAATGTCACAATGTACCTCAAACATAGGCACTCTTCTCAAAGAAACACACATACTTGTTAATATGTCTACTACTGGCAAAGATTAAAAGTAGGTTTGTCTTCTGGTTTAGTTTATATATATGGAAATGAAGAATATGGACTGAGAGTTACAGTATCCAAACACACATACTATTACTTAAACTTATCAAACTTATTTTTTAGATGTTTCTACAAACATGGGGAAAAATGTCTTTTAATTCAGCTTACCAGCAGAATAGAGCCTAACTCTAAAACAGCCAAAGTAATGGATAAAGTCTGGCCCTTATAAAAAAATACTGTGCCAAAGTACTGGCCAAGTAGATTAAAGCACCTTGGATGCATGGAAAAGTTAAATAAACAAACAGATAAATTTGAGGTAGGCAGGCAATGATATATTTTTCCCATTTATTTGATCATAGTTGCTACCAGCCACCTTTGCCTTTGAATCATTTGGCGAAGTCATTCATTGCTCAGGCAGCCAGCACGCAATGTCTTGTTGTGAATCAAAAAAAGCAGGTATGCGTCATGAAAAATTGTAAAATAGCACTGAAAATGACAAAAACATTTGTAATTATGGTCCATATAAACAAGAACACTCGGCAAATACTAGTATCAGCAAAAGTAGTTGATTCTATATGTAATTATAGTGATCATTTCAGAAAGAAATAGAGGACTACCTAAATTCTTTGTTCATGATTGATTGGAAGTGCCAAGTTATTAAAACAGTAATCCCAGGGCAAATGTAGTTTATTCAGAGGATTACTTCTTTTTTACTTTTATCTTTCATCATGTGTGACAAGGGTACCAATGCCACCTCTCCCCAGGCTTGAACAAGATGAAGACATTAGTCTTTAATCTTTTTAAAAGGTAGTCAATAGAGGTGAATAGGGCTCTTACACAGAGATAACCATAAACTGGTATGGCTATACAAATGCAACCAACTATGAAGAGATGTCCTAAAGCATGGGCAAAGCAGCTACATAGTTTCTCCAATTTAAAGGGTTCTGCTGAAGGAGACAGACTACGTTGTTTTTATTTCTTCACTGAGTTATGGCCACAATTACTGCTGCTCTCTAAATTGTACGAAAGCATGTCTCGAAACAGACCATGGTGGTTAGCCATTGCTGTAACTAAATCATCACAAGTGCCTCTTTCAATGAACTGACCATAACAATATTTCAGAAGAAACTTGAGACATAATAAATGTTCAAACAGTAGCAATTAGTGAGTATTATTAATGTCAGCTAACTTTAATGCAAATGGTCGGTTGCTTCCTGTTTCAGCAAGTGAAGAGATCACACAGAGATACACAGTAAGATACTTCAAACTAAATCTCTGACAGGATTAAACCTATACTGCAGAAAAGGGCAACACTCTTAGAAGCTGTTTATAGAGGGAAACTAGTGCACAGTGAGCTTGTGCAGTCTTATTGCAGAGTAATGTATTACACCTGAAGTATTTCATGAACCACATTCCCCTAGTGTAAACCCCAAACGACTGCATCCACAGGGACTGGATGGTGAGTAACCAATGCACAGTAAATCCTCATGTAGTCCATGCAACATAACCACAGAGAATCCTTTAACTGCTCCTTTTTGAAAAGTCCCTTAAAACTTACTACATCTGAAAAAGTTCTCCATAGGCATGTAATATGAGTCAATAGAAATGGGTATAGTAGCCTATGACATAAGTGTACTCTAGAAGTTTTCGGAGTACTCTGTAAGACAGAATGTAATTTTCTATCATGTGCTATAGGATGTCTATCACATCCACAAGGGCTTTTCCAAGAAATTATTAAATTTTAAGGATTATGCTTTCAGCAGCAAGTATAGCAAAAAAGATCCCAGTGGTTACAATTAGGGTAAGTGGAACTGCATGACTGATTCTTAGCATACAACAGCTTACTCATGATAAAGGTTGGTCTTCGTCAACCTTTATTACTGCCTAGAAGAGATCTGCTGTACAGAGGCAGTATCCACTGAAATGATATAACTCCTTCTTTCACAGCTGCAGATGCTGCAGAACAGCTGGGGCCCATATCACTGATAAGTTACATAGGATGCTTGAACTAGTATCAAACAGGTTAACTCTGAAGTCCCTACAAAGGCATCTACGCAAGTAAAACAGAAGTTGCTCCACTGACAAAGCGAGTAAAACTAGAAAAGGAAGAAATAATACAGAAGTCTGAAACAAGCTAAAATAAAGAAAATCCCCAGGAATTAGGAAATTGAAATAAATTTTTTGCAGCTGTATATGGAAGCACCATGCGCATTTGTCCTACCAGTGCATAGGTTGGACATAACAGAACTAGATCTGGTACCGTTGTACAAGACTACAGACATACAGCTCTGTTGGGTTTAATGGTTACAAATTGTCTATTACTTAAATTCACTCTTTATTGCCCTTTAGAAGAGCCTAAGAAAAGCCGTAATACTAAGGACATTTTTGAAACCACTTAGCATAAACCCAACTTTTTTTCTCATTCTATCTACCATGTACACAGCAGACCAAATTCAGCTTTGTGGGCTTAGTGCAGGAATATGATTGTGCCTTGTGTCAGGATTATAAAAATATTTGCTTTAATTGACTCTTCTATTGCAGTTCAATTTGCTTTTTGTTATCTTAGTGAATAAATGATAACTTGGGGTGGAGGTGGAGGAACAACCATCTATTAAAATATTCCCTATTTAGGATGTGTGAGAGACACTAACTGAACTCTCCGAGGAAAAACTAGAAAGAATTGCTTGCTTAATTGTTGCATCATAACTAGCAAAATCTTAATAGAATATTAGATTAACGTATCAGTACAAATGCTCCTAATGGGCAATGAGGGGGGAAAAGGGAGAACACAGGAAAAGCTGTCATTTAGTACATAAAGTAGGTGCACAGCTGACGATAAAGCTATTCACATTCAAATAAGGAATTCACTGCAGTGATATTTCTCCATTACGGAGATACTGAAGAAGAGACAGGAAACCAAATTTTACTGTTAATGTCCTCTTTTTCAGTCTGATACTTTATTTTCAGCTTCAGTAAGCAAAACTGATGCTTTGTAAAGGAAAAGGCTTTTGGGAAGGGGAATCATACTTTTTTTCAAATAACAACAAATGAGAAAAGTCTCCCAAATACAACTATCTAGTTTTGCTTCTTATGAGGCAATGCATAGATAAGTCTACCTCAGCTACTAACAGCTAGTCAGAATTACTGATTTACAATTTATTGTTTGCTGGAATTGTTTTTCAAAGAAACACTATAAATGGAGCTGCTAATTTCCTTAAAAGAAAGGAAATGTTTCTCATCAGATGTGGGGATAAAAGTGACAGAATTTTCTGGTCTATAAATCATCCTTAAAATAGCCAAAACATCTCTTAAAATTCCTCCTCTTTTAGGAATATCTCAAAAGTGGAAAGATGAGTGAAACAGCTCTGTCATTGTCTCATTTGCCAGCCTCCCCAGTCATTTGAATTGGAGGAAAGGGCAGATACTGAGGCAGAGCCAGAAAAATAATAGCTCCTCTTATTTTGTGGATTAACAGAAAAAGTGATCAAAGTATCTGGGTTTAAAAAAAGAAAAAGTTTAATTCAGAAAAACGCTAACTTTCTCCCTGCTCTAATAATTTTAGGTATTTGGGTCATCCTTAAATCTTTCTCTGGTTTGAAATGGCTGAGTTTAACATGAGCAATCAGAGTGCTATCGTCCCCTCTTTTTAATATCTGTTAAATCAAAGCTGCACTTCAATAGAAACTAAAATTTAATTAAAAAATTTTTAAAAAAAACAATGCTTCTTCCTCCTTTCAGTTAGACAAAATATAAAAATCCTTTCAGTTTGAAAAACATGGTGACTTGTGCTGGTTTTGGCTGGGATAGAGTTAATCTTCATCAAAATAGCTAATATGGGGCTATGTTTTGGATTTGTGCTGAAAACAGTGTTGGTAACACAGGGATGTTTTCGTTACCGCTGAGCAGCGCTTACACAGAGCTGAGGCCTTTTCTGCTTCTCCCCCCACCCCACCAGCAAGGAGGCTGGGGCTGTACAAGAAGTTGGGAGGGGACACAGCTGGGACAGCTGATCCCAACTGACCCAAGGGATATTCCAGACCATATGACATCATGCTCAGCATATAAAGCTGGAGGAAGAAGGAGGAAGGGGGGGATGTTCGGAGTGATGGCCTTTGTCTTCCCAAGTAACAGTTACGCATGATGGAGCCCTGCTTTGCTGGAGATGGCTGAACACCTGCCTGCTGATGGGAAGTGTTGAATGAATTCCTTGTTTTGCTTTGCTTGTGTGCATGGCTTTTGCTTTCCCTATTAAACTGTCTTTATCTCAGCCCACGAGTTTTCTCTCTTCTAGTCTTCTGATTCTCTCCCCCATCCCACCGGGGGAGAGTGAGTGAGCGGCTATTTGGGGCTTAGTTGCTGGCTGGGGTTAAACCATGACAGAACTGTTCTAGAAATGTCATCTAAGCTGAGTTCCTAAAAACAGCTTGAGAAAGTATACATGTGACTGAGCCTGACTTGGAATTTTTTCTGTTTGTGCCTCTGTTCTTACTCCTGCGCCTCACTGGCCCAGCTGATGACATGAACTGCTGAGTCTCTAACTTTTGGTATTTCTCATACATCTGGCATTATTCAAATACCATCATAAACAGATGCTAGAGAAATACTCAAGCTTCAAATGTTATGTCCTCTCTTTTTTTCTTTTGCTTATGGAACCATAGGGATGATAGTTATTGATCATTTTTACATCTGTACCTATATTGTTTGCTTTGACTCTAACTAGGGGCAAAACACTAATCTTCTTGCTGCAAAATTCTGGCTGTTTAAGGATATTCTGATGACACATTAACAAATTCTTATGAATAAATTTTGTATGTGTACAGTGGAGTACCTGCAGAGCATATCTTTCCAGCTTGCAGAGATATACTCCCATAGAAATGAAAAATTTTCCTTATCTTTAGATGCCTTGCACTTCTCAGAAATTCTGTATCTACTACTGTAAACAGTTTACTCCGTACAGTAAAAAACCCCTGTCAAAAATGGAAAACATAGCTCCTTAAAATATAAAATATTTTTCTTAAATAAGAGGAAACATCAAAGTTACCACAGGGCTACACAAGAGGCTGAATTCAAAAGGAATTAAAGGAAAAGAGTTAAAATGCTTTAGGAAGTAGAAGAGAAAAAAAAAATAAAAGCAAACCAACCTCACTTGTATTTTCCTGAAGACAAGTTAGTAATGACACATCTTCCAGCAAGGATCATTCCAAATTTTTACTTGCTCTTCCCAGCCATATTGATCTGTGTACATGCTATTCCTTGGCAAATGTGTGGCTTGACTGTCCAAGAAGAATGGGATTTGCAGTATTTAATAGTGTAATGCTGATTGGCTGCGTGTGCCACTTCTAGCATAAAAGCCACCTCTGAGAGGTTTTTCCCCACAGCAAGATGCAAAAGAAACTGGGGGACAAGGAAACAGCCCAGAAGACAGAGGACTGATCATATACAACAGCAGAGCTTGCTCTCTGTTTACAGAAGTAAATAAATAAATAATAATCGTAATAAAATATTCATTTAGTTATTTAAGGGTAGGACCTCCATCTCTTCCTTGTTAGCTGAAACATGCTGAGCACTTAAAATGAAGTTGCTTATTTAATATATCTACAAGTATATGTACCTTATTTAATTACAAATAATATGACTGTATGAATTTCCATGTTTAATTTGTAAACATAAATTTGTATAACATCTCTGTCATTATCATACACATGCATTTATGGATACAAAGGCATAGAGACCAGAATTTATTGTAAAAGATGGAATTAAAAAAAAAAAAAAGTTGGATTGTTAGATTTCAAGTGTAAAATTTACTCCCATGTGAGCATGATTAGAACTCATTTTCTGTAGCCTGCCTTCTCCTCTCTATTATACAAATTCCCTTCTCATTCACTGCACAAAGTCTTGTTCAAACAAATCAAAATGTCTTTTTTTTTTTTATAACCATCATTTCTTTGCCTACAAACTGAGAAGAAGGAAAGGCTGATGTTGCTTCTCTCTTGAAGCACACAAGAGGCACTCAGGTTCTCCTGTGCTCAAGGTAATTTGCTCCAGCTGACAGGAGCTCTGTAGACCTGGACTGCATCTCCTTTGCTTACAGGTGAACTGGGAGTTAAGCCCACACAGCTCACACTACAGATGGTAAGAGGAGACTCTCAGCTGCTTTTCCTGGAGTGTACTAATAAAACAAAGGATTTTATCCCATCATGCCATACAACTAGTAATATTTCCCTTCAGCTGGCTTAATGTTAAGTTTGTTAAATTTTAGTTAATGTATTGCCTCTATCAGGACTGAAAATCACTTTTATTAGTTTATTAGGAGCTCCAGTGACTTTTCAAAACCATTTTTTCTAGACTGCAAAACTAGTCTATGGGTGTTGCTTGAGATTGTTCCTGTGGGACTGTACAGAAATCACATGAACTGAAAGGTTTTTGCATGCGTTGTTCTCCTACCAAGTTTACAGATTTCTGTAAGGTTCTCTATTTGTCCCGCCAGGGAAAAAGATGCGACTAAAAAATCCTGCAGGGAAAGACTAGCATTACAATTCATCAAATGACCACTGATTACAGTGTAGATACCTATATGATTTTTGACAACAGAAATTTAAGATTTTTAGAAGACTTGAATTATAATATACTTTCCGTGTTTTTGACAGAATTCCTACTTATTAGTATAGGTTTAATATTTAACAGAGACTTAGACCCTAATTGATGTTACCTGAATTGATATAAATAATAAAATAATGTGACAGCATTAAAGAGGGAAAGTTGTCAACAGTGCTGTAGAAAATTATATTGCTAACCATGTCTGTGAGACAGACCACAGGAAGATAGAAATGGTCACATCAGATCAAATTAGTCATCTATGTAGTTCAATACATTATACTGACAATAGGCAGCAATTTGGAGGAAAGTTAAATAATTTTCTGAAAGCTCAATTTTTCACAGTAATTTTTGTCCCTATCACTTTGTAACCATGATCACTGTACATACCAAAGTAAGCCTTTGTTCTTTAATTTAATCAGTTTGTAACGTCAGAACAGTTTTTACATTTGACATAATGGCCTTGTCATGAAAAATGCATAATTGTTTCTTATAACAGGGACTCAAACCCAGACCTATCATCCTCCCAGGGTGTGTATTCACCATTAAAGTAATACTTTAATTCTTTAGGAAATCCGTGTCCTACGTAGCTAGAGCAGATACCTGTTGCTCCCATAAAAGTAGAAGCACACTACACAGATTTTAACGTTAGCTTTTTCTGAATTCAAACATAAGCATATGGATAGCAAAACTGTATATATATATATATTTTTTTTTTTTTTTGTCCCAGGGCCCTGTAAAGACATTACTGTAACTGCCAGTAAGAGGTCAGAAGCTTTACACTAGTGGTGCTTGCTGCTCACAGTGCAAGGTGCCAGTGTTGACCTGCTGGGCTTCTCAGCAGCTTGCTATGAGAGCTGGCTGTGAGAGCCTGAACTTAATACCAGCTGTCTCTCATTATGATGTACACTTTAACCTCAGGGTAACAGCAAAGGCTTTGACAATGCGGGCACAGCTTGGAAGCGGAGGCCCCAAAACTGTAAGCAACTCACTAATGGTCAGTTATGGGTTGTTGAAGAAGTCCAACCTTGAGAGCTGGGGCAGGACTGGTTTTGTTTTAAGAAGCAGCACCTCAGCCAGGGAAATAACAGCTGAGAAATAACATAAAGCACCTGCCCTGACAAAGTAACATCCCTGAATATGCTTAGGCCAGGGACAGAGGCCAAGAGCTGCAAACTGCCTAGAAACTCAGCTGTCTTATAAAAGGATAGAGGTCAGATTTTGGGGGAGAGAAAGCAGATGCCTGGTTTAGTTTCTGCTCCCCTCCTCACAGAAGAGCTCTGAAGCCTGACTGCCTTGATGGCTACAACCACCAAGGACCATTGCCATCAGAGCTAATCAAATATCAGCTCTGTGGTATTAGACACTAATTTAGGTCAGTTTTCCAAATGCTCCTGTCACAGCGATCTCCAATTACCCAACTAATATGCATGCACGTACATATATTCAGCTTCAAAGCCTACCATTAAACTCAGGAGTCAATGTAAAGTGAGTTCTTTTCATGGTGTTTTCTTCTTCTGCAAATAGTGTATTTGCTTTCTGAAGCACAGATACATAAAAGCTTTTCTTTTTTTGGGGGGGGGGAGTGGATGGAGTTGAGCTATCACTGAGAAATACATATAGGAGTTTTGTTTTCTTTAATGAAGAGACATCTTAACTGTAGATCCAAAGATATTTAAGAGCATTTAGAAAATTGCCAGCACTGGGCATTGTTCTACCATGGTCAGCTTTACATTATACCTGTCATCATGTTGGTGACTTCATTCTGCTAAATCCCCCTGAAACTTCTCAAATTCTTTTTTTTTACTTCTATGATAAATAATCAGGGGTTTGCTCATTTCATCGCTCTTCCAGATCATTAATGCAAGCAGTACATTAAAACAGAGTAGTTCTCTTTCAATATTCAAACACACCACTGTTAACATTTCACCCTCTTCAAAGATGATGAGTTATTCAGTCTCTTTGTTTTCTGTGTCTCATCCAGCTTCTGACCTGTGACAGAATTTTAGCTCTCCCCTTAAGACTGATCATTTTTAATGGCTTCTTGTGAAAGACTTTGCCAAAGGCTTTTTGAAAGCTTAGACAAACATGTCTACTTATCTCCTTCACTCACCATTTTATGGACACTCAAGAAATTGCACTACATTAAATTAGAGGCACATTTTTTCCCTTACAGAAGCCAATCTCCTTGTAAAATTATGATCCATTAAGTATTTCATAATTTGATTTTTAAATTGTTACTTCAACCAAGTTATTTACTGAAGATCTGTGATTTCTAGAATCTCATTTACCCCTCTCTCAAAGGTAGGTAAAATATGTTCTGTTACAGAAGTTCATTTTAATGAATACCTGGGTTTGGGAGTTTTTTGTTTGGTTTTTTTGTTTGTTTTGTAGGAGTTCAACCTCCTTCACTATGTTCCTTCAGAGCTCTTGGATGTGTCCTGGGAACTTCTGCTGTTTAATTTGTCATTTGTTAACAGAACCTCTGCTTTTGATACTTCAATCTCTAGTAGTGTCTCTTCTTCTTTAACATCTGAGAAACTGGTATCATTTTTCTCAAAAATAAACATGAATACTTAGAGAGGATGCATTTAATAGGCATTCATTACCAAGTAATGCTATTCTCTCTGATTATGCAAAGACATTTCTATTTGCTGGAGAAACGAAGTGAAGGTATTTCCTCTCTATCTTCTTCACTTCCCTGACAAGAAGTCCTCAAGTTCCTCTTAGAAGAGTTTACCATAAATGAGGACAAACATAGTTGTGGGATTTCTCTTGAAAAATACTGCTAGTATATCTCCAAGTACTGCATGTATTTTTAGATTAAAATTGCACAAATTGCATGTGTCACTAAATACCTGGGTCATTGGGAAAAAAAGTCAGTCAAAAATTCCATATTTCATCTCTGTGTGAGCAGATTCATTTTCTTAAACTCTTTAAAAAATGGCTTCTTTATCATGAGCACTGGTGAAATTAGTTGGAGAGAGGAAAAGCAACTTTCACATTTCTATTGGAAGCAATTCATGAACCCAATTACTGGAGTGCCAGCACATATCTACCTTCGAAGTATTTCTTGTCACATGTTGAATATTTCATAACATCCAGACCAGCATAAGCATATTTATTTCAAGATGGTTTAGGAATATTATGTCCTGTTAAAATTGCATTAATTCCAACAATAATTATGCTGTATATCAGCAAAAGAAAATCGTATCTTTCAGAATAAGACACGAAGAACATTTTAAACATGAAAAATTCTTGTTAAGGATTTACATTTCTCCGACACTAACTTGCAAATTATTTACTAATGAATGAATGATTCTTCACTTCTGCTATCTTGGGTATTCTGGAACAGTGACCTCACCTATGAGCTATATAGATTAATTTAATAACTACTGTGGAAATGACGCAGCTGAAGGGCTCTTTTGGAAATGTCAAATCTGCAATATGTTAGAAAAGTTTTTGCAACATTCAGGAGCCAGAGATCTGATTTCTGACTTTGCTAAAACAAAACAAAACAGTGCTATGAAACAAATAATTTTACAGTAAAATGTTACTGATTATGGCAATGACACCAACATATTTTAAAACAAAAAATCATTCTTAATAAGAAATCTTAAAAAGAATGTTTTTCTCTTTCCATGGACATGCAGAAGCTGTTGATAGAAGAGCAAGAGTTTTTTAAGGGCATTTAAAACAAACAAACGAAACCAGCTTGTGCTTTTCTAGTAGAAAATTATGTATTACTGTGATTCGTATTGCCATGTGTTTTACTTAATAAAATGATTATTTCATAAAATTCTGGTACCTATTATTGAAAAATATTCTGCTTCTTAAAGTAGGATTTTTCACTAAATAATTTTTTTATATGTTTTAAAGCATTTCTATGAGGCTATTATTAAAAATCTGGTAGCTGTTAATTTTTTATTAATCATAATTTGGAGTACTACAGGAAAAGTAGCATAGCTGAGCTGAAGGCAAATCAGATGGAGGCATATACTTGTAGGTTTGTAGAAAATAACGTATCAGCTCTTGCCCAGGTATGGAAAATATCTTACCACTTCCTGTTTAAAAGGTGATAAAGAAAAAAAAATTCTCATAGATATATATACACACAAAATCCCAACTCTCATCTTGGGAAAGGCTCAGCTCTAAAACCTTTCAATCATATTTGGAGTAGAGTACAGTCTCTGTTTCATTTGACAGGTGTTTAAGACTTACCTCTGTTCCTTTTAAAGCTGTCACAGACTCAATCTTTAAAGCTTCTACTCAAGCTCCTTTGTTTTAGTTCAAGAACCTTTCCTTAGGAATAAAACAGCAGTTACCTTAAACACTTTTAAATGTTACTTGCGTTTTTTTAATAATTTTTCTGATGAAACACTAGTTTATCATCTTTTCACATGCAATGGAATAAAAGTGAAGCATACAGACTTTCACATTTTTACATGTTTCTTAACTGCTTAAATGAAAGATAGTTCATATTCAAACTATATTAGGCCATAAAAAAATTATATTGTAGGTGAAGATGATAACCAAAATAAAAATCACTGAAATGTAAACAAAAGCTACACTTCCACTCAGATAAAGAAATGTTGCGCTGTTCTGCAGCTCATTTGGATAGTGCCAGTAGGCGGGGATGGGAACCAGTCCATCAGGGGTTCATAGCAGTTCTCTTAGGATCTGAGATGAGCTAAGCAGCAAAGTTCAAATCCCATTTCAGTTTTGAAGTGTCCCCAAGTTTACTGATATTTAAAACAAAAACTTCTGGTTTGTCCCAACTCAAGTTACTGTGATAAACCGTTGCAAGGACTTGTGTCAACTGCAGGCTGAGAGATCTGCTTTACTGGATGGTTACCAGTAAAAGAACAACTAAGTGCACTAGCACACACCCAGAAAAACACTTATGATGTTTCAATCAAAAATCCTGAATCATCTCAATCAATACCTTAAAATTTCTCTTCCCCGCCCCCCATTTCTATCACTTCGTGCATGTTCATAACATTGTGTAGGCTTTATTTATAACTAGCTTTTATTGACTGTCTGTTTAAACTCTGGAAAAAAACCCACAACACTAAAAAAACCCCAAATAAACAAAACATAAAATTCTTTATCACCTGATAAACAAAGTAGTGAATTACACTCTAAATATAGAGATATGCATAAAGGAAAAATCATGTAGCTTCACTGTTTTTTTTAAAAATAAAATGAAATGTATAAATTAATAAAAATAATTCCATTTGTAAATGCAGCTTGCTTTATGCACATCTATTCCTTGAAGGACAGTTCCCTCAACAGTGACTTCATGATTTTGGCTGGTTAATTAAATTCATTGTTTACCTGACTCTTAAATGTTACTTGCATTTGATTTGTAACCACTTAGATGTGTACTTGTGCTTCAGATCATCCACCAATCATTCCTAGAAATGACAGCTACAAAGATAACTATTACATGCTTCTGTTGAAATTAAATAGGATATTTTTAACTGCACCAAATTGTGAAAGGTAGCAGAGCAAGAAACAGTTTTTCACATCTTGAGTTTGCACAAATACAAGAACAGACAACCACAACAAAAATAATAGCACTCTGTTTTCCCTGTGCATTTGACTTCATTGAATACATAGCACTTCAGAGGAAAATCAACACAAAAAAGAAACTAACAGGAGGTAAATAGTAATTTGGATGTTATTCAAATGCACATTCTCTTTTAATATTTTTTTTCATTACTTGAAGAATTTCCTTTTTCCTTATTTTTTAAAACAACTTCTTTAAAGCATCAGTGAGTCAGCTACAGAACAAAAAGGTCATACTAGTTTTGTTTTTCCTTGTGTATCATATAATAATGTAGTTGTGAGATTACCACTCACATAAAGTCTATCCAGCAAATAAAAACTGATCCAAGCCACAAAATTCAGACATCTGGCAACAATGGTTTTGGCTTGAATCTACCTGAGGTTCAAGCAGAATTCAAACTTGCGATGGGTAATGAACCAAAACCACAGCGACTCAAAAGCTCACTACAATGTGCCATCCTTCTTCACTGGTCCAAAGTATTCTCAGATGCATCCTTTGGATGACTTTAGGCAGAGTCTGCCTGTTTCTCGTGTTTAACTAATACTTAATGTTACTTAACATTATTTTAAACTCTATTTTTGCCAGGCATGTCTATCTGTCTGTTCATCTGTCTATCTATCTATCTTCAGAGATTCAGCTTTATGTTTCATGTATGGTCCTCAGAGAACCACTTGTTGGAGCCTGCTTGACTTCTCTGCGGTACCAGAGGACGGATCTGGTTGTGCTATCAAATGAAGCAAGCAAAGACAAAGAACTTTCTTGTATCTACTCTCATCCACCACCTTTACTAAGCTAGCTGTAAGAAATAATCTATAAAAGACAGACACAACTACCCAGCAAGTGCATAGTAAGATGTTCTGGGCTTCTTTTCTTTATTTGAAATGCATAACAGGTTTTTAAAGGAAATTATTATCAAAAAGGCACGTGTGTATTCCCTTTTGATGAAGCAGCAGTTCACAGCATCTCAGTTCTTACTGAGGCATCCATTCAACATCTTCTGGAAGTCCTGGACATGCTGGAGAAGATTGCCCTTTAGGATAATAAAGATCTGAAGCAATGGTATGAAATACCTTGGCAAAAAAAGTGTGTTTCTCTGTTTTTATTGGAAAAAGAGTGTTTGTACTTTTCCTTTTAAAGAGCTGCTTTCAAAAGTGGCTACTTTGCTTGAAATGTTAAAAGATCTTGTTACATGAGTATGACTAAGACATTTCAAAGCTATCAGTGTGAGAAAAACTGCTGGATGCCTATTTCCCATGCACACTGCCTTCCCAAAATATAAAATGAGGAACAAGGCAAAAATAGAGATGTGTATTGTCTCAGTTTGGCAGAGGGATATTCAGAGCTGCCTAACTTCCAACCCTGTAGCCATAGCTTGTGAATTCATTTTCTTTGTTCATTTGCAGGGTTATTTGCACCGCCGGCTTTAGCTTTCTAAAAACTCCTAAAATCACAAATAAGAACTTTAGATTCATACTTAGAAACTTATTTCTTGCATTAGCTTTGCCTCTTAGTTTTTAAAATTCCTGTAGCAAATGAAGTCTGTCAGCTAGTTACAAGTGATGTTCTTCAAGGTTTTGTATTGGAGCTGATACTGTTTAAAGTCTTCAATAATGGCCTGGACAATGAAACAAAACAGTCCTGCATCATGTTTGTGGATGACATCAGACTGGTGGACCGGTCTACATTGGAGGGCTGGCATGCCATTCAGAGGGGTGTTGGATGGGTAGAAAAGTGGGCTGACAGGATCCTTATGAGGTTCAACAAAGGCAAACGCAAAGTCTTGCATCGAAGATGAGATTAACCCTTACAATAGCATAGGCTGGGGGCCAAGCAGTTAGAAAGTAGCTTTGTACAAAATAATCTGAAAGGTTCTGGTAGACAACAAGTTGAGCATAAGCCAGCAACGCACCCTTTCAGGAGTGAAGACAAATCTCACATTGGACTGCATTAGCAAAAGCATAGCCATCAGCTTCAGGTAAGCGACCAGTGGAGCTGACCATCATGGAGCAGCAAGACCAGGAGTGCTACATGAGGGAGGATAAGCTAAAAGTGACCTTGGCACAGGGTGGGGTAGGGACTTTACCAACAACAGTGCAGACCCACAGGACCAAGCAGGATTGGCGGCAGCCACAAGTTCAGCCCAGTGATCATCAGACAAATGTGAGATGACAGTCAGAGCTGAGGTCAAGCTGTAAGTCCCACAAAAACATCAGGACCAGCAGGAAACCGGGCTGGGCACATGGCTGCATACTGCATAGCTCAGGCAAGGACTAGGGACATGGACTCGAGCTTAAAGAAAGCTCCTGGACCAAAAGGCAGAGGATACGTAGGGGCACTGAGACTGGTCAGGGCAATTAGTGCTTGTGGGTGCTCTCAGGGCCCTGACAGCCTGAGAGCTGAGTTCTGCATAGTAACAGAGTTTTTCCAGATTTAATCAGTTTTTTTCCTAATGCATTTCTAACGATATGTCTATCAACCTGTCTATTCATATTCTCAGATCAGATTAGAACATTTCTTATGCCATGTCAGTGGCAAGTAATTTTTTTGTACTATTCAGTTGTATGCTGCAGTTGTAAAACTTTTATGCCTTTATTTACTCTTGCACTAGCTGATTATGGGGTCATTTAAACATACTTATATGTTTATTTACGAAGCATAATTATTTGTCCATTTATATTTTATCTTATCTTAGCTTGTAGTATGTCAGTAACCAAATCTATGCCTTACTCTGGCCAAAAAAGCTGCAACATGATAGTCAGCAGCATACTAAATGCAAACAAATGTAGTACTTCTGAGTAATGACAGAAAACAGAGTATTTTCCTATTTCAACTTCAGAAAAAAGGGTGCTTTTCTTGATATGTTAAACATTAATTAATTATTCCTTTCCATCTTTCTAGTCCTTTTCTTTAAAATAATAATCATCATGTTATAGTTTTGGAAACTACAGAAAAAAGAATGACTTTTATACATGAACTTGGCTGAGGGGTAAACATGAAACAAAGAAATTTAGGACAAACTGGGACAACCCACTCAGCATCATCACTTCCAGAGATCAATACTCCACCTGACTAAGATATAAAAAAGATTTTTAACTTTTCAGAATGAAGTCACTTTCTTAGATTCACCAACACAAGCATTCTTCCAAACTTCAGTTAATCATCTTTGGACATCTCCACCCATATTCTAGTCTTCATGTACCATAATTCTTGGGTTCTTGTCCCACTCATCAACTTTCTTAACTCTTTTTTCCCCTTCATTACAGGATTTGCCCCACCTGTTCTGCTCAGATATATATATTTTTTTTTATCATTGCCGTCTTTGCAGTAACTAAGTATAGATCCAGAAACAAATTTATACATCACAGTGAGAAACATGGCAGCTTTAGTTTTTAGGTGACTTGCTCTCCAGAACATAACACAGTCCCCCAAACCCAATGCCAGGTTTCTAAACTCCATTTGTAAGCAATCTAAAAAAACCAAACAATTAGCAGGCAGTCACCTAAGTTAGCCAATGCAAAATACCAAGCTCTTATAGAAAGGGCTTCTTATTAAAGGGGATACTTTCTAATCCAGTATCCCAATGGTTATCATCTCACTCATGTAAGATCCAGCTAGTGTTCGTTACTGTGCCCAAATACCATGTGAGCTCTTCAGTTTCTATTACAGGGAAGGCCCTGGAGTCTGTCAGCTCCTCCTCTTGAAGCTGTTCCAACCTTAATGGCCAGCCTAAGACTCTGTAGGACCTGAAAGGTAGCAAAAGTGTCAACATGAGTTCCAATTTATCAGCAGGGCACTGTTTCACTACTAAAGATATGTTAAGTTCATTAGTTCTATGAATATTATTATATTTTACATTTTATAATCCTTTGTGTTTGGTCTGAAACCTAATTCTCCCCTGTGCACCAGGTGATTGAACTTATTACTAGCTCAGATCTGACCACTGTTTCAGAATATCCTATGAAACAAAAAGCTTCAACAGCCTCAAATGAAGTATCTCCACTGCAAAATATCCTGTTCCTCAGCATCTGCAACACTCTTTATGCATGAACAAAGTGTAGAAAAAAGTAACAGAAAGGAACTAATTCTTCAGGCTGCAGGGGGAGATGTGGATGAGTAGCTGTAAAGCAGAAATAAAGGGAATAGAGGTGACAAGGGAGTAATAGAGAGCAAGAGAAAATCCTGAAAGATAATGGCAGAAGAAACTGAGAAGTAAATAGAGTAAGTCACTGCAGAGAAACAGCAGAAAAAGAAAAAATGAAACGACTATCCATCAGAAAATATCTAAGACTTTGGGGAAAGAAAACTGACAGTACATGAACAAAATTATCTGTGTGAGAAAGAGCAAAGAAACAGAAAGCTCAGGGGTGTCTGGCTATGGAACAAACAAGAGAGACATCTTCACTATTTGGTTTGAAATCCTCACAAAACAGCGAGAAAAAAAATGAACATTCCTGTCTGTGAAGGAAAGAGACAAGCTAAAAGAGCTTCTGGAGGCAGCAGTACAGCCAAAAAACCCAGAAGGTAGGACTCTGTATTGGGCACAACAGGGAGCAGGTTGTGTTGACTGTCTGTGAGGGTGGGGCTGAACTTTTCACTGCAGCTCTGCTGGATCAGGAAAAGCTGCATTGCTCCAAAAGCTGTAGCTGCCATTTCCTTGTGGGCTGTCAGTCGAAAGCAGGCAATAAAGGTTCTTTATTAAGCCTCCTACTGTTTTCTCAAAACATCAGAACTACATGAATTAAATTCTGAAAAGTAAAAGAAAGACTATGTCTGAAATACGTCCTCAGGGTGATTAGCCAGAAAATCCTAATCCTCTCCAAGGGGTGGAAGCCCTGTTGCTTTTGACTTTAAGAACAATTATGGACAAAATACTTGAAAATGCACAATAGAGAACATTTGTGCAGTGGCAGGAGATTAACTCAATGATCTAATAGGTGTCTTTCCCCTCTAGCTTCTATCATTCTGGTTTAAATTGTTCTTTAAATTTAGAGAGTTAAAATTAAATAAAGACAAGCTGTTGCGCCAGTATAAGCCTTTGAAAAGTCTATTAAATTCATCATCTGTGTTACAGCTCTCTCTGTGGGCCAAATCCTTCCTTCACTCATGTTTGTGTAGTGCTGTTGAAATCAGTATGAGAACTTGGAGTAACTATTTATTCCCTTTCAGAAGGAGATGTATCTTGTTTGGGAGTCAACTGTTCTAAGACTTTTACAATTCCAAAAATATCCAAGGGCTTATGGTTGATTACCCTGTATTTGAAGGCCTACTGCAATAACATACGGTAATGCAGCACAAAATTGATTTTAATTCTGTGTGGGCCAAATATTGCTTTCAACTTCAGCGGCATGACAATGGAGTTTGCTTTGAGCTCCCATTGCTATTTAATGGTAAAAGCCTTGAAAGAGAACAGTGACCAGAGTCCCCCTGAGAAAAACAGACATCATAACCTCTGCAATGTCTCCATAATCTCCAAGAGTGCTATTACAGCACTTGTTTTTTAAGTGGCTCCGTCAACTGATCCCTTCCCTGAGTTTCATTTGATGTGTGTCTATCACAGAATCACAGATTAAGTAAGGTTGGAAGGGACCTCCAGAAGTCATCTGGTCCAACCACCCTGCTCAACCAGAGCACCTCAAGCCAGTTGTCCAGGACCATATCCAGACAGCTTTTGATATATCTCCAAGGAGGAGGACTCCACAAATTCCCTGGGCAACCTGTGCCAGTGCTCACAGAAAAAAAACCAGCATTTCCTGATGTTCACATGGAGCCTCATGTGTTTAGGTTTGTGCACATTTTGCCTCTTGTCCTGACACTGGGCAGCACTGAACAACCTGGCTCCATCCTCTCTGCATTCTGCCTTCAGGTATTTATACACATTGATGAGAACCGCCCCCCCAGCCTTCTCTTCTCCAGGCTGAACTGTGCCAGCTCTCTCAGCCTTTCTTCATAGGAAAGATGCTCCAGTTCCTTAATCATCAGCCCTTTGCTGGACTCTGTCCAGTATGTCCATATCTCTCTTGTACTGAGGAGCTGAGAATCATTCTCATTTATGATCATTCACTCATCTGTGTTAGCAGGCTGAATGAGCATGGACTACACTCACCAGAGTAATAGATTTGTGAGTCTTCTGACAAGTTCAAATGAGTTTAGAGAAGGATTGTTTTCCAAATAAATGACCCTTTCATTCTCTGGGTAGACTCAAAAGAAAATGAGCCTTATTATCCCTTTAGTTATCTATACAGAATGTTTCTTTTGAATAGAACTTAAATTTGTTGTTACAAGCTTCCTGGTTGCCTTTATTATTTGTATATTTTTTTAAAGCATTGATTGAAAAAAGCTCATGAAGTAACCACTTGGAACAAATAAAAGCCTTTCATTCTTTGTTTTGCAACTGCAGTGATGTCAGTTATGTCCCAGAGAGGGGCATATTATCAACCATAAAAGTATAAGTCAACTCCTTGTCTAACATATGAACGAAGCAACAATAAGAACGTTACAAAAAAATCACTGTGGCAGAAGATTAAACCATTTTAGCTAGCAGCATGGTAACTCAGTATGGGGACCATTTCTAATGCAGGACTTACTGTTAATTCCTAATGCATCCACTAGGATTAGAAAATATAACAGCAGTCACAGCAAGATGTCTTTAATAATTATTTTAGTGGTAGGGAAATAGAGTTCTTTATTTGGCAAGCAAGAAACCACTGCTTGCCCTCAAGGAGAGGTCCAACATCTCAATCCAGCAAGGTTCTTAATCAAATATTTAATCCTAAGTACATAAGTGATCTCATTGCACTAAAAGGTCAGTCTGTAGAAAATCTTATAACATGGAAAAGGCTCTGGCTACTTACGTGTACCCACACATCAACTCAAAACATACTCTCTCCATCTGTTGTACAGTGTAAAGGATAACTGATTATATATAAAATAGTATGGTAAGATCCTGGCACCAAATCATGCTCTCTTTAGCAGTAAAAAGGGCACGGTATTCCTTCCCTCCATTGATTCAGGCACTAGCAATTTGTCAGTCAGCATGTGTTGATGCAAAGCCTGTAACTGTCCCAAAGGAACAGATTAATAGATGGTTTTTCCTGAGCCCTTAAATACATTGTTTCCCAGTAGGGGAAAAAAAAAAAAGCCATGTTTATTTAAAAGTACTGTAACTTCCACTGTAAAGCTGATTCATTTTTGCTCTGCTTGGCAGTAAGTCTGCTGTTATAGGTAAGTGGAACACCATCCTGGCTAACAACTGGTTTTCCACCTCCACAAATATAACTGGTGTGCCTCTTCCAGCCATAATTCATCTCCTATCACAAAAGTGTGCACTGGGTAGAAAGTTAACATTAGCTGCAATATAAGCACATTAAGATTGATTTTGCAATGCACAGAACAGGCCACAGTACAACTGGATTTGCAAGTGTGTGAGGAGGAAGATGCTAGATGTGAACCTTTTGTGTGAACCCATACATCCCGAGCACTACACTTTGCCCCACAGCTTGTCTGTGGGATCAGAGAATTGTGAGACAACCGTTACCACTTCCAAATTCCACACTTTTCCATAGGAAAGAGGTTTCCCTGATGCAAAGGACTTGTCATATCCTACAGAATTGAGTAGCATGAACAGTCTGTCAGAGGCTGGCCCACAGAGGGAAGACATGTGCCTTGGTGGGACTCAAGACCTTCCTTTGAGGAAATCAAGTAATTGGGGAAGGGGGACAATAAGAAGAAAATACAGGTAAAGCTTCACAGAAGAACAATTTCAAAGGCAGAAATAAAGAGCAATAAAGATGCACCTATGATTAAATTATTGGTTCAGTTGTCAGTCAGCCTTTAACAAAGCCACATATTGCCAGGTTTTTTCTTGCTTTTCTCATATTATACACATTCTATATTTTGGCCTTGTTTTCACACACTTTGGTAATCATGAAACATCCTGTTACACCATATGCCTTGTAATATATCAAGGTACTAAAACTCCTGATGCAAACTAAAACACAGTAGATGTGAAAAATCTGTAGTGAAACAATCCAGTTAGTCAGGGGTGAAAGAGTCCTCAGAAAAGAATACTGCAAAAGGCAGACATATCAGGATACTTTTTAAATGTTACTCCTTTTATAGAATGGTGAATATGGAGTTAAAGTAAACCTATTATTACTGTCATTGGAGGTCTGAGACAACATGCTCAACAGCTAATCTCACTGGATTAACAGGACATTCAAAATATATTTACTGTTTCTGTATGAGCTTATCTTCTCAGCATTATCATAGCATAGTTAATTTTCAGTGGGATTTTGACTTTAATGAGGTTCTTTAATGAAGAAGCCTATTATCATTCACGCTTGGGAATTAAAAGGTCATCCCAGCCTATGAGCAAATGAATCTTATTCCCTCTGGAAACTATTAGACAACCTGTGTATGCCTTTGTTTGATAATCATTGCACCTGCACTACAAGAGGATCAGAAAGTTTGGTGTTACTCTGCAAACAAGAAGCTTTGCCACACCTCATGAGGATTTACCTCCTCGTTCTTTCTCCTTTGTTCTACCACAAGAGGCTGCTGTTTCATCAGCTGCACTAACAGACTACGACTCCAAGTCAGTGCCTTTAGCTTTACCATTTAAACTGTGGGATTTCAACCAGAAAAATTGTAGTAGATGTGTGAATGGGCGCATATGTTTGAGAATGCACGTGCTTATGATACAACAGAGGTTTAAGAGAAAATTACCAAATGAAACAAGAACAGCCTAGATTATTCATTTTCATGACAATACTAGCAAGACGAGAATATTTAGCTTTTACATGTTGGAAATCAGATATAATAATCATTACTTTATAAAAGACCTTCTAACTTTCTCTGACATGATTCCATTCACATTAGGCTCTCTGAGCTTGGAGATAGCCAGCAAAATCCCCAAAAAGGACTGCTGTGCAGGCACATGTGTGCATTGAAAACTCTGCGATGCATTTACTGGACTTGTTTTTCAAAGAAAAAAAGAAATGTATTTTGCTCATGCTTATAGAAAAAAGAAGCCTAAAGCATGAAGTTATTTAATAAATTCACAGCATTCTGCTCAAAAAAGCCAAGACAGGCAGGATGTTGGTATCTTCTAATCTTTTTCTACATGACAGTTTTGCACTCAGCCTCAGTCACTGTATGCCTGTCCCTGTGATCTTGCAGGCAGCTGTGGAAATTCCCACTGAGGGCAACTGGACAAGCACAGCATATATCCTGCTTGAATATGCTCTTCATGTTTTGGTTGCATTGCCATGCAAAGGTTGGTGTAAGCAAGCGTGTTGTCTTCAATTAGAAGAGGAAGAAAATGAGATACAAATAGTTTACTAAGGGGTTAGAAATTTCTGGAGAGGGTGTGCTCTGCCGTACCCAAAATAAGAACTTCCCATGCTCCAATTGATCCTTTTCCCCTCCTAATCATTGTCTTTGTAGCTCGACTATACATTTTTGTTTAGATATGGCTATTGTTTTGTTTGCGTGTTTGGTATTTTTTAAATATGTTTTTTTTGTTCTGGAAAGTTATGTGTTGCCCTTCAGCTTTTCAATATCCTTTCAGTAATTCGGCTAAGAAAACAGCAGATACATTTAGGAATAATTCAGTTTCCCTTCTTTCCCCACATTTTTCCTAATAAATGCCAATGACTTGTCAGACTATCTTGCATTCTCTTTGCATACAACCTGCTCTCTTCTAAATACAACATAGATGTCCAGCACTCCAGAGAGCATACATGGGTAAAGAGTGGCTGAAAGGATAATATAACCAATTCAAAGCATTAACATAGAAAGGGTAGGATACATATAGAAATAGAGGAAAGTTGGCAGGGGGGAGGGAAAAAAAAAAGAAAAAAAAAGGAAGAAGAAAGGGAAAATAAGCCTTACTTGTGTTTCAGAGAGGAATATTATTATGATGGCTGAATATATAGGAAAGTCTGGAGGAAAATAATCAGGATGCCAGGGCACCAGCCACATTTTGCTGCCTTCTAAAGCTCAATTTAAAGATAATTCTACCATGATCTCCAAACCTTTGTAATATTCCTCCACGTGGGCTGTTGTACCCTGAATCTCTGAAGTGGTCTTTTTTTTTTCATCATCCATACCACTTCCTCTCTACCTTATTTAGTCTGACAGGCTCCTCTTTTAGTGATCCAGTTTTGCTTTTTTCTCTCTCCTAGCTTTGTGCTTTAACTCCTCCAATGGCTTCTCTTTTTGGTGTGTGGCAGTCAAACACACTTCTGCTCTCTCTAAGAGGACTTGACAAGCTCATTTAAGCTTCAGTTTGACAAGCATGCAAATACAGGCTTAATTCTAGGTTTAAAATTCAGTGAGATAAAGCACATGTTTCAACGGCTTCCTTGAATCAGGACCTCAGTTTTGTAATTCTAATCTCGTGCTTTTTCAAGGTGTTTAGATAGTGATTAATGTACTTATAAGTTATTATGCTGAAATTTTCAAATCCACACAGAAGCCATACGTCCATAAAATGTAAGGAGTCAAAAATTGCCAATCTCTGACTCTTAATCTGGAATATCTCTCTGTTTGAAACTGTGTGTCATTTGTTCACTGTCTAAAAGCAAATTGTTACATTGCATCAAGAAATTATAAATTATGTTCTTTGAGAAAAGAAGCAACAAAATCCTGAATTTATTTACATAGCAAAATGTTTATGAAACCTTTCCTTGCAGCAATTCACATAGTATGTTACTTCTACTCCCATTATGCGGTGCACGCACATCTCTAAAAACGTAATGCATATGTTTTCAGCCTTCTTCTTTCCCACGTCAAGCCTTTTGCTATCAAAATACATGCATGGACTTATGCTAATAAGCTAATGCTGGGCACTGGTCCAGAGTCTGAGATCCATTTCACTGGTGTAAATCTAGAATAGCTATTAGTTTCAGTAGGACTGTTTGTATTTACACCGGTGTAATGAACTTAGATAAGGTGTGTTATCATTTCCTAACAGGAACAACTATTGTTATTCTGGTATGAAATGGGGGTTTTGCTCTTATGTTTAACAATAGGTTGGGCCTCCGTGCCAGAAGAAAGCATTAGAATTCTAAATTACTAATGATTCCAATAATATATTAAGAGGATAAAGTAATGGTCTTTTCTGAGTTTGTTTATCAGCAGCCTTGCTCTACTTCAGCAAAACACCTGCCTTAAAGGAAACTATCAGAATGCTGGGAATTTAACTAGAGTGTAGCATCTTTGCATGCATGGAATCTATGGACACTCTCAAGAAAAAAATCCTAGCTTTTGCTTTTTTGCACTATACTAGTTTACCTATTATCATGTCCCTTTTCTAAGACAAAATATATTTCTGAAGCATGACACATTTTCTTTACTGTACCACATATACTGTATTTTATATAGAGCTCTTAGTTATTAGCCTTTGGCAGGTCACAGTCCAGTCACTAAGAAGAAATACGTGTTATATATTACTGCAAATAATACAAGAAGTTTACTCCATACCTCCATCCCCTCCCACTTATCCCAGCTCTGACCCCTACAAAGCATCAGATGGAAAAGATTACTTCAGGATTTACTTTCAAGTACCAGTTCAGTAAGCTATAGAAGATGTGGCTTATATATAAGAGACAGAGATAATTATGGTTTGTTTTGCTAATATTTATTAAGTAGAAAAGATAAACTAATAGCAGTAATTCTTCAGATGAAATGGAAAACTAAGCCTGAGACTTTCTGTTATGTCTTAACTTCATTAAGCAGTGTAATATTGTTTTTTTTCTGCAGTTTGTACACAGTCACTATCTAGGCTGTTAAAAATATTCCCAAATTAAAAACATACATTTACTTTACACTTTTTATGTAATGCACAGATATATTAATTATATAATAGAAAAAGCATCAAAAAAGTAAAACCAAAACAAAACAAATTGAGTCACAAAAATATCTAACTATAAATTTTAGTCTTGTTACATTCACTAGATTTCTCTCCCAGAACAGATCTTTTTACCCTTGGGCCCTGACTTTGTTGTTTTGCTTTTAGAGTACCATCTGTGATTTAGTGGATTGGTTATTGGTCCCTCATAGTTAGTACACTTAAACAGCAGCAGAAAAATTAAACCCCTTTTTAATTTGTAACTAGTTAATCAATTTTATTGTAGCAATGTCTAGTTTACTTCTGAAAATAGAGTTTACTGAAAACTGATACAAGCTACTGCAACAAAAGTGATGCAATCAGCAGCATATTTCAGGTTACAATACAATCATTAGAAATTATCTAAAGTAGTTTCTATGATCTACAGTTACCACTCCTTTGTAGTAGCATGCTGCTAAAAGGCCAGAGTGTGCTGGCCTCATATGCTGATCAGGAAGGATGAAATTAGACAAAGACTGTAGCTTGACTGGGGATCCTTATTTAAAATATGTTATAGTGCATATTCTAAAAAATACTCTGTCTCTGAAATATCTTTTCCCTTAGAAATGTGTTAGGGTAATGCGATTATCTAAAATAATCTGAATATCAGAGCAAAACAATATAAGAAAAAGCATGACTGAATCTTAAAATTCTGAAACAATTCTGATTTAGTGAAATTCATGTTGATCCAAAACAGCACAGCTAGGCATGTCAGACTGAAAAATATTCAAAATAAGAATTAAACAATCATGATTTATAAGTATGCTGGTTAATTTGGGGGATTATTGAATTAGAAGACAGACACAGCCATGTGACCTGAATAACTAACCAACTCTGCTGAAGATAATTAGTCTTCATTATTACTGTTGGAAGAAACATATGATTCAGATTTACTCCCTGAATAAATTTACTAACAATCTGAGAACTGTCAATACTTAGCACACAGGAAAAGGGTTTTCAGAGAAATTATGTTCAATGATCTGCTCCAATCGAGAAGTGATAATCAGAATAAAATAAATGCTGAGGATGAACTTAAGACTTCACCACCTTTGTGAAACTTTACATAACATGTTTTTCTTATGTTTGTATCTTTCCACGAAAAAGCATGACTAGAAGATTACATAATCATGCATTTGGATTATCAGATAATACTAGAACAAGACTGCGCAGCCTTACTAGACTCCTTTGAGTGTACAAAATCACCATCTTCTAAGTTCATTCATCTGCTCTGAAGTAGTTCAGCGAGAGGAGACAATCAAAACCATTGTGAACAAAAAAAAGCTGTTACTCTGACTTTATTTCCTACCAGACAAGACAGGAAAAGATCATCAGCTATGTGTAGCCAGCTACAGCTGTACAATAAAAGAAGATTATACAGTCCATCAGAAGATGTCACAACAAACAAGAAGAAAATTATTAATTAACTGAAGCTCTAGGACAGGGGATGAAAACCAGAGCACTGGCATTATAATTTTGTTCAATACATCTTCCTCTTGCAAGGAGAGCATATGTTACTGAGAGTGAGAGGATGGGATTCCTAAAAGGATGACAGAGTTTCAAAAGCTTCCCATCAACATTTTGATTAGTTCTGGATTCAGATCTGAAGTGTTGAGACTCTTCCTTCCAGATATTTAAAATACCTGTATCTACAATGTAGTACCCATCAATCAGAATTTTTCCAAGGTCACATTAATTGCCAGTTAACTTGCATTGAGTATGAAATTGCAATAGGAATAATTTTCAAAAATTTTACCTGCTAGAAAGAGCATTCTTACACAAATCAATGTATACTATGTAGGGCATAACAGCTAAAGGAAATCAGCCAGTAGTAACAAAAGAAAAAAAAATTATAATTCTATGAAAAAGGGCATGGAAGAAGCATTTAAGGGGGGGGCGGGTGTCACGAACGCCCCCCGCCCCCCCTCCCCCCGGATTCTTTTAATCTCCTCCTTCTCCTGGTGTATCATAGAATCATAGAATCATAGAATCATTTCGGTTGGAAAAGACCTTCAAGATCATCAAGTCCAACCATTAACCATGCCTCCTAAACCATGCCCTGGAGTACCCTGTCCACTCGCTTTTTGAATACCTCCAGGGATGGTGACTCAACCACTTCCCTGGGCAGCCCATTCCAATGTTTGACAACCCTCTCAGTAAAAACATTTTTCCTAATATCTAACCTAAATCTCCCTTGCCTCAACTTGAGGCCATTTCCTCTTGTCCTCTCTCCAGACACCTGACAGAAGAGACCAACACCCACCTCACTACAACCCCCTTTCAGGTAGTTGTAGAGAGCGATAAGGTCTCCCCTCAGCCTCCTCTTTTCTAGACTGAACAACCCCAGATCCTTCAGCCGCTCCTCATAAGACTTGTGCTCAAGGCCCCTCACCAACTTCGTTGCCCTTCTCTGGACATGCTCAAGCAGCTCAATGTCTTTCCTGTAGTGAGGGGCCCAAAACTGAACACAGTACTCGAGGTGCGGCCTCACCAGTGCCGAGTACAGGGGAACAACCACCTCCCTGTTCCTGCTGGCCACACTGTTCCTGATACAGGCTAGGATGCCGTTGGCCTTCTTGGCCACCTGGGCACACTGCTGGCTCATATTCAGCCGGCTGTCAACCAGCACCCCCAGGTCTTTCTCTGCCGGGCAGCTTTCCAGCCACTCTTCCCCAAGCCTGTAGCGCTGCATGGGGTTGCTGTGACCGAAGTGCAGGACCCGGCACTTGGCCGTGTTAAACTTCATACAATTGGCCTCAGCCCATCGATCCAGCCTGTCCAGATCTCTTTGTAGAGCCTCCCTACCCTCAAGCAGATCGACCCTGCCTCCCAACTTGGTGTCGTCTGCAAACTTGCTGAGGGTGCACTCAATCCCCTCACCCAAATCATCAATAAAGATATTAAACAGAACAGGGCCCAACACCGAGCCCTGGGAAACACCACTTGTGACCCGCCACCAACTGGATTTCACCCCATTCACCACTACCCTCTGGGCTCGGCCATCCAGCCAGTTTTTCACCCAGTGAATAGTGCACTTATCCAGGCCACGAGACGCCAGCTTCTCAAGGAGTATGCCATGAGAGACAGTGTCAAAGGCCTTGCTGAAGTCTAGGAAAATAACATCCACAGCCTTTCCCTCATCCACTAGGCGGGTCACCTGGTCATAGAAGGAGATCAGGTTGGTCAAGCAGGACCTGCCTTTCGTAAACCCATGCTGACTGGGCATGATCCCCCTCTTATCCTGGAGGTGCAGTGTGAGTGCTCTCAAGACAAACCGTTCCATAATCTTTCCCAGTACCGAGGTCAGGCTGACAGGCCTGTAGTTCCCCGGATCCTCCCTCCGACCCTTCTTATAAATGGGAGTCACATTGGCAAACCTCCAGTCCTCTGGGACCTCCCCTGTTGACCAGGAACGCTGATAGATGATAGAGAGTGGCTTGGCAAGGACCTCTGCCAGTTCCCTCAGTACTCTTGGATGGATCCCATCAGGTCCCATAGATTTGTGAGTGTCCAGATGGCGTAACAGGTCCCTAACTAATTCCTCCTGGATTAAGGGGGGTATGTTATGCTCTTCATCCTTACCTTCCAGCTCATGAGGTGGAGTACCCTGAGGATGATTGGACTCACTATTAAAGACTGAGGCAAAGAAGGCTTTAAGTACCTCGGCCTTTTCCTCATCACTGGTTGCTACGTTCCCTTCTGTATCCATTAAAGGATAGATATTCTCCTTGGGATTCTTTTTACTGTTAACATATTTGTAAAAACATTTTTTGTTGTCCCTTACGATAGTGGCCAGATTTAGTTCTAGCTGAGCTTTCGCCTTTCTAATTTTCTCTCTGTATGATCTAACAAGATCCCTGTACTCCTCCCAAGTTGCCCGCCCTTTCCTCCAGAGATGATAAACTCTCCTTTTTTTCTTAAGTCCTAGCAAAAGCTCCCCATTCAGCCAGGCCGGTCGTTTTCCGCGGCGGTTTGACTTGCGGCACATGGGAATAGCCTGGTCCTGAGCCATTAAGATTTCCTTTTTAAAGAATGTCCATCCCTCCTGGACCCCTTTGCCCTTCAGGACCGTCTCCCAAGGGACTCTCTCAACCAGTGCCTTGAAGAGGCCAAAGTTAGCCCTCCGGAAGTCCATAGTGGTGGTTTTGCTGACCACCTTCTTTGCCTCACCAAGAATTGAAAATTCTACCATTTCATGGTCACTAAGCCCAAGACGGCCTCCAACCATCACACCTCCCACCAGTCCTTCCCTGTTCGTAAACAACAGGTCTAGCAAGGCTCCTCCCCTGGTTGGCTCACTGTCCTGGTTTCAGCTGGGATAGAGTTAACTGTCTTCCTAGTAGCTGGTACAGTGCTATGTTTTGAGTTCAGTATGTGAAGAATGTTGATAACACTGATGTCTTCAGTTGTTGCTCAGTAGTGTTTAGACTAATGTCAAGGATTTTTCAGCTTCTCATGCCCAGCCAGCGATAAAGCTGGAGGGGCACAAGAAGTTGGCACAGGACACAGCCAGGGCACCTGACCCAAACTGGCCAACGGTGTATTCTATACCATGTGACGTCCCATCCAGTATAGGAATGGGGAAGTGGGGGCAGGGATTCGCTGCTTGGGGGACTGGCTGGGTGTCGGTCGGCGGGTGGTGAGCAATTGCACTGCGCATCATTTGTACATTCCAATCCTTTCATTATTGCTGTTGTCATTTTATTAGTGTTATCATTATCATTATTAGTTTCTTCTTTTCTGTTCTATTAAACCGTTCTTATCTCAACCCGTGGGTTTTGCTTCTTTTCCCGATTTTCTCCCCCATCCCACTGGGTGGGGGGGGAGTGAGTGAGCGGCTGCGTGGTGTTTAGTTGCTGGCTGGGGTTAAACCACGACACTCACCCACCAGCTGTGTCAAGAAGTTATCTTCCACACACTCCAGGAACCTCCTAGATTGTTTACTCACTGCTGTGTTGTATTTCCAGCAGATATCTGGAAAGTTAAAGTCCCCCACAAGGACAAGGGCACACGATTCTGAGACTACTGCCAGCCGCTTGTAGAACGATTCATCCGTCTCTTCAACCTGGTCAGGCGGTCTATAACAGACTCCCAGCACAATATCTGTCTTATTGGCTTTCCCTCTCATCCTCACCCATAAGCACTCCACCTTGTCATCAGAATCGTGTAGCTCTGAACAGTCAAAACATTCCCTAACATAAAGAGCCACCCCACCACCTCTTCTACCTTGCCTGTCCCTTCTGAAGAGCTTGTAGCCATCCATTGCAGCGCTCCAGTCATGGGAGTCATCCCACCATGTTTCCGTGATGGCGACTAAGTCATATCTATCCTGCTGCACAATGGCTTCCAGCTCCTCCTGTTTATTGCCCATGCTGCGTGCGTTGGCATAGATGCATTTGAGCTGGGTCATCGAATCCACCCCTAACATCGGCACGTTGCCCCCAGGCTCATCTCTGGTGCACGTAGTTTTATCCCTTGCCCCCTTCGAACCTAGTTTAAAGCCCTTTCTATGAGCCCTGCCATCTCATGAGCAAGGATTCTCTTACCCCTTTGAGACAGCTGGACACCATCTGCCACTAGCAAGCCCGGTGCTGCGTAAGTCTCCCCATGATCAAAAAACCCAAAATTCCACCCATGGCACCAGCCTCTGAGCCACGTATTGACCAGGTGAGTTTTCCTGTTCCTTTCAGTGTATTTCCCTGCCACTGAAGGGATTGAGGAAAACACTACCTGTGCTCCCGATCTTTCTACTAATCGTCCCAGTGCCCTGAAATCCCTTTTGATTGCATCCTAGCTATGCTTAATATTTTCATGTGGAAAAGTATAAATGTAATTTCAATTTTTATGTCAATGAGCTGTACAGTAGCTGGAAGCTAGCAGAAAAAAATACAGTCAATCTTTTTATATGCTGCATGCCTGAAAATTCTCTCTTTCATATGAGTTTTCACTGATGAAAAAGGAAAAACAAGCCTGGTGTGTACAAATCGATCCTAAAATATAGAGTAAAATGTGCTAAAATCTTAGAAAAACACCTGAATAAGATTAATGAAAAAACTCCCCATAAAGTCATAAACATATGTAAAAAACTCTAAACTATAAACTGTATTTATAAATGTATTGCACATGTAAATCTCAGTATGTGTAAATCTGTCTGATGCAACACACGTGCAGTACATCTATAAATCAATACACTTAGAATATATTGCATAAACCTGACTTATATTTGATTACCTTTCAATCCTGGAAATAAAAAATGGTCAAATACAATGCAGTCCAATGGAAGAAACCTCATAAAAACATGAATACATAGGCAAGATTATAAATGATATTAAAATCACAGACACAATTTCAGCTTTGCTCATCAAAACCAGTGGGAATAACTAAAACAGCAGTGGTAGCAGAAATTTCAGTGCCATGTATTTTGCTTTAGTGGACATCACTTGGAATGGTCCCATAGACAGGACAGCAAAATACATTTATTTAACAACTCTCTGGTGCAATGGTACCAATTTTCAGCCGTTTCCAAATTTATTACACTGTATGATATGTAGTAATAGTAGAAAATAAAGAGATGGTATGGGGCTAAGGTCACTGTGGCATTCTGTCATATTTGTAAAACTCATCAATAGAATCAACTCTGGAGTAGCAAAGAAGTGAGGAAGGTTTCTGCTATGGAATTATATCCAGTATTTCATATATTCAACATGTTTCATTTAATGAAGAAAGTAATCTGAGAAATACGTAGTAAATATTAATGTCTTTTGCATCATGGTGGGTCAAAACTTTAAAACTTTTCTAAGATACTTTCTTACTCATAATTAAAAAATTGTCAATTATTACATTGGCTTTGCACAAACTGTGGGGCTAACACTGCAAGACATAAGACTTCCAAGGAAACATAAAAACTTAGCCAGGAGACAGGACTGGAAAGTTCTTTAATTAGTACCAAATTTTCATGTTCATTTCTAAACTCAGATCTCATTAGAAAAGCCTTTGTGTACTAAAACCAAAGAACAACAATACACTGGAAAGAAGTAGTAGACTTTTACAATGTTGTACTGCTGGAGGTTAAAAATACAAAAAAACCCAAGCAAGCAAAAGTCTTTTTGGTGCCTTGGTTTTGTCTGGGACTCCCAAAACACATCAACTCTATGCACTTTGAAATAGGTCTACGTCTGACTTTTTATCTTCAGCCAGAAAAATTGATATATCTTGAATGAAAATAATCCACGATATTTCTGTTCCTCCAATTTAATAAACAAACACATAATGATACCATAAAATAATACTAATTCTTAAATTCAAAACAAAGTAATTTTAAATACTCATTAATTCTAAATATTACATGTTCTCTTACAGAAATTTTTCTTGACTCTATTTCCAAGTTTAACTCTCTTCTCTGCTCATGATGCAGGAATGTCAATTCAAAAGAACTATTAAAGAAAATTCTCATGGAAGTGGGAATTAACATAAACATTTCTGAAAATGGGACCTCCAGCTATATTTCTCCCTTTTTTAAGCAAAACACAATAAATAATTTAAGATTTTTATTCAGGAAACGGGGAACTTTTGAACTCAGTAATTTTCAGTCAATATATGCAACATTAGAACTTGGACTATTTCCTTCACTGTGGTAATAGTAAATAAGCTATACTGTATGTATATCTCATTGCCACAAAAAATACCTCGAACAATGGACCTGGTTTGTATGTTTTCCCCATTTTTTAACTAAAATACCTCCATTAGGAATAACAATGCACTGCTGACAACTCCAAAAAGCAATAAATGAAGTATAAATTTGTAGTCAAGGTTGTTAACACAGAAGATGATGATTTTGAAAACACATATAGTCCTACAGTTTGGTGTTTTGTTTTTTGGGTTTTTTTTAATATGAAAGGAAATATCAGGAACTTTGCCATACTACAAAATGGATCTGTAGGGAACTTCAGTTTTCACTTCATTTTTCACTTAAGGTGTTTCAAAACTAGCCACAGACTTCAATGCCCTTCACCTGACATCTGGGATCACCAGTCAGCTAAGGATTACCTTCACTAAAGGTTTATTAGTTTCTGTCAGTCCTGGTAATTTCAACTGAATTTTTCAGGACATTCTTAAAAAATGAAAAAAAGGAAAAAAAAAAAAAAAGAAAAAAAACACATTAAGAACTCCATTGGCACACAAACCTTTGTCAAGCTGTGTGGAAGAGCAAGTAACAGGGAAAATATTGACTCTCCTCACCTTCTTTCACAGTCTTAAGAACATTGTGAACTCTTGCACTAATACTCCAAGTATAAAACCTTCAATATTTAGCAACAGATTAGAGCAAGCACAACATAAGGCAGTCACTATTCCACATTAATTTCCCTAATGGCTAATAACCTTTATAATTTCACTAACATAAGAATGGAAAACAACTGAAAAATTAATTTGATTTAATTTTGTATTGGGAAGGGAAAAGTGTCAGGGGAGGAAGTGACTTTTGGCAGCAACAGTAGAAATGCATGCAACTGCGGTGATCATTCTGACAAGGAACAGGAGCTGGTAAGTAGGAGAAACTCTCTCCAAATACATGCCATCAAAAATGTCATCAGAGTGCTTGTTTTCACAGATTCTCTTCCTAGATAAAGAAAGAGAAATACTTATATTGGAAAAAGCTCCCACTTCTTATGTTTGATGTGGAAATTGTTTATTCTTAAAAAAGTATGATGTCAGTCAAGCCAGAATTATTCACAGAATTGAATGGGAAAATTCATATGAGACCAGATACACAAAACTAGAAGAAAACTAAGTAATTCCTTAGAAATCGAATATTCTCCCAATTTCAAAACCCGAAAATTCAGATCTGTAACTCCTCCTGAATAGACTGTTAGGAAATTTTGGCAAGATATTTCTACCTGGTGAAATGCTCTTCTGTTCTCTATAAAATACCTACTTTAGTCGTTACAAAGAAGAAATAATGACTCAGGTGTAACTGGTTAGAGCAGCCCTCTGGAAAACGGGAGAAATAGTTTTAGTTTTTTTTCCCCTGACCTCAGTTTTCTGCATTTAGCATTATTTCCTTTCCATCCTTAGAAAAGTCTGAAATATTCTGGAAGTAACACTTCGAACCTTCTGTTCCACACAATCACTGGTTTGTTTTAATGAAAAATAACAAAAACCCTTCAAATTCCAGGCTGTATTTCTTCGGTTTCCCAAACTTATAGTGATCAGCATGACCTGATCTGCAGAGTCTTAACACCACTGCTAGTTGTGAAGGTACTTTGTAAAGTACGATCTGTTAGTACTTCGAAAGCGACTTGAGATCACCACAAAGCTTGTGATAGAGGCACGCACAGTATTATTGATTTCAATTTGGGCTGTTCTTTCTGCTGTTTATCTTTTCAACAGAAGGGGACCTGATAGCTGTCTGTTAGGTAGGTGCATAGCGAGATGGTTTCCAACTACAGAAGGTTCTTTATCTGGTACTCAGTGATAGAAGAAGATTTCAAGTTAAAGATTAAGAGTTACAAATGAAAAGACTCTGCTTTTTAGTGTGGGTTTTGTTGCTTTTTTTTTTGTACCTGTAAGTTTTGATCTGATAAAAGTGTTCTATTACAATAGGTTTAGAATAGCAAGTCTGGGTTTTCACCTAACTGTGACTGTTTAAAAAAAATAGAATCACACTTTTGTATGAAACTTCCCATTCTTCTTGAAAAAAATCAAGTGCTTGAAAAACAAGTGTCTTGATTTCTCTGCATGAAAAAGTTATCCACAGAAGTTGTGGGGTTTGTTTTTTTTACTGTTGTTTGTTTGTTTTTTTCTAAAAACCAAGTATAGGAAAGGCAGCAGAATGTTGAATCCAGGCTAGAACTGGCAGCCAGGGATAAAGGCAGATTTTGATGCCATAATGTACAAGTGTCCTTTTTATACATATAATTTTTCAAAGTGGAAACTGTATGTGATTGTCATTTACTTTTGTAAATTACTGTTTCACCCAAACCTGAATGAGTTTCTTAAAGACACAGAAGTTTAGATATAGAATCAATGTCATCATGTCAATAACATGAACTACGTAATTACTGCACTTGTTCACACAGTTATATTCTCACAGCCAAGGGAAACTAACATTAACTACAAATATAGAATTATGTGTCAAACTGCATCTTCCTCTCTCAAATCTCTCCTCCTAAATACCTTCCAGTAACTAATTCAAATAAGATCTACAGCGAATATTGTGAATATTGACTCTTAAAGGTCATTGTGACCTAGGAAAAACAACTGCATTTTTCCAGTGGATGAGTAAACATTGATAAAGTTTAGTCCAGTGACAGCGAAGTAACCAGGGAAAGCAATGCAAAGCAGTCCCAACAGTCAGATGCCATCTACTATGCCCTTATCTGCATTTACAATTGATTAGTTGTTGATCCTGATTTCCTTCCTTCACCAGCTTCTTTTACAACTCATATTAAATTATACAGGATATGAGACAAACTATTCAAAGCACAACTTTATTATCAGTTTATTCTGTCTGATTAACTAAAACGTTCATTGTAATATACAGTGGAATTCATTATGCCCCTGCTGGAGTTTAACTCATACATAAAATTCTTAGAATAATCTCTTCGTCCTGAAATTAGACTGCTTTGCTTTCCCTAAACAGCTCACTTTGATTTCCAGATCACTGCAGATAAAAATGGTTTCAGCTAAGGATAGATCTTTTTTTTAACTGGTAAAAACATTTTCCATGTGAAAAAACAGGCGCCAATCCACATCTTTTTAGGAATTGTTTAAAGTCGTGGGATAGAGCAATTTACTGAGTACCAAATAAATTCTTGTTAACCTCAATTTTTTTCTAAATTAAAATTGGGTTTGCTTTCTAATAATTGATTTTCTGATAAGTTGGTGAATCCACTCTTACTCAGAGTAATGCAGATGCAAAACTAGGCAGACAAGTTTCGGTTACTCTTAATATTTGATTTTTTTGAATGAACTTGAAGAGTAAAAATACATTTTCAGAGTAGTGTATTAAATAGACCTGTTAATGATTCCTGCCTACTTCTAGCTAGATATGAGCTGCAATTTCTATTGGGTTGTACTTTGAGTCTACCTTTATCTTCAGTATTTTCTAATTTGCCAGTCCTTTAAATATTTCCTGGAAAATAGCAATTAGAGATGACTGGCATATTTACCAATGCTTTAGAATAAAAACAAAACCATCTCTCTCACTATCGCAAAAAATAGATCCTTTCTAGACTAAGTAACAAATCATGGAAACATCAGGCTGCTCTTGATTTTTTGTCTCTAAAGTTTATAAATAGGACAGGAGAGGCTAGGAAAGGGTTGTACTGACATGATCCCTTTTCTGTGAATTGAAAGTTTTCCCGTAGCCCTAGTTTGGGAAAACTCTGTTCTCCTTAAATGCAATATTCTGCTACTATTTCTAGAGTCATAAAATACCACTAGTGTACCAACATATCTTACAAGATACCTTCATTGATGGTAGCACCTTATCACAATGAACAACATTATTATGTGTTCTTACAATAAAAACATTTAGGAATCCTGAGAAGTCTGCAAGTACACTTATAAATTTTTCAGATGTTTGCTTAATATTAATGAACTCAAGTTAGTACTTTTAAGCATCTTTTTGAAGCTCTGTATATTGAATTCAACATTTATTATTCACAGCCACACCAGACTGCAGAAGATAGAAATTTTTGATTTGAAGCTATAAAAATCTAGATTCTATCTGTTATGAAGTACTAGTAATTCATATCCTTGAGGCAGCAACAATATATAGAACGCAGCAAAACTAAGCAGGAGTGTTAGAGTTTTTGGGAAAAGTGTCCATTATTTCTAATGAACTCTCTTTACCAGTTCAGAGATTCCAGTGCAATTTCTTTTCTGTGGAGACATAATACGTTTTATGATGTAATATTTTCTACACGATTATATCTACACAATTGTTCAAATCAATAAATTACTTCTTAAGAGTCACTTTGTTTCTGTTCCACTAGGCCAAAATGAAATAAAATCCCCTTGTGCATTTTAAATATCCTGTTTGATAGGTAAATAATGTCTAATAAAGTAAAATGTTTTCTTATTTTGGATGCACATATCAGTTAAGCCTGAGGAGATATTTCTTATAAAACTATACAAACCGCGCCTTTTTCTTTTCTCCAGAATTTCTACTGTGAAATATCAAAATGCCAGTAGAGAGAGGAGAAACAAAATATTGCTAGCTAGAATTAGGACTAAATGAAAGACAAAGTAATTCTAGCCTAGTTTTTAAAAAACAACCAATCAAACAAACAAAATACTTACATTTATCTAAACCCTGTTCTGTGTTTCATATGCCTGACTGATGTATGATGCCTGAGTGATACCTGATGAGTATCACAAGTGATACATGACTGATACCTGATACATGAATAGAAGGGCTGCTGCTCTTGAAAGAATCTCATCCCTAAATAGAAAAGATGTGCACACACTATAACTGTGTTTCACATCAGAAACTAAAGTCTAAATCAGAATTAGGATAATTTGAGAATATACATAGGAAACAAAGTATTTTTGCACTATGCAATGTGCAATCAGAGGTGAAATATCATTTTTTATCAGTCAAAAATCCTGGGAGTATTGACCAGAATTATGCATGAATTTACTGTAGCAAAGCCAGCCCTGAAAATTTCCTGCAGTTCTAATAAGAGACATCATACATTTGGAGGAATCACTGTAATAACTGTCAAATGAATTCTTGTGTGCAGCATCTTTTAGGGTGAAAGATTACCCCTACAGCATATAGTTAGGGAAACACAAAGGACAACAACAACAACAAATAATTCCGTATTGCTACATTGAAATGGAAATCATGAGTTAATCTACACTCCTTTTACCAAGTACTCTAATGAAAAAATCCTGCATATCAGTAAACAAACACATACCTTTGTTGACCCGTTTAAATAAGAGGTTAGCTGTGACATATCTACGACTAATTTACAAACTGAACACTTATAGGTAAGCCTCACACAATGCAATCAAAAAGAGAAATTCAGTAATTCTGTTTTGAATAAGCTTACTTTGCCTGAAATACTTGATTTCTCAAGAGTCATTAAAATTTCCTCCTGCATCCCTTGTGGGCTAACTCTATGTAACATTCTATCACATTCATCTCTATGAATAACATTAGCATACTGTATTAGTATAGTAACATTAACATACATTCACCAATTCCACTTTAGGAATTTCATATTATACAGACCTTTTTTGTTCTCATGCCAGAAATTGCTTTCAAGCTACTGGGAATAACTGTTTTCTCCATCCAATATTGTTGTAAAAGGTGTTTGATGTCCTTTACCAAAACAAGTGGCTGCAAGAATGATAGTCTCCAAGCCACAAAAAAGGGAATGTGCACCTGCCTAAAACAGTAGCTTAGAGCCTGCTCAAAGAAAGTTTGGCTGTTGTTTTGAGGGCGAAGTGTGGTAGTATATTTAATGGAGGACAGCTCAAGAACAGTAGCATCAAAATACAGCTAGACAAAAGAAGAAGGTAAAGGCTGATGTGTCCCAACATGCACTGTGTCAGCCAAATACAAACTCAGGTAAGTGGAGTTTAACTACTCAAATTTGTGCAATGTAATTATTTCACATTACCCACTCTAAAAAAGGTAAGGGTATCCATTTTTTAAGAAATCTACCACTACCATACAAATAACAGAGAAAAAAAGTTTGGTAAGAAAAAAATCAGGAGTAACTTCTAGTTCAAAGAGATGAACGGTCTCTGTAGTTCTTTCTTCATTCTAGACCCAAATATTTGTAATTTAGCAGAATTATTTTATGGGTTCTAGACTTCATGATGGGTTTCTTCTGAGATTTTGGGTCAAGATTTGAGTATAGTGAAACAGCAGTAACAGAACTCTCTTACACGTGTCTGATGTTAGATATTGTTGTGACAGATAACAGTAATTAATATCTCATTTTTAAATAAGTGTAATCGCTCCAAGTCTTTTACAAAGATGACAGCTGTATTTTATTGTTGTTGTCTACTTCATTAAGTCATCTACATAATGATTTTAAGGTTACTTTGATTACCAAAGTTGTCCCAGACCTCTTAGGATGAAATGTTCCCAAGACGGAACTAGAATTGGATGTCTGAAGGCAGCTTCCTGGCAAGCCTCTGATTATCATGGCTCACAAAGAAGCTACTTCAGAATGGTTATTAAATCACACAAATGAAAACAGCTTTCTAAAAACCCAGTCACATCATTTGGCTTTGCTTGCTGTAGCCCTGCACAGGCAATAGGTTTATCTGTATTGCAGCCAGACTGCAATTTCAGAACGCCTGTAAGTACTCAGCACAGCATAGCAGGACCAGCCTTGGATGCAAGCAGCAAGATGGCACCACAGGGCAGTCAGCTACATATCCCCTTGAAAGTTTGTAGCTTATATGGAGTTCTATGCTCTTGTGGCTATACTAATCTTGTACCTTAGTCATATGTTTGGCTGTAATGTGTACCTATCACACGTAAGAAATGAGAATCCAGTGGCACAAACTTAGTTTGTGCTTCAAGATGGCATTTATTGCTAATAAAAAAAAAAAAGGAAAAAAAAAAAAAAGCTCAGTGATTTGTATGTTTGCCTAATATGAAAAGGAATCAATTCACTAGGTAGTGAAATGAGAGGAAGTTGACATTTGTTGCCATCTATGGGTTGAAGTGGAAGTATGTGGACTTCATATTAGTATTCAGAATGTTTTGGATCTTCACCTAACATTCAGATAAGGCAATGCAATTTAGACCTCTTTAGGACTATATTAACTTTGTTTTCAAAAATATCACAGCAGCTAGAATAGTTACCTGTTTTTCTATAACATACATAATTGGGGACTTTCTCACAAAGAAATGCACAAATAATATTTTTACAAGCTTGGTCTTTCCCCCCCCTGCCAATTTTGATTATAAAGATGAATGTCTGATTAATGATCTCCCTATCACAAAGTGAAATTACTTTCTGGGTTTTTTTAATGTTTCAGAGCTATTTGGTGGTAAGACCCGTCAAAACTAATCTCAAAGGGTTGCTAATAGCAGGGCAAGCTTTTAGGAGCCTATGTGGAGAGCAAGTGCCAATATATCTATAAGCTACAATTAACATTTGTGCTGAAATGCACACACACAAAAATGTACATCCCACCTACCTCTTGCGTTATCTTTCAAGACTGAATTAATAATTGGACTCTATTTGACATTTCTTATGAGCTTTTTGTCATTGCAGTGTCACCTAATATAAGGAAAAGAAGTTTAAAAAGAACTCCCAGTCAGCCAAATACAGTAATTTTGAATTTTTTTTTCTCTGAGGCTGAATTGCATCATTAACCCATCACCTCTAAATTTAAAAAGACTTCTTATAAAATTGAATTGTTGCCCATGACAAGCTTTTCTTCCAAATGCTCCCGCTAGTGTAAGTATGTCTAAACTCAGCTTTCCTTTTCCATCTTCATGACACTGCCTGTTTCAGGGCAAATAAATTACACCCTTTCCTGCACTCTGTCCTAACTTTCTTCAGTTACTTAAATATATGAACCCACTTTTAGCTATGATTTTTTCCTTACCTTTCTGTTTTTTCTGTTTGCTGCTTTCCTTATAGTCCAGCTGATCCAGATCTGTAACAGTACCAAAGTTTTTCTCAGTAAGCCAAAGAGCAGGGAAAAAGGCAGAGAGAAATTGACCTGAAATTTGTTTTCTTATTTCTAAACATTTGGACTGTTTGGAGCCAACTTGTTTTTAAACATAATTTCAGGCTGCTGTAATAAATTAAGTTGAGACACCTTGGAACGGAAGGCCTCAGAAGTTCTCTCCAACAGTGCAGAACAGGGCTTCTCTTCCAGGCTAGAAAGAAGTATCTAAACATGTGTCATACTGTCTTGCAGTTAATCTGGCCAATTTCTATTATAAAGTTGGCTGTATTTTTTCAGGATTGTATTTGAGGTGACATGCCTATAGTTAGTACAGTATTACAAAATTGGTATGTGTATGATTCAGATTCTGAAAGTAGAAATGCTGGTGCAGAAGTCAAAAAGGACCTGCCTGCATCTTGCATCACCTATGTGCTCAAAAGTAGAGCATAGGAACTATTGCAGTACAGGGGTTGTAATGCCAAATCAAAATCCAGTACTCCTCAGGTTATGGTGTTTTAGTGAAGCTGAGGAACTTCCAATGCAATTCCTATGCCTTTCTGAATGAAGAAATCTGGATGCTTACTGTTATGTCTTCAGTTACAACAAATAGATTTTAACCAGAGCAACACCACTCATGGAACAAAATTATGGCTGAAAAATATGACTACTTATATAAATTAGCCAGGCTGAAATAAACTTTCCTCTTTTATCTCAAAAGTGTCATGTAATCCCTCTGTAAGTTCTGTACGGATGACTTGCACAAGTAATAACTTGAAATATGAAATATAGCATTTGCCTTACAGTAGCAGTCACAGAATAAGACAATCCTAGTCTTCACTAATATCTAACTACTGTTCAAAAATGAAAACACAGTGTTGTCGTGGTTTAACCCCAGCCAGCAACTAAGCACCACACAGCCAATCACTCACTTCCCCCACACCCAGTGGGATGGGGGAGAGAAACGGAAGGAAAAAAGGTAAAACTCATGGGTTGAGATAAGAAGAGTTTAGTAGAACAGAAAGGAAGAAACTAATAATGATAACAATAACAATAATAAAGTGACAATACTAATAAAAGGATTGGAATATACAAAACAAGTGATGCGCAATGCAATTGCTCACCATTCGCCGACCAATGCCCAGTCAGTTCCCGAGCAGTGATCCCCCCTGGCCAACTCCCCACAGTTTATATACTGGGCATGATGTCACATGGTACGGAATACCCCTTTGGCCACTTTGGGTCAGCTGTCCTGGCTGTGTCCCTTCCCAACTTCTTGTGCCCCTCCAGTCTTCTTGCTGTCTGGGCATGAGAAGCTGAGAAATCCTTGGCTTAGTCTAAACACTACTTAGCAACAACTGAGAACATCAGTGTATTATCTACTTTCTTCTCATACTGAATCCAAGACATAACACTATACTGGCTACTAGAAAGAAAATTATCCCAGCCGAAACCAGGACAGCTGTCTGCCACTAAACTTTTGTATTGTAGAAGCAGTTATAGAAGAGTGAGAAAGACATCATAGTTTTCAGTTCCTTTTACAACATGGGAGAAAGATGATATTCATGATACATTTTACATAAATAACTTTGACCTATCTATTGCCTTGTCTTTTAATGAAAATATGTATCAGTTTCTCTCTAATGAATATAAACTAAATATCTGGCAGGTCCACTCCTTTTCACTTTAGCACACATTCAGTCCTCCATCATGAGTTGTCACCTTCTCCAGGGAGAGTTGATGGTACCACCACCCACCACCTTTCAGAATGAAATCTTCCATTTATCTATGAAAAGGTATTTTTACAATTATTTAAAATGGATGCTTCACCTTCAACACACTGACAAGCATAAACCTTCAGCTGGCTTCTGTTTCTCTCTCAACCTCTCTTGATGTATAATACAAAAATAAAACCTTTTGTTTTCTATCCCTCAAAAAAATCACAGATCCAATAGGATCTGCCTATTTTTCAGCATCCTTCAATAATGTAAAAGGAGTTTAGTTATGTAACATTACAGGTTTGTTTCTCTTGACATGCTAGTTATTAATATACATTGTATTTTATAATCTCTGAGAGAAAGATTTATTCCGTGATTAATCCTAGACTTTGATGTAAGAAGTTTTTAAAACAATTCTCTTGAAATTACTTTGAAAATCTGAAGTGGCTAATTACAGTTCCGTATAAACCAGAATGGTGAATTCGCTGAGAATGGAAATTCTACAGTTCCAAATACCCAATGCAATTCCAAAGCTTGTATTGCACTAAGTGTCGTGGTTTAACCTCAGCCAGCAATTAAGCACCACGCAGCCAATCACTCACTCCCCCCCCCCCCAGTGGGATGGGGGAGAAAATTGGGAAAAAGAAGTAAAACTTGTGGGCTGAGATAAGAACGGTTTAATAGAACAGAAAAGAGAAAACTAATAATGATAATGATAACACTAATAAAATGACAACAGTAATAATAAAAGGATTGGAATATACAAATGATGCACAGAGCAATTGCTCACCAACCACTGATCGACACCCAGCTAGTCCCTGAGCAGCGATCCTCCTGCCCCCACTCCACCAGTTTATATACTGGGCATGACGTCACATGGTATGGAATACCCCATTGGCCACTTTGGGTCAGGTGCCCTGGCTGTGTCCTGTGCCAACTTCTTGTGCCCCTCCAGCTTTCTCGCTGGCTGGGCATGAGAAGCTGAAAAATCCTTGACTTTAGACTAAACACTACTGAGCAACAACTGAAAACATCAGTGTTATCAACATTCTTCACATACTGAACTCAAAACATAGCACTGTAGCAGCTACTAGGAAGACAGTTAACTCTATCCCAGCTGAAACCAGGACACTAAGGAAAAATCACAGTCTTCTTTTTTAATGCAGCAACAATGACAATTCCTTCCCTTCACTAGTGTTCAAATGCCTCATTGAGAATGCTGGGAAAAGTACCAGGAAAACATTTTTAGTACACGTACAGAAAAAGAAATAGGAATTGCATGGGCTATAGAAGTCTAACATTGCATTTCTCTTTACATACATTTTCAAAGAAAAATAGGATTATAGCATCAGAACAATTTCCAGTTCATGTGATCGTCAGAAATTATGAAAAAAAGATGCCTTTCTCTTTAAGAATTTCTTAATCTTCTTATGGGTAGGTTTTTTGTTTAGTTGGTCGGTTGGTTTTTTTACATCAGCACTATGAAAACTTGAGCAAAACAATGGAAAACAAACTAATCCACGGTTGTGTGTTTTTCCAAAATATGCCATACATTTACAGAGCTTACTAACCTTTGCCAAACCACTAGCTATGTATATACTTAAGAATAGCTCTTTTCAGCATTCATTATAAGCATGAATTTGTTACAGGTCTTCTCTTACCATGTAGAAAGGGAAAAGTTGAGTCTCTGCTTATGGAGTACAAATGACTTAAACCCATGGAAACACATGCTGTACCAATGATAAAGAAAGTCACATATATGCTCCCTCTGCTCCTTCTCCTCTCTTGTTCCTCCTCCTCTCTTACTCCTCCATAGCTTCAGGAAGTTTCAAATTGCATAGGTGTGAAATTTGAAATTGCATAGGTGTGAGCAGAAGAAAGAGTGAAGAATAGAGCTGAACAGGAAGAGGTTTTTCCAATGCAGTAACAAACTCCACCATAAGGATAACCCAGGGACTTTAGAAGTGTGTTAATGGAAAAGTGGAGGAAGAGAGCCATACCAGTGCAAGGACAGACAGCAGGTCCTTGGTCAAGTCTCTCATCCTTATTGCTCCTGCCCACCTGGCTCAGAGCAGTAGCCTTGCCTTGCAGCTCTCACACTGCAGGTCAAGTCCTTTTTCCTAGGTTTTGGATAACTGGTGCGGGAAGAAGTTCCATATTAAAATCGAGCGTGCTTTCAAGACAGAAATTCCATTAAAACAGAGGCACTCACCACAAACTGCTGCCATTTCTGTTAGCCACACCATTAGAAATTACTGTGCAACTATAATCATGATAATCAACATAAACTATGTTCAGAGTCTTCTTTCAGGGCAGGGTGACTTAATGTTACAGTACGTATGGATCTCCAAAGCCTTTTGAGAAAACCAAATAAACTCCGTCATTCACATGCCACTGAATGATCTATGAACCCAATATGTCACCATGAAAATGAGTTGAAATATAAAGACATTGCCCTGGCTTCTCTGACAGCTGTCTTCTGTACAGCCCTGGCCACAGCATGGCTGCAGAGGGTGAGTAACAGGGGGAAAAAAGCTAGGAGGGAAAAGAGCTCACCATCCTGCTTTTTGTTATTTTGAAGGAAGTAAAATTTTAGTTAGAATAATGTTTAGCCCCCTATAGTATCATCCCTCCATAAAATTTTATTTTTCTTACCTCTGACTGCTTTAAAAGAGAGGGATGTTCAGAAGTTTTGATATATATAATATATATTTATATACACCTGTGTGTATTTTTTTATATATATATCTATACACTCATATACCTATATATATACACATATAAAAAAGTTGTTACTTGTAAAAAACATTTCTCCACAGGCAATTGTAGCCATACTAAGGCAGAGGAGGCTGACACTGTATTCAGACAGTATGTACAGAAAGAAGTTAGATAAACAGGGATGTCTCATAATGAAGTCTGCTTTGTTGATAAGAGGACAAGCTATCTGAATGCTGAATTCAGCTTACTTCCTGTTGTTGCAGAAATATACTGTGTAAAGTAGACAGATAGCAATGTGGCAGTCATTTCAAAATTGAATTTGAAGATGTAAAGTCATTGTGAAACCAGGAAGAGATTTTAAGAAGCTACAAATGCCTTGCTCACCTCCCACTTGGATTTAAATCCAGAAACACTTTTAGTACAGAGTTGCAGAAAGTATGTCTCATTTGGGATTTATAACTTTGACACTAAATTCTATAAATGTACATTAAAAACATAAAAGTGAAGCTTATCTTTAAGACTTATCTTTATATTTGCTAGCCGAATAGTGACTACACCTGGAAAATCACTAGCTAGCTTCTTGGAAAACAGGTGCTCAGAGGAAATTTTTTTAGTGTCAGCATCACACAAGCATCTGCTATTTCACAGATTCAAGCCTGAACCCCATGGAGGACAAAATAAACAAACAAACAAGGTAAATATTTTGCAACTTTCAACAACTCAATCAGAGAAATTCCACCAAAAGTATCTTGCAATTCTCTAGTATGTTTGATTGCTTAAAATACAGTATATCAGAAGTACATAAAATTATAAAATCTATAGAATTATTTGTAAATGTTTGTATAATTTCCTGTTCAACAGGTTAGCATGTATTTGCAATGTAAGTTTTGTAATCATTTTGGATCAATGTGGTATGGTGTGTCATATGTTCTCAATATTACCCTACACAAGCATTATTCTTCATGAGAAAGTGGAAGAAATTGGTCTAAATATATTTTATTCTAGAGTTAAAATAAATGTACCTGAGCAAGAGCAAAAGGGTAAATCAGTTCCTTTCTTGCAGTATGTGTTTGAAGAACTCAAGCTCATTTCTTCTTTGACATGCCAGAGAAATCTGTAGACCCAATCAGTGAAGATAAGAATGCTAATACATAAAAAGATTTGACAGATAAACAGAAAGGAAGGAAGGAGGAAGGAAAGAATGAAAGAAGGGAGTAATTTAGGAAATCAGCTACCCAGAAGCAGAATTATATACACATTGAATCCTGAGGGTAATTTTGGAGTTTGTTAAATTGACACAGTTATTGTTAAAGAAGATAACATTCATTCACAAATGAGTGATTTTTTTTAGCCTCCTGCTGCCATAGTGAGTCTCTTCATGTCAGTAATCTCACTTGTATCTTCTCTTAATAAGAAAATTATTGATGATTGTATTTCAACAATTTTGGCTATACTTGGACATCCTGAGATATTTTTTTTTTTTGCCTCTATACATCCAGATTTAAGGTGCAGTAACATACAGCAGTAGTAGTAGTCTCACAGTTCAATTATTTTTTTTTTACAATCATCAAGAAGGCAGGACCTGTTTTGGTTTCTTTAGATCTCTTGGAAGCCTTTGATATGCTGGATGACAAGATGTCTGAGGATACAGACATGAAAGACAAGCTCAACTCATGGCATTCTTATCTTTTCTCTGAGTGAAATGAAGACTAGAATTATGCATCATCTGTTCCTGGTCTTGGTCATATAAAAAATTGAAGTGTTTTACTTTGCTCCTATTCTGAGGAGCATATAAAAGCATACACATATATACATATAAATATATGAGACACAGTAAAAATCTGACCTGTTAAGAATATATCTGAGAAAGCACACCCTTTTTTGTCTGTGTATTTAGATGCATATGGTGTAATCACTCAAGGTAGTAAGATTAGATTCATTCTCTGCTTTCCCTACACAAACTCCCTATATACATGTGCGCACAGAGGATTTTTTTTTCCATAAATAGTGACTGAACATTTGAAATCCCTTCAGTCTTTCACAACCCAAAACATTAAAAACTGGGAATTAACTGTAATTTTTTTCTGTCTTCCAGTGAAGAATCCCTAGTAAATGGGAAGAATAGCTGGAAAGTGCTTGCTCACTAACTGAGGGTGAGATGAAATTTATTCTGGTGTACTAGAAGCAATGGATTCTCATCTGAAGGAATAGGTTCACTGGTAGTAACCAAGGTTTACATTACAAACATCATTAGATCACTGACTATTTCTGCTTACTCAGCCTCAAGCTACTGTTGCAAAATATGGGTACTCTGCTTAGGAATGGTTTATTTGCATTACATGTGCATTACCTTACAGCTGTCTCTTTGCATCTGCACAAACTATTCAATCACTTTCTGCTTGAGTTTACTTCTTATGCAATTACTAGAATCAATTCTGACAGTTTCTCACTCCAAGAGATACCTACTTCTACATATTCTTCTACTAATTTTTGGTTTGGAGAGCATATGTGATCACAAAAGGGTGAAACTGATCTTCCAAAGCATGTATGTTTTTGTATATGTCATATTAGATTACCATATATCCTACTATGAAAAGCTGAGCATCCAGGAATTCTTGCTCATTGTGATATAACAACTCCTGAAATACCAAACGCTTGAAATAAGCATACACTAGCATAAGCACAGTCCACAAGCAATAATGGTCCATCACATTTGACTGAACTGATCCTCATCCCATTGTGATCCCTGAACTATGAATCTGTGCTGTCTCACAGACGGATCCTCCTATGTGTATCAGTATTTTGTTATACCTACACCAGGCAATATTTGTGTCTAGCTTCAGTAGTTGTCCTCTCAGCTAGGTCACTTTCTAGTCTGTCTCCCAGGTTCCACACATCTTTTGCACTGAAAAATATCATATTAATCTTAGTGATGACTTTGTTTCTCTCCACTCCATCCTTTATAATTCACTTGTGACCTCCCTGTCCTAGTGCAGGTCATGGAAAACATCAATTGTTTAATCATTCTTGGCTAAAAATAGATGATAGAATTTTTTTTTTTTTTTTTCAGCTGGAAGATCATTTCTATCACTTGTACTTTAAAATAGATTATTAAGACATCTAGAGAGAAATAATGAAAGCAAATTTCACATAAAAATTTCTTGTACTCATAAATAACTCATTTCCTGAAAAAAACCCAGACCACCCTGACTGAATTAAAGATGTTCAAAGCTATCATGGGACAACTACTTAATTATTATGAGTTAACTGGTGGCACAGCTAGTTGTAGTAAGCAGGTTTCTGATTTTTTTTTTTTAGGAATGGCATGCTATAAAATATCTTGTGGGTGGGATTTTTTGCCTGATTTTATTCAGAATGAAATTCTTTTCCCAACAGGCCTGTTCAGCCTACTGCTGTTTCACAAGATCTGTTGTAATTACATAACTCAAGCAATTAAAGAAATTCCAACCAACCTATCAATTAACACCAGTGTGTACAGGGTAGCAGTAGAATGATTTGTATCATCACAATTTAGGTCACAGGTCTGAATTTTCATTACAGTGAGATAAATTCCAAGCTGAATGAGCTTGATGCGTGTAGGACACTAAAAGCGCAACAGCAATTCAGCAAGGGACATTAAGAACATTAATGAACAAACATAACAGTCTAAAAATGAAACTTTAAAGAATGCAGAACAGTTCTCTGTAAAAATAAAACCAGGAAACCGTAACAGTTTAAAATAAAGGCATTCCCAAAAGACGCATGTGATGCAGCTGAAAGCTGAAACTCTTCAAATAGAGTAGTTAATTTAAAGTATAACCAAGTCCTGCACAAAGAAACTAGCAAGAGCATATCATTAATTGAGGACAAAGCTGTGAATTAGTCTCAAAACAAACACTTGGTACTATTAAATTCCATGGAATATACATAAAAGTAGTCTAACTGGAGATGAGAGGTGTTGCCTTTTTCCTCTCATAGCGGGAAAAAGCTTCTCATAGTGGAAGTATTTTTTAAACTGAATTACTGCTTCAGCAGAAATATCCACCCATTGTTTGGTTGCTTGTGTTCCTGACATTTCCTTCAATATCAGCCTACAACTGTCTTTGGTAGTGTGTCCACTCTAGCAGAATTAAAGATGGCTGTCAGTCTGTCCATGGTCTGAGGCCATATTGTGACTGTTGTGTGTAGCAGACATGCATTACTTTTAAGTGCTAAACCAGGCGGCAGGCAAATGGTGCCTTGCTGATATTTTTAGCACTGTATGCCACGTATGAGCATTCGAAGAATTCCCATATTAAGGAATAACAGGAACAACTTCTGGAATTGTTTAAAATAGCTGAAAGCTTTATAGCCGAAGTGCTGCAAGGCTGCAGGTCTAGAATAAACATTTTTCTTCAAGGCAACCTCTGGAGAAAGTTTGTTTGCATACCTCTTTCCAGATAATCACAGAGAAGTAAACTCTTTAGGATGCTTCAATAATCATTGTACTTATTCATTTAGAATCTCTACTGTATGTGATATCCCAGGCTGAACTGGAAGAACATTGTTAAAGCTAATGGCTTTTCTTAGAAATAAAAATCAGGGCCATCATTCCTGCAGAATAGCTTAATATAAAATGAATTATTCATTTACTTAAAAAGAGGAAAAAAACATGATTCTGTCACACAACTTGAGCCATTAAAAAGCATTTCATGTGCTTCTTAGTGCTTTCCTTAATTTTCAACTTATCTTTTTTTTAACTTCATCCACTTTTTTTTTTTACTTTTATAAATGTCAGACATAATCTGACAAAAATTAAATTGGTAGAGGTCTAAGATTAATGCTGGTTAAAGAGGTATGTGGGCAATTAACTTTCTGTGATTAGCCTTGTTGTTAACCAGACACACTTTAAAAAAAAAAAAAAAAAAGTAGTAAATTATAGAGAGATACCTGATGAAGGCTACCACAGGAGGGGCAAGAGATGGAAATTACTTCTTTCTACCAGTTGATCCTCCATGCCATTTTTAAACTGGCACAACAATTTTTGCCTAGGAATAATGCCAGCCTAACAGATGGCCATAAGTGCTGCTCTTCAGGGGAAACCAAAATGTGCATCAGCTTTGAGGATTTGGCTAATATTCTTATCCAGGGGATATCAAAGCAGAAATCTGAGCCAGATTTTCTTCTCAGTTATAAAGGTGTAAAAGTATACAAATGAAAAACTGAAATCCTTCTTTTTACAGTCTTAGTATCAGAGAATGAAAACTTTTGCTCTTTTATAGACAACCATCAATAACAAATCCAGTTTTAGATCTATTCAGACCTGAATCTTTACAGGTTGCTTCTCAAGGCTGATCATTTTAGGTTGTTAGTCTTACAAGACTGGCTGCACACTTGTCTCGATCCTGATTTCTGGGAGTAGACCTTGTATTGGTTTTGTGTGGCAAGGTTTTGGTAGCGGGGGGGGTTACAGGGGTGGCTTCTGTAAGAAGCTGCTGGAAGCTTCCCCTGTGTTCGAGAGAGCCCATACCAGCCGGCTCTAAGACGGACCCGCCGCCGGCCAAGACCGAGCCAATCAGTGATAGTGGTAACGCCTCTGTGATAACATTTTTAAGACGGAAAAAAAGTTGGGACGGCGGTATTCGGCAGCGGGAGAGAGGAGTGAGAACATGTAAGAGAAACAACCCTGCGGACACCAAGGTCAGTGAAGAAGGAGGGGGAGGAGATGCTCCAGGCGCCGGAGCAGAGATTCCCCTGCAGCCCGTGGTGAAGACCATGGTGAGGCAGGCTGTCCCCCTGCAGTCCATGGAGGTCCACGGTGGAGCAGATATCCACCTGCAGCCCGTGGAGGACCCCACGCCGGAGCAGGTGGGTTCCCGAAGGAGGCTGTGACCCCGTGGGAACCCCGCGCTGGAGCAGGCTCCTGGCAGGACCTGCGGATCTGTGGAGAGAGGAGCCCACAGAGCAGGTTTTCTGGCAGGACTTGTGACCCCGTGGGGGGCCCACGCTGGAGCAGTCTGTGCCTGAAGGACTGCACACCGTGGAAAGGACCCATGCTGGAGCAGTTCGTGAAGAACTGCAGCCCGTGGGAAGGACCCACGTTGGAGAAGTTCGTGGAGGACTGTCTCCCGTGGGTGGGACCCCACGCTGGAGCAGGGGAAGAGTGTGATGAGTTCTCCCCCTGAGGAGGATGAAGCGGCAGAAAATAACGTGTGATGAACTGACCGTAAACCCCATCCCCGTCCCCCTGTGCCGCTGGGGGGTTGGTAGAGAATCTGGGAGTGAAGTTGTGCCCGGGAAGAAGGGAGGGGTGGAGGGGAGGTGTTCTGAGATTTGGTTTTATTTCTCATTACCCTACTCCGGTTGATTTGTAATAAATCAAGTTAATTTTCCCCAAACTGAGTCTGTTTTGCCCGTGACGGTAATTGGTGAGTGATCTCTCCTATCCTTATCTCGACCCACAAGCTCTTTGTTATATTTTCTCTCCCCTGTCCAGCTGAGAAGGAGGGGGAGTGATAGAATGGCTCTGGTGGGCACCTGGCGTCCAGCCAGGGTTAACCCATCACAGACCTACATTGACCTTTTGGTTTGGAGCTTAATACCACATTCAGGCTCAAAACTCCTCAATTACCCACACAACCTATATGGTGTCTCACATTTTTTGTCTCAGGTCTTAATCCTTTTAGGAAAATAGAAGGAGAATAGATGGACTGACAAAAACTGAAACTTCATCCTACAAGCAATCTGGATACAACCAGCTTAAGTCTCACCCTGAGTACAGTGAATAAAAAAAAGTTCACTATAAACACAGGGGTTTTTTTCCTTTATCTGCTCTGACCATTTCTGGTGTTAGATTGGGTCTAGTATGCTCTACCTTAATGTATATACCAGTAAGATCAGATATTTTTTACTTTCTTTTCCTTTCAAGCCTCTGCAAGAATAACTGTCTTAAAGCAACATCTTTTATTTGATAACATTATAATATCTAAAAATACACTGTCTCACTTGATTTTATATTTCACTGCCAGCTTGGTGAGACAGCCTTTTCTCCAACCACAAAACTGAACAAATATAATATTCTGGCTCCAGGTTTTCTGTTTCCTGCTGGTTTGATGTGGTTTGCTTTCTCCGAGAAGAGAACACTGGAATTATTGATGCTACTTAGACATTGTATCTTAACAACTCTTCAGGTCCTAGCAATCGCTGGAGAACACACACACATTTTGCTGTCTACTGTGAAAACTAAAAAGAAAATACTTTTTTTTCTGCAACACAGAATCAACATGTTAGAGAGAGACAGGTGGAAACCAACCAACCACCAAAAAAAACCAAACAACCCAACTTAAGATAATTCACACACTTTTTTGCATACACCACCTAAAAAAAATGTCTATAGAGAAGATTAGAATTGTTACATGAGGGTCAATTAAACATACAATGCAGGTGCGTTATATAGGTCATGATCTCAGGACCTGTTAATCTTTTCTACTCTGTGGAAAGGAGCCATTTTTTGTCTGAAGTAGTTCTTCCAAACACCTTATTTTTATATTAATATTAGATCTAATGCTTTCGCCACACCTTTAAATGTCAGGGAAAAAAGAAACTAGTAAAATTACTTCCAAGTAGCAGACTTACACACAATTTGTTTTCTTTTTATCATAAAACATGCACAACTATTCCTACATAGTTTTAAAAAAATCTTATGGTATTAATGTAACTTAGCATTTTCTTCTAATCAAAACAAATAAAAACAGGGAGAAAAAATCCACCTATGCAAGTAAATGTGAGTTACATCTAGGAAAACCTGAGGTAGAGGTTAGATCAAACAACTTAGATGCCTGCAAGCAATGTTAGAGAAGAAAAAGAATTTGAAAGAAAACCATAACCTACATTTATAGCTAGGACACGATCATACATCTTCTGTCAACTCCCTCCGGCCTGAGCCCAGCTGATTGCTGTCACCCTTACACCACAAGCTATTGCTTCTGGTGATTTTGCTAGCTATGGTTCTCACATAACTGTATGTTAACCTATTTCAGTCAAAATGATTTAACTTAGCAAAGGCCTGGTACTTACTTTGCTTAAGCTAGCATTGTCTAATTTACCAAAATAGATTAGGGATTCCTTTCAGAAGGAGTAGAAAGCTAGTTACAAAATGTCACACGCTTTGATATTTGTATTGGTTGTGATCAGTGCAAAATCTGTACCAAGGATACTGTTCTGTGTATGTTAATACAGCCATTTGTACTTTGTACTTACAGTTTTCTTCATTTACATTTAGCTAATCAGCTTGGACTGATGTCTTAGTGTTATTTATGGCTGTGCTTTTCCGAAACATACAGAAGCAGTTTTTATAGGTTACATTATTTCAGGAAATTTTTACCACCCTCTAAGTACAGTATTAATTAAAAATGCCTGATACTTTCTAAAGCTGAATGACCTGCATTTCCTCTGGCTCCAGAACTGAGTCACAATAATTGAAATTCTTAGTTTCAGCATAAAAATTTCAAAGTAAAACCTAACTATGCCAGCATGGCTCATTAACCCCTTTCAATTGCTTTTGGTGCTTTCAAAGGTGCTAGCTGCTACAGTGTGGGAGAGCATCTGAGAAAAGTGGTAGATGATAAGGTAAAATGCATTTCTGTTACCATCTAAAAGGTACATCATCTTTTGTGATAACATTTGCCTGGAACTCTGACAGAGGAGAGGTGTTGACTTTTCTTGTAATAGAGAAGTTACAGCTAATCCTACAGGAAATTTTAATCCTAAATTTTGACCACTTTATGTTGAAAATGGGCATGAAGCACATATCTATCTTTGCAGTAGTCAAAAAATAATCACACTCAAGTATATTATTTACTACTCTCACTGTTTTTGACAGTTACTCTCAGGTAACATCTACAATGTTACCTGACAGGTAATAGAGGGACAGAAAATTAAATTTAATTAGCACCTTAATCTTAACATATTGCTTCACAAATATTAATGGAACTTTTTGCACCAAGTTGGAGAAAAACTATCTCATTATGATAGCAGATTGACTACTACTTCAATTTTACATTTAAGTCAACATTTTTATACACATACTATTATTTGTTTATATAAACACAGTAATAAAAATGCTACTTTAATTTTAATAGGTAAAGCATATAATCATGTAATCAATATTCTATTTTTAGTCTATATTTTACATGTTGACCTCAGGAATTATGTTGAAAATTGGATAGTGGTCTCACTTTGCATGTTATTTCTGATAATGTACTGCTATTTTCTATCAAAGATAATTTTATATATGTTTAAACTACAAAAGAAAAGACTTTTTTTTCCCCCCAGTTCACTATTAATATAAGGGGAGCCAGGAAGTCAAATAATTACATAGGGTGCCTTCATATATAACCTTGGGAATGTAGAAATAATTAATTGCTAAAGCTCTTATGTTTTATTAATGTCATTATATTACTGTTATTTTGAAGTATGAAGTATGGAATATATCAGGACATAGTAATTGCTGTGCTTATCTTACCATGATATTCCTAACAAAGCAGAAGTACTGACATCTATGACTCAGCCAAGGCTATTAACCTAATTAACTCTGCAATGAAGAGGATACTGTGCTCTCTCACTTGAATTTCCAGTGAAGTTTCCGTTCCTTCACCCCCCCCCCCCAAAGTCTTAAAAAGAATTTCTGGCTTCTAAAGTATATTTTTGCATCAGTGCTCTATTGAAAGGTAGACGACCGCTCTTCTCTGTGTCTTGTTTGGATTCAGCATCAAACTATGGAAGTCTGGCCAGGACAACTGATCCACTGTTTGTTCAATCCCAAACACTCTCGCTGCCTCTTTTAGAGTGGAGCGGCAAAGCAAAACTCAACTCAGAACTGTGTCACCTGATCATGCTATTTAGTCAAATCAAACATAACGATGACTGGTAACATCAAAAGCAAGTCTTCTCTTGCTTTTCACCATCCCTACTCTTTATTTAGGCAGGACACTGCCTAAAATAGAAGCAGATAATATATGACCCCATGAATATTGTCCAATACCAAACACACCCTTTCACTAATGACAGATTTTACCTATAATTAAATTAAATTTACCATTCCTTTCATGCCATTTTAATTCATATGCCCATTATGACTTTTTTAATCCTCTTCTCATTTTATTATTTCAACTGCACCCTCAAAAAATACAAGCTATTTTGCAAGATACACATTTACTCATTTTATTGTAGCCTTTACATAACATACACGTGTGAAAGAAGTTTGCAATGGAATCAGTTTGTGAAGTAGCAAGAGGTCGTAGGGTTAGTTTTATTTGGACTTTTTCCTTATGTTCACAGCCTTCCAAAAACCACAAATGGAAAAATAAAATACGGAATGACAGAACATGGATAGTCAAACAATATCTGAAAACTGCTCAAGCTGTCACTAGCATTTTAAGTACGTTTATTGTTCATACACCACGTGGCGATCATATGCAAGAATCTATTCACAACAACTATTGCCTTTTATAGTTACCAATTTACTATGTATGTATATATGGGAGTGCAGAAGGAAAAGAGCTTAGAAGAATGGACAAGACAACATTTAACTGTGTTATCTTGTTAACAGGTGTTTAGAGTGAAAGTGAACATACCATGGAAACTATAGATTTCAAATGCTGCTGCAGATTTCCACTGTTTTGTTACTGCAACATCAACAAATGACAGTTCATTCCAATTCTGGTCAATGTTACCAATTTAATCCTTACTTTAAGGGGGCTGGAACATCAATTATTTATCCAAGTTAGTTTGAAACATGGTCTACGTTGCAGGCTCAATTCTATGTTGCTGTAAGGTGAATAAATAGGTCACTTATGAATTTCTGTTGCTCATACCTGACCTGTCCTGCACTAAAATACACAATGAATTTCCAGTCACTTGGAAGAGAACAAAATAAGACAGTCCTTTTTAAGTGGACACCATTTCTCCATTAAACATAATGATTCATTTGCTCTGCTGTACCAGCAAAAGAAGAAAACTTTCAAGTGAACAAACCCTGTTCGAAAGCTGTGTTAATGTTCACCACTGTGGTTCTAAGGATTCAAAAACTCAGGCCTCACAAAACTTCCCCACAGGAAAGAGGAACCAGCACAAAAATAAGGACAACAAAAAAAGACTTCTATTTTTCCCCAATCCTGACTTTTATTGAATGTAATTCAAAAGCCATATTTTCAGATGTAGGACAGAAACAAAGGCTGTTGCTGCATTGCATGATGAAGCGTCATGTACCTAAGCAGAGCTAACAGATTATCCCAAACAGCAGGCTGATAGCACAGCTGTACACCACTCCCTCTAGTTGTTTCTGGGACAATACAAATATACCTGCACACTATTACAGAGTATGGACATGCCAAATGTCCTCTCTCTATGACACATATTGCACATGATCTCACTTCTCCAGAACAAGATAAATCTAAAACTACATCCAGTCACTTACTAATAAAACTAACTGAAAGTACCCCAACCACAGAAAACATTAGTAACAACGGAAATTATTTTTCATTTATATTTTTTCCGCCAGTTACCTAACATGACTTGGTTGAAAGCAGACCATGCCAAAAGAATACGTATTTTGACCTAAAGTATTTTTTCTTATGAACAGGATTACATTTTAGACAAGATAAAAGGCAATAAAAAAGGAACCTCTAAAACCTCTTCAAACGCCCTGACTTCCAGGCAGTGAAATATTCTGTTCTTCGTCTTTTGAACAATGAGGAAAAAAAGGCCACACAAATCTTCTAATTTAGGGGGGTGGAGAAACGTCCAACTAAAAATTATATTAATTACTTGATGAGCTCATTTTTTAGTGTAAAGTCTATATTATCTCTAGTGATGTGACATGAGTCATCCTCAGATTTCCTGGGGAGGAATAATCCCATGCATCAGTATATGCTGGCTGCCCAGAGAGTTGTGCAGTCTCCATCTGTGGAGGTGATCAAAACCCAACTGGACACAATCCTGGACAACCAGCTCTAGCTGACCCTGCCTGATCAGGGGAGCTAGACCAGATGATATCAAGAGGTTCCTTATAACCCAAATCTGTGAAAAACATGGCAGGATAGCTCACTGCAACCAGAATGTAACATTTAATTTACTTACGTGTGTCGTACTAAGTTGTGCATCCTGACAGACATTTTTAGAATAAAACCAACAGTTAAACATTACTTCTTGACACCATTGTCTTTACTTTCCATTAAAATGAAACCACAGACTTTTCCTAGTTTAAGTTTATGCAAGGGAAAAATAGCACAAGCAAAGCTAAATGACAGAAACTTTTTTCTTTTACAGTGCTTACCAACTGTCAGAGGAGAGAGGAAAAATTCTTGCAGTGTCAAAAGTTTGCAGTTCACTTGTTTCCAACTAATTGACATTATGCCACAAGAATCCAACTTGCAGTATGGAATAATTAAAAAGGAAAATTGAAAATTACCTGGCTCCTATTTAAAGTTCCCAGTGGGAAAGACACAGACAAGTCTGTACAATGTTGTACCTTGCTAAGAAAGGTCAAGCCTTTGGGCTGCATTGAGCTACAGACAGAATGTCATCTACCTCAAAGGCGCATGGCCTTTGATTCCATAGATTTAAGTGTTTAGATTGTGTTTCAGTGGCTTAAGACACAAAGAAGCCTCGACAGACTTAAACTTTCCACTGACATAAACGAGGGTAACTGGAACTTCAAAACAGATGTCATCATTTTGCCCTTCTTACGACTGAAATAAGGGTGAACAGAGAACTGAAGTCTGAAACAGAAATAAAGGCAATCTGTCTTTCTTTCTAGGGGAAGGCATTTTGGTAAGTATAGAAATGATACTGAGAAATCATTCCTAATATTCATCTTGCCACCCTTTCTAAATGTCACAATGAATATGATATCTAAAAGCAGTTTTGATTTATTGATTAAGAACTTAAGGTCAAGCTATCTCATGGGCTTGTGCAGTAAGAAAGAGTATCTGAGAAATACTATTATATACAGGAGCTATTTGTCATGGAACAAGGTTACCTCTCTTACTATAATCTAAAGGAAAAATGTATGATTTGAGTTTCTAAATAGGCCTGTGAAAATTAATGAAGGCTGGATGCTGAGTTCCAGAAAGATTCCTTTGAAACCTGCTCTTAGATCTTTTAAGCATGGTAATTTATACTATCAATATTCAGATTAGTCACATTCAGGAGTGGTCAGGTGGTTAAGAGATTACTGAGGTGTATAAAATCTGTGGGAATGGATATTGTATAAATTTGATGTCATTTTGTTCCAAACAGTTTTTTAAAAGTAGCTATTTAATGTCATGCATCTCCTTATTTTATATATGTGGGAATCTTGAATGAATTGTGAACTTCACAGTAAATCAAGAAGTTACTTTTTATGTGAAGTTGTCTTTACTTAATAAAAAAAGTGATTAGTATCTAAAGTTAACTTTTAAAAAAATGTTTTCATTTTTTCCTACCTACTTATAACTTGCTTATAAACATGCATTCTCAAAACAAGTCACATATATTAACATTTCTCAAAGAAATTGTTATACTTTAAGCCCACCGAAATTTGTAAGATACATTTCAAGTCTTTTTCCATTTTATATCAAGTATTTCATACAACGAGATTTTTGTTAGTTTTGCAACAGCTTTTAGGAGTCTCAGCTCGTTTCCTTCTAGATTTTGAACCTTTAGTATCCACTTCTATCTTTTGACCTGAACTCATCTTGATGTGTAGAAGACAAAAAAAGCAGTGAGAGCAGATACTGTAAGAGTGGTTTACTTCCAAGTGATGAAAACAGGTATGAATTAATTATCATTACAGCTGAGCAGCAAGTGACTATGACAATGCATTTTGACAAAATGTAATAATATAATAGGAAAAAGATAAAATATTTTTTCCTCAGAAAGCCAAAAATCTAAGTGAGGTATATGACATGAAGGTTATACTCCAATTTGTGTCATCAGCAGTAAGTGGGCCAGATACAGGAGTCATGTACAAGCCACATATATGAATGGGTATAAACAGAGACACAGTTCTTGGATGGGACTACATCCAATATTAGGATGACTACAGTTAGGAGTCTACATATGTGCTAGATGTCCAATTCCTACTCTTGCCATAGGGAGTCAAGCACCAGTAAACATTAGGTGCCAGTCTTGAATCCCACCCAAAAAATGGGATTCCCACCCATTACCAGGTGCCATATGACATTTCAGACCTCACATTTAGTTTAGCATAAAACAGTGATGCTAGTTGTGTTGAAGGACAGAGAGATGGAAAAGCTTCATTACCCCTCAGAGTGACAAACCAAGAAAAGTGTGCATTACATTCCTTTTTTTCCAGGGATGATAGAGAAAGCAGTTGATCTATATTACATCTAAATACAGGACCTCAGAGGCAGAATGGTCCTTATTGCCCTGACTCCCTAATATTGTGCAACACAAGGCTCTACCAAACCACTATGGTGGCCCCTATAAGGCATTGCATGGATGTAAAGAAACACAGAACATGTATGGTTTCAGAGAATGGAACCCATTGCTGCCTCCAAGGTTTTTCTTCAAGCTGTTCTGCTAATCCCACATAATCTCCAGGGCAAGTCTGTGCGCTCAGAAAAGCTCGGCATTAACTCATACTTACTCCCTCAGAAATCAGTTGAGACAATATTCAGCCAAGGATCTTGAAAAACCTTGCCTTGACAAAAGGAGATGCAGAAATTTTTACAGGAATAAACCCAAAATATAACTACAGCAGTAGATCTGTGACAATATTGTTGAATTCGGCATAAATCAACACCTGCTAACTGCCAAGTCTCGCAAAGAGGTTTGTCCATCTGTACTGTACAGCTAGACAGCTACTGAAAGTCACTGTCAATATTTCAGGCTGGCACAATGATTTATGACAATGGACACTAAGGGGGGGGGTTAGAAAAAGATGTGCATTGCCTTAGTTTAGACTTCTTGTTAAACTTGAACCATAAGTACAACAACAAATAATTATATTATCCTGTCCTTATTTTAATAATCATTTTGGTTTTCTTTTTGTGCTAAGATTGAGAATCATGCTTTAAGACATTGGACCCACTTGGTTTCTACTTTATTTGTCAGAAGCACTCACAGAATGTGTATAATTTTGAAGAGGTTGTTTTACTGTTGTCCTGCAACTAGAAGTTTTAAATATTTCTGGAATTCACCTTCCTCAGGGAGCATGAAAGAGGAGACAGCTAAGGGATGGTGTGTCAAACCATCGGTACCTATTATGAGAGTTAATATACTGAAATACCTGTAATTTTAGCACTGATTTAATTTTATTGTGTGAATACATCTCTAATACAATTTACTATGGAATTAGTAATCCTAGTTTCAATTTCTCCCTGTCTCTAGATTTACGGGTTAAAAAAGGACTGGAAGAAAGTCAAAGAAATTCCAGACAACCTATGAGCCTAGAGGAAATACCAGATGAACATAAGTATCTTTACATCTCTGTCCTTGCAATTAATTTGTACTTGAGCTTCAAGTGATGACTGCAAGGCTGGAATTGGTCAATGGGCACAAACTAAAAAACATGAAATTCCATCTGAACATGAGAAAAAATATTTTTACTATTAGAGTGGTCAAAGACCAAAACAGGTTTGCCCAGAGAAGCTGTGGGTTATCCACTTTTGGAGATATTCAAAGCCTGACTGGACACATCCTGGACAACCTCCTCTAGCTGGCCCTGCTTGAGAGGCAGAAGGCTTGGGGTGGACTAGGTGATCTCAAGAGGTCACTTCCAAACCTCAAAAATTCTGTGATTCTGTGAATTTCAGTTGTGTTAATATGAGGGATTTATCATCCTCAGAATAACTCCTTGCTCATGTCTGAATAAAGACAGGTCATTCATTTTTCTATGCCACGTAACATTTGAGTTACAATACAGAAACTTAGAGGTGAAGGAGATCTCACATTATATAAGACAGAGACAAATTTTAAAACAAACAAACAAACACCCAGCCTCCCCCCCCCCCCCAAACAACAACGAGGAACTCTGTGAACTCCTTGCTTCCTTTGCAAGCCTGACTGCACATCATTTCTGTAAAGTTCCAAAATTTAGGAGAAGTAATTTTAGTTTTGTTGTTTTGTGTGAATGGCAACTGAGCTTCCACTGTAGATAGTAGTCTTTAAAAAAGCATAGGAATTACTCTATTATATGTGTGTCTTTATGGCTGAATGAATAATCTTCTAGAAAGGAAGTATCTCTTCTAAATCAATCCAGGCTGGGTTACCAGTTTTGCATTCCATTTAATTCTTGGCAAGAAATTTTCACAGTCATTTTGCTTATGACAATTTTTTTTTTTCTGAGTCTATAGAGTCATCCTGGCTTTCTGAATAACAACTGAAAAGACAGAACTTATTTAGGTGTCTTGAAATAATTTAATTGATTTATATAAAATAAAGGAACCCCATTCTAACTGCTTAGGACTGGGAATATTTGGAAGACACAGACCTGGTCTAGCCAGACTTCTCCTTTACCCACAAATCTTCTGAAGTGAACTGTGAATGTTGGGATCCTACCTATCCTTCAGTATTTAAGATCACAGCTAATTATTTTAAGAATAGGTCTTGTTTAAACATTTCCATCCAACATGGCCTGTTACACAGCATACTAATTAACAGAAAATCATTCTATGTGAAGAGAGTGATTCACTACTGTGATGGAGTCCAAGTATATTTGTAATAAGAAGTGATTAAATTAACACATTTTGTGCTACTTCCAAAACTGTAAATCCTTTTTAAAAACCAACCTTAGCTCTTCATTACGGAAAACCTAGAGACAATATAATAATGGATCATGAATCATTTAAAAACTGGTTGAGAAACTTTGTTACTGGTAGATATTTAAGACAGTAGACCAGCATTTTATCTTAGACTTGCATAAAATACCAACTTCAAAAGTGTCATGGTAATTTCACAGAGTCTGTCTAACACCACCGGCACCAAGTTAAATGAATAATGTCTGTATTTAATATTTTGTCATATAAGCTGAGCAAGAATTACAAAAGTTATTGAAGGTAGAAATGTTAAAATATTAGATTTACTGCTGCATATCAGGCAACACAGAGGATATACTTCTAGAAGTATGGTTTTCTTCAAATTTTTGCCTTAAAGCTGTGATTTGACAAAATAATACTAAATAATAGAAACAAGAGCAGAGAAATACAGATGACAGTAAATAGGGAGCAGTGTAATGAGCAGTCAGCTCTAAGACAGAAGAGTTAAAACCCTGGAAAGTAAAAGGAATTGATGGTAACTCATATATGATATAAAAAGGGAAGACAAATAACAGTTTCTCTATCAGTACGCTACACACGAATAATATATACATACATTAGACCTAATCCCATCTTCTATATATCATCCAGCTGAGGCAGTAAGTAAAACTGCCAAGAACAAGAGAGGAATGATTTTTCAGCACGCTACCACTGCTGCATGTAGAATCTATATTATTAAAAAAAAAAAAGAAAAATGAAAAATGTAGTTTCAATTGAAAATATGAAAACAGCAACAAGAAAATGCATCTTTTTTTTTTTTTCCTGAAAAAAAGCCAGAAACCTGCTAGGCAACAGCAAAAAGGATGTATCTGAGACTTCATGAAATATGTTAAAACTTAAATAAGTAAAAATTGGGTAGCAATTACTCCAGTGGAGACCATGAACAAGATGGTATTGGTCAAGACCCAGAGAAACAAACTACACCGATGGAAAGAAAAAACAAAATAGGCACCTAGGAGGAGGCTCAAAAAAAAAAAATGTGACTGCAATAAGATGAGATGTGACAGATATAGATGTGGGTAAATGGAAACAATACCAATGACAGAGATGTGAAAGTAATCCCAATCAGCAACTGAAATTATACATGAAAATTGTTCTGCCTTGAAACAAAAAAATAAAAGGGGTGTAAAAAGAGGTTTTATGTAAGATGCCATTTAAATAACTAGAAGGAAAGCAAAAGAAGTTGTATTAAAAATAAGGAAGTCAGTACATTGCAGTTCCAAGAAGTAATGGAGACTGTGAGCATGGAAATTTTCACTCATCTCTGTAGACTGACTCTTAGCCTTGAGCTATAAATCAGTAAAGGGTAATCAGATTCATCGCTAGGAACTGGAGCTAATCAGACATTTTCCACATTTCCTTCAGTTGAACCAGGGGCATTCCTACTCCTGCAGATAGGAATGAAGATCTATCAGGCTAGAGATAAAACACAGAAATGAATGTGGTTTCAGGCTTGTATTTAAGGTACCTCCATCCTAACTAAGTGAAAGATACATCTTATGGTCCCTGCCACAAGCAACGTTTGACCTTTGAAACAAATAATTACTTTCTACCAGATGAACAAGAGATCCTAGAGGAGCAATTTAACGGCTACAACTATTCTACCCTTAAAGGTATACTCTGTAAAGTTGTTCTTGACCATTTTTCTGCATTGGACTCCAAAGGTCTGAGAAGGAGAAGTTAAATAAGACACCATATAAAAGTGAAGCATTAATTTCATTTTGATGCTCAAAATAATCAGAGCACAAAGCCATGAAGAAAAAATGCTTAATTAATAAGCTGAACTTTGCTTGGACATGATTTTTCTGAAAATCATGTAAACAATTTTGAATAATTTTCTGTTTTATTAAACCAGTTGCAAAGTTTCACAGGTGGCTTAGCATCTGTAGGTCACATCTGAAATAATCATTCTCTGTGTCTGATGAACCAAGCACATCAAGAAGTTCAGTCCTGCTTTTATAAAGTAGATGGATTTATTAAAAAGGAAAAAAGAAAGATGAACCTTTCTAATCAGTGTACGTGTGCATTCTTTTCATCTTTCTTGATCAGACCTGGAAAACTAGCCTTGGGTTCACTGGTGTGTGCCTTACTGTGTGAGAATTATACCATTATTAGCAACTGTCTCATTGCTTTGAACTAAAAAAGCAGACAATAATGCTCAGGACTTGAAAAGCTAACAGGATGCGCTAAGAAACCAAATTGATCAGTTCGGCTTACCAGCAGCATAGTTACTATCACGTTTTGAAATTTCACAGTGAAAAAATAGCAATTTAAGAAAAAAATATTTCTTTTTTTTAATATCTATCAATTTGTACTTATTACTTCCTTTAACTCCTCACTATATCTGTTGTCTCCACCTGAGGGATTTCTAGGAAAGGATCATCACTTTGTCCTGTGATCCAGAACACTCAGAACAATATATTGCTTTTGCTCTGTGCATCTGTCATGGTTTAACCCAGCCAGCAGCTAAGCGCCACACAGCCACTCACTTACTTCCCCCACACCCAGTGGGATGGGGGAGAGAAACGGAGGGAAAAAAGGTAAAACTCATGGGTTGAGATAAGAACAGTTTAATAGAACAGAAAGGAAGAAACTAATAATGATAACAATAACAATAATAAAGTGACAATACTAATAAAAGGATTGGAATATACAAAACAAGTGATGCGCAATGCAATTGCTCACCACTCGCCGACCGATGCCCAGTTAGTTCCCGAGTAGCGATCCACCCCCCCAGGCCCACTCCCCCTAGTTTATATACTGGGCATGATGGCACATGGTATGGAATACCCCTTTGGCCACTTTGGGTCAGCTGTCCTGGCTGTGTCCTTTCCCAATTTCTTGTGCCCCTCCAGCCTTCTTGCTGTCTGGGCATGAGAAGCTGAAAAATCCTTGACTTTAGACTAAACACTGCTTGGCAACAATTGAAAACATCAGTGTGTTATCAACATTCTTCTCAAACTGAATCCAAGACATAACACTATAGCAGCTACTAGAAAGAAAATTAACTCTATCCCAGCCAAAACCAGAACACCATTATTAAAAAAAAAATACCACCAAAAAAACAAAACAAAAACCAACCAAAACTAAAAAACAAATACACAAAACCCCAACCAATTCCTAACATTAATATTAACAAGGTGTTTCAAAGTACAGTCTTTATAGTACAACATAGAATTAGTCTTAGATTAAGAAAGTAAATACTATAAAAACTCCTTTAGGAATTGCTGGTATACCCTTTGTTCTCTCTCTAAACTCTTTTCATCATCATCTTTTTTCAATTGTTTTCACATATTTATTTTAATATTATTTTATTTCTGGTACTTAAAGTGATTTTGTTCTTCCCCATTCAACCAACCTAACTTCAAACACGACATTTTTCAGTGTATTTTGTCTGTAGACACTTCCCTGCATTACTTGAGTGTTTTATTAACTGTACTATTTATTTACAATCCTAGAAATTTTCTCGGTATGAAAAACATTTCTCTCATTTTTTGAGAAAAGACTTTTATTCATATATCCTTCAGAATACAACCATCACTGTCCTCAGCTATGGGGAAATCTTGCTTACAACAGACTGACTTTTGACCCAGACATAGACTTCCACTTTGCAACTAGAGTTATTTTAAATGCTGTTTCTGCTCTTCAACATTCCTAATTCCCTAAAAAAGGTCACTTTGTCCAAAAAGCTGGATTGAGCAGTTTTTATGTGGCTAAAAGATAAATGCAGTTTGAATCACATGTGAATAAAAGTCTTCTCTTGGAGATTCTCTTGAGCTGAAAGGCTGAATCCAATTATGTTTTTAAACTGCCACAAGATAAACATGCTTTGAACTCTATCTGAGTTTAAGAAAAGAAGTTTCTTTTTCCTGTAGTGCTGTGCTTTTTTTCTTGTAGCAACTCATTTCCTTAAGAACTTTCAGTTCTAAGAATCAACATGTAAAAAGGATTCCTCTGTATATTGATAATATTGCTGAGAGCACAGCTGAAGTACTGTGTAAATTTTTTTTTTAAGCCTTCTTATTTTTGTTACTCTTCATCTAATAAATGTTTCTTGTCTCATGAAATATCCTTCCCCTTCCTCTCTTCCATCTCTGTTTCCATGGTCTTTCCTCTTTCTGCTTTTTACTTATTTCACTATCATGGAACAGTGAATCTTCTGCAACAAGAAAAACTTTTCCTAACAAAAGAAAAAACTCCCTCTCATTGTAACATACAAAATAAGCAATTTCCATACAGATAGAGATCTATCAATTGTTCTGTGCTGGTTAACAAGAGCCCTGTCCTGTCTGGAACAGCAAAAGCATTTCATAGAGACAAAGTCAACATCAGAGATATTAACAATTGAATATTTAGGAGTGCTAGCATTTAATTAGATGATTCATTTCATCATGAGTATTCCACAAGCCTATCCTTTCCTTAAGCACAATAATTTAAATACTTTTTTCCCCATTAATATAATTTAAGTCATTTCTCTTCAAAACTAATTTTGCCATTTCATTTGCCAGGTATTGATATATAGAGTAAGCAAAATGAGATGTGGGTAGGCAGCTTTGTACTCTCTTCCCTTTTCCTCATCATCCTTCCTTCCCATTAACTTCTTCATGGAAGAATTTTCTATCATTTCCTCCTAAATGTTTTTCCCCCTGTTCTTTTATGCTTCAAAGTTTTGTAAATTCACTCAGCCACTGCTCTTCCTATCATTCAGAAGATGTCAGTCTGTACCCCTCTTTATGTACCTTCCCATAAGCAAGAATAAAACCAGTATTTCCATTACATTAACACAAAAAGTCATCAAGACCTTGTACTCATTTTTCATGTTCATTGTTACTCTTTATACTTGTCATGGATTGATACAGACTGCACTGGAACGGCAACTAAGCACTACACAGATGCTCACTCACTCCCCCCGCAGTGGGATGTGGGAAGAGAATCAGAAGGGTAAAAGTGCGAAAACTCTTTAGTTGAGATAAAAACAGTTTAATAACTAAACTAAACTAATAATAACAAACTGTAATGAAAAGGAAAATACAAAGAGAGACAAATAAACCCCAAGAAAGACAAGTGATGCAAATGAAAACAATTGCTCACCCCCAACCAACCGATTCCCAGCCAGTCCCCGAGCAGCGGGACCCCCACCAACTTCCCCCCCAGCTTTATCTGCTGAGTATGATGTCATATGGTCTGGAATATCCCTTGGGTCAGTTGGGGTCAGCTGTCCCAGTTGTGTCCCCTCCCAACTTCTTGTGCCTCCCCAGCCTCCTCGCTGGTGGGGTGGGGGGAGAAACAGAAAAGGCCTTGGCTCTGTATTACCAGCATCCTGTATTACCAGCATCCTGTATTACCAATACTGTTTTCAGCACAAATCCAAAACATAGCCACATACCAGCTACTATGAAGAAAATTAACTCTATCCCAGCCAAAACCAGCACAATACCATTATTTGAATGTAGCCTTAATAAGCTAGGCTTCCACATATGCACACTTTGACATTTTTTCTACTATTGGATGAAATTGCACCAAGTAATTTCACTGAAGTAAACAAAAGTCAAACCAGGCAAATCTGACCCATAATATTTCCATTTTTATCCTTTTTTTGCCCTGCTTGTTTGTCCACTTCATAGGTGATTGTTCTGAGCCCACTACGATTGGATAAGAGTTGTGAGGTGCGTTTTCTTGTGAAGCACCTGATTGGGTCAGTGTCAAGACAAACTAGTTAGTATGAAAAGCAAAGATCAGAGAACATGCCATACCCACTTCAGAGTTCAGTGAATACCTTTTAACTCTTACTTGTTCTCAGACAACACAAGGGAAACTAGGTAACAAAGCTGCATGTTACAAATTGCTCCAGGCAGCTTAAATCCCAAGTGCTGCCTTGAGATCAAATTTCAGTACTGTGGCATGCATATCCTATCTCATCCCTGCATCATATTCACCTTTTTTTATATCTTTAAAGTTGGTGACTCACTTATTTTATGTAATCAAACATCTGCTTTCTGGCATCTTATCAAATCTGTTTGCAGGCAAAAGTAATTTAGAATGCTTTTCACTTCACATTACAAGCTCAAAAGGTTATATTTGAGTTTAAGATCCAAACATAATTTTTTTTATGGGCTTAATGACAAATATCTTTCCCTTCTATAAGGCCTTCTGTTAAGCAGAAACCTCAGAACTATACCAACATAGACAGGTTTCTGTCCAACAGAAATGTTATCCTGGTTTTCAAATCTAATTGTGCAGTTTGATCAAGGAATTATCAGCACACCGTGACTTTTAAATATATAAATATATGTAGGTTTTTCTGTGCCTAAAGATTAAAGTGCTCTCTCTGCTCCTCTGCTACCTCCTAAGCACTTGACAGTTAAGATCAGTGGTTCCACAGCTCATTACCTGTTATTGCAACCTATCCCTGATCTATTACAGATTCAGGGTCTATGATTTTGCAAAGCACCCTCTTGTAAGGCAAATCAATCATTCGCATTCTTCTCATTTATTATCAGCAGCTTCTGCTGACAGAAGCTGCAGCTGCACATCTCTTTTAAGACTCCCATAAATTTTATTCTATAGTATTATCTAAAGCCATATTTTTTCATTCTGAGAGCTACTTTATGTTTGCAAAATACATTTGTCAAAACCCCCAGCATTTATAAATGCATAGTAAAGGATAAATATAATATCAGACATAGTCATTTTGCTTTACAGTTGCAAAACTTGCCTGCACAGATGTAGAATTTCCTAGCTTGCAATATCAAAATTAACACTCGATGTTCAATCTTTTAGAATTAAGCCCTAAGCACCTGTTTTTCTCAGACATTCCAAGGTCATGCAGATAGATTAAATTGTTTGTCTCTTACCCACAGACATGTGGGTACAGACATGTACATTGCATGTACAAAATCTATGTAAACTTAAAAAGGAAGCGATGTAGAAGATCTCTTCCATTAGAAAAGGTTAAAAACCCTACCAAACGGCAACACAACCAACAACTGAATCACTTGGGTACATAGATTACTTCCACCATATTTTACGAAGTTTTTAACTTCTGTGTTTAATGCTTCACAACTAATTCTCTTCTATCTGTGCATTGCAGCATTTAAAGTTTCAAGGGGAAAAACAAACAATCCATTCTGTTTCAGTACACAGGATTCAGTAACAGAAGATTTATTTCTATGCTCTCTTTGAATTAGATTATCTTTGAGTGCACTGCATGTGTAACGAAGTTATCTGAGTATAACTTCTACAACATGAAAACATTCTATCAGCCTACCCAAGTCTCTGGAAGACAACAATAATTGTCACCACTACACTAGGGAAACTGTAGAACAGGAAGAATAAGTGGAGGCATGGATGGACAATACTGGAGACTAAGACTATACAAGTTGTTCACAGTGACCAAGGGAACCAATACCAGAGCTGAATAAACAGTAGCTGTCTCATAGCTGTGTGTCATGGCATGAGAAACTAAACATTAATAACTCAATTCTGTATTTTCAGAGGTAGGATTATGTATGTGCTATTTTGACTCTGGAGATAATAAGTATTTAATTATATGAACACAGACAATCGATTACATTTTTTGTAGTCTCAAGAAGCATTTTGCTTACTATAACGAACATAAACTCGCAACAGGACTACTAACAGATATTCACAACTCCTGAACCTCCCCCTAGCTCCATTCAGAACTGCTGAAAAAGATCATGATCATAGCCTGTATTAAATTCGTGAGTGTATACTGCAAGCACCTTCTCCTTTTCAGATATTTTTTTCGCTAGCATGTAGTTAGCAATCCTCTACACTATATAAGAAGTTCAAAATTCTAAGTGCAAATACTAACTGCTGCTGCCAGAAATTAGTTCATTTGCTTATAGATGTGTTCAGGAACATTACAAGGACTAACTACATACTTTCCTGTGTTCACAGGGTGACAGTGTTGTAAGAAATCAGGCCAGATAAACTTTTCAGAAGATTTCCCACTAAGTATATGGAGGATTTCTTCAGCTTAATAGTGTTTCCCGATAGAGGCAGTGGTTAGCAACAAATAAGGAAAATTAGAACTTTGGTCTCCATCTAGCAGAAATAAGTAAATACCAACACAATACAATCTCTCCTACAAATAAATAAGATAGGTCTTCAACAGTACTGTTTTAAAACCTGGCTTTGGAAAGAGATCTACCTGTTTTGGAAGATCTAGAATAGAATAGAATAGAATAGAATAGAATAGAATAGAATAGAATAGAATAGAAGTAATTTCGGTTGGAAGGGACCTACAATGATCATCTAGTCCAACTGCCTGACCACTTCAGGTCTGACCAAAAGATAAAACACATTATCTAGCACAAACAACACCCAAAAGCTTTCATTTCCTGTTTCTGGTTATTCAAAAGGTGATTCATAGCTCTAAATAAGCATTTCTACTCATAGCTAACATACCTTTCCAGGAATCAGCAAATCATTCCTCTACATACAAAAGCAACCCTTTTTCTCAAAGCTATCCTTTTTGTAACTGCTTTTAAAAGCAAGTGCAACTGTCCTCCATCCTCCCTGAAACTGGTGGTGGAAGATCTCTGACACTTATCTTTCTTACAGGGACTGCAGATAGTGTTTCCCTTTGTAAAAAAAAAAAAGGATACACAAGGTAAAGAACGTGTTAATGATTTTAAATCCCAAAATGTTTGCTTTATCTCATAGCTGCTCTGGGTTACAGCACACTGATCTGTATGCAGTTTTAGTTGCAAAAGCACTAACAAGGTGTGAAGCATCTACAACTGGGATTAAAACCAGAAACAACACACTGTGCTTATGACTGAGGGAATTAAAGTTTGACACCCCAAGGGACTGCTGGAAATTTTTTTGTCCTCCAAGGCATGTGTAAAATCACTCAGAAGTGTGGTTATCATTACTTCTTTTTTTCTTTTTCTCTAAACAGCAAGCTTGTGTTAACGCTATCCTAGTTAAGATTAATGTCAAAACAATCCAAGTTTTGTCTTCAGTGCAGAACAGAATCTGTCCCACACAGTACAGGAAGCATGTCAACAGAGGGCAAGAAAACGGAATTAGGTTTTTTTTACAGATATTAAAACAAAATTATTAAAGAACTTTACTAACTTGTACTAAATTAATATATTAATAACTGATAACAGTTTCTGAGGGAAAGAGAAGATATGTTTTCCTCCATTTCATTATTTCCTTTTATTTATTTATTTATTCATTTAAACATACTGATGAGCATTCTATTCTGTATGGCCTCTATCCCCCAAGTGCAACCCAATCTGGTGCTTCTAAAATCCAAACAGATTTATGGAGACTGACCAAATACTGGGACAACTTCCACTCAGCAAATTTAATTATTTGAACTCAGATGTTAATGGAAAACTCTCATCCAGACATATTCTCCAGTCCTACTGAACTGCTTGAATTTGTGAGTTTCCTATATATAGAGAGTGCTTTGAAAGCTAAGTTCAGTTCTCTTCTGAATATATAAGTTTAGTCACAAGAACTTCACTTGTGAATTAGCACAAAAAATTCCTTATCCTTCCTCTGCAGTAGCCTGTCAGTTTGGGAACCGCATAGCACAGTCTGCACAGCATTTGTAATGTTACTAAGAGAAGATGTGAAGAGACACACACAGAGCGCATGTTTTTCACTGTGGAGAAGGTGTTTAACTGTAGATCAATTAAACATGCAGCTGGAAGTTTTGCATAAAAGTGACGAAAAGCATGAAAGTATAGAAAAGCCTTAAGCCAAAACACTTGCACAGACCCTTGATAAAGCAGGAATGGGATCAACAACAGGGTGCTCGACTGCAGTCAGTAGATCGGAAGAGTAACTTAAACAATGATAAAATCTGGTTTTCATATTAGACAGATAATCACTATTTCTGAAGCTGATTGCAGTTTACTGCATAGCTCACATTTTCTTCCCAATATGCACTTCATCCCATAAAGCAACTGAAGCCCTCTTAAAGCAATGTATTCTCTATGGTAAGCCACGTCTACCAGTTGGCTGAAAACTCCAAATGTTGTCAGGAGACAAGCAGTCCCAAGTTGCTAGAAAGATTTTTCACAACAAGGGCTTTTCAAACTCAGGAGCCAAGTTACTTTAACAGGTTGTGTTGAATCACACCACTTTTGAAGCTTGTGACCAGTGTTTCAAGTGTAAATGAGCACCTAACTCTGCACATCTTCATAAAGAACAGACCTAACTAAGTAGTTGAGTTACATGGCACAGTATTAAGATGCTGCCTTAAAAAAGCAGAATCTCCAGGATGGCTGTTATGGATCAGTTAGGGACATCACCATTTGTTACTCACAGCAGGGCTCATAGGTTTCCTGATTAAGTAACAGTCTTAGGTGCAAATCCTGCTAGAAATCAAATGAATGCTGCTTGTACTGCAGCAGGCGTATAATCTTGCAAATGAGAATGGGATGCTAGTTTTTGAGCAGTGTTTATGGGTCTTTTTGCACTAGATGGAGGTCATACATCATTCACTACGTGTCACTCAGATTCTGTTAAAAACAAAAATTAGTACTTATCCATAAAACAAAAGAAGGAAATCTATTTTATTAGTCCCTTGGAAAATCTAAACAACTTATGCAACATCACACTTCCACCTACTAGAAAGCAATAAATTATGTATGTAGAAAGGGGAAATAAAAGTGGAAGTATCAAAGAAGAACAGAATATATCATAAGAATGCTGTTCACACTACAGGATGCAAGGTTCTATCGCTTTTTCTATTCTGAACCAGTATGCTCTGGGGATCATCTCAGCCTTAGAGCAATTCTTTTCACTTGACGTACTACTCTAAAGTGGATGTGCTGTGTTGCTTTTGGTTTTGTCCATTTCTGTAACTGGCAAGGAATTCCTAAATGCCACTGTGCAGGTACCTGTATTGGTGAGGTACAATAGGTAATCACTTCATATAAAATGTCATCATGAAAGTGTATTTAAACCAAGGCACAAATGCCAGTATTACCGGATACTTAGAGTGTAGGATAAGAACACTAAGAGATAAGAGACTGGGAATTACCTCAGAATTCCCAAGACCAGATATCAACTACATGCCTGGAGAAGTTTCAGAGAGAGGGAGAGGGAGTGGCACAAGTAACAGACTAAATGTCTTTATCAGGGAAAGAGCTAGCTACTCATAGCTTTCCAATTATCTTCTGGTACCCAAGCAGCTCAAATTCTTCAGTTAGAAGTAGCAGAAATCCAGCTTGTGGGGTTGGGTTTTTTTGTTTGTTTGTTTGAAGAGGAAAAAAAAAGAGAAAAAAAAAAAGGATACTTCAAAACATTGGCCTAAGTCAAATCTGCATGTCTTTTTACTTTGTTTTCTGTTTTGCCTAAAACTGGTTGAATTTAGCCTGATTTTTCACAGGCCACAAAGAATCTTCACTCTTCAGTTTCTTGAGAGGAAGTTCATATACAGTACCTCTAGTTTTTTCGCTGTTCTGGAATCTTCTGTTAATCCACATTCTAGGCTGTTTCCCATGTTTCAGCAACATTCGTTAGCAGCACCAGTCACCACAAGGGTGTAACTGTCAGCTAAGAATTATACAGCGGCTTATTGCAGTGGTTAACTTCAACAGGACTGTTGTGACAAATGACAAGGCATAAAGTAGATCTGAGTCATGACATTTCTGTATCTAAAATCTTGGCTCCTGCATATTGTTGCAGCTGCTTTGATCTGCCTAAACTCATCTGTTTCTTGCAGAACATTCTGAAACTCTTCACAAGCTTAGTTCTATTTACTATTAATCAAGTTATGAGAAAGCAGCAAAAATATCACATTTGCCTTTTCCTCTTGTATACTTTGCTGTAATATGAAGGCAGTATGCAGGCTGCTAATCATGTTAAAACACCTCTAAACTGAGACAGCTTTGGCTAACACAAGCAAGGCTTCATTTTCTCCTAATGGTAAGGTACGGTTTGCAAGAAAGAAGGATGCAGGAGGTTTTCAGGGTTCAGCATTTAGAGCAATAACGTCTCAGAAGAGAGGGTATTTTTTCTTAATTACCTCCATATTTACATTTGGTAGTTTTATTCATAGGAGAACATCCAATTACTCTTTTCTATAGATCACACAATTTCCTATCTACAGTTACAAAAAGAAAATCTAACATCAAGAAGTATGATCTGTGAGTTATTTCCTTCAATTTTTAATCTATTTACTAAAACTTCTTAATTGAAGACCATATTGCCTCATCCAGATTTCCCTATAGTTCATCATAAACAAGTTCTTCTGTTACTAAAGGCATTAAGAACTCTGAGTCCCCATAAATGCATACAACCATCCCCCTAAATTCTTTACTTCTGTCATCCCCTTTTCCTTCCTTGTTCCAACTGCGTGCCTAGCTGGTAAGATATGGTAGACACTATATGTTTATTCTCAGTTTCTGTTTTAAGTTCCCTTACAAAGAGTGACTGGATCAAAAGAATTTCCTTGAGGGTTGCTCTTGCTTTAGGTAGGAGTTAAGAAGACTCTGGGGACAGAAGATTCAGAGGTCACAGGGTATAGTAAGTGAGCAGGAAGCCTGCGGCATACAGGGGAGAAAAAAAACCAACCAAACCAACCAAACCAAAACCAAACAACTTACAGCCCCATGTCAGAAGGGGACAGAAGGAATGTTCATGTGGGTTAGTGGGGACTGAGTGTGCTGCAAATCAGAAAATCATGGAACTGGTTGAAACCGAGCCTCGAAGAAAGAAAAATGTTCTGCTATCACACCATGGGCAAAAGACCACCTGTATATACATCTCTTTTGTTTTGTTTTATTTCATGTTTTAACTAGTCATTTGAGTCTTTTATTTAAACAGATGAGTTTTCAACTTCACATTCTAATAAAACATGGCTTTTGAGACTACATTTTTTTCTTTTTTTTTTTTTTTTTTTAATTCTTTGGAGATCTTACAAGGAAAAAGATCTAGACAAATCCATCACAAAACACTCACCAAGCAGGAATCCTGACACATCAGGGACTGAGAATCATCAGAGGCAAAGTTTTGCATATGTTAATTGGCAAAAATCAGTTGACCTAGATAAACATTATTTCACCAGCAAGCTAGCATGTGCAAGAACTGAGTTAAACCTGGCTTTTCCAGGGTGATACTGACCTGTATCTTTCTCTCTATTGAGTTTCACACCACCTGTGGGGATTTACTTTTCTCTAAGACTGCTACCACTCTGCCAAATTTGAGTAGGCTTAGACAAGAAGGTTAGGAAGTTTCCAGGGTTGAAAGAGAAATACTGACTGCTTTAATTTTCTGTAGTCTGACTCTTTTTCAGGATCAAAGATCAGAGGCATTCTGAACTAGGAGAAAGTAAGATTTTTAAATGGTTTGCAGAGTAAGAAGAAATCTATCAGCCAGTTTTGCTTAGGTCTTCAATGTGATAGGATTAGTGGAGAAAGGGACTGCTGAAAGACATTGAACACCTAGTCCAGGAGCAAAGGGAAGAAAAAAGAAAAAAAAAATCAATGGTTATTGTCCTGAAAAGTGTAACTGAAGTAACAAATAGTGATGTACCTGAAGAAATACAGAATTAAATGACATTAAGACAGTAGGATAAGGAGTTAAGAATACGATAAACTATATCCTCTAGCAAGCTACAAGGATTGCGGTGTTTAGTTGAGTCCACAAACCCTTTCATGTTCGTCCTCTACTGTAGACAGATATCGATGCTTTTATTTTTCTTTCAAAAAGAAAAATAATAGATAAAAAAATTCATGTTAATTGTGAAATCCATAATTTTCCAGTGTTAGTGGAAAATTGAAAATCATAATACAGTCCATTCTCTGAGCAGAACTGGGATTTCGTAGGATAAAAAATCTAAGTAGTTTTGATACTCTTGAGCAAACCAATTTCTTAAGGACAGTCTGGTAAAATTAAAATTTAGGATTTACAATGGAAAATCTTCAAATGTTTGACTTATCAGCATTCATACAGCAGAGGAAACCTAAGAAAGCAGGTAGCCTACAGGAGGCTATCATTGCAGTGGTAGTTGTTAGAGGTAATGTGTATTGTTATTATTGCCATACTTCAGGGATTCCCATGGTCAGCTGTAGGGGGAAATAAAGAATTCATCTTTCCTCTCACCCACACAATTGCACAAATTTCTTCCTTAGAAAGAAGTAGTTATGCTTCTAGATAAAAGGAATAGTGGAAGGTACCTAATTAGAATATCTTTGATCATATTGGTCTGAAGTGATTGCCATATTTATGGTCAAACAGAAATTTTTCCTGAATGTTATGCATGCTCTGATACACTCAGATCAATGTTCTTCATCTCTCACCCAATCTCAAATTAACTGTTCCAATGTACAAAGTAATAGTGTTTACAGAACACAGAAGACAAAACCTTATCTTGTGTTGATTTTGACTGGGATAGAGTTAACTTTCTTCATAATAGCTAGTATGGGGCTATGTTTTGGATTTGTGCTGAAAACAATGCTGGTAATACAGGGATGTTTTCATTATCACTGAGCAGTGCTTACACAGAGCCAAGGCCTTTTCTGCTTCTCACCCCACCCCACCAGCGAGGAGACTGGGGGTACACAAGAAGTTGGGAGGGGACACAGCTGGGACAGCTGACCCCGACTGTCCCAAGGGATGTCCCAGACCATATGACATCATGCTCAGCAGATAAAACTGGGGGAAGAAGGAGGAAGGGGGGACGTTCAGAGTGATGGCCTTTGTCTTCCCAAGCAAGGGTTATGCGTGATGGAGCCCTGCTTTGCTGGAGATGGCTGAACACCTGCCTGCCCATGGGAAGCGTTGAATGAATTCCTTTTTTTGCTTTGCTTGTGTGCATGGCTTTTGCTTTCCCTATTAAACTGTCTTTATCTCAGCCCACGATTTTTCTCACTTTTGCTCTTCTGGTTCTCTCTCCATCCCACTGAGGGAGGTGAGTGAGCAGCTGCATTGTGCTCAGTTGCCAGCTGGGGTTAAACCATGACAATTCCAAAAAGCACTGAAGAGGATTATCACTATTGGCTTAGTCTAAGTAATGTAATTGCTTTTGAAAAATGGATTCATAAATGAAAAAATTCTCATGTGCAGTGTCTTAGTTGCTGGAATTCGTTTATATATGCACAAGTACTTTATGGTTGCTTGAGGCAATCAGTTGATGTCAAAGGAAGTTCTTCAATTACAATAAATTACTGCATATAGGAGACAAAGGCAGAATATTTTATATGAACATAGAAAGTGAGGGGACATCAACTGGTATAAACAATGATGGGAGAAAATTTAGTTGCAATTGTTCTTGTAGCAGGTTTTTAAATACACTTTGCTTTCAGAAGCTGGCAAGTCTCACATATTTTCTTAAATAAGTTGGCTTAAGAAAGTGGTTTATCATGGACATTGGAAGTTTTCATACTGTGTGGTGGCACCCAGCATTCCAAATGACTGGACGTCATCTCATTGGAACATGTGGCGAGAGCCTTATTTTTTTTTTACCAATAACCCAGAGAACTAGGCAATATTCATCTTAAATGGTGTTAACCAGTTCTTCCACCTATTTTTACTAGCTAGAGTAGACCTATTAATGTCTGGATCCAACAGAATAGAGAAGCCTGGTGGCTTCAGAGCATACTCAATTCATATTGGTCACCAGAAACGATGATTTGTAATGCCCTGCAATCATCATCAGCCAGGTTTAAATACAACATATAACATTTGCTCCTGAAACCCAGGCTGATAGGAGGGGAGAGTTAAAATCATAAGACCTTTGTAACTTGACTTTGTGAAACCTGGAACCTCCTCTGATTCCCACCACTGACACTAATAAACTGCCATAAGTAAATCCAAGCTACATAGCATGACAAGAACACAGAGACGCTAATAAATAAATCCTGTCAAAGCAGCTTCTATAAACAACTTCATAAAAATACATAAAGATTGTCAGATATTTTGTATTGTCAGTATGAAAGATAAAATATCTTCAGTAAATCTCCCGGATTTGATGACACCTCCTCAGGCTTTCTTAAGAACTTGAGATGAAAGAGAAGTCTCCAGATGCCAAATTTCTTAAATTTTAACATTATCTGATTAATTTTATGTTTTATGCATCACAGTAATAACCTGAATACATGTGGCCAAGAAAGTTTATACATATTCTTAAGAAAAAGCAATTGAACTCTGGGTACTAGTCAACTTCCATACTTTGCAGGTGTTATGAGACATTGTAAAAAGTTTTTAAATTATTTAAGCCATATTTGGAGCAAGTTGTATAGATAGAGTGAACAAGGTTTATAGTATGTTTGTGAGACCTGCTCAGGTCTCTTCTGAGACCTGCTACATTCATTCACTTTTCACGTATATGGCATTGTCTGTCGAGAACATCTGTTTCCTAATAGGTCAAACACCATAAATTCACTCTATTCGTACACTTAGAAAGCTGCTGGTTTCCTTTGACAAATGAAGTCATTTATGTGAGAACAACCAGTGACAGACTAAGCTGAGGTTCTGTGCTTTTAACTCTGTACGAGCAATATGCCACACACATCCTCTGCAAATTTCTTTCTCGGTCAAAGAACATCAGCAATCTTCCTCTCAACTGTGTAATGTCCCATCTCGCTCCGAAGCTTCCCACATATCCACGTTATCACTATCCATTTCAAACAGAAAGAATAGGACTGGTTTTATCCCCAAGTACTCCTGCATTTTTCTCATCAAAACTTACTGCTTTAATTTATTTATTAATCTCAAAAGCCAATTTTATTTTCCAGAAGCATTAAACTTTGCTATTTTCCACTATGAGACAAAACCAAAAGAAGCTGTAATTCTTTGGAACTATGGATTATTACTGCTCGTTGCCATTCTAGAGCTAATTATAATATCTTTCCCATTAGTCCATTTTCAAGAGAACTTTTAAAAAAATAAACAAAATTTAATTTTTAAAAAGCTTAATTTAACAGGATCAAATTTTCTCTTCTGTTCAATTCTCTCTCCACATGTATGTACAAGCTCAAGCACCTAACACCTTTCTGCCCACCAGGATAGCATATCTTACACTTAATATCCTTTTCAGCAGTCCATCCTTATTATAACCCAAGGAACAACAACACTTATGAGCTACTTGGAATAACATAAAAAGTAGTTTTGGAGGGGACTCAGGATGCCACCCAGTGCAGTCATCTTCTTCAAGTAGGGGCAAACTCACAGATAGGCCAGGTTTCTCTGGATCTCACCCAGAGGTGTTTTGAAAACCTCCAGAGCGTCTCTGGGCAGCCTGTCCAAAAGGGTCAGTCACAACAAACAATTTTCTTCCATATGCCCCTACAGCCTCTTGCAAATTGGGACTGCCACCTCCTGCCCTTTAGTTGTGGATGTCTGAGAAGAATCTGGCTCTATCTTCTCTGTAAGCCTTCTTTTATGTTGTGGCAGACCGTGATTAGGTTTTTCCCTCCTCCCGCAGCTTGCCCTTTTCCAAGCTAAATGAACCAAGTTCCTCTGGCCTCTCTTTGCATGTCTTGTGGTTGAGCCCCCCCAGTTATCTTAGTGGCCCTTCACAGTACCCTCTCCAGCTTGTCAATATCTTTTTTGCACTGGGGAGCCCCAAACCATAGAAAGATGCCCTGCAGCTGTTGTCAACCCCTTGAGGGAAGGAAGAGTATTTTAGAAGGAGAGAAGGAGCAGGATGGTTGATAAACAGATATTTAGGACCTAAAATTAAGCTTCTCAAGGGGTGCTTAACAGAGGGGACAGAATAGATGCAATTTAACTCTATTTTAAACCTAACTCCTCAACTCTATTCCATCCTCCTCCCAGAATTACAAAAGGAGAGAGATCTTAGTGCAATAATAATTGCTGTAAGGCCCTAGATGCTATCCTTCACTACGTAAACAGAGCTTGAAAAAGAAACTGCGCAGAAGAGCCAAACAGTATGAATCTAGCAAAACAGCCCCGTAAAGCAGTTCAGGAAGATACTACTTCACCAGAGGAAGAGGAATATAGAATTGGTTTGAGATCAATCCCTTAAAAACATCCTTTAGGTGAGCGGTGGATAGGGGAGGCCTTATACTGTCACAGTAAGACCTATACAGATTTCCCCTCACCCTGGCCACATAGACTTAGGAGAGGCATCAAAAAGAGAGAGCAGCTGAGAATCTGAAGTTACCAGAATAGCAACATAAAATAATTCAAGCATTCAAGCAAGGTCCAACATCAGCTGCTCTCTGTACCTTCTGAATCTTCCCCTCTGCATTTTGACTGCTTGCTGCAATTCCTCTCTGTCCCTTCTCACATAGTAATTTTCAGCTTTTGGCTTTTTGGGGTTGTTGCCTTTTTTTTTTTTTTTTTTCCTTTTTCCTTTTTGTAGTCCTTCAAACATTTATTTGCATAGTAAAGATTAGGTCAGCTAAACACAAGCTTGCTTTTTCAGATTTTTTTTTTTTTTTTTTAACTTCAATCTAGGAACCTTGGGATCTGGGACTCAACAGCAAGCTGAAAATCACTGATTGCCTCCTAAAATTATACCACTCACAAAAGTGGTATATTTATACCACTTATCAAAGCCACGTGCTGGGCCACTCAGAGTGCTCTGTGCTTAAGGTCAAACAAGAAAGTGTGACAACCCTCTTCAACCCTTTCTTCCCCATCTTGACCACTCAGGTTTTCCCACTATTTAATTACGTTGCACATGCCTCGGCCTGCTTCATTCTCTTCACTGTTTTTTCCTCTTATCATATACGATTTAAGCATAAGTTCATTTTCAGTCATTCATACAGAAGACTAAATTCTCTCTAAATCTGATTTTGTGGTATCTGCACTCCCTTGCAAACCTCAGCCCAAAATGGTATGACAGAACTCACATCCTGAGATGCTTTTTTCCCCAAGATCTGTGAGGGAAGTATAGTTTATTTCCAACAAGAAGTCATTCTGCTGTTTTCCCCTTACCTGAACTGGATGCTTTCTTTTATAAACCTATACTGATATATTTTATAACAAGTAAGCCTTGCCAAGCTACTTTTCCCCCATTCCCCCCTCCTCCAAAACCTCCTGCTGAAGAACACATATGGCATAATCCACCCCTGCAATGAACAACCTGTTTGTCTCTCCATTGTCCTATTTTGATTAATAACATTCATAAAGAGGGATTTTTTTTTTCTTAATCTTTCTTAATTCTTCACTTTTAAAGTCCCTGAAATGGTTAATTTTTAGGCACAACCATACTGACAGTCTAAATAATAGTAATAGTAAATAAAGTAGAAAAAGTTGTGTCTTACCATGCACATCCAACAGTAAATCTGACTTCTAATGTGTTGCTGAGAATGATCTGTGTATGAAATAGCTTTTCACTTGACAGCTACGTCACATTAGTAAAAACGCTGAGGCCCAAGATGTGAGATTATAGAAATTTCTTAAACCTCTCATACAATAATTTTAAGGGAATAATGGAGATCTCCTTCAACCCTTCCTTCCAGCTTTTGTTAACATCATTATGCAATAATACATACACACCTAGGATATTTACAGCATAATACTAATTTTCTATTGGAGAAAAAAACCCCAAGTACTACAGCAGTACTGCAAATAAGCAAAAACCTACACGTTTTCTACAGTGTTTCAATATAGCTCTGAACAGAATACAAAAACTAACAGGCATTGAGTGCTGCTTACTAGCTAGATTTAATCTATTCTGAAACCTTCTCTTGTTATTTTCTAAAGGAGATTGAGCAGATCAACGTTACTCTTTCCTATTTAACATCTGCTCTGTCAGCTCTGTTATTGTTTCCGATTTTTACAGCAGAATGTAATCTACAACAAGCACTAATCCCAGAAGGAGCCAAAAATATAGCTAGAAGATTCTGAAGTCATTTATAGAAAAGGGGATCTTTAAAGCACCATATTTTATTTCAGTAAAAAGCTTACTGTCTGTAATACAACTAGGGTAATTAAGCCCTGCTTGGAATTCGCTCTCACTTTTCAAAGAAGAGCCTTCTGTGAGGTACCCAAATCTATCTTGAAGTTTGAAATGATACAGATTTTAAATTCTGTTTCAATACAAAGTGTATTTTGTATTTAAGATTGTCAATGGTAGCTACACCATGCTGCGAAGGGATGAGTAGAATTGTCAGTAGCAAAACTGTTGAAATCCTAACAATAAAACTCCCTCCTAGAATACATCATATCTTTTTTATGTGGTTTTCCTCTTTAAACAAAGAAAATACTGCTTTAATTCTCTTGACAACTGTTGTACTTTGACAGCACCTTTATAGAACAAACTCCAGGAGTAAATTTGCTGCATCATTATATTTTACTGTTTTACAGCTACACTTAGTTTTCTTGTTTGGAGTCAGCGAGTAGCTTTTTGCTGTCAAAAGTGTGGAAAAAAAGCAGGTAAAAAAAGTATTTTTCTAGAGAAAGAGCAACAAAATTAAGCACTTTTGTCCAAGAACTTTTACTTGTCAACAAGAAGTCTAATAAAAACTAGGTTTTAACTTTTGTCTTGCTAATAATGTGTTGAAAAGTCTTCATTAAAAGAAAGACGTAAGATGAATATTTTGCTTCTCATTATGCACTGAAAAAAACACAGGAAAGATGTTTTAAAATAGAGTTGCTCAACTGCTGTTCGTAGTGAAGTAGATTAAGTGAAGGTGCTGGTTGGCTCTCATGTACTTGGATTCTCTTCATTAATATAAGTCATCAAACACTTTATGGGGTTTATGAAAGACAGCATGTTGCCAAAATGACAGTGTCAGAGGAAGTTTTAAGAAAGATGCAGAAGGAACATCCTTCTGTTTTTGTTCCACAGGCCATGCTAGAAGACAGTTTTCTAAGACAAAAGTTTGTATTTTACAGTCAGACTTTTCTCCAGCCATTAATGAAAGCATAACCCCTGTGAAAAAAAAATTGAAAGCTTTTGAAATTTATCTGGTCCACTCACAGAGCACTATTTAAAGGAAATGGATCTTGTAAACACAGCAATTCAAAATAGAGACATTTCAACTTTGGACTCCAACTTCACTTTTCATTTGAAATTTTCAGGCAATGCAGCTGTAACAGAATGTCTTATGGTTAACCTCCGGAGTCCAACTGAAGCTTTGCAAATGTAATTTTGAGGCAACATGCACTCAGTGAAAATTTGGAAACCTGTGTTAGATACCTATGGACTCCCAGTAAGAGTGACACAAACCAACCAGCTCAGTAGGCCAGAAGCCACCTAAAGACAGTGTCTTTAAGTGTGCAGCTCCTTACATCATCAGATGGTTAGAGATAGTCTACAGGAAATATGGAAGACACTATTTGTCTGAGTTCAAGCAACTCTATCAGAATTATGTGAAGTCTCTTCTTATTACTTGATATCTGCATTCAGGAACTCCTTCCTTAAATTAGGATCTTCCATTCAAAAAATGAGGTGACATCATTCCTTTCCCCCCCAATAAAAAGAAGACAACTATGACCCTCCTTTAACAGGGGTTAATATTAGGTTTTGCAAGAACAGAGAGCAAGTACTTTGAAAGTACTGTATATTTTATGCTCACTTTATAATATATTTGGCTGAAGTTACACCAAAATGAGGCACAGATAATTAATTATTAAAATAATTTGGGGAAAATTGATGTTATTCTAACTACAAACAGATTAATTGGGTCCATTGTTATTTTTCAGGGAAAGGAGAAGAAGTGATGGGGAGGTAGATGAGACTTATTTTTCAAGCAGTTTTCATTTTCTTTCGATTTCTCTAGCAAGATTCACTTGCCTCACTAGAATGAATAACAACCTATACAGAAAGAATTGGAAAATATGCCACATAACGAAAGACTGAAGGGGGTCAAGCTATTTAGATTACCAAATAGAAGGTTAAGTTGTGAATCAATCTCAGTTTGTGAGTATCTACAGTAGGAACAAAACTTTGATGAGTTCTTCGTTCCAGCACACAAAGATACAACAAAGATGTAAGAGCTGGAAAACAAAACCATACAAATTCAAACTAGCAACACAGCACAATCATTTTTTACAATAAGAAATTAATCATAGGAACAATTTAACAGTGATTGCAGTGGATTCTCTATCACTGCCATTGCTAATAATATCTGATAGGATGGCTTGCTTATTTTTTTTCCAAAAAGCTATATTGTTGCTCAGGGATACACAGAAGTCCTATTTAGTGTGTTACAGAATAGCTATGTTCATACTGTTTCTTTCTTGCTTAATCATATATGAGTAGCTATATCAAAAAACACTAAAATGTACTCACATTAAGGGTTTCCATCAACAAAACAAATTGGTCACTTTAAGTACAAGTGATGGCATATTTTTTCCTTGCCTTAAGAGGACAGGAGCATTTCCAGAAATCTTGAAATTAGTCAGGTTATGATTTGGAAAGAAACAGATGCCCCTAAAGAAACATAAAAGGTATGTGCACATTCATTTTCATTCTTTCTGTTAAGGGAATACATGGCAAAGAAACAGCAAACTCCAATACTTCCCACAAGAAATAGTCCATGTTTCTGCTTACTTGTCACCCACAGACAGTACCGTTCTGTAAAATGGCTAGTTTAAACAGCAGAACCTAATTCTCTCTTCATATATAAACCAGCTGCAAGCTATAGGCTTCAGGCAGGAATTACAAAGTGAAATTCTGTACTCTCCAATTATTCTGGGCAAGACAGTAATACATCAATAAAATGGCCAGATATAAAGCAACAACTGTAAAACATAACCGATTCCTAAACGTGTAGACCTTATGTATTTACTACTTAATTTTGCTCACTGTATAATTTTCTCCCCTTCATTTAAATCCCTAAATCTCCTGTTGGGTTTCAGAATACACTGTTATCTAAGGGAAATCAATGTTGACAAAACAGTACGATGCCAAAATCAGGTGCACTTCAGCAGCAGTTTGTCATAGTTTCTTATCCAGCATCATTCCAATATGATGGTAATGACAACTAAATTCCAGTGGCTTACAGAGACTTTTTTTTTAATCTCTCCAGTATAATTTTTTCTTTACCTGAGTGCTTTATGTATTTACATTCTGCCTTCTACCCCAGAACGAGCTACATTTCACATGAGCATAAATTTGGAAAGGAGAAATGACATTAAAAGGTGCTGCACAAATGAAAAATTTTAATGCTGATGATTTTTATTGTCATATGTTGTGTCATTCAACAGACTTGTTCAGCTAGAAGCTTCTTATTGTAAGAACTGTCTTTTAACATGGTTTTAAAACTGGGATTTACTCTGTACTTCCTAAAGGTTAGACCTGAATGTATTGTGCCCTTCACTGCTATTTCCCCCCTTCTCTTTTTGATTGTCAAAAACAATCAAGGCGTACAATGACTGCACTTTGAACTTGATGTGCCTGAAAGAAAGGTTGCCCAGACTGGATTAAAAATGATTTATGCTAAATTGCCATAGGTTTGTCTGGCATGTATCATGTTTGGTTCAGGTAATCCTAATTATGACTTTTTCAGGGAAAAATTCCTATTGACTACCAGTTCTGAAAACTGTCCTTACTTTATAACGTGAAGGTCAAGCAAAATTAAGTTAGAGTTTTGTTTCTTGGTTTTCCGATTACTGCTTTTTATTTAAAGGATTTAATTATTCCCCTCCAACCAATCATTTCTTCTGGCTAGGAAAATAAAATGTGCAAAAGGATGGGAAGTGATATCCATAGGAGGTAGAAAAGGTTACTTTCTTGTCTTAAGGCTAGAATGGAGGAAAAAAAATTCTTTCTGCATAACAATATCCCCAAACTATTTATTTAAAGCTTGTGACATGGGAGAACTGAGCCATATTATATCCAGTCCATAAGAAAAATTCCACTGAATGATGAAATTCAGTGTAGATTTTTACATGCAGCACTCCCCACACAGTTGAAGAAAGTGCAAAAAATGTAAATCAATGCTGATCTTAGCCCAAGAACATTGGTTGGAGAATAATAGCAGACTGGGGCTGGGTAAGAAATGAACTGCAGATCAAGTATGAGAGATTTCCTGCAGACTGTGCTTGTGCAGAGCTTTACCTTTAGCTCAAGAAATAGAACATGTTCTTGAGCAGTAAAAGTTTTCTCTTTCAGTCTCATAGAGGATTTTTCGATATAAATTACTTTTAATTGCACATTTATTCTTGTATGGGACCGTAAGCAGGTATACATGACAGCCTCTGGTTGTACTTATACAGAAAATGTCACACTATAAATGATTTTTATTTCACAAGTGAAGAAAGAGTCAATAATTCATATATGGTGTAACCACAGGCAAAATTCCTAGGTATTTCTACACATAACAACTAAAATCTATCCATGGCATACACTGTGCTGTGTTTATTCGGGAGCTTCATTTCACAGGTCCTAGTTATTCTGTCTTTTTCTGACTATAATTCCTTTGATCTTTCTCTGGTCATTAAGATTCTAGTCCCTGAGATTCCAATGACATTTGCTGAGAGGCTGTTTGCGCAACACATTCTTACAAGTTTATGAATAATTTCAGGGACTGAGAGAAAGGTAATTTTCAAAAAACAGGTAAGTATTGAGGTTACTTCGAAATTCTATTCTGATTAAGAAATACAGCAAAAAATAAGAAAAGCACCTAAGGAAGGAGTACTCTAAAACATATAATTTACATCCCTGATCCTGCAAACAAATGCATTGTTATGAACAACCACTGACAGACAACATAGTCTTCACTGGCTTTGATTGGTTCGGCTGTAGATTTGGAGAAACTGCTGATTTTTTTTAATTTCCTGAGAAGTAATTTTACAATGATGCCTAGAGCATATGATAGACACTTTCCTTTACATAGTCATAAATCTCAACGAGTAAATGATAGTAGTGATGGTATTTTCCTCCCAGATAAAACTCTTACACCTTGCTATTAAAAAAAAGGGGAAAAAAAGGAAGAGGTAAATCGATTTTGCATGGCATCAATTTAGAATCAATTTAGCTTAGCTACATAATGAAAATGATACGAGGAAATTGTGCACTTTTAAGTGTCAAAAAGATATACTTATGCTAAAACATTCTCACCTTCAGTTACTATGATGGCTTCCATTTTATACAGTTAAATTCTTTAGTTTTTACAATGATCATTTGCATTAGGAAGAAAGATAACTGTAGAAACATTATGTAATACCATTTGCAGACAAACTGGGAATATGGATACAATAAACATTGCAAATATGCAGCCAGAAAATATCACTTGAAAAATTTTGTTTAAAAAAATAATCCCCCAAAACTCCTTTGGAAATTTGTAACTGCTCATAATTTCTATTCCTATCTAAATCTTTACTAATGTGCTTAACAGTATATATGCTGAAAAGACTTGGATTTTAGAATGCCACTGAAATTAAGTACCACGGACACATATCAGATGAAAGAATTCATGTCAGACTTCATAATCTGAAATAATAGGTACAAGGAGCCATGTGTGGACAAGAACTTAAGGATATGCCTCATTATAAAGATGAAAATGGTATCAAGAAGGACTAAGGTATTGAGGAAAAATTGAAATAAAAGGAAAAAGTCATGCACCTTAAAAACTACCTGGAAGTACAATCCTGAAACAGCTTTGTTCAGTGCCCATCTATCGTTTAAAACTTGATAAAAATATAAAAGTTCTAATTCTGTACATTTCCATGACCCAAAGTAAGAAGTGGGATTGCTAACTCATGCACATCTTTCATGTATTCCTGATTGTTAGTTTTTTTCCAAATTTCTGTTTCATAGATTTTTTAGAGTGACACAGTACACATCTTTCAGATGTCTGCTGGGGTGACTGTGAAGAGTGGTGATGATGACACACTGGTATCTTTGAATAAAGATTTGTCAACAATAAAAAAATAACCAAGTTAATTTAAAAAGCCCAGCATGTTAAAGGGACAGACCAAAAGAAAAAAAAAAATCACTTTCAAATGAGAAAACATAAAAAAGAGCAAGCAAGCCCGGTAATACTTTAAGATGAAACTTGCAGAAGGCATAAAAGATAATAATAATAAAAATGTTTTCAAACACCGAAGAAGTAGGACGACTGTAGAGTCAGTGAGGCCAGTAGATTATCAAAGTACAAAAGGAGCACTAAAGGAAGGTGAGACGACTGCAGAAAAGATAAGTGAATCCTTTCATCAGTGTTCACTATGGAGACGGTCAGGAAGGTTCCCTTCTTCACAGGGATGAAATAGAGAAACTATTTTTAAAAAAAGCATCAATAGAAGAGGTTTTAGTGCAAATTAATAAATTGAACAGTAACAATTGTCAGGACCAGGCAATTTGTTCAAGAGTGAAGGAAGTCTAGTATGAAGTTACTGAGTTACCAACTGTGGCATATAAGCTATTGCTCAAATCAGACACTGTGGCAAGAGGAATAAAAGAGATACAACTCTTGAGAAAAGACTCCTGCAGTGACTCAGGGGGCTACAGAATAGTAAATTGGATATCCATCGGGAAAATAGGTAGGAGTTATGACAGAGAGCAGAATTAATAGATGCATAGATAAATATGAAATATTTGGTAAAACTCCACATGGCTTTTATAGGCAGTAATCCCACAAAATCTCTCAGATTACTTTGAAAGAGTTAATAAACATTGATTAATTGATATAATTAATTTGGATTTTCAGAAAGCTTTTGACAAGGTTCCATTCTCCAGTGCTTGACCCATGTTGTTCTTCCTTTTTTCATTCCTTTTATTTCCTCTTTTTTCTATTAAATGCATTCTTTTTAGGACAGCTATATCAATGTAATTTCATACACCTACTCAGTATTCTTTTTTCAGCTGCTATTTTTAAGTTACTAAAACAATGAAAGCAACACAGAAAAAGCTTTGACGCACATTGACAGAAAGGTGCCGTGGCTATTGATCAGTCAATTTGCAGAATTTCCTAGGGTCCTTTTACAATGAAATTCTGACAGTGTTCCCTGTTAATTTTATGATAAATGCATCTCCTGGGATAATATACAACTCAGTTTTCAACCTGGTGTTTATTGTGTTCAAAATGCAATTAATATCAAGTTAACAAGCCACACTGTCAAATCTCAGAGGCAAATGCCGTGTACCATACAGATAAATGCACAGGAGAAGACAGTCAATCTTTATGGAAGCTGGGCGAAACACCCCTTGTATTCTTCTGAAGAACAATTTTGAAAAAGTAAGAAAAAATGCTTATTAGAAAACCAAGAGAGGGAACAGCTTGCAGGTATTGGATTTGGATGTGCTCCTTCTAATTGCCTTTCAAATATCCTTTTTTTAATTGAAGAGGTAGAGTAGATTAGGAGATATGTTTGGACTTAGCCATAGATGGTGGGGTTTTTTATTTTTGCAGAACTGCAGATGTATAAATCAAATAGGAACATGGTTCAGCTACATAATGTAGCTATGATTGCAGGATAGTTTCATCTCAGCTGCAAAACCCTGTGTCTTAGTTATGCAAAGGATTAACTCCTCTCTCTTGAGAACAAAAGGAACAGGCCCCCGTTAGCCCCATTTCAGTCTTCTTTTATTTAATTAGAGTATTTAAATTGGATTTAAAGTTTTACACAAGCAGACCCAGTTAAACCTTAGAAGTAAATGTCTCCCCCCAGGTTCATTTACTACAACTTTGTTTGAGGAGGACAGAAATTTGCCCTTTGGGTGGCATCGAAAGCGTTAAGCAATATCAGATATAGCACATAACGATCCAGTTCATTTTATATCATGTTACCAAAATATGCCCTTTTATAAATCCTTAATTTTTTTTTTTTTTTTTTGCAACTAGAAAGATGAGAAAGGGATTACAGTGCTCACTAAGTTTAATATAGAGCAAAAGGAAGCTTTCCAGCCCTAGGTCAATTTGTTGCTATCTTTGTCACCTACTGCTTGCTGTTTTGCTTTAGTAATTGCATATTTTATCTCTGCTTAATTCCTTTATTGCCTAGTTCCCATCAAAGATTATCATATAAACCCAAGAAATGGGAAAACAATACCCTTGTCTCCCCCATTAAAAAAAGCCCCCAAACCAGCAAAAAACCACCATACTGTTCAGGACACAAAAGAATCTATGCATCAGGAAATATCTAAAAACCTAAAATATTACCAGGCAGCCTATTTTCTATGATTAAAAAAACAAACCTACCAAGCATATAATACTGTTTGCAAAAAAGACTATCTTGGTCTGTGCAATGTCAGTTTTCTATGTTTAAGCAATACCTGACATTAGCACTGTACTACACAGCACAGCCTCTGAAAGCAAAAGTAAACACAACAATTTTTCTATTTAATCATGTCATTAGTCTGGAAGAATGAAAGTAAGGACTGTCCAAAAAGTTATTATTTGCTGCAGCCCAATATGGCACAGCAAATAAAGAACAAATGACTAACCTCTTAACTGTCTATAATCAGTAAAACATGAGCCCCCAAATGCATCAAGATAATGTTAAATCTTCAATTTAAATAAAAAGTGACTTAATCCAAACCTATTATTGTACCAAGGAATTGTAGATTTCCAATAGAAATGCTCAAGTACATGTAATATACCATATGTGAAGGCCTCCACCCTGACTATAAATCATCATAGTTTTATTCTTATACTAGTTCTGAACAGAATGTATTTATTCTTAATGTCAGTGTGAAAGAATTGAAATGAATTTATTAAAACAAGAAAAAAAGAAAATATTTTGGGTTTGTTTGGTGGGGTTTTTTGGTCGGGTTTTGGGGGTTCTTTTTGTTGTTTGCATCATGGTTTAAACCCAGCCAGCAACTGAGCACCACACACCCGCTCACTCACATCTCTCAGTGGGATGGAGTAGAGAATCGGAGAGGTAAAAGTGAGAATACTCGTGGGCTGAGATAAAGACAGTTTAATAGGGAAAGCAAAAGCTGCGCACAGAAGCAAAGCAAAACAAGGAATTCATTCACCACTTCCCATCGGCAGGCAGGTGTTCAGCCATCTCCAGCAAAGCAGGGCTCCATCATGCGTAACTGTTACTTGGGAAGACAAAGGCCATCACTCCGAATATCCCCCCCTTCCTCCTTCTTCCTCCATCTTTATATGCTGAGCATGACGCCATATGGTCTGGAATATCCCTTGGGTCAGTTGGGATCAGCTGTCCCAGCTGTGTCCCCTCCCAACTTCTTGTGCCCCCCCAGCCTCCTCGCTGGTGGGGTGGGGTGAGAAGCAGAAAAGGCCTCGGCTCTGTGTAAGCGCTGCTCAGCGGTAACGAAAACATCCCTGTGTTATCAACACTGTTTTCAGCACAAATCCAAAACATGGCCCCATAGCAGCTACTACAAAGAAGATTAACTCTATCCCAGGCAACCAGCACAGGTTGGTTGGGTTTTCTTAACTCCTGCGCTGCATTTCTAATACCACAGAACTGCAAAATTGTTTTTGTTTCTGAGACAAGTCTTCCAGGAGATTCCGGCCATAATTAGGACCAGACAAACTTTAAAGTCACATCAAAAGTCATAAATAAAAAAGGCAAGGAAGGGGATGCCATTTTTTATGACACAGTAAATATTTTCAAACAGCCTTCCCACTGGAGATGACTTTGTGTTAGTAAAAGTGGCTTTGAGAGACTACAACGATGCATTACTTAGATCATTAGAGGGTGATGCTTTTCGAGTTTCTTCTTTTACCATAAAGCAAGCTTGACATGAATATTGAAAAACTATTTCTGTTTTTGGGGGTGTTGCTATCAAACTAGCTGCAAATTCTGCAGTTGCATTCATGGTTTTTGTTCAGTTCAAATGAAAAATCTCACACTAACATTCAGAAATGTGGGTCATTACATCAATTTGTATCAGATAATTTACATGTTTAGCCAGTGGTTGTGCAGAATCCAAAATTGTGTAAGACTCACTGTTCCTAAAGATATTTCAAAATTATGTCACAAGTATTTTGAGGATTTTTGGTCTTTACAGTAAGTTATGTTAAGTTATGCAGGAAAACAGTATTACCAAATAAAATCGGAACAAGAATACAGGAAAAAAAAAAAAAAACGGACAGGGAAAAGCAAAAAGATATATTAAGAAGAATGAAGGGAGTAGGCAGAAAATTAATACATGTAATTTGAAAAAAATAGGAACACAATAAATGGAAATTCAGAGATAAAAGAATGCAGGAAATTAGAAGACAGACTTTTAGTAAGTCCAAATATTATCTGCGCTAATGAGCACTAGATGGGAAAACTTTAACCATCTCTCATGAAAATGCGAGAAAACTCAGAGAATGGGACTGCAAGGAAACCAACAGAAAAGTTTAGAAATTGAAGACCATAGCCAGTCTGAAAGCTGTTTTTATACAATATATTGTACCCACTGCAGTCATGAGGGAAAGGGATGCAACTGTAGCGAGTCAAGACTATGAATAATAGTTTATACAATTCCTTAAATAATTCTTTTGTACCATGAGGATTTATTTCTGTTAAACAGAGTCAGTGTATCAGTACTCGTAGCTATGGTTAGCTAAAAGGAAGGAGCAAATATTTGTCTGCTGGGCTATTTGAACCCTCAAATAAGCCCTAGGTTGAACCATTTCTGGTATCTCTACTGAGTCTGCCTATTAGGTTGAAACATGCTTACAAGGAACAAGGACATACTATCACTACTCCATAAGAAGCTACCAAAAATGGATTCAATGTGCACTTTTGTTAAGATCTGTGATGACCTTAGCTCAGACTGGTGCTTTAAGGTAAAAGGTAGTTTAGTAAATTAATGCTGATATAGCCTCGAATTTTAGGACCTCTTACATAGTACGGATTATCATGTCAATGTCAGATGTAACACCTACTGAACTTTTTTAGTGAGCGAATCGTCAGAAACCATTCATAACCTCTGGTAACATGGAAAAGGATTTCTTAATCCATTGTCTACTTTCTAGTTGATTAGCAGCACACAATGTAAGACACCAAGAAAAAGTAAATTCCAACTCATTCATGTCAGAGGCTTATAAAGGAACAATTCCCACCTGTTCCTTTCCACAACATATTCATAAGTTTTGATAATTATTATGATCATATACAGTTTTTAATATTTAAATTTACTCTGTTAATTACATGATACCATTGAGATCCTTTAGCCTTCAACATGCCCTGCACTTCTCTTTGGACCTGTTAATTGCCTTGCAATTATCAGCTCTGTTATTTGCTGCTCCCAGACATTGGAAAAAATGGCGGTTGCTGAGTATAAAACACCTGCAGTGGATCTTTCCTACATGAAAGACCTTTTAAGCAAAACACCACCTCAGCACTCTTGGTTCCTTTCATAGATTCACTCAACATGACTTCTACAACAAATGAAGGATGTTGAGTCCCCAGATTATACTCTTTCCTGTTCTACTAACTTTAACAATAGTTTCTAGCACTGCATGGATTCTTGCGTTCAGTTTTCTCTGGAGAAAACTGTCACGAGGTGGTGATCTGTACTTCACGCTTCTCAGTACCCCTTAAGCTTAGCTTTCAGTCCTAACTCATCTTTAACCTTTCTTCCCCTTGATCATTTTGCACTTGAATACATAATTTTTTCAACAGGCGAGACATGCCTCTTCTGTGAGCTACTATGAAAAACAACTGATGGAAAAAGCACCCTCATATTAGGAGTCCTAGCACCAAGAGGTGTTAAAAAGAATTACTAGTTGATTGAGATAAGCAGTAGGAGAAAAAAGACTGCAAAGAACCGTGCTAAAAATTTTCCCACATTGTTACCCTGCCTCAGACCACATCCAATCCATCCTTTATCTGATTTCTTTCAAATAATTTTTTATTATTACTTGTTTCTCAGCCAAAGTGACTTTCTTCTTTTAGGTGTTAGTCTTAACAACAAAGAGATACCAATGACCTCTTTAATGACCAGTAGTAAGGATTGCAACTCCAACCCACAGCCCAGTTAGATGTAGGAGTGTTGTGGTTTAACCCCAGCCAGCAACTAAGCACCACACAGCTGCTCACTCACTTCACCCCCACCCAGTGGGATGGGGGAGAAAATTGAGAAAAGAAGTAAAACTCATGGGTTGAGATAAGAACAGTTTAATAGAACAGAAAAGAAGAAACTAATAATGATAATGATAACACTAATAAAATGACAACAGTAATAATAAAAGGATTGGAATATACAAATGATGCACAATGCAATTGCTCACCACCTGCCAATTGATGCCTAGTTAGTCCCTGAGCGGCAATCCCCCCAGCCCCACTCCCCCCAGTTTATATACTGGGCATTACATCACATGGTATGGAATACCTTGTTGACCACTTCAGGTCAGCTGCCCAGGCTGTGTCCTGTGCCAACTTCTTGTGCCCCTCCAGCTTTCTCGCTGGCTGGGCATGAGAAGCTGAAAAATCCTTGACTTTAGACTAAATATGACTTAACAACAACTGAAAACATCAGTGTGTTATCAACATTCTTCTCATACTGAACTCAAAACACAGCACTGTACCAGCTACTAGGAAGACAATTAACTCTACCCCAGTTGAACCAGGACAAGGAGGAAAGATCTGGAAGCCCTAGAGGAGACAGAAAACACAAGCAGGTGAAGCTGGTATCATGCTGCCTTGAAACTGATATATATTTTGGGGAAGAGGAGGACTGGGACTGAAAAGAGTGTTTCAGAACTAATAATTTCCAATTCTGCATTAGCTCTCCTGAAAAAATACATTTGCTAAGTGATAACAATAAAATAAAAAAGTAAAATGGTAACTATATCCCCAGAATATACAATTATGCAGTAAGTATAAAATTCTTATAAAAAGAAGTTATGAGATTTCTGCAGGGACATGGGCTACAGTTACTTCAGTGTAATTGTTACCCATTGTAAGTGTTACCCAGACACTGTTACACACCAAGAGTCTGTTAAGATTACAGAGTGAAATAGTCTCATAGATTTACCCATATTGATACGTCTGAGTCTCCATCTTACACAGGTTCCACTGACTGAGACAGGAAGGAATATTATTTATTTTTTTGATATTACATATGTTCAATTATTATTTGTTCTATAGTATTTCTCATTAGGTAAAAAATTCCCTGTAAACATATGTTCTTTTAAATCTGAATGGTTGCCTGCACCTCATTAACAACTTATTAAGCTGTTTATTTCTATCCTAGAGGTCTGCAGGTCTGTATAAAAATGCATGCTTTATACAGTATGGTAACTCCTTGTTTAACTCTGGCTTAATCATTCCTGTGTGTTGTGTCGCAATGCAGAGATTTCATTTGTGCTACACTAAGATTACATTTTTGTTTAAACAATGACATTGGCCTATGCTTCACTTGATCTTGATTAGGTTCCGTGTGACGGGTATCATTTTCTGTTTACATACTCTATTACATTTTCTGTGTATCTATATTAAATTTTCTCTGTAATTATATCAATTAGGAGAAAAGTAGATTAAAACATTCAAGGATTATTTTTTATTAAGTAATAAGGGAATAAACTCTTTCAAGTGATCTAGAAGGAAAATTTCTCAGTATATATACTAAATTTATGAGCAAAATAGTGCACATAAAATAATTTTCAGTGACTAAGGCAGTGTTTAGAACTTTTCATTTCTGCAGCTGTTTTGAGGCTGTTTCTCCTCCTGACCTAGTCAGCTGGAGTAGGCACACTTTCATGGTGTAAATAATACTATGGGTAAAACATACACTTTGCAGAGTCCATTAGAAAGGATTTTTATTCTTGTACTGCATTGTCTGGCCCAAAAGAACACTGGTCAGTTGAATCTCCGATAGGGAGGCCTTATTAAAAAAGACAGCAAAAGAAAAACTTTTAATGATATCAAGGTTTCAAAAATTCAGAGCAGGTAACTTATAAATTACTATTTGCTAGTTACCTGACTTTCACGCAACCGTCACCTACTTCATCCTCTCCTAAACTCAAGAGATGCTTGATCTCAGAAGTAGTGAACAAATAGCATGTGATGATTTATTTTCATGTTCTCCCTATGGTTTTCCGGTATTTCGTTTTTGTTTTCACTATGCAAGAAGCACCAGTACAAACATGATTCCTGTAGCTGTAAAATGGCATTACTATTCCTTTGTAAAATCTGGAAACAATGAAGATCATATGAGGAGAAACACAATAAGCCCTGTCTATGTTCTAAGTTGAACAGAAATGAATCAGTGTGTCTAGACATCAGATAGCTACATTAGCACAAGATTGTGTTTGAAGTAATAAGCTCTGCTTAGATCCATGATGTAGCATCTAAAATTTTTTTAATATTGCTCTACAGGGGATGGCAGAAAACTGAAAAAGTAGAACACAGACTGGAATTCTCTGTATATTTAACAACACTGGATCTCCAAATTCATTAATTTGAATTGTGCTGTGCTCTTCTTAGTCCCCACTGAGGATATGGATCTGTTTCTCAAAATTGCTACCCAACTAACATGTAGAAAGGCACCTGAATATTTTAAAATCTCAGCCAGAAGACTGACAGTGTCTGATGGAAAGGTCAGTTTTCAAATGAGAGATTAGGGTTTTTTTCCCCTTTTATATGCAATAGCCTATAATGAATGAGCAAACTGTATTTCAGGATCGTAGCTCAACTGGAACATGGAAATTAATTGTGCCAATCAGTCAGCAAGTAGCAACCTGTCACAAGTGCCTGAACATATTAACTGTGAAATGAGTCAAAAGAATAAATATTCAGCATGAAAACCTTCTGAATGCATAGCACATAGTTATGTCTGCTTCCAGTAATATTCACAGCACAGCTGTATTTGCTGTGCCAAACAGAGATACAAGTTTAAAGCCAAAATAGGATTAATTAAGCAAGGGTTGTAGGATCACCACAGGCTGATCCCAGCATCACAAATGAGATGAAGTCTCCAGTTCCTTCTGTGTGCTGGCCAAAATAATTGTTCTGTAGTGTGCTGTGCTTGGAAAGGCAGCAATGAAGGCATGCTATTTGGGTAACCTCTTACCATTAAGCCACGAATTAATCTGCTTGTTAATGTTTGTCATCATGGAAAGACACTTTAAAAATCCTAGATACGTTATTGCTGCCCACTATGACCATCTGCAACAATCATCTCCTTGGAATAAAATTCAAAGTAGTGGTGCACTTTGAGCTAAGACCTTGCTGAAAATTAGTGGCTTGGAAAGGCTGCAGGTTTTATCCATTTTATTATGTACTGTGTGTAAACCATGTACATATGGTATTATTTCTGTATTAAAATTCTTCTAACAAAGTAACATCTCGCAGAAAAGCCTTGAATTCTCTATTTCTATTAATAGAGAACGGCTCAGCTACCACCTCTGTATACGTACCATTGCTGGTGAGAGGAAACAAACCAAACAAAAAGAATGAACCACCAGAACTGCATTCCTAGCATCTGAAATCTATGGATGCAAAGCTTGAAATTAAGTGACCCATAAATCCCTCTTGGAAAAGAGGTGGGCAGGGAGAACACAGAGTCCATGAGAGAGCCCCAGGCAGACAGGCTGAGGCTAAAAGGGAGCTGCTCAATTGCCCAACAAAACCTTAAGGCTCCGTACTGACGGGCAGTAGACATCCCCAAGTTTAAAAATATTTATTTAGAACAGGTCTCATTAACATTGGTTGAGACGTACCAGAAGAGCCAAGATGAATTCTTCTTGTTAAATATTGACGTAATTTTGCTATTTAATTTTTCTCTTCATAATTATGAGGCTGGAAACCAGATTAAGACCACAATCTTTTGATTGGCTAAAACAATTTTGTGCTGGTTTTGACCCACAGACCACCTTGTGACAGAGAAGCATCTAGGTGAAGGTAATAAATCTGCAGCACATTTCTCCAGAGTCAATAGACTGAAATCAAATGGTGTATACATGTCACATGTATGTATACCTCTAAAGGATTTAAAGAGCTCAGGTGCTGTTTAAGGTATTGCAGCATCCTGCCAAACCAAATTAAGATTCAATGTGAGGACTTGCAGCACCTCTTGTTTTCTGGGGAAGAATTTCCACTAGAACAATAAAAAAGCACCTGCTCTGTAAAGAATGGGCAACGATAAGACCCCTAAATCTTCATGGTAATTTGGGAAAAGAAGAAGATAAATTATTAACTTATAATTACAGGACACTTGTTTGTGTCTACTTACAGCATTTTAATGTACCTATTACCATAATATTTATGGATCATATTTATTTGGACATTAAATGAAAAAAGAAGTAATGCATTTGGTTTAGAATTTTCTTTCTCTTGTCTTTTTTTCCCCCCTACTTCTATTGAATATTTCTACTTGTACCTAAACAAGAACTCTGATTAGAGTAAGTCCTAATCCTGCAAAAGCCTTACAACTTCTTACTCACTACAGAAAATGCAAATAGAGAAGAGGCACCTGGAAAGCAACCTGTACGCACACGGTCAGAATGATAGCTGCACTTATGGCATCCCTGCCGGGGAACATACGTTTTGTTAAAAAGATCGTTTAACACTATAAGCAAATAATCTTTTCATGTTCTCACCCACTGAAAGATACATGAAGCATGACATGTTCCATCAGACCAGCAAGTGCTACTAACACCAAATGTGTTTAACAGGGAAAGAAAAGCCAAAGAAAATCTGGAAAACTCAGACACAGTACTGTGGAGGGCTGTGGAGTTTTTAGAGCAAAATATATCATGACAGATGTAGAATCAAGCTTTCATCCAACATTAAGAGCTGTCAGGGAGATGGGAAAAAAAGAAGATAAGGAAATGATGAGGGAAAATAAAAATTGAGATTTTTTTTTCTTATTTGGTTTAAAATTAATTAGAAATCAACTAGAAATTCTTATGTAAAAGATGCTTGAGACATTAGAACAGCCAATAAAAGGTTTAATTGCAATTTTGAATAAAGTGAGCTAAAGAGGTAACAAAGAGGATTTATATATTTACTTTTGTAACTGAAACCAAGGGGCAAAAAAGTTTGACTCAAACACCCAGTATTGGAAACATTAAAGACTCTTTAATGGAAGGTGGGCTACATCAGGTTTTCAGAGTTAATGTTGAAAGATGCCTTTAATTAGAAGGTTAGTCTAACTGTCCAGGTAGGAGTTTGAAATGATGACATCCACTAATATAGAACAATTCACAGACTTAAGCTAAAAATTACCAGGACTCAAGACAGAGGAAAAGACAAACCAATTACAAATACAAGTCTTATGATCTTTCCATATATGCTGTGCAAAATATCATAAAGGCAAAAAGATTGTCCCACAGCCATCAATAAAAGGATGTGAAAAATTTATGTTCTGATTTCATAACTTCTCTAGTCACAGAAGAGCTAACGATTTACACTTGAAATGAAACAGCTGAAGTTTGTAGCATGGTTTTTAAGCAGACAAAGCTTTGCACTGCAGATAGTAGCTGGTCTCTGTTCAACTACCTTATTTCAGCAATGTTACTAGACAACGGCCAGGCACCTTCTAACTAGTTTGTGAAGTCAGATGTATTGGAATCCCTGTCACAGTGCTGGGCTCCAGAAATATTAAGCAAGGGCTTAATTTTAACGTCCATTTGCAAATACCTACTACAAGCAGGAATTCCACGAAACAAGGAATACTTGGAGTTTAGTTAATGCAGAATCCTGCACTTCTAAGCAGCATAGAATGAGCACTGTAAGATTTGAGCACACTTATCACCATGTGAAAGAGGAAAGACATGAATCTTCATGGACATAGTTTAATATTTTTCAAGATATACTTTAAGGAACTAAACATGTAGGAAGCAAGCTTGCACAAGAAACGTTTTCCCACGTGGAATCCTTTGGGAAACCAAACGCAGAGCTCTGTCTCCCACCAGAAAGTCTGCATTATTATAGAACCTGAGACTGCTTTGAGTGCATCAGCAGTCTACTGAGACAACTCTAAAGTAAATTTGTAGTCATGAAATTACTAACAAGTTGTTACTTGGATTTTTCGGGGGGGGGGGGGGCAGGAGAGAGAATCAAATTATTCTCATTAAAGAATATGAAAAATTATTTATAAGCATGATCAACTATCTTTCTGAAGTATGTACATAAATACATACAGAAGCTTGTGGGCTAGTGAGCTGAAAAGAAGTGTTTGATGAAGAAAACCACAAATAAGACTCCTGTCCTCAAAAGCTAAAATAATGTAGTGCTCATGCAGTCATTTTGTGATGCCCTGGAAAGCAATATTAGGATGAAAAAAACAGTGCATAGCCAGCATTTCTTTGTAGTAACTAATAGAGACATGACAGAGATAGACAGTGATTATGATCAGGTAGCAATATACAACTTGCTGCATAAATTTTGGAAGTGAAAAATTCAGTTTTCACCTTTGGGGCAAAAGTAGATTAGAAGTTAAATTGCAAGCCAAAGTTTTGTCATAAAACTACTGCTTAGTTGATCAAAACTCTGCAACATTCCCCACATGATAAGCTGAGGATAAAGTGGTCAGCAGTACTAGAAGATGGTCCAAATAGAACATACTTTACACTATAGCTATGCACAAAGAATAAACCATCAACCTGTTACAGTACAACTGTATGTCTGATGGAGGACTTGAAGCAATCCAATAAAGCACTGAATGGGATGGCTTGCCACAGGCACTTAAAAAAAAGTCTTATTCCTGGGAAGAACACTTGCAAGATAAGTACCATCTGACCTATGTTGCAAATACTATTTCATTAGAAGGGACCAAGGCCTAAACTCGGGAGATTTAAACATGACATCAAATCCACAGTCCAGGCTGTAAAAGGCATATTTCAGAGGTGATAGCACAGATGCAGCATTTTCAGAGACGAAATCAAAAAGGATACTTCAACAAATGAGGCATAGTCCAAATCTAGAAGAACTTGGACAAAGCCTCACCTACTATGCTGGCTGAAGAGGAAGGCATAAAAAGGGGGAATAAGTAGTATCAGAGGCATAAGCAAGGAGAGGGACTCTGTATTGAAGAATTTGAATTGTGAGTCAGTTGGGCCATAATGTGATGTCAGAGCCATTTCCCTCAGTAGGGAGCACATCTTTTACTAAAGGGACACAAGACAACAAATCCTGATACAAAAGACCAACAGCAAAACTGTTAAAAAGAAACAACAAGCAAGGCACAGTAGAGGTTACAAAATTAAAAAGATGGAATTTGCACCAGGGCCTTCACCTCTATAGATTTATTTTAATGCTACACAACATCACAGTATCTCTGGAAAACCAAACCAAAGCAAACCATACTTCTGTGATAAAACACCCATCTGGTTTTACAATGGTGGCATCCCTTTGTATTATTACCCAGCATGCAGCACATGAAATACTTTGAGAGCACCCTGGCCTTATTGAAGTCAGTGGGAAATTTGAAATCATCTTCAGTGGAGCCAGGATGAAAGTCAGAGAGCAGTCCTATTGATTTCAGCAAGACTACTAATTGTCTGAGCTATGCAACAGCATGAATCTTTGAAGAAGCGGGGCTTCAAACAATTTAGTTGTGTTTATTTACCAGTTACGAAGGCAACAACGTTTTGAAGTAGGCTGCAACACTGACAGGTGTTTCAATTGAAATTAAGTGCACTATTTCATTTTATTGAACCTCAGGTATATGCAGTGTAACTGAAATGAGCATTCTGGATCAGCAGGTATCTGTTCCCTACTGTAAAATAAATTAGATAACCAAAAGCAATAGCAGCATCCTGCAGCAGAGCCCAGGAGCCTTGGGTGCTCTAGCTCTGCATCAGGGAGCCTGGATGGGCAGGGAACCATCCTTCAAGCCAAGGCTCTTAAGGTTTCCAGACATGCAGTTTTCAGGGTCCTCATTTTTATGGCATAGAAAGGAGGGGAGAAGGAGAGAAAATTTCAGGGCATCTAGGCTGCTTGCTCCATGAAGTGGGATTTCCTCAAACGCTCTTGCTCTTTCCAGCTCACATGGGACAGCCTGATTCCCTCAGCTGCAGTTTCTGAAGTCAAAGGCAGCAAGAAGAGCCCCAGAGCCAAAACAGTGCAAGACACTATCCAAAGATGGAACAACTCTGCATTCTACTTTGCTTCCACATATGAAAGACAAACAAAACCAAAAAATGTAGGGGTTCAACTTCTACCTTACCTTATTTACAGATTTTCCTTTTTTTTTTTTTTCTTGTGTTTGCATGTGTATGAGCAAGAAAGAGAAAGATTTTACATTCAGAATTGTAACCTGTTCTAACATTGCCAAGATTATTCTTTGGAAATTTTGTATCATCAGATTCACACAAGCAGATTTCATTTCTCGTCAAATATATTATAACAAAAGTGAGGACTAAGAAAGAAACTACCTACAAAGGTCAGTAATACCTAGGTGATACAGTGAATGCCAAATATGTGCATTCCAAGTACAAGACATACTCACGTCTACATCATAGAAAATACTTTTCTTTTGTCTACTCTAAACGATCATTACTCTTTAACAAAATTGGATCTACTCCTTTTTTTAAAATACATATTGTTATCACAGGCTGAGACTGCAGAAATATGTCTTGTAAGCTTTTTTTTGGTAGGTATGAGCAAGTAGGTCTTCTTCATTCTTATGGTTTTGAAGGCCGCACCCCAAACTGGGCCTCTTGGGCATGATGATAAACACAGTTGCTTTTGCCAGCACACAAGGAAAACATAAAATTGACCTAGTACAAATGCTTTCTTTTAATGTTGTATATTAACTAGAACAATCTGTTTTCCAGCTGCCAGTCTATAACTTGCCTAATCAACTCTCAAACAGATATTACATGAAATTCACTGAATAGCTCTTTTCCTCACTATAATTTCTTCTTCACTTGATTTCTTAGTTCCATAGTATTATCCACAGATATAAACTGTATATTTAAAGTCATTAGGTTTTCAGTTTTACTAGATAATACCAGCTGTACTGCAACTATTGAGCTTTAGTCTTTTATAATCTTATTTACTTAAGCTACATCTTTTTTACATTGTTTGTATTTCACATAAAACTTGCCATCAATGAAATTAGAGAAACACAGTGCTAACATTTTCTTGAACATCCATAACAAAATCGAACACCAAGAATTCTAATGCTTTTAGTTTATCTCCACCTTAAAATAAAGTTACTTTTATTTAAAAAAAAGAAAAAAAAAACAAACAAAACCAAATCACAACCTTAAACCCCATACATTTAAATTGCTACAATTTACAAACTGTCACATAAGTTAGCATTTTTTTTTAAAATACTGAAATATTTTTTAAAACATTACTTAAGATATTTACAACCATTGCCTAGTTTAGTCTGTTAACTTCATATTTAAGAATACTGCTATTTAAATGAAAATGTAACATTTAATCCATAAAGTGCAAACAGCTCAACTTTGTAATATCACGTAAAAAAATCTTTATGAAGTACACTGTAATCTGATTTACACTTTTAAGTTTCTCCTGCCTAAAAAGCAGTAGTTAAAAAAAAAAAAAAAAAGCCAAGTTTACTGTATGGAAAAGTACCGAAGTCCTCCATTTGTAATTATTGCTTGGGAAGTAAAATCAATTTGGGCTTTATCATTAAAAGTTCAGTTAGCTAATAAAACTTTTTTGTAATCTTATTAACACTGTGTTCAATTTATTTTAAGGGTATTTTTCTATATAGAGGACATCTGAAGGACTGATTCTACTAGAGGACAGGAAAATTTGTGAGAAGAGCATAGTTTAAATTAATTTTGCAGAATACTTATGATAAATGAATCTCATACTTATATGATGAACACCTGAGACACAATTTCGATCCTAAGATATATTCAGCTATCCGGGGAACAGAAACTATGTTTCATTATTCATATAATTGATCAAAACAGCCAGAATTCACACATCAGGAGAAAAACACTGAAGGAGCTCTTTATGAATAAGCTACATATTAATATCTAATTATTAAGAATTCTGAAAAACAACTTACTTGGGGGGGACTTTTTTTCATATTTTCAGCTTACTAGAAAATATGCACAGTATGTCTGATAAATTTTCTATTGAAATATTTTCTCATTCTCATTATGAGTCTCCAGTACAAACTGGAATGTGCTCCACCATGTGAACTTACCAGTCACCCTGACTGGGGACCTGCCTGGAGCAATCTCCTCATTTTGTTCTCAAACATTTCCCCTTACCGAAATCCATGGATAAGGAGCAGCCAGGGCACCACCTCCCATCCCAACATGAGCAGAGGACAGGTAGAGCCAGGGCCAGGAAACCCTAAGAATCACCATATTGCTGTAGCTAAACACCCATATATGCTCTGGAAGAACTGAGCCAAGGCTCTCTGTTGGTGGACTACATCATTGTTAGTTGAGCTGTTCAATTCAAACAAGCATATGGTAAAGCAACGTCAAAAAAAGATGTTCGGGGTCTCCGTTTTCAGAGCTCCAGCATTCATCCTAAGTCTTTTCTTGATCAGACATAAACAAAGCAGTCCAGGGTTACTGAATACACAGAAATCCTAATCTACCAGAAAGCTGAGAGCATCAGTGGAATTACATGCTTGGCTTGGTTTTATATTCTTCCTGAGTTATCCAGTTTTAACAACTCCTAGAGACACACAGTGGCGAAGTGAACTTTTGCTCCATGAAGTGGGTGTGCGCTACGTTCGTGTCAGCCTACTAGTGCCTCAGACATCTAGACTGAGGACTTAACTGAAGCCTGGTGTCCCTTCTCACCTTTGTATGCTGCAGGACAATTTTGCCTTTGTACTTGGACTTTCTTACAGCGAAAAACAGGGTGTAAATAGATAAATAAGAAAGTAACATTACATAGTTTAATTAAAACCCTATAAATCATGATTTTATCCCACTTAAAGAGAGAATATGTTCACCAAATAACAAAGTGTGCACCTTCCACCTGGTAAAGTCAAGCATACAGGGAAAAGATAACATCCTCCAGAATGGGAATCTTTTCATGAATGCAAATGTCTTCTATATAGAGATCTATGATACTGCTATACATAAAAATACACAGGTTTTGTTTTTTTTTTTTTACACTAATAATATTGGGGTGGGGAGGAAGACAAGCAAACACACCTGTTTTTCTCAAGGTCTGAAAAATCCAGTTGACAGCACAGAGACTGAGGTTATAGCATGTAAGACAAAGTGTTGTAAAATAACTGAACTACTCCTATGCAAGCTCGAATGGGGACCAGGAACTGTTCAATTGCAGTAACATGATGTATCGTGTTGCTGTGGCTACTTTTTCCCTTCATCTAAAGTAGTTTGTCTCTATGATACCTTAAAATACACTATAGACATACCACAAGAAATTAACCTGAGAAAACAGTTAAGTGCCACGAGTATAGAAACATACTGGGGGGTGGTGAGTGGGGAATGTGCGCACTTATAAATAAAGTATTTGCACATGTATTAATGATAGGTACATATTCATTTTGTATTTTTTAAAGTAATACATATCATCTATTATTTATATACAGTTAAAAAAAATGTGCAAACTGCCTAACAGATACAAAACAAAAATATTCACAGATGTTCCAAGACCTACAGTGCATTCAAGTGACATATTCAAGTATTTAAAGTGTTTGCATTATCGTCCTTTTCTTTGAAGCTCCATTACTGAAGGTAAGAAAGATTTAAAATATTCAAATTTTTCAGAAGTTAGTACATGTTATGTTGGCAGTATTGTTTTTCAGTGGCCAGATGGACTTTTTGAGAGCTCACAGAGTTCTGTAGGATAAGTACCAGCAGGCAACTTGGAGTACGGCACAGAATAAAGAAAGACTTTTGTAGATTAAGAAACAGAGACCTTTATGAAGGAGCCTAATTACTTTGTACCCTGCAAAGAGTAACTAAATGATCTGGAAAATGAGAAAATTTTGAAAATGTTTGTTGTTCCATCCGTACAGTGCATTAAAACACAGGTTGAATTTAACAACACATGACTTACTAGCTTCATTATCATGATCCATAGCAAACATTCATTAGAAAAAAACCCTGTTTCATCATTTTTTAAAACAAAAGTGTTCATAAAAAAGGTAAATTTGGTGACAAAAAAAAAAAAGAGACAGTTATTTTTCTGAATGTTTTTTAGTTGCCTCCCCCCTCCTTCTCTCTACATGAAATGAGGTTCGAAATCTATGGTTTTAAAGTAGGTTTACAAGGGAGATAGCCACCCACTTACCTTTGAAATTCACTGAGAGTTTATATAACTTCTGATAGCTTATATAATTTATTTCCTGCCTCCTTAAGGGATTCTCAATATACAAATAGTTTTAAAATTGTGACTTGGAATCAGTTAGAAAAAAGTTTGTGACGATAAACTGCAAACTGTTTTGTAAAAGAAAAAATTATTTTCATTTATGACATTGTGCTGAAATATTATTTAAAATAGGTGTATATAATCTTAGCACAGTATTTTTACCTTATCCAAGGATCTTTTGCATTAGGCAGCATCTTATGTCACTGTTATTAATTAATTTAAATCCATTCCTTGATTCTGATTCTCGTCCACAGTTGGGCAACTATATTTACAGCTAATCTTGTTGAATAATTTTTTCTAGCCTTTTACTATCAATGAACAAGCTATAGTTTCCACAATAAAACCAGTGACTCCATAATAAAGCTTCTATGAAGTCCTTACGTGACGGTACGTGTTTGCTGGGGTTTTTTGGTTTTGGTTTGGGTTTTTTTACACCTTAGAATGAGGTTATTTACACAAAACCAGATAAGTAATTTTAAATAATGATGTATTCATATATTTTAAGAACAATTTCATTTATATCTTTACTTTTCCAGACACAAGATGATTTTTGCAGATGGCAGTCTTGCTGACTCTATCACATATAACATCATATTGTGATCAAGCATATTAAATGCTATAAATGTTGGTGAAATCCTGATCCTACTGAAATCAAATTGAGTTTTCCCTTGACTTCAGTAACAACCTTAAATGATTTTTAACTTAAAAAAACCATAAATGTTACTTACTTTGAAGACATTTTGAGGACAGCATTTGGCCTATATTAGGTGTTACATATAGCAAAACCACAGACATTTATGAATCCTGGCAAAACAGATATTTCCAATTGCTCTTTTTTGTTCATTTTTTAAAATTATATTGCATGAATCGAGATATATGCAATGCTGCATAGACAAGGAGTAACTGCTGTGGCCTGGGTAATGCTGCATGGCACAGCGCTTAATGTTCCCTCGTGGCCCTCAACTGCTCTCTAAGATTGGGGTGAAGGGAAGGGTCTCACATTTCCCTGACTTATAATTTCTCTGAGCATATGATCTGTTCATCCCTTTCTGACAGAGGGCACATTTTCTCTGCTTTCTCTGTCCTTATGGTCATTTGGTGAAGTGGCAGTGACAATATGCTTTGTCCTTCAGCTCTGCGTAGCTGACAGTTTCCACTGGAGATCCAAGCTGGGAGCTGGGCTCCTTGCAACACTCACCCCTGACAGCACCTTTTGGCTTGGGCTCATACCACACAGTTTAGTTTGTGTAAAGGGAATTCCTAAGAACCCTAATTCTCATAAAACAACTTTCTCCTCAAAATCATGCCTGTATGCTGTGTGGTTACTGGCTCTAAAATATCAGTGTTTTTCCAAAACCAGGTTAAAGAGTCATTCTGCTATCATTAAAGAGGGTCTTAATAAACACAAAGGGGTTTTGTTTTAGTTCAAAAATATCAGTAAAGGGATAACAGGTAACAGGCTCGGTGCTGGTTTGATGTAGACTGCCAACACTGGAAGTGGGCTGGTCATGGGACAAATATTAAAATCATTAATAACTAAATTTCTGAGCAGAAGGAGCTGAGTAAAAGAGCTAGGAACTAGCACTGTATGTTGTCAGTGATAAAGTTAAGAACTAGTGCATATAGGATCTCTAATGAATATGGGCCATGTTAATCGATATAAGCAGAGACAATGATACCTTTGGCTCTTAGAGACTACCAAAACCCATGCAGAGATTAAGTTATGTTATTATGTGAGCTTTTCTAGGTAACATGCAGATTTTAGAGGTGTGGTGGCAGCAGTAACTTTCATTTGGGAGATACACAGTCTCAAACTATCAGTAATAAGACTAAGCATTTTGTTATCATTTAAAAATATCCATTTTCAAACACAAAACACACTACAGTCACCTTCACATTACACTAATTTATGACAATTTCAAGATTAACCAGCCACCTGCTTGGAAGTCAATATCTTTAACTAGATATTCAAGTAGGGAAATAAATATTTACCTGTGTCATGGCATCGGTAATAAATTCTTTATCGCTGTAACCCCAAACTGAGTTTTACTGGCATCGTCTTATTCTCAACTGATCAGGACAACTTTTGGAAACAGTTACAACCATCATAAATACCAAAATGTTTGACTCTCAAGTCTAAAACTGAACACTGATTATCTCTGAGAGAAAAGCCAATTTTCAGACTCGAGGGTATTTTTCCTCTTATACAAAAAAGCCCCAAATGAATGAAGTAAATTAAATTCAAGATTCTAGCTCAGTTAGAACACAGAAATTAAACTTGGCTCATGATTAGAGCAAACTATCAGAAAAGTATTGGATTAATCATCCTTTGAAATCTTGGGTAGCTTTACGGAAATTGTAATGCAAAGTGTAATTTACAGAAAGGTGTCTGATCTTGTCTTTCTGTTTACATATTCATAAGATTTGACAGTAGAGGAAGACAGACAATGGTTTCTGATACACATAAACACAGACTAGATAATCCAATAGTACCTTCTGACCTCAGATTTTTTAAAAATGTGGTGATATAATATTTTGCATGGGTTTTTGTTTGTTTGTTGGGGGGTTTTTTTAGGAAGAAGCAAGAAACACAAGAAAAGATTTATTTGCTGCAGGTTGTTATTGGTTTGGGTTGGTTAACTTTTTTTTTTTTTTTTAAACAAGCCAAACTGATGCTATTGCAACAAAAACAGTATGCAGTATATTGAAAATAGAACAATAATGAAAGCTGTTTATCTGTACCACAGACTATTAGCTTTGGTTATTATCTGCCAGGAAGCATCTAGCACTAACTGGAAGAAAAAAAATTGATTAATTTTACAAAACTTAAAGTGAATTCAAACCAAGAACTGTTATAAATAGCAGTAATGCTATAAAAGTAGTTCTAATCACACATCCGTTTCAAAAAATATGAGATGTGAGTTATTCTTTTCCTACAGGAAAAAGATATGAACTTTTCTGACAGACTTTAGTACACATAAAATATGTGTACTAAACACATTACCAAAAATAAATTAATAAAATACATTACCAAAAATAAATTAATAAAACCCACAAACCATCCCATACAGTGTGCAGGCTGAATTTCTTTGATACTCTAACATTAAAGTAAAAGAAAAAAAATAAAATTGAAAGCAAGTAATCTAATCTCTGTTGCAGAATCAGAGCAGTCCTAGAGCTGGACTAGCACTTGGGAGTCTTATGTGGGTCCAGCACTGGGTACTTGCTCCTGTGACTCAAAAGCAAGGCTGAACACTTAAAGAACATGTTTTCTGCCTGCTCTGTTCCTCTTGCATCAGTAAATTGTAGTAGCAGAACAGTGCTCGCTATTTTGTTTTTCTCATCCTGAGAAATTTCACAAGCTGAATATCTTGAAAAACATGTACTTGGAGAACTAATCTCTCTAAAAGTCTGCTCATGTCTAATTTGGGGGGTTTGTTTGGGTGGGTTTTTTTGTTTTGAGGGATTTTTTTGTTTGTTTTTAATCTGTGTTTAAAACTTGTTCTGATCCTTGTAATGAAATTTCACTTGTTATAATCATTTTTAATATGTATGGGTGAGTAAGGGAGCAAATGGATGATGTGATGCCTTAATGAGAATGTTTGCTGTCATAGAGATTAATATGGAAAATGGATTATACCACCAACTGTTGCTGGATTGGATCTGAATTCTTGGCTGCGTGAATAAAATAATAATTACTGATGATGGATTGTATGACAGAGAGCATAAATAGATTTTTGGACAGTTTCTAAATAATACATGTTTTTAATTATAAAATACATTATTTTTAGGTGAAGCACTAAAATATCAAAATAACTAAGTAATATAGTCATTTATGAGATTATACTTTTGGTACAAAGGAATGGGGAAGCTAAATTATTACTATAAAATGGGCAATAGTTATAGTGCTTTGTGAAGAGAGTACAACTACTTTGTTCCATGGTTTTCTTGAAAAGATAAAATAAGGATTCTAACTTTAATACCTGGTATCAGCAACCCTATGTACAAAGAGAAGGCAGGATAGATCATATTTTTTTCTTCTGCACCAGTGCAGAAATTGGTAGTCTTACGTTTTGGTATAGATATTACACTTGTCTGTGCAAAGAGAAAAAGTGGTCTTTAATGGGTTATTTTCTTTCTTTTAAGTGGACAAGGAGGCAGCAAATAGGGGTGGAGAATGGACCTTCAGATGAGCAAGCATAACACAGGTCTAGCAGTATGTTATAACAACAATTTGAGTAAGCTTTTTTAAAGTTTTTTCATCCCCGAAGCTTATGACAGGACATGGAATAGATTATAGGTTAAAAAAAATTAAATCTAGACACTCTTTTTTGGATATTCGTCAAATAGTACAAATTTTGCATTTCCTTTTTCTTTTCTCAGCTGAATGCAAGTTTACTACCAGCACACAGTAATTACTCAAGAGCAGTATAAACTAGGAAGAAACAATGGGATCAAACGACGACCTACCTACAAAAATTGTGCCAGTAGTCACATCAGTCACTTGTCCTACAGCTGGTGAGAAGAAATTCCTGTCTGTTGGAGGCATAGCCTTTTCCCCTGTATTTTTCTTAGATTTTTTTTTTTTCTCTCATTTTTCTCTGCCTGACACATTCAATTTTAAAACCATACACCTTTTGAAAAGCCCACAGCAACATTTTTGTTATGCTTTTTATAGTACATTCTCATTATGGAGTTAGCTGGAAATAAGCATACTGAAATGAACTTCAGGGGGTTTTATTTATTTCTTTTTATGTTGTTTGGATTTTGGTGTTCTGGTTTTTTTTTTCCTCTAAAAAAAATCGATGACACACTTCTTGTCATCATAATTAAAGGGGTATTAGGGCAAAAATGTACTTGTAGAAAGACTAAATGACCAACATTGGTTTTATATGTAAGATTAAAGCTCTACAGACAATAGTTATTAGCTAGTAGTAAATTATGACTTGGTACTTTGATTTTTAGTGCCGTGTGAGGATAATGGTAAAATGAATACCACTCTGTCACATAATGAACAGCAAAATGAGCTCTAAGTTACCAGGAAGACCAAGTAATATGCTAGCCGGTGGCAGCCAGAAGCCATTTTGATAACATATCTAAATATAATTAGACATAGTTGTTAAATTATCAAAGTGAACTACTTCACCAACAAACAGGCCCTGAAAGACATAATTTATTTCCAGTTGTAGAGACAATGAATATGTTTTCTTACGGAAACTGGAAAGGATTTCCTGTGGCATAGGCCAGTACCCTGTTACTTACCATCTATTTAAAAAACTTCTTAACAGCTTAAAATTAATTATTTTACACATAATATTGTTCTATCATTGATCATAACCTCTCTCTCTAAAGCATGAAGGGTACTTAAATGATAAAAAATTTAAAAAAACCTTGTAACAGTAAACAGAACAAGAAATAAAATTCAAATAGCTTGCTTCCAAAAACAGATATGAGAAGCTTCATAACAATAACAAAGGCTTTGTTATTTTGCATTTGTTTGATTTTCATTTGGCTTTTTGTTTGTTTGTTTGTTTTTAAGCCAAAGACCTCTCCTCCTCTTGAAACACTGAGTTGGGATGAGGTACAAGAGCGATTCACGTTCTGTTATAAGTAAAAATTTTGCTTGTTTGGGATCTAAGTAAAGATTTCTCTTTATATTCTCCAAGTAGGGATCTGTTTTATGGGCTTGCCTTTCTTCTTCTGTGACTGAAGTTTTGAGACAGAGTGAAAAATTAAACATTGGGAATTTATCCCATTGCACATTTTGAAGATTGATGAAACTCTATCCACCCTGAATGACATACCGAATACATGGAACTGTGGATATGGGAGCTATGAAGTGAAACAGCAAAGTTATTTGTGATTTATAAGCTCCAGAAGGCTTTACATCAAAACAGCAGGAAGGGCTTTCATATGGCCTAGAATGAAACCTGCTTCTTAGCAAACAGGAGAAAACCCCTAAGAACAAAAGTTGATTTAAAGGATGTAATCTTCCTGCAGGTGAAAGAACCCCCCTATTGCTACTTATTTTAAATGAGACCCTCAGTTTTGTGCCTAGCACCAAGCATTTCTTGGCTTCTGATGGATTTATTGCTCTCCAGCCTGAGTTTCCAGCAAACACTTCTTTTCCTCAAAAGATGAGATCAGTAGCCTCAGACTTTTAAAAGTGTAGTGTTCCATAACTTTGAAATTTTAAGTTATACACTGGCAAATTACAGTAGATATAACCTGTCATGAATTGAGATATAATTATAACTTTTGTTTAGGCAGCTACTCAAAAAGTTGTCCTGGACTTAAAGAAGAAAAATTCAATCATTACTCACTCATCTATCTATATACGCTCATATATTTATATCTACCCAACTGTATTTTTTCTTCATTTTAGCATAAATCATGTGTATTCAATACTGGTGACTCTGGAACACAAACATAGTAATATCCCATCAAGGGACATGAAAGAGTGATGTTAAAGCAACACCACACTGGCTTGTACAAAGGCCTTTACAAAACCTAATGGGGAAAAGCTCCTTCTTTCTCCCACCCCTGCTGCGTATCCCACAAAGGCCAGTCCCACCCCGATACACTGCAAGAACCTGCACAGTCAACCAACCCACACAACCCAGCTTGTACAACTATACTGCACTTGTGGGAGAACGATGTGGACTGCCTCAGGTGCTTTGAGGCAGTGTCTCCTACTGGAGGCCATTCTGAGACTATGCTAACAGATAAGGACCTATTTTGTTAGGCAAAAAGGAAGATGGGTAAGCACAGCAACAAAATACATACACCCACACGTAAATACATGGAACAAGGTATGTGCAGGTGTACCTGTGAAAATAAACACATTCTTTTCCTACAACTTTTCAGCACTTCTTCCAGCTCCCTTTCTTCCTTGTGCTGAGAATGACTTGGAAATAATAGGTGTATGGTTGTATCATTTCCAGTACCTAAAGGGGGCCTACAAGAAAGCTGGAGAGGGACTTTTTACAAGGGCATGTACTGGTAGGACAAGGGGTAATGGTTTTAAACTGAAAGAGAGTAGATTTAGATTAGACGTAAGGAAGAAGTTCTTCACTATGAGGGTGGTGAGACACTGGAACAGGTTGCCTAGAGAAGCTGTGAATGCCCCATCCCTGGAAGTGTTCAAGGCCAGGCTGGATGGGGCTTTGAGCACTTCCACTGGTCTAGTGGAAGGTGTCCCTGCACATGGCAGAGGGGTTGGAACTAGATGGTCTTTAAGGTCCCTTCCAACCCAAACCATTCTATGATTTCATCATCTATCCAGCAAGCCTTGGTTTGTTTTCTTGGGGTTTTGTTTTTGGTTTTTGGGGGGGGTTTTTGTTGTTTATTTGTTTTTAGTTTTTGCAGGCATCTGAAGTTTGAGAAGACTGTTTACACAGTTCTACTGGAAGGTGTTTAACTAGCTTATAATTAAGTTGCTTGCGAGAAGTCACAGAAACCTACTTAACTTAGCAGCTGTCTTGTGCATACTCAATATGAAAACTGATTTGAGAGAGACTTCAGGGAAAGCCTAAGGCTATGTTACCTCTCCAGGGTGCAGAGAAGTCAAGACTGCTTAGAACATTTGAGCAGAGTCCTGGCTTTAAGAAAGGAGGTCATCGCCACAAATTGAAAGCTGCTGGTATCCAGCTTTCCATGATGGCAAATCGCAGAGCAAACATTATTCAACACAGGCAAAAAGATATCTCTATTCTGCTACTTTTATTTTTTCACTGAAAGGAACAGTGCATATTTTTTTTCTTGTCTGAAGATATTTGGCATTATGGTCTTAATTGAGAGAACTGGACTCTAGCCATGGCCATAACTATTTCACAGAAATCTCACTTGCTGAAAACTTGAAACAGTTCATTCAGACACTACAGCCCCCAGGGCAGTATCATCTACTCCAGTGTGATAGGAGCATTTATTTCTTGGTTACCCTATTTCAATTAGGCACTGAAATCCCTGAAGTCTAGTAAAATAAAAGGTGAAGAGTTATTTTCTCTCTGTTTCCTATAAGAAAGATGATTACACAATTTTCTACTGTTTTACTTGAAATGTAGAGATGTATAATAGGTAAAGATGACCAAGCAAATTTAGTTTCATGGAAGATCTCACTTGATTTTTTTAAGTTTTTTCCCCTCTTACCCAGAGATGAAATCTGTGCATGTACATGTAACACAACAGGATATTCAAAATATATAATTCTGGACCTTTTGTCTCAAATTCTTCTAGAGGAACCCAAAAACTACTTTGTTGATATAGCCAAAATAGGGAAGCATTCTAAAACAAACCCCCAAACAACCAATAAATAGGTACTTCTCTAATCAGGAAAGTTTCAGTAAGGTGTGTGGTGTATAAATGTCCTATTGCTGATTTCATTAGGACGCATGACAATGCTATGGTTTAAATAACAGAAGTATATATGCTTTCTGTCAAAATGGCGAGAAGGGTGGAGTTTGCGTCTCAACTTTTTCAGCTGTGTCCACAGGAGCGTGCAACTGAAGGCATTTGGTGACAGCCACTCAGAGCAGCAGTAAACTCCCTTGCAAACACACCATTGTAGCTCCACTACACAGAGGAATAAAGTCTCAGGGATGGCAGGAGCGGGGTGCAGGGTCACTCATCCTCTCTTAGAGGTCTCATCACTGTCAAGAGGTGAAACACTGATGGTAAGGGGTCAGACTGGCCTGCAGGAAGGCAGCACAGAGGCAAAAACTGCCGCTGCTCTAGTCATACTCACTGCTTACTGCTATGACCCTCAGAGGTGGTATGGAAAACCCAATTGCTTTGGGTAATTCAGCCCTAGGGCAAACACATTTCTTCTCTTTCTTTGCTAAATGTTTATGGCAGGGGCCTACTACTCTCTGAAAGGAAGTTTTGAGTGAGTTCGAAAACACAGACACCTATCTTTAAAATTTTGCTAAATCTATGTTTGTATACTCCTTAGAGAAATTCTGTGTATATTGGAAGAACATGTTTCTGACAGGTTTATTGTTCATTCCATTTTGTTTAGCTGTCTGCAACTGATATCCTCCTTCTTACAATTGTTTTTTGTAATGGAAACAACACCTCCAAGATCAGCAAGTTGTGTCATTTCTGAATGATCTTGAAAACAAGGACTAAACAGTTCCCGGATTTTGGGAAAATAACCACTTGTATGTTGTTGCCGAGTGATTGGAAGACTCTGGAGTAAACAGACAACTAATGCAAATTCCTTAGTGATGTTTCACAGACTTCTGACATGACTTTACTACAATAAGAACTGTTAATTAATCCACTCAACTAGAACATACTCTAGGAATCGCTGACTTAATTTACTGAGCATTTCAAATTTTAAATTATAAAGAATGAAAGGTACAAAAAACCAACCGTTGATCAAGCGTGCTACATTTTTCACAGTATAACGTCTATAGATTTCTTATAAAGGAGCAATCTAAATCAGCATGCCCACTATGACATGAATATGTTTCTTTTCCAATGTCAGAGCTATTTGTCATGCCAAAAATCATCCTACTAACTGTTCTTTTTGGTGTCATAAATATATGCAGTCATTCATCAATACAGTCTCATTCTCCCTAAGAACATCTTTTATTTGATGGCTTTTTTTTTTTCTCTCTGTTTTCCTACTTGTGAAGATATCACACCTCCCCATGGATGTGATATTTCCTTATTCTTCCTATATATGAAAATTCTTAATATTCAGGATGCTAAGTTACCACTGCTCATGTTAAATTCCACTGCTTAGAGTCATCAAGCACCGCAAAGCTCAAATAAATCATTACATTAACTATATATTACACCATCACCACCAGGGCAGGAGAAAATGATACCTAATTATTTCCACTGGTGCTGGGTAAAATCTTAAGGAAACTTTACCCTAGTTTGATGTAGCTGACAGCACAATGTTCTGTATAGCGATGTGGCCATACAGTGTTGACCAATAATGGTAAATCCCCTGAATGTTAGTGTCCATTTTCTGTCATCTGAAAATTGTTGGAAGATATTGCAAATTTATCACTAAGGTTCCCAGTGACAAAAAAAACCCCAAACCAAAAAAGAAACAAACAAACAAACAAAAAGTAGAGAGTCTCACTAATCAAAATGCAGCTTGTTTCACTAGCACACATATATCCAGAGCAGCTGTGGTGAAGCAACAGGCACCTCCAACCAGCTGTCAGTTTCCAAAGGTCTGCCTTGAGAGCAGCCCAAAGAAAGCAACACAGCTAGTTTTCCCAAACTCTGGTTTATACACAAAGGAAAAAAGCAAACTGTGGATCATTAAACCTGACAGTGACATCCGCCTATGGACTATCACCATGTTGAATTACATGACTATTTGTCTTAATGACCAGAAGAAAACAGGAGGCTCTGAAAGCCTGTTTCAGCTGTTGTGAGTCTTTGATATGCTTAACCATGTAGTTAATCCATGAAGCTGTCAACCTAATGAATTAAAGAATGTTATTAGACTGGTTTCAAAGAATAAGAGAATGGTTCCATAGCTTATTAATATTACATTATAATGTTTGTATTGTGGCAAGGAACTACTCTTAATATCACATGCATTATGGCAGTGTCATCAGAATCAAAGTTCATGCAGTGTAGCACAGATAAGATCCAAGGCTTTCTTGGAAATAGTATATTTTTTATTTCCTTTTTAAGCCATTTTAAACTGCTTAAAGAGATGTAGGAAAACACAATTGCTATGTCTTTGCCTACTTCTTCCCAAGAGTTATGTATTGAACAATGTAGATAATGCACATCTAATGAGTATTTCATTCCCTCTGCTTGAGATGAGGCAGAGCACAATAAGTTTCACTGAGACTGATTAGTGTTCATACAGAACATCACCGGTAGAGCAAAGTATAAGCAATTATTTTTCTCTATAAAACTGCAACTACCTTTAACACGTTTATTCAGTGGAGAGGGGAAAAAAAATATCCAGGATACTGCTAACATTTTGCAGCTATGCTTCTGCAGTCATTGTTAAATTCTTGTTACAGTTATGCTAATACAGGGATGTAATTCTGCAAATGCATTTTGCTGCTTGTCATGGATTTTATCGTACTTCAAAAAAATAAATTACTGTGGAAAGAGCCTAGTATGAATCAATTTCAAGTTTCTGAGCACTATTGATTACCTTCTCTCATTAGCTGCAACTGAAAACTGTCCAATAAAGTATAACAAAATAATAAAGGAGATAATATTGCTTTCAATAATCAAGGTGTATATGTTGCACACCTGTGGAAATGACTAGAATAAATCCTTTAAGTCCCACACAGACCATATTCCCTATTTGGCTAAAGATGTCTTATTCCCCTAACATACCAGTGAAGCAGTGTGTCCATACATGACAGGCTCTATTGCATGACAGTGATGCTCTGGGGTACAGGCAAGTATCTTGTTGTGGGAAATAGCATTCCTACAACACTCTCCTAACTTACTGATTCTAAACCCTTTTTGGAGAGATCCTCAAGATCACTTCTTGCCAGCATGACTTCCAAATTCAATAAAATTTGATGATGGGGGCAGAAGGGGGGGGGGGGGGAAGCAAGAGGGTGAAAAAAGGTTAGAAGGGACACAGGGTTACTCCTACTGAAGGTAAACATGGGATGTTATTTACTGGGCATTCGGAGTGACAAGAATAATACTAGTTCCGCAGAAATCCCTAGTAATAGAAGCCCAGGATGCTAACAGGTATCTCTAAGGGTAAAAACACAAGCCAAGAAGGTTAATTACTGGTCATTAAAGGAATGTAGTCTTTAGAGCTGGGTAGAAGTAGCTTTACAGGATATAAAAGAGAACAAGAACATATCCGATACATTTAAAACAGCCCAATTCAAAGATAATACAAAAGAGATAACAAGAAAATATGCCAGATAGTTACAGTCCTTTTGATAATACAATACAAAGATAAGACAAAAGAGATAACAAGAAAATATACAAGAGAGATACAGTCCTTAGAATGAGAACGAGAACCAAGGGAGAGCAAAGAGCGAATCACTCCAGTATTATCCTCTCCAGTTAAGGATGCAACACCTGACCAATGCCAATACTTCAACACCAACATGAGCCACCTCCCTTTCAGTAAAGGAAGAATACTACTTTTTGATTTCCTACTTCCTACATTTTATAAATGGTTTCTGAAATTGCAGCATTTCAAAGAGCAACCTATGCATGTGTCACGTATCTAACGCAAGGTGACTGATATCACAGCATCAAGTGACAGTAAGTGCAGATGCAACATCAGGCATGAAGCTGGGGTGATGGTGGGGGAAGAAGTTTGTGGAGGGTGGCCAACAGAGACTGAAGCATGCCTGTAATGAAGGAATGAGTGGTTAGGGAGTAAGAAGGCATCAGGCAACTGAAAGAAGTTTGCAGGTTGTTGAAATGATAAATATAGCGCAATGTCTTCTGTTCCACTTAAAAAAAACCCCAAAAAACAAAAAAAAACAACCCCAAAACCGACAACCACAACAGACTAATTTGGTTTGAGTTTTCACTCATTTAAGTGATTTCCTTCATTTCTTCATCTGGGACCTAAGTGCAAAATATAGGACAGTTCTGGGGAAGGAAAGAATTTCTTTGCTGTAAAGTCGGTGATACAGAATTCAAGTTCTGAGCTCTGTTACACCATTACAATGTTACACCAATTAAATGCTTAAAAAAGCAAATGTTATATTAATGTACTCCTAACTCTATAAAAAGTCTGAAACCTACACATTTTGACTCTTTTCTAATGAAGTGTATGTCCTGTTACACTAGACTGCATTTTTGCTGATTAGGCATTTAGTTTTCCCAGGCTCTTCACGCACACTGGTAATATTTGACACATGTTGCTTGCAAACATTCTCATATTTGTTATAAAAATACCCCCCACACACTACACACACAAAAAACCAAGCCCTGTATATCAGCTAAACCCCAAATATGCTTGTTATCGCCTACGTCTAATTTTTCAAGCCAAAAAATAGTATTAGCATCAAGATAGCCTCCAAAATTAGGTCTGTATCATTAGATTTCGCTTCTCCATTTTAAGGATTTTCACCAACTAATATATACTCTATTTGCATATAGATAGGCCCAAACCTATGCTATACATATAGAAATATTATTTTGTATTAAATCCTTAAAATAAACACTGGGTCAATATAATTAAAAGTAACTAATGAAATTTCTGGCAATGCTTAATTTCTTATCTGATGCCATTTCAAAACATTTCCCCATCTTCCTGCTATAAGCAGCTTTAGTGGTTCCTAAGAATGAACCACTGCCTTATGAATTCACAATTGGCTTAAAAAAATACTTTATTTGTTTAGTTCTTCCCTATAGATATGAAGTGCATCAAAAATTACAAATTACAATAACTAGGTATGAAGAACTTTCGTTGAAGGAAAAAAAAAAGCTTACTTCACAGTCTGTATTCTTCAGCCACCTATTTTTCATTGACTTTTCTTGTCAAAACTGATAATAAAAATGAAATTAATAGGATAGCTATGGACATTGCTGTTATTTCATAATAACCAAACTTCTATAACATCAAAGAGCAACTAATAAAGTGTCTCTTAAAGCAGATAAATATAAGCCAAAGGCTAGCCGTAGGAACAGTATATTGGTAATGTAATAATACATTGTTCCCATCAGGCTTTGTTACAGTTCCTGGATTTATTTAATTCTATTCATGCCTAGCACAGCTCTCAGAAAGAGCTATTAGAGTATATCATCTAGCTTGTCACAAAAAGAAATACAAGTCATTAATTTCAATCTAAAAGTAAACTGAAAAAAAACCCACCACCCCAAACATCTAAATCACCTTTATCTACCATTTCAGTGTGTTCATTCCTTGTTACTGTTAAAGTTTCTGTGACATCCATGTAATGATAATACATAGCAACACTGAGGTCTTGGGAATGACCATAAAACTTCTTGAGATATAAGCTGTGATTTTTGTCTGAAAGAGGTGGAAGAACACAAGTTCAGGAAAATAAAGTGAAGTTTGAAAAGAGCAAACAATTTCTGGTGAACATTTTAAACTTATATCTGTATTGCCTTCTTCTGTTTCTGAAGCTCTCAACAAGTGGGAACTTTAAAAAGCTTCAGCAGAGAAGGACGTAAGTTCAGGCTACTATTTCTTCCATTCATCAGATAGGAGAAGGGAATCGTCTCAGTGACCATCACTGTAGGGAGTCTTAATTTCATTGTTTCTTTTGCTAGTTTTTTCTGTGCAAGCTGCCCCCACAGCCCTCAAAAGAAAAAAAAAGAAAGATACTACCTCTTGTTTTCATGCAAAATGTAGTGCAATGAACTAAAATTAGAACATAATCTTCATAATGAAAATGAACAGGCGTTAGCTCCAAGTATCACGTTGAAGAGTACAATGAAAACGTGGTGATATTCTTTCCCCCTTCTCATAAAGTACTTCAGTACAACTGATTAAATGCATCTACAGCAAAACTGAATCAGAACGGCACGTTAAACCATGAGTGTATATATATATTTTTAATAAAAACTAGAGAAAAAGAGCAATGTAGATGATGTTTTTTCCCTTCTAAATAAAAAGGAAACATTTTACAAAAGGAGTATTGCAAATTTTTGTTTTCAACAAAACTAGTATTTAGAGTAACTTTGTCTATGGCATATTATTATTCTGGGAATGTAGCTGTGATACTTTTGCAAAAGAGTCTATAACTGAACAAAAACATTAACATTCTTTCAGTTTTGAACATAACACTCATTTAGTTTTGTTGATTGCAACCACCTTCCATCTCAAGCCTGCTTACCAGAAAACAGGTAAACTCTAAAAGCAGAATTTTATTGACCATATCGAATATTGAAGACTGATTTTGTCAGCTTACATTCCAGCTAAGAATTTGAGAAACATAAACAACCATTTTAGTAACAACATTTTGTTGCAAGATACAGCAAGCAGTAAGAACTATTTCTAACTTATATGCATAAGGAATTCACAATCTAAATACGTTGATCACTGATGTATTTGGTTGTTACTTAGTGTAGTAATGAGAGGAAAAATGAAGTAAGGGTTGGGTTTTTTTTTTAAATTTATTTACAAGCCTCCCATTACTTTCCTCTTTTCATAAAAATATTCTTTAATTTCTCAAAGTGACAAATTTTCATCATCTGGTTAAAACTGTGATAACAAAGTTGTTAATTACACAGCAATTTTCAACATGCAAGTTTTTGTAAACCTGTCAAGTGTTTTTTGTTTTTTTTTTTACAAGTCATCAGAAGTAATTTATTTTAAATCACTTCAGAAAAATCAAGACTAGTATAGGAACACTTAAATGAGAACTATCCACAAATACATGATAATCCTCTTAAATAGCCAGCAGCTTAGTGCTGCAAAATAGTCATTTAGGAGGGATTCAGCTGATTAAGAGATAGGTGCACAAGACCGAAGGAGCCTAAACCTCACTTTCAGAGGAAAATTACCATCACTGACCCCAGGCGGAATGGATTGCCCTCTGGCTTGGACCTCTCTTTTACAACTGCTTACAGAAGTCTGCATGACAAGCCTAATCTAAGTACCTGAATTTTAGATGCACAAGCTTACGTAAAAGGAAACATATCACTAGATTTTATTCATTTATTTTAACCAAAGCACTTTTAAGATGAAAAAAGGCCTCAGCTAGGTGTCTCATCTTTTATGAATTGCCTCTAGAGTCTCTAGGCAAATCCTCCAGATCCTCTATAAGACTCCCTTCTCCAGCTAAGGTGGAATTAAAGCCTTAAGTCATCTGAAACCATTTACTCACGGGGCCTTCAGAAATTGATGATTTCTGGACTAACTTAATTGGAACTTGCCACTTTTCAACTATACTAAATAATTGCCTGTGTTTGCACCTCTGTGCAACTACAACCCACTTTTACCTTTTTTTGAACCTTACTCTTCCTACTTGAAGTCAAAGATCTTTTTCCATGTTTTGCATTATATAGTCACTCAGTGTTGATAACTAACAGCAATGCAGTAACTGCAATGTTTTTTTCCTGAACCATGGCAGCAAATGAAGCCCCAGGCCCCAGAAGCACTGAGCAATTTCAGCCATAAGAAGATGTCCTGGAGGAGCAGTTCCAGTATCTCCCTGGGAGCAACAACCTCTTTGAAGTATAAGGCCTCAGAAATCTCTCCTGTTTTCCATTTTAGCATTTGAACGTATTAGTCACGACTTTTTAATTTACTTATTTTTATATTTCCTTTGCCTTGTGCTCTACAAATAGTAGTTTCTACTCTTTTGGACTCCAGTTATTTTTACTAAAGTTTTCTGTTGTTGACTATTCTCTAGTTACAGCACTTCTATTTCCTCTGGGGTATGTAGCATTTCGGTTTATTATCTGAGCAAAATGAGGAACGAGAACATCTAGATTTCAGCTTGGGTTCAATCAAATCCTAGATCTGATCTCTGCCAAGTATTTCCAGTATTTTGCTTATCCTTATCTCTCCCTCTCCTCTCACTCACACACAGTTGAAAAAACATTTTTCTCTATAGAGAACAAGCTTTACTGGGACCTTGGCAAAAACTGCTCCAACTTGCCCATCAGTTTCCATTTATCTGAGAATGCATTCAGTTACTTCTTTTGTTAAATACAGACTTCTTGAGTGTGTTTTTCCTTCACCTAGCAGTAGGTGAAGTACCTAGCAGTAAAATGCTATAAATGGGGACACATGCTTGAGATTAACCCCTTCAATGCTAGGTCAAAATATGCAAGAGTTTTGACCAGGCAAGATAAACATATGCAACAGAAAGACGACCAACAAATCATCTATATTATCAATTCATATTCCAGCTTCCTTTGTCCAGCACAAATTAAGTTATAGGAACTGTCAGTGACTTTAAGTAACTTCCTTTGTTTTCTCCTGAAGTGCCAAATTTTGTTTACATATAGACTGCATGAGAAAAAGAAATTATTGTACCCCACCTATTTGTTAAAAGTGAGGTCAAATATCTTTTTGGTTACATTCATTCACATGTATGATTGTGGTCTCAAGGCAAAGACAGATGACAGACTTGTGGATCACCAAAGGGTTTTAATGGAAATTTTAAGTTCAGAGCTTTCGTTTTACTAACTATAGCCTGAAGCAATAATAAATCATTTTCAAACAGTGCACTGAATAAAAGATAAGTACAAATATCACCAGGATCAATAGCCTGGGGTTTTATCATTGTACTATAATTACTAAAATAATTTAGCTTTAATGCTATCTAAAAATTAGTTTAATTACTTAAAGGCACAAGAAGAATGGAACAGAACATATAAGCTAAAAAAAGTCTATTTTTTCCCCTAAAAAAGAAAGAAAAAAAGGCAGATTTTCAGCTGAAATCATGTGCTAACCATGAGACATTGAAACCTCTACTTGAACCAGTGCGACCAATTTCAAGACACAAACAGGAAAAGCCTAAGAAAATGAGTTCCCTAGATACTAAATATTTGCTAGAAAACATTTTGTTCCTCACTTCTGTGTTTACCTTTCTATTTGATGCTGAAACTTTAAGAATTCCACACTAATCCTTTTTTGCTAACGAAATTCTAGAGACAAAAACTTTATTATTCTGTTAGTATCTCTGCCTTGTGCTGCACCACTGCACTTCAATCCTGACCTATAAAAGCAGTCTTTTCTAGAGATAAGAGTAATTGGGCCTGCATTCTCAGTGAAGCAAAAACTGATGGTTGTCCCAAATGATCCAGAGTTTTTATTTATGTTATTAAGTAAGCAGAGCTCAACTGAGACTACGTTTGTTTCAAATGTGTCCTTTTGCAGAAATTACTAAAAGAAAATGCTTAAATTTTTCTGTTTAGTATACTTGGAAAGTAAACAGTGGAACTGGTCAAAGTACACTGTTAACTTATATTTTCCATAACATAATGTAACTCTTTGTCATTGTTAGTGATTCAAGGTGAGTTTAACTTCATTGCATTTAGTTGTTATTCATTATTTAGAATAATCTGCACAGTGAATGATATCATTCCTACCCCCACTTGAGCAAATACTCGTTTTGTTACAATGCCAACTTCAGAAACCAGATCCATATTAAAAAAACCTTCAATGCAATAAGTTAATAAAGAAAACCCTGTAGTTCTCATATAAACAAAACTCAGCTATGAGAACAATTTATTGTAGACTAATTTATGCTGATCAGCTGTACTGTACTCCCTTTGTAGGAAAAGAGAGATGACTGTTAACTTGAGCAAGGCTAATACTTGACATAAAGGTAAAATAATCTTACATAAATTGCTTTTCAATAGGCTGCCTTTAAATACAGACATAAGAACTAAATCCACTGATCTATCTCTAGCCATCAATGAAGAACTATAACTTCAATTTAAGAAAAAGTGCTCTCCAAGAGTTTGCGCCAAATTAAATTCAATTCAAAACTACAGTAATAGAAATGAGTGAAAAGAAACATAACAAGCAGCTGATGGAGCAAAGTTAAAATGAAACAAAATTAAGGAAGTAGATTGCGGGAGTTAAATTGCTGCAGTTATAGTATAGCTTAAGAAAGTGAAATTCACTTATGTATGTTTTAGAACACAGGAGCAACTGGAATGATTGACTGATAAAAGTGTAGCAATTTTTGATATCTCCTTCCCCCTCCCCTGCCCCAATGTTACATAAAAGGGAGCCATCTCCCAAACAATTTATTATAACTGAGACAACTAACCTTTCCACGGGTGGGAAAGCATACTACTTTACTTCCCAGACTACTGTGCTGCAGCACCAGTATGGATAGTTCCTTACTATGTTACTCTGTTCCAGACATGTTTGCTTTTGCTATCTGTGATTTAAATAGTTATGAGGCAGCGAAATAAAATTACTTAATTTAAATAGCTGGGGGGGAAGTTGTGATATGACTTACTCTAAGCTGTCTATTATTTTCTCTCACAATCACTTTCAAAAAGCAAATTAGTTGCCTGTAATTCTCCCATATCTACTGATCTTTAGCCAATAGATTTTTCCATTTTTTTCCCATTTTCTTTCAAGATTTCTTTCCACAGCTGGAAGTCTGACTGATCTCTTACAATAAAGAAAAGTTGTTTACTTTTCTATTTGCTATGAGAGCTGACAGACTTTAATATTAAAAACTGAACTGGCTCCTTGACCCCAGTAGCTTTTTATTCTTTTGACATGATTAGAACAGTTTAAAAACTCCAGTGACCTAGAGCTGGTAGGAAGAGAGCCTTTAAGACATAGTGGGTGATAGGTATGAAGCTGCAAAGGTGTAGGAAATGATAGCATGGTAGCTTCATAAACAAAGGCTACAATGAGAGGGGCTGACACTTTGGGGGCGAGGGGGGAAGTCTGAAGCCATAGTAGCCCCTACATAGGATGATGATACAAGATACAGTGCACAAGTCACTCTTAAGGAGAGAGCCAAAGTTCCCTTAGCTCCCAAGTACTTCTGTATTTATAATCTCAGAGCCACATAAATTCAGCCACTTGTTTTCACTACTACGGAAAGCACACAGATTCCTTTTCTAACCTCTAAAGAGCTTTCAACACTGTATGTAGTTTTGCTGTTTCCAAATACCAACTTTTCAGGAAAGATGTTAAAAAATTTTCAGTTTTCTTCATCCTGCTATACGTTCTTTCCAAGACATGATTGATAATCAATTAGATATTGTTTGAGAGAAATTAAAAGCATTTCTATTAACAGCATGCAGTAAAAAATTAAAGATTTTCTTTAATCTTTAAAATTAAAAACTTAATATTTTTCCAGTTATTTTTTCAAATAGTTCTGAACAATACAGTCCCCACAGAACACACAAATTAGAGCTATTATCAGTTATTTAGACAAATAAACAAATCATACCAACAAACCCAATTAACTTCCAATAAAATTTGAAAAAGAAAAACAAAAGATATTTTGTTCTACAACAATTAAAGTCTTTGATAGCAAAACTATTTTTTATGAAACATTTAATATCCAATTGCTTCTAGAAAGATGAATTTAATTAACAGGATTTTGAAGTTTATATTGCACATTTCACACATCCCAAATGGCAGTTTCAGTTATCACTCATGTATATCTACCTACTTTATGTGAATAGAAAGAAATAATCCATTATGTATAGTAGGAAAGGTAAAGAGCTCATAAAAAAAAAAAAAAAACAAAAACAAAAAAACCCAAAAGACATAAAGAAAGAGTTCTACACTGTACTGGATCCCAAGAGAACCTACGGCTTTGAATTTTTCATTTTATTTCACTTAGTTACTGAAAAAGATAAGCTAATACTTTCCAGAGATGTCAATCTATTCACACAGGTCCCTCATGAAAAATACTCATTTATTTTATAACTCATGTCTGAAGAAATGATTGCTGAGGTTGAAAGCTATTGGTATATCACTGAAGTCTGCTAAATGATCTGTATCAGAAGACTTGAAGTTGCCACATGCTATTTTTTATGAAGATCTTTTTTTTTTGTTAGTTTTGAGAATTTCTATTTTTTTGATCCTTTCTTCACAGTTTGTGTGAGCCCTCTGTCCCTTATACCACCATCAGTGCTTTCATCCTAGCTCTTAGCAGGATGCATTAAGCATCCTGAGGGAGGAAAACCATTATCACCTGAATTTTCAAAGTTATTCTTGCACAGTAAGTATTGATAGAAAGTCTTTGTATCAAAACAGTCCAGTTTCAGACTGCTAACTCACTGAAGATGCACAAAACTTCTGAATTACTGTGTTTGTAGGTTATCCAGAAACGATAAACCCTAGTTGTTGCAGAAACCAGACATCTGGCTCCAGCATAACCCCTCATGTTTTACCTTAAGGTGAATTCAAAGTCTTTGCCAGATATATTTTTATTTTAAATAGTCCTTAACCAAAGTATGCCTTCTTTATGGAAGATTTGCCACCAAAGCCAAGTTCCCACTCATTTTTACACACGGTCTTTTTCTTAAACTCTTACTTGTGCGAGAGAAAAACAACAATATGCACAAGGTGTCCATGGTCACAGTCTCAGTATGAACCCCATTTTGCTATTTTCTGTCTTAATTCTGCAACAGGATCCGCTGTGAAATGTAAAGTCTGATGTGTACCTTGATTTTTCAAGGAATTATGTTAAAAGTGATTCATATTATATTTGTAGTGAATTAAATCATGCATTTGTAAACATACCTGATGAAGTAATTTAGAACGATGTATTAGCTACTATATGAAACATCTACACGACCGGCTAGAAAGCTGAGTTGACGTGCTGGAATGTTCTTCAGTCCTGTATTCTTCTTAAGGATTGTAGCAATAAGTTCTATTATTAACATAATCTTTCTGTTGTCCTTATTAGGAAATTTATCTTCAGTACTTTTGTTTGTTTTAAAGGAAGTATCACAGTACAGTGATATGGAAAACAAAAAAAGAATACCAATAAGATTGCCAACAGACAGGAGTACCAGTAATTATATTGATAAAAGCATACTTGTATAGTACTACTCTGGAAATTCATCCAGTAAAGCAAGAGCTAGTTTTTAATTAATTCACCATTTCAAGACTGCAGGAAATTTTGCTAGGTAGGACTGGGAAATAAAAACTGAGCTGAGAACCACAGAGAAATAACTTAAGAATTAAACGTTCATCCACTTTCTTTGATTTTGAAACTAAAATAATTTCATGGGATCCAAGAATTGTTGAAGAGTTCTTTCCAGGAATACCTCTGGGCAAGCTCACTCAAAAATGGGTTGAGTACTTCTATTACATTATCTACCTGTATTCACTAAAGGTACATTAACACTATCCATATTTTATTACTTTGTCTTCCCACAAGTCTGGAACACTTGAAAGATTAGCTACCATAGGAAAAATACTGCTAAATTCTGCAGATTGTCAGAAAACATATGGATATAGTACTTTTTCCACAAAAAAAACCCCCACCAACAAAACAAACAGCCTCCCAAAAAACCACAAACAAAACAAAAACAGAAAAACAAACCACAAAACCCACAACAACAAAAAACCAAAACCAAGCACAATATTTTCATTGAAATAACAAAATTCACCCTTATGGACTTAATATTCTCTAAAAGGTCTTGTTGTACAGTGTACCTCTGGATGATATAGTTGCTGTGGTTCATTCATTAAGCAGATAAGAATAGAAAGCTAGATGACAGACCACATTCTTAAACTGGGGTAGACAATTTATCTCAATACCACATAACCTTCACTGGAAATAAAAAGATCATTAAAAGTGAAGATGTGGCTTCTACTCTCTTCACAAATCATATTTTATTGTTATTTATTATTTTTTCCTACACAAGCAATTGAAAGATATACGTCATAAATTTTTATGATTACATTAAGAAGTAGGTAATATTCCAAGAAGGTAGTTTTATAAATTGTACAGAAATGAATGGCAAATAGATTACTGGTGCTGCTGCCTTTTAGATACACCCTCCAATAACATTAATCACTCTAAAAGGCTTTTATTCAAATGCTTATATTCAAGTCGTCTTCAATGCCTTTCACTGCTTAATGCCAAATCCTACAGCCTCTTTACTGCTGTTGGACATTTTCCATCTCTTACCTGTATAATTATTGGGCAGTTGGTCTTAATATTGGAGAACTTAGAAGAACTACCAGGGGAGTTCAATCAACAGAGACAGGAGTTTCTCACTATGATACAGATGATAATATATATAATATGTAGAAGCTTACTTGAAGAAATAGTTCTAACATTTGGCCATGAAGAGGCTTCCTCATGAAAGTGAAAATCTGCTGTTGACTATGTCATGTGTTATTTATTGTTGTGGGATTTTCTGGATGAGTTACAAATGTGTACTGCAATGATAACATTCACACACCACTTCTATGACATCCTGCACATAGCCATAAATATGTATCACACATTCAATTAGCCTAAAATGGTATCATGATAAAGAGGCAATATCAGCCATGACACTTGCTAGTATTTCTTCTGGTATGAGACCTCTTAACAGTATATTTAACTTTCTGATAACGAATGAAAATAGATTTTAACATCCATTTGAAAAATGGTGTCCTCTTTAATTTACATTATTTTATATACAAGTGATAAGAATTCCTGTGACTTTTTCGCAAAATATGATGCTAACCAGACAACATGGTGGCCCTGTGATACATACGATGGAAACAGATATTGCAACTTTAAGACAGGCAACTGGATAGCAGTGATCAACAAAGCCTAATTACTTTAATAGGTGGAAATCAGAGAAAAGCACCTTTTTTATTAAGTGTTCAAAGCTTGATCCAAGCATTATTTTTTTAGGGATTTTTTTAGTCAAAGGAAAGAAGCCTGTTTCCTTCATTAATAGACTGATATACTTGCATCAATAAGTATCGGAATTTCCTGAACAGAGAAGTATGCAGAAATAAAGTTATTTCTTCTGTATATTAGGTTGCTATTCCTTACAATTCCTCACTTTTACAAGGTCTTTATTGCATTTTCTTTGTCTTCAGAACGTTTCTATATCAAGTTCATGTTTTTACTACCTAAATTATCTTTTCATCTGTTTCTTCCTCTTTATTTTCTTATACATCAAAAAATAGCTGTTTTCCTTGTCTCCCTTCTCTTTGCTCCATGCTCAAATACATCTTTGACTTTTACTTCCTGATCCTAAGGTAAGGTTACACATATTAATACATCACATGACAGAGCTTACTAACAGCTATACTCACATATACATTTGAACAACTGCTTCTCCTCTCTTGCTTTCTTCCATTCCAATCTATCATCTGTTCCTGCTTCAACATGTGTTGCCTTTACTATCTGCATTACCTCTGCCTTTATCAAAAATGGGAAGTGTCTTGCCCATTCTTTTCTATTTCTGAGATGGAAACACAAAAGAGCAGCGATATGTTAATTTGATTGCAACCAGACCCATTACACCTCCGCGCTAATGCTGCTGAACGCCATGCTGCTTCTAGCTCAGCAAACATTCTGAAACGCAAAACAGCCTTCATCTGCTGTCTTCCTCCCCATCTCCCTAAAAAGCTGCAAGTGAAGTGCCTGTGTGACCCTCCTTTCCAGAGCTCAGCTGCCTCCACTCCAAGGTCTAGTTTTGAGGTGACACAGATACGCAGCATTTTTCATGTTTTCAAACCTAGGCTAAATTGTGAGAAAATACGTAGACAAGAGCCAAGCTAAGTAGGAAAGGTGAAATTGTAGTCAAAGCTAAGCTCAAAGATTGAAGAAGAAAACACCAATATGCAAAGACATATGATTTTAAAGAAAATAGAAGGAGTTTGAAAATGGCAACTCAGCAACAAGGAAGATCAGCTCCTTCCAAGGAAGGGTAGAGATTGACCCTTCCATACATGACCAACAAAATCTTGGGCAGCAAAGACACCTTTGGGGTCACCGGGATGGCAAACGTATTAATGCTTTGGCAGTAGCTATCTTAGTCGCACCAGCAGTGCACATTTGCCAAAAAGCAATTGCTTTGTAATTCTGTGCTGTTTATAACCTGCTTGCATTCTCTCTGTACACATGGAAAAAAGTACATGAAGTGAGCTGGAGCATGAAAGCTACACCTGAGACTGCTACTGATGTCAAGACCGAGACTGGCCATTACAATCAATCAAAATGCACATCCCTAATGACCTCAATTCCCTCACATTTTGCTATGCTAAGCAAAGCTTTCATCAGAGAGAGGTTACCACCACTAAGTAACTTGCAGGAAACCTCTAAAAGACTTTTAGTGAGAGTTGGTGTTGGAATTCAAAAAAGATATCTGCTTAACATCTGATATTTTGTCTTTTCCTTTAACCTTTCTTGCTGCATTTTGGCTTCCTGTAGCTGGGATACGTTGAAGGACTATAAAGATTGCCATGGTGCCATGGATCCTCTGTATAAGAAATGATAGAATCATTTAGGTTGGAAAGGACCTTTAAGATCATCAAGTATCAACCATTAACCTAGCACTGCTAAGTCCACCACTAAACCATGTCCCTAAGCACCACGTCTACAGCAAGTCTTTTAAATACCTCCAGGGATGGTGACTCAACCACTTCCCTGGGCAGCCTGTTCCAATGCTTGACAACCCTCTCAGTAAAGAAATTTTTCCTAATATCCAACCTAAAACTCCCCTGGCGCAAACTGAGGCCATTTCCTCTTGTCCTATCTCTTGTTACTTAGGAGAAGAGACTGACACCCACCTTGCTACAACATCCTCTCAGGTAGTTGTAGAGAGCGATGAGGTCTCCCCTCAGCCTCCTTTTCTCCAGCCTAAACAACCCCAAGTCCCTCACCCACTCCTCATAGGACTTGTGCTCCAGGCCCCTCATCAACTTGGTTGCCCTTTTCTGGACACATTCTAGCACCTCAATGTCTTTCCTGTAGTGAGGGGCCCAAAACTGAACACAGTACTCAAGGTGCGGCCTCACCAGTGCCCAGTACAGGGGAACAATCACTTCCCTAGTCATATTGGCTTTGCGTGGCAAGGTTTTGGTAGCGGGGGGGGTTACAGGGATGGCTTCTGTAAGAAGCTGCTGGAAGCTTCCCCTGTGTTCAAGAGAGCCAATACCAGCCAGCTCTAAGACGGACCCGCCGCCAGCCAAGGCCGAGCCAATCAGCAATAGTGATAACGCCTCTGTGATAACATTTTTAAGAAGGGAAAAAAAGTTGGGACAGACAGAAAACGGCAGCCGGAGAGAGGAGTGAGAACATGTGAGAGAAACAACCCTGCAGACACCAAGGTCAGTGAAGAAGGAGGGGGAGGAGATGCTCTAGGTGCCGGAGCAGAGATTCCCCTGCAGCCCGTGGTGAAGACCATGGTGAGGCAGGCTGTCCCCCTGCAGTCCATGGAGGTCCACGGTGGAGCAGATATCCACCTGCAGCCCGTGGAGGACCCCACGTCGGAGCAGGTGGGTCCCCGAAGGAGGCTGTGACCCCATGGGAACCCCGCGCTGGAGCAGGCTCCTGGCAGGACCTGCAGATCTGTGGAGAGAGGAGCCCTGTCTCCCATGGGAGGGACCCCACGCTGGAGCAGGGGAAGAGTGTGACGAGTCCTCCCCCTGAGGAGGATGAAGCGGCAGAAAATAACATGTGATGAACTGACCGTAAACCCCATTCCCTGTCCCCCTGTGCTGCTGGGGGGGTTGGTAGAGAATCTGGGAGTGAAGTTGTGCCCGGGAAGAAGGGAGGGGTGGAGGGAAGGTGTTCTGAGATTTAGTTTTATTTGTCATTACCCTACTCTGGTTGATTTGTAATAAATTGAGTTAATTTTCCCCAAGTTGAGTCTGTTTTGCCCGTGATGGTAATTGGTGAGTGATCTCTCCTGTCCTTATCTCGACCTACAAGCTCTTTGTTATATTTTCTCTCCCCTGTCCAGCTGAGGAGGTGGAGTGATAGAACGGCTTTGGTGGGCACCTGGTGTCCAGCCAGGGTCAACCCACCACACTAGTGTCGTGATTTAACCCCAGTCAGCAACTAAGCACCACACAGCTGCTCACTCACTTCCCCCCTCAGTGGGATGGGGAGGAGAATCAGAAGGAAAAAGTAAAACTCATGGGTTGAGATAAGAACAGAGTAATAGAACAGAAAAGAAGAAACTAATCATGATAATGATAACAATAATATAATGACAACAGTAATAATAATAAAAGGATTGGAATACACACGTGATGCACAATGCAATTCCTCACCACCCGCCGACCGACACCCAGTTAGTCCCCGAGTGGCGACTCCCCCCAGCCCCACTCCCCCCAGTTTATATACTGGGCATGATGTCACATGGTATGGAATACCCCGTTGGCCACTTTGGGTCAGGTGCCCTGGCTGTGTCCTGTGCCAGCTTCTTGTGCCCCTCTAGCTTTCTTGCTGGCTGGGCATGAGAAGCTGAAAAATCCTTGACTTTAGACTAAATATTACTTAAAACAACTGAAAACATCAGTGTTATTAACATTCTTCTCATACTGAACCCAAACCATAATGCTATACCAGCTACTAGGAAGACAATTAACTCTATCCCAGCCAAAACCAGGACACCTAGTATAGGGGGACGATCGCTTCCCTAGTCCTGCTGGTCACACAACTTCTGATACAGTCCAGGGTGCCATTGGCCTTTTTGGCCACCTGGGCACACTGCTGGCTCATATTCAGCCAGCTGTCGACCTGCACCCCCAGGTCCTTTTCTGCTGGGCAGCTTTCCAGCCACTCTTCCCCAAGCCTGTAGCACTGCATGGGGGTTTTGTGACCCAAGTGCAGGACCCAGCACTTAGCCTTGTTGAACCTCATATGATTGGCCTTGGCCCATGGATTCAGCCTGTCCTGATCCCTCTGCAGAGTCTTCCTTCTCTCAAGGAGGTCAATAATCCCACCCAACTTGGTGTCGTCTGCAAACTTGCTAAGGATGCAGTCAATCCCCTTGTCCAGAACATTGATAAAGATATTACACAGAACTGGCCCCAATACTGAGCCCTAGGGAACAACACTGTTGACCAGCTGCCAACTGGATTTAACTCCATTCACCACCACTCTTTGGACCCTGCCATCTAGCCAGTTTTTCACCCAGCAAAGCGTATGCCCGTCCAAGCCATGAGCAGTGAGTTTCTCCAGGAGAATGATATGGGAAGTGGTGTCAAAGGCTTTACTAAAGTCTAGGTAGACAACATCCACAGCCCTTCCCTCATCCACTAAGTGGGTCACCTTGTCATAGAAGGAGATCAAGCTAGTCAAGCAGAACCTGCCTTTCATAAACCCATGCTGGCTGGGCCTGATCTCCTGATTGTCCTGTATGTGCTGCGTGATGGTGCTCAAGATGATCTGCTCCGTAACTTTCCCCGACACCAAGGTCAGACTGACAGGCCTGTGGTTCCCCAGATGTTCCTTCTGGCCTTTCTTGTATATGGGCATCACATTTGCTAACCTCCAGTGAACTGGGACCTCCCTGGTTGGCCAGGACCACCGATAAATGATTGAAAGTGGCTTGGTTAAGCACTCCCACAAGCTCCCTCAGTACCCTTGGGTGGATCCCCATAGACCTGTGTGTGTCTCTAAGTAGTATAGCAGGTCACTAACCATTTCTCCTCGGATTACGGAGGCTTCACTCTGCTCCTTGTCCCTGTCTTCCAGCTCATGGGGCTGGGTACCCAGAGAACAACTGGTCTTACTGCTGAAGACTGAGGCAAAGGCGGCATTAAGTAACAGCGTTTTCCTCATCCTTTGTCACTGTTTCCCCCCACATCCGATACAGGATGGAGATTCTCCTTAGCTCTCCTTTTGTTGCAAATGTATTTATAGAAACATTTTTTATTGTCTTCTATGGCAGTAGCCAGATTAAGTTCTAGTTGGGCTTTGGTCCTTCTAATGTTCTCCCTGCATAACCTCACAACATGCTGCCTGTGATGAAAGACAGGAGACAAACAATGTGGCCTTCTCTGTCACTCAGACCACGTTTCATACTTAAGTTTTGCATAAAACCATTCCCCTGTCAGTTAGTAACATGCTGCTGTTGTTCACATACATAAATGAAAGATAAACATGCTGTTCCGATAGAAAACTGCATTCACTGAAGAAGAAGAAACAAGAATATCAAACAAGAAGTTCAGAATGTTTTTGACTCACTAGTGATTCAAAGATAGGCTTTCCAAATGGGTGAAGAAAAGAAAGGACAGTAGGTATTTTATATGTCACAATGTAAAGTAGATAGCTGAGGGGCATTACAGGTACTGCACTAACCGGGAGATATGTAGAAATTGTCGTGGCCTCAGATAATCCATTACAGAAATGGATTTTGCTCTGGGAATTTGAGAGGAAAGTCAGCAAGCTAGAGGATTAAAGAAGTCTGGTGGTGGACACTAGAATGCTGGAGGCAGAGAAAAAGCATTTGCAGTCATGTAATGATTACAGCTAGTCTCTTTGTACAGGGCACTTCTTTCATTTTATGAAGCACTGAAATAAATGTGTGAAGGTCTAGTTCCTATTCTGTCCCAACCTATGGTCTTTAGGGAATAAGAAAAATTCAGCTCTGTGTTTTTAACTGTCAGCTTTTCTGCTGATGAACTAGGGAACAAAATGATGCTTATTGTTCCTGTGAGAACAACCATTTAGTTATGAGAACTAGAAAAAAAAAAAAAAAAAATTCGACTTTCATAATCCAGTTTGTCCTTGTGTGTAATCTACAAGACTGTGTGAAGCTAGGTAAAGTGGAAATTCCAAGCACTTTTTTTGCTCATGTCTTTCCTAAAGTCAATTAAGGAAGAATTACTGATGGAAAACCAGTTTTTTTTAGTTTGAATATGCTGAAATGAATCTCACTTGCAAATACAGACATTCATCTGAATTCCAGTGAGGTCAGCAGACTGATTTCACTGGGGTTTAGACCCAGCTCCTATACACTTGTGTGAAAGTCAAGAGTACAGTCGTGAATTTCAAGTATTTACATGTTACCAGCCTATCAAATTATTCTGCACAGAATGTAAGCTTAAAATGGAACGCTCCACCCGTAATTACAAGGAATTAAAATGCAATTAAGAAGTACCTTAGGGTATAAACTGTCTATGAATTAAAATTACCAATTCATTTTTATTCATAACATCCCCAACTCTGTTGTTTTGTTTAAGATTTTTTTTGTTACTGTTGTTAAAGCTGGGTTTCACAGAATTTTATAGTCATTGTATTTGACTGGCTTTGTGCCTGCCCAGACCAGATCTGATGTGTGGTAAAAGAGGAATGACACAGTAGATCTGCAGGAGAGAAAGTGAAGAAATGCAGACCATTGTAAAAAATTCAGATAGAGATGTTCTTAAATATATTATCCTAAAAGATTTAATTCGTAAACAACAAATAAGATTAGTCTGTGAAGGATGTTTAATGGAAGCCTTAAGAGAGCTTGCATTTTACTTGGAGAGAGTAATACTGGGCATTGTGGGAACTGTCACTAAAAAGAAAAGTGTCTGTCTCTTTCCTTGCCTAGCTTGCAATGTTATAAAGAAGCAAACACCACCAGAAATGCTATTCTACCACAGAACATTGTGGTAGCAGGAATTATGTTCAGAAGACTGCAAAAATCACATTAGATATGTCCTAACTACTAGATCACATAGGGAAGGGCTGAAAAACCCTCTGAAGTACTATCCAAGTCACTCCCATTACTGAAAAACCCTCGAATGCTTTCAGTTTCTATATGGTTCCTTATATTCTTTCCAGATAATTAATTCAATGTAGGTGTACATAAGTAGAATGAAAGAGTAAAGATTTAATCTTAATAGAGGGTTTCAATAACTAGTGTAACTAAAATATCTGTATCCAACAGCATTTACTTTTAAGTTTCATCCTGTCCTGGTTTCAGCTGGGATAGAGTTAACTGTCTTCCTAGTAGCTGATACGGTGCTATGTTTTGAGTTCAGTATCTGAAGAATGTTGATAACACTGATGTTTTCAGTTGTTGCTAAGTAGTGTTTAGACTAAAGTCAAGGATTCTTCAGCTTCTCATCCCCAACCAGCGAGAAAGCTGGAGGGGCACAAGAAGTTGGCACAGGACACAGCCAGGGCACCTGACCCAAAGTGGCCAACATGTGACGTCCCATCTAGTATAGGAACTGGGAGGTGCGGGCGGGGGGAAATCGCTGCTCCGGGACTAGCTGGGTGTCGGTCGGCAGGTGGTGAGCAATTGCACTGTGCATCATTCGTACATTCCAATCCTTTCATTATTGCTGTTGTCATTTTATTAGTGTTATCATTATCATTAGTAGTTTCTTCTTTTCTGTTCTATTAAACTATTCTTATCTCAACCCACAGGTTTTGCTTCTTTTCCTGATTTTCTCCCCCATCCCACTGGGTGGGGGGGGAGTGAGTGAGCAGCTGCGTGGTGCTTAGTTGCTGGCTGGGGTTAAACCACGACACATCCCCTTATGAACTTCAAGCAATTTGACTAACAAATTCCTTCTTCTAATGAAAATAGATATTTAAAAGGTCTACACTACCCTTGGGAACAGAGATGTGCCTTAATAGTAATGTATAATTTTATGCTTCTCTACCAAGAAAATATCAACTAAACACATCTACATTTAATTTCAAACAACTGTGAATATGAAAAGCCGGAGAGCCTGCACAAACATGGAAGATTTGATTAGATATGGTTTAAGAACCAGCTTTAAGTGTCCAGTATTTTATTTCATAAATTTCTGCATCATTATTTTTCCATTAGATAAGCAATGTTTTTCCTGCTGCTGAGCACTGTATCAAATACACTGATATTTGTTAACGCAGGAAAAGTTCCTTCCAAGCAAAGTTGCTTCCCCACCCCCCAACTTTGTTTGAAGTCTTTTATAAACAAAATCAATTCACAAAGAATTGACATCAATAGCTAGCAGACCCTCTGATTAAACTCCCCATTCATTATTATTTAGGGAGTTCATTGAAGGAAGAGTGTTTATAATCACTTCAGAGTGTACTTCATTCAATTCTTAATGATGTTTAGCATTTGTCAGATGTTTTTCAGCTCAATCGTTGTATACAGAGAATTACAAGCAGTATGTCAACTGGAACTGTCTGAAAATGAGATTTCTCACTATTATGAAAAACTTTGGTGTGTTTTTTCCCTAAATTTATTGTTTAAACCAAATCATAGAATCATAGAATGGTTTGGGTTGGAAAGGACCTTAAAGATCATCTAGTTCCAACTCCCCCTGCCATGGGCAGGGACACCTTCCTCTAGACCAGGTTGCTCAAAACCCCATTCAACCTGGCATTGAACACTTCCAGGGATGGGGCATCTACAGCCTCTCTGGGCAACTAGTTCCAGTGCCTCACCACCCTCACAGTAAAGAGTTTCTTCCTTATATCTAATCTAAATCTACCCTCTTTCAGTTTAAAGCCATTACCCCTTGTCCAATCACTACATGCCCTTGTAAAAAGTCCCTCTCCAGCTTTCTTGTAGGCCCCCTTTAGGTACTGGAAAGCTGCTATAAGGTCTCCCCAGAGCATTCTCTTCTCCAGGCTCAACAACCCCAACCCTCTCAGCCTGTCTTCATAGGAGAGGTGCTCCATCCCTTCGATCATCTTTGCAGCCCTCTTCTGGACTCACTCCAACAGGTCCATGTCCTTCTTATGTTGGGGGCCCCAGAGCTGAACACAGTACTCCAGGTGGGGTCTCACAAGAGTGGAGTAGAGGGGCAGAATCACCTCCCTTGACCTGCCGGTCACGCTTCTTTTGATGCGGCCCAGGATACAGTTGGCTTTCTGGGCTGCAAACACACATCGCCAGGTCATGTTGAGTTTCTTGTCAAGCAACACCCCAAGTCCTTCTCTGCTGGGCCCGCTTTCAATCCATCACCCAGCCTTTATTTGTGCTTGGGATTGCCCTGACCCACATGCAGGACCTTGCACTTGGCTTTGTTGAATTTCGTGAGGTTCACAGAGGCCCATACCTCAAGCCTGTCAAGGTCCCTCTGGATGGCATCCCTTCCCTTCAGCATGTCGACCGCACCACACAGCTTGGTGTTGTGAATTTCAGAATCTTCCTCTTAATATGGGATATTTCAAATGAAACAGCTAGGTTTTAAATATACAATAAATTTTGTAGAAACTTCCAAAGGCAACTTCTGTGCAAGTCTATTATAGCCACTCCTGGGTCTGAGTTATTATTAATGCACAGCTTTCAGTCCTGAGAACATTTTCAGTTGGAAAATTTTATATTAATTTAAATATAAAGTGACCTTTGACTTAGCTATAAGTTTACAGCCAGTATAAACAGAATATTCATTATATCTCACAGTTTCTCTTATGTTACACTACCTTAGCACTCGCACTTTGTGAACTGCATGTACTATGTCCACATGTATTCTGTTATCAGGACAGCATTTTCACTTTTGAGGCAACAGACAGGTCATCTCCACTCATAACCAATGTTCGAAACTTTCTGTAACACTCTATGAATAAAATACCTTTATAGAACCCTTCCTCTTGCTGCGACCCTGAATGCCTGAATCAGGCAAGGGAGATCTTTCAGCAATGAGTTATTGGGAACTATGTGCTGTGTCACTCAACTTTGCAAACTCTAAGCTTTTTTAAACATCTAGTGTAGTTTCCCTCCACATATCCCATAAAACTAAATAAATTCATAAGTTAATAGATTAATCTAAATAGCAAAATTATCAACTTTTAATGTTCCTGAAAAATTGAAAGGAAAACCCCCATATTATTTAAGAATGTAAATTCTTCCTTTACATGTCCCTAGTAACAAACTTTACAACGGTCTTGCATTATTTTGAAAACCATAATGAATTTTTACTATATGCCTTTAAAAAATTACTAGTTATTCAGTAATTTTAAGTAATCTCAAATTGCCTAAAAATTTTCAGTAGTCAAGTCTTGTCAAGTCTAATATTAAAAACTGCAAGTAGAATAAATCTCCCAGGAGAAAGCAGCTGTTTAATGTATTGTTAGAATTCAACATTCAGCAGCTGTTTGGTTGATTTGCATCACACCAGGGTTCTCTATTCTTCAGCATTCTGTGCAATCTGAGGTAGATTTGTTCTTCACAAGAGCAATGGGAGCTAATCATTTACTGACTCTGGAAAAGAGCAGAATAATAAATTGCTGCTTTTCCTTAAAAAACTTACTTTTTCTTAATATTTCAAGACAGCTTCTCCTGTTACATGAATATGCATAAAAGGCCAATTTCAGAGAAACAAGCTAATTTCATGATCATAATAAAAACTCTAAATATGAAGAATGATTTTTTTTATTAAATAAATTAAAAAGCCATTACTAAAATGGTTTAAAGTGAAATTCAATTAAAATTATTAATTCATTTCATTAAAAAAAAAAATCAAAAGTATTCTTTGACACTCAAAAGGTCCACTTCATGTTTTTTAAAGAAGTATGAACATATTGTTCAGGTATTTATTTAAAAGAAACATTAAAAATACTGAATTACAAAATTTCAAGGAAATGCCTCTTAATTAAAGCATTTCTATATGTTAGTATTACATATTTGGGAGTTTCATGCCACAGGAAAAAAAAAACCAAAACTTTTTCTTTTCTTCCTCTTTCTAGATAGTCTTTACCACACTTTTAACCAAAGTTTAAATTTAAAGTTTTACCAGATTGTTTTTCTAGCTGTAATTACACAGTAGACATAAAATTACTGAATCTAACGTGCTGCATAACTTCACCACTCTATGGTTAGCAGCCTTTTGTGGAGGGGATCAGTTTATGCAGTGTTTGGGTAGTAGCTCCTGGAACAGACTGGGACAGACTTGGTAAAGGGACCTGGACCTTACCTGCTCCTTCTTCGCCTATTTTTTTGGTATCTCTAAGTGCTATAAAACTTTCCATGGTTTGAATTCTGGTTTTGACCTTCTGGTTATCTTGTTGTCCAAGATCACTGCATTTCATGAGCTGAATCCTGTGCTGCTGCGGCTATCACAGGGAACAAATAGGATGAAGGTGCACCAGGCACTGATGGGGAAGGCACAACACTGGTAAAGCTTACAGGGAAACACCAGAACTAATCTGTTCCTATGGAGGCACCAGTTATCCTCTCCTTTTCCTAAAGCAAGACAGGAGAGTGAGCATCTTACACAAGATTATTGTGGAGAGCAATAGGATGATATTGGAGCCATTCTATGAAGATGCAAAGAAAAATATTTCCACCGCAAAATGAAAGTAAAGGAGATTCTGCCAGTAACTCCACTGTAAAATTTAGCAGTGATGTCACAGCCACTGTTACTGAAATGGCATCAATCTTTTTGCATCATAAAGCAATTCTGCGTCTCCCCAAAATGCAAAGGGCCCATTGTCATTGACTACTCAGAGGATTTGCACAATTAATATTCTGCCTGCATCAATGAAGTGCTCGTCATAAAGCTCTTTGATTCCCAACAATTTTCCAGCATAGCACAAAGAACATGATAAACCACCAAAGAACTTGAAAGGGAAAAAAACCAGCCCTGACAAGTTAAAGTCTGTAGGTTATGTTTTAAACACTATCATAGTAAGCAATAGGACGACTATCAGAGGTTAGCGACTACTAAACATCTAACAATTCATCAATTTTGCCAGGTTTACATACCATATCTCCATTATCCACATTCCTACTGCTGACATTTTTCATCCACCTATTCAGCTGCTCTTGCTTGCTCTCAGACATAATAATTTTAATGAAATCTATGTTTTTTAACTTCAGTTATTTCCCTTGAAGTTTAGATTTTCATACAAGTAGAGAGGTTACTCTCTTTTATGTCAGTCTTCCAATATCAAGGCACACAAAAATTTTAACTCACTATCATTTTTATCAGTAATAATGCATCCCTGCCTGCACCGCATGGCCTGAATTAGGAAAAGAAATAAAACACGTTCTAACCCAGAGTCTAGAACTTTGTACCAAAAAAAAAAATTTAAAAAATGCTTTACAGCTCTTAAATTTTCTCCATGGAACAAAATGCAAAGCACATTTTTGTTTCAATAACTCATTAATAGGTCATAAAGTGAATAAATCTTTTGTATAGGAGTATAGGTTGTGTATAATGTTAGGATCTAATTACTCTGGTAGGTCTGAAGATCATTTGCTTAAAACTCTTGTTACCTGTGAAGAGGAAAAAAAAAAAAGCCAAATCCTAAAAATATTAGCTAACATTATTTTCTCTCTGAACTGTGAGCAATGCATCTGTCCTGTCCTCCTCTTTTTTTTTTTTTTTTTAAAGTATCCTCAAAATTTTATACCATAAACCACTAAACTTTTTCAAATAAAGCTGAGGACCATCAAAGCAGCTGTTTAAAAAAACCAACCAAACAAAAAAACAAAAACCCACCCCCAAAACCCCCATCACAAATAAACCCTACCACCACACACATCAAAACCACCACACTTGTTTCCATGTTTTCAACTGCTGTTGGAAAAACTCCCCCCCTCCCCTGCCAAAACAAGTCCCAAGAAAATATATTATCACATGAAAGTTGTAGAAGTTTAGCTAACTCTTAAAGAATGTTTTGTCATCCTCAATATGGAAATACATTGTTGTTTTTTTTTTTATTTTTCAAACACAAACACTGGAAATTACATACATAATTAGAAAATAATGAGAGTTATCATTTGATATGGGAGAGCAAAAGGAAAACATCTGCTATGCATTTTTAATGATTTTGAGAAAGGATTTTGATGCAACAGGAAAAGAGAGAAGTAGTACAAAATCCCAGAGTTCTTGATAACAAGTTTTATTAATAGTCACTTCTTTCTTACACCTTTTAAAATCTTTGGGATCAGTTCCTTTCTATTGGTGCTTTGTACTGCAGTTCTATCACATTCCTCCTAAATCACTTCCACCTTTCAAGATTCTAAATGAGAAATAATAAGGCTTCTTCCCATTTTTTTGTCTTAAACAAAACCAAGAAACCTTCCTCTTTAATTTTCACATTCAACTCTTCCCTTGTCCTTTCATCAAACTCCTCAAAGAACAAGTGGAACAACTTATTTTGCCTCATTTACAGCTGCAGTGTATTTTATTATGAATGCACTAAAGATCCTTTGAAAGGATCTGGTTAATTTTACACCACTAAATATATCATATTAAATAAATAAATAAATAAACAAACAAACCAAACCCACAATCTTACAGGGAAAATTAAATGATTCCTCAATATGCTTTAATGTTCATGGAATCAATTTGATTCCTAACTCTATGATAACGTCTTGCACAGGCTGAAGTCTTCATGCATAGAACACATAATATGACTTTGATAATTAAATATGCAGGAATGAAGGAAACAATATTTTACTTGAAATTGCAAGATTCTGTTAATACAATATAGTCCAAAAGGTCAAATTATTTACACATGTGAGAACACGGATTTAAATTCCAACTAATAGTAATCTAAAAATGTTAATCAGAACATGTTGCAACATATAGGTCCTAACTCAGTCATACCACCGCCTTGTCACACTACCTTGGAAAGTCAAAAGGACTGTAAAATGTATGTAATAACAGAAATCAATTTCTTTAACTTCCCTTACAAAATGAAGGGGGTTTAGTGAGCATTAAGTTAGTTATCATTTGCTCTTGTAATTCAAATTGGATACCTTTTTTGCTGGTGAATGAAAATAATAATTCCTTTAGCTGGACAAAATGAGGAACCTATACATAATGTGTGTGTGTGCCTATGTGTGGATAGCTATATCACCACAGTTTTGCTGTTAATGTTAGAAAGTAATGTAGAAACAAATAAATACCTTATGTGTAAAAGCTACCAAGATTTCATTATTAAGCACCCTCTCAGGTTTATGTTGTAAACATTCCCTTTTTTGTCTCACCTGTGCAATATCCCTGGATTACCAATGATAATATATGGAGGCAATAAAAGTTGCTGCTCATCTCAGATTTTCTGGAGTATCGTTCACTTTATGGGGTCAATTTTTAGAAATTTGTCATTTCCATAGCGCTTGCAATTTCATGGTATTCAAGTGTTAACAACCAGCTGCACAAAGGAGTTCTACTGTCCTGAATTTCTTCTTTTAAATCTGCTGTACTGTAACAGAACCAAGTAGATCTGAGTCTGCATTTTTCTATTTGTTATTTAATAGCAGTGATATCTTGTTGAAGCTTCCAGAATGGAGCTGTAAACTTCCCATAGCTGACACATATTACAGGAACATTGCTTAAGTGCATCTCTCCAGTTCTCATCAAAGAAATAGGAAGATTTTGTTTCAGCATATATTTTCCTTCTGAAAGATATCACAACAGTCTGCTTGTCTTTTAAGGAACATTGAAGATTTACTTCCTTTAGGAACGCATTCTCACTGAGTGTTCTGAACTATGTGCAATGTAATGCTAGTATCAGTGTCAGAATGCCATTTCCCTTCTCTAGATGCTTTAAAAAGAAAACAGCCCCCTTCCACCCCCCTCAAAAAACCAAACCCCTAACTCACACCTATTTAACATTAATAGATATTTCAGAATCAAAACTTCTGATCATAACAAGTTATATCCTTGTGTTTCTTACGGATCTGTGCAGGGTAACATCTTTGCAACCACAGAGGGGTTTTGTGCCCGCCCAAAAGAACTTCAGTAAAGAACATTTCAGTGACGAACAGCAGCATTTCTTCCAAGTAACACATCCTGGTTTGTGGAGAAAAACCCACACAAGGTTATCTTCATTCTTTCTTAGCATTGGTTTTTACAAGTTAAGTGAAACATGATCATTTCTGGTTTAAAATCTTACCAGAGAAGGATAAGAATTTCATCTAGATGATTCTAACAGACCTGTTTGGTTCTGAAAGAGGTTATAGGGATGAACTTGCATTATACAGCACAGGGGCTTAAAGAATTTTAAGACCTCATTTTTATTGAAACATTTGCTTGCCTAAATGTACAACAGTAAACTGTTGGTACATATAGAGCACTGACCTATGATACTGAACAATATATGTCATTATTTCCCTGTAGTCTTGTTTTCTATAAATACAAACTATTTCTTACTTTATATGTCAATGGTAATCTCTTTGGAGCTGTAACTGCATGTGGTGTGTCTGACCAATGAGATCCATATTCATGAATAAAACACCTCTGCTTACAGCAGTGAAGAGAATGCTACATAACAAACAACTAACCTGAAGATGAGTTGCTGTGAATAGTTGAGGACACTTGGGTAAAGCTTAAAATGTTACTTTATTTTTTTATATTGTTGATGTTTTACATATCTATATGCTATTATGATTACTTTTTTTTAATTTAAATAACTCTTTAAATAAATAATATCAAGCAACTCAGCACATATGGAAATTATTTCTGCATACAAGAGACAGTTCCTGTTCTTAAACAAAACTACTTCTTTTTGCTCTTGCCTGTCCAAGATCCTCCTGTTCCAACTGATTTCATTGTATTTAAAAGTTTTATCCCTCCCTCCACACACATACACACCACTTTGTTTTGTCTGGTTATCAGATGTTGATGGGTAGAGGATTTATATCAAAATTCTTGCAACTACTCAAACAGTGCACTGACATTAGATAAGGTGTTGCAGGTGTGGAAAGCAGCACACAGTTGAAGTAAAATTATTTCATTATGTGGACAAGATATGAAGTAATCTGAAGAGCTTATAATACTGTTTTTATCTGAAGATGCTGGCTGGCTGCAAGTAGCAAAGCAAGCTACTGAGACTACGTCCAGATAATAACTAAATGTGTACAAAATGTATTAGATAACCTAGTATTTTACACTTAGGAAAGGAGATGGGCCACATTAAAAAAAAAAATATTTAAGAAATTCACTGCTCAGAATATCCCTCAAGCTTTGCTAAGGGTGATTGGGCTGCTTTTTACTTTACCTTGGTGTAGGTCAGTTGAAACAGTACCTCTCCTTAAATCTCCAGCCTTCACTCTAATTTCTGAAAGACTCTCTTAAGCATTACAAGTACTTCTTCACTTCAGTAGGCTGTTCCTTGAAACACTGACTAAAGTGAACTTCATAGAAGTCGGCTGAGCCAGGGATTTACAGTTCACTTGTTTAACACAAGCACAGTGTCCTCTTGAACTGCAAGAGCAAGTCAGCCAGCTCCAGGAGCACATTCAGCAGTTCAGAAATAAATCTACTATACCTAACATTGTAAAGGCTACTTGTATTACAGATATCTTTTTGCTTCCAGAAGCTAACTTGAAGATTTTTGCCACACACACACACACACAAATTTAAAGGGAGCACACAACCGTATGTTGTATTTCACATTGTTGGCAATCCTGATCTCTTCAGCAACACCCAACAGTGTAACTTCTTGCAAGATGATTCTGTATTCATATGCGATACCATGAAAATCACAGATATTATCTGCCTTAGCATGGATTGTAACACAATGCATAATAAAGCATGAATAATTACTTCCTGTGTATTTAACTAAAGCAAAAAAATTAAACAAAGTTAATAAAACTGTTGCGTACCTAGCATCAACAGCTACAGGAACAAAATTGTGAAGTTCTAACATTTACCTATTTAACTGAGCAGTTACAAACAGAATTGAACTTTTAAATGCATTTTAAATGTCATACAAGCTGTATCACACCTAACTTGTTAGTTTCATATTATGCACATTAACGCATACTTTCTAAGAATGCATTAAGTTGGCTTATTTCTAGAACTTATTCTATTTCTATGACTACCTTGTACACAAATTTTAATAATCTTGAAGCTATTCAGAGCTAATCTGGTTTTGTTTTATAGTATAAGTGTTGTAAGAATGATCTATTTCTTCTGTCGGTAGTAAAAGCAGACATGCAAACTTAATTTGGCATTACTTTACAGGGCATTTCTTTTAGTTTCTGTGTATAGTCTCCATCCCTTTTACACTACATTCATGGCAGCCTATATTTTCCATTAAACAATGCAAATAATATTTTAATTGTAAAGCTATGTTAAAATAATCATAGTTCACAATTATTAAATAATTTCTATAATAATTGAAATAAATATACATTGTGAAAAAACCTATTTTTTGCAAGTGTATTGTTCTGGGGTTTCTTCTCAGCTGGATTGCAAATGGATTTTAAAAAATCTTTTTGTGGGTCTGCTGAGAAAGCTTGGAGAAGTCATATCTCTGCTTCATCCGTAAAGTATTTTACAAAAGAGCAAGCTATCATATATGTTTTAGCAGCTACGCCTAAAAAGTGTTATATTGAAGAACAATTCAAGAAATACGCATAATGTTTTTGTTCACTTGTTGCAGAAAAGTAACATATGAAAACCAATTAAAAAAATCATTACACACTGATTTGAAGTAATGATGTAAAGATTTATCTATGCATCAGATTTGGTTACTAAAGAACTAATCACAGGGTACTGAAAACAATGAAAATCTTTGCAGATTTTTGTATATAGACCAGCAACTGAACACATTTGGAAAAAGGATCCCATGCACTGAGGTTCCAGTTAAAAATAAAATAAAATAAACAAACAAATTCACACCCAGTTTTTCACCAAATGTAAATCACCTGACCTGTCTGAAGATAGCACAGCAACATTAACTTACAGTGAAGAACATGATTATTTCTCTGTGTTTCATTAATTTACATAAATATTCTAAATCTAAGTTGCTTTTGTTATTAGTTGTAAGAAATCTCACCTAAGATAGTTTAACATCATACAGTGTCATGTAGCACCATTCAAGCCGGTGTGGTCACAAATCAAGTGATGACAGAGAAAAAAAGATGGAAAAGGATGAAAATAAGAAATAAGCACATGCACAAGCTTTAGCTGTAAATACAATCATGAAACAACTCATCTTCCTCTTAGCTAAGTAAAACACAGATTTGGTTTTGTTTTGTTTTGTTTTTTTTTCCCCGGTAAAATTTCAGGATATATTCTGAAAATATGGGGGTGGGGGTGTAAAATCAGTATGTATATATGTAATGAGTTAGGTACGATGAATATAGTGAACTTGCATAACAGTGGGAATTTAAATTAAACTATGGTTTCATAGATTACATGTTTCAATTTATGCTGACAATATGAAGTAGTTAATTTCCAGTGAAACATTGTCACAAAAAATTAGTACAGAAGTAGTTGCTCATGCACATACAATACAAATACAATACATGGAAAACAAGACCCTGACATTTATGAAATTTGTGGTCAGCTGAGCATACAGTTCTAACAAACTGCATAATGAACAGCATTGTTTAAAAACTTCAGATAAAAAAAAAAAGATGACTTTCAATTAGTCATTCTGGGAGGAAAAAAAGAGAGCAGCTATGTATTTAGATATCCACTGGGATATATAAAACTCAGTCTATTCCCCTAATGAAAAACAAAAAAAGAGTGTCATAGCAAGCTATCATTAATCAAAAGAAAAGGAAAAAGGAAAAGGAAAAGGAAAAAAAAAAGGACTAACATTCCTCTCCTTAGTTTGTATTTTTCATTTGAGATATAATTTTTTAAAATTGTTAAAAAGAGTATTGGAACACAAATAATGACATCAGTTCTTGTCTTTATGTTCTTTCATACTCCACATACTTTGTTTTTTTCTGCTATTACTATTTGGAATTCATTCAAGTGCTTCCCAGCACTCAGATGTAGAATGTTTCAAAATACAAAGAGACTTGATTATCCTAATTCATCAGGTGAGAAAATTAAGATGCTGAAGGACAAAGGGTCTTACTGAAGTGGTCATACTTGAATTTGATACTTCAGCAGCTTTACGGCAAGCAAAATACACAATCTTTTAATTGTCTTTTAATCAGTTCAGTTACATCGCTCAAAATTTCTTCAGCCTTGGTTCTCTGTTAACAAAGTGCTTTTCAAATTACTATAGAAAAAAGGTAAAGGTTTCCCTCACCCCCAACTTTTCTCCATACACCTGGTCTTATAAAACTCGCTAGCTGAAGTCCTTTGGATGCAAGGCACTTTTTCAAGCAAGATATCTTTAGTGTTCCCTGCAGCCACTACGAAGTAGACATTTTCTTTGACCTCAAAGCAGCAAGCAGGATAGTAAAGCAGCATTGCAAATCCCAGAGGACATAAATAGCTATACCACAGAACATGTGTTTCCAAGGAAGATTTATTCCATTGAAGCATGGAAATGCCTTCATACAGAAGATCTCTGGGGTTTCATCTGAGTATTTTAATTAAGTGCAAATGCCAAAACCAAAATCCTATTAAAGTTCTAGTTTTGGTCTTGAGTTTCCCCAGGTGGTAAATGTGATATGATAACATGTCACAATGGGAGGAAAACCAGGAGGTGTTCAAAGCATCGTTGAGCAGAAATACTCAAGAGTAATATGCACACGCTACTTATCACATAACTTAAGCAGGACTGTTTAATTGAAAAGTGTGTAACGTGATTTGATCTGCCAAGCAACCTTCAAGGTTTTAGTGATAAAACCCTTTGGAGATATCTTATCCTTAATAGCACAGTGTTTGAAGCATAGGATGAACAAACCAGCATTACTGAATCTGTTTTTACTGTGAATATCTCAGTATGATTACCTATAAAAGTTCACAAAGACCCTCTCTTCAGAAAATGGAAGTCACCATCAAAGTTAAAACCAAAAGATAACAGAGGTCCAGACTGTTGTCTATCACTACATGCAAGAGAAATCTCCTTACCTCACAGAGGGCAAAACATTAATTTAGAGATATATAAGAGGGATCGTGTTATCTGATGCTTTGCATCAGTAGGGAACTACAGTTAATGACCCAAGAAGGCATTTCAAGTCCTGTTTGATATGGACAGGCAAAAAACTGCACTGCAGTATGTGGTTTTTGCGGCATATGAACACTGCTGTCATAGCCAGAGTTTAAAAAACAAACAAAAAAACCCAACCAACCAACAAAACACCAACAAAAACATAGTCTGATCAACTAGAGTTTCCAGTGGATATAAAAATCCAATAAAATTAAATCATTTGCCGGGGAAACTAAGACCTGTGTGACCAAAATACTGTATATGAGTATGGTCAAAAAGGGGTTGTATGAAATCTGCCTACAAGATCACTAAGGGGTCAAATAAGTCTATATTTTACAGATAACTAGTAGTAGAATTGTTGAACTAATTAAGGTTAAAAATAATAGTATTTCTTAAGAAAAAAAAGTACAAAAAATGTTGAGTTTGAAACAACTGTTTTGCACTTCAGACACCACTAAGTCATTGTTGTTTTAGATTATCAATCATTACCTAAAACACCTTTTTTGCTTAGCAACTAATGCATATGAAGAAAAACCTTGAGTGGGTTTTCCCACCTCTTCCCATCTCCCCGCAACATCCCCCACTCCAACCACTGAAGTGCACTACTTCTGGAGTGAGGCAGAAAGGGCTGTGTGACTCACTAATGGCACCCTTCTCAAGAACAAGTATATTCTAACACAGGATTCTCTCCCAGGACTAGGAATAACATTGTTGACAATAAAAACTCCATTCTATTTATATCTCATTTCTCTAAAATATAAGTATTTGAGCAAAGCTTGTCAAAGCTGTCCACAAAGAGCATATTCTTCAAGCTGCAACCTATATGCTCTACATTTTTCCTAAAGTTGCTTAAATCCTACCAGTATACTCACAAAAGGTGTGATCATGATTACTTTTTTAACCTCATTTGGAAGAAATGTTATCTTTAAATACAAAAGACTTCCTGAAACATGCTTTTCTGTTAACAGTCCAAAGCTCACATATACATAACCCACGCCCTGCATGCAACCAACATCACTTTTCAGTAAATAGAGGTTCCAGAAGCCATAATAACAGAAGTGCTTTGATCAGGGTCTATTCCACTATTTCCACATGTTTACTGTCAATAAGATCAAAACTCTTAAATCACTTGGATGATTTGGCAAGTTTCGCAGCCATGGATTACATTCCTACCCTTGCTGTAAAATGCCAAGGAGAGAATAAATACTCCAGACCAGAAGCTGGAGTGAGCAGTCAGCTAAGCAAGTCAGACCTTGAGGAGAAAGAGGAAGCTTGAGCTCTCCTGAGGGACAACTTAACTAAATTTTGGGGTGTGAAAAAGATGGGGCTTTTTCCATTAAAAAATTTCCATTTCCATATAAAAATAGAAAAAAAAGCTATGCTTCACTAAGACTTAAATCAAATCTGAATGCTAACTTTTTCTCTGAGTTTAGCTTTGGTGTTTGTTGCTAGACTCAAAGAGTTGACTGATATTGACGGGTAGTAGACTGAATAATAAGATGTAAGGAAGGCATATTAGAAGTTGAAAATCACTGAAAATCATTGACAAAGAATTGTGCAATAGTGGAGCTGCAGAAAGATAAAAGGAAATACAATATTATTAACTTTGAAATTAAGAGAAAAAAAAAATGTTCATAAACATCCTAGCCATATTGTTAATGTTAGAATCTTCAGCCCAAAACTTCCACTATACCATGTGAAAACTGCACTTTCTTCCCAGAAGATAGTGACGTCCTCTAAGTACAGAACTATACTGACTCCATAGCAGTGTGGATTGTACCTCTTCCTAAAACCTCCTCTTCCTAAATACTCACATTTGAATGAAAAACAGGAAAGTCTGGGAAGTCTTTTTTTCCTATGAGCTTTGAAGTTTAGCCCTTCCCCCCCCGCCCCACGCACTTTCATATCTTTATTTTAAGTGAATATGCTCTCAGCATGAAACACTCTTTATTTCTCTACTACTTCTGTAACACAACAGCTAATACATATTTATGTTTTTTTAAGCTAGTTATCTTAACCCAAATCAAGATAGTTGTATCTTTAATTCATCTCTCAGTTTTAACCAACGCAGAAACTACAGAGCTTCATATCTTACTTTTTATCTCTGTGGATGCGAGATCAGAGATGATTCACAAAAAGTTTAAAAGTTCTTTAGCTCTAGTGACTACACTGTCACATAAATAGCTCCATTTTCTTTTAACCGAGGGACCTAAACTGAGTTATATGCTGCTGAGAGGATTCTATTTGCATTATGTTTACTTTGTTGCCTCCTTTCTATGGTCATGTTTTCATCACTGCCTGCCTTAACCTCATTAGCTAATCTACTTGGAGATCACCTCAGGTCATACTTATTCAGAGCAGACAAGTTCTACTGCATGGAGCTGATAAATCAAAGGGAGTGCAGACTTGTTTAGAACAGAGATTTGTTTTGGATTCTCAGCAGTTCTCAAGGACTGTCATGACACATACATACAACTCCAGCCAGACAGAGACGTGATTTTAAAGAAGATAATCCTACAATCAGTTCTAGATTGTGTTTTTCTGATGGATTCCAGATGTTTTACAAGTCCTTCTCTGTCTATTCCTACATCTTTATTACTCATGGTAATTTAAAAAAAAAAAAAAAAAAAAAAAAAGAGAGAGAAAAAAAATCAACTCGATAAACCATGGAGTAAGAATAGAAGACCAGATCTATACAAAGACTTGGAAATTCCAACACAGAGATACTAGAGCATCATTCAGCAGTTGCCTAACAATGCAGTTAGTGAAGTCCCCATGCTCAGGATTCTGCTGTTAAAGGCTGCCCATGCTTTATGGTGTTTGTGGTTTGCCACCAATGAAATCTTGATCCCACCAAGTGCTTGGAACTTAGAGCAAGGATTTTGAACAAGTCAGCCTGCTCACCAACTGAATACTTTGTATATTGGCTCACAGTGTAAAGTGAAATATACCTCTTCTTTCTGTTAGGAAAAAAACCCACAAAACAAAACCCAAAACAAACAGCCAGATTACAGAAGACAGGGCACTTGGAAAGATAGATACTTAACTTCCGCAATGCAGTAGCCAAAAAATAAGTGGCTTTTTTTAAAAATTTACCAGTTTCTCCAGGAAATGTACAGGGAACCATTTGGCAGCTGTATATTTAAGACATCTTTGTTTGGGGTTTATCTTACGCGTCCTTTGTGGCTCTGCCAGCTGTAAGTGATGTTACAGATTTGGCCCTCCTTGCTGTAACAGCAATAAACCATAGTCTCCTCCCAAAGCACTTTTCCCATTTCTGTGGCAGGTGAGCTCTTTATGAAAGTATGAACTAGGTAGGTTTGTGGGAGAGGAACTGTAGAGTGGTAAGTGAAGAATTCGGCAGGGCTGGGGAGGGGGTGGAAGGGAGAGGAATCTAATACCCCCAGCAGACTATCAAAGCTTCCCAGTCTCCTCAAACAACTTAGAGCCATTTGACAGCCCCTTTCCAACATTCTCTGACTCATCTCAGCCACCAAATGTATTAGCAACCTCAAAAACACCTCTGCTGCTACAGGGCAGAAATTGTTCTCCCTCAAGGTTCCTGAAATAACTAAGTTATTTTGTCCTTATCCTTAGGCCAGTGGATTTCAAATACAGCTTACACTATTGAAAAGCCTCAAAACAGATTTTCAGGAAAGTAGAGTCTTAAATTTCATTTCTGTCTAATGCCTAGGCATCTTAATGTAGGCTGTAGAGAAACATCACTCTTAACTGGGGATTCACATCCCTGAATCCTCTTCTGGATTTGAGTGTCTAAATACTTTCTTTCAAAAAGCTTTCCTTTCAAAACAGCTCCCAGGAAATAAAGAAGTGATACTGGTCTTTCACCTAATGAATAGAATGATAGTTAAACCCAAGATGCTACTTCATGTTTCTTCTCTACTTGAAAACATTCAAACTACTCAGGTAATTCCTCTTATTGTAATGCTTTCATTTCGCATGTCATAAATGAAGAGCGAGAGAGATCACAACACTATATCCTACTAGCTCAAACACTCACGTGGTACATTAAACAGCATGAACTTTGCTACTGAAGCTTGAACTTCACTAACTAACCTAATTTAACAGCTGAAAACTGATTCTACAATTTGACCCAAATTATTGCAACGTTGTCCAAAAGTAAAACCATGTTTGGATTTGCAGTCCAAGAAGCCTTGATGAATCAGATCCCCAGCATCCCCCATGCATCACAACTTAGAAAGATTTTTGTTGTGTGCCATAAGCACAATGTCATTTTTTAAGTGTTCACTTTTTTCATAACCCAAAAGTTTTCATAGTGACCATGCAGGAAGTTATACTTTTTTTTAATAGCTGTTTTCTAGTCTTTGGATGGTAGAAGTTCTGAGCCAACAAAATTTGAGTTTTCACTAGCCTAAGATGACATAAAAAACAAAGTAAGTATTATATTATCTGTCAGCAAGACTAACACATGTAAAGACAACAGAAGAGGTGCACTTTACTGATAAACAGCTTATACAAAACTGTGACTTTCTGTTTAACATGTTCACCAACTTTTTCCTTTTATCTGGAAGCAAATCCAATTGTTTCCCTTGATATGCTAAGGGCATTCCGTCTCATGAATGAAATATAAAGGTCAATTTCTTCCACACTGACATTCACAAGAGTACACGGGGCATTTCACATAAAAATATTTTGTTCACTGCTGATTGTCAGACAAGCCTGCCTTCTCAGCTTCCCCAGATCTCTACTTTGTCATCCAAAGGAAGACTTGCAGCATAGAAAATCACCATTGGGATTACTAAGCAACTAGCTATGACTGCCAAACAGGCAGAAAAAAATCTAGTGTACATCATATGGGCATGTTCTTCATTTTGTTTGATGAAATAGTGGCTACCCTGCAAACAAATATCTGAATAATCCTTCTTCGGCATCTATGTAACTTCCTTTTATACAAGTAATGTGAATTTTAAGTGTGTTTCCACAATACTTTCAAAGGTTAGAAGTATATTTCCACTTTTAAGGAAATCCAAGAGCTTACCCTACGAAGTCTACCATGTAAATAAACAAAAACAACAAAACCAAAAAGTCAACATTTTCAACTGGTGCCTAATACTGAGGAAAGCACAACTCCTGTGTTGCCTAGGTTCCTACTGAGGAATGGCTCCCTTTCTGACCCTACACATGATAAAAACAAAAGCTGCCTGAAATCCTCAATCAGTATTATCAAAAGGAATTGCTTTATCATCAGATTATCTAGGCCTGATTCTAAGCATCCTAATATTTTTAGACCAGGCGTACCCCCCAAAGACAGCAGCACCAGGAATTGTTTCTCCCTCACATTTGCCTCGTAGCTAGAGTATTTCTCTAAAGAGTTGAAGATAAGGTTCAAATCTCCTCTTCAGGGAAGCTCCCAGGTATTTCTACACCGTGGTCAAACTGCAAGCTCACTCATCTGGATATACGAGCCAATTTCAAAAGCACAAAGGTGATTACCGTAATACTGTAATTATGTCAGTACTTATCCCAGTACTACAGTTGCTCAACATGATGAGCTACATGCTGCCAAACCAGTATTGTTTGACAGTACCCAGGTAGCCAGGTGTACATACAGATAAGTTTTAATTGTCTCTTTGGCAAAAAGTGGCATTCATTTTTTTTAAAAGGCTTCCAGATAAAATCCTTACAAACAAATGCCTGCAAGATTGCCATCTGCACTGGGAAAGGTAGCAGAAACTACCAAAAGACAGGGAAAATAAATAAATAAATGAATAAATAAAAATCCCCAAACACATCAAAAGAAACACTGTGAAGTATGATACCAGATAGAGTCAGAATGGCTTTTCAAAAGTGTAAGAGCACCATTAGGCTTGGGAACTAGCATTTAAAATAGTTAACAAGTTCATGGATAAGGGAGATCTGAGCAATATTGTCAGCTACAAGGTTTTCAAGATTGCTTGCCAAAGCCTCTTAAACAAGCTAAGTAGTCATGGGATAAAAGGATGGTCCTGTACAATTCGTTGAAAGATTAGATAAGGTGAATTTTCATAGCAGAGAAAGGCTGTGAAGAGGGTTTCATGCTATTCAACACTACAAACACATATATGACCTGGAAAAGGGAAAAAACAATGAAGTGGCAAAGGTTGCTGATGAAATTACATTGTTCAAAATAGAGAAGTTGAAGGATGACTCCAAAGAACTGCAAAAGACTTTGTGAAACTTACTGGACTATAAATTGGCAGATGAAATTGAACATAAAAGTATGAAGTGATGCAAGTAACAAAAAAAAAAAAAAAAAAAAAATCCCAGCTGTCTGTATATACTAATGGGCCTACCCCTATTAAAAGAAAACAAAATTTGGGGCTACAATACATAGTTCTGAAAAAAAAAATGACAGCTTAAAGCATAACAGTACTAAAATTAAACTTAGGAATTATTAGGAAAGCTGCTGTGCCTGACAGAGCCTACAGTGAAACTATTTGGAGATATTTAAAAAAAAAAAAAAAAAAAAAAATCAAACAGTTCCCAAAAGGCTCAGAAGCTGAAAAATTGTAAATTAAGAGCTCAGAAAAATCCATGATCGAAAGGCAGTTGTTTTCAGAACATGTTAGAAGCCAGCTATGTGGAATGATTTCTCGGTAACCGTAGTATTAACATCAGCACCAAAAGAAATGGACTGGTAAAAAAGAAAGTCTCTCTCAACAAACAGTGCAACAGCTTGCTCTGATCACAGACTCTTACAGGTACTCCCTGAGCAGTGCTTACATAGTAGCCAGTAGAAAAATTCATGACAGCAGCATTATATTCCTTTACAAGATTTTAGAGGATGCATTTTCTGTGTTCTACCCAGTACCTGTTATCAACCTAGAATCAACCTAAGACAGGACAATTTGTTCTTAAGTAATGGAAAGAGCATGACAGTCTCATAAGCACTTCCCTTCTAAGGTAGGGCATAGAATTGCTTTATTTCTGGTATTCAATTTGTCACATTGCTAAATATTCTCAAAAATAATTGTAGTTGAATTTAAAACAAATCTCATTGGGCTGGTCTTGTAAATTTATTTCAAACTAGGATTTATTTATTTGTACGTTAATAATTTTTTTTGCCTCTTTACTAGTCATGAAGTTGTTTACCCAGCAGACCTCTCTGTTGTTGCCCAGCTGCTCTTCCTACTTTGATGTTGCAGAAATAATTAAAACTAAAGGAACAGAATGTTACTTGATCTCCAAAATGGCCCTATACATTCACAAATAATACAACCCCTTGAATATTTGAAGTGAAACACTTAACTGTAAGCAGACCCTTTACAAATGTAGAGCTAAAGGACTGTGGGCTAAAAGAAAGACTCCTCATTAGTGATTATAGGCACATGGTATCCATCATCTTTCACTGAGAAGTGTACCGACTAGTTTGGATAGTAGCTTTGAGCAAAACTAGAAACCCTTTGGTTTTCCACCACGCATATACTACAGTTTTATTCTCTCTTCTGGCAAAGTAACAAGTTCCAGTACACGCTTGCTGAATAAGCCCTTAAATAAACCATGCTAGAATATGACGCACAGTTAGAAAGAGCACAACTAAAGCCACACATGCATCTCGGTATTTACAAAGTATTGACAAATGTAATGACTTATCAAGCAGACGAAAAACTGTAAGAAGAATTAGGTGTTTTGCTGAACATTCAAGGAAGTAAACAGAAAAGGCAAAACTTAGTAGACTAGGGTATTATGCAGTGTGCTACCTATAAGACACAGTTTCTTCTGCTATTCTAGGTACAGTAACCTCTGCAACCACCACAAGAGGGTTTGGCTTACCTAGCAGAGCCTTTAATCAAATCTACAAAATGTGCAAACCTGCAAGTTTATTTGATCAGACATACTTTATAACTAGTATATATTATGACATTTGATAGTGAGGATTCTTTTCTATACCTGCTTCTTGAAAATTATGTTCTTTACATACTAGTCATTAAAGAGACAGTGTTCCATAAAGAATCCCATAGTTTCAAAGACTGACATTTTTTCAAGTTGTGTTTTCTTTACATTAAGGAAGAATACCTTTTTTCATTTCAAGTGTACTGTATTTGGCTTTTGTGGAGGTCTGAAAAGTATCTGAAAGCACTAACTTGGTACAGAAAAAACCCCATTACTTATTAATATATATAATGTTTTTCATTAACTTCATTTCTTATTAATTGGCAAAAAGCCATGAACAAAGAGAGGCTACTAAAGCCAGAGGATACTTTCTGTTTAATAGTATTTCAAGTATAAGAGCCTGGTCACGTTACTTCTTCTGGTGCTGCTTTGAAAGGAGCTAAGGACACTGAAGCCTATTTTTGAGAGTGTACTGGAAAAAAATCCTAAATGAACACATATGCTGCAATATTCCAAGTAACAATTTATTTTTTCCTCTCTTCAACTTTGTTTTTGCAGATGCATCGCTTTCACTTTCTTGAGGTGGGAGAACCCACCTCAAGGCAGAGGTATGCAGCCCCTCCTGATGGCTCTCCTGCCCAACACCAGCAAAACTATCAATAAGTAGGAATAGCATGAGGTGTGGTGACTGACACCAGTGAAGTAAGATGAGTAATCAGTACATCTGGCTAAGCTATTCCATTTTTATTGGTCAAGCTCCCAACTCCATTTTTAAATGTAGAATTTCTTCCACATGCTCACCTTTATGATGGGCTAAAACTCCAAGAACATCTTCTCTTTACTCATTTGAAGACTACAAACAGAGATGGAGTTTTCACTTAAAATGAGTGGAGAACTCCGATTAAAAAAAAAAAAAAAAAAAAGGCGTTACCTTTTCCTTTCTCATGGAAAGCTGGGCAACAGTGATGCTGAGTCCCGGGAAATCTTATTTTCAATTAGTCTTGCATCTTTTGCTGTTGCTGTCATCATTGATAGTAAGTTATGGTATGTTTAGAATTTCTGTGGAGAATGTGTTTACTGTCATTCATCACTGTGATTTATGGAGATACCATAGCAGCAATTAAAAGTGGTTGTTTAGTCATATATTATCACCAGAAGAGGATATCGACTGTAGACTGGAACTATTCAGGGGACTGCAAATGTTTTATTTGAGAGTCACACCTAAAATATGAGCCAAATAAGCATCATTCTTTAGGGTCCTTTACACATTTCAAGAAAACCAGAATTCTTGGCCAACAAAGAGCCTTTGGTTTAAATGCTTGTTTTGCCTCTAAAGTCAAATGAAACACTTCATTAACTCATTCTTAGCCAAAATTCAAAATTATGAAAGGTTGACTGGCTTTCTTTGCAAATAATTCTGTGCTGCTATTGGTAACACTCACTTGGTGCCATACAGAAGACCTGAGTGTAAATGCCATACTTATTATTCATCCCTTGGTCAAACAGCAGTTGCATGATGCATAAGTCAGTGCATAAACTGCAATAACATTTGCTGGAAGATTTAGACACAAAGGTGATGAAATAAAAAAGGAAGCATTTCTTTTGCTCCACAGTTCAAAGCTGTTCTTCACATCAGGGTTTCAGAGAGACATATAAAAACATAAAGCTTTGTATCATAAAGATCCTGTGGTGATATATACAAAGGAGAATTTAAGTTTTGGTATTCCTAAAGTGAAAATAAACAAGTGGGTTCATACAAGAATAAGACTTCATCATATGTCCTATACTAAACAATTAAAATCTCTAATAAGTGCAAGTTACTTTTCATCAATTCTGTACCATCGGGGCACGCTTCAGAGATTCATAAATATCTGCTCAGCAAGCTCACTGGAATGGTGAAGTAAATCCCAGGGAATAGTAATAATCAATAAAAGAAAGTACATGCAGAAGTGTCATGGTATGAGCTGTCTGCAGCACTGCAAAGGACTACTTCATGCTGCAGTGCAACTGCATGGGCATCCATGTCAATATTCAGTGAAACAGCATATCTACTCTAATAGACTCAACAAATCAAATAAAGGTGATCACTCCTAACTGGAGCAGGAAGCGATGCATATCCTGTAAAAACATTATTTTACAGAAGCAGGTCTCTTGTAAGTCTCCAAAACTATCAGTGAAATAGCTGGTGTGACCTTCAGTTTCCAATTTGCAAGTATTTTTAGCAAACCATAACTGTCACAGTTGATGAAACTTTCTACTACCATACCTAAAACTTTGTAAAGCTTCCATTATTCCCGAGTAATTGGTAATAATGTTGTTCTAATGGGTGCTTATGCGTGACTGCAATATTAAGAAAATACTCTTTGATTTAAAGCACTTCATTTTTAACAGAAAGTAGCATATATAATTTTCAAAATTTCGTAGTTGGTATACTCTAATAACATTTCAAAACGTCAAATAATTTTTTGCTTCTGCTACAGAATATTTTTGATAAACACTAAAAATCATTAAATTTCTCTACTTTCCTAGCTAAAAAATAAATTTGTTTAATGAAATCTGTAAGATGGAAGAAAAATCATGACCCAAGAAGCTGTTACATATGTATCATTACAACACTAAGTTAAGAACTCATAGCAATTAGATTTCCTAAGTCAAGCCTAAGTTGAATACAATCACATTTGTTAAAGTGCATTTTTATAACCAAAGAAAAACCTACAACTTTATTTTATCTAGGTATATCTTACTCACTAAGCTTACAGGAGATTTGGTGTTTAATCAAAGAGGTCCTCTCTCTCCACATAATTTTTCAGTGACACTTAAAACTAATTTATAGGAATTATTAAACAGTTTCTTTGTGAACTGGGAAAACACAAGACAAATATCCTTTGAAAAGATTTCTGGTTTAAATGTGGATATCAAACATCAGGTCACACAGGTATTTGGCAGTTCACTTTTACTGCTCCTCAGGGAAAGCGTCACAATAGAAAGCAGATACAGAAAAGGCTCATACTACTCCGTATAAGTTATTAATGAATATTTGTGTTGGGTTTAAGTGGTAAGGCTATGACTGTGGGGACCTGCAAGGGTGCCTTCTGTGAGAAGAGACCAGGAGCTGCCACCATGTCAGACAGAACCAGTTCCAGCCAGCTTCACTGCTGGCCAAAGCTGAGCCCATCAGTGATGCTGGTGGTGCCTCTGTGATAACGTATTTGAGAAAGGGTAGAAAATGCTCCATACCAGCTGTGAGAGAGAGGAGCGAGAAAAATGTGAGAGAAACAGCCCTGCAGACACCAAGGCCAGTGAAGAAGGAGGGGGAGGAGGTGCTCCAGATGCTGAAGCAGAGATTCTCCTGCAGCCCGTGGAGAGACCATGGTAAGGCACGTTGTCCTGCTGCAACCCCTGGAGCAGACCACATCAGAGCAGACATGCGCACTGCAGCCAGTGGAGGACACCACACCACAGCAGGTGGATATGCCTTGAAGGAGGCTTTAACCTTGGTGAACCCACACAGGAGCAGGCTGCTGGCAAGTACTGCAACCCGTGGAGAGGAGCCCATGCAGGAACAGTCTGTTCCTGATGGACAGTACCCCATGGGAAGGGCCATATTGGAGCAGCTCATGAAGCACTGTATCCCAATTAATCTTCCCCAGTCAAGTTTGGTTTGCCCATGATGGTAATTACAGGAGATCTCCCTGTCTTTCTCTCGACCCATGAGCTTTTTCATCTTATTTTCTGCCCTTGCCTTGCTGAGGAAGGGGAGCAAGAGAGCAGCTGGGTGGGGGTCTAGCAGTCAGCCAAGGTTAACCCACCACAATGTTGTAGATCTAGGACAAAAATTATCTAGCCATAAAAGACTCTGGAACAGCCTTCCAGAGTCATCTAAAAATAGAAGTTAATTGTTTTATGAAAGGGCTGATGTGACATAATTTCCTGCAGCAATGACGCAGGACATCAACAACCCCAATGTCTTCTGTAATGATAGATCTCCAAAAGTCATACCATGAAAAAAAAACAAAAAAACCCCACACAAACAAAAAAACCACAACCCAAAACCAGCTGTTGAACTGTTCTGATCTGCATTTAGCACAAGAAACCCAGTGCTATGTATAAGACCTTTTAATCAGACCCTTAACACCTCTTTTCAGATAAATACCTTTAGAAATGTATTCAACAATGACCGTTATCAGTATTTTGGAAAACAGCAGCACGCTAATGTCAGTGACTGGTTCCTGACAGCATTCAGGTCTAAATGAAATAAAACATCATTTTATATTACCCTGCCTACAATTTCAAGCACTGCTAGTGATTTTGGATTCCCAGTCTGAAATCACTCAGAGGGTGATTTCTAGAAGGCAGGTACTCAGCATTGTCTGAAAATCCTGTACATCTGACAATATCTTTTAGAAAACAACAAAATCACTTTCAGAATTCCCATTCTGCTTTTTACTTACAAGTAATTCTCAGCACAAAGACGTTGCTACTTTAGTTTAATGAAAGCAAACAGGAAAGAACAAGGCGGGGGGGGGGGAAATCTGTGAAAAAGTACTAACTACTGAATTTAATAGCTTTTTGTGCAAGAGCACAAAATTCCCTGCCTTACTGAGCTGTAATTTAACATTGCTTGCTTACACTGTTACAGGTCTGAATTCACAATATTAAAAATTATCCATCTTTAAGAAACTCACTTGAGTACAGTCTGTGTTTCAAACAAACATTGGAGTAAGAATAACTTCAAATTAAACCAAATCACTATGAAGCCAAGTATAAGGTTTATCATGTCAAAAGAGAATTCTAGATGTTTTTTAAAAAATACCCACATGAAAGCAGAATGTAAATAAGACCTGCCAATAGACACAAATATCCTGAGGAATATCAGTCAAAGGGAAGAACTCCAATTTCTACAATAGTTTGTTCTCATAGTGCTATGACATCCAGTGTCTTCCAGATAAAAAAGCAATAAAAAGTCTGTCCCTGTTGTAAGCCCTAAAGTAAAGGATTACTGTGATAAAGTCAAGCTGTTGTCTCTGTAGACCATTTTAGACTGTCTACAGATGAAGAAAAAAAAATAAAAAAAAAAGAGAGACATAAGTACAGAAAGATTCTCTCTCTAGTAGTGTTTGACATTAACTAGTGAAAAGCCCTTAAACTGTTAGACTGGTGCTTCCCCTTCCTAGAGTTCTTACCATGTTCCTTCAGGTTGTAAGGTGTTGAATGATATTTTGTGGCAAAGAGTACATGATAGGTTCTCCTAATTTTATAGGACTCAGACATCCACATACAAAAAGTGATGAAATCATAATCACAGTATAAACAACAAAAAAAAGATGCTGAACACAATACTTACAATATAAAAGTACAAAACTCTGGGGAAAGAGATATTGCTGTAATTTCCCAGTGGCTGGGAAAGAATTGATTCCAGGTGCTAAAATTAATTCATTGGGAAAGAAATAAGTGGATAACAGCAGAGAATACCAAATTCCCAAGGTTGATTTATTCACAATTATTTGTATGCCTGAGCAGGTGTCTTGATGGCAACATCAGCAGCAAATTTTACAATTCACAGGTGTAACGCCCCTTTCAGAACTCCAGCAAAGCCAGCTGTGTTTGAACAACTTCAGCCTGCCAGCAAACAGTTTCTCATACTCCTGCTTTTCCCAAGACACTGTCCCCAAAACTGCTGCAAGCTTGTTCCACTCTTCCACTACAAAGAAACTAAAGCCTCTTTGTGCTTAGGAACAATCATAAGGTTATTTGATGTATTCCTGGTTTGTGACTACATATATAGCAGGAGTAGCAATTCCCTAGTGTACAGAAGCAAGGCTACTATTGGCAGTCTTCGAATTTTCCTCAGTTACAAGCCATGCAAAATTCCAGTGAAAAGTTTGGAGTTTGCCACAGAACTTACAAATCCATTTTAGATATTCATAAACACCCATTCCAAAGGTGGGGTAGCTTCAGAATCAATAACGTATTTATCTTTATGCTATCACTGTGGAAGACTGTTGTCTTGATTTTACAGAGTGGAGCATAGGAAACTAGAGTCCTGAATCCACATTCGATGACTGTGACTTAAATGACTATTCCTTAAACCCGGGAAGAATCAGCCATTTTATAACAGGACTAAAAGGCACCTCAAAGCTCCATTGCTAAAACCACAACTGCCTAATAGGAAATATGGTGTCATCAGTGCAAAACTAAAATATGCTTTTCTCTCTGCTGTGGCTGCTTTATTTTGGCATGTAGGGAGAAAAGATAGTCTTATTCTTAAGTCTCAGTATAGAAATCTATCTTTCTATAAACCCTGTAGAAGTGAAAAGATATCAAAAATGCAGTTTTGCATGTGCTCCGTAAGTTCTCAGATACAACAGATATACTCTGATTTGTTACTGTTTTTTTCAACGGTGTGAACACAGTTTAAAAGGTTATGATTTTAATGGGCTATTCAAACAGTGTAAAGGAAATCAAGAAGAGGAAAAAGTCTCTTCATAGTACCTCTAATTTTGTTAAACACTGAAAGCTGTGAGAAACACTTGGCGCTCAAGCAAACCTATTAAAAGCCACTAAGACTGAAGTACCAAAGAGCATCAGTGCAGTAATTCTAACCTCACTTAGATACAACAATGCAGCAGATTTATTGTTCCACCAATTTTCATGACTTATCCTCAAGGTCTCTCTGGTCTACGTATGAAGGCCAAATCCTTTTTGCTGTTGGATATGTGGTCTAGCTATCCCAAGGAGTGAAAGCACAAGGCTAGCAGAGAACAAAAGCAGCTGCTACACTGAAGGCAGTGCTTTTAAGAATGGCATTTTAGTTCTAATGAATCTCTTCCTGACATCCGAGCATATCAGAAGTACTGCTTTCTTGTACCATTGTGATCTCGGTTCCCTGCTCCTCAGTCAGCAGAGGCTGAGATTGACAGCTCACTTAACTTCATAGGGAGAGAGACTACCTCTTGCCTCATGTAACTTAAAAGTGAGCCTTCTGGCTGGATAAGAGAGACAGACTCCAATGGAGAGACATCTGTTCTTACTCAACTAAAAGGAAGGTGGTTCTGATGCCAGGATTCAAAGGCAAAATAATGAAAATAGGGCAGAGCGGAGGCGCCTTTTTACGCTGAATGATACTTATGATCCCCTAGTGGATGTCTCCTATGTTAAACTTCAAATTTTATTCATATCTACAACATCATGTGTCTTGCTCATTAAAATAATTCAATATCATTATACAGTGATATTTTACTATGAAACATGCTCCATGATGATCTTGAAGGTCTTTTCCAACCTAAATGATTCTATGATTCTATAACTGCAATCAGGTAATAATTACTTCACAGATGTATTTGTAAAACCTAAAAAGGCCCTTAGAAAATTGCAACCACCCCACCAACACCAAAGAAAAAAAAAAAATCACCTTAATGGCATTTGTATGAACTACATATTTCAAAAATCTTCTGTATTTTATAAGGTCTGCTACTTCATTATAATGTGTTTCTTTACATAAGGAAAGATTGCCTAACTCCCCAGCAGCGGCGAAGAGTTAAATATGCATTAGCAACTCTCATGTATCAATTAGTCATATAAAATAGGAGCAAGTCAGAAGGAAAAAGCTACAGTTCCGTATAAATAATTTTTTTAGAAATTGCTCATCAGTCTCACGTTATTGTTAAGTTTACAAATAGTCCAAGGATGGCATTTGTGATAACTTCTGAAATGCAAGTATTTCATGGGCCTCTTTTTCAGCCAAGGCATACTTTAGTATTAAACTCTGATACAGCTTCAAAACAGTTCAGGTAAATTCCTAAAAGGAAAATATCCCTTAATATTTTAAAGCTTGAATAACTAGATAAAACTGAAAGGGCAAATGGTTTTATAAATCCTTAGCAAATTTCTATGTGTGTGTGTGGTAGTGTTCTGCTTAAGTATAACAGACTTGAATAACTCTGTTGGGATTTTTGCAGGGGGAAGTGTTTTGGGTTTTTTTGTTTCGGTTTGGTTTTTTTTCCTCCACAGTAGGTTCACTTAGCCTTGAATTTCCATTCATTCTTTCTGCAGTAGAACAGAAGTGCTAAGATATTGCAAATAAATGTGGTAATCTCTGCTAATCCATCGATCTAATGAGCTCTTGTGCCATTTCCAGCTAAAGTCATGGAATAAAGAGATTTTGGCCATTCTGAAGGTTGTTCGCCGCCGCATATGTTACAATTAGAATGAAAGGGTGTTATTTCATGTATTAAATTCTTTACTCTGATCAAGCAAAACAAATGTCAAAACCATAGCTGAGCAGAATGTGACTCACTAATGATAGCAACCAAATAAATAATTACTAATAGCTAGAAGAAGTTGGAAAGAAGAAAATTATTGGAATGCAACAGTTCTTGAATCAACAGAGAGCTTAGTTATTTTCTGAAAAAGTGATCAAAATAAACCTGGAGCCAGAAAAAAAATTAAAAATATTACTTCAGTGACTCCTCTGAGGGTTTGGAAGAATTCTTTTAATTTGTTTTAATCCACATTTCTTTAACTTAAATTTTGACCTGTTCAGACGTGACACTGATGTTTACCTTTGTGTACTGGGCAACTGGAGTTGCCTTAATGCTGAAGCTTCTATTTTGCAGAAGCAGAAACCATGCCCTCTGGAACTGTCCATTTCATAATCTTGAAAACAATGATGATAAATATGTTCACAGTAGGGGACTGGCTGGTCTACTAACCTGTCCTTTGGGACTCAGCTAATAGCATTCTCTTTGTCAGAGCTGTCAGCAACAGTGTGGATTATTTTGAAGGTTTTGAGATACCTATCATTCATCGTCCTCCAGGGCTGCTTGGAGAACAGGAGTATAGTTTCATGGGAAAATATCAAAGTTTTCATCCCACATTAGAACAGAAAAGATATCTTTGAACTTCTCAGGAAAGGACAAAAAGAGAAGAAAAAACAGTTATAGCCCAGGTTGCCCTCAACACAATGGGTTTGAGCACCCATTTGGTGTGCTGAAGGCCCGGAAGCATGAGCTTGCCGGGGAAAATAATAAAAAAATAATTAAAAAGAAAAAATCAGACAGAACTGGTTTGTTGTATTTCAAGTAAATGCTTTAACTGACTTCACCATGCCCCCCTTGTTGCACATTCAGCCTCCCCAAACAACAATAGTTTTTCCAAAAACAAATACCTTCCAGCAAAATAGATGGTTTTCCTGAATTAGCCTTTTTCTGACAGAAAAAGGTTTTCAGTGCAACTACCTACTCACTGATGAGGAAGTACAAGTTCTGGCCACCCTGTTTAGCTGATGATAGCTCACCGAATTACTCTGTAGCTATTCCTTGGTTTCAAATTTGAAAAGTGAGCAGGCTGGCTCTTACTGTAGAAGACATTCAGCAACTGCTATTTTATGAAATAGCAGCAGCCTCTATTGTGAATCAACATTAAACGAACACCACAAAATATGACTATAAGCTACAGTGATGTTCAACATGTTCTTCTTCATTTACATTTAAGGAACAAAGACCTCTGTACAGTTTTCAAGTGTGCCTATCCTAAGCTGTTTGCATTTAAAAATGTAAGTTTATATAATTAGGTTTTCACCTTTTAAAAAAAATGCACACAAACGCACATTAACCTTTCAATCTTGCAATCTCCCTTCCTGCTCCAATTTGGTTTTTTGTGGGGTTTTTTGGTGTTTTGGGTTTTTTTCCCCTGCTATTGAAATGCCACTTTGGAGTGCAGAAATGTCAGAATAACATCCATGATTTTCTCATACTGAAACTTTGGAAGCATTCAATAATAATTAAACATAACAGTACCATAAAAAAACATGCTTAACAAAGATCCATCTGTGCCATAATATCGTCTGTATCTACCAGCTTAAATCACAGTAAGTCCCATCAGTGTTGTCTATTGGGACAAGATCCATTTGGAGATCAAGTCCCTCAGAGTCAGGTATTTACATTGGAGAGAGGTTTCTGAACTCCCATCACAGAGTTCAGATAGGCAGAGTTATTGAGCTGACTAGTCACCACCATGAAGAATAGTTCAGCTCATTCTAGATCCCACTGGCTAGATCTCAACCATGCTCATCTGATACTGCAAAGAAAAACAAAACAAAACCAAACCAAACAGCAACCCCCCCACATGTAGGGACTGGAATCTCTGACAAACACATTTACTTGACTTGTTATTCATTTCACTTTTAGCCAGTGAATGCTTTTAACATTTTATTTTGCTCTACAGTTTCAATCCACAACCTTATTCACGGGAAGTTTTATTAAAAAAAAAAAAAAATGGGCACAGAAACCTCAAGCTCTTGCCCACTTTATTTCTAAAAATGTTTTAAATATATTTCATGTTATGTATTTTTAAACAAACACAGTCTTATTCAAGTCTCACTTACCAGATACATTATACTTGAAAAATATTTCAAATAGAATAATACAATATGGGATGCTTGTAAACATTATCATGACATTGCCTGAAGTTTTTTAATTAAAAGCTATTGGTCCAAGCTGCATGCTTTACATAAGTAATTTTGTCATCTGAGGCTCTCTCCTTTCTTGCATGGGAGCTAGAGTGCTTTTCTGCAAAGAATATACTCTATATATAGGGGTCCTGGAATTTATTTTCATATTTGATTCCCCCCGCCCCTCCTCATAGTTTGAAAAGTGGCTTTATGACTATTTTTGGCCTCCTGCTGTTAAGGGGCACATCTTTAATCAGAATTTTAAAGAATGCTCAGAATGTATTCTTTTGGAATTATGCATCTCATCTGTGAAACTGAAATATGTTCTTTAGAAACAAGAAACGCTGCAGCCTCCTCTCACAAAAGGAAGAATATCAATATTCTGTAAGGAGAGATCACTCCCAGTACAAAAACCTGAGTGTTTTCAATAGGACATATTTCAAATCTGGCCTATTCAGAGACTTTTGGAGTAAGAAGCACAATGAAAGGAATTCAGTTCTTTCTTTCTTTTCTCGACCATGGCTAGAGGCAGCTTTTTCTGGAAGGGGAAGTGTAGAAAAGAAAAAAAAATTAAAGGAGGGAATGGACACTTTTCCACTTAAGGAATGGAACAAATTCACAAGTCAGATGACAGTAATAACACAAACAAATTCTAATCCTGTGGAAACAGGTGGAAATATATAATCTCAGCACATTTTTCAATTTAGATCTTAAGGAGTGTGATTAGCCTCCAAAACACTACAGTGAACATTTGCCTTTCTCCTATGATGTTACATTTACGGTCCTTCAATCCAGTCCATCAGATGCAGCAAACAGATTTCATAATCCCTTCACAAAAATATCTTACCCCATCTTAAAATATTTAAGATGTGTGCCCTCATCACTCCATTCACAAAGCCATTGCACCACCTTCTCCACTGACTTCCAGTGTTCAGCCTAAGTGTTTGTGGAGACTATGTAACTGCTAACTTTTCCATCATTATTGTCCTTTACCTTAACAACCACTAACCTTCCCCTCTTGGACTCTAGGAGAAGTCACATCCCCCTTCAACTGTTACTATACCAAACTAAGAAAACCAAATAATTTCTTTATTTTTCTCTCAACCGACAATATAAGCTTTCAATTTTATTAATATGCTGGCTGCCTTCAAGGTTGTTCAAGTTGTGTGTTCAACTCGTGAGCTGAACACATAAGAGGTCTCATCAGTGACTTACAAGACAGTTTTAAGACTGCTGTTTTTTCTACTGGAAACACCTTTCCTAATAAGTTACATAGAAAAATTTCCAATTCGTTTCCCAGTAAGCATGTGGTCTTTTTCTTCACATTGGTGTATGTGTTAATGCAAAAGTATCAGATGCTTGGATTTGATCCAGATTACTTGTGATCTTGACCCCAGTTCTCACTGTATAACAGCTTTATGTCTTTCCTCATTCTCATTTTATTTTTCAAGAATTATGTGCTCTATTTTGATTTCCACAACTTAACTAATGCAGTTTTGTCCATTCTTTCTTTATTCCTTTATTTATATCCTTTAAAAAAAACAAAATACCAAAACAAATTTTTTCCTCCATTTTTCACAGAATATATTCATAGCCATCTTGCTTATTTTTTACACTATAAATCATTAAACTTTTTATTTATTTGTGGATATTATCAGGACTATAACAACTCCTCACACCTCTATGCAGAGCTCCACAGTTCCCCAAAACAGACCACCTCCATGACCACAGGTGCCACTTCATAGACACCTGTTCTATGAAAAGGTGTATCATCACCTTTAGAGATTTCACTCTCTTTCATCTTATTTGCATCTCTAAATTGCCCACAGCTTTGGCTGAGCCTGCAGCAGGCCCCATACTAGTGTATGCTGGTTTTGCTCATCCAAGGCATTTAGCAAGTATCCCAATAGATGTACCCTCAAAGGAGGCATCTCTGTTAGGAATCTTAAAAGGCCTGTGATGTAGTCTATTCTTGGAGATCAAATAAAATCTTTTTTCTGTGGAACAGTAGATAGTACATTATGTCCAGGTGCATGACTGTTAACTGATAGTTGAAAAATAACATTTTACATAGTATCATTCCACATCTACATGGAGCTTTTGAGTAGACTACCACCATACTAAACATTCTCAGGTAACATTGTGTCCTGGGTTCAGCTGGGATAGAGTTAATTTTTACAGGAACCTGGGAGGTGGGGGGGGCATAGCCGGGGCAGCCGACCTGAACTAGCCAAGGAGCTATTCCATACCATGTGACATCATGCTCAGTATATAAATGGGGAGCGGGCTGGGGGGAGCTCTCTCGACTTTCGGTGGGGGAAGTGGCGGAGCATCGGGTTCCGGGTGGTGAGCAGTTACACTGTGCATCACTTTTTTTTTTTTTTTTTTTTTCCTTCCTTTTCTCTCCTCCGTCTCCTCCCTATCCCACCGGAGGGGGGCAGGAGGAGTGAGTGAGCGGCTGCGTGGTCCTTTGTTACCGGCTGGGCTGAAACCACGACACATTGCACACCAAAAAAAAAAGTCAGAATTAGTTTTCTAATAAAAAGCACCTCATCAGAGCTGAATTCAACCAAGCAATATAATCTGTCAACAAATTGATATAAACATTTAGAGGACAAGAGAAAATAAACCTTTTCAGTGCTTTTGGTTTCTCAGTATCTATTTGGCTATTACAAACCAGATGATAATTATGTTTTGTCCTCTGTGATAAAGCATTCATCTGCCTCCACTCCTACAGTCTCTACTACACAAAAATAACATCTAGTATCTCCAAAGCATCTAATTTTTGACAGGTTTGGGTTAGCAACACACCAAACAATTTCATGACTGTTATTTTTTTCTCCATTTTTCATTTCTTTCACCTCCCATTGCTTGCAGAAAGATTGCCAGCTCCTCTCAGAGACTCTACCCTGAAACACCAAGCTGCCAATACAGTGACTGCTCTATTTTTCAAGAGATTGCCGCACCCTTTGAGACAGAGCATTCAGAAGCACAAAGACTGCTAACCGCAACTCGTTCAGGACACATTTCACCACTGCCACTTTCCAGTTTAAGTTATGCAAAACAAAATAAACAACCTGGGAATTCCCAAGAGACACACAAACTTTAAGGCAAAAGGTTAATGCAAACACTGCCTAATCCCATGTCACACTAACTCTATCGTCTTTTCAGAACTAATAGGACTACCATATGTGATTAAACACTTGAAATTTCTTGTTCTAGCTAAATGATTAGATTTTCTTTTAAAAGAAAAGACATGAGATTCATCGTTACCTTAGCAATGTTAGGGGAGGGCAGGGTGGAGGTTTTAGTAGAAACTAATTCCATATTTGTTTATATCTTGTTTGACTTTTTCTGTTGAAAGAAATCCGTTGTTGCCACTGGTGTTTTAATGAATGCTGGTTTGGCTTTAATAAACTTCAAGCTTCAAGTGCAAGCAGATTAATCTTGAAGTTCTGTCTAGTTTGCAGCCCCAGCACACCCTTACATCTCTTTAAGGATTTCTTTAAAAATGATTTGTTCAACCATGGGAAAAAAAAAAAAAGATAAAACAAATTAATTTTCAAATCCACATTCTTTGTGTAATCGTTAAAAACAATGGACGTAAATCTAGTTGTGTTTGTCAGTGACAAGTGAACTCTTTAGCCATACAAAGATACCATATCTGTTAGAAAATGTCTATAATTAAGAGAAATTATGAATATATATAAAAACAAAATAATCTAGCTTTCCAGAATCAAACATTCAAGGAAGAGTCATTGGTTTCAGCAGAACAAATATTTCTTGGTTTGAGACAGCAATTTAAAACTCAAGAAAGATAAAAGAAATAAGCAAGGATTTCCATTTAGCTACAGAAGATTGTAGTCCAAATATTTGCCTTTTTTTAGTTCTGGGTAGAGCTAGGATCTGTTGTCTCAGGCAGTCCCTGTTATAATCTCTCATTTATCGTCTTTGCAGTTGCTACATTCAATCTTCTGCTGGCCAAAAGGGAGGGACTCCCTTGGTTGGTGGTCAGAATGCACACCTGAATCAAGGATAAAAATGACTGCTCTCAAACTGCAAGTGCAAACACATGAGACTGGACTAGGGAGAGTTTTCTTAAGTGGTTTAGTAAAATGCTTTTTTGTTGTGCACCTTCTAAAAAAATATCAAATCTTGAAAACTGTCTATGGGTGAAAATATTTTTTAGCTGTGCCCTGCTCTAGGAACATTATCGAGAAATTACTCCTATGGAGCAAAGCATTTGCATTAGCCTTAAAAGAAGAAAATACCCTTAATAACTGACACTGCTAATCATAATGATGGATAGGGGAATCATGGAAATTTATGAAGCATCTCACTGACATCCCAACAGGGCAATAAGGCTTTTTCTAAATAATAGGAGTCAGCAACAGAGAGTAAGACTTTGCTCCAGTTGTTTGTTGTCAATGACAAAGGTTCTGTTGATATTTCAGTCATACTGAATGAGGCTGCAACATGAGCCTTATTGCTTGAAATGATTTCTAAGTGATAGCCTAAGAAATAGTGGGGTCTTGCAAGAAAATAGGCCTGATGCTTCCCCTGCCTACTACACTGTTCAAAGACAGTAAACAAAGATTAACAAATACTTTGCTCAAAAAACCCCCTTGTTAGTGAAAATTCAAATTTGAGTATGTTCTAATACAGAATGACCTTGGTAGCATATAGAAAAGATGTTCTTATGGCTGATACCACAAAAGTCATATGGGGTATCATAGTTTAGACTATCCAAACTAATGCTAAAAGACTGAAGCCGGTTTATCTTGTGTTCTAGCAGTTGTAAGGACTTTTACAGACTCATAGTAAAGATTCTTCTGATCTCCCATGTTGCGTTAATAGAAGCCAGTAGTCATTGTTTAAGAAATATATAAGAAAGAGGGAGAGTAGAGAACAATCTTTTCCATCTTCTGATAAGAATTTAGGGATTTCCTGAGTTAGAAATTCAATTTAGAGCATTACTTTTAATATCTATTGGAAAAACAGGGATGTTAATTCTCCATGCTGTTTCACAAACTGATCTGAAGTTTTGACCCAGAAGTAATAATACATAAGCACTTAACATCTGAATCAGAATGGAAAGGAACATTTTGCATTTACCATAAAAAGCCTTCTGTTTCTGAAATTATCCAGTGTCGGTTTCATGAAAGTAGGATTAACTAGCTTGGTAAACTGCTTGAGTATTTGTTAGGCAAGTCATGCTTCATGACATTTTTGGATTTTTTTTAAAGACAGTACTCTGGAAAATTGCTAGTGGAACAGAAGTTTCTGAAAGACAGCTGGAGAAAGAAGTTAGGATCATACAGAATAAGATACATGATTGCAAACAAGAAAAGGTTATTACAAATGTCACTCTAATATATTTTTACTTTTATCTAAAGGAATAATCTGAGAGACAGATTTGCATGTTGTCATTACAGTTAGCATCTGCAGCATGTTTCACCATCTGAATGCCCTGACTTTGTCCTTCTCTTTGATATCCACAGGTCCTAAAGCGTTTTTGAGAACTCAGGCAGCTTCTGCTAAACAGATTTCCCACTTATCACTTGTCCAAATAAATTTGCTTTCAAGCTTGAATATATGTATTTTCCTCTAAGAGGTAGTAGCTGCTAATACTATATTAGTAAGAAGAAAATTCACCTCAACCAACAGTAGAATAATAGAATAATCCTGGTTTCTAATTTCCTTACGGTGAAGTAGACTTAAAAGTTCATCTGTCATGCAACTCTTCTGCTGTGTAACTGTGTTTCTGATAAAGACCCAGGTTTGTTTGGCTGGGTTTTTTTCCCCTCCAGAAAAGGTGACTTTTAAGGGACTTGACTATGTCATCTGGAACAGAAAAGTTGTGAGGCAGCTGACTTCAGCTGGATTGGATTCTGGGACTCTGGCTACATCATTGTAAGTTACAGATCAGCATGGGGTTTTGAGGAAATTTCTAACTCTATGCAAGAGTGATGTAATTTTAGAGGACAAAAGTATTTTTTTGTATTAGCAATACAATTTTTTTCTAGAATATGGCTGATTTTCTTTCTCATGCAAATTTGTAGTTGATAATTTTTTGCACATGGTAGTAACTTACAGATATCTGAAAATCCGGAATATAGCCACAGTTTCATCTTCAGCAGCATGAAAAGATCCTGGACTATACCTCCCACCTTCCATCCCCTCCCTACCCTCTGCCCCTCTTCTGTTTCAGAGACAAGACTAAACAGTAGGTAGGTAGACAATTACTGTAATGCCAATTCTTGAAAACTACTACACTGTTTGTAGTTGTGCTACAGTGCTGAGAATTTTATGACGGTGCTCCAGCAAGGAGCATGAACCTAGAACCAAATCTTTGATGTTGCATGTCAGTGGATTTAGACACTGACACTTTTTCAATGCACCTTCATCATTGTGAATCAGCAGTCATTTGCTTTCCAACAAATCTTAGAAACCTGGTTGCTATACAGTAAAAAGGGTTTGGGATTTTTTTTTTAACCAACTTGTTCCTGTAATTCTGAGGGTGAACAGAATGCAAAAGTAAAAGGTAGTGCTATGAAAGTTTGGAGGCAAAAAATCCTAATACCTTTTGTGAACTATCTGCATAGGCAGCTCTTTATTATATATTCAGACTAAAATCTAATCCATCTATTATTGGGAAGTCCTAAAAGGCAATAATTTTCAGAAACAGCAAAACCTGGCAATATCTATTGTTTGAGGGAATAAAAAAAAGGAAAAAAGACACCACATTATTCATTATGACAGCAATTGCAAATGCAAAGTAAAGTTCTGGCAAAGCATTTCCAGAAGGAAGAATTTACTGTGTATGACAAATCATATGTTAATGATGCCTTCTTGAAATATTGAATTCATGTTACTTGCCTTAGGAACCCAACCGCAGATATTTTCAAGCATCTAGAAAGTGTTAAGAAAACACTAAGAAAATGTGAAGAAAACATCTTAATATTCACGAGCTACACATACTGGCTTTCTGACTTCTAGTAGTCTGCATAATGATGGAACTACCTTTCACACCCCAAAATCTTAGTCCAGTCTTGAAAATAGTTATGCCTTAACTTTTTTACCTCCTCATGGAAACTACAGAGACTTTCATTTTTTGAAAGATTAATTTCATTTATATATTTATTTAATCTATTTTAAAATGCTGGAACAGTTAAAGAGCTAGAGTCAAGGTACAATAACCTAGCTGTATATGTCTCTGGAATTTATAACAAACATAGCATTTCACACAAAGGATGAGATTTTTCAAAAAAGATTTTTTAACATCCCAGTCATTTTAAACCCCAAATGGTATAGTTGGGGCCCATAAAATTATATCAACCCAAGATATAATTCAGGTAGATCAGTACTTGATTTTTAGTGCTGTCACTTATGTCTCCAATTGATAGAAGATGTAAATGATGCTTATGATGAAAAATTATATCAAATGAGAGAGAACTGGCATTACAAATCTCATAGAAGACATAATTTTTATTCCAGGGATTTCATAAACCATCAACAAGTGCTTTACAGTCTAAAATATTCTTCCAGTCTTTTCTCCTTTATTATGGATGTGCTATACAATCAATTTAACTATTCAATAGGTGGAAGTTAGTATGGACAGGTCTAGCAGACTAATTGTGTTTTCAGGAATAGTGAAAAGATGAAATGAAAGGATGAAAGGTGAAATAGGTTTTCTCAGTTCTGATGTAGAGGTGATAGTGCCTGTTATGGGAATGTTATACTCAAAGAACTGTTATGGCCAAAAAAGAACATAATGTTATATACGGAGCCAAGAATCTATTTTTAAGCTAATAATAATCTTAACAGTCTAATTAAAATACAGCCAACTGATTAGTTTAGCTACAGTAATACTAACTCATAGTCCGAATTCATACTGAAAAGCCTTACTGGTGATGTCATTAAAATTGTTACTCAACCCTTACTACTATCTACTGCTTTTCTTTGGTGTTATCCTCAGTGCTCACATGTCTCTTGGGTCACAAGGTTGATGGCATTAATCTCCATCAAGCAGAGAGGTGGTGGGGGAAACAGTGTTGCAGCAGGCCATCAGCACCCTGAGTTATTTCCAGTTAGGGCTTCAGTTTAGGTGCGTGTAGAGGATCCCTTTTGCCTCAATACTGGCATTCACCTGGGGATATTTTTACATGCTTTCTTACCACAGTCTGCTTCTTTCCCTGGTTCCCAGCTAAAGTTTGAAAGTTGCACCATAGCCTCTCCCTCAGCTTTATTTGCAATAAGGGGCTATTGCTCCTTAGGAAATGAATGAATAACCCGGTCTGTCAGACCTTTACAGTAAAGTCTATTCACAGGGCCTAACTAAAACAAGCTAGGCATTAATCACTAGACCAACAGAGAATTATTAAAAGCAGCTAAAAGCAGCTCAGGCCAAGGCAAGCCGAGACAAATCCTGAGACCTGCACTATCAGGTCAATACAAAACCTGTGGCCTTTCACCAGTCACGGCAAAGGTCATACATACCCGCCTACATGTAGGGAAAAAAGAAAATAATGGTCAGGTGGAGGTCACTGAAGGAGCAAATTGCTTTAGTAGATTATGCAGTCACAGAATTTGACTGCTTGGTCCTTACAGTTTGGAAAGAGGAAAATAATTAAACAGGGCCTAGGATGCAATGAAAAATGGAAGGATCTGAATAAGAGATTAAAACTGTGAGGTCAAAGAGTTAGGTAAAAATGTATTATGGCAGTTAAAGCACTTTGTAGGTGGAAAAAGATGAAGTATTGGGGAAAAAACACCAAACAAGCAAACAAAAAAAGCAAATAAATACCTACTCAAATTTGCTAACACTTCCAAAAATTACCATGAATTGAATGTCGAATTTTTGTGCCTTAAGTGTATCGTGATGAATTTTCCCTGAATATATGGATCACTGTACAAGAGACTTAGATATAGGATTTGCTTTCAGATTTGTCACATGCAAGGTCCTAGTCCAGGAGCTGCATTTTGTGGCATCCACAGGTGTTGAAGTAAGGGTCCAGCCGTACAAACAGGCCAGGTTACAATTTCACCACTAGATGGCTGTGTTGTTTATCAGAGTGCACCTGCTTCCAGACTTAGGGTGGAAACAGCTTCTCCAGAGATAAATTTGATTACTAAGCAATAACTCATCTCTGTGTTCATGGCTAAATGGAAATAATGCACATCTGGAAAAAAAAAATGACTGGACTTTCTATGATAAAGCAGGATTTTCTATATAGATTGGATATGAATTTGGAAGCTAGGATGCTCTTGAATGAATTTTATGTTTGGTATGTCCAATCAAAAAGCAAATTATATTAGAAAATCACATACTGATCACACACTGCATTGTATGTGAGTTTGCAGTGCAAAAAAAGTGTTTTAAATCTACATGTGGACCTAAAGGAATTATTGTAACACCTGGAACATGGAACAACACATATCTCTTCTTACATATTGTTATGAATTATCACTCTCAGAACCTGCTTTTCTATGGAGATAACATATTCCAGGCAAAATGGTTTGGTGAAGACTACAAAAAAAAAAAAAGGAAAAAAAGATATTTCAGGAAACATTTGCAACTTGCTGTTCTTAAGCAATTTCATTTGTACATGCATCAGTCTTTCAGGCAAACTCTCTTGTGAAGTTTCTAGAGTAATGTAAAAAGCTCAGTTGCAGGGAAGTCCCTTTGTGTATACTTCATTGAAATTCATTTCAGTGATTGTAGTAAACTTCAATAAATCTAAAAGTACAGAAGGGTGCCACATGAATTTAAAGACAGAGAGAAGGTATTCCAGCTTTCAGTTCCTTCAGCAAAACTGTCCAGAGAGCAGAGAAGATGCTAAGTCAAAAGTCTACCCAGACTGTCGTGACTTTGACAGCATTGTTGCTGACCTGGCTACAGCTGATTACCTCATATAACCTCACATAAGAAAAATGAGATTTCATTCTTTAAGACCTAAAAACCCAAAAACATTTTAACAAAGTGTGTTTTAGTAAAGTCTAAAACTGTAATCCTAGAAACACCCCTAAAGTATAGCCTAGCTGTGGAGGCAGCTAACCTACATTTTGTTTTGACTTTAAAGTTCCCCTATCCTGAAAGGTCCAAGTTCTGCTTTTGTGCAAGGCTACCTCAGCTTTGATAGCAATTAAGAGCTTTTAATGTTTCACTTATGACACAGTGCACTCTGAGTCAAGAAAGTAGTAATCCCTTCATTGAGCTTTCCTGAAAAGCCAAATCCAGCAGAACTCTTGATTAAAGGTTTGTATAGAAAAGACATGGACAGTACAGTGACTGGAGTAACAGAAACAGTATGAATTTTAACAGCATACAATATATGTGTGGTGCTTAGAAACCAAATAGTGGTTCAGGACTTTGCATGATGCTAGAAAGGCAGAGGAATACTAGTTGAACACAGGCTACTCCCAAGTCATTGATGTGGAGACAGCTGTAGAAAAGGCAACCAGCGTACTAAAATGTGGTATTCCCAGCAGATATATGAAGATACTAATGCCATTGTACAAGGTATTAATGAAACCTCCTGTCAAAAACTCCATTTATTTCTAATCTACACATTCAATATGGAAAAGTTCAAAACTGCTAGAACAATAGGAAAGCCTGTTAATGAGCATTAATGTTTAGTTTTTGAAACACTGTCATCTTTTTTCCATGAAAAGCTCAATCAAGTGATTCACTGGATAAGTGTCATCTGCAGCTCTGGCCCTGACACCTTCAAGGGTCAAGCCCCCACACCAGCTCTTAAAGCAGTGTGCCGGGGAGCAGCAGGAGCCAGCTGCACTCTGGGGGATGGCAAGCCAGTAACAAAGGATGAATGCCAGGCTGCAACATCACCAGTGAGCACTTCAGTCCCATAGTTCCCAAACAAGAAGGGAGGAACCAGCACTAATAAGCAGGGTCAGGCAGTGATCCATAGATCACCAGGCAAGCCTGCTGTGATGAGGGAAGTCCAAGGTCAAACCAGGAAGCCAAGCTGGAAAGGCCAGAAACAGCAAAGGGCAAAGCAGCAGAGCTCATGCAAGGGTCTGAGCTTAAGTGCTGTTCCCAGGCTGAGAGAGGGCCCTGAAGGGGCTTTTCACAGCTGTCTCTCATCACTTAGCTGATTTCACAGCAGTCTGACCCAAGGTTACACAGCTGTGCTGCAGCAGGGATAGCCCTAAGCACAGGCAGCCTGTGGGGGTAGAGGGAAGGGGTTGCACAGCCTGTTGGTGCCCTCAGGGCCCTGACATGCTGCAGCAGTCCAGAAAACACTGTCACCACCCTCACATCTTTTTTCATGTCTCATCTACTTCAAACACTAGTCTTAGCCTCTATGAGGCCAGAACATCCAGAATTTCCCTCTGTTTGCAGCTGGAAGGCTGCATTGCTGGACTTTGAGCCCCAAATCCATCAATAGACTCAAAGCTGCAGTATTATTGCTCAAGACAACCCTACAATCACTCTGCTACACAGCTAGATTTTAAAATGTTGCACAGTGCCACCTTCCTTTGAAATGCAGGAGGATCTATATCCTTACCCAGCTTATGCTGTGGCAGTCTGCTGAGGACTCATATCTCTGCCCTCAACTTGTTCAGGTGATCCTCATTCAGGTCGACATCCTGTCAGCATTCTGTTCTCTGCAAGAAGATCCCAGGACTTTTGCATCTGAACGGGAAGAATTTTGTTGACTCCCCAGCTGGATGACTGAGTCTCAGGTCCTTCTGTGAAGGTGGGCCTCATCCCAGGGGTCTTCTGTGTGCCTGACAAGTTCTGCAGCAACTGTGCTATACCTAGATTAGAAAGCCAAATTTAGCAGAACCAGTACACAGTTGTGGCACTAACACAGCGGTCTGTAGTCTCCCATTGAAGAATATAGAATCATAGAATCATTTAGGTTGGAAAAGACCTTTAAGATTGTCAAGTCCAACCATAAATATGCTCACCAAGGTGTAAGTGTACATGAGATCTTTGCTTCCCCGGAAGCAGTACCATATATTTTTTTGCTCCCTCATTGCTTTATTCACTGTATGTTAAGAAGGAAGGGAAAGCAGGAGCAATGGGACAGATACTGCTGATGCATGGCACCTTACCCACAGGTAGCATCTTGCCTGAGACTGTGACAAAAGCTGCTGCCAAATTCAGAGACAACCTGGCATCTTGTGCTGCGTAAGCCAGTGGATCCCACTGAGTTCTTCTGGGGTTCCAGGATAAAAGTGTTTGCCTCAGAATGTCACCCGATGCTTCTGCTCAGCAAAAAAACGTGATATGGCATACAGCCACATACTGCTCCAATTCAGGTATTAGCGTTAGTGAATATTATGGAGAAAAAAAAAATTCTTTCAGATTTTATAAAACAAAGGAATGCTAACAGAGAGCATGTTGCCACTATTGTGACTGAGGCTTCCAGTAAGCTGATTAAAATTTTTTTTTGTCCTAGTCATACTGATTTTTTAACTGGAGTCTGACAGTATGAAAGTAACAAACTGAAGAAGGCCCATTTTTTCCTGCTTGCAGGGCCTTGTTTGCATGTTTTTTCAGAGATAAGAGACAAACCACAATAGTTACTTTGTGCAGCAGAGGAGCAATTCTCAGCAACTCTGGCATTTGCTAATAATCTGCAAGAGTGTGGAAACAAGTGGCTGCTGTTGCAGTGGAATAGTGCAGAGCTCTCTCAGCTTTTTCATGTTGTCATTTATTTCTATTGCATTAAAAAGGGAAAACAAAGTGAACTAGTTTCCTGGTATGTGGTTATTTCTCCCAGTACTTTTTCATTCGGTGTTTTAAACGTTACGGCTCAGAAATGGTCAGGATTTGCTTGATCTGCCTTGAGATCAGCCCCAGTACGCATGTCTCATAAATGGGAGAAAACATTTGCTTAGTTTGTGCTCATAGTAGAAACGTAAGGAATTTGTACACGTTTTTTATGAAAAAAGTTCATTTGTGACTGGGTTGGCGAGGCACAAGTGACTTTGGTGCTTAAAACGCTTATGTTTTCTCACAAAACTTCCATTCATGTGTTGTGAATTCCAGTGGATGCTTGATTGTCGTTAAGTGTTAGACCTACAAATTATATAAAATGCCTGAGTACAAAATCTAGATCCATAAAACCTGTGCTTACCTGCCTCCACAATTTGGGCCCCTAAATTCTCTTGTGCATGTCAGCTTCCTCCAACATATTTTCTGGAAGACAAAGTGTCTGTTTCTGGGCCTATCAAGATCTGACTCTATTTTAACAGTGCTAAGCAATATGAGGATTTATTCCAGACAGAAGTGTCAGCAGAGAGTAGGCTCTTTCTGTCAGACAAACAGTGGGGTCTAATTCTGCAGGGTCTTCTTACCCTGGGGTTGATGCCATTCTAACATAAGTAATTTGATCAAATGAATAAATATCTGTCCACAATATCCAATACACACAAATCTAAAAGCACCTCCTAGAAGCCTGGAAATTGCCACCTAATTTGTTTATGTTGGGATGGGTAAAAATGAGAAAGCCCATCCAGCTTGATGGTTTCTATGAATTGTCTTCCTGAGATGCCAACTCTCCCCATGCTGTGTCAGAGGAACCAGGGCTTTCAGCTGTGGGTTGTGAATGCCACTCCCACCCCCAAAGTTCAGCATAAGTTCTGTTTCAGTCCAGCCCTCTGTCCTGGTTTCAGCTGGGATAGAGTTAACTGTCTTCCTAATAGCTGGTACAGTGCTATGTTTTGAGTTCAGTATGAGAAGAATGTTGATAACACTGATGTTTTCAGTTGTAGCTAAGTAGTGTTTAGACTAAGTCAAGGATTTTTCAGCTTCTCAAGCCCAGCCAGCGAGAAAGCTGGAGGGGCACAAGAAGTTGGCACAGGACACAGCCAGGGCACCTGACCCAAAGTGGCCAACGGGGTATTCCATACCATGTGACATCATGCCCAGTATATAAACTGGGGGGAGTGGGGGATCGCCACTCGGGGACTAACTGGGTGTCAATCGGCAGGTGGTGAGCAATTGCACTGTGCATCATTTGTACATTCCAATCCTTTTATTATTGCTGTTGTCATTTTATTAGTGTTATCATTATCATTAGTAGTTTCCTCTTTTCTGTTCTATTAAACCGTTCTTACCTCAACCCATGAGTTTCACTTCTTTTCCCGATTTTCTGCCCCATCCCACTGGGTGGGGGGGAAGTGAGTGAGCGGCTGTGTGGTGCTTAATTGCTGGCTGGGGTTAAACCACAACACCCTCCATCATCTTTGTTTCCCTATAGAAAAGCTCAAACTATACTAAGCACATGTAAATACTGAGATGACAGTTAAGCGTGGTAACAAATTTTACCCTTCAGCAAGCTAGGACATACAATTGCATGTTCCAATTTATTTGAAAAGAACTCTACATATTAACAGAATGGACATCCCCGCATCATGTCTACTTTGAATGAAAACATTGTTTCTTTTCTGCAATGGCTCTGTAGTGCATGGCTTTGTTGCACTCAGATATGTTTTCACATGTTTTCACTTTTCAGTCTTTCTCTCTTCTCAAATTACAACAAACTTGCTTCATTCTCCACAAATCTTGGATATTTAGCAGTTTCAGAAACAATAAATTGAAACGGGGTCTGATTTATCCTACTGGAAGACAAGAGCAACTTCACTAAAATCAATGAAATCACACTAAGCAGCACATGAAATCCAAGTGGAATGCTGTATAGTATTTTGTAGTAGAAAAAATAGTTTGTTTGTGATTCTTAAAGCAGATTGGGTAGTATATTAGCAAAATAATTTTTTATTGATATAAATGCTTCAGCCTCAGATTCATCTTAGACTTTGCTGCATTTTATATTTTCTTCTCAGGTCTGTTCAGGATCTGAATTTGCCAGTGGAGGGTGCTGAGGTTGTTCTCCTGTCCTAGTTGCCAAATACCTGAAGGGAATGAAAAGTCTATTTTGGTTTGAATGCACTTGAAAAACAGGCTAAATAAAGGTAAATCACTCTCTAGGTCTTTTCTGTGATTCAGAATGCTCAGGCTTCTTTAGATGATATGACACTATATGTCCACACCCTCCTGCCAACGTGTTCTTCTGAACACCAGTAAGGAAAGAAAGGTGTTTTGAGGTTTCTGTTCTTCCCAAATGCAGCCAATGGCATATTGGGTTGGGCTTCTTTTTTATGCACTGATTTAACAGTATCTTTCAAACAGCCAAAAGGAAAACAAACTATATTTTGTCATGCAATTATCCATCAAATACTTTGCTGTAATTATTTTATATGCAATGCCAAAGCCATTCCTGTGACTACTACTGACAAAAATTTCCTGATAGAGGGACCTTTCTCAAACTGAAAATTACCAGCATCTCACTCGAGAGGAGAAAAGGGATTTGATAGAACTTTGAACTACATGGTTTGTTAAACTTTAAGGAACAAGGCAAAGTGTATTATTTGTGCCCAGACAGAGAATTATTACTTAATAGTTACGAATCACTAAAATAACTATTCTGGATGTAGTCATTGTTAATGAGGAGGTAGAGGATAAACTGCTTGCACAAAGAAGTAAAATGTTGGTATTGGGAGCACTAAAAAGGGAAACCTCTAAGCAGCAGCTCAATACATTATTTAAAATTATAAAGGAAAATGAAATGCATGAATAGCATTTTTTTGCAATTATCTAGTCACCTATGATATGCCTAACACTGTGTGTATTTGAAAGAGACAGAAGAATTACTATACTGACTCTTAGAAATCTCCTTAATTGATGCAATCTAACTGGAAAGAATGATAAATCATATTACAGCATTTAAAATCAATAATACCTGATACCATTTGGAATTAGAAGGGAAAATATCAACAGAAAATCATATAGATAATTTTCTGCTTTTGGCTTCCTCCTATACTATGGGAACTCTAAATTAACATTTTGGGTGTAGCTGAAATTTTAAAATATTTCATTACTTTTCAAGTTTACTTTTGTTGTTAGGAAACCTTTGGTGACCACCACCAATCACAATATTGGTATCATCCTCCCTATTCACTGTCTGGTGCTAGAGTATGTTGATGCAAATATACTTTGTTACTCACTCAATAGCTAGAGAAAGGGAGAGCCATACTTTAGGTAAATTGCAGGTGAACTCTGTGAAGTCCTGACTTTGAATACTACAAAGACTTTTTATTCTGATGAAATGAAATGTTTTTAATTAAATGAATGATTTCACAGTTGTTCTGGCAATGTGAAAAGGAATATTATAAAATTGTGCTCTTCCTACAAGCAACTGGTTCTCAGGTACAAATAATAATACAAACACTAATAGAAATCTAAGAGTTACAATTAAAAAAAAAAAGATTGCCTTGAACAACAAGACAAGAGATAACTGGTAATACAGCACTGTCTGAACACTAGAGTTGTTGAATTTCAACCACGCAGTTCACTTGTATAAACTAGTAATTGGAAAAATATTTCAGAATTACTGAAGCTTAGAATAAAAAAAAGGAAAAGTTTTCTATCTTCCTCCTTTCTATTATATGACTGTGTGTCAGGAAAAAAAAGATTCTTGAAGAATTGTTTGGAATTATATTGATATCAAATAATAAAAGGCAGAGTGGGAATACAGTACCTTCAATTCCCCAAAAGAATGTGATTCAAATGGAAGTATATTTGGAGGAGAAACAGGGAAATTTAATTCTGTAATTTTACATATTACTAAATTATCATCTGTCTGCAAGCTGTGTAAACCATGATCAATCTCAGTCAATGAAAATCTACAGTCAGTAACTGAACAGCTAAATAAAATAGGGTTTACTAGATCTTAAAAATAAGAGTTTTCTAATTTAAAAAAAAAAAAAAAAGGATAGATCCAATGACAAAACTCTTTCTAGATGATAAAGCAATAGGAGTATTATGGTATTAACAAAATCCTTAAAGAACAGACACATTTGTTGAACTTAGGATATTCAGTCCTTGGCACATGTAAAATGTTTAGGGAACCAGAAGCATACTCAGTGGAACACCGGGTAGGTTATTAGATACTCTAATGTATGTGTGTTGATCATATAAGCCCTTCATTTTTCAGCTAAAGCTCATCAGATATTTAGGTTTTTTTGAAGAAGGGCTTCATTTATGTACAAACTTTTCTGTTTTTTTCCACATTATGGCAAGTAGTTAATAAACAGTTTACCCCTCCTAGGAGACCTTGCTTCTTCCCTTAGACATCACAGCTTTACTGTGTCTTATGCATAATTACTTATGTCAGTAAACAGAATGAGGGCAAGCATGAAAAATAGGGACACACAATCATTTCTTCTATCAGCATATAGCCAAGGTGATAAAAGTAGCAACATTTCTGCTACAGAACAATAGAATATGGGTGCCAAAACCAGTATTAATGATAAAAGTGATAATGAAAAATAAATAATGATGAAAAAGTAAGGGAACCTTAAGGGCTTTTAGCTCCTCTGACAAAGCTTCCTCAGCCCAAGACAGCAGTGCCCTGGCATTGATCGGAGTTCTGTTAGACCCTGTGTTTTGGAGGGCTGTGTGCAATGTTTGGTTTGAAATCTGGAAATGATGTTTATCTCCACCACTTACTGAGCCCAAAACCACTGAAGTTTCCTGTGCTGAACTGAAGTTAGTATTCCACCTGCTTGCTCCCAGCCACAGTCAAACTGTACCGAACAACATCCATTACTGTATCTCGCTGTAATTGTCGGCATCCCCAGCATGTGAAATAGCAGGAGGTAAACATGGGATGAAAGTAGTGTAGTGCTTATTGCTTTTGTTTCCTGCTACACAGATCTTGACTGACATGGTGATGCCTCTCTCTCATGGCTTTCCTCCTTAGTACGCACAAAGTACTGCTGCTAGGAGATATAAAAAACGAGCTCTACAAGATACCCATTCTCCTCTAGAGTAAACAAAGAGGTGCAAAAAATGAGGCCAACACCTCCCTTTAGTGAACTGAAAGAAAGATATCTTATTTGGGTTTTAAAAAAAGACAGAAGTAGGAAAACGTCTCTTCATCACAAGACTGAGCCAACGTAAATGCAGCTTAACAAAGCAAGCAAAGTAAAAGCAGTATTTTGTGGAATTTTAATAGGATTTGAGAGAGAATGATAAGTCATTTCAGCCAAAATTTCTTTGGGCATTAGCTACAACTGGAATGGTCATGCTGATCTAGTGGGAAAGATGTTCACTTGCTACCATAGCAGTGCTGAATGTTGTATTTAAGCTTACAGGGGAAAAGAGGACAAGATAGCAGGAATGCCACACCAGAAGTCCACTTAACTGGAAATACAGAGGAGCCAGAAGCCACCAAACAGTGGAGGAGAGGATATGGAAGTCTGACAGTCCAGCCTGAACAGTGTAAATTATGCAACTCTGCTCCCAAAGTATCAGAAGAAACTTTTTGTTTGGAGAGAGCATCCAAGTACAGTTTCCAAGTGTATACTGTTAGCTAATCTTTACAGTAATCATAGAGGAAATAGCTATTTATCTACAATTTTAATTAAGACACTTCAAAACTAATTTTGCAGTAACTTGGAGACCTAGCTCCTCTTCCCTTCTCATTTATGCAATAATCTTTCCTTATGCAATCTTCAATATAAATATGCTGTTGCTTCTACCTCCTCACAGGGTATGGCTGCATCATTAACAATGATTTAGCATAGGTCTACTGAGATGAAAAAATAATGCTGATTATTCTTTTTGGTTTTTTGTTATAATTAAGTTTACAGTTTATGTCTTAAAGAGACTGTTCACATTAATAATTTGCATTACACACCTTGCACAGGAAGATGGGGGGAGAAATCCTTTTTTTAAACTTGTGACAGGAAAGGAAGGCATATACCTAAGTTTTCATTACTAGAGAAAAATATAAAAAGAAGTATTGCGAAATGAGAGAACTATTGTCCAGTCTTGTGGAAAGATAAAGGACACACTACCTCAGGAAGATTAAAAATAAGAACATTAACATCATGACTAATAACAAGAAGCTATTTTTTCATCTATCAGATTAAAATAAGAACAATTTTAATATTCATAAGCTAGAAGAAGCAATTTTTCATGTTTTACTTCTAAACAGAAAAAGGCAATTTCAGTGTCTTTCAGTCTTTTACCAGTAACTGAATTTGTCATACTTTGTGAAAGATAGCTCACTGAAGACAGTTTAAAATTATTTTTAAAGTAGTGGCACACCAAACAGTGCATTTAACCCATTAAGAGGTGACAGATAGGAGAGATTCAATTGAAATATATATATTTAACTTCTGGTTATGAATTTTTATAAAACTGATGTCAATAAATTTTTGTTCTGAAAAAATAGTCTTGTTAGTACTTTGTCTGAAGACTTCTTTCCATGTTATTATTTAAAAAAAACCCCAAAACCAAAACCAAACCCCCAAAAACCACCACAAACCCCCTCAAACAATCCGGAAGTTGATTTCAATTACCTGTGTCAAAGAATGTAAACATCTCTGCCTTGCAGGTATAAAACACCAGTTTAACTCTTAAATTACAGACCCATCATAATCTCTTCCTTCCCCAATGTAAGAATGAAATAGCTCACCACATTGTCTTTGCTGCCTTTACTGTGTTCTGCGTAATGTGATGCTCACAGACCATGAAAGAACTCCTAACACTGGCATAACTAAGATTTTGCCTGTTTCTTCCAAATTTCATTCTTATTGTGATCCCATGAAGTACCGTAAGGCTGAATTTTTTTTTTTTTTCATTCCAGTATTATACAAAATGGAGTGGTAGTGGGTGAATGTCAGAGTCCAATACCCTCTGACTACGTTCTGTTAGATATTCCACATAAGGAGGGTTTAAAGTTTAATATCAGATTTACTTATTTGATATAATTGTCATTGCATAGGATTTTGATTTAGTAGAGTGATACAGCAGTATACTGAAATCACAACACAAGCACAACACAGCTATTGCAGCACACAGCTGAATCACCATGCAAAAATGATTACCATTACCAGTCTCTATATGCTCACCATCATGATGCTGGGCGTGCCCAGTTACCAGGAAGGAATACAAGGGTTGAAGCCAGGTCAAGCCCATTGCTCCCTTCAAAGTCAATTTTATTAGCTGGCCAGTTTTTAAACTTAATGTTAGGTTGAGCCACATATACCCTTTCTCCCCCCATGCTGCTCTGGCTAGCTCACAAAGACATTACTTTCCACTAATTATCTCAGGGAAAGCTGTTTATACAACCTGATGACTCACTAGTACAGCCATGTATCTAAAACAAAGGTTACTCTCCAGTCCCACCAAAAGTGCAGCTTTCGTTACAATAATTGGTGGTCATTATTTACATTCTACCCTGAGCTCATTATTTTTGCCCTTCTCCTCTGAGTCTTCCTCCACTGGGCAGGGTTGGTCACAGTGAAACATTCTCAATGTGGTACAAATGCAAAGGTACCTGGCTGCTAGACACCATCTCACATCTCTCTAATTATTAGATATTCATGTTCTGAATTACTTTTTCCTCTCTCTCACCTAGTGTGTTCTGTCTTGTCTTTTTCTGAATTTGGCTGAAATCAGGATTTTTGAGATGCAGAATTAAGCCTGTGCTTTTCCCCATCTTGACAACTATATTCACAGAAAATTTAATTCATACTTATGGGTCATTACGGCTGAAAAATACTTAAATACATCTTTTTTTTTCTTCCTATATGTTCTACATTTTTGTTGCTAACCTCAAAACAAAAGTCATTAGTAGGTTTCTTTAGGACCTCCCTAAAATGAAAACCAAAATGCAAAATACAAACTGATGAGAGATGAACAGGACTTTCTCCATATTAAAGTGTTTCCTTTGGAGAGATGACTATAGATATGACATGAGTTCTTCTATCTCAAATTGATTAGCAAGTCAACAAATCTTTTATTCTGCTACTGAACCATATTATATATCTGCCTATTAGGTCTCAATGAAATGCCCGGAACAGTTTTACTTGAAGAGTTGTGACCAAGGATACACTGAAGTGGGTGTGTTCACATTTGGACATATGCTGTATCAGAGCATTAAGAGACCTTATCTACAATGGTGTTCTCAAGTATCCCTTTCCTCTGCTATAGCTATTCTTCAGATATACAGAAAGGAGCACTTACCTTCGCACATTGCATCCTGTGCAGGTTCTATTATCAGCTTGGGATTTCCTGGAAGCCAAGAAATGTATTCCAGATTTCAAAATGACAATATCCTTGGTTTAAGATGAGATGTTCAGAGCTAAGGATTTCAAGTGACAAAACATATTACTTTTTGAGTTTTGCTTAGGCCATATTTCAGCCCAACCTTAACACTTGGGTTTTTCATTTGCAAGTGTACATTTAAATACCTGCTGTGCAAGCTCAGTCAGAAACTTAAACAACTGAAACAAATTAAGATTGCTACTGTTTCCATCCCCAAGTTGTAGTCATAGAATCACAAGGTAATTCAGGTTTGAAGGGACCTTGGAAGATCTCTAGTCCAACACCCTGCTCAAAGCCAGTTCAGCTAAAGGTCAGACAGGTGTAATCCAGCCAGGTGTTTGAAAATCTCCAAAGATGAAGGCTGTACAGCCTTTCTGGGCAAGCCACTGCCATGCTTGGCTGTCCTCATAGCTTTTCCGTATATCCAGGCTGAAACTCTTGATTCAGTTCATGTTGTTGTGTCTTGTCCTCCTGCTATGCACGGCTGTGAAGAATCTAGCTCCACCTTTTTTATAACCTCCCCATAGGTACTAGCAGGCTGCTATTGGGCCTTCCCAAAGATGTCTCCTCTCCAGCCTGAAAAAGTCCCTTTACCTCAGCTCTCCTCATAGGACTGCCAGCAAAAAATGGAAAATAAGGTTCCAGCTCTTCCTCTTGTTCAGATTAATGCTTTCAGTCAGGCCACCTGTATTCAAGAAAGCTGAACTTCAACTGTAACAGTTATGAAAACCACCATGGCGATCAAGCATTTGTCACCAAAAAAAAACAGTGAGAAGTTGCAACAATTGTTTACACATACAGTCTGAAAATTAACAAACAAACAGTAGAATCATTTAAGGCAGAGAATTATATCACAACAAATGGCATAGTCATGAATAAATTTATGCTGGAAACCTTCACTGTTTTAACACAGAACTTAGTAAAGTTTTGGAGGATTTTAGAAATAAATGTGTAAAATAAGTTTGTGATAACAGTCCTAAAAAGTCTGATATTTTGCAGAGATGTTTTAAAGGAAACAAAATTATTCATTGTATGTTGATCCCTATTTTAAACGTTTTTCTGGTTACTTGTGCAAGCAAGGAAGGTTTTGATATTTATTGGGGTTTTTTTTATTTTCTCTTCATCCATAGTAATCTTTATCCTGGGTTTATGTTTGTTGTGGTTAAGCCCAGCTGGCAACAAAGCACCACAAACCCGCTTGCTCACTCCCCGCCATGGTCCCGGTGGGATGATGAGGAGAAAATATAAAGAAACACTCGAGGGAGGGATCAGTCACCACCTATGGTCATGGGCAAAAGACAGGCTCAACTTGGGGAAGAAACAAAATCAATTTAATTTACTAAAAATCAAACCAAAACAAGGATAATGAGAGGTAAAACTGAATCTTAAAACACCTTCCCCCACCCCTCCCTCCTTCCCAGCTCCACTCCACTCCTGGTTCTTTCTACCTCCTCCCCTCCCAGCAGCACAGGGGGACGGGGAATGGCGGTTGGGGTCAGTTCATCACACCTTGTCTCTGCCGCTCTTTCCTCCTCAGGGGGAGGACTCCTCACTCTTCCCCTGCTCCAGCGTGGGTCCTTCCCACGGGCTGCAGTCCTTCACGAACTTCCCTAGCATGGGTCCCTTCTGTCGGCCACAGTCCTTCAGTCACAGACTGCTCCAGCGTGGGCTTTCCCATGGAGTCACGGCCATCCTGGGGGGCATCCCCCTGCTCCAGCATGGGCTCCTCTCTCCGTGGGCTGCAGGTGGGCATCTGCTCCCTTACTCACTTTCATGGGCTGGGAGGACACAGCCTGCCGTCTCACCACGGGCTGCAGGGGCAGCCCCTCCTCCGGTGCACCGCCTCCCCTCCTTCTTCACTGACCTCGGTGTCAGCAGAGGGGTTCCTCTCACATTCCAATCCCACTACTCACTGCAGGTTCCCCTTCTTAAATCTGTTCTCCCAGAGGCACTACCACTGTCATTGATGGGCTCGGCCTTGGCCAGAGGTGGGTCTGACTTGGAACTGGGGAAGCTTCTAGCAGCTTCTCACAGGAGCCACCCCTGCAGCCCCTTCCCCTCTACCAAAACCCCACCACACAAACCCCAAACAATGTCGTTCATTGAAGCTCTGAAATTGGCCACAACCTGGCAGAAACAGGGTACTGTCAAGTCACATTGCTACTGGTTGATACATGCTGCTTGAGGACTTAGAGCTAATTTAGAGTCAGAAGTGCCTTAGGGTTAGGTATTGCTGCTAAGTGGTTTTCTTTAGCTTATCGTTAGGAGTCCTCTATCTCAATGGAAAATGTTGGGTACCTCACAATTAGAGCTTGGAGAGGCAGAGGATGAAAAAGATGGTCTAGACGTAGCTAATGGAACTGACACAGGGTGTAGGACCCCACTATGACTTCAGTTTGCTACTGAGAAGAGTTAGAAGGTTAGAACGTGCCTCCCGCCGCTTTGGATCTGAGTTCAGAAAGCTGAAAATCGCCATCTACAGTTTTTGAAGATGTGGCCTTTCTTTTCTTTTAAAATGTAGATCCAGGAAGAGCGGGCAAAGGCTTCCTCCTTTTTGTACCCTATCCAATGGTGAGAGTGCTTGTCCAGGATACAGCATAGCCTGGTTCAAATCCACACATTTACACAATAAAGTTAAATCAGACAAAACTGGAATCTGTTGACCTATAAAATATTTTACAAAGCTCATCCATTTGTATTGGTTTTCCCTAAGGTTGTTTGAGAGAATAACTGGCAGAATAAGGAGAATAAGTGAGAGTTAGTTAATGCAATTTTGAATTTTTATAATATTCAGTAGGCATGTTCCTGTAGCAACTAATTGATAGGTCTTGAAATGCATTACAGGTGTTCACTTCAAAACACCATGAAAAGGGGGAAAAAAGAGTACAGATGACTGGTAATCATGGGGGGTTTTTTTAGAATTATTTGAGACCTACTAATTTATTTACAAAATATCCTGCGAAGTATCTTGTTACTGGTCTTTCACTAGGTAAAAACAAATGCCCCAATTAAGCTTACCATGCTCTTTCAGTTTAAACCAAACTGAGTATCTTGTGGTAAGTAACCAAAATGATGTAGTAACTATGTTCTTTTCTTAATACAACATTCATAATTTGCAAATCTGCTATTCTGTAATCCATAGTTGGGAATATATCATTCCTAACTGAAATGCAGACACTGCCTCGGTGTAACAAAACAGCTGTTCAATAATACAAAGAAATACCATATTCAAGCTCAGAAGATCCTATTAATTGAAAGAAGTTGAAACTGATGATGAAGAGTCACTATTTAAAATCTAAGTAATACTATGATATTCTTAAATGTTCAGATGCCCTTTATCCTGTATTTAACAGACAGCCTTAATGATATGGTGTGAGCAGGAGGCTCAATAAAAACTCAAAATGACACTTAACCTCATTAATATCACTTACAAAAATATGTAGAGTTCTTTGAAACTTGTTTCATCATTTTTTCCATTGAAGTTTTTAAAGACATGCTTATACAAAGCATATTTCTTACATATTTGCAAAGACATCTTATTTTTGGACTTATGAACTCTTTGGCACCATATGTCTAGATGTTTGAAATAATTTGTTTATGGGAAATATAATTAAATGCACCGAAGGGGTTGTTCTGAGCTCAGTTTACTTATTTATGCAGTTGCTTAACTAGCAATCCCTTACAATTTGATATTATAAACCAAGCAGTCAGAAAGCATATAAATGAAGACAGATGATGATACTCTGGACCACATGCAAAAAGTGAAAAAATTGCAAGATCATATTTTGAAGTAAAATTCTCTACTAGTTTATAAAAAGGAAACTTAAAAAAAAAAATCTGTTTTTAATCCCTCATACATATTGATTGATGTACGTATAGTAGTGCAGCAAATAACTAGCTGTTTATCAGTATGGAATAGTAGTTTAAAAGATACCTTCAGGCACGGACTACTAAAAATGCCTACTGCCAAACTGAAGGGAAAAGTAACATTTTTTTTGCTTTGGCAACATTTTTTCCTTACTTTGGTGACTTAAAATAGCTTGACAGAGTCCTTTCTCCATGTCTCATAAATAATATATTTTTTTAATACCTTAGCAAAAGCAGCTCAGCCATCACAATCCCTGGTGAAGAGCACTCTGTCTTGTCCTTACATGCGCATCTCTAATTCATTAGCATACAGGAGCATAGTGGAAACTTTCAGCAGCTGTACAGAACTTCGTCTTCCATGTACATTTGGCTTCTTCCATTACATTTCCATTACCTTCCGCTACTTTTCTCTAATGCATTTCCAAAAGAAAATCCTAAGTCTTGAAAGTTTGTAACAGCTTGTGAAATAAAATATGAGTGTTCAACATAAGTTAAGAGAAGGCATTCGTTGCCTCTGCTTCCAACAGCAATTAGGAAAGAGGATTCAAAACCAACTGTTGTTACATCTGGGTTTGTATTAAGGGAAATTTGAAACACTGAAAACAATGTTTGATTTTTCATTTATTCGGTGGGATCAAACAACTCCTGGACACCAGAAAGCTGTTTCAGTTCCATAACTGGGAAAGAAACAAACCGTGGTTTTTGAGCTATTACACTGGACTAGCTAAACAAAATACAGGGAATTGGCAATAGTTCTTTACCAAACTGCTCTAGCTGGAGTCAGAGATATTCTTAGGGTGGGAATAGAGAAAATGGTTTCAAACATGAATTCTAAACTGATTGGGACAGTTTCTATACTAGACAAATTACTGTGGTATTATTGACATAGTCAAAGAGATTTTGGTCTCCTGTTACATATAATGAGCAACATAGTCTATTCAAGTTTTAAAGCTTCTCCAGCCAAATATTGCTAATACAAAAGAATAAGATGCTGCCAAAACTGACAACTGACTTTGATAGAGATTGTAAGACACCATGCACAACACAGGACAACTTTCATTGTCAAGGGAATCTCACTATCATTATGGGATTCAATGCTTATCTTTAATGTTAATTGTTAGGCAAGGAGAGGGCAAAGTAAATGTAGAATCCACCTACACCAAGCAGACTGGATAGGGAGTTGTTTAGCTGTGCTACTGGAGTGCATGCTTCTTGGTTTGGGCTTACATGTTCGTACAGTTTCTAGACTAGAGGGTTTTGGCTCCAGAGGCTAGGCATGAGAATAGACATCTGTCTATAACCTAATTTCTCTGTGCCTAATTGATTAATAGATGAGCTTTTCTTTGTAGCAGCCAAAGGAAACTTTTCCAGTTAGTTAAGCTCTTCTAAAAAAGTTGGGGTTCTTTTTCCACACTATATATTATTTTTTATATATATAAATACATCTATTTATATATGTAAAATAATAGGCAGATAAACTTCCTTCTACCTTGCTTTCAAATAAAGCATGTGTTACATGCCACTTCAGTGTGGCTACATTGGAGCATTCACCAAAGTCAAGACTCTTTAAAATTTATGGGGTTTATTCTCCTTTTATCAAGCATTTTCTACATACAGAACATTCACGTGGTGTAAATTACAGAAGAAAAATGCATGAGACAGACTACTGCAAATAAGTGAGTAACAGTTTACATGATTCTTGTTTGTTCACAATGGAGAAAAGTTGTTAAAAAGGAAAGCAGATACAGTAGCTAGAAATGTAATCAGACTCTTATCTTAGTTAAATCTACCTAACAGGAGGTTTGCTCAAGCTAGGGAGATCTACTGTACCACACAGGGCAGGATGCTAAATGCACACAAGATTACAATGCTAGAAAATTCCAGATTTCTAAGCAATTTTACACAATCTAAATTGCAGTAAAATTTTGTTTAAAAAAAGATTTTTTTTTCTGATTGCCTTCAGTAAATGGAGGTCAGTTTAAGAGCTTATAAGCAGCCTTTAGCAAAAACATAATAAAAATAAAAATACTCCCAAACTTTTAAGTCATTGCTCTAAGTCTGGATAGTTGTTTACTGCTGGCTTTCTGATCCTACTGACTTGTTATTCTACTTCTGGGAATCTTATTTTTCCCATTTACATGTTTAACCATTGTTAATATTAGAATTCTAAGTAAACAAACTATAAAAAATACAAAGTTTTTGTTGTTTGGTTGGTTTTTGCACTAATCCAATTGGATGCATGGAATAGAAAACCTGCTGAGCTAACCAAATGGTTTAACAAATATGGATCAATGGTACAATGCATAAGCAAAAATGTTATCTACTGGTTGTAGACTTCAGTTCTTTGCATTTTCAGTTTCTTAAAATGCATTTTGTTTGTTTTTAAATAACGGTTTCCTTGACGATATAAGTGAAGCTTTGTGATGCCAGGGTTTTAGAATGTGGTTTACTCTGAAAGGATAAGTACAATATTTCTCTTCAGTAGAACTGAAACCCCTTGCTGATGAAAGCCTGTGACAGCTGAAAAACCTAACATCTATTTTTTTCTAAAAAAAGGTTAAGCTTCTGCAAGCAGCTCTCTCAACTAAGATGCACCATAAAAATAAACTCCTCAAATCGCAGTGATCAGAAAACACTGCAAATATTACTTCTTTTTTTTTTTTCCTCCATGTATGTTCCACAACTTGAGACTAGAAATTTGATACCAAAAGTTTCTTTCCAATGACAAGGAATCCTGTAGCCACAGTGGGAATAAATTATACAATTTCTATGCTTTACCTTTCATGTGAGACTTTCGCTTCAAGGCACAAAAAAGATTAAACAGTGGACTGAACAGAACAGGACATAACATTTCAGTTTAAGGAGTCAAAGGTTGTACAACAGCTCTTTTTTTGTGTCTGAAGCAAACCAAACCAAAATTTGAATCATATTTAAGTCTTCCATTTACAAATGCAAAGTATCATATTAAATTCCCTGAAGCTTTGGGGTTTTTTTTTTTCCTACTTCCTTTAAAATAATGTATGATATTTATCACCAGTTTCAATATTTAGTAATTTCAGTCAAACAACACAATCTCAGCTGATAATTAATAAGGAGTACCATTACCAAATAGCCATTGTTTTAGTAACTTTTATGTGGAATTTGATTCAAATTGTGTTCAAGTCAAAGAAATAACAGGTATAGAAGGGTCTAAAAATTTAAAATGAAAATTGCGTAAATGTGAAGACTGGTGTAATTTAAGTGCAATGTAGTGTAAAACTATTAATTCAGTAAATATCTAACACAGATCCTTATGCTTCTCCAACCCAAATTACTGTGTTGCCTCTCTCAACTTCAGTGATTTCACAATTTAACTTATTGAGCCGTCCATCCAGGATAAACAGAGATTCCTTGGAAGGGGTCATGAGATACTGACCAAAAAGGCCACTGTCTTTTATAAGACGGTTCTTACTGTTCCAAGGCCATTCGCTTGCCTTGACAGGCTCCTTCAGACTCTTCACCATCTTAACCTTGCCAGAGGAGAGCTCCATGAAGAGAACATCAGTTTGTGTGCTGGAGCTACAGTAGACATTGTATTGATGAGCTTCTGTGAATGATGGCTGAAAAGCTACATCAGATATGTGCAAATTAGTGTGAATGTCAAATGCATCCTGTATTTCTCCTCTCATTGTTATAGACTGGATCCTCATGAGACCTTTTGCATCATCAATACTGACAAGGTAGTGTCCATCTGGAGAGACATGTGGCGTGCCTGTTACGTCGCCATTATATCCAATCACAGAATCAGTAACGCTATCCACTATAAGCTGTGGTAGGACAGCCCCAGTGGTATCAGGCTTACAGCAGATAAAAAAATATCCTCCAAGATGTGTATAAGCCAGTGACTGAGGAATGCAGTTATAATCCTTTAAACTAATTGTCTTGATGTACGACATAGTTTCTAGATCAATTTTCTGGAGCAAAGGCTCATCCTTATGAAGAATAAATCCAAACCTGGAAGGAAAAGCACAAAATCAAAGAAAGTCTGTATGCATTATGTACAAATGGGAAGCCATTATAAGCAAAGTAGATGAGTTAATATGTGCAGCCGTGTATTGCCATATATCTCACCTTCAGATGTTTCAGATATTAAGCAGTTTATAATATTTAATGTTTAATGTTCTTGTAATTGTAATTTAGAGTGCATCAAATAAAATGTCTAAAACCCATTTATCTGATTAATGGGAAAAGTGGTTTTTTCCTACTGACATAGGGGAAAAGGTAAACATTACTCTGAGCATATCTATTCAGTTATAACTTTTACAAAAGGCAGGAAGGAGAAAAAGATTACATATCAATAGTACATCCCACATATTTTAATTCACTTCATATAGTTCTTTGACTTTCTTGAGAACATCAACTTAACCCAGCGCTCATTGTTATTCAGATAATTATCTGAACCTTCCTCATTTTAATTCAGTAGAAATGAATATCGTAAAAGGATTTAGGTTTATGCCTCCCAACTATCCAAGCCCCATATTTCTTACAATTTAAATGACCCTTTATGCTTTTCCATACATCAAGGAATTTTCACTGAACATGAATAATACAGTTAAACTTTAAAATCCTAGAGCTGAATGTTTATAACATTTTAGATATAAACTGTATGACTATTCTCTAATGTTAATGTGTAAGTTCTGACTGCGCAATCATTTGATTGTATATATGCAAAAACCATGGAGTCATGTGAAAGTATATTAGTTTTGCTTATAACCTAAGTAGCTTTCACAGCACTTTTCCCAAACAGCTGTTTTCCTTTGGCACATCTCTTAACATAACATTTTCCTCTGAATCTTTGATCCTAAGAATGAAGCTGCATGCTGATACATAATCTAAAAATACCTTTTGCATCCTGTTGATATAGAGCACTACGACAGCCAGAATGTTCCAACAACTGAGTTGACATTAGCACAAGATTTTCACATGGTACTTTGCAATGCCAATAGGTTTACTTATCAGTGAACCACCAAAGTAACAGGCAAAAAGGTTTCAGGACATTGTTCAGTCAGTTCCTCCAACATAAGACAAAGTGAATTATATTTGCACTTCCTACTGAATTGATAAAAGTACATTTTTAATTTTAGCCCCGCCCTCCAAAATCCTTGCATACTGCTTCAGTATCATAGGGTCATAGAATGATTTCAACTGGTAGGGACCTCTGGATTTCATTTGGTCCAACTCCCACCCAAAGAAGGGCCAGTGTGAATCAGACTGCCCGTGATTACGAGTTGAGCTCACTATGAGATCATTTTTGTCTTTGATTATTCAGCCACTTATAAATATACGGAATCTGAATTAAATTGTCTTGGTTAGAAAATGTGTGAGTGAGCCTTTAGGAAAATTATGTCAAAATAACTTGACAATTACTGCTACTTTTCTATTCACAAGGTCTGTTGTTCTGCCATAGAGGAAGACTAGGATCATCAGGCAGAGTTTGATTTTTAGCTGTTTTGGCCATCTATTATTATCCTTTTCCTGCCTTCTTTGGGCAGGCATAAATCGTTGATTCCTGATACCGTTATTATGTAGTAAGCATTTTTTGGTCATGAGAAACAAATTTGTACTGTATTATGTACAGAATCATCCTGTAATAGAAGAGGTTAAATAGCAAGCAACGTTCTGACATTTCAAATGTTTTTGGTATACCTCAGTGTTAAATAACCAACTTTACACCTGTGAGCAGTGGTTACAAAAGGACAACAGAATTAGCTGATTGATTGTCTTTCACATAACAGCCTCCAATGTAAAACAACAACCAGTGAACTGTCCAAGAGCGTTCACAGCATTCTGGACAATGACTTACACATATCTGCTACTTAATCTTTACTCCTGCAAAACAATAACCAAAAAACCCAGTGCATCTTAAGAGGACTTTTTCTGGATGAGAATTGACTGAGGGCTAGACATTGTCATCACTGTTGGTTTCATTAATATCAAATGCAAAACAAAACTGAAATATCTAGATTGCTAAATCAAGCACTATAAAATAAGAAAACATAAAAGCAACAAAAACAAATACAGAAAGTTATATTAGAATTAAGATTATACACAATATAAACTCAGCCAAACTTCTTGACCTGTTAAGTTTATTGTGTGTAATCAATCTTCAGCCCTATTTCTAATAGAATTAGGTTCATGTAGTTACATGCAGACCACTCTCTCTTCATCCCTGCCCTATGCTAGTGTTACTGCTTTGGAATCCATCAGCCACATCTGAGGAGCAGAGGTTGTAAAGGGGCGGGGAGGGGGGGGAGTTCATGTGATGCAGATTGGTGGCTGAGTGGAGGATAACCACGCTCCTGCAGAGGGAAGCGTGGGGTGAACTCGGCAAGAATTCATCCTATGGCTTAGATTTAGCATGTACAGGTGTCAGGTTAGAAAACATAGAGAAGGAACGTGGAGGAAAGTGGACATACTGCTGTGCAAGAAGGTGGTACATGCAAGAGAGATTAGGGTATTTTTAGAGAAAGAAAGTGGATACATGGGAGAATCTGTGATTATTGTGAAATGGTGTAACACAGGGGACAAAAATCACACTGGTTAAGCCAAACATGGAGAAATTTGTTTAAAAGTGAGTTAACCTATGTAATTCTGGGAAGACAAATTCAGTAACACAAATCGGTGAATGTTAGAAATATAGTAAAATTACTTGACTTCTAAAATAAATAGGTAAAAATTATTATTTTCAAAGAAAAATGGATTTTTTACCTAGGTCTGCTCCTATTCAATATGATTTTTAAAATTTCTGTTCTTAGAAGAAATGTACTTAAATTACATTTAAGTTTATGAATACCTGTGTCAAAAGATAAACCTATTATCAATTAGTGATTTCATTTGCATAAATTAAAAAAATAATATGGCGCTCATGAACCCTTCTCAATTCTCATTATTTTAATGAATGAAAGGTACGTGAAAGCAAGGGAAAATATCTAATTTTAGGTCAATGTGATGGCAGGTACTGCATACATTAAATACTTTACTTTCAGCTCTTACAGTATTATTTAATCTATTTTAATATAAGTACATAGTGCAGACATTTTTTGCTTTAATTACTTTTGATCTCAATTTCAATAGCGAACACAAAGAAAACTTTTTGTTTGAGTTCAGTAAGCTGACTTTGGGTTTGAAAACGTTATTTTTCTCCTCCAGTATGTCAATACAAAGTAATGGGGAAAAATAGGAAATCTTATTTAAAAGAGAAAGAAAAGGCTCTCATAAAGCTGTTTTTAACTTATGTAGGTACTCAAAACACAGACTAATATCCAAGTGACATTTTCAGATATACATAAACATACACAAAAGCAATTATGTGATTTTGAAAATCCCATCGGACACCATCTATATGATTAAATACATAAACACTTTTGAAAGTTTGACCTGTTATTTTCAGAAACTGTATTAAACATCGTTAAAAATTGTTTTCTGTAATAAATCAGTCATTTAACATTCAAACATATTTGATACATTTTATTGTATATGTATGTCCACCATATTTCATGGTACCTTTATTTAACTCAGGAAAAAGACTTAAAATTTTACTGTATGTTTTGAGTTGCACTCTAGTATCTATCCCACTTGAGAGAAAACACAAGTAATTAAAAAAAAAAAAAATTAACCATTTTCCACCACAAACTAAATTTAAGAATCTAAATAAATATATTTTAAACTGGACAAACCCATAAACAATTGTTTTCATATATCACATATGAACCTGACAAGCAAATAAAAGAAGAAATCTTTGTGCTGCTTGCAAATCTATTTTTTCTAAAGATTATTCCAGCTGATGAAAACGACCCTTTCTTTCTGAAGTAAAATACCAATGCAAAACAAAATTAGCATCAAATATCTAAGCCAACAATTCTTACTTGCTGATTTAAATCTCGATTAAAATGAAGGATTTAAATCAGTTTGATTCAAAGAAATCTGCCTTACTTATGAGTACTTGATTAAGCAGTGTTAATGACCAACTTATGTGATATTTTTGCATTCAAATGTCATTGATTTCAAGAGGAGTATAGAAGTTATTAATCTTTCCTTCTCAAATATTATTCCCAGCATAACATGTTTTTGAACCACAGGTACACTTAGCTTATGTTAACTTTGGTTGCATAAAACCCTTGATTACCAAAACAGTGAATATGTTCTCCAAAGTATATATTAAAGATAAGGTCTTACATATCTTCCCTAAGTGTTACATCAGTTGAAGGTGTGGAAAGACTTATGCTTGACAACTAGCTTTCCCCACTGAGGATGCTGCCGATGGTTTGTCCTCTGGCTTCTCATTACCTGGTGGTACCTTCTGCCAGACAAATCCCCTAAATTCTGCCAGCTAAGAGGTTTGCATAAGCATTCCCCAACTCATGCCATTAAGATGAATTTAGTTATTGTGGAATTATTTAAATGCTTTAAATAGTGTCTGTTGCTTAACCTGGTTGGTATGAATGAAATAGTTTAGGAGCCAGAGCAGAATGTGGGTATAAACTTTCCCACTAGCACAGGTAGATTTTATAAAAAAGGAAGTTTGTCTACAGCAAGGGACTCCAGATCTTCAGGGCTAATCACATCCTTATTCCAGAACAAATCAGCAAACACATTTTAAAACATAAACCAGCTGATAGCATATCATGTCTCAAGTATTTCAACCACAACTTTCCAAAACATCTTAGTTTCTCATGCAGCTTTATCTATCTCTTTGTAACATTTAGTTCCCAGTCTAAAAGCCACAAGTAAAAAGCTTACAGTATCTCGGATAGACTGTTTTTGCAATTTAAATAGTGGCTTTGGCTTTGGTAATTGAGTTTACTTGAAAACTAAAGAAACTGGCTTCAAGATTGCAACAACCTTATTCTGATGCTGTATTTGTTGCACTTAGGAGATCTACTGTCCCTTGCTCTGAAGCTATTAGATACTTGATTTTACAATCTCCTATTGCAGCAGCTAATCATATCTATTCTGATAATCAGCTATACCCGAATACCCATTTACAATGTATCTTACTTTTAAAGTGTCCAAGGGGCAATTTAACATAATTTTTTTTTCTGTGATTGTTCATTTTCATGTTCTTAAATCTTCTTACCTTTGTAGACTTAAAATTATTTACAACTATCCATGCTATTCATTGTGTTCTACTTATTTCTGAATTTGAAAACACAGCTTTGTGAGTCATGCTCTCACTTCCTTTGTTTAAGTAGCAATTTCTCTAGCCCTGAAAAAATGTAATTCTACTTTCTTGTAACGTTAACATGCTGAAGACTTTTTGCTTTATAATGTTTTCTAGTTCAAACTTTAAAAAACCCTCTACTTTGGACGCAGATGCAAAGTTAGACTAGAAGGTAATGTTTTTGGAGCTGAGTACACCAAAAGATCAGCTATGTGAGCAGTATAATACAGTGAACTTAAGTAGCAGTTTTACTTACTGATTTCAAAGCACTTTACAAATATTACAGCAAGTGAAGAAAGAAGTTGAATGATTTGCCTAAGGCTACATAATGATCAGTTGGCAAAGTCTGGGTGAAAATACAGGTTATCTAAGGCCCAACACAGTTTCTACCTGATCATGCTACAGGCTACCATTGCAACTGAGGTCCTAAAAGGACAGATGGGAGCAAGTACAGACAACTAAAATATATAATTTTGAGTAAGAATATAGGAAATCACTTTGTCAAAATAATATTCGTGAATATTAAAATTAGACAGAACTTTGGACCTGGGTGGGAGAGAAGATCCGAAGTGGGAAGCTGGTAAACCTTCACAAAGGACCTACCCCCCCCCCGCCCCGAACTAGAAGTATGACTGCCAAAAGTAATTTATTAGAGCGAATAGGATTTTATCAATACTATTGTTCAAATAATTCTTTCTCAGCCTGTCATATTGCCTGTAGCTTTTCAGTGCCCCAACTAAAATTCAGTAAAGCTAGACAGAGACATAAATACCAAACAGCCCAATAATATTGATGAAAAAGAAGCGGGGAAAAAAACAGTTTCAAAGCTGCCAATCTTCTTGGATGTAAAAGTATTTGGCAAGCTGTGTGTTTGATATATTTGTTTGTCTGCAGGGTCTCAGTGAGAGCTGTGCGGCTGGAGTTTTGAGAAGCTGAACAAATCAAGAGAGAGGTCTGTTCATGTGTCTGTGGGGTTTGTGTGACTGATTCTTAGTCTGTGAGAACTGCTAGGCAGAGGTGTAAGGATGGAAAAAGTAATGGAAGTCTGGAGGGAAGATACAGAAGGGAAAAGGGGAAGTGAAGAAAACTGATAAGGAAAACTAAGGATTCCATGTCTGGCATAGTCAAAAAAACCAAAAAAACCAAAAAAACCACAAACCAACAAAGAACGACAAATTATACTTTTGTTACCTAAAGATGAGGAAGTATTTTCCAAGCCATTAGCAACTGAGGAAGATGATAAACGGGTTTTTTATAGGAACATGTATCTGTCAGGTTAGATAATTTGTTCCTGATAGTTTTGAAAGAGTTGACTAGCTCTTAACATTTTAATAAATCTCAGAATAACAGGAAAATTTGGAAAGTCTAGAAAAAGATTGTTGAAATATTCATAAGATAAAGCCAGATATCCCAGCTAAGCTGAATAACCTGGTGCATATCCCAGGGAAATAATAAAATAGATGATATGAGAACCAGCTACAAAAAAAGTGAACATAATGCAGTCAACATGGGTTTATGGAAAAATGAACTTTGTCAGACAAACCTAATCTAATTTTTTTATTAGAAAACCTTGCTGAAGGTAACTGAATATCAGGAAGGCATACCTTTCTTGGAATAAAAACTGATACCTGAAGGAAAAATAATTTCTCTGCAATAAAAAGTAGTTGTCAATGCAGAATCATCATTTTGCAGGGAAGTTTTGCTTCTGCTTGGTACCAACTCTGGCACTTCACAAAATTTTCACAGGCAATTTGGATGTAAATATGTGTCCATGACACTAAGGTTGTCAATAATGACAGGAAAGTCATTATATTAGTCAGTTGCTCATTTAAGCAAAACGTGTTCAAACATAGCAAAGTGTAAAGTCGAGCAATTTTACATGTGAATGAGGAATGCAGGACATGCATATACAACAATATCCTGAAAAGCAGTGACTATGAAGGGATTTAAGGATCATAGCAGACATGCAGGTCAATATGAGACCTGAGTATAATGAGTCAAAAAAAAAAAAGAAAAAAAAGGACCCCAAAGCCCTTGTACAGTCCCTGGAGGAATATAGAGAGAAAGTTAAGAATAATGCAACAGTCTCATACCTGTATTCTACATTGGGGAGACCAAATTAAGAATGCTTTATGTTGTTTTAGATCTGCCCTTCTAAAAAGGAATATTAAAAAATTAGGGGCAAGGAAAAATCTGAAAATCATTTGAGGGATGGAGACAATGATTTTAAGCAAGAGTCTGAGAGAGTCCAATATATTTAGCTTACAAAAAATATAATTGAGACATGATTTATTTACAACATATATATACCTGAATGGAGAGAACATACTGTTTAGTAATATTGTCTTTAATTTCACAGAAGAATTGTAACAATGATTGCAGGCTGAAACCAGACAAATTTAAATTAGAAATAGGCAATTTTTTCTAACAATGGGGACAATAAACCATTGCAACAAACTACCACAGAGGTGATAAATTTGGTGGGAATCTCCAGGTAAAGACTATGCTCTTTTTTGGAAGATTTGGCCAAATCCAAGTAGATGTAGTTTTAGATATCTGAATCGCTGGATGACTATTTGAAATCTTTAATGTATATACAGAAAGTCAGACAAGATGTTCTCATGGTCTCTTCTAGCCTGTGTATATATGAAACACCAATGTCTTGGCTTTGTTCATACAATCAAAATTGCATACATACAGTAGATTTTAATCTTATACCACTCAATATTTGATGCTGAGATTTTAAGAAGCAACCAAGTGTTTCAAATCTGTCGTGGTTGCTGAAACCAGGACAAAATCTCATGAAATTGTGATTTGACACAATACCTTAGCTCATACACACACACAAGAAAAAAAGTAGTACGTAGAGGAATCTGTCTTAGATGCCACTTTGACATCCACTGGATAGAAAAAAGTTGTTTTTAAAAAATTAATTTTACACTGTTTCTGGTCTTAATTAATTGTGAATTTTACATGTGAGTTACTAATAACTTTTACAATTAGTGATCTTTCAGACACACACATATATAGCTTCAAAATAAATGTCCCCCTTGACAACACATTGGTCTTCAAATTCAGGAAGTTTGTGAACTGCTTGTATAATGTTACAACTATAACAGCTATAACTTGGGAAGAAAAATGTTTTAAGGCTGGGATGGTTATTCCTTTGAGGTTTATTGTAGAAGATCATGGTGGATAGGTTGGAAGAACAGTGATAGATCATGGAGACCTGCTTCAGAACAGTTACCTGCTTGCACATAGCAATGATCAGTTGCAAATAAATTTCAGCCCACTGTCCGATAATCTAATTGCTGCCTTCTAACCACCAGGTGAATCTGTCTGTACTTCCCTTCTGTCCAGTATCAAGAACCTTGTCAGCATGCCAGTGTCAGATTATCAACATTGCTTTCATTGTCAGGTTGGCCTTTGTCTTTCTGATGAGGAGGCAAGAGCAATTGTAAAAAAATAGTACTTATCAAATTTGTCAGAAAACAGTACTGCAAGTCACTAAAGTTAAAGGCAGCTTTGGACTGCACAGGTTAGTAGATTGGGGGACTCAGAAAAGCCCTATGTAATAATAGAGGGTGATTTACCAGAGCTGTAACAACATGTTGTCCACCAGTGGTATCTACAGTCCCTGTGTAATAGGGCATTTCACAGAATTGATATTAGTAAGAGACTTTTGTTGGAGGTCCCAGTAAACCAAACCAGCAAGTGCATGGGCTGAGCTTTCACTATCCTACTTTTTTTTCCATTCAAAGTAAAGCAAAGCTGTTAAACCTGAGTAAAGAAGTCAGCACTACTACTCTATGTTCTGTGGATAGCTGAAGTCAACCCCCAAAGCTACCATAATCTTCCAACTTTTCAAAAGCATTTAGTTTTCTAATAGGATTTAAAAAATACAGCTATTCATGATGAAATTCTGTCTGTCGCTTATGTACTGTTAGCCTGGTTTTTATGATTAGGCTGCTGGAAGACAAGAAGTGATACTGAGAGTACCTTCACTTTTCCCAAGTGATTTATAGATAAGATGGTGGTGTATCTAATGCAAAGTTTCCTCTCATATAGATTGATATGCAGAAGCCTCCCACCATTCATTAATCCCTGATTAATATTTATGAGAATCTCAACCCTCATGTCTCTTCTATGCAGCGAAATCATGCACAGTATCAGACAGCATATAAAGGCATTTGTCAGAGTGCATATTGGGATCCTGTGCAACTCAAGCCTGTAAGACATGAGAGCAAATCTTCACACTTCCAATAATTTATTTTACAGTTAACGCAAGTGGGAATTTGTAACCTGTGGCCATATCACTCCAATTGGAGTAAATGCTAGAACGGTAAAATCTGAGATTGTTTCTTTCTTCACTCACTCCATATGAATGAATAATAAATATTTTAATCCCATATTTTCAACCATACATTGTGACAAATCGCTAAGAGAAACAGGAATAATACTACTTAGCAACTCTATAGGACTTTCTGTATGAGTAGTATATTGTTTTTGGCTGGGATGGAGTTAATATTTTTTGTAACAGCCTGTATGGTGCTGCGTTTTAGATTTGTGAACAAAAGTGTTAATAACCCATCAGTATTTTAGTTATTGCTAAGCAGTGTTTGCACAGCATCAAGGCTTTCTCTTGTTCTCACTCTGCCCTCCCTGCAAGTAGGCTGGGGGTGGGCAAGAGGCTGGGAGGTGACACAGCTGAGACAGCTGACCCCAACCGACCAAAGGGATATTCCATGCCATATAACATCATGTTCAACAATAAAGCTCCTTCCAAGGTAGCCATTGCTCCTCCTAGGTGGGGGCTTAGCTGCCAGCTGGGGTCAACCCACCACAGGGAGTCATTAGCTTTCCATAAAAGCTAATAAGCTTCACAGTACCCAGACAAAGGGAAACCGAGGCAGATAAAAATGACTTGTCCAAACTAACTTACGAGAAACAGGAAGAATATCCTAAAAGGTGTTAATTGCAAAATGCATTTTAAAAAAAATGAACTGAAGCTTATATGGATGAGTGCCTTATTTTCCTAATTTTAATGAAAAAACCCACCCACATATTTAAGAGTAGAATAATTATAACGACTAAGTCAACAACATGTTATAAATCATTACTTCTTCTATTGTGTCACAATATACATCCGAGACCAGACTTTTAAAAGTATTTTTAAAGCATTTTAAATGTATTTAAAATATGGCATTTGAGTCCTAGCTTTATGGAACTGTAAGCCTGTATATAACACAAAACCAGCGAACAGTAAACCCATGAATTGTATCATTCTTTTTCCCAAAATAGTTAGCATAATTATCACTATCCTATTTCCCTAACTTCTCCAAAACTGTTAACCTGAAAACTCTCATTACCAAGCTGACAAACAAAGGAACCTATATAGCCAGTCAGATTGATGCTCTACCAAAACTACTCTCTCTTTCACCAGAGTATCAAATGCCTCAGAGTACGGGAAAACTGTCAACAAGTGGGTTTGGAATGACTTGCTCACAGGAGCTTGCTCATCATTGAGAAGTAACTTATGCCATGAAGCATGAATGTTAGACTCGTATTTTAAAAGGTATTAATTTTGGAAATCTTACTGGGTATTATTGTTATACATCCATATTACCAGTTTTTACAAGTCTTACTCTCCTCTATCACATCCAATTTTCACACTGTTTTTCACAAAATTTCCATCACCTTAAGTTCCATGGTTTGTGACAGGTATAAAGGGTAAAAACAAACTTTCTTTTAATATAAATCCTCATATGGTATACAATAGTTGACCTTCACTTATGAAAAAACGTGCAACTGCAGAGTATGTTACCACAACAGGATTTATATAGCTAACTCCCTTTCACTGTCCAAAATACTTACTCAGTCACTGTCCTTTAAGGTGGTGAGCTACTTTCAAACCAGATCCAATCCCCCTGTTACTGCAGAAAACTACTTCATTATGTTTGTGAAAAAGTAATGTTGGTTTTATATAAAATTCCTGTAAAGTTCTTTATCAAGTCTGTTCAGACTAAGTAGCTTTGACTATTGCATAGCACAATGGGAATATTTTGCTTTTGAGGAAAGAACAAGAACTCCTTTTTCCTCTCAAATACCTCACTGTTCTTATATATATGTTACATCATTGTTCTTTCTATCTGTGCCAAAAATGCTTTAAATGTGATTAAACAACTTCAAATGTGTACAGCTTCCTGCTCTGTTTTCTGTGGGTTTGCTCCATAACAAGAAGCTAGATTTCAATAAATTAATTAGAAAATGTATCGTAGAAATATCATTGGTAGAATGCATTATGTATTGGTAGTGGTAAATGAACCTGAAAAACAGAAGCTTGACCGAAATCTTCAGTGACTCACTCAGTTCTGTGAAAGGTTTCCTGGTTACAAGATGTCACACTTGTATGCATAACTCCCCATCTTCATCCCAGTAGTACCTAAGTAAATTTTCTCCTGTTTTCTAGTATTGGGGAAAGGCTTAATGAGAAACTTATTCCCAGTGCCAGAAGGTTGGTAATGATTGCCTCAACTTCAGCAGTGCCACATTCTAGCATCCCTTTCCATATCTGGAAAGGGTTGACGTTGTTTTCAAACCAAAACACATAGCCATTACACAGTGAGGTTGTATACTGCCCAGCCTTCTCTGAAGGCAGCTGATATAGCCATAGGGCAAACACCCATCTTGTGAGTTGTTGTATTTCATATTTAATGTAAAGCAGATTAAAACTGACAAGGATTCTGCTACCATTTTGTTACGACTGTGTATAGGTGTGTAGCAAAAGATCCTTAAGCATCTATGAATTCCCCTGTCTTCAGACCCTTCTTCTGTCATGTAAATCCTATAGGACAGAGGGGGGGATAAGAGGGGAAAAAAAACCCCACCGGTGCAGTGCTGAGACTGCATGAAATAGGACTGTCACATACCTGCAGTCTGTAGTTTTAATGGAGGTGTGTATTATTTGATATTGAAAGTGCATGTGTTACGTATCATAAATATGTATACATGTGTATGTGTATATATAGCAGGTATAATACCTCAGCCTGCAGTTGAAATACAGCGAGAAAAGCATACACTAGGGCATTTCTCCTTTGACTCTTTCTTCTAATACCAGAAGTGGATGAGTAAAAATCTTTTTTGCTTCACATATTCTGGGCTTCAGTCCTAGTGCTCCAACTGTTTTCACTGCTCCTCTCTGCACAATCCTGTGTCTTCTAAATTTGCCTATGAGGAGCGCACTGATGTTTTTTCAGGTCAAATGGTAGAATCCTTGAAAGTGATGACCTTTCCTTGTCCTCTCAAGGGATAAACATACTCCCTCCCCTTAGGATCAAAGATAAACATTTCCATGACACAGTTAATGAATTGGATAGTTGAATGCTCGTATTTCAGTATCATGTATCATTTAGAATAGCAGTGCTAGATGTCAAGCCACACAGAGCTGAATTTTGGGTGGTTCTGATAAGGATTTCAAGTAATACACCTTAAAATTAAAAAAAAGGTGTACTTTAGATTAAGTACACATGCAAAATGAGTACACTGCCACAATGGCCAGTAGAATTTTAAGTACTGTATTTTTTTATAATCTGGTCTTTTCATCAGTTTATTTAAAATTGATATATGAACCAGGAAATAAAAAATTACAAAACCAATATATGGCTTAACCATGTCTCTTCCAGAGTACATAAAAATATCAACATGTTTATATTTACATCCTTACTGCTTTGAAATAAACAAGAAAAAACATATTTCTGCAGTCCTAATCGAGCACAGCTGCTTCCTTTCTCTACAACCATATCCGCAGGCAATAAGGAGGCTGAAGAACTGCCATTATGAACGTTCAGCCTCACCATAACTCCTCACCACAAGAATTCCCCTCTACAGGTAGTATTCCTTTCCTGTAGACACCTACATTTCTATGTGTAACTACTTGTCTGCATATGAGTTAAACATCTAAGTTGCTATTTTTGCCAGCAGAGATCAAGTCCATACAGTCAACAGAGTCTAGAGAATTTGTTAAGATGACCAGTGCCAGAGCCCTGTAGGGTTGAGCAAAATTGCCTTCTAGACTCCACTAGCTGTATAGACTAGATCTCCATTAACTATAGCGAAAGATAGACAGCTACACCCATGGATACACTGTATTTTCACACCTAAATGTAGGTTCCTACAATCTGAACCTCACACTCACCATAAGCAACCTATCAGAATGAAAGCATAGTATCCAAAACTAGCCTTATAAAAATTTGCACAGACTTGGAAAATTGAAGTTTAAATGACTAACACTATATCAGGATGTGAGTAAAAGCTACAATTATGCTTGAAATGTGATTGTCTGTTTCTCCAAGCCATTATAATAAGTTCAGGTGTCACACAGCTGTTGAGGCTGTTAAAGCTGCCCTTTGTGGTCAGAAATTAAAATGACTGCTTAGAGGAGCAGCTAGCACTGCTACAAGCGCCTGGACAGGGAGAAGACTGTTGTAGAAGTCTCCATGCAAAACAGAGCTAAAAGCAGACAGGATGTCCCTCCCAGAATTTTCAGGGATCTCTGAAGATGGTTTCGCAGCTCTCAAAGGGTAGCTTTAACAGAAAACCACGAATTCACTCTCCTTTCCACAAAAAGTGTATTTTTCCAACCATAATAATCAGGTTCAATATTTTCTCAAGGCTAGAGAGTCATCAAAAAGACAAATAAAAGCTCTTCAGAGCTCTTCAGAGTCTGCTTTTCATTTTTATCTTCTTAGGGTTTTGCAGAGCTCGAAGAATTGCATGCAAGTCTTATAATTGAACCAAAAGCAATGTTGTTTATCACTGTATCTTAGCAAACTACATTTTCATGTCCCTATTAAAGCATTTGACAGTCTGTTAGAACTAACAGCATAGTCTACTGCAAATTATCAAGATGGAATCACGTCATATGACTTTTAATATCTCTCACTGTATTTCACATTGTATTTGCAAGTTATAACAAATATTTTTCAAGAAATACTAAATATAACTGAATGTGGCTAGTAATCATGCTGTATCTACTAATTTTAAAAGTTTAGGAAATTTCCCGTTTTAAAAGATTAATTTTAGAAGTATTTCTGTTTGTGCAGACAGGAACTATGAAAGCTGTGCAAGGGAATGGTACACCACCTATGTTATACCATTTTTCACATTCTAGAGCATGGATCCTGCGTAGATAACCCAGGACGAAATTCAAGCCTACTGAGGCACTATTACTTGAATTAACTATACCACAGTTAGGCCCAATTTGTCTTACCTTTATTTATTACCTTTATAATACTGTGAGATTTATACAGGCTTATTGAGCAAAACATACTAAAGCAAAGGTCACAAGAGAAAAAAATTAATGAAGAACTGAAACAGAAGGCAGGACTTAGGGCAGCCCAGTATGAACAAAGTTTATATTCGTTTGCTGTATTTGAAAAACTTCAGTTCATCCCGTAATAATACTGCATCTCCAGTAGTTATTCAGACTGAAGGATAATACTGACACCTGTAGCTGTAAAAATTAGTGAAGATGCAATCTTATTTTGATGGGAAGTTTTAGTCAAGTAAAGTGTGAATTAATAATGGACCAGATATTCCATACAAAGTTCTAAAGTCATATGAATTCTGACACTGCATCTTCAAAATCGTTTTTGCAAGGTATCATTCTTTTCCACCCTTCAGATACAGCAAGTTAGTTTGCATCTCCTATGCACTAAGAATAGCCAAGCAAGATGCTAGTGTGGAGCTGCCAACAAGCAGTAAATTAACAACCTGCCTTCCTGTATGTTATTTTCTTCCTTTAGACAAGCCATATATATTACTTACTACTGCAACTGCACTTGTTATAAAAGAAGAAATATCTAAGCACTGGTTAAAAAGATGAAAAAAGAAAAGCTTAAGAAAATTTTTCCTAGAGATGAGGATAAATTTCTTTTTTTTTTTTTTTTTTTTGAAGAAGATGATGATGATGATGTAAAAGCTGATCTGCTCTCTCCTTTTTGTTTCTGGCCCTACATCCACAGATTACCCTCATGAAGTCAATAGACATTTTTTAAAGAGATATCTGAGATCGAACACTTAAGGAAAATTATGTTCTCAAAACAGAAAGCAAGTAAAAGAGAAGAGAATTAGATGAGCTACAGTCAAAACTATCTATACAAGAAGCAAACAGCAGTACTGTTGTGGAAAAGAGAAGTTTTTTAACCTGTATAACTTAATTCAAGAAAATAATAATAAACATTATCTACTTTATCCTGAGTGAATAGCATTTGTGTTTAAAGCCAGTCAACATTCTATACATCAGGGACCATTTTTTCAAAATTTATGCAAAAAAAATCACCCTAGGAAGATAAAGCTTTATTACTACAAAATTTGATCAAATCTGCTGACCAAAAGTTTTCTGGGACTCAAAGTAAATGCCATTAACTGCTCAAGAACAGTCTGTTAGAGGATCAGGGTAGACCTTGATCCTATAAAAAGCTTCTAATCTGGCAACATGGGAAAGTATTACCATTTAAACAAAATTCTAAAATAGAAGTGTGTTATATACCAAACATTCTTTTTCTGATTAAATGAAGTTATCCACAGTAGCTCTGGAGAAGGAAATATTAACAATTAAGGAAAGGAAAAAGGAAAATTGGTCTAAAAACTGTTTTCTTAGCTTATAGCTCAATTGCCTTCCCTGGTCCTTTGAGATTTCATTACCAGCACAACAAGAACAATAAAAAAAAGCCCTTGTCCCTCTAACCAAGGATTTTCTAAGAACTTAACATATAACACTGCAACCATTATTTCCTTTGTTAAAATTACTCTTCACTTTATATCCATACACAGATGATTCTAAGGAAGACTGTTCACGCTGATTTATTTTACTTCAGAGGCCTTGCATTCATACCATTTAAATCATCACACAATTAATTTTCCTTACTTAAGTAATTTTAAAATACACCATTTCTTTTTTATTGTCATTTTCTATTACAATTACTGTAGTATGTTGCACAAACGAAATATTTACCTCTAGATAAAAAACACACCGTTCATTTTGGAAGTGTTTCTGATTTCAAAAACTGTCAGCATTGCAAGGGCATAACATTCTTCCCCTCAGGACTTACAAAATTACTGTTGCCTAGAATAGTTCATTTCTGGCAGGTTGCTGAGAAAAGACTTTTCTTTAATTTCTGCAGTTCAGAAATGGTTGTCTGATGATAACAAAAGGGTAAGCGGATTTTACCCAGTAGCTATTGCTCATTAGCACAAATGGTGCCTTTCTTTTGGGTACTATAACAGTCTCTGACCTTTGAAGTTTGTTTTCCTAATTTTGTTCCTGATGCTTTTTACAACATTAAGAACACTTGCTTCATATTTTTGTTTGGCATCAGAAAAGGTTTTTTTCTCCTTCCTTGGTATTTCTATAGAACAGCATTAAGCACAAAGTGTTTCTATCTGAGGACATATTTACATCTTGGAGAACATCTTGATAATTCTCTATTTTTGTAAGTGTTCATGTGTGTGAACATATATAGTCACACACACATCTGTAAAAGATTTTTGTCCTCTTCACCGATCTTATTTATTTACTTACTTCAATTACTGTAAATGAAATATTTAAAAGTGCCTCCTAAAAAAGATGGAGATAACATTTGCAGCAGTAATCTCTGACTGATATAACGTACCTGGGAAATATTAACATAGTAGTCCTAAGAAATAGGAATGGGGAAAAAATTGGTCAAAAAAAAGAAAATTAGAAAACACAGAACAGAATGTTGTGGGGTCACCTTAATGGAAAATGCGAAATTTTAGTGGAAAACAAGATCATCACTATCAGTTATGTTAGATGAATGAAAAGGTCAGTTCTGAGGAAGAATGGAATTTGGTGGCAGGTCTCATTTTCTAAAAGTATTGACTATTTTATTGTACTCTTGCTTGGGAAGAAGTTCTGGGTTTTGAAAACTTCAGGTTTCTGAGTTCTTACAGACTTGCACATTAAATATCTCATCTGTACCTTTCCAATTAGAAGAAAAAATATGTATACAATAACAGGAATTCTCTAAAATTTATAAACTACGTGGGAGGAAAAAGAAAAATTAATATAGAGATACAACTTGTTTTCAATGAAAATCAATACTATTTTTATTCTTAATCGTGGATGCGGATTTAGGAATACCTTTTTAGGATGAAAAATGGATGTCAGCAGAGATCTAATCCATCAGAAGTCAAATACGCTTCACAAGCTTACTTGATAATATTGTTACAAAGAAATATAGGTCTTCATAGATTAATTCAGAAAGGAACTTAATGTTAAATTGTAAGATCTATGAAACCTACATTTTTAGATATATGGGAGCGGATTCTCTTAGTAATGATAAAATTCCTGATTAGAACCTAAAATATATTGAAATAGAAGAGGGATGGATACCGCAAAGGCTGGCAGGCAGGAGGAGGGGGGAGGGGTGTGAAATCCCACAAAGGGCCTGCTGTGCTTCTCAGAGGTGATAACAACTGCTGAACATCACCTGAGAGATCTGAATGAAAGGGAAGTGATGTTTATAGTAAGTATTCCAAGATTTCAGAGACTGATATTCACAGATTTGTTCTGGAAGCACTGAAGATCTTTATTCTTTTTTGCTATTACTTTATACATACCTCATAGAATTGAACATTTTTTCTCTATTTCCATTCTCAGTAAGGGAATTCAGTGAAAAAAGGATTAAGTTGGATGGCTGAGAACCCAGTCAATGGTGAACAAACACACTAAAATGATTCTTCTGTTCTCTTTTTCTCTCTCAGCACATACTGACCATTATTTGGAAAAATAAGGATATCAAGAACTTCAAGAAAGCCATGCAAGACAGAAGGGAAGAAACATCATTTCCACAAGGGCTTGAACAACTCCTGACAAGTGGTATGTTTTTAGAATAAAGAGATCTCTTCAAATTAAGCTTTGTGCTCAGAGCTTGAATTTGAATAGAAAAATTTCCACTCCTAGACAATAAGTGACTGAGACAGGAATGAATGTTATAAAATAAATAGGTTTTGAGCATTAGTAAACTTTCAGTAATGGACAACAATGGAAGCATAGCTTCTGAGTTTATCCTACATCATATTAAATAAGATTAGCTCTAGATTCCAAAAAAATGAGCACCACAAATTTAATGCTGCTGAGCCAAAGTGAATGACGTTTTAAGTACCACCAAAAAAATCCTCATTCTTACTGTGGTATTTTTCACTCAGGCAGAAAAATCACAAGTGATACAATCTTTCAAACACTTACTTGTGGGAGACACTCTATGCAAGTTGTCTCTTGTAACTCAGCTGGATAAATCATGTAAGAGCTTACAAGAGAAAGCTAAAAATTTCTTAACAAAAGTCTCATATTGATAACAAAAATAGTATACTGCCTGATATCCTTTTAAAATTACATTCTTATTTGTAATTTCTATTTTTTTTAATCTTATTTTATTACTACTTCAGTTTAAGATTTTACTTCCACAGCATTTAAGTCATATCTCACTAGAGATCCAGAGGAAGGAAATGGACAGTCATCCCAAATTCATTTTGAAGAATATCTTCAAATGATCCATGTGTAAAGAACAACCGGGAAAATTTCCCCTTAGCTGGCTAGATACTATGGTGGCTTCTTCAGTCATTTTTTTAGATCTTGCTGAAAGAGCTGACTTGTTTTTAACATGTTGCACATAGCTCAGGACTTCTGACTCACACTTAGTGTACATTTGCACAGGGTAGGGATAAATCCTGAATTTTCAGGGTACTAGTGATGCAGGAGTCTATGAATTTTCTGAGGGCTCTCTCATGGAACACTTGCAACGTGTATATACAATACACTTTTTAATTATTGCAAACTGCTGTCCAATGATTACAGTGTTCACAAGAAAATAATCCAAGAAATTTTAGGACAAAGGAAAGCACCTTAATTTCTAGATTTTTAGAATCCAGGAATATATGAAACTGTTTGTGTTATATCATAAAGGAACTTATTCTCAGCAAAAGTGTATTTGTAGTGTTGGCAGCAGTGTTGGCAGTATTCTTCTTTCTTGTACCTTGTAGGGAAGGAGAGCTAGCAATTCAATAAAAAAAATTCACTTCAGTTTTAAAGCAATAAAAGTCAAAGAAAGGGCAAGCTACACAGACACAGTGAACAAAAGACATTCCTAAAGATGGTCCTAAATGTCAGTACAAGGTATGATAGGATTAAGAAGATCTGGCACTCCAGAAAATGTGGTAAAATCAAGGTGGGCAGATGTCATATGGAATGCACAGCCAAATTATATATGCCAAAAGAAATAGTCAGCACTAGTAGAAAAGGAATAATGAGGTAGAGATAAGGACTACAAAGGTGATAAATTACATATGTCAAAACAGTCTCAAAAGATCTTTTTCTTTGTTTTAAAAATGAAGTTCACATACCATTATAGCTGGGCATATGCAAATATTCAAACGAACAAATAGTGAACTTTACCACAATTCCTTTCTGTCCCCCCCTTTTTTTTTTACTAGTGACCTAAATTAAGAAAATACTAGACTGAACCAAAAAAAGATTTTTTTTGGTATGTAAAAAATATGATAACTTATTATAATTGGCACATGAAAGCACCAGAGATTACATTTGTATTGAAAAAATATGATTATCATGGGAAAAAAAATCAGGCACATCATGGCAAGCTGCTGTGTTCTAATTTGTAGGTAATACAGGGGGTGGGGGTTGATGGTGGCGGCTCTGTTAAGATGGAAGTTTGGATATTTTGTCCACAAGAAAATGTTGCATGCTGACAGTTGGGAACCCATGGAAGGAATACAGACAAAACAGTCTATCCATGTAGATTTGGAAGTTTCCTTAAAGTCTTTGATTGATATGATCACACAAGCATCTCAGCTTTACTAAAAATTGAAAGATAGGTTTGTAAGATAACATCAAATAGGAAAGCTTAAACATAGTGGATAAAAATCTATTCTAAATGTTTAAAAATAGAAATGGACAAATGAAGATTTCCAAACAAATTTTCACTGTTCCAAAGTCACAGACCTAAAACACAGCACTATTCTGGCTGCTATCAAGAAAATTAACTCCATCCAAGCCAGACCCAGCACAATTTTTTCAAATAATTGTGCTGTGGTAGTTTATTAGCAAACATACAGAAAAATGGTTAATTACATAATTTTAAGATTGCCTCAAAGATAATAAATGAATCTTTTTAATTTGGTTTATTTGGAAAACCAATGAGTAATTAAGGTAGCACTAAGATAAAATAACTTCTAATCACTGGGTACAACAAATTATGTGCCATAATTGCAGGGATTAGTTTCTTCCTATAGCTGATTACATTTTTATACATTTCATTGTGTCATGTATTTTCACATACTGATACATGCAGAATTTTTAAAACCAGATAGGTACTAGGAGACAGGTACAACAGTTATTTATTTATAACAATAGTTGGTTTGGCCACTTCAGATGGACAGATCATATTACCCCAAAGGTAAATATTGCTGTAATGACTTCTGCACACGCAAAAGGGAAAAAACTTACAGCGTGAAAAACATTTACAGTTTAGCAAAACTACCCTTCGCTTTAGTAGAGCAGACTAGACTTACTTAAGCCAGGTTCTGGCCATTTCCTGAGCTAATGAGGAAAGACAAGTAGAACATAAGGAATTTTCCTTTACTGATGCTATAGTTTTACAGCACTACAAAGGCTACCTGCAATCTCACATTTTAGGTAACATTTGAAGGGAATTTTCATTTCTAAATAGCCAAACTGAAGTGGAAATGTTTTTTGATATCATCTTTTTTTCTGTTGACAGCCGGCATTTTGAGAGCTTTGTGAAGTTTTACTGAAGCTACCTAAGAGGAAAAGATTTGGAGCATGAGTTGAATAGACTGGTCAAGCAGCATTTGTATTGTATTGTCAGCTGACATGGGAGAAGGCATGCAGGATAATTGATTCCAGAAACATGATAGTTTTCAAGATTGATTTCTTATATATATATATCTACATGTGTGTGTGTGCACATACATACATATATATTGTAAGGTTAGAAACCATGACAGATGTCACTACATTATAAAAAAATATTTTTATTTTAGCTACATTTAAATGTGTAATTAACTATTAATTAAATTTCATAACACTGAGCTGAAAATGAACTTTAAAATTCAAAATATTTTCTCCGTGAATTCCAAAATTACCTGGATTAAAAGATGTCATACACACCTCAGAACATCAGGTCTTTGCCAGATTTCAGTGACAGCAAATCTTAACTGTATTTGTGGAGTGCTGGCAGTTGCTTCCTAATTTCTGTAGGTTGGGAATCCTTACTGCCTAGTACACTTTAAAGCCTGCAAACACAGGTCCTTTTGAGTTAGAATATAGGAATGGAGCTGAAGGAGGATACAGATGAAGCATAAGTACGGGCACATGGCATATCTTGTGTGTACATAAAGGATTGGGAGCTTGCTAGTTTGAGGATAGTGGCTACATTTATGAACTCCTAGATTTTTGGGGCAAGGATGTGTGAACAGAGGAGGAATGAAGTGGAGAGTACCTGCACATTTTCTAGAGGCACTTATTTCAACAGTAATTGCTGTCACCAGTGGTGGTAGCTGAACAAAGTAAGTTTCAGAGCATTTAAACTGTCTGAACTGAATCTCTCAATCTTTCATTCTTCATACCCTCTGGAACAAAGATGTTGTAAAATCCACTATTTAAAGCAAAAAAGATGCAGATAAAGACTTTTTACTGTCTCCCATCTTTCCCAGAAGTTCCTATGAGCTTCTTTTTCAAAAGCAACACATTTATGAACCAGAAGGGTCCTCGTTTTGAGGGGCAAATACACAGAGAGAGAAAAGAATGACTACAAGGTTTCCATTTAGCACTACTTTCACAAACACACAGTTTAGAGATTGGGAGACTGCAGAGTGAACCCCTAACCCAGATGGACCTCCTTTGTGTACTGTGCTACCATGTAGGAATCCTACATGGAAGGATTCCATTGATAGATTCTACAATCATTATTAGAAATTGCAGTTACTTTCTAGATCTTCTCTGCTTGCCCTGGTACTACTGAGCTTCTTTCTCCAGTTCCTCAAGTTTTCAGGTTATTTCCGCTGTAGCACTATATATGCTTACAGCTCGATGACCAAGAACTGTTTCAAACTTTCCATCCCCCTAATGTGCCTTCTCAACTGAATTTGTAAAATGTTAAATTGCCCCTTATCGTTGAGCTAAATCATATTGTCTGTGTGAAAAATTCAGCCCCCAAATTTATTCTACCTCTTCTGTTGATGCTTTGTCTACAGTTGACTCACCATTTAACACTTCCATTGTTTGACTTGCAAACCACTGAAAATAGTTCTTTCTGACTACGTAGGATTTTTGAAGAAAAATATTTTCTGTTTGCTTATTTGCATAGAAATACTGAAAATGCTCTCACAGTCCTTCAGCTACTTCACGCCTCTGTAGGGGCTTAAACTCTGGAATGAAGTGTGAATTTACTGAATCACCGCCCCACATGGGTTTCATTTAAGAAGGTTCACATGAATGCATTGGCAGCACATTCCAATTATCTCTTAAAGAAAAGCTTAGTTTTTGGACTGTTTTTTGCAAATGAATAAGTATAATTTTAGAAAGACTGCTTCCTCTATTACCATACACAACAGAGAAATGAAAGAAAGAGAAAACTCAAACTGAGAATATTTTAACTCTATTCAGATACTGAACCATCTTACCAGTGAGTTGATTGCTCATTCTCCCACCTGTTAGGTCAGGTAACTGTATGACATTTAAAATACTTGCTAAAAAGATTAAAACATCTAAAAAGTTAGAGTTACTCCATTAGAGCGAGTTCATTTAATATTGCTTTTGAAACATTTTACAGCAGTGTAATGACAGACCTTAATTTATTCCAATTATCTTTTGTTCACTTTGATTTACGAACCGCAGAGCTGAAATAATCAGCCCTTTTGCTCCTTAGGCTTCCAAGAATATATCTTCATGAGTATTGTACAAGTCATCTTTTTGCGGCCATCGCACGTACTAATTGCAAATGTCTATTTTTATGATAAGGAATGATATTAGCAGACAATTAAGGACAAGATCATTGGTTGCTCTGAACTGCTTTGGCACAAAAAATAGTTCACTGAATAAAATTTTCTTCTCAGTAAATGTATAAGGCCAAATATTGAAAATATATATACTCAATTATTAAAAGGTGCATCTACAAAAGGAATAAGCTTCAGTAATAACTGAAAAAAAAACCCCTTGGGATTTGTACCATTTATTACAGATTAACAGATCTCATCCTGTCTACTTTTGTGGCCCCAGTGACTGATAACTTTGCAACACAACTAGGGGGAGAGGGAGATTATTTTTTTTCAAGCTGTGTGCACTGAAAATATGGGCGTGACGGTGTGCATGAAAAACAATGCTTTACATTCATTCATTCTCTTGGTATAGTTCAACATATATTGGCAGTGAGTGCACGTCAGAAGTAAAACAAAGCAAATGATGACAGCAAGACAGGCTTTTTTCAAGATATGCAAGACGAACATATAATTTCTTCCCTTGGAAATCTTCAGACTTCCAACAGCAAGCCTGGGCAACCTTCTTTAAGGATTCTATTAAGAATTATTACTGGTTTGTGCCATAGCCTCTTTTTCATTGCTGAGTGACTAAGAATTTTTGTGCATTGCACTACAACTAGCTGGCACAGGAAACTCATGAAAACCACAGGAAACCCTGACTTTAAGCTCTAAGCTTGCATTTTAAAAGTTTTGTGAGAAAAAGAAGGAATTTCATTTCCATCATGAAGGAATGCTCAAAGGCATGAGGCAATCCCTCCCTTAGAGTCAGCAGGTGAACTAGTCTTGTCAAAAAACCACACAGAAATTCTAGAATTAAGTCACCTACATTTTTAGAGCCTTATCATGGGGTGCCAACCTGACCTATCTGCTGCTGTGACTCTCTGTACAAACAGGCATTTGCTAGCCGGAAACGTCAGTGGGGCACTCTATGCATTATTAGGGAGGTAATTAGTAAATTTTTACTAAAACTAATATATATTTTCTTTTTTTTTTTTTAGTGTATATATATTTACAAATGGTTAGCAGTTGCAGATAGATTACAGCCAAAACATTGATTCCTAACGTTGTTCGACTGCACAAAACTCTTTCTCCTTCATCTCAGCAGTGGAAGGAAATAGTTTGACTGGAACATAAAAGACAGGGAGACACCTCCTCACCCCCCAAAACTAACCAATCGTACTGAACATACTACATTTCTCTCCCTAAAATGATCAAGCTTCTTTTCCTGTCCTTTTCTGTACATGTATCAACTATCCACCAATTATAAAAGAAGGTTTAAAAATAACAGAACTGGTCTATTCTTCCTCTACTTCTTTTGGCTCATGCATACTTAGTTTGCTTAGCTGCTGCTTTGATGACTCATCACAGTTGTTCAGAGCATGAATGTTATGCTTGTTGGTTATCAAACCAAAAAGTTATTTGCCCTGACTCCTGATGTACTGTAAGTACAACGAAACATTGCCTCAGTCTGTGCTAGGAAAAGTCTGGGAATTTTTTTTTTTTGGGGGGGGGGGAATCAATTATTGTTTACCTCAGACCAAAATTTTTAGGACCTCTTCAAATGTCTAATCTGGGGGAAGTGCATCCTAAATTATCTGCTGCCCAAGAAAACATTAAAATGTGTGGAGTTTTCCTTTTAAATAATGGGCAGCCCATTTCCATAACAACCCACACAAGTAAAGCAAATGTATAGTTCCATCACTTCTTAAATAAAACTAAATTACAACAAGTTTTAAATACATATATATGTATTATTACCAATTAACATTTCAGATATTATGAAAAAGAAAAAATTAATGACCCACAATAGCTTTAAATTATTCACCTTTTTTTTCTGTTCCTACATGTCAAAAAGCCTACCTATCTTTACCTTCTGTCCCTTGTTCTTCACATGATTAAAGAATAACTGATTGGACAGAATATGCAGTAGATGGTAATACACTGTAGGTGGTAGTAGATGGTTTCTGTTAATTGTGTTAGGAAAATTCATACTTTTAAGTGGTATGCCTTTTTTGCTTAAAATGCCTTTATTCAGACAGAAAGTTTGGTTCTGGATGCTAACTTAGTAAGCCATGTACTCTCTGTCTTCTGCCCCATTATTCAAAATTTTAGTTTCCAGGTGACAAATGCACCTAGCTACAGAAAGCTTTCATTTTTCTTGAAGGGGCTGGTGTTGCACAATCAAAGGGAACTAACTTCTAACAAAGAGTAAATAGGGCCCTTGAGCAGTTAACCATACCAGCTAACTCGGCCAGTGGGGTTATTTCCCTTGTAGCTGGTTTTCACGATTCATTTTTATTTAAACGAAAATATCGAAGTACTTGAAGGCCAGACATGTTATGTGAGGCAAATTCTTTAATGACTAACCTCACATAAATAGCTCTTGAAAGAATACATAAAAATAAAAATACAATATTTGACTACATAGTGGGTTTTTTTTCCTTTTCTAGAAAAGTCACTCAGAATTAGATAGCATTTTAGAAAACTACTTTGCATTTCAAGTAAGCTCATGAGCACGTAAAAATAGTTAATTGCTGTTGAATTGATTTTGTTGCTTAAAACCCCCAAATCTATAGTTTTAGCATTGGACAAACTACCGCAGGCTTTTTGTCAGACTCCAGATATTTTCTTTTGGTCTTTATCTGGCATGTGAATGCAAAAAAAAAAGGGGGGGGGGTGAGGGGAGGGTGTATAAAAGTCACAACAAGATAATTATGCTAGGCCTGAATTGATGTACATTTATTATATATCTGCAATCACATATTCAATTTTATTCTTTTACTGTTTAATTGAATTTCATATTCCTTTTTTATTTCTGTGGGTTCTCTTTTATTCTTTAATTCTCTTTTCTCCTAAATTGCATATAGGGCAGGTGAAACGACTCATCAGTTGAAGGTAGCTATGACTCACAATGCAAAGCAGAAAGCACCTACTTGACCTATTTAGGCAAAATATCAACTTAAAATTGTGTGAGTTAGACAAGATATGTTCCTCACTAGCTTTAGACTGGGCCTATTTTTCTTTTCCCAACACTGGTTCCCCTCCTTGTATGAAGTTTATCCCTAAGCATGTTTTTCTTTTCCTATTTACCTGAAAATTAATGTATCTAAATGTCAGTTCTGTTGGGGTAGTACCTCTAGTACTTGGTAGTTTATGAAGCAGTAATATTTGTTCTCTCAAGTCATACCTGTTCCAAATATAGCAGAATTATTTAATGCTTTTCTAAGGCTGAGTATGAGGACTGCAGATTACTTCAGGGATAAAACGTGCATTTATCTACTCAATTCAAAAATGTGGCAGTAATGGTACTTAGAGTCAATTTACTATTCAGCTATATTAATTTACACATTCCTTTTTAAATTGCATATAGCTGATTGCTAATTTACTTGTTAGTTAAGAGTTTTGCAGAAAATTAAAAAAAATTATCTTTCATCAACAACCTCTTTAGGAGAAGCCAAATGTTTTTTGATACAGAAGACTAAATTCATCGCAGGCATGTATAGAGTAAATTCTGGAATCAGTTGTAAAATCATCCTAAATTGCATGTTTTCACATTTAAAACACTACCACTCACTACAATCAGAAATTATATCTTTTTTAATGGAGATGCATATTTACATATGCGATTTGAGATTTTAGCTAAAAGTAAATGATGATGTCTAGGACAGTTAAGATCATCCTAATGAAAGCATTTCTACAGAAACTTGAACTTGGAAGAACAGAATAAACAATTGAGTTAATTATTTGCAGAGGAGTTTTGAGCTGAAATGGGCCTGTGTCAGCTTGCAAAGAAACTAGCAGTCCTAAACATACAAAGTGCTAACACATATTAATGCAATATTCAGATATACAAATCCTAGATTGCAGAATTTTTCAATCCCTACAGGTAGAAACATTACAGGAAAAAATATGAAAAGAAAATGATATTTCACATTCTTACTAATGTATTTTGAGGAAGAAAAATAGATTTTCATTTAAGAGGCCTTGGGGAGATCTTGAAAAGATTTCTGCTTTATGCCTGTATTAAGTGTTGCCCTCTTTTCCTCACACTGTCTTTCTCTGTCCCATATGTCTTTTAAAATCCAACTGGCCACTTTGTTCCATTCTTCCATACTTAGAGTATTTCTATCAGAGCCAGAACTTGTCTGTTCTTTGGACAAACACAAAGATAATCCTACATTCACTGCGAGAAATAACTAAAGTCCTCAAAATTTACAGTGTTTGCTGCCATGGATTACAATATGAACCATTTTAACACCATAAACTCAGCACCCATGAAATAAGACTGATTTTATTCATGCGTCTAAACAGAGTTTATGTTACATGCTCAGTCATGGCTTGTTTTGAAAACAGAGAGCCTGATGAAAAAACAGGTAGAAAGAACTGAATGAGCAGGAGAAGCCAGTTCATAAAGAGTTAAGTTATGTTATATCACAATTCCTTTTAGAACTCCAAAAGTGTTTTTTTCTGGTCCATTAATCAAGAGAGTAACTCCAATACAATATACATGTGATACAATATGGCAAATACTATATATACTGCTCAACTACTCTGAGCGGTAGAAGAAATTAGTAAGTATTATTTACAAATTAAGATTTATGCTCCTAAATTAGCAAATTATCTGAATATTACAGTTATCAATTCCTCAAGAAAACCCCAGATGATATTACATCTCAATTTTATTATGTAGAGCAGTGTAACTTTTGAACTTTTGGTGAGATAAGGAAGAAAAATTATAATAAATGTGTTTATTCTGATATCTATCTTGGTTTCAGTAAAAATCTCATTTAATTTGTTTATGAAGAAGGGTGTTTCAAACCAATATTGAAGTAGGGGCATGGTCTCAGATGCTCAAGGTTTTTAAATTATGTTTTCTTTGGAGACAATGTTATATAGTTCATTTGAAAGTTAATTATAATTCAGCTAAAACTTACCTTATATGGGTAATGATAAGGGTTGTAGCTGGAATGAAAAAGTCATCTACTCTGTCAAACTGCTTTCCCACTGGCTGAGTATGGATTGTGTGATGAGAAACACTCCCACTGGCTTGTGTTATCACCTACATAAAGTAACATCATTATAAACTACAGAAATACTATTTCAAAATTTAATCTGTGTCCAAATAAATTAACAGTATTGCCTCTGTATTCCATCTCTTGTATTATCCTTCAGTTACCAAGAAAAAGAACACAAATGACAGTGAGTAAAGCTGATCAGCATTGAAGATTTTAGAGAACTGTTACACACCTGACCACTTAATCTTCATATTTACTTTTTTCCCCCTTTTTTTCCACCACTGAGTCCGTATTTACTCATTTACGTTCCTAAAGCCTCTAGCAGTTCTTGGTGCCAACAAAGCCTTCTGTTTACCTTTTTTTTTTATACTAGATCCTAGAGTGAGATGGAATTTCTTAAGCACTTCAGCCACAGTGAAAAGATAAGAAGTTGTCAACTGATCCACAGGAAGCTATGGCTATGCATACTCCCAATTCTTGTCAATCATGAGGTAACTCAACATAGCACAGACATACTTCAGAAGAGCAAGTTGATTTGAGTTTGCACATTCCTTAAGTTGCTATGAACCAATTTTCCTCGAATCCCTAAATCTCAAACCTTCTCTGAGGTAAATATTTATCAGCCAGTAAAAGACAATTCCATATAATAGCCACTACGATATTCACATACATGCACTTAAGAGCTGACAAAAAAAAAGAAAATAATCAATTATCTGTACTGTAAGGAAAAATGAGAGCGAAGATGATGAGTTGCTTTAAAACATGGTAAGACTGACTCAATTATCAGTCATTTTCTGGGGAGGAGTGAAAGCTAAACTCCCACAAATTACCTCGCATAGTCATAGTTACTAAGAGTCTGTAGGTGCTAAAAAGGTGTTTTCAAATGTTACTCATTTTTCTGCTTTTTAATATTTTACATCTGAAAAAAACAGCAAATAAAGATGGAGCTTGTCACCTCCAGAGCATCAATATAATTTAGTGAAATAAGAATATGCCTAAAATCCAGTTTATCCTTTAATTAGGGACAAAACCATCATAAACAGCAAGTTTGCTCTCAAAGACTGGCAGTTACAAAACATGCTGCTGCTTTCAGCTGTATTCCTTATTCTTCTATCAATTTTGCATTGTCACTTCTGAGTAAGGGTGTTGAAAATAATCTCTAACTTTTTTAGCAAAGTCAGTTGTCTGAATTGTTTTCTGGCTACCTCAAATCATTTCACTGCTGCTGCTGGGGTCATGATATTAATGCTTAAAGGAAAATACAAAAAAATGTTGCAATTACACAAAGGTTCAACTTGTCTAGATTTCCTTGCATATTTCTGATCACCTCACCTGCAAAGTTGGTGAATTCTTTTCCATGTTGCCCCAGCTCAGCACCCAGACTTGATCATGTGATTTATCGTAGTGTAGTTTCACTGGAACAGGATCTGTACTTACTGCCTGAAACATAATAACAATAGAAATCCTTAGTTTCTGTCACATTTTCAAAAGAAAAATCGTATATATGCTTGAATTAAATTGATGACTGGACATGCATTTCCTGATGTTTTCAGACTGTATTTAAAAACTGTATTGCCAATTGTTGAAACAGCCCTCTGATTGATTCAAAGTTACTGAATTGCTGAAAAAGTGATTTTTACTCATGTGCGCTAACATTTGGCATCAAAATTACATTATACGGAAATATTAAGAAGCTGAAAACAAAGGTTTTAAATCAAGTAAAAAAGTACTTATCTTCCTCCCCTACCATCACTCTCACTTTATACATATCAGTTTAAAAACTAAACCAATTATTGGAAAATGGCTAAAAAGGGAAGAATATTCTCAACCCACATACTGAAATCAATGCAAGGTGTTAGTACACACTCCTGCGTAAAACCAACACAATATTGCTACACCCAAAGCTTCCTATCTCTGCTAAACTGGGTATATTTTGTTGCAGTTGAAAAGATTGTTTTCCTATGTTTTCCAATTACAGTTGCTACTTTTGGTAGACTTGTGATCAGAACCAAAGTGTTTTCCCCAGAACCTTGAGCACTGTCTCTTGAGACCACAAACCTTTTAGACAGTCGAGCTCTGCACTTCATTATGAGAGGAACTGAAGACTTCAGAGGTATGAAATGGGAGGACAACATATTTGATTAAGAGACATTCTGCACAAGGTAAAAAACTGGGGGGATTACTTTTCTATTTTCATCATTAAAGCGGAAAAAAAATAGGTGGCAATTGTTTTTTATTCTCACCATCATGGAACTGTAAAGCACAGCTTGTTTATCAGTTTGTCAAGGAGAGTACCAGCTGGCTAATTAAGTGAACCTAATTTAAACTAATGATGTAGATCCTCAAGATAATGCACTAATGGCTGGCTGAGACTGCTGATGATACTTAACTGTACTCCTGAGGTGTTGCAAGCCACAGCTTCATCTAGGCAGAATTTGTTTTTCCTTTTGAAAATAGAAAATGAAGCCAGGTTGCTCAATGGCTCATTTAAAATCAGAAGGATACCCCTTGAAAAAGGTCATTTGTGTTTGATAACATTTTCCTGCTGCAAGCTAGAAGACAAGTTGTCTAAAATAATCCTTGGGCTGTTGTACAGCTAATTTGTTCAGGTGTGTCAAATTTCCTTTTGGCTTCCCCAGACAGAAGGTCTGACCCGTACATGTTCTGCCGAATGAGTGCCAGCTGTGCTCAGGGTCTGGGCCCCGGCACTGCCAGAAGAAGAAGAAGAAAGAGCAGAAGAAGGAATGGCCTGTGGAGCCAAGCACAGTTAACGCAGCTCCCAAGAGAGAAGCCAGCAGCTGAAAGGAACTGACCATCACAGAAGCAGGCTTTCACAGCTGTTTCTAGCTAGCCAGGCTGATCTGCCAGCAGCACAGTGTGGACTGAACCATGATGAGCTCTGTTTACTTCAGCGTGCCTCCAAGTCATCCCAGTTAATGGTGCACTGCTAAGCAATACCGGGCAATTGAAGGTGACAGTGCTTGCTTTCAAGAATTTACAAATGAAAGCAAATACTTAACGTTATAATGAGAGTTACCTGGCTAAATCAGAAAGCCTACACATATCTCTCTAAAGATACACCATCCATGTTTCCAATACATTTCAATTTAATCTGCTCTAGAATCTTCTTTAAGTACTTATTTTGATAAATACAGTTGTCAGAAATAAATCATCCTCAAATCTCGTTTTACATGTGCACCTGTACACACATCTTTTATGTTAACTTTCATAGTAGAAAGGAATAAATATAACATACATAGTAGTACTTCAGAGAAAACACCATAATAAGCAAAACCAAATCAACATTATTTTTACACAGAAAACAGCACAGTTACACAACTTAAAGCCCTTTCAAACGCATTGTTAGTTGTCTTTAGGTTTTTTGCACCTTGGCAGAATTTTTATTAAGAGTGCTGCTCACTTTCAAAATATGAAGTTTTCTCCACATTTGTTCCTACTAGAGTATGCATTTTTGAAAACTTGGTTTTACAGAACAGATAGGTGGTTTCTTCTTTAAGATACAGAGTAGAAATAGTTAAAATGTAAATAATATCCTCTGTATTAATATGACACTTAGGGAAAAGGCAGTCTAGTAAGCAAAATGCTCTCATTTCTGAACAGCTTAGTAACTGTTTTCCAAAAATCAATTACTTTTTGATTTTTTTTTCTGTGCTAGGCAGTACTGTAAGTAATGAAAAGACACTGATCTGACTGAGAAATTAAATTCCCTTCCTTGCTTCCTGTTTGCATGAGTGTTTGTGTACGTGCATATGATACGAGTAAAGCAACATTTAATGGTTAGAAAAAATCTTGCTGCTTGCAAAAACTGAACCCAAAAATAAATGCTTATTGTTAAAAGCTAAGGAAGACAGGGCCATGCTTGATATAAGAAATGCTGAACAAAATACCTCTTGACTTGTCACTAAATTCCAAATTAGCTTTACTTCAATTCTAAAAGCCATCTGTGAATCAGCAGTGGTTTTATTTTTTATAGTCTTATACTATGTGTAAAAGATTGTATAGGTTTTGTGCTTTCATGATTTATTTTGTTTGCAACTACTTTTACTTGCTTTTTTTTAAGTCTGTTTTGAATATCAGCACGGTTAAGCTGCACACAGAGCAAGTCCCATAGCACATTTCCCATGTATTTGGCTAAGTGTATCCCCGGAAATAATATTCAGGTCAGTAACAAATAGTAGAAATTCTGCTCAGGTGCCTAAAAGTGACAGTAACACACTCGGTTTAATTTGCTTACCCAGTTCATCTGTTATCCCTTAGTCATATTGTCTTACCAAATGTCTATGTTAAGTATTGCGACATGGAAAGATAATTTATCATTAATATCTAAACATCCTAGAACCATCAAAACTGAGACTGTAGTTCCTTCAAAAGGTTTCCACAGGTGGGATAAATTTCATTCTATACCTCCCTCAGTTCACGATCTGGATATTATTAAAGTAATGGAAAAGCAATACTATTCTATCCCTCAGAATAAAATTCCATTGAAAGTGAAAGTTTTTTTTTTTCCTGGACTAGCATGAAGGTTTGTGGAGTATCTGGTTTTAGCTCAATATATTTGCTAAGGAGCACAGACTTAGTGCACAAAGCTCTGTGTAATACCTAGGCTTCCGGTATGTCTGTTTTTCAGCTCATTACAGAAACTTGAATATTTATGTGATAGAACAGCAACCTATCTAACTCCATCCAAAAACTGGAGAATCACTTCTGGGGGAGGGGTGTACTTTTAATGTGGCTAATTTATTGAATTTTACTTTTTAATTAACATACATCATTGTGGTAAGTATCTCTAAACATTCAGTTAATGGTAAAGTACTTAGTAAAATAATAACTAATGTAACCGAAGGCAAATTAGAAGAGTCTACCAATCAAACTATTCCATAAAACCTAAGTTTAAAAGAACCTCCAACTTCTCTCATATTTTTCAGTGAGCTCAAAAGGCATAATATGTTCTTGCCACTGGAGTCTAAATGCTAATAAATGCAATTAAATTGGTATTTCATCCATCATCTGTAGGAAAGCAAAATGACACATGAATGTCAGCCAGAGACCAGGGAAACCATTGCCAGAGATTCCAGTCCTTCAAATCTGTGGACTGCAGTAAGACTATGTTTTTTTAGTCTCTCTTCCTGAAGAAATATATTGAATTGGTTATAAAAAAAGTTTTGTTTTCAGAAAACAAAAATTCATTATCCACTCAGTTCATCTCTACTTTGATATGCAAAGGTCAATTTAACTAAAAAAAAAAAAAAGTAAAAGAACAAAAAATTACTAACTTTTTATTATTAACGTTTTGAAGAAAACATTTTATAAGTGCCTGTCACCATTTGGATAGGTCAGGTTTTGAGGGAAGCTATGTCTGCTGAGCCAGCTGACATAGAATATAGAAGGCAGAAAATGCAGATGTTTAAAGAATGCAAAATTATTAAAATTCAAATTATTTGTCAAGTTAATGTAATTTTAAAATTGCTATTTTGCCATGTATTTTTAATTTTTACATTAATTTACATAATACATATGTACACTAATATTATAGATTCATAGAATAGTTTAGGTTGGAAGGGACCTTTAAATGTCATCTAGTCCAACCCCCTACAATGAGCAGGGGCACCTTCAACTAGATCAGGTTGCTCAGAGCCCCATCCAGCCCAACCTGGGGTGTTTCCAGGGATGGGGCACCTACCACCCCTCTGGGCAACCTGTGCCAGTATTTCACCACCCTCATCGTAAAAAATTCTTCCTTATATCTAGTCTGCACCCACCCTCTTTTAGTTTAAAACCAGTACCCCTTGTCCTATCGCTACAGGCCCTATTAAAAAATCTGTTCCTATCTTTCTTATAAGAGCTTTAGCGATTGAAAAGCCATAATAAGGCCTCCCCAGAGCCTAATATATGATATATAATCTATGCATTAAAGATTTTCATTCATTTATTGGTGAAAAAGGCCAATGGCATGAACAAAAACTCTATTTAAATATTTTTATTAACAATTTAGAATAGATTTCTAATAAAAAAAACCCACCATGTTTTATTTAGCTAAAGAACATCTGTTTCCTATGATTGTGATGATTCTGTAAGTAGCCCTGTAGATGTTAGGCACATTTGTATGATTAAAATTTGAACCAGAACACCCAGCATGGTGTCAAAACCTCTTTATCAGTTTCATTTACAAGTGTCCTTCCTTCTGATAATCAGAGCAGGATTGTTAACAAGTTATTAACTAGCTTCAGAGCTGTTTGCCCAGGAAATAATTTTATCTCAGAAAAAGAACAACTCTGCTTTTAAAGTAAATTTCAAGATTTTATATGATCTGTAATGTACTTAAAAAAAAACTAACACAAACACACAAACCCAACCGAAAAACAAGCCCCTTGTCTGCTGACAGGACTGTTGACAGTCCCCAACTATAATTGATTGACTTTTTTTTGCCACTGAAAGTGAAATAAAACTAATTTTTCTGGTCAAACGACATCATCCTGAAGGACTAAAGACTATATAATGAAATATATTCTATTGTATGTGTCTGATTAAATAAAAAAAAAGAAAGAAAAATGGTGTAATATGGTGGGAATACTAGGCAGAAACCAAATAGCAAAAAATATTATGATTTTGCCTTTTCCATGTGCCTTGTTAACACAAACACTTTAAGACTTTAAATATTCTCTTTATATTCAGAAAATATATTTTTAGAACTTAATGAGTTTATGGCTATTTTTTTCTAAATGCATTTTCACATGTCTTTAATAATTCCACGGACTAAAATTTGTCCTCATGTAAATCCCCTATTTAAGCTCCTAGTGCAATGATATCATTGATACCACCAGATACATAAAGGAAAAAAAAGAAAGAGAGAGAGACAAGAGTACAGTGGTTATAGTATTTGATTCGAGTGGTAGCAACTAAACATCAAATTTTTACTCCATCCCAGTAAGACTACTGACCATTTGGAATATATTGTGACTCTCTCAGGCTCTTCTGAGGGAACTGTACAGCTCCAAAAACCTAATATCCATTTTAGCATTGCTTTGTACCTTGGTCTTCCACAAACTATAAGACTGCATTAATCCCCGTACCATAGCATTGATTTCTCTCTTTTACCCAATGAATTATTTTGACTAAGCAGAGTATCTCCAGCATCCCAGAGACTGAGAAACTGATAGTACTACCTACGCAGTAGAGGGGAATAGAGAAGAAGTTCAAATTCATAGTCTCCAGTCTTGACTAAGGGTAGTGTTGGGTCTTCCACAATTCCAGTAATTTCTCTGTCTGAAAAGCTTACTGAATTATATTCCTCCACCTTCTGTAGCCAAACCTAACCCCTTGACCTTTCCTGTCAAAACTGATAGACACATTGCTGTGATAAGACTCTATTTTAATGAATCTCCATTTTCAAGTGAAAAGTACCTCAAGCCAGAAACTTCCCAAAGAACTCGTTTCCTCAACCACTTGATTAATATTTATAAAAGGTATTTTCATGTTAATTTTCTGCCTCCCAATTGCTTATTGACAAGAACAGTTACTAAACATAAACTGCTGATAAATGTCAAAAGTAGATGAGCTTTTTTCTAGATATTGTGTTTACTCTCAAGCCAATTGCATTTTTTTCGAAATATGAAGGAAAACCTTAAATTATTGTGTCCAAATTAGATATTAACTTAAAAATGAGAAACAAATACCTGTACAACTTTCTGAGACTGTACATCAACAATAAGAACTCTGTCAAGTGTGGGCTGAGTTACGTAAATGAACTTGTCTTTTACATTAACAGCAGTTGCCCATACACACCGCTGAATGGGATCTCCATCTGCTTTGGGACAAACTTCATCCTACAATTCAATAGAAATAGGGAAAGTGCAAGAATCAAAAGAGTCAATAAATGCAATAGAAAGACAAATTATATTATTTTTCTTCTTTTTTAAGTGTAAAATAAAATCTCAGAAAATTTAGGGAAGGAAAAAGGATAGGCAATATTAGGAGATAGACTAATGTTAGCCAAACTGCATGTTGTAAGCACCACGCAACTCACAAGCACTTTAGTGTAAACCATACACAAGCTTATTTGGATGTTTCCTAGACATTCAGGCAGTTAGCACTGTTGTCCTGAGAAACAAACCCATCTGAAACAATAGTAACGTGTAGAAATAAAGAGAGCAAGAGCCAGGAGACCTTAAAAACAGAAAATTAAATTAGACACACAATGTCTTGTTACTGTGCAGTAGCTAGCAGCTCCCCCATCTGCACCATCACAGTATCTTGCAAAGGCAGGCAGTTATAGACATGTCTTACACTTGCATCTGAGAACACAGCAGTAAGGCAGGCAAATAGTAAATTGGGAAGATGATAATGTATCAATGGAGAGGAAAAGGAGGAGGTGTGGTGCAAGTTGTCACGTGGTATAGGGGCAAAGCAGCAGCAGTTACAGGGATCTGCTTTTTTGGTCACATGGAGTACTGATATGTTGCTTCAAAGGTGCAAGAAGTTTGGTTGCTTCTGCCATAAGACATTCTCATGGCCTATCTCACTAGTAGTAAACTCAATACAAATCAAATCGCTTCTTACTATCATTCCTTCCCCCTCTGCCCTTCCATCCCTGCAAAAGGATGAATTTGGTAAAAAAAAGCAAAATTCCTGTTGACTGCAGTGAATTCATATTTCATAATACATATATTTATAACTATGCACACTTACTCAAAATAGGTCTGTAGTTTACATGCTCACTATTCATATTTTTATATAAATATATTCCCACTCATCATATATGTATTTATATCTATCTATCTGTAACTATTTACTCCCAGTGAAAGCTTGCTTTTATCAAAATTAGAAGTTACTTGGTTAAATACGTTACCATATTTGGAAATTCCCTTTATGAAATAGCATGATTTTTTTCCTATAATGGACATCAAATTTCTGTATAAACAAGGACCTAAAAAATATTCTGCTTGGAAAGGTACAGTATGTGTCAAGCTTTTTTGTTTTCCTGACCTATTCTTCTTTCCCCTCTTAATTTTTCTTCCTTTCATCACAAGGGGCAATTTCACCAAATCATAAGTATTATTTCTTTTTAGCACTTATCTGCTCCTTATTCCTAATTTAGAATGCTCTGTCTGATACATCATAACTGGTCGCTGTGAAAATAATTATATGTCAGCAGATGATGACTTCAGTGTAGAATGAACAGCAAGAGTTGATGAGACCTTAAACAAGTATTCTGTTTCTAAGCACCAGACTCCTTTTAAAAGGAAGGGGAAAAATAATGTGACAGAAAAAAGATATCTAGCACTAAGCAATGCATTTCAAGAAGAAGATGATGCATTTTAACACTAACTTTTCTGTATCAACATTATCTGCCTGCTGTGCCTCTACGTTTGAGAAAATACACTCAATCTTTATATGTCAAAATAAGAAATAGATCAATTTCCAGCTCTAACAGAGGGAGTTTCTTTACAGGAGATCAAAAGTCACTGCTTGTTCCTATGTGGTTCTTAAACCTCAACAAAGGGACGGTCTTTCAGAAATGACATTGATAAGGAAAGGTTACTAAACTCAGGTACCGTGGGATAGCATATAACCAGGAACTTCAGCAGAACTTAGAAAAAAGTAAAAAGAGTAAGATTTATTTTGCACTGCTAAAAAGCCATGCACTTTGAAGGGAGAAGTTGTTTAAATCTGTTTTTTAAAGAATGATAGGTATGGTGACAAATGGGACTTTCACTCTTAAATGTGGCTAAAAGCTTTTCATCACATAAAGTGAAGTGTCAACATAAACAAGTATGTCTCTAATATGATGTGCAATCATCAGATCAATGATCTGTTGTCATTTGCCTTCTGTGCAATTGCCACTTCAATTGGAAGGTTGTTTCACTGATCTCAAATTATATTTTACATTTATTCTAAATATGCCTTGTCTTAGTTCCCTGTTTTATCTAAACAGATAACTACTTTTAGACTGCTCTACACAGTCCTCTTTCTTCCTCACAGAACACCTTCTTCAAATAATGCATCTGTAAATGTTTATAACAACTCTATACTGTGTCATTCTTTTCAGTCGTATTTCTCAGGGACTCAGTTTACACCAGGTTTTAGTGCTGTGAATTCTACAAGGACGCATTCAATATATTATTAAAAAATAACACCAATCAAGGTTTCTCTCACATGGCATCATGCAGGTTAGTGTAAATGATTACACTAATCATACCTCCCATTGTGCGAAGTATAGCAGAACAGGAAAATACTGTAAGTTAAGCACTTATAACTATATCCAGAGTTAAGCCACATCCTTAAACATTTTCCTGAATCTGAGTCTAAAATACTGACTGAAGTGTATTTCTAAATATAATTTCAATGTAAAAGCAATATAGTTTTTTTAATATGTGTATATAGATGTATACACACACATATATTTAAATTAGAAACTACAGGGCATGAGTCTTATTATCTATATAATTCATAAAACTCCTCTTGTTATACTTTATATACAGCAAGTAGAAAGCACGACACTTTCTCAGATCTAAAGCAAAAAATATTAAGTAAAAAATAAATCTACATATATAAATGCAGTTTACTGGTTCTAGAATATTGTTTATGTTGTCAAAAGTTTCTACAATCCAATGCCAACTCCTACTTTGCCCCAAAAACTGAAAAATTAAAAGCAAAAAAAGTGTTCCTCCAAAGTAACAGTGAAAATTATGCACCAAAATTCTCATATGCAAAATAGAGTCTTCTTCCCCAGCATGAATCATTTTACGCAGTTGTTTTTCTAGTTGTTCAAACCCACATTTATCTAGATGCCTCAGAAACAGCTTCAATCAATGGAACTGAAATCTTGCTTTCGAAAAGTTAACGTTTATCTGATTAGACAGTTTGGATTTCTTCTACATTACAGACAGTAATTCTGAGGCTCTAGATTAATTTCGCCAGTGGTTGGGTAATTGGTTAAAATAATTTCTCCTTAAAATATAAGCATAAACTTACTATTTTCTTCTTCTAATTAAAATGTGAACAACCTACTTTTTCCTAATTTATTCCCTCTGAAAAAAAGCTAACATCTGATAAAACATTAATTTATTTCACTGTTTTTTTCCTCCAGACTTTTTAATCAAAAAGTGACTTGCCCTGTAACAAGTCAGCAGATGGAGGAAAATAAATCATTCGAGAAAGTTTTTCAAGGTAGTCTGGGGCAAGAAACTCTCCAGAGAAAACATGTACTTGTAGATTTATATGTGCAAATTCTATGTTTATAAACTTACACTTAATGCAAGGGTCCTGAGTGCGTTAACAAGATTTGAGTCAAGCTCTTTAAGCAGCATAATGAAATGTCTATCTATGCTAGGACTGTCTAAGAGTAAGGTGACATCAACAGGTTACAACACTGCATGTATTAAGACACGAATTTATATATCACCTATTCTACATTAAGTTAGTGTTTACCTGACACTCTGTAGTAAAAATGAGACTGTGGACATTTTTCACATTTTTTTCAACAAATAAAGGTTAACAATCTTGCATTTACTACACTTACTGTGCTGTAAGAGTGTAACCCAAAGCAATTTCTGTGGACTAACAAGTGTGTTTCCAGTTCATTTCCTGTGGAAACTTTGCTCTGCCATGTAATCACATTAATTATTTTGAAATTAAGTATTTGTTCCCACCTCCAGCACATATTCAAGTGTGAGATGGCCTAGTTCACTGAAATATGGCCACTATGAGCTAGTTCTTGTAATAACGAGGAAATCAGGATTATGTTGAAATCAAAAGGATTTTTCCATTGGTCTCAACAAAGGCATATGTTTCAATTCCTTCTTTCCCCACTCCCAGCCTCCTGAAATAATTATTCTAATTGGGATTCATTGAGAAAGGAAAATAAAAACACTTCTGCATAAGAATTAGAATTTAAAGGCTTTGGATAATATTAATTTGCAGAAGATAAATAGAGGTTGCATGTTAGTGAGGAAAATGTCCCAAACACTTCAGAATGATGAGACATTTAACAGCTGAAAGACTCTACTTGGTCCATGGTTAAGAATCTATTTGACAACAGGTTAAAAAACCAGCTGTCAAAGCTGGTATAACTAAACAACAACCTGCATCAGAAAACAGAAAGAAGTTTATTTCTGTCTCTGTGCATCTAGAATTTTCACTATCAGCCTAATAAAAGTCTACTTTCATTTGATATTAATTTAGAAGATTCAAGTAATTTAGGAGATTCTGGGAAGGAGAGGAGGAAGCTCTTTATAATTTCCTGTGAACCATGATGATCCAGTAAAACACTACATCTTTTACTTCACTTTAAACACAATGAAAGTCTAACTGATTCCCATGTTAGACGCACACTAAAGTGCTTTGCTGTATTGACACTCAGTTGCATAAGAGGCAATTAAATATTTAGATAAGGGTTCTCAAGTATATAGTTATTGAGAAATTTTATTTACCTTTAGCAAAATTAACATACCTAAATACGTACGTGTGTAACTACTGCAACATTCATTCACAATACAATGCAATGCCATGTAGAAACATCTGAGTTCATTCTTTTACAGGAGCTCAGCTAAAGGTAATTTATTTTGTTGACAGGCAAACAGGAAACCTGGGGAGGAACACTGCAGTATCACGTGTAATATCCAGACGTTTTCTGTAACACCTCTGGTACCTAAACTGCACTGCAGAATTTAAAAGCATTCCTATACTTTAGCAAATGTTTAGCAATGAAACAGGTCTACTGGGGTTTTACTTATCACTTGAACAGCTAATTCAAAAAAGTGTAAAGAAATGGGAGAGATTTAAGCAAGCATGCATTTCCTTTAGGTATATGTTAAGAGGTAACTGATGGAGATTTTATCAGCAATAGCTACCGTAGATGTGAAAGGCTATGTAAAGCCACCTCAAAACATGCAGTATAGCAACATCTCTAATTAGTAAAGTTATATGACAGTCATGGAGAATTACTAATGAGCAGTTTATGACATGAACTCTTACCACTAAACGATCACATGCTGAACTTGATAAAAATCTGATCCTGGGACAGAACTGGGTTATTTTATTTTTCTTATTTAGAGAAAACAGATTTTCCAAAGAGGCTTGAGGAAGATATGATATTCTTCAAAGGAAGAAATAGTTATCTAAAGCTTCTGAGTCAATGATTTTTTTCCAAGAATATACTACCGTTGTCATAGTATTAACAGCATATGCAGGGAATTCTTTTAAACTCATGTTTCATCCTTCTTCTAGGAGGAAAGTAATCTTCAAGGTTTTTTTCAAAATTTCAAAATTTTTTACTGAAAATTATGTCTCAATTTTTTCTTTTTTTGGAATGCAGAGTGAACAATGATGCCACTATGAGCAGAAAAACATAAGGATATATTTTCCAAATATTTCTAATTTCTCTTGCAGGAATAAAGACTTATAAACCACCATATGTGAGGGAAGATGTTTCTGGTGTTCAGGGAAATATTGTTGAATTTAAGGGGCAAAATGACATGTGTGTAGGTACAAAGCTTAATTTCTCTCTATATATTCACCACACCTACCCACAAACCAAAGACATCCAAAGAAGGACAAGTCTATACCTACTTTAAAATGAAAGTTATCAAGTAGACTACTATGCTGGTTTCTTTTTTTTTTTTTTTTTCAGAGTATATAATTAGTATGCTACTTTAGGTTTGAAAGCTACAAAAAGGAAACAAGTTTGACTTATCCATCCTGATTATTACCACATTTCAATAAAAATACACTTAAAATCTAGGCTGCACTTTAGACCAATAAAATTTTAACAGACTTCTTAAATAATCAGCTTTTGAATTAAACAGCCATAAAAAAAGCTTTTTAGCTTATTTTTGGCTGTGTCAACCTAATTTCACTTAAGCAGCACAAATCAAGGTATGATTAGCTGTTCAAAGCATAATTATTCACACTAAAATAAATCTTGCTGCTGAGCACAGCAGCCTTTGACATCAATAATGATAACTGAAGAGGCAAATTCCATTGAGACAGTTCTGCTGTTATTTCAGTGTGCTTTAGGCATTAGGGAAAAAAATCAAAGTGTACAGCTCATGGGTTATTATGTATTTCAAGGTCACTCATTTAAATCCAAATAATGAGAAAAAGTTATTATTTTTGAAAGGTGATAGATCATATGGAACAAGTCATAATGCAGTGACTAGTACCAAGTGTTCCTGTGAGAGAATGCATCATGTCAGCTAGCAATTTGATTAGCAGTAAAGGAAAAACATCAAAAGAATAAATGGAAGTGGAGAATACACTACTGTTTTTATGTACACTACACATGGAAACTACTCCATAAATGCACAGAATTTGGTGAAATCAGCCATAAATCTGTTAACAATAAAGTTATTGAAACTACTTATATGAATTGTAAGTTGGAGTCAAAGCATCAATCATCTCCACCAACTTCAGTGGAGCTGTAAGAGTGTTTATCAGGATAGGGATTTGCCTCATGATAGCTGACATTTTAATATAGACAAACATCCAGTGGAGAAAAAGAAACCATTAAAAATAATAACTTTAGATCTTATACTTAATAGAGAGAGAATCAATCCCTGATTCACAGAGATGCACTTAAGTGGGGGGGGGGAACAAAAACAAACAAACCAGAAATAAAAAGTAGAGAGCTGTTAAAGGAAAGGACTGGGAAAAGAGAAAGACAGCCAAAGAAAATAAAGGGTTTTAAAAGTATACAGGGAATATTCAATCTAAAAGAGAGATTGAAAGTTTGAATTTGATCAAGGAAAATACAGGAAACTTTGAGTCCACCATTATAAGCTACTTATTAATTGAGAAGACATATCTGAATTTATCAAGCAGAAAACACTAAACTACCAATGATAAATTTTTATCTAAAGAAAACTATAAGTGAGAAAACACTACAAATAAATTTAATAAAATAACTTGCCTGAAAACCGAGGAGTTTTTCACTAGGCTTAATATGTCTCTGAAATTCACATTCCACTGGTTGTATTACTTTGATGCCATCTTCATAAAAAACATAAAACATGTTCCCAATTCCCAGACCTTAGGAACAAAAACACATTGAAATGTATAAAATTAAATAATGACAAAAAGAAAATCCTTGTCTTAAACTAAAAACCTCATCACATTTTTGGTACGAGATCAATTTGTTAATGCATATAGTGCTAATACAGCTAAGCCTATGGGATCTTTTTTTATAAAACTAAAACAAAACTGTTATGTTATTCAGAATTTCACATAGTTTTATCCATTGGCAAGACAGTGTCTTTATGAATACAGATCTAGAAATATATAGTTCGACAGCTGCAGTAAAGAAAGTGATCTTGTGAAATCTTCTACACTGAAATCAAATTAATATAAATTCTCCATGTATTCTTATTTTTCTTTTTCTGAGGGATGGAAGAGCTAAAGTAATTTCTGTGTAACGTTGAAAGAGAAGTTCTGAATCTTTGTTATAAACCCTTATTTGACATTTCTTTCAGTCAGAAAAGGAAATATTCTCTATTGTATTTTATTGGAAAGCTAGAGTTGGGCAGATATTCATTCCAAGTTTGAAGGGCCAGAAATGTTTATAGAACTGTTCAATCCTTCTACCGCAATGTTGCCAAATGAGAGGCATGATGTAATGTTTTGTGGAGAAGGTGTGAACCAGATCTGTAGCACAAAGTCTCATAATATCTGTGGTCATGCTCATGACCACAAAAAAGGACATTCTCCTTAGTTTACCATGTGCCAATTAAGACAACAGTTGTTGATTTGCTATGTGGATGCTATGATGGATGATCAGTTCATATTTGTAAAATTCAATGAAGAAAATCACAGTACCCATAAAATTACCATTATAACCAACTCTGACAGCTGAACTGTGGGCTACAATGATAAAAATGTACATGTATCCTGGGTATAGGGCCTAAGCTTCCACTTCGCATAGCAATATCTGGTGTAGGAACACAAGGGAATAAAACCCAGGAAAAATAAATTTGAGTCTGAAATTCTGCTTATCCTAAATTCTGAAGGAAAACCTATGTTAATAGAGAGAGAACACATCTTAATATCAAATAAAATAATGAGAACATTAAGGGCGGGGGGAGGGAGCATGTGTTTGTGTATAGATGTATGTATGTACACACATACATAGAAGTTCCTAGGAATCACATAGGTTAATACAGTCATTTAAAAGGTAGTGATATGCATAAGGTTGTCAGGCCATGCCCAGAACAAGCACGTTCAATTATCTTTTGAGAAGTCTTGTGGAATCACTTCCCACTTCTGGCCAAGTTTTCCTAAAAAGAAAGGACAGTCTCCAAGCAGGGTTTTCCTCATTTTTTATCAAACCTATCTATTAACAGGTTACTAAAAAGTGGGAGAGGAATTTGTCTATGCTGCATTTGGTGTAGCATAGAAGCAGGCTCAGGTTCAAGGAAAACTTACTAATCATGTCTATTCTGAGCATACAGTGCACTAAGGGCAATATGCCCACTCTGGCCAACAGGTACTTTTGTATGCCTTTGCAGGTAAATCATATAGCCTATGTAAGATAATACGTCAAGGTCTTTCTTTAAAAAATGTCTGAGACTGCATACTGTAAGAACAGCTGGAATTTGTAGATAAGCCTGACTGAGGTTAGGCTGCCCCTACCAGTTAACACAGTGTAGAGATCTATAGCTGAGCAACTGGCTTATTGTATCTTGGTGATAAATAAATATGTGGAGCTGGCTGGGTACAAACCAAGGTTTTCCCTTTTCCCTGGTCATCTTGACTAAAGTATATTATAGTTATTAGCAGGATAAATAATACCAGAACATGAGGAATTAAATCAGGTGATAGCCCCAAGTGATACGGACATTTGATAAAGTCTCCTAAAACTTCCTCCTCAGTTGCCAATACTCCAAGACAGACTTTCCAATGTAGAGATAATATCCATGCATAGTAACCCAGCCCAGACTTTGAAGGCTTTATTTCCAGTGTCTGGATAGTAATGTTCACCAAATTGTTCTTCAAAATCAGTGAAGGAGACACAGTAAGAAATGTCATTCTTCCATTTCAATACTGAGTTAGGGAAGTCAATTCATATAAGTGTTGTGATTTAATCCTAGCCAGCAACTAAGCACCAGGACAATTGATCCAATGAAATAATCCCCTCTTCCAAGGTATTATGACCCCAAAACAATTCCTTTGAGTATGTGTCTACAAATATCTGTACAAATATCTAATTGATACAAATATCTAATCACTTGGGCAAGCCACTTGTCACAACAATGGAGGAGCTATTCCTCTAAAGACATCTGACCTAATTTTGCAACCCTCCCCCCACCAAACCAGAAACAACCCAGCACATTTATAATACAGTGCCAGAAGCAACAATAAATGCAATTGTATTTGCTTCATTTAGACTGAATCTATATTTAAAACTGGCTAACACTGATTTGAAAGAAATGGTGGTGGGTTGGGTTGGGTTTTTTTGCACATAGATTAATATATCGATATATTTATACATGTGTATATATTTTATTATTATTGTAATACAAATTAACGTACCTTCAAAATCCTTTCAGATTTTCTGACGCATACTCTTTTTACACTTACACAAGCAAGAGTTGTGATAAGGCTTTTGTGTACCCCATATGCATTGCAGGCACTAAAGCCCATCTACAGTTTCACGATCTTAATTGTCCTACTAATCACCCATCTCTCCTTTCCTATCTGTTAATACTTAGATAACAGAAAATGACAGAGCATGTATGGCCCACAGAAGTTAGTGGTGATGCTTATTGGCATCTTCAGGGTATTGGTCTCTTGTAAATGAACTCCAACCTTGCAACTAGTAACAATATTTGTTGGAAACACAGGGACTGGCCAATGAGAAACACACGTGAGATCAAGAAAGTCTGCTCTAGAAGATGATATTGTCTCTTCACATTCTCATTCTCTACTTTAAATTGCTTTCTGTTTAGTTTCACAACACTCACTGAGAAATTTGAATGTCTTTACCATAAGCACTCTGGTAAGCTACTATTTTTTATTGGTCTGTATTGTCACAGAATTTAAGTTTTCCTAAGTGCTTTCTAACCACTGAAAGCAACACAGGACTTGACTTGAAAAGACAAACCTCTAAAAAAACAAGGGGGTGCCAATCATGTTTTCAGTTTTATTCAAGATAAAACACAAGATAAACCACAAGTGATACCTTCCCAATGAGCAGTGAGAATACTATGTGTTTGAAAACCTTGATGTTAGAATTTTGTTGTGCATCAGTTTAATTGTTAACAATGGAATTGTATGAAACTCTGAACACATCATTTGTACTCTGCAAGGCCAATACAGCAGAAGGATCACAGCTGAGCTCCACTATAATCAGGGAACTGATTGTTTATACCAGCTAAGCAACTGGCAAAACAAGAATATAAAAAATAAAACTAGTTCATATTTGTAAACACACTGGGAAATACCAAAGGTTACTATGTAATTAGGCAAATGAAATATCAATTTTTTTGAATCTTTAAATTAATTAAAATAAATCTTTAAGAAACATGCAGAAATACCATTTGCAGCATCAATTCATAGCAAAGCCTGATCCACTTACAGTAGTATCAATCTTCCAGTGGAAATAATTGAAACATTTCCTATTCCTGAAATACATTAATTCCTGAATTGCAACTTTAAATTAAGAACAGGCTACTTAGAGCAACGAAACGAGAGCTCATGACAACACTTCAATTATGATATTTTTCTGCAATATGCTTTTTGAGATTATTTCATATATATGAAAAGTAATACCTATCTTTGTCAGTAAAATATACTTTCCATGCTTTCTATGTTATTAACACCTGATACTGTCTGTATTTATATCTGTCCTTCAGTTGGTCACAAACCACAAACCTCCATTCCCCCTCCCAACATTTATTTACAAACCCTTCCTCAGTATAAGAAGAAAATGCTTTGTCTCATTAAGCAAGAACAGGTACCTCAATTTTAATTAAACTGTTTAAGATTATAATTTTGTCAAATAAGAATGATTCATACAAAAAGATCAATCCCAACAGCATATAAGCTGATTGGTTGGAAGCTTTATCATGTCAGCAAAGAAACAAAAGTTAAAGGTCTACATTTTATATCCAAGCTTCTTTTTGTATCTCTTTGAGTACCTGTTTGAAATTTTTGAACAGCTTATTATTTCCTTCTCTCTACCCAAAAGGAAAAGCAGTTCACAAAGGCATAAGCATTTAAAGGATTATTTTCCACTATAATTTTTCTTTAAATCAAATCCCTCAAATGTTGCAAGGGGGAAGGTAATTACTGTAACTGTAGAGTATGAACAACAGAAAAAACCACAAACACCACACAGAAGGAACAATAGATGAGCTTTTCATCATAATATAGAAAATATGAAAAAAGCCATCTGTATTAGTACCTTGCTCTCGCCACAATATGTTTGCAACTGCAGCATGTAAAAGAGAGAAAGAACAGAAAACACAAATGAACAAGAAAAAAAAAACCATGAAATGATATATCCGTTCTGAAATAATTATGATGCTTTAACCTCTGATTCATTAAGATACTTCTACAGGTAAATCAATGGAAACAGTGAATTAACAATAAGAATAAATAAAGTTCTCTATGTCACGTGACAGAATTGTGATTAGCCATCACAATTATTGGAGTTGAAGGTAAACCCCATCACCCCCCATTACACCTCCCCTCCCCATGTTAACTCCATTAGCCTTTATCAATAGTGTGTTTCATAATCCATTACAAAAAGCATTGGAGTTTGCATACACATTCATGACTTCTTTAAGCACTGGACTTTGAAGAGATTTATTTCAGGACATAGTTATGAGAGAAACATGCAAAACCAAAATGCATAGAAGATACTCTTCTGTATTGCTCTAACACAGCCATGCTACCAAAGTTGTCATGCTGTATAATGTTTGACATTATCTTTGGAAGACCAAGACATGATAACCAGTTAAGTGTTTAAGTTGGTTTTTTCCATGAGAACATAAGTTGTATTTGGCCATCTTGTTTACAATTGGATTTTAGACCTTTGAGATCAATGAAAACTAATTATCCTAATATTGCCCTTTCTGTCTGGAGAGAATAAAAAGAAAGCAAATATAATTTTGCAAATTTTAAATATTTAGAGCTCAGCATGCCATGGAATAAATTGTTTAAAACACCATTGCTGAAAACCAAAGTGTTTTGTAAAGTAATGAGCTTAAGAAATAGAGAAAAATTTAAAGGAAAGGAATACACCACAGAGAACATGTATATGTCACACACAGATATAATGGAATTGTGATGTTCATTGAAACACAGTGTTGCAAAAGCTAAAAACATTAATGTGCTTTAAAAAATGTTTGGAAAAAGTAATGGAAGACACACGATTGAAAATGATGTTGGTACACAGAAGTTCCTCAACTGCTGACTACTCAAGGTTGAGAGTAGAAATAGGAAAAACTATCACTCCAGAAAAGTCCCAATGATTTTCCCAAGCATCTTTTACTAGGCACTGCTGAAGACAGGACCAAGATGGGCTTTTTGCTTCATGCAGTGTAGCATTTCTCTCGTTCTTGAGCTCTGAAAGAATATACAGAGACCCAGATATGTAGAAAGGTCCTTGGAAACAGTGTCAATCTACTTTCTGACAAGCTCATGATTCAGAGGCTTAGGATGATAGAGCTACTGGGCTTTTCTTTTTTCTCTCCCTGTCCTCTACTAGTTTTTGTCTCCTGATTTTTTTTCACAAATTGTCTCAACTGAGCTACCTCATTATATGACCTTACACGCAGTATTTAAACTGTGTCATTCAATTATCCCTTGATAAAATGAAGGTGGTGATTACTTTTTACCTTTAGTGCTTTGAAGTGTGCAAATGAGATCCCCATATAAGCAGAAAGTAGCAGTAATACTGTTGAAGTGATACTGAATACTGGAATAAAAAGCAGAACATCAGTTCAGCTTTCAAACATGCTCAGTCTGTGTTTTATTATCTTTAAACCAGCTTAATTCTCTGGACTATTATGTGTGCATTGTTTTCAAATACCATCCTTGCCTTTCCTTTAATATTTGAACCATTCGAATCCAATAAACTGCCAAAAGCCAAGACTAGTAGAGTGTGCCATCTTGTCACTTAGGCTGAGTAGTAAACTTTTACATCAGGAGGCAGAATTTCTGTTGGACTGCTGCTAAGGTCAAAATGGAGTCAACATGTTTTAAATTTATTTCTCAATCAACTGCCATTATACTTGCTCTTCTGATTTCAAGTTGTTACTTTCAGAAGAGACTAGCTTTGAAGGAAGTCTTGACTATATTAGCTAAGTGTGTATCCTCCAGACATCTAGCTGCTCTGAATGAAACTTCTTGGTGACTAAACTGCTAATATCAGTATGACTCTTAGATTTATATCCAGTGCTGACAGCACAAAACAGATTTGGTTTACTGTCTATTTCAGTGGCAGACATGAACAGAGTATTTAACACGTCTCTTCTAAATAACGTTTGGCTGCTTATGTTTAAACTATTTGATCATTCTCCTAAACTAGACCTCTGATTATAAGTTGCAATCATGAGATGGAATATTAGTTTGATGTTTTATTGACAGCTATTACTTTTTATATAAAGACCTAATCAGTAGATCATCAGTACTGCAACTACAGAAAGAATGGATGGAAAGGTTTAAGAGATCTTAAAATATTTTAGTTTAGACAAGAACAAAAATGTGTTGCTTTGTATAAAAAGAACATTTAAGAGAGAACCATATCTTTATGACTTTAGAACTACAGAAATTTTTTTTTTTCATTGCAGGATGAAATCAACTGAAGTCTCCCCAAAGAAATTCCATCACCAAAAGGAGAAGAAATTGGGACAATATAGTACTGTCCTTCCCATCAACTAAATACGCCACTTGCTTTGTGAGCACTATGCAGTCAAGTCTTCCTGTATAAAAACTGACAACTTCAAAGAGGGAATGCTAAGGTGCTTATGTTTGTTTCCCTTTGTCAAAGTGTTAACATCAGTCATTTGTACTTTGACAGAGAGGAGGAGAAAAGAAACAGCCCTGGGGAATGCCGCAGGTGACTGGCCTCTGCGTGGAATTGGTGGCACTGATCACAACTTTTGGGCCTAGCAGTTCAGCCAATTTCCAATTCACCCCACTGTCTGTGCACCCAGCCTGTACTTCATCAGTTTCTCTTTGTGGGTGTCACAGGAGACAGTGTCCAAAACATTTTTAAGGACAAGATAAACAACATTCACTCCTCCCCTCATGCACCCTGCCAGTCACCAGATTGCAGAAGGATGTCAGGTTTGCCAGGCATTATTTCCTCTTTGTAAATCCATGCTGACTGCTCCTAAACACCTTCTTGTCCTTCATGTTTTTGGGAATGGTTTCCAGGGTTATTTGCTCCATCTCCTTCCCAGGGATCAGTGAGGCTGATACGTCTATCATGTCTTGGATTCTCCTTCTTGCCCTTCTTGAAGAGTGACACTGGCTTTCTTCCAGGCTGCATAAACCTCCCTTGATCACCATGATCCCTCAAAGATTATTAAGACTGGCCTTGCAATGCCATGGGCAGCTTGCCCAGGCATTTGTGGGTACATCTTATCCAGGCCCTTTGACCTGTGAATGTCCAGTTTGTTTAAAGGGTCTCTAATCTGATCCTATCCACCATGGGTAAGGCTTCCTTACCAGAGGAAGACTTCCTTCCCAGTCTTTTCCACTGGTGTCACATTGCTGGGGGTATTTTTGCCAGTAAAGACTGACGTGAAGACCTTCAGTACAACGTGGCCCCTTCCATGTCCTTTGTCACCAGGTCCCCTGCCCCCCTCAACAGAAGGCCCATATTTTCCCTAACCTTCTTTTTGCTGCTAAGGTCCCCATGGAAGCCCATCTTTTTCCCTTCATGTCCCTCACCAGATTCAGCTCCAAGTGGGTTTTAGAACTTCTAACTTTATTCTTGCGTGCCCAGACAGTGGCTCTATATTCAGATGACAGTTCTGTGTTTGTCTATGTCATCTTACATAGTCTTTGTTCTGTAATAAAGCAAATTAATTTCCCCAGGGCAATGTGGAGGATTTTCTTTAAAATTAATTTTCTCTCCACATTTTGAGGAAAGAACGATGTAATATATGGCATTTGAGGTCCCGTAAATTTAGCCATAAAGTTCTACATTTTATCAGTCTTTTTTCTAGGGGTGATATGGGAAAGAAAATAGAAAGTAATTACAATTATTCAACTGTGTGGAACTACACAGCATCAAATGAAATGATTTAAGATGCTAAGTACAGGACACATTAATTTGTGTTAATGCAAAATGATACATATGGTCCTGAGCTTTGCTTAAAAAAAAAAGGGGGGGGGATAAAAAGAGTGCTTTAAAAGCCCCACACTTATTAATTTTAAAATTAACAAATCAGTTTGAAGAAAACTGAGACATTATTTAAGAGTGCAATATAAAATCATAAATAACAGCCATCACCTCACCTAATACAGATCAAGAAACCTCACTTATTTTTTTTAATCAGTCCTATAAATTCTATTCAAGAAAGATGTCCAGTCTGACACAAAGACTTCAATGTTGGAACAAGTACATCTGTAGATAAAAAGTATGCTAAAGAACATATTGTTTACCTTCCTTTTTGGTTAAGCAAAAATTAACATCTTCAGCCACACCCTATACTCAATTCTCACACATTTATAAACTTCAAGATGTAAAAATACATAATTATTGATAGATCTCAGTTCTGGTTTTAAGAGAGAACACCACCATCTTCTCTTGTGCCGTATCTCCCCAATTTATAAAAAGAAGGGTATTCAGACAACATACAGTTGTTAATAATATCAGGAGATGTACTGGCAGCCTTGCAGAAGACATTGTATTCAAGGAGTTAGTGAACTTTAGCAGGCTGTCTGCTACATTGGGCCTTGTACTTAGGGCTTGAGAAGCCTGTATGTTAGCATGGGTAACTGCTGCAAGGGTATATGCTGGAATGCCCATAATAGCCTGCGCTGCACACTGGTGGGTGTTATGACAGAGATAGCATTGCAACCTGTCAGAAGATATATGGTTTTGTTTGTTACACAAGATAAAAGCCACCACAGTATGGGAGGGAGAGGCAACCTCTCCATGGACAGGATCTGCGCAGCATGCCATGGGAAAATCCATCCGGATTTTACCTGATGCTGCATGAATGCAGGGTGCCCTGAAGGGGCATCTGAAGGGACGTAAAATTTACTTGCTATTATATTCCTCTTTTTATTCTATCTTATTAAAGCAGCTATTTTATTACAACATTTGTTGTTGGGCCTTTTATATCCAAAAAGAACCCTGCACTGTACCTCTCTCTCCGCTCCCCCCTCCCCTTTGAGTGCAGAACAGGGGAGAATCCATGTTTTCTTGAAAGAGGATTTTTTTCTTTTTTTTTAAGCACACTTACAGCTCCATAAAAATCACTCTTCATGGTCTTTACTTAGCTATTCTATGCTTTTCTGCTCAGACCCAGCCTTTGATTATGAGTAGCTAACATAACATCTGAAAGCCTACTCTTCATCTTTGTTATTCATTTTCTATGTTGGCTGAATGGCAATAGGTTGCACGTTTTTCAGTAAACTCTGTCCTTAGTACTTCATGAAATTCTGCTCCAGACTGAGACTGTAACAGCAGTCCAGATTCTTATCCCTTTTGGATGGAAACAACAACTGCAAAAATCCATGGTATTTCTGTTATTAAATGAACAAGAGGGTACTACAATGTCACTTTCCAAATAAATTCTGTATCCTACTCCTTGTCACAGTGGTAATAAATGTCATTACATTCACTTTTCTGTCTCAACAGCCAATGTCACAGCTTTCAACTATGCCAACTACAGCATTCTTCCTCCCTAATTTTCTTTTTTCCAAACATTTAAGGCATAACAGTGGAAATAAAGTGTGTGTGTATATATATATATATAAAAATATATAATTTTGTAAGATTGACATTCAGTGAGTTTGTAGATTAAATGCTTCCTTTTGGCAATATAATTAGTTGTTCACATTATCAGTAATCAACACACAATACTATATATATCCAGAGAAAAACAAGATCAGGGCAATAAGATTCAGAAAAGAAACTTGTTCTTGAAGTACAATACTTCATTTTCTTCCAGAAACAGTTTTCCCTCTTCTATCACATGCTTCAGTGGTCATCATCCAAGAAAATGCTGAATGAGCTTTGAAAAGCTATTAACTTCTTCAAAATTTTTTTAAAATTAAAAACTGTCATTCTTTTGTACCTATTTTATGTATGTGTGATTGACTAATCTGAAATTTTCCTTTCTTTTCTCCTGGCATTGCGTATTATGAAAGCTAAATAAAATGTTTTCATAAAATGTTATTTTGTTGCACTGGCACTCAAACAAAATGGGTATCAATTAAAACCTTAAAATCTGAAAAAATTCCTAGCTTGCTGCACTAAGAGAACAATGCAGTTTAAAATGGCTTTAAGAAGAGGGAAAAACAGCAGAAAGACATCTTTCCTGCATTATATATTATTCCAAGAAACAGGGGGGGGAAATACACTGATATCTTCTGAAGGCAAATAATGATTGTTCATGAATATAGAACCACTGTTGTTAATTCCAGGTTTTGTCTCATCAAAACACAAGCTTTCTATTTAAAATTCTGTAAATATTTTACCTGAATTTCTATCAGAATATAACAGCTGATAAATAAAAATTAACAGTTTCATATCAGCTGATTGTGCTAGACTTTGCACCATCAGACAGGAAAACGCTGACCCTTTCCAAGCCTTCAATCCCATAAGGGCAAGAGGTCACAAGCAGATGTAATAGAAAACAGGACAATGAGGAAGATGGAATAAGGTCATATGGCAAAAGTGTGGAATTCAACATTATTTTTCAGAATTGTCTCACCATAATCTGCTGTACTTTTAATTGCATAAAAAAGTAATTTCAAGATGTTTGAAGGGATGCTGTCTGCCTACTTCACTGACAGCCACCATCATTGTCAACTGCTCTGGTTAATCATATACACGGCATGAAGAGAAAGTGTCTGTTATCTTTTTTTTTTTTCTCATATCTTTGCTGTATAAACACATGCCCTTATGTTACAGGGTAAATCTATACCATCATTACTGTCTGGTTGCTGAGCCACACAAGTTTTTATTTATTATTTTTATTAAAAAAAAAAAAGTGCCAAAAGTGAAGACAAGGTTAAGGTGATTTACTTTTTGCTCAACTTCCACTATCAAGCAGAATTAAAACATTTATGAACATATCTGCTTTTAATTTTATTCTTATTTTATAAGAAATTCAGATTTGTTGGGTTTATATACAAATATAAATATATATAAACCTTAATTTATTTGTGAAGCAAACACTTTTTTTTTCAAAGTTATCTATTGCTTGCTTCAACTATTTTTAAAGTAATTATGTCAATACAAATTCTATCAAAATTCCATTCTGTTCTTATGTGACATGCAGTTTAATTTCATTTCATGTTAGGTTAACACAATAACCAAATATCTATTTTTCTGAATATTAAACTATTATTTGTCAGTTAAAAGTCACAGTTGACACGTTACTTTTGGTCAAATATGACCATGTTAGCTTATTGTTCTTTTATTTATTTTCTATAAATCTTTATAATGAGTCATGCTGAAGTCCTTTCCCACAGCACATTAACTCAATGCAGTCTACACTACTAGGAAGAAAAAATGGTTCATGAGCTGAATTTCTATCCTATACTTGGAAGTTTGAAATAAAGTCTGCCTATGATGCTGTCAACAAGTACAAACTTGTTTAGCTCTGCCATAAAATAAAATGCCAGCATAAATTATCTCTGAGGAAATTAGGTAAATAGGTACCAGTCAGTATAAGATGTGACAGGAAGATTCTATTAAAGTTGCATAAAGCCGTTCAGAGAGAATTTAGGCCATAAATCACAGTCAAAAGGCTTTTAGTCTCATTACAAGTTCTAGATAGTGGAGATGCCTGGTTGCTTATGATGGCCATAAACCTGTCAAGTCAGTAGCATTCAGATCACATAATCTCTTGTTAGGTGATACGACCATGACGTTACGTAAAAAAGGCACAGTTAGAAATAGATCTACTTAATGGCATGAAACAAGTATATTATTTTTTAAATTTAGCCCCAAGACACAGTGCATGAGGTAGATAATTTTTATCCTGCTTTGTGTGACAAGGTGAAAGAATCTGTAGGAGAAGTTGCTTTGCAATATATGACGATGTCATAGTGGGTGAACTGAGTAACACAAGAGTCTGTGACTGATGACCAAGAGTAAAAGCTACTAAATATTAAAGTATCATCAAGTACTGTCAAACTGGTCTTGAAAATGCCTTAATAGCATTACTTGATAACTTTCTATCATGACAGTTGTCTCCCCAAGGTGCATGCATATGTCTCAATAAAATTTAGAGAAATTCTCAAGAAGTCATATTAATCAATGACAAATGAAACTGCATTTTATAAAATAAAGTTTTGGAAAACATAAGAGAAATGCAAGTATTGTAAAAACCAGAAATTAAAATAAACAACAACAAACCCACAAAACTGTTTCACTTTAAAGGGAACAGCATGTGTTTTCATAATCTATGACTCTAGTTTGATAGGATTTTGCTATGTTGAAACAGAAGAAACCAATGCAGAACTGGTGTACTTGTCAAAGTCATCAAGAAAGAAAAAAAAAAAAAGAATTTTTAAAGCTATTTTACTTCAACATATTTTACTAATAGCGAAGATAAGAATTTTAAGTATCTGAAAATCACCCCTGAAATATTCCCTTGTCTTTGATGATCAATCTTTTTTATTTTCCTATTTTCTGTACTGTCAGATTTTCTTCTTTAGATCTGTAGATTACATTGATACAGTCTATTCCATTATTTCAATTTAAATCTTCCCATGCTAGTATAATTTTTGTTTCCTATCTTTTTTTAAGCTTACAAAATGGTTTATTGATAGTCCTTAGCTATGCATCATATTCCATTTTCAACTAATGCTACTTTGACTAAAAATTAAAATTTGGACCAATTCCACTGGTCCTAATACTACCCAAATGTAACCTAAATAAATAAATAGATCCGACAGATGGAAGTTGCCATTTCTTCTTCCTCTATTTATGATTATTATTGTACTTTGTATCAACAAAAAAGGCAGTAACATCTTGCCCACTCTATTTTCTCATAAATATATTGTCAAGATATACTGTCAAATTATCTTTGTTCTATATTTAAATTCTTCAGCTTCCAGACAGTGTTTCAACAAGAACAAGCTGATGATTTTGGTTTGCCTTATGGCTTCTAGAAGTTGGGTTAACCCAAATCTGTGTTTGTGACCATCAAAGGTAGTCATCAACATAAAGCTGCAGTGGAGCTGTCAATTTGTGTGCTCATGCTTTAAAGGCTGCTAAATCCAGTAGTATGGAGGAGAAAGCTATCAGGTAATAAAAGAGAGTTCCTTAAAATGCAGCTGCATGTACTGCAAGCTGGAAAATGAAAAGCCACCTTTATCAATTACTGCAGAGATGCTGGAGTGCTAGAATAAATATCCTGTTTGCAAAAAGAGGGAAATAGCAGTCCTTAAGACAAGAACTAGCTTTAGTTACATTAACATCCCATTTTTGTGCTAATGGAAGAAGTTCCAGCAGCATGATATTCCTTTACACTAATGCAGCAGAAAAGGCCCTGGAAATCATCACAAACGGTTGCTAAAGATAAAAGAAAAGCATTGTGATGCCAGAGCTACTCAAGGTTTAAATTGTACTGATATGAACCAGATTTTTTTTTTTTAATGTTCCATTGACAGTATTGTTCTATAAATATTTTTTTCTGTATTTGCACGGAAGCAGGATAATAATTGGAAACAGAGGCTGATTAAATACTTTCTACCTTACAAAGAAACAAAAAAGAGGGTAAATGATGTGTAGTCAAGACAAACATTTAAAATAACCAGGTCCAAATGAAATACATAAAAATACTTGCTAAAAGTTGTTTCGGATGTTTGGTCTGGTGCTATTAGTTTTGAACAAATTTCAGAATATATCATAAAGTTCAAGAGGAGTAGCACTACATATGCCCCTAGTAGCTCCCCCACTCTCTGAAACTTAGTAACTCAAGTAGTTGTAGGCTAGTTAGACTGGGGTATATGTCACAGACAAAAGAATACACAACACTTGCACAGAATTAAATTCAGTAAGAAATGAAAGGATGAGAATATGATTATAGGTCAGCTAATACGTTCTAATGGAAACTAGGTCTTTTCAAACAAACTTGATTATATTCTTTGATGCAGTTAGAAGTTTGGTAATGTAAAAATTCATATAGATGTAACCCAGAATTTTGCTAAATATCTACTTTGTTAACACAGAATATTCTGATTAAATATTAGAGTTACACAATAGCAGCAAAGTACATGTTAACTGAATTAACAACTGTCAAACTGATTAATCAGAAAAAGTAGTTTTCATTGTTAAATCACTAGTAAAAGGAGAAGACAACAGTGCTGGAATGGGTCCAGAGCAATGGGTAGTGAGTCTTGTCTTAAGGATTTTCATCAATGATCTGTAAACAAACATAAAATCGTTTCCTAAGAAGTCTGCGAATTACCTGTTAAGGTAAGTAACAGACTTTCAAAAAGTTGTTTGAATTACTTTGTTAAATACATCTCTAAAATAAATTACATTTTGATATAGCCAAATCCAAATTTAGACATCTAGGGAAATGTAATGCAGACTACATCTACACTGGGGGGCTGAGACAGGTGGGAAGGAGCAGGATTTGGAAAGTGAGGCCTGGTAGGATATAGGGCATGTGGTAGATAAACATATAAACATAAACTTCTACTGATGATACTAGTGGAAAAAAGAGACAAAAGATCAGTGGATGTGGAAGCAAAACATTACCAAATATGTATTTCTCTCTCCAGAATATTAAAGAAACAAATAATACATTTGCTCCTGCAAAGAGCAGTTCCCATTTTTTTTAAGAAAAACATACCAAAACCAATTACAATCCTCAAGGCAAAAAGACTGAGCCCTACAGTAACTGTCTTATTATGAGAAACTTCTTTTTAGTGTCTATGAGAGAAAGCAATCAGTATTTAATGATGGTATATTCATAGAGCAAGAATTCTTAAAAGGTCAATTTATTGGAAAAAAAAAACAAAAAAAGAGAATCAAAGGAGGAAACGGAAGGAAAAACTGACTTCAAAATGGAAACTAAGCATTATTCTATATTAGTGAAACTGATTAATTAGTAAAGCAAAATATCAAGAGAAATGAGGGATTCTCCGACTGTTTGCGTCTCTAACTCAGGTAGATGCACTTCTGGGAGGATACATTTCAGGCAAACAAAGCATTAGATCTGTACTGAGGCAGAACAGGATGCAATTTAATGTCTTGTGAAATGGAGAAAATAGATTAGAGTTAGATGAAATGGTTCCATCATGCTTAAATCTATGAATCCATGAAATATCTGTTCTGAAAAATCAAACTACATTGGAATGAAACTAAAACCAGATTTTAAACTGCTATTTGTATTACAAATGTGATTACAACAGAGACTCCTTCCAATACAGCCTAGTTCTCTCAGGTATTATTAGAGGATCATGACAGTAGGGGACACTCTGCTGTCTTCAGTGAGATTTAGACCAGGTCATTAATCCCCAGAATGTTTTTACCAGTCACCGCAGGGGTTATCCAGCTATCACCCAGACCAGCTATCCCATTCTCGATGGCTTTAACTGCAAACTTCAGGGAAAATGGAATTCACAGCACAAAAAGAGTTTCCAGTCTCTAGAGAATTAAAACAGCACAGTTCTTGCATTCAGAAATATTTTAGATGCTACTGTTGTAGGAGCAGGATGTACAGATCTATTCACTGTACATTCTAAATGGCTCTTGTTGAGTATCAAAGTCACGACACTTTAAAATGAATGTTCTGAAAAGTTATGTAAGGAGCCAAAAAGAAGGCACAAGAAATACAGAGGTAATTAGAATTTTTGTTTTCCTTATGAATCTAAGATGCTAATTAATACAGAAAAGATTAATATCTAGTGGGAAAAGCAAAGAAAATGTTTTACATTTGTATAATTTTTTGTAATGATCATAAGTAGTTTCCAGTTACAGCAGAACATTTTCATGAAACATTTACTTTCAGTTTAAGGCCAAATTTTCTCAGATTGAAATACATCTTTTCCAACAGAGATTACAAAATCTAAACATTCTCAGGCAAGGGCCCTGCTGGGAAGAAGAAGGGAGAACAAAGACCACATTTTAAAATCTCTGCACACCAGGAAGAAAATTAACAAGAGAACTGGGCTTGTTCAGCCTGGAGAGGAGAAGGCTTTGGGAGCACCTAATAGCAACCTTCCAACACCTACACAGAAGTTCTCAGGAAGACAGTCAGGCTCTTCACAATGGGCTCTGCCACAATTGGTATTGCTGGAAAAAGCAGACAGGCTTTCACATACCAAGCCCTTCTTCAGGTCTGATATAGAAGCAGCATGCTTCAAAGCCTGAAGAATTACTGAGAGTTTAATTAGTAAAACTTCATTTAGACTCTTCAATCAGGGAAACCAAATACTTTGTCAGAGATGGTAAAAATGGCACATGAACAACTAGATAAATAAATGTTATCAAAATGATCTCACACTACAGACTGTTTCTACATACAAACTTTCTTTTGAGTAATTTTTTTCATGTTTGCAGATTTTCCTTTAATATATATACTCCAATATGCTGTCTTAATTGAAAAGGCAAGTAAAATAAAATGTTCCACTTACTAGAACAATAGAAAGTTCAGTCTTCTCAGATATGTCTCTTATTTGTTTGAATTGGTACAAGAAGTAGTGTTATTCTCCACATGGATTAAAAAGGAGCAGCAGTACAAGATGTACACTGCCGCTGTGTGATCACAGAAATCTAATGACAAGACATTAAAGTGACTAGATACTCCTGGATGCAACTCCACATCTTATAGAGGATTATTACGTAGGTTTTAAGAGATCATTTTGCCCTTGTGTTCCTATTCCTTTTTTCTCCCATCCCTTTTTCCTCCCATTCTTTCTCCTTCAGTGTTTAAGTGTTCTCACTAACCTGTCCTCTTTCACCTGCTGCTGCCTGTGTCCTCCCTTTCTTCCTCACATTATTGGCCTCTTCCATTGTCCCTCTCCCCAGGTCTCTTTCACTTCATCAATTTACTCAGTCTTATTCCTCCTTACCTACCTTTCCTTCAATGCTACTTGAGGACCACTCAAGGAGCGAAGAAGAGCCAGGAGCACAAGAAGAAAGTTATCCTTACTTTCACATCCACAAAAGCCCACGGAGCAAAGAAAAAGCAGTTACATTGAAAATCTACTCTGTTCTGGAAGTCCTAAAGCCTGGGTCTACTAAGTGTGAATGGCATCTTCAGAACTCTACCAAACTCCCAAGAAGTGTCCACCCACTATGTAAATCATCGACTGCTTGGAGATTTTTAGTGTGTCAAACCCCAGAGAAATTATTTTTGTTGCAGTATGCTATAGTGATAATTTAATTCCTCTCACCTGAGACAATGCCAAAATGAAAGCATATTTTCAGAAGTTTTATTTTTGGTGCACACTGAAAAAGGCTGACGTGGTAAGAAGAGGCCAAACTATTCTTGAGACTGTCATCCACTATTAAAAATTTTACCTATGTGTGACAGAGCAATGGTTCAGTGTTTAGTGCTAACATCTACTGAACAGACCTGGATGACAAAGCACTTTTACCGTATTTTCCATTCACTTGGATCTTAAATTACCATCTTGATGATAAATCATTATCATTAAAGTATATTGACTTTTCTTGGGAACTGGAATTTAAAATTCTGGAACTGGAAACTTGAAAATAAATAATGCCCTGGCACCCCGAAGTCATACTCTACATTATGTATTTTTATTTTTGCTACTAGCATCACAGTTCCAACAATTCAGTATAGGTTTGCCATTTGCTCTATTTCTTTTCTGTTTATAATACAGACACATGCATTAGATGCCTCTGTAACCAATGCTGTGAATTTTGAAAACCTAGCAATCTGATAACACTTTTAGTCACACAGGTGACGGTGACGGAAAGCTTTGCTTGTTATTTAACAATCTATTTATCCATAATGGCATTGGTTTTTATTCAGGCAGAGGTGCCAGAAAATATAAGATTTTCTCTTAGGAGCTGTTTACACTACCTTTTCCCAAAGGAATGAGCTAGCTATGCCATTTCTGCTACATATATTAATTTTTTCTCAAAGCATTGTACTGAGTTTTCCGCATAACAAATTTGGGATGAGATGAAAATAAGGTTCCACAAATAACTACCAAAAATTTAGTTTATTATGCAAAGTAGCATTAAAAACCAAAAGCTTTCATATGCACATAAACAATGGGCCAGATAAGTATAAAAGTGAATGTTTCCTTTGACTATTAAACTTTCTAGGAAATAAAATACGTACACTGGTAAAAATGGAACCATGTTCTGTATTCATTATGTTGCTTATAAAATTACTCTCATGCTCAGTGCAGTTCAATTGTAGTTTATATTTTAGAGCTCCACCATAAAAGTTCTTACTACCCTTTCAATAGCCAATCAATTCAATGTTCCGAAATACTTTTATTTTGCTATGATTTTTACCTTATGTGACATTTAAAAAGTAGACAAACCCAGATTAACTGACAAGCTACTGAGATTCTGTTCTACTTTTGTTCAAAGCAACATCCTAAGATTTCCAGAAGGGAGTACTATACTAAGGAAAAAAAAAAAAAGATTAAAAAAGTAAACATGCCTGCTTTATTCTCTTAAAGGAGGATAAAACCAAAATTATTTATAAAAATGTCATCTATGACAGGTATAGTTTATATCAATCATATGAAATCACATTTACATCACCAGAGACTATCTTTAGAATATAACTTGTGACCTAATCAGCAGGCTTTAAACTAAAGTAGTAGTAGCATTGTGTTTAAAATGTGTGGGTGGGGGAACAAAAGCCCACAATCCTATCCAGGTGTTTGTTCCTATGTCATTTTCTTCCCTAATAATCCCTAATTTGCTGCAAGAACCAGTGTTTTGGGAGAAATATAAAAACAAGTCAAAAAGAGTTAATAATAAAGACCTTCTACTCTTACTTTCAGTTTTCCAATGCTAGCAACTCCTCCCTGTAAAGGCACTTTTTTTTTAAGCAGAAGCATTTTTTTAAACTGTATCTATCAAAATTTGTACCTGTGAAGACAGTTTATTCACATAGTTGTGATAATGATATTAATAGTAACCGCTTTTTTTATTAGTATGTGCCTTAGTCGTCTTGCATGTACAGAAATGAGTTTCTGCACCAAAGTAAGCAAATCAGAGTATCAGAGTAAGCATCTCATGTAAATATCTGTTGCACCTATATTTGAATAATATAATTACACAGCTATGGACTATATGTTTATTTACATATCTACCAATTTTTAGGAAACCATGTTCAGACACCAAGGAACACAATGGTAAAATGCCTCCCTTCAACATAACAATTTGCAGACTAAATGACTTTTATAGGAAGGAAGGAAACTGTGTCTTTTGGATTAATTGTCTTAAAAATAATTGGGTTTATATTCTGTCTTCCTTCATTTACATCTTTCATGACACCAATGGTCATCATAACAATGTACTGCTGGTAGATTTCAAAGCAGTTGTTGCAAGCAATGCTCATTGCATAGCATATGATTTTATAAATCCTGTAAAGCTAGCTGATCTAAAATTAGTGCATCACATTACAGTTCCTGAAAAAAGTAGTTTGCATAGGTGTGGCTATTCCTGCATAATCACTGCAGATCAGGTCTTCAGAGGATACAACAATAAGGTAAGTAAAACACTTGGAAACTGGACAGTTGGATATAAATATTTTGTTGTTAAGGCCAAACAAGTCTTAACTGAGCATAAACAAATTCTAGTTTGTCAGGTTTTTATAATTTGGCAACATTCACAACATTTTTCACAGACAGCAAAAGGCAAATGGAGGTGACCAAGCTATGTCATATCACCAGATTACTAGAAATTCAGCATGATCAAACAATTTATTTATCCTCAGCTGCCTTCTCAGAAACGTCTGAGCAGTCATTTTCATGACAACTAAAAAAAATGTTAAGACTTTTGAAATGACAGTTATAATTAGTGTTACTGAAAGTAGCTAAGTAAAGATATTAACATTTGGATTATAAAATTTTCCTGCATGGAAGAGTTCCTCCGAAACGTTTAAAGCTTAATAAACCTATACGTAACTGTACTCAGTGTCTTGTGACAGGAAGTGTCAGACAGACTTGCAGTGCTACTAATTCTGCCTCTAGTATCTTCTGTTGAGTACTTAGCACTGTTGAATAAGCTTCTAGATAAACAGGAATACCTTAAGTTAATGCAATCAGACTCACTAGTAAAATAACTATCATTTTACTGGATATATTTCTAATTAATATATAGTATTCATTAAAGTAACCAATTTAAAAGAAAAAAATCAACAAAAAAAGCAAAAATGAATGGGTGAACAGTAAACTCAGGAATGAATTTGTCTGAGCAGAGGAAAGAAAGGGAAGGGGAAAGAAGTATCAAGATAGACAAATAATAGGCAGACAAACCCCACTACCATTCAACAGATGATAAAGAAAGCTACTTTTTGGTAGTGGTAGAGATTTCTTTGGCACATTGAACTCCCAATTTAGCAAGTGAATGTGGCCGCTCTTGCTCCACATTTCTGAAGAGACACAGTTATCCAGGCACAAGGCAGCATGGGCAGGCTGGGACTGATCTGGACCTGCTGAGCACTCTAGCGGGTGAGATCAAGTGAGATCAAGTCCTGTAATGACTCTCATGTCACGAGGGCCAAGTTTGACTCTTGGTATATCTCAAGAACATACAGGAAGAAAGACTGGAAAAGGTCTTCCTCTCACACCCCCAACCACCCCCAGAAACCACACCAGGACTACTGCTTTGCCTTATTTAGGCATCCAGTTCTTTTTTCCCTTCATATTCCCTTCATATGCAACTAATCTATCATGAGGAAACTACCCAAGTTTTAACAGTAATGTGAAAAATATGCCAATTCACAGAATGAATCAGAGATTTCATTTTACTTCTAAATAAACTTCAGATTATGCACTCTGCCTTCGGTGACTTTTGGGTATCATTATTTAAACTTTATTTTTTTTAAACAGTTACTACACATGCTCATTTTAATTTGTTTAAAGTTTCATTGTTTTTAACACCAATTTAATGTTTAAGTGAGGGCTACATGTATTTTTATACTTCTTATAATACTTACGGGTCTTTCGAGCAGAATCTTCTACAAAAAGAGAAGAAATGTCTTCATCCACCCCTGCTTCATTCTTTGCAATACAAGTATATGCTCCTGTATCTTCATAGCGCACATTGCTTATGTGAACCTCACTACCATTTGCTGAAAGGACAGGAAAAATTCAACATGTAGATATGCTACAGTGCTTTCAGATTATACATTCAGAAGGCTTTCTCTGCTCACACTAATTAAACCATTTTCATTCCTGAGTTCATAACTTGGAGGCATGCCAAGCTAATCCAAATGTATTCAACTGGCTAGTGAATTACATGCACTATTATTCACCTCACAGATATCTGGAATACCTCAGCTGATTTTGCACTTCAGAGCCAAATATCAGTCTGAAGTTTTATATATGTTTAAATGACCATGGTTGTCTTTAAAATCAGGTAAATGTTATGTTTTTATTATGTCATATTTGGTTACTTGACACTGCCACTGGCTTTACACAAAGTAACCCAGGTTTCCATGGGCTAAAATTTCAACATAAATAGTAATTTTAATAAAATTATTCATTTCTGGTAACCAGAGGCACCTGGTTTTGTTTTCATGTGAATGCAGTGTAACAACAGAAAAACAGGCGCATTGGAATTTTACGCTTACATCAGTGTAGGAGTCTATGGAAACCACTTCAGGAATTTTATGTCAGCTTGAGTAAGAATGTCAACAAACAGTTCAGGTTTCACAGGCAAAGGTCTTTTAAATATTGTGATGTGAATAATGATGTGGCCAATGATTCATTGCATTTTACGTCTAGTATGCTTGTTCAACTGTAGGATCTATTTTACAAAAACAGCTTTCTAGGTGTTCTAAAACATGGACTAGAAGGGGCACTGGGTTATGGTGTAAAACTCCTTCTAGACCATCTTTTGCTTGAAGCTAATGCATAGATAGCTTAGCCTGGGAAAAACTCAGGGAAAATGCAATGAGATTTTAAAAATTTTATTTCAAATAAGTACATTCAAGAAAATGGAATTAAATATATTTTGCTTAGAGAAGAACCATTTTCATTAATTTATCATAAATATAGGATACAGAGGTGAAGGAAAAAAAATTCCACTCAAACCCCTACAGGAGAAATTAACAGAATGCTGCTATGGAAGAGGAGTCCATCACTTTCTACTCATAGTGGAAAGTGTTTCTGCAAGGCAATTGTTCACATACATCCAGGAGAGAGGGCCATGGAAGAACAGACGACTATGACACCTATCAAGAAGGTAAGACTTTCTTCAGAGAAGCATTTACCATCTGCCTGTCCCACTGTTTCTTACACTGCAGCCTGATTGCTGTCCTATCTTAATACACATCTGGTTTTGCAGATGAATGAGAGAAGGTTTGGAAGGGAGCACTGGCAGCACAAGATTGTTTTTCCTATGGCTAATCAAAAATCACAAAAAGGGCTGCAGAAGGTAGAATGATTTGGGTTTGAATTTGCTGAGTCCTGAAGATTCATAGAAGATTCGTAGACTGGCCTTTATTGTTGATTAAAAGAAAGACTTTCCTTTAGTTGGTTTGTTTTGGGTTTTTTTTGTGCAGTGACTTTGCACTCCCCTGGAGGTCTGCTGAGACTCCTCAGAAAACAGCACATCCATTTCAGGTATTTCTCCTCCTATCCTTTCCACCATCAGGTCCCTGAGTCTCACTGAGATTCTTATCAGTCAGAAACCTGTTTTCAACTGAGTTGCAGTAAAGATAAAGTTTGGTCTATGTTCTGATCTAAATTTAAATCTGGATAATAGCTAGATCAGTATCAATGCAGTAGAATAAATCTTTACAGACAAAAACCTTGCTTCCTAATTTAAATATTAGTGTTGAATGCTCATTGAATGGCATTAATATAGTTGTAGTGAAAAATTCTAATAGGGGGTGGGACTGGGACTTGGGCTGCTTGCTCTACTCAGAAACTGCACCTTTTTGAATAGAGAAGAGCATGTTACAACCATTATTCTAACAAAGAGAAAGCAGAGAATATATGTGTCTTGGGGAGTAGCTGGATGACAACTTCTGAAATGTTTTAGCTTAGACTTCAGCCCTTGGGTAAAACTATGTAAGAAGGACAGCTAGTACGGAAAGGATGCACCGATAAAGCATTTGGAACCTGTAGAAAACAATAAATATGCCCCTTTACCTTGAAGAGTTAGCTGTTTGGATAACTTCGGAGTGATATCAATTCCATTCTTCAGCCAACCAAGTTGTGGGTTAGGAATACCTTCAGCATGGCACCGAAGGCTGGCTGTCACACCTGGCTCCCTTGCCTGGCTTTCTGGATAGACTCGGATGACTGGTGGAACTGAAGGCAGGAAACAATTACAATTTAGTGGAGAAAAGTATTATCTTCATTTTAAGAAAAATAATTATAAGCAATTCTAAAGATTCCTGCACCTATATATAAACAACGCACAGATGTGGTATTAGTCACATATTCAGTGACATTCAATGCTGAACTCTGTCACAATAAATTTATGAAGCAGAATATTCTGTGAGGAAAACCTCTTTTCACTGTCTGTGGTATCAATGGAATAAGCCTGAATTCTAATTCAATAGTTTGCGGTTGAGTAATAAGATTTTTATTTTTCCTTAAATATCTTTATAAAATATGAATAATGTACAACCAGTAAGTTATGATGTGATGTACAGAGATTTTAATTGTTCTGTTCCACAAACCTTTTCATCTCCACCTTTCCCTTCTCTCAAAAACACCTATCAGCAATCCATTTTACCTGTATAAAACACGTAATCACAGAATCACATAATGGTTGAAGTTGAAAGGAACGTCCAGAGGTCATCTTGTTCAGTCCCCCTGCTCAAGGTGGGCCACCTAGAGCCAGTTGCCCAGGACCATATCTAGATTTCAGAATATCTCCAAAGAGGGAGACTCTACTACCTCTCTGGGCAACCTGTGCCAGTGCTTGGTCACCCTCACAGTAAAAAAAGTGTTTCCTGATGTTCAGACAGGACCTCCTGTGCCCAGGATACCATTTGCCTTCTTTACCACACGGGCACATTGCTGGCCATGGTCAACTTGGTGTCCATCAGGACCCCTAGGTCCTTTTCTGCAAAGCTGCTTTTCACCTGGCTGGCCCCCAGCATATATTGGTGCATGGGGTTGTTCCTCCCCAGGTGTAGGACTTTGCACTTCCCCTTGTCAAACTTCATGAGGTTCCTGCCAATCCATTTCTCCAGCCTGTCAGGTTCCCTCTGAATGGCAGCATGACCCCCTTGTGTATCAGCCACTCCTCCCAGTTTGCTGTCATCTGGAAACTTGCTGAAGGTACAAGTCTGCCCCATCATCCAGAGCATTAATGACGATATTAAACGGGACACTTACAAGACTAGTCTTCTGAGTTTCATTATTAGCAAAACATAAGAATTGTTGACATCACTTTTCCAGGGTTAGGAAACTCGCTGCAGTATATGCTTACCAACTAAAAATCTGCTATTTAACACACATCAGCATTGGCAGAGAGAGGCCATATGACAGCACAATGGACATATTCCTATTGGTAATCAATGATGAAGCAGGATTTAAAAGTATTGCTGTGTAGATTTTTTAGATGAATAATTATTGATCATATCTTTAATTATGTATAGAGAGAACTTGCCTGATGTTGTTTCTAACAATAAAAAAAATTAACTGTAATGAAGGTTAAAAAAGCGTATTTCCTGGTCTCCAAAGTTTTGTTTAAAGCAGCTTTAAAAATGTGGAATACTTAGTTGGTGTCACAAAACACAGCTGGGTAGAGGATGAAGTATCAGTTGATAATGAAAGAAGATAACAAGATCAAAAATTAACTGTGTCTATTTTGGCATGAGATTAAATATTTTCAAATGCTATCCAGCTGTTTACAAGAAATGTCCCAGCATGCTGTCGTATTAGAGCACAAAAATGCCTCAGATTTCTACACTGCAAGTAATACACGAATGTACTGTATCTCGGATAGGATGCAAAAATCAGTAGGTTTCAGGGATATTTTAAACGTAGTTAGAGATGAGGGTCTTTTCGAATAATATACATGGAAAATTGCACATAACCCCAATATGCAAACTGCAAAAATGTAATAAAAGAACACGGAAGGAGATAACAAATATGAAAATTATGGCGGCTAGTTGCTTTGACTACCAGCTGAGAGCATGAGCGTATAAAAATCAGGGATTTAAGGTTTCTACTGAGTTTCTGGAAGGGACTTAGCTTTTATGGACACGGATCTCTACTTTTCATCTCAAGCCTGACATTCCCATTCCTGTTCCCCCTCCACCTCTTCCCTGTTCTGTCTCCTCTCCCATAGGATCTGTGTGTTCCATACTGAGACCTTGCCTTCCCCACTGTGTTCCTCAGACCGAGCCCCACTCAACTGCATACTCAGATGGCCTGAGCCTCTTTTGGCACTTCAGCTCCCAATCCTACTCTGCCTCACTTCTTAGGGTCCAATTTTCATGTCTGCCCTGGTCAGCATTTCTTGACAGAAGGTCCTCTAGGCAGCCTACCCCATGTTGCGGTTTTCCCACTGCATCAAAGCCAAATAGTTTACTTTTCCACCTTGCCTCAAGATGGGCAAGGAGCTCCATCTCCTTAGAGACAGGATTCCCATCATTTAACACTCTCAAGCATCTCAGCAACACAAACAACTTGTAGGACCAATAGCAAGGCATTGCAACTCATTGCATTCTTGACTACCTATGATAGGATATTTCTTGTCTTTTTTGTGCTAGTGAAATATTTTCATTGCATATAAAAACTTATGGGTATTTAACTACCACATCTTAACAGACTTCTACTGAGTGTGTGTGAAGAGAAATTTTTTAACAGTCCAACTTTGGAGAATTTTCACTGAATAGAAAAAGGAATGTATTAGTTTAGCTTGGGCAAAAGGCAGATGATATTTTTGGGGCAACTCTATTCTTAGCAAAAGTTTTGTAAAATATAACTGAAATAGAGTACTTCCTAAACAAACAAACAAAATCAAATCCTGCATCACAAGATGCTATCGTTGCTAAGTTAACTACTCAAGGGTTAGGAGATGTGAAGGTGAGGACCTGATCAAGTGAAAGTAGGTCTGAGTTTTATTCTACTATCCCATATTTCTGTAGTAGATCCTGTTCCCTTTAGCAGTGTTTTCCCAGACACAGAGATACTTGCATGACACTAGAGTTTATTTCTTGCCCTATCTTTCCTCCATTTTCTGTCATTTCCCACTTTCCTCAGCAAATCTGTGTCTTATAGGTTATCTATACAACTAGAAAAGTTTTTCAACCCTTGTTTTGCATTATAATTTATTTCATATTACCCCAGAGCCTACCAGTAACATGCCGCCAAGAACTGTGCAACTGAGGCATGCAGGCAATTAAATTATTAGTGCAGTGTGGGCTCAGACTAAGAAGTTAATTTGATATGACAAGCTTGATGTAAACTATTTGGGTTCATTTCAATCACTTTTTTGTGTAACTGACCATAAATATTACCAGAAAGCAAATTTTAAGTACACAAATAATGTGATTGTTCACACTGATTTTCAAAGAGGTATGTTCTAATATCTTAACCTAAAGAAGCCTACTTTATAAGGGAGAGGTCATTAGACAGGTTAAAAAGGGAGGGGAAAGAAGACGTTGCATGACTGTATTCAGCAGAATTATATATAATACATAACTGAATTAATCCTACATCCCTTATCATTCAGTTCAAAAAGCCATGTGAGACTGTTGGTTCCAAATATGAATATGTAGTTATTCAACACCTCTTATAATTGCTATAAAAACCCCTGAAGATTATTTCAGTCAGGTCTAATAGGGGGGAAAGAGAGAAAATAGTCTGTTCAAGCTATCTGGAATCCAGGGAGAATGTATGTGTTTAAGAAAGAAACATGTAATATATATAGTGAACCAGGTTCTTCTATTGCTGTATATGATAACTCTCCTTTTTGATTAAACTGAGATATTTTGTTTGGGAAAACAAAGGTGGTAAACAATTCTTTAGACATTATAAATCACCAATTTATATGTGGCTGAGGGTCTGGACTCTCCTTTCTTCACCTTAAGGTACCAAAACTTTTGGCCTTTTGTCTTGGAACTAAGGTGGGGAAAATTCTTGTCACCTCTCTGCAAAGAACTTGCCTTATAAATCAATGTGAAAGCTCAGGGAGTAGGCTACCATTGTTAATACATAAACAGAAAGAAAAATGTCACATTGGTGCTACATATATATTAAGTTGATTTGCAACATACATCATAAACTCATATCATTTTTAGAGCAGGTTTGAATTTGAAGGCAATCTTCCTTTTTGTTTATAATATGGCTAATAATGTTTTGTTTGTTTGTCTAGAAACAGCTTTCCAAAAGTGAAATTCCTCAAATTTACACTTTGAAATATCTAGGCTATGACATGTATATGGCTTGTAAAATAGAAAAACTGACTTATAAAAAAAAAATAAATTAAACTCATCTAGGTATCATGTCTATAACTGTCAATGTGATCAATAATATTAACATCTCTGGTTATGGACAGCATAGATCCCTAACTTGATGAACATCGGGTTAATGACAAAACACAAACTTGCTAGGTATTTCAGCTTTTTCAATAGCAATTTTCAAGGCTTTTTTTCTGTCAGATGTAGATATCACATTCATGTAATCCTAAGAACAGTGATAACAAGAAAGATTAAACATTTTTAAAATGCTCCTTTAACACTTTAATTAACATAAGCAATAACAGAATCATAAGGAAAGAAAAAATCTTGTTTTATTATTCAAATTCTGTTTTTTCCCTTAACTGATGTATACACTTCTGTTGTCTTAAATAGCTGAATATTAACATATAAAGTGGCTAATTGAATATATTAATACCATCAAAGGGCATTTCACACAGGTGGCCCCCTACGAAATACAACGACCCATATTAAAAGAATATCTGAGTTTGTTACAGATTTTTTGCTCTGACCACCATTTACTACTTTGTTTAGAAGAACTCTACCAGCATTCCCCTATAAACTTTTGAATGGCTGCTGTGGAAAAAAACAGAGGCTAATAAACAAGCATAAGGGAAATGATACAAATCCTTCTGAAATGCAAATTTAGTAAAGACAGATTTTAACAAACAAATTATGGAGTTCATATTATAAATATTTTATGGGAGATTGAATTACATAGCTCCTCTTTGTCTTCAGTGATACTAAGACCATCACATACACCTATCATCATCTGAAAATAGACTTTCCAATTCATGGGGTTTATGACATGTGATGTCAACAACAGTAAAGGAAAAACTCCTGATGGAATGAATTTCAATATCACAGATATATGGAGAAATAAAATAAAAATCAAACTGACAGGCTTTGATTCATATAGTCTCAGAATCATCTAGTCATGAAATGATACACTTTGAAAGTTTAAGTATTATGTAAATGTTAATAATTAGCATTATTTAATGAAACAGTTACTCCTTCCCCATTACAACTTTGTACTGGGTTTTTTTATAGTTTATATGAAAAAGGGTTAAATACCAACTTATTATAATATTGCTTACAACATTTACTTTACCATATTATTTGTATAAGCTTAGACTGAATCTTCTCACCATAAAGCATGTCTTTTACAGTGCTCATTAGCTGTATTGTTAAGACTCCAAAGGAAGCTCATTATTCTTTACTACTGTACCAGTCAATTCAAAACTAAAAAAAAAAAACCCACCCTAAAGATTTTAATCTTAAAAGAAAAATAAATCAAAATTATATATATAATATTCGCAAAACAGTTGATGTAAATAGATATCAATATTTGTTCTAAAAATATATAGATTCAAACAAATGGAAATCAAGAAAGAACTTAAAATCTAGTTACATTGTTTTCATTGAACCTTCATATTAGATCTTTGTGATCAACGAAGCCTCATTATCTCATTAACCTTTCGTCTGACTCTCTTGTTAATACAAGTATCATTATATTAATCAGCCATTATCACAGTTACAAGTACTGACCATCACGCCTGTGCCTAGGAAGATTACTGCTTAGAAATACAGATCTAAACTGTAGAAGAGCTGTTCATTTGACCTTTAATCTCAATGGGTTTAACTCCATTTATCCACAATATGCACAGCAAATTATCCTATTGCTCAAAGGGACTCCTTTCTCCTTTTCCTTGCGCCCCCAAAAAATTAACATCCAAAATCATGTTGGAAGGTACCGCTCCAGTGCCAACTTGTGAAACAGCAGCTGAGTAGAGCAAACATGGATTAGTCAATTTGTTTGGAGAACTTTACATTTATATGAATGATACAGAGGAGCAACAGCAGTGATTGCCTTTGGCACCATAAAGGTTTACAGTGGTTTCCAGATGAAAAATACAATTTCCTGACAGCCACTTCATCACCAGAAAAATCTACAGTTGCCCTCCTTCACCTCTCCCAAATTATGTTTCTTGATTTTCTAATCTTGCGGAAAACTTTCTTCAATTTAAGCAGAGTTTTGCCTTATCATGTGCTGCACTTGAGCCAAACGTGAAGAATCCTAGTATTTTAACTGCTGCAATGCATCTCTTCAGGATTATTAACACACTGGGATACGTAGGGAACATGTTGACAAGAACAGAATTTGATAAACCACAACACATAAAACAGATGATGAGAAAGTTGGTCAAGGACCTTCTAATGTGCTCAACTCACCAATAATTCTGCTGTGTCTCCAGGAATTAAAATACAAGTAAACTGTGTTTCAGCCTTCTCACTAGCTTAGCCAGTGTTTGCTACCTGACTTTTCAAATGACAGAAAACAATCCCTGAAGAAAAAATTGAAGGATGAAAAGATGCTGATGCCATGTATTAGCTCAGGGAGGACACTCCGTTTTACAAAGTGTTGGGGGTTGGGAGGGGAAGAAATTGGAAAAAAAAAATTGAGAGAGATGGATAAATAGATATTCTAAGCCAGTTTCCTGGAGAAACACAATGGCAGAGACAACATGTTAAGAAAACTGCAAACAAGCACTAAATGTCAAAGTAATTTAAAGTGTGAAGGATATTAACAACAGAAAGTAAAAAAAAAAGGCTATTAAAAGAAGAATGAGTCATATTAAAAGACAAAATAATCTTGGAAGCTGCATTTGGTGTGAATTTCAATGAAAGATATGAACACAGAAAATATTTCAGCATTTTGGGGTAAGAGATGTCAAGAAAAGTCAATTACAATAAGGGTTTATGCAACTGATTAACAATTAACAAAACAAAGAATGATGGCAACAGCAGTGGCCAAGAAACTAGGTCTAGAGTATGCTTCAGGAGAAAGTTAGAGCCTGTTAATGCAAAGTAAATTTGCAGGAGAAGATTGAGTTCAAACACGATTCTGGATAAGTATCAACATGGAATAACAAATACTGGTACCTTACTGCAGAAAGGTAGATTTAAGAGTCAAAGAAAAATATGAACATTGAAATAACAGGAAAGCACAAGGTCACCCCCCCCCCCCCCAAAAAGACATTTTTTAATGTTATATTAAATGCAACATTCTTAACACGAGACCTATGCACTTATTTTTCCCAGTGTGTTCTCCAGAATTACTAAATTAATAATAAAAACTACTCTATCTGTATATATCTATATGTATTTATAAAACCACTTATTATTCTGCAGATAACATACTAAAAATCCTCCCAAGTGAACAGTTCACAGTGCAGAGCAAGTCCTCTGGACTATCTTTACTGTTTTTAATTACTATTATTCATATGGAAGTAATAAATGAAAATTATTATATTTTATTGTTTTGCAAGGTTATTGTCCTGGTTTCAGCTGGGATAGAGTTAACTGTCTTCCTAGTAGCTGGTACAGTGCTATGTTTTGAGTTCAGTATGAGAAGAATGTTGACAACACTGATGTTTTCAGTTGTTGCTAAGTAATGTTTAGTCTAAAGTCAAGGATTTTTCAGATTCTCAAGCCCAGCCAGCGAGAAAGCTGGGGGGACACAAGAAGTTGGGACAGGACACAGCCAGGGCACCTGACCCAAAATGGTAAATGGGGTATTCCATACCATGTATTGTCACATCTAGTATAGAAACTGGGGGGACTGGGGGTGGGGGGAATTGCCGCTCGGGGACTAACTGTGCGTCGATCGGCAGGTGCTGAGCAATTGCACTGCGCATCGTCTGTACATTCCAATCCTTTTATTATTACTGTTGTCATTTTATTAGTGTTATCATTATCATTATTAGCTTCTTCTTTTCTGTTCTATTAAACCGTTCTTATCTCAACCCATGAGTCTTACTTCTTTTCCCAATTTTCTCCCCCATCCCACTGGGTGGGGGGGAGTGAGTGAGCGGCTGCATGGTGCTTAGTTGCTGGCTGGGGTTAAACCACGACAGTTGTTTATGGGAGAACAATAAGAAAAAGAAAATTGTATCTCTTTTTCTGTTAAGCTGTAACACAATATAAAAAAAGTAAACCAGCAACAACAGATCTGCTTAAAAAAATCCAAATCCAAGTCTCTTATGATTTGGTAATTAGAACATTTTTCCTTACCATTCACTTGGAGAATATGAGTTTGACAGAGCTTATCATAGCCGTCAGCAAAGCAGGTGTAATTTCCCATATGAGTTGTGGTAACCTTAGTAATGTACAAGGACCCATCATCTCCAAAATCCTACCGGGAAAGATTAAAAACAAGGTTATCATAATTATGCCTCCATCTCTACAGTAATTATGCTCATCATCTTGGCAACAAAGCTGTGATGCAAATATCAAACATCACAAATATTAAACCAGAATAGCTGACAGTAATCTGAAACCCAAATATTGTATTTGTGAATGGTGGTGGTGTTTGATCTTGCCACATATATTGTGTCTGTAAAAGAAAATACAACTTTTATTTTAACAACTAGTTAAACTCTGCAGAAGTAATATGTTTGTTTATTTAGCTATGATAGTTATTTGCAGAAGAAAAGCTATTTAGGATTGGATCTGATCAGATAGAAAAACTAAATCACTGCACAATTTAGCAAGGTAGATGACATCCTGTGTAAGAGTGGTCATCCTTTGAAATGAGCACATACACAGGAAAAAAAAATTTCTCATTTTTCTTCAATTTAAGTCACAATTTTTAGCTTCATTCTTTTATATATCTTTAATTGGCATACAGGTTTCAGTGGATTAGAGTGCAATATTTGACCCTCATTTCAATTCCCAGTTCAATACTCAGTTCAGTTTTAATTAATACAATATCATTTAAAATCTACAACCAGTTGCAAACTATGCCAATTAATGTAAATACATATACAACATTTAATAGTGTTTTATTTTTCCTTGTTATTTTTTATGTCTGCAAGGACCACCCTAAAATAGCAGTCCTAGTCTAATCTAGTTCTTCCAGTCTACGTTCCATGGAGTCTAAAGTGCTTGTACAAATCCTGCTAGGAGTTGTTTTTTCTACATTATATTCCATGATTTACTTTTTCAGGGACACTTTTTGACAGTTAGTTTCTTTTCAGTCTCACCTAGCAATCTTTTTATTGTTAAATATGCAGTGTCTTTACATAAAACAGCAATTAGATTATTTGAGCAAAGAATATAAAATAGAAAGGTAAAGCTATGAAAAATCTTTCAGCCTAGTAGATAGTTTCTGCTGTAAAACATTTAATTCAGAAACTAAAGTGTATAAACTATGATGAAAAACATGCGAAACAGTCAGTTTCATACTAGGAAAAAGTATGCCGGATTTTCTATGGTATGTAGGTCAGCCCTTGTTCCTGAAGGGAACCCATGTTCTATAATCGTATGCCTAATGTTAATATAGTCTATCATAAACTCAGCTACTTTTCTTGTGTATTACAAAGCTGTTTCAAAGCTTCTCAATATTCTTATGTATACAATATAATTTTCTTTTTATTTTTATCCTAAACTTATTCATGGTCAGCTTATAGCCATTTTATACTCCTTAACTTAAATAGCCTCTAAAATAGCCTTTAAAATCTTTAAATAACTTAAAATATCCTCTCCTTGTGATTAACCACACGATATGGTACTATAAAATATACACATTATAATTATATGCAACACAAATATTCACACATACACACAGGCTCACACATAGAGCCCAAAGTATCCAACAGGTGTCCAGTCCATTAAAATAGGAATAATCACCAAGCTACAATATCTACATGTCTCATTAGATTCAGTGATTCATTACAGAAGCACTACTTTTGTAAACTGGTTTCAGGGATCTGGGATTCCTGAAGGCAAGCGTTACTGGTAAAGACCATGGCAAAGGAGGCTTTCAGTACATCAGCTTCTTCTACTTCTTTTGTCACCAGGTCCCGTGCCTCACTCAGCAGCAGGCCCGTATTTTCCCTAGTCTTCCTTTTGCTGCTGATATAGCGCTGAAGCCCTGTAGAAGCCCTTCAATTCCAGGGTGGCTTTGTCTTTCCTAATCCTGCACATTCAAATACTATCTCCATGTTCTTCCTGGGTCACCTGTCCTTGCTTCCACCTTTCTTCCTTTTTATTTGAGTTCTGTCAGGAGCTCCTTGTTCATTAATGCAGGCCTCAAGCTGCCTTCAGTTTCCTGTTCATTGTGACGGACCATTCTTGAGCATAGAGAAGGTGATCCTGGAAAATCAACTAGCTCTCTTAGACCCCTCCTCTTTTCAGCATGGTCTCCTATGGGGTTCTTCCAAGCATGTCCTTGAGCAGGCTGAAGCCTGCTCTCCTGAAGTCCAGGGCTGTGCTCCTGCTTTTTGCTTTGCTGCCTCTTCTTGGGCTCCTCGACTATACCATCTCATGGTCACTGCTAATAACGTTGCCCTGACCTTTATACCCCCAACCAGTTCTTCATTACTTGTTTCTTCACAAACTTTGTAACCTTCTCTGTAAATTCCTCAAATTCATAGAAAACTCAGCTTTAGTACCTCACTCAGGGAGTCTGTAAGCTGCACAGTAAACGAACTTTGATAAAAATTATTACTATGTGCTGCCTTATTCTTACATCCTCTAAACATTACCAATGACAAAATACTGGGCTAGATTAACCTCTTGTCCATTATAGAATCACAGAATCATAGAATCATAGAATCATAGAATCATTTCGGTTGGAAAAGACCTTCAAGATCATCGAGTCCAACCATTAACCATGCCCCCTAAACCATGCCCTGGAGTACCCTATCCACTCGCTTTTTGAATACCTCCAGGGATGGTGAATCAACCACTTCCCTGGGCAGCCCATTCCAATGTTTGACAACCCTCTCAGTAAAAACATTTTTCCTAATATCTAACCTAAATCTCCCTTGCCTCAACTTGAGGCCATTTCCTCTTGTCCTATCTCCAGACACCTGACAGAAGAGACCAACACCCACCTCACTACAACCCCCTTTCAGGTAGTTGTAGAGAGTGATAAGGTCTCCCCTCAGCCTCCTCTTTTCTAGACTGAACAACCCCAGCTCCCTCAGCTGCTCCTCATAAGACTTGTGCTCAAGGCCCCTCACCAACTTGGTTGCCCTTCTCTGGACACGCTCAAGCAGCTCAATGTCTTTCCTGTAGTGAGGGGCCCAAAACTGAACACAGTACTCGAGGTGCGGCCTCACCAGTGCCGAGTACAGGGGAACAACCACCTCCCTGTTCCTGCTGGCCACACTGTTCCTGATACAGGCTAGGATGCGATTGGCCTTCTTGGCCACCTGGGCACACTGCTGGCTCATATTCAGCCGGCTGTCAACCAGCACCCCCAGGTCTTTCTCTGCCGGGCAGCTTTCCAGCCACTCTTCCCCAAGCCTGTAGCGCTGCATGGGGTTGCCGTGACCGAAGTGCAGGACCCGGCACTTGGCCTTGTTGAACTTCATACGATTGGCCTCAGCCCATCGATCCAGCCTGTCCAGATCTCTTTGTAGAGCCTCCCTACCCTCAAGCAGATCGACCCTGCCTCCCAACTTGGTGTCGTCTGCAAACTTGCTGAGGGTGCACTCAATCCCCTCATCCAAATCATCAATAAAGATATTAAACAGAACAGGGCCCAACACCGAGCCCTGGGAAACACCACTTGTGACCCGCCACCAACTGGATTTCACCCCATTCACCACTACCCTCTGGGCTCGGCCATCCAGCCAGTTTTTCACCCAGTGAATAGTGCACTTATCCAGGCCACGAGACGCCAGCTTCTCAAGGAGTATGCCATGAGAGACAGTGTCAAAGGCCTTGCTGAAGTCTAGGAAAATAACATCCACAGCCTTTCCCTCATCCACTAGGCGGGTCACCTGGTCATAGAAGGAGATCAGGTTGGTCAAGCAGGACCTGCCTTTCATAAACCCATGCTGACTGGGCATGATCCCCCTCTTATCCTGGACTTGCCATGTGAGTGCTTTCAAAACAAACCGTTCCATAATCTTTCCCGGTACTGAGGTCAGGCTGACAGGCCTGTAGTTCCCCGGATCCTCCCTCCGACCCTTCTTATAAATGGGAGTCACATTGGCAAGCCTCCAGTCCTCTGGGACCTCCCCTGTTGACCAGGAACGCTGATAGATGATAGAGAGTGGCTTGGCAAGGACCTCTGCCAGTTCCCTCAGTACTCTTGGATGGATCCCATCAGGTCCCATAGATTTGTGAGTGTCCAGATGGCGTAACAGGTCCCTAACTAATTCCTCCTGGATTAAGGGGGGTATGTTATGCTCTTCATCCTTACCTTCCAGCTCATGGGGTGGAGTACCCTGAGAATGATTGGACTCACTATTAAAGACTGAGGCAAAGAAGGCATTAAGTACCTCGGCCTTTTCCTCATCACTGGTTGCTACGTTCCCTTCTGTATCCATTAAAGGATAGATATTCTCCTTGGGATTCTTTTTACTGTTAACATATTTGTAAAAACATTTTTTGTTGTCCCTTACGATAGTGGCCAGATTTAGTTCTAGCTGAGCTTTCGCCTAATTTTCTCTCTGTATGATCTAACAAGATCCCTGTACTCCTCCCAAGTTGCCCGCCCTTTCCTCCAGAGATGATAAACTCTCCTTTTTTTCTTAAGTCCTAGCAAAAGCTCCCCATTCAGCCAGGCCGGTCGTTTTCCTCGGCGGTTTGACTTGCGGCACATGGGAATAGCCTGGTCCTGAGCCATTAAGATTTCCTTTTTAAAGAATGTCCATCCCTCCTGGACCCCTTTGCCCTTCAGGACCGTCTCCCAAGGGACTCTCTCAACCAGTGCCTTGAAGAGGCCAAAGTTAGCCCTCTGGAAGTCCATAGTGGTGGTTTTGCTGACCACCTTCTTTGCCTCACCAAGAATTGAAAATTCTACCATTTCATGGTCACTAAGCCCAAGACGGCCTCCAACCATCACACCTCCCACCAGTCCTTCCCTGTTCGTAAACAACAGGTCTAGCAAGGCTCCTCCCCTGGTTGGCTCACCCACCAGCTGTGTCAAGAAGTTATCTTCCACACACTCCAGGAACCTCCTAGATTGTTTACTCACTGCTGTGTTGTATTTCCAGCAGATGTCTGGAAAGTTAAAGTCCCCCACAAGGACAAGGGCACACGATTCTGAGACTACTGCCAGCCGCTTGTAGAACGATTCATCCGTCTCTTCAACCTGGTCAGGCGGTCTATAACAGACTCCCAGCACAATATCTGTCTTATTGGCTTTCCCTCTCATCCTCACCCATAAGCACTCCACCTTGTCATCAGAATCGTGTAGCTCTGAACAGTCAAAACATTCCCTAACATAGAGAGCCACCCCACCACCTCTTCTACCTTGCCTGTCCCTTCTGAAGAGCTTGTAGCCATCCATTGCAGCGCTCCAGTCATGGGAGTCATCCCACCATGTTTCCGTGATGGCGACTAAGTCATATCTATCCTGCTGCACAATGGCTTCCAGCTCCTCCTGTTTATTGCCCATGCTGCGTGCGTTGGCATAGATGCATTTGAGCTGGGTCATCGAATCCACCCCTAACATCGGCACGCTGCCCCCAGGCTCATCTCTGGTGCACGTAGTTTTATCCCTTGTCCCCTTTGAACCTAGTTTAAAGCCCTTTCTATGAGCCCTGCCATCTCATGAGCAAGGATTCTCTTACCCCTTTGAGACAGCTGGACACCATCTGCCACTAGCAAGCCCGGTGCTGCGTAAGTCTCCCCATGATCAAAAAACCCAAAATTCCACCCATGGCACCAGCCTCTGAGCCACGTATTGACCAGGTGAGTTTTCCTGTTCCTTTCAGTGTATTTCCCTGCCACTGAAGGGATTGAGGAAAACACTACCTGTGCTCCCGATCTTTCTACTAATTGTCCCAGTGCCCTGAAATCCCTTTTGATTGCCTTTGGATTCCTCTCTGCAATCTCATCACTGCCAACCTGCACAACTAGCAATGGGTAATAATCAGAGGTCCGAACCAGACCAGGGAGTTTCCTGGTAATGACTATTCTTACATTCTTCCATGATCTCACCCACCACTTTCCCAATTTATTGGGATTTATTTTTTTCAGTCCCCACTTTCCAGTTTTAATTCTTCCCCAGAGAACATAACCTCAGTGATTTTATGCTCATATTTCACTCAAGCTGCTTTTCATTATAACATCTTCAGTCTTCTTGTAGATTGAAATTTAAACATGAAAATTGAAATCTAGATGAACTTCCCTTTAATCTTTCAGTTTTCTTTCCTTAAATATACTCAAAATATTATTCAGAAAACATATATCTCACTGTATTTCTTCACTCAAAGGTGTTTGGGCAACTAAATTTCACATTGCACAATTCTGTGCTTCAGGTGATTCTGCTAGTTGCTCAACAAGAGAAGAAAATAACCCACCTAAAAATTAACCCACCTGGTAAGACTGTCAATAACTTGCCTTTTTTAAGATAAATATAGCTTTCCGTATTAGCACTTCAGTTACACAGACAGTATTTCTACCAAGTCTTCAATATGCCATTATATGTTACCACTACAATAATCAAAAAAAGAACCCTCTATTAATGCTTACTTTTTAACTTTGTTTATGTGAACCAATACAACTAGATTTCCCTTCAAAAAAACCCACCTGAATAACTCCAACAATCTTCCTAGTTGGATATTTTTTATCTTTATCTCTTACTAAAGTGTATGAAGCAGTAAGTTCAATTCACTTTTTTCCCCTTACTAGCTAAACATGTTTCCAAAGTGTTGCTCTTCAACTTATTAGTGGAAGATGAAGAACAGCTGTTCAAAAGAGCCAGACTAGAGGTACTTACATTTTATCTAGCAAATGGCTAATTTTATTGCTGTCTAAATTTTTTTTGCCTAATCTCTACCAAAGGTATTTGTGAACAAAATAGGACATAGGATGGAGTGTATTAACATTTAGCTGCTACTGTGCAGTCTGGAGACTAGTCTAATTTAACATTCTTTATGCTAAGTTATTAGATACTGCTTTTAAGCACACTTACCTGTTCCAGGCCTTTGACTGATTCACTGTAGCGTGCTATCTTTAGGTAGCATAGCTATTTTCTAAGTAAATGGATTTCTGTGTTGACTTCTCCCTTCTTTTTCATAGAAACCATGGATAAAACATCCCTGGGGTTATTTTATTGAGATATCAGTATTTCAATAGGATTCCCACATGACATTGTCGTTTCATCACTCAGAGAGTTTGAATTTTATGGATGGCTTTTTTTGCTGTTGTTGGATTTTTTTTTTTTTGTGGACTACAAAACAAATATCCCTAGCTTACTGAGTTCAGTGTTTGCTTTGTTAATTAAAGCAAACAATTCAATACAAAGAGAACTTAAAGTTGTAAGCAGCATTTGGAAAGGGATGATGAAGTATCGAGTTCTTTGACACTGGATGTTGATGTATATTTAGTGTTTTATAGAATAATTCCCAAGCTAAGTCACTGAAAAAAACTGCATCTAAACAGACATACACAACCATCATTGAACCAGAGCCTTCAAACACCAACAGCAATACATACAGAAAAGGGTTTTTTTACCTTTTGAAAAAGTATTTGATGACCCTAAAAACATTGCTACAAGCTCAATTTTTGTTAAATAGCCTACTGTTCAAATAGAAATGGCATGGTACTTCTACAATTAAATTGAGAAACTCTAATTATTTTTGCCATGCATAAAAAAAACTAGAATTGAACAATTATTTTAACAATGATTCCACTGCAACTCTGTTCTGTTGAAGGACGACATTTGAGAATCATGATACGTGTCACAAATAACAAGTAAAGGAATATGGAAAGAAAACATTCATTTGACAGTCAATCTTTGCTTAGTTGTCTTAGTGTTAATACAACAGAAAACTAAAGGTGATTTTTGTTTTTAAATCAATAATTATTTCCCTTGGTTTTATAACTTGCCTTCATATGCTAACGCATTGCATAGGAGAGAGTCTATAATCATTTGCCTGCATTTCTTCATTAACAGCTCTAGAAAGACTGTTACTAGCTTTCTCTCCGCAGGAGAATGTATAATGAAACAGACTGCTTGAATTTGTTAACCATCACAGAGATTATTTTGGTTTGGTTTCTGTTTTTATTTTTAAATATATTTAATTTATTGTCAATATATTGTTCTCTTAAATAACTTTTTTTTTCTCTGTATAAAAACCTGTACTCCAAATCTTGAATATTCTCTCATCTAGAGATCACAACCTTCCCCCCCAAAAAACACCTCCCTGAAATGAAAAATATGTCTTTATTTTCCTTTTCACTCAGTGCATCCATAATGTTCTCTGCCGAAATCGCACTTGTAACATATAACTGAGAAATCAGTTTAGAGAATTTAAGAAGTTCAGAAAAATGAATTGGGAATGCAGTCTAGATTTAGGTGGTCTGAAGCCATTATACCCAAAATTGACAGAAGATTTTTTTTTTTTAAATCAGAAAACATGATTGTTCTAGAAAAGAAGGTCTAATACCTTCAACAAAATAACTTTTGACCTAGTGCTTAGAGTCCCAAATAACATACAGGTGTATCATAGTTAAATCATTAACATACATAATTCAAACTAGGGCTTGGTACCCTGGTTTTCCACTTTCTGAGTGATCCAAAGGGTTCATCTTGAACTGAAAAAATAGGTAATATTTTCTTTCTAGTTTTTCTGTGGGATTTGTTTCTTTGTTGTTTGGGGGTGGGGGGTACTACTTTTTTCTTTTTTTTTTTAAACTCTTGTAATTTTTCAGGCCTAGATGATAACTTTTTGACCAGCATTTCAGCCTCAGCTTTTTACACTAAGATCCAAACATTTTCTAGAACTGAACATACTGTAAATGATTGCTGGAGGTGACTTGTTGGTATGTCCCCTTCTTAAGGGAAGGTAAACCTCCAGGGTGGAATGCGGTAGATATACACGAAATCTGTTCCATAATAATTCCCTAAGCAACATAACCTACAACCTTAGATGTTAGCAACACCAGGGGAGCTTGGTATGCTGACGCTAAGAGAAACAACACAGAGGGTGGAGTGGAGTGGAGACACTGTGGCCAGGCTCTGCAATATCACTGCAGGGATGGGGAACTGTAACTACTGGAACAAGAATGGAAGGTCCCTGCATTGAGTCCACTGAAGCAAGGAGGTGAAATAATGGGGTTCTGTCAACGCTATTGCCTTACTTCTGATTTATATCATAAGAGCCCAGTTCTGGAGTAGTGACATGCTAAATCATGTCCTCTAGGTGAACTTTGCTCATTATAATCTCATTATAATACCAAAACACACCTCCATTCCAAAAGCTACTCACTTTTAAGGTGCGACCACCCCTCACTGAGCATGCACTCTGAATTTTCTCTAGCATATACCTTTAGAAGTAAAGCAAGGAGATTTTATACCAATCATAATGAAGGTATGAATGACTAGAGTCACTCAAGCTCCACCTAAAAATAAGAAAATAGTATAAAAGGGCTTAAGAGAGGAGGAATACTAGGGCAGATACCATCATAGACAAGTCGGGAGGACATCACTGACTTCTGGGATCAGTCAACGGGCTGAACCTCTCTTCCCCCCCCATAGGGACGCCTATTGGGTAAGATTCGAACCCTTGGTTATAGTGAGTGCTTCCCTGGGACAACTAGAAATCTCTAGAGTTTTTTCCATAATTTATCGCGTTTGTGGTCGACTGTATTCTTGCTACTTGCATGTGCTTTGCAGACAGTGTATTTATCACTGGCCACCCAAAAGAACCTGTACTCCTGTTGCTTTAATAAACTGTACTGTTCATTAAAATCTAGCTGTGATTGTTCATTGAATGCGACCACACTCCCTAAGTCTGGCCATAATAGTTCATTGAACATGACTAGATTGGAAGTATATTACACTATTAGTGCATCCGTAATCGTGATAGTTCAATATATATTGAACGCAACCGGACTTACAGTGTTGAATTGGGCATCACTCGGAATCTAAGCCTAGCTGCCCCCAGCTGCTCTGATATCTGAGGACAAGGTGGAATGCAAGGGGGTTTATTTTCTGCCAAATTTCTTTACCCTTTAATGCAACAATCTTGTTTTGAAATTTCCCATCTGTAAGCTCAGTTTCTGGCAGCTGATGAATTCTATGTGTGTTTCCTGGAACACCAGCACCTCAACATTGGTACATAGTAAAAAGGTGATTTTTATGCACCAAAGTTTACACTTACAAACTTTCACAGTACTGATTTTATGGGGCCTGTGTCATGTAGGCCAGGAGAAACAGTTGATACAATCTTCTAGTGGCCTTATAATTTTCAACTTCTAAAGAACTTCAAAATACTAATCTTAACTCCAAAACTCCTCACTTTGGGAAAGGAAAGAAAAAAGAAAAAGAAAAAAAACCCCAAAAGATAAAAAGGACAATAAAGAAAAGAATACAGGAATGAGGACATGAGAATTGGAGATGTGAATTCTTAGTTACATTATCCTCAGACCAAAAAAATGAGATTACTGGGTCCTTAATAAATGGAATTAGCAAGCACCAAATATTTTGAATTAATAGCTTTTTGATTACATATGAAACCTGTATTTTGAATTAATAGCTTTTTGATTACATATGAAACCTATATTTCTATTTTCAGTCTTTGATAAACCTACAAAAAAGAAGAAAATTAAATTGGTTGGTATCTTTTTTTACTGATGGTTAATAATGTAAACACTGTAACACTGTTATACTAGCTCAGTGATAATGACAACACAATTTGGGTGGGGACTTTCCCCTCCTCCTTTTAAAGAGAAATCTTGATTTTCTTATGGAAAAAGGAAAAAAAAAATCACCTGTCTCTGAACTGCTCAGGAAAATAATTTGCACCTAAGAATTAAAATTTTGCATTGGTCTGCTAAGGGAAAGCTGCATCAATAGTTGCAGCTATCTAGATATTTTTGAAACAACAGTTGTTTGCTTGTAAAACACAGCCAGTATACATAATCCCCTTTTTTCCCATACATCCCTCCATTCTTTCTGTATTTGATTTCAGTCGACTCATGGAAGTACCAGTAATACTAATATCACATTTTTGTTCATATTTTACTTATTTATTTTTTGGTATCTGTAACTTAATTACAAGGACACAATGAGCAGGTAATCTTTTGAGGATTTACTGGAAACATATTTAAAAATAATTATTGATGTATGCTTGGTTTGCCAGACAAATTCAGCTCAGGCTTTTCATGCTAACGTCAATGTTACAACTCCTACTTTCCAAGTAGTCAGTTTCTCTGTTCATGTTGGCAGAGCAATGCAACTCCGCGGTTTGCTAGTGCGTGTCAGAGACATTAAATTCCATGAAGAAATCTGAGAATAATTGCATTTGGCACAAATCCAAGATTTTTTAACTTTTCTTTCTAGCTCAAAAGGGAAAACAAAACCTAAATTTCCTAAGCACAAATTTTGCATACCTTCTCTCAATCTCATACTTTACAGCTGCAGTAAGAACAAATCATGAATGTAGTGTAAATCCACTGGTTGAAGAACCAGCCTGACAGAAAATTGCAAATCAAGTCAAAGCTTAAAGCAAGAAAGAACACAGTGTAATATAGTAAGTAGTAGTATAGTATACACAGTAGAAAGTGACAGGATCTTAATAGAAACTCTATTCTGAAAAACGTGACACCAGACAACAGTTCATGGTTATTAATGCAGGCTAACTTTAGTCAAGGGAAATCAGTCTTCCTAAGCTTCTTTTACAGCCAGTTGAGAAAGCTAAAGGTAGCAAAATCCTTTCATGGGACAGTTCAGTGGATCTGTCTTTGCTCATTGCTTTGAGTTACTGCCTACCTCTCTCTGCTGACCATGGAAACAAAGATCCTAGCTACAATTAGCATTGTAAGTATTTCATTGGTCCCTCTGTTTCTTGACACTAGGGAAAATGGAAAGAGAAAAAAAAGGAGTGATTTTTACAAAGGCTGTCTTTCCGCTCAGCAAGGTAGCCTTGCTAGCATCACTCTACTACCAATGGGGGAAAAGGTGATCATTCAGTAATGCAAAACATCTAAATAACTCTCAGATCCTGAGGAAATCTTCGTGCATATCTTCCTAAGCTTGTCTTACAAATGGTCAATGCAGAGATCACCCTTTATTATCTCTTCCTAAAATAAGACTTTGTAAACCCCAACCATTAGTTGAATTGAACAGGATTTGTCTGTATTCAGCAAATCTGAGAAAAAGATTATTTATCTGACTATAAATTAATAGAATAACACTGTACCTACTTAAATAAGTAAAGAGGTATGATTTTTCCTTTATTCTGTTGGATACGGTAAGGACTCCAGTTTCACTTCATGAGGAAATAGTAACATCTAATAAATCGTAACATCCATTATTCTATGGAAAACATGCCGCAGCTTTGTGCTTTTCAAACTATGTCAGTTGATTAAAAACTGTTTTTGCTATTTTGAAACCTAATAATATTACGAGCTTCCTAAGAACCTGAAGAGGGACCACACAGAAAAGTGCCATAAAACCCCTCACTCCTAGATCACCAGTGAGAATACCAACCTCACTTTATACGTAGTCGTGTAAAAAGAATTTGGATCTTGTATATGGGAGATATGAACTAGACCTAAGTGACAGCTTTGCCAAAGTACTAGAGCTCTTGAGGCTAGCCATAAAACATCACTTATCTCTTACTTCCCCAAAACCTCCGTAACTTTATGCTATCTTGCTATGAATCTGCAATAATGACTGCTAATTTATTTAGACATTCAAAATCTCCAACTGAGTAGATACAGCTTATTTCAAATGGAAATTTCAGTATGCTCTGATACAGCTGTCTTTTTGATTGGTTCATGTTACACACAGAGATCTTCAGAATGACTCATATACCATTTAACTTCTACTCCTTTTTAACAAAACAAATTGTTATATAATCAGATTTAATCGGATAAAGCTATTTGACATTCGTTTCACAGATATTTTCAAATTTAACAGCATAACCAGTGACCTGAATTTATAATAATTACCCAATTAGCACAGTTCATTATAATTTCCCCCAAATTGTTCTTTTTTTTTTTTTTTTAAATCGGTTTTAATTGTAGATGTATTTATTATTACACTCCAAGCTAGATCTGCAAAAAGGAACTAGCTTTGCACTGTGCAGTTTACTTAGATCACATTCCAAAGTGATATCTGAGTGCTAGGAGGCCCCAAAGAAGCTGAAGTACTGATACAATTTACTCTTTAAGGTGACTCAATTTAGGGTCAGATATGTGGAATAAGCTTGGCAAGAGCATTCCCATTTCTACTTTCTTTCTTGAAACACATTTTATTTGTAAGAAGAGGGCAAAGAAATCATGGAATACTTCCTGATTTTCCCGATTATAAACCCATGAACTCTTCACGATTACACTGGGATAAGATTGAGTTTATTTTCAATCACTTAGCTTACAAGCACTTTCGTTTTAAATCTATCAAGTTTATTGGAGTTTTTGATCTTCCTACTGCATAAAATACTGGGTTTCAGTTTTAGTTTCATGAGTGCAACCCCCTTTTCTTACGTTGACGATAATCCATATCTTTGGTTCCTGAACTGCACAACTGCGCTCATCTTAAAGTAACAGAACTCGCTTATTTTATATTTGCAGAAAGAAATTTCTCAGAATGTTTCTTTACAAACTCAAGAGAATACACAATCAATAAAAAACCCCAAACCTTAAACTTTCACTTTACTAAAATTTTCATCCAATTTTCATCCAGTCCATCCCATGTATTTCTGAACTACCCAGGAGTGAGACAGACAGGCAGGTTGAGTGTCTTCAAGCTTTATGCAGTCTGCAAAAGCTCTGCGGGATAAATTTTATTACAAGCTACCCTGTGTGCATGTGATAAACCAATCAACAGGCAATAAAATACCTTGTCAAACACACACAGCTTTCAAGTATCTTGCAGACAAAACTACCTAAACCAAAAAAGATAGAGATTGGTAGAGAATCTCCTACTCTGTGGTAGCTGAAGCAGAGATACAGGGAAAAGAAGAAAAAATAAACCTAGTACTTTCAAACTTGATTTTGAAAATCAGAATGATTCACGATTAGGGTACAAGGGAAAAAAAAGCATATTGTAACTTGAATAGTTTTCTTTAAGATGATCTCTCATCTTAAATGCAGCATTAATATATGATCTCCAGACAACAGTAGCGAGAAAATAGGGCCAGTCACACACATTACTTGGATTATTAATGAACTGACACAAATGGCGCTGTATTATCAAGTATGTTATATAAGAAAGGGGCACATACAAGTTTAGAAAGATTTTGAATGGAATTCCTATACAAAAGATTTTTTTAAAGTATACATCTGAATACATACAACAATGACATCAATCCACTGCCATCTTTTGCTCTTTGCTTATAAAATAAAAATATTGACAGCTTGAATACTAGCACAGCAGCTTCACTTAACAAGGGTCTAGCCCAGATTGACACACTCAATACTCATTAAAATATTTTTCTTAGAGCCTTTTAAGCAGACAGCAAATCCCAGTCAATCTGAATTAAGTACTTAGTACAAGCTGGAGTACAACAAGCAAAAGCTGAATTACACTAATAAAAATTTGAAAGCTGAGACAATTTACTTTTAATAGCAATCTTAGTTTCTTAGTTATCTGCAAGCATCACACACACATTGCCTTTGCTCAAACCACTAATACAACATTACATGTTCATCACTCTAATCTTTTATCACAAGAAAGCTTTACTAGGCAAGATCAATTCCTTGATGTCAATGACAGAAAAGACACTTCAGTGTCATTGGCAGCTACCTCAAGACTTTCACTGTAACCACTGCAACTAGTTATGTAGAAACAATTCTTTTTTTTATTTTTTCTTTTCCCCTCTCTACATAAATGAATTGCGATGATACTTTTAGTGATAGCCTTTGTATCCTCTAGTCATGGTTTCTGATCAGGTAAACTGTAAGCTACTGCAGGAAGATCCTGGTACAAACCAAGACAAATTACAGTGGTCAGAAACTTCTCTGTAAAAAAAAAAAAAATAAATTTCAGCATGTGGTAGCACTGACAAACATATTTTCTAGAGCTGTACCAAGTACAGTTCTTTTACTAATATGAAGCCAAGATGTTATGAAGAAAGTTAATAAGCCTACAGGTATCATGTATTTTGATGTTTTTTCATACAGAAATACAATAGCATAATGCTGAACTAATAAAATCTCATCTTTTCTACAAATTGTTACCAGTTAGATATTTGTGTTTCTTCTTTCTCATACATATATTTCTGTTAGAACTAGTCTGTCTTCCAGTCACACAAATGAGGATGGAAATTCCCCATTTCTTCAAGAGATTGTGATAGTGGTCATTAATATTTTCTGGCTGTTATTAACAAAGTAAAGAAATCTTGCTGATATTTAGCAACTTTATTCTTATTAAACGCTCACATCATTTGTTATACATATCAAGTTTACCATATGCTGCTACTTGCAAAATTCTGTATATTATTTTGAAGCAAAGTGCCTGAGGTACATGTGTTTCCTATGCATTATAACAGTTTAAAAAAACCCCAACAAACAAGTACTTTCAGCTGCACAGTTGAAAATAAGACCAGAAACTCCAGTTAAACCACATATATAAAAGATTTATATGCAAATCACATACCTCACTGAGTCATGACCATATTCTTGTGCTCTCTTTGAACTGAATAACAGGTTCTCTCTTTTGTGAGACATCCACTGCTTCAATTTTATTACTGCTGCGCCAATCATAGTCAGTAATCCTCTTTTGTTGCAATAGCTAACTCTTTGTTAACAGACTTCAAGTTTCTATGAGATCTACCAAAATAATTTTACTTCTCAGTAAACCATTATTGTTTATATTTGTCTCCTGTATTTAATTTTTGCTTTTTTAACTACTGCTTTCTGTAATGGACCTAAAAATTCATTAGAAGTACAAGTCCTTTATGAACCATGAAGCTATATATACACTATACCTTCTTTTTTCACCTTTGTTCTATGCTTTCATATTAAACAGTGGGACAGCACTATTCATTGGAAAGCTTCTATGCTACTGTTACCATATGCAACTGTATTACTGAAATACCACAAAAAAAGTTTTTCTTATATACAGTACAGTCTTACTTTGGAAGGCTGAAATGCGCAGAAGTTCTTTTTCTATTGCTGATCCCTCTAGCTAGCCCTTGGTTTCAATTATGTTTTACTCTAATTATAAACCTATCATCAACAGTTGCTAACTGATCATAGAATTCATGTCAGAAATAAGATCTTTAATACAGAAGGGTGGGAGAAAAGGTGGCTTTTTTTTCCTGCCTTCCTTTTACTATAACTTAAAATGTTAATGTTTTAACACTCACAGCTTAAACTTCAAAGCCTTTGTCATGAATAATTTCTTGTCTGATGTTAAAACTAATGTATATCATGTCAAAAACATGAAGGCAAAACAGAATTTCCATCATCTTTCATTAACTGTGATAATAGCAGGAATTTCACAGGATTCTGAATAGTTGCCAAATTGCTGCACAAAATTTAAAACATCTCGTAGACAAAAGCGGTATGGCGTTGATATTTTACTGTGCCAGAGTATGGCAATTCCATTGTACTTCTCATTAACATAAACAGGTCTGCAAAGACAGACTTGCCTGGAAGGAGCACATACTTTACAAAGATATATTCTCATCCCAATTAAGTAACAGGACAATTTGAAATGAAATGCCTAACTATTGCTGTTATCAAAATTTTTAAGAATAAATGGACACCCAAATCTGATTTTAAACCAGACAAGAAAACCTACTTCAGATGAGAGTGGACAAGAATATTTTCTTTTATTAAGTTACTCTGAATTTTATTTTAGGTTAAAAAATGTTTCTGTGGTTTTTTTTTCCTCTTCACTTGTTCAATTAAATATCTATATGAAAAGACTTAACATTGGAAAACATGAAGATATTTTCCTTAGGAAGTTCTAGAAGAAAAACGTTAATCAACAGCAAAACAAAAACATATTTGTTAAGTATTTTGGGGTAACTGTCAAAAATCCAGTCACTTGTATCTCATTTTACCCGCAAGAGTACAATAAAGAATGCAGATTCAGTGATCCTCTGTAAATTCGCCTGAGTTTTCCTTTCTTTAGGGTAGGATAAATTTGTATACCAAACCAAACTAGGTATTATTTAGGAATACTGTTTCAACTTCCCTACTTCTGGTTGGAGTTTTAAGTGCTACAATAGCCAGGCATACATGAAAGGAGAATTAGATGGACATCATTGATGTATTTGTTCCCCAATGCAAAAATGCATCTTCCTTTTTGTAATTTCCAGCCACTTTGAAGAATACATCTCCTACCTTCTTTATCAGATTAGATGGAGCCCAGAGCAACTGTCAAAGAAAAAAGTAATCCTGCGAAGAGCAAGAAAGACTGAAAAGTTGATTCTCCATCAGGGCTTGGCAGAATGTTTTGGAATGTAGAAAATTGAAAATGGAAGCTTTCACCTCTAGATATAACAAGTCCAACTCAGGCAAGTAACCATCAAAATATGTCTTTCCTGTACAGATGTTCCAAAGACGGTGTAAAAATGTATGGTTGTATCAATCTTATTACCTTTAAAGCACTGCCAAAATGAAAGTTGGGAGAAGACAGAGCAGCAAACATAGCAAATGGCAAAAGGAGCCAGCTGAGAATAGCCAGAAGACTGTAGAGATGACCATCCTCAAGACTTTTTCTTCAGCTCAGAGTTGAAGTGTGACCAGATGATGGACGGAGAAAGAGCACCATTGCTTTATTGAGCAATTGTTCCCAAGGCTTCCAGCGTTCCAAGGTTTTCATGATCATGACATGTAAATTTGTCACAGTATTGATCATGGTAAATGTAAACAAATAAATATTATTAAAACCCTGTAAAATATACTACAGTTAAAATTCAGCATTTTAGCTATATAGATGTGAACTAGAAATAGAAACCTACATGAAAATCAAACAAAACTACAGGAACCATTAAAAGCACTGGCACATAAAGGCATTGCCATAATCAATCCTAAATTTAGGAAAACTTTTAGTTTATCTCCCCTCTTTAACAGAATAATTAAAACACTTTGGCCATGGATACAAGGGTTACTCATGCGCAAATAGAAAATGCAAGCTTTTGAAAAAGGAGCTCTAGATTATCAAGACAGTTTATAAAAATGGTATAAAACTGACAAGGAAAGGAAGAATACACAGGAAGGTGATAACATTTACATACGGCACAGAACTTCAGGTGATGAAAGAGAAATTGGCCTGTACTAAAGTAGATGATTAATAAAATTTAGGTATGAATGGATACATGGTACTGGGAGTACAGGTAGGTAAGATCACTGAGCAGTCTGATTCAGAGAAATCTTAAATGTCATCATTTGAAAACCATGGCAGACATACCATCTTCTCTTGTAATCCTGTCAGAGCTCACAAACTAAGCAGGCTTGATCTCGATAAGTAATTTGCTTCATGTCACTTTTGCAAGTAGTAGTACTGGTGATTTTACAGGTGGGTGGCAATTTTCTTTTTGAGTCAGCACTGAATCAATACCTTGATACACTTCTGGAGAATTTTTTATTAATTATTATTATTTTTTAAAATATCATAAATGCCAGTTAAGCCAAATTCCCAATAGGTAATTATGTCCTACCTATCTTAATTCTTCCTCCTGGGATGCTTGGGAGGGAGGGGCAGAAAGGGTTTCTTTTTTTGGAGTTTAAGCAATTGCGCCTCTCTGTTCAGTGAAACAGACTCTTGGATATCAAAGCACTTTTGTTACTGGTGATGTGGCCTTCCTATTTAATGCCCTATAGTGATGATTTGAAAGTCAGGGCCGTGAGCCACAGGAGGCCTTTATTAACAAAACATCTTTCTCATGCTTTTAAGAAGGACTAACCTTTCCTGCTAGCTGTAGCCTAGTCCAGTTTGCTCTTTTGAGACTTCTTTTCTAAAATAATAATGTGAAAAGCTTAGTGTTCTTTTTGTGTCCTATAAAACTCTTTCACACAATTCCTATCAAAGCTGTGGAACATATTAAGTCTAGTAGGATAGCAAAAGCACTGCAAAATGACCTGGACAAGTTGGAAAAAATAAATATGTAACTAGTAGTAAAAGCACTCAGAAATGATGCTGGTTTTCACCCAGCTGAGGGAATGTATACTGCAGAAAAAAAATGAGAAGAGTAAGTCTATAACTGTACACAAAAATCAAACTGCAATTTTTTCATGCACTAGTCAGAAATTAACAGCACAAGCTGAATTTGCTAGCAATACAGAAATATAGAGTGGAGACATAACCTGCATCTCTACATATAAATATACAGAAAAGAACAGAAAAAATAGTGAATTTGAACTGAAAAGAAAGGGTTGAGGAAGAAAGATGCTATGGTAGTGAAAAAAGATGCTTACAAGAATTCTGGTCAGCTTATAACAAAATAGATCAAATAGCTTTCCTGTAATTTTAAAATACAGGGAAGATGGGCAAGAGTGAAAAGAAAGATAGGTGTGATAGAAGTTTTGGTGTCCCTGAAAAAAAGAGTACAGGTTACTATAACAGGAGGACATTAATAAACAATGTTTGAATTAATAATATGATAGAAAAATCAAGATGTATCTAAAAGACAGCTCACTGAAAGGAAAACAATAATATAAATGAAATCGCTAGCTCTGTACCTTCCTTAAAATGTTTCCATGTTTCTACAGGATCTGCTAATTAGTATTTACTGCAGAAAACTTAAAAATAGAACAGGCGGGGGTGGTTATAACTATACTGATAATTACCAACAATAATCAATTAAATTGTTATTTGCCGTCTTTATATTCTAAGTTTACTTTTAGAAATTTCTAAATTTCTAAAAAAAGTGTCACTGATGTATTCTGGAATCCCCAGTGAAACTAGACAGAATCAGCTGCAATGTACAGGAAGGTATGTCTATGGAGAACAAGGATAACAATGTATTGAACACCTTTGGTATTCACATATTTCAGCTCACACAGAAGACCCTCTTAAACAGCTAGGAGTACAGAACTATCATTTCAGCTACTCTTCTAAAGATGTGTTCTATGTGCTGTGTTAAGAAATTGGTTTGGAAAAACCAATCAACTTAGAAATCCACAATGTCCCTTTTATTTTATTAACAGTTTCTGTCTGTAAATGTCAAAAATGTATAATGCTACCTTCCAGGTAGGTTAACATGGCTTGCCTGGGGTTATTTTCAAGGATCCTTCATGCTAAGGGGGAATGGATGTACATGTTATATTACCACCTTTCACTGTCACAAGGCCTTTCCTTTTTAACTTCTGAAAAACAAAGAAAATACTAACAGACTCGGCTATTTTGGATATGATTAGCAGAAACAGCTCTAGAACACAGAATTATGAGTAGTGCAAGACAAGGGACTCAGCTCTGCAAGAAGCAATTACTTTGCCCCACCCTCTGATAGAAAAAGGACCAGATCATTATCTCAGTAACACTGTTGAAAGCATGAGAGTAGATTATGGTCCACAGAACATGATTCTGTTCACCTCTAAAATCAACACTTTCATTTCTGCTGAAGACAAAATGAAGCACTGATCTAGCACAAGAGAAGAGAAAGCCCATGAGGATCTTAATGGTTCTTCACAAAGACAGAATCATCAGCTGGCTCAAAGTTAAAATAGTCCCCACCATAAAAAGATGTACATAACAACATGTATCATAAAGTCCTGTGGTATTATAACATTGATTAAGCTAGAGTTATAGAAGTTTCATGTCCAGATTATTTTAATGGGAATCAGTACTGGTAAATGAAACCTCATCATAATATTTTTCACTGTACTTCACTAACCCAGAAGATTACAGATCAACACTAGTACCTGGTTTAAATGTGTCTTTACAGTGTCATGAAAACATGATGTACAGTCTAAAGTAGCATTCATCTTGCCATCACTAAAATAAATACTAAAATATCTTCAATATTCAAAACAAATAAAACATGCCAAATCTTGCAAGTCTTATATATATCCAAAGTTTCCCTTTTGTGTGATTTATCCCACTGCTAAAGAGTTAATTAGGACTCAAAATCAGATTCCAAAAAAGGGAAGAGAAAAATAAAGGATGGAAGAGAACTGAATGAGATGATTGCACTGGTGGTCAAGACTTTCAGCATATCTGTAAGTAAATAAAAAAGCATTAGAGATTTGATAAAGCTGATTGTCATCTTTGACACTATTTTCACTTTACTTTCAAGATGGAATACAGAAAAAAAAATTGGTATTTGACCCATTAAATAGAAAAGGTAATAATGCATCCTACTTAAAAGAAAGACTCTGTAACAGATAAAGGGCAATTCAATGCTAATAAAAATAGAAACGGGCTGACTTTAATGAGTTACTGTTATTCAAATCTAATTACTTCATTAAAAAATTCAGTAGAAAAGTTATGAGAGAGATGTAAGAGATTGGTTTAAGAGGTGTCATAAGCATAATGTAAGAGGAAAACCTGCAACTAGGCTGTTAAAGTGAACTTCATATAACCTGGTTGTAACACACAGAACACTGCTGGACCACATAGAAGATATGACACTGCAATTGCTGCATTGCAACCTAACTTTTATTTACTAAGGAAAGTTCAAAATAAGCTGGTCAGGAACCAGTTTTTGTATTGAACAGGACTGGTAGCTTTTTGACTATGGTAGTATGACTGACCGATTTGATTTGTTCATTGTTGGACTATGAGTTACTGTCTTTCAAAAAGGAAGAGGTTAGAATCACAGAATGGTTTGGGTTGGAAGGGACCTTAAAGACCATCTAGTTCCAACCCCTCTGCCATGGGCAGGGACACCTTCCACTAGACTAGGTTGCTCAAAGCCCCATCCAACCTGGCCTTGAACACTTCCAGGGATGGGGCATCAACAACGTCTCTGGGCAACCTGTTCCAGTGCCTCACCACCCTTATAATGAAGAGCTTCTTCCTTATATCTAATCTAAACCTACCCTTGTGGTGGGTTGACCCTGACTGGATGCCAGATGCCCACCAAAGCTGCTCTATCACTCCTCAGCTGGACAGGGAAGAGAAAATATAATGGAAAGCTTGTGGGTCAAGATAAGGACAGGGAGAGATCACTCACCAATTACCATCACGGGCAAAACAGACTTGACTTGGGGAAAATTAATTTAATTTATTACCAATCAAATCAGAGTAGGGTAATGAGAAGTAAAACCAAATCTTAAAACACCTTTCTCCCACCCTTGCCTTCTTCCTGGGCTTAACTTTACTCCCGATTTTCTCTACCTCCTCCACCCATAGTGGAGCAGGGGGATGGGGAATGGGGGTTGCAGTCAGTTCATCACACGTTGTCTCTGCCGACTCATCACACTCTTCCCCTGCTCCAGCGTGGGATCCCTCCCATGGCAGACAGTCCTCCACAAACTTCTCCAATGCAAGTCCTTCCCACAGGCTGCAGTTCTTCATGAACTGCTTCAGCGTGGGTCCCTTCCATGGGGTGCAGTCCTTCAGGCACAGACTGCTCCAGCATGGGTCCCCCGTGGGGTCACAAGTCCTGCCAGAAAACCTGCTCCAGCGTGGGCTCCTCGCTCCACGGGGCCACAGGTCCTGCCAGGAGCCTGCTGCAGCATGGGCTTCCCATGGGGTCACAGCCTCCTTCAGGCATCCACCTGCTCCGGCATGGGGTCCTCCCCGGGCTGCAGGTGGATATCCACTCCACCGTGGACCTCCATGGGCTGCAGGGGGACAGCCTGCCTCACCATGGTCTTCCCCATGGGCTGCAGGGGAATCTCTGCTCTGGCGCCTGGACCACCTCCTTCCCCACTGACCTTGGTGTCTGCAGGGTTGTTTCTCTCACATGTTCTCACTCTTCCCTTTAGATGCAGTTTCTGTTGCGCAGCAACTTTTTGCCTTTGTTAAACATGTGATCCCAGAGGTGCTACCACCATTGCTGCTGGGCTCGGCCTTGGCCAGCAGTGGGTCCGACTTGGAGCTGGCTGGCATTGGCTCAAGCCCACATAGGGAAAGCTTCTAGTAGCTTCTCACAGAAGCCACCCCTGTAGTACTGCCCCGCTACCAAAACCTTGCCACGCAAGCCCATTACAACCCTCTTTCAGTTTAAAGCCATTACCCTTTGTCCTATCACTACATGCCCTTGTAAAAAGTCCCTCTCCAGCTTTCTTGTAGGCTCCCTTTAGGTACTGGAAGGCTGCTATAAGGTCTCCCCAGAGCATTCTCTTCTCCAGGCTCAACAACCCCAACCCTCTCAGCCTGTCTTCATAGGAGAGGTGCTCCAGCCCTCTGATTATCTTCATGGCCCTCCTCTGGACTCTCTCCAACAGGTCCATGTCCTTCTGATGTTGGGGGCCCCAGAGCTGGACACAGTACTCCAGGTGGGGTCTCACAAGAGCAGAGCAGAGGGGGAGAATCACCTCCCTTGACCTGCTGGTCACGCTTCTTTTGATGCGGCCCAGGATACAGTTGGCTTTCTGGGCTGCAAACACACATCTCCCAGTCATGTTGAGCTTCTTGTCAAGCAACACCCCCAAGTCCTTCTCCACAGGGCTGTTCTCAATCCACTCATCACCCAGCCTGTATTTGTGCTTGGGATTGCCCCGACCTACGTGCAGGACCTTGCACTTGGCCTTGTTGAACTTCATGAGTTTCACACGGGCCCACCTCTCAAGCCTGTCAAGGTCCCTCTGGATGGCATCCCTTCCCTCCAGTATGTCGACCGCACCGCACAGCTTGGTGTCATCGGCAAACTTGCTGAGGGTGCACTCAATCCCACAGTCCACGTCACCAACAAAGATGTTAAACAGCGCTGGTCCCAATACCAGCCCCTGAGGAATGCCACTCATCACTAGTCTCCACTCAGACATCCAGCCATTGACTGCAACTCTTTGAGCACGACCATCCACCAATTCCTTATCCACTGAGTGGTCCATCCATCAAATCCCTGTCCAATTTTGAGACAAGGATGCTGTGCAGGACAGTGTCAAATGCTTTCAACAAGTCCAGGCAGATGACGTCAGTTGTTTCCTCCCTTATCCACCAATGCTGTAACCCCATCATAGAACGCCATCAAATTTGTCAGGCATGATTTGCCCTTAGTGAAACCATGTTGGCTGTCGCCAGTTACCTCCTTATTTTCCATGTGCTTTAGCATAGTTTCCAGGAGGATCTGCTCCATGATCTTGCTGGGCCCAGAGGTGAGACTGACTGGCCTGTGGTTCCCTGGGGTCTTCCATTTTTTCCCTTTTTAAAAATGGGGGTTATGTTTCCCCTTTTCCAGTCAGTGGGAACTTCCCCGGACTGCCACAACTTCTCAAATATGATGGATAGCAGCTTAGCCACTTCATCTGCCAGTTCCCTCAGGACCCATGGATGCATCTCATCAGGTCCCATCGACTTGTGCACCTTCAGGTTCCTTAGGTGGTCTCAAACCTGATCTTCTCCTACAGTGGGCAGTTCTTCATTCTCCCAGTCCCTGCCTTTGCCTTCTGCAACATGGGCAGTGTGGCTGGAACACTTGCCGGTGAAGACTGACGCAAAAAAGTTGTTGAGTACCTCGGCCTTCTCATATCTCGGGTAACCAGGTCTCCCATTTCCTTCCAGAGAGGGCCCACATTTTGTCTAGTCTTCCTTCTATCACTGATGTACCTACAGAAGCTTTTCTTGTTGCCCTTGAAATCCCTGGCCAGATGTAATTCTATCAGGTCTTTAGCTTTCCTAACCTGATCCCTGGCTGCTTCAACAATTTCTCTGTATTCCTCCCAGGCTACCTGTCCTTGTTACCACTCTCTGTAGGCTTCTTTTTTGTGTTTGAGTTTGTCCAGGAGCTCCTTGTTCATCCATGCAGGCCTCCTGGCGTTTTTGCCTGACTTCCTCTTTGTTGGGATGCATCACTCCTGAGCTTGGAGGAGGTGATCCTTGAATATTAACCAGCTTTCTTGGCTCACTCTTCCCTCCAGGGCTTTATCCCATGGTACTCTGCCCTGAAGAGACCAAAGTCTGCTCTCCTGAAGTCCAGGGTACTGAGCTTGCTGTGCGTCCCCCTCGCTGCCCTAAGGATCTTGAGCTCCACCATGTCACGGTCACTACAGCCAAGGCTGCCCTTGAGCTTCACGTTCCCCACCATCCCCTCCTTGTTGGTGAGAACAAGGTCCAGCATAGCATCTCTCCTTGTTGGCTCCTCCATCATTTGGAGGAGGAAGTTATCAATGCATTCCAGGAACCTCCTGGATTGCTTATGCCTTGCTGTGTTGTCCCTCCAACAGATACCTGTATCAGAAATAGCATGGCCAGCAGGAGCAGGGAAGTGATTGTTCCCCTGTACTGGGCACTGGTGAGGCCGCACCTCGAGTACTGTGTTCAGTTTTGGGCCCCTCACTACAGGAAAGACATTGAGGTGCTGGAGCGTGTCCAGAGAAGGGCAACCAAGCTGGTGAAAGGCCTGGAGCACAAGTCCTATGAGGAGTGGGTGAGGGAACAGGGGTTGCTTAGTCTGGAGAAAAGGAGTCTGAGGGGAGACCTATCGCTCTCTACAACTACCTGAAAAAAGGTTGTAGCAAGGTGGGTGCTGGTCTCTTCTGTCAGGTGGCTGGTGATAGGACGAGAGGAAATGGCCTCAATTTGCACCAGTGGAGGTTTGGATTGGATATTAGGAAAAATTTCTTTACTGAGAGGGTTGTCAGGCATTGGAACAAGCTGCCCAGGGAAGTGGTGGAGTCAGCATCCCTGGAGGTATTCAAAAAATGCGTAGACCAGGCACTTCAGGACATGGTTTAGAGGGCATGGCTGACGGTTGGACAAAATGATCTTGAAGGTCTTTTTCAACCTAAATGATTCTATGATTCTATCAGAGTGGTTGAAGTCCCCCATGAGGACCAGGGCTTGTGAATGTGAGGCTGCTCCTATCTGACTATAGAGGGCCTCATCCACTTGGTCTTCCTGGTTGGGTGGCCTGTAGCAGACCCCCACTATAATGTCACCTGTCCCTGCCCTCCCTTTAATCCTGACCCATAAGGTCTCAGTGGGTTCCTCATCCATCTCCAGGCAGAGCTCCATGCACTCCAGCTGGTCATTGACACAGAGGGTGACACCCCCTCCTCCTCTCCCCTGCCTGTCCTTCCTAAAGAGCCTGTGTCCTTCCATTCCAACACTCCGGTCATAGGAGTCATCCCACCACATCTCTGTGATGCCAATAAGATCATAGCCCTGCAGGTGTGTGCACGTCCCTAACTCCTCTTGGAGTTCCCATGCTATGTGTGTTTGCAAAGAGGCATTTAAGTTGGGCCCCCGATGAAGCTGACTTACTGGCTGGAGTGGCTGGAATTCTTTTTTTAGGAGCATCATCTCTGAAGTGAAGGTCAAAGGGAAGGAGGTTCTTGTGTTGCCTTCACATCATAGGACCCCTACTCTTTCTCTCACACAGGGGTGAGAGTCACGGCAAAGACTCTGCAAGATGAGAGGGGCAATGGCAAAGCTTCAGGGAGGATGAAACCCTCCCAAGGAATCAAGCAAGACCATGCAGATCTTGCAGCAGCAATTCAGAAAGTCACTGAGAAACCTGGAAGCAGGAATTCCGTCTTTCAGGACGCTGGAGAAAGAAGAAATCCGTTCATATGAATTTTTAATTTCTATTCTGTTTTGCCTATTAATCCTCACTTTCTTTAAATTTAAGTCCACTAGTTTACACCCTAATAAAATTTTTTGAGTTTTTTTTACTTTTAAGAGTTATTGTCTTTGGGGCGCAGAAAACAAGATTGAGGCATATTTCCCTGACATTTCTGGCTCACCTGGGATTCTGTCATAAATACAAACACAAATACAGTTCTTGGCAGACAGGGCATTTATATTTACAACCATTGCCGTAAAGTCATAACTGTGTCGTACTAAGAACAATTTAACCATGCATAAAAACAAGTTTGTATGTAGGTCCATACTATCCCATGGGAGAAGACAATGTGAAAGGGAATAATTCATGAGGTTATCCTGAGAATTTTCTTCAAAATAAAAAAAAGGGTGGAAAAAAGGATGAGAGGTTGGAAGGAAAAGAAGAGGGCAGATGTCAAGAGTCCTTTCTAGGAAATGTGCTTAGCATTTTGGACAACCTGAAACATTTCTGTCATCAATCGCTGAGCAGCACTCTCTAGAATGGAAAGGAGAATGTATTTTGGAGGACATTAGCTTTTAATAGCATCTCCATTATGGTGTTTTGGGGTTGTGGTTTTTGTTAGGGGGGTGAGGAAGCAGGGATAACTATATCAATAAGAGAATGCAGACTATTGAATGACACCAAAAAAGTGGAAGTTGTAATCCATAAATTAATTTTAACAAGATGAACAAAAGAGAAGTTTTGAGAGAAAGATAATCTATACTTAACTTCAAAACCCACAAAATGGAAATATTACGTGCTTCCCATGAAGGTAGCCTAAAGAAAGATATCATGAGCTTTTACCAAAGAGTAAAATTTGAATTACACTCTTTTAAAAAGTTAGTAATTTAAGTATGTTAGCAGATGTTAAACTTTACATGTGGCCAAGTCATCTAAGCAGATCTTGTATAACTGTAAGAACAAAATGCAGACATCTTGTAAGAAAAGTGTGATTGCTGATAGGTATAAGGAAGAAGCTGAAGGCAAAAAATGAAGGAAAAGGTCAGAAAAAGAATAAAGTAAAATGAGATATAAAAACTGTTTAAAAAGTGAATGAACTAACATAAAAAAAAGTAATACGTATTGTATTTTGGAAAAAAATCTGCTATTTTTAAATTTTCTGTGAGAATTATTTTCTACAATGAATAATAGGTTAGATAAAACATATTCAAAGAGGTAAGTGGAAAGACAGATAAGAAATTTAAGATGCAGGATAACCGCAGGAAAAAAAAGCCTTTCTAGATGTGTACTAAAATATCAGCAAAATGTCCTGTGATATCAATTCTGTAGTGAGTCACAGCACAATTATATTACAAATGAAGTAAAATTTGGAGAGGTATACAATTTTTCGTGGTTTCATTCAGATGGATGCTGATTATCCCCAACTCCCATCAGTTTCAATAAGCGAAAAATCGGCAGTAAGATGCATTACTTCCACGAACAGTAATCACAAGTACCATAAGAGTTGAGGAGTACTAAGGACTTCTAAAATTACCAACTGGATATTATCAGTAACATTGTTAATATCTGACCACACACTTGATGGCATTCTCTAAGTTATTTTATCATGTTTTAAATGCACTACTTAAATACAATTTTCCTTATCATCCTTTGAAAATCAAACAGTATTTCTTAATATTTCTTTAAAATGTCTTAAGAGTATATAACACTATTCATTACTTAAGACCGGCTCTTAGCCGCTCCATAGTTGACAGCCTTAGACATATATCCTGTGTATTTTCAGTAGAGTAGACTATTTTTCAACAAAACAGAAATTCAACAGTCACAATTTGAGTTTAGACTTGAACTCTTTTGCTTCTTCTTGTTGCATTTTTCTATTTGGCAAAACACTAGGACATTATACTGTTCTAAGTTTGTCCCCCCCTGAAGCGAATAGCTTAACTCATACTGAAAACTGCATAGTGCAAAAACTTAATTTCTAAGTATGAGTACTTGCTATGATTTACAAAATCACATTGTCACTGCTGCTTAGTCTGATTGGTTTCCTGTGTATGTGCTCACTTCCAGTTATGCTGATCTCTGACGAATTTTGCTGAAAAAAAAATATTTATCTATCTTTCCAGGTCAGTGCTTGTCATGTTTTTTTCAGAAAGTGTACTACTATTTACACAACATATTAGTCTTGAGATGCACGGATGTGGTTCTTGTATAACTGAGTAAACTAATAATTCCCAGAGTTAGGCAAACATGATTGTAGTTTATAACATAGTCATAGTAAAGCCTAGAATACATTGCCTCTGGGGACATCTTAAATTATACAAGGAATTAGGGGTTTTGAACATTTAAAGTTGCCTGAATAAGTAGAACACATTCTTTGGTGGTTAAATTGCGATGTAAACTGGAACACACTATGTTTCGCTCTGCATTTGTTCCTTTGAAGTTAATATTTAAGTAGTAAATTCATTTTCCATAGTGAAATATAAAACACCACTCTTCTTTGTCCAATTATTTGTCTTTTCCCCAAAGTTTTATTTTTATTACGTTGCCTGAATGGATACTAAATTATGGCTACATAACAACCTTTAAGCAAATGTGAAACTGTAAGAACCAAACAGGGAATATATGATGGACAAGGTTCAGAAAGGTATGGAATGACCAAAGAAATATGGAAGAAAAAAAAAAAGAAACAAACCAAGGGAAGATCTAGAAATAAATATAGAGGGATCAAATCAGTGCAAACAGTGAAATATGTAAAATAAATTTTGAAGAAAAGAGACTCTGGGGACCAGTTTAACTCAATGTCTTTATGCTCATTCTTTTTTTTGTATCCAGACTCCACTAACTCTTTCTTCCACCCTTTGTTAGTTTAGCTACAAAGATGTATTAGATTAATATCACCTACATATATTTGAGTGCTATTAATTTTAGTGCCTCACTCCATGGATATTGGATCTGTCATTCGCTTTCTATATTTGAATCATAACTAAACTGTTAATATTACAGGACTAAGCTATAACATAACTTTTGCTTAAAAAGACTTCCAAGCATTCCAGTTTGTTTATGTTTTTCTTACGCTAACAAAAATGATGAATACATTCATCTTCAGAATTATGCGCTACTGTCATTGGAAGCTTTTACTCCCTTTACACTTCTTACCGTACTTGTACACAAAGTACACAAAATGCACACACAGACATCCTCCCGGCACTCAGGTAACACTTTGCAGACCTTTCTTTTTATGTTTGTGGGTTGTCAATTCAGTACACCCTCACACATTCCTCCTCTCCTATTAAATATAAACAAATCTGGCCAATTGTAGCAATTTCAACTTTGCTTTGAATGTCTGATCACCACTGCAATCTGACTTCAAATTGGGCATCCCAGGAATCTTCAAAAATTCCATACTCGACTCTCTTCCAGCTGTGAGAAGTACTTCAGAAGTGTGCCAGGTTGGCGCTGGCTAATAGCCAAATTCCCACCCAGCTGCTCGCTTACTCATTCCCCCTCCACCCCCCACAGCAGGACAGGGGAAGAAAAGAAAAGGAACATGAATGAGAAAGCTCATGGGTTGAGATAAAGACAGGGAGATTGCTTACTAATTACCATGGTGGGCAAAACAGACTTGACCTTGGGAAATTTAGCTTAATTTATTGCCAACTAAAATAAACAAGTAATTACTAATTTGGGTCCTGGGAAACAAAAAGACATACATTATTAAAACAACAGCTTTCCTCCCTCCCTTCCCCAGGCTCCATTTCACTCTTTCACTCCCAACTCCTTTACCCTCCACCTGGGTGGTTGCAGAAGGTTGGAGGGGTACGGTCAGTAGCAGCAGTTTCTCTTCACGTCTCCTTCTCACCCTTTTTGTCTGCTCCAGCCAGGACTCTGCATGGGCTTGCAAGTCCTTCAAGATAAACCTGTTCCACTGTGGCTGCTGTGGATATCTGCTCCACCACGGGGCATCTCCTGCTCCTCCAGCCTTGGACTTCCCTTTGCTGTTTCTTGCTCTTTTTGTTCTTTACTCATCTCTCTCTCTGGTGTTTTCTGCCCTTTTTTGAATGTTTTTGCAGAGGTGCCACGAGTGTGGCTGAGGGGCTCAGCTGTGCCCTGTGGTGGGTCTGTTGGAACCAGCTGGAACCGGCCGTGTCCGGCACGGGGCAGCCCCGGCTGCTTCCCTCAGAGGCCAACCCTGCAGCCCCTGCCACCAACAGTTGGGTACCTGCACCTGGCACAAGAAGTTTCTCTGTTGGTTTGTTTTTTAGTTTTTTTTTTTTCATACTCAAAATGTATGTGTCAGGCTTTAAAAACACTTGCTTTTTTCATCTCTGCAAATACAGTCAACTGAACCTTTCAGTTTGAAACTGAGCTGTTAGCTTCATTATTTCCATTCATCATTTCCCTTTTATTTCTCTGTGTCCAGATGCATGTTCCTGTTTCTATCTACAGCTCACGCCATGTATTATACTTAGAAGTGATTAGTAAGAACTCCAGATCATTACTTACAAGCATCATGAATATTTACAGAAAGCTAATATTGCAGAAAGGAGCTTGTGAACACAGGCAAGATACTTTTGAACGTCAGTCATATGATTAATACCAAACTAACAAAAACAACAACTATGTAACTGAGAACTTTTCAGAGGATGCTGCTTTTATCCTAAGCCTCTCAAGTGACTTAAAGCTACCATTCAAGCAAGATGAGCTTTGAAACTGCCCCTTATTTTACAAAGCACCACTGTGAGGAAGCTGAATTTACAAACAGAACTAAAGTGAAAACAGCAAACAAAACAAAGGTGATGTGTGAGTACAATTGCCACCTTAGAAATAAAAGCATTCATAAAAAAAATGAAATAAAAATAAACAAACTAGATATTTGATTGTGGCGATATTCACACACATAACAGTTCCAGTGATTTCAGACTTGAGTGAGAGAGCAAGTACAACTCCCACTGTAAAGGTTTGTCCACTTTTATAACTTTGCTAATATAAAATAGGCAAACAAAATAAATATACGCACAAGCAAACAAACACAGCTGAAAGCTTGTTTTTAGAGTTCTGTCAGAAGATGTAATTATGTTTCTCATTTTCTATTTTGCTCCATATTTTGAGGTCATGGAAAAGTTAGGTGGCAAATATTTGCCTTCCTAAAAAAAGATTTCTAAGTTATGCTAATATTCACTGGTGATTCTTTGAGAAGTACCATATACACTGCTGAATATTTGGAAGAATGAGCAAAACAACCAATTTTGCAGTAAAATACTTATTTTGGAAAAATACCTTTTTTTTTTAATTATTAGAAGATAATGTTGTTGTTATGATCTGTTTGTACTAAGTCACTATGCATTTCTTAAAATGTTCATTTCATAGATTTCTTTTTTCTTTTAGATGTTCGAAGACTGTGTAATCCTGAATGTATAATGCTGACTATTTTGGGCTGTGATTTTGTCCTTATGTGCTTTTATTGCTATATTTATTCTTTTAAATGATTGGTCTGTGAAACATGTTTTCTCTGTATTTAACAACAAAGGTTTGAATACACAGCAAAATAAAAACAGACTGAGTTTGGCAGACATATTATTTCCATTTCTTTTCTTTGAAACATCACAAATATGGAGCTTGTTACATATCACTTTTCTATTCTTTATGAAAAGTTGTGATAATAACCTGTTAAATAAAGCTTTCTCTTACTTACATTGATATCTTCCAAATCCAAGCTATTCAGAATGACATTGTTCCTCTTCCAGATGATGGGAGGTCTCAGAGTTCCCTGGATCGCACAGCTTAAGACAGCACTTTGTCCCACTGTTGCTGCAGTGGTGCTTAGTTTTTGATCTTCAGGCAGACTCAGCTGCACTACCTCTGCGAAAGATATATTGTTTGAAAGATTAATTAGCAGGCAGCTTCATAAGGTTAATTAGCATGCAGTTTTGGTACACTGGTAATTTAAGGATTTTAATTGGAATCAAAGTAAGAAGAACTTCCAACAACCACAGGAAGTTCAGAGTATTTCAAATAAAGGTCAGCATGACATTTTGATTAAATTGACTGACAACTATCACCCTGTAAGAAGAGAAGCATTTAACCTGAAAATGAATTTCAGAGGTTAGACTGTAATAAACATGACAGCGTATCCAAAGTCAGACACCGGAAGTTATTTGACAGTTAGGGCCAATGCAGCAGAGTAGTCAGCACCTTCATCCGAAATAAGATGGCAGTACTGCTATAAGAGTCGTTCATATGAGTTCATTTTCAGAAAAGAAAAATACAAACGGAGCTCAGAGTACAAAACATACAGGACGGAGACTGAAATGGACAACAAAGTGACTTCTGCATTCAGAATATAAAGTTAAGGCATAAGACTTCTTTTCTGATAAGCTGGTTTTTATGGGGCTTTTTCCTTGATAGCAGTGAAAACATGGTTTCCAGATCAAACTGATGTTAGTAATCTCTCACATTTCAGTCTCAGAAGAATATGCATTAATCATAATCCAAACACATTAGTTAATGTCATTTTTAAAAAACAGTGTTAAAATAATTTCTACTATATTTCTCTGGTCAAACATGATCCCTTTTACAACAACTGCAGAAATTCAGAGCCAGAATAATAAATAGTTCTGTACTTCAATAAATCTCTTTAAATATGGGGGGAGGGGAAGAGAGAAAAGGGGGGTGGGAGAAAAAAAAGAAAACCTGAAATAAACAGAGCACTTTATTGCACCAATTCTGAAACTGCTCTGTCCACCAAGGAACAGAAGCAACAACCAGGATGGACTAGAGCACCTAGCAGAAGTACAAAGTACAATACTGTATAACAGCTAAAGACAAACCTGAAATAAATGCAGTGCGTCACCTGAAATGTTGTGAATTATCTCAATCCACAAATATTTGCTGCCTATTTTTGCATTTACTGTGCAACACAGTAGAAACTGCTAGCACTGATAAGCTATTTCACAAGGCTTTCCAAGCCTTGGGGTATTACCTAAAATACCCCAATGTAAAATATCTGTAAAATAGTTAATTTAGAGGAGGCAGTTTCAAAAGTGTGTCATAGGTTTTTATTTGGGGTTGCAGTGTGTGTGTTTTGTTTTTTCTTCAAGATAGCCAAATTACTAACACATTTAGAAGCAAACCCACTAAGAATACATTCAAACGCACATTCTGCATGTATGAGAAAATTCAATCGAGAAATTTGAGGAACACAAAACTGCTTTTTCACATTCGTAGTTATTATTTGAACCATGGAGAAATTTCAACATTGCTCTTGAAAAGTATCCAGCATTTCTAAAATTAACACCAGTGCCGTAAATTCAAACTCACTTAATATCCTGTGAGAATGAAGACAATTTATGGCATGGTATCTGAAACATCTAAAAAAAAAAGTGTGATTGCAATACAAAATAAATTTTATAAGTTAAAAAAAAAAAGTACAGAAAATCCTAATGAAATTAAATTCAGTATGAACAAATATGCTGGTAAATACAGAGTATGCAGTCTTTAAAGGAAAAGTACTTTTATATTTAGTTTAAGGAAACCTTTGTCATACAATTTTGGAACAAATCTACTTGATGCAAAAACAAATAAATAAAATTAATACTAGTAGAGAAGCACTCTCCACCCTTTCAACTTAACCTTATGGCAAGTACATCTTCCCCTGTTTTTGATTGCCTCTGGTATTTCATATTGCAAGAAAAATAATGCAGTACTTCAGTAACTACCTTTGTACCATAACACAAACTAAACCCAAAGTAACTGAACAAATTTCAAGAAGAAAAAAATACATTATGTGAGCATCCATGTTCATTTCAATCCAAGGGAAAAAAATTCTCATTTTTCAGGTTAACGAAAAGTTCATCATTATTCAAATTTTCAAATAATCTTTTAAAAATTCAGACATGCGTGATGGGAGTACAGACCTTTAAACTTTCTCTGCTAATCTATATACTAAACAGCTCTAATATTAATGGAAGACCACTTCACTTCCATGTCCCACAACTCATTTGGACACACACATAAAAAGAGTGATACACATTAATTTGATGACACTGTATAGACTTCCCTCTTGTGTAATTGCCTATAGGTTAGAGGCTGAACAGCTGAGAGTTGTCTTTTCGCTTGTTGTGTGCCTGAGTAAACACAACCTATTAAAATTCTACATTTGTAAGGTTTTTGACATATTAGACAAAAGAGATATGTAGGAATTGAAGATCACCCAAATAGCAATTTTTCCACTCAGCTGCTGAAGCATGAAAAATCTCTAGGTTTTTTATCTTTCATTTTTAACTAAACTACAAAAGGCGTCATGTATCTATTCTTTTTTAATTACCAAATTACTTTCATAGAAGACACATTAATCCTTCTATTATAACAAAGCAGCAACGTATTAGCAAGCTAAAATCCTTTATAGGTTCTTTTTAGCTTCATAAAAGCAATACTTTGTAATTAACACAATTTTTTTTTTCCAAAATTCAAGCATCAGAGAGGCATCTCAATATCTTCAGGAAAGAAACCTTTGTTGTTCTATAATTAAACTCAATGGTTCAATTTTGTGTGATTAAAAATATTAATTTGCTATTTAGACAAAAAAAACCCCAAACTGATTCTTTTCTTTTCCAGAAAAAATACTCTTTGACTCAAAACTCTAGTAATACTGCCCACCAGACACGCACAAATGAGACTGACTCTTTTTTTTCTAACTAGATGCATTATCTGACACAATTTGTTACACTAAGGAAAAAGAAATGTCTGAATTAAGTTGAATATTGTGCTACTTGCTGCAGTTTATAAAATTTACTGCATCACCAGAAGCATTTCAGCTCCTCTGTTATAGGTGATGGCTTTTCAGTGACACTTCCTGAGACATACCTGCATGGCTACTGAATGATTAAAACTTCTGGTAGACAACTGATAGTACAAATATTTTGCTTCTTTATTGAATTCACTATGCAAAGATCTCAAAAAGTAGATAAATATCCTGATACTCCATTTATGAAGAGGTAATTATCTATGTTTTCCAAAGTCACTATTTAATTTGGGAAAGTCATGAAGTAATGATCATGAAATCTGCTTGTGCTATAGGGCCCTCTATGAAAGATGCTAACCTTCACATAATAAAGTGACAGTGCTAATTTAAATTCTTCAGGATTTCAAAGCCTTTTTTCAATTAACTCCAGTATTACTATGGATGCCTGTATACACAAGGCCAGTAACTATTAGACACTTTTATAATTTTTAATTAGAGTGCAACACTAGAAAAGGGAACATCTATCAAATATAAAATTTAACATGTGTTACCTTAGCAAAGATGGTATTCTGAAATCAAAATACAGAGGGGCATTACTGTATTATTTTGTTGACACTAACAGTTCATCTGATTTTTATTTTAACTGCTTTATTTTTAATAGTAATGATAGCCTTGATAATAATATTATTATTAGTATTAATAATGTAAGATTATTTTTGCCAGAGGAATTCCCTAAGAATTATGTAGATAATTCTCAATCTTCAATACAATATTTCTATATTCTGTTTATAACTTCTATCACAGGCCTATATTGTAATAAAACAGCCAAATGCAAAATTTTATAAAATTAAGAAACAGTTGTCCTACCTGGCACATATTTCTAAGAAGTTATGGAAAAAAAACCTACTCCAATAAATGCACTAGAATCACTGCTTTCCCTCAAAATACTGAACAACAATTAAGTAAAAAAACCTTCATATATTACACAATTATGTATATTTTAAATGATTATATCATAGGAAAATATTGTATATAAGTTATAACTTTTCTAAAGATAAAACCATTGCATAGATTTTCTCCTTATTGGGGAAAAAAAAGGACCACCCACCCCCAAAAACTGTAAGCCTACAGAGCAGTAGTTGGAGCAGAGCTTTTTGACAGATAACTCCCTGAAAATCCCTGTTCATGAACTGTCTGCAGCCAGGGTGGAAGAGGCAAACACTGGTGTGGGGGGAAGGGTGTGGTGTGTGCAAAGCATTCTCAGGTGCACAGGGCAGCACCTCTGTCAGAGCCCAGGCTCCATGACATTCCTTTGCAACCAGAAAAGATAGGCCTAGGAACTCCACCATCTCTTCTTTCCTCCCTGAAGGAAATAAACCTGGTTCTGAGAGCAAATACTTTTTTGCCGGAGACTGAAGCCATGGCACTGGGAGATAGCACCTGCCAGGATGACTCCTAGCTTTCTCTCCATGATGCCCTTGTAGAGCAATGATAATTCTTTGAAGTTTAACCTCACACATTTTGTTTATTTAATTTTAAATGAAAAAGCAGAGTAAAGGTTTAGAAAAATTGGAAGCGAAATGAATTCAGTTTACTAACACCAACACCAAGCAAAAAACCAAATTTGGATATTGTCGATTACAGAGCAGTAATATTACATACAAGTGGTCAGTAGGTTTTACCTTTTATATCTTGCCGTTATCAGAAGCGTGAATGTTCTAAGGTATACTGTATTAATGAGTTTGTTTGTAACTCCTCCAGATGCAATATCAGTCTGACACACATCCCTGGTTCTTAACTACAAAAAGTCACTGGATACATTCTTTCAGATAAAGGGGAGAAAGACAAACAAAAAATGAAAGAAACCCATTTAAATAAAAGCTAGGGGTATAGTCAGGAGATGTGGACAACAGAATAGGTTACAGACAGCTGTGCAAAAATATCTGGTTGGAAGTAACATAAAAAGAGGCGATTATAAAAGAGGACAAAAGTGGTGAAACCAGAGTAAGTGTTAACTACTGGGAAGACATTTTGAAACATTAACACTGACCAGGAAAAAAGAACTCTTACTGAAGGGGCTCAGAAATACCTAAGATTAAAAAAAAAAACCTAACGGTTTAAATACAAAACACTCCTGTGTTGGTTGAGAAACTTGTGTTAGATGGTTGAAAGGGTTTGACAAATCTCCTGGCTGCTACAGCCATTCTGCAAATTCCCCTACCCTTCTTTCTGCTTAATGGTACCAAGTCAAGTTATTCTCGTTCTTCCCATCAAGTTTTTCATTACTGAAGTTACCACTGCATTTGATCCAGCTTGAATTCATCCTTCTTGAAAACACATGAAATAAAACTGTACACAATATTTTGAATGAAAAAAGTGCAATGTATCAACTAATCCATATCTTTTCCTGAAACAGTTCGGTCAATACATCTGTAGAATGCAATTGCCATTTTCACATTGATCTCATCTGGTTCCTCATAGTAACCCCGTGACTGACAGGTCCACATAACTTTCTTCTACTCTGCTCTTTCCAGTAGATTAGTTCTCAGCTTGAAGTATAATTTCTTACTATTAACCAAGTATAAGATCTTGCACTTTGTAGCATTACTTTTCAGCTCACTTTTACTGTGCCAGGCTTCAAGGTTCTTCAATTCCTCTGCTATAGTAATCCAACATTTCTCTGTATTGATGATGACTCACAAATCTTGGTCTTTGAGAGACTTCTCTTACCTTTTTTTTTTGTCAGGGTATTAGTGAAAGCATTAAATAAGTTTGCTTCCCAGGTGGTCCCTGGAGAGCTTCACTAATAACTCCTTTTCAAAGTGATATTTTCCCATTTCACTGAACCCGTATCACCTCCCTTTCAGCCAGCTCCTTATTCATTCCATGATTTCTCTACTAACTCCCAGTGTTTTAGTTGACTGAACAGGTTCTCACGTTGCATCATACCAAGTGGTTTACCAAGAATGATGAAAGGACTTCTTTTCTCATTGCTCCCCTTTAGTTATCTAGAACCTATGTTATAGACCTACTTTTGTTTGTTCTTCAGTTAAAATTAGACCAAATTAAGATCAGATTTTCTATTATAATTTTCTAAATATTTTCTGATATAAATATCTTTCTGATATATTTCTAAAATATCTTTAGAACTTACTGAAACCAAATGCAAAATAACATCACTCCTACTGAATCAGCAAAGAAATTGGACAATTATCAGATGTCTTCTGGTTTTTTTGCAGTATGTTTTGTTCTGCAATATGTCATATCATTGATATACACCACTACTACATACATCATTGCTACTTTTGTTTTTAAGCTTAAAGTATTTGTCCATCTCTGTCACATGTCCCATAGACAGGAATTTTTGGAAGATACAGACAATGCATTCAAATAGCTTTCCCTAAATAGCTTACAACCTAAAATATATGAAGACATACACAGTGAGTGTGTTCACTTCTAAAGCTTCTAGCTCTACATGCAGCTCACCTTAGGAAAATTTTTAAAATTTATCGACCAATACAAGTGAAAGCAGCTAAGCATAAATAATTCTGAGGAAGCTATTACAATACTGCAAATGATGACCAATTAGAATAGAGTGTAAGTGCTTCAATTTTCTTAGTTTGCCAAATACTTAGTTATTAAACTGTGAAAGGCAGGGAAAAGGAGTTTTCAAAGCTGACATTCTGCAAAAATATCCCAAAAGCAATAGGGATAAATCAATAATGGAACCTTACTTTAAGCATTATTTTTTCAAGAATCATACACCTTGGATTGTCCTTTCTGATGTAAGTTAAGCTATATCAATATTCTTGTAAGCCAACAGATAAAATAATACCACTGTAGTTTTAAAAAACAGCAGGAAGGGTAAGGTAGTGCTAGGGAAAAAAAGATAGTGATATCTGTGCAGTGTTTTGATCAACCTTCCTGTTTTCTTAATCCTAAGTACAATGGGCTGATGCACATAACATGGAACATTCTGATGCTCTAAATTGAGCATATTTATAAAAAGAGTTGCTACACTTGGATTTGTAATTTTTCTGAAAAAGTTAAAGAATAGACAGTAAAAGTTGGGCTATTTCAGTTCTCTCCCTATACATGAAAAAAAAAAAAATCTTACCTCCACCTCATTGATGGCCCAAAACAGTCTGTAGGGGACTGTACACAATCATAAAACTCTTTTGTGAACTTAGAGTACCAAATCAGGCTACTAGGAGGAGAAACACTAAAGTATATGAAATTTCTTGAGATTAAGTGGTTCCTTACTGTATCTTATGACCAGAAAAAGTTATATTGGGACTTTGTATATCACTTTATAATTGATTATTAAAGGCAGGAAGATCTTACGCAACTGTAGACGGTTTCAGTTAATTTAATTCCATTAACAAATGTACAGTTTGAACCTTCTCACATACTTACATAAGTTGCGTGTATTTATCCATAGCAGCCATAAAAACACTCTTCTGAATCTAAACTAATGAATACTATGCAGACTGGTACCCACTATCTAAAATTAGGACCACATCAAGCCTGTATTTATTTTGTTTGCCTATTTCAAACCTAATTTAAAAGCAATCACCTTTTAAAACCAAGCAAAGAAGCGTTTTGTCCATGGACTACAGTAAGTTTTGTACTTAATGAATAGCATTACTTGGTGACTTGAAATAGCTGAAACGCAGCTAGGTAATGTGCCTTTTCCTCTTCTGGCATTGATCCCACTTTCCTCAAAATGACATAACAAAAGCTTTTTCATCAGTGTCATTTTGCTGTTCTTTTATAGCAATTTTAAAATCAGCACACATCACCATTAGCATGGCTAATTTTTTCATTTTCTGCTGTATCTTCTGCTTTGAATTTGTTGTAAACATATTATTCGTGTATTTAGTAGAACATTTCAGTATGAGAAGTAACAGAACATGGTTCATGAGTGGCTGTTCTCTAGGCTTTTATGCCAGCAAAGGAGTCTTTCTGTTCCCATAATCCATTTAACAGCACATACAAGAAAAAAAAAAGCATAAATAACATTTTCACAACTCCTTAATGTTTTAGCTGCAGAGCTTGGATTAAAATTCAGGAGGTCTTACTTCCAGCCTTATGACCAGGATAGCAGAGGATTCTACTTTTATGTTACAGCAATATGGTTGTTATTCAAAACCAAAAGCTCTTAAAAGATTTACCATTATAATTAACATTTATTCATCTTTCATCTTTGCTGACAAGAGACTTGAAAATGATTTTTTGTTGACAATTATATTGTAATAGCTCATGTTTTTAGGAAGTCCTGTACAAACCAATTCCATAAAGAAAATTAACAGAAACCATAAAAGAAAACACAATCCTGTCTGCATTTATTTATAATACTAGTCAATGAGGTTTAATGGAGAGTGATTGATAGGTCATGCTAGGAAACATTTATTTTATGGAAGAACTTAAGGCTTCTCTGAAAGACAAATGTGAAGCAAAAAACCTATGGTTTCTATTTCCTCTTACAAATATGGAATGCAGTATTCTTCGTTCAAATACCTAGAAACATTAAGAATGCTTCAGGTTTTGAAAATCAGGGTAAAGTAGAATACGTCAGCTGACCTCTTGCTTTAGCAAATTTAGCATGAAATTCTTTTATTACTGCAAGAGCTTTCATCTTCTGATTTTGTTAGAACCAAAAATAACCACATAAGCAAATTTCTTTTTAAAAAATAAAATAAAAAAAAATCAGCTGAAGTAAATAAAAGGACTAAATAAAATATAGATGATTATAACTTACAAAAGTTTATAGATGTCTGCACTTATAAAGTGTTCAACATTAAAGCAAAGTCTGTATTTTTTAATGGTTCTTTGAAGTAGTAAGAATAAATGTAGACTGTGAGAAGTAGCTCAAGGACTTTATGAGACTGAGAACCTGAACAATAAAATGGTAGATAAATTCAATGGAGGGGGGAAGTACTATACAACAGAAAAAGCAATCCTTTGAATCTAGATCAATGGGCTGTAAGTTGACTTGGCAGGAGAGAGACAGTGGAGTGATGATAAGTAGTTTTATCAACTCTGTCCCTTCTAGTTGAGAAAAATTCAAACCAAAGATTAGGAATTCTTAGGAAAGGAACTAAAACCAAACAAACATAACTTTGCTCCACCGTTTGTCCACATGAAAACCATATGCAGCTCTGGGTCCTCTGCAAAGTAGAAAACAACTCAGAGGAAAAACAAGCATGATAAGGCTATAGAGCAGTTTAAATTCAAAAAATTATCAAATAGGCTTGGATTTTTCTTTTACAAAACAGACGATGAAGGGGGCTTTGACAGAAGTCTACAAAATCATGGCTGTCATGGAAAAGCTGGAAAAGGTATTTATGGCTTATTGTTTCTTCTAAGACTGGAAAGCCATCAAAATAAGCAAGTGGGAGTCCAGGTTCAAAACGAAGGACAATAGTTTTCATGCTTGAAGTAACAGAACTGAAAAAACTCTTTGCTAAAGGATATTGTGGATTCCAGAAGCTTACATGTTCAGGAAGAGATCACACAAAGACTTGGAAGAGTATGAGCAAAGTGTAATGATATTATTCTTACACTTCTTTAGACATTATCTTAAGTCCATGGCTGAGAGAAAGTATTGGACTAACTGGACCTGGGACCAGTATAGCCATTTTTATAGTCTTAATGCATGCTTCTTTATTTTACATGGAATTCACCCAGCAAATGTGTTTTCTAAGTTTTCTTTACAGTGTTTACATGCTCTAGTTTTAACTAAGTGAAACATGATTTAAGGTATTTTAACAGTTTTAATGAAAAAAGTAATTTAATTGTAATGCAGCTGAATTAATAAACAGTATGTACTACCTCCTGAAAATCATTTTAATCAGTAGGTGAATTGACCCTTCTGATATTTTAAATTGCTTTTAATAAGATTATCTCTGAATGGCAAAGAATCTTTTCTGCACTGCTTAGAAATTACAAATGCTTGTTTTAACTATTTTTTTTAAGAAATGTGAATGATGGCAATCATCATGAAAATCAGCGATAAACACTTTTTGCTAATTTCTAATTCACAAACTGATAAAACTAAAACAAAATTTCAAAATTCATTATACATGTGTTCTAAATTTCATTCTTACTTTAATTAAATGAATTGCATTGGCTATGTCCATTGAATCAAATTTCTTCTCAAGACCTTGTGTTTCTCACAAATCTGCACAGCCTAAAGCACTCAACAGGACTCAAGTTATAAATGAGTGCAACACGGACTATAATGATTCACTTAAGTCCTTATAAAAATCAATAAAAGATATACTTTCACTTGCTCTGCAGGGCACTAGGATCATTAAAAATAGTTCAAAAGCATTGTTCATGGAAATATGAGAAATTGTTGATTCTTTAAGACTTCCTTGTCATCATATACAGAAACACAGAATTTTTCTATGCAGCTGTGGGCTGCACCTCATTTAATACACCACACAAGATCAAGAATTGCCAGAACTGCAGTATTGGCAGCATTGACTTACAACCCAAATATATTCATCGGGTTTCTCAGGTGACCACCCTATCATGGTTACTTTGTATCAACACCTGAACCAGATCAGACAGCTGGAGAATTGCTTTATGGACCGGAAATACATGAAATAAGAAACTTGTAAAGATATACCATTCAAATCTGGCTAAAGCCACTTTGGAAAAGATAAAGAAATATCTATATGTATTAGGTTTTGCCTAATATTCTTGTATCACTACTACAGGAACACTAGGTAAACCTGAGCATGTTTTGAAAAGTATCACTACTACTTATGGTAAGGATATTTACAATAGCGCAGATAAAAGGTTCACCCTACAGATTGGCTTGTTATGAGAATCCTTTGAAGTTGCAGAAGCCATTCAATTCTTATGAGAACTTTTTCAGCCTAGAGGAAAACACAGGCCAAGAAAGTCAACTCACAATCTATATGGCTTCAAAGTCTTCTGTTGCAGGGGAAATCAGTAATCTACTCCCATAATATCGACAGCCTGTTTCTCATAGACTATTTATTAGGGATAAGCAAAACAATCCAAACTTTGCATATCCTGACTGACAGACTAGTTATTTCTCCTTATGAAGAAGAACAGAATTCCAGCTTTTATGAATTTGCATCTCTTGAAGTGACAGTAAATGAACTTGTAAATAATGAATCTCTCTCCCTCCTGTTTCTACTATCATCTCACCAGACTGCAACTGCCTGCCCAACCTTAATGTATCGTCTCAATATGTTCTGTAACTGATTTTATGCATCATTCAATGAATCCTAAGGGAAATTTCAAAGTTATTGTGATGGGTTAAAATTTGATTTGATGCATGTTAGTGGAATTGCTGATCTGAAAGCAGTCAGATATGGTATCTTATCGGTTTATGTGTATATATAAGCTTGCAACTTTTATAGACTCAATATTCAAAGTCATACAACAATATATTTCTAGCCAATAAAGTTGTAGCAAAAATTAATTTTAAAGTTTGTTTAGAAGAGAATCTCAGAGTAAATGAAACACTAATTTCCTAATAAACTACTGCCATTTTTAGACTTCAATCCCATTTTAAAGGCTATACTTAAGATTAGTAAGATACAATTAAAACAGTTGGACACTAAAAATATTTCCAAAAGCAGCAGAAACCACAGCAGTCCAGAAAATATCATAAACCCCCTCACCTAGAATGCTACATCACTGTTTAAGAAAATATGCCAAATGACCTATTCCAATCATACCTCTCTTGATATGTGATGATATGACACCCACAGCTAAGACATCTTACTTATCCAATCATTTGTATGGACACACTTATTCACTGTGCATCCATAGCATTGCAACAATTTCTAGTGACATTTTCTTAAAGAGTTGTTCTTGCAGCAATAGTTACTTTTCAAAAATCCATGAAAAATGTGGTTTTGTATTTTAAGATAGGAGGACAGCATAAGCTAAGAGAGGCCTGTGCAAAAATAAAGCAGAAATGAGAATCTAGCGGATCACTGAGCTGTATTAGCATATGTACCTCAAATGAAATACATTAGAATTTCAAAAAAAACCTCATGGGCTGGCAACTAATTTTCTCATTTAGTGTGCAACATTTAACACTTTACACTGTATCCATTGTAAATTCAGCAGAGAATAAGTGATTATGTTCAGAATATGGAGAATAAGATGACTCTCCACAACAACAGTGACATTGTCGATAAGTAAATACTGCCTGTGCTTGAGTTTTAGATGTTTTCTTTTAAAAAAGAAAAATAGCTCTTGTTATGCTAGTATATTGTTAATGTTGCAGAATTGGACTGAAATGTGTAGGTTTTTCAAAAACAATAATAGCAGGAAGCAAGATTACCAAGTATTGATGCAACATTGATGGGATGTTAAATTTATTCTCAGAACCTTCTGTGGAATCCCAGTGTTTAATTTTCTGAAGTTAATATTTTTAGATGCACATAATTCAACTTCAAATCTTCCAAAATTGCAGTGATGAGTCTTTGCAACAGTGGTGAGAAAGGTATTTAGAAAGATGTACAAAAGAGCCAAAAACCACAGATGGAAAAGGAAAAAAAAAGCATATAAAAAAAGATACTAAGAGAAAAATTCTGAAGGTTACTTAGATTGAATGAAATTTTCCATATTACTATTATTTACATTCATTTTTAGCTGTGCTTACACATTCAAGAAAGGAGAAAAATAAATATAACTACATGATCTATCCTGTTTCTTCTGAAGAGGGGGGTTGTTCATCTTTGCCAAATGTAACGCATCATTCCCAAAACATCTCTAATTTTCCTTATAACGTCACATTAACATCAACTTCCTTATGCACATCACCAAGACTCTGAACAGCTTCAGTTCGATCCCTGTATGCATCTTGTCGACTTCTACGCATTTCACCAACCCCTTCATGACATGTTTCTGTGCACTGGAAATTATCTACACCAGGAATATATATTTTAAGGATTTTTTTTTTTTTTTTTTGTAGATTCTGGCAATGCTGACTACTGTAGTGAGTGAACATATGGAAGAAAGGTAAAGAAAGATACGTTTGCTTTCTACAGTGACTGTAAATATATTCTTACTTCATTAGACTTATAAAAAAAACAGAGAAAGGTACCTGGAGCTGTAAGCTGGGGATGCCATGGATCTTGCATCATGGGCATATATGTGATTGTACAGATATCACTGTCCTCAAATTATGATTATATTGAATTAGTGGGGCAGAAAATGTTCCAGTGAAAGTCTTTATTTTGCTTGGTTTATTATGCTGCTTCAGTTAAACATCAGCGTGTTTTTGTTTGTTTCCAAAAGAGAATTATCAACAACATTGCATTTATTCATTTGAGTTTTGGGTTAATTACAAATTTAGTAGCTTACTTTTCAGTTTTGGAATGGTGTAGACAGAAACAAGTAGTACGAAGGGATCATTCTGCTGAAGAGAACATCGAATGTTCCTCTGCTGCACCAGAATCTGTAATGAGCAGCAACAACTTCAGAGAAGAGCAAGGAAGCAGTGTGATGGGGCTAGATCAAGATACAAACTCCCACAACAGGGCTGTACTTGCAGCTGTGAGCAGCCTAAGCAATGTTTCTGAACAGTCCAACTAAAGTGGAATTTATCAAGGTAGATAAAACTCTTAAAAGCAGGATACTTTTCTCCAGGGAAATGCTTCAAAAAATACCTATAATTTGATGCAATCTGTTCCACTCAAAAGACAAAAAGATTGCATTTCAATAATACCTTCAAAAAATATCTCTCTTCAGGAAAAAAGAAAAAAAAGAATATATGAAAATGATACTTCATAGAAAGCAAACAAGGAGGTTGACATCCAATGACCTTAGTGTTCCTCGGCAAATCAATAATCACTCAAAAAAATATCCATTCAAACTGGACGTACACACCACCTTACACAAGACTGTTATATTGAAAAGCAGTATTTTGGAAGCTTCTCTGGTTTACTTCCATTTAAAAACTGTTAATAAATCTTTTCTTTTTCTTCTAGTTGCTTTCCCAGCTACACGGTCTCAGATGCATTTAGAATAGGCTCCACTTTTTTCTTTCCCTCTTCCCACTGTCTTTCCTTTCATCTCTTCTTATTCTCATCTCCTTTTATTTCTCCCCAGCCCTTCTTCCCTTTTTATTTCTCTACCTCACTACTCACACCCACTGATCCTACTAGTTCTACTTGTCCTTTCTTAAATATATTCAGATATACTATTTACATAATAACTCTAGATATCGAAGTGAGCATCAGCTGGTTTCTTTTAGATCTGGAATTCATTTCTTTGGATTTATCACTGGGTGGGGCGAGGGGAGGGTAGTTCATGGTTATGTCTGCCTTGTGGCTTGGGGACACAACTTGGTGTGCTCACAAGTCAGAGTCTGTAGGAGGGCACCCTTGCCACTTCCTGCCTGAATTTTGGGCAAGATGCACTCATTCCCACATGCACATCTGCTCATGTATGGGAAGAAGGGAGCTGTAATATTCCAGTAAGTATGCTATTCTGGACAACAGGGAGATCATAAAAGTGAGCACTTTATTTTACATCCAATATCTTATCTCAGATATTTTATTCTGATTTAGATCTTATTCTGAGCAATATTACACCCTTTAGAAGATCCTACTGGACTATAATTTGCTGTAAAATAAATATAAAATTCAGTACAGAAATATTAACCTGACTGTTTTCTGTTGCTACTAACCTTTTAATTTGTTACAAGATGAGAAAAAAGGTTGTTTTCAAAACACTGATTACTGATATACTAGCCAATATAAATCAATACTAAATAACTACTTAGACTCTTCCATTTGTGTATCAAATACGTAAGAATAAGTTATGTATTTGATAAGTTATGTCTCTCCATGTGTGTCCTGTGGAGGTCACCTGCCAGAATCCCACTATAGACCCAGACACTGGCTCCCCATGGCTTTTAGACTTCTATAAACCAAAGAATCTAGAAACCGCTCCTTAGATCACTCTTTTCTGATCTTCCTGTATAGCTTTTTGCCAAGACCTGGAACGGCATTCAGCTGTGTACGATGTCAAGTCCTGACATCTCTGGAACACTTCCATAGCTTAAACACAAACTTTCCCAGCATCCCATCCAAACTGTAAAACTGCACAGTCTTATCTTCTCAGTCATTCGTAGAACAAGTCAACGCATATTGCAGATAGATTTAAACTTTAAAAATAAGTATTCACAAATTTTTATAAAAGTAAACTTAGTCTCACTTCCTCCTATTCCAGATCACTCTTTTCTTGAGAATTCCTCAGGATCTGGGCTTATGAAGCTGGGCCATCTCATCAGGCTCCAGATACAGGAAGATACAGCTTTCCTGATCAGCTTCTAAAATATAAAAATTCCTACTGAATGACAGTTGATAAATGCCCAATCTGGAAAAGTAACGCTTTTCCTTGGTAACGCTTTTCACTAAGCATGGTTGAAGACAAATGATAAAAGGAAAGGGGGTGGGGTGGAATGAGGGACACACACGAGGTTGGGGACATAGACACAATGGAACACATACCACAAAGATTACCCTTTGCAGTCTAAACTCGAAATGTAGTCTGAATTTACAATCAAGCAGAATCCATAGCTCTATAGGTAAAGTCCATGATCTATCACAGTAACACAGCTGTATATTAAAGCCACCCTAAACATGTCAAAAAATCCACATGGTAAGAACAGAAGTATCCTGTAACTGGTAACAGCCAATGGCAAATGCCCAGGGAAGAAAACACTGGGCAAGCATATAATGATAATTCCCCTGAATTCTGTCTTAGCACCCATCAATACAGCACTGCCTGAGCCAGAGGCAGTTTATGGTGGTGACACTAAAATAATGAGTCAAAAGAGTAAATTATCTGGCAAGAATAAGAACATAGACTAGCATTAGCTGGCCTGTTAGCTGAACAACTCAACAATTTCACTGTCAACCTGAGGAATTCTGTAACTTGGAATGGAAGACATAGTTTCCCATGAGGAAGAGAGAAGAGAAAGTCCTGTCATCATGTTTGTACAACAATATGTTAAAGGAAAAAAAAAAAAACACCACAAAAAAAACCACCAGAAAACCCACACATTATTACTTTTTTCTTAAAGAAAGAAAAAAAAGCTTGAAAACTCAAATGTCTAGGATTTTGGAACAATTATGACCCCTAAATTAAAAACAAATCCTGCTCCTAAGTTATTTGTATCTAAGGAATTTATTTTGACTATTATGGTTTAAATCTGCAAAATTGAGACCTTCAAAGATTAAAGAGATTAAACCAATGCTGTCAGAGGAAAATAATAGTAGTTGTTATGATAAACACTAAACTAATTTATTCCAATGATATAAGCACAAAGTCAAAGGATGAAGTTTTGGGACATGTCTATCTACCCACATACAAATAGAAAAACTATTTATGAACAACTTCACTATAAATACAAATGAAATAAAGAGAAAGGATTGTCTAGGGTGAAATAGGACCAGACTAATTAATAAACCCCTCTGGAGTTGTAAACATAAAATTTAGACGATTTCGTTAGAATTTGGTTTAGAGCAAAAATGGAAAGTTTTTCACAAGATCTTCCACATCAACCATCTTGATTCCCCATGCACACACCTCCCCCACCTCAAACTATAACATGTTACTTATTATGGATTGCAAGTTCTACCTAGCCTCAGCCCAAGTATCAGATTCTTTGCTTTCCTCAAGTCAATCCCACTCACTTTCCTGTGCTCCTTACATCAAAATATAATTTTCCTTTCACCTGTTACCCAACTCCCATCTTAAATTTAACTGTTTGCTGTCTGCTAAGAAATTCATTCTAGCTTGCATACATCCTTGAAGTTCTCTTTCTTCCGACTTCACAGGAGGTCACCCTTTGCATCAGAGTTTTCTCAGCCCCCATCTTTCTGGGAGGGAGGCCTTCCCTAGGTTCCCTGTCACTCATCTGGCAGACAAGAGACCATATATTCTCCATAAGCTATAGCAGCAGTGAAATTTAAAGTACAATTGTGCCAAAAATTGAGTCACTTTAAAATCAGTTTGTCTATCCCTAATAAGTCTCACTTTTGATCTAATTCCAGCATGGATAAGGAAAACAAGTTATGGAGAGAAGACCTGATATTAAAGACAATTTTGCCTGACAGACTATATTCAATTTCTACCTTGGATACTTTCAACAGCTTTTGATTTGCAGGACCCTACAAATTTCCAGCTGTTGTAAAAGCTGCTGATTAGTGAGCATAAGCTACTGATAACAGATTTTCTTTGCTTAACTTTCACAAACCTCTCAGTCATAACTTTGTCCTTATACTCTATATGAATGGGACATAACTGAATTTCATGTAGTAAATAAAGTCCTAGCTCAACAATAACAGGGTTAAAGGGTTGAACTCCTTTCAAAGAGAAGAATAATCCATGATAACTGGGTCAAGGTTGCTGATTTACCAAAATCAGGCAATGATACCAGATATTGAAAAAGTGATGTTGAAAAAAGCCAAGAACAAAACAAACACCTCCACTTTCAGGTTTAATCCAACTCTGAAAGACACCTTCTCACACTGACACTTCAATGATCAAGTATATTTGTTGACTTAACCACTGATACTACACCACTGATACTACTTTTCTTTAAAACATCCAAAAAACTTTAATACAGATACAATTAATTAACCGTGACTGACTACTTTCAAACAAAGACATTTCAATTTGAAGAATGCACAAAAGACTAATAAGTACCAATAAACATACAGGAGGATTATACACTACATCTTCTAAATCCTCACAGGAAACCTGATGAGGAATAAAGTCAATCATGATTCATGATAAAACCTATTGTAAATGTTTAGCACATCACCAGCACAAGGTTCATCCAGTACTGGAAATTAGGAGTGATAAAAATGGAATGCTATTAAGTTGAAAATAATGTTTTCCATGGAAACAGTGGCACACGTAAGTATTCATGAGTGGTGTTATGTGATAAAACTGATCTACATAGTAATTTTTTGAACTTTAAATAAATAAGTCCAAATTATGCACCCTGTGATGGTGACAAATTCAAACACAGAGACTGGTAGTGAGTGAATGATATTTTTACATAAGATTTTAAGAAATACAATGTCAACAAAAATGCAGGCTGCAAAGACAGACATAGGCAACGTTAACATCAGAGGACTTCCTAGGGAAGTGAAAAAGCTGTATTTACTCAGCTGTGTAGGGGGGAACATTTAGCAGAGTATATGCATGAAACTTAAGTCTGAACTGACTTCTACTATGAAATGATGAGCCATATGGTTAATGGCACAGCAGTGAATGTCATTTACTTTAGCAAGGCTTTGATGCAGTCTCTCACAGCACTGTTGGGCCCCAGCTAGGGAGGTGTGGACTGCATGAGTGGACTTTAAGTAACTTACTGCACCTTCAGGCTCAAAGGGCAGTGGTCAGCATTTCACAGACTAAGGGTCAGCTCTCTGCAAGTACTTTCAATACTGGGCTGTTACTGTTTAACATCTTCTTTGGTGACTTGGATGACAGGACAAAATTCACCCCCAAATTTTGCAGTTGGCACCAAATTCACAGGATCAGGTAGCATACTTCTGCAAGACTGGCCTGCAGAGGGATCTTTATAAGCAGGAGGAATGGGCTGACAAACTATGATATTCTACCAAGACAAATGAAAAGTCTTGCACTTGGGACAGAGTAAGCCCATGTAACAATAGAGGGATTCAGCTGACTAGAAATCAGCTTTGCAGACAAGGATCCAGTCAGACCACAAGTTGAACATGAATAAAAGAGTTTGGCCAAATGCCTGCCAGAATTCCCCTCTGACATGTTCTGTGATTCAATGATCCCAGCTACAAAGAAGTCTGTGACAAATCTGAATTACTAATGGCAGCAGTAAGACTTGCGAAAGGCAAAGGTGATCCAGTTCACGTAGTCTAGCTGGATTTCTGAAAGGCTCTTAACAGTATCCCTCTTCATCAAGAGCTTTGAAGGGACAGCTACATGTTTTACAAACCTTGCCAGCATGCCTTCATGTCTCAGTGTGAGTCTAGGGAGCAATAATACTATCATATAGTACAGGCATGGAAGTGAGGCAAAGAAAGGTTAAACTGTCCAAAGGGTTCAGGAGGCCTAGGTTCCCAACATGATACTGTTCTTTAGATGGATATCATTTTATTTGTTCAAAGTACAGCTTCAGTTGACTTCAGCTTCATCTATGAGTACTCAGAATCTCTGCAAATGCATCCTTATCTCAAAATTGGTATCCTGAACGTGAGGAATATGCAATCATGTCCAGTTAAACAATTCAGCTAAATGGAATGATTAGTCTGATACGTTATGCTAGTTAGGAGCTTTGATGCAAAAGCAAAGGCAATTTTGATACTTAAAAACATACATTTGTTTACCATTAGTTTTCTCTTTTTTCTTATTGTAATTATCTGCCTTGTTCACTAAACACTTTCAGCTTCAATAATAAAAGAGGCAGAGGCCTCAGTAGACAAAACTAGTTTTATGCTATACTTCTGATTCATTCTCCATTCTCTTTATCAAGAAAGACAGGAACATCAAGGCATATGTGCAACCATATAATTAAAATTTGCTTCATAATGCAGTAACAAAAAGTCAACTAAAGTTGATACAAACTTCTTTTAATATCTTAATTAATAAATCTGCAATTATAAATTATATTAAAAGGATGATCATAATAAAAATCCCACCATCTAGAACTACTGAAAGCCCAGCTTACATAGATTTAGATCTTTAGAGCATACAAAACTCCAAATTGATCTAAGAAACTGTAGACCCGAAAGCTGCCATAGCTTCTCATTTTTCTACAAGCATCATTCACTATTTCTGCAGTGGACCCCACAATTATTTGCTGGCAGCCAAGAGAAAAGACCAAAGATCATGCCTTTCAATTTTAGGTTCTGAGGGAGTGTTTGCTGATTATAGACTCTTCTGCATCTTTTTGCTTAGCAAATTTCCTTCTCCCTCTATCCATCACTGTATTAAACTGCCTTCTTGTGTGCTTTGTCTTTTCAGCAACTCTTGCCATCAGTGCTATCATTTACCTACTTTCTAGTTACTGTCAATGAAATCAACTGATATTAAAGGCAGTCTCACCTGAATAACACACGATCTCAGAAAAACTTGGTAGTCAGATGCTCAAAGTGGGTCCACTGTGGAGTATAAAGTTATCCAATATGTCTTGCTTAGTTAGAAGAAGCCTTTCTGATGCAGATTATTGTGCATTATTAGATCACGCAAGCTACATGTTGCACTGTCCAGAACTCTACTTTTATCTAAAATAGTTAGTTTAAAGCCAACTCAGCTATTTTTAATCAACCTTGTAGCCTGCAGCATAAATATCCAGTGTTTCAACTGATATATAGTCCAAGGTGCAATGAATTTTTGCAGCTCCTTATCTCTACAGGATCTATTAAATCACTGGGAAGCAGAGGACACAATGCCTCAACTATTATCAAATGTCCTTTTTCCAGTAGCCTACAAAAACTTGGTTCAAATACACAAATTCTATCATTGTACAAGTTTGGTACGTTCCAAAGTATCTTAAGGTAAATGTGATCAGAGAATGCTTCCTTATTTATTTTTTTCAGATTAACAATTGAACAATTAAAATGAACCTCAAAACATCTGTAAATCTAGACCACCTGTTTCTAATGCAGTCGTGATGAAGAACAAATATAACACTATATTATTCAAAACCAGGCACAGAACCAAATTTTCCTATGAGCTATGCTTGCACTGTATATTGAAAGTTGCAATAAATTAATAAAAAGAGCATTTGGGTAAGAATGGCCAGAAGAGTAATGTGCATCAGGAATAATACATAATTAAAATGGCATACTAGTCCATTACTCCTTATAACATTTTCTGTTTTCCTCTTGAAAACTAATTTCACAGGAAATGAAGTTAGGTATTAAATATAGCTTTCCTGTCCAGATAACACGGAAGTGCTAATTCACTGAAGTATAGTGATAATTGGTTTTGACTTTATTTATTGTAGAATATGTTGTTGAATTTGTCCAAACAAAGGAATTTATCCAAAAATCAATTTCTGTATGTTTGTTGTGTTTGCACATGGCTAGTTCAAGCAAAAACATTTTATTTAAATGCTAAGAGTTAGCATAAATATTTTCAAGTAATTTTACTAGTATAGATCCAAATTTAATGCTCCTTCTGTTTATTGCAAATACAGATGCTGAACATCAATACTGCATACTCGCAGTTACCTCACATGAAATATTTAAAATGCAGCAGTTCAATCTATGAAGTATTTCTGGAACTAATCACTAATGAAATGGGAATTTTAAGAGGAGAGTTGTCAGCCCTGGTAACTCACAGTTTTATGCACAAAGATTTCAGTTTATAAATATAATAATTTGCCAATTTTATTTACTGTGTAGCTTCATTTCACTTTCAAATTTCCCAGAATGGTAGTAGAATTTCTAAATGTTTAAGATCTCTGCACTTATCCCAAGTTTTATAATAACCCAGCTTTGTAAAAACTATCCCCTCATCCAGTTCTGTCAGGAAAATGACAGGACAATATTCTAAAATAGTAATTCAGGATTAAGTTACCTGAACTGCAAATGTAGTTAGAAAGCCTAAAGCATAGCAGATCTACTATATTTCCACTGCAAAAAGAGCAGGGCCATGCAACTGTTAGTCAATAGTTCCCTGCAATCTGAAGACTAGAGTTATGAAGCAGCTCCTCATAGAAATCTTTAACATAGAAATAAGCACAGATGGGAGCAGTTTTAGGATGAAAGAGATTCTGAAAAATCTATCAGCTGGTTGATGTGACTCTTTACATTTAGAGGGAAAAAGAAAGAAACCAGAACTCAAAGTAGGCTTTGTTACCTGACTGTACAGAGGCTTCTAACTTCTGTTATTTGCTGGGCAGAATTTTACTCCTCTTAAGACGTCCATGCAAAGGCATGACTTCGTGTTAAGCACAGTGGCACATTCTGAAAACAAGAAGGACTCTGTATTCCTCTCTTGGCTTTGCATACCTGGTATATTTCGCCACAATCAAAGCAGACCATGGGCTATGCGTCTAAGAAGATCAGCACAAAGGTTAAAGAACAAACCAAAGACAGACTGGATTAAGCTATGGTTCTTAGCACCTTGGTCCTGTATACTACAGTCCTACTCACAGTATCTTCTGATCTACCCTTTCACAAACAATGTGCACCAGATCTTGTCATGGGCTGGGAAAGGATCTTCTTTCACTTCTCCATTAAAGAGAGTCTGTTTGCAGCTCTCTAATGAAGAAAAGTCACCAGTGGAGTTCCACATGGACCTCCACTGGAACTCATGTTTTTCAACAACACCCAGGAGAAGGGGTAAGAAAATGAAATGATAAAATTTTCTGAGATAGAATTTTTGGAGAACAACTAATCAGGTAGTTTAGGTAGCAGACATAAAAGCTGATTTGCTCAGAGACCTTACTTATGATACTGACATACCAAATTCAATGTATTTAATTCAGTATTCAAAGTACTGCATGAAGGAAGAAAAAAAGTGCCCAAGCCTGTTTACACAGGGATGGGCCCTGAACTAGTTATTATTGCTTAGGTATGAGACCTTGAGAGTATAATTGGCAATTTTATGAAAACATCTACTCAGTCCTGACAGTATGACAATAAAAGGAATTATTAGGCAAAGACTGGTACCCAAATAGAGAAACATTACTATGCCACTGTATAAATCCATGTTGCATGAGCAACTTGACTGCTTTTTGTCCCTCCCTCTGTAAAAAAACTTGCAGTAAAACTTGAAAAAGAACAGAGAAACATAAGAATGATCAAAGATGTGGGAAGCAGTTATTAAATGACTGAGATTTTTCAGAATGAAAGAGAGATGACTACAAAGATATGTCAGGAGCTTAAAAAAACAAGTGTCCTGGAGACTAGGAATACAGAACAATTGTTCATGGTTTCTTATCATACAAGAACTAAATAAACTAAACAGAAGGTGTGCACAATGAAGAAAAAGAGATACTTATTCTATCCAGAAGTCATTAAATTGTGAAAGTCTGAAACAGAATATTGTAGATACTAATCTCACATGGGTTCAAAAAGCAACCAAATTTATGAGTGAGGCATCCATCAAGAGCTATTAAAGACAAGCAGCCTCTGAGACAAAAATCACTCAAGAAGAGAAAGCATATTAGAGGAATCTTACATGCTTTTTCTTCTTTTGTAATCTTCTCTAAGGACTCTTAGAGCAAAGATACTGGACTAGATATATCTTTATCCTAACCCAGAGAAGTTGTTAATATGTATATGTTGTTACTCAAAGTAGACATTAACTCAGCATTTCATAAGCACAAACAAAACATTAATCTTTGTTTAGCGTCAACTATTTCTTAAATAGAGTGTTCAGCAAGTTTTAAAACTCTCTAACTATTCCCTCCAACAAATACATCTCTACCGTATGTCTAGGTTGGGAAGAATTATAATCATAATGCAAAACAAATGTCTAAAAAATGACACTTTCTCCAATCATTTATTTATGGCAAAGTGGCAACAAGATGAATTGTTTGGATCCTTTCCATCTTAGGCAATCAGTTTCCCAATTCTTATACTAAGTAACTACACAGAGAAGGCTTGTGTGGTTTTCCACTCCCCTAGGTTTTCACTGTTTTGCATCTTTTTAAAATGTGTTTTGACACAATATTGCAATACCTCTGCTTCATAGCCTTTGTATGGCACCTTCTTTTTTACTACAGCCAAAATTGCATTTCCATATAAATCACTTGCTAACCTACTTAACATAAGATTTGATACTGTGATATCATGATGTGTTTAGAAAACTGGCTTGAGAATCTATTGACAATCTAATTCTGTATACAACACAACTATAGGGATATTTCGTTAGTCTCTTTCCTTATTTCCTTTGGTAGAAAACGTTAAGTTTTTTGTTGGGTGTTGCGGGGGAAGAGTGGGGTTGTGTGGGGGTGGGGTTTTTAAATCCAAAAGCATCTAAAATACATTCGGATAATTGCACACGTGTTTTTAGGCTGTATATAAAACTTATAATAGTCATCCAACTAAATAAGGGCTCCAGTGATTAGAGGGAGTAGAGTTCGCATGATACGCAGTTTCATCAAATATATGCAACCCACACATACATAGATGTTCGTACTGAATTCAGCTTGCATGTATCTCTCTAATGAATACATAAATAATTATTATATGCAATTATGAGATGTTTGTTTCTGAGCAGTTAGAAAGCCAGGAGTGATGCGGGGCAAGAAGTACCACAGTTTAGAATACCATTATCTGAGACCATAAAAATAGCTTTGACAGACCGGAGTATTTGACATTCTTTCCCTCCGTAACTGTAAAGTTGTCAATATTTATATGGAGCTGTAGCAGCTTAAATTCTGGGGTGCCATATTCCTTAACTTTATACACATCCAAAGATTTTTAGTAGTGACAGCATATGGGAAGCTACTTACAAACACGTAAGAGATCTGTTATATATTAATCAGGCAAATGCTTGATGACAAGAGATCAAGACTTATTGAAATAAAATAAAAAAAATAAAAATAAAAAAAAAGACCTTTCCATGCATTTCTTCAAACATACCAGATAGTTCTGTCACTACAGGATTAAATTGATCCTACTTTCCAAAACTTAAAGTAACAATTTTCCTTCATTCAATATATGTCTTCAGAAAATGAAGTTATCAGCTAGTCAGAAGTAAATAATTGTCACGATGGAATCCTTTTATCTAAGCATCTTGTGAATGCACTACAATGACTGGCATTATCTAATATGTGTACTAGCAACTGTTACAAACTAGACCAATAAGATTATTAGATGTGTTAAGAGAACAATATTCTGCCTTTAAAAAACTTCATATATTTTTCTTAAAGTGAATGTTTTTCCAAATTCTTTTTAGATTACAATATTGATCACCCCTTCCACACCCCCCTCCAAAAAAAGGTTAAGCCTGAAAGAGATCTTCTAAGTATTTTTTTTTTTTAAATTAAGTATTCCCACTGGTTATTTGATAAGTCTATTAATTTTTATAAAACAAATCCAAATTTATAGATAATGGTGTGTTTTGTTAACGGCTGGTAGTAAATTTTTTTTATCTTTCTGAAGTTAGAAATCAACTTTTTATTATATTACACTTCTAAAAAAAAAACTAGGTTGAAAACAGAAATAATGCATTTTTCGTATTTAATTAATACTGCAATTGCCCTACCCTCTCCAAACTTTGTAGCTTTAGATCTTTAGAATGAGCTGAGCATTGAAAACTTACTAGAGAGATGATTTTGATTTAGAAACAGGCCTCTGCTCCCTGTAATTCAAAGTAGTTCAGGAGATGCAAGTTAGTAGGATAGATACACGTCAGCTTTCTGAAGGGATGCATCATAAAGACCCTTGCAGATCACTGACTTTTTCATTTTTCTCCCTTACCACATTTTATGAACGAGCTACAAAATGTTGTCAAATACAGGGTAAAAAAACCTCAGAAATCCCATGGCTCCTCTGAATTTCTCCTTCTTATTCGATGGCATCCTTCAGCATATGGGTCAAGAGCACTTATATGAGCACAACTTTTGCATTTAATTAATCCTTGTTGAATTGGGAATGAGGAGGGAAAGACAAAACAATGCCTGAAAGCATTAACTAAGAGGAAACTAAACAGAAATTATTTTAAGTTAAAAAACTAACTAAATAAAACTGAAGCAGAATATATGATAAATAGAAGATAGACAGGAAAACGGTCCATCTCACTGAACACAGTGAAAGCATGTTACCACATATGAAAATCACTGCAATTACTACAGTTTGAGTGTCCTTTTAATAAATGCAGACATATTAGGAAGACTGTAACAGCTGGTAAGTTAGATGCTCTCCTCTGGCCTATTACGTGTCTACTTGTGCTATTTTTCTCTTGGGAAGTTTGAAATGGAACAGAATAATATGCCTGAGGGAGTCACCAAGCAAAGAACTCTTCCAATTCTTTCCAATACCTCCACTCTTCCCTGGTCAGGGCCCTGCGGCAACTTTAGAGCCCAGTAGTGTGGAACTGGCCAGAAGGTGCTCTCAAAATTGACATAAAGAGGGCATTTTCAAATAGGAATTCAAAGTCTTAAGTGGATGCCTTAAAAAGCACCCATCAGATTAAACTATTTACCTACACGTATAGGTATACCCTTTTATCTAAGGGTACATATATGTTATTTGTACACATTTCTATGTGTACAGCACACAATTTTAAAATAAACTATTTTCCTTTTATAAAATAGAAAAAAAAAAAAACAGGTTGAAAACTTCAAGTGGTTATTGAAGCATTTAATTTAGGATGCCAAGATGAACCACTTCGTTTATTTTTATTTAAAATTTAATATGTTGACAATTTTTGCATTGAAAATTAATTTATCCACATTTTCTTTGAAGTTTTCTATAAAATACTTAGATCCAAATACTTCATTCACTGTTTATTTCAGCTGGCCAAAATTAGTGTCTTACCGCCAATGGCATATATGGATATGCTGGGATAGTTGTAAACTGCAAAAACATACAACATACCAAAACACACTCTGGAAGCACAATATTTAAGAGGAAAAAAAAATATCAAACTCAAAAGCTATGGAGGAATACTATAGTAAAACTTGAAATTGTGCTATTATGTTTTGGAAATGAAATTAATAATGAAATTTCCTGAAATAAGAACACTGCCAGAACCTAATTCACCATGAACAATGGAGTGAACTAAAGGGTTTCTTCTCCAATATATTTCTTTGCAATGGAGACATTTTTGAGCTAATTTTTCCTTATTTTATGTAATGGATATTTGATGGCGTTCAATCAAAAAACTTTCCCAATATACTGTAATACACATTTCTATAACTCTAAGGTCTACAGAAAAGCTCATAAGCTTTGCAAAATTGGAATTATTTTTTTTATTAACCCCATTTACAGCATTTCCAAGGTAGTTTCATATAATACAGGTGCAAAACTGTGTCTTCAGATTCTCTTTTTAGAGTGTAAATGTCAGATATGCTTCCAGGTATCTCAGGAATTACTAAAAGCCTTTTACAATCTTCTTCTGACTGTAATAATTTTCTATTTTTATTTACCCAGATGCAAGAACAAAACCAAAGCAAGCAGAGTAGATGAGTTATCAAAAAAAAAAAACAAACTAAACCAAAAACCCAACAGTCTTCTTTTGGGAAAGCTTGTTCCTTGAACTCCACAGTAGCCTAAGAAGTATAAAGATGAAACAACATGTTCTGAATTTTTTACTAAAATTACTTAGTAACACTTTTCTAAAGTGAACATTAGTGCTTGATATTTAAGAATCACCAGTAAACTCAACCTTGTATGGAACAAAGTAACACAAAGCAGCTCAAAACATCTGCCAAAGAAATAAATTGATTCTTGGACAGAAAAGGTATCTTATTCATTCAGTCTTCATCTGAAATACTTTAGCCATCAAAACACTCCCCTTTTGATGACTTGGGGCAATGAACTAGAACTACCTTTTCTTTCCTTTTTTTCTACTTAAGTGCAACTAACAAATGACTGCTGAGTCTCATCATGTTACAGCAAAGTTCCTTCAGATTTCAAGTTAGTAGTGCTTCCAATAGAGGTTTTTAATTTTCCAAATATTTTATTATTTAAATTTAATGCTGAACTAATAACCATTTATTTAACATGCAGTAATGACCTATTTTTATTAAAAGGATTTTAAATTGGTGCATTCAGCTGTATGGAAAATAAAGCAACTATCTAGGCACATAAGGAAATATCTGAGACGCAGTTTTGAACATTTCACCCATGTCTTAAATTCAGACTAATACACTCTGTTTTTTGTAAGAGGAAAAGGATTTCTCTATGCTGTTTCCTAAAGAAGTCAAATACTAAATATGATTTCAGTTCTTTTTAAAGGAAAGGTAACTTGTATTCAGATTTAATATAATGATAAATTGAAAAATATTTTAGAAATTATGCTTAAATAAATATTTATTGTTGTCTAACAGTGTTTATAGCTAGTTACTTTGGAAGTTGAAATTGGTGACCATTTTTAGCTATGCATTCCAAATAAAGAGGTAATGCCATGGGTGCAAAGGAAACAAGTAATGCAACGGTTATCGAGGCTTTCTTACTAAATGATATTTTATGAGCTTATTAATATTCATTATAGTTCCAGAAGAGTAATTCTGCCTTGAAGTAGAGATACTTAATGTTCTTGCTTGTGGATTAGCTAGTGATTATCTCCTTTAATGCACAGTCATTACTCCTTATGTTCAGATAGCATTTTCTCTCCTTCCCCCCTGTTATGGAGAAAGAGTGCTTCCTTTAAAATTGTTAATAAAGGAAACTGTGATTATAAATTATTATTTTAAATTTTCCTTGAAATGTTCCTTACAGTATCTAGATAAAGGCGTTTGTGGATGTTGGAACACCAGTCATAGCCTAATCTTACAGGTACGCTGCTTTGCAAAGATGAAAATATTCTCAGAATTAGCAATATAACAAAATAGTTGCAACAATACTGTAACTCACCACAGATAACCGATTCCTGAGAAAAAACTAATAGATCAATTACTGGTGGACTTCGCTAATCATAACCAGATATGTATACTTGCTCAGTATTTATTTTTTCCTCAACATTCTGTGTCATTCTCCATAGCATTGAAATCAGCTCACTGAAAGGTATGTAGGACATCATTCTCAGGCATTTTGAGCCAATAACAAATATTATGCAAGTCAATCTCTACCAATCCTCTTGTCTGAAACAATGATGTAAGGTGTTTGGTTCCAACTTTCATCCTCTCCAATCCCGTATTTCACAGTGCTATCTCTAGCAACCTACATCACTGAACCAAGCAAAAGCTCCCAGGTAAATACACTAATGGGATTAGAGGTCAGCAGAACTCAAGGTTGATAAACAAAATCTCCTAATTTCCCCATTATTTCCTGATAGCCAAAGACCTTGTGAAATATGTGTTTCATCTACCCATGCAAACCTAACATGGCCTTAAATTTGTTACTTGATTCCCCCAAAACATGAAGAAAAAAAACTTCGGCACCTAGCCTTAGGAAAAGGTCAAATTCTAAGTTTACAGAACTGCAACTCATTTATTTAGCATCACAGTGTAATCATATTTTATTAGTACTCCATTTCTAGATATCTGGCCTTAGGAAATAACAGCTTATTCACACTTAAATGCGATTCGTTCATTTTGACACTTTTTATCCAGTTCTTTAATTACCCAAGTTAGTGCAAACATTCTACGGCCTAGAAGAGACAGTAGCAGGGCTACATAAAATGATGAATATCATACTTCATCAGAGCTTCATGACAAGCATGTACAATATCTGATCTTGCAGTACCTTGATAAAATCTTTCATTTTGTGTTTATCCAGAAGGCAGGCAAAAATCAGGCAAAATTTCAAAAGAATAAAAAACTTTGGCTGTGTGACATTATTTATGTATTATCAAATCTTTTGAATGTATGCTATAAAGAAGGTATGTTAAAATCAGTTATCCCCTACATTGATCCAGATCTGAACAGGCAAAATACACCAACAGCTTAGCATTTCTCAGAGGAATTCTACATTGTCAAACAGCAACACTTAAGATTTTTTTTTTAAAGGGCCCTTTTTACTCAGAGACCTTTTTTAATTAAAAAAAATTATATTATTATATTATATTAGAAAAAAACAAAAAACACACCAACAAAAAAAACCCAAACCCACAAAAACCAAACAAAAATCCGACACCAAAACATAAAAACCCACAAAAATCCAAAAACCACAAAACCCACACACAGTCTTACTGGGTAAGCACCAAATAAACACATTTATCCTAATTTGGAAATCACTTGACTTCAGAATGAATTGACTTAGTGGCATGTGAGAAATTTCAGGCACACTACTTCAGTCCATGAAACAATATTTAATATCTTAAATATTTACTTGTTTGAAAAGATCAGTTTAAAATTCTGCCCACTCAACAGAAGAGGTTGTATTCTTTTCCAGCTGAGAATCTCTAGATTGAAAATACACGTAGCACAGGTAGGAATTTGAAAGATAGATTAGGTTGAACAGAAAAATATTACCACTAAGTCCAATAGCTCCTACTCAATATGATGTTAACTGGTATTTTCAGAGGTTAGTGCTGAAATATAATACCCTCTGGAACAATCTAATACACACTAGTTGTTGCTGAAAAGGAATTAATGGTAGTGGGAGACAGAATAATACCTATTCCTCCCTCAGAAAATCTTTACTATTTGTTAACCTGGTTTACTATTGAAGACTCATCATAGTTATAAAGCTCTGACTCAAGATTCCACATTAAATACAGTATTTGGGACCTCATACTGAAGTCATTGGAAGTATAAATTCAACAAGTATTTTTTGAGTTAGGCTTTGTGGACTTGAGGATAACTTTTAGAAGCCAATGGGAAGTCTCATTTATTTCAAAGAATAGTATAGATTTTATATTTAGATTTTTTTCTTGTTAAATTCTCATCTATTTTGCTTTGGAAATAAAGATACACGTTTCAAAAAAGGAGTTTTGAGCACACACCTGTAATAATTGCATTTGACAAATTAAAATAGAAGTAAAGCTATCATAATGAAAGCAGTGATGTTCTAGAATAATTTCTGAGGACTGAATCTAATAACTAAGCACATGTGATCATAACGAGCCCTGTATTTATGGGGACTTCCTGCTGCTTGCTTTTCCACATGATTCAAGACAAAACAAAGCACTGCATTTAACAATCATATTAGGCACTGACCTCACATTTCCTCCTAAAAGCTAAGCCCAAAGACAAGTTCTGTAATTTCAACCCAGATCAACTTCTATAATAGCTGCTGTTACTGTAGGTTTATATATTAATTCATACAAATACCTCAGCAATAAGGAGTGCGTGAAATCTGAATCTGATATCTGTGACCTGAACAGCATTTCAAAACTGAAGGTACTTTTAAATATATAAAGCAATAGCAGGTAAAGTAGCAATACAGATGATCCTGAATAACAGCTGCATGACAGATTAGATATTATTAATAGTGTTGAGTGGTACCTGAGAGAACAAATAGTTCCAGTGAAACTATAAAGCATCACTAATGGAAGAAGGGACTATAAAATTAGGTCATGTTTTGTTTTGGCTAGCTAATTCTTTCTGACAATTTCTTGTACATCTAGTGGTAATTCTTACACTCAAGTCCTCAGTGTGAGGGCCTTCCATGGCCCCTTTTTTGAGCATAAGATAACATCAAAAATAGTTCTACACTAACAATAGAAAACAATTCTGAAACATATTGCTAATTTTTTTTGTTCATTTTATGCAGGATGTCAATTGTTACATAGAGCATTTAGTTCTATTATTTACAATAAACTTGTTATTTGTATTCATTGTATTCAATCAGTTCTACTAACAAATGTCTAAATTAGCATCATTTTTAATACTGCAATCACAAAGGGAAGTACCTACATATACATACATCTACTGAGTGATCAAACAGAATAATTTATTATTATTTACTTGCTTGTGGTATGCCTTGAGGTTTTGCAACCCACCATGAAGACCACCTGAAGCACCTGCTTTGAAATTTCATTTTAGATGGTACTTTAAAGGAGGAAAACACATAAGATTATTTATTTTAGAAAAGAGCACTAGAAGACAAAAAGAGACAGCATTTACAGCAAACACAGAATTATCTTGATACCATAGGATACATTACACAAACAAAGTCCTTGAAAAGTAAATAAAGGAAGCACATCAGTTGAGTTTTAGTTCATAGAAGATAAAGCTTTCAAGAATCTGTATTCCTTATTTCTAGCTTTTGTTTGGCTCCATCATTCTAGGCTTTCAGCCACCCTTTGAGAAAAAGTTATATATAGTTTTCCTGTTGTCCTGGTTTCAGCTGGGATAGAGTTAATTGTCTTCCTAGTACCTGCTACAGTGCTATGTTTTGAGTTCAGTATGAGAAGAATGTTGATAACACTGATGTTTTCAGGTGTTGCTAAGTAGTGTTTAGTCTCAAGTCAAGGATTTTTCAGCTTCTCATGCGCAGCCAGCAAGAAGGCTGGAGGGGCACAAGAAGTTGGCACAGGACACAGCCAGGGCAGCTGACCCAAAGTGGCCAAAGGGGTATTCCATGCCATGTGACGTCATGTCCAGTATATAAACTGGGGGGAGTGGGGCTGGGGGGGGATCGCCGCTCGGGAACTAACAGGGCATCAGTCAGCGGGTGGTGAGCAATTGCATTGTGCATGACATATATTCCAAACCTTTTATTATTACTGTTGTCATTTTATTAGTGTTATCATTATCATTATTAGTTTCTTCCTTTCCATTCTATTAAACTGTTCTTATCTCAACTCACGAGTTTTACCTTTTTCCTTCTGATTCTCTCCCCCATCCCACCGGGTGGGTGGGAAGTGAGTGAGCGGCTGTGTGGTGCTTAGTTGCTGGCTGGGGTTAAACTGTGACACCTGTCTAAAAAAAAAACCCAAAACATTCGCTGATAGAAAATCCTTTAGCTTGCAGCTGTCTGGGGAAGGGAAGGAAAAAAAAAAAGAAAAAGAAAAACAAAACACCAAAACACTAAGAAGGAGCTGGATCACTTCTGAGACAGAATTTTACATGATGTGGCCAAAGCAGTAGAGGACCAAACCAGCTGATTCCTTCACTCCCAAGCTCCCAAAACCTAGCTAGGTCTAAACTTTCTGGTTTGTCTTCTTATATTAATGGAAATAATTTTTCAGGCTCCTCTCTGCATACACCATTGATCTAGTTAAACTGTTATGGCACCTAGTAAACAGATTTCTAGTAGATAGATGCTACAGCACCAAAAAAAACCCCCCTCACAGTATGAGTGAAAACAGCCAGTACCCAGAATACTACATCAGTCCTGCCAGCATGTAAAACACTACAGAAGCCAGAAAGCATCTTCATCTGCTTGCAACATTTTGTGAACCTGGACTTGGCACAAGCCTCCAAGCACCCTCTAAAGCATTTTCTTTCTTTGTTACTGCCTCAGCATCTGACCTTCTGAAGAGGGAAAGGGATCTTTATTCCACTGCATACAGTTATTCACATTTGGTTGTCCTGTTTATTTTGAGCTCATTTTGTCAGATAAAATGAGACTGTCAAAAGTAATTCACAGAATACAAGCAAGCATGTATATGTATATACGTACAGATATATATTTATGTGCACGTTAATACCTTTAAAACAGGCAATGATTAATCTTTGCCCTTAAGATGGTTTATCTTCTACCACTAGAGAAAAAATAGAATTGCTGTTAATTGTGGGGAACTCTTCATAAAGCAGTACAATCTACAGTCATGTTTGATTCCGAATTTACAATCTTTAGATGACAGTCAAATTTCTAATTAAGTATGCCAATAAAAAAAAAAAATTCTTACCTGCAAATGCTAATGAAACAGTACTGATAATTAATCCCACAGATATGCATTCATATTTAAATAAAATGTAATTGCCCAGTCCTTTAAAATGAAACCACTTTAAGGGAGTAGGTTGTTCAACAGCATAGTTAAGATGGCTTTCAATCCTATCCAACTGTGCTCAAAATCTTATCCATGTGTTTTTAAATACCATTTGAAATCACAGCTAGAAATGTGCATGCTAGTTGCATGCTTGATTATTACTCTTCCCTTTCTAGGCTTAGGCTGATGACAAATACCCCAATGCCTTCTCTCAGCCCTTTTCCAGCCTTCTCATTTTTTTCAAAGGTTCTTCTGTGCAGCACGATCCAGTGCTGAGTACAGGATGTTGATGAACTTTAGAAAATAAGAGCTGTTTAATCTTCACCAAACTCAAATATGTCTTAAGAGTATATTTTGTTATCTAGAGTACATTTTATATTTTAGCAGCTTTAGGCACAAACTGGCTTCAAACATACCCTTGGGGAATTGCCACATATAAAACCTGTGGTGCTGTGACCCCTATTACCCCTCCCCTACCTCCACCACCTAGTCGTAGAATTTCTGTTCTCATATGACTCTGTCTTAACAAACAAGGCATTAAGAACTGCTTCCCTTTTATGCCCGTTCTTCCACTCCCTCTCCATACTTAAAAAAGCAACTCATTAGAGTTACAGAAACAAAGAAGAAAAAAAAAAAAACCAAACCCAAAAACAACCCCTTTGAATTCTGTGCACCAGTTTTGAACAGGATCAATTTCTCTGGCATCACAAACCCAAATTTTGTCCACTGCCATTCTGAGTGAATAAATGTCAGTAACTCTTGTTCCAGTGGTTGGGCAGACAAACTTTAATGAGGAGAGTTCAACAGTTCTCAAAACCACCACTCCACTGCTATTAGGGATAAAGGCAAATCCACTGGGAGTAGCAGGTATTACATTGAGATTAGGTTCTAAATGTAGATGAAAAAGGTGGAGATAAAAGAATCAAAAAACAGTGACAAACACAGTTAAGCTCAATGGACAGAGGACCATGCAAGGGATCAAACATTCTACAAGCATTTTTTATTTTAAATAACAGTTATGTCTTTTAAACTTCTTTAAATAACAAATAAGACCATAATATTTTAGAAGATGATCCCCTGCAAATACTACTATTCAGTTATAATCTTTCACTCACTACATAGTTATGAAAAGTATTTTTTAAAAAATCCTTCCTATTTTGGTTTTGATTTGTTCTACATGTTTGACAGTGTCCGAGCTGGTGAAAAATAATCTTTTCCATACTGTACAAAATGAAAAATTCAAAATTATAATATATAATTACAATATAACACAATTATAACTTTGGAATGCAAACCTGAAATTATTAAATACTTAAAGAAAATTCTGGAAAAAAAACCCAGTTTTATTTCTGTTTGGAATAAATAGTTTCAACCTTCCTATTTCACTTAATTGAAGAAAACTGAAATGTTTAATTCTGTCATAGGTTGATGCTTAAATGAGGAGATACTTGTGTGTGGAATGGTGCATGAAAGATGTGATGTGAGTGCTTCTTGTGTGTATTTCCCTTCATGGATCTGATTCCCTGTCTGTATCTGTATCTAGATCTGTATCCTGGTAAATCCAGACTTGCCATTACTAGTAACAGGTCACAGGCTTTGCCTTAAACAAACAGCACAGGCCTCTGGACTGGGGCTGTCACACTCACTTTGCCTGGGGTTGACTTGGCTTGTGTGGAGAGCTTGGTTTCAGCTTGGGGTCAGCTTGTTTAGCCATAAGAGCAGTAGCCGAATGACCATATGGCTATCATTTAATTTGCTTTGGTTTTGCTTAGCTTAGTATACTTTTATAGCATTATGTAATTTTTATTAATGCTATGGATGTAGGTCAGAATGACTGAATTCAAACTCTTTTGAAACCAAATGCAACAGAACTAGAATTAATCCTCAAATTTATTTTGAGAGTATTTGTTTTGCCTTAATTTCAGAGACTAATGGTATGTCACATTCCTTTGGCCTGTTGGGCACACAACATACAATGAACTAGTACCTTTTTTTAGGTTTCATTTTTAAATAATGTAATGAATATGTAGACAGTTTGTTAAAAAACCCTACATAGTAGAATGAATCTTGCTCTAGAAATCATCTTGCAAGATACGCCTATAGTTTTAAAAGGGTCTTCTCCGCTATTGTATTGCAACAAAGAAACCTGAATAATTCCTAACTTTATGAAAATTAATGTTTCCATTATCATTCTTATTAAGGCAATGCTTAACATACCATATGGAAATGATCTTCATTATTCAAAAGTCCATTAAAAATACACAACAAAAAGCTATCCTTGTCTGGAGTTTTACAACTATGCAAAATAGTCCCTCAGAGGCACATTGAAGTCTTACTTGGAAGAACTATGTTATGTTTCCATTAACACATGCTTTCAGTGTTTGCAAACAGCATGCTAATGTTTTAAACATGTCTTTAACCTTCTTGGATTGCTACAGATCCTACATGCTTCCATATATATTTCCACACCTATGCATATAATCAAGATCTACATGTAAAATATCTATCCATAAAATGGTAGATAATGCATGGGTACATTTCTATAGATGCTATGTAATTATGTTTTGGTAAGTCAGACTTACATCACAACATTTAATAAAGAAATTAAGGTATTTCCAAGTGTTTTGGTAGTACAGATGAATTTATGTCACTGCCACAAAGTCCTAACATCTCCCATTCTCTCCCTCTCGATCTCCTAAGTGACTCAGAGGAGAGACTCTGAGTGTCAGGACACTGCAAGAAAGGCAGTCAGATAATGTCAGGAAGCAGGATCAAGTTTTTTTTAGGAGCAGTAAGCCATTCGTTTAGCTGAGCAGTATCACAAAATCATACTTTCTGAAAGACTTTCAGGGAAATAAAAATAGAATTCAATGGGCAAAACTAGGAAAGTTTCAGGCAGTCTTTCTTGATGATTAATTTCATGTTTATTCTTATTGCCTTCCATGCAGCCATTTTTTTCCTAATACCCATTCATTACTTTTTAGTTTTAAAGTCTATAAGTAGTTTTGGATCTTTTTTCCTTTGACATCATCTAAAGTGGCTGAGAGCTGTCAGTTGTCCAAAGATAAAATACAAGAAGACTAAAGCAGGAGGCTGTAATGACTCAAAATGAAGATACATTAATGGACTAGCCAATGCATAATCGAACTATAATTATAGGAAGAGCTGAGCACAAACTTTATCTACTATGCTGCCAGGTTGCTGAATGTGGAGCAACAGCTATTGAAACCAAAGTCAGATTTCAAGATTCGGTCTTAGATATGAGGTAGATTAAGAGTAAAAACCACCGGTTCTGATCTGGATATAACAAAATGTATGGATGTATCTTACACTGCATGTAACATATCATATAAAAGCTCTCAGCATCTATCTTCTTTCTGCTAGTCACTACCATGTTGACCCATACCCCAGTGGTTTGGTCAAGACGTTCGTATGTACTGTACACATTTATCCCCAGTCACCTTTGGCATTCAAGGGAACAAATATCTGGCAAAACTACACAACAAATCTATATCTCTCTCCAAGTCCTGTGAAGACATAAGGCACCTAATAGAAGTTGTACATTTGTTGATGGGTTTGTCAGAAATGGTCTTATTGGCATGCATAAATACAGGGTGTGGGGAAGTGTAGCTTTTTTGGTTCTATTGATTACATCCTGACCACACTACTTCCCACTTGTGCGCAACACAGACTTATCAATGTATGTTGGCATTAAGAAAGATTATTTAGTAATTCTCCATTACCAAAATCCCTCAGAAATCTGGACACTAATGGATTTGATTTCTGCTAAGAAGTTGTCTACTATATCATGACTGTAAAATTGTACTCATTGTTTAAGTTCAGCATCAGGATGTATAAAGAATTAAGAATAAAAAAAATACCATTTTAGAAAAACAAAGCAAGAGAGAGAAAAGAAAACTGAAAGAAGAATAGGGTAATCTTTGTACTTACGAAAAGCTCTATAGAATTCTTCCAGAGCTAGGTGCTTGTCACTATTATAATCATCATATTTCAGCAAATCGAACAGAGAGCAGTCAGACAGATCCTTGCCCAGCTCATCCCGTTTTATTACCTGACAAGAAAATTATAACCATGAAATTACATTTGAGCTCTTAGAGTTCTCTGGTATAATTAATTGTTTCTAATAATCATTTAATAGATCATTTTAAGGTTGCTGTGGGGCAATGAACTGCAACTGTGTAAAGTCAGGGATTTCCAGTTACTTTATTTATTGCAGTTTTAGAAGTTAATACCTTTAGGACAGACTCACTGAGATTACACAAAAGTTTTGAGAATATATAGAGAATATATATAATGGGGATAGACAGAAGCACTATAAAGACACTGTGAATGTTAAAGCTGATTTTACTTTACATGTATAGGAATGGTGATTAAGAAACATTCAAATATACTTTAGATAATTTCCCAAGTACACATGACGTAATGCCTTTTTTCTCTCAGTCTAATTCCTAACCACAAAACCCAAATTCAGACATTTTCAAAAATACCTAAAATAAACTCCTATTACCCTCCTAATTGTATCAACTTCTTACAGGCTTTTGACAAGCCTATTATCTTCCCAAAGACCTGTTATAAAAGTAGCTGACCTGAAAAGGCTTCTGTCTCAATGGGGGCACATAAGCTTTTGTAAATAGATCGTAACTAATAGCTATTAGATTTTTAACTCCAATGAACTTCTCCCAGAGAAATGTTCTTTAATTTGTGCACCATTTTGGTTTAAAGTCCATATACGTTGTAGACATGTACCTTGATTCCATCCAAGGAATTTTTAAGAGGTTGATAACCACAAGCATTCAGAATTCTCATTTTACAAGGTGCATGTATTAAAAACACTATCACCTAACTGAAAGAACCAAACCTAATGCAACTCCGTGTTGCAATGTTGCACAGTTTAAAGTTTTGTACGAGGCACAGAAAAAATGAATATAACTATAGTTCATTCCTTTGTAAAAATAATTACTCTTCCTACCCTCTACCTGTCTCCCAAAATAACTGCAAAACCATTACATTTGTATTATCATACGATAGCTTCTGAAAAACAGAAGATACAAAGGCTTTTGTGTTTCAGTTGCTCTGCAAAGGAATCACCAGGAATTGAAAGGAATGCATTCAGTTATTCGTGTAAATACAAAATATCTAAACAAATAATAGAGAATAAAAGGAGCATTAGAGCAAAGAGAAAGGACACAAACATTTTACCCTACCAGAAGTTATCTTTTATATATTAATATAAAAGCATTATAAAAGATAATAACCTTGTCAGTACATTAGAAAATATAAAAACCATTCACAAAGATAAGAAAAATCACCACAAAACCAGCTTTACCTATTATTAATTAAAGATACATACTACATTACCTGAATATTAGTGCTAGCTACTTCTTATACTTTAAAAGCCTGTTTATTAAGTTCACATTAAACTGAATTAAGAAAAAATGAAACTGTGGGATCTTACAGCTGGTACATAAAGGACAAAAATGTAGCCTGGGAAAAATAAACAACTCTAAGCCCATTGTAGTTATACAAGTAGTACTAAAGATATAATGGTGTGTAGTGAAAACTTCAGTCTAGAAGAAATCTCTTGAGATTTCAAGGCCATGAAATGTGCTGAAAATCACAGTTGGTTCATGAAAAAGGAACATTTAGGGTGAGAGGCATTGTTGCTTTGCTTGCTTTTCATAAAAGTTGGTCTGAAATAGTTTAAAACGCTTGTGCCTGCTAGCTTCAATTGTACAAAAAAGAATTAAACTTTACACCTAAGGTGGTGCAATAAAACCTTTGTTAAAGCCCACCAACACTTGCCACTATAGTACCACATTTTTAATTGCATATTAGTGTTCTCAGCTTCAATCCTTTGAGTTGAAATCTGCCTTATGATGCTTTTCATTTATAATTTGTCAATTTTGTTAAAAATAAAAATAATAATAATTTAAAAAAATTAGCTGGAAAGATTGAGATATTTCCAAGAATGATGCTATGGATATGATTTATCTTCCTGGCAATTATTTAATTTTTATCTTCAGTAAACCCATAATTTTGATTACAATGTTTGTTTATATATAGACATCTTTATGCTGGTGATATACTTTAGGGTTCTTTGGAAAATTCACTCGTTTTTTATAAACCCTCCAAAAATGTCCATAAGGACAGATTTTAGAAGGTACAGAAGTGATTTCATATCATGATTAATCTTAATTATCTGTGATTTGCTACTAAAAGAGCTGTTCTAATTTTTACCTAATAGGAATTCTCCTGTGCTGGATCTAGCCATCTCCCAACTCTGCAATGTGATCTGTGGATCAGATCAACTCTCTGATCAAAAGTAAAGTTAATCTTTGTGGAAATTTTGGTTGGTTGGTTGTTTTTTTCTCTTGAAGGGGTGGGAGATTAATATTCTATCACAAGAGGTATGACTCAGAACAGGTATTAGGGTGTGGGGATTTGGCTTTTGAAAAATTACCTGTTTCTGTAGCAGCCTGCAGTCAGATCAGACTGACAGCGATATTAAATGACAACCTATACGAGATTCTAGCAAAGCAAAGCTGACTACTTACCAAGACATTAGCCAGCTGAGAAGTTGTTTAGCAACTCATGTTAGCATCAAGCATTTTAAAATCATCACGATCAAACTGCCTGTTCACAAGGGTCCCTAACTCACCGGCTGAGGAGACCTTTTTCTTATTGACATTACCTTTTAACAGATCTTGACATATCAGTGAAATTCCATAAGTGGGCATATAATGACACAGTGCAAATATTCAAACACAGCAAGAAAAAAATGTCAGTATTGGTTCAAGAAATAAACAGTGAAATTCACAAATAAAGACTGTGAATATTTTTTGTGTTTCTAAATGCTATCACAACATCATATTTTAACACCATCTTCTAGGAAATGCAGCCTGTCAGACAACCCTGTTTTTAATTTTCTTTTACTTCTGTAAGGGATTTAATTTACAAAGGCAGCTTGCTAAACTTAATAGCTTCTTGTAGGTATTTTTAATTTTACATCCCACATCATTACAAGAGAAAAATAATACTATGCAGTATCAATAAGGCATATACTGTGCAAATAATAATGTCAGTAATTGCAAAACCTAAAAAATAGATGTCAGTAAGGAATCATCAAATGGCTGAAAAAATCCAGTGGGATTTTGAAAGTCTGGGGTCTCATCCCAATCCTTTTCGATAATTTAAAAATAAATATAAAAATAAAACTGGCAGATGGTATATAATGTTGAGGTGAATAATAATGAGGAGGACAGGGCAGCATATGGAATGAAATGGATGACATAGTTACATGTTTTCAGGAAAAGGATCTGTGTTTTCATAGAGCCAAATATAAGGTCATTCATCTAGAAATAAGAACCTAGACCATAGTTTAATGAGGATAAATGGGCCCTGGAAAGCAATTTATCTGAAAAAGAAGCAGGATTTGCTGTGGCTAAGGAAGTCTCAAATTCCAGGATCATTCTGTAGCCTAACCAAGCAGTATGTCTTTTTGAAGTGTAACAAGGTAACTCAGGGTAGAAAGGCAATGGTGGGACTGATATTGAAACACAACTTTCAGTTTTGACTTGCGCATGTTAAAATTTAATGTTGAGAAGCTAGAAGGGAACTTCTCAAGTTAGAAAGGATCCATAAAAGTAATGAGAAGCCTGCTGAAGACACTTTACAATAAGAGAGATGAGAAAATTCAATCTTTATAGGTTTGGGGGGTTTGGCTTTGGGTTTTTGGTTTGGTTTTTTTTTTTGGAAGGGGGGTGGCAGTTAAAAGGATACTAAGAATTGACCATATCACATTCAATAGGTACTTTCACAGAGGAAAAAAATAAATATGGATGCTTCAATTTGGCAAACAAAAGTTAATAGGACAGGAAATATGAATAACACCTCTGAAACGAAAAAGGAAAAGCTACAGGAACACTTAACTTTGAATCCTGGGACTCAAGTTCTCCTTGATGTTTTCAAATAAAGGCTGCACACTTCCTTGTAGAGCTTTTTTGCTTCAGCCAAAAGCAAGACATTAAGGTTTTTAATTAAAAGTGCAGGATAAATAGAATAAAATTCCATGTCTATGATACACAAGTTAGATTAGATGATGGTGTATCATAGATGATCTAACAGCATGCCTTAAGTTTTAAATTCTATTAATCTCTGTCCATGGAGGAGAGAAGAGTAAAATTGAAGGAAGCTGATTCTTGAGCCAATTCTTTAAACCCAGCTGGTCTACTCCTTGGTTAAACTAAACAGACAGTAATTAGTTAGGGAGGCAGGATAGAAACAGGCAAAGTTTTTAGTGAGTCACATGCTAGAAACAAAATTCTTACCATAAAGGTTAAAGCCCGATTAAGATAATCTGCACAATTTTATGATTGTGCCATACAAGTCATACGTGGGATTATTTGATTTCAGACTTCTGAGTTGAAAATTCATACCAGAGAATGTTCACAAATATTTATGCTCACAAATTTTACTTTACATTTTCATAAAGACAGTAAAGTATTACATATCGTGAACAGGTAAAAGGTGAAGCATACAGCAAAACTGCTGTTCTGTTTATGGCTTATTGTGAAACCCCATGAATACTGAAAATGTAGAAACTTAACTAAATTTTCAAATGAAAAATATAGCTTTTCTAAACCATGAGCCTTATCCTTGAGAACTGAATGGTCTTTGAAACATGGAGGAGGGATTTGTATTTGGAAAATATTGTATTTTTTAAAGATATAGCACACAATTATTTATTTCCCATGAAACAGCATACTGTTAGCTAAGTTCAAAAACTCTCAGGAATTTAGTCAGTACTACTCTAAATTTTAGGAGACTGGGAAAGGTAATCTGATTAAAAATGACAAACTGCATGTCAGAATAGATTGTTTCATTCATTTCCATTTGATTTGTGACAGCCAAAGAAAAGTCTTCAGATGTTATGAAACTAGATCACAAATAACACAACATTTCCTTTATTAGTCCACCTTACCAATAATTTTGTTAGTCGGTGGTTTTTTGCTTGCCTGTGCTTGATGGTCTCTATGTACTTCCCCAAAGAAAATGCTACAGAAATAAAACTACAAACAAAAACTTCCTTTACAGTGAATATGATGGTTCAGTTAATGTGTGTTCACCTTTCCTAAAGGCAAGTATCTCTCATCACAACAGTACCACTCAGTGCTTGATCTAAAGTACATCAAACACCAAACACTGGGGGACTTGTGCTCCAAATTCATTCTGACTGCACGAGGGGGTTCAATTACCTTGTTCCACCATCTTCCACAGCAGTATAACTTTGTGGAAATTAAAAGAATTGATAATGCTGTATTAAACAAACCAATTACGTGTATAATTCCTTCAGATTAATTTTTTTTTTAAGATAATATATAGTAACCAAGCCGTTTATAGATACAGCTCTACTCATCTACAGAGAGTGTATTCTTCTAAGGTATGGCATATTCCTGAGATTTACAGGGAAGTACACATACCTACACATAGCCATATAGACAATAGTACTTAATTTTCTACTTAATTTGTTTATTTTTTAGTACATTTTATGTTAGAACTTTTGAATTGATGCTTATGTAAAGATGCTATATATACATATACACGCACCCACACTTCTGTATTTATCTACAAACATACATGGATATGTGACACTATTCAAAGGTTCATTACACTTTATGAGAGATCTGTATTTCTGATGTCACCTGTAATTGAAGCATATTAAACTGATATGTGAAAATGGCATATTTAATCTTACAGTAGTTCCCATAACTTCCACTTATCATTCCTTGAAACAATGATGAATTTAGTACAGTTTCCTCAGAGTAAGTAGTTCATTTGGCTGTTTCTTAATTGTTTTTGTTTGGTTTCACTAACTGGAATTAAATGACACTGAGAACACATCAAAATAAAATGCATAAGTAAGGAACAGGAAAATTTTTTATAATTAATATTATATATTCAGCTTGCTTTTAGACTGTGTCACTTCCCTTTTCTATAAAATTTTGCTTTCTTAGCTCACTAGTATAAGAAATAAATACAAGGAAAACAGCTCTAAGTCTAATCAAGTATAGATTATTTCACTTTCACACACAGAAGGAACTTGAATTTTGCTGTTGAGCAAAATGAAGTATTCTTAGAGCTTATGTATCTTTCGCTGATGGAAACCAGAAAAGGCTTGCTCTTTATAAAATGGCAATTGCACCATACAGGAATAACTGCATTCATCAGTGGAAAAACACATTTTATTCCCATGTATCCCCACAATACTTCTGATGTTTTTTCTCTTCTATACAGCAACAACAATATAGAGTAATCAAGCAGTCTACAGTGATAGAAACACTGACATTCCATTTATAACTTTGTATTAAATTCCAATGTGGTTTTGCATAAGACAATAGATAAACAAGTGAGTCTGTTAACAACTGAATATTCATAGCTAACCAGAAGAATCAATTATCTTCCTTTATTTTGGATTCATTTAAATTCTTTCAAAGTGCTTTAAAAACAAAACAAAACAAACTCTTCAAGGAACCACCCCAGTTTATTAGAAATCTTGCAGATATGTTGCATTTATGTTAGACCAGAGGTGATGAAGATGATGAAAATTCTGCCAATTTCATAGTCCACCCTTTTGGAAGGGTAGATACTCTTTCTGATTAGTACCTACCTCTCAGAACAGAGTGGTCTAAAAGGTTAACTTCATCAATAAGTCCTTTCAAAATCCAGCCACATCTCACTTGCCAATATAGGATTTGGAAACTAGAACATTAAGAGTTAGGCTCAGCAGTGAACTCAGAGAAGAATACATATAGGAACAAAAATGTTCACTTAGCCTGCATGGAGCTACATCACACCACCACTTTTCTATCTTCATTACAGACTACCTTGTCTAACATTTACAGTGTGTAACAGAGTTATAATTATTTTTTAACTGTAATTCTGTATTAGACTACAAAGACATGAAAAAAATTATACACAGATACCAGAATTGTTCAAATAAAAGAAAAAAATAGTAATAGCCTGCCAATTTTTAATTTATTGTTATAATACTTGAAAAATTTTATTAAAATTTTCTCACTATTTGAAACAGCTTTTTTAATAAAAAGCACTATTTTTGCTTCTTCTGGAGAGGAATATTCGTTTCTCTCACATCAAGATGCAAATGCAAGAACCTTATAATTTCTGATCCAAAATACATCAATAAAAATTGGACTGTTGCTGTCACCATTTCCAATCCCCAGCTGATTCATTTCAATTTTACATTAGGTAGGATGACTATATGGACACCTATGAGATAACAAAATGCAATCCAAGAGCCTGATTGCACTCATTGCACAGCAAGATTGAGGAGATGTAAAATTTAAGATGCACTAAAAACTGAAGCTCGATATTCATGTGAACATAAATTAACTTCAGGAGTCCTTGTTGTTTTCTACAGCAAATATGTTATTTTTCATATTGCCTTAATATGATTAAACTTAAAATGCAGACAGGCACTATTATTTATGACAGGTCTGTAGAGTTCAAAATTCTGGCTGTATTGTGTGAGCACAGGTGAGAAAAATTCTCCTAATCCTAAGAACATTTTCAAGAGCACAATAATGTTTCCCTGTGGGTGGTTGACCCTGGCTGGACATCAGGTGCCCACCAAAGCCACTCTATCACTCCCCTCCTCAGCTGGAGAGGGGAGAGAAAATATTATGAAAAGCTTGTGGGTCAAGATAAAGACAAGGAGAGATCACTCACCAATTCCCGTCACGGGCAAAACAGACTTGACTTAGGGAAAAATTAATTTCATTTATTACCAGTCAAATCAGAGTAGGATAATGAGAAATAAAACCAAATCTTAAAGAATACCTTCCCCCCACACCTCCCTTCTTCCCAGGCTCAACTCCACTCCCAATTTTCTCTACCTCCTCCCCTCACAGCGGCGCAGGGGGACGGGGAATGGGGTTTGGGGTCAGTTCATCACACATTGTCTCTGCCACTCCTTCCTTCTCAGGGGCAGGACTCATCACACTCTTCCCATGCTCCAGCGTGTAGTCCCTCCCATGGCAGACAGTCCTCCACAAACTTCTCCAATGCAAGTCCTTCCCACAGGCTGCAGTTCTTCATGAACTGCTCCAGCATGGGTCCCTTCCATGGGCTGCAGTCCTTCAGGCACAGTCTGCTCCAGCGTGGGTCCCCTGTGGGGTCACAAGTCCTGCCAGAAAACCTGCTCCAGCGTGGGCTCCTCGCTCCACGGGGCCACAGGTCCTGCCAGAAGCCTGCTCCAGCATGGTCTTCCCACAGGGTCACAGCCTCCTTCGGGCATCCACCTGCTCCATTGTGGGGTCCTCCCCGGGCTGCAGGTGGATATCCGCTCCACCGTGGACCTCCATGGGCCGCAGGGGGACAGCCTGCCTCACCATGGTCTTCACCACAGGCTGCAGAGGAATCTCTGCTCCAGCGCCCGGAGCACCTCCTTCCCCTCCTTCTTCACTGACCTTGGTGTCTGCAGGGTTGTTTCTCTCACATGTTCTCACTCCTCCCTTTAGATGTAGTTTCTTTTGTGCAACTTTTTCCCTTTCTTAAATATGTGAACCCGGAGGTTCTACCACCGTCGCTGATGGGCTCAGCCTTGGCCAGTGGTGGGCCCGACTTGGAGCCAGCTGGCATTGGCTCTGTCAGACATCAGGGAAGCTTCTAGCAGCTTCTCATAGAAGCCGCCACCCCACCCCCACCCCCTATCCCCCCAATACCAAAAGCTTGCTATTCAAACCCAATACACTCCCATTCAGCCTTGGGGAAGTTCAGAGACCTTTCTGACATTCTTCCACCACCAACCCCCTTCCCCCTCACTAATCACATTCTCAAGAAAGCTAATGGGCCCAGCATTCTCTCAGTGGCAGGGACCTCTCGCATTATGAATCAATACCTTCTAGATAGTGTATTCAAGATGAGGTCTTTTTGTTTCTTTTCTCCTACTACAGCAATTCCAATTTTTAGAAATACTGATAGCTATTATATATACTAAGGGCAGAAGAGAGCAAGAGTCTAATCCCACCTTGCAAAACAATCTTGATTTATCAAGCTTTTACGTTCAACAAGAACAAAAACCATTCATTGGGCTAAATCACAGGAGGATGAAAAAAAGTGTCAAGTTTTCAACAATCAAAGATAATGCTGTGAAAAACAATGCATTTTATTTGAAGATATTGCTCTGAGTTCTTTTAATTTGTTGTCTTGTTTTAAGTCTTCAGAGAGAACTGAGTCACATACTTGGTTTGTTTTCAGTAAATATGCAGGCTAAAATCTTCATCAGATGAAGGAAAAGATTGAGATTATACAGGAGCTGTGTTCTTAACTGCAAAGCTGCACACTATTCTGTTTCACAAAGGCGATTCAGTGTTTCCTTTTGTCATATGAAAGAGAGACAAAGGTTCTCAGCTGAAGCTTCTGCTATCAAGGCTTCATGAGAAACAGGTATAGCTTCTCTTTTTTTTCTTCTCTGTTCAAACTGACTAAAGAATGATTTCTGAGGGCAACAGGTTAGTTCATTGTGTCTCTTGCAAAACATACAAAAATAAACCACACAGCACTAACAATGAACTTATTTTACATTATTCTTTAGATTGAATAATTTTATGTTTCTGCAATGAATTTTAGCAAAACCACAAAGCACCATGTCTGAGTTTTAAGGCTATTTGACCTATCTCCATACTTGTGAAAAAGCATTACTTTATAGTTGCCATTATAAATTCATTTTTATAGAAAAAAGTATGTGGGAAAAGTATGTATAGAATGTTTGAAAACACCACAAATAAACAATGGAAAGAGGAAAAGTATACTTGTACCAACTGAATAGAGAATAATCGTTTCTTTATACAAACCTGGAAATTCTGCAAAATATTTTTGATACTGATCTTCAGCTCCTCTAATGAAAAGAGCATGATTCACTGCTAATTAGATAATGGATTTGTAGTGGCAAAAGTGTTCAACTATTTTTCAGTAGTTACGTGAGGGCTATGGCAACAAAGTCAAGCTATTTTCAAGTAGTAAAGTAAAGAAGGATTTAAAATTCAGTTTCTTTAGACTGCCAACCAATGCACTAATCACTCACATTGTTTCCAGTGTTAGTGATATATATCTATAAGCATTAAATATAATTAGCATATCTATATCTGTTATGTATCCATATAGTATATTCATATAAAAGGCATTATTTGTAAAATATATACATGCACCAAATTCTCTTGAAAGCTGAAGTTCTGAAAGAGTTTAAAAACCAGCAGGAAAACCCAATCTTATAAAGTACAGAAAAATAATATTTTTAATTTTTTTTTTTTAAACAAGTGATTTATTATTATTTGAAATTATGCCTATATTTGCATGCAGCCTCTGGTCCTGGAAATTGCCACTAAAACTTTAGAAGTTAACTGTATGGAAATGATAACCCCAGCCTAACACCTTAGGTATTATTTGTTCACTTGTAAATATTTCTTAACACTGCCACACAAGTTAAAACATACGATGCCCAGTATTAGACTCATTAATATAGCTCAGGCACGATTAGGTTTCTCAAACATGGACTTCTACATTATCTAGTAAATCAAAGTACATTTGCCATAATAGAGTTAATTCTTCTAGGTAGATTAAAGCTAGTGCTGTCATGCCTACCAGAGCAACAATTATTGGTTTAGATATGTAATTAGTTGAAGCTTGCTGTTTAGAGACTACCATGAACTTTTTTTCGAAGATGACTTCTGTACTTCTCCAGTCCTAACTTGTATCAAGCAATAATACTTGTTTAATATTACAGAAGTGAAATATGATTTTAATTGTTTTCAACTTCTAAAATACATCTATACAGTTGGACTTTAGGACAGCACGCTGTGGATAATAAAACAACTCATGGTCAAAGCAACCTATAGTGTTCTAACCCCTTAAGGTATATCCCACAGCATTGTATTCAAATTTCTGAATAATCACTGCAATATTTCTGAATAAGTCAGGTTTTCAAAACTCCTTGAATTAAGCTTTCCACCTCAGAGACTCACATATATTTTCTAAAGTGAAAGCATGCTAAGACTTAATATTCTATGTGTGTAGGTCCTGACAAAGAGAACTGAATAGCTACTGTGCTAATGGAAACAAAATCTAAATCTTACCTGAGATAACTCATTAGTGTCCACAAGTCCATTGTTGTCTGAATCAAAATAATTAAACATTTGATCTACAAGAAGTTTCTTTAAAGCCATTTTCTCATCAATGGTTTTATCTTTTGATTGTGCAATGTATCTCTGATTTTGTAGATCCAGTAACATGTTTTTCACTTGGGTGTATTCAGTAGGTTTGCATTTATCCCCTGAAAAGAAAATACACAACACAAGATTATTTTGAATTTGATTTCTTATTAAGAGTTTAAAAGTAAATTTAAAAAAAAATGGGAAAAGCAGAGAGTATTAACTTCTTGTAACAGTACCAACCAGGTTGCTTTATGAGGTACGGAATTTGTTCTGTAGTAGTTTGATCCATACCATTTCCTTGTCTGGTCTTCAAATTAATGTCAAAAAATTATTGCACTTCTAGATACTTTCTGTAGACAAAATTTTCTGCGTATGGAAACTAAGGAAAGTTTTAACAGTTTCCAAGCCTGTACTTCTTTCGTTTATATCATTCTAGAAAATCTGAAGATTTTTTAAAATGTTATCTTTGGTAAAGCATTTTGTATTAACTTTCATAATGTGAATACTGCAATGTAATACATGCAGCAAAATCTGCAAATATAATAGAAAATTATACATTATAAAGAATATAAAGAATATATTTCATAATATTTGACTTCAGAAAGTAGAAATTACACTTGCGTGTTCATAAGCTAGCTCTACCTTTTCAGTTACTGGACGTACCAAACTTATTTGAACAAGAGAAGGTGGGATTGCCAGAGGAAAAGAAAGGATATCTTTGACAAGATCTAGTTTATTCATTTAATTTTAAAGTCTTCTATAAAGAGGAAATTGCTACAGCAACTGTCCTACGTACAGTGATTACAGTCACTACTTATTCTAAACCAAGGCACAATATAGTGTATGTCTGGTATTCTTTTGTATCTGTTGCTGTATATTTTAAATTGAACAGAGAAACAGTTTAGAAGTTTTTGTTTTTATTAAGATAACCTTAGTATTTCAAACGTTTTTTGATGACATATATCAATGTGGACCAGCAAAATACCATGTATCTGTTACAAATTTGTATTTACAGTTAGCTACTACTTAAATTCAAGTAGTGAATTCAAGGCTAGAGCAATACGATGATTAGCAAAGAAAGCTATGTTCCATTCTTCTTTTTAGATGCTATGATGAAGATACAATTATTAATGAGGAACAATTATTTACCTCACAGAAAGTGCTCAGGCAGTTGCTTTGTTTTGCAAGTGGATCCCATTTAAGAAATGTGTGATTTACATATATGACACTGGAGTTTATTATTTTGGTGTATTTAATGGTATATGCATTATTTGGTGACTGTACCACTATGTACACCTCCATCACCATTTCCTAAGGCAGAGAGAGAAAAAACTTCCTAAATGCTTCTTACTATCCTAGCAAGACTCAGATCTAGAAGAGAAGGACTTCTACGATAGAAGTTAAAATGTGGAAGTAAACAAAATGTTTTTAGAAATCAAAACCATTCTAGCATTTTTCATTTTTTTTTCTTCTAAAAGCCACTGCCTGTTATGTAGCTATCTGAAAATCCCAACTGAAGTAACAGAAATAAATAAAACCAAGTTGTATTTAACTGACAGCCTAAGCTACATGTAGTATTTGCATATTTGTCCTCACCTGCCAGAGGCACGGAGATTGAGGACATACAGTTTGTAAGAGTTGAGTTCTATGTGACTGTTTTTCAGGGTTCTAATGTAGAAATACTCAGTAGGGAAACATGTTTATTCCTTAGCTATTCTAGAGCTGCAGTGAGCAAAGCTTTGCATCTGAATGGATGCAGGCTCCAGGTGGTGGTGAAGGAAGAGAGGACTTAACTTCAATATACTCTAATTCACTTGGGTGAACCCCAAAAGACTGGGCCAGGAAAGCAAGTATCATCTTTGCCTCCCCTAGATAACTCTTCTGGCTGTGATATCCTCGGAGAGAGACAATTTGGTTTTACTCTGGTGCAGCTGAAGTCTAACACCATTTTACCTTTACTCCTGGTGGGATGGGAAAGACAAATCCTATTTCCTAGATACTATGCTGCTCAGACCTAGTTACTATGTCCAGATTTTATCACCTGTAAATTGTTTTTGATCAAACAGTTCTCCTTCTGCAATTCTAAAACTGTAAAGAGATATTTCTACCTTAGAAGTATGCAACATAAGTAAAGCAGTTTATTTCTTAATAATATCTGTTAAATCCTGGATTTCTCACAGTGTTTTTGATGAGTTGCTACATGTCTGAGTTAGAAAAAGAAAATGGAAAATGAACAAAAAAGTCACACTGACAATTGTTTTTTTTTCCTTGACGCACACGACAATGTCTCTCACTTTAATGATTGATCAAGAATTCAATATAGGTTCTCACCTCTACAAAGACAACAATGATGCTAATGTTCATTAGAATATTAAAGATTATTTATTAAATAGGGACAACATTTGCATGGGTTGCACAAAGATTTCCACATGAGACATTATACAAAGTAATGTAAATTTAGAGAAAAAAAATTATGTATCACATGATCATGAAAAGCATTGTAATAATTAGTTCCATAAACAGAGTTTATGGAAAAAACTTTTAAAGCAAGTTCAATCACAGTCCAATAAAGACATTTTAATGCACTTTAGATTTAAAGCTTAAGGAATGATGAACTAATGTATTCTCTCACAATACCTATTCAGAGAGAAAAGAAAGAACTACAGCATTTCTTTTTTGTACACTTTCCATTGCATAGCACAAACTTCTGAAACTAGCATAACAGTCATATAAGAGTACTTATATATTACATGTTTATAAACTATTTTTACATTTTTCCAGAAGGGAAAAATATTTGTACCATTCTTTTTAATATAAACAGTAAATGCTGCCTAATACAACGTTATCAGAGACTGCTCTTGCCACAAGTTTGACTACTTCTTGTAGAAAAACTTCATTCGTAAATTAAGAATAGAAGGCTGTTAAACTTTTAGTCACACTGTCTGCCTAGTACAGCTACCACAACATCAGTGTCAACAAAATATCTTAAATTACATTGCATTAGTGTATATACGGTTTATATTACCCCATCAACAGAAAAATAATTTCCTGAGAACAGGTTGCTAAAATCTGTTATAGGTGTTCTACACTAAGATAACTTTTCATTTTTATTTTTCCTGTTCCTGTGATGTCCTTTAGAAATATTTTTAACCTGAAAAGTAGCTCAAACTTATCAATATGTTGTATTAATTACTAACAGAAATTATTAATCTCTTTAATATTAATGAAAATAGAATTAAGGAAAGAAGATGTTAATTATCTAAAAAGAAGCTTTTTTTATAGATACTGAAACATTAATCACAATGGCAGTTTGTTGAAAACCAGCTGCGAATAAGGTGAATACAGTTCACAAAATAATTTCATGTCTCTACAACCCATCTTCAGCACATGATTATTATATACTCAATAATGGTGTTAAAGCCTATCCTCTTTATGGGGTTGTTTTTACCATGTCTGTAAGATAATAGCTGTAATTTGATCTCAGTGTGTACCTGCTCACTCTACAGATCAACCTGACTGATTATAGTCCCAGCCGTGATGGTCCATCGGCTTCTAGTGTATGGGTTTTATGTTTGCTAGAGCCCAGTGTGATTCTTTCAGTGCTTCACTAACTTGTTTGAAAGCTAGTCCTCATGATGAAAATACTGTTAACACCTTGCAGAAAAATCTCTGTTGGCCATCATTTATGGTTTAAAAGAGATGCTATTTTGTTTCTCACTTATCTAAATAGGTTAGTCTGATCCATATAAAAGACAGCTTTATCAACAGTAGCTTCATACTCCCTGCAACCACGCTTTGCCACAGTTCTCTATAATATGAAACTAATACTCCCCTATCCCTTTATCTGAAAAGGATGTCAACGTCTCTGCACATGAGGACATCATTTGCATATAAGGGTGGGGAGAATAATACTCAGGTGTTGAAGCGCATTGGTAGTACTCTGCAGTACCTTAAAATGACGTTAAAAAAACAAAACAAAACAAAACAAAAAACCCCATTACAAAGAAATGCTTTGGTTTCTGTTGCCCTAGAGTTTGGAGTGTTTTTGGTATTGTTCATGACATATCATAGTAAGTAATGCAAAAATAAGCTGAGCTATTTTTTCTTCTGACACAGTGTAAAATATATTCATTTGATAAATCTTGGGAGGAGCACAGATGTTCAGGGGTCTGGGTAGACAGGGTACATGCTACACACAATGAATGGTTAGTTACCTTTCCTGTTCCTCTACCTTATCATACTCATTAAGAATATCAATCTCCAATGTTTCCGAGAAAAACTAGGTGATATGCTTAGCTATTATAACAAAAAGTAAGCATGTAAATAAAAGTAGCTATCACTTGCAAACACTAGTTAAGAAATTGGTGAGAAGAAAGTTCTTTTTTTTTTTTTTTTTAATTGCAGCAAAAAAACCGAGAACAGGGAGAAAAGCATTGTCTGCTACTTATCGGACATATACTTATGTAAGTGCAGGTAACAAACTCTTCAAAAAGAGCCTGAACACTGTATAGCAATTCTACCCCAAAATCTACATGCTTTTTTTTTTTCTATTACCACTTGAGTTTTCATTATGTTTGGCAAAATAATCTGTTGTAATAGAATTATTATATTTTGGTCTAATACCCACCTTTTAAATCTTACTATGCACTCTAACAATAGATTTTAGGCTGGTGACAGATGAACCTTTGGTTTATGATTGAAGCTAATCCCATTTGTGGTAAAACAGGTTTACACAGCTATACTACATTAAAACATTTTCATTTTATACATAATTCAAAGTAGTCTTTACACCAAAGACTCCATAGACTTGAACGTAAGGACAAAAATAATTGATGGATGCAACCGACAGATAAGGGGATCACAAGGAAACAATGAGACACTGCTAGTCAACACAATGCACAGTTTCATTAACAAATCACCGTCTTATCTCGCTGTCATGACTGCCTTTTACTGTAAAATTCGAGGAAATGTGAAGCAGATATTTAAATTACAAGAATGGGGCTCTGTTTACAGGAGTCGTCCCCCAGACTGGAGTAGCAGCACAGAGAAAAACTTAGAGTTGCTTTATTTATGTCCCAATTTAGTAAGCATTACTTGTGAAATAGTTGTCTCAATGACACACAAATGGTAAATGGGGATTAAGTATGACAACCTTTATAGTGAGGAAAAGTAATTTATGCTTAACGTAATTGAGAAAGACAAACTACTGGGAATATACTACAATTACATTACTTCTGAAAAGATCTACTAAATTCTATATAATTATCTACATACATGAAAGAGTAACCTCCACTTTGTGCATAATTTACTAAATTAATTCAGTTTTCTAGTACTTCTTTTTTTCCATTTGTGAATTAGGCTTCCTACACAAATAAATAGTTAGTTTTATAGTTATAAATAGTTAATTTCTGAAAAATTACTAGAAAGCAGTAACAGCAAATTTTGTGTTTTCTTGGGTTTTTTTGTTCGATTCATTCATGGAAAGGACCAATTCTACTACACAGATGTTATAAAAAAAAAAACCCAAACAAAAATCTCTGCTATGATTCATTTTACAAGTCTTATGACATTGTCTGTGCAAACCTAGAAGGTATGCAGAAACTTGGAAGTGGCAAAACAAACACACTGGAATCAAAGTGCAATTCTCCAGTCCCGTATCTTGTAACTCCTGAAGTAGTGATAGTCCTAGGGTTTACTTAATTCAAACTCAATAATAGTAGAAAAGTGAAAACAATTGGCTGTTTCCTTTCATTCGGTACAACAGTTTTGCAACTGCATCTCCATTACCTAGGAAACAGCTGAAAGTTAGATTTTGAGTGCTATTGTCCTCCTAGACAGTATTGAATAGATGATATTTGCCCATAATACAGAGAAAAAATTGTATTTGACAATTTAAGTCTTACTTAATTTGCAAGAGAAAGATATATATCAAAACTAACTAGTGATTTATGAAAACTTGGCAAACGAATATACACATTATTCTTAACACTAGTAGAAAAATATTAAGGAATCAGCTAAGATAATAGTTTAGAAGTCACTCCTTAAATCCAAATTCAGATATCAGATTTTTGTACTAACATAGCTTTTAGAAAAATACTCGTACACACAGAGAAGGAAAGAAAGAACATATCATTTTAAAAAAATGCAATAAAGACAAACCATTTGATTCCTGTACTCAGTTGTTTCACCACTTTCATGGTTAATACAGGCATTTTAACCTTGCCTTGCCTTAGCATCTCCATCTACATAGCAGCAACAACTCTTATGTCAGAGAGCTATCGAATCATTAATATTTATGGAGTGTCTATCTCCACAAAAGTCATTAGCCGCTGAGATACAATTGGATTCTGAGATATTTTATGATTTTGAGCTGAGTTGTATCTATATAGCACAAATGGTTTCCACAAAGCCATTTTCCTTCAAAATTAAAATAACTTTGGATCTCCCAGAAGCAGCAACTAGTTTTCAGTGGACCATACCACATATGAACAGTTTTAAGTATTCCGAAACTGATACAAACATAAATCAGATTTTTGAAAATGCAATAGACCTGATAAGCAGCACGTCTACTGTTAATCTTCTACATGCATTTTTAACATATTCAGAATAATCTAATCAGCCAAAACAATTCACTGCAAAATTACAAATTATATTCCATGGAGCACAAATGAAAAATTAATCCAAGATAACATACATATACACACACACACAAATATAGATATGCACATACACATTCACGTGCTTATATACATCCCCATACACAGGATGAAAAAGTCACTAGATATATGGTCTGATTTCAATACAATTTCAAACATAACACAAGAGATAACTTGAAGGTCTTCATCCATTTAGTTATTTTTCAAGATCCAGTCTCTATAGACAAAGCATGAAAGTTGTAATCTTACTTGTAGCCCTAACAGATAAAGGAACATTTGAAACCACCGAAATTGCTTAGGTTTCTCTGAAAGAAACTTCATGTTCAGATATCATTTCATAATATCTTATTTTCCAAAACTACAGCTCAACAGTTTTGACCCTTATTCTCTGCTCTTCTCACTGAAGCTCTGGAACTGCACTTGGAGAGAAGCAATCTCATTTGTACACAGATCTAACTTTTGATCTATGGTCCAGAGGTTGAGGGGGGTGGAGAGGAGAGCTTTACACTCAAAACTAGTATTTTTCAATAAAAATTCCTGGATAAATAGGGATTTACATCAAAAATTTTCCCTGTTGCAGCTATGTTTTAAATAAAAGATGAGAATTTTCTACCATTTTTTTAAAAACATGGGAGTTTAGGGCTGCAAATCTTGGCCCTGCAGCTGCTCAGCTTTACATACTCAGTGCCTAAAAAAAAAAAAAAAAAAAAAAATTGACACTTTGAATCTCTCTGGGTTTGGCTTTTGTTTTTTTGTTTGTTTTTTTTTTAGCTAATTTATACAGCACTCAATCAGCACATGGGCTGCTTTATGTCTTATTTTGTAGCATCCATACTTTCCAAAGTTATATAAACCTAAATTATCTAAACCTAAATTATCTAAACCTAAATTTAGCATTACTGTCAAAGTTAGATACTTGGGTGTTAAGGACTTCAGTTCTTCTGTGTAAATAGGTCTAAGTAGCTACAAGAATTGTTAAGAATTTTCAATGCAGTGTTGTCTATTTATATGCAATATACATATAAAAATACCTCCCCCATACATAAACACCCTACTATCCAGACACACGCACACAAATATGAAATTTTAAAGTTATTTCTGCCATTGTCCTTAGGCAAATACTTCTAAGTGACTACCACAGCTGGTATATAAAATAGAATTGAAGCTAGCTTTTCAAAGCTTTAGTTCCACTTTGTAAATAAGGAATAATGCTGTACCGGTTGAAATGCTCTTAACTATTCTGATCTTTCAAAACTATAAATCGTAAGACAGAAGTCATAATTTTACTTAATTACATATATCTGTACAAGTCTGGTGTCTGGTCTTATCTGGAGACATTTATAAACAGCTTTTCAGTGCTTGAACAATTAATAATTCAGATAAATTGCTCACATTTTCCTTAAAGGTATACTGCTTAGGTTAAATACCATTAGAAGCTGAATTAACTTTGCATTAAGAAAATAGAAAAACAGGTAATACTATTTCAGGGGTTGTTTGGGGTTTTTTTTAAGACTAGTTAGAACAAATGTTACATGGAGTGAGAAAGATTAATCAAAAAAGTAACTAGGAAATGAAGAAAGGCACCAAAATCAGCATTTGGGGTAGTGGTGTTGGGGGAGGACTTCTACTTGTTAATGCAGCATGGTTAACATATCACAGATCTCTTGACAGAAGAAAATAGGTCATATAAACTTTCACCTTCAAGATGACATTTGAAGGCTATAGCAGGTTGACAATAATGATCAAAACATCATTTTCCACAGCCCATAAAATACTGAATGTATGGGTTGTTTGGACTGCATGTTAGGATCACAAACACCATAAGGAGAATTAGTATGTAACTGACAAATGCAAAACTCTTCTACAGGATTGACCCTGCCTTCAAACAACTGATAAATCCACACCGATTTCAACCAGTGATATCACTTCTCAAAATTTCTTGATGTCTCAGATGCTTACCTCAGAGTATCGTACCATAAAAAAGGAGATGAAAATGGGCACATTTAAAAATTGTGCCCAATTTTCCAAACATATCAGATTATATCAGATGTTATTCTTCTTTTCCCAACATGTGCTGAAGAGATTACCTATTCTCTGATTTTTTTTCTTGTATCCATCTCAAGCTTTCAGATCAGTTTTGCTATTTGTCCCATACATGAAAAAAAAACCCTTCAATTTCATAAGTAAAAATTTGTATACAACATCAATAAGAAGATAATCTGGACTTCCTTGACCTTCCTACTTTATTAAAAGAAAAACTGAGAGAGAAAAAGAGAAAAGCAGTGTGCTCCAAAGGAAGGCATTGCTAAAAATGAAGGTTGAGACAGGAGTTTAATGCAGCGTTTTGTTTTCCACTCTAGTGGAGTTAATCCAACCATTGCTGTTAGTATCCCAAATCCAGCAGGGAAATACTTATGGGATGTAAGCTTAGCCATAAATCTATGTAGAGTTCTGCTTTTGCTTCTCAGAAAAAGTTACTGAAATAGATGAAACATCTTATATTAAGTCACAATCTTCCTTTTCCCAAGGGCTTCCTAGAGATATGGAGTATTTACAGGTTTATGAAGGTGAAGTCTCAAGACTTGGTTAAGCCTAACTAAAACAGCACTACAGTTAAAAAGGACAGTTCTGTTGCTCAATTTCTATTTCTTCCCCTCCATCGCATATTCCCACCACTTACTTTGTTTCACCTTTAGCAGAGTTGGCTTTTGGTGCCAATTACAGAAGTTGTTACATTCAGCCTTTTGCTATATGAAAAAGAGAATTAGCTCTCTGTGTGTGCATACATATAGAACCAAAAATTTACTGTTATTCCAATTAATATTTTATGCAGTCTATTAGCCCAATTTATTTAATTCATTCAGAAAAGCCTCAACAACACAGATAAAATTACTTTTAAAACCTTCCTTCTATCCTCTTGAAATATCTATCTTATGCTTACCCTTGCAGTTTTTCTCTGGGTACTAAGGTTTCAATCTTTTCCTCAGGAAGAGTGCAGGTTTTCTGGGTTTGTGTGGCACGGTTTTGGGTAGCGGGGGAGGGGCTGCAGGGATGACTCCTGTGAGAAGCTGCTAGAAGCTTCCCTGGCTCCAAGTCGGACCCGCCTCTGGCCAAGGCCGAGCCCATCAGCGACGGTGGTAGCGCCTCTGGGAGAACAGATTTAAGAAGGGGAACCTGCAGTGAGTAGTGGGATTGGAATGTGAGAGGAACCCCTCTGCGGATACCAAGGTCAGTGAAGAAGGAGGGGAGGAGGTGCGCCGGAGAAGGGGCTGCCCCTGCAGCCCGTGGTGAGACGGCAGGCTGTGTCCCCCCAGCCCATGGAGGGGAGCAGGGGAGCAGATGCCCACCTGCAGCCCGGGGAGAGAGGAGCCCATGCTGGAGCAGGGGGATGCCCCCCAAGATGGCCGCGACTCCATGGGAAAGCCCGTGCTGCAGCAGTCTGTGCCTGAAGGACTGCGGCCTGCGGAAAGAACCCATGCCAGGGAAGTTCCATGAAGAATTGTGTCCCGGGGGAGGGACCCCAGACTGGAGCAGGGGAAGAGTGAGGAGTCCTCCCCCTGAGGAGGAAGGATCAGCAGAGACAAGGTGTGATGAACTGCCCCAACCCCATTCCCCGTCCCCCCGCGCCGCTGGGGAGGAGGAGGGAGAGAAAACCGGGAGTGGAGTTGAGCCAGGAAGGAGGGAGGGGTGGGGGAAAGGTGTTTTAAGATTTGGGTTTACTTCCCATTATCCTTGTTTTGATTTGATTTTTAGTAAATTAAATTGATTTTGTTTCTTCCCCAAGTTGAGCCTGTCTTTTGCCTGTGACCATAAGTGGTGAGTGATCCCTCCGTGTCCCTGTCTCGACCCATGAGCTTTTCTTTATATTTGTTCCTTCCCATCTCACGAGCACCATGAGGGGAAGGAGTGAGCAAGTGGCTTCATGGTGCTTTGTTTCTGGCTGGGCTTAAACCACGACAGGGGGGGAAAAGGCCATAAGGAGTCAAGAGCATCCTGAGATCATCATCAGGAGAAATATGAAGGTATGGTGAGAGGTTCTTCCCCTCAGTCTCAGCATCTGCTTGGGTTAGTTTTTTAAGTGTCACTATCTGAACCTGCTTCCTTTTGGTAGCAAGGTTAAGTAAGAAAATGAAAAAATCTTCCCCCAACCTCAGCTGAAATAAAAGGCTATTATTTGTTAAGCATAAATTATCCATAAATGGTTTTGCGAGAGCTTAAGGTAAACAGGGTAGGCAATAGTCATTTGACTACTAGGCAATTTCTGAAACCAGTAAAATCAGCTCAGGCCAGGGCAAGATCAGGCAAGTCCTGAGACCCTCTGCACTGTCAGGTCAATACAAAGGATTTTGTGTGTGGTTTTGTTTTGGGGTTTTTTTAACCAGGAGGAAAGAAAAAAAAAAAAAGAAAGAAAAAAAATCACATTCTACAGGGCTATTTATCTTTGAGGCACAATTATAGTATAAGCTAAAGCAATTCAGAGAAATCCGAGCTACAGCAGACCAAGGTCAGTAATCATACATGATGAAACTTGATTTTAGGTGGCCAAAGGAAGAGACATAAACAGTGCTTCCCAGGTTAGGCATCATAGTTCTGTATTTGTTCTCTGCTTTCTCCATTCTTCCCATAGAGACACAAGGGAATATGCTGGTTTGGCAATAAAAGGAGGAAAACAAGATTTATAAATTGAAACTCAATAAAGGAGTATGTAGTTTGCCTTTGAACCCATACCAGAATGTAACCTAACCATACTGGTCTGACAGCAGCATAAGCATGTGATCAGGCTGGTAGGTCTTGACAACTTTATGTATCATTTCCAGGTTAAGTGTTTCTCTACTGTATTTACTGTAGGCTTGAAATTGTATTTTGACGTTTAAACAAATTTTGAAAACTGATCAGTTATGGTTGGGAAGATGATATCAAAAGGATTTTACTGAAATCAGAAACCTTGAAGCCCCATTTATTTTAACGTTACTAGGTCATTTACTATGATTTAAATTTCTACATGCTTAACTAATTCACTGTTCCAGAGAGAAAGAAATGTGATGTAGGAAAAGATAGCACTGTACTATGAAGATAGAAACCAGTATCTCCCTTAGCTATGCATGAAGGGCTTAAATACTGTAAACATGGCTGCTTGCATTTTATAATGACACATCTTATCACAGGTCTTGCAATATTGTTACCTTCGCCTCATCCATCACGTAAAGTACTGTGACAATCATACATTGGTAATACCCACTGTGAAGGTTTTATATCAAAAAATCCATATTCTTTTAATAATAATTTGGCATCACACACATTTATATCTGAATTTTTGCTCATACTAATCCTTGAAGTTAGAGTTGTGTAAATCAATGCAAGAGAAAAGGTAGGCCTACATAAGCTCACTTTCACTTACTTTTAGAGATGCAGCGTGTATCTTGCAAAGTTGTGGGATTGTACATAAATGTATTTCGATCAGTCATCCCTAAACAGAATTTGCATCATTATTTCCTTTCATAGACGGTCAGAAAAAAGGCTACCTAGAGAGAGTAGATCAATTATTATATTCTAATATAGAATATATTATATTCTACATCCTTGTATCTTTATTCTTATCTGTGGTTTGATGCAGAAAGACATTAAAAAAATTAGACTCTTCAGCTTTTCAGCAATTGCAATGAAATTCATAGCTTGCATTTCTTACAACTGAAGCTTTGCTTTTGTTTAAGTGTTTTGTTCAGCACTTAACCTTCAGCAGAAAATGTCCTTATTAATATAGACTTACATATTTAAAAAGTAGTTTCATTTCTATTCAGTTTTTCATATTGATTCTGGGTTTCTAGATACAATCCTTCACATACGTCAAAAAGAAATGTCTAGTGATTATCACTAACTTATGACACTGATCTCTCTCAAACTGGGGAACACCTTATTCAGATTGAACTTTGCCAAAATTTAAACCAGAAATTGAAGCCATCTTTTCCATTACCATTTAGGGAAGAAATGGTACAATTAGACAAGGCTTACTTTAAAAACAATGGTTTTGGTTCATTAAAAAGAAAAACCAAGAACAACAGCAAAAACAACCCAAACAAAAAAACCCCCAACAAACAAACAAACAAAAAACCAAAACCAAACAAAAACAAAACCCACCAAAACACAACCACCACCAAAAAAAAAAAAAAACAGGCAAAAAACCAGAGTAAGTAAAGCTGAAATTTAACTTAAACTTCAGCATTTGATAATTGTATATAAAGTAAGGCTAAAGCCCAAACTTTAAATTCCCAGCTTTCTACCACACTATATTTATAACCTTTCTAACCTAAGACTCTATTCATATCACAATGTAAAAGTCTAGCAAAAATTACATGCAAATGGATTTTTGGAAAAATATTTGTAACAAGCTTAAAATAAAACATATAAAGAATTTCTACAGAATTTCTACTCCAAGAGAGGAAGTATATACACACATCCCTATAAAAACACCAACAGGATGCATATATACAACAACTGAAAATATGTATTCAATTTTTAAGCTTGATTTTTTCCATTTTTTAAAAAATGCATAGTTAGACAGTTAGGACAGAAAATTGCTGAAATTTGGTGTCATGTAATGCTAACTCAGTGGCTTTATTTTTTGCCAGAAATTGTATGATACAAATTTTCATGAGAATTACAGAATTTTCACATTTCTCCACCCATCATCTCACTTCTCAGAATCAGTAGGGTTTTCTTAGGTTTGGCATCATTTTTTTCTGAGGTAATGCCACTTGAATTAGAAATAAATTACTTCCAGTTCATTTTCCCTACCCAAGAAACTATTTGTTCTAGGAACTTCCAGAGTGTATTGTCACACCTTCAGTTTACTCATTTAAGTAACGGCCTCTGAATAGTTGAGTTCCTATGGCATAAAGAAAGTACTGAAAATTCTACCACACAACTCTCCTGAAAAGCCAAGACACTTTTTATACAATTTTTATATAATTGTGTTGTGTGTAAAGTACGCGATAGTGCTTAACGACTCAGGTTCCATCAAAAATACTTTTCAATAAGGTATGTCTACACTCTGCAGAAAGTTACTATGGTTTATTTCATAGTAGTAGTTCATACAGCAGATGTATTTCAGCTGATATTTAGAGAGAAGATATTAAAGAAGGCAACGTGGTTGAATTCGGTCTTGATATGCTTCAATTTATCTACTGAAGGGATTTATATATGATCCTACTTTAAGACAAGTTTTGAAGATACAGAAAGTCGTTCCTTCCTCAGAGTTTTTGAAAAACTAGAGTAAAACATTTAAGTTAATATGAATTCAAACAAAAAAATGTCCATTCAAAAGCAAGCATAATAAAATTAGTTAATAACTAGAAATCTACCTTACCTTTTCTGCGGGTAAACAGTCTCTCTTCTGCCTCTTACAGATATTACTGAACTTTAATTCTTTTCTTTCCAGGCACATATCAGAACTGAAATTTTATATTAAATGAAATTTCAAATTGTCACCTAAACAAATGACCCTGTTACAACTTCAGCTATAAGAATTCCATACATTTAGGGGAGGAAAAAAAAACCCAAACAAAAAAACAACACAAAAAACCCCCACCAACAACTAATTCTGCATTCTCCATTGGTAAGAAAATTATCTTTATTTAGGAGATATGCAAACGAAAGCAATCTGAAGGTAACAAGAATCCAGCAAAATTTCCTAGCATTTTAAGATCTTCTCGGCTTTTCATGTCATCGTTTTACTTGATTAAAGTAGAATGCAGGGGATTGATTTTTTTTTTTGGTCCTAATTCTGATTTCCATTTATTATAATCTTTTTGCTTTCTCTTTGTGACGTTGCGTAGTGTTTTGTTACTAATTTAATGCAGCTGCCTTCCAACCCCAGTAATGACTGTCTCCTAACCATAACTCAAGACAAGTGCCAGACATACTAAGGTGTCTATACAGTACTATAGAGTACTATATGCGTGTCAATCATTACTATTAAGATAGCCAAAACAAAGTTATATGCAGGCCATCTTTTCCATTTGAACCAAAGAGAACACATTTAAATATGTTATTTCAGAATTAACTTAATTTTGCTGATGGATTCTGACATCTGTCAGTGTATGCACCAAACAGAGCTAACTTTCAAAGTAAGCATGGAATGAAATTACAATTTGAATAGTTTAAATGATCTGTAATCATATTTCTTTCCTGGAACAGTACTTGTTTTGTCTTGTTTTGTTTTAAACAGCAAAAGTCTCTGACTTTACTTATCCTAAGTTTTTAGGATAAAAATAGATATTAAAAAAAATCAAGCTATACCTCTTACTAAACGACAACAGCTGACTTGAAAGACCATTTTGGGGTGAAAATACCATACAACAATTCTTGTCACAATTTTTAGATGTTAAAAACATATTCCAGCTCTGCATTATTTCATGTTAATAAAAAGTGGAAAGCTTTCATAAATTTTTTATTACTCTGCCAATCTAAATGAAATATGTCTTTGATAATGTTAAAATTTACTTGTGCTTGTATTGCCTAGTTAATGGCTTGTTCTTGAGACTGTTTTAGGGATCACTGAGCACAGTGCTAAGAGATTATGGAAGCTTGTCTTTGTAATACCTAACACTTACATATTGTTTTCTGAACAGGTATATTTGTAGTTACTATATTTTATACAAAGAATCTGAAATAGGTGGTTTGGTTTATCTATGTAAACATGACACTGAACACAAGATAACATCTAACACTAAAACAAGGACTTTCAACCTGTTTACTAATATGGGCCACACAGCAATTTTGGGTCCATCTATCCTCTCACAAGAGATTGTGGCAAAGATGAGTTTTAATTCCATGAACCTCCTCTTCACAGATAAATGAAGGGAGGTGGTGTAAGATTTCAAAATATCGAACCTGCAATTGGATACAACTCTTGTCCATTTATAGATGAGTTATACCCATGTCTGCCATTTCTATTCTTATCTATACATCAGTCACTACTTAAAACTCATTTTCAGATTTTTACTGGTACAAAACAGCTTTACTATCTTTTAGCAGGTTTTGAGAGTTTTGAGAATTTGACATAGTGACAGGAACCAGAGTCAGCTGAAGGCCTGAGATGGAACTCCTCCTTTCACAGCTTTCATTTTAAAGTAAATAGGCTTCCAGTCTCTAAAACCAAATACTGAATGAGAAAAAGGCAACATTATAGGTTGCTTTTTGGGGTATTCCTCCTTAGGGGAATTCTAATCTCAAACCATACTAAAATGCTCTGCCCCACAGAAGTTGCTTTATTTTGTGAAGCTTCTGCACAGTCCTGAAGCCATACAGGCTCAGCTGGTCTCTGGAGAAGGAGCCATGCTCTCCCTCCACAAAGTTTTACCTGGTCAGAGTGCAAATGCCAAGACAATGTACAGCAAGAGCAGAGAAGCTTTCAGTGACTGAATTATATTAAAATTTGCAAATTGAAGAGACCCTTAACTGTAAAAGAAAATCCTACATATTTGTTAAGAAAAAAATGTGTGAATGTTTAATAATAACTTTTAATATATCTGATAAATCTCTAAAATAATAAATTAGGAAAACCAGGGTCAGTTTTTCCTCAAAACTATGCAAGCAATCATTATATTCAAATGCTTCCTTAACATAATCGAAAAACTAATTTTCAAAATACCTTACTTTATCATCAGATATGATATATTATTTTAGAGTAAAATCAGTTCCAGTTTCAAACGTAATATTGCAGTTACCTGTGTTAACAAAGACCAGTAGAAGCTGTGCTGGTTAACAGAACTACAACAGCGGTAAAGTAATGCGAGAGGAGAGGCCTGGATGACAGAAACTCCAAGCACAAATTTATTGTGAAAACATATTTGCTTGAATTTTCAGACTGCTAAACGACAGAAACAAATGTCAAACAAGTTCAAAAATAAGAGTAGATACATTAAACAATAACTGCCATTAAAAAGTCAGCCCCTGCCATGTGATATTGCTGTTACCATTCTAGAGAAAATATGATGTTGGGAAATTATGTCAGAAACAGAGCACGTATACAAGTACGCATACTTATGTGCACTAAAAATAATAAAGCAACAGCTAAGTTCATTTGTAAACAATATAGCAGATAAGTGTTTGTTTAAAGCATTTAGTATTTTGAAAAGTGTCAATTACCCAGTTAAGAATGGGAAAATAATAACTGCATAAGACTGCTTAAGATAACTACACTTATAGCAGAACAATTTTAGCTGCTATTACTTTTTTTTTGTTTCAGGAAAAACAGGAATGAGTGGGAACACTACAATGAAGTACTAGCAGTTGCATAGAAATAATTGTAGTTGTAGTTATAAACAACAATTATCCTCAGTTCTTATTTTTGTACTAAACAGCAACCTACCAACAAACTTTATATAACTTTCATCTTGATTGGTTGCTTGAAATAGCAGGCACGGATTTGATTTAGATAATATTGCCTCCATTTTAATTTCTTATACTAAACAACACTGTGACAAAGAAATTAATATTTTGATAAAGATATTTCCTTTTCATACGTGAGAGAAAAATATACAGATACAATTGTACCACTACTATCAGATCATCTAGTGGGTTTGGTCAAACTATTCTGTTTTTGCAAACTCATTCTAATTCAAAATTAAAGTATAAGGAATTCACAGAAAACTCATGTACTGTCTAAAACCACACTTTATAGGCACTGAAAAATGGTGATAAAATCTCTGATGATTCAGTATGACTGAATTTTGCATACTAGGACAAGACTTTTATTTGAAGTTAATTTCCTCACTAACCAGACAGCCAAAGTGCATTTTCAAAAATTCCTTTCTGGAAATAGAAAGCATGTATTAACTACTACTAGTCTTGAAGTCTTCTGATTCTAGTATCCATAGGCATACAAAACTGATTTTCTAATTCTAGTATCCATAGGCATACAAAACTGATTTTAAAGACTGAAGTCTTTAGAAAAAGCAGCACATTGGAAAGAAAATTGTGCTGTGATATGTACCCCACTGTGTGAAGGGATGACACTCTTAATTTAATGCTTTGTAAGTTTGAGCAGGTTTAACCTAAATTTGCCTCTAGACCTTGACTGAAAAGGGAAGAGGAGGAAAGAAGGTGGAAAAGAGCTTCATATTACCCTAATTCCAAGATTACTTTCAGGTTAGGTAGTTTTCATAGTCTCTACCGCTGACAGGTAACCAGAACTTAGCCTGTTATCAAACTCAGAGATTGAATTCTACCATTTACAAACAAGGGGTTCCACAACATTCATGTGGTAGAAGCAAGGAATATTATTTTTGTTATTATTATGATTATAATTATTATTACTATTACTACTATCCCTGCCCTGAGAAAAGAGTGGGATTAAAGCACTACATAGATTTGCTTTGCAAGACTAAATTTGTTTGAGACAGTTTCAGTTGCTTAGACTGTGCATTATGTGTTCAGTGCCCCTTGAAAAAGCTGGATTTCCTGCTTGTTAGTTTGGAAACTAATACACTGCAGGCTTTCCAGACAGAGTCACTCCACAAATAATCTTGAGAATGAAACTCAATCTTCTTTTCTTTCTTCTACCCTCCCTAGCTAGTAAAGGGGGAGTGGGGCGGGTGGACATAAAACTGTCTTTCAGAAAGAATAAAATAACCCTGAATTTATATAAAGATGAAGATGTTAAAAGCCAGTGGTATTACTGCTCTGTTTCTTCTTCTAGAGTTGTAAGTATGGACATTCTTTGCATCTGGGTTGGCAGGGGAATGTTCCTAGGGTTTTTGTTGTTGTTGTTGTTTTAAAGGAAAACAGGAATACAAAAATTCTCACTTCAGCACTTCTCAGAAATTCATTACTCTCCCATTAGATGTATTGGCAGGAAATAAAATGAACAACATTCAGACACAGATTTTCACCTTTATAAATTAATAAGCTTATTTTACCTTCTAACTTCACCCACTCTGTTGTTGGAAGAGATAGTCAAGATCCTTTACCAAATATTCAAAATATGTATTTGAAGTCTCAAACAGATTGTAAATGTTAAGAAAATTTAATTACCAGTAACCAGAATCCTCTCAGATGCAAAGTCCACATGTGCTTTATTCTTTGTCACTGCTACAACGAGTTAAGAAAATTTTTTTTGCCTTGTAATAAATAGGCCAAAATATCACTGTGTAAATTGGAACACGGTCCCTCGTGCATATACTGCATATAACATATCACTGGATTGGACTGAAAAGGAAAAGAATGGGAAGCGAGTACACATGACATGCAGTTCTTTAAGAACTCCCCTTTTGTTACAATAGAATCATAGAATGGTTTGGTTTGGAAGGGACCTTAAAGACCATCTAGTTCCAATCCCCCTGCCACAGGCAGGGACACCTTCCTCTAGACCATGTTGCTCAAAGCCCCATCCAGCCTGGCCTTGAACACTTCCAGGGATGGGGCATTTGCAGCTTCTCTAGGCAACCTGTTCCAGTGTCTCACCACCCTCACAGTAAATAATTTCTTCCTAATATCTAATCCAAATCTACCCTCTTTCTGTTTAAAGCCATTACCGCTTGTCCTACCAGTACACACCCTTGTAAAAAGTCCCTCTCCAGCTTTCTTGTAGGCCCCCTTTAGGTACTGGAAGGCTGCTATAAGGTGTCCCCAGAGCCTTCTCTGCTCCAGGCTAAACAACCCCAACTCTCTCAGCCTGTCCTCATAGGAGAGGTGCTCCAGCCCTTTGATTATCCTTGTGGCCCTCCTCTGGACTCACTCCAACATGTCCATGTCTTTCTTATGTTGGGGGCCCAAGAGGTGAATGCAGTACTCCAGGTGGGGTCTCACCAGAGCGGAGTGGAGGGGCAGAATCACCTCCCTCAACCTGCTGGTCTTTTGATGCAGCCCCCAAGTCCTCTCCTCAGGGCTGCTCTCAATCCACTCATTGCCCAGCCTGTATTTGTGTTTCCTTAAAACTCTAAGGAACAGTCACCACATCAATTCAAAACTTCAGTGACTCCAAGCAATGCCCTGACCACTTAAAATTACTTTGAGTCCTTCCTGTGAATAAGGATCTTTGTTAAAGGCTGTCAACCATAGCTAATTCAGCAAGGGTACACTGCTGTGTGAGAGTAAACAGAAACAGCAAGAAACCATGATACACGTCTCCAAGAAAGGGATGTTCTAGTTACATTTGTAGGTCAGCTGAAATGCGTTATAAGCCTTCAAGGTAGTTCCATCCTTTCTGACTCATAAGAGGTTTTAATACAATCTGTTATTCTTCAAAAATCCACCAAGACAAATGGTCAAGAATTTTGGGACTGGATTTGAGATATAACGCTTGATACACAGCCAGCTTCATAGAGTCACAAGTCCTTCTGAAAAAAAGTATCAGTAATATGAGAAGACATATTACTGAAGGTGGAAACTGTTTACTAAACATGAACCTATTACCTAGGCCAAACACAGTGCTTGCATTTATTCCAAAGAGATGTTGATGTGAAGGGGCTTCTTCTGGCAGGCCTTTTCAACTTTAAGAATAACCTAAAGCACGAGGAGGGAGATTTAAAGAAGTAACTTATGTTGAAGTACTTATTTGCCTAGGCAGATACTCAATTCTTCATTTAACTTCTCAGCTTAAATGTACAAAGTCTACAGTACTTTTTTTAATCCTCTTGAAGAATGCTTCAAATTGATTTGGATATGGTATGTATCACCAGAGACAGAGAGGGGTGCCCCCAACTCTAACCTATTTTAAGTAATAGAGAAATGATCTCATGAAGAGGACACTTTGCCTTAATGGCCTTAATTCTCACGTTAAGTAAACTAGTGTGTGCCAGAGAAGTGACTTACAGTCCACTCTCAGTCTGTACTCCTGATGATAAAGCTGAGCTGACCTTAAAGAAGGTGAAGACAGCCTTCCTGGGCCTGAATGAGTGCCCACGCTTCAGAGATAGCCCTGCAGCATCTTGGCAGACTCAGTCTCAGATACTGAACAGGTGCCAGAGGGCACCAAGAACTTGAAGAAAAGGAACTGGAAAAGAAAATCTATTTCAGAAAAGATTTAAATGTGAAAGACCTGACACCAAAGTGTACTCAGAAAAGTGAGATCACCTCAACAAGTCATGTTTCTTAACAGGGCAGATGGTGACAACCATGGCATGGGCACTGATGTTTCTGCTGCTAAAGGTATCTTACCCATTCATTGGCTCGGATCAACGCTTCTTGTTTTCACAGTGGAAGCTTCCGATTACAAGCCATGATCTTGGGTGTATTTCAGGTGCTGAGAGCAGCCACTCTGGCTATAAACTGAGAAACCAATCTATATCCTAACTGGGCATGATTTTCTAGGTTCCCAACTTCTGACAGTTCTCAGGGACTATGAAAAAGATGGATTAAAAAAAAAAACCTCAGCAGAATAAGTTTACAAGTGAAATGTGCCAGGTGTGTTATGAACAATAGCCCAAGCAATTTCAGAGCAGTGAAGGTCACAGGCAGATTAAGAAATTTGTTATCCCATTTTTTTTTCCCCGGGGCAAAAAGAAACCAAACATGTAAAAGGAAAATCATAACAGTAAGAACAAATATTTTAAAAATAGGTCTTATTAAAAAAAACAACATTATTTTATATGAATATTTTAAATCGGGACAGGAAGACAGAACGAAGGATGTGGAGAGACACGCTGACTTCTTTATCCATGCATGAGCACAAACACGAGCAATAGATACTGCTGAAGCCAAAACACTTACCAGTAGCAAACATTTCTGGCATCTAGCATTTCAACATATACATGGACTGTTCTTAAAAGTAAGTATATACTGCAATTCTTGCTGAACAAAACACTACAATTGTTTTGCTACAAAGCTTCTTGCAAAGGGTCAAATATAGGAATCTAAACTCAACTCTGATCATTAACTAGCTTTATGGTGTATATCTCAGCAAAAGAGCTGAGGAACACTCAGAAACTCTTCTCAGCAGAAAATCTTCCAGTTTAACGTGCATAAGTGGGTACATATTTAGGCATGCCACATGCTGCCACGGTGTGACCTTACAGAATAGAGTCTGCAGTCAATATTTTCCTTCAAAGCTAGTTCTCATCACACAATACTGATGATGACTTTTTTGCCAAAGGTAGTCCTCTAAGCAGAATTTCAGCAGGCATAATATAATATAACCATTTCTTGGTGTGTATTATGATATTGTCAGACATGAAGAAAAATATTTTGTCAGAACAGAAATATTTGGTCAGCAACAAGAACTGGCTGTTTAAATGTCAGCCTTCAAAACAGATGTGGTTTCTGTTATTGTCCTTTTGCCATCTGACACTAAAATCAGGTCCAATTTATTTAGATTATTATTTGTTCAATGCTAAAAAAAAAAAATATTCATGCTCAGCAAATATGTTACCTTTCCAGAAGAGCTTATATCCCAAAGGCAAATACACAGAATAAGATCGCACATCTCTTTCCCTTACCCCATTCTATTTCTCTAGCACTAAATTTTCCTTGACAGTTTCTGACTCGTTATACAAGTTATTTTACTCACTATGGTAGAATTAACCATGTTAAAAGCAAAAGAGACTTTGCACTTTTGTATTAGCACTGAATTGCTGGACTATCATAATATTTTGTTCTTCAATTGCGCAATGAAATAATATGCAAAGATTCTCTCAGCAGCACACACTGAACATTTCCACAGATTACTGCAATTGTTCTAGATTATCATCCCCCCACCCCTAAAGCAGAGAGTGATAAAAGTCTCAATGTGCTTTCCCTGTGGACATAACGTTTCTATCAAACAGATGGGTGGATTTCCTCAATCTTTCTAATAAGAATTAATGGAACTTAAAAAAGGATTTATTGACTGATGGCAGATGGCTGAAGGATTTTGCAGAGGTATGACTCACGAAAATTACAACAAAAGCAAATTCAACCTCTTGCTGTGGACAAAAGGTTAGTCCTGCATTAAATTAGGAGCATTCTGCTCAGATGTTAAAAGGAAGTAAATACTTTCTTTTTTACTTTGTCAGACATGACCACGCTAAGACATCAGTGGTCCCTTGATCATCATACATAGTGCAGCCCTATTTTGCATTCTTGGGAAGAAGCCCATAGAAACGCTCATGATAAAATATGCTATGCTCAAACTTAAAATAGCTGCTGCCGGTCTATGTACTTTGAATTGTTTCCTGCAGTCCCAGGTCCTCACAAGCTATAGCCTCCTCCGTGTCTACTAATGGGTTCCATTGTTTTGTGTTCCTCACGAACAAATGAAAGGTGAAAACAGCTAGAAGGAAACACACAAACAGTAGAGGTTTTTGTTGCAGTGTTACCCTATCTCCCACAGATACGAGCTCATATTAGTACACATCATACTGGAATAGTTATTATTCACAAGTCTAGGAAAAACTGACTTGCTACCTGTAGATAATGAAGAGTCATCACCTCCCTTTTTCACAGCTGAATGTGGATACCAGTAGATTAATAGAATTCTCTGCCAAAGGTACATATTGCTGCTCCTGAAGCTTCAATGCCATCAGCAACTGCAAAGCTATGGGAAACCACCCAGCAAACTACCCGTTGGCTAACACTGTCCATACAAACGGCACAGTACTGCAGCAAACTGTTCACCCACCCCTGTAAGCCTGTGGAGCTCGCTCTCAGTCCTACATTTTCCTCACTGCTGAAAGTTTTTTGATACTGCTTCCTTTGGGACAGGCATAATACAGGGAATTCTTTGCAGTCACATCATGCTCCTAAGAAATGCCAAAACACAGGTTGCTGAATGATCTTCTGTAGAAGACAAGTATCATATTAGCAGAGAATGCCCAGCCCAGTATTTCAGCTCACAGTTCAGTGTGTCTTCCAGAAGATATGTGTTTGTGAACACTGGACCAAGGGAATATGAGATTTGTTTTCTATTTCCATGCCTGTGTAAAATCCAACAGTTCTGGATCTAAAAAAACTAGGACTGAAAGTATAGAACACAGTTTGGTTTTTATGTTCTCATAATATTTTATTACTATATAGAAAATAGATTTGTTCTTTGATAAAAATTATGTATGGAAAGAAAAGATTATCTCTACAAAGATAAAGAATATTTATACCCCATAAATCAATTTAAATAGGTTCTATTAAATATCCTAATAACATCTTTTTTCCTCATCCACAAAGGTCTTGATAACCTAAAATAATATTAGGTTACAAGCTCTGAAGCCTCAGAAATTCTACATTAAAAACAATCATTTGTTTATAGGTCCCATTAAATGTTTATATTTCTTGAGTTTTTTTAAAAAAAAAAAAAAAAAGGAGCCCTTCTGCTTTACATTGTTGTATTTAAAGAAACTAATCAGAGAATTAATCCCAGTTTCTGGTAAAACAGTAAACCAATTAAAAAATCTTTTGTCAAGACATAATAGTATTTAACCAATATCTGCATTTTAATATAACTTGTCTTTTAATATTTGTCTGACTTTATGATCCATTTCATTTTTAAAAGCACACTGGAAACTGGTTAAGATGATGGTGTTGTGGCACTGATATGCTGCTTGTTTGTTTTTTTTTTTTTTTCTCCAGAACAATAACCTAAATATCTGTGCAGTCTATGTGGAATCTGTTTTCTTACTAAGAAAAAAAAAAAAAAAAAAAAAACATATGTGAACAGTTAAAATATAATTATAATTACTGGGGCTCTATCTAGATAGTAATATTAGATGCAATTCCAAAACGTTAATGGATTTTCATGTTCTAGACTTTAGGTGAAGCTTTCCTTAATCAGCTTTACTCAAGAGAAATTGCAAAACTAATCTTAAAATGACCTCTAAGAATTGTTACCTCATCATACAATATATTTCTGGTAAATTTGTACAATGAGCAAAGCTGTTCCCAAAAATATTCTTTGTACCTCAAATTATTAATGTACTTGTATGAAACATACATATGTTACCAATCCTATCCAAACCTGTTCAACAATTTAAGAAATAGCACTTGGATTTTATGATTTGGATAAAAATCCTTGACATTAGTCTAAACACTACTGAGCAACAACTGAAAACATCAGTGTTATCAACATTCTTCGCTCTGAACTCAAAACATAGCACTGTACCAGCTACTAGGAAGACAGTTAACTCTATCCCAGCTGAAACCAGGACACTGGCAGATGACTACATTCTGATAAAGAGTGTGCAATTTAGAAAGTAGCCATCCCTGATGTCAAGTGTAATGTGTACTCGGAAACCGTTTTCTTTAGTAATGCAATACAGATACTTGAAGAACTTGAATGGCTATATGCACAAGTAAATTGAAGGACATGACCCAGCATGCATCCATTAAAAACAAGATTTATCCAGTTCAATCAATGATAATATTGCTTGTCTACTGAAAATAGTAGAAGTTTTCCTTGGCGTGTTCAGTCTACAAAGCCAACAGGAACTCAACAAACTCATGAAAAGGCAATTAAACTGACCAAAAATACAACCCTATTTTTACTTAACAGATTAAAGTATTTTTATACAAACATCCATACACACAGAGAGAAATTTTAGCTTTGGCAGAAACCACAAGGTTCTACAAACTGAGCCAACCAAATGAAGAATCAGTTTACAGAATTACTTTCAATTCTTAATAGGTCCATGGATAAAACTTGATTAGTGGAGACAATAATTTGTCACATATGCTTATTGCTGGTAGTTTTCAAAGCTGTTTTCCATGTCCTGTTCTTAGCCCACAGTGAGAGCTACATTATTAGAAAATGATCCGTAGAATTGGTTTGCGAAAACTGTATTAGAAAATTTAAAATTGTGGTTCCCACTAACATGATAAGAAGATACGTGTTCCTTATCTCAATTCTAATTGAATTTCAACCCATTTAAAAGATAAATAATTTCACTCAAAAATTTTAGACTTTTCTGCTATCTTTCAATTACAGGTAAAACCAAGTCTATACCATTTATTTTGTGTTTACTATGGACTTCAACATTTTAAAAATTAAGAAAATGGGAAATGAAGCAGTTGAAATATTTAATGCTTAATTGGACTTAATGAACTTTAAATTGGTTTTTAAGCAAGTGTGTGTGGGATGAAAACCTGAATTCTGCTCAATGCTAAAAATACATTTTCATAGAGCATTCATCCTGAATACATCTAACTTATCTTTTGAAAGCTGTGTTAGCATCCTAATGATTTTTTACTATAATAATTGAAATAGGTCTCTTATTTCACTTGACTGTTTCCATTTAAAAAAGCCAAGTCCTTCTGTAAATTACTGTTATAAAATATGACAATTAATTGTATTAAATTGTTCTTAGTCTAAACAAGACAAAACACAACATCTAGCTTTCTTCCGTAAGGTAGAATTTTCCTGAAAGTACCAAATGTAAGATGCAGTACCACTTTATTTTTTCAAGGGAGACCAAAAGTTATAAGTACAAGCTAGTTCTGTTTAATTTATACATGAACAACTTTGGAAAAAAGTATGATTTGCAGATTCATTGATTTAAAGAAATTCAATAGAGCAAGTCCACATATTAATTATTTGGAACAGATTAGCTTACGAGCAAGTCATTGGCCATGAAGTTTGGAAAAAAAGATGCATAGAACAATGACATGAGGGACAAAAAATATTTTTATATATAAACCAGGAAAGTGTGATATGAGGTTTTTTAAACCATTCAGCCAAACTATCTATTTGATGCTAGCTAAACCAAGCATAAATTAGCTAAAGTTGCATATAACTCATAATTAATTGTTAATCAATTGTAAAAAAATTTCAACGCAAACAACTTTTCACTGAAGCTTAGATAGTAAGAACTACAGGGTGTAGTCACATGTTATTTCAAGAAAGAAATACAACAGTATTTATGGGGAAAAGTAGTTTATCTTGCATTGAATCTTCAGCAAAAATGCTCAATAAATATTTCTACATGCACAGCAATATCCTTTGAACTTTCTTCAGCACCTCCAAACCTCCTGCAAATTTATTTTCACTTTTTTCCATTCTCATCTCATCTCTCTGGTATTTTGTATTCTCCCCATTACGCTTACTAACATATTCCTCCTCCTCTCAATCTTTATATTAGAATTACATATTAGAATTAAATAGAGTCCACAGTGCGTCTTAAAGAACACTTTGCATTGCATATGCAGATTCCTCATAAGTCAACCCCTTGGCTTGAAATTCAAGATGAGAGTAGATGGATTAGTTCAAAAATTCACATGGATGGAAAAGTTAATCTAGATTCTGGTACTTCAGCTGCTGAAGGAGATTCACATGATGTTAGGAAGAAAGGACACACTACCTTGGTCATTTTTGTCTGTCTGTCTCTCACACTGGTGATTACAGTGCTTTGTTCCTATACTGACACAAACTTTACTTGAAGATTCCTGACTCCTGACTGCTTGCCATACTCCTATATTACCCCCACCTCTCTTTCAAATAATTAAGTGTAGGTCTAGGTGGGTCTCTGGAAGTTCAGCCTTTAATGATGCTCTACATAAAGTAAATAGGTGGTTTTGCATTCCAGAAACGCTACAAGTACTATATGCAGATCGCTTGGAATTTTCACCCATATTAATTAAGGAAAGAATATTCAAGAAAAATTTTGTCATGTTCATAAAGATTAAGACTATTCAGTACACCAATTATCTGTACACCATCCTCAAATTCCTTGACTGGATTATATAATTAATTATTAAAATGATAGTTGCAGTTACTTTCCTGGTATCCCAGACAATGAGTTTAAGTGCTTTAATGATTTTCTTCCGTATTTGGTAATGGAGACCCATAGAACTTCTGCACGGTATAGATGATCACTCTCCTTTTTAGGCTTTCTCCAGCAGTGATATGGTTTTATTTCAAGCATCACAGTACTTTTGCAGTTCAGGAAAATGGGCTCTGAATAATTTACCATTTTTAATTTTCTTGGGTTTAATTTTGTGGTTTAAAAGATTTGATGGCATCAATGTTGATTCACATAAAATTCTCATGACTACAAAAACTGATGGGTTTAATCTATCTAGAGTACTGGCTAAACAAAAATAAGAACAGAAAAACATCTGTATTGATTCATACAGATCAGTGTGGCCAGCCTATAATTTTGTCTTGAGACAAACTGGCTACCTGCCAACCCAAGAAGAGGATAAGAAGAGGGCAAACATGTATTTTCTTCTATCTCCCAGCCTACAGTCATTTTCAGATGTTTGTGTAACAACACTGCCTCCCTCTTCCCCTGGCCCCATCTATTCTGCAATGGGTCTTTCCAGTCAGAGGCTACACGGAAGCAGTTTCATACCTGCTGCCCAGCAAAGTCCCTCGAGTATAATTCGAGTTAAAATGCTGGAACTAAGAAGAACAAGAGAAAAAGACTTAGTTAATGGCACTCTATGTATCTGCAGTGATGGATGCCAGACAAGGGACATCAAGAAGTAGTTTGATTTCTGACAGTTGCATGTTCTGAAGAAGTTGACATTTTAATCAGTTTCTATTAACTTTATAAAGTTAAATAACATAACTACAAAAAAAGGAGATAGACTTTGAATCAACAACTACAACAAAATCTTGACTCAATAATCAACCCCCCCCCCCCCCCAAAAAAAAGTCCCTTTAAGGTTATAAACCCCACAGTAACTGGCAACTCATAATAATATGCTACTCTTGGGATTATGGGAGGAAACAATGTAACACCTCATTAAAAGACTGACAGAATAAAAATAGATTTTTGGAAGAGTATGATGTAATAATTCACCAAGCATTTAGAATTTGCCAAAACAAGGTATTCTCAGGAGACAACTGAGTCATAATAGAGAATTCAAAAGCCTACCAGAAGAATGTCATAAGACAGCTGAGCAGAATTCAATGTCAGAAAACACAGAACAGCAGAGTGTCACAAAACACAGAACATCACACTCAAGCAAATGTCACAGGCTAGGATGATACCCGCTATCTGGGAAAAATATAAAAAAGCAGCAATCTATTATATCACTTTGCCTGAGTTAAAAGGCTTCAGTATAATATGCTCAGCATGGACAAAAAGGGTAAGAAATTTTTTATTGACTAAGAGGAAAGCACGACACTCAAGTGGAGTATAAGCAAGCCACCAGCCAGTGAATAACTTGCTATTCCACAGCCTGTAAGCTAAACTCAAGAGGGAAAAGACAGTATGGTTTATCGTACCGGGAAGTACACTCCAGAGAAGTAGTTGTGTGAAAGCCTCAAAGAATACAAGAATAACATGATTGCTACTGGGAAAAAAGGTGCGTGTGAATGTCATTATGGCATAGCAGCAAGACACCTGTTTAACTAGCCGCCTTTTTGGTAACTTGATTGTATGTCTGATCACAGAATGTTTATTACCACTAAAGTCAGTACAATCCCAGCTCTCAGAGACCATTTTCAGCTGTAAGTATCTCAACTTAATACTTTGTCACCTGCCGAAAGGGATAAGAAATCAATCTCATCTGTACTTAGGACTGTAAAACTACAAAATGGTACCAGTGAATCATGGGTTGTCACCTGCTGACATTTTATTAAAGAAAAAGAAAAGAAAAGAAAACGAACAAACAAAACCAAACAGGTATGTTTGCACTGTTAGAAACTAATGTCAATGTCACTGTGGACCTGTAGAGAGATTAAAAAGCAACAGATAAGGCAACAGAAAAAAAAACTAGATGCAATTTTTGGTTTAGGAACTACCATTTCTTTCTGAATATCAGTTATTTGAGAGAGCTGCACGTTGTAAACATATAAGAAGCATCTTTCCAGAGATAAAAACCATTTTGTTCCAAAGTCCAAGAAAATATTTTTGGTTTGCTTTATGTCATTAAGTCCAGATGTACTGCGCCATCATGAAGGCTCAGCAAAATTTATGAATTATACCCTGACAATAGCAGTACTGGTAACTCAGCTAGATCTGCATATGCCTTTGACATATGCAGAGACCAACTCAATATTCCCAATATTCTCAATATTCAATTTAGTTAGATTTTTATGAAATACTTTATATGCTGTATTGGGCTACTTTAAATGCCTATAATGAGTGTCTTCAAAGGCTTTAGCATGAAATAGAACAACTGAAACTCTGCAGGATCAGCAAGAGGAAAAAGGACACAAACTCCACAACTTTCTTTTACTTACAGTACAGAAAAGTTAAAGGAATACTACCTCTAAGCTTATAGGAAGAAAAAAAACCCAAATGCTTACAACATGCAAATTACTCTGGTATCTGAATGGCTTGTTAATTACACTATGAGGCCTCTCTGCTCAACAATGCTGACAGTATTTGTGTCCTCCTCTTTTGCATTTTTCTCTTACAACAGAAGTGAACTGAATAGCTTTGGGCTGACAGTCTGTGCTCAGGGGTCCTAAAGTGCCTGGTAGTTTCATTGTTCCAGAGGAATGCAGTTCTTATAGGAGGTCACAGCCATAGACTAAAAGAGATGGTCTTGCATAGCTTAGACTACTCCTATGAATGGCTTTGATGGTTAAAACCTAGACCTTGAGTTTCAATTGATATTCAAAATGTGAGCTGGTGTAGCAAGCACAGTACAACAGAGGAGAGGCAGCAGTGCTGACTTTTGTCACTAACCAGGCTGCTCAATTCTAAACATGTTGAAACATTTCTCAGAGTTGAGACGTTTATCTCCATGTACAGTTATCAATAATTGAATTTAAACCATTGAACATGAACTTTGCAGCTGTATGTTACAAGATTTTATTTTTAAGCAGACATAACTACATGGTTAGTAGTGTCACTGAGGATTCCAGAAATGCCCTGATGTCCTAGTAACTCAAGGACAGGAAATGTTTGATGAATAGAGATGTTAGAGAAATAGATAGCTCTACTAAACTGTTTTTTTTTTAGTCTCCCCTGGAGCTTTGACCTTTGTTTCATTGTTCAGCTTCGATTTCCTGCTTGTCCTCCAAGAGCCAAGATCTTTTAGCTGCTGAGATTGCAGTTGTAAGAGACATATGGATCCAACTATATCCAGTATATTGATATCATTTAGGTTACATGAGTGAAAAAAAGTGGCATTACCAGGACATTTTGAACATTCAAGTTGAGGATTTGTTAGTCGAAGTAGCAAACAGCAATTCACAGAACTATAAATAATAGGAGAAGCAAGACCCTTAAAAAGTCAGGGCAGTACTTTTTGTCTATTATTCTAAATGTGTGTTAGGTACCTCTGTTCATGGCAGCAAGGGAACACATTCCTAGAGAATAAAATGTGAGAAAATCAAATGAGAAATATCTTATGAAGAACACAGAAAGGTAACTTCCTTTTTTTTTCATTTTTTTCTTTGAGACGGTAAGTAACAGTATTAATAAAAAAACTATCATACAATACAGTTAGAAGTTCCCAGCAATAAATCTCACATCTGCCAAAGCAGCAAACTACTGTAATAGCAGGAGGACCTAACAGCAGGACTGTTACAGTAAGAACCACCTTGTTATTATATAGATAACATCTGTGCTTCCTAAATGGCAAAGTAAATGAACATAATGGTTATTGCCCTGTACTCACACTTTGCCACCTGCATATGCATGGCAATATACTGAGTAATCAAATCAGAAAGCCAAAAAAATTCCCAATTTCTATCTCTCTGCCTTCCTTTGAACACCTATGTGAAATGTGTTTATATGCAGCTAAACAATACACCAAAGTTTTGCAGAGAAGCCAACCAACCAACCAGTCGATGCTATTAGTTGTAATAAGATAAGGACATAATCAGCAATGCACCTCTATATCTTGGCAAGACGGAATACAAACTCTGGAGTATGCCCTACTTGCTTGTATGTATTTAGTAGTTTTATAACTGTAATAAAGTAGCAATGCTAGAGATCTCAGTTAAGCAATTACTAAAAGTTTACAGCTGGGACTTTTTAAGACTAGAGGTAGACAAAGATCTTTCAAATATAATTTAATCCTCAAAACCCTCAAATAACATTCTAGGGCTACAGCTGTTGACCTCTACACCTATCGGTATTTTAAAGCCAGTTAACATTACTTAAGAAAAAAAAAGAAAAGGATTTCTAGCTATCACGGGGTAGCTAAGGCTTCTATATGAAGGACTGCATACCCTTTTGTTGAGGGGAGAGAAGTACGGGCTGCCATTCCCACAGCAAAATAAGATTTAAGACTAGGATTTCAGTTAAGGACAAATAAAGGAAATACACCATCCTCTTTCCAAGATATCTGCTTCTTTCTAAGACTGGATCCTACATGTAGTTGAGGCTGCATCTTTAGAGTGCCATAAATCTCATTCTTAAAAGAACATTTCCATTTTATTCCATGATATCTCAGCATTTTGTAAATAGTTGTTTGCATTTTATGTGAACCAATATGATTCAAAGCTATATTGCATCATTGCTCCTAAAGAATGGTGGAGTTGCAATGACTCAGTTGTAATGCTGAATTACTAGAGCAAATAGTTGAACCACATTGTTGCTTAATGGGAAAAACAAGTCTGTTATTAAAACTACTTAGAGTAGTTAAAGTGTACTGGAAAAGCACTGTTTTGTATATCAATATATGAACCTTCCATAGCTCTTTAATTAGTAAGATTTAATCTCAAAAAAAACCCCTTTAGAATGTAAGTATGGTTTTTTTAAACTCAGGAATAAATTTGGTATGATTTTTTTTAAAATTGGTTTTAGTCTTTACATGACTTTAAAGCTTTCTAAATATATTGAATAGTCCCTAAATCATAAAGTTACAGCAGCCATACAGATGGAGCAGCCATTTCACTTTACCAAGCTTAAGAAAAGTGATACAAGTGCACTTTATTACAGTAGGAGGGAGGATCTAAGAGCATTCACCCCAGAGAAATTCAAATGTGGCTGCTCCTTGTAATCGGTGTCGGGACTTCCATAAGTCTAAGACAATCAGAATCCAAAGGACATTAAGTATTTGTTCTACATTAATTCCATGAATGCTGACACCATGCCTAAGGAAGTGAAATGGCTATATATCAACTGTCTGCTACCCTCCACAAACAATTTTAAACAAAGCTTTGCTGGAATAAAATTATTACCAAAATACAGTGTTATGCACAGTAGAAATATTAGGGTCCCCCTTATTTTGCAAACCTCAGTATTTGCAGTAGTCGGTAAAGAATCATTTTATCCACATTAGAAAATACTTAATAGGCATTCCAGTCCTAACTGTGGGTGGGACTTGCTGGGCATATAACAATTACATATACATATATGCATTACTATTTCCTCAATGCTTATAGTAGATTATAATAAAATTGAGATTGGCAAAATACTGGAGACAGTACAGTTAGAGGTAATTAGCCCAGCTGGAAATGCATTCTGAGGAGCCTTTGATGAGAGGTGACATAAGAGATATGAGTATGTGTTTCCAAACAGACTACAGTGCAAACAAGAAAACATCAGAAGTAGTTGGTTGCATTTTTTATAACTGAGTTCAAGCACTGTTCGTAAAATGTGCATATAACATTATTGCTTAAATTAGTTTTGTGCAGCTAATTACACATGTATATTGTTCCATGCTAAAAGAAATATATTCTTTTATAAATTCTCTTAAAATTCCTCTACTCAGAATTATTTCCTTTTAAAACATTAGAAAGAGACTGAGAACAGAATGAAGAAAAATGTATAGGGAGGTTTTAAAACTGTTTTTTACCCATGCTTTGGCTGAATTTATAATGAAGATATCCCCATGATTGAGAAAATGAAGAATTCCAATGTTTTTAATTCTGCAGAAAATAAATAAAGGTGGGGAGAGGTCTTTGTTGTCAGTCCATGCCAATTTTTACTTAACTCTTTAGTGTATAACAACCTACCACCAAGTCCTTTCTGTAAAGCAAAGCATGTGTTGGCTGAAAATAATAAAAAAAGCTTTATTTTGATTAATTTTAAACTGTATCATTCTTTACCTCAGATGGTCTAGGCACAAGGTGCTTGCTTTTAATGACTCAAGATCCTGTCCTTTATAATGGCTCTGTGTCATTATGAACTGCTGGCAGTTTTTCCTTCTCGTTTTTCCTTTTTCCTCCCAACTTTTCCAAAAAGTAGCTAAAATCTAAACCTTTAATATATTTCACCCAAACGCTAAGCAAAACATGAGTCCATATAGCATGTACTTTATAATATATTACATAATATTATATTGATTTTATTAAGGTAATTCATATGTGGAAGTTTAAGCTTATACCTTTTTGTGTGCATTTAATTATTAAGTTGTCATTGAGATATATATTATATATGTGGGGGGGTTGGTTTTTTTTTTTTGAGATTTAAAAAATTTATTAAAAATCTTATTGAAAAGATCTATGACTGTGTTGGAATATGTAAGCCACTTGAAAACAAGATTATTATTAGGAAAAATTTTTTTACTGAGAGGGTTGCCAGACATTGGAATAGGCTGCCCAGGGAAGTGGTTGAGTCACCATCGCTGGAGGTATTCAAAAAGCGAGTGGACGGGGTACTTCAGGACATGGTTTAGTGGGCATGGTTGATGGTTGGACTCGATGATCTTGAAGGTCTTTTCCAACCTAAATGATTCTATGATTATTAAGCAGAGTGTCGTTGACTTTTCACAAGCAAGTAATACTGACTAGAAACTGATTTTAGTACTCTCAGTGTTATAGGGGAAAACATGTGTGATGGTCTGACAAATTCAATGTCTCAAACATTCGTTAAAGAACTTTGGTGGAGAAAACGGCCTCTGTAAAAATGCTGGAGTTTTGTGAACAGGATAATGTGGCCGGAGGAGAGGGCCCCCCGGAGGGTGGGACCACACTTCTCCAAAGCCGCAATTCCTTATCTTAAGTGACCAGAAGGAGCACAGCATATGCGCCTGGAGGAGGAGGCCCCACGGAGGATGGGACTGTGCTTCTATCTTAAGCGGTCATGCCAGCAGAAAAAGAGAGGCAACTCTGCGATGACCCCCTGCCCCGAAAGCTCTCCGACCGATTCCAGAGAACCCCGGGAATGGGACTGCGCATGTCGAGACCATCGACTAACACGCTATAAAAGAAGGGAGAACAAGTCCTCAGTGCGCGCCCTCCGGAACTGGATCTCTACGCTGGCTGGACCAACGCTAGACCCAGGACTGGTGAAACCCTTTCCTTCTCTCTTTCTTTCTCTCTTTCTCTCTCTCCCTCTTTTCCTTCTCTCTTTTCCACAGTCCCTACACCTCATCCTTTTAAACATAAACCGTTGACCAAGTCTGAGACTAGGAGTGGATCTAGCCGCCCCTGGGCTCCTCTTTGAGAAGGAGTCCAGAAAGCAAGGGGGTCCGCTCTGAACCTCGTGACTCAACGGGAGGGCTCTCCTTCTGATACATTTCATGTTTCTTCTTCCATTTCTTTTTCTACACCTCCCCTCTTTTCTCAAACAGCGGCTTAATGACATGTTACAAGGTTCATATTGATAAGTTCACGTGTACTTGGGCAAGGTTAGCTAGGTTGAATAAATGTTGATTGTTGTTTGAACTCCCCTGGTGTTGTTTCACCTTAATTCTGACAAAGGAAATCCACGAACCTGAGTCGCTCCAACTTTGGGACGCGACAACATGCAAACCTGAAGATAACTTTGAAGTACAAATGGGATGGGCTCATAGACTGACATTGCGTATTCAGTGTGCTATTACTTAATTTACAGAAAGAATTTAAGCTTACACTTCTAAGAGGTACTCCCATAAAATTGGAAACACTTTTTAACATTAAATGTAATTGTAGTGGGGAACTGGTAGTGTCTTCAAGATAAACAACCACTTTATCTTTTATCTCCATATTCTCTCTTAGTTAAGACAGTGTGCACATCCACATCCAGACATGTAACAGTTCCTATAAGGCTTTGAAAGAATACACAACAGCTGTTGATCTAAAATTATACACAGTTCTTAAATTTTATTTTCTGCACATATATGTTGTAGAGTGTTCTCTTTTCATTTCTTCATGAAGTAATACCATCAGGATTAGCATTGCAAATCCTGTAAACAAACCAAAATAAAAATGGATTCTCAAAATCTCAGAAACAAATGTGGCCTCTGAATAAACTAAACTTTAAATTTGTTATCTCTTTAAGCTAGCATAGTGGTTCACTAAACATAGTTGGCATATAAAAGCCTTACTGCAGTCAATGTCCCTGTGCATTAGCAGGTGTGCTGTAAGAACATCGTTTTGAATTTCTTCAGCTCTGATCATTAACTTACCATGTGGTGAAAGGATATTTCAGATTGACTGTAGTACCAAGACATATTGTAAAGGCTTAGGAAGAAGTACTCAAGCAAGAACCAACAACAGATTTTGTTTACAATGAGGGACTGAGGAAAAAAATCATTAAGACACTACGGTGTTTTGAAAGACAGATGGCAGAACGCGGACTTAGATTCAGCCATACAACTAAAATCATATAGTACATGGAGAAAAAAAGGGCACTTTGAAAACTTGAATGTAATTTCTTTTGCTGGTACAAACATATACATGCCTTTTTTTTTTTTTTTTTTTTAATTCTAGTGTATTTACATCATTAAAAGCATAAAGAGTTGGCCTACAACTTGGAGATCAGTGATAATTTACTAAGAAGAACCTGCTTCTGTTTTGTTTTTGTTTTTAACTGAAATTTTTCTCTATCTAAATTTATACTAAGCCCATCAGAAAACTGTCAGATTACATTTCAGGATGTGCATGAAGCAATGGAAATTACATGACATGCACCTCGCATACATCCTTGTCAGAAGATGCAAGAAGTGGAATGACATACTTCATTAGTGTTTTTCTTTCACAGCAAGTATGTCTGCTGTTGTACATATATATCTGCTGCTAGAGAAAGCAGTGTTCAAGAAAAGTGCCAAGTACTGGAACAGAATACAGTGATGTTTCCCTAGATCCTGACAGAGTTCAATTTACAGTGCTGAACAGGCCTCCAAAAAAACCTGCTTCCTGCATAGGTAAGACTTCTGCAACATTCTTTTTAAATTCCTTTTTGCTTGGAGGAGAACTGTTAGTCATGCTTTCCACCTGAGATCATCAGGTATCCCATTATAGATTAAGGATATGCAATATAGTGAAGTAAAACTCTGACTCTGGATTTTAGTATATACTCAAGTTTCACACTCATAACCATATTCCAGAATGTGACATCTAAAGCTTAAAGTAAAACATACCAAAAGTTAATTATTGGGGCAGGCTGGGGAAATCTAGCCTGTCTAGATGGCAGTATATTCTTTGACTCCAGGTCCTCAAATAGCAACATCCCTGAAGAATCTCGCATCACTCTAGTCATAGCTATATAATTGTACAGACACATCCACCAAAGTAACTCCTCAATGACTTAGGAAAAAATCATCCCTTTGATCATCAATTTATGTCTTTCAGTTTTACTCAGCGCCAGTTTGAACAAAGGTATAGAATAAAGTTGTATGTTACCTGCATATTTCAACAAGTAACTCTTGCCGTTCCAGCTACTGGTTGTATACACAGGTTGAAAAAGAATTACAAATCTTGGACTAAATTTGTCTTATAACACACTGTTTACATTGAGCAATGAATTTTAAACATTTGGATGAGCAATAGGTTGTGGAAGCGATTTAAACTGGATGGCTTTTGTGGATTCAGATGGACGAAGACGCACAGTCTTTTTGGATTAGGTTAATAATACTAACAACTGTTATGGCTAAGTTCTGACATGGTTTATAATATCTTTTAAAACAGATCAAGCAATTTGTCTTGAATAGGCAATGAACTCAGATACTGGGTTAGCTTCAGTGGAGACAAAGGGAGAAAGTTCACAGATTCATCACAGAGCCTTGACAGAGATGTTTTCAGTTACTCAACAAATAATCAGATCTCACAAGTACTGGACTGCAAATCATATTTGATGGCTACTCATGTGGCCTGTGGTTATGCTTCTCGCCCACACAGACTCATTCTGCTAAGCCTGTAATCTCGCCCATTCGCAGTGCTGGGATGTATAAACAAGTGCCCACTGGGTCAAAGAGTGCTGGAGGTGCTGCAGTGCCGTACTGCAGTGTCATCTCTCTCACACTCATCATTTTGACACCACCAGTGACAACCCTCATACACAATCTGCTCATCAGCTGCAGTGCACAGTGCCATGGAGTGGCAAAAAGGCCACCGTCATGTGCAGCAGCTGCATGTTTACTGCTTAGCGGTGCCCTGTATTCAAAGCAGCCTTGATAACAGGCTCACTCCCAACATCAGCTTAATGCCACAGTTCCTTCTTACTCCCATAAGGTCAGGCATGGCATCTCACAACGGGAGACAGGGTACTCCTCAAGTCTAAAAGGCCAGTTTGATTCAGCTAGCACTGCAAGAAAAGCTTTTGGTACAGTTTTATATATTTTTGTGACATTTCACTGTTTTATTTTAGCAACGGAAACTACAGGATCTTCAGAAGCCTTCATGCAGTATTAAAAACACGTGCTTAGGATTTACTTTGCACAGCATTTCCTAGCAAAGTAAACTACATAAATCTAATTTAACAGCATTTCTTCTGGTTCAGTGTATTCTTTAAGCAAGCTTTCTTCCAGAGTTTACCAAAGCCATGCATTAAAACCAGGAAAATAAATTATGAGGCTTTGTGACTTCCTCATCTGGCTATGGCAATGCCTGGCATTGAGGCAGAGTTATATACGTTTCTAGGGAACATGCCATTTTCAACTGAAAATTATTCTCCTATGTCTGTTATCAAACACAAGAAGCAGGCAGTTATCATAACATATAGCAGAGGAGGGTTTTTTTTAAAATGTTAATTCAAGAAAGGAAGGTTTTTTATCACATATTTTAGGAACTGGCCTCAGTACTGAAGTAAAGGCTAGAAGAGTGGGTAATAGCATGGGTAAAGCATACATAGAATGAGGTGAAGAGGATGATGACCTATATGACCCCATTCACAAGAAAAATAGAAAATTTTTCAATAGTGACCTATTTCCCACAAAGGCACGAGTACTTAAATGATAATGAAAAATACCAGCTTTGAAACTAGACAAAGAAAGGAAATCTGACGTAGTCACGAACTTGTATTTGTGATAAAACCACAATCAAAGCTTATGATTTTATAAACAACTTAGGATTCTAAAATTTTTTTGCACATTTTTATTCTCGCACTTTCTCTAAAATAGCTGCTATTGGTCCTTTCAAAATGGGAAAAATAAAAGTTACATGATGCGAGTTATTGTAATATCAAATAATAAAGCAATAACTGAAAGAATTTTTTAAAAGGAACCCTACACTCTTAGAAGACAATATCTAGGAATAATGCTTTGAGCTTCAGTTTGATGCAGCAAAAGAATGATCAAGTATCAAGAGTGATTTTTATTGTAAAAATAGGTTATAAGCTGTCAGCAGAAGACAAGATAATTCACAATAATAGAAGAATTAGAGAAAGCAATGTACTAAGCCTCTGCCTACAGTGTTACAGTCCCTAAGAGATGAAAGAACAGATTTTATTCCGCCCTCCCCCCCCCCCCGCCTTGAGTGTTTCACTGGCTAAGAAAAGCTCAAATTCAATGAAAGTTTCTTTTGATTTCTTTTTAGAAAACACATTTAGACAGGGTAAATGAATACTACTAACTGTAATGCTCTTCCTCACTGAAGACACGTTTTTCCACAGCTCCAGCCTCCTGAAAAAATCTTTATATAACACCCTTCATTAGTGGATTTTATAGAACTTCACAGAGGAAACAAGGTATCATTTTCCCTCAATTTACAGTGAGGAAAACCATACAGAAACCCCAATACAGATATCAAGGGAGATTCTCAAGGCTGGAACCACCTAAGAATTTTCAAACAAGGTTCCAATGCTGACGACTAACTCCCATAACCCTAAAGGCTTGCAAAATCTCAACTTGCTTTGTTTAAACATCCATGGAGACCAATGGAAGAGTCCCTACCTTTCTCAGGAGCTTCTGGGACTATGGCTTTCCAGAAACTATTAATTTCCAGTTTTACCCCAGCTCTATCCAGAAACATGGTAACAAAGGCAGAAATAAAGGCCAGGTCTCAGAAGAGTAAGAATGATGATTTACCCACTAGCAAGCCTGATAAGACAGAATGCATTGATTTCCAGACACTGATTTAGGCAGCATCATCTCTGACAAAACGAATGAGACTTTTTGGTGTTTCCATTTTGTAATCTCAAACCAGAGTTCACAGCACTTTTTTAAGACAAAAATTTTCAAGCAAAAATCTTGAAGAGCAGATCACTGAGATCAAAATCACACCACGAGCAATGCAAAACATCAAGGTAAAATCTAGTAGAATCTTGGCTGAGGACTTATCTTTCCATTTGATACTCCAATGGCTCTTAAATCTAATCAGAAGTATTTACTGAAAGTTGAGCTTTTATGTTGCTAATGTACCTATTTTTTAATAATTTCTAAAGTTAAATACCAAAAATATGAATGCATTACTATGGGGAGAAAAGTAAGAGAGAAGAGCTTATTTCCATAAACCTTTTTTTTATGCCTCATTTCTGTAACACAAATGGACTCCATTTTCACTAAAAGTATCCTATTTGATTTACAGAGTATTAATAGTCGCATTTCATTTCTGAAATACAATGTGATTAGTAATTATGCTTAGAGACAGATAATGTACTCACATCACTCACGCTTTTACAAGGTCTGGAAATGATTATTGCACTACTGAAAAAACAGGTTTGAAATGTGCTACAAGTTTAACAAAGAGAGAGTAACTCACAGAAGGTCAAGATCTTTTAGAAAGTTTTTGAACTCCTGGCTTAATATTGGCTTATTATGTCAATTCTCTCTACCAGGTTTCAGAAAAATCACTTAGAGAAAGCTTTATGAATTTTCAGGAAGACATTTCTGAGCATATTCGATCCTTACATTCTCTCCAGTTCCTCCACTGTTCAGAAATTGAGTAGTGTCTCTCATATCCAGTTTTACGTAGCTAGGCTATTGATTGTCCCCTACCAATTCTCCAGCACCCTGTACAGAAGCACTTTGCATCATTTTCTTAAAGTTGTGTGTGTTTGGGTTTTTTAAAGTAATTTTTCAAAGTAACTATGGCACAAAGAGGTACAACAAAGAGCTAGAAAGGGGTAAGGATGCAGTTTCATGAGCTACTTATGTCAACCTAAATCCAAACTGCTGCTGCTGCTGCAAAAAAAAGTGATAATCCCCCTGTTCTTCCCAGCTCAGTCAATGTGTTTCCTCCTCCTCCTCACTTGTCAGCCCTAGATTTCTAATGCCTTGCAGACAAATTAGAAAACCAACCTATATTTAAATGTTTGAACTGTTCAGTCTTGAATTAAATTTTATTTTAGTTTATAAAGTGTCCATCAGTGTTGGCCTGTCTTGGCTAGAATTTCCCACAGGTTCCTGCAACCTATACTTGATTACTGCTGATGAGCATGTAAGCATTTATTATAAAAACAATCTCTTATCTAGCTCAGAAATTTGCATAAGAGATCTTTCTAGGTTTGATAAGGTTCCCAGTTTGCAGGGCATTAATACCAGGATAACAGCTCCTCAGGACTAGATCCAGATGTCTTTAGCTTTTCTTGGTCAGGGTCTGTAAACCCCAGAGTTTACAAAGATTGAGAGGTTCACTGGTGAGACTCAGTGCTCAGGTGAGGCACTGGCCTTAGCCATTTCAGTTGCTCCAAAACCAAAATCAACCAATCAAAAAAAACCCAAAACCAAACCAAAACCAAAAACCACCACATAAGAAAAACCCAACAACCAATAAAGAGAATGAATAGAAAAGCAGCAAATTATCTCCTTTGCCTTTTTCAGCTGTTTATCCTTTCATTTGCCAATTTTCCTTTCTCCATTCCCCAAGTCTTAAACTGGTATTCCAGGAGAGGGTATTTTCCTTTATGCATAGTTATCATAGAGTTAGCTGTCAAATCTGAATGTTTTCTTCTTCTTGTACTTGAGCTTCTGCTATGCAGAGTGATGCTTGTTAAGGGCTTTGTTCCATGGCTCCACAGTTTGAGCACCTCTGATATGGGAGCTGAATGCAATTAACCAGGCATCGTAAGTTATCCATAAACTGATTTCTCAGAGTAAGCACACATAAATTGCTATCATTTATTGTAATGTCAAATTTGCAATGGGGACTTACATACTTTGGGGTACTGCTCCCATAAGAGAAAATCTGTACAGCTCCACTGACTTTAGTGAAGCTACATTGTTTATATTGTTAAAGGATGTGATCTACTGTAATTTGAGACTCAAACACAGATACAATAAAATTTAATGTAGCTTGGGAGGATCTATTCTAGAAACAGCTTGCGAGCATCAGATAATTACTCTCTTCAGATAGTTACAAGGGTGGATTAATTTTACATCTTGCTCATTTCCATGTAGTATATGATGCAGATTAATCAATGCTACAAGAGATAAAAAATGCAGGAATGTTTATCAAAATGTGTAAACATGTTTACAGTCCTTTGCTGCACATTCATTCCACCTCATTTTTACTTAATTACAGATATTCTTGAGTAGCAATGAAGAAAGCTTCTGAAAGAATCCCCTTGCTACTGAATGGTAAAATTACAAAACATGGCAAAAAGGCTAGTTCTTCTGTAGGGACTCACTCTCTAAAGGTCAACGTTGATCTCATGAGGGTATCTCTCCTTGTTTTGGTTTTGTTTTTTTTTTTTTCTCAGTTATATAAATAGGTTTATTTTTAAAAGACCTTTGACAGTGTCATGACTTTGAGTGGTCAGAAAACCTAAGAAATTTGTCAGACATATTCCACTGTAAGAGGAGATGCAAATTAAAATTGCCTTTAGTTTCTAGAACCCTGGGTTATAGTTTTATTCTATAAAAACTATACTATGAAATATCTGTCTTGTTGGTTAGAAGGAGCCAACGGTAGAAACATTTGGTATTCTCCAGTTTCCACCCTTCTGCAAATGTTTCTAGTTTTGGTCATGTCCTTTTTATATTTAGAATACACAGAAGGAGATCAGCCAGCTCCTTCTACAGGACTGAAGCGATTCTTTATGGCTCTAAGCTCTTCTCCTTTGTGAAGGGCTTCTCACTCAGTCCTAAGAGACATTGTAAAGTAATGGGAGAGCTTTAGACGAGAGTCGTTTCCCCTTCTACCAATTCTATTAAATAAGTGCAGTACTTTGAAAATGGAAATTGCTATATAAGAGCTAAATACTATTGCCATTACTTCATTGCCAAAGGACAGCTGTTATTAAGCTCTTTCTCTGTACAATTATTAATTTAGCATATTCCATTACATGCCCTGCTTTACACTATTCTAACCATGCCAAAATTTAACCATTTGGACTGCAATATTGTTTGTCATTTTTCTCCTTTTAAAAACTGAACAATGACAACTAGATGCTTCATATAATAATATATGCAAAATCCACTGTATTTAAAGGTTACAGCATTCCTATAATTTCTGGAGCGTTTATTTCCCACAAATACAAAGAATGTCTCCAGCGCACTCACTTAAAACCTGACTGGGAATGGAGTATTTCTTCTGCAACTACAAAGATAAATGTTTCTTTCAATAATTCCTCCAGCATTACGTGATATATAAATCCAGAAAAATTAATATATTCAACATAAGTTTTTATTGACTCTGGTGGCTAAATAACAAGAAGATTCCCACTTCAACAAGCATACATCACATCCAGGGAGACTGTAGACCACAAAGGGATTATTCCGCCCCACCCCCAACTGCTTTTGCTAAAAGCCAAAGGAGGTTACAGGAAGAGACCTAAAAACTGCAAACAAGTTGCAATTCTATTGCAGCTGTCATCTCAGTGCTTTTCTTGTCCAGGCATAAGAAAGGAGAAAGCATCCTACTGGGCAGACAAAAGGGTAAGGAACTATAATGGAAATAAGTGGACAGTGACAGCTTTGATCAGCAGAGGATTTAAAAGAGGAACAGACTGGAATAGCTGCACCCAGGTAAGGTGGGGAAGGAGCTACCAAATGAGAAGGGACTAATTGTATGATAGAGGATGGGTCAGAAAGAGCTAAAAGTACAAGAGTCATTGGAGTCTATAATCAAACACAGACCTTGAGTCGCTATTTTTTCCATTGACATTCCAGGAAACAACCAACAAACTTATGGACAAGCATGTACTTCATTCTTTCTAAGTGAGAGCCTGCCAGGGGGTATATTGCACTGTTACTGTCACTCTGTTTGAGCATGCAGCAGAAATGCCCTTTGTGCATCTGAGAACTCCAGCCCAGCTAGATAGGAGCAACACAGTAGCACATATTAACTTGTTCTGGTTTATTTATTAGAAAGAATTAAAGTGTTTAAAATATTAAAGGAATACAAAAACCATAAAGGATACCATAAAGTTGAGGCAAGTGTAAGCTAATGTTTAGTTCAAACTTAATTTGACTTTGTTGAACACAGCCAATCAAATATAGTATTAAAAGAACAAGTGCTAATCTGTGTCATTAAGTCCACAATACAGACAGAGCTCAGGAAAAAAGTGTCCAGGATAAAATAAATGGTTATCACCTCTGCCCCGCTATAATACATTAAACAGTTTTACATGTTCAGATAAAAATCAAAGCATTGTACTCGAAAGGCATTTTATAGGATATGTTCCTTTCCTGAGCTGGCTTTTCACTTTAATATTGCCCGCTTTTCCACCTATCCTCATGAAAGGTTGAAGAATTAGCACTGAGAGGACACAAGGAGGGAGAGAAGAGAGCTCATTATTCTCGCAGGAGCCAGAAAATGTCCAAGTAGAAATTTGTACGCTAGATTACCCACTTACCTGTAACTAAAAGTCTTATCTTGAAAAGTCTTACTCACTTATGCACCTTCAGTGATGAGAAATTAAACAATATCCTGAATAAAGGACTAGTTTGGGCCCTGAAAACTATATTCTGCATATTATGAGAGAGGAGAGGGAGAATTTTGATGTTTTCTTTTTCTAGAACTAATGTAAGGATATGCTTGTTCACTTTACAGAATTGGGCCTATAAAGTATGTTGGGTCATTTGTCCCCCAAAAAACAGCCTAGTAGCCTGATTAATAATATGAGAAACTAATATTAGAAAGCAATATAAAAAGTTAATTTAAAAATGGGGGGGGAGAAGTGCCAATCTACAGGGAAGAAAACAGTCAATCAATTTATTCATACGATTTCTGATTGAATTTCATAGTTATTCAGAAGACCACGGGTAAAAGGAAAACAAAACCATCTAATGAATGAAAACTATTCCTATTTTAGTGAGCAATTTAACACAGTCACAAAATTAATTCATACTTACTTGAATTCATAAGGGAAGAAAATGCTAATAATCTACACTCAAAAGAGTTTTAAGACATGATGTGTATTGAACAGTGAAAGGTCCCTTCTAGGATGACATATAGATCTTTATTTGGCCTAGTACTCAACATCTTCAGTAATGACCTAGAAGATTCAGTAAGTAATAAGCTGAAGAAATACACAAATCACACCAGAGATAAAGCAATACCAATGAGACAAAGATTTTCAAAACATAATCTGAAAATAATGAAATTGGATTAGACTGGGAAAAATAATTTGGAACAGTTGTTGAATAAAAAGATAATATTTTCAGTGCAACATCAAATCAGGGGAGTTAAGAAAGAAAACAATATATATTATTGGTGTGAACTGGTAGCAAGAAGACCTTTGTAGCATTAGGCTGTGTATACCAAAGCTACATATGATAGTGTTTGGGTACTTGGTACACTGCACTTCCACAGCTGCTTCTGGAACAGTGTGTTCGGTTCTGGGCATATGACCAGAAAAGTATTACCAAATTAGAACAGACTTGAAGAACAGTGAAGGAATTAAATGCCTGAGGGAGTTTTATGTTACAAGATTTAGGTGAACTAAATATGAACTGCTCTCCTCGGCAAGGACCTAAAAACCAAACAATTCAAATATATTTATAAGGTCAAATAATATGGTTGGAGCGGATTTAATTGTCATAGGACACATAAATATGATATTAAAATTAAAAAAAAGAAATATTTGATGATCTGGGAAAATATTGTAAGACTAGAATAAAAATACTTAGTGCAATTTTCTCTCAGTGACACTGAGAAAAGCTTCTCTGGCAAATTTAAAACTAAGATAGTCTAGAAATCTACAGACTAAGAGAAGCCGAGAAGAGGCACCCAGGGCAGGGACAAGATTAGGATATAGCGTGAAACAGCAAAGGTTTAATGTCTGGGAAAAGGAAACCAGTGCAAAAGCAGAGAGAGCCCATGAATGCCAGAAACTCCTGAACAAAATCAACATTTCTCAGCACTTCACTTGACATATCAGGACTTCTGCTGATTAGTAGGTTTCGTCTGTAGCACCTAGTTCTATAAACTGTTTTTCAATACTGGATGTATATTTGCAGGCTATTCTGACCAGAAAGTCTGCTATCAGTTATAGCAAATATTTATTGTAAGTGCAAATGAGAACTGAACTAGGCAAGGTAAACCAAATAAAAAAATGAAGTCTAAATTTCTTACAAACTGAGTCTACTTTACTCTGAAACTAATTAGCTCCTCCAGACTCAAATGAACAAACAGATGCAAAAGACTAACTTCAGAGAAAGCTGACTTAAACAAGAGCTTGCCATGGAAAAAAAATACCAAAACAAAAAAACACCAACACCCCCCCCCCCCCAAAAAAACTCTACTGCAGGATAAAATAAGCAAAAAAGTCGTTCTAATATACTTCAAAGACCTCTCAGGCATGAAAGATGGGAATTTTAAAAAGGTTAATTTCAGCTTTCAGGTATGCCTGACTAAATTCAGATTATGATAAGAAATTGTTTTAATTATGGCAAGCCAGCTTACCGTATCCCTAAGTTTTTAGCTTTAACAGTCATAGTTAAGGAATTTTGAGTGATTCTATCATAACCACCACATTCATATCAAAGCACCATTTGGGACCAAATTTTGCCCTTAGTTACACCATTTCAAATCAGTATTAAACTCTAAATTAACTTAAATTCTGTTTACTAAAGTCTTCAGACTCACAAAGCAATCAGATATGGAGTGCAGCTTTAATGACTAGAACAGCGGGGAATATTTCTTACAATTCAGACATTCACAGGACAAAATGAAAAACCTGAAACCTTCTTTAGACAAAATATTCCTTCTCAGATACCACATCCCCAGGAAGATTCTTTAGCTATGAGACTAGAGAGTATTACAAAAAACTCTACCTTTTAATCTCTTCAGTTCAACTTCCTTAGCTTAAAACAGTAACTCGAGTAAGGACTAGGACTTGATCCTTCTACATTAGTGCTCCAACTAACAAGCTAGAGAATACTTTCCACCCATTAGCTGGCAGAATGACTTTTTAAGATTCTTCCAACCAGAATAGGCCAACCCTCAAAGGTTAATTACAAGCACTGTTGTTGTGAGGTGCAATTCTTGAGTTACAGTCTCTACTCCAAACGAAGCAGAAGGGGCATCTGATTCTTGTTTCCCATAACACTGCCTGATGAATGCAAGAGACTGCCTGATAAACGCAAGAGGGACACCAACACCTCCATTTCACTGAGCTTTACAAGTGCTTCAACAGAGCTCTGAGTACACCTAGCAAAATGAGTCCCTACAGGTAAAATACACAGAAAACCACCGAAATTCTGACTCCATCTCTGCCAGACAGATTTCAAGCAGTCTGATTCAGGACATCTGTGACAGTCATATACCTTGGCAGCAACAAGCTCTTGCGTCTTTATCTAAAGAAACGCGCGTACTTATTTTTTCAATTAAAATGTTAAACTGTGATGCCAGAGGGACAGTAAAACACAACAACAACAACAAACAACAACAACAACAACAACAACAACAAAAGAATTAATCCAGTCTTTACTCTGCAAGGGATTGGGGTGGAGTTGGCTGGGATTGGGGGAAATTTTTGTTTACAATGAGAGTTACTATGCAATTGTCTCAATTAACCTTCCCACTACCTTCCTGAAGAAGTCTTTCTTGTTAGACCACCTTTGTCATTTAGCGTGCATTATTTTCTGAGTGCCATGCCTTCTCAACACCCTTTTCTCTCCCGTTATTTGTTTAAATGAATCTTTCCAAAACCTGTTTCTTCTGCTACCACAAGTTTCATCTTATACTAGTTCCCAATGTTGTTCAAATGTAATTTTTCACAATTACTCAAAGAAAGCTACCTAAATACCAAAAAAAACCCCAAAACCAAAAAGCTACAAGGCAACATTTCTCCATTAGGAAAGAAAACTAGGACATTTACTTTGAAAATTACATATATATGGTGCCTGAGTGTGGTGGGTTGACCTTGGCTGGACACCAGGTGCCCACCAAAGCCGCTCTATCACTCCCCTCCTCAAATGGACGAGGGAAAGAAAAATATAAAGAAAAGCTCATGGGTTGAGATAAAGACAAGGAGAGATCACTCACCAATTACTGTCACAGACAAAACAAACTTGACTTGGGGAAAATTAACTTAATTTATTTCCAGTCAAGTAGTGTAATGAGAAATAAAACCAAATCTTAAAACACCTTCCCCCAACCCCTCTTTTCCTGGGCACAGCTTCACTCCTGGATTCTCTACCTACCGCCACCCAGCAGCGCAGGGGGACGGGGAATGGGGGTTGGGGTCAGTTCATCACACATTGTCTCTGCCACTTCATCCTCTTCAGGGGCAGGACTCCTCACACTCTTCCCCTGCTCCACCGTGGGGTCCCTCCCATGGCAGACAGTCCTCCATGAGCTTCTCCAGCATGGGTCCCTTCCATGGGCTGCAGTCCTTCAGGCACAGACTGCTCCAGCGTGGGTCCCCCGTGGGGTCACAAGTCCTGCCAGAAAACCTGCTCCAGCGTGGGCTCCTCTCTCCACAGATCTGCAGATCCTGCCAGGAGCCTATCCAGTGCGGACTTCCCACGGGGTCACAGCCTCCTTCAGGCATCCACCTGCTCCATTGTGGGGTCCTCCCCGGGCTGCAGGTGGATATCCGCTCCACTGTGGACCTCCATGGGCTGCAGGGGGACAGCCTGCCTCACCATGGTCTTCACCAAGGGCTGCAGGGGAACCTCTGCTCTGGCGCCTGGAGCACCTCCTCCCCCTCCTTCTTCACTGACCTTGGTGTCTGCATAGAGGTTTCTCTCACATTCCACTCCCCTCACTACTGCAGGTTTTCCCTTCTTAAATCTGTTCTCCCAGAGGTGCTGCCACCATCGCTGATGAGCTCGGCCTTGGCCAGCGGCGGGTCCGACTTGGAGCCAGCTGGCATTGGCTCTGTCGGACCCAGGGGAAGCTTCTAGCAACTTCTCAGAGAAGCCACTCCTCTAGCATCGCCCCACTACCAAAACCTTGCCATGCAAACCCAATACACTGAGTCTTATAGATTTTTATATGTTCAAGCTAATTACTAGACAATATTGTATTATTAATAAAAATAGTAAAGGAGAATAACAACAGCAAGACAAGTGAAACAGATTTCAAAAAGCTACATTCTGAGAGAAAAATTTGCCAGCATACCTTACAATATTTATTAAGGCAAGATATGCCATAGAAATAGTACTTCAGTAGCTTGAAAATCCCAGACTTTTGCATACTGATGCAGGGTATAGCCATGCCATGAATTATCTGTCTCACTCAAAGAATGGAATTGGAAATAAACTTTCCAAGCAGCAGATTTAAAACACAAAAGGAAGACCTTTTAATATATGGCACTACTCAATTGTGCCTTCTTACAGAAGGTTTTATAAAAGAAAAGTATAAATGGGATTAGCTGCAGAACAGGCCGCTTGGGGGGTTGGGATGGAGATACTAAACACGATATACAAACATAATTTTGAGCTCCGAGTCCTTAAATCCCTGGTTATCAGAAACTGGGAAGACATACTCAGGGAGAACGACTATATTAATGTTCTATTTCTTGGATTTTTTTTTCAGAAGTATCCACTACTGGCTGTCATCAAAAACAAGATATCAAACTAGGCAGATATTTAATCTGACTTAATCACTCTTACTATACTTATATGCAGTAGCAATTTCCTCTACAGTAAGTCAGTCAGGTATATGCCTCACTATAGTGCCAGCACAGACTAGAATAGCTAAGAAATGAAATAACACACACACACAAAAAAAATATATATATATTTGAAAGTCTGTGCTTTCCCAGAATCAGCAACTATAGGTTTGTGTTTATCAACACTGAAGATTCAGTGTTACTTTAGATCATGTCCAGTTGCAGAAAAAAATTCAAGGTGATAATAAGCCAAATGAAAAGAAAACGTTACCCAGGCATGAAAGTTAACTGAAGAAGAGCTAAATATAAATAAAAGTTTCCAAAAAAGTATGTTTTGCATTGATGAATAATGTAAAACTAAATGGACAAAGCAATATGCAAAGAAAATGAAGAAGAAATTATAATAAAGGGAAAATAAAAGTTAAGACGGTCACGGATACTAAGTGAATAGAGGAATAAAACCAATCTCTGTCCCCCACCCCCCAGTATACAGCTTTAATTTGAAAAACACTACTAATATTTAATGCTTAAATAAAAGGGGAGCTATAAATCACAAGAACCAAGTAGACTGCTTGCAATTTCAAGAAATGTAATTATGAACGCATTTGAGAGAGAGAGAAACAAAAAAATGTGATTAAAAACCCTTGATGTTTGCAGTTGCTATTCTTAAGTTTCTACGTAAAATTATAATAAGTAACTTAATACCTTTTACAACTGGGTAGCTACACATAAGTATGTACTAAGAAAGTATCAGAAGCATAGGTCATACAGCAGCTTTGAGAAGTTGCAAAGGATGGTTTTGTTAAGGCAAGACAGAATATTAAATATATCAGCCAAAGTAAGCCTTGATTATCTCTGTATTTGCTACGTATTAGCTATCCAAGATTTGGAACTTCAAACTGCTGAAGCAAAACAACATCCTACCTTTCATTATCTTTAGTCAGAGGACAGCCACATGTTAACTTGAAATGAAATGAAAAAAAGATCAGTTTCTAGCAAAATATATTCTTGATATTTCCTAAGAGGTTTTTCTGTTGTTTCAATTTTTAAAATAAAATTAACTATTAAATTCAGTGTCAATTAGCATTTTAATGATCATGTCAGGAGTGCAACAAGGTTCCATTGTGCCAGATCTAAAGAAGTTCTCTGTTCCAAAGAATTTACCATTTCAGTACATTCAACATGTACCTACATGTTGCTAGAAATAACAAATAACTTGTAGTGAAGATTATATACACTCAGTGTTTCCACTATTAATGTTTTTTGATGAAAATTCTAAACAAAATGAACTGAAAAAAATCAAAAGTATACACAAGTTAATCAGAGAGTTACTTCCATGTACATATTACAAGGCCATTATACCAAAGCATCGTTTTACTTTCAAGAGTCTTCTAAGCAAGTATCAATTAAAAAGTTAGTAAATAATATTTTTCTACAGCATCACACAAACCCTTGCCACCAAAACCACAGTCCCTGCCTAGAAAACAGGTTGAAACAGGTTTCTTCTAACAGTGAAGATTAGATTTAAGTTATAAGAAGCTAATTTTAACTTCTACAAACTGACTATGTAAGGTAAGGACATAGAATACACAAAATACTTCTTACAAAGTGATGCCAATTAACACTGAAACAAGTGATGTGATACATGGTATTACTTTTGCCTCCATATGAGTTCTTTCCTCCCCTCTCTGATGAAACTTACTGGCTATAACAAAGCCAATGAGGAAACACTCAATGACTTCAGCTGAGTTAGCTTTTTGTGACTCCTACTGCAGACTGGAAGACAGAGTGAACAGCCTATTAAATCCCATTGCAGCGACAGGTCCATTACGGGAGAGAGACAGGTACATTTTAGGGAATCCAAAAATCTCTCAATAACATTTACATATCTGACAACACCAACCTATACTCTACTGTCTAAAACTGCAAAAATCAGGGCTCTTTGAATAAGGATTTTACATGCTGCACTGTGTTTATCCTGCTGAAATTAATATGTGCATATTTGCCAGATAAAAGGAACATGAATTTGTCTTATAGTCAGTTATTACTTCTTAACTCAAAGCAATTTAAAAAAAAAAAGTGTCCAACAACTAATTCCCTACACGTAATCCTAACCTACACAGCTTTTATGATGTGTCTGCAACTTTCAAATCTTAAGGCACAGAATATTTGAAATACAATTGCAATAAAGTATGAATTAATTAAATTCTTTAAATCTAGAACATAGACCAAACTGACATTTTATCTAGTTGTTCCTAACAGAATTTAAATGGTTGCTCTCATAGGACAGATACGTATCATATTGCATACAGAGCAGCTGTCATTAGAAGCTTGTTTTCCCAAACACAGTAATATAAAAAAGGGAAAAAAAAACCCACCAAAAAACCAACACTGTATCTTGCATAGCCTCTATTGGTAAAGGGACATCAATTGGATCACTCTCCAGTGAGTAATACTATGTACACTTACTTTTATGTACAGAGATTTTCACAGGATGATACCCATACAAAAAAACTACACGAGAAATTTGTCACTGAGGATGTGGATTTGCCAGAATTATCATCATTAATGCTGTGAAATACTGTAAGTTTTACAGCATCTATTCAATTCTATTCTGCATTGCCGTGAGTAGTGGCAATGGTACCTCCTCCTTTTTTTCTATTCTAATTAAATTCCAGCAGCAACTTAAATCACAAGATTTATCTCTGTGCAAGCCTTCCACCTCTGGACTTCAGTACATTCAGTTAAGATTAAATCTTTGGAGATTATTTTGTGCCAAACTTAACTTCCACTGAGCATGCACCACTGCAAGTCAACAAACAGGTTCAGCTAAAACTGAGCGATTTTTTGAAAAGGACATGAAAAAGTGAAGTAGGTACACAAGTAGGTACACAGATTTAAAAGCTTTCTCTCTAAAGCATAGAAATGACAAATAAAACTTGTAACAATGTGTCTGAAACAGTAAGCCGGGCGTACTGTTAAGCAGAAATGCAGAATTAAAGCTTCCTATGCGATACTAATACTACTACCTTCTGCAAACACATTTTAAAATCATTCTTTGTGACATCACCACAAAACATGCACATATTCACTTTTCAGGGGTCTTTAGTTTTGTTAAATCTGCCACAATGAAAAAGTATGCTCCATATGGAAACATCATCAACGTAATATTCTTCAGGTCATAAACTGCTAAGTAAGCAAAATCCAAGTATATAATCACCAGTTTATGTCAAATAGTGCTTTACATTCAAATTTATAAAACAAAACTTCAGCCAACTCCTTATGGATATTTGCAGCTCATAAACAAATTTAAAAATAATTTAAAAATAATGAGAATCATTAACTCAAATTTCAAAAGCTGACACAGTTTCACCTTGCATAATGTACATGGAATATGAAATAGATGTTGGCAAAATATACTTTGCATATCTTACACTTATTAATCAAATATTTGTCATAAATTTGTCCCACTTTACAGTTTCGCTCCTGAAACATAAGTCTAACAATCTTCTCCCATGTATAAAATTATAATACTTAGAAAGACAGGTCAGCCTAGTATTTTTTATGTTTGGACAGTAGCAGTTTCCATACAACAATTATTTAACAAAATAATTAAGCCTGAGTGTGACCACACCTACTTCTCACTTGTCTAAAAGACAGTGAAAAGCATAAAAAACATTGCATTCCATTTTCAAAGTCCATTTTGCCATCCAACATCAAATTCAAACCAACACTGCATGAAAACAGACTATGCTTTCAGAAATTCTTGATGTTAAATGCAGCAAGAACTCAAGGGTGGTTTACCTAACCGATTTACTGGAAGAATCACTAGCACATAAATTACAAATTCCAGCTAAAGGATTGTGGTGGTGTACAGAAAATGCCTGGCTCCTCAATTAAAGATCTCATGTAGTTTTCCTGCAACTGTTTTTCCTCTTGGATCTTACATTCACTGATCTTCCAAGGGACATCTTGGATGCCTCCACGACTATTGCTTCCTTAACTAATTAGTCAAAATAACATTGCTCCTTCTTGTTGAAAGATGACATGAAGGATTCAGAGCTCAGAAATTGATCTTTTAAAGATCTGTTTTAAATATAGAACAACTCTACATCAATCACAATATTTGTCTTAAGGTTCCAAAATCCCTTTCCCTGTCCAAGGCTTGGATGATATTTGTGTTCATAGAATTAATTGTATTACAGAATGCAATTGGCAAGCCTGAAAATATTCTCTTTATGACTTCTTATTTTCCCTTTTTTTTTTTCTGGGTTTAAATCTTAAGCATTTTTTTCCTCATATTGATTTACAGAGATACATTATTTTGCAACTACTTGCAATAGAATTGCCTGGGTCACAGGTTCATCCATTCCTCCTAATAGAGCTCTGATCACATTTCTTATGGAATTTTTTCACTCATACATCATAGATACCCATTCTAAGACTTCATTTTCAGTCTCACTTTCCCACTGCTGGACATTGCTTTCAGTATGGCTAAAGAGGTATTAACTCTTTCTGCTTAGAACAAGCAAGTACTGTACTCTGCTGAGTACCTGTCTTACCAAAATTGTTCCTAATTCAGGCTTTTTTTTTTTTTAAATGACTACTGACTTACTACTGTAAAACCATAAATCACCTACTAGTTCAGCACTAGAATTCTGCATTGTGCACAGCAAAACTCATTTTTTGTGCACACTTATTCAAACCATTTCAGATACTGAATTTGATTTATTACAGTGTATTTTAGTATGGCATTTGTAAATCCCACTCCAGAAAAGTACACATAGGAAAAACAGAGACACTTGATGGCCTCATGTTCACTTTATGGAGGTGGTTGGTAGCTGCTATCTTAAACCTTATACGGTCAAGCAACTACAGGTAGACTATCCTCAGCAGACCTGCTTGAGTTTCTAGTGTGTAAATAAAGTGTAGCTCCACATGGTGACAAACAGAAGCAGACCTTCTAAGTGATACATGTGCATTATGCCTGTCTGCAATAAGAAAAAGAAAGGAAGAGAGGGAGAGGATGAGAAACAGAGTGTGAGCGCACACACACACGCTAGTGTGACCCTCCCCCAGCAATTTTGCCTTCAGCTGGCTATGCCACATGCCTCTTCTACTGACTGCTACTAATATTTCTCTATGCAGTTACAGTTCCTTCTGTTGAAGACTCACATAACTACACCAGATAACTACAATTTCCATTATTTTCTATATTAGAAAATATGTAGAACAGAACCATAACAATGATGTTACTTCAGGCAGACCATTGAACATAGTTCATATTCCTAGCAGAAGAAATGGAAAGTTTAAAGAATTGTAATGCTCTCCAACAAATCTCGTGAGTTATTATACACTGACAAATGCAAATGATTTTGCTTCCTTGACACAGCAGCAGTTTTCTACAGAGCTTACCTCTTGCCTGACCCTTGGTACACAAGGTCCAGCTTTGTCCTAGAGATCACCCACTGTTGTCAGTAACAACGGCCAACAAGTTATTTGCCAATAAATTTAAAGTTCCCCTCGAACTCAGCTAAGAGGCCAAGACATGTATAGCATGGGGAGCACACTTCTGTTAGCTCTATATCAGAGATGATGCATATTGGCTAAAGAGCGCGAACGGGAAATTTGCACTGATGTTGTCTGTTTGTCATTTGAAGATTTTAATTACAGTAATTTCTAATAATATTTCTTTAGTCAGCAATAAATCTAAGAATTAAAAAAAAAATTTTCATCCTTTTAAAGTGATTATGTGCAAATGAACTGACTAAATATTTTATGCAGCATATAATGCCTACAGCTGGTCAAAATTTGGCAGCTATAACTTTTGGTGTACCTCTTCCTAGGAACTGACAGTAACAAGTCTTTTTTTACTGAGATTAAGACTTATCATTGAGAAATGCAACTCAATTATTACATTCACGGCAAAGCAGCCAAACACCATTAAGTGATTCACGAACTGATGATATAAGGTAAATTTAGCACAGCCATTTAAACTGGCCATGTGCTAAGTTGTTGCATAACACTATGTTGAGTTGCTCAAGTAGCTACTGAAGTCAGCTGAAAGATAGCCACTCACATGGCTTTCATATTAGGCCTTAAATCAGAAATACCAGAGTCCTATCCTTGTTGTTAGTAGTGCTGTATATGTATCCACATTATATCTATAGCAATCTTTGTGTTACTTTAGCCACTGATAATTTTGTTACTTTTACATACCAGATAATTTACCAGGAATGATGGTTTTTTCCCCTTTTTTTTTTTTTTTAAAGAACATAAACTCAATTAAAACGAAAACATTTTTGGATTTGCAACCACAAGCAAAATATCGTGCATTCCCAAAGTATGACAAGTCAGTAAAAGGCTTACAGATATGTAAACAAATTTTATGAATTATCCCATAAAAACCATGTCTGGAGGACTGTTCAAAGGCATTGTTTTCAAACTGTGAATTAAGGGAACAATTATATATTTATTAGGCTAGCTGAATTGCTATGACTGTCATAACAGTATGGGATGTATTTCAGAGTTGATACTGGATGTCAGCAGAGGAAATTGAAAATAGTTCAATTGATAGTTTTCTACCTTTAAGAGGTTTCTTTTCTATTAAGAAAGGAAATGGTGTTATTGCCTGTAAATGGAGTTAAAATGCTATTAAATGCCTGTACTTTGAAACACATCCCAAAGCTATTTGATGTCTCTTCCTGCATCTTATTAGCAGTCAAGAAAATTCAGATCGTCAAACATTTAAAAATGTTGCCCAGAGCAGACCAATTTTTATTGTCAGCAGAGATGATAATCAGGTAATCAAGGAACTTTTTTCCATAGGCAAGTCTGAACTGGTCATTTAGTGTTCATACTGATGAAAATATTCCCTGCAGAGATTCAAAATAGACAGATGGAATCTCAGTCTTATCAGCACAAGGACAAACCATCAAGGCTCCTTTAAATAAATGCTTCCTTTGGATTTAAGTCAGCATGTAACAAATGGGTACCTACTAAAAGGAAGTGGTATAACACGGCCACTTCTGGACACTGAGACAGCATGAAAAAGTGGAAGGTAAGAGAAGAGGCAGAAGGAATGAGACAATTTTCATTCTTTCCTTAAGAACTTCAAAGATTTTTCTTTTCGTCCATCTCTTATCAGTCATTTATAAACTGCAATTTTCTTTACCTCTAACTACTTCAAACATTTTTTTCTGCTACTCCACCTGAGCCTCTTTTTTTTTGTATTAAAGCTAAAATCCATTGGTTTGGGGTTTTGGGGGGGGGCTGTTTTGGGGGGCGTTTTTTGTTTGTTTTTGTTTGTTTGAAAGTATCCCAGAAGTTCTCTATAACAAGTTGTCATTTCCTCATGATGTTTGTGTCTCTCATCTCCCTATCAGGTCCAAAGGATTGTGATAGTATTCAACCATTGAACGTTGGCTAATTACTATCACTTTCTTCTGGTTACATAGTTGTCATTCTTGATTTAAAAAAAAAAAAAATATGCACAATTAAGAAAGGTAAATTGTCATCCTCTGCAGTCACAATTCCGCAGCCAAGGTGTCTTTGTGAACATATCCATAAGTATAAATACATAAATATAAATTTAGTATTATTTATTAGTTTGTATATACACACACACAACATATACAAATGATAACCTGTGTGGGCTAATTTGCCTTACAAACTAAGAATTTTTTCCATCAGGCAGTTATATACACTGACACAAAGAAATTGGCTAGATAACCTGGGCTTCAGCAACTACTGCACTAAAAACAGCGATTCAGAATAAAACCTTACAATTTACACAAGTCCACCGTTGAAATCCCAGTGCGTTACAATTCCTTCTACAGCCATAGAGACTTTGATGGAGATGAGGAAGAAAAGTTCAACCTTAGGAAAAACCTTGACCAAGGACACTTCAAGAAAGACCAAGCAGATCCCGAATACTAAACAACAGAACACTGAGGCGACAGCAATTTGTCTTAAGTGTCACACTTGCCATGTAAAAGAGGGAAATGACTCACGGATGCAGTTTTCAAAATGCAGAACAAAGCAGAACAATAAAATTACCAGACTCAGTGAAGTATCTCTGGATTTTATTCCCTAAAATACAAAGGAAGATGGTGGTTTCACACAATGGAAGTGCATCTGCTTCAGGACAGAAAATAAGCCCCTTCAACTCATTCAGGGAGAAAAATTCTTCAAATTTAGGACAGTCTCACAGGGAAGAAAACCCACAAAATATACCAGTAGACTTGTTTTTTTTCTGGACGGAGACCTATGAAGTCTGTCAACAGGAAATGGCATTCCTCATTAAATCTCCATCCCTGTATTCTGTTCCATCACAAACTAGTGTTAGCTCTACCTGATCCTTGAAAGACCTACACACTCTGCTGAACATCACTATTTTTCAATTACCAATAAGCACATGAATTTAAAGGGAAGAACACAATTCACTTCTCTGGCAATTGTAACAGAGTCTACATTTCAGAGGCCTGAGCCAATATTCCCAGAGTAACAATTTAGGGGTATTTAAAATGTGCATACACTAAAAACTTAATGGTAGTAATGTGCTAATCTCAACTTCAAAACATAGTGATGTGTTGAAACAAGCAGACCAAAGTGTGTATAGCCTCCTCTCAGCATTCAGAAACGCTTCTGAGAGCACAGCTCATTCTGAAATCTCTAATAATCAACAGAAGTCTGTTGGTTGAAGTACATTTCATCAAATTAAGAGAACCTTCTTCCATTCCTTAAGCTAGGAAAGTTGTAAGTGAGCAATGCAGAAAATTGCTATTAGATAACTGTACAGCCTTTCACTTGCACACAGATAACTTTCTTTTTTTCCCCACAGCTCAGATCAGAAGAGAAACTACTGCTCAAAGCCACCCAGGGGTTTTCCAATGCTCCTACAAATAGATACTTTAAAAAAAACCAAAACCAAAAAAAACCCAAACACACACAATCAAGGAGCAGCTGCCCATTTTCAGCCTTCAGAGAGCATCATTACCTAGCTCAATTTCATATCTCAAGGAAAAGATTAAAGAGGCAGTAATGATCATAGCCTGTGAATACCTGTGCTACTCTAAAACCTCTGACTCTAGGATGCTTTTTAATCTAGTAATCTGGTATTCAGATAAAACAGTGTTTCATTCTGGGCTACCTTCTAGCATGACTGAGTACCGCTGATCTCATGAGCGTGACAGACTTGAGAGAACAAGGGCAGTACCCAGCCAGCCAATTCACAGACTGGCGTAGCCAACATTTTTATGCCAAGGAAAATAGTGAAATGCCTGTTGGATCTATTTTTTAGAATTTGTCTTGATAGGAATTCCAGCCTGACAGTTTCTTTGTTTTGCAGGGGATTCTTTTGTTGGGGTTTTTATGTTTGTTTTGGTTTGGGGTTTGGTTTTCTTTTTTTTCTTGTTTGTTTTTTTTTTTGTTTGGTTTTCATTTCTTTTTTTTTTCTTTAAGGACTATGATCTACTCTTATTTCCAATTTAGTATCTCAGTTTCTCACTCTTTCAGCAGTTTTGAGCTTTTATTTCTGAAAAAGAAAAGAGAATAAAAATAAAAATTGTTGCAAATCATTTGAAACATAAGAAAAATAATAATAAATAAACCCACACCCTACAACAAACCTAATGACCAGGCAACACAGCAGTGTACTGCAAAGCAAAAAGTAAAATAGCAAGTTTAAGTTAGAAGAGAAAATCCAAGTTATTCGTTCTGCTCTCTTTCCCCTGAAACTTGTTTCTAACTTTACAAAAAGAACTCATTTTTTGATTGGTCAATATTGTGGCTGCACTATATCGCCTGCATAATAACAGTTCTTGTTTAGTGAAAAGATGGATTTCTCAATTCTAATATTTAGATTTTATTTGGAGCTTTTTTGTGAACAATCTCTTCTTTCCTTTTTTTATGGACTTGCTCATAAATAAATATTGTAAATAAACTTAAGCTGATGCCATTTCTGGAGAGTTATTAGGCCTTATTATACATGTTGTATGGATTGATTACCCTGGCTTTGTAGTATTGCATCTATTCAGCTCTATACAATGAAAAGCTCTGTCCATCTGTTTTCTGCCAGTATTACAATTTAAAAAAAATAATTGTGTTTCAAAATAAAATTTTTCAAAGTGACAATGGAAGAATTTTCAGTGAACATTCCTGTTAATTTTTATTTGCACAAGTAATTACCATAAATTTTGCTTTCAACTTCTTGTGAAGTGAGCTTCCTCTTCCCCACTAGTCCCATAAGCAAATACAAAGGGTTACATATTAAAACAAAAGTATTTAACCTTTACTTGTAATCTTATGTATGCTCACTTTCTTTTCCAAGAGACAGAGAATTAAGATCCTTTATTCTTTGATTTCTCCTCTGGCTTTATTAGAAATAACAATACCCCATTCAGGCTTGTTCACTGAAAGCGCAAGTCCTTAAATTATGCATTATAAAAGAGCATTTAAATACTGCAAATATTGAACCATTCATCAAGTGAACTCTGCATAAATTTTCCGTGCTATCATATTATTATTTCAGAGTCCCATTCTCTTTGTCAAAATAGGAGTAAAGTACTGTCTGAAGTTTAACAAAAACAAGCACAAAATTAGAAATTTATCTGTGCCACCATTGACTTTTCAGTTCAAAAATTCCTTTCACTTCAAGGTCCAGAATGTTTGATAAAGGATTTGTATACAACTCAGGAAAATATTCTTAAGATGCAGACTGAAAAATGTATCGACAGGGCATCCTAGAGTTGCAATCCTTTGAACACCTAAATAATGGCATTGTTTAGGGAAACAATCCTTTTTAGTCAATGTAACCTGATTTTCGTCTTCCAGAAACAAGTATGCTAAATGGACACCATGGACTGGCCCCATCCACAGATCGTTTGTGGTATGAAATAGGAATGTTAAGATGCACATCCAGGCCCCATGAGGCTTGAAAGTGTACTCGCTGCCACTGCCACCACTAATATTTGCAAATGGAGTAAACCAACTGACAAAATAAAGCAATGATTTGATTTTCTTTCTTTTAAACACTATTTTTTGGGGGGAAGTGGGAGATTTTTTAACTGATATTAAAGTTATATATGTATGTACAGGTTGGTTGTACGAAGAGGTTATCAACACAACCTAATTGCTACACATATCATGCATAAACATAAGCTCATTTATCTATGAATTACAAAAATGAATACAGGTTGTAAGCTGTTATTACTAGATATGTCAGTTGAGCTCCTGGGTCCCTGTAGCAGTACACACACCCCGCCCCGACAGGAAATGAAACTTCTCCAGGCAGGGAAGAGAGGAAAAAAAACCTAAACCCAAGAGGCCGCAGGTTGAAAATTGAACTACTCAATCGAGATGCGCCAGGTACATGGAAGTGACCTTTTGGCCAATAGGGATTAAAATGACCACAGATTAGATTCAACAAGGGTATAAACGGGGTCCCTCCAGAGGACATTTTGGAATCAGTCCTCCTTGGAGCAGCGGGTCTGCAGTCGGGAACTCCCCCTTGGTTCAGGACGCTGCCCGAGGTAACTCCTCGAGGTAGAGAGCCCTCAGCTTTTAGGTGAGTGATACGTGCATTTTGAGTCATCATTTTAAATCTTAAGAATTCTTAAGTCGGCTGTGTAGTACTAATTCCCCTTACATCATTGAGCCTATGGTTTACAAACGTTACTGGATTTCTAACTAAGTTTTTACTGAAGAATAAATGTGAGTTTTAACACCTGTTGGATTTGATTGTGCATGCCTCCATAACAGTCTCCCCATCAACTGTTAACTCAAGACTTAACCTGTTAATGTCTTTCTATCTTTGGTCTATTTAGACTTCCGCTGCCTAGGAGTAGGACTATACCTTATTGTAAGTCCACAGAGAGCAAAAGATTAAAGGAAATGCATTTCTTTTTTATTTCCAGTGTTACTTCCTAGTCCAATACAAACAGTATTAAGCAAAGGCAAAAAAACAAAACAAGCCACAATAAGCACAGGAAATGTAGTATGAGTTCCTTCTGATCTCTTTTTTGGGTTTTTTGTTTTTGTTTTTTTTTTTCCAAGTACATATTCTCTACAAACACTGGAGATAAACAAAGCAAGTTTAACTTTATTTTTTCAAAGCATCAGAATTTTCTGAATACTTTTAAACTTTTTAACACTTTAAAGGGGTCATACAAGAAAATCTTTTAAAAATTAGTTAAACTGTGATGTCAGTTTCTAAAACATACAAAATAGGTAAACCATATCCATTATAGTGAGGAACTGGCACCAGCTGTCATGTTTAGCATATCATCAACCTTTCAGAGACAGTTTCACAAAATGCTGCACTATTTCACTGTGGGACTATGCCTATGTCTAGAACAGTGGAGCTAGGAGCTCTTCCTTGCTTCTGGGTCTGGATTTATATTTCAAGCAAATCCTGATACCATTTCAGGACAACATTCAAGTTGACTAACTTGTGTCGTTTTCCCTAATCCTTAATTTCTGTGGAACGTGTTAAGCAAGTAAGGGAGAAATCAGGACCTGGTTCCTGCAACATTAGGGATGATGATCCTAGGGTATACCAACAGGAAAAGCCCCAGCTCAGCATACAGGCACTCTATGATATATTACATTATGACCTTTATTGTCAGCTCTCTGGTACTCATTTTCAATGACCTACCTAAAACTAACTTTCCTATGCTAAAAAATATTTTGAAGATTGAGTATTCATTTTTGTTCTGATGTTAGACAAACCCAACACCTCTGGAAATGGTCCAGGGATCCTAACGTGTCACTGGCACAGCCATGCAGCAGTGTATCAGCCAGCTTTATGAAAAAAATAGGCTACAGCTTCTTTTTGTCAGTTTGGAACAAAAACTTTGTCGTTTTTCTTCTCACCTTTAAGGTTAGTGCTCAAACCATGAGGCCTGTGAAACACTATTTAAAAACTTCAGAGTGTTTCGCCCCTACTGCCATTCTTTACTGTTATTCTGCACCTTCCATTTGAATACTAAAATTAGCAAACAAGTGGGCAGCTCAAGACTTAGACTTGGCCTGAGAGTGTGATCTAAAAACAGACTTCAGACCAACCTGACTGCATTTTTTATAAGAACAACAAACATCACATTATTGGTACAAACAGCATGGTTTCAATAAAACAGTATCTTCCAATTAAGTCTTTTTTTTTTTTTTTTTTTTAATAAGGCTTGTTTATTTTGAACTTTTAACCCAGTATTTCCTCCCTTGGACTCCCTCTTTGTATCGTCCATGCTTGCAATATGCCACTTACTCTTCAAGTGACTGACTTCAATCTCTTCAAGTGACTGATTTCAATGAACCTAATCTTCATTAGACTCAGTAGGAAGGCTTGAATCAGGCCCCGGGTTCACTCAAATGATAGTGTAAGAGAAACCTCCATACTGACTAGAAGGGTTTCTCCCCCCAGTAATCCTTAGAACTTAGGGGGGTTTGTATACAAAAAAACCCTGAAACACATAATTTCTAGTTTCTTTTAAAAATATTTACTTTAAAAATATTGTAAAGATTAAAGAAAGCATTAGCATTCTTATATATAGCATAAGTCATTTATTCTCATGTATCTAATATATATTTATTTCATATATTCAGCATTATTAGGGACTTTAAAATCTTTTACCAGGGTTTCTTCTACAAAGTTTATTACAAAAGTATGTTTTTCCAACCACCATAGCTAAAATGTCTGCTTTAAAACTTCATCATACAGTAAAAAAGATGGATATATTCCCAGTGTGGCCATTCACCATCTGCTTAAGCAAATACACTTAAAGATGCTTCTACAATTGTGATAAAATGACAGCAAATCTAAGAGCGCACAGCGCTCATATTCTAAAACGATGATTGTACAACTATAGTTTGCATCATTAGGGACCAATAAAAGTCTTTATGTTCCATTCGAATGGCAAGGACCTTTATCAAAGAGAAGCTGGAATACGAAAATAACAAAGAAATGATCCATTCAGCAGTTGTCTTAAATTTAGGAGCACTAATGAAACAACTTCTTGACCATAATTAGTACTTAACACTGCAAAGTTATTTTTCTCACTTTCAGATTTTTTTTACTGATATACAAGACTTGCCATTTTACTAGATTCCAGGAGTGCTTTTTTCTCATTTTCCAGGTAGGATTAATCATAAGCACAAGTAAATTCCATATTCTTAACAACAGTTCAGTTAAGATTCTCTGTGTACTTTGTTATTCTTTTAATTACCAAAGTGATGACTAGGAAATGCTAAATTCATAGCTTCCTCCTTGCACAGTGAAATATCCTTACCAAATGAAGGCTGAATAAGAAATGAAAACTTGCAATTTTATTAGTCAGTAGCATTTTTTCTATTCTGTACAACTACCATGATTAGACAGATACCAAATCTGTATTAAAACACTGCTAATAGCAAAGCTTCAATACACTGCATGTTTACCAGGAGTCTTAGTAATACCCTATAGAGAATACAGCTAAGAATTCTACTGCTTTAAGGCCAACATCAGCAGTTTTCTTTGGCAAAAACACTTTTTCTTCTAGATATTCAGCAGTCTTGGTCTCTAAATGGTGGGAAAAAAAAAAAAAATTCCACCATCTGTTCCAGGCCTGAGGGAGACAAACTTTCCTGGCAGTATATAGTTCAGGATTTAATTGCACCCAAAGCCAATACAAGTAAATGCAAAAATATAAAACATTCCTAGCAAGTGGAAGTTTTGTACAACTTTACTTTAGCTTATTTCTTTGGGCTACAGTTTAACCTATTTTTGCTGTAATCTGTTTTCCTTTATTTCTGTTGTTTGCTTTCAACAATTTTAAATTAAATCCACATTATCATTCCAGATAAAGAGAAAACTAAAGGATCTAATTAGATTTCATTGCCCAATTTATCAAATTTCATCTACTCTATGCTTTGGTATCAGGAAGAGTACATTTGCTAAGGCCAGTGACAGTAGAAACATTTTTAAATCTGAAATAACATTTGTTTTTTAAGCAATCTAGTTTCTTCATGAAAAATAAAAACTTTAAATAATATAAAATTTATAAATATTTTTTTTTACTACCAGTAGCAAAGCTCTGTGATTTCAATGACAGTGAAAGGGAGAAGTTCAGAGTCAAACAAAGAGAAAACTAAATTAGACTGAGGCAAAAATTAACTATTTTGAAATCCTGAAATTAATCTTTTAAAATCAGTTTCAGCTGGAGGATTCCTTGGGCCATTCTATATAAATTTCAACATATAAGCCAAGTCTGTTTTATCTCAGGACAAAAGTCTGTCCCTTAATTTGATAATATGCTCAATTTAATTGTAGTTTATATTAAAAGGAGTATTGTATGGCATCAACAATTTCATAACAAATTAAAAAAATGCTGTCATTGGATCACTCCGCTTATTCTAGGTCTCTGCCAAGCTTCAAATTATTGTCTTTTGCTTGCAATGCTTTCTGTTACAGTGGTATAACTACCTACCTTAATTTTTTTAAACTAAGGTAATATATTTAGCATATGAAAACTGCCAAGTCCTGGCAATAAATAGAATATATACACTACAACATTCATCAAAATCATGCTACTTTAGTTATTTTATTTACCTGTCTATGACACAACAGAGTATACCACCCAAGTCATCTTCTGTTAGAAACTGCTTGTAGCTAATTATTTTCTGGTCGCTTCTCACACTTGCCCATACCATAACTTTGAAAATTAAAAAAAAAAAATCTGATGGCTGTTACAACAAGCATGAATGGAGGTGGAAGGAAGTCATCTTTGTACCACAATGTGTTTTAGTCACAAGATGAGACAAAACAAAAGGAAAAAATGGAAGTTATCTAGGTAGCGATCTACTAAGGATTTGAATTGGAAGTGTCTGGCTCTTACATAGCATTATTTATATTCTGTACTTTCTAGTAGATTCCAAGAAGTATGAAAAAACCGTACAATATTTACAGAAATTGATAGAATTTTGCCTAAACTAGGTACTGCCCACTATGTAGATGTAAGTTACTTTGAATCGTATCCCATTCCTCAAGTTCCACTAAGGCACTACACATTAAAAACTAACAACCAACCCTGAAAAGGCAACACTACTTTCCTAGTTTTTGTTTACTGTAAACCCACAAATATTTCTACTATACTATGTTAAGGGAGAGTAAATGGCAAAACACAAGAGGCAGCTTTTAATTTACAAGTTTTATCTATCCTGTAGATTTACCTTCCCCATCAATTATTAAGTACTGGAGTCAGAAATGGAAATTTAGGATCGTTTTTGCATGCCTGTTTCTCTCTAGTGTTTGTAAAAGAAGCTACTGCTTTTTTCAGTTGGTATAGCATATACTAGCCAACTTGAATTACAAATATTATGCCAATGCCTTGTATATGTATCCAATTGCTAATGATTTTTAAAGGCCAACAATATGTTCCATCAGACAAATTTCCCACAAGACCTAATGATAATTCTGACATGATTTTAATTAAGACTTTTTAAAGTTTGCATTAGACAAACCAATGTGCATGAGCTTTATACTAATTGTATTGTAATACTTGTTGTTATCCTAAACTGAAAAAAAGCCAGCCTCACTTAAATGTCTGCTGAAGGACAAGACCTCCTCTCTTTACTATAAATTTATGACAAAACAGTTTAAATTTAGTTTGATTTATTGTGTAATAATTTTCACTATCCCATAGTACCCCATTTGGTATTTAAAAATAACCCAATTAGATAAAAATAATTAAAGAATTATAATTGGCAGCAAGAAGTTTTAAGTTTGGAGTACATGCAGTCATTGTGTGGCTACATTACAGACTACTGTTGCCTGTTGTTTTTCCAGTTTTGAGCACATTCAGTACTCTCAATATTAGATAGTACCAATATTTATTTTGGAATGCCATAAAAAGTTGTGTGGCGGCTTTTTTGCCTTTTCCAAAACTTTTTTTTAAAGGCCATATGAGCACAGAAATTGAGGATGTGGAGATTATTTGAACCATACTTATACAATTCTTGTACTCCTAGCAAGGTGTCAATACTTTCATGACAGTACGGAATTAGCAGGAGAGCAAAGAAAATCTATCCTGTGATCTGCATTGTCCTAGCTGCAAGAGCAGGCCCAAGTTACCAGGTTAGAAGGGAGGACTTTAATGCTACCTTTCCACTGATCACACTTTGCCAGAACTCCAGTTCTGTTTCTCTTCCTCAGTTTTCTCCATTTCTCCCTCAACAGTACTGGAAACTACTGACCAGAGTGGAGCACTGCGTGCTACTTTCTGCCCCTTCAAAAGCAGGCCAAAAATGTATAAGTAAGGGTGTTTTTTGGAGACACTTATCCACAGAATCACAGAATGGTTGAGGTTGAAAGGGACCTTCAGAGGTCATCTGGTACAACCCCTCTGCTCAAAAAGGGCCACCTAGAGCTGGTTGCCCCGGACCATGTCCGGTCAGGTTTTGAATATCTCTAAGGAGGAAGGCTCTGCAACCTCTCTGGGCAACCTGTGCCACTGCCTGGTCCCCTCACAGTAAACAGTGTTTTCTGATGTTCAGACAGAACCTGCTGTGTTTCAGTTTGTACCCATTGCCTCTGGGCCTCTCACTGAGCACCACTGAAAAGAGCCTGGCTCCATCCTCTTTGCACCTTCCCTTCAGGTATTTATATACATTGATCAGATCCCCCTGAGCCTTCTCTTCTCCAGGCTGAACAGTCCTTGCCTTTCCCCATAGAAAAGGTGCTCCAGTCCCTTAATGTTCTTTGTGGCTCTTCACTGAACTCTCTCCAGTATGCCCATGTCTCTCTTGTACTGGGGAGCCCAGAACTGGTCACAGTACTCCAGGTATGGCCTCATCAGTGCTGAGTAGATGGGAAGGATCAATTGCCTTGATCTGGTGGCAATACTTTGTCTAATGTAGCCCAGGATACTATTGCTAATAGCCCCTCTGTCACAACGGGGCTTTGTTGGCTCGTCCCTTTAACTTCTCATCCTATGCTACAGGGTCCCTCTCCCATCATGGTGCCTTGTATGGAAGGAATGATGAAACAGCTGCACATCATCTGCTTCTATAAATAACACTTAGAAATGACTACTGTTACACTATTCAACCAAATGCAAATCGAACTGCAAACTTGAACTTTATGCAGTATTTGTTATAGTAAAAGAAGGTGAATGAGGCACTTCATTCAATACATAAAAAACACAATGTCTAAGAACAGTTTAATTTAGAGCAAGAATGAACAATATATGCATATCTAATGAAAAAGATTTCAAGGTTCTTTGTCTAGTACATATAGTCCAGGTATACTGATTTTGAAGAACTATTGTACTACATTTGGAAAATATGTAGAAGTTGTTAGCATTTCTGAAACTGCTCATGCAAACACAATATCTACATTTTAAGCCAAAAATTACTAAAACTATTTCTTTTTTGTCACCGTAAGCACTCTTTCCCATTTATTTGGAGAAGGGGGCGGGGGGAACACCACCAAACTCAAAACCACTAAATGTAGTTTTATTCAAATTCCTGAAGCTCAGACTTCAGGCAGAAGTCTGTAAGTAAAGTATATTATCACGAATAGGCACTGAGTTGCCATCTATGCTAAGAAAATAGACAATCTGGGTAATCACATCTACATTTAAAATGTTGCTTGTCTGATTCAGTGACTTGATAGAGACTTTAGAATGCAGCTTTCAGTATAAATGCAGCTTCTTTGAATGGATTCAATATCATTACCGGAAACAGAAAATGTTTTAAAATTCAAATTTTTCTACCAGTGAAAATCGGTGATGTCCATAGACCCATTTCTTTGTGTGGTAACGAACAGCAGCGATGCCCCTACAAGCAATTTTAAACCTCATTAAGTTTTGTACAGAGATTAACTACAGAACACTAATTCCTCATCACTATATGAATGCAGAATACATAACAGGTTAAAGCTTATTAACACATTTATTCCAGTGTTGAAGGAATTAATATACAAAGATTGGGACTACTCCAGCTACTGAAAGTAAGAGAAGTCTTCAGCCAGTCAAAAAAATCCTGTATTTATAATGTGTTTGAGGCTTGTCACTGCCCCATCCTACATTTTAGAAGTATGAATTTAATTCAAAGAAGGAAAAAGAGAGTAGAGTTCTAGGCTTTAGTTGCAAAGTGGTACAATATCACCAACAACAATGAATGCAAGGTATGTGGAATGTTTAGTTTTTAAATTAAGCATGTTACATGCATGTTCTTATAAATATCCTGCACTCAACTTCACTCTGCAGATTCAGTAGCAGATATTACATATGTAGGCCTTGGATTTCTGTTAGTTCAGGCAATTTAAGACAACTGTGGGCAATTTAAGAGAGATGTTTGTGACAAATCTTGCACAGATGCTTGAGGAAAAATGACAGTCTTCCAAGTCTCATGAGCAATACAACTCAGGAAAATTAATCACGTGGGGACAGCTGACTAGAGAAACAGCGCTAAAATTTAGGTCATGATTTCAAAGGGCAATAAAAAGAACCAGTTTTCCATGGGTTAGAACATCACTTTCCAACAAAAATGCTGAAAGAAGCAGAACATATACCTGTTATTAACAGTAATTTTTACCACTCCATGAATATGCAATTACTAATGTTAATAGTTAAGAACATATACAACCCCTGCATGAAATCATACTTCAGAAATTAATCTTAAATCATAAGTGTTGCACTGAAGTGAGCATATGTAGATCATGGGCTGAATTCCTAATATAAGTCAAGTAATTCCTATGCTCTATCAAACATGTTTGAAGATCAAGCAGAATCTTTCTTACTTCTTAGTCTTCTGATAGAGTTCTGAAAGATTTTTCATATTTCTTTTCATAATCCAGTTTATGTTGAATATACATCTGGAGTGATAGTTGAAGCTTGACAGTTTATCAGCAGCAACCTTAAGGGTGTATGCTATCTGCAGGAATTCAAGCTTTCAGAAAGAGTCTAAGAATGATGTTTTTGAGAATGTCAACAGAGAAGCCAACTGACAGCCAGAGAAAAAAGCAAAGACATCTTAGAAAAAAGTTCTTTTGCACATCAAATGAGATTAAATAAATGTCACTGCTTCCAAATGAATGTGTCAATATTTTAGGAACCAGTGTAAGACCACACTCACCTAGGACACAAATCACAAACACACAAAAAAAAATCTTTGAACTAATCCTTTTGCAGTCACTGGAGAGGCTAGACGAGTGTTCTAGATCCTTTCTGTGGGCTACTGTTAGGACTGAGTTCACTTCAACTCACCTCCCCCAGCCTTTTTTCAAAAGAAAAAGCCTACAGCCTTTCCCCTAGTATTTGCAAAGTCAGCTTGTGAAATCCAATGTTGCTTTTACTCATGAGATCTGCTGTGTATGAAACAAACTCCAAAGCTTGTTCTGAATCTATTCCTGTTGCCTTACTTGATAGTTTTTAGTTCTCATATTGGATTACAAGGCAGCCCACTAATATCCACCCTCAGCATGCCCTGATGATTTTGTAAGCCTCCTTCATATCCCTTATAAGCCATTTAGCACTTTTGGTCACTCTTGTTGACGTCTTCTGAACTTCTCCTAGTTTGCCCATACCCCTTTTGAATTTGTTCCTAGTCAGCTCTTATCCTCACTGCCCTGAACAGCTTAGTATCAGCAACAAACTTTTTTACCTAGGTTGCTACTTTCTCTTTTGGGAACAGACTGAAAAGCAAACATTATGGCAGTCTTCAGAAATCTAGCCATTTTAGTAATAGCAGTAAGAAATCTGAAGCCCACAGAGTGTTTAACAGATCAAAAGATTTACCAAATGAAAAATGAAACAAAAATAGAAAGAGAAGAAAGTAAAATAATGTTAATATCATAAGGATGCTACAGAAGCTACTTATAAGTAAAAAGCTTACATATGAAGCAACCTTTATTCCAGAAATATTCTATACAAGTCATAGTACATAGGAGTATGTATTACACTCCTGACGATTCCTAGTAAACTGCAGTTTGTCATAATGATTGAGTGTATCACTGTATAGAAAGAGATTTAATGTAAAAGGTACAAGAAGCTCAGGGTGCAAAGAAAATATAAAATAAAGTTTGTCATGGGGAAGTTTTTAGTCTCTTATTTAGATTTACTGGCCTGGATTTAGGAAAATGAAGTAATTGAAGTTAACACAAAAATGAAAATATAACTGAAGTTTATTTGACATCCAGTGTGGAGCATTCACCACCCAGTACATTGTCCCACACAAGAGTCCAGCTGAACTTTTTAGAAGCCAAAGAAGAATAATGCCTCCAGCCTTCTAAATTCAGCACAAAGCCATTAATTTCACAGTGCCACTTCACAGAACGAAGATAGTGGTGGAGACACCAAGTAAAGCAATTCTAGTCCATTTGAATCACCACCCTCTAGGGCTTGTTAAAGCTATGGCTCATGACAACTAGGAAGAGGTTATAAAATGGTATCAAGCGCAGTGTGAGCCAGATGGTCGGATTTCTTTTCTCACACAAAACAATAAGCCGCTCTGAAACACAAAGCACATGGCTTGAGAACAGCCAGGACACTGGAAGCAGAGAGCATGCAGAGGCCACCTAGCCAAAGAACTATGTAGTCAGCAAGCCAACAAAAGCAGTGCCAACCCAGAACGGCATCAGCATATCAGACTTCCCAGCTCACACTGTCAGTATCAGATCTAATGAATAATCTAAGCTTTGAACTTTGATTTTTGTCACTAGTATTTCCTTTAGTTCATCATTCATGTTTCCTCTTCTTCCCACCACTGAACTCACCATCCTGGCACTTAGCCATCTCTCTTTTCTCCTTGATATACTCTCTCTTTACCTTCATTCCATTATTTCCTTTCCTTTGCTTTTCCCTTTTCTCTTACCTTCTCCTATATTCTGTTCAGGAATTAAAAACTAATAAACCACAAATATGATTGATAACCACCAAGACTAAGTGAACTAGCAGCCAGCCAGCTGTTCACTTCCCCCTTCCTTTGTTCTCCTAGCAGTTGAAAAAAATAATTTGAGATTCTTAGGCAGAAAGTTCCTTGGATCACAAAGGATTTCCTAAAGAGTTGTCTTACATTCTTGGATTAATCTTAAATATTTTTAGACAGTTAAGGCCTGAGAGCACCTCTGAAAGTGATTGTGGAACTTGCATTCACTAACATCCAGTCACAGGACTCTGAACTTCACAGGTGGGAAGTAGAGGGCTTGACAGGTATAGAAAATATTCTAATATAGTCCCCTTTTCTATGGATCTAAAAGTAATTAGCTTCTCTGCAGACTACTTTTTGCCTCTATACCAGAAGAAATTGAGACAGTTTATTAAGTAACTCAGAGGGTCACAGTCAACACCTAACCAAGCCATTAGGAAAAATCATTCAGCGTCTGAGGCAGGACATCATGACACGCCAATAAGCAACTGATGGAAAAATTACAGTAAGAGTGGAGAAAAAGTAATTTCTAATTTAGGATGGCCATTATCTTGATCCATGTCAAAAATGTACAGTTTGCATAACAGCCTTAATCATCAGGGAAAGACAAAGAGATGATTAAAACTTTCTACCTCAACTACTGTTTTATGCCTGTATCGCACACGTTTGGGAAAAAATGTACAATTTAATTTAGTGTGAGGAAATAAAGACAGCAAGTGACAATGAAAAAGGAAGGAGTCCAATGAATCTGGGCATGCCCATGTCAGACGCAGAAATGGGAAGAACAGTTCATATATTCTACTAACTGTTCCAAGTTTATCTGCACCACTGGTCAGCCTACAATGGGACTTAAAAAAAAAAAAAAATCAAAAGAAGAAAAATGTAACTAACAGATTTAGTGATAAATAATCTACATAAAAGACAGGTAAGGGACAAGAATCTGAAGTTTTAGTTTAGAAAAACAGCATATCAGGAGATTACAGCTTTGACATAGGTAGCTTTCAATACCTCAAAATGCATTTATCAAATGTTTCAGACATAGCAATTTGTGAAGGATTTGATGCTTTTTGTCTACGTTGTTTCATGCACAGCTTAGGCAAGACACACATTTCTCAGTGATGTTAATGGAGTTTCAACATATAAACCAAGGATCTCTTTCATTTAGCAAGTCAATCCTTTAACTCCACTCATCATGTAAGTGTTTAAAATGGCAATTTTAAAACTGTTAAGTAGAACTCATGATGTTTGAGATCAACTATAAATCATTCAGTTACAAGATATAGTATTTAAATAATTATAGCTACTTAGCTGCTATTGTAATGTTAATCAGGTATATAGAACATTTGCTTATAAAATTTTATTTTCCAGACATAGAATACTGAAGTGTTTTCTGGTAAGCTTACTCCTTTAAATAAGGTGTATTTCTCAGCTTCTCTGATCTTGAGCTCAGTACCCAATCTATCTAAAACTTAAAATTTATCCATGAAGAATATTTCCTCCTGCAAGAAAAAAAAAAATTAAAAAAAAAAAAAAAATCAACCCAGTATGAGGATTTGAAACCCCAAAACCCTAAAGCATGACCTTATTAGAGACAAATATAAAGCGTACCACAGATAAAATTTACAAAAAAAATTAAAAAAAAAAATCAATCAAGTAACAAAGTACACAGTTGTTTGATCTGAAAATGAAGTAGCAATAGACCAGAAAGCAAAAAACTTTAACTGCAATCATCATATATAGAGTTGCTGTCAGTGACTACCATCTCATGTAACAGCATCTTGTAGGCATACTGAACCTCTTTCCCCTGCTGTCCCCCAAGTTCAGATTAGCCTTTATTAAAGAATTCTGTGAAAGACTAAACAAAATGCTCAGAATATTTGTTTTCTGAATGTAAGATCTTTTTTGAATTTTTCTGGTCTCAGAAGCAGTTTATTGAAGTGAGATCATTTGTGCTAGAGGATGCCACCTAAACTAACAAGGAGGACATGTGGCAGTGCCCTTCTGACACCACTGGTAGTGATGGGGTTCACCTTCTCTATCCAGGAGTCCCTCTGTTGAGGGTTTTTTCCTATTAACTTTTTAATATTTTTGACCTGATAACTGGCAGGACTTCAGCCTTACTGAAGGCAATCTACTAGTGCCTACCTCAGAAATGTTCTGTAAAAGGAAGGAATAACATGAAAATAGTTTGAAATCTTCTGGCTCCTTTACCATATAGATATAGTGAATGTTGGAGGACATATTCAACAGTCATGAATGGCAACAATGCTTTAATGTCACTGTGCTCTATTACAGCAGTGAATGAGCTGAAGTTAACAAGGTAGAAATGGAGATTGGTAAGGCCCATATATACCAAATAAAATATAGGAAAATCATACATACCAAATAAATTATAGGAAAATAATTGTCCCCACTCTCACCTGTTTAACACCACTGAAGTCAACATAAGATGAGAAAGAAGAGAGAAAATGAAATATTTTACACTATTTGTAAGCATCTAGTTTTACTACCCAAATTAGAAGATTTGAGTATCTTGATAAATAACAGTTTTCAGAAGGCAACTCAGAGCAAGCCACTTGGATATCCTAGTCCTTTTCTGAATATTGTCACTGACTAAAGGAGAAACCTACTTTTTTAACCCAGCATCCAAATTAGGTGTCCGAAATTGAACACTATTCGTATATTCCATTATCCACTACAATAGATATGAAACTAATGCGGTAAATTTAAAACAAAGATGAGCTAACAAAACTGTAGACAGCATTTGGATGATATCTCTATCTAAAGTACTGTCTCGCTTTCCATTTCAGTAAATAAATCTCACTACGTTTCCCCCCCCTCAGAAAAAGAAACACTACAATTTTTCAAACATGCTCTGAATTTATTTGTATTGTATATAGCACACTGAAGAACTGAAATTAGCCCCATAAATTTAAACATTTTAGTGCTTGTTACTGTCATTTCTTCTATCAGAGTATTGCATCATCAAAAAAGTTTTTTAAAAAGATTGTGATTGTTAAGACCCAAGACAGAAACATTCAGGTTTTGTTGTTATTGTGCAAACCATTCCCTACAAGCCCCAAATGCTATACTCCTAAAGTAATTTTTTTTCCACTACCTTAGATAACATGCTACTTACTTAAAATCTATATATTATGATGATATATCAGTTTTATACAGTGTCCTTATTTAGTTTTGAACAAATTTAAACCTTCACTATTACTTACAAGTGCATTTCCCATTACAAGATTTCCACACACACACACACACCCTTCAACCTATGAACCCCTGTCCCTTAACATGTTTTGATGAAGTTGCTAAGCTTAACATGTCTGCTGAAGGAGGCAAAGGAGGAAAGGCACTTCACCTTGGCAGTCACCCCATTTACTCAGCAAGAAACAATTATATAAAGCCCAGCTGTGCAAGCATTATATTTTTTTTCTTTAATTAAGTTTTTGAGAAAAGAATTTTTGGTGTGCTCCCCCTGCCCACCCTCCCCCCCCTTCATTATTCTACTACAAAACCCTTCATAATAATAAAGATATTGGTATTTGTGCATGACCTGGGATGTTTGGATTTGGTAAAAAAAGCTCAACTTTTCATTTAAAGGACAATTCCTCAACCATAAATGCAGTAAAAAATTCAACTCTGAAAATTTTAAAATTGGTTCCATTTGAACAACCTTATACTAGAATACAATTAAAATTTAAGTGGAATATTGTCATTTAAATGAATGTTCCCTACAAAGGTGCTATTACTGAGAATGCAACTATATCCACAACATACAATACTATTAACAAAAACAGGACAGCCTTTAAAAAGAATATGAATTAATTCAATCCCTAGGTAGACTCATTAAAAATGGCCTTATTTAAAAACATCCCCCCCCCCAAGCCATCTGCCTGTTTTAACCAGTGAAAACATGCTGCAAATCTGTCAAAGTACTCAAACATGCTTAATCAAGGTCTGTATTGGCAGAGTTCCAGAAACCTGCAAGGTGTGCTCAAATTACATTAAAAAAAGCAAGTTGCAGTTGTTGACATCTTCAGTATAAGATACTTAACATAAGGTATATCTCTCAGCAATCAGGCTGGCATCTCTCAGTATTCAGAAGATTAAAAAGTAGCCAAACTTGCATGCTTTAGTAAATATGTAAGTAAACTCTTCATTGTCCAAATTCAAAGCAAGGAAGACCCATGTAGCCATGAACAATCTGCTGGTCTATCAATTTCAACACCAAATACAAGCATAGGTCCTGCAGCCTTGCAAAACCCCTCTGAAATTCTAAATTCTGTTTTTCCTGTAATAGAGATTAATATCCTTCGGGCTTTGGGACTGTAAGTACATTCAGATGAATGAGGTCAACAGCCACATTTGTAAGACAAGCTGCCATGGATTAATTTCCAGGAGACAACTGGTTTATTCAGGTTAAAAAGGGGTGATTGCCCAGAGCACCAAGTACAAACAAAAGGAAAAAAACAATCCATAAAATATCTCTGGAATAAGATACTTACTGTAGTAACTTTTTCAGTAATTTATTCACTGTACACTCCATGCAGCCTCTATACAACTGCTTGAAAACACATAACCTGATAGCAATATTCCAGATATTGTTCAGCTGCACTTACCTTTGAAGAAGCAATCTTCATTGTGTACAATGGTGACCTTTTGCTTTTTCAGACAGGCAGCCCTGTGCACTTCACAATGGTTTTCATAGAATTCTCCATCAGAACCGCACACAGGCTTGTAATGCGGCTTGCAGTGCTCCATGCATAGACACTCAGCTTGGCCAGTCTCCCCATTCACAACGCAGTGTCTACCCAGACCGCAGTACTTGTTTTCGCATGATCTGAAATGGCCATCTTGACCCATATACCCTAAAAAAAAAAAAAAAAAAGTAGCTTTGAGATATTAATTATATTTTATTTAGTTGCATGCAAGATACAAAAAGGATTGTATTTTGTAAATGAAGTGAGAATATGTCCTTTGTTACATCCTTGACTAATGCTTAACATAGGTCAGCCTGAAATGAAACAAATATAGTCTTGTTATCATGACTAGGTATACTTTTAGTCATTGTCATGTGTTAGATTAACTGTAATTAAGAGCAATGTCTAGTAACAAGACAATATTTACTCTTCATTTAACAAGTTTCATAGCACATCATGCCTTTTTAAAGGTATATTGAAGTTTGTCCCCTTAAGATTGCTATGCTATTGCATGTAATAGAACAATGCATTCTCTAGAATTTAGATCACAGAATCACAGAATATCTTGAGTTGGAAGGGACCCATTAGGATCATCGAGTCCAACTCTGTGCTCCTCACAGGACTACCTAAAACTAAACCATATGAATAAGGGCAACATCCAGATGCTCCTTGAACTCTGACAGGCAGATAAAATAGACATTCACACATTGAGACTGATAGCAAGAATAACGAAAGATGGGTCAAGGCTCTTAAACTACATGGAGAAGAAAAAAAACCAAAAACCTCTGTGGTGGCAAGACAATGACATTTCAGGGAAGAGCATGGTGGAAAAGCACCAAACTGACTTGAAATGGGCAAACCCAATTCAACATTAAAAATTTCCCATAAGTTTTTGAAAATATTACTCCTTGTGCCAACATATCACCACTATATACAAGCAACAGACATTAACTGACAGAAATTAATATAAATCCAATTTCCTTCTATTACCGCTAACCTCAAATAAAGTCTTGCAATGTCCAAGAGTACTTTACAGCACAGGTCATGTACACACATTACAGAATTACAGGACTTCTTTGAAGTGATAGAAATGTTGCAGTTTGAGGCCAAAGTCCATAAATCATTATTATTTCTGCCTTCTGAATTGGAAGATAAAGATCTCAATCTGATAACTGCTGTGAATTATTAAGAGGTGTGTGGTGACTCAACAATGCACTGTGCTGTATATTGCTGTGAAAGTAGAAACCGATTTAAGACTTCACTTGGGACTTCATTTTAGTACTCTAATTGAATCTGATGCCTGAATGCAAAAGAGCTACTTTCAGATGAGGGAGAATGATTTGCATAATATATATTGATATTTATAGTGTTGGTATATGTCAGCATATACCAACCATGTACATCAATAAACAAGCAAGCTTTTTGCCATAATGAAAAACTGTATTACTTTGTTATGAAATGTTTTATAAATGTCTCCATTTTACACCATTAACTATTCCAAAACAATACATTTATTTGCGTACATCACTGCATACGCAACTCCTTCTATTGAAGTCGATAGTAAAATTCCCATTGACCTCAATAAAGGCAAGCTTCTTTCTTCAGACACAGTCTTTGCCTTAAGTTCAGCTATTTTTAATGCTTTCAGCACGTTTAACAAGCACTGTTCTGTGCTATTTTTAAGTTAGGAACTTGCAGATATAATGTATTCGATAAAAAGGAGCAGCTATGCAGTGTTTCAAGTGTTTTATAGTACATACTTAAGAAAAAAGTTTAAATGTTTATTCTTAAAAAGTCCACCAACTAGTGGTTATCAGATCACTCATAGTAAAAAAAAAATATAATCCACGCAATTTCAAATGAGGTGACAAAATGTTCACAGACATAACTTTGATAGAAATTTGAACTAAAAGTGCACATAATTCTGAAAATGTAAACAAACCAATAAATATTAAATAGCTACTGTGAGATAAAAATAAATGGGTTTAGACTTAAGTAATTTTTTTTTTTTTAAATAAGCTAGTGACACAGAAATCTAGGAATTTTAAGATTACCAATAGAAAACAAGGTTATATGTAATGGCATGGATTTGATCTTCATCAGTTAAGTCAAAATACTAACTTCATTGTGGAAGATCAAATCAAATTAGCAAAAGGTGCAGGGCACATGCAGTCTGCTTGTTTTTTTTTTTCTTTCACCTGAGTAAGTGATGAAGCACTAAGCACTGCAACTGAGTAATAAAGAAACAACTGCAAAGAACTATTTTAAATACTACCGAGAGAAGTTTTTCCATGTTTCTGCTTTACATTTCTGGGGAATTATTAATGAAATACTGGGACAACCAGACTTCTAATTCAGAGAGGAAAAAGCCAGTGGAACAAAAGGAGATACCAGATGTTTTGAATAGCCTTAGGAAGGGGCATTTACGAGCTATAGATAAAAAACACTAGCATTTTATTGTCAGAGCTGAAAAAACACGCAAATCATGCAAATTTGGCAAATCCTTCATTTTATTTTACGTTTCCAAAAAGGCTAGTTCCTTTAGGTAGCAATAATTTTCATCCTGGAATAGAGCTGCTTCCTATTCAGGTACAAAGCTACAGGAATCTTGTCATTATCAACAATAAACCATCTTTTAAACCCATATGGGCTGTGACTTGCAGCCCATTCATGAAACACCTGACTATTCCAGTGACACTCAGAAAATTGCCACTATTACTTTTCCTACTGGGAATTATTATTAATGGAGGTATACTTTTGAAAGAGTGACAATGCAAGGTTTTGGAGGGTTTGTTGGGTTTTTCTGGGGGAGGGGGGCTGTTTGCTTGGTCTTTTTAACACCAGCGTAGATAAGTCTCCTGGGACAAAGTTACTTAGGATGCGGCACCCATTCAGAAGACCACCAACACCACCATCTCCCTCCAAGTTATAAAACAAAAAACCACCAAGTTTTTCTGAAGGCTGTTCTTCCATCTAAGCATTTAGATTTAGAAAGTAAACTAGTCCAAGATGAACTTAGGTTCCTATATTTGGACATAATTCAGTAATTTACTAGAGAAGATAAGCAGCCCCATATATTCAATATTGAGAGACTGAGAACGAGTAAATCAAGATGACAAATAATCCACCCATGAATGCTAATCTTTTGCCAGCAATTTAATTGGTCTTGCTTATGTGATGATAGGTAAGTCTGCATTTGCCAAGTGCCACAACACAACAACAGGGAAGCGTGTACCTATATTAGCTACGTACTCTGAATTTTCAGCCAAAAAAGTGTAATACCTATGCACTCTGAGAGGGTCTATAATAGTACGGAAAATAAAATGTACTTTGTTGCATTTGAAAGTAAGTCAGGAAACATTTAAATTATCATAGCCTTAAGTTAAAAAACCCCACACTTTAAGAAATATTAAAAATTTATTATGCCTAAGACACCCAAAGCAGTGACACAGGTTTTTCAGATTCTCTTGAAACTTAAACTCTAAACAGACATAAAATGAAAGAGCAAAGAAAAAGAAGAGAGTTCTTATTTTTAAGAAATGGAGAAAGCAAAATTGTTTTGGCTTTTCTCCTAAGACAAATTTTAATAAATACAGTTTCAAGCTGTCACTTAGGATTCCGCATACATGTTTCCTAGCTGAAGGCCAGCTGAACAGCACCCAGAGTTGAGCAAGGTTTAGGTCATGGTTGCATCATTTACACTTGGGAATTAAGTGGATGGTTTAGCATGCAAGAGGCTCACAGGAATATACATTTCTTCCTTTAACTAATCAGTTAAGAGAAACATTGCACATGGAAACCTTGGAAATTCTTGAGAGTATGCATCACCACGTTCTCCAGTTGGCCCTAAGCTGGAACACACACAAGCTTGCTGTATGTTGAGCCCTCCCTCACAAACTCAGACTTTTTTTTTTTTTTTATTGCCCTAACAACATAATTTGCATTCATGGCTTCTGTCATAACTTGCAGCATTATCTACATGTCATCTAAAACAAAGTGGCAGCTATTTTTGGAGACAATACATTGGTATCTTGTGTACAAATTACTAACGCTGATTTCTGAGGTCAACAGTCCCGTTAACGCCACCTCCCTTTTATTTAAAATGATTATGTAAATGACAATTCCAACTCTACAGCTGTATTTTTGTTCAATATACTATCTACAAAAGGCTCAACCAAGACTGTAATCCTAATGTTGGTAAGTGTCCAGTGTAGCCTTAAGTTTCACATGAAGCAGAAATATCTCAGGGAAAGCAATGGGGAGATGGGAGAAAGAAAAAAAAAAAAAAAGAGGAAAAGAAGATTGATTACCACCTACCATTAACACTGGTAGGGCATTAACACTGAGCATGACCTCACCATGAACTGTGAGTATCTGCTCATAAATATTAAAGCTCTAGACTTTTTCTTTTTTTTAAAGCTGTAGTATTTTAACAGAAGTTCTTCAACAAATTTTGATATCACTAGCAAGAACAGCTTGTAATTACACTGACTGAACATGACATTAAATCTGCTTTACTCATTATCCAGCACTCTTGGAATATGAACTTCTTCAGTAATTTAGCATTTTTTATTCTCGTTAGGAATATTTGGGGCAGGGGACAAAATTTAAAGAAAAGAATGAATTTTTTTAGAGTAAATAAAAATTATTCATAATTTGTCAATATAATGCCGATGGTAATAAAGTTCCCCCACATAACTAACAGCACATATCTTAATAAACTAAAAAGATACAGGATTTTGAACTCTCCTTACCAATGTATTCTCTAAACATGGTATTAGAGTGCCTTACCACAGCATATGCCTTGATTTTAAACCGTAGCATCTTTGCTTGGTTGGTTGTTGTGTGAGCCTCTATTGTAACAGACAATACAGTTTTCACAACTGACTACTAAATTATCTGCATTCCAAACTCTAACCAGCTTAGCCAAGCTTTTGGACACACTACTAGGAATTTCTATTTCATACATTTTTCTGAAGAGATGGGATCTCTGGAATATGGTCACCTTGGGCAGGGTGGTGGTGTGTAGAGAAATCTCACTTGTGGTCATGTTCATGGATTTGTATGCAAAATAATTTTAACATGTGTCTTCTATAGATTATATACATACATGTAAGTATTTCTTACAAATTTCTAAAGTGACAAAAATATAAATTCCTGCTCCATGTTTGTTCGCTTTTCTTTTTCTGTGACTGACTGACCCTTAGCGATTATAGGGCATCTTCAATTTAACTAGTCTTTCATACCACTACCTACCTACATGAAGATCATAAAAGTAGAAGGACATAGAGCTCCAAAAAATGCCTCTGAAACCCTAACTTTTAAAGGCTCAGCCTTAAAAATAATTCAATCTCACATTCTTTTCCAAGTAAGACTAAACTCAGAGGTCTCTCTTGTTTTTCCACTTAAAACTCCTTTCTCATCTCTTCACATTCAACTTTGTTGTTGTTGTTTCCTCAATTTGTCTAGAAGCTTTAGTTTCTCAGAGGCAAAACAGAAGTTCATACCAGCAGCACTAGTGGTTCAAACATGGGAGGGTGGGAAAAAAGAAAAAATGAAAGCAAGCACCACACCTGTGCAGGAGCAGGATGAGCACCTGCAGCTGCAACTGCAGTCCACTGCCCGCAGCGACAGCCACTTTCAGCTCCCACCCCTCAGCCCTGCTCCCACCTGTAGGAGTGATGGTAAATAGTACACATGGCTGATCATTAGTTTGCTGTGCCATGGTTTTCTTTCAGCATCAACCAAGTAAGCTGGAGTACTTTATACAACAGTTTACTTTGCCTGTGCATACAATCAGTTTTCGGCTGGGTCTTGTACTGTCCTCTCCTCTGTTCTTCCCTGTGCCACCCCCCCCCCCCCACTCACACACAAAAAAAGCCCCCCTCCCCCCACTTTGTCAGGGAATGGAAGTACTGTAAGGATTTGCACCTCCTTAGAATTTGATTGCAATCTTCTGGTTTGCTCAACACTTACCAGTGAGGACTGACTAACAGAAACGGACACAAGACGTCATAACTGCGCATGCCTTTTTTAACCTTAAAAGTCAGGCTAAATACACTTTTGAGAATCCTTGCCTTGTGTATTCAAATAAAGTTGACTTTCTTATTCTCCTGTAAAGGTAAATTAGGAACAAAATAGGAGAAAGTGCCATACTTCTAAAGGACTAAATATGCAAAACTACACTGAGTAAAAGGAGAAGAAAAAAACCTCTAATACCGAGAAGGTTTGTAAGAGTTGCATACCCAGCTATTAACCTGAAATACTGAAACCTCCCAGAAGAGTGTATCTGTCAGTCACAATCAGTCAGCATAGCAACTTTGCCCATGTGAATCCCTTTCTCTTACCAGCACTTTGCGGCTACCTTGAGCAAACTTTACAGAATTTAGTTTCCTCAGAAAAGAGAAAAATCAAATCATACCTCCTCTGCTTGAATCAAATTGAAGACAGGGAACAAAAACACCGCATAAGAAAAGGAGTAGAAATGAAAACGCAATCAGCACTACATAAAACCATCTTCTGCTTAGGAGGCAGAAACTTTTCTCACCTTCCAGAGCCTTCACCTGCTCCTCCGCCTTCCCGTTAGCTGACCCTGTACGGGCTTTCCCCTCTCGCCGTGCCCAAGCGCAGCCTGCCCGCCCGCTGCCCCGGGGCTCCCTCCCCTCTTGCACCGCCGCCCGCCCCCGGCCGGGGCTCACCGGCTCCTCCGGGGCAGCCCCGGGTGGTTTCCCCGCCCCGCAACAGGAGGCTCAGCCCCTGCCCAGCCCTCTCTTCCTACGATTAAGACGGAGTTCCTGTGGATTCCTGCCTCTCTAAGCTTCCTTGCTCCCTCGCTGGGCTAGTAAGCATCTGCTTTGATATCAGAGCAAAACAAACGACTATGACAACTCCACCGCACAGCCTTTCCTCCAGAGCAGCACCCTGTTCAGATTTCTGCCTGAACCAAAATCAATTTCACCACCAAAGTGCTGCAGGGCAATGCTCTGGCCCTGTGCCCAGGGCCCAGACGGCAAGGTCTTGTGTGCAGCCTCATAGCCCAGTGGCCTGCGCGTTCCCTCAGGTGAAATTACTGTCCTGGCTAGGACTCTTCATGTGCTTGTGGGAGCCAAGAAAGCGTTGCCAAAGTCTCTTTCGCTGCTGGGAGATGATCTTCTGGCACTATACTAAGCCTTGCAAAAATCCCCTCCGTTGATCATCCTCCTTACATTTGACCAGTGACCATTAAATTGGTAAAACTATCTGTGGGCTCAAGACATGCTACTTGCCTTATACAGGAGAATGGAAAACATATACAGGTCTGAAACAGAGCTGAACAGTTTTGGAGTAAGAGCACTGCTGGGTCTACATGTAAATATAGACTGATGTCCTCCGAGCAGTTTCAGGCCAGCAATTCATTATTTTCAAGTAAATCCTTAGTTGCACCTAGCATTTACTGTGTTTCTCTCACATATTCTGTCTTTTGAAAAATGTTTATTATTCGTTTAACATCAAACCAGTGGCAAACAGTGTATGCTCTAAAACAAAGTGGGAAATGACATGCTTGCCTCATCACATAAATACATACATGGACCTTTATTCAACTGGTTGATTGCTTTTCAATTGCAGCGCAGCAGGCGATCCTCTATTCTGCCGGATGTGTTACCCAACGTCACCAAGAGCAGGTAATGTGCATCACAGCGACAGCAGTTTTGAAAAGGTCATAGTTTGAACAACCTTTCGCACATTTTAATGCTTATTTGAAATACAGCTTGCTGAAAATCACAAAGGGCTAGCTTAGTTCTCAGTCAGACAAAACAACCTGAGTATTGCTCATTTGTTATTTAAAACCCAAACTGATTAGTTTTAGCAATATGATCAAAATAAGCAAAACTCTCAGTTAATTATTGACTGGAATTTCCCTTTTTTTAAACATAGTTTAAAATTAGAAAGGCTGTTAGGATTTGGTCTCAAGAACCAAGGCAGTAACACAAAATAATAACTGTTGCTCTATGGTAACTTTTCACATGAAGAACAGATTTGTCAATTTTGAGTTAATACTGCAGTAAAAGACTGCTGTTTCCTCCATAGGCATATGTGCCTTTCCCTGGGATTAAATATGCTCCTATATGAAACAACATTATAAACAGAAAATTTAACTTATCCTCTGATCAAATAGCTGGCACCAAAAAGGTCATTCAATTATCCGTGGTATGAACTAGCATACCATAATCCAGATATTATACAATTCCCATGTTAGACATTGAAACAAAACTGTTTTGTTGGGGTTTTTTACTTCAAAGCCCTCCCTGGAGAAAAGAGCTGTGATGCCTTTCTGTTACCTTCCCCAGGGACCTCTACTAGAAAAAGTAGCATAGACATTGAACAGCATTTAAACCGTATGGTTAAAGTGCTGCATCATTACTGTTCAAGGAAAGCTAAAAAAGAAATGCCAAGCATTTTCAGCTTTACTGATTACAAACATTTGCTCCTAGTAAATATGACATTGTTCATTTTTTTCAAGTTGTTACTAGGGAACGGTGGCAGGTTGACCCTGGACAGCAGGTAAGCGCCCACCCAGTTGCTTGCTGACCCCCTCAGGAATTCAGAAGGAATTCTATATGGAATTAATTTACTAATTTCCATCCATCAGCAGGCAGATGCCCAGCCACCTCCTGGAAACTAGCACACGTAACAGGGCCATGCCTTAACCACCAATGTCCCCCCCTTCCTCCTCCTTTTCCCCAGCTGTTATTGCTGAGCTATGGTATGGGATATCCCTTTGGTCAGTTCGGGTCAGCTGTCCGGGCCGTATCCCCTTCCAGCTTCTTGCTTTGAGGGGGGCAGGGTGGGAAAAAGAAAAGGCCTTGATGCTGTGCAACCACTGCTCAGCAATAGCTAAAACCCAACGCTGTCTTGGTCACCAATTTACAACATGGCACTATGTGGGCTGCTATGAAGAAAATTAACTTCATCCCAGACAGACCCAGTACAGGAAAACAGTGTGAGAGCTTTGTAGGCATTAGTAAATCCAGCAAGGTAAGGGCAGGAGGGCAGGGAAGGGAGCAGAGGGAAGGAAGTTAATCTAAACTGTCAATCAGTGGAATTTTTAGGAAAAAGTGTATTTGGAAGAATATGATAATAATTTCTCATTCAATTTCTTTGACAAAAGTAGTAAGAAACTAATATTTTCCATGTCCTTTACCTGTGTGGAACATAAACGCATGAAATTTAACAGTGTAAGGGTTATTAAGGCAGGCTATGATCTTTGCAAGCCCTTCAGAAAGAACAACAAGCAAAATGCTGCATACTTGTATATATGAACATAGCTCTCAAAGACACTTAACTCAGCTAACAAACTTTGACACCAATGACCCATGTGTGGATTTCTGAAAGAAAAAAAAACAGAAACCAACAAACCCTACAAAATGTAAATGCCATTCCAAAAGGTATGCAGTATCTGAAAGTGGTGTTTTAGAGACGGTAAAAAGGAGTCTTAAAAAGAATGTCTTTACAAAGAATAGATATATACATGGTGAAGCAATACCATTTGCCTCTGGACCTTGTTAAAAGAATATCGTAATCTCAAATAGGCTTGAACTTTCATGACTTAATTCTGCCATTGTAAGTTAGCTACGAAGTGATGCATAGTAAAATGCACTGTGTATACCCCTCTTTTTTCAGAGCAGGATTGATCCTATCTGCTCCATATATTGAGCAAAGTTGTATTTTTTTCTGAAACAGTTAGAGTTAACCCAAAATATCTACAGTTATCAAAAACCACCCTAAAAGCTAGACTGTGCTAAAATGAAAAGGCAAAATGCTTTTCCAGACCTCTGTTAGGAGAGAATATTGCTCCATGAAAAGAAAAAATACATGGAAAAGTGAAGTATCAAAAACCTTCATCCTGACATATGATATGAGAATATTCCTGTTTGAAAAATTTATAAAAGCAATAGTCCACATAAACAGTCTATTTAAAATTATTTCTACATCTATGTATAAGTCTTTATACATGTTAAAAATTACCTGTTATACCAGAGATATATTCCATTTAAACAAATATAAAAATAATTTCTTTCACAGAATATAATGCACTAGTGAGATGATTCAGTCAAGCAATGTGACTACTGAAAAATTTTTTTACTTCTGTACTTAAACTAAAGATATTTTCTGTGAAATATAATTCCTAAAAAAAAAAAAAAAAAGATTAAAGAATGGTTTTGCTGCTAAACCATAGTAAGACAGCTTCAATTTTGTAAGTCTGGTACTCTTTGTGGAAATAGTTCACTATAGAATCAACTGGCTTTATTCTTTTGGTTCTTCTAATAAATCTGTAAAAGCAAACTAAAGTAAAAATACAAAAAGCCCTATCTCCTACCTCATGGAAAATCAATCTTATAAGAAAATGCATATATATCTTTATGAATGAGAAAGCATTTAGCTTTCAACAGAAAGAAAAATTCCAGTCAGATATTCCAACTGTCATGCTTTTTGTAATAGTTGATATAACTTCTGCCTAGTGACAAACTGCCCCTATAAACATAGCAAAAATACTGTGTTTTTTTCTTGGATAATATTAGAAATTGATAGAACCCACTAGTATTGCTACATGTGAATTTATCTAGGGCTATAGTAATAGATAATCCTTAAGCATTTCAGAAATACAAGTTACAGTATTAATTGTACAAAAATGTAAAGATCATTTTAAACTACTATTCAAGAGAGTACTGTCTACAAGAACATTTATAGAGATTCATAACTGCCACACCTCTGGTTCAGCTGTTGCATTTCTTCCCATCTGAAAATGGCAGAAAGTTAAACTGCAAACTATGGTCAGCACAGCTACCAAGGCACTGTCAATTGTTTCAATGTTTTAGCTACTGAAGTGCAGAAACTTTTCAAATGAATGAAAATGAAAATCCTGTTATAATATTCATTGTAGATGTAATTTCCGAAAGGAAGGCTAATTTCCATACACATTAATAAAGCTAAATAGTTTGTTATACATCATACTTTCTTAAGTGATTTCAAGTAATTTATGAAATGAGACACACAGATCTGAATTTACTTTTTATAACTAGAGAAATAAACATTGCTGTGGGAATAAGTATTTTGGGCTACTAAATTTTTTGTTATTATACTGAATTGAAAGTTATTGCAGGTCAACAAACCCTGTTTATGCTTGGCAACTCTAAGTTATTAATTGCAACAGAAATAAACATTTCATCACAAATCCTTTTTAAATTGCAATGCCTTTGTAACAAAATTTTTACAACTGTTTTTATCATAAACAGTTAAATGACTGAAATTATAATGCAGAATATTTTTTTCTCTGTGCTTAAGGGCTGCCAGCTGATCTTCCAATTTACAACAGTGAAAACTGGCAAAGAAATCTAACTAAGATCTGTGTGATTTGACTAATTAGTTTAAAGTTACTGGAATGACCCAGGTAACTTGCTTAGTTTTCCATAAAACCAGTTATATCTTTACACTGTACATTTATCCTCACACAGAAGCATAACTAAATTATAGCTGTATTATTTTCTTTTTATTACTGTACTGTAAGGTAACATACATAGAATGCTTACATACATTTTAAGTCATGACAGAGCTTATTTTACCGTCTTAATTTCATGTTGTGTGCAGATGAAGTAACACAGTACCACAGTCTAAAGACAAAAAAAAAAGAAAGTACAAATAGGAATAGGAATGGGTATGCACTTCTAAAGCAGTTTAATCCACAAATTGCAATAGCTATTTCTGAATAATTTGGACATCAGTGTACTTCCAGTCATGCTGGTTAGCACAAACTTGCTGTTCATTGTGTCTTTTAACCTATCAATTGTTTTATACGGAATTTAATCTGCATCATTTTTTGAATGTCCAACCAAAGCTCAATGACAGTTTAATAATATTGCTTACACATGTATTTGTAAAACAATTTCACAGAATTCTGTTAGTGCTATGGCTTCTAGAAAACAACAAAATGATGGATAATGTACTTGTGTGTAAAGCTCTCTGGAGCTCATATATACCTTTCTTGAAAAATAGTTGGAAAGCCCATCACCTAGAAAGAATGCTTTTTATTTCCTTTATAGTTATTCTTAATTTTCCACCTGAATTAATAGCCAGTGTAAAGGATATTCATAAATATATATGGCCTAATTTTTTTCAACATAACTTTACTGGAGTAGAGTGATTTTGTCTGAGTACGTACGCTATGACAACATGCAAGTATTTAACTCAACTTATTTCTTCCTCCCTCTTCCTTAGCCGCACCAAGAATTATATGCCTTTCCATCCCATGTTTCCTTTCTTGAAGGAACATTTTTGAGTGGACAATGGTCTTAGTAATATTCCACTGACAGGAACACCACAGGATCACCACAGATTAACTCAGCAAGAAAAAAATCATCAAAGTTCTGTGGATTCTGCAATGCAGTCAAGTCAAACTGATTTTTTCAGAGGTAGTGGGAGGCACACTCTCCTGTAATCTGTTACCTGCGTGGTATGGTAAAACAGATGCTGAAGATTTTCAAGGCAGTGATGGCAGCTGAAACAGACAGAATGTGCTTGCCTCATGTCTTGAACTCACTCATATTTGATCAGTTTAAACTGATCAGTTTAAATATAACTCTAAATTACACAAGTTTCTATCTGCGGTGCTTGAAGAACTCTTAATATTGCTGATGTAAAATGTGACAGGCAGTGAGCAGGTAAAGTCTAACAGACATATTTAGATAGCCTAAAATGTTATCTATATGTGGAAAATGTGTAAAATTGCTGAATGTGTGTACGATAGTATAGAGAATACATGTAAAAATAAGTATCGTTCTCCAAAATAATAACATGGTTAATGCATATAACATAGGACAGATTAAAAATTATTTTTATCAAATCCATGTTGTTAGAGAAGTATTGGGAAATTAAAATGTGACTAAAATAAAAGTCTTTTGAAAGCTAGATTTGGGGAATAATCTCATTATTTTGATCTGTTGAAGCTGTCAGTCCTGTAATACTCTGTTGGTGAGTATGTAAGATGCAGAAATCTTTGATCAAATAATTACTCTGACTCTGTGTTTCCTGCATTTTCAACTGCTGTAAGCAAGTAATTGTGAAGTGACTAGTTTTCTCCGTGTTGACCAAAAGTTTGATTTTTAAGGCAATAACTCTAACCCAATAAATGTTTTGGCACATTTCCCCAATATATCCTGTTTTCCTAAGCTTGTATTTTGAGAAATAATCTATTCTAATGCTCCATACATCATACAGCTAAGGTAGGACTGCTGAGGAAGTGATTCAAACCTTGCTGCTATTCCAGCCTTTGTGGTGATCTGTGGTCCCAAAATCTAAACTCAAAGAATGTGCTCGTACTCTACGTAAACTGCAAAGTAGTATTTAGACTAGGTCTACACCACTTACCACATTTACATAGAGAGCTTAGATTGAACTGATGAATGCTTGGGTGTTGGGACCATCCATGGCCATGGAGAATATGAATTTCTAAATCTGCATCATGAGTCACTGCCCAACTCAGAACGCAGCATTAAGGAGGGTAGTTTTCATTTAACCAATATATGAGCATTAAATAATTATTGATGAAAGGTATGTTCAGGAGAAAGCGATCTGTTAAAAGGTCTTTTTGCCTGGGGTTTTTGTTTTGCTTTGGTTTGGTTTCATTGTAATCTGATGAACTGATTAGTAGTTTATATTCTTGAAATCAACACTGTAATGATTTTGTTCCAGCTTGGTTTTTCACTTCACCCTGAAGATAATCTCTTACCATCATGTAGGAAGAAACTGGTTGGTCTGCTCTGGACAGCTCTACCTGCTATAAGGACTGCTGTGACTCCTTGACCTAAAGCATTATCCTAAACTACCCCCAACAACTGTAGGAGTTTGCCAGGTATGATAATAGCTCATAAGTTCATGTTCTTGTTTTGTGTTTCTGTAGCAACTAGGTACTAACGAAACCTCCCCAGAGGCAGAAGCTGCATTTTCTGCCTCTGATAGCCTTCTCTTTTCCTGTTTTTCTGTGCTGATCCTGTTTTGATCTTAAAGAAAAACAATCGGACATTCAATAACATCAACAGCTTGAGACCTTGTAAAATTAACATTCTCTCTTTTCTCTCATTACTACCATCTCATTAATAACCATTATACAAAACTAAAATAAAAGAAGGGGGAAAACAACTTCTGGAGGAAAAAAAATATTCCATTTTTTTTTTCCTGTGTAAAAATACTTGATGAAGCTAAATATTAATTACAATTTAAATTCTTTGACTCATACTAATTTTTGAAGTCTTAAATGTTTTATGTGTTTTCCTGATTAAAATTCACAAAGTTGAACATATTCATGTTCATTTTCATTAGTGAGATAGCCACTAATGGCTGGACACAAACACAATTGCTTTTATCTGTTTAATGTTGTAATTTTAAACAAGATTGCTGTTAACAGATACAGCGGCACTCTCTACTCAACACAGTCTGTCTTTCTATTTCTTGCACCCACAATCTCAATATTTGTGTCCATTTTCAAAAAAATATTATGTCTTTGTGCTTAGGCTTTTATAGAACAATTGCAACTAGAAGAAAATAATTATATATGTAGTGTTATGCAGAACATTCAAAGTGCATGCAAAGAAAAAAGACATGAAATCAGAATATTCAAAACAATTGAGCAAAGTGTTAAATGTACCATCTGAAGTTGTGTTGGTACCCTCTGATTCCTGCAGCTAACACAGAAAGCATACCATGTGCTAATGACTAAACTTGGCAGACTTTCAAGGTCTGAGTTTGGTTTGTTCAGGTTTTTTTTCCTATAAATGGACTACTTATCATTTTAGTTTAGCATTTGCTTGACTTCAGGGCTGTAAAAATGAGAAGTCATGCTGTGGTTTTTGTGCCTCAATCAATTTCTGTTTACTGAAATCAAGGAATTATCATTTTACAGTACAGACATTAACAGACGGCTCATGAGTGACCCTTCCTAGATTATTGGATCTACACTGATGTGAAAGTAGAGTGAGTGAGCTGTGTTCTTTATTGAATTCATGCATGGTGAACAGCAGATTTTTAAAAACAGAACTGAGAGTGAGCTAAGTTCATACTGAATAAGTATATAAACAAATAACAAAACAACTGACAAATATTTTTTAGTAGAGTGATTTTTCTAACCCTATTCTTTTTTTTTAATACTGTATTTTAATAAAAAGGAAAAATCTATTTTGACAGTTTCTCAGATAGTATTTAGTGCTTTTGATTGTAAAATAATGTGCAATCTCATGATGATATCTAAAAGACCCCCTTTTAAGACAAAACACCCCACAAGAAACAGCAGATGAACAAAGTATTACTTTTTTCCCCAGTTTTCAATTCAGTCCCTAGAATCTAATGATCAACAGCAAGGGCCATACTCCTATTTCTCACTACTGAATTGAGCCTCAAGATCATTCTGGCTACCTTAAGTTTATTTTTTTATTCCAATTTTGGGTGGGGAGGAAGAACCTTTGCTGCAGTTCAGGCTTCTTGGGGGATAGCCATCAGCTTGAAAAAAACAGTGTAATGTTTTGAAAATCAATTTGTCATGACTGAACTTGAGTTTGATGGAAGATACAAAGACAGGAAAAAGATTGAAGTGTGTCCTGGTTTCAGCTGGGGTAGAGTTAACTGTCTTCCTAGTAGCTGGTACAGTGCTATGTTTTGAGTTGAATATGCGAAGAATGTTGATAACGCTGATGTTTTCAGTTGTTGCTCAGTAGTGTTTAGACTAAAGTCAAGGATTTTTCAGCTTCTCATGCCCAGCCAGCGAGAAAGCTGGAGGGGCACAAGAAGTTGGCACAGGACACAGCCAGGGCACCTGACCCAAAGTGGCCAATGGTGTATTCCATACCGTGTGACGTCCCATCTAGTATAGGAACGGGAAAGTGGGGGCAGGGAATTGCGGCTCGGGGACTGGCTGGGTGTCAGTCGGCAGGTGGTGAGCAATTGCACTGCGCATCATTTCATAGAATCATAGAATCATAGAATCATTTCGGTTGGAAAAGACCTTCAAGATCATCAAGTCCAACCATTAACCATGGCCCCTAAACCATGCCCTGGAGTACCCTGTCCACTCGCTTTTTGAATACCTCCAGGGATGGTGACTCAACCACTTCCCTGGGCAGCCCATTCCAATGTTTGACAACCCTCTCAGTAAAAACATTTTTCCTAATATCTAACCTAAATCTCCCTTGCCTCAACTTGAGGCCATTTCCTCTTGTCCTATCTCCAGACACCTGACAGAAGAGACCAACACCCACCTCACTACAACCCCCTTTCAGGTAGTTGTAGAGAGCGATAAGGTCTCCCCTCAGCCTCCTCTTTTCTAGACTGAACAACCCCAGATCCCTCAGTCGCTCCTCATAAGACTTGTGCTCAAGGCCCCTCACCAACTTGGTTGCCCTTCTCTGGACACGATCAAGCAGCTCAATGTCTTTCCTGTAGTGAGGGGCCCAAAACTGAACACAGTACTCGAGGTGTGGTCCCACCAGTGCCGAGTACAGGGGAACAACCACCTCCCTGTTCCTGCTGGCCACACTGTTCCTGATACAGGCTAGGATGCGATTGGCCTTCTTGGCCACCTGGGCACACTGCTGGCTCATATTCAGCTCTCTGTCAACCAGCACGCCCAGGTCTTTCTCTGCCGGGCAGCTTTCCAGCCACTCCTCCCCAAGCCTGTAGCGCTGCATGGGGTTGCCGTGACCGGAGTGCAGGACCCGGCACTTGGCCGTGTTAAACTTCATGCAATTGGCCTCAGCCCATCGATCCAGCCTGTCCAGATCTCTTTGTAGAGCCTCCCTACCCTCAAGCAGATTGACCCTGCCTCCCAACTTCTTTCATTATTACTGTTGTCATTTTATTAGTGTTATTATCATTATTAGTTTCTTCTTTTCTGTTCTATTAAACCGTTCTTATCTCAACCCACAGGTTTTGCTTCTTTTTCCCGATTTTTTTCCCCCATCCCACTGGGTGGGGGGGAGTGAGTGAGCGGCTGCGTGGTGTTTAGTTGCTGGCTGGGGTTAAACCACAACAAAGTGAAACATCTTAAGCACGTGATTTTGGTTCCTAAGTTCACATTTAAGGAAATACACAAAACACAGCTAAAGAAATAGTAAAACATTCAGTCCTCTTGTTTATTTGGTTCAGCCAAAGCATTTAGAAAAAAAGGCATGTCTGTGTTATGATCTCATATGTGTTAATAATCTACACTTCCACCATGACTTGCTTTCAATAACAAGTTATTTGAAAAGTTTTCAAGTGGTAAGAATATCCTCCTATTCATATGACGAAGTATTCCATTGCTAATAAATTATAAAAAAAAAAAAGGTAAAAAAACCTTGAAGACCAAAACGACAACCATTTATATTTTAACCTGCTGTAATTTGAAACATTTATCTGTCAGAGTTCTGTTGAACTCTCCACTTTGGCTTGTGATATTCAAAGTTTCTGGGTGTACTTGAATTAAGCATTCAGTGATCATGTGGAAAATAATTCTTTCTGGAAAGTACAATGGAAGTGTAGCAGGGTAAAAAAAAATTATTTCCCTCCCCCTGCTCAACAAAAAGCTGCTTTGTTGCTATGACTCTCAGCCATCCTTATAGTTGAAAAAATAGCTAGTGGCTCTTTTGGGGGAAATGAGGTGTTCCTCTCAAGCATTTCCTCTTCCTTCCCTCCAAAAAGCTTCTCTCCTTTCTATTATCTTCTCCTTTGTTCCAACGAGAGAGAAAGGAAACTTCCCTCTTTCTGAGATTCACAATTCACAAACACCTACACCTTTTTGCTTAGTCAGTCAAAACTTGCTTAACCTGAAAAGGTTTGGCAGGCAGCTTTGTTATTCTGTAATTATTCCTTCTTGCATTTCTAGTAATGCGATAATGAAATTCATCATCATGTGATGCTGGAAGCTGCAACAGAAAGTCATCTTTCTATTTTGGTCTACCTAGGCCAATCTTTCTGACTTACACTCTTACAAACAATGCATGATCAGATGACTTTTGGAATACGTTTTGTATTGCCACTATGTGAGAAATGCATAGTTTGTAAACATCATATACATGAGAATTAAATAGAGAGGAGAAATAGACTGTATCACAACTCTACAAATTAAAAAATGATGCGTATACAAAGTAGGATGTTTATGGCTTTGTTTCAAAGAAGACTAGCTTCAGAATGAGCTTCCAATGATCTGTAAAGTCAAACAACCTCTGTTCATGGAGAACAGGAAACAGATTCAAGCTTAATAGAAAATACTATTTCTTTTTACAAAACTCCATTGTAAAACTGTGCATTAATATGGTCAAGTTGCAATCTATGATTCAGTTTCTTTCCTTTTTAAGTAGAATATTTCTGAGGGATCAAAAGTTAAACTACAAAATGACATCAGGATCACACTGATGTCAACAGTTAACACAGGTGAAGAAGAAAATATCGATCATTAAATAGGGAGCTGCCTTTTTTTGTAAGAACTTAGACAATTGTAAAGATAAAGAACACAAAGAGCCCTTCATGAAGCTAGTGAGCAGAGTTTGCATAAACAGGGATCCTTGTTACAGACAAAGGGGCACAAATACGGGGGGAAGGTATCATTGCTCTTATATTCCAGTTCAAGAACAGAGGTCAGTCAGTTGCCAAAATTCCTCCAGAAAAATCTCTTGTGTGAGATACCAGGACTGCGCAAAAGGAGGATGCATCGACCACTACACATCTTCCTGCCACAGACCCAGCCCATTTTCTTTTCACCCATAGCATTAAAATTTTGATCAAAAGATAATCCTAATTAAATCATCATTCTGAAATCAAATTATTAGAGTAAATTGACACAAATGGACTCCTGGGCATATCAAAGGCATTTCAAATACATCTAGTACTTCTGTCATTAAATGGATGATCTAAAATCTTTTCAAATTTTGGATTAATCAGTCCTGAAGTCCAGCACTTTGTGCTTGGATATAAAATGCTGCTGTATATATGTAATGTAACAAAACTAGGAAAAAATTTTAATTTATATTTTAGCATTAAAAAACCCCAAACAAATCAGTAATATCTAAATTCTTCTTGTGCACAGTAGGGCCTACTCCTCATTATTAAGTCAAGTATCTGACATATTCTCATAGATTTTTCTTTAAACTCAAAGGGAGAAAACACCACATTTCACCAACTTTTATTAGTTGGCATATTCATCAGGCAAATCCAATCTCTAAATAATAATGTCTTTTATGTTGCCATCAAGAGAGCAACATGCCAGAAGCTATTAATATTTAAAGACTAAAACCAAAGTAAAATCATTGTAAATTATCTACCAGGTATTTCTATGGGCCTAGATTCTTTTGCCATGCTCCATCATACATGGTAGCTAGCCCTGTGAATAATTCTATGCATAAGAGGTAAATTTTAGAGCAATTGCTAATAAAATAAGCAGCTGCTCAACATGAAAAAAGAGTAAAAGAAACTGATCTAAAGAGAAAAGTAACTCAAAAGGTGAGGAAGAATTTAGTATGTTATTTAAAAAGGCTCAAGTACATCTTTAATATTAAAAGCTAAATATTTCATTAGAGAAAGTAGACCTGTCAGGTAAATAATGTTACTGTACTACAGTTATTCTCATGCTGTGTTTATTAGGATTTTTATCAATCTAGTCTATATAATATATGGAGAGTGATTCCACAAAATCAAGACTGAACTTTTACTGAAGAAATATGATGCACTTAGCAACATGAAGGAATAACCAAAACTCTGTTCAAAAATCAGTTCTTCCTTTCATAGGGATTCTGATAAAGAACATTGGAAAAATCATTATGATCTTTTATGCTTTTGTTAAGTACTTCATAAAATCAAAAGGAAATTAACTAAAATATTAAAGAATAAAGAATCCTGGTGAACAAATAAATATAAATACAGTTTTCTGCTAGAGAGGACTTTAACTTAAGATTTTCAACTCTCATCACATGTTTTCCAGCATGTGATAAAATCACAGAATACAGTGAAAGTCATCTCAGTTACTTTATTTACTATTCAACATACTTCAGGGTCAAAGAAGAGTTTGAAATGTGCTAGTAAGCATTTTGATGCTAAGGATACTGAGAGAATAGTGATCATATTGAATAAAGCTGACTGGAAAACACTGTTCTTGCCAAAATTAGTTAAAGTTTTTCAGTTACATAGATTTTTATTAGAAAATATAGATTTGTTGAAAAATAATTCTCCATGGGAAGACATTCACTTCAAAAAATTGACCAAGTAAAGTGGTTGAGACAGTAATAGACAGCAGTCTGATTTTTGCTGAGGGCACAGGATACTAAAGCAGATCACATTTAAAATACTTGAAGGCAACAGGATTTACTGAGGGTAAAAAGTCCCTCGGCTCTGAACAAATTACAATAAATTCTGAGAAGTCTCTATTCACTGTCACCATGGAATTTTGATTAATTTCTGAAACAAAGGATGACCAGCAACGTCGGTCAAAAATTTGTCTAAGCTTGAGTATACTTTTGATTTTCCCTATATTGAGAAAGTTTTCTTCATATATCTCTGAAATAGCACAGTCAGTTTCTGCGCTGGAAAGCAATTCCTGTTCCATTCACAGCTTGCTTCCCATTAATACTATTCACATTAATGGTACTCAGTAGTATAAAGCTTCTTTATAGAGGGTACATGTAGGGTTAAGCTTTAACTATATAAAAATCTGACAACAGATAACACAGTACAGGAGTCTTATAATCTGTTCAGAGCCCTCATCTCTTCCAGCCTCTTGCAGTGAAATGAGTATTCTTTCTAGTGTCATTTCAGAAAAGGAAAATGATGAATACTGCTCATTCTGCACTAATACACATGCACATCTCTCTTCCCTGCTGTCATTTGCAATACTTTAGAACAGAATTTTGTCTCATTACTCGTAAAGTACAGAACCTAGCACTTCTTTCTTTCCATTTTTCCCATTTCTACTACTCCAACTTTAGATAATCACATCTTCTGAATGCCTCCTGCTACTTCTTCTAAGTTAAACTTTTAAAAAAGTGCAAAAAATTCCTCACCCACCCCAAGAAAATTTTCATATGCATTTGTTGAATTCTAGTAAAGGTAAGAAGAAGGAATCTTAATAATTTAGTTCTCCCACAGAATACTGTACCACTGTAGCTGTTACTACAGAGCAATGCTCCCATAAACAACATATTAACACCACAGAATAATACTGATGCTTCATAAACAATGTAGTGTTATTATAATAGTACCATATGCAAACTGATACTGGATGACTTTCTATAAAATTTATTTAAGATGGCCGAGCTTCATTTAATGCAAATCAATCAGAAGGCAGATTTAAGCCATGTTAATACTAACTTAGTTCTCTAAACACTAGGCATTCTTTTGGTCATTACAGTAAAATAAAGAAGTTCACACCACTTTGTGCGTCAAAAGCAAACTGTCCATGTAGGTCATCCATTCCTGTGAGGAAGATGTGGAAGCCAGAGACGGAAGACAGGCATGTTACCCCCTGTTGGCTAATGACTACTTTGAATCAGATGTTCAAAGCCCACATGATTCAGCCCTGACATATATGGACAAAAATGAATATGAAGGTCCACATATCTGCTTGTATAAGTATTAAGATTCAATGTTGCAGATGCTTTTCTGTTTAAATCCTGAGTACTACGTACACCACATCTGAGGTGGAAGGCACTCAGCCCTCCCTTTGCAGAAAAATGAAGTTTATGATCCAGTTTGCCTTTTCCGTCTCTTTTATGAACTTACATTGGTTCCTTATTGAGAAAATGGCAATCATTTGGCAATATCCAGTAAGAATTAAAAAAAAAAGGGTATAGATTGCTCTGTGACCCATCAGCCTAATGAAACTTGGTTTCTCACAAATATTTGTCTTCTATCACTCAGTTCTGCCTTTTCTCTTCACTTTCCCTTGGCCCAAAATTTTGTCCTCTTTCACAGTAAACCCATGTCTCCTATAACATGCTACCAGATAATAGGCAGAGTACATGGTGACTAGACCAAATATATAAGCCAAATGACATGCCAGCACGTATATGGCAGTTGGCCTGCCATTACTTATGTGCAGCACATATGGAAAACATGCCCTTTCCTCTCTGCAAGATACTAATTCAGTAGTTCATTTTGTAAAGTTGCTGATTAGGACAAAACTGGTAGAATGTATTTCTGAGACTCCAATTTCTATTTCAAAGTTGACTCAATCTGATCAATGGGCTTAAAAAGTTATTATGAGGGGACTGCAAGAGAAAAAAAAAAAAGATGACTTCATAAGCTTCATTTTCTAAAGAAGCCAGACTATAAAAGAAGCAAAAGAAAAATATAAAGAATGCCCAGGTAGCTAATAAGTAGTTAACTATATACTCACTGGAAATAGCCAATTTACTTCTGGACAGAGCTGATTATTAAGGCAAAAAAACAACCTATATGAGGTAGAATAACCACCAGGAGCTTTATTAAAGAGAGAAAGGGTTTCAAAAAAATTTTAATGCTACCTAAAATTGATCCAGCAGTTAAACTCCTTGTACTAGGTCTATAAGACCTCTCATAAGTAAACACATTCCTTATGCTAGTAAATAATTTCACTATACTCATCAAGGACAGTCATCATGAATGCAAGATGAGTTCACTTTAGCATTGTCACTGGATTAGTTTGCCTATTTCATTGCTAGCTGTATTCACTACTGCGTACTTTTTTTTGTCATTTCCCTTAAAGGTTAATCACCTGCAGCACCTTTTAAATAGCCCTAAGTTCCATATTACAAACAAACCCTTAAAGTTTCCAAAAATTTGTACAAAACTTTTATCTGTGGCTCACTGAAAGTGTGGGAAGGTCAGAGCTACAATCATACAGTCATTTGCAATCCTCTAAAAACTCATTTCTCTCTGTAACTTGTATTTGAATCATAGATGGCTTCTGTGGCAATGTTCACGTCATATATTTTAATACAGAGAAATATGTAGCCCTTTTCCACTATTTTTTTTTCAGTAGGCATGATGTAAAAGTTAAATCTGCAATAGATATAAAACTTCATAACGATGCTGCCATTTAAAATCAATGCATTTTAAGTATGATTCCTGATCACTTTCAAATATACAAAATACATCTTGTTCCTTTGAAGGGGATGGCGGAGAGGGACCCAAGTGCTTTGGAGTAACCTGTGGGCAATACAGTAGAAGAACATGAACAGTTCATGTTCTAAACACTGACATCAAGCCTTTAAAGCCTGAACTTGCAGATAGGCTAAATTTGTCCTTCAATATTTAAGGTAGATTACATTTTTTAAAGTATCAGTTGCAAAATCAACCACTGAAAAACTGATTATTGCTGAAAGCTGTACTAAAAGTCATGTGTCAGCCTGAAATCTCCATCTGATCTTCAGTTTTCTCTGCACACCAACATAAACCCCTCCCAGTCTTTGTAGTTTCTTCTCAGGGTTAGAAGCTTTCTTTTTCCTCTGTGATCCCATTATAACCAGGCTTAGGGGTGTATCTCTGCTCTATAATCACATTGGAATTGACACCGTACTTAGGACTTACAGCAAATCCAGAGTTTTCAGGGTAAATGACAGAACACAGGAAGGTTACAGGTGAAGAGAGGTGAAAGAACAGAAGTCCCTCTGTGTTTCCTCATTTGTCTTTTGTAATTTTCTTTGTTGTAGAGCCTAGAAAATTTGATAGCAGCCAGACTTTTCAGACTGCTGCCTATAGTTGTGGGATGCATAAGAGTGCATTGTATACTTTTAGTACATCATCAGCAGCACTACAATAGTGGTGTTAGCTCTTTTTGTTCCTAATAATCATACATTCTTGCTGCATGGTACCTTGGAACTACTACTACAAAGGCTCAGTGGATTTCAGAAATTAGAACATTTCCTGTGTTAGGCCACGCTTTCCAGTTAAAAACGCCTTAACTAGGAATACTGAACTCACGCTGTATGTTGAAGGCTCACCTAAAGAAATCCCAGTATGTATTAGGCAAGCTCCATTTCTCAAGCTTTGGGGACTTTCACACAAACCTAAAATTTTTCTGCAGTAAGGAGATAATGTGGAAATGTAATTTGTCTGCTTCTGTGGCTTTATCTCATTTAGTTTTAAATATACGTACATTTCATGATACAGTTTACTTGCATTTTCACAATGTTTCACTCAGAAGAAAAAAAAAATCCAAAGAGAAACCTTTTATAAAGAAAAAACAGCATCAGTACTCAAGGAATATACCTATCAAAGAATTTTGTTCTCTGTGGACATACAGATAGACAGGGGGTGGAAGGAAAGTGACCGCTAGCGTAGCAGGTATAGCATAAAATTCCTATTAACTACAAAATGTGGCACAGAAAATTTATTTCCTATTGTGGTGGGTAATGTGGCCAGCTCCCAGGAAAAAAAGAGAATTAGTACCATATAAACACACATTAACTAGTGAAATTAAAGCTGTTCTTATTTGCTTAATGTCCAATCCAGTTTTAGCTTCAAGAAATAATATGAGATTTGGAAAGAAATGGGAAACACTGGTTTTGAGATCTTCAACTTTTCCCACCATTTTTCATACTACTAAAAATTTTGATACCTGTAGGTATAGATATGTTTCAGAAACCATGCTAAGGTATGATACACTAGGCTTGAGGTCTGGTGACTTTTGTGGCTTTTCTACCATTGTCTCTAAACTTTGGAGACATAGCTAATTCAAACTGTGGTGGTGTTCTGTTTTTTCTTGCATTTTTTTTTAAACTGTGTAGAAATACATTCAAGGTGTACAGATAATGTTAACCAGATTGAAGCCAATGGGAGCATACACTCCATTGTACTAATATGCTCCATATTCACTAATCCAACATATGCTACAAACATCATCTGAAAATAATTGTTTTTCAATTCTTATAGCTGTCCTCCTAAAGTCAAGAACATAATGATAAATTGTTAGGAATGTAGTAACATTCTACAACCCCTGAGAAGGAACACAAACATTCAAAATATAAGTGCCTTATTATTAGGTTCTTGGCACTGTTTTGTGTCTATGTCATGACTGTTGCTAGGAGCATTCTTTTCATCTTCTCAGTCTTTCCTTCCCTACGTGTGTTCTGTGTTGCAATTGCCAGTTGTGTCTTTTTGTCGGTTTGGGTATATAAATGCACTTTATACACAGAACTAAACTCTGAAAGAGAGAGGCTGATACAGACTGTTGTTGCCTGATTGTTAATGGAGAAGTTCACATCAGAAACAGAACTGTGATCTGCATGAGTTCTGTTAACTTCCAGGTAGAATTCCAATTTTAACCTTAGATGGTTTGGGGAGACATAAAAATAGCCTTTCTTCTCTATGATAGAGTGCCACATCCCAGAACAATACAAATATTGAAGTAGACTCCTGCTACTGAAATGAAAAATAAACAAATATGAGGTTCATTTCTTCGATTTGAGCTGAAGGTTTGTTTGTCATGTTAGGCAACCTCAATATGAATACAATCATCTTCCTGCGTATTGACATAAAACTAGTTTTTCTTTTGCAATTTCCCCTGTAGATTACTCACTTGATTCAGTGAAACATAATACCTTAAGCATGTCTTGATTACCTAGGTTTTTTAATGTCTGTTGTCCATCCTCCTAAAATTCCAACAATTCTCTCAAGTGAAAATTAGTGATTCCCAAGCAAATTTACAAATAACATCACCAAATAATATAACCTTTTTCCATTCACGGGCATCTTACACTGTAATATAAATATTTAACAATAGCACAGCCGTTTTCTACTGTAACAAGACATTTCAAACATGTCCAGCTGAGTCAAGTAAGACAATTTTAAGAAACTAGAGATGTCTTCTTCAAGATCAAAATTAGATTCTTTTAATTGCTTTTTGGTTTTTGTTTTACTTTTGCATGATAAACATGTGACCACACCAACTTTAGACTCTATGTGGGTTCATTCATGATAGTTTGATTTTTTTATGATTAATTTCTGTCTTGTATACTATTTTTGTCCTGCATTTCTCAACAGTGTTTCCTCCAAATAAGGAAATATTAAAGAGAATCACTAGCCAGTAGACTTGTCCTAGATAAACAGCAGAAAATCCCTGAACAGATTAGCGGTTTGCGAATATTTTAATGGTTTGCTCTGAGACAAAAGTCTGGACTCCTTTAATGCAAGCAAGGATTACAAATGTAGTCTCATACTGGGGCTAGCTCTTCAGTTCAAAATTCTGCCACCAAACCAGCAAAATATCTGTCAGGCACAGAAGAATATAACTTGTGATCCACCTAGTGTTTAAAAGTCACGAGGGTGTTTTTGTATATTCTAGGGTAAGGAGGTACCATGAGAAAAGCTGACAGAAAAAAGTACAGAAAAAACTCTTGGACTAAAACTTTTGAGCACATTCAAGAAGGACAAGCAAGGTCTGTGCAGGTGTAGTATATTTCCAGAGATATAAGATTTCTCTGTGAAAATCTGACCAGGGTTGATGTGCTGTATGGGCAATATATACTGTCACTTAGTGCCAAAAATACACAGAAAGTCTGTAGCTTTAGTAGAACTCTTGGAGTATGAACTAGCTACACAAAGTATTGTGTGGGCTAACACTAATTTCTGCAGTTTTAGACTATTGGCCTTTTAATATCTATGGCTAGACAACCCATACATGCAGGAATCCTCAACACAGAGACATATGTGGAATCCTACAGCCTACATAATCCAGATGAGCATTCAAGAGCATATTGGACCAGAGGAATTACATGAATTATAGTACTTCATATGTAGGAAGGAAGTTCAGGATAGTTAGAAACAGTGGTTGTTCTGCTGCCTAAAAAGATTTTCTGAATTTTTTTAAGATTACAGGATGACAGCCACTAAATCACAAAATATCTGCAGCTGCTTCATGAACTCAACACCGTAATCTTTAGAATAACTTCTGATCAGACCTTGTTGACAAATAACAGGCACCTAAGGTTGAATTAAAACAAAGTATCTGCTAACCTACAAGGTCAAATTCTCTTTCACTTACAGTCTTTCCCATCTTTCTGAACTGTTTTATCATCTAATTTCAACAGTAAAATCAGTAGGACCTGACACAAACTCAGATATTTCACATCCTAGAAGAGCTTATTAACCCCTACATGACAAAATGGGAGCATAATCTTCATTTCAGAAAGTGACGCCTGCCCAGTGTTTAGCGGGGGGGGAAAGAAAATTAAATGACAGGGGTGGCAAGTCATTCTGAGTTGGCTACTCAACACCTAACATTAAGTGTTCATACCCGTTTCCTGAATCTTCCCTTCAATGCTGCAGCTGCACACTATGCTTGTAGATTTAGAGCAGCTTCTTATTCATTTCCTCTTCTAGATTCTGTGATGGCAGAAGCTCCATTAATCAATGCAAGACTAGCTAACAAACTAATTTCACCCATAAAAAATGCATGTTTTCTATCACTAGTTGGACTGTTTTTGCATTAAGGTTAGAGTTGCCATCTATCTGACAGCTGTCAACAGATAAAATTTATAGGCTCTAGTTTATGTGTTTCTTGCCAGACTATATAACCAGCTCACTACAAATATATCTTTATCTAATTTTTAATTACAACCATAAAATCAGCCTTTTCCAACCAGTTTTATCTTTGATAAGCACTCAAATTCAGATTTTACTTATCTGTGGGTGGCTTACAATTCTCACAGGCTTTCTTCTACCTCACTAATGTTTTATCCTATCAGATATCTTCGGTCTCTCACTGCTGCTCCTAAACTGGCTGCTATATTTTGATGTGATAAGTCAAAGATATTTTAATATTTCAAGTCCACCCTACCTGAAAAGGTTTTCACTCAAACAACTATTGCAGTGAAAAAAGATGAATATTTTTCCAAGTAGACAAAAATAATTGTAATGACTACTTGCTCTCCTGTTGTAATTTTCAGTAATTCATGAGTCAAGTTCTATTTTAAGAGAAATTTAAATAAATCTACAGTGCCTATTAGACTCTACTCTGTTATGTACCATAGTTTGTATACACAGACATTCTCAGCTCATGGACAATATAGCTTTTGAGATCTTAGATCTTTTCTGGAAGCCACTACGCTACACAAGGCAACAAAATATATCTAAACCAGATTATTTGCTCAGTGCTGTTATAGAGAAGATTACAAAAATTGAGTGTTAACAACTAAAAATTTCATTGGGCACCACTGATAAATTTAATTTTTTTTTCCAGGAAAATTCTGACTTTTCTTTGAAATTATCCGTGGAAAATAATTTTGGAATGATATTTCATCAAATATATATATATATATATGGCATTAAAATAATGATCTTTTTTTCCCCTCTATTTAGATCTTAATTTTTGCTTTTGAAATGCTGCTGCATAGGGAGGTAACTTTCCTATTCTGCATAGGGTTTACATACAAAGAATATAAACATCAAGTTTATCCTTATGTAGATGCCTGAAAACCTGTACGCACTGAAGTTTTACTCAGAAAGCTTGCATAGGAATCTAAATGATATCTCCTACTTTAATCCATTTCACATTTACAGGATGCATGCCTTTTGTTTAAGTCCTGTAAGGAATGCAATCAAGTAACCTTGGCCTCCTCTATTAAAAATCATATTATTGTCTGGAGTGAAAAAAAGTGTTTCCATGTCATTTAGTAGCTTTTTATTTGTAGCAGTGTATTAAAAGCATTAGACAGTACACAACGGTTTTTTCAGCACCTTCAATAGGGGTGTAAGTTCACCAGTCATTTAGCATACCAAAAGTAACTTTTATATGTTCTAATTTCTCTTCAAAATTTCCCACTCCCTTAATGGTGAAATGAAGTGATTATATGCAATATAGAATTTATCTGTCTAAACAATAAGCTCAGAAAACCAAATGACAATAATTAAAACAAATTCCAATGCATTATACCCTTAACTTCAACATCTTTTCAAACATTTATATTGTTAGACAATAGTTTTTTAAACTAAAAAAAAAAGGGGGGGGGGAAGTATTCTAGCTTTATTTTATGCCATTCAAAAACAAATGGTTGCTTGGATTTGCTGGATTTTAATCAAATATTTTTAACAGAATTTTCACAGCACTGCTCAAAACTTTAAGATACTAAAGAAAAGAGAAATTAAGAAAAGGAAAGGAAAATAAAGTTTGCTCGCCTGGCACATAAACATGAGGTTTTGCATTTCTTACAGTGCGAGGTCTTCACTGCAATAGACCAATTTTCTTTCATGTTCATTTTTCCTTGTATTTTAGTTTAGTAAAATTATTACTTTTATAGGAAAAAAAATACAAGTCTGTCAAAAAGGTAGAAGTGTTACAGTTTTAAGATCACAGGTTCATCAAGAAATTTTTTTGTGTCATTTGGATTAAGCTTTAAACCATTTTGGCAATAAACTTACTTTTGAGGTTCTAAAAAAACATATGAAATGTGAACAACAGAAGTACATAATACATCTTTGCTGCACTGTATATTTTATACCAAATCTATTCAGTATGATAACACACTGCAAAAGCTTAGTCAAAATTCCAGCACATCTTGAAATTAGCAACTAAAGCACACACAGCAAACACATTATCTTAAACACAATTACTATAAAAGAGAAAGTCTAGCATTTGACATCTCCTTAGGACATTTCTGTGTAAACTTGCATGTCAAGCACACGGTGCTCTGTTGGTGATATGTGCGAACTGGAATCAAAGTAACACTAATTTTGTAGACATTAATTATTACTGAAAAAGTAGGCAATGTTATACCACCTATTAACCGCAGCTCTCTTATTAAAATACAAGCAGCAAATATAGTTTTAGTACCAAGTAATTAGCTAATACTTTCATATCTTTGAAGAAATCCCAGCGACTATTCAGACTATCATTTAGACTATAATCAAAGACTGTCACTCCATCGAGGGGCAAAAAAACATGCTTTGATTTTTCAAATATCTATTTTGTAACATAAATATTTCTGGTTTTAGAAATGAATAGATAATACATATTCTGCTAAGTCTCATAGTTGTATCGCTGAAGGGAAGAAGCAGATCAAATCCAAATGTATTGCACATTTTCTGTTATGTGAATAATGTAAAAACCACAAACTAGTTATCAATTTTTCAGATAACATAAAATAGAATGGTTTATTTTTTCATTATATGAATTTCATTATTTAGTAGAATAAAATGACTGCTCCATTATTTATCATTTGCTGTTTATTTATTTAGTATAGGGCTAGCCAAATATTTCGGCCCAACAGCCAAAAAGTCAGTTTGATATTCTTCAAGATGACATTCTTTCTAACTCCAGAAAAACATGTCAAAATATAAAAGGTGAACAAAAAAGGAGGAAGACATACCCCGTTCTCCTTCTCTCAGGAAAACAAAACAAAACCAAACAAACAAAACCCCCCACAGAAACAAAAAAGACGAAGCTATGGAATATTTAGTACTGAGAAAATAATAATGAAAAGGAATATACCAAAAGTAAGGCATTTCTATGTGCCTTAAAAAGCTTAGTGGAGGAATTCTACACATCTAAAATGTTTCTGATTTTTCCATTCTGGAACTTGCTTTTAGTTTCTGTTTTACATGTGACATAACCAAGTTTCAGAATTCCATACATAAGCATTGGCATTTAAATGAATGCAATGTATATTTCAAGCTCTTGATCATATATTTGCGTGGAAAGACTGGGCAGACTCACAGACTCAGTATGCAGTGGTCTGCCCCTCAGTCATTTCACCCCAGGCTTCATGTGGCTCTAACAAATTCACTTGATGTAATATGGATTTCAGTTCCTGCTTCTGAAAGGCTTACCTTATCTTGCAGAGCTCTTGGGGAAAAAAAGAACCACTAGTAACTGAGGGCATACAGATACTGCAAATAAAGGTCATGTTCAGTAGCTGGCTGAATTGCATGTATGCTTCATAACTTTGACAAAACCAGATATTAACATGACATGAGCAGTCCTTCAAATTAGAGGATGTACATCCTATAGACACTTTTAAATTTAATGTTACCCTTGCAGCTTCTGCTGTTGTTTTTCATGACTGATAAACTGCTACTGTTTTTTTTTTAATTAGAAAATAACAACATATTTAGCCCCTAGGATCTCCTGTTCACTGACTTCTAGAAAAGCTTTCCCCTCTATTTTTTTAGTGGAAAATCTAATATTTCTCAAAGTAGTGTCACCATCTCAAATTACAAAACATTCAGGACAGAGTAAAAAGTTGTGAGTCAGTTGGCTTTCTTTGTATGCATGAAGTGATTCACACAGTCAATGTAAGGCTTGCTAGAGCTCACAAGTCCTGAGTCAAACACAAAGGAAAAATTAAGGCACAAATAACTGCATTGGTTCACTGGTGTCCAGACTTTCTCTCTCATTTTGAGAATAGTGCCAGAAGAAGTGCCCAGGTCTCCCTCTTAGTATCTTAAAACACTACCCTGGTTGGTCTGATGTCCAGCTCCATCTTCTACAGATGCCATCTTGGATGACAAGAGCTATGATTAAATTGGCTGGTCAAAATTATGTTTAATAGAGAGGTATTAATTTCAAAAGAAAACTAAAATGCACTGCTTCCATCCATTGCTGGAAGATGGCAGGATTTTTTTGGCCCCTATTTTTGTGCTAATCACAGCCCACCTTTTCTACCTCAACTTAATCCATGAATGTAGAACTTTTCTATGCAAAATCACACTATTGGCAAGTGACTTCATAATGTCTTATGATAGTGTCACTGGTATTTGTAAAGCAAGAGCATTTTCGTGAATTGAATCAGTCTGAAAAGAGCTAAAAATTTTTAAATGACTGATCTCTACCCAATATTTTCCAAAGAGTAAGGGAGCAATTTTGTAAATGTATTGCTAAGATACTTTCATGGATCTTTGAAAAGGATTATTTTCTGTTTTATAAAAGCTTTCAGAACGATGTGCTCTGATTTAAGTCTCTGTTTGCAGTCAAAATCTGGCACACCTGCAGAATCCTACAGAATTCAGTCAGGCTCAACATATGTATATAAGATTCTGCCCATACAGAAAACCTTTTGACTCTATGGCCTGCAAAACGTGATTGCACACTAGTTAAAAAATCCTCATACTCAATTTAGTTTTCAGTAAAATTCTGTTGATTAGATAATTTAAAAAATCAGTAATCTATTTTGCACTACTGTTTGCAGGTAAACTAATGTTTCTCAGGAACCAGTGTGATTCAAGAGTTCTTAAAGTGTGATACAAAAATATACCATGAACTAAAATAGCTTCTTTGTGTACACTTAATGTTCTATGAATGAAGGCATTTTTCAACTTTTTTCTTCAAGTTGTCCTTCCAGTGCCCTAGCTGAAACTAAAAAACATCAAATTCTAAGCCTGTTTAATTTAGAATAGCAAAGAATTAATCCTAATAATGAAATAACTCCGTATGTCGTTGTCTTTGAATCATTAGAGGATTTGCAGATAGTATCTTGTGAATGCAAACAAGATAATCATACAAGCACAGATACCAAATAGCCTTTTTTCCAAACACTGGTGGGCATGCATATTCAACAAAATGCAAATATTGACTTTTCTGATAGCAACTAGATCAGATTGCTAAAGTGTCTGATGAGACACTGTAATCCCAGTGTGAGAAACAGTACCGACCTTCGTGCTCTGTATGGCTAGCATGTACCTTGCTTGCATTTATGATACCCCTAACCTCTATGCATTTGCCACAATTGGAAGAATAAAGTAGACGTGGAAAAGGGCAGTCTCAGTCAGTATAGAAAAGCTTTAAAGAAAGTAAACAGGCTTCATGTCTTATAATATCTCTCTGGAGACACAAGGTAAGGAAGAAATGTCATTTGCAATTGACCACTTATAAAGATAAGTAGGCACATAAAAAGACTCTTTTTTCTTAATAAGCAAGGAAGGATCGTAACAGGTCACACACCTGCACGTTCAGCAATTGGTATGCCCAGCAAATATGTTAGAATATAGACATATGAAAAATGTTAATGTTTTAAAGAGCATTGATCCAGACTCAGTGTATACAGCCATGCAGACAGTCACATTTTGGTGACATGCTTTACCAAGAAAACTCCCAACAGCTTCCCCCCCCCAAAAGAAACCTTAAACTGAGAAACATCTATACTACTGGATACTTCAGCTGATATGTTTTAATCTTGAACTACGTTACACTTCCAAATCTTGCCTAATCCAACACTTCAAATAGGAGTGGAAATAAAGAAATGGATGGAAAAAGGCTCAAGATTTCTTGCTATTTTTATTACACTTGCGGTAGATTACTTGATACCTTCAAATGGGTGTTTAAAATATGTATTTAAAGCCTATTAAAGAAAGAAATGCTTTTTCCTAGGTTCTTTTTTCTGTTTTGGGTAGATACTCTCTTTTTACACATTTTTTACTGACCACAAGCAGGAAACAGAGAGATGCTACACGACAAACTTGAAGTAACAGTTTGAAACTTTTTCCAAATAACTTTTTTTTTTTTATCAAAGACTAGCGCATTTTTTTATTCATCACAGCAACAACATCTGCCATCAGAAATTTGAAATTCACACCCAGTCCTCACTACTGATTCTGTATACATTTTGGAGTGTGCCACATTCTTTTACTTCAATAGTAAGGACAAAACACAGACAGAAATATATTTTAAACAAACAACAATCCCTACACTGTTGAAATATCTGTCATGAAGCCTTTGAGAAACAAATGGTTCCATTGCTGTGCCTCTGGAAAATTTTACTCCTGTCTACTCTAAGTTATTGTATGGGTCCGATGGCAAATCCTTAACTCGTTCTTCAACTAAGGTACTTATTTTACTCAACAATGCTTTTTTGCAGACGCATTAAGGGAAAATCATTTGCACCAGATGATGAGGTGGGGTTTTTTGCTCATTTGTTTGTTTTTTTAAAATTTATTTAACATTACCTTCATATAAAGGTAAAGCACAGAAGGATAAGAAAATAAGGGAAACAAACTAATTCCCGGTCTTTGGGAGCCGAAAAAAGCCCGTACTCAGGGCTTGTATTAAAGATGTTACATAAAACCTAAAAAGCCTGTTAGTTGATAGAGCTCATCTTTGTGATGCCATGACATTGCTTTTACTGCTACATAAGGACAACCTGACCACTTCCCTCAATAGAATGAAATGCCACCTTTCAACAATAGTTTTTCTTTTACACTGAATTATTTTAAAAAGCAAATATTTAAACTTCTATTGCAGAGATCTGAAATGGGTTCTAATAAATCAACATGTGATAAGAGTCACTTTTTAAAATTGCACTCGGTATGGTCAAACATATTTGCTGTTCACTTAAGAATCGTTGATGCATTTTTCCAAACAGCAAAGCTTATGAGCCTGTGAAAACAATTTATTATTGAGTAACTTCATAAGATTTTTCTTTGCATCAGTAATGTTTAGAGTGGTCTCTGTCAAGCTAATAATGTTTTTAAGCAAAGTTAGAAGGGCACAGAACAAAGAATCAGGAGTCATAAGTAATTCAGGTTGAAAGGGACCTTGTGAGGTCTCTGGTCCACGCTCCTGCTCGATGCAGGGTCAGGTATGAGGTCAGACCAGGTTGCTCAGGGTTTTATGCAGCCAGGTCTATCTCAAATTTATGAACAGTCTGAATAATGACCAGCCATGTCCAAAATTATCTATATATTATTACCAGCATCTATCCCAATATATAATTTAAAGCAATCTTTACCATGTAGACAAATTTCTGCATTCAGCACCATTAGCTAGCTTTCTATGGAAAAATAGTTTCATACTTGTTTCAGCATGTTTTCTGTCTACCCTTACACTAATGCAAGGTACAGAAAATACTTGCACTGACTGCCTTAAGCATCTAACTTAAGCTTCTGATTTATGTATTTATTTCCTACATTGAAACTAAGTGTTTAAACTTAAGTGGAAAACAGCAAGTACCTGCAAAAGGGTTATAATTTCATTAGATAAACATGTAAAGAAGTGTAGACGATGTGAAATCATGTGAAATTCCCCTTTGTTTTACAGGGGTTTTTTATCTCTAGAGGTAAAGATAACAAACGTTTCAATGATGCACATGAACAAAAAAAAGCTAAATTGGTCAATTAGTGTCAATATATACTATTAAATTGTATTTACCAAGTTATAATTAAAACAGTTTAAAGCTAATCTGCATTTTGACCGAGATATTGAAGAGCTTAGTAACTGTGCCACCTTAATTGTGAACAAGTGGGAGCCTAGATTCACTCTTCACACAATTAATTCCCTGCTAAATTTGCAAAACACAGCAAAACTAAAAACTAAAGCCCCATCTATTTATGGCTCAGTCCTGACATTTTATGTGTGTCTATGTCTGTGAACATATACACATGTATTTCTATAAGTTTATCCATATATATTTACATAGGAGCCTGTTGAACCGCCCTAGAAAGAGTCTGTTTAAGTAATATAAATACATTCTTTTTAGATTTTATGATGCTGTATGACTTCTGCCAATTTTATTTATGATACTCGTAACTCTATATACTGCTTTTATTTTGAGATGTCAATGACAATTATAAAGAGTAACAAGATTTTTCAATGTTTCTGGGGAAAGAAGGTCAGATTACTGCTAATTAGACCAGAGTGCAAGCTACATAAATGATCCTTTGAGCACAGAACCTATGATACCAGAATATTATATTATTGGGTTTTTTTCACCATTTGTAGAGCATTTTTAGTGGGCAATTATCCTTAAAGCTACAAAATCACAGCTTTTACATTTTATGAGGAAGAATCAATGTGTGCTAATTAGAACCTTGGTGGCACTTACAATACAAATGATTTTTTTGTATGCCTTTCTATTTGCTAAAATTCTTTATTCTTCCCTGCCTCCTGAGAGCCTTCATTTAATCAGCTCTATGCAGGATTTTATAAAACTAAGAAAAATGCATTGTTTAATATTCTTAGATTTATTTATTTTTGAACCATAATAAAACTTTTTCTTAAATTTCTATTCAAGCAATGCCATCATTGATTTTTATGGTGTTTTAAGAGAATAAAAACATCAAGATTTGACTGATTATTGCTAGTGGGCCAGCATTCACAATTGTATCTGTGTTCTTTGTGCATAATTTAAATAGAGAGTAATTGGAACTGTATTATCAAGAATTTTTGTATTGAGATCCTGCCAGCATAGCAATCTAAGCCTATGCTTAGGCTAAGTCTAGACAGGAAGCCAAATGCTAGGAAAACAAAAATTCACAGCCAGTGCACCATATGTGTGAATAGATTCTACATGCTACAAAGTCCAGCAAGCATGAAGAGGAGAAAGCATCCTGCTATATCACTTTGCTTTTGGATACAAATACACTTGCTTATAGAATGGTATTTAGATGTGCAATCATTTGTGTCAAATCTCTTAGATTATTTAACCAAGGATCCACCAGGACTTTATCAACCATGGATTTACCTTTTAACCAGTTCCTGTGCAAGAAAATTGTGATAGATGTATGGACAAAAATCTGTGCTATTGTATTTCTTTCCCAGGCTGGAAACGCTGATAAACAGCTTTTTGATCAGTAACTGTTACCTAAACAGCCAAATGCCTCCACTTGTAGCTATGCAGGGCCACACAGAATGACAGTTTGTTACTACCATTGCCATGATAGCATATGGCTATCCTTTCAGTATCTGAGCAAAACAAAATTTGGCGAACCTTATTGTCAATTCTTACAATTTTGTAAGACAAACTTTTTCTGACAATTATCCATACATTATATAGATCAAAAAATCTTTAAGAATCAGTAGGAGTTTATTCTATTAGGATTTCAGATAACATCTTAAAGACTAGAAAATATTTGAATGAATATTAATTAATAAAATACAATTTTTTCTTAAAGAGTCATCAGGCCCTCCAAGGTGATGGAAACATAGGTTAAACAAACAATATGCAGGTAAAGATATGCTCTAAATTGAGTGTTCCCCTGCACTGTTTTCACTCAGACTATCCCATAAAGTCCACTCCTCTTTGGACTCTGAAACTGAAAGCTATGTGTCCCATGACTATGAAAAAAGCTAGAAGTGACTTCAAGTACTTGACCTCTAAAAAGCTTTAGAAGTTCAAAGGCATATCCTACCCTTGGATATTCAAGGGAGGCTGCATTTCAAAGCCTTACACATGTTCTCTCCTGACAACACAGATTACTTTCTGCCATATCAAATCACCAAAGATATGAATGGCTGGTATGAAAAATGGAGACTTAGCTTACACAAAATCAGGCACAGGTGGGAAAGAACCCTGAAAAAGGTGGCTTTAGAGAAAATGATCCAGGCTATGGCTACACAACTAGAGTTATCTTTACACAGGAAACAGAAGGCAACAACGTGGAGGTTTTGTCATACCCCAAATGAAGCATATTACCTTGCTCTGTAAACAGATTACCTTAGATTAGTCTTCCAGGTAAGGGAAGTCTTGCTTCAGTCTAAGAGAGAGGCCTTCTACCATCTCCTTCAGACAGTTTCCTGAGGTGGTTTTTTTCATTAATGTATCACTTTGCATGAACTCAAACAAATTTGTCTACTGGCAAAGCATCAAGTCTCCTCCTTAGTTCCACAGAACCAGGGAAATTCCTCCTGAAACAGGCTGCATTCCATTTTTACTTTATCATTTGCACACAATCACACATGGTATTTTTAAATCTATCATATTAATTCATGCAAAGAGGAATAAACTGCACGTAGAGAAATACCTTGCTGCATGCAAGGAGAACTCTCTTGTTTAAAATAATGATAACCTAGCTAACTTTTCATCTCAGGAGTTCCATACTCTTTTCAAGCATTTTTTACCAAAACACTTTCAAATCTTCCATTCTGCTAGTTCTTGAATTTTCACTTATAAAATACTGTCTGATCACTGCAGTAGCCCGTCCCTGTACCTGTTCAAGATCAAAATCAATTCAATCTGAAATATGAACATTCAGACATAGATAAGTATATCAGATGAGGTTTAAATAGTGTCATATATAATACTTTTTATTATTTCTCTATCTCTGCTAGGAAAACCTTCCTTGTTATGTTATGAACACATTTGTTTCTTTATGACATGTTGGTTACTCAAGTCATCATACAGTTGATTAACTTTTTTTTTTCCCCTTTTTCCATTGTTGTTTCAGAATTATAACCTTGATTATAGCAAAAAGGTTATTCTGAACCTGAAAGTCATTCAATTCCTTCAGCAATATATGCAGATCTATATCTTAGTAACTCTACTGGCAACATCTTGCCAAATCAGTAGTTTCTTTTTTCTTCACAGGATGCTGTGATTTTTGTTAACTTATGTGGATTTAAAGAAAAAAAAAACCCCACAATTATTTTTTCTTTTTTTTACAATATGTAATTAAATTTTACATTTTAACAAACCTTTAAAAAGCTATTTTCAAAAATGCCCAGGAAGAAAGGGTAGAAAATCGCATTCATTTACTAAAGATGTACGCAACTGCATAATCAAAGAAGTCTTGTATCTTTTTGTACTAATCACTCGAATAGCTGCAATGTAAACACAGTTTTTAATTTGACTCTAGAGAATTAAATTTTAAGCTATAAACTATCTATCCACTGTTTTAAATGAATTAAAATCTTTAATTTAAATAGTTAAACTGCTTGTAGTTCTAACCTGTGGAATATCTATGGCTAGCCAACATCTATATGGTCCAAAAAGTACACCTTCAGAAGATAAAATTTTCCTCATTTAAAGCCCAGTTTTGTCCCTTTGTGCTGAAATTATTTTCTGAAGAATTTGTGCATAAATGGGGATCAGTTCCAGCGTAAATTTTCTGGGGAAAAGAATTGAAAGAATTGCTCTCTACCTGGCAACAAACCTGAAGTTTGTCTTCCAAAAAATTTAAAACACTAGGGCTCTTTTAAGTACCAAATTGGTAATCCTAAATTATGTTCATTTGTGTAACAGCCATGGGCTTTTGCTTATTCATGTATCAGGGTACTAGATTATTAGTATGGTATTAGATAGATAGATAGATATCTAGATACCCATACAATTAACATTTCTCCTAAAGATCCCTATGTTCTTCACAGTAGGAATAATGATAGAGAATATTTTTTCATATTTCTGTCATGTAGACAAAATAGCAGGAAACTGTTGCTGTTCATCTTCTGGGAAAAAAACCACTATTTTTTTAAATAAAATTCTTGAGAATGCTTCTGAATAAAGAAAAAGGGAAAGAAGGGAAAAACAAACCACAAAGTTTCATTAAGTCATGTTGGAATAGATATGGATAGGTCTATTTTTAATATTTGATGCAGTTTAGTTTACAGCTGGTTCATCTAAGGAATTAGCTTTTCAGGTACTTGGTGAGCTATTTAAAATTTAAGGATTAAAAGCTCAAAGGAATTTATAAAAGAAGCCTGCTTTTTATATTTGTAAATTGAAAAGCAAAAAGACATTTGATTGACAGCAACCTCTGGTTTGGATCTCTTCAGAAAAGGGTCTAATAATTACCCACATTTATACTGCTAGTTATAATGGATGCATTAATTCCTTGCAAAGTCTCCTTAGAAACACTAGACTTTTAAGCATAATCAAAACAGACAGCTGGGTCCACCCTTTATGATAACGTGCCATGCAGCTTTATTAATCTGACCTTTGGAAACAAATAAGAAATTTAATACTGCCCCACCGTAATTGTTAGTGGCAGGCATTTTAGCAGTCTTTAATTTGTACTTCACTTTAATATCTGCTTCCAGTTATGATGTAAACATTAACAGGTTCTGACACTGTTAATAGTGTTCCAGTGTCTGAAGCAGTGGCAAAAGAGTGTGCTTGGAGTAAACTAGAACATGACTTTAATGGATAATGAAATGTATGAACCCTTGCTATTCAACGAGTAAGGCAAAAACTGAATATTGTAATTGTTTCAACTGGCATCTGAGTGATATACAGTGCTGCAATAATTGGGAGTGAGGGTGGGGGTGGAAATGATGTTCACCAGACTCATCCTTCAAGGTTATGTAAGTTCTGATTGTCCTTTAAGTTGCTTGCAAGAGATATCTGATGTGAGAAAATATGTTCCCAATATATAATCAATAGCGTTCTAAACAATTCACAATGAATGCAAAAAGTAATTCTGGTTTAGATGGTATGAGTAAGGGAATTTCTCCTGTGTAACGCAAATATGTTAAGTTTTTTCTGCATAAGTGTTCTTAAAATAAATGTTTTATAGCCTATAAACAGCACGGAAAACCTATCTGCAAGTTATGTTAATAGCTATTAAACTTTAGTATTATAAATGTACAATAAAAAACAGTGGCACGGTACCTGAATTAAAAAGACATCTATTTACAGGTATTTATTTTAAAACAATGTAAGTTAAATAGAATTTATTTCTGAAATACCAGTAGGTGTGATCTGTTGCTTTTGAATGTTATGTACTTTGCCCGCACTTCACTTTTTCTTTCAGGACAACCACTCCTCTCCTTTAAATACTCTTTTATGAACAGTCTAATTGAACTATTGTCTATATCAGTTTTTAAGTTCATATCTAAAAAAGCATGCTTGAGAGCTTGTAAAGATCCCTATGGATTTTTAAAAGGATGTCTATGTATATCTTTTTCGTGATATAAATACCATAGCCTCCTTTTTGTTCACTAACAAGGTATTACAGCAGACTATTTTAGATAAGCTTATATTGAGACAATACTGAGATCTTCTGATAAAGCAAGGGTTATGCTATAGAAGAATAAAAAGAAATAATGAAAGTTGCTTTCCCCAAAATTCTAACTTTGATTCTTTAGCTATTACATTGTGTAGTTATTTACAAGTAAAATGTAATTTTCTATTGTAGCAGCATTATAATTATTTCTAACATACACTATTTTTTTTTAAAACCTATTCTAAAAGGAAAACTTCAAGGTGTTAAGATATGAAGATTACCTTGCTTCAACAGTCCGCAACACAAAACACAAGTTGCTCTATCATTCTGATTTGATTATTTTTAGTCATAACAACTGCCTTCTACAACACAAGTACTGTGAAATTACCTGCTCCCACTGGCTATTATATGCCAAACTTAACTAAGATACTTATGGTGCTGATACAAAACATATTTTGCTCCTCATTACAAGAATACTAAGGTTCTGCAAAGGAGCAGGGTGTGCAGAAGAGGTGGGTAACATTTTAAACCAGTGTACCTAAATGCACCAAGGCCATGAGAGCTCTAAGCTTCACAGGGAATGACCCATTTTACATTCTTAGATTTCCATTGTTAGTGTAATCAAATTAATATTCACTACATGTGAGAAACATGACACGCATAGCCTACAGACATTACACTAATGTTTATATTATGTATATTAAAGGATCCAAGTATACTTTCTCATTGCATTGCATTCTCTCTATGAATTTAGTGCAAGTCTTCAGTGCTCAAGACCCAATTCAAATTACTTCATCAAGCCATCTGTGGTTTGTCTACCTCTTTTAAGAAGAAGGAAAGAAGTAAAGCAAAGCTAGTATTACTGAAAATACACATATTTCAGAATATTTATTCTTTAAAGTGAAATTCAGTCGTCTTAACCACAGAGGAGAATCTTAATATATGAAATTACAAAGCTTTTAGCATGAATTTTTAACTCACAAAACTCAATATTATTAATAACAAAAGAACAGACTAACTTAAAGAAAGTCATGTTCATTAACTTTTCTCAGCCTACACCAGAAACAATGGAAGAAACTCTCCAAAACATTTGCAATAGAGTGTTCAAGTTAAACAGTAGCTACTTTTACATGGAAGCTTTTAAACAAAATTTGCATGAAAAAAAATTTAAAAATTCAGAGTGCTAGTCAAACTGTACTGCTATTCAAAGTCATTTGTGGGTCACATATCATTAAAATTCAGACTACTAATACATTTAAATTTAAATAAGCAAAATTTCTACATTCATCCTTTGAGTGACTTCTTTAAAGCTAGTAGAGTCTTAACAGGAATGAAAATGTATGCCAGTAAGTATTCAGGACTCCTCTCCCCTCCCCCCACCAGCACTGAATCTCTTCTCTGCTGTATCTGTTCAAATGAAGTGTTTGTGCACTACTGAGAGATCTTCATGAATACTGCTGAAAAGATTCTCTCTACTCTGAGAGAGTAACAATAATAACAAATAACAAAATGATAACATAACAAAATGTCTGCTCTGAAATAAATTTAACAATTTAACAGAATGTAACGTAAATTTTAGAAGGACATGAATGAATTTAAAAAAAAAAACTAGACAGGGATACCAATCTCTTGTGTTAGCTCTACAATGCTACTACATACAGAAATAACCATTATATCTCTTGTTAGTATAGATATATCATTTTGCAGAAGAAGAGTTCTTGCCTAGAATTTTGACACAGGCCATTGTTTTTCTTCCAAGTTTCTGAATGGCATGGATATTACATATGAGAAGAAAAATGAAGTCAGATGTCCATTTCTCTGCCTTAAAAATACCAAAAGATGAAAGAAGTTCTTTGTGTATATAATTCCTAAAGCTCCTAACAAGCCAGATACATCTCACATGAATTTCATTCTATTAGGAATGCAATAAAACACAGTTGGAGAAAATTTTTGTCTTCACATTTTCTCCATTATCATTATATAAATAATACATATGTATATGATAATTTATATGTAATATATATCAGTAGGTATCTCTGTAGTAGTCATCAGCATATGTGTGGCCCCCTCACATAGCTCTAGATTAGTGGCAGGTATAATGGACGTGCATTTAAGAAAAATTACAGACATATCTTGTTATTCCAATTCATTTTCTGAATATACAGCAACAGCTGTGAATTTTTCAGTAATTTACAAAAACTTTTCAGACTCATTCTGGCTCTTTTGTTTTCTAGTTATTATCTTTTTAGTATACATACTTGTTAATCGCAAAAGTGAACTTAGAAACTTCGGAGCCAGCCGACATAAAGTTATTTCTAACTCCTACGCTGAAATATGGACACCAATTGTAATATAACACTCAAGAAATTCTATGTGATACTGTTCATCCTGACACCACCATACTAAAACTGCAGACAATTTTTTCACTGGTATGGAATGTACGTCTGTATTTTAAAATTTGGCAAATACTGCAATTCTGTTATATTTGACCCATGCTGTACTCACTTGTTATTACTTGAGTACTTTTACTTACTTTCTTGACTAACGTAAGGAACATTTACCTCAAGACAACCACCAGTGAGTCAAACATATTCTTGCAGTTTACTCTGTTTATCTCCATGGAAATACACTGGTAGCAAGTCTGACTAGGTTACTGTACAAATAATACGCTGTCTTGACAGACAGATCTTAAAAAAAATGGAATTCAGCTTCATCAATTAATGCCTTGTTTAAAATAAATAAGAAAGCCTTTTCACAAAGCTGTATAGTAGAGCACAGACCTTGCTCTTAATGTATACTGTCAAAGTTTGGGTAATTGCACTGTTATCAAAGATATTTCCTAGAACTGATATCTGACCCTCTGACCCACACACTTCACTTTGTCACAATGAGCTTCAGGTCTGTTTAAAAATAAGATTGTAAGATTAACTGTTATGTTAAAATTATCTTCACAGATAAAGAGTTATGTTTCTTTTCAATGCATGTCATAATCTGACTCCGAATTGATTCAGAACCTAGAAAAAAAAATGGCATTTTTACAGATGTTAATCATGCTAGAGCCATTCCAAGGTAATAATAAATAAATAAATAAAACATCACAACATTCAGTTAATTACACTGTGTCTGTGGGTCTCTTCTAAGAGCATGGAAATGAAAAGGAATTGAGAATTGTTCAGGTGGAAGACAGAGCTGCATTTCTTATGGCAATCCTTAAGTGACAAGAGATTTGAGTTTCAGTTGCCTAGGCTTTGGAGGAGAATGGAATAGGATAAGAGGGATAAGTTGGAACATAATGACAAAGCAAAAAACTTCAGAACGAAGAACGCTGTAGGTCAGATTATTTACCAGCTGCACTCCAATGAAAATGACACTTTCAGACAAACATTTACTAGCCTGCCTGCTGTTACGTATATTCTCTAAAATACAACATTTTTTTCTGATATGTACTGCTCTACCAGAGAAGGGTTACTACAGTGTAACAAACTAAAACATTAATCAATTCAGTCCAGGAGGATTGCAGTTCAGATTCTAACCGTACTCACATAATACAAGTCTGCTGAAATAGAAAATTAGAATAATTTGATTGAGCAGACATAATGAGTCACTGGATACATTACAGAAAGTAATGAAGTGCGTTTTTTGCCATAGTTAATTGGTTTAACATGACATAAGACACTGATGCTATGTATTGTGCATCAGAATATACACAGCTTTGTCCATTATCAAAAATAATAACAGCCAGCCATATCACAGGATAGGTATAAGTTTGCTCACCGACTGGCATTTGAGAGTATCTCAAGAGAAGTTGTCACTTTTAAGAGTTATTGCTTTAATTAACGCCTTACTGGTTTTGTCCCTTAAGTTCTTTCCATTTTGAGCGATCTTAAATTTTTCTCACTCCTTTTCTTACATTTATCACTGTATAGAAAAAGACTGCAACACTAATCTGGAATCCCAGACAAGGCCACAAATGTTGTGCAGGTATGCTAACTTTTTAAGCAGTAAAAAGCAAGTAAGATATGCAAGTGATGCCCATATGGTGTCCTCTTTATTTTTGGTAGCTAAAAATCATAAAAGGAACAGATGTTTGTTAATGATATCAGAAGAGTCTGGCAATATGTTCATAATAATAGAGATTTATATTTTTGAAACTGATCTGTGAGTCAACAATAATTTCATATTCAGATTATTAAGGTAAGAATTAAATGAGAGGGACTGAATACAATTAGAAACTCAGGCTGTAATTAAAATACTGTTGGTCAATATTCTCCTGTTTAGTTTTGGGTGTTAATGATGTTCAAAGCTCAGATCAATAGTAGCTAGCAAAAATTTTAACAGTATACTATACAGCCAGTCTCTAACGTGTACTTAAGTGTTCAAGTTAGTATCATTAAAATTATTTGCATGCACATTTTGCAAATGCTATGAAAAGCGTATGTTTTCCAAATGTTAGCTGAAGCAATTTTTATATCCTTCAGTAGCTGTTCTTTAAGTTCCTAAAACAAATAGCCAAAGTTACACAAGTTATGTACAGTATCATCTCATTGATCAATATCAGCAAAATGACCACCTTACTCTCAAGCTGTTGTGGTTTAACCCCAGTGAGCAACTAAGCACCACGCAGCCCCTCACTCACTTTCCCCCCACCCAGTGGGATGGGGGAGAGAAACGGAAGGAAAAAGGTAAAACTCGGGGATTGAGATAAGAACAGTTTAATAGGACAGAAAAGAAGAAAATAATAATTATAATAATAAAATGACAACAATACTAATAAAAGGACTGGAGTATACAAAACAAGTGATGCACAATGCAATTGCTCACCACTTGCCAACTGAAGCCCAGTTAGTTCCAGAGCAGTGATCCACCCTCCCTGGCCAACTCCCCCCAGTTTATATACGAGGCATGACATCACATGGTATGGCATATCCCTTTAGCCAGTGTGGGTCATCTGTCCTGGCTGTGTCCCCTGCCAACTTCTTGTGCCCCTCCAGCCTTCTTACTGGTTGGGCATGAGAAGCTGAAAAGTCCTTGACTTAGTCTAAACACCACTTAGCAACAACTGAGAACATCAGTGTGTTATCAACATTCTTCTCATACTGAACCCAAAACATAACACTATACCAGCTACTAGAAAGAAAATTAATTCTATCCCAGCTGAAACCAGGACACAAACCTAATTCAAAACTGGTTTTTAGCTTTTTTGTTCTGGTAGATTTTCTCTGGTTTTGCTGCTGTTGTTTTTTAGAAACATGTATTAAACACTGCTTTTCTATACTGAAATTAATTTTAATTTCCTAATTAATTTTTGGTTCTTAACAGAAAAGTTCTCATCAGAAATGTTACCAGTTAACTGAAATATTTTGTGACTCATTTCCAGCATGCCCGTGTTTTTCCTGAGCAAATGAATTGAGATGACTTTGAGGTTTGGCAAACAGTTGATATATGTCACTAGTCAACCTTCTGGTTCTTTAGACATAAAAGTTTTCTGGAATAATGTTGTCAGAAAAAAAATCCACTTTAAAGTTTATAATGTACTTTATTAAAAGCACCTGAAAGTCTCCAAAGTTAAGCGTAAGCTGGGAAGAAAATTCTGCACGTTGCTTAAATACAACGCAATTTCTGATACTGGCAAACATTTTTTCATATCATCCCAAAAATACCTATTTTATCATCCACTATAGGTTTGGAATAAAATGTTCATTTGTCTGGAGGAGTTAACACTGGAGAAGAGAAGTCACGAAGGTAAAATTGTGACTCCAAACCAGCAAGTAAAATTTAGCAAGGCTTTAGTTGGTGATTGCTTGCCTTGTTATTTTTTTTCATATTAAAGACGTGTTATGAAACTAATTTCATTTGTGTTTTGCACTGGTGATAGTCATTTTCATGCATGAAAATTCTCAGAAATATAAGGAAGTTTGCCAGCGTACACTAAAATTGTAAAATGTTAATGTATTATTTTACATAAAAAGTGTTGCTTTTTTCTCAAACAGTGTACACAAAGATCTGTTATCCATTAAATGAAACAAAAAAAGAGTATCACAGATCAGAGAGAGATGGGATTAGTGTCAGAACAGGGCATGTTTGAGTATTGGCTTCTATTTTGGTGTGATTGACTTAGCGGCTGACAGCAGAAGTAACAGATGGGAAAAACAAGTGGGTCAGAAAAATGTCAGGAGAAAAAACAAACACTACAAACGAATAACTGTTACTAAAATATGAATAGGAATCAGATTTATTTTACAGCAATAAATGAAGTGAAATGAAAAATTACCAGGCATTTATAATATAATAAAAGATACAGAATGGTGCTTGTTACTAACATCTTGATCCTGCTGAAGTCAAAAGGCATTTGAGTTTAATTTTGCTGCAATATCCTCCTCTTATAAAAATACAATCTTAAAGAAATTCTTGGTAAAAATTAGATACTGAAATACTGATATCAATGGAAGTTACAAAGACACCAGAGACTCCAGAGTTTCATTTGGTAGGGATGTTTAACATGAGCTGTAACTGTCCTCTGAATTAAGAAGACAGCATTGGTTCTGAAAGTTTCGGAACATTTAAGGAACCACAGAAAATATTTGTGTCCTTTTACCATATACAGCAGCTGTCATATGCGGAGAGTGTGAGGAATACTGTTAGAACCATGTCCCAAGAACCTGGGGATAATTTGCCTATCTCACAAGAACACATGCAGAGCACAACACATTTAGATACTGCACGTGAAGGGTAGTTCCTCATTGACAACACAGGAACGTTTATGCTAAAACATTAATTTAGCCTTGGTTTGTCCAAATCAACCAGTGTTTTAAGCAGAAACACTTTTAATGTCTTATATGCCCCAAGTTACAAGTGAAATAGAAATATCTTTCTGAAACTTTGCAATAATATGGAAAGAGAACACATGAAAACAAATAAGAAATTTAAACAATATTTAAACAGAAAGCCAAAAAAACCCAAACAACAAAACAACCCCAAAAAAGCATTAAGCAATTAAGCATATCTGTATATATATATTTTCAAAAGCCTACTCTGTGCATGCGTAGTCTTTCAGACCACTGAAATCTTCCAAGTTGAATTGTTAGTTTAGGCAGACATGCACAGCATGCAGGAAGTTTAGTAGATTAAAAATTTCCTCAAGAGATTTTACAGATATAATCACAGCAAATTTTGTGCAGCTGAGCACCAATTTCACTGCCTGTTTGGAGATAATGGATATCTCCTTTCCTTTGACTGTAGTTGTGGGCAATATTTTATAAGCCTTTGAAAATTGTTTCTGTGGTTAGTTAACTAAACTAACAGCTAATGATTATGATGGGCACTCCCAACTAGCTCATTATTTTATTCCTACTTTTACTTGTTCCTCACATATATACCATAATGACCATACATCTGGCAACAGGGGTGGTAGGGGGAGTGTGAAACAGCATAATATAAATGAAATAAAACATAAAAATCCACAAAGAATGTCCAACTTCAGGATCCTTCTTTGTAGATAGAGGCTTAAAGTTTGTAATTTCTCTAAAATTAAGTATTCACAGATATCTTATTTCTGTAATCTAATCTGAGCTTTCACAGTCTTTTATATAATTTGTATTAAGTCACAAGACAGGAAAGGTTTTTGAACAATACATCAAGGTTTTGAACTCACTACATCTAGAGATGATTCAACTATATATTATTACTTCAGAAAAGAAAATTATAAATCACAAACTGGTTGAAACTGAAGGGTTTTTTTGGGTTTATTTTACCATCCACACTCTTCAAATGAAGGAACATAGGTCCTTCAAATGATGTAAATTATGATATAATGATAAAAAATGTAATTGTCCTGACACAACTCCAAACAACCATCAGATTTAGTTTGACTTTAGATGCCCATGTATAGCCTTAGTGTGAGGGAAAGCAAGGAAATTGAGATTAATGAGTACTATGATACATAAATAACCAAATTAAGAACAGCTAACTCGGGTGATATGATTAAGCATTGCTTCCTAAGGCAATAAAAAAGATATAGGTAAGTTTGTCACTTATTTCCCTTCTCTCTTTGTAACATTTAACTGGTGTTCTTTCTTCTTCTACCTTCCCTTTGTTTTCCTTTTTAAAATACATCATAGCCTACTTCTACAAGCAACTAAAATATCAAGACAAAAATCTTTGCCTCTATTGGTGATTTTGCCTTTCACTGCTTGCTTAGCAAATTTTTAACGAAGAGATTTGGGTGTTCTGTCTTTTAACAGACTTTATATTAGAAAGAAGCATGAAATCCACAATTTGAATTTCTGAACTCTTACAATTTTCTTGATACAAGGCTATTTCTTTAACCTGGATATTCTATTTCACGTAGTGCTTAGCCACTGGCACAGAGTAAGGTGCAGTGAAAGTATAAAAAAATTGTATGCAAAACCCACAGATGACAGTAGTTTTGCAAGGTAGCCTGCTAAGGACATGATTAATTTGTGCATAAATTAGAATCACATCCAGTTATAGATTCACTGAAGGGAAAGGGAGAAGCTAAAGTGACAGTACTGATGTTTTATTGAAGTATAATAAGCATTCATAGTCGAGGACACAAACTTAGTGAGAAGCTGTGCAGCCCATCCCATCCAGAGTACAGCAGTCAGCCTTGTTCATCTCAAGCAGAGTTCCAAAAATAGTAGCTTATGCATGTACTTTCTACATTTCATCCCCCATTCCTAGATATATTTTTGTCATTTTGAATACCAAAATACTCAGCAAACAACCTGTCTGGATAATTTTTTACCAACAATGGATGTTAGACTTGTGATAATTACAAGAATCTCCACATTTTGAAAATAATAAGCACTTACCTTTATTTCTTGAGCTTTCCTGATTCTTTTCCTGCTGCAATTAAAAGTAGAAAAATATATTATTTACAGAATTAGTTACCACAAAAATCACAAACATAGAGATCCAAAAGAGACAGTGTAGTTCATCCTCCTTCCTGCTACAAGATAAAATCAGCTACACTTTGCCTGCTACAGAAAGATTCCTATATAATCTGGTTTTAAACTCCCCTAGTATTTTTCACGGTTTTTTTTCACAATAACAGTGATTAAGCACTGGAATGCATTGTCCAAAGAGGCCATGCAGTCTCTGTCACTTTACCTCTATCTTGCGAGATGCTCATAATTCAACTGAACAAGACCCTGTACAACCTGATACAATTTTGAAGTTAGATCTGCTTTAAGCAACTGGTTGAACTAGGTGACTGTAGAGGCCACTGCCAGCCTAAATTATTCCATGATACGGAGAGGGTGTTCCAGAACCTTGTAAAACCTGAAGCAGTGCTTAACTGTCCTCAGTTTCATCCTGAATGAAACTTTGCCAAAATCCCCTCAACTACAAATAATATATTTTTTTTCTTATTTTTCCTGACTTGCTGGCATCACAGTGAACACAGAAAACATTTAATCTTTAAAGGAAAACAAAGTCATCTTCTCTTGTTTCAGTTATCTTCCAGTCTTCTCTTCTTCTATTTTTAACAATTTTTTTAATATATGTTGCCTAAAGTACTCCACTATTCCAGTTCAGAATTGTCTAGAACTAAGGATTTTTTTAAAACACATCAGCTCTGTAACTGCATCAGCAACACATAACATATATTGACATGTTTCAAAATAACATTTCCCTTCCAAAAAAACCAGTGTGACACAGCTGATTCACAGTCAACAAGTTTTTCACTAGGATCCCCTTAGCTGTTTATTCTAACCCGCCAATCTTTTCCCATAGCACTGTTACCTAGTTATTTCTCATTTTGGATTTTCTTTGAAATACCATTGTATTATTTTTCTGTAAAAATGTGTTTAAAAATAACTTAAAAATAGGTTAGGAGATAACAGGAAAAGATTCCTTCTACTGAGGGAACACCATTCCATGTTGAGAAAACAATCAGCTGATAAAGCTTCTGAATCTCTTTTTTGAATAAGCAGAGCAAGTCATTCGCACACCTACATCCAGAAGACTAAACCTGAGCAAGTTGTTCACGGAGTAAGAGATTTTATATCTCTTCTTATGTAAAAATACCTATCTTTTACATCTTGAAGACCAAATTTGTATTTCTATTATTCCTTAAAAAGTCTGTGTTTGAGACATTGGTCATGTAAGTCTTTAGTTATTATTTCTAATGACGAGAACAGGAAAGGAGGGCAGAGAGCCGGAGAGAAAATTAAGACAAGAGTTAGCATTGGGGTACCTTGCAACCCAAATCATTCTATGATTATGATTGACCAGTATCACATCATCTGCACATGGTATGAAACAACTCACAGGTAATTTAAAACCTCACAGTGGTGGATATTTCTTCCATATTCCAGTTAAAACAATAACTGTTGTATAACTCATATATATTAATATAGTATTAGTTCTCAATACTAACACAAAGAACTGAAATTATGTCAACCAGTGGGTATGTGTGAACATATTGCATATATGAAATGGGTCACGGCTAGCCTAAGTAGGCATTTGACAGTTTATGAAGTAATAGGCAAATGCTTGCGAGGCTGATGATTAAGAATCCACCAAATGTAAGTAAGTGTGTGTAAGGTTTGTGCGGCGGGGTTTTTTGGTAGTGGGGGAGGGGGCCGCAGGGGTGGCTCCTGTGAGAAGGTGCTAGAAGCTTCCCCGGCTCCAAGTCAGACCCGCGTCTGGCCCAGGCCGAGCCCGTCAGTGATGGTGGTAGCGCCTCTGGGAGAACAGATTTAAGAGGGGAAACCTGCAGTGAGTAGGGGGATTGGAATGTGAGAGGAACCCCTCTGCGGATACCAAGGTCAGTGAAGAAGGAGGGGGAGGAGGGGATGCCCCTGCAGCCCGTGGTGAGATGGCAGGCTGTCCCCCCCCAGCCCATGGAGGGGAGCAGATGCCCACCTGCAGTCCAGGGAGAGAGGAGCCCACACCGGAGCAGGGGGATGCCCCCCAAGATGGCCGTGACTCCATGGGAAAGCCCGTGCTGGAGAAGCCTGTGCCTGAAGATCGGCCTGCGGAAAGGACCCATGCCAGGGAAGTTTGTGAGGAACTGCAGCCCACAGAAAGGACCCACGTTGGAAACACTCGTGAAGGACTGTCTTCTGTGGGAGGGACCCCATACTGGAGCAGGGGATGAGTGAGGAGTCCTCCCCCTGAAGAGGAAGGAGCAGCAGAGACAAGGTGTGATGAACTGACCCCAACCCCCATTCCCTGTCCCCCTGCTCCACTGGGGGGAGGAGGGAGAGAGAACTGGGAGTGGAGTTGAGCCAGGAAGGAGGGAGGGGTGGGGGGGAAGGTGTCCTAAGGTTGGTTTTACTTCTTAATATCCTTGTTTTGTTTTGATTTGTAGGAAATGAATTTGATTTTGTTTCTTCCCCAAGTTGAGCCTGTCTTTTACCCATGACCATAAGTGGTGAGTGATCCCTCTTTGTCCTTGTATTGACCCATGAGCCTTTCTTTATATTTTCTCCTCATCCCACCATGGCCAGTGGGGGGAGGAGTGAGCGAGCAGCTGCGTGGTGCTTTGTTACCGGCTGGGCTTAAACCAGGACAGTAAGCGAGAGAGAAAAAGGAGAATAAGCACAGTAAAAGTGCCTGTACCAAGCACAATACCTGAGGATGAGACACAGGCCTTTGGATGGCACATGATAACTCCATTATGAGCTGATAAAAGGTGGCTGAACAGAGAAAGCTGATACAGTGCTCACTACAGGACAGCAGTAGGGCTTGAAAACCATAGGGAGAAGGGCCAGGCTAAAACTATGAATCAATTAATTAGTTCCTGAGAGAAGTATCACATTTAATACAGGACAAGTTAACTGATTGTTACCAGGAATTGGAAAATATTACATCTATCTGGAGGATGCTGTTTTATCTTAAAGGTACCAATACAGCCTCTTAGGCTGACCCACTTATTTCTAGTTTGGGTCAGAGTATTGGGCATACCTATCCAGCCTCAAGCTTCCTATAAATATACTTTCTGATAATTTTTCAGAAAACTTTTTACCTTTTGTAACTTTACTTGCACAATTCTTCTACAAGTTTCTGAATAATGAAGTCTAAGTGCTGCTGAAGTTACTTCTTTTATATTTGAGCAGGTATTTATTAAGCCATATTTTCTAGTTATATTACTTGTTTCACATGCTAAAATATTGAATGAAAATCCATTTGAAAGTTAATGACATATTTACATAGTAACTTATTTTTTTAAGCAGCATATCTTAAATGCTCTACTTTCCATATCTAAAGTGTTATGACAATGTCTTACTAAAGAGCCTGATTTCCCTCCTTAGTATTAGTAGTAAAAACTCATTCATAAGAAAGAAACAAGTAAAATACACACTGAAATTAAAAATTAAAAAAAAAGAGAGAAGGAAAAAAAAGCAGCAACTTCGCAAGTTCGTAATTTCATTTACTGAAGGACTCACTCTGAGTACTCTGAAACTACAACTAAAGTTCACGACTCTTCTGTTTATTCATTTTGATTTCACTGTCTGACACACATCCTGTTGTTTGCTTGGCAAACATTGAAGAATTATTTCCCACTCAAGCAATAACTGCTACCATAGCATGTTCTAATTGAATTTTTAGGTTTATTTTATTTTCTGACTGACAAGTTATTTCTTCAGAAATGCTGAAGTCCACGTAACATGAAAGTTTGAAAGTATGCAACTCAATTCACTAAACACCTTCATATCACCTACATGAGAATAATCACAGTAAACTATTTGCTACATATCCTGATATTCAGTGTTAAGTACACACTGAGCTAGTTGTCTTCAATAGCATGAGAAAAACCTATGAGAATTTACTCAAGGCACTAATCTGCCCCCCAGATTTCAAGCTTTGGTTTTACCCAATAGTTGCTCAAAGAGATGCTCCTTTTTCTCTTTCTATTACAGGATACTTTTGTTTGTTTGTTTTTAATTTGAAGAAAAAGAGGAAATCAGATAACTTTTTTTTTTTGCTTTTGTTGCAATTTATAAGGTGTATTTTTAACATTCTATAACCTATTGATAACAAAGAGAGCGTACTGATTACACTTCAGTACTAATTGCACTGTTTTATTCTGTCTATTTACACTAAGGATTTGTTATTATGGTGCTCATATTAGGTTCCTTCCGTCTTAAATACGTCCACATTGTACATATAAACCTATGGAAAGAAGTTAATGTCTACACCAATACATATGTCTTTTAATAGTATACGTTTTGATAGCATTTTTCCCAGTTAGCATGCAAATAATTTCAGAATAAGACTTACTACCTATCTTTGAGTAATATAGAAAAATATCACCTGAAACTAATTCTGTGCACTCACATAGGTGTTTAAACTCTACCAAGGAGATTTGAAACTGATGAAAAGAATAAAGCTACAATCAATAATAAAAAAGTATTTTATAATTCACAGGGACGTAGAAATGTTTAGCTACCATTAACTTAAACAATGAGGCCATCTAATCTATGAACAACTAAAATGTATTGTTTCAACTTTTCTCATTTTGTAAAATAATATGGGTAATGATGCAGTATTTGTGGTGTTCCCTGCAACCTGATCTTACAAATCTAAGTCAATGACTTTTTTCTTGTTCTTTCAAAACAAAGAAGTGTGTCAAAACCTGTACCTATCTGGAAAGTATGTTTTCAAATTTCTCCATGACTACGCTAGAAATACTGGTCAGATACTTAACAAACAAACAAACAAACAAACAAACAAACAAACAAAAGTACTTCTGCCTTTATTGACAATAAAACATGGTGTACTACATTGTAAAGCATTTTCATGTACATGCTTAATGTTTCCTAAATATAATGAATGGTGTTTCCTGAAATACAGGATATGACATGACAGGCTGAATTTAAAAGTAACTCTAAAGCTCTGATTTTCATGCTGTTCTGATTTTCATGCTGTACTAAAACTAAAGCAACAGTTTTAGTATTGCTTAACTCTTTTGACGTTTCTTTTTAAACTACAGTCTACTTTGGTTTAGAAGATCTATCTAGTACTTTCTTCTAGTCTTCATAAAGGAGAATTTGGTTTTATTTTCATTTTATATCTCTTGAGAAGTCAGAGTGAAACTTAAGACTTTAATAGGCCAATGTAAACTCAGTGGAATCTTATTCATGATAAGCAGTCTGTGCTTATTAAAAAACAAACAAACAAACAAACAAAAAAGGATTTAGAGACAAGATGTAGCCATGTTAGCATTCAGATACTGTAATTTGTAGGCTCCATGAACGCTGTTTAGTCCCACAAAGCTCACTACAGTTTTCTCCCTTCCTTTAGTTTGCAATTAGAAGAATGGAATTTTTTTCCAACAAAGCTGCAAAGCCTACAATGTCTGCTGCTTACACTACAATAAGTAGATTCTGAAGACTTAATCTAAGCATTGATTACTAGATCAGAGTAGCCTTGCCCGAAAGCAATCTTAAAAATCAAATCTTGGTATCAAAGGAGAAGAGAAAGACTAAAAAGGATGAGAAAGACTTTTTAGGAAGAACAGAGTGCAACAAGCTCAGCAAAGTTAGGAAAGGAAAGAAAATGACTTGGATGAAATTTTAAAGTTACAAAAAAACCAGGATTTTTTTTTCTAATGGAATGTGTTAAGGTTTCAGTGACCCCAAAAAAACAAATTTCAAGGAAAGAAGGCATTAGCTGAAAATATCTTTTATTTTCTTTATAGAAATTATTTTTTCTAATATTTTTATTTTCTTTAATTTCAGCTGAAGATTTTTGAGCAGCTTTTTATGGCTTAGTTTTCTCAAAAGACTTGAATTTTAATTTTAAGCTGACATTCAATCTATTAAGAAAAAACTTTGCTAGCAGATCATAGACCAGCCTCAGTGTGATATGCCTTGGGCCAGCAAGACGCTTGGTAGAAGCAAAGTGCATCCAGATAGAAAGAGAAGTCTTTGAGCCTGCACTTATTTCAAGATTACCCAGTGATTAGACTGGGTGTAGCATCTCTGAACTGTGAAATTAACCTTCTGCCTAGGGAAAGCCTGCTATAATATTAGACTTTTCAACTGAAAACACAGAGTTAAAAAATATAGAAAAATTTATACTGAAGGTGCATTAAATATAGATTCTTTCTTATTGAAAGTAAGTGAATTAATTTATGCAGAAAACCACTAAGAAGCAAAACCTTATGTTAGCAAGTAAATGTTATAAGCACCTATAAGTTAGGAAAATTAAGTTCAGATGCTCAGGGAAATAGGAGCTGCTCGTCCTGATGGGAAACAAACAAACCAATCGACCAACCAACCTCTCAGAGTCCTGGAACGTGAGAAAGGTAAACAAACATTTGTTCACCACGACAGATAATTCCACTTGCATTTGTACAGCATGTTAGGGTTTTGATGATAGTTGGCCCGAAAATAAAAAAATTCTACCCATATGCTATTAAAAAGCATGTAAATGTGTAAACATCACTGTATTAAGTAAAACATACTAATTCTGTATAAACACTGTGGTGCGGAGGAGTTAATAAACCTGCTTTTACACACATTTCTGTTTTCCCCTGTATTGCATTATGATATATAAACAAAATATTTTCACCTCACTTATTAACAATCAAAGAAATTATATATATTTACTGTCTAAATAACACTGGAATGATTACATGAACCACAATATTATATTGTTCTCTATTGCTACAAGTCATCTGTAAGCAGAACAAATCATCTTGCATCCCAGGAGTTTTTATCTGCTTCAATATAGCAAAATAGTTTTGAATTTAACAGTCTCCAAATTAATCAGACAAGTTGCATGGCTTTGCATTGTTTTGTGTTGCATCATATTGTATCAGCCTGATGAAACGTATCGATGCAGAACATATTAGAACCGTAAAAAACCTTTCTTGTGTGTCCAACAGACTGAATTCAATGTAAACTTTTTAAAACTCAGTGGATAAAAGTGGAGAAAACGTCAAATTTTCTGCTGTTTTTGTGAACTAAAGAAGATCATGGATGGCTGACCACACAAATTGCTATTCTGGCAAATAATAAGTTATAAACTATTTGCAATACATATCAAACTAGGCTCTGTAAAGAAAGTGATTTAAATATATACAGAAATGCTTTTGTAAGGTATAAAAGCTCCTTTTCTAGTGCTATTTTCTCTTTGTCTTAACAGACAAATAGTATCAATATTTCTTAAAACATCCTAACGTTTTGACATCACCATTGTTCAGAAATTACATGTTTGATAAATAATGTTGGCATAGTATCTTATTTTATTTGGAAAAAGGGCTTCATGTTATCAATAAGGTGAGTAGAGCAGGATGGTCAAAGGGACTCTTAATGTACAGTGATTCCAAAGAAGGTACACAGCTATTTATAAAAAAGACCAGAGCTGATCTGTAAAGGTAGGTAATATTCTAGGACTAACAAAAATCCACCAGCCATTTTAGAAATAGTAAAGCTAGTTTCTTAGCCCCATTTCAATACATATCATGTGCATTCTGTTTGTGTTTCCCTTTTTGAAAGAAGAGTTGGTATTTATAACTATGAACGTTGCACATAGAAGCATATTGACTTCCACTTAATTCTGTGTTTTTAAAAGACAAACTACATACTTGTATTACATCTAGAACCTCACTCATCAATCTGCCTGAATCATGTGCTGAGGATCTGGGTATGTGTTTGCCAGAGTCGGCTAGTGATAAAGAAGAGGAGCCTTATTTCTTTCTTGCAAAACTCAGGCAAAGTCTCCTTTTCCATGCTGGATGTATTTAAAAAGTAGCTGCTGAATTAATGGAATTCTTAAAATAAACAAAGTGCTAATTAGCCTAAAACATATGGTAGATTGTCCTTGATATGTGACAAAAATTAAAATAATTTAATAAACATAAACCACTAATCACAGAAACGTTGATGAAAGAGGGAGTGCAAACTTATTTGCTTGATTAACATTTTATAATGAAAATTTATCATTAATCATATCATAAAATGTAGTTAAAATGCAGAAAATTAGTTGTGTATTCATTACCATTAATGTTCATTCTGCAGTGGGGGTACTTTATTACTATATAGTAACTTAAAAAAAATAATTAAAGGAATAATTGTCATTAAAGATAACATTTCATTGAGAGAGGTACCAAGATAATTATTTCTACCACATTGCTAAAACATATACAAGCTATGGTAGTTGAAGAACAACTTATTAGCTTCTATTAATACAACAGCTTTAATTACAAGAAATCTGAATTACACATGTACAGAAACTTCATATTCATGGATGAAATAGTAGCATGGTCACTGCCATAGAGAGCAAGTGCACATACTGCACAAGACAATTCGGTAAACTATTCTCAGAACGAATTTGATCAATGACATTATGCTGAACATTTGTGTTTCAAAAAAGTTTCACAGAACCAGACTTCATCAGACTCTCAGCAACTGCAATACAACTGCAATTTAAACTAAAAATGCATGCAAAGCAGAAGCAACATTTATACTTGTAAAGCTATTCTGTTAAGTAGCAGTAAGCAGGGCCTTGCTTACTACAGTAAGGAAGAAAGAATGAGCAAAAAGTGATCCATTTTCCTGTTGCTCTTGTCAGAACACTACCACAGAGAGCTTCGTAATTTAATATTTACAACAGGATTCTTGCACTGGTATTCTGCATACACAGCTCAGTCTTGTTAGAGATTGCCACCATTTATGGCAGCAAATTCTGGGAAAATAATATGCCACAGGTTGTTCTTGTATCAATTAATGCATCACATGTATATAAGATTGTGTGAAGGAAACAAGATGCAGACCAAGGTGGCTAGGCAGAAATAAGGAAACATATAAAGCTGTTGGAAGTTTCTTTAAAAACAAAACAACAACAAAAAACCCAACCACAGAGGTGGGGGTGGGGGGAACTGTGAAATCAGCTGATTTGGTTCTTGGTTTGCTGACTTAGATCCCTGAGGAATACGAAGAACAATCATGGCAAAACCAGGAAGGGGAGTATGAAGCGGTTGTTCCTCTGTGCGCAGGAAATTACAACCCCTCAAAGCAAAGGGGAAGCAGAGAAGAAATAAAGATATGCCAAAGTTCCACATCATCTTGTCTATGCCTATATACTTTTAAGGAGAAGTATCTCCAGACCAGGCTTCAACAAAGCGTGCACTTTCTTCCATCCACAGTAGTTCTACAGAAAGGCTAATCCACAGTTTTTCTATTTAGGCGTGCCTGACTGTGCATTGAAACAAATCACCTACATGTGTTGGTAGGGCACATACCAGTCTTAAAGGCAGCCTTGGACCATGTAAAGCAGAGCAGACAAAGCCTTTGTCCTCAAGGCAAAACAATTGCTCTGGCCTAAAGTTACAGTCTAACTCCTAATGTTCTTCTGTACCAACTGACTTGAAGTAGCTTCATGCTATTGTCACAGTAACATTGTATACACCAAATGTATACACCATGTATTACATTCTACAAAATAATACTTCTTTTCCAAAATAGGCAGAGAGAGAAAGATTAATGCATTTTAAAAGCAACAATTCTTCTGGTAAAATTGTTCATGATTCATGTGGATGCATTTCCTAAAACTGCTGCCTAGAGTAAAACACAGTGGGCAGCAGGCTGCAGGTAGCTCCCAAGGGAAATAAGCACCCTAGAGTTAGGCCTATGTGACCTAATTACTATTGCAGTTGAAAAGAAGCTGAGATGTAATTTTGATTTTTACCCTATCTTTAAGTTCAAGGATTCTGACTTCACTAAATCATTACTTTTTAGTAGGACTGTAAAGTTTTCTATTGTCCTTTTATTTCTGATGTAAGATCTTGTCCAAGAGAAATCTTAAGGATTCTACGGGCCAAATAAATCAGTAGGCAAAGGCCAAATACAGTCTTTCCTTCATTTTACTGAAGCAGAGAAGGGCCTGTTTTCCAAATCCTGTCTTTTTTAAAATGGAAAAATCAAACAAAATCTTCATGTTGACTTTAAGGATCAATTCTTCCATGGGCTGTTACCCTTCTATAAGCACACTGCTTTCATTAGGACAATTGTCCTAAAACAACTGGCCACAGTTCTGAGCTAAATAGGGAAAAAAAAACCCAAACCAACAAATCAACAGAACATGCATAGAAGCTTACTCTGGGTAAATTTTTTAGGCAGCTCACTCTTACAGAAACACAATGTAACTGTAGCTTCTTTAATATGACGACTTCATACTTTGTTCTTTGATGACAGACCAAATCCATGTTAAATTTATAAGCAGTTTCATTGCACGTGACAGAAAAAAGTTCTACCAATTTTATATGGCTGTGCAGTGTTGCTGTTTTTATAATGCTTTCATCATTGAAACACTTAATGCATGGTTTAAGCAGTGGAAGAAGTATATACTTTTGCACTGAAACATGTCCCACTACAACCAAAACCAGCTTATAAACTGAAGATTGTATAAGCCAATTTATGTAGTCAAATCCAGGCTACAAGTCTCCTTAGCGAAGTTGGAGGAGCTACGAATGCTACATAAATGATGGTGTCGTGGTTTCAGCCCAGCCAGTAACAAAGGACCACGCAGCCACTCGCTCACTCCTCCCGCCCCCCTCCGGTGGGATAGGGAGGAGACGGAGGAGAGAAAAGAAGAAAAAACCTGGAACCTCGAGGGTTGAGACAAGGGCAGTTTACTGGGTCAACACAAAAAAAGGTTACAACAACAACAACGGTACTAATGAAAGAATATACAAAAAGAGTGATGCACAGTGCAACTGCTCACCACCTGGAACCCGACGCTCCGCCACCGAAAGTCCAGAGCCCTCCCCCCAGCCCGCTCCCCATTTATATGCTGAGCATGATGTCACATGGTATGGAATAGCTCCTTGGCTAGTTCAGGTCGGCTGCCCTGGCTATGCCCCCCCACCTCCCAGGTTCGTGTAAAAATTAACTCTATCCCAGCTGAACCCAGGAGAGATGGCTACACAGAAGTAGATTAATGCTATTTGTGCATATTTTGAATTAAACTTTAAATGCTCAGACGTTCAGTGCAGCATTACTTTCTCATGTATAGACAGCATAAGACATACTTTCTTCCAGGCTACCAAGAAAGAAATAACACAAGACAGTTGATGAGGTGCTGTAGATAGGATAGAATAGAATAGATAGAATCATAGATTCGTTTAGGTTGGAAAAGACCTTTAAGATCATCGAGTCCAACTGTCAACTCAACAGCACCATGTCCTGAAGTGCCATGTCTATGTGTTTTTTGAACACATCCAGGGATGGTGACTCCACCACTTCCCTGGGCAGCCCATTCCAATGTTTGACAACCCTCTCAGTAAATAAATTTTTTTCTAACATCCAAACTAAACCTCCCTGGTGCAACTTGAGGCCATTTCGTCTCATCCTATCACCAGCCACCTGACAGAAGAGACCAACACCCACCTCACTACAACCTCCTTTCAGGTAGTTATAGAGAGCGATAAGGTCTCCCCTCAGCCTCCTTTTCTCCAAACTAAACAACCCCAGTTCCCTCAGCTGCTCCTCATAAGACTTGTGCTCCAGGCCCCTCACCAACTTGGTTGTCCTTCTCTGGACACGATCAAGCAGCTCAATGTCTTTCCCGTAGTGAGGGGCCCAAAACTGAACACAGTACTCGAGGTGCGGCCTCACCAGTGCCCAGTACAGGGGAACAATCACCCTCCTAGTCCTGCTGGCCACACTATTTCTGATACAGGCCAGGGTGCTGTTGGCCTTCTTGGCCACCTGGGCACACTGCTGGCTCATATTCAGCCGGATGTCAACCAACACCCCCAGGTCTTTCTCTGCTGGGCAGCTTTCCAGCCACTCTTCCCCAAGCTTGTAGCACTTCATGGGGTTGTTGTGACCCAAGTGCAGGACCCGGCACTTGGCCTTGTTGAACCTCATACGATTGGCCTCGGCCCAATGATCCAGCCTGTCCAGATTGCTCTACAGAGCCTTCCCACCCTTGTGCAGATCAACCCTCCCTCCCAACTTGGTGTCATCCACAAACTTACTGAGGGTGCACTCAATCCCCTCGTCCAAATTATTGATAAAGATATTAAAGAGAACTGGCCCTAATACTGAGCCCTGGGGAACACCACTTGTGACCAGTCACTAATGATGAATATACGTATCTCATATAGCTCATAAGCTAATCATATTCAGTGTATATATTTAATTTGAAATTCTCTGAGGACACTTCAGATTTGAGGAGAAAAAGAAGGGGGAGAGAGATCTCCAAGAGGTAACATTTTAGCATACTGAGTTATCACTGGAAGTTCTAAGGGACAGTATTTAATGGTTATTCTATTATCTTCCCCCTCATGTAGCTCCTAAAAACTCCAGGTACTCTCACAATTACTGAAAAGTGTTATGTTTCCTGACAATATAGTGTTATTTTTTTCCTCCCAAAAAACCACTACAGATGGATCTTAGCTGCACAATTCCCACTGACATTAATGGAAGTAATTTGCCTAAAACCCCTATTCATTTTTTAGGGTTGGGTTGGGTTTTTTTTGTTTCGGTTTTTTGGGTTTGGTTTTTTTTTTACATTTCAGAGATGTTTTTTAAGTGTAATTTTCTAAAGTGTAATTTTCTAAAAAACACATAATGTGCATTGCATTTTATTATTCAGCCTGTCTGAGGCTGATTCAAATCTTATCTTTCTTCTTTGCAAATTTTTATCTAGATAAAAGAAAATCTGCAGGAAGAATGACGATTAGAGAGTAAAGACGTGACAGCGTCAACATCAATTACCTTCTTACAATCCAGGATTGCAAGTAATATTTAGTCTGTGTTAGGACATAATTATGGGTAAAACTGTAGTATATCTACCAGTATTGATTAAAACCAATATGCTACAAAATTTCAAAGAATAATATTTTGTTTCTACCATTCATTTTACGGAGGCAGATAAGCTAGTGTTGCAAAGGGAAAGAGAAGTTCATGATATGAGTATTAATCAGTTGCACCTGCCCTTTTGAAGTGTGTTCAACTCTATATTTGAGGAATACATTCATTTTAACCAGAGATTTGATGAAAAGTTATGCCATAATACCCACCATGTGACATTTAGGAAATAGAAAGTAAAATTAAGATGATTTTTTTTTTCTATTGAATCTTAGAAAATTCAAAATTAGCTCAGTATTTGATTCTTGAATTTAAACTAAGTTTTCAAAATGAATTATGAAGTAAAGCTATATACACTACAGATATACCAACAATTGGTTACAGTCTCCTCACTATGAAGTAGGCAATGTATTGTAAAGCTTTTAGTTATTTCCTCTTGGAGTTCATGTTGGAAGCAAGTAGCTTTAAAAAAAAAAAAAAAAAAAGGTGCAGAGAGCTGAAAAAACAATTCAGTAAATATCTGAAGTCCTAATCTAATTGATAATAGTGTATTTTTTAATTATATTTCCTTCTTTATATATATAAAAAAAGACATCTATTTTTCTTCCCTGCCCTAGACTGATACTAGTAGACACAGCTAAAATAGGGTTTGTTTTTAATAATAAACTATGAATAATGTCTTGCAAACATTGCCTTGTACGAAACCAAAGACTTTCATTGCATTCTATCTAATGATGGAGTAGATATCAGGAAGTAGTAGTCATTGCAAGGAGAAGACAGATGTACCCAGGTGATAAACTCCGTTCTTTACTAATTGTTAATAATATACCATCAAGGAAAATAATTTGAAAATATTAAGGTATAGGAAGTATTTGAAGACTCAGTAATTTTTTTGGAAGGCATGCTTTACTCAATGCCCCAGTTACAGGAGGAATGAAGGAATACAGAAATAAATGGGAGACCTTTATATGGAAAGTCAGACTAGCTAATGCAATGGTTTCTCAGACCTTTAAGAAAATCCCACAAACTATCAATTGCAGTGGGATTGGTTTTTCACAATTTTTAGGATCAGCTTATTGTAAGAGTAGTTACTATTAATTTTAACGTACTTTTTTATCCAGTAGAATTGTTACATCAAATGATGTAACACCAAATAATGTTAGATATACCAACAAAGTTGAATAAATTCTGTTAAGATAATGTAATATTAATTCTGTATTACTTGTATTGATGTATGAGTATAATCCTCAGGTAAGAGTAATAGAAATTAATAGCATTTCCGTGAACCACTCTAGAGAAGGGAAGATTGTGCTGGTGCCTCAGGAAAGTGATAGACCTCAGTTTGGATTGTTTTCATGGGAAGAGGGGACATAGAAGGAATAAGCTTGTTCAATTTTTCTTATTTCAAATTAATATTTTGTTACAATGCATTGAGTAGGGGAATTCAATTGCAAGAAGTTATTTGATAGAATTAACAATGAACATTAAGCAGATGTTATTAATATCATGCAATGTTAAATATTTATTACTATTATACTTAGTTCATATAAAAGTACTGTTCATACACTGCATTTTTCAGACATTACATGTTCATTTATATGAACAGTATAAATGTAGCATAGTTAATAACTACATTAAATGAAAACTTAAAAATGCCAAAGAGCTAAAAAGACATGTGAAGTGACACAATAATTTCTTGCTCATTTCTTGCATCACTTTCAACAAGGTCAAACAGTAACTTCTTTTAATTATTAAAGTTTGGGAGATCTTTGTTTTGACTTTTATGATTTAGGCTTTAACCTTCCTTGTTCGTAAAAGCATTTAAGCATAGTCATATCAATGCATAACAACCAAATATAAATAATTAAGACATCTTTTAATTAAGCTGTTATTAGACTCTCCATTTTCTTTGTGTGTCAGGCCTGAGCAGAGCTACCAAAACCTTTAATGTTTTCAATGGGTATCTTAATGCTTAGCCCCATTATTTGAAGGGCAAATAAAACCAGTGTTTTGGGGTTGGGTTTTTTTGCAAGTTGTTTTGTTTTGGTTGGTTGGGGTTGGTTTTTTTGTTGTTGTTGCCGCTGCTGCTGTTTGGTTTTATTTATTTATTTATGGAAAATAAATCTGAAACTGAAATACATCACATTCCCTTAGCTCCTGGTTAAAGGTATTTGAGCACACTGATGGATGTAGTGTTGTCTGGTAAGATTTACCATGGAATCAGTTATCAGAAACAAATAGAATGCCCTGAGCTGGACTACTTATATGATCCCACCAGAAAATATAAAAGAGGAAGAGTAGAAATAAGATGTCATGACAACTGTTGTAATCTACACAGAGTCACCCCACCCAGAACTGGAGGCATTTTAAGGTGAGCATACAATACTTCAGTAACAAAGGTCCACAAGGTAAGAGGACAGAAGTCAATGAGACTTTCTTACTGATATTTTGCTTTATAAACAATGGAGATAAAGTCACAGAGTTTTCCAGTTACAAAACTCTCAAAAGGAAAGGCTGCTGAAGAAAGCTAAATCAAATATACCTAAACATAATACACAAACACAGATCTATGCTTCTTATCATGGCTCCTTTGCAAAGCTTTCAAATGAAAAAATTTAAAGTGATCAAAAAAATAAATGCTAGAGAAATAGCTTACATATTATGATAGCAAATACTGTTACTGCAAGATAACAAAAGCCATGGTTCACATGAAGTACAGATGAGTTGTTTAAAATGACATCTTGGTAACATGAGATCAGGACAGTTGATATTGTAAAAGCAAAAAAAAACCCAAAACATATAGTAGCATTTCATCAAATATGGTTTTATCCAAAAAAATACCAGATTTGTGCTCCCACTGCACATCACATTCTCAGTAAAACTATCACAGCTCAAAATTACTACTGAAAAAATAATTAGGACAAATTAACCAATGAAGAAGAAAGAGTTAAAACTAGCGAGATATTTTCTAAGTGTTAAAAAGAGTTCATTTTTTCTGAACTTGGTTTTCTACCACACCAAGTATAGGACTGAAAGTCTTAAGGAAGTTTTAAAATATAGATATTGAAAAGAGACATGGATGTAAGGCCTAATATTTAGTGAATCTAATTGCAGCCAATTTAAAATTAGTCTAATTGTACACAAATATTGTACTTTAATTTTATACTCAAGCCCAATGTAATTAACAGTTTTCTTACAAAACATTATTGCTATATGTCAATGCTGCATTTACTCACTTGGGAATATATCACTGTATAGATGCACAGTATACTGATGTTTAAAACAAATGTTTAAAGTACATAATTATTTTCATTTAAAAACAGAATTTAAATAGCTAATTAGAACCAGAAAGGTGAAAAAATGAACCATAAACTAAATGGATCATTATTTAGTTAAAAAATGAGGCTGGGGTACATCCCAGTTTGTCTGCACACCAATAAAACTATTATACACCATGTTCATTATTTAATAATATTTGTATATTGATTTTTGCATATAATTTTTACATTATAAGCACTGTCTATGCTACAGGATATGACTTTCATTTTAAAAAACCAAGATAACAAAGGTTAATAAATATAATAAAAGTCTACATCTTCTAGGTAATGAAAATAGGTATTAAACCCTTGGGCAAAAAGACTGAGAAAAAGAAGCACTGGAAAAGAATAAAATAAAACATTTGGCTGATAGAAAAAAAAAATTAAGAGAGATTGAACTATGTCTTGAGGATCTGAAGAATAAGAGACAGCAAGGAAGGCATGGAAAAGAGCTGGATCTCATAAACTTATGTAGCAACATACATGTCAAGAATCTGACCTCCTTCCTGATCTTAGAAATCCAAACTGCACAAATTTGAGCAGGAGCAAAGCATCCCAAGTAATATATAAAACAAATCTCTTCTGGTTTTGTTTTGCTACTACCGTGATTGCAATTTGTGATGGTGATTTGCCATTGGAATAGAATATGAAAAAACATACTAATCAAGAATCCAAAATGATAGCTGGTATAGGCTGTGTTTGCATCAACTCCCAAACAGCAGAAAGGCCCAAAATCCATTGTCTTATCTAGTCAGAGGCTAACTGGAAATCCTCTTCCTAGAAAACAATGTGAGGCGGCCAAGCTGAGTACTGTAGGAGATAATTACACTACCACCATATACCACTACTTTATTCTTTGTTGCCAAGCTGACACGTGAAATTAAAAAGGCAGTGGTAATCAAAGGTAGATAATACATGTGGATCTCATCATGCCTTAAAATAATTGGGTGAGATTAATATTTTCCACAGTGGTGATTTTCAGTAACAGGAACATAAAAGATAGGTACAGCAAGAGGTTCAGTGCAATAGTAAAGATGCACCTTTTCTCCCTCACAAGCCCCATAGATTTGACTAAGTTTATAGGGAGGTGTTGCTAATGAGTTAGCAATGGAAGCATCAGCAGGCAGCATGAAGAAGAACTTCACGCTTGCCTTAATTCCAGACTTTGACATCCCTTTTCTCCCTCCACAATGAATAACTCGTTGGAAGAAGGACTATAGAAGAAATTTTACAGAGAGATTTTACAGGCAACTTTCCTAAGACTTTTTCAAAAAATGCTTTGAGCATGTAGTGAGAGAGAGCAAAAATAACATGTTTAATTGATATCAGTTTATTAATATACAATGATTGTAATGGGACTTAAAAAAAAATTAGCCAAGCCTTTTGAATGCTGTTGCCCACAGGAAAAAGCAGATTAGAATGCAGAACATACTCCCTCTCCCTGAGAAAAGCAAAATAAAATTAAAAAAGTTTCACAAGACTTCTTGACTACAATTAGTCAAATTATTAAGGGGGAAAAAAAAAGTGAGTCTTGTTACTTAAATCAAATCCTGCAATTTGCATAGGACATAGATACCGTGTTCAGGGCGCCTCAGAAGGAAGAAAATTCTCTTGTTACCTTAGAGCTGAGAGCAGCATTGACATGCTTAGGAAAAGCTCTGTTCTTAGTTCTCAGAATTCACTGCTGCATCTTAGTGCAATAGATTTTTTTTACCTTCTCTTTCTCTCTCGGACACAGGATTTTAGAGGATCAAATTTTATGACTTCTCAGATCCTGCAGGTGTTTAGACTTTCCAGATAAACACCGTGAACTATAAACTTCAGGTTGTTTGGAGACCAGGCCACACAAGGAAAGCTCAGGCTATTTTTGAATCCTGAGGTACTACTTTCTGTGTATTTCTTTCTTGGCTATGATACCCTAAATGAAAATTAAACCATTGAACACTCAGCCTGTCTGTATTTTACAGGTGTTTTATTATAACACAGAACATGCTATTAGTTGAGGGAGAACATTTTATAACCTTTGGGCAAAAACCTAAATGCAGAGCATGTATTCCATGCTTTGTGCTTATACGGTCATATTTGTCTTTAATAAACTGGGAGAGCATGCTTATGCCACTATGTGTTTTCCTCTTGCTTTGTTTCATTCATTCAAAGTCATTGCCTAAACACCTCTAAACTGGACCTAATTCTAATCTAACACAAACAGCTCTGAACTGACCTAATCCTGAGGCCTAAATTAATGAGGATCAGAGTTGAACTGCCTAACTTAACAGCAAACAGCAACAGTAAGAAGGGAGGGAGAAAGAAAAAGGGAAAGAGGTAATTTTTTCACAGGAAGTTAAAAGAAATATTTCAGTCTGGAGAGGTAACACAGACAGGAGTGGCTGTTGCACATCTGACTCGGATCGCATTAGCCCTTTGGTAAAACAAGACAAAATAAGCACAAGGCTGGAAAGAGTTTGAATCAATACAGCAAAATCAGTTGTTAGAAGATGTCCATGAAAGCTGTTAAAAACAAAGCATGTCCCCTTTGCTGTACCCTCTGTACCCACCTGCTCAGTTGTACAAAAAGCTCTTTCCTGACTGAAGCTCATGCCCTGGCCCAGGCCGAGACCAAATTCCAAACTTCCTCAATTCTTCCCTCTCTCCTTTACCCAGATTGCCCTGACTGTTGCTCCTCCTACCCCCACCCACTCTGCTGAGCCAGTGCTTGCTCCTAGTTAGGCATTACAACCCTGACTATAATGAATGTAATGGTCTTAACTCCATAAAATCAGAACTGGGCCTAAGTAAAAGGTATGCAGGTGATGATGACTAAATTAGCAATCTTCACTGATTGTCCCTTGAGACTAAAACCAAACAACTCCCTAACCAGAATGGTACCTTTCACAATGAGGCACTGTATTTAATACTATTCCCTGCTAAACCATGTGAATCACCTGGCTTGCAGAGGAGGGTTGTGCGTGCATGTGTTAGATACACAGAGTTGGCATGCCTTAGAATATACATATGAATGTACAGGCTATATTCCATATTTCTTAGCCTCTTACAGAGAATCAGAAACCAACAGTCAGCATTCTGTTGGCTGCTGCCTGCCTGTGTGCCTGGAAATCTCAGAGCATACACATTTTTACTGAAGACATTGCATAAACATTGCTCCCTGTCAGAGCTGTGCAAATTACAAGAGGAAAATTCATTAGGATGCTGGAAATACTTCCTAATGATTTCAGGTGGGAACCTAGGTATTAACAAATTTCTTGCGATACTTCAGCAGCAATGCAAAAAGACTCCCAAATGGAAAGTCCCTTACAAACTTTTCCAGTGTTTTGACAAATGAAGAACCAAGGATTAAGTGGCATAACAAGAAATTCACATGCTATTCAGACATATCCTAATATTTTTAAGCATAACCATGTAAGTGTAAGCCATGGCAGTTTAACAAGGGAAGGGGACTGAAAATAAAATTTTCAGGAGTTCTTTGTAATACCCTTTCTCCGTTCTAGTTCAAGCCAACTTATCTCTTCCTGATTTTGACTATTTCATGTATAAACAATGCAGTCAAACATTTGATCTTCGTGGCCATGATAATGATTATTATAATTCTAGTTTGGGACATAATTATAATTTAAGCATGAACTGCTGCAAGGTCTTAGACTTACATTTTATAAATTATTGCAGGTTTTTTGTTGGAAAATTTACAGAAAAATAAACCTAATGCTTGAAAGTCAGCAGCTCATCTTAGCTACTGGATATTAAAAATTCCACCATAATACTAGAGCAGTTCCAACTAATATATAATAAAATTAGAAAACTGTTCAAAGTGGAAACTTTTCATTAATACAGCCTATGATAATTAGAAAGTCTGCTGAAGAATAGTCTGTTAATTCCTATAGATCAAGTTAAATACACACAAAAAAATTTCTACACAGTAAGAAATTGCTGCATATTTAAAGGATATAAAGAGCAAAGTTGGGAAATTGGCAATATCCACAGCACTAGATCTAACTTTTGGTTATCATCAAAATATGGCAACTTCAGACTGCTCTGACATTAGCCAAGGAAACATTGCAATCCAGACTCAGAAGTTAGTTATCTATATACTTAAAGCATATTTTACTATGATTTTCTGCACACTTTTAACAAAAAAATGTAATATTGGAGACTCAAAAATAGTGGTTTCAATTGCCAGTGAAAATGCTGATTTCTTAAATGCAGCACAATTATCTTCTAAGGAAAAACTGAATGCAGGCTCTCACACATTGCAGCACTGAAAATTTCTATCAATACTACCAATTCTCCTAGTTATTTCCACCAATGAAGAAGGATATGAGTTCCACACAACTGTGGCACAAGAATTAAATCAGCTATATATTCTATTCTATCTAAAGTAGCATGAGATATCCCCATATAATTGTTAAAGTAACCGTCCACATATTTAATCTATGATAAATAATCTAAAAAAAACCCCAAAATGTATGGAAACCAAGAACACAGATAATGCCATCAGTGGAGGAGGATAATCACTTATCTGAATATTCTGTTACTGGAAAAATGTATGTTCATAGTCTTTTTTTGAATGCAACGTAGGTACACACAGAACCCCAAAAACTCATGAAGGCAATCTCTTAATTGGAAGATTCTCTAATGTCTAAACTGGAGCTTTAGGTAATTTTTTAGAGCTCCCTAAAGAGCCAGGTGACTTACCTAACAAAATGTGCTGGGACTTCCTAGTGATCTACCTGCATGGCTTGCTTTCCTCTGCAAACTAGGATGTGAGGAACCAAGAGTTCTGAATCACATCCCAACATAAACTTACCGAACAACCAAACTACATACTTCTTGGGCCTGAAAATTAATAAAAAACTACAGGCTAAATAGCCTTGTATGGGAACAGTGGGGTGAAGATGTGGATAAATGATGTATAAAAGAGTTAATAAAACATGATACATACTGTTAGCCCTTTGAAACAGATTGAACATTTCAGCTGTCTCAAGTTATGTAAATTGAATTATTTGTTGCAGGTAAATGATAAATATCATTCAAGAGAGGTGGCTTCATTAACTATTGAAGATGTAGAGGGTTTTTGGAAGTTGGAGGGAGAGCTAAGGGACAGTACAAAGATAGGTAATATCAATGTTTTCCTAAGTAAAATGATTGCAAAAAGTTTTGAACAATGTACCAACCAAATTTGTTCTACAAATATTTGTTATCAAAACATGAAGAACTTCTCAATTTAATTCATCACACATTTTGCTATCAACCTATTAAAGCAGTGGATTAAGGAATATTGTCTCTTTTTCGCTATCATGACATTCAGAGTTTCTAAAAATATTTTGTAAATCTTTTTTAAAAGACTTCGTAAAAAATTTTTTCTCTAAAATGTTTTTCTGAAAATCTCTTCAAGCCTTTTTAAGTTTCATCAGTAAAACCTCACAACTATTAGGTTCAATATATAAATTGTAATAAAAATAAAAAATAATTATATTTTATTACATGTAATTATTAATTATTTATTGTAATGAATCACAGAATGGTTGAAGTTGGAAGGGACCTCTGGAGGTCACCTTGTTCAACCTCCCTGCTCAAGCACAGTCACCTACAGCAGGTTGTCCGGGACCATGTCCAGACGGCTTTTGAATATCTCCAAGGATGGAGATTCCACAGGCTCTCTGGGCAATCTGTTCCAGTGCTCAGTCACACTCACAGTAAAAAAGTGTTTTCTTATGCATAAAATTTTTCCCTATACATAAAGGTTTTTCCTTATGCATGCTTTTCTTTTGCGTTCAGATTTTCATGCATTCGGACTAAATGCCTACTTGTAATTTCTGTGCATGAGGAGCTGAATTTGTGCATAATCCCTTTTACAACAACAAAACCTTTACAGTATGAATGCCTGTTCTCACCATGAACACAATTAGTTTTTCAAGATAATACCTCAGTACCACCAGAATTGTTTTTACCTTCAGTCTGACATTCAGAGTTGCTCTGGTTGGACTACCAGCCAAATTGGATAAATTCCCCTTTATTAGAACAAGAGCAATTACTATTTTTTTTTTTTTTTAAAGTTTGCAATCATAAACTTGCATACATATTGCTTGATCAAAGCAAATATGACTGCCGATATTATCTTCTGTTTGCAATAAGTATTCTACTCACATAACTTAATCTAAGCACTTGATACATTAAGTGTTTGATTGAAGCAGAAAGTCTCCTTTACCGTATTATTTACATGTTTTGAATATGTGTATCTGTGCCAGAACTGGTTTTAAAAATTGACTTTAGAAAAGTTTTGTATTCCTAGGTTTTTTATACTAAATATATCCATAATAACAAAAGCTGAACTATAAACTAAACCATTTTTTTTATCTAGACATATTGCCTAGAAAAAAAAACCACCATGTTTTCTTTGTTTTTCAGAATAAATTTTTATATCATGTTTTCATTATTATTTTTCCTTTTCTTTATATTTTTTCCTAGCATTCATTTTCTTTCCCTTTAATCTTTATCTTCTCTTAAAAATACAAAATCTATTTACAGAATGTGCCATTTGCTTCTGTTCTGTATATAAGCATATTTTTATATGTTTTTCAAAGATATCTAAGGAATGAAAAATAGAGGAAAAGTCTCTCTACCTTTCATATGTATACATATGTGTATGCAGACACAGGCATATGTGTGTGTGTGTTCTCCCCAATATTAAACTTGAAATGTTTATGACGGCCTATTCCAAGTATTATATGGGAGTTATCAGAGGATTAGAAGTATTATTAAGGAACAGCAACATACTATGAGTTCCACATACAATCACTGATGTCAAAGACCATCTGAATCTCAGAAATGATGTTCATTATACCTCATGTCCTGCCCTTGATTCTTCTGACATTCTTCATGGTTATGTTTTGGGGTTTTTTGGTACGTGTGATTTCTCTCTCGTGTGGTTCTTTCCACAGTTTCATTACTAGTGTCTCTCATTCCTTCTAGATTTCAAAGTATTTTTCTTGTGCTATTTTGCTGTATTTTGTTTAAAGATGACAAATGGAAGTAAACTGATGAGACAAAGTTTCTGATTTTGCAAAATACTCAGTGTAAACACCTGCGTGCTTTTACAGTCATGTATTTACTTGGCTGGGGCCTGAAGCATTCTTTATTCTGATTGAACAAATTCCCTAGACGATGCACAATTTTATAATGAAATGTAAATTTTAATATTTTATTTTCCATCTGTTAGAAACTTTCTATATTTAACCTAGATACTATACAATAATTAGCTAATAGCAAATATTTTGCTTGTTTGAGAACTCAGTTATCAGTTCTTCCTCCTTATATGCTGAGAAAGAATCACATGATATTGGATGATTTTTTTTGAACTGAGGACCAAGAAGAAATAGCTTTCATATTTTATAAAAAATATTGAGATATTAAACTAGCCAAATCTTGAAATATTAATAGAAACTAACATTTAGAGTTTCTGACTGTAATTCAGGCTTTCTAGTTGAAGCACCCAGATTCAGAAGAAGGGGGAAAAGAAGTTTTTTTATTGTCTTTGTTGGCCTGATTGCAGGCCTTATGGCTCCTCAGATGTTGCTCCCATGACTACCACCCCAAGAAGAAACTAAGAAGTTGATCAGATCTATGCTAGCTTCAGGCAGCCCATGGAGATATTACAGCCCTTTTCCCTGTTTTAGAGAACCGTGACAGCAGTTTCACTTTTAGCTACCAGAAGGGCAGGATTTGTTAGCTGAGAACTGTTTTGGGACTCCTGGATTCATGACAAAGGTGTAGCAGGTGGGCAAAATTTGAATGGCATATAGTGCTTGAAGCTGGGAAACCCAGTATCTCAGGAAACATCTGCATTATGCCACAGTTCAAAACTCCTAAATTCAGTGAGCACTGTGAATATCTACCTCACACAGGGAAGTTTTTGTTGATGAATTAACTTCAACACCATGCTGCTCTGACAGGCAGTTCCCCTGGTTGCTGCTTGGTCTGAAATCCAGTGAGTAGTGGGACATGTTGTTGCCTTAAGCAGATGCTGACAGTTGCTTTAAGAGGCAGCCTCTCCTGGCTCTCTCTCTGAGTTTCTGTTGATACACATAATCTCTAGTTTGTGAAACCAGAACAGAGCTTAGCTCGCTATCTTTGAAAGATTTCTGGGCTTTCAAATCAAAACAGCTCCTGTTTGCTTGTCAGATCAAGTATATATTTTTGCAGGTGTCGTTATTGAAAAAGTTAATTTCTGAACATTACTCCAATAAACACAAACAAGACAAGGCTGGCATGTAATTTATCCCTTGGTCATGAAAGAAAAACCAGAAGTGCTAGAGAATAAACTGTACCTTGTGGCGTAATCTTACTAGGGGCTGATAGGGCCTAAAGTCGTATCCTTCCTTGGCTGGCCACCCGTCTGCTCCCAGCAAAATGCATCCAAGTAAAACAGTTGACCACCACATAAACATCTTTACAGGTCTGTTTCTGTCAAAATAAAATGTAAATGTTCAGTGACAGACTGCAATATTATTTTGGCACAAGTCATATCATAAAAGTTTACAATACTGATATTCCATTTGTGGACTTGAATAAATATAGTTGAAATAAGGTAATCCATCTGGCACAACAGCAAAAAGAAAAAGAAAAAAAAAAAGGTAGTAGTTCAGCATACAATTATGCACAGTTACAGATCTTGTCCATTTTCATCTGCACTCCGTCTGTAAGTTTGTCATCCTGCAGTCATCGTAAAAACCTAGTTTGTGCTGATTGCAACGTTCTGGTATATTTTAAACCAGGTTACCAAAAAATTACTTTCTATTTGAATGAACAAAACCCTTGATTTTTCCAGACAAAACTGGACTGGTTTGATGAGCTAGTCCTACATTATCCAGCTACTGTGATACATTAAGGTGTGACCCATTAGAACTAAAATTAGGATATTAGATACTGATATTAGAAAGGGAGATACACAACAATCTGGAAGAATGCACAGAACTGTTTTTAATGTTAAAGGCCTTGACAAACTTATGTGCTGAAATTTATGAGAAATTCCTTGCAGGAGATGCTGAAAAAAACATAGACAATCTGTGTCAGAGCTGCTTTTGATTGGACAAAGACATTATAACTTCATAAAGATAGGATCAGAAATATGGAAGGCCTATAACAAATTATACTCACAGATTTCATAGATACATATGGCATGAGAGTTTCCTTACATGGTTCCTAAAGGACCTACAAACGTGCATTTTCTAAGTGGTTTCAGTACCTATTGGAGATATTCCATATTTATTACTGATATTCAGCATCTGTGTTGAAACTATCATGCTAAACAGACAACACAGAAAACTGATCCTAATCACTTTGAGACATGTGCAAGTCATTCTGTTTAGTCTATATTATTTAGTCCTGTAGTATGGGAGAGAGTTGAACAACTTCTATGCAGGCTGACTTATGCATGAGTGTTGTTTTCCCTTTCTACCCTGCTTCTAATGCACTTACCCTGCTAACATAGAAATGTCTAATGAGAACAAAGATATACATGAGTAAGTACAAAATGTCGTAAGTGTGCCCTGAGAGCCCAGAGTGTGTACAGAATGTTAAAGTCTTGCCTAACATTTCCTTTGTTATAGAAAATCAGCTGAGCATAAAATGTGAACAAATTGGGGATCACCTATTATCCTGTATCATTTACAGTCATGCTCCCAGCAATACTGTTACACAAACTGTGGTTTTGACTCCTATCAGTCTTCATACAGCAGTAGTCCTCACAGTCACCTGAAGGCAGGGATTGCATAGAATTAATTCCTGTGGAGATGTCAAAGGTATTAAATGGACTCTAGCCTTACCTCTCTTCACAGTTTCAGTAATCGAATCCTGCATAAGTCTGCTACCCTTCTTTGGGGACTACTCTACCAAACTTGGTAAAACCACTTAACGGTTGCTGTCTGTTTCATTCTCATTCCAGCTGACTTTTACCAGCCTGCATCGCTTTCATACTTTTAACTCAAACTCAAGCTTGAGATTAATATACCATACTACTTTGACACCACCTATCTTTTGTTCCACAAAAAACAATCTCTTTCTGGGTCTCCCTATTAATCAGATTTAAGATTTCTTCTCATTTATCACTACTTATTCCAACAGTTCCCACTTAAGTACCTTTTTTTGGTACTCCAGCTTTTCTAATATACACAGTAGAGGTATCTCTCCTAGGAGATCTCTTGCAGAATATATTTAGCAGTGAATGATTTGAAACAAAGACAACCACCTCTATTACAGAGAGATATTTTACATAAATAACTTAAGGCTCGTTCTTTTACACCTGTTCCGTAGCTGGCTATTAAAGTGGTGATAAAAAGTGACACAGTGAAAAAGTTTTCCTGGGTTCCCCTCATACTTCCACCAAAAATCAACTACTAATCAGGTGTTCTGGTCAACCTTTACTATGGGGTTATTACAAAAAATCTAGCTCACTGACTTGAAACACCAGAAAAGATTATTTCAGAACTCTGAGAATTAAAGTATGTTGTGGAACGGCATTTTCCTTCACTGTCTCTGTGTTAGTTCACAGTATCACTGTTATTGGAACAATAAGTCCATTACAAGGGAAAAAAAAAAAGAAAAGAAAAAAAAAAGAAAGAAGAAAGATCAGAATCTTGACTTTTAATCTCAAAGAAAACACCCCTTTATTTGTGTTTGTTGAAAAAAAGTTTTTGAAAATAGTTTACTGTTGACTTTCAAGGTCAGAATCAGATTAGTTTAGCAGTTATGCATGCTAAAACTAGCTACGCACAGTTGAACCTTTGTCCCCTTTGTGCAATTGTGCAATATCTCTCTGTACAATGAAAATTAGGTTGGAGAACAGTCATTTCACAGAAGACAGTAAGGGCAGCCACATTCCACCACCCTCCCATCTAAGCTGCATATATTGTAGCCTCATGTGGTATAAAAGAATAGAGTCCTTATAGTTTTGAAGATTGTTTGACCTTGAAAGGCTTCTCCTTTGTACTTGTCCAAAAGAAGAGAAAATTATTACATGCTCAGTTTCTGACTTCATTGCCTGTTACTTGGATGAACACTTAAAATGTAATTTAAAGAAGTCAGCTCTTTGGACAGATGCCACCTAAAATCCCCGAAGTATGTAGGGTGTCTGCAGTTATTATTTGCCTTTTTAAAAATAAAAAAATCAATTTTTTTTCAAAGTATCATAAATTTTCTATTGAATTTATTGCATAACTTAAGTGGCTATTTACTTTAAAACTACTACCAAAAAGCACAGTCCTCCTTAAAACAATGCTATTAAGTCTTTATTTTAAGAAAGACTTATATCATTAAAGAGTTTAATTAAAGAGAAGGAATAAAAAAAGAATTTTCAAAGCTTCATTACAACTCCAGATTTTGTTGCTGCGTATAGGCAAACAGAAAGAAATGAGGTATCAACTGTATATATTCATGATACCTAAAATAACTTGCTGTTTATTTCTATTTGGAGGCACAGCAAAAATGGTAAGTAAAGGATTTTTGTACATTTCTTTTAATGGTTATATTATCAAACAATCAGAAATTTTGTTTTTAAAGGATGCTTATACCATGCACTCTGGGGCCAAATGATGTATTTCTGAACTCAGATTTGCATTACTGATCTAGATCTTGTTTACTCATTAATTGTAACCTGACAGAATTTGATGTTTCAGTGTTTGGATAACATTCTTCTGTGTATTTAACTTATTGAATTACATATTTGTATAGCAGTTACTTTTAAGTTTTTTATTATATTACTACTTTTATTTTCACTTTTATTTTTTTGTTTGTTTCATAGTGGACATACTGAGTTTTAAGCTGTCAGAAACTTTTTCACAGATCATCAAATTTGAATATATGAATGACTTCAGTTACTTAGCAAGCTTTTATTATGTGTGCAGGATATTATATAAAATAATATATCTTTCACAAGAACTGGAGATAAGTGGAGTTAAGGAATTTCAGGGTCAAAAAATGGTTAATGCAGTTAAATCTTATAATCAAAACTATGTTTCATAGGACAATGCTGAAAAACAAAGATTTTAAGCATTATTAACACGGACTTTAATAAATATTTTAAAGAGTTCAACAAATATAGAGCTCCTGAGTACAAGCAACTTAGTTTTTTTGCATTTTTCTGCTATTACAGTTTGGAAAATTGGAAAAAAAGTTCTACTTTAATCTTCCAGACAGTATATCTATTTCTGAGAACTTTGGAAAGGGGGCAGGGGGGAGGTGTGTACACCTTAATCAAAGATGAGTAAGGCATTAATCTCACTTTCTGTCTCTCAGGGAACTTGCCACAAACTGAAACTTAGGATCTGAATTAAGCAGCTGCACAGCCAGAGAAGACAAGGGAGAGACCAGCTTTGAAAGAAACATTCCGAGAAATAAGCAAGTGTTATTTAATTATATTTGACAATTTCAGTGAAATGTTATTGAACAGATATTTTTCTTCCTGGGTTTGTCACATCACTGAGGCATCACCCAGAAAGCAGTGTAGTGAATTTGCTTGTGCTGTGAAAGTTGTGAAATCAGATTGTCAGGCAGATACATTCCCGACCTTTACCATTTTTCCAGCGATGTGTTTGTTCATGCAACATACTTGAGTAACTATAAGCTCCACATATTAGAATACAGCTCTTACATACCTGTAAGGATTTCAAGATAAGACAAGATAATAAATTACATGTTGATTAATATCATTGTAGTCTGCCATTTTCTAGAGATCTCAGTTGAGTATCATCTGACATCTTTTGGTCTTCCAAAATTATTTAAGTTATTTCTAAGCCCTTGCAGAAACAAGTAGTAGTTCCACCCTATATTTTCACCCCTTTAATGTTTAAACGTTCTTCGTACTGTATGTTTATTTTTAACCGTCATTAAGCAGTTATTAATCAAAGTGTATCTTATATTTCCAAAAACCTTGCTCCAATTCTTTATTGCACTAAGCACTGCTGTGATACTGTAAAGAGAGGCAAATACTGTATAATAACTGCTTATTATTAAATTGGTGGCCAATGGTGGATGCTTAAAGGTTAAGTACAGAAACACAGAGAGAACAGACAAGTTAGTATATTCCCCTGAGTCCACTTACTGCCTGAGCTAGAAACTACAGCTAGCCATTTTGTCTAATATCCACTGATGGACTTCAGTTCCTTAAGTTTGTCTGCTTCCTTTTTTAATTTATGTATATTTTTATTTCCATAACATTAATGTGAATGTGAGGAGTGCTGCTTCTTTATATTCATATAATCATGTTTGGAAATCTGATTAGTTTATTTAATTTATTTTGTTTACTCTCTCTTCAAACAGAGACCATTCTGTACCTCTGGGTTTTCCTGTTTATTTCTCTGTACATTCCTCATTGTATTATATTTTTTTTAAGGAATTTAGTCAGAGACTAACACAGTATTCGAGACAGGGATGCACCAAGCACTTAGCAGGGTATTTTCCTTGTCATTCGATATTCCTTTCCCAGTATTTATCATACTCTAAAATACGTAATATACAGATTATTATAATTTGTATTATAAATTATACATGTTTTATAATAATCTGTTTTATAATGTTATGCATTTATATTTATGTAAAAATCATTTATATTAAATAATTTATAATATAACTTATAGGTTAAAATACAGACAGAAATAAAAAACATTCCAGCACATCTTTTAGTATATATATGATTCGTCTGTCAGTAGAGACTGACCTGAAATTCTCAGACAACTATTAACAATAACTCCCATATCTTATGTCCTATGAATACAAACAGCTAATTTACAGCTACTCACTGCATGTAAATAATTAAAGTGTGTTTCCCCCCCCCACGTAAATAATTAGGATGCTGGTTTTTATTCCTCATAGACATCAGTTCTTTTATTAACAGTGAGTTTCACCTGCTATTTTATCATTAAACTGATCTATATTGTGGCATTTCTCTGCATTATTCTCTGTCAGCTTTAGATTTGCCTTAAAAGCTGAGGAGGGATAGAGTGAAGGATATGGAACAGATAATGGTTATTCCTTATTTCTCACTGTACAGTAAGTTCTTCAGTATGAAATTTAGATTTTCCTTTATGATTCTCAGAAAGCTCTGTTATCTTACTTTTCAGCCCACTTCCAGAGCATTCAGGAACGTGATGCACACTGCAGTTTTCTCACTATTGACTTCTCTCTGTTTCAGTTCTGAAACTTTTTGATAAATTATTATCCATAAGAGGATTCTTTTATTCTGTGACAAGTTTGTTCCTTAAAACCCTTGGGTGAGGAACACTGCTGGGAGAGCTGTACCTTCTGCACTGGCAGATGGAATACCTTAGGGCATCTCAGTTGCCTCATTTAGGTAAGGGAATTGAGACCATAAGGTCATTCCTCAAGCAAGTAACGTGTTCCGCTCCATATAATTTGTAGCTTGTGTTACTGTTCTATCATCTTCTTTTCATAAAATTTCCAAATCATTATTATATTGAAAACCTCTTTATAACAATATTTACTCATGTATTCAGTTTGCATCCATTCATATAGAAACAGTTGGTTGTGATTTACTTGTCTTACAAGTGTATATATATTTTTCAAGCTGACCCTTATCACTGGGATGGGGGAAAAATACTCTGTTCAAACCAGAATTGCAAAGAAAGATTTAATCACAGTTTTCTACTGAAACTTATGAAACACAAACATGAAATATTTTATTTCATTAAAGAAAGTTCTACTTGGTAAAATTCTACTTGGTATACACTCTTGATTAAAAATGCAGTCATTCAATACATTTGGTACAATGCAATCAAACCAATATAGTCTGCTCAGTAGAGCAACCGGGGCTAATCTAGCCTTAAAACTCTCAGACTGTCTCAGAAGTGGTTTATGCTACAAGATGCTCAGTTATAGTTAAATCATTATTTTACTTATTTAAAAAGGGGGCAAAATGCCATAAAATTATATATTACTTCTTTATTTAGCTTAGGCTATTGATTTTACAGCATTAAACTCTTTGTGTTTCCAAATCTGGCAGTTGGTGCTGAATAACTTTCAATATTTCTATTGCATTCAAACCCTCAAATAGTATTAACAACGGGGATAGCATTCAAACACACATTCAAACTCTGAGGTAGACAGTCTTACATAAACTGAATATCCAACCTCTTTGAACTTTAGCTATCACTAGTAAATTCAACGTACGTTCTTCTGTTAGCAAAGGCACATTAGACTGATACATATCAGGACTTGTACATTATACTTCAATATGCACATGCACAAATTACAGGTATTTATGGTATCTGTGTGTGATGCACATTGCCTGCTTTATCTTAAAACTAATGACAATATTACACTCAGTAAGAAAGGAATAACTGCTTTGAAAATAATTGGTTCACTTATTCAGCTCCTAAGCCACCAGCAACAAATTTTGGCAGTGAGGGAAAAATATTGCTTATCTAATTTTATTTCCATAAAAGCGTGTGTAAAAAGTATTATACTAATTAATTCACATATTTTTCAGTGATTAGCCCCCCTCCCCCTGAGAAAACAACATGAAAAGTTCACAGAATTGCCATAGTTGTCCCAGTTGATAAGCTAGTCACCCCTGAGTTGGAGACAATTTCTTTCAATTCTTGAGAAAATTCAGTGCAAGCCTCTATCTCCCTTTTCTCTCCTGCTGGTACTTTTCACCCTTGTATGTTCAATATTTCATGGAAAACAAACTAAATCCCAGTTCTGACACCTTCTTTATGAATATCTAATAATGATTAACATATTCTAGAATACCATGGTGAGTGCTTCCTCTCAAAGTTTATTATGCTGTCTAAATCTTCTCAGCAGTTCATTGGTAATGTAAATTTTGTTCTCTGCCTGAGTCTTCCTTTGGAATTGTTGGACTAGGAGAGGTGTTGCTTTTATGAGAGTTTAGCAAATATATACTAAGCACTATTTTAACTCTTCTCATGCTGTAATCGTCACAAAGAGAGAAGACTGAAAAAATATATTGTACACAACCAGTTCCAAATGTGATAATGTGTATATATATATGTACAGTATATAAAAAAACAAAACAAAAAACTAATTAATGAAAGCTGGCTTAGCCAGAGTTTATATGAAGAGTGAAAATATATACCTAAATACAAGAATGCCCTAATTTAAAATGTATATATATATTTAAAACTAAGAAATTTTCCACTTTCAAAGAAATTGTTTCCAAAATTCCTCAGCTATTAGGCTCGTGTCCTGTGTTACTAAATGGTGACTAGCCAGGATATCTGGCATTAAGAACAGAGACATAAGTCATTTGAAAATACAACAATTCCACCCCAATAAACTGATTTAATCAACTTAATGCACCTACAAAGTAAAATATATGAAATTTTAAATACTGGTTAGATCACTGCATTCCTCCTACCTTTAAGAGAGGAGACACATCAGATATTAACCTGACGTTATTTAAAAGGTCATTTTCAACATATCACAGAGTAGTACTGTATACCCTCAGGACATGTCAGTCTTTGTCTTTTACATACTATTAATCAAAAAAAAAAAAAAAGAATAAAATTAATTGTCTATTTTGTGTGGATCAGAAAAAGAGCATAAGTTCTATCCACATATTCAGTGTTATTAATAGGTTTATAATACAGCTACAGTAATAAATATAAACCATGCTTCATTGTCTGTGACTTTGAGGACTTCATTGTATATACTGATAGATGCAAATACCTGCCAGGAAAGAATACACCACTACCCTTTCTTGAAATGCTTTCATCTACCATGATGGTTTCATGGCAGAAAGGCATCTGCAAACAAGGTATTTTTTTATATAGAGATTATATTACATGAACTTTGAAGAAGTAGCAGAAGTTTTAGCCAAAAGTATGTCTTCTCCCATTAGCCTGCTTCTACTGCACCACATGCTAGTGCCCCCATATCTTCACACGTAGTTTGCGTCCTCAAAAACCTCACAACTGATATCTTATCTCCAAGTTGGCTGTGCTATTGCACCAAGAATGGGGTTCTTAAAAAGTAATCACAGTATCAGATTCCCTCTATGAATGCAGCCATAATCCATATCTAGCAAAGTTTGTCCTCGTTAAAATGCTACATGGAAAGCGGATCATGGTGTCATGACAGCAGCTCTCTCCCCCAGGACCTGCTGCCAGCTTTCATGCATAGCACGCTTCATGCTGTCATCTTCCAATTTTCCTGCAGAAGTGGCAACCACACTCTGAACCGGAGTTGTTAGGTCACCTTAACTACATACAGCAGGCTTGGGGCTTGCAACAGCGGAACACAGCACTGCCACGGCAGCCAACAGCTCATACGTCTGTGTACCAATCTGTTCTGTCTCTCAGCAGCTACTTTATGCCACTACAGCCCCTGACTATGCAGGCACACACTCTTCATCCTTCACCCACCGAAAGAGGCTGGCACAGTCATTTCGGAAGAGCCAGCGATGCTGCTGACAGCTCGTGTGCTGGAACACGCAAGCAGAGAAATACATTTTTTTAAAATCTCACAAAAAGCGCTCACCATGCCAGATGAATCCTGCCTTCTGCTGACTGCTGTCTGTCTATCCCTCACTCCTTTTCCAATTTAAATTGCAAAACTATCACGCTGCACAAGCAGAAGGTGGAGTGCAGACCCTTGCAGTCCTGGTCCCGTACTACCACACTTGGTCTTTGCGTAGACATTACAAACACGTCAGGTGGCTCTGAGATGTATCCCCCAGGGCACCACCATGGCGAGCAGCCAACACAAGAGCCAGCTTTTCCCTGCCTTTCCTCTTATTCCCTCTCCCTGCCCTCATGCTGCTTGCACTGTCAGGTGCTGGTAGAGAACAACAGAAGCCCAGGCAGCAATTGTCTGTGGGGGAATACAAGCAAGATGCATCTGCCCTGGGCTTTTCTAGAAGAGCTTCTTTGGAACAGGGCCTAACGGCTTACAGGTGGCTCTCGTGAGCCCAGACGCAAGTGGCCTGAGTGTGCCGGGGGCATTTCTGAAAGGCCAAAACACCTGGAATGTGGATACAGACGGGACACTTATTAGGTGAAAACTTTACTGCTAACGTCATGCTCTAATCTTACCATTTTAAGTATATTTATTTATTTAAAGGATGACACCAGATGTCTTAGTATCAGTGACCCAGGTTTCAATGATTATAATGAAATGAGAAACGGCAATTTTAAATCATTCTTATCATGTTCTTCACATGATCTCACAACTGCAATCTCACAATTTCTTTAATATTACAGAAAGCAGAACAAAATGAGGGTACTACATTTCACATATCTCAGAGGAGCTTTTTTTTAACAGAACTGAGTTGTGCATGTTGATCTAATTTTTTCCTAAGACTTCAGTGTCAACCTCAGGAAAATGGTGTTTTTACCATCCTGGATACATACAGGTGCTAGTTTGTGGAAGTTACGCTGTCAGCAAGGCAATCTCTTTTTCCCCTCATTAAGAAAGCTTGTTACAGCTGGTTCCTCAATTTCCTAGAGGATTAATGTTTATCATCATGGCAGTGTCTGAACCGATGGGAATTCAACTGCTTTATGTTATGAAATCAGAAATATAAAATCTGCCAGCTTTGAACTCAGGCAAATATTTTGGTACTGTTAACTTTTTACAAAATTTGTAAATTAACACCTAACATACCATTGTGTAACTGTGTTCTCTGTGCATGCTAGAAAAGATAAACATTTTGTTTTTCAAGTTTTTTATGTAGTCATCTTAAATAAAATACTGCAAACATTAATTAGATGTAAGAAGAAACAACAGCTGTTGACACTTCCATAGTAAATCATTAAGTGTATTTTTGAGTAAATATGTCACCCTAGAGAGGGCAAAATAGCCACTCAAGATACAACTTTTTTTTAAACAGTCAAGCTGCTAAATTAAAGACTAAAATTCCTCCATATTTGCTATGATATGCTAATCTACCACCCCTACTTCTCCCTTCTATTCAAGGAAATTCTGGGTTTTGGTGAAACATTAGTTACCAACAAAAACCTTGAAGCCTTGGTATTATTGAACTCCTTGAATGAATGCTAAACCATGATATGCCTACCATTAATTCAAACTACCATAATAATTTAGAGAACCTCTTTCTATTAAGTATTCTAGTTAATATTATGATTTTATCCCTTTACATCTATGAAACTTGCTCTATTGAAGTGATCTAGCCAACAGAGATGGGTGCCATCTTTGTTACCCAGTGAAAGGGATTTTTCAATAACTCAGCTGGTTTAAAGTTAACCCACCTGGAGACTGTGGCTCAAGATTGGAAAATGGCAAAGATTGGAACAGACAAGTTTAGGGGTTTTACCTCTAATGGGGTTTGAAGTAACAAAAAAAATTTAAAGTACTAAAGAAGGAAATGAGGTGCTAAAAACTAAGCATGTAAAGAGAGAAGGTAGGTAGTTTAGGACAGGGGAAGTAGTGTTTCAGCAGCCTTCGTAGCATGGGAAGATAGCTAGACGACGTATCAGGGAGAAATGTGATATGGGAAAGTCTATGATATGCAAGGAACCATGAGCTCCCTGTCTCCTTAAACACAGGTGAACACTTAGCAGAAAGACACAGATGCACCCTGGTGTGATGGAGAGGAGTATACACAACAGTACAAACACTGATAGGAAATATCAAATCATCAAACTGCAGAGCATAAAGATGCATGCGGATTTTGGTATCATTGGACCGAACCACAGTTCAATCAGTAACCAAAAGGACTGATGAATGTTGGAGCTATTTAAATAAACAAGGACTTTTTGTAGCTGAGGGCAGTCTGTCCTTATCAGGATTGAACCAAAAATACATTTGCCCTCCAGTGCTCTCCCCCAGTGCCTGCGTTAATATAATTAAGTCAACTACAGATGAAATCCTGACCTAAATGAAAACATAAAGACGACTCTAAAATCCACATTTAGTATGTTGGATCCAGAATTTTACCCTATTTATAGGACTTGGTGACATTGAAGGTTCACAAGGACGGAAACAAAATTCTAAAATAACTCCATTAACTAAAATGAATGAAATCCAAAGTTGCTCGTGATTGTCTTTAAAAAAAGTCTGTGTCTAATCATACAGATCCACAGAAATATACAAATAAAGGAAAGCGTTCTGCACTTGAATAGCTAAAATAGTTATAGGAATTTTCTCTTTTTTTAAACTTCAGTGCTGTGGAGTTCTTGCCTCTCTTTTTTCCTGCTTTGCAGTGACTTGTCTCTCTTTCTTCTTAACTGCCACAATGGTCAACTTTCTTCATGAGCCTGAATTCAGCATAGTCAGAAAGAAATTCAGAAAATTGCACTTGTTCTGTCAGTTATAAACCTGGCTTGGGTTGCTAGCACAATGTGTTGTATTTAGGAGCTTTCTTAGATCCATCAACTGGGGAAGTGTCCAGAACCTGTCAGCTTAGCTGCATTCTTTGGGAATACTATGGGAACAAGTTTGAAGATATGTCTTTGATCCCAATTTGAATTGAAACTCTGATGTCTGCTAGCCTTGCTGCTTCACTTGGATGTTAAATTCCAAGTGAATAAAAGAAGGATCTTTATATAAAATGAAATAAATAGACTGAGTAAAATATGAAGCAAACACATACAGTTCTGAGATTTTATAGAACAAAACAAACCCCACCCTGCACTGCCATACCTGATGAAAAAAAATTTTTTGACTGTGACAGCTGACTTGGTCTTTTACATTCTACTATTTATCATAAATTTAGTGCATCATTATAGATCAAATTAATTTTTCATTGAACAACTGCAGCCCTCTTTAAATTTTGCATAGTTATTTCTAATAAAACAATGCATTTCTCTTATTGTATGCTCACAATCCCATTCATTAGGATCAGAACCGCCATTTCCTGCTATGTTTTAACTGCCTTACACTATTTTACAGAGTTTTATTGCAAAGGGTTTTATACTGCTCTAATATATCTACTAGACAAAAGTCTTCCAAATGGATGCTGGAAAGCTGACAGTAAACCAGAAAACCTACAATGTCCTGATGAGCTTGTAGCTAAAATGGATTGTAAAATGAGATTTTTCAATAATTCATTAGCTAAAAAAATTGTCATTTCTAAGAAGAATGGAATGGGGATAATACAGAACTAAGTAAGGAGCAGCCAATATGTGGTGATGAAATGGTCAGTACACGAAAGGAATGAATTTTGTCTCTCCTCCACCACCACTGTATAATATATTAACAAGAAATTGTGTTCATTTGTTGACCAAAAAAAAAACCTTTTAAATATTTTGTATATATATTTGTTTTGGAAAGGCAAAAAGGTGAACATCTTCAGTTTTATTTACACAATAAAAATACAGGGAAAAGTTAATGTAAAATTGACTGGAACTAAGTTTTGACCATCTATAGTGCCAGGAAACAATAAGAAGACCCTCCTAATGGAAAAACAAATTACATTTCAACAAGAAATTAAAGCTCAGATGGCTTAGGTGCAGCCATCACCAGACACTCCATATCACATCTGGTATGAACTATGTGTATAGGCAACAGCATCCCATCTCTCTTCTGACAGAAAGTTATCACTCTTGTGGGGAACTAGTGGCAATGCAGTATAAGTATTGCACCGGCCTCCTCGGAGGGGTGGCGCTTGGGGGTAGAGGGTGACACCCACGAAGGGGAGGGCGCGCTTTTGGACACTATAAATGTAATTGTTGCGACGCAATAAACGCCATTTGCTGCTTCTACTCTATGAGTGTCTGAGTCGTCGATGGCCCGGAGCGGGGAGAGCTCTGACCTGGTAAGACACAAGCCAGAGGTTGTCTGAAAGAAAGACAACAAGTGGTGACCCCGACGTGATACTGCCAGGTGGCCCGGGTAGGGCGAGAAGGCTGCAGCCATGGAAGCGGTTGTGAAGGTGCTGAAGGCACTGGCCCACGACGCCGAGATTTCTGTGAAATCGAAACGGGTGCGAGAGTGTGTGGGGTATCTCCTGAAGACGGGAGTGATCAACACACCGGCTGATGTTCTTTCAACTGGTGTGTGGCCGCAGTGTTTGCGGGAGCTCACGGAGCGAGCGATGGCAGGGAAAGCGGAAGAGTTGCAGACGTGGGGACAAATCGTCTCCGTGCTCCGACATGCCCATCAAGAGAAAGAAGCGTGGAAGGCGGCGAGAGCAATCATGGGTTTGCCCTCTTCTGTAGCAGTTCAAGCCGGATCTCGAGCAGCAGCGGAGATTGCGCAAGAACAAATAAAGAAACGGGCTGTGGAAACCGAGACCACGGAAGATCAGCCACCAACTGCCTGCCCGGTGAGACCGACCCCGAAGTCAGGGGAGGGAGAGCAAAAAGATAGCCCAGGGCAAGGGGGTTGGAGGGAGCCCAAGCCAGTAGCTAGTGATGAGGACAGTGGAGACTATCGGGAGGTGCCCACTGCACCACCCGTGGAGCAGGGAGATACGGAGGGGCGGGAAGAGAAGGACAATCGAACGGCGGAGAGACCTCCCGCCTATCCCTGGGAAGAGTTGGCTAAGCTAAAGATCAGGGAACAGGGCGAAGAACGGGCTCCTACGCAGGGAAAAAGGGGTGAAGAGGGAGGCGGTCGGAGGCGACCGAGAGACGGGCCAAATAAGGAGAAAAACGAGGACTTGAATGTTGATTGGATACCGGGTACTCCGATCAGGAAGTGGGTGCGGTCAAGCGATGAGTCAGGGAGTGAGACGGAAGAGGAGGAGGAGCGAAAAGGCAGGGGGCGTAGACAGAGGAGGGTCCGGTTTCAGGAGGTGGAGAAAGAGGAGGGGCAGAATTGGGCGGAGCTGGAGCGGCTCTTTGAGCTGCTGAGAGAGGAAGTGGTGAAACAGAAGGAAACCACAAGCAAGCAGAGTGAACTATGCCGGAAAGCAATTCAGGCGTCACAAGATAGGGAGACAGAGCGAAAGGGGTATACCCTCCCGTTGACGGATTGGCAATTAGTCGCCACGGAGTGTGCATTACAAGGGCTCAAGTTACAACTACCACCCACTATTGCGCCTGTGCGCGCTTTGGCTGGGGGCCAAGGGGTGGAATGGCAGCCTTTAGACCCTAAGTTGGTCGCACAATTGAAGAGCGCTGTGACGGAGGAAGGGCCTGATGGTCCTTTAGCAGGTGTTTTGTTAGACCAGGTTCATGCGTCAGGGCTTCTTCCCTGGGATTGTCGCATGTTGGCGCGATGCCTGCTACCACCTACAATGTGCCAAATGTGGAAGATGGAATGGGTGAATGTGCTGCAGCAGCAATTAACGGAGGCGTCTAGGGACAGGGGACATCCATTGAGGCACGCCACCCTACAGCAGCTCAAGGGGTCTGACCCAGCTGCCAACACACCCCAGCTGCAGGCAGCTAGTCTGAGAGGCCGTGAAATCCGTGCCACCACTCAGGCGTCACGGGAAGCGTATCGGAAGATCGCGAAACTGGAAAAGAGGGGGGAGCCTTGGCTTTCGATTCGCCAGGGGCTTGATGAAGGGTTTCTTCCCTTCTGCGACCGCCTGCAACAGGCGTTAACAAAGGCAGACCTTCCCGAGGGGGCTAAGGGCCCGATTATGGCCGAATGTCTTCGACAGAGGGGGAACCCACAAACTCAGCAGCTCATGGTCGGTGCTCCAACGGGGCTAGACGTAGGGGGCCTAATTAAGTGGGTTTTGGAGAAACAGCAACAAGGAATAGCGCAGACACAAGCACAGGCTTTCGCTGCAGCTATCACTCAGGCAGGTCGGGAGAAAGTATGTTATAGGTGTGGTCGCCCAGGGCACTTTAAAGGTCAGTGTCCAGAAAGAATGGGGACAACGCAAAGGGCAGGAATAAGATGCTGGGCGTGTGGGGGATTTGGACATACAGCTAGGGAGTGCCGAAGAAGACAGGGAAACGGGGGACCGGCGGCCGGGAGGCGAGGCCTGACTGCTGGAGCCAACAGCCCTCGCCCAGAACAGCCACAGAGGCCCGGGATGCGGCAGAACTCCGGAGAGAACCCCCAGACCTCTCCACCGTCGCCTTGGTCGTAGACTTTGAGCAACGCCCGATGGTGCGACTGAGGTTGAGCAATCCTCGGTGCGCCGATGGGACGAGGACTATAGAAGTACAAGCTATGGTGGACACCGGCGCAGACGTCACAGTTATCGACATGAAGCACTGGCCACCTACATGGCCGCTGGAACGAACCTGTGGGGTGCAAGGAGTCGGCGGAATGGTAGAAGCATCTCGTAGTGTATATAAACTGTGTTGTGAGGTGGATGGCGGGGACTTTTGCGGCGTTCGACCTTATGTCTTCCAATTTGGGGCCAACTTGGTGGGACGAGACATCTTGGCTGCTATAGGCTGTCAGATGTCAAATTTACCCTGAGGGCCACTGTTCTAGTAATGGACGCGAAATGGGCGATACCACTGAAATGGAAAACAGATGACCCGGTGTGGGTAGAGCAGTGGCCCTTGACGACAGAAAAGCTGAACGCCCTCATGTTGATTGTACAAGACTTGCTGACTGATGGGCGCATTGAGCCCTCTCGGAGTCCATGGAATGCACCAGTCTTTGTAATTATGAAAAAAGATAAGAAACGATACCGCATGCTGCACGATCTACGTGCGATCAACAACTGTGTCGAGAGTTTTGGAGCTCTGCAGCCTGGCATTCCATGGCCGGGGGCGGTCCCGACCACCTGGCCAGTGGTGGTAATGGATATTAAGGACTGTTTCTTTTCGATACCACTAGCCGAGCAGGATCGGGAGCGCTTTGCATTTACAGTACCCACGACTAATTTACAGCAACCGGCGAACAGGTATCAGTGGACAGTGCTGCCTCAAGGAATGAAGAATTCACCCACCATTTGTCAACAAGTAGTGGCAGCGGTTTTAAGGCCTGTCCGTGAGCAGTATCCGCACGTGTATTTTATTCATTACATGGACGATATTTTAGTAGCCGCAAGTACCGCTGCTGAACTCACACAAGCGGAAAAAGCGGTGTGTACTGCTTGCGAGAGTCAGGGACTGCAGTTACAGACGGCCAAGACACAAAGGAGCCCCGGCGTCATATACCTGGGGCTGAGTGTCCGAGATACCTCAGTAGTTCCGCAAACGGTAGAGCTACCCACGGACATTCGGACGCTACATGATGCCCAAAGGCTCTTAGGCTGCCTACAATGGCTACGACCTCTGTTACCTATTACGCCAGAACTATTGAACCCTCTATTTGACCTATTAAAGGGCAAACTGGAGGCGACAGAGAGTTGTCAGCTAAGTGAGGAAGCTAAGGAGAGTCTAAAGCGGATACAGGAATTGCTACAAACGAGTTCAGTACACAGATGGGATCCAGCCCTACCGCTTGTCTTGGCGGTTACCAATACCGAACATGGCGGTGTCGGGGTAATAGCACAAGGAGAACACTCGGCGTTGCGACCTCTTTATTGGCTGAGCTCCACACGGTTAAACCGAGCGTGGTCGAGTGTAGTACGTGTCATCATATTGCTCATACTCCAAGGACGACACGTATGCACGCGTTATTGGGGCAAAGAGCCAGATGTAATCCTACTCCCCTTTACGCGACAGGAATGGGAGCTTCTTTGTCACAGTGATGATTACCTCCTTAGCACGCTGAAAGACACAGCACATCGAATACAGATACAAGCCACTCTAGACATCTTTAGACATTGCCGGACTCTGATCCCTGTACAGCCGAAGGTTTCCAAACAACCAGTAAGCGGTCCTACGCTGTTCACAGACGCCTCATCTTTGACGCATCAAGCCGCAGTGGTGTGGCGTGAACAAGGGGAATGGAAACGCATCACCGAGACAGACAAAAAGGCCTCAGTTCAGCAATTGGAGGCCAGAGCTGTCGCCATGGCGCTGTTAGCCATGCCGCATACGGCCATCAACATAGTGTCTGACTCTCGTTTTACAGTGATGTTAGCAGAGCGCATGGGACAACCTGGCTGGCCCGGAACAAAAATAGCACTGAGTATCTATACAGCTTTACAGGCGAGGACGGAACCAGTGTTCTTCGCCTATGTAAAAGCGCACCAAAGTGCGGAAGGCTATTTTAAAGGCAATGCGGAAGCAGACCGTGTAGCTAAACAGATATGGACATTGGAGGAAGCGTTCCGGTTACACGAAGACCTACATATTGGTCCGCATGCGATAGCCAAAGAGTGCAACATTCCTATCAGCACAGCCAGAGAAGTTGTCAGTGCCTGCCCACACTGCCAAAAAACCCCTCTCTGGTTGTCGGGCGTCAATCCTCGTGGTCTATGTAGCAATGAGCTGTGGCAAACCGACTTTACCTGGTTTGCGCCGTTCAAGCCTAATGCATGGTTGGCGGTCACTGTCGACACTTACAGTGGAGTCATCTTGGCTACACACCATAGAGGCACCAAAGCTTCTCACGCACGACATCATTGGATGGCCGTCATAGCCTGCCTGGGCCGTCCACAGTGCATTAAAACAGATAACGGCTCTGCGTTTACTGCTGCGAGCACCCGAGAATGGGCACACCGTTGGGGCATACAGTTAAAACAGGGCCTCCCCTATAATTCCCAAGGCCAAGGCATTGTCGAGCGGGCGAACCAGACACTCAAAGCCAAACTAGTTGTGCTTGGGGAGGGGGAAGGTTTCTCCCAGGGGATTCCCGTGGCACATCAAGGCCCACTTCTAGCGAGAGCACTCTACTCTCTCAATTTTTTCGCCCGCTCGGGAGCCACAGGGGCCCCGATGGCCCGACACTGGGCGGCAGCATCCCCAGCGATCGGGCCGCCTGTGCGCGTTAAGGACTTGAAGACCGGTCAATGGGAGGAGGGGTATCGGCTGGTAACGGTGGGGCGTGGATACGCTGCCGTGCAAGACGACACGGGGCAGACCCGTTGGGTACCAGCACGGTGCGTGAAACCTCAAATGTAACTGTGTCTTTTACAGGTGTGGTACCTACGTAACCGGGTGGTGTGCCCGGACTGCAGAGATTGTGCCCCTTGGCTGCTTGTGCAGTGTCCTGACTGTGGGAAACGCTCTTGGCTGCACGCCAGTTGGCTGTTAACTCGTTGCAGGCCTTGTCTTGTGTCTTATAGAGAAGGCCTACAGCATCTAAGTGAGTCAAGAGCAGGTGCGTCAGCAGATCATGAAAGTCGACAAGATGCCGCCTCTGATGCCGCCGCTGAAGTCATCCACGTCAACGCTTTGGGCGCGTGGGGAAGCCGCGTGGAGTGCCGGAGAAACATCTGGGTCCCGCAGATTTGGCAGATTGCGGAAAATGACTGGGAGAAGGTCAAACGCCAGCAGGCGAAGCGGAGGGCAGGGCGGTGGGCTCGGCGGTAGCGGGGTAGTGTGGGTGCTCGGCTATTTTATGGCCGTGCTTGGGGGAGCACAAGGACAGTTTATGGAAGCCTTACGGCACGTGGCGCAGAAACGTTCCTATGGGGAAGTGTGTGTGCCGTTGGGGACACAGAGCTGCTCGGTAGCAATACCTCTCAACCATAGCGAGCTACCTACAGGAGGTTGGTCGTGTTGCGTGACTCTCAATACGGAAGGCGGCTTTAGGGGCGAGACACCGTTACAGTGTACTGGGTCCGAGCTTGAGCTTGGGGTACGGAATACCCAAGCTTTGCAAGGCATAACATGTCAAGTATTAAAGCAAGGGAAAGTATTGGAGTGGTTAGGAAATGAGACGGTAAGAGTCACAAAGCAGACCCAGCACGTTCTTCTGGCACACCGGGAGATGATAGAGGTGCTGGCCGCTGTCATAGTGCAAGGGGGTTGCAAGGCAGCGGTGCTAAGCAACACCACCTTTTGTTGTCTCACAACTGACGACTATCAGCAACTTGCCATTAATGAGTCGCGGTGGAGGGACATGGCTCGAGAAATAATTAAGCTCGTAGAGGCAAAACAAGGGGGATGGGAATGGTTGGGTAATATCTTTGACTCAGTATGGCAATGGCTATTGTTGTTGTTGAATTGGGAGTGGATTTGGTGGATTTTAGGTGGAGTATTGATTGCTTGGATATGTTTATGTTGTGTTTTACCCGTAGCAGTGCGCTGGTTACGCTCAGCAGGGCAACGGCTGATAAGGGTAGAGAATCGCGTTTTATATATGCGCTTAACGCAAGAAGATACAGCACTTTAGGATGGGGAGGGGGAACTGTGGGGAACTAGTGGCAATGCAGTATAAGTATTGCACCGGCCTCCTCGGAGGGGTGGCGCTTGGGGGTAGAGGGTGACACCCACGAAGGGGAGGGCGCGCTTTTGGACACTATAAATGTAATTGTTGCGACGCAATAAACGCCATTTGCTGCTTCTACTCTATGAGTGTCTGAGTCGTCGATGGCCCGGAGCGGGGAGAGCTCTGACCTGGTAAGACACAAGCCAGAGGTTGTCTGAAAGAAAGACAACACACTCTGAAACTACAACCTCAAGAGTAATCACTCCACCCCCCTGAGATGTAAGTTTATGCTCCCTTTTTCATTCCACCCTGACACTGTTTCCAATTTCTGAGTCAACCACACAGACTCTGGGATCACCTAGGACACCTCTGTGAAGCACAATACTCTATGAAAAGGAGCCAGGAGATGTTGCTGAACATCACATTCCCACCGCTTAGGCACAAATGCCGATCAGATAATTAGTGGCAAACGTCCAAGTACTGCAGCTACACACAGGCCCTTTATTGATGAATCAGTTACTGTCAGCGTGAATGCATCCTCAGTGCTGACTCAGGTAAGCATCCCTACACAATTAGAATTGAAAGCTCCTCTTGCTTCCATCTGTATTTTGAAGGTCTGGGAATGCCTACCCTTCAGCAATTTCATATATTTCTTGTTATCCAGATGAGATTTTCTGCAAACCACCACTGATTAATCAAAACAGAAAAAGACTTTTTTGAAAGTTATTTTGCAGGAGACTATACATGCAGAAAAAAAGGTTTTTATCTTCTTCAGAAACATCTAATACAATCTGAGAACTATTACATTCATACTCTTGCAGCTCTTATGTGACTACTAAGCAGAGAAAAGAGCCTCAATGGAGGCTATTCAGATGAAATAAAGCCTCTTTTTTGTCTTTAATTAATCACTTGCATATTAATCAGTTTCACGTAATCATTCTTGTATTCTCACAATCTCTCATTTTGGCCCACGGTAGAAAAGCAGGATTATGCTGCCTACAGATAGAAGGAAAAATTCACCTTTCTTTCTCACCTACAACGTCTTAACCGTACAATTGCGAAAATGAGGCAATCTGTATGTTCAATGAAGAGAGGGGATAATAATTTCTATCCCCCAGAGCAAGACAGCACGCAGATCATCTCAAATCACACCTGATGGCAAACCCATGTCAAGTCTTCTCGCTTTGCCTCCTCCAAAAATAAGGCCTGGGACTGAGTTACTCCTGTAAGAATGGAAAGTTCCAGCAGGAAGAAGAGGAGAGTGCCAAAGAAGCATAAGGGCAGTAAATGCAGGACACCATCCTGAAGAATCAGGTTCACTTTTCCTCTTATTGGCATGGGGCAGGAGATGAGGGGAAAGGGGATGATGCTAAGGAAGGAGAGAGGATATCCCTTGTAGCAGTGCATACTGCTCATGTTCCCTGATTTCTCACTTAATAAAAGATTGTCAACATTCAGTACTGGCACTGCAGCAATTTCTGGGTTGAACACTTGGAAACAAAACAAGAGCAGAGCCATTGCTGCTCTCTCCCAATAGTTGGCTGCTTTGGGCAGCCTCCTATGCTTAAAGCCAGCCCTGACTGACAACTTCAGCTCTAATTTGAGAGGTGCCACTAGGTACTGCTCTCTATTCACAGTCCGTATTAGTACTACAGCCTCCAAGCTCCCCATAGTTCTGAGTGCACAATATGATAATACACAATATATATTAGAAAAAGAGAGTAATGTCATTAAAAGAATCCAAAATTATCACTTATTTCCAAATTTACTTGACTTCTTTGAACATCACCCATGAAAGATTAGCTTGGATCAGGTCTACATTTTGCCCCAGTTTTGGCTACTCTAAAAGCTTAAGGGAGATGAAAATCTAGAAAGGGGATATTTAAAAACTACTCTAGAAGAACCATTTTCTAGAAAGCGAGGCAAACCAGCATCTTCCAGCTGCTTTTTTTGCTTTTCTTTTTTTTTTTTTTTTTTTTTAAAACCATAATGGGATATCAGAAACATGCCTGGGAGGATAAATGTAGCTATAACACTGTTTGCTTTCCAGCAATCTCCTCCTAGAATAACATTCCCATAAGGCTATCATCACCCACTTGAATTTATACCCTAGGGACAAAGTATCCCACCAGAAGCCCTGCAAAAAAGATTAAAACTGTGTCTTGGGGGCTGAGGCGGGGGGAGAGTAGTTACCTGCAGCTCAGTGACTGAAGTCATAGGACTATGCTGTTCTGTTCAACTTTTATCTTGGACAACTATTTTTACAGCCTACTATATGTCCACAGTAACACACTAGTTCAAATTAGTTTTACATCATTTTGAAGAAAGCTGGTTTGTTCCATGAGAGCTTAAGCTGATCTTAGGCCATGAGATTCCAACTGATAACCAGTTGAGGTAGAGGCCAGTGGAGGAAAAGGTTAATTTCTGGCCAGATCAGCTCCCTAGCCCAGCTCACCACCCACTCATATGAACACCCTTGGTCAATAGAAGGAAAGGAAGGACTGATCAATGGGTATAACAGGATGGGAGGGATAGCAGTGGCTCAAACACAGATCAATTAGTACTCCTTTAAAAATTCACTTTTTGTTTTATAGTATAGTACTATTTAAGTCTTATAATCACAGATTTTTTTTTTTTTATGAAAGCTTTGCTAATATTTTCTAATCTTAATTCCAGTACATGCTGCTTGATATTTCTTAGCATTTTAATGAAGCTTTGTTTTCACTTTCAGGTCTGGACAAATGAAAGGATGTCTAAACTGGTCTTTAAGTAAAATAGTTAAGTAATTATACCATTTACATGGTTTGTGCATGACAGCTACTTTCTCAATACCTTCACACAACATGGGAGAAGCATCTTCATTTCAACTAGACAAAGAATGTTTTAAAACCATTCCACCAATTCCATTTAATGACTGCCTGCAACATGATGGATTAATGTAGTTTAATACTTTTACCTTTTGTTTTCCTGATAGATATCAGAGTCCAGTAAGGACTTATCTATTTAGCTTTACTTGCCCTATTAGGTCAAAATGAGCACAATAAACTTTAAATCAACATACTTAAAATATAATTGAAATGCTGTTTAAGCAAGCTTAGTACATGGGTATCTGTCTTATATTGTTGTGACTATAAACTTGACGCTGAATCCCACAGCAACATGGAAAACTTATCTACTGTTGGGACACTCCGAATTATCTAGACATAAGTGATAGATTTTCATCCTGCAGATGACATCTGCGAAGTTTTGTTTTCACTATGTGACATTAATGTAGCTTGACATTGTAACATTCATTCTAAAGTAGCATTCGAGGTTTTGGAGTTTTGTTGTTTAATTTCATTATGTAACAGAAAAAACAGTTAGATTGACATTGTGGGTCATAACAGCCCTTGGTGAGCAACCAGTAATTTAGGAGCCTTCTTTAGTAATACAGATTTTTACCATTAATATTCTTCTGTTGTTAGAGTTGCCCACTGACTCTAATTTCATAATATTTCCTGCAGATGGCCAGATATAACATGCATGCAAGCATAAAGAGGAGGAAACAAATTTCAAAACAATGCCATAATCTTCATTACAGAAGTGCTCTTTTAGTAATTAAGTGTGGAACTGCACATATGGTGTCTGATTTATCCTCATATTTTCACTGATGCAAACCTGCTATGATAATATTAATGTAAATGTAACCATACCAGTTTTCAGTCAGTCTGGGAGCATGGAAAAACTTTTTTTTTTCATTTTCTTTTCTTTTTCCACAAGTAATTCTGCAATTTTTTTTCCACTAGAAACTGGGAGAAAGAAAAGTAGCCACAATGTCACAAGTTTAGCTATTGTGGACTTCCCTCCTTTGTGTCTTTAAAGGAAGTAGCTACCTTATTTTTTCACTTGGGTCATGAATTATGTTCTTCTGGTTTAGGATTATTCCATCAATGTTTTTACTCTTAGCAGATGCTATGATATCCGGCAAACAAGAACAGTTTTTCTAGTGAGATATGTCAAAGGCTTCTGCCCTGTGCCTAAATATTTTACACTAAAATTTAATTCCTGCTGAAGAGAAAAATACCACTGTCTCTTAACATGGAGCAAGAGAAAAAGTACTTCTCAGTCCATAATTCTTTTCCTAAGGATATTTTAGAGCACATTCTGCAGTTTTTGTTAATTTATATGTACAATTACTTGATTTTTGTCTTCACTTTCCACTCTGTTCTTTAATCCTAGTTCTGCCAAATTCTGACCCTTCATTTGTGAGCAGTTATGTGGCTGCTTCTGTGTATAGATGTATACTAGTGCAAGCCAAAAGGAGTAGCAGGATTCTTACTGTCCAGCTCCTAGAAAGCATGGCCTTTTATTTTCTGTTCTCCATTTCCTCATAATCTTGAGAGACTAGGTAAACTCAGAAATGTACTCAATTAGAAATTTATGGGTAACACTTCTTAAAAGGTACTTTTTCATGCCTGAAAACTCAAAGAGAGCAAATCTCATATAGCGATAATACCAGCTTTTTTTTTTTTTTTCCCCTGGCTTTATATAAAGTATAATTAAATTCTAAAAATAATTTACTACGGAAGAGCCTTTCTCTGGATCTCTCCTCCACTTATACTTATTAACAAACTTCAGATGAGTATATTTGCCTAGACACATCATTTTCAATCAGAAACTTCAACTCTGAAGCTTCACTTCTATCACTCATCTTTATAAATTAACTGCACATTGCATATTCATTCAGCTTTTGCATTGCATGTTGACTGAAAGGAGTTTGTCTTCTGTAGCACTTTTCTATTTCTTTGTGCTTAAGTTACTTAAAGGACCTGTTTTAACTTGTGAAGTCTTACAGTTGACATTTTGTATTCCATGAAAGGCTACAAGATGAACATGTTAGAAATTGTTATAAATAATTAAATACACAATCTTTAACACCAAAAAAACCTGATTTGTTTTATTCAGAAAGAGGCCATTTGTGAAATAAATGACTATCAAAAGAAGGGACAAAAAAAAATAATGTAAAACATAACAGGAAAACTGAAGTGTGTAATTATGGCTGGACATAAATACCAGAAATAGAAGAGAGTTAGTTACATATTACATCTTTCCCCCACAAATAATTATGATGCAATTATTACAGGATTTTGATAGAACTGATCCCTCAGACACTAGTCACAACCAATGAAAATGTCATGATGATTATTGGCTTACAAACCTACTCTATACGCAGAACAAACAGTATGCTGAGAAGCTACTTGTCCCTAAATATTCACTGACAAGAGTGACAGCAATAAGTCTTTTCAGCAAATGGTATTCCTTCTTGACCTCCCTAAATAGCTGTGGCTTGTAGATCAGTGGACCTTACCAAAGATCACCTCAGAAATCCAGTTCCAGCGAGAAATGGCTAACCAATGCTAAAGAACCCCCAAAATGACAAAATCTTTTCCTTTCTTAAAAGCACCGAACCGGGTCTTACAGGGATGTTAATGGATATAAATCAATGTGCCACAGCATCCTTCTGCTGCATGCTGGGATAAGAAAATTGATGTTGAAAATAAAAATGATAATCTGAAGCCTTAAGAATCTCACATATATGGGAAGATTAAAATGAGTCTTTACTTTGAATCTTTAAAAAAACCCAAAACCAATTAAATGATTTTTGCAATACTTTATAAATGACATTGTAACTCTTTTTGGAAAAGCCCCAGTTTAATACTTAAATAACACAGATTTTTAGAATTCAGAATTTCTGTGCATGCATACAATCTACTGTTCACTTTATTAGAAAAAAGAACAAAGGCACAAGACTTTCTGCTTATGTTTTAACCATTAAGAGCTTCATGATCAGATCCTTAAACTTTCTTCCAGCATTTACACAAGATAACTCCAGGAACAAATACCCAATTCATTAAAAATACAAGACTAACTCAACTAAATTTATACCTTTTGTCTCTTAGAAGGAAAGCAGAGAATGATAAAACCAAAATTATTAGCCACATTATTTCACACAGTTCGTGGAGGAATCAGATGTAGCACATAAATTAATAAAAACACTCTAACTCATTACATTCAGCAAATTATATCACAAACTTTCATTTATATCTCTTTATTAATGAGAGCTGTTCTATCTCAGAAGTTATGATAACATGAGGGTGGGGGGTGTTATTTTTGATATTGATTTTTGAGGCTTTGGAAATATAAATCAAATTTTCAGTATAGCTTTATTAACTTTTTATGTATATACCACATATATTTTTATAAAGACAAACATGAAAGCCCTTTTAAATGTTTACTTATGCATGGAAGAAATTACTGAGAGCCTACAGCAGTAGATGAATGTGACTATCACACTAAAAAGATATAAAGGACACAAATATATTAAAATGTTAGATTTTTGGTCCATAGGGGACACCAATTTTAAGATCTGATGCCTGAAGCACTCTACTAATGCTTCAAATGAAACCCCCAAGGTGCAGCTAACCTCCCCCCACCCTGCTGACTGCAACAAGAACATACAAATGTAGACTGTTCAAATATTTTTGTGACAATAATTCTCTAAGCATAAAAGAAGAGAATCAGCCTATTATTAGACAGTAGACTAAAATGTAATTATAGCTAAGCAACACAGTTTAAATTCACTTGAAAAACTGTTTCCAGTTCGAAGAATAATTAGCATAATACAAAAGTTAAATCTCAGGAGCGATGTTAATTATGTTTTTTCTTTTAGTGTCCCAAGGAAAGAACTAAATCAGCCCTTGCATCAATGTGTAGAACATTTTTTACAGAATATTACTGTTTATCAAAAACAGCCTAGAGCAAAAATCATAAAATCTAAAATAGAAATATAATTTTTGTGTTAAAATACTACCATAGTACTACTTATTGCTGGGTCTGAATTACATAAGAATATAAAGGTAGTATAAATGGAAGACAGAAGCGTAATGTGTATGTTAGAGGACCAACAAATTTAAAATTAGTATTTTAACTCTCCACTATACTAGCTGAGATTCATTCACCTTAAAAGGCATAGGAAATAAATGCAAAATATGATCAGTCTTCAAACTATCATAACCTGGAGCTGTGTGTCTTGTGGTTTATTTTAAATAAGAATTATCATTGTCAAAGGACTTGATAATATGGAAGAACAGCAATGTGATGAACTGTATTTCAATTTGAAAATCAGCACTCAAGATTAAAAACATCGATTTCTCACTGAAGGTGAGGTTATGGCTAACCATGGCTGCTGCAAGGAGAGGGAAGACCCATGTGACTTAATTCCGTTTTACAAGGACAAGCCAAAAATACTGTCAGGAAAAGCCTCTCTTCCTTCTCTGTGGCCTTTCCACTGCTAAACAAGTAATGAGCTGAACTCATGTTTCCATCTTGAAACAGAGTGAAGAAGAAAAGAAGGACTCACTGTTAAAATAAGATGTTTCATTTTAATATCAGGTTTTGCACTCCTATGAATACTGTAGGGGCTAACTGAACAATTGTTTGGAAATGATACTGTCTTTCTGACCATTTTCTGAGCATTCACCTCTCAGACCTGAGGAATACCTGGACAACACTGAGAAAATCTGCCCTTACCAAAGGTACTTGATCTCAGATTTCATTCTGTGGGTTCAACAATCTCAAATCTTTCATAAAAAGTGAATAGTCACCAAGAAGTTGTACAAACTTTCTGTCTTATGAAAAGCTTCTGCTTTTTTGTTGACTTAAGACTCAAACCAGACCCTTAAAATTAAAAATTAGACACTGCTAGAAATGGTGATGCAGAAGTGACAAAATAATTCTCCTCCCAAAAGCAAAATGCAAATGCAAAAAGTTTTTTCAAAATGAACATGGTGCATCTCTTCTTTTACTTAAGTAGAATAGGTTATTTTCTGCTGTATTAATTGAAAGTTGGGCTGCTGCAACTCTAAAACGTAGTTATTTGTGAATTGGTCATTCGTTCACGTGCATTTAGCTTTCCATTACACTAGAGTTTGTTCTCAGAAAGTAGATACTAGTCTTTTCTGTTTATATACTAAATGTGTTTGAATCTTGCATAAAAAAATAAATCTGATGATGTCAAGGATAATATCTTGAAAGAAAACTTAGATTTTAGTAATCTTTCCATGTAGAGAATAAAATCTTAAAAATTATATATAGTTATACTTGGTACACTCTCATCTCGAGTTCATACAGAGAACAAATACGTCTTAGGAATGATAGCCAACACAGATATTTTTATGCTGGTCTTGACTAGAGACCATATTGCTATGCTTTCCTGGAAAAAAAGAAATCCTTTGTGGCAAATTATGGAATATATAAGTCATAAGAGAAGTTTCTTCCTGATCTATTTTACTTCTCTTCTTCAGTTATTTATATGTATTTTGTCTTTATATGTAGATACAGATTGCAACTTTTTTGAATGCTGGTCATCAACATCTTGTGTTAGATCACATCTAGAGTACTGTGTCTGGTTTTGGGCCCTCTAGTGCAATAAAACTACGGATAAACTGGAGCAAGTTCAGCAAAAAGACAATGGGCATAAACTGAAATAGGGAGGATCAGACTGGATATAAGGAGCAACTTTTTCACAGTTATTTTGCCTACTTTTCTGCAGTTTATTTACCTTTTTTCCTAAAGAAATCTTCTTAGATATTGTGGCATTTTCATGCATCCAATACTTTTGTTGCTCCTGTTTCTTGTTATCACTGGAGGAGCATGACTATCACCAAATAGTTCTCATGTTAAAGGATTATTTATATAATTGTGATGTTGGTGGTACTATATTCAGTCTCTAACAGAAACAAAAGTTGTATTTATTTTTTGACTGCTCTTGCATGTGAATTAAGATTTCCATTGACCTGCCACAATGATGTGAAAGTGCTTTTTTTCTTTCTTTCCTTCCTAGTAATTATGGTTGACAAAGTTTAACAAAACCCATAAGTAACATATGTAATCAGTTATAGTGGTGTTTTAAATGAAGTTTATGAAAGAAAATATATAAAAAATTTCCAACTTGAAATGTGCAACTTTGAAGCATGTCATAACCTGCAAGCTATTTGAAAAAGAAGTTTATTTCCACTACCTGTCATGAAAGAAGAAAATTTTCTACCTGTTTTCATTTCACCACTCCTTGATTTGTTGAAATCTGATTCAAAGTATAATGATTTACATATTATTTAGAAAGACAAAGTTCTGTTATAATAATGAAAATACATACAGTTCAGAGTTACAATGCAGAAAGCATCTAAAATATTTTGTTTCCTAATGGAAGCAAAAGTATGCAAAGTAATAATCTAGAAGTTCCTATCATTTAATAAAAGAGCATTTTTAGTTAGGAATAACATTTTATCTGATTAATGTTATGAGCTGGTTTAAGATTATTTTATTTCTTTTTGTAGGTGTTAAGAACTTCTCTGTGAAGAAACTAAAACTGATTTCAGAAAGTTTTTAATATGCTGATTTAAAAATGATAGTGGCTTTTAACACAAGAACGCCCATTCAGTGGTAAAAATATTTCAGAATTACAATAAGCCTTACTTAGAGGAAAATGAGAAAAAAGCTCACTCTGTCAGGAAAAGAAAGAAGTATTTTAAATACCCTTCATCTTCCAACTAACATTTTCAAGTACTTTATTATACAAAAAAGTCTTTCTGAAGCCTGCTCTGAAAAGCACTGCTGGACACCAATCTCAATTAATTCAAATGCAAATAAACTGTGAACTTCAACCTACTTCAAGCAATCAGTGCAAGCATTGCCAACTCTCCCCTCATTTAACTCTTTAGAACTTCTTATTTTCTTAAGATTTGCACAACTCAGCAATGCAGTCAAATAATTCACCACTAATTTCCCTTAGTGTATGGTAAAAAGAGTGATTAATTGAATAGACTTACTATGATCATTTCTAGGGTAGTAAGGGTTAAATACCTGCATAAACATTGCTATCAAGTAAAGCTAAAAATAGATAACAAATACATATTTTCAAGTTGTTCCCATACCCACTTGGTAAGGAATCATGCCTGGCTAGACCACAACAGTGTCACTGATTTGCACTTACTTCATGACATCTCTTTGCCAGTATACTCAGGCAGTACAGTCAGAGGTATCAATGGCAAAAAGGAAATGGGAGATGCTGCCAAATGGGGAGCATTTTTGCAGTTCTGCCACACTAACTGTGCAGAAATTTCACTATCTGCACTGGCCCATCCAAATGAAGACACAGCTGTTAGTAAGTGTTAGTAAGTGCTGGAAAGGAGCACAACCTACCGACTAGGAGACAAGACTTTGTAACTAGAGGTTACTCAATTAACCCAAAACCTAAAGAAAGAATTTGTAAAACAGGATGAAAGAGAGTTAGCCTGTGGGTTCAATTTCTTTGACTGCATTCCCTGGGCATTAGTAATCTTTGATATTGGGGGTGTTAGAGGGAGTTTCATAAAGCATAGTTTTCAAAGGTGCTGGTCAAACACAACTCTTATTCAACCCACAGCCTTCTCAATATCTCTTTACTACAGAGACAAAGTTTCAACTTACTGTTCTTCTAATAATATAAAAGAGTGTTCTTTGTCTTTTCTGTCTACCACGAGGCAAGGAAAAGCACGCTGTATTAAATATGTATAATATCTTATGCAAACAAGTTCCCAGCCTTTTCATTTGTTGACAGCTATTCCCTATGCTTCAGAAAAAAGTTGGGGGGGAGGGGGAAGCTTGAACTATAAACCAGGATTAAACAGATTTGCAAATAAACTTGCTAATCTATTTACTTTGTTTTAAAATTATGTAGCATAATAGGCCAAGCTACGCTGAATAATTAACGATTATTTTCCTGCTTTGGCTTAGAAAAATTGAAGAACAAAGTCGAGACTGGCATTTGATTCAGTACTTTCCCTTGAGCCCATGATTCACTCCTGCGATATTTAATGTCCTGAATTATCCCATAATATTTGCCAGTCTGGAGAAAAATATTCAGAATTGGCTACCTAAGTTTCATTTGACCTCTTACCTTTGAAATTGCTAAGCCAAGTTCAGAAATGTTAAAAGGCAGAACTATTTGTATTGGAGCTCCACCTTTTTATTTAGGTTTGAAACAAAACCAAGAGAGCCTTGTTTTCATTATTATTTTATAGTCTCTAAGTCAGAGAAGAGTGACACAAAATTTACATTTTCTAAAATGTTATATAAAACAACAGTTTAGAACTGCGTGCATTTACCTCAAGGGGAAAAAAAAAGTTTTCTATTTATTAGAGACATAATTTATGTGATTGTAACAGTTCTTTTTTTCTAGAATTGAGTATCTTTGTTTGTTTAAACAAATACTGAGGATTATTGAATAAACTCACACAAAAAAATCAGAATGACAAACCGGCATGATTAGATAGATCTAGAACACACCTAGAACTGAGCAGCCATAGCATTTGGGTTTTTACTAACTACCATTTACTGTCAAAGGCTATAGCCCAGCAAATAGCCAAATGACCCACTATCAAATGTAAGCTTAGGACAACTGCCAGGTTGTATGTATGTTGAGATCATCAATAATTGTAAGTGTATGCCCTCATACGCACATCTTCATGTGTTGATCAGTGTAAGCAAGGTCTATAAAGCAGCACTTTAAACAGGAGGTTTCCCTGAATACTGATTTTATGACAAAACTCTTCTCCAAGTTTGCATTAGTTCTGCAGTCAGCTGTTTGGTCAAGTCATTAGTATCCCGTTTCCTTCAACTTTTGAATGGTGTTGTTAAAGGTCTTGGAACTGCACACTATACAAAATCATATCCTTACAAGTATACAAATATTCTTGAAGAAGGATTATTAATGAAGACAGACTTTTTCTAATTAGAACAGATGACCAAAATGGCTGTGGGCCACACTTGATGTATATGTATATATATATTTAGAACACCATTTTGTTGAAAAATAGCAGTGCCATTTTACTTCCTTGAGAGTCTACATATCATTTCAAATCTCCATTTTTTAAACATGATTTATAAAATAAAGGAGCCCGACACAAATGAAGGCAAAATATTACATAGAAAATACAATCAGATACAAGATATAAATTTAAAAGCACAGAATTAATGTCTTAGCATCAAAGTTTATAATCTGATTGATGCTGGTAAAATGACTGATCTCAGCAAGATCAATGACTTTTACTCGTGTAATGATAGATATAGTCCCTTTTGCAGTTAACAGGACTATGTGTATGAATAAAGACTACTCAAGTGAACAAGGGGTTGCATATTCAGGCCCTGTATATTTACAGCTGAACATCAAAAGTTCGGCCATATAATTAATGGGTTGGGGTTGTTTTGTTGTTTGTTTGTTGGTTTGGGTTTTTTTTTCCTCAGTTAATGCACTGTTTGCACCACATGATTCAAACTTAACTTTTCCAAAATATTTTTGTAATGTCTACTTTAGAAAGCAAGCATCCTGATCTTCATGCTTTAAAAAGTATCATTATTTAAAATTATATTAAAATATTTCAAAGCAAATTAATATTCATGTCAATGACAGATGATAGGAGCTGTCCTAGCTGATGGATAGACTGTTAATGAAGGTTTGCAACCAGTGCAAGTTCTGTGTAATAAACTTTCTTTCCCTACCATTTGAGAGAGGAAGGCTGCTTTATAATTGGGGGGGGGGGAATGGGAGGAGGGAGGAGGGTATAGTAAAACATATGTATTACCTAATTCTACCTAAATTTAATGAAAGCCTTGGCAACCTAAACTGCTTTCTCCTCAATCTGCTTGCTTTCAACTTTACTCCTCAATAGTTCTGTGCTGCTGCCCAATGGTTATCTTTATATTCTAGCTGATAAAAATATTCAGTGAAAACAACTCACCTTAACATTAAACAAATTATGCAGGAGTAAAAAAATGCTATAATAATATGAAACAGTCTCCATTCATCAGCTTCATCTTATCAGCAAAAGTTACCTCATGATCACAGTTGCTACAACTGCTAGCACTTGTGCAGGACAATTATGTAAAGAAACAGTTGTGATTTAGGTCCCAGTTCCAAAGAAAATTCACCACAGCCACAAGAGTATGAAGTGCTACATAATGCTAAAAAATAGAGGGTGGGGACCTCATTCTCCTGCTTGTTCTGTTCAGCCATCTCAGTAGCACTGGCTGCAAGCAGCAGCAGCCCATTCCTTCTGGAATCAGCCTTAATCTCAGACAGAAATCCCTGTGTGGTGCTCTGCGTATGCAGAAATCCCTGCATGGCGCTCTGCCCTGTACGTGCAGAAATCCCTGCGTGACACTCTGCCCTGTACATACAGAAATCCCTGCGTGGCACTCTGCTCTGCATGTGCAGAACTCTGACAAGTCACAGAAGCAGTAGAAAACCCCTCTGTGAAGCAGAGCGCCCTATCAAGCTTGTGAAAGGTTAAACACTGCTGAAATAGCAAGACATTTTATCTGCCCACACTTCCCAGTTCCATTCAATTACTGACAACAGCAGACCTATAATGCAACATAATACAGTATTATTAAATCAGAGATTCGCATTTACACCTAGTTGTAGCCTGGAGGAAGGCCTGACATTCATCACTTAATATCAAAGGAAACAATCCACAACTTTCACAGGCACCTGCACACCACATTGACCTTGGAGGTAGAGGTAGGGATGATCCCTTTCAGAAAGGTGCTGTTTCACAAGTCCACAGTGTTACAGCGTTAAAGTGTTCATCAAGTAACAAGGTGTCGCCGTCCTTCTGTTACACATGCAGGCAGGCATGCACAAGAACACAGAGCAACATGAGGCTATGCTTTCAAATCCTCTCTAATTCCTACTTTGCTCTCTACTTCCCAGAATGACCTTATATATCCCTTCTTCCCCCAGCTAGAATCAATTAGAGCTTTTCTTGTCTCCCCAAACTGGTGTTTATACAAAGCAGCTTCTGTAATGTCTTTTGATATCTTTTTATAATACTCGAGATTTCTAAAATAAAATATTTTCAAACACCTGAACATTATCCTAACAGCAGGTTTTCAAGAAAAATAAGCCTCTGACTTCTCATTCTAGATTCATCTTTTGTTTACAGAGCCCTTTCCACTGAAAACTGCACCCCTCTTTTCCAAGCGTTGCCCCTACACTGACTTAAGGGCTAACAAGCTCCCAACTTTGCTCTGCCTTTAATTGCCAGCTCCTCCATCACATTCGTCACCCCACTACTACTTATATAAAGATATCACCCGAAAAAAAAAAAAAAATATCCTGCTTACCTTACCCAAGAGTCACTAAAGTCCGCAAGGAAAAAAAAAAAAACACAACAACAACAAAAAAAAACCAACCAAAAAAACCGCCGGGTCCCCCTGCAAGAATCGCAAAGAGAGGGATACTTCTTGGTTCAACAAAGCCAAAAGCGGACCCGCCGCGAGGGAGCCCGCTAGTCCGGAGAAAACTCGAAGCGATTCCCGGCACCGCGCTTCCCGCCGCCACCGGGCGCGGAGAGCACCGGCCCCGAGGCGCCGCGGGGAGGCGGCGCGGGGCGCCCGCCCTTCAGCACCCGCAGGGCCGCGGACAGCACCGGCCCCGCTCGCCGCCGCCGAGACCGACCGCTGCCGCCCCCGCCCGCGCCGCCGCTCCGCTCCGCGCCGCTCCGCTCGGCTCGGCCCGCCCCCTGCCTCGCCCCCGCCCCGCCCCCGAGCTGCCGGCATCACCGTGCGTGTACCAAAACTTGCTCTCAACTCCCCCCCCCCCCCGCCCCGAGTTGGGGCAGGTTGCGGCACGGGCGCCGGCAGAAAGAAGAGCAACTGCTGCGGACGAGCGAGCAGGTCGCCACCCAAGGGCAGAGGATTATTGTGCTTCCATTTTTAAAGCAGGGGGGATGTTTTGCAATATTTATAAGCTTTAATATATCAAGCGGCGATCTGAAAGCTCAAGCGTGCCGGAGGCTTTGCACAGCCTGTATCGGTAATCCCTACCATCCATATCAACTTTCAGCGCGCCTGAGCGGCGAGGTAGAGCTTCTCGCTGGTAACCCATGCCAAAACCATGGACGTGTTACCATGAATCATCTCCAGTTAGGAAAAACGTAAGGAAAAAAGTCACCCTGAGATAAGACTACTGTTTACATCCTCTGTTTATAAGAAGGAAAACAGGTGCCTTTGGACAAACAGAAACAAACAAACAAACACCCCCCCCCCCCCCCAAACAGCCGGAAGCTAACGTCCTAAACATTAGAAATATATTTGTGTGAAGTCAAGCAAAGAAACAATAGTTTGAAGTCTCACTTGAATCTGCTTTAGTGTGAGATAATAGGTTTAGTTATCCGATTTATTACTTTTAAATTAATTTGCTGTCCATTCCACCACTTTTAAAGAGCAGCTACTTAATCTTCATTGTGAAATCATTATGAAAATTCAGCATCTACTCTTCATGGCATTATAGGTTACCTGCTTTGGGCCTTTGGGGAAAACCTGTTACAGATTCAAGTATTAAACTGTCTTTAAATCACCCATGACTAAGGTAAAGCCAGACAGAGGTCAGCTATTCTGACGTACGCTAGCATGCTAGGTTAATTAGGCTTGTGTCTACACATGGAATAAACTTGTAGGGAGAAACAAAACTAGGTAAATCCTGTATTTAAAGAACTGAACTAGTTAACATAGGAAATGATAAAATGGGATAGGCTGGATTGCATTAGCTTATCGCTGTTTTGTAAGGGAGTTCTTATTGGACTGCTAATTAGGTCATGGCACTGCAAGAAGAAACACGATTAACTTTTACACACAAAGTGTAGAATATAAAGCCAAATCAACCAGACTTGCATTGGTCCAACCCTTTATAATTGACAGTTATCATAAAGCCTGCTTGGCTGGCACCCGGATAACATTTCTGAACCACTACTACTCTATTTGTCCCCTCTTTTTTCTCTTAAGCCCGCTCAGGTTTTTTGCAAAGTACAGACAGAATAAAATTGCACTACTTAATGACAATTTTGGGGGGTACAAAATTGGTATCGAGTCAACTTTGCTTCCTACTAGCACAGCTGCACTAGAAACTCTCCTGGGACAGAGGTAAACCTAAAAATGACTAGTTCCATAGCAAGTGGAAATTGAAATCTTGTGAAGGCAAATGGGGACCTTGCTCATCCATTCTCCTTTGCCATTTGTGAAAGTACATGAAACAAGTGATCAACAATTACATAAATGTTTTATATAACCCAATTAATGGAGCAGTCAGGAAGTCTATCAAATTATGCAAGGTCTGACATACTATAGCTTACTGCTTGGCTTTGCAAATTGGTAGACAAAGAACCCCCAAAATAGCACATGGAAGACTCTCAACAGAATTCTGAAAATCTCTAAATCTTGTGAGGACTTGCACTCTGAAATCCGAGTGTAAATAATGATACAACAGTGTAGTACATTAAGGTATCTTGGCATTCTTGCGTTTTTGAATGTGTGTGTTTGATCATGCTCATCTTTCTTCTTTGGACACTCACTGGGACATGCAGTTTACAAAGCTCATATTTAATTAAAATTACTTTGATGTATTTGTAGCACATACATTTTCTAAATTTTCCTCTAATTTAGCTCTGTATCAGCTATCACAGATAATAGTTAGAAAATAAATTTTGCTTATTCTTATCCTGACAGCTTTCTGTCTTCTGCCCAATGGATATTGTTTATGAGCTCCATTTTATGTATTGTTTGCTCTATTTTTTCACAAAACAAAGAATGTGAGTGAACTAATTTTTTTTTTCATTCTTTTGTGACCCATGCATTACATCATCACTGTCTGCAGTTGAAACATTTTCATCCATGGAGTATTGCACTGGGATATTACCTTACTTGATGCAATACAGACCAATGTACACTACTTTAATGGAGAATTCATTCTGAGTTTAACAGTTAATTGTTAGTCCGGAGAGACCGCTGATTCCTAGTAGTATGCTTCTGGTTTCCATAACCTTAATTTGGGTAGTTTACAATAGTATCTTACCAGATCCCACATAGTATGCCACACAATTTTCAGAGTTTGGTATACTTAAGAGTCCCATGTGCTTGGCAGTCAAGTATGCTTGGTTTTCATTTTTCTACCTGAATTACTGTATTTGAAGCATTTGCCATTCTTTTATTGGGCAGAGGAGAAGCCATGCAGTAAGTACTAATGTTTTCTTGTAAAGGTGAGAAACACAGAGGAACTTCAAAGCTGTTTTATGCTTGTTAAGACTATAGGTAATAATAATAAAGACTCTCCATTTTGTATTTATGAGGCGCTGTTTAATATAGGATCCAACACAGCAGGAAACTTTATGTAAGACAAAGAGAAGATCAAAGCCTCTATATATTAAGTGGAAGTCAATGCAAATAATACATGATCAAAGTTGTTTAGCAACCCATTCAGTAGTTGTCCAAAACATTTGCTCTCATACTTTACAGCCTGTCCATAACTCACTGAATTTAGAACAATAGTGACTTTCTTTGACTAATTTGGATCTCCTTTTCTACCACAAGTAATTCCAGAGAAAGGGTTACTTACCTTGTAAACAGCATCGCATGCAAAATGAATGCTGAATTAGAGAGTAAGCATAGTATTTCAGAAGTGGCTACTTTTCTTCTCTTGGATTTTCTACTGCAAACAATTCTAAAGCTATTTTAAATGATTTTTTTGTGCTTGGGTTTTTGTATTAGCCAACAGTAAGGAAAAAAATAGGAAATTTCAGAAACTTGCTCTGGAATAATCTGAAGAGTAACAGTGACTTATGTATGGCTGGTACCACTCATCACCTGTAAGTTCAACAAAAGCATTTTCTTTTTCTGTGATATATCTTTAAACATTCAAAATGAGAAAAGTGTGGCCATGAATAGCATTATCAAGTTACCAAAGAATTCAGGATATTAAAATCTGATACTACCAAGTATCAATTAATTTGTTGTCCCAGCTAACCTGACAGTTATGAAGCAGTAAACAAGACTAAAAAAAAAAAACCCCAAAACCCAAACAACACTTTTTTTTTTTTTTCCTTTGAATCAAGAATATGCAACACTTTAAACAGACTTCTATTTGTAGCTCAATACCAAAAACAGTTTTAGGCAATCTGAAAGATTCAAGCAGCCAAGAAATCTTATTTCAAAATGTACAGTCCAAAGTACTGCCCTTTGTAGGGTTTAATTTCCACTTCTTTTTAACAGATTATTCCTTTTTTTTTTTTTTTTTTTTAATTGGAAGGAGACAGCTGCCCCTTCAGTGCAGCTGTTGCTGGTGAAGATCATTGATTAGCTTGAAGGCAATGACAGCAAAAGAACTCTTAGCCTGCTCTGACATGAGGTGACATGAATAATCCTCCAAACATCTCTCTCTCTCTCACACACACAGCATGAAGTTTGGACACATACATCTTTCCCTCATTTTCCACTGGTCTAATTCACTCAGTGTCTGTTTAATATTTTAATGGAAGATGATAACGCATCCACTATAAACTCTGGCCTGATCAAAAAGCACAATAAAGTGTACTGAGACCTGGACCGGTGCTTTGATAACAGCAGGGCATCATAAGCACCAGAATGGCAGACACTGGCAAATGGTATAGAAGAAAATTAGCTTACTTGTGACTTGGAGTAAGGTTGTGCCAACCATCTGGCACAAGATATCTCCCAAATGACAAAAAGATCATAAAGGCACATTAAGGTTTACCCCATATCTCCTCAAAGCCAGTTCTCACACAGGGACTCAATTCCTTAAATAAAAGGAATATGCAATAGTGTTCACACACAAGAAACCTATCTTTGAAGTTCATCTAAATAATTCAAATGTATAACACAAAACAACAGATGTAAACTCGGGGGGGGAAGAAGAAAGCTTGGATCTGAGGTTATATCTGTAGATTTCTCCATTATACCTAATCAAATAAATGCTATAGGTTCATTTCAGTGTGTAGCAACTTTGCAATGATAATGATTCTGACAAGATGACGTTGCCCCATTCTCATCTTGTGAATATAAAGGAACAACTGATTAAACAGTAAAGAGATAATACACTACAGAATTAATATCCACATTAAAAATTACTATTGAAAAATAATTGAGCAATGAGGATAAATATTTAATTTCTCATCTTCCAGCCTTTTTCGACTTCATTTGGGATCAAATAATTTCATTATTCATTATCATTGAAATCTGAAAACATAATACCACTAGATAGTAGATAACACAGATTCTATTAACCCCCCCACACACACACACAAAGAGAAAGCTGAAGATAATTTCAGTACTTAGTCGTGATGCTTATAAGAGATCTCTTAGGGCATCTATTGGGGAATCTTAGTATTGCACTCTAAAGAAAGGAGCCTGTAGAAAGCGTAAGAAAGAAGGAACAAGTTCTTTTTCTGTTAACAGATTTAAACAAGAACATTAATTCTACCTTTTTTTCTCTTCTGGGCAGTCCTCATTCGATTGACTAGAGCATTTAGAGTAAACAACCAACTAAGAAAACTTCACAGCTGAAAGTATTCACTGATGGAAGTGAAAGAGCTAATACTCTACATTTTATAATTTTACAGCTCATTCCATATTGAATATTTAAATATATATTAAGCTGAACAAACCATGCTGTGTTTACCTAGAAAACTGAAAATTTATTTTGCATGGAAAAGTTTACTAAAACTTTAGTGAGAAATTTAATTCATAAGGATTAGGTATTAACAAGAATGGCAAAGGTTTTTTATTAGGCTTGTTTAGTCTTTAAGTTGGTTTTCCAACCTATTAGATACTTTGAATTTTGTATTTTTGCCTGTGAAGCTCTGTGGTAGTAATTATGACATCTTTACATGTTTCCCATGATTTATTCCCGTCCACTAACATGGAGTACTCTCTATTCTGGACCTCATTTCCTCAAAATCCCACACGGGCGATTTCTGGAGACAGATGCTGTGTAGCAGGGACCTTTAGCTAGTTTGTGATAGAATGGAAAATAGTTGTTTAACCTATTTTACAGAAAGGATAGCTTTTGAAATTTTATCAATTAAGTAGCGAGCACCCTATGTCAGCCTTATTAGGCTGGATTTATTTTTAAGCAGAAATTCTGTCAGGGCCTCTATCTTCCCTTTCATATTTTTGTGCTTTCCAAGAGACAGTGACCTGTAACAGTCACGTACAAGCTCTAGGTAGATTTGTCTGATACCTTGTTAAAAAAACACTACCAACAACACCACACCACCACCACACCTAACCTGAGGCTGAGGCACACTGGCAAATTGTTAATAACCACTATCACTGCAGTTTAGGTAACCTTCCCCCAACCACTAAAAATCCCCTTGAGCAGCAATGGATAAGTTGGCTCAACAAGATATAAAAATATCCTTCTATACAGCCACAGCAAACTGCAACCTAAAATATCATCCTTTTGTTTATGTTATGCATTATTATAGTAATGAAACTTCACAGAAATTTTAAAAAGTCAGGCAGACTTCTGTGGCAGTGTTCAAACATCAGATGTGCTCAAATGCCCCATGCAGTCTGTAAGCATCCATGAATTTTCTGATAATTCTAGCACTACAGAATCATTTCTCCTACAATTTGAGAGTTCCTGCATTTGTCCTAATTCTGTGTCATTGAGATGAAACATGATTGCTTGTTTTCAAGTGGGTTTTGCTAGGGAATAAGCCAATCTAAATAGTGATTGCATGTCTGGAATAGAAGATTAAATTAGTATGCACTGATGTGTAGCCTAATTCATTCCTAGCCATATATCTCATCATATATCTGATTCCATCCCAAGTTGTACTAAGAATATAAAGGAACCTGTTCTTCAAAGAAGGCACTTACTGACTTTGAAACAAGTAGGTCTGTGAACTCCAGTATCTGTACAGGGTAAGAGACGTTTCCTACAGTTCTAGAGAACAAAAGGAGAATATAATAAGGTTCACAGGCACATCTTACCCTGTCTCTCCTTGAGAGCAATCAGCCTGTCCCAGAAAAGCACAAGGAATATTAAATGGGGCAAATATTCTAGCTTATTTTCTTTGTGACTTTGATATTGCAGAATTTTGCACTTCCTTAGGAGATAAATTTCATCAAAGGTTCATATTGATATTACAACAACTAGATATGGTAAAGAATGCAGTGCACTTCTCCGCTGGGAGGCAATGTCATTGTCTTATGTATCAGTCAGTCCACAGTTCTCCTCCGCCAGAATCCTTCTTTGTCTTTCTAGATGACATTATAACAATCTGAGTGAATCACAAAATGAAAAACAGAACAAAAAAAAAAAGCTAAGAAGTTCAAGGAATGTGGAAATTTCATCCCTTGCATTCCAATCTCTCCTTTTCCCCTTGCAACTAATTTTTAACCATTTTGCCACTGGTCCTGTACAGAGGAATGACATGATGCAAAAGCGCTAGTGTGCCAGTTTCGTGTTGGCAAATCCTTATGCAAAAAAATGATATTTTCATACTTCTTACCTATAATGTAGTTCCTGGGACAAAATTAAAGCTGTAGTCTCATATTCTGCATCCATTTTATCTCATTTTCCTTCCTTTTTTATAGGTCACTCTATAAACTCTGACATCCACAAGAAACCACCTTAATCCTGCCAGTAATATGGTGTGAAGTGTTAATAGATACGCATTTCTTGAATAATATGAGGGATGTGAAACCGTTACTTGAAACTCTTCAGTTCTTGTGCATCTCAGTGAATCCATTTCAGGATTCAGCTAATTCCCCTCCAAAACTTAGCTAATTTAAAATGACAGACTTTTAATCACATACGACATGCTATCTGATTAAATGTAAATATCTCTTTTCACCAGTACAGTAATATTTGAAAAGTTGAGATTTGTCAAAAATACCAGATTTTCTCCAAGTGCTTTACTCAAAAAGGAAAAAAAAAAAGAGAGTGCACTACAGCTTGTTAAATATTCAGTTAAAAGATATCTTTTTTTTTTGCAGTATATTCTACCCTTCATGTAGTTTTTACTAGAATCAGAAACAGGCCGAGTAGGTTCTTGTTCTTCATTCTTGCTGAACTTACAGAAATTTGTTTAAAAAGGATTACCCACTTACATATGAATATAATAAAATTTGAAAGAAAAATGCCAGGAAAAACCCCAACTTATTTTGTTTCTAAAAGCAATTACAAATCAGTAGTTGAAATTCACTATAAATGAAATTTATGTGTTTATCCTTAACACACATCTGATTAACTTTGCTAGTATTCACAAATACAGGAGACATTACTCCTGTGTACTTCCACAATGAAAGAAAACATTAATGCCCTCTTTTTGCTTAAATGGGGGAAAGAACACCAAGAGGCTAAGCTGTTTAAGCAGTCACAAGAGATATCTGGGGCACTGCTGGGAACAGAAATTTCCCATTTCTTATTCATCCTTAATCACATGATAATCCTGCCTTATCAATCGACACGTAAATTTAAAAGCAGTGATTACAAGTCATCAGTAGTGATGATCTAATATTTTGGTACAATAGAAAAAGACACACAACCGAACTTCAAAGAGAGTTCAGAAAAATCACAGTATGCACATCTTTTAACATAAATGGTACTGCTTGCCTGATATAATCCAATACTATTGATTCAGTAAAACTTTTGATATTCACTGTTAAACATGCCTGCTGTGCTCACTTGCTCAATGAGTGCTACAGAATACTGTATGCACTGTATTCTTTCACTAAAAAAGTCCAAAGATACCTATAGTACAGTTATATTGTCAGCATTTTGGAACAGGATCAAAATACATGCCACACTTCTACATTTGCATCTCTGCAAAATCATTTACTTGTTTTCAGTCAGGAAATCAACATCATTCTGAAGTTTCAGAATTCATATGTCTACACAGTTCATAGCACACCTTACAAAAATTTGTTAGACACTACTTGTAAGTAGACATATTTATCAAGTGACATTCATATAAAATTACGTTGAAAAGCTTTAATAAAAGACTATTAAGTTGGTAAGTAAATCACAAGGTTTGAAATGCATATTCAATTTGCACTTTTCTGTGAGCGTATATATTCTAGCACAATCTCTGTTCACACAGACCACAACTGGTTTTCCCCAGCAGCTCTCTATTCAGTGAATAGATATGGGTGAGACAATGTCTACTTTCAAAAACTATTTTCTTCAGGCACATGTAATTGCTAATCACCTATGAGGTGTACGTTCTTAGTGACTTACTAAGCACCAAAGAGGCAGAAGACAAGTTTCAAGGCAGCAAGCAAGTGAATAAACCCAGAAACTCTCTCCTTACTCCACCTACAATAGTGCTGTCCCATTCACAACATAAATTCAGTCTTTTGCAACTGGTAACACATTTCCTATAGGAAGTATTTTATGCACAATGTCATGGCATCTTCCACAATCTTGAGGGGTGATTGAGAAAAATCTAAAGTTGCAGTTTAGACATAACAGTGTGGATTAGGTAAGTTGATTTACAACAAATATTGAATTAGCAGTATTAAAAACAGGGGGAGAAGACAAGGGGTTGAAGCACAGAAACGTAGTACCCAGACTTATATTTTCAGGAAAGGGTATTTCCTGAGAGAAGCACCAGTAGAACAGCCAAAGGGGTTAAATAGCAAGGCAAGATCACAGACAAAAAGATTCTCTGGACAGTTGCATACAGGAAGTAGAGATAACATGTAGCGAAAAAGATAAAAAAGAAAGAGTTGAGGAATAGAAAAAAGCAGGTGAGAAGGAGGAAGCGAGAACAGAATTAAATTCCTGGAACAAGTGGAAGGGTGTCATGGTTTAACCCCAGCAAGCCACTAAGCACCACGCAGCTTCTCACTCACTCCCCGCCACCCAGTGGGATGGGGGAGAGAATTGCGGAAAAAAAGTAAAACTCATGGGTTGAGATAAGAACAGTTTAATAGAACAGAAAGGAAGAAAATAATAATGATAATAATAACAATATTAAAATGACAATAATAATAAAAGGACTGGCATATACAAAACAAGTGATGCACAACGCAATTGCTCACCACCTGCTGACCGAAGCCCAGTTAGTTCCCGAGCAGTGATCGGCCCTCCCTGGCCAACTCCCCCCAGTTTATATACTAGGCATGACATCACATGGTGTGGCATATCCCTTTAGCCACTTTGGGTCAGCTGTCCTGGCTGTGTTTCCTCCCAGCTTCTTATGCCTCTCCAGCCTTCTTGCTGGCTGGGCATGAGAAGCTGAAAAGTCCTTGACTTTAGACTAAACATTACTTAGCAACAACTGAAAACATCAGTGTGTTATCAACATTCTTCTCATACTAAACCCAAACCATAACACCATACCAGCTACTAGGAAGAAAGTTAACTCTCTCCCAGCTGAAACCAGGACAAAGGGCTAGAGAGGGAGAATGGGTAAGAAAAATCAGTACATATGGTAAAAGAAAGGGAAAAGAGATATGGAAAGGCCACCTCATGTTTCACCTGCTTTTTCTTTCTGGAAAGTACTTAGCAAGATTTCGTTCAAAAGGAAAGAAACAGAGGAGAAAGTTTGAAGGGAGAATCATTAATGGCTCTGTTAATGTTCCATCCAAAGAATGGAAACTGTAAACAAAAACTATTACCCAAATTGCAAGACTAAGGAAACTGAGTTCAACATCTATTTGAAAATAAAAACAATTTGCAAGTCATGTTAGCATGTCTACATCTCCTATTACAGAACAGAATAAACCCAATGAAAATTGGTAATCTTCATAATCATCTATTAAAAATTGCCTACAGATGAAGATTTATTCACCTAATAAATTCCCACATAAGTTTGAATAATGAATATGTTTGAGAACCAGTGATTTGGCAAATACAGGAATGGCAAAATTAATGAGTTATTCATGTGATATATTTGCTCAGCTTTATTAGATAGTGCTCTCAAAATAAAGGGGGGGGGGGGGGGGGATCAACAGGACAATATTTGTTTGAATGCATTCCAGTACTACATACTACTTACAGGCTTTACCAGACACAATGGAGCTTACAGTGGAATCAGCAACAATATGACTGGATAGCTGTCCAGTCCTATCAGGAGAATTGCTTAGACCAGCCATAAAAACATAGCAAAATTACATTCCCTTATTTAAAACTGCTGTTCACACAGGACCATATTGTAGACTAAGTCTCTGTGGATGTAAGACAAAATTAGTTAAGTGTGAAGTTCTTACCCATCCCAGCTGTGGCTGCTAACCCCATCCATGCAACATGGAGATACCTCAGTAGCTAGTTTAACACTAGGTCAGGTACAGGTGTCAGTCTAGTTGTAGCAGCAAAGCAGACTAAGATAATATACAACCTATTGGTAGTGTGGCTTTATTTAGTGTAAACCTTCTTTGAAATGCAGTTTTAAAATAAAACACAGTATTAACACAGATATAAGCTTTTGTTGAGATCATGCTCTCACTCCCTTCTAAATTTGGTGGCACAATTATAGTCAGTGGAGTAGCCTCACTTTAAAACAAAATGTGCAAAAGCAAAGCCAAGTTCATTGTGCTGTGAATATACTAAAGCATTTCAACAGCAACTTAAGAAAAAGCAGAGTTAAACAAACACTTCGGGAAGAAAATCAAACTGGTATAACATATCTATTTTCAAATATTAAAAATGGTATTATAGCATGTGTTTTGATTTGCTGCCTGTGGATCCCTTTAACTAAGTATGCAGCTGGTCCAGTGAATCTATTTGACTATGTATGAAACAGTGTGATGGCTGCAAAATTAAATCCTAGCTTGAAAAGGATGAAAAAGTGCATTGTCATATAAACAAAGTAGCAAAATATTTTAGATTATTTAGACATATTTTGATGCATGGATCTTATTTCTATCCAATTCTGTGAAACATTTGCCAAGTTCACTTTCATCAAAGACTAACCGTTCATGTTAGGATGTGGAAATGCCATTTCAAACCTATAAGCAATGACTGTTCAGTAAACCTCACCTGAATGTATGGCCAACCTGCTTAAAATTCTGTCCTAGCTTTCAAATCCCTCATTCATTACCCATCTGAAACAACTAACTGATTGTAATTAAACCCAAAATAAGGTCACCACACAACTTGCCCTTACTCATTATACAAGTATATATACCCAACAGTTCTTCTTATGTACTAATAACCAGCCTGCAGAGAGTATACTGTGTACAGGTCAATTCATACAGCCTATTTTGGATAGACAAATTTTTGCGTAGTGTTAGGAAAACTATCATAAGGCATTCTTCAGCTTATACTCATGATTTCCATGTGTCGTCTTTGAAGAAATTAAGTAAAATTCCTACTGATCCAAGCTGTAATTGATTTTTCCAACTGTTTCCATCTTGCAGCTTTTGGAACCGTTGTCTGTTTTAGAACTTAGGTATGAACAATCTATAGATATTTCTGCATCAACCGAACATTTCTCCTTTTATGAGTAGTCATTATTTTATATTCCTGATACAGTCTGATACAGTCTTCCAAATCTCCCAGAAAGGACAATTCTAGTGATTTTAAGTGTAGGGAAATGTTTTTTATTTAGTATATGACTGAGACTATTCTTATGTTGTTTCCTTCAATGGACTCGAAAGCAAGGAGACAATTATTTTGATATACAAGCATCCAACTCTTCATATTTCGATTTGTATTTTAGCATTATTAGCTTCCAGACTCCCTTAGAGTCTGAAGATTTAGGTACCTAATTTTAAGCATCAAGACTTGAAGAATAATCATCCCTGTTCTACTTGAGCTCTTCCAGCAGTGTTTGTTTTGATTAGATAAATGTAAAATAATTAGAAAACTCTCAATATGAATGTTTTGTTGTATTTTGGCACACCTTATCATACTCTATTTTGTCTTGCTCCATATAGCTCAAAATTTCATGCTGGCATTAGCAGCTGTGCTTTTTGTTTCAAAACTGAGTTTTCCTTTATCCTTCGTGCCTTTTTCATCAAAGATATAACAGGGGAGAAACTATTTAGTGTGCTATAATATATCTGTCATATGCAGTGCTCTGCAGAGTAAATGTAGAAGTGTAATCTATGTTATTGAAAAAAACGTGTGGAGCAATCTGTAGAACGTTAAATATTCACTGTACGTTGTTTTCCTCCTTTACTTGCAAGTTTACATGATTCAGAATTGAACAGCGTGCATAAAAGCATCTTATGTAGAGCTGTAGGACTCCACTGAGCAATTCAGATCAGAATTTTTAGAAGAAAAAGTACTCTCCTGAGAGATGTGGGCATTTCAAATTTCATCCTTCATCCCAACTGAAATGAAAAACTCAAGTTGTTTCCTCTTTAGAACTTGACATGTACTTAAAATGAATCATCTAATCACATATTCATTCCTTACAGAAGATGATTAATTCTTCTGATTTCGTTGGCTGTGGCTAACTGAAGAATTAAGGAAGTTTTCAATCTATTTATCTCCCAGCTATGTTAAAACAAACAGTGCTATAAAAAACACTATTGACGTTGATGGTCTCTTGGTAATAATCATTAAATAATTAATTTTTTAATAAACTCATAAATATTGAAAGCAACACATCTTCAGAATACTGAAAAACAGTTGTTGACATAGTTATCTGAGTTGTATAGCCTTTATTCCACTTCATAGCCATGTGATTTTTTGTTTTTCAGATTCAATATAAACCTCAAAATTATATCTATACTGCTTTCACTTCCTTAATTTCTAAGGTCTTGAGCCCTTTTATAAGGGCCTTGTTTCAGTGTTCTTTTGAGTTTTGTCAATTAATGAGTATCTTGCATTTCTCCAGGTGTTTTAAAGCTGCTATCCTGGCATCGTTCCCCTCATATAGCTACACTAGCTATTATCCCTTTAGGTTTCATCAACATCACTGAGGTTTTGTCCACTTTTTCTTCTAGGGAACAAGTTTACATGAATGTTCCTTGAATAACCTATTCCAGAGGTTGTTGAACATTTTTGGTGGAACATCAGCATGTGAAGTATTTGAGATAGAATTCCTGATTTCTTGAAAACAATCAGAGGATTTCCATTATGTTCAGTAAACCAGACTGAAGAAACTATGTCCAAATAAATATTTACTTATCCAACAAGATTTCAGCTCAAGTGAATGTTACCAAAACTACTGAAAACCAAGAATCTGATTAGCCCCAAATGTTCTTGTTATACACTTGGTATTGTTCTTGGTTCATTTATTTTGTGTGGAGTTTCAGTCAAGTTATACCCACCAAAAAGGAGATATAGAAATTGTGAACATCACAAAGACTTGCTCTACAGTCAGTGTCAAAAATTATAGGAGAGAAATACAAGGCAGCACTCAAACTAACCTACACTGACCATGATTCTGCCTTATATGCCCATGATGGCATCATCACTTTTGGCAGTGATGTTCTAGCACATTGTTCTACTTCATCAGTTGCATTGCTTATGCAGACATATCCACAAAATTTTAAGGAGGTTTGAATGTGAATTGAGAACAAAGTACTTGTGGAAACACTTGAACGCTGTTTTACAGAGACGTATGTGATAACAATACTACAGCCTGTCCCGTTCATATTCTCCCACAAGAGCTGATGTTTATGAAGTGTCAGTGGTTTAACACAAAGACAGTTAAGCATGTCTAGCAATTATCAAAAGAAGAACCAAAGGTATAAATGTGAATATTATTGTTTGAAACCTACTGAAGAATAAAAATTACATTCTATGGTGTATAGGTTCCTGTATCCTGCCACAGAAACTGGAGGAATTACATGTTATCACTAAATCATAGTTTAAAATACTGAGAGTTGTGCACTTTTGTTTGCTAGTCTTTTGTTTTCTAGTTAAGCTAGCTGAGGTATTGTTACAATGTACTAAGTTCTGTTTGGTACTCTGTTAGTGTATTACCCAGAGATCATATTAAAGGAAAACAGTCTCTTTCCTTCCTCATATTAGTCCCTGTGGCAGCAATGCTGAAAAAAACAAAGGCCTTAGAAAGGCAGCAGAAGACTATCTCAAAGAATCAGAGCATTAAGGCAGTCACTACAACTAGTTCAATAAGTAGACTAACTAATGTAATATTTTCAGATACAATATTGCAATTTACTGAACTTGCCCATCTTTTTCATGTGAGAAAACAGTTCCTTTCCAACCCCAAACTTGCCTGTGATATCATAACTCCATGGTGGAAACCCAGCTTCCAGCTACAGTCAGCCTGAGTCTTTGATTATGAATTCTTCTTTATGAAATACGAACTTTCTCTGGTGTCAAATTGATTTAAGAGTGATACTTTTGTATCCTTCTGGTTTCTAGTGCAGCTACCTGGGGAACTAATTTGAGAAAGAAATGGAACAGTTTAATTTTGTATGAGAACACTTTCAATCTGTAGATTACGTAACTTGCTCTAAATCTGTTAATGTTTAAATGACCTTAAGCAAATTAATTTTAGAGTTAATACATGCAAACTTTCATCAGGTGAGATGAAGAGTGTTATACAAGACCAGCTTTTCAGTCTCCCAGCTTCACTAATGCCACTCATTTTCCTGATCCTGCTCAGAGTTTTTGATGTCTCGTACTAGGGAAATCATTAAATCAACAAGAATGTGGAAAAAGATTTTTTGCAAGTCTATACCTGGGAGAATCCAGAATCGCGCTTTGACACTTGTAGGTTTTGATTGGTTGGTTTTTACTATTGTCCTTATGTAAATGTTTAATCAGGTTTTAATCTGATAAACTATTAGATGTAGAATTATTGTATTGTGGACATTTAAATTATACAATTGCAGGCATTGAACAAACACCATTTATTTTTACTAGGTTTAATTTGTTTTCTTTCATCTGGATCAGTCATTTCTTGTTTTACGTAAATGCTTACCAGTAGCTGTTTTGAGTGCCTCTGTCAACATCCCCTCTCTCTAAGCTCTTTTCAGCAAAATAGTAGCGTCTCTTATTTTTATCCCATATTTTTTAACTCTCTTCAATCTTATTAAATCCTGTGCAAGAGAGTATAATGACCAGATGATTCAGTGGTTCCCATCTGTACAGGAAAAGCTCTGGTAGCATCAGTGAGGATTTTTATCTAAAATCCTCTCATCTGGGCAAGATTATTGTGCAGTCTATCTGGGAGATTTTATGAAATCATAATTCTTTCAAGTTCAGAGGAACAAAAATCCCACATATTCAAGAGGGAAAAATTTCAACCATTCTGAGGCTTTCCTTGCCCTTCTTGTGAAATAAGGGCATTCTAATTCAAAAGATATAATTTGGAAGGGGTTTTTAAATGGAAAATTCTCTTTTTTCATTTTCTAATTCTGCATCTGTAAAGAAGTAGGGTAAATTGAGATTCTATGTATTTGTACAAAAAAGGGCTTATCCTGACAGTTTTCTGTCTATCTTTTCTTTCTGTTATTCTTCTGAAACATACACTTGATGTACCTTGAATGCTGTATATGCTGAGTGAGATTTCTCCTTCATTTCCCTTTATTTTGTTGAGGACTGTTGACCACAGAACACCACAGCTGTTATAGAATGCTCGGACTTTTCAACACTTTGCTATTCATCAGATTAAAATTTACCACTTCAGAGCATCATGTTTTCTGTCTCCATCACGACTTTTAGATCTCTGAGGACCTATCTTTCTTTTTCTTTTATTTGCTTTCTGTGGTATTATTTGTGCTCACAAATGATCTCTACTGTAAGAACTATAATTAGGCTAGTGTTTTTCAGCCTTCAGGCAGTTTTGAATAAATATGAGAACTGTGCTATGTGGGTACCTGAAATTGAGTACTGCTTCTTTCATTTGGTCTTATACATTACCTAGGGTCTGGAAAAGGAAAAAGTAAACGTTGGTTTTGCTGCTATCAGTCCCCTGCCCCTGCAACACAATAAAAACTTAGACACTGTAAACTTGAAATACAGCACAGGTTAACTGAGGTTTTAACTTGATGACACCCACATGATCCGTAATATTCTCTATGGGATTGGAGGGTGCAGCTTTGGGACATGAGGCCCAGCAGAAGAGCCCCCATCACCGGGCTGTGCTTCCCCCTGCTTGCCACCAACCACTCACAGTCTGTAGCCTTCTCCCACAGTCTTCTCCCCTCAAAACAACAACAGTCAATTACACAGAGGTAGAGACATACTGGTTTCAAATTTTTCACCATTTAAGATTTCATTTCTCGTTTAACTCTTTCTGAGCTATGGATTGTTCTTGAAGTAGGAACACTTAAAAAAAAAGTTATGATATAAAAAAAAAAAAAGAAACAAATCTTACTGAAAGTTAGAAAACAGAAAGCCACATTTAAACTGGGGAGATAAAATAATAAAGTGAGGTCCTACCTAAAGAGAAAGATGAATACGTAGGTGATTACATGTCACAAAGAGCGAAAATATCAATATAGCTTCTACAACGTAAAAGGACACAAAAAGAAAGTTAATAGAAGAGTACAGTTTCAGTAGTAAATACTTATAAATGTTTATTAAAAATAAGAATAAGCTGAGTTTATTCAACAAGCAAAACAGCTAAAGGAGCACAGTTGTACACAGTAGCTACTTACTTAAGTGACACATTTAAACTGATGGAGGATTAAAATGCAACAGATTTAAACCGGGGTGGGGGGAATAAAAAAGAAAAAAAAAGAAGAAAAATGTTGTCTACAAATGTGTTGTCCAGGTCTATGCCTATGTTCATCAGCCACACTCACATGTTCTGACTAGTCTTTAAAATTGGGCTATAAACACTTTTCTTCTAAAGTTTTTTCCCCAAAATTAGGACCTACTACACTAATCTTCTAAAACATCAAATCATAAAAATAATGTTTATTTAGTGTCATAACCTCTGCTTGTGTCTCCTTGATTGATAGTGAATGTTTAAGATATTTTTTGTATCAACAAGTCACTGATTAAATTGAGTCAAATCTAGTTGAATGAGTTAGCTCATTTTACAGATGTATATCTAGATCATCAATGTCTATACCAATGTTACTTTCACATTCAAAACTGCAGTGTAAATGTGATGAGTGCATCTAATTACTAGTAAAACCAGCTTTAATAGCACTCTTGGCATTGCAGCTGAAAGTCGTCTTTGTGACAGAGAAATATCCACAGCCCTTGGTTTGCCATCTCACATACACACAAACACATCCACAACACAGTGACAAAGGGCTCATTTTCACACAGCTGTTCTTGTACATTTAGTATTGTTTTACACAAGTGCAAGAGAGTACTATATTCCACTGAATATAGACTATCACAAAATAACACGGAAAGAAAAGGCCTGTTGGGTAGCATAGCCAACCACATCTGTTGGTTTTATAATAGATTTTACAACACTTAAAACTTTTTATTGATACTTGAGCTTTGGAGTCCTGCAAGAATCTCAGCATTCAATTAAGACAGACAAACCAACACAAAATAAAAACATGGGTTGCCATGGTTCACAGTGGTTCTCATTTTGAAGTTTTTGCAGGCAATAAAGATTATGCATTTACATGGTGCAAATAATAATGACTAGTTTGTTTCACATTTGAAAAAAAAAAAAAAATCATTACTAAGCTAATTCAAAGCATTTTTAGGGTCCTCAAAAGCTGATGTTAAAGGTTCCTAAGCATACTCTTGATTCATTACTGCTTCAGTTTTAAAGACGACTGCCAAAAACATGGCTGGGAATGATTAAGAAAAGACATAAGATTCTAGAATAACAAACTCTTACATAAAAGCAGCGTGAAGCTCAAAAAGCTTTCTTGCATAAATACCAGCCCTTACTGTATTTTTTTGTGTATATATGTATAGTACATATATAGTATATATGTATAGTACCTATACACACACACTGCATACATGTATCTTCATACACAAGTCTGTATCCACATTAATACAAGATACAAACTATAAAGGTGAAACCCCAGTTGGATGTGAGATTTTTCATGTCAGAATGTTCTAATATTAATTTGTTATTTTTATTTCTTTCTTGATGACACATTTATTTTTTATTTTCAGATCATAATAATCACCCATTAAAAAAATAAGATAACTTTACCTTTGTATCTGGTGAAAAATATTAGGATATATTCTGTGCTTGATTCTAATTTCTACATTTGTGGAAGTTAGAGTTTGTTGACGGTTCTAGAAATATGAGTCAAATTAAATCTTCTTTTGACCCTTTTTAAATTCCCAAGAGTAGAGATCACACTAGAATGTGACCTTACTTAAAATGGTGGCGTTTGACGTGGGAGTACATCAGAAATACAAATATTTTCCTAAAATTAAATAGCTATGTGATACTCACTGTAATTATGAAAACCATCCCACAGAAGTACTTGTACGCTTTTTAATCTGGCTACTGTGCCCATGTTGTGCAAGAAGACTTGGCAAACTCCTTACTTCTCTTAGTTGCCAGCATGGTTGCTGGGAGTCAGTGGGGTGCCAGTGGGGCTGTCTTGCTTTGAGATTACACAAGCAAAATGGACTAACCTAGAAGCTGCTTCTGCACCAGTTCTGTGCCACCAGAGGATTTCTCTGGCGTTGGCTGATTCTCCCTTCAGCTATGTACAGAAGCTTTAGCTATGATGCACATAAATATCCATAACTCAGGCTGCCATTCCATTACCACGCAACCACCTTTAATAAATCCCTGAGCACTTCACTTGACCTTCTGCACTTCTTATTCCTTGTTGTCATATTTTTCTTCGTAACTCCATATATAATAATGGCTTAATAGGAGAGTTGGCTATCACAGCAAATACACACTGACTTAACAAAAAAGACAAGACTCAAGCATCTCAGAGCCCTTGAACTTGGTATAATTTCCTTTGTCACTAGTGTGTTTCAGTTTGGGGTTTTAATGTTTTTTTTAACAAGATGATATTTTATACTTTTCCATGCTCATCACAATTTTTGTCAAGAGACTAAAGTTAATTTGAATCAATGCCCAAGACCTTGGTCTTAGTCCTATTAAAATTAGCCAGTGTTTTTCCTTTGGCTTGAACAACAACATTTGACTAAACTATGTGTAAATAATGATATACAAGCCAACTGAGGGTAAAGTCTGTTTATTTATTCTATTGGTAATGAAAAAGAAATACAAACCAAAAAGTTATGCTTGCTTTTCTTATTTGTAAGAAAAAAGTCAAGTTTTTGGTTCAGCGCTGTTCCTCATTTGAATATTATTATCTTTTTAGCATATGGGTGAGAGGGTCAGAGCAGTTGAGCGTGAAGAGGAAGCACAAGAACAGGAGAGATGAAGAAAACAGAAACTAGAAGAGGTGCTAGTGTTTCTTGTTTCACACCAGCTCCCTTATCACTTGGTTGTCCAACCCAATACGTGCTTTTGTGATATAATGTTTTTGTACTTGCTTTCATAATGTATTTCTCAATTGAACAAACTAGTTTCTTCCAAGGAGAAGCCTGACACAGTTGGTTAGGCAGTTTATTAAGGCCAATACCTACTTAGATTGCTATCATCCAGGATAGCTCTCCAGTTTCATCTCAGCATCATTTCTCCTTTTGACACCTCCACATACTTATGCCATCCCGTACCCTAAGAACATATTATTAAAAAGTGAAAAAAACCAAAAATAATCCCACTTTCAGTGAGAGGACTGAAGACATTTTAAAATGACAACCCCCTCCCGTTAAACAGCAAACCACAAAAAACCAAGAATGTCATGAGTCAATACTGCACTGATTAACTCAATTATAGTCCTTCACTTGACTTTATCTGAAGAGTTTTCCACTTTCATCTGAGTCATTACAACAAAAGGAAGCTGATCCTTATGAACTTAAAGTATGACTCTACCTTATAATGAGAAATAGAAGTAATTCACCCATAGGTTTACGTATATAAAAAGGTGATAATGGAAAGTGCATTCTTTGCTATAGATACTTTCATTTGCATTATCTACTTCCATACACAGATGCCCAGATTTGTGTGTGTATATATATACATACATGCATATGTATGTACATACGCATGTATCTTACTCCGCAGAGTCGTAAATGTGTGTTTTATTCTCAACTATAAGTATGAAGGTTAACCATTGCAAAGATGTGTGCCATAACATTTTAGTTGAAATATTTCACGCTGTGTCTTTCATAAAGAAATAAACAATTGTATTTTAAACGTAAAAGAAAAAAAAAGCTCAAGAAAAAGACAGAAAATTACCTCAGAAAAATAATCAATGATAGTTATTCATAGTAAAACCATTTTAAAAAAATAAAATTAATATAAGACTAGTATAGAAAACATCATTTGAAATGTCATTGTTTTTTAATATGACGTCAGAGGCATTTCTGTTGCAGGGTAATTTATTTCAAAATATATTGTACTAATTTTCACTTGGTAAATCTGTTATTCCTAAGCTCACTGCTTACTCATTTGCGCACATGCCCAATGGTTTCTAATCAAATATAGCAAACCACATCAATTTTGGTTTGCTTTCAAAAGTGACGGATGACTTAGCTCTGTTCAGAGAATGTGGAGATCTACAAGATTTCCTTGCAAAAAACTTAGATGCAAGGCCATGTTACCTTTATTTTTCATTTAATATATAACCCCTAGTCAGTGATAAATTTCCCATCTTTTCATTCTCATACCTATTTGATTGCCTAGCAAGCTTAAAGTTCTCAGTTTCCAACTTTGGATCTCTTAAGCTTCATTTACTATCACTTGAAAATTCAACACCTACCCTATGCTTTTTTTACTACACTGACAAGATTCATATTTTATATAAAGTCATAGTTACTATAAGTAAAGGAGGACTTTAGTAAAACCAGACTGTGAAATACAGGACTGGAAGTAAAATACAAAAAAAATGGCCATGCAAATGAAATATTTATGTTGTTTAAGAGAAAAATAGCTGTGCAAAAAATGAATGTTTCTTGTTCCTTTCAATTGATCAAATACATACTTACAAAATATTTTCAAGTATCATATTTGTCTAATCAGTCAAGCCATACGATTTTTTCCTCAAAGATGTTTAATGAGCGTTACAATATTAATATTCGAACCAATTGAAACTGATATTGGAAATAAAGTTTCATGAGGTAACATATTAAATATCTTATTAAAAAATCTCAGTGTCACATCCAATCTTCATTCTTCATCTGTTTGTAGCATTATAATCAAAAATAAACCCCAAACATTGTCTTCCAAAACTAGACATATAAAAATAGGCTTCCCTATAATTTACGACTCTGCCTAAATCATAGATATTCTTTGATTGGAGTTAAATGAAATTTACATGTGTTGCAAATAATTGTTAGAATTTGCCTTTATCTTTTCCTTGGCAGTCAAAACTTTGTTTTGAGTTATTTGAATATCTATTTTAGCAAAATCTTAAGCACTCTGAATAGAAACAACCCTACACCCACCATGTTTATTTGGTGTTGCACTTAGACATATCACTGTTCTGTGACTGTCAAATTGTGTTTGAGTTAACTTCCTTTAAAGAGTTTTAAAGCACAGGTTTAGTGCCTGTTTTTATGTTTCTTCTCACTACATTTGTTGTGTTAGTTTGAAAGCCTTTGTTTGGGGAACACTGACCTTTCTAATGGAAATCTCTAGGGAAGACTGCCTCTCCCATGGAGAGTAAGAGAAAGACCAAGGTGGTATCAGCAGGAGCAGCAGCAAGGACCTGGGAATCTGAAGCTTATGCAGAGTCCAAGAAATAGTTGAAAGGATTGGCATGATAGACAGCTCTCCTCCAGGACAGAAAGAGCACAGTCCTACAGACCAAACTATGCAGACAGGACTGAAAGTCAGAAAGCCACGGAGCTGACTGAAACCAAGCCAGGAAGTGAGGAGCTGTTCATTAGGAAGGGGTCTACAAGGCTTTTTTAGGCCTATTCTTCTCTTACCAAATCACACCAGTTTTAATGTAAAAAATTTGAAATTGTCTATTTTATAAATAAAGCCAGTCATTTGAGTTTAGCCTCCTTTTTGAGAAGCTCAGAATCAGGAAGAAGAACCGCAGAGCTTTGCTCTAATGCTTTGGCTGTCTCAGGGCCAGCTTAAAGAGGAATACTAATAGAAGATTAAAAGCAAGTAGGAAAAGAAATGGTTTGGTGTTAAATAAAAAACTGCAGACAACAACTTTTGTAGGACATTTTGTAGGAAGAAGTGAGAGGATTTTGGGGAGTTATGTATATGGAAAATAAATGTAAATATAGGCAAGATAGACAAAGGCCTGAAGAAAGCATACCCACATGATATTCTTGTACCAAAAGCTCCTGGAAGAAAGAGGGAAACTACAGCTCCTGTGTGGAAATAAGTTTAGTTCTACACACAAAACCCCAGGCAGTAGCACACACAGACTCACATGAAGACTGCATAATCACTTGTTTTCCAGGAAGATGAATTCAGACTACAACTGAAGCAAATAAATGAATCCTAGGTTAGGGAATAGATGGGCTACAGGGTTAAAGGAGAGGATCTTGGCTTGTTTACTTTATCCAAAAACCAGACCAACAGGGAAAATAACTCATGTTCATAGAAAAGCCTTATGTGAAAAACAAAGCAAACAAAATTCTCTTCCCATGTAAAAGGAAAGATAATACTGGCGTAAACAAAAAAAGTATACCCTTGGTTATAAATTCAGGCCAAAGAAAACCTCAACCCATCAATCCCAGGAGCAACACTGAAGGTGTATTTAGGCTGAGAAGGCCTCCCAACCCCACTAGCTTTAAAATGTTCTTTGGTCACCCTATGAAAGGAATAATTAAGTGTCTTTCACTGTCTATGAAGGGATTGGCTTCTTTTATTCCAACGTTCCTGTTTCCTATTGTTCTGTGCTAGTTTTTAGGTCAATTCAATAAAACCAAATAAGATTCGCTTTTAAGAACCTTGTAACATTTCTTTGAAAATAATTAAATATGTTTAATACCACTTTTGTTTCATGCGATAAAAACCTTAAATTAATAAACATTTCAGCTTTAGAGATGTGTGCTGAAAAACACTGGTATAAGAAGCATCATATCATACTATATAGGAGGGAGAAAGTCCCATATTTTAGGCCACATGAGAAAGAGAAATTCTGCAATGCTGAACTACATTCTATAACCAACTTAAAGTCAGCTATTTTTTTCCTTTTCTTTGTTTTTACTTCATCTATTTCTGCCATTGAAAAGCAGCATCAGAATAGTAACGTTTAATAAGCAGATGGACTGCATTCAAGCAGGTCGTCATTCTCTGTCAACAGGAACAGGCGGGGAAGTACTCTGCACTGCCGTACCCTGTCAGACCTCTGCGAGGAGATTCTGAGAGAGTTCGGTCTGAGATCAGATGTTCAGGGGACATCTAATTGCTGCCTCTACCTGCCTAACAGGGATCTAGAGAGAAGATAGACCTGGTCTCTTCCAGAAGTGCCCAGTGAAAGGAGAGGCAACAAGCGGAAATTGCAGCAGGGGAAACTCCAACTACTGGCAAGAAAACATTCCTCACAGAGTTGTCAAACATTGGAATAGGTTGTCCAGAAAGTTTGGAGATTCCCATCTTTGGACACATCAAAACTTGGCTGGACAAGGGCCTCAGCAATGTAATCTAACTTTGGGCAGGAGGTTGAACAAGGTGACCTCCCAAGATCCCTTCATGATTCTAGAAATGATGCATATTTCTACAGCGTTTGCTTAAACTGGAAGAAATAGCTGCATGTCCTTATGGAAATTATAACATACATGCTTTAAGCTTATACCTTTCTGATTCTATTTAAAGATCACATCAATAGCTTATTAATTAAGTGAAGAGTATTACTGGAAAAGAGTAAGACAATCTTATCCATAAACTCCAAACAAGTGGATAAACAAAAATAGGTCTGTGGGCTAATTTTACAGAGACTTAGAGATCCAAATGTGTTGCAGGTATAAAAACCAATATGCTGGATCTTCAGTGTAACGTTACCCCTTCATACTAGAGTTTTTGAACTGCTACAGTTTTTGAACTGAAATGCTGCCAGTCAACTTTTTTTGTTTTGCATTCATTAAAAAAAAAAAAAACAAGGAAACAAATATTGTTTAAAATTCATAAAGTATGCTGTAAATATTGAAAAATGTTATCAAGATACCTGCAGTTTGACACTACATGAGTCTATAGGTGAAAGTTTTTTCTCCCAAACATTACCTCTTGCTGCTATGCATACCAACAGCAAAATGATGTGAAAGAATTTTTATTACAATAAACAGGACCTTCTCGACATGACTGTCTGGAAGTCTAATAATTTATTCTGATCAGAAATGTGCATATTTCAGTTGCTGTAAATATTTGCATTGACTACGAATATTGTGTTCTTCATGCAATTAAAATGAGATATAAATACCTAATCAAAATATACATTTGCCTAGTAGCAGCATTGTTCAGATTTGTCCCTTCAGAAGCAAATGAAGAACAAACTATATGTGTAGCCCTATGGTCCTATAAATACAGTATTGCCATCACTAGTAGTAGGTCGCAGGCTTCCTATTGAGTTTGCAAGGCCTCAGGAGTAAGGCTTATCAGGTTTTCTTGCTTTGAGCTCATCTTGACTTGCCTTGAGCTTTCTTTTCACTTGGTTTAGCTAGCATTTAACAACCAGATGGGTATGCTTAACTTGGTTTACATGTACTTATCTTTGTATAGTAGACACATTGTTTTTATATATATGGTAGCAGCAAGTAGTTATTCTGTATAGAGGGGGGTATTTATGGCTGTAGCAGAACAATGTAGTGTAGAGGAATAGAGACCTGGCATGATTGCAGAGGCCTCTAGAAGTGGCAGCACTGGCTGCAGCACAGAGGAGTACCTGCGATGTCAAGAGATGGGGCACAGGCTGGCAATGGAAACCCCTGGGTTTGCAAACTACTCACTAATGATCAGTTGAAAAACAATAATCCAACTCTGGCCAAAACTGGTTTTGGGGGTAACAGAACAAAGAAACAAGTATTTAACATATGTAAAATGCACCACAGAGCACATTTGCAGAACAGTGAAGAAACAACAAGGTGCAAAGGTATCCTAGCAAACGTATAAAAATGTCTCAAGTTGTATATGTTCTAGGGCAAGGAGGAAGAAAACATCATGATCAGACTTCTTCAGGCAAAAGGGTGCTGACAGCTTGCCATATTTTCCTCCCTTCTTCCCCTCACTACTTCTCGCAGCAGTGAAAGATTAAGTACTACTAGGATCTGCGCATTTAACTGGTTTACTATTTATTGTGCTAACTGTATTATTTAACTTTATTATGTTTTTTTTCTGTACTAGTATTCTCTTTATTATTGTTTCTTTTTCTGTAATAATTAAATCTGAACTGCTAAAAATAGACTGTTAAGATTTCAATTAAGAAAAATAACAAATTCTGACTTTCCTTAAAAAAGGTGTGTTTCTGTTTTGCCTGTAACAAGATATTGAGCATAACATTTGCTTTTAGTATTGTCAAGTATCATGACAATAACAAGATCATAGACAACAGTTGGATTATGCCTAGAACACTGTTTAATTACTATTTAAATATTAATATAGATATTCATCAAAATAATGGGAGTCAGTAGGTAGTGAAAGCTCGGCATATTTTGATATATATATTTTAGCACATCAGTTCTGGGTGAACATTGCCACCTCCTACCCAGTTTTCATTGTTGTTCTTTTGTTTCACAATACTCTAACAGACAACTTTATGATAAGAAGACTAGCCTTTTTTTTTTTTTTCTCTTATTTCTTCTTTCATGCAAACTCATGAAAAAAAACCAAGATTATTACTTGTTCTGGAAATCAGACTTTTAAATTTGCAGCCATCCATACCTATAAAAATTGTCTGAAAACAGAAATACACTCTGTGGCTAAACTGATCTTTGAATCAAAACCACTAAGCACGTTTTTCCCCCTTAGAGAGTATTTGATGAGTACCTCATGGAATTGTTCACTAGGTATAAACAAAGAAAATAAACAGAACACCTAGATAGGTGTTCTCTTTGTATAACACACACACAAGAAAAAGAATTATTTTTTTTTTCTGATTGCCTTTGATTATTGTGTTCAATGACTGCACGTTTTAGTGATTCTACACATGGCATTTTCATAAAGTAATCTACGCAAAATAAAAGTCACAGTCAGTTGCCTGTCTCAAATACCTCAGCTCAACTCCTCTCACTCCAGCACATTCCTTCTTAACTGAATTTGGCTGTGCACTAATTAGCACAAAATGAAATATATATACATCTGATAGGGAGTACTACAGATCTTTTCGGTAAATTTTAGCAGCACACCTTAAGCATATCCAGATTTTATTTTGTCTTCAATATGCAGAAACTTATGCTTTCTATCAAACAATTTGCAAAGAGCTATCATGCTACACATTTCTGGGGGACTCTTTACAGCATCTCCAGAGGTGATTGGATAAAGAGTATTTTAGTGTGCATTGGGCATGTTAAAGTATTTCTTCCCTAAAGTCCTGTTCTCAACCCTGTTTCCAGAACAGATGACTCTGGGCAGAGGGAAGAATTTTGCCCCCATATAGAACTTTTAGAAATGTCAGACAACTGCCAATTTATTCTTGAATGCTAATTGTGTAATTGTGTGCATGTGTGATTCAGAATGAGATAGAGGGATTTGGGGAGATTCTGGTCACGGCAGGTACAGTGTACAATTGCACCTCAGAGATTCTGAGATCAGAAAACTTGTGTTATTTTGATTAGATTTTTTTTGCTAAGCTGTAACTCGACATGTTGCAAATCCTTACTCTAAAAATACTGTATTTGTGTCATTACTGTTTCTGTATGAAGTATATGCAAATACTAAGAAACTAATACATATAACGGATGCTTCTTATAATGTCAAATCAAGAAGGTAAGTGACTTTCATGCTCTTAGTCACAAACTTCTGAAGTTCAGTGCTTGAGCGGCATTTGCCAAAGTTTGCACTATGCGTATGGAGAGTGGCACCTATGTATTTAATGTCACATACAGAAACATGAGCCTAGTCCTGTAAAATGTGTGGTGTGTTAAGGCTCAAATACAGCAAAGCACTTGGTGTGCACTTCGGCATAAAACAACGCTTCAATCCCACAGGGTTCAAAAAGGCTCAAGTACATGCTTTCATGTATCTAAACTGACAGGCGCAAAGCTCCTAGCTACAAGCATTTAATGAAGACACTAGCATAAGCTCAGACAGCACAGAAATGGTTTCAGACAGTAGTAATTTCAGATATATAACCCAGACATGTTCAACTGGCCTAGTCAGTAGGTTTGATTTTACAGGTACACTGAAAGCTGCTAATACCTGGGCTGAGTCTACACTAGGATGCTGTCTGAGATAGCAGATAAATCAGGCAGAAGGAAGAGTCTAGCTGCAGCTCTGTGCAGACTATTTCTGAGATGATAAATACTTCTGTACAGAATAATTCTTTATGAAGCTGATATACAGAGGGGACCCAAGAGGCTTCGCCACACAGAATTGCATACAGTCAAATCAAATAGCTGCAAACCAAATTTTACTCTATGTATAACAACAATAATAATAAAAATAATAATAATAAATTTCTCTTAGCCCTAATATGCTTTGAATGAGATCACATTAACTATAACTGACTGGAAACGGAGAAGAAAACTTTAGTGTTAAAACCAAGGTATCTACGGGTAAAATATAGTGAGCATTGTTTATTGTATGGTTTAACTTGCATTTGGATGCTTGATGACACTTTTATACCATAATGTAAATAACAATAATTTGGCCTGGCACTGGCAGATAGCACTGTTGACATTTTCTCTAGGGAAAAACCAAAAACAAACACACACACCCCCCAAATCCCCAAACAAAACAACCAGCATTCAGTGAATTACAGTATATATTTAGTTTGTATTTAGAATTATTTTGTGCAAAAATCAGGAATTTAAATAAAGCTTCCTTAATTGCTTATGAATCACTGTTCTACACAACCTAATCAGATTCCTTCTGCTGCATTCACTGAAAACAATATTAAGCTGCAATATATATTGAAGTTTATCTAAAACTACATCATGAAAATAATTTATGAAATATTAATAGACAGTTTTGCATATCACTCAAAGATCAGTGCAAACTCCCACACCTTTGTAACTGCATACCTATGGCATTTGGCTTTATTTATTGGCTCTTCCACCTTCATAATATTAAAGGTGACACATTTGCCCCACTAAGCAAGACATAAACACATTCAAATGCTTGATCTAAGGTAATGACTGGGCTCAGTTGAAATACTGCAATAAATAAGACACACGTATTCCTGCACAGCTGAAGAACATTTTTGTCTTAGTTTTGCTTTCCCTCTGTCCAAAGAAAGCGTCTCAACTAAGGGCTAAGGGGTTTTACTATTCAAAAAGAGCAATAGAAATGTCTTAGAAAAAAAAAATGAAAAACAAGTTGTATAACACTGATAATTTTAGGGTATTATAGTTAATGGAAATGAAGGAGCACAGAAAAATCTGCTTTACTCAACTAAGGCTTACTGGAGAAAATGCCAGACATGCTCATACCTCCTACATTTCCCCTGAATAGATGGACTACTCTAGTATTAACAGCCAAAGATTTTGAGGCCTCTGTATTTTTAAACAGAAAATCTGAAGGCTACAGCTCTGAAATACTGAGGAAAATTATAGCTCCCCTCTCTTTTCCCCAGCTGCTCTCAAGGTGCTAGATAACGACAAGATCCCTACTCCTGAAGATGGCGAGCACCACAGGGAGTGGCCCAGGGACCCCCTGGAAAGAGGTCAAAGACCTGGCAGACCCCAGCTAGCTAAGCAGTGTCCAAGACGAGGGGGTAGATGTAACAACATGACAGAGACAAGTCAGAATTTGCAACCAACACCACAATAGCATCAAATAATAACCTATAACATCAATCTCATAAACCACATAAAGCACTATCATCTTAGATGCAGATCCATTGCTTGTTAGAGATATTTGTTTCCCACACCAACCTCTGCCAGGTAGATCCTATCTTGTACACTGACGTGCCCTTTTTTTTTTTTTTTTTTTCTTTTTCTCCCCCTCCCCATCTCCAGGAGTTGAGATTCCACAGCCTTTCTTAATGATGTAACCAATTGTCATGGTTTAACCCCAGCCAGCAACTAAGCACCATGCAGCCGCTCACTCACCAGCAAAAACCAACATACCAATGTAATGATGCTTTAGACCAGAGAGTAACTAAAAGTTAAGCATCAGTCCAACTATGTAAAAAGATATCTACATTAGCCCATAATTTACAGAGTGTTTAAATTAGACCTTGTTAAGAAATTGCTATTCAAAGTCTTTATTCTACTACTACTTATAATACTTCAGGTAAGCAGATTTTTTACACAAGTTCCATGAAATGGTAGTTCAAGAAAATCCTTCTCAAGGGAAGCTTTCTGTAATGAAACCTCAGACTAGGTTTGAGAGATGCAAGAAGGTTATTTTGTTGTTATTGCTGAGATTATAACTAAATGTTTTGTGTCAAATATCAGGTTCCATGAAATACTTCTTAAAGTCAGCAGTACTTTAATTTCTCAAATGGGCATTACTTCCATCTTGGATATCTCTTCTTTCTTAGCTGCCAAGATTATAATTTTAGGTTTATGGAAAGATTAGACAGTGACAGCATTCCCTCCCTTTCCTCCATACTCCAATCACTCTTCCTCCTCCAGTGTTAGTTGCTCAATACTTCCTTTTTGGGTACAATAATTAATTATATTGAAAATTGCCCAGTCATTGCCCAGTCACTACAAGTGAATTTTGCAGAATGTCAGCACCACCACATTCCCTCAGAAGTCATGGGAAAAAAAATTATGTCAAAGGAAGAAGGATAATTTCCTGTTATTTTTGTACTATATAGTTAATTCTGTCATTGTCTTAATATATGTTAAGGTACCAAAAGATATCAGAATCTTTATGATACTTTCTTATATAGGAGGAATTATTTTACCTTAGGCAGAGAAGTATGACTCGCAAAAAACCCCAAAACATGCCTAAAATAAAAAGGAAAAATGAATGCTATTCAAAATGCTCAAGTATCTTTTGAATTACCCTTGAGAACAATTTACATTTCAGTCCCGGCATTCTCCTTGTAAATTAGAAGCAAATTCTGTAATCTTTCAGTAAATAAAACTGAATGTTTTTCAGCAAAACCACATCTATATTTTTTTTGTATGAAAGGAAGACCTTTTACCTTTAAATTGCTGTTGAAATTGCAATCTCCTGTGTATCATTCAGCCACCTTCTTGTCACAAGCATCCAAATAAGGTGTCTATTTGTAATGATTGTCCTGTGTCTCAACTTACTGATTGTCTGATTGTTCTGTCTAGAAACATAAATCATTTTCATACTCTTTAAATGTCCAGTTTGTACCAACATTTTAAAACCCCATACCTAATAATAATTACACATACCAGTATAAACTATTAAATTTTATCTGCCTCTTTTGAAAGCTACTTTGTATACTCCTTAATCCATTAGTTAATTTTCCTCTATTTGCTGAAATGCGATGTTAACAACCTAGCACCAGTGAACATACCAATCAGATATATTTTTTTCATCATTCATTTTCCCTGTATCTGGTCAAAGTCATAAATATACTTTATTAAAAAACTGAAAAGTGAAAAATAAAAACTGACATGTGACCAGAAACACAGGTCAATAACCTTTGATCACCTAGTTTTGCCAAACTGATATAATTCCATTGAAACTGGTGAAATTATTAAGATATCCATTGCTGTAGGAAAGCTCATTCAATATCACAAAATTCACCCAACCTCACTCTCCAAAGCTTGGAGTGGAATTCAGAACTCTTTCTGACTGTAAATCTTGAGCAGGTCCCATCAAAGCCAAAAAGCTGGGGGAATATACAGCACATTTAAGATTGAAATTAGAGCCAGGTATTAGTCACAGGCCTCTCAAAACCAGTGTCAGATGTGAATGTCAAATAGCCGTGTATTCTTTTGAAATATCAAAGAGCAACATGCAAATGTATATACTCCAATGTCTTCATGTCAGTATTTAATGCTTCCAGTAATATTTAATTTATAATCAGGACTGCAAAATTAATCTCGGATTTTTCTTCATTTTAAGTTCAGAATTTAAGCAAAGGCCTTATACAAAATAATGAAAAATTTTATCTTAGCCCTTCCAAGATAAATAAAAAGCCAACAAGTTTATAACTGTACTAAAAAATACAGCTCAATCTTTTCAAACTTACCAAGCAACAGAAATCAATGTTCTTTCCCACTGTCTGCCAAATCAGGTTATTTGTTTGGGTTCCACATATATATGGATTTGAAAATCCCCCACTAAATATGAGAACTAAAGGACTGACTCAATTTCTGCTAGAAACAGACAAACAAAAAGAAAGCCTTTTATCTACTTAGCCTAGTATGTCCTTAGCAAAATTTCAAAGACTTAAAAAATAGGAACACTATATACATATATTTTTAGTAGCTGTTACTAATTATCAACACAAACAAGACTGCTAACTCATGGTACTCAGGAAACAAATACACATGGTTGTAGCTGGTGACTGCATCCAAAATCCCCTTTCACTCTTTTGCTCCCAGGGCTACCATTACTCCCGGAAATGAGGTTTGCCCAATATTGCCTTGAAAAGGGTGCCGTGTCCTCAGCTGAACCGCACACACGTACAAGCGTGCTCAATGCTCTACCCTGATGCAGTGGTCCCACAACCTGCTCCTCCACTTGCCTCTCCATCAGCCTCCCCCTCCCTGCTCGGGAACACGCTGAATAAGGCACCCGGACTTCCAATGGAGACACGCCAGTTCTTTAACACAAAATGGTGCCTGTGCATTGACTTGCATAACTTCCAAATAACTCAGAGATGAACGTGGAATATATAAAAAAGAGCTACTGTATAGCAATTTTGCAATTACAGCTTTACAGCTTCTTACGTATGAGCTGCTTATCCCAATAATATTTACAATATACACTCAGACCTTCAAACACAATCAACAGTTCCTTTACCATGTAGGTTTAACAATGTACTGTGAATGTCCTGACAGGCACAAAATGTTATCAATTAAATAGAAAAATGTATCATGCTAGAGCTGTTTTTTGTTAGCAAGAGATATGTACCTGGTAAGCAGATTAACTTTTTTTTCATTATTATTGTGCCAGCCTGTGGTTAAGATATTGTTGCTGAACAGAGCATCTCCATTGATATCCATCTCTTTGTAATGTCAATTTGTTCAAAAAAGGAGGAGGAAGAGGAGTGGAAAGGGCACCAAGGGACCATGTACACTGAAAGGAATGCAGAAACCTGATCAGTCCTCTACACTTCCGACAATAAAGATCACAGTAATAGATATGAACATTTAATAAATCCAAGTATGTGGTACATTGTGGCTATAAATAGTTAACATATAGCGCCTGCATTAGTCAAATACAGATTTTGGTAGAAACGGAAAGGTTGATGGTTCCCCCCCACCCCCAACATTTTTATTTCAATTTCCATATCATTTGTTGTATTCAGTATTTGCTTTCCCTTCTCCTCTCCTCTTCCATGGGCTTGCCAGTACTACTTTAAACATTTCAAATTAATTTTCATGCAGTTTTAAGTAAAAACACATAGGTCTGGATTTACTTCTTCCAGACACTGTGGTGACCAAGCACATGTGGCTTTAAATGAAGATTTTATTGTCAAGGTATTAATTTCAATCCTTAGACTAGGGAAAATCTGGAATTTAAATATCAATTTCTTTCTCATCGTTATTAAAAATTAGCATGTGAACACTGTTTTACATAGCAAGTGTATAAATATAATACAACTATTTGCCAGATCTTTAGATTTTATTTCACTAACCATTTCAATGATTTATTCATACTACATGAGGTTACATCTTTCTGCAATTCTAGAATTTTCCAGAGCTCCAAAAGACCATGAAGTGACAGAGGAAAAAAAGAAGAGGGAAAAAAAAAAAAGGTATACTATTCAGGAAAAATGTAGCTAAAAAGAAGCATTAAAATGAAATGTAAATCACTAACTGAAATTATAAGATTACATATACAGCTAGTTCTCTGAACACTGTATGTCAGTATATCTGCTGTGCTCAGATCAATGACTAAAATTTCATAGATTGTTAGGCTGACAGAGGTTAAGCAGACCTCAGTGCGTGAGGTGATTTCACAATTCTGGCTGCAACACATTATGGGAAAAATGAGGATATGACTGAAGAGTGATTCAATAACCTACTCAGCAAACCAGCCCATGACTCATACACTTGAAATAATGAGATGAGCACAGAAGCAAAAAAATTAAATGCAGATCCTTACTTTTCACTTCATTATTCCCCAGCCAAACTGCACTGGCGATCTTCTTTGTAAGGTACAGGATGCCAGTTTTTAGTGTTCCATTGAACATGCACAAACTTTTTTTGAGGGATAGAAGAAAAAAAAAAGTGTAAAATAATAAAAGTGAAATACAAAAAACATGCAAGCATTTAAAAATGTTATTTTGTTGCTTTGGGTTTAGAACAAGAATTGTCATCTAGAATCCAATCTACAAGCTAAGACACAAAACCAAAACAAATACGTGTCATTACCCAGTAGCCAAGACCCCCTAAAATGGGAGAGCGTGAAGTGGGCAACATTTTATACTCAGTTCAGAAATTTATTCTCCTTATGAATCTGTTTTATAGTTCTGGCACTGAGATTGTTCTCAGCCATTCACCTCAACAACACCGTTAGAAGTAAGAGGTGTAGAAATACACAGTTCAAGTCCTGTGACTTATATGCCCTTGCAAAAATTATAAATAATTAGGGCAGCTTGGCTAATGAAGAGCCTTGTGGAAGCAAAACCAATCAAACCCTCCTTTAGAAAATTTAGTACACAGCTAGAAATATGACAGCTGCTTCTTCCTTTACTTAAATTGAGTTTCCAAAAATAATTACCTCTTAAAATGTTCATGTAATTAGAACATACAGGAATCAGCCAATTTTAGTCTTCAAGATACAGCAGGTAACTATTAGTTTGAGTTAGGTGTTAGCAGAGACAAGTATGGTGCCTTACATAAATAGAGAAAATACATACACCATTTGTGTAGCTCCTTACAAGAATGCTGTAAAAATAATGTAGTATGACAGGAATCCTTCATTAGATTCAACTGTTTGCTAGAAAATGAAAAAGGTGTTGATCACTCTAAAACAATGAGAAAAGAAATAGTAATTTTAAGATATTTGCGAAAGACATTCACAATAAAGAATGAGAGGCTTTATTTAACAGATGGCACATAAGCTTGCCCTTGCTAGTCTTAAGACTCTATGATATTTTGACATTTCAACTGGGAATAGTCTGTATTTAAAAATTAGGCCTCTTTATTGCAATAAATCTTACAACATTTTGAGTTACATATTAGGGTTAAAACTAACCTGCTCATGAACAGTGCATGAAAGTTTAATTAAAGACCACTAAATTATTCATATTTAATGAAACTGCCAGCAATTCGGCAGAAAAGTTCAACAACATTTATCATATTATTACACTAATGAACTTGTTCTTTCTAGTTAATGAATAAAAGTTCATAAGAATTCATAGAAATTTCTTAAAGGTTGATGTATCTTCAGATGCGTAAGAAAAAGCACACCTAAGTATGTTCCCAGGTCTTAAAAAAATTCTGAACTTTAAAGAATATTAATGAAAGCAACATAATGAACAAGTTTCGCACTTTTTGATGGGAAACTGGTCAGATGTGTAACAATAATTAAGAGTATTTTCAGAAGAGGACGTGGAAAAATACAATATGTACAAAGATACTAACAGCAGGAGGTACAGATGAACTAGAAAGAACCATTAAAAAGGAGGATAATTAATAATGGAAAAGTAAATTATCCCGTAACTAATTAAAAAAGACACAAATGTAGTTGTGAATAGAATAGGAAAGATACAAGCTCTTGGCCCTCATCATTACAAATAAACTAATCAAAGTGAAAACAGTGAATATACTTAATCTTTCAAACAATTTCTATTGGACACAGTGTCTGGCTTCCTAAAGGTGATGGAAGTAGTCAGAAAAACATAGTAGTAGTTCAAATAGGATTAACGTTTGTTTCTGTGATAGGCCTGTTACAGCACTAGCAGGATTTATCCCTTCTTTGCCTTAAATAAATCTAAACTCTGAGAAGATGAGAAATAATTATGGTAAGAGCGTTACAGTGCTTCTGAGCCCCGCAGTAAGTTCTGTTAAGCCCCACAGAAGTACTGTTCTCCCCTCCGACGCTCCTGCACAAGTGCTCCTCCTTGAGCAGCTCTCTTCTATATGGCCAGAATTGCAGTTAAACCCAAAAAAACTAAAAACCACACACACACCCCCCTCTCTCATTAGTGCAATGCAAGGCTTGACAGTTACTGGAAACAAGGAAATAAGGCATGGTCAAAATCACAAGGAAAACTACTGGAGGAAGAGGGGACCTTGCTCATATTTTCCCCACACATAATCGTATTATGACAACCTGTTGAGATGGCAGATGACCATACCTTCCTTTTTTCTGCCTAAAGGTGAAGCCCAAATGTTTAAATGAACCAAAATACCCAAGTACCTTTGAGACACAAAACAGAAACAAATTCAGAAGTACTTTCATTTCCATAAACGGAACTGCTGTTTTACATTCCACTATTTACTGAAACACATATCTTGTGCTGAGCCACGGTTAAACTGAAATCACCAATGTTACTACATGGCTACTCTCCAACTTACAGCCTTTCAAGAGGCTTACTTTGTCTTAGTGTGAAAGTTCACAAAGACCTTGTCTTTTCCTTAAGCTTTCCATTGACCTCAACGTGCTGGAGGGTAGAGAGCATTTTACTGAAGCACCACACCACATTCAGAACTTCCATGCTTTCCTAGGCAAAGGCTGCCTGCCACTGTCGAAGACAAGTGGAAGAATTTTGGTCAGACCCCGTATGGTCATTCTCATTTGAAAATACTTTGTTCCTCCTCAAACACAAAACATAAATGGGCATGGCAGAAACTTCATTTCATTTCCAATACAACCACTAGCCAGACATTGCTTTAGATAAAAAACGCTGTTAATCAGCTGTATCCAGAAACCACCTCTTTATTAGAGGAACAGGGACAGATCTGGTAGACCAACACAGGTCCGTGGCCCCAGGTCCAACCAGTAGCAACACTAAGCACCTGTTCCCAGTAGGCAAAAACACACAGAGCACATACATACGTGTACACACAGTCTGCAATGCAGAATGCTAACACACCTTTGTACGCGTGAAGCAGCATCTTAACAAGTCTTACAAACTGCCTTAGGTTTACACATCCAAGCCAATCCTTTTTGCCTACTGAGACAGGGGCAAGTAACCTTCATTCTTTTTTTCAACATCTCCATGCATTAAGATAACCAGTATAAATTTTATTTGCAAGAATAGGGAAATAAAATTAAGAATTCTTTTTCCCAACCTTTTTGACAGGGCAGATTAATATTTTATTTAACCTATCCACCTCCAGCCCTGAAAGTTCTCTTCCAACAGGTCAGTGGAAGCATAAGTTCCGAACCAAACATTTTATTCTAAAACATTGGTAAAATATGCCAGGGTATGCTGCGTTTTATCACCTCAGTTACAAATATGTATTATTCGTGTTCAAGTCCCTGCAAGCAGGGATGCTCAACTCTGTTTCTGCAACTCTTGCCAAACTGTTTTATGGCTCAATACAAATAAATAAAAGCCACAGTTTTTACACAAGACATTTACCTGAATCTGAGCTGCTACAAAGTCTCATTTGATATTCCTTGTTTTGGAGGGAGTGGTAGGATGGCATAAGTGTGAGAGTCTCTTAAGCCTATCCCTTATTAACTATGTCAGTGGAGTTAAATCCTTTATTTTCTACTTTAGAAGCACCACAATTGATCATGTTTGCCCTTCCCACCACCACAGTTAATGGTTTCTGACTGCTTACTCTCACTGTCACTGAAGATATGGAAAGCAATTAAAAAAAAAGAAAAAAAGAAATTATAGTACATTATTGCATAGATCATCTTTAAATGAAAAATTAATTCAAATAAAAATCACTAGTCATGATTTTCTCTAAATGCCAGTACTTCTCAATTTCTGTCACCGCTTTTCCACAATCTGCTTTGTTTCAAAGCCAAAATAACTGTCATTATAGCGAATAAAATACTGTTGCCAAGAATATGGGATTTTGAAAACACTCATCAAATGTGTGGCTGTTTAAGACAGCTATTGTATGTGTCTTCCCAGGATGTTAGAGCAGCTTGATATCTGCGATCACCCAGTCTGATGTAAATATTTCTTAAACTAACATTTGTTTGAATGTTTTTTTAATCTTCAAGCTTAGCTAGGAGTAAATATATTTCTAAGAGAGTATGAAATAGGAGAAGCTGAGAGGATAGGTAAGCATGAGCTTTTAGGCAAGAAAGGACAGAAAAAAAAATAATATTACCATTAGGCCACAACAAAACCTTAAGCTGGAGGACATATGAACCTGTAGCCATGAGGAAGGGGAAAGAGCTCACTTCTGTCTGATTTGAGCATATATGCATTAAGTGTAGGCACAGTCACAGGTGAAAACCTTATCCTAAATTGTTTCCATTTCTTGCTGGCATCTGATAAGCATTTGGAATTTCAGAAACATAACAGAAAGGACAATATTCACATCTGAATAATTCTTCCAAACAATTTTAATAGGGTATAGGGTCAGCCATTCCCCCCACCCCCAAAACTGTAAATAGCAGAAACCTGGGAAATTTAAAAAAGTATTCTTTTGTCTTCTTAAGTCTTCTTGAGCAGTTTTTTCCCCTGAAGTTTGGTTTATAATTAATTTTTTTCAAAAGTTATAATATTTTAATTGACAGATTATACTCTTTCCTTAGTAAAAATCTCTTAAGAACAAAAAATACTAAACTAACAGTTACAGTTTATATGACAAAACAAGTCTATAAAGAAAGAGGCAGCTTGTTATCAAATAAGACACTACAAGAAGCAGGCAAAATTTTAAAACCTAGCACTTAAAAAACCATCAAGTTTTCATATTCATCTACAATTAATAAGAGAAAGACCTTAGCTAGCAAATCTCAAAACAATCTTTAATGTTTAGCAACAAAAACAATATTAAAAAGCCAAAAGTATTTCATCACAAGTTACTCCAGAATTGTGAAAACTTCTTCCAACAGCAGCAATAACTTTGAAGTTTTGCTTTCCATTATTTTGAATGCTCAGATTATATAATTTAAATTTCCCTGCACATCTCCCTTAGCAATAAAGCTTCAAGTTGTTACACCTTTTTTGTCTAATTACAGAAAACAGAGAGCTATTTCAATGTTTATATTAGTTTCTTGAACTGTGTAGCTGAAACACTGAGAGGATTTTATTCATAAATAAATAAATAAAACCTCAGCACTTACAGATGCCTTTTAAAGTCACAAGTCTGTGTATATTTACCAGTGCTCAACAAAACAGCAACATCACACTTTGTACTCACAAGTTGCGCAGCTGTAAGAAACTTAAGAAAAAACACTTTTAACATCTTGTTGATTCTTTGGAAAGACATCAAGGGATGAAAAAAAAGCACATATTGTGCCCTGGGAGAAGAATCTTGCTTTCTTAATTGGGTGAAGGTGATGGGGAGGAGCAGCATCAGGTGCCTCTAACACTAATTAGCAGGTTTTGAGAGCATCAGGGACTATGCCAGCACCTGTGTTAACTTTCTGGCCATGGGAAGCCTGTGTAGCCACATCCACCCCCTCCAGAAGAGAGCTGGCTGCTTGTGCAGTCCTTTGACTGCTGCTGGAGGGTCTCCGGCCATCCTACCTATATATCCCATACGCATGCATCTCGGGTGCCAGCACACAGGGGCAGGCTGGCAGTATGTGTAATTGGAAAGTGGCAGAGAAGCTAGCAATGTACTTATTTGCGTTTCTCCCTGTGGACTACCAGAAAGAAGTACTTCAAACTACTTCATATATTTAAGTGCAGAAAGGAAATCAGAAGCTCAAGGGCAGCTGAATTAAATTGCCATACATTGGCTTACTATGTATGATGCCTTTCCCAGACTTTTTAAGTGAATGAAACAACAAAAGCAATTCTTTATTTGTGTTGCAAGCCAACTTTGATTAGCTGCTAGTGTTGCTGACATAAGTAATAGATGTGAATAACAAGTAGTTCTGAAAGCATTATGTATGTATGTATCTATCTGTATATCTCCTAATGGCATCTAGTAGTAGAGTCAACTGCTTCAGTGACTCTGGGACAGGATCGTATGTGTGAACAGGTTGTGCTAGTAAAATGCTTGCTATATTATCAGGAAATTACAGCTTGACCGCTGGAGAAAATAAGATGTGACCTGAACAGGGGACCCCAACAGTACAAGCATGGATGACCACAGAGGCCCTGGGGATACAAACACAAACGTGTAAGGGTCAGTGGGCTGTCGCTGGAGTGATGCAACCTTGGTCACAGGGAAAAACTGACTTTCAGTGTAACAGAGAGAGAACAAAGAGCAGGTATCCACTGTAAATTAAACATCCCATAGACTGTAAGACTCAGACATGGCATGGAATTTGCAGACTAATGAAGAAAGAGCAAGTAAACAGACTGTGTTAGAAAATACATACATATAAAAACAGAGCTGCACCCAAGAGTGAGGAAGAAGAAACCCTGCACATCATACACCTCTGGTCAAGAACTTCCTGTAACCACCTTCTGTGTTAACTAATCAGCTAACAATCGATTTCTGGCCCTGTAGGTAAGTGCATTTCTTTAGCCCACATCAACTGCCTTTGATTTTTGGTTCCATCCCCTACTCTAGAGATTGGTTGCAATATTTATCTGTCACACCATGTGGAACCATATCAAACTGGAAACCAGACAAGCCTAAATCTGGAAAGCTGCACTTCACCATCATTTTTCCAGTTTGACTTCTTTAAGATTCCAGCCCATTTTTAGGGATGTTGGGTTCAACTACTGCTAATCTGCAGAAAGATGCAGCTTCTTCCCTGTTCATGACAAGTAGCACTTTTTACCATTATAAAATTATACATAAATAATTTTCATTCTCATAAAGTCGCTTATTTTTTGCAAGAGACCTTACATTCTCCTCCCACTGCATATATAGCTTTTATTCTGGTTTTAAGTTATTAAGTTTAAATGCATTTTTCTCTTCACTGCTTTTGTTGCAGTAACTGATTTTTTTGTCTAACTCTGTTTAACTGTCTACCATAACATTTCTAATTCTATTTTAAGAGAATGCTGCATTCAGAATGGTTGCATTTTGTTTGGGGTATGATTCTCCAATGGCATATCTCAGCAGCAAATGCTGAACAGCTGGAAACTACCTAATTAGAACAGAGAGGAAAAAAAGAAAAAGGATGTTTGAGATGAATAATAATTACATCCATCACACTCGTATTTTTTCTTATTTATGTAGCATACACCTGTGTCTCATTGGCAATGAAAATGATTGTAGGATGAAACACTAAGCTGGCCTTATATCATATCTTTCCTTCTGTGAGCTTTAAATAGATTTTGTGTGTTCCTTTAATTATATAGGTAGATTTGTTTACTGAAGCATTCATGTTAAAACTCATTTCATGCAAAGGGGAAAATTACATTTTTAATTATGCTTCTTTGGGAGGACTACATAGTTAAGATGATTTGCTGTCTTCTATTCTCCACAGACCTTCTACAGATGATAATCATGGCAACTCAATGCAAAACACCTTCAGTGGTATTAAGTTTTTATACAGTAAATATGTACACATTTTTAAAGGTATATCAGTGTATTAGGTTTTTCAAAAACACCTGCATTAGTGGCTCATCTACATCTTTACGTAACAAAATGCTTTTATAAATAGGGCTCTCAGACCCTAAACCAAAGCACACTATTGAAAGACTGCAATTGAAAGATTCCTATACACTTCAGAGAAATGAACTCAGGCAGAACTACTTACATGGATAATATTAAACAAATAAAGAAATAGAAATGCTACATCCCTTGGTGTCTTCTGTGTTTTTCTTAACATCTTAACAAATCCACTCTTTTTTTTTTTTTATTTTAGGGTAAACTCTTCTCTCTCATGATTATAGAATAAACCTTCGAATTGTCTCTGAGCGTATCTTAATGGTTCACATCTAAACTGCAAGATCAAAAAATCCAGAATAGATGAAAACAAGTCTATTTTTTTGTTTTGAAAAAGACTATAGGATTTTTAAGCAAATCTCATTGCATTCTTGCCACAGAAGACTTGTGATCAGATTTTCCAATTTTACAACTCCATTAAAAATGGCTGGGAGCAGTTATAATCTTGAAATTACCTAACTCAGTGTTCTATCATTTCAAATTCAGATAATAACTTTCCAGCTAAATCTGAGAAGAGATTATCTCAAAATTAAAATATACTCATACACATTCATTGCTAATAACTGTTTCAAATAAACTACTTAGCTAGGAGCCACCCTATTCTCTTAATGGATCTAAAAGCAGAAGCTACTTTGAAAGTAGCAAAACAAAGCAGGCAGTGCTCTGAAAACTGACCTGTAGTGAGTCCAGAGAGAAACAAGATATGAAGTAGAACAGAGGGTTCTCTTCCAGGCTTAGCTCCTAGTTTGAAGTATCAGGTTTGTCAGCAATTTTAAACCTCCACTTTTCTTCTGATATTATAATAATTTGGGGGCATGAACACCGATGTTCACTTTGTTCACTAATGCACACTGCAGTGTTGCATAAATAAAAAAAAATGAGTTCAGTACTTGACCCTTTCTGAGAAATATAGAACATGTACTATACAACTTTGTACATGTACCTCTCTGTAAATGTTAATTGAAACTTTCTGCCGTATTCATATTCCATGCTCTAGTGACTACTAAATTTTCTAATGGCAACAAAAATCTGAACCCATTTCGATTTGGGGAGGGAGATTGCCAGTTGGGGTTTTTTGCCAGATTTTTTGTGACCTCAAAAACTATTCTGTAAAATTTTGCTCTGCTTTTAGCACAAACACACGTAATTCATTGCCATAGTTATTTTGGTTGATACTGTTTCCTTTGCACTTCAACTTTTTGACTAAACCCACAAGGATATAATCGGGTAACTGCTAATTGCCTTGCAGAGCTTTCTTGATTTCCTGTGATACCTACCATTCAAATCTCATTTTCACTTTTGTTAGGTAAATATGCCTCTCCTCATCAAAGTTCATAATTTCTTTTAGCATTAGAGCTTCCTTATCTATCTCTTACTATGAATAGTCAAGGATGACATGGTATGTTGTTTAGGTTGTACAGCATAAATATTATGGCTAGGAGGTGTTTGCTTTGGTTTTGGTTTTTTTTTTTTTAAATGAATGTATTTCTCAAATCTAAATTATACATCCTGTTAACCATTTCTCCTCTAAAAAAGTATAAAAATAAAATTTACAGTAGCAACAAGACAAGGAGTTGGGGTGATGTATCAATTCAATCACCTCTGCTTTACTTGTTTCATAGAGACACAGAACACATCAAATTTGGAGAACTGTCAACATGTTTACCAATTATTACCAAGCACTAATTTCAATAAAGCAGAACAGTGAGTCAAAGCTGCTTATCAAATGCTTGTGTTGCATATGACTTGTGGGGCTCTTTCTGTTTGACTTTTTAACTCTCTAGGGAATGAAAATAGACATACAGCAAATTCAGTCTGACATTACTGTCCTGTTCCTTAGTCACAGGAGAAAATAATTTAAAGAAATGTTAATTCTGACTGTAATACTTGTAGATTTCACATCCAGCTTAATCATACTCTGCAAAATACTGCCCAGCTTCATGCTGGAAGAAATGCAGCTGCCAGTGTTTTAATCTGAGACAGTAGGCAGGGATATTTTTCCCTCTTCCAGAAGTCTGCAGTCACAGCTGCCTGCTACTTGAACACTTTTTTAATTTTTTTATTCTTTTTCAGCAACTTGTTCCCAGCTCCAAGCTGTTAACTATTGAAAAGCCCCTGCAGTAGCTGCATCGTTAATAGTCTCATGTTAAATATTACACAGAAAATTCAATAAAACTTTTTGCCCTTGAATCCTGGTGGTGGTAACTGAAAGACTGATGCCAAACCTCGCTGGCATTGTGCCAATGTACATCAACACTTAAATCCAAGTCTGGATTTAGGCTTTTAAATATTATCTTAGAGAAACCCTAAACTGAATCCATAAAACCCTGCTCAGCATTTGTCTCCCAACCTGGGGGTGCTTTAATTTGCAAGATGGTTCCTTATTCATCTCAAAAATGTTCTAGCTGTGTAATTTTTGTTTCTTTGCACAATCAGAACGTCTGTGGTCTGAACAGTCAGGAAAATTTGCCAAACTCTTTAGCGTATAGAACACAGGCGCAGTGGCTAAATCCTCCAAGGAGCCACAACTCTTAAAATGCAAAAGAGCCCTAATCAGCAGCTTATATGCTAAATGAGACAGAGCTAGCCTCCAGCTTTCTGTTGGAGAGAGATATTCATGGAACCAAAAGAATAGAGAGCAAAAAGGAAAAGACCTAAAGTCCACTCACTTGAAACTGAGGACTCCTAGCTCTCATTCAGAGGACAATTTCATCTCTTTGGTCCTAAACTGTAAAATGCAAAAACAATTCTGGGAGGAAGAATAAGGAGCAGGACATTCCTACCACTCCTTTCCTTTCTGTTTGATGCAATTTACACAGTTGCAGAGGCCAGCAGAGGCTACCTTGGCTTTTAATTAGGCCACTAGGATACTTTCCTAGGAGACATGGCATTAAACCTTCCAGTAAAAATGGTACGAACCCCAGATCTACTGTTTCCCAGATGAGTTCTGCATGACATTGTGATGTAAAAGATGGTAATTAACACTTCTAAAATAAACAGTGCAGTTAATTTAAATAAAATTCTAAACATACACACTTTAGGTTAGATTCTAAATTATCCAGAGCAGAGAGTATCTCATGTTTTCTGTTGTCAGCTTCACAGTTAATAAGCAGGAGTTTGGGATTGTCCTTGTGAGACACCTTGCTTGAACAGAAGCCTCTTTTACCATTTCTGGGCTCTATTACTTCTTATCGGGAGCAGACAAATAAAAATACACATTATTGGGTCATAGTTTGTTCCGTCTCCCACATCTAGAGCTAGATAAAACATCTGGAACTCCAGATTGCTCTAGCAGTCAAACCCTTTGTTTTGAATTCTGCAACGTTAAGCTCATCGCAAGAAGTGTTACACTGAGTATGTAGGTTTTGATGCCAGTGTTTGGGAGTTTACACTAGAAAATATGTCAGTATGTAAATGAGTTTTGGAAGTAATAGCAGGAAAGACTGAAAGAGAAAAAGAGCAGCAACAAAAGCACTCCGCTATAAAGGAACACCCCTGTTCAGGTTGGTTATCCTGAATATTTGACTACTTTCCCCGCCCCTTTGCAGAAATACAAAAGCATTCCTTAAAAGCCAGAGATTTGAAGGTAGTGGTGTCACTGGGACCCACTTAGGTACCAGAGCATTTTCATAAGCACCTAAAACATGAGACTCCTATTGATTTCACTAGTTGTTCAGCACTTAATTGTGTATAAGTTTCCTTTATCCAGTGCAAAACTGATAACAGTATAAGCAAATTTCTTTACAGATTTTATCACGAGTTAACAGATTATACTCATCTGACCATGAGAAAGCCTTCTGTAATGTATAAAGGGAAAAGAAGAGCATAGCGTCTAATTTTTTTTTGACGTTTTAACATGTCTTCCCAAGAGTGTGAAAAGATCCAGTTAAAAACTTGAAAAATTCCACCTCCTAGAGAATCCACAAAGAACAATAGACACAAGAGCAAATTTTGTGTAACGGGACATTGTCCACTTTGTCTGAATTCCCCAGGTCAGATGCTTCAGGATGAAAGAAGACCGGAGCCAATGATTTTGAGAAGTAATAATGCAATCCTCTCTTCTCTCCAAAAAAATTAGAAGGATTAATTGGGGGAAGGAAGGGAAGGGGAAGAAACAGCAGATTTCAGATGGCTAATTAGCAAGTACATCTTTAGGCTTGCATCTTTATGACAACTAATTATGTTAATAAGCCACACAGTGACTGACTCCTTTTTTAGAAAGTCAAAGAAGTTAGAATTCACTCTACAGCTACCATTTAAGCAGACAGCTGTTGAGGGATACATTTTCAAAGCTGTGTGTGGGAGTTACAACAAAGGTAAGGCTGGCCATGACAGCAGCTTTCACAACTGTCAATGTTGTAGCTCTTTCTATTCAATATTAATAAATTCAGCATGCAATTATTTTGCCATCTGTCTCCTGTAGAACCGTTTATTTCTGTCCTTCAAGTACACCAAGAATGTAGACTAATTTCCTCAAATATAATAACTAATAAATTACTAAAATGAGGTTTTGTATACCATATAAGAAAATAAGGCAATTATTAACATGACTTGTTACCTTTTTTCCTACTATGCATAATTGCCAAGACAAATTACTTAACTGTAGAATAACATTATCATATCTTTCAGCATGTACTAAGAGGTTTTTTTAAAAATTTAGTTATGAAAATTACTATCGGCCTAAATTCTGCAATTCAAGTTCAATTGGTTCAAATCTACTTTCCAGTTTTGTTACTCTCTGTTAATATTTCAACAAGAAACTTAGTACACATTAACTGTTCTATTTGCATTAGGTAAAACCAAAAAAAATCAATTCTGTGAGACATTGGCTTATTCAAATACGATCAAATCTGTCTGAAAGTTCAAATTTCTGTTTTGCAACTTTTAGCATCTTGCTGAAGTTGTCATTAAGAAGGGAAACTTACCAAGAGGGAACACACAAGTAACCAAAATAAATGGCCCTTCCTGCTCTAATTATTTGCTACCTAAAAAAGACCATGGATATTTGGGAGATGCTGAGGAAACAGGAAAGTGGGTGAAAACATGAAGGAAGAATAAAATGTATTGAATAAAGAAGTATTCATTCGCAAAACACTCAGACTTCTAGAACTTAGAAAACTCAAATCACCATTATAATCAAAACTGAACCTTCAAAGTAATCTCTTTTTTATTCCATTTTTCATCTCTGTAATATGTCATATTGTTAAGGAAGAATATGATATAAGATCCAACAATAAACCCACAAAACTGTGGAACAAAAGCAACTAACCTAACCACAGAGAATACTAAAATTGAATGGTCTACATGCATCTGGTCAACTAAGGACAGTAAGAGGCAACAGCTCACAGGAAAACATGGCCCTGCTCTTGTACTATCGTGATGATCATGACATGAAGAAAAGGCAAGCTGGGGAAAAAAAGAAATTTAAGGGGTTTTATAAGTAACTTCTTTGTACTGCTTCTATGTTTTCTTATTGTAGCTTACTTTTTTATTTTTCCTATAAACTTTGATGTATCAATAATGTGTGTTACAATTAAGCAATAGGATTTCACACTCATTTCTTAGAAAATTAATTTGAACCACCCTTTATCATCCTGGCTTGAAAACCGTGATCTTGCATTAAAGCATGCAAGAAATGAGATTTTGTTAATTGTAAGCTGTTTCAGATGAAAAATAAAGATTAAATATGTGCCTTCTCAATACAAGTAGCCTTGAAGGGACATGTCATTGCTAAAAAGAGCTGGTAAAGCAGCTTTTCTTTTTCAGTTACTGTTTTGCAAAGTCTTTCAGGTTTGGAGCAGCTTCACTTTCAAACATTGTTGGTGTTCACTTGAATGAATTAAGCAGTTATTAACTTTGTTCCACATAACTGTTAACAATAAACTGATTTTTATTCAAAATTACAGCTTTGGGTGAGAGATGTTTCCGTTTGTTTCCAGATGAGATTTCAGTTCATTTGCATATTATTTTGCCAACTTATGTGTACAATCATTTTAGAGCAACAAAGCATATAAAGTTACATTTTCCTTTCAAAGTTGCTAGACAGGTTATCAGCCTTGGAAAGTTACATTCCCAACTCCTGTGCAGCTTTGTCATGACCTAAAGGTCACCTTCTCAAAGCAGAAAACATAGCAGATTAACACCTCCTAACTTCTAGGTTTCATTAAGTTAAAACCAAAAATGAAATTTTACAACTAGTAATTCTCTCCAAAGTGTTAAATCCTATGTAATATGTGTGTGTAGAAATTTTTCTGTAAGTAAGTAAGCTGCATAAAGCATTATAACAAGACCATTTCTTATTCAGACTAGATTGTTTATGTTTCTTGTTCAGAGGCCATGCCATCCACTAAGAAACAGTTCTGCCATCCTGGTCACTGATCAAAGCAAGACATTATGCCTCATCTTTAACTTGGATGAATATTTTTCTGTTGTATGTTTTTGTCAAAATACTGTCACTGAACATTTTATCTGTTGTTCATTCTGGCATGCTTACTCTGGGCATTTTACTCTGGGATTCCCCTTAAAATCTATCTTCATGCAAGAAAAGACTTGTGTCATTATGTGGCAGTTACCAAGTACTTTTAATCTGTAATTCAGTCCAACTTTTTACATTTACAGTTTCAAGACTGTAGATAAAATTCATGTCACTAGCAAATAATTAAAGTTACAAAATTAGCTCACTAAAGAAATAGTGTCACATATGTAATTTAACCAATTGAAATATGCTTTTTATATAAAAACAGTAGAATTTTTCATCAATATATTGTTTCTCCAAGTCAGAAGTATTTTTCTCTTAAATTTTTTAAATGTATTTATAGCTAAAGAAAAGTTTCAGGCTGACAACACTAATGAATTACACACTCCATTTATTTCAAGATTGAATTATTCAGCTGTAGTTAAAATTAAAAGAAAGCAATCCTCCTCCCTCTGCTGTGTTCTTCACCCTCCAGTTTCAAGAAGTTGATCGAGTACTTACATACTACTAGTGATAGAAGCTAGGATCCCAGATCCCAAAAGAGCAAGTACAGGATAATAAATGAAAAAGAAGCCCTATGAATTACTCTGAAGATACTTGTCAGTCCTCACCTAGAAATAAACTTTCTGTCTTTATGACTGCTCACTCCTTGGTCTCTAGGCTGAAATTAATTCTGAATGAAGATAAAACCAACTGCTTACTTCTCACAAATTGCTAAAGGCATTCAGCAGAAAAGTCACATGACTGCTTCATTTTGAACAGAACTTTCAGAAGTTGTGTCTGGTGTACATGGGATCTCTTGAGCTCTAAGGAAGGTCTCTATTACAGCTGAAGAAAAGTTGCATGCAAAAGAAATGCTTCCATTCTAGATCCCAATAAGCGATTGATAAAGATTTTAGCTATCTAATCCAATGGTCTCTGGATTTGATATATCACTCCAGATACTATGTAAGCCAGACTAAAGTGTCATATCACTTGACACAGAAATGAGAACTAAGTGAGCTTTTTTTTGGTTTTGTTTTTGTTGTGGGTTTTTTTGGTTTGTTTCTTTTTAATAAAAAGAATCTGAGACAAAAGATACCACATGCAAAAATAGCAGCCTACAATTTGTAAAAATACTCCTTTATCAGTTCCTATGTTATTTATGGTTGTTTCTGTGGATGGTTCATTCTGTTATTTTCTGGTGGTTAGTAAAATACTAAAGTTTTGATCATCTGTCAGCTGAAAGTTTAGATAGTCCTGGAGAAGAAAGTTATCTTCCTTTCACACAGCAATAGAAATGGGGCAACTTTCTTTGATGCTGATAATCACTTTTTTCCCCCACCCTCCACTGAGTCAGGTAAACATTTGAACTACAATCACACCTTGGAGAAGGAGTGATATACTGGATCTTGACAAATTTTGCGGGACAACTGATCTGGTATGTTGAGTGATACAATGTCAAAGCATCTGCAGAAATGGAAACTATATCCATTATGTTGCACAAAGCTGTGATGGAGGCGAATAAGAAAGAAGTATCTGAAGTTGAAGTGACCTTGCTGTATGGCATGATTTCAACATGGTTTCCCTTATTATTTTTTTATTGTCTTGCCCTACCTAATGGCAGCCTCCATTTCAGAGCTTCAAAGCCTGGGAAGCAGGGAAAGGAAGACAAAGGGATGTAGCTGCGAGAGCTGCATAATGCAGATTCAGTGCCAGCCCTAGTGATTGGCAGGAAGAGTAAAGCAGGAGGTAATGCAGATGAGACAACTGTTAGTGGGAAAAGTAGATTAATGAGGTACATACATAACACAGATGTCTGAGGGAACAAAAAAGGAAAGAAAAAAGAAAGAAAACAACCACCCATAGTAATTCAACTCCAACAACCACCCTACTGTTTACATTGAGGGCATCAGTGGAAAATCCTATTGCAGATACATGAGTGCAGCTAGGTTTGCTTGATAGGAGCCTGTTCCTTCTCATTATTCCAACCTGTTGCTAGTGTTTAACTCAAGGTAAACTGTAATGGATGCGACATTTTACTTTCTTCCAGATAACCCATCAAAACTTCTCCAGACATCGCTGCTGTTGTGTCCACAAATAGGGGAGGATCTCAGATTGCAGTAAAGAGGCACAGAACTCATTAACAAGCAATAGCCAGCAGCAAACAAGACAATTATCTGAGTGAACACTCCAGCTCTGCTGTCATGATAGCTTAAATTAACCTGTTTATAATTCGATTGAAACAGAAAGGAAAAAAATGCTTCAGCTCTCAGGTGGAAGGCAGAGATTCAGCTAGGACTGAAGACTAGCTTTAGGATCCTTTCATCACACAAATCCTGGGAAACAGTAGCTAGCCTCATTATTTCTAGTTGGCATCTTTTCAAGGTATAGATTGTTTCCTAAGCCACTTTGATATTTTGACTTGTCGTTTCTTCCATTTGAGAATTAAGACCAATGTGTTTATTTGCTCTAACCCAAAAAGTTGTAAGACTCAGCTTATGAAGTACATTTTAGTATGGATTTGAAGTGAATTGCAGTTCGAATTTGGGCTCCACCTTAACAAAAAGGGTACATATATACCCAGGGATAAAAAGGCACTGGGGAATCTGAGGTATTAAGCAGGGGTTTTGGAGAATAAAAAACTTGATTTTACCTTTGTTTAATTACCATTTATCCTTTTTCTTCAACAAACACATACAGTTAAAACTTTCTATCAATGAAGTATAGGAAAATTTCAAAGATAACAATAACAAAAAACAACAATCATGGGCCATTCATGGCAGTGGCAAAAAGGTGCCCCATATTTTTACAGTCTGAGCACATTAGAGTTTTTAATTTCCGGTGTTGCTCCCAAAGCTCTTTACTAATAGAAGTAACTAATTTTGATATAGGTGGCCAGGTCACAGGGCTGACTCTCCCCATTCACAGATACAACCCAGACACTAGCTTGGGACATAGGAGCTCTCTTCAGATTTGTAAGTTTTTGGCACTTTACCAGAAATTAAGTTATTTTTGTTCATTTGTATATTGTCTGTTTTCCATGCCTGGTAACTGGGATTATATTGCATCGCTGTTATTTTGCAGACACTGGTGTAGCAGCTGTGCAGTCAGCATTGCACCTCTCCTATAACCAAATCCAAGCAGACATTGCTGTTCTAATGCATGTGATCCTGACTAGTCCATCTCGCTAAGAAACAAGACCCCAGGGCTGAAGGAGCTTCTTACATTTCTACAGTTTAGAGCTCATTTGATCTAGAGAATTAAAGAACCATGTACTCTGACACACAACAGATATGGGAACAATATGCATCTTCATCCCAAGTGTATTCATCCTACTCTGTAATAACACAATTTAAAAGGATTCCTGCCTGCTGGGTTGTTTGGTCAGAGATTAAAGCTGTAATGCTCTTCAGCTGCTGCAGCATTTTGTACAAAAAGCACTGTTTGCAGTAGGAGTCTGAAGCCATGTGCATCCAGGAAGCAGCTGATGATAGAAAATTTCAGTATCTTAGTGATTTGGTTTTTAACCTTCAGTCAACAAGGGATTTAAAGACATTCTGTCAACCTGTCTTCTCTGCAGCTAAGCATGGTTGTGATAGTAGAAATAAAGGTTAATTAGCAAAATAAAAAGCAACCCCATTCAAATATTAAGTAGATTTTTTTTTCTATTTTTTTTCTCCTTCGCATAATCACACACTGAGAGGGAATCTATTTAATCTAAAAACTTTTAAGGCTAAATCTTTCATGCTTTTCTTGGAGTATCCCAGATTTTTTTTCCAAACTTTTTGTTCATCAGTCATAGAATCATAGAATCATTTCGGTTGGAAAAGACCTTCAAGATCATCAAGTCCAACCATTAACCACACCCCCTAAACCATGCCCTGGAGTACCCTGTCCACTCGCTTTTTGAATACCTCCAGGGATGGTGACTCAACCACTTCCCTGGGCAGCCCATTCCAATGTTTGACAACCCTCTCAGTAAAAACATTTTTCCTAATATCTAACCTAAATCTCCCTTGCCTCAACTTTCCTCTTGTCCTCTCTCCAGACACCTGACAGAAGAGACCAACACCCTCCTCACTACAACCCCCTTTCAGGTAGTTGTAGAGAGCGATAAGGTCTCCCCTCAGCCTCCTCTTTTCTAGACTGAACAACCCCAGATCCCTCAGCCGCTCCTCATAAGACTTGTGCTCAAGGCCCCTCACCAGCTTGGTTGCCCTTCTCTGGACACGATCAAGCAGCTCAATGTCTTTCCTGTAGTGAGGGGCCCAAAACTGAACACAGTACTCGAGGTGCAGCCTCACCAGTGCCGAGTACAGGGGAACAACCACCTCCCTGTTCCTGCTGGCCACACTGTTCCTGATACAGGCCAGGATGCGATTGGCCTTCTTGGCCACCTGGGCACACTGCTGGCTCATATTCAGCTCTCTGTCAACCAGCACCCCCAGGTCTTTCTCTGCCGGGCAGCTTTCCAGCCACTCCTCCCCAAGCCTGTAGCGCTGCATGGGGTTGCCGTGACCGGAGTGCAGGACCCGGCACTTGGCCGTGTTAAACTTCATACAATTGGCCTCAGCCCATCGATCCAGCCTGTCCAGATCTCTTTGTAGAGCCTCCCTACCCTCAAGCAGATCGACCCTGCCTCCCAACTTGGTGTCGTCTGCAAACTTGCTGAGGGTGCACTCAATCCCCTCATCCAAATCATCAATAAAGATATTAAACAGAACAGGGCCCAACACCGAGCCCTGGGGAACACCACTCGTGACCCGCTGCCAACTGGATTTCACCCCATTCACCACGACTCTCTGGGCTCGGCCATCCAGCCAGTTTTTCACCCAGTGAATAGTGCACTTATCCAGGCCACAAGACACCAGCTTCTCCAGGAGTATGCCATGAGAGACAGTATCAAAGGCCTTGCTGAAGTCTAGGAAAATAACATCGACAGCCTTTCCCTCATCCACTAGGCGGGTCACCTGGTCATAGAAGGAGATCAGGTTGGTCAAGCAGGACCTGCCTTTCATAAACCCATGCTGACTGGGCATGATCCCCCTCTTATCCTGGAGCTGCCGTGTGAGTGCTCTCAAGACAAACCGTTCCATAATCTTTCCCGGTACCGAGGTCAGGCTGACAGGCCTGTAGTTCCCTGGATCCTCCCTCTGACCCTTCTTATAAATGGGAGTCACATTGGCAAGCCTCCAGTCCTCTGGGACCTCCCCTGTTGACCAGGAACGCTGATAGATGATAGAGAGTGGCTTGGCAAGGACCTCAGCCAGTTCCCTCAGTACTCTTGGATGGATCCCATCAGGTCCCATAGATTTGTGAGTGTCCAGATGGCGTAACAGGTCCCTAACTAATTCCTCCTGGATTAAGGGGGGTATGTTATGCTCTTCATCCTTACCTTCCAGCTCATGAGGTGGAGTACCCTGAGGATGACTGGACTCACTATTAAAGACTGAGGCAAAGAAGGCATTAAGTACCTCGGCCTTTTCCTCATCACTGGTTGCTACGTTCCCTTCTGTATCCATTAAAGGATAGATATTCTCCTTGGGATTCTTTTTACTGTTAACATATTTGTAAAAACATTTTTTGTTGTCCCTTTACACTAGTGGCCAGATTTAGTTCTAGCTGAGCTTTCGCCTTTCTAATTTTCTCTCTGTATGATCTAACAAGATCCCTGTACTCCTCCCAAGTTGCCCGCCCTTTCCTCCAGAGATGATAAACTCTCCTTTTTTTCTTAAGTCCTAGCAAAAGCTCCCCATTCAGCCAGGCCGGTCGTTTTCCTCAGCGGTTTGACTTGCGGCACATGGGAATAGCCTGGTCCTGAGCCATTAAGATTTCCTTTTTAAAGAATGTCCATCCCTCCTGGACCCCTTTGCCCTTCAGGACTGTCTCCCAAGGGACTCTCTCAACCAGTGCCTTGAAGAGGCCAAAGTTAGCCCTCTGGAAGTCCATAGTGGTGGTTTTGCTGACCACCTTCTTTGCCTCACCAAGAATTGAAAATTCTACCATTTCATGGTCACTAAGCCCAAGACGGCCTCCAACCATCACACCTCCCACCAGTCCTTCCCTGTTCGTAAACAACAGGTCTAGCAAGGCTCCTCCCCTGGTTGGCTCACCCACCAGCTGTGTCAAGAAGTTATCTTCCACACACTCCAGGAACCTCCTAGATTGTTTACTCACTGCTGTGTCGTATTTCCAGCAGATGTCTGGAAAGTTAAAGTCCCCCACAAGGACAAGGGCACACGATTCTGAGACTATTGCCAGCCGCTTGTAGAACGATTCATCCGTCTCTTCAACCTGGTCAGGCGGTCTATAACAGACTCCCAGCACAATATCTGTCTTATTGGCTTTCCCTCTCATCCTCACCCATAAGCACTCCACCTTGTCATCAGAATCGTGTAGCTCTGAACAGTCAAAACATTCCCTAACATAGAGAGCCACCCCACCACCTCTTCTACCTTGCCTGTCCCTTCTGAAGAGCTTGTAGCCATCCATTGCAGCGCTCCAGTCATGGGAGTCATCCCACCATGTTTCCGTGATGGCGACTAAGTCATATCTATCCTGCTGCACAATGGCTTCCAGCTCCTCCTGTTTATTGCCCATGCTGCGTGCGTTGGCGTAGATGCATTTGAGCTGGGTCATCGAATCCACCCCTAACATCGGCACGCTGCCCCCAGGCTCATCTCTGGTGCACCTAGTTTTATCCCTCGCCCCCTTTGAACCTAGTTTAAAGCCCTTTCTATGAGCCCTGCCATCTCATGAGCAAGGATTCTCTTACCCCTTTGAGACAGCTGGACACCATCTGTCGCTAGCAAGCCCGGTGCTGTGTAAGTCTCCCCATGATCAAAAAACCCAAAATTCCACCGATGGCACCAGGTGTGTTTTCCTGTTCCTTTCAGTGTATTTCCCTGCCACTGAAGGGATTGAGGAAAACACTACCTGTGCTCCCGATCTTTCTACTAATCGTCCCAGTGCCCTGAAATCCCTTTTGATTGCCTTTGGATTCCTCTCTGCAATCTCATCACTGCCAACCTGCACAACTAACAGTGGGTAATAATCAGAGGTCCGAACCAGACCAGGGAGTTTCCTGGTAATGTCTTTTACCCAGGCCCCAGGGAGGCAGCAGACTTCCCGGTGGTATGGGTCAGGTCTGCATATCGGGCCCTCTGTCCCCCTTAAGAGGGAGTTGCCTACAACAATTACCCTCCTTTTTCTTTTTTCTGAGGATGTGAGAATGCGTGGGGATGCCCGACTGGGCTTAGGCACCTCCCTAGATAGGGCTTCATCTACACCCTGATCTTCACTAGCCTGGTCCTCAAGTTCCAGAGCCCCATACCTGTTGAGTAGGGGCAACTGGGAAGGTGAGGGAGACCGGGAGCGGATTCGCCTGCCTCCCCGAGCAGGGACCTGTATCCATTCCCCTCCATCTCTTAGGTCCCCTCCTGCCTGGTGGCAGGAGGGCAGGGGAACCTCCGCTTCTTGCGGAGCCTCCATCTGCTGCCCCTGCCTCAGGGATGGTAGGGTGTGGGCCCACCAATCTATCTCCCTCTCACACTCCCTGATACTCCTCAACCTTTCCACTTCCTCCTTCAGCTCTACCACCAGGCTGAGCAAATCACTCACCTGGTCACACCTCACACAAGAGGTGTCCCCGCTGACCTCCATCATTTCTGATAGACTCAGGCACTCCCTGCAGCCAGAGACCTGGACAGCTGCATGTTTACGTGGGACCTCTATCTGCGTTGCCATATTTTTCCTAACAATGGCTTTCCCCCGAGTGGCAACCATACCTGGGTCTCCCTCTGGGCCGACACCCACCACTTGAGCAGCCTGCTCGAGCTAGGAAGAGTTGGGGGCTGCGCCCTACCTGCACGCCCTGCCTGCGCGAACTGCCGCGCAAACTGACACGCCACGCCCTTTCTGACGCGCCACGCCCTTTCTGACGCGCCACGCCCTTTCTGACGCGCCACGCCCTTTCTGACGCGCCACGCCCTTTCTGACGCGCCACGCCCTGTTTGCCCGTCCTGTTCGCCGCGCTCCTGGTGGCCGGCGCTCCCCGGGGCCGTTCAAATCACCCGCGGTTGCCCCTGGCAACGCCCACGCCGCGTCAGCCTCTCCCGCGAGAGCCGCCGGCTCCGGCCGGGTCCCTCTGCCCTTCCCCGGTGCTCCCGGGCCTCGGGAACCTGCCAGTCCGCCTCAATCTAGCGCTTAGCCGCCGATTTACCGTCGCCTCTGCTGGCCTCGCCGCTGACTGAACGCTGCTGACCGTTACGCCGCGTTCAAATCTGAATGCCCCTAAATCATAATGCCCCTAAGTTCAGTACACACCAAAATATACATGACAGAATTATAAATAATTTTTATAAATACTTTAAAGCACGAGTAAAAAAGAAATAGATGTATATATTCATATTATTATACAAAAATTATCCATTATTGCTTTTTGAGCTGAGCAACTTTGAATTAAAAAAAAAACCACCAAACCAACATATATAACCTGAATCATAATCTGGGAAACTAAATAACATTATCTAGTAAATCCACTTGAATATGTTGTATGGAGTAAAATAGAAAGGCATCAGTTTAATTCTTTTAATCTTTAAATCAGCAAGTTTAACTTCTACTCAGATGCTATAATAAATATAGTAGAAGTGGGAATGATACAGGTCATTTCAGCACGTAGGAAAAACATATGGTTTCTGGATAGGTTTAATATGATTCTTTGTTCTTTTTCAGCTTTCCACCCTTCCCCGCATAATGAAAAAAATGAAAATAGTGTTTCCTTCCAGAGGACCACAGAATTTTGAATAAATGCAGATATTCAGAAACATAAGACTGAGGTCAACTCTACAGCATTCCAGCCTAATCCCATCTGGGATGCTGAAGTTTGCCCTGTGGTGAATCTGACAATACAGAGTAGCAAGTGTCCTCCTAATAACTTTTATTGCCTGCACATGATGGAAAAAGCATGGGAACCTTTTTAAGCTTTCCTTTCATTGGTGATACACATCTTTTCATTCCAGAAGAAGAAAATCTGGGCAGGCTTTCAACAACAAATTGTCTAGAGACATCTCCTTCCCCATGGAATAGAAACAAAGTGTTTATGCATAAATTACACTTGCTAATGATTTTTAACACAGTGGTCTGGGTTAGACTTTCAGAAACATTCACAGATTATCATACTCTTTTAATGGTAATCTCAAATCATCTGCTTCCTGGTGTTTATCTTGATCGTTTCCTAGGTTTGGCTTGATCTTAATATTGCCTCTCACTGAAAGTGCTATTTAGCACAGACTCTAATGCACTGTGATCTCTACTGAGAAGATTTGCTTGATACCGGTAAGTAGAAATACTTCCCATACGAACACCTAATAACCTGTCCTGCTATTCCTTAGCAGAATGGCCTGTATTTTTCAGCTACTGGCACTCATAATCACAAACTAATTCTTAGAATAAATAAAAACATTTTTCCATCCTCAGCAACCAAGTGTTTCAAGCAGAACAAATGGTCAGAGCAAATTTAAGAAAAATTGCTGATAGCTTAACTTTATATATACAGAACCAGGGGAAAATCCTAATGCTTCTGACTGACCTTCCAGGTATTTAATGAAGGAGCATCTAATATAACAAGTAAACTAGTGAACTGGTGAAGATAAAGGGCTACTATTTTGCCACACAAAAAACATTTTCAAATGAGTAATCTGTTGAGCATACCTAAATGGGCAGTACAGATGAATTTAAAACTCTCTAATACAGATTACTCTTTAGAAAACCCTTTTTCTTTACTGCTGTGTCACAGTAAAATGAGACATATAAACATGTCTACTGAACAAACCACAGACATGAAATCTCAATTTAATATACGTAATACTAAAGTTGGAATAAAATGATCATTCCACTCACGTCCATTTATGTCCAACTTCATAGACAAAAATTTTACTGATAACTAAAATTTTAGACCCTGAAATTTTTCTGTCTTGAGAAGCATACTCTAGATTAAATAACAGACACATATATAAGAAATCACTTAATGTCACAATATAAATGTGGTTGGATACAATTATCAAAAGCATTATTAAACACTTCTATCTGTGCAGCCCAGGGAATAATTCCAAGCACCATCTCTGAATTGCCTGCATATAAATATTTCTGATCCTCTATCTGTAGCTGAAAAAACAAATTAATATTTGATTGGTCTTTGGAATAAAATAAGCATTTAAATTAAGGAACTAGTAACATGGCTTCCTATGGCTTTTTGAAAAAACTCATGAACTTAGACTCAACATGGCCACTGTCAAAGTATATCCAAGGCTAGTTGTTTTGCTACTACTGCTAGATTCCAAAAGTATCTTCTACCATGAACAAGAGTGTCTTGGAAAAAGCCATAGGAAAATTTTATATATGAATTAATTTGAAAATATTTTATACTTTAATATGTTTGTCTATCAGCATTAACATTATCATCATATTCTTTGGAAGAGTTGCTGCCACAGAAAATTTCTTACTACATATACCCTAAGGTATTATGTGGTTAAAAATAGGTGTACAGCTATGACTGAATTAACACAACATTCTGTGTTATATTTAGGAACATAAAGCTCTATTTAGAGTATATTGCATACTGCCATTTAACTAACGTATTTACGAGCACAGATCTTTCCAACCAGAAACACTATGTCTAGTTAAATAGACTTTTGAAAATAATTGCTAGGATAAGAAAACAATTCTTTTCTGTACTCAACTTCCTGATTAACTCCTTTAATAAGCATCACTGACTCCCAGAACCCAACAGAAGCTATACCTCTCAGTGATCCAGGCAGCATCACTTGGGCTTTATTTTGAGGAACTGCTGGGCTCAAATCAAAGATTGCTTCCTCAGACTGTCCCCCATTAACTCAGTGTCTGACTTGCCTTGGTATGGTAGCAGCATCCTTTACTTTCTTTTATTTAAAAGAAGGATCTGCATACCTCAGGACTAATCTATCAGAACAGGAAGACTGCTTCAACAAGGAGCAATTTTTTCTCCTGTTACTGTTCTTATATAAGGCAAGTGCCAGAAAAAATCCCCAAACACTAAGAGAGATCTTTGCCTCTAGTAATCTTTAATTGAAGGTTATCAAGATTCTTACAAGCTGTAGTAAATCAAACTACAAAATTACTACACGAGCTTATTCAAGTATTCTTCAAAAAGCATTTGCATATAATTAAAAAGACACTTTCACAAAATACGTGAATTCAATGTCCTAAAGACATGAAATATCCTTAACTGTGAACATGTGACTTTACTTGAGGTATTATAACACATAGAAATAAAAGCACATCATTCTGTCTATATAACGTTGCTGCAGGATTATCCATGAGACCAGGCAAAGACTAAATTGGATTGTTTTGAGAATGTGTTAGAAGAATGTGACCATTATCACTATGAGTAGACAAAAATCATCAGCACAAGAAGAGATTCAAAGTCTTCAGGAACACAAGCCTGGTTACCAGGATGTTCTAATAATTTCCTATACAGCTGAAATCAGGTTTGTTAGGGTTTTTTTTTCCCACATGTATACCATCATGACACAGAGAACACTCCCTCTAAAAAAATCAATCTTACCAGAGGAAAATTAAATTCAAAGTGGCCTTCAGTGACAGTAGGCTAGCAACTCCCATTTTTCCATACTTCATTTTTATCATCTAGAAAATTGGAGAATGTTATTGCATTTGTTGGTAAAGCACTAATAGAATGACCGTAAATTTCTTTTTTTTTTGAGATCTACTAATGAAATGAGCATTAAAAACAAAAAAGGAAAAAACAAACAAACAAATACCCCCCCAAATCAAACAGCTAGTCAATATTTCTACAGAGCTACCCAGAGCAAGGGATTAGCGATTTGGAAAAAAACGTAGCAAGTCAGTTTTGATACTTGTCCTGTCTCTTGGTTTTTCAGACAAATGCAAGAAACCTCAGAAGGACCAGTAGCCAGAGTAAGCCAAGCTGTCTTACACTGCCTAATCATTTAAATCCTCTTGGTTAAGGAAGATGCATTACTTGAAGAAGGTACTTACAGACTGGAGAAAGAATGAAGAAAATAGAGTGCTCTCAGTCCTACAAGAACATTTTGCCCAAACCACTTAAAACAAACAAACAAATAAAACAAACAAAACAACAAACAAAAACAAACAAAAGAAAAAACTAGCAGGGGGGAAGAAAAAGGAAAAAGTGTCACTGGAACTAGGAATGAAAGAATAACCCACAAAACTGGTTAGAAACCTTTGGAAAGGGGCCTATGGAGGCCTATTATAAGAAATTTCCTTCTGTTTAACCAGAACTATTTTGACACTAGCGAGGAAGTCAGACATATGAAGGAGAATATAGTCACATGCAAAGACATAGCAGATGCTAAAAAGCAGACAGTGGAGTTAAGAAGTTGTTTGCTTGGCACCACAGGAGAGAACAGACAAAGCAAATGTTAAAGGCTGCACACCAGAATGACAAGCATCTTAAACTAAAGATGTCTGTGGCACAGAGATAAAAACATGCCTCAGCAAGAGCCACATCTGTAATTCATGTAGATACGTATTTGATAGGACATATATTGAAGCTGGCTTTCTGTTATACTCCTGAAGCAGCAACAAAAAAGATATACAGAAAAGCACTGTCATATCCTAAGTACTCTACAGCTGTTTCATGCTCCTTTCCTACCCCATCTGCCAAAAGAATTTTATTCCTTTCTTTTCTTCCCTCAGATTTTCATTTTTAATTTAGGCTATTGAATTGTGGAGGTCTCAACAGAATAAGAACAAACTTTGATTATTCAATGTCATAAATAAATTTTTTAATAATTTCTTCCATAATAAATGCTCTAATTTAAATGTGGCATGTATCCATTGGGTCTATCATATTAGGACATACCCAAATACTCATTTATAACACTAGAACAGCTCAACATTTGTTGGTCATCTGTAATTATATACTTACAGATTAGATAGCCCAAGGATACATTCTACTTCAAGTGACATTTTACAATTACGTCAGAGTAGAATAAATACAAGCCGAGTGTTTTTCCATCCATCCAAATCTCTTCCCTTCTTGCTTGTGTAAGTCAAACCTTAACCCAAGCTATGATACAGTTCATTACACTCTTTAGCTGCATGGCTAAGCCAGTTGCTTCTGCTTTCATGTTCAAGTAGCATATGCACAGGTGTGTGGCCATATTAATAACTCTCATTTGACTCTGGAATGCCACAGAAAGTTCATTCCTCCATATATCACTCTGAGGCAGAAAAAGTGCAAAAGGTTCAAATTCCAAGTGGATATCTAATAATCCAAATCCCAAATGTACTCAGAGAATATTGCTGCATTGTCTCAGTTCTGTCCTTTATTTACACGTACAGAAGCACTTCCCCCCATCTGAATCTCTCAGCACCTTTCATAAAGGTTTTTTTGGACAAAAGAACAGAAGAAAAATTAAAAGCAGGATGTACTCCTACTATAGTAACCATACCTCAACCTGCTACAAAATAACCTTCTTTAACTGAAAAATAATAGCAGGATTTTTTTTTTTTTTTCAAATAGCTACACTTAGACATTATACTTACTGTCAGCAGTCCCCAGTTGGAAAAGAAGAGACTTGCAGAAGCAGAAGAACGTTTCTGTATAGCTTGTGCCTATTCAGGACAGTATCACTACAATTCTGTATTAGGATTATGCTTATAATTATATGACACATCAGGTGATAGTTGACTTTTTCTTATATACCTGTACATTAAAGAGAATATTCAAAAACTTAGCAAGATTATTAACATATCACGAAATCCTTTAGGGACACTCATTTCCCAAAAGCTCAGGTAATACAATGTGATTGACACAGTATAAGAAATTAAATCTAGTAAAGTTCTTGAAATTTTTTTTCTGTTTTTACTATATTGCTGTTGACTGCACATTCTGTTCTCACTGCTGGTGAAGAAAAGACCATTATTTCTGTCTCAAGTAGTTTTATATGGCTTTTAAAAAGCTTTTAAACACGGTAGCTACATTTACATTGGAATATTTTTCAAGTGTGTTCTGCAGATGGAGAAGAAAGTCACTGTCTAGCAAGACACATTGCTTGCTTCCTTTTATAGAACATGTAAATGGTGATTCGTATGACTTTCCCTGAGTAACAACTGCCCAAACAAGATTTGTGTAATACATATTGTGAATTCCAAAAGCTAACCATAAGGAAAATGTAAGGGTTATGAAACATATTTTCCACAGTAAAAAAAATGAAGAAAGTTTATAATGTTCAAGATTTTCTGTGTGACATCACTAATCTTCTGGAAACACTACATCAAAAAAAGTAAAAGAAAAATGAATGGTAGTTTTTTGATACAAAGAAAAAGAAAATGTGGAGCTGGAAATAAGTTAATTGTAGCAGTTGTCTTAAGACAGTTAGGACGTGGCTTTGAGTGGTTTTCTCCCTTAATCTGCTTTTAGTCCCTCAGTAATCACAGTTGCCACAACTAAGCCCAGGCAAGACTGATCAAGCAAGTAAGAATATGACTGTAAATAACGAAGGGACCTATCATAAAGAACAACAAGGATTTTAAAGTACATGTGGAGAGGAATTTTGCTGTTCTTAAGAAAAAAAATCAAAACAAAAATTAAAATAAAAAATTGATTTTATTCTAAAATATGCTCAGTCAGCAATCAATGTTGCAGGTATGGAGAACAACTGATTTTCTAACTGTGTTTCTTCCATGGCCCTTATAAAACTCAGGCAAACTATACTCTAAAGTGACAAAATAGTAATTTTGTCATCAGGGACTATTTCAGTGACTTCACAGAGGTTTAAGTAACTATGTGAACTTCAAGGTCATAGAGAAGCAAAAACATTTGTTTTAAAGCCTTATCTTGCAGCTTTTGCAGCTATTTTAAGCTTTTCTATTAACTGTAATTAATTTGTCTCCAGAAACAGTAACCAAGAGGTTATACTTGACAAAAACTACAGATCTGTAATATTTAGTATTCTAAGACACTAGGAGATGAAGATGTTTCCTCTCCCTGAATTACAATATATTCACATACCATAGCTTAAAAAGTTCCCAGTTCATTTAGGAAACAGGAAAATAAAATTTAAAGGAGCAACAAGAGAAGAGAGAGAAAAATAATCATCAAGAAATGGGGGGGGGGCAGGGGGGGCGGGAAGAGCAGAGAAGGAAAGATACAAGTACCAGGGAACATAACTCAGGTATGATACTCCCTCTCAAAAAGCTATTATATTAAGCTTAATCTGCAGGCTATTTGAATATGAAGACCACTAAAAATTTTGGAGATAAAAAAGTCAATAAAACAAGAATCTTAAATGGCACTGGGCTGCCATAATTCTCCTCCAAAGACAAAACGGTCAGCCATTTTCCTATCGGTATTAAAAACCCAAATTGTCTCCTATGAATAGGTGTTCAGTACAAGTATGTTGACCTTTGTCAGCCAGGTGCTATAATTGCCCTTTCTCACATGCATGTTTGGACAAACATTAGCTGAGCATAATGACACTTGTTCAATTGATTGCCACACAGAATCTTAGGAATTAGACTTCCTTTGTGCAGGAAGCTTTAATGCCATTTTAATATCTCAGAAAACCAATGCACCAAGATTTTATCAGTATTTGACACAGCATTGATTTATTCTTCAATGACAAAGGTAGCTGTAAAATTGTATTTAAGATTTAGTGTAATGGAATTAAGACTATATTTCCATAACAAAAAGAAAATACTTTTTATGGACCCACCTGACCAACTGGGGCAAAAGCATCTTTGACAACAGGCTGACCAATTTGGTAAGGGGGACTTTAAACTAGGAACAACAGGGGAGGGAGATGATGACCAACAATCAGCTGAGGAAGTGGTGGACAAGGCTGGCAAGAAAAGCACTATGGGCAGAAGAAACCTTTTGATAACAAACAGGGCTGAAAGGGGCCCACTTCAAGAACATGCACATAAATATGCAAACGCCTACAGAAGAGTATCATGGGAAAAGCTCTTGTACCTCTTCTGGGAAATCAGCATGACTAGGTGCCTCTCCAAAGAGCTTACACTTATGCACGCAGCACAGAGAACAAACAGGAGGAGTTGGAGGTCTGCATGCAGTTGCAGAGTTATGACTTCAGTGGGATCACAGCTGCATAGTGGGACAACTTACATGCCTGGAGTGCTACCGTGAAGGATACAGTCTTTTTAGGAAGGATAGGCCAGTTAGGTGGGGTGGAAAGATCACCCTTTGCATGAGAGCAGCAGGAATGCATGGAACTAAGCTGGGGACAGACAATGAGCCAACTAATTGCTGATGGATCAGGATTGGTAGGCATACATGGGCCACATTATGGTGGGTGTCTGCTACAGGCTGCCTGATCGGGATGAAGAAGTAAATGAGGCCTTCTTAGACAACTGGAAGAAGCTTCATGTTCACAGGCTTTTGCCCTCATGGGGGACTTGCACCACCACTATCTGCTGGAGAGACAACACAGCAGACATAGGCAAGGGCACAAGTTTCTGGATGCATTGATAACAATTTCCTGACACAGGTGATACAGAAGTCAATGTGAGGACATGCTCTACTAGACTTCATACTTACAAACAAGAGAGAACTGGTTGGGGATATAAGGGTTGGGAGTAGCCTTGGCTGCAGTGATAATGAGATGATGGAGATCAGGATCCTGAGAAGAAATAAGGCAAACAGCAAGATCACAACCCTGGGCTTTAGGAGAGCAGATTTTGACCTGTTCAGGCACCTGCTTGGAGGAATCCTATGGGAGACTATCCTAGAGAGAAGAGGGCACCAGGAGAGCTAGTTGGTTTTCAAAGATCACCTCCTCCAAGCTCAAGAATAGTCTATCCAGATGAGCAGGAAATCAAGTAAAGGTGGCAGAGGGCCTGCATGGATGAACAAGGAGCTCCTGACAAAAAAAACAGATGTAAAAATGAAGGGTAAAGGAGGTAGAAGCAGGGATAGGTGGCCCAGGTGGAATATAGATGTTGTCTGAGTGTGCAGGGTTAGGAAAGCTGAAGTTCTGGAGTTGAATCTGGCAAGGGTCATGTAGGGCAACAAGAAAGGCTTTGATATGTACAGCAGCAACAAAAGGAAGACTACAGAAAATGTGGGCCTGCTGCTGAATAGGACAGAGGGGCTGGTGAAAGGAAAGGAAAGGAAAAGGCCAAGGTACTCACCACTGTCTTCACCTCACCCTTTACTGGCAGGACTGACCCTCAGCAATCACAGTCCCCCGAGACCAGTAGGAAAGCCCAGAGCAAGGAGTACTTAACCTCAGTGGAGAAGGATCAGGTTAAGGAAAATTTTAACAAATTCACAAGTTCTGTTCACAGAACTTGGCAGAAGAGGCCCTGGCAGGCAACAAGTTGATCCTGACTCAGCAATGTGCCTTTGTGGCAAAGCAGACTAACAGCCTCCTGGGCACTATTAAGAGCAGTGCTGCAGAGAGCGGGTTGAGGGAGGTGGTCCTTCCCCTCTTCTCAGCTCTGAGACATATCTGGAACATTGTGTCCGGGTGTGGGCTCCCCAATACAAAAGAGACATGGACAAACAAGAGCAAGTCCAGCAAAGGGCCACTAAGATGACTAAGGGATTGGAGCATCTCACATATGAAGAAATGCTGAGAGAGCTGGGACTGTTCAGCCTGGAGAAGAGAAGTCTCAGAGGCAATCTAATCAGTGTATAAAAATATCTGATAGAGGGAACAAAGAAGATGAGGCAGAATCTTCTCACAGGTGCCCTGTCACAGAACAAGAGGAAATGAACACAAATTGAAAGACACGAAATTCAGTTTAAATGCCAGACAAAATGTTTTTACTGTGAGGGTAGTCAAAGACTGAAATAAGTTGCCCAGAAAGGTAATGGAGTGTCCATTCTTGAAGATATTCAAACCAACTGTACATGGCTCTGAACAACCAGTTCTAGCAGGGGGCTGGACTAGACATTCTCCAGAGGTCCCCATTAAACCTGTACCATTCTGCAAATCTGTGATTCTGTAAATAAGATGGTGTGCATTTTTTGACTTTTAGATTTTCTTGAATTTTTATCATTTCTATAGAATTGCCATGGAGATATTTCATCATCTTTTTGACATCACAATGGTTAAAAGCCACTCTGAAGGTCACAGAAACGAAAAATATTCCCTCTCATTTCTGCTACTCCCCTTCTTGGGTGTACCTGTGGCTTAGATGGGTGTACTCTTCGCTGGGTAAAAAAACTGGCTGGATGGCTGGGCCCAAAGAGTGGTGGTGAATGGATTTAAATCCAGTCGGTGGCCAGTCACTAGTGGTGTTCCCCAGGGCTCGGTATTGGGGCCAGTTTAATGTCTTTATCAATAACCTGGACGAGGGGATTGAGTGCATCTTCAGTAAGTTTGCAAACAACACCAAGTTGGGAGGGAGGGTTGATCTGCTTGAGGGTAGGAAGGGTCTGGCAGAGCAATCTGGACAGGCGGATCGATGTATGAGGTTCAACAAGGCCAAGTGCCGGGTGCTGCACTTGGGTCACAACAACCCCATGCAGCGCTACAGGCTTGGGGAAGAGTGGCTGGAAAGCTGCCCAGCAGAAAAAGACCTGGGGGTGCTGGTCGACAGCTGGCTGAATATGAGCCAGCAGTGTGCCCAGGTGGCCAAGGTGGCCAACGGCATCCTGGCCTGCATCAGAAATGGTGTGGCCAGCAAGAGCAGCAAAGTGATTATTCCCCTGTACTGGTCACTGGTGAGGCCACACCTCGAGTACTGTGTTCAGTTTTGGGCCCCTCACTACAGGAAAGACATTGAGGTGCTGGAACATGTCCAAAGAAGAGCAACAAAGCTGCTGAAGGGTCTAGAGCACAAGTTCTGTGAGGAGCAGCTGAGGGAACGGGTTGTTTAGCCTAGAGAAAAGGAGGCTCAGGGAGACTTTATCACTCCCTACAACTACCTGAAAGGAGGTTGTAGCAAGGTGGATGTCAGTCTCTTCTCCCAAGTAACAAGCGATAGGACGAAAGGAAATGGCCTCAAGTTGTTGCAGGGGATGTTTAGGTTAGATAATAAGAAAAAGTTCTTCACCAAAAGGGTTGTCAAGCACTGGAACAGGCTGCCCAGGGAAGTGGTTGAGTCACGATCCCTGGAGGTATTTAAAAGTCATGTAGATGTGGTGCTTAGGGACATGGTTTAGTGGTAGTGCAAGGTTAAAGGCTGATACTTGATGATCTTAAAAGTCTTTTCCAACCTAAATGATTCTATGATTCTTTGGCAGATAAACCACTTTTCCCCCTACTTATCTCACCTGACCCGTGGGTCTCCCTAATCCCTCCTTGTTATCTCCTGTCCCATCTTTAAAAGCTATGTTAGGTACTCCTACTCTCACCACCTTTCATTCTGCTCAGTGATTATGAGAAGTAACTTTTAGCTTTACCTTTTCGCAAACATAGCATCACCTTCCTGCCTCTTAACTGAGAGAAATTAGGCAATGAACAGCTTACTTGTCACCACTGAGATTCTTTGGGAAAGCAAGTAAAAGCAGTCAGCTGCCAATTGCCTTATGAGACTGAGTGAGATCCCGTAAATTTTCCATTGAGTTTCTCTGTCCTTCTTTTCTCAGTTCTGCAGAACCAGAAAGCTCTTTTAACAACTTTGTGCCACTGCTCTCCATGAGGACTTATTTTCTAGAACCCACAGAATAAGATGAAACAAGTTTGGCAGTTATTGAGATCACTAGGCCTGCTTCATACTTGCACATACTACAAGTTTGGACCTGTACCATACTTACACCTACTACATGTCTGGCACCATCATATCTAAGAGATGACACGTCTCCAGTCAGCACTGCTTTGCAGTGTACCCTTGATGCAACTGTATTACAGCTTATTATTGATACTCCATCCCTAATAATACACGTGGTCCCACTACCTCCTACTTACCAAAATCATCAGTTGCAGGGGACAATTGTATTGTCTTAACTAAAACTCCAGCTTGGCCACGTTTTGTAGCGATATCTACTCTCCTGAGTTATGCAAAGAGAATTAAGTAGGTGAGGGAACTCGTGTTCAATGAATCTTAAACTTACACAAAATTCTGAAATGCACATGGGGTGCACACTTGTGTGGTACTGGCAATGAGGAAGTCTGTACTTTACATGCAGATAGTGTTGTCTCACTTGTTAAAAAAAGTACATCCCATATTCTTCTCCTTTCATTGTTCATCCATCAGCAATGTAGAAACGTCTAGGTCACATGTACAGCTATTTATGACGCCGATAACAGAGAAACCACAATCACTTGCTGCTGGCTACTGCAATTCTTTGTGATTTTCCACAAGGATTTAAAGGGACTTCCTTTATTTTTCTGCATGCCACAGACAACTTTTCATAATGTAAAGTTAGTATGTCTCTTTTCTACCAGGCTTTTTGTAGAGAGTTATTGTTCAATTTGTGACGTAGGTCTGTCTGGACCAAAATAATATCAAATAAGTTCTATTGCTCTAAATTTCACCCATTGCCTGGTGAATACTCATCAGGCTACATTATAATCACACCCTTTTTGCACGTGCTCTAAAAATAAAGCACAGTTTTCAAAATATGGCATCGTAATTTGCAACATTCAGTAGATAATATTTCTATTTCTCTGAGTCTGTGTAATAATCCATTATGCTACTTTTGTATTTCCTCTTGCGTTTCAGTTATATCTCCTCACACAATAGAAAATTCTTTATGTATCGTATGTGCATGAGGTGTAATCTTCCACTAGGCAGAAAGACCTGAAAATGTTTTACATGTCAGCCTACAAAACTTTCTCTTGTAGGTAAAAGGTATTTTACAACTGGACCATATATTATGCAGCACAGTGTAAAATATGAAATAAAATGCTGTAGAACACAACTTACTGGTAATATAGGTCATGAATAACAATCACAAAACAATTTACCAACATTAGCGTTGAATTTTCACATGTAAGCCACAAGGCTGAACTACTGGTATATCTAAAATGTCAATGTAACATGCCAGCATATATGAGCTTAATTTTTTATTTGTCTGTCATCGTATTGAACTTCAAGATTGTTCTCTGCAACCACACCTTTGAGGTTTGATGCATTTCTTATCAAGCACTTAGTGAAGTTTATGGACCTTTCCTCCCTGGTTTTTGTCCCTGTGTTGGAATTCATTTGACTAACATAATAATGTTTGTGTTATGTTTACGTTACAATTTTGCATGTTCAAGAACTTATGTATTTCTCATGATTTTGGAGGAAACCTTAACAATGTAAGTCTCATTGGCTAAAAAAATTGCCAGCGCTAACCAGAGGAGGTTGATTTAATCATTTTTCCTAAGCAACTGGAGCAGGCAATACTTCAAATATAATATATAAAGATAGCATTACTTCTCACTTATTCAGCACCATTCTGAATAATTCTTCTCTGTAATTCCTGCCTTATGGTAATAGGATGCCAGTTTCTTTCTGCAGCATTAAGTCTCTCTCTTCCTTTAATCTCTTCTGAAAACATCTCCTCCTCTCTCCTTATATTTCTTAAAAAATAAATAGTAGATGTCAAGGAGAAATATACTCCATAAGGCATGATAAATAAAGTTAACAGGAAAAGTTTGGGGCTTGGTTTTGGGTGTTTTGTTGTTGTTTTTAAGTAAAAGAAGCCTATCTTTGATTATTAATGGCTTCTATGATCACAAAGTTAGTACATTCTTCTCTTATTAAAACAAATAACTTCAGTTCTCAGACTTTATGGTTCCAGTAAAACATTTTTCTAACAGCAAGGGAAGTGCATACAGTGCAAAACATCCATCAACAACACCATTCATGGCCATATAACCAGCTTTTCCAGCACTATATAAAAGAAATTGCAATTGTCTTTCTGCATCAATAGGAACATACTGAGACACATTTTAGAGCAAAAGAGAGTCTATTATATCTTTTGTCTCACCATCTGATGATCCAAAGTACTGATGTTTCTAGGAATTCCTGTAGGCTTCCTTGCTGGAAACACCCTGCTTAGCAGATATATAAGTTATATAGGTTAAATAAATGAAGGAGTGCTAACTTGCAAAGTCTTGTGCTGACTTACTAAGAAAAAATTCAGTTCTGAGTAAAGACAAGAGTTGACTGAAAGTGAAGAGCAGAAATGAAATCTTGTACGTGAAAAATGCTTCCATTTATGTAAACACATGCAGCATGACCATGATAGAACACTGCAGAAATAAAGAAACATATAGAAGGTAGAGACCAAGTATGTATACTTGGTGGTTCAGATTTTTCAACGTAGATGCCTTTCAAAGAAGTAATTATAAGGTAGTTAAGTTCATGATGTTGTGTAAAGTGAGTTAAAAAACTATAGAAATATTATATTAAAAATAGGAAGGTATTTGGGGAGCATAGTTTGGCCCATTCCCTGCTTCTCACTGTGAAATATTGACTTGAGAACTCCCACCACCTGTGCAGAGCCAGGCTTGAAAAATGAAGTAGGGACATGTCAGCATATTTGTTGGCATAAATAATTTTCAGTATCATGAATTGTGAACAGCGTTCACATCAAATTATCTAAAGCTTGGACTGTAGTTTTGTTTCTATAATGAGTGCTGTTTTCTCATGGGTCAATAATCTTGACAAACTAGTTAGCTGCAATGGCTTTCTTACAAAGCAATAAACAACAAATAATACTTCCTCAGCCAACTCTAAGAAATAGCACTTACAAAAGAGGTAATTTTTGGCATGTTTATTGAAAACTTGTCCTCTTCCAAGCTGACTTCATTATTTTGAAGCCAGAATAATTACTTCTTATAGTACCTACAGGAAAAATACTGGGAGCAAAATCAGCTCAGTGGGACATCTGGTCTTCTTTAATAGCATTCATAATTTAAAGAAGTGACTTTATAGGTATAGCACCTAACCCTTCCCAATCCCCAACCGTACATTTGAATATGTATTTTATTGGGCAATAGGAATATTTTTATTTAGCCATTGAGATTTTAATTGTCCCCCCACAGCTCCTATTGCTCTCTCTAGCAAATTTAAGGGATTTGGTGTTGTTAAAAAAAAAAAAAAAAAAGAAAAAATCAGACGTTATAAATAGGCAAAAATCTTTGGATTTTGGTAGTACAAGACCATGTGTATTTAGCAGTTAGCATAGACGAACAAGAGATTGGCAAATCTGAATAACTGGGTTGAGAACTTGCTACCCACCCTGTATGAATTTTATAGGTTATTTCAACTAGCTCCACTCTGGCTCAAGGGACCAAATGCCCACTGATGGCTGATGTGCATTAAGCATCTCCTGGAGAACACCTGTAATTTAGTTTTGTCTGAGAGGAATCCAGTTCAAGCACTCAGAGTCTTCTCCACATCAACCAAAGCACAGCAAGCAAAGACAACTGGGCTATTCACTTGAAAAGCAAACTTCTGTTCCAAAATAAAACACTAATGTATGTCACACTGACACATTCCCAGATATATCAGTCTTTTTCATAGGGCAGAATTAAACATCGATGTTCATCTGATAACAACCAGATTTGTTCAGGGATAATGATCATGCTAATAATTTTAAGAAACATAAAGCTGCAGGGAACATTACCCTGAGGGAAGTAAACTTTCAACATATACTCAGAAAACAAAATGTTTTTATTCATAGGAGGAAGTAGCTATTCTTGAAATTTATATATCTAGTCCTCTTTTTCAGATAGATATTAATTCGCTCTCAGAGTTTTAAATCTCTACAGGTATCAGTTTACACTTATAGCTTACTTTAGCACTCACTCAATTTTCACTTCTTCCCCAAAAGAAAATTCCCTCTATCCTGAATGCATTAAATGGAACATTTTATCCAAGGTTTCAGTTTTTACTTCTGATAGAAAACAGTCTTGCCAAATATCTAGTATATGGTGCTTTTTGAAACCTTGGTTACAAGCCAGCTTTACTTCATTCTTCAGTGTATAGGTAAACTGGAGCAGCCACTGAGCAAACCTGAGATGAGTTATGTCTTGCTGTCAGTGATTTTGACAAGACTTTCACCTTGAATTCACCATGTCTTAAATTTGCAATATAATGGCCTACTAGGTTGAAGAACATTGATAAATTTTTAATTCAGCTAAGGAAAATAAGAGATGGAAGGCTCAATGACATCTGTTAAGAGAGTTACATGTTAATACTTATGCATAGGTAAGGCTAAACAGGAACAGAGGCAATCCTAATATAAACAGGGGGCTTCAGAGCTCAGGTACATCATGGGGATGGACATGCATAGGATTGCATGGGAATTGCACAGCCTCTATTAAATCTATGAGTGGACCAGAAGCCTCACAGTTAGCATTACACTCCAGGTCTTGGGAGAATTTTCCATGATAAATGGAACTGTATATACACTGATTACCAAGAACAACCTATAGAAGACATCTAAAAGGCTAGAAAATGGTGCTAACTTAAAATGCTCATTAGTTGCAGATATTTAAGTTACACAGATTTTACTAGAAATTGAAAAGATTTATTTGCAGCCTTAAAAGTCTGAGGGGACGGAAGGGGGCAGAAGGAGAAAGAACATGGAATAATTTGTCTGTCTTTTGGAAGATGCCAACTTAAATTCCAATTTCAAAGCACACATTGTTTTGGACCCAAAGAATGTTTTAAACTTCAGAAGTTTCTATCCACTGCCAAATGAATGAATTTTTGTTGTTGTTTTGATGAGAACACTGATATCAGTAGAATACTTGTTTATAATTATTCTTAGAACTCAAAACTATTAAGCAGCCCTTTTTCAGCAAAACATGTATGTGTGCACTTTAATGTCTGGTAAGAGGTTTTACTGAATAGAATTTCAAAAGCGTAGTTCATATTACACATGAAATGCTTTTTCATGAAGTTACATACCCTTCTCAATGCCAAAACCTCCAGTTCTAATCTGCAAACCAGAATCTATTGCACAGTGCTGCCGAGATGGTAGGAACATGTAAACACACATATTTGAACAGAACATTTCATAGAATCATAGAATGGTTTGGGTTGGAAGGGACCTTAAAGATCATGTAGTTCCAACTCCCCCTGCCATGGGCAGGGACACCTTCCACTAGACCAGGTTGCTCAAAACCCCATCCAGCCTGGCCTTGAACGCTTCCAGGCATGGGGCATCCACAACTTCTCTGGGCAACCTGTTCCAGTGCCTCACCACCCTCACAGCAAAGAATTTCTTCCTAATATCTAACTTAAATCTATCCTCTTTCAGTTTAAAACCATTACCCCTTGTCCTGTCACTACATTCCCTGATAAAGAGTCCCTCCCCATCTTTCCTGTAGGTCCCCTTTAGGTACTGGAAGGCTGCTGTAAGGTCTCCCTGGAACCTTCTCTTCTCCAGGCTGAACAACCCCAACTCTCTCAGCCTGTCTGCATAGGAGAGGTATTCCATCCCTCTGATGATTTTTGTGGCCCTCCTCTGGACCTGCTCCAACAGGTCCATGTCTTTCCTGTGCTGAGGACTCCAGAGCTGGACGCAGTACTCCAGGTGAGGTCTCACCAGAGCGGAGTAGAGGGTCAGAATCACCTCCCTCGACCTGCTGGTCACGCTTCTTTTTATGTAGCCCAGATGCCATTGGCTTTCTAGGCTGAGAGCACACATTGCTGGTTGATGATAGTCAGTTTTTCATTCACTAATACCCCCAAGTCCTTCTCCACAGGGCTGTTCTCGATCCACTCACCACCCAGCATAAATTCCTGTTCCAAAAACTGCTTTTGAGCTTCCTGAAGTGTTCCAAACTATGACTAGCATTGTCCTTTTTAATACTAAACTATAAAATGGTAGCTCTGTGACATTTACATCTCCAGTAATGTACGCAACACAATGCATTATGAAGAAGTAAAAGGGTAAGGTAGGATAGGATATGATTGAATGATCTTTACTCAGAAATGGCTCTAAAAATTATTTTGAAATAAAAAATGGTTACACTTTTTTCCAGTTTTACATAGGTGGTGGATATTATTGCTTCCAGACTATATATACCAATCTAAAATGCAGCTTTCAGTATTACACTTCAATAGCAGGTAAAAGCTGCATAGCTGATCAGTTCAGCCTGTTTAAAAGTTGGTATCACCATCTAGTGGCAGTTTGAAGGAGTTTAGATAGCACATTCTTCAATGCAGTATTTTTTTTATTATGTAAGAACAATACATTCAGCAGTTTTCCACTCGCATTACACTCGTTTAAGCACATCAGTTAAATATTTGGCTAGCATAGCTTCATAATATTTGTAAGAAGCTAAAATTCATCTTTCCTGGCAGTTAGCTGCCCCTTTCACATAACTTTGGGAGCTAGACAGAAGCCTACCTACAATATTCAATATAGATTAAGTATTCACATTCTTATATTTTTAATTCCCATATTTTGCAGAATAAATGACTTAATTGCACACGATTACTACTGTACTGTCATTTTTTTCAGTTTATGTCAGCCTTACAGTCTCACAGAGGATGCTATGTAACACTGTTTAAAGTATAAACTGCTCTCAAGGTGAAATACCTTTGTAACTTGTAAGAAACAAAATCTCTTCAATAGTATTGTTCCAATGTTGTGTGTACCACCTTTCCAATCCATCCATTTTTTTCTCCTCTTCTTCTGACTTTCCCTATTTACAATCTATTGGTATAGAAAGAATAAAAGCTTTTATTACATGGTAATCTATGTTAATAACAAGTTCTAGTAAACAAACACATGCTTCTTTAGTAAATGCCATTTCTCAAAGTTATTGTGTGATAGTAAAATCACTGGTCTTCAGTAAAAACTTATTATTCATAGAATGGGGATATTAGTATTTGTTGTTCTGATATACTACTACTTTTCAATTATAATAAACAAACACTGATAGAATGACTGGACTTATTAACTACTCATTTTCTCTGACAGTGCAAGAAAGTTGGTTTTTACTATTTGAGTAAGAACACAGGAGTTATCATGCCAATCATACCCATGAGCCTTCACAATAGATAACATAAAATCCAAAATCCATCCCATCTATCACAGTTCTCTAAAACTTCTGCTTCCCATGTAGTCCAATGTATTCTCTTTTCTTCAGCTCATTCATAACATTTCTTACTATTTTGATGTTCTACTGATTCCAAGAGAAGAATCCTCTGTATTGCTCTGAGGAAACCTGGTTCAGTTTTCCCTCTTGCCAAAAAGCCTTTACCTCAATTCTTTGGGGCGATTTTAACATCTTACTCCATAGATTAATTCTTCCCTTTGCATAATTGCCTTTTTTTTTTCCTTCTGCTTTTCCTCTGGGGGTTTGGGGGTGGGGTTTTTTTGGTGTACACAAAAGATTCTGCCCAGATTTTATGTCTCCAGCAGGTACTATGCAACAGCGATTACTGCTGCCCTCACCAAACTCTTAAACCATTCCTTACCTCAGTGCACAGCATTTTGTGTACTTTACAAACCATGACATTCTATCATTACTAACTTGGAATGCACAGAATAGCCACAAATGCTGTAGACTCTAAAAAATTGTCCCAATAGGACTGCAAGTTTTATTATAGAGCCCCCCTCCCCAGCATATAGATGTTGCAGTTTACAACCATAGGCCAGTCTGTGTTTTGAGAGCCAGAAACACAGGCAGCCGGTACTATTTATACATGCAGTATCCCAACCAGAAGAGTGAGTGGAAAAAGAGCCCCTCTAACTCTGAAATCCTGAGTATATTATATCAGAACAGCAAAAAGTCAATTGCAAAAAATACATAAACCTTTCGAACAGGGGAAGAACGTGGCAAGGAGCTGAAAGAAGCTGCACTCTTTCTCCATTTTCTTGGAAGGACATGATATTCAGGGGAAAGAGAGAGGTGAAGTCTCCACTCTGTTACAGGCAACAAGCTTTTGGCATCTACGGTTCAGTCCACCGTGAACATGAAGGAGATTGTAAATTACTAGATGCAGTCATTCAGCAATTACAATACTATGATCCATGAAAAAGTGTCAGCTGGCAAAGCTATAGGAGTTTTTTTATGCTTTGCTTTTGGAAAGCAAGAAAATAAGCAGAAGCACACAAAAAGTACATGTATTTATTAGTGCTCAGATGAAAAAAACAAAACAAAACAAAAAAACCAAAGCACAACAACCTTATCTGCAAATGCCTGTCTACTGAAGACTAACAAATACTCTTCAAAAGACATAATGAAACATGTAATGGACTAAAAACCAATAAGGACACGATGTATTGCATTAATGCAGGTCCTTGTGGATTGACAAAAATACTGATATAATGCAAAATCCTGCTAGTAACCCATGATTAGGAAAAAGGTGATCATAACATAAGCATTTTTTAAATTAATTTCTGCAGACTTTGCCAGGAAGTGGCAGTACAGAATGATTTCAAGCTCATATTCTTTTTTTAGAAGCTGCTAGTTTGGAAGGAGGTACATTTGCAGCCACGTTTCCTCTGCCTGCTCTATGTGTATGGTTGGACAAATACAGTTTAGCCTGCTGTTCACTTACTCTTAGGTCCATCTAAGTTATATTATCTGTGAGAAGGAAATTTTCTGCAACACAACTTGCATGACTCTTCTTCAGAGACAGCACAGTGATTGAAGGCACGATTTGGAAACTGAAGGGTTTGGAAAGCAAAGGGTAGAAAGCAGGAGAAGAGGAAGTAGCAATGGTTTTTTTGAAAGGTTTTTAGAGAAGCCTGAGGCAAGTAACGTTGCTGGATGCACGAGGTTAAGTGCAGGATATCGGCTGGTGTTGAAGGTAGTGATGTGTGAGAGAACAGAGTTTTGCCATGTTCAAAAGGACTGTATAATTCTTGTTCTCTTCTCTGTTTCTAACGCTTTGCTTAGCAGGAGCAAGCTAATAGGGGAGAAGGGTATACCCAAGTGTTAGGTCTTCCAGGGCTCACTGGTTAAATGCAATTTTATTATATTATTTCAGTCCACATATGAACTCTCAGGTTTGTTTAGACATCTTCAGTACAATGTTTTGATCAGTTACCCCTTTCTGAGAAGGTGATAGGGAAACATTCTTTAAAAAGCAGAGATGCTCTGTGATTTGCAGAACTGAAAGGTTGCTTTAGAAACAGGCTGCCCTCTCGCACACCTCAGACAGCTCTGGAAAATTGCAGTGAATTTCCTTCACTGACTAGACACAGACAGGGCCTCACAAGGTAAATTGATGATAAAAGTTTGATTTTAAACAAATCTTTTACCAAATCAGACTGTTTATGAGGCAGTTCAGACCGGAAGGTATCAAATAGGAATTATTAGTGGTTAAACCAGAGGGGATAGTTTTCTCTTTTGTAATTTATTGTTAATTTCCCTTGTTGCCAATAAACTGAGCTTGTGTTGCTTTTATAGTACATTACTTTTTCACTGTGTGAGGTGGGTAACAAACAGCCAAGATGTTGCCCTCACCTGGTACTTTCTTTTTTGGTACTTTCTTATTTCTGTTTAGAAAACTGGAAATTTCCTTTTGCTTAGAGAAGGGAAGGGAGTTATATGTGGTATTGTTAGATAATTCAGTTTGTCAGTTCATTAAGTAACAGATTTTAAAACCAGAGGGACAATTGTGATCATCCAGTCTCACCTTCTACATGTCACAGGCCATGAAAACCCCAGCCTGTAGTTCCTGCAGGTAGCCCAGCATGCCTGCAGTGCAGATATGTTCTGTATCAGTGGTTCCCAAACTGAAGTTAAGGCTCGCGTGAAGAAATTGGCAATATTCTATGCTTTGCCAAAGCTTCTCTTCTCATATATTACATGTCTTTTTTATTGCTTAGCTTTGCTACCATCCTCCTGGAATTTAAAAACCTTATTAATCATGATGTAGTGCTTTTTCTAGGTCACGATGTTCAATTTTAAATATCCTGTTAGGAACACCTCTGCTCCACAGTAATTTATAAAGTTCTGAGATTGCTTGAGTTGCCATATGTTAGGTTACGTGATAAAAAGCTCATCTGCACACACAACAAGGAGCGCAGAGGCACAATGGCAGGTGGGAAAATGCCAACAACCTAATCGGAGAAAGGGAGTCCATGTCCCGGCTCCTCTCAGGGCTGTCCCAGGAAAGCCTTAGCCCCACAGCCTGGAGGATGCCCATCACTGTGAGCTGACAGAAGGGGCTGTCCAGAGCATGTTACCGACTGAAGGGCGTTACTGTCTATGGGAGCATGGGATTCATTAGGGAATGCAGGGAAAGGAAGATTTGGGAATTGCACAAGACTTAGTATGGGATGCTTAACTATTTTCCTGGGTGAGGGGACTCTCTATTTGGTGAGCATGTGAGTATATGGAGGTCTGAGTGCCAGCAACTGCAGTCCTACCGTGGGTTGTAGGGACCCATGTGTCTGGGGTACCAGCAACAGGAATGAGTAAGGGTATGTAAGTAGGTGTGCAATCCTTAGCGATTATCAAGGTGGGCCAGCTGGCAAGGATGCGAAGAGGCCTGGGAGCAGCTATGTGGGTACGCCACAGCGTGAGACAACTGGAGAAGTTGGCTACCAGAGGGCCAGGACAGGTGCTGGAGAAAGCGTGGGTCTAGGTATTAACTGAAAGACCAATTTCTCTGTGTGTGTGTGTCTGTGCAGGATGCAACGAGGGAAGGCAGGATCCACAGCCAGGTACTGGATAGACTGAGTGCCTAGGTCCAGCAACTGTATATATTGTATACACAATGAATATTTTTTTTTTTTCCCCCCATTTACAGATCTTGCTCCTGATCAGCCAGAAAGGGGAACAGGATGAGGCTGTTGGTGTTGTTCGTGTAAGTGCTGAATGTTTCTGTCTATGTCAAGTGTACATTGCATGCATACATTTGTGTGTCTGCCCATCAGGAATATAGGTGTACTTGGGGGCATGGAACTGTGACAGCCTCTCCTCCATAGGACTACTGGATGTGGCAGCCCCTAACACTATATAAATATACTTATAAATCTATAAAACACATGCTTTTGTGCACACAAGTATGTACACATTTCACTTTTTTTTAATCATTCTAATATTCTAGCTCAAAATCCAGCTTGCCTATTAGAAGACTACAAAATCAGTGGGACAGAAGGCTCAATCACTGCTACCTATCCAAAGCCAGATGATATAAAGGAAGAAGCACAAGAATGCATTTGAACTCCAGCCTTAAAGGAGCTTCACATCTAGGTCAGAACAGCACATTAGGATCCTGAGGTGACAGCTCTTCTTTGGAGGCTGAAGACCTAACTATGGGAAACCTACTTTTTTTCCATAATGCTGGATATATTGACAGTTATCTTTTGCACAATGTCTTAGGAGAGCAAGAAATCTGAATTGTACTTTCTCCTAGTTTTGAAGCATTTAAACTCATACTATTGATATTACAAAGGATGCCTGTTGCAAGGCTGAAATCTTTCCTGAGTTATCTATATTCAAGATCTTTGTTACTACAGTATAAATACTGGAGATAAAATGATATTTTGTATTTTGGGGACTTCTGTAAAAACAGTCTGGAACGCTTTGTCCTCTTCTGTGTCCCTTCATTCTCTGTTCCACAGATTATTGTTCAAGTCAAAAGTAAACACCAATAAGAGAGACAGACTGTCCTGGTGACAGGGAAGGTGAGGCACTTTTGGGAAATATGTGGGGTTTAGATTTCCTATTACCTGAAACAGTTCAGTAAACATTGCATAAAAGGAGGATGATTTTTTCCTCATCTTATTCTGGAAACTAACCCACAAAAAGGAGAAATTATATAATCAATTTGGTACAATTTTGTGATTTCTTGAGACTACTGAAATAAATTTCACACAGCATATAATTAAATTTGTTCAACCCTAGTTTGGAAGAAAGCAGAAAATAATAAGATTGCCCTGTGTCATTTCAGTATAAACCAAAATAAAAAGAAAAAAAAAAATGCATCAGCTCAGAAAAGGAACTTATTTCAAGAGGAAAACACCAAGACTGACACCATAGTTTCCATCACCTGAAATAACAATATCTTCATTACCCAGAAAACATTCTACAAGAGCAAAAACATTCATAAAACATTTTTAGACCACAGACAGATAAAATTTAATGGCAAATAAAAATAGCAAGCCAGCAATAAATTATTTCCATTAGGAACCAAAAATATTTCTGTCCTGCTATAGAGAAGCAGTTTCTATCACCTTTTAAATCAAAGGCATAGAAATCTACTGGGAAGATAAACAATATCAAATCTAAAGCAGTTTGTCAGAGGAAAATACTGTCATTTTCCAAAAACTGTCGCACAAAGCTTATGTATTTATGGCCCACTTCTTTACTATTGTGTTTGCACACATACACATTTATGGGGAGAAAAAAAAAAAAATTATCTGGAATAGTGTAAGGTATAACCCAGGCACTTTTAGACACTGAATAGAAAAAGGTGCCAAAAACACCAGTAGCTAACAGGTTTTGCATACGCTATTACTCTTATTCAAACTAAAGGTCTGAAAAATACTAACCAGATAATGGTTCAACAAAATACATTTCTAATATTTTTGTAAACAAGAAGCAGGGGCTTGCCCAATGTCTAGTAAAAGAGAAAATATACAATATAGTTATAAGGGGCTGCCTACTTAAAAAAATAGAGAGCTATTGCTTTCACCTGTCCCTCTTGCTTACTTTAGCCCTAACATATGTGCTGCATTTGTCCATACTGGTTCTTGTAGCAAATTCCTGGCTAATAAGAAAAAGTCAAGGAAAACAGGCTTCTGGAAGAGTTTCTGCAATCTTTTGGAAATCATGCAGCTCTTTTGATTCAGGTCAATGCTTATCAATCTGTATTTTAAAATGCCTTCCCTCTCTGTCCCTCAACACCCTCCCCCAAGGCACACATACTAACTTCTGGGATCACTTTCCTTCATCCAAGAGGAAATATCTGACGGTAGGAAGGAGTGAAGAAGGCAACACCCTGGAGAGTATGACAGAGACTATTCTGCCAGGAAGTATTGGGGCTGGAGTAGAGAGACACTGAAGATGCAATAGCTCAGTCAAGACTCAGAAGGGACACAGACTTTCAAAGCCTGCAAAAGCCCTCCACAGTCCAAAGGACTTCCATGTTCTTATACTACCATCTTAACCTATACCACTACCTTAGCAATATCTCTGGCCCCATGTTCCCTTCCCCGCTCCTACGGCCTCCCTTCCCAAAAAGTGTGACCTTTTAGTTTTCTAAATCCCTAAAGATCATTCAGCTATCATCGGAATCATTGATGCACGAAAATATGACTGACTTCCCTTTTTATTTTAAATACATTTTGTGTTTCTGTATTTTGCATTCAAAAGATGTTATTCTGTGCTTCATTTCATATGAGAGATGTCTTTAAGATCATTACATTCATAGCCTGATATAAATCTCATCTCCCTTTGGTTATAGCATTTTTGCTATGAGATACCGTAACCAAGCATTTGCACATGAAAATATCTCTCTGCAATGCTACTTAAGTAAATTATTCAGGTAAAGGAATCTAACTTAAATGGCAGCAAAGGCAGACAAAAAGAATATCAAGACCAAAGTCTTGTAACTCTGCAACACTGGCTCAGCTAATTGTTAGAAGGGAAACATTTTGCTTTTGTACACATGCAAAACTTGTTCAACATACTTAGACGTACAAGGAGGAAATACATCATTTTCAGTATCCTAGCAGAATAAGGGTAGAAAAAGTAAGTCCTTGGTGCTCTAGTTAACAGACCATTTGTAGTGGTGAGTTAAAGAGGATTTCATGTCAGTTCGACAAACTTGGAGACAATTGCTTCTACTATCTAGGTGATGAACTTCATCAGATACGCCTTGGAGAATCTTCCCTTATGGGACATCTACCCCCGGGCACACTCTGTTTCAGGTAGGTACTGTTCACTCAGATACTGAGTTCCCCCAGGAATGCCAATTATATGAACTGCTTGTATAGAAAATGGCATGTCCCAGTGGGTTTAACCAGTAACGTCACGGTTCATCAAAGCAGTAAATATCAAACAGCCTAGAAATAGTTTTGTGGGAGAGCTTCGGAAAAATAACTCTGGGGAAAACAAAAAGGCAACCCAATTTCTTTGTAGAGTCGATGCATTTTACTGTAGTTAATGAGGAAGCTTGTTGTGTGGATGACATAACCTGATATGACAAATTCACTGTTTGGAATAACTTTTCCTGCCACAACTATGAAGGAAAACTTTTTCAGACGCTACAATGTGACCCATGCCTGGATTCTGGGTTTATTGAACACCACCCACAAGAAGATTTTGCTAGCTGAACTACTCTACTGTTAATATAACTCCTTTATATCTTACTTGAAAACAAGTTATCATCATTAATATAAAAAATCATATTATTATTTGAAAACTTTTATATAAAACCTCTCATGCATCATCTTTTCATTTATATACATACATGTCCTGACTGGTTTATATCTTGGGTTTATGTTTTATAACTTTCCCAGGTATTTCTCAGTCATTGGACAGCTTGTTCTTCTATAAATATGACAAATGTCTGTGCAAACAAGAAAAAAAAAATCAGATGTGTCATTTCTTTAACAGCTACTATCTGTACATTGGGTGTCAGTGTTCTCTCACTCAATTTCCCACAGTTTGTTTTTATTGTATGCATGACTTCCTCTGAGTACATTATAGCATTGACCTTTACTTTCTAAACCATTTCCAAGACTGATTTAAAGTGTGCTACGTCCAGTACCTTCCCCCCCTCCCCATCCCCCCATAATTCATCATTCCTTCTGTTGACAACTCTTTTTTTGTAGAGCATTTTAAATGCACTCTTCATCCCCCTCTAGACAGGGATGAGAGACTGCTATGAGAAGTGGATGTCCCTATAGATGATCTTGCTCCAAACTGGAATGCGGAGAAGCAGGACCAAAGGCTACAGTGACCTGCTGGGACTGCTGAGGGCTCCAGATAATTTCTCTGTGCCTAGACCCCTGATCCAGCCCACCTGAGGGACTGTTGGTATTCTTCCTTTGGTGCACATTGTAGACTTGGGGCACTTGCGCCAACATTTTATGGGGGACAAAGGGGAAGGCAAAAGTAATCATACACACTCTAGGTCATCTAACTCACTGCAATAACAGCATAAGGCTGGTTGCATATGCATAGCCACCTTTTTTCCTGTATCAAGCAGGCCAAAAAAGTGACCAAAGTCAGTCAGTACAGTACCAATAAAAGCAATATCTGTCACCAAATTGTTAGAACTGGCAGGTAAAGTTTTGGGACCCAGCAGGCTTCAGCAGAGGCCTCTTACAGACAGCAGGTAAGGGATGGCCCCACTGCTTTAAGCAGCCCAAGTGACTTATTAGGAAAGGGACAGTAAAATTGATATATAACACAGTGGGTTTACTGAAAGAAGTAAAGAGTGTCACTATTATTCAAATATTTGTGTCTAAACCATGCACATTCAGGAGACAACTTAGTAACTTTAATAAACTAAGCTTACACATAGAAAGGAGAACAGACCTGAAAGTTTGTGACCTACCACCGCTATCAGTGAATATCGTAACAATGCACTGGCTTAAAAAATAGCAAATTTAAGTATCGGTCATTGCTGAACAAAGCAGCATTCCATTTATTCATACCTTATTAGAACTACATGAGCTTTTCACATGTTGCGTACATTAACCTTTATGCTAAAAGACTGAGTTAGTTTTACACAAGAATAATCTTGTTATAACAACCATTTGACTAAATTTATACTTGGCTCATCTCTGTATGTGATTAAGGGTTTTTAACCTCTTTTGTTAAAGGATTTTTTTGGTCAATGACTTTAATATCTCTTTTCAAATAATTGGAGATAAGCATTTAGAAAAATATGGACATGAAAGCTCACCACTAGTAAATCAGACTGTATTCTGCATTTCTGAAGCCACATGAGGTCTCACAGTACATGATGACTAGCCTTCATTAAAATAGCAAATTCCAGAAAGGACTTGTATGAAGCCGAAAAAGTACAGAACCAGTAGCATCACTGGAGCTAATGGAAATAAGTAATTTTTGGTGGCCAATTTTAACTAGTGTAGAAAAAGAAATAATTAGAATTTTAATTTCTGCATTATTTAGTGTAAATTAAGAACGGGAAAGTATCTACCAAAAGCATGAAGGTTCACATGAAAGCTACTAGTCATCATTTATTTTTAGTGTTAATAGATCTTACCTGGACTGAGTATCATGGAGGGTGGGGGGAAGCAAGCAAGCTGATGGGGACACTGTTAGGCTACTGGTTTTGGTTTCCTAACTTTTACAGCAAAAGTCTTTACAACAAACCAGACTACAGAAGTGTTAGAGGTACAAAAGTTACAAAAACAAAGATGGAAGTAAGCAATGGTACTATATTTAAGTTATAGATTTGTTTTGTTTTAGTCAGGGTTAAGACAATAATGGACATTGGATGCACAAGAAAATTCTCAATGTGCATGCTAGAGACAGCATTTTAATCTGAGAGAAACCAATCAAATTTAGTAAATGGTGGAGGAAGTCATATGACTTACAGCAATCATCTTTGATATAGTAAATTCATTTAACAGTCTTATAAACAGTCTCTCAACTTCAAAAACTAAGCAGAAAGCAGAGGAAATTCATAAAATAGAAAACAGAAATTTGAATTACATATAAAAGATATGGCAAATAAAGAGTAAACATTACATTGTTTTTGTCAGTTACTAAAGCTGAAGAGCTAGATACATGCTATACACACCAAACAAAAGAACGGTAAGCCAATGGCAGAAATATCTGGATGGGTAGAAACAGTAGAAATCTGAAAATTTTGGCATTTAATTTACCACCAAAGATGGTAATAAAGGCTCAGAAAGAAAGAGAACTCTGCATTTGTTGTCTATTTCTGAATTATATTCTGCAAATCTGAGGTTTTTACAGAAAAAAAAAAACGTGTATGATGTGAAAAAACTGATTCTGGAAACTTCCCTTTTCAACAGTAAAGTTTATGTCAGATCCTGTAACCATCTTCAATACAACTAAAGGCAATTGATAAACCACTACTTCCAGCAATTTAATTTCTTTTATCTATCCTGAACTTTGTTACAGTTTAGGTTTCTACTCCTCCTTCCCATTTACTCCTTCAGACCCCTTGCCTTTGACTTACTTATGGATGTTTATTTTAATTTTTAGGAAGATGTCAGTGTCACAGTCTACCTTAGAATTTAAGGGACAGATCTTAAACATGTTGGTGCAGAAGGGGGGAAATAATTTACACAGCATTTGCTGTCCAATTATTTCATTTGTAAAAAAAAAAAGTGAGAGATATGAATTATATAAATAAGCAATACTCTGAAGGATATATACTTAATAGCTAGTGCCTGGATGGTCTTGTTCCTCTAAATCTTGTACCAGAAGTAGGTAGTTTTCAGAACTGCATTTTCTATGCCAATGAAGTCAGAGCAGTTTTTGGACTGAAACATATCTCAGTGGTGTTCATATTCTACTTTAAAAGCAGAGAAATATTTAAATACAAGGTAAGGCTTAGTGGAGGCCTATGTGCAACTGAATCACTTGCCATTCTTTGCTTTAAAGCATTCTTTAAACATTTTTACTAACAGTAAGTAAAGAGCAAGAAGAAAAAAAGGCACTGAATGATGTTTCTACCATACACCACAAGGTAGCAGTAAAGGATAAAGGGAAAGAAGCTTAAAAAGTAACCACTAAAGGCCACAGGGGAGAGGGAAGGAGGGAAGAAATAAACAGAAGCTTAACAATTTTGATGGATCTCCTACAGCCTAATTACATACACGTGCAAATGCAAGAACGTCTAGGTGTAAATTACATATTAATCAGGCAGAAAAAACTTAAAGTTATATCTGGGTGTGATTTCAACCAGACATTCAGCTGCAGTCCTCCTTTCCTCAGCAAATCTTTGGGTTTAGCAATTCATTGTGTTTGGTAGTGCAGCTCAGATACTATCATCACTTTTCAGTAGGCCAAGATCACCTGCATGAAAAACCATTTATTGGTGGTTAGGATTGACCAAACTGAGCATGTTTATTGCTGCATTTTGGTGGACTTCCCTCTCCCCACACACACAATAGGGGAGAAGGGAAAGTAATCATACTCCATTTTAACAGACATATGATCTAAACGTCATGTGTCAGTATTTCCAAGTGTTTTCAAATTTGCATTTGTTAAGATTATGTCTGTCTGTTACTGATATCAGCTATTCGGGGTAACCAAATTAGACGAACTTTGCAGACCTGCTCCAAATGGGGACTTTTTTGTCCCCACTTAATAGCATTTGCTTGCAGACAAGGAAGGTAACCCTCGACGTCTGAACACCTGATTCTCCACCTTTAAATTGCACTGCACATTTAACCACCAGATGGCAGATGCTCCCCACCAGACTAACAGCTAATATTAAGATTCAGTAATATTTAAAATATTAAATTAGTTTCTAAGGTTTGTCAAATCCGTTATCTTAGGTAACTTTGTTAAGCATGCTATTCTGTCTACATCAAAAAAATATCCTGTCTGATTGGACAGGACAGAATATTTTCTTATTCTTTTCAAATAAAAATTAGTACTTTTGCTGTTGCTCTCAGTAACTTCAGTCAAAACACTTTTTCCACATAAATGTGTGTAATAACATTGACTTATTAACATGAAAGTAGACAGGAGCAATAAATGACAGGATTTCCTTGACTAAAACAAGAAAAAGTGCCAGTATTTGCATAAAAGGGGGGGGGGGGGGGGAGAGAATTCTTGACAAGGCATAGATACTAATAGTGCCCAAAGTCTGCTAACTACTCCAGAAGCCCATGCTCATGGATTTATTTGTTGCTTTTATAGTCTGTGATTGCTTGGTAAATCACAATTTCTAGTTTCTAATGCTATGTGTGTTATCTAACTAGCAGTATATTGATCCTTTTCTAAGGTGATTAATCACTTATGACTATTTTGTTAAAGACAAGAATAGGAATTGGCTGACAATTATGAAGTTATAGAGATGTAAATATAAATAATCTGCCATAGAATGTTGCTACTAATATAGAGGAGTATAGCTATACAGTTGAGAAACTGAATATATGCTTAATCAGAACACCTCTCTTAGGCAGGTAGGTCTTAAATTACAGTAATACATGAAGCTTCTCTCAGAAACTTCTGCAGATACATCAAGTATATATACAGACTAGTGGTATGAATTCCTGATAATGAGCTGTTATTTTCTTCACATCTTGTTTTCGAAGTGGTTTCAGAGATAGCTGGTATCAAAGCTATTATTATGACAGCACTGTCAGCAAAGAGAAGCATTCTGGTCAAGCAGGTAAGCAAATCTGAGCTTCCAAATGAAAATGATTTTGGCAAACGAATGACAACAGACCAGAGACAAAGGAACAAAAAGGTATTTTCCTTCTCATCCTGCTGTTGTACATTCTGCAACATAAGTCTTTCAGGTAACTCTTCTCCAAGTTTTAATCTCTACTCAATACCAGTTAAAGAATGTTAAAGTAATGTACGCATGAGAGAGAAAAAAATGAGCGTCCAACACATGTTGAAGATACAGTGGGCCAGGGTTCTCACTATTCTTTTTCATTCCTGTTTTCTGCAGTGTACCAAGTGAAATGTTACACTGATACCCTGCACAGTGAAATAATCAAGGTAAAAAGTACATGAACTATCTTACAAGCATTTCAACAAATTGAGGAAATGTATACCTTTGATTTTCTTTTTCTTGAAAATTCAGAAAAAATTGTGCATCTTAGACAACTATGTTTAACATAGTCACATAATGAGAAGTAGTTCAGCATTTCTGAGTGCTCGTAAAAGCATGAAAGAAGGTGGAAATCCTGTATTCACATAATATGGATATAAAACGTACAGGGATTCAATGTCAACTTATTTACCATTCAGTAATTTCTTGCTGATGTGGCCAACTTTTGCACTTAAAAAAACCACAAGGAAATAAAGACTTTTACTGTGAGTCTTCCTACAGCAACCTGAACAATTTTTAGCTGCAGTGTGTTAGGAACCTTTTCACTGCAACTATTCCATATTTATTTTTCATGGTAGGGATGGCTGAAAGGCTTTTGAGTTATACATTATTGAAGATTTTTTCACTGGTGTTAGCCGAATTATTTACTTAGAACTTTTTTTTTTTGTAACATTTGTCTTGCTCTAAATTGTGGCATATATTTTAAACAGAAAGAATTGGTTGAAATAACCAGTGGGGGGACATAAACTTAGGTAACCAAATTATATTCATCTCTTGAGATTTGTAAAGGACTGGAATCACCTTGCTCATTAAAGGAATCATCAATATGGCACTACTTTGTCTCTCAACAGCTCAGTTCACCAACACCTATCATCTCAAACTTCTTGGGATCACAGAGCAGTAAATTACCTTCAAAGTAATGCTTATAATTCCAGGTGAGCGGCACATTCCTGAGTTTATTTAAAACTTTTTTTTCTGAAACATTTAGACATAAATATATTTCAGAAAGGAATGCATTTTTCTGGACCTTTTGAATGTTTCCAGGGAATGCTATAAAATTCAGCATGCATAAACCAGGATAAGAAATGGTTCTCCCTCAGAGCACGGCCTGAGATAAGATAAATTGAAGGACAGAATCTCCAAATAAGTCCATTAAGGAGTTATCCATAATGTCAGTTAAATTCTAGAGCCAAAACCATGTTTAATCAAAAGGATCCCTGTTTTCTTCACTGATGCCTTCTATGAAGAAATATAAATGTGGTGTCACTTTGAATGTTGCATTCAAATAGCTCATTTAAATTTTACTTAGTCTGGCACAAGTAAAGAGTGGTTTTGAAGGTAACAGGTTAATGTATCTCATTTCATGTGTGAAATTCAGTAACTGGAACACTTACTGGAATAGCAAATTGATTTCTTAGCAAGTGTCTAACTTCCCAGTACATTTTACAAAACTTTCAAAGGGCAGGAGTATGTATCTTTAAAGAAATTATGCGGGGCAGGTTGTGGAAACTAGTTAAGAAAACCCAGCTAAACATCATCCATTTTGCCTCTCCCTCCAAACACACAGTTACCATGAAACACTGCATTTTTAGCAGCTATATTCGTATCATACAGTTGTTGAAATTGAGAAGCTGATTGCTCTTCTCATTTATTCTATTCAGCTTCCTTTCATGAAATACTTAACTCCAAATGAGGTACTAGATTTTGAAGTCTCTGACATCACCAAACGTGGTTAGATTAGGTCACTTCTCTGCAAAAATTCTAATTCCACTCACATTGGGCTTGGACAGAAATAGATCCAAAAGTTCCAGAAAGTCAGCAAATTTGAAAGTGTTGTAGCATCTTAAGAACATATGGGCTCATCCATATGTGTTGTTCTTGCAACTCTCCCCAAAGAGTCCCACGTCAATGGCTTTCTAAAATACCTTTTTTTTTTTTTTTTAAGATTGGGAGCATGTCTCTGAAATTAAAAGTATTTTCCTGGTGCTTACAACTTATCCTATAGCTTGCAAAACTACAAATTGAAACCACAAATTGGAACTGCTGGTTTTGAGAGTACAAATTTAAAAATACTCTCATCAACATCCAGGTGTTTGCTTGAATAGTCCTGAATGAATAATATGACCCCAGAGATTAAGGCAATTATGCATAACTATGTAAATTTTACAAAATAATTTCTATTGTCTTATTCAATATATGACCAGCTTTTAAAAAGATATCATTTGTTAGGTTTCTGTCAATTTCTGTAATAAAAACTCTGAAAGGGGAGATGTAATTGTAGCCCCACTAAACTGATTTAATTTTTTTTTTTCTGAGCAGCTAGCAAATGGTCACAATTTTCAGCCATTACAGCTTGACCTGGCCTAGCCTTGCTTAAATAAAATTTATAACAATCTTCTGATTCTTTGCGTTGTCTAGCTTTTACCATTCAGCCTGATGTTAGTCACATCATTAATCCTCCTCAGTGCTGAGCCTGATCCCTGTGTATAAATATCCAGAAAATGAGCTGCTTTGAGAGAACTTGTACTTTATCTTTGTCTTACTGCCACTATTATGCATAGAGCACATAATGAGAACATATCAATGAACTTGTTAAATTAAAATTGCATACCTGATATTTTATATAGCAAAGATTAGAAAATTAAATCAGAGGACAATTTTTAAAGCTAGAAGTCAGTCTAGTTTAACCTTCTGATCTCACCAGTGGTTTTTAAATACAAGGGTCAGAATTTTAAGGGCACTCAGCACCTAGTGTATCCTTTAAAAATTATGCTGAACATCTTGAAAAAATCAAACAACATATATTTAAGCATTACTATACAAGCTTAAGTGCAGTCATCCAACATTTAAAATTCTGGTTAGCTTTCTTAAAATACGTGGTTAAAGAAAGTGCTATTTTTGTCCTTTTACCTAGAAAAAATTTCATTTCATTCCCAGATACATCCCTCCACCATGCTTAAAATGGGTGGTGGAAAGTGCCCCAATTCAGCATTGTTTACATAGCCCAACAATCCCATTCTCTTATGAACACAAGCACAGAACAGCAACATTTCTCGAATACATTGACAAAGCAAATCCTTTCAGAGACAGAAGGCAGACTTTTAAACATGTACCTGCATATCTCCCAAAACCAGAGTCAGACCATTTACAGTGGCTCTATCCAAGCAAACAAGAGAGTATCTGCATCAGGTAAATCCTACTGAACTCAATTTATACATAGCATCCATTCTTATAGAGTAAAACCAGTAACAATTAGGTCTTTTTAAATTCGATATTAATACTGATGGCTGCTTTGCAGTCCTCACCATCTGTCATACCAGGCTGCATATATTTTTTCCACAATGTCATATTCTCATTCTGCCAAATAAAAATGCTCTTTGTTTCCCTCATAGGAACTGCATGCACTCTGCTTCAAAACATGAAAAATTTTAACAGCCTAACACTGACATTTAATGGGTTTTGAGACACGAACTACACACACAAACTAACTCTGCTTCAGACAAAAGTTCATGTACTCCTGGTTTCACTTTACAAATAACAAAGTTGTCTTTTATGTCATTTGCATAATTTTCTAGAAGATGGTTTGGTTTCTTTGCATTTAGTGCTATCAGGAAGTCCTGAAATTTTATCCTGGAACACAAATTGCCACAATTTTTCTAATAAAATTCTATGTGTTAATTTATTTCTGTGACACATTAAAAACTTATTTTGAGAACTGTATCTCCCAAGAACTTGTAAAGAACTAAAAAGTTGGATGTGGAAGTAGTCTGTCAGAAAATCGTGGAAGAGGCTTGCTATTTTCTTCTCTCCTTTCAAGGTCTAAAAAGAAAACACTAGTCAAAATGTTCTAAGTTTTATCATAATAGGAACATTGAAGAATGGCTCGGAAAAAACAGAAAGTGACTTCCATTTGTCGTGGTTTAACCCCAGCCAGCAATTAAGTACCACGCAGCTGCTCACTCACTCCCCCCCACCCAGTGGGATGGGGGAGAAAATCAGGAAAAGAAGTAAAACTCGTGGGTTGAGATAAGAACGGTTTAATAGAATATAAAAAGAAAAAACTAATAATGCTAATGATAACACTAATAAAGTGACAGCAGTAATGATAAAAGGATTGGAATATACAAATGTTGCACAGTGCAATTGCTCACCACCCGCCAGTCGATGCTCAGTTAGTCCCCAAGCAGCAATCCCCCTGCCCCCACTCCCCCCAGTTTATATACTGGGCATGACGTCACATGGTATGGAATACCCCATTGGCCAGTTTGGGTCAGCTGCCCTGGCTGTGCCCCATCCCAACTTCTTGTGTCCCTCCAGCTTTCTCGCTGGCTAGGCATGAGAAGCTGAAGAATCCTTAACTTTAGACTAAACATTACCTAGCAACACCTGAAAACATCAGTGTTATCAACATTCTTCTCATACTGAATCCAAGACATAGAACTGTAGCAGCTACTAGGAAGAAAATTAACTCTATCCCAGCTGAAACCGGGACACCATTTTTGTCAGTAAGTTACTACAGAGAATTGGAAGTGAAAACAAAATAGTAATAAAATACAGCGTCAGAGATCTATGGGCTTTTGCAGTTATTGGCATCCTTCCTCACTAAGTGTGTCACTCAGCAACTCCACACCAACCACGAGCCTACAATTTCCACATAATACAGTTCACAGTATCTGTACAATCTTAAGAGTCCAAGATTTTTCTATGTTTTTTTTTTCCATTAGCACTATTTTCCTTGCACTTTCTATTCCCTTAGCTCGTCTTGGGTAACACGTCCAAAACAAACCGTCAGTTCTTCAAAACACCAGGCCACCTCTCATATCTTCAAGAACCACCAGGCTCTGATTTGTAAAAGGCACATGTTTTCTGCTTACTGTGGATCTGCCCAACCAGTGTAAGAGTTGGGGAAGCTGGAAAGAACCTGTTTTACAGGAGACTACTGGACTGCCAGAGAATGGCAAGGCCACTTTTAAGTCTACACCTCCCTGTGTACTTTCATTACATTGTTAGTGGAATGATGTAAAAACTAGCTGTAGTAACAAAAAGAATAAATTACTCTTTGAGAAGGCATCAGTGGTAACAGATGTTATCATAATATTCCATATTTAGTCTCATTGTTTGCTGCCAGGTCTTAGAAACTCAGAGTTCACATTGATTTAAAACAAAACAAAATGAAACACCACAAAAAACCCCACCAAAACCCAACAACATACCAGTATTTCTTTGTCCTTCTCCTCCCCATCCTCTCTCAGCATAGACAACAATTTTGTTCGTAAGTCTCATTATTTAGCAATAACAATTTAGGCTTCCTATGACCCTGGCCTTTATCATAATGTATATGGTCAGAGCTTTCAAGTTTACCAGCAAATCTGCAATAACTTACATATTCACTTCTTCATAAACATCTCCCGAAGTACTAAATGAACTCAAACCATAAAGCTACAAGTCAGGTCTATTCAGGATTCCACTTCTTGGGCTAAGTCATCTACTCATTTAGAGTACATACAGAAACAGGTATCTCTTGGTCTTTCATCAAACAATTAACATGTTGAGTCATTCTTTTGAAGTGAAAACATGGCTTTAGGACATTTCTGTCATACTCTGTTGTTTCAGATAATAAATATTAATAGTCCCATGTTTTGCTCCTTTTATGTTATTGGCACAACTGCTAGAAAGTAATAATTTTAAAACTTACAGGAATTTTAATATTCCTGTCACTGGTAGGAAAAGTGTCAGTATACAATCTATAAAAAGTATTAATTTATGGTGCTTCTATATTTATTGCTCTGCAGCAAAGTGCACTAAAAAAATAATCATGCACTGAATATTAAATTGACTTTTAAAACCAGGTAGAATACTATTCATTAACAGAGGCTGGTTGGAGGTTTTGTCAAAATGATTTTTACTTAGAAAAGTGGATTTCTTAACACTTAAACTTTTGTCAGGAACAAATCAATTCTGGGGAAAACAAACAAACCAACCAACCAACCAACCAAACCAACACTTTAAAAGAAAAGAGACACGCTGAAGTTATAACCCAGTGAAAAGGTACCCCTCTTTTGTGAGAAAAAGACTGGAATTAAACCTATACTTTCTCAATATGCAACATAATTATTCAGCTATTAGATACATTGGGATGGTTTGCATGCCTATATTTTCCCCTTTAAACCACACAACCACAGAAAGGATTTGGTTTCTGTTGATACCAATTGAAAAAAAGCTGTCAAAATATCTCAAAGGTGTTTCCAGCCTTCTGTTTGAGCTGCAGTGCTAGGAATACTGCTGGGCTTCCATGGCATGAGCAGCTTTTCACAGGCCATCCTTAAAATAATGATGTGTGCCTACAGTGAGAAATTACATATTTTGTAATTTCTGTATATAAAGCCATTGAAAAAACAGAAAATGAGTGCTGCTTTCATACACAGAGCTAGAATAAAAAAAAAAATAAACTCACATAATGTTGACTATATGTGCATGATTTATAAAGGGGTTAATAGGCAGAAAACTCCCCACAATTTCTGGTAGTGCTTGATATTAACTTTCAAGGTATGTTGGTGTGGATCCACTTTATTAATTTAATGTTTCTGTCTCAATTTGTCACAGTTCTCATGTAGTGTATTTTTGTGTTAGAGCCTACTGCAGAGCTGAGCTGTGTGAATAATGGATTTTTCATTGTGCTGGCTGAACCACAAAAAAAAGTCTCATATCAAATAGAATATTTCATTTTCTGTTTGTCTGGGGGTTTATTGCCAATTTTTCCCCTTTATTAAGCAAGCTTCTGAATAGGTATTTCTTTTTTTTTTTTTAAGTTATAAAAACATGAATACTTTGGCTTAAAAAAAAAAAAAATTACAATGCTTTTCCTCCTCTCAAATGTTCAACATATTAGTTAGGGATTCATACTAATAAATACTTTGCCTGGTTTTATTGCCGAGAAAGCTTCTCTTTTCTTCGTACCATTTGATCAAACTCGGGGCACGAACAAAGACAACTACTATTCTTCCAGTAATATCTGTTGCTATGAGATACCATTTTTTTTACAACTTCGAGATGTTTATTTTTGTTTCCTTGTTTTATTTATTATCCCAACAAAGGCAAATAAATTGTGTAGATTTAGCTTTCCAATTCGTTTTATTAAAACATTCTTTGCTTTTAAATTTAGCACTCCATTCTTGGGCCAGCTTAGACCTGGGTGGAAGAAGAGAGAAGAATATATTGTCTTGACAAAATGAAGTAAAACAACAACAAAATCTATCAAACACATTCTCTGTAATTTCTGGAAGCAATTTAGAAAAAGCTATTATCCAAACTTAGCCACTTCATACTAATTACACAGAGGATAACTGAATGTGTTATTTCATATATCAGCTGAGTTGCAGACAAACAGTTCAAGCAGAGAGATTAGAAGACTGGATGCAATGTGTGCTTTCCCACCCCCCCTTATTCTGAAAACTCAAAAGCTGGGAAAAGTAGAAGTGAGTGATATCAGGAACAGAATTAAGCATTTTTGACAAACAATTAATGTATTCTTCCCTCTTGTGATTGCATACAAACCTTCCTTTTTTTTTTTTTTAAATACCTTAGTAAAATTAAACTTTCAAACATTCAGAATTTACAAAATTTTCACAACCAAAATTTAAAAAGATCAGTGACACTGCTTATCTTGGAAAAATCAATTTAAATCCCTGTTAAAAGAATCAGAAGGAAGATGAGGTATTAGCACTGCAGTTTTCCACATCCGAGGAAGTCTTCCAGCCACTGGAGATTGACACTATTTTTTATGGACACATAACCGTTGTCAACCAGACTGTAGCTAGGGAGCTGCCAGGCACCTCACTCATCCCCTGAAGCAAGATGATGATTAGGAGAGGATCATCTCAATGACAAAGCCCCTCTGAGTTTTCAGACTCTTAATTTATCTTACATTCTGGTCCCTATAATCCTCACTTTTGCCTCCTCTGCACCAAATGGAAAAACTTCTCCCCCCCCCCGCCTGTGTCCATCATGGATCGCTTTATCCTCAGACACCCAGAGCAACCCAGCGCAACAGCAATGCAGTTCTAGGTCAAAGTATGCCCAGTATAGGTAGCATATTTGCAGATATACTTGCTGATACATATATATATATATATGTATGTACATTTATACACACACACAAAGAAAAACAAACAGGCACTCTACTAAGCAATGACATTGTTTAAATTCACCTCATCCAGACAAGCTATATTTTGAGATACCACAGTTTCTGCAGAGTCACCCTCTACTAAATACAGTGTTGCTATGTTTATTACAGAAAGATCACCAAACACCTTAAGCAATTGAAGTTGACACCCAGCAATTTTCAGCAAAACATGTCAGTTCTAAGCATCTGAAAATATAGCCTTGTTTTTATAAAACTAACCTGTTGGCAACATAGATCTATAATCAAGACACATGCTGCATCCCAAGATGATAAAAATCCCCTTAAAAATGGAGAGATCTTCAAATTTCTCGTGTACCATTTTGTGCTCACTCCCCTTTCCCATGTCTCTCTGAATACAAAATTGTTCAGGGGAGAGAAAACATTTAAACAACTGGACCTTGACTTTGACCAGAACCTCTTAGAACTATTGCTGCAGAGATTATCTATGACACTAATAACTATTAAGCAACACTGATTCAGTTCGAGAGCAATGACCAATAGTTACTACAGACTGACCGGCTGGGAGCTCTGTGGAAAATAGGTTGGCATATTTGTTACAATCAAGTATATACAGCATGTATACAGACCAACAGCTGATTTAAGCAGCAGATGGAGAGTCAGAAAAATAGATAAAGCAAGCCTCCTTCTGGAGCAACATTAGTTTAGGCCCTGTATAATTTTTCTGTATGAGTGCATATGTACCCTTATAACTGTGTTTTCTCACAGCTGTTGCTATTCATGTGATCTGGCAAGTTTATATAAGAAATACTATAAAATTTAAACTTCCATTTCCTCAGATTTCACCATCATTCACTAAAAGTTTTTCATTCATAGCAAAACTCCTCAGATGGATTGGTATTTTATCTTGCTGTTGAAAATCATCTGCCCTATTCACACTCCAAGTCAAAGCTGAAATACAAATTCTGCTGCAGAAACATAATTCAAAACTTCCAGTAAGGATAATATTTTATTCTCAGTGGAGAAGGACCAGGCTAAGGAACATTTAAACAAATGGAACATTTGTATGTCCATGGGCCCTGGACCAAAATTCTTGAGTTCCCAACCTCATGTTAGTATTTCAGACTTGTTCAATGCAGAAGAAGGGTTGCCTGCTGAAGCATGAGAACTTACAGGCTCAGAGATTCAACTGACCTAACAGGTAAAAGCAGAGAGGAAAAGAAGTCAAAGCTCTAGCTTTTGCTTCAGAGTTTGCACGATTAGTTTTGAAAAGCTTGATGAAACAAACAAAAAAGGCCCTACAGTATTTTCGACACTCATCAGATGTACAGGGAAATCCCTCCACTTTTGCCTGATATGGAGAAATCTAAGGGTTACACTCTTTACAGCTTGGCAGAAAACAGGATACAATTACAACATTTTCAGTAGGCTGCTACAGACCCACATGACAATAACTCTAGTATCAGACTCAATTGAGCAGGAGGAATTTAAACTTGATCTATTTGACCCAAGAAAATTTGTTTAAAGGAAGCTTTCAGGAAGTGAATGCTGATACTTTTGCAAGACTCAGCTTGGGTTTGTGTATAGAAGTCTGCCTACAGAAATAACTTCCCCTGAAGACTACAGGAATGCTGGGTGCATGAATTTATTTGGAGTCAGCCTCCATCCCAGCAAGACATGGGGGGTTATCTGCACCTTCAGTCATATCTGTGGGATTTAAGGAATCTCTGGTGACCGAGAAGACATTTTTAGATTATCTACTGACAGGGACAACAACAGAACTAAGCAATTTTATGGACTTAGCCCTTCATGTTTGTTTTCTACATCAGAAGATGATTTCTTATTGCTATACTGATTTGTCAGTTTACATTTAAGATTTCAAGCAACTGAATTTGACCTTGTTTGTTTGGAGGCAATTCTGCAACCCATTAGATTTAATTATCATAATGCGACCCATTTAATATAGCTTTGTATCACCCTAGAAGCAGTCAATTTTAGTACTTTGTCTCTCTGGTTAGTGCTTATAAATTTTGAATGCTTACGTAATAGTCTACTCATGTCCAACAAAACAAATTTCATTTGCTATGTTCAATCAATCCAGCTGGCTTTTTACAACATGTTGTCATTTTGTTGGTTTACTTCAGAGAGTTTGACTTTTATATTTAATGGTTCACAAGAAAGAAAATATTCTTTACTAAGTATTTATTAATTTGCTATTTTTCCTCAAGAATTCTTAAAATCCTGAGACATTTCTTTGAGGGTTTCCTACAATTAAGACTTTGTCTTACTGAGTTAAGGAACAAGAGCATCCAGGAAATAAAAAAAAATCACATGCATGCACACATACAAAACACCATATTAAATTCACCACTGTCACTAACAGAAGGTTCCTCTGCTTATCCCCATGACTTTGTTAATCGAAAGTAAAGACACAAGTATTCAAGAAGCCTTCAAATAAAAGATTTCAAAAAAGAAACTTTACCAAAGAAACCAAAAACCAATGCCCCAAAAAGCAAAGTCAGACAGCTGCTCTTAGTTCTTGAACAGTTCCAAGTCCAGAAGAGGGCTAAGTATTTCTCAGCTGTCTTGATTTGACTAAAGGAAAGAGTACCATTTACAAAGTGATAAAATTGAACTCTCAAGAAGATATGGCAGTATCTTTGGGATGAGGAAAGAAATAACCAGATAAAAATAAAAAAGAATCCCCAAACAAATAATAAAATGAAGTCTGTACTTGTCTATTATTTAAAAAAAAAAAAAAAAAAAAAAAGAGGCCTAAGAAATCAATGTTTAGGCTATCTGTTACTGGAGAATTCTATAGCATTTTTCCAAGTCCAAATGAGATTTACCCACCTCTACAGGACCATAAAGCACACTTGTCTTAGAGAGCTCCCATGACATCTTTAGACTATAGGTCATTTGTCTAACAACAAAACAAACAACCCCACACACACACACTCTTTACAGGCTGGTAGGTGTTCTTACTAGTCAGTCAGGTTCATTCTAGTATTGTTGAGGTTAATTGCTCACAGACATCATTTAGTCTAATGTGTTAATTTCTTCATACAAATTTGATGGCACTTTTCTATCCAAACTCTGTCTTCCATGCTATTAAAAAAACCCCAATCATTCTAGTAGCAGCAGGAAAAAAAAAAAAAAAAATCCAAAATTGGGTAGTGTAGAAATCTTTAAACAAGGATTTTAAAATTTTGGTTTTTAATCTGAAAATCTCTTCATTTTTTATTGAAGTTCAAACTTCTTATGAACCAATGAACATATTTTGTGACCACTTCTGAAAAAGTTTTAAGTTATATATTTAGGTGCAAGATACATATCTGGGAAATATGTTACTTTTTCTATTCTGAGGAGATAGGACTGTGAAGGAACATTTAAATCACTGCAGTTGCAACAAACTACGTGGCATTTCATGTTGACAGAGGTCCAGAATTTCTGTGTGAGCTGCATAACAGGCCACTTCAGCATTGTGGGCCTTTTGGGGGAGAAGTGCCACCAAAGACACCATCACACCTGCACCCCCAACATTCACAATAAACCACATAAGACTGATTTTATAATGCAAATAAGTAGGCACAAAAAGAAAAGGCAAGTCTTGTGGTTAAATCATAGGACTAAGAATTCTGGAAACATGTTCATTTTAGTTTTCTTAGATAAGCCATTTTAACATTTGAAGCTCTTACTTTTTAAACTTTCCTCCCAGCCTCACATGCATTGGGCAAGGGATAAACTAATTATATCCATGTGTTGAAGGTAAAAAAAATAAAATTAAAAAAAATCAGACTTTGGAAACTGTTCTTTTAAAAATGGTGCTGAATGTTTCTGATTTCATATGAAGCATGTTTGTGTTGAATACCTTAGATATGAACTCTAAAACTACAAAAAGACATTCCAGTACATCTATACCAGGCTGGCAGATAACACGCAGTCTCCATACCATAACAAAACCATTTAAGGTTGTATACATTACCACAACTATTTTAGGCAATGTTCAGATAAAATGAACAGGTCTAATGTGTTGTTAATGACTTGCTATTGATATAATTTAGGCTATTCATGTAATAGTTATGATGCATTGCTTTATCCATTTACTAATCTTTGAACAGCCCATGACTGTTATACAACTGAGGAAAGATATCCCTATAAAAAATTGCTATAGACTTTGTAGTTCTGCAAGAAAATTAGGTATTTGAGAGCTAGAACATACCAAGATTACAGGAATTAATTTCCTTTTAAAGTTAAAGAAGGCCTTTTCCCCTTTTGGAAAGGAGGACAAGATAGCCTCATTCTGAGGCCATTTTGAAACAAAAAACTGTCAGCAAGGTCTCTCTGCGACTCCGATTTCCAGAGAAAAAAAAGGGACAAGAATCTGCTGTAAAGTCTCTTAATATCGTACCAGCCTTGGAAAGGGTGGAACAGTGCATAAGTATAAACAGGTTTTATTCTCAATAAGGTAAGAAATTACTAACAAACATTAGAAGCCCCCCATTCAAGCCTCTGACTTCATACTCGGAGGATCAGAGCAGTCTGAAGCTGGGAAGGGGATGTATGTATCTCCTTATCTATTTTTCAAAAAAGATTTCAGTATCTCATGCTGGAATGTAGCCTGAATCTTACATGTTCTCTGGCAAGTAACTGACAGGGTATTTATACACTGCTTCTAGAAGTGCTTAATAGGGAGGGAAATGCCAACTTTCCTTCACACCTCTCCTTGGGTTAAAAAAAAAAAACCAAACCCAATACAAAAAACCACCACACCCAAAACCCAACCAACTTCCCGTACAGAAAACTTGTCAAAACCTATGAAACGCTTCCATCTGTGAAAATACAGTTTTCCAAGGAAATAAGATCTTGTACCGCAAGAGCACGAGGAGGGATGCAGATTGTGTTTCTTGGATCTCTTTTTTCTTTACCAGTAACTCAGTTTGTAGGAAAAGCTTCTGTTTGTGTGTTGAATACCACATTATTTCAGTAAAAAACAACCAAAAAACCCCAGAAAAAAACAAAACCAACACCTGTCTTCACACATATGAATAAGAATACTTCACTCTTTGCTACATGCATAGAAGGAGCTATTGAATCTAAATTTTCTCTGTAATTCACAATGCAATATTTACTTTGTTCAATTATTACTTTCTGTTGTATATGGATACAGTTAGGTAATACCCCATCCTTTTCAAGGCAGTTGCAAGATTCTAAAGAGGGAGCAACAAGGTTTTGTCTGTAGATTCTTGAGAATCAAGTAGGAATGGGAAGTGGCCTTAAGTGTTGATATTAGCTCCAAAGTTCAAAAGAACCATGTAAATTTGAGAAGGAATTTACAGCCGTGAAGTTGTGAAGACACAAGTTAGGATATCAGCTTGTTGTTCAAACCTAGCTCCATCACAGTAATCTCGTCTAGCCTTGTGAAGGTTATTTAATTCATTATCCCTGACTAAATATGTGGGTGAGAATTATGCTGCATAGATATTAGAGATGTGTGTGAGAGGCATCAGGGCAGGGATGGGAGAACAACTTTTTGACTGAAATTTTCATTTCATATGCCTTTACAATGAATCTTCCGTTCTTCATATCTGTTGTTTTCTAATTGCCTCATGCAGTATGGTTAATACTTAACATGCCTGTCACCACATGTCTGTCAGGGTAGGTACAGCAAAACATCAGGCTTCTTTCTACCTCCCTGACACCACAGGAGTTATCCTGCAAGTAAATGCAGGCACTCCTTATCATCCAAAATGAAAGCGTATGCAAGACCTGCAGAGGTTAAGGAAAGACTGCCACTGCCATCTCTTTTTCCTCCCCTCCCTTCCACATCTTGGGGGGGAGCGGGGAAGGGGTGAAGACAAAAGAGGAGAAAAAGCAGCAAAGAACACCATGGAAACAGACACAGACACAGCAGAAACAGTCATAGGCTCAGATCTGATTGCTTCATTATTAACTTAACACAGATAAACCCAGAAATATGTTTTACATTGAACACTGGCTGAAAGTTTCTCTACTAACAGCTTGAAGTTTCTATCTTTATCAGTCCATACTGTGCTCAGAGCCACATGATTTCACACATAATTCTGTTGAAAACTGCTTTTTACAAAGACATGCAACTGTCAACTTCTCCTGCTGATTTAAACAGCCCCCAGAACCACGTCAGAAAACTTCTGACTTTTGTCAGAGAGGGATTTTTGTTTGTTTTGTTGTTGGGTTTTTTTGTTAAGAAGAATGGAAAAAAGACATTCCTAAGACGACAGCTAGTATAGGCTTTGGCTCCATTCACAAGGAAGATTAGACACTTTTCAGCAGAAGGTAACCTCCTGTTGCACCCAGTTTTCCTTCCAACCCTCAGTAGGACTTAGACCATGGAGTGGGAAGGCCAACGCACAGTCAGGTCTTACCCCAAGATGGCATCATAACAAAACTAGGCATACATTAAAATAAAACCAGGAGATCCAGAGAGAAAACACTCTTGAGTCCTGGTGTTTAAAACTTGTAAGCCAATTAGTTTTAATACACTTTTGTGATTTGTTGTTATCATTATTAAAGAATTCAGTGAAAACTGGAAATTATAAAGATCCCCCAGTGAATATACTATAAAAAGTAGTATCAGCTGCCTTTTTCTTTCCTAATAAGAGAGTGAGAAAATATATCTTCAGAAACGCTATTAACTATGTGTGTTAGTAATCAAGGATAAGATTCAGGACCAAGGCTTGCTGTTGAATCAGTAGTGACCTTATATGCCATTACAATAGCAACAAGAAATCTGGTTAGCTCTCTTTTCTTCTCAGTACATGTTAGAAAATACAGTATGACAATGTTGCACATCATCTGCTCACGTTAACAAAATTGAGAAACCTGTAAGAACTTGTGGTGCATTCTGCTCAAGAAGCATACACCGAGGCTCACAGGACAGCCAGGAGCAGACAACGTCACCCAGAATCACAGCAGCTTTGGATGGTGACACATGTCAATCAAAATGTGAAAGATTAAAGCAAGGATTACCAACCTTGCATGTGCTTTAAAGTGATCCTTCAAAACATTTTAAAAATTTTGAAAGGCTACATGTACTTTTTTTCTGATAAACTTTTTTTTCCTGTTAGAAGGATTCTGGTAAAATCCTAGAAAGCCATAATCAGAAATCACTAGAACACCTGGTCTACTATAGAATACATCCAGTTGTGCAGCCACACAAGTTGGAAGAGAGAAAAAGAACATGTAATGGATTTAAAAATATTATGCCAAATAAGTAATATACATTTGCAAATGCTGTACAGATATACTAGAGAATCTTAGGGGGCGGGGGGAGAATCTGTCTCCATTACTCAACTTTAAATCCAGCAACACATAAACAAAGAAATCAGCATATAGTCCAGCAAACAGAGAGAATGCAATCCTGATACTTAAGCCATAAATGTCAGAGTACAGCACTACCCAACGCCATAATATTGCTCATCTCAACACTGCAGAACACTGAACCATCACATTTCATATACTTACCCTAATCTAACATACAGGAAGAGAATTAGGGGGGCAGGTTTTTTTGGTTGGTGGTTTTTGGTTTTTTTTTAAAGCCATTCCAACATTAACTATTGTCCCACTGTCATTAAAAAACATTGCTAATATTATACCTCTCTATAAAAACAGGAAAAAATCCAGATCAAACCCCACAAAGTTGGATTGTATAGTTCCCATAGATGTAAATCAATCTTTGAAAACTGTTTTGAAATCTTCAAGGAGGGAATAATGAAAAAAAAAAAATAAATTTGTAACAACCATTCCACTACTTTATCAAACCAGAAATAGGGTTTAGATTGTAAAAAGAAATCAAATCCCTCCTCCGTATGCAGGAACATTATGTGAAGTTCTCGTTTTCCAAACCTCGTACAATTTACTGTCAAAGTCTCCCATTCTGTGGTTACACTGGCATGATTATGCAGGTTACACAGCTGTGCTCACACAGTTCTGTGTTTCTTCTCCATTAAAAAAAAACAAACCAAACACCAAAAAAAAAACCCCAAAACACAACAAAAACAGAAACAAAAGCTGTCACAAAGGGTTTATAAAGTGGCTGTCATCTCACTTAATTAAAACTTCTAAGGAAATCCTGCTGCTCCAAATGGATCAGAAAGAGGATTTGTGCCCAGCTTTCTTAAGACATAGCTGGATAAGCACTGAGCTATTGGAGCACTGAGGTCGTGTGGCACTATTACAACACTGAAAACCCACACATTACAGAGGAAATCTTAGACTGATAGATCTGGATGAGACTTTCTGAGATGGAAGTTCAAAATGAAGAGTTTCAACTTCTTATTTTCCTCTTAATTTAGCTTCCCAACTTAGTTCAGTTAACATATTTCTGAAATTTAGTCTAAACTTGAATACACTGTCAGTCATCTCAACATTATATTTTTCAGTATTAACTGACAAGATAATTTGCTACAAAAATACCTGACACTCAGACAAAAAAATGCTCTGTCTGACTTCAATTGTAGCACAAAATATTGCAAAGCATGTATACACCACCATTTTATGTAAATCATTCTCTCAGTCCCCATGCTACAGAAAAGCTTTATTGAAGCATATGTAGTATAATAATGGTCATTTTCAGTAAGTTCCAGAAGTTAAGGGGCAGGGGGGGAAGTTCAAAGTTACCATGTTTTATTGAAGGTATTATACTTAGACTTAGGTGACCTTTAAGTAGTGTGTGTCCTCTAAAAATGCATTCATTTATTTTTTTTCCAAGTGAGAGTGATTGTTCTTTATGTTGTGCTGTAAGACATGACAGAAGCTGCTCAGATACTGGAGTCCAAAAGCAGAAAAATACCACCGAGTTCACAGCCTACTTGAAAAAACAAAAAAAGCCAAAGAGATACTTGAGAAGGAACAAAATCAGAAGATGAAATCCACCTACAATTATCAGAACACATTTTGGTATGTGTTTTCATCCCAGCACATGGTACAGGGGGAAATATACACATACCATTTCATGCATATATTAAAAAAATGTATAAAAATGACCCTGCCTTTCAAATCACTTTAAACTATCCTGCAAGTTCCAATAATGTTCTGAAAACTGAAACATGTTCTCAGATGTTATTTTATACTTGAAAATGATGAGAGATTTCATTTTTATACAGGTTTCCTCAAACCAATAAAAGCATTCAGGTTTTCAGGATACAAGAATTAAAAACATTTTAAAGCCTGAATTGCCACCGAAACCTCTGATCAACCTGACCAGGCACAGACCACACAACCAAGACTTTATTCTCTTTCTTCTTTTTCAATATTCCTGCTATATGTCAGATACAGTTCTTTTTACCATGAAAATCTCATTTTTCCAAAGTAATTTCCTTCTTTGTCATTGTTATTTAACTAGGAACAAAATATATGTACTGAATGACCTTTAATATGCCATGCAATCTCTCTAGTCATATAGTCCCCAGACAAGTGCAATAACTGTTTCCTTATTTATAGCCTCCAATTTCACTCAGTTTTGGTGTATTACATTCCCCATACACCTTTTTCCTCCCCCTGAACATAACATGAATTGGCCTAAAGCCTCACTTGCAGCTGAGCTGCAAATAGCATTATCTCTAAGGGTACTAATCAGATACTTATTGCAATAGTAGATGCATTTAATTTACTGCAGAAGCCACGTGATTAAAAAAGATTATATTTTTATGTTTAAAGTTTTCCTACTTTCTTTTTCAAGCAGGAGCATGCTTTTTCTGACACAAGATTAAGGTAAAGTTACAGTGGCTTTCTTCCACTGTTGTCACCTCAACCTACTAAAGGTTTCCTGGTCTGACTGCATAACTGGTTAGAAAAACAGATGGGTCCAAGTTTAGAAATACTGATCGAAAGATGTATATTTAGACATGCCATTAATTATGTCGAAGGTATACTTCCCCTCACCCCCCACCCCCAAGTATATTCAATAACATGTCTTCTCAGAAATAAAAGAACATGAGAAACAGAATGAAGCATTGGTAGAACCATTTTTATTAAGAGGAACAAACTGGGGTGTTTTGTGGGTTTGGGGTTTTTAGGTTTGGGGGTTTTTTTTGGGGGGGGGGGTCTGTTTTTGGTTGTTTGGGGGTTTTATTTGTTGGGTTTTTAAAGTACCTTAAGATACATTATATTGCCAGGGGAAAAGACTAAGCGAGAGCAAAGACCTTCCCTACCCCTACCTCTAGCCATGGTAGCTCTCTTCTGCAGGAATCTGCAGCAGCAAATGTCTGTCTAGGATGAGATACTACTGACCTCATGGCTGCAAAACACAGGAGAGGGATGCCCTACCCCAGGCAAAAGCCATCACCAGAAATGTGGGAGCCTGCTGCTTAAAGGGCTGATTCACAGAAGTTAAAGCCTCCATGGGTTTTGCTTGCTGGTCAATTTTCCTTATGGAATCACCAGCCATTTTACTCTAGCTCATTACACGAGGGAAAAGTCCTCTGAAAACTTAATTCAAGCTCTTTCCATGGAAGGCTGAGATTAAGATCCCCCAAGCAGTTGGTAAATTAAGGCTATTTAGATGGATTGTTAGTGATCACTGTGATAAGTAAACATGTTGATTTAAAATGTGCTTGATAAAGCTCAATAAGATAAATAGTTGGATGTCAGAAATGAAAATTAAATTATCAAATTTTGAAGCTATTTTCTTTTGCTGTGGTACTGGTAAAAGTAAGTTGAATTGCATGAGAGAAATTAAAAATGAGAAAAGCATAATTGGATATAATTAAGATCTCATTATCTTAGCAAGGCATTCTGAATTGTAACATAAAAAAATCTTTTCAGAATGGTGTAACACAAAGGGTAGGATCAACAGATACTCCTGGAATGTCTGTTAAAACATTCCTGGAGAAATATTTTAAAAGTATCTCCAAAACACTACCAATTGATATCAAACAGCTAAAATGATCAGTTTCAGTAATGTTACCATTTTTCACTTATTCTAGTGCACTTTCCATGAAAGGTTCTCAAAGTATTTTACAAACACCTATTTAATTTTTGAAGTAGTTCTTGTACCTTCGCCATGTTGGTTTCCAGTTAGCACTGTTGACTGCCAGAGAACAATTGCTAAAAAGAAACTCCTGTACTCTAAGGCTTGCATTCAAAAGACAAGCACATGGGGATGATTACAAATTCAGCTTGGACTCATACTTTTATGCCACAATAATTTTCTTCAGACCACAAGTTTCCTCTTAGAGTTAGAGCACCCAATTAATTTTTTCATTTCCTAAAATCATTTAAAAAAACATAGTTTCCAGAATTAATCAAAGCCTGATACAGAGACAGGGCTGACACCGTCTTTCAGGTGTCTCCTCTGGCACATAGTTAAACCGTTTTATTAGGCTTAGATTCTAATCTACACTAATAGTTAATTTTTTTTCCATTTTTAACAAAATAACAATTCATGGTAAACACAGATTTGATTAAAATGTTTCAGTATTATCTACCAATATGTAATATTGAAGCAGGGACTCATAACGAATCTGTCCTTAGTCCCATCCAGTAAACAGCGTTTGAGAAAAACCCTGAACTTCCACAGGTAAAGATTTGCCTTCAGTTCCATTTAAGGGCCAGCTCCCCCTCTAGAAACAGGCTTTAATTGTTAAGAGTTTTGATATTTGCTTCCGATATATCTGCAAGACTTCTGAGCCTCCTTCAAGGCTGGGTTCACTGATCACAAAAAAACCCCCCACACCTGCATGTGTTGCCTTATGTGCAGTCAAAAGCCGTTTTCAGAAGAATGCAGAACCCTGTGCACACAGATAGGCCTGTCGGCTTCCTACAGGATTAGACAGTTTAGCACACTGCCAAGTGACACAGTGACAACAGGTCCCTAACCTTTCTTGCAAGGTTTCGTCTACCCTTTCTGTTAATAGGCAGGGGGTAATCCAGCAATGTGCTGTGCTCCCCGCTGTTTCTCAGACTCTTCATGAAAATGAAGATCTAATACCTTGAATTGATTTTTTGTTTGTTTGTTTTCACTGTCTCCCCTAAAGATCATTCAACATTTCTCAGAAAACTACAGAGCAGCTACAGTGTGCTAGTAGGAAATAATGATGGCAGCTATAAGAGTTTCATGGAAACCTACACAGAAAAAGCAAAGTCCCAATGGGGTGTGTGGCAGACTGTGACTTGGACAAGCATGGTCTGCAATTTTCTGCTTCTACAAAAGAAATGTGCCAGCAAAATTTTATGCAGTTGACCTCAAACTATTGTTTATTCTACCTGTGAAGTTGCTATAACCTCTGTTTATCCTCTTCACAAAAGGGAAAGAGAAAATTTGCCAGAAGGCAGCACATTAATTATTATTTCTCTTCCACTTCTCTGCACTGCTAGTTACACACTGAAATTGATAGCACTTCAGTAAAATCCACCACAATAAACATATGCTGCATTAACATATCAGTCTGATATACCGGTATCACCAGACAAAGACATCCTGTTCCTCATCTACATTCTGTTCCTTATTCATCTATAAATTAAGTTATTCTCACTAGTAATTAAATGGGACAAACACATATTGTCCTGTACAATATAATTAGATATTATTTTATTTTATTTTTTGCTTCCCCACAGAGCTGTAGCTAGATGCACAAACTCATCGAGAAATCTAATTTCAGCCATTCCTGTGGAAAATTACTTCTTTGGATTTATCTCATTCTTTCTCAATATACAGAGAAGTTTTTTTGCCTATTTCAAACTGGAATTAGGAGAAAAGATATTAAGGACTGAGTTTAAAAAAAAAACATTCACAAGGAAAAATAAATATTCATACCATTACAGGAAAAAACATAAATTTAATTTACCTGAAGACCAGAATCTGTCAGAAATTTTCTGCTGACACCATTTACTTTGGCAAATACTAACTGAGAAGGAAAAAAACCTTGCCACCATGCAAGTGCTTCAATGAAACCCTCCTTAGAAACAGGTTTTTTCCTCAGGGAGAACATTCTGGTCAAGATCAGGGAAGGAAATTCTTAAACAGTTCCACATGGGAATGTGAGTTTCATCACATCTCAGGTGAGGGATATAATAAAATGGCCAGTAATTCCCTTTAAAGGGAATTCCTCAAGCATTGCTAGTAGAATAGATCTACTATTTATTAAATAATCAATGGGTTAAGAAGGGAATCATCCCAAAAAAACAGTTGTAGTAATGATCAGCATCATCACGTGGATGACATGTTCACATTGTGGGTCCACACAAATAGAGCAGCTTCAGATGGAAACACTGAGAGAAAGCATTTAAAGAATATCAATAACTTGGTATTAAAGCCACTTGTCAGAGATTTGAAAGGCTCTGTGGAGCCTTTGGCATGACTGTGCAAGATGAGATTTTAAGTCATTTCTCCATCATCTCAAAAAGATATCACAGTGGCTAGTTACCATCTGGCCTAAAGGTGCTCCTAAAAAACTCCACAAATATTGACTTGTCTTAAGACAGTATGAAAGCCAAAGAAAGGTGAATCTCAAAAATCTTCAACTGTCTTTGCAGGAGAGGACTGAACCTTTAGCATGTTTTGCACTACTATTTAAATGGAAAAATGTCATTCTCAATTACTATAGTGAAAAAAGATAAATAAATTATTAATTAGGTAAGGTATAATTTCATGCGGATAGGATAAGCTCTGTGCATCTCTCTCTGTATATACTTATAATTACTGTAAGACCGAAATGCTTCTATTCAATGATAGTACTGTGTTTAACGTTTTGTTGTAACTGAAATGCTCTAGTGAGTATAAAAGTGATATTGAATAAAGTAGAAAAAGATTTAGTACTCCAATCTGAGAAACAAATATTTGCTTTTACAAGCAAAATATTGATTGTTTAAGCCAATAAATGCTCCATCATTCAACTGTAATCACTAAATAATCCCATTTCAGGGTTGGGGTTTTTTTTTTATTTTTTCCTGCAAAACATTCTTAGTAAGATTTTCTTTTAACTAGAAATCCAACATTACTCCCTATAGAAAGCTTAAAGGATTTGTAATTTAGGTTCCTATCTAGAAAGGTGTTAAGGCACACACTTAATAAATAGAGATGCTTTCCTGAACTGGTGCACTGGATTATGTTAAAACATCATTCAATATTTTGCCTTCTCCCTCACTTCTGTGGAGAAAGCTTGTCTTAAAGAAATCTTATATTAACTCTGCAATATTTTTGCTGAACTGAGAAGGAGTTGACTGATGAAAGAAAATGTTGACTGAGAAATGGTGATGATTTTTGGCAAGGCATTAAGGCTCATCTTGTGCAGGATTGCTGCTGAATGTCATTGAGCTGGTTGCCTCCACTGGAAAGTGAACAGTTTTAGAACTCTTCTGACTGAGGGATAAGTCACTTACACATGCACAAACTGTGTTCCTAGGTCTATTTCAGAAGTTTTTTTCAAGTAAATTATTTGAACACAGTTCTCAGCTTGTCTACTGTTGTGTCCATTGAGAAGATTTTTTGGCTATTGTATTCCCCACAATGCACAGAAAGATTTGGTAACGTTGTAAGGTCTGTGACTTAGGATATTGTATATGTTCTTCTGCGGAACCTCGAAGGCTCAGTCTACGTAAGTTACAGGAGTAATTGCAGGATCGAAACAGAGGAGCATGGCAAGCTGGTATGGAAGTCTGAAAAAGGAAAAAAATTGTTTTTCTAAAAACAAATAATCATACAGCAGAATTCAGGAGACTTTCAGAGATTTCACTAGATCCTATTTTAGATGCAAATGACATGAGGGTTTGAGATCTGCAATGGATGTTTATTAGAGAAAGATGATTTTGACAAGAAGTCCTATTCAGGGCATATGCGTAAGCAAAGTATCATCTACTTTGATTTAAAATAGCAATGGTGCAATGGTTTTTTGGGGGGGGGGGGAAGAGAAGTGGTGTATGCCTTCTTTTTTTTCCTCTAAATGGGTGTCCCCATTCTGTCAAGTTTGGCTTACGTAATTCTACTGGATTCAAATTACATGTAGGTTACCAGTGAAATGATATTTACTGTTGTTGTAAGAATTTGGGAGGGTAAGGAAAAAAGGGGAGGGAGGGGAAGGGAGGGAGGAAAATTTCAGCTCATTACAGTGATAGAGCTAGAAAATGTTTGCCCTTTTTAAAATTATGTCATCACTTTTACTGATGGCATTGATCACTATTTATGTGCCCCTGTGTGGTCATGCAGCACCCCGCCCCGGGCCACATTGCAATGTCAGGACCAGCCAATATTGCCTTCTTCTGCAGTGAGTTGGGACAACCTGGTACTTTCTTATCCTGGCTACGGTACAGTGAGTTGGATGATTAGGCACTGCCTAACTGTACTTGAAACTCCTGTTGCCTGGAACGGTACCTGAAATTCCTGCTGCCTGGATCATGGTCCACCTTGGAGGGTGCCAGAATTACCTGACAAGAATTATGGCCAGAATGGAAGTACATTAACCAAAGTCAATCATCTTGCGATCCTATAAATAGTGATCCTAAGTGAGACCCTTAGAGCTCCCCAGGATCGCAGCAGGCTGTGACCCAGTATCTCCCCCTGAGTTGGGACACCTCTCAGGGTAGATTTTGCACGGATTTTTAAGTAGTAGATGTCATGAGGATTTTAAGTAGTAGATTTCACAAGGATTTTAAAGACTAGTTTCACAAGGACTTTTAAGGGTAGTTTCACAAGGATTTCCAAGATCATCTGCTGATAGATGCCAACAAAGAAGAAGGGGTCAAAGATCGTCTGCTGACAAATGCTGACAAAGGAGAATAGTGAGTAATTCACTACAATTCGATTTCACAAGGTTTTTAAAGATCTTTTGGTACCAATAATTTACTGTAATCTGCCAAGAGAGAAAATCTTGATTATAGGTTAATCCCTATATATGTGTGTGCGCGTTTGTGTGTATGTGCAATTTCATTTAGGAAACTTTGTAGTGCTGATAGCAGACTTTATTAAATCAATCTGATAATTGGCTGATGATTAAGTATTGTTAAAAATCATATCAACTAATCTTGTGATTTACCATAATAGTGTTAATAAATCTTAAATTGCTGCTACCTCAAAGTTATATAGGATCCATAATCACTCATTCCCAAATTGGTATAGTAATTTAACAGGATATTTTCCTTACCCTTGTATTAATTCCATTAGACATAAACCGTTGACCAAGTCTGGGACTAAGATCGGACCTAGCCACACCTAAACTCCACCAGGAGTTTAGAAAGCAAGGGGGTCTTCTCTGAACTTTGTGACTCAATGGGAGCATCTCTCTGACCTTTTTCTATCTCCAGTCACTGTGTAAATCATTCTAAATCAATCCCAACTCAATTTTCCTTTGTGTTTCTTCCATGGAGTAAGTAATAGGATGAACCTTGCCATTGAACCTTGTTGAGTCACAGTTTTTACAATTTCACATTAAAATCACCTTTTGCTAATACCTTTGACAGTGATTCGTTAAGTGATCTTAACCATTCCATTTGCAACACCCTGCTAATATCAAAGAACAATGGCATTTCAATAACACTTCTGCTTTTCACCAATAGCATGAATTTACAAAGCCCGATAAAAAAGATGGACACTTTTCCTCATAGAATGTGTTTAGATTTTAGATAAAGCAGCTGGCAAAGACATACAAGATAGATTGATTTCTAGTGTTCACCTCCTAAATAATCATTTAGGAACCTAAGTATGCAACTATAATTCTCAAGGTATGGAAATCAAGCAGTTCTTACAGACGTCAGTTGTTGGCACTTTCAAAAATTGTGATTGTCTATGTAAGAGTGCAATAGCATGTACTCAAGTACTCAGAAACCCTAAACTAGTGTTTCTCATACTGAGGTCCATAACCATCCTTTCCTCATTTCAGAAATTGAGCTGCTACTGATTCAGTTCACAAAATTTGAGAGAGAGATTGAACTTTCACAAAGGCTAGGAAAAATTTTATGCAGTAGGAATATCTTGTGTTCCTTACATATCCTTAGCAAAAAGTATTTTAAATCAAATCTGGTTGAACTTTTATGTCAAACCCCATTTGCGCCTGCTACACAATAAGAAAGGACATTCAGAAAAACCTTTTTCAACCTGTGAAGCACCATTCACTAGATTCAATAGTGTCAAAAATAAACATGAATTAAGAAGATACTGGCTGATGTTTCTGTGTTTCCATAGTTACCTTTTTTTTTTTTTTAACCAATGATACAACCATGTAAAAAGACGTAACAACTATCAGGGAAAGAAGTAGTTCATCTGATAGCATCTTTTCCTGTCATTAGTCACACCTGCTAAAGGCAGTAATAGTCACATACTCAGCTCTTTACAAGAACTTCCAAAATAACCATCAATTGGGAGCAACTCTTCACATGCAATCCCTGCCTTTTCTTGTGCTATGTGTGGCAAGTTACAGTGGGCAACATGCAGACCCAGAAAAGGAGTGTGAATCCTGCACATTTCTCATTTCTGCTGTTTCCTAGAACCATTCTTATTTTGAGACTTAGGGTGGTTTAGGGAACTACTAAAATTCCCACCCCTTGCTCTGCTATCCCCTCTAAAGAGTTATCTTTTATCATTGCCTTGTGTGCAAAGATTTGTCCCCCCTTGCCCTTACTGTTGCAAGCGCACTGCCTCCTGGTCGGGTATATGAGGAGTTGGTAACCTAGGAGAGCAAAAAGACAGCTTTCTGAATGTCATCTTTTTCTTTTTTTTGCCTACAGGGTTGTATCATTTCTTCTACACAGCAAATTCAGAGACTTTTGTTTAAACCCAGTAGCAAGGCGGGGGTCACTGACAAGGTCAGACAGAGAATACAGAAGCAGTTGAGCCTTACTACCGGTCACCAACTTTCAGCCTGTATTTCAGATGTGGTGGCCAGGTGAGCAAGCAGTCTCTACTCCTTCCAGACCCTGGGTAACCTTCACCCACTAGTGGTTTAAGACAGACTATTCCACTTTGCCTAAGTAGAGGAGCAATGACACAGACCACAGCTCAGTAACTTTGTAAAGGCCCTGTGTGTGACTACGTGACCATTTCCCAGATATTTGGGAGGCAAGGTTCAAGAGCTTAGCTTTAGTTGTTAGCCTAAAGCTGTACTGATAATTTCTGTATTATGGATAGCCTTTCTGCAACAACAAACAACGCCGTTTATTTTTGCAGTGGAATAAAGCAGCCGAAGAGGGCCACCAAAAGAATCTCGTCTGCTGTGTCAGCTTGGATTTGTCACCCTCCAGCTGAAACACGTCTGACAATACAAAACTGGGCATGACAAGGGCAGGAGTTCAAGAGATGCTGAACTGTGGACCTTGACACTGAGCATGCAAAATGATCCTTCCCTTCATTATGCAATGATCTTTCACTTCTTGACATAGTAATGCAATATGGTGGTCGTGTACTTAGTTCCTATCATATTTACTTCAAAATCAGGAATAGCTAATTTTAAATTTTTTTATTTCTTTTTGAGATTTTAAATCTGTGGAAATAAAATACCTTTAACTATTATTTTAAAATAAATAAATAAATAAAAAATTTCTAATCTGCAGATTATCTCCACTCTCTTGTTCTCCCTTTCCAACCCAAAGTGAAGACCCAAGTGATGATAAAATTCAAGATTACAGTAGAGGACTGCTAGACCTTGGTGATCATGTAACCTAATGGATGTCCCCACAGACAAAGACTTGGCTATTTTGTAGAGCAAACCAGTATTTTTGGCTCTCACATTTTTGTCTTTAATTTTGAAAGATATTTTTTCCAAAGAAAAAGCAGCAAAGCAAGGGAGTAGATGTTACAAAAAAAATCATTGCTGTATTTTGAAATTTTGAATGAGAAAAATTCCAGGTTCTAAATGGAAGGAGGAGAGGAGTAATCCGGAAAAAAAACCCACAATAACAATAAAACCCAAAACACAAAAGGCTTTGGTACATGCCTGAAGAACAGCAAGGAAAACCTGAAGCATGGAAAGTATGTGTGCTCATTTTATCCTGTGCATACCCATAAATATGGTGCTTTGTTTGGAATCTTACAAAGCTCATGTGTACCTGCTAAGCTTTATCCCTGATCCTGAAAATAGGGAGCCACTGAGCTCTGCTTCTGTAGTAATAGTTTAAACAGGGTGTCAGAGTGCCTCAGAAAACTGTAAGTGCTAGAACCTGCTTAAAATCAGGGAAACTTCAGAGCACACAGCTTAAGGTGTTGTAATCAGCGCCAGCTGAGTGTCCCATTCAGGTGCCTTTATAGCACCATAGTACAGAGTAACAGCATCAGTTTATACCGCTTATATCCCTGTATTCCTGCAGTAGCTTGTACCCTTCACTACCACTCTCAACACTATGAATCCTACACTACTAGGATACATTTCACTGCATTTCACGTGCAGAATTTTTGTTACAGATGCAGTGGGATATACAAAACAAAACCAGACACTTACAAAATTAGGACAGATAGTGGACAAAATATTTTTTATAAACTGAGAAAAACACTGTAGAGAAATAATTTAGATGCAAGAGATAGGAATTCTATTGTCATTTTTTCAGAATGTAATGTGACAGCAAAAAGACAGAAAACCAAATTCAGAGATAGCACAAGTTCCACTGGAATGTAACACTAATTAACTAATTAGCTTACCATGAATTATTCAGCATAATTTAGACAAATACTGTGAAAAAAACTAAAAACTAAAAACTCTGCATATATCACACAAGGATGCTTTATTGTGCCATTTCCTACTCTGTACTTAGAAAAGGCAACTGGACGCCATATTACCATGAAATTATCTGACACAAGAACTTTTGATTCTTTTAGTTGCAACTGCTTGCAAGCACTGCAAAGCAGGCATATTCTTACTGAGTTTTGCAACAGAGAAATTGTTATTCTAATTGCATGCTCATATATGTTAAAAATTTCCTTTCTGCTTTTCCATGCATCTCATTCCCAACTATAGCCATATCACAGAATCAGGCTGAAAGGGATTAGATGATGTTGTCAATCAGTTGGTCTGCTCACAGGGTGACATCAGCTACAAATCTAAGCCACTTCTTAATGTTCCTTAACAGAAACAACAGTTATGTGCATCAAGTCAGTAAAAGATTCTACCTCTCTGCAAATCAATCAACATGGCTGGCCATTGCACAAAAGCTTCAAAGATTATTGAATTATTGAGTACTATTATTATGCTTCTCAGCTAATGCGTGGGTTAACCTGGTGGGTGAGAGTGTGCTATGAACAGAATCAAAAAATTACCCCCTAAAAAACATGGCAGTTTCTTTTCCAAATTAGCCTGCTGTTAGGCCAACAGTTCTGTTGTTAGTAAAGCTCTGGGAACACCCTCCTGTTCTGACACACAACCTGTTCAATTCAACCAATAGCCCTCTACACAGTTCCTGTTTGTCACCCTCAGTATGAAAGGAAACTGTAATTTTGTGCTCCATTTGAAAAGTAGGTTATGGCCTGATCATATGCTGTTTTTTTTGGATGAAACTCCCATCTCACATCTAGGCAAAAAAGCAATTCTTAGAGAACTTGGCCAATAAAGTTCCGGGTAAGGTGTAAATGTTAAACATAGGCATACCATGACAGAAATGAAGCAATACAGTATTTGAAAATAGATGGCAATGAAAGAGAATTGCTGAAAAACGTCCATGTTGCTTTTATTTTAATTTAAGCATATTGTGCTTGGCTCCATATATACATAGTTGCTGAATGAAGTCTGGTGGGAGAGTTTATATCTATGTATGCTTCAAAGATTGTCATGTTTAAAAGAAAAATATGAGTTATAATACTCCATCTATAAATAGCTGATGAAGTTCAGCAGTTCCATGTTCCAGATTTATCATTTATTCATGAAGATATATCTCAAAATCACATATACACACCACAATCCCCCTCTCAAATAAGTAAATGAAAACACAAGACAAAATATGGAAATACAGCAGTGCTATCCCATGCTCTACTGCATTTTTCATAGAAGTGAGACTATCGGTGAGCATTTCTTCATGGTTATTGCTGATATGCCATTGCACAGATGTATGAGCCAAGAAGCCATTTAGTCACATCAGCAGACAGCAGTGTTAGCAGTAATAAAGCTTGCCTTTGCACTGGACTTCCATAACATCAGTACAGTGCCATATTAAAGGCTTCCAGATGGGAAATGGTTCATGTCCTAGTGGAAAGCCAGCAGACATGGCACATATCTGTGAGCCTGAGAAGGCAAATATTCCATACTTATATTCTCCCTGTAGGGAAGAATATGTCAAACTGTCTTTCACTGATGTTTTCAACATAGAGGAGTTCTGATAATAGCTAAACTCAAAGGACTTTTTTTTTTCTCTTACACTTAGGCAATTACAAAGGCTTTTAGAATTCTTATCCTCAAAGCGCATATGTTATGCTGTGAACTGTTAACTGCTAAACATCAAATCTTAAAGGATATATAGTCTAATACTTACTAGCAAGATGAAGCAGCAGTGGAAGAGAAGGCAGGACAATCAAGATAATAATTAATATCTTAAATTTTTGAAGGCAAAGTCCATAAAGCATGGAGTGGTAGAAATAATCTGTAGTGGAAATGGAGAGCCTCCATTCAGAAAACTCCCACTATGTCATTCTGTAGCATCCAGATAAAGCTGATCTCTCTCTTTGAAGGGTTCCAGGTCTAGGTATATATATCCACATCATGTCTGCCTAAACAAATATTGATTTTGTGCTGTACATTAAAAGTCACTCAGAGCAGAGACTCTGCAAAGAACAGTGCATTCATAGTCCCTGGCAAGCTGGAGTGTAGAATAATTACATCCTGTTTCTTAGCACAACATTATCTCTTTTCCACCATATGTGACTGCTTGGGAGCCTTTGTCAGCCTGTTACTGAATAAGTACTTCTAATCAAGGAATCACAAATGAGTTTGTGCCAACAGCTTCACCATGCTTCTTTCTTCTAGGATGCAAAGAATGTGTTTTATAATCAAATTATCATGCAGACTTCCCTGGGCAAGTAGAAGGAATGGCATTTTACCCACCCCTTTGCAGAAGCAGCAAGGATTGGCATAACTGCGTCAGCAAAGTAAGGGCCCTGGCAAAGTTACAATGTGACGTGACTGGAAAGGTGGATAAGCAGTGTTACAGGGCAGCTGAATTGGGTTTGGTCACAAAAAATAGTGGGAAGCAGGGGAGGGAAGGTTTAGGAAACAGGAGTAAAATTAGGCCAGAAGGTTTGGTAGCATTCAGGTCTCCATTAATTCTACCTTCATTAAATGAAGACATAACACCCAAACACATCAAACTTCTTACCTGTTGGGGATATAAACAACAGAAAATATGGGCTCCTCTTCAACTAGCATAACAAAGCAAACAGAAAATACTAGAACAGAGAGGGTATAGTTCTACTCTTTCAGATTTACAAAATATTAACAATATTCTGTTTTTTCATTAGATCAGTCAGTATGTATCCAAAGGAGTAATGAACAATGATATTATTGTATGTTATTTAGTTAGTATATTCCTTCACAAAAATTGAGAGCTATACTTCCACATGGATGCTGTTGAAACATCAATTAGTTCTAATTACATAACACTTTGATGATTAAAATTTTATTTTCTCTCAGTTATTTAAATAGTCATTCTACGGCTTTTACCAACATCTTTCTGGCTTCTTAAAGAAAAAATTAAATGTATTTTACAAAGTAGTTGTCTGCAAGTGCTACAGACAAAGAAAAAAGAAAAAAAAAAGGAAAATATTTACATTAAAAATGTTGATTTCTTTACAATATTCACTGTTGAATATCATTCTATTGATAAGTAACTGTTGGATTCAGTGAAAACGTCATATAATCCACCTGTTGCTTTTGTTAAGAAAAGGATTTGAAATGTTTTGAGGTTTTAAAGTCACTATTTCAATGGCTGAATTGTCTAACTTTTTCATGTAATTTTGTGAAAAAAACATGAACCTCCTGGTGAGTTATACTAAATGAAAATGCCAACTGAAAAGTCACTGAAGCCAAAATCTGTCTTACTCTCTTTTTACTGAAGCTAGTATGCTATAAAGGCTGTGATGTAAAATTAAATAAAATAGGAAAGGAAGGAAAAGAAGAATAAAGGAAAACAAGTACACTATTTTTCAAATATGGCTAAAGGCAACCCATCTAGACATGAAATCCAAAATGAGGAACCTTTTGTTGATTTACTGAATTTGCAAATCTGTCAGGTTTAAGCTTCTTAAAGCTCCCTAACTAAAATAGTGTCCAATTGTGCTACCTGGAAAGGCATGGCAGCTTTTAAAAATTAAACTGTCAATATGTTTTTGTTCAGTTTCTCCCTGAATGACTGAATAGTCAAATTCTAACCTCACTGTTTGGATGGGGGGGGGGGGGGGGGAATAAATATCTGTTTGTAGCAGCTGCTACATTTCATTGCAATATTTAGCCAAGCAGTTTTTCCAGGATAAGATGGGTATTTTTAGAAATTATTTTACATAAAAATGGATGCCATTCATTCTGTGAACCAGTTCAAGCTCTATTTTGATAATTTATTAAAAAATACTGTCTTTTACATGTATATTTTTTAAAAAAGTAATTTCAAATGGTAACAGTAAAATCACCAGCTTCTATTCACTCTCCACTTCATCAATTAAAGATTACAATGTTTAAAAAAAAAAAAAAAATGTCTTTACCCAAAATAGAATATGATAGTCAGCAGAATGAACATTCACAGGGTCAGCACTCACAGGGTCCCAAAGCCATCATAACTTCAAGAATCACACCAGGACTACGTGAAAGGGCAGTGGCAACAAAGGCTTAGCAGGTGCAAAGAAGCGCCTACACAACGGAAAGCACCAAAGCAAACCAGAGAAGATTAAGCAAAAGGTCAATCCTCCAGCAAACTCATCTTTGGAAGAACACTGAGCAACATGAATTGTTCCCAAGAGGTTCAACAATGGATGATAGGAAACGTACCTGCTCAGCTTGTATGAACACACTGAACTGTCTAAATCAGAGTATACCCTGGCTGCCAGGAATTACTTTGACTTTTCTTATGAAACTCTTAATAGAGTTTCAGAGCTCAAAACCCCTTGAGCTTTTGAGGATTTCCACTGTGTAGTCAGTGAACACTACATGATTATCCTGTCACAGACAGGTTTTTCACAGGGTCAAGCAGACCTTCCCACATTCAGTTCACACAGGTTAGGCGATTCTCAGCTGGCAGAGCCCCTTCCTCTAGTGCTGTGCTAACTTTCAATTCTTGTTTTTCCTCCTCGAGTGACTGCTATACTCAAAAGTCTTTCTTTCCTTTGGATTCCCTGGCTACTTGGCACATCACCAGGCCATCCTAGCTGTCCCTGGATTTATTAATGAAAAGGAGTATGACAAAAAGTGATGTGACAAAGCTGTAGCTCCTACCCTGCCTTACAGTGTAATCAACCAGGGTGGGAAATGGGGTGCAGGTGCTCCTTCTTCCACCTTCAGCAGCAGTCTTGGGAATCCTTCTCAACTTTATTATATAGTAAGCAGATGAAATTATGGATGGATACAAATCTCCTCAAATAGATTCAAGACAGCAGATTCATTTCTCCCCTGGCACTAGGAAGAACAGCAAGTTACTATTTTGTTTCTTTTCTGACTTCTCAGGAAGATAAAAATGCCTGGTCCCATAACTGCAACAACTCCTCAGTCTGTATATTTACAGTACAACCAAAATGGGTACAGATGTTTCAAAGATGCTTAACAAAATAGGGTGGATAGTGAAGATCTGTGGCTGGCCAGTGAAAATTTGAGAATAACCCCAACAAATACTCAAAAACTTAAGTGGAATTGATGCTGTGCTTTTTGCATACATTGCTGTTTTCCACTGCCATTTACACCTATAATGTGAAAGGGCAAGCCATAATTACCAAACAATGTCTTTTCTGTGCTTTTGGTCCCAGCTCTATTCCACTAAAGACAGAAGAGGGGGAACCCCACAGACTGGACCTTTTGGGTAAGGTGGCCCCTGGGTTCTTAACACAAAAAACCCACACTGCCTTCCTTAAGGGTCCGCAAAGTACATTTGAAAAGTAGATATTCTTGAGAAATTGCACAAGGAGAGATGCAAAAGTGAGGTTGGAAAGCAAAGGTGTACCAGAAAGACTGAGGAGGTAAGGAAAGATACACTTTTCAGTCTGCAGCTAGCCCTTCAATAAATTTCAAGGGCCTGGGCCATTCTTCACACATATCCAAATCACATGTTCCCGTACTCTTAGCTCTTGATTATAAATACAACTTTCACACTTTCTTAATGTTGAGTAGCTATTGCTTTAGGCAAAGAAGTACTTAACAGCCTTCTTGAGCATGTCAAATTTAGGGTAAGGGTTAAAAAATAATCTAAATTTTTTTTAAATTTCCAGCCCTGTTTAGAGCAAACATCAGTTGTCTCATCAGCTGCTATTATGAGGAAGAATGTACTCCAAGTGCACAGATGTGGATTGTGGAAACAAATTAGGCCTAAAAGATTTTTTCTTTCTTTTCATGGAAAGAACTAAAAGGAACAAGACTGAATTGTGCACTGATTTTAATAACGAACAATATTGGATGACATTTTTCACTTGACAAAGTGGAATTTCTTCCCAACTGTTATTATTTTAGCCTGTGGTTTTTAAAAAGCATTAACCCACTGGTAACTTCTATGTCTTCAGGCTGGATTAAAGTGCCAGAGAACATAAAGATGACTTGATTTAACGTGCAGCATTGCCATCTCCTTCTCTGTCTGAGGAATTTAAAAATACTGAAATTCTCAAAAGTATATTCTGTAGATAATTTGGTTTGCTATCTTTGTTTTTACTTGAACTCTATGGAGGAAAAGGAAGTGCTATAGATAACCTTAAAACCTTACATATTTTAGCAGTTGGGTACCACAGACTAACAGGAATGTCTTTCTAAGCTAATCATTCTTCTCTGAACAAGCTCAAGGTATTGCTTTTATTCTGAGATAATAGCCGTCACTATTTTCTGCATATAGGAAACTAAAATATTTATAGCAGGTATCACAGATGTAAAAGACTTAGCCAAATCAGAAACTCTTGGAATAAGATAGATCAAGAAGCAAAACAGCTCCCCATGAGGGCTTCAGCCATATTTTCCCCAGGGGAAGGGCTCCGGAAGCTGAGGCACGTGGCAAAAGACCCCGGGGAGTTTTTGGAAGCGCACCAGGGACTGAGGAGCACCACTCCTACTGAAAATACAAGGGCTGTCCATCCTTGCCAGCAAGGTGACCAGTCCAAAGGGGTGCTTCCCCATTAGAAGACACCACTGTGCATAAGGAATGATCATTCTTTGTATTAGTTTTCCTTTTTTGTCTAGGAAGATTTGACCAATCCTTCACTGCTTTCTTACCTTCAGTTGGTTGATTGCTCAACTGTATCAGCTGTCCCAAAAGTAACAGAAACACAAAGACTCTAGTTCATGAAAAACCCACAAGCTTGCCACTTCTTCTACTCTCCCTGGATTTGTTTATCTCTGGGGCTCAAACAGTGGTTTTGTTCATATCGAAGCGTATGGCATTTATCAGGGACAGCAAAGCTTACAGATACCAGTATTTTCCATGTGAAACCTGCATAAAAGGTTTATATGTGAACAATGTTTGAAAGGGGTAACAAACTGATCAAAAGTCTGATGAATATCACAGCGTAAAAGCAAAGCAACAGGGGGGGAATAAATAGTGGAGGCGGAAGTGGGAGGAGAAATTGAATGCAAGTACATCCCAACCTGAAGCTCCTAAATCTGCAAGCTTGCAATCTTATAACAACGGGAAATGCAATTAATATTTGATTAGTATTGTTACAAAATAACCATAAATATTTTCATAAGAAAGAAGGATTTTAAAAAAAAGAAGTCTTTTCTCAATCCTATTCTTTGCCCAGAGTTGAAAGTATGCTGAGATACACATGAAAGGCAATTTGGTTTTTTGTGAAGGGTAGACAACCTAAGAAAACGGTCTGCAAATAACAATAAAATGATATTCAATCATTCACCGATTCTAAGAAAATCTTGAACCAAAAAAACATGTTAAAAGAAAAAATAACAAAACCAAATATTGGAAACCATGTTATAAACAGCTGAAGGGAGATTGAAATCCTAGTTGTGCTAACTGTCCCATTAATAATAGGCTCAAAATACTAAGTGAGCTAACTGTCCCATACAAAACAGATCCTTCAATGTTACATTCATCATTAGTAGAACTCTTCCATATAATTTTCAGTATTAGGAAGATTATTTTTCTTCATACTCTGCAGTTTTGGAAACAGAAAAATGTAAATGGCTTTATTCAACTCTATGGATATTTGCAGTGATTTATTTATAAATAAATAGGCAAAAATAATAAAACTTCATCTGGTGTTCTGATAATGAGGGAATAATCAGGATGCATCTCTACTGGCCCAAGAAAATTGCTCGGTAACCAATGTTTTTGCTAATCAATGTTTGTTGCAATTTTCAGTCTGCACATTTGCTGTATGCAAGTCCTGTACTCTCCTTCATCTCTGCATAGGGATTGTACTGCTATAAGCATTTTACTCACTGCAGGTCAAAGACAAGACATTTCACGCAGTTCATATGCTATTAAAAAATCTCTACTTTTGGCTGAACTCTGGGCAAAAGGGACATTTCTCTTGTTTGATCTTCATTTCTGATCATCCCACGGGAATGACCCAGTACTCCTAAAACACTTAACCTCTTTTCTTAGAATCTAGCCTAAATTCTCTGGTGTCATGATTTAACCCCAGCCAGCAGCTAAGCACCACACAGCTACTAGCACACTCTTCCCCCCTCCCAGTGGGATGGGGAAGAGAATAAAAAAAAAAAAAAAAGTAGAATTCATGGGTTGAGATAAGAATGACTTAATAACTAAAGTAAAATAAAATATAATACTAACAATAATAATGAAGAAATATTATTATAATAATAATAGTAATGAAAAGGAATATAACAAAAAAACAAAATGAGAAGAGACCAGTGATGTACAATGTAATTGCTCACCACCTGCTGAGCAATGCCCAAGCAATGATCTGCCCTTCATGGCCAACTCCCACCCAGTTTATATACTGAGCATGCCATTCTGTGGTATGGAATATCCCTTTGGCTAGTTTGGGTCAGCTGTCCTGGCCATGCTCCCTCCCAGCTTCTTGTACACCTGCTTGCTGGCAGAGCATGGGAAACTGAAAAAATCCTTAACTTAGGATAAGCGCTACTTAGCAACAACTAAAACATCAGTGTGTTATCAACATTATTCTCACACTAAATTCAAAACACACTGTACCAGCTGCTAAGAAGAAAATTAACTCTATCCCAGCTGAAACCAGGACAATCACCACCCCTTATTCAATACCATTTACGTCATGCCCAGATCCCACAGTTTCTGATACATTTCCAATCAATCACCACCACTTTTCTTGTCTTTTACTATATACACACAGGCCCACAGTCTATGGGCCATCTCTATCAAATGTCTGTTGAGTTCATTCAGTCCATGACTTTGGGCTCCATCTGTCATAACAGTCTGTCTGGGCAGGAGGGATGGTGCAAAGTCGGCTCAGTCAGCAGAGCAGGATTGGCTTCGGTTCGGTGTGGTGCAGTGCGGCAGGCAGGTGACATTGGGCACAGCAGGAGGATGGTGTGTAGCGTTGGACTGCTGCATGCTGAAGTCAGTCCTGGTTTCATCACCACTGCACTTCACTTGGTTTTATCAAAGCTCATTCTTCATTAATCTAAGTGATTCTTACTGTAATACCATTGATATAGCATATAACAATTATAGTGATGATGACATACAGCGGCAAGATTACATAGCTATCAACATCATACAATTTAATCTATTGGCTATTCTCACCTAAAATCAAATCCCCTTGAGGCATACATCGGAATTCCCCATCCTTCCACATCACCCACTAAGTGCACACAGGTCCTTGAGCAAAAGCAATCCTACAAATGACTTTGCCTTTGCCTGAGGCAGAAGTAACCCAGACTGTTTTCCCCACAATATTTTTTATGTGCACTACAGGAGCTTATCTCCCTCTACAGTACATAAAAGTTCTGATTGGACAGGGCCAACTCAATTGACAGATCCTCTAGTGTTGAGTAACCAGCTGGCTTTCACTAAACATGTATCCCAATTTTTGAAAGTTCCACCCCCCATTGCTCTCAATGTAGTCTTTAACAGTCCATTGTATCGTTCATTTTTCCCAGAGGCTGTTGCATGATAGGGGGTATGATACACCCACTCAATGCCATGCTCTTTGGCCCAGGTGCCTATGAGGTTGTTTCGGAAATGAGTCCCGTTGTCTGACTCAAATCTTTCTGGGGTGCTGTGTCACCATAAGACTTGCTTTTCAAGGCCCAGGATAGTGTTCCAGGCGGTGGCATCGGGCACAGGATATGTTTCCAGCCACCCGGTGGTTGCTTCCACCTTTGTAAGCACATGGGACTTGCCTTGGCAGGTTTGTGGGAGTGTGATATAGTCAGTCTGCCAGTCCTCCCCGTATTTACATTTCAGCCATCACCTGCCATACCACAGAGGCTTTAACCGCTTGGCTTTCTTGATTGCAATGCAAGTTTCACATTCATGGATAACCTGTGTGATAGTGTCCATGGCCAAGTCCACCCCTCAATCATGAGCCCATCTATATGTTGCATCTCTTCCCTGATGGCCTGAGGTGTCATGGGCCCACCAAGCCATAAATAATTCACTCTTATGTTGCCAATCCAGATCTACCTGAGCCACTTCAGTCTTAGCAGCCTTGTCTACCTGTTGGTTGTTTTGACATTCTTCAGTGGCCCAAATCTTAGGTATGTGAGCATCTACATGACGTACTTTTACAACCAGATTCTCTAGCCAGGACGCAATATCTTGCCACAGTGCAGCATCCCAGATGGGTTTACCTCTGCATTGCCAGTTATTCTGCTTCCATTGCTGCAACCAGCCTCACAGAGCATTTGCCACCATCCACGAGTCAGTATAGAGATAAAGTATTGGCCATTTTTCTTGTTCAATAATATCTAAAGCCAGATGGATGGCTTTAACCTCTGAAAGCTGACTTCATTCACCTTCTCCTTCAGCAGTTTCTGCAACTTGTCATATAGGACTCCATACAGCTGCCTTCCACCTCTGATGCTTTCCCGCAATGTGACAGGATCTGTCAGTGAACACGGCACATTGCCTCTCATTTTCTGGCAGAATATTATAGAGTGGGGCCTCTTCAGCACACGCCACCTCTTACTCTGCCGATTTTCCAAAATCTTTGCCTTCTGGCCAGTCTGTGATCACTTCTAAAATTCCTGGGCAACTGACGTTTCCTGTTCGAGCCCGTTGTGTGATCAGTGTGACTCACTTGCTCCATGTGGCATCAGTTGCATGATGTGTAGAGGAGACCCTCCCTTTGAACATCCAGCCCAGCACTGGCAGTCGGGGTGCTAACAGGAGCTGTGCTTCAATACCCACCACTTCTAAGCAGCTTGAACTCCTTCATATGCTGCCAATATCTCTTTTTCAGTTGGAGTACCGTGGGCCTCGGATCCTCAATATCCCTGATTCCAAAACCCCAGTGGTCAGCCTCAGGTGTCCCCAGGTGCTTTCTGCCAGAGGCTCCAGGTAGGTCCATTCTCCCCGGCTGCAGTGTAGAGCACATTTTTAACAGCTTGTCCTGCCTGGACTGGTCCAAGGGCTACTGCATGAACAATCTCCCGTTTAATTTGTTCAAAGGCTTGTTGTTGCTCAGGGCCCCATTTAAAATCATTCTTCTTCCGAATCATTTGATAGAAAGGGCTTCCAATCAGACTGTAATTTGGAATATGCATTCTCCAAAAACCCACAATGCCTAAGAAAGTTTGTGTTTCCTTTTTACTAGTCCATGGAGACATAGCTGCTATTTTGTTGATCACACCCATTGGGGTGTAATGACATCCATCTTGCCATTTTATTCCTAAAAACTGGATGTCCTGTGCAGGTCCCTTAACCTTACTTTGTTTTATGGCAAAACCGGCTTTCAGAAGAATTTGGATTATTTTCTTCCCTTTCTCAAAAAATTCTTCTGCTTTGTTGCCCCGTACAATGATGTCATCAATGTATTGCAGGCGTTCTGGAGATTCACCCTTTTCCAGTGCATTCAGGACTAGTCCATGGCAAATGGTGGGGCTATGTTTCTACCCCTGGGGCAGTCAATTCCAAGTGTACTGGACGCCCCTCCAAGCAATTTTCCTGGAAAAACCCTCATCTGTGGTTGTTTTTCCTTGCAATTCACGTACCCATGCATCTAGGACCAAAGTAGGTTTTCCATCCCACTTCATCATATCTTCTCTGCGTTCACACAGATAAGACTACAGGGTACCCCGTGGTGCGTACCTTCTATATCTCCTCTCCCTTGAGCAGAGGGACGCTTATTCCTAATAGCTGAGATACTGGTCCGTACAGGTGGGAGGCAGAACTTATCCTTAAACTGGTGGAACTCTTTTCTTATTCAGGAAAAGCAGGAAATCATTCTTTGTTCTCCTGTTTTGCCTGAGTTTAGGCATAACTGATGAATGAATGCATTTTCTATGAATAGGATAGTTACCTATGGTTTGACTACAGGACATAACTATATTCATAATTCTAAAGTGACAGATCATTAGGATTGCAGTCTACTCTAAGAAACCTTACTCCTGTCTCAGTTGTTCAAAAATATAAAAACAGGTATTCCTTCTAGTTGCCCTGCCATTCTTAGCTGTGCTGATTGCAAGCTTTGAAAAAAGAACCAGCAATTCTCTGGATTGTTTCATTAGTTTCATTACTAAGTTAGGTATTTCTATCTAATTCAACAAGACTTGTGACTTTTTCAGCATCCTTTGAAAAATTCAAGAGCTACTAGCGCTAAAAGAAGACACAGACCCCCACCTTTTTTTTTTTTTTTTTTTCTGGATTTGAGCTTTTAATTGTATTATAAAACCATCATCTGGTTTTCTCTTTTTCACAGTATTAGGTGTTTTTGTCAGCAAAGATTAACATTTCAGCATGGAAATATATCCTGTTCTATCACACAATTAGAAGTGAATTTTGTATGTGGGATTTATTGCTTAGTGGTCATTTTCTTCTTACAAACCACTGCCATATGCTGTCATTAGGATGTCATTATAAGTTCAAGCAGAAAAAGAATTTTCACACTCTAGCTATTGCAGTCCCTGTTACCATATCTCAATTCCCATAACAATGGGGACAAGAAATCTTGTAAACATACTATTTTAAATATGCTTCATTCCAGAGTAGGATGCAACCACTAGGGTTTTGGTGTTTGGATTTTTTGGCAGTTTTTTGGGCTAAAATCAGGAAAACCTATTATTTAATATTTTTCCATATTTCTTAAGTATTTCTTTTTCACACAGTCCTTTCCCAAGTAAAACACAATTAAGGCAATTACTGTTGACAAAAGCATTGCTCTCAACAATGTTAGACATCGCTTCTCTAAACAACACGCTTCCATAACTTTGCTTCTCTAGTTTTCAGAATCTTCTGTCTAACCAGAAGATGTTTACTTTCAAAAATGCACTACGTAATCATCTCTGCTTATCACCTCAATGAGAATTTTGGGACCTTGGAGAAGTCATTGTAGCAAGAATACTTATAATGAAAACTCACTAAACATTTTGGAATATTTTTAATGTCCTAGTGAGAAATAGCATAGCCTTTACATGTTCTTTTTAGTCATTTGGTGGCAGTATTTGCAAAGCATATTCAAAGTTTTTCTGCCATGTGAAAAAATTATCCTTAACTTGGGCTTCATCACTCACACTATAAAAAGCACTCTTGTTCTCCTTGGCAAAGCTGTGATTTATACCAGTAAATGGAAAAAAAAAAAAATTGTTTTGTGGGCAGCAGTGTTAAGGACCAATAGCATTAAGCACAATTACTTTAAGTTCTGGTAGATTGCTTTAAAAAGGGTATATTGCTAAACCATAGCTAAAGGCCTTATTTAAATATTTTTTTCCCCATCTGAATCTGTAAGATAGGAATACATTCTTGAGAGGCTGCAACTCCCAATATTATGTTATTCCTGCTCTTGTTGCTTCTACAGATCCAGCTGTAGCTTGTAGCTTGTCTTCCATTTCCCTGGGGTTCTCTTTCCTTCTCCCTGTTCTACCCAGCCACCAAAGGCAAAGTGCTGTCCTGCTGAAAGGTGCTTAACAACAGTTTTTACCATTTTCAGGAGCATTTGTGTTTTTCATTTCTTTTTTCTGCAAACCATTTCAGAAATTTGCAGTAAACAGGGAACAAAACCAGTGTTACTTTGAAATACAAAAATATTTATGCATTCTTGACCTTTCCCCATATCAGATATACATATACACATTAGAATAATAAGCGTATATCAGTAAATGTTTGTATTTAAGTTTTAGCACTTTTTTATCTAGAGAAATAAAAAGTTGCTAGCAAAATAATTTATGAACTGCTATAATAAAAGCAGAATTTGGCAAACTCATATAAAATAAACTAGAGCTTGGATAGACTGAATTTATTCAAACTCACAAAATTCAAATTTAAATTTGTCCCAGTTTCTGCAAGTCTCACTGTGAAAAGTAAAATCAGTGGAGCTCTTCCAAGTTCAAGTTCATAGCTTTCCTGATTCCTGTGTAATGAAACATATCTATAAATTTATGGGAGCTATGAGAAAAATTCCAGTATAACCTACTAGAAGTTTATGAAGTCCCTGTTAAACAAGCAAGAACTAGAAAGGCCAAAAATCATAGCATTTTAGCTTTATAAATAAACACACAAATCTTTAAACATTCATCCTAAAAAAACAAAGCCTCAAAAAATTTTGAGTCTGAAACATACTGGCAAAGCTACTACAGAGCAATAGCATTAATCTTTTTTTCACAACAGGGTTCTTTTTAAATAAAGAATCAGTTCAGCAGTACAATTCAACTACAGCATTCTAAGCTCAGAATATTTTATAGTATCTTGTTATTTTACTGCAGAAGAAAAGCTTGAAAACTGTGGTACTTTCACAACCTAAATAGAATACTTCCAACCCCAGTTAAACTTGTTACTGCACATAACTATTACTCCAAATTTAAAAAAGAAAATAAAAATTGGAACACAAGAAAAAGAATAGCTGCAAACAACTAATGTGTTGGTGAACAACCTCTGTCCTTCCCTTACCTTATACAGATGTCGAGAACCTGTAAAAATTGTTAAGTGATGATCATTCCGGCTTCTTGATAAATCAGGCACTTGAGAACAGCTGCATTACTTTATGAAAAGCTCCATCATCATCTGAAGTACTGTACAATACCCACTGAACATTAAACTCCATTTTAATTTTCACCTGAGCACAACATTTTTGGATTTTCTCCTTTCAGGCTGAGGACATCTTGGCTGTTATGTGGACTTTAGGATACTGAAGTTAGAGGGTGGGACACTTCAAAACAAGGCAAGTGAGGAACTAGAGGGGTCCAGGGGAATGGAGCCAAGCACAGATCACACTAGAAAATTTTCTTTGGTCTTGCTGCCCATGCAAAGCAGGTCTGATGGTCCTCTGTGAGACCTAGGATGGGCTGTCTGCAGCCTCTTTCTAATAGCACCTTCAAGTGGCACCAAGCACTTACAGCAAGAAACTGAGGTAGGAGCCAAGCAAGCCATGCAAAAAAACTTGATAAACCAGGAATTACATCACACCATGGGTGCTATGTTTCGGGCAAATGAAAAACAAGAATGTGATCACAAACCAGGCCCAAGGAAGGCAGCTTCTAGGTAAAGAGCTGACAAGTTTGGTGCAGGACTGGGAACCTGCTCAGGAGTGGGAATCGGGGTCAAGCCAGCAGGAGGAAGAAGCACAAATGCAACAATGAACAAGTGGCAAGCTGAGCAGTCCACAGCAACACCTTTTTGACAAGAACAGTACATCATTGCCACTAAAAAGTGTGGCTAAAGTGGTGTTCAACAGCCTACACAGCTCTGACAAACAACTTTTAAAGCAGACTCAGGACAAGTATAATATAAAATGGTTTGTACACAAACCTCCCTTAATCACTGTGTTCTTCCAGAATATGGTCCTTTCCCCAGGTTGGCCATCTATCCAGCCACTTTCATTGTATTTGTGAACCCAGAAGACAAACTCTGTACCACCTTTTCTAGGTCCCTAGGAAAAGGGGTTTTGTCACCTCTGAGGCTGCTGTAACTCTTCCTCAGATGCTCTCAGTGAAAGGTAAGCTGCATCAGGAGAAACTAGTATTTACCAAATCACATCAAAGTACCTGTGGATACCACAGCCTGATGTCTTGATAATCTGTAGTGACTCTCCTATATTTCAAATCCATTGTGAACAACTAAATATCTGTTCCTCAGAGATATTTATTTAGTATATCCCATTTACAGCTATGTTACGGAAAGTGGCACTACTAAATGTAAAATCCGCAGGATATTTCTATATTTAATTACTGTTTTCTAAACCTTTTATGAGTGTACTTATGCAAATAACACTCCTTATATAACCTAATGTCTCAATTCAGCAAAATACAGAGGCATGTGTTAACTACTGAAATAGCTAAGCTGAGCTAGAATCCAGAGGTGGGCAGACTCTCACTATGAGATGAGAACACTCAATTTGCAGTAAGCACTTTGAAAGATCAGTTTTTCTTAGTTATGAAAATTTTGTGGGTTTGTTGCTTTCTTTTACTGGAGAAGAAAGGGAAATTGAATACTATTTTAGGAAAAAGTGTAAGGGTAGTCTGCCCTTCCAAAGGGGTTTCTTCCTTTAAATTTATTTGTTTTCCCAAAGCTGCAATATCCTATCTCAAAGGCTGAAGATGATATCAGTTTGGCTTAGCAAATATAGTATTACGATTACTTTGCTTTTCAGGGGTAATATAGCTCTTTTCTTCCAATAAAAAAAATGGTCTCAAACATGTTATAGGTTTATTTTTATACACCTAAATTAAAACAGAAATAAACACAAAGTAACTTTTCATGAAGTCCATTAAAGTTGCAATCAATATGACAAAAAGACTAAAATTAAGACTACAGATATAGTTGGAAGTCAACTTCTGTTTTGCAATCTAAAAATAGAGCGTCATCAATCAAAATTTAAAATTTCTGGCTATGCTTTGCTGGTGTATATATTTTTTCCTTCAAATCCTGTTTCTCCCATTTCCTTTCTCTTTTCTTTGAAAAACACCTATTTCCTATCTCTACAGTTTCCTGTATGTCACAGTTAATTTCAATGATCTACACCTGCTACACTCATGCCTTAGGAAATTCAACACCTTCTGGAAATTTCTAATGTTTAGTATCTGAGTTTAGTAATAAGACAGGATGGCCAGGTTTTAGTTGGTTCCTGAAAGAGAAAGATATCTTCCACTTTGAGGTGTTCCTAAGGTTTATCACAACTAATAAGAATGACACACTACCAGGACAATCTTTCTTTCCCTTCCCAGCAGATTAGAAAAAGAAAACAGTTATACTCGCGGCCTGACTTTATTCTGTTACAAAAGAGAATTTACATTAACAGAGTGGATGCCTTAGTTACCTTTCTTGTTGTGGCTGGTCTATTTATCTAGATTATATGATTTATTTATGTGGCCAAGATAACATTGAAGAAAATACTTGGCTTTTTAATACAACTAAAAAACCCCTACCTGTTCTTTCCAGGTGTTTATGAAAAAAATTAAGGATTAGCTTAATCAAAGCTCTATCATCTTCTAGTAGAAAGATAATATAACTCGGTCTCATTCAATGTTATTTCCAATGAAAGGAAAATGAGTATTTGGAGAACTCAAATATACTAAAAAGTAGAGCTTCTAAAGTTAGCAACAAACTCAGGAAAATTGAATCTACAGGTGCTTGGAAGTGCTAAAGAGCAGTACTTAAAACAAGCAAGTTAGGCATGATCCCATTATCTTTGCAAATTAGCTGTCAGTCTTTACCACAAGCTGCAAGAAGTAATTTGCTTGCACAATTGCTATTGAGTTAGTCTGTCCACACCTTAAAAAAAAAAAAAAAAAAAAAAGCATGTCATCATTCCCAGCATGCGTAAATCAATATATACTTGATAAACAGTCATTCATTTTACATTTTGAAAAGAGATTATTTTGAACTGAACATATCAAGCTTAATTCTGACAATGTTGCTGCAACTGAAGTGCACTTCATTCCCATTGCTAAACTGCAATTCTGAGATATTATTTAGTGTAACAGCACCATATTCTCCTCCACAAAAAAAATTCCATAGTACATTGTGTAAATATAGATATTTTAATTTTTCATTTTGAAAAGTTGTGTGCATATCACAGGAGAAAATGAGATATTTCAAATGGTAAATTTGCTCAAGTCAGAAACTGCTCTTTGTACAGGATTTTCCACTGTTCATATATTGCACACTTCTCTCAAGTAGAGTAATTATCTGAGCCCAGTTTTTCTGAAGGAACTGGTCACCAGAGGAAACAGTAGAGACATGCGTGTGCCAGCATCATAAATACTTAGTCCAAAAATGTGAAATTGATTTACAGTTCCCTTTTTTGATACTTGCTTGAGAAGAAATAGAACAGAATATCCTTTGAATAGAAGTGCAGCTCAAAGACTTCCAATTAATTTATTTCTAGGAAATTAATATTTTTCTTGAATCCATGGCATTTTCATTGTTTGCTATCACCACAGAATTTAGGTATTTTACATAGAAGCCTTTAATTAATTTTTCCCATTAAAAAGCTCTTTAAATTTTTGCTCTTTCTTCCTGCTTTCCTGTGTTGTATTTTTGCATCATAGACATACAAGGTTGGCATTTTCAGTCCACTTCAGTGGAGAAAAAAAAAAAGTCAATGGAATGACACTGTTTTCCAGAACTATCATGTGCTCTGAAGGAACATTTTTATGATGATATTTTAATTCTATTCTGAACCTGATCTGCTTCAATGTTTTCATCATCTCAATTTTCTGGAGACAGATATAAATGAGAAGGTAAGATTAAGATGAGGAAGTACCTCACCTGGAGTAGCTTTTAGAAGTGATTGACTAAAAAGAATTGAAAAGAAGTGAAATTGAATGGAGTGCTTTTCTTATTTTCACGGACTAGCTAAGATTATTCACACACACCGTTACAAACTATTTTAATTATCTTATGACACTCCAAATGATTCGTAACTACAATTACATGAATGTTTTGAACTTCCACATACTGATTTACTTTGAAAATACTAAGAAAAAACTCGCTCCTAGTTTGTAGAAGAAAATGTTTTGTTACTGTCATGGTCAGGTTACCATCATTATTGAAAAGGAAACAGTTTTGTGTATCCACAGTAAAGATTAGTATCATTCAAACTTTAGACTGTGTGTTGGACAGCAATATCCAACACGTCAAATCCTTGAAACTGTAGGAGACAACTGTGGAGACTACCTCCAGTACTCTAAGCAGACTTACCTCCCGTGCACAGGTCAGTTGCAGGTCTACCATTTACAAGGGGAGTCAGCTGTGCTGAACATATACCATGACCATATATATTTCATGCCCACAATAACCACTATAATCGGACTGAGGATCCCCTGGAAAAAAATAGAAATAGGAAATGAGATTAATAGATTTGGTGGGACTGCAGGGAATGACCATGTGATGAACTTTTCTGCCATTATGCTATTGCCTCAGCCTAACGGAGCTAGCTGCCGCTGCACCCTGAAAGAAGCTTTGCAGGGAAATGAAACATGAAGGGTCACATAAAGAGATGATTTCCATAGTGGACTTGTGTTCCAATGGTCTTTATATGTTTGACTAAAGATCATAGGACCACAAAACCACTACGTCTTATTTCTTATCAACATAAAGAATAGGGAGAGAGAGTATAAAAAATGGTGTTTTGTGATGGAATAAATCCAGGTAAACTGAGATCTCCCACTGGGAGCAGGGAAGGGCAAGGAAAGAAAGACAGGCTAGGAAAAGGAAGGCTTGCAGTACTCTGACATTGCTGCAAATTCCATTATTAGATCATGGACACCAGTAATAACCCATATTACAGAAACAAAAGCCTACCCTGCTTTGCATCACTGTAACTTTTCTGTTTATATTATTCCAATCTGTCACCTGTTTACAATAAACCTGACATTAGTCTGGAATAGCTGAGTCACTATAGTATCTTTCTCAAGCAGCCAGCTGAAATTTCACCAGTAAAGCAAATTTCTTCAAGCTGCATTTTTTCTAGTGGCCAGTGACCTCTTCACGACATCACAAGATATGCATTTGAATGATGTCTTCTGTAACTCACTCTCACAGGGCTCTTGCTGATAAGGTGGTTTAGGCTGTATAACAGAAATTTCCAAGCCTGTGCATCTTTTCTCCTAGGTTTAAAATAAAGCAAAACAAGCTGCATTTTCTAAGCACAATACTTCTGACTTCTGTGTGAGAAGCTGAAAGGCTAACATTTGAAGTTTTTACTCACTTCAGTACCTTGCTAAGGCATGTTCTAAATATTCTGTATGTCTTTCATAGTGCTATGCAGCCGTATAACAGGAGAAGAATCTAACTCTAAATCCTTAGCTAGAGTCGCAAACAACTCTTCAGTTTGTCTCTGTTTACCAGCTAGGCAAAACAAAACTTTCAGGAATTGAGAGAAAAATTCTCTGGAACAAGCCTCTTCAGCCTTGAAAGGTAAATGAAGTGTTTGGTTTTACATTGCAAATTATTTGTAATATCTTTAGTACTTTGACAGCTACTACAAATACAGTCATTAGCCTTACCCATTCTGTCATTTGGGGCTTAGTTCACATCATTGGTTCATCCTCCCACCTACTGCTTCAGAACCTTCGCAGTCTTCAAAAGAATATAGACAGAATTTCTCTCCCTACACAAAAAAAAAAAAAAAAAGTGGAGGGGGAAACAAAAACAATGACCCCTGTTTTAAGATATGCCCTTAACGTCTATGCCCTCTTCTTCCTAAACAGATGGCACCACTTCCCATGCCTCCCAACAGGCTGCTGTGGAACGTGTTGCTCAACTGCATGCCCGGTGGATGGGATAGTCCACCTAGTTTTCCCAGTTACCCTGGAGTGACTTCAAGTTGCTGCTTTTAACGTTCTCTTCAAATCTTTCCATAAGAGCCCTAGCTGCCCTCCCCTCCATGAGGATTAAATAAGACAAAATCTGAATCACTAGTGCACTGCACCTGCAGCCCAGATGATTCAGGGAAATATCCCTTACATAGACAGTCTCCCTTAGCTGTAACTACCACCACAAGCACCTGAGGAGAGGCTGTCATAAATACTGTCAGTTCTGTAAGTAGGAGGGCTCAGTATGGCTGTTGGAAGAGAAGCTGACTTCTAGGTGTGAAAGCCTAGCAGCTATTTGTCCCAAGGAAGGACTAGCAGACCAACTGATGGCCAGATGGAATATGCCAGGACAAAATCTAGCAGACTGACCCAGGCAGCTAATGATTTAATACTAACACCAGGAAGACCATCAGAATGGTTCCAAATGGGGGGGTTTTGGTGCTATTCTCATTGTTTTGGCAAAGTCCTTGTGTCACAGTCATGGAGGTGTTCCTCCTCATCACCTATCTCTTGCTGAGGGCCACCCACTGCATAGTGGCCCTGTGGTCCCTAGTGCTGCAAGACCTCCAGAAACACATTGTGTCTGAAGCAGTACTGCCTTCCCGATTTTTTTTCCACAGGTGTCTGAACTAGGGCTGTCTCAGTGTGGTGCCAGAGAACACTCCATCTTCTAAAGAGTGTTGAAAGGCAGGAAATGCAGCTCTGAGCATGCTGCCAGCAGTATAATAGAAAACATAGTTGGAAACTTAGTACCATGACAAACAAACTGGTAAATAGATTGCTATTATTCTAAAAGAGATAGCAATCTATACAGCAGATGGCAAGAAGATTGGGTGGAAGCAGATGTAATTTTAACAGTGATATACCTAAAAAATCCCATGTTTGTTTATGGCACACTAAGGGAAAAATACACATTCAGAACTCAAAAAAGCTATATGGGCTTTTGTTTGGGAAAAGGAGTGAAATCTGCCATGTCGGCAGCATAGCATGATAGGTCTTGCTATGGTGCCTCTGGCAATGCACTCAAAGACTATTTTGGTTTAGAGCTAGATTAGTGTTGTATGCATGAATATAATAGTACAATTTAAAATCTTTCTCTTTAATTCCAGGCAAAGTTGATTTTATGACTGTACAGAGTTTATCTCCTATGTTGGAACAGAGATACATTCCCTGAAGGAGGAGATGATTATACATGTAAGCCATTACAGACGGGGAAAAATGGCAGAAGAGAAGCTGATGTAAGCATTGTCCAAGAATGACCCTCTCTTTGGAGAGATGATCCTTCATGATCATAAATTGAATAAATATTCTTTCATGAATAAAGTATGAAAGAATAAAAGAATTGTAATTTCTTGTATTATTAAAAAGTATTTCCAACTTCAAACATGTTAAGAGAATTAGAGCCACATATTACATAGAGAGTAGAACATGATTTTTTATTATGATAACAAAATACTGTCCACAGCTGGGTTAATGAGTAGAGCAATTTGACAGTACTCTTAAAGGAAACAATCAGCACATGCAAACTAAAGACAAACTGAAAGATTTTACAAAACATGATCATTATTCTAAGTTCACAATGAATCCATAGCTGAGGAAAAGAACATTCAGCCAAGAAAAAGTGTTCAGTTATAATAATGAAAAGATAGTCCTGAAACTTTTTAAAGCAGTTGTCACAGACCTGTGGTCTGGGGACAGCTACAATCTGTGGTAGTATTACACTGAGTGGCTAATTCTATTTTATACTGATAACCAGAAAATGGTAGCTTTCTGCTGACCATATTCTCAAGCCTACAGACTTCCATGCTTCAGATGATCAGAACAGTGTTGAACCTGTAACTGTTATCGATAAACCCACACTGAAAAGTCAGCCATGACTGAATCACTTACTGAGTCCCATTTCTCTTATTTAACAGCTATTTTGTAGCTTTTATTTCCACAACTGCTATTGCATTTCTCTGCTATTTTCCCCTACAATGCTGATTTTTAAAAGTGATATGTAAGGGGCTGAGAGGAAAGGGAAGAAAAGCAGATGTGTTAGAAAATGAAAGGGTAGCTTATAACACATAGACAAGACAAGGAGAATTGGAAAAAAATATAACTGAGTTTCAAAGAAGAATCTATAACTGAAAGGAATCCAGAGAAAGGGCCAGGGAATGCTTACAAATAGGAAGAAAAAAAAAGGATCAGCTGAAATGAAGCAGATGGACCATTCTCATGGTATGGATAATAATAGGATTTATTATCACGTTAAGTGTCTCAGCCAAAAATTTAATTTCATTACAATTAAATTTTATTTAATTTTTCAGATTAGATTTAATAAACTTCAATGAGTTTTCTTCTTATAGTACCCTTGAATGCACATGTAATATCAAAAACCTAAAATGAATAATTTTGGTGTAATTAAAAATAAAGCCATGTTACTCAAAATATCCTTCTCCCCCCCCCCCCCCCCCCAGTCTTCAGCTATCTGTAGGACACAAATTATCAACAATCACTGCCTAATATAGATTTTTGTCCTTCACATGCAGTGAAATTCCTCATCCTCCCAACAAAATGATCTGTTTAGCAAGAATTGCAATTTGTAGCTACAACTCTATATTTCCTGATACATCACTGATTTATTGAATACCAAAGAACAAGAAGACCCTACAGTAAGAATAGAGTTTATGCTCAGATTCACCTTACATCTTTTATTCTACTGCAGGCATAACATATTGGCATAAGCATTAAAATAGACTACTGCAGAGTTTAGCTAGCTTTTGTAAAGGCATAAAAGATTCTTTAGCATAAGTACTCTCCACAGGTAATAGGCTTTTCAGACCTTTCTGGAGAAAATAGTTATATGTTGTTTCGTAAGGCAAAGCAAATAAATGTTTAAGGTTTTCAACAACTCAGATAAATGTTAAGCTTGTGTTAGAAAAAGAAAACTTCTAATTAACTTTCTAATTTAATTTACTTTCCATTTAGACTTTGAGTTTTGGACCGTGGTTTTAGTACATGAAATTTGAAGGTATTAAGGAAGGATATGTACCATGTCTTGAAGTAGTAAATAACAATTTATCCTTTTCCTTTTAATACTACATTTTTCAAATAATCCTTCTTTAATGTGTAGTGTTGATCAGAAGAAAACTTTTTAAATAGTTTGAGTATTTCTGCTGTCTAACCAGCTATACTTATAGTATGACTCAAAATCTCCATACTGTTGAGGCATTTGGTTTTGTGTCCTTCACCCAAATCATTCACTAGATGACAGTCTTGTATCATAGTAAGTTCTCTTGCTATGCAAGACATCAGACTGGCTCCTTAAAATGAGAACACAAATTTTAATTAAAATAATTAAAGACGGGGCTTTATTTTTTCATGAAGTGCTGCGTAGAGGACAGTTCATACTTATAAGCTAATATTAAACTAAATTTTAAAAAGATTCAATACAGCAACTACTGATAGAAAGCTGTCTTAAGCATAATGTAATGGTCCAGCAACTGTACATTCATCTGAAGCTGAGCTGTCATGCTCAAGACAAAATAAATGAACAAGAGTTTTACTTCATTTTTTTCCCATTAAATTATTGCAAATATTGCTCATTGTAGATTCAAAGTACAGTAACAGATTCTGCAGGAGCGAGTTACTATTTTTGTATATGACCTGAAGTAAAAAGCGAACAAATTACAAAATGCAAGTACCTGCTTTCAACCATGAACATTTCTCTTACCTAATTAAATTGGGAGACTGAAGTAATGAATCCTGTTACTTAAGCCCCTTAAATCTCGGGGCTTACCTGAGAAGTTAGGATTCAAAGGATTTCTCCAGTAACTTATGAGAACGTCTTCTGTACTAATGGAGATAATCACTAAATGCCTTTATCAATTCCAAATTTATTTCCCCAGCTACTTTTCCAGTCCCCCTCCAGGCTGGTAGACTTGACGGCACCACGTGAAGACTGCAGAACAGATTCAGCATACTTTATTTCCTCACATGAAGAAGGTCTATGAAAACAGGAACACCCAGTGCTCTTTGTGCAATATTTGAGGCAGAATATATGATATTATAGTGGCCCTCTAAATTTTTAGCATGTGCATAATCTGCAAAAACATTTCACATGAGTTATCTACTGTTCTAGACCTGGTCTAGCACAGACAGTGAAAGTGGTTTAACGTAGGATCCAGAGCACCGTGAAGATTAAGTTACTGCATCTCAGCAAGGGACATCAGCAAGTATATAACTATAGGAAGACTATCACGTCTGTATACTGCTCTTAACATTGGAGTTTAAGATAGTATATTTTACTCTTTTAAATAAATCTGCTAAAAAATTTTTTTTCTGCTGAGGAGATCATAGTAAACAAAGTTTAGACCTTTGTTTTCTTTGTACAATGTTTGGATTTGTACGAATTACATGAGCATTATTTTTTGGTAAGTACTATAATTCTTTCTTTGTAAGAAGTATGTGCAATGCCATCTTGTTCTGAGAGTGGGTGAAGTATTTCAGAAAAGTAATTTACATTTATGCTTCTATGAAGATTTAAGTTTTTGTTTGCACTAGAAAAGTTTTGTAAACCAGTTTGCTAAAACATTTGTACAAGCAAGATAGTTCTTTTAGAGATATAGTATATACCCAGTTTTCAAACAGAAAAAGATATACTTGGGGTAGAAATATTTTAGCTGATGAAGTTGCATCAACGGTATGGCTTCTGTTATCATAGTTTTGTGAGTTAAAATAAACATTGATTTCTTGGGTTTAGTTACCTAGCTAGAGTCATGAATAACACACTATGGTTTTTCATATATTTAGACTGAGCAAAAAAATAGTTTCTCATTGCTTGTGTAGCACAGTAGCTCCTGAGCATGTATTTTATGGATTGTGGTTGCGCTTTTTTTAAGAACTATATAGACATCACACACAGTTGTAAAAGTGTGAGTCTATTGTCTAAATTCAAAGATACGATGGAGATCAAACAGTAGAATAACACTGGCAGGCAAGAAAAGAAGAGGGAGAGAACTGGAAGTACATGTACCCACGTGCTGTCATTCACTGCCTCAGAGGAGGCACATGGGTGTTTGGGTGCATGGGGAGTGGCAGCTGCTGGAAGGAACCTGACAAGCATGGATGCCTGAAGAGATGCCCATCAGTGCTGAAATATCACTTCGTGGCTGTGAGAGTTGATAAGGAGCGCGCAGCCCTTTGCCAGTAAGAATACAGAATTCAGGTGCTGAGCGTGCTGGAAAATAGTCTACATCCCTCTGTTCTAGGCTGTGTTGGAGTATTTTAGTGAAGCAGCATAAGAAAGCTATTAGGACTGTACCTACATTTGCAGTTTTCTGCTACAGTTCAAACGAAATTCTTATGCTCTAAGCTAACCATTTTTAATGATAAATTTTATATATGCGTATTGCATTATTTAAATATATAAATTCTGTTAAATAAAACCAAAAAAATAGACATGACAAATTACAAAGTTTGTAGCAAATTAGTTTACACCAGAAAATAACACTGAATGCTATGAACTTCGTTATGTCCAGTGAGGTTTTGAGAGTTTATATCTAAATTCCCAGTAGGCCTTCCTCAGAGACAGTAAATCACAGCTTTTTTAAATAATTTTCAATCAATTTTAGACCAAAGGCAAATTTAAAAATTCCGGTTTCCTGTGGATTGCAAATAATGTTGTTTTTTAAAATTAGTTTTGATGTCATCTGTGTACTACTAAATGTGACTCAGAAAGATGAGAAGCACAGTTTTAACATTACATTTTGAAGTTAATTTCTGTTGAATCTGTGTAGATATACAAGTTCAAGAGGCCTGGTTTTGAACTTCAGGATAAGATCTGCAAAAGGACTTGACGATTTAATTTTATCTTTGTCCAGGATGACAGCCCTTCAAAACCTTGCTTATAATATGTCATCTTCTGACAAATACCAAACTGTCAGGCCTAATATGACATCTAGCTTCAATAGTCTCAACAGAAGTGGGAGCTGCTAATATTCCGCAAGTACTATTATGCTCAGAGCATGCCCAGATCACTAAGACTAACAAGACACAGAACACAGAAGGATACTTATGAAAGTGATTTTATGAATTGAAATAAAGGATTACACCTTGAATTTAAGATGGTGTTGACAAAAACATCCAGGATGAGTTATACATGACCTACTTAGAAAAATTCTTAAATCAAAAATTGGATCCAATACTTCAAAATATCTGTGCTTTTCAAAACACAGATTAATATTTGAATTGAAATAAATTCATATTTTTTGCAATTTCCAGTCAACAATGCCCCAATTCAGATGCTTAATACAGTTCAAAGTGATATTCCCTACATTTTTCAGGGTTTTTTCCCTTCCAAGCATGCCATCCACACTGCTTACTACCTGCACTTCTGCAGATCCATTGTCAACCCCATTGTTGAAATCCTTCAATCTATCTTCCACCTAATGAAAGTTGGTCCTCTTAGCCTTCATTCCTGGTGGACAATTACATACTGTCAGTAAAAAGCAGACAAACCTGTGGTCATCTTTAGCAGAAAGGTATTGGATATCTTGCGTGGAAAAAGTGAAAACATTAAACACAGTAAAAGGAGAGACATAGATGGCAGGAGAAATGACTGAAAGCATGATTAGTTCCTCCTGCTCCATTAGGTCAATTAGGTCATATGAATATGTGCCAAGTAATGGGCTTTCTTCCTGACCCTGTACAGCTTTCAGTCAACCACCTTTCTCCAAGCTAGTTAATTATATATGTCAAGGATGTATGATTTTAAAGACAGCTCTCAGGTTGACAGTGCAAGCAGATGTCTCAAACAATGATTCAGAAACCAGCAAAAATGTTGCTGATAACTAGGCACTAGAAACAGCCCACTCTAAATCTGCTATTATAATGAAAGTCTATAGCACCAAACTGTGAGAAAGAAAAGCTGATAGACATCTGCATTTGTTCAGAATAGGAGGACAAAAAGAGCAATAGTTTAAGCTATTAAAAAAAAACCCCAAAAACAAAAACAGGCAGAGAAGATGTGCTAACACAGGTATCTAACCTTTAGACTGCATTGCCAGCAGCAAGTGTCAACTGTTTGAGACAAAATCTCTACTGACAGTTCTCACATTGAGTTTTAGTTTTCTGTGTTAAACTACTCTGCTCTATAAAGTGCTGATTGCTTAAGAAACATAGCAATGCTAACTAAGACTTAGTAATTCCCTGATTACACTGCTCCCACATTGGTGCACACTTACACAGCAGGAGAGCGAGCAGCCAAACACACCTGAATAATCATAAACATTTTCATGATGAAAATGTACATCAGTAATTTATTATATCTACAAACATGAAATGTCATCTCTTGTAATAACAGTTGTAGTCAATGCTTTGAAGTTTAGATGCTACATGATGATAAATACCATAAGATACCTACCAATAAATTGCTGATTGGATTACGTCTTCCTGGGAATTCAAACACAACTTTATATATAAATTGGTGTTTATTCCTTAGTTATGTCATGCCTTGTTTCTTTTGGGGGTGTTTTCCTGGAGTAATTTGCTTCTCCTATTACTAAACTTTGCCCGATCTTTTTCCGCATGCAAGATTTGTTGTGTTATGATGCTTTGTTTCTTTGAAATCAAGTATCAGCTGAGAATAAATTAGATAGTTTTATTGTAACAATTACTCTGCTGGTCCAGAAAAATATCAGTTATTAGAAATTCATGGATACTCAAATAATTCGAAAGTACCCTTTGGTCTCCTCTTAAGGATTAACGTTGCTAAATCTAGGTTTATTAACATTCTCTTTGCCAGTCTTATTCTTCACTGGGGGATCGACAACCAAGGTAGTGTGGTTTCATCAGAAACTGTGCACTGAAAGATGCTGAGAGGTGGTTTGGAATGAATATTTCTTATTACATGGTAGAGGCCATGAGGTTTTCTGTTCAGTCTTGCCTTTGGGATTGAGGGAACAAAGTATGAATTTAAAATTACTTCATTTTAAGACGACCTCACCACTAATACTAAATTTCTGATGTGGCAAACACAAAGGATGAGACAGTCTTAGTTTTAGAAAGCTGATTTAGAATACTGGGCTGTAATGGACAGAGTGGGAAGAAACAACATGTAGAAGCAGGACAGTCATTTGATTTTATTCTTTCATATTGCTTAGTTCAACAGGGACCTAATATGCATAGAGATCTGGCAACCCTTGTTTTTAAAATTGAAGGCAACATTCATATTTACACAGATATTTCAGAAGGTAGGATGCTACATGGCATCATGGTTCAGAATTCCCCTGATCCAAAGAGTCAGATTTTACCAAAACATTATGAGGCAAAACATTATCCTTACCAAACTTCCTTGAGGCAAATCTTGTCTGATTTACTGACAATATGTTTTTTTAAAAACGAATGTCTTAGTGTTTAAATATCAAATCAAATCTTCTTCGATTTACTGACAACATGATTTAAGTACCAATATCTGCAGCAGGCTACAAGAGATGTATTAGTTGAAATGTTATGTTGTAGGCACAAGCCTCTCAATTTTAGGTAAATAATTTAGAATTTACAGGGTTCCTCAGAGTCTGCACAGAGTTTTTGTTATTCTTCACTTTACAAATTACATGATTAATTACTATTATTTCATCAGCTGAGAATGACCAACAGGGAAATAATCCAGGCATCAGATGTTATATTTTTATTTTGTTAAGTGTCTTAACATTACAACATTATGTTTCAGCCTAGCAGATTCTTTTCCTGTTTTTCCTGTTGTACCAAGGGAGGTATACAGCACAATTTGTGAATATTTCTAGACTTAGCAATTTAAACAAGTTAGGAACAAGAGAAGGAGGACAAAAATGTTTTATTAACATATCGAGACCTGTTACGTCTTCTAAAGAGAGTGAAACAGGTGAGAGGGGAAAAAAAACAAGCCTAAGAAAACTAAAAACTTTCACATAAGTGACTCCCTGAGAGACCCTTCAGGGTCCCAAGTCTCCAAAAAAATAGAAGTAAAAATATTGTTTCTAAATGAAAAATGTCCCAGGGAAAAAAACAAGCTTATTACTAAATGAGGGTTTACAATTTTTATGCCAACCAAGCTTCTGTATATTAAAAAAAAAGTTGAATAATAATGATATGGAATTGAGTCCATAATGCTCAAATTCTACAAAAGTGTTGCATAGGTGACTCTGTATGCACTCAGAACCACATTTCATTTTTATCTCTGAATAGTCAGCTAAGTGATACGAGAAGGGACAAAGCATGTATAGCACTTTTCTGGAATGGGTTATTGACCCCTAATTCTGCCAACCTTGAAGTCAGCTACACTTTCTGAGTTGTATTGAAAAATTCACCTTGTGAATTCTTAGGCAGCTCTGAAATAATAAAAAGTTGACGAAGCTGCCAGTTGCATCAGGTGCATGTTCTGCTCTTTTCTCCTCACTTTCTCTCCAATATATGTAACTTTCTCCCACTACCTTGACCCAACTCAGGAGGAGAGAAGTAGCAGGACATTATGGAGCAAGATACAGCTTACTAACCTTACAGAAAGGAGATCACAGCATTAGGCAGCTGCAGTCCTCTCTCTTTTGCATTCCCCTTCACAGCTTCCCAGAGGAGTTTTGAAGAATCTAGACCCGTGTGTATAAAGTGCTGCAGTCTGGACTGTATCGCAATCCGCATCCAACTGCCATATTTGAATTGTTGCTTAAAACAAAACAAAACACCACAACAAAACACGAACAACAAAATAAGAAGAATCAAAGCATTTTCTACCAGAAATTCTAAGCACAGTAATGAGTGAAACGCATGACTGGCGATCAGAGGTGCTTTTCTTTCCTATTTTTTTATAAAATTTAATGAAAAAGAAAAAAGTGAACTTTGTACTGCGAGACATTGCAAATATCAAGCATCAGCACTCTGGAGAGGCAGGACTAATTAAGCTCTAATTAAGCTACTATACAAATTTTTCTGGAAGGGGAAGTTGTAGAGGACCAATGCCTACTGAATTACATTTTTACTGTCTCCAATGTTATGGGTCTTCCCAAGTAAAAGTTCTATGATGAACTTTTTTCTTTCTAAAAAGACTAGGAACCAAATGGTTTGGAAAAACAATGAGGTAGGTACAGAGCTTTTCCTTTGATGTGTTGTTCTCGAAAGGTCACTTGGGACATTCCCATTTTTATCTGAGATGCCAGCAGGTGTCTGATCCCACTGAAATAACTCACCTAAGAAAGACTAAGTTAGCATAAAATGACTGCCCAGAAGCACTTCTGTGCCAGCTCTTGAGATGATGTTGTGAAACAACAGGTGTCCACGGCACAGGTTGTTAAATTTATTTAAATTAGTCACAGGGCTGTTTTCACACTGAATTGAAGGTGAAACTTTTAAAAATCACATGCATGCACAATCTTATGAAATGTTAAGCTTTCAGCAATTAATCGCTGGTGTCAGAAACCTCCCAGTAATTTTTGCAGTCTAAGCATGTTACCAGTTATAAACTTGAAAGAAAAATCACAAAACTTTTAGTCAAGTCACATTAGTACCTAGGAAATATTAACAATTCATGTCACCTACTAGCACTACTTCTTGGTTTATGCCTTGATGGCCTTAATTTTGAAAACTCAAATGAGACAGATGGAGCCTGCAGCATGCCCTGAAAGCTGAGAGGAACAGGTCACTTTCAATACAGACAGTGAAGGTGCACCAGGCAGGCAGCATCCGATGCTGAACATCCCAACAGAAAATGGTCTTTTCTGTGCAAAGAAAATGAGTGGAACCCCCTACTCCAGCCACATCTCTCAGCAGACAATACTAGAGAAATTGTCTCATTGGATTAAAAATGTGTGACTAACATAAATGTCCAACATACATTTACCGATCATTTAATGAAAGACAGCTATATTCCTACTACCCATGACTAAAACTATTAAGAAGTTTTTCTGCATACTTTGATGAATTTATGTGTAAGAAAAATTTTTATATGCAAAGTAAAATTAAAAAATTGAACAATAGAATGAAACAAAACATAAAATGACAGACCTAGTATTCTTGAGCATCTGGATATATTACTTACAACATACTAGCTTACAATCAACAAATTCTCACTTTACTCATCCATCATCACAGTATCAGTACATCCACTACAGTAAAGCATATGCTTTAGTTTTCAGTTTAACAGAATATTTAACTGTTATTTGTAGAAAGCTATAGAAATGGAAAAAACCAAACCATAACAAAACTTTTTGTAGAACTGATTTTTCCAAGGATATTTACAAAATAGTCCTCAAGTGTCTATATAGAAAAATGAATAAAAACTCAAAATCACCATTTAATCAGTTTTCCAAGGGGTCACTGTTCTTTGCATCTCCTTTGCAAGAAAAGAAATTCTGTAGGATTGTCCTTTACCTTTTTCCTCTTGCAGTCTTTTACTTATCTGTAAAAAAAAAAAACAATAGAAAGAGTATTTGTTAGCAAACCCAGGAGAATATCTTGAATAGCATTATTATCTTTCAGTTCAAAAAGATTATTTAATGATATGTAATCTATCCCAACATCACCAACTGATCAATATCAATAATTTCTCTTCACTCATGAAAAATAGTAGCTCTTTCTGCTATCTTCATTCTCAGAAGATCAATAAAGTAATGAAAGCCATCTGAAGTCCTGTTTCACTGAAATACAGATATTCTAGCAAGTGAATTAGATTATCACCTCCAAAAGGAAAATCTTTTCTGAAAGCACGTTTCAATACAGTAATGCTGATCCAGGAAATCACAAAATAGGTTCTGTTAATATTTTCAGCTTTTCAGAAAAACAAAAAGAGACGTTTCAGGCTTGAGAATTTTGATTGACACAAGTCTTTCGATTAGGGAATACTATTTTTATACAGAGAAACCTGTAGTTGATTAGAAAATAAAGAATATGATACTTGTTTGATTGGGATATGTAAACTCAGACCCAGCACTGTTTTAGTACCTGATATTTTGATAAGCCACTTGCAAGGTTAAATTGTAATTATGTAACCAAGGTAACGTTGATGAGGCATTTATGAAAATACAAAAGGTTGGTCTTTAAAGCCAATAAGAATTGGGCTCCTGATGTACTAATTATTGTGGTTAGGAAACATTTGAAAAATTTATATGTAAAATAAGGTAGAAGGTTTATTTAAGGGAATAAATGTTTAGAGCTCTTTTTTTGCCAGGAAATGGTTCACCAGACCTTACCTTTTAGGAACATGAACCTGTGGGATTTAAATGCATGAAAACACAACTATTTAAATCACAAGTGCTTAGTTTGCCTGATTTAAATCTGAAACTAATCTGGCCCATTGCATGTTTTGTAGCCTGCTTGAGGGGAAAAAAAAGGAATAAATATGAGAAGGAAAAAAAGGGAACTCAATTTTCCCTGAAGCCTCTTGCAGATGGATGGACCTCACTACCATAGTCATGAAGAATGAGACCTGGACCTGAAGAAAATGCACTCAGCCAATATTGCATTATTTTGGAATGCCAGAAAAAGCAAGCAAACACACACAAAAAAACCCAAAACCAAAACCAAAACCAACCAAACCCAAAACACCAAACAAACCCAAACACCAAACTGTGGTTGAGTACAGCATTAAGAAGAAGAACCTCTTCATATGTTTCTTGCTTATTTCCCTATGTACAGAAGCTGCTATCAAACATCACTACTTAGCTGTTCCAACTGAAAAGATTCCAGATGTAGTTAAAGTCAAGAGAAGTTTAAACACTTAAGATGTAACCCATTAGTGTTAGTCATTTATTCATACACTTGTTGGTAAACCTGACTAAAAATATCAGTGAGAGTTTATTGGAGTTTGGATTTTATTTCCACACTGCAAAAAAAGGTTCATTATAACTAGAACACCAAACATCTAGATTTGCTATATGAAGCTGTTTTAGTAGCTTTTAGTACTTGTAATCCAGGATATATTTCATTTATAATAATATAAGGTGGAGAGAGAAAAATAAATAATTAAAACAATAAACCAGAAATATTTTAAAGAACTTGCATCAAAGCAGCTCAATTTCTAGGACTGAATACAATTGTGAAAATGTTAACTATTGTCTTGTACAAAGAACAACTAAATATTATAGGGACTGAAAAATGGTCTACAGTTAGCATTTTATATCACCTTCTTGTTATTGGGTTGGGATTGTTATTGAACCCGCCAACAGTTCCAGAACTTCGTGGATTCACAAAGTTTATACAATTGGGACTGAATTTGTGTTTGAGTCTTGAAAGAAAAAGTGACTTTAGCCATTGCTCTGAAATCAAGTGAAGCTATGGTGACCTCATCACAGTCTACACCTTCCTCAACGGGGGCAGCGAGGGGGAGGTGCTGATCTCCTCTCTCTGGTGACCAGCAATACGGACACTTGGGAATGGTATGAAGCTGCATCAGAGGAAGTCTAGATTGGACATTAGGAAAAGATTCTTCATTGGGAGGGTGGTCAGTCACTGGAACAGGCTCCCAGGGAAGTGGCCATGGCACCAAGCCAGCCAGAATTCAAGGAGCATCTGGATGATGCTCTTAGTCATATGGTTTAGTTTTAGGTAGTCCTGCAAGGAGCAGGGAGTTGGACTCGATGGGTCCCTTCCAACTCAAGATATTTTATGATTCTGTAATTTCAGTATGTTGATATTTCTGCTTGTATTTAATTTTGCCTAGATTTTCATTGGTATCAAACATGAAGAAGCTGAGTAAAAATATGTTCTTCTATTCTTTAAGGTCATTAGAGATAGGTAAAGTGTTTGTGAATTTTTGGACCTTTTCATATTGGCTATGATCTGAATATTAAACAAAGAGGAAATCAAACATGTCAGAACTGACTAGAAATAGAAAAGCTTCATACTGAATTACTACAGTCTTGCATTTTCTTCTAGAGAGCAGTCATAACTCTTTAGAGTTGTTACTAATACCATAAGAACTACTGATTAATGGGAGACATCTTGGCAAAAAAAAGTGAGCATTTTAGACTCTGTTTTGAGAGTACTTTTTAATTTTATCTGTCTTAAATATATAAAGATAGTATGTTTAAGTTTATCGGATAAACAGATGTAAAGATGTCTTGGAAAAGTCATATAAAATACAGAACACAACCTCACTTTTCAGAAGTGCCTGATGCTATGCTTTCTGAAGGATCTTGATGGCAAAAAACTCTTCTGTAGCATGAAAATTCCATCAGGTCACAGTGGTTTTGCCAATATATATTCAGCTAATCTCAAGTGACCAATAAATAATTATCACAAGCTGAACATAAACAACAAGATCATAGATCCAGAAATCATGTCTGAATATCTTCTCCACTTCAGAGAACATGGGTGATCAAGACTTTTTGGTCCCTATTCCTGTCACCACTTACCTGAGTCAAAAGAAAACAACAGAAAAGCCTGTCTTGTAAATGAGAAGACCACTGTCAATCAATGAAGAAGCCTGCAGATGACAAAAGGAATAATTCAACCAAATACATAACCAGAGTTTGCTTGTGTCACATGTGCGTTCAACAGCCATATATCTGCTGTTTTGAAGTAGGCCATTACAGCTTAGACCTGACTGGATATAACACAGATGAGGTGTAAATAATTATAAACTAGGCTTAGGACTTTGTAAATCAAAACACTTATTAGGTGGCCATCTCATCTCTTCAATGTGATGGTGCAGAGCAGCCAACCTGAACGGAAGCATGCAGTTGCCAACCATTTTTTAAATAAATATACTAAAATCTCTTTAGGTACCTCCATATTCTAACCACATCTCGCTCGATCATTGTATGCACTTTCTAGTTGATTTTCTAATGCAGTTAAGTATGTATTAAGTATTAAACCTTGTGTTTTGTAAAAATACCATTGCAACATTATAAATTTAGGAAACTGCAACACCATTCAAAATGAAAGATTATTATATAACTAAATAAACTGAATATAATGACTCATTTTCTTCATTTCTCCATGGATTTGGAAGCCATCCTTTCCATAGTCTCCACATTCTGCTATTCTTGCACTATTTGTGTTTTATGCACTGTCTACTCTGATATCACACATATGTATTGCCCTTAGTGAAACTCCTTGGTTGCAACTGGGGACAAAATTTGGCATAATATACTATTACATGAAAAATGTGTAGGTAGAGAAGAAATAATAAGCATTTAAAATGTTCTAGCTTGTCTTTAATCCCTGATTTTCTTCATATTCCAGGTTATTTCACTTATTCTACCGATTACAGTTATATGAATGCTATTTCCATTAATTTAATGCGTGGGTTGCTTTTCTGTAAAGGGCTTGTGTTGTGTTATGGATATTCAAGGTAAATGAATGATTCCTTGATTTACTTACATTTTAAACATGTTATTGCATTGCCTACATCTATGAGAAGTGCTCATAAATTTAAAAAAGGGATCAAATGTAAATTAATAAATTATAAAGTCTGTGTACTTTATTTCTTTTAGATAGCATGAATATACAATGATTTTCCCCACCATACAAGCAGTTAATGGTTTTAACAATGAAAATGTTAGTATGTAAAGCCTCATCTTTGCTATGTAATTCTGTTGACAAACCATAAAGTTGAATGAGATTTGGGACTGAGCAGCTTTGGGAAGATCCCAAAGGAAGCCTTATTCTCATTTCAAATTTTTCATTAACTATACATCATGGAGAACCTACCCCACTGTGATATGTACAACACAAAGAGCACAGTAAAAGGTGGCACTCTAAGCAATCTGCTGAATTATACTTTATTTGATGCATGATATGTATAAACTATTCAGTGTTTTGGGTATACTCCATATAAGGCAGCTGCAAGATAGAATGTTGACTGACTTTGGACTAAAGTATGTTGTGACAGTAGAGGGAGTACTGCCTTGTAAAATTAGATCTAAAATTAATACAAAAATTGTTCTTTATAAAAAAAAATATGTTTGGCTATGGCCAAGTGTCTGGCATGGGTTTCAATGTTGAAAAGACTACAAAGAAGGAAATACAACTGTTAAATCCCATTTTTTGATTCACAGGGAATAAAAAGGTGGAACTGTACTGTGAAATGCTCTAAACAATTACCTGAGAAGTGCTCCAAGGCCTTTTATCCTTTTTCCCCTTAAGTGTGAAAAGGTTCTTTCTGCTTTGTGAATCTGATTTCAGAGATGTACATGAATTAACATAAAAACAGGTGGTTCAATGTTCATGGATGTCCTAGAGTCTAGTCTTTAAATCTAGTGCAGAATATATCCTTTAATATCAGATTTAACATCAACTGAATCCTTATAATTCATTTCAGGAACATTACTGAGCAATCTCTCAGATGAAACCTGGCATCCTAACAAGGTCTCATCTTGAAAATATATATGATGGATGGTTCTGAATAATTCTTCTTTGGAAAGTCTCTGATCACAGGGTTTCTAAGTATTATCAGGTCTGACCTATCAGCTGGATTTCAAAGTAACCATTTCTGTTTGTTTCCTCAGTTGTGTTAACTTTAACCTGGATTGTTTCCCTAACTCATTTCAACACACAGCTGCACAAAAGATTGTGCCAACAAATGAAAAGTAATGGCACAGAAGCGGGACTAAGCCAGTAAGTGCTTCTTTTAGCTGCAGTACAAACTTAGGCTGCCTTAGAGGCTTCCTAGAAGCCTGGCCAAACTAATGCTCACCCTTCTAAAGTAAGAGCAGGCTAAAACCCTCTGTTTTCTTGGACAGTAGTTCCATTATATCCAGTAATAAGACAGAACTGAAGCAGCACCAGGACAGTAAATGCCTTTCACAGCTTGTTGCCTGCTCTACAAGATTGCTAGTCTACATAGCAAGCTAGAGAGAGGATGGACAGAATGGAGCACAGCAGCATGCCAGCAGGCACCGCCACCCCTGGGGGAAATAGCAAGGGTCTTCCAAAAACACATTGCTAAGTATGCAACTGCATTGGAAGTGCTAAGACAAATTTGAAGTAAACTGTTTGAAATGTAAGTAAGCTTCAGGTTTTTAAGCAGGGTCTGTTGTAGTGTGAAAGTAAGGGCAGCTGTATGGATATTAGAACGCGAAAGGAAAAATAACTTGCTGTGTTTTATTACAGTTATTATGAATATGTACTTGGTATGCCTACAGCTTTCAAGAATATTCTTTAATTGGGAGAGTGAGTGAGATGTTAATGAAGTCAGATCATAGGCATTTAAGTAAATGTTGTTTTGATTTAGATAAGAATAGCTCTCCAAAGTTATTAGTAATTTCTAATAAACAAGATCTTTGATTAATTAAAAAAACAAAACACAAGAGTGAATGCAGCATAACTAGTATCAAGCCATAGATCATAGTTTAATAGTGTTAGCAAAAGACCCGTACAGTTGCCTATGAAAAATACAGCAAAAACTATTCAAAATAGGAAAAGCTAAACATACTACCAGAATGATATTATTTATATGTCCTGTTGTGGAAGCTTTGACTAAAATGAAATCTTGCAGGTATTACTTGAAAGCTACTGTATAAAGCCCAGAAAATTTCACCAACTTTATGGTATATATTATAATGCAAATTCAATGCACAACATGGTCTAGGATATTCCTGATATGTGAAAACATTGTAGAATCCTAAGGGATTCAGTCTCCACTATCATTTGGCTGTTAAACAAGAACAATTATAATTGCTACTCTGAGATATGTCAAAGACAGTCAGTAATTTTACAGTCTTATTTTAGTATTAGGCTATCTTTGAAAAAATGAATGTTCAGACTGGCATTTCTGTTGAAACAGAAAGCTTACATAAAAAAAACCCCAGTGAGTATCAGTATAGCAAAATGGAAACACCAGTGACGCAGTATTACCACTGAACTGTGATGACACAAAGTAGGAAGAATGCTTTCTTTTTTTGTGCCATGCAGGCTTACCATTTAGCAGGTGGAGAATGAGCTACTTTGTCCAAAAAAGCCAGCCAAATGGTGATTTGCATGATTACACAGAATTTGTCTCATTAAAGCTTCAGTGCCCAGATTATCAAGTCTCTTTTACCTCCTTTGCATTTTTGGCAGAGAATACACATGTGACTTGCATCATTAAAAGTCTAAAGAATCCAGTTTTGAAGAGCTGATGGAGACTAATTTCTTTGAGACAAGCACAGTGTAAAAATATATTTTATCCAATAACTTGGTTTTTTAAAAGTTCAGAAGGCAGAGGTAGAGACTGGCAACAGGACTTCCAAAAGATTTCAGACTGATGGAGGGAAGAAGTCTCTCAGTAAAAGCCAGTCCCAAACTTGTTCTGTCTAGTGTTAGAGATCAAACGTGAGGCACAAAGACATAGTCACTTTAAAAAAAATTGGTTACGAGAGCTTTGAGACAATATAAATATGCTTTCAGCTAACAATCACCTCAAGAAAACAATGAAAGTAGCATCTGTTTTCCTTGTTGTGGTATAAAAAGAAACAGATGCATCCATATTTCTCATTTCCAGTCATTTTCTACTCGTACCTGTAGTATTTTGTATCAACACCTTCCAGAGCTATAACTTCCATCAGAAGACACAATGTCACTGGTGCTCTCACTACTAAATTGCCTTCCATGGTCATCTTGACTTGGAGATGGAGTTATCTCCACTACAGGGAATTCCTCACTGTCCTTTAAGTGAGAAGGCCATTTGTACTGTGTGGAACGGATGTTTATTGATGCAACTGGTAATTCAAAAGTAGACCTTCCTAAAATAAAGTGAAGTCCTCTGTGGATTCATTCATAGTCTAACTTACCCATGTTAGACGTTCCCTCTAAAACACTGAAATTCCAGCCAACTTACTTTTGCCACTTTGATTCAGAGAGGGAATCAGTTATCTTCTTAAAAATTGTGTTTACTGTAAACAGATCCATTCAGTCCTCAGACAACCTATTCATGAAAAAAGTTTGCTTAGTATTCAAAGATGCCATCGGTCAAAGTCCTAAAAAAGAACAAGTTAGCTCTATGTACAAAGTAATTATTAATGGTCATTATTAATACCAGCACTTCTATTGACACATTTTCCAAACATTTGTGATACAAATATTACTTCACACAAAAGATATCATGCATTACATATTACTTCAGCAGTACTAACTGAAACAAACTACTATATTAAAGCTTTAGAGATGACAGAGATGCTTGCAGTTCCTCCTAATCTGTTATTAGGGAAAAAAATGCAATAAGGAGGAATGATCCTCTTGACCTTGGCATTCCAATTAAAACCCACTATTTCCCTCCAGGGCTTTTGGAAAAAACTCTGTGTAGTTTGCTGGCAGAGATCAGCACAGATTAATAAGCCTCACACTATGGAGTTCAAAACTATCAAGACACCAAAATTAAGAACTTAAATTCTCCTTTACACATTTTTTTCCTGGACTGCCATCTGTATAAACCAGCATTGTCCTATAAGCTGCACAATACAGCCAAGTGGAACTAATGTACCATTTTATCCTCTATGAATCTATATTTTCAATAAATCTTGACAGCACAAATACAGATTTAAGCTTAGGAAAGAACACAAATCAAAAGATTAATCATTTTTGTACTATTAAAAATAGTAATTTTTGTTAAACATTTTTGTTTAATTGTTTAAAACAAAAGAATCACATGCACCTTCAAAATCAAAGGTGCCATTGTGTTCCCATTGAAAATAAAGTTGTTTGGTGATTTCTCTGTGAATAACTCTTTTCTGGTAAATGGAGGGCTTCATTTCATATGGGTTGTGTTAACAGGAATAGCCATGAATACTGAATATAAGTATGCTAGAAAAATGCCATTTCTAGTTTTAAAATCCAGTTTCACAGAATTTTAACATAAATTTCTGTCACTTGAAGTCAGCCCATGGATATTTTAAGTTCAGAAAGCACCTGAGGTTCTGAACCTTTTTGCTCAAGCCTCAGAAGGATGACTGATACAGAATTTGATGGGATTAGGAGTCAAGAAAAAGGACTACTTACATGGCACCCCAAATATAAGAACTACTAAGTATTAAGTTCCTTATTGTAAAGCAAAAGAGCTATTGAAGAATTGGCACTGATTCAGCAGGAAAAGACCACTCTGTAAAATACATACTTATAAATACATATGAGAAATGCAACATGCCTCTGATATACTTTGGAAAGATCCTTAAAAAGAACCTCTTTGCATTACTTTATATAGACAAACTATTTTGTTTCTTACCACTCGAGTCTTGAATTTCAGGTTCATTCTTAAAAAAAATGAAAAATTAAAATAAAAGAGAATAGTAATTGGTACAGTCAATATTTTTTGAATGAAACATTATTTCACTGGCAACTGGAATTTTGTCAGAAGGGAGGGGGAATAGAATAGAATAGAACAGAACAGAACAAAACAGAATATTTCAGTTGGAAGGGACCTACAATGATCATGTAGTCCAACTAGATGCCTGACCAATTCAGGGCTGACCAAAAGTTAAAGCATGTTGTTACAGGCATTGTCCACATGCCTCTTAAACACTGACAGGCTTGGGGCATCGACCACCTCTCGAGGAACCCTGTTCCAGTGCTTGACCACTGTCTTGGTAAAGAAATGGTTCTTAATGTCCAGTCTAAACCTCCCCTGGCACAGCTTTGAACCATTCCCACGCATCCTGTCACCAGGGAGAAGAGATCAGCACCTCCCTCCCTCTCCACGTCCCCTCCTCAGGAAGCTGTAGAGAGCAATGAGGTTGCCTCTCAGCCTCCTTTGCTTGAGAGATTAGTTTTATATGATACCAAAGATCGATCAAACTTCCCTTGAGGTCTGAACATGCCCTCGCACATTAGTAGCTGCCAGGAAAGGAGCCCACTTCAGCTCATGGACATGTAGCTAATGACTGCACATTTAGCATCACATTTGTTGTTTTTTTTTCTCATGGTAAGAAATACTATGGGGAGTAGTTTCAAGCTGATACCTTAGCCGTTTATTTGGTTCAGTTCATCTTCTGATCTAACATCTCAATTCTATCAAGGCTCAAAGAAAGTCTCATCTGAACATAATTTTAAAGTATTTCCCTTTCAGCACAGACTCCCATACTTACTCCTTTGAAGTAAATTCTTAATCTAAATAGTTATGTAATAATTCATATCCCATATGTTTTAACCAGTCATTGGAAAAGTAACTCTTACTATTCTGATTTTGGGCAAAAAAATGATTCAACTTTACCAGATAATGACTTTTAGTAATGAATAACACTTTCATAACCATATACCTTATTTTACTTATAACACCGACTGGTTTTATTATTATTGAGTAGAAAATGTGTTGCAGCTACCAAAAAAATCTTATTTCAAAGTTGCAACCACACATCTCAGAAGTAATGTACTTATGTAAGGAACTAAGAAGTTTCTTATCTTTGAATGGGAAATACAAATTTAAAAGTAACTGAAGTAAAATACTTGTCAAATATGGTTTTATTCCTAAAGTTCTTTGTACAAGAAAATGAGAATATCAGTAAAATTTATTACTTTCCACAGGGAAATCACTCTTCACTTCTGAAAAAAACTTAAATGTGAAAACTCATTCTTTCACAAAGCTTCTAAATATCAGGATCTTTCAAAAAAGTAATTATTTTGCATATACTAAAAAAATTTTCTCTATACTGATATATTAGATTCAGTTATATTGATTTTTTACTTCTAAAAAAGTATGTTTTTCTTTTTGACCTATTCTTCTTAGATTTGCTATGTATGTTATTTACAACTTATAACAAATAGATCTAGAAAAATAATATAAAAAACCATAAACCAGTAAGACCTATATACACCTTCCAAGGTACAGAAGAATAAACATAGCACAAATTTTTAAAGCAAATCAGTTTAAAATATGTGTCTAGAATATGTGTAAACTGCTGTTTTCTCCATTCAACCCAGCAAATTTACCTACATGTTTTTCCAAACACTCTGAATAGTACAGTTAATAAAATACCCAATCAAAGCTACATGTGTGTACTATAATATTTTCTGGACATAACAGTATGAAAGTAACTCTAAGCATCTTACAGCTGATTATGGACACTGACAAAACGTAACAATAAATCTTAAGCAGTAGAACCGTATCACCATTATCAACACTGAGTGTTACTCTACTAGTGAAGAATTTTCATCCATATTCATGTGTTTCTTATCAAAAATTGAAATATGTATTTATCATAAACCATGTTTTTTATATGATTTTTTTACTCTGAAGGACATATTTCTAGGAGAACACACAATTTAAAGTTCTTCAAACATTTAAAATACTTACTTCTGCATATGTATTGAAGTTTTGTCCATTATCTTTTTCCCAGCTACTTTCTGAAGGCTTTTTATACCATACAGGTCTGAACTTTTTTGTACTTCTTGCATCAGTACCTTCTCTGACATCACAAGAAAAACCTTTCAACAGAAAAGCCAGCCACAGGAGAAATGTAATAGAGAACTGAGTCCTTTCCATCTCCATTCAGATAGATATCATTCTGCTAAGTGTTTTCATAATGAAGATCTTGAAGTCTGGATTTAAATAAAGAGAAGAAAGAGGGGGCACATCTCTCATTATAGCAAGCTACTGATATAATAATATCATAATGTTTTAAAGACTTCCTAAATTTCCACAGAAGGAAGCCTTGAAAATTGCATTTCCCCTTCTAACCTTCTGTTCTGAAAATACACTGACTTCATGTCTACCTGTTCTCTAAATCCTTGATGATTGTATCATCTTTTCCTTATCTCCAATGGGACTAACCTTCTTCCCATCTTTCAGTTCTCCCTGTGTACTGCCTTTCCCCTCCCTTCTTCCTAACATAACCTCATAGTCGAAGGCAGCATGGCTTGTTCAGTTATAAAATATATATCATAGAAATACAGGTATATAAAGGAGTCATCTGGTACTGCAGGACGTACTCTCTTAGAAAAAAGGATTATGAAACCTCACTCTGGCTGCTCCAGGTGTGAAGCATGTTTCTTTGAACTTTTCTCTTTACTATTAACAGAAATTGTTGTGAAAGTCAGGGAAAAAAAAAAACAACCAAAACCCAACAGACACACACACCCAAAACACACACAAAAAACCCCCACAGAAAGATGTTCTGCTGTATACATTTCTCCCTTGGGGAGAAGATACAAGAACAAAGAATCTGAGATGTGTTTTAGTTACTTTGATGAGTGAACAGCATAGAAGGTCGTCAGATAATGAAGTGACAAATTTTAACACAGCAAATTTAAAGTAGAAGGGGCTAAAAGGTCTCTTCATCTTTTCATTGCTACCTGGGAAGAAGCTTCCCACAGTCCTTTTTATTTTACCTACACAAACATTTTTTATGAATAATGTTCATTATTTTGTGAATTATTTTATGATTAACAATTATTTTATGAATAACAGGTGGGAAAGTTTCAAGAAAGAAATTTTGCTGAACGCAATACGAGTTTTGAAAAGATGTGTAATAGCTGCTTATGAATAAATCTGAAACACAGAATAGAATCATAGAATGGCCTGAGCTGGAAGGACCCATGAAGATCATCTAGTCCAGCTCCGGAATCCACACAGGGCAAGTTAAACCATGTATCTAAGAGCATAGTCTAAACAATTCTTGAACACTGACTTGGTGCTGTGACCACTTCCCTGGCGAGCTTGTTCCAATGCTTGACCACTCTCTCAATGAAGAACTTTTTCCTAATAGCCAATCTGAACTTCCCTTGACACATTTAAGCCTCACATTCTATCACCAGACAGCAGAGAGAAGAGATCAGCAGCACTCTCTCACCTCCCCATCATGTTGAACTTCTAGACAGCAATGTCTACATACTGTGACCTATTTCTGTTTTTTTCACAATTCGACTTACTCCAAACTGTGGAAGGTCAGACTCATTCTAACTTGCAGAGCACTACACTGATTTCTAATGTTGCATTTTAGAGAAATACACATTGGCCAGTTACTGGTTGAAACGGACATCCTGAAAGAATGAGAAACTGAGAGGAGAAGGGTCACATTCGCCTCCATTAATCAACTATTGAATAAATATACAGTTGTTAATAATGTTGTTAAAAACCTTTTAAATATCTCAGGATTTTATCTGTTTTGCAAAAGCTTACTAACAGTTAACTTGGCTGTAGGCATTAACAAGTTTTTTTTGTGTTTATAAACTATGATGCTCTTTGTTTTCATGTGACAGCCAAGAATAATAATTCATTACTTTGGCTCCGAGATGATTCCAAGCACATCAACACAAGTTTAAATCAAGAACTACACGTCTTGCATTTGCCAGCATTAATCTTGGGACTCTTACCTCTTTCCTGAATTTAGAATGCAAAATACTAATTAAAAAGGAAAGCTTTAAGAATTCAAACAGTGTAGTTTCCTAAGTGAAAGACAGAGATCTCTGAGAATATCGAAGAGCAGATGAGAAGTAAATGAAAAAAATTAAAACTATAAAATATGAATTCCATTTTACTAAACGTTCAGTGTAATAGTTCTGGACTTAGCTTAAGAAATTTTGCATATGCCTTAACTAGGAAAGTTCTTGTTCAGCCACATTGAAGACTTTTTAATGCAGTATGATTGTTCATTACTTGAAAAAAAAGATATATTGCTTCAATCACCAACATCTTTAAAGCAAGAGTTCAGTAGAAATCATGAAATGATCCTAGGCCACTGCAATAACGGATCATTCAAAACCTGTTAAGAAATGAAACATTTTCAAGAATTACAAATAAAAGATAAGTGGATCAAAATTTGGGGGGATGCTATTTTTTTTGATAAAAAAATCCGATTTCTGACACAGTCTGTGAAGGTGTGTCAACCTCCATAATGAGAACAGGAGCCTTATCCCAAGTCCTCGCCCCAGGAGCAGAGCATTATTGTTACATCCTGAAATTTCTCCTCTCCAAGTCTGATTTAAAAAAAAAAAAATATAAGTTTGAAAAAAATATGAAGTGAGGTTCAAGAAGTTTTTCATCACATTAGACACTACACTAATTAAAATAGCAAGACCATTTTAGTTGCATAATCTCTAAGAACAATCACTTGCTTTTCACAAAAAAAAAAAGAAAAAAATAAAGTACCAAGTTTTATTCACAGTCAGGTTAAGCTGGTGTCCCCACCAAAACTATGGCCCACTCCTGTTACCAAATACCCTAAATTCCTCTCTTCTGACACTTGCAGTCCCTTGGAATCAGATTTGGAAGCATATATTATAAATACTTTTAAGACTAGGTTACTTCACGTTTGCATGAGCACTATAAGGAAATTAATTTTAACAGAAATTCAATTTTAACCAAGTCAGTACTGCATTGTATTCTGGAATGAATATTGGTGTTTTGTACAAAAAAATGTATTCCTATTACTCCTGTATTTAACTTAAGACGTAACAAGAATATTTGCTTAAGCAACAGAGAGAACAAGATTTGAAGACGGCACAATAGACCGTATAAGATTCCTCACTGTCACATCCCAATTTCTCAGGATGATGACTCAGGTTCACCAATTCCCAGGTCAGGATTAAGGTGAAATGACACCAGGGATCCTTTAACTCACAAAACTCAACTTTTATTTGCTCACAACAAGAATTGGCATGAAACTACATCAGTAAACTGTGTAACACATGCTAGCCATATGTCACCAAACATATACTACAAGCCTTGCTTATTTGGGGATCAGTTCAGGGGCAAAAATAAGGAGAGTCCTCCCGTTGAGTCACGAGGTTCAGAGGAGACCCCCTTGCTTTGTAGAATCCCTCTCAGAGAGGAGCCCAGGGGTGGCTGGATCTACTCTTAGTCCCAGACTTGGTCAATGGTGTATGTCCAAAGGGATGAGGTGTAGGGATTACAGGAAAAAAAAAGAGAGAGAGAGAGAGAAAGAGAGAGAGAGAAATATTTCACCAGTCCTGGGTCCAGCATTGGTCCAGCCAGGCTAAGGGTCCAGTTCTGGTGGGCACATGCGTGGGGCTTCAGTTTGTGTCCTCTTACCATCTCCTTGCCCCTCCTTTGGGTGGGCACTCGAACTCATTAAGCTAATTAGGTGTCATGTGCGGTTTGCGCTTCCAGAACCTTCAGGAAATGGGTCGGTGGGCTTGGGGGTCCTTTGGGGAGTAACTTCTCCCTCCCTGCAGGCACGACAGTTCTTTGACCTCTGGCCATAGGGGGTGAGCTGCCCCGCTCAGCCTGTCAGAACAGGGAACTGCGCGTCCTCCGGCACCGCAGGCCCTCCCCGCCCTCTTGCTGCGTTTCGTTGCTGTGCGGGTTCGTTGCTGTGCAGAGTGCGCCATTATGCAGAACTTGCCCCACCACCATGTTTGAGACAGTAACTCCTTCCGCCTCTCACACTCACACATATACATTCACATTATTGGTTTCTTCCATATACCATAGTCCTTACACAGCCTATATTTATCTTTCTAAATTATCAAGTGAATTGCTTCCAACTTTTCATAAAAGAGTCAAAACACCTTTTATCTTCTCCCTTTTATCATCTGTGGAGAATACAAAATGAGTAATTATTTTCTTAATTAAGAAAAGTACTTCCGAAAAAATCTTTCTAATTGCAGATGGAAAGACAACTGTTGGGTAAGGACATGTTCCAGAAACTGTTAAAACGCTTACTTTTGTAATCCTTTTGGCAGATAGATAAGATGATTCAAAAGTTTTGAACAAATTATGACTTCCTTGAAGCATAAATTGCTTACAATTTAACAAATTAATTACTGCCTGAGCTGTATACAAGAATTTTCCTTCCTTTGTTTTATATTGATTTGTTGATGGGTCCCTGAAGTCAATGGTTTTCTCATTAGTCTCAAATGATAATACATTATCAAAGCTCAAACCATTTGACTGGAGAATTTTTTTCATATATCCTTAGTGCAATGTATTTGCACTGCTTGAAAATAAATCAAACAATGCATTTTTCCCACTTGGATACTTCCATGAGCTGAAGTTATGTAGGCATATAGGAAAGCATACTTTTGGGGGGACCAAATTCTCAATTTCTTCTTCTGAAAGAGAATCTGTTATACTCTTGGTGACACACAAGGCTCTTGTCCTGCAAAGATAGACCAACACATAGCTAACATGACGTGGCATTCAGTCGTAATCAAACTGAAGATGTTTCAAGTGTTATTTCCTTAGAAGATACGCCAGGATTGTTTTTCTGAGTCACTCTCATTGCATGATGCTTCACATTTGGTACTTAAAATGAAGAATAGAGAAGCTTCTTCATGAACTAGAGTTAGGGTCTCTTTACTGATCTGTACAAAATATTACTTATTACAGAAAGTGCAAAATCCCTCCTTTTCAGGTGTGGTGATTTTACCCCAGCCAGCAGCTGAGCACCCACACAGACACTCACCCACTCCCTGCACCCCAGCAGGACAAGGGGAATGAATAGAAAGACAGCAAAAGTGAGAAAACTCATGGGTCAAGTTAAAGACAGTTTAAAAGGTGAAGGAAAGAGAAAAAAAAAAAAAAGCAAAGCAAAGGTAATATCTCACCAGCTCCCACAGGCATACCAATGCCCAACCATTTTCCGAACAATACCCGCCTTGGAAGTAAAAAATCTCACCTTTTTCTTCCTCTACCCTAGTTTTTATTGCTGAGCATGATGTTATGTGACAGGGAATATCCCTTTGCTCAATTTGGGTCAGCTGTCCTGACAGTGTCCTCCTCACATTCTTGTTCATCCTCAGTTTACTTATGGGGGAGCTGGGAGGCAGAGTGGGAAAAAAAGAAAGCCTTAACACTGTGCAAGCACTATTCAGCAACAGCCAAATGCTGGTATGTTATCAACACTATTTTAGCCACAAATCCAAAGCACAGCACCTTACAAGCTGCTATGAAGAAAGTTAACCCCATTCCAGCCAGACCCGGTACATCAGAAAATAGTTTTGTAAATGGAATTTTATGACCTTACTCTCACACTCCTGATCTATCCAGAGGATATAAGACAAGTAACTGAAAAAATCATATGTTAAAAAAAAAATACTTCAGCTCAGGCACTGTTCATCATCATTCTTTGGTGGTGATGACATGAGCATAAGCTATTCGTTCTGTCTGTCTTGCTTTGCTCCAGGCAGGTTCCTCAGTTTTCAAGCTGTTGTCCTGATGTATCACCTAAGTTTGCAACTCTTGCCCTAGGCAAACAGAGAATCCATTTCTTGAGTGAGTTTTACCACAGGTGTCTAAAACCTTCATTCTACACATCTTTTAGCAACGTCAAACACATCAGTAGCACACCATGGGTAAGTCCCATAAACACTAGAGTCCTCCTGTATTTAAATTTGTCAAACCTGCACAGGCATTTCTACAGAGCTTGGAAAAGGCCTTTCTCCAGATGCTGCCAAAATAAGTGGCTTTCACTGGAACTGAACTTCAGTTAAGCGATTACTTGTATGTTCTGTGTTGCTTCATAGTGACCTGATTCAGCCGCCTTCTCTCATTTCAGAAAGAAAAGCATTGGCCTTTAAAATAAAGAATGGATCATCATGCTATTGAACTAAACAAAGAACTGTTCTTTTAGATATGATGTGGGTGGCTAACCTAGTCATGATTCCCTGAAAATCTACCTGAATATGTGAATTTCTAACCTAGGTTCCTTGAAAATTAGTCAATTTTCTGTGAAGTAACTGTTTCCACTAAGGAAACGATGTCTTAAACATGGAAAGAGCTGATACCACTAATGGTTATTAACTTAGGATAATGTTTCTTTTTATGAAAGTCTTTGTGAAAAATCTCTATAGAGAAAATAATTTCCTGCACCTTTTCTTCCAGGTTCATATTACAGGAATGTATATCAATCAGTACAACAGACATCCCTGTTTTCCTTTTAAAGTATTGGACATTAAGGTAAAGTCATTTGTCTTCTGCTCTCAAGACTGATAGCTCAGGAAATTCTACTTGAATTATTTTCTATTAAAAGATTAAGTAAATGAGACAATATCAAGAGTTATTGTCGTTACAATTTTCAGAGTTTAGCAAAGTGAATTCCATTTATTGTGTAAATAGTAGGCACACCAGCTTCCAGAGATATCACGTACCCAGAACCGTGTGTGGTAAACACATGACTTAAGACTAATGTCTGCACAATATGACACCAAAAAGAGAGACCAACATGTATCCTGGAAAAAACAAGTCTTGTCTGAGATAGCTGAACAATTACATTATTTCTTAAGAACATCTGCTGTATGTCACTTCACAGCATTCTTCTTTCCTGAACCACCAACAAAATAAGTGTAAGACATCAATGACTGAAAACTGCAAAAGCAAATAGTGAAATGCTGTGCTAGCAGATAAGTGTTGCAAAACGAGGCAAAACTGACCAGTGCCAGTAGTGAAAGACGTCTTAAAACCATAAATGGTATTAAACTAAGATAATATTGTATGAAGGTTATATTTAAAAGATACATGCAAACAACACAGTGAATATGGGCTTCCAGCAGCATACTTAAATAAAAGCTTATTTAATAACAATGAAGAAACCAAACTATGGAAGGAGGTTATGACTGCAGCTCTTCCAGGCTGGTTACACTTTTATATCACTGTCAAATTTGCTACTGGTTTTACTGTCAGGAACACATTTGCTCTGATTTTAATGCATCACTTAAGTTTTATACTTTCAGGAATGTTCACAATAAGACATTACATCTGACAGAGAATAAATACTATCTGGTTTTTATTACATTTCCCACCATTTTTCACTAGTTGACTGTAGTTAGGGTTGCTCTTGCTCATTATAATAAAGTCTGCTTGGATACCTCCTTGATACTAATTAAGTTGAATATTTCTCAAACATCAGATGTAACTTATTGCTGCAACTCTGAGGTACTGCTCCACATAGTAGCATTCTCCTTAATATGAATAAAGTCATCAGAATCTAAAATCTCCAAAACACTCTGAGACATTTTCTGATACTGTCCCATTAGTCATTTCTTGCCTACATTCATAAATATTGCTTTATATGCTCATTAGATGTGAGGTAATATTCAAAGTAAGTAATTAATAGCACAGTCTCACCACACACTAACATCTCAACAGAGAGATAATCCTAAATAAAATCAATTGATTAATCATAGGACCTATTTGGTAACTAAGATTTTATGCTGGACTTAAGAGTCTACAAAAAAAAAAAAAAACACAAAAACAAACCACCCAAAATTGTGATTCAGATCTTTGACTTCTTTTAGTGTTTTCTAACAGATTCTGTTGGTCTCTACCGAGCATCAGATAATGAAAAACATCCCAAGCAGTGACTACCAAGCACTTTGATGAAGTATACGTTGGCCCAGGGCATAACTTGTCTGGATGGCAGCAGAGCTTATCTTAATGCCAATTTGTAAAATGCGCCAGAAGCTTTGGCATCTGTTCAGACCTGCAGTTATGCAAACAGCACAGGGATTCTGCAGAGTGCTGTGGGAAGTCAAGAAGCTTGCAAAGGGAATGGTCTGCTTGGCTCCCCACCCTTTTCTCACTAGGAGTTTCTGAGCCAGGACATAGGTTATGTGGCTCTGCCAACCATTTATCTAGCCCAAGGACTAGAAGGTGCGAGTGGGTGCAACTTGGACTTGCTAGACTCTTGCTGCTGCTGGGATAATAGCCTGGGAACTGACTGGGAATAGATCTGCTAGGTATAGTGGAACAGCCTGAGCCAACATCTGAGTGGCAGAGCTAGCACCAAAAGCTGCCCAAAACCATGTACATATGATGATGTCTTGCTAGAATAACCATTAGAAAGTCCTATAGGATGTCTTAAGTCCTATATGTGAGGTGTACAAAGACCACTTTCCCTCTAGAGACTGAAACCCTTGAACTCTCTGGAGACAGACATATAAACAACACATTTGTCTTCCAGTTATCCAGTGGCTTGAGTATAAAATTAATACATTAAATATTCACCAGAATAGGAACATGAAACTCCTAATCATCTTCCCCAAGTGGATGTCCCAATTACTAGGTGCATTCTTTTTCTCGATAATTCTTGGACTTAGTCTGTGCAGAAAGAAGTAGTTTCATCATGAAGAACAGTGAAATACACATGCTCCACCCCTGCCCCAGAATATCATTCAACTTAGCATTAGGGTTCTTTCCTATAATTAGGACCGATGGGTTCAAAGTTCAGGAAAGTAAGTAAATAGGAGATATGAGTTCAAAGTTTAAGAAAGTAAGCCTGCATGTCTCAGAAGTGGGGTAAGTAATAAGGCAGTACTGCAGGGAGTTTTGGGTGGTTTGCTTTTTTAGTCAACCAATTGTTTTGATGTGAAACCGAAGTAGTAGTAGTATTCTGGGAATATAGGTCACGGGAGTTCTTGGAGTTTGGCAATCCATTTTGTATTGAGGATTGGGAACTGTATAAGCCTTGCTACGGTTTTTGTACTTAATTATTTTGTCAGGTTTAGCTAGTTTACAAATGTTCAATGTAGCCATAGATTCCCCTTATTTGTAATATCTAATATGTTTCTTTATGTATCCATCATTTATCCTTTTCCTTTCCTATCTGTTTTCCTGTTATAAGACTTTATACTTTAGATATAAGATCTCCTGTTATAAGACTTTAGACTTATTCTGTATTTTCTGAATACAATAGCATCACAATACTCTTGACTTAAGGGACAGGTACTTAGAGAAAATAACTGCTATCAAGAGCAGGATTCTTTTGCCCTGCCATCTTTCAAACAAGCTAAATAAACTATATTTTCCCTTGCATTTAGTTTTTACCTCCTGGTAAAAGTTATTCTTCATAGTATTCCACTCTTTATAGAGTAATCCAAGGCAGACAAAAGCTGCATTTCCAACACATAAAAAAAGGAAGAACAACTTTAAAATTTATCGAAATGCAATAAACAAACCTTCCTCCTTTTAGTACTTCAGGCCTACCTTGCAGAAAAGTATGTAACCATGCAATTTTTGTTTAATTTACCTATTTCCATTCAGGACAGTACCATCATCTGTGAAAGCCTTGAGACTGTCAAATACATATAAATTAGATCTGAATCTTTTTTTTTTTTTTTCCCCATATGTGCCATTAACCACTGTGTATCATCAACCATACCAGCAATTTGTAACTATTCCCTCATATGAGGTAAGAAGCACCAGGTTACTTTATATCATTGATGTCAATGACTAGCTTGGTTTCCTCTATCTGTAATTGTCAGCTATGTCATCTCAGCTTTTGAATAAAGACTCAGCTATAATTAACTGACTTCCTAGGGTGAAATCAGAATTTTAGTCAATATTGCTTAAGTTTAAACAATAGCTCTTGAATTCTGTATAGCACCTGCCTCTGTTCCGTCTTTGAAATGCTTAACAAAGGTGCTCAGTCTCTTTCAACAGCCATTACCATGAAAAGCCAACGTAGGTGGTAGCCTGTATTATCACATTCCAGTTAATTGCCTTTCTGTACGTAATTTTCCTCCTAGCTGTTTAGCATGCATTTAGTATTAAACCATTGCATTCTCATAGCACCCAGATGCTCGAATTGAAATCACAAGCCCTTTTGTTAAGAGACTGTACAAAATATTCTTAAACTGATTTCTGTCCTCAAGAGTTTGGAGTCTAAACACACAAAGCAGACAAACAAGCTCATATAAATGGAAAAATATTCTCACACAGAAGAGAAGGATCATTACAAATGTTGTGCTTGTTAATAATCACAAAGCTCAGAAGTAACTCCTTTCACTATTCACTCCTAAATCCTGACCTTACTAATGACAATATTTTAATGGCACTTAATAAGAATTTTGCAACTAACTTCAAAGAGATTGGGATTTTATCTTATAAACCCAGATCTTGTAGAAATCGGATGTGTGTGATGATTATATTTTAAATGCTGACTGTAGTTTTCCTAAAGCATTATTTCATGGACTTTATAGAAAAGCTCCTAGTAGGTGGCTATAATCCCAATTCTTCATTTCTTGTTTTCTTCTTCCCATCTTTTCTTCTGTGGTATGGCTTGAGATTAAATATAACATTAACTAAATCATTTTAAGAATTATCCTTAAAAGAAGAACAGGTTATTGATTATGTCATCATGCTTCAAAACATATTAAAAAGTCATATGTGCTGAATGTTAAAAAAAAAAATCTGATAACACAATATATTCAGGATCTGTAGGAAAAGAACTTTATATCTTGTGAGACTGATACCAGTTGATGGCTTGTCCTTGCACAGAAGCAAAGAAAGAAAAAAACCCCTACCTTAACAAACATTAAAAATTCACTGTAAAAAAAAAAGACAAGTATCACTATTCCTTTTCAAAAATCTAACCCGAGCTTTTGGAAATTGACACAGTCCTATCTTCTGCTCATTATTGTCATCTAAATTACATGACATTTTACCCAGTAATTAAGAATGTGATTTTTTCAGTCCACACAGTTAAAGACATAGGTCAATCCCAGTAAGCATCTAGAAAAACAACAACCAACTTTTTAATGCATATGTGCTTTAAAACTTATTGAGTGTATTCTACATGACAGATCTTGAAAAAACAAAGTTCTTAATAGCAGGTATGTTTTATATCCAAAACAAAGAAGGAAGAAATTATGCTCCAGTGTATCATTATGTAGAGAAATCATAAATTGCCCTTTGCCAGATCCATTCAATTATGCTCATTTGTAGCACTAAGAATTATTCCAGAGACAGTTAGTCAAATATAGAATTCAATGAATGATATGAGAAATAAAGCAACTATCAAATATGAGATTATTATTTGGAGAACTGCAGAAGACATTTTTTTAAAAAGGTACTTTTTCTAAATTACAGTTATTGTTTATTTGCCAATCCACTGATTGAAGTTAAAAACACTTCAGGTGATTAATCATGCTGAAAGTACAACTCCCTGAATAAATGTTCCTATCCGGATTTATCTTCTCATTCATTGGGCGTTTCTTTGCCTCCAGTTTTGGTATGCACTTAGCACTTCAGTAAGATTTTAGCATATGCATAACTGCCTTCCTGAACAGAGACACATTTGGCATCATTTATTGACATAGAATCTTTAGGAGAAAGCACCATGAATTCATACAGCAGAAATGCATGCAAAGGCAATTAAGCACCCATCAAAATGGGTCTTTATTGTATTTTATGCCCTAAAAAGCTCCAGAAAAGAAATGAGAATCTGCTTCCCAAAACAATGCAGGGTGGCTTTTACTTGACATTAGGAAGCTGCCAGAACTGCTTTCTGAAGGATCATTTTAATCTACTTTGTTTGTGGTTTAGTGCCAAATATGTGATGACACCTAGATTTTATATGAATTTATATTAATAATATCTCTATTTAAGGTAAACTGATTGAAAGGGAATAGTTTAACTTCCTTATATGCTTCAACAGAAGATCATCAAAACATTATATATTAGCAGGTCAAAATGCTTTATTTAATTGATTTGACTTTGTTCATTTTGCCTTCCTATTTCAAGTATATTTATTAATGTACATAGTCTGATATAAAAAACATCAAAAGACATTCTATGTCTAAAGACATGATGTGCCATAAATCATACCATTTGATCCTCACTGAAGCAAAACTTTTCAAAAGTGTAATTTCAAAATATGTTATTAAAAGTTTCCAAACAGTGTCTTTTCCTTTCACTATGGAATGAAATAATTTTTTTCTAAATACCCTGATTTTTAACATAAATAGTACCTTTATACACACTCAGGACTGGAGATGGAGGGAATGTGCATTTATTTCCCATGAAATCAGGTAACAAGGAATTACAAATACAGAGCTATCATAATTCAAATTACTGTTTTAATGATAGCTATAAAAATATGCATTCATGTTTGGAATACAACACTAATTTGATCCTCTTTTCTCATAAATTGTCTTTGAGTGACATTATAGATATAAAATACTAACATTTTGCATGTATGATTTCTGTTTTTTCACCTTTAATTAAATTATAAGCTTCCAATAATACTTTCACTGAATATTTAAGTTTTTTACTTGGTTTTATTTTAGTAATAGGGAATTGTAATACAGATTGGTATTGTAGCTAATTGTATTCAACATGTGATTTTACCTCTATGAATGAATGAATGGAAAACCCACTAATTGGTAGGGGTTAGGAGTTGTCATGTTTGATTGATTTTGTTTTGGAAGAACACACTGACTTTAACATATCATATAACTAAACATGAGCATGAGGCACTTACTTGGATGTGGGAGATCTTAGATACATAAAACTGCTTTTGTGTGATGTTTGGTCATCTTTATCTCTCCTATCTCTTTTCGTTAAAGCTTGCACCCAGAACAAGTGAGTGCAGATTTCATACCTTCTGAAACTCTGTTATTTGCTCTGCCATGACTACTATTTCTCACTTTTCTTTACCTGGATTAAAACCTGTACTGCAATAGTAGGTAGGTTTATTTTCTAAAACTAATATAAACTTGATTAGAAATGTTGGAGAACTACAACTGCAGAAAAGCATATTAAGATTTTCTTATTATACACCAAAAAACATGACAACCTCCCCACTCAAAAATGCAACATGAGGAAAAAAAATAATTGAACCCCAAATCCAGAAACATGCAGGTTATGAATAACATCAACTCTAAAATGGTTTACAGTAGGCAACCCTCACAAAATGAGGAGAAAAAACAAGTCCACAGTCAGTACATTTACATTGCTACTCCAGATTTCAATACTCTGTGTGAAGTTTGTGTATTTGCAAATCAAAAGACAAAAACCCATTGATTTAGTTTGTCATGCTCCATATCACAGGTCATTAGATCTCAATCATGTATCCCTGTGTTCAACTGCAGTAACTGGTGTTTAATCAAGGGAAAATTTTCAGAAAGCAATCCAGTTTGGCTTTGGCACAGCATTTATTGCAAGAAGAATGAGGGAGACAGTAGCACCCTCCTCCTCCCCAACTAGCAGGATTTCAGTTGGAACAAGTGCAGAATGTCCAGCGTGGTGAATCCTTCCAGCCACACTGAGGACGATAAAGATGGTAAATTTAGCAATCCTATAGTAATTTATACCAGCACTTAATTATCACCATTGTTAAAAAGTTGTCCCAAATTCCTAATGCAAATTTCTGTGCCTCAGCTACCAGACATTAATTATGTCTTTCTCTGCTGGATTTAAGTGCTTTTTATTAACCGCTATATACTCGTAATCAAGTGACATCTCAATTTTATTTCAGATAAAGTAAACAAACTGAGCTCAGTTCCTCACAGCAAGACACTTTCTAATCCTAGAAACATGTTAATGGCTCTTTTCTTCATCTGCTCCAATTTTTCAACAGTCTTTTAAAAATATGGGACTCATGAACAATATCTCAATGTCATATACAAAAAGCCAAAACTTCTCTTTCTTCTCAATATTTTTTTCACAGATTCAAAGATTTCATTAGTCCTTTTTTCCACCAGAACGAACTGTGGGAAAGAGTTTGGAACAAGTTCTACTCTGTTCTGAGAAAAAAATATTCATAGTGGCAATAAGTGGAAAAAACCTCTGCAAATTCAGCAAGGTAATAGCTAATTACAGACACCTCAAGAGCCAGGCAATCATCAGAATGGGCCAACGAGCTGTCATTAAACATCATTCAGCATCAATTCTTGATTGAAAAACATATCTTTCCAGAGTATACTTTTCACCAACAAAAACTGCGTTGCAAAAGGAATACTACAAGTAATTTCCAATGTTAGAGCACAGTCCACATTATCATCACATAATTTTAGACATCTAATTTAGTTTAAGAGAACACCTTTCTTTCCTGGCTACGCAAGTAGGTTTTAAGTTAGACTATTAGAATACCATCTGTTATGTGTAGGGCTTTTGCATGTGCCAAAGAGCCACATGTACACTCTGAGAGAATGCAAAAATGAAATTGATTTGGGAAAATTCTTTCAAATGGTGACTATACATTTAGGAGCTCTGAGGTTGAGGGTAGCAAGCAGACAGGCTAAGGTCCAAATGGCCAATGAGACACATCCAGATCACAATATTCATAAATGTTGAGTCTTATCTGACAGAAAATAAAATACAGGGGCATGAAGTACAGGCACACATATTGCCCTAGGTTACGGGGTTCCTTTAAAATAGTTGCTGGTAAAACGGGGTTCCTACTATGAACAAAGAATCATATCTTTAGTCTTTTTTAACCATATCTTTGTTAATTTAGCAACTATTAATTTCATCAAATAGGGGCTATAATCTCTGGAATTTCTCTGACAAGAGGATCCCCCAGAATCTGGAAGATGATGCAAATACATTTTAAATAAATTTACAGCAAGAATGACTAAAGATAGAAGTTTCTTAGAGCATCATGAAAAGAAAAAAGAGTATACAAGAGTGTGCATGAGAGAGAGCGAGGTTCATTTCTCACATGAATGAAGTAAGGAGATTATACCTGTCCTTAAGTTTTGTGGTAAGCCATTTGTGTGTTAAGTAACAAATCTGGGTTAATTGCAAGAGTCTGTTGGGATCCATTAAACCAAAAATACCAATAATTAATTTCTCAGGTAATATCATTCAATAGGGCTTGACAAAGAAAACTGAGAACCATGTTATTAAAGACATAAAGGACAGTAAAAGATCAGCCATTCTAAAGCAGATTACACTTAAAATGTACCTGATTATGATTCATTTCCAGACAAATGTAAACCTTCTCAAATCTTTGATTTAATTTTTAGGTATATACTAAACTACAAAACAGAGCAAAGTGTCAGGGAAGCTTTCAGTCCACTGCATAGTTATGTTGAATGTAGTTTGATTGATTCCTAGGACTGCAAAAAGTATAAAACAAGAACAAAACAATTTTGTCTGATAAAGAAGCTTCTCAGAAATTTCTGTAAAGTTGTTGAGGTTGAGAGGTCAGCACACAGATATGATCATTTATTTATTTAACAAACTATCACTAAAGTTAAGAATCCTGTTTGAATTTCAAGATTTATATTTTATATTATCCCTTTATATTTTCCAAATTTGTTTGTTAATTATTGTGGCTACTTTTCACATTACATAATCTATTAATTATAGAAGCAGGATACATATAAAGACAGGCCTAAAAAGTTTTACAGGTATCAGTATTACAGGGAGGCATAACTGTGGGCTATGCTATAGTTTTGTATCATTAAAAGACACAACTTCAAACTGTTGTTTCTCCAGGTGAGTAAATTCATATATATACATATATACACACACGCAGAGGAGATCTTCTCTTAATATTCTAGTCTGTGATCTTTACCAAAGTTTACATGCCATACCTGGTGTCACTGTGCTGGGTTTAGTCCCTGGTCTCTTTGGGGAAAAAAAAAATGAACAGGGATTAACTGAACAGCATTAACCATGTGGGCTCATTTTTTTCACAGAATCATTTATCTGTGATAGATTTCATCTCAGAGGCTCAGTGAACCACACTCACCAAATTACCAAGGGAAATCACAGTTTTGCTGAAGAATTACTCCAGATGTCATAGGTCAAATCAACTTCTATACATCTGCAACTGTTGTTCACTTATGCCGTTTCCATTTTAACCTCTTAAATGAAGCTTTTCACTTCATCCAAGTCTGCTCCCTCCTGAGGAGAAAAGTTAAAGTTATCCAGGTACAATCTACCAATTCGCTGGCATTTATAGTGTTAGAAACTGTACATTCTGCATGTTATCTGGAGATAACGTGTTATGGAGATGCATGTTATCTGCATGTTATCTTGAACTCTAGGTATTATTTTACATAGACAGAAGGTAGGAGTTTAATATTTTTCTTAAAGTACCTTTTTCTATTAGGATATTACCATTTCCAACTCTTTCTTTTAAAAAAATCTGTTCTGATGGTTATATAAAGTAGAAAAGTTTGAGCAGTAGAATTTATGTTGTGTTGCATTTTCATTTGGCATTTAGAAAAACAAGAAGGGATCTTTTAAATCTTTGAATATTTTTAAGAAAGTATCAAGCACAAAGTCGTTCAAATGTATATTTTCACAACGAGATAAATAAAAAGTAAAGAGGGATAAAGATCAAAAAGCAATCTGCAGAGGATCTGTTGTAATTAACAAGACTTGAAAATAGCAAAGATGTTTTAGGATTTTTTTTTTTTTTTACTTTTCATTGTTCTGAAATTTTTTTCATTAAACAAGTCATTATATTTTTTGAGAATGTGCTCTTAGTTTTGCTGGGGACTTCTTAAGGCCTCAGAAATGTTTAATGTAATTTGATTTTTAAGGTTCTTCCTCTATCAGTCTGCTGAACTTAGGCATTCTCTTCTGGAGTTGATATTTAATTAGTCAGACAACAGCCTCTTTCCCTACAGAAAAAGGCTTAAATATGTACTGTGCAATCTAGGGAAATTTTCAGATTTTCATTTTTTGTGATCCCTTGTAAATTGTAAACTGCCACAAACTTATTTTTGCCCCATTTGCAGTCTTACAAAACACAGATGAAATAAAAGACATATTAAAAATAGGAAGAAAGATATGTCAAGATGCTAATCTACATATTGTAATATATAGGTTTTTCTTCCTTTTTCTACTTTTGAAAATGTTCGTACCATATAACCAAAATATATATTTGCAGGACCACAAGAATTTATTAATATCAGTTAAACTACTCCTGTACTTTACTTAAAGTGCTTAGATGTTTTTCTGAAGCACTTTTGATTTCTTAACCAGAATATAGTAAATATAAAAATAGCTTGTAGCATCCTCTTTATACTTTTTTTTTATTTTTACTTTTTTTTTTTTTTTTACCAATCACTGTGAAGTTTCAAATGTCAATATGTTGTTACTGTACTTTATGAATCACAAAATCATGGGGCTGGAAAAGAATACAAGAGATCAGCTGGTCAATCAGCCCTCCAAAAGGCAGGTTCTGTTCATAGCAACCCTTCAAAAGCATAGACAAAATGTTTATTTAACCTATTTTACAGACTACAGATGACAAGGATTGAACAGATTATCTGGAAAGTCTTATGGGTTTTTTTGTCATATTTATTCTGACCATTGCTTGCCACCTTTAGCATCATATACAAAGCACTGAGAGAATTAATTCTTCCTTTCCTCTTCTCAGTAGCTTTTTACACATTTGTTTACACATTAATTTCCCCTGCTTTTGTAACTTCCTACATTTTTAGAAGCTTGTCAGAATTCTGCTCTGCTTATGCAGATCTGCCTATACCCAAAATGAAAATGCCAAGAAATGAGCGTAGTTAGAGCTGGCTAGAGTCACTTCAGCAGCCTTGTGAACTCAGCCCAGCCAAGTGTTACAAAGCATTTAGCAGCCTTAATGTATCTGTCCATGAGTTTTTCATCTGCAGCAACCTTTCCCTGACTTTTCCTTAAAGTAGGCAGCCAAAGACTTTTCTTTTTTTTCTAAGCAGCACGTATATTGCACCATTTACCTATACCTCATAAAATCAGATTATGACTTAAAGCTGGCCAATGAAACTTATATAAGCAAAAATATCCTGACCAAGCAAAAGATTTCCAAAAACAAAACCTGCAAAGACAGCTTGAAGACACCCAAGGTAAACTAATTCTGTGGGGTTTGGGGTTTTTTGTTTGTTTGTTTTTGTTTAAAACATCCATTGTTGGCCCAAACTTAAGAGCTGGTTCAGAAGTCGTATGGGATATGAGACCAGTTTTGATTCATCACCTGTCCCTTCCAAACACAGACTGCTGTTATCATCAGTATTAGTTCTGAGGTATTGTTCTTTGTTCAAGGCAGATGTTTTCCTCTGACTCTGTTTTGTCAGGCTCTAGGGAGGGCAAATCTAACATGAGTCTAGGATTTGTAACTGAAGAATCAGGTCTTATTAGGTTTTCTATTTTTGCAATTTGAAGAAATTAGTATTCATATCGCTTATAAGTTAGCTGCATTTGTGCTAGATATTCTTTTGCAAAAATAAACCTGAGATATTTCACTGAATTAATCTAAAAAAATGCAAAGTAACAATCTCATCCAGGGCATATAAAAATGTTTGTTAGAGTTATGAAATATCTTGCAAATACATACCAAGCTGTCTTCTCAAGTGGAAATCAAAGCAGCATTTACTCCCAAACTAAACTGACACTTGTTAGACGATAAAATATTACTTTGAATACAAGGTTGCACATAAAATGTTTTACTTGCCACACTTTATATGACTTTTTAAGCCAACTTTCAAGTATTCTAAGAATACTGTATGGCAAATGTTTTCACTTGATTAATTTTTGTCACCACACTTAGATTAATACAACTCTGTAACAGAAGACATCTGCGTAGTGTTCCTGTGGGAGCTAAGGACATGAGATAGAAGGTTTGCAAGCAGAGAACTATTAACAGTTCTTGCAAATCAAATTATTACATAACAAAACAAACTTATATAAGATCACAGCTTAGAAATACTTTGTAAGTAAGTTTTAGTTCTGCATAAACTTGAATGCACTAGTTTGGGAGTCACTGAATTTGCACCTAACAGTTTAACACAAAACCAACAGAGGTATCCGTCTGTGTATGTCTAGCCTAAGTCTTGTTTGTAATCTAAATATTAATAACATAAAAAAGAAACAATATAGCTACTCTACAAAGTATCTTCAAAGGCATTTTCTCAAGGTTTAGATATATATGGGTGTGGAAATTATACTACATTCAGAAGGAAGGAATCACTTACGACCACTCAACAATGTGTGTGATTTGTTATTGATGAAGTCAGAATGTTAATTTCTGCATAGTGGAAAGCTGTCTGGATTTTCTGGACTGAAAACCTGAGTAACACAACTTCAATTATCTACAATAGCATAACAATGTTATGAAGCTGCAAAAAGTCAAAACATTCTATGATACATTTTTCCATACCATTAATACTTCTCACAGATGTCATTCTCCTACTAGTCACATAGAGCAGAGTGGATACAAGTACAGAGCACACATGGGAAAGGGTTGAACAGTGATACCATGATGGATAGCAGAGTATTCTCTAACCTAGCAAGCAAGGTTGAGATTAAACAAGGACTCCTAATAAGGAGTCAGTTGCCAGAACAAGTTCTCTTAAAGGCAGATTCCTTGTAAAAAGTCTTTAAAATGGGACTGGATATCTTTCTAAAAGATGAGCTTCAGTTTCACCAGTGTTATGATTTGAACCTTGCAGTGGAAATTTTGCTACATCAGAAATCAGAAAAGATTATTATAGAGATACCTTGTGACCTTAAAATACACAGACCTATAGCAGTCCCCTAAAAGAGCAGAAATGATAGCAGTATGTCTAGCTACAAAAGCTTCTTTTCTATGAAGAAACAGATATATAAAAAAAAAAAACCAAACCCAAACACCACAGGAGAAATATATATGTGTAGGTCAGCAAATGTGCATGTACACACACAGACATGTATATACACATATCCACATACAAACACAGATGTGTAATAGAGAATCTGTGCATATGCTTTCCTCCTGAATAACTTTTACTGCAAGGAAGAGAAAAAAGTAACCTCAGAAATCATCATCATCATAAAGGAAGGAAGGATACAGGGAGCCTATGGGAAATATTGAAGATTATTATAAAGTTCATGAAATAAAAGGGGAAATGTTTTGTTAATTTGGGTTTGAATTTCTTTACTTTAAAAGTACATTGATATTCTTGTGGAAGCTTTGGCACTGAATGCCTCACAGTCCAGTATGAATCCTGAAATTAAGAGTATCTTGTAAAGACATTTCAGATGGGTTTTGACAATGGGTGTAACTTGCTTCTAACCCATTCTTTATAACACTTATTTCCTGGCTTTTGATGACTACTAGTTTAATAGAGATCTTTTTGCTTCTGAAATGTATATGAATGAAAATATATATGATATTATTGTGGAACAGCTAATGTTCTGCAATACATTTTTCTCCTTTTAGCCTTGTTAACCCAGAATAACTACTCAGCTTCACCAGTCCCATTAAACATACATTTCTGCTTTTGGTATGAAAGCTATTGACTTACTGATTCATTATTGCTAATAGAGTCTTGTAAATATCAACACAGAAACATGAATAAATTATCAACAAATGGAATTCTTTGCATGGCAGTTGAGACTATCTTTACTCTTCTTAAGCACATTTGGGTTTCCGTCAAAGGCAACTGAGCAGTGGGTGCTGAGTCAGGCCCAGTGATCCCAAGTGCTACAGGGAGAGGACCAAGGGTTGATTTGCACATGATGTGGATAACTGAAGACCAGTCTCTAGAGCACTTGTGATTAATTGCCAGCTGTCATAAGCTCCTGAAATTAAGGTAATACTGATAGCCACTAATGTAATTAAGAGTCAGAGTCCAGAAATGGAAAGGATTGAGAAAACAAAAGCTATTGCTAGTCACGCAAGACCAACAACAAAAAAAGATAGATGTCCTCTGAAATTACGGTGACATTAAGGATAACTATGTGTTTTGGTAACCATACAAAATGAGGTAGCACACTACAGTGAAGTTCACTTTCACCTTGATCTCCATAACTTTTCTGTGATAAATGAATACAATAAACTGTAGTAAGTCATCCTCCAAGCATCTTTGCTCCAGGCACACACTCAGCAAGGCAATGCAAGTTAGTCTTTCAACTAACTTCATTTAAAAAACTTACTGCTGTTCGGTTAAGGTTCAGTTAGTGGCACTTTAATTCAAGCAAGTTCTTTGAAGGATTTCTTTCTCTTTTTGATACATGTTTCAGGTATTTTGCTAAAAAGCTCTCTGGGAGCTCATGTCATGTTAACTGCAAATTAAAAGTAGTAAATTGGCAGTGCCAAAGCAGACTGTTTTTATTAAATTAATTTTTAAACATTAGGGAAATTTTAAACAAAGGAAACAGAATAAAAGCTAAGCTAAATCTTAATCCTTAAAAAGCCTGTCATTAAAATTGCCACAAGATGCTTAATTTCCAGTGTTCCCCAATTCATTTACTATGTGCAGTCCTTTTTCCTGTGTGCTCTGTCACATGTATGGGACCATACATCATTTGAAACTGTATCTGTGTGGTGGGTTGACCCTGGCTGGATGCCAGGTGCCCACCAAAGCTACTCTATCACTCCCCTCCTCAGCTGGACAGGGGAGAGAAAATATAATGAGAGCTCATAGGTCAAGATAAGGACAGGGAGAGATCACTCACCAATTACCATCATGGGCAAAACAGACTTGACTTGGGGAAATTAGTTTAATATATTTCCAATCAAATCAGAGTAGGGTAATGAGAAATAAAGCCAAATCTTAAAACACCTTCCCCCCACCCTTACCTTCCTCCCGGTCTTAACTTTACTCCCAATTTTCTCTACCCCCTCTCCTCCAGCAGCACAGGGGGTTGGGGAATGGGGATTACGGTCAGTTCATCACACCTTGTCTCTGCCGCTCCTTCCTCCTCAGGGGAGGACTCCTCACACTCTTCCCCTGCTCCACTGTGGGGTCCCTCCCACAGGACACAGTCCTTCATGAACTTCTCCAGCGTGAGTCCTTCCCACAGGCTGCAGTTCTTCACGAACTGCTCCAGCGTGGTCCCTTCCATGGGGTGCAGTCCTTCAGGCACAGACTGCTCCAGCATGGGTCCCCCGCGGGGTCACAAGTCCTGCCAGCAAACCTGCTCCAGCGTGGGCTCCTCTCTCCACGGGGCCACAGGTCCTGCCAGGAGCCTGCTCCAGTGCAGGCTTCCCATGGGGTCACAGCCTCCTTCGGGCATCCACCTGCTCCGACGTGGGGTCCTCCACGGGCTGCAGGTGGATATCTGCTCCACCGTGGACCTCCATGGGCTGCAGGGGGACAGCCTGCCTCACCATGGTCTTCCCAAGGGCTGCAGAGGAATCTCTGCTCCGGCGCCTGGAGGACCTCCTCCCCCTCCTTCTTCACTGACCTGGGTGTCTGCAGGGTTGTTTCTCTCACGTGTTCTCACTCCTCCCTCCGGCTGCAATTGCGCAGGGATTTTTTTCCTCCTTCTTAAATATGTTATCACAGAGGCACTACCGCCATCGCTGATGGGCTCAGCCTTGGCCAGTGGCGGGTCCGTCTTGGAGCCAGCTGGCATTGGCTCTGTTGGACATAGCAGAAGCTTCTAGCAGCTTCTCACAGAATCCACCCGTGTAGCCCCCCAGCTACCAAAACCTTGCCACGCAAACCCAATACAATCTGTTATTCTAAATGTATTAATGGTATCTTTCAGATTTTCTATTTTAGGATTTGTTAAAGTGTTCATCACTGTTGTGTTACAGTGATGGATACTTCTCTAATCAAGTGAGGCAGTGAAACCTTACGAAGTGATTCATCTTACCTAAGTCACTCATCCATTATATATTCTGTGTCTAAGCTAACTATCCTGAACATATCCAGGACTGAAACGCAACCAAGATGTTTAATCTGCATGAAAGTCCTATGATGGTTCACTTTCATAACTCAGTCATCTAAATTCTGCACATCCTATCCATACTGCCCTGTTTTACTCTGCTCAGCTCATCAGCTGAGCAATCAGCTAATTGACAAAAGCCAGGTCAAAACCAACACCATTAAAAAGGCAACAGACCTGCTGACCCCTATAAAAGCCAGAAATCCTTGCACATTTCTCTGAGCCTCAAAGTTAGTGAAGCAGTAATGGTGCATGAGAGATTTCTGCTACTTTTAAGTCATGTCATTGTATTCAGCTGGACTCAGCTGCATAAGTGTTTAGAAGAGGAAAACCTAAGAATTTCTCACCCTACTTCCAGCTTCCCCAGCCCATGGACGAGAGAAACAATTCAACATGATTTCACATGCTTTCTGCATGTCTGTCTTTAGAGTAAATCAACCTTGGAGAATGTTACCGAGGATACCGCATTTCTGTGAGCACTAACCCCAGCCTCCTGGCTCTGTGACTGGTCTTTACTGGCATTCACTGCTGCAAAGCTTTTGAGATGGTAAGAAAATTCTTGTGTCCTCAAAGAATATGTGGAGTTTATTAAATTCCCCAAACCCTATTTCCCATGTGGGCCTACAAAAGGTAAAGTGATCTTTTCACAGAAAGTTACATTTAATGAAGTGTGAGGGAGACTTACAGGTGAGCCCCTTAAGTTTCAGGCACCAACAGGTACATATAAAAGATAGGACAGAAGTTTTCAACATCTCTCTATAGTTTACCAGCATATTCTTCCTGGTAATTGCATTTTGTTATCCTCTTCTCCTCCAAAAGCCATTTCTTCCAGGAGTAAAGGCAGCCCCTCAGGAGCTGTTCCTGCCCTCATCTTCTCCTGTTTTTCTAACTCCATGCCTTTCCTTTTGCTCCAGTCCCTCAACCCCTTCAGTTTCCTAGAGACTGTAGGAAGGAGCACTACAAACAGGCGTATTGGCATTCCAGCAGTGAAAATAAGCTGTAATCAGAGCATTTTGGACAGCAGGAATATGACAGAGGAATGAAGATAGGATACACTCCTACAAAACTCTGCAAAAAGTGTATCTGAGGAAAAAAGAAAAATGATCCCATATCCCTCTCAATGTGGTGATCATGTCAGGAAGTCCTGGGATCTCAGATTTCCTTAGGGAAATGTAGCTTTCAACATCTGCCATGGGGAGGGCATCCATTACTGCTGCAAAGTCCGGTACCATGCTTGTTTAAATGTGAAGCCTGACCGCAAAGTGTCTATGATACCTGATACTGTTAAGTCACAAAGCTTGGAGGCTGTTCATACAAAGGATTCAAATCCAATAAAAAATATTGCAACTCTCACATTTCTCATATATATGTGATTCCTATTAAGATAAATGTGTTTCTTACATTTGGGGAGAGTTACAAGCTCTCATGGATACGAGAAGAATGTTTGTGCTATATGAGTTCTGTTTCTTTACTAGTAATTTTTAATTTACTGGCCAATTTTCTTCAAATTTTATAGAGTATTTAACACTTTGACTGCAAATTTTCCTATTAAGAAATAAAGATAATTCCTCAAAATTTAAAATAGTAGAAATCTTGTCACTCATTTTCCTTTCATTTACTTTAGAATACATTTAGTGTAAATCAAATTACAATAATAAAGTTACACTCTATAAGTCAGTAAGCTGATTATTTACAGAAGTTTTCCATATTTCTTTTCAGGCAGATTTTTTTTTTTTTCCCCTGATACAAAGTACCACAGCTTTCATCTAGGGAAGAACTCATATTCCACACAAATATCAAAGTTCCAAGTACCAGATTTTTCCTTTGCTCCTCTTCTTATTGTAAAGACATTTTAGTACTGCCTTTCTTGTCTTTGATTAATCCCTTTTTTTATTATGGATTAGCCAATTTTTTAGCATATTGACACCCTTCGTTCATACCAGCAGCTACTGGCTGGTAATGAAGAAATTACCGAAAATAAAGTAAACCTATCAAGTTCATCTTCTGGTAGAAGATGGGAAAGTAGCATTTTTGCTCATCATAGAAACTGGTAAAAAAAGCTGTAAATACAACGACATATATCTTAAATGGGCACACTGAAAATGCTGTTCCACTTGCAAAATGAATTTTGAAGCAATTGAAGGTATTATTCTCAGTGCCTCACAATCTTCTGGTCTAATTGATCCAGCCAATGATAATCACTGCCCATCTGCTTCCTTCAAACTCCCTTTTAAGGGTATCCGCACACTTCAGCTGCACTATGCTGTGGTTACTAAGGCAACCAGCATGTGAAGCAGGTAGAAACTGTGTTTATTCACCTTATTATATTCTGCTGCCAGAGAAACCCCACGAAATTATGTATCTCAAAAGCTACACTTTTGCATGCAAGGAACATATAAAAGGCCTCTTGGGGGGAAAGGGGGTGTTTCTATTTTTCTTTCTTTTCTTTCTTTCAAAAAAATACTTTTCTGTTTGTGGAATAAGGAAATACAGGTTTTATAACAGCTACGATGAAGTATGACACAAGGTAAATGGGAAGTATTCCAGGCAAGTTATGAGCATGTCCAAGTCCACACTAGACACAGAAGGTGCTCTCTCAAAGTACCTGCTATGTACAGTCTGATGCAACAATATGCATTTGTGTCCTATATGTAAAGTTTCTCACATGCTCACTGGATGATGCCAACTTGAACTCCCATGTAACTGTCAGGCTTCTCTGTACTGTGTGACCTGGGAGTGCTCACCCAAATCCCAGGTTTGGATGTGCTGTGTCCTACATGATTTTAAGTTTAGGAAAAAACCAAACCCCATCCCCTTCCTCATGCTTATTTTTCCTCAAGAAAGCAAGCCAAGTACTTTTTATCAAAATATTTCACCATTTAGCTTATGCTAAATATTTCAGAAGTTATAGTCTTCTGAAGAGACAAAAAATACAAGGTTTTTGCAAGGCTTGAGAGGTTACAGGATAGAATCAGAAGAGATTTGCCCAACACAAAACCAATTCCATGTCTTTCAGCAATATTTGCAAAATGTTCTGCCCTGATATCTAATTCACTTCAACTTTACAAATATAAAATCTATCCCTCTCTTACTGCTTTCACCAAGTTCAAATCCAATTAGAACTCTGTGGAGGAATCGAGCCTCTCAGGTTAGTGCAGGTGAATTATATGTTCTGATGAATTAGCTGAAATATTAATGTAGCAGAAATAATCACATTCTGCACTGAAGGCTGAGACACTAATTGTATCTTGCATTTTTATACGCGGCTGACACCAAAAAGCCAAAGAGCATATCTTAGAGGAGGCAGCAGTCCTTATGGGGAAATAGGAAACCTCTCCCAGTTTGAATGGAGCTGCCAAGGAGAGCTCCCCTTTGGAACAGTTCCCCCTATAGCAAAATGTTAGCAGTTTTGTTTAGAGCTAGTCAGAAATTTTCCAGTGAAACAAAGTCCGTCAAAAGTGGTAGCTTGTTGAGCTTCAAATTATTAGTTTGACCAGCTGTGCTTGTTCACCTGTGTTCAACTCGAAAGATTTATTCTGCTTAAAGATCTACTTTAAAAACTGAGGACAGGATTTACATGTCTACTTCCAAACTATTCATCCAAGCCTGCTTTTTTGGTCAGCAGAGAAACTGGCATTTATAGAAAACGAATTATTTGCACAGTTTTAGCCCTGTAGGAGTAGAGTTATGTCCTACTCTTCCCTGTTTCCACTGACTGTAATGGAAACATAAACATCTGGCTCAAGTGCAGGCATCTACATTTCATCAGACAAATCACCCCCTTAAAGAATGTCATCTTGTGTCTCTTCTCAGTATATTCTTGTCCTCAGAAAATTATTAGTCTGGCCAATGTGAAATTACTGTTTGAGTTATAGGGAACTTGTGTAATTGAGTAATACACTTAAGAGAAGCCCTGCAGTGAAGGACAAAAATACAAGTGTTTGTCAGTGTATCAATGAAGCAGAAAAAGACTGGAGACTGGGGCTACCAGATTGCTGTATTTGCTACACTGAACCTTAGGAAGCTGGCAGCCAGTTGCAATTCTGAGTTACATCACAAGGTTTGAGAACCTCATGATCACATTAACTCACTAATTGTACGCAGCCAATTGTGCCCCAACTCACTTTTTCCTTTGCAAAGCCAATCTCATCCAGACTTGAGAACAAGGATCCAAATTATTCAAGGCCATCCAGAATCAGAATTATGTTAATGTAAAAGAAAGAGGAAAATCACATTTTTCCAGGGATAACTAAGGAAACCCATGGATGTACATATTCTATTAGCATGTGATGTAACATTTCCTAGGCGTGGAGATACAACTTGGTGGAAGAGCTAATTTCTAACACCTAGTGAAACTCTTCCATGATCTGCACTGGTAAGGGATTCACTGAAAAGTGGTGTTTATTCTCTGGCATGTGAAAGCTTTGCATGCTGCATGCTTTCAGTGCCCTTTTCTCATGTGAATTCTGCTTAGATCAGTCAGACACCTCTGGAAACTCTTTGCATGATTCACTCCTTAGCATTCCAGGCTATTTGAAAGTAAGCCAGGATGAGATTAGGTGATTCTGTAAATATTTTAAGTTACAAAGTTTAAGGTGTAAATACATTCTTCTTAAATCATATTGTAGACTGATCCAGTGTCTTGATTAACACAGCCACAGGAAAACAAGAATATGGTATATAAGCACTCAGGGCACTGATAGATTATGGTCTTAGCAAATTGAACTCTGTTGGATCATCAGATTTCTGCCACAGATTAATAAAAACAAAGGAGATAAATGAGATATTGCCATCAAAGTAATGGCATTTGATTCAGCTAGGCTAGCTGTGGAGGACCTGTCCTAGCACTATTGTAACTCAGTATAGAGCAGTCCCAAACAGTTGCCTTACCAGTGTCAAGCTCAGAAAGGTAGGTATCAGAAAACTCTTCTCTCACCTTAGAGTCAAGCTGAACTCTGACACAGCAAAGTTTCTAGGCCACAATAATTTCAATATATCTGAGTTTTCACTTACAGAGGTTGAAGTGTCCAAAAGCAATGAACATTCTGTAGCTTTCCTGTATGAAGAAGCAGGATGAAAGCATTTAGAGCTCCAAAATTCATGGTGGTGTTGCACTATAGTGTCACCTTACAACTGCAAATGACAGAATTGAAAATGCTTATACTGCAACTGCACATCATTTCTATCAACAGGTCTCACGTGTTGCTAATAGTAGATGTGTACATAGATTAAGATAACTCTGCTGCCTCCTGCGTCGGTGGTTGCATTTGAGATGGATAGTTCGGATTGCACCAAGTAACTATAGTCCTGATCCACAACTTGCATAAACTAGAGGAAAAAGTGAATCCGCTCTACAACATGAGAATATATCAATGGTAATCATACAAAAGTAAAAGAAACTAGTGTGGAAACAATGCAAGCAGTAATACCTTAGGAGAATATTATTCTTCCAAGTAGTTTAAAAATGTAGAAGAGAACGGTTTCCCATGGGATACATAAGTTGGAGTATAATTGGCATTTTTGTACAAGTATTATAATTGTTATTATAGATTGCACATAAGCTTGGTGGACATTGCATAATTATCTCCTTAAAATGTAAATAAATATCTGCCTAAGCTGCATCCTCAGTCCCTTCTGTTTCTATAAATACTCTAATGACAGCAGAAGTTCATTTAAGCAAATATAGCTAGCTATCTGCAGTTACTGTTGTTCCAAAGCTTTCACTGTTGAAAACCTAGTTCAAAAGGTTACACCCACGCACATATGCTGAAAACACAGACATTATATGCAATAAGAATAGATTTGATTTGTGGATATTCTCGGGCAATATCTAGAGTAAACAAAACAGACTAAGAATTATTTCATAAACCAGACTGAGCCTGTGCTTTAAGCTTTACATGAGACTGACTAGTTGCTATGCCCAAACACAAAGCTTCAAGAAATGCTTTTGATTCAGATAGTCACTCTTCTTCCACAGCACCTCTCTTGTTTCTAGGGTGTTATACTTCCCCAGTAGCAAATTATTTTCCCTTTGACAGTCTAGTTCCATTTTGCAGTGCATTGTTTACGTGGATCCAGGTCTTTCTATTTCCTAGCATGTCTCTCTTTTCCTGTTTTCACTAAAATGTTATAGGTGATGTCTGAGGACTGTGAGCTTAAGAGGTCATTGCAGTGGTTCCCATTACAGGGCACGTATCAGTCAGAAACCGGGTACTGGAAGAACCAGATTTACATCAGACACCTTGGTCTGAGCAGTCAGTGGGTAACACTGATGCATCCTGCTGTGAGCAGTAGTGCAGTTGAATGAGATGCGCAACATAAAATAAATGGAAGAAATTAGCAATCTTGTGATATTTTCAAAGAAAGAACACTTCATATCACCTCAAGTTAATAGCTGCTGGCATTAGTTGCAGAACTACATGGTGATTTTGATCTTGTGACTTCTGTGCACGTGGTTTGTTAGCAGTGTTTCTCTATCTTTTCAAATTGAAGTACTACCTACTCTTATTGGAGGGAAAAAAACCCACACCTCAACAAACCTGTGTACGATCTTGTGCACCTCTGCACTTTGTGTAGAATGAAATATAAAGGTACTACAAAAGAAATAAAAAAATAGTAAATCTTGAATATTCATACATTATACCTTGCATTTTGTTTCTTTTACCACATGCATGAAAACGTGCATGCTTATTTGCTTTTTGATTCATAGCTGTGCAGAGTCTGATGACTCGCTGCTCCTACGCAGAAAATTCCATGTTCTTTATGTCTCTGACTTAACCACACATACACACATCAGCTGCCTAACATATACAGGGTAGATCATAGATGCATCAATCTGTTTTTCTGTATCTAAAACTGATCTGCACATATCGAGTGACTGTTTGTCCAAGATTTCCAGGTGTCCAGCAGCTCAATCATAGCTCATTTGTGACTTCAGGAAATCCTAGGCAAATGGCTGAAATTTTCCTAGACATAATTTCTGACAGAAACAGAAGGTGTTGCCAAGATATACTAACTCCTGGATGATGTTCACAGATTCAGATACAGAAATGATATAAAAATCAGGCGTCACATTTTAATGTATAGTTGTCTTTAAAGGTGACTCACAGTAGTGACTCTAGAAAAAGTATCCAGAAAATGCTCAATAGCCTATACTAAGAGATGCTTCTGTGACAAAGACAGATAAAAAATATTGCAACCCTCTTGCATAATGCCTGGAACACTAATTGTAAGTAAATTTTGAAGCAAAAGAAAGAGTTAACAGCAGCTTAGGAGCTAGAAATAATTTTTCTTACAAAGTTATCTTTGTTATATATCAAAAAATAATACAACAATGAAACACAATGATTCTTTAGCTATTCCAAGCTATAGACGATTTTTAACATGTATTGTCCTTTAATAAACGTCATATCTGACCTTAGCTTTCTCATGGAGGATCTCATTTTCCCTGTCTAAGGCCAAAGGTTCTATTATTCTCCACTAACTACCAGGACAATTATCACATATTTACAAGTTTAGCTCTTAAGTATATCTTAGTCTAACTTTTTTTAAAAATGGACCTTCAAACCAGTCCCTCATACACAAGGTTATCAGCTGATTCAAGTGACAATGTGCCTGTGTAGTTTGCAGAAATTACATAGTCCAGACCTACTATGTAGATTTCCAGGTGAAAAATTGTTGTAAAATGGACAAAAAGGGACTAAATATAAACTTGATGAAAAAGTGACTTAGTGGAAAAAAAAATCATCAGTCAAAACCAGAACTAGAGAAATAACATGGTTCTGGGGTTTGGCAGTTTCCTGGAAAAAAAAAAACTAAAATGATTGTTTGGGTCTTTTAGAAGTATATTTTTAAAAATGAATATCACTAAAGTGGCATTTTGGTAAACTTTCTAGGTCATCACAAAATGACTGATTTGACCTAAAAAGAAAAATTCTGTTTATTTTCAATTTGGGGAAAATCTTTATTTTGAATTACATTTCAGAACAAGGCATTTGAATTGAAATGTTAAGGCATTTTGATTTAAAAGTTTTTAAAACATAAATTGGGATTAGGAGAGGGATTTAATCTCTTTTCAACCAAAACAATATTGCAATGCTGATGGGAATTCACAAAATGGTTTGCTTGACACAAATCTTTCTGTCAACATAATCTGTACTTTTGAATCAAGAGAAAATCATTTTCACCAAGAAAAAAATGCTTGACCTCCATGACACGATCTGTAACGTGTTAAAAACAAAAATATGACAATGTAAGACTTATTTTAAGTTTTCTACTAAGACATCATTCTCACTGAATTCATAGGAACTGCAAGTCACAGACATAATAAACATATTGACCTCACCATTGTCACCTTGCTTGGAATTGAAAACACCATGAGTATTCAGACCTACAGGACCCCCTAGAAGATGCTTCAGGGCTGACAGTTAAGACTCTTTCCTAATCCAGAAAGAAAAATTAGCTTCAAGATTTTTAATCAAACCAGAATGATAAATTCTAATAAGATACAATAATATAAATCAAAGTGGATGCTCAGTCTGGGAGTTTGGCTTCAGTTTGGCATCTGAGACTATCCAAAATGTCACTAGATACTGGAGAATGTTTTCAAAATTTTCTATGAGAAGCCAGCTATACTTCACATACAAAATGATGAGGGAAACAACCATGCAAGAATAAAATACAGATAAACGAGTAGCCAAATTTATTAAGAATTTTTTCATAATAAAATGTCCCTAGTACAAGAAAGGATAGATACGTGACAGCAAAGACTAAATAACTCAGAAGACAGAAAACTCTGAATAAGCTGGCAATTGCTGCTTTGGCTCAGTTTCTTGTAGTAATGTCTATAAAGGTTTACCTTTATCTCAAAGGTTAGAGAAAATAATTCTTTATGACAGATGTCTCTGAATATTTTGCTCTGTCATTACTGCACGGCTAGACAGTACATTTGTGAGAGTCTGCTGCTTTGTCACAGTTAGGATCTATAATGCTAAGAAAAACATTATCTTCATTTGTACCACACCACAAACTATTATTACAAATTTTCAACTATAGAAAAGGAAAACATATATAACAATGAACAAAAGGCTCAGAGGAACAGTTTTGATATATATAACAACTGCTTCTATGATATTTTATTTTCTGTTCTAGACAAATTGGAACATGATTATCTTCCTAAGAAATGCATATTATTAAGTTGGAATATACTTCGGAGTGTGTCAGCAACTCTTTCATATTAATATAATTTCAAGACCTGGAAGCACTGCATCTGACTCCATGGTTTCTTTCAGAGCAAGAATTGAAAGCAAATTTCCAGACATAATTAAAGGCAGATGGACTTGAACCTATCTAAAAGTCAATTGTTAGACTCACTTTATTAACCTTATCTATATATATAAAAAAAAAATTTACTGCATTAGAAATTGATGAACCTGATGATGAAATACAACTCCCTGAATGTCTCTGTAGTCTACAGGCTCTGCAACTGTATATATAGAATAAATCTATCTCCCAGAGGAAGAAAAAAAAAAAAAGATAGTTTTTAAATAGGAATAAGCTATAACTTTTCTCATTACAGCCTGACTTCTATTGTGGGTCTGCTTGCAGGTACTCATGTAAGGTATAATTTTAACAAAATGTTTTTACAGGAGTGGGGTCAGTTCTTACCTTCAGCTTACCACAATTCAGTAGTTCTTTAGTTTTACAGATAAATATGATAATAAAATTCATTATCACTTTTGAATACATGCTGTCATAGACAAAGATCATGTATATACATCAATGAGCAGAAGCAAGTGCTCAGTAAAAGGCATTTAGTAATCTTCAGAAATACTTATTCATCTCTAAAAATCACCTATTTCCTATTAGGTGCATGCATGTTCCAATAACTGAACTGGAGTAAACATATATAAATGTATTCAGAGTAATAGAAACAGGCTGAGGACCAGGTTCTCTCATTGTCAAGGAGCCTGGTTTTCTAATAGTGAGTGAACATCCAAGGCATCTTCATACCTATCTCATTGTACTTCACATCAGTAATGAGGATCAGCTCTCCAACACTGAAAGGAGAGGTGGTACCTCTATAGCAATTCCTTTTATGTAGGAACTGCACCTTTCAAAAAAACTGAAGAAACAGGAAATTCAGTGTACGTGTGCCATTAGAGCTCATCAAGAGTAAGCTATCCTCTAGCTCTGCTCTGAACAAGGACTTTGCTCAATTCAGTTTGTTTTACAATGTCTATAATGAGTTTCAAAATTTGTGTGTGTGTCCTTTCAAAATAAGACTGGAAAATTAAACTAACCTGGGAGGAAAAAGCAAATTCCTCTGGAATTTTTCTCTAGTCCATGGGATCTACAATTAGAAAAAAAATAAGAAACAACTTTAAGAACAAAGTTAATGTAATAACTTTTTGCTAATCAGTTCTTCATGTGTATGCACAATCAGTCAGAAAACATCCACTTTCCAGAACAAATGTAAATGAAAAATCAAATCAAACAGAATGGCTTTGTATAAGATATTTCAGCTATTTCTTTTGCAAGTTAGGAGATGAGAGAGATTGTTACGTTGTTTCTGTTTTAAGTACATGGGACATGCATGGAAAACAAGTGTAGAACCTTCTAAATAATCAAATATGTCCATAGACAGGCAACTCCTGCTAATATTCTGCATGGTTTTCATCTGGTTGTCATATGGTTAAGTGTTTTGCTTAATCTTGCTACACGTTCACAAGCCAGTTTGATTAAAATCAGCGAATACATATCTTTTCATATGTGTCTTTGGAATATTTTTTGGAACTTTCAAGCTCTTAGGTGAAAGTGAAGGAAAAGGAGGAGAAAAATGTGCCGGTAAACCTTGTGCAACTCACACAGCTTATCAGAGAAAATTACCAAAACTGTCAACGCTCTTGTCACACTGTAAGTGAAAGTACAGAAGTATTAATGACAAACAGCAACAGCTTCTCCAGAAACATTGCACATAAACATTATTGTTAATCCTGCTGCTAAGAAAGATGAGCCCCAGTGTCATTTGTGTCATAAACAACTGCAGGCTTTTTTAACAGCAGTGTGTTTGTAGCGCTGTTCAGACTCTCTGCAACGACTTTCTGTATGGCACCTCACACGATATTGACTGTCACTGTTGTTACTTAAGCATACTGGGAATCAATATGGTTAGTAATAGTAATTACAATAAATGAGCATTATGAGTAATATTTTACTGCCAAAAGAATCAACAATCATAATTTCTGTCTGTGCTAATTATATTTCCACTGTGGCTGGTAGATAACTAGGGCAGAAAAATAGTCTGTAGCCTATAGTTAATGAACCAAATCAATTTATATCCTTTTATTCTATACAGAATACAAAGGAGGGATTATGATGGGAGCATCTTTTGACACACATTTCCCTGCTAAGTTTCAGGCCAGACTGGAGAAAAGATGACAACGTTTTGAATGAGTCTGAGGATGCTTGGAAGTGCCTCAAGCAAGGATGCTCAAAGGGAAGCAGCTCTGTCAAGAACTTCCTGCAAATACAGTTTTGAAAAGGCTGTCAAAACCAGCATACATACAACCACAAAGAAATAGACTCCTACAGCTGCACTTACCCTTCTTTATAAAGTAGGTATCAACTGTCACTTGGAGACAGTTAATCATCCAAAACAGATATCAAAAAAAAACATACTGGAGCAGAAACTAGGGGTATGAAATGGAAAAAAAAATATTCAGCACTTAATTCCCAATTCTCAGGTGCAATTTTGTGCTGCATGCATATCTATATGAATCTGCGCATTTAGACTCATCTTCCTATTTGCAAATTATTGTGAAAATAATCACATGCATGTGTTCAAATGTGATACATACATATTACTGGGGAGTTAAATAATGCACACAGAAAAGTTGAGGCCTAAGTGAAATTCCTTGGAAAAATAGCTAGATTTGACTGCCTACTCTTCAGTCAGAATAAGTTCTTTTAACTTAAACATTATTTCAGTTCAACAGCAAGTGCTGGTGCTATAGTCTTGCCTCTTGAATAATACCTGGGGCTGATCAAAGGTGTTAGAGCGTGCCGGTGACAACCTTCTAACCTTTCCATCCTTCCCATAAATTAACTGCTGTAAAACCAGACTACAATGACTGGGAGTGCAGTTCATTGGTAAGAAACAAACCTTGCAATTCAGTGAAGCAAATGCGCTGAATGAAGCTGTTGCCTAAGACAACCACATCTGGGTGGTGATGATCTAGACAACTATTTATATGTAGCCTATCTTTCACTTCTGATTAGATTTGTTAAGGTTTATTTTCCTTAAGGAGTCTTAAGGAGTGATTATGCTGGCAGCTCCTCTTTATAAACAATAGTTGAAAGCTTTTCTAACTATCCTTGCAAAAATTACAAGGTGTAAATTTCAAAATGTACATAAAATAATTTTTGCCCACTTCTCTATTAACAAAATGCTTTGTTTCTTTTTTTAGTGATAGGTTTAGGGAAATGTGAACTTCAGCTCCTGTTAAACCTCTCATAAGAAAGTGTATCTCATAAAATGGGAGACAAAAATAAGAAAAAATTAACTTAATTTTAAAGATTCCACAAAAAAATCACACCAGCAGTGGGTAGAAAACAAAAAAGCAGACATAATATTTTGCCTATTCCTTAAGAGAATGCACATTCATAAACTGAAAACATGTATATCAACTCACAAAGGAATAAGTCACTGAGAGAGTGGTAACAACTTACTTATTTTTCATTCAACAAGCCCTGACAGGTATGTGGTTTCTTCCTTTGGAAAAAATGATAAAACTATAGGAGTATAAACACTGAAGTGAGCACCCAGCAGTACTTTTTGGTTCCATCTTTCAATTTTAAGACCTTTTCACAGAACATCCATATAATTTCAGTGAGCTAACACTTTTCAGCAGAGCAGAAAAAAGAACAAAAAGGATAACTCTTCTAGGCTAGATATTGTCATTGACAACTCAATCTAAATCTGATGCGATGATGGCAAATGTCATAAGTCATGCAATTAGCTTGTCCATAATAAACAGTTTGCCTCATTGTTTTTCAGTTTCTTCAGGTTAACACACATTGAAATAATGTATTCACCCACTCTGAAAGTAGTATTAAAAATGCATCAGTGGAAGAGCGCTTGGGGAAAAAAAAACAGTGACAATTTCTGTGTGACATTTCACAGCTTCTTTCTCCTTTCGGTTCACCTTGAAACTCATCTGCTGAGAAATACAGGTCTCTTAAGTCTCCCTTTAAAAATGATGAAAAGGTGGTATCCATCTTGAAAAGATGCTGAAAAACTGTTTATTGCAAACCTACAGACAGCTTGCATACCTGAACTCAACAACTTTGTTGTGTTTCCTTTTATGCAGCAATTTCTCCTTGAGATCTCCATGCTTGCCCAACCCCTAACATATCCATTATACAGTATCCAAAGATATCCATCCCAGTATAATAAATCTGTACAAGAAGTGTATGATACATATGCATCTGCTATATGTAAAGCCAGATATAGGCAAATATTTAATTTTAATCATTTTAAAATTTTTCTACTCACATAAAAACAGAGTCAGACTAATTATTCTAATTCTCCTGTAACATTTAAAAGTAAATAGTTTTCATCTAATCACATTACATTCTGGAATGTTTCCCTCCTTCACAATTCTATAGAATGTAACTGTAGGTTATTCTCTTAGATACACCAGAACATAGGAAAATTGAGGTTAGACACAGATAAAATCAACCTCCTACCATCTGTACATTGAGATACTCTATGAAAGAATGCAAAGCAAGGCTGAGTCATTCATTATAGAGATTCAAGTAACAATAACAATAATATGCTTTTCTTTCTCTGCAAAAGTCCCTCTACTGTTACTCAGCCCACAATACTATTGATAAGAGAAGTCATTTGTGTAACTTTGTACTCACACTGCATGTTGTCTTTCAACGAATTCAAATGTGAAAGCAGACAGTGATAAATTGCACTCTCCAAATCATTTTCTTTAAATGACTAGCTCCTGATTTCTGTAGCTTTTGAACACAGCTCCTTTGACAGTCTAAGTAGTCAAGGTAGCAAGCCATGTGAAATTTAAAGGTTGAGGGTTCACAGCCCCAGGGAGGCCTTGGCAGCCCATGCAAGTACTGAGAGCTGGTAAGTGAAATTGGTAAAAACTGTTATTTTTGTGAAGCAGCTACTATGAACCTGAGGAGCAAATCTGCTTTAAAGCAACATCAAAGAAGAAAGAAAAAGTTAATTAAAGGGTTCAGAACTACCTGTTCTGAGCATGGAAGACATTTTAAAAGAACCGTGTCTCACAGAAAGCAGAATATCCAAAAAGTGGTCAAATTGTATTCAGCAGCTGTATGTGTGAGAGCTGCTGATAAGACATTACAGAGGCAGAAAGACACCGACAAGCTGTTTCCCTCTCCTGATCGGAGATGGAAGCAACTGGTTTGAATGCAGGTTATCAAAGCTTGTTGGGAAAGATTAAAATGTCAGCAGAAGGAAATATAAGGAAAAGTACTTACTACTTTAAGAACAGGTGTCCTGCTCTGTAATTGTTCACTTTTTTACTTTACTCCAAAAACAGAGAACATCATTGCTTTGATAATACATCATAGGTAAGAGGAAATATACACAGAGGTATTCCTTTTCTTTTTAATCACATCTGTGAGAGACAGATATGTTTGACTGGGGAGGTTAATTTGTTTCTGAAGATGCTTCTGAACCTTTTTAATCAGCTACTAGCTGTTGGCAACCAAGAGAAAAGGGGAAAAGAATGTGGGTTAATACTGAATTTTCTAACATTAAAAATTGCCTTTTAGGTACAGGTTAAGGATGAAAACTAGGATCTCAAATTTCCACAGAAAAAGGAATAGAAACTGGAAATGCAGGGCAATAGGTAAATTATTTTAGTTTAGTTTTCTCAGACCAAGATGGGACAAGTGTTATCCTGTGCTGGAGATCTACTTCTTGCCCCTGACCCTGTGAAAATCCCAGGAGATTTCCAGCAGCTGGAGAAGGCCAGGTCGTTTGCCACAAGTATTTACCAGAGACCCAAGGAGCTGAACAAGCCAGAGCCATGGCTGCCGGGGCTGTTCAGCAGCAGAGGTCCTGGAGCTCCCAGGGTCTACAACACTCGCCCTCTAAGACAAAAGCGTATGTTCAAGGCAGAATTCCCAAATTTCTAAGCTTCTATCTCTGCAAGAGAAAAACATGGGAAATATGCCACAGGTAGCTTGGCCTGAACCAACAGAGCTGGCTGGTGCAAATTGCCACTGAGAAGCTCTGTGCTGTCATTGCCACTGCAGTCCCACAGAGATACATCACTTATTTACTGCTCAGCAGACACCTCCTTTCCCCTTTCCACCTCCTGCTCTGGCTTGGATGCATGAGGAGGCATGTCCCCAGACTTTCTTAAAACTTTCTCAGACTCATCCCCAAAACAATTTACTGAGTACATCCTATAATGTAAGAATATAAGGAAATCTAACCAGAGATCTGCATATGCACCACCTTCTGGGAATCACAAGGCAGACAGAGACACAAAACAAACACCTTGGATACTGTAGGAAAAGATACCATTTATGGACATAATCAGATGAATCTCTAAAAAAAGTTATTTCCCACATTTTAAAAAAGGAAGAGGTATTAGCTGATAGTCTTATCTATCAAAATAGCTGGAGCACGTGTGGGGCAGAGGTCAGGGTGACGACAAAAGGAAAACAAACAAGATGTCTATGTATGCACAACCATTCTTAGAAAACTGTATTTTTCTCTGTATTTGACTGCATTGTTTTGTTGTCAAATATTTCACCAGAAACATACAATTTTCTTTTTCTCTTTTTTTTTTTTCCCCTCTCTAATTGAACAATACTGTTATTAAAAATTAGTGTGGAAGATGACCATGGCCAGAGACTCCAGATAAACCTGAAAAATGCAAATGTTGCAAAAGAAAAACATTATATAGAAAAAATGTAAGCTTTTTTTGATGAAAATATCAGACCTAGGAGGAAAGTTAACAGAACAATTTGTACAGATGTACCACAATAATAGTAAAGTCATTATAAACATGATTATCACCAGACACTGGGAAAGGGTATGAATGTTCCTCAAAGCAGTTTACCATACAGTAAAATATGTATTTAATGAAGCTGTCTGTATAAGGAAACGTATAAAGTGAGCTAAAGAAATAGAGACTCACAGAATGGTTTGGCTTGGAAGGGACCTTTAAAGGTCATCTAGTCCAGCCCCTTGGGATGGGCAGGGACATTTTTCACTAGATCAGTTTGCTCAAAGCCCCATCCAGCCTGGCCTTGAACACTTCCAGGGATGGGGCATCCACAGCTTCTCTGGGCAACCTGTTACAGTGTCTCACCACCCTCATAGTGAAGAATTTCTGAAATCAAAAGAAAAGGGAATTTTGAGAAGTGCAAGGAGACAGAGAAAACTGAACAGAAAAGAGCCTGTGAACCAGCCCCTTTCCCCTGTCACCACCTCATGAATACCAGGTAGTGCACATTTCAGGTATAAACTGAAAACAGTTGTTATGCCAGTGGAAGCATTCACCCTGGGATTGCAATCCCAGCCCCTCAGACAAAGGTGCCTAGGGGGAGGAGGAACTGGCACTTTTAAAAGCAGGATAGTTTTAAAGCAGATACTTTACAGATCTGCCTGAAAAGATCTGTCCGAACAACTACAACAGGCTAAAGGGGCTGAGACCTGGGACATAAAGTTCCCAAAACAAAAATATGTACTGACAGCAGCCATCCTAGCATTTCAAGGGAGATCCTCAACCCATGTAGCAAAGCTATCCACTTCAGGGCTCTTGTGCAGTTCTCCAAGCAGACAGGAGAGGGGCTGGTGTGGGGGGAGCAAACAAATCAGAAGAGCAGCTAAACAAGAAAACCAAAAAAAAAAAAAAAATCAAAAGACAGCAGTCAGATTGCCCTCAGAACCGAATGTGTTTCAAAAAACCTTTGTCAAACTGAAGATGTTGCTATAAACCATTTCAGCCTCGGAGAATCAGCATTTACAGATTTGCCTTTTTCCACCAGTGATGTTCTGACTGACTTTACCACAGTGGCCAAAACCTCTTATATGCTTAACCTTACCCTGTATAGAAACCCAGCTGTTGCAGGGTGTTTTTACGGCTTCAGAAAAAGGCAAAAGTTCTCACAAGATCTCACTTTTAAGCAATTAAAGGGAGTATAAGGCAGTTCACCTTTAAAATCTTCACATAGGTAATAATGCAAACACCCCTTCTTCACCTATGGTATCTCTGCTCTCCCTCAGCACCCCAGGGCAGCAGCTGTTCTAGCTCAGTTAAGTACATATAGCAAATACAGCTGCAAATTCCACTGCCTTTAATTAAGTTTAACTTTAGTTGAACTGTTGCCAGGAGGAACTGGGTCAACAACACAGTAGAATACTGTCATATTGCAAACGTATGTCTAATTTCTGTCCCCAGTGTCCTCTTGAGACTCCAGCCCCATCACAGAGCACCAGGCAGAATTTAATCGCTTTCTGCTCTAGTAATTCTGGCTATTTGGGAATTGAGATTGATTTTGCTCATTTTGGACTGTGAAGATCCAGTGTGAGCCTGCTGTAACACAGTATGAGGTGGCATCAAGCGCAAAGGAATTTGATGTTCTGTAGCAGCTGTTATGAGCCGCAGAGCTGGCAGCATCAGGAGCAATAGTGTGAACATGCTGCTCAGCTGTATGAGTCTTCTTCCTCAGCTCTATCCAACCAAGATGTTCTTGATAGGTACTTCAGCCTGTTGCAATGAATATTTTGGCTTTTTTCTGTCTTGTTTGAACTTTTGCTGGTTTGATTAGAATGGTTTTGGTGTTTGCATCTACCAGATCTGGTTAGTAAATGTTTTCGGTACTTGCAGAGACTATTAAATAAAACAAAGAAAGTGGAACACTTACTCTGGCACTTTCAGTTTACAAGACAGATGGGAAAGAAGGACAGTAACTGCATCGCTGCACCAAGAAGACATCCGTAGAACAGTTCAAATTTATTTTCTCCTATGACAAGAGGGAAAAAAAAAAAAGTCTTACTCTGATTGTTGTGCATTTCCTTTAAGTATCAGTGAAAATTCTAGAAATAGTACAGTAAATAATATATTTTAGCTTCCTTTTATTAAGGCTGATCTTTACACCAGCTGGTATAAAGCATTCAGTTAATGTTTTATAACAATGACTTTTGAGAAAAGTTTGTAATTTTTGAGATTTTTGGACATCTGAGATAGCCACTAAACAAGACTACATCTTTTGTTATCTTGACAGTGGCAGTGAATCTGACAAGTTCATGAAAGGTTTCCCCTAGTGGTGAGACAGTTAAGAGAGAAAAGGTTAATTCTTAGTTCACATTGAGGTAAATCTGGAGGAATTCAATTAACTCGGTCAATGAGACATCTGCATCAGGCCTCAAACTTTTCTGTGTAAATCAGTTAGCAGGAACAGTTACATATACTGAAAGAGATGGGAAATTTATTTAGTAAATAGGACAAGGTATTAACAGGAATTAATAAATCATTAAATGGAAACTGGAAGTCTGTGGACTGGTATTTTGAACAAGCGAAGCATTTTGAGCAAACTAAGGAAGAGCTGTTATATCTGATGTCTAATGAAAAAAAAGGCAGCTGCATAAGCTTTCACATTTACTGTGTAACTGTGAACTCTGTCGGGACTTTCTCTACAAATGTCAGATTGTATAGTATTAATCTGAATAATGATGACCCAAATCAAATAACCATGATTTTGTGTCTTTATAGCTAGTTTGCTTTTAAAAACTGCTGATCAGAATGTATTTTTGATTTGGTAAATTGAAATCTATTGCAATCAATGGAACAGCTTTTCATTCCAGAAAAAAAATCTTGCACTGTATTGCTACTAGATGGTTGTTGTTAGGTCAAGGATGCTTTACAGAGGAAGAAAAATGGGTTCTTCTGCTAACCTGGTTTTCACTCTTCTTTCTTGAAATTACTAAGTTCATCAGTATCTCATACATATATGTTCATTAATGCTATAATTTATTTTAAATTTATACAAATTTTTTGACTCATATTTTAGAAGTTATCCAGGTACAATTTCAGTGACTATGTTTGGATGACATATATACACATTTATACTAAGATATGAGATCAAATTGAATTATAAGGAGAGATGGAGACAGTCATTCTCCAACAGGCAAATAAAAGAATCAACCAGAAGTATAAAAATCCAATTTTAAAGCAAGCATCAATGATCACACACGTGACTTGTATCATGTTTAAATTCCAAGACTGCTTGAAGAAATAAATCTGTATAGATTTTTCATTGCCATTAAATGAGAAATCTTTGTTATTATCTGATACATATATCAACCAGGTCTTTCAGAAGATTTTGGTACCAAGAATCACAGGACATTTCTCACAAAACATGAACATTCTTGACCCCTGGAGAGAAAATTTCAGCAAATTCTTTGATTTTAAAGGTGCCAGTTAAGGCAGAAGTATTCTTGTGTGTAATATGAAATAAAATCATATTAAAAAAATACTAAGAACCTCCTGCAAGTATTGTGGGTTTTCAAGTGAAATTATTATATATGGTTATTTTACTAATAATTAGTATGTATTTTAAAATTCAAAATTTTTAAGCAATGACTGTGGAAGTCTGATATTACTCCTCTCCCACTGATATTTCCTATCACCAGGATTTACTAGGAAATACAGGTTAGTCCTATGTGCAGCATTTGAATAAAACATCTTTTTCCATACAGTTTAGGTGCCATTTTGAAATATTTCAAATCTTTCAGGCATTACTAAGATTGGAATTCTGATTAAAATACACCAACTTATTTTTATTTACAGAATGATATGTAAGTTTGGTCTTTGAGAGATGTATAAATCTCTCTGATCTTATTTCCAAAACAAGGAGCTTTGGATAGAGGTCACCAATTCATAAATGCCATTTCATACAAAGTAATCAACACCTGAAAGAGAAGACCACCTCTGAAATAACTGTTTTAATTATGGAGTTGCAGGCCCCACTGTTGCATAAAGCAAGAAAATATTATTAGACAGAAGTCAGGATGGGCTGAATTCTCCAAAATCTCAAGTTTACGAAAAGCCAGATGCCGCTGTCCACCCTCCCTAAAGGAAAGGGATTGTTCTGAAGTTTAGAACATGCTGATGTACAACTGCTGGGACAAAGCTGTACAGAGAGGACAAGGATGCAGTTGGAGCCATGGCAAGTTTTTTTAGCATTGAAGAGGAGACAAAATATTAAGGTCAGATTTTCTTCTCATAAGACATTTGAAAAGGTTTCAAATTTGCTGACTTTAGCTGCTCTGATTTACATCAAGATAAAGGGCAGGAGAATTCTATACCTTACCAACACACATTTGCTGCTTCTGTCTCCATCTCATCTTCAAGGCTAATTAGGTAAGTGCATCGGCCTTACTTCCTACATGGCTGGTTTTGATTAAGCCAATGATGTAGCACACAGTCCATCTACCTGAACACAAAACCCCTTCCATTTTCTTTTGACTGACCTGTGTTCCACTGTTCTCCAATTGCAGAAGTACACTTTGCCTTCCTCATGCTTTTCTCATTAGCATGCTTAATGATTCCTATATATCATCCCTGAGACAAGCCTTTTTCAGTAATTATTTGTGCCCAGGCGGTAGCTTAGAATGAGGAACTATGTTGATTCCCTGTACAAATTGCTCTATCAAAATAAATCAAACAGAATTTATTTAGATAAGACTTAACAGGTATAATCTCAGAATGGATTAATAGATATGCTACAGAATATGTCTGTGCAGTTAACTGTGTGTTAAAGACATTCTGATTTGTATACTATACAAATATTGCATTAATATCTCATGCAGACATTTTCAAACAATAACAGTCAGGGGGTAATGTGGTAAACAAATTCTAAAAATTATTCTATTTAGCAATTGCATATAGTATGCCCTCAGAGAAAGCAGAAACTGTTTGTGAATGTGGAAATTTAATCCTGAAACCCAGCTATTGTATATGGAATACATTTTTCTTTATATTGATTAGTAAATGGAAAACATCAGATTTGGATGGAACCATTAGTTGAGCAAACAAAAAACAGACCCTAACTGCAAACTAAGCTGTCTCTTCCTTACTATGTACTCTGTGAATGCAAACTCTAATTATTAGCATTTAGGAATCAGTGATGTCTGATACACAACATCCCATGTGTTATAACCTAATTAAAAATGAATGGTCCCTTAACATATTAACACTTAGCCTTTAAATGCTTTCAAGAGGCATTTTCTCCTCTTAGTGCTTTGAGAGGCAATCAAGAGCTTATTTTCCTCTTTAATTACTAGCTTTTCATCCTTTCCAGGAACAGGTAATTGGCAAAATGTTTACATTCTGTTGCAGCAATGAGACAAATTATTGTCCACGTGCTAAGGTGGTTTGACCTTAGATACGATGGCTATAAGGTCTCCAAGGAAATACTGAGTTCAAATCTATACTTTAATTAAAATTATATTTGAATGCAGTTATTGGGGACACAAAATTTAATTTACCATATCACTGGTCATTACTCTTTCAAAACTGTATAGTTACTGTGCCCAGTGGCCTCAGTCAAAATCTGCTTGGGTACTGGCCTTGCTTTGTAGGTCTAGTTGTATAGATAGTTTCCACTTCATGTTATGTTATATTGTGTTCAGCTCCTCTGCTGTAGTTTCTGCTGGCAGAGGGCACTTCACACCAAAAGTACGTCTATTTCAATATACTTCTGGTTGCAAACTAAGGTTCTTTGGCAATCACATGCCTTGAAAAGCTTTATATAAATATCACACTCTTCCATTATTTTCTGAAATATATATTTTTAAAAAGGACTTTTTTTATCTAATACAGAATACTAAATACTAGTCACTTATACTGAGTAAGATGCTTGTTACCCTTTAATTTTTTTTTTTTTTATGATGAATCAAAGATACAGAATAAAATCACATAGAATTTCCTAGGACACCTAGTACATGACATGCAGACCTACCAGGTGCTAATGCTTACACCTGCTATCAGAATTATGTTTACACAGAAGACTCTTACATTATTCTGGACTGATGGAAGTGGTCATTCAAATACCATAATAAAACAACTAGTAATGAGCCTACTAGTTTGTCAATGAGTAATATTGTTATTTATCTCTCAACAATCAGATAAAGATGTGCGACATGAATGTGTTTTATGCGCCCCCGTCATCAGCTCAAAGCATAACTTAAGGAGCCTTTAACTCCTTACGTCTTCTAAGAAAGCTGTGCAGCTGAACAAATTGTATCTACAGAACAAGCCATTAGCCATTGCAAAACCATTGCTACCAGAAGTTTGTTAAAGAGCATGTGATCCCAGGAGCAATGACTGAACTTGAGGACAAGTGGTACAAAGGCCCTCGGGGACCTCTGATCTGCTTGTTTTGCTACTTTGGCCCTAAGAGACAGCTGTTGGTGTGTACATGTTAGGAACAGAGTTTCATTTTGAAGTCTCTAAAAGTCAGCCATGTTGCAACTCTGAGGGGTCTTTTTATGGCAAGAAAGTGGCAGTATTTATGAGCTTCACGCCCGAGGATTTGACATAGAAGCATGTAGAGGAGGTTTCAGATAACAAACCATGAGGAGGCAGTAGGGAGGGACTGTAGAAGACAGAAAATAAAAACCTGGTCGAGTCTTATCAGAAGTTAATTTAGAGAAAGCTAGCAGGAATACCCCAAAACCAAAGGGGGCAAAAACTATCGATCTGCAATACAAACAATCAAGATCCAGTGCCCGAGTTCACTCCCTGGCTTTTTGATTAGTGCTCTCTCCGTAGAGACTTATTCTGGACAAAACTGTTTGGAATTTAATAGGATGCTGTAAATATTGGAGTAGATACATGCTGTATTTTAAAGTAGAGACACATTCTGAGATGACAACAAGGTGTTCACACTTGGTAATAACTCAGGAAGAACTTGGCAAACCGTTGTTCCTTCCTTCTCCTCATCATCCGCCTAGGCTTTCCAAAAAAAAAAAAAAGGTACTTAAAACTAGACTTCCTGCTACTGTCTGTTAACAAAGGATGGCAATAAATGATCCTCTGACTACTCAAAAATAACCTACTAGGCTAGTCAATAGAGTTAGTGTTGTTCCATGAACTATGGTTTCTTGTAGTAGCCAAGCAATAGGCAGGAATATAGGGAGACAGTATAACTCTAGAGAGACACTGGGGAAAAAAAAAAATAAAAAAGAAAGGAAGAAAGAAAAAGAAAGCAAGCTACTTACAGAAACTTAAAAGTTTACACAGCATAAGAATGTTACCAGAAGGCAAAATGTTGTTAATATGGGAAAATTCCCCTCCTGGTATAGCTAGGGTGGTTATTTGAACAGTCTGGCCCCTAAAAACATTCTGGTGCTGTGGAAGCAGAATTATGAATTTAGTGTGCAGCACTCTTTCTTTTATGTCTATACTACACCAGTATAATACTGGTGAAGATGCTGCACCCTGGGGGAATGCTAAAGCTGAAATCCCACATGAGAACTATATTACAAATAAGAGAAAATATTCACTAAGAAATCTAGTTTTATGGCTGAATTTGCCTTGCTTAGCTGGAGAGAATTCTTGAACCTGGTTTACTTGTAGGGTGTGCAGCTCTGCTGGCAACTGCTGGCTAGGGAATAGACAGATCCACTGCATTTTGCAAGTACTATTTTCCAGTTTGAAACAAAAAGCCTTTTTTTCCTTCAGGGATTTCTCATAGGAAGCATTCCTCTGAGACTGTTTTCAAAAGCAAAGTGATTTATGTATGATCTCTTACTCTGAAGAATTTTAAAAGGAACTCTATCTTTTTTCTGCTTGGTCATGAGGGAAGGGGTTTGTTTTGGTTTGGGGGGTTTTTGGTTTTTTGGTTTTTTAACTTGAAAGAATATCTTTAGCAGAGCACGAGCTTCATGACTATCTCTACATGGCCTTAAGACTGCTGACAACCACCACCATAACAACATCTTTAACTACTACAGGCCACTTTTTAAATAGGAGTAGAGATTTCAATAGGTGATGTATACAAGATAGGCTGATAGATAGAAGTCAGTTTCTAACCCAGTCTCTAGAAATATCCCAGGTAACAAAGATTTTTCAGTACTTTTCCTAAATGTTCACTGTGCTCCGTTACATTATTGGCATATGTCCACTCTGAGAAGGCTGCCTCTTGGTTGTCTATAAACTAATTTTTATTCAAAATGAGCTCAATATTTGTTAACCAAGTACAAACTACAATAAATCATTATCTACATCAGCAATATCACAGGAAAAAAATGTCTACAATATCTTATTAAATATCTCAATAAACATTAGCTAAAAATCACCTGTTTTGGTAAACAAAAATGGTTGCATCGCCAGTCTCTCACTCCACCAAGCTGGGGGGCGGGGGAGAACCCCCCTTAAAAGAAAACACAACAAAACCTTTGAAAAAAAAGTGATTGGAAAAGAATTAAAAAAGCATTGAAAAAGAACGGTTTCATTTTAACAACGGGATGGTTAGTCATCTCATCCTCCTTTAGTCCACTAGAGCTATACCAAAGATATACATGCATGTTTAATCTCATATTAATTACTTCATTTGCATACCTAGCTACTTAAAGGATTTGTTTTCAACTACCAGACTTTGTCCATCAAGCCATTTCGATACATTGTAATAAAGGTTAATATTAGAATAGCCTTATTCCTTCAAGAAAATATTTTTAACGTTGCAGTAAGAAAAATATCATGTCCTTTGTAATATAATGAGCTAATAAAATGATAGATAACAAGCAGGATTTTTCAGATTACAATCATGAAGTTCTCTAATTCTCCCAAAGGCTGGTAAAAATTAGATGACCCCCCCCTCCACCCACCAAAAAACCCAATCCACTCATGCAGATCATGTGTCTAACTTCCATGCTTTATGGTTGATATGGGGTGTCTTTTGTAAGTAAAAAGTGACATGCCCAAACAGGAATACCGTCTATTTTCAGGTGCGTGTGATTTCTGCAATGACAAGTTTTGCTGGAACTTGTTTGTGGTAGTGGCACAAATTGCCACCACCAAAAATAAAAGGCTAAAATAGAAAAAAAAATTTCACAAGAAAAGATTTAAAATACATCTCTCTCATATAATCTTCATAATCACTTGCAGTTAGATCACACTTTCATTCATTACTTCTATGAAGAACAATATGTAAAAGTATACAGATTTCAAACAAGACAGCCTGCCTTTCTGTCACCCTCTACTCCCAGCCCACGCTCCCTTGCAAAGCAATCTATGCCTGCTGCTCCCTGACACATGAAGTGGGTATTTAATTTTACAAACAGCTGGAAAAATTATTTTAGAAACTACTTATTAAAATGCAGGATCCCTCCCTCCCCAACACACACTTATCTCTATTCTTTCTTCTAGTTCCAGCTTGAGCATGAGGTTGCTATTAAGACAAATGTACCTTAAAAAGCCAAAACATAGACTGATGCTTGTCTTTTTATGGTGGCACTGCATAGCACAATAACTTTTAGAGTACAACCATCATTCAGTCACACTGACCTTCAGTTACACAATGAACTACAAGCTTTGCACATTTTCAATAGAGGAAAAAAAAGCTTTTAAAGTGGCCATTTAGCTGCAAGTTATAACATTTTTTAGCATTTGGGAGTTCTATCTTTTTCTAAGATGTTGAGTGATGGGAATATAAATCAAACCACCATTTAGGTACCGCTCATGCTGCAGAATAACATTCTGTAATGAGAGAGAGGTTATTTTGTAATTTATATTAAGATCCAGCAGATACATTTGATTGTATGGGATGGGTTTATAAAGACAAAAATATTGCAACTAGTTTATGGAATATATACATGTATATGCATATGTGTGCACATGTATCAGATGACAAAATCTTGCCTACAAAAAGCATTACTTCAATTTCAAAGGAAATTTCAAATCTCCCTGAGAAAAATATTAACACTTCTTTTCTACTACAGTCACTTAATGATATTTTAATAATTTAACACCTAAAGCTTTCAAGCAGCAATCAGACACCATAGTACTTTAGCAAACAAGGAAACAAATTAAGTAGAAGTTCAGGACAAAGCACAGGAAAGCTAAAATTACAAAGGAAACAGCTGTAATGATGGACATGTAAGACTAAAACATGGGTGGTTTTTTTTCCTGTCATTCATGCACTGTATGACCTGCATTATTATCTAACGTTATCTCCTGACCCTACTGTGTTGGATTCCAAGAATCTGCTCTGGTTTAAGCACCATGGATTAGTTTTCTATATGATTTAGCCATAAATTTGTAACTGGAAAAGTGGTCTCTAAAATAACTTAAAACATCATTAAGTGTAGAAATAAAAGATCCTTCTATTCTTCATACCCATTAGCAGAAATTTATTTTAACTTATTTTGCCTTTAAATTTGACAGTTAATGTTGGAATGGCTTGGAAAGCATTAGCAATCCTTAAAATACCATCCTTTATTTCTATGGATTGTTGTTTACACGGATGGTTGAAAAGTATAATCTTTCTTTCTAATTAGAAGAATGAATCTCATTAAAGTGTCAGTGTTACACAGACCAGAGCCACCCGTGGCCAGCTGGCGCTGGGAATTTAGAGCAGGCTCCGGCTGGACTTCTTGGAGAATCTGGAACACAAGACAGAGCTTCGACACTCTTCATTTCTGATATCAGTGATTAGACCAGAATCAGATGTCACTAAATCTTTCTTCACCTGGATAGTTCTTCCTCACACTGAGGTGTTTTTTGGACATACATATACACACTTCAGTAAATTCAAGCTACATAATCACTTATTATTCATAATAATATATGCAGGCAATATATTTATGTGTATGCATATGCACTATTCCTGTCTTTTATTATGTAGAACAAATGGTTCATAACTACTGTATTATTTATCACTTAACTCTTTTTTTTTTTTTTTTAAATCTTAACAGTGCCTTTTATTTTTCCAGCAGTATATGAAATGGTCATTTCACTGAAACCAACAGAATATCAAACTGTGACATATTTTCAACACACAAGACATGCTTGCCTTTGGACAGGCCTTAAATATTTGGCATCGCTGAAACAATTATTGAACATTTTTGCCAATGTTTCTATCATTTTTTGGAAGGCTTCTGTATTTCTTTGAGCTCCTTCTCATAACTCACAGGTAAAAATCTGACTTTTGTTTACCTTACAAGTTCAGAATAGCCAAGCCAGGGAGGGAGAAAGAAAGGGCATATACTGACTTCTTTAATTTACCTCTTACATGTATTTGTTGGTTATTCATGATATATGTGAATACAAACTTTTCAGTAACTTTCCTGTACAAAGAAGCAAGAAATAATTTTATCAATACTCCCAGGGATATATCTATATCTATCTATATTTTATATCCATATAAGTTTAGCTATAGAGATGTTTTATGTTTAATCACAGCAAAGTGTTAACTGATTCACTGACTGTGTCAGTCATACTTGATTAATTGAGATACGTAGCTACACCTAAGCTATTGGACATCTGGGAGCACACACATGTCTAACAAGGGGCTGGGATGCTGCTAAAGCTGGGAACATCCTTGGGTCCTTCAGCAGAGATACAAGTTCCCAGCTGTCACAAAATAAGCCCAGGCTGTACATTTTAGTAGCTCGTCTACCCATTCCGTAGTGCCACTTTTGTATTTTAATACCTTTCTCTGTCTCTACTTTGCAGCAAACGGCATGTTTTGCAACTGACTTCACCCATAGGCAGGATGCCTGCAGTATCAGCCCCACACCAAGCAGCGCAGTGTTATGAGCCTGCAGAGTACTCTTTCTGGCAAGTCTAAAAGAACCAGTATAAGGAAGAAATGTTGGTGGGAAAGTTTTTCAATTAGGTAAATTTTTAACATAAGTAATTCATCCAATGACAATACATTCTCTGATCGTCTCTGTTGCACAGTGAGACTGAGTCCTTTGCAGGGCAGCAGTGCCGTTTTAAGTGCCACCAACCCTCCCAATGCACCCACGACTTCCTGAGCCTCTCAAGCACGCCCCAGGCAGCTCCTTAGCTAGCTATCCGTGCTCCTTAGCTAGCTGCAGGGCTCCAGTTTGTGAGCCAAATGATGGTGCCAAGGAAGGTCTACTGAGAAAAAAGTCTGCATAACCGCATGTTTAACCTGACAACATTAAGTCTCGTGGAAATCCTCTAATCACTACTACCTTCCCTGATACAGCTCCAGCACATACTTTCTTCTCTCTTGAACTTAAGTTTCCCTGGCACTGTGTCATCATCCTGAATATCGACAAAAACTGCCATAGCGTTTCGAGCTCAAGAGGGCCTGAGCGCCTGGAAAGCAAATACACTTACTAGCCCCAGACACTAAGGTGACCCCTTTCCCGGGTCAGCTGCTCCACTGCTGATTTACTCAAGAGAGTGGGTAAGTTGTTAGCAGTGGAGGGTGAAATCAGCTTTCCCACACACATGAGTTCAAAAACGCTTTCTTGATACAATATTACACTAGGAATTAATTATATTCATAAAAGGACTTAATGACCTGGGAAATTTTAATTTATTTTGGAGACCTAAATGAGAACAAGTGTACTAGAACTTATTTGATATTGAGATTTATTGTTTTATAAGTAATTTGAAATGTTGATGTATTTACTCAAAAGAACTATAATAGCCTAGATGATAGTTACCAGTCACAGAATCTCTTTCTTATCAGTGGAGGAACATCGTAAGTTAGGATTTTTTATTATAAACTTATATATATATGCACACACATACATAATTTATATTTATGTGAATTTAAATTACCGGGTCATAAGTTGACATGAAGTTTTTGAAGTGACTAATGTTCTTTGATTCTAGTACAAAGGCTTTCGTGTTAAAATATTAAGAACTGTCCATTTCGAATGTGCTGTTGGGTTATTAAATTTTTTAACTATAGCCTTAGAAATACATGGGGGGGCTTTTCCAACAAGAAATTAAAAATTAAATTGTAAGTGCTAGATATTTTAACTAAGAGTAGTTACACATTATTATTCAAATGTATTCTTTTTAGAAATCTGAGTCAATTCTGAACTATTGCATTTGTGACATAAAACAAACTCCTTAGAGTTCAGCTTACAAAAATGACTTATTTTGCAATCAGACAAATATAGTATAGTTCTGATTCCAGTGTTTCATCCAAATAAAAAACTTTCTGATGTCAATGCAAGACAGAAACTTTGTTCATGGCACAGACTTAAAATAAAAGCCCCATTTGCTTCTCCTTCATTTAGAGCACGTACAAATGCAGAGTACTCATGGCTTTGGCTGTAGAAGAGTCTATATAGATACTGCACATGGTTTAGCCTCAAAGCTTTTTCTTACTCAGTGAATATGAAAAAGAAATGAGTGTGCAGGACTGCTGTTCTGGTGCCTTTTCCTGCACACTAACATTTAAAATATTTCTTGATCAGGATAACTTTTCTAGAAAACACAAATTTGTTCCTTTCGTTGTAAAGCTTTTTGCTACATATGCTACTGATATATTCAAAGCTATTATAGTAATCTAGCAACCATGAAAACATAGCAATCAAATATTTGCTTTGTTAATTTCTGTCAGGATATTTATAACAGTAGCATAAGATATATTGGTGTACTATTTTTATGAGGACCTATTTTTTCTTATGGTTAATCAGCTTTGGTATCAATATATAACTGACTAGATATTACTTCTCACCTATTAACAGCTGAATAATAATATTGGTTTGATATTAAAAATTATAAGAATCCTTCTTTTTACACCGTACTCTCATATGGGTGATAAATTATAGTTGAAGAAAACACAAAGTAGATAGTAGACATACCTGCTTTTCAGGAGACCTTCTGGGCTAAGTACAGTAAATCATAAATCGTTAGTTTAATCAAATTTGTCATTCACGTCACTTTAAAGAGAAAGTTATGACTCTTTAAGCAATAAAAATCTCCTGCTCAATATAGTGATAAATAGTCACAGATGTGAATGGTTGTTTTTGCACTTAGCACATTCACCTGGAAAAGAACTAGTCATTGCAAAATTCTGTCCACCATTTAAAGTGAATAAGCCGTTTCTAATGAGGCAGTGTGGATGCCAGATGGAATAAGTATAACATGGTAGGAGGATATTTATCAGTTCTATATACCCTGGAATGCCCAGAAAAATCAATGTATTGGACACATCCATATCTTTATGCTCTTCTGAAAACATGTATATTGGAAAAATAAGCAGTTGGCTCTACAAGACATTTAAATTTATATCAGGTAAATGTACTTTTCACTACTCATTGTGGTCAAAAAACCTTTTTCTAGGATTAATGTCTTCCCCCATTTTTTATGACCTTGATAAACATCATGCTGTATGTTTGATCCAGGGTACTCATATTTATTTCTTCAATGCATGAGAAAATTTGAAACCAACAAAATAATCTAATGTTACGATCAACAGATAATTTATTATTATCAAATGTGTATGACTTCCAATTTTCAATTCTGCAATAAAAATTAACAATTTTATGATTGTAAGGGACATAACTTCATAAGTGAAGCAGGAAAAAAGAATTTTCCATTTATTATCTGATGTCTAGAATGCCTAGATTTCTAAACAAAATTAAAAAGAAATTGTTGTTTATTTCAAGCAACAGCGAGCTTGCATTTTTATGCTGCATGCCTCTTTAAAGTTGGTACATAAAGCTCTGAGCTTTTGTAAGCCAGAATCCAAGCTTTTACCAATGAAGTTTAAAGAAAATAGATAGGTTTCTCATAACAAAAAGCTATACAAACAGAGTTTCAGATCTGGACTTTCAACACGTACCTGTTGGGTTCTTTAGAAAATGACTTGACAGATTGAAAAAAAAAACAAACAACAAACCAAAACACAACACAGAGAACTATTCTTATGAAAACTGGAGTTAATCTTGGAAATAAAGCAATAAATCTTCACTCCTTGTACAAGGTTAAAAAGATGTTCCAGCAAGAAAGGATAACAGCTTTTCTTTGCCTTCTTCCCAAGAATACACCCAACAAATAGGCTACTATTAAATTCCTTTTAAAATGCCAAAATGGAAAAATTAATTTATTACCTAAAAAAAAAAAAATTAAATTAAAAGGAAACTACAAAGACAATCTAGCAGAATTATTTTCAGATATTCTTATGACCCTTATAATGCAGAAAATCAAGCTGAGGAATCCCAAGAGCCATGTTCTTAGCTCGGGTGTCTAAGTGTGGTGGGATGAATAAATGCCACTTAATTCAAACCATTGCCTTTGTGTATGGTACACCACAGGGGGTAGTTTTAGAGTACATGTGGTACCAGAGTACCTCACTGCTAAATAAATTTTAAAATTTGGTTCTAGGCATTCATGTGTCTGACCTCTTCAGGCCAAAAATGCTGTGAAATATCCAGCTCAAAGCTACGGTTCTTTTTTTCACTCTTATTTTCCTAATATGCCTACCACCAAATAAGTGTTAATGTGGTATCGGTAGTGGCTATGTTTTTTAAAAAAGGTGGGAGGAGGGGAAGAGAACCTTACAAACCCAGGCTTTTAACCTTGTACTGAAACTGCTATGAAAACTGGAGAAAGAAACAAAAGTACTGACAAAAGAATATAAAATATTAACATTGCTGACTACTAAAGCTTATAGTTACTATACCACAATGTTATCAAGCAGTGATCTTTTTGTTACACTGCTAAAATGGCTGTAAATGGTTGTTGCAGTGGAGTATTTAATTTTTAATTGAATCATTCAAGTAACAGCGTGATGTGGCAATGCAGAGATCTCCTCTAACTACTACTTTTCCTGTATTTTAAATGGCAAGCTACTGAACTTGTGCCAACACACTTCTAATTCCATTAAGTAAAATTTATTATGCTTTGAGTATTTCAAGGCTAAGAGAGGACTAGGGATAAAATCCTGGAATAGTAAGTAATGAACAGATTAAAGAACACATTTTTGAGATATTAAATCTGTACAAACATTAGTTTTGTACATGATTTCTGAATTCAGATAATAAGAAAAGGTCAAATACAAGAAGATTTTTCTATGGTACAACACTTGGAGTACATAGAATTCTCTATAGTGGGTAAAGTCATTGTAGTTTTCTCCTTTTTAAAGTCAAAGATATTGGTTTGGGGTTGTGTGGTGGGGTTTGCGTAGCGGAGGAGGGGCTGCAGGGTGGCTCCTGTGAGAAGCTGCTAGAAGCTTCCCTGGCTCTGAGTCAGACCCACCTCTGGCCCAGGCCGAGCCCATCAGTGACGGTGGTCGCGCCTCTGGGAGAACAGATTTAGGAAGGGGAACCGGTAGCGAGTGGGGGGATTGGAACATGTGAGGAACCCCTCTGCAGATCCTGAGGTCAGTGAAGAAGGAGGGGAGGAGGTGCGCCGGAGGAGGGGCTGCCCCTGCAGCCCGTGGTGAGATGGCAGGCTGTGTCCCCCAAGCCCATGAAAGTGAGTAAGGGAGCAGATGCCCACCTGCAGCCCAGGGAGGAGCCCACGCCGGAGCAGGGGGATGCCTCCGAGGATGGCCGTGACTCCATGGGAAAGCCCGTGCTGGAGTGGCCTGTGCCTGAAGATCGGCCTGCGGAAAAGACTCACGCCAGGGAATTTGGTAAAGGACTGCAGCCTGTGGGAGGGACCCCATGCCGGAGCAGGGGAAGAGTGAGGAGTCCTCCCCCTGAGGAGGAAGGAGTGGCAGAGACAAGGTGTGATGAACTGACCCCAACCCCCATTCCCCGTCCCCCCACGCCGCTGGGGAGGAGGAGGGAGAGAAAACCGGGAGTGGAGTTGAGCCGGGAAGGAGGGAGGGGTGGGGGAAGGCATTCTAAGGTTTGGTTTTACTTCTCATTATCTTTGTTTTAACTTGATTGGTAGAAAATTTAATTGATTTTGTTTATTCCCCAAGTTGAGCCTGTCTTTTGCCCGTGACCATAAGTGGTGAGTGATTCCTCCCTGTCCTTGTCTTGACCCATGAGCTTTTCTTCATATTTTCTCCTTCTCATCCCACCAGGGCAGGGGAGGAGTGAGCGAGCAGCTTCGTGGTGCTTTGTTACTGGCTGGGCTTAAACCACAACAGATACATATTTTAAATGTGCTAGTATATGTTGAAGACAGACAGCAATGGTGTAAAAAATACAAAACTGACTACAAAAACTTGAGGCATACAGACTGGATCTGCTTTAAGAATAGGATTAAACTGTGTAAACAAAGGCAAAAGTAAGCAGTGCAGTTGTACTAAAAGCTACAGTTAAAGGAAGCAATGCCGGTCTTGCTAATATAGCACAGCTTTGCAGCCTTGAGCCTGACACATCATATTTAGTGCATTCTGTTCCTTTGTCCCAAAAATGAGTGGTTGCTCATATTTATACTAACAGCATGCATAAAAATCTAATTATGCACAACTGAGACAGCTGCCCCATCCGTGTTTTCTTCTTAATCTACAACTGCAATCATTACATTTATGAAGATGCTAAAATATCACAGAAGAGCAATCTATCTAGTTATAAATGGATCACATATTCTGAAAGAATACAAGCTATTCAGCCTATTGTTTGACCTGCAGTAGCATTACCGGCATAAATGAGAAAAGGGACCCAGCTGGGTCTCACTATTTCTAACATTTTCCTCTTATGGTACAAACAGTAGAAAGAACAGTAGCTAAGATTGAATGTGACATTTTCAATCAAGAAGGGAGTGGACCCTGCATTCAAGCATAACCTTAAATAACATTGTATGCAACTCTGCAACCATGAGTTTGGAAGCGGACAAATCTCTAGTCCCACCCCAGAACCTTAGCATGTACCTGACCTGCTTTTCATGTAACCTGGATATACTGGCAATGGACAGAGGTATTCCATGTTTGACCCTTCTTAGCAAGGTGAATGCTGAATGCCTGAAGAACAGAGATGGAAAGAATGACAAATTTGAAAAGTACAAGAGGTAACAGACAGGGGGAAAAAAAGAAGTCAAATACCAGAATAGAGCAGATATCTTAGTTATAAAATAAAGATAGTGAAATTATGTAATTCAGATCTCTGAACCAACTTTGTAGGTGGCCTCAGAGACAGCAATACCAGGTAAGCATAACTTAACCTAGGTTTTTATGACACTAATAAATTGTGATAACTACAGTTGAGGAAGGGGCGGGGCAGGAGGGAGAGGAGGAATTATAAGGCCTTCTTTTGGCTGGTTTTCCTATCACATGTCTCTGATCAGAACACTATTGTAAAATTTGAGATTACTGTGGTTCCTCTTTCTAGCCAAAGCAGAGGTTTTGGAAATAAAGTACTTGGTTTTCAAGGAATTCTGTTCTCCATGCAATTTCAAAAGGTTTTGTTGGTCTGGATGATCAATGGCAGGAGCAGAAAGGACACTAAGGGAACAGCTAGGAGCAATCAGCAGTCTTTAGAAAGCCTGCCTGGAAGGGTACAGAGTTGAAGGGCAGTTGCAGTACTAACTGCAACAAATAGAACCCCATGGTAACCAGATATATACATAAATAAATATATATATATATATTCGCGCACACACATATATATAAATAGATAAATGTGTCTTTCTTTTTATGCACATTGTTCTCAGGTAAGAATTTTCTTACTGCTTTTTCACTTCTATGTACTTGGTGGTACTGCATGGGGGAATACTGTAAAAGCAACAGTAAAAAATCTGGTGGAAAAAAGAAAAAGAATGTGCATTTTCATGTACAATACAGAAGTGGAGAAAAGTAACTGTTCTAGAAAAAGGTTAACAGAGAGGGTCAATAAATGCCAACTACTGTCAGGTTGGATTTTTTCCATACCTAAAAGGAAGCTTCTAAAGTTTCATCATCCTTTTTTAAACCATTGCAAACTACAGCCACCAGCCTTTGGATGCCCAAATTTGTACTGTAATTATAGCTGGCTTTCATGCATGCTATAATTTGTTCTTTTACACCAAGCCAGGACAATTAATCAAGAGGGTCATGAAGCAAAAGAGTCTCTCTCTTTATCACAGAGTTCAGCAAGCTGACAGACAAGGCTTGGGGATTATTTTCAGACATAAATGCCATAATGTCGTGGTTTAACCCCAGCCAGCAACTAAACACCACGCAGCCACTCACTTACTCTCCCCCCACCCAGTGGGATGGGGGAGAAAATTGGGAAAAGAAGCAAAACCCGTGGGTTGAGATAAGAACGGTTTAATAGAACAGAAAAGAAGAAACTAATCTTGATAATGATAACACTAATAAAATGACAACAGCAATAATGAAAGGATTGGAATGTACAAATGATGCGCAGTGCAACTGCTCACCACCCGCCAACCGACACCCAGCCAGTCCCCGAGCGGCAAATCCCTGCCCCCCACTTCCCCATTCCTATCCTAGATGGGACGTCACATGGTATGGGATACACCGTTGGCCAGTTTGGGTCAGGTGCCCTGGCTGTGTCCTGTGCCAACTTCTTGTGCCCCTCCAGCTTTCTCGCTGGCTGGGTATGAGAAGCTGAAAAATCCTTGACATTAGTCTAAACACTACTGAGCAAGAACTGAAGACATCAGTGTTATCAACATTCTTCAGATACTGAACTCAAAACATAGCACTGTACCAGCTACTAGGAAGACAGTTAACTCTATCCCAGCTGAAACCAGGACACATAAATAGTTAAATTTGGTGGATTTATAGTTTTAAAAGAAAAGACCAATAGAAACTATGCTGTTGGAGAGATTGGTTTTCTTTTTCTTTGCTTTACACAGCTTATTTCATTAGTCTACTGATTTATTTTACATCTGAATGTTTTTCAGTAAAACATCTGGAATATGTACCTATACTTCATTAAAAATCTATATATGTTTTTCCCCAAGAGTCCTTTGAAAGAAATCTCAAGAAATCTGTTCTTTTTTTCTGTTGAGCATGTATTCCAGGTTATTCTATATTAGTCTAACAGTTTCTGTTAGAATATGGTGATAAATAATCAAAAAGAACATTATTTCTAAGGTTTTGGGGTTTTTTTTACTTCTATATCATTATCTTCTGGGTTCTTTTAATTTTAATCAAGTTTAGAAACTTTTCAATTACCAATATGTACATTTCTTCATTTAAATTTAATTCAATTTGGTATTTAGTATGCATTTAGTATTTGTAATTAAATTTGGTCATCAGTTTTTATTCTACTACTATCTTTAGCTCTTATATTCTGTTTCCACACAGAAGATGCTGCTCAGTTAAAGTGCAATGCAGCACAAAGTTTTGAAACATGACAGCAACAAGTCCTTCTGGTAGAGCCAGGGACTATGAGAAGTCTTTTGTTTATGGGGCTTTACTGCAGGCACTGCACACACTAGTGCACCAGGATACTCTAAGCTCCTCAGAGACTGTAGAAAGCAGACTTCAGAGCCAAAAAAAGGACACAGTTGTCTTTGAACTCAGGATTTCAGAATAAATGAGATAAAAGACTTCTTCGGAAATCCAGCTTGAAATTTCATTATATACCACAGAGGTATCCATGAAAAAAACAAAGAACCCAACAAAAATAAAAAAAAAAAAGAACTGTCAATAACTAGGACTTCTATTCTGAGTGCTTACTATTGCAGAAGGAACCTATACCCATCTTGTGTATGTGATCTAAAATAACAACATTTTATTTGACAAAACACATTTAAAGGCTTTAAAATACTAAAAATCTTCAACAACTATACAGCGATATAATTTCCATTGCTATTGTTATCTAAAATGATTGAAGAGTATTCCAGTACAGTTTTAGCTTATGTAAAGAAACCACTTCTGAGACTGATAGAAACAGCTGCCTTCTCAGTACCTAAAGATGTTTTATTCCATAAAATATCTTCACTTAAATACCAGCTGCCTGAGGCTCCATGCAGACAATTGTGACACAAGGCTGACGCTAAATCTTGCTTATATATAGTCAGTAACCTGGCTTACATCCCTCCACTCAACACAAATATGACAGTAACTATCACAGCAGCATTCCATCAGCACCACCCCCAAGAGACAGGACTTTGTCTCCTCTAGAACAGCTCCAAGAAATGCTTTTGCACAAATTAGTTAGATAAACATAATTATCAGGAAGATTAGTGTACTTTATGCAGAAAATTCTCAGCCATTGATAGCAAACCATCAGATGTAAAACTGCAGCACTTAGAGAGAGGTCTGCTTTTTCTGATAAGTGATCCTTCAATGGGATACTCTTAAGCAGAATCTGATAATGAACAAATATGCACTTAAACTTTTCAACACACAAAATCCCATTGTTCTGGAGGTTTGTGCTCCTTACAGTTATTATTGATAATGACCTGTAACTTTGCCATCCCATTTTTTTCCCACAGTTGTCCTAAAGCATTTTTTTCCTTCAGAATTTTTTCTGGTAATAAGCTGGATTTCTCTTTCCATTTGGTGAACTGATCCCTTCTGTATTATATCAAAGGAGTGTTTTCTCAGAAACAATATATTTTATCATCTTTCCAGACCCTTTTAATACTACAGATGCCAACACAAATACATTACTTTGAAGTATCTCTCGTTCTTAGTAACCTCCTTATCAAGAAGAGGAACAAGTATCTTCTGCTATTAAAAAAAGCCTGTATTACTGTCTATAGATGCATAACATAAATGCTTGGATGTTTCTTAGAAATTGTAAGGATTCTATATATATAAATATATCTGGCATATACATTATCATATCCTTGATTATATAACGTCTGACTACTTCACAATGTTTACGTGCAATGAGGTCATCTCGGGAGCTCTCTAATATAGCTGAAGAATTGGAAAACAAGGAAAGAAAGCTGATTTGGCCAACAACCAGTTTAGGCAAAGGTAATCGAAATATATTTGCATCCCAGTGTCACATTTTAGTTACTGAGCCATCATCTTTTGAAAGATGTTTAATTGTTCTATTCTTTGCACATCTTAATAGGTACAGACAGAATAAAAAGAACACCTATGGCTCTTCCTTTCTGTTTAGCACCTTTCCTTTCAAAAAACAAAACAGGATATTTTAGTGCAAGAGCTCTGACTTTTCTGATTCTTAGAACTGCTGACAGAGGAAAAAAACTCTGCTGTTAGTAGAAACTATCACTAAAAATATGACTAGAGATTACAGCAAAGTATAAACCTTTGTCTCTACACTGTCATAATGAATAGGGAAACAACTAAACCCATTGACATCTGACTAAATTAACAAAGTGCAAGTCAAGCTGTCCTGATTCTAAAACTTTGTGATGGCTCGAAGCAATGCATAAAAATCAGCTTTGCACCAGCGATGCACTTTTAGTACTTGGTACATCAGAGAGGAACCGGCATGCTTTTGAATACTTACTTGTCCCTGCACAGCCTCTTTGTTTCTTATGTTTTTGAAAGCTGTGCCCGCTCATCTGTGTGCAGCTGCTATTGCCTGAGTTGTTCCAGCTTTCAGCTTCAATTTTTGCACTTCTGTTCGCAGTCCGTAGTCTCGGTGTGAGGCAGTTCCCTCAAAATGGGTGCACATTATTCATGAGTGCATAAGCGGCGTTGGTGGAAGAACTGTGAACTAAAAAAAGAAATAATAAACTGCACAAAGGAGAAAACATGATCCTGTGGCTTCGAAAATATGTCAGCTATAAACACATTGGAATAAAATTAACTTTGAATTCTCAACAGAAATAAACAGGGACCATGTTCACAAATTATCTCAGCAAGTCCAAACACACTAACTGTGTGTTCATCTTACCTAGGTGAGTAGAAAATTATTTCAGAAAATATAGTGGGTTGGATTTTTTTTTAAGAAACAATGCATCATTCAGGCACTGATTCTGAAAGAATAGTACAGTTTAAGGCAAAAACCTGACGAGATTATGTAAAATTAACACTGCTCATCATAACTGTGTCTTAAATTAAAGGTCTGATAGCTCAAGAGCTGCTGTGCTGCAAACAAAGGCTTGATCCTGTTAAGAAGGGTCTTTCAGGGAGTCCTTGGTTTCTGTTTTTCTAAAGCAGTACGTGCACACAATCTGGTCACTGCTGGTACAAACACCTCTTCCTCCTCAGCTTGTCACATGAAGCTGTACTTCTGTATCATCTTATCCAAGCCATGCATTTATTCATAATTTTAGAATTTCATCCTTTCTTTTCTTCTTTCTTTGAAACACTTTCCTAGTTGTCTTGGTAATCTCTTTCAATTGTGTTACTTACAGTTTAAAATATTAACTTTAATTCTCTCAAATACTGCAGAACAGTTGTTTTGCTAATGAACTTTACTACAGATTACCAAAATCAGTAGATAATTCTCTTGATTTAAATGAGTTCTAAATTAAGCTTTCAGACATGTAAAAGCCACAGTGCATTTAGGATCCTTTTGAAGCTCTCCTTCTGCATATAAGTGACATGTTTTGGTATATATGTAAACAGAAGGCACTCATCAGTTTTCAGCTATGATGACTTGGATAAAATCCCTTTACCAGCTATTTCAGTTTTAGTTCCTTTGAGAGCACAGATTGCAAGCCCTGAAAAAACATCACGGAACATTTTCAAAGTTTTCATAAAATGAATTAGTAGGAGACATGAAATCATCAAGGATAGCTCAATGGATTCTATTGGTGACTCCTACCGACATCAAACCAAACCCTAAGTAAGAAAACTCTTAGTTAAGAGCTTTCGAGAAGAACATTTCAAGATGCCAAGTGTCAAACAACCACTAATGATACATTAGCTCCTGCTTAAATCTTTTACACAATCACACTATTTTTTTAGCTAGTGGAATGCAGGGCAAAAATAGCCTGGGTCAAAACACAAAGCTGCTGATCTCCAAGAAAAGCCAGCACCTCCTCTCCAGGACCAAGACTGTTGCTGGGATGATAAAGGAAACATGCCCTATTAATGCTCTGCAGATATAGCAAAGGCTTCCCTTATCAGAGTAATAAAAGCCTTTCAGCAGCAATAAATCTAATTTCCATATGTTGTGGGTTAACCTCGGTAGGCAGCTAAGCACCGCACAGCCGTACCCATAAATAGATTTGATATCATGAAATTAGCTTTTGAAATAATACATATAAAAGATCAAGACAGAACAGATCAAAACTCGGTAGGCATCAAAAAAAGGAGAAAAAACAACTTATAAGATTAAAAAGATTTTGTTGGAAGAAATGTATGCTTCCAGAGTTAAAATTTAATAGCAGCAATTCAGCAGACGAGTTAAGCAGAATCAGTGTAACATGACATCCCTAATTCCAGATAAATGTGCAGTGTGTTTTCTCTAGGTATTTGGAAAATGGTCAAACTGGAATTTAAAGACTGCCAAAGATCAAAAAAGGTACTTCATTCCTAAGAAACTAAACAAGAATAGCATAGCAAAACATGAAAATATCAGGTGGTATAGTTAAAATAGCATAATTGAGCATCAATTCTATAAAAGCATCTATTCTGATTTTTGCAGAAAGCTAAGTCAAGATGTGAGAAAGGAAACAAGTGAATATAATTCATTGGGACCTTCAAACTCCTTTTCACAGGGTCCTTGGAAAAAAGATTTTAAAGGAAGTATTAATGACCACACAATAAGAAGTAAGATTTAAGATGCATCATGAACCAGTTAGGAAAAAAGAATGGTAAATGGCAGTATGAAAAAAAAAAAAATAGCCTTTTGTACTAGAGATGAAGACTGAATTAGTGTGGTTCAAGTTTTTTAAGACATGGATATACAAGAGACTAAATGTACAGATGCACATTATTGGTTGATTAGGTAAGAAAAACAACACCCAGTATTGTTAACCATTCCAAAAAGACTTAATTCAGCAACATGGTTGACAGGACAATAAATTCAATTTAATCTAATTTAGAAAAGAAAAATGTAAAATATATAAAACATAAATGGTTTTGCAATGACTGTAGATGAAGTATCACAAATTGTGAAGGAGACAATTAAAAGCTATATGTATCTGGAGCAATATTTTAAACTGGATTATCAAGGATGCTCCGATATCCTCGGTACTGGAAATATCAGCTTCCTACATTATGCCATTTGTCAGGAAAAAATCTTCAGAAGCAGCAGAGGAAAAAGAAGCTGTCTTTAAAATCCACCACATTAAGAAAGCTGGGAGCTCAAATTTAAAATTCTGGTTAGCCTGTGTGAATTGTATCTCTTTTTTTCATCATTGTGTACTCAGATTTATTCTACATTAACGCTGCTATACATTCTGATGTACTGAACCTTGGAACGCTTGATGTGTCAAGACATAGATCAAAATAAAAAATAGGATACTCCGTTGTTTATCCAAACACTCATGGGTTTGTGGCTTTGTTCATTTCTTCATCTTATCTTTAATATCCCCTAAAAACACTGAAGGAAATGTAATCAAAATTACATGAAAACAGGATGAGGTTACAGAACGAGAGCTGGAAACTACAGTTCCTACAGTGTTGTAATTCAGAGTCCTCTGTCCAGCTCTGCTTCCCTCCTAATGTCCCTTGAATACCAAGGGTTTAAGAAGAAAATAAGAAACACAGCTAATGGATTTCTTGGCACAGTGGATTTGTTTTTCCAGGGTAGCATAATTTTACATTTACATTTCATTACTAAGTTTTACCCTCAGGATTCAATTCTAATTAATTAAATGTACAGGAAAAGGCCAGGTGACTTTCACCTCTTCAAATGCAGCTTGAATTTAATCCTTTAAAATCAAGTATAAACACCAAGCCTAAAATATAATTGCTCTACCAGGAAAAGCTAAACTCAACACAATAATCCCTAGCCCAAATAACCCTGGAAGCACAGGGTGAAATTTGAGTCTTAATGCAACTATGTGCATGTGTAAGCAGTCTTAACTTTTTCTGCTTTTCAAATCACTTTTTATCTTCCCCTTTAGAAGCATAACAAATCTGCAGGACAACAAGCTTTGAAGATTTTGTTTTCTGTGAATATTTTCATATATGACAAAAGAATTCATAAAGTACAGTGACAATTCACAGTTAAACATTCTTCAATTATAAAATAGTAATATAAAAGATTTCCACCAGTCAATTCCTAGCATGTATTCTTTCTCACAAGAAATGGCAAAGCTACCATTGTTTCTTCTTATGAGACTGTGCTATGAAAGCATCCTTAGCAGGCTCTCTTAGGTTATCGTAGGAGCCATTGACAGCAATTATTGATATGTGAAACAATGATTACAAAACAGAGCTTGCCAGAAAACTTCATTGCACAGAAGGCTTTGACGTTTGGAACACTTTTCTTCATAAAGTAGGGTGCAAATCAGCTCCAGAGTTATCTGAAAAAAAAAAAAAAATTAATGAAATCCCTTGTATCCTAGATACAGGCTAACTAATATGTAGTAATGGGGATCCTATGGGAATGCTGCGTGAATGTCAGATTCTGAAGAATTGTTCAGTGAAGGTAGACATAAGCATAAACATAATAAAACAGTGATATGTGTGTGGGATTTGATATTCTTTTTCATCATACTCTTTTGGCACAGGTCTCTAAACCACTGCCAAATAAGTTAGTTCCATAAACTGTGAACTTACCACCAGCTTTGACCTCTGTTAGCAAGATGTTTTTGGCATAACAATATCCACAGCATTTTAATTCAGTACACTGTTACACAGAGGCCACCTTTTGTCACCAGCATATATTAAAGAAGTTCAGCTTCAAGTTCAGACACTTACTTTTCAGTTATCAGAGAAAATAAATATGTTTTCTACAGTATTTTTATATGGCTTGTCTTTCATGCTTAAATGTTCCATGTACTCCTATTTTACCTGGTGGGATCCAGTCCCTTTCATCTGCTTCCAGGGTGTTTTTGTTAGGGCATTCCATCTTTGAAATGCCACTAAGCTGCTTACCTGTAAAGAAATGAAGGCGTGCTATGACTCAAAATCAGGGGTCTCATAAATACAGCTAACTAGTTTATAATACATTTACATGGAGCAGAGAAAGGGACTGGATTCTGTGACCTAAAAGGCCTATCCAGTCCTACACTCCTTGTTTCTCTTGTTCAAAGTGAATAATGTAGCAAACATTTTATTCTCTATACATCTCTAAACACTTACCTGCAGGAATATTCCCTTTTGCAGTCACGTCCCTTTGGCATTTCTGCATAATGCAGCCGAAAAATTTTTCTGTTTACATTGAATTTACTTTTACTGTTGCTCAAGGTCACAATTGCAGAAAATGTACTTTAATTCATGTTTTTAAATCTGTGAATCTGACGGAAGCAGTCTGGGTACCTAACCCTGCTTAAATGCATAACGTAGTTCAGTAAATAGCACTTTATATCTCCTTTCAACTAGATACTGCTTTTTATTGATAGAGCCAATGGGAGAAAATAATCCCCAAAAGATGAGATTGTCCAGAAATAGCAAAATGGAAAAATGTTGGGTGGAAAGAACCTCCTGGCATTTATAAAATACATTAATTTATAAATCTGCTGTGAAAATTATGTTTTCCTATGTTCTTTTAATTATAAAACCCAAAAATTCCTATAAAAGAAAAAAATATAACCCCAAATATAACCCTTACTATTTGAAAGGTAATTAAACCACACATGTAAGTTGTCTATTATATGCCAAGTACTTAAAGAGCTAAAAAACCTACCAGGACATGCTGCAGAACACATGAGATTTCATAACTATTTCAGATTTTATACATAGTCACAAATACAAACAGATTACTAGTAAATACACACCTATCGGGACCCAGTAAAATTAGTAATTGCTCAAGACCACCTATATTTGAGGTTTCTTTGGTTTGGGGTTTTTTTTTGGGGGGGGGGGGGGGTGTTTTGTTTTGCTTTTTTTTGTACAAACAGTTCCAAATTGTGTGGGCACTTTTCATGCTATGTTCACAACTTCTCTGGAAGCACCTTCCCTAAAATACTGTTTGTGTCACATTGTAAAATCAGAATGTATTAGAGATGAAAGCTAGGGCACCAGACCACATTTCAGCTTGCTAATATCAGTCTGGTCATTTGGGCAGTAACATCCGAAGAGGAACCTAAACCAGGAGAGGTCAAAGGAGCAAAGGTCAACTCACAAACTGCTGCACCCGGGTAACTGCAGCCTTCTGTTAGGTCTGGTTATCTAATACGTAAGGACTTCACAAACAGCGATAAATACATACCTGGGCAATAACCTGGATAGCAGCATTCTGCCCCATTTGACCTTTGGAAGGTGAATGTATGCTTTACTCCAAGTAAATTTACAATGTAAACATCAACATGGTTGAATTTATTCCCAAATATTCCACACCTGTTAGTTCATCTTAATGATTTCTCAAGGTAAGATGGTTTACTGAAAAAAAAGTTCAGGGGACATTTTTTTGTTCTTCATTTCAGAATGCTGATTAAGTATAAACTAGAAAGTATCAGCGAAGGCTTACTTTGTCATAATCCTGAGCAGAATGAGAAAAATAAATATGCTAAAATTCTCATGCGGCTATGACTAACAACTCCACTCCTCAGACACAGCGTTTCTTTCAACCAGAAAAGATAGAGTTTCCCAAGAATAGGGCCAAGACAACAGAATGAATTCCCTTATTACTTATGAGACAGTACAAACCATATTCCAAGTGCAAGGCTCATTCCCTTGAATTGCCACCTCCTACACAATACAGACCACAGATACATAAATCACAATGTCTGCCAAAGGAAACCAGCAAATAAAAAAGCTCTATCAAAACAAGGCACTTCATCGTACTTTCCCTCTGCTGTAAAGGAAAAAAAAATAAAAACAATAAAAAACCTGGTGTCAGCTGTTAGGCCTATTACTAAATGACTGCTAAAATATACCATTTTGTTATAGAATACAATAAGGAATAAAACAGAAGAAGGAATAATAAGAAATGCAAGATGGACGAACACTGTCCCTGTAATTCCAACCCAGTTTCTAGACCAAAGAGAAATGATTAAAAATCATTGCTGTTTTCATCGTTTATTTTTGTGGTACAGCCTTTCAGGAGCAATAGAAATAAATATTCAGTCAGAGCTAAGGCTTGCCTGGTAATGAACGTTTCATAGATAACTGGAGTGCTCTTCTGTACCAGTGAGCTTCCCTCTAAGTCAGAGGAATCACATTGCCTGCAATAAATACATTAGCTAGTGCTTCTAACTGTGAGCTGTAAGGCTGTATCCCAAAATACATTCACGTAATCTGTGTGCATTGTGGTATATCTGAATTACAAAAATTTTGTCAGTGTCCTTTTGTTAGTAGTTAATGCACAGGCTAAAAGAGCTGACTCAAAATCCCATGTGAGCAACAGCATTAATTTTTCAAGTAATTCAATGTATCAAGTATGCAGTTTTGCCATGAAAAGAATAAAGATCAAAGAGACCCATCTGGGCAAAATTGGCATAAAAACATACCACATTCAAGGACAAAAACACTGCACAGAATGGGTAACCCTTAGACTAAATCTTCTCTATATCCGTTCAGGCTTGCAAGGGAAGGCTACGTTTGTGACATGTCTATTTTAAAGTAACGAGAATAACTATATTACAGTGAGGATTAATCTTTCATTCTTTTTTAATGTTTATCGAGTTCAGAAGTGTAACATCTGAAGGTTTTTTAACAGATGAAATATTGCCATTATTATTAACAATTTTAGTTTAAAGTTATTTCTCTAGGTGGGGATTTTGTAGATTTTGTTTTTAAAGGATAACATAGCAAAACTGGAAGCGAGTTTTGTGCATAACAACTTTAATTGTTTCTATAACTAAAATAATCACAATCCTCTTCCTCTCTTAGGAGCTAAAACTTCTGAAAAAATTAGTTAGCTGAAGGTTTCCCCAAAAGGTCAATGGAAGAAGCAGCTAGAAAAGGCAAGCGATACAGTTTGCTTCCTGCTTATGATATAAGTCCTTTTTTTCACTTCTATCACTCATGAACAGAGACTTGCAGCATGTCTTCTAATATCACCAGATGAAATTTAGTAGGATGACTTTATTTGGACTAGTCCATGTGGAGAGCTGATTGGTAACCACAGTATGCGTTCTCCAAAGCAGGTGGCAAAAGCCATTAGTGCCTGCTTTTCTTCCTGTTGCCCTTCAGCAGCAAGTCCGCTGGCTTGTGCCTATGACTACACCGTAAATAAATTATTTACCTGTCACTTCTGAGTTCACACCGTATTCTAGCCTTAAAAACTCATTGTTTTCGAGGACTTCCTAGGGATTACTAAATTTGAAAGGTAACAAAAAAATTTAAATGTATTTGTGTGTAAAAACAGAAGGACATTTTTAAGACCAAGAGTAGTTAGGCACTCTCCTGTCCAGAATTAGACTAAGAGATTACTTAGCAGTTTTTGGATGAAACATATTTTCCATCTCTTGAGTAAGAATTTACAAAGAATAAATAGAAGCATGTAAATCACAGTTGTGCAAACACACATGACAAATGTTTTAATCTACCTATTTCAACAACCATTATATACTTGATATCTGCAAAAACATGACAATATCTACTTGGCTAAGAAAAAACTACAACAATCTAGGTAAGTATCAGTTTGAATGTAACTCATTGGAAAAAGTGGCCCAGGAAGGGCCTGAAAAACAAGAACAAGAGAGCCAGATTAGAGTAAAAGAGATAGCTGCAGAAACAACTGCAAATTACAACTGAAATAGCTATGTATGTAACATATATAGGGGAATTGTATCTATATACACACATGCACTTAATTTCCATACGTAATATGCATATTAATATATAGAAATACAGAGAAATCATATGTAGAAAAATATACATGGCTATGCATATAGAAATCATATGTATAGAAACATCATGTATCTAAAAAATAGATACAGAAATACATACTGAAAAAGAAATATCATGTCTAAAAATCATATATATAAATAAAATTATATTTCTATATATAAATCAACTACACACAGAAATCAGAAATATACATGATAAAACCCAAAATAACGCAGAACTGAAATCTAACAAGGAGATATCATCAGATCATGGGAGAGAAAAACAAAAAGGAATTTAAAAAAGAACCCACTGCTTCAGTATCTCAGATCATAGTTATCTGGAAAGCTGGAGAGGTTTCCAGATGAAGGAACAAGGTATCTTTGACTTGGTTTGTTATTTCTATTATTTTTTGTTGTTCCAGTTTTTTTATTCTCTTCCTTTCCTTATTCACCTCTGATATAGCAAATAATATCATTTTCTATCCTCTTCTTTTTTTTTTTTATTTTCCACATTTTAGTACTTAAACATAGTTATCACACTTGCTTTTTTTAATACTTTGTACTTAGCTCTTTGGGGAAAGAAAAGAAAAAAGGTTATGTTTTTTATGTTTTGTGAAATATCTGAAGTTGAATAGATATCATAGTCTGCCTCTCATTAAGAAGCCAAGCATCAGTCTTAACCAATTTAGTGTCGTTCAAAGCCCTTCTGGGTCATAAAAAAAACTATGTAATTTATTAACATTTACCTGACTCCTCTGACTCTTTCTTCTGTTTTGTACAGCATAGCTATTTTTGTAATAAATGTGGATGTTCAAATTCCTTTTTTTTGTTCTGCATTTTCTTTTTCTTCTTAGTTAACTTATGTAGTCTACTTTTTCTAGAATCTACAACTTCTCTGTGCAGAAATGAACTAAAAATTTCTATAATATTGATCTCCACAAGTTGTACTTTGATACTGTTCATTATTATCACCCTACCTTAGTGTTTTTTGTAAGTATTTGAGCAGCCTGACAGCAGTGTTTATAGTGAGATATATTTTCTTTTAAGAACATCATACAATATTGTGGGCTTCGCATAAATTTTTTTCATTAAAATATATCAACAAGAAGCTACTCTTTGAAATACTCTGGTGTTTTGTAATCAAAAGTACCTGGCATCATTTGTGCTTCAGAGCCAAAAAGTTGAAATTACAAGTCATTAATAGAGGCTGCTGGTATTGTGCAGATACAGCTGTTTTACCCTGATTTTGAACTTCTCTTTTTTTTTAACAGCCTAGATAGAAAATCAAGGGAATATAAAGAAAATGTAACAACACATTCAAACTTACTGAAAGCTGTGTTTTTTCAGTGTGTGAGAGTCAGATAAACTCTTTTCATCCTTCCCCAGGCTGTTCTTTCCGTGGTGTCTGCTCCAGAAATGCCATCAGTAATAGACTGTGAGCTTCTGAAAAAAGTAGAAGCAGAGCAAGACAGTGAACATCACTCTTGGCGAGGTGAAGGCAGGAGGGCAATGGGTGACCATTTGTTGGGAAAGAGAAGGAGAAAATGAAGTGGGACTACCATGCAGGGATACATGCTGGGGGGCTGGAAAGCAAGGAGGATCAATGTAGAAGACTGATGTCCTTATGTGAAAGGACAGAAGAAAATTTGAAACTATGCTATGGAAAAGGGAAAGAGAAGAAAGGCACATATCTATCTGTGATGGCATATAGCCAACTCATTACCACTGATACTGCTTATTCATACCAATGGTTCCTAGGGGAAAAAAAAGAAAAAAAAAAAAACAAAAAAACCCCAAAACAATGAAGCTTGTGATTATCTGAGTTAAAGCATACTAGGGTTCAATTTTCCTCATTTTACTCACCCTGTCAACATTTTCTTCTGGTCACAAAAGATACTTCAAGGCTGTAAAATTGTACAGCATCAAACATTTGTGAGCTTAGGGCACAACTGGGTTGTACTCCAATTCATTTATAGCACACATAGGTCCTGTTCAGAACATTCAGGGACAAAACCTTAATTTTTTTCACACCAAAACACAAAACCATCAAGTTGTAAGGAGACAGAAACTCATATTTTTGGCCAGCACTGCTAGTTTTAAACATAGTTATATTGTAAGTCTTGCCCAGACAGTCTGTAGTTCTGAAGCCAAGGCATAGCTACATGACTTCAATTGGATCAGAGTGGACCTGAATTTAACTCTTATTTTAAAGCATAACTACAAGTCCAAGCCTCAGTAATTACTTGCTTAAACTGGGAAGGCACAGGACAAAGCATTACTTTTCCTTTTGTTCAGGCTGTCAGAATAATAATTTTTAAACTCAGTCCCTCGAGAATCATTCAATTCCTTTAAATACCTAGAGCATTAAAGACTAGGTGTCTTTCTTCTAAGACGGCATAACTTTGAAATTCAGTGCTGTTTTTTTAATGCAGAATTACTACAGCCATGATTGTAGTAAATGTCTGACAGATTGCTCTCAGTTTTATTTAATGGTAACTATAGCAACAGAGTTCTGCAATTATCAATTGAGGGCATGTTCTATCTAAATAAACAAAGATATCATCTGAGTTATGTCTTTAATTACATCTGCATAATTAAGAGCTAATCACAACAATTTTAAAAGGCTCTTTGCATTATTGAATTTTTAATCTCGTAATAGTGTTGATATTTAGGTATGTGTTTAACTGCAGTCTGAAAATATGTTGCTAGCAGATAATTTTGTTGCCTCATTTTGAGTAGGCAAAAGTTTCACTTACTGGGAGGGAGATGAACCTCTGAAAATGACTACGTTTTGGTTAGGAGTCAATTCAGTTGCACTGCATGGAAGTTACATTGGGGGTTAGAATCCCTTCCTTCTTAAGAGAGGGAAATGTAGCCCCTGACTGTGATGGGAGCAAAATTAGTTCCCAGCTCATGCTTTCCTATCAAACATATTCAAAACACAAAGTGAAGTTTACTACTAGAAATACACGATGCATAATCTGCAAGAATATTTATGTTGCATGCGAATACAGAAGCTTTATCCATCACCGAGCCGCAAATAGCCTGGGTTTAATTTTGCCAAAATTATAGGGAGTCACAGAGACAAACTTAAAACAATGCCGTGAGTCACTGTCTTTTGATTCTCCTTTTATTGCTCCATAACTTATAATCTTAATAAGCCATTTGCATCCTGTTTTAAGTAGCATGGGAGAGTAGATCACGATTTTTTGATTTGTGCCCCGAGCAGTAGTGTAATCAGCATATTTTTAAGTTTATCACAGATTTGTTGCAAAAGTTAAGGAAATGCGATCACCCAGTTCTGAATATCAAGTTTCAGGCTAGATGATTTGGATGAGGGGATTGAGTGCACCCTCAGCAAGTTTGCAGACAACACCAAGTTGGGAGGCAGGGTCGATCTGCTTGAGGGTAGGGAGGCTCTACAAAGAGATCTGGACAGGCTGGATCGATGGGCTGAGGCCAATTGTATGAAGTTTAACAAGGCCAAGTGCCGGGTCCTGCACTTCAGTCACGACAACCCCATGCAGCGCTACAGGCTTGGGGAAGAGTGGCTGGAAAGCTGCCCGGCAGAGAAAGACCTGGGGGTGCTGGTTGACAGCTGGCTGAATATGAGCCAGCAGTGTGCCCAGGTGGCCAAGAAGGCCAACGGCATCCTGGCCTGTATCAGGAACAGTGTGGCCAGCAGGAACAGGGAGGTGGTTGTTCCCCTGTACTCAGCACTGGTGAGGCCGCACCTTGAGTACTGTGTTCAGTTTTGGGCCCCTCACTACAGGAAAGACATTGAGCTGCTAGAGCGTGTCCAGAGAAGGGCAACCAAGTTGGTGAGGGGCCTGGAGCACAAGTCTTATGGGGAGCGGCTGAGGGATCTGGGGTTGTTCAGTCTAGAAAAGAGGAGGCTGAGGGGAGACCTTATCACTCTCTACAACTACCTGAAAGGGGGTTGTAGTGAGGTGGGTGTTGGTCTCTTCTGTCAGGTGTCTGGAGATAGGACAAGAGGAAATGGCCTCAAGTTGAGGCAAGGGAGATTTAGGTTAGATATTAGGAAAAATGTTTTTACTGAGAGGGTTGTCAAACATTGGAATGGGCTGCCCAGGGAAGTGGTTGAGTCACCATCCCTGGAGGTATTCAAAAAGCGAGTGGACAGGTTACTCTAGGGCATGGTTTAGGAGGCATGGTTACTGGTTGGACTTCATGATCTTGAAGGTCTTTTCCAACCGAAATGATTCTATGATTCTATGATTCTATGTATTAAGACATAGTAAACAGCACCTTTCCATATTTATTATGGAATTTTTTATTGTAAGCATAAAAGTCAAGCTCTGTCATGATAAATCCAAGATATTTATTGTTTAGAAATTTTAATTTGCAGGTTTCATCCGGTAATTTTCACAGAAATTTCAATAGTTTTTTTCAAGTCTTTTCCCCTTTGGCACCACATGGGTCACTTTACTTCGTAAGTAGTCCAAGCTGTGGACCAAAGAGAACAGTTATGAATGAACTATTTGATATTTTTGTAGAGATGACACTGATCAGGGAGTAATGTACTTGTTAAAAGATTATAAATAGCACAAAAAGCTACTTAAATTATAACTTTATTTAATTTATCATAAACCTCCTGATATACCCAGTTGTTGGAATAAGTCTGTATGACAAATACAGGGAGAAAAGTAATACAGGTTATACTACTATGCAAAATTAAAGACTTAAGTTTGTAATATGGTCAGTTGTGAAACAGCTGTAATAGCTACAGTATTTTTTAATAAGCTACTGGTGATAACACCATGATATTTCCCTCGTACGACATTTCAAAATATTTTAAGTTATTGTTAGTGCCTTAGCCTACTGGGTAACAAATTTTATAATAGTCAAGAAATTATCAAATATTGGTGTTCTATGTTAAAGTTTTGCCTTTCAAAATATAGCTATTGTGTCCAAACTCTCAAGCCTGTATCTGAAATTTTATTATCTATTTGTGACTGCATGACCTTGCCCATTTAATGTGCTGGAATCTATAAAAAGCTCCATAGGGTGAAAAATGCATTCTTCTTTTTAAGCTTTCAAAGATATCTTCCTATTTGTCATATGCAGAAGTAAGCTTCTTTAATCTCTGTATTTTCTCAATTCATCACTTGTAGCCATCTAAACATTTTTAATACCTAGCAGGATAAATGTCAGCACTGAAAAATAGTGCAGTCTTGCGCCTTAAGTAAAAAAAACATTACTGCGGATAAACTTTAGAAGATTATAACTTAATAGGACATTACTTTGTACAGATAGAAAAACCATTTTGTTTAAAGATTTTAAACTTTCCATTGTATCTTACTTAAAAATAGAATTTCTATGGAGTCTCTGTCTTTCTGTCTGATAACTACTATACTAGACACTGAAAATAGCATAACAAAACCCAGAGTTAACATCCGTGGTATGTTTCAAAGATGCAAGTCTACGCTACATACAACCCCAAGCTAACTTTAACCATCCTAGCTTGGATACTAAAAGGAATACAGATGTGGCATCAGAGCCTTCAAAGCAACCTCCACAAACATGCTCACCTAAAGTGCTCATCATCTACACCAATCCTGAAATTAAGCTATAATCTTAAAGTTGATTCACTTTTAAACCAGAGATTTCTGTTTTATGTATGCTGCATTCATATCTGCCCATTGCAATAAAATATTACATATTGAGAGAGAAAACTACATTAACAGAGAGAGGTGCTATTAAATCATCCTTGAACATTTTAGCTTCAAGTAAAAAACACTGATTTGTTTTCTTGCTCTGTGACACATTGTGAAAGTTGGGATAACACACACGACAGGATAGTAGTGCTTCTTATCCATACATGCTCTTACAGAGATAATAGGGCTTTTGATTGATTTAGATACATTTGGCTGCTGAAGAACACTTTGCCCCATTTGCTGCTAAAATGCAATGACTATTCAAGGCACCACTGGAGAACATTGTTGAGCTGAGCACATGACTAATACCCAGTGGCTGTTGACACAACTCTTCCTTTCAGAAAGATGTACGGTTGTTAAGAAAATAGTCCTTTGTTATGATAAATTCACCTTACACTTTTATTGCTATTATTACCCTTTGCTACTTGCAATTCAACCTAACAAATGACTACAAGTGATAGTTATGGAAATGCCAAGCCTTCTGTTTTCAGTCAGGTAGGTTTAGTCAAACATAGAAAACATGAACTCTTTACACAAGGATGGAAGACATCTAGCTGGAATGAAAATTTTAAAATATCTTTGATAAAATAATCACCCAAATAACACTTGCTAAGAGGACATAACAACACCTATTATTCTTCAAATCATTCAGTCAATTTCTAGCCCACCAATACAGTTGATACCAAACCATCACTGCTATATTAAACGTAATTGCTGCCATAATGGTAACATTTTAGCTGGACTCTTTCAATGTAAAGACTTCATCACAATAAAAACACATGAGTATCAGAGCAATTCATCAAAAAAAAAAAAAAACCCATTGCAAAAGTATTTGGTTGGCCACTGCAGTCTTAACACGCTCCACATCTTCAGATTCATTATAGTGCTCCCATGACTGTTTTACTCTGTTGAAAATCTTTCTACTAGCTTTGATTACTAGCTTTATTCTCCATGAATAAAAGTGTAGAAGTGTTTAACAGTTGAAGTTTTTAGTTATTATTTTCCACCAACTTTCATTTCCAGTTCCTTGAAGTTCCACTTAATATTAAAATTAAGCAATCAGAACAGCTCAAGAGAACATTAAAAAGAGAAGGCAGAAGGGGGAAGGGAGGAAAAAACCAACAGGATCACCCAGACTCTTACTTGCACATTTATTTAATCTTTCCTTGTCTTGTGTCATACCTGTTTCGGAATAAATTTTCATTGACGTACATCTGTATCTCAAGCGCACATGGTTTGGCTTCAGTAAAACATTGCAGCAAGAATAGTGACAAAGAGATACAATGGTCTACGTAGTCTGCTATCCTAGTAAATTAAATTAACTTTCAATTTTATTCTCTTTTATAATTATTTATGTAAAATATAGGAACGCTCACAATGTTTAGGGTAAAAGCGTATTCTGTGATCAACACTGCAGATCCCTGGGAATTCCAAAGATAGAACAAGAGCAGAATATGTGGTGGAAACCTGCAATGCAGATAAGAAGTACGCAGTGCATGTCAGAGAAGTTTGCTTTGCAGAAATAATGGAAGCCCAGTGATAACATCTATATCCATGTCTACAAGCCTCATTACTTATTCTAGTCAAAGTAATAATTATTTCTTCTGCTAAATGAATGTAATTGTCTTATAAGTAAATCTTTATTTTAAAATATTTTCAAATTAATATGTAATTATATTCTAACTTTATAAATCTGGTTTTTTCAGTAGTGCATGGAAGTCTCAGACATCTTTCACTGAAATTAGATTGCCAGTTTCTCTGATGTAAATTAACTTCGGAACTGGAAAAAAATTCAATTTAAACATTGTGTTACACACACAAGCAGGAGGATGGAGGTAGCGTTCAAGCAGGTAAATTTAAAAGTTATGGAAAGTGAACATTGATCCTTACTATGTTTTCACTACTTTCAAATTACAATCCAACAAAGCTTTTGTAAGTTGAGAGCTGGGGCCTTCATCAGATTTTGTTCTTCATTTGAAAGTCCACGTGATTTTTGAATCATCAGTCTTTCACAATATTACCCTTTTCAGCCAGGAGGTCTTCATGATATTAACATCTTTTTCGCTTCTCCACTCCTGCTTGTCATGTTGACACATTGAGTCTCATCTTAAAATACCTCTAACACTGCTGTAAACAGTACTAAAGCGAACATTTTGCATGCATACTGAATTTTCTTTTCTGTGCAGTTTCCTGTATTAACCCACATATATAAACCACTGTAAAATCAGTCTTGAAATAAAGACTTTGAGGTAGCAGAAACTAAGTCTCATTGTACATTTGTAGCGTTTGTGTGTTGGATTTGTAACAACTAAAGGTATGACACTGCTGTAAAGGAAATGTCAAAAACTTTTAAAATCATAATAATGATAATATTGAGCAGCATTTCTAGTTGAGGTAAACTGAGTGGAACTTTTTCTTGGTATCATTGATACTTTGTTGAGCTTTCTGTTTTGAACTGGGAAATACAAATTTTATCAAACAAATCAATACCATGCCTTCAACTGAAATAAAAAAATTCATTTCCAGTAGGTTTATCTCAGAGATACAGCATGTCTTACAAAAGGGTTCAGCAATAAGCAATAAATAATATTTGGGATAAAAAAAGCTAGAGCCTAAAGGAAATTAGAAAATAATATTTTGCATAGGAGCCAATAAGAGGGGTAAGGAAGATACAAAATAATTATTGGTATCTAAAGGTTGATTCTGGCACTTCTTCATTTTTACGTACTAAAGATTAAGAGAACAATTAGCAAAAACAAATCCTTAGAGCTTTCCAATAGTTTCTTTCACTTCTTGAATTTTATAGAAAGGCTTGTGAGCAAGCTCAAGGAAAGCCAAATTAACTTTTCACTGATGTCAAGACTTTTTTTTTTTTTTATCTGAAACCAAAATAGTCCACAGATACAACTTTTGACTCTTAAACATGGAAGCTGTTCATGTGCACAGTCAGGTAAACAGGTCTTGACACTGTTTTGGGTCATTTCTTGAATTAGATTATGTTCATACTAAAATACTTGACTAAGTCTTTAAGTCACGGAAGACAACTCAGTATCCCACAGTACATTGTCATATGGCCATATTTACCACAACTACCATATTGTATAGGTCAGATTGAGTCTAAGTGGGCAGACTCCCCAGTGGCCCAGCAAAGATGAATTTAAGAAATGCTGGGTCAAGTACCACCTGCAAGCCATACTACAAGAACAGCCTAGATGCTCTTCTGGTCCATCTTCCAAGACCTTCCTTCACAGCTTCCCAGACGGCATCAGGCTTGGTGCATGTTTCTGTCAGTTCCTTGACAAGGTAATTTACTGCTTGTGGTGCACATGAGGATGAACACATAGACAGCAAATGTGTGTAGGTCAGGAGGCAGCACCATAGGGGAGGAGATCAAGAGACTTTGCGTAATCATTTCACAATGGCCAAGTGTCCCATAAAGCGTACAGCTCAAAAAGATTTCCACAGTGGAAACAGAACTTCCAAAAATGAAATGCCACAAAAAGCACTTTGTTCCCAAGATAAGTCCTCCTCCTCAAGGAAGGTGTTTCACCAACAAAGACGTCATTGCAAGCCTTGTGAGCGCTACCAGAATGTCCTTGGACTGTATGCATTTGAGGTTCCAACGCCCTGAGCTTAAATTTAAGTAGGAGTAAAGGGAAAGATGGACAAAAAAAAGCATGTGTCCCTCTCAGATGTGCCAGTATTATGTTACCAAAAAAAAATAATTTCCCCACCCTTTTTTTGGCATGGTTCTGGTAAGGCTGCAGGATTAACCATCCAAGTGGTGGGAGATTTACAAAGTTTGTTATCAGCTTATAAATCACATATGTATGTTGTATTAATAATTTTAAAGTATAATTACAGCTTTTCAATGCTGAAAGGAAATTTTTGCCCAAGTAGTAAAAACCCATTTAGGAGCACTGATTTTTATTCTGACATCACCTATAGTGGATAAGTTTAGAACATTTGGCTGGAGCACTTTTTCAGTCCTCTGAGAAAGCATTAATAATTTCTTCCTTTTCATTAATCATCATTTAATTAAGCAGCAATTAATTAAACAGCATACATTTTCATGGAGAATGTGCAGCCTTAAAATTCTCCAAGGATTGTCTAAACCTTACAAACCTATGGAACCCAATAGCCTAACACATGGGGTAAATAAGCTTAGCATGTAAAACAGACAATTAAGTTATAAAGTAATTTAAATATTTGTCATTCAGAAGGTTTTCCTGAACAGCAATTCTACGTGAAAAATTAAGATTATTCTGCATTAATAAAATAAGGCATAACTGACAAACTTGTACAGACCTTATACAGATGGAGGCAAGGACAAGCATTCTGAAATATTAGCTGACTAAAATACAAAAACAATATCCATATGATATTTTATATGATCACACTTCGATATTTCATCACAGTGAGAATTCAGGTAATTGTCTGTGTTTCCATGGATGCACATTTCTGTGTTTCTTCTAAGTCATTTACTTAAACACCAAAGTTTAATATGAACTCCTACTGAATACAGACCATCTAAAGGGGCCTGCAATGGTAAACAAATCAGAACAGCAGGGGCGGGTGGGGGGAATAAAATAAAAACACCACATTTCCTGTCAATTCCTTAAAATCCCTTCCTTTGAACATACAGAATACCATTGTGTCATCCTAGCTGGAAGATAACATCTCATTTTAAATACGACCCACACTTATTTTGTAATGGTCCACCTTTTCTGAAATGTTTGAAAAGAACTCAAAAGAATTCACAAGAATTCTATTACATACGCTTCAAAACAATTGCCTGCCTCAAATACAAAACAAGTATTTTCATTTTATTTTTAAACTAAAGGATTTTTTTCGTTCCCATAAGATACATTTATTACTTACTTATTACTTATATTATGACTTATTACTTACATTAGTAAGTAAATTGGTGACCGCTGTGTGTTAAATGCCTTGCCAAAGCAAATTTCCCCACTGATCTGTCAGCAGTTATTTTTTAATCCAGGAAATCATGTTCTAAAGCTAGGAAATACATGACACCTGAGTACACAAGGTATTTTGCAGTCCTGTGGCTCTTCAGGAAACAAGTTGTCAGGGTAAATATTATCACGCAGTTTTCTCAACAAATTGCTTTGCCATCCAAAAAGACACAAACATTTATCTCTTCTTGGGGTCAGGAAGGTTCCTTTGCACCTGAGTTTGTCACAATACAAAGAAGTACCCTTTCTTTTTCTCCTTACTTGGACATGTACAAAGGGATAAATATTTTAACTAGCTCGTTTTTAGACTGGCAAAAATATATTACTGGAATAAAAATTAACAGAAGAAAGAATAAAAAAAACACTGAACTATGCTGTCGTGGTTTAACCCCAGCTGGCAATTAAGCACCAGACATCTGCTCATCGGGGGAAAAAAAAGTAAAACTCATGGGTTGAGATAAAAACAGTTTAATAGGACAGAAAAGGAAGGGGGAAAAAAATAGTAATAATAGAATATACAAAATAAGTGATGCTCAAAACAATTGCTCACCACCTGCTGACCAATGCCCAGCCAAACCCCAAGCTGTGGTGCCCCCCCGGCCAAGTCCTCCCAGTTTATATATTGGGCATGACGTCACATGGTATGGAATACCCCTTTGGCCAGTTTGGGTCAGCTGTCCTGACTGTGTCCTCTCCCAACTTCTTGTGCCCCTCCAGCCTGCGCTGGCAGGGCAGTATGAGAAGCTGAAAAATCCTTGACTTAGTGTAGACACTGCTTAGTGACAACTAAAACATCAGTGTGTTTCAACGTTCTTCTCATCCTAAGTACAAAACACAGCACTATACCAGCTACCAAGAAGAAAATTAACTTTATTCCAGCAGAAACCAGGACATTTGCTATATCCTAATCTGTGGTGCTCAGTACCAAATGTAATTTTTTTCAGAGGTAGTGACACAAAAAAAAAAAACCAAAAAGAAAGAAACACCATGCTGTGACACAGATGAGATATGCTATTACACTTTTTATAATACCATATCACACCTTAAACTTCCATTCTTCAGCTTACTTCCTTATCTCTATTTTATGACATTATTTTTACTACTGTTGCTGAAATTAGAACCCAGTCTTCAACAGACTCTCCCATCAACAGAAATTATGGTTTGTGAATTAGGAGACCATTACAGTAGTCTGAAAATTACGATTAAAAATAATTAAGTAATACTAAACCTACTAAAACTATATATTACCCAGCAAAAAAACTAGATAGAACTGGATTTAAAAAAAAAAGTGTCAATGAAACATGAAGATATGAGTCACCCTGAATCGTTTCTTAATGCATTTCTTCAAAAAGTATCAGCTTCAGGAAACAAACAACAAAATGTGGGAAGGTACAGGAAGCAGAATACCAGGATCAAAATCTTAAGGCTTTCCTTCCCCATGATTCTTTTTTTTTTTTTTCCCCAAATCTTCAGGGTGAAGAGGGGCTTTGACAAGATAGAGCAAGCAAATGCTTGATTCCATTTTTGTTGCAGCCCATTTTGTTGTGATGCATGAATTATATATTGGTGATAATATTCAGAGAGGGTTAGCAAAACAAACAGACAAAATCAATTCATCTTTATTTTTATTATCTAAAATTTACTACCGTATTTGAAGAAACATCACCTGTTAACGAGGGCTATGTACAAGAAAGCATCCTCAGAAGTTTAGCCTTGTTCTTTACTATTGTTTTGCTTTTGTTCATGTGTACGCACACCACCTGCACTTTTTGATTTCAGGACCCAGCTGAACTGCACCCTGCTTGGTTGCATACAGTTTTAAACAAAATAATGACTCCCTGCTGAGAAGTAGCATGACACTGGAGTCCCATATCAACTCTGACCCATGCTGCATAAACTTTGGCAAATCTGTAGAAGAAACTAGGATGTGACTGGCAGAGTAATTGAGAGGTTTACAAGTTCAATTGCTTTTGCTTGAGGGCAGGGTGTATTTAACTAAAGATGAATTGATAACATGCACTTGAAAAGTTCAGTGACGGAGTCAGATTTTAAAAAGCATGGTGCTGAAAACACATATTTCTTTCATGATCTTAATTGCAAATCAACAGTCTGAAAATTTAACATGCCCATTTCTTTGCATGACATAGTAGTAATTCTACTCAGCAATTGAAGACACTAACTAAGAAATTCACTCAGTGGAACATAAAGCAAAATCTCAAAGATGTAATTAAGTTGGATGAGGGCAAAAAGAAAACAGGTTTCTAAAGGCATACTCTTTCCATTAAAACAGAAACTTCTGAGAAGCATCAACATTTCATTCCAAAACCACTTCTTTACTGCTATTTCAGAATACTCTATGTAATTCCTTCTTGTGGAGTAAGATTTACTCCACAACTTCATACTTACTTGATAAATAATGCACAAAATTCTCCTCTCCCTAATCCTTCAAATTCCCAAAGAGTTACAAAACCATCTCTGTTTTACTTCTAGCATTTCCTTTATGAGAAATACAGGTGCATGAAATACATTTGTGCCACATTTAATGCCTGCAGTAACTCAAGAAGTAATTTTAAATACTAAGTCACAAGATATATTAGACAGTTTTAGACAATTCAAATGCCCCCCTTTTGTGTTATTTCCAACCATTTCATCACTCATTGCAAAGCATTAGAAGAAATAACAACAATTTCCAAATGACAGGGACTGTGCCTGAAGGCTTTTATGTGGGCTTGACTTTATTGACATTAGTTTCTCTGTAAGGCACAGAGAGAATAAACACAGTACAATAAACTGATTCTTTTTTAAGAATTGTAACTGCCAGAACTGCCTTGGTATATTGAATAAACTAGACCCAACATTTATTTTATCATTAAATGTGTACTATAACTGAACACCACATAGAAATGTATTCATAGAATTTAGGACCAGACATTCATTTCTCATGCATAAACGCAGTTAGGAGTCAAGCTAAATGCATGAATATATTCTAGCTAGAAGAAGCTTCAAGAAATCTTCCTAAAGACACATAGCAACGGACAACTGGCAAAAAGTTAATTAAAAATTCAGTCACGAGACAGTGAATTCTGGGTATGAATAGTGAATGTGGATGTGAGAGAGAGCAAGAGGAATTAACAGACTCAAGACATTGCTGAGAATTCAGAAGGTCCTCCTAAATGCCCTTCTCAATACCCCATAGCAGCTGCAATCAGCATCAAGCTTGTTTCACTAATCTCCCCTTTTCTGCTCTTCTACTAGCCAGAAAATCCAAGGGAAGCTTTTCCATATGCAGAGAAACTATCTGTTTGTGGAGGCAGTAGTGAATACAAGACAGATCTTCTGACACCTTCCAATTTTTATCCTGTGCAATTTAACGTGATGAGTGATTAAACATTACATCTGTTGATATTGTTTATTTGCATGGATGGAAGTTCTGTGGCCCCATAATTTCGGTCTCATTTGTACTAAGCACTCTTACATTCGTTGCTCTTTCTGCTATGAAACTAAGCAGCCCATCCAAATACAGTTTACTTTTCATGATGCAAACAAAAAAAAGCCACTTTATAGATCCTTTTATTCCTCTGTTTAATTCCAGCAAGTTGCTGTCAGAAGGCAATAATCCAGAGCAACTTTTTACTGATCGGTAATTTCACTCTTTGCTGCAATCAAGTGTGAAATACACAGAAACAGAAGAAAACAGTGGAAATCGAGAAAAGCACTGTCAACAATTAGCCAAGTTTGCACTACATCTCTTACTGTTCAAAACAGTATGGTGAAATCAGTGAAATTTATTATAGGCAGTCCATTTAAGTACAAAACACAATTTTCTGTTTCTTTCAGCTTTTAAAATTGTCAAAACTGTTTCTATGTTAGTGAAACACAGGTAATAGTAAAGAAGCTCAAGCTGAACTTTCCTCTCAGTAAGCCATCTCCTTATTAAACTGACAAAACAATGCTCTATGTCAACTGTAAATTTTGTTGTTCCAGTTGGCTTTCTGACCTGTTGATTACAGGCTCTCACAGTCTGTCACAGTATTATTTCTCTGTTCCCAGAATACTCCCAAGACGATGGAGGTTCAAGACAAAACCATACCTTAAACCAGCAGTGAAGGGATTTCAGTATCACTTATTTCCAGAAGCCCAAGGTGAATTTGACTGGGGTTTTTTTCATTCTCTTTTGAGAAAATGCATTACAGCAATTCATTATTTCCCCCCCTCAAAAAATTAAACTGTTTCAGTTTTGGTTTTTTTTAAATAAATCAGATAATGAAGAGAGTGGAAAAACAGATAAAAGGAAATCATTTAACTCATTTACATGTATTCACCTGTACCAGCTGCTATCTTCCTCCTATAAAAATATTGCATGTGTGTGAACATAGTTCTTTAGCTGCAAAAATTGTAATAAGTTACAGTTTTGTAGCTGAAACAAGAAGTTGGGGCACAATTTCTCTGTTTGTTGTTTGTTCAGAAGCATATTAAAGCATGAGAAAAAATTAGTCTTCTGGGTGCTACAGACTGAAGTATGCAATTAAAAAAGGTTACCTTCTAAAGAAGGTTTTAGGAAGAAGGAACATAAAAGAAGCTAATTGATTTGAAGAATATTGTCCATATTCTCTTGAGTATTCTATATTGGTGCCTAACACAGAATTCTAGTAAGAACTAGATATTTAAATACCCCTGAGAAATGGGGTTTATGTGCCCTCTTCCCTCCCTATTTCCTATGAATAACATCTTTGTTTACCCAGCAATTGACTATCTTTTCCTACTTCTCATTTTTAAATAAGAACAGTAGAGACATGACCTCCTTCTTTTAGTCTTTTTTTAGACCAGTATCTCCAATGATTTTTAGTTCTCTGCTATGGAAAGCACGAAGTGTCATTTCAATACATACTATTTATTAAGCTTGAATGGTGTGTGAATAACTTCCCTCCACTGTTAATCACTTAGGGCACGTCTCTAGATCTAGAAGAGATGATCTAACTATTTATTGATCCAGACCTCAGGACCTACATGCTAGCCCCTTACCCTCACACATTCCTTAGGACTGAGTGCTATGATTGTTCAGGAATAACTCCAGCTCCTGAAACAACAGGGGAACCCCTGAGGGCACTTGTTAGCCTATCTCTAGGCCACCTACTCCTCCATTGCCCAGGACAGCATGGCTGCTTGTGCCTTCCCATTGCCCAGGAAGCCTCCCAGCCACCTCCAGGACCCTGAGGAAGACACCATCTTCCTTCTGCTCTTGCTTGCTCATGACTCGAAGCAAGTTGGCAGAACTTAAATGATGAGGGTCCTGGGAATGGAGACATGGTATTGGAGAAATACAGAAAAATTATTCTGTCTGACCTGTCCTATTCTAAAGCAAGTTAAGTTGGCACCTGCCTTAAGGTGAAACAAAGATCTTTATTTAGGTTGAACACAAAGACTCTGTGTCCACAGAGTTTGATAGTTTCTGAAGTTTATTATAATTTTCTTCTTTCAAAGTCCTACACAATTGGACTTATGGTAAAGACTTAGTTACACAGTAATACCTTTCATGTCCTTAAGACACACATACACAGAGTAAAGCTTTATAAAGATGCTACAGTTTTCTTAATAGCAAAGCAATACCTTTCTTTCTTCATCACATCTTAAATATGGGCAGTTATTTGGAATACCTTTCTTGGTGTAAAACACATGGCCTTGCTCACATTGATCAAAATTTAAAACACACCATCATTTAATTTGCAATATCTACAGACAGATGAAAATGTTTCCTGAACTACTACTTTTATTAGAAAAAAAAATCATCCTTTTATGTTACAGTCAAGTAAACGTAGAATGCTGCACCACATTCTGGTTTTGACACTGCACCACTAATATACTACCTATGAAATATATTCTCAAAACCAGGTCTCTAAAACCAGATGAAAACTGGAAAAAAATCATCCTCAATAAGAGGCGTTAACTAAGATAGGAGTGCTAGAGTGTGTGACAGCTTCTGTGCTTCAGGTTTGTACTATAAGTCTTCCAGTACAACACTGAAGGCTTGGTTTATCCAAAACACAACTGTTATTTACAAGTTCAGGTCATTCAGAAAAGAACTGTGTTATATTTACTGATCATATACTACATATATTTCTGACAGTTCTTTCAAACTTCCTTTTGAAGTATCAAAGGAGCATTACCTGTTGGACATTAATATATGTGAAAATTGAGAAAAATCAATACACCTAAACCAAGAAATACCATCCTGTGCACCAGAAATTGAGGCTTGCTGCCAGTAAGATGTTTGAAATACTCAAAAAGTACTACACTTTCACTTATTAATTCTGCTTAACTGCGTTGCTATATAAGCGTATCTTCTAATTGGAATTTAACTTTGCAATCTGGAAGCTCTGGTAGAAAATCTGCATTCTAGGGTCAAAGCAAAGTGAAACCTAACAGATCTGAGTATTTTACAGCTCTGTAAGCATATTAATTTTCTAAATTTCCTGAAGTGTAAGTACACACTGATGGTGCTGTTAAAATTGCCACCTAGTGCATGAAGACTGCTACAGATACTTAGCATCACAATTTTAACACTTTACTGATAGCAAGAAGACAAAAAAAGTAATTCAGTTAAGCATCAAGCCAATTGCTCTAAAAAATATACTGAAATGTATAAAAAAATCATCTACGAAATCATGTACCAAAAAAATGTCTATATCATTACATAGAGGTAATTAATTGTATTCTGCAGATCAGGGACAGGACAACAGAGGCCTTATTTTACTTCGCCTTACAAAATGCTATCGTCCTGGTTTCAGCTGGGATAGAGTTAACTGTCTTCCTAGTAGCTGGTACAGTGCTATGTTTTGAGTTCAGAGCGAAGAATGTTGATAACACACTGATGTTTTCTGTTGTTGCTCAGTAGTGTTTAGACTAATGTCAAGGATTTTTCAGCTTCTCATACCCAGCCAGCGAGAAAGCTGGAGGGGCACAAGAAGTTGGCACAGGACACAGCCAGGGCACCTGACCCAAAGTGGCCAACGGTGTATTCCACACCATGTGACGTCCCATCCAGTACAGAAACGGGGAAGTGGGGGCGGGGTTTCGCCGCTCGGGGACTGGTGGGGTGTCGGTCGGCGGGTGGTGAGCAATTGCACTGCGCATCATTTGTACATTCCAATCCTTTCATTATTGCTGTTGTCATTTTATTAGTGTTATCATTATCATGATTAGTTTCTTCTTTTCTGTTCTATTAAACCGTTCTTATCTCAACCCACGGGTTTTGCTTCTTTTCCTGATTTTCTCCCCCATCCCACTGGGTGGGGGGGGGAGCGAGTGAGCGGCTGCGTGGTGTTTAGTTGCTGGCTGGGGTTAAACCACGACAGCTATTCATAAAGAAATATTCTAAAACAGGCTTAACATTCTGTCCTGTGAAGAAAGCTATGCCAATAGAAGCAAACTTTTCTTTCTCACCATTAATGAGGTGACTTAAAGATTTTTAAAGATACTGAAATTTACTGCATAGAAAAACATAAAGAAAATTATTTGAGTAGCATATCTGAAACTGAGTCTATTAGACCCGAACCACATAATTTTAAGGAATTTTTTTTTCCTAAGAATAATGTATATTTTTATTCTTAAGTGGTGATCAAAGCTACAGAGTGAGAAGATTCTAGGGAGATTTACTTTGAGCAAAATCTCACAGGAATAGATTATGTTGGAAGATTTGCATATACAAAATTCAGTGAATCTGAGTGGTTTTGTTAGTTTTTGAATAAGCTGGCACTACGATGGATGTAAAAATTAAAATCACCACTTCCCACCCTCCAAAAAAGATAAATTTTCTTTGCTCCACAAAAGAGTTTGTAGAATGTGGAGAAAGAAAAATCTGTTCTGCCAGCCTTCCTTTCCTATCTATGATGGCCACAGCAGAAGGCTGGCTATTGCAGCCTGACATATAACACTGGCTCTATTACATATAGCCGTTGTTGCATTTCTATTTTTCCTAAACTTTGCAACACCAAATAATACCTGACATGGGATACTAATTTTGGAATGCATTTGTGGAGTACCAGTACCCATAGCTTTAGTTTTCATATTTTGAAGGTTGTATGTTATTTCAACATTCTTCTCAAGCTTACATACGACCATTGTTTCATCGGAGCTTGGAACAAAACAAAGATATGATATTATTCTCTCAAGTCTTTGGAGAAGTTTGACTCTCATTATCTCTTAAGTAGCCATGATCAGCTACAACACAACCCCAAATGCATATCCTTACAACTCTCAGTTCACAGGGTAACAATGAAAACCAGAAGTTGGTTTAAAGGTTGTTATTAAAGATACTAGGAGATTCAGCAATGATCCATAAACATGTAGGACATGAGTCTAGTGAGTCGAACCTAGATATATTAGGACCAGGGTTCTTAACAATACCCAAGTCATTGAGCTCAGATAGCTGATTAATGAAAACAAATCAACTATTAGCAAACTAAATAATTTAGCACTAAACTGAAGAGAAACAAAAATATGGAACTTTGCAATTGATACGAGACCCATGTACTAACAATCTGACAAACTCGCACAAAAATTGTAAATTTTTTATGCAACCATATAAATCCACCAAAACAAAGATTTTTGAATGAGTTAAAAATCTAACTGAATCTCAAGTAAACACCTCACAAAGCAATATTCAAAATTTAAAGATTAATCAAAATGGACAATAATAAAGAGAATTTGGTCACAGACTGTCATCTGAACAGAGCTGTGTACATGAAGAGCTGAAGTAAGGAAGTTCATTGCTATGAATTATATGCCAAATTTCCCTAATGCTGTATGCATAAATGTTAGGACAAGCAAGGCACAACACGTGCTTTTCTGATTAGGAATATAGAAAAAAAGCTAAGTAGATTTCCATTTATAAGCAGCATCTAGAGTAAGATTACTAGAAAAGGGGACAGTAAAAAAATTACCAATAATTCTCTTCATCAACAGGAAAGCCTCATAAATACATAGCTGTTTCTCTCAGACTGTATCTCGGAGTTCTTGAATTCAATATTATGTCTTCACTTTTAAGGGGCACTGGAGAGGTCAAATGCAGTTTTTAATTACTTACTCGAGAGCTTATAAAAAGTTTGTTTTCTGGTGACTGTTTTTTTCAACATAGCATGAGGGCAGAACTTAATTAACTGACTACATTTTCTGATTATCATGAAAAAGCACATGCTCCAGTCTTCAAGTAAAATTTAAATCCCAAAACCACCTCATCAAAGTATATAAAGTTTAAATTTAAATTACTTTTATTTATATTGTTTTTTCCAATCCTTCTTGCTTCCTAGCCACAGAGGACTCCTATGTAGTGTGTTAGTATCAGTTCTGTAATTTTGAAGACTTTTTTTATACTAACCATTTATCAACTTGGAATATTTACATCTGTTTAACTGGACTTTTCTTCCGGTAGCATTTGCATACCATCTGTGCCATCATTAATTTATATTAGTTTTAGAAATATGATACAGTTTATTACCTGCTGACTTGAATTTTGTGTTTGGATGCTGCAGATAATTTGGGGCTTAAGTGACAACTGTTTAGATGCACCATTGTTTGTTAATGTATTATAGCTCTTTTCTGCTGCAGGTTGCACTGACAGTACCTGGTCCAAGAATGAAGAGTCCCAATACATTCTATGCAGCATAAGCCAGGACACGCTTTTCTGTAACAGCTATCATTACCCCACTCAAACTATTGTGCTCATATGCAGTACCCTCTTACCCTCAATTGCTGCACTCTCATGAGACAAAAGTAATACTTTAATTACAAGAAAGAAACAGCAATCACAAAATAGGATAAGAAGAGTAATAGCAGCATGTATGAAAGATTACTATTAGTCTTGGAAAGCATTTTCACAACTGAACCTAAGCACTGGCCGTGGCATGATATTCTGTGCAACACAGTTGTATCAAGACAGGTTGAGAGCAGACTTCCGGATTTTTCAGAGAAGTTCTTTACTAGACAAGCTGAGGAAAGACAGATTTAAAATTCTCTTAGAAGTCAGTGTTTCTAGACAAAGAGTTCTCTGCTATATTAAATAAATAAAAAAAAAATTCTTTCCCTCTTGAGATAGAAGCCAGACTTTGATGTGAAATGGCATGAATTTATATGTCCACTTACATTCAAGCCTTTTTTGAAATAACTGCTCTTCTCAGCAGTACAATTTTTGTTTCTACCACTTGCCAAGAAAGCTCTCATCAAAGCCAGTGCTAAAGTTTGTCTTCAAAATTGCAATGAAGAGGTTCAGCCTGTTCCAGGTACACATATTTCACTACCATTTACCTTCATACCCTACCTCGTTCTCCTGCTGGTAAAAGAACAGAGTCAAAAATTATTATTCTGAATACACAGTAATAATGAAAATATCCCTCTTTGTTAAAAGGCTGACTGGTGGTTATCCCTGGAAAGAGACACAGAAAACAAAGTGTAATAAAATTTGCTCTTCAGCTAGTAAAAACAAAATAAATGCTACAACTACTTAAGAGGCCTTTTTAAATGAAACTAGCGTGTTTGGCACAACTTTAACTCATAGCTCTCTTTTCAGAAAATGTAATTGAGTAACTGGATAGAGATTTGTGATTTATGTCACTTTTCGGATAAGCTTCAGCACACTCACCGTTAGAGGGCAACAGTAGACTCCACTGCCTTAAGAAGGGGGTTGCATAGATCATTTGCTTCTTGTAATCACTCATTTCCCCAGAAGATGAAATTTAGTCTCCCTTTTAATTTTTAACTAACAACCCTTATTACTTGCTTAGCTTAACAATAACATTTTTATAAATGTATTCTCTCCTCAACATGCCCTTTCCCCTAGAGCTGGTCATTTCAGTATGTTCAGAAAAAAATCTAGTATTACAGGTTATTGCTGAAGAGCAATAATTTTAAGATTCAGTGACTCACCTGTCATGCCCCTTATTACTCCTAGACCAGTGTAGCTGCTGTGTGGAAAGATGAAATAGTTCATTACTCAAATCTTTTGAAAATGTTCTTTGAAGAAGCCTATTTAAATAAGCCATTGCTTTTTAAGGAAGCAATGGATTATTGATGCAAAAGCCAATTGAAAAGTTCTTGCTCTGAGTAAAGCCTTGCCTCTTGAGTCTTATTGATTTCATGGCTGCCTACAATTTCACAAGCACTTAAGTCAAAGAGTTATAGAGAATAGCAAACAAAAGTGTGCTTGGCTGAGTGCATTTATCTGAGGGAAACACAGAGGACATCATCAACATGCAAATACGTTATCTATTTCCTCTAGTAACGTGAGAAAAAAAAAATGCAAACAGCAGGAAAACATCTTTTCTTAGCAAAACCAATGTGTACTCCAAACAACCAGGACACATAATCCAATTAAATGATTTTGGAAAATCAGCACTGAAGAGGGGCAGGGAGGAAAAAAAAAAAAACAAACCAACCAAAACCAAACAACCAAAAAAACCACACTGACCATTTCTGCTTCCTGACTAGAAGTCAAAGCCCAAACTACCTGAACTCAGATACTACTGCTTCCAATTCACAGAGAAGGATCACTCAGGAATCACAGGAAGAGGAGTACAGTTTCTCCAGTGCTGCATTCTGCTCAGGCTTCAACAGGCCATATGAGTTAACAGAAGGGCCTGTTATGATTAACAGAAAAATGGAAGTTTGTCAAATTGTAGCTAAATCAAAATGTTTGAGTAACAGATTCTAGTTAAGGTTAATTTTAAAACTGCATTTACTGCTCTCAGCCTAGTTTCTTTCTTGTTATATTCAGGATTTGAATCCTGGCTCAGATTTTGCTAGCTCTGGAAGTACATGGATTTTATATATAGCTATTCTTCCTCTGATAATGAGTTTTCTATGTTTAATCATCTGCACTATACCAGAATTTATGTATGAAAACTGACAATTTACATCTGGTCAATTTGCCCAAATCTTCCTTCAGCTGTTACCATCCTGGTACACAATATTTCTGTAAATACATTGAAATATGGTAGATACTCAAACAAAATTACTCAGTGATCATATGAATATTGTTTGTGGAAATGTGACATTTTAGTGATGTACTTATGATACTTCTGTCCATATATAAACCTGGCACAGTAGATATTTTAGTAAACTGTGTATCAGCACTGGGCAACTGAATTGTTTCTCCAGCTTCCAATTATTTGGGTTGAGATTTTATTTCACAACATATTCAACAATAACAATTTGTCATACTGACTATCACAGGTGAGCTGAGACCCAGTCCAGCCTCCAGGATGCTAAAGTTGTTTACCAGTAGGCTCAGCCCGAAATCCTCCTTTTTCCCAGCATTTTCTGATGTGACAAGTTCTAGTCGATATCATTCACCTAATGAAATTCAGCAGTTTATTTTCACCTCCTTGATTTTCTTACCACATGTTACAGGTTGCATGAAGACTATATCCAAACTGCCTTGTTGAGAGAGAAACCTAGGCTACAGACCCACTCTCCACGATGTTCCCACTGCTCAGAACTAGTAACCTGTGGAGATGACTGATATAAAAAACAATGCATAGCACTTTGCCAAGTCTCCTCAAGGTTTTGCATAATGTCATTACAGCCCCAAGACAAAATGGGAGGATTTTTTTCTCAAAAGTATCTAAAACAATATCCAGACAGCACTGCATTTACTATCACAGTTCTGAGGAAGCACCATATGCTTGGGAGGACGCTGGAGGAAATTACAATGTTACATGGCAAGTAAGAAGCTTTCCTGGTCCAAGGAAACCATGTTGTGCACTGTCTGTCTGGGACAGACCTTGCAGCAAACTAGCCTATCAAGACAAGATACCGCAACTTCATGTCAAAAACAAGTATTAGGTTCACTCCAGAAGGAATGAGGAAGCACGAATGCAGTGCAGATCAGGACCCTGAAATGAAAGAAAACACTAGCTGTCTTGGGAGTAGAGATTGATCTCGGATCAGTTCTCTTAAAATTTATCCTGAGTTTTACCCAGATGACTTGAGAAGATTGTCACTGGTGAGACCGAGTCCTGGGCGAATCTCCGAGAACTACGATGGCTGCCACATTAGCTTTGCCTCTAACTTCTTCATCAGCAGTGCAGGTTGTCAACTACTCTCCTCCCCACCTTCCTCCTCCCAGGCTTTTGGGCTGCAAAGTTTTACAGTTGAAAACATGGCGCTCTAGCAAAATTGTACAGCTAGACTATCAGGTTTGTGTTGCAGTTGTATGCTTCTGGGGAATTTTTACAAAACTATTATAGCTTGTTCATACCAACGCAACCTGAACTAAGGGGAAATAAGACAAGCAGTTTTCATATCTTCTTCTAACTATTAGCACTTACTTCCATTTTGTGAGAGCTCAAATGCAGCAGCATCAAGAACATCCCAGGCAATCTTTTACTAAAAAAACAAACAAACAAACAAAAAAAAACACCAAAAAAAGAGACCTACCACCCCTGTAGACATTCTAGAAAAAGTTTGACATCCACATACTTCCTGACTTCAAATGCCCTTTCTCCTCCTAAACAAAACATGGCCAGAGCTGCTCCTTTAGCTAAGAATAGGCTGCAGAAGTTCTAGCCCACTGACATTTCTTCTTTCCATAGCTGTAGCTTAATTTGTTACCTCTTTCTTGAGATTACCACTCATCTATGTGGATTCAGGTGCACTTTCTGCTGCTTCTTTTAAGCTCTACACATTTGGAGAGAATTGCACGTACCTGGCTTTGCTGAGGGACTCTCAGGGAAAAAGCACTAAAGCATCTATAATCATTGCTTTCTTTTCAGATATTCTCTTGGGAAGACAGGCATATTATAACAATGAAAAACATATGAAACTCTTCTTTTGCATCACTTCTCCTCAGAAAAAGTCCATTAAATCCTGCTAGCAATCCCTGTCAAAATTCCATCAACAACTTCATTCTCCACTCCAGCTTCAAACTAAGTAATCCCTCCATTTTGCCTCATTCAGTAACCCAATCCATTATCCCAGCCTCTGTATTACATAATAAACTCAATTCAGGTAAGGCAATTACTTCTTCCAGTAAAGAAAGCATTGCCCCCAAAGCTGTTTGAAAATACAGGGAGTTTTGTAGCTACCTTTCTCTTTGCCTATTTTAAGTCCACTGGGAAAATTCGGTGCTTTTCCATTACAGTGTTGTTTTAATCATGTAAAGAAAACATTTGACCATTTCTATATTAACCTCTTTAATTTTTCATGGATGGTCAGCTCTAAGCTTAGATTTCTGAGTGGCAGGACATTATTACATGAAAAAGTACACCTTTTCCCTTTCCTATTAAGTCAGATGAAATAATAATTTTGCATTTTCTAGGTAATATTATGTGTCTTTATTCCATTCATTGAGATGTGTCAAATGCTGTACTGGCGCAATTCAGAAGACTTAGGCCGGGAAAATAAAATATCTGGAGCCTTCTTTTTCATGAGCAATATTTATTACCTGGGGACATTAACTTCTGAATGCTGGAACATCAGACCAGCTGGAATACATGCACAGAAAACTTCTCTACTGCCTTGTGCTGGTCTAATTTGTTCCTGTGTTAGCAGGTAGCATGCTGAAATGCATATGGAATTTTGCAGGTGTACTCTGTACACTGTGCAACATTCTGCCCAGTCATTAGCACTGAAACACAAAGGGAAAGTCTTTCCTAAACTTCTTGGCTTGGTTTTTCTTCTCTATAATTTACTCTTTCTGTGCCTTTTCTCTGTTGTGCAACAGAGGAGAAAAAAAAAAAAGCAACAAACAAAACTTCTTTTTTAATAAGAAATTGATTTCAACACCATCACTTAGCACCATGTAGTATATACCCATACACTACAGCATTTGGATCTGTGCGGTCACAAAATTCCACAGTTTTGTCAAGTATTCCCCCATTAATTCCATCTCCAGATCCCTCAGGCACATCAGTTCCTTTTCTTCTGTGCCCAAACCCCTTAAGCTGCAGTTCCTACCTCTTCACAGCCACTGGCTGCATCTACCAGCCTGCCCACATCCGAGCAGGAGCCCGCTCCAGGATGTGCCAGGGGCAGCAAGGACTGTGTAGCCGGACCTCAGTAAAATGGCGAGACCCTGGCCAGTGTGATAGAGTAGTAGTAGGAGGAGCTTGCATCTGTCTGAGGGACAGAAGGACTTAGAGAAATTCTCCCTGAGGTCAGAGAAGTGTGGGGACAGCCCTTGCTTCGCAGTTTGAAATGGTTTGAAGGAAAACCTGCAAAATTTTCTCGCATTGTCTGTGAGGCTTTCCCATCTTTCTCACCTCTCCTGTCTCTTACAGTCAGTCAGCTGAAACCCCCACATGATGTAATTTGGATGCCTTAAAACATAAGATTTTTTTTCTCTTTCTTTGAAATCAGGATCTAGAATGTTTCCCTCATCTTTTTATTCAAATGCTGCTCATTGCTCTGCTTCCGCCTGAAAAGACTCTTTCATTTTGAAATTAAATCTAGTCACAAATTAAAATATGCTGAAACAAACTTCACTTTCCAAAGACAACTTTGATAAATTACAGAGTTTCTTCTTCTTTATATGAAATAATGTGTAGCCATGTATTTTTTATTTGTGTCCATATCTAACTCCTCAGGGAGCAAAATTACTATTAGATCTTCAAAGGTAGTGTTCCTCAGGTTTAGGTCATCTGACTTACATCTCTGAAAATGCAGTGTCTACAGTTTGGGGGAAAAAAGTGGTGTTCTTTTAAGCCATTGCAAAACCTGTATGTCCCATGTATCTATAAACACTTTCTCTCTGTTTTATGTTTAGAGTTTGTAAGAGGAGGAGGAAGAGGATGGGTAAAAACTGGGTTCCTGTGAGGTTGGTTGTGGTTTTTTAAACAGATCTTATTAAAATGTTGATATATTATTTATCCTTATTATCGAGGTTATTGACAAAAAAAATTCTATGGCTACGGACTTCAAAAAGAGTCATTAAGAAACTCTGCAAGCAAATAAAAAATACATTATCCCTGAAAAAGTATAGTCCATGCAGTACGTTCTACTTAAACTTTTGACTGTGACATTTTTCACTTTCATGGACCTGGATTACATCTACAGTCACCATCACTAAAAGAAGAAACTTCTTGAACATTACTGCTGCTAAACCTGAACTATATGAACTCTCCAGGTGGAAAACTTACTGTAGGAAGGCAAGATAAAAAGGTTCTGTACATATCAGTATTCAGGTAAACATAACAGAGACTTATTAAGAAAAAGTGAAAGTCTTGCAAGTTTCCTGAAAGATTTCTGAACTTGTTAGACCACTTCACTTATTTTGCAATTATGTTGTCTAATTTATTATTTGTTTTCTGGAAACGCTTCTCTATAACCAAATCGCTATTTAAAAAAAAAAAAATTTTAAAAATCTATACCATTATTATTTGTTTAAACCTTTCAGGTTTAAATAGGCTAATCAATAGGTTTATCTTACCATGGTAACAAAACTTTGTTATGCTGTTTGAGCTGTGTTGCAAAGCAGAAAATCTGTCTATAAACTTTTTAGCTAATTAAGTCACTACTCCATACAGTACAGTAAAAAAAAATACTTAGCATGCATGATGTACTTCAGATTCTTAGTGCTACTGCACTCACTCAAATATCTGATTCATTCTCCAGGCTCTTGAAACGTACTTTATCTACACAATAACAAAACTACTTCAAGGACTAATACGCAACACATCGCACACCCTGGTGGAAAAGCGCTGGACATGACTACTTGCCTCCTCTGTTCCAGCAGTTAAAATACATCCTCCAAAACTGGAAGTGCAATTTGAGAACCTTTCCGAATAACACTGGCTGGAATCCTGCAGTTTCCTTCATCTATTCATGGTAAACTGCAAAAAAGTTCGGAAGTCATGAGAAAATACAAGTCAAGTGTTGCTTTAGGCTGTAATTAAGAAGACTTCATGCACTAAACTATAAAGCTGTGATATTGATGCATATCCAGAGTTGACTGCAAAGATAAACATTCATTTTCAATCTTCATCCAAGACTCAAATAAACAGGCATTTATGGTACTGAAAAAGCATAGTACATACAGTATCCCAAGACTACCTCAGTTCTACAAGGAAAATTCTAACAAAATAGGTCACGGAGCATTGTAAAAGTAGAAGTATAGAGGCTTAAGCAGACTCTAATTACCAGAGCTATCAGGTGCTGCCATTCTACAATATCTCAATTTTCCCAGCCCGATATTTTAACAGTAGCTTGAAAGGAAAATAAAAAAAAAGAAAAGAAATTACTAAGATGACAGCTCAATTGTGCAGCAAAACTAAGTCATATTATAAAAAGACATCCAATGAAGAATGTCTTTTTAACACTGAGGTTTTTTTCCTTTGTAATCTTAACATATGGTTTTCCTTGATGCCAAGAAACAGTCAATAAAAAGAAGCTTTTGTTCTTGAAAAGCACCTTTGTTCTTACCAAGCCTTAGCAACAGTTCATCAGTTCATGGATGCAGTAAGAGCAGAAGAAGGGGAAAGATTTAGTATGGAAGAACTCTATTGCTTACCTGAGTCCAGCTTTAGTCTCGTATCTGACACTAACTCATAGTGCTAAAACTGCTAAGCACTACCCCTAGTGACAAAACTGCTAAGAATAGGAAAAAGCACCTCCCCTTTTCTACTCGTTATTTCAGACCACGTCCCTTGAGCTTAGCACTGCCTGATGTGACCATTTTCTGCAACAGTAAAAGATGTAAATTTTTTAATTGGATTTGTTGCGGTGAGCAAGCTCTGTTAAGTAGCTAGATTAAATATAGAATATGAAACTTCCTTGCCAGATTTTACTGAGCACAAAGAGTACTATTCCACTTAAGAAATTCAGAATCAGACCAGAGAACTGTACTATAACAGTCACAGGCACAGCTGACGAAGGGACCTGATAACATTTCTCAATTCTCAGGTCCAGGTCTCGCTGTTGCCATGGCTGAACAGCATATCAGGACAAAATATGGAAAAATAAATTCTCCCATGCACAATAGGTTCCTCATGTGGGAAGCCTGGATCAGGAGTCATGGGGTACTTCAGCAGGTCCCTAGGGCTGGGCAATCAGAAAGCGGGGAAAGTGGGGCCTCCAGCTGAGGGGAATATCTTCCACAGAGCACATCCTTGTGCATCAGAGCATTTTCCATTTTCCTCACCATACTTTGACATGAAAGCTTGGGTTTGCATCTCACAGAAACCTACATTATGATTATTTTTCCATCACAATTTTTTAAAAAAGACCCGCACACCTATTTTTGATAAAATCTGCCATACAAAAAAAACACCAAAAATTATTTGGATTGCAGGAAGGAAGCACATGTTTAAATTAAAGTAATTTGACACTGAACCAACTGTTGGTGGTAGGTAATTCTTCATTACTTGACATTTTTGCATCAAAACCAGATATTTTTTAATGGCTGTGTCATAGCTTATAGCCATTGTAAGTCTATGTGGAAATTCTTTGAAAAATTGTTGTGCTCTGTGTGATATCATAAATCATAGCAGAAGCTAAGAATAGGCATTTCAGGTTTTAAAGCATCTTGATTTAATCATGCAACCTGAAATCTTAATTAGCTCTTTATGAGACAGATACTCCATGATTTACATTATTCCCCACAAAAAAAAAAAACATCTTTGTCACTACGGATATCTCTTTTTCTTTTCTTTTTTTTTTTTTTTAAAGTAACTGACAGGATTCCAAATTAAGTGACCTGTGGTCCCAAGAAATTGCTCTGTTTCCTTCTTATAAAGAAATTATTTCTGTCTCTCTCATTTCATGACAGTATAGTGATTTTCTTCTATGGATACAATTTAAGTAATAATGGAATTGTTCTACTTAAGATGACTCAGAACATTAACTTCAAATTTATCAACAATCCACTTAGTTTTCTGTAATAAACTCCTTGATTACTAGAAATACTGAGGATATCTAATATCTTTTCAGTTTATTTAAAACAGTTAGTTAATACTACAATAATGCTGGTTTAGGTTACTTAGGATCTTAGGTGACATGTTAAAGACATACTAGTACTCTTCCACACATAACAATGAAAACTGGTATTTAAATCAGTGTTTCTTCAGTTTATGAACTTTTATCTGATCCCACCTATGGGATGGTCAATGCCTGAAAACTTCAAACTCAGTTTTGATGTTTCCAGTAGAAAGAGTTATTCCATATTACACCAAGGAGATTAAGAGAAGCCAATTCAAAGCCTTCAAAGAGAAAAAGCTACTTATATTGACCTTAAATACCTATAGATCAGGCCTGTAATTTAGGTTTGTGCTGAGGCTCCAAAGAGTGTGTCCTCTTTAAGAAGCTTCTCATTTTAGTTCCATGAGGACCAGCGGGATATAACATGCATGACATTATGAATCACTTCAGTTTCAGTTAAGCTTTTTAAATAACTATGTTTTTTCTTTCATCAGGATACAGGTTAAAGGCATGGCCATGTCCACCACTGATCCTAACTGTAAGTTCCAAAACGACATTAGAACAGAATCTCCAGCTGCTGAAATTATTTCACTACAAATTTAGTTTTAGCAAATTATTTAATTTTTTTTAATGTGAACTTATAATTCTTCCTGAAAGCACCTTATATTTGCAAGCAACTGATTTCTGTTCAGACTATGGTTCAGAAAAGGCTTATAAAGAACAAGGAGGTGGCAGCTGAGCACCACGCAGAGTCTTAAAGGGAACAGCAGGAAAGACACCTCAGGATGGACTTGCTGTCTCAGCAACCCTTTATTTTACTACTAAAACATCTTTCAAGCACAGAGACACATGATAATTCTGCCCCATTCCTGGTCACACTGCCAGTGCAGCTGCAGATATTGCACTGCAGTGGATTTTGAAAACCTTCATCGTTACAGAAGATATTGTCCTCCTATGGCAAACACCCACCTTGTGTGCAATCATAACACATTTGTTCTGTTTCAAGGCTCTGGATCACAAGAAGAAAGAACTTGCTCGGGTTGTGTTTCATAACAACTTCAGTATGCATATAAGCAAGTCACTTAACCACATCATCGCTAACTGTAAGGACTGTACAGTCAAACCTCTCCCTTACAGACAGGACCACTCCTCCACCTCACCTGCCCAGCCTGTAGCCCTCCATCCCAGCACTCCAACTGTGGGACTCATTCCATCAATTCTCACTAATACCAATGATGTCATAGCTCTGGGAACTGACCAACACTTCCAGTTCGTTCTGTTTTTTTCTCATACTGCATGCATTGGTGTATAAGCATTTCAGATGTGCTCCTGAGCCTTCCGTGCTCCTGGGAATGCCTTCATGTTGAGGGCATTCAGGCCCACTCCTTTAAAAAAAAAAAAAAAAAAAAAAAAAAAGGTAAGTTTTTCTGGCATTTAAGCCTCTCACAGTGATCATCTTCAATCTTGCTGTTTGTCTGTAGTTGCCTCAGAACACAAAATGGATCCTTAGGAAAGGCTATGGAATAACCTGTGAAAACAAAATTTCTCACATCTTTCCCTATGCAAAGCATTTTATCTTCTATATGGTTTCTCCAATTGCTCTTAAATTATAAATGGGTTAACTGTTAACTATTTTTTTTTAATAGGGTTGAACTGCCCTCTGCAGCTGAATCAGAGGTAAAACGTGTAGGAAAATTTTTATACCATGATTCATGACCTATTTCTAACTGCTCATGAAATCATGTTCACTTTTGCTAGATCTCAGGCTCTCCAAAATAACCCAGTGAGAGTTTTATGAGCAGCAGGTTTAGAATATTGAAGCAATGTTTATAGAAAGATTGAAATCTTTTTGCAAAACTTGCAATCATTTGGCTTCTCCATTTCAGGAATAAAAGGGAAACTGTTTGGGGACCAAAAAAGGTTTGGTTTTCACTATTCATTTTTTGGTCCTGTGAGATGACAGGGTTAAGAAAACATTCAGAACAAACCTTACAAACACATTCACCTGCAAAAATAAGAACAGTAAACCAGAAGTCTAGCTGACACCTTCCAAGAGCAAATTCAAGATACGAATTGAGCATCTGAATCCATTGGAGTTTGACTTATTTATGCTGTAGATAAAAGATCAAGCATCTCAAACTGGAGCAGCTTTTTTCTGCTGGCTCAGCACAAGATAGTATATTAGAATTACTGTTCCTTCTTGCTTGGATTTAGTGCCGTTCACGATATCATGTAAATTGTGATCTACTGTTCTACATGCTGAATAAATACCAAATAAATGCCAGTTCCCATGAAGAAGATGATGCAATTTACAAGACAAGTAGTAAAAGTTGACATGGGATTGAGTAGAGTTGGGGCACAATGACTAAATAGTACTAAGACAATCTCAACTGCTTTGATCAGTACTAATGACTAGTTAAGAAATCACACACATTCCTTCGTGAAAAAAGAGCAAATTTTAATAATGTACACTTCAAACAAAACACTGCCATAATTCCAAAAGATTAATAAGGGCTAATGAATGATGCATCTGCAAAGCCAGAAAATTCCATTTTCTGCCCCTAAGAAAGTGCTTGTAAAAAACTGAGTGAGATTTTCAGAGAAAAAAAAAAAAAATCCCAATCATGTCTTGAATTTATGGTTTTGTGCTATAGCTTTCAAACGCTAATCTCTAACTGCTGAATCAACACCTGCACAGCAACAGCAGGAGGGGGAATACTGGCACTTGAGGCTCCAGTCAGCAAGCGCAGAGAGTCCGGTAGCTTGGCAACAGTGGTACAAGTAATCTTTAAAATTTCATCCATTTAATTCCTTGGGAAGAGGACTCTTAGTGAGCTGAAGTTGCTGCTAAAAGTGATCATACAGCACCTACAGTCACTGATCAATTTAAAAAAGTAATATAAAAAAAGATTCAGAATGATTGAAAGTAGTACAGAACTTGTGAAAAAAAAGGTTGCTTTTTTTTTTTTTTTTTAAGATTACTTTGATTTGCAGGTTAGCACTGAATACCTGTTACCTAGAAGTCCCCAGGAGACATTAATTTCTACAGTTTTGTATTGCTGAAGTATAGTCTTAGTTCAGACTTCAGTTCCTTATTATTGCCTTGAAACATTGGTTTCTCAGTAGAATAACAATAAAAAACCAAAACAAACACAAAAATCACACAAAGAATCTGTGAGAAAACAGTTTGATTTTTAAAGTTAATTTCCAAGCCCATTTACTTATTCTGTCCCCAAAAAGTTAAAAGAAAGCAGAAGGCTGACTGATAACACAAATTTGATACGATCTATGAATATGATGGTTTATAGCAAATTAGCTATAATGCATCATCATTTATAAATACAGTCAACTGTATCAAAAGTTCTTGTCTGGTCTCATTTATGAGCTTTTCCAAGTGGTTAGGAAAACACAGATAGTTTAGAGACCACACTTATCGGAAAAATGTTTAAAATACCATTGTGCCATGAATTTTATTGCTGAATTTTGAATTACATTAATACTACCTTGCAACATGCAATTATACACTCACATGCACAGAGATGCTATGTTCAGAAGTCCTTAAATTTAACATTATGACTACCACTTGTACTTGCCTTCATTACACACATTTTAACAACACTATTTTTTAAGTCTACAGATACCTAACAATGCCGTTTTGCATACTTTTGCTAAGCTGAGAGTGCCAAGATGAGAAAGGTGTCTGACAGAACTTTTATCTGTCTTTCTCTTTAAAGCAGAGGTCCTTTCTGCCCCTTTCCAGACTTGGCATCCCTGAGAGAGAATGGGAAGAGAAACTAGCAAACGCTGAACTCGGAGGGGTAGTGGAGAGAGAGAAACCATTCCGCCCTTTCTCTGCACTCTTCTCCAACTCACACAAAACCCTCTTCAGTTCATGAGCGGAAACCTCTGCTTTTTCTCTGCAGTTACCCTCCCAAGGATAAAGACAGTGGAAGGGAGGGCTCTTTCTTGAAAAGGTCTGAGATTCCTGGCAGAGCTGGAGCTTCTGGTGTCATTGTGAGAAATCCACCAGTTCGAGCCTGAATAATTCAACTCACAAATACTTTGAAAGTTGGTAACTGCGACTCTTGCCGGTACCACTTAAAGAAAGCGTCCTTTGTGAATTTAGAGCTTACGAACAAGCAGAGTATGAGCAATGTCGTTGCCACTCCTAACAAAGATCAAATCCCAGTGAATCAGCTATGTGGGAACCAAAATATCACAGTGACAGGCACTTCAGAACTACATCATAAAGCCTCTTTTGTAAAAATGATGGGTTAAATCTTAGCCCTATTGAAGTGAAAGCTCACTCAAAATCAAAGAAGGGCGTAGCATGCCTCTAGGGAAATAAATTCTTCAAAGGCTTATCTTCCCAGCAGTATCAGGCTGCTTCTTACACCTTGCTCTGGTTCTTGTTCTGCCTCTGACCTGCTGTGCGACCCTGAGTAATTCGCTCGCCTCTCACCTCTGTGCTGCGAACCTCTCTCTCAGACTGGAGCTGTGCTTTAACAGGAGATAGCCTGCTTCTTGCAACAGAATGGAAGTCAGCTGCTGCTAGGTACCCGAATGCTGCCACTGTTATTACATCTAACAATAAATGCAAGTGTACTGTATCTTTATCTTTAGAGAGTTTGGGATTTTTGTTGCAGTCCAACAAACACCATCTTCTTTCCACTTAGGAATCCAGGTGATATAAAAGAGAAATTGCCTGACAAAATAGAAGCCATGAAAGGACTCACAAATCTAACCACAACAAACAAGCCCCTTTGCTCTAAAACAGGACGACAGCATGTTCCAAAACAAGTTAATGCATTCTGAATTAAAAAAGAAAAGCAGAAAATTAAAGGGGAAAAAGAAAAAAAATCATTGAGACTTGCTAATAAAAGCTATTTGGAATCATCTCAGCTTCCAAACAGGTAATAAGTTGATCTCTATAAAATCAGGTAAAGGCCATCCGAAGTTGACAGTTTCAGCTCCCAGCACTAAACACACAATCTAGGTGCTCTTAGAACAATGCTAAATTCATATAAGCAACCAAGCAACAGCATCTTAACAAATACACAGGCTATTGACCAAACATGGTGGAAGGCAATTTCAGGAATGTGATAAAAGTCATGGCAATAGCACTACACAGAAAAGAGCAGACATATTTAAAAACCATTTAGCTAACTGATCCTCTGCCACTACAACTGCATCTTGAGGCCATTCAAGGCTGTGGAAGAATTCAGCTCAAATAGGTACAGGACAGGGTTGTATTCCTGCACTGTCATCCTCATGAAGCCACAGTGAGCTTCTGAAGAGAAAGGACACACTATTATTACACAGATTTTCTTCACAGTCATTTATGAGAAACTAATCTTGTGGAGGATCCCTCTTTTGCCAGATTTTCTTCATGATCTACACGACAGTCATTACAGAATGTTTCTCATGCCTAAATCTAATGTCTTCTGTATGGTAAAGACACTCAAAAAGGAAAACTGAGCTACTTATTTTCAAAAATAAGCACAACATAGTCCAAAGGAACAGAAAAGCAGCTGTATACTTGGCCTAAATTAGATAACTAGTAATTCTCTTGGCATGGGCTATAGAAAGAATAAGGTTCTGGAACAATTCACATCTATGGATGTCTGTGTCTGGCTGTACACAAGTACTTCATTTCCTCCCTCTTGCATTTTCACAGCAGTAAAGTAGTCTCCCTGTGTCTACTATTGACCATAGTAAGTGTTACTGCATTCGGTTACCCAGTTTGCCGGCATAAAATAGGTTTCTGGAAAAAAAATGGCAGTAATTTCACTCACTTTTAAATGAAGATAGTGCCTATTACATACTTCTACAGCTAAAACCTAACACTAAAAAAACAAATAAGGCTTCATGTCTTCCTTAAAATTATCCATCAGAATAGAAGGACAGAGGGAGATTATTTTCAGGAACAGGGCATCAGTCTAATAACTGTTGATCTTTCTACAACAGTCCATCCAAACACATGGCAATGACCATCTACTTACGCCCTTGGAGGTAGCACAGTAAAACTGATATACACAGAGATTCAGTTCATAACCTTATAGATGAGCTTGCATAGCAGGGTATTATTTGCATAGCAAGCATGATAAAAAAAAAAAAAAAAGACACAGAAGTCATGAATTAAGAAGCTGAGAGAAAAAAAGCTCACATCACTAAATTGGGCCTGGTAAAGGGGGAAGGGGAGGAATTACCTCAGTAGGATTCAAAACTTTTCTTGGAAAAGTATATCAGTATTATTAACTTTTTTCAAGCCCTTTATGGTTTAAACTTCTTCTTAACACAAATTTGTTTTTTAAACCATCTCATCAGAAAGCCACCTGCTCTGGCAAAGTCCCAAGACTTGATCACTGTAATGAGAGTCATTTTACAGGTATCCTAAACCATAAAAATCTACAATATTTATAGTTAGTCTTTAAAATTATTTCTCTAATAACTTCTCAAGGTATCATTGTCCTCTGGAAAGTAGCTGAGATTATTATGCACAGGATTATGTTTAATTGTGAGCTGTACAGCTTCATTGAATACTTACATGGTGTGTGGCTCCTCTTCTACAAATGCCCAGTAGCAGCTTATTTAGTGTCTGCCAGCTTCTCTTAATTTTTTAAAATTATTCTAATATCTCTTTGCAGTTGTGCGAGGTGCCAAATTCATTTTTCTTACCTTTTACTGTTCTTCTGTTAACTACAGCCTATTACAATAATTCTCTGCTCTTCAGATACATCCCTGTCTTCTCAGGTAAGACCTCTCCTTCCACCACCACCACCACCCCCCCCCCCCCCCGTTTAAGAGCTTTCTTCAGCAGCCTTCTGCTGTGCTTCATCCTTTGATCTTTTGCTTGTTTTACATCTACAGATGACTTCCATGGGCAGGATGGTTTTTCTGTGGAGGGGTTTTTGTCAGCTTTGGTTTAGCTTCACCTGACAAAGATCTTCTCTGAGATCAGCAATCTATGTGTCTCACTGCTGTAAATGACACCATTTCCAAACTGATTAAGCAAGATATTATTCCATTACTTTCACTTCATTTACAAAGGTGAATAACTCTAAAATATGCTCATTTTTCAAATAAATTTTACTTTGACTAAGAATAAAGTCTTAATATATTTTTCAAAACCATCAGAGTACTGACCATTCTTGACAAAATCTAAATTGATAAGTTATGTCTGGCATTTGATGCCAGAGGAATGTCGACTGCACTCATAGTTAACTACCATTTGCCTTCATCAAAGAGTAAGTAACAGCAGAGGACATAAAGGAGCAGAAATGCGTTTTATGAAGAGACACTGACATACAGCACATATTGCATCTTCTTAGAGCATTATCATAAGATAATAAGGTAACAAGTGTAAGTCTTCAATATTGCATGAAACCTCAAAAGGGATTTAAGCTAGCTAAAAGTAGTAGCTTATTTTCTTTGTTTTCCTCTAGACATCAATATCCACCTCCTGGTCTGACGGTTAGCTTCTCCTTCAAAGATACTTGCTTTTGTATTTAATCACTGAATACAATACAATCATTAGATGTCAATACATATTTTGAAAAATGTATTTTTCTTTAATCCAGCTTTTCTTTTCTTCCTGTCACTTGAAGTTACATAGTTCCAAGCCTTTTCTGTATCAAGCAGTAGAGTTAACACTTTTTCTACTACACCTAGTACATTTTCTTCTATACTACTCCCTGTAGTTCAAGCAGAGAGCTAATATGCAAACCCAGTTCCCCTGCAGTAGAAAGCAAAATTACATATTGAGTCAGGCATATTACTTAGTATAATCTTATTTCTAAACAAGATAATAAAAATAACAACATAATATTTCTTCCCCACTGAGGAATAATAATAATAACAATGCATGCAATCTTATTTCCCAGAAGGCCATATCTACAATCAAAGACATAGTTTCTGTGTTTAGCAATCCCCAAAGCTGTCACTCCAGAGAGCCATATGTCAAGATAAAAAATCTGGTCTGTTTTCATTACTTCTTGCCTCTACACCTGACTCCCATGGTTCTTTATGGCTTCTCCAGCTCTAACTCTACATGCATTACTGCTTTCCTGCTTTACGTCTTGCTCTGTGCTAGGCCAGCACAAGAATTCATACACTTATGCATGAGTCAGACTGGGGCACTTCTGAAGTTGGAAAACACATCTAGCAGAAGAAAATAGTTAGCCTGATTAAATTGATATTGCCCCTAAGAACCTATGGGCCAAATTTCATCCTAGAAGAGTGTCCAAGGGTTTTTTTGTTAGGTTTTTTTGTATGGTTTAGTTTGAGGTTTTTTTAACTAGGTCTGTGTTTTTATTTAGTCTAAAATCTTGTCTATGGGCATTTTCAAGCTTACCTATACTCGCACAGAGCCTGCTCCAGCTGTTAGCACTGTAATCCTGCTTCTCTGGGTCACTTTGTTCAGCAACTTCTACCAGGTGCCAAGAGACTCCACAAAGCAGGATATACAAAGTTCAGCAGTACACAGCAATTATTTATTTGTGAATACACACAAGAAATGCTAGGTGTAAGGAGCAGTATCTAGATGATAACATGCTCTCCACTCTTGCAGCAGTCATCACTTAGTGGAAAACAACTAATTCCTATTGCTCCTCAGAATGGGATAATCCTCAACCTTACCGAGTCATCAACTTCTAATCCCCTGCTTCTTCTCTTTAATACCTTTTCTTATCAGTGTTCTTCCTCTTTAATTCTTTCAGGATTAAGATAACTTACATTTTAATAATTTTCAGCATGGAGCTAAGACAACACCACATTGCTTTGCAGCACCAAACCAGACCTTCGACCGCAAACTGCTGGAGCCCTAGCCAGGAGTTGGGGTATCTGTTTTCAGGTGATCTCATGCCCTTACACATTCTACTTCTTCCACCCAGGATGAACCTAAGCAACTGTCATCCACTTCTGAGCATCCAACTTAATTTAGTCTCAGCACAAGCAGACAGCGCATACCACCTCCAAATTAGTCTGGCCTCAGCGATGCTACTGCTGCCCTTTGCAGTGTGGAAGAACCCTTCTTTCTATGTCACTGAATGCCAGTGCAGGCAAGAAAGAGGATAGCAGCCACACATAGGGGAAACCTTGCACAAATCCAGCACACACAAAGTTTGTCAAACTAAGAGGGAGAACATTTCAGAAAAATTCCAAAAATTCCCTTAACCAGATTTTTCCAACTAATCAACATTGAAAGTCTTTGCATAAACTTCCAGGGGGCCTCCAGTGGAGCCAGGCACATTTGTCACACAGCCGCCTTAGGGTCTGCCACCTCCCCTGTCTCAACCTTGGCCATTCAATGAACTCGGAGCGGCAAACATTGTTTCCAGAGCTTCCAAGATCCCTTTCAGAATATTGCCTCAGGAATTTTGCGCTAATTGATACTTTTTCATGAGACGCTTCTATTTTGACAGATTGATATTTTCAGATGCACAACCGTAATCTCCAGTTTTAAATATCCACTTTAAATGTAAGGTTTTATACCTTTTGTTTAAAAAAAAAAAAAGTAATCAAAATAAACTCAACAGATGTTTCCTTTATCTAAAAACAAACTTTGGCATCCTTGCAAATCAGAAGGAAGTTTGTGTGAGTGTGCACGTATGCCTGTGAATATGACTAAGTACTACCTAACATAAACCTTCTAGTCAGAAGCCAGGCCTTTAAACATTCTTGAGTGACAATCAGGCCACAGTTTTCAAATATAAAGGCAAAGTATATCTCAAGTATATGAGAGATGAATGGTGAAATGCTACAAAAAATAAAGCATTGGAAGCTGCAAGACTGCACATGCTGAATTCTGCTGGCCAAGGTTATCGCACACACTAGGGACTTCATGTCATTCCCCTCCCTCCCCAAAGGCCACAAATCACATCCTACTGCAATCTCCTCCTATCTCAGGAGTTGTGTATATGCACCCCATTTCCTTCTATGATCTTCTCTCCCCCACCGTTATGATTTGTCTGAGATGGTTATATCCAAGACGTTAAATCACTTTTTTGAGGAGATAAAATAGAGTATGGTTATGCAGATACTAAGGGATTCTTTCAAATTCTCATGTGATTACAGACTTACAGCGGTGCATATGTTTTCGCAAGGTGTGCACTAAAGACTAAATCTCTACCGTTGGCTCATTGCACTGGAAAAATTGTGCTCCTTCAGTATAGTCTGGAAAGAGTAATTTGACTCTGCTATTTCAAAGTACAGCTTTGAAAACATAGCTGAGTCTACCCTAGGAGTACTTCCTGCCATGGCTTTCTGGTATTCCCAAACTGGTAACATACTGAAGTTTTCAGTAGCTTCTGCTTATATATCTGTTGCAACATACCTATGGTTATTATGAGCAATCTATAAATAAAAACCTAAATTTTGGAAGCAGGAAAATGAAAGGAGAAATTTGGCAAAAGGCAGAGAAGGGCAGCAAGAAGTCTCCTGCCCCCCTTAAAACTACTACCAGAGCTTCAACATACTTTAGTAACCATCCACGATTCAACTAACCGAGAAGACCCATTAACAACATCCTATTTCACTTTGTTCATATCCCCCCAAAAGCACAACATATTTAAATCCTGGCACTTCAGATGACCTCTCTCAGGCTGTATTAGTATTATATCAGTGGTGGTATTATGCTCTACTTTGAAGGAAGAAAGTAGGATATTGGAAGGGCAGGAATGAAAGGAGGGGTAGATGGGCAAATTCATTTGAACTTCCTACAAACACACACAATTAAGGATACAAGTTTTTCTAAACACTATGTGTCCAGTTCCTTATCCAGGGAAATCCGCATTGACATCAACATTGCTAAATAAGACCAAGGGTGAGATCTCCTAGGGAGCTTAAGACATTTTGCCATCAAGAGGTGATCTTGCTCATCCTTATGCTCCTGGCCTGTATTCCTGACCTCTTCTCATGTCCACAGGAGTACCAAGTAGTAAACTGGACTACTGAGCTTATCAATCTAAAAACATATATCTGCCTAGTACAAAAACCTGTCTACTTACCGGCAACCCAGCTGAGATTATTTCAAATTGATAGTTTTTTCATTACAGAAAAACTGTGGTCCATGCCGAGCTGCTACAATATTTAAGCTGGACTGCAGATACAAGTATTTTTTTCAGCACATTGCATTAGTCTGGTGAGACTATGCAGGCTTTTCCCTTTCCAAAGGGTTGTTCCTTCCGATTGTGAACCAAAAGGCATGTCATCCTAATTATTCTGCCCACTAAAAAGCAAATAGCGAAGATGAGGCAAACACAAATGAGAGGCTAGCAGTTTTGCTGGAAAAATTTGCTAGCAATACAACCCCTGTAATATGTGGAAAATGGAAGGGCACTTTTTTAAATAATAAACCATGTGACCAATTTTCTATGCATCATTTTTCAGCTCAAGTGTATTCTGAAGCATTTATTCATAATGATCTTATAATGATGATGCTTCCAAGTTTCACCCTTGAGAGATGAAGATGATCTGTAGCCACTATATTTAAAGGCTATAAATGATATTTGTCTGTCATTATGCTCTACCATACCACACTGCTTTCTGTTTAGACACATACCAAAATTGCTCAGGATTAAGCCTTAAAAGCTAGATCCCATTATATACTTGGGCAATTTGTGAGTATAAATACAAACCTTAAAACCTCAGTGTTGACTCTAACTAGCACTCTTATGTACTCTATTCAACGCCCATTTCCATTTTCTTGTCTTCTGTACAAGACATAACACATTTGCATACAGAACATTTGTAGTGTAGCACTATTTTTTAGCCTATACAAATAAGAATGCAGGAGGTACTACCAACAAATATTACTCACAGGTATGTTTTGTCAGTTGTTTTTTTCTTTTTTATTATAGTCAAAGCAGTACAAGTATCTGATCTCTCTGAGACATATTCAACCTCCTTAGGCCTTGTTCAGAAACCTGTATAGAAATTTTGTTAATTCTTTTGGATGAGATGTAAATAGAGACCTCTCTCTCTTGTGTTTTTACCTCATATATTATTGTTTCAGAAAATTATTTCCATACCAGAGGAGTGAGGAAAGAAGGATTTCTTCAAAGAAAAAAAAAAAATCAAGTTTGATTCCGTTTCTGCTGCATACAAAGCAAATTCTAATAAATATTAAGGGATGCAAAATTTCATCCTACGTAATGAACAACATCAATAAAAATGTTTCTTTGGGAATAAAAATAGTTCTCTTTCCATGTTGAAATTTTTAAGTGCATCTACCGGCATGTTATAAAATATCTGTTTTACTTGCTGTCTTTGGCTTCTGCATGATGTTGTAAGTGAAAATAAGAAAATACTTGTCAAGTGGTGGTTTTAATCATCAAGATTACTTGATCATCAAGAGGTACTGTAATTACATCTGGAAGTTATTAAATTGCTTCTCAAGTTTAAAAAACCTACCCTCTTTTATAATCACGACTTTAATGGAATCTGAAATGCAATAATACATGTCAACAGAATTGAATATAGGAAACAAGTTATGATAGTGACATTAAATTAATCACTTTAATGGTGTAGCAGTAAAGTTAAAACTCCAGATTATTACTTTTTTAATCATTGGCAGTTTGACAGTGCTAATAATTTGAAAAAAATATACAACTACAATGAAATTGTAGTTTCATCATAAATACATATCGATGTTGAAAACTTCCAAAACAATATAGAAGACCATCCATTTTCATAGAATCACAGAATGGTTTGGGTTGGAAGGGACCTTTAAAGGTCATCTAGTCCAACTGCCCTGCAATGAGCAGGAACACCTTCCACTAGACCAGGTTTCTCAAAGCCCCATCCAGCCTGGCCTTGAACACTTCCAGGGATGGGGCATCCACAACTTCTCTGGGCAACCTGACAAGAACATAGCAGAGAGGACAACACCACCTTTTCAGTGCATTTTACAACCACTTAACCTCTCATGAAACCACACCCAGAAAACTAAAAAAAATAAAATTTAAAGGCAGCCCAGCACAGCTCCCATATGACAGCAAAGCCCTGATCTGCCAACATACCACATGGAGCGGAAGAGTGAACCACTGCAGAAAGTGTCTTGAGAGGAGTGTGGATCCTTCCATTCAGTTACCTGCACAGGGAAAACACAGGGCACAGGCATCCTAGCAACCACGGGTAAAGTAAGGAAAATGCTAACAGATTCTCCCCAAAAAGAAGTGCCTTCTTTGTCTCAAGGGATAATTTAAATTAACATTTTACTCAATACAATGCAATGGAATAAAAGCATTAACATGCTCAGTCACTTTGATTCAGCAGCCTTGCAGTAGCTGGTTAAGCAGCACTAACTCAGTAATTTACAATTTTCTGTCTGCTCCCGAAACTTAGCATGAGGCAGACTAAGTTATATCAGTTCAGAATAACTAACAAATATTTGTTTATACATGTATACTCACATACATAATTACTAATGATAATTTAATATTTATATTTTTAAGTGCATATATTACAGATTATTATATTATATATACAAGCACACATTTCTTTGTATTGATACTAAAACTCTTTACTGGAAATAAAACATTAGATTATACTTAAAACCAAGCCTATTTAAAAAAAAATCTTCCTTGATAAAAAGGGAATTTGCTTCCCAAGATTACTTTTGAAAATTAGGATCTAAGCAAGACATAAAACATAGCTTCAAAGATTTTCTATGTCTCCTCTTTTATTACATTATAAGCTAGTTTAGAGTCAGTCATGATTATTCTTTGTTTACTCACTTATGCTCTCTATTCTGAGACTGAAGTAGAACATCACAACTTAACTGGATTAGTGATTGACCACCTGTAGGAACTCAGCCACTTTTGTAGGTTTTTGGCTCTAAAGAAAAAAGGCTCAAGATTAAAAAAAAGTGTTGATAGGTCCAGAAATTTGAAGGTAAATAAATAATGCTTTCTGGTTATGGCTGCAAAGTTGGGAAACTGAAAGACATCAGCATCTCTACAAGTAAGCATGTAAAGCTGATGTTTTCAAAACTGCCTTTTTCCAGGGTTTAAAATCCCAAATTAGTGCTAAAATATTCCACTCAAAACTCCTTAGATACCTGTTGAAAGAGAGTTTAAGTTTTTCCTCCAAAATCAGGTTAGAGTTCTTATTTTTCAAGTCCCTCTGTGCTGTATTAGATGCATTTGCAATAGTTTTACCTTTAGATTTACTTGGTTTTAATCACAAATTATGAAAAAAATTCACCTTTGAAGAATATCATCATCACTGGACATTGAAACATTGAAAATTCAGGAATGCCAAGATTAAGCGTATCTTTACAGATATACACTTTTTTATCCACAGATAAAAAAGAAATAAGCTGGGGTTTAAATGGCTTTTGGATTAAAGACTCAGAAGTGCTGATCGTAAGATCTTTAAGAGCAATACTATGCAGTGGCAATATAGGATCTATACATAAAGTACATCATGCAAAGACTTGAGTTATCAACAAAACACCCAGTATCTGAATCTTGATAAAAAGGCAAATCAGATTACTCTGTAATTTTCAAAAAGGAATAAATTCCCTGAAAAGTCAAATCAATATTCTCTATGTCAACAAATCCTTTATGTCATTTTCACTTGCACCAGTATTCAATGCAAATAAAACTATTTTACTCATGTTATAAAAATAAGTAAGAAAACATCAGATTCTTCTAGCATTTTAAATTATTTTTAGGTCAATCTTATCCCTCAAAGCAATTTTAGATTAACATTTCCATAGAGGACTACAGGAAAAGAAAGTCATGGGATTTGGACATATTTCCCATTAACCTTTCAGGGGGATATAAATCTAAATCCCTTCCCCGTTAAAAATGCTGAGCTAATTTGCTTTTCTCAGGTCTGAGATACAGTGAGTGTCAAGAAGGTATTAACATTAGCTCAATTTCTACCTTCTAGTCCTTTGCCTCACACACCTGTCACATTCAACAGCTTTCTTAACACCACAGAATAACAAGTAAATGTCAAGGAATGCCCAAATCAGAAATATGAATTAGCCTAGTCAAACTAAACCAGAGTCTAAAAAAGATATTAAAGACACTTAATTGTAAAGACACTTAACTGTAAAACTCTGAAGAGAGATTGATTGGTTTTTGTTTTGCTTATTCATAGAATCCATGAGGAAGTTGTTATTTTCAGTATCTATCACATGTGCATTATAGTACCCAACGATGCAACATTAAACTGCTGCAAAATGTCTTTGTCATCCTATTTGTCCGTAGCCACTTGAAACAACACAAAATATATTTTCTTATTGACACTGTACAGTTCTCATACATATCCTGCTGTAAATTAAATTTAAAATAAACCTCTTTCAAGATTACACTTTACTAACCAAATTATGTGCAGAAATAACAAAAGAAATCACTAAGTAAAAGCATTTTACACTCATTTCTATGCTATCCTTACATCAGACAAATGCGTAAAGATGGGTCTTTAAAAGTTTATAACTGGGTTAGATTCATGAGCATCGGACAAGAGAAACCTAGTATCTGACCACGAGTTCTCTCTGAAATGCAAATTGAATTCCTCTCAGACTCCAAATTTTAATGTTTTCCAGACGTCCATACTAGCCAGATTGATTCTGTCTGAAATTGCTTTTTAAATGGAATCTCCAAACCAGTTACAGGGCACAGAAGACACTGACCCAACTTGTGAAAACTAGAATCATCTCTTCTCTAAAAGGATGCTTTTCTCTATGGTTAGTTATAATAAAGTCACCTTCCTGTTATATATTCTACCAAAATGAGTTTGAACTTAATAGGAAATATTTTGCCTATGAATCTAAAAATTGATAAATGCCATAGCTTTTTGCTTGTTTCTCCAGTGGAAGAAATGGTTGATTTGCTTAAGAAATTAAGGGTGACAATATAATGAACTGAATGTCCTACACTGCCACACCCAGCCACGCCTCAGTTTTGGGGGGTATGATAATCCCCTTCCTGCTAAGGTCACCAAGTCTTTCTTCTTTCATTACATTGGAATAGTGAAATGAATAGCAAGCAGGATTCTCTACTTACAGACAAAAGAGCATCGTGACCTACATAACTTACCCAAGGCGGTATTTTCCTCTAGCGTCCAGTAATTGTTTCCATCTCAAACTCTGATATCAGCACTTCATCACCTTATGCTGGAGGGATGGACATCTTTAATGCCTGAGCAATTTCAGGGTCAGAATTGTACTGAGAGCAAAAATCAGGTATACCATAAATAGAAAGAGAACATAATGGGTATTTACTGCAAGGGAAAACCCAAACAGCCAATCACCAAAAGCAGAATACCAATGCAAGTGCTACTGCACCTCTTTTTTATATAAGAGAAAGAGATGAGTGTTACGGAGCGTCAAGAAGCAGGAAAAAACCCCAACATATCCCTGCGCTCTCTACCTTGCACGATCTGTTAACCAAGACCAAAGATCAAGTACATCACTATGTGGCAAAGTAAAGCTGTGGAGACTGAGGATTGCAGGGTATAATAAGTAAATGTAGAGCTACCTGTGTAATAAATACATCATAGTGAAGAGTGCAACCAAGAAACTAAACGCTGACCGTGATTTTTGAGCAAATTGCTCACAAAAATGCCTCCTCTTTGCACTTTTAAAAAAGTTTGCCTTGATATAAGGGGACATACTGTTATGCAGGACAACCTAGGAATGGTGGAATCGAGAGCATGAAGATCCAATAGAAAGGTTAAACAACTTTTTATAGTCTATGTATACTTTTCACTTGTAAATTGAATACTGTAGAAAGTCTACTTTCGGTCAAACATTCAACTAAAGGATTCAACTGAAAACCCACAAAATGTACTCTTTTCTTTGGTTCTATGTTGAAGAAAATATTTTGTTATTTCACACCTCACATGCATGCAATCCTCACAAAACAGGTTTAAGGTTACTTAATTTACATATTAAAAATTGAGTCAAGATCATTAAACGAATATAGGCAATGACATTTTTCTTCTCTTTAAAGAAAAATCTTACATGTACCACTTCTTCCAAGGCAGACCTCCCTGACAACTTAGTCTGAGATTAAATAGCAGTTTATTCTTGATGATCAAGAAATGCCTAGATTTTTGTTTCATACTTTCCGTGGTAGGAAACTTACAGAGTGAAATCTTCCTGTTTAGAACATAATGCAAACAATAGCCTTTGAGACTTAACATAAACAAATTTAGATACTTCATAACCATCATCACTCCCACATTAGTTTCAGCACTTGGTGGAACAAGTTACTTTATGTCTGTGATAAGTAATGTGAGTACACCTAGGTGGGAACAGAAGAGCCAGAGAGAGAAAATTCTGTTTCCAAGTTCAAAGGTAGAGCATGTGACAGTTCCCCACTGCTGTCTCTGTGTATAGGTGGCTGGCTTCGTGCTAATAAATGGCAGGCATTATGCATAATTTCCATCTATTTTAGACCTCAGAAATCATACAGAAAATTCTAATAAAGCATTTTCACAAATCATTACCTAAAAAAATTAAGGGCATCAGATTCACAGGAAAATCAACAATAATATCCTTCCATAGTTACCACAGATTTCATTTACAGCAGATGAAGACTACTCCACATTCAATAACACTAAGTAAACTTTCAAGTGATTGAGTTAAAGAAAGAACATTACTTGTGCTTTCCAAAATTATATATTTGCCCTGAAAGGTAAGCTGCTCTGTAAAAGCCTGGTGCTATGTCTATGGTAATACTTTTATTTGCCTTGTCATTCTTGGCTGTGTTTTCCATATTTTCACCGGTCACCATAGCAAATTCTATTACCAACTGTTCTGTGCAGACTCAGCAATCATTTAAGTCAGACTATGTGCATCACTAAATTCACTAGACAAGAATAACTGACTATACCTTTGACTTGCAAAGAAATAGAAAATAGAACCTGGAAATAGCTAAATTTAACCTACAAAAAGCCTGCTTATTTCTAGTTTTCAGCTGTGTGGCACTAATATGCATCCTGGCATGAATGCCCAGCATGATTCAAAATGTCTCCACTCAGGCAAAAAATCCCTTCTCTAGAGAACATTTGTTAAAAATAATTCTTAGGGTTTTTCTGTTTGTGTTTTGTTGGTTTTTTTAAAAAAAAACTTCTTTGGGTACTGTTATTCATTACATGATTCTCAAAATAAATTGTACAATACAAAATGTTTTACCCCCCAAGGGAAAATGACAGCAACTGAGACTTTCATTAGCATTAGTTCCCAAACAACTAATAAAGGAACAATTCTTCAAATCAGCTCATATCCAGTGAAATGGAAGCAGTCATTATCTTCCACAGCAAGTCTAACTTTTAGCACAGCATGGATATTTTAGATATAAAAATCTGCAGGATAACGAAAGAGCACAATAGCACAAATGAAAAGCAAGGCTTCCTGAACACCAGTAATTCAGGCTAGGCTATTCATGCCTTTTAGTATCTAGAGACAAAAAGTCTCTGGTGAGAAGACAGAACTCCCGAAGAATGACAAGAATAGTTTAGGTTGGGATGGCTCTCACAAGACCCTCTGGTCCACCTCTCCACTCAAAGTGAGGACATTATACCACACAGGCCCTTGTCCAAAGTCAACTTCTGAATGCCTCCAAGACCATAGATTCCACCATCTCTTGGAGCAACCTGTGGCAGCGTGAGCTTCCCCCTCTCCCCACGGTACTTGTCAGACTTTTCCTTTAAGAAACTTGTTTGCCTTTTTGCTATTCACCTCCAGGAAAAGTTTGGCCCCTTCTCACTGCTGATTCTAATTCAAACTGGAGTTACAAGCCAGGAAAAGTACCAATGCTGTTTATTTACAGATTTAAGAGGAACGTTGTCAAGCATGTGATTACAATGTTCATTTTCCCATGTTACCACAGTTACAGTCATTTATACAGTACTATAGTTTACTGCATCCATACTTCTATTTATAAACCTCAGCCTTTGAAGAAATTATAGCCAATTTTCCCTCTAAGCCTCTGCTTTTCCTCAAGTCTTTCCCCTCTCTGGCTTTTCACTCATCACATACCTTAAGCTTTCTCTGGAAAGCAGTCCATGAAGAAAGGTTAAATCCCATGGGGGAATAACTAGAAATGTTACAGAAGTAACAGGACTCTATTGCAGCTCTCTAGGCTGAATTTGAAAATAGACATCATGTGACTCATAAATAGAGAAATATTGGCCTAAAAGAAAAATACTACTTTACTGAAGACTTGCATCTGACCCATCACAGCCCTGAGCCTAGTAATCCCTGCTACTTTTGGCAGACAGAAGGCTGGTGAGAGTCACCTCTGAAAGTTCTGTCCTGGACTCAAAACTTTTCTGATGTTGACATTGCTTTACTCACCTTTGAGAGGAAAGAATAATGACAAAATAAGAAATGCTCTCCTCTTTTGAAGCTTTTACAGACTTCCCAACTATCTCTCATTGAATGAAAGCAAACTATTGTAAAGTTCTAACCTCCCAAGAATTTAGTAAATCCTAACAATTCAGTAAAAGAGTCAAAGTTAGTAAACATGCCATCACAGTATTCCTACACCAAATACATTTATTTGGAAAAAACAGTCCATAATCAGACATAAGTAGTGAATTAGGCTGGTTAATTGAAGGAACATAAATAAATTCACAGGTGAAGTTACTCCACAGGGAAGATAAGACATGATGGCATTTTCCCTCCAGTCCAATTCATCTTGGACCACTGAACCAGTTAATTTTAAATTTATTCTATTCAAAACAGGGTGACTACCCAGCAGAATTGCCAAATGGTATCTGTACATATGGAAGGTCAAATTCAGGAATTTGGGGGGGGGGGGGTTTAAACACAGGGACTAATGTGAATTGTATTCAGTAATGGTTGTGGAAACTGGGATCTGCCTCTTCTTCCCTCATAGCTGACTATTTCATTGCACATATCTACTTCACAAATTGAGCATGGGGTTGGATTTGGGGTTTTTTTGGTTTTTTCTGTGGTTGTTTTGGGGGGGGAGGGGAGGAGGAGAGAGTTGGATGATTTTATTTGTTTTTAAACATATCAGATATATTGCAGTGATTTTATTCAATAAAACATTGGCTTCAACACCTTTTCTGGTATCAGTGTACTAATCCAGCAACCTGCCAACTGCTGAGACATAGGTCATAGTGAAATTCCTAGGAAATAGGTGTTTGCTGGTATTTTGAACTGGCATCAGGATTGGATGCTATTGATAACCAGAAAGAACAGAGATTTTTAAGCCCTTCTGTGTGCCTGTATTAGAAACATTAACTACAGTAATGTCTAAGTAGTATCTATAAAAAATAAGGTTTATTGTAGTACCAGCTGAACACTGAAATTACACCCATGTTAGCAAGTAGTGCGGGCCAGCTAGAGATCTGTAGAGAAAGCATTGGTGCTGAGGACCTGATGTCTGTACAATTCACATTTCATGGCTTCTATTTTGTGGCTGGCTAGCTTTTTTAATTTGGAGTATCTCTAGAGAGGGTGCATTACACACCAATTTATTTCAGATTAAAAAGCTCAGCCTGCTCCTAAGTAGCACTAATCAAGAATTGAGCTGGTGTGCATTACTGTTCAATTTCCAGCAGCAAAGGAAGATGTTTTAAAGTGCTTCATTTGCCAAGGATCTGTCCCTGTTGTGTCTAGGACTGAAGTGGTGTCCCAGACACAAAAGAGAGCAGTTCAGCAGATGAGTTACTATAATCCTATTATAGCATATTGCTCTAACACTTTGATGTAGTAATGAGTTTAATGTAACACAGTAATGTAGTAACATAGATTTCTACAAAACAGCTTGACATAAAAATAGCTGGGGCCAAACAAAACTAGCTATTCTTGCCACTAAAATTGTCAGGTCAGTTTTCCCAAGCTTTACAGTTAAGGCTTTAAAGGCCTGTGGACAAAGAGAGGGACATTTTTCAAAGAGTTAAAGATATAAAAGAAGTATTTCCACAGCATTCATTTTTTTATCAAGTGTACTGTCGTGGTTTAACCCCAGCCAGCAACTAAACACCACGCAGCCGCTCACTCACTCCCCCCCACCCAGTGGGATGGGGGAGAAAATCAGGAAAAGAAGCAAAACCCGTGGGTTGAGATAAGAACGGTTTAATAGAACAGAAAAAGAAGAAACTAATCATGATAATGATAACACTAATAAAATGACAACAGAAATAATGAAAGGATTGGAATGTACAAATGATGCGCAGTGCAATTGCTCACCACCCGCCGACCGACACCCCGCCAGTCCCCGAGCGGCGAATCCCTGCCCCCACTTCCCCGTTCCTATACTGGATGGGACGTCACATGGTATGGAATACCCCGTTGGCCAGTTTGGGTCAGGTGCCCTGGCTGTGTCCTGTGCCAACTTCTTGTGCCCCTCCATCTTTTCTCGCTGGCTGGGTATGAGAAGCTGAAAAATCCTTGACATTAGTCTAAACACTACTGAGCAACAACTGAAAACATCAGTGTTATCAACATTCTTCACATACTGAACTCAAAACACAGCACTGTACCAGCTACTAGGAAGACAGTTAACTCTATCCCAGCTGAAACCAGGACATGTACCCAGTTTTATTTTGCTTTCTAAACAGCTGAACTTGCAAACACACCTCAGGTTCTAATTTCCCCAAATTACTGCAAATTTATACTGCTTTCTCAATAGCAAGCGTCCAGCACACTGAATCAGGATCTGACAGTATCTGGGCAACGCTATTGACTACAAACAGCTATATGAGGAAACTTAATAATCAATGATTATTTAGATCTTTTCTAAAAAAAGGAGTTACATTAGCTCTATTTTCAAATTAAGACGGTGCTATTCTAGCAATCTATTGCAATGCTTCTTCAGTGTAAGGGATGCTGTGTGCAACACTATTTTGGGCAAGGAAATCAATCCTCCATATATTTCAAACTCAGTAATCATACCTAGCTCTCAAGTAATTTTACAATGAAGAACTAAAGTCGATTCCAAGCAAAGATCTGCAAGTATGACCTGTACTCACTAAATGCAGAACACATGGAAAATTTGTTTCGACATAAAAAACAGGCAAGTGCACACAAAAACAGTGCTGCGGTTAACTACCAAGCATTAATAAAATAGCTTAGACCATCATAAATTTCTGTCAAACTACATTCTGTAACCTGACTTTATATTGGGTTTTGTTACACACAAAATGTTACGGGAAAAGATGATAAACCTTGGTATAAGTGAAATCTTAACAGCCTGCAATAATTGTTATTAGTCCAGATCCAATTATTGCAGAAAAGAAGTGAACATTACTATACATAAAAAAGGTCTCCACAGTAGTAATAGTTAAAATTGCTGTACATATACTTCCTATTACTTCACTCCTTTTCCTGGTGTTACGCTTACCCTTCAACTGCCCCTCTGGATCTTAAAAGCCAATGGTGTCCGTTTGTGTCAGGGACATGCAGCAAGCCATCAGCATCCCAAGTCCATGCATGACATTGACAGTTTATTCCTCCTTAATCTATCATTGACTTGGGATCACTTTTATGTTTGGCAACACACTTGTAACATCTTGCTTTCTTCATCTGTCTGCAGGTTCACCGTTACGGCCGATTTTACTGTATATGGTGCATTTTACATGTGTTATATACTTTTTCTCTCCGTTATACTCAAAACGGGTTTTGTCTAGAGCCAGGATTGCATTTCTTCAACTGGCCGCTGGGGAGTAGTTTGCAGCCTAGGAGTTTCCATTGCCAGCCTGTGCCCCATCTCTTGCCATCCCAGGTACTCCTCTGTGCTGCATCCCATGCTGCCACTTCTAGAGGTCTCTGCTATCATGCCAGGTCTCTCTTCCTCTACACTATCTTACTCCATTAAAGCCATAATACCCCATTCTACACAGAGTAACTACTTGCCACTGCCATCTATGTAAAAACCTATGTGTATACCATAGAAAAAAAAAGTACATGTGAAACAAATTAATCATACCCACCTGGTCATTAACAAATGGCTGTTATAGCTAAACCAAGTAAAAATAAAGCTCCAGGTGAGTCAAGGGAAGCTCAGACAAAGCAAACCTGCTAAGCCTCAGTCATGAGGCTGCATTGAGTTTACTGTGTCCTACCACCAGCAAAGGTAATATCTGGGCTACAGTTTAGCCAGAAATTCACCCCCTTCTACTTTCTCCCAGAATATAAGCATTTGCAACAGACTAGAATTGAACATTCTTTTTGCTACCAAAAAAGAAAAAAAATCTGCAAAAACCAAGTTAAACGTTAATGTCTGGAATTCTATTGTTCCAAAACAGTTTGTTGCCACTGTACAGTACCTGTTTACCATAAAATTTGAGATCTATACAACCGTCTCAGTTGCACACCTATGAAATAGTAGTTCTAGATATATTAGACAATAGAACTATTATTTAAGTATATTACAGAAAACTTTATAAGTCTGAAATTAAATTCTAATTCACAGTAGCAGCATCTTGACAATACATTCCCTCCCTCTGTGCATTACATTTTTGCTTCATTCTTAAGTTACCTGGAATTAGAGCAAAAGTCTAAGCAACACCTGAAGAGCTTAATTAGCCTTTAAATACATATCCAAAGTAATGAGGTCAATGAGTTTGAGAATAGAAGAACATACTGTACACTTCTATCAGTTCTGTTCAATGGTTTGGAGCAATTGTACTGTTGATTAATGATTCAAAAATCATTACAACTAGTAACAATTTTTCAGTGGAAAAATAATCTTTAAGATGTCTGCCCCACCATTCTTTTTTTTTTTTTTCCTCTTTTTAAAATCTTCATGCAGTTAAGGGTTTCCATTCCAGTTAGTCAGAGCCACTTCCATGGAGACTAAGGAAGTCCAATTGTAGGACTGACCCTTTGGGACAGGTGGAGGTTGTTCCAGGCTGTCTTTGGTTGACAATTCCACCAGCCTCCTAGCAACAAGCTGGGAGAGCTGGTGAACCTCGTAATTTCAGAGGAGGCAGTATTGACTGTAAAGATAATCAAACAACAATCTAGTACTACCTACATTTTGGATACAAATTTAAACAAGGGAGTCCTGAAATGGCATACTTCCTCTCCCTGACAGGTCTCATGACTTCTTCCTAGAAAGGCTGACTACCTACTATATGCATCTATTGGCCTTTCTGCACTAGGAGCAAAGACAAGCTAGAGAAATTATGCTGGTTTTTAATTTCCCCATACCATGCAGTTTTACAACCTAAATTGATTGCAAAACATCTTACTGATAAGTTGATCTTCTATAGCTATTGTAGGACACTCAATCTGACAGAGTAATTCAGCTCTCATCCAAATTCTGATCTAGCTACTCCAGCTATTTAAAAAAAAGACCATCCGGCTGCAGCCTTTTAGTTAATATTAAAATAATGAAATATTAAAAGTTGGGTAACAGGAGTTTATACATTATATGAATAGCAGCAAACCTAGCTTAAAATTTAGGTGTCAGATTTTTAGTTTCCATGCAAGCAGATTTCAGAATTTGCAGAAATTGAGAAAAAGGGTTTAGCATAGCAATATACCACCACTCTAAAAATACTGAAATACCATCTATGCAACATATCCTCAGTGAGTTACATAAACTCTTAAGTTTATTACAAAATAATTTCCACTACTACATACCAGTCTCCAAAAAGTTTTTATTTATCATCCCAAACTAGTAGATATTATAAAAATAAATCATTATTTAATATTCAGTTATTTTTATCATAGTTTTCTCTTTTGAAACAGAAAACATATATAGAAAAAAAAATAGTTTTCCATGGATGTCTCATAAAGCATCAAACCCTGCATTTCTTCTACTGTTGCGGAAAAATTAAGCATTTCCAAAATAAGGGAATACAGTCTTAGCAGCCTGTTCTTCCTCCCTTTAAATTGCAATGCTCTGTATGCACATTTATGGAAACTCAGTAAGGCCTGAACTGAGAAGGATGGCTATCTGGAGGAGGTGGAGGAGGTGGCGGCGGAGGTGGAGGTGGTAAAAATGGGTATGACGAGTCATACACGTTCGGGCCTGTCCAAATCATATTCAGATTTGAATGCGGAAGGTGGAATTGATGCACATCATTAACAGAACCAAAAACTGGAGGAGGAAAGGGATACTGTTGCATCATTGGATTTTCTTTTCTATGAGGTTGTGGAAACACTGGAGATTCCTGATGTATTCTGTTGTCCGAAGAGTATAGCTGTGGTGGTCTTACTTGTGGTCTCAAAAAACCCGGAGGGCCTGATGGAGGAGGAAATGGATCCCTGGAGAACCCTCTGCCACGGTATCCCCTTGAATAACTTGAAGCAGACTGTTGCATGGACTGATGAAGTCCTTTATTCTCACCTTAAAAAAAAAAAAAAAAAAAAAAAACAAACACCACCACACACAGTTTTAATACTATTTTGGAACAATTAAGTTTAGTCCTCACAAATCTTTCAAGCTGAAGTCAAGGAAATTTGAGAAGTAATCTTATCAACAAATAATACTGGCAAATAATACATAAACAACAAAATAATACCGGCAAGTCTGTTTAGTAACTCATCTTGATTTATTAGAGAAATATAGAAAGGATGATCTGAGGGTTGCAAATTCAGTCATTAAAAAAGAAATTTCACTTTCTTTCCCTCCAGGCATTTTCATTTGTATTAATGAATCACAGGAACACTCAAACTGTGAGTATTTCGTAAAGTTTGGTTTAAAACAAGATTTAAAACCAACACATTTTAGAACTGAAGATAACATCAATACCGCATTACACTGAAGTGGTATACAGCTTTCAGACCTGCGTTGGTATTACAGCAGACACAGGACACAAATTATTCAAACTCAAATTAAGAAAATTAACTTACTCTATCAGAAAAAAAGGCAGCCTGTACCTCTAGCCAATTGGCCTTCAGCATTCATCTTTCTAAGACAACCTGTACGGGTCACTGTAAGCATACATTTAAGGTTCATAACAACTGTACTGCCACTTTATGTAAATACCATCAGAGTATTAATAGGATAAGTGCTATAAAATTTAAGAGCACCAAAATATTAAAGATGTTCCAAACAGCTACCAAGATACTCAAAAGGCTGTAGAATTTAAACTGAAACATGATCTCTAAAGGATTATAAGGCTAGAAACAAAAAGGTATTTAGGGACATAACACCACATAAAGTCACTGAATTTTAAGAACCTGTGTGGACCTAATCCTTGGCACTAGACTACATAGAAACATTTTCACCTTTGAAAAGCTAAGTCTGGAAAGGTAGTTGCATACCAAAATTCCTACTCATTTTCACGGGGGATTAGGACTTAAGGCTCCTTTGGTGCATGCAGGCCTCTTGGAAGCACTGAAGTGAAAGTACTTGAGTGAGTATTTTTTAGGTTCTTTCTTCTCCTATCAAAGACTATAACAATGAGCCAATTTTAATATACTCAGAGTTCCATGAAGATGGAACCAAGCAAAACTCCAGCTGAGACTGAGTTTGTGCCACAGTTTGCCAGATATCCTTGTTGTTGAATTACATAGCCAAACTAAATTGCACACAGTGTCAATTTATACCATGTTACTTACAGAAAAACACAACAAATCATAACCCATATTCCCTTGACAGATTGAGACAGTTCCTCCCTTTGTGTTCTCAGTTATGGAACATAGTTCAGTAACAGTCTCAGCAAGCCCTAGGCAAAGGCAGGTATGCAATAAGCTGGCAGAATAAGGATACAGTGGAAAACATGCCATATGCTAAATAAGCGGAAACTGGGAGTGAAAATAACTATCAGCAATGAAGGCAAAGTATGGCACGATTCAGATCCTTCCCTTAAGGAAAAAACTGTCAAAACCATAGGGCAAAAGCCAGTCCAAAAATGATCACAGCTTTATTTAAAGGGTACAAGGGAGGGATGTTTACAGAGTAAAAGGGTTAACAGGACAATTACTGATCAAGAGAAGCGGGGTTCAGTGGGGCACAGTGTCTAGCAACTTTAGAAAGGAAGAGCAGCAAACTCATGGAAGGAGTCAGTCCAAGAAAATCAATGGGGGGAAGCACTGTGCTGCAGAGTTGAAGCAACTTGATATGTAAGCAGTAGAAGAAGAGGAGGGGAAGGGATGAGGGTCAGTAGGGAGTGGTACAAAAAGCATGCAACAGAAGCAGACCAGCGAGAACAGAGAAAGAGAGGCGAGACTTAAATTATTCAGCCAAAATGGCAACCAAAAAGCAAAAAGTTTTGTCAGTAGAGAGGCATGAGGGAAGACAGATAGGAAAACCTGGTTATTGCAAACAGAGCATAGATGCAAGCATACACCTGGAACAGGTCTGTCAACAACAGGAGAAAGGAAGGTGAAGAAGGCTATGTATATTATGAAAAACTATACATAATTTATTAAACTACTATAGGTTTGTTTATCTAATGACTGTGTTAGGTAAACAGAGAGATTCTCAGCAGGCTACACAAGTAACAGTTATTTTAAAGGAGTATTTATATGCCATGGGTGAGGAAGAGCTTTCTTTTCAGATACAGGAATAAATTCCCCATCTAAGACTTGCATCTTCTCCCTGATTGTCAGAAAAATGGGTTTCTAAAAATTGCACGTGGCCTTCCTCTATCTTCTCCCTGCACTCAAAGGCTTAAGCTGAACTTGGGCCCCAATAACCCCTGCAATAAGCAAGCTCTAAACTCCAAAAGGTGACATTTGTTCTATATCCTCACTGTGTGTCAGCTGACATGGTTAAAAGAGCATGTGAATCTCCTGACAACTGTCCTGCTCCTATACTACTTTCCTTGCATAGTTTAATGGAAAAAACCTTCATTTTCCTTTAAAAAAAAATAAGGAATGTAACCACAAATTCACGAATGTAACTTTGAAAAGCACAGAAATACTGATTAACTGTATGAAAGCTCTATCATTAAGACAGACATCATTGTCTATTTCAAACTCAGTTTAACAGACAAAAGCATTCTCCCACAGCATTCACTCACTTGATGCATTTGTTTCCGATTTGAGTTTCTTCCTTCCTTGACTTTGAGGCTTCTTTTTCTTCTGTTTTGCCTCTCTTTCTTTTTCATCATCACTGAAATCCAAGGCCTGTTAAAAAAAGAAAAAAAAAAAAAAAGAGAACAAAGCCATATAAGGCTGCAGAGAACTTCAGTTCTAGCAATAAATCATTATTTAGAAAACAATCCATCCTGCTGCCAGCTTAAAAGAATATTAAAGCTGCACTTTCCTATTTTGCATTCAAAGATCAACATTCAAGTACTGAACACAAATTTTTCATTGCTTGGATGTTAGTAAGAAAAAAATTGGGAATCTCTGAGGGAGCTTGCTAGTTATTGCCAAGAAAAAGCTTTCGAAGGGAAATTAGGTGAATTAAAATATGGACTTTTAAAATAAGTTAAAATTAATTTGACAACCAATACTTAGCACAGTTAAACTACATTAAAAAATATCTCTAGTCTAAAACTGTCACTAAATTGGAATTTTCTGTAGTATATTTAATAACACTGTTCCCATTAAACTTGCAATAGCAACGTTATTCCAAAGGAATTTTCAGCTTTGGAGAATGTTATCATCTACAATAGATTCAATGTCACTGCAACATTTTGTTCCTGTTACACAAGGTTTTGCTACCTTTCGATTCCTACCTTACATTTAGAATGAGGAAGTTACTACTGACAGAAAAGAAATCTGTCAGCTTAATTAATTCCCTGAAAAACAGCTCACTTATATGACTTAAAGAGGTAGGGTTTGTTCCCAACCTCCCCTTCCCAATTTTGAAAGGAAGGGTTTTGCTGCTTACCGATGTATCTCTGTAGTATATACAGAGCACAGATCTCAATAACACTGCACTAAAACAGTGCTAAAAAAGCCACATAAAAGTTAATTCTGAATATAACTATTTCTTCTTCTACATAACTGAATTACATTCTGTCCTGGTTTCAGCCGGGATAGAGTTAACTGTCTTCCTAGTAGCTGGTACAGTGCTATGTTTTGAGTTCAGAGTGAAGAATGTTGATAACACTGATGTTTTCAGTTGTTGCTCAGTAGTGTTTAGACTAATGTCAAGGATTTTTCAGCTTCTCATACCCAGCCAGCGAGAAAAGATGGAGGGGCACAAGAAGTTGGCACAGGACACAGCCAGGGCACCTGACCCAAACTGGCCAACAGGGTATTCCATACCATGTGACATCCCATCTAGTATAGGAACTGGGAAGTGGGGGCGGGGAATCGCCGCTCGGGGGACTGGCTGGGTGTCGGTCGGCGGGTGGTGAGCAATTGCACTGCGCATCATTTGTACATTCCAATCCTTTCATTATTACTGTTGTCATTTTATTAGTGTTATCATTATCATGATTAGTTTCTTCTTTTCTGTTCTATTAAACCCTTCTTATCTCAACCCATGGGTTTTGCTTCTTTTCCTGATTTTCTCCCCCATCCCACTGGGTGGGGGGGAGCGAGTGAGCAGCTGCGTGGTGCTTAGTTGCTGGCTGGGGTTAAACCACGACACATTCTTACTCAAAAAAAACCCACAAGGAATACAAGATGATATATACCATGAAGTAAAATCTTTCACTAACTCCTGCTTTTTCTAAGGACTTCAATACACCATCCTCCAGTAGAGCAGAAATAACAAACAACAGGTACCTTCTGTTGCTAACTAATTTCCATGTAACATTCCATAAAAGCCGCCTCAGAGAAACTGCAGTTATCTGCTCCTGCTAGCCTTGCAGCATACAGATCACACTTTGTCATCCTATGACCCCAAAGACAAGGCTGAGAGAGATTGTATTACTGAGTCTACAGTTAAGCTGAGCTAATTACGAGCCTGTCAGAAAAGGAACACTTACCATATACCTTAAAGTAGCAAGCATAAAAGGCCTAACATGCATTAATTTAACATTCATATAAAAATAAAGCTTCACAGTATCACAAAAAGAACTGACTCCAGCAATTGCACACAGTTTACCATGGGAGTTGACCAGAAAAGTTATAGAATCAGCTGCTAGCTGAGGACTCTAAAAGTCTGGCTGTAAGAGACAATTTCAAGCATCAGTAGCGTAAAATTTAATCTGCACCCTTGTCACCAGCTATTACCTTCACAGCAAAAGCTACTTTCTATCAGCTCATCAGCTGTCACAGTTTGGATATCTTAGTGTAAACTCTGTTAGAACTACCCAAAGATTATTCTCATTAAGGATTACAAGACATTAGACATGGTATTTTCGCCAAAACAGAGCACACAGACATCACAAAGTCAGAATGGCCACGAAAACAAAGGTGTCATAAAAAGCAATCAAGTTTGCTCATCCTTGCCATCACTGGTTTTGTTCAAGCTTCCTTCCTTGCTATAGTGAAGTACAGTAAACCTAAAGTTCCCCCTGTACTTTCACATTGTAACCTGAAGGTAACAGTACCATAATTAAGAAAAATCATTAAAAAAAAAAACTTCTGAAAACGCAATGAATCTATATCTCCAGAAGATTTGACTGCTTGACTGTATTTAGCTGAATTTTAAAGTTACTTAGGTTCTTACAAATTCAAATTACACATTTACAAGCTCATCTCCTGAACGGCTATAAAAATACAACTAAGAAACAAACAAAAAAAAAGAGCTCACCATTAGCCAATAAGCACATTTTGTATCATCATCACTAGAAAATTTTTCAACCAAAGAAAGCTAAGACTAGCCAAAAGTTTCTAAGTATATACAGTCTTCCAAAGCTCTATTGATCACGTACCTACAGTCCAATTCTATGCAACACTTCTACTTCTCAAATGATGATTCTCTGTGAGATGTCTCCCCAAGAAAGGCGGGTAATTTACAGTCAGAACTGACAGACAAGCATTCTTTGAGAGAAGTTAACACTGCTCAGCTCAGTTCCATTTGTGGGAAGAAAAAAGGTATTTCAAAATGTATCATCCTCACCACAGTGGAAAAAGCAACATTCTGGGTTGACAGACTGATACATCATTGCAGGACCTATCTTCAAGCATAGAAAAGCCCATGTCACAACATCTCCCCTTCAAGACAGAACAACTAGCCTGGAACAAGGACTGTGAATGCAAAAATTGATACTGTCCCTCACAGCATCCTTCTGGACAAGGTGTCCAACTGTGGGACGAGTGGGTTCACAGTGTGCTGGGTGAAGATCTGGCTGAAGGGCAGAGCTCAAAGGGTTGTAGCAAATGGGGCTACATCTGGCTGGCAATCAGTCACCAGCAGTGTTCCTCAGGGTTCAATTCTAGGGCCAGTTCTGTTCAATATATTTATCAACGATCTGGATGCAGGAGTTGAATGTACCATTAGCAAGTTTGCTGGTGATACCAAACTGGGAGGTGCTGTTGACTCTCTTGAGGGACAAGAGGCCCTGCAGAGGGATCTAGATAGATTGGAAAATTGGGCAACAATTAATGGGATGAAGTTTAACAAGTTGAAATGCTGAATTCTGTACCTAGGAAGGAGTAATGCCAGGCACAAGTACAAATTGGGAGAGGAGTGGCTGGACAGCAGCCCTGCAGAAAGGGATCTGGGGGTGCCCGTTGACAGCAGGCTCAATGAGTCAGCAGTGTGCCCTGGCAGCCAAGAGGGCAAACCCCATCCTAGGGTGCATCAAACACAGGATAACCAGTCGGTCTAAAGAGGTGATTATCCCACTGTGTTCAGCATTGGTACGGCCTCACCTTGAATATTATGTGCAGTTCTGGACCTCACAATTTGAGAAGGACATGAAGGTCCTTGAATGCATCCAGAGGAGGGCAACAAAGCTGGTGAAAGGCCTAGAAGGCATGTCCTATGAGGAGCAGCTAAGAGCTTTGGGCTTGTCTAGTTTGGAGAAAAGGAGGCCGAGGGGTGACATCATTGCTCTCTACAGCTTCCCGAGGAGGGGATGTAGAAAGGGAGGGAGGTGCTGATCTCTTCTCCCTGGTATCCAGTGATAGGATGTGTGGGAATGGTTCAAAGCTGTGCCAGGGGAGGTTTAGACTGGACATTAAGAACCATTTCTTTACCAAGACAGTGGTCAAACACTGAAACAGGCTTCCTATAGAGTTGGTCAATGCCCCAAGCCTGTCAGTGTTTAAGAGGCATTTGGACAATGCCCTTAACATGCTTTAGCTTATTGTTAGCCCTGAATTGGTCAGGCAGTTGGACTAGATGATTGTTGTAGGCCCCTTCTAACTGCAATAATTGATTCTATTCTAAAAATTGGTTAGAACACTAAAAAGAAAAAAAAACAAACCCCCAAAAAACCGAAAACCACCCACAAAAACCACCTTTCCTACTTATAGAGTAAGAAGCACATACTGTGTGGCATAGAACTATGCTATCCATGCAAGCTTTTGGAAGACTGAAAACAAGCAGATAGATCTCTTTAGGATACTATAATAGACACAAGGCTTCTAGGAACTTCAGCTATTTTGGGTAAGATATGCTTATAGTAGAAATTGCAAGGAAAAATTACTCAAGTGTTGATCTAGAAAACAAATCTCATGAAAACACCTCAATAAAAGTACCAGCCTTGCGATTCTTTTTGAAGAAGAGAATAGTAATGAAAAGTATAGTTACAGTAGAGTTAAGGAACACTGGACAGGAAGCCTGGATTTCATTGAAGCAATCTTTACAGATCCTACAGTAAATGACGTCAACGGTCGTGAGGAGCTCTCGCTACTACTCAACCCTGTATGACTGCCTTTGTATGGAAGAAGCTCATCTCCTCTCATGAAACTAGTGTTTTATAATAGGAAACAGTAGGGAAACCTTACTAAGCCATTCAAAGAATGCAACAGAAGAGGTGTCAAGTTAATCTAACAGAGTAGACAGCTTAAACACCCAAGTAGTACAGTTTGCAGAGTACTAGCAGGCCTTTTAAGACAAACAACTGCTTGTGGCAAGGTAAAAGAAAAAGCTGCAGCGAAAGAACAGCAAGGACAAAAATTCCCTAGCAGAAGCAAAACTATTAGGCAAGGTAAAAGCACTGCTACTCAAAGTTGAACATTCAGGTTGCCAAACACGTTCTTGAAGGACTAGAGGAACTGAAGATACACATTTTCCCAATTGCAAAAAGCAAGTAGAAAAAGACAGCTAGTACTCTCTACACTATGAGACCTCTCCAAGAAAAGCATGACCTTCTTTTCAGAGAAAAAGCACATAAGCTTGCTAATTAGTTACTCTGCACAGTTTTTTCTACATATATCTTGTGTAATCAAAAACAATAAACAAACAAAAAAAACTCCTATAGTTACTTCAGGTGGTGGTTCTTGGTCATTCTTCCAAGATGCATCTGAACCTTTTTCCCTAAAAGAAAAACAAACCACAAATCAGACAATCAAGATGAAGGAAGACAGGAGGCTACAAAACATCTCTTACTTGAGTCACATAGTAGCAACATATTCTAGGTTAGAAATAATTTGCAAGAACTGTACTGTAGCAAATAGGTAACACTTTCTTCAAGGTATCAGTTCTCCTACACAAGAAGCTTCCTGTTTTAAAAGGGGCATGTGTTTTTTAATGTTGTTTCTAAATGAACAGCAACGTATGTGTCAACTTCAGACTTCACTACATACCTCATTTGAAAAATCTTCCTACTTTGAGTGAAGACTGAACATTTCACACAGCTAATATTAAGCTTTGATCAATATTCTCTCAACACATCTTTTTCAATTTAAATTGCTTTGAACCCAAATTGAGGTAGTTCATTGCAACTTTCTTATGTTGACTCACTGCTGACTACAGTCTCAAGCTTTTTTATTCTTCTGGTTTCAGAACACGTACCTCCAGTCAAAAAGGACAATGAACTAGTATAGTAGGATACAGGCTTTAAGTATAACTATAGTGAATTCAGAACCAAAAAAACCTCTAAGCTTGGCTTACAATTCCATTAAGATAGTGTTAGATAGGTAATTAGGTTTCATCTTCTATTTTGTTGTAAATATAAAATTAAAAATCAAGGTAAAAGACATTTAAGGAAGCAAAAACTCAACTGTCTTGCCTGACAAGCACCAAAACTAACTTGAAGTGGTGTCATTTATTTCACCCACCACTGCGAACTTCACTAAAAATCAAGTCATTTCTTTGATTACCAACAAATTTGTGGAACAAAGTTAAATGATGCTGTTAAAAGTCTGTGGAAGGTTTTTCCACACTGCTCGCAAATTTAATGTGTTTTGGTTGGAAATGTCAAGACACTGTCTTTATCTATGTAGACAAACTATACAAAATAATGCAATACTGAAAATTCTTACTTGCAAAATGGAACCATATAGTTAAAAACATCAACATGTTCGGTGTGAAATGTTTTCAATCAGTGTTTTAATAACCAAGGGGTTTTTTATGTACTTATCAAGTCAGCAACAATCAAGCAGCAATAGCTACATCAAAGTACATAACCATTGGCTCTAGGTAGCCTGGACTTGAAGAGGCCCTTAGTCAAAGGCTGCCCATGAGAACACTGGCAAGTCATCTGGAAGTACTTTGTGCCTCAACCCCTAACCATAAAACTGAAGCTCAATCTCTACATATCACTAGAAAACCATACAGACACACCACTGTTGTGATTATGAGCAAATCATATTAGCAAGCAAGCCATTTTAAAGTTTAATTTAGAAGAAAATGTTACAGGGAGGAAAGAAAGATAAGGGCTTTACATGAATAACTTCTCAGCTGCAGAAAACTGTCTGCCTATGGAAAGATGAAAAGTATCATTTTTTTTTTTTTTTTTTTTAAATCATGAACCAACTTCCTTGTTTCTCCCTCTCATCTTGTTATTTTGGGGCAATACATGCCTGCCAGAAATACCAGAGCACGCCAGAAACTCCCAAGACTTGTGGTCATTAGGCAACGTGTAGTACTACTGACTGCAAAATTTAAACCTCCTCAGTCCTTCGGGCAGCTTATCTCGCTCTCCCAAGGCAGCCTTCCTCATTTCAGCAGAACACAAAACACTTTTCATGCTCTGAGATACTTAATCTTCTGCAAATAACAAGATAGTAATTCTTTGATTTCTGAACTCAGATACTGTAAGATCTGGAAGTCTAACAAAAGGTGACTCAGAGGAATCATGAAAATACATGAGCTTCTTTAGAATTACTTTGTGTTTCAGGCAATACAACACAAATCTATTTTTGGCAACAAATTATTTTGCATTCAAGAAGTTTTACACTACACTTCCATTTATTTTGCTATAAAGCGCAAGGCTTATTCATAGCACTGCAACTTTGTACAATGCAAGCAGATTGCATTCCAGATTTCAGAAAAAGCTTCAAACTTAAGGTTTCTTTCAGATCTTAATCCTGATTCCTTTCCGTTTTCAAAGTACCATCACAGTTTTGAGTAGCAGTTCTAGAACTTTAAGCCTGTAATACTCCACAAGCTGGTCTGCACACAGTCAGACTAACAAAAAGCAGAAAATGAAAGTCATTGGTCATCAAATTTGCAATCTGCTAAGGTCCAAAAGCCTTCTTGTGAAGCACTGATCGAAGCTCAAATTTTCTACTATCCATGTCATCTTGATTTCTTTATAGAGACATTACAGCACAGGTCAGAAGTCAAAATTCTTTATCCTTTTTCAATAACACCTACTTTGTGAAAAAGGCAGCTTCAACAAATAGTACCAGTTGCCTCACAAAAGCTTAAGAAACTTTACTGACAAAACTCAAATAAAATATTGTTTCAGTGAAATGTAACTTAAGTTACATTATTCAGAACTTATGGTTTACATCAGATTACACAGGTGTTCACACTGCTCCTTTTAATGCAGGGCAAGAAACAATGTTTGATGCACTGTTCAGCTGTGCTGATAAGTCATGAAAGTGTGAAACATCTTACATAGTGTTCAATTTTGTACCATATATGATAGTAAAGTACTACCAAAAGACAAATAGCTCCCAAAACTACTTGCAATGTATTAACAAACTAAAATATGTGTCTCACATCTCAGATGCTGAGTACAGCACACAGTTACTGATGTAGCAAGCAGATGATTAAGGTCTGTGCAGTTACTGTACTAAGCAACAAAGTTTAATGGCACAAATCAAAGACCAGCTGGCATCAAAATGCTGCAGAAAAACAAACAAGCAGCAGAGTGAGAAAGTGATCTATTTTGGTCTTCACTGAAAGGAAGAAAAATGTGTTTGTTGCTTCCACAGAAATGAGAAAGCAAAAAAACCCCACAAAAAAAAAAATACTCCTGCAGGCCTGGCCACACACACATGACTAAAGAAAAAAATTATTGAATATGAATACTGGCAAGGTTGCAATTAATGCAGACACCAGTATTATTGGCTAGTCAGAAAAAAACTGTAAGTCAGGTGAGAACTAATCCTAATAACCAGAGACTAAGTCATTTGTGTAACAAAGTATTTTTTTAACCTATATTTATTTCAGACAATTATTCATCAATAATTAGAACACTGATGCCTAGCAGTCACTTACTATCCTTTCTTTCTTATTCTATATCTTTGAGTACACTTCCTTTTAAATGGCAACAAGTCCTATTCATACATGCTACTTTCCTCAGGCAGGCTGAGATACACAAACGCTAGAAGTTTCTGAACATCATACTACATTGCCACACAAATCCCTCCCCTCTCCCAAATTTACAGCTGGTAATTACCATACAGAATTGTTATTCTCCAACTGTACAATACATTTATTGATAATTAAATTTCAGTTCTGGCCTTGTAACATGAAATAAAAATAGTAAATAAATACAAACTTGTTCAGAATTCAAACAAGTTTATTTTAAGTTATGAAACTAAACAAGAATCTGAAGAACAACAAAATCCAGAAAGTACAGCTTGCAAAACCACTGCATGTGCATGTATGTGAGAGGGTGTTGGGGAGGTAAGCATCAATGAATTTTTTTCTGGTTATGATATTTTGGGTAACACAGCAACATGAAAAGAAAGCAAGCTTAATATATTGAGTAAGAAGCTACTAAACTTTAATAATTATGACACTTTAGAAGCTTGTAGTTTACAGCTACTCTGTACTGTTCTGAAAGGCAAAAGAGTACAACCTTGTTATTACAACACAGTTGAGAATATCCAAAAAAAAGTAAAGTTTTAGTGTCAAGCTTAGTCCTACAGTTTCTCACTCAAGGCTAAACTTTAATTCACTATTTTTAGCTATATTAAAAAATACATTATAACCAGATTAGAAAAAAAATCAGACTCACTGTTTTAGTTTCTCTGCAAATATATACTGGGTGAAATCCTCCACTGATGGAGCAAAATACATACTATCTTGCACATTAATACCCTTTGCTTTGATATGCTCAGAGCTGTTAAATCTTAACACATAAAAGGGATGTAAGACAGGACCAAATATCTCAAATATCTGAAACACAAACAAAATTAAAATGTTTAAATAAACCACCAAGAATAAATAGCCAATTTCACTGTACACAACTATGAAGCTTTAAGATGCTTTGTATTTAAGAAGTTTGATATATTTTCAAAATGCAGCATCAAATAAAGTTACTTTCATGCTTTAGTTTTATTGCCACATTTTGTTTGACAGTATATTTCCCAGCTACTGTTTAAGTTATAATGTGGAAAAGTAAGTTCTCACACATTTATATTACCTTCGCCCACCCAACTGCACTACTTTCACTGTCTGCTTCCTCTACTCTGGTAACTTTCCTTTTGTCAAATCTCTGTTCTTCTCTCTCCATTATGCTTTCAAATCTCTTACACCTGGAACAATCTCCCATTCATTTATTCCTCAAAGTTCATCTTTACAAGACACCTTTACATCAGTTCCCCTGTCTGTTCCCTGGTTCCACTGAGAGCAGAGAATTCTGAGATGTTGTACAGAACATCTGCAATTTCAGGCTGAGATTTTTTGTTTCACTCACATCTAACATTCAAAGATATTATAGTAGTAACTGTTCTAGATGATGGCTTTCCGTCCCCAGAAAACATAAAAAATTCAATGCAACAGCCCTCTCAGCAAACATTCTTCATTATACTTGCATAAAGCACACAACGACCTTAAACTGCAACAGCAGAACTTAGATATGTAAACATTCCCCACTTTTCCTGAAACTTGACTGATTTCTCCAATCTTTGCCCCCAACTCCTGGCAATAAAAGAGCACAGTCTGTTATTCAAGACATCATACATCTGAAAGCAACCTCTCCCTCTCCACAAGCACTCTCATAAAATAGCAGAAACTCATCACACATTGTAATTCTGTTAAGGATGCAATGAATTCCAGCTTAGGAATTCCTGATATTAAAAAAAAAAGATGACTATAGCAAGAGTCAAAAGCACAAAGAAAAACTACATATCAAGGAAACATTATCTTTCATCAAGTCAACTTCAACACTACTTGTTGGAACATAAAAGAATACTTTGATTTTTATATTAGAATAACAGGTTTTTATGCTTTACACACACCTTTCCTGCAGCTTGCCGATCTTCTTTAAAAATTATGCTTTCCTCATTTACTGGAGGTAGGCCTCTCAGTGATTCAATTATTACTAAAACGGGGGAGAGAGGAAAAAAAAAATCAATTAGAACTTTATGTTTCAACAGCACCATATAGTTAATTGCAGAGAAGCTTAACAAAACACACCATTATTTGTCTACTAAAGTTCATAGAGCTTCACCACCCCTTCTCCATTGATATATGAGTGGTAAGATTTACATTTGTTTACAGAATTATTGTTCTCTGGGTTGAAGAAAAGAGACCAGCCGATAGGTACAAAAGAGAAGTCTCATATGTATTTGCGAGCTACCTGTTCTATTTACCCAGGATGTTTCTTAATTAAGTGCATAGCAGCAATAACCTGTTTTTTTGAGTGCAGATGCATGTGTATATTCTGCCTTCTTAGTATTCCAAATGAAATCCTCCTTGGAAAAAAGAATGGAAATGGCTATTCATTACGGCTTCCCCTAATAAGTCATAAGAATCAGACCAGAACAAAAAAGATGTCTGGCAGTCCAGTCACAGTTGCAACTGGTGGTGTCATTTATGTATGCAGATATACAATTTGAAATACATTTCTGCAATTTAATGTCCTATAAGTCAATTATTACATTTGGGCCTAATCCATGATTAACGATGGTATGAGTGGTCAGAGCTAGCAAGTCATTCTAGTAGCTCAAAATATGAAATCTTAACACTTAGTAGACTTTAACACTTATAAATGGACACAGAAGCATGTTCTTCCTCCATTAAATATATAATTTGATATACATGCTACTTCATTTTTAGGTTTTCCAATTCAGAAACCTAAAAAGCTTATTCTTTACTGAAATCTTTAGAATAGTTTACTCTCTTCTTTAGTAGCAGTTCACAATTTGTTGCTTTAGTCTGCAGGAATTCTGGGTCTTCCTTTACATTCAGCAGGAATTATGCTCAAAGCTGTCGATACAGAGGCCTAGCAGCATTATGCTTATTAGTCTGTTTTCTAACCTTCACCAAACAATCTAAATTCAACAATTCATATATTTCAGTTTCATAAAGATGCAGACTGAAGAATTCACCTATAGTAAACTGACAGGATTTGAAAAAGTTATACTCACCAAGGAGGATTAGAAATTAAGGAGAGTTTTCAAAACTGAAGTCTTTAAAAACAGCTTTGTTTAAACATTCACATACTAAATCAAAAATAAGAATAATAGCAAATTATGATTCAACTGTTTCTCTTTTAACTTACTTTCAAACCATCATTTTAGCTGAAAACAGCCTTCTTGAAGTCCCCATTATTATCAATAAGTAAGAAAGGGCAAAGTAGAACAAAAGGATGATGACCAGATTACTACCTTCCACACTCTCAAGCCAGCTTCCTGCACATGAATGAAATTAAATCTAACTCCAAACCAACACCACCAACAAAAATACTATAAAGGAATTGCCTGTGTTACCTGCAGTCTTCTACAATAAAAGAAAATTTAATAGCAAAGGCTATTTGCTTTAATTCTTTTGTACCCCACTCAACGCAAATACTTTAACTTCAAAATTGAACTTAATTTCTAATTTTCGTAAGAAAATTGCTCTGAAAGCAGTTCAAGCAGAATGGAACACTTGAAATAAGCTTAAATACAAACATACTATGGATATTTTATTAATATCAGCTTCAGCAAAACTTTGATGTCACATCAAAAACTGAGGTCCCAGGTAGATCTGAAAAGATCCCTAAATGCATATTGCCTGCAGTTAAGCTTACATCCATTGTATGTCTCAATCCCATTAAGCTTACCCTCCAGGACCTACATAAATCATGTTAGTCATGCTGTCCTATGACTGCTGACACTGGCAGCTTGCATTTGGTCAAGGTGCCAGAAGTGGGATGAATAAAAAAAGAACAACCTGCACTGCTAAAGAAACAAGTCTTTTTCCTGTCCTCATACATTCACAAGCAAGAACTTGGGACTGGATTGTACCGCATCTGTGCTTTTAGTTATACACCACCTATATCTTCAGAGATAATTCAACTATAGCACGTACGACTGGAAGATTTTCTTAAAATACTGCAAGTGTTCAATCTTATTGTTGACAGAATTAATATAAAGATCATAATACACAGTGAAAAAAGGCTTTTTTAGGAAAAAACTAGAACATGAAAGTCACACAGAAACATATGCATAATAATCGTAGTATCTTAATCTTTAGAAGATGTGAGCCAGCTAAAAGGGAATTCAACACAAATGTCATTTGGCCGTCCGAGCTCTCATTCAGCAATCCACTACCCCCTGAAATAGAAAGCTGCAGTACTGACACTTTGAGGGAACAGTTAAGTACACAATTAATGCAGAGATATACAGAAATTATTTTAACTGAAAACAAAGCAAACATATCTTGCTTACCTAGCTGCTCAATTATGCTGGAAACTGTCCCAAAAAGCTTCAGTTCAACATCATCAGGCAGAATTATTGATAAGTCTTCAACAGGAGGCAGTTCCTGAAAATACCACGTCAATGTTCAGAATATAGTATCATCACACTAAGACATTCATCACTTTGTCACTGCATAAATTTGACAATCAGAAAAACCTCCTAGCATTTTGAAGATTTAATAAAAAAAAAAGTAGTTTGATTTGTCTCTTCCAGAATAATTCTAAATGAACTCATCTTGGGGGAAAATGTCACTTTTGAAGACACCTTTTCTATTGAGACGCTACTCTACGTATTTCCATTGCAACTAAAGTAGAAGCCAATTTTACTCAACTGGAGAAAACCAACAGCTGATAGACATTTTGTTCCTTTTTTTGAACTTCGATAATAAGTTAAATGTACAACACAATAATTAGATAATCAGTAATCAAAATATCAGAAAACTTGTAACCACATTCAATGCATGACAGAAGAAAAATGTACACAGCAAGAGATAAAATAGCATGAAATACACCAGGTATGTATCATCTGATTCAACAAAGTGGTGTCTGTCCATTTATGCCACGACCCAGACCATTATAGAAGATGTAAAGATCACAACAACCTATACAAAGAAAATTATTTTTACCTGAAAGTTGTATTTGGTACAAGAGGATAATCACACAGAACACTTCCAAAAAAAAGCCAAACTTAAGATATACAAATGAATACTGCACAAACAATATTTAAATTAAACTTTCTCCTGAAATGTAAGCATCAATATCTTCTATCAAAGGCTGATTAACACTGAACTAATCATCTACCTCCAATTTATTCATAACTAAGATTTCTATGTATATACTGTACTGCTGTGAATTCAATATGGAATATATGGAATACAAAGTAAAGGCAACTAGAGCAAGAATTATCTTCAAATTCAACATCTTCTGAATTTGGAGGTAGAGTCTAAATCCTAGCACTGAACTGCACTTTTAAAGGCCATCACCAGAAATAAAATCGCTCTTCAATAGAAGAATCTTGTCCTGTCTTATCAAAACTTCAGCTGATAATCTTCACTCTTAACAAAAGTGCTTGGCAAAGGCTTCTAGAGCAACTCAAAGACCAAACAGAGGACAAGACTTACGCAGACCACAATATAGCATTAAAGTCAAGACGTGAATTCAGATAGAAACACCATACCCTTCTACAGGACAGTAAGTTTTCCAACATTAAACCAACTTCACTGCTAAGCCTTAACTGAGTCATGGATGCCAGAGCAATTCCAAGGCCAAAGACCAGAAGGAAGAAAGCTAAAACTTTTATCATAAATCTCAAATTGGCAAACTGTACCATCTGTCATACTATATACAATATCTGCCAATCTTACACTTCAAAACAGGAGGTTTCTAAAATAGTTCCACTAACAGTCCTTAATACATGCAGGTTTTTTCTGCTAAGCACATATTCCAGTTATATATTTTCTTTAATCTTTTATTGTATCTTTGACCCATGCTTTAGCACGTCAGCTATTATTGAGGACTTTCAGGTAAAAGACTAATCATCACGTTTCTGTTTTAACAGATACATTTTAATTTTGAAATTGTATTCCTTCAAATTTACATAAGGCGATCTACAACATTTTTACATAGATTAATTCTATTACTGTTGAATGGCTTAGTACAAGATACAGTAAATAATGTAGTTGCTAGAACTTCGGTTCTTGTTAACTGTCACTGGCAAAAAGCAATAGCTTTGCTGAACCAATGAAATTAATCAGGCCAGTACTGAAAAGGAAGACAATGTTTCAAAAACACTTGGACTTGAAGCTAGTAAGCTAATGAGACAAAAGAGCAGATCAACAAAGCATTTTCAGGCTAACATGAATTTTATTTAAATAAATAACTGAGATAAGAGGTAAATAAAACCTAGTAAGTACATCTATTTCAGCAAAGATTTTTGTTCAAAAGTCCAGTGCTGTAAAAAACATCTTTGTCATAGAAGCACTTAAAATGGTTCTATTAATCATACATCAAAACGAAGTGCATGTAAGCAGCAATTGCTCTGACATTTTACTCCTTCAGAATACAATGTTACATGTGTTTCTGAATCTTTGATTGATTTCAGTGATAAAAGAATATCCTAAGAGCTCTTCTTTACTTCAAGTGTCTCTAGAGCAACAGTTTAAGAATTAACAATGTATTCCCATCTCCTGGTGTTGCTACTACTAATGCACCTCCATGCCTCAGCCTTTCCAGACAGTCATCTAGCACTTCATTACAAACTCTTCCAGAGCACTGAAGCAAAGGTTCATGTCTCCAAATGTATCTGCTCTTCAGAGGTTTTTTTTTCTCTACCTTTCTAATAATGTCTTGTACCCTTCACTGGCCTTGTTTCTCATTCCAGAAAGCATTTTTTATGAAGGGGAGAGATCTACAGAATAACAGATAAACATATACTGTTAATGTAAATTGACATTACAGTGTTGCATTATCCTTTTATTTGTAATCCATTACAAATGATGATAGCTAATCATCCATTAGCAGATTATTACTAAAACTCATTCCTTTAAACCTCTTAATTTTGAGATTATGAGGAATAATGGCAGCAATACTTAACAAGTGTGTTATTTATGAGAACCAATATAAACCACTTCTGTGACCACTCTAATAATTTTGCTTAAGTGAGTAGAGGCGATGCAATCTGAACCTCCGGGAGGCTTAATACAACATTTGAAATTTTTTGCCTCAAGGCTAAACTTATTTCAAATATGTCTTACAGACATATCAGACCTTCAAGTCCCTCACATAGAAAAAGGATGATGAAAGCCTGCAATGTACGAACAACAAAAAGTGTCCTAAAATATCCAGAAATTTGTTTTCATTAGTTACAACTGTGATTTTATACAACTGTGAACCTAAAATGAGCTGTGAACCTCACTTCAGAGTGGTCTTAATATACTGAAAAATAAGACACTTTTAATTATTAACTGTGCTATACCTGAACTAGTGTAAAAACATACATTCAGTCACTAGGTATTCATTAAGTTAAAATATTTTAAGTTGGGTTACTAGAAAAACATTTAAGATAACACAGTGTACTTACATCAATAGGCAACTCATCTTTTGTTTTAACACAGTAAGATTTGTTATCCTTCTCATTTGGATGATCATCTTCATCTGATACTGTTGAAGGAGAACACGAAGAGGAGGATGTAGTTGAATCAGTTGAGTCTGAATCCGTATCACTGAATAAAACAAACATGGGAGTTATAATATAGACTTCCGCCTTACAGATAAAAAGAGTGGCTAGATTATACATTACTCAAATACCCTTGGTTACCAGATATGTTTTTCTTAAATGTATGTATCTGTATACAGAAAAGCAGCAATCTTTCCTGAACCTACAAGCCACTGGGCAAGATCATTAAAAAAATCTCAGAAGAGGAATAGCTTCAGCAGTTCAGAGCAAATGCTAACAACTACGATGGCTCGTTTGGGTTCTCACTGTTTTACTCTTGAACGGTGCATGTAGCATGAGAGCAATCGCCTCTTTAAGCTCACCCAGTCCAGTTTCTCCCACTGGCTACCTCATGCAAAAGTCCAGCACCAGCATAACTCCATCTGTCAGACATACATGACAGCCATAGTTTGGGACCTACACTTCATTGGTTTGCAACTGAAATGACACACTAGAGTCACAGGATGATCACTTCAGTGTAGTACCTAGATAAATACAGCCAAATTAGGACCATAATGTCTATGCACAATCAGCATATTTCCATTTTATGCACCACTTAAATTCCCAGTATTGAACATCACTTGACATAACTGAGCACAAAAAAAAAATTTCAAAGATAATACATTAAACTACCTTCTATAGCTCACAGTCATTCTTCTTCTACAATCCCAACATTAGCATGCAGCTAAGTGAAAGTCAAGAAAATACTTATTCCAAGCAATGCATCTTACATTATGAAGGTAAAACAAAATTCTAATTTTTTCAGATAAAAAGGATTAGTTTCATATTTCATGGCCGGCCTGAATTCCCCTAGTACATATTCACACAGATTAGTAATTTAATATTTCTCACTGGGACATGCATAAGAGATGTTTATTGTCTTAGACTCTTAATATTGCAAGTAAAGAGCACAGTAAGAAACCAGTCCTTATTCACATCAACCTGTTCCTTTTCGCAAAAGTCTAAATTCTTGAAGAGCTGGGGGAAGAAACAAACATGTGGAGTAATTGATATTGATGACTGAAAAAACACATCACAAACCTTACACAAAAATACACTAAGACAAGCAAACGTTTGTAAAATTGCATCTACCCTTTCTTACCTGATCTGGCTGTTAAGAAAGCAGCATTTAGAAACAAAGTGATAAATAAAATACAAAAAATGCTCCCTTCTAGATTCTTTGGTATTACATTGTCCCCTTCACAAGCAAATGGATGGCTTTCAATTACCTGTTGCTGCGGTTTTTTCCCCAACAAATATTGATAGGGAAGACAACAAATAAGAGCACCTCTCCAAATAAACTTTTTGAAAAAGCCAAATATGGTCGTCTTGGAACAAAATCGGCATAGCAGAATGACAAAAATCAGTCAGACTACCAGAGACCAATCAGTGGAGGGAGGAAAAAAAAAAAAAAAAAGGGAAAGAAAAAAGTTTGAGATCCACATAGACAGCTAAGTAAGTTAAAGCTATCAAAATTTCACCTTTAATATTCATCTGAACATCAGCGCAACAGATTTTGGAAGCAAAAAAGACTACAGGTGAAGCCCCTCCCACGGGTCAGGACTTTCATTCTCCATCACTTCATGATGTTCTAGGAAAACTTTGAACCGAGCAAACAAAGTATGCTCAAAGTCAAGCTCTAACCCATTAACTGTTAATGAAGCTCAGTGGCTTCTTTTTAAGAGATACTTAGACTTCATTTCAGCCTCCACTAGTTAGAAGGAGCACATACCCATCTTGCTGCAAGGGCCCAAGAAGAATACACAAAACTCACTGAAACTGACAAAGCGTGCATGCTTCCAAGACTGAAACAGAGCCCACATCTAACCAAAGTTACCTTTCACCAACTATTCTGAACACCAAAGCACGGACGAAGTAGAAGATGGAACCTTTCATAAAAACCGTACAGGTTGAGAATGAGCTTTTCCACCGAGAAGCCAACATCAGAGCACAGGTTAAGATCTGCAGACTCTTTAACTTGAATCCTACATTCAGCTTTTTTCAGCTATAACACCGCAGGTGCCTTGTCACAAGTGATGTAGGCGCACTCTGTGAGGACGGTGTCAAACGACACTCAAACGGTCACGGTGGCCCAACCAACCACGACGCTCTACAGGCCACCACCACCACCACCCCCCGTTTTCATTAAATCCCATACCCTTACAGTCAATTGTTCTGGAGGCTTATTACTTCAACAGTTAAAACTCCTCGTGAAATACAACACAAAAGGTCATCCCCAACGGGAAGGAGGACGCTACAGCAGCTGAAACGCCGGGGCGGGAGGAAGGGCCGGACTGGGCCACCTCGCTCGCAGAGCGCCGAGCCACAGGACCGGCGGCCCGCCCCGCCGCCGCCTAAGGGGCCTCAGCGGGGAAAGAGCGACCCGCGGGGAAAGCCCGACGCGCCCCTCTCGCCTCCGCGGCCCAGCCCCGGGGCTAAACCCACCTGTCCGAGTCCGAGGAGGGGGTGGCGGCAGGCGGCCCGCTGGGACTGGCGGGCGGCGGCGAGCAGCGCGCTCCCTCGGCTGGGGGCGGCGGGGCCCACTCCTCCCCACCGCCCTCCGGGGGGCCCGGCGGGCTGGGCGCCCCCTCCGCGCTCGCCGCCTGCTCCTCGCCCGGCGACGTGCCGGCGGTGCCGGGCTCAAACGCCAGGCTCTCCAACCGCGCCACCACCTCCATCTGCGCCTCCATCTCCGCACGTGCGCCACGCGGCCTCCCCCGCCCCCCCCCCAGCTACACGCCACTTCCGGCTGCCGTGAGCACCCACGCCCCGGCGGGCTGGGGTTGTCTGGGCGTGGTGAGGGGTTAGGGCGCATGCGTAGGCTAGGGAGCGCGCCCGAGGGAGGGGGGCGGGTCCTCCTCTGGCGCGGAGTAGTGGGCCGGCGCGAGGAGGGGCGGTTGCCGGCGGGCGGGGAGGGGGGCGGGCCCCGCGCACCTCAGCGGGTGCCCGCGCTCTCCTGAGGGAGAGGCAACGGCTGAATGCGCGGAGGCAGTAACTGCCGGGTTAGCGTTAGATTAGCCTGGGCCCTGTGTTAAAACAAGCCATTCTATTAAAAGCCGATGGAAGGTAACAGTAGTGAATTTTGTCATCGTTTTTCAAGTCTCGTTTGCTTAAGCCTTAACGCTAAGTAAATTTTACGGTTAATTTAAACCCAACGCCAGAGTTTCGGTTTTATGAGGCTTGCCTCAAAGGCAAAGCTAGAGGTCATTGCTACTGTTGCTGAGGGTCTATTGGGATGGATTAGTTTTGGTATTTTATAAATACGCTGACAACACACAGAAGATTCATGTAACTAAAAAAACCTCCCAACGGCTAAGCTGTATAATACCAAATTACTATACTAATACCTAACCCTACTGTAGTAACCCTATAACAATACCTAGCTCTGCAAAACCTAACCACATCCTTAAGATCACCAAACCATTCACCACAACATACATGTCCATTTATGTCCTAGGTTCACCATAAATACCCACCATTCTGGAGCCTGAGGGGTTTTTTGGTACCAGTCTGCGCAATGCCCCACACAACACAGGGAGGGGGGAGAGCCTGTTGGTGTCTTAGTCTTTTTTCTTGACATCCAGGGGTCTGGCCATACATAGTGTCCTCTCCTGCAGGAGAGAACGGAGGATTTCCCCCTGCCCTCCCCCAGCCTCTGTGTGTTTGGGGACCTAAAGCTCTTCCCCATGACAGTAACTTAGGAGAAAAGACACGTGTCTTCTCTGGAACACAATTTATCCATGGGAAAACCCAAAAGATGTGTAAAAGACAAGCAACACCAGGTCACTGTGACCGTGAGCCTACAGACAAGCCCCTTTAACCCAGACTCGAAACTGCAACCTGACAACTGTGCTCCTGTGCCAATAATGTGTGTTCCTGACCATCACAGAGCTTCATCCCGCTGTCCTTTGGACTGGCTTCCAAATGAAAAGCTAAGGCTGTCTTCACTCCCAGGCAACAGGGTGAGCCGCCGAGTGCAATGTGGGTCTGAGGAGGAACCCCATAGATAAATACATGAAAAAGTTATGTGTGATAATGCTGAGAGTGCCAGAGGACTGGGACTTGAATATCTGATGAGAGCAGAGGAGAGAATGATGCGTTTTCCATAAAATAAACTTCCACTCCATCTCTGAGAGGACTGCCTGTCCACAGCTCAAAGGGCGCCCAAAACATTTCACTCTTCTCCAGAATGTCTGGGCTATGTTGAAAGAAACATCACAAGAGTGCTTTACAAGTACCCCAGACAGGCTGAAGGGAGCATCCGACAGGCAGAAGATGTCTTTCTCTGGTAGTTCGACTCTTCATTTGCAACATGACACAGCAGATGCAACCAGCAGAATTTATTTATGTATTGGGTTTGTGTGGCAAGGTTTTCGTGGCTTCTGTGAGAAGCTGCTAGAAGCTTCCCCCATATCCAATAGAGCCAACGCCAGCTGGCTCTAAGATGGACCCGCCGCCAGCCAAGGCCGAGCCAATCAGCAATAGTGGTAGCACCTCTGTGATAACATATTTAAGAAGGAAAAAAGTTGTGCGGCACACAGAAATGGCAGCTGGAGAGAGAAGTGAGAACATGTAAGAGAAACAACCCTGCGGACACCAAGGTCAGTGAAGAAGGAGGGGGAGGAGGTGCTCCAGGCGCCGGAGCAGAGATTCCCCTGCAGCCCATGGGGAAGACCATGGTGAGGCAGGCTGTCCCCCTGCAGCCCATGGAGGTCCACAGTGGAGCAGATATCCACCTGCAGCCCTGGGAGGACCCCACACCGGAGCAGATGGGTGCCCGAAGGAAGCTGTGACCAAGTGGGAAGCCCGCGCTGGAGCAGGCTCCTGGCAGGACCTGCGGATCCGTGGAGAGAGGACCCCACAGAGCAGGTTTTCTGGCAGGACTTGTGACCCCATGGGGACTCATGCTGGAGCAGTCTGTGCCTGAAGGACTGCACCCCATGGAAGGGACCCACGCTGGAGCAGTTCGTGAAGAACTGCAGCCCATCGGAAGGACCCATGCTGAAGAAGTTCATGGAGGACTGTCTCCCATGGGAGGGACCCCATGCTGGAGCAGGGGAAGAGTGTGATAAGTCCTACCCCTGAAGAGAACAAAGCGGCAGAGACAACGTGTGATGAACCGACCGTAACCCCCATTCCCCGTCCCCCTGCGCCGCTGGGGGAGGTAGGTAGAGAATCCAGGAGTGAAGTTGTGCCTGGGAAGAAGGGAGGGGTGGAGGGAAGGTGTTCTGAGATTTAGTTTTATTTCTCATTACCCTACTCTGCTTGATTGGCAATAAATTAAGTTAATTTTCCCCAAGTCGAGTCTGTTTTGGCCATGACGGTAATTGGTTGAGTGATCTCTCCCTGTCCTTATCTTGACCCACGAGCCCTTTGTTATATTTTCTCTCTCCTGGCCAGCTGAGGAGGGGGAGTGATAGAATGGCTTTGGTGGGTACCTGGTGTCCAGCCAGGGTTAACCCACCACAATTTAGTAGGAAAATTAAACATATGTATGTAATGTAATTCATAATTTTTTTTTACATTTATCTAAAATTATGTATAGGTCAAGCAGAATAGGCACATTATGGGTAGTTGGTGGGTTTTGCACTGTCTGGAGTGAGGAGACAGTACAAGCAGCAGAAGTAAGCTCTCTCACTGTGCAGTTACTCAGAACACCTAGATTAGGAATCATCTTCTCTCCAGTGACAACACTGGGATCCTGAAGTGAGGGTACGTGGGGCGCGTGGTCTGAATATTACTGCCCTGTACTGCAAGCTCTTTAACAAAAGGGATCTTTAGAAATTCATGCAATTAAATGTCAACAACAATTAGATGTCAATTGCACGGAGATTAAATATTGAACAATCATAAAATGGTTTATATTGAATCTCACTGGCAAATATGTTTCCATCCCTAATGAAGTGACAGAAATTAGATATATATATCCAATTAAAGAGTAAGTAAAGGCAGAATCCTACTAAAATCTAGTCCTGCAAAGACAGATCCTGCAAAATTAGGTTTTGTTTTAAAACTAAGCAAGGAGAGTTTATTATTATTTGAGGGTTTTTTTAATTTATTTGTTTGTTTTTCAGAACTGGGACTTGAGATGTACCTGAAGTGGACCATAATACAAGATCTGTGAGTTTGTCTGAGAAAGTCGATCAGTGTGAGGGGGGGGGAATAATTTCCCCAAAGCAGACAAAGCAGTTATATCGGCCAAATCCTTTCCTAACAAAAGCTGAAATAATTGATGTCGTAATGTAGGACTGAATTAGTTGAATGGTAGGGAAATGAAAATTAATTTTATTTGCTAAATATAAACCTCTTATGAATGTAAAAGCATATTCAAGTCTCTACCTTGCACTTATGTAAGTAAAATTCTTCAACTGTCTCATGAATCCTGTCCTTCCTGCTTTTTAAAGGATTTTAGTAAGTGTTTTGTAGCTGTACTCTGGCACCTAGATTGTGTTTTGACAGTTTCCTCTGTGTTTGTGCAGATCTGGCAGCATCTTTCAAACAAGAAGATACTTTATTTCATCTGAACACTGCAGCTTAGCCTTTAACACGTAAAATAGCATTTCTCTTAGAATGAGGATAGTGAAAGGCATGATGCATAGTAAACATCATCATCCGTTCCACCAGGGCATTTTTACGTAATCTGCAAAGTAGCAGCGTAGGCACGAAGATGTTCTAGGAAAAGAGTCATTTCATAGATGAACACTTGAATCACAGTAGCTCTAACGCTTGTTTTCAAGGTCTGAGCAGTGAAGAAATGTCTGTGCTGGGACTGGAATCCAATGTCATCTGTCAAGGCAGGGCTAAAAGTGATTGTAGGCCTGGTTTCTGCCTGCAATTTCTTTGATGAAGTGCTCTCTGGAGGTGTTGTTTCCTACATTTATTTTTTTCTATTCCTGCTGCTAAGACAGGTGTGTGTAATTGTTCCCATCATACTTTTAAAGCTAAAATGACACCATTCAAACTATTATTACAATGTTTTATTGAATTTCTTTGGATGCAATAGAGGAATCTGTTGAAAAACACTTTCATCCTGATCTCTCTCCTGAACTTGAAGGTGGAAAATAGCTTGGAGATTTCAGTACAACGCTTTTTATGTCTTTAGAGGAAAAGGCATGAATAAGAAAAGAAGTCATGTTTCTTAATATATTTGAAATATAAAAACTAAATACTATTGTGACATTTATACATTTTATACATCATTTATACATTTTATGCTTTCATATTCTAGTGACTACACACAGCGATATCAGAGATTATAGGTAGTACAAGAACAGTGCACTTAATAGAAGAAAGAGTAAATTTGAAAAATATTCTTCTGAAAACATTTTTTCTTAAATTTCAGGTTGGTTTCTTTAGGTAATTTGACAGTATTTTGTGTGTAACAAATTTCAGTGTTTCGTCAGTATAATCAGCTACTTCGATCTTCCTTGAGATTCTTGTGTCAGTTAAGAATTATTTTTAATATAAAATAATAAGCAAGAAAAAGAACACCCTGGAAATATTGTTTTAAAGGTGTATAAAAATAGCATCTGAAACTGAGTTGTTACAGTGTCCTGATGGTTTCAATTGCCATATCTTCTTCCTTTGCTTATTACCGTGCAATTTAGCTTTCACCCAACTAGCGTTACTAACTGAAGCTGCAGACACTTCGTAGTGACAAATTGCTCCTCAGAGCTCTAAATGAGGTCTCCAGGTACCACGAGGTGACAAAACTTCTGGGAAATCTGTTTACACATCCAGAGGTATAGTATTGAATAGATTAACAAAAATGCTTTTTTCTTCTTATCTAATATCTTGTGGTGGTGTCAGATAAAGCCTTCAGAAGATCATTTCTTCTCCTGATGACACTCTTCCCTGTTTTGGGCCAAGAGGTGATGGGAGTCCCATTAGTGTTGATTTAACCTTTTTGTTAGCACTGGTCAGAACAGCATTTACTACTCTTTCATATGATGCAGGTACAGCTATAGAGCTGGTCAACTTTTCAGCTCAGGTCTGCACCAGTCCTTCTCCAGTAAATAGAGAAAGAGAAGAAAGAGAGAGAGAATGTGTGGATTTGATGATGTGCTGGTTTTGGCTCGGATACAGTTGATTTTCTTCATAGTAGCTAGCATGGGGCTGTGTTTCGATATGTGCTTCTCACACGACCCCACCAGCGGGTAGGCTGGGGCTTGGGAGGGGACACGGCTGGGCCAGCTGACCCTGGCTGACTGGGGCGATACTCCATGCCATGTGACATCATGCTTAGCATATAAAGCTGGGGGAAGAAGAAAGAAGGGGGGACATTTGGAATGGTGGCATTTGTCTTCCGAAGTAACCGTTACATGTAATGGAGCCCTGCTTTGCTGGAGATGGCTGAACACCTGCCTGCCCATGGGAAGTGGTGAGTGAATTCCTTGTTTTGCTTTTCTTGCATGTGCGGCTTTTGCTTTCCCTATTAAACTGTCTTTACCTCAGCCCACGAGTTTTCTCACTTTTAGTCTTCTGATTCTCTCCCCCATCCCACTGAGGAAGATTGAGTGAGTGGCTGTGTGGGGCTTAGTTGCCAGCTGGGGTTAAAACACGACAGATGAGTACTGGAATAATGGTACTGGAAAAAGCATTTTAAACACATAAAACTGCAATTACAGTAGGGCTTTTTTCCAGCATAGTGATAATCAAAAAATCACATCCCTATGTGCCTTTGCCATGCTTCAAGTTTCTAGTGTAGACTTGCTCCAAGTGACCCAGAGCAAAAGGATGGCACTTCACATCACTCTTCGCAATACTTCACTTTTTAAATTGATGAAGGAAAGAAAATTTCTGTTAAAGTCACCCAAATTGCTTTCATGACCTACAAAAATAGATAAGTACATGAGCTGAATGTGTCTTCTAAAATGACCAGCAATGTTAGAAAGCTGACATCTGAATCGTCACTCGTAACATCTGAGAATAATTACTCCAGGGAATTGAACAAATCACTTTAAAACTTTCTTTGAATGGTTGGTTCCATCTGAAGACTCAGAAAAATCCCTTCAGAAAACCAATTTTTTGCTGTTATGCAACGTAGCCTTAAGCTGCATGTCGACGCCACCCATTGAATAGAAATAGAATAGAAAGAGACTGACTTACTACATCCCTTACTAAACAATGTTGGGAAAAAATGACAATTATCAGCTCTTCTCTTGTATTAGGCAATCCTTGGTGACACATCCGTAGTAATATGCCCGTATGCCAATTTGTAGTGAAGACTGTCCAAGGATGCTTGGATGCTGACACAGTCGGTGGGATATTCATTGTATCTGGTGGTGATGACTGTGGTTCCCCCCTACCATTATACATTCATTTTGTTCCTTATATTTAGTCCAGTTTTAAGGGGAAACTATGGGCTTAAATTTGCAACAGTTTTGAAACTACTGCTTCTACTTCAGAGCCTTTTTTTTCACTCATCAACTGAACTATTGGAAGTTAAGGTATTCATGATCAGGAGCAGTGGGAGGGCAAGGAAATCAGATCAACACAATTTTCTGTATCACTATTGCTAGTCATATGTCATTCCACCCAGATGAATCAATATTGTAGCTTGCACAGCTGAGATACCTAGTTCTGAAACAAGATTAAAATAGCTACAGTACAGAATGTTTTACTCATTTCAAAGCTTCAAGTTATTGTACAGAGCTAAATTACACAAACTCCTTAGTTCTTTCTTTGTATAAAGGGTTGGGCAGTTTATAACTAGATGAAAAGAAACAATACGACTTCTAAGGATAAAAGACTTTTTCCCCAAAATATATTTTTAAATATGAAAAATACACTACTTTATCTTACAGTCCCATATTCTTCTTCTACTTTATTCTTCCAAATATAGCCAGTAATATTCTGATGATTGAGCTGCCCACAGCCAGTTTCACCAATAGCAATCCAAATGCCTTCACTGATGGACAGACTGGTTCACCTCCAGTTATTCTAAGAGTTTTTACAATTCATATATCAACTCTTTTATTAGACTCTATTACATTCTTTTTCTAGTTATGATTTCAGTGTAATATTTTAAATTATACCAATATAAGCATAATTTGGTTAGCTGCCAAACCAACTGCATCCAAGCTACATCTATAAATGTGATTTATTCTGGCATGTATAAATAGCTGAGAAATTTCAAATGTCTACATAGCTGAAATCAGCGTATTTGGAGTCTGTAGGGAGTCACATTTGGAGAGAGTAATATGCTCTGTAAAATTGAGTGTGGCTTCCCTATAATGACCTCAATAAAAGAAAAAGAACAAGTTTTAGTAAACTGGTTGTTTATCTGATTATCATAAATTCTTGTGGCTCAGGCACGTCTCCCACAACCTTGTGTGAAGTTTCTGTGGCTATCAGAGCACTTTACCAACTGTCTCCAGAACCTGGAAGACCTTTCTTTCCATCCTGACACATGTTCTCAACAAATCCACCTCACTTTGGCTGCACAGCCTAGCATTCTTTCTGCTTGCAATAATGTTTTGGGTAGACAGGCATTCATTAAAGTGTCAATATACAACAGGCATTAGTCATGAAATCCGTGAAGAAATTAAAGAATGTAATTTTAATCCACTTATGTAATAACTGAATCTAAAAGTTCTTTCTCCCTGTATTCAGATGTTTTGCCGTAGATTTCTGCACACTTGACATCTCAGATTGTATTTCGTACATCGTAGTTTCATAACTTCAATGCAGCATAAACTGGCACTGCCAGCAAAATAGATGGTTTTGCCCTTCCCGCAGTTCTCATTTTCTGTCCTGTTCCTTGTGCCAGCACTTGTGTTCATGCAGACATGAATGAGTCAGGGTAGAGAAATCCAGTGAAAATTTAACCACCACCACCCTCCCCCAGATTAGTTTTTAGCCAGATCAGTCCCAGATCCCACATTTCACTGTGTAACCCTACAAATGCTAGCACCAGCAAAAATGAGCTGTAGGATGTGAAATGTTAAGATCCAAGGGCTAAGGTATTTCAAAGTTAAGGGACAATATACAAGCTCCTAGCACTGAAAGTTTTACCTCCTCCCAGTTATGAGGAAGAACTAGTTGGGGTTTTTTTTATTTTTTTTCCAAAAGACCAATATTAAGAAACTGAATAGCAAAAGGACTGTGAAAAATCCTAAAAGGTCCCTTTGAAACAAAAACTGTTTTGTATGGAAAACCATAAAAAGGCACTTCTTTGAAGTATCCAAAGAAAGCAGTCTAACCTAAGATAACAAGAAGGTTCAGGACAACAACAGGTGAGAAAGTTGCATCTTTAGACTCATTGTTGAACCTCTTTTGGGAAATCATTATGTCCTCAAGAATTTTATGCATACTCATTTGGCCTTCACATTTATTTTGGTGCTCAGGGATTTCCTTCCACAAAATGCACTGATTTTTTTCATCTGTTTGGCTGGGACATTGTCGTGGTTTCAGCCCAGCCGGTAACAAAGGACCACGCAGCCGCTCGCTCACTCCTCCCGCCCCCCTCCGGTGGGATAGGGAGGAGACGGAGGAGAGAAAAGAAAAAAAACTGGAACCTCGAGGGTTGAGACAAGGGCAGTTTACTGGGACAACACAAAAAAAAAGGTTACAACAACAACAACGGTACTAATGAAAGAATATACGAAAAAAATAAAAAAAAAGTGATGCACAGTGCAACTGCTCACCACCCGGAACCCGACGCTCCGCCACCGAAAATCGAGATACCTCCCCCCGGCCCGCTCCCCATTTATATACTGAGCATGATGTCACATGGTATGGAATAGCTCCTTGGCTAGTTCAGGTCGGCTGCCCCGGCTATGCCCCCCCCACCTCCCAGGTTCCTGTAAAAATTAACTCTATCCCAGCTGAACCCAGGACATACATGATGATCTTTCCGTTGCATTTAGACTTAGCCACAGGGAACCAATGTACATTTGACTTACCTTTGGCTCAGTTGTAATTCTCTGTATCTAAAAAAATCCCATGACACCAAAACATTACAAAAAAATGAAAATATCTCAGAAAACAGTTTTTCTGCCTAGCAAAAATCACTACTGAAAGCACATTGCCTTAGTGCTCAAATCTTGTTACTGATTCCTCACTGATAGGTAAGGTCTGCATCACGCTGTCCCTCATGAGAGCTAAAAGTGGATTGCAAACCTCTCAAGTAAAACTTATGTCTGTAGAATGTAGTCTTTTTGGAAACCCACCTGATGAAATATGGAATTCATTCTTGGGAGAAATTATGGTGCCTATGAGCTCAGTGTCTTCAGACAAAATTGAAAATCTTGTCGATGGAGTCTTCTCATAACGTCACCAGTAAGACACACATGGAAACAAACACAGCTGAGAGCACTTACTCAATGATTATTCTGAAATAATAGTCACCAGAAAGACAACAAGCAAGCACATTTCACATTCCATACACAAGTTGTACCCAATATACCACAATGATCTAAAGAAAGTGGAAGGAGAAACTAGAATGAATATATTATGCAGGACTTTCTAATATTCCTTGCCTCTGCTTTCCCTTCCTTTTCCCATCCAGGGAATTTGTGTGTCACACTGCCCCTCTGTCTGTCCCAGGAGTTTTATATGCCCTCCGTTCTCTTACCATGCCATGTTCCTTTCCTCTTCTTTCTTGTTTTATGTGACTAAATCCTATCTCTTTTTTTAGTAGTAATTTGTTGTTGTAGATACAAGGCTCTTTGAGAACGAAGAAACAGAGACATGGAAGAGACGTGGCTCATCAAATTCAGGCTCCTGCAATCTCAGACAATCATGTGATTCATGTTTGGTCCAGAAGGACTAGAAAAACATCCACTCTCTGCATCACAAAATGGAAAATACTTCTTTTTGTTTGATGAACTGTACAATAAGATGAAAAGCAATGCTACTACAGTGCCTCAGAAGAAAGTAAAACAGACCTTATGAAATGATCAAAACCTTTCTCCCTATAGCACTAAGTGGCCACTTGTTACATAAATCACCTCAGTTTTGACCAAGCAAAGGGAGAGGTACAGTGCAAATGGGATCAACAGTGCCAATATCCAGTCTCCCCTTATTTAAGCCAGTAAAAAGTAAAAAGCAATCCATAGTATTATTACTTTAGTCCTGAACTGTGTGTCCTGAAACTCTGTGGGAGCTTCTGAATTCTGCTTTCTGGTCTACTTGCTGATTTGTTTTTAAAAGTGAATTTTGGATATGTGGAAGAGCTGAACTGCTTAACCTGCCCGTGACACTTCTCAGCCTGTAGCATTAGATAGACAATATATGAAAACTTTGGTTTACCTATTGTCACAAGGAAAACAACGAGGTGGCAGAATTTGCTGACTGTTACACTAAGGAGGGTAGTAAAGGTATGGGTGACTATGAAGAATTGCAAATGAACATTGAGAGACTGAGTGGCTGGATGAGAAAAAGGCAGGAAAATTTCAGAATGAAAGTCTGTAAAATCATACATATGAGAGAAAGCAGACCTAACTTTACAGATGATATAATAGATTCTGATCTGTTTACTACAAATCTTGAAAGACACTTTAGGATTATAACAAATAGGTTTACAAAAACATGAGCTGAGCACTTGGTAAGAATCTGAAAAAAAGAAAAAGAAAAAAGAAAGACAAAGACAGAGAAGAAAGAAAATAAGACAAAAAAATAAACAGAGAACTAAACAGAAAAAATACTGTGCTGCAGAATAAATTGACTGTGCTTCTGCATCTTGAATACCATATGTAATCCCTCATGTCAGAGAGGATATCGCAGAACTGGAACAAGTGTAGGGAAGATTCTGTACTAAATAGACAGCCTCCTTCAGTCTGCAAAAAGACAACCCAGATGTACTGTCAGAGGGATTTATGAGGGATATGAATAAGAAACAAAACTTGACACTAATAAGAGGCATTAAAACATTAAAACCTGCATGAGGCAGGTCAAAATGAAAAAAAGATAAGGCTGGTCCTTCACACAACACATATAATTGAGCTATGGAACTCCTTTCCACAGAATTTTTTGGATGCCAGAAGTTTTTGTTAATTGTAAAGATAACGTCACTGCCTCAGAAAGTTCCTGAGCCACATATTGCTGCAGGCTAGGAGCACTTAAGCTAGCTTTGTTAATTATGTTTTTCCTTTAGACAAGCACCATCATCTATTGCTGCAGACAGGATATTCAGCTAGATGAGTCTTTGGCCTAAACCAAGACAGTTGTTTTGTATTTTCTCAGAGCAGTAGTTCCTGAGTGCCTGGTTCCCCTGAGATATCCTAACATCCAGAACTCCTGAAGCAATGGCTACTGCACAGGAACTCTCTGCCTGATTTGCTTATGTACACTAAGTCACATACAGAAGGGATGCTCTGAGTTATTGTACACACTCAGAGTCTTATCAGTCAAGTTATTAATATATAGACAATTGTTTGACATTGCGTAAGAGACAGACATAATACATGTGCTCTGTGGTGTATTTACTCTTATTTCTGTGCAGAATTTTCCTGAGAGACATATAGGCATCTTAGCCAACAATAAAAATAAATTAATCCTTTTCAGAAATGGTTTACTATTCCTAGTCAAAAGCTTAATTTCAATCACAATATGGCACTCTAAAGCACAAAACAATTTTATTGAAAAAAGGAATGTAGTATCTGCATTCCATGTTGTATTTTAATGATGAAACTTAGTGGATGCCTCTCACAAAAAAAAAAAAGTGCTACGAGACACATCATCCAGTATATTCAGATTGGATTTCAGTTTATTTCAGGAATTGTCATATGTCCCTTAATAATCTTATTTCTCTTATTGCTTAGATTAATTAAAATATCTCAAAATTCCATTTGTTAGTCAGTATCTGAGGTTTCTGAATTTTGGAGATATGCAATAGAAAAATTGTTCTTACTGGGTTCAGAGAAAACTGGAGAATTATTGGTTGCTTTATTGATTAAGCTAAGAAAAAAGGTCATATGCTAGCAAAAGTTAAAATTGAACAAATTCATCCTCATTTACCATCTGTATGCAGTAAGTCTATAGCTGGAAGGTTTCACACTTTCAGGCCATCTCTTTTTTCTTCAGATTCTGTTTTCTATCAAGCTGTTATTCTGAATGTAGATATTCTAGGACTTTGTCTTCCTTATGGATGTAAGTACCAGCTTCTATCATTACCTCATTTTATGGGTGAAACCCTCCATATAAGCTGGCATACTTCCATCAGAAACAAAATTCTGAGACAGTGTGGAAAAGGAAGTAAAACTTCACTAGAAGTTCAGTCCCTTCCACTCAGAAGCAATGTGTTCATTGCAGACCAATGTGTACTGCCCCTATCCAAGATCATACTTTGCTGGATATTAGAAACTAGACTCCTTTGCTTTGTTCTGTTTTCTTTGGGGGGCAGAAGAGAAAGAAGTAAGGAAGAACGTGCTCCAAAAGCAGATCACTATAAGAAACCAAAAATTTGGAGAAACAAAGTATTAGCAAAACATTAGAGAGAGATGACATATGATTTGACACCCTGTGATAAACTCCTTGATAAATAATTAGAGCTTAATTCCATCAGTGAGAAAGGCATCCTTCATCTTGTGGCCAGAAAGTGACACTCCAGAACTTTAAACAATTGTGGCCCTCTCTGGTAAGAGAGGGCCTATAATTTACTTAACTGGATTTGCTTACTCATGTAACTCAATATATTCAAAGGAAATACAATCCAGAGATGCTCATTTGTTTTCTATTCATCTGGGAATGCCTGTTTATTGTAAATGATTTAGCTCCTTATTCCCACAAAGCTGAAATCATGTATACACAAAATGGCTACATGGACACACACAAAGGTAAGGCAGCTGAGTGTCCCTGCTTTTTAGCCTTCTTAGGTAACCATCCTGTTTGTTCAGTGTCAGAGTAGAGGAAGGAGTTTCAGTTGCAGATGGAGAAGAAGAGAAACTTCAGATGGCAAGTTTATAAGTGAAGCCATTTCCTCAGACTCACTTCCTTGTATCTCCAACCTATGTCTTACTCATTCAGGCAACTGGTGCTTCTGATTTGATTTCTTGTCTTCCCATTCTCTAGAACTCAAAACAGAGTACCTTAACTTAATAGCAGTACTGATATTTATATCTTTGCTTTCTGGCAGTGTGGTAGGAATCTCATTGTACTTTGAAGTACAATGGAAAGTACAAATGGTAAGTTCAAATGATAAGTACAAATGACATCAGATCAGAGGTCACACTGTCATGAAGGAATCGGTTACCGTAGTGCCAGAGAGAACTGATTGGACTGACTGGGAATGAGAGGAATTACTGACAGGGCACAAGTCAGCCTTTGTGACAAACAGGCTGGTCAAAACACTGATTTGAGAAGATTGAGAGAAATGGAACAGTGAAAGGGCAATTATTTCCATAGAGAAAAACACTAGACTTGTGACGCTAGAACATCAAACACTAGAAGAAGACAGTGCCCATGGTAGCAAGGGGAAGTCTGCCTGCTGGTAAAAGTTGAAAGAGAAGCAGTAATTGTGAATGAGAAGGTAATCTAGGAGCATTAGTTGTTAGACTGTGACATTGTGATGTATGTGACCATCGCATATGAAGCCCTAATTTGTGGACAAACTAACTGTAAGCTACCTAATTGTCCTGGTTTCAGCTGGGATAGAGTTAACTGTCTTCCTAGTAGCTGGTGCAGTGCTATGTTTTGAGTTCAGTATGCGAAGAATGTGGATAACACTGATGTTTTCAGTTGTTGCTCAGTAGTGTTTAGACTAATGTCAAGGATTTTTCAGCTTCTCTTTCCCAGCCAGCGAGAAAGCTGGAGGGGCACAAGAAGTTGGCACAGGACACAGCCAGGGCACCTGACCCAAACTGGCCAACAGTGTATCCCATACCATGTGACGTCCCATCTAGGATAGGAACTGGGAAGTGGGGGCGGGGAATCGCCGCTCGGGGGACTGGCTGGGTGTCGGTCGGTCGGCGGGTGGTGAGCAATTGCACTGCACATCATTTGTACATTCCAATCCTTTCATTATTACTGTTGTCATTTTATTAGTGTTATCATTATCATTAGTAGTTTCTTCTTTTCTGTCCTATTAAACCGTTCTTATCTCAACCCACGGGTTTTGCTTCTTTTCCTGATTTTCTCCCCCATCCCACTGGGTGGGGGGGAGTGAGTGAGAGGCTGCGTGGTGTTTAGTTGCTGGCTGGGGTTAAACCACGACACTAGTAAACTATTTGGAAAAGATAATATACAAAAGCAGAGGAGAGCAATTTTAGAGTGATTAGGGGGGTAATGATCAAGCAGTAGAATATTTTTTAGTGGTTCACATAGCCATAGTAATGTCAAATTTAAAAAATCAAAGCTAGCCAGAAGACTGAGTAAATTTGAAGTATGAAGGTAAAGCAGAAATTATGCAACTACATTATTTGAGTGCTTATCTCTTTTTTTATCTTTTAAAAATCTGTTTCTATTGCACTTACTCTTAGTAACTTTTACACAAATAAGAAAATCAAATACAAAGATGCTTGAAGGACAATTACTAAAACAAATAAAAAGCATGCTCTTTCTTTGATTTACTACTTTATTGCCACATGCATGTAATCTTCACTCGATTCCTTCTTTGTCATCTATTGTTACACAATATAGTAAAACTACTCTGTGATTTGTATTTATTTGTATATTTGTAATATGTATTTAATGAACCATGTTTTTGGGGGCTGGTGTCCTTCGTGAAATTGACCAGGATCAGTAATAATAGTAACAAAACACTTACCATATTGCAAAAGAGTTTGTTTAGGTAATGCAGTGATTAATCAGCTGGATATTCCTAGATGCTTCTTAATTATAAAATAAGAATATAAAAAATAGAAATAGCTAGGTGGTTTTGTTAGGCAATTTTTTATTTTTGTTTTGCAAAAAGTACGTTGTGAGGTTAGTCATGAATCCAAAATAAAGAATATATCGAATAGATTCCAGTAATATCAGTGAATTCAAACCTGGAAATTTGGCATTACATCAAATAGCTGATAATTCCAGATTGTACAGTCCTATCTGAAGCATGTTCAGAAGGCAAGTTCACCAATTACAGTTACTTGTTCTGAATTAAAATGTTTTCACAGATAAAGTGTTTCATTTTCTGAGCTCCATTTAGTTAACATGTAATTGAAATAAATTTGCACCAGCTCATGTCCTTTTGAAGAAAGGCAGTATTTATATATTGATATATTTTCCAGATTTTTCACATACTGTGTTTCCTGGATATTTCTGTTTGAGAGATGCAAAAACTGGCTGAGAAGTCTTTACAACAATAGTGTTTCTCAGTGTCTGACAAATCAAAATATATACTTTAGTCACATATTCACTGACATTCAGCTGAAAATAAAAGGCCAAGTTACGAGGAAGTTAGGCAAGCAAGCTTGGCAGTGACCAGTTGCAATTCCTAGTCTGCTTGCAGCCCAGGATGGAGTTGTCTTTGGAATCAGTTGTGGACTGGAGATCCAGTTATCTTCTGTCCAGTTATGGACAGGAAATCCAATTCCTTCTAAGTGTTTTACACTGGCATGGGAAGATGTGGTGGTCCTAATGGTTGATTTATTTTTCAACAGAAAGCTCATACTTAGGCTAAGCATAAATAATAGGAGTTTCCACACAAACAGCTGAGAAAATGCTCACTGATATCTGTAGAAGTTTTTTTATGTGTTACAGTGAGCGAACTCACCTATTTTGTTTCTGTCTGTGTAAGTTCAATATTCCTCTTGTCACTGTATCACAGAAAATGGGTTAGACTGAGAACATTAATATCTACTTCTAACATTTCTCATCCTGAACCCTCAAAGAATGTAACTGGCATCTTGATCTCTGTAAACAGGCTTCTTGATCTCTTTGCCATCAGAAGTGTTGATAATATGCATCAGAGGCACCTGCTCGACCCCATACTTTTTTTTTTTATCTTTCAGAAGATTTGATACTTCATAATAGAAAGGGGGTTTTTATCTACAAGCTTATGGATAAAGTTTCTCCAATGGAACATATTCTTCCAGTGCTCGTCAGAATTTGTGATGACTGTCTGGGTATGATCTAGTTCAGATCAGCCATGACTGCTCAGTAGGTGAGCTGACAATTTGGAACAACAGTCCTGATGATAGGGCTGCTTTTACAGAGGATCCAGACAAGTTTTAGAGTTAATCTTACTGGCCATTATAGACGTCTCTATTTTATATAGATGATATTCTAACATGCCTCTGAGGTACAGCAGTACAGGACATGCTGAGGTACATCAGCGGGTGTTCATTTTGCAGTGCCACAGACAGAATTTAATTAATATTCTAGTAATCAAAATTCAGTAAGATGGCAATACCCTTTATCTGAGGTTTTCTGGGGGGATGGGGAAGGTATTTGGTCAGAAAGTGCTGGGTTGTCAGGTGGAAGCACTGAGTTACCTCAGGGGAGGAGAGAGCGCTCAGGTACCTCAGGAGCGCTGAGGTACTTTGGAAGGGCTGGGACAGTGCGGGCAGGGGTGGACGACATGACCCAACCCAGTATGTCTGAACTGGGCAATAGAGATTTTTGCCAGGAAACACTGAGATACATCAGGGTGACAGACCATTTCCGGTGAGAAAAGCTGAGGTATCTCAGAGCTCAGTTATTTTAAGGGGGCATGGGTAGGAAGTGCTGAGGTGCCTCAAGGTGATAGTGAAATTTGGGAGTGGGGGAGCCACCCCCAAATGTCTGAAGAGTTAATTCAGGGGGGAGATGGTCAAGTCTCAGATGGGAAGTGCCAAGGTTTGTCTGAGGGGACAGCAGAAAGTTTTGGTGGGAAATGCTGAGGTATCCCAGATGTGGCATTTCAAGGATTTCAGAAGAAAAAAGAGGGATACCGTCATATGGGCAGTGAAAGATTTTGGCTAGGTGGATATAAGTACTTTAAAAGTGACAACAGTGGGATTTAGGTGGAAAAGGACAGGGTTCCTGGAGTGGGCAACAGAGGATTTTAGGAGGGAAATGCTGAGGTAAAGCAGCTCAGGGCTTTGTGGAAATATGTTGAGCTACCTGGTATTACATATATGGTAACAGCAAGCAGGAAAGAAGTCTGATTTGGGAAGCAGTAAATTAGCTCTTGGGAAGGAGAGAAAGGAAAATGCTAACATGCAGCAACGAGATGGAGCTGTGGTACCAGAATGGCTACTGTGGCAAGGAGAGTGAGAATTTAGTGGGAAATTCTGAAGTGGTCTTACAAAAGCCTAAAAGGTCCTTTAAAAAGGCTCATTTCATCCCCAGGGAGTCCACAGGGAAGGCAAACTGATTCACTACAAGTGGACCAGGGAAAGGCGCAACTGAGAATGCGTGCGTTAGAGATCAGGTGGGAAAAGCTGAGATAAGAAAGGGCTACAAAATGGAGAGAGTCCACATCATAGTAAGTGAGCAAACAATCTTGTGCAACAATGTGCCAAAGTAGAAGCACAGAATAACTATTTTAGTGGGAAATACTAAAAAATCCTTTTCGTTTTAGGAATGACTTTGGCTCTACATGAAAAGCTGCCATAGGAGACAACAGAGTCATGAATGCATGTTTGGAACAGGTTATAAAAAGAAAATGCAATGACAGGCACACACAGAATGACTGAGACAGACAGTAACTCACATAAACAAGGCTTTGGGACATGGATTTTTAAATTTTAAACAACTCTTTAAACAGGAAAGGTTATTGGAATAAGACTTATACACTGCATGTTATAACTAAATTTTCTCTATCTTAATAGAACCATAAGGAAAAAAAAAAGAAAAACACAATCCTTACAGGGAAAAAAAAAGTTACATAGTGAAGGAAAATAAAGCCACCCTAGGATCAAAGATCTGCACAGAGATGCTTCTTCCTCCTGTCCCTGCTCACAGTGCTGCCACCTGCAAGCTCTAGAAAGTATGCCTAGAATCCCAGCCAAGCTAGAACGCTTGCAAAGCAGAGGAGAGCAGTTAATTTGTCTGAGAGAGTGGGTAGAAGATTTGCTTTGCTCCTTTGAATTCTAAACCTGTGCTGTACCTCTTCCCCCAGCAGCAGGAGCAAGTCCTGAGGAATGGAGTGCAGGAGGCAGAGGAGGAAAGGCACTCTGGACATGGGGACCTGCCCACAAGGAGGGCTCAGGTCATGCACGAGCCTCGCTGGCACTCTCGAGTGCCTTTTTTGTTGCCTTGAGCAGGGTGCCCTCCTTGTAGGCAGGCCTGGGCTATCCACTGTTCCGGCCTCTGCCCAGGGTGCTCTATAGTGGGCTGGCTGGAGAGAATGACAGCCCTGTCCCCAGGGCAAGCATCACCCCGGGGTGTCTTCTGCTGAGGCCCCCGGGACTCGGGGCCTTGTGCCCTGCCAACAGTCTGTGGGTCCAGGTCTGTGCCCATGGGGCTTCATGCTCCACTGGCAGTCTAGGCCAGAGAGTGCGAAAGCCCTGTTTGGCCAGACATGCCTCTCAGAATTGGGAGGTAGGTGGGGTGGGCATCCTTGGGTCGCTGCTTCTGTAGTGGAAGGCCTGGGTATGGGTGGATTATTTTGTGTGTGTCTTGAGAGGCATCCCTCTCTTCATGATCTGCAGCATAGCTATGCCTGCAGTTTTTGTCTGTTGAACTTGGGAATTTCCTATCCTTCTGTGAAATCATGTGCAAATTCCTGGGTTTCAGCTCTTCAGCATCAAGAACTTCTTTTTTACATTCTTTTTTGTATTTGCTTAAGGGCCACTTTTCTGAATTCTGCCTCAAGAAGTTTCCCCTGTGCAGTTATGTTGCTGCACTGGCTTTGGGGAACTGGCCATCTCATTCTAAGGAAGAGTTTGGCAAATTTCTGGATCAGACTGCCAGGTCCTGTCCTAGCTTGAATTAACCATGTCCTGAAATTCCTGGTTCTTATTCCAGCTTAAATTTTTCTCTTTCAGCATTGGAAGTTAAGAGCCAGTAGATGTTTCCCACTGATATGTATACCAGAGATTACTATTAACATCAAAATACTGGAAAATGGCCTCTGTATCTACCCTTTTTCCAAGGAGAACACTCATTCCTCAGCAAATGGCAAGGCAATTTGTAACTTTGTAACCTTTAAACCTAACTCTCCTTTAACTCATGCCATCAGAACTGCACTTCACATTTGATTTTAGCTTTGCCCTAAGTATTGGCCTTTTTTTCACTGCTGTAGGGTTAGGGTGTCTTTGTTTCCAGGTTGTGCTGCTTGCCTTCTGAGGAGTATTTTGGAAGTTATCAGTTAGCAGTTTGTTTCTAGCAAAACATTCCTCTGGAATTTTTTGTGCAGGAATTTTGATGGTGGTGGAGTTTTGCTGTAGGAGTGGTGGGGTGGGTTTTGTTGGATTTTTTGACAGCTTATCTTTGAGATGCAATATGGAAAGTAGGATGGTCTTACAGCGTGAATGAAATGAGAATCAGGCAATTTTGTAGAGGACTGTTAGGTGCAGCATAGGGGGCAAAGTTGAGATTGAACGTGTGGTGCAACTGGACTGATGTGGAAAGTTAGTAGGGGTGAGTTTTTGAAAATTACTGAGACAACACCTTGCTAGCTACTTCAGCCCCTTTTCCTCTGCCTAAGTGGACTGAGAGGGGCCATGTGTAGCTGAAGTGTTCCCAGGCACCACAGTGGACCTCACCAAGGTTGAATTTCCACAAATTCACGAAGATGCAACAACTGTAGAAAAATCCAGTCGTGAGCTATAACATCCGTTAAAGAAATTGCAAATTCTTCTTTGACCAGAGCTCACTGGGATAGACATGCTACTTGTTTACTTCACAAACTGTCACAAGGTTTAATTTCACTAGAAAGTATTGTGAATTAGCAAATAAAATTATTTCATTCTTGTTACGTTATTTTAAGTTAATCCAAATTGAGGGAGAAGATGGAGCTTGTCTTAAGTTTTACATGCATGTTACATTTTTTCTTGTAAAACTATAGTGAAAATGCAATAAACTCCTTTTCATGACCTCTGAGAATATCTTATTGTAATTCCTTACCTCCTAGCATACTTTATGTAACAGAGGCTTTAAGTTCAGAAAGTTTCTTTCCTGTCTTTGCATAAGTCATAAATAATCAAATGTGTGGGTTTTCATTATTTTGGTATTAAACTTTAATTAGTAGGGAGAGAGGAGGGGGATTGAAAGTGGGAGAAGGGAAGAGGTGCACAAGGGTGATGTCCTGTTTGAAACGGGTACAGTGAGCAGGGGAGGATGGGAGAAGACAGGGCAAGGCAGGGGCTTTCTCTGGGAGCGTGGCCCTGCTGCCAAGGGCAGTGGTATCCTGGGGGGAGGCTGTCAGAGGGAGGTTGCCACCCACCCAGCACCATGGCACTGTGGGTGGCAGGGCATGTGTCATTCCTTGTTTCTTTGTTGCAACAACAAATAGACACATACTTCATTAACTTGCATGTAATGTCTAATCTGAAACATTTGTCTTGCCCTAAGATTGCCCATTTGCACTGATTTAGCTGTGCGTTTGCAAAAAGAGATGTATACAGTGGCCTAAAGCAATACGGAAAGTGGAAGGTTAGAGACATTTAAGAAAGATGCAGCTCTGCTCCTCTTTTGTGAGTATGAAAAGGGGGTAACGTCTTGATTCCTACAATAGTCATCAGAAGAAACTTAGAATTTTATTTTGTATGATGTCAGCTGATATTCAGAAGTCAAGCCTCACCACTTATGTGTTTTCATATCCTAATTTTCCTTAGTGCAAGAGAAAGTAGGGCCCCACGAATTCTGAGAGAATTCTGAGATAATCATCCACTGCTGTTGGTACGATTTTGACGTATCATCCCCTGTCCTTCCTCTCATTCCTGTACACAGCATAATCTGCTACTTTGTGTGCAGTTGCCACAATATATGACTTTAAGCCTTGCACTTTACTTCTCATTGTGAAATTTCAAACACTCAAGGCTGTAAACAGGCCTTGCTGATGGAGCTGTGTCCTGAGAGAATCACATTGTTCAAGGTGAAAAATCTTCTGTTAACGTTTTTAACACCACACTGTGCACAGACAATCTTGAGTCATTTACTTCTGGTGAAATCAGAGAAAAGAAGAAATGAGTGACATTTTGGATACCAGAGAAATTATTCATGAATAGAAGGACTCATAGAAAGCCCTTGAGAAAAGAACTGATCTTTGGCCCTGGGAAAGAGAATATCAGCTGTCATTAAGCAAACAAAACCTTGAAAACATAAATTTATGTAAGTGGAATTCTAAGGATTGATGACGCCGATTTCAAGTCAGCAACAGATACTGGACATAATGAGTTGCTAAATTACACATACATAGATATGGAGTCATACTTCACACTCTTAGGTGAAGCCTGAAATTTATGGAAAGCATTACATCCAATAATATGATATGATATAGTCTGATTGCAATATCAGTTTATAATATAGTGTAATACAGTCTCATATCGCAAACCATAAGCCAAATCTGATCCTAATGATAACATAATGGGAGATGCTGGTTCAGCAGCCACTCCTAGAATGCTTCAGTTATCTTGACTTTTCAGATTTTCAGGTTTCTTTCAAAATGGGATTGAACAGGTGATATGTAAGTAGCTGCTGCAGTGGACTTGCCTCTTTCTTTTATGACATGAAAATGTGCTTGCTGAGTTACCAAAACGTGAAATTCTGCTGGCTGCTCCAGCAGTGTGTTGGAGAAGAGCACAGAGGATTTTTATCTCTTCTGATATTCTGACTGCCTTGTCTCCATTGTGGAGCTCAAACAATCAGGAGTAAAGAGAGGCTTGAAGTTTCCTCTCCCAGTGCTCCCCTCAAAATCATGGTATTATAATACTTACTACCTCACTTCACCTTCTTATACCAGCAAGAAGAGAAACATGGTAGTTAAGTGAAAATATCTGCAAAAAGACCAAGACCCAGTCCTCTCCAACTATGTGCTCCCAGAGGGAGGCTACTGCCCACACTGGTGTGACAGGATTCATATTATTCAGCTGGTCCTATTTCTGGTTTAATAAAAAAACTCAGATAAGCTAGTAGGAAGCTACCTGAGGTACTGGAAAAAGGCAAAGAACTGTGGCACGCCATGGATTTCAGGATTCAGCGTTTTGGGATGGGTTTCTTATTTTACATAAGAAACATTGCATAGACTTCAGCTAAGGTAAAACCCTTTTTAGAGAAATGTTGTTTTGTACTTGAGCAACAATTTAGTATATGCAATCATCCCTTGTGCTTTTTCTTTTCTGTAGCCTTGGAAATACTTGAAGGCAGAACATGTTTTTTCCCTTACATAATTTTTTTAAAATAACCAGTTTTAATTGCTTGTAGTAAATGTAGGTGGGTGAAAGACTGAAGCTCCACAATGTTGTGTCCAATGGTATTAATGACATGAGTTACCACAGAAAGCTATGTTCCATTATGGCCTAAACTGAAAGAATACTGTTCCAAATTTCTATTTCTTGTTAAAGGTTTTAAAATAAATACCAAATTTGATTTAAGCAATTTTTTTTTACAGATAATTAAATACTGAGCTAAAGCTGCTGTATTTTTTTTTTACGTTGACAGCTTCGAACTTGGGAAGAAAATATTGTTTCCTGTTATGCAATAATCAGAGAAGCCAACCCTTAAAATATATGTTTCTCAGTTTTGAGGTTTCTATATTAAAACACTTGTATTTTTTCTTATCCCATTTCTCACCATATCAGTGAACATTCCTGTCAGTGCTGGAGAAATCTTTATGACAAAAATTCTGCACATAGAGACTGGACAAAAAAAAAAAAATCCTAAAGTTTGATCCACTTAGTCTTTGAATAGAAGTGATCATCATTCTAAAGTTCTGCTAAAAAGAAAAAAAGGGCACCTTGTTACACAAATTTAAATGTTCTACACACAATTTAAATGTTCTTTCTCATAAGCATCAGCTGAAAGTTTGCAGTGTGTTATAAAAAGTGAATATGAACTGCCTATGTGATTATAACACTCCAGACTGAGGTATGTTTCTATTAATCAAAGCATTAAATGCATATCATTCAGTTTCCAGGTTCAAACCATGGCTTTTGTTCCTGCAGATGTCCTTTTAAGTGAAAGATATACGTACAAAACAAGGAAATTCATTACACATTTCAAATAGGTGCATGTTGAAATATCAGTATGTTATTTGCCCAGCTACGCTTAAAATAATGGTAGGCAAAAGCTGTTCTTCCTCAGAAGTCAGACTTTTAGATTCTTACATGGATCTATTTTCATAATTTTCTCCTATGCTGTCCACATAAGGCTATTGGAAGGGTGAGCACAGATCCGTCAGCAGTACATTACAAATAGCAGGGAACTGACTATCTCATTATCCGTGGATGATCAGCGGCATCCCACAGAGATCTTTATGCAAGATCAACATTGGCAGTCATCAAACTTGAAAAGCATTTTGAAGGATTAATGGAGAGAAATGTTCCCCTTCCCAGACAGACTTAAGCTGCATAACTTTACAGAATATTTTCTATTATTCAGATGACATATCTCATTTAAAGTGATATCTATTAATTAAGCAGGATTTGGAGACTGTTGACTATCTTTGAATAAAAAGTAATGAGGCTTCTTAATTTCTAGGTTTGGGGAACCCAGAAGACAGATGAAAAGGTATTTTTTAGTTGTTAAAGATGACTACCGCATTGCAGATGCTGTAAGGACTAGCGTGACATATTGTCCAAGACTTGAAACGTTAGAATTTGCAGCAGATCTCTTTGACAAGATGCAATATTGCTCACATGTAAGACCTTAAAACCTGGAAGAGTTTCCCCAGAGAGATGTTTGGAGAAACTACTCTATACGCAACACTCCTGCTTTATTTAAAGAAAAAGCATTGCATTGCTTGACGCTTGTGATATATATGACCACAATCACATGGACATGTTATCAGTTCTTCTAGAGGCATCATCACTGTAAAATAAGGAGAATATAAACTAAAAAAAAAAATCTATCAATCATTTTAAGCAATACAGAGAGATTAATGCTTCCAAATGTTGCACTGATACCCAGCTTGGGAGAAATCCACATCTTGGATAAAGGCAGAAAAAGGGAAAGAGGAACTTTTCTGAACAGTAGATTATGTTATGTTGCTTCCTACAACAAGCTGTGTCTACAGGGTTCTTTGGAACCCTCAGAAACATTTTTTTGGCACACTTTCTATCAAAAATGCTATGATTTGTTGTCCTGTTGTATATGCTGTGGTTTTGTTACTGTGCTTTATACCATGAGCATAAGAACCAGAAGAGGGGAATTTCTAGGGAAACATGATGATAGAGATACCAGTTCAAATAGGTGACAATTACTTCCAGTTCTGGAGCTTGGGCTTTGGCAGAAATACAGCTGAGGGTATCTTAATCTCTATTCTAGTGCTAAGTAACAGCAAGAAAGCAAACAAGCGCAGCTCAGAAAGTTCTTCTCTGTATGGAGATTACTGTTACTATGCCAAAATCTGGTACTTTGACCATATAGAATCATAGAATTGTTTAGATTGGAAAAGACTTTTAAGATAATCGAGTCCAACTATCAACCCAACACCACCATGCCCACTAAACCATGTCCTGAAGTGCCACATCTACGTGTTTTTTGAATACCTCCAGGGATGGTGACTCCACCACTTCCCTGGGCAGCCTGTTCCAATGCCTGACAACCCTTTCGGTAAAGAAATTTTTCCTAATATCCAATCTAAACCTCCCCTGGTGCAAATTGAGGCCATTTCCTCTTGTCCTATCACCAGTTACTTGATAGAAGAGACCAACGCCCACCTCACTGCAACCTCTTTCCATGTAGTTGTAGAGAGCGATAAGGTCTCCCCTCAGACTCCTTTTCTCCAGACTAAACAAACCCCAGCTCCCTCAGCCAGCCCTCATAAGACTTGTGCTCCAGGCCCCTCACCAACTTGGTTGCCCTTCTCTGGACACGCCCAGCACCTCAATGTCTTTCCTGTAGTGAGGGGCCCAAAACTGAACACAGTACTCGAGGTGCGGCCTCACCAGTGCCCAGTACAGGGGAACAATCACCTCCCTGCTCCTGCTGGCCACACTATTTCTGATGCAGGCCAGGATGCCGTTGGCCTTCTTGGCCACCTGGGCACACTGCCGGCTCATATTCAGCTGGCTGTCAACCAACACCCCCAGGTCCTTTTCCGCTGGGCAGCTTTCCAGCCACTCTTCCCCAAGCCACTTGCCTAGTCTATTGTGGCATGAAAATAATCAAATTTTCTTAGACCAACTCTAAAAGGTAGATTCCCTTTGAATAATTTACTGCAGGATAAGGCATAAGAGATTCCATAGTCTTGAAAATTCTTATTTGCTATAGCCATACATCAGAACACCAACAACATTTAGGGTTGTCAGATACTTAAAAATGCCAAATTAAAATAAAATAATATCAGTCATCAGTACATCAGTCAAATTACTGGTTTTATACAGATATATGTTTCAAATAATATTAAAAACTCTTCTACCTTCTACCTGTTAGAAGTGCACACCACCTTGTGTTAAAGGCATTTTGCAAAACTGACTAACTAGATACACTGTGCTATGTTAAGCATGAACCCCAAACTTCTAGAAACTGTGAGGCTAAACTGTGTTAAAAGCAACACCTTACTCACAGGGGCAAAAAAAAGCTGGATGCTTTTATATTTTTCTGTCTATGTGCTGGTTGCATCAGAGAAGCACAGAGTTTAGCAGCCATGGAAAAATGAGGAATATCCTCAAATGTATTTGTATTTTAAATCAATTTGACATAGTTAAAATAACATAAAATTAAATTAAATTAATTGTCTGCTTCAATTCCTATCTGGGAGCATTCTATTGTCAAGCAAGGTATACAGCGACATATATTTTACATGAAATAAGATTTCTTTGTGCAACCTTGGCCCCTGAAAATCAATTTACATCGCTTTCAACATTTTTTTTCATATTAAAATAAGAAGTACGATTGAGATACTATCAAAATATTAATTATAGACCCTTTTAAGAAACAAAGGGCTTACTTTTAGGAAAGTCTCAGCACAAAATACAGTCTGAAATAAAAGGAGATTTGCAAATGCTATGTTTTTAATAAAGAATTACAGTCCCCTAAAAGCTTTCTCTGGAAAAGGAGTGGAGAATGAAAGGGAAGGCAGAAATTTGTAGAATAAGAAAATTCAAGTAAAATTTTAGAACAATTAAAAATTTGGGTTTTTTTTTTACAAAGGAAAACTGCATTATTAGAATTATTTAAGAAGGTGAAAGTAGATAAAAATGAAGATGTGTTCAATGCAGTAAGTACTCAACATAATATGAAACTTTATTAGTGCTAGTTTTACCACTACTTAAGTAATTTCTTCTAAAGAAAAAAGAGAGCAAAGAAGGCTCTCCAAACATATTCCCTGACCTTTCCTATTCTCAGAGAAAAATTGTGATAGTACTTATTTTACATGGAAAAATGTTTTTACAGTAGTCAATTATCATCATTCAGGACTTGAAATATTCCTGTTTCTGTTTGTAAATTCCACCAACTACAGCAGTCAAACTCAGGGGTTAAAAAATAATAGCAGCTTGGCAGTGATGAAACTGCTGGATTCAGGAAATTTATTGAAGTTACAGTCAGTAACTTCTCTTAAATGCCACGTTAAATAATAACATTAAACAATAACATGAATAAATGACAATGAGTGATAAATGAAAATATTCCTAATAAATACTTTTTAATTAAATCTAAAGCTCTAAATAAATATTATTTAAAACACCATAGCTAGAGTCTTGCATTTATAAATGCATATCAAGAAGAAGCTTTAAAGAGTTAAAGTTCCACAGAGAACTTCAGTTCTGGCAATTTAATTTAATTTTAGCATATTTTTTCTTGAAAACTGCTGAAATCTGTTTGCCTAATGTAACCTACCTCATTTCAGTTAATGGTATTGAAGCATCCTAAAGCTAAATGAATGAGGCAAGACAGAGATCAAAATTAGCTCTTACATAGGAAAACGCTAATTTTTTTAGTACAGACTTCCTTCTTTTTTTAGCATTTATAAAAATTGGGAAGAAATCGCTGAAAGTCTCTATTTATTACATGTTGCATGTTGTCTAGAATTACAATGTCAAAGTAAGATAGCATTCTTCTGGCTTGTTTTGTCACTTGGCGTACAGCACAGCTGCTTGAGTCAGAGAGGTGCAGATGATGACACAGCTTTAATCCACACTGGGCTTCACAACTGCAAGCACAACAGGTAACAGAGCACCACACGGCCTTCCTACCTGAAAAATGCCACGTCCACTAGGACACGCCTCGTGAGTCTTACATGGCAGGGATGCCACAGCTCACACACAGCCTGAGCAGCCCGCGCACAAGTGGTACAGGCTTGTGCAACGTGGCCAGTTATCCCAGACTGCAAAATTTTCGGCAACCTAGTCTGAACTACCGATGTAGGTCAAATTTGGTTTGAACCAAGTTGCTGAAGATCAGCACATCCCCCAAAACCAAGCTGCCCTAAGTGGGACCGACGTAGGGTTAGCCTCATGTCCTCGCTAGTGCGTTTGCAGTTGGTTAAAACCTCATTAACAATAGACTGGGGGGGGGGATTAAATCAAGGAAAGTTTATAACAGTAAATACAGATGTTCCTCTTTATGTCTATTCTCTCTTAAGCCATTCTGATACCAAAACTAGTTATTTTGAGAAAAAAAATTATTGAACAGGAAAAATAATGTAGCTTTTATTCACAAATACAACAAAATTGTGCAGCTTTTCATTTTACCAAAAGTCTTCAAAGCCAGATATGTGGCCAATGTTACAGTGTAACCTGTGAAAATACCATAACCTTGAGAATTTATTAGAACTGGCACGGCTTGGTGCTGGGTATTGTACAGATATCTGGGAGGGCTTACTTCAACACACTACTGTGCTAGCTTTTGGGTATATCTAATTATACACCTATAAGTAAAATAAGGATCATTGTTCATGTATAGTTACCAACAAAATCACTGATGAAATAGAGGCAAACTCATGCTGTGGATGGTTTGGCTTGAAGCCCTGGATACCTTATGAAGACTTAGACGTCATTAAGAAAAATCCATTGTTTTCAGAAGTATTATTTCCCTGCTGAGAAAACATCCACCAGCCTGCAAAACCAGCATATTAACTTAGCATGAAAAAAACAATCTTATGGCATTTATTTCCACTAGGATGCTAGAAACTCTAATAAGAAACCAAATGTGCAAAGGTGTTTATTGATGGGAAGGGAACAGGTTTAGAGAACAAAAATTTTTTTGTTGTTTTTTAAGCTAGTTATCAGGAGTTTCATATAATTCCACAAACACATACTGTTTAATAAGATATTTAGGTCACACTGGAGTAACAGATAACCTGGAGTGTTCCTGGCAATTATCACTGAGAATTATTTTTCTTGGTATTACACAAGATTGAAATTTGAACTACAGTCTCTTTGCAAGAGAATACAAGAACCATATGCATCTGTGTCAAGGGTGCCTGCTCCTTTCCTGAGATACACTGGCTTACCCAGGCTAACGTGTATTGCTCTAGACCCGCCCTCCTTTGGGCCTTTTTGACTTCTCTGTGTGTGGAAACAAGATAAAAAATTGCATCGCAGGTGTAAATACCCCGTGCTTAACTCCACTTTTGGGCTGATGTATGTTGCACCTCAGTCCTCTCTGATGTTAGCCTACAGACACGACAGAAAAGGCTGCATGCGCTGCATCTTTTAATTTTGCTGTACTGTTATAACCAATTATTCTGAACAGCAAAGGAAGTGGGTGGTACCAAAATTTATTGTAGCATTTACTTTGAATGGAAAGCAGTTGGTTTTCAATAATACAGGGAATAGTGAAAGTAGTTAAATGAACTAAATGCTTGAAAAATATAGTCCTGGGCCTGAACTCCTGTTTTCATTCATAGAACAGGAACATGCAAAGGATAATACATCCCACGTAGTCTCTATTCAGACTGCCTTGGTTTGTTGTCTGATGGGCTCTTCAGCTGCGTTGGTTACAGTCGCAGCTGGGGTGGTCAGGCAAAACACAGTCTCTGAGCACATAAAATCCTTACCGTTTTTTCTGAAATATCTAGTACTTAGTCTCAATCCTAATATAGAAGGTTTTTTCCTATGGGATTAACAGGAGATTTTTAGGTGCTCAGGGATTTCATTTCCATAGTCTTCGGCTCTTGTACCACTTACATACCTTGTGCTGCATGCTGAAAAATAATCTTGTCAAGATGTTTCCTTGTGTATGAATCAGTCTGGGTTTAGAAAGCACATGTTTTTCAAGCAGTATCTTCCAGTATAAAAGGCAATTAGGCACCTCAGTGAGATGCATGCCTGTCAGACTGACTTGAAAAATCTATACTTCAAACAAGAAATAATTTAGGAAAATAATAATTTCAAATATGAAATGTAATCAAGGAGAGGGCAGCTAAGATGAATGCAATCTATTTATGATAGAGGCAGGTGAGACAGTTATATTATCTCTATAAATTCAACTTTGCTCTTTTCTATGAGTTATTCAAGCTTTCAGAAAAGTTGTAATTTAAAGTAGGAAGGAATCCCTGTGGAAGTGCTGCGGTTTGGGGTTTTTTTTAATATTAAACTCTTGGGAGTGGGCTTTCCTACCCTCTCCTACCCGAACGTTACTACATTCATGAATTTAAATTTTAAGATTTTGAATTTACTATTTGAGTAGTCAAACCAATTGGAGTTCATGTTAAATTAAAATTAATTAGGGAAAACAGAAAAGGCATGCATTGTTAGATCAAAATCTTAACTTTTCTTTAAACCCTGATCAACTCTCAATTTGCTGCTTCCCATGTATCAGTCATGAGCTATTGCCCAAAAAACAACATCACAAAAGGGTTCCATGTTACTCAGTCTGCAATGAGCCTCTTGTTGCTTTCAATTCAAAGGGTTGGGGGGGGGGGGTCTATGTTTAAGTAGTAAAAGATTTGTGAGGAAATTATCTAGAGATTATGGTACACAATAATAAATGGGAATTGCAACCTTGAAAGAAAAGCAATGGCTATTTTATTTAGTGTTTAAAAAACAGTGTGTCATTCTGTCAAAACCAGTGCAAAATACTGATTTTGGGTGGTTAACTTTGGGAAAGTTCCTGGTGTTCATAATCAGATCAATCATTTTTTTTCAGTTAAAAAAATTGAGAGTATCCGAATATTGGCCATCCGAATTCTGCACTGATAAACAGAGAAAACACAATTATTCCCCTAAATGGGCCTGATGGACTCATAAGCAATTATTTTCACCACACTCATCAGTCAGCTTTTTTGTTGCCTAATAATGGCAACTTTCAGTATAATGACAACTGTACTTTGGTGAAAAAAAGGAAAAGATCACCTGTGGGCCCACAAATAAGGGAGATAAGAAGAAGAAAAACAGTAGGTTGGACATACAGATACTAACTGTCCTTACTGATGCACTGCACACACAGTAGCCAGGGAAACAAAGGAGACAAAGGACCAGTTACATTTATTTATTTTAGTAACTGACAATTCTGATTGTATAAATAATCATTTAAGTCTAAGCGGAGAGTAATACTATAAAAATATGTACTTTCCTGAATTAAATGAGGTTACACATTTATACCTGTTCTTCTCAAGTGCTGATTATAGCATTATTATGGCATCTGAATGTCTTCCAGCAGCTCACCAGCAATGTGATTAGTACTTGGTATGTTATATTTTATTAGAGAGCTTGATCTTACAAAATAACATACAAGATGCATCGGGAACAAAGATAACTGACCATTTGTCAGCATCAAAATTCCAGAAATGGTCTGAAAAGTTCATATTTTGTCGAATCTGTTACATTTCATTCCCCACACACATGCACATCCAGCATAGCCTGGTTCTCTCTCTCCCTTTGAAAAATTGAGGAACAACTTGCAGTATTGTAAAACTGATGACTTCTGTTGTTGGTATGAACTACAATGTTTCTACTGCTTAATCTAATTTTTCTTTTCAGCTAACAGACATAAATTGAATTATTGGTAATACAAAAGAAATTTGTTCTCTTTTAGCTCCTTTGGATTACTTCTAGCACTTTTGACTAAACTGTTTAATTTATAACAGCCACAGAAATTCGTTCCTACATCAACTGGAAAGGCTCACGTGTAGACCAAAGAACAACTCTGCTATGGCAGAGGACTTGAATTAATATCCCAGGTGGTCTCTTCTAGTATTGTGTCCCCCTAGAAAAGCTCAGAGGAAATCACAACAGCTTGGGAAGCTGCATTTTTAGGAATCATGTACTGCAATTTTTTCACTGTTATTAAACAAATCTAAATGATAGCAACAGGTATGGTCAAAATTAAATGAGATGCAGTAAACTAGCCCTGGGTCTGCAGTGCATTCAGTTTCCAAAAAGAGAGATACTAATAAAATAATCATTATAGTTCAAAAATTGTTCTTCAGAAGTTTTTATGATGGCAATGTAATCAATCAGTGGGTACTTAAAAGTATTATCTCTGTACACAGCATTGCATTACAGGGTTATGCAGCCATCATTACTAGACTAAAAGAAAAGAAAAACTCTTCAGTAACATTGTATGTACATATATATATACAGACACTTGTAGGTATGTATGTATGTCCTGGTTTCAGCTGGGATAGAGTTAACTGTCTTCCTAGTAGCTGGTACAGTGCTATGTTTTGAGTTCAGAGCGAAGAATGTTGATAACACTGATGTTTTCAGTTGTTGCTCAGTAGTGTTTAGACTAATGTCAAGGATTTTTCAGCTTCTCATGCCCAGCCAGCGAGAAAGCTGGAGGGGCACAAGAAGTTGGCACAGGACACAGCCAGGGCACCTGACCCAAACTGGCCAACGGTGTATTCCATACCATGTGACGTCCCATCCAGTACAGAAACGGGGAAGTGGGGGGCAGGGATTCGCCGCTCGGGGGACTGGCTGGGTGTCGGTCGGCGGGTGGTGAGCAATTGCACTGCGCATCATTTGTACATTCCAATCCTTTCATTATTGCTGTTGTCATTTTATTAGTGTTATCATTATCATTATTAGTTTCTTCTTTTCTGTTCTATTAAACCGTTCTTATCTCAACCCACGGGTTTTGCTTCTTTTTCCTGATTTTCTCCCCCATCCCACTGGGCTCGAAGGGTTGAGATAACGACAAACCTGACCAGAGCTTGTTAAAACAAATTTGTTATAAGCATTCATTATATCAGTCTAATAGTTGCTGGTCATTATGTTGATTTATGTGTTCTTAGAGTTGTTGCTCTGGTTTTTAAAGTTCTGTTATGTATCACCTCGCTTGCTGTATGTAGTCCCTCTTCTGCTGCTTATCATCCGTGGGAGGTGGATTAAGGTTTTCGCTTTGATGTATTGTATAACACTGGTTTATGGTATGATAAAGTCGTCGGCTGTGGGATTAATCCGGTACTTGCACCCAGCATTGTCACCTTTATACTGTGGAAGCCATCTGTGGGAAACTATTAATAATTATACCATTTACCTTTCCTCCTTGGAAAACCAGTCTATGGGTGGGATACCTTTCTTCCCCTCTCCTTTCTCCTTCAGTCCAGTTACAATGGTGTTTGAGAATTTTGAAAAATTTGAATACTCTTGGGATGTTGGGACCAGCACGGTCCTAGCCCTACTGCTAGGAATTAGCATGCTTCTGAATGTGGTTCAGCTCTCATTTAAGGTTAAACAACTATTTAAGAAAATCACCCAGAGATCTGCCCCAAGGCTGGATAATTATGAGTGGCAGGGTGTGGGGGGTAGTATGGGCAAGTACCTAGAAAAGTGGGCACCTCCAGTGTTTTGGAAATTCACCCCTGAACAAGTGCAGAATCCAGAAGAACTAGTAAAATATTTGGAAAAGGTATGCTGTCACCCCGGCAGCTCCAGAGAGATACAAATTACTGCAACGTGCTGGGGCCTGGCCCATGCCTATCGAGCCCTGTTCGACACCACTCAGTACCCTCAAGGGGAAGAGAAGGTCTCTGGACCTAACAACAAAACGATGAGCACTGTGGCTATCCAAACCTCAGCGACAGGCACTGCAGCCCCTCCAGCCTCGGCAATGAGCATGGCAGCTACCCAAACCTCGGCAACGGGCACTGAGGTCCCTCCAGCCCCAGCAACGAGCACAGCAGCTACCCAAACCTTGGCAACAGACACTGCGGTTATCCAAGACCCGGCGAGCGGTACTGCAACTGAACCAGTGGACCAACCTGCACCAGTATCAGTTGCCCCTGTACAGAAAAAGAAATATACAAAAAAATCAGTTCGCTTAGCGAAGGATGAAGGCGAACCAGGGTCATCACGGGAACAGGAGGAAGAGGCAGAACCAGAGGTAATAACCTGGTCCCTATCCTTGAGTGAGCTGCGGGATATGCGAAAAGATTTTGGCCGCCGTATAGGTGAGCATATTATCACCTGGCTCCTCCGATGCTGGGACAATGGGGCTAATAGCTTGGAATTAGAAGGTAGGGAAGCCAAGCAGCTGGGATCGCTTGCCAGGGAAGGTGGCATTGACAAGGCAATTGGAAGAGGGACACAAGCCATCAGCCTCTGGAGGCGACTCCTGTCAAGTGTGAAGGAAAGGTACCCCTTTAAGGAAGATGTTATATGTCAATCAAGCAAGTGGACAACCATGGAAAAAGGTATCCAATATCTGAGGGAATTAGCTGTGCTAGAGACAATTCACCATGATCCGGACAACCCACAATTACCCAAAGATCCAGACGAAGTCCAATGCACACGACCCATGTGGCGGAAGTTTGTACGGAGCGCACCATCGTCCTATGCCAACTCACTGGCAATAATGACCTGGAAAGACGAAGAGGCACCGACAGTGGATGAAGTGGCTCGCCAACTCCGTCAATACGAAGAAAATCTCTCCTCCTCCCTACAAGCCTGCATTTCGGCTGTGGAGAAGCTGTCCGAGGATTTCCAGCAATTCAAAGAGGAGATGTCCTGTTGCCCACCTGTAAGGACCAATGTCTCAGCTATTAGGAGTGAGCGCTCCTCTGCCCAAGAGAGAGAATATAGAAGGTACACACCGCGAGGTGCCCTGTGGTTTTACTTATGTGATCATGGAGAGGACATGAGGAAATGGGATGGAAAACCTACCTCGGTCCTAAATGCACGGGTACGTGAGCTGCGAGGAAAAAACACCACAAAAGGGGATTCTACCAGGAAAAATGCCGCTCCGGTTTCCAAACAGAGTAGAAGGGCTGATCTTATTTCTGATCCTCTTGAAGGGACTTCTGAGCCAATTTTACGAGAAGTGAATACTGGATACTCTGACCAGAATTAGAGGGGCCCTGCCTCCAGCCAGGTGGAGGAAAGGGATAACCGGGTCTATTGGACTGTGTGGATTCGATGGCCTGGCACGTTAGACCCACAGGAGTATAAGGCTCTAGTAGACACCGGCGCACAGTGTACTTTAATGCCATCAAGTTATGAAGGGGCAGAACCCATTTCTATTTCTGGTGTGACAGGGGGATCCCAAGAGTTAACTGTATTGGAAGCTGAAGTAAGCCTAACTGGGGATGAATGGCAGAAACACCCCATTGTGACTGGTCCAGAGGCTCCGTGCATCCTTGGCATAGACTATCTCAGGAGAGGGTATTTTAAGGACCCAAAGGGGTATCGATGGGCTTTTGGTATAGCTGCCTTGGAGACGGAGGGCACGGAACAGCTGTCTACCCTGCCTGGTCTCTCTCAAGACCCTTCGATTGTGGGGTTGCTGAGGGTTGAAGAACAACAAGTACCAATTGCTACCACGACGGTGCACCGGCGGCAATATCGCACCAACCGAGACTCTGATTCCCATCCACAAGTTGATTCGCCAACTGGAGAGCCAAGGAGTGATCAGCAAAACTCGCTCACCTTTTAATAGTCCCATATGGCCCGTGCGAAAGTCTAATGGGGAGTGGAGACTAACAGTTGACTATCGCGGCCTGAATGAAGTTACGCCACCACTGAGTGCTGCCGTTCCAGATATGCTAGAACTTCAATACAAACTAGAGTCAAAGGCAGCCAAGTGGTATGCTACAATTGACATTGCTAATGCGTTTTTCTCAATCCCTCTGGCAGCAGAGTGTCGTCCACAATTTGCCTTTACTTGGAGGGGTGTCCAGTACACTTGGAATCGATTGCCCCAGGGGTGGAAACACAGCCCCACCATTTGCCATGGACTAATCCAGACTGCACTGGAAAAAGGTGAAGCTCCGGAACACCTGCAATACATTGATGACATCATCGTATGGGGCAACACGGCAGAAGAAGTCTTTGAGAAAGGGAAGAAAATAATCCAAATCCTTCTGAAAGCCGGTTTTGCCATAAAAGAAAGTAAGGTCAAGGGACCTGCACGGGAGATCCAGTTTTTAGGAATAAAATGGCAAGATGGGCGTCGTCAGATCCCAATGGATGTGATTAACAAAATAGCAGCTATGTCTCCACCAACTAATAAAAAGGAAACACAGGCCTTCTTAGGTGTCGTGGGGTTTTGGAGAATGCATATTCCAAATTACAGTCTGATTGTAAGCCCTCTCTATCAAGTGACCCGAAAGAAGAATGATTTTCAATGGGGCCCTGAGCAACAACAAGCCTTTGAACAAATTAAACGGGAGATTGTTCACGCAGTAGCCCTTGGACCAGTCCGGACAGGACAAGATGTTAAAAATGTGCTCTATACTGCAGCTGGGGAGAATGGCCCTACCTGGAGCCTCTGGCAGAAAGCACCTGGGGAGACCCGAGGCCGACCCCTGGGGTTTTGGAGTCGGGGATACAGAGGATCCGAGGCTCGCTATACTCCAACTGAAAAGGAGATATTGGCAGCATATGAAGGAGTTCAAGCTGCCTCAGAAGTTGTTGGTACTGAAACACAGCTCCTCTTAGCACCCCGACTGCCAGTGCTGGGCTGGATGTTCAAAGGGAGGGTCTCCTCTACACATCACGCGACTGATGCCACGTGGAGTAAGTGGATTGCACTGATCACACAACGGGCTCGCATAGGAAACCCCAGTCACCCAGGAATTTTGGAAGTGATCACAGACTGGCCAGAAGGCAAAGATTTTGGAATGTCGCCAGAGGAGGAGGTGGCACGTGCTGAAGAGGCCCCGCTGTATAATAAACTGCCAGAAAATGAGAGGCAATATGCCCTGTTCACTGACGGATCCTGTCGCATCGTGGGAAAGCATCGGAGGTGGAAAGCTGCCGTATGGAGTCCTACACGACAAGTTGCAGAAACTGCTGAAGGAGAAGGTGAATCGAGTCAGTTTGCAGAGGTAAAAGCCATCCAGCTAGCATTAGATATTGCTGAAAGAGAGAAGTGGCCAGTGCTCTATCTCTATACTGACTCATGGATGGTGGCAAATGCCCTGTGGGGGTGGCTACAGCAATGGAAGCAGAGCAACTGGCAGCGCAGAGGTAAACCCATCTGGGCTGCCGCACTGTGGCAAGATATTGCATCCCGGCTAGAGAATCTGGTTGTAAAAGTACGTCACGTAGATGCTCACATACCCAAGAGTCGGGCCACTGAAGAACATCAAAACAACCAACAGGTGGATCAGGCTGCCAAGATTGAAGTGGCTCAGGTGGACCTGGACTGGCAACATAAGGGTGAGCTATTTATGGCTCGGTGGGCCCATGATGCTTCAGGCCATCAGGGAAGAGATGCAACATATAGATGGGCTCGTGACCGAGGGGTGGACTTGACCATGGACACTATTGCACAGGTTATCCATGAATGTGAAACATGTGCTGCAATTAAGCAAGCCAAGCGGTTAAAGCCCCTGTGGTATGGAGGGCGATGGCTGAAATATAAATATGGAGAAGCCTGGCAGATTGACTATATCACACTCCCACAAACTCGCCAAGGCAAGCGCTATGTGCTCACGATGGTGGAAGCAACCACTGGATGGCTGGAAACATATTCTGTGCCCCATGCCACCACCCGGAACACTATCCTGGGCCTAGAAAAGCAAGTCTTGTGGCGACATGGCACCCCAGAACGAATTGAGTCAGACAACGGGACTCATTTCCGAAACAACCTCATAGACACCTGGGCCAAAGAGCATGGCATTGAGTGGGTGTATCATATCCCCTATCATGCACCAGCCTCTGGGAAAATTGAGCGATACAATGGACTGTTAAAGACTACATTGAGAGCAATGGGGGGTGGAACTTTCAAACATTGGGATACACATTTAGCAAAAGCCACCTGGTTAGTCAACACCAGAGGATCTGCCAATCGGGGTGGCCCTGCCCAGTCGGAATTTTTACATACTGTAGAAGGGGATAAAGTCCCTGTAGTGCACATAAAAAATATGTTAGGGAAGACAGTCTGGGTTACTCCTGCCTCAGGCAAAGGTAAACCCATTCGTGGGATTGCTTTTGCTCAAGGGCCTGGGTGCACTTGGTGGGTGATGCGAAAAGATGGGGAAGTCCGATGTGTGCCTCAAGGGGATTTAATTTTAGGTGAGAACAGCCAGAATTAAACTGTATATTAGTTGCTATATAACCCTGCTACTGTATATTATCCTTACTATAATTATGTGCTATATCCATAGTACTATAGTAAGAATCACTTAGATCAAGCAAGAAAAGAACTGTGAAAAAACTGAGCAAAGCGCAGTAGTGATGGAACCAGAACTGACTCCAGCATGCAACAATCCAACGGTGCACACCATCCTCCTGCTGCGCCAAATGTCACCTGCTTGTCACACTGCACTGAAGCCCAATTCTGCTCTACCGACTGAGAGGACTTTGCACCATCCCTCCTGCCCAGAAAGACTGGTATGACAGATGGAGCCCAGAGTCGGAAACTAAATGAACTCAATGAACATTTTATGAACATGACCCATGAACTAAAGGAATGATATCTCTGTGTGTGTATACATATATATATATCATTGCTCATATGTCTTAAAGGGATGGAAAGGTGATGATTGATCAGGATGTAACTAAAGGTATGGGAACTGTGCATGACGTCAATGGTATAGAATAAGGGGTGGATACTGTCCTGGTTTCAGCTGGGATAGAGTTAACTGTCTTCCTAGTAGCTGGTACAGTGCTATGTTTTGAGTTCAGAGCGAAGAATGTTGATAACACTGATGTTTTCAGTTGTTGCTCAGTAGTGTTTAGACTAATGTCAAGGATTTTTCAGCTTCTCATGCCCAGCCAGCGAGAAAGCTGGAGGGGCACAAGAAGTTGGCACAGGACACAGCCAGGGCACCTGACCCAAACTGGCCAACGGTGTATTCCATACCATGTGACGTCCCATCCAGTACAGAAACGGGGAAGTGGGGGGCAGGGATTCGCCGCTCGGGGGACTGGCTGGGTGTCGGTCGGCGGGTGGTGAGCAATTGCACTGCGTATCATTTGTACATTCCAATCCTTTCATTATTGCTGTTGTCATTTTATTAGTGTTATCATTATCATTATTAGTTTCTTCTTTTCTGTTCTATTAAACCGTTCTTATCTCAACCCACGGGTTTTGCTTCTTTTCCCGATTTTCTCCCCCATCCCACTGGGTGGGGGGGGGAGTGAGTGAGCGGGCTGCGTGGTGTTTAGTTGCTGGCTGGGGTTAAACCACGACAATGTATGAGGATATATAAAATCATATAGTCACCTTTATTTTACTGACTAATGATTGAAACCATTGTTCCACTAAAAATTCATTATTACTATAGCTCAGCTTTAAAGGCAGAACATGCATTTTTTTCTACATCCTGTCAGTTGCTTGCTTACAACTAAATACTTAATTGAATAGTAGAAAGCTTACCAATAGTCCTGTGAACAGTCCCAGTGCAAATGGTAGCTTTCAGTGAATGAATTATAACATTCAATCGCATGCCTGAAACTAAGAGATGAGTAGAAAAGTGCATTTCATTTCTGCACACCAAACTTCAAAGTAAACTTAGCTGTTGAGTATCTGCTGAACAAAATTAACTTAAAGCTTATACAGCTGAAGCTAACAAAACTATTGTCAGGAAATAGGGCAACCAAGTTGTTAAGGGGCCTGGAGCATAAGTCTTATGAGGAGCGGCTGAGGGAGCTGGGGCTGTTTACTCTAGAAAAGAGGAGGCTGAGAGAAGACCTTATCACTCTCTACAGCTACCTGAAGGGGGGTTGTAGTGAGGTGGGTGCTGGTCTCTTCTGTCAGGTGTCTGGAGATAGGACAAGAGGAAATGGCCTCAAGTTGAGACAAGGGACATTTAGGTTAGATATTAGGAAAAATTTTTTTACTGTGAGGGTTGTCAAACATTGGAATAGGCTGCCCAGGGAAGTGGTTGAGTCACCATCCCTGGAGGTATTCAAAAAGCGAGTGGACGGGGTACTTCAGGACATGGTTTAGTGGGCATGGTTGATGGTTGGACTCAATGATCTTGAAGGTCTTTTCCAACCTAAATGATTCTATGATTCTATGATTCTATGAAAGACTGATAAAGTATGATGCAGGTATTGTCTCTCATTTCTTCCTCTTTTTTTTTTCTCTTGCCCCTTCTGTCTCAGTTTTTCTTCATTTTCCAGCACCAAGGGATCTGTGCATTAGGCTTGATGTGGTTTGCAGAATTGAGCTGTAAATCAACACTCACTTGTTCCTTCATTGTTTGTATGTTACATTTTAAAAAAAGAAAGAAAGAAAGAAAAATTGAATTTTAAAAACCTTACAATGGCATATGGCAAGTTTAAGTTCATTGCCATAGTGACTAGAGCTTATTTCTCAATCTTAGTCTTTCTACAATAACAAACCTATCACCCACACATCTCTCAGCTTATTCTTCCTTGTATAAACATTCTAATACATAGTACCACAGAATAAGTACAGTAGATAGTGTACTTTGTTTTTTTGTGAAAAATCACAGAAAAGAGCATGAATTGCAGGTGTGGTGAGAATTACTGTGGAAAAATGTACAAAGATAGGAGTTAGCTTACTGAAAAGAGAACTGTCATTTGCAAGGGATTCATGACTTTCTCTAGTTTTCATCTTATTTTTTTAAAAAGATTTCTAGAAACATTTGGAAAATGAAGATATATCACATTTTTTTTCCTGATTTTCTGAAGTCATATTGATCTTAGGCAATTTGCAAACTCATTTTTTAAGGCAACAAACATTATTACAGGTTCTAAGATGAACATGCTCTAAAAGTCATGCTCCCAAGCTTCTCGACTACTTCTCCCTTGCAGTGCCTCTGGTTGTGCTTTTTTTTCTTGAGTTACCACCTCCTTTAGGAAGAGGAGGTGAAAAGTTACAGTACACACATTCTGTATCCTTTTCTAATTCTCCTGTCCCATTCTGCATAGAATTGCCATAACAGAACTTTATAGTCCCGTGCCATTATTCAGATTATATTGGATGCTAATAGGATACCCAGCATTTAAAGTTTGATATTTCACAAACAATTTGTATAATAATACAATAATATTTTAGCACCCACAAACATGGAATGCAGGATAGTTCATGAAGAAAAATTATGAAAGAAGACAAATGGTTTTCATTTACACTAAAAGGGTTGTAATTTATTGTGAAGTTACATGTAACATCTACAGTGTTATGAGAGTGGGTAAGAACTGGATTAGTGCTATCAGTGCATCTTTATAAAGTAACAAAACCACCAAAAATGTCATTTATCTGGAACAATGTTATTCACAAAATTTTGCTTCATTCAACCAGTATGTTTTTTTTCTGGGGGGAGGAGAGGATTTTAAATGCCTCTTGGTGCTTAATTTCACAGTCTTATCAAAATATTATGTTTTATTTGAAAAAAGCTAGAACTCATTTTGAACATTTAAAAACAGAATGTAATTTTCTTGTTTCACAACAGCATTTTTCAGTAAAATTTTATCAAGATTAAGAGAAAAACGTGTTTTACAAGGTTAAATATCCCTGAACAGTATAAAAATCTTTTCATTTTGTTTTTCTGTTGAATAAAATCCAAAACTGCAATTCTCACACAGTCCGAACTGTGTATTTCCCTGATTTTTTTTCTATTTGCTCATGAAAAAAAAGAGATCTCTTATTATTTCAACACCAATTTCAGTGTCCAATGAAGCTATTACACTTTTTCCTCATCCATTCACCACGCTGGATCTTTACCAAAGGATTTGCAAGCTCTGTTGCCTCTGTTAGCAATCTGGTGCCTGCAGGGAGATAGCTGCAAATGTTGTTTCTCCGTCTAACCCATAGTCAAAAAGGACATTGGTACTAAATGAGAAAGTTTCTTACCAAAGCTATTTTTCTTCTTATCCTCATTGTTCTGTCAGTTTCTTATTGATAGCCACCTTCATTGACTTTTGATTTTTTTGCCTTATTTTACATAGAATTGTCATAATGGGACTTCTATGTGTTCAGTGCTTACCCTGGCAGATTGACCTTACTCATCTTGGATATAAAACTATTTCTATCATCAGCTACAAAACTTTGTCAACTCCAGGTTCATGAAGAAAGCTTTTCTAAAAGAGCCATTACTTCAAAGGCAGGCTGTCTGTATGGATACCCTGTCCATACCTTGGAGAACTATTCTGTCCATCAGATCACGATAGCATAAATCACCTACGTATGGAGAGAGCTTCCATCTTGACACTTCCAGTTGTCGCCTGTTACCTCCATCATATTTTGAAGGCTCGCTTCTCAAATTGTACCACCTGTACTACTTCAAGAACTAGTAGACAGGCTGGCAAGATTTCAGAGCTATAATTACCTTTACTTACTAGGCTATAAGAAAACCGCTTGTATTATCCAGCACTCACTACAATGGTTTCTTTGGTCTTCACAATATTAAGAATATTAACTTCTGCCTTATGTTACAGGTTGCTTGGAATTATTCATGCTAACTTTAAGACATCTAATGTGGGTATTGTTAGTGCTGCAACATAGAAACATATGTATAAATATCACAGTGCCTTATCTCAGACAAATTTGAACTGTTTCTGACCAAGCTGAGATAATTAATTCAAGAACAGCATCCTGCCAATATGGCTACTAGCAGTGCTCCAGGAATACATACACTTATATGATGACCAGGCCCCTCACAAAGAAAAAAAAAAAAAATCTGCAAGATAGTAAAACCTGTGAGAAACAATAAAAAGCTAGTCTCTTAAGCAGTTTTTACAGCAGAAGGAATTATCTCTTATCTTTCCCAGGGGACTCATCCTTTCCAGTTTTGTCTAGAGGAAGACATTCCCTAAATCTGGGAATCTGCAGGGCCATGCCCTAATTGTCATTGAAAGGGACTCAAAAAATTCTCAGCAGGTTTCCTGAAATGAACAGGACACAAAAAAATGCGAGATGCATCATGGAGCACAGCTCATATGCAGCAACAACATTAATGTTCAACAAAGTAAAGAATGCACGTCTCATATTGCAATGAAGTCTGTTTTCCTATGGATTTTTGTAGGCTCCACCGCAGGGCCTTGATATTTAATGCTGAGTCAATCAAATGTAACCTAGTATTACATTTAAGTATCCCAGTATCACAAATTATAAATTCAAAGTAATTCTAAAAAGTTGCCAGAGGTGATCAGCAGGGAAAAATCCAAGACATCGATATGAATGCCTACTGATGACAATTGTGCTGATCCTACATCAAGTTACCATATCTGAAATGTAAAGGAAGTTTTATTTCTATTCAAAGAGTTTGGGGGGAGGGGGTAGTAGGAAACAGCATGGGTATAGAAATGGGTCAGCTGTTCTATATATTGACAGAGTTTGTAGGCTGGTTATCTTAATCCCACAGGTTACAAAAGACAACTGTAGCAGCTGTTACCTAAATTATCGGAAATATATTTGCAGCACAAATGGGAGTGTCCCAAAGACAGGCAAGGTACAGAGCTGGAGGTGAACACTGCCACACCTCTTACTAGACAAGCTATACCATTTTGAGTTGTCAAAATATTTTATGCTTCTGCAGACATACATGGCACCTAAACAAGGTTTTTAGTGATTAACATCTGCTTAAGAAATTGAAGGTGTGATTGCAATTCATGCTGGCTTATTTTACTACAGTTCTCCATGCTTGTGACAGTGTGGGTTATGCCACATGGTAATACTAATGCAATAAACATAGGGAAGATCGTGGGGAAAGGCAGCTGGATGATTATCCCATGTATGGCATTTTGGTCATTGGCCTCCGTTAAGCTATCACAAGTACAGTAGTCAGAATAGTTCAAGGCTAGAGACTAACAGGGGTAAGCATGGATTCCAAGATCTTTTCTAATGACATTGGACAGGCTACTTTCTGCTTCTTTATCTCCATCACTATTATGTTTATGTAGCAAAAAGAATTTCAAATGCATGAGATACTGCCTTTTAATGAGGGTTAGGTGTCTAAGTCTTTATTGTGTCTCTGAAATTAAGCCTTTAGTGTTTCTGGGTTAGCTTTCCCAGCATGCATGCTGACCACAGTATAAAATTTAAATGGACTGTGAGATACTGTAAGTATTGTTAAATAAAGAGCAAACAAAAGAAGAACAAAGAACCCAAAGCCCTGATACTGCAAAAAGTTAAATTCCTTCTGGAAAAAAATGATCAATTTCTTCTCTTAAAAAGTTATGTTAATACTGTGCTGTGTTTTTTTCATACACTGTATAAATCAGACACAGTTATCTTTCATGACCATCATAAAATCTATCTTAAATTTTAGAAAACTGGCCATCAAATTCTTTGTATGTTGTGAGAGAGCTAGTAAGATCATTTGAAGGACTGGGCAGAAAAAGGGAAGTACTTTTAAAAGAGGAACAGAACAGAAGGAAAACGACGAAACAAACTCCACAGAAGAAAAGGAGAACACCTGGGAGTACACCAATGTTAGCACAGTACCAACAGGCATGGGACATAAAGCAAAATCAGCAACTCCTACTACTCTTTCCTCTGGCAAAACTTGTACTGAACCCAGAGAGGAACTCCATTTTGATCTCTTAGATTATATATCCATCTTATGAACAAGAACTTACTGAGAAAAAGGGCGTTAGTCAAAATACCAGGGCATAATGAGTTCTTTTTAGAAATGTGTTTTCAAGTATGAGATAGAATACTCTGTGCCAAAGTCAAGTTCTATTTTACTGTGAAACTTCTGAAAAATCAAGAAGCAACAGTATTCTAAAAACTGCTAGATTTTTATTTCAGTCACTCTCTTTCTATTCAAAGCAATCTTTCCAATCCATCTAATGATGGATTTGTATGCATTTATTACACATTTACATGCAAAAGTTGTAATGTGTAATCAAGATATATGCCCCTGCAATTATTTGCTAATACAGTCAGTTAAAAGATCTCAGCACTGGATATTAATATAATGTGCACATCTATATCTTAGGGACCGGATTGAAACTCAGTGAAAACAATTTCATATTTCAGATTTTAGTTATTATTTCTCTCTTTCAAGAACATGCTGGTGTTCAAATTTAAATATGTGACACAAACCAGCCTCAGTGAGTATAGTAAATAAAGTCATACTTAGAAATAGGTTCTCTCGTTTTATTAGTATCACATATCATAGTCTCTGAGCACTTTACAAAGGAGACAGGCTGAGTCATATATGATTTCACAGGTCAAGCTTAGCTAAATCAAGGCAATTCTCTCTAAATCAGAACTTTGAAAGTGAGCTGAAAACTGGAGTTCACAGTGGTTCAACACAGTAATTGCTGGTAAAAGTATCCCACACTTTTTTAAGCAAGACAGTCTGAACCTACTGGCCTACCAGAATGTATTTGGAGAAAGCTCAAATGTCAGGGTTAGTGATATTGCTTAGCCTATTCCTCAAACAGAATCTTGACCACTGCATTTTCCTGTATACAGTTCTGAAGACTCAAGGGCATAACTCTTACTTTACTCAATGGATATAGCCCTGCAGCAATCGGTTTCTTCCACGTATTTTCCAGGTGAATACAAAAAACATCACAGAAATATCAGCCTTTGGAATCCAAAGACCCACACCATGGATTGCTGCACATGGTTGTAGAGTTTACTAGAAAATGCGTACTTCCATGATGATTATGTTTCTTGGAACAGAGCTAACAGCTTCTACAGCATAGTGTGCATGAAAGGTGGTTCTGTATGAAAAGGCAATAATGGTTGTCAGCACACAAAGCTTAAATCAAGAGAGAAGTGCAGACTCATTTAAAGCAGTAAGCGCTCCAGGCTCTAGACAAAGTCCAAGCAAGTCTTTTCGTTTGGCAAAACTAGCTGTTTACACAGTGGTGGCCACCCAAAATAGTAGACGTCATAGCAGGTCAGAGCTAACACTGATGGATTAACAAGTATTTTCCCTATTACAAAGTTAGAGCACAGTTTGACTAGCATCTTTCTGTGGCCATGCCAGCCTAAGAACTGTGCATTCCCAACCCTAGTCATTCACTCATTCCTCCCAGTAACCTCTGCCCTTCACACCAGAACAAGTGTTTGTGTAACCAGGTGACAAATTGGACCAATTCCCTCATTCAAATCCCTTCTTTATTGTTAGGTTTATTGTTATTAAGCTGGATCTGTGCCGCAGCTTAGTTTACACTTCAGTGTGACAAGTGATTGCGATGCGTAGGCGTGGGAAGAGAGGAAGGTGGGGAGAGGGATTGCTTAATCCTGAACCATACCTACAAGAGGTTTGCGTGATCACCATTTCTGTGATTGCAATATTGGCTGCTTGCAACCGGAATAGAGAGGGTCAGCATAAGGAGATGCAAACACAACAATGAAAGGAAACAGAGACAGATCTTCTTAAACCCAGGCTCACTTGGAACTTGTCTTGCAATAAGTTTCCTGTTCCTGGAAACAGTACTGTATATAAGAAGTTTCTAATTAACCATTGCATGAAGAATATGTTTATCTCAGTTTCTGTCTAATTAATCTTGAATTCTGGCTAACTACTAGGGCACAGTAGCAGAGTAGTTTGAGGTCTAATTAAATACTCCTGCTAGCAAGCATCCTCTTTCAGAGAGCACTGAAAAATCAGCATAGCTTTTAGATTGGGTCAGTGTGGATAGAGGCCTTCAGTGAGACTTTTAAAGCCGTGAGAACTCTCTCTCTGCTACCCTGAACTAAAAACACAAGTTGGAGAGGTGTTTGATGGAGATGGGGGAGTGCTTAAGAATCATGTAAAAATATACCTTCTGAGCAGAGAGCTTTTGTTTGGCTCTTTTTTTGCCTAGCTGCAATCATAGTCATTGTACAAACAGTGCCCCATTTCTAAGAAAACCACGTGAGAAATCAAATGGCAATATCCAGTGTGACAGGGCTAGCACCAATTTTTAATAAAAATGTATGAATAACACTTTATTATGTGTCTTTATTATGCAGCTAGTAGTATTGCATATATATTCATCAGAAACGCTGCTTCATCTGTAGCTTTTTTTAAAAAATATATTATACCAAGTAAGCAAAGTATATTAGAGCAATCAGAACTCTTTCAAATTCAGCTGGCTTTAGAGTTGCAAAAGAATAATTTGTACTGTCAGCACCTTCACTGACAAGTTCTCTCTCTAACATAGGAACCATGCTAAACTGGATTTTACTATTCAAATAATTGCGAGCTTTATTTAAAAAAAAAAAAAAAATGCCCAAAGCACAAACTTTGACAAACCCATGTACTATAGCTTGGCCTAGAAACTGATAATTATCATACACTTCCTACCACAGGTTATTCTAAATAACAAAATTAATAAGAACTGGATTCCATGTCTCTATGCCCTATATCTGCTCCTCGGCCCAGCAAGTTTGCCTCAGCTCTCCCCTCATATTGCCATGCAGACTAACAATGCATTACCACAACTCTTGGTTGTGGTCTATAACTCTTGGACCCCATAGTCCTCCTTCCCGTGTTGCCCTGCCTGACTTAGACGTAAGAGTGTGCCCATTGCCCAGGTGATGCTGGCCAGATGGCTGCTGCCCAACATAGCAGGCAAGAGTGAGTTTTCTATTTTTTTCCTTACTCTGGCATTGAGTAAAATGCTTTTACCTACATAGCTCCCAATCATCCCCAAACTTGTAAGAGTACAACTGCACCAAGTTACTCTTATATTCAGTGCTTTTCTAACAGTACGTATATAAATCAAGTCTTTTATTATACCAAATTTTGACATCAGAGTGAAGTGACAATACTTCTGTATGAAAGGTTACTTGGATCTTGCTTAATGGATTAGTGAAAGAAATACAACACTTAATGTGTTAGCATTGAAACACTTACAAAGCAAGTAAAAAGGCTTTTTCAGAGTCCAGTGTCTTTTAAGAGATTAGTAAAATCAGGTTGTGTTTTTCGAGATGCCTAAAGAATTGACATTTGAGAACATTCTCTCGGTTGTAATGCTAGAGTAAAATAAATGGAAAGCTAACAGTAACTACAGTGTAGTAAATATGATTGCAAATAGATATGTTTTAGAAGCACACCATAATTCGTAGCTTGGAGATAAAAACAGCCTGAGAGCTTTACTTGAAGAGAGAAGCTCTATTCTGTGGATAAAGTTCTGATGCTGTCGTTCACAGAATCACAGAGTGGTTGAGGTTAGAAGGAACTTCTGGAGGTCATCTAGTCCAGCCCTGCCCTGCTCAAGCAGGGCCACCTAGGGTTGGTTGCCCAGGACCATGTTCAGATGGGTTTTGAATATTTCCAGGGATGGAGACTCCACAACTTCTCTGGGCAACCTGCGCCAGTGCTCATTCACCCTCACAGTAAAAAAGTGTTTCTTGATATTCAGAGAGAACCTCCTGTGTTTCAGGCCCATTGCCTCTGGTCCTGTCACTGGGCACCACTACAAAGAGCCACTGATCACCACCCTCTGGGCCTGACCATTCAGTCAGTTTTCAATCCACCTTACTGCCTGTTTACCCAGCCCATACTTCATCAGCTTCTCTATAAGCATGTTGTGGCAGACAGTGTTGACAGCCTTACTGAAATCAAGGTAGAAAATATCTACTGCTCTCCCCTCATCTACCAAGCCAGTAGACAGCTTGGTAAGATACCCTTCATCACAGAAGGTTATCAGGTTGGTTAAGCATGACTTCCCCTTTGAGAACCCGGGCTGACTACTCCTGATGACCTTCCTGTCCTTCATGAGTCTGGAAATGGTTTCCACCATGAGGTAAGGCTGCATCCCATCAGGACCAATGGACTTATTTATGTCCAGTTTGCTTAAGTATTCCTTAACCTTATCCTCTTCCACCAAGGGTATGCCGTCCTTGCTCCAGCCTTTCCCCCTGGTCTCCAGGTCCTGGGACTTCTGAAGGCTGGTCATACTAGTAAAGACTGAGGGAAGAAAACATTCAGTACCTCAGCCTTTTCAATGTCCTGTGTCACTGGGCCCCTGCCCCATTTAGCAGCAGACCCACATGTTCCCTATTCTTTCTTCCTTTTGCTGTTTATGTACTTACAGAAGGCCCTCCTGCTGCCTTTCTTGTTGCCGTTCTTGTGCCTTATTCCCTCATCAGACTCAGCTCCAGTTGGTCTTTGGCTCCCCTAACCCCATCATTGCATGCTCAAGCAGTGTCTCTATATTCTTCTCATGTTACCTGTTACTTCTTCCCCCTTCTGTGTACTTACTTTTTATGTTTGAGTTTTCCCAGAAGCTCCTTGTTCATCCATGCAGGCCTCCTGGCATCTTTGCTTGACTTCCTGCTCATTGGGATGGACTGTTCTCGAGCTTGGAAGAGATGATCCTTGAATATCACCCAGCTTGCCTGGCTCCCTCTTACCTCCAGGGCCTTATCCTATGGGACTGTCGTCGTTTAACCCCAGCCAGCAACTAAACACCACGCAGCCGCTCACTCACTCCCCGCCACCCAGTGGGATGGGGGAGAAAATTGGGAAAAAGAAGCAAAACCCATGGGTTGAGATAAGAACGGTTTAATAGGACAGAAAAGAAGAAACTAATAATGATAATGATAACACTAATAAAATGACAACAGTAATAATGAAAGGATTGGAATATACAAATGATGTGCAGTGCAATTGCTCACCACCCGCCAACTGACACCCAGCTAGTCACCCGAGCAGCGATTCCCCGCCCCCACTTCCCAGTTCCTATACTAGATGGGACGTCACATGGTATGGAATACCCTGTTGGCCACTTTGGGTCAGGTGCCCTGGCTGTGTCCTGTGCCACCTTCTTGTGCCTCTCCAGCTTTCTCGCTGGCTGGCCATGAGAAGCTGAAAAATCCTTGACATTAGTCTAAACACTACTGAGCAACAACTGAAAACATCAGTGTTATCAACATTCTTCGCATACTGAACTCAAAACATAGCACTGTACCAGCTACTAGGAAGACAGTTAACTCTATCCCAACTGAAACCAGGACAGGGACTCTTTCAGGCAGATCCCAGAAGAGGCCAAATTCTGCTCTCCTGAAGTCCAGGGCTGTGATCTTGCTTTTTGCCCTGCTCCCCCCTTTTAGGATTCTGAAGTCCACCATCACTGCAGCCAAGGCTGCCTTCGATCTTCACATCCCTGACAAGCTCTTCCTTGTTTGCAAGTATGAGGTCCAGCAGGGCATGTCTTCTCATTGGCTCCTCTGTCATTTGTGTCAGGAAGTTGTCATCAGTGCCCTCCGGGAACCTCCTGGATTGCTTATGCCCTCCAGGTATCGGGCTGGTTAAAGTCTACCATGAGGATCAGGGCCTGTGAACATGAGGCTTCTTCTAGCTGTCTGTAGAAGGCCTCATCTACTGTTTGCCTGATCAGGCAGCCTGTAGCAGACACCCACCACAGTGTCACCCATACTGGTTTGTTCTTTAATTCTCACCCATAAGTCCTCAGCTGGCTCCTCGTCCATCTTCAGAAGAGCTCCATGCACTCCAATTTCTCTCCCACATAAAGGGCAACTCCACCTCCTCGTCTTCCTCTCCTGTCCTTCCTAAAGGACCTGTATCTCTCCATTACAATACTGCAGTCACGGGAGCCATCCCACCACATCGCCATGATCCCAACAAGACCATAGCCCTGCAGTCACACACAGATCTCTACTTACATTTATTCCCCATGCTGCACACATCAGTGTACAGGCACTTCAGATAGGTACTCTGGCATGCCAATTTCCCAGAAAGGGTCTGGGGATTTTTCCCAAATCGGTGTCTTGTAAGCACTTCCTTGCTTACCTGCAAATGCTTGAGGTGACCCCATTTAAGCTCTGTTTTGTTGGTTCTGTCTTTGCCTTCATTCACATCCCCCCAGGCCCTTTGCTTGTCAGCCCTGTCCATCATTCCCTCACAGGCAGCTGGTAATACTCTTCATCTCACATCACTCCCAGTTTAAAGACCTTCTTACCAGGTCAGTCATCCTGCTGGCAGAGATATGTGTGCCTCACTTAGTGAGGTGGATCCCATCTCTCCCAAGCAGATGCTGATCCTCAGACAGGGTCCCACGGTCACAGAAACCACAACTCTATTGCCAGCACCAGCTGCACAGCCAGCACAGCTGCACAACCAGTGCAGCTTGGTTCGTTCCTTCCAGAAACATGCCCTGAACATAAGAACTGTGAAACGTTTAGCGCTTTTTTATAAATATGTAAAATTCACTTAGAGTCAGCTTTTTAAAATGCTTCTTTAAGTGATATTAAACATATATATCTATATATTACTGTGGAGCATATAATACTTCAGATGATAACAGCTATAACATGTATGTCCTGCTTAAAAGAACAAACTTATTTAAAGAACAGGCATTCAGCTTATCCAATACCATTTCACCCTCAAAAAGCTTTGGCCAATCTGTCAGGTCTCAGTGAAAATTACCAAGGAATTCAAAAGCCAAGGAAAGGGAGAACAGACAGCCAAGGTACATAATTTCCTTAAGGAACAGCAAGGTTAAATATTCAGTATGCTATCATGATCCTAGGTAATATAAAATCTATGGGCCTAAAAGCCAGTCTGACAGCCTTCACAGACTGATCTCATTTACCTGCCTCATCTACACCATAATCTGAACAATGTCAGAGATGTTACCACAGCATTGGACTAATATGAGTGAGACCAGGCTCAGGCTTTATAATTTCATGAAGTCACTGGGTTATCTGAATGCATAATTTCCACCACAAAAACATTAGTATTTGAATTCAAGTTTCTATATGTTGACTTAAAGGTCCCCCTACCTAATTCTGAAGATAGCCTTTTGCAAGCAACTATTTGCAGTGGTTTTATTTATGATTGCTGATGTTCCTGCTGTAGGAGCACCATTACCAGGTAAATCCACAGCCTTTGCTGCAGGCTGAGATTCCTTACTGCCTGGAGTGAATTTTAAATGTAAACTATGCTGTCCAGCCGTTAGTGATCATTTTTTTTGACAAAGTGAAAAAAGCAGCAGTAATAATAACAATAAACAAAGCCCACACTTTTAGTAGTGGAAATCTATAAATATGTATGCCTGTCAAGAGCCAAAACTACATTCAGAATTGCTAGTGCCCTCTTCAATTTTCTATGAAGGGAATCGGTTTAAGTCAGTAAGCCAGACAGCCTGGCAGACACATTTGACTTGTAACTATGTCAAGAAAATACGTCGGAGTAAAACTAACAGAAGAACCTAAGAGGATAACTTTACTGTAAGTACCAGCTGAAGATGGCCTTTTGGTATGTCCCTCAGACTGATAGGGACAACTGTGGAGTTGTGTCTCTGCTGAGTCCACACAGATAGAAAAATGTCACTTTTTATGGCCTGCTGCCCTCTCTAGGAAGCAGATATTCAGACATGTATCACACCTTAGTGTCACTTGAAACAAGTACCTTACCCAAAGCTCACTGAAGTCAGTGAGAGGTTTTCCATTAACCTTGCAGTGTTTTAGGTCAGGCTTTAAGGCTCTTTAGCACCTGTCTAATTATAAGCACATCAACATGGTGGCTGACATCCAGGGGACTACCCCTGTGCCCAAAATGTTAATAAATCAAGGCTTAATTGAAGACCCTCAAATGTTACAGTCGTAATAATAGTGGAAAAAAATCAGAAAAGATTATTCAGTCCTATCTATTAAATCTCCTAAATGTAAAACATTTACTAGTCTTAAAGAGAAAGAAGGGAACACTTTTGCATATATATCTTCAAGTATATTAAAAACAATGAGAACCTTATAGACAATCATGAGGGCCATAGGTAAGGAAACAAGCTGTGTTACCCTATGTCTCCTACTAGCTGGATGTCTCTGGAGGCTGGTCACCAAGAGGTAACACTAGATACGTAGACTTAGGTGACATTTAGATTACATGAATTAAAATTATAACAAAAGCTTTAAATGAAAAGGGCTGAATAACAGTATGCAACAAATATATTTTCTACTTCTCTACCCCCTGAAACATCACCACATTGCCAGTCACATTTCTACAAATCCTGTATGGCCTTTTGCCCATATGTTCAAGCACACATTGAATAGGATCTTTCAAGAACATCTTTTCACAGAGAGCTTTTATTAAGAAACAATATAAATAGCATAATAAAAATGTCATAGCTTGGGGGGGGGAGGAAGATTGCAAAGTGAAAAACAGCAGCACAGTATCAGTGTAAACACAAACCAAGAAAGACAAGGAGAGTTTTGTTGATCAGGTTACTCCTCCTGCCAGGAACAAACATTCTCCATGTTGTGCAGAAGTGACAGCAAATGGACTCATGTGCAGTGGGTGGGTGCAATGAAAAGCTGTTATTTTTTGATTGTGCCAAAAACATTTTGTTTCCTTTGTATCAAAGAAAGATCTAGATTAATCTAAGGTGAAGAATCTTAAAATACATTTTCAGAGCCATTTATAAAGATCCATATACCTTTTCTGAAAACAGGAGGAGAGAACCTATTTATCACAAATACTTTTTTGACCACCACTTTGCCCAAAAAAATATTTACGTGTCAGTCTGTTGGCCCCAGAGATAAATAAATGTCCAAGTCTCCCTTTGAGTCATTTTGTGTATATCTGACAGAATGCATCAAGGCTTCATCTAGATCTTCTGCTTTGTTATTCTTTTCCAAATTCTATCTATTTCCCCCTGTATCTGAAATTTTGCATAATTTGCAGCAAGTTAGTTCACCATGCAGAGCCTCTCCTGCGCAGCAATCAAACACATTTGCATCTGTGCAAATTTCTTGCAACTAAGCCTGATCTATGTCAGATAACCAGATCACCAACCCAGATTTTGGAATACACAAGACAGCGTGTGCTGTCAGTTTTGCTGCAATGAGCTGGATGTTCTGTATGGACATAAATCCTACATAGGCTTTATAAATTATGTACTTCTATGGAGTGCAAATTTTGATAAACTTGCTTACCAGAAACTTGCTGGAAGATAATTTTATTGGAAGAAACTATTTAAAGCACTGTCCTGAATAGAGTTGAATTTTACCATATACTCGAACACTTTACAAAATCAGAGTACAAATTCCTCTGACATCCTCAGAAACCAGCTGCCAAGGGTACGAAGTATGAAGTAACAGCAGAAGCACCGTGGAAGATGGAGGAAGGGAGGCAGTAGTCACTAGGCCTAATGCTGGCCCTGGAAGCTGGCTGTCCCTTAGCAGCCTGTATAAATAATGAAGAGAAAGACATTTTGGTAGATGCATGACACCTAGAGTAGAGCAGGTGTGAGTGCCCTCAGGTTGCCACTGGAGGAGGCAAGAAAAACTGCCATCCTTCAGCTGAAGTTAGTCTTTGCGAATGCTCTCCTTAATCTTTGAAATACCAACTTCAGTTAGACCATTAGCACTGTTTTGCATGGGCAGAAATATTTAATAGAATTTATTTCTGACCACAGGTTAATTGAAGTGTAGGAGGCTAAAGCTGGTCCTATTTTTGCTTCTTCCATGTAATCCTCAAACATTTGAAATTCTGCAAAACACGGATACAAGAAAAGAATTTTCTTTCACAACAGCCTTAGTAATGACTTGGGTATTTAGTAATGATTCAGGGAAGCAGATGCCACATATTAAAGAACACAGGAATGAAGAAGACATGGTAGAGCTTGGAGTTGTGTATATCCTTCAGTTGAGAAATGGCTGTCAACAAAACTTATCATTTGGTTATAATTATTATTTCTCTACCCTTTCTACAGAGCTGAATGAATTTAATCTGTTGCAGACAGAGGTGCTATTTAAGGTCATGTTTCCTACTGTTAGGTATGCTTTAAAAATAAGAACAGAAAAAAAAGTTTCCTTATTGTCTTCGTTCTCTATGCACTGGTTTGGTAAATTTTTTTATATGAGAAATTAGGAAGCAAAGCCTTAAATTGAAGCATTGTCAGGCACTGGACTCCAGAGAAAATCCAGAGAAAATTCCAGAGAAAAACTATATGCCATTAATTTATTTCTATAACAAGAAATGCAAAATCTGATTTTTAGGAAAGAGTGTGAGCTGCCAGCCAGCTAGCAGTGCACTTTTATTCAGTATAGTGCCTAGGCAAACGATTAACTTTAAGCAAATTCTCCAGTTTCATTGATCTCGGAACATTTTCCTGAGGTCAGAGTCAGAATTTGATGAACAGGCCTGGATTTAAACATACGCTGATTTACAGTCTGAATATGAATCAGTATCAGAATTTTGCTTTTAGGATCCATTAATAATAGCTGGTACTGTACTGCAGGACAGCAGCGTCAGAATATATGAACTCTTAGCCCTTCACACCTTCATCACTGATGAGATGCAGTCAGCATCAGCTCAAGTGACCTGGGGGGTCGTGCCATGTTAGTTCTTTTCCTGGTTTAAATCTGATTCCTTTATGAAGTGGAAAAAAACAGGGTTGATTTTATTTTTTTAAATATCTAGCTTTTTCCTAGCCTACCAAAAGCAGGTATTACTGTCAATTAATTGCTTCCTTTATTATTATCCTTTTTTTAAATGAAGATGTGAAAGCTGTGGATTACTGTACATAGTGACAATGACACAGCCAAGAGATATGTGAAAAAAGCAATATGGGAATACAGAAGCATTTATTAAGATGACATACAAATATGCTGGTGTATTTAGATTATGCAGAACCTTTAAATGTCTGTGGTGGATAAAAGTGAAGTTTAAGATGATAAAATAACTGACAAATGAAGCAGATATTAATGTTTATTATATAGTTACATTTGTCATTTAAGGCTATTAAATAGTTACATTTGTCATTTAAGGCTGTAGATTTTACATGAAATGTATTGCATGTAAATAGTAAGATACATTATAGATCCCTCACTGTTTCCATTTTTCTGTTAGTAAAACTTTTCTACCAGTCTGAAAGAATAAGAAGGATCTTCAGGCTTTTGAGATAGCAATCAGCATGTGCTGAAGTGTGGGAAGTTTGACAAAACAGCACATAGGAGGAACACATATCAAACCAGAATGACTGAGAAATGACAGAGAAACATGAAACCTGACAGCTTACCCTGTAAAGAAATTTAGCATATAGAGGATGAGAAGCCATGCTGGAGCTCTGAAAGTGAAAAAGAAGATTAGTGCTGTAGCCAGGTGTCAGGAGCGCAAAGTCTCCAGCGGCTTTTGAGGACTCCAGTGTGAAGTCACGAAACCAAAGACAAAAATTCTATTCTCAGTAGATGTCATCTACGCCCTGCAGATGTCAGGTCAGCACCTCGGAGAGACTTTTGTCTTTGTCCTCATAACAAATTCTTCAGAAGAGCAATGAATTTGCTTCTGAAATTCTCCAGATGGATTTTCCTGCTGAACATTCTTTACACTGTGTTCATTTCCACTCTCATTTCAGGCAGCATCCCCTGTGCTATTTTTATGATGATGTGCTAGCCTGCGTCCTTAGCAGAGGCTCAGAAAGGCTTCTTGCAGGGAAGTGAGGAAACATATAAGAGAAGCCTGGTCCTAGGACAGCAGTGCAGTGGAAAAATGGCTCCTGCACTTAACATGGAAAAGCCAAAGGAATGCTCCTACTTACACTTCACCTTGTTTATCAGGCATTGGTAGGCAAAAAACACCTGACACGCATTCTCAGGAGACAGTATGAGACGGTATCAGATGGGCTGTATGATATGAGACCGTACCTCAAGCAGGAGAAAGGTTGACATAGGAGGAATTATGTTGCTATCCCACTGGAGACCTCCGAATCTTAGGACACGCCAGTTTTAGGTCTCTGCACCAGCAGGTTCCTCGAATGTTGCTCCAACACCTACTCTGTATAAACGCGCCATCAAAAATTTCCAGCAAACTAACTGGAAACTTTCTCAAATAATTCCATTTTCTTCTTCCACTAGATTGCAAAAAAGTTTGGGGTTTGGGTTTTTTGTTTTTTTTTTCAAGAATGGGAAAAAACATAAAATTCACTGCATTTTTTTTCAAGTGGGAAAAACCTACTGTCACATTCTTAATAGAAAAACATGGCTGCATTTCTACATTATATCTCTTTGTGAAAATACACAACACTTAGCCTATGAAAATTATTGTAAAGTGATAGAGGAATAATTTCAGGAGACTCTTGTCAAATTATTAGCAACACTCTCCATAGAGAACCACAAAGAAAAGGGAAATCTCATAAAATACAAAAGGGCAAAGCTCTGAAAGAAAGTTATGTCTTAACATTCATTTTCTACTTTCCTTCTCTGTTCTCAACCACAGAAACCTCCTTTTTCATTAAATTATCTGCCAGTAGAGAAATATGTGGAATTACTATGCACAAGAGCACATTGCTACTTTAATATTCTACACTATTTATAAGACAGCACAAGGCACAGTTTTTGACTTTTAAATACTGGCAAACCAAATAATTTTCAATTCTTAGGCATTTATCCATGTCAAATTTAGGACATATTAAATTCACCATCACATCCTGAGATCTTTTTGCTCAGAAAGATATCAGATCAGATTTCCATTTACGCTACATTTACATTTATATCCATTTTAAAGACCCTTTTCTCTGCCAGAATGGTTTAAAGTGACCTTGCTAAAAGAAAGTAGGGTCTATACTGGACTTTAAAAAGCTGATTATTCAAAAAGGCATTGATTATACAGCAAAGTACACTGTATGACACAACCTCAGCTGGCTCATATTGTTGTAGTTTCATTTACAGCAGTCGTTATGTGGGTTTCCCTCAGCTGGAGATCTAGTCATGTATATTTTGTCTAATTAGAGGATATATATTTTAAGCAATAACACACAGAGCTCTATCGTATATATTTGGCAAATATTTCTGCACTTCAACCAACTGTGGAAACTGTGAGTTTGCAAGCTAAACATAACAATTACAGCCAAACTATATCCATACCCTCCATTGTCTTGGAGATAATCCATGCTTATACCATTGTATCTGAACACAGAATATTATGAGGCTATAATTTATATAGATCAGCACTAATTATTATGAAAAGACTCAGGTAGCTAAAGCTTATTTTTTTAATACCAGACCTGATTTTCACTGTCACCTGCAAGGATGGAATTGAATGTTCAGACAGTGAAGAGTCTCACCTCCCTTTGGATTCTGGACATAGGTCTCAAGGAGAATTCACACAGTTCAGGACAGACAGTACATTTCATCCCAGCAACACTAACTCCTGTCAGTGATGGCAGATGAAAATGGGGTTTGGGTTTTTTAAATTAAAAAGCCTGTATTATTAAAATCAGTTGGGACTGAAGGCCCATTTGTGCCTTCATTTGCTGTGGTGAAACATCACAGTTATCCCATTGTGCTCTGTGGAATTACTGTAGGGTTTTATTCTCGTAAATGAGAACAGAATTTCTCTCTTAATCCTGTCTTTGAACCTAAGTGATTACAGCCTGAATTGCCTCTATGAATGAGACAACTTCATGTCCCCATTTAACAAATTCTACAGGTTTCACAGAATCATTTTCTGCATGCCTACACTGATTTTACAGGATTTTAACATCGATCAAAAGCTGGATTAAAAAAGAAGAAGAACTCTTCAAATCAGAATGTCCTAATTTTATGCTGGGATGGGTGTCTTCTGTAGTGACAGCCTCCCTGTGGTTCATATTGTTTCTAATGGTCTTAGATGGACACTCCTGAAAACTACTTCTTTGAAAAAAATCAATAAATATACCTTTGTGCTAAAGCACACAAGTGTACAACGAAAACAGAACAAAAGACAGTTGATGAAAACCATAGGTAGTAGCAGGTCCGACTATGTCTTATAATAAGATTCAGATATAACTGCTGCGAACATTAAAGCAGTAAAAGGGGCAAAAATGCACAGCGTATAATTTCAAAGTGACAACAATCAAAGTTCCTTGGAAAAAGAAGAAAAACATTACCCATTTTGTACTTGTTACATAACTGTGCTTGTCCCTGGACATGTTTCACCTGCAATCACACTTCCAGCAGTTTGGTGCAGAATTGTTATTACTTCTTTAGATTTTGTCATCATCATCGCTATTTATTTTTTTAAATGCGACTGGGCTTGCCTGCTTTAGAGAGGTTTTTGAAACATCTGTGTGCATGGTGGACATGGCTATAGTCTCATAATCCTCCTCACGGGAGCGGAAATGACAAAAATGAAATAAAAACTGCAGGTCCCTTTGGAAGTTCTTGTTGAGAAACCCATAGAAGATGGGGTTCACACAGGTAGAGATCATGGCAGTGAGGTGGCAAATCAGGAACAACAGGTTGTGGCTGCAGGTAGTGACTGGCAGAATTTCGTGATTCCAGTCAAACACGATATTGAAGATGGTGAGAGGCAGCCAGCAAACTGCAAATGCGACCACTATTGAGATCAGCATGATGTTGATCCTTTTGGTTTCAGAGGATCTGTACTTACTGTCTCTCATCTTGTCCATCATGTTGTTCCTTTTTTTTAATCGTATGTATATCTGCAGAAAATTCAACAAAGAGAAACATGGGGGATAATTTAACCTACAACCATCATCTTTGCAAGGATAAACAAACATCAGATGGAAAGAAGTATGTATCGCAAAGGGATTCTCTCTTACCTTCAAGTAGCAAATAAATATAAAACAAAGCGGTCCAAAGTACTGGATCACCAAAAGTGTCGTGGTGTAAGAAAGCCTGGCAGTGTCCAAGGGGAACAGGTCCAAGCACACATATTTGTCCTTATATTCATCAAATGTTATGTTTCTGAAGGGTTCATCCGTTAATACGTGGTAGATCAGGAAAGGCAAAGAGGAAGCTGTGGCTAAAATCCATATGGCAGCAATCCCCATGTAGGCATGTCTGTTGTTCGGCCTCCAGCCACGGGGATTGATGATCAGCTGATGGCGTTCGATAGCAATGAGGACTAAAGAAAAGACCGAGACGGTGATTGAGGCACATTGCACGAAAGGATTCAATTTGCACATGGCCTCCCCAAAAATCCAGTGGTCCATTAAAGTGTACACAAAGGTAAAGGGAAGACACATGATGGTCACTAGAAGATCAGAAAAGGACAGGTTGACAATGAGGATGTTGGTAACATTGCGCATCTCCTTTTGTTTCAGAATAATAACAATCAAGGCCAGATTCCCGGAGACTCCCAGAATTATCACAGTCCCGTAAGCCAAGGCCAAAGTGAAGACCATGGCCAAAGGCACACGGCAGTCCTCATCCTCAAACTGCAAGATCTGCGAGCTCTTCTCCGAAAAATTCAGGTGACCGGATATATTTCCCCGGGGGCCGAGAACCGAAGTATTCATGGTGCTTCCGACTCGCTCCACGACGCTCACAGCCGCCCCAGACCGTTCCCGGAGTTCAAAACACGCCCATCAGCCCGCCAGGAGAGCCCGGCCCGAGCCCGCTCCTGGGCGCCGCATCTCCCTCGCACCACCTGGGGAGAAGGGAAGAGGCAGGGCCGGTCACCCCCGCGCGCCGAGCCCGCCCGCCGCCCCCACGCCCGCCTCCCTCCCACCCCTGCCCCGGCGCGGAGCGGCGGCCCGCCCGGGTCCCGCGGGGGCGCGGAGCCGCTCCGGGCTCCGCGCCGCCGCCGCCGCCGCCGCTCTCCCCGCCGGTGGGGATTGCCAAGCCAGCGGCCGGGGAAAACCCCGCGGGAGGAGGGCGGCGGCGGCCGGCGCCCCGTCCGAGGAGGCAGCGGGGGCTGCCGTCCGGGGGAAGAAAGGCGGAAGGCAGGGTCGAAACGCGGGTCTGCAAGCGGGGGACGCGACCCCTTCCCGGCCCTTTCCCGCCGGCATAAGTTACGGGAAATACCGAGCTGAGAAGCAATTTCGGTCTTCCACCAGCATAGCCTTTAAGTGATGTTTTACATCTCCTTCTCACAAGTTTGATCTGCAAAGGTCTGCTTTCTCAAGCTGCTCTACGTGGAATTATATCCAGCCATCGCAGGAGGGGGAAAAAACCCCATCTGACTAATGTGAGGGGCAGAAAAATTAACTCCAGAAATTGCTGCATTCTTTTTTACCGAGTACATACACTTGATGTTGGGTGACCGAGTGCCGACAGCAGCGCTGGCACTGAGTCAAAGGCACATCAGGGACTCTGAACACCTTAATCTCAGCTAGCAGGGCTGTGCAGCAAAGAAAGAACAAAACAAGACGAAAGACAAAAACCAGCAGAAATTAAACACTGCAGAAAATTTCTTTACCCATGCAACACAAATAGGCATGCCTAAATCACCACCCCTTTGCAAGGCCTTGGATTTTAAAATCAGAGAAATGCAGGGATATGCATACAGGAGGAAAAAAAAAAAAAAAGATAGCTAACCTGACACACCTTTACTCCAACTCACCATTAGTGGCAGCCACACCGAATCTGGAACTTTCTCTCTGCCCACTCTCCCATGAGCTAAATTTATTGCTCACTTAACCTTAGGTTATGGTAATGAAAGTAATGCCACTTAAAATTCACACAAGTGGGTTTCAAACCCGGTGCCATATGGCACTTATCACAAAAGCTGTAAAAACATTGCCAACTAAAATGTACTTCATTAAAAGTTACCCTGAACGGGTGAGCTTTTGGTCTTAAATGATACTTGATATAAATCTCGGTTCCATCTAAGTGTCCGGAGCAGAATCGTCTTTGTTGCTGGTGGCAGACACCCTTTTAACCAGCCGCGTGCTGGGGACCAGGGCAGGGGCTGCCTCCTCACTGGGGCAGGGCCAGCGTGTGAGGGCTGGGCTTGCAGCTCCAGCTCCTCCTGAGGGTCAGCCAAAGCGTGACCATGCCAATGCCGTGTCTTCTCACTGGCATCATGAGCTCACCTCAGCTGGCTCTGCTGGTTCTTCATAATCACCACATGGCTACGTGAAACCACGACAGGCGATGTGGCTTGCCTCTGAGTGACATTTTACTGTCAACATTAACATCAGTGATTTCGGACAAAAGGCATCTCTGCCTGAGGTTTGGCTGCTCTGATTTTCAAGCTAGCTAGGCATGCACCTGAGCATTATCTCTCAGACGTGCTGCCTCTGCTAACTAAATTTATCAGGTCTCCCTAATCCATGAAGTGTGGTTTAGGGTCCGATAAAGAACCTCCCACCCCCAGGGCCTCTTGAAGCATCGCTTCAGCCAGAGCCAGAAGTAGGTGCTTTACCCAAAGGGCAAGCATGTGGGTGATGTGAAGCCAGGACTCCTCAATTCCAACAGTATGACCTTATCCCAGCCTGAAAATCAATGTCTGGATTTAATCATGATCTCCACTGTCACTCATATAGCACGAGGTGGGCAGTCCAGCCCTGGGACTTGATGGGCCGACAGCAGGAGCAGAGTGGGCAAGGAGCCATGTCCTGCAAGGAGAGAACCAGGCAGGTTTTCTCACCAGCTGGGACCAAACTGCACCCAGCAATGAGGTGTCCTAGGTTTCAGGCTCTTGGTTCTTCTTTTCCCTTAGCCAAGCTCTGCTCTTGCTTATTTATTAAATATCAAACTCAAAACCAGAAAATGCCACTGCTGCTTCTTCCCTCGCCTCTCCCCATAGCAGAGGTGCAACCTAAGAGCATGGCTGGGAACCAGGTCAGAAACACAGCACTGCTGGCAAGTGACAAGGAGTCCTTCCTCTCTGCCCACCTCTCCAAAATGGACCAGACATCAGGAGGGGATGAAGCTGCATCTCCTGGACAGCTGCACTGTTACCTGTCCCCTACCGCACCAGCTCCCAAACCATGAGGGAGATCCCTCCCCATCCTGGGTGCTGGCATGGGGTGGGGAGAGCCCACAGCCCTGCAGACCCCTCTGGGTGATTGCACAGTGTCCCCCACCACACATACCCTTCTAACTCTCCAGGAGGATTTTGGTCAGAAGTTTAGCACCAACAGGCAGAAAGGGTGAAATAATGTGCTGTGAGGTGACTGGAAATGCACTGTAAAACTATTGGAGCTCTTCAAAAGGAAGCCCGAAATGCTGTCAGCCCAAGCCGGTGGTTCACCCAGCCACCTACAAGTCCAACCTGGAGCCTGCCCCTCCCTGGGATTTTGTCATCTGCACCTAAGAGAGCAAGCAAACACCAGCCTAACCGGCACGCAACCACTCACAGTTACGGGAAAGCAACCGCAGGGGAAACTCACCTTGCAACTGCTCTGCCTGTCTGATCTGCTCGGGGGCCGGCTCAGGAGGCTGAATGGAGAAGAAGGAGTAGGGAAAGGGGAAGGATCCTCTGGTATTCCTCCAGCTGAGATCCTAAAGATTGGTGAGGAAGGCTGGAGACTCCCCCTTAAAGACGAACTCCACCTTATCCCAGTATCACATGATGGTGCTCTGCTGAGCAGGTCCTGAAAATCTCACTGCAAGCACATCACCTTTAAATTACACATCTGGGGGTGCGTTGCCTAGTAATTCCGAAATAAATGCAATCAAATATTGAAACAAAAGAGGAGGGGGGAGAGCGCAGGGAAAAGCTCAGAAGGGAGACAGTTTCAAATCGCTGTCTGGCTGTTTCAGCATTTTGTCTGCAAGTTATTGCCATCTTGTGGCCAAACTAAAGATGGAAGTAGAAGCTTTATTGGAAAGGGGACGAGGAGGCGATTTTAAGTATAAGGAGCAAGTTACAAAGTTCGGGTTTGACTTTTTAAACCAGTACAACCAGCTTCTGGTCTGTATTTATCATGAAGAGTGATGACTGGATTAATAAGAATTGTCAAGTTGCTGTTCTTGCTATTTTTTTTCAGCTAGAAGTAATAAGAAACTATTTTAAAAATAAATTAAGTCACTAAAGTATCAAACCTCAAGAAAATACAGCTGTCACTGTGGCCCCTGTGGGTATTTTTCTGATTCATCCCAGCCAAGTGGTTCACCATCCTGGATGACCCGTGAAAAAGAAAGGCAGGTTCATACAGAGCAGTGAGATATTCCAGGGAGCTGGAAGGAAAATGGAGCCCTGAAAATAAAGAACAAATCTCCACAGTGAGGTACAGAGCTAGAAAGGTGGTGGCTGTTGCCTTGGCCAGCTCTTCTACTTATTTGGAAAGCTCCAGTTCCCAGCAACCAGAATTTTTTTTTTTTTAATGCAGCTGGCATGAGTAGCTCTGCAAACTGCTACCAGCTATAGGAGGAAAGTTTACTGTTTACTGGACAAATTCGTAAAAAGCAAAATGAAAAATTTTATTTTCCATTTGCTCTTTTCATGATCCGGAAATGCCTTACTCTCTCACTCACAAAAAGCACTGCTGCAGAAGATCTACTTCTATGGGCATAAAAACCAGTGAGTTTGGAAGTCCGAGAGAAGTTACCCAGATAAACTTAAGCAGCACTTTGAAAATGCCCTGAAAAACCCTGCAGGCTGTATCAGGAGTTTGGATTTCTTGGAAAACAGAAGTGCACTAACTGTTCCAAGGCTCCAGATTAATTTTTCAAGTGTAAGGAGATACATGATCTTACATTCTTACCTTCAGGCATATTTCTATTGTATGGCGACACTGTTACATCATCAATAATTCTCAAGTGAGGAACCATGTTAATTATAGCTAAAAAATTAGTTGCACACAATAAATGATTGTAACATTTTTTGCAGTATGAGCCTCATGGGAAGGTTTCAGAAGCCAGCACTGAGGTTGATGTTTGCACTGTATTTCCAGAAGCTCGGCTCAACTGCATTGTAACTGCAGTCCTCGATGTGAGAAAGGAAAGTGCAGGCATGCCCCAAGGTTGCTGACATTTTAACAGCAGCAGCCAGAAGGTAAGTACAAGCTATATACAATGCCTCTCAAGAACTTCAGTCATACGTGGGTCATGAACATGCACCGGTCTCCATCTGAGCAGAGCAAAAGTGGATACACTCAGGCAGAGATCTAAGCTGAAGATCCCATAAAGAGCATATTTCTGTCTGAAACAGTGACACTCCAGGACATGTAGAACTGAGGACTCATTGCTGTGGATGTGGAATGACCCATTCACATTACAAAAAAAGGAGAATTATTGTCCAACATAGAGATTTTAAAGGACAATAGATGTATTGCTAGGCAGGGAAAAACTCTTTTTTTATGCCAGGATGATCCCGCTACTTCCCTGTAATGCTTTTACCCATATGGGCAAGATGGCTATTTTAAAAATTAAAATAAGCATTATGTGATACAGAATTGTAGTACTCTGCCAACAGGTATCCAGAGCACAGATACATTTTTAGGACCAGTTCAGAATAAGAGGCTTGGGTTTATATGACAAGGTTTTGGTAGCAGGGGGGCTGCAGGGGTGGCTTCTGTGAGAAGATGCCAGGAGCTGCCCCCATGTTGGACAGAGCCATTTTCACCCGACTCCAAAATGGAGCCACCGCTGGCCAAAGCTGATGGGCTCATCAGGGATGCTGGTGGTGCCCCTGTGATGATAACATATTTAAGAAAGGGTAAAAAGTGCTGCATACCAGTTGGGAGAGAGAGGAGTGAGAAAAATGTGAGAGGACCAGCCCTGCAGACACCCAGGTCAGTGAAGAAGGAGGGGGAGGAGGTGCTCCAGGCGCCAGAGCAGAGATTCCCCTGCAGCCCGTGGTGAGAACCATGGTGACACAAGTTGTTCCCCTGCAGCCCATGCAGGACCATGGTGGAGCAGATATCCATGCTGTGGCCCGTGGAGAGGAGCCCACGTTGGAGCAGGTTTTCTGGCAGGACTTGTGACCCCACGTGGGACCCACGCTGGAGCAGTCTGTGCCTGAAGGACTGCAGCCCGTGGAAGGGACCCACACTGGGGCAGTTTGTGAAGAACTGCAGCCCGTGGGAAGGACTCACGCTGGAGCAGTTCGTGAAGGACTGTCTCCTGTGGGAGGGACCCCATGCTGGAGCAGGGGAAGAGTGTGAGGAGTCCTCCCCTTGGGGAGGAAGGAGCGGTAGAGACAACATGTGATGAACTGACTGCAACCCCCATTCCCCATCCCCTGTGCTGCCCAGGGGTGTGGGAGTGTAGAAGATTCAGGAAGAAGGAGTGAGGTTGAGCCTGGGGGGGGGGGGGGGGGGCGGGTGTTAGTTTTCTCTTTGTTTCTCACCATTCTACTCTATTTTTAATGGGTTAACCTACCACAGAGGCATTAATTTGGTGTCCTAGCAAAATCCAAATAGAGAAATGCCATTGTTTCTGCCACAGAAATTTCCAAAGTTTCAGGTAGGTATCATCTTCTTTTCCTCCATTTTGCCATTAGTCATGAGGATCTCCACATCAGCAGTAAATTAAGCGATTAGTAATACTTCACGTTTTAATCATTAATATATACAAGAATTTCAAACATCATATAAACACAGGTGAAGCAAGCCTCACAATACTTCTTTTAGACTACGGAAATATAATAATTACCTATAAGAGATTAAAGATAGATCCTACATGTCACTAAGTGACCTCAACTCACAGCGATGGCAACAAATATTCATAGTTATTCACACTGCAGACAGATGCAAGGTCAGGCTTTAAATAGTGTCGTGGAGCAATGGAAAAGGCTGCCTCAGTCACTGAGTCTTTCAAACATATATTCTATACATACATGTATAACCTGAGTGTTACTACAAGCTTCCTGCTCTGCCATACAGTTGTGTGCCTACCTCAGATGACTGAATCTCCTGGAGCTGTATCAATCTTCTCTGAAGCATTTCACATACATGTGCGCACTAAAACACACTAATAAATAACGACTCTAATAAACAGAGACAGGCTCTTTGCAAACTCTTTCCATTATAGCTATATAAAATACATGTTGTGCAGTAAATGCTGCATAGCATCAGGTAGGTTCTGTAGGAAACTCGGGCTTTAGCAGTTCCTAGCTGTTCTGTGCATCTCCAGTCTCAACACCAAGCTGAATGTCTCGAGCTGGAGCACCTAGCTCACAAAAATGTCAAATGCTTCCTCAGTATCTCTTATTCACTGTCAGGACATGAGAACACTGGAGCAGCAACATAGCCATTGTGTTAAAGATTACCCTTTTCCAGGGAGTAAATTTTTCCAGTGCATCAAAGGCACCCTGGACTGGAAGACTGTGTTTGTTTGTGTGCGTATGTTTATTTGTGTGAAGGCATGACATTGCAAAAAGAGAATAAGTACAATAAACAGAACACAAGTATCTCAACTAAAGAAATAGAACAGCTTGAGTAAAAGAGTACAGAATTTCTTTGAAGCAAAAGCATGGCGAAGGGAACAAGATGTTTTTAAGAAACACATGGAAAAAATATGCCAAGAGATCAACCCATTAAAATTCTCTCTCACTGTAACTCTCAAAAACAGAAAAGAAAAGATGCCATAAAATGAGGCTGTGACTTTCATTACAATGTATTGTCATGTGTTCAGGCAATGCACTCCCTCTGTAAAACTCACAATCCACTGAGTGAAAGAATACCACGAGACTTGTTTCTACACTATATAAAACAAACTGAAGTCACCACTATGGAAATGAATGGAAACACTCTCTGAAGGTTTTTTTAACTTTATTTTTATTGTTTTCATTTCCTAGTAATGAACATCAGTACCATTGAAATACTTGCATTTCACATTATGCTATTCACAGATAAGGGAACTCACGCTCCTTTGGGGCAAAAGTCTGTCATCAGTAGACTAAATAGGCATTTTGCTGTTGAGTACAATGAGAATAGCAGCAAATTCTCTGTTTGGCTAAGAGCATGTTTGTTCTGCAATGACTGCAACTGACACCAAACATAACAACACTTCATTTGACTGCTAATGTCACAAACCCAAAGAAGCTGCGTGAATAATTATGTGATTAATCTCTGCTGAGAGACTTGCTGCTGCAGTTCCATTTTCAACAATACAGCCAAGCTAACTATTGTAAAGCTATCCTGATCATGCGCAACATCACTTAAAGACTGCTCGAGATAGAACCTAAATTATGTCCACCCAGCTAAAATCCTAAGTCACGTTTTCTGCTACAGCTACCCCGCTCTGTCCATTCAGGGTTCAAACTCACATACACTCACACACAAGCTCTCATCTGGCTTCAGATGAAGCAGAAATAGGCCATGTGCTTCAGCATGATCTTCCAGAAGGGACATTAACAGTCAATAACACCAGCCAACACATGTGATGACACAAGTTAGGCAGCAAAAAGGATCAATTACATTCTCACCCTTTATTAGCTCACCGTCAGATGTCCTGCCTTTCATGGCAAAGACATCTGAACCATTGCAAGCTTTTTAGTAGTCCGAGGCTCGCTGCCTTCATGCCCAGCTGCTTTATGTGAGCTAAGAATCTGTGGAAGGGATGGGCCATACAGGAGCCAAGCATTAGTAGTATTTTTAATAGTATTTTGTCATAGTATTTTAATAATATTTTTGTGGGGGATGAACAGCTGGGTTGATGTGTGCATTTCATGATGAAAAGCATTTCAACCAACAGAAATGCTTTATGTGTATCTCACAAAATGCCTCAAACTCTGTAGTAGCTACATCCTACCATTTTAGACTGTCTTGCCTATTGATAGGTGCTCTGTTGGTAGCAGACTTTACAATAACATTAGACTGCGACTCATGGCAAGCTTTCACTCAGGATGACCGACTGCATGCTGTGGAATTTGGACATTAGGTGACTTAGACCTTGGTTTTTTGTGGAATTCATCATTTCTCACCAACTTCAGTTTGAGCCTTTACTTCTTTCACAGTTAGGCTTTAGAAGCTAAATTTTCAAAGATACTGGGATGAGACTCCTGAAGGAAAGATACATTCAGGAATGTGTTAAGAAAATGTCAAAATTAATTTGTATTCTTATAACCACAGAGTTCTCTCCTGTATTTTTTGTTGTGCCCTTCTGACTCTGGAATCCCAGCCTTCCCTCTGCGATGCAGCACTTTTCTTCCCCAGCTCCTCCAGAACGGGTACCTTTCATCATCACCACCTCTTACTTCCTGGAGGACTCCTCCATGGTTTCAACAACCCTATGGAGGCTGGTTTCTAGGGAACTTGTACTACTATCTGTTGTCAGTCCTGACATTAGATACCTTTAATGTCAGTACCTTTCCTATCTCTAGATCACCTATTTTATTATTCACTAGTATTACTGGCAAGACAGAGGTACACAAACAGTGAAAAGGAAAAAATGATAATGGTCTGAATAGTAATTGCCTCTGATGTACGCAAGTAGCAGGGATCAGTTGTCCAAATACAGCTGAGAGAAATCTGGTGTTATTTACAGGTCCAGGGGAGAAAAAACCCAAACCCACACCTGCCAGTACATTGCTGGTTGATGAACTCTCCTGAAATAAGACAACTAACAAAACAAGTATGATATTTTGTTCTTAGAGGAAATTGCTTTGAGCAAGAAACACTTGTCTTACTGACTGCTCTTCCTAAGAAGCATGTAATTTCTCGAGACTGTTTGGGAAACTGTAGTAGTTGACTGCCTGCCTTAGAAACGGTCAACATGGAGGTAGGCTCTTTGTACCTCTACGAAGGTACAATGGCATCCCACATAACCCATGGCTGTGCAATGCAAGAAACCGTAATTTCCCATTTGTGGGCTCTGCCAGCAAATGTAGATTATTTTTGAAGACAAATGTCAGTCTGCTGTAGCCAGAATTTTTCATAGAAAGACAGCGTCTCTAAAACTTCCCTCTTTCCAGGAGGGAACTTCCACTTCAAGCAGTGGGGCCAGCAGTGTGCAAAGCTTCCCCAGAACAAGGGACACCCAGGTAAATCAGTGCCCTGGGAGATGGTTTTAATCACCCCCATTGCAGATTAGACCCAGGGTGGATTTCTATCTTCAGGTCAAATATTTGCGTGAAAAGCTTCAAAGCCATCAGTGTTAGGTGGGAAGATGGTCGAAAATGCTAAGAACAGCTGCTCAGCCCTAAAAAGGATTAATTTTGTTCTCCTTTGTGACTAACAGGAGAACTGTCTTAAAAGGATGAGATGGATTGGCACGTCACTTCCACCTGGCAGCTCCCTGTGCTCCACTTGCACATGCAGTGATTCACCAGCAGTGGGTGGTGAATAATGAAGAAGCGGGCGAAAGAAGATGGGACGCAATCTTCCTCACCATCCTGAGCTCATCCGCTGAAGATGAAGGTTAATTGTTCCTTGCTCATTTACCCTAAAATGAGTATTTTTTAACCTAAGTTAAACAAGGGACCTAACCGGACTTTTTGAAAGTTATTTTACAATATGGTTGCTCCAGCTGTTTTGTCTCTGTGTGGTACAGTCATTCACAGGCTAATTATACTGACAGCTTTTCTGCAGTGTCGTGTTAATATACATCAACTGTCGAAAGAGTGCCTTGGCAAATGGAAAAGTCATTACATTTTCGTGTCAGATTCTGCCACTTGTGCTCCCAGAGACCTGCACGTCACTCAGTTCTCCAGTAGCCCTGTAATTGGACTATGATCAATGACTCTTCTTGCACTAGAAGATAGCAGCTGGTGAGAACAGCAGAATTTGTCTTTTCATGCTTTGTGCTATGACATACCCCCCAACTTTTACGCTTTAAAATACTGCTCGCTTAAAAAAATGCCCTGCCTTCCCACTGATGGCCCAGGTAAAATTAAAACCACCCTTCAGCTATTTGCCTCTGTAAGAGCCGAGTTACTCAACTCACAAAGGAAAACTGTTTGGGGGAAATCCGTCACCTCCCACCCGTTCTAAAATAATGGTAAAGATTAAAGGGTCTTCGAGCAGTGTGGGTAAAATACCAGCAGAGCTCCGCTCCGGCCAAAGCGAGGGGAACTAGAGAGCGCTCAGGTCAGCGCTCTGCGGTCGCCCGGCTCTGCGCACACCTCCCGAGCTCCCGCGGCACGTACGGCGGTTCGCCTCGGCAAAACGCTGCGTCCTGAATTCGGGGTGAGAAACGGAGACCAGCCCTTAAATACCGCCGAGCGCGGGGTCTGGTTACAGTCTCGCTGCATTTCCATGGAAACTCTAATTGTCATACCGTGCAAGCCTGAAATCACAGGCTCCGGATACCGCCCGGAACAGCCTCCCGAAATGCGCCCGCGCGGCGGCTCCAGCCCCGACCCCGCCAGCGGCCGGGCGAGCGGCGAGCACGGCGGCCGGCACCGGCACCGGCACGGGCAGCGTCCTGCCCCGGGGCCCGGCCCTCGGCCGCCGGGGAGCCCCGGTGCCTCCGCAGCACCCGCGTAAGATGCGCCGGCAGGCAGCCTGGGGGCTGCGCGCTTCCTCCCGCCCGCGGGGAGCCGCGCTCCCCAAACCGCGGCCCGGGCCGGAGCTATGAGCGGCCGCCCGGGGCTGCCCGCCTCGCCTCGCCCCGCGCTCCGCACCCGCGCTCCGCACCCGCGGCCCTTTCCGCCTCCCGCCGCCGCCAAACCCCGAGGCGCCCGCAGGTAACGCAGGGAGCCCTGCGGCCGGCAAGTTCGCGCGGGGGAGCGCCTTGCCAGCAAGTTTGCGCGGAAATCGTGGGGGGCTGGCTTCAGCCGGGGGGGGGGGGGGGGGGCTGCCGCGCCGCCGGCGAGGGCCGGCAGCGTCCTGGCCCGTCCAGTCCCGTCCCGTCCGGTCCCGTCCCGTCCCGGCGCCTTGAGGCCGAGGCGCTCCGGGGCAAGGAGGGGTGCGCGGTTTCGGCCGCAGGGCTGAGCGATTCCCTAGCGAGGTGTGGAAGGGCAAAAGCAGCAGTCGCTCCCGGTTTGGTCCGGTTCTTTGCCTTTGCAAGGCAGGAGCTGCCACGCTGCCTGGCATAAAATGTACTCACGCCTCACAAGTTTTCTGTTCTGGCCAACAAATAACCCATTACATTGCATAACATTTCCTTGGAGCAATAATCTTATTAGGTGGCTTTTGCTTATTTTGGGAAGCTGTGTTCTTGTTTTCCAGGATGATGTCGCAATTCTTCATTTAGTTAGGCACATAAAGAGGCATACCGTTAACGTGCATGAAAATCCATTTTTCTGGACTACTGAAGTAATCTCAGTCTTTTGAATTCTCCCAGGTTCTCAGACTAGTTCTTGCTGTTGCGTGTAATGAGCAAGAACGTTTGAAGCAGCGGCATTTCATCTTTAGCTTGTGTTGTGAATGCGACTCTTCAGTGGTTTCAATTTTTGGCTCGGAGGTTATCTCAGTCTTCAATGATGCGAGGGCATCATTTCTCAAGCAGTAACAACTACTTTGTTGTAGTGTGCTTTCCTTAAGATTAGGTGGTCATGCAGTTACAGCCTGTCATGTTAACTATTTACGGCTGTGTAGAAGTTTAAAGACTTTCTCTGACTTTATTTTCTACACAGTCCTGATATCACTCCTGTGTTACGGCGGCAGAAAGGTTGTATTTCTTAAGGCATTTTCACATTTTGCTTCCTCCCTGTATGTGTTCATCTTTATTTGGTTTTAATGTAGAAAAAGGTCTCCTAAGACAGTAAATTGTTCACAGCTGTAAAAATTAATTGTCCTGTTACACATATTGAACTGACTGGACTATACAGGGACCAGCCAGTCAGAGTTAACTTAATAGGTACTAATATTGTAGGATATAAGCTCTTATCCGTGAATAAACCTTAATATAAGTATCTCATCTAATAGAAGGAATATTTTCTGAAAGAACAATTGCCTTCAGAGGAGGATGGTTGCCTGCCCAAGTTTTGTGTTCTTGAAAATTTCCCTTTATATGTGTACAGAAAGAGAAATGTCTAGCCTATTCACTCGCCTAAATTATGATTTATGGATTTTTTATTTTAAACAGTAGCTTTAAGTGAAATAATGAGATTAGTTATAAGATTTTAAACACATTAAACTAGCATATCTTCGGTTATGTGGTACCTCTAACTCAGCTAAACCTGAATAATGGTTTAAGTTCTCCCTGTCACTCTCAGGCCTTAGATCAACTGCAACTGAAAACTCTGAAGCATGATTTTGGTGAAAATAATCAAAGTAATCAGAGAGTCACACTGAGCTATATCACAAATGAATGTGAGTTAAGGAGGTGTTACTTGAGATCTTTCAAGATCATGGTACATCAGCTGTTATAAAATACATTTTACTGTAAAAGGTAATCACAAATATTCCTTGTACTTAGTGTTAACTGCATTCATTTGATTCTTACAGTAAATATTCAAATCCACCCTGGATCCTGCCACAAAACTGCAGTCCCTCCTGCCTTGTGCAGCCTAGCCTCCTGTCTCAAGCATCCCATTGAAACTAAAGGAGAACCTAAGCAAACCCACTTAAAGTTCACAGGGTGTGAGCTCATGCAGATGTAGCTGACCACGGTCTTGGGGAGTGTACACAGACCAGGGATACGGAAAGGGGACCTCATTTGCTTGACTGATGTAGGAGATGAAAGTGATCCATCTTTTGGAGCTGACAGTTAGAAAATCTCCATCAGGTGCCTTCAGATTGATTAAATTTGATCTTGAAAACAGATGCAAGAGCACCCTGGCACTGTGGTGCATTCAGTTTAGAAATACACTTCAAATACGAGGAGAACAGTTACAAAAGAGGCTATATTATTTAATTCTATTTCCCACAGTGGGACTTTCAGGAATCTTAATTTCCCTCAAAACTATGGCCACGTGCTGCACCGGGATTGACCAACCGACAAGAGGGAGAGTGAGCAAATCCCCCAAAACAGAAGCGCCTGTTAAAGCAAAGCAGGAAGATAGATGCCAATAAGTGCACACAGCCCTGTGAAATCAGTGGTATGCTAATGCAAGTTTGGGGACTGCAGATCAATGGTACAGGAGGAACACTTTCATTTGCATTTTTACTGCCAGTGGCACTCAAACTGAGAGTAACTGATTCCTTTTGAGCAGAGGAGGAAGCTCAGAGAGCAAGAGATCCACTTGGCAATTTTTGAAATTTCGGGGGAAAATGAAAATAAAATTCTCTTTGGGCATTTTGCAAAGGGAACTTCTGTCAGCACAGCCGTTCTCTGTTGAAACCAGTGGATTATAGTCTTCCTCCCTCCCTCTCTGTCTTTCTGTCACTCTGAAACTGTGACTACAGGGAGATGGTGCAGAAGTGGCTGCAGTGCACTGCAGACTCTTGTGGTGTCCCGAGTGTCCAGCCAGGGCCTGACCAGACCATGTTGTGGCTTCTTCCAGTGCTCCTTCTTCATGGAAATCAGGACTTGTGGTAGGGGAGATGGCACCTTCTCAGCTCTCACCCAAGGCACAAGGCAGTCATAGCTCAGGGGAGATGGAGCTGGAAGACCCACGCTGGTCTTCAGAAGGACTCCTGCTAAGCTTCTTCAATATTGATGTGTCTCAACAAAATATGTCTACTTCAGCAAAACCAGCATATTCACTTTTTGCTTTTAAAGAATTCTATCAAAAACACAATTAACAACTCTGCTAAAATTGTACTGCAGAGCTTTATGTGAAGGTGTAGAAATCTACAGAACCTGGCAACAATCTTTCAATTACATTTTTAAGAAGAACTCAGTAAACATTCATTTAATAAACATGTTCCAGTACACATAAAATTTTGTTCCTTGGTCCTAGTCCTAGCATTACCTGTATGGAATATAAATTTCTAGAAGAGAAAATAATTATGGTGCATCTGACTTGAGATTCTCTTCACTTTTCGTTACCCAAAGCTGAAAGTGACAGTAGGAAATAACAGCGACACCACTAGATTTTTTTCAATTCTCTTCATAAAATTCACTGATTAAAGCTAAGCAAAATTGAATGAAAATATACAGACTTCTCTTCAGACCATAGCACATAATTGAAATGGAATGGACTAACTAGACAGAGAGTTTTCTACCAGTAGGGATGCCTGCTTTTTCTCCACGCACTGATGAACCTATGGCCTAAGATCAACCTTTTCAATGACAGCTGATATCACCAAAAAGTCCAGGGAGGAAGCTGCAGTTTTGGTACATGGATCAACAAAACTTTCACACATACATAGCTGCTATTAGAACTTTAGCACCAGTGTGTGGTTTTACTACTCAGTATGACTTTCAGAGAAATATGACTATGTGTGGGAATTAAATTATTGCTGAAAATACCTGTAGATACTCTAAAAGCAATCCTAATTTCCAGGTTTCTGAAAGAGAGACAGCATCTGCAGTTTGTTTCTCCTTTACAGGTTAGTCCTTCAACCTCGTGTCAGTTAAAATAGAAGACTACACAGAATGATCCCTGTTAGCACAGAGTTACTTATGTAGGCACACAGAATAAATGAAAAGCTCATTCCTTCAGAGTCATCACCACTTTGAGAGCATTGTAAGAGTTTCTGAGGTTTTTTGAATCTCATGATGGTACTGGATTTCCTTTCCTCTTTCTTACTGGTCTTCCTGTTCTCAGTCTATGACTGGTTGGTTAGTAACCAAGATATGGACAGATCTAGCTCTTGAGTAAATTTTCATTTCCCTTTCTCAGGTAACTCCTGATTGGTTTCAAACCTGATATCAGGCAATGGGATGCTCAACTAGTAATGCTTTCTTAAGCTGTGCAAGATATAAACTGGAAAAGGCAGGTGTCCAAGCAAAAAGAATACTGTCCAGAATTACACTACTAGCTTTTTCATTATTAACTCCTTAGTTATATGCAAGGGTTTTTCGGACACACTTCTCAGCTAAGATGAATGTGGTAGTGCAAAGATAATAGAATGTTCACCCTGAAAATATTAGGCAGATAATATTTCATATTGAAACGCAATGTATGGTTGAAGTGGCTTTCCTGAATCAAAAGAGAGTCTGCAGATTTCAGATGTGTGCACACACTGAAATCTGCGAAAGCATCAGTCATAGCAAAACCCATCGTTCCTCCATGCTGAACAAAGGGAAAAAAATGATACAGGTGTGACATAACAGGGACATAATTCCATAAGCCTGAGGTAGGGGAATGTATTTTATCCAGGGCAGAGCCCTGCTGTGGTTTTCTCAGACAAAAATTACGTTGAGTCACATTTAGAGAATAGGAAGAAATTTCAGCTGATTTTGGAAGTCACTGTGGTCTGCAGATCATACTGTTTTCAGATGATTACTAGCAACTCAGAGAAATTAACTCAGAAAAATTAAGTAAAAAACTATTTGCTTCTTTAGGTAATAGTTGTATAAAGAGAAGCCCACCAAAATGAAAACTTCTGATAATATCAATATAGAAATAGAAAGGTTGGATCACTTACAGGATCTCTAGTCTGCTCCTTTCAAGTTGGTCTAGAGGCAAGGGTAGTCTCAGATAGTGTTGTTTGTCTATTATATGGTTTTTCACCATTTCACTAGAGACTGGGAAAAATTAAACAGAAATAGTTTGCGTTAATGCCGCCCTGCTCCTATGCACCCAATTATAATATTTAGATTATCTAAATTCACGTATCCAATTCTTACTTCTATTGTAGCTGTTAAAAAGCACTTTAACTCAACATTGCAAGAAGTTGACAAGGCTTAGTTCTTTCCACCTCTCCCCAACACATTACTTACAAGACACAAAAACTTGCAATATCTTACTTTTTTTTTTTAAATAAATATTTCTAATCTTACATGAGGGACCTCCCCATCACAACACACTGTCAATGAATATTCTGAGAATGTTTTATCGTTTGAGCTTCCCTTTGGCACCGACAGTAGGAACACAGATGTTGTGATGTGAAGGAAGGAGCACATCTGCATGTGTAGAGGAAACCGAGTAATATTATTGCACTTAGAAGAAGTCAGCATGATACAGCTCACTGAGGATAGCTACATTCTTGAAGACCCCTGCCTTTTTTAGTTGACAGGTTTAGCCTTCTGCTCAATTTATGTATGTTTTGGGGTTGTTTAGATCTTTTTGTCTTGTCTTGCCTAAGATTTGTAAACATTAAGCAATTTTGTACAGGACATGGGCACTCTGGGGAATTTTGACTTTGAAACTTTAGTACATGCAGGTGTTTAAGGTAAACTGGAGTTTAAACTGAATTCCCTTGTCTTTCTGTTTCTTCTAAAATGAACACTAATACATGAAGATTCTGTGGGCAGAATAACTTTGTGCTGAGCTGGGTTTTAATATTAGATGTTTCTGTGCAGAATAATGAGCAGTTCCCTGAATTTTCAAATGGCTGTGTGGGGTTTGCTTCCAGTTAACACTGTCCTCTCTGTGTTACATCCAATTACTTTGGATGTTTTGTAGGCAGCTTTCCCTTCTGCTTGAGCAACAGTTAAAATATGTTCAACACTTACTAGAAGATGGTTTGTGTACACACCACATTAGGAATTCCATTTTGGATCACTGACAGTGGATCTCCTTATAAACTGATCTTTTTTGAAAGTTCTCCCCTATTTTATGTTAGTTTTCTACTACAAGGTAAGAAATACTCCTGCAGTTGTTAGCATATGTCAAAACATCATATATTTTCAGGTGCTCTCATTAGAATTTGCTGTCGTGTTAATGATTAGGCACATGCCCAGATGGTGATTGTAATTTCCTTACTCATATCAATGAGCTGTTATTCATATGAGTAATCTCACTGACTGTAAATGGATTGCTTTTGTAGCTAACTGCTCCCTCGTGGAAAGGCTGACAATATGGTCCATAGCAAAGCATAGTTAAAAGCCAGCGTCATAATGCAGAACCTCAATTTGCCATCGTCCCATGTGAGCAGCCAGGTAGGAGGCCTAGGTATCCTGAACGCCACATGATAAAACCTATGAAACTAATTCCTGTTGACCTGAAGTTATACAGGATCTGCCTCACAGTAGGATAACACCACTATTAATTTATTTGCATTAAGGTGATACAAGGTAAATTTATGTTCCTTTACATTCTGATTAACACTGGTATCATCCTTCCTTCAGATGCTAATTAATGCCTTTCTCGTTCTAAGCAGGACTGTAAAATGGATTTAGGATTCAAAGACCGTAACAACAGGACACTTACCAAGAACACCTCTGCTACTACAAAGAATTTTTCTGCCTGGGAAGATTATAAGAGTAGTGTTGATGACATACAGTACTTTCTTATTGGGCTGTACACACTTATAAGTCTGGCCGGCTTTCTGGGAAATCTGCTTATACTAACGGCTCTACTAAAGCGCAAGCAGAAGACAATAATAAATATTCTTATCGGTAACTTGGCCTTTTCTGACATCTTAGTTGTGCTGTTTTGTTCACCTTTCACACTGACGTCCGTCCTGCTTGACCAATGGATGTTTGGCACTGTCATGTGCCATGTAATGCCCTTCCTCCAGTGCGCATCAGTTCTAGTTTCAACTTTAATGTTAATATCTATTGCTGCAGTCAGGTACCGCATGATAAAATATCCCCTTTCTAGCAATTTAACAGCAAAACAAGGCTATTTCTTAATAGTGACCATTTGGGCCCTTGGCTTTGCCATTTGCTCCCCTCTGCCAGTTTTCCACAAAACTGTGGATCTCAGCAAAACTCTGAATTTAGAGGCACTGGAGAACAGGCTCTTGTGTGTTGAGTCATGGCCTTCTGATTCCTACAGAATTGCCTTTACGATAGCCTTATTGTTCATGCAGTATATATTGCCACTGGTGTGTTTAACCGCTAGTCACACCAGCGTCTGCAGGAGCATAGGTTCCAGACTGTCAAACAAGGAAAACAAGTTTGAAGAAAAGGAGATGATAAACCTAACACTTCATCCATCCAAGAGTACCCGCACGCAGGTGCAGCCCTCCAGCCATTCCAGGTGGAGCTGCGCCTTTGGTAGAAGGTACCACAGAAGATACAGTAAAAAGACTTCAAGTGTGATGCCAGCCATTTCAAGGCATCATCAGGATACTCATTCCAGAGACCTCCCAGAAACCTCTGGCACAGAAAAAAGCCAGCACTCTTCCTCCAGTAAATTCATCCCTGGGATACCTATCTGTTTTGAGATGAAACCAGAAGAAAATACAGAGATCCAGGACATGATTACGGTATCCCGATCCTTCATCAGAATTAAGACAAGGTCTAGGAGAGTTTTTTGCAGACTGACAGTGCTAATCCTAGTTTTTGGTTTCAGTTGGATGCCTCTTCACCTTTTCCACATTGTGACAGATTTTAATGCCACTCTCATTTCTAACAGACATTTTAAATTAGTGTATTGCATATGCCATTTACTGGGTATGATGTCCTGCTGCTTGAATCCCATCCTCTACGGGTTCCTTAACAACAGCATAAAAGCCGATTTAATGTCCCTTATTCCATGCTGCCAAATACCATGATTTTATGCGCCCCAAGATAAAATAAACAAGTTTGGCTTTCAAGCATACTGATGTGTATAGCTGTAAAACTAAATTAATTTAGTTTAGTTAGTCTGACTTGGTCGCGATTAGTAGCCTTTCATTCAAATGGATAGTTCTATGGCTGCATGTATTTCTTGCATTGGGCAGAAATATATACATGTACTATAATATTCATCTGTCTGTTACACATAGGAAATCATGCCCAGTGTACAAAACCAGAATACCATTTTCATTACCTGAAATATTGGCAATCTGTACTTTGGAATTATACAGAATATATAATGAGTAATAAATGTAAGACTACTTAGACATATCAGTATTAACTGTCATAAAACTATGATAAGATACATACCGTTTACTAAATAACTGTTGTTGAGACTATTTCAGTGCCAACTTTGACTGTTTTCTAAGATAATTAAACATCTGTTTCTGGATGTGATTAGAAAAATATTTTTCCTTAGCTCTTTGACTCATACTTTGCAGTATCTTTGCAAGATGCTTTGCTGCCGGTTCCCAGATTGCCATATTCCCTGGAATGGGTTGTAGGTAATTGCTCTTGTTTAGATTGTTTCCATCTCACTGTGTTTACCCAGTACAACCTATCTCTGATTTCCTTAGCCAATTTTTACTCTGCCTTGTCATTTTATGTAATTTTCAGCCAGGCCTGAACTCACATATAGTTATGCCTTTGTTCTTACAGTGATGACTCCCCTGAACATACAACATGCTTCTGATCAGAGTAAGCCTTCATTTCGTAAGGAAGTGGTAGAAAAAAGAAAAAGAAAATGGAAAGACAGCAGGATTTTTTCTTTTCCCTTATCAGAAAGCAAAAGATTACTGCACTTTATTATAGGTGACCTACTTGCTTTGGAGAGCTGCAACAGATTTTAACTAAACATGCGCATGTGTGCGTGTGCGTGCGCGCGCGCACACACACACACGCTTTCTGCATCTCCTTCCCCTCTCTCCTTTTCTCCTTTTAGCCAGACCAGTACTTTTCCTTCCAAATTTTAATCACATGCATCTTCCCTAAGGAAGTCATATACATTTCACAGCACAAATTCAAAGTGTATATATACGTATTCTTTCCACCCTCCCTGGATTGCTCTAACTTAATAACCCATCTCCACCCTCAGGATTCAGTAAATGTACAAAGCCTCTGCCCTGAGTTTAAAGCTGTAAAACCTCTCCCCAGGTCTGGCTGGTGATTATTTCCTTTTCTCCACTAAGATTTCTAACCCAATAGGCTTTTTTTACATAGCCTTTCCAGGCTGAGAAATAAAGTTATTATTTTTATAAATGGGTGGATGGGAAGGGTCATTGTGCATTTTTTGCCTTGAGGTACTTCCCTTCCAGTTGGTCTTTAAAAGTGAAAGCTGTTCTTTTATTGTGAGGAATCGTCAAATTATTTTTATCACAATGTTACAATTCTGAGACCTTTTCTCCCCAAGCCATCATCTGCTAAGGAGTTTATTACATACCAGAGGGTAATCTCTCTGCTTCTATCATTAAGGTATTTCCCTGAAGTCTAGTCCCCAGTAACCCACTGTTCTTTGTTTTCGCTAGTGATATACTTTAATAGTTTGTTCCTGGACACTGACTATTGCATTTTGCAGATTATTATCTCCTAAAAACCTACAGTATGTCATTTTATAGAGTACAAATGGTACAGAATACAGAATATTGGAACAATAGATTTTCAAATAGCTTTTAAAGAGTTTTAAATAGTTTAATTTAAAAATATTTATAGCTAATCTTTGTATATAAACTTCAGAAAAAAATTAACTAGATCCGCAGTCAGAACACAATGATGCAGTTCTACAGAAGTTGTGGCAGTTTATGCCCTATTTATGTCTACATATTTTCAAGTCATTGTAATATATCATTTACCCTTATTTATACCATGTGATGTAACCAAATAGTATAAGAGAATAAGAAAGCAGTTACATTGTTTCAGCTTGAAATATCCCTTCTAGCTTTTTTTTTTCAATTTACTGTTTCTATTTGCTATTTATTTTCTATTTCTTCCTTTCTTTATATACATTCAGAATTTCAGCCATTTTTAACTCCTACACTTAGGATTGTTATTAAAATAGAAAATAACTGTTTATTCAGTAATTATTCTTTTCAGATCAAATTCTACTCACTTCTACTGTATGTGACACAGAATCATGCTAGGGCTTGACTAAGGCCTTCCTCTAGTTTCTGAGGTGCACAAAGATTAGTCTGTACACTGGTGATTTTACATGAGCCCTATCCCTTTTCCTGGATGAAGTCAATAACTGTGCTCCCTACTCTTTACACTGATCAAAGAACAACAAATTGTAATTTGGCAATAGAGAATTAAATCAAGACAGATGCTGAACTTCTTTAGTCCTGTGCCGCCTAAATCTGTTGTCTCCTCTTTTAAGAAGATCAATGGTGGGAGAATGTATATTTTCTTTTTGTTTATAGAGCAATCATCAGCATTATATTTTGACATCTCCAAAATGTCACTGTCTTTCCTCTGAAATGTTAAATAAAAATCAAATAACTTTTCCAGCCTCCACCTTTCTTCAACAGCCAGCATAACTTTATCTCAGTATCAGCAAGGAATACATAAGAAGCAGACAGTAGCAATAGCAAGTGAAATCAGGCTGAAGGCAATTTCCAAAAGAGTAACTTCTCTGAGTGGGAGAGGAAAAAACTGAACCATCCACTTAACATTTTCCCAGTCTGGAACATTAAAATAAATAAATAAATAAAAATTTCAAAACACAAGGATCCCTCCACCCCACGCTTGTTGAGTAGGCCTCATCTGGTTTGAGCTGCAATAGGTGCTCCTGTGGGCTTCATGCACAACAGTGACTAGCAGTGTGATGTTGTCTCCATTATGTATGTCAATATGTCTTGGGAATATGTATCTCACCACAAAGTCTAATGACATTTTATCATTCTTATATGTATACAGGTATATGTACCTGGTATGTGTATAGATATATACACTTCCCAGAAAACAAAGCACATGAAAATGAATTTTCAAATAGCACATTTAATCAAGTCCTTAGACAAGCTAAACTACTATGGGTCAATTCCTTCTGTAACTAAAAATCTAAATAAACGGGAAGGTAGGAGTTTTGTTTTGATAGCATCCGCTAAATGCAATCAGGAAATGCCAGCTGCAGATCCGTCTATCCATTGGAGTTAGAAGAATGAAAGATTGTAATGGTACAGTGATCCCTCTTTATTAATACAAAAAAAGTTTGGAAAAAACTCTCTCAGACAGCTGGTCTTTGTGTATGATGAATGTTAAAACTCTTATGACGACTCGCATGAGGAAATGTTTATATGTTTTTTTCAGTTCTACAAAATCATATCATTGCCAAAGTTGACTTTTTGTAAATGTCAAAGATTAAATGTTGTTAATAGCGGGCTTTTGTCCCTCCTCTTTCAGCGGAGAAAAAACAAACGCCCATTAAGAAGTACCGGCGTGGCCGAGTCACTCCTGAGCCAGCCAGGCCAGTGGGGCTGAGGATGGCAGGAGCTCAGCCTGGGCTAACACTGGAGGAGCATATTTATTTAGGTTGTGGGGAAGAGGTTGGAGCTCCTGTGGTTCTCCATAGTGCCGTGGCTGAGGGAGATGCGTATGGCTCCCTTAGGCCTAGAGCAGCTGTAATCACAGCAGGCAGGGCAGGGTCCCTGCCTGCCCTGGGGCAGGCAGGGCCAGTTGCGTCCCAGGCAGATGCCCGGGGGCTGGCGCGGGAAAGCCAGCCCTGGGCAGGGCTGTGGGCACGGGAGAGCAGGCAGGGGCACAGCAGGAGAGGAAAACCGCGTTGCCGTTGTATTTGCTGGTGGTTGCAGCCTTTCCCGGAGCCCAGAAGCTCTCGTGACAAAACGTTTCCTTGTCAGCAGCGTGAACGCCTGAGGAAAGGGAAAAAAATAAATCCACCCGTCTGAAGATGTGCGAGGACCAAGAAGAGGAACACAGTCAGGAAGAAAAGTGTCCGCTCCTAATCATGCTGAGATAGGCTCCAGCTCTCCCTTTGAGAAGTATAGGACAGGTGGCATGGAAAACTTCCCTACATAAAGATTATTAACAGATTAAAAAACCCTTCTGTAATCCACAGGGGTCTGTCAACTATCATTGCACTTTTGAAAAATCAATAGTTTTCTCACAGTAGTCCCAGTATCTATCTGTGTAGCATACAAGATAAACAGTATTAAATGTCATGGTTCCCTGAAAGACATCCTTCATAAATACTGTTGGATACAGGAATCCAGCCCTTTATTTGGATGAAAACCAAATTATGCCTTTACTATTTGCAGTAAAAATTCCTAGCCAGAAATTATATTGGTCCAGTCTGAAAGTCCAGAATTTTTAAGCCTGAGAACTCTCAGGGCAGTGACAGGACTCTGGTCCTAGGCAAGTCTCTTCCCCCCCCACGTGACTGAAATAATGGTATAAAATCATGATCCTCATGGAGGACCTTTATAAAGACTATTAGGTAAACTTTTGAACATGATATAACGTTTATAATCTCTGAGGTCAGGTTTCTTGTTCTTCCATTTCATGTCTTTTTATATACTTTTGAATCCAAAACCCCCTTTTTTTCTAAGGCATGTTACATGCAGTATGTAATGAAGACTCCTGAAGTTGCTTGGGTTTCATCCAACAGTATATATTTTTTATTGGAGGTATATTTAATTGGTTGAAAGTTGCCTTTCCAGTGAAGGTAGGTAAAGCTGCTGTTATTATTCATATTCAGTTGAAGTGACTTTTGACAGGAAGAGAAACAAAAGACAGCAAGAGAAATAGAAGCATACTCACACTGACGCTAGCTAGCCGTCTTGTGCCAGTGACAAACGAACCTGCCAGAGCCAGACCCTTCTCAAGTATCTGCCAGGGACAACGAGCTTGTGACAGTACCATTGAACTTTGCTAATCCCATGAGTGGCCAGAAAGCCTATTGCAAATTTTTGAATCTTAGGAAGTGAGAGCTAATAAATGAGTATGGATACACGTGCCCTGACCCTTCTCAAAATGTTTCTTTAAAGCAAAAGCATTTTCTTTCCAACCATTTGATAATGACATTTTTGCCTGTGATCACTCATAATGCATCATTCTGTGCCATTAAGTCAACCCGTGTCATCATACTATGGTATGATGCTATCCACGTGCCAGTGAGTCTTACCACTCACCTGTTTTTAAATCTCTGCAAGCTCAGAGATACTAGCGCCATCTGCTCTGCTCGAAAGGTTACCATGATCTCCCAGCCTCCTTATTAAACTTTGTCTCATTATATATACTAAAAAAAAAAAAAAAAAAAGCATAATAAAGCATGTCCTTGGTAAAAATCTTATTGATTCTGACACAAGCTTTGTCAAAAACCTGATTTCCCTGGAAAGAATATCACTACAGAGAGGAAGATGTGGTCACAGTGTATTTCAAAAAACTGAGCTGTGCATTAAGGGTACAACTAGCATCATTGTTATAAATACAGTATAACTATACAAGTCAGATTTTTGTTAATCTTGTTTGCTTTTGAAAAGAAAATATTGCAAAATATTTGAAAGTTATGAAATTACCTCATTACATACTAATATTAGGAAATACTGTCACAATCCAAATTCAGTTCTTTTGAACAATTACGAATGCTTCATTTTGCCCTTGTAGTCATATTAAGATGATCCTTTTAATAATAAGGCTTAAAAATACTCCTCTGGGAAATTATCAGAATAGTGATTTGACATTCAAGACTAAAGTAGGTTGGTCCTGCTCTTGCATCCAGTTAAACAAATGTTTGCTTTGTCTTACCAGGAGAAGGCTCATGTCTATCTCATTTGAATGCCATATTAATTGGACATTTTTGAGCAGGAAATATTTATTACTGTCCTTGTGAACAAAATAATGTACAAAAGGATTTTAAAGGCACTTTTGGTGCAAAATTTCTCCAGAGGAGTAACTTGGTGATAAGCAAACAGTTGTTCATCTCTTCAGACTCAGTAGAAACCACAGACACAAAATCCATTTAATGACAGACCACAAGACTATTAATTATAATTTTAACTATAAATCTGAGTTGTTTTTTTTAACGGAGAGAAAAACAGCTAAGCAAGGAGATAAATAAAACCGTCCTTACTACAAGTAATCTTAGTGCCTCTTTGTACCTTACATCCAGATTTACTTATGTTGAACAAGACGATAGTCTCACTCTGTTTTAACTCCTAGTAATTCCCTTGGCTTTATGAGGCTCTCCACCAAATTATGGTTCATTTAGTATTCATAAGGATTTTGGCCTCTTGGCCTAAGGATTAAGGAGGTGCACAAGAGGCCTGAATACAATCCAAATCTTTACTTTCTGATGCTTTTGTTTTTTTGTGGTGTTAGCACAACTGGGAAAAGTGCAAGCTGTTTACCGTAGGAAAATTAAACTCATTTTTATGTAACTACTGGGACCTGATACAGGCGAAACAATTATGTATTTTTTAAGACTTCGTCAGTTCCAACACACATCTCGTAAAGGTAATTTTCTGAAGCCTCAATGACACATTCTCTCAGTTAATATCCTAGAGTATGAGAGCACATTTCAGATAGCATAGCCTCATCTGATCCTCACTGCAAATCATGATGGCTGAAATTCAGAACCTCATTCCTACCGCACAACCAAATTGCAATATGCTCTACTTGAGATTGCTCCTTAATATCATTCAGGGACTAAAGCTCATTCAGGGTGCAGTTGATCTCTTACTGGTTTTGTGGGAGTCCGTTCTTTAGAAAAGCTGCTCCAAGGCCATTTATGTCAGACAAATTACAGTTAGTTCCCAGGAGTTCTCAGGGGCACGTAACACCAGTCTCCTCCTTGCACATCATCACACCTGCAGTCAGCAGGGGCCCTCAAGTGCTATTCCTTTCACAGAAGAGAGGAGATGGCTGAAAAAAAGCAGTGAATGAGACTGCAAACTCTATGGTACTTGTTTTCCCTCTTGGATCTGAAACAGTCTAAAATTGGAGACCTTCCAGAAAGTTGTGGAGGACACCTGTGTGAGACTTTTTGGAGAGAAAATGAGGAATCACTTCCCAGAGATGAAGTGGAATGAAGAAATCTGTCAGTGCAAGACTAGCTGATTAATTCAATACATCCAGGATCCTAGGGCCTTGCTAATAGTATGGCAAAAAACCCCGTAGGTAGTCGGATATGCAGTTTTGTTTATTTTCTTTAAGATGAATTCATTTTAACTCATTGGAGGTAGACTCTGGTATGTGCTCTGACCCAAGCAACTTCACATTGTAATACAGCTCCAACACCAAACTACCCTTTGCTGTTAAGGTATTCCCTCCATTTTTATTGGTCCATTACATGGCACAATAGGTCTGATCCTGATAAAAGATTCTGTTGAATTACTACTGTGAAAATGATTAAAGAGAGTATCACTAGAAAAAAAGGAACACATCTGTCAAAATGAGAGGTTGACTAGATCAAGCTATCCCCAAAAAGCTGTGGGAACACTGCAGAATATTTCATTGACACTTGTTCAAATACATGAAAGGTAAAGGGTTTCTTTTTCACAGCTTGGCAGTTGTTTCTGCCGAAATAGAGCTCCCGACCTGTCCCTTTAATTATGAACATCTATAAAAGACATGACTATACTAAGAATTTTATGACCACCACCAACAATAACAAAAAACCCAAGCTTTTATTTAAAGAACACACCATAAACTAATGGCTTATTTTCTTTGCTTGTAGTACTGACTGCCTGCACTGTACTAAACTGATTTCTACTTTCCATGCACGAATTTCATGGGACAATGCTTACAGTAGACTGTAACTGAACTAAACCTGTAATTTACAATGATAAGAACTAAAAAGCAGAGTTCATTTAACCATCGTTAGAAACACAAATAACCTTGCTTTCTTGTGTTTAAAGCAGAAGTGAAGACAGCATCTGTTACACTATTTATGCAACAGCATTCATATAAAGATCTTACCACATTTATTTTTAAGAAATAAGGTGTAATAAGAGGTGGTACAGCCAGGCTGCTTCTGTGTTTGTATCACAATATAAATTTATCCTTCATGATACATAAGATTATTTGAAGGACAGCAAAAAGTCGTATACAATATGCAAAAACAAAATCCTGTTTCCTATCTGAAACATTAATTTTTCCTCCCCTAATAGTGATTACGCCATATTAAGCACCCCAAAATGAAGGAACGTCATAAGTCTCTGGAATTTCCTTGGCAAAGCCAAGCACAGTAGTGTTAATCTGCACATTGGTGGTGGTGCTGTTTACAAAGTTGATTTCTATAATAGCATTTAAATCTGTTTAACAACATTTAACAACAGCCTTATAAAGGAAGAAATCAAGCTGAGTTGCAACATCTTCCTTATTTTTCTTTTTTTTTTCCTAAAAAAAAAAAGCATTTAAGTAAAATCAGACTTATTTATTTAAGTTTTACATTTAAGGTATCTGTGGCACACTGGTGAATGTAATCTGATTTGAGCAACTCTTGAGTGAATTTTTCTGTAGCTACATCTTTGGGTTTTCAAGCTCCCAAGTTCAGTAATATCAGAAGACTGCGGGAGCCCTCTCCTGGTGAACACGATTTATCTCCCTCCAGCTGCTGCTTCCCGACCGGAGATTGCGATACAGATACTCCAGCTGTAAAAGAGGATAGTGTTTAGAGCTTTTAATGTTATTTCCCCCACGAATGCACTCTTAAGGGTTTTTTAAAATTTATTAATACTTTTTTTAAGTTAAAAAAAAAACCAAATAGAGGCTCTATTTTCCAAATACCACCTTACAAAGTGAAGCAGAAAGTCAAGGGAAATACTTCTCCAAAAAATGGTATCTGCCAATAAATACAAACTTCAAAATACTCTCACACCAGTGCAAATTTTGCACGGTTAAAACTGACATCCTTCTGGAAATATTGCAGTGTTTTAAATAAAGCCACTTTAAAGATTTGTTTATTTAGTGGTAGGTATTGAGAATGTTGTATGCACACAGACATTCACCAGATGGGGAATGAATGAGCGAGCGCAGTCTGAAAATCCTGTCACATCTAAAGGGTGTCCTGGGATCCTGTAAGAAGGGCAGTGAAGAGGAAGGCTCTTGGCAGGAGCATGTTTTTTTTTTCCCTCTGTAACCAACAAGAGGCGGCGTGCTGGGTACACAGGTTATTCTTTCATGCTAACAAAACTGTATCTCTTTTCCTAGTGCATGTATGAGGCAGATTGCCTACATTATTCAGAACGGGGAGGGGGGGGAGAGTATATTAAACACAATTTATTTTTCTGTCATCCAGCTTTCCCTACCTATAGTTACTATTATCAAATTTTGCACTTTGCTTAACACGTATACTTGTAATACAAATTTGGCTTATTCTCCTGCTCTGCTCTCCCCTTTCCCTGTAGTAAGCACTTGATTTAGGATGAAACACTGAATTGAAAAATCCAGTCTCTTTCACTTGCATTTGTTGTCCTGCCTACCTTCATATATAAGATAGTTTGATTTACTATTTTAAGGACACTGTGTCTCCCTATTCTGTCACTTTTGAGGCCCTGAAACCATTAATTTTAAGTTCAAATCAGACTTAGTCAACGAACTACCAAGTGCACTTGAGTCCAGCTTAGTATCTAGATAGCATCTCAGTTCAAAGGCAAAGGGAGTTGAATACATAGATACCTAAAGCTAAAAGTTCCTCATTTGAGAGCTTCAGGATATACAGAGGCAACAAACACCCTTCAATTTCAGTAGGAACTAAGCATCAGGGTAGTAAAGATACCCCCGTGTGTTGGGGAGCAGGTGACTCCTCACAGCAGTTTCCCCAGTATTTCTCTGGGAAGCAATGCCTGGCCTAGGCAACCTAAAATGAACTCACTGTTCATTTGCATCAAATTCATCTCAGCTGAAAGGTGAGCTTTATCCAGGTTAAAAGCACCACCACTTTTAAGATGGTTCTTTTTAACCTAGAGAGGTTTATTGGTCTGTTTTTCTGTGCAGTAGCTTAAATTGTCTTGGCTTATCTGAAGGGTCTGTGTGGAGATGGCAGAGGCTGGCTGTGTAGCAACTGCCAGGGCATGAAATGTTCAGAAAACAAGGAGTTTAGTATATGTACTTTGCTTGTAATGTTGACACATGGTTGATTAAGGTGTGGTGTGTAGTCACTTTAGTGAGTCAGAAAAGCTATATACAACTGAAACTATTACACAGTGGATAACTTTTATGATATGTAATTTGCAATCAGTTAGAAAAACAAGTGTTTCACAATGTAAATTTTTCTGCCTGAAAAGGGAAGGTCTAATTTGCAGCTAGAATATACTTGTTTTCCTCAGCAAGAAGGAAAACATGAGCAGAGAATTAACACGTTAAAGAATCTTTCATGAGTTCAGAGATAAGCATTCCCAGTTCAGCTTGCACTAGCAGTGCTATCTCTTGAAGAGCTCAAAAAAGCTGAAATACAATAAGGCTTCCTTGTTAAAAAGGAAAGGTTTTTTATATAAATATGTAGCTTAGATCCCATCTCAGATGATCTAATACAAGATCTTACTTCCTCTGCTTCTTTTATAGCAGCAAAGCATGTCAACAATGCTATTTCTAGCTTCAGCTATACCAGCTAGAATCCAGTATACCAGAGACACAGAGGCCAACTGGGAGAAGTAATATTTGGAGTCAAGAGTAGTGCTAGCCAAGTCGATCCCTAGGCTGCTACGTCTGAAATGTGCTGTATAGATTGAAAGTGACAGCTAGGAAAACACTTCCATATGAAACAGACTTCAAGATTGCATTTTTTTGTTTTATTCCTCACTGCCTTTTTTTTTTTAACCCAAGTCTTTTGCTTAAGTAAACAAATATATTTTTCTTTTTGAATCAAGTGGTATTAAAGGTAAGTTCAAATGACACCAGTAGGTAGAGAGCTCATTGCTTGTCTGGAAATGACTAATTGCAGTGGAATAATATACAAAGCAAACCACCTCAGAGCATTTGTACTCTAAGAAGAGTTTGGAGACTGGGACATGTATCCTTCAAAGCTAAAAGGATCAGTCTGAGGACTTGTATCACTAGATGACTGCATTCAAGAACTTTCTGGCAGCCATTGGCCAGCATTGCTGCATCAAAAAAGTAACAGGCAGGCCACTGATAATATTGAATAATTGATTAATTATCACAGGAGCCCTAAGGATCCTAAATTAACACACCTGAATTAGGGCAAGTTTTCAGAAGTGGTGAATACTCTGCAGACACCAGTGTAATCAGGGGCAAAACAAAACACAGAAAAGCCTCAAAAGGGGAATGTGTTTCTTGCTTACCTCCATTCAGGAGTTGTGAAAAAAGCTGCTGGATCTCATCCTGAGGAGGGCTCTGCTGGCTGCCACTTGCTTTTTGGAGCTATGCTTCCAGTCTCGACTCGCACACTTCAGAGGCAGGTAAAGCAGGGCGCACATGTTAACTTCCACTTTTACCTTGAGGACCTAAAGAAAAGGAATAATAGCTGTAGAAGCTTTCTCTTCTCCCTGTTTCTCTCTGTTGCTATACTACATCTGAGCTGAAATACCTGGGAGCACTCCCCAGGTCTGTACACACCTTCTTGTCACGTCCCCATTCCAGACTGGAGCAAGGCTGGAGGCACACAAGGTGATCCAGAATAACAGGAGAACAAGACACAAGGTATGATTCCTCAGATACTTGCTATACCATTTCTAAGCACAGCCAAGGAAGCTAGTTCCAATCCAGTTTATTTTATCTAGTAAAAGACTTATTCTTTTGGGTAGATCAGTGGAAGCACCAGCTTACCTAGGCAGCAAGTTTAAAAAAAAACAACCAACCAACCAGTCCAACTCAGTTCCCCCTCTAATTCAGTAAACTAATGACTGCTGAGGTGTGTCATTTTAGAAGGGATTATACAAGGCGATTTAACTTTACCAGTTAAGATGTGGTAAATAATGTAAGTGTCATGCAGTCCTTTAAATTAATGGTATGCTTTCATCTACAATTTCATGATCATTCTGATCATCAAAAATGATCAAAGAATCAGATGATCTCCAGCTGATAAATACATTACTAGCAAAAAAATAAGTTGGTGGACTTCATAAAAAGACAGCTTTAGTGAAAAGGTAATAGAAACCCCTATTAATCCCTCTGAATGATATCTGCAGAAATGGGCTCTCAGATGAACAGAAACTGCAGATTGTAAAAGGACATTATTAACACAATGCATAATTAATCTGTAAATCTGTTGTCAAAGGTATTGGAAAGGCCAAAGTCTTGGCAAACTGTATCAATTGATGACAACACAACCAGCACTTTTACAGAAACATCTTTTTTCACCTGCTAAGTGATAAAAAGAGCTTAATCATGAGGCCACAGACTCATCTATAAACTAGTTTTAAAAAAATAGATGTATGAATAAAATATTCTTTGACTGCCACTTGCAAGACTCTGAGCCACACCAGTCCCTGGTCTGATCCATCTAGAAATGCCTGCAAAATTCCATCCCAAAAGTTGAAGTTTTAAGTCGACACATGTTAAAAAAACAAACAAACAAAAAACTCCCACCATCTCTAATTCTTTCTGATATAATGCTTGAAGAAAGCTAAAAACAAATCATCAAGACAAAAACTGTAATGATGATAAAGAATTATTTCCACATGCATTTACCAGTTCAGTTTCTCTGAACCAATTCACTTCAGATAACAATTATGCAGATACCTCCATAAAAAAACAGCTATGCTGCTCATGATACCTGCTTAACAAGACCTGCTAGTTTAGCCAGATTTAAAATTTAACACATTAGAACGAAAATAATTCTAGTTCTAGAGTGAAACAGGGCACAAAAATACATCATTAACAGTTTCTTTGTCTTGTAGAAACCAATATAACTGGATACCAGTGCAACAACTGGCTAAAAGAAATTTAGTAAGAGATTCTCATATTTATCATCAAGGTAGCTCTGAATTAGATTGAGGTATTGTCCTGCTAATATAAAACACTTGAAGTTTTATGTCCAGTAATTATATTCTGTTAAGAATTAGGCACTGTAATCCAGACTTTCAAATAGGGATAACATGAATAGAACCCGTGGATATTTTTGAAGAAGTTCTAGCTCAGTCACTATCACTAAAAATCTTAAATAGCTTAAAGCTACATGATAGTGGAGAGGGAAAAAAACCTTATCAGAGATCCAGCTAATAATATATTTGTGAAAGTTCACACAACAGCAATCAAGTGTGTATGAGAAAAGACAGCTCTATTTTCCTACAAAAATTGCTTCATTACAGAAGAACAATAGCATAAACAAAAAGAAAACAGTTTCCCAAATAGTGAGCCTCACGCAGTAGATACCATTTTTCTTCATATCAGCTTGCACTTCTTAGTCAACAGACGTTTCAGATTGGTTCTTCCAATTATAGTAGTGAAGCATCTTAAGCATTAAACAGTGAGAAGCATCAAGTAATATCGGAGAAGGCTTCAGCTTGTCTTCCCATTCCCCTCACCGAAATGTATCCACCTGGTTAGCAATACATCTGTGTAACTAACTGAACTGCTCAGCAGAGCATCAAGGACCAAGCTGAGGCAAGTCATAGTGGGCATGGAAATGCCTTTTACTTTAAAAAGTTATTGTGACAGTTATTCCTTGTGATGCAAGGAAGCCGTAAAGCTCTCCTGACTCCTTGCACTCATCAACGTGCTGCAACACTAACCTTGGCCCAAGCCACCCAGCCTGCTGTCTCCTTCTTTCTCCTCTGTGAGCATTCAGGTTGCATACGGCAGTGCTGCCTCCCTCTCATGTTCCTAGTTATGCTAGCACCCATTTTAAAAATCTGCTTTATTTTGCAGTTGCAGGCTTCCCTTCTACCAACTCTGAAAAGAATTTTTGCCAAATTCTAAGGTTGCTTGAAATCTGTTAGCTATTAGTACACAAAAATTGCAAGCCTAAAGGTAATATGCTGCTCATAGCATTCATTAAAGATTTTCTTTTAAAGTGCCTACTTTTGCTGTGTTCTTAGGTAGTACTTCTTAAATTCTTCTGTTGCAATAGTTGATGGTATTAGCTGTTGATAAATGGGTTATTATTTGAAGTGTCAGATGAACTCAAAGAACAATTTTATAGTGAAAGCAGCAAATGCCCACCAAGTATAAAATTGCTTTTTAAGACATTAGACTTTTATAAAGTAAACCAATTCCTCTTGATAGAAATTGTCACATTTAGGAATAGAATTTCTCTGAAAAGTCTGAAAAGTAAAACATCGTGATCTGTCAAGGATGGTAAAACCAACACCTTCCCAAATATCCCTATTTTTGTGCTGTAACATTTAAAAAGAAGGTAAAAGATGCAAAACCAATAAATGACTAGGCAATTATAAAACCTGCATGACATTGTGTGAAACATTATGGAAAACACTCTCTAAGAAGATAATTTTATGTTTTCTCTCTATTATTTGGACTAAAACACCTGCAACGCCTTTATGCTGATTGTACTACCAGCAGGAACTCCTGAAATCACTCTGATTAAGTTGTTTCAGCAGGATTTTATTTAATAGACACAACAAAATCTGACCAACTTCCCCCTCCAAAGAGTGCAATACTCTTCTCTTTCTAGTTAGCCTGGAGTTTTTAAAGGGTATTCCTCTGTCATAAAAGAAAAAGCTTTTGTCCATCTCCTTCTGACAGCCTGCCTGCAGAGAGAGATGTCACCACCCTGTGTCCTAAGAAAGTCCTCATGACCACCCTCTAGAGAGTATTCACCTCAGTGTATGTATACTTACTTCTTTCTGTAATATGTGCAAAATCTGATGATCGCTATAACCATAGGAGCAAAATGCAAAGAGAAGGCCTCTCTGCACAATTTCCATGTGCTGCTGTGACTCTTCAAAAGCCAGGAGCCGCAGCAAAGTCACAAAGTCCACAAGTCATTCTGCATACATGTGTACAATAAACAGTACTAATCCACGCACTTAATCACGTCTTCTGTATTGATTGGTTATGCGATAAACACAACGACAACAATTATTTCTATTTAGCAAGTGCTAAGTTAGGAGCAGATGACTGAAGATGAAAATAGGATAATAAAACTAGTTGTGTGAAATCTGTGCTTAATTAATAGTTCTCCACTATTGTCCAGAATTTCCTGGTGGAAGTAAAATAAATTCACGTACCTCTTCTCTGCACTTTCTTTCCACTTAAGAAGCATCTTCAGCCCAATGCTAATAAACAATTGCTCTGATTCTTTCCAGTAGAGACCCATGGCGAACCAGCTGACTGACGACATAATAAATGTACCTACACTGAAGTACCAAGAAAGGTTCTGTGTTAATATACATCCTGTCCGGGAGACCACCATATGTCAAGGTGGTCCACCTGACAGCCCGAGTAGGTGCAGGCCAGTGCTGCACAAATGTCTTGGCCACAGGATGAACCCAGCCAGCTTGTTGCAACAGAGGAGCTTGCAGGCAGCTCCTACTCCATGCTGGTGGTTATGCCACCTGCATGACCTTGCCTTTAGGTAAAATTGCAGCAAAAAGTTCTCACATGAACATCCTTTAGGAATAGAGTTGTTTTCTTGTAAAGAAATTATATAGTAGCTCGAATAACCAAAGAGGAGAGCTTTGGTGAGAGAAAATCCATCTGGGCTGTGTCCCATGCCGCAAGAACATGGGGTGCCCAGCATCTGAAGGGACATAAGATTTACTCACTATCTACATTCCTCTTCTTATTGTCTTATTAAGGCAGTTATCTTATTAAGCCATTTGTTGTAACTGAAAAGGAAAGGAGATTAAATTCTAAATGCATGCAGTGGGACTTAACACTGAAGCATAAGTAAGCAAAGGAACATTCCTTCTGAACACGCTCAAATTCTATTGTGTCGTAAATTTTTTTTAAAAGATCATTACAGACAAGAATGGCAGGTTAATTTAGCTCCTAGATTCCATGAGATGCCATGCAGTAAAGCTGTATCTCCCTGCTCTGGCACTGTTTCGCTATAAACTAATTGAGACTGCAGTATGGCACCTGTCATCTTGAAATCCTTCCAATTTCCTCTGGGAAATTAAAGAAAAATAAATTTAAAAGAAAATCAGAAGGAGATTAACTGCTTTTTCTTCTTATTTTTGCAGTACCAAACTTACAGTCTAATTGATCTGTTTTGCTTCTCTGCTTATACAAATGAAACTGTTTCCAGAAGCTCATTAGGAGGAGTAGCTGCCTGCAGACCAAAGGAGGGAAGAGTCACCCAAGGTGACTGGCCTTACCTATCAGGAAAAAAAAGTGTGAAATTCAAATTCATCTATGTACATCTAGACTTACCCACACAATTCATTATTTAATAACAACACTTAATAATTAGTGTAAATTGAGTAGACTGTACACTTCATGTACCTGAGTAGACACGGAATGCTGATTGTACTGTCAAACTACTAGATCTGGTTGTTTTCATGAAAAACAACCAAGAGTTGTACAATTAATATGTTTCACGACAAACTTGGTGTCTGGGAAACATTCAGACAAACAGGGCAGATTCGGCAATAAATGCTTCTCTTTCTCAGGAGCTCTGAATTTTATTCAGAATATAGTATAAACTGATTGCATGAATACTTCATCGAAGACTTCTGTGTCTGTTCAATTCTCAGTAAAGCAAAGAAAATGATGCCCAACATTATGAAGTACTTCAGGATTTCTGGAGGACAACAGAAGAGCTAAGTGACTATACAACTCAGCCACTGGATGGTGGACACTCCAAAATGGGTATGTTGTTCACAACTTCATGCCAAATTTTAAAGCTGACAAAGTTTCAAGCCAGACTTGTGCTACAGCTTGAACTGAGGTAATTCTGTGTCCTGGTTTGGCTGGGATAGAGTTAATTGTCTTCCTAGTAGCTGGTATAGTGTTATGTTTTGAGTTCAGTATGAGAAGAATGTTGATAACACACTGATGTTTTCAGTTGTTGCTAAGTAGTGTTTAGACTAAGTCAAGGATTTCTCAGCTTCTCATGCCCAGCCAGCAAGAAGACTGGAGCGGCACAAGAAGTTGGGAGGGGACACAGCCAGGACAGCTGACCCAAACTGACCAAAGGGGTATTCCATACCATGTGACATCACGCCCAGTATATAAACTGGGGGGAGTTGGCCAGGGAAGGCGGATCGCTGCTCAGGAACTGACTGGGCATCAGTTGGTGAGTGGTGAGCAATTGCATTGTGCATCACTTGTTTTGTATATTCTGATTCTTTTAGTATTATTATTGTCATATTATTATTATTATCATCATCATCATTATCATTATTATTTTCTTTCTTTCTGTCCTATTAAACTGTCTTTATCTCAACCCACAAGTTTCACTTTTTTTTCCTGATTCTCTCTCCTGTCCCACTGGGAGGGGGGAGAAGTGAGTGAGCAGCTGCGTGGTGCTTAGTTGCTGGCTGGGGTTAAACCATGACATTGTGATGGATAATAGTTCAGCTAGATTTATGGGAGTCAGGGTTATATTTCTTCCCAATACAGGAAAAATATGCTACCAATTTGTTTATTATTTAATAAAGCCGATATGAAAGTAAGTATGGTTTGGAGATACGTGGTTTTCAGTGCTCTTGACACACCAGGAACCATATAGACAATGTGGTTTCAGGTAAGTGTTTACTGTAAACAAATAACAAATTTCAGTTACAAGTTTCTAGGCATGAACGTAATTGCAAGGCTCAAATGTTATTTGCAGGGAATTACTAGCCTATGTCTTTTCAAATCTCACAGCAAACTTACCATAGGGCTTTTCTGTGGATTGTTTGTACCTGCTAGCAGCAGACTCTTGAAACCTCAGGTAAATTGCTGGCACCTCTGGATATAGTAGAGTCTCCCATAGTTTCCAGATGTAAGAAGGTCTACAGAGAACAAAGGATGGTGCTCATGGATCCTTTCTTGTGGGATACATTTTGACTTCATGAAGACACATGGTCATATTTAAAACAGATTACAGTTTATCACCGTATGGGGCATTAAGATTTCCTAATGGGATGAACTTAACACTTCCAGTTCTCCATAGCCCTCTGTTTCCACGTATGTTGCTACTGGACAGCATTTTGTTAGCCACACTAAACAATTCTCTGTGATCCAATCACTGAAAAGCTACTACGTGTGAGCAGGTCTTAAATGATAGGAGGTAAATATGGAGGGGAGCAGGATGCTTGTATGGAAAGGTATAAAAGTTTTGCTGAATGGTGGCTCAAGATTCAGTGCTACGTAATGGCTTGTAACTTCCAGTTGTATCACACCTTGATAGAATCACTGCTATAATGCAGCAATTGTTAGTAACATCTTACACAGCCCCAAAAGACACCATTTAATTCTACAAATTCACATTTACAGCTGGAAACAATAACATGCAAAAATGGTTTTTTATTTCCAGACACGTAAATGCCTATTGTGCTGTTTCAGTTAATGTCACTGTGGTTTTAGTTGTTTCTTCTCCTTGGTTTTAATTATCTTTCCCTCTCCTGCCATCCAAAAACAAAAGACAAGGTAGAGGAACTAGCAACATGAAACTGTAATTATATTCCCTCAGGAAATACTGTCGCTAGTAGCTGTCTTTTAGTTTGTTTAGAACCCAAGCCATTTTGAACTACTAAAAAATGCAGACATTATTTGGTTATTTCTGTACAGTTTTAGGTAGCAGTACTTAATTTTAAAAATAATGGGGCTTTTCTCTTTGCTTTAACCAAAGCAGTAGAATTATGTTTCCTATGCATGTCATATAACAAGATAAGTAATAAAGACCTGAATCCTCAGGAGCTGTTACTTGAAATACTGTCTTCAATGACTGTTGTCCCTAAAGAAAGAAAAGTAACGTTAAATCATATTCCAGCTTCACAGCAGTGCCTGTTTATAAAAGCTGAGGGTCTGGCTGGAGAGCTTTTAGAATCTGAGACTCTGTTTTGCCTTTTTTCACTAATGTCAAACAGAACTTCCAGGTTCCTGGCTTAGTCATGCAGATTACAATCAGGAAAATGCAGAAGTCAATACTGATATGAAGGTTTCTGCCTGAGATTGTAACCTTGAGGGCCATTTAGCCAGAAAACATACAATATGCAACCTTTTCCTTAGCATGGTAGGAAATGAATGCTGGAGGCAAGATTGCTCATGGACGCTATGACAGAGAGTCTGGGGCAGGGGATGCATTTTTTCCAGAGTGCCTCCAAAATAGCTTCCAAGTCTCTATCTCTGCAGCAGTGAGCAAGGGGACTCAGGAGTCCTGGATTGAGTGATAAGCACCAGAGCCTGATTTTCTAGAATTTAACGTTATTTAATGTAAAGATCTTCTACAGAAAGTAGTTAAAATTACTTCAAAATAATTTTTACAAAGAATTTCCTTTATTTGCGAGAGAACTATTTTTTCTACTTCTTATTCCAGAAAGTTTTTGTTTTGGTTTGAAATTCAGAATTTCACAGGGAAGGGAACTAATGATAAATAACACCACCACAGATCAGAGCCATAGCCTATCAGGCATACCAGTACAGCTGTCTTCTAATATTGTGAAAATGTTTATACTCTAATTTCTTTCTATCCTGTTTTGAATACCAGCAGCTACACAAGCAGCTTAGCTCCAGTGAGTTTTCTTCTCCAAAGTCATTCTTAACATACAAAGAGTATGGTAGCCACAGCACAGAGAATGTCATCAAATTTGCTCTAAGTGTCAAGTCATAGCTAGTGGGAAAATTGCCTTTGGTTGATGGGTGCAGTTATACCACTGCAGAGCTACACATTGGAACAGCTCTGAATATGGAGGCAGAGTTTTCCAGGATTTAATTACCTTCATTCAGTGCCATTAACCTACACAGAGCTCACTGAAGATCTTTGCCTTTAGGCAATTTTAGTTTCATACAACAGAAGAGCATTACACAGCAGTCACTATGTTACACAATGATCGCTCTTACACTAATTGCATTCGGCAATGATTTAGATCACAGTAACTGTTAAGTCTGTGCTCCCAGTGTTTCTTACAATAAGTGGAGAAGCGTATTTAATTCACAGACTGATATATCTATACATAAATTTATTCAGGGTAAAATTAGCAAATTTGTCATGATGACCAGTCCAGTTACTATAATCTTAAATGAAACATAACTTGCCTCTTCTAATACCTCAATGTCTACATTTGTCTTGTGTAGTTCAGCAAATGACATCCTATCCATTGGAAACTCCATCTATACTTTCTTCTATACAGTGTTATGCACATTGCATGTTCCTGATGCTGAACCTATGCACAAAAATGAGTCCAACAAAATTGTATGATGAACCATGTCACATTTTAATTACTTTTTCTAGATTTATATAATTAATAAATATAAATAATAAATATAAAACTAATCACCCATTTTCTTGATTGAAGATCCTCTGTCAAAACAAGTATTACCTTTAAGTAGGGTAAGTTTGGGGTTTTTTTTTAAGGAATAAACACGCTGTTGGATATGGGTCATGATACTTCTCAGTCTAAGTGATTTTAGAGATTATTTTTTTACACTTTGAAGAGGATGAAATGATCCAGTCTCTAGAAATTACATAGTCCAAAAGCTGAAAACAATCCAAGCTCATCATTATCTTCCTCTTCTTTTAAAAGGTTAATTCCTTTAAACAGACAGTAATGAAACCATGGAAAAAACAGAAAACATTAAAGGGACTACAGAGATAACCAGAATAATTATTACAGTGGTGGAAGGTTTACAAGGAGAAGTTATGTCTAATGAGGAGAGCTAGGCAATCAGCTAAAGCAGTCAAACAAAACTTAAAAGAATGTAGTTTGTGACACAGGTATATAGCAATGAGCTTGAACATGTTTATCTAGACTATCCCTAGATCACTCTTGCAGACCCAGTTTGAAACTCAAAAATATGCAGATTACCTAAGGAAAAATAAACATTGTAGGAGAGGTGCTTGCTTACTGTAACGTGATATAATGCTACAGAAGTTATGGGGATTACATGATTTTAAACTGAAAATATTAGAGGGTTGTATATATGTAAATTTTAGCTGTGCATAATAGTGTCACGTCCTTTGACTGCAGTAATAAGAAAGTCTATTCCAAGTTTTAAAAAGGAGGAAAAAAATCAGTCTAAACAACAAAATCAGAAATGATTTGTAGCCTCACAGTCACCTGACACCCCAATAAGCATGCTAGAGGAGCTGGTGAGAACCTCCTGAGACCTGATGGATGACACTTGTTTCCATGAATCTCAGACAAAATTGAATTTCCAGAGTCCCCTCATCTAAAATATTATACAATATGTTCATATAAAGCCTCAACTCTGCAGCTACAGGGCCTGAAGTGAAGGAGATTGAAAAGGGTAAGAAGGAAAGAGACCACTCAAACCAGACAACAGATAGGACTAAGAATTACCTACTGTCACTCAAACTTTAATGGTACACAAAACATTGAGATTTCAATCATTTCAGGTTTTTCTGTGTCCCACAGAAATATTAATTTTTTAGGCTAACTCAGTAACCATCTTCTGTATTGTCAAAGGTTTTTTTTCTTACATTTCTGTTCCTAGTGTATGTATAGTGAAAATATCCTGATATATCTAGGACAGGTCTGACAAATTTATCGGACAGTGGATTCAATTAATTACCGAAGAAAAAAGTTACGACAGCTTAAGTCTCACAAGAATAAAATTAAGTCATTATATGGTGAATTTCAGCTGCAACTTCACAGATAGGTACATTTTAATGGTTATAATGAGGAATTCTTCAGATGGGTGCCCAGACAGGCTGGACAGAAGTTTAAGCAGAAGCAGTTCATTCTCTAAGCTACAGGCATGTTGCTAAGATATATCTGCCCACATACTGAACTGTCAATCATTTTAGCTAAGTATTAAGCCACTGGGCACACCAAGGGCCCAAAGGAAACTGCGGGTTCCAGAAAGTTGAATCTGTGCGTATTTACACACTCACTTGCACCCTGACTGGACTTCGGTCGAGAAGGGAGCCTGCGAAAGAGAGTATCTAAAGGACCTAATATATGAGATTTGATCTTCTGTGCTGAAGATGCCATGCTATACGGTGGCAGCATGTTGTACTACTACTCTGTAGTCTCATTTCAGGTTCTTTCCTCTAGAAAGTTTTAAACTTAGACACTTCTACACTCAATATCTTGAAACTGGAAACCTGCAGGTTATGCTACATAGCTGCTGTGTTACCAAGGACTTTCAAAATATGAAGAAGAATTGGTCTATTTGAAACATTTCTATTTCACCATGCATGATTTTTTTTTTTTTTTTATTGTGGCAGAAGTATAGGGGAAGGGAAAGGAAAAGAAGAAACAGATGGGATAGAAGAGGGTGATTTTACAAAACACTGTAGGTTATTTGTGTGGAGGATGATTTCTGCTATTTAATTTTTAGTACTTTTAATACGCTAAATCCTATTTAGAATTTTAAAATAACTATAAGCATATAGTGCACCAAAGAGCCTCTTAAAAATCTAAATAAATAAAGTGGCAAGAGCACTAATTTTAAAAGGTTAAAAGGTGATAAAATGGTTGACTATACCAGGTAATTGCATCAGCCTAGGAGGTTCTGTCGAAAGGAATAAGTGGTCTTCTGCTGCTCTGATTAGTGACAGGAATCCATTAGGAAGAGCTTGAGTGTAATTAGAAAGGAGAGATTAAAAACAAACAAAAAAAAAGTAGCAGCATTTAGAAAAATCAGGAAATGCAGAAATAGGTAGCATGAAACATAATCAAAGGAGCATATTAGGTGTTCTTAGTAGTTTCTTGTGCAGTATAGTTTAGAAATAGTTGTAAACCAGGAAGGTAAGAGTAAATTAAATAAATAGGTACTTATTTCATACCTTTTCTTAGTTTATCAGCAGAGAAATTAAGATATCAGTGCAAAATAGACCAGAATCAATGACAGAAGCAAAACAAATTTGCCAAATATAAGCAATGTAAAGAAAACTTAAGACAAATGCTGGAAAATCTGCTATAATCTACATGAAGAACACAAGTTTCAAAACAAGGCCCTCTTGCCTTCATTTAGAGCTCTGTTGAGTCATTAAAGTCAAATTTGTGGAACTACTGCCTCAGCAACACAGATAAATATGTTCACAATCTGTAAACTGTAGACTTAATGGCATTGAATTGATTGGAATGTAATTTCAAAGCATAAACCTGGCTAAATTAAAAGCAAATGGCATTTTATTTATGAAAACAGGATACAGCAAATATTAGGGTATGTCTTTAAACCAGTGAATGCATCCTCAGATTTGCTGAGGCTCAGTCAGTGACCTAACTGTGACAACGCTGAGCTCAGTGTTAGCTGATTTATGCTCCTAAAGGTTGATTTAAAGACAACCCAGATTATGTACCAGTTTCAGTGATTTATCATTCTTACCCAGTTTATTTATATTTAAACAATCCCTGGAACAATACCATACCAGTTTCATTCATACCCTTACTGCTGTGAGCAGATCTGAACTCTGCATATGTAGAAAGAAACTGGCATTTCTAAGAGCATATCATTCAACAGGAACTTTGCAATAAATATACATTAAGTGAAATAGGGAAAAAAAACCCAACATCAAAACCAAAAACCCCAAACCCCAACACAATTTAGTGGTGTATTTTCTATTACGTTTACCATTCATGTGGCTATATCCTTCCTTCATTAAGGTAACAGCATATATGAAATTCACAAATGTAAGAGATTAGATTAAAAAAATCCACAAAATAACTGTAAGCACAACTGCAATTTTATATTTCCATTGTATTGCTTGGACTTATTGATCACATGGAATATAGTCAAGAAACTCTACATGTGTCTTTCCACTCAAGCCCTACTACAGCTGCATTTCAGACTATGGCAGATCCTGCCAAAGCTATGTCTTACTGCTTACTGTTCCCTCACCGATGTAGTTTCCCCTGCTCATTACTTTTTTTTCCTTCTTCTAAACCCAGCTGTTAATTGCTTTAACCTTTAGTTGATTCCCTTGAACTCAGGAAATTTGCATTTTATTAAAACTAAGCTAACCACAATTTTAACCGCCATTCTAATTAATGAAGTTATAACACTGTAAATGAGATTTTCAAGAATATTCAGAAATCGGTCTAACTCTTACATGTCAATTGGTCTAATTGTTGTATGTCAGAATTTCTGAAAATCTGATACATCGTATTGTCATTATAATGGGGTCTCCTTCTCAGAATTGTATGGCTACTGTCTCTAACTACCATAATGTAGTCACTGCTTTATAATATTTAAGATGATATTCCATAGTAACTAGAATTTAATGGCAAATCTGTTCATGGATGTAAGAATATTTAATCTATACTTAGTAAACCTACTTTATTTTGCTTCATTGTTACAAAACACTGTAGGAAAGACTATCACAGCCAGGTATCCCTTTAATTTGCGCATTTGCAATGGTACCGGTAAAATTAATGCAAAAAATGCAAATTAAGATCCACATACCAACATGCCAAATTTGGATTCTTGTGTTTTTCCACACACACAGGATAAATACATGACTTAGGAGAACTTACACAGCAAATATTCTACACAGCTGTCAAGACATTTTACAAAAGATCCTTGATAGATGGGGAGGGTGAAGTATTAAAAAGCAACAATTTTTTTTTTTCCAGATTACAAACTATTTAAAGAACAAGATTGGACTAGAAATCAGTGCACATTTACATTGAATAGTTTTTGGTTTGTAACTAGGTCATCAAATTAGATGCATCATCACCCAAGGGTCTCATTATACTCAATGGCGAAAGACAAGCTGAATAGCCCCTTGGAGCTGCCCATTAAGTATAAGTATCTACAGAGCCTACGTTTCTTTCTTAATGTCCCAATTAAAAATTTAAGGTTAGGTAGAATGAGTCTCGGTAATCCTGCACTGTGGGTACCTTTCAGCTCCAACTTGTGTCCCAACCACGTCCTCTACCTCAGAAGTAAAGCCGGTTACACACCTTCCCCTGCTTCCCACCCAACATATCTCTGTGAAACGAAAACCAGATGGAGACCACAGTAGTTTTCCTGTGGTATTCTGCCAGGAATTGACATTTCCAGGCATGCGTGCTCTAAAGTCTCCAAGCTAAGGACATTAATCTGCGTGAGGCTGCAATGGCTGTGAGCGGAGCCACCGGGCCAACAGGAAAGTGGGTGTTTGTGCTTGTGTTTGCATTTGGGACCCTAAAGGAAGGAAGGAAGGAAGGAAGGACTGCAATCGCAACATGGTCATGATGCAAGTTTGGAAATGGTTCATCTAAAAGCAAAGGCTTAAGTCAATGCTGCTGCTTCATAAGTGTTTTTAATTAGTTTCTTAGCAGACAAAAACATAGCCACTTTTTTGTTCATCCAAATGACTATAGAAGCTAAAAATTACTTTTTGCATCTTTGGTTTGTATTCACGAGTGGAACCCCACAGTCAAAATGTTTTCACTGTCATTTTACGGTATTGTCTGACTTCCTTCAGCATCCCTCAGTTAAAAATAAGTTGCTGCTCCCATGTAGATTTGAACAGTATTAAAACAGAACTATTCCCTAGTTTGCTACTATCTATTTACTTGGATGGACTATTTAAAATTCAGTGTTCAGTTTCCTGTCTATGACTGCTACATCCTAAACTATTACATGAAGAAAAATAAAAAATGCTACTGTCACTGCCTTCTGTAACAGTTCTGTAAATTTGTGAAACAGTTTTATTGCGAGTGCACAAATAGGTAGTGTTCCAATACAAGCTGAATGAAGACTTTGCCTGAGCTAATCACACTTTCCTTATTTTTTTAATTTTTTTTTTAGTAAAAAACTTGGGGAAATACTGTTTAGGGACTGTGAGAGACTGAAAGAGTTGTCTCAAACATTGTGGTGGGGCAAGTTCTGCTTAAAGACAAACCCTGCACAGCAAGGAGCCAAGCTGAAAAGCCCATCGGCTCAGACATCAGCAACAGGAGGGGGAGGGCGTGCTGGAGGGTGCGCAGCTCCCTGTTCTGATAAGCTGTTCTGATACAAAGATCAAACAATGGCCGTGTCTGCAGGGAAGGAGAAGTTACTCCACAAACGACCCCCAAGCCGGAAGGCTCACAAACTGTTCATTAACCTGACAAGTTCGGGTGCCCGCCCGAAGGAGGGGCAAGGATGATAAAAGGACACAAACTGAAGCCCCGGGTGCGCAAGCCCACCGGGACTGGACCCCTCAGCTGACTGGACACCTCGGCTGACTGAACCAACGCTGGACCCAGGACCGGTGAAATCTTTCTCTCTTCCTTTTTCTCTCTCTGTCTTCTTCTCTCTTTCCTTTCTTTTCCTTTTCCACAATCCCTACACCTCATCCGTTTCAAGATATAAACCATTGACCAAGTCTCTGAGACTGAGACTAGATCCAGCCGCCCCTAGACCCTTCTCTGAGGAGGAGTCTGGAAAGCAAGGGGGTCTGCTCTGAACCTCGTGACTCAACGGGAGGGATCTCCTTATTCCCTGAATTGATGTATATGGTTACACAGTTTACAGAAGTAGTCTTATGCCAATTCCTGTTGTGAGACACCCTGCCACCTACTACCACGCCTCCCCAGTTCAGTTTGCTTCTGTCATGAATAAAATCTTTAACTGATCGTTTGGTGTTGTTTCACCTTAATTTAGCCCAAGGGAATTTCGAATTAAACACGACTCCCTGGTCTGTCCCATCTGGGTCGTGACAGGGACCATCTTTACAATGAATATATTTCTTTAAATATTTGGTCCCCGTCTTGAACAAATCAAATGTTCATGTAGCATTAGTAAAAGATAGCAGAGTACTGCCTTCCCACTTTCAGACAAGCAAAAGAGAACTGATCATACATAGTGAGAAGAACTACTAGCAAAACGATATTAGTAGGAGCCACATCTGTTTGGGACCCTTTCTCCTGAAAGTAGACATACTCCACTAAAAAGCATGTCCGCTCCTGTGAGACACCTTCTCTATTAGTGAGTTACACTATTTTTTCTGCCAAGACAGTTAAGAAGCTGGAAGAACTTGGAGCCTTAGTTTTTAAAACAAAAACTGCCCTTTCCACTGTCTTTCACAGACAAGGGTGAAAGAAGTACTATTTAAGCTAAAAGGATGATGCTGGCACAAGAATGCACAATGCACATGGGCATAAATCAGTGACAGATACATTTGTAATGAACATTAGAAAGTGTTTAAGCGTAAGAGAAGTGACATCCTGGAAAAGGTCTATGGAGAAGGACATTCTAAAAACCCACTTCTAGTACAGGAACGAGCTTTCCAATATTAATAGCACACCATGCTATGAGACCAAACTGCAGATTTTAGCAATTGCTACAAGAGACGAAAATATATAATGAGAATGTTTTGCCTGACACCTCAATGTTTAGATTTTTTAGGTTTCTAATACTGGAGCTCTCACACATTTTCATATTACAAACATGTTTGCTTCTGGTAGCTTGAAGAATAGCAAGTCTCCTCCAATGGTGGCACATTACTTGGCAGTCCTCAGAGCTGTAAACTACGTTCCCTGACCTGTCATACCATCAAAGATCAAAGTAAATCACCATTAAGCTGAACAATTCACTGATAATTCAAAAACTGAAAATATTTTAACATAATAGCAGTGACCTTAGCCCACTGAGAGTCTGTGACAAGTGCCATTGAGATGGTAGAGAAGTTCTGAATTATGTCTGTGGAAAGTTATATCTTAGTAAGAAACATCAGAATCTTGAGGCACTACTATACTGTAAAAAGGACTTTTATTCTGCACTTCTGCATTCACCGATCTTCACAGGGAACGTGAAATAAAGAAGTAGTTTGAAATTACTACTTAATACCTCGGTATTAAGCATTAGCCTGTGAAAATAGCGGCACGTGTGGGTGCCACTGAACTTTTAACTATCATTTAGAAGCAGATCTTTCATACTGCAGGTAGAGGTTTGGTAGGTCACGACAGCAAAAGAAAACGTCCTGTCTTGATCGAAACCTTCAGTCTGGAAAATAATTTTTTCTTGTCCTTTTGCAGGTGTGAAGAGGGTTCCTACGGAAGCAGGGCCGGAACAAACGCAGGGGGCTGACAGAAAAAGAGTTATGGGCGCCTGAGAAGCAAGATGTAGTAAGGCCTAAAGACGGTGTCCCTGTTGAGCCTGTGACGCTCGGAGCTGGACAGTCGCAAACGATTTTCCGTAGGCCCACGGTCTGGCTGGTGACTTCTTAACACAAGCCTGCTTTAAGACGGCCCCGGAGCACCTCGGCAGCCCGGGCCAACCCGCGCCTTTCTGCTCTTGCTCTGTTTGTTTTCGGGGGGGGGGGGGGGGAACCGGCCACGCCGACAACGTGTAGCGCTGGGGGCTGTCGCTGGACCGGCTGGCACCCGGCACCGCCCCGCGGAACGCTCGCCCCGCGGCCCGCGCCGCCCGCCCGGATCGCTCTGGCTGGTGCACCGCGGCGGCGGAAGGAGGGTCGCTCGCCATGGTGCGTGCGGCGGGATGGCGATGGCGATGGGGATGAGGGTAGGGCTGCGGCTGCCGCAGCCTCTGCTTCTGCCGGCGGCGGGGGGCTCCTCACGGGGCGCTCCCGGCCCTTCCCTTCCCGCCGGGAGCGGCCCCACCGCCGTTCCTGGAGAGGCCCAGGGACTCCGCGGCGGGTCCCCTGAAACGCGGCGAGGCGGCCGTGTGGGCCGGTAACGGCGGTGAACCGACCTCGCGTCTAAAAGCGCCGCCGCCCCCCAACCCCCCGCCCCCCCCCCCGCCGCTGGCCGGCCCCGGGGGAAGCGGGGAGCCCCGAGTGACCGTGCCCGTCGCATGGGCGCGTTTGCGGCTGGGGAGGCTTGCGTCGTGGTAGGCCTGTCCGGCCGGGCCGCCGGCGGGCGGGCGAGCGGGGGCAGTGGGGCCGGTTCTGTGCCTGTAGCCGCCAGCGAGCACCTCCGGATTGACGGGGGGAAGGAGTGAGGAGCGGGGTTAACGCGTGAAACTTGTGCAGGGTGCCTCCTGAGGTTTCTTTAGGTGTTCAGGATAATTTTATCTTTGTCTCTTCTTTTTTCGCAATCCCAAACAGGCGTGCCAGCACAGATTATGTGATGTACTGAAGTCTCCGTTTATTGATGGCTGTTCCCTGCATCATGTTTGCCCATTTAGCCTCCTTGCTTTCAGGTGTTTCTTTTGCACACAGTTAAAGACACTAAAGAATTTAAATTGCCTCTTGTTTGATAAAGCCTTCTGGTTTTGTTCAAGCACTTTTTCACCAAAAAGTAACATAACTTAAACTAGTGTTACAGTATTTTTTTAATTTGTGAGTAGTATTCCCTCTCTGTGCTGCATGAAGGGCTAGAGAAGGCAGGCCTCCGGCTGCTCCCTGGTGCGAGGCATTCTCATGGTCTGCAGGGAGGGACAACAGAATCCTTTCTGTTATGTTGTACAAATTACATATGATCTTTGTCAGAAAGCCAGATGCAACAGTCAGGTAGAAGCTTGAACGGGAACATTTACCGCAAAGTTACAGAGAGGTAATCTCAGTTTCCTAGCTGTGGGGTTCTACAAAACAGGTATTTTGAGAGTAGTCACTATGTGAGATTTTTTTTTTACTGCATTTTGTGTGCTCCAGTAGTTTTGTTACAGCATGTACCATGTTCAAGTAGTTTTGTTTGTTACTGAGGAGGGTAAGATCTAACTGGTGGAACTGATAAGCTGCTACTCAGGGCTTCCTGAGATATTGATGCATGACCTTTTAAGTCTTTATCATGGTGTGTGCTCCTATCTTCCCTTTAATGTTTTACTTAACTTTAGTAGCGTATAACATCTTTGATTTCTTTTCAGCCAAAGTTACGAAAAACCCAAGGAGGGAAGCAAGAGAAAAAAGTTATCCATCCTTACAGCAGAAAAGCTGCGCAGCTTGCAAGGGAAGCACACAAACAGGAGAAGAAAGAAAAGTAAGTTGACCGTGCAAAATCTGTGCACAGGCCAAAGGGTAGCATCGCAGTAGTTTTTTTTTTTGTTAGGGGGGAAGAGGCTGGTGGTGGAAGGGGCCTGTTATGCTGATATAACCTTAGGATAGAAGAAAGACCTATATAACTTAGTACTGCTGGGCCATGTGAGCTGACAGGTTTACATTCATGAAATCAGCTTATACAAAGTATGTAGTTCTGCTGCTTGATTTTTGGTGTTGTCCTTACAGGTTAGGTTTCTTCTTATCACAACATTTTGCTTTTTATAATCTGAATGGCATGATGCTGGTGATTTTGCACGAAGCTTAATCACCTAGTTTGACTTTACTCCAAGATTTAATAAGAATCCTGCTTAGGGTCTAGCTTCTTGTGCTGAAGTGCTGAGTTTGTAGAAAAGAAAACCCAGAAACCTTCCTGGAAAGAGAGACTTCTGAATAAAACTGAATAGTTAACTCCTCTTTGGTGATTTCCTGCTGTTCCATGGCAAGTTCGTTTTTCTGCTTTTAAGTTTTACCTCCCCCTTCCACAGAGGGAAAAGGTAGCTGGAGAGGACTGGCCTTTAGTTTCCATTCTGTCTCAGCTTGCTAGTTGATATGCTGTGATTGTTTAGAAACTTATTAAAGTGAACTTAAAGCATTTTCTTTCAAAGTACTCTAGTATTTGGATGGATCATGTGAGCTGAGCCCAAATACTCATATGTCTGACAGTGTTAAATTGGGAACTCCTGGTACAGTTGAAACGTTCCTCAGAGACTGTGCAATTTTATGGTTGGGGATGGATGTACAATCTTATCCACAGGAAAGTTGTAAGGTTGCTCTAACTAGAAAGGGGCCCTTTACTAGCATAACTCTGTCATGTAGACTCAAGCAAAGCTGCTGCAAGAATTTACAAGTAGCATTTCTTGAGGATCGGGCGGTTTCCTAATGTGCAAGAAGTTTTCCCTACTACTTCATGTTTTGTCTGTGCTCTCCGACTGCTGATTGTAAGTTTATTGTATTTTCCTAGTGCTAAATTGACTGCTTCGTCCCTTAACTCTCTCATCTTGCCTCATAACTGAGCACTTAATCACAAAGGATAACTGAATTACGCTTGATTCTTAGTGCTTACATCTGTGACTTTGCCATAAAGAAAAACATGCATGAGAAAACTTACTGAGTGAAGGAGTGATGTACTGATTATTTATTGTGACATGGCGCACTCAATCAAATCTTTTAGTGATTGTCTCTGTGGGTAGAGTTATACTGATACAGACACCTGTGCTGACGTTTGTTTTTAGAGTGCTACTTTTGGTTCCTCTTGCAACAGCAAGAAGTAAAAGCAAAGAACTCCCACTGGAATAGTATTCTCCCGTTTAACTTGCTCTTAATTACTTCATGGAGAAGGTTTTAAGGTATATGTTAAGAGATTGCACAGGGCAATCTATTTTGTTGCAGGTAAGAGAGTACCAAATGCATCGTTCATTTTTCTGCTTAATGCAGGTGATCCTTTCCATGAAAAGGAATGAAAAGTTGCTGGCTTTGTACTGACTAGGCTTTGTTACTGAGGCGGTTAGATTTGGCAAGTCATAGTATGTAAGTAATGTTGCTTAATTCTAGCACAGGTGCTTTTTCTAATGAACAGCTGAAAAGTTTACTGCTTTAAGGATATTCAGCGCAGTGTCAGGGTGTCTTGAGCTACTGGAGCCACCTTTGCGGCAGTGGATTCTTAGTGCACTGCTCACATTGCCAAGTGAAGTCTACAGAGCAAAATATGGAATCAAAATTGGTTTAGGAGCCAAAGGCCACTTAGTAGTTTTGAGCACACAGGGTTCAGTAAACTGGAAATATTACTGACTTTCTAACTGATTCTCTAGATAGATACACTTGTAGTAAGCCATTGTAACACACCTTGTCCTTTCTCATATGATGATCTAGATGATCTTAACCCTTAAGTTTGGTTAAAAAAAAGTTCTAGGTGCCCCAATGACAGACAAGAAATTAAAGTCTTTAATTCATTGGAAGTTTCCTTTCTTTCGGCACTTGTCACCAAATGTATCGATTTCGAGACTTGCTTATCTGAGAGTTGGTTCTAATGTCTAGTCTTTCCTATGTAGATTTCTGTCTGTGCTTGCCAGAGTATATGAAGTCTCATAGCTCAGCACATGACAATACCACTCATTTATCTGCGCTAGCCCCCATGGCTGTAGTTTTACAGTTAATACATTGTGGAATGCAGCTCTCAGTTCAACCATGTTAATTTTTTTTTTTTTTTTAAACCTCACCAATAATTGCAATACTAAAAATGTAGATTTGTTGGATTGAGCAGCAGTTAACTTCTCAGTAACCAGGTTACGCAAGGATGAATTGATGGTATATGTTTAGGGAGTTTACTTCCTAAGCCTTGCAAATAAAACCTTATCTTGACTAGCAGTAAGTGTAGAACAATTGCTACAGTGTCTTCCTTCTATCTCGTAGCACCTGTTGCCACTGGCTGTTAGAGACAGCTAAATGCTCCTTGTCCTTTATTTGGGCTATAGTAGTTTCTCCTGTGCACAGTGACAGGTTAATCCTCTACGAAAGCTTTTCTTGGAGGATTTGAGTTTAGTTCAAATGCTTCTGCTAACACATGTAACTCTACCATGTTACTTCAGCCTTTCTTTAAAAAGTTAATTTGCTTTTTGAAAAGGAATTTTACATAAAAGAAACATTTATTTACAAATGAGTTTTTTACCTGTTTAAGAGACAGTGGTCTTTATAACAGTATGGTTAGCCTTCCTGTTCCGTTCCTCTGAAATGCAGCGAAAGGAGCTAGCCATGGCAGCAGAATCCTTCCAAGTGAAACAAGCAGACCAACTTTTGGTATCTGTCATGGGTTACCTGAGGAAAAAAAAAGCACCATTTTATGAAAAACGATTAAATATTGGCAGCCAAGCAAGCTAATAAAAGGTGAGCTTCAAGCAGCCCGATGAAAGAGCAGATGGTTTATCCTGAATTATTGTGGGGATCAGTGAAGCCTAATGCCTTCACAGAGCAAAAGTGGTTAATGGAGAGAAACTCAGTTTAAGATTAGAGTATGTAGATAGCTATCCTTTCCCATAGGTTCTCTTTTGGATGTGGATAGTTATCCTTTTTAGGCCTCACAGAGCAGAGATGCTCCATAGTCTTATGAGGAGTGGCTGAGGGAACTGGGGTTGTTTAGTCTGGAGAAAAGGAGGCTGAGGGGAGACCTTATCGCTCTCTACAACTACCTGAAAGGGGGTTGTAGTGAGGTGGGCGCTGGTCTCTTCTATCAAGTAACTAGTGATAGGACAAGAGGAAATGGCCTCAAGTTGCACCAGTGGAGGTTTGGATTGGATATTAGGAAAAATTTCTTTACTGAAAGGGTTGTCAGGCATTGGTACAGGCTGCCCAGGGATGTGGTTGAGTCACCATCCCTGGAGGTATTCAAAAAGTGTGTAGACAAGGCACTTCAGAACATGGTTTAGCAGGCATGGTTGACGGTTGGACTCGGTGATCTTGAAGGTCTTTTCCAACCTAAATGATTCTATGATTCTATAGAGAGAAACCCAGTTTAAGATTAGAGGATGTAGATGGGTATCCATTTCTTCAGGTTCTGTTTCTTGATTTCTGCCTTTTCTTTTCCAAGCTCCCTTACTATTTCAAGTGTGAGGCCTTTACGCTGATGGTAAAAGATGTAACCCTTCATTTTGCATAGGGAATCTGTTCCACCATAACTGGTGTGTCAGTCTGGACCATCCAAAGCATATTGTGATAGCAAAATGATCTATCTATAAATAAGATTTCTACATCTTGCAGTTCAGGATCCTAAACAATTAACTATCGTTGTTCACAGATCTGCACTTTGTACATCACTTCTGTTGTGGTGTTCTAAAAATAATTTGCATTAAAAACATCCTCCAGTTGTCTGTATTCTATTTTCTGTACTGTCTTGGCTTGAAGAGCAATTTAACTTGAAATACATTAATAATGTTGTTTTCTTTTCTTCCCTAGTGTCTTTAAAAGACTTGTTAAGGGTTCCAATTTCTTTTGGATCTCTATTGTCTCAATGATAAGCTTGTTAAATCTTAAGATCTTTTTTTTTAAATATTGGGAGTTAAGCATGTGTTTAAAAACAGTCAGTTTAGCCACTAACCAGTCTTTTTAGTGTAATTACTTAGCTTTCAGTTTCTTTAATATAATGGCAGGGTTTGGGTTAATTTTGCAGAGCTCTGAAAAAGACAAGATAAATTTCTGATGCTGTGGATGGAGGAAAGCTTTCCACTCCTACACTCAGGAAAAAGAAGTAGCCCACACTGATTTTGTTCTTCCTCATTGCTTTTGCAGGTCTATTAAATGTCTTCTTTTGGTGGCAGCTGATACTAAATAAATGCTCTGGCATTGTTGCTTCCAAATTTGTGACTTAACTGCAGTAAGCAGTTCTTCAGTAAGCAGTAAGCTTACTGAAGACGTTTTCACTGGAAAATGACTTACTGAAGTTGAAATATTTGCAGAAACAATTTCCAAATGACTCCTATTTAATGACAGCCCTCTTCTCTGGTTGGAAGGTTAATACATCCTTTGATGGTAAATAGGAGAAGCTGCCTCATAATCTCTACAGTATTTTCTTTCTTAATCCCATCTACAAATCTGGTACTTTTTTGACCATGCTTCTTATTGTATAGAAATAAGTTGTCTTAAATGTGGGGAAGGCCCAAAGCTGGAGGCAATATTCTCAATATGATCTCACCAGCCCTGAGTAAAGGGGATAATTTCTCTGTACAGGCTAATGCACTTCTGCAGCATGGAAAAACTGGATCAGAGACAGTCAATGAATCTAGGAAGTTCATACAGTTCATCTGTATTATTTTAATTAAGCTGTGGATTTACTTGCCAGAAGATGTTGTAATTGTGGTTGGCTAAATTTGTGGAATAATACTTTTTGAACATACGTACGTTTTATCTGTTGATTACTATTCAATACAAAAATATTACCTTGGGTGTAGGAAGCCCTTGAATGGCATGTTACTGGAAGGTGAGAATGTCTTTTGTAGAAGTGTCAGCAAATGTTTGCTTTGGTTTTGTGTGGTTTGTTTCTTTTGTTCTTGTTTCCTTTGGTAGTTGGCTGGAGACAGGATTCAGGACTAGAGACAGTTTAGGCTTCTGTTTACTTTTTAACTTTTCTATATGATAGAGGAAGAGAAATAACTACTGTCAACATTCCTGTTTATGTTAAACAGGAAAGGAAATTGCATTTAGTTATAAGATGCATATTCAAGTATCTTTTGCCCAAACAAGGTAATAAAAAAGGGAAGACATTACACACAAGGAATTTCAATACTTAATGCAGCACTGGGAAAAAGGAGGGAGAAATTCTGCTCTGAGTTGCAGAAGTCTTTTATAGCCTCCATTGTCCAGATACTCTTCAATGCAAGCACTCTCAATGAAATATGGCAGTAATAATAAGCTTATTGTCCAGAAACTCTGGCTGCACTACAAAAGACCAATCTTGACCATAATAAGAGGAGACAGACCAGTTGGTTTTAGAAAATTGGCTACAGTCTTAAGTCATCTTGTTCGCTTGAATCACACTGTTTTCTTGCCTGCATCCCTCTTCTCAGTTCTCCTCAAGGTCTGATGAACAGCAACAAATTCCAGTGTATTACTATCAATGTATTCTCTCTTAATCTACATGTGAATTCTTATTCCTATAGGCAACTTGTTTATTCTGTTAAATAATTACAAAGATGTTTTAATGAGACAGCAATAGCTGGTTCACTGGCGCCAGTAGAACACTGCTTTTTCTACACTTTAGGAAACCAGACCATAATGGGATATTCCTGGAACTTCTCTTAGTAGATGTACCAACACCAATCATGTTTTGTTTGCAACAGCTGAAATCTCTGTCTGGTTTTGGTAGCTAAAGCTGATCTAGCACTGGATTTTTTTTTTCTGTCGTTTTTCCTCCTGAGTCAACATATACCCTTTCTATTGTGCATATATTGTAAATTTTTTAGGAGTCTGTGCGTTTTCATTACAAATATACAGATCTAATACTGTCATGCTCTGAGATACGAGAGCTAAGGAGTTTTTTACAGGATTTCTTGATCTGGCATGAAGCGACCCCTTAGGAGTGAGCAGTAACCTTAAAATATCTCCTTGTGGAGCTCTTTGTTTCTCCTTAGCTTTTCTGTTGTCTAGCCTTTTAATCTCCCTCGAGCCACTATGCTTCTGCTTGTGCTGTTTGCAGCAGTGATGCTTTGAATTGTGCTTTTGCAGATTCTTTATGTGGAACTGAAAAAAATGTTAGCTCTTAAGATTATTTGGTTCGCTTACAGAAATAAAAAATGAACTGAAAATAAATCAGAATTTTTAATTCTTACAGAGTGGTTTTCATGTGGAAGTATCCTAAAATGCTTAACCAAGCCACTAATTGGTGCATAAGCTAACAAAAATGGACATGTGTAGGGAGAAATATGGAAGGTATTTAGCAACCTGAAACAAGAAACAAGGAAATATGTCCTGTCAACCATGAATTTTTTTTTTTCTTAATGAAAGAGCCTGTCTTAGTTCTCAGAGCCATAGATGGCATTTGTGTGTGTAGACATTATGGGGAAAAATACTGAATTGGTAGACTGATTTGACAGATATTTATTCATTGCTAGTATTTAGCGTAGAACAGTTGAATACAATATCTGAGATAAAGAGGTGTTGATGGAGCATGAAGGCTTTAACCTTTTAAGTACCTAGTAAACATCAAGAAAACCACTTATCATACTTATCAATAATTGGTGCCTAAGCAGATGGTTTTTGGAAGGTGGGTGGAAGAGAAAATCATTAAGCAACAGCCTGCCACAAGACTGTATCCTTGTCCGTGTCCTTACCCTCTCTTTCCGTTGAGCAAAAGATGTTACTCGTTGTGTGGAAGGAGATAAGAGGAACTTTCTTTGACTTAACTTAATTGATTAGCCTCCCTGCTAATATTGTTGTCTTCTAGCAGTCATGGAGGTGAGGTTTTTATGAAAACTACAATAAGGCAACATCCGATCCTGTCATTCATTATCTCTCATACTCAGATAAGTTGTGTACGCCTAGAGATGTAAGGTTTTTCTTCCAGAAGAAAATCCTGGTTCTGTATTTCATTGCCTTGATAAATAAACGATTTAGTGACCCTTGCAGTTGCAAATGGTAATTTGTAGTGTTTGACAACATAGATACATGATATGATTTATGATTCTAATCTGGCAGCTTTTCTGGATGGTGTTGTTTTCTCCATGGCAACGCTTTGCAGATGTGCTCTGCTGGCTGTGTTGCCATGCAGGGTTCACAGTAGGGACTGCTGGTGTGGAGTTCCACCGTGTGGAATGTGTCCTTTTCTTGGTCACTATTACTGTTCAAAACTCGCTGCTGTAAGCCCTCTGTAGCCTACCTACCACAGTTTTTATTGCAAGCATCTTCTATAGCTGAGTTTTAAAGCTGACTTCTAATCTAACTCCTTTTTCCTTTTTTTTTTTTTTTTTTTTTTTTACATAGTCTCATCCAGGTCTATCCTTTAACCCACCAGAACAAGAGTCATTTTTGTTTTAACACTGAAATCTTTCATTAATCAACCAGCTTGGATTTTTTTGGCGGGTATGATAAAACTCACACCCCATGCTTGACCTCTGTAGACTTTTGCATTAAAAATGCTTATCCCAGGTGCTGGGGTATCTACAGAAGTAAAAAGGCTTTTCTTGAATACGTTAGTGGAATTCTTGGTAGCCCGCACATGCTGTGCATTTGCTTTTATGTGGCTTTTAGATGGTCTCCAGAGGATGAAATACTTCTTGAAAAAGCTAATCTTTATTTTAATAACGTAGGTTTGTGGACAAGTGACACAAGTATGTTTGTCTCTGGAAAGTAGGGCTTTCTCTTTTGACCTGAATTTTTGTGACAGGTGACACAGACTTCTGTTCTCTGAGTTACTTCAGTTAAGTCTAAAATGGTCATTAAATTCTACAGAGTACCAGGAATTTAATGAAGGAGCACATTAGCTTTGAACTGTGTTGAATTTTGGGATTATTTGTCAATGATATCCTTTTATGATTTTCTTTATCCTTTATCAATTTTCTAATTAAATAATTTTTTAAAAGTCAATTTTATCAGAGATCCTTGGATATATACACTGAACATGCATAGCTAAGATATTTTTTCCAGTGACAAATTTTATACTTATCCCAACAATGTATTATTTTCCTTTCTGGAAATGAAGTGACATTCAGCACCATTCACTGCTGCAGACTGAATCTGGGCACTTCAGGACAAAAATGTGTGAGGCACAGTATCACTTGTTAGAAAACTTGTGTTCTCTGAGAATTGCTCAATAGGACTGGGATTAATCCCAAACTGAATTGTGTACACACATCCCATAGAGTACAGAAGGCTTCAAGTATCTCGCCAGAGGTTGAGGTGGAGGTAAAAATACTTTGAGATGGATTTTTTTCATCTTTTTTTGTAAAGTTGTTAATTTTGGTTTCTTAACACATTAACTTTTACTGTTAGCTAAGCATAAACTTTAATTATTAGAAGTTTATTAGACACTAGAATGGTATTTTTCCCATTGTATGCTTGATTTGCAAGGATGCAGTGTGGTGAAATCTTTTGTTCTTAATCTCCAAACTCATTAAACATACCAGCAGAATATTAGAAATACTTGATGAAATTATTACAAGGTCTTCCATGAAATTCCTTTTGCTGTGCTCTAAGAAAAGTGTTGTGTCCTAATTTCTTCCAAGAAACTGCTTAACTTAATAGGTAAACTGGACAAATTTCAGATAGTAGTTTTACCAAAAGTAGAATTTTTAGATGAAATGGAATAAGTTTTACATGTTCTGAATTTGGGAAATACTTCTATTTGAAATTTTACCTTGACTTTCATGGTGACTCCAAAAAAATGATTTTTGGAGAAAGAAAATGAAGATAATTATTTGTATGTTTTTTCTTTGCTAGGTTGAAGACTGACAAAGCTTTGCGTTTGAGTATCATTGGTGAGCAGAAATGTCTATTACTGCATACAGTATTCAACTTTTTAGCATAGATTTTAAGTTTTACCAATTTTATAGCTACACCAGTTAGAGTTTCTTTCTGTATAATCTGACTCTGTAATCTTAAAATAGACTGTTGAAATGCTAAATTACCCGACATGTTCACTCAAGTAGTATATATGGGATTGAAATTGCTGCTGAGTATAGTCTAATCTTTAGTCAGTGTACATGACAACAGGGCAATATAGACCAAATGTCTGTTTTGTACATCTGTACATGTAATTATTGTAACTGTCCGTGCTTTTTTTTTAATTGCTTGTAAAAGAGGATTATATATGTAGGTTAACAGACACATTATGCTAGCAAGTAAATTCAAAACTTTGAGACACAACCTGGAATATTTTTCTTTTTCATATGACACTGCACCTTTTCAATTTAATCTGTTTAAAAATTGTGATGATCAGAACTCTTGCTCAGCCATTGTGTTATTTTTTCCCCTTGGGGCATTCCTCAGATTCCATCTTAAGGAATTGATGCAGTGATACTTTAAACACTGATTTCCAGTAAAGCAAAGTGTAATGTCTTTTTTCCCTAAGGAAGATACAAAATACATCTGAAATGATATGAGAATGTTTCTATTACAGCTGCCTTCATACCTGGTACACACATTATCAGTGAGTCTATGATGCCATTCAAAATCTTGAAAAATGGGGGGTTATTTCAAAAACTTTTAAGAACTTTAATCTGTGTTGGTGCTACAGTGGTGCTGTAATCATTAATGTTAAGTTTGTTCTTGTAGGAGAAAAATTGCAATGGTTTCAAAGTCACCTTGACCCCAATAAAATTGAGTACACAAAGAAGGAAGCTGGCGAACTAATTGAAAAGTAAGACTGGTGCTAAAAACAGGATTAAAAAACTTGATTTATGTTTTAAAATAATGTTCTGAAATAAGATCTGTAAAGTGATGATGACTCAGAGGAGGACTTTTTATATATTACTATTAATAATATGAAGTAGTTGATATTGTTGCAACTGAGGTTAATTATAGATTGAGAGATGTATATGTTCACACTAGAATTACTGAAGTAAGTCATGTGTTACTGTTTGGTTTTTTTATTATTTAAGTATATCTCTGCTTTTGTAGTGTGTGGAGGACTCTAAATGATTTGGACAGTAGTAATTGCATGAATTTGCTAGTTGGGTTATTCAGTGACACTTAAATGCACAGATTTCATTCTACTTACTCCTTTATTCTTTCATTTTCTTTGCTGAGAAAATTAAACAGTACTCAGGTGGGTCAATTTTTAGGGCAGGAAGTACCAAAATTGAATCTGCTAAGAAGAAACTCAGTTATTTCTGTGCTGCTAGATGTATGTATGTGTAGCTTGTCACCATTTTTTACCTGCTAGCTAGGTAACATAATATATATGTATTCTTACACAGGCATACTATATCAGTTTCCTTTCAGAAGCTCTGACATATTTCCTACGCTGTTCATGAAACCTGTAAACTGCTAATCAATGCTAGTGATACTGCAAAGGCAATAAAAGCTTACGTTTTGGATTTGGGTTGGATGTTTGCGAGATGATGTAGGACACATGCCAAAGAAGAACTTTACTTTAAAAATTATTATTGAGGTGGTGAAATTCAGTAATTAAAAATTAGGAATACTTAGATTTAACTGGTCTTCCAGAGCAGGTGAATTATAATAATGTGGGAGTTTTGTTTTATGCAAACATATTTTTTTTAAAAAAAAAAAAGAGCAAATAAAAAAACCCTAATCCTTCTGGAAGCCACAGATGGATCAAATGAAGTTCTAAATGGAGATTCCACTTCGAAGATTAAAGTCATAGTTCGAATCTAAGAAACATCTCTGACTAATTCGGAAATAAATACGTTTAGTAAAATAACTTCATAGATTATCAAAGTAATTCTGTTTTGCAAAAGTTTTGCATGACTGCATCTAGCATAAATGCATTTTATTTCTTTCAGTTATATGTGTCGATTCAATGCTGAATTGGAACAGATTGAATTACAAAACAGTATTAAAGGTAGACAAGGAAGACAGCATGGTTCACGGGAAACTGTCATCAAGCAGACCATAGAACGTGAAAGACAACTCTATGAAGGCTACGGAATAGGTACGTAAAAGCATTAGAAATAATCCTGTGGTCACACCTTCTCCTGCTTACAAGGCTAGGATCTAAGTCAAATTTCTAGGCATTATCTTTATTTTTCTCTTTAAAGGAATTACCTAACTGCTAGGTATTTATGCCTTGCAGAGGAGTTTGGGAGGAGGGGCAGGGTGAAGAAAGGGAGAAAAAAGATGTTGGAGATCTGACTCATATATTTCTGCTTTACTGCTTTGCCTTTGTTTATCTTTGCTAGTACTGCCTCTTTAGTGCAGGTGTATATAACATATTTTTGAAACTAAAGTGAGATTTAATGCATCTGTCTCAAATACAAATTCTGTTCAGCAGCTTGCTTGAACCTTCATTATATACAGAGTATTTTTTATTTTAAAAGTGCTTTTGAGTGTGTGTGCATGTTTTAACATGCATTAGCATGAAGACTTTCTTTGCTCATGTGGGGAATAACCAGCATCACTTTCTCTACAAATTATTTACTTTTTTAAGCTGGGCTTCGTTATCTCGACTTGTGCCAATGAAGCCTTTATACACAGCTTTCTCTAACATTCTTTCGATAATATACAAACTTACTGTTGGGGATAAACCTGTGGCCTGATTTGCCCCTTTCCGCTGAGGTGGACCAGTGTCATGAGGAACTTCAGCAAGTTTCATATCATGAGAGAGTGGGCTTTAGGGTTCATGAACTTGAAGAGAACCAAAGCCTCCAAACTCATGAGCCTAAAACATCTTCAGAAAGAGACCTTTCATTCCACTAAGGTTGAGATGTGTTTCACGTGGGAGAATGGTTGCAGCAGAAATTGTAGTACTGATGTATTTCCAAAATCTGAGTATTTCTGGAGTTTTTCTGTTAAAATTTAGGTATTCCAGGAAGAAATCCGGGGCTATTGTGACACATCTACTCTACAGGCTCTATTCTACAGGCATAAATGATAACCCACAAGTAGAAGAACACATTTTCCTCTTGTTCTTATCAGGCAGAGGAGTTATGCTACTTTCTTTTGACTTACTGGAGATGGTGGTGGAGGGAGTGTAAGTGCTCTGTGTGTGTGAAGGCCCTAACATTTAACCTCTTAATAATCAAAACCCCACAAAAACTCCAAAGATTTAAAATTAAAAATCTTGTAGATAAGAGCCTAGTTGAAAGCACTTTGAGTTTTTAAACTTTGACCTTGGCAATTATCACAAGTTTGAGTAAAATCATAATGCCAGATACTCTCGTTGACTTTTTTATTACCATTTATCTTCCTCTGGGGTAGCCATCTATGCCAGCAGATTATCTAGTGAAATCTTCTGAGGAACAGTCATGTGTGAAAACCACAACACAAACATTAGAGCTGAAAATTTCCTATTAAGGTGTATAGTCTTCTTTAAGAAGAAACACTTAAACTCTTTTTGAAAGTATTTTCTGTTTTTAGAGGTAGTACACAGATGCAAGCTACATGTGAGAGAGACAAATAGATGGAAAATTTGGTAGCTGGAACTAGGCTGAAGGGAAGCAGCAGTAATCTGGTGAAATAAGGGAGAAAGACAAAGGGATTATGAAAGTGCAAAAAGTAAAGAGTTGTTCTGAGGAGAGTCAAGTACAAAATAGTAGTGAAGTTTATGTATTTTGCTTTAACAAGTAAGTATGTTGGGGTTGAGTGATGAACTTGGCTTTAATGCTAAAGTATTATTCAGATGCAGTCAGTCCTTCTACCAGTGAAAGTATGTCATGGAAGACGTGAAGAATATACATTGTTCTGTGGTCAGGATACAAAGCACAGCAGGGGTTGGGTTGTGTGTCATATTCCCCTTTCCCCTGATTTATATTGTACCAATAAAGAAAATGAATGGCTTTAAAATTTTGCCATTGTTACTTAGTACTTTCACAACCTGCAGTGGCAGAGGAATTCAGGAATATCTGTATGACTTCATGCATAATCTTTGATTTCTTAGAAGAGGGGGGTAAAAAAAGTTATAGGAAAATAGGTACTATGAAAGTCATCAAATAGCTTAGTTGTAGAAAATCTCCTTTTTGGTTTTGCTTTTAAATTTTAGTTCTTCCTTTTTTCCTTACTGCTTTGCGGAAAGCTGACAGAGAAAAGCAATAGGACTAGATAGGAAGATGTCAGATGCACAAGCACAACATAAAAATACAGAAAAATTGTAAGCAAAATTTGAGGTTATTATAGTATTAGTAAGTAAAGCATTCAGAGAGCGTGGTGCAACTTCACATATTAAATACACTCTCAAATCATTCATTATTTGTTATCACAGCTGCTGCAGGTTTTGCTCTCTGTCTAGGACAGTATTCATTCAGAGAAAATAGTTGCTGCTAAATACTGTAATTAGAGATTGGGGATAAATGGAAATCAGCTGGAAACTGTGCTTTTATGCTCTAGCTCATTATTATCCCTGGAAGCTATAGTGAGTGGAGCTTTTAAAACTGACTTAGTATTTGTTGGGTGTTTTTTTCCTTCTATTCTTGAACTCGGTTATTTCTTGCATGCATGTGCATTTGCTATGGAGAGACTACACGACACATATTGTTTACGTTTAGGACAATCTCCTAAAATTTGATGCCATATATATATATATCAGATATATGTAAACGAAAAATTAATTCTTCTTTACTGGCTGTTTACAAAAGTGGTAGATATCCAAAAGCATAGTAAATTTTAGTCTTTTTTTAAAAAACAATACCTATACACGCAACATTCAGTCTATCTATGAGGTTGTTGAGTTTTGGTAGCAGCTTCTTGTCACTTCCTTACTCTTTAAATATATCGACATTAATTTTACTGCAGTTTTATTCCTGATGTTGTCATTTGTGTGTGTTTGGTTTTTTAATCTGGTCTCACATGTTTATAGCAAAGCTATTGAAAGGGAATCCTAGATATTTACAGGATATGTCCTTGGAACTCAGAGTTAGCATGCTTTCAGTTGAAAAGAACTGTAATTATTTCATCTGAACATCATACATTTTTGATAATTTGCTTCTAATTACCTTGCATGTTCTCTCTGAAGCATAATGTTAATCTTGGGGAAGATGGCCTTTAAAGCTAAACACACCAGTTTTTAGTTAATTTTTGAAACTTCAGGTCATAAGGAAATTGATTTAATTCAGATGAAAGTTGTGTCATTTACATGTATCTACTAGTGTAACTACTGTACTGTTCGTTAGCTGCTGTTTTCTGTAACGATCATTATTGTGTAACTGAATGGTTCTTTGTCTAAAGAGCATCTACAGTTCCTAACATCCTTTTCCTTTTTTAAATTCAGGCTGCAATATCATCCTTTGACCTGACTTGGGTGTTTCTCTGTATGACAGTTCTAATAGATGTGATATATATGCAGCCTATATTCTGTGCAGAGTGCTGACAGAGCAGTGACATTTCAGTCCTTGTGAGATTTAGGTAAATCTCTTGGGCAAATCTTTGCTTTGGGAGAGAGAAATGGTTACTGCTATGAAGAACAATAATGTTTTTATTAACAGCATACTTCTGGAAGAAAATAAAACGCCTCAGCAGACTGTCACAGAGCATTCGGTTAAAAAATAGTGCTGTGGGATACAGCTGTGGAAGGGCACTCCAACACCAGGATTGGCTCCTCTATGCCCTTTTTCTCTAGTTACACTTTAGAACCCCTCCAGTTTAAGTTTGTGCACAGAGGCAGGATCGGTTAGACCTACAGTTGACAGAAGCTTTTTACTTCTGATGCCCATAAGAACTTTGATGTAATTTGGTCCAGTGCTTCTCCATCCAAACAGCTGGAAAGGTGCTGACTTTACAGTATTTTACGCAAGTTCTGTGTTATAAATTAAGCTCAGTCACTTTGTCTTTTTCCTTGTTATGAAGTGGTGTTAAGCACTAACATCTTTGTGACAAAGTTTGAGAGCTAACATGCTGTTTGTTCTTCCTCAGAAGAAAGATAGGGAAATAAAATTATCTTAAAGGGCCGGAAACATGAAAAAATGCTTACTGAAATTTCTTCACTGCTGCGTCATTATAACACACAAGTGGCTGAATACTTCATCTTAGAAACACCAGACAATATCTGCTCCCCAAAATACTGTCTTCATTTCTCTTCCACTAACTCCTGTGCCATATTTCTCTGTCTTCCATTTTTTCCATCTTTAGTTCAGAAAAACACGGTCCTGTGACTTAACATTTTTTAAGCAAACTTATTAATTCACAAATAGCAGCAAAAACCATGACACTGGTGCATGCTAAGGAGATACTTCTCAGTAAGACAAGTGTTATTAATCTGAAAATGCAGCGCTACGGTAGCTTTCCACCATAATTTAAAAAATCAGTTACTGTGCAGTATAGTTACTTTATTTCTACACACATGGGATTAGAGTTTCTAGTTCTGTTCCTAATCTGGCAGCTCTGTGGTTTGTATTGTGTAACATACTGCAAACACACATATAAGCAGTGACAAGACTTTCAAATGAAGCCCTTTCAATTGCTTTTTTTGGTTGAAGAAAACCACCGTGGAAAGCATTTAATGGCTTTTATTAACTTACATAGGACTTTTTCCAAAGAGAATATTGTAACAGTTTTATCTAGCCTGTCATCCAGGGCTCACCAACGTCATGAGAAAGCAGGCATTCTGAAGGGGGGAGATTCTGTGACAAACCAAGATTTGGCACTGAATCGATCTTTGCTGCTTTGGCAGTGGCAAAATTGTTAAATAACTTAATCAAATTTTTTCCAAAAACATTTCAAAATACTTACGGACCACTTAGTTCTCATTAACTTAGAGTGAGGCTTGTATATTTAGGTCAGCTTTGAAACGAAACTTTCTTGTTCTACCTCTTATCTGTTGTGCATATTTATAGTAAGTTCTGCAGACCAGAATTGTCACTTTATTATGTGGGCGAGTGAATGTTAAAAACTAGCATAACTAGACCTTGATCTTGGTTGAGGATGTTAGTTATGCTTTTAAAACAAATAAATAATTATTTTCCTAGTTTCTTCACTGAGCTTTTTTTAAAGGGAAACTTTAAGTGCTTAAAATTTTGCTATTTCTTGGATGTGTCAGTTTAGAGAAAATGAAGCACCCTCTTGATTATTTGTCAGGATTGGATTTTCAGTAACTGGTGCATTTGAATTCTGAAACAGTTCATAGGTGTAAGTTCGATTCCTTTTCTTTAGCAGTGAGAGATCATCCTGTTTATATATTGCTCTGGAAATTTTCAAATACGAATCCTCATTCTCATTTTCTTGGTCTTTTAATCTCTGAAATATGTTCAGCCCTTTAGCTCACATGTCTTTCCTTGAAATGAGACTCACTTGAATAATGTAACACATCTGATAGAATTCAATTTCATTCCCATTAGAAATCCCAGACATTATGAACAGAAAGCATCTTAAATTTTTCAGGTAAGTTAATTTTATTATCACTACTAATCTGTTTATGCAAAACAGTGTTTCTGAATTGGACATGTTGTATGTCTTTTTTCTTAAAAAAGAATTTATGCAAAACTGTCAAAGAATTTGTTATTTGAAAAAGCAGACTAGGTATGGTGGTGTTATTTCGGCATTTCTTAGCTGTTAGAAGCTGAATGCTGGTGAGAGTTAATAATTAAAACATTGGAAGGGTTAGAAAGCTTCAACAGTTAGAATTCCATTTCTGTAACTTAAGTATCTTTTTTTCAATATTCTTAGAGAATATTTCTCTCTACCTAAAATTCTCACCTTGGCTCTTCACTGATTTACACAAAAAGTATTAGCATTTACTGTTAGCGTTTAAGGATCAAGACAGATTTATTGATAAATGGAGTTACACTGTTTTCTTAACCTGAAATGAGATGGGTTATTATCACTAAATAACTAAACCAGCACTAAGTTCTTATTCATGTTTTCTAAGATCCAACTCTAGGTGTAGTACGGTAGTGTTTGTGTATATACTAGTTGAAAATCTTAAGTGATTTGATGACTTGCATCCAGTTAAAAGATCTGGGAGCTGTGAAACTTGCTGCTAGCTCATTGGGCTAGCAAGCCAATATGCCTTGGTAATGGATTGAATGAACACTCTTACAGACAGCTCTATCAAATGAGATACTTTAAAGGAAAAAAAAAAAAAGACTTAGGAATGATTATGTTCCAAGGAATGATAGATACATCACTAACCCCTAGGGGTGGTACATAGCCAGAAGTCATGCTTACAGGATGTTGGAATAAAGCCAGAAATCTCAAAGAAGAGACAAGCCTCTGGCTGCTGTGTTTATAAAAACACAGTTGACTTCTGCTACTGGGACACCTGATGGAAGTGTTGTTGTTTTATTACCTTGGTAGAGCAAAAACATGTCTATCTTATAATTGGCAAATACTGTCTTTGCCCTTGAGAAAATCATCCATGAAGTGCACTTACTATAATCAAGAAAGCATTCTATTTATTGAGTACGGGATTTGACTTGCGATATTTAAATGAACCCTTCCTCCTTCAATGCAGCCTTTTAAAATAATATACTTATGTGAATTGATGTTTACTAACATTTTGTGTCCCCTTGAAGTCAGTCATACAAGATGTTAACAGTTACCATAAATCATAATGAAGGACTTCATGTACATGTGGTATTAGCTCTGCAAATTCAGCATCCAGATGAAGAAACTCTTCCAAACTGCTTTTCCATTGCTTACAAGACTGGGAGTTTTGTGTGTCAAACCTAAAACCAGATGGCCTAAAGTATACAAATAGTCTATGGGAATAAAGGGAATCGTATATTTTTTGTTCAGAATGTCAAATCTGAAAGTACTTAATTCTTCACAGAGTAATTACAGCTGCTGTAGTGTACAAGATCAGGTGAAAACGTTGGTGCTTATTCATACTGCAGTGGGACTGATAGTATAATTTAGAAAAGTAGCCTCAATTGAGTTAGCATCTTCTGAGGAAAGGTGAATTAACTCTGCCATTCCTTCTTGCTGTTTCTATTGGTAATTGTTTTTCATTACTTTTTTTCTTTAAGAGAATGGGATGGTGATCTGAGGAAACTGCCAAACATCAAAATGAAAAAGCTCTCAGCTGGGGATGCTGCTTGCAGTCACCCTGAGGTGGCAGATGTGGAAGCTAAAGAAGAATTGAATAAAGCAGAAGAGGTGGCCTAATGAGCACCAGCTGATTCAGGAGCTGAAACAGCTGAAGGGAATTGTAAGAAACCTCTTTTAATTATCACTGGAAACAAGAATAAATTCTAACTATATTTGCAAAGGCTTTGCTAGCTGCATTTTTTAGGAGCTCACTGTGTACCTCTGGTAAAGAGTAAACAGTATATTGTTAGGTAAAGCTGTATATTATTAGATAAAAAATTTTGAATATTAATAAATACTTAAAATCTGAATTGTGTCCTTACTTCTCATATGGTACCTTCTCTTTAGGATGCAGGCTCCTGAATTGACAAAGCAATTGTAGTTTATATCTTGAAATCCTGACTAGTTGGGTATCTCTTCCCTGGTCATAGAGCAGTCAGGGTTCAGACACCTGTTAGAAATATTTTGTGGTGGGAAATCCTTACCTTTTCCTGGTATTGGCAAGAATTTATGTTATTTAGTATATAAACAGCAGGTACCCTGGTAAACAGTGGGGCCAGCTAGTGGTAACTTCTATCCATCTCTTGTGGTGATGGCTGGGATGTCTCTAGGTGTACACAGTTTTGTGGAGAGCAGTGATAGCCCTTGTCTCCCAAAATCCTGTGCTGTGTGGCAGGGAGCACTTGCCTTGGGTGTAAGAAATGCTCTCCCATTTGGTGGAAATGTATATGCAGAAGATGAGATACATGGAGCATCAGTTAATCATGAAGAACTCTTACTCTTGTACCTTCTCTTGTCTGAGAATCTGTGTCAGGAACATAGAGCGCTGGAAAGACTTCAATAGAATACTGAGTATTTTATGTTTTGTCAAGAGAATTCTCTCAAATTACACTGTCCTCACCACTCTGTATTGAAGAAGTCAGATCAGAAGCCAGTTGAAGTCCCTACAGTCTGTTCCTAAATACATCTTTTGTCCATATGTTTTTTTGCTGACCGCTCTGTTGAGAAAGCTGTGCATTTTAAAATTAAGTTGCTTAGGACTTTTAAATAGCAGGCTTGCTTTATGAAACAACTCTTTAGATGCCTTTAAATGTGTCTTTCAGGAAGGTTCTTAGCAGATACTCACTTTTAATAGTGTAAAATAAAAAAAAAGAGGAAAAAAAGGGCAAGGGCAAAGCCAGGTATAATTTCACAGCAGGCATTAAGTAGGACATCTCTGTTAGTGTGGATTAGATTGTCTGGGCACAGAAGTCACAGTTCAGATGTACTGTCTGTACACATTGTAGCAGTCACAGTTCAGATACCTGTTAATTATGTGGAAATAATAATTCCTGGTGGATGATCTTTGTAGTACTTGATCCCCACTACAGTTCTGTGTGTTAAACAACAAGGCTTTGTCATGATAGTAATGTGGGTTTCCCAGATTTCTTTTACAGATATCCAGGTGTGTATTTTCCTAGCTGTGCAGTAAGTGTTACTGATGAGCGTTATTCTGTTAACATCTATATTAAGTTATTCGCTCTTTACAAAACAGGCTTGTGCTATCCTTTCATGTTTTAGGAAACCAATCTATTTAGGTAATATAGAATTAACCATTGTCCTCCTTAAATTAATCTGAAGAAGAAACCTGAATAAATTTAACAGACCTAAGGCGTGTGTGAGTGATCTAATGCATTGTCAGATGGACTGCAAGTCTTAAACCTGGCTAGTCTTATCCTCTGACACCAGCTGTATCTCTAGGTTGTCACATCACTGCTTTGTGTTTTGGAAATGAAGTGTGTTTAAGTTCAGAGCAGGCCTTTGTTATTTTTTTTAACTTTGTTAAATTGAGCTGTGTAGTGGAATCCAGCTTGTTTTGATGTATAAAACTTGAGATGTTAAACTCTGGTGGAAGCTGAGCCAGGGTAATTGGTCTGAACTAAAGCTGTGTATGCGTTTGTTCAGTGCTTTGACAGATTTTGCCTTTCAGAAGATTCACCTTAAATTTTTGCTTGTATACAATATCTGATGTGCTTTGAAATTGTAAGTAGAAACATTGCAGAAAAAGTCACTTTCCCATCACATTGGGTAACATACAGAAGGAAAATGAGCAATAAGGTAACTAGAAGGTGTCACAGTAATGGCAGTATGTTAGGCTGACATCCTGGTGAATGCTTTAAAAAAGATGGTCACGCAAAGTTATGAAGAATGAGATGTTCTATTTTGCTTGAAACAATTTGGTAATAAGGCATTATAAAAAAGTAATTATTACTTCTGTGGCTGTGATAGTCAAATATTTGAAGTGATTTCTTTTTTAACATTCGTTATTCACACTTGAAGAACATGTTTACAAATTGGACTTCGAGTTTGTGGATTTTTTCCTTTGAAGTCCACGTATTCACTGCTTGTTTAGCTGGCTTTTAAACTGTTGTCTTGACCTACTGCATAAGTAATGAAAAAAACAGTTTCTCTGTGTGGACTTTTTACATTGAATTACCAGAAGAAAATCATATGTAGCTGTCAAGTATTCATATTTGAATTGAAAAGTAATCTAGGTTTAAGTTGATGATGTGCAAGACCAATTTATCAGATTAATTTTGTGGCAGAATACTAATGTGGCAATGGGAAAGAACAAAAAAAAAAAACCCCAAAGCTATTTACGTATTTATTTATTTTTAACTGTGCTCAGAGTTTTTGTGCTGAGAAGTCCGGAGTGTGGGGGATGCAGAGAGCATCTTTTGCCTCACGTGTTTCTGAAACAAGATAGTGGAATCTCTTCTATCAGTTTCAGAATCCAATTATGCTTGTGCTTTAAAGCCAGCTATTAGGGTTTTGTATGTTGATGAGTTTCTTTCCTATGGTGTAAAAAAAGGATGAATGCTCTCAGGAGTTCTGTTTCTTTAAAATCTAGAAAGCGGCTGCTGTTAACAGTGGGAATGGGGAATATCTATGTGATGTTCTCTGTTCTTACAAACTTGCTGTAGAGAATACCTTGAAATTCTGTTCATTTGTAACTAAGGATTACAAACTTTAATGTTACATCCTCTATTATAGTTCTCTGTAATTGACAGGGGTTTTTTTCTGGTTAAAGATCAATTTTATGGAAGATTTCTTTCATTTTTAACTTGTCAGATACTGCTTCACAATGTCCCTGTGTTTTAGTTTTTAACTGCAAAGTTGTAATAGTTAAAACTCAAGTTTCTTTAATTATCAGGGCTTATATTAAACATACAAAACTTCAAACAAAAAAGTAACATTTTAACATGTGTCCTGGTTTCAGCTGGGATAGAGTTAACTGTCTTCCTAGTAGCTGGTACAGTGCTATGTTTTGAGTTCAGTATGCAAAGAATGTTGATAACACACTGATGTTTTCAGTTGTTGCTCAGTAGTGTTTAGACTAAAGTCAAGGATTTTTCAGCTTCTCATGCCCAGCCAGCGAGAAAGCTGGAGGGGCACAAGAAGTTGGCACAGGACAGAGCCAGGGCACCTGACCCAAACTGGCCAACGATGCATTCCATACCATGTGACGTCCCATCTAGTATAGGAACTGGGAAGTGGGGGCGGGGAATCGCCACTCGGGGACTGGCTGGGTGTTGGTCGGCGGGTGGTGAGCAATTGCACTGCGCATCATTTGTACATTCCAATCCTTTCATTATTGCTGTTGTCATTTTATTAGTGTTATCATTATTAGTTCCTTTTCTGTTCTATTAAACCGTTCTTATCTCAACCCGTGGGTTTTGCTTCTTTTTCCCGATTTTCTCCCCCATCCCACTGGGGGGGGGGGGGAGTGAGTGAGCGGCTGCGTGGTGCTTAGTTGCTGGCTGGGGTTAAACCACGACAGCATGGAAAGCCACTTTTATATGAGAACTTTGGGGGGGGGGGGGGTTAATGTACTTTCTAATTTGTTACACTGTACTTTGCAGTGTACTTACTAAGTATACTTTTACTCCAGCCAGCCTCGGAGAGCTAAGACTTCTCTAAGGAACTGGTTGAATTAAATTCAAACTTTCAGTAGCAGCTGAGTTGTTGTGCTCTGATTCTGGAACTTATTCTATTCATGGTCTCAGCTGGAAAGAACCAGCTGACTTTAATTCCAGTAGCAGTATGATTTTTTTTTTTTTTTTTCATGTAAGCAAAGCAAATGTTGAGTTAAAAAAAACCAAACAAACCAACCCCAAACAAAAACACTGTCCTTCTCATGGATGGTTGCATGCAGTGGATTAATTAATTTAGAATTCTTTAGGTTAGGAAACAAATATAACTGAATTAGTGGAACTGTTCACCATGGCTTTTCAATCTGCTCCACAAAGTGAGTTCTAAAGGGGTGAGACTTCCAACATTTGTGATGTGGACAAACAAGCATACAGTGAAGTACTTGGCCTCAGTATTGTTTTTCCTTTCTTCCTCTACCAAAGTATGTGTCGATCCTATGGAACTCCCATATGTGCAGTGGGATGCAACAAGTCAAAAAGGCAACATATATGAACCATTTTCTGAGCCATTCCTTAGTAGTTCAAGAATATACTTACACAGTATCTTTGTGAATTTTTTTTTTTTTTTTTTTGGTCTTTGATTGCTGTAGCGTATTTACTCATCTCTGTAATGATGCTGCCATATGCGAGGACAGTCTGGGATCCAAAACTGTGTATGTTGGAGTCCAACTTTTAAAACTTTTTTGCTAGACACCTGGTAGATAGGAAAGAGTAGTAAAAAAGGACATTATTGTTTTTCCTCAGCAGAAAAAGTTCTCCGCTTAAGGAATCTTCCAGGCTTAGTTTTCTAGTAAAGGGCAAAGGAACGCCTGCACTACAGAAGTATGTCAAATTGGCTTGTTTGGTCAGTCTCGGCATGATACAATGCATACATCATATTTCTGTCTTTTAGCTCTTTCAAGAGTAAAATTCATTATAATTGACTTCCAGACTTCCTTCCCCAAAAGAAGTAAGTTTTACGAAGGTAAGAAACTTTGCTAATGAGGTGTTGTGATTTATGCACTGCAATTTAAGCTGTTGCCTTAAATACAGCTAGCAAGATTCTGTGCAGAGTTCCTGTAATGAAACTCTAAAAATAAGCTGATGGTGGGAGACTTACCGTAGCGGTCCTGTAATCAAGCTCCCTAAGCCTTAACTGATTGTATTGCAAATACTGCCCAATTTTCTTAAAAGGAAGAGTTTAACTAGTTACCTGTTACAAATGAAAAATAAAACTAAACTTCAGACTAAGTTATTAGACCCAAATGCCAGCATTACTCTAAAAACAGAAGCATTTTCTAAAGAAGTACAACATTCTACTAATGTCAGCTCATATTCAAGTTCATGCATAGTCAATCAAGACAGTAACATGCTGATTTGAAAACTTATAAAGGGACAGTGCCTGTTGCTAGGACATGAACTGGCCAAAAATTCTTACCCATACTTTTTTAATGAAATACTCTTCTTTTTCCCCAGCTCTCAAAATGTACTAGCAAACCTAGAAGTAAAGTGGCACTTGAAGATTCACTATAGCCTTTGCCTGAAGTTTCTTCTAGACTGATTTGTTCTTTTGACTGCATTCTTCTAGGGCTCCTGTAAGTAGCAGTCTTGCTTCTGAGAGCCGTTAAGATTTTGTTGGTTTGTTGTTCTTTTCTGAGTTTATTTTAATATAACCCATGTAAATCTTGCTACTTTACTTTTCACCTCTACGCTGCTTGTGAACCATTATTAAATTTTGTAGAGCATGTTGTTTACCATGCTCCCAGACATATGCATACACAGATGTAATGATCCACGCTTCATTATAGCATTATTTCTTCAAATTATAAATTGCACAAGGTCTAAAGGCATTGTAACTATGTGGTAGTTCTGAAGAAAAATAACACGCCATTTATTGAACTTGACAACCCTAAAGAAATAAGAAAAAGTTATCCTTTGTGTCATACAGGCTGGGCAGTTTCCCATGTGGCTTTCAAGAGAAGTTATCCATTGCTAAAGAAAGACCTAATTTAGTTAACACACTTAAAAATTAATGTGACCTGTCGCCTTTGGTTTTTGTTTGGTTTGGAATAGTGCCGGTTATTGTATTTTCATATATATTACCTTTGAGATGCTTAAAAAAAAAAAATATTCTGTGATTCAGTTAGTATCAGTTGTAAGTATTTGCAAGTAATAGAAGGACAAGTTTGTCCCAGGGCCCCCGCTCTCCACCAGAGTGGAATCATTCTGTTCTCAACCATGGTGTAAAGTTTATCCAAGGTTATTTTCTGAGCTCCACGTCATAGGCAGTGGAAATGTGGTACACCATTCAAAGTACTTTTGGCAAGTTGTTAACTGACAATTTTTTTTACTTTTACATAAAGCTCATGCAGAACAGCCTTAATATTTTATTAGGGGGGAGAGGTGCGAGTAAGTACTGCATAGCATGTTTGCTTTATTTGTATACTGAGAGCAAACTGAACAGAAATGTGTGTTTGTGTTCTAACAGTACCCTTCATTAAGACATTCAAACTCTTGTGTGCAAAGCAAAAAGGCATAGTGACCTATACCTCTATTCTCTTAATTCTAAAACCAAATTTGGCTCTATTTATTTTTCCATATGCTAATAAATGGAAATGAATATATCTTTATTACTAGAATTTCTTTGGTTATACTATTTCTAATGTATTATATCTTGCAGGGATTTGTGAATCCATCTTTGATTTACATGGTGAGCTAGTTAGGGCAGCTTTAACAAAATGAACAATCTGTTGGCCTTGCATGGAGGGAATGTAATTTGTTAGAATGCTTCTGTGTTTTGAACGTATGTTCTTAGCAGTCACCAGCCATATGATGACTTATTCCAGCTAGAACTGTGAGGTTTCGAAACTTAGCCCACTCTCTCCCCAGCTGACAAGCTAGGAGAAAGATATGGGGTAGGTGGATACAACTCTCTTCAGAAAACTAAATTCGTAGTTTGGTTGGAATGCTGTGTATTTATCAAGATAGGATACTTTCTTTGGTTTTACACCTGACAATGTACACAGATTGTTTTTTAATGCAAATGTAATATTTCTTTTCATTAAACGAAACATTTATCTGTAGAGTTTTTGGAAAAGGAGAGAAAATCTCACCAAGTAGAAGTCTAAAAAAAAAAAAGGGAACATGATTCATTCTGACACTCTAAGGTGGGATTAGCTTTAAACCCTTTAACTGTCCAACCCATCTTTAAAGCTTTCTAACATTGGACATACCACAATCACATATAACAAACAGTTCATTCCAAAGCACTGCTCCCCTTAGGAAGTTTTCTTCCTCTTATCCTCCTGCAGTTGAAACCCAGTACTAGTTGTCCATTTTGCTACGGATGGTAACCCAGTTGCTTTCTGAGAGTTCTTTATGGAGTTGAAGCCTGTTCACAGTCTTCCTTTCTGCAAGTTGTTAAACAACCATAGTTCTTTTCAAGTGTTTTTGTAGTGTGAGGTATTTTCCTGAGCATTCTGCCAAGGTGTGGTATCCAAAACTAGCCATTCTGAGCTAGCAGGTTTATCAATATTAAGTACACAGCTGAGTATATTGTTCACATTTCTTGCTAGGCTGTGGTCTTGCTGATTCATGTTCAGCATGTGAATCTTTATATAACAAAGTGACAAATGTAGAATACTAGAGTAATTTGGGTCATTTGTTTAATACAAATACATTTTTTTCACAACAATAAGCAGATATATTACTTTTGTTTCTCTTACCTTCTGTCCTTCAGTACACATTCACCCACAAAAACATACAATTTTTCGTTTGCAAAAGAGAGGGAGTTAAACAAGTAACACAAACTTGTAGTTCCAAATATTATACACAGTAAAATATTTCCATTATAGAGTAAGTTTCATTGCATTATTAGAAATTATAAATGGTTTGTTCTGGTGATGGGGAGTTACTGTTTTTTCTACACAACAAAAATAAACACTGCTTTCAGATAGAGCAGTGTTTGAATGGCACAGTTGGACTATTTGAGAATCTTCATAATGCTAATGATAGTCAGAAGTGGTATGTTTATGCCAGTTTGAAATAAACTTTATAATGCTTATAACTTAAAACAGGAAAAGAAACGTGCACGTTCACAGGTTAGGAGTATCTTGTTTAAAATTCCAGATCTGATCTGACACCAGATTACTTCTACCTACCGTCATTTAAACTTTGCTTAAACAAGAATGCAGATTAAGCTCTTCTTGGTAATGGCAGCTCAGAGCAAGGTTCTGCCTTTGTGGGCTTAGCCAGGCTAAATTCCACCATCAGTGTATTTGTCTGAGGTGCACTGTGGCTACATCGGCAGTTTGATACGGATCTTTATTTGATACATCATTTTCATTAAAAAGTCTTAGAATGTATCTTAAAACTTTCAGTATACTGTTTTTGCAGGATAGAATCCTGTGCTTATTAAATTGATACAGAAAATTGTGCTTTGTATGGGAATGAAAAAACATTGGTTGATAAGCAGCTGTCTAGTGTCTGTATTAGTGCACCTTCCTTATTCATGCAGACCTGTATCCAAGGCATGTTGGTGTGAACAGCTTCTTGCCCTGTTGAAGAGGTTGCACCCTGCTTCAGAAACAAATTCCAATGCCGCATGAAATCCCTGAAAGCTCTAGAATATCTAGTGCACCTAAGAAGAGAAAGGGATGCACGGGCTAATACTGTAATGCTTTAAAAGGTTAAAGACTGCTTCAAGCCTGCTGTAATCTCTCTTGCTGCTGAGTTGTCTCATTGTCTGTCTCAGCAGAGAGTGTCCCATTTTGCTCCTTTTCCTGCCGTCCAAATTAACATTTCAAAGGGAGAGGAGGAATTTAAACTCAAGTCCTTCTCCGTTCTTATATTTAAGTAACTGTAAGCTCAGTTGTACATGTAGTTGAGGTGAGTGCCAGAATAGTGTTTTGAAGTTGTTAGTATAAAATTTTGCAAGTTGTCTGTTCTGTTGCCGACTCTTCAGTGTATTTTTAAAAATGTACAGTAATCTTGTTGGATGCTACAAATCTGCTTTCGGAAGCCTCAGGTATTTTTTTTCTTTGAGTTGAATTTTATACTTGCTCAAGAAAAAAATGTGAATTAGTCTCCAGTAAACTGTCAAAATAGGGGATAAAGTACTTTCAATGGGGTCATGATGCTACAGCAGGTCAAAGAACAAGCTGGCTAAAGAAGCAGGGCTACTGTCACTTAGTAAGAAACTTTCTGATGATTTCAGAAAGCTCTTTATTATGGAAGATAATTATGTTCCTTGTCAGTCAGTTTTGCTATGATTCATCAGGTTTTATTGTAAACATCATTCCAAACATTTAGATGTGGCTAGTAATTTTAAGTGTCTTAACTTCAGATGTCATGAGGTTTGCTTTTTAGCAAGTAGATTTACACTTTTAGAAACCATGCCTTTGCAGACTGTCTTAAACATGTACAGTTATGAGGCATTCCTTAGTATTGTCATCATTTTCTGAAGACCTTCTGAAATCTCCACAATGATAAACAGAGAAATGATTTGGTTATCTTATATGTCATTTCAAATGAGAAGCTGCTACAATTCCAATTCACAATTGTATAATTGGAAAGTTACTTTATATGAAAAGTGTGTGTCTTTATGTGAAAAAACTTAAACATTAATCCAACTCACCTGGAGTAACTGAGAGCAAATATTATATATATTTAGGGCCTGTTCAAGCACCAAGATTTTGTGTCTTGTCTAGCCAGATGACAGTCACTTAGTCACAGCCAAATTACATGAGCAATTCCAATACAAAAGAACATAATGGTCTGATAAAAGACACATTTCTTGCTAATACTGCTACTTCCAGTATTCCCTGATCCTTAAGCCAGTAAACACATTCACAAAGGAATGCCTAATATATAAACTCCAATACGTCTTAGGCCTAGCACCCTGGATATTTGCAAGAATGGGATGATTCTGTTATTTAACTGTAGATATTTGAGTGTGTAAAGGGGAAATTTACCATTAGAAACTGCAAGGCTTCTGTAGAAGTCTAGTTCGCTTGTAATTGTGGCAGATTTCCCCCTTTGAATCAACCTGTGCTCTCCTATCCTCTTTACTTTGGTTCTTTATTTGCTTGTTTGCTTTTCCTCCTTTACCTAAATACAAGATCAAAAAAGAACTTTTAACTTTTTTTTTTTAAATATACATTACATTCAGGCCCCAGACTTGTCTATGCCAGTACATAACTATTCCAAGTCAATACCTGCTGTTGTGTCCTGATGGTAAACATCACAGGTATGAGAACTGAATCACAAAATTGGTTCTTTATATATAATTCACCCTGCTGGACACAGTATTATATCTACATTCATTTATCTATTGCACCCTTTAATGCTATTCACACTTCATTTTTATATGAGAATGCTCAAAACACGAAGTTAACAACTGAACTGTTGAATCTCTAACACCTCAAGTTTATCTGTACAGAGGGAAACGATTGATTTATTTTTTCAGTCAGAAAGATAAAAACTAACTTTTCAGAACAAGGAGATAAAAACTAATGTTCTCCTAAGATATGTAGGTATATTGTCTTACGTCTACCTTTCTGCATCATGAATCTTAAAACAAAAAATGGCTTCCATCTTCCCTATGTATCATCCTTTTTCAGACCTTTAATAATATGCAATTTAATTCTGTGTGATTCTGCAGTAAACTGCATTTTTTTCATTTATAGTTCTGCCTCAAAACTTTGTGTATCCAATTTGTGTCTAATTCACTCTTACAAAGTAAAATAAACAGCTGAGCTGCTCTTCTAAATGCATATCTACACATTCTCTCCTTCCTGTACTTATTTTGCTGACAGCTATGCTTAAAAAAATCTGTTGCTTATGGAGACATGAGTTTATACTGGTAGGAATTGCTTACTTTTCAAAAATTCAGGCATATTTAAAAACAATGCTACCCTTCAAATGTTTCAAATATCCTTAGTTGACACAGCTGCCCAAACATTCAGGCTCCACTGCAGTCACGTGAACGTGTGTTACCATATGATGCTTAGAGAGTTAGTGCTGTGATACAGCTCGCTCTTTACACTTTCATTCAGTTAATGCATATAACTTGATTGATACCCTTTAGAAGTGTATCGTTAAGAAGATAAATAGCAGATACAACTTTTAGTAGTAAACAGATGAAAGGTTTTTGTTTTCTGTAAACAAAATGATTATATCAGGTCTGTTTCTACTTTCCCAGCCATCCAATTTAAAAAAAAAAAAAAAAAAAGTACTCTTGTCACCTTGGTTTGGCATTGTCTGTTAAACCTGTTCTCTATTGCACTTTCTACACTTCCACTTTCACTACACTTGCTGACTAGTTGAGAAACTACTTCACGAACGGTCACATTCCATACAGTAACAAGTTGCTTCGCTGGATCCGTTTTCCTTGTAGGGTTTTGGTTTTTGTGTGTGTTTTTTTTTTTTTTAACTGAAAAAAAAATGCACAGTCATTTCTACTCTCTTTTAGCATTTGTAGTGTAGAAAACACTACGCCTTATTCTGCAAGGAAGAAACAATGCTGGCTCTGTCAAACTGGCATGACCTCAGATGTCATTTCTTCAGTTGCCAGCTGAGAGTTTGTACCTGTCTGTGCTACTGGCACCACCACTGCATCCTTGACATCCGAGGTCTGAGTGCACGAAGAGTTCTTCTCCTCCAGTTTTTTGGCGGTGTCTGGGCAGTTCTGAACAAAGATCACTCTGTTGTAGGCTTTCAACCTGCGCCACAGCTGAACATAAACCTTACACTGCACGTACATGAAGACCAGGCCCCCTGTGAATCCAATGGCCACCACAACGAGTTTTGTCCAAAATGGCCATTCAAGGACACCTTTGAAATAAAACATTTATATTTATTACCATTGTTATACATTGAATATCAAGTACTGAGTTTCAGTAGAATACTTTGAAAAGAAGCCACTTGCTAAGAATTCCCAGGTATGTACACACTATTGGGGCAGTTGTGGCTCAAGTAGAAAACAGCAGCAATTTCCTATCCCATAGGCCAGCCACGAAACTACATCTGCCTCCCACTTCTGACTTCACCACAATTTGGCCAAATAAGAAATGGAAGGCCACTCTCACAAAGGAAGCATAATGCTTGATACAGTCAAACCCAAAACATTTTACTGGTCTTCAATAATATCCCCATATTCAATAGCTTGCTTAAGCAAAAATACAGGTACCAAAACTGAGATAACTGCATACCTAGAAATATGCACATCTTCAAGAACAACTGGTTTTTTAATCATGCTAGAAGCATGACACTGTTTAGGGTACCTGGAACACCAACATTTACAATATTATTACCTGGTTCTAGCTTCATCCTGAAGCCACACTATAGTAAAAAAAGCTAGTGGAAAGGGCTCTTATCTCCTGTATCACCTGCCTTCATTGGTCTCTTTTTCCTGCTGTCTGTGCAAACCCCCTGAACACACCTGTATCAAAAAGCAGAACTTGCATTCCTATGTACTAAAAAAGTAATTTTACAGTTTTTGGTGTATCTGTTCTTACTTTTCTCATTGCATTGATCAATCACATATTGACATTTACAGAAAAATATATGGCTGCTAACACAAAGCTAGAAATGAGAGCATTTTAACTTGATTATGATATGAATAATGTTAAAATTATTTGCTTTGGCCTAAATGTTGTCTTAAGATTTTAACACAATAAATTAATGTTGTATTAAGAACAGTCTTCTCCTTGTTAATTCATACTGCTACGTCTGCTTTTTTCAACCATTCAGTAGCCTAACATAAAGGAAGAGTTACCAGCCTTCCCGTTACACATTGCCTCATCACATTTAACAATTAAATGCTATACACAAGAGTCAGACCTCTGTATCAATGCTTAAGCTGTCAGTCTGAACAATCTGAATAGGTTTATTGGTCCTATATGGAAGGTCTTTGAATAACGTTTTGCTCACTGAGTGTAGTATTCAAGGTGACTTGCAGATGCTGTATTCAGCCGCTGGTGATATATCACAACTTGGTGATATTTGTGAGTTTTACCCAAGTTTTACACAAGGAAGAAATTTTTGCCACAGGCAGGAAAGCAATCTGCGTTCCTTTGGGACTTAGCAGAAGAGCTTCAGTGAGGAGCCAGTCTCGACTAGTAGACCTGGTAACCTGGACTCCTCAAAAGCAAGTCTTTACTTTTAGCCAGCTGTGTAAGTCTCATTAATCTAGGTATCCTCTTTACTGTTAAACACATAGGAACTGGGTTTTTAATTAAATAAACAAATAGAGACAAAAAGAATATTAATTATTGCAAAAGCACACAAAATGTTTGAAGTAGCTGTTGTTTTCCCAGTCTTGTTAACTGTTTAGTAGTACTTAGAAATGGTAACAATATATTAAGCAATGGTGCTATCCAATTTTTTTTTTTTTTTTAATTTGCAGCAAAATGAAAGCATACAAAGACCACGTACATCACTTCGTATCTCCCTAACCACTATTACTCTGGTTAGTTGAACTTGCCAGGGACAAATCCTGTTATATTGTTAAATTTGTTCACAAATGTTTGCATGCCTGGAACAAAAGGAAGTAACAAAGAATACTTTGCTAAGGTGTCATATCCAGTGATGTGTTTTTTCTTTTCTTTTTTTTTTTTTCCCTTTAATAACTGTTTTTAAAAATCACTGTCTCTTTCTTGCTCTTAATTATGAAAACAGTGTGGTTTGCATCTGACTAAGCCCTATCAGTGGGTAATGACACTTAGAACCAGCAGGTCACAGCTGGAGCGCTGAGCTCAGAAGAAAGAGGCTGAATAAATGGCTCAGCTTTCCTTCAGAGTTTCTTCCACCTCTTAGCAGTAAAGATGTGCTGCTGCTTCTTCCATGGCAATACAGGAAGCATCATTTTTTGCTTAACTGGTACGGCACAGTGAATTTTGTACCTTTCAGTATATTCCAGGATTGCCATATTTTCACAGACGAGATTTATTAGGAGAGACAAAGCTCAGCTAAGCCTAGACCTGTTTCTTCAAGCAGAGCAAATTTATGTGAAAATTGATTCCCTACCACTGGTGCCATATAAATTCTAGAATATTTTAAATATATTTTAAATTGTCCTTTCTATGGACCAGTGACAAGTTTACCAATTAAGAGGTTTAAAATTTTATTTATTTGCATCATATGCTTTCATAAGGAGAAAAAAAAACCCCTTTAAATATTTTGAGAGATACATTTTAAAAAGGGATTTTTAAACTTACACAATATTAACAAACAGTACTAGTATTATTCAGGGCTTTCCGTTTTTCTTCTCCTCAAAATATGTTTATAAAGTGTTTTTCCTCCAGTGTTCACTGTCTTTTTCCCAGCATTTCCCATTTAAACAGAGATAGTGGAGAGAAAAGCAAACTACAGGTATGTCTCTTCCCATGCCCCCCCCCAAACGTTGATGCACGTTTGATTTTGTAGAAGTACCCCCCCAACAAGCAAATTTTGGGGCAAAAGAGTTCTCTTCACAAATGTGTATTTTTGCATGTTGTAAGCAGCTCCAAGGCATGTCATTGTCCATTACATTTGGCAAACACTGAATTCTATACAAATTGTAAATACTTTTTGAGCCTACCAGGATTAATTAAGGTGATTCTTATGTATTCTATATAACAACAAAAATTCCTGTTAGCTGTTTTGTTGTGTAAATTCAGCTAATCCACAGAAATACCTTTCCCCTTTTTAATGAGTAGGGTGATGTAGTTGTACTCAGAAGTTCAAAGCCATTCCTAGTCCTGTCCTCAGGGCCAGTTCTTTTGAGATGAAAAACAGGATTACCCGTTTAGAAAGAATGCAAACCAAGACTTTGTAGTATACATTCGTCTGCGATTTACTGAGGCTTGCAAGAAAGGCAAGCATCAGGAGTATCATCAAATATTTATCTAACTAGCAAGGCACAAAGCTCCACCTGTTTTGTTTTCCATGTTAACTTCAGAGTATAGCACAAAGCTAGAGACCTTTGTCCCTCTACTGTGCTTAAAGTCAATTCAGATCAAAACTCAAAAGCTTTTTATCCTCTTCATCATCATGGTCATATTGAAGACTAAATTTGAGACCAAATAGACTTAGATTTGAATGGAAAACAGTAGGTCAGTTTGGAATATAGCTTCCACATACGGTAAGTATAGTCCAAAAAGAAGCCTACTTATGTTAAACATGCATTTTGTTATACATGTCCAGTTGGGTTTTCAGTATCTCCACAGATGGAGACTCCACGACCAGTTTGTTCCAGTGTTTGACCACCCTCACAATAAACACAGCTGGACCACGGACATTCACAGTGAAATTCTATTCGAGAGGACGCAGGAATGGCTTTCCATGCTACTTAAGTCCCACATGAAGGACTAACACAACTGGAACACGGTCTCTTGGAAGTTTCTATTAGGAAGTTTGTTGATGAAAGGGCTCTATCGTGTTTTACAGGATATCGAGGTTCAAGTGGGTAATTGCTATTTTATGACCTGAACTTGCTCTGAGCTGTTTAAATTTGGCTAATTTTTTTTTTTTTTTTTTGAGCTTTAGAAATGTCTAGATAATGGGAGATTAACCTAGGAAGAACCAGCGGGCTAGTTAAGCTGTTGTAATGATTATACTAAGTAGAGGTCTCTCTGCAGGGGCGTAACATAAGCTGTTAACACTGATGCATTCATTACTTCTGCATTAAAGCATTCGATGTAGCTGTGTATCAGTGAGCTGTTATTTAAGAACAGAATGTGACTGGTAACATAGCTGCCTTTCAAAGCCACCCATTGCATTATCAACAAGATTGAAGAAGGTAAAAGATACTTACCGTTATCATTGCCTTGTTTAATTTCCTCAGCGGTTCTATCAATTAAAACATACAGTGACCAAACAACACAGGTAATTGCAATTATGTGGAACGTGACCGAACAAACTATTTTCCTCCTCTCACTTGTTGTCATCTGTAGTTTCTCCCACTGTAATTTAAAAATGCAATAAAAAAAATCAGACTTGTAAAATTTTACAATAAACTGATTAGGCCATTCTGGTTCTTTCTAGCCCAAAAACCAAGCAGTAATTAATAAAATAAACAAATCCTTTCATTTTGATAATACACATCACAGTAGTATGTGCATTGTCACCGTAAAATTCATAATGATCTCATTTTCACAGATTCAGAGGAATGAAGTTCTGTTCTGTTTCTGTCTGCTTGCGAATGACATCTAAAGTTATTTCACTGCAGTACAGCCATAACGTTAATAGACAGGTAAAAAGCTGAATATTTATTTTAACTTTACCTGATGCACATTTCTGATGGTGAGAGAAGAAAAAACCCAAACATTAGCTTGTAATACTTAAATTATTCTCAGCTATTCTCAGTTGCTTAATATTAGAGGAATGCAACTGTGGAACAGTCTTCCCATAAAATAAAAGCGTAAGAAATGCAACTGCGTTGAGGATTAAATTCAATAAAATTGTAAAGATGGTTACGTGGAAATGATCATACGTGATAGCAGACAAAGAGCCTCAGTAACACAAGAAGGATCTTCCAGGCACATGTTTGTGAATTACGGCACTAAATCCATCATATGTTTGTGAATTATGGCACTAAATCCTATCTTAAGGCTATTTTAGGATGAAATGGGCTGTTCTCTGCATTTGAACAATGCAACTCTTGAGGCATTTTTTTTTTAATCTATCATCTCGCTTGTGAAGACATTTTTTTCAGCACTTCTTTAAAATAAAACCCGTCTCTACTAAAATGCTTGCCTTTAAAAACAGATGAAAGAATATGACATTTAAAAGCAAAATGCCTCAGTTCCGATGAATAATCTCGGAGTCCGTCGCTAGCATCTGATGAATGAACCAAGTACAAACCACAATACGGCAGTGCCACCTCGCTGCAGTCGTGCTAACGCAAGACTGAACGGTGCATCAGCATCCAAGCCACAGCACCGACCACCGCAACAGCAAAGCTGCCCCTCCGCTTATGCCGACCTAAATTTAATACACTCGGGCTGTGGCTCCTAATAGTTTCCAGGTGCTAAGGCTGGATCAAAACCCCTGGCCACTTCAGAGCACTGAGTGGGTATAAATTTACTTTGAAGGTATGATTTTGGCTTTGTTTTCCTTGTTTGGGTTTTTTTTGGTTGGCTGTTTGTTTTTTTTTTTTTAATTTGGTTTTGGGAAATAACAAATTTCCCTAAACTGCTTATGGCTAGTGTTGGAGATGGCATCTGAGCTAGATGCTTAGACTTTAACCTGAACCGATATGGCCATTCTTTTCTAGTCTGAACGCTATTTGCTGTCTGGTGACATTTCAAAGGAGCACAACTGCAGTAAAAGCTGAGGAATGTCAGCGCAATGGCACCAGGAGGGCTAACTCTCAGAAATGCTTCTTCCTGCCATTAGTTTTAGAGCAGTACATACTGGGCCAAACAAATTTCAGTCTTTAATGGCAGTTAAAGCTTGCACGTTTCAGAGCTGTTGCCTCAAAATCTCTGTAGCATTTTCTAGCCCTTGCCAGAATTGTACGAACGCAAGGCTTAAATAACTGTTCAGAAGAACTGAAATATTTCCTGAGTAATATACAAAGTGACAGAACTAGTAGTTTATTTACCAGCTGATACCTCATTTCGGTTTCTGATACGTCTACTTAGGAGTGAAAAAGAAGCATGCTGGGTTTTGTATGACAGGCTGGAAAAATGGAAGACATTAAAAAAAAGTAATAAACCAAACCAGAACCTTATATTCATTGTAGTTCATGTAGGTAGTACTCAGTGCTCAGACCAGACAGACTGTGGCATTATCATCACAGTCTTATCATATCATTACAGTCACCAGGTTACATGGCATTTGACCTGAAGACTTTCATCCTTTTTGCAGTGAAAATTCAATTCAAGCTTTGCAACAGGCTTTCTTTCCAAAGAAAAAGTTGGCTTTGTCCAGATGGAAGAAAGGATTTTACCTTAACCCTTCACTTACCTGTGGATGCTTTGTGAGAGATCAACGTTGAACATAAAGAAGAATGAATTGTGTTCTTAAACAGAAATTTTCTGTCATCTCAACTCTGATGCTAGACTTTCTGGTCTACTGAGAGAAGATTCTGTGCTAAATTTTCATTGTCATGTATACCTGCAGTCTCATTATGGCCATTTTACTCTCTGTAACATACACAAAAGCCTTAGAGTGTTGATCTGAATGCCCATCGAATAAAGCTTTTTCGTATGGAATTTTAAAGTTAAAGAAGAATGCTGGTCCCATTGCTCTAAATGTAAACATTTTGTAGGTGGAAAAAAAAAAGACAAAACTAAATGACCAACAGGCAGGACAGGTAAATAAAGGAACAAGATCACAAGCTTCTGCTGAGATTTACAAGAAAGGTGTATCCGGAGAGGGAGCTAGCACAAATGAGCTAAAGCAGGCCTTTTTTGCTAACGTCCCATGATCAAATCCAGCCAGAAAGCAAGCCAAGGCCTACCGGACTCCGCTTCCTCCCTCTGGCCCCTCTTCTTCTCCCACAAGACAGCATGCCTGTGTGTCTATTCTATCCACACGTGCGTTACCACACCAGAAATAAGCTGGCTGGCAGGAGACCAGGAGAGGCCACCAAGGCAGGGGTGGTTATGGAACTGGAAGACTCTGCAGAGCACCTCGTACTCCCAGTTGGGATACAATAAAGGAGCAAGGACCAAGGAGAGACTCCTGCTCATGCAGATGCAGAGGGATCAGAGTACTTGGGAGCATTTTACAGCTCTTAGCATCTTCCACAGCTGCACTTCTGTTTTGCCCTGCCCTAGCTGCAGTCCCACTTCTCCTCTCAACTGCAGTCATGATGGGCTGAGCTCAGAAGGGGAAGTTAAATTAAGCTGTGTGCTCTACTCCTGGTGATCCCTGTGGTAGCTGAGATGTCCTACTCACGTATTTTAGCTTGGCTGAACAGAGAGTACTGACTACTGTCACTCTCTACTAGACGAGTGATGTTAGTAGATAAGCCAGCAATTTAAGTTGCCCTGAAGCAGAAAAGCGCAATTCACTATTTTAGGATTATTTGCAATAGGCTTAAATAAAAAAATTAACTATTAATGTTAGCACAGACTTGCTTGGATAAAAGCACAGTTATGTGAAATAAAAATTGCTTGAAAATCCATAGCAAAGGCTATGAGACAACAATATACTGAGCAGTGAAAGCATCAGCCCCTTTTACTCATGCTTTGTAGTCCAAGACTTGATACAGCCTAAACGTGGGTGGGTAAGTTTGGCAGGTGCTACCGTGTCACACAGTGCATTAACGCCTCCTTAACCACTGATAAATTCACCCCTGCTGTATTTTGAAGCTTCTGCGGTTCTCATGGCTCTCTACAGTCATGGTGGCAAGATAAAAATAAATTGCATCACATTTTATTATCTTCATCAGTGATCTAGAAAAACATACAACCATCAGGTTGATGACACTGCGACATGCCACAGGTAGAATATCAGATGCCACCAAGAACAGAAAAATAACACAAAAGTAAGTGCCCAGATGCAATTTTCCTTGGCAACTTATATGTTAATACTCCTAAGGTGCTCTAGAGACTGGAAGGAGAGAAAGAAATGGAAGACTGTAACCCAGAGGAGACATTTATAATGACTTGCAAATTATTGAGTCACTAAATTGATAGACAAACACTGTAGGTTTTGCCCAGCCTCCTCCGAAGCACCCCTTCACTGTTGTACATCCAATCATCACCACCCACAGGTTCCTTAATCGTGGCAGCAATACAAACACAGACTGGAAATCATCACAGATGCAGATGGTTTAATGTCCTGCAAATGCAAGCAATTGCATGAATATTATTATGCTCCACAGAACAGGTGTGCTATAACACTTCGTAACATCTAACAACCAGAAGACCTTCTACACAAGTCACCAAACGAATCCACAGTGCAACAATATGTATCCTGAGAAGAAAGCCTGACATATCCCCAGCCCCCTTTTTCTTTTCCAAATAAGCTTTCTGAACACTATACTTGCACTGTGCTCTGCAAACCACTGGAGGGTGGCAGGAGACTGTCTACCTGCTTCAGAGGTTCCTACCAAGAAGCCAGAATGAACTAAGGAACGAAGCTGGATTGTAAATGTGATCAGAAACACTCCTGCCATCCCAACTACTACTTACAGACACTTCTAAAACACGACGTGCATCTCAACCTGAATTCCTATGCTTTACTGCCAGAGAAGTTTGTAATAATCTTGAAAGTGGCAGCTGTAAAACTGTATCCTGTTCCAGGTTTCTACCTCCTGTTTTAGTTTTGTTTCTTAAAGACTATCTTGCTCTGAAACTTAAAGGGAACAGTTACTGATTTCATAACCCATTGTTGCAATTACAAAATGTAGTCATGAGTCTTCTGGGGAAAGAAAAAAAAATTTAAAAAGGAAAAAAAAGTAATAGCCCACTCACAGGGAACATCTAAATCATATGTAGCCGACCACTTCCCTTTCCTGTAATGTAGTCTGAGAAAATCCCTGATACTTATTTTAAAGGACCAAAATTTTCCTCCCAGCATGTCACTTCTAATAAAGCTTGGTTAATCAATATGCAACAAATAAATATGGATAATTTTTAATATCATCTGAAACCAGATTGTCTGCGGATATGGGGATGCTGCTTCATATCCTAGATATCCCAGTACAGCCTCTCTTCTTACAGACAGAAGTAAATCTGCAATTTTAATTCCCTCCCATACATTAAGCTTTCTGCAAAGCGGTTTCATGATGGCCCGATGCAGAGCCAAATGCTTCACACTGCTCACACAAAAGCTGTTGCCATACCACAGAATTGCACTCTGCAAACTCTGCTGCTTGTGTTCCTTTTCTCCTTCACGTTGTAGCTTTACTGTCTGCCTGCCCCCATCCACCATTTTGTATCTGCATGTTGCCCCCTGCCAGTGGTAATCTTCCGTCACATTGGCCACGAAATTTTGTCTACACAGATTTCCTGAAGCAACTCTATATCTACTGCAGGTTTGCAGATTCACACCTTTACAACCGAAGGTCTTTATCCTGCAGAGGCTCATCACTGAGGATGCCAAATCGAAGGTGAAGTTAATGGGCTGCTTTGCAACATGCTATGAATGCTTGGACTTTTAACTTCTGGATATTTTCAGGAATGCTGTTTTTAAAAATTGCATGTAAGGAGGCCTGACAGAGGAATCTGGTATGGGCATGACATTGCTAATATTAAATACTTTTCCCGTTCTGACATTTTTCTCCCTATCCATCATTTAGCAAAAAAAAAAAAAAGACAATGAATGTAATGTAAACAGCACCTACAGCTGGAAGGCCTTCCTTCTGCTCTCACCTAGAGCTAAAGCCATCATGCAACATTTTCTGAATTCTTTCTACAATCTAAAGAAAGACTTTGAGCTGACCTCTATCTTGAAATAATCATGCCTGCAAAATGAAGGCTAAAATTAACTACTAGAGGCTGTTGTAGGAACTGCACTCTGCATACAGACTAGGAATACACAGAAAAATGTCTGTCTTATCTCAAACCAAGCCTGAAGGATCTAGCCAGCACTTTTGAAAAAAAGGCCTTAAGAACTGGAGCAGTGTATGATGAAGTGAGCCGAGCAGTGAAGATATGTAGTCTGAACATGTAGCTCAGAGTTATTTATTTTCTGTGGGTTAGGGAGGGTTTTCTGGTCACTTGTTGCAGTACTAATTGGCTCAGGCTCCACAGTAAACTGTTCACTACTATCAACCTACCAGCTGGAGGAAAGCAGCTGCAACGGTAGTTTGCAGGAATGGAACTTGTACAGTGGGTGGAGGAGGAAGAAATAATAGTAATAAAGGACAACAGGGCTCCACACGTCGGGAAAACAAAATAGCCTTGTGCAGATTTGAAGTGCTGATGAGAGATGAGGCTTCAAACCTTGTAATTTGAATAAAAGCATTTTGGGCCACTCTGCTATCTAAACAACATGTGGTTACAGCCTGTGCCTGAGGGACTGCATCTTAAAGAAGGACAAGGTGTGCCTCACAGCATCCTGCTCCAAGACGAGAAGCGCCCCTCACACAGTCCAACAGAATGTGCCAGGCCTGATGGCTGACAGGAGAAGGGTTTGGGCCATGAAAACACCTCCTCCACGTTCTTTTCCCCAAACACATCCAGAGCACATTCAGAGAGGAATAACTGAGCAGGTTCACAGAAAACACAGAAAACATATTTGTCATTGCCTTTTGTCAAAAGATACATCCCAGAGAAGAAACTCTTGTAAGGATCAAGAATAGAAGACCAGAATTAGACCCCTGCTGCATTAGCCACTGAAGACAAAAGTAAAATAAATTTAAGAAATACCAAGTCGTATGGTGCATCATACAGCCATATCTATGCACAATCTTACCTTGATCTAGTTAGCTCATTAGATGAGCTGGTACAAATCCTTCTCTGGCAAAACTGTCTGAAGTTTACCTAAAATCTATTTCTGTCCCTAGGTGACACTAAACAAACCTGGTTGGAATTCAAATGAATGTCTGTGGTGTATTTAAAACACCTATTAAAAATCTAAAACTGAACTCAAAATGGGTGCGTTTCTAAAGACAAAGACACTTTAATTGACTTTTATGTGTGATATGCATGCCTAGAGTAATAAAAGCACTACATAATGAAAAATCTCACTTTGATAAACACCTTATCATCTGCAAAAAACTAATAATTCAGTTTTATCAAAATCAAGACAGAGCTATATTTCTTTTTTAAGTGACAGTAGAGCTGGACTTGAGTGATATAATCAGTATGCACTCTTCACAAACTTATGCAATTTTTAGCTGTATATGTCATCAATTAGCAGACCCTTAAAAAGTGTAAAATTTGCGTATTAAGTAATTTGAGAAGATAATTTCTAAAATGAAGTAGCTGTTTTTGCAGTCTGGAAGTACTATTGAGAATACTTGTCATTTACCAACTAGGAGAACTTCAGTACCTGCATCCTAATCATCCCAACACAGACTAAACAAAAAAAATACTATGCTTTGGAAATACAGGAATTGCCAGACCTCATGTCCCTCTCAGACAGAGGCCAACACCAGATGCTTCAGAGAAACGTGCACAAAACCCCGTGGCAAGTAATTATAGCATAATCTCTCCATATTGGGAGCTTCTTCCTAGCTCCCATCTGCTAGAAATTATTTTACATCAATATATAGAATGCAAAAGTACTCGCCAAAGTGTTTACTTTCCAAGCATCCTCTCTGAATGCTGAAACATTAACCAATTCTTTGTTCAATAGAGGTCTACATGATCAGCCTTCAGTACTATCATGATCTTCTCTTTTACAATTGCTGTTTCTTTTCTTGCCTTGTAAGCTGTTTAAGAAAAGGATCATTATCTCCTACACAGCTACCTTACCTAAACAGATAATCCTGACAGGTAAACTGCAGGTGAAACATTAAAACACTGGTCAGGAGTGAACTAGCACCATAATGCAAAACTATGGGGAACGTCTGGTACTGAGAACAAGAGGCACGCATCTAGAACTCTAGAAAAGATTTACTTTAGGTGCCTGGGCATATGCCTTTATTACCAAAAATCAAAAAACAAGCTGCATATGGGCAACACATAAAGAAGCAAGGAAAAACCGAGTAGAATCTATGTCTCCACTGACTTTTATCACAGTTAGTCAAGAATGGAAGCAGATGCTACTGTTACCTGCTCTCCCCACAGTATTTCTACAATCCTTCTATCTATTGAAAGGATCTAGTCTGTGCGTCACTTTTATTCTCTTTGCAGCTAGTAATCTCCAGCCTCTGTCTACTCTGTCTTTCCAAAAGAGCAGCACAGCTAATTGAAGGCAGGACATTTTCCTCCAGTCACTAAGTAGCAAATGCCTTTAAATCACAGTCCATCTCTCAAACAACAACAACTTAGACACATACAGAGAAAAAAAAAAAAACATGAAAAAAAAGAATATGTTAATCTAACTACCATACCACAAAGTACAGATCATAATTTTGCTGTAAGGCCAGTTAAGATGAGATTTCATTTTTCAGCTAAAGCAGGTGGGGGTGCTGCATTTTGCTGTATGTACTCTATGGGCAATACAAAAGCAGCCATGACACATGCTCAGTGCTGGATTTGAGACGGACTGGTCCGGGGTCAAAGCAACCACGAGTCCGTCCTCCGCTACAGCAGCCATAACAAACCATCTCCCAACAGTCTGTGCCAGAGTCTCTGTCTTCGAACACCAAGTAGCATGGGCTCCCTTTGAACATTTGAGTGTATTTTGGTCTTAAATATTGTGATGGATGTGGACAGAAGGCTGGGATGGCATGGTAGAAATAGGAAAAGGAGAGAAATTAGAGAGAAAGGTGGATATAGCAACATGCTGGAAATCAACATCCCATTACCTAGTCTTGTATGTCTCTCTACTTTCTTCAGTCCTCTCCAATTAAAGTGAAATTTCTCTGAAGAACTGTTCCCTTAGGCACCGAAGACATAGTTATAATATATGATCACAGTTTTGTTAAAGAATCTTCACTTGAATCACCCTTTCTTCAGTATTCATCACACTGCTTAATTTCCTCGATATCAAACTGTCTAGCCTGCTGAAAAGTATCTTGAAGCATGCATTTTGAAATTAGAGCTGATGAAATAAAACTGGTGACACCTGAAAAGATAAATCAATAAATATACTTTCTGTTTATTTAGCTGTAGTTATAAATGATGTACAAAGTCTTCTCCAGGAGTTATAACAGAATATTAGTTATTCCACCTTCCACCTAGAAAATATTTTTCACCTAAGTTTGCCTTCTCTTAGACCAGTGCAAGCATGAAAATTCTCATTACTGCCTTGTACTACATGTGCTTGGTCTTTTTTGTTTGCTGACCATGTCCTTGATTATCCCATTTGATACACTAGTAATTTAAACACTCTTTCCAATATGTAAAATTCCTTAGAGTTCTAATTTGTTTCTTACAGAATAAGAACCTATAGCCATTTACCTGGAGAACTTGCTGTGCAACCTGTCCTACAGAAGAGTGTATTACATCGCTACACCCCAAGGCCCTTCAGCATCATGTGTCATAACAGGAATGGGGAGATGTACGGCAGTAAGCAGAGGCAAGAAGGGTACAAAGGTACCTTCACGTGCTAAGATGTCTTGTGAGAAAAGTACAGTTGACTGGAAACAGAAAGCAGCCATACCTGAAAGTCACTGAACGAAGACTAGCCGTTTGGTACTGTTGGATGAACCTCAAGAACATCTTGCATGTCTTTTAATCTCATCTTCTATCCTTCACTTTTATAGATCAAAGATGCTCTTACCAATTCTTCCCCCTGCCCCCACCCCATCACCCACTGAATTAATAGTACAAGTGAACCTCAACACTAATTCTTTTTATATGGTCATTATTTTGCTCCTGAAGTTGTAAGAGCAGCTGACCTACGTTGTACAGAAAAGGTAACTTGCCTTCTGAGCTTCCCTTAACCAAATCAGTCTGAATCGTTACAAAGATGTGGCTTGGTTTAAATGTCCTTGTATACTAAAAGCCTGGTTTTTTTAAATACATTGTTGTTTAAACATATCTACACATATCTTATTTTTGCAACTATATATATAGTATATATGCATAGGTCTGAATTGCCACGTAACCAAGATTACTAAAAGGAGCTGATCTGCTTCATTATCTAAAATATGACTTTAGCAAGAATACTGATTTCCCAATGAATAGCTACAGTTACCTTCTCTGTCTTTTAGTTTTCCCACAAGAGAGATTTTTTTGATCCAATTAAATAAAAATGAAATAGGGGAAATTTGTGCTGAGGAAAGGCTACAGTAATTAACACAAAACTACAGCCTAGTGCTCTGGCAAAGAGCTGAGGGAAGCTATTCATTCTGAAAGACCTCCAACAAATGCCACACATTCCAATTTTGCCATATAAAAATTGAAGTAGATGAATAAAGTTCTGAATAATTCCTGGAGGAAAAGTTCTTTTTTCCCAAGTAATTTCAATAAAATGCTACAGGAATAAAATTAAATTAACACCAAAAATCATAAAATATACTGAATGAACTGATAAGTAACCCATTTGATCATATTTTAGATCAAGTACTGTATTGCTATGTTCAAGAGAAGGCATTTTGTGCATGCATTCCACCAACAAGCAAGCATCAGCCTGTGAACTAAAACTCAGTTCAGATCATTCTCACATCAACAGGTCCCAGGCAAAATAAATTTGAGGCAAATAACCACTATAAAATTGTATGTGTTAGTTATGTGAGAGATTAATACATACATTAATCAGATCACGAATAGCAGCCCACCCCCATTAGAGCTGGTATAATCCCTAGCTTCAAAATTAAACAGTAAAAATGGCATTTTTACAAAAGTCCATGAATAACAATGACTGGTTTAGGTCAATGCTTGGGTTGATTATGGTCTTTAAATTTTATATTACTGGCTACACAGTTAGTGTCAGGGCACGCTTCCATTTACATTTTCTTCAGTTGTAAAGCCAGTATCAAGAGATTCTCTTAATCATTTTCAATGCTTCAGCCACCCAGCCCCTCCTCTGTTATAACTATTGATGGGGCCAAGTGGTAAAACAGAACACTGAACGGGCTGAAATAAAAAATGAAAAGGAGACCCCAAGTTCTTAAAAAATGAGAGGCTGATGAACTGCAGGTAGAGTAGGACCCTCTAAGTAAAATGGAAGTGAAACCTTTTGATGCAAGTTGCATCTGTGAAACAACTCAGACCAAACTTTTTATTTCAGCCTCAGAAAGCACAGAAGGATTTGTACCTCCCAGAGCTCATGTTCATGGTTCTGTGCAATAGTGGGTAACACCGCCAATACCCAGAGCTGGACAATCTCCTGAATTGCCTTTTCTTTTGTAAATGCTACCGAGCAGCAGAAGTAGCAAATTTGCTTACTAGCAGCTAATTAGAAGAGGAAACAGTTTCATTTTCTGGCATAAGATTTTTTGTTTGCTTCTTAAAAGAATGCAAGTTCAAAGCAATGACAATAAAAACATCTTGTTCTGCCTCCAGGAAGGATGCTGCACATGGGGGTGTCCCAGCACAGTATCATAGAGGGCTTTTTGCAAGCCTGAGGATATGTTATGATGGTTTCAAGGTATGAGGCACAAGAGGTGAGAATCTCTTGTCAGAAGTCCATGGGCACTGGAACAGCTGGGTGAATAAAAGCTGTGTTGAATGGAAGAGAAAGAAATATGGAGATAGAAAGCTAACCCAAATTCTACCAATACGAGAAAGCTAAGCTCTATTAGTCTTGTTATGGCACAAAATGCAAGACAACATTACTCTGCAAACTACAGCATGCTGTCTATACACAGATAAATTCGCAGTAATGCTCTATTACTCTCTCTCAAAAATTAGGAATACAACTGTCTGAACAAAGTAGTCCCTTGCATCCTTGAGGCGTCACAATAGGATATAAACACTATAGAATTATTTTTACTTTAAAAGCTTTAATATACACATTCTCCCTTGAGCACAAAGTTATTCACTACAATGACATGATAGCCAATAAGAAAGTAATAGCTTTGTGCCTTTGTGCATACTGGTGAAGTGTCTGACCCCACATATTACAAGAAATGATTTGAGGCTAGCAATGTTTTGAGAGAGTTTACTGGAAGAAAGGTAACACCGGAGCAGGTTGCCTTGACGACACTGTGTAGCTGCACCAGAAATCAAAAGCAAATGTAGGATCTTCTCCTATGTTAAGGACTGCAAAGTATTCACCGAACTGGGTTAAAAGGGAACTATTCCCACAGCAAGTCAATGTTACCTGACCTATGCAATATTAGCTATCGCTCCTTATCATGAGCCTTATTAGAAAACTGATGAAAAAGCCAGATGGTTTATACTTCACAGCACAGGGCAATAAGAAGTAAACAGCAAGCAATACAGTAATGAGTGCTCAAAGTTTCTTTTTTTTCCTGGGAGACTCTGCAGGTCACTTCTGGTTCTGAGAGCCTGCTCTGGCAGGAGAAGTGGTTTCTAATGGCGACCACTTTTGATTCCATAGCAGGAATTCACAAAGGTGTCTCTGCAGGCTATATCACTTTTGGCAGTGATTGCCATATCCTTGAACAAGGAATGTAAATAGAAATTATCCAGCTAGCATTGAACCAAAAATAAATCAACACCCTTAACATATTTTGCAATCACTGAATTTATCATGCGTGCTACCAGATTTCATCAAAACAAGATTTATCCACAAAGCATCCAGTTATGAATGAATTCCTCCAGGCAGTCATATTTTTTAAGATTTACTCTTTCTATAGGACTGCATTTACTACAGAGAAGGGAGCTGAATCTGGCGCTCTCACACATTATCTAAGAGCTCTAACAACTGGATTTAGCGTAGTGCAGGTGATGACTGTTTTGTAAAAAAAGGCACCCTATGCAGGTTTAACTCCAACAGGGGGAACAAAACATGTGTCCCTGCTCCAGAGCGAAAGATAGAGTCTGGGAGAGATATGGGACTTGAAGATTTACTTTACACTTTCCTTTTGTCTATCATAGCTCTCAGAGCAGCATTCTGATTTTCTTCTGTGGCTTCCACAGGTGATTCATTTTATTTTTTAAGGAGTGTTTGGAATTGCTGATTTCTCTGCCTTAGAGCTGGCATTACCCACAAGTTGTCTGTTGGCTCAAACCCTACATCCTACTTGGTTACGCAGCTCCTACTGATCAGATGGTCTTGCTGTAAACAGAGTAACTTTAACCTACTATAGTAAAACTAAGTATTTGCTTTTGATCCAATAGTTAAATCAGCATCATACCAAACAGTTGAAATCTCCCCCACACTGATTTAACCAGTTAATCACTAATCTGACCACAAAGGGGTCCTGATATGCTTGAACTGGGTTTTGCTTTGTATGGAAATTTGAGTTAGCCAGTTCCATAACTTCTCTCCAGGACCCAAATACCCTGCTCTGGGCAGTCGTGAAGCACATATCTCCAACTGGGACTTAAACCTTTGAATCCTGTATGGGAGTTAAAGCTGGCATGGACATTTTATCACTCGTTATTTATAAAATAAATGATACCAAGCAGAGAGAGAGAGCGCATTCCTTCCTTCTCTTTTAATGACAGCAGCTGGGTACACGAGAAGTTCCATGGAGTTCAAGGGTGTAAAACCCAAAGAGAGGCACCTCGTATCACATTTAGAAGTGCTATTTATCACCATCTAAGCAAATACAGAATACAAGAGGACTGAACACTTAGAAGATATACAGACGTGTTCAAAATAAACAAGATCAAGTTTCTTTCATTATCAGTATTTTACGACTGGCTTTGCTTCTGTTTAATTTAGCAGAAACTTATCACTCTGTTCTAAAAGAACACTCTCAATCCTCTATCTTTAAAAGGGCTGACTTCAGATACCCTTTCTACCAGAAAGAAAATCAACCTCAACTGGTACAGAATGCTTCCCTAAACAAAAAATTGACTTGCTCTTCCTTAATGACCAAGAGTAACTACATGGTAACAATGCGCAATATTGCTTATGCCTCATAGAAATAAGAAATTATTTGTAAATCATTTAAAACATAAAACAAAATCAGGAAAGAAAATAGACATATCTGACACCACAGAATAATCTATTGGGATAATGCATCAAAGTAAAACATCTCATCAGATATCAGATGTCTTAAATGGACAGCAAAATTTAAACATGAAAAGTATTTTGAAGTATAGCAAGACACTGTGGAGAAATCTCCATTTGAAGACATTTCTGCATTCTAAGCCCCTTTTAATTTGACACTTTTATCCATTTCATACTTACAGTATTTTCATTCAGTTCCTGTTTCTACTATACTTCAAACACCAAATTCAAGAGATATGAAAAACAGGTGCTACTTTACCAGGATTACCAGGATTCTTTTTTTAAAGAAGAAGTGATGTTCTCAGGATGAAGCTATTACCTGAGAGCTCAATAAGGAACTCACATAAGCTTCTTGCCACTTTCTAATTCCTTCCATGATAAAGTCACTTTATAAATGAGGAATTCTGCATTATGGATTGCAAATGCTGAAAGGTAAAGCTACAAATGCAACTGTATTATTTATAGCCATAGATAGACATAACAGAGACCATGAGAAATAAAACAGGCACACTAAGCAATGCTTAATATTTAATCTCTAAATTTATATTATAGCCAAGTAATTAGACCTGCTCAAATATATGAAACATTTGCAATGCCTGTTGCAATGCCTGATCAATGCTTAAAGGGATTACTTCAATGCAAAGACCCACTAAAATGATTAAACTAGGTTTTATTTGACGTCTGGTGCTTTCAGGGATTCTGTAATTAAATAACTGTTGCATATTGGCACAAGCCTATTGATTTAACAGAGTTATCTTGATTGATGTTAACTTAGTATGCTGCACATTGTCACTTATGGGTGCTAACAGCTGTATGACATGATATTCAAACATGATTTTGCTATAAAACCCTAGACTTTGATAAAAAACTGTTAGGAAACATGTTGGGTGCATGAAAGGCTGAAGCATGAATAAAGATGGTAATTCACCAGTTGAATCAAATAGTTTGATTTATATTTAAATTCTGCTTTTGTGATACTGCAAAAACAAAAGTATAGATACCTTTAATTAAGCTCTGTGGTCTGTAATTTTCTCCCTTCATGAGACCAGCGGTTGGAATGTTGCAAAGGTATTATGATAAAATTCATCACAATGAAGTAATGCACAATCCAGAACTAAACTTTAGAATCTCACATCATGAGTAAGGTAGAGATTAAAAACCAAAACTGGTTGAGAGATGTGACCCTTTCACTTGTAGAATGCCACTTCAAATCCAGGTCTAAAGGCCATGGAAATGGGATCTTCTGGAGCTGGCCACAAACTTTCACTTTAGAGGAAATAATTTCCTTTTTTTTTCTTTAATAGAATGAGTTTCTTATGGAACTGAATTGGTACTCTTCTGTTGGAACTAAATCTGTGGTCTTTTGTTTAGGAAACACTGAAATGAAATCTGTTTTCAGAATTTCTCAAAGTTTATTAGCAAAATAAATCATTTTTTGTCAATTTTGCTGTTCCCACTTGGCATATGGCCAAGCTGACAAGAATTGCATCGTTTTCAGTTACAACTGCCACTGCTTATAATGTCCTTGTCCTTATGACCAGAGAATTCTAGAGATTTGGGGAATTTTAATTCACTGCTGCCAGGCTGGACATAGTGCTGGAGACTGAAGGCTCTCAGAGTCTAGTACATAGCTAAGCCTTAGCAAAACCTAAAGCTCTCAAGAAGGTCTGGAAATCCTAGAGTCTGTAGTGCTTTTCAGATCCTGCATCAAGGAGACAGGATTGTGGAGACCTTCAGCTTTAGGAGCTGCCTGTCCCACAGCACTTTGGTCTCCAGTAACCAGACTTCATGCCATCTTCTGAAAAACCTGGACTCCTAGGGAATGCCCCACAGCTGAGGTCCTGGCCTCCACAGAAGCTTGCAAGAAATTTGACAGTGTTTCACTGGAACTTTCCACTTTTGCAAAATATATAGGTTTTGACAAAACAGCACTTTCAGTGATTTTTAAAAAAGATGTTTGGGTGGAAAGTTACCAGGCAGACGTACTTACTCGGCAGGTCTCTTGGTGATCACTCTTTCCTCCCTTACCTTGTCTTTGCTACAGCTGTCAAAATGCTCAGTTTACAAAACAGCTTCTCACAAACTGTTTAGTGTTTTGCAAATTTGTGAACAATGGTGATGATAGTGCATACGCTTATTAGGGATGATATATTTAGTTTAATGTAACATATGAAGGGTGTCACAGTTGAATGCTATAAATGCAAAAAGGATAACTAATTTTAACTTTGAAATATTTGGAAACTTTGGTTTTGGTTTCTGAAATGGGTGCAAATTATAAGAAAGGATCTATAATTAGATGTTGGGTCCATACTATACAGACAAATATTTGTTAGCACTGCATTTGAAGGGGGGGAATATTGCCAGCATTTACTGCCAGGCAGATAAACCACATTTGAGTACTGCTTTGAGCAGAAACAAAAATATCCTGTCCGATAGAAGAGGTTAATCTTTCCTATGTCAGAAATCGAAAACGTACCTGAGAACCAATGATAAGCTGAATAAGGTGGTAATCATTCAATTAAGAAATGACAGACTTGCAGGAATTACATTACCACTCTGTATCTGCCACTATTCCATTAATTTCTTTCAATCAAAAAAAAAGGCGGGGGGGGGCAGCAATGACCACACACACACACAGTTAAAAGTGCCTACTTCTGATATCAACAGTTATGCACGTTTTTCATTCCTTTTCTCCTTGGACACTATAAATTTTGTTTCCATTTTTTTAAAGATGCTCTGTTATCTAATGCAATCAGGAAAAGGCTTTTGTAAAAAATACTGATATCTGTATATTCTCTTGGGGAAAGTGGCTGTTGCAAGTGTACTTGTTAGGTAGAAGGTTAAAGCAATTTGTGTTGAAAATGGAAACACATATACAGAAAAAATCCCCCAAAGATATGCTAGAGGCAGGGGATTTTATACAATTATCTCCTTCCTGTCAGATTAGTTAAAATTTATCTGCAATTACTAAAACCTAAGTCAATGTAATAAAGTTTTTAGCCATCAGTTTTTTATTTACATCTGTTTCAATTTCCAGTCTACCTGGCAAGATCTACCTGGCACTTGAGAACTGCGTCCTTTCCTATCACAAGCTTTGCTTGTCAAATCAATCCCAATTCTCTCTTCAACAGTGGTTTATCATTAGGGACTTACTAGAAAATTTCTCTGGATGGGAAGTGAGAAGGAATTCCATTTGCTCTCCTTTCTCTGAACTGCTGCTACCTGTGCAAGGCTGACAAAAACAAAATGTCTTTTGCCATCAAAACACCACTACATATGCATATACTAGTTATAAGCTAATAGTTTCTACATGTTTTTCAAGGGCTCTCACACTGAAATTTATTTTAAATCAAAACTTGCCCTGTTCTAGATTGACTCAAACTTAAGATGCAAGAAAACCCCAAAAGGATGAGAGCATTGTAAGAGAGAAATTAGAGAACAAGTTATTCACTCCAAAGAAAATAAAACCCACATACGTTTAACAAACTCTTCACCTTCCCTATACTGACAACGTGTGTACCATTAAATTGATTTATCCTGCAAAACAGATGAGTGCAGATAACATACATCTGACTTTCAGGATGCAAGGTCACCCTGTAGTTTAGATTCTATTAACTAATCTTAATGTAAGAGTGATTAATTTTCCCACAAGTGTAACAGTTAGAACAGATGCAGCTAAATTGATTGACTGCGTTACTTCATAATTGCTGTCTCCACATTGGTATAAGCATCATTCTCAACCAGAAGTTATGGGCTCAACGTAAAAATTACTGGGCGAACTGGCCTGTGTTATTCAGGAGTGAAATGTGATAAGTAAGATTTCTTTCTGGCTTAAAAATAGGCAGATGAGCCAATAACAACAAGCTGAAGATAAAAATTCTAAATACAAAAACCTATTATTTGTGCATTTATATTGCATGTGTGCTGAAAGAGAATCTTTAGTCAAAATCCTCTGCTGCTGTAAATTAAGTAACTGAAATGTAGAAATAAAAATCACTGGGACTGATGTAACAACAGCAAATACAAAGCCATTTTGGACAGGCAGATGTTTCTTTGGTTCTGCCAGTACTTTGCACAGACATTCTGGCCATTTGACACTTGAGGATAATTACATTCAAAAGCACCATACCTTCCGAAGAGGTTTGAGCTTGGTCTCCATTATAAAGTCGTACTTGCAGAGTTCACAACAGCGTGTGTCTGAGCTCTTAATCCACTGGTGGAGGCAGGCCTGATGAACAAAGCGCAGGGTCCCTGTGCAGCGACATGGTGTGATGAGGGGACTTTCATCATCTCCCTCACAGTGACAGATCCTGACAGGAAGGACAGCAAGAGCTAGTGAGGGAACTTGCCAACGAGCAATGCAAAGGCACTGGTTTATTTACACTGCTTTTTCATTTTCAGACTTGACATTCGTAAGACGCCAGGTATATAACCTTTCAGGTTGAGGCCCAGGAACATATTCTTTGTTCCCTTCTGCCACTTAGTAATTACACTTCACTTAGTTATTTCTCTTTGAATTTGCTGTGTGGTCTGAAGGTGAATCAATGGAAATAATGCTGTTTTTCCCTTTTATGCTTGGCAAAACCTTTAAGACAAATACCAGTGCTCTTTCTATGAGCTGAATAGTTCTTGGTCTGTAAGCAATGCCAATAAAATACTCAAAGTTAGCAGAATCTAATCCGAGCTGAAAATATCTAGTATGAAAAGTACAAAAAGTTCCTAGGATACCTCTTTGGAGTTACACAGTTAAAAGGATTAGCGAACAGTTTTAGGTACTCTGGAGTCATGTGTATGGCACAGCGTGTACACACATGCATACACTTTTTAGGAGGCAGGTGTTAAAAAGTCATGGTCCTTCCTTTTTTTCATTCTTCACTGTCCCTTTGAAGCAGATAGCTGTGTTATCTGGGAAAACAAAACCTACAGCTGTAAGCAGACCCTAAGATAGAGGTTGGTCCCAGAACTGTTGTTATTTTGTAATGGGATACAGAGCTTTTCTCTTTGTGGTTTTGCATAAAGTGATCAGTGTCCTAACATCACAACCTGATGGTTTCCTTCTGTGACACATGTCTAAATGTCTTCCTGATCCTCCCTTCTTCCAAACAGACTTTTGATCATATCATGAAAGCATTCACCCATCGAAACCAATGACAGCTTTATTGGCAAGCATCTCTGTGAAGGCAGAGAAAGCTCTATGGTGAGTGGAAGGCTTAACCGAACACCTGAAATTAAGGAGGTTCACCTCAACAAAGAGTAACTCCCTCCCATCCCCATCCCAGAAAAACACAGCAAAGCACCCAAGCCCTAATGAATGTCCTAAGTGTCAAACTGGCATGTAGGGGAGGGGAAAAAAAAAAGCTGAAGCCTGACAAATGTTATTTCAAAACAGAGAAGTAGCAGCCACAGCACAGATTCTGGTGTCACGCAAACGAAACTTAGAGCTTAGAAACTTAGTGCTTAGGAAAGGCAGATATGTGCGTGCAGAAGAGTCTGAACACTTCTGAGGAATAACCCACCCTTTTATGCGGAAAGCTGTGGCCCCACCGCTCCTGGGGTAGGAAAAGGGCTGAGGAGGGCCCTGCAGTGAGGTTGTCTTCCCTCGGGCCGGGCTGGGGAAGAAGGGTGACCTTCTTCCCACCACAGGAGCACCTGGTGTACGTCAGGACAAAGCCTGGCAAAGACACCCTGTGAACGACTGGCTACAGCACAGCACTGAGGCTGCCAAGTCTACGAGCAGGGGGAGGAGGAAATTTCAATGCCTAAGCAAAAGATCTATGGATCAAAACCAGCAGCTTCATGGTTCTTCCATGGTGTAGCCTAGAGCCATGAGAAAATGAACCTACAATAATGGGAAAGCAGAACAAAGCTGCTTCACTGGATATATAGAAAGAAAGAGACTAAGAAAAACCAACAGAAAAATGAAGCTCCGGAAACCTGGTGCACAAAAGCAGGTTTCAGTGCCTGTGGTGGTTCCTGTACAGCATCTTCTACCCCATGGGAGCGGAGGGGAGAAGAAAATATCCACAACTTCCACCTTGCACACATTCATTTTTTTGAGACACATTTTCCAAGAACTCAATTTGCAGTTTCTTCTTTACTAACCCAGCCAAGCTAGGTGCATCAGTGGCTTAGTTCTTAAATGGAAACTGGCTATATGCTGACTTCTTGTTGAGCCTGTAGCTTAAGCAGAACTAAATTTTCAAAACAACAAATAGCTATTTTGCTAACAAATGGATTCCCAGCTGAGAGTTACATAAAACCCCATAATTTTCTTTTTAAATTAAAGCTGTTTCCCAAAGGAAAATTAGTATTCCTTGTTCATTTAAATTCAAGCTATGCATAATTTATTTTACAAGCTTAACACTTAAACTATTTAGAAATTAGACAACTAAGTGATGTACCCAAGAGCCTTTTTTCTACTACTGCCAGAGTTGTTTAAAATTATTTTAAGAGCTAAAATACAAGCCTAAACCTCCACTGGGATCTTCAAATAAAGTGACACTGCGAATTTGAAATGAACAGGAGTATTCTTTAGTAGAAATATTTTTACAGAAAAACACTATATGAATTATACATTCTATTTCTGCTTTCTTTGTACAGAAGTTACATGCTAAACAGGGTGACATCAAGAACTCGTGTTATACAGAAGCTTGAACTAAATAATCTGATGGCCTCTTCTAGCTTTACAACCATGAAATATGTAATGAGAATAAAACCAAACTTCAAATGGAATTAAAGTCCAGAGAAAATAACCAAAGGCATGGTTTTCATTAGCTTGAATGCTCTTTGGTGCAATTTAGCTCTTCATTATTTGTTTACCCAGAAGAAATTAGCTTAAAAGAAGTTCACACTACCTAAACTCACAGTCACAGTCTTTAAAGATATGTGGGTGCCTGACAGCTGTTGAAACAGACTGTTGGCTAACTGCTTAAATACCTTTTGAAGACTTGGGCCAGATAACTTGTAATATCTTGCTCAGCCATTAGTACTGAAGCAGAATTTTGTGTGTCTTTGCCCTCTGCTATATTTAGCTATAATGTCCATCCTAATTATCACAAATTAAAGAAAATAAATTGTAGAGAATGGTTTTGAAAAATATGTTGTGGAAACAGAACTGAGGTAGGGATACAAAGCACAGACTTACCCAAACCGTTTCTAAACTAAGTTGGAGGCCAAGAACTTCCATTCTAGTTTCCTATTTACATGATCACAACTGTTCAAAATTTTCACCCATCAGACTGACTATTTACAGGGCTGAACTTATCCTGAGAGTAAAATTTGCTTACATACTTTAGCAATGAGTTGAATGAAAAAAATCCCACTCTCCAATATAAAGGAACAAAAAAATTGCTAAATCTATACTGATTTATTTACAAGTTGTAGTACAGCACTGATCATGGTTAATAGCTGCAGTTTCAGCTGCTCAGATACACCTACAGAATTTACATACTCAGCTCTTCTCAACTTTCTAGTCCTTTAGTAGATAAATGGCCTTCATTATAGAGCAATACTTCTGACTATCTGGAAATGGAGGGGAGGGAAGTCAGCTACTTGACCAAATCCTTTTAGTTAGAATCCCTTTATAGTTGCAAATTGAGCCTGCATAATTTTTATTTTTTTGGGGGGTAGGTTTGACAGCTTAGAGCTTTAAAGATTCCTGCCTGTGAACAGGACCTTGCTTGTCTAGGGGAAAAGATTAGTACAAGGCTCCAAAGGAGCTTTTGCTCTATAAATCATGTGTACACCAGACAACACAGCACATACGACCTATTAGATGATCTTCTGATTCGAATATACAAATTTTTTTTGCGTGCGTGTGTTTAATATACACCTAAAGAAATATCCCTACACATTGAGATCACAGAATATTTATTTTTCTTTAAAGAAAGCTCACTGTGAAACTTTATGAAATAATACTCTAACAGTGCATTCTTATGGTTAAGTTTTTGCTTTATATGCCAGCATTTTAATTACCCATCACATATTTCTCTAGCACAGAATTGTTTCTACAACCTTCAGCACACTGATGTACAAACAAAGAAATTTATGCCAACGCTGTGGATATATCAGACAAAAATCTATAAAAATTCTTTAAAGGATGTTCTTAAATAGCAGGCTTACTTATAATGTAATGAATTAGCAAAAAGAAAAAATATTTTTCAGGAAAAAATAAAAAATGCTGATCTGAAACCAAAATTAGTCTTTGTAAAAATTTTGCATAATTCATATAAAAACTGTTGCAGATTTCTTGTATGTTCCTTACACAAAAAACAATTCTCAAACAGAAACAGAATAGTTCAATTAGAAAATTTTTAGAGAACAATGTATGTAAAAATGAAAAGTTAAAGAAGTTTACTGACAACATTTTAGAATTATTTTTCAGTATTTCTTTTTGTTCAAAATATTAACTGAATTTAAGACATTCAAATGATGCTGAAAAACTCACAGATAATGCAACGCTTGATTGAGAAATTGTATGTGACGTATTAAACTTCGTACAATAATGACTATGCAAAATGAGTAAGTAAAGTTGCCAGTAGTTTGAAGTATACCATCTCCTTCACTGAAGGGCATATTGACACCATACATATATAAATAAATTTTTAATGGAAATTTCCCTTGTTTTCCCCGGTCCTGTTCATTGCAAAAGTTAGAAGGCAGAAAGGGAAGTATGAAACAAGATGCCTACAGCTTGCAGACATTCATATATGCTAATTGCATTTAGGCTGATTTTCAGAAAAACAGCAAGAGCTATCCCGGATGACTGTCCTGCACTTCTCATCAAATTAAGACTTTTTTTTTTTCCACACAGACAAATGTTTCTTACATAATCTCAGTTTAAAGGTCAACTAAAATCAGTATGAAGCAAGGAGTTCACAGGGATAATTTTCAGGTCTTCCCAGCAGTGGTTTGATTTGGCAAAATCGTAGCAACCAAATTTACAATCTAGATGGTTAGTCACCATCTGAGCTGCTTATTGCAAGAGACACAGGTAGGTTCCAACAGGTTTGTAGCTTTTCCTTCACATGCAAGGTAACAATTTTACTCTCATTAAAGAGAATAGATGCTAATCTCTACCCTCTTCGGAAAAACACCAGTTATCCTAACCTGTCTTTCACTAATCCACTTTACTCTTCAGTAATTAAGAAAACGGGCCAATCTCTATGCCGCTGTAGTGAAGTAGAAAATGCACTTATTCTGTGGGAGCCTTGTGCGCACTGTGAAACATCGTTCTCTACCCCTACCAGGTTGGCAAGCGCTCCTCTATGACGGTATCTGTGCAGCTGATTTCCATAGATGACTATTGTCAAAGGAAGGTGATTAAGTATAAGAATGAATCAGCACGTCCCTGCTTGTGCTTCAAGCCACATAAGAGCCTTGTCATAGGAGCAGCACTGGCAGAAAACAGTTTGCAGTAATTCTGCACCAACAGAACTCCTTCACTGGATCCCATATTTGAGATTGGCACTGCATCTCAGTACTTAAGAAAATTTTCAAGAATTTTTGGCCATTACATATAGACAAAGGGTTTAGCTACAGTAACAGCGCAGATAGCTTTTACAGACTGCCTTAAAAATATATCAGGTCAAATTTTACCGTTATTAACAAATGTACAATCTAGGGGAATGCCTCTGAGGCTTTCAAAAAATCAAGTGTATATGGGGGCATGGGCATACTGATAATGATGTATGATAATGTTTAAGGGCTACAAGTGACGTAATTATTTAAAAACTGTATTGTTTTTTAATATTACCGGGTGCTATATAGCTATGTCTATGGTAACAAGCACTGCAGTGAAAGTGTAGCAAATCCGTTGGAAAAAAAAAAAAAAAGCTAGTGCTAAAAACCTGGTGTCTACACCAGGCACATCTTGGTGGGGTGTGATTTGATTTGACACTGATCTGAGGTTGGACCAGGAATACATCTTGCAGTTTACTTTCACTCAAAGGGAATACAGTTGGAGAACCCTGAGACTAATCCTCAGCACAGTCTAGACTATGGTAAAAGTAAAGGTGATCAGATGTGCTTCAAAAACAGGCTCCTTATGTGAACTAAAGCACTAATGGAGGCCCCTTCACTGACAAAATTAGGAGGAGCTACTGCCTTGTCACTGTGACATATTTACCACCACCATGATGCAATTTCTATGCACTGTGAACTAAACTAATGCAGATGCCCAATACCCATACTGTCATTTTCCTGCAGATGGAAGTATACCAGTAGAACAGAAATGCTTTCGAACTTTTAACAGATCTCCCTAATAAAAGGGGGAAGTATCTTCTCCACATAAACACGCTCAAGGAAGATAATGCGTATTCCAAAAACATTGGTTTTGGTAAGAAATGATTGAAAAGGCAGTTAAAATCTTGCCCTTCACTGGAAAGCATACCTGGACTCATAATGATTATGCAAGGATAAATTCTTACCCTATTCAGTGGGTACATCTCATTGCTATATCTCACTATTACTAAAGGGATCTTAGGGAGAAACAGCATAGCTGGAAAATGTTGGACCAAGTGAATCCCTGGCTTTGATTTTTGGCTGTGAGGATTATTAGCTGCCAGCATGAAATACCATGAGCTCCTAGGTTATCTTAATTGACCAAAAGGAACCAATTACACAGGTTTTCAAAAGGATGCAAAAAATTGCTCTCGTCACTGTCTGATAATCTTAAGAAAACTGCTCTCCTGTCCAAAAAGGTCATTTTCTCTTTCTGCCAATTCATAAAGTGCTTGCAGTACTTTCAGATAGTTAGAACCTAAAGCTAAAGCAAACAACTTATGAACAACTCACAGCAAATAATTAACTCATTCATAAACAGAAACCAAAAAAAAATCAAACTCTGCTCCTGCATAATTTATCACTTGGAAAAATAAAAGTTAAATTCACTAACTATGTTCACCCTGCAATAGGCTACAGCATGCCATGTTTCCTTTGTTTTCATTTTGCAGGCTTTTTTTTTTTAATCTCATTTCCATTCTTTCCACTGTTAAATCATAAAGTAATCTAAATGACAAATTGGTCCTCCTCTCTGTTTAAACACAGTGTGAATGAAGCACATTAATCCTCCATACCGAATGTAATCAATTTGTATACCTCTTCCCTGTCACTCCTGCCCTTCCGTTATGCTATAGTCAGCTGTCTTTATCTGAAAATGTTTTTTCCTCTAGTCAAATTGTTGCACTACACCAGTGGAATTTCATAATGGTCTAGGTAAAGCTTTCTCTTGATTTCTGCAAACATGATCAGAATTTGTAAGAGACCCAAGAGCAAATAACATTAGCAAAAGCACACTAAATCTCTTATTTTGTCAACATTTCTTGTCCTTCTATTAATCTTCCATATAGGTGATAAATAGGATATCTAACCATCTAAAGAGTTACAAGTAATTCCTGCCTCAGATGCACTGTCAGTGCAACGCAAGATATATCATACAAGATTTACTGCACTGAACATAGTTCAAAGAACTAGGGACTGCATCTTAAAAAAGGATTTAGATTTCCTCCCACCCGCCTAGTGAAAGTCAAAGCGTTAAGTAACTAAACTCCCTACAGAACATATGCAGGCTTTAAGTATTTAATAATGGGACCCTTAAAACCAAGGGTGTCCTCTCACCCAAACTTTCTAGCAGGAAGTGGTGCCATTTCACCTATTTGCATTAAAAAAATAGTAGGTTGTCCTGGTTCCAGCTGGGATAGAGTTAATTGTCTTCCCAGTAGCTGGTATAGTGCTATGGTTTTGGGTTCAGTATGAGAAGAATGTTGATAACACACTGATGTTTTCAGTTGTTGCTAAGTAACGTTTAGTCTAAAGTCAAGGATTTTTCAGCTTCTCATGCCCAGCCAGCAAGAAGGCTGGAGGGGCACAAGAAGTTGGGAGGGGACACAGCCAGGACAGCTGACCCAAACTGGCCAAAGGGGTATTCCATACCATTTGATGTCATGCCCAGTATATAAACTGGGGGGAGTTGGCCTGGGCGGAGTGCAGCTTGGGAACTAGCTGGGCATCGGTCAGCGAGTGGTGAGCAATTGCATTGTGCATCACTTGTATACTGCAATCCTTTAATTATTACTATTGTCATTTTATTAGTGTTATCATTATCATTATTAGTTTCTTCCTTTCTGTTCCATTAAACTGTTCTTATCTCAACCCACGAGTTTTACTTTTTTTTCCCAATTCTCTCCCCCATCCCACTGGGGGGCGGGGAAGTGAGTGAGCGGCTGCGTGGTGCTTAGTTGCTGGCTGGGGTTAAACCGCGACATAGGTTTTGAGAGAAAGAAGCAAAAACCAGGACTCAGTTGTCCCCCAGTTAAGTGACCCTAACCACAACAAAGACATGCTTGCCCTGTTTCGGCTCTCCTTGCATCCTTCTGAATCATGGAGAGCTTCCAAACGAGACTGCATAACCAGATGGCTAAAGAGGTGACAGATGGGGCTTTGAACCATCAGGCAGAGAACAGAATTAACCAGGATTTCATAGTGCTTCAAAGACTGATGAACCACTAGACCATCATATAAAGGAGGAGATTCCTCAAAAAGCAGGAGATTCCTATCAGAAAGTCATTTTGCAAAAAGAAGGCTTTGAACAGGAAAGTAAGCAGCAGTCGCAGTTCTTTAAAAGGAAGGGATGAGCAGCCAACATGCAGGACAAGACTCAGAGATTTGGCTCCTAATGAAGGAATGTGTCATCCTGAGACCCCAAAGGTGGCACCAACATCCCAGGAAGACACAGGTTAAGAACACTCTTCAGCCAAACACTACAGTCCGGCAGTTCAGCATCCTCCAGTTTTTGGTGATTTTAGAGGGCTCTGGAGGGTATTTCAAGTCTATGTATTCTGCACTACAGTTTAAATTATTTACTGGATCCAACTTCATGTTTTCAGTATAAATATTTAAAATTAGTGTTAAATTTCAATGGTAGTATTTGAGCCTATATATCTATCTTCTGTTCACGTTTATCTTTTTTCCTCAAGTCTATGAGGACTTGTTTCCTCCCAAGAGGCTTTCTGTCTGTTGATTTTGTCAGCACGCTACTACATGAATATTTCAGGATGTAAGTATTTTCATGCAAGATACTACTTTTGCAGGTCCTACTAAATAGTACTATGGAGAGAAAACCCTGTTACAACACTTGATTTCACAGAGAGAAACTACATATTCATATTACCCCTTGTCAAGTGCAATGCACACTATTTCCTCCTATCTATGATTGTGTTAACACATAGAAATACCCATATTAGTCTCTTCCTAAGTTTATAATGGCCTTTTAATTAATACACTAGCTTTTTAAAGCTGATTCTAAAAAATAATACTTGAAGTAGATTCTGCAGATTTCATGAATCATCTTCATTGTCTCCCTTACTACTTCTCCCCATTCCTACCAGTCTTTTGGCATGCCCTGCTCTTCTATTTACTCCTCAAATGTGGGTCTGCCATTACCTGACTGCATACACAGTCATTCCTGGAGTTCAACAAAATCAAAATTCTACTTCTGATAAGCATTTTTTTCATGGTGAGAAACTCCACCTTATTTAAGTGTGGGGGGTTTCTTTCAGCTAATTACAGCTCAGTGTTATTGCTGAAATGACTGCATCAGTACTACAAAAAGATTTTACACCAAAAGCATAACTACTCAATCAGAAAATCTTTCAATTCTCCCATCATAAATAATAAAAATACCATAAGATTAATTCAGAGTCAATACACAAAGCACTTATGATACACTAGTGTTAATATCAACTAACTAATTTTCTTTCCTTAGTAATTCCCCCGTGAAAATCCATTGGAATAAATCCTCAAAATCCACTCACTTCATCATGTCCCACACATAGCTTTTCCCTTCAGGGAGATTACCCTCATGAAGACCAAAGAAAGCTATTTCTGAGACTATGCCTCAAGCCACACGGCAAATTCCAGAGTAAAGTACATACGAAGAAAACCTCAGGCACAGGGCAACTTAGAAAAAGGGGGATCCAACTGTATGATTTAGAAAGCCTATCCTGTGTATCTTAAAAAAAAAAAAAAAAAAAAAAAAAAGAAATCAGGTGCCAAAACAACTCAGCGTGGTCAGAACTTATGTAATTGTCCCTAATCCCAGAAGCAGAAACCTTGCCTTCTAATGGACTCCAGAAGAAAGGAGTATGTTCAGGGAAGAGATTGTAATGATCACCATCAATGCCATGCCATTGTTTCATCATTTTGGAAACAAAGGAACAGTGACACTAGAAGGGGAAATGTCTCAATTAAAGTGACCAAGAGGCCTACATTAGACTAGCTGAAATATATATTGCACCACGGTACTATACTTTACCTGACTAACGTGCTTATGCTAGAATTGGGTGTGTGCTGTCACATTCCCGCTCATGCAGCCAAATGCACGTTGAGGAAACTGCCTTATGTGTGTATATAAATGCATTCCACTGCCAGTAATTCATGAGGAAGGAAAAAAATTGCCTACCCAAACACTTAAAGACAACATAACTGGCACCAGGAGATGTTTAAGACCCCTGTTCCTCTGCTATTTCCACACAATCCCATCTAGGTGAGAGCCATTCCTCTCAGCCAGTTTTGTCACATCAACTATAAGATATGAATACCTAGGATGAAAAGCTTGAAGAAACACCTCAAGAAAACAAATTTTCCACATCACAACCAGCTATGTTAAGTCCAGTCTTAGAATAAACGTCACAAAAAAACCCCTTTTTCTATTTCTCATGCAGAAACATGGTTACTGTATATGTGCACATCTGCATTGAAATGTAATTCTTTTTTTGTTTCAGATGCAAGATTGAGAACCTGAAAAAAAACATACCACAGACCATGAGCCAATTAAGTGTATGGACCTGTCCTGAAAAACAGAAACTGCAGTCTATACTGAATTGGTAGTATAAACATGTCTGTCTTTTTCTTCAGCTGTCTGCAAACTGATTAAGACAACTTACCAGCTATGAAAAATTAATAAGCTTTTGATTTTGTGATGTTTTTCCTAGATGTATTATCATCACTATGATACACCTAGTAATGACAGCAACAAAAAAAATAGCATTATCCCTGACATGAAGAAAAATGCAATTATGACTCTCTGACAAATTTTGTATGACAGGCCAAGTTATCAACTGTGTTGAGTTTAACTCTGGTTGTTCAAAGAGCATCTCCACTGATAATGAGCCTAGGCACACATACTTATCAGAAGTTTTCAACCTTCCTCTACTAAACAAGAGCCTAGCTGAAAAGTTCGCATGCACATCCAAAAAGTCCACCCTTGAACCAAGCTCCAAGTCTTACAAAAAGTGCCTGAATAATTATAATGCAATTGAATGGGTCGAGAAGATAGATAAAAGACTGGAGTCCACTTTCCATCTGAAAGGAAAGTCTAAGGTTGGGGATTTAGGCAATAGTTAGCATTAATCTACATGAGACAATTACAAAACTTTAATTTCTCTTTTTTTTTAACACAGTATAGTTAAGCCCATATAAAGAGCCATGCTGAAATAATTTATTTCAGGTTTTGTGTAGCTCATATTCTTAATAATTATTAAATGGCCCTATTATATATGTACTTTGCCTACTACACTGGATCTTCAATACATGCAGGCTTGGTGGTTCAGAAATTTAAGACAACTCTGAAGTCTGAAGTATTTATCTGTGCACATCTCTGCATCATACCATGTAGACATACTTCAAGTGCTTCAGTAATGTGTAACATGGTTACCACTGCTGCTGTTTCTTTGCATTTCTGTAAGGTGTGGAGATCCCAAGCCAGTGGTGTGGTCCTGATATACAAGCTTATGTACACAGCTGGACTTTACCCTGAAGAATCTTAAATTATCGTGACAGACAATGGTTGGACAACTGAAATGTCCATTCTTGCTTGGTAAGTGTAACAAGCAATGCATAGCACTAGCTGTATTAGTAATGACTTTTATCTCCTGCTGTGAAAAAGCACAATGTCTGCAGGTCATCTTTTTTCTTTTTAAAACTAGGATCTTTGTAGTGTGTTACTAGGTTGAAGTATACCGTGAAACTGCATATGTGGCATCGTGAACTTCCTCATTCTGACTGTGTTTACATTTCCATGCAAATTTTTTCCCAGCAAAGGAAAGTGAGAAGTTTTGGGTTACCATATCAAGAAACTAAGCCTGATCCTCATTTACACATTGTAGATGACAGACAATGCTGGCTCACAAGTTTGGGGAGAAAAAAAAAAAAAACCAAGAAATACTTGTTTCAGTTCTGTTAAACTTACGGGATGGTGCATTTTCATTTACCACTAAATTAAGTGACTCAAGTCCACCCAGCTGTCTACTCCAAATTTGGATTTCAGCTCAGAAGTGGCCAGCTTGCTCTCATTTCCAAGGGAAAATGCCCACCTTCTGATTGTGTGCTTTACACCAAGGGTATCAGACTGTCAGCAGCCTGAACTTTCAGAACTAGAGAGAACCGTTGGTGTTGCTTTTTCTTTCCCAAAGCTTACTTTAATGCTTATGCTGCCCAATCATCCTTTGTATTGTTCTGATCCTTTTGATGGGTACCAAACTAACAGCCCCTAAACGCTGACAGCGTAGAGTTGTTCAGCAGTGCAAAGTCCCGTACAACTTACACCTGACTGGAGAGGGTGTTTTGCAGGCACTGTCCGTCAGATTGCTGTGCTAATGGCAGCTCTAGAGGACACCGAATCAAGACCATAAATTTATTTCATGTAAGTCAATGAAAAATGACAAAGAGGGACCAAAGCTGGATTTGAACTGATCACTTAGGGAGGAAAAACTCCATATCCCATTGTATTGAGCTATCTAGCACTCTGCCTCATTCTCTGCCTCTGGCTGGAAATTTAAAACACAGTAATACTCTGCCAGAGGACACAGTGTTTCCGTCTTCATGAAGAAAAATGGAGCAAAGCAAAACATTTTGTTTCCTTGTAGGATTACTGTTTTTAAATAAGAGAAGTATGTCTTCAGATTGAGATACACTAACTTGTCTGTAGCAAAGGTTTTTGTTATTTCTTATGGCCAGCCTAGCAGTTTATTATTGAGAAACAGTGACAGAAAGCAGTCAAGAGAAGGGCACTCAGCCCATGGCGGTGAGAATTTCCTCTTAAGAACGTTAAATCTTTCTTATTCGGGACTAACCTGCATACTTCTAAATCATCAGACCAGTCATCATACAACACTGGAGGCTTCTGAACAGCATCAGTCACACTGGACCCTGCCCCAGCAGGTCCTCCGTTATCTGGGACTGCCAGAGCATCACTGCCAGAGCCTGCCTCTGCAAAGCAGTCCTTCGAAACTTTATCGTGTCTAAGCAAAGACACAGGCCGCTGATCTCTGTAGTAGTTTTTCCCTTTACTTTTCCCACATTTTCTTGAGGAAATCCTTGCTTCCCGAGATGACGCTGAAGACTGTGATTCCTTAAGCCTTGGAACCCTTCTTCGGCGGTGATTTAAAGTAGGATTCTCAGGGTCAGATACCTCTTGCTTCTTTTTCTCCATTGTCCCCAAGGTGACAAGTTCAACAGCATTATTGTTAGAGGACTCATCCTGGTTACTGCATGATCTATTGTTCCTTCTCCCTCTCCTGGGCATTCTGGCCTTTTCTCTTGCTCTCCTCCTAGCCTGAGCCCACTGACTCTCATCTGAAGATGATGATGAATCAGATGCATTCCAGCTGGATCTTGCAGGCTTAGGATGCAATTTACAGTCTTTCCCCTTTCCTTGCTTTTCTGTATGCTCACCATAGTCTCCGGGCTCTCTTTTCCGCCTAAACCTTCTTTTTACTTGTTTCTTACCAGACTCCCTATTAGAAGGGGCCAGCACCATGACAGGGGTTGCATGTTCAAGCTCATCTTCTGATAAATCATGCAAGGTAGTAGATCTAGACAAAGCAGTAAGCAAAGGAAAGGTATGGAAATGGTAAGGGTGGGTGGAAAGAGAGAAATCACAAAAAAAGGATGAAAATGAGAACATGAATTTTAATAGAAAAACATGAGACTGAAAAGCAAAAACAGAACCAAAACAAAGAGAGATCAAAAGAAAACTGAAGTCTATGTAAATTATGAATAGTGTTAAGCATAAGCAAGAGCTACATATTATTTAATAAAAACAACAAGCATCAGCCAGATTATGGTATATTTTTCTCAGCACATACCTACAAATGTCCTGAGTGGAAGGGCAGACAGACAGCCGTGACTGACTCCTGGGAGCTGTTCCTGTTGTAGGACTGCTTGCCTGTTGAAATAAGTTAGACAGTTTGGAATCTTTGTCCATGAAATACATTGCAGATATTTTACTGCGTTGCCACATGATTACAAAATTAAAGTAACTGTTGCTGCTGTTCATAGCGCACTGTTGAGCACATGCAAGCTCACAAAATACAGGAAGCCTGACCAAAAGCAAAACCTATTTGTGGAACTAAATATGACCGAAGTGTTTCAGCTCTCATTCGCTCATGACTACTTTTTGTCACTGTTTGAGGAAGCATCTTTTAACACTTTAATTTTCATTTTGGTTTTGATCTACTGCAAATGTCTGATGGGAAAGGATGTTGGTTTTATTTCATGCATTCAAACAACTGTGATGATTCCTTTCAAAATGGAGTGAAGTGCATTTACATTATGCTGAATGATAAAGAGCACAAAGTTAACCTATGCTGAGTAGACTGACAGAACAGCAAGAAAATTAGAGTATGTTTTAAAAGGTTTTCAAGGCAATCAGATCTTGTAGAAGAGCTGAAAAATGTTAAACTGATGAACCTGAGAAGACCAAAGTGCAGGCTGCATCTCTACAGAGCTGATCACATTCTCAAACAGCAGGAGAGATATAAAACATGTTTAGTATGTGACATTTTGCTCATAAGGTTGTTGCTACAAATTGCAGACTCAGTTGCTTGATACTTCCACTGAAAACATATTTTGATGGTGTTAACAGCAAACCATTTCAATCTGCCTCACAGTCTACTGGCAGCATAGCTGTATGGAATGCAAATTTAAATCCAAGGCTTTGTGATTCTTCAGGATCACTCACAAGGTACAGTACTGTGGGAAGAGGGTTCAATACAAATCATTCTTAAGGCTATGACCTTCCTTTAGCTGATAAGGGCATTAGCTTTTAGTATGCAACCCTACCCCATTGTGAGCACTACTACCAAATGGAGACAAATACTATAAGCCTAAGAGCACCAAATGCAAGGGAAGAATGACTATTAAGCAAGAATACAAAGTACAAATAACACAAAGATGTAAAGGCTGTCATCCCAAGCTTTTGTACTAGCAAATCAAATTCAGTCACATGTAGAGTCCATAATTAAAATTATTTCTAGCTCACCTTTCACAGACATTTTTGTGGTGTCAGTTTGAAAATTAATAGTACAAGCAAAAATAAATACAGCAAGTACCTGCTGACACTTCACTTTTATCTAAGGTTCTTAATATCCATTATATTTCATGCATAGATCTTTCGGAAACATCAGTCACCACTATGTGCATTTTTGCTTTTAATGGGATACCAGCCGAGACTTAAGAACAGTGCTTTTGCAAGAAAATTATCTTCTAGCTTTTGGAATTCAAGGAACCCTTTCTACCTCTTGATTAATACCACAACAGCAAAAGTATTACTAATTCTTTACTACTAGTTCCACAAAATGAAACTCAGAGGTATGAAAACTAAGCCAACACGAGAAATTAAATTGATAAAGCATTTGGGCACAACCCTTATGTTCAAATGGTTTTTCAATGGCTGGGTCCACTAGGCAGAGGAGTAACTTCAGTGTGTCTACATACAGTCTAATGCTGGAAAAGAGGACAAGTATCAGTGAGAGAAATTGTATTTCATATCTCTTTTTCTACAAAAGCAACGTTTCAATTACACGTACTGTGAAGGAATATGAATTGTTCTTACATACATATTAGAAACAGATGGCATATGTACAGTTGGGTATATAATCTTTTTCCACCCCAACCTCTGCGATTAGTTTTAAGCAATTAGGCATACCTTAAGCTACTTAATGAGGAAAGATGTACACATCAGCACCAGAGCCACGTTGTTGGGCTACGTTCTGCTGCTGTGTGAAAAAACATCCCTCCACACTAAACCCCAGGTGGACTGCTGAAGTAAATCCAGCCCTAGAGTCGAGCATGGACTTCTGAAGTTGTCCCTCGTGACTAGCTTCCATTTCTTTTTTCCCCTCACAGCTGCAGGACTGTTACCATTGCTTCTTTCAGGATCTGTGTACTACAGGGATTCGGCTTGACCTTAAGCGGCGGTCAGGTCACCCCCATGCTGTAAATGCAAGTTTTATATCACCTTGCCACAAGCATTACTCTTCGAAGGGATAAGGAGAACGGCTAAACTGGCCCAGTAACCTTACAGTAGGTCTGCACAAGTTTCAAGAAACTTTCAGCAGCTATTAAAGCAGGAAGTCAGCTAGACAGTTCTTAAGAGGGCAGGAATCAAGCCAAAAATGAAAACAAATTCCTTGAAAAGCTTTTACACTTATTATTTGGGACTGGAGACAGGTGGAAACCTGATTATTTTAAGATAAAAATTACATTACCAGTTTGATTGCTTAAATCTTACATTTCACTCTCAGCTGTAGAGGTCTGGACTGTTTCAGCCCTGCTCAGTCAAATTTACTTTCTAGTTCCCCTGCACTGGCATAATGATGTTATGTTTAGTTGCACATAACTCAGAGGAAGGTTTATTTCCTTCTAAAATAATTTACATCAAATTCTTAAAAAAAAAAAAAAGAACACTTCTTGCTTGTTTGTCTAATCCCTATTGGAGCAAACCTGATATCTGGGCAGGCAAAAAGCCTATGCACCACTTAAGTCTTCGAAAAAAAAGCAAGAAAATTCCAACATGCCAAGTTATGCACAAGATAATTCAGATTCTTACCTGTCAGCAAGTCTCATTCAATAAGTTTCTACAACTTTTAAATACAAATTTTGGTTTTTATCTACTTCAAAATAGCTTTTAATGGTAAATCATAGAATCATAAACTACCAGGTTGGAAGAGGCCTCGAGGATCATCTGGTCCAACCTTTCTGGGCAAAAGTACAGTCTAGATAAGATGGCCCAGCACCCTGTCCAGCTGAATCTTAAAGGTGTCCAATGTTGGGGAAATGAAAATGAACTGATGGAGTGATTTCTAAAATGAAGAAAGTTAGTGTTTCTGATATTCATTATCTGATGATTAGTTATGGACCTCACGGGTACTGGAGGGCCTTATTTTGTAAATAATTCCAGTCATATCTCTGTAAATTAAATAGGAGTGGAAAGACCTGTTAATGTCAGTTCTGTCCCTGCTACCACGTCACGAATATAATCATTCACTTCTAGTCATGCTGTTTTTAAAACCTTGTAAATTCCAACTCAGCTGGAAGCTTATTCTAGACCTTTGCCTCCAAACTCCTTTGCTTTTTCACCCTACCCATGTTCTGACAGCATAAATTGCATCGGTTTTCTGCTGTCAACACTGCCTCTGGGCTTACCTCCTTTCTTTCGGTAATATTCCCTCTTAGCCACCTCCTCTACAAGCTATACATCCCAAACTCATTTTAAAAAAAGTATGTTCTTTTAAATCCAGCCTCACAGTAAAGACACCTAAAATAGCATTTAGTCAGTTGGTGTATTTACAGAGCACAGCATCCAGCCATATGGAAGTTCCAGGTTAGATCCTAGAAGGGATATAGTTGTATCAGTACAGCATTTTGCTTCCTCTGAGTGGCAGAGCAGGCTGATGAACCCAACCAAGCACTGCCCTGCACAAGTTCCACATTTGTTGTTGGTGCTACTCAGAGTCTCTGCAATACTGTGCTGCCACAAAACACAGCATTGAACAAGTCCATCATCCCTGCTCATAAAATAAGCTTTCTTTTATTTTTAATAATTTTTACTGCTAGTTTTAGCAAAAAGATCTTTTAAGTGCATTGAGTTTATTTTAAAGGCGTATCTGAAAACCAAAACATCATCATCTGAATATATTCTGCTCACATCATATCAGTCCAGCTCTTATGGGAATGTATATGCAACAGATGTTGGAAACAGTCTCAAGCACACAATTATTGCTATAATTGCTATCCCATTGCTATATTGCTATTTAGCACATTGAATATTTTGAGATACTGTATTTATTGAATAGAGGGATCAGATTGATGCTGCGGACTCCAATTCCACTTGGCAGGCAGAATAATGAATTTTTTAAAAAATAATATTCCTTAAACAAATGTCTACTTCAGACAGCTATATTGTACAGCTCATTGGAATGGGAAAACTAAACAAGCACTGTACTAATTTTACCATAGCAAATTATATCAGCAGCATAATTAAATGTGGTAATTCAAAATAAAGTTGTCTGACAATAAGCAAGGCAGTTCATTTCTCTATGCCATCAACACAAGGAAGATGTTTGAGGGATAATGCCAACTCCAGCTGATTAGATTTGGCATTTCAAAAACATTGTTAGTAGAGAGAGATTCCCCAGTCACCACCTTCTGCTGTCTTGGCCAGTTTAGATGAACTTTCTTGTCAAGGATATGCAATTCAATTAACAGACATGACAGGGCACTTATCCATAATTATTTTGGTATGTTCAACAGGATTTGACAGTATGCTTTTCAAACAGAATACTGGTAAATAAGGAGTCTTCAGGACAAGTGAGATGATAATCATTTATCTGACACAAGGGGACTTCAATATCACACACGTGTCCGTGTTAAAAGACTGCAGCAAAGACAGAAATGGGGGAGAGAATGAAGTTCAACCGATGAAATAAATAAGAATTTCAAATCACAATTGCCTTTACTTTGGTGTTCAGGATCTGATAGAATTTTCCAGATAACAACAAAAAAATGAGAGTCCTCACTGATGATCTATTGTTTAACACTGCATGTTGAAACTAGTCCAAGAACATGAGTCAAGTTGTGCTCTTCTTAAGAGGAGAGAAGGGCTCTGCTTTGACCTAACAGAAAAGCTGAGTGAAAACACGTTCCACAAGTGCAAAGCATTCATATAGGAATGGAGTTAAGCTTTAAAATAACAAACCAGATGTAATGGACAGCTGATATAAAATGGCCTCACAGATATCACCAGAAAGGCTAGTGAATCCTCTAATGCCTCTGTTCTGAATAAGGAAGGCCAGAGGCATTTCCAAAAGCTGCTCAGCTTACAACAGTGCTTAAGTAGAAGGTTGCAGAAAATTGAGGGATGACAGGGCAGACAGCGAATATGACTAACGCTTTTATTCTCCTACTAAGTATGCTTTATAGCAGTGATACATCACAGAATCCTCCAGATCCCACCAGCCAATACACTTAAAAAGCTGAAACTCTATCCTGTTAAAATAATGGCACACCAGGGAATGGAATGGATACCTTAGAAGATTAGAGCAGTTTGCATGGCAATAAGCTCAGCAGGAGATCCAGTCTGTGTATTTTCACCTGAAAATTTCTGCTTTGTAAACAATGCAACTTTTTGTGGAAACCATCCATCTTTATACACTTTTATTTGGACAATTCCTCAGATCTAAAAAGATCAAAAACATGGTGGAAATGACCCAAGCCAGGTGTATCTTACAAAGCGTGTCTTCATGGCATCTGAAACTTATGCACATGGGTTTGGGGGAGGCGGGGTTCTTGGTTTTGGTTTGGGTTTTTTCTTTTCTTGGTTCTTTATGATGGAGTTCCTGCTTTGTGCTCAGATTTCAAAGTTGTTATACTCTGATTGATGGCTTTACAACAACCGTTAAATTAATTGGTAACTCAATTTCTGTTACATTTTCTTTCACAGGTTTTTTTAAATTATTCCTTGCAGATTTCTTCCCCAAACCTTTTCTTTCTCTCCTGTCCTCCTTCCCCTCCTTCCACCTGCCTCTGAAGAGAAGGAATAAAGGGAAAAGTAAGGAAGAAGAGGAAATATCTTTATGATTCTGCTGAACAATACCATTCAGCACCTTTGAAAGTCAGTATGATCCTGTTATAAAATAGTTTGAAATCTAAATCGCTGGAGCAGGTTCACTTTCCATCAAAGTAAAAGCAAAATTGCAAGTGGCAAATCTATCCTACTATTTAAAAAATGAAATGAACAAAAGCAATTACAACATTGACTTGTAGATTCAATAAGCTTTTTAATTTATTTTCTCTTGTCTTACAGATCTATATTAATTTTTATTTTAAAGGTAGAGGTTCTACTCAAAAATCCACTTTTTCTATAGACATAGAAGCACTGCTAGCTAAGCTTTGAATTATCAGATGGATTATAGTTTGCAAAAGTCTTTGTACTGCAGCAATGCAATATTTTTGATTCATGATTCTCTTCAAGAATGCACCTTTCTAGGCATTATCACTTTCTTAAGAAAAATGTTTTGTAGTTCTTATAAAAAAATACACTGATGTAGGCAATTGAAACAAAGGATGGGCTGGTCTCTATACAAAAGGTCCAGAGCCCTGAGACCAGCAGCTTTTGACTGTCTGGAAGGAGCTAAATGCAAATATAGCCTGTAGAAAAGGTGAAGCACAAACATGCATCTTCTTTGTTACTGGATTTTGTAGTACTTTAGTTCTAAAGGTTGTCAGTATCAGTATTCGGAGAACATCATTTAGACTATCTCTTCCAAAGAGGGCATGTCTTTCCACATATCCCTCTATCTGCAAGACTTAAAGCCTCAGAATATTTCTATATACCAAACAGCTTTCAATCATATGACATTCCTGCCACTCTCCCTCAAGCTGCATACATATGTGAGTGCACACACTCACCGTATTCTTCGTTTGGTCTGATGGGCTATGCAGGAGACAGAGTGGATAAATTCCCATCTGTGAGGATATCATTATTATATGTGAACAACTCCACTCTGGTGTGTATTTGATATCTATTTATTCCAGCCCTAAGGAAAAGAGAAACCTAAATGTGCCAGAGCAAAAGAGCTGTAAAAAGAATACTGAAATGACTAAGCCAAGAGACAGTGAAACCCTGACAATGCACCATTACGAAAAACAGGAGACACCATATTTTTCTGAAGTGCAATAAACCTCAGACTGCAGAAAAAAGTAATTTTGTATCACTATAGAAATAAAGTTTGCTTAATGGAATTCTTTTTAGGACAAAGACCTGAAATGTGCTTCTGAGTACCATGGTGAAAAAATAAATGCCATATAAAAATTTCCAGGAGTACATATGGAGCAGCTATGTTATAGACCATAATTCTTGCTGAAAACTAAACAATAAGCATATGTAATAACTTGCACACCATGTCTACTGAAAACAAATCAAATCTACTTCTCTCATACGGTATTGCATATCATAGGATAGGACTGAAATCTGTGGTAACGCAATGTCTTTACAGAAATGGAAATTATATATAGGCATTATTCACAAAGTAAGCTTGTATAAACACGTAAAGTTGTGGTACTTAACACATTTCAAGCATATATGCAATTTTGTCTGGACGTGTCAATGTGGCACATTTAGGTATACTCAGAATACACTGTTGGAAAGAATTCTGATTTAATAAAACAGAACCTGTATAATTTTATATATTACTGTATGAATACAATTGTATTTTTGTATGTATTCCCTCTCATTAGCACATGAGTTTAAAACAGGTCAAGTGTATCCAAGAATAAATTGAAAATGTATTCTTTTCTGATGGTTGTCCCCTGGAACTGAGATGCATTTAATGCAATTTTATTCAGAAGTTCAAATTTTAGGTAGACTTAGGTAAATTCTACAGTCATGCCTTTTGTTAAGCTCACTGTAAATAAAGAATAAATTGTATGGACAAGCCACAAAGTATTCTCTAGACAAAGAAATCAGTTACATGTAAGAGGGAAAAGAAAGTGCAGCAATAGTTATTATGCCATTGTATCTAGTTCTAGCTTTTTGCCATTCTCTGTTTTATGTTTTGATGAACAAAATACTTTTCACTAACTTGCTTACTTTGTGCTGTTGTTTTTTACAGTAGATGAGAGTTAAGAGCCAGGTCAGTCTTCACCTTTGATATTAATGATTCTGTTTATGAGCAAGAAGAATCATTTAGATGACTAACATAACATTTACACTCATATTTTAATGCCGGTTTTGTATACACGGTGTTATTCACTGTAATGGCACTTTTGAAGGCTGACATTTCATACTTTACAAGAGCAAGAACTTTTTTTTTTTTTTGGTTCATTTCCTTTTTGAAAGCTCTAAGTTTTCCCTCAGTTGCCCACTACAGTAATCTAGAAGCTATACTTGGAAAGGATGGAGCTATACGGTTCCTTGAAAAAAAACAACGCACCAATCTGGAAGAGAATTGTCATTTATGATTAGTGTGAAATTGGCAAAGAACACTAAGAATAACAAATGTGGATCAACTTGTAGCAGGGCAGTCCCCTGTAGAAAAATGCAAGGTGTCACAAAATTGGTCTTTACGATTCAGTCATGTAACAGGTACCTTGGAGATGCTGCAATCCCCTTTCAGGCTATCGAAGTCCATGAGATGAACTTCTTTAAAAGGAACATTTAAGTTCCTTTATGGTTTTTCCACCATAAAACCTATCATTTTTGCTTACAATAATTCAGACAGAAGATGTTATGTATTCTCTGTTGGTATCACTGCCAAAGACATGGTGGTATGTTTACCCATTAAAAAAAATGAATAGCGTGCAATAGTGAGTTCTGCTTCAAGTTGTATAAATCACCCAAACTGTGATACAGGACTCTTCATACATTCACCTCATACTGACAGAGGATGAAAAATTACAGAATATCAAAGCCTATGTGAAAGAACATTCCATTTTAATGGAAGAGATTAGATGGAAATTTATAATTCAAAAGGATAAAATATTATATTACATATTACATAAATTGATACTCTGTGAAATGTATTTCAAAATCACAAACCAAGTAGCTCAAATCAACAATCAATAAATTGGCAACAATAAATTTTTGATCTAAAACTTTAGTGGGCACTACTTTGACATGCTGGTGCCTTTTGGTTTTCATTTGTATCTTACTGAGAGGAGCCCATCCTGACATAAGAAATCAGTAGAGACATTGCATAAACATATAGTAAAATCAATTCTTTCCTTCTTTCCTTTCTCTGTTGTTTTTCATATTCTAAATTAGACCAATGAATACTATCACACAGAATATTCCGAAACGATCACCTCACTTCTCCTGATGTAACTCAGTGGAGTTTTATTAGATGGATGCTTCAGAGACTTGTAAATAAAAAGTGTTCTAACACCTGCTCCAGGCTTTTGAGAAGCAACTGAGCCAAAACAAAAATCAGGCAATTTGCTCCAAGCCTGAGTTTCTCTGCACTGAAAAATAAGCCCAAAGTTCCCATCAGAGACTTTCAAATCTTACTGCTGAGAGAGCATCCTTCTCTAAGGAACTCTTGAATCATAATTAACATGCAGAAAGATAATTATGATGTGTTAGAAAACATTTCTTCCAGAAAGCATTTTAACATAACCAGACAGCCTCAGAAACACATATAAGCACAACCTCTACAGACTGTAATTCAAACACAAGATTTGTTCCATTGGTTAACCACAACAGAAAGAAATGAAGCCACCAGAAACTTCTCAGACTAGCTTTCCTCTTAAATTATACACATATTTAGGAACACATAACAAGTTTACCAGAAAAATACACAGTGCACAGAACTAAGCAGTGGCAAATACCTAACAAACAAATTTTTAATTTACTAGATTTTAAACACACCCAGATAATTCTAATTCTGAAATCTAGAACACTGCACAAGACTATATCTTACAAAGAATAATAAAGTTGCCTCTACTACCAGCACCATGGGAAATGGGTGGGAGAGAAAGTCTAAGGGTTAAAAAAAATAATAATTTAAAAACAGCAAGGCTAGTTCATAACTCACATTTCCAATACTTCTGGTTTTATTTATATGATTAGAGTAGATAGGTTTTGAAAGCCATAGTTAGTAACTAGGGCTCCACTTTGTCACTATGAGATAATATGAAATACAGATCAGTCCCAAATATGATCTATTACTCCCAATGCTAGCAGGGCAGAAGGCAAGAAGACTTGTTTATTGATTCTACAGGAAAAATACAGGTTATTACCAGAAGTGCAGCAGAAATCAGACACTGATACATTTTCCTAATTGTCTCTGCTTGGAAAACCAACTGAAGCAGTTGCTCTTGGAGTTCCAGGGCAGTTTTATTGATGTACAGGCTGAAGTGAATGAACGAATGTCCCAGGTGAATATTCACTGAAGACAGCCACAGCTGACTGTCAGTCAGGAGTACCAGGAAACAGGCAGACAGAATTGGGCAGAGTACAGAAGAGTGAGAGTACAAAATTATGTGAGATTACTTCCAAAACCCTGCAATTAATTCAGTAGTTACCCCACAAATGGGATATTTAAGGTCACCATAATGAGCTGGAAAAGAACACAGAGATGGATCAGCAAATTAGTTTGAGCAAATGCTCTCTCTCCCTCTTACCCGCTGACCAAAATGGTGCAGGCATGGCACAGGAGGGCCAAGGGCAAGAGGGGTAAAGCACGGTGTCTTACGGGGACAAGGGGCAAAGGGAGCTATAGCCCTACTACACTTAGTTTTCACTGTTCATGTACTTTTGCCTACGGATGAAACAGTAATTGATTCAGCGCTCAGTCAGGTTAACACAATGCAAGTGCAGGATTTTGCCTTACTCCTGCCATATTGATGAAATACTCCATTATACACATAAAAACAAACAAACAAACAAAAACTTTCACAGGTAAAGCTACATAATTTTACAGTTAATGAAAATAACTTGTAAATATTCTAGTTGGCTTAATTTTATAATAGTACACGCACAGAAACATATTGGCCAGCCACTGTTTTTACTTAGTAACATGTATTACAGTAGACTTTAGAAATAATTTCGTATTGAAATCGTATCTAATTATTTTAAGTTTTGTCCTTTCATCTGCCTAAAATAGTTTATCACTGAAACTCTTACCAGGAACTTATATGCAAGATAAGAAAAGTCTTTGCAACATGCTAAATTTCTGCACTCTCGATGGACAGCAAAAGTGAATGGTAAAATTGAAGTGTTGATTCCCCCCCCCTGCCCCAGGACTGTTTGATTTTAAAATCTATAGATTGAATAGGTATACACTAACCACTACCTGGTAAATAACAAACAAACCAAAGCCATTCCTTCTCATTATGTCTAGATAAGACACATTCAGTGTTCAACAATTCAGTTTAATCTGTAACACCATGTAATTCAGAGTTAATGTACCTAGTACACAAAATTGCCCAAGCATGCACTGCAAACCTCAGGTGTCCTCTCTGAATAAACAACTTAAGAGCATTATGAAACATGAAGCTGCATTTGCAAAATCTTTGCTGCATTCCATTTCACAAATAGGGTGGTACAAAATCCAGTGATATCAGGGAACGTTCGCTCTGCCCTGGGGCAGGAGCTCCATATACAACCAAGGGTGGCATACACAATACACAGTAACTATTAAAATGTAACTCTTTATTTGACCCTTTTTAGCTTATTCGTACAGTCAAATGAAAGCAGTAAAAGACAATGTTTTGATTACTCTATATTTTTAAGATAAAGACTTTCTAATTTTCTGTCAATTGACATTTATTATGTGTGCAAGATACATATGCAATTTATATTCTGTGCAAGACACTGCACAGAACTCAACTCTTGCCTTTGGTATGTAGTTTACATCACCTAGAAGCTTCCAATCTTATTCTAAAGTGGCAATACTTGTTACTATTACCTTGTGCCATGCGATATTAACTTGAAAAGTCAGGTGCTCGCTTTTCTATGTATACACACATATATACCCTCCTGTTTCACAAAAAAAGCATTTTGAATCAGCCAACAAAGTGGAAACTGGATTTCCAATCACATGTCTTTCAGCATTTGAAAAGCTTCACTGGCAGGTAGCTTCACATAGAAAAATTGATACAAAAGAATGAATGATGCTATACATTAGAAAAAGACTAAGTGCATGCCTGTAAACCTTGCTTTTTAACACTACTTAAAAAGGTACATGTACCCCTTTCTAATAAGTATTTAAACTGATTCCTGAAGAAATTACTTCAAAATAGATGTTAGTCACAGCCACATTTCACATGTCAGTGAATATATTTATGCTTTGTCACAGTGTAACCCACGCAAGTGACTTAAAAATAGCAGAAAAAGTAGTATCAAATCAACATAGATTTACGGTAATTATAACTATGGGCATGCATTTAAAACTCTTAGCGAAAGTAATACATAAAATTCACTGTGATCAAACTTGTAAGTATATAACTATATACTTTTTTAAAATAGGCAGCAAGTCAGTAAGAGATTCAGCCATATCCTACAGCAGGCTGGATATATTCTACGCATTTTTCCCTGCATTTTTTTTCCTTCTTCACGTAAAAGAGCAGAACCTAACATATATATAGTTTCTTTAATTAAAAAATCACAGGTGGGTCTTTTTTATGGCTCTGAGAAGAAAACAGTTTTACAGTGTGTACCCCACAAACAATAATATTGTGGAGAAGGGGTTTAAGGATACTGTGCTTGCACTGGATGCAAAATATTTAATCTTTCGATACAAACATAATACATGGCAGATGTTTAGGCTGGGATTCAAACAATTATTGAGTTTTTTGTCTTTTACCTCCTGTATATCCTGGCTTTTTGGCATAGATTTCAGCCACATCTGAACCAAAAATACAGAAGAAAGGGGGTTAAAACCAAAGAACTCCAGTACAAATCACATTTTGCCTTTTCCTAAAGTTTCCCTTCTCTGTTTCCTAGAAACTAAAAAGCATCTAGAAATAAAGTCATGGCTTCAGTGAACTATAAATCCCTGTAAAAGGAATTAAGAATTCAGTCCAAAATGGTGAAACATTCACAGCTTAACACATTACAGCTGTTGTTATTTGTGTAGGGCAGGGGGAGAAACAGCAAGCAGTAATTCTATCTTAAGCTAAAGTGTTAATGTGACATTAAGCAGTTGTGGAAAGCAGGTGAAAAAATTGCAAGTGTTGTTTACTACTTATTATTATGCATGTTACAGTAATGACTAATTGTATATTTATACTTTAAGATGGATTTTACATGGTAACCATAACGTTAGGCAGCAAAACCTTAAAATCTGATGTTTATAAAGAAAACATCAGAATATGCATATATGGTTAAATGGAGTAAAGTACTGTATTGTATTTGATAAACTTAGTTTTCTTGAAATTCTATACAAAGGAAATAGATTTCACATACCTTTGAAATGTTACTTGATCGACTTGTGGAACGCCCTGGGGATTTGTCATTCTGGAAAACAAAATTAAAAGATGAAAAAAGTTATGTCATTTGAATTCTACCTAAGAAGAAATTGTGCTCTTTTTGTGACTTTGAGTACAGTTTCTCTTCCTCTATTTTTCTTCAGTTTGGCTACTGACTGTACAATGGAAGACAGCTCACCAAATAAACCATTACAATATTCATGTGAATTACATCAGTAAAAGCTGAAAAAAGTTCTGGAAGAAATTAATGTTAGCACTTAATTACTGTTGGTTTATTTTGCAGGGGTTTTTAACAATATTTTGAGTGAAAGATTACTGTATCATCACAGCTTCTCATGAAAACTGGTACTCTTGTATGAAGAGGAATGTTTAATGACAAATAATAAAATTCACCTAGTTACACTACACACATCCCTGCTCAAATAGTTGAATTCATCCTTTCAGGAAAATTAGAACAGTAGTAGCTGACTTCCTGGCCAGACGTTCTCAAAACAACAAATTGTAACCAGTCATAGAAGTAGTTCAATTTAACATCTACCCTTCCATCCCCTCTTGCTCATGCAAAAACCACATACACACAAACCAACACCATAGGCTGTAATCCGTTAATAAAGTATATGTTGAATAGCTACATTTTTATAGCACATTTTTTTTTTCTGGTATTCCAAAGGAGGAAGTGAAGCAGTGGTTCAATAATTTGTCCAGTATTTACACTATCTCAGGAATAGATTCAACTTCATTTACACTGAAAAGTTAAAAGATATTTCAGAAACAGTGCTCATCCCCTTGGTAAATGCACGTATTTTAAGGAGATCATGGAAATAGTTTTCTCAGCACTGAGAATGTAGGCTCAAACACTCAGGTGAAATATTCATATAAACAAGATTCACTTTTACCTAGAAGGGGTTGAACTAGATACCATTTGTGCAAGTTCGTTAGATAAACTACTTGGGGAAGAGGAATACAAAATCCAAAGTAGTCCTTTTACCTGTGCAGCTTAATTTGCAATGCATGCATCACTGGGGCAGGCAGACACATGCACACGTGTTCACAAAAGGCTTTCAATTTGACTATGACCCACCTCTCCTCACCCTTCATTTAAGGAACTACAGAAAAATACAGAAGCTGCCAGTTAAAAAAGGCTAAATTTCCTACTCCATTAATGTGCATGTCTAGTCTAGAAATTAGTATTTCCCCAATAATTTGTAGCACAGAACAGTTTTGCAGTGGCAAAAACGACCAAAAAAAGCCCCTAGGCAATTTGTCAGCAAACATTTAGGAAAAAACACTTTGCCATTTTTATATGAAAACAGCTCCTTCAGTCTCAACCCCAGTAAGCACACCCATATGAAAAATAGTTTCAAACCTACTTGTTTCATATACCTACCGTATCTCTCTTCCTTCAGACTGTAGGTAGCTTATGTTTTTGTTCCAACCCTCAGCACCATCAATTTTTTGCACTGCAAATATTAATATACTGAACTATCTCTCTTTTTACTTTGTCTTCGTAGCACTGAGTAGCACAACGGACTGTTGCCCTCAAAAAACCAGCATCACTGAACTCCCTGACCATACATCATTCTCCACTTTATTCTACCATACCAGCTAATTCTCAGGACTTAACCAGCTTCAGGTTTGTGTGTCAGAGTTTATTAGGAAGAATTAAAAAAACCCAATTATTCAAGTTATATACTCATTTATTACATCTTGTCCTTGAGGTTATCCCCGCTTTGAACAGGGAAGTGAACCAGATGATTCCTTCTGACCTGAAGTATTCCATGATTCAGATATTACTTCTGTGATATATTATCCACTGTAGCTTTGGTAATAAATTAATAATTGCTTATCCTTTCTAGATAACATTAAATATATACATTTTTGGATGTCTTCATTTATATCCATAGAAAATACACTTTGGATATTCTGGGTCAACATTGAGAGAAGCTCTGCTTTGACCTCAAAATAATAGAAGTTATGGATCCATGAAAGTAATTCCCCTTTCGTGGTTAGAAATTATGAACGGGATCATAGCTGAGAAACTCCCTCCTAAAAGCATGCAACCTTTATCCTCTACCATTTCGACCAAATAAATATTTTGGTTTTTCTGACAGTGTAGTGAACTCTGGAATTCTAACTTCCTTTCTTTTAACAATCTGTCATCCAAGATACATTTTCAAAATCTGTTTCCTGACTACAGCTCTCTAGGCTTTTTACATGATCCATTCTGCACTATGGCACATATCTCCTTCACTTTAGTTACAACAAGCTCCTGACTCTCTAACTGAAAACTCCTAGCATCCACACTCTACAAAGTACCAGCTCATACACTGAATGGTCTAAGGTGAGAGAAAGAGTGCTGGCTCTACAGCTTTTGGAAAAATAAATAAATAAATAAATTTAACCATAATTTCCAAGTTTGGGTATTTCATGGTGATTTATCCTGAAGAGCATATAAATAAAAAACAAAATGTTGCACTAAATAACCGTACATAAATCGAAGACAGAATTCGTCATTCAAGTTCACACTGAACTTGCATGACTGTTCATACAAAGACAGAACAGAACAGAAAAGTTATGGCAAACTTTTCTTTTGAAATGTGTCCTTAAAGGATGTCTGTGTGCTTCTATTTTAATAGTTTATGTTTACAAAGTACTCATGTTGTTAAGAATAATGATTCCTTTTCTTACTGTAAGTGAAGAGGAACCATCTTTATTGAAGAACTTTTTTCCTATAAGCTTGCTAAACACTAATAAAAAGACTTTTTTTGACACTTGCAATATTAATTTACATTTGAAAGGTTATATCCAAAGAAATATATGTTCACACATCTATAAATATTTTTGTGCATCGAGGAAATATCTTATCATGTCCTTCCAATAAGATTATTTCAAAGAAAGTAGCATTCACCTTTTAGAATTAAGACTTCTTAGCAGGAATTATTTAATGTCTGTAACGAGGGTTCTTGACCTCTCTGACATAGTTTTCTAAACTTACACATACAGAGTTCTGGCCCTTGAGCAAAGTGAAAACAAAATATTTAGAGAGCGCTCTTGCTAAAATTCTCAAACAGTCTTTTCCTCCAGTCAACAAAAGAGCTAAACAACGCCTTCCAAGACTCCTCCTGGCCATGACAGGTACGAGCTTTTCAGGTTCTATGTTGTATTATGCAGTCTACACTGAAATGCCTCTCCTTATTTCTAGATATCCTGTACCACCAATATGTCAACCCTTCTGTCTTGTGTTACATCCTGCAAACACTCATCAGGTATCTCTTCAAAACTGTGATTGCGCAGAAATAAGTTCCTGTAACTATTCCACTGGAATATCAAGAAAAATCAGCCTGTGTTTGTAAATTTCCTAAGAATTCAATTTTACCAAGATCACTTACAGGGCTATCATTGAAAATGCAATTCAGCCCTCAGTATAAATTCTGGGAGGAAAACAAAAGAGAAATAATGCCACAAAATTTCAGATTATGACATGTTCATGAAACTGCTTTGGGAGGAACGTTATATGCACCTGTCCCACCACATCATACCAAGACAACAACTCTGTATGTAATAAGGAATTAAAATTATTAAAAAGAAAATAATTGCAAAATCTCTCTTTTTGTGACAGTAAACTACCTCCTAAAATTTCATTTCAGCACAAGACCGGGTTTTTGAACTGATATTATGTGCTGCGACCAGCTTAAATTTAAGCCCATTAAACTTTCTGAAGCTTAAAGATACAGTTTTTCCCAACATGCAAATGTGGCTTACATTGCTAACAAACAAATTTTTTATTAAAGCAAGAGAATAAAACTCTGGCTGGGTAGAGGAACAGGGTAGTAATAGCAAATTCCTAAAATACTGCTGTGAACAGTTCAGGCTCTCATTCTAAAGAGGCAAGTGGTAGATTAGCTGGCTGCTTTCTGACTCGCACTAAATATTCATACACACGGTTAATGACTTTAAGTCTTGCTGGGTAGCAAATCGCATTTTAAACTAACTAATCCATTTGTCAGGTTTCTGTTGTTTAGCTGCCCCTTGCTCTGCTCTGGCTCCGAGTATCACTCGGGCTGAGCCAGGCAGCTTGCTAAAGGATTGCACTGCATCCCTCTGGAGAGAGCACGAAACCATCAAGAACTAATCACAGTATCACAACTCACAGGAGAATCTTAAGCAACAATTTCTGTCACACACATACACCCAACCCACCCCCTCAAAAACCCTTTGCACAAAATGTTTTGCCTTTGTTTTCTTTTCTGCGGGCTCTAACCTTTGCATCCCAGTGGTGCAATGTGCTGCTTCACACACCTGCGCACAGTCCTCAGGCTTAGAATTCTATACATGATTGCAACAACAGATTTTCTTCAAGAAGTCATATCACAACATATCACAAAAATAAATGTCTCTTAAATTGTTGTGGTTTAACCGCAGCCAGCAACTAAGCACCACGCAGCTGCTCACTCACTTCCCCGCCCCCCCCAGTGGGATGGGGGAGAAAATTGGGAAAAGAAGTAAAACTTGTGGGTTAGGATAAAAACGGTTTAATAGAACAGAAAAGAAGAAAATAATAATGATAATGATAACACTAATAAAATGACAACAGTAATAATTAAAGGATTACAATATACAAGTGATGCACAATGCAATTGCTCACCACCTGCCGATCGACAGCCAGTTAGTCCCCCGAGCAGCGATTCCCCCCGCCCCCACTCCCCCCAGTTCCTATACGAGATGTGACATCACATGGTATGGAATACCCTGTTGGCCACTTTGGGTCAGCTGCCCTGGCTGTTTCCCCTCCCAAATTCTTGTGTCCCTCCAGCCTTCTTGTTGGCTGGGCATGAGAAGCTGAAAAATCCTTGACTTTAGACTAAACGTTACTTAGCAACAACTGAAAACATCAGTGTTATCAACATTCTTCTCATACCTAACTCAAAAACATAGCTGTGGTGGGTTGACCCTGGCTGGATGCCAGGTGCCCACCAAAGCTGTTCTATCACTTCCCCTGCCCTCCCTCAGCTGGACAGGGGAGAGAAAATATAACAAAGGGCTTGTAGGTCGAGATAAGGACAGGGAGAGATCACTCACCAATTACCGTCACGGGCAAAACAGACTCAGCTTGGGGAATATTTACTCACTTTATTGCCAATCAAGCAGAGTATGGTAATGAGAAATAAAACCAAATCTCAAAACACCTTCCTTCCACCCCTCCCTTCTTCCTGGGCACAACTTCACTCCTGGATTCTCTACCTACCCCCCCACTGGTGCAGGGGGATGGGGAATGGGGGTTACGGTCAGTTCATTACACGTTGTCTCTGCTGCTCCTTCCTCCTCGGGAGGACTCATCACACTATTCCCCTGCTCCAACGTGGGGTCCCTCTCCCATGGGAGATGGTTCTCCACGGAACTGCTCCAGCATGGGTCCTTCCCACAGGCTGCAGTTCTTCACGAACTGCTCCAGCATGGGTCCCTTCCACAGGGTGCAGTCCTTCAGGCACAGACTGCTCCAGCGTGGGTCCCCACGGGGTCACACGTCCTGCCAGAAAACCTGCTCCAGCATAGGCTCCTCTCTCCACAGGGCCACAGGTCCTGCCAGAAAACCTGCTCCAGCGCAGGCTTCCCACGGGGTCACAGCCTCCTTGAGGCACCCACCTGCTCCGGCGTGGGGTCCTCCACGGGCTGCAGGTGGATATCTGCTCCACTGTGGACCTCCATGGGCTGCAGGGGGACAGCCTGCCTCACCATAGTCTTCCCCATGGGCTGCAGGGGAATCTCTGCTCCGGCGCCTGGAGCACCTCCTCCCCCTCCTTCTTCACTGACCTTGGTGTCTGCAGGGCTGTTTCTCTCACATGTTCTCACTCCTCTCTCCAGCTGCTGTTGCTGTGTGCCGCACAACTTTTTCTCTTCTTAAATATGTTATCACAGAGATGCTACCACTGTTGCTGATGGGCTCGGCCTTGGCCGGTGGCGGGTCCGTCTTAGAGCCGGCTGGCGTTGGCTCTGTCGGACACAGGGGAAGCTTCTAGCAGCTTCTCACTGAAGCCACCCCTGTGGCCCCCCCCCCCCCCCCCAAAAACCTTCCCACACAAACCCAATACAGTAGCACTGTACCAGCTACTAAGATGATGATTAACTCTATCCCACCTGAAACCAGGACATAAATATAAGCACAACACAAGCCAAACAAATGTGGTTTTGCTTGCCTAAAGGCCCCTTCCACCTAGTACTCTCTCACTGCATCTGCACAGGAGCCTCCTTTCAGCACTTTTTCACTTCTGGAATTTTGAATAGGAACAGAAACCGCTTTCACTTCACAACCTGAGCTATCAGATATGTAGATGATCTCAACTAGCAATGTCAGTCACTGGAAATCTAAAGAGCAGGAATTAACATCATTAAAATTGATGTGTGGACTTGATATACTTATTTCAATAGCTTAACAGGAAAATGGAAAGACAAAAACACAAACAGGCAATGTTTGCTTTAACTGATAAACAAGAACTCCAACACCCATAATTAACTAAGACATAAACACACTGTGTAATTACTGGGCATCATGCATAATTTTACTGTGGAACACAGAATGTTTTCAATACCAAAGAACATCTGGGTTCAAAGTGCCAACTCACAGATGAAAAGTCTGCTAGGAATACTAAAGACTGTGATGTAGATGCACCCCTTAATTAAAATAATAACAACATATAATTATTAATTAAAACTAAACAAAATATCAACAAAACACAGGTAGTACAATATGTATGGTTTATATTATTCATATAGACTATATCACATCTGTATGTATAAATAAAACATCTAAATTTATCTATCTACCTATGAATGTATTTATATGTATAGTTATGTAAATGCAGTCATTCTTTTCCTAGTTATCTGGTACTGGACATGGCCAGAGCCAGGATAACAGTGTCTCCCACAGTGCGGCTACTCTTACATTGTTCAAGAACTATTTCACAGTTTATCATGTTGGGGCTCTAAATTATTAAAACAAATACAAGTATATACATATTTATTTATGACTATTTATACCAAGAACATAATGACAATGTTACAACTGACAGAGCATAAAACCTGCCTCTTGGCCAGTTGGGACTTGGACAGCCTTTTCTCTATGGAAGGGAGGGGCAGGGGGAAATCACTTGCTGGTGATAGCATCCTAACAACTTTCAGAGGAACTGGCAATTTCTAACCAGCTTTGATGTGGGGAATTTGAGTCCTGGAAGGAACTCAAAGCAGATTTTAGCCCTAAAATAATACTGAGAAAGCTGTTCATCATGAATTGATAGTTATCTTTTATTATTCATGGAATTATTTTCTGTGCTGTTAAATATTTTATCTAATTTTTTCGTACTTTCAAATATTCAACAGTTAGCCATATAACTCCTCTTATAAATGAATCATACCACTAAATCACCAAATATAAAATTATTAGTAGTTAAGTCCATATTTAAAAATGTAAGAAAATTTATGTCTCTTCTTTGTAAACAAATAACTTGCCATTCTAGTAAATTTTAACTTCTCTAAGAAGTTCAAAATTCATGTCAAATCACCTGCAAGGTCACTAGGCAAAAAGCCTGTGGAGAAGGTAAATCTAAACAAACTGAAGGTCTCTGTTGTAAAGCACAGCTGTGCAAAACCAGCTGATTATTACAAACAAACCTTCTGAGGATGCTGAAGCATTTCAAACATGCCATTCTGACTGTGGAAACAGACTACATAATCCAGTGTGACATAAAGAAGTTAGTTTTATTAACCTAGAAGTTGCATATTTTCCATATTTATATGTGGGTAGAAGAGTAGATAGCAATCATCAAGGAACCTCCCTATTAGTGGGCTCTTGGGTAACCTTACATAAGATTAATGTACAGGTGCTTTACTTGTCATATGCCCTGTTACTTATTTTGCAACTATGGTATCTTTGTGGCCAGATCTGCAGCGCATAAAAATTGCACATTGGTACTTTCACTGCAATAAGGTTTGGAGTTAAATGTTTTAGGAAGTTATTTTCTTCTTCACCATTTTTTCCTCTGAACAGAAGTCTACAATGCCACCAACTGCATGGCACAGATGTATCACTTACTTATAGCTGCTTCTTGCACTGGTACCTCTAGTGGGCTAGGGTCCTTTCCTCTCATATCTCATACTATCTTACTCCACATCCATCTTGCTGGACTCAGTGTAGCAGCTTTTTTTTTAGCATAAGCTGCTAATAAGCATGATAAATATATCAGAATCAGATCAACCACCCTTTTGAGTTGAAAATGCTAATTACAGTTTAATGAGGCTCAGAGCAATTTCCATCACAGGCCAAGATGAGTCAATAGCATGCTTGCTGTTACAACATAAGGGTTTCACAGTGATGCTTCTACCTGCAATTACACGGGCAACTTCCATGTTACAACATTCAGTTATTTTCTCTGTATTGCACAGATGTACAAGGTCAAAACTGTTTTAAAAATGGGAATAAACACACCACTGCATTTAAAAAAAAAAATCCAGTATCGAACCAACCTTGCAACACAGCACAGGTGTGCACAGAATACAGTCAGAAAACAGCACATACTAAACACTCGCCTGACATAAGTGCAATTCCTTCAACAGCTCACATAAAGAGCCAGATTTTATTTGTTATACCATACTTAGCAAAAGTGAAAAGTCCCTAGAAATCCTGGCCAAAATTACAAATGAAATAACCATGAAGTTGGAAATAAGTTCAACACAAACCAGTAAACAGACAGTGTGTGTCACGTAGCTGCCCTTGACTGATCGTGAGATGAGAAGCTAGCCAGAAGCTTTTATTGGAAAATGATTTCTGGTAATGCCTAATACTAATGAGAATGAGGTTAAAGGAACAAAACTGAAAATAAAAAAGGCCGGGATTTCAGAAGATCAACATACAAGGGTGAGCAAGAGTCTTACAACAAAGCAGCCATACACAGCAGTCAAAGGGTCCTGCTCATTAGTACCTCCTGCTTTCTAGGAGCAAAGTGAACTTGTTCCTACTGCAATTAAGATAACCAGGAACTGAGGGTTGGAAGTAGCTCTAACTTCCTTCTGCACCTGCAGACCAAGAGGAGACATTTGATTCAGTTCAGAGGCTGAAGGAAATCACGTCCTTTCCCCCACTGAACGCAAGAAAAGAACTCAAACAAATCTTGACCTGATCAAAGAACCATCTTCCTCATTTTCCTGCTGCAGATTACATACTGCCTCATCCAAGTCAACAAAATGCAGTGCAACAATCCAGCCCCAGCCACGCATGACTCAACGTTTGAGCACTTGAACAAGTTACCACAGGGGAAGTTTCCAATATAAGCTCTTTTATGAAGTTCCAGTGTATCAAAAATATCACAAATTGCATACATATGCTTCAGCAATAGAACGTACTCTGGAAACTATATCTGAAGCAGACAAGATGCTATCACACCCTGTCTTGAAGTATGATATGTTTCTATGTCCAAGCATCAAATTATTAAAACACCAAACAGAATTGAGGGGATTCGTAGAAACAAGTGTGAATAAGAAATACCGGTGTTTGCATTGTTCAATACAATGCATCACATTTTTGATAAATCTCTCCACTTACCTCTACCAGGAGGTTAAACGTATATGTTGCTCAGGATAGACTTGGGCAATAAGCAATACACTGTTGTGTGGCAAGTGTTTGCCTGGTGCCAGTGGATCTTTCTGCCTCCTCGATCTAGGGCAATACAGCAGATTGCACCCACTGGCAGAGAAGTTCATGGTGCTCTTCTTTATGAAAAGAAACCAGTGCTGTATCACCCAACTCGTTTCCAAATGACATTATCCATCAGAAGCTATGGACGCCAATATCCTAGCCAGTCTCTGGGATAACATACTTTAACAAAACGTAATTTCACATGACCAGTTTCATTTTTTAAGTAGATGTGAAGTTTCCATACACTTCTAGTTTCATCCACTGAATTCATCAGCTGATTGACAATGTCAGGATTATTTTTTCAAACTAACCGAGATTCATTTACCCTTTTGCTTACTTTATCCTTAAGAAAAATCACAAGCATTTAATCCAAGGTTGTTCTCTATGATTAGGTATTCTAAATCACTCTTATTATGCAAAAATACACATCTAAAATAGTATCTGTCCTTGTTGACTCAGTAACTGTTTGGTGAACACCAAGCATCAAGCATAACACTGCATGAAAAATATACTGTAATTAGCTGCCTTTGCTCTTCAGTTTATACCTGAGGTGGGGGGAAGAAAAAGAAAAAAGCTGCCAAAATGATGGTTCCTAGCAGTACTTTTCTAACAAGATACAAGTGATGCCTGTCTTTATCCAAAGCTGACCACACAGTTAAAAATTAAAAGCTGCAAAGTTAGACATTGGACAAGAGAAACTTGCCATTACCTTCTTATTAAAAAGTCACAGGGAAAAAGCACAGGAAGACTACAATTTAAAAATCAGCAAGCTGCTAGTATGTACTCTAATGACACACTTTGGTATGATCAAGATGGATGGAATACTATTCACAAATGGAATTAAATGAAAAAATGCAAAGAGGAATACTATTAATTACAACTGAAGAAAAGATTACAAAAATAAATAAATAATAACAGAAAAAGGCAAATACAAAGGAAGAGACGGAATGAAAAGTAAACATGGGAAAATGTTATCCCTGTTGCGTCAAAATATGGAGCTACATAAATAGTAAAATTTTCCCTATGCATACAGGCATTTAAAAGAGCTAGTTCTTTAGAGTCAAAAGAGTAACCTACAGAGGAAGAGTAATTGCATGAATTCATTACTGTTAAGTTTTCCACCAGAGAACTGTGTGCATATTGACACTCAATACAAGGCTCTAACTTCTCTGACACACAGTGTCTGTAGAAGACCTGTCACATTTAGAAACAAATCTTGGCCTACAAACATCTTACCAATGTTTTTGTTTTCCACTGCTATTTGCCAAGATAATTCTCTTCAGCAAAAATACAGAGCTTTTTGTTATTATTGTATCAATGTCTAACTACAGCCTGTTTAATTTCTACCATCTCACTATATTAATCAGAGCACTTTAGTTATAACAGGTAGCAATATAATTTGTGATAGATTTCCACATGTCAAAACCACCTTCTGCTACTTGGTTGCTAATGTCTAAATTACCTGGCAATTAAAACCAACCTCCATGATTGCGCTAACACTTGATTTACATTCATTTATTACTGGAGACATGCTATGGGAGATTTTATGTTTGGGTGTTGTTGATACCTTATCTTGGAAAATTGCAAATGTTATTTTTATACTTTTTTTTCTTGGCATTACTCTGCTATAGGAAATGAAGACAAGCACCCCCCCCCTTTTTTTTTTTTAATAAAATATAAATGCACCAAACAGTCTACAGGCTTTACTTTGTCAATCTGTTTTGCTAATATATGACTGTTAGTTCAGCTTTGTTTTATTACTTCTACATAGGTGTGACACATACATGTCACCGTACATCTCGGTTTCAAATATGAAATAAACCAACTATTTAATTATCACTTATTTTCACACTGTGTTACCCTCCCTAAATGGGTTTGACACACGGAGCAAGAAAGTGAAATAGAATCCTCCTCACTATGACATCAAATTATCATTTTGTCTCTCTTCTGTGAAGAACAGAAATGCAACACAATAAATTTCACTGCAGCACTCTTAAATCAAATGGTTCTATCATTTACACTTTACTATTATTTACAGATAACGTATTTCAGCATTTCTATCCTTGATCAATAAAGATTTGTTTTTTCATTCTATCTTGTACAGCTTGATAGAACTTTAGTACAATAGCCACTATATTTATTTTCCAAAGCTCGCAGTACATCATGTAACTTTGCTTTTCCATAAGACTTTCAGTGAGTCTAAAGAGAAGACTTGGCCTTTTCATCACCATTTTGAACTCCAATCAATGTTTGTTCAATTACCAGTTTGAATGCTCTTTATTTTTCTCTTATGAGTGACATTCTTTCCTCATCCTTCAGGTTGTTTCCCCAAATATCTGGTCTCTACAATGATCCTCTCTTGTAAGAATACTCTTGGTGGTCAGCATACAAATTTTGTCCAGTAGTTGTAAGGAGTAATGGATAGGAATTTTTTTTACAAGAAAGTAGATGTAGTCTGTGGACCACGTAATCAGATTTTTAATTCATAGTATGATATGCATTCAGTTTTCTCTTTGTTAAGTATGACTACATGCAGATTTTTTAACTGAAAAGACAAACTAACTTGTTTCAGAAGCCAGAACTCAGAGGTCACTTTGTTGTCTGCCAGTTATTGTGACCTGCTGGATTCCAGTCAATTAGTACCAGAGATGAAAGACTCTGGGTGGCCGAGTACTTGTCTAACAGCCAAATATTTATCAAAGGACAAAAGATTAATTAAGTACACAATGTCAAAGTGCCTCAATTACAATAGAGCTATAAAACATTACTTGATTATGTGCTGTATGTTCAAATATTACCATTTTTATACCTTTTAGCTGATTACAAGTTTTATGTCTTCAGTATCCCTTTAACTCAAACTCCTCTGAGTAAAAAGGAAAATGAAAGGAAATAGCATTTTCCCCAGTCCTCTAAAGGATATCTAACAAGCATTCAAATCTTTTAAAGTACAGGTGCCACCTTCATTGGCCAATTTGATTCATTATTCAGCCTAAACCCACTGATCTCCAACTGCAACAAGAATAGGAGCAAAACTATAAATAATTAAGTTCTTGACCGTAAGTCCTCAGTGCTAAGTAATAATGCTAAGAAAAAAATAATGGAAACAGAACTGGACAAAGAACAACACTGTTTGACTATATGCCTGGCTTCTGATATGCAGCAAATCTGTATGTCAAGGATCTCCATGTGCATAACAGAAATGTAAGCAGAATAGTAGAGCTCACAGAAAATACTGACATTATCTAAGAGTAAGATTAAGAGAATTTATGTTGAACCCTGGTAGTCAGGGTTGCTACTGCTGGATGCAGCTGAAAAATCAGAAATGTTACCAGCTGAATAATTTAATTCTGTACCAGCAGGCCCAGATTCAAAGGCCCATAACTCTTAGTGCTAGGGGCTTAGCATGTGTGAAACCTTACAATCACAAGTTGAAAGTAACAAATGTAAGGACATGAAGGAATTTTATGCCAGCTGAATCCGAGATGCGCACAGATTCCACAGATACATTCATCAGCATCTTTCCTACCTCTTCTGGAAATCTCCAAATTCATCTTATTGCTAGATTAACTGATGTTATTGAATAATTAAACAGTTTTGGGCTTACTATTGAATTTAATTATCTACCCATTAGTTTAGTCATTATGTAGTTTGTAATTTTCAACAGAAATTTGAACATTGCAACTCCTCCCTCTTTAAACATCAAAGCAAAATATAAACTTTAGTGCTTGAATGACAAAATTCCTATAAAAATTATTTTCAATGAAGGTCTATGTGAAAGTTCATGGAGTGATGTATTTATTCACAATAATAGGTGTACAAAATTTGGAGGAAAGACAGCGTCAAGTTAAAACATGTATCTACAGCCACTTCTTTGCTTTAGAATTAACACTGAAGTTAATTCAAATCTTATTTCTATGTACTTTGATCCAGTGATCACCATCCTTCATAAACGATGGGATCCACCACCAAGGTAATACAAACTTTGCTACTGTGAAGTTTTCATCTATACTGTCACAGACCTTTATTACAGAAGCAATCACTTTTGTTTACAGGTAAGCTTTGTCTCATTCACATCTCTAAAGTTGCTGAGTCTTCTCATAAATTAATAGCAGTATATTACTGCACAAACCCAGAAATGTATCTTTTACTCCAATCCTTTGAAGAGCTTCCATGACAAAGGCTAGATCCTTGTTTCAGTTACATCTGGAATATTTTAGGACAGCAACGTTCAGGATCCAGGCCACAATTTTTTTTTTTTTTCTCTCTGCTTTCTGACATATTCAGTATATTAATTAGAGGAAGGATGCTGTAGAAATTACAATTAAATTGGGCTTATTCTTAGAACTCACAAGCCTACTATTGCTATATATTCATTTATTCAGTCAGGGGATGGAGGGAAACTATTACACAAAAGGTTTTTTGTTTTTTCTTTATAGCTACCCTAATGTTTAATCAAAAGGCTAAATCCTGATCCTATTTTCCACTTAAAATAATGGAAGTAAAAAGAAGTGTGGGACACAATATACACCATACACCTGTTTCTTAGCAGACTTGCCCAGCAAGTCATACATATTCATGATGGAAGCCTTCTACAGGTCTTTTATTCCCAAAGAGACATGACCTACATATTCAGTCTCTAAGATGTGTTGAGAGATGGACATGTACAGCACATCATTTAGTGATTACTCCTTCTTAGCAGATTTTGTGTTATAACAGAAACCTCTCGGATGGAAAGAGGAACACTGAGGGGGAAAGGAAGAAGTTTGGGGAAAACAGATAATGAGGAGACTGTCCTGGGGAAGAGAAAATGCTACCCTAGCTTAGGCAAGGAAAGATTTTACTGTTGAGAGCACAATTTCTGATTCCAGATGTGACTAATAAATGAATGAAGAGAAAAATAAAACCAAAATACAAGAAGCGCCTCTGCCAAGATATCTTCTGATTAGCTATAATGCAAAGACATTGTAGGCAGTTGTTAATTCCTCCCAGTTAGACCTTCATGCCTAATAAAAAAAAAGTCCTTGGCATAATTAGGACAGACAATAATTCAAACTTTCCCAGAGTGGCTATAAATAACTACTTACCAGAATATAGAATAGAGTATATTTATTTTATTCATATCTGTTAATTACTGCATAGAATTTAAACTAATGTGTTGGGAGTAACATCCTGACACTGTAATTGACTCGAGTATTTGCACACAATATTCTATGCATTTACGTGTGTCTGTCTTCAAAGGCTCTAGCTATTAAAAACACCACTGAAATTATCTAGTCTCTTATTCATGAAACATTTTAATTACTGTCTTAGATATCAGTTAATACCTTACGCTTTGCATTTTTTCCGTTACTGCAGGCAACAATGAGGCATGTGTGATTCCATTATGTTCTTTTCTGTGCTTTCTCACCGAGGAATCCTGCTTTTCTCAGTCACAACACGTAATGTGAAATAACACTACACACAATCACTTGTCATTTTCTAAATAGATAACCACACTTCCTTTCATTTCACTGCAGTAGGTCTTCAATGTGATAAACGCTCTAGATTTTTAGTCTTCAGTGCACTTTCAGATTTCCAGCAGTCCATGTTGGAAAGGACTTCAAGTACAGTTATACTATTTTAAGACAATAAACAACATTCTGCCACCTGTACCTGAAGCAGGTATTTAACTGGTGACTTATGCAGTGTCAACTGGAACCAGGTCCACTGAAGATTTGGCTCATTCATCTCAGGTGGTGGTCCAGACTTTGTAATATGATGCTCATCCTCAGCAACACATTATCTTCCAGATTTTTGGGAACCAGGCCTCCCAACTCTGGCAAACATCGGCTTATACAGCTAAAAAAATGCAGATTGTATTCAGGTGATTATCTTTTAGATCTAAAAAAACATCTTTAGCTCCAACTGAATTTTTTCCCCTCATACAGAAAGAGTAGTCTTGCCAATTACTGCTATAAACAAGCAAAACAGGGCTTTCACAACCCGAGAGTCTAGAGAAGAAATTATTAGAGAAGAGCCTCAGAGAAAGGATTAAGGATTCAATTTTCAGTCCTGATTTTTTTATTAAGCATTTTACTGATTACAAATGCTGAGTGATCAAGCAAAGACAATGTAAAGGGATTAAATATTTTTTTTTTCCCCCTTTACTTGCTTCCAGAGTTTAGTTTCTCTTAAAATAGTACACAATCTAATTCCACAGAACTTGTTTGTGTTTTAACTTGGAAGGGCCATGGAATGCTAACATAGCAAGCTGGAAAAGAGGACAGGTTGGGGAAAATGCCAATAGAGAAGCAGATGATTTCAGTATCTTTTTGCTGTTCTCGTTTCACAGTAAAGACAAAGTATGAAGACGTAGTTTCAATATTCCAATTTCAGTTTACCTCAGTTCTTTCCAAGCTCACCTGTATGCTTTACCACTTCAGTAATAAACTTTTCCTTTCATCTAATTCTGGACAACATGAATGTTTCTGGATATCAATGATCCACACTATTCCTATGTGGCTCCTAGTAGTATTTAAAACATATGGTTTCTTGACTATGTTTCAAATATGTATCCTGGTTGGGAGGTTAATTAAACCATGATTCTATCTGTTTTTCCAGTTGTAAAGGTCAGTATCCAGATTTAATCTACACTGAAATGAAATTAACCTTTTGCATTCAAAGAAAATAGATGTGGTAAAACCACTGAACTGTGATACAGCCAAGCACTACAGCACATAGCTCAGCTTACTCATCCACATTAGAGACACACTGAGGAGGGAAGATAAGGACAAACTGACAGAACTTCTGAATATGGTGCCCATTAGCAGAATGAGGAATATAACCTCATAATGTGATTAGACAGAGAAATTTTCCTGGCAATAAAAGATGAAAATATAATCCCCAATAACAGCTCTGATATGATTTCTCTTTTAAAATCAGTGCACAGATAGTCTAGTTGGAAAGGATACTGAACATCCCCTCCCCTTCCTAGGGTATGCAAAAGAGAGTCATAACTACAGTCCCTGTGAACATGAACATCTCAGCCATCCAAATTCACTCAGCCTGCACTACTCATAGTTAACACGAAGTGAGATCACTTCCTTCCCTACATTATGCTTCCCAGGGAAATTGGATTAAAATATGCTCAGAAGGCCCAGATAAAAGACAGAAGATTAAGTGTTACACAGATAAAATACGTTAAGCCTCTGTGATGTAAAGTATCTATAAGGCAAAGTATAATAGCTCTTTATATAAGGGGATGAGTGTGGGAGAGAAGTCATGTAAATGTCCCGGGTCTCCCTCATACAATAGACAACATTATATCCCTGCAGCCACTCTCTCACTATGATATCTTCTCGTAGTGCAAGTAATTGGCCTCTGCAATTAACTGGAAGGAAGAAGTAGCACAGCTGGACTTTCTTCCTTTCTCGGGTCTGTGTATGAGCTGCTCAGTAAGAATCTCCACAATGTAAGGAGAGAGAAAGTGAGATTAGCTCATAATTGGAGAACCATTAGGGTACACTTCCAGTTAAAAAACCTTAAAAGAGCCTTGCTATCAGTCCCTCAGTTCTCTCACTGCAACGGTCAGCACCAGGAGCCCTGAATCAGCTACAGGAGCTGAAAGATGCAAGGAAGAGATCCCCATCCTGCCTCTGAGATGCTCAGTCAGTAGCAAGAATCTCTTCTTCCGCTGTAAACATAAAAAGAAATTATACTTTTATACCACTTAAAATCACTTCTGCATTGCACTCCAAGCTCAATTCCTGCTCTTTAAGTGCCACAGCGCATGCAGCTTTGAGTTCATATTTATATTAGCTTTTCAGTTCGGTTTTACAGTGCACTTCTCTAAGGGCTATAATTGGTATGTGTTCTTTTGTGGTACTAATAAAATATGACATGAAACAGGAGCAGAGAATGAAAAGCTGTATGTCTTTTACAAGTACTTAGTGGAATCTGAGAGTAGGTGTTGGGATATCAGTAACTTCCCTTGCATCCTAAAATAAATGTGTTCTAATCCCTGTACTTTATTTAGCTATTTAATATAATCAAACATTCACCCGATAATCCATTAAGGTGCTCCCTTTACCAGCAGTGAGTCAAGCATCCGAGTTGTGCACTCATCTCCATGGCAACAAGCTTGTATATTTGGCAACTAAAAAACCCCAGTAAATTAAGGGTAATTTCCTCTCCTCTTTTACTCTCAGGCACTTTAAAAAGCATAAAAAGGAAATAATGAGAAATATAATAAATGGCTCATGATATTTTTCATGATGAAAATGACAGAAACCAGAACCACCACGACAAGGCAACATTTCTCAGAGTTATTTATTTCAATGAATTAATTATGACAAGAATCATACCTGTCAAATGAACATTAGCTGGTGAATTGCAAGTTTATTAAGTATGCATTTGCAACGTACTGTAAACTGCCAGCTCTGTTGTAACAACCACTTTATAGAAAATCCACTATGCAGTATATTGTATACTTAGGGTAACTAAAAGAAAAAAAAAAAAAAAAAAGCACTTTCCTCCCAAAGGTTCTTTGCCACACCTTTGCAAATTCATCTCAGCCACCATGAAAAATTATTTTCTTATTAACCATTGCCCATGTGTCTTCTTTTCCTCTATTATGGCTCTAAGCTTCCTGTGAGACAGCTTATCAATTAAGCTAACCAAGGCAAGCAAAAATTCTTTTTTGAGGCCTTTCTTTGTATTTAGCTGATAGAATAACTGTTGAGCAATGGGTGACCTACCCAGGCCTGATTATGTCTCCAGAGCACTTAATATTATGTTTCACACTGACAAGTCAAATTCAGATATAACAAAAAAGTACTATCAACCTAGACTGTACCTATATCTACTCAAAACTGCAGAGAAATTAATAGTAATATTAATCCCTATGAAAATGACTGAGATTCATCTATACCCCTTTGGAGCTCAAATTCTTCAAGGTGAAATTCTGCATCTTGGCTCATGAGGTAGGTAGTTAGACAAGACGTTTTTTCTTGCCTTAACATCCATATATTGATGCAGATTTCAAAATTTGAGACTCTTGTGTAAATATTCACATTGCATTCAGCACCCTTTAGTGTTGAAAAAATTGAATGTACAGCTATGAAGGAATCCTACAAAAAGCTAAAGTTGTGTCCATGTGACAAAAATATGAAGAAATATACCCTCTGTGTGGTTATATGTAAAAACATACGGGCCCAAACAAAAAAAGACAGTGAGCGACAATTTGCCAAAGGCACAAACATTCACAGTAATCCTCTTCCTTCCCCCAAACCCATGAAGAGTGAGAAGTCTCCTGGAAAATTTTTATGGTCAATAGGTGGAATGGCCTCTGCACAAGAAGCAACTAAATAAACTATAACCATTCAAACTAGAAAAGGGACAACTGAGTTGAAATATGATAGAGGGTCAGAAAATTGTAAGAGGAATGGAAAATAGGAATTTTTTTTCTGGTCTACCAGTACAAGAACAAGAGAACAACAAATCAAACTAGATGGCAATAGGTTTAGAACAAAGTAAATAACATAAGTGGCTAATGTTTAACAAGTACATTAGAAATTTTTTAAAGCTTACAGAGGATCAAAAAGTGACCAAACATACTTGCAGAAGTTCATTCAAAGGCAACACATAAAAATTACTTCTTGGCCAGGAATTCCCTGAACTACAATTTACTGGATGCCGGGAGAATATTCTGGGGAGTCACGCTAACAGCTCATGCTCTTACCTTACCCTTCCCATAGCATTCACAATTAGCTGTAGTCTGAGATAGCATACCGGGCTACATGGGCTTTTACTTTGTCTTCATTTGGACCTTCTTACATTAATAGACATAAACTGGATAATTATAAGACCGAAATCTGTCATTTCAATTACCAAGATGGGGATGAATAAGAACATTTCACACAATTCAACAGAACTGTTGTGCAATATTACGGATGACAGTATTTCAGTCCTGAAAGATTATTTCACCAATTCAGTCCTGGAAAATATCTTCGCAAATGTAAAGCAAATTATTTAGCTCCCACAAACTTAAATAATAGCTCCTGGAAAGTCAACAGCTCTGAGAAATGTGAGGAGATAATTTTTTATGTAAATGTGAAAACCTGCAGTTTAACAAACCTTTCATGAATTCAGACTGTCCAGAGGAAAGATGAACTCATATGTGATCTTAATCCTAGACTGTTAATTCATTTGTACTTGGGAAAGTTCCTGGTGAGTAAAAAGTCTGTGTATAAAAAAAAAAAAATGTAAAAGGACTTGAGATTTAGTCCTTTGTCTATAGCTTTGTCCACACTTTTTCCTCACAGAGTAAGTTCAGAGTAAATTAAACAGTAAATCCTTACCTCTGATGAATAACAGTTTGAAAAATTATAACCATTTATAAGGAAACTGAATTCAATAATTTACAATAACTGTGCAAAACCCCCATATCCTGTATAAAGGGGTTACAAATACCACATCATATAACTTGGATTATCTTTGATTATATTTTTAGTATGAAGTTACTTGGCCACTTTGTCCGTAATGGAAAAAATAGAGGTAGAGATCAGCTTTAGTAACAGACTAGTTCGTCTTCTGTCATTTAGACTAGCTTTCCATTTACTCCAAACACAGCTTTCAGAAGTTTATTTTCTTCCTTTTAAACCATCAAGCATATTCTTACACAAGATGCTTCAACTCTGACAGTATGATCCTGCTACTTAGCACTTGATAACAAGATCTATCTCAATTACCGATTAGTAGAAGAGAATGCACAGTAAACCATAAGAAATTTGATAAACTATAAATACATCAAAGGCTCTTGTAAAGAAACTTATTCTAGGCATTCTGACTGAGATGGATCCCTGACTATCCACACATCCCTGCTTAACCTACTGCTTCCTTAACTGGTAGGCTATATCTACAGAATGCTCTATATCCATTTCTTAGAAAATAAAAACACAGGGTCATGCAGGTTTCCAAGAATGCAGATGTATGATATTTTAATCTTTGTTTAGAATAACATTAACTAATTTTTTTTTAAATTTAAAAAAATGAACAGCATCATGCCAGCATACCTGTATTAGACCAGTAGCAAGAAAAATATGATAGCATCTGAGCATCCTTGTGACACTTAATATTCTTATCAAAAGTTTCAAAGCTAGTATGTCCACACATTCTGCTTAAGGTACCACTTTCCACAGCATATTCTTGCTCCTTACATTGCAAACTTAAAATTATCAGGTATGTAAAGTGCCAGACAATAGCCTTTTTCTCTCTGAGGTACCAAAACCAGAAACTAAATCCTCAGATTTTATCCTAAATTCACAGTGTGCACATGTAGCTAAAGATTTTTACAGCAGCAGGCCTTATTCTACAAGCCACTCAAGGAACAGCAAGGAATATCTAAATCTTTAAGCAGACTTAATAACATTTATTTAATGGGAGATATCTAAAGAATAACTCAACATTTCCAACTTTCCTGGGATTACAGTGCAGAAGTTAGTCTACAGAAACTAGCACAAACACATATAGATACCATCACACAAACATACACACACTGACTGCAGTTACTAATAGAGATGGTTGAGATTTTTTTTCTATTTTTTGTTTAGTAGATGTTCCTTGAAACAAAATCATTTCACACCCATTAGAGTTTGAAGAAGATTTCATTTGGAAAGGGTTCCTACTCAGCTAACAAGAGAGGTTAGTTGGTGGAATTAGCTTATCCAACTGTGAGTCTTGGATGCTACTGCCTGTTGTGTCTGATTCAAAACACAAAACCACTAGTTCTCCTGGGGTAATACCACTCTGTTGCTGGGGAAGAAAGAAGAAAAGGGGGAAAAAAAGAGAAAGTCCTAGTTACACTCTATTCTGAATAGAATTATTTTTGCTGTTGTTAGAGGTAGGTAGGGGTTTTTCACCATAGTACACTTTGAAAAACTTTACCTTCCACTCCAATGTAGTTCTGAACTAACTTGAATTCAGACACTTCTCATACAATAGATCACTTCTACATGAGATAAAGGAGAATCATTGTAAGAGACTATATCCATTTAATAAGTTGCTTGCTAATGCGCACAATAATCAAGAATAAGCAGTTCTCTTTCTGATTCTGATTTACAGGTCATATATACGCATACAGAAAACTAGCGTGTAGCATACTAGTAACGCCTTCCTTTCCTAATGCACTTAACTCATCTATCAAAAGTTTCGGCAAACTTTATTTAAATATACTTCAGCTTTTTATAAAGACTTTGATGAAGGATTATCACACACATAAGCAGAAACCTAGTAAAGAATAGAAGATTGCCAGATACATTTTGAGAAATGAAACCAGACGCTAAATAGTGATGTGGGAATATAATTTTACATGATGACAGCAAAGAGAGAGAGAGAGAAAAGGAGTTATGCCATGCATGCTTCAAGTTCTGTGACTCCTGAGAATAATTATTCTGAAGACCCTGATGAGTAGATTGGTGCTACAAAAGGTCATTAGACACTACACTGAGTACAGGAGACTTGAAGGAACTAAATGAACAAGCAAGAAGTGATAACAAGAGAAAATTAAAAAAAAAATAGCTGATCTGTATTAGTTGTACAGACTTAAAAGTCTTAATTCATAGCCCCACAAGACCCTAAGATGAAAAGAGACTGCAAACAAAATATTTAAAGAAGGATACACAGGCTCGGTGGCTTTGGGGAAAGAGAGGGAACTATCAAAAATATGGACAAATATTAATTATCTCTTATCAGTCTCTTACCCCCAAGTTTGATTTTGTTTGGGGGAAAGAAAGGGAAGATGATTTACTCCACATGAGGCAAGAAAAGACCTTCACATTTTGGTACTGGTAAAATGATAATTCAGCCCAATCATAAAATGAAATCATGCACTCTGTACAGCCCATCACACTTGTTCTTCTGGGAACTGAATTAAATGCTATGTGTCAACTTGCCCCTTCTGGAACTCTGAAGTTTTTCCATTCTTCCCAGTTGAGTGTCATCTTTACATTGTTACTCAGATCATAACAGAAAATACTGCATTATGAGAAAGCTATAATACTCCTAAACCAATCTGCTATGCCATTCAATACATGTACGGTCTTCCCCTACTTCTGAAGTAACATACCTTTATCTCTCCTTGAGCTGAACTGCTATTTCCAATTTTGTTACTATTTCTTTATTTTTTCAGGCCTTAAAGATTAGGCTCAAGCCTCAAGATTTAATCTAAATCTTTTAAAGTCATAATTTTTGAAATTTGGTCAAAATATATAAAGCATTCTAGATGTTTTGTCCAGGGTTTACTACTGATTTACATGGTCTCATTACAGTATCTGCAGTGTTATTTACTCTCCCATTTATCTCACCCTTATAGTTTCACTGAATATAGTTTTTAATCCTGAGGAGGATTCCCCTGAGGAGTTCATAACAGCACACTGACCATTTTTCTGAAAAAGTTAATTTTGGATGCTGTAAAACCTATTCTAAATTACCATATCTAATTTCCAGTATTTTCATTGGTAAAAAACCAAACAAAAAACTAATTGGCTTTGCACCATCATTATTACTTTGTGTATCATGCAACATGGAAGCTCCTTACTGAACTTTCAGCTTTAATCCCTTCTACGCAAAGCAACTAATTTCTAGCTGAAAACTTTACTTGCCTGCATCCTTCCTTCTTCTCAAGATTAAAATGGTAATTGCTATTCTTATTAAATGATACATTTGTTTTAGCACAGTATTTTTTATAAGACAACTTTTAATCCAAAATCTTCAATAACAGGTTTCTTTATAATCCTTTTCTTTAAATGACACTAAAAGAAAGATGAATGCTTTCTGAAAAGTATCAGGAAAATGTTATTGTTGTTGTGCTAGGCACTGATGAAATCACATCTAGAATAGCATGTACAAGGACAGACACATAAGAAAGATTAATTGAAACTGGAACGGGTGCAGAGGGGCCAGAAGAATCATTAGGGAAGTGGAAAGCCTACTCTCCAAGAGAGTCTTAAAGAGTTTGACTGGTATAGATTAGCAAAATGGTGGCTGAGATGGGATATCTGCTATGTATAAATACTTCTGCAGTAGATAACTAGGGATGGGAAAATTTAAGATAAGCCACAGTGTGGACAAAATAAATGGGTATAAAATATCCACAGAGTAAATTTAGGCTAGACATAGGAGATTTTTAATTGCTAAAAAAAAATTCCCAGTAAAAGGTGAAAAAATGTAACTGACAATAAGTTAAAGAATAACATGAAAATTGTAACAGCGGGTGACTGGACTCAATGAAGGTGTAAGTCCCCTCTAGACACATATTTTATTTTGGAAAGAATGTTTTGTAATTTTCATTAAAGAGAGTAACCCATTTTCACCAAAATTGTTGCTTAGTAGGAAAAACATTTTTCTTCAAACAGTCTGCCTTCCACTGAAAAAACGATTTTTCAAAATTTCAAAGTATTAATGCCAACAAAATGAAAATTTTTGTTTCAAACTTGGCCAATACCTACAATAATGAATTGCCTGAGCAGTACTTCCAATGAAAAAAATTCCCATGCTTCAGTTTTGAAATTCCTATGAAGTGCAAAATGGCACAAGCACTTTATTGCCATCTGCTCTCAAGCAACTCTATGAAGTATGCCCTCTCAGGCCTCAGACTACGTGTTATCAAGATTAGAGATTTTGTAAGATGTAACATGCAAAACGCAGTATAAGTAAGGCAGTCATGGTGCCTAACATGACTATCAAACACCTGGCTCCAGGTTCCCCTGTTTCAAACACAAAAGCTCAATTTTCAACTGAAAGCTTAGATGCACTTTTTTGTTAAATTGGGCAAAAGAAAACCACATTTTTTAACACTAGATATTTTGCTAAGAGCATTCTTCAGGAACATGACAAAAAATTACATACTGTATCTGAGATGTAAATCTAGTACTAAATCAAAACTGAGATTGATAGTTAATTTGTTTATAACGTATTATTTCCTGTACACTGAATAATCCCTTAGTATCAGCAGAAGTTATCCCTTCCCTTAGTTAGCCAGTTTTAAATAATTAACAAACACATTTTTTGGATAATCCTTGACTCCATATCTCCTCAATTTTTTCAAAACCACTCAAGGACCTTATTAGTCACAGAAAGGATTTGGCCTTTTCTAATCTGACATTTCTCTTTGCTCATCTAAAGGCTATTTCCATTCATTGTTACTTTTTCTTTCCCAAATACATTTTTGAGTAGTTCATCTTGCCTTTCTTACACTAAACACTGCAACAGAACTGAGCTTTGAAACTGTATTTGTGAGCATTCGCTCCAATGCAAATCTTGAGTTTAGCTATTTTAGCTAGGATTATGCCCAAGAGTGACCACCTTCCTAAATATCCTACTGAATAGTTTTTAAGGTTTGAATATATAGAATTTATGCAAAAATTCTGGAATATTTCCCAACACAGAAGTCAGTATTTGCATCAAACAAAAACCTAATCTAAAAAGCATCATATCAGTCACGTGTCTTCTGAAAACTAAACCAACATCATTCAAATTGAACTTCTACTGATATACTTTCAGCTGGGAGTCCTGCTAGACACACACACTTGAGATGCAGTGCAGAACCATGGCATCTTAACTGTGGCGTCTCACTGTTCCCAGGATCACAGGCACCACAGCAGGAGGACCCACAGAGCTGTAGTAAATGAGGCAAGGTCAGTGAGACCCAAGCATATAGCATCTTTTATACCAGAATAGTACATGAGCCCCAGCTACCCGAGGCAGGGATTGCTCACTGGCTTTTAGCATTTCTTTTATTCTGACAGCTGCTTAAGTTTCATTCAGCACGCTTCAGTTCGCCTGTGCACACCATTTCACAGGCAAATTAAATATATCTGCACTTCTCCTTACATTTTGCTTCTGCTGGTCTCTAAACATGATATGTCACTAGAGAGGATTCAGAGGGATATTGAGCAGGTTCTCAAATGTCATTTAATTACATTATACTGTTGGCACAAGTAAATTAAATGAATCTGGTATATTGCCTTGTAAAGTGATTTTGTGTTAAATTTTAAAACTAATTACTAGTATTTGTGATAAATATCCATTCTTTCAAGTTTTCTGTAGAATAACTGTCAATAAAACTATTTTTATACAGATAAATATTTTCATTCAAAATATTCCCTATGAAAACAAACCATTATTCCCAGCTATGACATGACACTTGCACCTTGCAAGATGTTTCCAATAAAATTCTATAACACTATGAATCCTTGATTTCCTTCTTCTTTTAAAAGTGACAGTTAATTCTGTTATTCAAATCTTACTCTAAGTAGTTAATATTAAAAGGTATAAAAATAAACTAAATTCTGGCCTGCTCATTTTTAAATGCCACCATTTGAGTAAATATGACAAACTGGACTGACTCCCTATTATTTGTAGGGAATTTTACATCTTGGTATTACTATAAAACTTTGAAGGAGCACTATTTTCAATTCAACCTATGGGAGAAACTAGGCAGTTAAAAGCCTGTAAGGAAGACTTCACTAGACAACATTCATCCATTAATAAAAAGATGTGTTTTATTCGTAGGAAAAGGTTTGTTCTCCCCCCCGCAGCATTTCTGTACTGTACAGATGATTCCACAACTGTCAGTTCAGTTGACATGAAATTATAGCCAACACAAACTATTCCAAAATCTATGCCACTTTCACAATCTTATTGCCTAGGATTCATTTATATTCAAATTTCTAAAACATTGCAAACACCAATATACATCTGCTTTGATTTTGTAACACCATGCGTTTCACTAGTATGTTATTATAAAACATATCTAAGTTGCAAGCTATACCATTGTATTGGTTTTGTGTGGCAAGGTTTTGGTAGCGGGTGGGGTTACAGGGGTGGCTTCTGTAAGAAGCTGCTGGAAGCTTCCCCTGTGTTCGACAGAGCCCATACCAGCTGGCTCTAAGACAGAGCCGCCGCCGGCCAAGGCCGAGCCAATCAGCGATAGTGGTAACGCCTCTGTGATAACATTTTTAAGAAGGAAAAAAGTTGGGACGGCGGTATTCGGCAGCCGGAGAGAGGAGTGAGAACATGTAAGAGAAACAACCCTGCGGACACCAAGGTCAGTGAAGAAGGAGGGGGAGGAGATGCTCCAGGCGCCGGAGCAGAGATTCCCCTGCAGCCCGTGGGGAAGACCATGGTGAGGCAGGCTGTCCCCCTGCAGCCCATGGAGGTCCACGGTGGAGCAGATATCCACCTGCAGCCCGTGGAGGACCCCACGCCGGAGCAGGTGGGTTCCCGAAGGAGGCTGTGACCCCGTGGGAACCCCGCGCTGGAGCAGGCTCCTGGCAGGACCTGCGGATCTGTGCAGAGAGGAGCCCACGGAGCAGGTTTGCTGGCAGGACTTGTGACCCCGTGGGGGGCCCACGCTGGAGCAGTCTGTGCCTGAAGGACTGCACACCGTGGAAAGGACCCATGCTGGAGCAGTTCGTGAAGAACTGCAGCCCGTGGGAAGGACCCACGTTGGAGAAGTTCGTGGAGGACTGTCTCCCGTGGGTGGGACCCCACGCTGGAGCAGGGGAAGAGTGTGATGAGTCCTCCCCCTGAGGAGGATGAAGCGGCAGAAAAATAACATGTGATGAACTGACCGTAAACCCCATCCCCGTCCCCCTGTGCCGCTGGGGGGGTGGTAGAGAATCCGGGAGTGAAGTTGTGCCCGGGAAGAAGGGAGGGGTGGAGGGAAGGTGTTCTGAGATTTGGTTTTATTTCTCATTACCCTACTCCGGTTGATTTGTAATAAATCAAGTTAATTTTTCCCCAAACTGAGTCTGTTTTGCCCGTGACGGTAATTGGTGAGTGATCTCTCCTATCCTTATCTCGACCCACAAGCTCTTTGTTATATTTTCTCTCCCCTGTCCAGTTGAGAAGGAGGGGGAGTGATAGAACAGCTCTGGTGGGCACCTGGCATCCAGCCAGGGTTAACCCATCACAACCATAAAACCTGTATCTTAGGATACCAGTGAATATCTAAACCCTATTCTCTGTATATTCTATTCAGCTTTGGTAATAGGATATAGCATTGGATTTCCTCGTTTGATTTGATTCCAATGATGAGCACACAATTAAAAACAAAACAGAACTCTGCCATACTGTTAGAACTCTGATTCACCCAATCTAAACCAAAAATGAAGCGAGAAATACACTTAACTTGTGACAGCAGGGCGTTATAAGCACCAAAGTAAATTTTACCTTCCAGATCAAACCATGCGCAATGGTCTATGCACCATGGCACTCTAACTTAGCAGAATACCTGACATGAGATTGTGATGACTTTGCAGCATATGATAACGTAAAAAGTTGAAGAAAAACATGTTTTAGTCTTCCCTAAATGAAGGAAATCCAGCAAGGCTGCAGGACAAGAGGCAGCACCTGAAAGGAACATGTTCTGGTTTGATCATGTGTCTTCCCTTGGTTACCAATGAACAGGCAGGGAGAAAACACATTTTCATCTTTTCTAAGAGAATCTTGGTTACACTGGGACCGGCTCTGCTGATATGTACTGCCTTGTTATGATGCAGATTGCAATGCAGGACACGTGAAGATTTGTACATTAGTGTATTATCTCCTATAGTGTATTATCTATACTCAGCATTCTGCTTACTGTTATCAACCAAATGCAATGGTGCCACTGGTGGTTCATTCGGACTTGATTTACAATAGAGAAAATAACATCTAAAATTCCCATTCAATTTGGTAACAACATCAAAAGCTTTAATGCAAATCTCTACATTCAGTGCAAAGCCTTAGTGTGAATGATCTGAATTGCCTATCATTTTGGTTTCATTTATTTCACTAGTAAATTGAATCCTGCTATGTGGGCATGGCTATATAGCCACATAATTGTAATAAAGTCAGTGTAATACTGGAAATACAAGAATTAATACAAGTGCCTGATGATATGCTCATGCTCCTAGTGGATGTTACCACCAGCGTTCATTATGAGTCCTGTGCCAGGACTCCTACTGTCGGAAGCCCCCAACATGAGTGTGCCCTGCAAACTCTCAGATCCATTTTTAAGTCAACATCTGTTCAAGAAAAAAACAATTAGCAACCCCATACATACCCTACCCCCTAGCCAAGCAGCCTGGGCATGCTTAGAGCTACTAAAATAAGAATAATAATTTTAAAAGTTGGTTTTTAATATTTGTTTACCTTTTTTGTAAAAAGCTCATTTTGCTTCTTCAAAATTCCACGTACTTGAATCACTCTGCAAACTCCTGTGCTGACTGACCTCAAAAAGGTAGGGTATAATATGGCAAAATTATTCATTATTTTTATGGATAAATTTGGGAACATGGATGCTCTTGCTGGTGCCACACTAGACTTGTAAATTCCCCATTAGTTGTAAGCAATGTAAAATTTGTATCTCAGCTTATTTTCAAATACTCGAGTATTAGAAAAGGGAAATCATACAGAAAAGCAATATATACCTGAATAGTGTAGTTATGGTGTTATTTTTAAATTGCTGAAGTATCACATGACCTTAAACAGAAGGTATTTGATCATACAGCTGGGACTAGCTTTACTTGTACTGCAGTGTTGACATTTTCATATACACAAACTACCCAGTATATGTTCATATTTAGCAATTTAACAGGAACTCAATGCCTTTTTTTTAACTCACTAAATTACTGGAATTAATAATTTTTTATAATCTCTTACTGTGTACCTAATAAAATTAGTATTATGGTTAACAAGAACCTTGACATCTTAACTTGGAACTGATGAAACCTAACATACTTCAGGATAGTATGCACACAACAAAACAAGAAGTTATTACATAATTATAAAATTATAAAAATTATTAAAAAACATAGTTTACAGCCAAGTGTAAACTATTAACTAGATAACTGGTTGAAAATGCTGCATTTATACATCCTAATGCCTGTGTGACAAAGAACAGCAAAAAGCACATTTAACATTCCTCCTAATGTACGAAGCCCCAAGCTATTTCTAAAATAGCCTCAATGTTTCAAAGATGCTTGAAGATTCTCTGGCAAAACCCAAGCATCTCATTTCTAAAGATGTATGATCCCACTTAGAAATCTTACTTTAAAATACCCTGAGGCTGCTGTTATAAGATACCAAAAAGATACAATTAAATATTTGCACAACTAATAGAAGGCATAAATAAAAAATCTGCTTCTAAATGCAAGTATACTAGTTAAAGGACTGCACAATTAAGAACAGGCACAAAAAATAACACAAAATACGGAATTGTACAAAAATGCTGCCGATGACAGTATATTCCTTGCCTATGCACTTTTAGTCAAAAAATAAACATCATGCCTCCAAGTGAGGGGTAAATAAGTTAGAGAAGTGTAAACTAAACATGTCACCTGCAGTCCTAGCTTCAAGACTAGTCTGACAATACTCTCTGCTGCTTTCACGTACAGTCTGCATTCAGTCCTTTCCCTTTCCACAGCTGCACGTCTTGATCTCCACCCTTTTAGCTTTTCATCACATTAAAATCGCATCAAAAATGTTAATTATTATTTTCCATTGAGAAAGCTTCCAATGATAGTATGTGACTCCAGTAAAGCCTTTGAACATAAAGCCTTTTCTACCTTTGTATGATAATTCAGCTGTCTGCATAATTCATGAAGACAGATGAAAGACTACTTCCCATGTAAATACGTCAGGCAGAAAAATAACTACTTTGAAATGAAACCGAGGGTAAGATTTAGATCAGACTTTGGGAGTTAAAACAGAAAGCCAAATTCCTAGCAAGTGCTTAGATATTGCAGAGGGTCTGCATAAATTATGGGCCAAATTCTGTCTCATATCAAAATTTGACTTTTAGCCAAGTGTACCATGCAATGCTAAAGAATCTAGTACGCTGTTAAAGTTATATAATGCTGAGGCATCCCAAAATCAGGTTACGTGAGGCACATCAATTACTTTTGAAACGCATACGATCATTCTGCACTGCCGAATTTACAGAAACAACAAGAGAGCATTTGTCTTAGCAACGCTTCCCGTACAAATACAGCTCCACATTTGGAAATCACGGAAGATCTGTCTTCAGGTAGAAACATGAACCTTTTAATTTCACCTTTGCTTATGCCCGATGAAGGGAATTCTTCTGTGAAGTACCTAAAGAACTAACCTGGGTACAAAATTATGGACTGAACTTCTTTCTGCATCTATTCAGGGAAAGCTTTTCAAGAAGCGGTATTCAAGAACAACCCGCTCCTCCAGAGACTCTGCCCTGATTCCAAGAACCTTTCTGCCTAAGCATCTTCAATTTAAAAAATCCTGTTTAAATTTTAATCTGAAACCACCCCCCAAACACATTCAATACCTTCACATGAAAAAAAAAAAAAAAAAAAAAAGAAACCCTTTTTGATATCTATACTAAAGTCAGCAATTTTTATTTACACTGAACTTCCAGTCCCTTCCTCAAACTCCTGAACTATCAAGACAGCAGCCCAGGAAAAACTGCTGTTCTTTTCTACCCTTGCAAACAATAGTGGAAGTGACACAAGAGCAACCTCTGTGAAGCTGAAAGTCGAACGTACACATGCCTGGATGGGAATCAAGGATAAGCATTCTGACTGCTCATCCCAATGTCCTCGCCTCTCATTCCTGAAGTGACTAGGCACAGCACCAAGACTGCGGAGAACAGTGGGATCTGCCAAAATGGAACAGTTAATGCCACCTTCTAGTCCTCCATTCAACTGAATTTTCAGCACCCGTGAATGTGCTGACAGATATTCTCCTGCTCTGGTTATTTGGGAATCCACTGCAGGGACACCTGAAGTTAGGAGCAGCACTCTGCTTGATATGCTTTTGAAGGTATTTCATATTCTTTAGACTTCCGACAAGAACAGGTGTTTTAAAGCACCTAGTTTAACTTCTTTAGTTGTGACTGTCAAAGGTTGAGAAAGCATAACCTTGGAGATAGTATCAATAAGTGATAATAATTTTTTCCTTTGCAAAATTCACACAGTAGCCTCAAAATTGTTCAGAAACAACAAATACATGCTAGACCCTCGGGGACTCTTCCAATTTTTTAATTTGGGCTATGAAAAAGGCATAAAGGGCACTCTTTCTAAAGAATCCATATCAGATTTGATAATTTAGTTCAATACACATCTAAGTAAGAGCCTAAGGATTTCATTAATAATAACAACAAGCAGTAGTTCTTCACACAGTCTAGTAATTAAACATTGGAACTCTGCCAGAGAAATTGGTGAATGTTAAAAGGTAATGTTCAATGGATATTAAAAGGCATGCAACTGGTGAAATTAATGAAAGAAAAAACATTTATCAAGGGCTGTTAAATTATGTTATCCCATATGGATGAGGAGGACCTGTGACTGCATACCTCTTCAGATTTGAGGAGCATGTCACGGAAATATTGATTTTTGTATTCTTCTACAGGCATCAGTTGTTTTTGAAGTAGACATGACATTGGGCTACATGAATCCTTTGATAACCATCCAAATCATTGGATTTTGGATAAGTCTGGCCTTGGGAACCATTTTTATATCCATCTTTTTTAAGTGGACAGAGATGTAAAGCTTTCATGTTTGAATTTTGTTATTGCTTTCTTGTTGTTCAACCCTTTAACAAAACAGAACAATTCCAAGAGCAGCATAATATTTCAATTTTAGGAGTACAATGAATACTACCAACCTCAGTCATACTGCAGCATCCTTTAACACCAGAAATATAGTTTATGGCTTACTTTATATAATATGCAGCCTCATATAAAGACATTCCATTTGTAGCTATAGCAAGAAGTAAACTTAATATGAATTACAAACATATTTGCATGCTAGGTAATATTGTATACTCTAAGTGTTTATGTAAAAGCTGTATCCACTACCCAACATGGGAACAAGAAAATTAATGTTGTAACTGCTGTGTGTCCAAGAATTCAATGAAGATTGGTGAAGTTTCTTGATTTGCATTTTCAAAACAATGCACCTAAAGAAGATAAATTAAAAACCACACAAGAGTAACATCTGCTGGAAAAAAAAGAAAAAAAAAAAGAAATCTTAATAAGAAAAGAGCTATCTGTTTTGTAGACCTCCTTTTTTTGTCCCTTGTTGATCTCTAAATACTGGCTAGGTCCAGGTTTGCTTATCTTACAAGATCTGAGAAGATCACAGCTCGTGGCAGTATGATGATAAAGGATTAATTTCCTTTGTTAATGTTCTCATTACTAGTCCAAGGAGTGAGATAAATGGAACAGGGAAAAGGAATTAAATGGTAGAATTACTTCAGGTAGGTCCAAATACATTTAGCTTCTCATCCCTCAACTCACATGTGCATATGTATTTTAGAGACACACTGCCTATAAATCATGGTTATATGATTATGCACATGTTTAGTTATCCTATCCATTGAAAAAGATGCTCTTTATTAGCACTATAATGCAGCCATTTGGTTAGATTTCTCATCTTAGCTCTCTGAGTATTAATTAGTATGATTACCATGTGATTAATCCTCTTGCAACCAAGAGGTTGCGGTAAGAAAGAAGAGTTGGGCGCACCATCAAAATCAGCCACGGATCTTTAATCACTGAACCTTCTAGAGTTCATTTTTGTACATATTGGTTTTGCCCCAGTCTATTTTAATCTGAAAATTAGACAAGATTTTCCAAATCAGAATAAAAATCTTTCTAATGTGTAGTATTTAAACTTTGATTACAAGTGAGGTTCATTTGAAAATATATTCCTCTTAAGAACAGCATACCTGTGAGTTTAAGTACATTTAAAATTTATGTATAGTTGACAAGGTAAAAGGTAAAGTAGTAGAAAAATTCTGTGAAAGAAAAAGACAGCTATGCTGACCATTACTGAGGCTTTGAAATTTGAAAGACCAAATCCTACAATACTTCCCTCCTAACCGAAAAGACCTTTAGAACTGGGGATGACAGACACGTACACCTGCAAATGTATTACACTATGGGAAATGGAAGAAAACAGTTAGGACACTATAGCATAGGTATATATTCTGAATGTGATTTATGACTTTGAAATATACTGAAAGGTTTTAGTTTTTACTATTTAAAACAAGAAGCTAGAACAATTCTGAAACTTAAAATCTTAAAATAAACCTGAACTTTTAAAATTAAATTAAAAAACATCTTTTCTAAGCAAAGGAACTTAACAATCGCTGGACTTTCATTTATTAAAAAATAAAGGAATTTCTTACAAGACAAAGCAAAATCCATTTTGTCTTCAAAAGGTGAGCCTTACAGAACACAATACAAAAATGGATGTTTCCAAGAAAAAAGCAGTTGCATGAACGTCAAAAACAGCTTCACGACTGTGAAACGTTCATCACAGCAATCTCTTGACAGCATAGGTTTTACTGAAGATTATAAAGCAGTTTCAACTCCACTATTTTCATTAATGTAACTATCTTAGGCCATCCAAAGCCAGAGGCAGTGACTGGAAGGCTATTAGAGAACAATAATAAGCTTTCTTGAGCAGACGTGTTATTCACAGACTCCCTGCTGAATCTTTTTTTTTTTTAATATTCTGTTTTAAAGATAACCTACAGGTCAAATGCATTGGAATACATTAAATCTTTGCTCTCAGCTTTCTAAATAATGTATTTAAAAAGCTGGTATTTCTTAGTCTTGGACTTCATTTAGTATTAGGGTTGAAGGGGAAAGGAGTGAATGTGTAAACGTCTTCTTTTTCAGTTTCACATAGCTGATTCCCCTCACGCACCCCATTTAGGAAAAAAAAAAAAAAAGTATTTTCTCACCTCATTCTTTATAATGGCACAGGAAACTTAACAGCAGTTTAATTCTCGTGTCTGAAATGTAAATATTAGTCCTTTCGCAAGGTATTTATAAATCAAATATTATTGAAATAACAATGCAAATTGTCTAATTTTTTGGTTTTCTGTAAAGAATAAAAATAAGAATAATGTAGTCCTTGAAGCAGCTTCAGATGGTCTATGGATTAATGTAAACACTCAGCTAATAAATCTTGAAGTAGTTACATTTTCTGACAGCTGCAATCAGTCCAAGGCAATTGAATGGTTTCTGCAATGCTTCTGCATAACTAAAACAAAACCCACAAAACTTTACACTCTTCCTGTGTATCAGAAGTTACTGATTCTCAGTTTTCTTATCTCATGGTTTTTATTTATAAAACGTATCTTCTACCTAGAATGTGTAATCAGACAAAAAAAGCAGAAAAATATCTCGTGAAACATGACATCCAAGATTTCATAGTTTACAGACCGCAAAGAAGCCTAAGCACTAAATCTGAGACCATGATACGTGTGCAGAAAGCCCTAAAAGAAGTGGTCAGCTTGTTTGAGCAAGAACGTCTACACCACCATGTACAAGTCTGTGGTAACGCGGATGTTATCTGGAAAAAAATAAAATGCTATACATCAAATCAGACACTATCCTGCCTGCAGGGGAAAAAAAAGAAGCTACTAAGCTGTATTAGAGAACTGTCTTGCTACATTCTTAGCAATATTGAATGAAACAAATCCATTTCACTTATTATTTTAAGTAAAGCCACAACAGGAGTTTATCCAGTGGAGTCTATTCCATTTGTCTTCGGTTTTAAACTACATCTAATATAAAAATGCATAAAAATGCTCAAAAGTGCATTACTTCAATTAAAGTGAATATATTAACTTTTTTAAGAAGTTCTAACAGATTAAGTTAGAAATTATATTTACTTTTCCTGAGAGAGCCATGCTGCAAGTCTGCAAGCTTGCCAGAATGCTTTTTAGTTTATTTCTCTGAAGGAGGCAATCTGTATTAAAGCAAAATACAAGCTCATAATCAGGGAAATTCAAATACTAGGTTTCTAGTCTCTCAATTTAGAACAAAAAGCATACAGGTAAGGTCACATTCATCCCACTATACTGCTTTGAATGTGAAAAAATCACTAGTGAACTTGGTCTGATCCCCTATGAGCTAACAGAAAGCAAAATTCTCAAATATTCTTCCACCTTTATACATACTTTGGTAAAAAAAGACTTTGCCTGTACCATGCAATAATAAACAGAAAAATAGAACACAACCCCCCCAGACAATGGTCCCTAGAAACAAAATCCCTAATAATATGAGTAGATCTCTAGATGACTAAAATTTTTGAAAAGCAAAAGAGGCTCTTTACTTGTAGGGATTTTTTTTTTTTTTTTTTTAATTAAAGTACATTCTGGGCCCAAATATACTTTTCTTATGCAGACAATCTGACAGTCGCTTCTGAATGCACTGATACATAAATAGGCACAAACAGATCCCATTCTGACTGGCCTTTATGCAGTTAATTACATCCCCAAAATAAACTAAGTACATAGATAACCAAAGCATATTGAATTTTCTCATGTACAAAAATAAATTGCTTTCAATTATTTTTTTTATCTGCAAGAAACCAATTGCTTTACTAAACGCTTTGAATTGAGAATATATACACAAAATTACTAAGCTAATTGCACATCTCACACATTTTCCATGGCAGGAACCAACTGACCAAAGCATTAACTCATATTACTGTAATCCACATTATTAAAAAAGTATCTCTTTGCAAATGGTTCTTCAAATGCTAAATACCTAGTTAAAAAAAAAAAGTATCTACACCTAACCTCTATCTTATTCATTAATTCCCAATAAATTGTGGGTGGCAGACAGGATCTTTGTGCCAGTTTAAATTCAGGGCAGTTTATTCATTACAGAATGCAGAAAGAGCCATGCAATAGTCTCTCCCTCTGCAGCTCCACACAACTTGAAGTCATGGTATTTTCCACAGCTCAGTGACAGAAAGGACACTATGGAGCAGCAATGTGATGCTGCAGTGGTTTAAGAATGTAGTGCTCCACCTTGTTTCCTCCTTCTAAAAGAACCCAACCAAAACCATCTGAACAAAGAAATGGAAGACAATAACATAAGTTCAGTTACTTGTGTCACAAAAGTGTATTTCTTAAATAATGTAGAAATTCTTTCATATCTGAACTTGATAAGAAAGCTTCTCTAAAGATTTTTTTTTAAAGAAAAACAGACCATAATTTCAAGACTGGTACTAGAGGTAGCATTTCTTGATTCAACCCTATGTGTAGACATGTATTACATGAAAGCTTTTTGTACATGTTAAACAAAAAGCTTTTAGGTTACTTGCAGCATTAAAGCAAAGTTTTACTGTTACACTTTGCAGAATTCTTTTGCCTTTTAATCACTTCTTCAGAGCCATGGGAAAAAGGCTTTCCAAGAAGCACACTTACATTCATTATGTTATATTGTATGTTCTCTATGTCTGTGTTTAGAAAGAAAATATGATCAATGTTCAAGATCAAGCAGGAAAAATGAATGATCCTATGATTAAAGTGCAGAAATCAGAAGCAAGATGACTATTTGTGATTCCTGACAATGATGGTGCATGTAAAAACTCAAAGTTTCCTTAGACCAGATCTTCAAACCCAGCAGATTAATGACGGGTGTCTCCAATTTTTTTACAGTGTATTTTAAACATACTTCCATGCTAAAAGGGTAGGCACCCACAGAACACTTAAAAAAATGCATTTAGTTGGAAGTGTCAACATAGTGAATATTCAGCCTTGCAGATGCTGTTGCCCATCAGCACTGCTCAATACATAAGCCAAGGTGAACTGTGAATATGGTATGATAAAAAAAATATTTGGAAGAAAATGAACATTTTTTTTGAGAACAAGTGAACTCATAGTTGTACAAGATGCTAATCGAAGTGGAGTTGACATCTGTATTTATACAGAATTCACTTTTTTCCAATTTTTTTTATCCATTCTCTTCCTCATTTCATCTTCTCTCCCTCTATGGAGAATTAAACATAATGGAAAAAAAAAAAAAAAGTTCTGCCTGACTCATCCTCTCATTATTTCAAACAATTCCTGACAGTGTAGAACCTTGATTACTGCAAGATTTCTGCAATGGCAGATTTTCTGATGCTACCCGAGTTAGACCTTGCACCTAAAAATCACACTTCAATATATCACCAAACTCTGAGATGCATCACTTCAGATATTCTAAGCATATAATTTCAACTGGTTCCTCTGAAAGTCAGCCCATTTTTATTGAAATCCCAAAACAATGACTTAAAAGCAAATTTTAAGTATGCGCTTTTGAAAACACCTCTTTTGACTACAGAACAGGATTTTCAGGGAGAGGGAGCATCATTAGCCATTTAAAGTTACTGGGAAATTAGCACCTCTTTAAAAATGACATGAGTATCTTGAACTGGCTATCCACAAGAGAAGATCTTCAGGATTTTGCAATCTCAGTTTTAAATAAAATGGCCTTAACCCACAACAGCATAGAAACTGAAAGGAAATTGTACTTGGTCTGTATAAAATATTCAAACTATATCGTACTACTGTAGTTCAACAGGCATCAATATTGATATTTTGACAATTCAGTAATTACCTATGCAGTTATAAAATCATTTAAATTAATTGAATTGCTCATTTTTCTGCATTTTGTTTTTATCAGCTGTTATTAACATTTCATGAGCATTAATATTTATCGATTACAAAGATTACAAGAAGCAATTAGCACATTCTGAAATAATATTACTCAGAGAAAACAAACATCAAACGTGATTAAATAACCTCAGGTTTCCATAATAAAAAAATAAATTCAATTATTTCAGCATCAGGAAATACTGTAGTCTAAATTAGTGTCACTTACCAAGAAGAGTATATGCCTGAATCTGAATAGGTAAAATTATATTTCCCCACTAAACATGAAGTCTGAGTATATGGGTTTGATGCACCACACTTCCAGATTACCAACAGAGCACTTTGAGAGCCCTCGGAAGCATCTGTACTGCCTCTGTGGTCTTCATCTGCAGTGAGTTTGAGTCCACTGGATGGACCAACATCAACATGCCTCCTGGTTCAATGATCTCATTACTATAAATTTCACTGTACAAATTTATTCTGCCTACCCCCAAACTTACACTAGGCAGAGCCTGTACTCAACAGCTTCTCCGTGAAATACAGGGAGCAGTGAGTCTGCAGCTACTTCAGGTTTGGAGATTTTTCTTTTGTTTGTTTTGGGGGGTTTCTTTGTCTAGGGAAACCACAAGTTCAAGTTGATGGCCTAATCAGTAAGTGAGCTTTTTCTGCAATCACTTTTTCTTCCACAATACACATTTTCCCCTTATTTACACATTTCCCTTATATATTTCTTCCACTGGTTATACTTAAAATGCCAATTATGGACTTACTGACAGTAACGATAGCCCCACAACAGAGAACCGATTCTTGCGTGGGACCTCAAGACACTGTGAGGAGCAAAATTATACCCAGGAAGAGTAAAATGGGATTGCATTGAATTAATACAATCTTCTACACTACAATCTTCTATGTCCTTCAATTTTTTTTTTTCCCCAGTATTTGTTCCCTCATTGTTTTTGACCTTTTTTTTTTTCTTTTTTTTTTTTAACATGGGAGGCAAAGGGAGACAAAAGTGCTATAAGCTACCTGATTAATTTCTATGGAAGGAATACAAGTTATTATAGAAATTACATAATCAGTCATTTTTAGTTCAAATGTCTTATAGCTAACTATGTTTTCAAAGAAGAATTTTTAATGTGGTTCTTCCATACACATTTTAGAATCCTAATCTTAAACAAAACCAAAGTCTTTCCAGGACTACTTTAGTATCTTAGCAAATATTAAAGGAGAAGAATAGCTCAAACTGACAGCAAATTTAATTGTTTGGGGAAACTTTCCATTTTGGTAGTGTTGGGTTTATGGTTGGACTTGATGATCTTAAAGGTCTTTTCCAACCTAAATGATTCTAAATGAAAAAAAAAACCAAACATCCGTGTAAGACAAAAATCTTTCTTCTCTCTCATACCAACAAAAAAAAGTGCAGTATTCCAATTTAGTAATAAAACTCAAAATACGTTTAATATCACCTTTACATATTACTAGAACAAGGCACTTACAGCCTGAAAAATAACAATGGAGACTATACACGTGAGCATACCTCCATGCAACTTAAAACAAAATTCTTGTACATGAAATAAATACCATATTAAAGCTAAGAATAACACGTCTCAAAATTTAAGTGCATTATTTCTGCATAAATAGAAAATAAATGGAAAACAAGACCTCCTCTTTGTAATATTGAAACATCTATGAATCAATTTTTGTAATATTTTTCCTCTTTTTCTGTCAGACCATGATTATGCTGTATGTCATAAAATTCTGTTTCTCCAAAACAACAGAAAAGAGAAAAAAAGTCACAGAAAAAAAGACACTATTTTTCTCCCTCATCCATCATGAAAGAGAAACAGTGTTTAACTTTTGGGTATAAAAACGCTAAAAGCATAGCTACATTTGGTGCCTCTCTTCTTAATGTAAGGTGGGCCAAACGTAAGATCCTATTTACAGTACCTTATGAAAAGCAATAACTCAGTTATATAAATTACAACCTACATGGTTAACAAGTAAATATTGTCAGGGTCAGTGCAGACTGAAAAAAAGAGAAAAATTTGAAATATGAGGCACAGAAATAGAAAACAGACACTTTACCGCAAAACAGATCTTTACAAAGGATGAAATCTCAACACTTCTATTTAAACAATGCTTAATGATTAGACAAATCATAGTCAGTCAACTGATCTAGTACAGAAGTTGTACCTTTCATACCATTGATTCTATAAAAGGCTTACCAGGGCAAGAAAAGCTAGGATGTATTTCTTTTAGAAACAGGAAAAAACCTACATGCATAGAAAATCAGAGATAGGGAAAAAAACTAATACAAATATCATGTGCAAATGTTTCCATTCCAAATTTCAAGAACACAGACAAGGGATTCTTGTAACCTTCAACACAAAATCATACTTCAGCCTAAGACATTTCATTGCCAAGAGTACATTCTTCACCTTCAGCCTAAATTTCCTTTCTTAATCTCATCCTATTACACCCATCTCATATTTTATGAAAGGGCAAGGGGGAGGGAATAAAAGATTAACCCCAGATGTAATTAGCCTAACAAGGTCAGAGGCAGTTTTCTTTTACAGTCAACAGAAGTGATATGGTCAGCATCCACATATGGCCATCTTCGACCACGTACCTATTTTTAATTAAATTGACAGAAGTGGCATTTCCAAGACCAAGATTTGAACTAACACCTCTGAAACTGCAGCGGGGTACCTGGTTCATGCTGTTATTTCCATCTCCTGTGCAATGAACACTACACCTCAGCCTATCTGTTGATTCATCTCTAGAAAGTTACTAGGTCTTCTGCCATATTTTCTCCTCCTCCTTTGTATTAATGATCCAAATTTATTTAATCCTTCCCTATCAACCAGGATAGGTCTAACACCTTTGTCTCTACAGGACTTAAGCACCTTACAAGTGACCAAATAAGTGAAATTTTATCCTGAGTGTTATCATTAGTTCACATTAATGAGGCTGAAATCACAAAGTAGAAGTGACTTTCACGAAGTTACATGGAAGTTACATACAACGCAAGTCAGCGCTTTAACCTACACAATAATTATAATCCTTTTTCTGCTTCAGTTCATCACTTTGGCACTTTCTGTTGCTGTTCTTTGTTGTAAAGGGCACACCACAATTGCAGTTGCAATAGCAAGTATTCAAGTGATACTGCCAACTGGAAAACAGAGCGATAACATTAGATTTCAGAATCTTCCCACAGAGTATTTTTGGAAGAATCCGCTTATAAAGTTTATCTTTTATTTGAAGATCTCATTTCTCCCCAGACCCTCTCCTAGCTCAGTGCTCCATCAAAAACTTATAAAAAGGGAAACTTCTATGTGCTGCAGATTTCAAGAGGCACTAATTAATCCTCTGTGCTACAGTATGTCTCTGTTAGATAAAAGGAAGAACCGGAGAGAACTGCAATGAGGACTCAAAATATCTCTATACAAGCTAGGTGCTCACAAGACAGTCCTGATAAATGCAGACTCATTATGCTGCAGGAAAAAGAGCCCACAGGTTGGGTGGAACATGTGCTGAATGTGGGCTGAAATGCCTCCACAACACATCAACATACCATCGCATCAGAAGAACAGCTAGCTGCAGAGATGTGGTGCACTGCCTAGCTTCCTGTGCCACAAACCCAACACCAAATCTTTTTTAGCATTGGGAAGACTCTTACTGAGGACAGCGTAGCAGAAAAATACATTAGGGATGTATCTAGGGAGCCATATAGCTCCCTATAGTTTACTACTTTCTTCTTCCACCCCTGTCTGTAGCAAAACTTATGTACTAATATGAATGCATGAAATGGCTTCTATGCATGCATGTACAACTCTATTTTCCTCTTTAAGAATATTTTTGGAGTGTATTTTGCAGTAATAATTACTTTGTAAACCACTTAACAGTGAGAATGAACTCTGTTGCAGAAACCCCAGAAACTTATGTGATTAGGTACAATTTGAACTAGCAAGGTTGAAATAAATATTTATATATATAAAAGGGAAATCCTGATTCTTACCCTTTTCTATCAATGCTTTCAACTGCTGCTGCACAAACTTACATGCATATACATCACTCTAAGCATGCAATGGTACCAGTATAGATTCTTTAAGCAAATTATGCATACACATTTCTGTTTACAGAACTGAGTTGCACAGACCGCAGTAGTCAGCACTGTATAGAGCTTATCCTAAAACTGTTTCTGGATCTTGTAATTCAAGTAATATTGGACTGCAAAATACCATGCAAAAACTTTGGATCCTCAGGAATGGGAGTACTATATAAACTTGCAATTTAACTTCAACGTTTAGTATTACCATGAGATTTTTTACAAGATAAAGTTGCAGAATCATCTTCTACCACTACTTTTTTTTTTTTTTTTTTTTTTTTTTTTTTAACATGATGTGCTTTCATAGCTTTCCTTGCTGGTATTACTCTGGCAATAAATGAATGAGTAGAGAGATTTCTTTGATGCTTCCTGTCATCTTGGCTTCCCCATTACAGTGTAGGTGTTCAGTTAATGATGGGATTGAAGGCTTTGCTGAGCTAAAACGAGAATAACCAATTTCACCTTATAAAAAACTTAGGTTAATTACTTGGCCCTGTCTGATTTTCTCATTTTCTAGAACTCATTTTCCAGTTAGAAACTGAATGGTGATCTGGTAATCCCCTCTTTGTTTCATTATCTATAACCCTACATCATATAACCTGGAGCTTTACACACTTCAAACTAAATCTAAGATTTTTATGGACGTATTAAAAATAGCTAGAAAAATAATTCTTGAGCTTTCAGTCAAAAGTTATGTGAAGAAGTCTAATGTACCAAGACATAACTCTTTCCTCCAAAACTAAAAAAAGTTAATACTTTCTCCTAAGTGAAACAGACTAATGGGACAGCTTCAACTATACAAAAAAGAAACAAATTATGAATAATTTATATGAAATAGATTTGAACCAATCTTGTGAACACATGTTGCTATGAGAAACAAACTGCATGAAAGATGTTTTGGGGAAAGAATAAAAGATTGAATGCAATCTATTTGAACAGTTACACAGATATTTAACAAATATTTATTGTCAATTTCTCTTATAGTAATTTGATCTACAGAAAATGATTTCTTGCAAATTCCACTGATAAAAGTATCTGTAAATGTGGACACCTAACACCTAGAAAACATAAAATATCATGGAAGTTGTAAAGCTAAATAAAACATTACTTTTTAAAATAATAGTAGTAGTAGTAGTAATAATAATAATAATAAAAAATAATAAATTTACTCATACTGAAGCCAGCATTCAGGTAAGCTTTATTTTTTTTCTCCAATATTTAAGTTATTGTTGCTTCTATAAATGCAAAGTAATAGTAATTTTCTGTGTGGCCTCTATTTTTGGTCAGGAAATACATCATCCTTTTCACAGGTGAAATGAAAACAATTTAAGTGAGGATTGTCATTCTGAGCCCATCACGGGGGAAGCCAAACTGAAATCAATGGTCAAATAAGCAAAAATTTCACCACATCTGCCCTGTTCTTAAATTATTAAATTACACTGGTATGCACCGAGGAAGAAACTGAGCACTGGGGGAGACTTACTCAAAAGCTTTGGCCTACATCTGCCCTGTTCTAATGGTTTACGTCTGCACAGAAAAGAAACACAAATGAACTCATAACAACTTTACATCCTTGTAACACATTTGTGGTGAGAAGCCAGAAGGTGATGGTAACCCAGGTAACAACTGCTAATTGGCTTTTAATATAAGGAAAATCAATAAGATTGGCCTGGGGTGGCATGGCTACTGAGGCCGCTGACAGCTTAGGCTGATCCTGTAAATTGGAAAGCAATAAATAGTTAAAACAATTGCCCTGTGGGAAAGCATGCAGCATCGTGCAGAAGGATGAGCCCAATGTGGAACATCTACATCGCAAAGAAAAGTTTCTGTAGCTTAACATTAACAGATACTATGGGATTTACTAAACAAAATGCTAAAAAGTAACCGGCTGTAAAATGCTAAAAATGAACATGCATCTAATTAAATTTCTTCTCAAAATGCCTTAGAGCATCTGAGGAAAGAAAAACATGTGAGGTGAATCAAAAAGTACAGTGAACAATGGCAACACGAATTTTAGCCCAAGAATATCAGAACAAATGCTGGCTTTAACCGAAGTGCTGCAGAAGTTTCATAATGTCCATGAGAAGTAAACAGAAAAACACAGTCACTTAGCATAGAACTTCTCAGCACCAGAAGAATAGAGGGAATGAGCCCAAATAAGATATGTAGCACCAGAGAACATGAGATATTTAGGATCCTCCTCTCCCCCCCCAAACTTATTCAGACCTCATATATTATTCCATAAGCTACCTGACACAGAAGCTAGGAGCAGTACACCTGAACCACAAAAGGTTATATTCTCAGCAGTTTCTGTTTCAATGTGTAATTAAACGTGCTGCACCCAGCTGTAGTTTTATTCTTCTAGAAGTATGGACTAAGAGAAGGTTTAAACAGCATAAAATTTATTATACTGGGTGAATAATTCTGCCTCTCTTGAAATTACATTTCTCGGTAGAATCTCTCTCTTCCACAGTTTGATTCACATATACACATTGTTTGGCTACTATATTAAAGTTACTACTAGATTTCCAAAAGCAGTGTCTATAGAGAGTTTTGTAGGTATAGTATTGTGGATTTCCTAGGCGGTTCTGCAGCCTAATTAATAGAAACTACTTAATAGTTATGCAAATAAGAGGAAACCAACTCCTTATTCTTAGATAATTACTCTTTTCTCACATCTGGTTTCTGAGTATTAAACTACACAATTTTCTTACAACAAATTAAAATACAGATCTTAAACATCCCCTCAACCCCTGTCAGATTAACAATAAGAGGTTTGCACTGTTAAGGGAAACCTAGATGGATCCTATTCACAGGATTTTCAGCAAGGAATTACACTCCCTTGATGAAAAACAGGCAGCCAAACACTTCAAAGCTCCAATCAAGAGATCTTTCTTGTTCCAGAATTAAATTTTGGTTTCAGATAAAGACCACAGAATCATGGAATGGTTTGGGTTGGACGGGACCTTTAAAGATCACCTACTGATAAATCATTCCTACACTATTCAGAACTGTCATATAGTTAGCAGAACTTACAGATAAGCCCCAGCTTCTCAGTTTATCATCACTGGAGGAAAACCTGTACTGGTATTGGCTGGGATAGAGTTAAATTTCTTCATAGTAGCTGGTATGGGGCTACGTTTCGGATTTGTGCTGAAAACAGCGTTGATAACAGGGATGTTTTCGTTACTGTTGAGCAGTGCTCACACAGAGCCAAGGCCTTTTCTGCTTCTCACCCCACCCCACCAGCGAGGAGGCTGTGGGGGCACAAGAAGTTGGGAGGGGACACAGCTGGGACAGCTGATCCCAACTGACCCAAGGGATGTCCCAGACCATATGGTGTCATGCTCAGCAGATAAAGCTGGGGGAAGAAGAAGGAGGGGGGGGACATTCGGAGTGATGGCATTTGTCTTCCCAAGTAAGGGTTAGGCGTGATGGAGCTCTGCTTTCCTGGAGATGGCTGAACACCTGCCTGCCCATGGGAAGTGGTGAATGAATTCCTTGTTTTGCTTTCTTGCGTGCGCAGCTTTTGCTTTCCCTATTAAACTGTCTTTATCTCAGCCCATGAGTTTTCTCACTTCCCCCTCTGCTCCTCTCCCCCATCCCACTGAGGGGGAGTAAGTGAGTGGCTGTGTGGGGCTGAGCTGCCTGCCACGTTTAAACCTGTGATGGGTTAACCCTGCCTGGACGCCAGGTGCCCACCAAAGCCGTTCTATCACTCCCCCTCCTTCTCAGCTAGACAGGGGAGAGAAAATATAACAAAGAGCTTGTGGGTCGAGATAAGGATAGGAGAGATCACTCACCAATTACCGTCACGGGCAAAACAGACTCAGTTTGGGGAAACTTAACTCAATTTATTACAAATCAACCGGAGTAGGGTAATGAGAAATAAAACCAAATCTCAGAACACCTTCCCTCCACCCCTCCCTTCTTCCCGGGCACAACTTCACTCCCGGATTCTCTACCAACCCCCCAGCGGCACAGGGGGACGGGGATGGGGTTTACGGTCAGTTCATCACACGTTATTTTCTGCCGCTTCATCCTCCTCAGGGGGAGGACTCATCACACACTCTTCCCCTGCTCCAGCGTGGGGTCCCACCCACGGGAGACAGTCCTCCACGAACTTCTCCAACGTGGGTCCTTCCCACGGGCTGCAGTTCTTCACGAACTGCTCCAGCATGGGTCCTTTCCACGGTGTGCAGTCCTTCAGGCACAGACTGCTCCAGCGTGGGCCCCCCACGGGGTCACAAGTCCTGCCAGCAAACCTGCTCCGTGGGCTCCTCTCTGCACAGATCCGCAGGTCCTGCCAGGAGCCTGCTCCAGCGCGGGGTTCCCACGGGGTCACAGCCTCCTTCGGGAACCCACCTGCTCCGGCGTGGGGTCCTCCACGGGCTGCAGGTGGATATCTGCTCCACCGTGGACCTCCATGGGCTGCAGGGGGACAGCCTGCCTCACCATGGTCTTCCCCATGGGCTGCAGGGGAATCTCTGCTCCGGCGCCTGGAGCATCTCCTCCCCCTCCTTCTTCACTGACCTTGGTGTCCGCAGGGTTGTTTCTCTTACATGTTCTCACTCCTCTCTCCGGCTGCCGAAAATACTGCCGTCCCAACTTTTTTTCCTTCTTAAAAATGTTATCACAGAGGCGTTACCACTATCGCTGATTGGCTTGGCCTTGGCCGGCGGCAGGTCCGTTTAGAGCCGGCTGGTATGGGCTCTCTCGAACACAGGGGAAGCTTCCAGCAGCTTCTTACAGAAGCCACCCCTGTAACCCTCCCCGCTACCAAAACCTTGCCACACAAAACCAATACAAAACCACAACAAAACCACTTTCCATTGTTTATTTAATTATATTTTGGAATGACCATTGACTACTATTAAGTTGCTCAGTCAACATCTGTAGATCAGAAGCAGAAACCTGGGATCTGCCTATGTCAAACATAATTCATAAACATATTTTACTTTCTCTTGGAGAAGCAGATGGTATCATTTGCTTGCACATAAAAATCCTTCCTTAGAGTTAAATTAGATGCTTAAGCATTTGCTTAGACTTCTAAATTTCATTTGCATATACAAACATAAATTATCTAGTTAATGACTATACTTCCACATATATTCATCCATAATTCTAGTGGGAAATACAACAGGGAAAAGTAGGATGCACTAATGACTACAATTCAGCATTAAGTATGTGCTCATGTCCCATTAGCTTCATGTGTTTAACATGATGTACTGAAACAAGGACCAGTCCATACCCTGTGCAGAACAGGCTGTACATAACTACTAAGAACATAGATTGTGATAATGCTCAAGTTCTGCATTAGTATCCCAAGAAACACTAGACACTGAGCAAAGATAGGCAGACACAGAACTGCTTCTAGTCAAATTGCTTAATCAATGTTAATACATATTTATGTATTCCCATCAAAATCATTTGAACTAACCATACATACATATGCTTACAGAATCACCGTATAAATAGATATTGTCAGTACTGAGACAAGTGACTCATGAAGAAATAATTTAAAATTGTACATTTTCAATTATAACCATTATCCTTTCAAAAGACAAAAAACTGCAAATACTATCGCATAGAATTATGAGCTTTCAAGATCTGGATTCTTTTCAATTAAGGAATAAAACATTACTATTCTTTCCACAACTCTAGCAAAAATAAGCAAAAGAGAAAAATGAAAAAGGTAAGAATTTGCAGTTAAGAAAAGAAAAAAACCTGTAGAGAATAATCTGAACATCTTCAGATTTGTCTGAATGAATATCTACCTCAGAAGAGATAAATAAAGTAGATGAAGCGTACATGAAGTAGAAAAGCAAAGAAACATTCTAGAAAGTAATGAAAAAAGTAAGAATGTCCTGGTTTCAGCTGGGATAGAGTTAATTGTCTTCCCAGTAGCTGGTACAGTGCTATGTTTTTGGGTTCAGTATGAGAAGAATGTTGATAACACACTGATGTTTTCAGTTGTTGCTAAGTAGTGTTTAGACTAAGTCAAGGACTTTTCAGCTTCTCATGCCCAGCCAGCAAGAAGGCTGGAGGGGCTCAAGAAGTTGGGAGGGGACACAGCCAGGACAGCTGACCCAAAGTGGCCAAAGGGGTATTCCATACCATGTGATATCACGTCTAGTATATAAACTGGGGGGAGTTGGCCAGGGAAGGAGGATTGCTGCTCAGGAACTGACTGGGCATCGGTTGGTGAGTGGTGAGCAATTGCATTGTGTATCACTTGTTTTGTATATTCCAATAATTTTATTATTATTATTGTCATTTTATTATTATCATTATTATTTTCTTCCTTTCTGTTTCATTAAACTGTTCTTATCTCAACCCACAAGTTTTACTTTTTTTCTTTCCGATTCTCTCCCCCATCCCACTGGGTGGGGGGGAAGTGAGTGAGCGGCTGCATGGTGCTAAGTTGTTGGCTGGGGTTAAACCACAACAAAGAATTACCAGGAAAACAAGCCCCCCAACCACACAACAGAATCAAACTTCCGAAAGAGAAAGTTAAATAGGAAAAGGTCTTTTTGCTAAACAAATATAAAGAACAGTGAATGGAAAAGAATAGAGGAGCAATAATAATTTGAATTGATACAGTCTTCAGGTACTAATCAAAACTGAACATAGTCTAGAGGTTTGGTCTCAAAACTAAAACAATAGTTAGCTACAAAAAAATATATTGATAAAGTGATTCTAAATCTACACAGTATGGTAAATTTGTTACTGGATAGGGAATAATTAGTGTCACAATTCTTAAGAACAGAAAGCTTGATCTGGATTACTGTGTACAACTGGTCACTTGTGTTCTAACTGGAGCAGGAATAGACAAGACCTTTTAAGATACTCATGGGAACATGGAAACTATTACGAAAAGGGAAAGTGAAAAGTTGTATTACAGGTCTCTCAAAACAAATCTTATGATGAAGATTAGGAAGGATGAACCTTTAAAGTTTAGAAACAATGTATGCAGGACAAACAAGCACAAACTGATAAATTCAGCTTGAAAAACATGATTTCTAGCTATCAGAGAAGCAAAGTCAATTCCAGCTTTATGTTCCACTACACCAAGTTAATGGACAATATGAAATTGTTTTGAGTATGAAAAAAAATGATGTCTACTCCATATGAATCTAAAATTATCAATACAAACCCCCAAATCCAACAAATTGTAATGTTAAACAGCGTTTTTTTGAGAAGTTACGCTGCCTTTGATTATAGAATGACTCAAAATTTTTGAGGTATGCTCAGAACTAAGAAGGTAGAGTTCCACCTAAAATTGAAGACAAAGGCTTTAATCTTCAAATAAAGTAGACTAAGGTGATAAAGCCTGGGGATAATATAATTAAGTTGAAAATAATAATGGAAAAATGTTTCCAAGAATATTTAGTTGAGTTTTGCTGAAATATTTCAGAATTTATTTGATTCAGATGAAGCTAGAACATCTTAACATCAAATTAAATGAAATGGTATAACTGATTTTATTAAACTCTTTAAATTTATTTCAGTGTTTTCATGAGCTAATTTCTTTTTTATTTTTTTTCTGCACTGCTGTTCATTATTCCATTTGCTTGCTTAATGAAAAAAACAAATTGTTAATGATCATAACCTGCTTCCTACTCACTCCACAAGCTTCCTTTTTTCTTTCACTAAGAAAGAAAAATATTTCAATTCATAAAAATTAATAAAACGTACTTGCAATTTTCAGATCATTCTCCTTCGGGAAAGTGGCATTGTGAAATTAAAAATAAATCCCCAAAGTGGTAAAGGGAAAGGAAAGTTTCTTTTGAAAAGCTTTAGCTGAAGTTCTGAAATACAGAAGACATTCTGCTGAATCAGAAATGCACACAAAAGGCATACAGCAGAGATGAAAAAAAGATGCAGTGTACATTCCATTTTGCTTTCCACCAAACCCAGACCTGCCACCTACAGTCTAAGGAAGCAAAGAGCTGTGTCTTCCTACCATAACTGTGCTCACAAGGCAGACCAAATAAACCCGTACTGAGGGAACCAGGTTCACAGAGGAACTGCAATGCACTAAAAATGAAGGTTAATTCAAAAAGAAGGGACTTGTACACTTACAACAAATAATTTATTATAGTCTTTACTTTCTGCTGTTTCGTTATTTTTCATTTTCCAGTGCTAAAGTCTGTATCGTCACTCAAGACCAGATGGAAAATTTTTCAACATTGAAAGGCTAAGACTACTAAGGAAAATCAAAACTGATTTGAAACAAGATTTCAGTTTAAAACTGTTCATAAGGAAAATAAGGATTTTCTGCCTAAAGCCCACAAGTTGGAAAGACACTGCCAGCAAAAGCTTATATTGAATGTCATTTACTTCAGAAGTGAGGGATAGAAAGAGTAATGGTTGAGAGAGCAGGAAGCAGAGAAATTGAAAAGGAAAGCTTGACAGGCCTCAAGTGATATTATTGTTTTATTTGCTGTTGTGAAGATTATTATTCTATAGCAAATTACGACATTAAAGGACACACAGTATCTTCCCCAGCTGTTTATATCCCTGGCTTTCTTACACACTTCATCAAATAAGCAGCAGTCTATATAGTTTCACGCAAACTTATTTTTGAACAAGTTTGAATATTAATAAGGTTAAAACACGCTAACTCAACTGATTCAACTGTTATGAACTGTATTCCCAGTTCATAATTTCTAAATCCCATCTGGTAGATTAGAATGCTTACTTCTGGAATATCAAACTGAATTAAATGTTGACTAGCAGTCAAGCAGAAATCAAAATATGCAAATTTCCACATATCTAAATTCTTTAATAGCTACTACCTACTACTAGCAATACCTAAACATTAATAGTAATTAAATAAAATTTACAAATAAAATAGTAATAGTAATAGTAAATATGGGGATAATATACTTAAATTTTCTTCTTTCATGACTCATTGTTTTTTAATTTCCTTTTATTTCTCTGAAAGAAAAGAATTCCAGATAAAAGTGAGCTATAATAATAATAATCTAGGATATCAAGTAAACTATAAAATTTGCAACTTTTTGTGTTCTCTTCCTTAGCAGAAACTTACATTCTATATAATCTACCACTGAACAAGATAATTTTACCACATTAAGTAGGAGCTTTTTTCCACCAGAACTTCAACAACTTTCAAACAGACCACTGCCTCTTCATTTATAACTCTCTTCACACTCTGTGGAATACCACATTTCATCAGTGGTTATAAACAATTATTCACCTTTCTGCTTAGATGTCATCGTGTTCATGTTTCAAAAACTGGAGGGCAGTACTTCCTGATACCTCATGCTTTTTCAGGTAGGAAAATGTTGTGCTTATTTTAAACTTAATACTGAAATTGAACCAGGCATATTTAGCTGGGTATATTTCAAATAATCAGTTTTGCTGTAGTCTGAAAATGTCAATACAGTTGAAGAAAAACAAATACACAGATAATTTTTGCTCTTACATGCAGGGCAGTCTGAAGCCTTTACATTCAAGTATCAATTCTTACTCACCTGGGTAGGTCTACTGACGTAAATGGATTTATTTGAATGAGCAAAAAACTGCAGGATTAAAATTTTTATCAGTGAGTCACTTTATTCAACTTCATACAATTCATGATAACTCCACTATGTAAACTGTCGACTCTACATTGCCCGAACATCTACTATCAATAGTTTTGCATGCAGAAACTCAACCATCTCTTGCAGCATCTTGTTAAATATATGAAGATAATTTTTAAATCCAGCTGCCTAACACAAATGCAGACATACTATACTTTGTTCCCATTACAGGCAGGAGCAAAGAGCAGACAAGGTACCTTTAAATAATGTCCAGCTATACTCATCAGGGACCAAATACCATAACATTTATTAAGATCACAAAGAATGTAAGTAATCCATATTAGGACATTTCCTGCTTAAAGACTTTACCATTCACAAAACATCAATACTGATTTATAGACGTAGCATGCAAGTCAGAATGGACCATGCATAACATAAAAGATGAAAAAATAGCAAATGGAAAGAGTAAATAGCTTTAACATCAAAGGGTTTCACACACTGAGGCAATGCAATCAATGGGAAACACTACATTTTTAAAAATAAATTTAACACCTCTGAAGTTCATCTGAGCATGCCACCATCATGAAATGCAACTTTTCACTTACCAAAGTAGAGTTATGTGAAGCATCACCTGAGACCTCGGGTGTTCTTGTGCTGTTTGGAAGTCTGTGAGGGTTACGAGCTATCGCTTGGCACCAGCCCAACATTTTCTCCTTCCACTTATCCCTTCTCAATTTCTGAAATTCTGAAAATAATTTAGATTCCCTGAAACATTGACACTTTGAATTTATTGCGTGCATGTCTCTGGATGCATGCCTTTAAAAACAGCTTTTTAAGTTATATCTAAACAAGCTAATAAACATATTTTTAGAACATGTTTATTATTTAAAGTACTCCGAAGGGTTACACCATGCAGGTTAGAAAAGAACTATGCACTTTCAGCACATCTTACATGCATTAATACTATTTCAGTGCCAGCAAATTCAGTGCCTTCTCTCCATGTTAAACCTTTCTCAAGTTGTCACTTTAATTACAAAAGTGTTATTTTAAAGGAATTTTATTACAAAATAACTGTGAGACTAGCACCATTCCTAAAACCATGTAACATTTGGACGCAATACCCCACATTCCCTGAAACAACTAGAAATAGCCATAGAAAGCCATAGCAGATATTAAATACAAATCATCAGTGTGAAAACACACGAACACGTATGTACTCATGTCCACACACACCAGAATACCTGGCTTGTCATGAAGTGTTACACTAGGATGTATTGTAAATAGCAAAAAGTAATGTACACACACAAGCAATAAATGCTACATGCCAACTGTAAGTTGCATGTAAACTTGGTTTTAGTTTGTAACAGTAACAAAATACCTTTTAAGAAACACTAATACATTCTGGAAATACAGCACTAGTAAGGTTTTTTTTTTAAGTGTAAGAAACCTTCATGAGTATTTTTAAAATTTCACTGTCTACTTTTCCCAGTTGAAATAGGTAATGTAGGTATTCAGTGTAAAACTTTGCTAATTAATTAAAAAAAATAACTTTGAGCAATTATTTTTTTCCACAACAACTGAGGCAATTTACAATCTGGTTGTTTATAGCATTTTTTAATTAAAAATGTGTTATTCTGTAACATCATGAAACAAAACAAAAAGATTAACCTGCCAGATTGAGTGCCTAGTACTCCAAATGAGGTTAGTACTAGACTCAATAGATCTGGAACATACATACAATAATGCTAAAAACCTTACATGGTAAAGTAGCACCTATTTAATGTCACTGAATATTATGTACTTGTAAAGTAGGTTTATTTTTTCTGCAATACATCTCCACGCAGTAGTACACAGACATGCTTGTGCTTACAGCAGGCTTTCATCTTCCCAGGTTCTGATTCTGACAAACTACAGCCCCTTCTTGAATAACTACAGCTCTACCGTTTCCATACTTACCATTAATATATAATTTTCAAAGTATGAAATGCATGAAGCTGTATTTCTCCACACAACCCCACGGAACTGAGGAAGCGAGGAATAAGTGGAAACTAGCCTTAGCTTTATTGCACTAGAAATGACTAGATGAGTGAGTCTACAGGTGAACTGATTCTTATTCATCTTTCAGTCTCTTGAAATCTTAACATGAGATAAAAATATATGCCAGAAAAGCATTAGTAACATGAAGAGTGCCACACAGCCTGTTGACTGTCTGCAGAGCCAAATCCATTCTTCCATTATAAAAGATTTCAGTTGTAGGCTTACAAGAACTCGGTCCTCCAGGGCACGAATACAACCCAGCAAAGGCTTCACAATGAGATATCCAGCTGAAGCACCAACTAAACTCATTGTCACCAACTTAGCAGCAGTTATGATTTCCACTAGATCAGAGCATCCACTGTCTTGCAAGCCCTACAAGACTGTTTATTTTCCTTAGTTTTGTGAATGCAGCTAGCAGAACTTTACATACCAAACCAGTCGTTTTTAAGAGTAAAGGAAGTACCAGTGAACAGTTTGTGCATTTAAGCAACCTGTACATAGATACAAAAAAATGAATCCGTGTTTTAAATGCTTTTCGTTGTATAACCAACATATCATGAAGTACTTGTAAATAAAACTGGAGAATCAAAAAAAGTATACGAAGGACAAGCATATGCAAATATGCTCCTCTGCAACTTGGAGAGATAAGCACTTAATATAAGACAAACAATCAGAATTTTTGTTCTTTCAAGCTTCTACTGCAAATTCTAGGTAATTTCTGTATCATGTGCTGAAATACTATTTACCAACTAAACAGGACTGAAACAACAGTGGACTCTGACTTCTAAGTAAACTAGTCCCCATCCCATCTCCCCCTGCTTTTTAAATAGGAGCACACAAAATCTTCTGAGAAAGTAAAATGTCTTTCAAAACTATTCTGGCGCCTCTGGAATTTCCTGATTTTCATTCAAAATTTCAAGCAGAAAGTATTTCAGTATTGTTTAGACTTTTCAAAATGAGACAAACCATTTCTTTCTGCTACTCTGGAACCCGTCACGGTGGTTCCTTGCATGTTCTCTTGTAAGTGGAGTTTACGAGCAGAGGAGGGGAGTTGTATCAGGTATGACACTGGTCAACTCTATTAAACTGGGTGAAAAGGGATGAGCTGCTGCTGCTTTCTTTATGACTGCACTTGGGGCTGGGCAAACAGGTACCGCTTGCTTTAGACCTAACAAGTGAAGCGTGTAGAAAAGACGTTGAGCGAATCTCTCATGCCACTTGAACCTTCATAGACAGAAAAACAGCTCTGGGGATTTGGTTCTCTAATTTGGTAAAATCAATCAGTAACTCCTTATTAAAATGTTTTACTACGCACAGGAATTACGGGCAGATTTCATTTGTTATGATTGCTGAACTGCATTCTCCCATGATCGGTATGTTATTGTGCATTTTTTGTGCAGATGCCTGGAAACTAGAGATTAATGCTGGCTAGAGAAAAAAAAAATCCTTAAAAAAATTACACAAAACCCCACAAAATGCATATTTGGAATAAACATAATAATTTTTTTGAAGTTTCCCCCAGAAGAATACTACATAAAGATTACAGCCCAGAGGAATGTATGTATAAATTTTTGGCTTGCTATGTCTGAAAATATCCCAGACTTCACTGTTCCTCTGAAAGCACGCCATGAACAAGGTGGCTACACATTAAGCTGGTGCAGCTCACTGCCTGGGACCCCTTTACTGTTTTGGTTCTTCCCTGAAGAAAGACTATGAACTTGAAAAAAAAAGGAATAAAACTTTTAAGAATGTCTTCGCTCTGATTCTAAAAGAATATTTCAATCATTATTTAAAAGATACTTCTCCCCATAATACTGTTCAGATGGAAAATTTCCTGACCATTCTCCCAAGACTGAGAATATCCAATCTTTCTACTACTAAAAAACCCACCCCAAACCCCAGCCTTTAAATGGTCACTCTTACACTTCCTCCTCTGGACTGAATGCACACAAACATGTTTTTGCAAAGGCAGTAAAATTAACCTAGTATATATTTATTCCTAGATACCCTAGGAATAAAACATATGGTTCCCAGGATCCTAGAGCTCTAAGGTCAGATTAAAGTCTGCTACACCTACTGAGAGCAGCTGCTCACATGAGTAGTTAGCTGAAGCTTCCTTTTGAACCATCGCACTCTTGATCACTTATTAGGAGGAAAAGCTTCAGATCTTCACTGAAGACCCTTTCTAATATTCTTTTACTTCTGATGAATTATTATCTTATCGTTATTTTAGGTTTGTATTTTTAATATAACTTTATGTCTCAGGCTACTTTGTTTCTGATTATATACCAAATTTTCAAGTAAACTTTTAGCAGAAACGAACCTATATTGCTGCATGTTTCAGTGTACAGTGAATTCTTCCAGAGATGTGTTTAGTGTAGAGAAGTAATGCAAATTCCACCATCTTTGGAGTCATGTACTCCTCACACTTGGGGTGGATATAAGCCAATTCAGTCTGAGAATACAACTCTACACATCACATATAAGCATACAATGTGTAATACTACACAGTTTGAGGTTGATCACAGATGAAATTAAAAAATAACTTAGTCTAGGGAATACTCTACAAAATGACTCTGCACAGCTGGATACTCCTGATACTTAGAACTGACAACCATAAACCCCAGGCAACAGCTGTAGTTCAGTATGACAAAGGTAACTAATTGAAGTCATTACAAGTTTCTACACAGTCGAGACAGGTCTAAAGTATTTTAACAATTTGCAGCACATCCTCTTTAATGTCAGCTGGCAAGAAATCTAGGTTCTCAAAGTTTTAACAACCTTTTAAAAACATGTTAGTTTAGAGCTCCACAGAGTCTAACTGAGCCATAGGTGTAGTGAAGAGTGGATGCCCATGATCAGTGTGTGCCATCTACCTGTGGCAACAGCCCACCAAGAATCCGCAAGGAGACCATTCCGAAGACTGACACCACCATCACCCCTCAAGTAAGTGATCAATCAGTCCTTTCTATACTGCCTGTACCTGCAAAGACAAGGAATTATCTAATTATAGCTACAGTCCTAGTCTGTTCCTCTTGGGGTGCAGAACCTCTTGGAACATTTGCAATTCTTCTTTTTTGCCCTGAGGAATCAAAATGATGACTACCACTGTACAGATCATAATTGAAAGGAGGACTTTGCACTTGCTCATAAAACTGAAGAACCACCACCTCCAATAAACTGCCTGAAAAAACCAAATCTTAATTAGTCCCCTATAAATTTGTGTAAAAATAAAGGAATTACTTCATTCATACTTTTTCAGGGGAGACAATTTTTACTTATAATTTAGGCAAGCAAAGGGCCATACAGAATTATAGATTCAAGTACATCTCACACAATATTAATACTAAATAAATAGGGGTTTAGTTAAAAAAAAATAACTAAAAATTAGCCAGTTATATGAAATAAAAGCATAACATCTCCAAAAAAGTCCATTAATTTAGAGAAAAGAATCAGTAAGCTTAATTCAGGAGCATAATTAGATTCAGATAACAAAGGCCTCAACAAAGGCTGAATTAAGATGAAGTACATGAGAAGGTTATGCTTTTTCAGTCCTTACCAGGCTCTAACAGCTACCATAGAACAGCAGGAAATGGAACACGAAACATACTGTTCTTTATCTAAGCTATGGTTTTGTTCACTGTGTTCGAAGATTCCCAACAGCAATCAAAGTGATGGTCTTTGTCCAGCAACTAAACACGCTGCATGACTTGGCAGATCATCAAAATATTCCAGGAGTAGAGCTGCAGGAATACTGAAATGCAAATAGCCTTCAATTGCTGAGCTCTGGTAAGAGAAATATAGTCCCTGTTGTTCTCTGTGTATCTCTTGTCTGAGTCTTATCAAGCTGTGACTTCCAATCAATTATTCTAATTTGAATGCAAACATAAATTCATGGGCTGGATGCACTAGAAAGCTCTGATAGCTTGTGCTATTGTTGTGTCACAAGTGAGCCATAGGCTATTCTCAACCAGCTAGCCAATATTACCCTATGACTGCTGTGTTTCACAAGGACAATTCAGTGTAGCCATAGCATAACAGCATAATGACTCTAAATTTGTGTTTTTACAAATAAGAAGCTCAACCTCGAGTCTGAAAATGGCATCTACATTTAAAAAAAAGAAAAAAAGTCATATTAGAATATATGTGATTGTGCCAACAGCTGTAAAAACCCAGTACAATTTAGGTGTGGTTCTTTAAAGACGGGGGGGGGGGGGGGGGGGGGAATTAGTTTCCACATACAAATATGATAGCTATCTGTAAAAACTTTTTTTTTTTAATCAGAAGTGCTGAGTATCATCTGCCCCTCCAAACTGAGGAATAATTTTGTGAGTCCAGCATTTAATTAATATAACTTGCAATGTCAGTAGCTTGAAAGGCCGTCAAGCTAGTAAAATGTTATCTTCCTGACTGATACTTGCAGCAATTAGCTAAAATATATACCTAATGTGCTACCCTCATTAAAAAATTGCGAAGATCAACAGAAAACAAGCACAGATGCCCACAAATTACTCAGCTGACACCTAGAATAACAGTACTGATCAAGACTCTAACGATACCAGTTTTCTTGTAGAGCAACTGGCTATCCACAAACACCTCTGCATTGTGGATGTAAGAATCTGAATTCAAACATGTTCTCCTATTTATTAATGAGGGATTTCAGAAGTGCTTCTAGGGCACTACTTGAAGAGTAAACCGAATTATGCACAAGTAAATGCATTTCCCCAGCTGTAAAGACAAAACAGTTGTCATTTAACTTAGTTGTGCTTACCAAATGTGTCACTTCAGCAGCTCTTTAAAGATATGATAGAATCAGCACCCCTCTTTAGAGTATTAGAAGATTTATTATAATCAAGTTTTCTAGAACTTGCTTCAATTGTTTAAGCCTGCAGAGTCAACTACAGCATCTTCTTAAATTACTACCTATGTTATCCAATCAATTTTCAGAGCCTATAAAGTGGCTGTTTTGATATTCCCATACCATATCATTATTTCCAACTAAAGACAACCTATGTTTTGTTCTTTTCTGTTACACTGCTGATATGTATTTTAAGTTGTCCTTATCCCTTCAAGACTTTGATTTCTTTTTGTCATAACTAAGGATCCGAATTTCACTCATTACTTAAAACAGTTTAATCATTGAAAATAAAACAATTTAAGATGACTGGTACAAAAATTATTGCAGGTAACATTGTTTTGTCTAACCACTCCACCCAAAGAGTGACAAGAAATCGTTAAAAGCTTTCATAGAAAATAGTCTTTCAGGTTCCTAAAGATATAAAAATTGTGGGTATGTTTGTCTTTATCGTCACACTTCTTTTTTTTTCCCCCCAAATGAAAAGTATCTCTTGTGTAAAGCAGAAAGCAATTTTAAATCACTCAAGGCTCTTTAGAGAAACCATGACAGGTTTTTTTTTTTTCCCCATGGTAAATTTTTAGCATTGTAATTCTACCTCTTTGCATTTGTGAAGGCTGCAAGAAGAAAATGTTGAGAAATTAGAAGAAATGTATATTTATGGCTACTGATTTGATATTTAAAAAAAATAATCTTCACACATGTAGATACTGCCAAATCTGTATTTGCCTATGCAGAGTTTCATTCTTTTTTTTCAAACTATTTTAATAAGCAACCTGTATACCATCATCAAACATGACTTTGTTTTCTAAAAGGTTCTTGCTCTTAATATCACAGCTACTCTTCTTGGGAATGCTTTGCTCATCCAAGGTTAGATGTCTCCATTGAATTGTCCTCAGAGCTTTCAAAAGCAATGCAACAGTATGTGCTCGTGGCACGTTCCTGCCTACAGGTGAGCGACAAAAGGGTGCCTAATCCTTCCCTCAGGACATCTCCATGTAAATTGCAGATGCATCAGACTCCCAAGTAGAAAGGCAAACAGTCTTGAAACAAACATAGATTTGAGAACAAGAACAAAGTACATGTTTTTCCTTTGTGAGTTTGCATATATTTAACCATACACGATTGCCAAGCAGCTTAAACCAAAGCTTCGATCAATAATAAAGGCATGACTAGTAAGTGCACGTGTTAAAACCACACTGAGCACTTGGCAGATGGAAATTTTTCAAGGAAGCCATAGAAACAGCAGAAAGTGTAACATGCAAAAAATCCACAAGAAGGTAAAGCATCAACTAACTCAAAGTTATGCATGCAGTTACCCAAATGCACAGGGCATAAGAAGCTAAAGTAAGTCTTTAACAGACTTTGTTCTGCATATGTAAAAGGAAAAGTCTTTATTGCAAAGCTTTTTCTCATTCTTACATGGTTTACTTAGAGAAGAAGGGTATATTTATGGTGTAAGATATAACCCACTTTGAATGACACAGAGCTCGCTATTGAAGTAAAATGAAGATGAAGACAGAAGTAGGGGTTTTTTTAATCCAATAAAGGTTAGATGTCTGAAAGACATAATTTAACCACTAAACACCCCTGTTTCAAAGCATGGATAATTAATACTGAATTTAAATGAGTATTTAAGAACAGAGGGAAAATCCCATTAAATCACATTTCATTGAGGTGCCAGGACACACGCCAAAGTGTGCTAAGACTATGCTTGGTCCAGCAGAAGAAGTATCGCCCCTTTGTCAGAGAAGTATTTTTAACAGAAGTTCTTCTGTCAAATACAATGTTCTGAGCAGTCATAAACCATACTCCTTTGACAACCCTAAACACAGAAACCTCATGCTTGTGACCTGTTCAGATACTGCTCCTGTGATAGGTCAGTCATGTAGCACCTACACTAGATGATGGTCATCACCACTGGAAAGAAAGGCATATCCTGTTGCTTAGATACTATCGCTCTCCATAATGCTATCTATAACAACTCTATTGCAGGACAGGCTATACCAGAAGGCCACTGCTACCTTGTCTTTGGGTCTGGCTGAGATGGAGTTAATTCTCCCCATAGCAGCCCTCATAGCACTGTGCTCTGCATCAGTAGCTAGAAAGGTGTTGATAACACACCAGTGTTTTGGCTACTGCTGAGCAGTGCTGGCACAGCATCAAGGCTGTCTCCCCAACATTTTTGCCCCCCCCCTCAATGGCAGGCTGGGGCAGGGCAAGATCTCGGGAGGGGACATAACCAGGACAGCTGACCTAAACTAACCAAACAGATATTCCATACCATATGACATCAGCTCAGATATAAAAGCTAAGTAAAGGGAGACGGAAGGGGGGCATTTTTGTCTTCCAGAGCAACCACTACGCGTACTGAAGCCCTGCTTCCCAGGAAGTGGCTAGACATCGCCTGCTGATGGGAAGTAGAGGATAATAGCATTTGGTTTTCTTCGCTTTCGCACGCGACCTTGGCTTTCACTTTATTAAACTGTCCTTATCTTGACCCACAAGCCTTTTGTTATATTTTCTCCCCCCTGTCCAGCTGAGAAGGGGGAGTGATAGAGCGGCTTTGGTGGGCACCTGGCATCCAGCCAGGGTCAACCCACTACAGTCTCTTAAATTTTTCTTACCTAATTTCAGATAGTTTTCAGAATCTCTTTTAGGATGAGTAACATCAGAATGACAGGACTGTATCACTGCACCCCAACTAAATTAACAGAAACACTTCTGTGAAATTCTCACCTGTTCCAGCAGGTTCATTTTGTATATAGAAACAAGATGAAACAAAACTTGGTTTGTTTTTTTTAATAAAAACTTGAGAATAATAATTAAGTCCATTACACCCAGCATGTATTCTCTGCTGACTTAAGAATGAGAAAGAATGTGGTTTTGTATTATTGTCGATTTTTTTTTTTAATTCACAGTGCTTAAATAAGTGGTTAATATAAAGTATGCTTCATTATTGTTTTTTACTCTTTGTGCTTTATTTCCCAAACAACCATAGTATAAAAGCATTACCATTAAATAAATGTTCATCAAATGGTGAGTAGTAGGTTAACACTTTAAAGTGGTATTTCTTTCATATTATTTAGGTTTTTATGGTTTGTCTCATTGTTTAAAAAGTCCTATAATAAATTAGGTTCAGGCTTAATTTGAAACTATTTGAAGACACTCTTAAGAATCCCATTAATTTCAGTTTAGAGTGCCATACTGATATTTACCCAATCTTCTGGCACCTCTCCAGATTTATTATCTATTCAGCAAAGCACTTCTATTTATTTCACTAAGTTAACTACAAACATAAAAACTAGAAGGGCTACATAATCCTTCAACTTTTTTTTTTTCCCTACTCAATTTCTCCAAGTATCTCCTGATTTACTTTTTGACAGCAGCCAGTGACAAGAATAATTGCTTCCAATAATTATGCCACCATAATTATTATTGTCTAATGAGAACCCCACTTCAATAAAGTATTATTTCAGCTATTTGAGTCATACTTTTGTACCTATGCATTCACTTCTAAGGCCTACTTTTGTATTTGTTTCCTGGAAATTGCAGTCAAAAAATTATCAGAGTAATATTATTCAAAACTTTATTCACATAATTATTAGCTTTTAGGTTAACATATACTTTACTTATGTAAGGGACTAGTTATTTAAGCTGTTACCAGTAACTGCAGCACTAGGCCACTAGGCCAGTAATTATTTATAACTTAAATAACTGGAATCCGTTTATCCTGAAAAATCCTGAATAGGCCATCTGTCATGACTTCCTCCAAGCAGAGGTCAGATCTTAAGTCATGACTTTCATAATACATATCAGGAGGGGGGGCTATGAAAAAGGATTACTTGCAATACTATATTTCAGTTAGTTTAGTGGTAATGACTTTTTCATGGGCTTATTTAATCTTTATTAATAAGGCATCCAAATTTTCTGCCTTCAGCAGATCTGTTACAATTTTTCATCAAACATAATTTGGCTCTTATATCAACTTATTAGGTAGTGTACCCAGTTAATCCTTGATGATAACATAAGCCTTCTTCAAAATATTTAGCAGAATTTTCTTTAGTATAATGCATACAACTTAACTTTAATAAGTGTTTTAACAAGTACCTTCCAATAGAATATCAAATTTCCTCTTCTTCTAACTAATTTCAGGTCTGTAGTTGTTAACAAGAAAATAGCTGCACCTCAGTTTCCAGAGGTAACTTTGAATTTTCTGTCAACAAGCATTCAAATAATAAACTATTTCATGACTGTTCATCATTCACAGGATACCTACAAATTTGTATTGGTGCATATGACCATACTGCTCACTAATTAGGAGTAAATTCCTCACAAACATTATTTATTAAAAATAAAAATAAGCTAAACGCAGCCAGAAACCAATCCAACAAGTTTTATAAAATTATCTAATGGAACATGAAGGCAAATGACTAATGTTACTGACCGCTGAGCAAAAATAAAAACATTATAATACTAGACCATAATGATTTACTAATTATTTTCCATAGAGAATATTGGGGTTTGCTTCTTTGTGAGATGAAAACAATGCAGGACATGCAGTTATCAAAACCACAACTCTCATGGCTGTCAGTGAGCTAAGATTCATGCATATGCACGTCACATCTATAATATGCCATTCTTCACAAGCAATTAAAAAAAAAAAAAAATCAAAGATGTAGTATTTGCTGTGTTTGCTAATCAAAGTGTAAAACTAGGCACAGCATCACTCTCTCCCTTCTATTTCAAAATAACACTAAGACACTAAGCACAAAATAGGTATCCACCCTCTTGCAAGTATTTCCAAAGAACCTCAAGGAAAGAATACCAGAATACTGACAAAATGTAAAGTTATAAAACTGAGATCTTGAGTGTACAGCAGAAGACAAACACAGTCCTTGATGGCACAGCATTGCTCCCTGGCTCCCTTTAGTGACTGAACACAGAAAGGTTTACAACTCTGCCATGGCTGTGGTGCAGCAGCAGCTCGGGCAGCCAAGTCTCATCCTGTGCCACCCAGAAGGTTTGGTCTCTGCCTCTGACAATGCCCTGCAATATGTCATCTTGCAGTTACAACCTCCTCCGACTTTGCTGCCATGCATACTGCTTCCTTTTAGGCTATACTGAACACTGGTGCTGAAGTTGAGACAACAGCACGCAGTACAGCGTGGCGCAGGGATGCTCATGGCAGTTGTGGGATGTGACCTGGCACAGCTATGTAACACGGTGCTGTCCTTTACAAAGGTCCCGTTCCAAAAGCTGTGTAACTGCTGTACCGAATAGCAGCTCCATGGCTAAGTCATAAGCCTTGCCCTCATCAGAACCATTGCACAGTGGTGCAAGACCTCCTTAAGCTTCACACAGCTTATTATCAGGAGACTTATGTACAATTTTGAAATAGATACCATGCTACCCTAATTAGCTCATTGAGACTTGTAAGTACACCATTTCCCAATGTCATTCCATTCTCTCTTCTTCAAATGTATGAGTGGACTGAGAACACACTTGCTAAGTACTAGCTTAACAGATAAAATTTTATTAAGGACTCTTTCTCTGTATATAGCTCCACAGAAAACAAGTTTGCCTCAGGAAATAATGGAAAACAGAGATTAATGCAAAAGCACATGTAGGTAGTTGGCCTATATTCAACTTTAATACTTATTTAGAAAGCTAAACATAAAGAAACTAACCTTGAAAGTAAAAGTTGTATTTAACTGCAGGCCAGCCTCCCACAAAACTAGGGAGCATTTCAAGAAGTCTTGAGGGGAAAAAGAAATGCGCTGGTGAAAATACTTACATACAGGCTGGCTTGTTATTGCTACTGAAGTACTTATTTTAAAAGACTCCAAGCACAAAATGAAGATCCCAGCCCCTCCCTCAGCTTTTGCAATATCTAGGGTAAGTCCATGTCAGACCCCTGATAATCAGGTGGAAGTAGATAGGAATAAGTGAAAGACAAATAGAAAACCGCAGACAAGATACTCAGTGGGGTCAAACATGCTCATTTGTGATGTGAAAAATGGGAAAATGAAATGTGCACAGAGCATGTAATAAAGCAAAGCAACAGGAATAGGAATCTTAGAGCCCAACATGACAGTGGTCTTTGCACACTTTCTTATAGCTGAACTTCCATGGGCATGTTTAAAGGCTCATTAATCCACTTTGCAAATCTTTATGGTTGAGTTAAGAAGTGAAGGACAGTCTGTTAATCTTGTGTCCTTGCTGAAGCTATGTCACATTTTAAAGGATTAGGACCTCCCCAGGCTGACAGAGAAGATGTGCCAGTATGTTTAGCATGACAACCCATTTATCTGTGCCAACAAAGCGCTACGACATGGTGTCCTCAGGAAGGGACAGACTATTCTCAGACACAGAATATATTGATACCCTGTGTATATATTTACTTAAGTCTTTACTGACAACCCATGGGACTGCAGTTTGCTTAGAGCGTTAACAGATGCTGTTAATACAGATTAATATTATGCATTTTGTATGTCTTACATTTCCTGCACTGCAATAGAAAAAACATTTGCACTAAGAATATACCTCTACCTGGTATCTAAATCACACCATCAAGCAAAACAGAGTTTTTATTTTTGCTTTTTTTTTAAATGACATTTAAATGAAAGTTCCATCATAAGACAGAAAGAAATACATCCTTCTGTCACCGTATATGCAAAATTTCATCCCAGAAAGTTCTTTTCCCACCAAGTAAAAAGCCCACATAAGTGGCAGTGTAGAATGAAGGTGCCAGCTCAATTTGCTTTTTGGTGGAGCAGTAGCTCTACTACAGAAGGAATACTTTTTACAGTTTTACAGAAAGCACTATATCGTCCTTAAAGTTACAAGAGTATCAAAAAAGTCCTGAAATAGAAACAACACTGGGAATTAAAATATGTTTTGCTTCATGTAAGCTCAGTACCAGTACGAAGAGGCATGGTATCAAAAGTGTGAAAATTACACATTTTCTTTGCTTACCACTAACTGCTCCCACACTGAAGAAAAAAAAAAAAGTACTAGAATGTACATTTTTCACATTCAGAGACTGGTAAAATAATCAAAATGTACAGAGAAGAAAAATGTCAAGCGCACCCTTTAAACACTATGGGAGTTTACTAATTAGGGTCTCCTCCAGTATAGTTACTACAGTAATGTCAGGGGATGCTGATTCTATAAATCTAATTAAATGTTAAGATGACACTATACAGATATACTTTATTGACAACCACTAATCGGTCCAGGCAATTTATCAGGTCAGCAGAAAGCTATCACAAGCTTACAGTGTAAAACATACGGCAGTAGAACAAAATAGTTCTACTAAACAGTCGACTATCCAAAACATGAAATATTTTATGCTCACTCATTTTTGTCCCTCCTTTTAGGAAGAAAGATATTTGAAATAAAATTTCTATCATAAAGTAATTCATTTATAGTAGTGGGAATTCTGGGTTCCAAAATTTAAATCTTTTTCTTTCAAGATAAAGAACTAACAGGAAACAATCAGTAGCATTCCCAGCACGGCATCAATTTAAACTCCCTGCTAAGAATTTAGACTCATCATTCAGTCTATATTTGTACAGAATAATTAATTTTTTGCCTTCATTCATCAAGCAGCACGTAAATATGTTAAATATTCTTCTCAAAATGAAGCAGCAGGTCAATCTTCTGATTTGTGTCAATTAGCCAGAACCAAACCAAGACTGCTTGGTAGGTGACAAGCAAGACAGGTAGACTCTTATTCCCAGTAACTGTGCCCCACTGACAACTTTGCTGTTTCTCTATCCTTCTGTGATTGTTTGGTTAAGAACAATAGTTCTTGGAGGGAAATCTATTAGGATCTTTTAAACATTTCTAAGCTACTTACAGAAATTACCCATAGTTATCACCAAAGACCTCTCTAGTAGATTTTGAACTAATCATATATTCAGAATTGATGAACTACACATTGCTAATGAAATAATTATGATAAAAACATTGTACAATAAGTCATCACAGAGCTATTGTTGTCACAAATCTAAATTTCAGACATACACTTAACCTAATTCTGAAGATCCAGTATATCTAAATATTTATGTTGCAAAATCTAGCTTCCAACAAGCATAAATTAAGTTATCCATTAACTATGCTTACTGTTTGTTTTATAATGGGGAATCTCAGATTAACAGAAAATTGGTTTAATTAGTTTTGAACATATGAAATAGCTTTGCTTGACAGTTTGCTAGTAGTGAAGCATAACTATATTCACAACAAACAAAAGCCACAATAAAGTTTAAGTTATTCTGGACTATTGCATGGTATGGTTTTGATCAGTTAGTACTCACACAGACATGAAACCTAGCCTCGACTCTTTAGCTTCACATAAGAACTGGAGGTTGCCTAAGCAATTCCTGCTGTGACTACCTTTAGAAAAAACACCAGTCTTCAGAACTATTAAGCTAGGCACCTTCAGAATGAGCTAAATCTAAAACAAAACAGATAACTATGAGGTAATAGGGAAGAATGAGTAGAATCCTAATAAGGTAAATCCTACTTCTTTAACCCCTTACAGTTCTTGGTGGAAAGTCAACAGTATAATGAACAAAGAATAGAAATTACTATTCACCTGGACTCTCAAAGAACTTTAGGACATAGCTTCCTGAAAAAGGTATTTAAATAAGTAATCACGAGCAGTAGGCAAAATTCTGTGTTGGACAAAACCATGTCTCAGTTAAGCAACAGTAGGCAGGAATAAATGAGCTATTTCTATTGTGAAAAGAAAACAACTTCAAGGTTTTACACTAGGGTCTTCCAATTTTGAAAATTAGGAATTTTCACTTGAAGGAAGTCACTGAAGCTGACAAATCAAACAATAAGTCGAAAAAACCCACCAAAATTATAACAGCCTATAGGTGCACTATAACCTCATTAGTTCTGGGGTCACACACTGCTTTTCCTTGCATTACTTCATACCCAATGGAAAATAACCCCTTAACAGAGAGGAGAAAAAAACAGAACATGAAAACATGTTTACTGTACTGTCCAGATCCTTCTTCAAAACATGAATTTTAATTTCCTCATAGGTTTTACTATAGCATTAATAAACACACAGAAAACTCTCCATTATCCACATGCCATTAACCACGCAGGTTACAAATCAGTTGTGCCTCTGACGCAGTCACAGAGTTGGTCTTTGTGCAGAGACAGCCTGGCTCTGAACACTTACTTTTGCTGACATATGACATGACTGCAGCCATACGGGTTACAGGCCTGGAAGCAGTTTAGGTGTGAAATGGCCATTAAGCAAGTCCTCATCCAAGCTGACTTCTGAAAAGCCACCTGAGCATTGCCCTTCCCAGGAGCCACGGTGTGCGAAGGTTTGCTAGCAAAGCTACAGCATGAACTCGTGAAGCCAGCTGAGGCCACGCTGCACCTGAGCAAAACTTATCTGACGCTTGAGGCACCAGAAAATTTTGTGAAAGGATGCCCAAGCATTCCTATATGAATCTGTTTGAGTGAAGATGCGATTACTAGTTCTCTGCAGGTCAAATTCCGTTATGCCCTGGTGATGTATTATCCCAGTTTTCCATTATTCCAGACAACGGAAAACTGATTGCTACTTGCCAAAGTTTATGTAAATTAGTTTTACAACTCAAAAAAAATCATTCAGGTGACAGCTCAGAATTAAGCTTCTTTTATTTTTCTGATTCTTGTGAAATATAGGTACCTACCTCTTTGCACTCCTGTACACCTTTTAAGGGAAAATGCTTCTACTAAGTACTTCTCCAGGATTTATGCAATGAGCGACCTTTACTGGGACTGGATGGAGCAAGAATTAGGAAGGAAAATTTCCTCCCTCAAGTATTCTCTCTCTTTGGCTCTTTTATTGGAAAAAATATATTAACATTTATCCTTTAATGGCATTTTCATTAATGTTAAAGCATTGATTTTAAACTCATGACATCCATAAACTTTATTTGTGAGGTCTTTCATAGATATGTGATGTTACTTTGTTTTTTACCTCTGCAACATACACTATTTTATACTGCAAGGAAGGAGAAGAAAAGCTGCCTCACAATAATAGTCATATCTTTCCATTCCTACCATATTCAGGAGGCTAAAGCAGTCCTGTATGTAATTTACAAAGCCTAAAGGGGGACCAGTAGAGTTGCAGTTTCATTTTGCCCAACAGCTTTTTCCTTGTCACTTTGCAACATGTCATTAAGAGATCTGACCTGAGCTGTCAGGAATCCTCCAGTCACCAATAGAAATTTAAAGTTTTGTGGCTTTGAATTTCCACTAATCTTTAATTCTAGATTGAAATCTTGGTGCAAACCCTTAATATTATGCATCTTCCCCAGCTATCTAGTTCCACTAGATCTCTGAATTTTTAAATGGCTTTGTTCCCTCTGAACAGTTTTGCACAGCATGAGGAACATATGGGCTTATGCATTTAAGAAGGGTTTCTAAGAGTTTGAAAAAAATAGATATCTCATATTTCAAGATTATGTTTCACCTAATTAAGCAAATCTATATTATTTGGTTCAAGAACTGACTCAATGAAATCTGTCGTTCCCCGAATTTCAAGGATCATGTGAGCAGGGCATTTGAGTGATAAACCCATGGGAACACAGCTGGTGATTTTACAACAAGTTTTGAAGGCTATGGAAAGTGTAAACTTCATCACCTCTACCACATCCTACAATTTATGTGTCACATAGAAGAAAAAAATCTGCTCCAGAAATTAAAAAAAAAAAAACAACCAACAAAAAAATCCACATAATTATGTTTGTCAAGAAATTTCTCAGCTTAGCAGGAGAAATAAATTCAGTAACCAATCTGAACAGTCTCTAGCTTCAATAACTTTAAGAGACATCTAGTATCAGAGATTAGGGTTTGGTATGGAAACAAAACAAAACAAAAAAAACCCCACCAAAAAAACCAAACAACCACTAATTTCTGAAAAAATACATCCACAGTTCAATTTTTTTTTTTTGGTAGTGATCAAGTAATATCATATATTATAATCTTCTGAGGAGGGGATCATTTCTCTCAGAACAGACTAATATGCTGATATAAATGTACCTTCCCCTGTTATTAAACTTGATTTCAGCTCATATTAAGAAAAAATTATTTTCTAACACAAAAATCTTTTCTAGGGTGAAACAATTACATTCATTTTTGTATGAATTACCATTTCTATTAACATAAGTTAGAAATTAATAAGTTGTCTTGATAGCCTCTCATTTGACACACCTTCCCTCTCTCAGATATCGAAAATAGATAAAGCTGATTAATATAAAGGTACTTGGCCTCTCTCCTATAATGTAAATCATTAGCTCCTTGCCTCATTTGAACAACATTTGAATAATCAAGGATTTTAACAAAGTAAAAAATTGTATTTATGTAATTCATATTAAAGAATTCAAAGGAACTTGTATCACAACGGGACAATGCTAAATCTCTTGCCTGAACACACTTCTGAGCAAAGACTTCCATATTCTCTCTGCTATAACCACAAGACTCAGCAAACCTAGTTTGCCTGAAGTATGGTAAACATCTCTTCATAAAAGGACTGGAAGAAAGTACACAGCAGAAGGCACAGCACTGGCCTAACATTCTAAATATTAGAAGAAGCATCAACCTTATGTATTATAATATTGACAGTCTCTGAAAAAATGAAAGATCAGAAATCAACATTCTATCCAGCTACTCTAATTTAAACACACTAAAATATAACACCTCTTGTGTGATGATTCAGACAGTATCATAACAAAATTATTAGCCAAAGCTACAATTTAGAACGCATTTAACTGTAAATGTCTTCCTCTTTGAGGCAGTCTTGATTATCTGAAACCTCTACCTTTTGAGCTGATACTCAATTTCTACCCAGCATTCTCTTGAAATCCTTTAACTCAAGTTTTAAAACCCTGAAGTAGTGAAATACATTTTCTTGCGGCATATTTTTGAACAAGTTCAAAGCCAACAGAGGCAGGGTGAGATTCGGCAGGAAAGCACATCTTTGGTGAGGAGAAACTTAGATCTGAAATGAAGAGCAAGTTGAAATCTGGCCTGGAAAATAAATACTTTGCCAAGAGGCCCAGCTGTAAAAGAATCAGGAATGGTAAGTAACAGTATATATGAGCAGATCTATTTCTCGCTTGTTGTATATGCTGACTATGTTCTTCCTTACACTCATGACTACGTCCACATATACGTTAGGAGGAACAAAACCCAAACTTCTGGGTGGGCACAGCACAACGACAAAAGGAAAAAAAGATGTAACATTTCTGTTAGCGCACAGCACAGTGAGATGACGGTTTGGAGTAAGAAAAGCAATAATCAGAGCTTATGAGAAACCTGTTTTCCAGGCCCTTTTAGCAATAGGCTAGCCACTTCTGTAAGGCAAATTTTTATAAATAGTAGAGTTATCAGTGTAGTTTAATACTTCAATGTTTTACAGATTGATAAAATTTATAGCATGTTCTGTGTGAATATGTGTTACCCAACATTTTGTAAGGAATGGAGAAGACAGGAAACTGAGGAAGAAAGATACAAAAATTGACCAGTCCAAAAATGAAGAGGTGTGTGCTTTTTCACTTAGTGATCACATTCAGTGGATGCCTTCCATGGTGTTCCTCTCTTACTCTCCTTACAGGATTTATTTAATACTTTCTCAGCAGTAGATGAACATTGCTGAAAATAGGATCTGTAATGCACTCCACAACTTGCAATCTCGTTTCAAATTTGGCATGCTGACAGCAGCAAGCCAATCCTATAGTGAAAGTGACTTTTTTTTAAAAACTCTTACTTACTCCTCTTGAGATATTCCACTACTGAAAACATTCAGATGGCAAAGTTGCTCAGTTAAGTATCACAAAGCAAATAGGTAAGTAGTACAAAGTTTAGTTATACTACGATTTGTTTCTGATTAGAGGCAATAAAAATGGTGCTGCAGGCTCAGCGTTTCTTTTCAGTGTTTGCTATGAAATGTTAAATACTATGTAATTTTTTTCCAAATGCAAATGCTAACAAATCAGCCTAGGGTTTGAAAAGAAGCTCCTGTCTTCTCATGCATTATCCAAAAAACCCAACACATTACAGAATGCTCTCTCTTCATACCTTTGCAATTCTACTGTTTTTCACACAGATGAAAGCATCTGGAATTTAGTAAATAAATATTAACTGCACAAAAAGACCAGAATCAAGCCTATGTCTTTGTATTGTCTTCTGTTTTAACTGTGCAACTAAAAGTCATTAAACAGGAATTAAAAAAACAAGGAACTTCAAGTGCAAAACTCAGTGGCCCTCCACATAAGCTTACAGTCCAATAAAACAAAACTTGGGGCTGAAATGAGAGATTGGTGAAATGACAGTAAATTACTGTGTGATAGATGATTGCATCACAGGTAACAGATAGGGGAGGGGGCAACTACAGACTGGAAAACACTATGGGAAATATATCAATGCAGTCATCCCTATATATGTAGGAACAATTCTAGGGACGCTCTGAGACTGGACTCGTGCATCTGTTTGCATATACCTACATAAAGTTGTCACAATCAATACTGACCTCATAGTAAAAGGTAAGCAATTGACTGAGAAGCACAGCAAGTACTTTAAACTGTTTTTAACTATTCAGAAAATTATTTTCAGATATTTCTGTATGTTGTTTTATATGTTCTATATTTAAGATAGGAAAATTCCATGTTGCTTTCACACAGTCATGAATACCAATGGCAGGGAATTAAAGATGACAAAAAAATCATAGATAACAAAATTATTACCACCATGATTGCTATATAGCTCATTCATTCAAACACAAAGCAAAACATGGCTACAAATAAACTCTTCAAAAGCACAAGTTCATTATTCAAAAAGTCTTTAGATCACGTTAACCTTTCACATAATATCTCCCTCCTCTTCTAAAAATGTAGTCCACCAGAAATAAATAAATAAATAATTGTATTATTATTCAAAACTACCAAAAGTCGTGGTTTAACCCCAGCCAGCAACTAAACACTATGCAGCCGCTCACTCACTCCCCCCCCACCCAGTGGGATGGGGGAGAAAATCGGGAAAAGAAGCAAAACCCACGGGTTGAGATAAGAACGGTTTAATAGAACAGAAAAGAAGAAACTAATAATGATAATGATAACACTAATAAAATGACAACAGTAATAATGAAAGGATTGGAATGTACAAATGATGCGCAGTGCAATTGCTCACCACCCGCCAACCGACATCCCGCCAGTCCCCGAGCGGCGATTCCCCGCCCCCCCTTCCCAGTTCCTATACTAGATGGGATGTCACATGGTATGGAATACCCCGTTGGCCAGTTTGGGTCAGGTGCCCTGGCTCTGTCCTGTGCCAACTTCTTGTGCCCCTCCAGCTTTTCTCGCTGGCTGGGTATGAGAAGCTGAAAAATCCTTGACTTTAGTCTAAACACTACTGAGCAACAACTGAAAACATCAGTGTTATCAACATTCTTCGCATACTGAACTCAAAACACAGCACTGTACCAGCTACTAAGAAGACAGTTAACTCTATCCCAGCTGAAACCAGGACAACTACTTAAATCGCCCAACGTCTTTGACATCTCCATCCTGCCCTTCAAAAAACCCCAAACCCTCATAAAAAACAGATGCATTTGTAAATGTCTTATTTTCTTAAGATTGTGTCTTACATTGTTTCTGATCTAAATGGAGAATATCACGGTATTCTGATCATGGAGAATATCTTCATCCCCTATGAAACAGGGGAACTACCAACCAAAACATAACTTCTCTATTTTTAAATATAATGTTGTAAAAGCAAAGCAACTACTGAAATCAAAGGAAGAAATGTTCACATAAACTCCTTGCAGCAGTGTCCCAAAAGTTTTATTTGAAATGTCTTCTGAGAGCTTCAAACAAACACAAAATGTATTGTATTCTGAAGCAATAAATGCAGTATCTCCAAACACAGCAAACATCGATCCACTGTAATATCTGAACAACTCTTTCGAAACAAGAAGTGTTTTCCTTAAAAGCCACAACTTGGAATTAAATACAAAACCCAGTGTTTTGCCAAACAAAAGGTCCCACAGACCTTACACTGAAATTAGACAAACTGAAAAAATACGCAATCCCATTTGAGGATTACTTATGTTGACTCACGTAATGTTTTGTTAACTTTTGTACAATTCTGTATATCTAAAGAAGGCAACCCTTCTCAGCAAAGTTAGAGACGTGACACAATTCTATATTTTTTAGTACTATCAATAACTATTGCTATCAACAGTATATGTCTATACTATGATCTATCAGAGAAGTACAGAAAGCAAGCTAGTTTTAAAGGTTCAGTCCAGCTCTGCAAGAATTTGGTTGCTTCTTACGTAAGCATAAGTATTCCATAATGGATACAAAGGCCAAGATTATCATTGTATAATCAAGATCCTGGATTTCAGCACTTCTCCCCAGAAGGATCCATGAAGTTGTAAATGCAGAAGTTGTAAAGGCATTAATATTAATGAATTACCCTCTGCCAGTCCAGACTGCTCGAAATAACTTCAGCTTGCACAGAGCTTAGCGGGGGAGGAAACCATCTTTAAGCTGGTGAGTACATACTGGAAGAACCCATCATGGAAGACTGCATGTCCAAGAACTGCTTTTCACATAGGCACTCAAAGGTGTTGTGGAATTAGTGAAATGTGCTAACAACAAAAGGTAGCCAATTTGGGTGGGTTTTTTGTGGTTGTGGGTTTTGTTGTTGCTGCTTTTTAAATCAAAACAGGTTTTATTAGTCCTTCCTCATCAGACCGACACAATTCAACCTAATAGCCTCTTTATCACTATTTTGACCATTGGCCATATCAGTAAGCATGAAGCAGAATGTCAGGAAAATACGTAGTCTAAAAAGTACAACAGAAACAAAACATTTCCAAACCTGAATGCCATTTTTTATTTCAGTGCCAGGTAGTGGTTCTTGTACTCTTATTTTTTACACCATCATCTAAATGATTCAGACATGAAAAAACCCACAGAAACAAAAGCTTCTCAATAGATTAAAACCTAGCAAGAAAGCTGAAACAAATGGAGACAGCACTTGCAAAGTCCTTGTGTTTGTCAGATCACTAAAAGTGCCAGTGTTAAAACCTAGACAAATAAAACCGGGAAAAAAAAAAATCTTCCACTGAGTCAGTGGAAGACATTTCAAGAAGTTCACACATTTCTGACAGTATTGCACTCATGGGGCATGATGAGTACATGGTAAAAATGCTTTCCTTTTTTTTTCATACGCACCTAGTAAGAACTGTACTCACAGGATTTAATGAGGAGTTTCTTGAATGTCAAAACTTAATCTGCTCTTTTACTAATAATGTTTACATGGTAACATCATACAGAAATTTTACAATTAGCATGGGACTTTACACATGCAATACCTCTCCCAGTCATACTGGGAAGAAGTTCACTTTTCTTCACTACAGAAAAAAAAATTATAAAATCATGGTTCTTCTCCTCCTACTGCTGATTTCTACCAGTAGATTGATTAGATATCATCAGCTGCACAACCTTCTTTCCAAGGGAAGGAAAACCACTCAGCTGTTCACATCACCTTTTTCCTTCCTTTAGAATAACAAAACACCTGAGGCCAAGCTAGTGGGAGAATTACAACTGCCCATAATTTATGTCAAAGAGAGGACAAGGAATAAAACCATATTTCCAGGAATAACAATATCTCTTCTAAGCCTTTCAGAAAGAAAAGGCAACATCAGGAATCTGCATATCTCCTATGGTTTACCAGCAGCCTTACTGTGAGATAGTATTAAAATGTATATTATGTAAGTACACTAATGGGGATAAGAGGGTTGCTTAACCTTCCAAGATAATTATATCTAATCTAGTTTCTTGGAAATACGCTAGCACAGACCAATTACAGTAGGTTCTCACTGGTTTTCTTGCTTATAAAATCCCTTCAATATGCCCCTTCAATATACAATCTACATTCTGAACTACTTCAACAAAGAAGCAAATGTATTTCAGAGTAACCTAGAAATGAAGAATTTAGTGTCCCGATAACCATCACTCTTTCCTTAATTATTCACTCAGTTCACACTTTCTGGTTGTTAAATTCTAGCAAACATGAAGAGCAGTGTATCTGGAGCACTGTTAGGCTTGGAGAATGTCTCTGCTGAATTCAGTTCATTACTTTCTAAAAAGGGAAAGAAAACACAAATGAAATTTATGCCTTTACATAATAATATGAAGCTTCTCCAAATCACTATGGCTATGCCAAAACCTCAGATTTTTAAAGGAACTTAGTACCTAAATGTCTGTCAGAGCACTAAAAGGTATTTGGGCACCAAAATATTTGGCTCATCTGAGCCTAACTCTCATCAGTTCCTGTAAATGGGGTACAGTTACTTAACTTAGGAATACAAACTCAAATGATACCCTTGCATGTTCACTATTGCAGGCCCTATTTACTCCTTTTATTGTTCTGATATTCTATTACCTTAATTTGGGTCTAGATTTTGGGCTCACATCACATCCTGAATATAAGGCAGTGAAAGTACTTTCACAGTCCAGAACCCAACTACAGCCCAAACTTCAAACTTTCCAAGTCTGGACTTCAGTGCTCTTGGTGAGGCTGCAGAAGCTGAATTCTGCATTAGCTGTGCAAGCATTTTTTGGCTCTGCTACTTCGTTCCATGTTGACTCCATGTTCACACAATCATAAACAGCCAGGGATCCACTGACTTTGTTTTGAGCAGAAAACTGAGCTGCTTTCATGGCTATGTTAGAAGCAACAATGAATAGTATGGAGTACAGTCCCACAAAGGATGGAATGTAGGTAACAGCGTACTTCATAAGCAGGAATGCTTAAGGCATGACAGCAAAGTTCTTAACAAAAATCTGTTACACTTGCTATATTTAACATAACAGTAACATAGCAATTGCTATGTATTATTTGTAATTAGTATTTACTGAAGATGGGATATTAATGAGAAAAGAAATTATTGTGGATTACAATTTCCAATTCAAAATGAAACTAACTAAAACCAAACAACAACAACAACAAAACCACTCAAGGAATACTTTTCCTGATTTCTACTTATTGCTTACCCTGATGCTTCAGGGATTACTGAAGATTCCCTTCATCTGCTTCAATAAAATCATGATGTTAATCAACAGGGGAATGAAAAAGTTGTTGCTGCCATTAACTCCCAAAGATGCCAATTGACACATCTACCCCTTTATGTGTAGGGGGAAAGAAAGGAATCTTGTAAATTGTTTAGGATTCATCACTTTTCAAACAAGCTAATTATGATTCACCTTTTGTAACAGTTATTTTCTAACAGGACTTCAATCTTTTGTGAAGGAAAGTAATATTCCTGTACTTGACACCATTACTTTCCTCAGCCGAAACACTCTTTTAACAAACAGTGAACTTTTATGTTTTTAATCCTTTTAATTAGGACAGTAAGTAACTAACCAAATGATTTAGTAGTAATGTGACATGACTTACATCTTGATGCTTGAGAGCATTTGATTTTTAAATAGAAAATAGAAATCCTTAAAAAGAAATGGTATAAGCAACAAATTCACTAAGACTAAGTCTATGCTTAGTATAAATGCTTTGGATCGTCTTCATATAAATACACATTCACATGTAAGATGAAAGAACAGATCCTGTTAAAACAAAGATACATAAAATTGTGTGGCCTGCTATAATGAATCTACTTTCCCTAAATTGCTTTTTTGTTGCTATTGCATTGCTTTTTTCCTCATTCTTCATTAATTTCCTCTACGTTTCTGAACAAGAACTGCTTGTATTTATCTTTGTGTCACTGTAGTTATGTACAGTGATTATGAATAAAGGAATACGGTGAAAATGTTTGTAGTATCAACATTATCATATTTGTCATTGGATACACGGAAAAAGGACTCGGGATTTAACAAACTATACTTTTTGTGTAGAGGTCTAAGATGATCAGAAAGTTTCTTACTGTCTAGTTTAAAGATTTAAAGCCTTCTATTAGTTTCTCATCCAAAATAGTTTCTTTCTCCAGTATCTGGTTTTTAGAATGCATAAAGGATTATTTTTTTTAATAACAGGAATGTACCTTTATGCATCTGTTGCCTGTCTAGACCACTGTAAGTTTCATATTTAACAAATAATATTAAAAGGCACACAAAACTACCAAAACTGCATTCTGTCTTTGTTTATTGTGGTTCTGATTCATGGTAAGGAACTGCTCCAAGGATTACAGTATTACATTCCTAGTGCAATACCATAAAACCTGTATCAGCCTCTCAGATGTGTTCTCCCTAGTTTATTAGGGCTGTAAATTTTGCTCGTTTACCTGTTCAACTACATTTTTATTGTGCATTCTTAAATGGCATCATGGTCTTTTGCATTTTGGAAGCAGAACATGTTTAAAGTTTTTGAATAACATAAACTGTGGAGAGCAAGACAAAAGTTTTACAACTAGTGATACTGAAACAAATTTAGAAGTCACACAGTATTTCCAAATGACTACCCAAATACTGTAAGCTTTTGTGTAAAATAATAGGGTGTCTGATGAAGCAAAAATAAAAGCCTGCACTCCCTGCACTGATCTGCACACTTGGAATTTTAATAGGCTTGATTTACAACTTCTTCACCTGATTTTAGTAAGGGAAAGAAAAAAAAAAAAAGATGAAGTAAAATGTGCATAACACCAAATATTTGCTGGCTTCTAGCCTACTGCTACAACCTTTTCCAGCAGTCATTGGAAAGAGGAGAGAAAGGATAAGGGAATCAGATACAATTTATGCTAGTCAATATCTTTTACGTCTCACAGATGATGAAAGTTTGAAGTACCAACCCTCAAAATTCAATGAAACTAAAGCTCTTGTGTTTTTGGTCAGATAAATTCCTAAACTGCTATTTCATGTTAGAAACCAGCATTAAACTGTATCATTAGACAAAATGGAAAATGAGGGGTCTCACTGCAGAAATGAAAACTGTGAAACTACAGGTAGTTACAAAAAGTGCTTCAAATGGGAGATCTATGTCAGGAAACATATGCAAATAACACCTATCCATTAACCGATTACAGGTATACCGGTATTGCTTTATCAGCCAGTAATTTATATTTTACACAGTAGATATCACCATTCTGACTTAACAGCACTGCAAAACTGTCTGCATTATGAGAACAGCCAATATACTGAAATGAAATCAGGCATCGAAGAGAGAAACTTTTAAATAAAGACTAAATTTTGGTACATGACCTACTATGATTAAATGGAAGGAAAGTAAAGGGATAGCACAAAAATTACTCAACAGTTTCTAGCTCATGCAATAATTTTAACAACAGTACTATCTTAACGGCTGTCAGTCATTAAAAGTCACACTTATTTCGGTGTTAAATTATTAAAAAAAGACAACTAGGAAAGGCAGATAATCTCAGAAGTTGCAAAGATCATACTGGAAAAAGAAGTAAAGAAAATACACCTTGAGCTGTTTACTATCTAAATTCCTTCCCCTATATTTAGGAAATTTCAAACCACAAGAAAAATCATAATGTTATAATTGATCACGGAATTAGAATTTATGTCACTGCATGATGAAACTAAAAAACTAAAAACTGAAGTCTGTCTTAGAGTGTATTCTCAAGGTATTCTGAAAGGGTTTTTTAAAAATAAATACTATGGGGGGGGAAACTATTTTTTTTTTTTTTTAATGTAGTGATTTTGGGGTTTGTTATAGCAGATTGAATTAGCAAATACTATTGACCAAAGGCAAGCAAAGACTAGGAACTCCAACCACGTTTTTATTTTAAAACTTTGTCACAATCAAAAAAAGCAATTTCCCTAACTTTATTCAGGAGCATACCTGTATCATCATATCTGAATCTTTTCAACTGAAAGAAAGCACACAGCATTTGGGTCAAACAGTTAAAGTTCAGCAAAACTGTTAGCAACTGAGAACACCTTCAGATTGGATATTAGGAAAAATTTCTTTACTGAAAGGGTTGTCAGGCATTGGAACAGGCTGCCCAAGGAAGTGGTGGAGTCGTCATCCCTAGAGGTATTCAAAAAATGCGTAGACGTGGCACTTCAGGACATGGTTTAGTGGGCGTGGTGGTGTTGGGTTGATGGTTGGACTCGATCTTAAAGGTCTATTTCCAACCTAGACGATTCTATCATTCTATGATAATGGAAAGTGTTGAGCAACATTAACTATAGATATTGCCAATTTGTTCATGTTAGCAAGCTGCTTTAAAAGAAATATGTACATACACATACATACACACATATGTATGCATGTATGTCATGGAGTGAAACCTACTTGAAGGCATTGCTCAGATAAAACAAGATCTGAATCATACCTGCCCACCAGTTAGATGACAAGTTGGAAAAACAAAGATAATATTCACCAATAACACAGATAATTGGCATGGGGGAGGCTGACCCAAATCCCTGCCACATGAGAGGGTCTATCCTGTTCTATGGGTTAGATATGCATGGAAAAGAAAACAAAGCAGTCATACAACTTTACATCCTTGTAACACACTCGTGGTGAGAGGCCAGAAAGTCACAGTAACCCAGGTAACAATGACTAATTGGCTTCAGATACATGGGAAAAATTCAAAGAGATTAGCTGGGGGCCACGCAGCAACGAAGAAATTGGCAGCTTAACCTGACCACCTAAGTCAGAAACCAATAAAAAGTGAAGTTGCCTGTCAGTGGGAAACCACCTATGGGTGCCAGAAAACACGCAGAAGGCTGAGTCTGAGGTGGAACAGCTGGCTACTCAAAAAAGGCAGGTGCAAGCCAGGACGCAGGCACTTGGACCCTTTCGAGCAAGCGCCCTCTCCCCCCAGCCTATGGCACTGCTCAACTGGGCCAATGCACCAGGAGCCTTGACCAGTGTGTGTCCTTACAGAATGCGCAAGTTTCGTAGAAAAGAAATCTTACAACAGAAATTGCTGTCGCCCCATTATAGCCCTCCTATTTGCCAATTTATTTTATATTTTTTTATTAAATAGTTTTATGTCATGGTGCAGTTCTGTTCTTGCAGGTACCCCACCCTAAATTCCCCTGCAGAAATACCTATTTTTCCTCTCTAAAAGGTCCCTATGCTATGTGCAGAACTTTCTCACAGTAAATCCACATTAATAATCTGTAATACATAACAATAAACATTTGCACTCTGGGGGACTCAAAATGTAATAAAACATGTCTTGAAAAATCATTCAGGTTAAATACATTTTGCCATCACCATATTTTAAAATATCTTCCTGAGAACTGGGAGCCACCGGACAATCAAATGTTATCATCAAGAATCCTTAGGATCCTCTCCTTATTTCAAGTCTATAGGTTTCTCATTTAAAGTTGTGCAGTCAAAAGACATCTGACACTGAGTAAGTGGTACTTAGTGTTAACTGAAAATTCTGCAAACACTGCATGGTGTAATACAACTCTGCATTTAACAGCTATGTAGTATTTCAAGTGTATCGTATACACCTTTTCCTCCCTGAATCTCTTACTCCAAATCTGAAAACTAAGAACATACTAGGTATAATAAAGCTTCATTTCTAAAAGTTAAATAGGAAGAAAGGTACAGGCTTTATGCAGTCATGAAGAATACATGAGGAGAATGAGCAAAAAATAATTATTTGATGTTTAGAAATATTTGAAAACAATTTCCCACACATCAATTCCATGTACCCTAGGTAAAAAATAATGCAGATATTCTAAATGTTTGATCACGAGCTTCAACATTCTTTTCTGTTTGATATGGAGTTTTCAATCTATTCTTAATTATTTGATGAGTTATTGCTTCATTTTTATGCATAATTTCAGTCTTTCTTCAAGCTAAAGTTTCATACTAAAACAAATAAACAAAACCCCCCAAAAGGTTAAATGCAATTGCAGAAATATGTTCAGACACCCATGACACTGGGAAAAAGGAATTATGTTAGAGAATTACTGCATTCTCTGACCCATGACAGAGACTTCTGCACACAGAAGTCAGACTCTGGAGACTTGCAGGCACAAACACATACTTTGCTCATCTGGCATCTTCAAGTCACAGACTCTTGCTCTCCAATGGTCATAAAAGTTGTACAAACTCATAGTAATAAAATGACCAGTATGGCCACTTTTGTAAAGGGGCACCTTCTACCAGCTGCTCAACTCTCCAAAGTGGCAATTTTTGGATAGCTTTTTCCTTTAAACCTCTTGTTCTTACACAGAAAAACCCACAAATTTACAATTAAAGGCATTTCTGCTGCACAATTCTTTATGGTCCATGCATTTATTTCCTTTTGTGTAAGATGAATTTTATGGAGCATCTACTCAGTGCACAAAGTGTTTAGAATTGATTTTCATAGTGACACGCTCTGCTGTTTTTATATCCACAATTTTACATGCATGATGAATAACTCCTATTCAGACATATTATTTTCAGGTGCAGAAGTGAAGGCCAATGTTTCATAACGTGGTTTTTGGTGGCTCTAACATTATACCAAATGCAACTGACTTTATGAGGACACCTGGTAAAAATGCCCTGTTGCTTTGTGCATAAAACGGAACATGTCCTTTACCCTGAAACAGCTACCCTTCCAGATTTTCTAAACCCAGTCTTTTTACATCAAACAAGCAGTAAAGTTGGGCAAGACTTCTTATGAGGTTCAAATTTTTCAAAACTTGATTCTCTGTCAATCACAGGTAAACACTGTTCATACAGACCAATGATTACCTTGGAAGCACTTTTATTCCATCTCTGACAGCCTCAATTTGTTACAATTTTAGAGAACTTTTATCACTAGGTAGCTGCGTGAGGCATAAAAAACCCCCTTTGGGATTACCATAAAAGACAAGACCCTACAAATTGCTGAAACAGACAGAAAAACAATCCATATACCATATAAAAATACCTCTAGCATAGAACAGACTTAATGCTTCTTATAGAACTAATTTTACAGCCAAAGCAGCTCCCACATACAGTACTCAATGACCAGAAATGATCAGGCCCATCAGATGAAGCAAAGATACCAACGATGTAAAACAGCCAAAGCCCATCAGGGGAAAAAAAAAACCAACAAACCACAAACCACCAAACCCAAACCAAAAAAAACCACAACAACACACCTTTCTAACTTTAGATAGAACAGTAAATCAAAAGATTACCCTAGGAAATGTGGGAGACTCAGTATCTACAGAACAGAAGCTGAAGTAGCACACAAACTTGTGTTTCATATCCAAACACCTTCCTGGTCAGAAAGAAGACCTCAGCCTATCTTCAGTTAATATTTATTTAGATGAAATATCAACTGGAACTTGAATCTAGCAAGGAAAAAGATGCTTGATGCCTCAGGAATCTCTTAAATCTCATCTGAATGAATCTAGCATCTCATTCAAGCACTGAGCACACAGTGAGGTCAGTTCTCACTGAAAACTAGCAAAAAATAAGTGTTTTGCTGTTTTGTGAAACAGCAAAATTCAAGATTATGCATTTATATACCTTTTAAATATATTTTCATATTTTTATTCATATACCTTTTACCAAAAATGTCAACTGAAGGCTCATGATTGTTTCCTGCCGAGATTTGCACGTACATTTTCTTCTTACCTCTCTCCCTAATAAAATGGTTGAAACTATCAGAAGCATCTGCTACAAGGTAAACATTTACTGAAATACTCATCTCTTCTACAGTGCACAAACCTTCTATGTTGCACTTAGATCAGCTTAGGCAAAATAAGGGTCCCAAATCTGTTCCATGATGCAATCTCTTTCCCGTTCAAGCTCCCATGTCCTCAGGAGTCAGACGGTAAATGTAGCAGTGTCCTAAAAGCTGAAAGTGATGTTTTGTGGCTATGGTTGTTCTGAAGCGTAGACCGTGAATCACTGGGTCTCTGACGGGGAAAGGCTTGCAGCAGTGCCGCCCAACACACATGCAGAGCCAGGGCATCACCTTATGGACTATAAGCAGAGTCTTAAAGCACGGCTCCCAAACTGGCAAGGTTGTGAACACTTTCACAGTTTGAGAATTCCTTGAAATCTGCCAGAGTAGGTAGGCAGAGCTAGAGAGCCTCAAAAACCTCTATTTGTTCTCCATGATACTTTCCTCCTTAAATTATTCCAGCTTTCAATTTTCCTAACCAGAAATTTGGAAGGAGAAAAAATGAGTAGGATCACAGGAAGAACAGAAAAAACTTTGCACTGTAACTCCCCTGCAGGCCAATGGAAAATTTACTTTTCCCTCGTAGATCACAGATTATAGTTAACTGTAACCTCTTTCAGTGTGTAATTAAATTTTCAGGAAGCTAGTGTGCTGCAGCTACTAAGTTGCAATTTTGGGGTTTGTTTTTGGGGGGTTGTTTGTTTTTTTTAAAAATAAACAAACATTTGTAGGTTTAAAAAAAAGTGCCTTTACTTAAAAAAGCCTAATTACTCAGGCAGTATATTGAACATAGCTGCAGCAGTCAATCTAGATCATAAAAGACAGTACAATTAACAACTAAGAAGCCCCCAGCACATAGACCAAAATGCAAAGCAAATAATGAAAGAAAAAAGACAACCGAATCTCCATGAAAGTTTACTTTTTTTTTTCCTCCTTCATCATGGGAAGGACGGTAAGTGAATCTGTTTCTATAAATGACATCTGAAAGAATAGTTCAACATTAAACATCTTTGCAGCAATTCAGGCAGAGTAAGACTGAAGAAATACTGTTTAGCTTTTCTCTCATTAAACTAAAGTAGCATAAAATTGGGAATAGGTATTTGCACTACAGACTTGAGAACTCTGACATCCTATTATATCACATAATGCCACTTGTACTTCCATGAAATAATATTATATTATCATTTTCAGTGTTAACAAAATGTTTGTTATCAATAACATAAGGATATATAAAACCTATTTTGCAGTCACAATGTTTGATTTCAGAGCTAAGTATACTTTGACTAATTACTTCACAGAACAGCTAGAACATCAGCGGGGTTTGCTTGTTTTTATTTTAAACAGAGTAATACTTCACTACTAGTAGAAGTAGAGCATTTGTTTCTTAAACGTTCCACTCTTCTGATTCTACCCAGTGCCAAATGTTATTTTGCCAGAAAGTGAATGGCAAACAAAATATGCTTGTGCACACCAGAAAGTATCAAGTCTTAATGGAGGGCTGTCAAGGGAAAAACAAACAAAAAGATTTAGTTAAACTTTAGTCAGACACATTTAACCTGCACCTGAACTTACCTGCACATGAAGTTACCATACACAGATACATGTATGACTTGGAGTAATCATTTTAACAAAAAACATTGTATGAATCAACAATCCGATCATTAGATGTTTAAATTTTCCCTTATTTCTTTTTTTAATTCAGGAAAAAATGAGTTTAGCAAAATGCTGTAGGTTAATGATTTTTTTTCAGAACAGACACTAAAGTGATACCTCAAAGTTTTATAAAGCAGGTCCATCACTTGTGTATGGCAGCATTGTGAACTGTACTGCAAATAGTGACAGCAGAGTAACTATTCCCAGTTATGTCATAATCTATTTATTTGAGCTTAGCTATTTAACAATAAAGGTTGCATTAGCTTCAAAGAGAAAATTGATTCTGTCATATTTCTCCTATAACACCTGGACAGCAGCAATTCAGGAGAATAGAAAATTCTATATTAATATCTCAAATGAACTAAAAATTTTCCATCCAGGCTGGCTGGTGGCAGATGCTCAGACAATGAAATCTCTGAAAGTAAGGAATGCAATGCTCATTCTTAGAGTTGTGTTATTAAGCAAGAATGCCAAATTTCTTTTAAAAGCCACTGTCTTGCAATTATGATTGCAGAGAAAAAGCTTGATAACACAATCTGTGAAAAAATACAAAAACCATTCTGAATGGCTTGACTTTTTTTTTTAGTTTGAAATGTTTTGAAGCAGACAATTCAGAATGATGATCTTTGAGCTGAATTGGGTTTGCATGGCAAGGTTTTGGTAGCGGGTGGGGGCTACAGGGGTGGCTTCTGTGAGAAGCTGCTAGAAGCTTCCCCGATGTCTGACAGAGCCAATGCCAGCTGGCTCCAACTTGGACCTGCCACTGGCCAAGGCTGAGCCCATCAGTGATAGTGGTAGTACCTCTGGGATCACATATTTAAGAAGGGGGAGAAAAAACCTGCACACCTGCAGCCAAAGAGAGGAGTGAGAATATGTGAAAGAAACAGCCCTGCAGACACCAAAGTCAGTGAAGAAGGAGGGGGAGGAGATGCTCCAGGCGCCGGAGCAGAGATTCCCCTGCAGCCTGTGGGGAAGACCATGGTGAGGCAGGCTGTCCCCCTGCAGCCCATGGAGGTCCACGGTGGAGCAGATATCCACCTGCAGCCCGTGGAGGACCCCACGTCGGAGCAGGTGGATGCCCGAAGGAGGCTGTGACCCCGTGGGAAGCCCACACTGGAGCAGGCTCCTGGCAGGACCTGTGGACCTATGGAGATAGAGGAGCCCACGTTGGAGCAGGCTTTCTGGCAGGACTTGTGACCCCACGGGGGACCCATGCTGGAGCAGTCTGTGCCTGAAGGACTGCACCCCATGGAAGGGACCATGCTGGAGCAGTTCGTGAAGAACTGCAGCCTGTGGGAAGGACCCATGCTGGAGAAGTTCTGCAGAGGACTGTCCCCCATGGGAGGGACCCCACAGTGGAGCAGGGGAAGAGTGTGAGGAGTCCTGCCCCTGAAGAGGAGGGAGCAGCAGAGACAACATGTGATGAACTGACCCCAACGCCCATTCCCCGTCCCCCTGCGCTGCTGGAGGGGAGGAGGTAGAGAGTCTGGGAGTGAAGCTGTTCCCCGGGAAGAAGGGAGGGGTGGAGGGAAGGTGTTTTAAGATTTGGTTTTATTTCTCATTACCCTACTCTGATTTGATCGGTAATAAATTAAGCCAATTTTCCCCAAGTTGAGTCTGGTTTGCCCCCAACAGTAATTGGTGAGTGATCTCTCCCTGTCCTTATCTCGATTCATCAGCCTTTTGTTATATTTTCTCTCCCCTGTCCAGTTGAGGAGGGGGGGTTAGAGTGGCTTTGGTGGCATCCAGACAGGGTCAGCCCACCACGAGCCCACCATTTTTCTTATGATGGTTCTTTTGTCCTCCTCGCACATTTGGTATTGACAGAATTGTCGTGACCAGTCTACTGATTTTAATTTTATCAGAAATTAACATTGTGAGCCTGATTGGAATACCAGAATCTTAAAATAATTTATGAAGCTATGATAAACTGCCCTTCTACCTATCTGCTAAATACACAGAAGACCAGTAACATGATTTATGGTCATATAAATAATACAGAATAAAGATTGTATTATTAAAGAAAATACTCAAACACTGATACAATCAAAAAGGTACTAGAAATTTCATGAATGAGAAGTTACATGCTGGAGGCCACAAATACCAGCTGACGTGTTACATGAGACTTAACAGTTCTGCATCAAATTCTGCCATTCTTCCAACATCTTCTAATTTACAATTTTAGTTCTTATGTGTTAGTATTCAGAAATTTTAAATGGAGAATGACACCCGTAGTCCAAATTCTCAGCCACACTCAACAAATGCACAAGAGATAATGATTAACATTTGTATTTTAAACAGAGCTTAAAATGCCAAAACCAAAGGAGCCTGCACATGAGAAATAAGTTGAGCCAAGCTGCACCGTATGCACAGAACTTTCATGATTATGTGGGAACTGTAAAAGCTGAAGGCTCTATTGTTTCCATGGAAAATTTTTACCTACAGGATCTGCCCACAGGAAACAACACAATGCATCCATATCCCTTATAAAATGGACTTCACTGGGGGATTTCGGAATGTTCTAAGAAAGCAGAAGGAGCAGCGCCACACTAATTTCAGATCAGGAAAATGAAAGCACAGAAAAATACATCTGGAATTAGAACCAAAGTCAGAGCGCTGTGAGGTGTCCATCAAATTCAGTCCTTGTTATAATGACTGAAAGAACAGCAGTATAGATGATGGAGGGAGGAGGAAGAAATACAGCAGAAAAAGTGTCATCAAAAAGAACACTATTTGCACACATTAAATGATTGGTCATGGATCCCATAAAGAGTACCATCAGAGAACCAGTGATGACTCAATACATTCACTGCAGCTCAGGAGGGCCAAACAACACTACCTGCAGACACTGGCTTACAGTGGGGATTCCTCAGTAATGAGACTGGAAATACATTTCAGGCAAGGCATGCAGTTAAGCTGAGCTCACAGCAGCACTACCCCTATGCATGCTGTGACCTCCTTTCCTCACTGTAGGAGATGGCAGCAGCATTAGAGGATTTTAACAGGCCTTCCTGTCACTGCCTATCTGTAACAGTGATATAGCCCAGACACAGGGTTTGGGAAAGCCAATTCACATCCCCACCTGTGTCTAATCTCTTGTATTCAGAGCAAAAGGCTGGAAGTGGTTAGAAAACTGGGAGAGAGCAGTAAAGCTTTCACAACACTCATGCAATCACTATCCTACACAACTCCAGCACCTTTAACTCTCTCACTCAGAACTACAGATATAGTGTCCTTCCAGGCACACAGTCTTCGCAGTTATCAAACCAACTCCTCTTTGGGCCTTGTACGCTGCCTAATCACAATCCTCTCTAGGTACATCTATCATGTGATATAGCATATTCAGATATCTTGGTCCTTACTCACAGGCACTGCATGGTTCACTGCAAAAAGGCAAACACATCAACAGAATGCATTTCACCAACAAAATGCACTATTTTCACACGGCTTGTCCAATTAACCATTTGCACTATGTTAGTCTTGCCTACCACTGGAGAAGTCAAATGACTGGAAGTGCTACCAACCATTTTATTTCTCTCTCAAAGATAAAGAAAGGGAGTCTCTGATGTAAATGGAAGTAGTATTTTCAAAGTAGTTAAAATTCAGAAATACTAACACAGTATTGCTGTCTGTCCCTTTCCCCCACTTCATTTTGTTCTTGCACCTGGTAGTTGACATCTACATCCTATACCGAAATGAAGGTTTCCAATTTCTTGCCCAGAACCATAAGGGGTAATAAGACGGTGAAGCATGAGCTGTATCCTCTTCATCCCCACAAACCAACAAAGCCAGTGCAACAGGCCGCTGCAGTAATGGTAGAGCACAGAATGGAAGTGTCTCCTTTTAAGTATCTGCAAGAGGATTTTTTAAGAGAAATGACAGTGGACAGCATGTGTGGGATTTTTTTGTCTGGGCTGCCACTAGACAACAAATCTCTCTAATAAGACAAACACTTCTTTAAAATCAATGAGATATTACCATAACTACTTTAAATTGTTTCAACATGACAGTGCTGTAAAATGCAGCTATAATCTCAAATATATCCAGCGAGTAAACTACAAAGGGTTTTCTTTGGATCACATGTCAATGGATCCAGACAATTCATCTACTTGCTCCAAGAGACGGTTTTCTTATTATTGCCACTAAAATAGTCCCGTCCTTTTATAGTCACATAATCCTATGACTACACAGCTGGACAAATTTGGCTAATAATTGAGCTAAATGAAGGTATAGACTTCATGCTAATGACTGAAAAGTTTAATTCCACAATATAGGCACAGTTAAGAAACATATTCTGAACAAAGACATGCTTCCATTGCCTGCATGCTGTTATTGCGGCCACAATTTAAGAAGATGGCACTGATGGGGAAAGGAAGTCACAACTCTTGTGTATTCAAAGCCTAGGAGAAGAGTTGAGGGATCTACTAATACTTCAAAGTAGGCTGAGAACCATCCTCTCTCTTCTTATTAAAGTTAAATCATCCCACCATAGAACACGAAACAGCTGAAGTTTGCATTCCCATTAAAGGTAAGGTTACACTGTCAAATTCCACTCCCCAATACAGAATCTTGCCTTTTCTCTTTTCATTGAAAATAATACAAAATTCAGGGAAAAAAACCTCAAAACAGTAAGCTTACAAACGTACATATCAAATAGGAGCTAGGAAACGCGTTTTACAAAAATCGTTTCTAGAGGCGAGAGCCGCCTTTGCCGGGGAGGGAGGGCCGGGGGCTGCCGCCCACCGCGGGCGCTGTCCGTGGTGCTGAAGCGGGGCACTGCGCTGTACGCGGGTACCGGATTCGGCAGGGTTCTGCAATAAGCGCCTCATTTTAAAAAAAAGGAGAATAAGCAAGTTTCGTGTCGTTCGAGTAGTTTCTGAAGCGTGCACATGCGTAAACTAGAATTGTGTTTCTAATATGCTTATAACAATTCACTGAAGTCAGGAATAATGAACACCCTTCTCCTTCCAAAGCTGAAGGTGTTGTCGGGGCTTTACAGAAAAGAATTTTTCACTTTCACAATAAGAATGAACTACATTCAAAGCGTATTGGAGAAAGACCTTCAAGCTGGTGAAGTCTGCTCTATCTTAGGAAAAAAAAAAATCAGGTCAAATTCAGTATTATTTTGCTCATGGTTATGAAGAAGGATTAAATATTATTGTAAATATTACTTTTATATAATTCTATGTGTGGGCTGACTATGTACCTGAATACATGGGCTTTTTTCCTTTAATTTTTTTTTGTTTGGATACCTTGATTCAGACAAAACTGGATACACCTACAGGGCTAGCATCACAACTTTTGCAAAGCTGGCAGTACACTCAAGCAATTTGAGCCTCTGTGATGTTGTTCCTTAACTAATCGAATAGTTGCAATCAACCAGATTTCAATGCCTGAGAGTTGTTTTTAACCAGAACAAGATTTGGCAGACTATATGTGACTATGGAAGCTGCTTTCTAAATGGTACCTAAATTTGAGAGTACTTCTCTAAAATGAGTCTTGGAACACAGGCTTTGCAGATGACAAAGTTCTGCTTTAGATAACCTTCATTTGAACTGTATTTGCAACATGTCACCCCCCAGAAGAAAAGCATCTGCAACAGAGAGAACAGTTCACAGAGCACTGTTCATAATGGAAGTCAGTGTGAAAGGCGGCCAGAGCAAATAACCAGTTTTTCAGCTTCCTGAATTGTTTCCAGTTCCAGATCAACCCCATTCAGCTACCAGGTTTAGGCACTACAATACATTCTGGAAACTGTCTCAATTCCAGCCACTGCTTCAATCTAATTCAGCAGCTAAGTCAGTCACGAAACTAAGTAAGCCATGAAAGGTTATAGCTGAAGACAAGACAAACAACCACTAATTTAAAAAGATGGAAATTTTTTTGTGTGTGGTTTTGGTTTGCTGGGGTTTTGCTTTTGTTTTTAAAAAACACGATTTAGCAGGAAAGATTTACTTTTTAATATGGCAATGCTGCTTCTGTAAAATCTCACACTAACATCAGAAGGAAATCCAAACGAAATGAAATTAAATGAAATCTGAAGCCTAATATTTTAAACTCAGAACCATCTTACAGTAGGAGAGAGAAAATACACACACAAGCCCAAACTTTCAATTTACTGGAACTGGGAATTCCAGAGATAAAAGGAATTATAAAAGCTTTCTTCATGAGACTTGTAGTCAAACTTCAGCAGCATCAGAAGACGTGCACCAGCAGATTGTAAGCATTGGCTAGAAACATAAAGAGAAAGGAGGCTACTGAGATATGGAATCTTAAGCTTCAAATCCTTTACCAGTGAAAAGGCCAATTTTAAAATCAATACTGGTATTTGACGCATAGTCAATACACAGCAACTCGAGTTGGTGAAATACGTTTTTATGTCTTCTTCTCATAAAAAGCCTGACAATCATACTATGCAGCCAGTAGCCTTTATGAAATCTTATCAGTAAAAGCAGCCTGTAAAGAATTAGCATTATCCTACAGCATGCTAATAAAAGCACAGCAAGCTATCTCTTATTTTCTTACTGGTAGCAGAGTAATGTTTTTTATTCACAGGAATAGGAAAAAGAAACAAGGATCCAAAATTATTAGAACAACCCTAGCCTGTATTAGGTAACACTTCCCCTTTCTCTCACTTCCATGAAATTGCCTGTCATAAGAATCACATGGCAGACCAAAATAATAACAGTTCCCAAACAGGAGTCAGAAGACTTACTGATAAAGAACTTAACTTTCTAAAGAATATTTAAGAATACTAAGCACACCACAAACTGACTTACAGCTATACGTTGGGAACACCTCAGACACTAAACACAACAGCAATCTATCACCACAAAATTACAGAAAAACTTCACCAGGAAGCAGTAAGTATCTTATAACTGCAGATACAGGTGGATTTCCATGCAAACATAGCATAGAACTCCAACCTGTGGTCGTGTCAAGAAAAGAAGAATAACCTCCCATGTCTTTTGACAAATACCATACAATATTGACAATATACAGGATTGGAGATTTTGTCATATATTGTATGTAACATCATGTCCAACATGAGCTTTACATTAAGACAAACTATGAAGGAAAAGCAATATGTGTCAAAGTATATCAGTAATCTGATTCATATGCTAGAGCTCCCCCTCCTCATTCTCCCACCCCCACACCTCTTGCTGAATAAAGAAAGAGTTACATCTCCTAAAAAGACAGCAATTACATGACTCTCTTCAGGCAGCTATACTTGAAAACAAACACCTTTACACTTCCTGTAAAAAAAAAAAATCCACCTGTATGTTAGGTAATAAATGACCATAACTATTTATCTGTTAAATTACACCTAAGAAAAGTTTAAGAAGAGAATTTAAGATAATCAGCAACAAAACCACAAACATCTGCTACCTGGCTGAATAATTATTTCATCAATTTCCTGGAATTCTAAGGCTTTTATGCCTTGCATCACATGCCTCAAGCCATCCAGAGAAGAAATATCTGCTATTTTATTAGCACTGGTATAAGTGACATTTTCACATATCAGGAGTTATGCTAATTTCACCTTTTGGTAAAGTGATCAAAGCCACTAACAAATTTAACTACACTAAGTATTGTGCCTCCCCATTGTTGTGGTTTAACCCCAGCCAGCAACTAAGCACCACGCAGCTGCTTGCTCACTCGCCCCCACCCAGTGGGATGGGGGAGAAAATCAGAACAAAAGTAAAACTCATGGATTGAGAGAAGAACAGTTTAATAGAACAGAAAGGAAGAAAATAATAATGCTAATATCAATAATAAAAGAATTGGAATATACAAGTGACGCACAATGCAATTGCTCACCACCCGCTGATCGATGCCCAGTTAGTCCCTGAGTGGCGATCCCCCCACCCCCACTCTTCCCAGTTTTTATACTGGGCATGATGTCATATGGTATGGAATACCCCTTTGGCCAGTTTGGGTCAGCTGTCCTGGCTGTGTCCCCTCCCAACTTCTTGTGCCCCTCCAGTCTTCTTGCTGGCTGGGCATGAGAAGCTGAAAAATCCTTGACTTTAGACTAAACACTACTCAGCAACAACTGAAAACATCAGTGCCTTATCAACATTCTTCTCATACTGAACCCAAAAACATAGCACTGTACCAGCTACTGGGAAGACAATTAACTCTATCCCAGCTGAAACCAGCACACCCATATAAAAAAAAAAAATAAATACAATAAAAAAAAATGTAAGACATTGCTTGACTTAAGCTTGTAAGGCAATAAAACAACATAAACAGACATGTAAAACCTTTATCTTTTTTCATTAATTACAGACATGTTTCAAGTATCAAATATCTCTGTATGTACTTCACAACTGCCATGAAAATCATTTAATAGAAATGCATAAGCACTACTTTCTTTGTAGCACACAAGAAAGTATATGCCTTTAAAAGTATTTCATCTATCATTACATCTATTTAAAGTCAAGCAAGTAACAAGTGAGGTAACATAAACCAAGTCATTCCCATCAAGAACATTCAGCTACTGCCGCCTCCCTTAAAAAGCAAGTCAATGTCTCCTAAACTATTTACAAGCTTTAAGGTAAATGTTAGCAGTAACTCTAGTCTGGCATTTAAAATAAATGTTAGTAGCTACTCTAATGTAGCATTTGAAATAACATTAGGTTTCACTTTCAATTCTGACTTGAAGGGAAGATCTGCTTACAAAAACACGCATGCTCTTTACAATACATGAGCATACATAATTTTGAGCAACACATTAAACTTTTTCTTTTTTAAAGGTACAAACTGTACAGCAAAACCACCAAGTTCAAGTCTAATCCACCATACTCTCTCCATAAATGTCAAGTATTTCCCTGATATCCTTTAAAGGCTCAAAAGTTGCAGATCTCTTACTGCCTTTGAGATGGCAGAACATGAAAACACTGCTGAAGAACTGACAGAGGTCCAGTGTTTCTTTCACAGCACAGAACTGTGCAGTATGCAGAACTAAATTTCATGCCAAAGTACAATAAACATTGGGGTGAGGATATGACAGGAAAAAGACAGACATTTAAGCAGGTAGATTCAAAAACTAATGTAGCAGCACTTATTTTTCATATGTGTTGGAGAAAAAGAAAATTACTCCTTGCATCTTATTACGTTCTACAAAGTTCTGTGAAGGAAACTGATATTCATCATCACCTCTGCCAGAACAACAAAATATATTAAGACTATAGAAACATAGTAGGCATAAGTAGAAAACCATTTACCATTAAGTTATGAGCAAAGAATCAAAACTAAGAAAAAAAAAGTAACAATAACATGACAAATTCATTACCTGTTAATAGTAACTAGACAATATCAAATTTTGTAAGATCTTTAGGATATTGGGTTTGGTTTTGGTTCAACAGGCATAAGACTCATCACTATAACAAGCAAGTCATACTACCATATAGAATCTGTCCAAAAGCCATATTACAGTTCCAAAGGCCTTTTTTTCTTTTCTTTTAATGAAAATTCTTGCAAGGTAACCAAATCAAGATTGACTCATACCTGTCACTGCTTTCTTTATTAAGATATCTTGTCCTCTGAAATGATTACATTCAGATGAACAGACCTAATTTTTGCTTCTCATGGACAAGAGTTCATTATGCTAATCCTTTTAAAGCAGCATGTACATTTTCCAGTACCACATTTTGAAAAATAATGGTTAAGCTGAAAAGGTATCGCATCTACATATTTAGTTTGGCAGCGAGGAGTATCTTCTCTGCCATATCATGACTTACTCCTACCATGCTGAGTATACAACATTCAAGTTTGCTTTTCCACAGTAGTCATGGCAGTTTATTCTATGACCCTTGCGAACTCTAGGTTAGTGTTAGTATTTTTGCTAAGCTTCACTCAGTTGCTCTGTCCAATTTTCTCTACTGTATGAAAATTTCTTTCTGTACTTAACCCATGTTAGAATAATAATCCATGCCCATACACAAGACAATGTAAACAGAGGCTACTTTATGAACTTCACAGTGTATGTTCACAAATAAATAATAAAATTATCAGCCAGAGCAGGCATTTTATCAACCATATTTTTCAGGAGTCATATACATTTCTTTAGCCTTTTTTATCACAGCAGAGAAAATCAACCAGAAGTCCAGCATAACTCTTTAAATATTATATACATATAAAATGGGGGACATATATTAATATGGCACTGGTCTCAAGGCACTGAATTCTATGTTTTCAAAAACTGAACAGATTTGGAGTCCTGATGACATAAGTTGATTTTTAGGTTACTGACTTAATTCACTTTGAACAACAGTCCTATTAACAAACTCTTCTGAAAACAGACACCCAAGTGTTCTCCATCACAGAAACACAATTACAGATTTCACTGTAAACTTTCTAAAATATTGAAGAAAGCTGAATTAACTACTGAATATCAAAAAAGTCCACATCATGTTGTGAATGCACCCTATACTCTATACTTTGGTCTTCATTTCTACAACAATCTTTTCCAACAGCATTACTAAAAGAATAAGAAAGAAAGACAGCTTGTTCATGTAAATGTTTTGGGCAAAACAAGTAGCATTAAAGGCTTCCTAAAATCAGTGAAACAAACTAGCGGAAGATTATACCTGCATATAGAAATATAGTGCAGAGCTGCTGCAACAGGTTATACAATACTTAAGCATTTTCATTGCTTCATTATGGAAAAAAACTACCTTGTCTTTAGACTACACTCAAAGAAGCTCTATAGTTAAAACTGATGCAAAATCCATTGTTAGCTACAACTTCTGCTAATTATTGAGGCAAATCACCCTTAAATTACAGGAACAGACTACACTGAAGTTTTTGCTCCTGCAAAGGGTACTGCATAGGAAGATTGCCTTAAAAAGCTTCCTCTACCGATTGTTATCATGCGTCTACTCCTAATAATGGTTGGATATCTATTATGGGCACTTGTGGCTCATAATTAATACTACACTTAATAGAATTCTTAAAAATAAACCAATATTTGGTGATCATCTGTAAGTGTGCATAGACACATATTAAAACCTTCAGATAAAGCATGTCTACGAGCATCTATAATCATAGAAAAGCATTACAGAATGAGTTGCATCATGAATCATATGCAACTAAGGTTCTTAAATCAGCCAGATTTACGTAATTCACTGTGAACTTGGAAATAGTTCACTGCAGTGAGCTCTGCAATTAGACAAAATATGAACTCTTCTTCATAAATTTTAATGCTGTTGTAAGGACATTGTATAAAATTCTCTAGCAATAACAGAATTTGGCATACAATCCTAACAATTGTTATCCTAGCAACTGGAAGACCTTGCAGACATCTCATTTTTTCATGTCCTCCTGAACCAGAACCAGCTTGATGCTCTCACTGTTCTAGGAAGCCCATTTAACTACTTTATTTAGCTTTCACCTCAAAATGCCTGCTAATGGAAAGGCAAAGGAAGCAAGTACTCACAGAACAGTATCAGTGGATACCATGCACCCAGAAGACCCTCATCAAAACAGACAGAAACACTGAGTACAGGCAAGGAAGTTTCCCTTTGTAAGGACCATGCTGTGTAGGAATTGCAGGGCTAGAAGATCATCTACATAAGCCTGAGCAACCTCCGTCTGGACGATAAAAAGGCTGGTTTGCTACTCCCAAATTACATCCACAAAAACCCCTTGAACATCATCATAATTTACATAAGCTGTAGATATTATGTGGAAAACATCAGTCTTTACCACTTGATCTACGATCTCTATCAATAGCATTAGGGAGTTTTTATGCTGTATAAATCACAGCCACAAGCCTTAAGGGATGAGCAGATATTCGAGCAGGATGATTAGGCTCTGCCCAGCAGAGAGCAGTTTGGCAACTACATTTCAATGAGCAGCATATACTTTAAGTTTGGTTGGGAGTTTTGTGGGGTTGGTTGTTGGTTTGGTTTTTTTTATATTCGTTTTAGAAGAGAACTTTCATGAACTCAATTATCCCAGCCATTTTGCTCTTTTCCACAACTTTCAAGATAAGACTGTTTTCTGAGATACTGGAGTCTTGCTGAAATGATGCAAGCCAGCCCTTATACAAAAAAAAAAAAACCTAGAAAAGCACATGAGATGATTCTTACAATTCAGAAGCTCCACACCTCCCCTGCCCCCCTAAATTAACTATTACACTTATCTGACCTCTGTGTGAATGTTGCATGTATTCTTCAGCTAACTCTGATGATCAAATTAAAACAAGAATGCCAGAGAGCAATTTTAAGCTAGGTAACACTATACACTTCTGCTTTTCAGAGCTTGAGTCTTAATACAAAGAACAGTTTCCACCTGAACCTTCATCTTTAACCAATCAATGGAAGAATAAAAACAAACCAAAGCAAAAGTTTTCCATTTTAGAACACAAATCTCTAGATGTTATCAACTCTGACAACAGTGCTACCAGTAAGCAACTGCAGACTACTTCCAGGGAAGGACACTGCTTATACACAGGTGCTCAAACAAAAAACAGAATAATCACATTCAGTGAACTTGTCAAAGCCAAATATTGAGCAAAAAAGGTATCTTAAAAAAAAAAAAAAAAGCCTGCAAGCTTACCAATACTTTTCCACAATCACACAGACATGCTATGAGCATCAATCATCTGTTGAACTTAACAATTTTCTGAAAACTACGTCACACAAACCACAAAAAGAAAGTTAAAACACTACTTCTTTTAGGGATGCAGTTTGTCACACAATCTCTTACACAATACTTAAAAGACATCATGTTTGCTTTCCCAGTAGCTCCTTATTTTCCATATAGCAAGAGGGAGCAGAGAAACACAGATACAACAAACACATCTATAAAAAGCAGATGTCTATGTTATGTACATTTACTACTACATCTATAAATAGACTACTTATGTTTTGGGATGAGAAGGAATGCTTGCCTTTTTTTTTTGGTCTTGCACAATGCATGTTTAATCTATACATAGCAAAAGTGATTCCTACAGGTAAAAATACCATTAAAATTACACAGATTTTCCGTATTTTTTGTTCTAACCATTAATATAATATAAACCTACAGTTTCTTCTTAACTGGAAAACAACAGGGTACAATATTTACTGATGGAACAACACTTTCGTATGTTTATGAATGAAAGTAAGTCGTCAAGGGCTAAAAAAAATAAACACTGATGCCTTTTACATGATAATAAAGAATAAGTTATACAGCCCATGCCTACATTTGCTATGAATAACACATGCATATTAGAAAGACAGACTTTAGCATGGTATTTTTGTTGTTTTTAAACAGACAGGAATCTTACTAAAACTACTTTTTCATCCAACTTATTATAAAGAAACTGCTACTTGACAGCTTATAAGGAACAATGACTGTTTGTCAGTACTAGCAGACTGCACGCATTTAAATAAAAATGTTAAAACCCCCCTAACACACTTTGCAACTTCCTTCATCTTTTTTTTTTTTTTTTTTTTCAAATACACTCCTTTTTTCTGTAATGCTGAGATGTTATCACAGGAGCTTGCTTCAGTGTGCTAAAGCATGCTGCACCCATGTGTACTGTGTAACGCTACGGCACGCCGCATCCTGCCGAGCAGCCAAACCCACTGGCTACCAAAGGCAGACTCATCCTACCATAGCAAATCGAAACCTTCCTCTTACCTCGACTTCCTTGCTCTTCTCTTTGTTTCTGCCCATTGAACTTCTCCCATTGCTGGCAGTCTCCCGCGCTGGAACTACAGAAATCTGTTGGAGGGGCATTTTTACAGTGCTGCAGGTTGCCAATACCTGTTTGGATGCCTTATATCTTCACTCCCCCTGAGTAGCCCACCTCTATAATTGTTCATATCCTTGCTTTGCCAAGCTCAGCTCTAAATAAAAAGGGGAAAATATTATTTGAGAAACCGTGTAGCATATGCCAGGGTCTTCCATCAAAAAAAAAAAAAAAAAAGTAAAGCAGAGCAAATTGCAAACACAACTGAGAAAGAGCAAACAAAGTAAGGCACAATAATCCAGAGAGTTTCACATGCTTAGAGTGATGAGTTGCTGCAAGTCATAACTCCTCTGCTGCATCCCCGGAGCACTCCCTTGCCCCCCTACCCCCCAAGAGCATTGTGGGAGACAATTCAATTTCTGTGTTACCTAATAACTGTCATGGAAACCAAGGAAACCTGGGTCTCGCAGGCCCTTATTAGCAATCGCTTCCCTCTAATGGCACAGGCTCCCACATTTGCAGCGGCTGCCACTTCTGCTTCTGTTTCCCCTCTGGTTCCACAGGAGTCCACTAAGCACCCAGAGACACCACCTCGTGCTGACTAGGTAAAGCAGCAGCAGGCTGAAAAGCTTAGTGTCCTATTTTGGAGCCAAAATCTCCTCCTTTAAAAGCACAGATAGCTTGCTGTGTCCTTCATGCGTCTGCAATAATCTGCTTAGGTCAAAGGATCTGCCTTGAAGTAAAGAGCAGCCGTGAGCGAATGAGGTGTAAAAAGGAAGACAAGACTGGGAGGGATTGCAAATGTGCCTTTCTGAGGTTGATAGTAAAAAGTTAACTCTTTGCTGCACTCTCTTTTCCCAAGATAGCACCAGAAGCAAGCTCAGCAGGACAAGCCAAAGGCAGATACACACATGTCTTTACAGTAGTCACACGCACTCTGAAAATGTCATTGATGTGAGCTTCTCCCACCCCACAGAAGCAAGTTCTCTCAGTTACAAGAAGCAAAACAGCCAGGAAAACCGTTCCACCCTCTCCCCTCCCCCTAGAATGCAAAACAATAGACGAGTGTCCCAGGTGCTGTATTACAAAAATGGATTTGAAGAAAGGAATCTCTTAACACTTATACTTCTTTTAAAAAATTATTATTCTTGATAAATATTAAGAATGCAAGCAAAACTAATTTTGATTAAAAATAGTAAAGAAATAATTAGATCAGAACTCAAATTCTTAGCACTGTATAAATAATACAGGAATGAAAGCAGAAAAAAAAAAACCAGAGCAAACACCAACAATGTTTTAATATGTTGTCAATTAAAAAAAAAAAAAAAAAAAGTATTACCCAGGCCTTGAAATAAATCACTTTTATGTCTAGCTGTATACAGTTGCACTTGGAATCCCAACAAGAAATAATGGCATTATATACAGCCTGGATTTTCTTACAAAGCCATGTGGGGAGGATTTAATATACTGTTGATTCACTACTCCACTACTTTAGTTACTATTTCTCAGTCTGAGTTAACAGAGGTTGCAGAAGTCTAGCCAGAGATAAATTGGGATCTGGTTCATACTGCCACCCCAGTTTTACATCATTGGTTTAAACCAAGGTATACTGACACACTCTAATATAAGGGTTTATCAAATGTATTAACAAAGAATCATAATCTGTACTAGGAGTTTACAGATACTGCAAGACACATGTGTATGTGTGCACATTTTTATATTTATGTATTTATTATATATATTTTATATATATCCATAGTCATGAAATAGATTTACAAAGAATAAAATCAAGTCTATTGCCATTTACACAGTTCCTTTACACATTTTTAGCTGTATTTTACATGCTTATTCCATCTTTACTCTGATATTTCAAAATGAGTTTGCATGTAAGTTTAAACAGCTTCCAATGTACACAGGGAGATTTTTCTGACTTTTGAATATAAATCAGGAAAAAAAGACAAGCTCCTTCTTACCAAGACAGCTGTAATACAAAAATTTATTCTAGGAGTATTCAAAGACAAGAAATGTCATATACCAGACTGGTAAAGTTTAACTGCTAACCTCAAACTATACTATTATGTAAAGGAAATTGTTATTAGTTTAACAGAAAGTTTTAAAGCTACAGACAAACTCTTTTCCTTCCTCTGAGGAACAACCAGATTAAAAAACCCTAAACCTGGCTCTGCTTTGTCATGATAATCACTTACCTCTTTGATAAAAACACCGATAAAAAACTAGGGGTTTTGAGGTATTAAAATGGAGTTTTTCTGTAGTGTGTGTTTCCATGTCTAGTTAAGCTTCAAAAAGTCAACCTGCCTTTTGATACTGTGCCAATAATACTGCATTTTAAATTGTCTGAACTTGAGATTCAAGTCAGAGATTTCTAGGTTAACCAGTAATCTCTTTAATCCCATCTATGTCTGTCTTAGCCAGAATAAAGACCTTAAAGGGTGTGATGTGCTTAGTTCTTTTTAAAATGATGAAGTCTTGTGGCCCCTTTTTCCCCCACGGCGAACCTATGCCATTAAAAAGCATATAATAAAAAAACCTAGTCCAAAGCAAGGGGCATACTTTACCATTAAGTACGTTCATGCTTGCATTCTGCTTAACTGTTTCGCTAATTACACTTCTTCACCATGTGGAGACTTCAAATTACCATGTGATTGCCCTCACTGTACATCTGCTGAACATGGCTCTTCCCAGACTGAGTGCTAAAGCAAATTGCAAAACGATCAAGCTTCACACTGCTATACGTAGAAATATGGAGAGCACCACTGCTTCGTGGTAAGAAGGATGTTGTAAGATACGGGACATATACAAAAGCACACCGTAAAAGTCAGTGGCAGAGGTGGGGTTGGGATAATTTTTCTGTCCCACACTTTAGTTTAGTGTTCCCTCTTTGTTTTTTCAAGTTTAATATATAGAATTATAAAATGTAAAGCTTTTGCATAAGTGTTAATACACCTACGATCTCAGAACAGCAGTACAACATCAGAGCACATCCTGCAGAAACAACGAAACTATTGATTTCAATTTACATGTGTTTTTAGTTCCCAGAGTCCCGAAGTACTTCAAAGTTGTAATTAAAGTAATTTTATAGATAGATAGATAGATATACATACACACACACACACACCCCCCCACACACCCCTTTGTTAGAAAATATGGTAACTTCCACTCATTCCCTATGGTGATCAGCCTGGGATATTCTATTTAAACAATGCTAATTTTGGAAAATGTATCACCCAAAGAGTCATCATTTCAGTGCCATGCCTCACCCAAAGCACAGCGTGACAGCTGCTTGGTGAAGTGTGGAGCTGCCATGCAAAGCAGCTAGATGGGGTTTCTGCCTTGAGGAGATGACAACAGAAGAGAATTGGTGACCTGGAACGGGTGAAAATGACATGTCAGAGAAGACAGCTATGTGTTGGGTGGGCCATTAGTAACTGATTTAAGTTACAGAAATATAATTCACAGTTCTTGAAGCAAGTAACTACAGAAGAGCAAAGTACCCCCCTTTTTGCTTATGGTTTAAAACCCTACTAATCCCAATTCAGAGAAGCCAAGGGATCCAACTTAATTTTTAGTCACCCAACACTCTCCCCTCAGTACGTACTTTACGAACAGTACCAGACATATCTTGGTGACCGTGAAGGAAATCAAGACAAAAGGAACCATTTTCCTGGTCTGCTCCCTAGCTGTGGACTATACCGTGTGTTTCTTCTCTAGCCTGCAACACATGCAACCTCTTCATCTATTCCCTCCACCCATAGCTCCAAGGGTACTACGTTGTCTCTTACACTCAGGAAATGTACATTCACTGTGCAAAGCACCCCTGGAAGCATTTCCATAAGAATCAGACAACAAAAAGGGATCAGAATTCTAACCCTACATACACACACAATGCTTTTATTTTCACTTAACAAGGAGTACATTATCTTCTCACCATACCCATTTACACGGGCCTACTGCATTGAAGAAAGAAGAGAATCTGATCGGCTATGGTTAATGGTCCAACCATGGTGATGTAAGGGTCAATGAAAGAATGAAAAACAGAGATACAACCCCTTTTGTAACACAACTACAAGGAAACACTGTACTAATGTACTGCCAGTTTACTGGCAGCTTATATATAATCACTCTGCCTTATTGCCATCACTTACAGAATCCCAAATTTTTGCAAGATTCTTGAATTGAAGAAAATATAATAATAAGTTTCCCTGCATAAATAACACTTTCTTTTACCAGTAACAGGTAATTCTAATTCTTTTTTACTCAGCATAAAATCAGCTTTAGGTAAGATGTACTGTAGCCATGATATGATCTTTAAGCCAAAAGATATATTGAATTTAAAAAAAAAAAAAATTGTGGACATAAAATGCTTAGAAGTTGGTAGTTTGGACTCCACATTATTTGTCAAAAAGACACATAGGCTATGAATGCACAATGTACGAAAAGGTACAGACCTATAGCCTATAGTGTCCAGATGTAGGAATGAGTTTCACTGTCCTCAAAAATAATACAGAAAAGTTACATACACTGTATATACTACGCTCCCTTTACTATCTAACTGGGGAGATTTTACACCCTCATAAATGTTTTCAGACCTGTTAACATGCTTCCTATATACTACAACATCTTACCTCACCTCTAGTCTATACCACCAGTCTCCTCAAGAGTCACTTTTATATATTACCCTCAGCATCTATATTACCTTCATTTCCTTAATAAGAAATTGATAAAGAATAACTCTACCACCTCATCTGTTCTCATCACAATTTTATTTAAGAACACAATAAAACAACGTGTTTTTATGAAAAGAGGCTGGACTGGATAATATTCCATTGATGCACTCAGATGCACTGCAGTGCTAGATACATCCCTGCGTAAAGCACAAAGCCATCTGTAACCCAGAATTTCTGCAAAGGATCCACTCCGTTTCCCTCTGATATTTAACAAGTGCATCAAAGCAACTGAGCCTCTCACCTCTGACCTGCACTGATGACAAAATTACAAAAGGGTAAAGCATGTAACAGCTACAAACAATAATAATAATAAAGGGTATTGTCAGGAGGCAGATTTCAAAAGAATTTATAGGTAAGTCCTAAAGAAAAGAATCCTGCTTACAATTTTAAATGAAATTCTGCTGTCAGGCTAATCAAAAATGTATCAGCACATAGCTAAAAATTAAGGTTACATACCACAATGTATTCAGAGGCCTTTATTCGTTTACACATGCTCACACACAAACATGTTCCAGTAACTCCCTTTAAACACAAGCTTTCCCTTTTCTGCAGATATTTCAGAATAAAGCAGTCTTCACACAGACAATCAGTATAAAATTTAGTATGTTATCCTAAGAAGCAAAAGTCAGAAAGGAGCCCACTTTCACTTACAAATAATTAATGTGGTTTTCTTTCCCTTAAAATAGCAGTTACTCTTTTACATAAAGTTTTGAGAGTTAAAAAGAAAAGAAAACACAGATCTCACCGATATTAGCAAATTTAATGCAGGCTAGCTGTTGTGACTTTCAGCCTGTCTTTCATTCACTTCTTAGGCACAGAGAAGCAAGTCCAATCACTACAGCAGCTGTGGAAGTGGATACCAGTACTAGATAATGATCAACTGGGATGAAGTACAGTCACTTTAACTAGCAGAAGCTTCTAACACCTAAATTAAAAATGCAGCTAGCAGTTGTCTAATGCAGACCAAAAAAGACTGATGTTAACCAATCCCTTGGGCTTCACAGCATCCTCAAGTTACACAACACTAGAATCAAACAAAATTTTTAGATAAATGAAAAATTCCTTTAGATCTTCTCCCATCCCTCACAGTTTAAAACCAAAACAAAAACAAACAAACAAACAAACAAAAACCAGTTTAAATCTACTGCAGTACAAAGTTAGTCATGGAATTAGGGCAAATATGAAAGTTATCTTTAGCCAAATACAAATATTTCAAAGCAGCATGGACCAGTTTCCAGATACCTTTTCCTCTGAATGGGAAAACCTGTTGTTCTCTGCTATCTGGACCAGTATGTCTTAAACACTGTTCTGCACTGTGGGCTGGCTTCAAATAGAGGAGCCTCAGGAATGCAAGAGTTTTAGGCAGAACTGTTGTGGAAATAAGTGCTCAGCAAAAGCAAAACTTAAAAGTTGTTTAAAAGAGGTGAATAGAATTTGCCTTCTTCACAAATTAGAACAAATGGCTGTGGGATGTCATATTAGAAGTCACTTTTTAAATGCTGTATGGAGTTCAATATAAACTTTAATGTAGCCATCATGATGTTAGATCGGGGGGGGGGGGGTAGCTTTCCCCTTTGCCCACCTTTAGCTTCATAATTGACTGAAAAGCTGAGAAGTACCACGCAATGTAATATGAATATGGGTGTATTAAAGGTATTAAGGAAGTAATCAACTAAAAATTTCAAATTAATGTCTTTGGATATTTTTTCTATGTTGCCATTCACAGGGTATTGCACATTATTACACATCATTTCATCAACAGCATTACTAAGCACAGGTCTTTTTCCTCTATAGAGAGGCTAAAATAGAAGTCAGTGCAAACATGGATGAACCTATTTGCCACTTGCATAGTCTGTGCAGGTATACCGCCTAAGCATTTTTAGAATACCTAAAAATCCAAGGTCATGGAAGAGTACAAGTCAAAAAGCAAGTTAAAAAATTAAAAAGTAATAGCTGAGACTGAATTAAAATATGCCCGGTACATCAAATAAAAGTTTACCTAGCTGAAACTTAGATTTGATGAAAGTGAGATATGAAATGACAGAACAGTGGTAAATTGGATAAAATGTGGCCCCTGGTTGTTAAAACCAATTATTTTCATTATCTTCTAGATAGCAGAATTAAAAACAACTTTTGATTTCCACTGTTAAACATGAAAACTTTCATGGATGCCTTCAATAGACTGTTTGCACTAAGTTTATTTTATCTAAATTAAACCAAGCCTACTACTCACTTATCACACTACAGTGTCCCCATGAAATAGGGGACAAGGGAAGACTTGCAAAGTTCTACAAACTGCCAGTGGCTTGAACAGCCCATTTCTCTCAAAAGTTAAAAAGGCAATTTGGAATTTTTATTTAAATGTAGCTATATCTTATAAAAACAAACAGAAAAAGTCAATGACAAACTTTTACGCAGAATGGGCAGACTATGTATTTAACCTATTTACACTACAAAAGAAATGAAATTATGCATTAAAGCATCCACTCAAGAAACTACTATTTTTACTGCAGTGACACTTAGCTACTCACTACACAAACAAGGATCCTACTATGTTTATTCTAATTTGCAGTACCCAACTTCTGTCTATGCCCACAAGTTCTAAGAGGTCCTATCACCTCTCCAGTTCAGGTAGTTCTACCTTCATGATGAACACTAACATCTCAACCATCACTCTGCCTACAAACATTGATGATGAACTTCCGCAATATAAAGGTGGAATCGTTTCATAAAATTACACTGTATGAAATTATGTTCCTGGTTTCGTAGTGCTGGAAGCAATATGCATGCCACACTGTCTAGCTGCACGTGTCCACCAGCATACAAACCCCAAATTAAAATGCTATTGTTCATGTGCTACTTGAGAGCACAAATACAAGTCTAGTTGTTCAGGAAATGGCTATCGAGTTATTTCATAGAAGCATAGAATGGTTTGGGTTGGAAGGGACCTTAAAGATCACCTAGTTCCAACCCCCCTGCCATGGGCAGGGACACCTTCCACTAGACCAGGTTGCTCAAAGCCCCATCCAACCTGGCCTTGAACACTTCCAGGGATGGGGCATCCACAGCTTCTCTGGGCAACCTGTTCCAGTGCCTCACCACCCTCACAGTGAAGAACTTCTTCCTTACATCTACTCTAAATCTACCCTCTTTCAGTTCAAAGCCATTTCCCCTTGTCCTATTTGGTTATGTTTACTACAGGAAAAAAATAACTTAGTAAATGTACTAAAGAGTAGAGGTCAAATAAAGACATTGCCACCTAAAGTATTATTTTCCATTATTTCCCATCCTGCTTAGTTTTGGGTTAAATGCTGGAAACCTGAATCCAACAATCTTAAAGAGTTCCAGTGTTATTCGGTAAGAGGAGACTCAAGTTCTTGGCCAAGATTCAAAACTACCAGTCAACACAGAGGAGAGTCAGGGTACAATGCAGGAAGACCTGGACAATCTTCTAGATGAGAGCATGAGAAACAGACTGAAGTTCAGTAGTACAAGCAACACAGTTACCGCACTGGTAGAACAGGAAAAAGAAGTTGGGTAGCAGCCAGAAGCACAGACTGATAAGAAGGATCAGCATGTTGCTTAATCAAAGGATGACTGGAAAATGCTAATTATCATCAGCTGGAAAAATGTAAACATAGTCCCACAGTGCACCAAGCAAGTTATTTCCAATTCTTCTTAGTCCTGAACAAACTATACCACTAATTTCCTCAAAAATTAGACTTTTCACTTCTCAAAGTTCTGATCACTGACATCAAGGAGATGCTGAACTTGGACACAGTGGGAAACTGTTCTAAAAAACCTGCACGACAGGAAATTATTATTTGCTATCCCACCTGCTTCTGTTACTGGCTACATATAATTAGACTGGAAGACCAAGTCTGTTTGTTTGTTTTTAATGCAGATATTCAGGTGCACAGTATATTGGAGATTATACTATGAACTGTGCTCTCGATCATTATTTGACAAAGAATGAAGACAGATGCACAATTTGTGATCACAAATAAAATCTTACAACCAGGTCCATCTGTGTGAATAGTCTACTTTTAGAGATTTTGCATGTTTGCTAAGCATTATTTGCTTTGTGAATCTCAGCTGCTGGAATCTCAGCTGCCAGCATGTTTAAAGGACATAAAGAAATGCAAGATATTAATTAAAAAATGCAAATGAATATTCATTCAAAACATTTTTTATAATATATTTCTTCTCAACTTCCTACAGGTGTCTATTGCTGATTATACTGTATTTTTCCCTTTATTTTACATCTCTATCTTATAAGCTTGAAATACTGCTATTTCCCTCCTCATCTGCTGTGACCCCTTCCTCCTCTATTCCTTCAGAAATACCTGGGCAGAATTTTATCTTTGGCTAAATATTCATATTCCCAGAACTACAGTTCCTCTAATTTTTTAATATTCTATTCTGTAATCAACTTTATTGAAAATAGCTTAATAAAAGAAATCTATACTGAACCAAGTTTTTAACCTTAAGCCCAGTCTGCATGTTGTTTGGCTTTGAAACTTCTCCCACTGCTTCACAGGGAGGACGGTTCATTGCCAGTATGATAAGGATCCCATTAAATTACAACAGCATGTAGTTTGAAAGGATCTGTGGAAACTAACATTACAGAGGTGGTGAATTCACTTTACACTTGCTGGTGGTTTTGACCCACAAAGTCTCCTGGCTTCATAATTTTAAGACGACTATAGATAAGTGAGGTGTGTTATGCTTCTCTTTAATGCTACGAAATAGCTGAAATGAATTCTGATACCAAGATTCATTTTAACTCAAATTGTAGTTCAGCTACAGGATTAAACTCTTTTAAAAACACACACTTCACATTCTTGAATAATTGTCTTTAACATCCAAATATGTCCTAAGTTTAAGGGCAAGCACTATTGTAAGTGGGTGCCACTCCTAAATTACTGCCACCCACCTATTATGCGATTTAGACTTAGAAGGAAGTAATTCAGGGGGGTTTTGCTTAGTTACCCAGTACCTCTTTCTTTATTTTGCTAACAAATTGAAACTGCTGTGAACTTAAATGCTGGTGTTTCATTCTGTAAGAAAATTATTGATGTTTTTCAATTAAAACATAAGCCCACAAGGAACTGATGCCTGACTGATACCTGGGGTCAGCAGCCTTGTTCACTTGAGTAAACAGATACTTAAGTAAAGAACAGAACTTCAATGTAAATGAGCCACCAGAGGGAGCTCATCAAGCCTTCTGGGTGTAATAGAACTATATTGACATTGGCAAAAAGTTAATTAAACATTTTTATAGGGGTCACTGACTGAGTTCAAAACAAAGCACGTTCCCTGGCTAAAACTCTACATGCCTGAGAAGCTTAATGAAATCAGAGAAGGTTGTTTCTTTACCAAACATAGAATACATTTCTGATTAATAAAGATAATTAAGTTTAGAAATGTGTGATACAGCATTCTCCTACACATACACAAGCCTTTTCTTCTTCATGCCTCTTTATTTTCTAAAGAGAATTTCAAAGTGTTATTAAATTACAAGACAAAAAATAATAGATTAAGTTTATAATTCCACCGAAAAGCTGTGGAAGTATACCAAAAGCAGAGCCACATAACTCTTACAAAGATATTAATTTCTAATCAAATACAATTTGTTGTTATGATGCTTACCCAATCCTGTAATTAGTTATTACAATTAGATGGACACTGCCATACTAACTTTAAGTTTACTAACACAATACAGCGCTCTCCTTTTAAATTGTAGTGGACCCAGATACAGAAAACAAATCACTCAAGCTCTGGTTCTGAAGGATCCAATGGTTACTATCAAACCCCTGAATATTTTTGGAAAGGAGCACTGAAATAAGAATTACTCAGGTTTTTACATGGTGCTTATCGATCAGGAAATTGAGACCTTTGCAGGGATTTGTTTTGTTTGTTGCTTTTCCATAGAACTAGGCATCTACCAGTGGTAACTCAGATGGGGGACAGGCAGGAGAAGATGGACAATAGAATTATTTCCTAAAGGAAAAGCACCTTTCGACATAAACACCCAGGCAAATCATTGCAACTCTCTCTATGATTTCTGCAGATTATGTACCCTAAATATTCATTCCCAATTAATGCAACTCTACCACAGATTCAAGTCATGTATTTCTTTGTGTTACCCATTACCAGCTTTCTAAACATTACAAGACTAATTTTATTATACTTTTATCTTACCTCTGCCTGGATGCTTTGCTTTGGAAGATAAGATTACATGTAATGTGCTATCACATTTATCAGTTCTTTCAAGCTTCAGTAAAAAACTGAATTCTCTTCAATACCACATAAAAGTAGTAAGTTTTATAGTGAATTCCTGTGCTATGTGAGGATACGACGAAAAGCACTTTGCTCTATAATCACACCAATACTTAAGCACTGGAAGAAAATCCAGCCTGAGAAGACCCAATACTAGTACAGTTCCTTTAAGCTCCATGAAGCGCTTCAGAGTGTCAAGCTTCTCCGCACACCTATTTTACCTTTGGTGAGCACAATTTTTCATCATTTGCCTATATCATCAACAACAATCAGGAAAAATTTACAATTGCTTTCCAGTACACTTTCTGAAGTCATCCTTCCCAAGAATATTTTCAGACACAAATAAGTTTTTTCTTGTTTTTCTCACTTAATAACTGCCTTTTTTAAGAGTCAGAAGGGGTTGTTAAGAGCCTAAATTAATGAAGGGTCAGAATTGTCAATCTTCTGCTTAAAAACGGCTAATAAATTCATTCTCAGCATTGAAGTAAGATTTACTACCCACCCCACCCCCACCCTGTGCCATAAAGCTAACAGTTTCTTCACATCAGTATCTTATCACATTAGCAATTATCACATACATTTTACAGCAGAACAGTTCTAAGATTCTCTAGGAATCTGGGCTGTCAAATAACATTTATAAAAACCTTTAAAGCCTCTGATCAGTATATAATCAATAGCTAGAAAGGGACAGAAGACACTTAACTCTTACAACAGTTTTCTTCATGTGTGTTCACTACAGGGTAAAATTCATCCCTGTTCAGAAGTCAGCGTAAGAAGACAACATATACAGAACATATATATTTTTTTATATATATATATATATACACACACACACACACAAGCCTGAATTTCATAGTTCTTCAAAATGCAGTGTAAGAGTGACTTCCAAACACTGGCTACAGTTCATGCACCATTTATATTCTGCAAAAGAAAACCCACCTTTATAAAGCTCAGCTTTATGAAAATAAGATTGCTTTCCAATAGCTCGTGTGATTCTCAACATCATACTATCAGGGCTAAACAGCAACTTGGAAACTGGACATTTACAAGGCATATTGCATCTCCACAAGCTAATCAGAGAGAGTATTAGCTTGTTTTATTGTAGGACTTCTAAGTACGTTAATCGCTTGTACATGCTAGTTCAGATTGCAAGTCTTTATTTCTCATTCTCTGAGCAACACGGATACCCCAGCTCTGAAAGTTAGGATTACCCTGTAACACCTCCAAGATGTGAAATCATTCCACTTCCCAACTTTAAAAGCAACTATTGAAGACATGAGCAAAATCACAGCCTTGGCGCAAGCATCTCATGCTTCTTACACAGCAAAGGTCCACCCTTAAAAACACGCTGCCACTGGGTGAATACACGGATTGAAAATGATGTAACAGGAAATTGTCATTTGTATTTGAATTCTGAGTTTAACTTCCCCTGTGCCCCCCCCAAACTTTTTTCAGTGGGAAACTACAAAAAGCTGCACGTTTCAAGACCATTTACAGCATAAGCTTACAGACATTTTCTAGTAATAAACATTGCAAGCAGGGAATATATCTTCATTATCATGAAGGTACTCAGTGTGGCAAAACCACAAGGATGACATCCATCTCAAAGCAGCCACTATATGCAGATATCAGACCATATTACACGAACTCCAGCTAATGTGTGTGGAAAACCCATTTCTTCAATGCACAAAAATATTGGTTTTGGTAACTAGGCATATACATTGGTGATGTTTTAAAACCGTTGAATGTACCAGTGGAAAACTATTTGAAACTGTGTAGGGAAATCCAACAGATATTTAGAAGTATTTACTTCAAAGTAACAAAAACAAAACAAAAAGTTATAAAGCAACTGAAAAAAATGTCAAAATGGAAAGAACTGGGGAAAATGAATAAAGGTTTTGGATACTATCACTATTAGACTATACTCTGTCAGTTTAATAGGCACATTAGAAACAAATGCTAGCTGCAAAGTAAAAAAGGAACTCACAAACAATAAATTCAGCCCTTTCCTGAGAGCATTTCTGAATTCTGCACCTAAAGATGCTCCACTTTGGGTACTACTTACTTAGTGCCCAAAACTGGGATTAGGCTTTCGATTTCCTGAAGATTCTAAATAAGTCAGAAGCCTTGTGCCTGCTAAATTTCAAAGGCGATTTGGCACCAAATTCCTTGTAAAATCCACTACAATGGTATTTGAAAACTGTATCCTTTTCACTTACTGATGGATTTAATCTACACTGAATATCTTTGAAAGATTTTCTTTTGATTTGTCCTTGTTTGGTTTTTTTTTTTTCCAAACAGAATTCAGTGAAATTTTGGTCTTACCGTAAAAAAGACACATTAGGTATCAAACGTTTCATGACAGCAATGAACCAGTTCAGGTCAAAATAAAAGAAATCTAAAAAAAGAAAAAAAATTTTTTTGAAGTGGAAACTGAACATTTGCTAAAGTTAGCAACATCTCCATTTCAGCCAAACATTAGTTGGGGAAAGTATTGTTAAATTCATTCAGGAAAGGATGCATATATAACATTTCCATGTTTCCCAGAAGGATGAGTCTCAAAGCACCTTGAACAAAGCCTGCACCTTTAAATATTCACAAAAACTAATGAAGCACATCTTGTTCTGATTACCACTTTTTCTAATATCATCCATTGAAAAACACTTTGTAGATTTTAGTATTTTAAGGATCATTTGCCTTAAAATAACATTCTGTCTCATAAATAGATTGTAGAACTTTCTCCTAGTTGGCTCTTGCTCACCTCCTCCAATATTCCTCAGCTGCCTAACAAGATATTTTAATCACCTAAATCTCATCCCACTGGCTTTTTCCAGCACAAGCAGTAAACTTAAACCAACCTAACTGAAAACTCATAGCTCTCTTATCCCACTGAAATTCTCATTTCAGATAGAAAATGCAGTTAAAAAAATTACTCCTCGCTAGATGATTTTCCCTCACTGATACGACGGAAAACTGAAGTGACACAACAGAGAATAAGACCTATAATAACAATACAGTAACGTGCATTTACCAGAAAGACTTAAAAGCTGGTGTCTACAAGACACAAAGCAGTGAATGAGGCAGCTCTGTTCTCTCCTATTACCCAGCTAACAATGAAATACTTTTCACAGCCTTGAAATGTTACTGTCCTAGTAGCTTAAAAAACCTAAGAGACTGTGTCAACTAAGCCACATCTATTAGTGGCACTGGGTCAAGAGTTTCATTACGTTTGCGATGCAAAGATAAAATTTTCCCTTTCTGCTGCATGCTGTGAAGTCCACCCCTGGATCCAATTAATAGCAGGTACAAATCTGTTTTTAGATCAAGTGCCCTACAGTTGCAATTTTTGGAACTGTTGGCTTTAGAAAAGTGTTGAAATTCCCCACTGTCCCCTGAGCATGAGTCCCAGGTGGTACATGAGTAACAAAAATCTGAGAAGGGCTCTCCTTTGAATTACACAGCCCAGTTTACTCAACACAGCGGATGACTGAGTATGACGCACATACGAGTGTCTGCCTTCATATGCTGTCTGTTCAGTTATGGTTGTGGTTTCTTCATTTAACCAATATTCACTATTTTTTTGAAGTGAACTAACATTTCATTACAACTTTCCTTGTAAGCTGTTTTTTAAGAAACATTCTTTCAATGGGGACACAGGGGATAAAGAACAGAGGAAATAAACTGTGTTTAAAGAAAATGCTACAACTGTAAAACCTTATTTTCAACCCATGTCGTTTTTGTATATTTAGACTGCACACACTCCTACAGGAAGAGGATATTTCTTTATATGCATGTCATATCTAGCAAATTAGAAACCTGGTCTTTCTAAAATTAGAACTTGTAGGCAATAACAATATAAACAGACATGTTTTGTTAAAAATGACAAAAGAACAAATTCACTGATTTCAAAGAATCTTTATAACCCTTCCCACATCCCACTTCTTGCAATAATAATACTGCTCAACTTATGTCTGCAAATACCATCTTTTCTTCCATTCAGAGACCACAATTAATCGTGAAAACAACTAAGCATGAGTATTGGGGTATTTTTATTGCAACAAACAAGAGATACTATTGTTATGACTCATTCTAACATACACAAAGCGTATTACAGGTACAACCTAATAGGATCAAATCAAAGCTTTGTATAACCAACAAATGGAAGGGAGACTGGGGAGGATGAATGGGCAAAAATTATGCTGAAAAAATGTGGGGAAAAAAACCCAAAACTATTCATGTACTTGCTCTCCCCATTTTTTGAGGAAACTGTCACAGTTCCACAGAGACAGTTGCCACAAGGTCATAAATATTCACCGTGACACTCCCACCCCATTAGGTTCACTTAAACAGTACAGAATCTACAAAACTTCCATCTGCAGAAACACAGATGAAAAGGAGAGATCGTTTAAATTTGAGATGAATAATGAAGAACAAAAATTAATAAAGCTATGAAAGATACATAGAAAAAGTAGATGAAAAACTTTTTCAGGACAGAAAGCAAGGGCCTATTAAATGAAACTGTAAGGAAAAAAATTCATAAATTGTAAAAGGCTGGAATTCTCATAAAGCATAAAATTAAAGCAAATAATTCAGTTGCAGGTTGTAGTTAAGTCCACAATAACATTAAGAATCAAAAGACAACTAGACATTTTGTTGAAAGAAGAGTTTCTAGGATACATTAGCAAAATCCAAATTTAGGTCTCAGATAAGACTTGTAAGAGCTAATAAAATATTTTTTAAATATTACTGGTTATGAATACATCTCTGCAGATGGGTTCACAACTGCCTGCTTCAAAGTGTTTAACGTGGCATCATTCCACTTTATAATAATATCAGTATTATTATTACAGCTGTACTTAAATGTCTATCTCAAATATAATAAATTTATTACTCATGGTGACATCTTTGAAAATTGCTTTATGTGGACTATTCAAAAAATTGCAAATTAGAGAAATCTTCTGGAAAAAAAAATAATGGCTCACTATAATTCTGCTTATGCATAGGTCTTCTCTATTTTGTATATTTAGCTCCATTTAAACAGAGTGTGATTTGCTTAGTAAGAAAAATGTCAAAAACATAATTTAAAAGAAAATACACACAATCTCTTCCAAAACAAAAATCCTATTTAGTCTAGGGTCAGAAAATTTGCTTTCATTTTTCTTTTTGCTATCTTAAGAACTGAAAATCAGCTTTCAACTTTTCTTTGTAACCAATCCAGTTACATTTTGTCATCTCTCAGGAAATGTCTTCATTATAGCATCTTACACAAAAACGGTTCCAGTACAACACACGTGTACTTCCATTCCCAAGTCAGTATACGTGAGGGTGGAGGCACTTCACAGAGTCCCTTAATCTCTAACCTTCCAGTGTCACAGCTGTGCTCCTTCTCCATACCAGAAGACTCAGCTATCCTTCCTTCTCAGGGGTGTTCATGATTGAGTAGATGGAAGCCAGGCACTTAGACCTGGTGAAACCGTGATACACTCCTGATGGGAGCACCTAGGAAACCGAGGTTGTACGGATCATTCCAGGATCTTCCTGCCCTCTAATGCCAATTGAGCCAAACTGAGTCATTACAGATAATTTAACCTACTACTTTAGCATGTGCACTACTGTCACCTTTTCAACAGATCATTTGAAAATGGAAGGCAAGTTCACTTCAAAATGGAAGTTGTTGCAATCCTCTTTCTTTGACTGATATACACTCGGGAAAGAGTGTATATATACCATCCAACTTAAAGTGTGTGGAGTCTACATGCCAAAGCAACTACTCTCCTCTATTAAGCCAGATGTCTGGACAAATTTCATACTCAGTGAAATTAACACCAGTTAGTCAGTGCTAACTTAGCCTCAGGAATTAACTTCTGGACATTTTACACAAAAGAGTTTATCAATGGAAGTCTTCACTTTAGCAGGAATTCTTGAATGAATGCTGCAAAACATTCTAGGAGCAGTACCTTCCAAATTTATTCAAAGATGTATTTGTGTCATCTAGCTAATCCTGGAGTCCGGTTCATCTGGTCAGAAGACACTAGGCACCTCCCCCAAGTGCAGTGTACTACTTCTAAACCTTAACTATCTGAAGCTGTGTATATGCACGTTTGTCTCTCCATGGTCTGTAAAGGCAGTCTACATGATCTTGTCCAAGTTGCAATGAAAGCAGATCTTTAGATTGAGATGCAGCACACAGACAGGTAAGGATTCATGACATTGTAGCTTAAACCTTCAGTGCTGTTCATTCCAAAAACTGCTAAGAGTTAGCCCTCAGGACCCTAAGCATTCCAGGTGAGGGTTGAAGGTATATAGGCCATTTGTGTACTACAGGACTTTGTCCCCAGCTGTCCTTTCGCAAGACCCATAAGACCCTTCATAAGACCCACCATTCCTCTCTTAGCTATGCACGTGCTAGATGCCTCAGCAGGTAACCCTTGCATGCAGGCAGGAAGCACACAGCTGTAGTCCAGCCACATCCCAGCCAGAGGACAAAATGACCGAGGAACGTTGCAGGGTGTACCTGCTAGAAGTTTTAGCTATAAACTAGAGTTTATAGTTATAACTATTTATTTTAGCTATTTAAACACACAACTACCACCTATCAGTAATATTTTTTTCAATTTTACCACTAATTACAAGATAATTGGACCTGGAGAGGCCCAGGATTGCACCACCAACAGCTATGCAATCCTAGTAATGGGAGGTGGCAATAACGCACAAAACCTTTTTTTCTTATGACCTTCTATGCAGCTCTGTATAAGATATACTATGTACATTGCTGGGCTAGTCAAGCAAAAAAAAAAAATCCCACAAGCTGCTAATATTTCCTAGTGCCTAGTTAACAGAAAGCTGCAGAAAGCAGCACAGACAAGTTTTGCTTGCTCACTTACTTTCAGATTATTGACTTCTTACTGTGATTAATCACAAAAATAGAAACAAACAGGAAACATAGCAGTATTCCCACTGCCCTCCTGTCAGTTTGACAGTCATTTCTGATGTTGTTCTTTAGTTTATTTTCTGCTTAAATAAACCTTCTGCTTATAGTCACGGTGACTTTGAAACTATTCACAAAGCAAGAGATGTATAAAAAGGATATATTAAAGCCTGAGGAGTACAGAAGTCATACAACATCTAAAAATACAAGCAACTTATCAGAGATTACTGCATAGTTGAAAGGCAATGCTCTTACAATGCACACATGATTTAAAAAACAAAAACCAGACAACAAACTTACAGCCCCATAGACCTGACATTAATGGAGAACTAGTTATTTGTGGAGCCAAAGCACCTCTTGACATTATAACTCTTTTCTAGCTAGTAATTTCTTATGATTCATGCAGTGTTGCTTTATCTGAAATAGACTACAACAATAAACTGCAATCAAAATAATTACAGAAGTATGAATTTGCCTCTCCCATTCAAGTTTGGAGCGAAGAACTTACACTTTTTTCCAGGAAACTACTGAGGTGGCAGCAGAAATGGAGAATCCTTAGACCAGTCTTGCACAAATCAGCCCACAAAAACAGTGCTGTCTTTTGTTCATTACATTAATAAATACTTGTAATTATCCTCTCTAGCTTTGTGGAAGGCACAAAGGGCCACAATCATTACAGTCCCCCAGGCTGTATCAGTAGACTATGGCAACAGTGACCCTGCAGAATGCCATTTTCTGAGACGGCCACCCTTAAACCTGCCTTCAGAGGAGGGAGACACAACACTCAGGACACATCGACTTGTAGGCAACATGAGGAAAGAAATTGTAAGTTGCTCCTCTGCCAATACAAGGTTTCTCAGGAGTGTTATTCTTTCAATGGGTCAAAATAAGCTCCTCACGCAGGTCCACAGAGGTGAACATCCTTGTGTGGGCATTCTGGAGGTCCTGCTGCACCTCTCGCACCTCTATGACAATACAATCCCTCCACACTGCGCAAATTATCAATACAGGAGCTGAACATTCATCCATTGGGAAGCTGAAACAAGAGGGTTTTCCCTGAATCCAGGTAGTATGAGATGTAGATGTACAGCATAACAATACTGTATCTCACCCAGAATTGCTGTACCTGTTAAGTGGTGTAAATTAAGCTAAAGAGAATTCTCTTTGTCCTTTTTCTAAGACTGTTATGACTCTTGCATTAAAGTGCGTTAATCTTGTTTTCAGAACAAACAACGATTTGCAAACAGACTCAGCAAAAACAGTTTTCACTGGTTCTTAATCCCAGCTACCCTCTCCTGCCAATGGACTAATTGTGGAGTAATATCCAATGAGGGTAATAAGCAGGTGGAGTATAAATGCCAGGCTATATGACAGTACTCATTCCTTCCCTTCCAAGCTACTTCTGTAGCACAGTCAAGATAGTCACCTCAAAGGGCAGAGAAGCAAGCTCAGTCCGAGGGAGGCTGTGAAGCCAAATCTTGTTGCATAATTTGGAAGCATATACTATAACCACACCATGCTAAATGAGGAAATCAATATATAATTTATAATTCCTACCCACACATTCTGTAAACCAACACATAATTAACCAGAAACTTATTATTAATGATAAAAAAGAATTATAGAATTAATTAATGTATATTTTCACAACACTGAAAATAAACTAAAAAGTTGTCTTCTGTTGAATTTGAAAAAACATTAGACCGATCAAAAATAAAAAATAAACACTATTAGTCAGAAGTACTCACTGCTTGTACCATTCCCTCCTTTCTCTCCCACTGGACCTCAAAATTTTTTTTATTCATCAAAATAGAGTACCTTATCTTCAGTTCCTGAGAATTCTCCACAATAATTTTTTTCTTTTATTTGTGCGTCTTTTATGTCTTTGTTTTCACCAGCACTTTTTCAAATTTGGCATTGCTTATTCCATGATGAGCTATCAACCTCTTAATTTCCAAGGCAGCTTGCACAATTCTCCAGCTTTCCTTATGTTCAGCAAATAATGAAGCCATGGCTGGTGGCTTATGAAAGCTGTGCACATGTTCACTAGCACCACTTTGATATCTACATGTGCATTTTGAGACTACCTGAGATTTAGTAATTTTATACCTAGAGCAAAACATTGACTGTATGCTGACCCCACAGGATAAAATATTTCAGTTTAGTTGCATTGATACTCTTTCCTGTGTCATCTCATTTAATTTACAGGACATTTTTTCCTGACCACTGCTTTCAGTACTACTGGTGGAAATTAGGTATCATATATTTTTAAAAACCACAGAAGTTTCACAGAGCCTGTCCCCTTATTTCACCTTCAGCAAATCATAGTTTCGTCTGTCTGATTTTAACAAAGCATGAAATTATACCTCAGCAAAGTAAATTAACGAGCAACACCAGGGAGGCTGTTGTATTTCTTAGTGTCATCAGTTCAGATATATCAATGTATATTCCTCAGTATACCCTTTATTAAAAAAAAAAAAAAATCTATATAAGTAATGAAGCAAAAGATGAAAGACCTTCACAATAATTCTATTCTCCTTACTCTGCAAGATCGCTTTATACTAGTTTATGATCAGAAAGATGCTTACAGTATGCAAAAATGCTACAAATAACACCTGTACTCCCCTGAATATACTCACAGAAGCCAACACAAAAACATACACCAGGTAATATATGAGATTAAAGTTCAAGTCTAAGTTTAGTTCAGAAAGACAAAAGAAAGGCATAGGGAGAGCAGCAGAAGATTCATCTCCAGTCATCACTGAAACCTTAATTAGAGCTGTGCAAGACACTCCTTGGAAATTAATGTGCTCTTATGGTCTTGGAATCTTCTACAACAAAAAAAATCTGTGCTATTCTTCACCAGCTTCTACATCTATAATCATCTAAATTCTTACTATTGATTTTGGTAGTGTGTTTTTTGTTTTTCAACTGGGTTAGTTTCACGTTTTGCCATACTTGCACTGGACTCTCATCAGGATCTCCAAATAAGTGACCCAATCCTGTATTCTCAGTGGAATCAAGGGAAGGTATTTCAACCCTTTTTTCAGAGGGCATGAGAAGAATAGGGTGAAAAGCTTAGTGCTCCAGAGATCCAGCAAGGGAAGTATTCAGAGAAAATTATGAACTCTTGTTGCTGTGCATCAGCAAACATGCCTTCCATAAAGAGGAATAATTTACTATTTTGTCTGTGTAAACAGAACATCTGTGCTCTAAAATTTCTGTCAAAATGAATGGCTATCATATTTAGAAATAGCTGTGCTTCTATAAACATACAGAAGTAGACTTTGTGCTACTACTTATTTTACACGGAACATATTAAGATACCTAAAGTTTTGATCTTTTATAAGCACAGGGCAGAAATGTTATTTTGACGGTGATTAGCTGAAGACAGAACAATCCAGCTGTGGGGAAAAAGAGGTAGAAAAAGGTTTCCGTTTTCTTATTTGTTCACCAGCTAACATTAATAGAAATACTACATGCAAACTCCCTTTAGAAGAAAAATATAATAATTACAAAACCGATCATAATGAAGTAATTGCCACCATGATCTACAAATCTCAATAAGTTATATAGTTACATGTCTGTGTACCATGGCATCTAGTTTTACAATACTGATTGATTTATTTGGAATACTGCCAGATACATTAAATGTATAACAGAAATACTTTAATCAATATCACAATGAACAGCATGGAATTATTTCTAAAAAAAAAGACTTGAGACAAATAAGTTAGAACTATCTAATGGTTAAAAAATGTTAGATTTCTCTCTCTTGTAGCAACCTGTGCTCAGAATATATAATAATAGTAATAATAATAATATCCTTTTTCTTCCCCATGTTGTCTTTTCTGTTTGTACCAATATGATGGTTGAATATGTAAACTTTAAAAGCAATTGCAGCCTTCAGTAGGAAGCTGCATATATGCTGCTTTGAGACATGCCTCTCTGATACTGTCCCCCACTTCCTTAATAAGAAGTGAATAGATAAAGCACTAAATATAGAGGTGTATAGGAGGATTTGAAATAAGCCAGTCGAGCCATCTGTGAAAATAGAGTGCTGCTATAGCTTCATTAACTTATTGACAACCAATCCAAAAGAGAATTCAAAGAAAACAGAACTAGAATTGCTTGTCTACAGTTCTCCAAGCAAGATTTAATTGGTTAAATAAGCCATATTAGTCCTTCTGGCCTGTATATAGTACCAGTCAGAAGTTATTCCAAACAGAAACTACCTTATTACTTCTTTTATTAGGCCCTTATTAAATCAACAATCAGTCTCTAGAACCATTTCTCCTCCTCTGCTCAATATTTCCCTCTGAAGCATGTTGCCAAAGTAGGCAGAATTAATGAAAAATACTATGTCCAATGCTTAAAAGAAATCTGTCTTGACTGATGTCAATCTTCTAAAACTGCTATTATGTTTATCTAATCAGTGCTTACAAGCTTCTTCCTGTTCAGATTATCCCATAAGAATTGTCTGCAGAAATTGTCAACAGTACCCTTAGTATCTGTAAATGCCTATAGTCAAAACTGCACAGATAAACAATTTATAAAGAAATGAAGGTCCTGACAATTTCAATACAGATATACCAGAGGCAGAAGTACATCCTCCTCCCTATAATGCCACTGCATATGATCCAGACACAGAAAAGAGTACAAAGTCAGTGTATTGGCAAAGTGATGGAGTGGAGCCTTTGCTCACTCTTGCCAGGGCATCAGACAGCACAAACACCACAAGTGCAGATTAAAGATGCATAATTGTCCACTAGTGGTAAGGACCAGTGACAGACTATTATCTTGCTGGAGCAACTGGCTTAGGAAACAGGCTGTAGCAGCACTTCCTACAAAACAACACAGTTTCTTGGCCCACGTGAAACTATTTAATGAGTATAGGCAGGTTTTTTTGCTGTAGCCCACCAAAATTCTCAAATTCCTAGGCTTCAAAGCAATCTGCTACTCCATATAAGAGTGGTACCACATGAACGATATTTACATTGAGTGCACAAGTATCTTCAATGCTTCTGCAAAACTGAAGTTATACCTAGAGAAGAATGCTTTGTATAATAGGAAAACTGATGGCAATGAAGTTTAGGACTATGGTACCTTTGTTGTATGTGAACATTTGTTCAACACACATACCAGAAGGAGGTTCACTGGCACTTGGGAGGAGTAAATATGGGGTTAGTTCTGATGGCAAGAGAAGAAAAAATGCCTACATGCTCACATATTGCCAGCTCTTTAGCCAGACTTCAGAATTGTCTATAACTATATAGTAACAGACAATGTTGCAAACATTTTCAATCAGGGGAAAAAAAAAAAAAAAAAACCACCAAACACATTTTTCTGCTATTTTGTCCTCAAATGCAGTCATGCTATTAAAATCAGATGGAAATCAGCATATTTGCAGGACTCCAAATAACACATTTGTTGTCTGGGAGGCTGCAAATGTACTTTAGTGTTCAGCATGCAATACAAAACTCAACTTTTGCATCCTGTCAAAGACTTTTCTCCATGTTCTCACCTAAGATTTTTCCAAGTCACTTCTGTACTTTTGTCCCAAATGTTGTCTTATCTTTGTTGAATATAAATGTCTTTAACTGATATACACACACTTATACACACATAAAATACTTGCATTTCTCAGAGAGACATGAAGAGATGAAGAGCAATTGAAAGAGAAGACAAAGTTGAAATAAATTAGCCAATTCTAACTCAATCTTACCTCTTTTCATTTTGTTTGGGGTTTTTTAAGGCTATTGTTATGATACTGGAAATCCACTTGCCTGACTAGTGCTAAGTAATTAAGCCTATCAAATAATACTGAAAATCTAACAAATTCAGTTATTAAGGCAGCATTATCAGAGCAGCAGTTTCTCTTCTCTCTTCCTTGACTAATCATAAAAGTCTCCTTGAAATATCCTGGCATATCCCCTCCAGATTCTTTGATAAAACCAAAAGGAAATGCTTCATCATCTAAGTCATTTTAATATATTTAGAATAACACAGGACAATTGCTGAAGTTTCACCAGTACTCTGTCAATATGAAGAACGACCCACCGTAGGAGAAGATCAGGTTCGAGACCATCTAAGGAACCTGAAGGTGCACAAGTCCATGGGGACCTGATGAGATGCATCCATGGGTCCTGAGGGAACCGGCTGATGAAGTTGCTAAACCGCTATCCATCATATTTGAGAAGTCGTGGCAGTCCAGGGAAGTTCCCACTGACTGGAAAAGGGGAAACAGAACCCCCATTTTTAAAAAGGGAAAAAAGGAAGACCCAGAGAACTACAGGCCAGTCAGTCTCACCTCTGTGCCCGGCAAGATCATGGAGTGGATCCTCCTGGAAACTATGCTAAGGCACATGGAAAATAAGGAGGTGATTGGTGACAGCCAACGTGGCTTCACTAAAGGCAAGCTGTGCCTGACAAATTTGGTGGCCTTCTACGATGGGGTTACAGCGCTGGTGGGTAAGGGAAGAGCAACGGACATCATCTACCTGGACTTGTGCAAAGCGTTTGACACTGTTCTGCATGACATCCTTGTCTCTAAATTGGAGAGACATGGATTTGACGGATGGACCACTCCGTGGATAAGGAATTAGCTGGATGGTCACACTCCAAGAGTTGCGGTCAACAGCTCGATGTTCAAGTGGAGAGCAGCGACAAGTGGCATTCCCCAGGGATCACTGTTGGGACCAGCGCTATTTAACATTTTTGTTGGTGACACAGACCGTGGGATCGAGTGCACCCTCAGCAAGTTTGCTGATGACACCAAGCTGTGTGGTGCAGTCAACACACTGGAGGGAAGGGATGCCATCCAGAGGGACCTTGACAGCTCGAGAGGTGGGCCTGTGCGAACCTCATGAAATTCAACAAGGCTAAGTGCAAGGTCCTCCACATGGGTCAGGGCAATCCCAAGCACAAATACAGGCTGGGTGATGAGTGGATTGAAAGCAGCCCTGCAGAGAAGGACTTGGGGGTGTTGGTTGATGAGAAGCTCAACATGACCCGGCAATGTGCGTTTGCAGCCCAGAAAGCCAACTGTATCCTGAGCTGCATCAAAAGAAGCATGACCAGCAGGTCAAGGGAGGTGATTTTCCCCCTCTACTCCACCCTCGTAAGACCCTACCTGGAGTATTGCGTTCAGCTCTGGAGCCCCCAACATAAGAAGGACAGGGACCTGTTGGAGTGAGTCCAGAGGAGGGCCACAAAGATGATCAGGGGGCTGGAGCACCTCTCCTATGAAGACAGGCTGAGAGAGTTGGGGTTGTTCAGCCTGGAGAAGAGAAGGCTCCAAGGAGACCTTATAGCAGCCTTCCGGTACCTGAAGGGGGCCTACAAGAAAGCTGGAGAGGGACTTTTTACAAGGGCATGTAGTGACCGGACAAGGGGTAATGGCTTTAAACTGAAAGAGGGTAGACCTAGATTAGATTAGATATTAGGAAGACATTTTTTACTGTGAGCGTGGTAAAGCACTGGAACAGGTTGCCCAGAGAAGCTGTGGATGCCCCATCCCTGGAAGTGTTCAAGGCCAGGCTGGATGGGGCTTTGAGCAACCTGGTCTAGTGGAAGGTGTCCCTGTCCGTGGCAGGGGGTTGAAACTAAGATCTTTAAGGTCCCTTCCAACCCAAACCATTCTATGATGCTATGATTCTATAATATTAATAGAATGAAGACAATCATGTTCAGTTTTTACTTTACAACACGAAGCACAGAACTAAGATTCTGATTTCTAACAGATTTTTCTTGTATTTGCACTTAATTTGAGATTGTTTCAAGTTATATCAGGGTAGTAAAGAAATACTAAGATGAAGAAATACTTTTGGAATAAAATCAGAAATAAATATCAGGACATTTTCTGACACTTCATGAAGAGCTTGAATTGTGGAAGACTAGTGTTTGCAAGTTTTTATTTGGTTGCAGGTTATGTCAAACTAAATTACCTATGCTGCCCAGGTATATGATTTGCTGCTACTTTAAAATACAGTGCTACATAAGGAAAAAAATTCTGAAATAGTTATTTTTAAAGGATTAAACAGCTGCTATCAGTTTTGAAACACTCTTCATTAGTACCTTCCCCCTTATAGTTTTCAGGAGCTTGCTAACTAGATGATGTTAAACCATGATAATTATATATACAAGAGAAAAAATTAATATACTGGTTAAATTCTAGCTTATAAACTTCCAATTTCCTTCCAGATATTACTTTTTAGGCATATATTTTCAAATTATAACTCTTGATTGGGACTAAGAACTTGTGAATTCTGTTCTCAGCTCTGCCACCACCTACATGAATCTGCCATAATCAACAGTCTAATGCTTTCCGTTCTTTGTGTAAAATGGATCTTCTAATATTTTTCTTGTAGTATTGCTAAGAGGACAAGTTCATCTCTCACTTGCTTAAATATTTTGATGTAGAAAATTAGACTCAAATGAAAACAATATTTAAATTCTTAAGTGGAGTTTGCTATGCAATGTATGTAAAATTGAATGATTTAACGATAGCTCGAAGAAAATTCTTTGCCACAAGTGGCACAACTGTAAAGGGCACTATCATATAATTTAATAACTCTGGAAAAAGATGACGAATCCAGAAGAGGTCTGAGTCACAGCAGACACCTGCACAGGCAATCTTTGCTAAAGAACTTTTAGTGTAAAAGTTTCACACTCTCACACAGGTTTGGGGGTTTTCTACCTTTCATTCACTTTTAAAAGAACTTCTGAAAAATAAGCTATTGCAGTTTAGCATACCTCACAGTGGATGTATAACCTATAATGACAAACATGAACATCTTGCTCATTAGATTGAAAACCTTAATAGAATAGGAAAAATGTTTGTTTGCTCTTCACTAAAATATAGCAAGTTAATAATAACAGGCATTAAACATAAGGCCCTTGGCAGGGTTTTCTTCACAATCAAGCTGGAAGTCAAAATGCCAAAATAAACCCTTTTTTACCAGCAATATGAATATAATTTAACATTTAAGAACAGAAAAGAAGAACTTACAGGTAAAGCAATCTTTTAGAAAATTTCTGCTATGACAGAGCTTCACATGGCCCTTCACATTACTTGCTGGGTTCATTTCCTAGAACAAACAGAAACAAGACACATGTGAAACCAGTTATATCATATTGAAATATTGTATACCTACACTTAATAGCCTTAAATCATGTTATGAAGCAAGCTTTGGAAAAAATTTTTATGCTGGTCTCTTCCAGATGGCACAAGCTAAAACAACAATTCTGGACTTGAAAGGTAGTCCTAAACAACCTTTATCAAATCCTATACCAGATACTGATTCCCACTAATCTTTCTGTAGAGTCTCAGATTGATTCGAGATTAATTCAAGATTAATACTTGATCTCCCTGAGCAGAGGAAAACCATACATGATTTTCCCTCTATCAGCCACACTAGTGGAAAAAGCCTTTTTGTAGCCAGCTAACCCATATGGCATTGGCAGAATACCATTCAAGAATGAACAAAGCTTAATAAGACAAAAAAGCCAAAACATGTAATTTGTTCACTCGCAATGTTTTTACACACATTTTCTCATAAAACAAAGAGTAAAATACATAAAACATTTAACAAAAATAGTTGTCTTATGAGGGCAACAAATACAAGCTCTATCCAGCAAAGGACCCGAACCAGCTAAACTTGAGCTGCACAGGAGCACGTGGTGGGTGTTTGCAGTGGGCAGCTCCCTGCTGGGGGGGACGGAGGCCCACAGCTGCTGCCATGACCTGCTGCCCGGGGAGGTTTGCTGCCTGCCAGGGACTCTGATCAGGACATCATGGAAAGGCTGCTGCAGACTATTACCCTCTGCTGCTCTTCCATACAGGCACCAATGATGATGCCAGGGGCAATCAGGAAAGCATCAAGCATTGACTACATTGCTGTGGGGTATGATTGAAGGGGGGGGCGTGGTTCAAGGGCATGGGGAGCTCAGGCAGTTTTCTCCTCAATCCTTCCAGAAAGGCAGAAGAGTGTGAGGAGTAGACAGATTCCAGAAGTCAACAATCGGTTGTGCAGTTGGTGTGGGCAACAGGGTTTTAGTTTTTATATGATCATGGGATGTTCTATGGGGACAGAGGATCGTTTAGCAGAGATGGTATCCACCTATGTGAGGAAAAACATTTTTGCCAACAGCCTGGCCAATCCAGTAACGAGAGTTTCAAACTAGGAATAACAGGGGCAGGAGAAGATGACCAGCAATCAAGTGAGGAAGTGAAGGACCAGGTTGGCAAGCAAAGAGTATGGGGCAATGTGAACAGGAGGAAATTTGTAAGCAAAAAACCAGGGCTGTAGGGGTCCCACCCCAACTCTGTCCACGTACATAGGGAAATGCCTACCAGGCAGAATTATGGGGAAAGCTTTTCTGGGAAATTAGCATGCTTTTGTACCTCTCCAAAGAGCCTGTACACTAATGCACACAGCATAAGGAACAGGAGGAATTACGAGGTCTGCATGCAGTTGGAGAATTATGACCTCACTGGAATCACAGAGACACGGGTAGGGTAGCTCACACAAACCTGAAGAACAGGAAATGTTCCTACTGGTGTTATCTGCAGCATAAGGAAGACTATGGAAAATGGTGGCCCACTGCTGTTGGAGACTTGTCATAAAGGATATGAGGAAGGCCAATACACTGAATGCCTTCTTCATCTCACTCTTTACTGATAAAACATTTCCTCAGCAATCCCAGGTCCCTGAGACCAGTGGGAAAGCCTGGAGCAAGGTAGATTTCCCCTCAATGGAGGAGGATCAGGTTAGGAAGCATTTAAACAAACTGGACACACACAGATCCATGGGCTGTAATGAGATGCACCCACACATACTGAGGGAGATGGCTCATGTCATTGTGAGACCACTCAGTCGTTAAAAGATCACGAAAGATCACAGTGATCAGGGTGTGGGGAGGAAATTCTGAGGATGGGAAGAAAGTAAACATTGCCCCTACTTTCAAAAAGGGCAAGAAGGAGGATCCAGGAAACTGCAGGCCAGTCACAGCCTCACCTCAATCCCTGGGAAGCGAATGAAGAAAATAATCCTGAAAACCATTTCCAAACACAAGAAGGACAAGAAGGTGTTTGGGAGTAGTAAGCATGGATATATGAAGAGGAGATTGTGCCTGACCAACATGATAGCATTTCACGATGAGAAGGCTGACCCAGCGGACAAGGAAAGAACACCGAACATTGGTTATCTTGACTTTAATAATGCTTCCATTACTGTCTCCCATTGTCTCCTCCCTGACAAACTGATGAAACATGAAACACATAAATGGAGATTGAGATGAACAGAAAACTGGCTGAGCTGCTGGCCTGAAAAGTTTATGGATAAGCAGCACCAAATCCGGGTGGAGGCCAGTCATCAAAGGCACACCCCAGGTGTCAATACAAGAGCCAATACTGTTCAACAGCTCATCACTAACTTGCAAGGTGGGACAGAGTGCACCTTCAGCAAGTTCACAGATAATACAAAACTAAGAGTAGCTGATACACCAGAGGGTTGTGCTCCCATTCAGAGGAATGTTGACAGGCTGAGAAATGGGTCAACAGTAACCTCATGAAGTTCAACAAAGGGATACGTGAAGTCCTGCACCTAGCAGGAATAATCCCATGCACGTTGGCAGAAAAGAACCTGAGGGACAACAAGCTGGCCATGAGCCAGCAATGTGCTCTCACAGAAAAGAAGGCCCACAGCAACCTGGGCTGCATTAGGAAGAACATCACCAGCAGACTGAGGGAAGTGATCCTTCCTCTCTAACTCAGCACTGGTGAGCCATCCTGAATGGTGGGCCCAATCCTGGGCTCCCCAGTAAAAGAGACATAGGCTTACTGGAGCAAGTGCAGCAAAGGGCCATGAAGATGATTAAGGGACTGGATGGAGCATATTTTGTATGAGGAGAGACTAAGAGAGATGGGGGCCTTGAGAAGAGAAGGCTCAGAGGGATCTTAGCTATGCTTGTAAATACCTGATGGGCAGCAGAGTAAGGAAGGAAGAACCAGACTCTTCTCTGTGGTATCCAGTGAAAAGGACAAGAGGCAACAGCCATAAATTAAATACAAGATATCTCATTTAAGCATAGTGTAGTTTGGTTTTTTTTCCTATGAGGGTGGTCAACCAATGGCACAGGTTGCCTAAGATGACTGCAGAGTCTCCATCCTTGGAGACGTTCAAAACCCAACTGGACATAGTTCTGGATAATGTGCTCTAGGTGACCCTGCTTTGACCAGGGGGTTGGACAATCTCCAGAGGTCCCTTCCAACCTCAACAATTCTGTGATTTTGTGAAGTGTTATATTTAACTGGTCTCTGCTTAAAATAAATTGAAAAGTGGTTAAATTAATCACCCATGAAATCTCTTCTCTACGATGCATTAAAAAAAAAAATACAGTCAACCTCATTGTGCTTTAGCTAGTGTAAAAGGCATAAAAAGGTTATAGCTGAAAGCTAGCAACATATAGTAACCCTGACCCTAATGAATGACAACATGTCTTTTGGCCTCTCTGATATTAATGGCAAGACTTTACAACCACAGATTAAGAGCAATGGAAGAAATTCAGATACTCTGATCCAATTCATTGTAGAAGCCATAAAATTTTCCCCAATAATTCCTGCTTCTAACTCTCCTAGTTTTCCCTGAAAAAACAGAATATACATAAATATATAACTTCAGGCAGATATTCACATGTGATATTTACAATGTATTAACAACAAATATATCAAATATATTTTGTTTCATAATGGAAATACTACTTAAAAACAAACAAACATTACTCTTACCCCTCAAAAAAACTGGTTCACATGCACTCTAAACATGTGAATCAACTCCATGGTATTCAGTGGTATGGTATTTCATGGCATTTCATACTAAATGAAAAACACCAACATTTATGTGGGCACTCATGACTTTATGACAGCACGACCCAAAGAACTGTTCTACTGCCTGTGGAGAAATCAACTCATGGAGTAAGTTTTGTAACTCCTGAAGAACAGAAGCACAGTTAGATTGTAGATTAAAAGCCCAAAGACATTTTTTACAGTCAATATATTACTTAGGAAAAAAAAAAAAATCCTTTAGCAGTTGAAATCATACCTCTTCAAGACAGCAGATTAAGCTTTTATTTTTCCAGGAGCTTTTACTTTTTACAAGTTTGAATCTGAGTTGTTGAATAGTTATGACTACAAATTATGTTTCAAATTCTCTAACTACCTGTTTCCTTAGAGAAAAATTAAACAGCACATGCTTATTTCATTCATTGCCAGGGAGAACAAAGAATAGATGTTAAACAAATATACAGTGTAATTCTGTACATATGTAGTCTTACAAATGTGTGTTGCATATATATAGTCACATGGGTATCTTTTGTGTTCATGTTGGTAAGGAAAAAAACTTGTGTGCCAAACATATGATTACAAAGACATTCTAGTTCTTAAGTAGGGTGAATATGTGTCTTTTACTTTTTTTTATTTTTTAAATCAAGGAAAAAAAGCTAGTGTATAAGGTACAGAATAGTTCTCAACAGCCAAGAGCATGTGAAGCTAACAAAATTATAACAGTGGAAATACAAAGATTTTTCATTCCATAGTGTTTGTGTACTTAGATGTAACTTTAGAGGCTAGCCCAAAAGGTAGATTACAGCATAAAGTTAGGACATTACTGGTTTTGCATAACACAGAAGATGAGGCAGATAAGCCTGAAATTTTCTTTGATTTGTTGAAAACTCAAAATCTATAGGAAACCTTCACTACTGAACTATTCATATCAGACAGTTGTTTATCAATGGCATAAGATAAGAACCCATGAAAATATATTATCCTATTTAAAGGAAGACAAAACAAATCTGCTATAAAGAACTGTGTTCTGAAGATTAAGCTATCAGTGTACCCATGAAAAAAGGACGAATCAAAGAACTATGTTACATAGGTTTGAGTTCATGTTTTCCTGTTGTTTCACAGAACATTACACAATCTCTATTCAACACCTGTATCTGTTTTATTTATCTTGGTCCATCTGCTCTGCAAATGTTCTTGCAAAGCAGTTTCCCATGGCAACATCAAATACCACATAGTCCCAGTCCTCTGTTGAAGCACTTCTAACCAATCAACTCCTGAATTTCAAGCAGCATCTTTTTCTGCAGTACTTAAGTAAATAATAAACAAATGGAGTATTTAATCAAACCAAATAAACACATGAATGAAACAAATACCCATGAATAAAACCGCCTAATTAGGGATTAATTTTTAATTTTATTTTATTGTTTTTATAATTTCATTTTTGGAGATAATTACATTTAAATCACCTAAGGCACAGGTGGGATATCTACGTTACAAAAAACTGTCAAACCATTGGTAGCTTTTAATTGATTAAAATTTCAAAATCATTATGTTACATGTAGCAAAACAAATTGTGCATAAATTTTAAAGAATAAGATTATGCTATGCTGGAAAGTAAATTTTGGAAAAGTCCACAATGACTGCCTACTATAGGACAACTTCAGCTAGATATTATCACCTACAAATCATCAATAGCCCATCTAATTTTTTCATCCTCATGTTTACAATGATCAAAGAAATATAAGAGGAAAATTTCTCAATACATTTTCATGCAAGATAAAAAAATAACAGTGCTTTCCTGAAAGTAACTTATATTTTATCTGAGAATCTATCCTGAGAACCCCTTCTCCCTACTTCAAGAAGCAGTAGAAATATACAACATTCATTTTTAAGTGAAGATCTTCTGAAAAACTCTCTTAAAGTAAACACTCAACCCTCCCCCCCCCCCCCCCCCCCCGCCAAAACCCCCTCAGTAAATATCACATTAGTCTTGAGCACACTGGTTCTGAGTGAAATTGTAACAGTAGAGTTGTTCAAACTGTAAATTAAAGAAGAATTGTCTTAAGTTAGGAAAACTGGCCTACTGAATTCCAAAATCTGAGATCTGTATTTTAGATTTGTCTGTCCAAAACCACCAGAAGCAGCTAGGAACAGGCCCTACAGAGATTTAAAAGGCAATCAGACCTTCTAGGTCACTTCTACACCACTGTACTTTAGTTTATAGTACTTTATAACCTAGAGCTGCTTTAAGAACTACCACATATTTATGCAATCTCAGATCCACAATAAAAAGCAGGATGAAATTCCCCCAATATTTTTCTACCAGCATCACCTCCTTTCAACTATACATTTACTTGGATTATTCTTGGGGTTTCCCAGGCATTCTCCTCTGCTCATCCTGGAATTTGGCCCAAACAGGCTTTACAGATTGGTCTAGATTGCTGGTCTGTATGGCAAAGTTCTGTGCAACAATTCTGATATTTTTAGCTAGAAAGGCTTCTTTGCATGTCTTAGACCTAAATGACACTATGGGCTAACGCAGCAAATGTGGCATTTCTATGGAGCACAGGACAGAATGTGAGGACCGCTCAGCTGGTCTGTGCATATGCAGGAAGTCCAGTTTGCTTTACAAATACATGCAAATGTTGCTGGACAGATAAATCCAAAATACAAGAGCCCTCTGCCTGTAAATAAGAGCACATGAAATATCTCTTTACAAAAACACCTGTAAGCTCACCTGCTACCTTTCCAATGATTTTCTACTACCCACCCGCCAAAGTACACTGCCTACAATTATCAATAGACAGAACTTCTATCTATTTCTGGTGAACAATAGATGCATTTTATCATTACACTTTAAAAAACTTTATTCTGTATTATTTTTAACAGGTCATTAAAATATGCCGTTGAGTTGATGAGTGATATGTTCATGATTTCCGATGCATTTTATTTCTCAAGCAAAGGCAGGTAGTAGCACTTCTGCCATCAGTCACTAAGGTGATGCTAAAAACTGGTAATTCAATTCCTTAATTGTATGAACCTAACCATGCATGCATTTTATTATTCTTTACTATATACAAAATATTTGTCTTTAATGTGTAGATTGGTTTATAAGAAAATCAAAGGTAAAAATATTTCAGCCAAAACTACAGTGAAAGCTATACAAAGTACATTACTGCAAGTTTTCATCAAACCACAATTACTCTGTGTTTACTTGTCCATAGGAGGATTAGATTTCTACTCATTTTAAAATACCATAGTAAAAATATCAGTGATAAAATGATCAGTAATGGTCAATTTCATTACATGCAATAGATATATGTGAAATAAATTGGCTAAAAGCAGAGGACATTTTGAAAAAATATTTTTCAATTATTCTACTTCAAAAGTAATCATCTAAACCAAAAATAAAATACAAATTCTTAAAGGACTAACATCCTGCTTTTTCTGACAGTGTCTGAAAGACTATAAAGGCTTTATGTTATTAGAATCTATTCTAGAAATGGCTAAACAGCCAGTATCGTATTCATTTATCCTTTGTCCTCTTAAGCTTTCAGGGTGCTGTGTAGCCATAGTAACTATGCCTTTTCTCTGTGAAATCCATTAGTTGGTTTCAATCTGGGATTCAATACTACCATAAAATCAAAGCCAAAGATTAAAAAAAATTATTATTAAAAAAATCATTGGTGACAAGCATTTCTTTTAAAAGCAATTTCTGCATATTTATGCTTTATACATAACAGCAAAAGAAACCAAAAGGTTAAAAGGACATCAAAAGATAAATTCAAAATGATTTTTAAAACTTGGTTACCATCAGGAATGACACAATACCACCTCAAACTAGATCTCAGAGCAAAACTAGCTCTCATTTGCATTAAGTCAGTCAGTGCTGCTGGCTGGCTGGCCATCAACAAAACAGCACAACACATTAGCTTTCAACCTCACCATCTCACTCCCTTTTGGACAGCAGACTAAGGTGCAGATATTACAAAGGAAGAGAGACCAGGATTTGCACTGCAATTTGGACAAGCCCACGCAAAAGATAAAACCCACCTTTGTTCCTACAGTATCTTTTGTGTGACAATACAGACAACAAATAATCTGTTGAGTCTATATTGTAGAAGAATTCTATCAATAGGAAATTGAAAATCTTGGATTCTTATTCCATGTAAACAATTTTAAAAGAGGCCAGGTGTTTCAGAAGACTAAGTCAAGCTTCACCCAGTATCCTATTTGGATATGCTGGTTTTTGCCATGACAGCCCTGAGCAACTTCAGTGCCAGCTCAGTCCTGATACTGGTCACAGGTAAACTAAGCTAATGACATTGCCACTGTTTGCTCGAATCCTAATTACCAGGAGTTACACTGGACAACTAGGAGGAGCTACATTTTCCTGCAAGTAGGAAGTAATCAGCAAAGTGTTGGAATACATTCCACAATCCACTAATTTAAAAATAAAGAACTCCTTGAGTCTTTGTACTGAGTACCACATTCCTTAACTAAAAATTTTCACTGCCTCCTCAGCTGTTTAACTGTTAGTTCTAACTTCTGCTGATTTGATTTTATACTCCCATTCTCTTCTGCATTGTATTGGAATCAAACATGATTCAAAGACAAAATATCTGCTGTGGTAAGGAGTGCGCATGTTCGGGCTGGGGGAAGGGAGGATTCCCAGTAACAAGAGAAAATTAATACATACTAGTATTTTATTTCTGCTTCCTAGCTCCTTATTCTGGTATTGTCCTTCTTATAACAAGCAAGAAGACAGAATGGCAAGGCCATGTTCGTATCAGATAAAGAAATATCACATGATTATTTTTAAGAGGTCACCAAAATTGCAAAATGAAATCATACTTGCATTCAACTGAAGAAAAAAAAAAAAAAAAAAAAATATTTCACATGAGAGTTACCTGAGCCTAAAACTTCTACTTTTTCCCCTATAATACACAACTTGTAAAGTCCTGATTTCATTGAAGCTAATAGCAAAACTGTCATAAACTTCAGCAGGGCAAAGATTACATCCTAGGTATTTTTATGACAAGGATGACATAAGAGACAATTAAAGGTCATGCTTCCTGTCACTACAGTAGAGGAAAAAGTCATGTCATCATAGTTTCTACACCTGACTTGGCCAGTGATTCTGTGATCTTCGGCTTGTCCCTGATCTAAACCAGAATGGCAGCACATTTTAGAAGTAACAGTGTAAAGCTCCATAATAGCCCCAAACACTTCTGGGAGTTCAACACTCAAAGAAAGATGCACAAAATGCTTCTTTCCAAATATTCTTGGTGCTGTCTTTCAAACAAAAAACAGAGGGAGGCTTACCTTTACTTTAAAACACAGTAAGCATATTGAGGAAGGCGGGGATGTTCTTAATGGTTAGAACAATTTGACAAGACACTAGAGATCCAGATTCAATTTTATCCTAAGCACTAAATACTCAAAGACACAAACCTTACTACTTAAAAAAAAAAAACCAAAAAAACAAAACCAAACCTTTGTCATTAGCGATGACTGTGCAATTGCATCCATTCAGGCTATAGAACAAAGTACTTCTGTCCCTACTGACAGTACAATCTGTGAATTATAATCTTAGGAGAGGAGAGCAGGATACACAGGTACTTTCCTTTTCTACCCAGTCTTAGTGCTGCAAAAGGCTCATAATGGGAAGCAACACTGATGGGACAAATCACAAGAAATTAAATCCAGCTCTGTGAATAGGAATTACCTAAAGTCAAAAAAAAAGAAATAAGAAAGGCTGGAGATCTGATACAGTATAAACAGGTGTAGGTGCTCTCAAAAGACTTGCAAGTGTTGCGAAATCCACTGAGAGCTTTTCCAAACACTACTACTAGAATGCCTTAAAAAACACCAGTAATTTGCTGTTCCCACAGGCTTCACATCAAAATACTTCACAGCATTCTCTCTGTATATGCCTGTTAAGTAACTTTACCATTTACCTACATTTATTCCATAAAGTTTTTTTCAAAATTAAAAAGCTATTGTTCCTTCCTTTTCTCACTGATCTTTTAATATTTTCTAATTTATAGAATAAAACTAGAAGAGACACCAAAACTTTAAGCCACATATTTTCATAGCTTTAGTTTTCACTGCATTAAATTCTAGGGGGTTAATGCCTTTAAAGCCCTAAGAATATTCCACAAGCTTTAAATTCTGAGGAAACACAAGACAAACCTCTCTTTAAAATCTGTGGTACCAATTAAAATAAACTTGGAAGAGGACTAGTCACGGGGAATTTAATTTTCTTTGACATTAGAAAACAAAAGAACCTCACACAAATAAAAGACCCATATAATATCTTCAACTGAGGAGGCTCTGCGAGGATGTTTTCTATGTCCAGGGATATTACTTCTTTCACATAAACCTCTCTCCTCACCCTCCATTCCAATACTCCGCAGTTGCCATAGTTACCATTTTACATGACCGTACGGTGAGTAATGCCCTCACATTCAATAAATCCCCCAAGGCTTCAAGTTTGCAAAATATTTCAAGATTTGTGCAGAAATTTTGCAATGAAATTTCACTAGAAGACTGGCAGGTGCAAGGCATATTCAAACAAATGTCTCTTTTTGAAGACCGGATATTTTATTTGCTGAACTGCAAACTTTCAGCCACAATGAAAGTATAGGAACTGAAACCATGGCACAACTCATTAATTATATTCTGACAATTTAGATATGTAATTTTAATTGTAATTCAAATGGTTTTAAATAAGGAAGGTGATCCAACTGCAAAGCAAGTTTCTTCTTTCCAAATTCCAGTAAAATCCCATGAAGAGAAATCCTAAAACATTCCTGAACCACAATATACTAAGCAGAACCTGAGCCTTCCTATCGCATTTACAGATTAACGTTCCCCACATGGTTTCAACACAGCTATCAGGAGCATGAAATATACAAACAGCAATTGTTATCCTAAACTTGAAGGATGACAAAACCAAATCATAGTTACGACAATCTAAAAGTCAGGTGTCATGCCCATAACAGGTAAGTCACTGAATCCTTAGCTACTGTACCATAATGAACGAAAGTAGATATACTGGATTTCTGCATGAGGTCCCACAGCCTTGCTCTTACGGAATACGGAATATAAAGAACTCTGCTTGGAGTAATTCTGAATTGTATCTGAAATCTTTTACATAACACAGGTTACTGTCTACTGACTGATACATAAAATTCAGGTACACATTGCATCTATCCAAGGAGCAGAACTTCCAAAAAGCAGAAGTGAATCTCCGTTCACTGAATGAAGTGTTGCATCCTTGGGACTCTGCTATAAGTTTCCAAATATACAAAGGAAAACCCTTCTCCCTACTTTTCACTTAGATGAAAGCACACGCATGATTATGGAAACTGTCCTAACTTCCAAATATGTGATGGTCACAGAAAAAAAAACTAAGGTAAAGAAACAGGAATTTGAAATACATCTTTTAATGAATTAGAATAAACTACATCCAGTTCAGTTTGTTCTATTCAGTTAGATCAGATGCCTTACATGCCACTCAATTTTTCTCGTCTTTCCTACTCCCCAAATCAAAAGAGAACATGATGAGATTACAAGAATCCATCTGGATTACACCGATATGATGCTAACAGGCAAAGGGAGCTAATGGAGTTATGAAAACATCATATCCATCCAGTTGTTAGCATATATACAATTTTTAAATCAGAATTTTAGTCACAAAGTATCACTAGCTTAACAGTTAGCACTAAGGATCACAGTGTGTGAGGTTATTTTCATATTCATCTTGTGAAATCCTGTGATCTTTCATATGCAGAGCAACATCACCCTGTTCTTATCTCTTAAAACTGCTCTTATGTGAATATACTTGAAGATTCCATGTTGGTTTTAACCTTAGAATAACAATGACAAAAAGCCATCTGTGACAACCCAGCACTTTGCAATAGATGCACTTATTTCCCCATTTGGTATGTTTGGCATCTTTCCCACCTACATATGGCCAAAATTTTTTAAGCTGCTCTTCTGATGACATTAACCCTGCTGATCTCAGGTTTTTTCAGTGTAGACAGAGCAAATAGAAGGGTTCCTCTCTTTCCAACATTTCCCACCCTGGCCTGGCATGAAAACAAGAGCACACTGGAAGATCAACGGATGGTCTAGAGCCAGATGAAGCAGATGTAAGTACTTCCCATGAGCCTCAGAACTGAGGAAGCCAGGTTTCTGCATCTGTTGATTGGCTTTTTAGGTGAATTATGCTAACACCATACTTTCGTCTTCTGCAAAATATTTTGGTCTCTACGCACAGTCTGCCACATTTGCATGTGTACTTAAAAATCCTTGCTCACACTAATAGCTACTATCAATCAAGTTCTCCTCCTAAAATAACAATGATCAGCAATGAAAATTGTCCAAAGTGTTAGGCTCAGAGTTGTGGATCATCAGCATCAAATCTAGCTGGAGGCCAGTCATCAAAGGCACACCCCAGGTGTCAATACAAGAGCCAATACTGTTCACCATCTTCATTAATAACTTGCAAGGTGAGACAGAATGGACCTTCAGCAAGTTCACAGATAATGCAAAACTAAGAGAAGTTGATACACCAGAGGGTTTTGTTGCCATTCAGAAGAACCTTGACAAGCTAGAGAAAAGAGCAAAGAGTAACCTCATGGAGTTCAACAAAGGGGAAGCGCAAAGTCCTGCACCTGTGCAGGAATAATGCCAGGCACCAGTACAGGTTGGGGGCTGACTAGCTGGAAAGCAGCTTTGCAGAGATGGACCTGAGGGTCCTGGTGGACAAGCTGACCATGAGCCAGCAATGTGCCCTCACAGCAAAGAAGGCCCACAGCAACTTGGAAGTGTCACCAGGAGGTCAAAGGAGGTGTTTCTTTCCCTCTGTTCCGTACTCGTGAGAAACATCTGGAGAGCTGTGTCCAGTCCCAAGCTCCCCAGTACAAGAGACACATGGGCATAGCAAAGCAAGTCCAGCAAAGGGCCACAAAGATTATTAAGGGACTAGAGCATCTTTTGTATGAGGAGAAGCTGAGAGAGATGGGGGCGTTCAGCACAGAGAAGAGAAAGCTCGGGGGGTTCTTATCCATGTGTATAAATACTTGATGGGAGGCACAAAAGGAAGACAGAGCCAGGCTCTTGCCTGTCATGCCCAGTCACAGGACACAGGGAAATGGGCACAAACTGAAATACAGGAAATTCCCTCAGAAAAACCTTTCTTACTGTCAGATTGGTCAAACATTGGGAAATGTCGCCCAGGTTGCTTGTGGAGTCTTCATCCTTGTATATGCTCAAAAAATGACTTGACACAGCCTTGTGCAATCTACTCTAGGTGACTTTGCTGTAAGCAGGGGAGTTGTGCTGGACAACATCCAGAGGTCCCTTCCAACCTCAACTCTTACATCTCTAGCTTTAAAATAGGGAAGCTGTGTAAGGTTTCTCTCTTACATTGAGAGTTAATGTGCCTACACAGTATTTTGTTATGATCCACTATGTTGTTGCCTAGTGTCGACTTTATAAGCAACTGAATACTATATTCTCATTATTGTCTGATGGCCTGTTGCTTTGAAAGTAACAATTCTCATATTCATTAGCACCACTAGAGCCCAACTAATTGTCAAAAAGAGTCTTAAACAAATAAACCAGGGAAGAGGGTTTATAGGAATAAATATTATGTGATTTGTTTTTCAATTGCCTTTCAATAAAATAATTTCATAATGTGATCATTTGGACTTTAGTGTGTAGATTTTTCAAAGTACCAGCTGTTTTCCCAGTCCTGGTAAATTTTGCCTTTAATAAATCCCAATCCAAACCACCCTCATTCACTATACAAAATAGACATTGCATGTCACTCAAAACCTGACAAAAAATTCTCAAAGTTTGTAATTCTTTACAAAGTGAGTTATACCTCTCATTCTGTATTTCCCACTTATGATAAGACTGTTCTACAATTTAAATGTTATGTTACTCATTCATAACCTCGTTTTGTGTTCTGTTTTGATGCTTTGTGAATAGAATATTTATCTAGCATTTAAATTAATATTTAACTGAAGAAAACTCAGTTCTGCATAGTTCATGAATTTGAGAATTCATAGTACCCAGTTGTCCAGTGATATCCAGCAAGCTGTCATGTGGAAGTACTACAAGAGGAAGAAGTACTACACATACCTTCCTTCCCTCAAATGCTGTGTCCCATTACAGACCCTCATTACTTACACAGCCACAGGGAGCCATTCTACCTCTTCCCAAAACATTTCCTTCCACCTGCAAATCCAGCTAGAATTCTTTTCTCAATTAAAATCATCACTACTGTCTTGGGTTTATGCTGAATTCATTTTAACCTAGGTCTCTTCCATGCTATGAGATACCAGGAGGCTGCTCAAATGATCCTTTTTCTAGGATCAAGGAAGAAAGTAACAGCAGAAGAAAAAAATGGAGGGTTCTTGAGGTATTACTGACTTAGAAGTGTTTATGAATCTACATCCTCAGAAACCAAAAAACATATAAGACTGGGTGAAGGATATATGACCAGTGACAGGGTGCATAAACCACCAGGTCATAGAGGATCTGGTGCTTGTTTCCTTATGATGATTAAATACACTAGGGATATTTAAAGAGTAAGTTAGAGAGGTATCATAACATAGCCTTTGGCCTCTGTACTATGATTTCTAGCATTGGCACATTTAGATGACTAGCTATCCTAGCGTACCTCACTGCTAAACCAATAAAGTCTTACTTAACAACCTCAGGAAAGTACAACTGGAGATCCCACACTTACAATGAAAATGTTGCCTTAAAGTTGGAGAAAAAAGTTTAAGTTACTGCCTTGGGTAATCCAATTTCTGAAACAGGAGAAACATACAAAGCACTGTCTTACCAGTGCTAGCCTCTCTGACTTAACATTTGCAGTCTACCATTCAGTATACTATATTCTCAACACTTTCATTGCATAAATCTCTATTTTCTCTGCTAGAGAGCATGCATTATTACACCAGTTAAACCAAGCCCCAAAACTATAATTCCCCTAGAAAATTTGTGCAACATATTTGTCAGACAATATGTATGCCCTGAATTCCTAAAGTGAATGGCTAGTGTTAAGAAAAATCTTAATAAAGAATTTGCCATGGGATCAAAGGCATTTTTAGCTTAAACATTTATTTTCCCCATTCTCAGGAAAAGAACTAAAATTAAAAAAAAAGCCCAGTTCCATTTTACTTATGCACAAGCAAGGTACATCATCTCAGATTTTTCTCCCAGTAAATACTCATGGAGTACCAGCATTTCAAACCATTGCTACATCGCATATATTCTATGTTTCATAAACTCATTTACTATTTAGCCACTGAAAACATGACAATACAATAGTCAGTTTGTGTCTTTAAAGCTCTTCCTGTAGCTGACTTCTGAAGACCAAGAGGGCTGCAGTAGAATTGAAAAAGGGTGTTAAAAGCTAAAAAAAGAAAAAAGGTAAGCTCTGTAATTTAAACAGACTGGCACTTGTTTCTCTGCTTCTTGCATAAGTGTGCTACTGCACACTGTAATGGCCTATCAAATTTACCAGAGCTTGAAGTGGATTTACCTGCAGTACTGCTTTAAGCTGAAGTCGTCAAGTACAATAAAAGGGCTTCTAAATTGCTGTAGCATGTTTTTCTTGAAAATGAGCTAGAATGAAATCTTGGAATAGAGAAATTTGGTTCTAAAGGGTAAGCAGAATGGAAAGTTTTGCACACAGCCACCTTCCCCTGTGCCCCATCCCTGCACAAGTTCCTTTTTACTGTCTCAGACCAAGCTGAACTTCCAGCAACTCTCTGGTTTGTAACTAACTCCAGGCAGTTCCTTTTCAATCTTCCAGAAGACTTTTCTAACCACCTGTAAAACTTGAACCCACAGACATACAGCCTGCCTGCTTCTCAAAAGCCCATCTTAGCCCCTGTTTTAAGCCTTCCTAGCAGCTAAATCACAGTCTCCAACTGCCTGTTTCACCCAGCACTATCAAAGCCTCTCCCCAGGCAAATCTAGGGAGCTGCTTGCTGGGAAGGAGCAATCCCCCAAGCTTGTTTTGGCTGGGATAGAGTCAATTTTCTTCATAGTAGCTAGTACAGGCCTATGTTTTGGATTTGGGCTGAAAACAGCGTTGATAACACAGCGATGTTTTCGTTACTGCTGAGCAGTGCTCACACAGAGCCAAGGCCTTTTCTGCTTCTCACCCTATCCCACCAGCGAGGAGGCTGGGGGGGCACAAGAAGTTGGGAGGGGACACAGCTGGGACAGCTGATCCCAACTGACCCAAGGGATGTCCCAGACCATATGGTGTCATGCTCAGCAGATAAAGCTGGGGGAAGAAGAAGGAAGGGGGGGACGTTCGGAGTGATGGCCTTTGTCTTCCCAAGTAAGGGTTACATGTGATGGAGCCCTGCTTTCCTGGAGATGGCTGAACACCTGCCTGCCCATGGGAAGTGGTGAATAAATTCCTTGTTTTGCTTTGCTTGCGTGTGCAGCTTTTGCTTTCCCTATTAAACTGTCTTTATCTGCAACCCACAAGTTTTCTCACTTTTACCCTTCTGATTCTCTCCCCCATCCCACTGTGAGGGAGGTGAGTGAGCGGCTGTGTATGGCTTAGTTGCCAGCTGGGGTTAAACCACGACACCCCCCTTCCTCCTTAAGATTTCTACCCAATCCATTTTTTAGCATCTGGAGGAAGGCAGCCCTTTTCCACACTGCTCCAGCTATGCCCCTTTCAGCAGAGGAGGAGACAGAGCAGTTAATAAACTGCAAACAAACTGCACAGACCATCCATCACTCATGCAGACTCTTCAGTGATTAGGTAGATAACATCTCTACAGATGTGAAATTTTGGAATGACTTGAGGTTAAGCTTTTATGAGAAATATCCAATTTCTGTATATTCCTTCCCACTATCTAAACAGCATTTGTTCTCTGCTACTTACTCATGTTTTTGCAATACACTCTGTCTCACTGAAGCACTATATGCTGGCTAACATACTCTTAAGAATCCCATAGTGAAAGCTGGGAGGCTTTTGTCATTAATTACTTCAGACATCAAGTTCTGCATCTCAGAGCTCAGCATCTCAAAGCTCAATCACTGTGTTGCACTTAAGTAAATATCCCCAAGATACATCATCAAGCATATTTTCCACGTCATCTGTAGAGGGTGAAAATTGTCTTCCTATTATAGTTCACTTGAAATGGAACTGAATTGAGAAAGGAAATGATCATCTTATTCCAGGTCTCAGCTGAGATGTCAAACCACAGAGAAAAAAAATCAGACCCTTCAGAAAAGAAAAAAAAACCAAAACCCCCAAAAACCCACCACGAAAAAACCCACCCACTAACATAGTTAGCACTAAGGCAAACCTACCTGGAATGTTAATAGAAAAGGCCTATAGAGTCTATATGCAAAAGCATGCTTCTGGCCTCTAAGACAGAGTCCAGTCAATGGGCCAGAGAGCAAGCGCAACTGTGAGTGAGTGCATACATGCCCATATGGGTATAGTTTTCATGAGCATGTGGCTGCATCTGTGACTAGCATCATACATCGGTAGATCTCATTGCATTACAAAATACCTCTAATTCTTAGAGCCACTATCAGGTGTCTTTTGGTTAAAGAGGAATTCATTGCTCACAGTAAAGACTTTCCAAAATATCTTATTATATCAGATTTCTTCTTTCAAACTCTGAAAGTCTCTCTGTAACCATTAGTAGGAATATCCTTATTTTATCCAAATTCTATTTGTGTAATCAATAAAAAGAATGATAGCATGCGACTACTAAGCTGTTTCAAGTATGTCAAAGAGTATATACTACATCCAAAAAATGATGTTCTGACTGGACATTTCCTGAAAGACCCAGTAAGCCTGGTGAACACCTGCCCCACTACTGCCAACAGATCCTCACAAAAATCACTGCTAAATAAGGAAAAGGAAACCTGAAGATGTAAACAAGGAAAAAAGTAATAAATACCTTTCCCTTTGAATGTCCCAAATGGCCTTTTGACAATAATGCCTACCCCTATAACTACTTTCTATTGATTGAACAATTAAAACAAAGATAATACATTGAAAACCACTCATAGGCAAGATTCACAGCTGGAGTTCTGCCTATTTACACTGAGGTCAAGGAAGCCTGTGAGAATGTAAATTTTGTCTTCTGCTCTGTATCTGGCATAGTATCAAGTGCCAGGTTTCAGTCCACTCTCTCGCAGGCATTTATGAACTCAACCTTTCAACACAAGCATAGTGCAAAACCAAAACCCAAGTCTTCTCTGTCGATGACAAGAAGAAAGCACAAACCTCTTCCCTAAGGAAAGAAAAGGCAATAATAAACCACAGACAGATGTTAGTCACCTGGCAGACTAACATCCTCAACTACTACAGCGACATGTTCGCAGAATACAACACAGTTCAATTGCCAACACAGTTAGTTTTAATAACAAACACAGAGCTCAAAAATCTTCGAGTCATAAATGGATGCTGGATGAACAATTAACCTATTGGAAAACTGAGTAAATGGAAGAAATAACAAATCAGGTTCTGGGTAGTGTTTAATCTAACTACTGTTTCTACCTATTATCACTACTCATCACTTCATACACAAAGGACAACTAATGACAAATTCAAATTACCAACATTCATGTCAATCAGAAACAAGACAAATGTAAGGATATGAATTGATAAGGGACAGCACTTTTTCTTTCACCTTTCTTTTTTCTTTTAAATGTAGACAACAGGTTGATTGACTTGTCATGACAAAACCAAAATCTCACATATGGCTTGTTGTGACTTGATAAATCCCCAATGAAAAAAATGAAAATTGATGCATACTTGTCCAGCAGGTAGCTAGTATTTGATTGCACAGTCTTGGCACAGTCCAAGAGTTTCTTTTGTCCTTCTCTTGCTTCTGTTAGCTGCCAAGGACCTCATTTTGTGGTGTACAGATTTCTTCAGGGTACTTTTTTTTTTTTTTTTTTAATTTCTATTCATTCAGATCCATGTTTTAATTATCACAGAAGCAAGAGCTCCAGTATTTCAGTTCTTGCTCCTCTGCGAGTTAAAAAATAAAGACAGGATCTATAATTGGTTTTTTTGCTGCTTGGTTGATTAGACTCATAAACATACTGTATGGGGAGCCAAACTCTCACAGGACTAGTCTAATTAAGAAGTCAAATTGCTATGCTGATTACAGACATTCTTCATGAACTTTAAAATCAATAGTTCTCAGAGTAATCTCAAATCTTGTGCATGGTTTCAGGAAACAATTATGCTTTTTGGTTTTATCAGAGTATTAAAATTTTCATGTCAGAGAAAGACTTACATAGGGATTTTTTTTAAATTTGCTTTCTAAAAGCATAGCATAGCTACCATCACTTTACTCAAATATCTGCCATCACATTTATCAACTATAAAAAAAAAATTCAATGCTGTGAAATATTCTCAGAGTTTTCTGAGGTAGATTCTAACTTGATATTTCAGAATAAAAATACTGAGGTTATATTTAGGGAAATCATCATGATCAAGTCAAATAGGTAGGACAGCAACCTGCTGAGGGAGCTCGTTGCCTACCTTGTTAACCTACTGAGGGTTGGTTAAAAGCTTAAGATAAAGTGCTAATTCAGAAAAAAATCTGCTTTCTGGCAGTAAACAGATCCTTCATGATCCAAAGTTTCTTTAGCTCTAACTTTCAGGCTTGTACAAAGCACCTAGGCTAGGAGAGACCACAGCTGTTTTTCAAGTAGTGAAAAAAATCTCACAGAAGAGACACAGAATTATTAAAAAGAGCAAGTTTTGCCACTTATAAATTCTAACTCTTCCACAAACGCTATTGTACCAGCAATCAAAATCATTGCGAGTATCTGATTAGCACAACGATTCACGGACAAATTATCACTACTGTCACTCCACAACTGCCAATTTTTTTGAGAACAGCGGTGTAGTCACAAAGAGAAAATCCTCCTCACGTAGGGTGCTGCTTCCAAACGCTTTATATTTCACAACTACAGCTTTAAATGTAAGCAGGGTGAATCCAGCACAGAAGAATGACACATACGTCCAACCTGGCCCCCCAAAGGTCTCTCTTAGTAACGAGGGTATTTCACTCCTGGACAGATACAGATACAGACTGTATCTTTTGTTTCTAAGAGTTTCACTGATAAATTAACAAATGAAGCTAAAACTTAGTTCTTTAGTCATCAGAACAACAGAAAAGTTTCCGGAAGTAACCTAAAGAAGCAATCTATCTCAGAGAACAAAAAGAAATAAGATGATTATAGGAGGAAAGAATTACTCCTGTGTGCTCAAACAGTATATATATAAAGAAGCATGGTCTGTTATTTAGGACATTACAATGATTAGAAATAATAGTCTGAAATTAGGACAAAAATAAAAATGGGATGCCAAGGAAAACTTCATATATTTATATTTATTAGGCTATAAAAAAAAATGTTAAAAAGTATGTAGCTGAAACAGCTAGGACATTTAAAGTGTAATAAAGTAAATAAATACACAAGATACTTTCATGCCATACTCAGCAAAGTGCAAATTACAGCTTAATAAGTTTATTTTCCACATTTGATGTCTATTATTCATTCCAACATTTACTGCTGAAGTAAATATTTGAAAAGAAGAAAAAACCCAAAATGTCATTTCCTTATTCCATGAAACAATAAATCTCTGGTTCACTCCTAAGTATTCAAAAAGTCATGAATTAGAATAACACACATGCACTGGGAAAATGCAGGAACACTTATCATACTCAAACATTTACTACTAGGGCAGAAATTTAGCATTTGAAACATTCCAAGAACAGTATGTCATATCCTATTGAAAAGAAAATTACATTATTTTTAATTCATATAAAACTAACTGAAAAGATTTTAAATATAAAAATAGGAGTTATAGATTTCCTTTCAAAACTCACAGGTCTGCAGGCTCAGTATGTATTAAGACATCTGACAGAAAAGATACAGGTGTGATGCAAAATAAAGCAGTTTAGAATATGCTGTTGTGCAAACTTCAGTGCATATGTTATACAAGACAGTATTAAAGCACTGGATATCTGTAAGCAGGGAAATTAGCAAATAAGGTAAGAGATGGCAATTTACAAATATTTTATAACTACAGATATGCAAACATCTACTTTTTGGTTCACCAGAAAGATAAAATAAATATAGACCATTTTTGCTCAGTTAGAACAAAAACATTAAAAACTTCTGGTTAACCAAAAAAATACAAAAATTTCTTGTTTTCTCAAAGCGTTTCTTGAACATTCACCTTAGCATGCTATGTTTCAGTCTGGCATGGTGTAAGAAGAGGCCTGTTTTTTTTTTAAGAACACGGACGTAAATGTCAAAAGTTTGTGTTATTTTCAACTGAGAAGCATTAGGCTTCAGCATTTTCAACATGAAATAGTATCTTTTTTCCTTTAGTTCTTCTTCCTCAGAAAAATGTAGGCAGTTTTCTTGTGGAATGAACAAATCGCCAAAGACAGAAAACATATGTCTAGTTTCAGTTGACTCAAATACAAATCCTGTGAGAAAGTTACTCCTACCCGTTAATCCTGCAGAACTATTGACTTTTGGAGTTTTCTCAATTTATCTTTTGTGTACAGTCCAACTTTGTCAATGTATCCACCTAAAGGGAGAAGGGTCAAGCCTTAGAGCTATTTGTGCATTTAAAGTTTGTTTTGCCTTTTTTTCCCCCAATTTTGTTTTGTTTTGTTTGTTGCTTGTTTAATAAACATTATTATACCTACTGGTTGAAGTAGGCTCACTAATACTGGTTCATGGTATTGGCTCCTCAGTTGAGCACACTGGTACTTGCCACTGAATTAATAGGGGGTTACTAGGAAAATTTCTTCACCACCTCATCTAAATCCCCATGCCAATACTTCTCATATCACATTATGATTGCAGGAATCTCTTATTTACAAATTCTGTACGTATCAAATGTTAAAACAAGAAAGAGCTGTCATTATTTCCAACAAGGAGAAATATTTCCAAGTATGCAGATTACAGGTCATCTTTATGCCTATATGGGAAAAAATTCTCATATGAAACTTGGCTTTCATGCTGTGTCCTAGAACTACATGGCAAGTTTGATAGATAAGTAATGAAATAAACAAGGAACTAGCAGAAGGAAGTCCCTTATCACACCAGCTAGAAACTTTTCTTCTAAACTGCACAAGTTTCAGGTGCATCAATCAGATATTCCATTATAACAATAGCACTAAATGATAACTATAATATGCAGAATTAGTTGCTCATCATTCTATGACAAGTTCGGCCTGTACAAGTTTCACTGTTCACCATGCTTAAAATTCATACTTAAATTTTTAACAAATTTTTCCCACTCCATAACTATTTGTAAAGCTAAGATTTCAGTATTTCATAACACTTTTGTAAAAACAAGCCTACCTGCAAGCAACATCACTGTCTTACACAGAATTTACTGCCGATTTGTTGCATTCCTTTTACTTAGAATTCTCTTAATGTGCTGGGAATAACATACTCTACAGCTATGAAGTCAAAACTCTACCATGCAATTACATTGAATAAGCATATAAATACAAAAATGTATTCGATATTACATAGACTGCTGACACAATATAATGAGAGCTGAAGCCTGCATGGCAGGCATCTCAACCAAAAAACAGTTACTAAATTCAGACATCCCTCAAGATTATTCATCTGTTTGAGAGAGCTAGAGACCGAGTACCATAGTTTGGGGAAAATAGTCTAAAATGCACACAGCTGAACACACACCATAAACTTAGCCTCAACAACATTTTACAAGCCAGGGGACTGAACTAAAACGTAAATGCACTATCTTACAGTTTTTATGGTATACAGTTCCAAGGCATTAATCTGATGTGGTGCTTACGGTCTTCCAGCAGTGTAAGAAGGAGTGCAGTAAGACTCACCTTTCTCCATCTGTCCCACCTGGTTCTTCCAAGCCTAACTAGGGTATTTACAATCTGTGATTGGGCCTATACTTCTATTATATGACTATAAACACTTTATAGATAAACCTTATTGTTACCAAAACTACTGATAAAGTTAAGGACTGTATAAAAGCTGAGTATTATTATTGTTTTCATTTATTATACAGAAAGACTCATAGATCTTATACATACAATTTTTTAAATCAGCAGCAATGCTTCCCTGTCTTAATTTAAGGTTGCTTTTCCCCCATGTAAGAAAGCAAAACAATCCTACCATTCAATGCAACAATTATCAGTGCAATAAGTAGAATTAGCTGTCTCATTTCAAGTAAAAATAATTCAACAGATCTCTTTCTGAATTATTTACCAAGTGGCACTTCCATAAAACTCATCTACAACCCTAGATGGGAAAAATATTTTCATGACTAAACCCTATGAATTTCACCAGTCTTGCAGAAAAAAAAAAAAAAATTATGCCAAAGAGCTGATTTTGGTTATGGATAAAGTTCTACTTACATATGAAAGACCAAAGTTTCTCAGCAAAATATCTTATTTGAATGTTTTTGCCATTACTATCAAATATTATCACTTTAAACTGAGGCTAAACAAACAAAAAAATTATCAAAAGTATCACGCTTCTTAAAAAAGTGCTCCACTACATCACAAAAATGAATATATATTGAAAGCAAGTAGCCAACAGCACAATAGCATCCTATTCTTGGAACTGAGCAATTTTTTGGATTTTAAATAGCTACAATGTAGTACATACAATCTTGGGGAGAGGTGGAGAAAAATCACCATTGATCCTCTATCCCCTCAACAATAAGTAATTCGACCCAGGAGCTGCATAGTACAGATTAGCATTAAAATACCAGTCAATTATTACTAGCTGTGTAATATAACATTCTGAATGGACAATACTCTGAACAAATACATGCAGAGTTAACTAGAGCATAGAGACCAACAGATGTCTGAATAAAAAGAGCCAGGGACTCCTGTTAATTTCAATTAGCGATGCAATTCACTCTCACCATGTACATTCCTCAGATATCTGTACTATTTCAGCATGACGACAAGAATCAACAAATACATGATTACAGTAACGAAGAGCTCTGAAGATGTCCACAATGCATACATTTTTTTCCCACCAAGGCAAGAGTTTGTGTTCAGAAGGAAAAGAGGTAATCAATTGTGACAGAATAGGGACATTGAAGTATCCTGTAATTACTGCCCTGTTCCTGTGAAATGCCACATCTTGTAGACCAGCTATAAAAGGCTTGGAACTTGATACATTGCTATTTCAACAGAATGACAACAGGGTATTAAGTTGAATGAAGTTTTCTAAGTAGATAGTCTCAGTTCTCAGGTGTCTGCATTAAGGGTCCAGGGGAGTATTTGGCCTCTGACTGAATTTTGGTAAGAAGGAAGATTTCAGTAAGTCAGTCAATGTTCTTGGATCCAAATGTAAGAGCTCAAAGTAGGTTTGTATTAGCAATTTCCTTAGCAGAATGATAGCACTGACCACCTATAATACACTAAGAGACATCAGAGAGGCAATGAGGAAAGGAAATACAATTGTAATGGCAGATGCCTATGAATATCAGGCAAGTATCACACTGGGACACAAAGCAGAGAAGGAACTTTTAACGGTACAATTATCATTTCATGGAGAGCTGGTTAGGGAAACCATTAGAAATGCAGTCCCAGACTTAGTATTGAATAGTATGCAGGATCTTGTTCAAAATTTTTCTGTTGAAAGGCACACTAATAATGCATTCAGATTCAATATCCCTACGGGAGTTACAAAAGCCAGAAAATCCACCACAGTTGTATGTGACTTCCAAAATGAAAATGACACAGAAATGAGAGAGCCTATTAAAAAGAAGATAAAAAGAACTGCTAAAAGAATTAAATCCCAGAGACATCATGTACATCACTGAAAGACATCATATTGAAAACACAGTGCCAGCGCACATCACTTATTAAGAAAGGCTTGATTAAAAGTTAAAAGGAAACTGACTTGGAGAAACAGGCTAAGAGCAGCTTTCAGAAACAAGAAAACAACAACAACAAAAAAATCCAGTCATTGAAAAGCTTAGGTTATGCTCAGATGAAGATAAAAAGAATCATACACCCTGATGAATTAAATAAATACAAACAGGTAAAAAAAAAAAAGGTTTGAGGAGTGACTCAGAAACCAAAGCTATGTAGTATATGCAACGCCATCCAGAGCTAGGCATCTACTAGAAATTCTGTAGCGCCAGTTGATGATCAAGATATAAAGAAATACCCACAGAGGATAACAGCATTTCAGTGACATTTGAAAAAGTGCTTGCATTGATATTCACTATGGAAAGCAGAGAGGAAACCCCTGGAAGCAACCCTACTTCTATTCCTTCATTCCAACAGCATGATTACTCCCTGCAGCTGAGCCAGTATAATCCTTTTCCAGTTTGGAGAACCTCTCCCACTAACTAGCTTCAGCTTCTAACCATTTTAGAACATACAATCAACTTCCAGAAGATACTGAATTTGATTGGAAAGTAACACTCATGTTAACTAAGTTGGGCTTTTGTTTTATTACTCATTTTAACTTTCTACTTAGCAGGGCTAAACACTGCTTTATTTCTCTCAGTCTTAATGGAAGAACAACTAAGGGCTGCCACTCTCAATCTACAATATTATGCAGCACCCAGAGAGCCTAGAAACATCTGTGCTGAACAACTAACACTGAATTGTGCAGATCAGGTGAACTAGTGACAAGCTGACCTAGTTTGCCATAAAAGTCAGGCAACAGTAAGGAGCAGAGGTGTAACTTAAATGGCCCTGATGACTATTGCCTTCCCAGAATTGCTTCTGGGTCACTCCTTAATATTCTATTAATTTTCTATCTACTACAAGTAATGCATCCATGCAAAGCTCTCTTAAAATTATTGTTTGCTATTTTATCACATTCCTAAATGTGTTCCATCAAGACATACAGTAGCTTCTGGTGGTTTTATTCTTGAAAACATTTTCAGCTAAAAGTAAAAATTCAGACAGTATCTGCTTTGCTGAAACATGGAATATGAAAACGAAGAATGGTTGGCAAACATCTAAGTTCTAAAATATCACGAAAAAATATGGCTAGTTGTAAAATTGCATTTTTACAGAACGTAAAAACAGTGAAAAACTGTCTCAATGCTAGGGGTGGGACTTTTGTTTGTTTGTTTGTTTTAAGGAAAAACTAATGCAAAATTGCTTACACTGGTGTTTTCCTTCAAAGACTACTCCTGTTGACAAACAATATTGCAGTGTGAACATTCATGTCAGCCTCCTCTGGTTGTCAGCTTTCTAGCAATTTTGTCATGTCTTTCTACTCCTGTTGCAAGGGACATGGTAAAATTTGACATCTAAAGGCATAACTTAAATCAGACACCTATCTTACCCTTACAACCATGTGGATATTTACTGTCAGATAACATAATGTGTCCTGTTGTCAACTGACTCGGTTATGGTTTAATTATTTTTATACAGTTACACTTTTCTTATTGGCATTTTAAAATAAAAATAACAGTGTTGACCTGTGCAAACTAAGGGTTTTCCAAATAATGCTGTAAATACATATTAATTATGACCACAACGCTAAGGTGTCATCAACAGTGCTCTTTCAATGGCTACACCTGAATTCCCTCTCTCCTGCCAGAACTAAGCAATATGCCAGCAAGAAGCGTGTCTCAAGAAACTCTGACATAGATGCAATCCTGGCATTCATAACATAGCTGTGTTATGTCATAACAAACAAGTTGCTGATTTCTGAGTGTACAATCAAGGAAGTCTTCTGTGCAGTTCCTTTATTTGGTTCAGGTTAATGACATAGTCAAGAATGGTGAAAGATAATGAAGAAACAAATGTAAAGCTATTACTATGTGTACACATAGGAGTTATCTCTCAGTGCTACACTGTTTTTGTGTCTGGATATGAGTAACAAAAACAACCAACCAACCAACCATCAGAACAACAACAACAACAAAAAACCCCAAACCAAATCACAAAACAAAAAAAAACCCAAACAACCAAAAAAGCCCCCAAAACTGAGTACTTCACACAAGCAAACAAATTATTTGGGATTCCAGAAGACGACAAAAACAAAACCAAAAAAGCTACAAAAAAACCCCACCTCCCCAGTATCAAGGGCAGTACTACTACTTAAATCTGTGTAATAGGATATTAAAAAAATCTCACAGGTTTGATCCAGTTTTTTCCCTCCATCAGGTTAAGGAGTCACCCAGGCATTATGGCCAAGACAACATATTCTACTTCCCCTCTTCCCTGCCCACAGAAACATGGTGAGGATCCTTCCAGCTCCACTGACTCAGCTTCTTCAGGCCAAACTCAATACAAAAATCTCAGGAAAGATTTTCAGACAGACTTTTTTCATAAAGGCTAGAATTATTTTTATGCCTTAGAAAAGTTGTTTCTTTGCCAGCACTGTTCTTTACCAGCCCTTACATGCAGCTCCCATAGTAACTCAAAACAAATACTGTGCATTTCCAGGTACATTTGTTCTGTTTTGCTCTAAGAACTGCTAAAGTAGAAAGACTTCTCAATGTCTCAAACCTCAAATTCACTACATACTCTCACTACCATGATTTCTGATCAACAAATTAAAAAATTTAAAAAAAAAAAACAAATCAGTACACATAAAAGAGATTATAAAAATATTTGGATCACAGCAATAAAGCAAGAAGATCAAACGCAAGAGCCTGAGGCATGAGAGGTTCTCATGGTCACTTGACCTTCAGTGCCACGCAGTGAACTGGAGAGAGAAAACAGACAGGAGCCTGGTTACAGCGAAGAGGCAGTTTAGCACGTGGCTCCTTACCTACCTTTTAATGTATTAGTCGTCAAATTTCTGTTCATGTTTAGTGCTCGCAAATGCATACAGACAAGTGTAACCATATAGGTGAGCTTACTAATGCTGACAAATCAAATGTGGAAGAAAACTTGGTATTTCAAGGAATGAGTTCAACGTTAAAAGCTTCACTGCATACACCTTATATTGCCTCTCTCCTGCATCCATCAACATAGTAAAATATTCCACAGCATGTACTCACAGAAGAAAAATCACATTCCCAAAAGCTATGCCACAACTTGAGAGAGGAGGTTAACAGTGAGATGAACACCTTACAACACTCTCTGGGGAACAACATGGGAGGATATACGATGTGGGATAAAAATCTTACAAATCAATTCTTTCAGAGAAAAAATAATCTTTCCACAGTTAATTTTCATGTCAGGACTAAAGAAAAAGCAGGTAAGAAGGACAAGTTCTACATACAGTGGGGGTTTTGTTTTTAAATGAAGTGCATTAAATAGAAACAAGTATACCATTAGTGTAAGTGAATAGCATTAATACCAAGCTCTCAAAACAAGTATTTGGGAAGGAAAAGGAACAGCAACAACAGAAGATTGTTGATCTGCTCTACATAACAATAACTCTGTCAAACGGAGAAAATGCATTTAAGTATTACACTTTAGTAGAAGGTTTTATTATAACTGAAGGTACAGATAGTAGAATACCTGCTATATTTCTTTATTTAATTCAATGTTAAGTCTTTGTAGCACCAGCAGCAGAAATCATAACAGAGCAGTATGGTTAGCTGCACGTGCAATCTGACCTTATTCCCTTTGCTTAAATTGGCTCTTAAGACAAGTTACTCCATAGACGTAGCATCCTGAGCTTGCAGTAATTTTGGAAAAACACACTGAGAGCTCTGCACATGAAAGCCCATGATGACATGACTTAAATTTCTTCGTGAAATTCAGTGATATTCAGTAGTGTAAACTCCTAACAGCTAATGAAAAGCTTCTCAGCAAAGAAATGAAATAAAACATAATTGAATACAAAAAAAATGATTAATTTTAAATTCTCATTACTAGGTGTCTGTCAAAATACATTTCATCTAATTAACTGCACACACCCAAAGCTTGCATCTTCTCATTGTCTGCTGTGGCACTACAACAAATTCTACTACAGTGCCACTGAATCACTACCCTAGCAAAACAAATAATGTCTTTTTATAAAGAAGTAAAGTTTGCATGGGAAAAATACTATTCTTGTTAAACCAACTGGTAGCAAGTGACCCCACAGAGAAACTTTTGGCACACAAGCCCTTCACCAGGTCAGGAAGAGATAGCAAATGACAGTATCTCATTAGAAGAACAGTGTAAACAGTTAATTTACAAACAGTTAAGGCTACATAGAAACAGAAAATTATCATTTAAGTTTCTGAGAAAGTTAATCAATCTTCAGAGTTTACACTAGAATTTCAGTCTTTTGCAAACAGAAATAATCCCATCAGCATCTACAGTGAAGTCATCTCCTTGTCCAGAACAGCTGGCAAAGACGGTCTTGTTTAACAAGTACTATGGCAATCAAAGTTGCACTTCTGGTAAACAGCTAGTTACTAAATGTCTTTTTTTTCTCCACCCAGAGCTGAATGATACACAACAGGAAAAGTTATTTCACTTCTACTGGCCCAAATACATATTGGCTACTTAATTGTCCTATTCTGACAGTCACAGAGTAGCCTCCCTCAGAAATGGCACTGCCATATATAAGAAAAGTTCTATAGGTAACTACTTAGTTCCTTGAGTCTTCATGGGTTTAATATTTAAGCTTGAAGACAAGGTGCTTACCTATAATCACAACTGCTAAACTGCAGATCAACTGTGAGTTTTAACACTAATGAATGGAACAGCATATGAAAATGTAACGCTAACTTGAGGACTGATGAGCAAGTCTGGAGAGATTTAACAGACTTCCTGTTTCTAAAATTATAAAATAATTTCAACATAATTATTAATACATTTACCTCACTGTATTGCAAGGCCAAGAAGGGCAGGAATGCACTTTTAAATCTTATCTTCTCCAAAATTTAGTCGCTCTCTGCGCCCAGGAATCTTCACTGTTGAATAGGGGCAACCACTCCATTTTTAACCATAAGAACACTGAAGATAGAAGACACTACCCTCACTTCATACAACATCTTGGCAAGACAACTTGTCTAGCTTGCAAGAGAAACATGTTCAACTCCCTCCTGAACTTGAGGAGACTAAATCCATGTTACCCACATCCTTCACATCCTTGCAGACTGTGTACTCACCCAGCTTCTGAAAATGTACTGATAAGAATTTAAAAAAAAAAAAAAAAAAAAAAAAAAAAGAAAAACTGAGGCAGTACAGCAAGAACACAGCTAGCTAGACCTGGGCAGAAGAGCACGAATCATAGAAGACAGAAATTACAAGTTGCATTGCTTGCTCTGAAGATCATTTACAGATTCCTACTTTGGGACACGGTTCACTAAGGAACACCCGCCCAAGAGTCAGTTCAGATTTCTCTGAAACACAGTAAACCAAATAAGAACCTATGGATAAAGATCAGGATCTTTGTCATCTTCCCTACAATAAATAGTGCTATCTTAAGCAGACACTAGCTAGTACTTTCTTCCAAGTTCAGTGTCTGGAAAAAAGCAGCAGCAACTATTCTCCTGTGCATTCAAAAGATGATCTCAGTAGGTCTCATCATGATCAAATTCACTTTAGAAATGGCAAAATTATCAGCCTTTTGCTCTTGCTGGTCTCTTACATCCTTTCCAATCACTATTTTACACTTTACTGTTCTACCTGGACTGTGACGTTAGCAAATCTGCAGATAACACTGAAGTAGAAGAAATGGCTGACATAAACAGCTGAACTTCGACTGAGAGAAACCTCAGTAAACTTGTGGACTGGGCTAACCTCATGAAGTTCAACATAGAAAAGTACAAAGTTTTACACCTGCAGCAATGTAACTCTGCAGCATAGGCCAGCAGTCAACCACTGAACAGGTTCCAGCTCTTATGGTGGCCACCAAGTGAAACAGCAGCCAACAGTGCCTTCCTGTCATGAATAAGGCAAAGTGCATCCTGAGCATCATTAACAGACAACGGGGCCCACAGAACAAGAGAAGTTGTTCTCATCTTACACTTTGCACTGATGAGGCTGGAATACTACAGAGCCAGTTTTTGCACCCCCACTTCAGGAGCAATGTGGGGAGGTCCAGCAGAGAACTGTCACAATGGTCAGGGGACCAGAGCACATGGTCCACAAGGAGAGGTTGAGGATGCTGGCTTTGTTCAGCCTGGTGAATAAGCAGGCTGTAGGGGCCAGCTGACACAAAGGGGAACCACAAAGACAAGGAAGCCAAATTCTCAGTAGCGGCAGCCAGCTAAGCAAGGGGAACAGCCACAAACTGGCATTTGGGAGGTTCAGGCTGAACATTAGGGAGACAACATTTCCCTAGGAGAGTAATGCAGCCCTGGATCAGCTTGTCCATGGAGGTTATGGAATCTCCACATCCTTGAAGGTGTCTGAGACCAGCCAGAGTCCCCAAAGACCTGATCTAGTGCTGGCCATAGCCCAGATCTGCCACAAGTTTGGGCTAGAAGACCCTCGAGGTCCTTTCCAACAGCCATGTCTATGATTCACTACATGCTCAGCTGGGAACCGCTTTCATGGCTGCCTCTTATTCTCAGTTAAGGTTTCTTCCTCCTCACCATCACTCTGTATGGTCACACTGACCTCTTTTTACCTTAATCCATATTCTTCCAAGAATGGGTAAAATAGAGGAGAAGGTGGCATTAGAATGACTGAGTATGAGCTAATCATGAATGTTCTGATCTTAGGAGGGAAACCAAAATGTTTTGAAGCAACAGTCCTTCCCTTGGGAGGTATTTTTTCCTCTAAACACCAGATCTCTCCGGTTTCCCTGTGTAAATGAAAAACAGATTTAATCCGATGCCACATGCTTTACAAACTGAGCGTATGAAACCACACCAAGAATATGAGAATGTAAGAGGTTGCAGCAAATAACTGAACCAATTTTTGCCTTTTTTTTTTATCAGTATCGTCATCTTGTCTCTTTCTTTTTTCTTACTTGTTTGTATTTATCAGTTTGTCTCTTATTTAGTCTGCAAGCTTTCCAGGCTGAACAACTTCCTTTTTTCCTTTTTTTTTTTTGTTGTTGCTGGTGGTGGTTTGGGTTGATTTTGTTTTCTATACCTTTCATTTTTTTAAGGTCTTGGCCATTACAAAAGCTTATAAGCCTCAGAATAAATCGAATTCAAAACCCCAAAATGAAATGGCTATGACAAAAAATGCACGTTTGGGTTAAAAAGGCAGGATGTAGACAAAGAAAAATCCTCAGTAAATTGGCTTGGCATTTATGCAGCCTTTAGCCCTTTATTCTAGACCAAAAGCTGTTGCGTAATATTGAGAATTTATCAAGAAATATGCTCAAAGTAGTAACGCAGTCACATGATACAGCTGTAGAGAGACATAAAAGCTTGTCTATTCTGCAGAAAGAGCTGTCATTAGATAGGCAAAGAAAAACAGCACAAAGGATTATAACTGCTTGTACCAATTTCCACAGAATCTATTTCTTTTTAATCCATTACACTGAAAGACACTATTAAAACTGTAGTTAAATCTTCTGATTTGAGAAAAATGCTTACAGCAGGAAAAAAACTTGCAAAACAATGAAGCAATAAATAATTTGACTTATAAAAAAGGCAGGGGATCTGAACAAAACAATCTGTACAGATTTAATTAATTGGAAGCCAAGACAAAAAAGATTGGCAAAGAAAATCTCAGTTTCCTTTTACTAGAGGAGGGTAGACTCCAGAATCAGGTTAATTACTGATCAAGAAAATGGCTCCAACATTTTATTAGCCAAATGCTTCACTATAGTACAAAAGCATGCATTGCATCATATTATGTGGCTCACCTGTGTTACTGGAAAATTAATTCTAGCTATCTCAGTAAGCACCTTACTCCTTGTGTCCATTTGTTTTCCAGCCTGGCAGAAACAACATTTACTACAGGAGAGCAACAGATATGAAGCATTTTTCAGAGAATAAACATTCTTAAAAGCAGAAAAAGACCAGTACTGCTAATTGAGAGGTAAGCTGGAAAATGCAAACACAGACTTGTGGATCAGAAATGGGAGGACAATAACAATACTGAATCTCTAACAAAAGTATTCTATGGAACTGCATTCTGAAATGCAGGTATTAAGAAGAAAGATTTAAAAACAATCAGGAAAAAGATTAAACCTGAATTCAAAGCTTCATCTTTGGAATGAAGAAAACAAAACCTTTCTGAGAAACAATTTAGCAGAAGCCTCCCTTTTCCTCTGTCAAATGATTCATAATATACCAATATACAAAAAAGACTTGACAACCATTCTCCCCCACTGCTGTTGTCCCCATCTGTGATGTTACCATCGAAGTGCAAACCTCTGAAGTGTCCTGCTATCTGGTCTCCCACCTTTACAAGGTGATGACCAAGCAGGGTTGCCCTCCAGATCAGCAAAGCTCATCTGTAAATCCCTTGCCTGCACTATTCCATATAATGAAAACAACTCCTCCAAACAAATTAATAGCTTTATCACCAATATCACAGACTTCGCTGTATGAGGATTAAAGAACACCACGTTTCACAATTTATTTGTTCATACACCAACTTTAGGGCACTGCACAGAACTACATGAATATCAGCAACAACTTCTGAGGGTGCCAGAAGATGGTCAACAACTGAAAATAATTAACACATCGTTTTAAGAATGAATTTGCCAGATTTAAGTTTTGCCCATACAAAACTCCTGGAGTTCCCCTCACCCCTTATACATGTAAGCAGAAGTAAAGTTGTCAGTGGCTGAAATAATTACTGTTTCAACCTCACTTAAAATCTGATTTTTTTTGTTTTAAATGACACACAACTTTAAATTCCCTGATTATCTTCTAGTAACACTATTTAGAACAAAGCACGCACTTAAAAATTGCTCCAAAACCCAAGTTTTTAGATTTGAAAGATACCTAGTCTGCACTGTATCTACTTGTAATAAAACAAAACCAAATGAAAACCTGGGGTGACTCTGAATGCATGTGCTTATAACCTGCATGCACACAGTTCCTCATATCCGCCTACTGAATAATTGTACTCAGAAACAGTGATGCAAAATAAGAAGCGTTTTCAAAAACACGGTATTTTTTTTTTGTCAGGAGATAAAGTAATGCATTTTGTTCCTAGCCCCTTAAAAAAAGAAGAAATCTAAGCTATATGCAATTTTGAGTATATGACTATCTCTGCATATTCTAATACTAGAGCGGGCATATAAAATAAAATTGATAATCACAAACAGCAGAGAGATCTCATAGGATTGCCATCCCTTACAAACCACATTTCTAGATGGAAAGAAGCTGTCTACTTTGCAGGGAAACTTTCAGTTGAACAACAGCTACAAGAGATTCAGACCTTACACTTCTAGAACAAAAGAACTTCCTGACCCCTAGCACGAGTCCTGGTGTTTCAAGGAGAACTGCAAATCCAAAACGACAAAATGCAGCCTCCCAGGGATGACATGAACTTGGCCAGTAGGTCCAGTTAGAAGTTTTTATGAACTTGGAATTCCTATTATAGTTCAATATTTACAAAAGTGTTATGAAGCTCCTCCCAAGAAAGGAAGGTTGTTTGTTTTAACACCTCCTGTGTGTTCACAACTTTAGCGCTTAATCTGCTCAGAGACAAGATACCACCAAAGAGCATGCTGCAAAATACCAGATTATGGTAAATAAAAACAGTTGGAATTCCATAAGTTAATGAAAAGATCTCCACTTCATTTCTGAATAAACACCCTCCCCATTTTTTTGTTCAAATATTGTATCCCTTGTTTACTTGTCTCATGGTAACAAATACATCTTGAAAATTCTTTATGATGTTATCCATGAAAGTCAGGCTACTGTATGTCTCCTCAAAATTTTGAAGAAAAAAAAAAAAGAAAAAAATCCATATGAGTAATGTTATCATTCTCACGTTCCAAAGCAATTTTAAAGAAGTAAGTCAAAATGTTACTCTAAAATCTGTTGCATAATAATAAGAGCAATAAATTACATACATTACCATAAAACCATAATCTTATTGCAATTGTATTTTATAATGGAGTCCAATTTTCTCTAAATTGAGATGCTGTGCTGACTAAATTGAAGTTTAAATCAGTTGACAGATGATTTCTGATACATAGGCACAATAAGAGAAAGTATGCCACCCACAAATAATTTTCATGTTTGAAACATAACAAACAGCTTGTGAATATCAATCAAGACACATTCTTCAAAACAAATTAGAAAATGTGATTAGAGAGATGATAACATGCTGGTACTGCCAGCCATGGATTGCCACCTTCTTAAAACTGAAGGCTGAGATAATTATACGATGCAGAAATTATTAGAAACATTAGTAGTAGCAAGACTTCTATGAACCCATCATTTTAGAAACTGAAGTACAATTTGAACAATCTACTGATCTTCCAGCACACTTTTTTATGGGAAAAGATACTACTTCTACATATTTTCCGCCACTTTCCAAAATACATTACTCTATCGGAAAACTCTGTGCAAGTCTCCAACTCAGTAAGCTTTTAAACATTTGAAAGTCTAACTACTTCAATTAAAGACAGTCCACAGGATGTAGTAGTGACTACAAGCTGATTTCCTTCCATTTAGAATTATCTTTTCAATGTGATGTACTTTATGACTCTCTTGCTTCACTGATTAGAGAACAGCAGCTCACCTCTCTCTGTGGACGTGATGCCAGAAGACGAGACTGTTACTTCAACAGGAACAGCAGAACCTGCCCCCTGAAAGGAACTGCACTGCACTGCAACCAAACCAACGGCAGCTTTATCCACATGGAAGAAAATGCTGCCCCAGACCACCCCTCTTCAGCCTGTGGATGGCATGCTCTCTCAAATTTTGAGGAACAAGGCTTTAACTAGGAAAATTTTCATACCCATGGCAGAATTTTTCTTCAAAACTACAATTTGCCATACTAGGCAAAATTCCACAGATGAGGCATTCAGTTGGGCTATCGAAGAACCAGAAAAAAGTTTCTGCTATGATTTCTAAATGAAACTGAAACAGGTTCTGGCACACAAAGTGAACGACCTCATTTTATAAATTCTATCTACCATGAAACAGCTTTAGCTTCACACACATACGTTTTCAAAGATAAGTTACCCAGCTCCTGATAAAACAGAATGAATACATTTATAAAATATTGAAGATGCTCTGAAGGATAGGAATATTGTTGTCTATACTTTAAGTAGAAACATCAGCCAAAAAAAAATCATAGCACAAAAATCCTTACATTCTAACCTCAGATCACATTTAATAATACAAAAATATTAGAAAAATGTTTTGAGTCAGATTTGATGAAAAATGAGTTTACATAAACTCAAATTATTTTTTTAAATATCAGTTTCCTATGGAAATGAAATTTCACATTTTAACTGGGTTTTATATGTAGGTTAGTCATGGCAGAATGTGACCTTTAATCTCCATCATTTCTAAATGTATTTCTTGTTGGAAATGTCATATATATGTGTAAATCAAGTTGGAATGCTTGAGTTAAAGTGAATAATTAAGTTCTGTTTTTGCAGCTTTCTAGCTTTTAAAGCATTCCATAAGCTGTCACAGCTATGAAAGTCTTCAAAAAGTCCCCTCTTACATTAAGACTCCATAGCCCCAAAGCCTACTTTTTTTTCTTTCTCAAGTCCTGTTTCATTCAGCACATAGCCTGGGAACCATACAGAGATAAAAGTTTCGGAGAGCGGGTGGTCAGAAACTTTCATTCACAGTCCTGCTGTGAACACTATAGATGTCAGTTCTCCTGGGACCGAATGACAAATGAAACCAGTATCATTAAGGCACACTCTCTGACAACAGGAAAGTACTGACATTTTCTCTGTTTTGGTATTCTTTGGAGATAGCTACTCTAAACCTATGTGTTGGAAGAGCGGACATTTCTGTTTCATGGGTTGGAGTATTAGAGTGAAAAAGTTTCACTCCCATTATGTGATTATACTCAACACTTTGACCTTCCGCCATTTTAAATAAACACACCTCACTAATCCTTACAGAACCTCTACAAAATTACTACTCATTGCTACTATAAGAGGCTAAACCTCTATCATTCATCTCTATGAAGTCAAATGAATTGAATCAAGGTACTATTGCAAATGTAAATCAATTCCAGATGTGTTAATTAACCTAACCTCTAATCTTTTGGGAAGAGATATTTTACAAGTTGGAGGGTGCTTCTATAATCAAGAATTTTTATATTATTATACAAATGAAGCCAACACACAGGCTTCATACACAATGTATTTCAATCCAAAATTCAGAATTACTATACAGGATCAGGAAAAGATGATTTTGTGACAAATGAGTAAAAACAGAGGATATATATCAATAATATACCAGTGCTCATGATGTCTCTTCCTTTCACCTCCTTGGTAAGGATTTAAAATCCATCCACACTCTTGGTTGAGCAACAGAAGCTATGGACGTGTAGAGAATATGCCAACAATTCTACCATGAAAAACAGCTACTTTGACAGAAGTATCTACATAAACCATTAATGTAGACTCACTTATTTCATATACATATTATGATTCAGGGGAATTAAGTCAAGCAGTATCTTAAGTACACTACTGCTGATCTTAAAACAGATAACTTCTTCAGCAGAGTAAGTTTTTGATTCGTCCTTTTTGTCTTCTTCCAAATTCCCAATCTAAAAACCTGTCAAAACTTAATATTGATTCTACACTGATGAAAATCTTTGACAGCTAGATAAAATACTTGACATCTAAAGTCACACTGCAAAAACTAGCCTTTTGCTACCTACCTTCTGCCCTATTTTCCTCCTCCAATTCATCCTTTTCCTCAAACATCAGAAGTTATGGATTTTTACATATCTTAATTGCACTTAAGGCAATTAATCAGCTATGTGATGAGTCTCAAAACAGAATTTGTCATAGCATTACACATATTTAGAATTCCATTCAAAATATACATACATGCCCGTGTATTTGAAAAGATCCACCATACCCTAGTTTGCCATGCTTTTTTCTTCAAAGAGGCCAGAATTTTTTTTCCTGCTGGTATTCTAGAAAGAGAAGTTGCATACCTGGTAGTCATTTCTGGAAGTACTACCTAAAATACCCTACAGTGCAGTCATCCTACATTAAAGGTACATCATTAATTCCCCAGAAGAAATTAGTGTAATGAATAAACAAACATTTTGAAGCCCTTCACAGTTCATTCACAGCATCCTAACTATCCTGAAACCATGCTACAGATCTTCTGTGTCCCAATTTTTTTTAAATTATTTTTCTTCAAAGCTTTTATGTTACAACAACACAAATCATAAGGCAGTAATAATTTCAACCCTGAGACCTGATCAGAAGCTCACTGAACCAATAACCTCCGACAAAATTTCCTGAGTTTTGAATTGGGCCAGCAATGTTGCTAGCATACCCAGTACCACTGTGGTACGTTCCACTGTGGTATGCCCTTATTTTGTAATAACAAAGATTTTTACAGTGTCCTTTGACCTTAACAACAAAGTGAACACATGTATTCTATTTCGGGCCGGGGGGGAAGCAGAATGACAGCGGGTGTGTGAGAGCAAGTGAGAGTGAGAGAGAGAGAGAGAGAGAGAGAGAGAGTGAGTATGTGTGTATGTAACAATATATAAAAGGTGGCTGTATTTAGAGGCATGACAGCAACAAAAAACTCAGAATTTTTTCTCGTAAATTGTAACAATTTTGCCCAAGCTGTCTTTAAATACTAGAGAAATATGGAACATTTTTCAAACAAATTTTGCCTAAGCTGTTAAGCAACCCATTATTTTCACTGCCTGGTATTGTCCCTTTGAAAAAGAGGACCAAACAGCCCTTTAAAACGTAGGTTATCTTGAAGATGTTTATCTTGCCAATACACACACACATGCAGGTTTTAAGTTACTCTAAAAAGTATGACTGTAAAAAGTAAAACCTCTATCACAAAAACATTGTTCAAAGCCTAAAATATTTCTTTTCATAAAAGATGTTTTTCCCTCTAGAGGCTAAAAGCTATCATGGTTTTGGTAGTCAGCGAAATCAAAATATAGTCCTATATGCCAAGATAAATTCTTGTGTCCTTTCAATATATTACTTATAAATGAAATGGAACAGTTATAGATCAGAACTTGAACTTTATTTCCTTCAGTGGGAAAAATAAAAAATTGTAACTAGACAACCAAAATTGAAAGTGTTAGTGTAGCTGTAAACATTTATACTGATGTTACTTTTCTTCTATGAATGTATATAGCTTCTCATATTAATACTAAGATGAATGAGACCATACACTAACTTCATCACCTTCAAAACACCTGGGTAATTTAGCACTAGTTTTCAGTGTAAATTTAGGAGATTGCACATATCAAGGCTTATTGTTATTTGTTTTCATTATCGTAATCTTAAATGAGTTGAATGGTCCAACAAATAAAAAATAACCAAATTCAATGTTGAAAAAGCAGCCAAACATATATTTTGGTTGATCTACAAGTAGGCTAGTATTTATTCTCCCACATATTTTAGGAAAACTACAATTTCTCCCTAGAGAAGCCATAAATAGCATCCCTATCAGAACGGCCATTTATAACACTAAGAAGACTTTAATGTTTTATGGACACACACACAAAGGAAGATGAAGCAGGAATTTATTTCCGTATATTACTAACTATATTAAATTTCAGGTGTTCCTAGGAAGCCAAATGATTAGCAGAGTATGTGCTTTTTGAATCCTTTGAAACTGAACTAAGGTGTGAAATTGTACTTGCAAATTGAAGAGTTTTGAATATACTTCTCCAAATACATTTACAGACACATATAGAATGTGCCTCATAGTAATCAATATTCAACTTACACTTGAATGTCTCTAAAAGACAGACCACTTTGCCATTCTAAAATAACAATAATCGCATACACAAATCCAGATGGCCTTTCAGATAAGGGTCAAACAGATGATCTTTTCAAGATAGTTATATTTTTGGTTTTGTTTTCATCTAGGTATCAAGCCATTAGTTAAATGGAAAATTTCACTTGGCAGAGTTGCTGCAACAGATCTAGTACAGAGGTGCTTATTCCAAAAAGCAATCTTGGATACTACATCACAGTTTATGCAAAAGAATTCATAGTATTTAACATCCTCACAGGGAAAACATTTATTTTTCACATATAAGGTTCCTCTGGGTGCAATTTAGAAAAATCAAATGTTTTTCAAATCCACCACTTTTCACAGTATATAAATTAATCACTTTCACTACTGAAAAAAAATTACATGACATAATATTCTTCCAGCTTGCACTGCATTGCTTTGCCCCAAAACAGAGATCTTTAAGATACGCTTCCTGAAATAGACTTCAGCCTTGTTTGTATCACTATCTGATTTTACCACCACCACTGTTGATTAAAATGTTTCTGTCACTTGAACCCTTTAGATAAAAAAGCCAAGTAGATATCCAGGTTTTCTTCTAACAGAATGCAATTTACTTTTTCAAGATTCACTAGTTAGAACAAAAAAAAATAATTTTAATCCTGTCCTTTTTAAGAAGAATTCATTAAAATTTCACAAAGTAGAAAATTTAAGAATCTAAGTTGCATAGTTTGAAAAGTTAGAGTAATTATTGTTGTTTGGATGGATTTACAAATGAGCTATGATTTTCAATATGTACTTAATGTACACCTCATGAACTAGACAATAAGTAAATAACAGCCTACGCGTCCAAATTGCAACTTCAGTCATTCCCTAGGCACTATTACTTGATGCAACATTCACTAATATTAATCAATTTTATTTGAATTAGACTGATATTACATTGATTTGAGTTACATATGTTATGGAGACTTAAAAATCACTATTATACACATTTCTGCTTTCTTATTTTTTATTAGAACTTCCAACTGCTGACTTTGCAAAGTTTTAAATAAAATCTTTATTAGATAAGCATATATAGAAAATATACAAATGAAATTTATCAAGTGCCAGAAATTCAAACAGCAAGTTTTTACACAACTTGAAAATGGCAGACACTGCTAGTTGCAGGATCTACAAAAGATAACAAAACCCAAGATTGGGATGCTGGTTTACTTCTTCCCCCCTACTTTTATAGATGGTAATAACTGATTAACTTACAGTATATATGCTCCAATTCAGTTTTTATTTCTAAACAGTCCATTGCCCTTCTGCTATTAATTAAGCACATTTTCACAAGGGCTTCTATCAACAACTTTTGGCACGACAGTGTAGAGATTTTCATTAGCTCAGTACACTAGAAATAGTATGTGGAATATGTGACACCTAAACAAAACCAAACAAAAAATGTGAAACAAATTGCAAGTCACTGTCCTACACAAATAAATATTGTGTGTGTTATAAAGATTACATATCACAGTTATTCATATTGAACTCATCTGCAAAACTATCATCCTTACTTTTAGAAGGATATAAAGTTTTCTCTGAAAACTGGTATTTTTCCTTTCATAACATTCAAAAAACATTTTTCCTGATTGAATTTTGTTGTAGCTTTATTTGCTTCTCTAGCACATCCTGACAGATACGTAAATCCCTCAGCTTTCTATATCTGTTTTTAGAGATGACCAAGTTTATTCTCAGAATTTAAAAACCTGTGGTGAGAAAGCATCTAGCTTAGAAACACTAATAACACTTAGAAACACTAAGTGCGTTTCATATCTAATTTTAATAATAGAGGGAACAAAGCTGACGGCAAGGTGATTAACATGTATTTGTTTCTTTCAAACTGTAAACTTCCATTTAATTCTACACAGAACAACGTAGAGCTAAAAGATTCATTCATAACAGCCAAGTGAAACAAGGATACAAAGAAAAACCATTTACAATGAGTGGAAATATTCATGGATATAAGGAACTTCATCTGGCAAGCAAAATAGAGCCAGATAGCCCTGCAAGTCACTCCACTGCTTCCTGCGGTGTATATAAACCATATTTATCTTGGACCCGATGTCATTACTGTTTGGATACTAGCTACTGGACTGTAGAGTAATAGAGTTAATATTTTTAGCACATGCAGTTAAAATGGTAGCAGAACCAATTCCCCCACTGACTGAATGCTCTGAAAAAAAGGTTCAGAAGAGTATCTGTGCTCCGTTATAGTTCAGAAGCTTGAACGTTTACCAACATCTTTCTGCACCATAATTCATCTTGAGAATGCACAGCACGAACTTTTTAGCTGTCTTCCCCAGAGGCAATGGTGCTAAAAATAAAAATCAGGGATTTCTCTCAGCTGCCTAACCATGTAATATTTATTTGAGTTCTTAAATATTTCCATCTACACATTCTCAGGAGGCAACTCCGCCATCTTCCCTGACAGCATTACTCAAATTCTCAGGCTGCCTCTCCTCTTTCATCACCTTTCCTTCTTCCTCTGCATATACTGTTTCACTAAACCCTACTGCTTCTTTCTTTTAAGTCTATCCTCCTTTGTCACTCTTTCTGCTATAATACTCATCCCTCTGTCAGCCTGTCTTGAGAAAAGGATATTTTCCTCCTGGTTTGCCTTCTTTGGTTCAGCCAAAACCCCTCCCTTCAGCTACTTCCCCAACTATATTTTTTAGAAGGTTTTCATTTGCTTGCCTTGCCTGCTGTCCACTTTTCATACCCAGTCCAAGGAATTAACAAATACATTTCTGTGGTATAATCCTATTACAATTTCTCTCCGCACAACACCCCTAAAGTGTGCTTTAAAATGAGGCTGCCAAGGCTTACAGTGGCCTCCTCCCTCCACAGTGAAAAACCAGGAAGTCAGCCAACAGACTGACTTCATTTGGACGTATCAAAATCAATGTCTCTAAAACCATAGTCTTCAGAACCTCCTTCTCATGTGACTTTAAAGCATCAAATTACTTTAATCTGGAATAAAACACAAATTATTGCAACATTTTCAGTGCAAAAATAGTAATTCCAATTTTCAATTCATTTTAGATATTGTTTTTTCTTTTACACCTTTGTAACGTTCCAATTTTAATGGCAAACTGGATTATCACAATGAACTTTACAAAGAACAATACATTACCATTACTTTGGGCTGTTTCCAAGTAACAGAATCACTCAAGACAAAATTTCATAATACTAAAGAATTTGTGCCTTACAGCTGTAAGTCTTCCCAATGAGTCTATGCATGTCCCATCACTGTTCCGTGGTATTCACAAATTGCAGCACATACAGCTGAAATGCTGCTTGAGTAATACTAATGTTACCTTCAAAAAAAAAAAAAGCATTTACAGTTCCTAGGAATATTGTCTAACACTGACTATAAATCTGAAGCCTCTGAAAAGCCACTGGAATTGTCCATAAATACTTTATTTTTCCCTAGTGACTGCTATAGGGGATTTGTGACATTTTGTGACAATAACAATGCCCATGAAGACCAGCAGAAGACAGGACAGGAAAGAGTTTTGGCAGCTGAATATGGAGCTAGCTACAGAATCCATCGCACCTGACATGCTTCAGAGATGAATAATAGGGATGATAGAGTAGTCAAGACTACACACACCTATTCGACAGAACCTTTGTTGGCTCAGAAAGAACAAATCCTTTAAAGAAACTTTATCAGTGGAGAAGAAAGGAAATTGAAACCTAAGACATGTTAGATACTACTGAAAAAAAAAGACAGACCTCTAGTATTTGTTTTTTCCATGAAAAGAAAAACAATTCTTCCCATTGTTAAAAGGCTGTACAAAGAATAAGAAGATGGAGCGATGGAATAAAGCTTTTTTTTTTAAGAGTATTTTACATATAGCCATCCAGAACGTAAAATTTAAAGGTGTCTCAATCCTTCCCCACAGTATTTTTATTCTTATTTTAAGAAAACATTTTGTTTCTTATAAGGGGAGAGCTAATGGCTAGCCAGAGAGCTGCAACTTTTAGTAGGACTGCCTCCCCTTAAATATTGCAAATTTTTGTTTAATAGGAAAGCCAGACAGTGCCTATCTGTAAGCAAATTAAAACAAGTCAACCAATTCCTGTGGATACTTCAGCTAGTTCATCTAACAGACCAGCTGATTACAGGACTTTAATAAACCATTTTATTAATACAAAACGTTCCACAGTTAGACTGTGAGAATCCCATCAAGAGCTGATTAACTCTCACACATATGACAGATTCCAGGGAACGAGACAAAAAACTGTAATAAGAGATGTAGATCAACAATTCTAACAGTTCTTCACACATGATAAGAAAAACACTTTTTGCCTCTGTTACCATTACACAGCATCCTGAAACACTTAGCAGTTACTGTCCCGGAGAATTTATTACCCTTCAAGTAGAACTTTAAATGGAGACAGACACTAATGTCTCTCAAATAGACAGAAATGCTGGGTAAGTCAACTTAAAAGATCTGAATAGAAATAACCATCATCCTGGTTTATCAGAGTCTCTAACCCATTTAGATCTGTCGAGCCCTTGAAGCGCTCCATTGTTGGTTGACATGTTGCTGTATGAAGTTTTATCTGTGCATACAGCTGTGCTGTAGTTGCTTTCTGCAGTCATGTGAACATGACTTTTGCTGCTTTATTGTTGAACACAGCAAGAACACTGCCGTACCAGTACGCACAACAGCTGTTAAGTGCTTAATAACTTTATTTAGACTAACATTTCATACTAGTCACATAACAGAGGCTTCCTGATAGCAAGTTCTAACCTATTTTATTTATCATACCAAGAAATCAGGAGTAATCCATGCACTAGCTGTGACTGAATTTAATACCTGAGTGTATGTAAATTGAGTAAGGCAGAATAAGGTAACTGTATGGAAACTGGAATCTTCCCAGTCAGCACGTTAACTACTGGAAATAATCTGGAATAGGACAAGGACCATCAGCCTGGGCTAAGAATGCTGACCAGAAAGGATAGAAGACAACAAACATGAAAAAAGCAAAGCAGCAGAACAGCTAGTTCACTCTGTCCAGAGAAACCTCTATGATAATGTTACTCTTCTGTGTAATTGCTAGGTCTTATTCTAGAAAACGCAATACTTAACAGAAAGAAAATATAACTTTTCCTTCTAAGCAGCCCTTCACGGCTGAAAACAATGGAGCAAACCACACCGTTCTTTGTTTTTGTTGCAAATCTGACCATTAGTAGCAGTTAGCTGCCTCTTTGCCAGACAGCTGAGAGTTCAGAGAACAAGTTTCCCAAGGAGGCTGCATAACCTCCACCCATAAAGGACACTCAAAACCTGCCTGGAGAAGCACCTCCTCTGGCCAACGCCATGTTGAACACAAGGCTGGACTTGGGACCTCCAGAAGTACCTGCCAACCTACATTAGTCTATCATTCATCAGCTGTGATGACTGCCCTGAGTAGTTTATGCTACCCATCTCACTACCAATATCCATGATGTTTGTAGTGCTTTTGCCTCTTCCTCTTCCCTTCACTTGAGGGGAATCAGATACTAGATTTTCCTCATACTGATGCAGAAACAAGTCAGAAATAATTCATTTACATACAGAGAGTTGACAGACAGGCTAAGTTCCTGTTCGAAATTAATTTTTGAATGAGACTGCCCAGTAATATAAAAAGCCTGCAGAAAGATAACTTCTAAATTAAATACCTCAGCTAGATATCTGAGTATTCTCCTAACCCACTAATACTTAAAAAGTTTTGAAAAAAAGTCAACTTTTTTCAACTGCTTTACCCATTATCGTGAAAACTATACACCAACTTGAAATCTAATTTACAAATACTTCTGAAGGCCTCTAATCTTAGTTTTTAAAAAATTTTTAGAAATCCATTGTTAAGAATCTCTTTCACCTACAATAGCATTTCAGAAATACCAAGTCACAGACATTACTGGAAAAAACTAATCAAACTTTTGAGTTGTATCACACACTTCCATACTAGAAAAGCTGCTTGGCTACACAGTGTGCTGGGGTTTTTTCACTTCGGCTCTGTGGGTCTTTTCAGAAGCTTCTGGAGCTTCAGATGTTCTCTAGAAGTTATTCCTTCCTTCAACAGGGAAACTAACAGTTCCTTTGGGGAAAACAGTACAGTTAAACAAACAAAATAAATTGGAACAGTATAAATAGAATAAAAAATGCTGAACATAGATTTCGTGACAAATGAGAGTCAACACAAAGAAATCCTTAAAACCATTGTCTTCCCTGGCCTAACAATTAACCTCTAAAAGTTTCCCAGTTTGAATTAACTAATGGGTAGTAACAAGTCATTATGCCATCAGAATTTTCTTCTGTTCTGAACTATCATGTGCTGGTAACAAGTACTGCAGCTTTCCCTTATGAAAGCACAAGGCGAATTAAAACAATAAGCTCTTTGTGTTCTCCTTCCGTAGCATTAGGTAATCAGACATCAATTTATTCTTCCACAACTCTATGCATCGATTTTTTGTAGGAAATAAACTGCCAGCAGAGACTTTCTTTTTAGATTATATTAAAGGGCAAGAATGCTTTATTTGAGCTCCTCGATTTAATCTATCCACAGAACAGTTTTAAAGAGTCTGTCTGAACTCTAGGGGAATCACTGTCTATAACGGAAAACAAAATTACTCTTTGGCAGAAAGCACTGCCTACTTCATCTTCTTCAAGCATAAGCCCCCTTTCAATAACGAAGTAATCAAAGAGATTAGTGGGGGGGGGGTTTTGGTTAAACATGACCAAGATTCAGGAAAGATGTCTCCAAGTACATAACCCGCAGGACTATTCCCATGTAAATTTGAGGCTTGAGAACTTCGAAGTATATTTTTCAAGCCAGTTGAAATAGACAAACACACCTCACATCAAGTTTTCAGACAACTAGCTACTACTGAAGCAGGCTTGTAATGATCTTATCACTCTCCACCTCCAGCACCCTCCCAAATGTTACCATCTTTATCTTTTTTTATCTTTAAACACTGACAGGAAAGCTGGGAGAGGGAGAAAAAAAGAGGGAGGAGAAAGGAAAAAGGTAAAAAAAAAAATACTCAAAACTTTTATGAGCTTAATAAATCAATTTGTTGCAGCATTAAAAAAAAAAAAGATAAGATTAAAGAGGTTTTGACCTCTTCCTCAGGCAGTATATAAAGGATCAAATATAACTGAAATATTTTACAACAGGCTGCATTTCAGAAGAGATGATATGGTGCAGGGCTGAAGCACTCTACTGTTCATGCAGAGGCATTTTGTTCCCCAAAGGTAAAATTGATATACTATTTACCAGAAAGTTTTACAGAAATAGGAGTAAAAGGGGGACAGTCATACAGCATGGTGTAGTATCAAATATAAACTTTTTTTGTCCCCCAGAATGCAGCTTTCTAATTTGTTTCCTGCTCAGACAACACCATTAAGTGAAAGGAGGCAGAGGACTATCGTTTGACTCTCACCGTATTATCACTGCCAACGAATTTTTAACACCTTGAGTAACATTAAAGATCACTTCCCCAATACTATTTTGGAATCAAATGAGCAAGTTAAACTTGGTGAATGCTGTGACTAAAAAAGAAACCCTAAAAGGGAAGAATTCATACAATAAAGACAGGGAAAGGGATACAATGTAGATTATTTGTCTGTTACATATTTTATGAGCATTCAACCCAGGCTGGCATTTTGAACACCTTTTAATCAAAGTCAGAAAGGAGCCTGTTACCTAACCAGAAACTACATTGCAACATTGAAATATACAATTCACTTGTAGAATGAAATAATAATAAAGACACAGTTAAAAAAAAAAAAAAAAAAAAAAAGAAATGCATGAACCAAATAAAGACACAGACAGTGAAAAAAAGTGACCTGCACGGACCAATTTTTATTTTTCCTTTTTCCTCCCCTGAAGTAAAAAACCGAGTTCCATAAATACCAGATCATAAATTTTCTCTTTCACACATCTTCAATTGTAAATTAACAAAAAGCTTAATCCTTTTGCTGAAATTCAAGTGCACGTACTGAAGATCTCATGTACATACTAAGTTGTATTGGATTTGCGTGGCAAGGTTTTGGTAGCAGGGGGGCTACAGGGGTGGCTTCTGTGAGAAGCTGCTAGAAGCTTCCCCTATGTCTGACAGAGCCAATGTCAGCCAGATCCAAGTCGGACCCACCGCTGGCCAAGGCCGAGCCCATCAACGACAGTGGTAGTGCCTCTGGGATAACAGATTTAAGAAGGGGGGGGAAAAGTTGCTGTGACACAGAAACGGCAGCCAGAGAGAGGAGTGAGAACATGTGAGAGAAACAACCCTGCAGACACCAAGGTCAGTGAAGAAGGAGGGGGAGGAGGTGCTCCAGGCACCGGAGCAGAGATTCCTCTGCAGCCCGTGGGGAAGACCATGGTGAGGCAGGCTGTCCCCCTGCGGCCCACGGAGGTCCACGGTGGAGCAGATATCCACCTGCAGCCCGGGGAGGACCCCACGCTGGAGCAGGTGGATGCCTGAAGGAGGCTGTGACCAAGTGGGAAGCCCACACTGGAGCAGGCTCCTGGCAGTACCTGTGGCCCCGTGGGGAGAGGAGCCCACGCTGGAGCAGGTTTTCTGGCAGGACTCATGACCCCATGGGGACTCATGGTGGAGCAGTCTGTGCCTGAAGGACTGCACCCCATGGAAGGGACCCACGCTGGAGAAGTTCGTGAAGAACTGCAGCCCATGGGAAGGACTCACATTGGAGAAGTTTGTGGAGGACTGTCTCCTGTGGGAGGGACCCCATGCTGGAGCAGGGGAAGAGTGTGAGGAGTCCTGCCCCTGAAGAGGAGGGAGTGGCAGAGACAACGTGTGATGAACTGACCGTAACCCCCATCCCCGCCCCCCTGTGCCGCTGTGGGGGAAGAGGTAGGGCAAATCAGGAGTAAAGTTAAGTCTGGGAAGAAGGGAAGGGTGGGAGGAAGGTGTTTTTTAAGATTTGGTTTTATTTCTCATTACCCTATCCTGATTTGATTGGTAATAAATTAATTTTCCCTAAAGTCAGTCTGTTTTGCCCGTGACAGTAATTGGCGAGTGATCTCTCCCTGTCCTTATCTCAACCCACGAGTCTTTCATTGTATTTTCTCTCCCCTGTCCAGCTGAGGGGAGGAGTGATAGACCGGCTTTGGTGGGCACCTGGCATCCAGCCAGGGTCAACCCACCACATAAGTTGACCTGTATAAAGGTCAGTACATACAGTAGCAAAGCATCTCCTCCAAAGTCCTACCTATGTTTGCAAGTTAAGCCTTCATATCCTCCCATCACCCAAATTAAGTGTTATCCCCTTTTCTGCACAACTCTGTGAGTAACTACTATTGTATTAGTTTAAGATTATCTTAAGACCTGCCAGGACTGATTCAAAGCCTACACATTTGGGGAGAAGCTGAGAAACCTGGGATTCTTCAGCCTGGTGAAGAGAAGGCTCAGGGGATTTAATCCATCTGTCTAAAAACCTGATGCTGGGAACTAAAGAAGACAGAGCCAGAACCCTGTCAGTGTTGGCCAGTCACAGGTCAACAGACACAAACTGAAATACAGCAAAATCCACTTAATTGTAAGAAAAAGCTTTGACATGGTGTCATTGGTACCCCCTGTTCCTGTCACCTGCACAGATTCCCGTCTGTCCCCGTAGTGTTGGCTGACATGCCGTAAGGATCAAACACTGTAACAGGCTCTGCCCAGGCTGGTATGAAGTCTCCATCCCTGGGGATGCTCAGAACCTAATGGGACAGAGTCCTCATAAACCTGCTTTAGTTGACCCTGCTCCCCGCAGGGAGATTGAACTAGATGATCTCCAGAGATTCTTTCCAACTTCAAATACTCTATGATTCTGTGATTAAAAGCAAATTTAAAGTTACTCCAAAACATTGTACTTTTATTTGGAAAAAAGTATTCATACTTTGTTTCACTGGAACTGCTATTCCAGAATTCATCTACAGCTAAATCCTAATTTTTCTGTTCTTATCATAAAGCATTACAAATATTATGCTATAAATCAGAGAAACAACAATAATTTTCTCCTAGAGACATCTTAAGACATTCAAGGTTTATGTAAGAAATGACAGTGATGTAGGAATTGCACTCTTTCCTCGTTCCTTGCACTACACAGGTATCAACTAGCATACACCTGTTGCTCAGAGTATCGTTAGCAGGTAGAAAGAGGTAAGAATTGACCTTATTTTTATGGGTAATATATATTGAGACAGAACTCCCATCCCCTCCTGTTAAAATTCCCTTCCTCTAGATAATCAAAGTAAAAACACGCCTTGTAGCCCCTAAAGTAGTAGTGAACCTTCCTCTTCAGAGGTGGGAGAAGAGCTGCTATGTATCTGTAGAAATGAATGAGGAAAGGTTTTGCTGAGGGAAAGGACTAGGACTTCACAACTGGTCAAAAAGAATTATTCAGAGTTTTCCATTAAAGCAAATGGCTTACAGAATAATGGGAATCTCTTCAGGTATTACATTAGTATTTTCTAGCAGCATATGAATAAATTCAGGAGTCTGTAGCTGGCAAGGTCAATAGGTATCTTCCATTCACGTGAACATCAGCATTTAACTTCTTCCTTCTTTTGCAATCTCAAAGACAAATAGCTTCCTTCAAAGCCCCCCTTCCCACATCTGGTGGAATCATTATGGTAAATACTGGAGTACAATCACTTATTCCATTCTGCTTTGAATGAGTTCATGCTTCATGTTTTCATATGTTGTGCAGAACACATAAAAACACATCCAGGTATTCAAAGAGCAATCTCAAGATTCTGGGAAACTGTACCTTGATAAAGTTACCTGGTTCTGCAGTAAAACTTCCAATAAATGAGTAGGGCGGGGGGGGCGGAAAGAAGAAAAAAAAAAAAAAAAATAGAAGTCATACAACTGCATTATTAGTTATACAATCAGAAGATCCAAACTGTTCCAAAAACAAGGTTGCTGCAAATTAACAATACTGTGGACTTAGATATATCACATTACGTGCATATGAAAAAGAAGTCTGTCTGAATGCCAGAACACAACAGAAATGTTGCAAGCAAAGATTAGTCATATGTTTGACAACTCTCTGTATTCAAATTGTAATATTCACAGAAAATTACAGCACGCCTTGGCACAAGTGCTCGGAAAGCTAGGAAGTGCAAAGGGAGTCATTGCAATGTTTCCCAACAGACAAAGAACAAACAAGAAAAATTTTTCTTTGCAGAAAATCTCTCCAATATATTAACCAAAAAAATGCATCTCCACACAGGAAAAACATTTTGGTAGGTTCACTGTACAAAAGGCTTGTGGTTCATAACTAAAGGCACCAAATAACTTTAAAATAAAATAAAATAAAATAAATCACTCAGAATGAATTCTGAGGAATAAACACAGAAGAAACTGGAAGTATGTCTAATACTATTAGTGGAAAGCCAATAAAATGTCAGGGAAAGGAATTAACAGTGTGAGGAAACAAGCTTGGACTCTGTCACTTTACAGACTGCAAGGTAGAGACAGTGAAAAGAGAAAGGAAAGAAATACAAAGTGCAGTAGTTTTCACTACTGAAAATATGGCAGAAAAGAAATAAGCAGAGAACAGAGAAGTGAAAAAACTAACTAGACCTGGCAGGCTTCTTTTGGAGGTTTTCTTTGGCATGAGGTTATGGGGTTCCCCCCTCAATTTTGGTGTATAAAGGAAGGATAAAGGCAATATGGGGCAACAACTTAAGACCTATGTGACAGGCTTCCAGAAATCAAGGTTTACTTCACTCATTACCAGATTTTGGAAAAGCTGCTAGTAATTTGAGTCAAAGTCAAGTAGAATTTTGTACATACATAAACAAAAATACGTGTTATCATTATTTGTTACCTGGGTTTCCGCTAAATTCTAGATCCACAGATTCAGCAGTCCCTTAGCAAACAGACGGACCAAGAAGAGATTTACTCCATAATTTAGGAAGTATGCAAGAGAAGCATGAAAGTTTCACACCACTTACCGAGCATCCCAAACATGATTATGGCATTCGCTGACCAACCATTTAGAAATCAAATGGTATCTAAAATGCATTGCGTACATATATGGCAACTAATACTATTGCTAAGACTTGACAAGAAACATCATCTTCAGGAAGACATTTCTAGTTTAAAAATAAGGTGGAGACAAAAAAGTTCTCGACCTTTCAACGAAGTGTCATAGCAATCAACAGCTGTAACAGCAGACGTTCCTCAAGCTTGTGCACAAGTGGGGTGATGTCAAAGCTGACATATGCTCTTCCCACCCATTTGTTCCATGACAGCAATGAAAGAACTCATCAGGTCAATTATGACTTAATGTTGAGATTTGAAACCATTTGTAAGGAAAGCAAAATATACCTGGGGACAGTAAATCTTACATATTACAGTTATGTAACCCAAAATTAAAATAAGCATTTTGTCTCAGAGTGCAAATACACAAGTTAATGGATAATAGCAACACTATTTAACAGATTTCCGTTAAAGCACATAACAGCCAGTAATGAAAGACCGAGAGATTTATGGACAATATTGTGGCTGAAAATCTTTCCACCACTTCACACTCAGAATAGCTTCTCCTGCAAAAATACTTGTAGGCTCTATTAAATATCTACCAATATTCATTCTGCTCATGAATTCCACTCATTTTGTAGTACTTATGCTAACCAAGTCTTTGCAGAATTTTCAGCTATGTATTAGGCATACAAGTCAAATGAACATCAAAATTCTCTTGATTTAGGAAAACACCCATCAATTTTCAACTGGCTGTGTGCTTTTAACTAGTTCTGGCACTTCTGAAAAATCTCTCTCGTGGTGCCTTGAGTTAGGATATCCAAGGGGCTGAGAGCAGAGCAAGCCCACTGAAAAACTCTTTTTGAACTACTAAAAGAAAGATGTCTCTGCTTTAGGAACTGTAATCACAAAAAGAAAAAAAAGAAAAAAAAAACACCAAACCATAAATGACAAAGTGTTGAAATATACACTAATAAATTCTCTCAGTACAGAAATAGCACCTCTCTACTGATTAAATCTTTTGTTATACTTGTTATTTCAAAGATTGTCTAAGTCATCAGATTCCTCCAACACTATTGCAAAGTGTTTCATAAGTGACATAGAACTTAAGGCAGGAAAAGTACTTATATACACATGGCTTAATAAAAATGCTGTAGAAATTAAGAAAACATTCCAAACAGTATTTTCTTTCTACTGGCATAAAAAGGTAAGGAAAGAAAAAAAAAAGGCGCACACACACAAAAAAAGTAGTGCTTAAAAGGGCATAATCAAAGCTTAAATCAAATTTCATGTAACATTTAGGAAATTAAATCTTGCAAGTGTTTTACTGTAACTGTCTTATCCTATTCTAGTGTTACATCCTATCTGGAATCAGCAAAACAAGTGCTATGTCTGGCTATCTATTCCAAGTATAAATTGTAACTGTTCAGTTGGAGCCTAGGTATTTTACAGAAATGCTTGTACCTGTGCTGAAGTTGGGCAAAATAAATAAAACAAATGCAACAGAACCATTATAAGCACACAGATTTGCTAAAGCTCAGGTAATAAATAAGGAATATATCCAAAACTCCAAAATATTCCTTTGCCCCAGGGAAATGTTCCATTGTTGTCAGGTTTTCATAGTCCCCTTTCTCCTCTTACTAGTATCCATATTACTATTATTCAGCCCTTTCCCCAAACACTTACTATCTCCCCAAAGAATGAGTACTGACAGCTTAGAAATTCCAACCGTTTGATTACAAATGAAATCCAAATGACCCCTAAACCTTTAAGTCACAATTTGTTTTGTAACAGATAGCATTCACGCAGCAACACAAATTACAGTCTGCAAACCTCAGTAGCCAACTTCCCCACAGTCCCTTCAACTTGTTGACCCTATGAGCACAGGACGAGCAGTATTGATTAAAACAATCTCCTCTCTCTGGTGACCAGTGGTAGGACATGAGGAAATGGAATGAAGCTGCATGCAGGGATGTTCAGATTGGACATTAGGAAAAGGTTCTTCACTGAGAGGGTGGTCGGTCACTGGCACAGGCTCCCCAGGGAACTGGTCACACCACCAACCCTGTCAGAGTTCAAGAAGCACCTGGACGATGCTCTTAGTCATATGGTTCAGTTTTAGGTAGCCCTGCAAGGAGGAGGGAGTTGGACTTGATGATCCTTATGGGTCCCTTCCAACTTGAGATATTTTATGATTCTATATTTAACACCTTCATTAGTGGCCTGGATGATGGGATGAATGTACCTCAGCAAGTTCACTGGTGACTGAGGGGAGGCGTTCACACACTAGGGAACAAGGCTGTGCTTCCGAGGGATCGCAACTGCCTGGAGAAATGGGCTGACAAATCTCAAGAAAAATCAGCAAAAGACAATGCAAAATACTGTAACTGGGACAGAATAGCCCCATGCAACAGTCCTGTGTGGGAGCTAACTGATCAGAAATCAGCTTTGCACAAGAGGACATGCAGGGCCTCGTGGACAATTTGAACACAAGTCAAAAATGCACCCTTGCAGAAACTGAATGCTAAGGGCACACTAGACTGCACTAGCTACAGTGGAACCAGTAGGTAGAGGGAAATTGTTACTCCAGTCCACATCTGCCAGACCACATCTTGGGTACTGTATTCCATTTTATGCTCCCTGGTATAAGACATACTGGTACAGTGGAGAGCCAACAAGACGGTTTGGGGCTAGAACGTGGGATGTATAAGGAACAGCTGAGAGAACTGGATCTGTTCAGCCTCTAAAGGAAAAAGCTAAGAGGAGATCATATTGCTATACTCAACTATTTAAAAACAGAGCCAGACTTGCTGGGAAATGCACAGCAAAAAGATGAGAGGCAATGGATGTAAAATGAAGCAAGGGAAATTCAGATTAGACAAAAGAAAAAAATGTCCATAGTAAGGGTCATCAAAAACTGAAACAGGTTGCCCTGAAAGACTGGGGAATCTTCACTCTTGAAAATATCCAGAACAAGCGGACAAGGCCCAGAGCAGCCCATGTATCTTCAAAACTGGCCCTATTCCAGGCAGGCAGCTAGACCAGATCAATTCCAGATGGTACAGAAATGGTATGGAATAAGGGGTGGAGATTATACCAGGTCTGGCTGGGATGGAGTTAGCTTTCTTCAGAGCAGCCCTTATGGTGCTGTGCTTTGTATCTGTGGCTAAAATAGTGTTGGTAAAAACCAACGTTTTAACTATTGCTGAACTGTGCTAGCACAGTATCAAGCCAGTAGGCTGGGGATTAGCAAGAGGCTGGGAGTGGGCACAACTAGGACAGCTGACCCATACTGACTGTACCATACGATGTCATGCTCAGAAATAAAAGCTCAGGAAAGGAGGAGAAAGGGGAGACGGTCATGGTTATGGCATTCATTATGTGCGCGGAGAACCTGCCTTCCAGGAGTGGTTGGACATCTGCCTAACTATGGGAATTAGTGAACGAATTTCTTTTTTTGCTTTTTTTGCATCAGGCTTTTGCTTTACCTATTAAACTATCATTATCTCGATCCATGAGCATGCTCGCCTTCCTTCTATTTTCTCCTCGTCCCACAGGAGACAGGAGTGAGCAAGATGCTGGGGTGGTGTTTGGCTGTTGGCTGATGTCAACCCACCACAGATGCCCTTCAACTTAAATGACTCTATGATTCTATGATATTTCTTCACATGTGTTTCTCACATATTCTACAGGCCTCAAAAAGCACTTCATAATGCTGCGAGGTGGAAGTTACTCATTAAAAAATATGGACTGTCCCAAACTTTCTCAAGTTTTTTTTGGTGTGAAAAGTATGAAAAATTCTGTATTGGCCAATATCGCAGGAGGGCCACAGATCAACTGCTGCCACAAGCCAAGAATCTATACATTCATCTTCCTACCCTTACCATCAATATTCACTGAAAAGTGAAAGGAGAGAGGAACAATCTCAAGGAAGTTGGAGCAAAACTGAGAAGAATGATTAGATGACACACCATACTCTAAGTGTCTGCGTGGGTATGTGTGAATTCTGACATATTTAAAAAATTTAAAGCATTTTTACTGTTGTGGGTGTTCACAGAAGATAGCTGAGCAACTGTTGTAATATGACAGCCAAACAAAAAAAAGTTGCCAGATGCACTGGATTTGCCCTCATCCCATGGAGGAAAAAAACCTGAAGGCAAATAATTGAAAAATAAGCCGGTAAGGCAAATCACAAGGTTTGATGGTTAAGGTTTGGGGATTTGTTTGGGGGTTTTTTTTGTTTAGGCTGGGAGTCTTGGGGTGGGGTTTTTCTCCCCTTTTTCTTATTTATAAGCAACAACCTATTTTATCTCATGCAGGGATGAAAACAAGGGTGGAGTAAGGGGTTGCACTGGTTCTGAAAAGTCTAATGAGCTGCTACAAATGCCTCAGACAGTTTTCTCAGACCTATAATAGGATATGTGAAAACTAGAAAAAACTTTAGCAAGCATGTTTATTTTATAAAGTTTAACAGACATGCTGCATTTACATTGGTGAGATGCAGAAGGTTTGAAAGTATAGGCAGCAATGGACCACACGGGTACACTTAATTTGAAACATTCTCCAGAGAGGCTTTTGGGGGCTTTTGGATTACACAACAGATTTGGATATCCAACAGACCACCACATCCTATTAACATTACGACCTAATTTTATGACAGGAAAATGCTGCTTATCCATACCTGATGGCCTTGCTCATAGACATCTGTAGAAAATCAAATACTTGCAGCTTTATGTTGCCACATCTAACTTTATAGACAAACTACAAATACTCTCATTTCCATGGAAATTTGTTTTGTATTACCTAAATAACCATGCAAGATCATATGGCACTAGTACATGCAAAGAATTCATGATTTGTTAAATCTGAGACTGAACAACAAGAAAAACATCATAACCATTCATAAGAGACAAGGCTACATTACATTAGATGACAATAATAGAGAAATAAGTTACTGAGGTAAGAATGAAAAGAAGAATTGGGGGCAGGATTTAAAACCAAACTATGAAACAATTGGTATAACAAACAGCTTGATAAAACACCATTTACTTATACTGAGTTCAAATAAAGTAGAACATACCTAACTTGTATTCAGCAAAAATATACCTGCATCAATAAAGTGAATCTTTTTTTCATTATTGTTGTTATCACTATTATTATATTTGCTCTTCCTGGACAAAAACACTCAACAAGACCAAGGTAAATTTTATCTGCTTGATACAGAAAGATGAGCCGTGAATTAAGAATCCTAAATTCCATTAATGATGACATCTATCAAGACCCAGTTAAGAGATGCTGAGGTATGTTAGTAAAAGTGAATGTGACAGATGAGTTATATTACAATGGATTACATATGGCATCCAGCTTTTCAAATTAAGTGAACTGTGATGCCATCAGCTTATTTTTATAGAGGACATTGGGAATAGGTTATATTCCTGATTAAGAAATCTAAAATAAGCAAAGGGCCACCTTATGAATTAAAATGTTTAAAGAGCAATATAATGTATGAAAAGAAAATTAATGTGCTCTAGATGCTACAGTGATATCAATCCATGTTCTCCCGTTCTTTAGGATTTTGATCTGGTTATTTTGAGATTATACATTGATATAGATTAAATTGTCAACCTAATGCAGAAGCTATCTCTTAAGTTAGAATTTATCATATTACTAAAGAGCAGAACTTTTTAATAAGCTTTGGGGGTTTTAGTTCTTGTTTTGCAGTGGGGAGTTTTGCTTGGTTGGTTGTGTTTTGTTTGGGGGTAGGGGTTGTGGGTTTTTGGGGGTTGCCTTTTTTTGGTGTGGTTTTTGTTTGTTGTTTGGGGTTTTCTTGTTTGTTTTTATCAACTTGGCCAGACCAGAAAAAGGAGGAACAGAAAAGGAAAAGAAGGAACTGAAGTTTAGCGAGCCAACATGTGAGAGCACATACATCACTCGTCACAGTGAAATGAGGACCCTGTGCCTATAAAAGACCTGTGCCTTAGAAAGAGATGCATGACTAGAGTCTGATGCAACAGTAAGTAGTAGTCTGTGGCAGACAGTTAAGTGATCAGGGTTTGTTCTCCTACATAGTTCAGAACTCAAGTACACTCACACCTTTTGTCAGGTCTTACAAAATAGCTCAAAATTTGCTGTTTTATTTTAAAAAAACACAACCAAAAAAACCCCACACCACCTGTCCAGCAACAAGTCAGTTTTTGAAAAATATAATTATACACTTGATTTCTTTAGTAGTCAGTTCTAACAATGCTCACAGAGATCAAAGTAAATTCTCACCTAATATGTGACTTGAACCACTAGAATCCTAAACTCCTTCAGTAGCTACTGCGATCCAGTTAAACAATATTGAGGTCTATTAGTGAATGACAACATAACAGATGAGCAGACATGCTCTGCCACTCATGCTATCCAGATGTACTTTGAGTACTACATATTAAAGTATGCATAAAGAGCTGTAACTCAGCAAAAAATTTTTTTCCTAAAAAAAAACCCCCAAAAACAGCAAACCAAAAACTAAACCCTTTAATTTTTACTTCTCCAGCTCCTCAAAGTTCACATGTGCTTTGTGACCATACTCGTTTAAGACTGAAGAGTTCTTCCTTCCTAGACTGATCTCCCTAGTCATACAAAAACCAAAAAATACCAACCATTTGTTGGTGAAGGGCTATCATTTCTGCATTAAAGACCCAGATATAATAAGAGTCTAGAGATTCACTACCTTTCATCTTATTAATGAGCTCTCTCTCCAAAAGACAAAAACACAGAAAAGAAAGATAATGTACCAGGCAATTCAGTTATTCAGGCAGCTACATGTGGCCATTTTCCATGAAGGATTTCAAGAACCAAAGCTTATATTTAATTTTTAACATTAGATTAAGTACCTATTAAAAGCCATGCTCTCTTCCCTTTTCCTGTCATTCCTTTTCAAAGATAATGGGAAAGATGACAGAAAGAAGAAAAATGAAAACAAAATATTTCCGACTTTCACCTTTTCTCACCTTCTTTCCTGCTTCTCTTCCGAGACTCCCTGTAGCCACCTTAACAATTTTTCAAAATATACCTCATTCTTCTCTAGGTCGGACACACCATCACCAGATGTATGACTTAGAACAGACTCAAGGCTTGGAAGGATTCACTGGGAGACACAAACATTCCTAAACAAAGAGTTTTATTGTTCCTGGAGGCTGAGCATGTTTTAAGCTTCAAATTAATTTTTATGCCAAATCTGGGAATGGGGGAGTGGATCAGGGCGAATATGTCAAAACAAAAAACTCCAGATTTCATTCAGCCCAACCCCAAGAAAAGAGAGGCACAACAAAATTGAAGAGCTCCTCTCTGAAGGTGAAAAACAGATAGTAAAGCTCCACACTTCAGTTTCATTTGAAAATACTTCATGGGAAGTCAAAAGAATTTTACTTCAGTGGAACTAAACAAAGATGACATTGTCTTTTCCTGCAACAAGCAAAAATTGCAAGTAGAAATATTTGTAGGCTAGCTCCTAAAATAAGGTAGCACACAACATACAAATATGACAATAGGGACAAAAGACGCCAAGGAGGTTTCATGGTGGGAGACAGCCTCATCTCAGGCTACGCAGCTAAAAGAGCCCTAACAACGTCTACTGAACACATTTCACTTTGGGTGATAAGTGATAAGTGATGATAAGTGATGAAGCTTGAATCACAGGCCAGGCAACAGGTCTGCTAGGTTATCAAAAACAAGCTCATCCTACAGTTTATACAATTTTGGTAGTCACTGATAATAAACCAAGTATGACATAGGCCAGTAAGGAGGAAAAAACTGCACCAGATGATTCACCAAAAGACAGAGGCTATAGTGCTGAATGCGTCATTTGTTTATATATATATATATGTGTGTGTGTGTGTATATGTATATATATATGCACACACACGCACACACACTACTGCAGCACTCTTCACCAAACTGATGTCATGTCTCTACCTGCTAATCGGGACTTACATGTCAAGACTGTCTCCATGACAAACCAGTAACCACAGAAAACCAGACGACTTCATTGTCAGGCATTTATGAGCATCATTACAGGATGATTCTTAAGACAGCAACTAAGTGATGGAGAGGGGGTACCTCTCTTTGCATGAAGAGCTTCAGGAGCTAGGAAGGAAAGTACTATGCAGCACTGAGAATTAGAATAGAACAGGTCTTCTTATTCTCTCCTTTGCAGGTGGCTGTGATAAAGTCAGAATCAAGGCTCATGGACTATTTTTAAATTCTTGCAGAAAAATCCAAGATCATCCAATCTCTGACAAGCATTCAACCTGCTTCTTTGGAAGTAAGAAGTTTCATGCCACCAGAAAGATAAACAATAGAACTATTTCTTCATTGGGCCAATAATAACAGCTCCAGATTTCAGTGTCCTTAATGACTTAACTTATATTTTATGTGAACATCAAGTCACACAAAATAACCTTTCAAAAAAGATTCTTCTGGCTGAAATATAAAGACCCTTTGGAATCTATAATAAAGGACAAAGAAAACCACTTCACATGATAGATTTTGAGAGTGAGAGAGTAAGCAAATGCCAACGAACAAAATCACATTGTAGATAATGCTTTCTTCATTTCCTCAGATACAGTTCAACACTTACAGAATACAATTATACATATTCTCACACTTTGTATATGGAATGCAATCACAGCTGTAAGAGCACACATATAACTGCTTTCTTGCATCATGCATTAAAAAAAAAAAAACAAAAACCAAAAACCTGTAGCATCTGAAGACTCCCATTTTTATTCTCTGTTCCTGACAGAAGTTTTTAGCCACCAGTGAGATATTATGTAAGTGCAGGACAACAGGGTATAAAATGAGGAAAATAATGTATAGATATTCCCTATCTCTATTGCTACAAACAAAATTTCCTTAGACCATCTGTTCCTCTTTAGGTATAAAGGCTTCTAAAACAGATTAGGATATTAAACAGTCATCCTGCAGAAAAGTTTCCTGTTGCTAAGAAACAGGAAGGAAAATAATATATCCAGGGTCAGCTGTTACTGAATTAATTCAGGATGATAAAATTTTTGACCCAATTTGACATATTTCATAAGGAATCATACACACTGTTTGTTTAGGCTGGACTGTTTCCATAAGCCATATTCTGCTTAGAAGTTTTATATTTGCATGGAGACTATGAATAAAACTAAAACTGTGTTCAGTGAACGGTGACAGAAATGTCGCTCTGGTTAGGCAAATCAACAGGGAGTTACAGTACTTTGAGAAATCCTTGAGGAGGTAAAAAATTCACTGCATTTTGCATGACCTTTCATTTCTGGCAGCTTTTTCATTAGACAGATTTCAGTTTTAGGTTTAAGTCAAAGGTCAATGCCTCTAACACATCACTTCTCTCAACAGGCAAGTCAAAGACAACTGTTTCACCTGAGGCACCTCTTCTGCAAGCAGGAAATAAGGCATTATTTTCTTGCTACTCCCAGCACATTGATTAAGCTGCACTGCCTCGCAGCTATTAAGAAATCCAAACCATCCATATACAAAATAAAATCCAAATAAAGTATTAATACAGTGAAATTACCACACTGCCTTCCAGATGTATAACTTCAGAAAGAACACATAATACAGAACAAGCCACAGGTTTGCTACATAAACATTTAGGAAAACATGTCATAAAAAAAATTAAGTACGTCTGCAACCCAGTATCGTTATCCATGAAGTTTAATGAATTACTTTTTTTTTTTTTTCCAAAAAGCCAAAACAAAGCAAAAGCTCAGAATTACTTTAAAGGCTTCGAATGAAAATTAAAGATAAGGAATGCTTTGGGGGTTCGCTTTAAAAGTGTTCCTCAATTTAACAACATACATTCTTTCCCAGCCAAGCTGTAGGGACACATGGAAGCAATCACGTACTTTGCTATTTCTCCTTCTACTCTTCCTACAGTTCTGCATAGTTCTTTTAAAGAAGTGCATCCAAGAATTTCCCCCTTTCACTCTGGGAAGTTAATTACACTATATACAAGGCCCTGAAAAACACACAGGTTCCAGGCACAAAAAAGCACCATGTTATAGTCTACTAAACATTAAACAAGCATACGAAACAAAAAACATGTAAATGGCAAACTGCTTTACATACTATAAATAACCTAAACAAAAACTGCTAGACAGTAAGTCTATTTGTCTCTTACACAATCTGACTTGTTTGTTGTGTAAGTTTGAACATATACCGAACATAACGCATGTTCAAGTACATAAGTACAAACGTTTATCTCAATGCTTACATTTTTCAGTCTGAAAAGACAGTTCACAAAAATATAGTATGTGCCATACAGCTACTCTTCTGGCTTGCAAAATGCCTCTTGCTCACCAGGCTTGTTCCTGACATAACTGTCTGAACTCTGTAAAATAGTTTCTTCTTGCTGCCCCCTATTTGTTCTCTACTCTTCCTGCTTATTATCTAGTCCAAAGGTAACATCAGTGATAACACACCTCGTGACAAAAGAGGGAACCTGACAGTGATAATGCCACATTTTGGTGCTGAAATGGCCAAGGAGGACAAAGGTCAAACAGCCTCCTGCACTCCCAAGGTTTCTTAATCACATCAAAGGATGCTGGTACCTTTAGGGATCCTGTATACCCATTCAAAAACACCTGTATTAAAAATAATGAATAATAAAATATAATGTACTAGAATTATATTACATTTATATATTGATATCTTTGACAATTTTTAAAATTAATTTTAATTTAATATTACTGTTGATGTTGATATATTACAATAAAAAAGAAAACTGTCTATATTAAAAATAAATTGTCTAATTAACACAAGATACTCAGTAACAGACACTGTCCAGTCTTTTTCCTTCCGCTCTGACCTGTTCTTCATTTATGGTTTCAATTTTAGTAGTCTGGTGTCACACAGGACTTTTCTAAACCATAAATTGTTTTAGCCCATTTCTTCCTTTGACACCTCCTAACCCTACCAACAGTTCTCATGTTGGTAGGGAAACTGAAGGCTGTTCCCATCTACGACTGGACAGTGGTTTAATTTCAGCATGAAATGAGTAGGCATTAGATAGCACAGGGAAAGTTACTGTAGCAAATTTCTACATCAGATCGCATTGAAAGGGGAAGCTATTCATTTGCAAGTTCATTTGCAAATATCCCACTCATACTCATCCCTCCAAAGATTTCATTCACTCACAATCTCACACTCACCTACACACAAGTGACATGTCTACCCAAGTGGTTTGGCCAGGGTCACCTGTATGTGACAAAGAGGACAAGAGGCACCAGCTGTCAAGTCCTCACCATGTTTCTGGGTTTCTTCTCGACTGGCAACAACAAACTAGTTTTTGGACAGATCTTCAGAGCCTTTAGGAGCCAGCAGCCATTGTGGGGTGGTCCTCCACACCAGAACCCTACTTACCTCAGCCTTCACAAATCTTAGGCCAGGTTGTTTCCTACTCTGCTTTTCTTCATTTGGAATTATATATATAGTCTATAGTCTGTTTTTCTGTTGGGCAAGCAGGAAAAGAAATGGTACACACGACAAGCTTCCCCTGACAAGTCATCTCCTCTTTCAGAGGGCAGGTATTCTGGTCCTGACATAAATAACACATTCCTCAATATTACCACTGGGAATAGTGTCCTGGGAGCTGCATCCTTGGAGAGCTGTTCTTCATTATTGATACAGGCCTTTCTTTTAACCCTTGTGCTGCTGCTTCTGATGGTTAAACACACTTTTCTATTCCTACATCATTCATACCAACCCTAATATTTCTATTACGGATCTCCATAAAGCGTTTAGCAAAGGTAAGCCAAACCATCACGAACAGCACAAACTGTCATTCCTGGAAATCTCACCAAAGCAGCCAAAAGCTGATGACCATCAAAAACTAATGTCTCAACCCATGCACCTAGTCCTAATGAACTGAGGTGCCTGATGGTCCTTGTAGGAACTTGTGTTGCTATGTTCTATGGTAATTAAAGAGTCTGGTTTCTAGCTCTGACTATCTGGTCCCTTCCCCAAGAACTGAAATCAGTTTTAAAAATCAAGTGTGGGTTGATTCAACTGGCAATGGGGATTGTCATATTTTGCATAAATTGTAAAATGCAGTATCTAATGGAAATTGGCAAAAGGACTTAAAAATCCCATGAAGCACTTTTCTTTTTACTAAAAAGCGTTAACTATGTCACAATAAATATTATTTGAAGACACATTTCAGAATTGTTGAAAATATAAATGTAGCACAATGGAGCCTACCCAACATATTTTTGCTTAACAAAGAAGAATGAAACTTTACAGCCAAACTTGCCAAAAACATGGTGTTGCCAACTGAAATGTGTAAAGACAGAAGCAAGGCCTGCTGTAGAGACAATTACACGTGCTCATCCCCACTCTCCGTGACCCACTGCCTGGCCCGTCCTGCCTATACAGCTTCCACACCACTGCACACTCAGCTGTATTCCTACTGTGGTGACCTATGTTCATAACTTGAAACACTGATCTAGAGCAAACCTCAAGGACTGAGAGCTGGAGATCACCTGGGTTTATTTTAATTCTGTTTTCTTGATGTCCACCTGCAAATACAGCTCTCCGTTATCCCACAAACCTTAGGTTTTAGTCACATTATGACAATGTACGATATAGGAATGTTTCCAAGGGATAATTAAATACCAATGCACAGTACCTTTATGGATAACAGCTGACATTTTTCCTCATAAAGAATACTTTTACTTCCTGCCTTTACAGCATTTTTCTCCTCTGTCTTGATTTGGGCCATGAATCAGACAGTGCACTATGTGCTCAGGACTTTCTACAATACCGACACGTAGGTAGGTAACCCTTTTACCTAAAGCAAAGGTTTTCAGCATATGATCAACAACTGTTTGGCAACTACACATACCTCCAACAGCTAACAAGTCCCACGTTTAATGCTCTCCACTAACTGAGAACTCAAGTTCTCAACAAATAAAATGAATTAATATGTACTACTATACAGTACATAAACTAACAAAATTAGGAAAGAGGGCTTAGACTGAAGGAAGAAATGCCTTCTGAGCCAAAATAACCTGAGGAAGGTAAAATACAGAATCAAGGCAGAAGTAGGTAAGTCACGCCGAACATCACATTGATTCTCAAATCCTCCAGTAAGTAAACACTGATGTCCAGAAAGGTGATTAGACCAGCAGCTCCAGTTAGGCTTTCCAAAAAAAGCTCTAAATTAACCATTTGCTGTTGCTTTCTTTACAAGGTATGGTGTCAACCAATTTCCAACCTAGATATAAAACTATTCAGGGCATTCTTGTTACAGAAAATTCCTTAATTGGATGCCAGCAATGTTTCCTAGCAGAAATGCTCACAATTGTCAAATGTTTCTCTAGCTGAAAAGGCCTCTATTTTTTATGTCAGAGTACTTGCAGTACCTGCCAGTTCTGCACTCCTTATAACATTTGTTAGAGGACAAAACATGAAGCCTAAGCTCAAAATGCTGACTGAAAACCAGAGAAAATGGTTTGATTTCTAACATTTTGAATACTATGCCAAAAATAAGCAGTGAGTTAGTTCAACTTGAACATTGTCAAAACCAGATCTTGCTTGACACTGTAGTAATGAGAGCTGTGGCAAAATATTCACTTTTTCAGCATCATGAAGTTCAAGATAGTAAATATTCAGATCATGTCCTGCAAGATGTGTAGTGCTTGTGCCTGCTTATGCCAGCCTCAGAGCTGAGTAAGACTTGGTGCGTCTGTCTGGTGAGGATGCCACAATTGTCTACCAAGAGAAAGAGTAGCCACTTACAGCACTGACCAAGATTTGTACACTCCTTTCCCTGGTGGTTTCTACTTTCATATAGTTACTGCTACATGTGGTACTAACGTAGTAGCTATATGATAGCAGGGCTAACTATCATCATATTGAAAAAGTGGAAAGCATGTTCTTTGTTGCTTCAGCATAAAAAAAATTGATCTAGTAAGAGGATACTGTACATTTCTTACCTACAAAAAAGATCAACCCTCTCAGGTCCACTTGAGAAGAACAATTCCTTTCATTTTGCAGGAAACATTTTATTTTTTCATGTTCACAACAGAAGTGGCTAGTAGGAGTTAGGATAAGAATTTTGTTTGGAATCCCACATCTACTGCTTAACGGTTAATTTGTCAAGAGTGTATATCTGGATATTTAATTCTTTGGGCTCTTTCCAACCCACATGACTATTCAGATTTTGAAGCTCCTCTACAGTCTTCTCCTCATTGCCTGTCTGAGCAGGTGAACCAACAAAGAAATGGGCATGTGTTGCATGAAAGCTGTTGAAACAGCACTAGCTTATAACTCCATGATCTCATCTCATTCTAGACACAAGCACAGAGGATAGGCCATGCCACTGTCACAGACTGAACAAACTTGAAAACAATTTTAAATGCAAAAATGGAAGTGTAGTAACTGTGTCTGACAAGAAACCCTCACCCCTGCAAGACAAAATGTTGCATTTAACCGCTATCTGATGTTGTACTTGAAAGATGTATCTATTTCATTCAGATAAAGTCCTTGCTGGAACAGATATAGTCAAAATTATTTTGATATGTCTACTCCTAGATTTCTACAGTTGGAAGGAAGATCCCAGCAGCTAAACCAGTGATATTTCTGATCATAACAATGGCTGAGGTTTAGTTCAGTCTAGCACATGCCTCTCTGGTAGACAAAAGACATCAACGTGGACGAGTACACACAAACTGCTCCAGGACCAGCACTAGCTATGTTTCTGCTAATCAGGCTTGTAAAAGAGAGCCAGGAAATTGGATAGCAGTCACAGTAACACAGCATTATGTTGCTTCTGGACTGAAGGCAGAGCACAGACAGCTCTGAATATGGGGAGAAAAAAATTGTGTTAAACTAGCGAATTATTAGAATAAGGTGGAGATGCCAAAGATTTGACCTTGAGTCTCTTATATTAAGAGAGAGTGTTCTTGGATGCTACTCTATGCTGCTTCTCTTCACCACTTCCTCTTTCTTCTCTTCCTTTTCCTCCCAACCCCCATCGTCCTTTTTCCTTTGGAAACCTTATGACTTCTCAAGGGGTTTTTTGTTTGTTTGTTTGTTTTTTTAAAGGCTAAAAAGAATTAATGGGATGAGAACACAGTTCTCTGGGAGCTCCACCCAGGATGCTTCCTTGGCCACGAATAACTACATTGCTCTATTTCAGTTGCTGAGCAGGTGGTCTGTTAAATCTTAAAAGTTATGTCTGTTAGTTAAGTTTTCATTGTAAATATTTCATTAAGCTTCCCAGATTATAATAAGCATTGCTTAGCACTATTTTATGCAACACAGGCTACAGAAATTATTCTACCGGGGGGGGGGGGGGGGGAGATGAATGAGAATTGGATAATCACAATTCATTTTATTTTTTTTAATATCAAAGGGAAAAAAAGATTGTGAATTCTAAGTTAGATATGCCTGTTTGGGGAAGATATATCTTGTTTCATCTCATTATCTTATAGCCTAGGCAAATAAGCACACATTATCTTTGTTCTCTTTCTTATAATCTTATTCAATTATTTTTAAAAATCTTTTCTTAAAAAACTACTTTATAAATGGTGTAAGAAAGTATAGGACATGTTCTTCCACAACACCTTACTAAAAATGAATTTATTTCTATAACAGATTTTGTCGTCACAAAATGTTATTAATCTCTCTGTGTTCCAAAACAATAAAGAAAAAAGGTCTTAACCATGAGCAGCTTTTGGCCGTTTAGATGTTAACAGTCACTCCATTTGTATTTCTATAAAGTTGAGGAATCCAGTCAGGTTGACTATTGCTCTCCCAGTCAATTAAACACTACCAGAAGTTGCCTAGTTTCTCTGTCAATTTTGCAAGCCATCATGTGTTTTACTTCCTGGCATTTCCCCTCTTTGCAAGTGATTTAAATCATCCTAAGATGTAAATGACACACAGGATATTAGTTGTACTTTAAACAGGATTTTTATTACTATTTTTTTCCTTTTTATAACATTGAGAAAGGAAACCTCTCAGAGAATTTTAATTATCATGTTTTCAGATATCTGCTATATTATTTGGTTTTTTGGTGAAATAAAGAAACTCTCCTATTATTAGCCCAAAAAGCAAAATTGCCTGTCGCAATTCTTACTAGTTTGTCAGCATACAAGAGTGTAATTTATTGGCCTTGCCGTAATAAAGTTTCCTAGACTTCAGCACAATTATTGTAGAGATGGTGAGGAATAAAGTTGTAATTTAGAGATCTAAAAATAGGCTTCAATTCTTATTCAACTAAAGGTGAAATGGAAAAATAAGATATTTGGAGGAAAAAAAATAGACTATTCTGTTGTCTATTTCAAGTAAAGCATCTGCATTCTCCCTGTACATTTTTAATTAATGCAGCAAGACCTGTGATGATTGCACAAGGAATTACAGACAACCTAATGCTTGAAGCACCATTAAGGAGCTGCATAGCCAATACAATATTAAAGCATGGAGAACCTTCCAGCTCTATAATAACCACTTCAAGGGAATAAAAGTGAAACTTGTACAGCTGCAAAGGTCCTATAGAGACCACAGTACTACAGAGTAAAGCAGAAAGAGAACCAGAGTAAGCTTCACACTACTCCCTATTAATATGCAAGTAGGTAGGTAGGTGTAAGGCTAAATTATTAAAAGCCAGAGCAGAATTCTCTTTTACCTATCTGATAAACCAAAAAGCATCCATTATAATGTAATGTCATTTCCCGAATAATACTGAAGGTTACTAAATATATAGACATGATACCTGTGTCAGAAAGATCGCCAGATGCTAACAGGTAAAGCCAGCACAGTCTCTACAGCAAAAAAGCACTAAAATTCCTTCAACTTCAGAGGCAATCATCTAATTCTTCTGCAGATCAGATCCTGACTTTCAGATCGGGCATCCAGAAAAGGAGAGAAATACACAGTGAAAATACACATCGGCAAATACTCTGACCAGCAACAAGCAGGACCTATGTGGGCAGACAAGGATATAAGCCGTATCTCCAGAGTAACATTTAGCTGCCTGACTACAAAAAAAAGCACTTCTCCCCTAGTAATCCCTGCCTCATTCACCATGCACAATAAAATGAGGCTAGAGCTCTACAGATAAAAATGTCATACAGCTCTGATTTATCCCCAAAACAACAGAATTTTGAGCAACAGTTCCATGGAGAGGGGGGAGAAACCATGGAAAAAGGTATTACATGCAGTTGTAATACATAGTCGCATACACCCAAGAAACCTGCAGAGCAACTGGGGTCTGCTGTAATAGCCAAAGCAGGTGTTACGGCGCTGGGATTTTTTTTTGGTAGCAGGGAAGGGGCCGCGGGGGGGGGGGCTCCTGTGAGAAGCTGCTAGAAGCTTCCCTGGCTCTGAGTCAGACCCGCCTCTGGCCCAGGCCGAGCCCATCAGTGACGGTGGTCGCGCCTCTGGGAGAACAGATTTAGGAAGGGGAACCGGTAGCGAGTGGGGGGATTGGAACAGGTGAGGAATCCCTCTGCAGATCCTGAGGTCAGTGAGGAAGGAGGGGAGGCGGTGCGCCGGAGGAGGGGCTGCCCCTGCAGCCCGTGGTGAGACGGCAGGCTGTGTCCCCCCCAGCCCATGGAGGGGAGCGGGGGAGCAGATGCCCACCTGCAGCCCAGGGAGAGGGGGGCCCACGCCGGAGCAGGGGGATGCCTCCGAGGATGGCCGTGACTCCATGGGAGAGTCCGCACTGGAGCAGTTGGTGACTGGATAGGCCCACGGAAAGGACCCACGCCAGGGAAGTTTGTGAGGAACTGCAGCCCGCGGAAAGGACTCACGTTGGAGAAGTTCGTGAAGGACTGTCTCCTGTGGGAGGGACCCCACGGCGGAGCAGGGGAAGAGTGAGGAGGAAGGAGCGGCAGATTCAAGGGGTGGGGAGCTGACCCCAACCCCCATCCCCTGTTCCCCTGCGCCGCCGGGGGGAGGAGGCAGGGAGGCAGAGAGAACCGGGAGTGGAGCTGAGGCGGGAAGGGGGGGGGGGGGAAGGTGTTCTAAGGTTTGGTTTTACTTCCTAATATCCTTGTTTTGTTTTGATTTGTAGTAAATTAAATTGATTTTCTTTCTTCCCCAAGTTGAGCCTGTCTTTTGCCTGTGACCATGAGTGATGCCTCCCTGTCCTTATCTCGACCCACGAGCCTGCCTTTATATTTTCTCCTCATCCCACCGTGGCTGGGGGAGGCGGGGGGGAGGAGTGAGCGAGCGGCTGCGTGGTGCTTTGTTACCGGCTGGGTTGAAACCACGTCAGCAGGTAACAGTGCCAGGGCGTTACCACCTGTGTGATCAAGAACTCCAATTAATGGGACATTTTGCCTACGCTGTCATCAGACTAGCCCCTCGGCTTGTACTCCTGACTTCAGTTGGGCACACCTGCCTGCCGGTCTTCCTTCACCCTCTCAAACCACCCAGGCAGTGCTGTGCTGATGGTATTCTTAACTAGCTCCTTCTCATCCCTTCTCTTTAATATCCTCATCTTAATCAAGCCCTGCCAGATCAAGTCTTATTTTATTTTTTAGCACGTCACCTTTCTAGCCTAGACTCTGAATATCACTTCCCCTTCCTACAGTTTCACTCCTCAGGTTTCAAGCACTAATCTCTCCACGTTTGTTCTCTTACCTACTGTTTTCTCCTCCTAGTTTTGCTTTTGGAGGACTCCTCCTTCTAAGCAGCTTTCTCTTCCAGAGCTCCTGGGCAACAGGCAGCATGTGTCAGTAGGGCTGCTCACACCCTCATCTCCCACAACCCAAATGACTCACATTTGTGATTTCACAGGAATCCTGCTTTGGCCCAGCCATTAAATTTTAGAGAGGTTTTAGCCAAGAAAGTCTAAGTCTTCCCAGCACAAGAACAGGTGTTTTCAAGGTCTGCTATTTTCCAGAGGCAAATAAATCTTCTGAATAAGGGGAGAAACACATTCCTTGCACAAGAATCAATCCATTTTGTTTCAAGGCCCCCGTCCTGAAGCATCAGTGTGTGTAAGTTTCCAACAGCATTTGACAGTTACCTTTTTCCACCAGCTCAGCTCTCTAACCCTGCCAAAACCTTCAAAAATTTCTGCTTGAAAGACTGGCAGACATCACACAGGGAGTTTAAAGACCAGCAAAAGGCATAAGTAACAATGACCAGTGTCATATATCAAGGAAGCCCAATTTTACATAGACGATTAGGGTAAAAGAAGAGTATTCATCATTTGTCACACCACATTTTTCAACTATCATTTCAACTATCTATTTCAGAACTTTTACCCAAGAAAACTCCTTTCTAGTTTTTTATAGCAATTTTAAATTTCCACATGTTGAAATTTCCATTGCCTTTCTATGGAAAGTTCTGTTATCTCCAGATTGTTTTCACTTTTTTTGTGGTTACTTCTGTTTGAAAAACCTATCTTCATACCATCATGGAGAGAAAGAGCTGCATCTGCTGTCAAATACACTTTCACGATATTGATGCATTCACTTTATGTGAATTTTATTTTAAGAAAATACTACAGAAAAGAGTAGTATTGCTGCATGAATTTAGTTCCTTGCTCTGGCAGGCATCTCATCATCTTTATGAAAGCGTCTTCATAAATTTCTGAGACTCTACTTTAACGCAGTAAGATATGGCTTGATATAAAATACCTTCAATTGGGAGCTATTCTATTGATTAGAAACCCTATTCTAATTTCTAGAGTAAATTTATACACAGCCAATATGGTCATTTGCTCTCGTATCAGCACTGTCTTGTTCCAAGTAATTCTTTCCTTGTGATTATCCCCACACATTTATAGAGTGCTCATATACCCTCTCACATTTCATCTTACCAAAGAAGTCAAGCTCCCAACTAACGACATGATACACGTCAAAAAAGGTTGACAGTTATGTTTGTTTCTTAAAGTCAAGATTGATCTTATTTACAGTTTAGCCATGCAAAGAGCTATATAGGTATAGCTGAGACAAAGGGGCCTTTGATCTGTCACGCTTCTTTAGTACCAGTCTCTTTCGTAAATTCCTAATACCTTTTTCTAATTTTCTTTTACCGTTATGCACAGAACTATCCTTTCTTCCAAAAGCAGTTTAAGAACTTGAATAACACTGACGTCAAAACCATAATCCTGCAGTTGCCTGGATTAATTTTTCCCCCTTTCTTAAAAAAACATACACTGCCCTGTTAATGCCTAATTAGCTAGTCGCTCCACTTTCCAGCAGATCTGCACTCAGATTCCACCTTAATTTCCATTTTCATACTTCTATGCCTTTTCCTGTAGGTGACTGGAATCACTTGGGTGTAAAACGTGGCACACAAGTCTTTAGACGAACCTAGACTTTTAGTATTTCCCCATCCCCACTCTTAGAAAGATGTCTGCTGAACTTTGTGCTACTTACTGCAATACCCTTTGCAGGGTCTAACTCAGCTCAACAGTTTCTCTGTGCAGGCTCCTGTCTCCAGTCCTAAGGCACTGAAAAATCTAGCTGCAATGATGAACACGATCATTCTTTCATGAGTCCAAGCGTATCTTAAGGACCGCTTTGTAGAACATGCATACGTTTAACTGTGGTTTAAAAAGAAGTAATTGTAATCGTTACAGCCTTTAGAAGTAGTCTAAGTTCTTAAAGACACAAAGAAATGTTGGTGGCAATTCTGGAAAAAAAATTAATTCCATCCCATTAGCTACAACATTGCCATAGGCAATCACAAGCACTCGCTCAGTTTTTGTTTTTTAACTATCATTATCACCTGGATTCCTCATAGATGTTCTAAGTAGTGTTGTAACCTGTACTGTAGCTTATTGCTACTGACTAGACCTCTAACTGAAGAATAATCCACTTTAAGTTTTAAAATAAAAATCTAATTTGACTAGACTTGACAGGTCATACAATAAATTTTGTATTCCACCAGCATAAAGCCAAACAAGAAGGCAGCAAGCATGTGCTCTAAAACAATTAAATTTTTTTTCATTCCTACATATTTAACAAAATATTTTCATCGCCGGTTTACTCTTTAAAATTCCCGTAGAAAATGAAGATGGTTGTATACTGTTAGATTATGCAATAAAAGCTCATCTGCACCCCAACAAAGGAGCACAGAGAGACAGTGGCAGGTGGGGAAGCGCAAATAATACCCTGCCCAGCTCCTCCCAGGCCCATCACAGGAGCAATCTGCCCATTAGAGGCCCATCTCTACATGCCCAGAGGACCACAGGGATGCAGAATGGCAGACAGGAACACAAATTAGGGACTTGGAGGAAGGGAGGCCCTATCCAGACCCCTCCCAGGGCTGTCCCAGGAGAGCCTCAGCCCCAGTGTCCAAGTGTGAAACCCATCACGATGAGTCAATATGAGAGCACCTCTTGGATAGAGGAGGGGTCACTACCCAGGGGTGTAGGAGACATTACAGTATGCAGGGGAAGGGCATTTGGGGATTGCACAGGACTTACTTTGGGATGTTTACAGGAGGAACCAAAGGCAGGGACAGGGACGGATTTACATGATTTGGCCAGGAACAAGTGTGAGAAAACAGAGGAGTAAGTGGATAAAAAGGGCCAGTTGCATGCAAATAGTTTGCTGGTTCGTTCACTTGTTTGCCCGTGTCCTGCACCTGATCAGTGCAGTCTGTCCTATCTGCTTATTAAATCCTCTCTAGCTCTTTTCTGGGTGAGGGGCTCCATTCATTATGCATGTGTGCACAGGGGTCCAAGTGCAGCAACTGGGGTGGGACTGCCAGCCACCAGAGAGACCGGCGCGAGTGGCCTTAAGTGCCAGCCTGGGGTGGGTCGTACACCAGCTGGAGCGGGTGCCGGCATGCACTCATGTGTGTGCGCGTGTGTACTGGGAACCAATGTTCAGCCTTGCTGCTGGTTGGACCCGGGGCATGGAGCTGTGGCAGCCTTACCCCTCTCAGGCTGCTGGATCTGGCCTGATATTTTCCCCTAGCCTAAGTGAAGAAAAGGCTTTTGAAAACTTAAGCACAGCACATGCTTAAAACAAGATTTTCTTTTCCCATTCCACATACGGTGATCATCATCTTTCATTCTGTATCTCAATTCTGTCCCTTTTCCACTATTTTTCCACTCAGATCATTTCACCCACTTCATATCAATCTTCTCTTATCATATTTATTTCCTCCCCTCCTTTTCACTTCCACCCTACCCCTACCTCAGATTTTACAGGTTTGTTTTCTTTCAGTTTGCTTAGGCCTTTCTCCATTTTCTATAATCTTACCTTCATCTTCCTCTCCACAAAATTCTTTTTATCGTTTCCTCTTTAAATTCCTCAACCACCCTTTCAGTAGGGATAAAAACTGCCCCTTACACATTCTGTCACTTCTCTTCAGCTTTCTTCCCGCTTGCCAAAATGTGTTCTTTGTAACGCCACCTTTCACTCTCTTCCAAAGCAAAACACATGCAATTGAGGCACTCTTCATCTTACTTTAATAAAACATGGCTATTTTCAAACACTTACTGACTGAACAGGGTTTGTGTTAAATTTTTTTCACAGGAGGACAGAATATAATCAGCAGACTATTACTACAAATGCAGTTCAAAAGACTCAAAAATTCAGAAACGGTTTCTTACAAAGTACGAGAGACTGCTCATGTAACAAACCCACCAAGAAAACACTCGAGGTTTAGTTATTTCTTTTCCCCTCCTCCCCTGTGTGTAGCTGCAGAAGAGAGACCATTTTCACATACTCCTTGAGAGAATTTGATTTCTCAGGTTTTGCTCTACCTTAAGTCGCCCACTTTACCAACTTCAGCATATCCACATACAATTGCAATGTTGAATTCAGTTTTCTTCAATCTAGCAAGAGTTTATCAAAGAGCTTTTACCTTTTTGAAGCATTTTGACTCAAATGGACAGTCAATCCCTTTCTCTCAGCTCCACAGAATACTGCATCCCACCGGCTGTGAAGACCAGCATTTGAGAGGCATGTGGAAATGGAATTAGTTTGGGTTTTTTGCAGGTATGCTATCTTCCATCCAATACCTCATATGGTCTGTTAGGACTTCCACTAACCTAAGGCACTGATTCTACTGTCCGCTTTAAAAAAAGGTGCTGTACAAACAAGGAAGATGCATCTTAAACATAACCCTACAGGCTTAAAAACATTTATCAGCTTTATAGAAAAGCGTCTGTCTTCACAAAAACTCATATCCATCAGCTGACTCTTTAATGACCATTTACCCACATGTAGGGCTAGCACAGAGACGACCAATTTGATACTGTTATTACATAGAGAATTTTCTACACTGCACTGAAATTATTACTACTGCCCAGAAAAACAACTTGGTCACATTAGCCAACCTGTTTGGCTGCACTTGGCAGGAGGGCTTTAAGCAGAAGAGACCACACCACTGTGAGGAGACAGCAGACATCTTTTGAAGGGGGCTGGCACTCAGGAGCCACGCTTTAGGTTTCTCTCCAAAGAAGCAACACAGACCCTCTGAGTCTGAAGCAGCAATGTGGTAAAGTAGTATATTGTCCACCACAGGCCAGGATGGGAATGTGCCTGCATTCATAGATTGCCTGGCAAGGACTGGTCACACAGCCTGATGCCAGTTTCACACATTGGAAACATTGAAGCACAAGGTCTTTCCTTGGGAACCATAATCATCCCTTTCTTATGAGGATCCAGGATCAGGAAAGCGTGATTAGATTTAGTCCTGTTCCACGCTAGTTTGTACTAGCACATGGGACTTTCACTCCACAGTCTACTTCTGAACAAGGGTTTTCCCTTACACCAGTTGATGGCATCAAGGTCCTCGAACAGCAGAGCAACAGCAAGCTCACTGCAACTGCCTCTGCACCCAGCCAGTCCCGATAACCAGAGAGCTGGAGTTCTCCTCACATTCTTCTGCTACACAAATGAGTTCCAGCCAATGATTTCCAGCAATACACCAGGATTAATGCTGCAGTCCACATTATTCTCCCAGCCCCCTTTCATCACACTTATCAAGTCCTACAATGGCTTAAACTGGGCTTGGGCTTTCCCTTAGAACTCTGACCACGTAACACATCTGCACCGTTGTCCTGTCAGAAGACAGCTCCAAAAGTTCACTTTTCCATTGGCTACAAATCTTATCTTAGTCCTATTTTATTACTACTTGATGTCATGCCAAAATTTTGTCCCTTAGTTTAGGTATTTGTCTAGCTTGGCTCACGTTACATCAATTTTACATCTGAATCAATGTATTAATAATTTTTCTCCTCTCTGAACCTTTCTTCCATGCTAAAGAAGTCCCTTTCTTCCATAATACCATTGGTATTTCAAAACTTCCACTGGAAAAGACTTCAGAGAAGTCCTCAGGGACACACCCAATCTCCCCTGAGACCTGCAGTCATCAAGCTATCATAACATGAACTACACTACATGGAGGTCAAGGAAGCTGCCCCCATGACTGCAAAGATGGCCTGGCTTTCCCTCACTGTGCTTTCGCGTTTGGAATCTCTTCTCCTCTCCTTTAGAGAGCTGAAGGGCAGAAACTGGAAAACGAGGATTAGTACGCTATTGGCCTCAAATACATTTTCATTCAATGACCCAGCATGACCAAAACAATTATGATGTGCACAGAAGCTGTCCCCTACATATCCTCACTGGGAGCCCTAACCATACGATGCCATGACGATTACGTTTTCACAAGTTCCTGCAGAACCATGGTGCCACTTCCCTTCCCCAGCTTGTCCCCTCTACAGCTGTGTAACGCAACATGAAGTAAAAAATATAACACAAGGGAGCAGTTAATTGTAGTACTTTTGTAGACATCAAAAAGGATAGAGAAACTGTTCCTCTGAGGAAAATGGGAAGCCTTACAGGAAATCACTCAGTGACCACTACCTTATTTAAAGAACTTAATTTTGCAATGGAGATAAACAGACAAGGAAGAGTGTTGTTCTGAATTGCAAATGAAACAGCTTCTGCTTTTTAGATTCTCAAGCTGACCTGCTGAACAGATTAGAAGTACTTAACCTGTTTGGTGTTCTGAAGTACTTTGTACTCCACATTTTCCACCATGTCCCACATCGCCCAGTATTTTAACACAGTCAAATATTACTTACCCTTTTTTTGCAGAAATCATATTTGACATCTAATTTTGTCTACCTAAAAGTCCATTTGAAGGTACAAATAGTCCAAATTTGGATTTCAGTTGCTGGTGGGCAATTGTAGAAACATTCCCAGTACATCCTACCCTCCTTGATCTACCAGACTTAAGTTACATATTTTATTCTACTGAAGTCTCAGGGTTTGGACTACCATCTTCTCTCTACAAAGCACAATCACGTTGCTATAAATGAAACAAAGTCAACTTAATATCACACAGTTTGGCTTTGCAAAAATGCACTCAATTCTGACTAGTACGAACAATTGTTTCACATTTTATAAAAATACCAAGCTATTACTTGCCTTTTAAAGGAATAAAAAGAATGGATTTAAGTCTTTTAAAGGAATATGAAGAACGGATTTAAGTCTTATAAACCAAAACCTCCACAAGTTAAGAGAATGTTCAAGCTACCATTGATTGCATACAGCTAACCTACAGTAACACCACTTTCCCTTCCACACTATGCATTATATTATCAAAAAAAGTTTACATAGCACAAAACTGCCCTTTTTTCTTTATCTTAAAACTTCCAGTAACAGCTGCACCTAACTCCATTTTCTTTGCTTTATTGTTTCTTATACTGGGTGGGTAGGTGCACATTCACAGAACATTTTTGCAGATTCAGAAAGAACCACTGCCTCTAACCGCCTGCCCAGTGCTGCCTGTGCAGACAGACAGACACACAGAGCATACAATACAGCCAACTACCTCACTCCAAAGCACTAAAAGTTCAGCCAAGTCAGTACAGGGTAGCAGCTACTGAGCTAAGGTTTCATGTTGTGCTGTACTTCCCACCACCATCCCAGGGCAGGCATGCTCACATGTCATAGGGACAGACAGACATAGATGGGTCAGTTCTTGAAGACATTCTTGTGAATAAATCTGGCAACAGACACGCAAAATTAATGGGACAAAATTCAGGCAGGAACATTATAACTCTTCCTACACACAAGCTACCAGAAATGCTGTCGATGCCTTGAATGCCACACTCCTTGTGCAAAAACATTCATTTCGTAAGATTATAAGAGAGCTATAAATATAGTATCATCTTCACTGTAAAATCAGAAACCTTGTTTTTCAATAGTCACCTAGTCTGAAATTAACTTTATACCCTTCTGCAGCTCAGCACTGCCAAAACCTCGCACAATAAAGTACAAGACCTATCCTGTACACCTGTCCCACAACCCACAGGATAGCACTGTGGCAGTACAATTGCCCAAAGCACCTTTAATGCCTTTGCATCCCAAAAACCATTCGGTAGAAGGAACTACATGAAGTTACAAGTAGCGTTGAAATACCCTAGAGAGCTGTGAAACGACATGCACTATTGCAATACTATCAAACTCATTACTATTTCCAAATTGTGTAACTCTAACTAATAAGATTTACGTTTCAGCGTATGCCTGATTGCCAATGAATTTGGAAAAAAAGGCAGTGAACCATCAAGATGGCTACACAAAACAAGGTAAAGTAATTTTACCATTTCATATTGCTTTGACTATATCATATAGTCTACTTTTTCAGATGTGTTTATTTCTCTTTCTTGAAGAACCTGATATAAACTGCTGTAATACCACACACCTACCTGGAAGAAAATGCCCTTTTCAATTACCAATGATTTGGAAAAATATTATCCAGAAGAAAAGATGTCCTTTTTTTGGCCTGTGATCACTCTGCTCACTTTAAAGGAGTGCACCTCATTAACCCTGATAATTAACAAGGTTATTCTCATCACATAAAAGGTTTAAGTTCCTCTATTAAATCGTTATTTGAATTTGCACTGCTATTAAGATGATGAGGCTATTCTGGATTTAATTTCACATAACAAGATGTTTCCCTTTAAAGATCCTAATTTTTTTCAAGTCAAGGTATATAATTCCATTGTCATGTACGCTACATGACAGTGAATCTACTAGATTAAGGAATGGATAATATACATACAGAAACAAAACAAAATTAAAGTTAAAAACCTAAAAGGGGTAAGGCAGCAATGCAAAAAGGCAGCAAAAATAGAAAACAGGCATCTGACAGCAGCATGGCCAAGGCAGCAGAACCCAGTGATAACTGGAAAAGGAGAAAAGGACCAAAAGCACAAGGAGATATAAACAGCTTCTGAAAAGACTACCAGCAGATGTTATCAGCTTCTAGCTGGACCATTCCAGTGAGACTCCGCAGGCTACAGAGAAACTTTCAATTCCCACGCTCTTCACACTGGAAGCGTAGTAGTGCATATTTGGGGAATTTTGTTCCTAGATCACATGTAAGGTTGCCCAGGACAGTCTAGCTAATAAAATCTTTTAAAAATCCAATAAATGCTTTAAATTTTGCATGTAGGTGTTCCTAGTACATGAACTTGCTTCTTCCACAAGAGAAAAGTCAGTTGTCTGAAGCCAGACAGTTATTCTGAGGATATTAAAAACAGTTAACTGCAGCAGTCACATATAGAAATTCCACATCAAATATAAAAACCAAGATGACAGTTTATCTCATTATCCATACTGACATCATATTAGTTGACGTGAGCTGTAGTTAACAAACATACGGAATCATCATAGTCACATTCACTTAGAGATTTAATTATATAGGTTTCATTGGCAGCATACCTGACATCAGAGCATTCAAGCGCCTTGAATGTAAGCATCTAGAGACATCAAATTAACACCCAAGGCTTTGCAAAGAAGTTTCTCTTGCATAGAATTAAGTCACTATATAATAATAACAACAACAACAATAATAATTTTTAAAATCCTTTAAACGTTGGAACAGACAAGAGAAATTTCCGTCACGACATGAGGATTACCACAGCTCTGACTGGGTCGAACATTGAAATGAAGCAAGTTCACAGCGTTAAGGTCAGCTGTCAGTCCCATATGGGAGACTTTCAAGCACTACTAGTTTGACCCATCCATGCACCTTAAAAGGGTGTCATTCATTTAGCGTGCATCTTCCAGAAAAGTTCATTTTTTGTATTTTAAAGCACCCACTGCTAAATCTTGTCACAAGTGCTTAGCAGTGTGAGAAAAACATTAAACTCTTCCCAGGAAGAGTGTCAAGAGTGCTGTGAAATATTCAGAATAGACCCACTATGCAAGTCTAATCAACACAACTCCTCCCTTGGGAAATATCAATTTGCAAATCTCTCAAACACCTAAAAAGGGTAAGAAAGTTGTTAAAAATATAGCAGGGTAGTCATGAATGAGCCATACACTGAATTTTCTGTTTAAAGTCTAAAGCAAGTAAACATTCTTCAGCAGAATGAAGACAGAAGTATGCACATGAGATTAATAAAGGAGGTAATGGAGGGCAATATTTAATCATCGTGACAGCTTTATGTAAGTTTGGATGAGACTTTTGGTCAGGAAAATCAGACACTAACAGAGTTTTTAGTATTATTAGGAAGCATCATCACTGTGTCTCCAAACACACCCTTATGTGTGGTTTGAACATTGGGAAATGCACCTGAATGCTCACAGGTTATCCAGTGCTATCTTTATTAGGTAATACATTCCAGTTTTCCTTTTCAAATTGTGGTTTTCCAGTTGAAACCAATGCCCCATGAACAGCAAACCTGTAAGTTTCATTGCCATTAATTAGTTTCCTTCCTCACTCTAACACAAGATGCACACAACACGCATCTTCTCACCCCCCACACCCAGCAGAGTCAGGGACAGAACCCCAAACAGAAGGGTTTGTTTTTCAACATGAAGTTCAAAGAGCTTAAAATTACCTTTTTTTTTTTTATTTTCTTTTTTAAACAAACATTGAAAATAACCAGAGTGGCTTGGCATTGCTTTAATCAGTTTAAACTTGAAGACAGGAACTCTAATTAAAATCTGGAACTCTAGCTGTAAGAAACAGCTAATTAGTTCCCAACTTTTTAATGGAGTACTGTGGCAGCGTCCATATTAGCTGTTCAGTATTAAAAAGGAAATGTTCTGCAAGATAAGCTCATTCTCTCAGGCAGCGCATCAGTTTGTATGTTTACTTCAATCCATGCCACTGTCACAGGGACTTAAGAAAGCACACTACAAAAACTATCCGATTTGCAGATCTCCATACACAGTAAGATAACTGAACTTTGCAGCATTTCAAACACAGAAGGAGAAATGCAAGGTGGTTCACTACCGTTGTAACCTATGTTACCATCAGGCAATGAAGACAATTTAAATTGCACTGAAGTAAAAGGTTGCGTTTCCCTCCTTTCAATTCGTTCCTGACCACAACTTGCAAATACAAGAAAGAAGAAGATGGGGGAAGAGTTGAGAGAAGGCATTTTAACGCTTGTGCTCCCCAGAAGCCTGGGCAAAATACATGGGATAGGGGAAAAGTGAGGAGAACTGCCGGATTAAGAGGAACCTTGGCTAGACAGTCACAGCAAGGCGTGCTGACAGCAGTGGAAACCTGAACGCCTTCATTCACGTTTCCACTGCTTTTAGCGTCCCATTTTATAAGGGCTGGTACTTCTATCCCCCTTCCCACACACAGAGCATCAACTGGGAAACAAATAACTAAATAAATAAATAAATAATCGCATGCTGAAAAATTGATTACAAACAAAAGGCAAGTTCGCCCACGTCCCCAGGGCAGGTTTTCCTAACCCAGGTCTCCTCCTGTTACCAAGTGGCTCCACGCCACGCTTACTCCGAAAACCCTTAACGTTAAGGCAGGACTTCTCCCGGCGCTGAGCAGTGCGCTGGGGAAGGGCTGCGGGGAGGGCAGGGCAGGGCAGGGGAGGACAGAGCAGGGCGGGCGAGGGCGCTGCCCGCGGCCGCACCGGCTCCCCGGCGCAGCTGCTTCCTCCCGGGCTCCGTCTCCGACTTGGGGCAAGGGGGTGGAAGAGGAAGAGAAACTCCCTTGGGTTATTTCTCCCAGCAGCGTACGGGCTGGAGGCTGAGGGAGCAGGGCAGCCGGGGCCGCTGCTCCGTACCGGCGACTGTCCAAGTGCCGGCCCGACCGAAGGATGAAAGTACCGGCGAGCCGACGGAAACCCTCGCCCTGTGCCTGCCCGCACCCGCCACCGGCCGGGAGGGAGGGAACAGCAGCAGGAACCCGCGCAGGTGCCCTGATGCGCTTCTCCCCCAAAAGCCAAACCAACAACAACAACAACAAAAACAAAAAAAAAAACAAAACAGACGAACAAAAAACCCACAAAAAAAACCCAAAAAACAAAAAAAAAACGGAAAAAACCCCCAACCCCCCCTCCCCAAAAAAAGGCAGCACCCAGGACCCGGCAGGTGCCCCGCCGCCCGCCCCACCCCGCCGGGTCGGGTCGGGTCGGGTCAGGTCGGGCCGGGCCGGGCCGTGCTGCCCCCCGCCCACTCACCAGCGGCGGGCCGAGGTGCCTCAGGGAGCCGGCTGCCGGGGCGGCGGGGCCGGCTGCCTGCCGGGCTGCGCCCTCCGCCCCATCCCGCCGCCCGAGCAGCCGCCAGCCCGGCGCGCCGCTCCCGCCCCGTCCCGCCTCCCCACGCCCCCGCCCGCCGCCCCGCCCCCATGATGTCATCCCGCGGAGCCGCCCCGCCCGGCGCCCGCCCCGCCGAGCCCGGGGCAGGGGCAGGGGCCGGGGCCGGGGTCGGGGCCGGGACTCCCCACCGGGGGATGGCGGGCAGCGCTGTGTCGGGAGGGGTGGCTGCCCGCGGCGGCCGTTCGCATGGAAACACCGACGTGGGAAACACGGGAACAGCGTTGTGGTCAGGGCGTTTCACGCCAGAGGATTCGCCCCCCCCCGCCCTCACCCGGGTTCTGCTTTTCCCGTGAAAGAGCCTTGGAAATCCCTTTGTTGGAAGTGTAGAAATGCTGCGTGGAATCCCTGGGCGAGGAAAGGCAGGTTGCTTTCTCTTTGCGTGAAAAACCGGAGTGGTCGCCTGGATTCTCCCCTTGCCCTCAGAGAGCTGCGCAGCAATGGCATCTCTCAGCCATTAGTTCAACACGGGCAGGAATTGGGCGGGGGGCGGGGGGGGGGGCGACCGGCGACATGACAACATGCAGCTCCATTGCTTAGACTCCAGGTTGTGTAGTTATTCTCGTGTCACGGCTGAAAATAAGTCTGACTTAGCTTAACAAACTAACGTCCTGAGGCAGTGTGGTCAGGTAGGGGTCCAGAGTGGAGAGACAAAGTAAAATAAAATGAAAAACCTACCTTAGACTAAATATCCAGGAGCACGACGACACGTCTGCTAGTTACATATATTGATAAAGGCTTCATCACCAGAATAAAATGTTCCAGGCTGATTTAAATTATGCCTCTATGGTCTTAGGAGACAGAAAGAGTAGAAAGAGGACATGCAGACTTTTTTTTTTTTTTTTTAAATTGTGCTCAATTGACAGGTCTAGAAATTAAAGAAAACATCGGTCTGTGCTGCTGCGTGGAAGGAGCGGTAGTACAAGCCTCAGGCTTCTTCAAAGTCCACTGAAAAGATGGAGATCTGTCAAGTCCTGTTGCCATAAGGGCAAGTGTCTAAACAAGCATCACCTTCATCATCATGAAAACATTAAGCAGGTACCTGTGTATTATGAGGCCTGCTCAAGTAGATTAAACTATTATTTCTCATATTTTTCTGGGTCCTGGGATCTGACCCAAAGATCAAAACATGAGAGGTTTTCTGAAGCTATATCTGCTTGTTATATATTTCTTCTCCTTTTCTGATAAATAGTAAAAAGGAAATAAAGCTGTTCAAAATTCTCCTCTCACCTTCTGGCACTAGCTTAAAAATTCTTTTAATTCTCAGCTATATGCAGGTACATTTTCACTCATGCTTGCAATTTTTACCTTACCTTATTTATCTTTTTTGTCTTATTGGAGATTTCACCTACTCAGATTTGTAACAGCAATTTTTATACCCTGAAAATATAATTGAAAATGGAGCTACATCAGCCTCAATTATTGCTGCTCTGTTTCACCATTTTAACACACTTGCATGGCTGCTCCCCGCATCAAAATACATCCCTTCCTCCCTTCCAAAGAAAGTATTTGGGTGTTAAATTGCTTCCTGTTATCTGCAGAATGATTTTTTTAAAAACTCGATCAGTAAGAACATACGTGCAGGAATGAGGACTCTCCTTCTAAAAAAGCCTTCCTCCCACCTGGGATCCTGAAGCCCTGGGCAGAGGCAGTAGTATGAAACTTTGGGGTTTTGGCTTTGGGTAAGTGGACTAATCACTGAGGTCTAGTAAAGGCTACTGATCTCATGAATCCAGTGCTGTTTCATTTCAGTAAGACACTTCAGTGATTTCATTAAGTGGAACACAAAATCTAAAAGACAAAAAATACCTCAAACTCGCACAGACAACTGATATTAAGTGAATAATGAGGCAGCTACCAGCATAAAGCAAGGGACAACGTGACATTTGAACAGTAATATTTAACTGGGAAAAAATATGTATATTAGACAGAAGATGTATACTAGGCAATTAATTCAGAGATGTTCATATAAAAAGATGAGCTCAGTTCGCCATCGCAGCGCGATTTCCTCAGAGTGAATTCCTCAGCAGAGCAGAGCATCAGTCTGTCAGTGGAAAAGGCGCATTATAATTGCTACAACTGTATCAGTTAACATTTGTGGAAATACTGGTTTAGAGAGAGCTGCAGCTTTCTCTAGCAAAGTTTTTTAGATTCCTTCATACCTTGAGCACATTAACAACTCTGTAACTACAGCTGCTCTGATTCCATATGACTAAGACAACCAAGAACCACACACCAGAGAGATTTATTATGGCCAAACAGGTGTCTGAGTTCATTGCTTACCATACCTGGACATTATTCTTTGGACATCAACATTCAGTCTTTTTGCAAGCCAGTATATTTGGATTTTTAAAGAGATATTAAAGCTGAGGAAGAGTTTGTGCTGAAGAAGGTCCTGAACAGCAGCATTATGGGTTCAGAATCACGGCATTTCATAAATACAGGACTAAACTTTTCTGAGTTAATTCTTCCAAGTGTCAAAAATGAATATTGTGTTTACAAACCTTTCATAAACCTATGTGTTATAGAGCAATAAACTTGTACAGCTACATGTCACAAAATCTTATGTCAAATTCTAGGTTAAAAAGAAAAAAGAAAAAAACACATTTATCATGGAGGACATGGCAAGCGAAAGAGAAGGAAGAAAAAATCACTCTATATACATTATTTAAGGCAAAGCATACAACTAGATAGGGGATTAAGGTAGGAAATGTTACAATGAGTACTTAATGATAATTTTTGCAATAAGATTCGAATTCACTTAAAAATATGACATTAGCTTTCCCAAAGCTGTTAATAAATTTGAGTCAGGTTCTGCAGGCTCAATCCTTAAAATGAAAGACAACAACAATACCACTCATCTATTAAAAAATAAGAAACTTCATGGTATGAGCCTTTGCCATGCTCTCAGGATGTGGTTACACTGCCAGTCCAAGCCTAGGTACGATGTTCCCACCAAAAGAAGTGACGCCTCTTCCTTTCTTTCAGGTATTCCCAAGCCTCCCAGAATCAGTGTTAATGAATACATAACTGATGTGGTTAGCAAGATCAGTTTACTTATCAGGCTGCCAACAAATCTGGAAGTTTTAGAAAATTATACGTATCCCCTTCTCCAGCTGTCACCAGTCACCAGTGCTTGCACAAGGGTAGCAGGAGCTCAGCACATGGGTCTGGGGGAGAGAAAATGGAGGGAAAGCTTGCAGCTGAAATGTGGTGGCAGTAACTCAAGCCAGCTATGAAACACGCGAGAGTGGAAGCAGCTACCCCACAGGCAAAGATTTACGATGCTCTTGAATGTGATGATTTCCTTTTTTCCTTGTTTCAGTAAGTTGAAAATAGCTGTCTTGGTAACCAAGTCTACTTTACAGTAGAACAGCTCAAAACAGGAAGGACTAAGCTAGTGCTTCCTCAGAGGTGATCCCAGCCTGGTAGGTAGGCTAAGAAGATGAGAAGTGCAGCTTTTAATCCCTTCAGGCAGAAAAGGAATTGAAGTGTAACATTGAGACTGGACAGGCATGTTAGCCACAAAGATAATGGGTAAAAAGAGAGGAAAAGTCTTTCTGCAGTTTAGTGAATCTCCAACAATTTTGCAACTCTTTCAACTTCATAATTTTCATTACTTTGCCATTTGTGCATTTAGAAAAATAAAGTCTCGTTTCCATTGTAATGACTTTTGCATTGAGGATTTTCTTCAAGATAAAACAAAAGATGCTTCATTTGTTCATGTTTAAGTCATCTCTGGATGCTGAAAAAAAGCTAAGCATGGTGAAACAATGCTAGAAATAGATATCCCCAAGACCAGACAAAAGGTGTTTGTTAAAATAAAGAAAAAAACCTAGAAGCCTGCCACTTACTCCAGCTTTACTGAAGTGCTTCCCTAGCCTGCTGTTTCCCTTGCTGCTAGATCTTTAAAGCATGAGTTCATATGTGTTCAGAAGAAGGAGGTAACAGAGAAGACAGAAAGGTAGAGCTGTATCACGTCACAAAGAATGACTGTAGAGATACAACAGCAGAAGGACAGAAGTTGCTTTCCTTGTTCTTCTCCCTTCTCTGAGTAAAAAACTCTACTGAACTAAAGCAGACTTTGTGTCATGTTTCCTGCTACACCTTCAGCAACAGAAAAGCATACTGCCCATTGCCCAAACTAACCAAGCTAACAGGGAATGTCCAGTTACCTGGATGAAAATATTAAGGCGTAACTCCTGTTTCTCACTTTGACCTTGAGCGCTCATCATTAATGAGCCAGTTTTACTTTGACAAATTATGTAAGTGATGTCCTCGTGTATGTGACCACCACAATAGCACTGTGCCTGTGAATGATTGATGGGTTTCTTGGAACAGAGATCTCTACATAAAGTATTTTAAATACAAAGTATTAATTTATCATCCTTTTCATAAGTAAACCTTCTATATTTTATACACAGTTATACACTTTTGTCATTCATCCTAATACTACCTCCTTCCTTCCTTTTCCTTCACCTTAAAACAACATAAAACAACGCTTATGTTGATGCATAGAATACTGATACAGTGAGGTGTTAATAGCATCTGGTTTTATTAACTTTGTATAATCCAGACATTTGTTTTTCCTCATTTTACAAATATCTGCTGAGACCCTAAGGGCCAAAATGCAAAAACATTGGTTTATTGTAAAATGAAACAATTCAAACTGAGGACTAGAGGATATCTGGCTGTAAGGAAATATTTGCCATGTGCTGCAATGCAGGGTCTGTTCTGAAGAGGAGTGAGTCACCTTTGTTATGCTAATACCAAATCTGTACCATATGTAGTTCTACAGGTGAAGGTATTAGCCTGCTGAAGTATCCTTATTAACAATTTGAAGAGCATTTTAATAAAAAGATATACAGATACAGTATGAGGATTAATGTAGTACTGAAACACAGCACACACAAATCCACATACGTAAGGATTTTCTAACAGGGAAACCATCTTAGTAATTTGGAATCATGAGTGGGAAATATTACCTCTCCTGCTAGCCATCCTCCTCTTTTATCCTTGTAATATCATGCCTACAAGCACTGCACTTCAAATTACCTCTCATACAATTTTAAGTCAGACCTACGTATCTTCATGTTCTATACATGATGCGAAGATGTTACACTGGCTCCCCAGTACCAAGTGTTTTGTATAGTTATTACTCACATTTAAGAGCGCATGATACCTTCTCATCCCCCAGGCAGTTCCTGCTGCCAGTTTGTCCTCTGTTGTCATAACAGAATTCAAGTTACAAATATTACACCAAGTGTTTTCTTCCCCGAAATTTTACCACTGGATTGCAAATATAATGGTGTTTTGGTAGCCAATATGCTCACTCAGGGTGACCAATTCTATAAAAACAGTGAACATTAAGACAAAAAGACATAAAAAAGCTGTCTGCCACCAAGACCAAGTAATAAAATAAAAATAAGAGCTTGGGCAAAACAATGCTATGCGATAAAAATATTATCATTTAGAGACCATTTTGGTACTTGCATTATTTTTCATCTTGTGAACTTTTACTCTATGATACCTACAGTTCCTAATGTGTATTTTCTTCTCAAAGAAAATCCTAATTCAAACGTGGAATAAAAATGAACAGATTTTACAGAAGTGAAAAAAAAATCTTTATCATGACAATCCAGAATGAATGTCCTGCTCCTGAGTACCACTTACGATCTAATAAATAAGACAAGTTAGGTATTACCAAACCTGCTAGTAAGTATTTTCATATCTTGGTTTCTTGGTAAGGTAGATATCAAATACGCTGTACTAATTTATGCCAATAGGTGTGTTTGTCCTATACATAATGTTTAGCAGCTGATAGGTAAGGGTGAAACTGTGATTCAGAAAAGTGCCTCCAATGAACACAGTGGACTAAAGTGTATTGTCTATTCAATAATACATTATTTTTTGTATACGTAGAGAGGTTAATTATCGACTTCTGGACACATAAGATCAAAATAAGTCTGTGATCTACAGCTTCTCCAGTTGCAAACTGGACTTCTATACAGACGGCAATACAGGATTTAGAGACTACAGAACAGACATGGACATACTCATAAACAGTTATTTTCAATAATGAAATTACAACTAAACTATACACAAGTTTTGATTCTTGTAAAGAATTGCTGTGTTTCCAAAAGAAGGGCCAATGGACCTATCCAGGAAGTGTTCTGGATCCACAATATTGCCCTTATCATGGTGTTCCCCTCTTCTGAAATGACGATATGTAGCCAAAAGGAAAAAAAATATCTATTAGAAGAACTTCATTGGAGTTGTAATACTGCATGTTTTTCCTTGAGCCTGACACTTCTGTCCCTGTAAGAGGAACACTAATTAATCTGAAAAGATAAGGAGGTCCACATTTACCTTGGCATCTTATTTTAACCTGCTGTGCTCTGCCCCCCAAGCACAGCATGTACAATACCTATCAAGTTTTCTCTTCTCTCAGTTTATCAAACAGCAATGCAACACACAGAGTCATGGCATGCTCCGATTATTCCTTGTGGTTCTCTTAAGTAGTGGTTCAGGTACTGGTAATAATAATCTGAATCCATTCCATGTGATCCAAACATTGCTTAGGTCACAAAGAAAGTTCTTTATCTCCTATTCTGTGTTATTCTTTGAGCTGTTTCCAAGATTTATATGTTGTTCCCCTAAGTATATCAAAGATGTGGCCTGTTTTACATATTCTCCAGCTGCTTAACAGTAGCCTACCACAGCAGCTATATTGGTTTCATTCTTAATATTAAAGCAGAGCAAGCATTTTCAGTCACTATAAAAAATGCATTTTACAACCACATCTTATTCAAAAATTCATCAACAGTGGCTTTTTTTTGTTGTTGAAACAATAAATTAATGGCTCTACAGGAATCTTCATAGCTCTTTATAGGCTGACATTATGCTGGAGATGCTAAACGCTTGCATGCCCAAATTGCATCTGCAAATGTTACATCTACCTTGTTCTCTCAAGCGCTTACATTATTAGGATTAACTCTCTGTTTGGATACTCCTGTTTCCCATTCATTCAGATGTGGAAGACCAATTCCACAGTATAAGTCTGGCCACTGAACTTTATTTGAGTTGGAATTACTGTCATGTGTACAGCGGCTTACACACCTCTGGTGTAGTTCACTTGCTTGGTTTCTAGTTTTCACATTTGCACTTGAGCTGAAGATGCATAAATATCCCATGAAGTGGATATTTAACTATGCTAGCAGTGGGCTGTTCTTATTTAAACTATCAAATACTGCTGCTGCATTCACCGTTTGTGATGGTCTTCTTTCTGGGTATTTTTTCCTGGCTTGAATACTATTAGATCTACATGAACCGATTTGTCTCTTGTACTGCTTTTCATTATGTTACATAACTTGGAATTGCTGGATTCTCATTAGATTTGTTTTCCTTCATTAAAAGGGGTCTTTTTGACAACAGAAACCACTTCAGTCTTTCTTGTATGTGTATCTTGCTGATGACATAACTTACGTAACTTGTTCCTTTAAGCCTTGTTCTCGCTTCACTTTAAGAAAGAGTAATAATTGAAGCTTAATAACTATCACCCAGAATTCATATATCTGACTTGCTTACATCTCCAAAATTGAGAGATATAACAGGAATCACTTTTTATTCCACATTACTGCAACTATTTAAATACAATTATTAAGATATTGCATTAACCGATGATGGCTCTGACTACACAACAACTATTAACAGAAATTAAGTTTGAGGTAGCTTACAGTTCTGGGAGTATGTGTGTGAGCATGCATCCGCACATGTGTACAAAGTGCATTGGCTCTTTTCCAAGCACAACAAATTGGTTAAAAATAATTGAGGTTAAATGCTTAATTAAAAATGTATGGCATCCATCTTTACCTACTGGTGAAAATTTAGTCAAGCCTGACAACACAATACTACATAAAAAGGAACTCCCTGCTGAAGTTTGCAGGATACAAAAAAGAAAGGAAAGGTCAGTCAATAGCTCATTTAAATATGCTCAGATGTGTATCTTCAATTAGTTCTATCTGTAGTTAGCATTAATGTCTAAAGATCAGTTTTCCTCCCACACTTGACGCGACAAGACTCATCCACTGTTTAGGCAGTGGCAGACAATAATTTTCAAACCACAGCAAAACCTATAAAAAAATCTATAATAACAATTTATCTGAAGAGTCAACCTGACACACATTCATTGCTTTGATTGCAGTAGTATCACTCACACAAGTAAATCTAGGAAACTACATATGCCCATGCTAAAGAACAAATGCTATAATCTTGCCCTATAAATCAAAGCAAAATCCCTAAGTGAGTCAAGCTGGTTATTAAGACAGATGAAATGCATTTTTATTTTTCACAGAATGAACCAACAGAGGAGTTATTTCGCAAAGCCCAAATATGGCATCTGTGGCTGCAGATACCCACAGACAGACTTTCATATATCGTGCTTTGCTCATAGGGATAAGCATCTACTGAAAGACATTACCTAGTTAAATACAGGCTAGCTTTTCAACCAATTTTGCTGTAGCTTAGGTGTCACTTCTGACACTCCTAATGTCTCCATAATTACTATTGTCATGACCTGTGAGTTTTCAGGATTAAGTTAGTAACTGTTTGTTGTCATTTGAATTAGTTAACACAGTTCCCTGATCCTTTGCATCCTTCCTTCTCCCCATAGTCCTGAAAACAAAGCAGAAGCTTGGAGGATGTTTGTACCCAGGGGAAACCTCTGTTTCATAAAGTCCCCAAAAGATCTAGTGCATAATTAAGATTTAGGTAAGTGATATGACAAAAAAAAAAAGTTCCTGTCCTGGTTTCAGGTTTAATTATATGCATATGCACACATCTCTTCTAGGTAATGTAAATATGACATGATTAGAATCCAGGTTTTAGAAAAAAGCTATCTGAGTTTTCTGTCTCAGCCGTAGTTAGTTAGCTGCTACAAATTCATATTATTTCAATACACGACAGTCCAAACAAAGAGGAAGTCAAAACCCTTAGAAAAACTACTACCCAGTAGTATCCACCTTTGCAAACTTACACAACTTATAACAAACAAACAAATAAACAAACCCAAACTTTTTTCAGTAGAACACACCAATTCTCACACCATTTTCTCTTCGCAAGTCCACTTGCAAAACAGAAGACCTCGTTAGCAGAGAGAGATTATTCAAAGGCAGATGGTGTTCTGGCAGTGGCAAAAGTCTTTAGGGTTTGAGGGGTAAGCAAAAGTTTGTGGTTGGAAAGGATGAACAGACCCATTTTGCAGGATGGGTATTGTGTTTTACTCTTTCAAAGGTCCCTCTAGTCTCTGTAGATGAAAGACTGGGAGACTGTCACGATTATGGACACAGGAGGCAATGCTCAAACAGGATGAAATTAAGATTATGTGGGCATCATCTCCAGTTCTTCATTTTCTTGGTCTACAGTATCTGAATTTCGTTGAAGACCACTGGGACAAAGTTGAATTTGTCAGATACTTGAACTCGGTTACATTCAAGTTTTTGAAAGCTATCGTCAAATAGACATTTCAGTGTCCAATTCTGTAGCTTCTTTACTAAGGCATTTTTACTGTGATTGTGGCAATATTGTTGATATTCATGGGAATATCATTTTGGTTTAATAATTTGTGCAGAGAACACAAAAATTACCCTCACTGTATACAATGTCTGTTTTTATCTTTATTCCAATTATTAGAAGTTACTAAAGGATGTGTTACTGCTTTTGAGGAACCATTTTCTTTAACCTTTCCCTTCCTCCCCAAGTGACAAACTTGTTGGAATACACTGAGATCTTTTAACTTATTTACTCACCATGGGAAGGTTCTTTGGTGGGGGACCTGCTCCAGAATCCAGGTCCCAAAGAGTTGTTGAGATTAGCGATGTGGCAGGTGGCAGAAAGGGTGGTGTAACAGCAAAGCTATTTACCATTTTGCAGGCTTGCAGGAAAAAGCCCTAACTTTTAAATTTTCTAGGAACTAGGGCTCAGACAGAAAGAGGTGGTTTTTAATGGGATCCTAAGTTGTACTCAATTTTAAGTTTTACAGTTTTTCTTAATGCACTAATGATACTTCAAAAAGTCATTAAAAGATACATTTTAGGAAGTAACAGCAATCAGAGTCAACTCGAAAGATGCAGATACATAATTTATGCTAGCTTCTTGGAACTAGAATTTTTTGTTGTTCAAGTTGATTCAAAGGGAACTAACATTCATATGTTTCAATTAAAAGAACTATCACTGCATCCAAACTTTTCCATAAGTATTTTCTTTCCTTTTTTTTTTTTCCCAATGTGAGAGTACATAGGACCCAGTTCATCCATCATGGTCCTAGGTTGCTCAGTACAAGGATAAAACTTGAAAAAAAAGCTTCTGCATAAAGAGTTTTACAGTCACTGCAGTTATGTGTTCGTGATTGCAAAGGGGATTGTTTATGTATAATTACTCTTAAGCATGCAAAACTAAGCCTACACCTAACTGATCATTAATTTAAAAGACATGCCAAGCCATCACCCATGTCTGTAGGGAGAATTTCCAATCTTCCTTCCTGCAAATGTATTAGGGATGAACAGATACTTAGTTGCTCTCTGCCATTAAGTTACCTCCACGTAGGTAATGCAGACCATCCTTACCAAGCAGACATAAGTATCTTATTTGACTAGGAAATTAAATTTAATGATAGTTGCTAAAGCATATACCTCGATGACTTCTCTTGATTCACAATCTAGTAGAATTTGCTTGTGCCCATTACTCCATCTACTTCCAGTAAACACTACTAATGTGCTATATCAGTTTCACCTGTAATATATACATCACATCCAATATCACCAATGAACATTACTCAGCCTGCTCCATTTCCCTCACTTCTCAATATGCATTTGTCTCACAAAGAAGTAACCACAGTGTTCACCACCTCAGTTTTAGAGAAAAAGTACATGGCTACCAGCTTTGTCCACTGCACAAGTCTACAGTAGACTTCTTGACAATACTACACTTTCTGTTTGATGGCCCCCTACACAAAGTGAAGCTCCATCTTGGAGAATGAAAAAGGAAGTACTGAAATTATATGGAGAAAATAACAGATACCACCAATAGCATTATGGCAAAAGGTATAAAGAGCTAATGGCTGAAGGACTAATAAAGTAAATTTTTCTCTAGAAAAAGGCCATGTAGAAACAACCCTGAAAGTTTTACAGTCACGGCAGGAATTAAAACATTTTTCTTTCTCTGGGCTAGTAGATTTGTCAAAGCTTGTTTTGTATTACATACCACATGCTGTTTTAAGTATTTTGTAGCCAGTTTTCTGCCTATCCATGTGCTTAATACCTCTTGAGAAACAACATTAATTACTTAATTGCTTGTTGATTTTGTCAGAGTACAATAGTACTAGTTTGCATGGCAACAGATATGCACAGATACTGATTTTCAGAAACTGCCTCATGTTCTCAGTAGCATTTATTTTGTTTTGGTGGCCAGTATAGCTGACAATATGGTTAGCACTTTGAATAGGCACTTCACATTGTAATAGAGAAGGGGTGAAATAGCCATATCATGGAAGTGTCATATTTCTTTCCCAACAATGGATGGACCTGAAAGTTGGGAAGACAACATATATAAATCTACAAAGCACCAAAACTTACTTTTATTTTAAGTAACTAACAGCCCCTGTTTATAGTTTGAGATATGAGTGTGCTTCTTCACATCATACCACTCCCATGCTCATCGTCTCCTAGCAGCTTTTATGGGGGAAATTAGTTGTCTAACAGACCCCCTAATTAATGTAACAAACACTTTATAAAGAGTGGGAGGCTGCTACAGTCATTAAAAAAAACTGTGGTAAACTGTGTGGGAACTTTTCAGATAAACCATATTCCAACGTTAAAGCATTTTCTCAAATCTGTATTTACCTTGGGTAATATCTCATACCACAGTAGTCATTTTGCAGGAAACTCTCAACAGAATCCAAACAATGCACAGAGATATAAAAGAAAACAAGAATTATGTTTGCACTAATATACTTTTAGTCAACCTCATTTGCCTTCTATCAAGACATAAAAGTAAAATTGTGCTACATATGTCCAGTAAAGGCTGATAAGAATACACTTCCATGCTTAACAACACGTAGCATATAATAGCCCAAGAAGATGAGAGCTTCTTGTTTGGATACTGAGCAGAGGGAGAACTTAAGTTGCACAGGCAAAGATGGAACCTGCATGCTTTTTTTTGCTGTACATTCACATGCTCAAAATAAGTACCTCAGGACACAGTTCAGACCTGTCTTTAAAAGCCACCTGAAGAGGAACTCCAGCATGAGATCTCTGGTTTAAATCCAAACAGGGCTAGGATGCCTGTTGTGCAGCCTGGGCAGAACATGGACTTGTCACAAGAAATTCCTGCATTTCTTGTCAGCTGATAGAGTTATCTTGTTGATTTAAAACTGACCTATAATAAAACTAAGTCTTGGATGGAAAACTTAAAAATAAAACCCAACAGATCTATAATAAGATTGTTTCTAAACCAAAACAGAAGAGATTTAGAAGTAAAACAAATGCTGATATGAGTTATCTGATTACCAAACTGTTATAATCCACGCAACTCTGGTGCCAGGCCCCAAGCATACATTTTATCCGTCTCTGACATATAAGGTAGCACTAGTAGCAGAAGTCAAAACCTGGGATTTCATTCTCCGTCATCAAGAGAATATAGAATTACTGTACTTCAAATCCAGTGCTAGGAAGTGTTTCAGCCCAACGTGCCCTCTGACTGTGTTGGAAAGCGAGTTTGAATTGCTGTAGCTGGAGGCAAGGCTTGAATCCCAGGCCCCCCTTCCCACTTAGACAATTCCCCACTCATGGTGTTTGTGTTGAAAAGGGTGACCAGTATCAACATGCAGGCAAGAGTGCCTACTATCTGGATCTTTGCTGGAATTAAGGCAAACCATTTTGAGTGGGGTGATATTCTTGATAGCCTACGACCGTAAAAGTAAAAAAGGCAGGCATTTATAGAGTGAGAGTTTAAGTGGCATGAGGAGGAGAGAAGAGTTTTGATTTGCAGTTCCGGATTTCATTGCTTACATTTTTCTGTGTCCTTTTTGCTGAACTTTGCTACTAGCACACTTACGTTCCTCTGTTCTATGAGGTGCGTGATAAGGAAAGAAGACTAATGTCAGAAGTGCCAGTTAACTTCACATGTTTCATTTGAAAAATGTACAGCTGATATTTTAGCTTACAAACAATATACAGCACTTTATATCCAGTCCTCAATTAGTATGTTGCCTTGCAGGCCTAGTAGAAACATTCTCTTGCCCCTTTACATAATATGATATCAAAATAAATGACTTCTCATTAATTTACATCTAAACTCAATAGAAGTTTGTTCATTTATAACAATTTTTTAGTTTTAAAATTTCAGGTATGGTAGTACAACAACTACCACAAAACTTCAGAGCACAGTCCTTTTAAACTCAGCTAGTGACGAGCACCAAATTCATGTTAGGAAGGCATAAGAAACTTTTTTCTATATGACTGTAGAATAATCAGTCTTTATGAAACTTTTTTTTCTGATTTTCATGAATTAGTGATCAGTCTTGTTACAGACTACCAAACTACATATATTTTTGTTACCTGTGCAAGAAGTCTAATTCTGCTAATTAATCATATCCTATTGCTATTTGTACGAGGTGATCTTGGATTGACTTTTGATCTTCAACTAATACATAAGAGATCCAGGACCAGATCCTCTGCTGATTTAAATCAACTAATTCTAATAGTCTGCAACTATTTCAAAGACTAGTGACACATTTCATGTACCTTCTTATTCTGAAAATTAGAGTTCAGTTTTTGTACTGGGTTTGGCTGGGATGGAGTTAACTTTCTTCCTAGCAGCTGCTATGGTGCTGTGTTTTGGATTTGTGGCTAAAAGTGTTGATAACACACCAGTGTTTTGGCTGTTCCCGAGCAGTGCTTGCACAGCAAAAAGACATTTTTTCCCACCCTGCCCGCCATGAAGCAAGTGGACTTGGGGTGAGCAAGGAGATGGGAGGCGACACAGCTGGGACAGCCAACTCGAACTGGCCAAAGGGACATTCTGTGCTATATAGTGTCATGTTCAGCAATAAAAAATTGGGGTAGAGGAAGAAGGGAGTACAGGTACAGGGGCTTGGCTTCCAAGGTGGCCATTGCTCAGAGTGGCTGGGCATCAGTCTGCTTGTGGGATGTGATGAGTGATTGCCTTTGCATCACTTGTGTTTTTCCTCTTTCCTTCACTTATTAAACTGACTGTATTTTGACCCACAAATTCTTGCTTTTGCTCTTCCTATTCTCTCCCCACCTTCTGCTGGGGTGGAGGGAGTGAGTGAGCGGCCGTGTGGGTGCTTAGCTGTTGGCTGGGGTCAACCCACAACAGTTTTCAATGCATTTGCAGCAGGAAATGGGCATTTTGATGCCAAAAACCCTGCGCCAATTCCCAAGTCTGCTCAGAAAGAAAGAAAAAAACAAATTCCTGTGTTTGTTCTGTATATTGTCTATGGATGAGGGATATAATAGTGTGGAGAAAAAACCCTTATCTCCCTCCAACCAATTTATATTTAAATAAAACTATCTTAAGAAATATGAGCTACTGCTGCCCCCTGAAATGACTAATTGCTAAGATAAATTAATTCTTTCATGAATGAAGTGATAAAGTGATAAGTTTTCACTGTTTATTGCCATCCATTTCCAGCATCAGTTTGAACACTGGCTTCAAAGAAAATAGAGGATTTTCATTAGAACATCTTCCCTTTAATGTACTATAAATTCTAATAATAATATGGAAGATTTTCTATGTTTCATCACAGAATGTCTTTTTTCTTTTGTGCAAAACTGGTGAATGGAAAACAGTTGTTTTTAAAAAATATAAGAACAGGTCAAAACCTGATTCCAACCCAAACTGAACATTTTTTTATTTTGAACAGTTAATGTTAGCTATCCTATTGTTGATGTTAATTTCTTTCTCTACTTTCTAACTAAATTGTTATTAACTTCTGATATTAGTATTAATTTGCACCACCTACGTTTTGTCAAAAACAGCATTGAGATACCACAGTATAACAACATAAGCACTAATATTAAAAAGAAACACCAGATGTTTAACAAATTAACAAATCCTTCATTACAAAATTATCAAGGGTATTTTCAGGCTGTAGAGTGTCTGAGCTGGTGAATCTGTTTCCTGAATCTTAAACTAATTTAATTTCTGGTTACACTACCATTATTTGTCAGCCAGATTCCTTCATTTACAAGAAAAGATCCTTCTGGAAACTATCCAGACACTGAATTGTTCCTTTTCTTTTTTTATATAAAGATGTTTTTTTCGACAAGGTGGGCTGATGAAACGGCCCTTAAACTAGGCATAACCAACCTTCCTAATGCTTTGCATTTCATATCAAAATCTCTGAATAACTGAAGCCATAAACCTTGAAGAAAGGAGATTTGGGTGATGGGAAATGCCAGCAGTCCCGCTGTATGGGATGGACCACAGCAGTTCAGATAGCCCAGCAGTCCCTCTGTCACAACAGACCCGTTAAAGTTCACCCGGGGAGCTCCAGAAAACAGCCGTACTCATTGCATCCGAGACACCTTATGTGCTGCACACATTGCTCACTTTGCCAAATGCTATCTAGATGCACCTGAATAAACCAGAATTATCACAAGCTGTGGATATGAAAAGCTGGGCAGCAAATCTAAAGCAAGAAATCACCTTGGATTCCAAATGGTCACGCCATGCATTGAGTAAAAGGGTGAGGGGTTTATATTAGTCAGTAAATGCTTGGCATGAAATTCCTATTTTGAAAAAACTTAGGGCAATCATTCATTAAACATGGATATTAGGCTATTTCTCTTCTAGTGAAGAAACCCAAGAAAAAAATCTGATAACATTCTACTCTAACCGGCCACTTTTCTATTTTTTTCAAGTGGAACACATACCCATTAAATGGGCTCAGAAATGATTGATGCTAAAAATTAACACCATCACATTAAAGACATCTTTTCAAAAGGAACTGGCATGTAATTGCATGTGAACAACATTCTTCCTGAAAAATATTTGCACTTTTGTTTGTTTGAAGCTTTTTTGTCACATTAATTCTTGGAAACATAAACAATAAAATCTACAGGAGCAAACTCCTTGTTGCTTTCAGTGTATTTGCACAAATAGATGAGACCACAGGGAATGACTGAAGATAGTATATTTGTAAATTAAAATATGCATAACTCAAAGCCACACTTTGAAAAATATGATCCTCTCTTTTGGAGCTTTAAAAAGAAAACAGATAAGAAGCATGGCAATTGATAAAGACTATATTGATTCAATTACAGAAGAAGCAACCGTCTTTTCACTCATCTATGTAATTACCATACCATGGTTGTTTTCTGGGAAGTGATTTAAAATGTCTCATTTTAAATTAAAGAAAAACTTCCACTACCTAAAGCTGTGAATTAAACCTTATCAATACAGAAAGTGTCATCTATGGTCAAAGGAGCATGATGCTTTGCCTGTGAAGAAAAAATTCCTTCCCTCTTACAGTCCACTCTTCTACTGTGTCTTCATATTGCAGAACACAGTAGTGGCAAGAGCTAATTAATTTCATTCGCACCACAGGATTTTGCAGGGCCTCTATTCTGAGCAACTCTTGCTTAGTGTGGTTTCAGTCCATTATTCATAATGCAAATGACTTGCAACTTGAGAGTAGTGGGAAACTGTACAAAATCTCCCAACGTGTGAGAAATTAGCAAGTGTTATTTTGCTGTTCTATATGCAGCATGTAGTCAAATTTACATTCCTAATTTTTTACTTCAATATAAAAAGCTTACTCATGCTCTTTGAAAATAAGAAAATAAAACATCTAAAGAGAAAACCAGAGGCACCTTGCATTCACTTTGAACTACATTTTACATTAAATCATTTTCTGAAGACAAAAAGTGGGGAAAACCTGCATGATTTATTCAACATAGATGCTGACTCTATAAGTGAACCAGTATGTGAGCAAAAGTAGCTCCACAGGAGCCTAGCCTTCAAGGATGTTGAATGTAAATGCCTTTAACTGTTACAAACTGTTGGCAAATTTTGCTTATAAGGCTATATAACAGTCTGCATATAATACTATAAATATCATTTGCCAAAGAGGACTGTATACTTACTGGAAAAAAATAAGGTATCTACAAACATTGGGAAGACACTGCTCAGAGAATGAGAATACAATCAGGAATGTTCCAGCATAGTCTCAAAAAGTAGACTGAAGTTCTGAAAAAGAGCAGTAGCATCGTCTTGGCATGGGAAGCAGTCTGGAGTGTCAATTACCCCTCATATAGGGTACATTTTTTATTCTTTCTGAGATACTACTACTTCCTGACATTAATGATGAACACAGAAATGGGAGCTGAGGCAAAAAGGAAGGATAAAATCTGTCACAGAAAGGAGAGAATGGCTGAGAGAAGGCAAAGAAAAACCCCAGCCTGGTCTGAAGCCATTGCATACAGAGAATTTGAAGAGGCTGATACTTAGCCTTGAATTCTGCCTGTGCTGATGAAAAACTTTGAGCTGGCCTAGCATCATGAACACGACTGCAAGTGCCCAGTTGTTACAAGGCTCCAGAGCATCAATCTCACCATGGGATGCTTAGTAATAAGGGCAGCACCTTGAGGTTTGAGGAGTCAAGAGTCAAGTGGTATAACACAACGAATTCTGATACCAGTTTTGAGTTTGGTATATATTTACTCTGCCTGATGCTGATGGTGATATTTAAACAGTATGTACCTGGAATTACTCCCAAAATATGAAGTGGAAAATGCACTGTTTTACAGAACATGTTTCACACCTATGATAGTCTCTCAAAGCACTCTATTAAATGATCATTTATTGTTTGACAAGGATAGGTAAGTAAGCAATTGCATTCTATACTCAACAGTAGGCCATGAATAGGACTGCCACATACGACCCATCTCACTGAGAAAATAAATATTTGCCAGAATTACAGCTATCTAAACTATCAGTGTTAAGTGTCAGCTGCTCAATAGAAAACAGCAAAATAAGTAAGAAGACTTCCTGTCAAAGTGAAATGAATTGTTGTCTTCTCCCTTGAACCGAAAACCTGGAGTATGTGTGTTTGTTTAAAGACGAATCAAATGGCAATTTTGGATTTAATCTTACAGGTGCTTTCAGCAAAATTAAGTAAGTTGTATTGACAGAGATCTGGTGAAACCTTAGGTAGAATAAAATGTACACCTGTGGTTGCTAGAAAGATGAATTAAGACAGAGAAAGGATACCAGGATGATGAAAGCTTGGTTTGTCTAGCCTAGCAAGACAAACACTAAGAACTACACACGCTGTCCTGAAGTGTATCATGGAAAAGGAAGTGAGCTGTCTCAAAGCTTCAGCTACCTCTATTTTAAATGACACTATGACTATCATACAAAACGTATGGATAGTGAACTGAAACTCAAGTAGTCCACACAACAGAAAAAGAAGAGCTATTTCAATTGAAGGACAAGGCTGGAGGAGGAGCATATATGAATTGTTCATGGGTAATTTCAAATGGGAAATTAAGAGAAGAAATTAAGTCTCTGAGGGTGCCCTGTAAGAGTAGCAGAAGCACAAGCAAGGACACGCACGTAACTCGCTAAGGACAAACAAAATCAAACTAGTTTATTCTAAACTTAAGGTGGTTTATGAAAAAGAGAATATCCCATGGCTGTATTCAATAGCTGGGGATTTAGATTATGGAGATTCCCAGGAGGTCCCTTGCTGTCCAGTATGCATACAAACTTTTAAGGCCCATCAACGCAGGGATTCATAGCATCTGACAGATGTATGAGAGTTAACACACAGACACAACCTGCAAGTGTCATATGTCTAGGCTACAGATGCAGCTATGCAGAAACTCCACAGTCTAACCTGAATGTATTTTGTCCTCAGGCAAATGCTTAGCTTCATAGCCAAATGTTTCCTCTTGTGCACACTCAGGTAGAGCTGGAGCTACTCCTAGTGCCACCTAGGGCATGGGGTTCCAGCTGTGGAGAGCAGGGGAGATGCTGATGCCATGTAATTCTGGTCAAGTGGAGATAATTTCCTTCATAAGCCCGAGGTACAAAGCCATGTGGGAGTCTTTGCACAAGTTTTTTTTCCAGTGCTCTGGAAGGACTCTCTCATCACTTACGCAATGCTTTGTTCAAGTAATAAACATGCAATGTTGCAGATCACAACACGGAGCCTAGCCGTGGATTTGCCTTCATGATCACCTCCTTCTGTCCCTGTCCTGGAGATGCTACAGCTGCCTTTTTGCTTTATTCTGGAGCTGTCGGTGACACGACTTTCTAGCTGTCACTGTAATCCTCTCTGTGCCCCCATCCAGATTGTTCCTAGAATTTGATACGCGCAGAGTTATATTGGGTCTCCCAAAAGGCAGATGGACTCAGGCTGACTTTGCACCATGGTACTCAAAACTTTCTCTCTCAGGACATGGTGCAGAGATTGGTCTTACCTAGAACGAGCTCTGGTTGAGCAGGGTTATTCGTCTGGCTCTACACCAAGGAAAAATCATTTCCCAATTTATTTTCAGGTAGCTCGTATTTGGCCAACAGTTTTTCAAAGTCACATGCTATATAAACGTTCACAAGATTCTGTGAATTTATCCAGAAGACAGAAATGCAATTTCTCTTCAAGAAAAGTCATTTACGCACCTAGAAGATGCACAGAAATTTACCCTTTGACTTGCATGTGTTACCTACCTGCTATTTTTATAGACACAGGCATTACCTGACCTGTGTTGTCTTAAATCTTAAAATACTTTTCTGACATTGGTAATGAAAATACGTTCAAGATCCAATTCCAAATCCTTGCCTCTTTTCTTATTTTACTTTAGTAATAATTGTACCATAATTTTAAAATACAGATTCAGGATAATTTCAGAGCTGGGAACTAGTACCATCTCATACTGTGGCTTCCGAGATTTGGAAATCCCTGTGCAAAGAGCCTGAACCAGTTGAATGAAGTCCATTCGGTAGGTGTTTGGCTAGGAATAGCCAAAACATCTATGAATGAATAAGGTTTATAACACTGTACACTGGCAGTGAGAGACAAAGTCCATATCAAAGGAAGCAGAAGCCTATTATACTGTATGCTAACTATTCCTGTGAAAAGTTGTGGGGTTGTGTGTTGTTTTTTATAATTTTTCAAGTCAAACTCAGTCAAAGAGGTGAACTGCAGTGAAGAGGAAAATTTTTCATGCATTTGAGAGGCAAAATATCAGAACAAAATTATTCTGATCTGCCACCAGAATTATCTTCACTGTGTGGATGCAAAGGTGAATTTACAGTACTTTGTGATTCACAACCTCTTGGTATCCATGAGGGTTCTTACGTGTTCACATAATTGACTTAATGAAGAAAGCATCTTTCTGAAACTGTTATGTCACAGTTTCAGAGCCAAATACATTATACAAAATGGAAATAACAGTTGCCAGTTATACTCAAATCATCGTGACATATTTCTGACATGATTAGCTATGAGAAAAGTGTACCACCCAGGCAGAAAAAAATCTGCCTAATAATTGGGATTATCTTTTGCTTATTTGACAGAATAGACAGCAAGGCAAGTGTCAAAACACTGAATCCCTTCATTTAAATATTTCAGCATGATGTCATTTTTAATTTGAGTAACCATCAGCAAAAATATAAAAATTATATTTTTCATAGAGATAAAACCACTTAGAACAATTATGCTTGCAAAAATAAGACAGGTGAATTTTAGGGGCAACAAAATGCTGGGCATGCAGTTGGTGTAATTGCTGTTCTTCAGAGTTTTTACTCTGACAGCGGAGAACTCAATAGCTAAAAGCCTTCACGTTTGCTGCCTGTTTTCTTCAAAATTATCCCTAGAATGAAAGGAATTGTTAGTCCAGGTTTTCATGTACCAAAGCATATGAAAAAGACCTGGGAAAAGGGGACCTCAGAATGGTTATTTCCTGTTCAAACTGATTTTTGACAAATAGTAGTTGAGTTGTCAAATACTTCAGAGTTGGGAAAAAACAGTGTTTATTCAGAACCTGAGGGACTCAGACCCAGAGTTCATTCTAAGACCTATCCAGCTACTCACAGGTGACTGCTCTGCATCCAGAACCAACTTGACACATGAAGTAACACAAGGACCTTCTTGGGAACACAGCCTGAGCTAATTAGCGCTTTGGGCCAGAGCTGCCCCCAGACAGGGTGAGCAGGACAACCTGGGGCTAAGTGAATTCCCAGGAGTTAACCCCAGCTTGGCAGAGCCAGTTTTGAGCCAAAACTAATACATTCTGCTGGACTTTAGATGATTCTGTGTGGAGCTACTTACTTCTCTATTCAGTGCATGCCTGTGCAATCCAGGTTACTAATTTTTTTCCATTACCTGAGAATTGGAGTCCACTACACAGAGATTAATCATGTCATTTTTTTCACCTTTATTATGCCAAAAGAAACCGCTGGAAGTATTTGTATCTCGTGTCATGAAAAGTTTGCCATTTCCCTTATTATCCTGCAGTTCTTCTCTGCATTTCTCCAGTTTAAATTAATCTTGCCAGAACTTGCTTGACCAGTTTTATACAAAGCAACCCAGAAGTTTTACCAGAGTTTTACCAGACCTTTTCTTTGAACCCATGTTGTATTTTATTATACAATTAACAAATACAAACAAAATTTTATTTTCTTCTATTCCAGAAAATGAACTGTCTTTACCACTTTATGGAAAATGGCTTTTCCAGTTTCTGAAAGTAATTGTTGCTATGAAATTATGTTTTATGTGATTATATTTCATTCCAACATTTTTAATTAATCAAGAACTTAAAACTCTGCCACTGTGTATAAACCTCCATTGCACAAAGCCACTGAAAAAAATGATAGTGAGTGATGACCATGCAAACAAGTTCATTAAAAAAAACCCCAAACCTGAATGGACACAAAATGAACTGTATATTGTCTTAATTGTAAGCCCTATTAGAAGTTTGAAAAATATAATCAGCCACTGCAGATAGCTATTTCATTTTGTCATGGACAGCTGATTGCACACTATTTTTAGTTATGAACAGATAGTTACAGGATGTGACATTGAAGGTGGTGGCTTACTGAAGAAGAGCCATTCATTGCCCTTCTAATGTGTTGTTGTGGTTTAAGCCCAGCCAGCAGTTAGGCACCACGCAGCTGCTCCCTTACTCCTCCCCACTCCCAGTGGAATGGGGAGAAGAATCAAAAAAAAAAGTAAAACTTGGGGGTTGAGATAAGAACAATTTAATAACTAAAGTAAATTAAATGTAATACTAACAATAATCATCAAATATAATAATAGGAATGAAAAGGAATAAAATAAAATAAAAAAAAAAATCAAGCCCAAGAAAAGACAAGTGATGCACAATGCAATTGCTCACTGACCGATGCCTGAGCAGCAATCCCCCCCTCCCGGCCAGTTCCCGCCCAGTTTATATACTGAGCATGCCGTTCTGTGGTATGGAATATCCCTTTGGCTAGTTTGGGCCAGCTGTCCTGGCCATGCTCCCTCCCAGCTTCTTGTACACCTGCTTGCTGGCAGAGCATGGGAAACTGAAAAAATCCTTAACTTAGGATAAGCGCTACTTAGCAACAACTAAAACATTAGTGTGTTATCAACATTATTCTCACACGAAATCCAAAACACACTGTACCAGCTACTAAGAAGAAAATTAATTCTATGCTAGCCAAAACGAGGACATGTATATACTGCTCACAGACAATAAATTTCTCACATGTGAATGTTTTCTCAGTAAGTTGTAATATCATTATCTGTATTTCAAGAATAGTGACTTTTATAATGCCACTCATGTTTCTGGACATAAGTTTGTCTGATAGTTTCATAACGGCTTCTCAATTACATGAATGCCCGTTATATTTAAGGCCATAACCTGGACATATAGAATTCTAGGCAGCCACAATTTTCTGTACTTTTCAGCTGAGAAAAGAATATGCTATTGGAAGAAAATACAAGCTTGTAAAGATGAGAGGGTTTTTCTTTCATTACTCCAGAGAGATAAGGATTTTTTTTTACAAGTAAGCATGAGGCTGAAAGATGGCCTTAAAACTAATGAAGCACAGATATAACTCCTGGAAGAGCTCCCAATGCTTCCTCATTGGCTACTATAGCATATAAAGATCTAATGAACCACAAAATGATGATGGAGAAATCCAGTCTACTTAGACTTGCTTCTGAACTCTGGAATATTATAAGAGCTGTTCACAGTCATTATGGAGAACATAATAGGTGGAAAATAGCATGATTATGAGATTAATACATTCCAGTTTTCATTACTCTTTCTAGATTCAACAAAAGCTTTTTTGCATGTTCCATTTTCAGATGTTTTCCTGTATTACAGATTGTAATTCATGTATTTTTATCCTGATATAAAAATTAATTATGAATATAAATATATCATTGTGATAGTATGTGTTAATATCAATATATTAATGTATTAATATATATTATTGTCTAATTAATATAATTAATTCAATTGTAGTTAATACTGTTATATTTCCGGGATTTCTCTTTACACAGTATCTGTATTGCTGATGCTACAGGCACTTAGTTTATTTTTGCTTACCATGTATGATGCTGATATCATCATGCCATCTTGTCATTAAGAATTCAATTTGATGGATTTTTTTTTTTAGTGTTATAGACATCTTGTACACTGCCAAATATTTTTACCAATGCAAATAATTCTTTATTTCACTACAGGTCAGAATGTTGAACTGCAAGGTATTATTTTTGCTAAATGCAAAGGTTTGTACCTCAGCTACTGTAGAGATTATTTTTCCAACACTTTGGCTCTCTACCCAACATTTTGAAGGAGTGTGGGATGGGAGATATGAATGTTAAAATAGTCTTTCAAGTTTTCTCCTTGGCTGCTTCTACGCAGCCAGCCAATATCACCATATTGTGTGTCAGTGTGGTAACTCAAATCTCCGAACACAAGTGAAAGTCTGGGTTGGCACTCTGGTTTATCAAGGAGCTCCATGTATAATAGAGTTTATGGAATCCCATGAGAGCACCTGCAGGCTGAAATCATGCACAGGTGAGCAAGGCTAGTGATGCTAAAGCCTGTGGCTGCCCATCTGAGTACAACCTGCAGTCACAAGGCCTGTGCTGACTATGCCTGCATTAAGTGGACAGTAACTGGACAGAGCAAACAGCAACTGAAAGTGTAAGAGAAAGAGAATAACCTGGCAACAGGGGTAAAAATACTTGGGATGAAGCAGGTGCTTCACTGCTCCAAATCAGTAATTTCACACAATGCCACATTGCCTAACTCTGTACAGTGATGTCGAATGCATCTTACCCACAAACACTGATTATTCATCATAAACCTCTGAAATAATGCTTACTTCAGCATTTAATGCCTAGCTCCCCCAAGAAGACATCAAACACACTTGACTGGTATGAACAAGAGAAGCATCAAGCCTGCTGAAGAAAACAATTGATCAGTGATTAATACCCTGGAGTGTGAAAATCTTTACTAAAACAGAAAGAAAGTGAGAGAACTGACCCTCAGGATCCAACTCTTCCACTGGCAAGAGTACCTTGCCAGCGAGATGTTCAGTGACACGTTCTGATTCTGTTGATTCAGCAACTGGGTGTTTTAAGCACTGACTGTAGCATATACTACTGAAAAAGTGCTATGCTTGCTATATCTGTGCAATATATATTTACTTGTACATTTATTTATGTAATTATTTATGAAAATACGTCAAGAGTTACAGCATCTTGGCCTCTCTCTTCCATGCTGTGCTTCAGTTCTGCAGCACAATGACTGTCACTGTAACAGTGCAGTCCATGGGTACCTAAATGACATGTACACACATCTGTACAGACAAACATGAATTTGGACCCTTAACACTAATCTGTTGGAGCTAATCTGTATCACAGTACAACATAGGTGGTGGCAAGATGAAAGGAATAAAGATCAACAGAAATGTGATCAAGATCTCCAGCTATGATTTTCACTGAGTACCCTGTAGGTGTTCAACTGAAGCTACAACTAGTCTTCTCTTCCATAAAAAGTGACTTTATATTTTTACATGGCATATATTTGGTAATTAACATGTTCTTAGTTAATCAGCTTAACCGAATATTTTAGCCAGTGTTTAAAGTTTTCTAGATACAGAATGAGGTTGTAATGTTTCCCATATTCAAAAAGTGTAAATCTTTTGCAGAGACTGAAATGAATCAGATCCTCCTGTTAACAGGCAGAATATTTTCTCAGTTGTCAAAAGATATGCAGCATTTACTGGTTACATTTTTGGCAGCTGAACCAGATGTGAATAAAGTTTTTCTCTTATATTAGAGTGATTAATAAGCTAGTAGCATATTGTTTCACCTAGCAGGGAAACTAGAGATGATTTACCATGTTTATAAAGAAATTTGGAATACATCAGACTACTGCTTAGTCTTTTGTACCTTTCTGGTGTAAACTATGGCATATGGCGTTCAGATTTTGCCTCTACCTACCTATTTGCTAGTTACCTTTTCATGCATACACTCCGAGTATCATAGAGAGCACTTAAATTTTTAAGATGTTACTTTAGTAAAAGAAACAATATTATACATGCTTCATTTCCCTTTTTTTACTGCTGACCATTATACACAGAAGTCCAATTTACAGAGGATTATAGAGGGCCCTATGTCAAACTAGTATCTTTTCCTTGGTCCTTCTTTTTAGATAATGGGTTTTCTAACTCAATGTTTCTTAGGGAAAAATTTCATAGTTTTTTTTTCCTTCCTGGACTACAGTCTAGGCTTAATAGTTACTGCTGCTTGGATAGAAAGTTTCTCTGCTTCTCGATACATCTTTAACAGGACCTATTAGAAATTTTAAAGGCTACCACTGCCTACGTAAAGCTATAAAAGCACCTTCCCACCTTAATAGTGGGAAAATAACCATTAATTTCAAGTTATCATCAGTGTTTGGTACCAATGCCATTATAAAAATCACTTCTGTCATTAATGCTCTACTTGGCTCGTGTTAGCTATTGTCATGGGCACCCACATTTTGTTTAAAGCACAATCTCCTTGTTATGTTCAAATCTCTGCAACATATGGCCCCAAACTAAATGTGTGCTCTATTATCTGACTAGTCATGACTTTATGCACTTTCAGTAGTACAGGAGGACTGTACAAGGTTCTTAGGCTGTATGCTGGTCCTTTGATAATACTATGAAATATTTTACCACCACAAGATAATCACTGAGACTGGAACTGGGTAAGTTAAAGCTTAAAAACCCCTTATTTTTATGGGATTTTTCAGCAAAAAAAGTATTTTTCAAGGAGAAATTCCACAGTATGACCCATGGCTTCACCAGGTTTGAAGTATGTCTTCACTTCTTGTGTGTGTGTGTGCATATATACATACAAAAAGGTAATGACAAGCATTCAGCTCTGCATCTGTGTTTATGGGGGCTTTGGCAGTGTGATGTGGAGGGAAAGAGAGAGAGGGTTCCCCCCCAAGGCCGTAACCAGCCCTAGCAGCCCCAGGCAGTACCGCAACACCCGAACAGAAGACACACTCAGGCCAGCCAGCTTAAACATCTGTTGATAATTAAAAAAAAAAAAAAAATTAGATTACATTAAATGCATTAAAATATGTAGCATTAAGAAGCAGACCAGACTGCAACACAATGGTCTTTCTTCATGGTAAATGCAAGGAAATCTAGCCCTCAGTGGAAGTAAGGTAAGCCACATTACGACATTTTTTTTTTTCTTTTAACAGGAAAATGCATGCACACAGGTACCTACTGCTGATAGTTCACACAACAGACTACTTTACATTCAATAAATATTATCCCACATTTGGGCAAAAGATTTAGTATCCTCTTGTTTACTTTTACTAACCAGAACTGAACGACTCAAATACATGGTAAGACAAAATTCCTACAAAAACATTCACTACTCCAGTGAATTTACTACTTCTACTTCAACCAACTGAATTTCTAGCAGAGTATTTGCTCCCTTTCTCTGACATCTTGAAAGCCAACTTTTTGTGCTTCTTTTTATCATTTTTGTCTGCCAAAATGAGAAATTTTGTCACAATTTAAAGGGCTCAGAACAACTACTGAGATAGTTAATTCAGATTTCTGTAACTCAAAACAGCCTGACTCTGAGATGTTGCAGATGGTATGGAGGAGGAGAAGTATCATTTTGGCCATGGAATCACATTTAAGACTTCTTTTTTTTTTTCTTGCTAACATAATCAAGTGATGGGATGAGACTTTTAGGTCTACTGCTCTGTCCCCATTCTTTCCTGCTTCTTTTGCTCCAGATCATGTGGGCGTAGGTTTGCCAGGGTTTTCCCTTGGGAATGAATCTAGCAGAGAGGATGAACAATGGGCTGTCATTCAGATGGAAGACAGAAGGTCCCAGAATGACAGATAAACACTCCATCAGTCTCCACAGATGGACCATCAAAACTGGATTTCTTGTTAAAGGACAGCAAGCTGTGTCCTCAAACCACAAGCATACAAGGTGAGCATCCCATGCTTTTGACATGGCCCGAAGTATGATTTCAGACAGTAACCAAAGGAATAAACAGGCTATCAAGGTAACTAGACAATCCTAAACCGACACATAAGATTCATCAACTACATGCCGATTATTCAGCTGGTATCTCCTATCAACCACAACCCTACCACTCCTCTCTGTTCCCCATGACATGATGTTGCCAGTGCTTTGGAAACTCAATATATGCCATGGCAAAACAATTTTGTACTACTTTCTTTTCCCTTGAAGCTGCTGCTTATCTGGTTTTATTTAATGGTCTTGAATCAATTAAAAGTGACAGATACGTAACACAGAATTATTAATTGCTTGACTGTTAGTCCACAGATCAATTTGCAACCACAAAGTAGCATCAGCCACCACAGTAGCCAATACAAAGTAGTCAAAATGTTGTATTTCCATCAAATCTATTTATCATACTAATTATTCACAAACTGGAATTGCCATGGAGATGATCCTCCTAAAATCACCTGAATTAATGAGGTTGGTAATTAACTTTGTTTAGCTCATTTCAAACTGATGCTTAGGTTTTGACATTTACTGATTGGATTCTGCAACCTTTGTATCACTTACTATGGAGTAATCTATAACCAGCTTTACACAACCCTCTGACCATTTTACTGAGTAACCACAGATGACAGAAAATTTTTTTCTTACAAGACATTCTTGAGACAAATAGGTGCATATACTCATATAGCCAACTTATTCAAGATACGCATCATTGTTGACATTTTTTCAGAGCTTTTTTTGCCAAAAAGACAGAATGATGATCAACACCAACAGCTGGGTTTCTGTAATCTGATGGTACAGACCATCTTGGGAAACAGAAACTATCTTTAACTACCCCATCCCCAATACTAATACATGGCATACTCAACTGGAAAAGCCAGTTGTCGAAAGCTGTTATCCAGGGCAAAGGAAGACAAATGCTTTATCTGTTAAATGCAGTGGTCTAACTGACATAAAGTTGCCAGTTTTTTGTAGCCACCACCATTCATCTTTATAAGAAAAAAAATTCTGTAACCCAACTCACATTGCAGCTGGTGGAATAGAGGCCGTTTATGAACTTTTCCACGGGCTCTTTTAACACCTGTTGACAGAAAATTTGCAGGCCAGTATATTAGATGCCAAATTACTCTTATACACCCAAGAGGAAGAAGAGCACTACTATGACTTTATGACCTGAGGATATAGATTATTTCCTTCCTCCACTCACTTCAGACCTTCACCAGTTGACACATCTGTTAAATTCTCTAAAGACAACCTTTTTGTCCTTGTACTTTAGTTCATGTCTCATGAACCACTATGGGCCAGCATGTAAATCAGATCTTGAGTTTAATCCTTAAATCAAGTGAGATATCTTCAAACTATTTTGACAGCAGAGCTGTTGACAACTAGTTCGGTGATCACGTTGCTTTTCAAGCACTTTTATAACTGCTTTCTATTAGTGCAGAACATTTTAAAAAAATGTTACACACAAAACCAAATTAAACTTTCCTGAGGCAGCTATTCTATCTGATCTCAAAAGAATTGTGGATTTTATACACTTATATATATATATACACACACACACATATATATGCACGTGGACACACACACACACTTGCTTATAAATTCTATGATATAGTTTCGCAGGATTTCTCTCTCTCTCCCCTCCTCCCCCGCTTTTCTTTCTCTCTCTCCCTGAGTTTAGCAGCAAATGTGATAATACTTCAGTAATATAATGATTTAGTGTAAATCATTCTTGCATGAATCTTACTTAATTTTAAAGTAGCAACATAAATTTATACCAAATAACTGTGCTGTTTCTGCATTTCACTTCTCTTGGAACATTTCAGTGATTTGAGTTTTGTATTTTTTTGAGAAGTAGGGAAAAGCTTTTTACTTCAGCTGTATGAAAAATTCAAGAAGTAGAGGATGTTGGGAGGTATAGCTTGTCTACCATGGTAGCTCTTAAAGAAGTAATAGAATGTATATTTGCATAAATGGCTTGCTTTATAGGAGTCTGCCTATAACTCAGTAGTGTTTATTTCTGGTTATCCACTTCAGACTTAAGCTTAAGTGACTGCAATATTAAATTACAGTGCTAGCACCCATGCCTGCTAAAATGCAAAACCAAGTGTGTATTTGGTTATAAATTTTACATCTCCTAGTAATAAGTAAAAAAATTTCTTCCCATTCCCAAAATCACAGGAACTTTTTGACCTATTGATTGCCTAGGATTCCTCAATTTTCCCCATGCTGTTTTTGAACAGTGTTTGATCCTGGATGAAATTCCCACAATAAGTATCTGTGCCAGAGCTGAGAATGCTTCAGCTGCTGTCTGCTGAAGTTGAACATACTTCCAGATAGATTTGGCCCAAATAATAGTGCAGATCTAAGCAATAGAATTTGGTAGTAGGAAACACCACTGCTAATACCCTTCCCTCACCTCTCCCCAAACTATGTAGACTGATATCTAAGCACCCAGTACAAACTGTGTAGAATTAGCCATCACAGAAGTAGGAGCAAAAATGCTAACAAGATGGTTATGAATTGGCTCATTGCAGCTGAAATAATTTTTCATAGTGATGCGGTTCACAGTACTACCAGACATTTGCACACAAGGAAGGGGCCCCTGGATTGTCCCCACTGGCTCACCAGCTTTGGAAGCTGTTACATATGCTGGAGCGCATGTACTTAAATATTAACTGCTTGTAAGCACTTTGCCAGAAGGGACTGCAAGGTTGAATTGCACATAATAAGAGAAAACTTTCAGCCCAAGCATGCCTGGAAATTAACTTGATAACATCAGATTCTGGAAATAATCTTTTTTTCCTGGCATTCTCAGAGACACGTTTATCTCCCCTTTGAGTTGGAAAGTTTTCCCCATCCTAAATTAAAAACAACCAAAAAAATTCCAGTAAATCCATCCTACTGCAAAGTTTCTGATGATTCCATTTAACCTGGGATGAAAACCAATACTAAAAATTCACTGTTGTTGTTGGGGTGAGCAATAGGTTTATCTGAATGCCACCCACTTGTGTCATATAGACACTGTTACTAAGGGCATTAGTTATCTGCCTGGTTTCTAGTCTGGATGGCAAAAAAGGACGTATTGTATCTCTACCTAGTAGAGAGCTGTAAACTGTCTGGCAAGCTCAGTTATGCCTTCTCGTACACATCTGCCAGTTCCCACATAGTAAGCATCATCTGCACTAGGCCAAGACAGTAAATCAAAATAATTCACTTGCAGATTTCTGGAACATCCTTTAGGACAGCTGCCATCCAGTAAATTCTAAAATACAGGAATCATTGGTATTAAAGTACTGGCAAGCCTTTGACTACTGCCAAAAGTGATGATGGTAGGTTGATAGCTGATCGGTTCTGTCTGCCAAAAACTAAAATGAAAGTAGGAGCATTTGGCAAGTAAAAAAAAAAAAAAATTACCTCAGCAATAGCTGAAAGTTGTTCATCTATGCTACATAGGATCTTACAGCATAGATGCTGTTGTCTCAAAATGGGGTTCTTCACCCAGTGTGTGAAGAGCCAATAACACACAGCATCGAGATATTTGTTTATTTCCTGTCTGCGCAGAGATGGGTGCTAGGTGGTAACTCCACAAAGCTAGCACGCACTTGAAACGCAAACAGGGTCTTATATACCCATCAGGATGAAGGAAAAAGTGTTAACAAAATACATGATTGGTTACAAACAATTTATATAACAAAAGTACTTCTACACATGTCTAGATAATTACCTAACTCATTATAATAAGGTGGTCTTACATTTACATGCTCATTATGCACAAGTGGGTATAATTTTTAATATTAAAATCAAATTAAGTTGGCTAAGGACACACTTTTTTTCTTGACACTACTCCAGAACTGGCACTTATGATATAAATCAAAAGTATGGCAACAATGTTGACAGAACCTCATTGTTCCATCTCCTTGCTTCAGTGGATTCAGTGCAGGCACCTTCCATTCTTGTTCCTATGGTTCCAACACCAATGCCAACAGTCTAACTGTGGTTTTGTTCTAAAGAATGTTAACCTAAAAGAGTGCTGAAAAATCAGACATTAAAAATAATAGGTACTTTCTAAAAAGAAACAAAGAAAATGCTTCAAAAACACTAGCCATGCAATGTATCGTTTATGTATTTCCCTTACCATAAATCTACACAGCAAGGGAATGCACCTCCTTACCCGTAATCTGTATGAACTTTGAAAATCTAAGAGAAAACAGATACTTAAGTCAGTGCCTTAGGACCATTAACGTCCAAAGAAATAAAGATAAATTTTTAAATTTCTTCTGAAAGACATTCAGGCAAAGTATAAACCCACTTTTCAGCAGATTGAAGGGCCAAGTTTTTCACTGAGGTTTTACTGTGAATTTCTGGAAGGTTTTGGTATTGTAAACCTCTGGCTTTAACCACCGATTTTTTTTTTCTGGTTTTGTTACTAAATGACAGTTGCCATAGTTTGTTGCTCTGAGTTCTGTCTGTGATTTTCCTGCCGAAGATGGGTTGAGAAATATTTAATTAACAGATGAATGCAAACTCATATATCCGTCATGACCACACCCAGGTGTGTTCAGAAAACTGAATCAGCACAGGACTAGATAATCCTTTAAAAACAAACCAGTAAAAACTGAAAATGAAGATTGAAATATGTTACATCTGTGTAAGAAAAAAAATTTAGTTAACTGGTTGTCGTGTGTATGCCTGGGATGTCATAAGCCAAATGTTGGTGCCAAACAGCACATACAAAAAAAATCAAAACAGTTGTACTACGTTCTAAAAGCCTTTGCTAACAAACCAGCTACAAAATGTCTATAGACTGTCTTAGATTTCTTTAAAAACTTGTTCCATTTCATCTTGTGAATTCAGTGCATGTGGAGATCTACTGTATTTATTTCTTGTTCAGACATTCAGATCACATCTCCCACGTAGGAAATAAACAGGAGATAGAAATCCTTGCAGAAGAGCTTCTTATCTAGAACAGAGGAAATGCTATGCTCTGAATTCCCAAGACACACTGATCACCAGGGCCTTTTAGGCAAAAGCCCTCTGTCTGACTGCTGGCTCCCAGACACCCTGACTCCTGCCAGGAAGGGGTGCTTCCAGGCTTGCGAGCCTCTTCTCTCTCCTTTGTTTCTATCATCTCATCCGTTACACCAGAGAAAAAAATCTCATTCCTTTTTAGGATCCTTTGGAGTTATCTTGATCCGTTCTACAAGATCCAGGGAATGCAGGTGTGTTTCTCCAGTACTTTTAGCGTACTGTTAGTAAAACCTTTCATATAGGTTGTTTTGAAATTTGTCTCATTTTGTCTGTTCCCTATAAGTATTCTTACTATGATGACTTGCTTTGCTTGTTTGAGTAAACTTCAGGTTTTATATTATATGGTGTACTGGCAGCTATTTTCAAGAGTACCTTTAGGACACCAGATATTTGTCACGCAAAAGAATAAGAACATTTACATGAGAATGAGAATGTAAATGTTTGTTTGGTTTTTGCCTTGCATTGGGCCATAAAGGGACAGCTTACCCTTACTAATACCAAGAACTGCATTCTCGAACTTTCTTCATAACAAGCATTGTCCTTTTCCTATACTTACTGAGGTATAGAACCTTATTATTACTGGCTCAAATATATTGTCTAGTTATGATATATCCTAGATCTTTCTTAGGAGCTATCATTTGTATTTCATCCAATTGGACTAACTGTAGTTTGTTCAGTAACATCTTTTTAAGGAATTTAAAGGCAAAGAGTATGGCAGAGCCAAGGATGCCCTGAGGCTTTAGAAGGCTATTCCTCCCTTGAAACTGAAAGGGAATCTATCTACAAGAAGTATATAAGTGTCGTGGTTTCAGCCCAGCCGGTAACAAAGCACCACGCAGCCGCTCGCTCACTCCTCCCGCCCCCCTCCGGTGGGATAGGGAGGAGACGGAGGAGAGAAAAGAAAAAAACCGGAACCTCGAGGGTTGAGACAAGGGCAGTTTACTGGGACAACACAAAAGAAAAGAAGAGAAGTTACAACAACAACAACGGTACTAATGAAAGAATATACAAAACGAGTGACGCACAGTGCAACTGCTCACCACCCGGAACCCGACGCTCCGCCGCTTCCCCCACCGAAAGCCGAGAGAGCCCCCCCAGCCCGCTCCCCATTTATATACTGAGCATGATGTCACATGGTATGGAATAGCTCCTTGGCTAGTTCAGGTCAGCTGCCCCGGCTATGCCCCCCCACCTCCCAGGTTCCTGTAAAAATTAACTCTATCCCAGCTGAACCCAGGACAATAAGTTAGACAGAAATGCATACACAAAGGTTTGTTTCCAAAATTCCTAGACACTGCCAACAGTGGTAAAAAATATGGCCAGATGTTATTGCCTTCATAAAAGTCAAATTACAAAACCTGTAAACTCACTTATTAAGTGTAAATCAAGGGGAGAAAAAACTGCATTGAGCAAATCTGAATGCGATAGCCACATGGTGCAACAACAAAACAACACAAAGTATTAGTAAAAAAGTCCTGTCAAAGACAAACCTATGGCAATTGCATCAGAACGTGTGGAATCATCCTAATATGAGGTATCTTCAGATACGTCTCTATTTTCTGTGCCTTTTTCAATGCAATAAATGCATAAAGGGCTTGCACACATGAAAACACAAAATCTTGATAGATTTAATAGCCTTTGTCTAGAAAACTTTAGTATCTGAACCAAGAAAGGATACTATGACAGGCGTCTTATTTTTATCAAGTATTCATATCACAATTAAGACCTAGGAACTAAAGCCTGCAAAATTTATATTCATCTATACATTCAAGCATTACTTCAAAACATTCACATTCTAGAAATTGTTTCTTTTGGTGCGGTTTTAGAGCAAGCTACTATAGACCTGCAAGCTATGCTGATCCACAAACTGCAGCAGCAGTTTAAGGGATAAGCAAAATAAGCAAACTTATTTTGGAATAAAACATTCACATAAGTGCTCAAAGCTACAGTCCTCAGATCCTGTGCTTGCACCAGTACTTTTCAATCTTTGTAATACCCCATTCATCATTTTCTTTGAAAGTTTCTATGTACAAACTGCATTGCTTTGGAAGTTGGTATTTGCTTCCTCAACAAGAGGTTGAGTGAGACATTGGGAACCACCTCAAGATCCTAGATACTTGCTTCAGGATATTGAGATTGAAATCAAACTTCATTGAAGAAAATATCTTCTTCCCCAAATGAACATCAGTTTTTCAGTGCTCTTAATAAAGAACTTCTCTTTGATACTACAGATGTAGTAACAAAAGTTGCCTTACTTCACGAATATTACACTATATTCAGGCACTTCCAAAGAACTTATGAAAATTGTGGACAATTCTACAGAAAAAGGAAGCACAGTAATCAGCATATCTGGATTGCAATAATTACACTACTAATCTTATTTTAACATCTATTCAGAATATATCCATGGAAGATGCAGAAAGGGAATTTATCAGATGTCCTGGACTTCACTGAATGGCATGGTAAACTTTGCATAAATTATTACCGTTTCTTCAGAAGTCAAGAGCAAGAGACAAAGAATAAAATCTGATGGAACTCCTTGATACATGATCTTTTGCACAGAGTTTCACATGAAGCTGGAAGCTTGCACAGTGTTTTAAGATTCCATTCAATTGCAGGGAATGATTTTCTTCCTGTACCACAGAATGAAGATGTTAACACACAAAGGCAGTTAGCCACAAGCCACAGTTATTAAAATAGACTGCAAAGTGAAAGAATTGCAAATTTATCTCTTGTTGTCCTAAGAGTCTGCTGCTTTTGTAAACAAATATTCAGAATCCCTCATACAAGTTCAGGATTTGTTTTGCAGGAATTTTTAAGCCCTTCTGCCACCATATTCTTGAAAGGAAAGATTTCTAGTCTTGTACTCTTTAAAATCTAGCTCAAAAAGTTATCAACTAATCCTAGCTCTGAGATATTCTACTTATTTCAGATGAGGATCCAGGAAAAAAAAAGCCTGTTTTGTCAGCATTATGAAATCTTTGGAGAGGAATGTTCATAGATTCCTCCTCTGGAGGGTCTTTTCCCATGTTTTGATATGCGCACCTATTATATATCACCAAATTCACAGCAAAATCTTGCTGGTGATTAATAGAAATTTTTACACAAATAAGAGAGGTGATTTCCACACCTTAATTAGTAGATTAATAGCATTGGTTTTATATAATTTCAATATCAATATTGTGCAATAAATTTTACCAGTTCAGAAAATACAGTGGTATCTGAATCTTATAAAATTAACTTCAGTATAATTATGTCTTTGTTTATAAGCCTTCTGTGAAATCATTCTCTTTACTAAATAATAAACAGAAAATAGCTGATGTGTTATATCATGAAAACAGTGAGTCGCTGATCCATGGGAAAGTAATGTTTGAAGTTAGACTTTTATAAAACCCTGCTTCTGAACATCACATTAACACTGGTTCAGTAAGTTTATTTTTCAGCAGTAACTTTTATATGCTTCCCTCACTTCATTTTAGTATGCCCTTTAGATGACCCAGAACCGCATCTTTGTAACTGGAATATACCTCAGTGAGTCATTTCTGAGAACACAGTTCCTGCTCAGCTAACAATAACAACTGCCAAAACTGCTCTAACAATTAGGAGAGTCAAAAAAATGCAATTACTTTTATCACCAGCTACTGATTAATTGTATTACAGCCATAACTAGCATTTGGATTAATGAACAATAACATTCTGCTACCGTAGAAAGCAACCTAAATAGTTCCAAATACAAGCTCTAAACAACATGTAAGAAAATGCAATCGTGATTTGAATCTTATGCTATCCTATGCTTTGAAAGAAAACTGGATCATGTTTTCCTCGCAAAATAAACCTATCTTTTGGTTTCTGGCTGAATTTGATCTTTTGAAATAATCGTGGTAAACTAGAGCTAGAAACAGGACAAAGGGTGTACTGCTGTTTCTCTTGGCATACAATTTTCAGAGATGAGATTGGTGTTCTCTCTTCACATGCTCAAGGTTGAAAAAGTTGTCAGGCTAGGCAGCCGGAGGGAATTTTTCTTGCTGGATATATTCATAGGAATTGTACATGTGATGGGGTGAAGGGAGGGTTTGCTCATGGTTGTAGTGTGGGACACAATCCACTTTCCGTGATTAACTTGCCTCAGCCACTAGCCAGGAGAGGCTTTTGATTCAAAGTCAATAGTAATCAAAATATACAGCTGGAAATGGACTTTAAATACACGTCACACTCCCCAGTGGGAAGTTTTGCATGACATGTTTGCTAAACCTAAAACAGTCAGTTGTACCTTTGTATTCGCAAGAAAGAGCAAGATGTAGCATAGATAACTATGTTTAATAAACGACAGTGAGTTGTTGCTGATTACAGCTGAACAGAGTCTATTCAGATCTAGCCCATCTCTGTCACCGAGTTTAGTCATACAGCCTGCAATCTGATCTTGTATGCATTGTCCCAAGTCTATGTTTTGATCACAGCATGTGATCCAATAAAGATGAATAATCATGTTACTTTGTAAATGGAGAATCCTTTAGATTTGAATAAAAGGGTGATGTAGATGAAAATTATCACTGTGCTCTCAACCATTAATTTTTTCCCCATAGAAAACATTTTAAGACAAACAGGTTTTCAATACATATAACCTGAAAAATTGCTTTACAACTAAAAACTTAACTTATCCATGTACTTCTACCTCACAAAGGCTAGAGAATTTGTCCTCACAATACCTACAAGGCGAGCCAGTATTCAACACCTTCATTTTACAGATCAAAAGCTTAAGCACAAAGCCCAGACAACTTAACATGAACATTTGCATTTATCTTAGTGGTGTTACAACAAACCCTAGATTCAAAAGCAGTGCTCAGGCACATGGATAATGTGTGAAATAGAAAAAAAAGAAACAAAACAAAACAAAAACCTTACCTACATCTCCTGAATCCCAAGGCAAAAAAAGGAAGCACCAAGCTACCTTTTTCAGTTCCCATTGTACTCAGTACCATGCTATCATGACATCTACTAACAATAAATTTTATTTCCATTAAGCGTCAAATGTTAAATATCCATTTTACACATGCTGAGCATGCAAAGTGCAGAGGAGTGCTAGCTTTCTTGAAAGAATAGATTCAGAAACACAAAATGTTTTGTAAGCCCTAAAAGAATCCCAGGTGTTTTACAACAAGCAGGTAATATCCCTGCATAGACAGGTCACTTTGCTATTACAAACAGCACAACTCTAAACTGAATGTGATGTATTAACCCTGATTCAAAATACATTTCCACCACAATACAGGCAAACTGAAATACACATCAATTTTATACTGAAACGAACAGTACTGTACCCAGTTGACAAAGCTAAGGAAAAGCTTTGCCTTAGATGTTTGTTTTTTATATGGGAAATCACTCTCTTTATCCCTAAGAAATACTTTTTTCCAATGTTACTGATCTAGAAAACATGGATTATTATCATGTGATACTGGAAAGTATGTTTTTATTTATACATTACATGTGGTGATTGATTTCTGAGTCATTATTAATCTCAAGCAAAAAAATAACTACAATCCCTATTCCAATTAACATCTCCCAGCAGTGGAACGCAGGCAGGCTCTGCCAAGTGCAGTTACATTTTCCTGTCAACCTCTTGGATGTACAGACATTTATTGGTTTAGTGGGTATAGAGACAGAAGGTGTTCCCAGTGCTAACACTAGAACTGAAAGGATGGGAGGAACAGGATGCAGGAATATACTCAAGCCTACATGCAAAATCAGGATATTCTGCTCCTTGACCCAAGGGTGGGTACAGTGCAGACTAATATATAGAGACTTACAAACCTGAATCTATGATAGCATGAGGGTCTCAAGAACCAGGCAGAAGAGACATGCTACACAGCCTTTCACTACAAAGAAATGACACCAGGAACTGACAATTTCAGCATGTCCACATTACGCATATTTACTTTAAGGCCAGGTTGGACAGGGCTCTGAGGAACCTCGTCTAATTGAAGATGTCCCTGCTCATTGCAAGGGGGTTGGACTAGATGATCTTTAGACGTCCCTTCGAACCCAAACCATTCTATGATTCTATGATTCTATTGCATGAAGTGCTGTGTGTTTTTTAAATATTTATTCTACTTACTAGCATATCTCACAGAAGATAATTCAGATCACCTTGGATTTCCTTAGCTATTGCCATTGAAAGAAATGAGTGTTATTTTTACCCTCCATAGTCTAAGTATCGTGTCAGTTAAACTTACCCTACTTCTACATTTCTATATTTTAATGATAATAAACTCTGAAATGGAGCTTTTCCCTCCCTTATTTTTGCCCCTCCATATCTATCTCCAGTTTCCTGGGATGCCTAGTCTATTCACAATAGAGTTGAAAATACAGAAGAATGATACTATAAAATACCTAGGCCTGACAAAGGTCAGGAATATGCTCAGCCATGCAGCTAGCTAAGATGCAGTCACAATTCTTCACTTTTTTTCATATTTTATGTATTTTCATGCTACCAGCAATGTTAAGAGAGCTGAGTTAGTTGATGAAAGAGACAGATGCTCTGTGTCTTTCTTATATTTCATAAGCAAGTAGAAGGTTGTGGATGGTGCGCGTGCAAGTGACGTAATGTGAAGTGAACTCATTGCAGTGTTTGCAGTTCAGAAGACATTAGGCTATTTTTCACTTCTCCCTTGATAACTTCACTACAAGGACTTAAAGAGCCAGTACACATGGCTCACTGTACAATTTTGGCAGCCTGCATCGTAGGTGCTTTACTTACATGGCTATGAAGACTGGGAGAATCACTGAAAGAATTAATTGCCAGTAAGCTTTTTTTTTTTCTCCTCCCAGAAGAGAGAAAAGGGAAGAATGGAAATCACAACATCTCACAATAATAACATTTTTTATTAGGTAGCTGAATATAATATAGATTATTATTGACATCTAATTGGTTAAAACTGTTTTTATTATTAGTGTTTATGTCCTGGGCCTGTCACTTATTTTCATGCCCAGAGACAGTCTTTATCACGAGCTAACAGACTAACCTCATAAATTTACCTGCCTATGTCAGAGAGAGAGGACTGTAGATAACAGCTCTGCACCATGTCTTCACCTGAGCCAGGAGGAAGTGTGAATAATAGAAAATATTTGAGAATTCAGGTACTTAACCTCTCCCCATGGAGTGACCAGAGAAAGCCCAGCAGCACCGATAGTGATGCTGGTGGGAGAGAGCATCGCAGCTTTGAAGCGGTGTGGTCTGTACTGCTACACTGGCAGCTGTCAGAGCAGATTTGCTTCTCTTGTGCAAAGAATTTCTCTCTCCCTCGTGCCCCTCTGTGGGAGGCATTCAAAGAGCAGGCAATCCTGTCAGGGGATTTTCCTCCCACTGCTGAAAACTACATAATGTATCAGCAAGAAAGCATGGTTAGTGTTTGCTAATGACTAACCTTGAATTCCTTCTAATGAATGCACAGTGATATATAATATTGAGAAGAAGATTCAGTACATGCAGTCTGGAAATACAGGGGGACATCAAATAAGACTAAGAGAAGAACAAAACAAAATAAGAAAATCTAAAAATGTCTCAGAATTTTGTCCAAAATTGATTTGAGTTTTTAAGATGAACTAGGGGAAAAAAGGCCTTTTTTCCAGGAAAACAGGTATTCACTCTTAAAATTTGCTTTGAGCTGCACCAGCAGGAAAAACTGAGAAACGTACATGAGCACACATGCTCACATACACAAATAGACACTCAGAGAAATAAGGAAACGCCTGGACATATCTGCATGAGCAGACTCAGCTTACACACAATTCTACAGCTCTCTGGTATCCTTCTGGTGATGCAAGGATGTTTTGTATCATGGTGTCAACATCAAGATATGGACCCTAATTCAATACTACTTTAAAGGTAGACTAAGCTTTTACAAGACTGTCTAGTAACACTGATGCCTTCTTTCTCTTTCCCAACCCTTCTCCTTCAAGACAAAAATGTTTAGTCTTCTGTTTTAGGGAAAGACTGCAAAAAGGAAAGAAAATCACAGGTATTTGTTGTTATTATAATACACTCCTCAATAGGTTTAGGATTTGACAGGCACATGCCTAAGGGAAAGGGGCAAGTTTAAAAACAGACTTTAAAATTTTTACTAGCCTCTATCTTCAAGCATTTATCTTCAAGCATTTGTCTTCAAGTCAATCTCTTGAGTTTCCATATGTCGTTATCTGGCAAAGGGCAAAACAGTTGTACCACTTCCACAGCTGCCTTCTGCACTTCCTTCTTTTTGTTAATGCATTTTCACAACAAGGAGTGTATCATCATACATATGATTCATACACAGAACACTCTTTGATGTTACTAGTTCTGGATGTATATCAGTCATTATATACTTTTTAGAATTACTCCAATAAATGAAGAAAAGTTACTACCATAAAACTGTTGGTCCTCCCTTAAATTGATTTCAGCTTTATTCATGTTTTGATCTAACTTTCTAAAATTCCAGGCCAAGAGTGATGTGACATCTGTTGAAATCAATCCATAACTACAAAACCAAAACCAATAACCATGCAGTGTTATTTCAGATCTTTCATAAGACAAACACACTACAGAAAAGATGTAATAATAAAAACCCCAACTGTTTCCTTAAAGAACACTTCTTAACACCCACTTTAGCCTCCCACAAACGCCTCCCCATTAAGTTGTTTTCGAAGCACACCTTGAAGGTCAAGAACTTATAAGGAGTGTACCTAAACCACAAGTTTGGGCATCAGAAGCAGCTAGTCAATGGCAGATTAGAACTCCATAGAAGCTAATTTACTCTGCAATGCTTGTTCTCTGAAAACTACAGTAAATTAACTCACACAAACCACGGTGCATTTGTGACTGAGAATACTTGCAGTAGCCAAGCTATCCTTTTTGCAGATAAATGACATATTATCTACAGTACCCTGCAGGTTGCCAGAACTTGAAGCTATTTCAGAACAAGAGCCACCCTGATTCAGGAACACATCCTTGTTTCAGAAGGAAATGCTCCAATAAAATCTGTGAAAGCTCAGTGCATAAATCAATGCTTTCTCAAAGATCTCAAGTTAAGAACGCTTAAACACTTATTTTTCTCAGTTACAACCACAGAATATCCAGCCAGCCGCCTATTAATCGCACCCCTGGCAGCATCACGGTGCATGGGGTTCCAGACCAAGTGAGATTTTTTAGGGTCAAAAATATTATCTTAGTTTCACTGGAAACTTCATAATAAGGGAGTCAAGGGGTCCTGAGCAAGGAGACCAGTGAGAAGCACCGCTAAATAAGTAGCTTATCTGACGGATTTAAGACAACATGCATATGAAACTCAGTAATGATTCCCTTGCCTTGGTGGAAACAAGGGGAACACAAAGTAGAGAGCTGAGAATATTGCATCAGCACAGCCCAAAGGAAACTCAGAGAATTGTAACTGAAAGGCAAAACAGGAGTATAGAGCAAAGCTTGTAAAGACCTGAAAAATATATACCTCCTCCCTCTGGTTTTAAATTACCCTGAAATTTTTCTTTCATGTGGCTTTTCCTTTCCTCTTGGAGCTTGATATTCAAGCCTTGCAAGTAAATAAGGAAAGCAGCAGTTTTAAAGATTGACACAATTTCTTTGATAAAGAGCAAGTTGTCAAAATTATGCATAGAAGCCCTAAGGCAGAAAGGAAAGAGCTTTCAATCACAGTGGTAAATAAAGTCCTTGACACAGTCTGAGTAAAGGGTCCAGCTAGCAAATTCAAGATCTAAGTTCTTCATTGTGACAGAAAAATCAAGGAAGACATACATAATTATTTTTTATCAAAACCAAACTCACAAAAGCTTTAAACCTGCTGGGGTTTAACTCCATGTAAAATATTTTATTTGGCATAGCCTCACCAATGTATTACCATGCTTTACATCAAATCAAAATGTTTCATTCACAATCAATAAAGAATAAAAACAGGTTAGGTTAGAAAGGAAACCGTAAACCATTTTGATGCTAAGAGGATGTGACGTGCATTACCACAATACAGGCTAAAGTATATTGCAGCTTCCTGCAACAAAGATTCAAAATAAAGGCGGTATAATTATAGCTACCATGGTCACAGTAGCTATTACAGTCCCAGTTTGAGGCAAATGGTCAAAGGGCTACCTCCATGCCTGCATGCCATGCTGTCAGTCCTGTAGGACACCCCTTGTGTCATGCCCTGATATCCAGGTGTGACACGTGGAGAATGGATTTGGCTTTTATCACATGCAGAGATGTGGCCCCTGCATGGGTACGCTTTTTTAATGGCACAAAGCTTTCTATGCTGCGGTTCTAATTCAGGTGGTATGGAGCTGATCCCACAGTCTGGTACTTAGTCTGTGAAATACTGGGGACAGGAATTCCATTTTAATGTCTGTTATTTAACAGATGCTGGTTAGCAAAGTAGCACAATCAGCAGAAGCCTTCTGCATGCCTCCCTGGCCATTTTCCTCTCCTATATATCCTGGCCAGATTTTACAATCAATGTCACTGTCACACAGAACACATCACAATCACAAAGCAAGTGATTTAACATTGCATAAGCTCTAACAAACAAGGAAACACAGCCTGATATTCACCACAGCCATCTTTAGCCCTAGAAATCCTGCTTTCCGAAATGAAGGGTGACCTTTTACTCCTGCTGACAGCTGAGATCTTGCATTTCCAATCCAGCCACTCCATGCAGCTAACACTTGAATACGTGAGTGAGGAATCCACCCTTCTGAAGGCAAAACTTCTACTGAAGTAAAATAAAAACATAACTGAGGTATTTCGTAAGTACAGAAAAGAGATCTGAAGCTAAACATCTTTGTTGTATATTTAGCTCAGATGCAAGATGATGAACTTCTGAAAGTTCCAGTCTTTTGGCTGTCACTAGAGGGGTTTCAACCATTAAATTGTTTTCTATTGTTTTCCATTTCCTGATTACAGTAGAAACACTTTAAAGAGTATTAGGAAAATAAAAATAAAACAGAAACTAGGGATTTCAAACAGTGGTTGTTCTTTGGCTCATAACAGGGAATAACTGCAAGCAAAATTTTCAGGCAGACTAGGCATAAAACTGTGTATTTATTTCATTTGCTTTTTCAAGCAATGAAGTGATTAAATATTCTTGTTAAATGTAAATTACTTTTGGATGATAAAGATAATTGTGTTGAAGATGTAATGATACTTTGACCCTAAGAGAATAAAAGATATGAAAATTGTCTTTTAAAAATACAATCCTCCCTCAAGGATTTGACTTACTGTCTTTGCAGTGAAATGTGGATGCTGTTCAGTAGACTGCAATTTTTGTTTCTATCAATGGGAATTGCCAGTGTTAAATAAAATACAGAAAGGTTGTTTCTGATTACCTCCTGCACAAAAGAGAAAACACTAGAAAGATAATGTAAAAGAAATGGATTATCAGAACTAATAAATTCAGACAATTTCTGTCCCCTTGTTCATACTACATAAATTTACAATACCAGGAAAAATAAAACTACTTTCTGTGTGTTCAACCTCAGAGCTCCTTTTTTAATGACAGCTCCTGTATCCAGGAATAAGGCAGTTTTTATTCAGGTTGGTTGCACGTGTCAAGGCTAATGTCGTTTTCTTTTCATATGGCAGAGCATCATAAGGACAAATAAGGGCTTCACATTACAGAAGGTTCACATTACAGAAGTTCTGGGCCATACTGAATAGTGGCTGCCAGTAAGTGACATCCTGAGACAGTGTCACAACAAGTCATACACAGAGAAGTGAGTTGAGTAACTTGCAAGTTCGATTCCTTTTTCCATTGCTTGACAGGTCTGAATGCAGCTTCAATTAATAACAGAGTCTGACTGAACAAATATCAGAATATACATTGCTGGGAAAATTCTCAAATAAGGTTAGAGCTACATTTACCAGATTAAAAATTAATAATGTCCTTATATTGATATGGTTGACTGTGTTTAAAATACTAGAAACTGAATTTTGCAACACAAAATTACATCATCATGTCTTTAACAAATGTATACAAATGTCTTGCATAAATTCATTCAGCTGTCAGTGCTTTTAGAACTACTGGTCCAGTGCAAAGGGGTTGCCATGACTACTGCTCCAGAAAAGGCCCGTTGGATCACCCCTTACAGGAAACTCTATTGCTTTTCAGATGCTACAAGCCTGCATGTTGGAAACCCCCCCCTTGCTATTTCCTCTTTCATCCCACCTCCCCTCCCACCACAGCAGGCTTCCCATGTAAGCTGAATGTCAGTGCACACGCATGTGTGGAGAACCATGCCTGCTCTTTCATCAGCTCTTCAGCTGTGACCATGTCACCTTTATTGCTCGCAAAAGGAGGAGGTAGGATTAAGACAACAGTCCTCCAGCACTGTTCTTGTGTTGCCATCACCCAGGGATATGCCTCAGAGCAGATCTACTGCCTAGGGCAGGGAAAAAAGGTAAGCAAAGATGTCTTACTTGATTCCGGCCATTGCAGAACCATTTTGCATAGAAATCCACAAGCCTGCCAAATCCACTGACCAATTTCAATCAATTTTCACCGGGGCTAGAGGTCTGACTGACTCTGGTTTGCCATAAATTTCATAAAGTTGGTAGCTGAATCGAATACTCTCAGCGCTTCACCTACAAGAGACAGAAAGTTGGGCACCTGCTACTGGGGCAAGCCGTGGCCTGCTGGGCAGCCAGTGCACGACCCCTGGGTTTGTAGCCGCTGCCTGGGCCGGTTGCCACTAGCCAGAGTCCAGATTTCATCAGCCCAAGTCCCCCCCAGTAACCGTGCAGGGAACATGGCGGGGAGTCCCAGCATCTCAGGTGTGGGCTGAAGGGAAAAAGAAGGCAGCTGGAAACACCTGAGTCAAGGGGCACTGAAAAGGTAGCAAGGGTGCACAGGGGAAACTTAGGCACTGGGTTTTTTTCAGTGAGGAGTTACAGAAGGAAGTACAGAACTGTTTTCTTAAGTTCGGCTGATTTGATTTAAAATTTCTTCCACGTTAAAATAAGAGTGTCCTTCCAAAACTCCTTTATTAGGAAAAAAGCCAACTAGACAATATGATAAACACGCTTACCTAAAAAATGGGAAATTTACTCTTAAGTTGTTTACTTAGAATCAGCCAGAAAAAGGACTTGATACCTTAACACTGATAATCACTGTGTACGCATCCCAGCAGTTATTGGTTCCCTTTGAGGTTCTGTTTTTGTTTTTAACTAAAAAGTACATCCTGAGAAATTCTCCAACTAAACACCCACAGATATTTTCAGTTTTGAGTGTTTGTATTTTCTAACAGGAAAAAAATGCATAGATATTCCTGACAGGTTCTAGCAGTATCTTTTCCAAAGATTTTTGCAGTTAAATTGAGGCTACAGACTTGTTTCTTTCTATCATAGGGAGTCATCAAGAAGCAATGTGACTTTTCAATAAAGCAAACCTTACAAGTCATAATGACTTAAAAGGAATCATAAGTAAACGAGAAAGAAAAACATTTAAGTAACTTGAAGTTAATATGGTGCTTTGGTGAACTATGAGCATTAGGAGTGGAACAGTTGAAAAATGCCATGTTTTTAGTGTTATAATGTTACAGAAAATATTTTAAACAATGACCTCCCACAAATGTCCCACAGTATACTTGTCCTCCTGAACTACCATCCTCTTCACAGTTTTCAACTATATTGTCCAGGAATCTTAGTGACGAGAACCTCACACTTTCTTTCATAATAAATATAAATAACATAATAATATAAATATAACAAGATTTACTGAAAGAACCCCATACCCAGACTCAAGAATATGCAAAAGTCTCCTCCCCTAACGCCTTCCAAATATCAACTTCTAACAATTACCTTAAGTCTTCTTTAAGTTGTTAATAATCATGCAGCTCCAAATGAAGCTTTGCATGCATTCAGAAAGTTTTATGAGAAAAAATGTAGGGATTTGGGAGACTTACATTTTCCCTTCCATTGTCATAACAACAGCATCTCTGAAATGTTTTCATTTATTAGTCATCTCATCTGAGATTCCCTGAAAATATCTCTCCAGTGTTGTTCTAAACCGGCTTGAATCAGAAAAATATAGTGGTTTTGGTGAGGGTTTCTTGCTTTAGATGAGAACAGGTGTGGTCCACAGTTTCTTGAACGATGGACTCAATTACCACCAGCCTTGTTGACATTTTAAACTCACTAATGTGAATATACTGTTCTGGAAAAATCTTTCCTAATTATATATTCTCAAAAAATCTAGTATTCATGAAGTTGCAAGCATCAAACACTTTCCCAGTCAATGTTAACACCAACAGACCAACTCCAGTATTTGCCAGGATTAACACAGAGACTTAAAAGTATTCTGTTCTGGTACGTACTGAGAGAACAGGGATGGGAGAAAATTTGTTTGCACATTCTGTGGGGGTTTTACTGCTTCATATCCCTGCAGCCTTGCACACTCTTCAGATTCATATTTCTCTGCATCAAAATGGAGGACACAACTGTAGTACAACCATTTCTGCCTTCGACTGCCTGAACAGGGTGGCCACTGACTAACAGCTAATAAGGTTTTAAGCTTCCAGAGCATAATCACGATCCGCTTACCAGCTGTCACAGGAACTGTCATTTCAATGCTGTTGCTCTAAATGGCTGGGGGACTTAGCAGAAATTCCAGAAATGTGTCCTTTTCTTTTTGCCAGACTCGCTCATAAGCTCCAAACTGCATCATGTTCTGATTTTCCAACTCTTCAGGAGCATAGGACCAACCACTAGAAACAGCATTTCACTACAGGTGGAGCTGCTCACTAAATAAAACACTGGATTCCCGAACAGCATCTGTATTCCTGGTTTCATCTTAATCAAAGCATAACCAGGCACTGGCAAGGGGGTAGCTGTTTCCTTGGAATTCACATTTGAGAGAATTTAATTAAAAAAAAAAACCCAAAAATTATGAGATGATAAATTAACAAAAATATTGTGGCGACTAAATCCTGTGTTGTCCTATTTCCTTGAGTACTCTGCTGCCATCTCATAAGACCCAGTAAAAATGTCATAAAACCAAAGTGCTAGACAGTAATTCAAAGAGCACTGGCACCTACATACTGGATGCCAAGACTTTTGCCAGTACAACTCCTGATTGTTACATGAAGTACTGGCAAAAGGGATCACACATATGCCATAGCAATGTGTATATGCATATGTCATCCGATAGCCTATCTCTGAAATTTTCTAGCACAGGCACACCATTAGGAAATATTTTTAACCCCACACTTAAGGTCCTGTGGGGGCTAATGAAAAAAGTTTAAGCAACTCTGTAGCTAACTGTATTGGGTTTGTGTGGCAAGGTTTTGGTAGCGGGGGGGTTACAGGGGTGGCTTCTGTGAGAAGCTGCTAGAAGCTTCCCCTATGTCTGACAGAGCCAATGTCAGCTGGCTCCAAGACGGACTCGCCGCTGGCCAAGGCCAAGCCCATCAGCGACGGTGGTAGTGCCTCTGGGATAACTGATTTAAGAAGGGGGGAAAAAGTTGCTGTGACACAGAAACTGCAGCTGGAGAGAGGAGTGAGAACATGTGAGAGAAACAGCCCTGCAGACACAAAGGTCAGTGAAGAAGGAGGGGGAGGAGGTGCTCCAGGCGCCGGAGCAGAGATTCCCCTGCAGCCCGTGGGGAAGACCATGGTGAGGCAGGCTGTCCCCCTGCGGCCCACGGAGGTCCACGGTGGAGCAGATATCCACCTGCAGCCCGTGGAGGACCCCACGCCGGAGTGGGCAGATGCCCAAAGGAGGCCGTGACCCCATGGGAAGCCCACGCTGGAGCAGGCTGCTGGCAGGACCTGTGGCCCTGTGGAGAGAGGAGCCCACGTTGGAGCAGGTTTTCTGGCAGGACTTGTGACCCCGCAGGGTCTTACGCTGGAGCAGTCTGTGCCTGAAGGACTGCACCCCATAGAAGGGACCCACGCTGGAGCAGTTCGTGAAGAACCGCAGCCCATGGGAAGGACCCATGCTGGAGAAGTTCCGTGGAGAACTCTCTCCCACGGGAGGGACCCCACACTGGAACATGGGAAGAGTGTGAGGAGTCCTCCTTCTGAGGAGGAAGGAGCGGCAGAAATAACGTGTGATGAACTGACCGTAAACCCCATTCCCTGTCCCCCTGCGCTGCTGGAGGGGTAGGTAGAGAATCTGGGAGTGAAGTTGTGCCCGGGAAGAAGGGAGGGGTGGAAGGAAGGTGTTTTGAGATTTGGTTTTATTTCTTATTACCCTACTCTGGTTGATTGGCAATAAATTAAGTTAATTTTCCCCAAGCTGAGTCTGTTTTGCCTGTGACAGTAATTGGTTGAGTGATCTCTCCCTGTCCTTATCTCGACCTACAAGCCCTTTGTCATATTTTCTCTCCCCTGTCCAGCTGAGGGGGAGGAAGTGATAGAATGGCTTTGGTGGGCACCTGGCCTCCAGCCAGGGTTAACCCACCACACTAACTAACTTGCTCAATTGACTACATTGCAAAACAAATGCCAAAGGATCCGTTTCTCTTAACAGCATAATGTGAACCTGTCACTATACACATATAAATAATAAAATAAAGTCTGGTAAATCAATAAGCATACATTGCTTCTTAACCACACTGAAAAATGAATGCATGTCCAAGTGAAGGAGAAACACAGAAGCGGAGGCTATAGGCACCTTATATTTTATTAATGATCCAGTCAGCTTAATCATTCAAGACACAATAATAGCTGCTCTTCCTAGCATATTACAGTCTTCTAGGAAAGAAGGATTAGCATTTCTGGCGTTTACACTAAGCAGCTACTGACTAATCATGTTTTGTTTCAATGCAGTTTTGTCAAAGGGTGAGTGGGTGCTCTGAGATTGTCAAAGAATTGCTTGAGACTGGTGGAACTGTAATAACTAAGAAAAAACATACATATCCCACACACCCATCATTCCTACACAATGTATGACATGTTATCCTTTGCTTTTGGTAAGAGCCCAGTCAGAATTTCTGAGTGAGGCGCTTCCTATAAACTCAGAAATCATTGAAGGTTAAATTGATACAAATTCCCCTTTTATATGTTTAAAATATGTATATTGAAATAAGTAAAGAATGAATAGGGGAATTCTGAATAAAAGTAGCTTTGAATACTTCTAGGACCATTGTTCTATCTTCTGCCCATACATACAAGAAAATTCATATACACACTGATTGTTTTAGCTAAGAACACTGTGGACAAAATTTGTTTCTGAAGTGCATGGGTTATAACATGCCTATACAGGATCTATTGATTCTCCGAATCATCAAAACTGTTTCCGGAAGCAACAGATAATTCTGACTATGCATAATCCTATCTGGATAATTCCACTATTACATCTAAGTAATAATATACATGACATATATGTCCGTACATCATCACACAAAGAAGCAAAACTAACTGGGGAAAGTTCCGTGTTATCATAGCTCATGGGAACTTCAGCTAGTTTGTTCTACCATCTAGAAACACACAAGACCACATAATATTATTTTGACTAGTCCTTTAGTCATTCAAGTATGCACAAAAATTCGATTTCTATTGCAGATAAGGGACAGGCACATAAGAGCTTTGCATCTTTTACACGCGAAAGCCTCTCTCAGCTATTTAATGTAGAGAAAGAGTGTGGGCATGCTATGGGTAGTACAGTATGACTAGCCAGCTGGTATGCAACTATCAGCTGGCCAGCTTATCATGCAGGAAGGTACGTGCAGTCAAGTCTGTCTGTAGGTAAGCTGAAATCAGCCCTAAATCAAGATTCCATGCCTTGGTCCTACAACCTCTCCTCACAGATTAAAACAATGACACACAGGCTTTACTAGGTTGCCCAGGATATCAGTTCCCCCAAACAAAGCAAATTTAAAGGTTAATGTGGAACCTGAACTCTTGTCTTCTTGACATTTCCTTTAAGTGTAAAAATAAAAAAAAAAATTATCCAGTACTACACATTTATGGTCACTTTCAGGAAGTGTACTGGGTCTGCCCTTTGCAACTCTGGCAACAGACCAAGGCTGATTCAACGTGAACAACATTAAATGCAAACTTTATTTCTGTGAAACCAACGAAATTGGTTGTATTTTTTTCCCTGACAGGAGCCCAAATGTTAACCTATTTAACGCTTTGCTCACAGAGTTAAGAAAAATCTTTTACTTTGTGACAAGTGTCTCTTTTTTACTGCCAGAACAAAATGTTCAAATGAAAACATTCTTAATATCTTAGCAGAAATTTTGATGACAGAAGGTCCATGGTAGCTAAACCAGGACTGAAAACCTGTTACACTGGGGGGGGGGGTTGGGTGTTGCAACTTTAATTCTGCAGCAAATACAAAGGCTTGGGTAGTTTTCACTTTCTTACCATAAATCTATTTTAAAGGAATTTAGAATAGAAGCTGTTCTAAAGATGCTTCTCACTTTCCAGAAAACCAGTCAGATTTCATACTTTCCATCAAATCTGTCACATTGTGAGGTGAATTGTAGGTACCACATTGGATTGCTTTAGTCGTATCATGTTATGGTTCATTGTGATATGACAACACATGACAAATGAAGCTAACAACTCTTGACATGCCAGATCACCTCTACCCCATTGCGTTTCAGAGATTTTATTTTAGTTTTTACTCCTACACAGTACATAGGATCATGATTCAATCCTAAGCTTGCAGGTTGGAAGGGACCTCAGAAGCTCTCTAGTCCAACCTCTTGCTCAGAAAAGGGTGAACTACAGGTTCAGACAAGGTTGCTCAGGTCTTTATGCAGTCAGGTCTTGGACAGAGACTGCACAACCTCTGCGGGCAACCTATTCCGGTGCTTGACTGTTCACCACGTGGAAAAAGAGTTTCTCTATATTCAGCCTGAACCTTGCATTTCAGCTTGTGCTCTTGTCTCCCATCCTCCCACCATCTGCCACTGTGAAAAGCCTGGCTCCATCCTGTTGGTGACCTCCTCGTAGGTACTGGGCAACTGCTATTAGGTGTTCCCCCTCTCCCAAAGTCTTCTCTTGTCCAGGCTGAGCAAAACAGATTCCCTCAACCTCTCTTCACTCCCCAGAGCTTTGTAGTCACTCTCAGTAAGCTCGAGCTCTCCCCTGGCAGTGTCACTGGTGCCCACATGGACACAGAACAGAGCTAAGAGTCTGAGGGCCCCACAAGCCTCTGTGATCTCTCTGCGGGGTCCTGGATGCATGCCCCTGGCCAGCAGAAAACCTCTCAAGATGGCATGGTCAGGTCTGCAGAGAACCTTACGTCCCCTGCAGGCCCAAGTCTCCCCCCCACAACCACCTGCGGCTTCCTCATGGTGTTGGTACATGGTTCAGACTTGGACAGCCCTGATGCTTCCCCAGACCTGCCTTTCTACCCCTCACAGGTAACCACTCTCACGGGCCACCAAGCCTACCCTGCAGTCACAGGTCTGTGGGCAGACAAGCAGCTGCCTCTCTGCCACCAGAAGTCACAGGTCTCCAGCCTTCCCCATAACAGGACCCTCCACATGCCCCCACACTGACCACAGCCTCTTACTGACCCGCCATCCATGTGGGTCAGCCTCTCCTCTCCGCAGGGCCTCCATGAAGATCCCCATGTCCTCTGACAGCTTCTCCTCGCCTGGGCAGCTCCATGGGCAGGCTGCCCACCTCCCGCCACCCCTGTCACCCACCTCTTCCCCATAATGACAGTAGGAACTCTTGACTGAACTGGTGCTGTGTTTCAGCCTGGAGGTTTTAAAACTGCTTTTCATTATATCTGGAAGGTTGTAAAATAAAGTGCAGAATGAAGTGGCACATGCAGAAGTGATAAATGGTGGTCAGCAAGCAAGACCATTGATCACCTGGAGGAGCAACAGAAATAATAAATAATACACTACGTGCTACACGTGAATAATTGAGTATGTTGTAAATAATCACTGAAACTTTTTAAGGGTTTTTTTTTTGTACATTTTTTTCAACTGTTACTAGTAAACATTAACCTGAATACGTATAAAACACAACAGAAGGAAAAGCACAACTCACAATCAAAGGAGAAAATATTCTGAAGATTAAAACCTTTGATCAGTATAAAATTAAGTCACTTTGAGTTTGCAGTACATTTCTCAGTAGTCCTACAGAGGGTCTGTCAATAATTCTGTAGAATTTTTTCCAAAATATTACATTTTTAAGAGTCCAGAAAGCAATCCATTCCCTGCAACAGATCACAACTCTGGTCTGTGGAGAAGTCTGATGTCTTGTTTTTTTCTGTATCTCATAGCATGCATGCCACTGATACAGACATAGGTAAATAGGGTGGATGAAATAATGATATAACCATGATTGTACCCAGACCATGAATGAATTTGTGTACTCTTTTAAGTTCAGGCAATATTATGTAGCTGCCAGCCCTTCACTCGAAAAAATAAACTTGATAATCTAAACAAGATCTAAAAAAAAAAAAAAAAAAAATCTAAATCTTTTTGCTCCTGATCAGTTTTTTTCTGTTTATTTGTACTTATCTCACACTTCAGCTAATACAAAGCTACAAACATCAGTATTCAGGCTTCAAATAGCTTTCAGAGAGGGTGGTTCTAGTCTGCATCTGTTTATCATTAGACTACCATGCATCAGTTGCCAGAAAATAGAATTTAATTTGATTATTAAGAGTTTCATACATTCAATTTTTCAAGTACTATGTTGCTACAGAGAAATCAAAATGAAGAAGTATTTGTACCTTCATAAAGCCACCATAGCCTTAGAGAGGCCTCTGCCATTAGAGTTACTAGTACACAAATCCACACACTTAGAATCAGATCTAGGACCAGATCTCAAACCTGCACACCTGAATATGTGTGATCAAGTTGTCACACATTTAGGGCCTTTTTTCTCTTAAAAATCCAGCTATGAAGTTTAGATCTTAGACAAGTTTTTTAGATGCAAGAAATATGAAATATTAGAAAAACTCAGACAAAACTTTGGCAAATTACACTTTATAAACTGACTGGAAAAAAATTTTAAACATTGTTCTCATATGGCCATAACATTTAATTTTTAAAAATTACCTTTGGGGACAGCAAGAAGATACAGTTGTACTGGGCGAGAACCTTAACAGTGAAAGGGCATAGGAGTATTTCAACTAGTACTATATAAAATTTAAATAAGATGACTGATGCACAGATTATCTGTAACTTTGTCATAGGTCTAAGTGAAGGACCATATGCTGGAAAAACACAAGAGAAAACTCCAGAGTCAGAGCAGGCTTTGATGTCAATTACAATGGAGATGGAGCAACAGGGGAAAACACTAAAATGATGTCTACTCATGTTCACAGAATCACAGAATCATCATAGAATGGTTTGGGTTGGAAGGGACCTTAAAGATCACCTAGTTCCAACCCCTCTGCCATGGGCAGGGACACCTTCCACTAGGCCAGGTTGCTCAAAGCCCCATCCAGCCTGGCCTTGAACACTTCCAGGGATGGGGCATCCACAGCTTCTCTGGTCAACATGTTCTACTGCCTCACCACCCTCATAGTGAAGAATTTCTTCCTTACATCTAATCTAAATCTATCTTCATTAACCTGGAGAAGTGGACCACAATTTGTCTCAGAAAAATAACTGTCTGTTTTTACTTATTCAAGGGGTTCACTTGAAGGCAAGGGATGTGAAATGACATGCACTGAGATTGCTTAGGTAGAAATCCAGAATTTTTTCCTTTGCCCCCACCCTTTTTTTTTTTAAATATAGCAACAATTATGCAGATTATAATAAAAATGAAGTTTACCTGGAAAATTCAGATTATTTTTCTGAAAATGAAAAGCATGTGTTCTATCCGTGTCAGTCTCTGATATGTTTGTAGCTTTGGGCACTTAACAAATTAGTCATGTTAATCATATGACTCTCCAGAGACTTGTTTTTTCCACCAATTAAAAGGGAGTGTAAAGAAACATGGGTTTGTATTTTAAGAAATGGTTTCACTGAGTGAGATAATGACCTGATTTAAATGAGACCAGGAAGAAAATGCGATCTTACTGTGGATGAGTATTAAATCCTGAAGGACATCTTGAGAAAGTTAAAAATTGTCAGTAAGTAAAATAAACTTATAAAAAAGACAGTTGTAAATAATGCAAATACGAATTCTTCCTCTGCTTGGGTGAAAGAGAGGCTAGTGGCCAAAATTATGTCGGGAAGAAGAATCTCTAAAGCTAGTGGTTTGGCTTATCCATCACTTTTCCCACATGATCCTAGGCCTCCTGTGAATTTTGGAAAGTGAGGGAAAATTAATACTGTCAGCACTGTCAGTAAGATCCTTTAGATGCAAGAGGAACGAGGAGGGGTTTCAAACTATAGGCCCCTGGCAGGATAATGTTTTAACAAATTTAGATATGTGACTCATTTTGTCAGGAAGAACAAAGCCCTCAAAATCACCATTTTTACTATGTCCCTTTTAATGCATACAGCAAGTTGCAAAGTATCTCAGCAGCCTCCAAAGTCCACATCTTTGTATAAAACTAAAATATTAGTTATTGCAAGGCACTTAAGATCTTCTCAGAGTTAGAATAGTGTTATAATGTTAATAATTTAGATTCACAACTTTCCTTTCTTGTCGTTGCATCTTCATCAGATTTCCCCCAAATATATATTATTTTAGAATGTGGGGATTGTTTAAAACCAACATACCACTTACAGATTTTGTTTCCCCTCCTGAGCTTCCCTTCTTCTGCTCACACTTGTGCATTCACTGACCCGAACAGTTTGAAAAAGTATTTTTACTTTACAAGTATAAAATTAAATACTGGTGCCTATTAAAGCCAATGTTGAAAATAGTACAGATACTAACAAAGTCTTTTAGTTATCACTATTTCTGTTCAATTCAGTAGGAAAACTTCCAGCTTATTTCAATGAGATCAGAATCAAAGTTGTGATTCTGAAAGTCTCATAGTGCTGCTTAGAAAACAGCTTCGCGTTCTGAGGCCTTCATTTTCAATTCTGGAAGAGCAAAAGTATGGTCACGCGGTTAACATTGAATATGTTAGTCTCCTATAAAATGTTTCCTTCCTGAATTTTTTTAAATAACTATTGTACTTACGATTTCCAAAGGAATCAGCAGCTGTGTCTACCTTAGCAGGTAATGCAGACCAGTAGGAATAGATCAATAAAGCTAAACAGCTGAGGTCCATACTCTGCACACCAGAGCTGTTTTATTTTGGATGTTACGCAGTGAATTGCATGCCCAGTAGTAGCAGGAGTGCATTCTATGGGCTCCCAGGTCACATCTTCCAGTTTAATTTTATCCCAAAGAGGTTCATTGTATGTGGTCCAAGACTGCTGTGAGATGTGAGCCAAGGTTCAGTATGGGGGAATGAGCAGGAGATCTGTTTCAAATGCACACTCCTGATCCAAGCCCAGACATTAATACCAACCTTCCCAGGTGTTCCCTCATTATCTTTATTTCAGTGGAAAGTGATTAACTAATTTCATTACACTGTTTGTAAGTAATTTGGGCCTAGGGGAGGTAAAAGACTCCTAGTGTCAACATACAGAGTAATAAAACTAAACAGTGTTATTGCTTCTCAGGGTACTTTTAGAACAGAGTGCATTTTATAGATCTGAAGCATTTGAATTTTCTGTCCCACAATGGTATCAAGTATCATCAATATATTACTTATGGGAAAAAAAAAAAAAAAACAAAACCAGGTACTAGAATAAAGAAAAAAATGTGATTTTTGCATCTGAATCCCTTTTTAGTTGCTTATTTACTATTTTAACTTTCTGTTTGTTTTCTTTTAATAGTGACAGTCTACTTATGCACCTGGAAAATGCACGTTCTTTAGTTATTTAAGTTCCTACTACACCTAAAAATATACAAATATATGTATAGTTTTATTACTCTTATACTGACATCCTGTTTTGCCATTTTTTAAGTTAACAGAGGTACATGTAGGAGGAGACAGAGAAAATACATGTTATCAATAAAATAGATATTCAAAGAGAGCTTTGCATTGTATTCAGAAGATATATGTGATTGTGAATGCTAATAAAGAGCAAAAGAAAAATAACTAATTAAGCTTCTAGATTTGCAAAGTACGTATTTGCAAAATGAAGAATTGGTTAAATGGAGATTGAAAATCTCAATAAACAGATAGTGAAAGATATTAGAGTGGAAAAAAGGACAGATTAAGAAGATGGGGGGGCTGTCATGGAAGTGGAAGGTGGAAAGAAAAATGAAAGTAACTATAAAAAAAGCTCAACTGGACTGTGAAAGAAACTAAAAGAAAGTGTTTGGCCAATTTAGTAAAAAAAGAATAAGAAGAAAAGGACTGGGGCATCTTTTCAGTAAAGACAGCCTGGAGCCTGAAGCTAATTGAGGTTTATGACTTGAATCTAAATGAACACTTTGCATCAGTTTTCCATAAGGATTATGGTGTCCAATGAGGTGTCAAAGGTGCGAGGGCAAATACTTTGAGTATATTGAAAATGAAATTACACCAACAGTAAGATCAAAATGCAGAGGACTTACATCTCCTGAGTAAACCACATAATCTCCATCCCTGGACACTAAAAGAATCGAGTATAATTTTAAATCACCTATTAAGGCTATTAATAAATCTATCAAATCAGGAACTAGGCACAGAATTAACGAACAGCAAGCATAGGAATAATAGCTGAAAAAAGGAAATGTGATCTAGGCAGCTGTATGTCTCATAATGTGACCTTAGTAATAGGCAAGTCTCAGGTACATTGTGTGCAGAAATATTAATTATAGATATAGAAGTAAATAGAAAAAAGGATTAAATATTACATTGTTTTTTCATTGCTATATTATGACAGACTAATCAGGCATCTTTGGTTGATAAATGAATCTGCTGAACTAAGAAAGTACGCATCTAACTCTTCTTAAGTACTTCTTGTGATACCATGTAGGAATTATTAGCTGCTTATGGGAAGGTGGAACTGCTAGAAGAGGAGGATGGCACAGGGATGACAACGACTTCTGTCACCGTTAGGTTGGCAGGTTACTAACGGAGTTTCATGCTGACCAGTCTTGGTGGCAGAGCCCTGAGAGCATCCTGCCTCCAGGAGGTCTGGCTGCCAGGGCTCAGGGACTGCTTAGAGCCAGCACACCTGAGGGCTCTCCCTTTTCCCTTGGTGACCTTGGGCAGCCCAGCGATCGCTGGACTGCATCTGGTTGCCCCCACCAGACCTGCTTGTCTCAGTTGGGTACTGTGGCCCCTATGAGGAAGCCACTGTGCTGGCTGCGTTCCTGCGCTTGGCTCCCGTCTCACCTTCCCTTGCAGAGCAGCGAGTCCCCACTCCTCCCTGACCCCTGGCAACAATCCTCATGTTCCTAGAGTGCAGAGCCCTAATCTCCTGCTTATCTCCCCAGCCTTCATCTGGATCAGGAACCCCATTATCTTGTAAGCACTACAGCCAAACCCGACATCAGGATTAAATTCACTGTCAATTTTTTCCCTGCCCGTGAGCACCCACTAGAATAATCTACTACCCATGCTGGTCCCCATTGCATTTGCAATAGAAAATCATCACAAACACAGCTGAAAGTAATCATTTATGCAGGTTAGGTTATTTGACAAAGTAAAACCACTAAGTATTTGAAAAGTATTTTTGCTTTGGTGTGTATCAAAACACTAGAAAAAAGAGGGAGGTAAAACCACAAACAGATACATTATGAAAAATGTTAAGTTGCAGGACTCAGTGACCAAAAGATTGCGCTTTGAATTTTAGAGATTTCCCTGGGAATTTAAATAAGGACTTGTTATTTAAAATTGCACAAAATAAATAAAGGCGTCAATAAATCACATGCATATATAGAGTTGTGCTTTAATCTCAGCATTCTGGTAACTATATTTTTTCTTAATGCCCTTACATATTTGATCTGTATCTGTATAAAATATACAATTTTGCTTTCCAGACCTATATTGCTTGATGAATTATCAAAGCCTTTTGGCTTCTAAATAATAGCAATGTTCTATCAAGCAGCATACTGTGACTGTAAGGATTAGATAAATTTCACAGGTGAATTTTAGTCACTACAGGTGCAGATAAAATTCAAATCTATTACTATATCAGGAGAAGATCCCCAAAATAAGCAGTTAATGCAACCTGAATCATGCCGATATTGCATGCTTTATGAGATGTTGGTCTAAAACTGGTGTATTTATAAGGCTGAAATATTTTCCATGTTCATTACACTAACAGGAAACTGACCACTGATGATATAAAACCTAAGGTGTCTATAAAAGATGACAAATTTACATCTTCTGCTAGTTTTATGCTTTTCCTCCATGCTGTAACTGTACTGAAATAGAGCTGGGGTTAGAGAAATGGAAGAGTAACCATTCTCTGAAATAGTGGGAGTTTTGAAGATGTTGTTGCTGAAGTAGGCTGATGTGATCATTGACACTGAATTTGTGGAAAAGGCAATAGGGCAGTAGCATAGTAAGGGGAAGAGAATGAATATGGAAGAGGGAAGGCATGAGCAGTCAAAAAGAACTAATTGTAAGTAAAGACACAGGACCATTTCTTCCGGTTTTTGCTATAAAATTAAGAAAAACATCAGTAGTACTTCAGGTTACATTGAGCAAGACTGTATTAATTTCCTCAGTCATCCAGAGCCTCTTTTGGGACAGAGTAAAATATGCCATTTGAAATGCAGTCTTAGTTCTACACAAAGAATGAAAACCTAGTTATGTTTTGAATAGAAGATGTTTAAAAGGCCAGGTATGAATTTTTTTTCCAGGGAAAATTTCACATCAAACCATTTTCCAAGCAACAACTTCCTTGTAAAGGTCTATCTTTGACTTTCTCTCACTACAACATATGTTGGAGAAGTGCATGTGGAGTGTAGCTTAGCAAATATGCAAAAAAATGTAAAAGCTTAATCATCTAAATTTGTATACGTTTTTTCTTGGAATATGTCTGAAATTCAAACAGTTTCCTTTCTCATCCACCATATTTATAAAAATGAATTCTGGAGAGTTCTGTAGCCTACCTACTATCATTCTACTCCCCAAATCATTCTGCTGAAAACAAGCAGAGATTATTTCCTAGACTGCAGTATTTGGCGAGTAGCAACTACCTCAGAGAAATTGCATTTTGTTGATGTATTGCAGCAATACCTCATCAGAGCAAAACTATTCAAGCATCATTCTGGAGACAGCTTTTCCGTATGGCCTTTTTCTTACTGCTGTTTAACATTGTCATTTTTTCATAAGAGAGGTAGATGGAAAAATACAGAAAGCACATTCGTCTAGTCACAAAAGCGTCATCCCTTCAAGACCTTTTTGGCATTTTTGTTTTGTTTTGTTTTAGTATTTTCAGTAAAATTGTGCTTCATGTGGCAATGTATTGTAATAATGAGAGCAAGCGGGCACTGAAGAAGGCAGAAAAATTAAAATGGTGCCCAACAACTGAGTGATATTGGGGGGGGGGGCAGGGCATGCAGAGGGAAAACATACAAAAGGATTTGTGGAATAAGTCATATACAATCACAGAATCATAGAATCATTTAAGTTGGAAAAGACCTTTAAGATCATTGAGTCCAACCATAAACCTAACACTGCCAAGTCCACCACTAAACTATGTCCCTAAGCGCCGCATCCACATGTCTTTTAAATAGCTCCAGGGATAGTAACAATTCTACATTAGTAGTTAAAATGACTGTGGTAGAGCTAAGAATTTTTAATTTTTCTGGTCAATTACTTTTCTCTAATTTTCTTGAGTTTATGCTAAATAACTGCTATACAAGAGGATCAGCACCTAAACAAGAGAAGTATACTTTTTTTGAAGAGGCAATAAGAAAAGTTGTAAAAGGTGGGGAAATATTTTTTTCTTCTCGATGACCCTCACTGTATCAAATAAGACAGTTTAATCAAAAAAATCACAGTTCTTATTCAAGTCACTTAACTGTATTAATCACCCCAACTTAAGACCAGTACAAGCTATACGTTGTACATTTTTATCAACAGTTAGTCCCAGGTATCCCTCCCTTCCAAAATTCATTATTTCAGTAGCCGTTATAAAGACAGGAAAAGGGCAGAAATAGGTACAGCAATGAACAATAATTTTATCCGCTACATAGTATAATGCACAAGAGGAACAATCAATTCTTTCCTAGAAACTAACCTTGTTGGTGCAGAATAGCATCATCAAAATTGTGACTACCTAAGGCACAGCCCTGGTAATATCTTAAGGCATTGTGGTCCTGTCTGTTTTCAGACCCTCTGGCAAAATACCACAATTGTAAAAGTCTAGGAAAAAGGTACACAAGATTTTTTATCTCTTCTTTTGGAGCAATCTAATCATGGATTAACTTGCCATTAGCAGTCAGTCTCAAAAAATGCTTTATACCTGCTAAAAATGTGTACCATTTATGGGATCCTGAAGCCACTGGCTAAAAAAATATTAGAGCCTTGTGGGGAAAATACATTTTCCAGATCATTATTCCTGAGGACTTCCAAAAATTTATCACTCAAGTCAGGAAAAAATACACTGTATAAGCCTCCTGCACAAATATAAACTGCTATAGATAGGACATACATATATAGTAAGTGTACTCTGCTATTCTTTCAGTAAAGATACAGTGCTTTTCACCTTAATAAATCTTCTTGGGTAGCAACAAGATATAACAGATAGAGTTATTCTGTCAGACATAAAAATGGTGTGAGGACTGAAAATCTATGCATTCTGTAATTTATGATCTGCTGCCTAGCAGCAGCCTAGATGCTTCAAGAAGGTATTTCTGTCTCAAGGTACTTTGTAACTTCAGAAAGATTCCTTGAACTTCATAAAAAGTTTGAGTGTCTGCCCCTCAGAAAGCAGTATTTTCTTTAGGGTATTTGCATGTTCTCATCCTTAGGATTTTCCTTCTCTTGTTTAACAGCTATTTAGCATAAGATTTATAGAAAACTGCTCATACATAATTTTTTTGCTGGGATTTCATAGCAAATAGAGGAGGAAAATAAGCCCGGATATGTTATTTAAATTGGCTTTTTTTTTTTTTTTTTGTCTTCTTGGTGACTTTTTCAAAGCTTGCGTGGGATCTTGTGAGATATGGGAAAAAACTGCAAAGCAACATAATGATTCATCATGGAAAGCAGAAGAGAGTTCATCCTGCATAGATGAAGAAAACAGTAGACTTGAGTTTTCAACGAGTACTTCACACAAATATTTTCTAATGAATGTTTCTTAAACCAACTATCCTGATTCTTCACTGCTAAATATAAACTAACAAAAATGGTGCTCCCAGGATATCTAGGTTTTAGTACTTGGTATGTTCAAGGAGAATATAGCAATGACATTTTTACATTTACCAAGGTGACTGTAATAACTGCAACTTTCCCAAAATGATCAGCTGACAATAAGTCAGAAAAAAATGAAAACAGTTCTGCCTCCTATCTCAAGCAGAACAGAAGGGTAGGAGGAAGTCATTAAGTTCAAAATGATCGCCTTTAAAGCTGTGTGTTATCTAGTACATAGCAGAAGGCACCTGAAAAATACCAGGACAGTATTTCAAAAGGAGGTAAAAATGTGAAGTGTTGAGTTTTTACCAGCAAGGAACTGACCAAAGTCACGACCTTGTTCCATAGGAAGCACAGGAACTCTTACAGACATGCATCTGTGTAAAACAAGAAATTGTGCATAAGACTGCCCTTCTGTGGAAAGCAGATATTAACCCAGATACTCCCATATTAAGTTTTTTCTTCAGGTTCATTTCTCACAGGATGCATACACATGCATACATATATTCACACACATAAGAACTATTTCTAAGCTCACAAGAAACTGTCCTTATGGTTTTAAATCTTTACCCTGGACCTCAGGGTGTTTTGCATCTTTCCAACAGACGAAAGGAGAGAGAGATGTAGTTCTCCATTTCAGAGCACAAAATATCAGCAGAGAAAGCAGAGGAACATGTTGTGACAGTTTAATTTTGCTGCATGAGTGTGAAAATGGTGTGAGAAAGAACTGACTCATGTATTTTTTGCAAAACCCCATCTTGTAAAAATTCAAACAATGACACAAACTTACAGAACTGATCTACAGAAGTACTCTCATGGAGCTTTGTTGGACTGGAGCCAAAAAGACAAGATACTTAAAGGGGGGGGAAGAAAAAAAAAAAAAGAACCTGTGAGCTGCAAGGTGCTCACTGTCTTGGGCTACATAGGATTGCATACCTACACAAAAGGGATTACACACTTACACAAGAGAAGGCAGGCTATGATCAAGACTAGATCTTAGGAAACAAAATGCTAATTCCAGAAAATAAATATTTTCTGTACAATTCAATCTAAATTTAGTTGTACTTCTCTCTCTACCCTCACACTAAAGAAATCAAAGGTGTTTTAGTACATCTTATAAAATCTTCTATCTCTGCTCTCCCTGGTTCTTCCATAGGTAGCTGGACCCTGAGCAAGTGGGAAGCTGGCATGCCCATTATTTTGATTCCCCTGAATGACATTCTTATCTCTCTTCAGAAAAGGAGTACAAAGGCAAAACAAGTTTTCAAGATCTCAAAAATGTTTTGCGTATCTGAAAATTCCATCTTAGGACACCTCTGAAGAGAGCTGGCACTAGTTCCTGTGCCATTCCCACTGTAATAGGAAGCTTAAGTGTAAGAGAAAATTAATTCACTGTTGCATAAATTTTGCACAGTAAATATTGCAAGTTTTTGTAAAACAAACAAACAAACAAGCCTAGAAGTGTATTTGTGTTGACCTAGAACAAACAAGCCTAGAAGTGTTGACCAAAATTGTCTTACGAAATCAATTTCTGTCGCTATTCAGGGGAGTTATAATTTCAGTATCTTGTCTCTCTATTCTTTTTCCAGGTTAGATTCTTTGGCTTGATTATACTTTTAGCATAATAGGTGGGGTGACTCTTAAGAAATCTAATCAGGATGCTTATAATACTGTATAATTACTTTGTGTGAAGTTTTTGCCTTATAAATTGGTGCTAGAGAGTATATTAAAAAAGACACGGGATTCAGAGCATTTTGGACTTGATCCATCATGATCTTGGTCCCCTGGGACATATGGCATTCCCAAGATTCTGCATGTATGCCATATACCCCTGGGATATATGACATTTCTGATTCTTTATGTCTACTGTATAACATTCGGATATTCCTACAGCTGAAATGGGCACTGGGGAAAGAGGTGGTCTCCATCAGAGGACAACATATTGGAATTCTGTCCTGCCATTCCACTCAAGATTCACTTTACTGTTAAATTTGGCAGAAAGCAGCAGCCCTGACATTGTCTCTTTATCTCTTCACATCCTAATCAGTCTCTTTCTTATGGATGCCGTGTGTTAGGAGAAGAGTAACCGTAACAGGCTGCCTGGTGGGGAGGAGAGGAAATGTGGAGCAGGCTTTGCAGCTCATGCCAGCAAGTGGACATGGAACTCATCCAGGCACGTTCCTCCACAGCACAAACTTTTCTCCTGATCAGCTCATCTCATGTGCAAAGGCATAATGAGCCAAGATATCCTGTACTCCTTGCACGGGCAGACATAAAGATCTCTTCCCATGTATGCATTTGGCAGTAGTCACAGTTTGAAAGTGGATATTATCATTTTCCATGGCCTATTTAACAGAGGTTTCCTATTGCTTCATATGGATAAAGGACATCATAGGAAAGAAGAAAACCAGGAGCAGATGATAAAACTGTTTGAACATATGTTCCAAGAATGCAGCAACATTTTAGTCACTGCAAACATATAAAATGAGTCAGAATGCCTAGACGGGGGGGACGGGGGGGAGAATGTTGTTACAACAAATATTTAGCAAACTGCTGCAATGTACTTAAAATTCTATGAATGCTCAGTTTTAATGCACACAAAGAATGCCTGCAATCAGTTGGATACCGGCCTAGTCAATTCCAAAGCATTAAAGATTTTTTTTCTTTTCATTTTCAGCTACAAATTCCTCTGCATATGCTTACAGACTCTCTGAAACAAGGCTGTGCAGTCTCTCTTGTGCACAACTTGGTGTTAATCAGAAGATTTGCATCAGTTGTGAGCCTTTGTTCTCAGCACTTTCAGCTCCATTAAAATGAAAAATGACGTGAGTATGTACAGTTCCTGACACTGATAATGTTTTACAGTTATCACACATCAAAATACATGCCAGGCACAATTGTGTAAAAGAACTACTAAATTATTTTCTAGATAAGGTAGAGTGACAGCTAGTATAAATAACTCATTATTTACATATCTGTCCAACATTGTGATTTTGATTTAGCAAGTTAAAATTCCATTACAGATTTTTTTTTTCCCCCACAATGCATTACTCTAGTATTTTACCAGAACAATAGATTTCACACTTCAAAGGAATTAGTAGTAAAAAGCTGTGTACACTGAAATGGAAATGACTATTTAAACAGAGTGGATCAGGTCTGCAACATCACTGTGCTGATAAAAACCTGCCCCATATTTCAATGACATTTTCTACTGAAGAATGGAGATACAGGGAAAAAGAGGATAACAAGCAGTGTAGTTAATGGTAGAGAACTGTAGGGCACAGGGAATAAAAACATAAAGGGTTGGTAGAGAAATAAAGGAGGTAAATGGACGATAAGAGACAGAAGCTTGGCAAAAATGTTAGACAAGCAATAAGCACCCAGTACAAAACAATAGAGAATGAAAACTCAGAGTGAGGAAGAGAGCAAAAAAATAGTCCAGAGAAAGAGAAATAAGAAAAGTGAGAGGAAACAGAAAAGAACAATTGGAAAATTAGCAGGGCAGGGCAGAGCAGAGGGGGGTTGGTGGTGTCAGGAAGGCATGGAAAGATTGGGGTAAAAAAGAAACAAGAAGAAATGAGGGGAATCAGCAGGGAAAACAGGCTATGAGTATGAAGGAGAGAGGAGCAAGAACCGAGATGGGTACAGAAGGCAGGATAGATATGCAGAGACTGTGGAAGGGTAATAGATACCCAAGGGAGAAGTCAGGGAAAAAAAAAAAAAAAGAGAGAAAGAGGAAGAAGAGGAGTGCAGAGGGGACTACTAAAAAAGGCAGTGGTAACAGATAAGTCAGGATGGTGCTCAGCTTGATTTCAGATTTTGCTTTAAACTTCTGCACCTTCTCTGTTGCTTTCTTTTTGTTGTTGTTGTTGTCTTCTTTTCCCAGTCTAGCAATCATAGATGCAGACTAAATCAATGTATTTATATCTGAATGGATATAAGGTACTTCACATGACAGCTAACAGGAGGGCTACTTCTAGCAAATGCACAGTGTTTCCTTTCTCTGTAACAGTGTGCCAAGATTTAGATTTTTCAAGTTTTGTAAGAACAGACTGTTCTACATTCAAAAGGAGATAAAACAGTCAAGGCAGATTCTACTCTGCTCACCAAATCACACTTCTGTTAAGTACTCTGTTAATATCTCCTGAGGTTGTTCACGTAATGTGTTCAGCATTTAAACCAAACTCACCTTCTGTGAATTCTACATGACCAGAATTCACCATCACAAATCTGCACATTTAAAGTCTGTATGTGTCAAATTTGGAGGCTACTTGGGAAAATTACAATCAAAATAAAGGAATAATACACCTCCAAATGAATGGCCACATCTTCATCTATCAAATGTGATAAAAACATAAAAATTCTGCGTTCCTTATGGTGGAATTATAGGTTGTCAAAACAATTAGTTACGATTATACAGATCGAACCATAGGTTTATTAATTTCTCAATATAGTCAATGTGTTCCCTTTACTTCTAATTAAAATTTTGTCCCTGAAATTTACTTAATTAATGTTGTATTGTTGATAGGATTTGTAATAGCTCATCTCTTTTGATTTGTATTCTAAGGTATGCCTGCTGCAGTTATAATTCCTAATTGCTCTGACATTGTAGTTTACATTTTAGGATGCAAAACTATGGTGTTTTCAGTATGATACAATCCATTTAATACATTGTAATAGTTTGTAAGTGGACTTTTATTATTCATTAACTAAGAAGTTTAATGTGAAAATGAGCTACACGCTGACATAAAAGCAGCCCACCCCAGGTGCCCTTTTGGATAATCTTGTCTTCCCCACATTGCTTTGCTTCACAACACACCCTCCCTCTTTGTAGGTGCTATATTTGCCAGCCATATCACAGACAAACAGTTATTTATTGTCCTTAACTCCTCAGTTGGAGCGCTTGGGTTCATTTGACCTTTGTTGATCTGTCTTCTAGTTGTGTGTTTTCAAGCAAACTGCTGAAGCGTGTGTTCAACTTAACGCACTTAAGTATTAGGTGTTTTGGCTATGTCTGCATGTTGAGAAAGAGCTTTGCTGAATAGTGATTGATCTATGCATGCACTTAGAATTAAGCTCCTCATGGAATCAAAGCTGCTTCTTTATTGTAAAAGGATTTTTAAGGATTTTGATGGCAATTTATTACAACATGTATTAAATATAACAAGTAGTCTTGTGTTACATGTGACAAGAATATTCTATCCTGATTTATACTTAATATGGTAAAAGCATATTGCTGTTTTAACTTTAGGGCTGAAGACTTCTAGTTCAATACAGTAAAAAACACTGGACAGCCACTCTTCAACTTTTATTCGGTTTTGATTAATGTCTATAAAACAGAGCATTAATAAAACCCCCAAATATATGATAAAAAAACTATCAAAAGAAACCTAGCACTCAGAATTGAGGACAATCCAGAAATAAATTTGCCAATGTAGACCTACTTTGTATTCTTCAAGTGTCAAAATTTCTATAAAGTCTTTAATTCAATCAACACATTGGGGTATTTGCCACGTAGTTCCTGGCCCAGTAAGTACCGTTCTCAACTTTCATAGGCTACGATGTGCCTAGAGACAAAGCTATTTGCATGAATGAAACTTATTGTCTCATTTGTGGGAGCTGATAAAAAGCTTTGTTCTCCTAACCCTCTTATCCATACAGCATAAGTTAATAGACCAAATGAAGACTAGGAAGTAAGTGTAAGGGATGTTCAGGATATTTGGATTGCATCAGCAAATGTGAATCTGTCCAAAAAGCCACTCTACAAAGTCTGCTTCGCAGATTCTTATATGGTTATCTACCAGTTAGAAGAATATTTTCTTTTTGAGTGACAACTATACACATTTAGCTTGGTCTCTCAGGAGACCTGTGTTGAGCTCTATTCTGAATTCAGGTTTTAAATGGGCCAAAATATGTAAGTAAAATAATCCTTTTGACCAAGTACTATCTCCATCCAGGTATTCTTTTTGGCTTATAACCTTTCCCAAGTTACATGTCAATATGGCACCAGATAAGCTTTATCTTGGGAATTACAATGTGTATCCGGTATACTTAACATTCATTGCAATGACAAAGGGCAGTTAGTTCTTTCCAAGAAATTCACAGACTGTTCAAAAAAATGACTTTCTACCATGTGAATTTTTGGAACATTTGCTTTTCTAGTCTTCCATTTTAAAAACAGGAATTTTGTCTCAAATGTTAAATATACTTGCATAAACACTCACTTCAGACTGAGGAGAAATTAACCCAATTCATTCAGAATGCTAGTTAAAGAGAAGTAATTACTCAGAATTCAACTGCTTGTCATGGTGCAGAGACCTGCAAAATTCCCAGCTGCATAAATCTGTGTATAAATCAATTTCAGAATAATTAAAAAGCTCTGCTATTTTAGCCAAAACCCCCTGGGACAAGTTTGAGCCAAGAGCAATATTTGGTTTTCGGGTAAGTTTCTGGCAGCTTTTTGTAAGCGAAATTTTAGCTGATGCTTTACTACTCTGTTGTTAGTTGTGGCTTTTGCATGGTAGGAATTATCTTGCAAGAAACAATGCATACAAAAAACCACTTTATTATTTGCCTTATCTAGGTGATGTCAAGGCAATCTATGGACTACATGCGTCACTACTCAGTCATTCATAAGCTTTTGATACACAAAACAGTAAGATATGAGGCTTAATTTGTCCAGAATAATTCTTACTTTACAGCTGATGCATCTCTCTCTCCATTTCAGGCTCAGAAATATGCTGCTACAGTGAAATACTGTCCCCAGCTTCCTAAGAGAAGGAAGCAGGATGCAAAGCCAGGATGCAATGCCATTAATTAGACAGCCTAATGCCATGCAGACGACTTGTTTCAGAAGGATCCACCAAAGCACTAACAGAAGCACGTTCTTCCCCAGATGCGTCCAGTGAAGGCCTTTCAAGCCTAAAGCACTGAAGTTTTCTATATGAAAAAAAAATGAAAGCACCACTCTTAAGTAAGATCTCAATTAAATTGGACTACGTGCTCAGAAAAGAGTTTACAACGAGCGCTTTCAGCATACCTGTAGCTGTTCCTTCCTTCAGGTAGCCTAGTAGAGGATAATGGCCAGCATCGTTCATAATGTTCAAGAATAACATAAAGGTGTTCTTTGACATTATGTTGTTCTGTGTCTGTCAAAATGAGGTAAGATTTGTTCTGTCTTAGTGGCCATGGTCAGCCTGGAGCAGGTTTGATATAATATGTGTAAAAGATTGTGAGACTGGCAGATGAAGAGATGGAGTACAGGCCACATTTCTGAAGCTTACATCTGGACATTTGAACTAGAAAATGCTGTGGACTTTTTTTCAGGGCTATGCCTCAGCCCAATGAGGAACATGATTAGGACTTTGAGTGAATAATTGGCATGATTTTTTCTGTAATATGGTTCAGATTCAAACTAGTGTTACCAATGTCTCTGTTTAGCTAGCTCTGTGAATCCAAAGGTTGAACTCCAGAATTTTAATCTGAAGGTTAGATATCCAGAAAACCCTCAACAACTATTTAAACTGTTTGCTATCCAACTTGTCAAAAAGGAGATTCACAGTGAGAAGATATTTATATCCCCTCTGTATGAATTAAAAACAGCCTGACCAGCTTTAAGATTCCCTATGAGAATCTTAAAAGACCTTTTGGCATAGACTTTGAGATAGGTAAAAGATGGATAAACGAGATGGACTTATACAAAGTGCAAATCAGGGACTCAATATTGAAAAGAACATGCAGCAGCAGAGAAAAATATCTCTCCAAGTCCCATTACTGGTTGATCAAATGAATACATGTAAATTGTAGCAGAATGGCTAATCTTAATTAAGACAAAGCATACATCAGCTTTTGTTACTTAACCCTCTTTCTTGCTTATTATGTTCTTAAAGATCAACAAATAATCCTTTGTTTTGAAAACACCATCCGGAATCCCTGCCATTTCAAAGTCATTACAACTCCCTGAATAAAGCCTGTAGTGGGGACCAAAACAGGTTTTATCTGCTGAGTTAATCCCATGAAAAATCACTGTGTCCTGTAGCTTGATCAGTCCAAGTGACCAATATGGACAATCATCCATTTCTGTTTCAATACTTTGGATTTGGAAAGGATGCTACAGAACAGAATAGAAGGAGGGCAGAGGAGGAGTTCTAATCTCGCTATAGACATATAATCCTTGAATGTGGTTTCATGGGTGATATAAACAACTGAAGATACTAAATGAATGTCTTGTTCAGTTACTTTCTATTTTGTCCCTTAATTGATGCATGCACACTGTATCCAACTTTAACTTAATACTTGGTCTGTAAAACATGCTGATGGTCTATTGATGGGACCAGCTGTAGTATTAGTAATCAAGGAATCATTAACTAACCTTCTGTAAGCAAACTACCCTTGTAAAGGGACTGGTTTTGCATGCTGTATTTCATCTCTGCATGTGATGGGTCTATGGAAAACAAAAAATTGGAGTGTCAAAATACTGGAAAGTTTAAGAAATTTACACTTCTCTTCTGCAATCCCCCCCAAAGTTCTAATTATACTAAAAACAATTAAACTTTGGGGACTTAATTTTCTAGGAGATTTTTCCATTACTTTTCACCATTTTATTTTAGTTGAGATAATAAACCTCTCGGTGGAAGTCACCACATTGATATTCGTCGCAGTTTTGCAGTGCATTAGGAATTTTCATCTTCTCTGAGTATATTTCACCACAAAAATAACGAGCCTTCAGACGTGCTACAGTTCTTAAGGAGCTTATGGAAGTCGCAGACCAGTGTAGATGCATAACACTGGCTGAGAGACGATGTTACCGTCCACAGCATGATTACAGAGGTAACCGTGGCTGCTTGTTTAATTCAGTGGTGGTCTCCCTGCATCTTGCAGAAGGACTGTGCAACAACCGCCAGCTCTGCTCTGGTGTTGTGCACTCAGAAGAGAAGACCAGCATTTCTTTATTAGAGTAGCAGTAGCAGAATCTACTGCAAATTGCAAGCTGTGAGCACTGTTATACTGGCATGACCATGTAGAGTTTAATTCTTTTTAGCTCTGCAGGTTATGTATCATCATGTTGCTCTGTTCATACTTTTTTTTTTTTTTTTTAAGAACAGTTTTGTTCAGAAAAGCTCTGTGGGATTTGGGGAATCTTTATGCCATATAAATGTAAGATAGTACTAATATGTTTTTTAAAGCCACATGCAGGGCTTACTCTTGATCCCATTGAAGTCAATGGGATTTTGCCATGCTTTGATGGGACTAGAATGGGGCTCATAGTGAGCAGGGAAAAATTGTTGTAGTTGTATAAGGGTTATTTTAAATTTAAACTCTGATATCTCATGGCAAAGAACTATTTTAACTACAAGGAAGCCTGTGTACATCACGTCCTGAAACACCGAACTCTGACAAATCTGCCTTTAGAAAGCCTGTCTTGCAGAGGGCAAGGTAAATAAGGAAGGTCATTCATTTGCATAACGGGGGGTCAGGATGAGGAAGCTGAGGTTTCTGTGTCAGCCTTGGAGCACGTACTAGGTCTTTGAGTAATCATGTTGGTTGAAATCAAGAAAGATACCCAGAGAAGTACTCTTTAGGTACCTAACTTGTGTTCACTGATATGACCATATCAAGACATTGTAGATCTAGGTCTTTAATCCAATTCAAGTACTAAAGAATGAAACATTTAGGACAGTGTTTGAATATATTAGTAACTTAAACACTGTCCTGGTACCATTGGCTGTCCTGAATAAGGAAGAACATGGCTTACTGAATCAGAAACACCTTTCCCCCCGCTGTCTCCTCAGTATTAGTGAAGTTGACAAGTGTTAAGGGAGGGGGCTTTTGCCTACCTTTTCTGCAACAAATGAAGTAGTGATACAGTGTTTATTTTCTTTTCACAGAGAGAGTTCTGAAATATAATCAGACCTAGTCTTCCTATCCAGTAAATAAGGGGAGAGGCCCTGAGGAAGAGGTATGTAATTATAATTAAAGAGGGAGAGAAAAATAAACATTCATACAGAGTTCTGCATTTCATAGCTTTCCAGTGTTTGACTTTGCAGTCTTGATGTGTTCTTTAAATGAAGTTTGGCTACAATCATCTATGTTACACAGCACTATACTGAAAGTTCAGATTCTTTCATGTACCATATTGGCACCTATATGGTTCACTACTATATTTCCAACTTCTAAAACCACTGCAGAGATCTTTTCTACTTGATCAGATAGAACAGCTAACAACAGTAGTAAAGTTTAATGTTTTTACAGTAGTAGACTATTTACTGTAAAACAGTCATAAAACAGAGATGGGAAAGTACTTTTCCATACAGTAAAAATACTCTTTTGGAGCAGAGAAATGATGACTCTGGAAATTCAGGTTACATTCAGGTTTTGGATGTGAATATTGAATGCAGTAATGAGCCTTTCTGCTCCTTCTAACTCAAACTCTGGCCTTTCTGAACATTTTTTTCCTTTGCTGGTTTCTTACTCCAGTCTCACTATCTCTCTCATTTCCATCTCTGAACCACTGTATTTAGCCCCTGCTATTCCTGCTTTCTAACCTAAGCATCTCATGCAGTAGAACAGCTCTTCCCTTTCTAGCCCCGGCTATTTACAGCTACTGTTTTGCACTAAACCATTAAAATACTATATTTTTTTGTTGGTTTGAGCCTTCCTTTCTCACCTGCTTTTGTCTCTTCTCTGCTTCTGTCTTTTCTTCCTTTTGGCAGTATGATAAGAGGGCCTTTTCTCCAGCAAATCTTAAGGAGAAGAGTAAAAGCAGAGAAGACACCTCCTTGTTCTCAATTCAGGTGCCAAAAACCATGGTGTGCTACAATACTCAGAATAAACAACTTTGACAGAAATCTTGCTCAGCACCTGCATTCTCAAACAACAGCTTTTTCACTATGGACAAAGTTCATGTAACGTTAAACGTGTCTTTAAAGAACATGTTTTAAAAAAGGTTATTTTTAGACAAAAAGTTTATTTTTTAAAAAATAACATTAGAAGGGAGAAAGTAAGTTGCAGAATAATCTCTTAAATGTCAGGCTTATGAAGTACAGCAGAACAGTAGTTTTACAAATTCATGCAAAGAAATGACCTTTCACCGAAAACATGGGCAGATGGAAGTTAGATGAATTAAAATGCAAACAAGTTCTCAAATCCATTCTTTACTTAAATCTTTGAAAAAAGGGGCCATAACCAAATAGAAATTAAGAGAGTTCCTAAATGGTTTATGTTTGATTTCCAGTTCACTCTGACCTCTATTTTTGAGATACACATTTTACTATTTACTAGTAAAAATATTCCCTTTTACCTACAGGGAGATTCTATTCATCATTCAAAAATAACAAAAACATTCCAGAACATCTCTGAAATTAGAACTTGTATATTTAGGAATATTGTGCCTATTTTCAAGACAAGAAGTATCTGTTCTGTCATTATTTCCACAGAGTGCACATATTTACCTGTACTGTAGTTCAAGCTTATAAAATAACTTTAACAGCCCACATCTAAAGATCAGGGTAAAACCTCGATAATACAAAACCCCCAAATCATATGACACTGTGCTATTAAGTATCAAGAGTTTATTTGTTTCTTACCTGAAGAACCCCTACAGAAAACAAAATGGTCTTCTCACACTCCAGGTGCTAAGTGTTGTCTTTGACTCCTTAAGACACAGTATAGGTAAGTCCAAACATGCTTTTGTATTTTTTTTTCCACCTCCAGCTAGTCCCATGACAGGTGTATTTAATGAAGCCAAATTTCATAGTCTAACCAATTTTATTATCTCTAGAAAGATAAACATGATTGCAGATCCAGCACCATGCCCCCTCAGAATGAACAGAAAGACTTTCAGGCTGAAAACATCTCTCCTGGTCACATTTTCTGGAATGCTGTGGTAACACCAATAAATGATCCGGATTAAGCCTGGTTATATCAAGCTTTGAATAAAAATGGCTGTGCTATCACAGCTTTCACATTGCTGTGACAGAGGACAGGGTCACCGGTGGCTGTGACCACCCACACATCACAGAAACTGGTTGACTGCACTGATCAGAAAAAAGAAACACACCAAAAAAGAGCAAAAAGGAGTTAAAATGTGGTTTCCACTTGCTCTTGAAGCCATGTAGCCGGGTGCCCTTATTGGTAACAGCTGTAAAGTATAGCTTGTCTTCACCCAGGAAAATGTAGCAAATTCAGCTGTGCTGTGTGAGTGAAGGTGTTGAATGCTTTCTATGAAGAAATGACCAATACCAGCCCTTTTGCCTCATGTCACAAGGTCCAGAGGAACTCATGCCTGCAGAAACAAAACGTTTAAAAATGCTCAAAAAAGGATTTTGCAGGTCATGCTCTGAACCTGAAAAATTGTGAGAATTTGAAAAAAATAGAAGATGCAAATTCTAGAAGTTGAATTCTTATGTAGTGAGCAATTAAGGTGGACTGATAATGAACCCTTTAAAATTAAAGTAACTTTTTTGATATATAGATTGATTCAGCAGAGGGTAGGAAGAAAAGCAGGGAAGTCACAGTGACAGTCTGAAAAGTTACAATGTCAGATGCTAAGCATTTGTAGTAAAATCTATGAATCAGTTGGGAAGGTTGTTGTGACAGGTGTGTTTTGAAGATTTTCCCCTCACATGCAAAAGAAGTAGTCCCTTGGTTTAGTGAAATAAATACAGATGGATGTAGACTGTAGTAAATATTTTAGCAAACTTCCCACTCCTTGAAAAAGACTTCTTTAAGAAGGGATACCACCCTCTGCATCAGACTTGGTTTGGGGTTTTTTCTTGTTTTCTATTTTTCTCTTCTGGATCCTAACATGACTTCATATTCATATGGATTTATCAGGCATTATTTCCTCAACCTTCCAAACAAATCTGAGTAAAACAAAGAACTTGTCAAATGCAGCTATAGCATGGAATTTTTCTTCTGACTGCATCTTCCTTCCCTATAAACAGGCAGAAATAGTCATTTGTCACAGAAAAATAAGAGAATCCATCTTCATAGCACAACAGGACATATCTGACCATGGATTCTCTTGAGAAATCAGAAAGTTGCCTAACTTTCATGGGCTTATTTCCTTACTGCTCTTGGATCAGATAAAAATTGAAATATTGTAGAACTATCCTGTCCATTTTTGTGGTCACATTCTTTCATCTTCTCCTCAACCCTGCAGCCACCTTCTGTATTATCTTGAACTTACCCAGCAAAATAGAGCTGGTTCCTTGGATTGGCCTTCTACATACTTTTGCAATATAAACAACAAAGTGAAAAAATATGTAGAGTTTCATTCTTACACAGACTTTCTTTTCAAGGCATTTTTTTTTCCTTTATCTCTACAGCGATAGCTAAAAAGATACTAATTTACATTTGATTAACCAATTTGATCTGTTTCCCACTTACTGATACATCACCATTTCCAGCATTGCCACATGCAAACATAGTAAGAAAAATACCAGCCAAATAAGTTTTTTTGGACAACACAGCACCATTTATTCTAAGCATTTTATTAACCTATGAAATATTTTATGTCGTATTTTAGAGTCAGCAAAAGAATCTGGCAATGTAAAAATGTCCTAATTTCCCCAACTTTCTGATCATTTCAAAATGATCTTTTTTTTCCCCCAACTGCAACAGCAAGAATTTTGAATTATTGAAATCCCCCTTGAAACAGAATTTTCAGTGCATGGTAGGTTGAAGTCATTTGCTGTCATTGAGAGGGGAAACAGCCACTAGGTACCAGGCATATCTCCTGATCTTTCCTGGTGGGTTCATAGGCAGCTTCTCCACAGTTTTATTGTTGCTGAGCTGGAACAATGTTCCTGAAGGAAAATTTATGTTAGTGAAATAGTATTATCTGTTTTTATCCAACAGTCTCATTTTTATTAATCTAATGCTGATGTCAGAGGATTTCTCCCTCTTTACGGTGATACCAAAAAACTTACTGCATTGACTCAGAGAACAGCAGGCATTCTTTACTGAAAGAAAGTAAAAAAAAAAAAAAAAAAAGTTTTTTTTATTAATCTGCAATATGTCTCAATTTGCCGTGAAAAATAACTAGTTTTAAAAACTGGAAATAAAATATTGGGGCATAGTACACTGAAGGTATTATATTTGCCTATTTGCAGAACATAGACAAATTTAGGAGCAGAATAATCACTGATTACCAGGCATATTCAAATTTGTTTTCACCTACTCTCATGGAATTAAACATATTTTAGAATATCTCATAATGAAATTAGAGAAGTCAAGTCCTAGTGACAGTACTCAGATTAAATTATTGAGAAAGAAAACCAGATAGTCCTGACTTGCTACCTCCAGTACAGACATTACTGTATCTGGTACATCTCTCAATTAGGGCCAGAAACAGACATTGTCATCCCTACAAAAAGAATGATAACCTCTAGCCAAGGACTAAGGACTAAAACTGTGTGGGAACTCCATAGGGTATAGACTGCTACTATTGCCAGGGGCAAAACCGTGTAGAAGCAGGTTGAACAATTGCACATGCAATTTTGGGCCTTCTTTTAGAATTCCAACCTAAAGAAAACAAGGTGTCATAACTGCATTTTGATCGCATGGTAGATAACCAGCTATTCTTCAAAGGCAGCCAGAAAAGGGTATGTAACTGAATACTTGATGTCGTATTTTTGTGACTTTCTTATTTTAGAATATAATTTAAATGACTAATACTGAATCGGGGGACCTGTATAAAACACAGTGAAAACAGGTAGCGTAACACAAGTTCTGACATTCTGCTTTCCAAATCAGAATAAACTAATAAGAAGTTTCCAAAACAAGGTTCTGAAGAAAGAAATTCTTAGAATGATGGCTTTTGTTTAACACCAATAATATTAAAATTTATTTAAAAGAAATCAAACAATTCTACTGAAATGAAAATATATTACGAAAAAAGTTTCAGATTTTGAAAACTGGGAAATTGCAATAATTGTTTTTAGTTTTGCTCCCTTGAAAATTTTGTCAAAAATCTATGTTTTCTTGAAATATTTTGACTTAAAGTGGCTTTTTCATTAGAAATTTACTACAATTAAATAGTTTTTCACACGATTTACCTTCTAGGATTAAAATGAGCTTACACTGAGAAAGAACTGTATCAAGGAGAAAACCCTCCCAATAAAACATTAAAATGCATATTTTTTTTCATTAAATATATTTCCTGCGTACTATAAAAAAGGCCTTCTGCTACCCTCAGTTAGTGCCTATTGAAACAGAATGATTGTTTCAAATACCATAGCTTAGAGCTTGACTTCCTATGGTTTTATTATTCATTTCCTCTCAGCAAGAAATAATGAATTCAGAATAATCTTTCGTAAAAATCTTGCTGTAGAACAATGAAGAAAGTTTGACAGAAATATAGCTATATATCTTGTGTTTACAATAGCCTCCATTGTCTGGTAAAGGAAACACAATTTTATTTATTAAAATAATAGCACATTTTGAAATAGTGCACTACTACACTCTGCATTCAAGTCTTTTAAGTTCTGTCACCTTAAGAAAACAAACAAAAAATTTTGCCATAGATATTGCTAAATAATACTTCAGCTCTGGCATAGATCATCGTTTCTCTTACACACTCCTGTAAAGCTTGTTTCTCTCCTGCTTGGTAATTCTAGCAAATTCTGCTCAAGTATTTAGAGAAGAAACAAAAAAATCCTGTAGGATGACGTAAGACTACTGGATATAGGATAACTTATTCTTTGAGTTGGTAACTGATAATTGAGATCAATCTTGTTCATCCTGTACTATTTGTCAGATGATCCTGTAGTAACAGCCTGTCCATCTACTATTTAAGCCAGAAAACACGATTCTGCCAAAACGTGCCTGAGCTTCCCAGAAGCAGACCTTGAGCCAAATCGTAAGAAAACAGCAGCAAATTGATGCTACTCACCCCTCAGGGTGTAGGAAACAGAGCATGCCTGTGATTAATGTGTGCTGCCACTGGATGTCACTGATGTTCCACTTACACGGCATACGTAATTAAACGGGATCTCGGAACAGGAGACCCTCTCCCACATACATTGAGACACCATTAATAAAATCTAGCCTAATGAGAAACATAACAGTTAAAGAGGTATCAGCTGGCTAGTTTAACACCAAAAGATTCATCTCGCCTGGAGAATAATTTATAGGTTCATTCTACAGCCAGGGAGGGAAATCTCATTGTACTCCGCATCGTTAGTGTGTAGCAGCATCTCCTGATATGAGATACTGAGCTGCCCAAGCACTGAACTCCCATTTCCAAAAGCTGCCCGTTGATAAAAGGTAGCTGCTTTTGTGAACCTTGCTATTTGATGCTACAGGAGGGATCATCCCAAAATAGCTATAGTATTACATGTGGAGTAAAAAGCGGGCTGTTAGAGCCAAAATAAATATTTTGAATAAATAATTATCTCCATAAATGTGTCAGAGGATTTTGTAGCCATCCTATTTTATGGTCTCTGACCAGTTTCTGATTTTTCTTGATATTTTTATAACTTCTATGGAAAAAAAGAACATGATATCTTTAGGGAAAAGTTCTTACTTCATTATCTTACAAGCAAGACATGACAAGCTGAGACAGACAAAGGAGTATGAGGTTCTGTCTTCATTTCAAATTCAAACTTCTTTTCTTCTGTTTTGTTCAATTTTCTCTTTCCATTATTGCTTTCCTCAGAGATTTTTTACATATTTTTACTGATATCTTTTGAATTAACCATTCAAGACAGAAGAGTATTACTAAAACCTAAGTTATGGCACACCGTAATTACCTCCTATCACTACCCTCACTCAGGACTTACACAGAAATCCAGATGTGCTCCAAGCCTATGTGAGTTTGTGTCCCAGTTGCAGCACCACTGAACCAAGTCAAAACAACACAAAGACCTGAAAAACGTCACTAATCCTAATAAAATATTATCATCTCAAGACAAGGTGCTATATTAACCATACTGTCTACATGGCTTGGGTCATGTTTGCCTGTACATACATACACTACAATCTGAATCTATTTTGTTACAATATATGTATTTACCTATCCTCGGATATCTCAACATCCTACACATCTGTTTTGTCTAGCACTTCAATCTTGACAAGAGCCCAGGTTGTATATTTTTTTCCTGTATCCGAAGAAGCATACTGGTGGTATCTATATGGAACAATAGCAACAGATTCATCGCTCCTTTAATCTGACTTCAGATTATATAAACTAGGCTACCACTAGGCATTTGGGAGTTACTGTGGAAGACAGAAGCATATGTCCTCACAAGCAAAGAACCACTACTTAAATCCAGTGAGTTTGCAAAAGATAATTTTCATTTCGGAACAACTGCCTGAAACCTCTTACAGCAGCCAAGACAAAGAGGGCAAAACAGATACCATTTATTGCAGAAACTTCTAGCATTGCTGTTCGGTTTTATTATAATCTATTGTTGGGCTGATAGACGCGCTGGTAACTGCTGATATTCTCAACCAGTGGTTTTGTCTGCTTCCATGGTAACAATGAGCATCCTTGTGCATTAGAGTTAGAAATATCCCCGAAGTTGACCTGTTACATGCTAGGGTCATTATCTCAACCCTTTAGAGGCAGGTGGGAAAAGTAAATCAAGGAAAATAAGCGGTACAAGACAGGCTTTCAAGTATTTTTCCTTGGGAAAGATTTTTCATGCTTTTTCTTTTTTGGTGTGTTTTAACAGAGACAGCAAAGCAATCTCTCTTAAGAGGATGGTCATACATACCCCCTCTCCCTTATGTTAGGCAGAAAGAGAATATAATAGTGAAAGTTTCTCTCTTATACAGACTCTCTTTTTTTTCCTTTTTTAAATGGTTGGAAGGCATTTGGGCTATGTTCTATATTTATCTCTCAGAAGCCCTTTGTTATCTTACTGAAAAGAATTTTTTCCTCTATGATTTGACTGTTAAGGAAGAGTTGTTCAACCCCCTTTCAATTGCCTAAAGAGCTGCATTTGTCAGTCCTTCCTTGTACACTTAAGACAGTGGCTAAGAGATTATCTCAGTTAAGGGATTTAATACTTTCATCATTCATTTGAACATAACCTACCCAATCTGCTTATTTTCCTTTCCAGGTAAGTACAGCACATGGAATAACTGAAATTACAGTTCTCTAAATGTCTTGTCCAAATCTCACATCAGTGTCTCCAGAACACATCTTGGTATACAATAATTCAATTTATTTCTGTGTTGTACCCAATGTATTAACAGGGTTACTCGACAAGACAATCAAACAAAAATTACACACAGCTTGGAGACGCTTCTGGTATGCCACGCAGAGGGGAATGGACAACTGCAACAAGAGTTGAGGCTGGGATAATCCTGGAAGGAAAAAGGCTTAATTGCAACATGGAGAAGACTCACTAACCAGAATCAGAGTAAAGAAGCTTTTTGTAGGACCTAAAGAGAGTTGCGTAAGGGTTGTGCAGCTCATGAAGCCACTGAAAAGCTGCTGGACTGTAGAACAAGACTGAGGAGAAGTACCACCTTGTAAGGACTCAGTAGGCAGGGGGAGATTTAACCTCAACTGTTTTTATTTAATGTCTTAACCAACAAATCTTTTTTTTTCCTTTTATTTTTAAAACAATGCTTTAGAAACTGGAAGCATATGAGCATGCTCACTAGAAGGAAAGGTGAGTGTTCCGAATTGCCACCAGTCATGATTTTGGAAGAGTCAAATGAAAGAAATTATATACTGTTCTTTTGTGTGCATTTCTTCTAATAACTAAGCCTTACTATAGAATGTATCTCTGGTCCACTAGTAGCTGGTGAGTACTGTCAGATGTTCACGCTGTTTTGTTTTGGGTTTTGGTGGGGGTTTTTTGAAAGCAAAAGAATATGTAATTTAGAGACTCATATTTTAATGCAAGGAGACTATTAAGATCATCTGTTGAAGTTCTTTCTACCCTGGGGTATAAGAATCACCTGGCCTTGTGCACCCTGATCCCTAAGATCTGATAGCTTAGCATGCATTTATCATTGGAAATTAGTGTAGCAACTTAGGTACCACTTCTTAAGACTCTAATTTTTATGAACATCTCTAAATATGATATAACAAAAGTAAAAATTATACAGTAAAACTCATTTTCACTTCCCATTTTTCAAGAGACAACTTAAAAGGACTCTTTTATGGGCTTATCACATATTGACCTGGAATGGCAGCCATTCTCTTTACCATGATGAAAATTGTCCTCTTCACTGCATTTGGAATCTTCAGTGAAAACACAACTCAATATAGTGGCATGAAGAATTTTTAATTTAGTTTTCCATTCACAAAATTCAGAGATTCAGCCACAACTACTAAAATGCCCCTTTTGTCTGTTGTAATTACTCAGATCAGTGGAGTTACAGTAATATGGGATTTGAATGGTATTGCAGTGGTACAGACCATAAAACCAAATAGAACTAGATGTTCAAACAGTTTTAGAGATTGAAATCTTCTATCTCCTATGCCTAACACAGTTATGCTCCCTCAATTAAATTCATCGATGTCAGAGAACTCTTATGTCCTTGTGTAATGGGAATAGGTAGATAACTGGAAATACCTATATTAGTAAAACCAAGAGCAAATTTAAAAATTTATTCAATCTCTAAGTTACTTTACTAGCTATCATAGGCAACCAAATGGTAGAAATTAGAGGCGTAGCCTTCCGATTTACATAGGAATACTGAGACACTCTTCAGGCTTTTTTATTGGAGTTGATGTGTTCACAAAACTGGAGACAGTTTTCCAGAAATAAACTGAAAAGTGTGGCTTACATATTCCAACCACATGCATATATTTTTAAGAGTTTTAATCTACAGCTTTTGGGGCAAATCCAATTTACTCCCTCACTTAGGGTAAATACACATAATGAAGTTCCCAGATGAAATCAAATGGAAGATCTGGCCCACAGTCTAGCTAATTTCTGCCTTTGCCTGACAAGTACTTTTTAAGCCTGATCAAGCCATCTTATTTAAAATTTTAACTAAGTCTTTAACCAAACATAAATTAAATTTTCCAAAGGGATGCTTTTCACAGTATGACTTTGAACTAGCTTACAAAAAGATAGCCCAATTGATCCCAGCTTGCAAAAGTCATCTCCCGCTTGATCTTCCCAGAAGTCATTCCTTTGGAAAATAATTTTGCACATCATAGTGGTGTCATCTGAGAACACAAACAAGAAGCGAGTTTGCAATAGATATATTGGCTGGATCTGAAGGTGATAAAAGGAACTTTTTATCCAGTGTGACAGTGGCTAGGGAATGAGTTACCATCCCTGCCTTCAGAAAATAGAAACCTGAAAGAAAAATGTTTTATGTTTAACTATAATAACAATAGTTAGCTAGACTTTTCCATCCTACTGCTACCATTAATCTTTGTATTTTATTTCTGTGATGTTCCTTTCATTTGGTCATGGCCCTTCAGCTGAACATCTATATTATATTCCTGTCATCTCCCACACATGCAAAACTCCTCCACAGAGGCACAGATATAAAAAAGAAATATAAAATATTTCCGTTAGGAATGTCACCACTTTTCCTTCTTGTTTTGTGCACGTGTGATAACATAGTATGGTTTCATTATTCCAGCAGTTGCGGCAAATGACAAATTTGTATCCTTCATGAAAAATACTGATAATTTTTTAAGAACATGATATAGACCTCTGTTCCTTTAAATACTATCACGCTATGTGGATGTAAAGAGTTAACTCACATGATAAGCAGATAGCCTGGGCAGCTTAGGAGTTATCAACTCAAACTATTCATTACCATTGCTCAAGTGTGCATTTCTCTAGTGGAGCTGAGACAATGGCATAGATTGTGCAAGCCCTTCTAATCAATTTCTATGCTAAATCAATATAAAAGACTTTTATTCAACACGAAAAGCCAGGCAGGTGGGGGGGGTTGACCCTGGCTGGACACCAGGTGCCCACCAAAGCCATTCTGTTACTCCCCCCTCCTCAGCTGGACAGGGGAGAGAAAATATAACAAAGAGCTTGTGGGTCGAGATAAGGACAGGAGAGATCACTCACCAATTACCATCACGGGCAAAACAGACTCAGCTTGGGGAAAATTAACTCAATTTATTACAAATCAACCAGAGTAGGGTAATGAGAAATAAAACCAAATCTCAGAACACCTTCCTTCCACCCCTCCCTTCTTCCCGGGCACAACTTCACTCCCGCATTCTCTACCAACCCCCCCCAGCGGCGCAGGGGGACAGGGAATGGGGTTTACGGTCAGTTCATCACACGTTATTTTCTGCCACTTCACCATCCTCAGGGGCAGGACTCCTCACACTCTTCCCCTGCTCCAGCATGGGGTCCCTCCCATGGGAGACAGTCCTCCACGAACTTCTCCAGCATGGGTCCTTCCCACAGGCTGCAGTTCTTCACGAACTGCTCCAGCACGGGTCCCTTCCATGGGGTGCAGTCCTTCAGGAGCACACTGCTCCAGCGTGGGTCCCCTGTGGGGTCACAAGTCCTGCCAGAAAACCTGCTCCAACGTGGGCTCCTCTCTCCACAGGGCCACAGGTCCTGCCAGGAGCCTGCTCCAGCGTGGGCTTCCCATGGGGTCACAACCTCCTTTGGGCATCTGCCCACTCCGGCGTGGGGTCCTCCATGGGCTGCAGGTGGATATCTGCTCCACCATGGGCCTCCATGGGCCGCAGGGGGACAGCCTGCCTCACCATGGTCTTCCCCACAGGCTGCAGGGGAATCTCTGCTCCGGTGCCTGGAGCACCTCCTCCCCCTCCTTCTTCACTGACCTTGGTGTCTGCAGGGCTGTTTCTCTCACACGTTCTCACTCTCTCTCTGGCTGCCGTTTCTGTCTGTCCTGCAACTTTTTTTCCTTCTTAAAAATGTTATCACAGAGGCGTTACCACTATCGCTGATTGGCTTGGCCTTGGCTGGTGGCAGGTCTGTCTTAGAGCTGGCTGGTATTGGCTCTGTCGGACACAGGGGAAGCTTCCAGCAGTTTCTTACAGAAGCCACCCCTGTAATGTCCCCCCTACCAAAACCTTGCCACACACAGCCAATACAGCAGGCCAGAAAAAATGCTAAAGAAAGGTAAGGAAATATATTTATAATCCTTAGTTTAAGGCTTTTCTTCTTTCTTTTGCTATAGATTCTATTCAGATTGGCCATTATAAGTACCTAACGGAAATCCTGCAACAGCAAGAGAAGGAGCTTCAGTGCTGATATGCATATCTAAAAGAACTTAAGCTCCCTACACCTCTGAAGAACAGGTCTCAGTGCCTGACTCTTCAACAAAGAAATACCTAAGGATCAATGACTTTCTAACCCCACGCTCTGGGAGGAAGCTGAAAGATGTGGCCAGAGGAAAGCCATAGCATGCTCCAGCAAGGATCCCCACTCTAGACCTCAGGGTCTGATGCAGTAGGCATCTTCTGCATGGTTCAGATCAAGGTTCAGGGTGCCAAGGCAAACAGCTGTCTTGTCTCACAATAGGGGCTGGGACACAGCCCAGCCTCCGAGATCATGAGCTCATCTTGAGGATAGAGTCAGTTTCCCTCATATTTATTCTTTCCGACATCTTTAATCATAAACTGCCAGTGACAAGAGAGGAAAGACCTATCCCAGTCTTGCTTCTAAGCAGCACTTGGAGCCAAACTTACTTAGGATGGCCGAGCCCCACTTCTTGGGTGAGCAGTGCAGCCACTACTTTGCTCTGTGACAGGACTGCTCCCTCTTCCAGTGACCCGGTGCTGAGGAAAGGTGGACTCATCACTGTGTTCAGTGCAGTCCGTGCTACGAACAGAGCATGGCTAATGGATACAGCACTCAGGTGGGGTTAGGTCATCCCCTGTCCTTCTCAGTAAGAAGAGATGAAATACAGCTAACAGCCAGCCTATGCTCTGCTGAACCTAGTCACTTAGGAGATTTTTGGGTTCCAAAGCACACAAATCTTCAGCGTAATAGTTATACAAATTATAAAGTCCAGTGCCTGGGGGAAAGAAAAAAAAAAAAAAAAAAAGAAGTAAGAGATTTAACAGCATAGCTGCCTATTCCATACCTGTCTCTGCTTTAGATCTTTGCAAAAATTTTGCCATTGGGGACAACTCACAAAAATTAGGTGGAAGGATTTTAATGTTGCAATTCAACCTCAAACCATCACCTAAAAGGATCAGACTTTACATCCAAATACTCCTACCTTATGAAAACTGGTAGGAAAATGTACGTATTTTCTGGAAAAGAAGTAGAAAATATAAAATTGTACACAAGAAACTTAGCTAAAATGGCCTATTATTTAATACTTACTTGGTGTCAGCATCTCCTTGAGAAAGTCAAAACAATTTTTTCTCCAAATGGTTTTTATCTCTAAGTGAAGGCATTTGTAATTCTTTTTCTTTTCAGTTCAACTAATTATAGCCTTTAGCCCTTCTATACAAAATTATAATTTCAGAAATACAAAAGTAAATTCATCATGACATCTGAACAGGGGTTAACCATATCAAGTCCCATAAATAGTAAAAGAAATTGTATCATTAAATCTCCTTGCATCAGAATGAGTCTTTAACACTAAAGTCAATGATCTCAATTTGCTTACCTTGTGTGAAAGTGTGCAAAGAAAAATGAAGTTGCTGTGTTATTAATGTTTTAAAACTAAATTCTCTATTGTATATACAGAGTAACAGTTCCGTGATTTATTTAAATTCACATTGTAGGTTATACCTATATTAACATCATAACATTCTTCTCATACAGAGATGAAATCCATCATAATGTCTCCTCAGGAGCTGCTGCAATGCATCAGCGTCAGACTGTGTCAGTGTGCTCCATTATTGATGATTTTTCCACCAGCATTTTGGTCCATTCAGAAACATCAGGGTGATTTTGAAGTGTGTCTAGGTGAGCAAATTATTTCCTCAGATATCTTGAATGAGACATAAGAAAACGGGAAGAAAAATACTTCTGGAGTAGAACATATTCTTTTTTCTATCTTTGTGTTCATTTTTACCCTGACAGCACATTAAAATATTCAAAAATTAAAAGCACCATTTTTACATCACGTATGTGTAAAAGGTAACTGAACTATCATATTGTCCAGCATATGCTGTTTGGCACATTATACTTTTAGGCTTCTCATATAAACCTAGCATACTCATTTTGACTGTCATAAAAATAACATTATATGCCATACAGCATCTATTGTTAATGGGCCAGCTGAATCAGATCCCAGCTAATGTGCAAAGGTAAACTATCAAACCAGAGCAGGTCTCCAAGTGACTTGAGCTAGATCTGAACAGTTTTATAGGCCATTACTAATCCCTGATTGAACCAGTCCTCACACATGTTTTTTTTTTAAAAAAAGGAAAAAAAATAACATGTTCTAATAAAAACGTGAGAATATATTTAAGTATGCCTCTGGTGGGGATTTTCCACAGCAAATATAAAAGTTTACAAGAAATTTTCTGTAATATTAGCTAAATGGCTAAGATACACAAAGTAAAATGCTTTGTTATTTTTGTACCAATTTGAATGATTTAGTTTTGGTTAAGAACAGAATTAAATACTCCGATTCTGTTAAAAGCAAATATCCCTGAATTAGGAGATCAAGTGGAACTGCTAGACAACAGCAGAGCCTGATGAAGTTCTGCAGTTATCTCATTCTATGGAGAAACAAATAATGGCATAACTTGATTCAAGCATTTGTGACTTAAGATGCTGATTTACATCAGTAATGATCATAGAACTTGGCTTTGGAGCAAACAGAGTACATGGCGGGTCAGACTTCCTTACCCAAAGCTTCATCACTTGTGGTAACAGTCACTGATGTGTAAAATTCTGTCTGCTGATTCATGTGTGACTGTCACTGGACACAGGTGCAGGTATGTATCTGAGTGCAAAGTTATTTTTCTATTTTTTCCTACTCTGAAGTGGTTAATTTTCACTGGAAAAAATCACAGACAAATTTTGACGTTACCATTAGTCTGGAGTGTGTAAGTTTTTTAAAAATATAGTAAAATATTCAAGCATCTCACAACTTGATCCTATCCTCTGTTTCGCTTGAAAAATGAATGATGTATTGAAATGCTAGAGAAATAAAGGAGTTATTACAGCAATATCTGAGGTTTTTCTTTCTGTAAGTGATAAAATGCCCTGACTGAATTATTCCTTAGGCAGTGTTAATAAAAGAGTTAGTTCTCCACCACATTCTTTCATGCAGCCCTGTTTTTCTCCCTCCTCTAAGAGTCAGGAAACCTAATTGTCTCTATACGCGTTACACATCCACTTCAATGCATTCACAGCAGATCAAAAAGGAAAAGCAGGGGAAGAAGTCTTAAAAAAAAATTCACTCAGGTGTGAAATATATTACCTTTGCTAGATAATGCCAGTGACTGACTCATTCTAATTTTTTTTCTCTAAATATGCAGACGAAAATATTTTCCTTGGGGCTGTCACCCTTCTTTGTTATTTCAGATAGCAACAATAATTTTCTTACCTTGACTTAACTGGAGAATAATCTGATGTTGCAGAACATTGCTGAAGCACTAAAACCTCCCACAACTCTATTTCTTCCCCCTTACTACATTTCAGACCATACCTGTGTTTCCAGCAGCATTGCTAGTTGACTTCTTTCAGAGGGCTCATGCTTCCTCCTCTCCTCTTACACCTTCTACGTGGAGCATCTCTGCCTTTCAGGACAGGTGTTCCTTCTCTTCACATTCAGGTATTATCTCAGACCTAACCCCTTCCTTACTAGCAGTGATGCATTGCCAAGCAATAAAGGCTCTAACAATGCTGCGCTACTCATCACTTTTTCGACTTTATACTTTCCCTTCTGTGTGCTTCTTCCATCTTACCTAATGCTAGATGGCAAGTCCAGCCACCAGTGAAGTTGCTTGAATGTATCTGCTAAAGGAGGTTCCAAACATTTTCAAAGACTCCGGTCTCAGCAAAATTGACTGGCATAGAGATGCTAGTCAAAGACTCAGAGGACATGGGCTCAGTTTTTGGCTTGTCATAGATCTCTTGTGTAATTTTTGGTTATCACTTAAAGACCGTTCTGTTCTGCTCTGCTCCAAAACAGAGCTAATTCATTTGTAGCTGAGTTCAGGCTCTCCTAAAATGGTAACCATCGGTCATAAACCTGGCTGAAGATCCAAGTTTATAACCAAATCTGAAAGCAGATGCTTTTCCTATGATTTTGAATGTTTCACATACATTTTGCAGTTAATCGTAGAGATTCTTATAATTCTGTAGATTTGTATGGATTGTTAAACTCATCATAATATTACTGACAATAAGAAAATTCTCATTGTCAGTCTGCCTGTTCCTTAGATAATTCACAGGCAGATGAGACAGTTGCTATTCACAAAATACAGAAGTGAAGTTTGACAGTCCTCGTAGATCACAACACACCAGAAATAGGAAGAAATGGTTGTTTGAAGGGAATGAGATTTTTTTTTTTTTTTTCCTCTTTTCTGGTCTAGATGAAGAGGAACCTTTCCTTAATTTCCTGAAGAACAATAGCACTCAATGGTGAAGAAGCAATAATTGTGTGACTGACAGGGAGGAGACACAGAATCATTACTAATGCAGCCTGGAAATGCTCTGCCTTTTGGTAAAATACTTGGAAGCTACCTGAAATCTATAGTGCAATATAAGACCTCATTTATTAACGTTGGTTAGACACAAACATGCTTAAGAAATCTGCATATTTAAACTATCCTTTTCTATTTTGTTCAAGATTATTCTCCAGTCAATATCACATAGAATTTCACCATGATAACACTGTTACATTATAAAAGACATTTAATTTTCACACACAAAACAAAACAATGAACATTAAACCAGGCTGAATATTTTCCCCCTGTACAGCAGTCCCTAAAATTAGGAAAAAAGATTAAAGAAACAAATTTTTCTAGAAAACATCATTCAGAATGTATTAATGCCTTAAACTGACACAGATTAGATTCCCATTGATAGTTTGCAACTAATAAGACAGTAATATTGAATTTTCACAAGAACAAAAATAAAAATCTCTGAAAAAAATTCTAAGTGATAATGCTCCAACCTCATATCTCTCGCTATCCAAAAATATTTGTAATGTTTTCTATCAGGTAGTTTCAATAGTTTATTTATCACATATAAGCATACAACAGTTAGCATCATTGCATTCCTCACATATGCAGATATGAGAAAATTTAAGGTCACGATTTTCTCAGCCATCTAGTTCTAAGGATATATATATACACCAATAAGAATACTTAGTATAATTCTCTCTTCTAAAATGTTTCACATTACATAAGTTTCATCAATTAATTCAGTGGAAGTCAAGCACAATTGTTTCCAGAAAAGCAAAATGAGCACCTGAAAGGATAATACCTTGGACTTCAAAATACTTAGGGAATATAGGGAATAAATAAGGAAGTTAAGAGAGATTGTATTTCCCTCCTGGTTTTATTAGGAAGACTGAGAAATATTGGGGAGTGGGGTGTATGATTTGGCTTTTATGATTTTGAGCTATTACTCCAGATACAAATTCTACTCCTCAGTAGATGATCCCTTTTTAAAATGCATTTATATAATACAGTTGCTGATCAAAGAAAGATCAGGATAACATGCTTTGAACCTCAGAAGTATCATCTCATAATGGGTTATTTGTCCACATGCACCTTTCACTGCCTTAGGCCTCATTTGATTTAATAACCTATAAACAGCTCAAATGTCAGAGTTTTATTACATCTTTGTATATATTCTACAAAAACTAATTCCAAAGAATATTTATTGAACTTGGGTGATATACATGCTCAGAACAGGTTTAATAGGTAAAACATCATCATCCTCTCCTCTCTTTGATGCATCACTCCTACAAATACGTAAATTCCACAATTAACATGGACCCTTGTTGACCGGCCATCTTCTGTAAGCCAGAAGTGTCACCATGACAGATCACAATCCCAGCTCTCAGGTTGGTGCTCAAGTCTGAATGCTGAATGCATAAATGAGATACTTTCTAGGGTTGAAAGAAATTATTAAATGTTGAGGCGTTATGGAAATATTTTGCGGATGTATATTTAGTATTTTGGGGGGCTTATGTTTCTCAAAACATGTGATAAAACACAGGATATCCATAACCCCTTATGGAATGTTGATAGAACAACATGGAGTTCCCATGGTTATTCCACATCTGTATTTTTTCTTCACCTTGATTCCCAAATGGAATCAACAAGTTACCTAAAATATATTTTTGTACACTGAAAGAATACAAGGCACAAGTAGGATGAAGCAATCTAGTTTATACAAGCTGACTTGTTTACTATTATTTTTTTCATTTTGAACTTATTCCCATGTTGCTTAGACCTCTGCATTCATTTTAACTTAAAAAACAAAGATCAGTAACAAGTTACTAACACACAGGTAATCCTCATACGATGGAAGCTGTTATGAATCTCTTATGAAGGCTCTTACTATGATTTCCCAGAATTAAGGCTCTGCCTGCATCCCTCAATAAAATCTCATTAATAACAGGAATATCACAGTAACGAGTAGAAAAAGAAATAATTTAAAAATCACAATTCAAACCTACTCAATGCTCAACCATAGTTTCTAGGCTTTTTTCCTATGTAAAAAGTCAATTCGCATATAACCTGTCTCAGAAGGTCCTCTTCTAGTGTGAAACTACTTTCACTGCATGTGCACAGAACCTACATGTCTCTTAATAGATGATTAACGTAGCTCTGGAAAATCAGGTACTGAACTTCAGAATTTGGTGTTGACAAGGGCTCCCTCTTGTGATAATGTACTGAATTCAGATTCATTCTGAGGTATTGGACTGGACAGTTAGTTTATGAGTACAAACACTTCCCTAAGGGGTTACGGAATGTCAAAAGGATCATGCCCTGGATGTTGGGGATGTGTATGCTTGTCCTAACTATTAAAAAGAAAACAGAGGACCCTGAAGTTAGGAAGAAAAATAAATGCAATGGCATATGACTGTTCACATAAACATGGATTTTTACAAGAGTTATGAGAACAGTCCTAAACCTTTGCAATAGTTAAAAAGTGAGGAGGTTATGAAGTAAAATAGCCTGCCATCAATAACTTGAATTTTCTAATAAATATATAAAATTGAATTTATGAAGGTTTATAAATGACAACATCTTTGTTTGGAATTTTTCCAAAGTGCTTATGTATGGATAGAACTCTTCAACAACTGCTTCTATTTCAATTCAGTTCTCTTTTAATGCACTTACTAGAATTACTTCTACCAAATTTTCAATAAATACATCCTTTGATTAAAACTAAATTGTCTCTTTCCCTTTTAAAAGTAATTAAAATGCCATTCTCTGATTTCAGTCAAATAGGAAAAAGCACCATATTTTTTTAAGTTAATTTAATTCCCTGAGTAAAGATCAGGGAAAACAAATTCAGCAAGGTCTGTGGGCATTAGGAAACTTGAGACTCCCGAACAAACATTTTTTCTAGTATTCCTTACTTTCTCCTCTCAGAGGTCAAACCCAAGGAACAAAACTAGATCTCTAATAGACAGCTACAAAACCAAATTTCATCCGCTGCCTGAAATGTAAACTAATTGAAAATGGAAATTACATACTGCAGGCAAAAGGTTACTTGAATACACACTGCCCTTTCAGCTGATTATAGCATGTCCATAGTGTGGGAATACAAAGGTTTATTTTCCCTTTCAACTTTGGTTTGGTCATTTGCAATCGTAGGTACGGCATGTGATATAAGCTATAAAGTGTTAGCATAAATGCCAAACTGAAAAGGTGCATACAGATAGCTCAGAGTAACTTGAATTAAGTAGCCATTGTCAATGAGCTTTGTATACCATAGTATGTATATTCCTGAAATGTCATCTAAAACAATAGCTGGCTGCATGAAATCTAGATGTTCTTACATTGTGTCATTATCCATTTGCCTCCCCCATATGAGTTAACACTGGGTCAATGCTGTCTTCAAGGAAAAAAAAAAAGTTTTCATCAGTTCCAGATAGTTACTTCTCACCATAGAAATCTGAAGGTGTTTATTCCTCCAACCTACAGACTTTTATGTATCCTACTACCATTTCTTCTTTTAGCTTATTCAGTACCATTTTCTATAGTAATAGCTCAAAAATTCTGACGGCGCACAGGATCATCTATAAATTGGAAGAAATGGATACAGATTTTTCTAAAAAATACCTTGGAAGTGTACTTGGCTGTAGCAATTTTTATATCAAAACATCATCAGCTATGTGTTTTTGTATAAGGTATGTAAGATCTTCTCAGCAGGATACAAAAGCAAGCCGCCACCTCCAAATAAATTTGCCATCTGGGATTCAGCAGCAGAATAAAAGCTGGAGTCAATCTGGACCCCCAGCTATTTCAGTCAAATTTCTTATGGCTGCAAAGTTTCAGTCCAGGAAGGTCTCAGAGAAGCATTTTGGTCACAACAGACCACATGCAATACAGGGAGGCAAGAAAGGGAAACAGTAGAATACCAAAATAACTGGGTGCTGCATCTATTTTTGACTTCACTGATTTCAATGTGCACATTAATCTCAGTAGGCTTAGTAGAGAGCAAGGAAGCCCAAATTGATAGGCTGGCCCAAACTGCTTAAAGACAAATACAATATGTTTGTATTAAAATGCCATAGACCAATTTTTTAGTATCTGGGAGGGAACTTTTTAAACATTCAGCTGGGGGAAATGGCAGAGTTACTTTCTTTTGAGATACCAAAATATATATATAACACCACAAGACTGAGTTACACCAGTAATTACAGATCTCTTTGGCATTCTGGGAAAATTATAAAGTGTATGGTCATGTCAGCTATCACTTTACCTACTGCTCCTAGGATAATGGCAGTAAATGAAGGAGAGTAGATAATCCTGCGTGTGAAATCATATCTTTGTGTATTTATTTTGTAATGTATTTTTAAGCACCCAGAGAAGCAGATAAATCATAATGCCCCCTTCATATTTATTTACCAGCAAAATACCACCATCTAAATAGTCAAAAGAGTGACATCTACAGAGTCCAGACGGTACTAGGCATAAAATGAGTTTCCAAAATATCTCCTTTAAGCTTTCACAGAACTGGAGTTAGTTGTAAATAAGATATCACAGTGCTGACAGATAGAACAATGTTTTATAAAAAGAGGGATTCAACTGAAGAAGCATATGTGGCACTGTAAGATCAAATCAGCAAGCATATCCCATTATTCATTATCCAAGTCCAAATTATTCCCAGAAATTCTCATTAGATACATTAAAATAATTTAGGTCACACAAATAGATCGTTGTTCACTCTTGACTTACACTTAACTGAATTGAAAACTAAACTTTAGTCCTTTTCATATATCCTCAATGGAAGCGTATGCTATTTGAAAGGCCAACCGAGCGCTTTAGCCTGATACCCAGTCAGCTGTAACAGAGAAATTGAGAGTTAGGGGTTGGCAGACCCCACACTGCCCAGACCTTGTATACAGGCATTACTGGACTGTGGATTTACCAGAGGAATGGTGCCGGGATTGTGAGCTGTGGCTGCAGGAAGCAGATATGTTATCTATCTCCACCGCCTTTTGCCAACATAGGAAGATTCACTACTGGCCAATTCCAGCTATTTTATGTCTTCTCCACACCACTGAGATAAGCAGATCAGTCAAACCGAACCCTAGAAAAAGTAGTTAGTAAAAGTCATGTACCACTAGTTCAAAAGAAAATTCACTTTTTTGGCTTTTTTCTACCAGATCTTTTTCTACCTGATCATTTTAGGGATACGGTAAGCATGAAAGCTGACATAAATCTACTTACTAACTCCAATATTGTTTTTATGTACTAGGAACACATCATTTGCATTGCATATGGATATGCCTGTGAGTATGAAAATGGATCTGTAAATGTGCATTCCAAGTGGTCAAATATTTGCAGCATTTTCCTTGCTGTGAAGTATTCTCAGTTTTGAAAATTTTGTGAGAAAAATCAAATTCTAGACAACTGTGAGAAAACAGAGAAGGCAAAAAAGGAACCCAAGTGCAACTTGCTGTTACCAAGCTCTAACCTCATTCTAGCTGTGGCTTTAAACAGGAAACCTCTGTCCGGGCAAGATGTGCCCCACAAACTAGTAGTCTGGCCATGGAAAAATAAACATAGCCTTCCTAGTCATGCTAGTAGGTAAGCAGTCACCTGATTTGGCAAAGCAAAGATATTGTCTGTTGATAATACAGACCATAAAACTGTATATCCAAATGAGATAGGTTGAAAAAAATTGGTTTTAATTATTTGTTGTCTAATGAATTACTAGGTCAGCACATTTATATTTGCTTATTTTGTGCTTTTTTTTTTTTCCAATTTAAGTTTTTAGTATTATACAGATATTTTGCTGACAAATACTGGAAAGTGAGTCATGCTTCCTATGAAGTGAAGAACACCATCTCTTATTGGTATGATCTAAGCTAAAAGTGTCACTACACTGCAAAATCACGTCATAATTTTATATTTGATCCTTTCAATATTAAAGGATAATTAGCACTGACTTGATATGGAAGACGATGTAGTTCCCCTTTATTGTCTTCTAATATCTCACAGGTAGGATCTATATATTTTCTGATCTCCCTCAGTTTTATATATATATATACCCACACTTAGGGTCTGAAAGAAATTCAGAAAGTTTTCTTTGTGCAACTGCAAAGTTTTGGGTTTAGTCTCTCTACTTAATATAGTCCAAGAGATCCCATGTAGTACCATAAAGCTTATAAACTTTTGCCCAAGGAGCGACCTAGTATCACTTCTCTAATACAAGTTTTCTAAAGTGACAGGTGTCACAACGTGTCTACAGAGAAAGGAAACAAACAAAAGCCCTATCCAAACTCTGCTACGAACACAATTCACCTCTAAATGAGGGGCTGAAGATGAACAAGTTATTAGTCATGGTGTTTAATGGAAAGCATGTGGCTAGTGTAGCATGATAAGGGTGATACATACACCCAAACAGAAGTTGGACCACAGAAGTTTACACTGGAGAGAGGATACTTCAACAATGCTGAATATCATGGTTGGAAAATTAGTTTTTCAGTTGTTGGCATATCCTAGATGCCACACTTTACACATAGCATATTACAAATAATCAAGCTCCTCTTGGAAAGGCTGACTAATCACTAGGAACCTCTGCTGAAGTATAGCCATCGAGAAGCTTAGACATATGGGCAGAAAGGTTTTCTAATTATTGCTAAAAGGGAAAGAGAAACAAGATCAAAATGAAGAGGTTTTCTAATATTTTTAACTACTTTTTTTTTAAGTTTAGATTCTGAATGAAAACAAAATATCATATTCGTTTTAATCAGCATTTTGATGATCTTTCTTTCCTGATAGCTCACTTATTATAAAGTTACTTTTTGGATTGAATAAAATATTTATATATCCCTATTGCTAGTGTCACTAAAAAAAAAAAAGTTGGGAAAATTCTGACCAATTAGGCCCAGTTAAGTTTGAAAAGTAGAGTTTCACTTAAAGAGATCTCTTCTGCCTACTATTAAATTCATACTGTTTCAAAGGAAAGAACATTTGGTAAACATTTTTTTCAAATATCACTCCATACAAATTCAACATAACTCCAAAACATTTTAGTGGAAACATCAAACTGGTCACTTAGATTAAAGGGTATACTATTACAATATTGCAACTTTATTTCTAACAGAAGACAAAGAAACCCTTCTCTTCCTCCTGCATCAGATATTTGTTGGAGAGAGCTTGGCAGGCTGATTCTTCCTGGCATAAAACCAGCCAAACATCCCAGGCTACAATGACGGTCTCAATTTGGCAGCTGGTTTACCGCAAGGTGCTTTGGCATGATGTGCATGGGGATGGGCTGTGCTCTCCTCAGCTTGGGAGCTGAGGTGTGCTGAGCTGATCCATCCTCTGCCACTTGCATGTGCCAGTAGTAAATGGTACTCCAGTGACTGCCAGGAGCAGGGTTTCCTTCCCACTTAAAGGGCTGAGCTTGAAATGGGAGGAGAGTATACTCTTAGGAATAACTTCAGAGTTTGTTTGCTGGTTCTGCTCTTGCCTTGCAGAGTGCAGAATCTCACTGCTATAATTTATTTGCAGGTCTTAAGTATATTTTCTGAGCATGGGGGTATTTTATGGTTGTTCTGCCCATGAGTTCATCCAAATTTTGATGTAATGTGTGACTGTCACTGGGATACAGAAAATTCCATTTTTGACAAGGCTTTTCTTTCAAATGGCTTAAAACCCAACAATTTTGAGTCCGTATTGGTTAAAGGAAAGTCCTGCTCCTGCTCCAAAAGTTTCTCTACTGCTTCACATTTCACACTGGACATGCCTTTCCTTTGTAATAGAATACATGTCAATTATTTGTCATTAGATTCTTGCACAAAAAATGCCTTTAAGCATTATGAAAGAAATTATGAAGATGTGCTCAGCACTACATGCATAGCTGAATGTCATATGAGCCAGAATAAAAATCATCAAGTTTTACATTGGACTCATCTGCATTCTAACCTATGAGGATCTCAAGCTGGTATTAAAAAAAAAAAAAAACATTCATATTTAGAATTGTTTCTGCAGGTCAGCATGTTAGATTCAGTGTTACAAACAAAATTTCACTTAAAGACATATAGGTATATTTAATATTAAAGACTTTGGATATAACATCCAGAGATAGTAAAAAAAAAAAAAAGAAAAAGAAAAGAAAAAAAACAGGAACAACAAAAAACCCTAAACAACACTAGCTAGAAAAACTACCTGTCACTGGCAAATTCCATGAACAGAAAATGCCCCTGAACTGAACTGTTTAGCTGCAAACATAAGCAAGGAAAAGTCAGACTCAGAGCAACTTCAACATTTTTTGTAACAACATTATAGCAACACAACAGCCTTTTTTTATTATTATTTAGCAAGAGCTTTTTTATGTGCCTTGCTGACTCACTAACATTGTTGGCTCATTTCTTTACTGAGATAACGAAAAAGGATGTATGCTCTAAGCTGAGCATTACTCAAGCATTAATCATAGGAGCAGCAAAGCCTTAGGAGAAAGTTTGAGTTAATCTCTATAATATCCCACTTTTTGTATAGTTGTTAATAAAGCTAAACCCTACAAAAGGAGAAAATATCTTACCTTACATTGAACTAGTTATTTTTCAGTATACCATAATAAAGTTATACTTTATTGCATTTTTCACAGCTAACTTATCTGGTTTAGGTTATACTTTGATAAGCTTAGAATACAAGTTAAGGAAACAAAATGAGCAGATTCAGCAAACAAGAGTCCAGAACATAGTCACTATGAACTTAGGATATACTGAGATAACTAGGAAATTATAGATACGTAAGTCCAAAGGCTGTTCTTATCTTCTCTGATGTATACACACACTATAGACGCTGTCACTTACTTATTCCTCTGGCAACTGTTTTTTTCTACTAGTACTTCTCTGGCTGGCCCTTCCACAGCCCCTCTCTTACCTTTTCCTCTATATCTGATTTAGTTTTTTTCTGTTTCAGTTCACTTTTGAGCTGATGATGGAGGGTATACCTATACTGCATAAATAGCCAAGCAGATTTAAATAATTTAACTTCTTTATTAGGGTACCCAGCCCACCACAGCACGTGACTCAGCAGGGTATAATTCACTTCAAAAGCTTCAGCATTTTGTAGTTAGCAAATGATGCTAATATACAACAGATGATGTCATAGCATAGGAGTCAGCTTTTCAATATTTAGTCAATTGAAAGACTTGCCAAGAAACAATTGAATGACAGTTAAAAGCAGCAAAAGGTAGAAAAACAGTAACAATGAACAAGTCATTTAATGCCTTTAATGGTGGTGCCTTACAAACCATTTTAGTAGAATCTTCCTCAGATCCATTCCCTCCAGTGTGTGAACACTTTTTTAATATGTAGCCTGACTCTTATTACTGGGGTTTTTAATGATAAAAACTGAAGGACTTGTTTATAGCAAACAAAATACAGTAGATTTATGAATAATATTACTCTCATTAATACAGTATTTGTTACTTTAAAGCAAAGAAAGCCACATTCGCGTGATAAGTCTTTCTCAAGAAATGGCAGTGTGGTGTAAGTATATTACATAATGGATGTAAAAAAATGAAAACAACTAGAAATTTAATTGAGACCAATGATATATGTCCCACTGCATTAAGAGAAATAACTAAAGTTAATATCTTACAAAGCTCATATTTGCTTAGCTTGGCCTATGTAAAGTAGGTACTTCATGTTATCAGTAATAGGAACAATCACTGGATTGAAGCGGTAGACATCACAGTTTCATAAGTCACTTTTTGACCCTTGCACTTTATTTGGTTTAGTCAACCATTTTTATGAGATCAAATAATTTTTGTCAGTTACAAAGCTGGATTTTAATTACAGCAGAAAATTTTTAAAGTTTGGATGTTGCCTTTCCTCATTTTCTGATACTTTTTGGGGTTGAGTGTACTATCTACGGGGTCAAGTCCACAGTTCAGTGTCAGAAGTGATCAACAACAGCTATGACAGCAGTGTCAGTGTACAAGGAAGTGCCTCTCCAAAAACAGTAAGAACATATACTAAATACAAGCATTATCATGAAGGATATTTCCACTTCACTGGCAGCATTCTTTCCAGTGACAGGAGCGGGCATGTAGGTATGTATATTGTATGTTTGCTTTATATTTTCTACCTGTCCCATATTAATTTTTTTCCTACAATTTTACTTTATCATTCCTCTAGAAAAGGAATGATATTTTTGTTGACAATAAGCAACCTAGACCAGACAAATATGTGTATAGGTTTAAGAAAAAAAAAAAAAAGAGAAAAATAAGACTTTGAGTTATGGATTTAATTCTGTCCAGCTCCCACTGAGTTCTTATTCTAATCTTGATTCTGTCTTTGTCTAACCTCTTAAGTTAAAAGCTCTGCTTGGAGAAATGCTGGATTTTTCTTTTCTTTTCAGTCTCACATTTTTCTTTCACCTTTTCTAAGGCTATGATATATACATTTAGTCCTGACCATTAGTTCCTTATTTTCTGTCATCCCACACAAGTCAACAAACATATTTGTGGAGGAACTTGCTACAGAGTTAGTGAAATCCAAGCCACACCAGTGTAATGGATGAGCTTTCTAAAGATCCCTGTGAGGCCAGAATTTCATCTAGAAAATAGAAGTCTGTAGAATCTGGTCACTGGGATACTTTTCATACACTTTTCTTTGAAAAAGACAAAGAAATATTACACAACCATCGAACACCAGCTCCGGTGCTGACTATGTTTCCCCCACCCAGTGAACTGGTAAATCATGAGATGTATCAATTGTTTTTGCTACAACTGAATATTCTGTAAGTCTCATCTGGTTTTAGAGTGTTTTTATGGGTATACTTCAATGCAAAGCTTTTAATATCCTTTCAAAAATCAGCTTGACCTTCCCCATCTTTTTCCAAGTTAATCCAATTCCAAAGCTATCAGAATTCAAACCCCAAGATCTGGGGTTTGTTTCATCAGTCTCCAGTAAAATGTCAGCAGCTGTATCTCAAGTGGGGTAATTTTTCAGTATTTTAATAGTGTCCCTGTAAACACATAGTAATGATGAATGCTAGTCCAATTTCTCTACAAGGGTATCAACCTTTGTTTTTATTTTGTCTCCACCAGCATCTTTTCCCACATCTGCACATTCTTCTTTTCCTCATTTCTAGCCAGCTAACTACAATCTGCTTTCATTGATGGAGAATGATATTAGAAACTTAGTCAATAACCCATGTTTTGAAAGGTTATTCATATTCAAAAGGCAGGTTTTGCTTTCCAGCTATTTTTGACCTACTGGTATTTTTTTAAAGGCATTTTCCTAAACAAGGGTCTCCCTTAGCTGAAAAAAATATGGTAGACTTGTCAGCCTCTAAGGAAGATTGAAGGTTTCATGTAACCTTTATACTAAATAGTCCCTGTAACAAATGCAGAAGATGATGCATCTTACAGGGGTGAGAAGCGAGTTCCTCTAGTTTTCCAGGTAAACTGTGACGGCATATTAGACCCCATGGGAAAGACAGGTTACTTATGAACACTTTCCCAATGTTTTTGAACTAGAAGGCTTAACTCCTTTCTGCACACTAGCACCTCCAGTTTTGTTCTGAAGTTTCCCTATCATATGATGATACTGAATAAGGTGTTGGGTTTTGAGTCCATTCTTAATCTTTCTGTTTGACTGTTATTCCTTCCTGAGACTTTTAACAGCATTCCTGTTTTCCATGGCAAAACAAGGTAACAAGCATGGTTAGGAAACCGTAATGAACTTGTTCCCTGGCTCTTATAGATTGGCTTAGGCACTTACAGATTTATATCAAATAACTTCACAGTTTATTTGCCACAAAAATCAAAGGTTAGTAAGCAATTTTTTTTATATAGGAAATCTTAAAGAGCTAAACAAGAATGTGTTAGCCTTGTATAATGTTACCTGGATCAAAAGAAACTTAAACATATGGAATTGATTCACTCATGACTTTCAGCATTCCAGTTCGTTTGGTAGTTTTGCCTTTAAGTACTCGAAAGTGGAGGTGTCAATTTTTCAGCCACAATACAGACACATTTGAGGGGCTAAGCCCTTATGTTCTTCAGCCTCATTGTAGATATCTAAACAGAGTTTGTGTCTGTTTGTAAAGCCTTCCTAAAGTATTAATAAGACCTCAATATGGGGCATAAACCTTCTATTTTTAACAAATATTGTACACGTTCTCTGTTCATGACAAAAGTTGGACTTAGGCGGAGGATTCTGGTCTTCCATTGAATGCGTCTCCATTGCTAGTCTCCAAAAAGAAAGATGTGGTATTTTCTCAGTGTACAATGGACAATGTACAAATAAATGATCACCACAATTTAATAATTTATTATAATGTTCTGTGATTTTTAAAATTAAGTCAAATTACAATTTTATTCTGGCAGCTGCATATTTTTGCCAATAAAAGTGTTGTCCCAATTCATACTCAAGCGTTTTTATATATATATTCTTATATATATGTAAGTGTATATTCAGAATTAACACTTTTCAAATGTTTTTTACTGTTTAGGACTTTTTTCTCTTTAGTGGTAGTTATACCTTAGTACCAGTAGATGGCTCTGCTTGTAGCCATTCTTAAAGGTATGGCAGCCAGGTAGCCGATACTGCCAATAGTGAAGAGAAAAAAATGTGATGTGCTAGCCAGCTAAGGAGCTTATATACCAACTACTTTCAATAGGACTTAGCAGCTTTCAAAAGCATTGCCAACCACCAGTTCTTTTACTGATGGCTGTTCAGATTAATTTTTTCTTGTTGTGCCTAATGTTTAAGGTTTTATGATTGATATTTAACTACTTAATGATGTATAGGTAAAAATATCATGCACTACTCATATATGCACAACAATACCAAGTATATCAGTTTTTCTTAACGACTTTCCCTAAAGAAACTGCAGGCTATTATATCAAAAATTCTTATCAACTGTAGCATAGTTTCAGAAATCAGGTTCCTTCTTTAATTGCACACGACTTTTTATCAGTTAAGAAGAACGTGAAAGATTCATCAGCTTTATTGACACATAGGATAATGGAAGAATTTGACTCTGTATATAGGAAAAACTGTAAGTTTTGAATTCACATCTAAATTCTGGCAGATATATAAATATTATCTGTTGCAAAGAAAAAGCATGCATAAAAACAGTCAATAATAGATTTTTCAATAGATACACAGGTGTAAGCTTACCTCTGACTGGAATAGGTGATTCTTTGGTTTATTGAATAAAATAGGGTAAGAAACTAATCCATCATATAGACAGGGAAGTTTTGATATGTGTAACTATGTTTTTACTCTTAGAAATTGTAAAGAGAGATTTAAAATAGTTACTAATGAAATGTTTGTTGCAAAAATGGTCCAGCAGGAGATACATTGGATATGACAGAGATCAAATCATCTCCACATTCTCCTATTTTATTCAGGTGCTATTGACATTGGGTTTCATAAGCATCACTCCTTTGCCTGCTGTGGAAATATTCCAGCTTAGATCACTATACAAAAGATCAGAAATAGCAATGTCAAAATATTTGATTTTTTTTAAAATAATAGAAAAATCAGAATATTTAAAAATTATAGTTTAGAAATCCCCTTTAATTAACATGTACCTAATACAATCAGAGGTGACTGATGCTTTAGTTTGTATAAATGGTATTTGTGTTTTTCAGACTGAGACTTTACTGCAAATGAAATCCTCACAAAGTGATCAGAAAGATCCTTCAAAAGGACCATTTTTCATACAAGTTGCATGTATGCAGGTTTGGTTCTTGCAGACATAGCCATATCACTCTAATAATTATTGCCTATATCGGTATGGATCTGAATTTTAAAATTCTTGCTGATACATTTACTGAGCTGGGTTTCTTTCTTATACTAGTTAGTCTTGTTTACAATTATGTTAATATTTTACTAGGGCTTAAAATTCAACACGACTTACAATGTACAAACATCAGTCTTGACTGCCCCAATGGCACTGCTACAACTTCTGTTGCTTCAGTTTGCTTGCACATCACCACCATCCTGTAGGCAGGTACAAGAAAAAAACTCGTTGAGCTGCACCTTCTCCTTCCAATTTCGCCACTCTCTAGTCTGATGTGGAGTGTTCCTGCCACGAGCAAGGCAGCAACTGAAAAGCGTCAGGGAACCACATTACATTAGATCCTTCCAGCTGGGAGTGATTAACTCAGTCCATGATACTGAATCATTTTATAGAACTGGGATGATTTTGAAGAAACCCTAATGGAATATACACACAAATTCCTGGCAATCAGTAAGTGCCGGCTTCCCTTTATTTACTGCAAACTGTTTTCATTTTTTATATGCTTCTGTTTTTTCACAACTTCTCTGTACAAATGTAAGGGACTCCTTGGTTTTAAGATTTCAGTGAGACTGCTTTTTAGAGCTAAATCCTGAGGGCAACCAACCACTTTAAATTTCTATTGACTTCAGAATCCCTGGGCTATTGATTGGGATTTGATTTGCAATTTGGTTGTAATGTCGGGGCTTTCTCTCATACATTTTAAACTTTCTACTACACAGAAGGTAGCCTTTGTATATACTAGGAGTTTTACTGTTAAGAAAATCTATGCTTTCCTACAGATCTTTACAGATACTTTTTGTTTTAATAAGGATTTATTTACTACTCTTTCAGAGTCAAAATACGTTCCTGATATTAAATGCATTGCACATAAATACATATTAAATAAATATAGGATACGGATATAGACGTCCAGTTAAGTGCAGCTTTACTTTAATAACTGCTGTAAATGTCCCCTAGAGCAACTGTACATACTATGTCCTCAGCAAAACGGGCTTGAACTTGCATTCTTGTATGAGTCAGCAGTATTGTTTCCTTACCTGCTAAAGTTACTTAACCAGTTTGACCAGGATCTAGTATCCTCCTGACTAAAGACTTAACTACTCTATTGAGAGCAGTCCCTTTCCACATTTACACTTTTTCCTAGGCGAAGCAGTAACAGTTCATGGAGCTGCCCTTCACAAACCTTGAAGCAGCTTTCATCTTGCTGGCTTTTGTCATTTTCTCCTTGTTTACCCTGGCTTCTATCTACAGTGACCCCCATGACAACAAAGAAGGTAATAATCTAAAATAAATATAGTACTTTACAGGTTTTACTAACTAATATTCTAATTATATGTTTTGCGATCAGTCTTGCTGGTAGAATTATAGTACCTGACGCTAGCTTTATGAATACCATAGGAATGGCAGAGAGCAATCAGTTAAGGCATCAGTAAAAGTCACAAGCATAGAAATTGTGTTAAGGTATGACAGCGGGACCTTTTACAGCCAGATCTGCCCACTCGGACTGAGCCGTGCAATGCAGTTGAGAGCAGCGCCGTAAGTAGTCTCCCAGTGAATAAGTGGCTGTTCTCTGTAGGGGAGGCTTTTCTTCTCGCAGCAGTTCTGCTTCATGGTCTAAGGAGTTATAAGATGCTTAAGCTGGCAAAAATGAAGATGTTCTTGTAACCAAGGTAAATGTTTGTTTTTATTAAGCTGAGGCCAAGCCTTTGCTCCCTTTTAAAAGAGTGAAAATGCCATGAAAAGTGCAGGGGGTGTCTTTCTCCTGTTCAAAAGGGTTTGAAATCTGGAAAAAAAAAAAACAGCCCGATCCCCTGCTACTTCTGCAAAGGAGATTTAACATACATAACCTTACATGACCAGTGGAGAATTCCTGTGTTATAGGCGTAGCGCTGTCAGTCACCCTCATGCCACTTATCTCCTCCTGGCAGGAACCTCACTGGGGCTGCTGGAGCGGAGCGGGAGCAGGCAGCTCTGGCCATCCCCACCAACAAAGCAGTTCCTCTCTTCTTCCCAACTCCCATGGGATCACCCTAGCCCCGACAAGCTTCCTCAAACTGGAGAAGGGGGGAAGGAAAGGAGGGCGGGAGGAAGTGACTGAAATAATCTCTGACGGCACACAGCCATATAGCTATTCGTTTCTGCCATATCTGACAGTAACTAATCATGTGTTAACTTGACTTCTGTCTAAAAAAAAAAAATCTACTGTATGGGCATGTTGCTGAGCAACCTAATGGAGTGTTCTTAATACAGTGTTGCCTTGTAAAACTTCGGGCTGCCTAATAATTTGTGAAACAATAGTGATCAGCCGAAAGGTAAATAAGTGTCACAGCGTTTGCCGCTTGCATGCCAATTAGGTTTCTTTCTTGCTCTTCTGCTCCCTTGGATTTTACATCATTTCTACAGAGAAGGGGAAAGTGTTAGAAAACAATGCACATTTCTGCGGATAAAGTGTGGTTGCCAGGAGAACTGACCTCATTCAGACAGCGTGGACACAAGCAGTTTTTCCTGGGAGAAGTCCATTGTACCGACATGGCAAGAACAGCAACTCCTCATGCTCTAACGAGGATGGGGGAACTGTGTGCTACAAGGCATGCAGTCCTCATGGCAAAAAACAAATTTTGCACAGGCATGAACATGAAAACGAGACACTGTTTCACCTGTCTATAACTGAGATGCATCTTACAAGATTAAAAAGGGAAATTAATAGAATCATATTGATTTTAAACTTATGCCTGCAAGTGTGCAAAGACAAGCATGCCCTCAGCTTCCACAGTAACTTACAACAGCGATGTAGTGTGAGTAGCTCTGACAGCATCTCCTTAGCATCAAAACCGCATGAGAACTTTTCACTTGTCCTGTTTTTATCACCACAGCCATGCTTTCAGTTTGTAAAGAGAAAGCTAAATCTGCTGAGCACTACATGAGAGCAGAATCCTGATGTAAGAGCTCATAGGTGCCAAATGTCTCAAAGACCTTCGTGTACTCAACAGGCCTAGTTCTCACATTCCAGGTTAAGACTATATTCAAGGCATCTTGCATGCAACGACCTTGGACAGAACTGCTGTGAGAATAAGTCACACTTACTATGCTAGTGAAATAACCCCTGAATTCAGGCAATGTCCTCCTGCAGTAACGGAGCCTTGTGACCACGTTTATGTCTTTCTCCTACAACGTTTTTTAAACTCTGCATTGAGAGGAACAACAGGCAAGCAGAGAATCTAAAATGAAGCCTGTTGCCTAAGATACGGTGACAACGGGAGAATGAAAAGCATATATCCTCTTTGTGCTAACACTGATGAGTGTCATGTTAAACGTGTCTTGATTCAAAGCTAACTGAAACAGATGTTTGGGTGAGGAGATGTTCTTCACAGGACTTTTAGCATGCTCATCCTCTCATACAGCAGTATAGCACTGGGCCAGCATCTTCCACTAACAGCTGAAAAGGGGTATCCTTTGATTTCCGTATTACATGTTACCCGAACAGAAAAGGAGGGCTACAAGAGGATTCCTATTTATACTTCAGTTATTTCAGTTCAGCTATTCAGGTGGAGATAGTTGTACTTTTGTGGGAAGACGTGTGTGCTTGTTTTATTTCCTCTTGTGGCCAGGAAGCTTGCATGTTGTTTGCTTTTCCCACAATGTAGAACACAGTGTGTATTTTTCAGTTATTTATTTAGATTAAGGAAAATGAGAAATAGAAATATTATGCTGTATTTCGCAAGCTTTTAAAGCAATTTTTGAGGGAAATTGTCCTAAAAAAACCAATCTTACCTCATATTACAGTATTTTATCATGGTATTGTATAGCAGATCATATAGTGTGAAGCAGCAGTTCCCATGCCGGCTCAAAAGCCAATACTCAGATCTGCCACTTCAATGGAGGAAAGGGACTGGGAGAGAGGAGTGTGCATGGTAAAGTGTGGCAACTAGAAATATCAAATCATGTAGTTAGAAAGCGAGGGGAAGGATGCTTACTTTCTATTCAAAGACAGACTTTTCCTCCCTCAGAAGAATGAGGGCTTGCTCTGTAAGATTATCCTACATTTGAGAAAATGCAGTAATCCATGCAGACGTAAACAAAACGACTTCCTTCAGAAGTCTGTTTCTAACTGAAGAAGATAAGCAGATTGTTTGGAACAACCTGGGTTCTCCTGTTCTGGGGGGGGGGGAACCTGAGAGCATTAGTTCATTAATTGAGGCCCTAGTAAGACAAATTCCCAATAACATGGCAACTGAGATACTTGAGGAAGGGCACTCAACAAGTACAGGACAGAATTACGTCTTTGCATTAAAGGAAATGGAGGAGTGCCGCACTAGAAGTGTCATAAGGAAATTTCTGTAGTCAAAGCCTGTTCTGCACCTGTTTTGTTGTCACAAGATTTCTATTTCCAAATCATAACCCTAAGGAACGTGAAATTTATTTCAGAAAATTAAATTTAAAATAAGGCATGCATCATTATACTATGCATAATAGTAGCTTCTGGAAGTACTACAGAAGCCCTAGATGTAAGATCAAGAATATTACTCATTGCATGTGCTACAAAACCTTTTTTGCTGGCATTATGTATTGTTCTTTACAGTTAGAGGTCTACAGGCTAGCATCTGGCACAACCTGAGGTACAGGACACAGATTAGAGCAAAAGCTGACAAGAATGCAAACTGCTTGGGGATCTGTAGTGGATGTGTCATTCTGAAGGAGGCTGCAGCATGTGTTTCCAGCTGCCCTTTTAGAAGAGGCTAAACCCACTGTCACAACCTATATGGAACATAATTTTCATGCCCCAGTGCCAGTTTTTCTCTTCTATATAAAGAATAACAGTGAGGAATCAGTCTTCTGGTTTCTTTTGATTCTTTCTTGTGTGTAGCAGGTAAGCCTTGACTTTAATTCCTTTAATTATTTGACCTGTATCCCTCTCAGGAACCAAACCACAGCTCCTTGAAGCAAAGTGCAATGTGCTTTACAGAGTTTAGTTTTAAGAAATAAAAAAGATTACCGATTTATTGTAAAAAGGTAAAAGGGAGCAAGCCTGTGATGCATTTGCTGCCAAAGAGAGAGTCATTAGTTTCAAGAAGAGTTCATGCAATAGATCTTCCACTGGAGGGAGTTGTCTAGTCACCATGAGCCACTAGATGTGCGACTTGGAGAATTATCTTGCAAAGACCAGAAACAACACGTGAATTCCTGGAAGCCTGGCTCTCAGTAGTGTCCGTTAGAATTGAAATCTCAAGTCTGAAGATTAAAATGCCTATCTTGCCATTCATATCTCCATAGTGTGACAAGCTATTCCAAACACAGGTGCATGCAAGGGAGGAGTTCTATTTACTTAGCAGATTTTTGCCTCAAGGAAATTTGATTTCATATGCACTAATTGAATTTCGCTGGAATAAATTTACTGTTTTGCTCCACTTACAGAGCATAATCCAAATTGCAAGACAGCAAGGAAGATACTAGCAAGAAATAGTCCTTGCCCCATAAAATTTGTTTCTCTTTTTTCTATGAATATACCTTTTTTTTTCCAGAAAGAAAGAAAACCTAAACATATAGAGGAAAAAAAGGAAGGATTGCCTATACTAAACCACTATTTTTAAAAGTTACTTAAGTTAAAATGACTTAAACTCCTCAAGATGCCTTTTTTCATACAGGCACCCTGATGCGTTCTCACTCCTCACTGGTACAAAGTCTGTAACCCTGCCACTAACACAGAAATCAAGAAAGATTCTGTGTGTATTCATTAAAAGTGAGCTGTGGGATTCACGTGATAAAAACGGTATTTCAAAAAGCTCTAGTTACTATAAGGTAAATACCATCCTTCTGTGAAAGTAGAGGTGGCACTGTGTTAAACAATGTATTTGAGTTTTTCAATTACTTGTTCCAGCCTGATGACTCAGAATACCCTGAACTCAATGCCTAACTACTTATACAGGAGAGGTGGTCACTGGGAGGTCAGTCAGTAAGAAACGTTGAGTTACAAGAGCAGCTCTGAGCTTCAGTGTCTCTCTGGTCTTGGCACTTGCTGTCTGCTTGGGTACCTGAAGGTCTGAGCCTTTGTGAGCATGCAGATGCAAAAGCAGCAGCTCTTTTTCTACCATAGCCAGTCAACCAAGATTTGGGAGGTATGGGTCAGCTTAAAGCCATTCTCAAACCTGAGAGGATTTGAATGAAAAGATACCAGTTCCAGGAGGGTCCGTAAGGGCAGACCATGGGACAGGCTCCAATGGCTCCTGCCAGGAGTTCACCACTGCACAGAAAGGGTGCAAGCTCCCCTCCTTGAAAGAGAGCATAAGCAAGAGGTAGCCTGGCTTCCTAATCACACAAGAAAAATACCTCTGGCTGGGGAGTTTGAATCTGGTCTCTGCTTTGGATCTCATGCTTAGGTATCTTGAATAAAATTCACCTTGTCATAAGATAATATGTAGAAACGTATACATAAAATGTAGAAAGTGTGTAAACAGTGAAACGTAAAGTATTTTTGATGTCCTTGCTGAGGGCAGTGAGTTATCATCTACCTTGCCCTTCTAGGATGGGAAATAATAGGGAATAAAGCTCTTGCACAGACCCAGGCATCACTGACTGGCATGTCTCAAAAGTGTCAGCTAACAGCTGACAGTTTCTGGAGCCTTTCTCTCCCAGAGGGGTGACTCCTTTTTCTGAAACATTTAACAAATGCAGCTTTGAGGCAGGAGAGGTTGCTCTTGAACGAATACCTCAATCAAGCACTTCTTACAAATACTTCATTAGGAGCATTTTCTGGGAGGTAGCATGAGCTATTGGCCTACACTTCTCAGGAAAAGTAGAGACAGGGGAATGCTATAGCCCTTCAACATATACCAAAGCAAGCAGTGTGTCAGGCAGAGATGTCCTGTAAGGCAGATCTTAAAATCAGAGTGGAGATCTTTCAATCTACATCTTGGGAGCCTTCTATACAGCCAGAGCTTAAATAAAATGCATTGGAAGTCACAACGGCCACATTAGCTATGAATACAGCTGGCTAACTGAACTATGCATTACGCAGGAAGACACACAGATTCTGCCTAGTTCCCGTGGGCAGTGACAAGAAATGAGATGCATTTGAATTTCCTTTATCCTTCACATCATGAGCAATACCAGAAGGTACGGAAGTATGCCAGCAGTACACACAATTTCATCATATACATCTGGCTAATTGCATTTCAGTTTGTTCACATGGGGTGCAGAGACTTATGATAGGATTTGTACTGACCAAAAAAAAAAAAACCAAACAGGAACATAAGAATGAAGCTGCAGATTTTTAAGATTTTTTTGATCCTTGATGTTTAAGAATAGTGACGATAAAAGTTGAGGTTGTCTGAGCTGACCACTTTAAAGACTCCTTTATAAACCTCTGTAATGATTTGAGTACTGACATACGAGGCAGTGATAAGTGCAAATACTAAGTGCACTTAAGAACTTGTTATTCTCTGAAATGTTTAAGATACTTTTAATATTTTTTATGTGTTGTATATTAGGAAAGTTTAATATTTCCATGATTTCTCTAAAGATAATTTCTTTTGATTATAACTGCTGGTTAAGCCTTGTGAGGCCACGGAGTCACATGGAATAATGCAAGCACAGAAGTCTGCAGACAAAACCCCTTCTATTTCTCTTTCTTATAAAAATAAAGGCTCAAGCAAGCTCAGTGATCACACATTTACAAAGAACAGATTATTTCTAGAAAAATGACATCAGCTAAAACTTCCAAAATCCAGCTAAAGGGAACAACGAATGCTGTACATCAGCTGCTACTTTACAGAATGAAAAAGGTAAGGGCCAAGTCCTGAGCACTACACGGAAGAAAAAGAGTAACATTGTTTCATACTAGTCAATAAATCTGATTACGCTGGAGAGCAAAATACCAAGGAAAAGGAAAGACGTAATCATGTAATATGAATTTTCTTAACCAATTACTGGGAATTCCTGAATAATTTTTAAATAAAGACTTTGCATTACATGGTAAAGTTTTCCACACATTTCCATCCCAGCTTTATCAATCCTCACCTGTATGTTACCTGCAAAGTATAATTTCAGGAATAAAGAGACTTGGCTATGCACTTGTTCTTATTAGGGAAAATCAAAGCACATAACAACACTGTTAGATCTGCAGAAGGAAACCTGTAGAATTAATGTTTAACCTTTCCTTAGTCACAAAGGGACCCTTTTCACCATCTTGGTGACAACACTTGGTGACCTGCATTGATCAGATAGTTTAGTATCTATTTCTTTCCATGAGGAGGAGCAATAGCACAATTCATATGCTTGCATTCTGCTCTAGAGGTCAATATTTTCAAACTCTAAACCAGCAAAACAGTCAGGTTTAGGTTTTTGGTTTGGTTTTCTTTTTTTCTTTTTAATTCACCCCATGGGGTGGCATATTTAATGTCAAAGACTGTGAGCTTACACAGTCACTTAATGATTTTTTTCTCTGCTGCTTAAGTGTTCTCAGGCTGCTCTCAGGTCTTATTAAAGATTGTGTCACTGCTTAGAATAATGTAATTAGTATTTTTTAGGCTTTGCTATGACCATCACCTTTCTTTAACAACTATGTTCCTTCCATCTTCAGTGTTTGATTTTGCCATGTGTGAAGCTTTTCAAAATACTTTAAGTACCTCCCTAATAAGAGGCCAAACGTATACCTGTGTTATAAAATATTCAGAAGTATCCTACCTACTTAAGCAGTGGGATGAGAGTAAAATTTCAGTTAATTTGATAAAAAATAATTTGGAATTTTGGAATTTACATTCCTTGTCTTAAAATCAGCCATAAAAGTGAGCTCCTTACCACTCTTGTTTTATAATGTAGCAATAAAATAAAGGTATTTTTCAATAACTGTTTTAAACACTGCAATAATACCCTTAAGCAACTTATAATAGAAGTTATACTACATTATGGACACAGAATACAGAAGTATTCCTTGGCTTTCACAACAGATATTTTAATAATGGTTTTTAGGTGAATAAAATTACCTGAACATGTAAGACTCCTCAGTATGTGGTATATGTCCCTTCTACTGCTGGGAGTACTTAGAAATGAGGTTTACTGAAACCAGTTGGAAAGACTCACTTGGGCTTCAGAATCAGAATCCATTCAGAACCACTTTTATGACTGACCACAGTCATAGCATGTCTCATATAAGAATATTATCGGAGCACCAAATAAGTGGTCATGACATCCTTAGATATATGAGAAGATGGAGGCACATTCCAGCCTTCCCTTATTTCTTGCTTTATAATTGAAAGTTTCCTTATTATTTTCCTTCTGACTCAGTTTAAAAAATGCCAGATACCCATTTTACAATATCTTAAGTCGAGAGACGGCTTTTGTTGACCTGAATGTCCCTTTCACAAATCAGTAATAAAACTATATGTGGTTCACGCTCAAAAGAACAACTTTTAATCCTAAAGCCAAAATAGAAAATGTATATTTAAGACTAGTATTACACCTAATGGAAGATTAACACAAGAAGAGGACATTCTCAAAATTTAAGTACCCCAAGCGTTCGATTGTTTGAAGATACTGCAAGTGGGAGACTATATTATAATTATGTTCCTAATTTCATGATTCAAAATCATAGAATCATAGAATCATAGAATCATTTCTGTTGGAAAAGACCTTCAAGATCATCGAGTCCAACCATCAACCATGCCCACTAAACCATGTTCTGGAGTACCTCGTCTACGCGCTCTTTGAATACCTCCAGGGATGGTCACTCAACCACGTTCCTGGGCAGCCTGTTCCAATGTCTGACAACCCTCTCAGTAAAGAAATTTTTCCTAATATCTAACCTAAATCTCCCTTGGCGCAACTTGAGGCCATTTCCTCTCATCCTATCTCCAGCCACCTGACAGAAGAGACCACAAAAAATAAACCATTTTAAAATGGTAGATAATTAGACCTGCTAATGTGGGAGGATTTTTATATTTAATATTCTTTTCTATACTATATATATTTGCACATATATATATTTCCCTTAAGACTTATGGAGGTTTGGGGGGGGGGAGAGTATAGCTTGTAGCAGAATTTGCAGATGTATTACTAAAACCAGACTATCACTGCATAATGGAAACATAGGGCCTTTTTACACTCAGTTTGAAAAAAAAGCTGTATGGGACCACCCATCCTGCAGATATTAGTAACAGAAGAGCCTACACTGGACTGAACTATAGGAAAAGCTGAAACACAACCATCTGTACGGCAACACAGACATGGGCTTAGAGGTGAAAATTTGCAGGTAGTTGCTGAATAATTAAATAAAAGAATATATTTAATCAGAAATAATAATAGTGATTCATTTGGCGGAATGTAATTTCTAAGCAATTTTATTTGCTATGAGTGTGAAAGTCTTTAAAGGTATAGAAGCCAGAAGAGGAAGAGATGGATGAAGGTGAAAAGAAAGAAGACTAGAAAAGTTTTAGGATCATACCTGAGGAAAGACTTGGTTCCCCTAACTTTTAGGCATCTGAACATGTCAGTTGCTGTGAACAGGGCTGGGCAGGCCAAACGAAGGGGTTCTTAAACATCTGAGAACATCCTAAATTCGAGAACAGGATGCTTTGGGGAAGACTCACTCTATACATATCTGTTTCTTTAATTCTAAGAATTAATAAGTATTTGCTAATGGTCACTCTCAGAGAGGATACAAGGCAAGATGTACCTTTTAAGCCAATCCAGTATGTCCTACACCCTGTGTGCTGAGCAGCAATCTGTCTACATCGGGTCAAATGCAATGCTGTGCATAGCATTGAGTCCCAAATCCCACCATATGCTGGTCAGGGATACTCGGGAGGCACAATCTAGCTTCTTAATGCAGGGCTCAATGCTTTCCCAGTGGTACGAAGTTGCCAGAGTAACAAAAACAAACTCTTCTTTTCAGAAGACTCGCTCGTGCACCTTCCTCTGGGCAAGTGCACAAACCACAGCAGAAGCCTACTGAATTTTAATTCTTTTCTGTACGCTTGCAACAGGATAGATTGTTCTTTCAGCTTAGGTTATAATTTGGTGGTTAGCACTTTCATTAGTGTATTTCGGCTCCCTCGAGGAAGGCACTGAAATGAAGTTTTCCACTTCCTACATGAATGGTCTTAACCGCTAAGTGATTGTAATGTAAGTAATGGCTGTGCTTCTGTTTCACTGGAGGACCTATGCCAAATTGCTTGAGGATAGGGCAGAAAGCATTGAAAGTGGCACACCACCAGGAAGGAGAAGATTCCCAGGGCAGCAACAGAGAGAACCAGGATGGGTGCTTGGCTAATTATACCATTTGACTGGCAGGAGGAAAACCCCGTAGCAACAAGTGCTTTTCCTCCCTGCCTCCCGTTCACTCAGTGTAAACACCAGGGAGATGCTTCCATTCATAAACACCATCTGCCACTGCTCTGTCAAGCGCAGGTTGAATTCAGGATTTCAACTCAAGAATGGCACAATGAGCAGACCACACAATGCCTTGTGCTGATCAGAATGAAATGGAGGTATTCAAAAACAGTTATATCAAAATCAAATACAAAATTCAAGGGGTCTGGATAATTAGGAGCAAGATAGTTTTCTTGTCTTGCTTTTTTTCTGAGAAAACTTCTGGAGAAACCTAATAGGCCTACAGCAAGTCCTCCCACACACAAAAACATTACCAGGGTGCTTTTATGTCACTCCTTTGCCTCCCAACATATGGGGTTTAAAGTTTACTAACTCCCTTTTGTGGCAAAACTCAGGGAAAATAAGCCACCTTTGAAAAGCGCTACAGGGGAGGATAGAAAAGAAAGAAAAAACAGCCCTCTGTTTTCAAACTCATGGTGTGGGAGTTAGAACTGAACAGTAAGACTTTCCCAGGAATCCCTAAAGAATTGGTATATATTATTTTAGGACTAAAGTCAATCCATATTGGAGTCATAAGACTGCTTTTGAATTGTTGGGTAACACTCGTGAATTGGATGACATTCTTATTATACTCAGAAGCATACAACAGTTTTCCTCTCCCTGGGAGGTAAATGTTGCTGATACATATATAGCAGAGTAAGTGCCACAGAGTTTAAGGAGTCCTTCCCAGATTAAAAAACTAACAGTTTGGTTTGGAAGAAGGCAATAAATAAGATGACTCCACCAGCTCCTGTTCTGTGTCTACTAATTCTATTTTTCCCTTAGTAATATGATACTCTTGCACCCCATCGGTGTGAGTGGTGTTTAGAAAGGACTTTTTGAGGACTATGTTTTGTAAGTAGGATAGAGGCTTTCCAGTTCTCTATGTGTAGGAGAATTCATATCTGAAAGAATATAGGAAGAAAAGGGCTCACTAATCTCGGGGACCTCTCCTGGCTTTGTGCCCCAGAAAATTATTAGGATACTGCAAAGCTATGTGTATGAGCATGTACTCAGGCTCATTTTGTAGCTAGAAACATTTGAAATGTGTCAGAATTAGTTGACATTTCTGCTTGGCTCTCATGTTCCTTTCTGTTCCCCTGAACTCTCCTTCTACCTCTGCTTCCACAGACCCCAGGCAACTCTCGTCAGGCCGCACTTAACAGTACCTGTGAAGTATAGAGGCACCTGTAAAAGCATAGATAAGTGACCTTAGGTAGGCTTTTGCATGACTTGGCTGGAATCTTGGAAACATACCTCAAAATTAATTTTGTTTTCTTTACTTTCCTGTATTCTTCATTATATAGCCTTGAATTCCATATACATTTTGTTTGTGGCTGATGGAGTGGGAAGAAAGGGTGGGGATAGATTTCTGTGAAAAAACCATAAATCTGTGCTCAAACTGGTGTATAACACAGAAGATAAGTTCTTGGTGCATTGATTAAAAAAAAAATCTCCCTTTCTCTAGATATGTTCACTACTAAATAAGACTGATACCCAGGGTTAAATAGAAAAATTATTTATAAAACATGTTTTTAAAATGGCAGGTCTTTTAAATCAATATATTTCCTCATCACAATTGGATTTCATGTAGCTTCCACCTAAATACAATGAGGAATCTACTAACCTCCAAGTTGAAGACTTTTGTATTCCCTGTTCCATGGCAAAGGACGCTCCTGGCTTCCAGAAACCTTCTCAAGAAGTCTTTCCAACCTGAGGGAAGCTAACAGATTTCTAAAAAAACCAAAACCAACCAACCAACCAAAAAAACCCAACCAAACAAACAAATTTTTTTTAAAAGATTCAGATATTGTTAATGGGATTTCCATAGAAGATAATCTAATGGGTCAGGAGGCACAGGAGAAAGAGAAAATCCTAGCACTCAGTGAGGCGGAATTAAAAGTACAAATGCAAAATAGGGCAAAGTTAGGGTTAAAAACATAGCTGCTTTTCAGTGACCTCTTCATATCACAAAATATTTATAAAAAATGGAAACATGGTGAGGCAATTAATACCAAATGCATCAGAAATTAATAGCAATTAGATAATCCCAAGCACCTCCCTCCTATTCTACATTTCTATAACTGTGTCACCTCCTCCCTCTAGCAACAGTTTACGTTGCCTGTTCCTCTACGTGTGAACTTACACTCGTGTACCTTAAACACAGGGATTTTGAAAACTTCTTTCACTGAGATGCAAATTAACAGCACTTTCCTTGCATGGGAGGCAAGTTAAGAACATGCATACAAACAGGTAGGATGGCTCATCTGTAACTTGTTACGATGACATAAATTGGCCATGTTTGATACAGGTCATAGCCTAAATGAGACAAATGAGACTCATGAGCCCAAACAGAAAGAATAATTCAAAAAAGGTATGTTACCACGGCAAGAACAAAGACCTGAGTCCAGTAACAGTTCAAATATAGGAGATGATAATGAAAGGACAGGTTAGACAAATATTTTAAGTATTGGATAACTCTATTTTGGAAGGCTGCAAAAACAAAAGTGCATATTTTAAAGGTAAGAACACAGACACCTAAGGACTTCAGGACCAGTCAATTATGGAGAAAGTATGGAGGAGTAGGTGGAGATGACGGAATAACAAAAAAGGAAAGAACAGAAAAGAAAGAAAAGCAAACTAGACTTCACAACATCTAAAGGCACCAGCATTCTTCTCAGGGAATGTATTATTTTTCCTAGCTCCAAATTTATGCAACAGGTCAAATACATGTTGGCCTCATTTTCTTTGATGGCAGATTGTATAGATCAGATATCAGAGCCTAAGTATGTTCAGCTTACGCAAAGACTGCAATTTAAAAACAACTAGTGGTGGTCCAAGAGAAAAGAACTGGAAATGGAGTAACTCCCTAATGATGAATTTCAGGGTTTGGATGCTATCAAAGCAGAAACTATATTCTATTTTATATAGCTAATAAAGGTCAAACATCTGAAAACATAGACTAGGATGCATATGAAACTGTAACATGAAGGAAATTAGTAGAGCTTCCCAGAGGAGAAGAAAAGTGGAAGCCAAAGAAGTAAATTAACACCGGAGATTGAAGAAGTGAGAGCTTTGCATAAAAATGGTTTATGAGTATATTTAAACACCTCTCACTTCCTTCTGTTATTAAAGAAAATTAAAAAGGCCCACAACAGGCTGAAGTTAAGACATTGCAGTGTGAAAATCAGGCCAGCAAGCTCCTTACCTATAGATAAAATGCAAGAAAAAAGTCAATTATCAGACAATAAAAATACAAGTGTGGTGACACTAAAGACCAGAGATACTGTCAAATAATCCAACAGTTTTCCTGTCTATTTTATGCTCTCAGACACATGGTTACTATGGAGAAAACTGCAGAAATATAGAATAATGAGCTTAGCATGCCATGGCTAAATCAGGATTGGTTAGATCCTGGCTAAGGATAAATAATAGAAAAGTGGAGGCTGTAAAAGAATGAAATTAATGCTGATATGCAGAGCCCAGAATGAAATAGTGAGTTTATACTATAGAGTAGCACCAGATTTTTTTGAGACAATAGGAAGACTCTCTTAACAAAAGTCACAAGGCATACTGAAACATGGGTAAGATAGGCTGTTTTAATTCTGTTATGCATATTGTATTTTTTAGCATTATAACTAAAAGAATTAAACCACTGCTCAGATAATAAACCTGAACAAACAGAATTCATAGGTCATATAGATAGCTATATCCAAGCGCATTTATCAATTAGTAAAATGACCTTTTTAACAAGTTAACACAAGTGGGGAGTAGGATACTCAGTTTATCTGTGACATTTCTTCCTATTTTACAATACAGGAAATATTTTAAAAGAAATAGAAATGCCAATAGGATTTTGAGAAATCAGTATCAGACAATTCTGATAGGAATATCCCATGATGGTGGCATTCTGAAGGAAAACAAATTCATTAACAAAAATGGAATATACTTGAAAAAAACATTTGAAAAAAATAAATACACTTATAGATATTTAATGTTGGTAATACTTCTAGAAAGTTATCTGTCTGCTATTAATGGCAAAATGGATTTGTAAGAATTTTTTTCAAAACTTTGGGGTCTACATGTATAAACAATTCAACAGATTTAAAATGAGTAACATGAGAAGTGTTGCAACTGTTTCACATGCTTACAGTTTATTGATTATTGTATTTTGGCACAGTATATCAGGGAAATAAAATCAGATTTTTTTAATACTTATGACAACATTAACAGCCAAGAAAAGATAACCTTATGGAATCTTAGACTCTGATTTTATAAACTCAGAAAATGTGTTCAGATTTACAGTTCTTATTTCTCTTGATTTCAGAAAATTCCCTACTACCAATCATGCTAATGAAATTAATGTTTAACAACACAGCATTATTTATTTACTTATTTTAAAGAATAGTACTTAACAGTACTTAAAGCACATTGAAAACTAATCAAATTGTAATCTTTCATAGTAACAAAAGATTATTCCTTCTGTTACCATGACATGAGGTTTTAGTTATGCTTTGGAATTAGACTTGCCAAATAAATTCCAGGTTCTGAAATTTTTTTGAATATTTTAATTCTAGTGGGGAAACAGGTAGTTCTATGCCCATAAAAATATATTTACTGCTAAAAAGAGAGGCACTATTTGACGTTGGTCTGAAAGCATTAATTCCTTTTCTTAGGACACCAAGCAATCATGACACAACTTTCAGACACAAACAGCTTGAAATAAAGGGAGGAACATTCTTTACTTATTCCATATTTTTTCCACTGCCCGTAGAGTTAATGATCTGCTTTTGGCTCACAGTTAATTCCAATAAAGAAACAAGAACTTGGGAAACACACAGATGGCCACATACTATAAATTAATTGGTTGTCTGACGTGGGTGGTTATGCAAAACATTGCTTCTTCACTCCCTCATATCAAGCCTGAAATCAGAAGGCACTTGGTGCTCAGTAAGGCTTTTACATTTTCTATTTTTAATGTATGTAAGAATTTTCTGACCTCCAAAAAGAAGTCTCATCAAGTAGGAAAACTTTTATGTAACATAATCTCTCAAAATCTAAAATGCTTTTCATTAATGATGGCTCTGTTCTCTCCAGAGGAAAGCTCCACACAGGAAGAGTACAAGAAAAGGAGCAAATCCAACAAGAAAAAGACACGTTCAAGTATGACTGAAGTGGTTTAGAATATTAGAGGTCTACTGTTGGAAATACTTCTGAAAGAGGTAGCTCGGGAAGCTGGTCACCTCAAGACAGTGAGAAAACGGATGTGAGAAAGGAAGGACCTGATCATCCATCAGATGGAATCCAGACGTGACAATTAGAGTTAATGAACCACGACCCATAAAGCTGCTTCAGCACCTTTTTACAACCCCACTTCAAGGCCTTAATAAAAGTACCAGGGCTTGTTTTACAGAGCACATCTGCTCTAAATTCCAAAAAGAGAAACTTTAAATTCAGAAGTTATGTTTGGTTTCTTCCCCACTTTTCAGTCATGTATAAAGTATATTTACAAGCAGTGTATTTACCTTTATATCTGTTCAGTCAACAGAACATCTACATTGGAAGATAGTTTTCTTTACAATGAGACTGTATTATTACAGTAGCTATTTAATTTACAGTAATGTTAATAAGCTGCTGAAGCTGACTGAAAAGTACCGGGCAAATATTTTTTAAATTTCTCCATCTATATTCAAGTATGCTTTTGATTTCAGATAGTTAGAAAGTTTATAGTATGCTTTACAAAAATTAGGTTGATTTGCTGCTTTTGAAAGGTGCCTTTCTCAGTCTTGACACTGAAGTCCTCCAATTCTTCACAGAGCAGGTATGGCTAATGAAGCAATAGCTCTTTCTCCCCAAAGTCCAGAAGATCTGCTGAACTTCTAAGGCTGAGGTTGGAACTGATCATTCTTGCCTCACGGACAAAGCATTTCTGGAGTTTTTCAGGTTTTGGATCCTACCCATTTCCTTAGATATCAAGTACCAGTACTACACCAGCACTGCTTCTTCTGTCCACAAGTAAAAAGAAGCAAGGGGAAGGACAAAGTAACTCATAGAGTAATTGTTAGAAGACTCCCTTTTGCATATTAGGAGATGACTGGAAGAGCTCTGGTCTAGGCTACAAGGTATAACATATACAGGGAAGGAGAAGTCATTTTGTTCCTCACCACCGTGACAAGAGTAAAAATATCAAGAAATTGACCCTGTTGTATCACAAAGCTTCAGATGGTAGTTGTTGAGCAGCCTAATTATGATGCATTGTTTGCAGATTGTCAGTGTTTTTCAGGAAAGTAAAGAGAATGTCTTATTCTGTCAGATAGCTAACGGTAACCCAAAATCCCTGTTTTATCCCATATCACACTATTTCTTTCTAGAAAAAGGGGACAAGACAAGTTCCTTTCAGAGCCTCTCAACAAGTTTCCCCAGGTCACCATAATGCATGCATTTGGTCTTTTGCTATTATACGGAACGGAGGATTGATACAGGATTGATAATTCTTGTTTTTCAGTATCAGGCATACCTTCCGCTAGCCTCCTCCTAAGATGTTCTGCCAAGTATGCAATCCATCAGTTTGCAATGTTCTCCCTATCTATAGCAGAGAGCTCCAAGTCTCGCTGCATGCTAACTTCCCTGTCTTCTCCAGTGACGCTGCCACACTGGTTTCTCTTCACTCCTAGCTACATTTCCTGATGTTTCCTGATGCTCCCCTTCTTGTCCTCCCCACAGCAGGGATCATGAAATAGTATGAGGGACAAGAAAGCAGATCCTTGGGAATCCCAATCTATTTAATCCTTAAGAGATGAAATTCACTCTCTTCTTCTAGACTATACATTTAGACAAAACTGTTACACCCCCAAGTTGATATTAACCTTTAATTTAAAAATTAATGAAGCTGCATATTAATCCATGACCAAATCAATGCTAGAGCCATTTGCTGGAAGGATAATAGATAATGTCTCAACAAAATACGATGTCAGCCCAAGGTCTGATATGTATACAGTACTAGCACAAAAATGGTTTTCCCAAAACAAAGCAATTCACTATGAAAACTGGTATCTAAATTACAATTGCTTTTTGGTAATGGTAAGCAATTCCAGGAACACTTGTCCAGTTTAGGCCTTGTCAAAGCCTCCTACAGGAAAATATATTATTCCACTCTTTTTGTAATAAGCAGAAAATATCAACACCTTTAGGTGACACTGTGCTTTGCTCGCAGGAACTCAGTGGGAGCTGGTGCCGCACGCAGAAGAACCTTCCCACTGAGTTCCTGCAGCCCGGTTCAGAAACCTGCAAAGGCAAGATACTCAGTGCAGGGCAGGAAGCCTGCAAGAGCTCGGAGACAGTGTCTCGCGGCCAGCTGCATCCCGATTCCCTCTTCTCACTGAGTTAAAAAGTGATTGGTCACATCCTGCTTCTGGGGAAGACAAAGGCATCTCAGCAGTTGGTACCTCTAACTCTGAACTGGAAGAAAACCAGCTTTCAGAAGTAAGAGTCCAGTTTGGTCTTGCACGTGGAAATGTCTGTGGTATGTGCAGGAGCTCATCGGGGGTCATTGCCTCTCAAGGGAAGTGGCTTGTAGAGCTTTGTATTATAAAATCTTTCCGTATCTTAACTAACAGTTTAAACAATAAAACACTTAATTTTATTCTAGCAAGTTGTCTCAATCCAAAAAAAAGTTTCACACTGTTTTAAATGGCTTGGAAATAAAAATCCCTGTAAAGTGCCTCTCCCAGTGTATACACTATTGTTAAGACAAGTTCTGGTTCATCTTTTTTTTTTTTCAACTGTCCAAGAGCTCATTAAGTGCTGCTGATATTGAAAACATGATCAAACTAGTGAAAAAATAAAATGGGAAGTTTAAAAAATTAGCAAAATTTTTAAAATGTCAAAACATAGACTGTTTGCTGCAAATACCTTCTGCCTTGCTTAAACATCAAATTATTTCTTTAAATACATGTTCAGAGAACACATATAACACAGTGAATAAGCCATGCACAGACCAGGTAAATGACGTTTTAAAGGTCCACTATTTTAATAATTTCCTTAAACCCAAGAGTACTTCAGTAAGGAAAGAACATAACAAAAGAAATAATTGTTTTTATCTTCAAGTGTCATATAAACATATTTAGTGGAAGAACTCTACATAAACAAAGTTTTCTAAGATAAAACACTCTGCTAGGTATTTGTGGTTTCATGAGCTGTTTACAAGTAGTTCTAGGATGCATGAACCTAACAAAGATCCATATTCTAGCACTTTTTATTTAAAAGCAACAGTAAATTGAATTTCTTTGTAAATTGAGTTTCTTTGGTCTTTAATTAATTTAATTATTTTTTAAATTATTGTTTTGAAGACATTTAATCTGCAAAGCAGTTATTTTGATTAAAAAGAAACCACTGTTCCTCATCCAATGTTCTCATCCAAAACAACTCATTTTTGTAGGGAGATACATCCAGGAAAAAAATATTCAGTGTTGACACAAAGATAAGAGACCACTTAAGAACTCAGAATCATGGCTTGGAAGATCAGATCAAGCATACATTTTCAATCCTTCTTGTGAGTTACGGTCCAAGTTTTTGCATACAATCTAAACAGAACTAAAGTAAACTTCCCAATCTTTTAACTAATAGAAGATATATGGGACCAACCTCCCAGCACAGTAAGTGTATTAAACAAATGCCATGTGTACTAATTAAATTATGGAATTAAAAAAATAAATAAATAAAAACTATGTGCATATTCTCAATTTGTGTTTTCAGTGGCCTATGTCCTACTTTGCACGCTAAGTGAGACACAGCTTCAAGAAGAATTATAATCCCACTTTCAAAGGGGACAATATACCAGGACTGGGTACCAGGTAACTCTGGTATAGACAGCAAAGCATTGCCCTACAATGAAAAAAGGTGTAAGTGTGAAAAAGTACTGTGTTGTTCTTCTCGTGAAGTTGCTATTGCAAACAGAAGCTGCCATTAGGTAGAGATGAATTTCAACTTTGTCTTGAAGGCTTTCTTAACACAAAAACTGACATTAAATACTGCAAAGAAATTCCTCTCCACATGAAGAGATTCTCTGAACAGATCACCATACATTTGGGATCTTTCTTAGTTAAGAATCCGACTGCAAACATGTTTAAGCTGAACTGTGAAGGAACTACTCTGAAATAAGAATATGCACACAGGAGTTGTATTACTTTAAAAATGTTTCATAGTAAATCAACTTAACCTTCTTGTACAGGCAAAGACTGAGTCTTTCACAGACGTGTTGGCAGATACCGCTGTACAGAGGTAAAACCACTTCTTACATTATTGCCCAGTCACAACAAAACTAATTTCAATGATTCGTAGTTATAAAAGCCACTGGAACATTAAAGGTATCATACAATCCTCACCTAATTACTCACCCAACCATTAAGAGGCAGGAAGCAACCATGCATGCACAGTAAAGAGGAAGACCTTTTACCAGGGACATGCAGTTACACTTTACCAGATTAAAATTCTATGCTGTCTTCTATTATTATCCACAATTCAGATATATTGTTCTACTTATGCTTTATTATGTTCTGTAAGAGGACAACATGTCATCTTCCACCCTGAACAGTTGAAAACCTTCCCGCAGGTCATTTCTGCACTTCTTGAGTATCCTCCTTCTCCTGCCATACTAATACCATTACTTCTATCACATATGATAGCTTTCCAGCTGTAGAGAACCCAAGCAAAGATCCTGGCATTAGACAAGTCTTTCCTATAATGTAAATCTGGTTCTGTCGAAGTCAGGAAGATTTTTACAGTTGAATTCAGTTAGGGGACATCTTAGACTTAATAGCCCGTTCCTGCTCATGGCACAAGTTAGGGAAGAGGAACTGTAATTTTGGGAGTGACTTGTTTAGCCTAATGGCCACATCCTCAGGGCTGAAGTTAATTCATTTTTTATTAAAAATTCCCATAAGTATGACTCCATAGGGGAAGCAATACTTTCCAGTACAGACACCGTACAGGTGAAGGAATTATTTTTTTATTCTGAGATTTAGTGGCTATTGCTCCTTAGTTCTACTCATAAAGTGTACTATTTCTGCACTGACTGATAGGTGTAGTTCTTGCTGACTGTTGTTCTCCATATTAAGCTTTAGTAGTTTATTAACAGTAAGAAGCAGAAAAGAAAGAGCACCATTAGTTGAGAAAGTTAATTTTAAAAAGCTATGGGAAGTACCTCACCAAAAATGTGCATCTAAGCCATGAACTTTAACGAGGTAAGAAAGAAAACAAATGTGTGTGAACAACTATTTTACATGAAATTGCATAAAGAACTAATCATACCAGATTACCATTGCAGCAGTATAAAATTTGTATATAGTAGGCTAACAGTTGAAATCCATATAAGATTATTACTTGTACATACACCTGAATATATGTTTTACTATAACAGACAGTATTTAATAAATCTTCCAAAAATTCTTGCAGCTATAGACTTCTGCTTCATTTTGAATGGAAATATTTTTATATTAACAGGCAACATATTCAGGTTTTGATTCTTAGTACAGTATTGAGTCATTTAGTAATATCTCTGACTCTCAATAGCAGTATATAAATTTATACTAGCTGGTGATCCAGTCATCAGCTTCTAGACAAACACAATACCTTTAATTTATTCTTCTTCTAAATATTATATCACACACATATATATACATATTTCAAATTATTTTGCTGCAGGAGAGCAGGTCTTATCCATCATAATCAGAGAAGCTATAACATGAAGAATGACTACTTCACAGCACAGATATTATTTCTGCTTTCTAATACTTGGGTAGATTTTTAGTTTCATGATTTATTTGCACCGCAGTGAAATATCCAACCTAGTTCAGCACTAATGGTATGTAAAGTATTAACATTGACAGCTGAGTAAGATCTTTATATTCAAAAAAAGTGAGGAATGAGTAAAGGAAGAGAGGACAGAGGCACTGACAAGACACATTCATGATTCCTAGGAAAACATGCTTAAAGAAGGCACGTCACAGCATTTCTACGCAACCAAGCTCTTACAGTCTAAGCTACAGCTACATTAGCTGGTCTACACTAATTTTCAACATGGGCACTCTTGTACTAGAAGAGGGGTGATTTTTACATCTTAAGCTTAACTCACTTTCAAAGAAGACTCAAAACAACTGTCTTGGTTCAAGATAAGATTTAAAGGTAATACCTTTTGCATATTATTTTCTTGCACCAGAAAACTCTTAGTTAGCCATCTCCATCCATTCCCAAAACAGACTACTGGTGACGGTCTTCTCCTTCACTTGAAAGTAGTTCAGAAGCCTAACTCACAAGTACTAATGTAGCTATGTCATATGAATTGATATTTGACCAAGTCTTATGTTCATCTTAGTATTTTCTGAACAATTAGCAAACAAGGAAAACAAACAGGAAGATCCTGTTGGGAAACCCCTCACTTTGAAGGACTGACAAAAGCTACCTCACTACAGCCATTGCAGCCAAATGACACTTTCTATGACTGGCAGAACAGAGCAGCACACAGTATTCATAGGGGATCCCTTTGATCCCAAGAGTATCATTTACCTGTGTTACGGGTCATTTAATTATTTGTCTTCTCAGTCAATATCCTTTGATGTAACAAATTCAGGATTCCAGTGCTCTGGTATATGGAGAAGTAATTAATTCCAGCAATAACATCTTCAAAGATGATGTTGCAATACAACACAGAAGAAAAAGCCACAAAAAACCAAAGAGGTTAGACATAAATAGTATATCTCTTTAATTCAGCTAAGAACCAAACTCTGTATGTTAGTCTGAGTTATCTGGAGGAGTTAGCTACACAGTGTAGCCTTTTTCTTTGCTTTTTGTGATACACGTAAATCTTTTATTTATTAAAACGTAATTGACAGATGTAAATTCATAGGACTGTGTTTACATATTCTAAAGAAAGGTCATATTAAAGTGCTAAAAGTAGCATTCACCTATTTTTTTAAATGAAAGAATTCAGGATGTATTCTCATTCCTTTCCTAATATCCCTCAAAGTACAGTGATATTGAACCCATGCAACACACGTATGTGCCATTATCTCTAACTTTACAAACTGTACAATTTTTTGAGGTTGATCAAGGCAGACCAATCACAAAATGAGTATTCTGTATAAATAAAAAAAAAATCCACCCTGGCTGTGCTTTTCTTATCCCTTTCTATAATGTACCTAGGCTCCTTGTTATTTTCTAAATTCCTCTGAGGCTCACTCTTGAGGTGCCCTGGACTATAAAGGAAAATGCCCACTTTTATCCTTAAATCCTGAGAACCAGAGTGACTGCAAAAAGACAAGTTCTAACTCAGAAGACTGAGGTTACACCTGTGTGAGTAGTGCAGCCCCACAAGAGAAGGCTTATGGAGCAAAACAGTTGGTGCCAAGAACACGACATCCACACTACATGCGTTTCAGGTGCATTTACTCAGATTAGTTGATATCAGCTTCTGCAGACCAAGTGCCTATTAACACTTGGGCTTCATCTGTTGTACTCATCTTCAATTCATAATTAGTTCAAAAAAATCCAGTTTGCAATTTCTGATGCTGCTTCATGACATGAAGTAAAGCACAGTAAATGGGAATGATTGGGATATTCACTTTAAAAGTGTGCTCCTGATATAAATCCTAAGTTCAGCAAGCAGCTGGACAGTATAAGATTTCATGAATGTATATAGTGTAGCTGCACAAAAACTTGAAGTTTAATATGCTTACCTGCTTTGTTAGAATTCAGGCAAAGTACTCAGCCCTAAAATTTGACGCTTTGCTCTGTTTTGCATACTCTGACTCTAAAGAGTTGAATTAAAATTAGGCCTGGAAGCACTCAAGCTGAAAGATTAAAAGTCTGTTTGCATATTGCTTTGGGGCTACTACTGTGGATTTAGACTTTAAGATTACTTTTTGATGTATATTTTCTAATTTTTTTTATCTATCTATTATCTTCTTCATAAGAGTTCTCTACAAAGAAGTAATTTATCAGATTCAAAGGTATGATCTCTTCAAGTGGGTGAAACAGACGAACTTGAAAAGAAAAGCACGTGAAACCTGACTTTTTTCTGGGTGGCAGAGTTTGTTGGTAAGCAATTGTCTTAATTTCTACCCATGTTTGCTCATTTCTATAGTGGGATGACGACTGTAGTAAAGGTCATACTGTTTTAATATAGCACAAAAAAAAAAAAAGCATAAAAAGTTTTGAACTGTATATCAAAGAAATGTCCTTACCATTTTAATAATTTTATCTTTGTTTTATTAGGAGTACCATTTAACTATCCATTAGTGTGGAAACTGCATAAAATGTTAGCAATTCACACTTGGATGCAAGCCCAAAGTAATAACTGAAATTATAATTCATGAAAACATAGCGCTTCAACTGTTGGCTTTATGCCTCAGTGTATTTTTTCTCAAGCAAAAGATTATTTGGTGTGAAATATTATGGCTTGAGAACACTATAATGCTCCAGCAGAGCTGCACATCCATTAGCGAGAGGGAGTGAAGAACTGCTTATAGAGATGGAAGATTTTCATCTTTTCCACTTTCTTCAGATGTCCTGGGGAAGTAGGAAAATAATGGATCTGTAGCACACAGTTCCCATGTGGCCTCTGCCAGCCCTTCATATCAGCACCTGTCAAAGCTCGATCTACAAGTTGATTTAACGTGTAGTCACTCAGAATGGTTGCTTTCATATGAAACCTCCTTATCTACCTGCTCTGGTCATGATAGATGGAGGAGGTCATGGCCTTAGGAGGAGGTATTTGCAGATTTTCCCTCTCTCTTTTTCATGTAGTTTTTTTTATTTTAAAGGGAATCTGAGTGGTCTTATTTACAGCCCTGTTAAGAAAGATTAGCAGACCTGAAGGACAATAATACAGGTATAAATTTTATGATGTTATTCCTCCAGGCCAAAAAAGATGAAAGTACAGTGCTAATGACACGGCGGTTTGGGTCTGGTTTCAAGTTATGGCAAGGAACATGAAGGTAAGAAAAACAGATTCACAAACGTATTAAATGGCTATGATATGGATAGGTGTTCTGGGGTACCCAGTAATTCTTCTCCTCTTCCTTCTTCCTCCTCCTCCTCTTCTACCTCTACTTCCTCCTCCTCTTCCACCTCTACTTCCTCCTCCTCTTCCACCTCTTCTGCTTCTTAACACCCTATTAATCAACAAGAATGGAACTAAAAGTGCACATACCACATATAATAAGCACAATAGCAGAAAAAACAGAAAGCATTGTAAAACTGAGATTGCAGCAGAACTGCATGCTTCATTTAGAAACACTACGGGTATATTCAGCATCAATGACAGATTAATTGAGCTTTTAGAAAAGAGCCTAAAATATAGCACAAAAACATAGTTACACAGGGGACAGGATGGTGATTTTAGCTCTCCATTTGTTTTGCAGTAGCTGTAAAGAGAAGAAAAGAGGAGACCAGCTATTATGAAGCAGAGCAAACCAACCAATTTTGTTGTCTTTTCTGCCTTATTATTGAAGACTAGGAGCAAAGTAGAAAAGGCAATTTTCAGATCAAACATTCCTTGGTTGATATTAAGACTATTAGTGAAGAAAGATCTCAAATGAATGCACATTTTAATGTCAATAATTAACACAAAAATCTGCTGAAACACCTTCTCAAACAAGCTTGATTAATGTTTGAAATCTGAGCTAATAAGTGTTCTGAATGGAACATTCATTTCATTCAATGTGCAATCACTGCCCCTTCCTGGGGAATGACCCCACAAATTTATTGCCGTTATAAGGCTTCAGCAAACATTTTGTATTATTAATCATTACTCGTAGTCATCAGTTTTACAACTGTATAAACCTAGATAGTAAAAATACTATTGTTTTGGAGAAAAAAAATTGTGACTTAGTTCTGCACAGAGGAAGCAATCAACAGGGATGCATTTTATTTAACATTTGCTAACATTTTCACTATTTCCAGAGCTGATATGAAAGACTTCAGTGTTTTTTGCTGTTATATATTTAATACAAAATATTTGTTTTACTTTACCAAAACATTTATGAAATTTTACATAATTTTCTCATCCTTTAATTAGTACTCCATTCTTGCAAATGTATTTTTTTAGAACCCTTTAGTAAAAAGTATGGATTTTCTTGCCATTCTTTTAATTACTGTACACAAGTTTTATCATTTTGAGACTGTTAGGTTTTCTGCTTAAAATGGTATTTGAAACCAAGCTTTCTCTACAGCAAATACTCACGTTTTTTCCATGCTACATGTTTTTACCATGCTAGAACATCAAGCACCTTTTAAAATTACCTACTACCTCTTGTTTCAAATACCGCTATTAACATTGTAATGTGCTGAACCAATTATGCATGCATGTGCAGCAATTCCTTTTCAGACCTGAAGTCTTCAGTCAGATACATTTCTAGTCATAGTTTTCATAACTAACCATCTCAAACCATAGAAGCCATAGCATCTATAAGCATCTATGAATCACTAACTTTCTGCAGGAATGAATTCCATAGGATGCCTACCCACTCAGGAAAATGTTTCCCTATTTTAACAGCATCTTCTTCTCTGTTTTCTACCCCTGCCTCAGAAAAGTATCCAGATCCTTTTGCATCCTTGAGTTTACATTAATTGTATAGTTTGAATGATAGTATAGGGTAACGCTGTCACTCCCTTTTAAAATCCAAACTGATAGTGAAACAGTGTAAATTAATGTATTTTTGTATAAGAAAAAAATAATGAGTTGTAGCATTGTTACAACTACTGTATTTATTAAGATGTTTCAAGTTGTTATATCTGTTTCATTTATGGTTTTGAAGAAAATCTGTTGAAATTTAAGTAACCAGCTTTCAGCCAGCATTTATTTGATTTAAACTCATTTTTTAGTTTGAACACTTTTTGGTTGTAGATTTAAAAGCAAAAAGTCAAGGACTGACTTAACTTCAGAACAAAAACTCCAAAAGTTGGCTATTCCCAAACATCCTTTAAACTCCCCTCCGACCTGATAGTTACAACACTGCTCATCTTTGAATGATAACACATGAGCTTAAAGAATGAACACCAAATGAAGTACAAATATCTGCATAGCCACATGCCAAAATTGGCACAAACTTGGAGATTTGTTTTTAATTCTCCTTTCAAGACCCTGAAGCTGAGTTACTGGAGATGGCATAAGCTACTATCACTATAGTTGCTGTGGCCTCGGCACATTCAAACTGAGTTATGGAAAATGGTAAGAAAACAAGGGCTTGACTAGAAGAATAGAGTCTGGAAGGAGGATGAGAGTTGGAGACACAAAATGAGGGAAAGAGAGGAAGGCTAAAACTAAAAGAGAAATATAGAAAGAATTATGGAGAGAGGAATTAGGGAAGGAAGAAAAAGCAGGATGAAGAGAAAGCAGGAAATCAAGCAAGAAAGAAATAGATTTTAGACACAGTGTCTTTTACTCAGCTGTCTATCCCTTTTATCAGTAGTTACTCATGATCTTGTACTAAAGAAAGAGCCATTATATTGGAGTTCTTTTAATTTAGTACAAGAACTACCTCTCTTCATTGCATCACTTAAATGATTCTTAGATGTTTAAGGCTTCTTTTTCTTTCCAACTTGGCTCTTAGTCTGTCTCTCTAGGTTCTTAGACATTTTTTTAGTCTTCAGTGAAAGCTTTTGTACTAGCATCCTTGGCTAAACAGTTGCTCATAAACACATGCAACGGGAAAATATTATGCTTCTTTGGTTTGCTTTTCATAAGTTTCAGCCAGGCATACCACTTCCTCGAAAATGGTGCCATTATTATTGCCACCATCAGCATTGAAGAAACCACAACTAGCAAGTAAAATAGCTTCCCTTTTTGTCATATGAACAAAACCAAGCTCAGCAAGTCCAAGAACACAAACTCAGCAACGCTAAAAAAACGTGGAAGAAGAAATTCTAGCAGAGAAAAAAAAAAATCACTATTAAAAGAAAGAGAAACTGAGAAAGAAAAAGATATATCCCTCTTAATTAAAAAGCAATTGATGTATACATTCTGCTTGCTCAGGAAAACCCAGACATCAGCATCCACTGCTGCTCATTCATAGCACAGTAAGCTCAGTGCTTGAAGAAAGTACAACATCCCCTCATTCTTTAGTGGTCATCAAATTCTCCCTGTTTTTGGCAAAAACCTGTCTATGGGTGTTATCTCCTTTCATCAAAGTGTCAATTTCTTTATCTTTTGCATTCATAACATCTCTTATTACACTTCTTTTCTTCCTCCCAAATATCTTTCACAGACTTTGCGAGTGGGAGAGGACATAAAAAGGGCAGTGGGAATACAAATGGCATTTCTCAACTAGTTTTCTTACATTATGTGTCTTTATCAATGTCCTGTTGTGGGGAAAGAAGTTGTCCATGCCTCCTGTTGTGAGCAATTTATATTCATGTGGTGTTTGCTTTTAAAGTATTTCTTTTGTTCAGGTGGATATCTGAAAAGCAGTATTATTTCAGGGAGGTGGCTTTCGGTGTTTTGGTGACAGGTGGCCCCACTACCTAAAGTGTCGGTATGTATTTGCTTAGCTGAATTGGCTGCAGATAAGTTACACTAAATAGCCCCCTCTTTCCTCAGAATGTGGTTAAGGCTCATGCAATCTGTGACACAACTTTTCCAATCTAGGCTCCTCTCTCACTGTTTCTCTTCACAGAACCCTATTCCCTTTCTTCATAGCATTACTAACTAGGAGGGTGACCACCAGAAAGGTGCACAGACTTTAACAGGTCTTCCCCAAGAGCCTGCGTCACACATCTGTTGAGTTCGTACAATGCCTCCTTAACTTTGCCACTGAGGGGAATTAGGACTGGTCAAAATTTTGCAGATGAAACCAGATCAGTACTTGCAGACTCAGACTGAAAGTTCTCATAGAGCAAAGCTGTTAAGCAAGTGCTTTAATTGATCTCTCTTCAGCAACCAGCCCTTGGATACATGCCTTAACAGCCTTATGGAGCAATGATGGCCCACTGAAATGAGGCCCGAGAGCAACCATAGCTCCGCTCAAGTTGGACAGTTCCCTGGTGACAATGACAGTATTGCACCCCTATAATTGAAATTGTAGTGATTTCCAGCAGTCTTAATTTTGAGTGGTTAACTTTTTTGGTTGAAACTGTTTTCCCACATTTAGACTCTTTTTGAAGTGTCCTTGTCTTTCACCTGCTACTGTCCTTTTGTCTGAATTGGTTGCCTATGTTGAACATCTAAAAAAAAAAACAAAAAAAAAACAACCCCAAACCAGCCCCCCCAATAAGTTCAGTGGGTTGCAAAACAGAGAAAACGCAATTATATAAAAAAATTGTAATACACTGGCAGTTACCAGAAACTGATGTCATGGAGGTTGCCTACAGTGACAGAAAGAAGTTCAGTGTTTTAGTAATTTAACACTTGTTGAGATATCTTTGAAAATGTATAAATTTTCCTTTTAGCCAAGTTCTGACTTCCCTTTGCTAAGGACAGAAGGTTATTTTAAACTACCTCCAGTTCCAACCATTTAGTTCAAATAGATTTGTGAACCTAATGAGATTTTAAGGGTCGCTTTTAAGACATCAAACCAAAATTTTGAGTATGCTGAACTGCAACTTCTAATTCTAGCAGATCAAGATTTCAAGGTAAAGACATTGTCTTCATACATATTCACAGAGTACTAAATATATGCCTTGCTTATATGAATTATTAACAACATAATAAAGAGGAATCTAAGACAGAATCACAGTGCTCCATTAAAAAAAGAAAACAACAACAAAAAAATAGCATGTAATGTTTTGCCTCAAGTGTTTTCAGTGACCTCAGTGATGAGAATGTAATAACTTATGACCAAGCAGTAGCAAAAAAATGGGACAAACTAGAATTCTGCCCTTGATTCTCTAGCTTATTCTGGTGTGCATAGCCTTGAAATTCTAGAGTTTCACATATTAAGGTGACTATATTTTCTCCTCCACAGCTCACATTTGTTTTTACATGTCTGGGGACCTTTAAGTGACTGTCTGTGATAAGCCAGCCTTTACAACACCTTCTGTGGCCCACTGTGGTTCTGCTCACCTTACCTCCACTGAGATGGTCAGTGATTATCAGTTGTCTCCAGCATAACTGGGTGCTATGACAAGATGGCCTTACAGCTAAGTCCTACGAAAGTCCTTCCCCATCCCAAAGGATCCTAGTACAGTTCATCTACCTTTCCTGTCCTTTGTTTTTCAGCATTCCCAACATCTTTTCGTTTGTTTGCATACCACAAGCTGAAGAAATGAGCTTTCTGTGTTACAGACCACCACTGCTGGACTGTAACTCTTGTTATTTCCAGATATTCCTGAACACGTGAGCACGGTTTATTCTGAAATGCAAGTTCTACTCCTGTTCTGCTCTTCAGGGAGGTTCCAAAGCTTAGGCTTAATCTAAGATGTTAAGAAGCCTCTGAGCCACTATTTCCAGACACTAATACACTCAAGAAGACATTGCAGCATCATTCAACTTGCAGCACACTGAAGTTCTGAGGTGGCCTAAAGCTGTGTGTTTTAACATTTTTCATCTCCTTAAAGCATTCCAATCATTATGCTCATGTATAATGTATTTCAGACTGACATTAGAACTGCTTTTCTTTCATGGGTCACTGGTAAGTATTCTTCAACTCCTCGAGCATATATGAAAAAGTTCAAAACTACTTGTTTGAGAAATTCAGATTTTATATCTATTCCTATGATGGCAAGCTTCCACCCCACTTTTGTATTGACCAACAGACTCAGAGGTCTCTATATTAATCTGTGTTCTCCAATACGTATCAGTTGTGCGGAGTACAAATAAAACCACCTGGAACATTTCAGGCACTCCTCCAGTTACATAAAATATAAAAGAGACAGAATGCAGAATTACGTGTATTCTAGTTTGGGTAACTTGAAGTCCAGACAACTGTAAAGACTGTTCATTCTCACAATTATTTTTTTTTTCTTATCTGCCAGCCACCATCAAACAAGATGCTTAGACTGAAAAAGAAAATCTAAAATTTAAAATATCCAATCAATCACACATAGAACAGTTCATGACAGAGCCACAAATTCCTACCCTACTCGAAAAATAGTTTTGGAGAAAGCATTTCACATATTGGCATGGACAATGATTACAGGGCTCCTTTACGTAGTAGTTTTTCGCGTTATTTTGAATATCTCAAGTACTTCAAAACCACCTTGCAAGAGCTGTTTAGAAAGCTGTTCGGCAGATACTGCTAAAATTTACCAACACCTATATTTTATGGCTATATTTTATTTTGATTGACAATGTAACTTTTTATCAGAATAGCTCCACTACAAAATAAAGAAACAGCAATGTCAATAGAAAATACTTCTCTACTGACAAAACTACAGCCACATTAGAAGGCTAGCAATGCTCTTTAGTATGATGTTCTGGAGTAGACAGGTCTAAGTGACAGCAGCTGAGAAAAGGTTAAAGGACAGAATATGATCTCTTCAGCTAAAAGCATGTTTGCTCTGCACTGTGGAGCACCATGCAGAAGCATCCAACCCAGGTCTGATCAAGCAAGCTCTTGAACTACAAGTAGCGAGGTCACATTAGCACGGTTGAGTGGCAAGGTTCATTAGCTAGAAAGCAGAGCCTATATAACCCAAGCTATACTGCTTTCAGGGTACAAGCCGCAGAGGGCTGCCCTGTATTATGCAGAGGAAAAAGCAGAGCCAGCACTAGTTGTAACAGTACTATTAGGGAGTTGTTTAGAAAAAGCAAGCAAAAAATACAACTCCTGAGGAAAATGAAGGAGGCAGCAGCAAAAGCCTTGTGAAAAAACAGTAAAATGAGAGACATGAATTGGAGATAGTGAGGGCAGATTAGGAAGAGACCTTATCTATTCAAGAAAGGATTCATTTGCTGTGGAAGCCAGGGAAGCTTGAACTCCCTTACCTCTTTTCCTGAGGGCACTTCTAGCCCAGTAGCTCAAGGCATAAATAGCCCCTGATGACCTGCATGAAGGACCGACGTGGGCAGCCAGTGATGTATGCCTTGGCTGCATCCAGCCACACTAGTCCTTACAGCTGCCTCTGTGTAACCTCATTTACTTATAGATGAGCAGTGCATCTAGTAAGAAAAGTTAGGACCCACATTTCAAGACTTAGTAATAAAATATTAAGCTGAAGAGGTACTAGGCTGCTAACATCAGGAATTTTGACCTTGCCATGAGCTTTTGTTCAGAATGAGGTTTTATCAACAGTATAAAAAAAATCTCCTCACTTGTCTTTGCTAGGGCTTGCATAATTGCCACACCAGAGAAATATGGCCCTGATGGTCATTGAATGTATTCAGGCACTGTATTTTTTAAATGTACACAAAACTAATGATAACCACTTTCCATCTTTTTGCTTCTGTTTGTTTTAGAAAATACTAAACAAACTGTTTAAGCTTTGGGAGTTATAAGTCATGCTGTTTAAAACAAACTGTCATCTGCAAAACACAAAAATCTAGGTTTGCTGCATTTTTTCATTCAAAACTGATTGAGGAGGTAGAAAATCAACCGAATAAATAGACTGCTGGTCACTGCCTTTTAAACTTACTGATATTATTTCATTGTCTGTCTCTTCCCTCTAATGTTTCTTACACTTACATTATAAAAAGATCAGGATTTCAGAAAGGATGATACCTTTTATTAGGCTGATAGATCTAAGTGGGAGAAACACACAAGCTTTAGGACAGGTTTGAAACAGAAGCCACAGGTTGAGAACAATTTCCTTTAAACTTATGTTAATTATGTTAATAAATTAGATGATCCAAGGGAACAAAAAAGTTGGAACAGGTATAACAAAAGGGGGTATTACTAAGTGGAAAGAGTTTAAGATCATTCCTGCGGGACAGAGACTAAAATGCAAAACTGTTAGGTGATGGTAAAATATATGGGGAAACTACAATGTGCTATAAAAACAGTACCTCTACTGCATTCCTAATACACAAGATTTTGGTTTCTATCTCAGACCTGAAGTAGAGCTCACGTGCCTGAAAAGTCACCAGTTTTTCTCAGAGAATGGGTAGATCTAATGAGAGATCCTTATCCCTATAAATCTTGCCTTAGATCACCCACAGCCGCAATAATGCTATGATTATACAGTGGGGTTTTGGTGGGCTTCAGCTTTGTTTTGCGGGGTGCCTACAGAGCAACAGGCAGTGTCCAGGCTGCCCAGGTGCTGTGGTGCCAACACAACTAATACTGATTGATCACTTCCCTCCTACTTCTTACTGGTTTTCCAGATGTAGGATAAACTTCTGATGAATGTGGGACTAGATGGAGCAATGCTGTCAGGAGGTACGGTTGTTACAAAATTTGTTACATCTTCTAAAAAACAAAATTTCTGGGTTTGTATAGCCAAGGGCCAGCAACTATGACAAAATCAAAGCCTAATCAAATGCAAAATACATGGAATTGCATAAATTAGTAGCCAATTGACATTAAGAGGTTATGAGAAAACATTAAATCATCCGTTATTGTTATAAAAAGGAGCAGTGCCAATTTACAGCAGAATCTAAACAACTTAAGTCAGCACAACTCCTGTGTATAAACAAGGATCACAGCAAATTAACACATTCTCCAGTTGTGTGTGAGCAATTAAAACAAACTGAAGCAGTACTGTAGCAAACTTACTTTTAAAAAGTGATTAAGAAAAAGAAATCAAAGGTCTCTTTTTTTCAATAAATCTCAATGAAAATTAGAATTTAACTACTTAATTAAGTTTGAGGGTTTTTTCCTTAATAAAAGACTTGCTGCTTTTACATGTTGTTTTAGAAGATCTGGTTTAATGTTTTTATTTCTTCCTAACTTTCCATTTACACAGGAATATCAAATATTCACTTATGTTTACTTTTTGGGGGGTAGCTTACCTCTGGCAGTTTTTTGATGATTCAGTAAAGAGTATTGGAAAGGTCTTTTACTATGTTTGTTAATGGGTAGATGTTCAAAGGGCAATTTAACATACTATTGTTAAATCTCTTTAACAAAAAATAAATTTACATGTTTTTTAATTGAAAATAGTTGTGTTTGATTAACTGGGGTACTCTCCTCAGTATGCAATGCTGGGATCCCGCACTTTTGTCAGTCAAAGACAATTCCTGACAAAGAAGTGAGTGTGTCATGCTAAAACAAGTGGACAACCCAGTTCTTTTAAATAGAGGAAAAAATGCATTGTTATTTGGATAGCCTCTGTCTCCATACAGGATGATTGTTAAATTGATCTAAGTAAAATAAAAATACAAAGACTACAGCTAGTTTTGGGAAGAACAGTTCCAAAGTATTAGGGATTGAAGTTACCCTTTACACAAACATAAAAATATACAAAGAAATGGAAATGTTTCTAAAAAGGTCTTAAATGTTTTTAGAAGGGAAATAATTGTCTAATATCTATTATATCAATAATCATCTATAATTACTATGACAGATATAAACACAGCCAAGGCCTTTCAAAGTTTAGTCTGTTAAACACAATAGGCTTTTCTTTATAAGTTACACTACCAAGCTTTTCCTCCCTCTTTCTTTTCTCTGAAACACCATCTTATTTTTAATATGGGACAATACAGGTGTCAGCTTGCACTGACTTTGAAAATGAAGATGTTTGCTATACATGCAATTAATCCATCAACTCTAAACCATGCTATTTTACCAAAGGGTAGTCAAGAGGTTAGAGGGAGAGGGTATCACTCTCTCAGCATTAACAAACCCATTCCAAAAGGGACACTCTTCATCTCGTTTATAAGACACATAGTCCCATAAAGCCAAGATTTATAAGGCTGTATAAATTATGCGTAGATGTCAATGAGACAAAAGCAGTCTCTGTCACCATTGGGGTGTGCTTTCCACCGCTAAACAAAAAAGAAAGGAGCATGCAATTTTCAGAAGGTCTCCCTTCATCACCTGGAAACATCTACAGGATAAACTGAAAGCAGAAGCAAACTTATTATGCTATCTGAATATATCCATTGGGCTTACGGTTAGACAAGGAGAACACTGGGGGGCAGGGGTGGGTCAAGAAAAGAACTAGAGCTTTGCTGTGAGAATTTGAAATCTGTAACAAGTTGGATCTTAGATGCCAAGTTAATGTGTGAACAACTATGTCATCTTACAGAACTAAGATTATTTTTAATTTACAAGTGTAAAATAAAATATGCATTTATTGTTAAAAATCACAATTCTCCAAATGTTTCTACACATTCCTTCAAGTAAAGGGACAGTCTTATTGCAGCCAATGAGTATATGATCTATCTCACATTTGATTAATTTTCTGGTTCTGCTGGCCTTTCTATCTGGGATGATAGGAGGAATGAGGGAGCTACGAACAACTAAAAAATATGAAAAGTAACTATTAAAAACCCTGACTAAATTATTACGAGGATTTAGCTTCATTTCATCCTTGAAGTCTGCACTGCATCATGGTTCGTATTCAGTATAGGATTTTATCTACATCTTGAACCTAGGAGAAATTAGTTATAAATAGAGGTCACTGGGATTTTTCTTTTAAATTATTTTGCTGGAAAAAAGCACTTTGAAGTCAACAGAAATTTTCTTAAGTTCGGTTTAAAAAACAACAACAACAACAAAAACCCCAAACCCCAAAACACATTCTGGATCTTCATCAAAAGATAAAATCTCAGTTTTAACAAAATCTATTTAAAAAGGACCCTACACAGAAGACAGTTATTTTTTTCTTCACCAAAAAAAACCCACAAAAAACCCAAACTTAAAACCCGACACAAAACCAAAACACATTCCCAATATCATTCCAGTTCAAGATGTTTAACTTTAGGTAACTAGGTTTTGTATGCCTAGTAATACCATTAGTGTATCATTACGATAAAGCTGATAGTATTGCTAAACACGGTTCTGACATCACTAAAAGGAAGGTCCCTCCTGAGTAGTGATTATATTTTCTGTAAAAGTGGAATCCTGAACAAACCAAAAACCTGGCCACTTTTCTTATCAGCCTCTGAGTCAAGATTAATCTTTTCTGTCTTCACACAAAATATCCAATGGTGCGTACGAGTGCTGAACGCAGGCTGGCTCCACCTGCTTCTTTCAGAGCTAATCACTCTGGGAGATACTAGAAGTGGAAGAAACTTTGGGGAGCCAAATGGGAAGAATGGTTGGTTGATAAGACTACCTTTCAGGGCCAGTAAAGCAAAGACAGGATTTCCTGCCTGATAACAGAAAAGATAATGAAACTCTGAATAAACTGATAGTATTTCAACAAAAAATTCAAGAAAATACTTTTCCTTTTCTGTGTTTGAAACTAGTATTTCTTAGTGGTCTCTACCACTCACTAGGAGAGGTACCTCATACAAATGTCCAAATAACTCACATTTTCATTTCTGTTAGGTTTGCTCAATATTAAGAATTGGTCATCTGTTTTCCAGTGCAAACTGCAAAGACTTTGAGATCTTCTTCCCTACTTACAATGAAATACTTCAGAAGATATTCTTCCTATAAATTACCTCATTAAAGAAGGTACTATTCTTTTATGTATTTCTGCTTACCATGCCATTCCAGTTAGTGGCCACTGCAATGCCATCAATCCATCAATCCAAATTATATCAAAACTACGAGAGACAATGTGAGGGGAATAAAAACTATTCCCTCTGAAATACTGGGCTGAATAGCTGGCTTTCAACTAAGCCTGACATCATAAGAAACATGCCTATTAGCCTAAAATCACTACTTTCACAGTTCTGCATGCATCATGTCAGCTATAATGATAATTTCTAGGCAAGGATAAAACAAGAGTACATTAAATGCATTTATGATTTCATGAGCTGCAGTCAGATAGAAAACAACACTTTTCATAGAGGAAATCAGTTGCTGCTCACATACATTAATGAACAGCAACGTAGCATGCTGGACAAAGATGTTTTTCAAGTCTTTCACCTTGTTGTACTAAAACTTTCCCAACAAATACTTATTTATTCCATGACACCTTGGCCCAGCAAAGTAATCATTCCTGTACATAATTTTAAGCAGATGAGCAACCTTAGTGAAGCTGACAGATCTACTTACTGGCTTAAATATACACATACACTCCAGCACACCGTTGGATCAGAGCCTACAAGCTGCGAAGGATGCTTAGTAGCTACAATATTCATTGAGACACACAGGAATTGTAAGTGCTCAGGACCTCTCTGTATGTTATAACCTCATTTAGAGCTTCTGATCGGTTGCCAAACATTTACTTAGCTGTCAGCACACTGTTAGTTAATGTGTAACAACTGCAACAAACCCTGAAAATAATGTATTTCAACCAGCTAGCTATAAATCACTAAGTTCTATTTAAAATCTCTACAAAAATTCTATATAAAATGTGTAGTCACAATTCTATAAATATGACACTATAAGTCATTTAAGCTTAATTTAGAGTGTAATAAACCTCAACCTTCTATTTGGGTTCTTCTCGGTCTTCTTGGACAAACCAAAGAGAAAAAAAATCTTTGCAGTATAAGCATTACTTTAACAGTTCAATTATTACTGGTATACACTGAGAAAATTACACAGTATTCTCTTTATCAATAAAACAGTAAGCTGAGTTTGTTGCTGTTGAGATTCAAATAAAAGGTCATAGTAAATACACATTAATCCTTTGAAAAACAGGACAAGGAATAGCAAGTTTGTTGGTGCCTTCCAAAGATGACTGCAGTCAGTTTCTGTTTGAATTTGGAAACAGTTTTCATATGCCCAGTACTGTAAGTATTTAAAGTCATGAAACCCTGCTGTTGGCATAGAGAAACATATGAATTACAATACAAGAATAGATCATGGTCTATTTATTCTGATACATGCCAGTGACGGACAGTAGATGAAAAGAATAAAAGCTGTAACTGCTGACCTTCAAGTAGAATGTACTTTTATTAATACATTATTATAGATAGCCCTCATATAATTTATTTAGCTCTCTAAGTACACAGCATTCAATGTTGGTTAATCAGGATGAAATGCGTACCAATTCAATGATGGCCTTAAATCAGTTAGCTCAGGAAGGCTGGCCCTGTCACCATGGCAGCATGGCCCTATGAACAGGTTGTAAACACATCAGAGGACGTGAACAAATACTCAGGAGCATGGCTATTTCACCATTACACCACTATGGTTACCTGAACTAGCACATCTAAACCTGGTATGGGTAAATTATTGCAGTGATAACAGAGTCTTGTGACAAACACCTCTGAAGCTCATTCTATAAATTCATTATTCATTGGGATTTCCAGTTGAAGTATCATCCACAAGTTGTCCAAGCTACAGTCTGCAGGATATTTTCTGTCTGCCAGAACAAGCTGTGGAGCTTGTAACCTGTTCTGAGTTGCTCCCAGTCTTCAGGCCACAGCACCCTTTCCACATCTTGTGAAAACTACATGACCACAATACAACAGATGGGAAACCAAAGGGCTCTTCAGGAAAGACAGCAGAAGCAAGACACTGCTGGCACAAAACCAATTCATCCAGCTGGTATTCTCCATTCTGACCCTTCCTGAGAGTGAAGACATCTAGGAACAGGCTGCGAGAAATGCCTGGACAGTGGTGGCCCACATCTCTGGCCACCTTCTCTCCAAGCAGCCTAGAAGCCAAGAGGCACTTGCCTGTGTCATGGGTAGTGCAGCACACGCAGAGAAAGCCCAGTGCTTCCAAGACTCCATCCGTGAAGACATGGACCGGCAGATCTGAACTTCTGCTACTGCACGGGCCCAAACCTGCGATAGGAGTGCTGAGTCCTCCCCAGGCTTTCAATGTTGGACATCACCAAAATCTACTGTAGATAAGGAGTAAGTCTGTGAGTGCCATCTGTACCCAGAACATGAGATAGATGCATAAATGCTTGGGGTTTCTTTCTTTCGTTGTAAAAGCTATAAAAGGGAAACAAAAATACTGCAAATAATTGCAGTCACATTGAAGCCAAGCTCAAAGTTCTTGAAAAGACAGCTTTGCAAAGATGATGTTGTGTGATTTCATGTTCAGTGGACCTTTGCTACAGTGCCCTTGTAGCACTGGGACAGCAGAGGGGGGGGAAGGGGGAGAAGGAAAGGGTTACTGAGCCCCTGTGAGATAGCTGGAGACTCACACATCGCAGAAATGTCAGAACTACTGATAGCTGCCTCTGCCACTTCACTGCCCGCTCAACCTCCTTGACAGAAACAAGCCTGGACTCCTGCATCCCATTAATCCCCTGTTGTCATGACAGCTCCCTGGAGACTTTTAAAGACAGTTGAACCTAAAACTAAGTAACACAGGGGCTAAAGCAGCTCCAGGCAGCTCTGCAGCCAGGACACTGCACAGCTACCTCACACCTACTGCACTTGGAAGGGCTATGGACTGGCCAGAGGAAGTTTTCTGATTTCCGCATTTAATTTGCTCACTGTGGAAATAAAAAAAATCTGTGTTTTACTACCTATCGGCACCACAATATATACTTCAGTTGTGACATTGATGCTGGGATTTTTCCATCCTGTATGTATCGTGCTGGAAAACCATTAAGCCAATTTATTCAACTACAAAGCTACAAAATCACACTGTCTTCAAGTATATCCTGTAAGCCCACTGCTAGCTACCCACTACTCACCTTAGCAGCTCATTAAAGAGAGAAGAAAAAAAAAAAAAAGGCAAAAAGTAGCTTTAGTATGCATACATATGCACAATAGCATCCAAATGTGAAGGCCAGTTTTCAAAAGCACACCAAAAGTCAACCCTCAATGGGATGTACTTCTACAATTACTTTCAATTTCAACCTCTTTTCAACATAGAGCAATTCCTGAAAACATTTAAACAATACATAGCTGGTTTCATAAGCATTAGAAACAGCATTTCAATCAAGTTTATTTCTTGTGAGAAAACACTACATGTATAATCACGGAAGACAAATGAGATGATTGTCTTACACAATCTATCACAACTGAGCAATACAACTTGAATTTAAGCAGTACAGTATCAGTCCACAAAGCTAAAATAAACTAAAGATCCTTTAAACTTACATAGTTAAGAAATTCAAGGAAATAGTTAATTACTCCTTGACCCTGTACACATATTTGTTTGTATCAGCTTGAAGGACAAAAGCCTAAAGTGGTCAACTAACATCTTTTCTAGGATATATTCATCCCACTACATCTCATTATATCCAACCTGAAATCTAATGCAAGTGGTACTAGCTATACCATCACTCTAGTCCGGAGTATGCATATTAGTAACACTGGCCCCAAAATTGTGAGGACTCTCTTGTCTCAGTTTTGAAAAGTTTTGTTCTTAACTTAATTTGATGTATGAAAGTTCACTAAGTGTGTAAATTTTTGCAAGATCAGGTTATAATTTTGGAACAAATTCTATTACCCTGTATTATTGCAAATGAGTAACCGCACACCAATTTCTCACATTAATAAAAAGCAAGTTGTTACTGAACAGAAAATAGGATTCCCCACCCTGTAGTATGCTTCTGTATAAAGAAATATGCCAGTCTATGATTGGGACACACAACCACACAGAAGCAATTATTACCTAAACTAAGAACTCTTCAAAAAGAATCAAATTTTGGAGATCTGTTACATTAGCATCTTCACCTCCATACCAATAACAACATTATCTTTGTGTTTTTAAAGGATTCAAACACTGCAATCAGGAATAAGTTGAAAGCAGCAAGGACTGCACCTCCTTTTGCAAAATAGGCTTTATAAAATAGCGCACACCAAAACAAAATTTCCTCAGGGTCCCTGGTAACAGAGATTTTTATTACTATTTTGTAGAAATATGCAAGCTGAAAATATTTACTAGCCCCAAAAGCAAATAAAAAGACTGCCAAATTCAACTGAGAGTTTCTAAAGCTGTGATGCAACACACCTCATGAACTGAACTTCCTGACATTAGGTTATTATGCACGTAACCTAATGTGACCTCTCTTCCACGAAGCATGTATTTTGTCCGAGGGTTGGTGGTTTTGGCTGCTGTTTTGTTTCCTGGATTGGTCTATTTTTGAGTGAGTACAGTATCCATTATGAAACTTTGATGAGCCTGGAGTCTCAAGATCTTTGAGGGCTTAACGCAAGGATCCTTGTGGTGAACACTGAGATCAATTCAATTTACTTTGAGCTTTGCTTTGTGCCTTTTATTCTCATTAGACGTGCTTATTATTTAATACATATATATATTGCAGAAGCAAAACCAGTGCAAATCATCATCACCTTTCAAAACTAGCAAAATAAACCCCCAAAACATTGCTGAACTGCTGCATAGCTGCTTCAGCTTCTACAGGATATTCTTTCACTGCACCCTATACCTAATGTCAGGCATTGCAAAAATTTCCACTACGCCATCCCCGCTAATTTAGACTTCGGTCTTTCCATTGATAGAGATAACCCTTTTCCATTAAAAAAAAAATTACTGGACCTTATTTGGTATAGCTATAGGTGTTGTACAGCCAGTAATCACCTTCCGGGATTAGAAGGGGTTGACAGGTTACAGTGCTCTGTCTTGTAGTAGGCTTTTTTCCTCAAAATTTCCCACCTTTCCTATCAGTGCAGCTTCAACAGCGGGAGAAATAGTAAGATCATTACCGTACAAGATCCATGGCAAGCATTGATCAGAGCAGTCATCTAGCAAGTGCAGCAGTGAAAGCACTGACCGCTTCTTCAGAGCAATCTTTTCAGTGGGGCAGACTTTGTTACCACTGCACGGTAACTGAATTATCCAGTGTATGTAATTAAAAAAAGATGCTGGCATAGGCAGGTCTCACAACTCGATGACGTAAATCTTGTCCCTTGGAAAATCTGTTATTAGTTAGAAGTATACAATATCTAGAACAGCTAATAAAATACCAAAGGCTGCCGTTAACCTAACTAAGAGTAAGCCCTGCAAAATTTTCAATAAACAAAACTATATAATATGCAACCAGAAAACATTGGCATTTCCCACACAGCAGTCAAGGGACAAACAATGCAGGAATTCAGTGAGAAATTCACCATTTTCCCAAATAAAAGCTTGGCTTTCTTGCCTTCATTCTTTACCATGTGTTGATACCTTTTATTTGAATGCAAACTTGCAATTGCTGCTTTTCAGCTTGCCAGAAGTTTGGAAAAATGAAAAAATCATACATACCTTCTCTGCTTTGCACCTCTCGCCAGTTGTGTCGGCAACAGAAAGGCTGACCTTCCTGACCACAGCAGATAAAGAAATAATTCAGATAGGAAACATATGAAAAAGCAGTACCACAACCCAGCCATTGATGAAGAGCAAGGCAGAGCTGCAATCTTTTTCCCAGGAGGCAAAGTTCAAAGGACTGTACTAGAAAGGTCCAAACCCTCATAGGAAAACCCATACATAAAGTACACATTCCACCTTGTTGCAAGTTGGTGACTGGGCCTGCAGAGGGTTAATATTAATGGTGACAACTATTTGGAATATTAAAACATCACACTAGACCTCCTTATAGGAACTTGAGCTCGCTCTTCCTACAGAGCTGCTTCATGTGACACCATATTCCTAATGATAAACTGCAAGCAACACAGAAAAAAATCTACTGAAACTGCAAACCAAATTTACTATGCAAAGTCAGAAGTATAAATATGCAAAGAGCTGGGAGGTCATTTGAAATTCTCTCTCAAGTAATCACTCATCCAATCTCTACAGAAATTCGCCAAGCACGTCCTAGCACTTCCTGCATTAAAATTTTGCTGTGGCTGGTGGCTGCCCAGATCCAAAACAGAAGATCAGTTATGTAGAAAATGATCTCCAGGAAATTTAATCTTTCTGTCTGAAAAACTTACTGAAATTTGTACAACTAAATGGATAGATTTAGATAAAAACAATAATTTTCCAACCGCATGTGAAGCTCTAAAACTTAACAGTTTAGGACAAAAATATATCTGTGTTTCTTTACTGAACTTTCCATAGCAAATACAAACAGTAACATGCACATTAAATACTGCAGTAAGCACCTCTCTTTCCTAAGTGTGTATGTTAGAAGCTGTAGCAGAAAGGTAACCTTGTTTGCCTTATTTACATGATCACTTATGAGAGTTTTCATTATAACATGAAAAATACACTTTTTAAAGTCTTTCCCTGCTGAAACCTAGGGCACGAAGGGTCTAGATATGTAAGGTGGTTACATATTTGAAAGTTAACCGGCAAATAAAAATTAATTCTAGAACCTTGTGCTTTGCAAGCATTGCCCTTTTTTTCTTGAACATCATTAATTCAAGAAAACATAAATGTCTCTTCAAATTAAAAAAGCTCTGAAATTATGACCAGTGCCAGAGAAGAATCTGACCCCAAAAGGGCTGCCTGAAATGGAACATGTGGTCGCGCTGGGGGGGGGGGGGTGACAGGCACTGCTGCTCCAGAGTTCGCCTCTTTGTTTTACTATTAAAAAAAAATATTTATATATATTTCCTACATGAATCTTAGAATCAAATTTACTTGTTAGGGATGGAAAGCAACTGAAAAATAAGCACACCTTCAAGGCCATGTAAATGCGTTTTCCTTAAGTAAAAAGGAAAATCCATCAATACAGTTCCATAGGTAACTGATGAAATCATCATTGCTCTAGGAGGGACTTTACGATTATTCAGGTGTGTGGCTGGTATTACTTTCATTGTATTAAATGAAATCAACCCTACACATTGTAGGGTTACAGAAGTAAGACAGACTGAAGTCTACCACGGAATGTTTTTCCTTTTTATTATTAGCATAATAATTATAACTGTGACTTGTACTGCAGTAAGAGTACTTGTACTGGAGATGCTGTCATGGATGCAGCAAACTTTCTTCCCAGTTTAAAATTAAAGAAAATGTACTTTCTAGCTTGTGCATCTCTGCAACACACATGGAAAACCTCTCAAACAGAAAAAAAAAAAAAAAAAAAGTCAAAATTATACAAGGTTTAGCCCAGCCTGAGCCGTCCCCCATTTCCTTTCCTCGAGCACATCTGTCTCCAGTGTCAGGTTACTGGTGTGCATTCCTCTGCCTGATGATCACCATCTTCTTCCGGAGCATTGTCACCCCCAAGGCAGGAAAGGCAGCTGAGCACAAACAGGCAGGGAAGCAGATTTATTTATTTTTTTTCTCCAGAAAAAAAGCATAAAATGCAAAAGAGGAAGAATGGTTATTAGTTTCTGAGTAGGTTTTAATTTCCAAGCACAGAAGAAAATAATGACAGAAAGTCCATCATTTTCTCCTGAAATCATAATTTTCAAGCTAATGAGTTTTGTCTAGAAAAAGTAGTCTTCACGATTATAGTCAATGAAGAAGACAAACATTTTATCTGGCTTCTGATGCTGTACTCCAGGCTGAAGAAAAACCATCCTTTATATTTGTGGCTGGCGCATAGACCCAATAAAACCATGAGATAATAATCCCAGTGAAATATGTGGTGAAAAAAAAATGCATCACAGACGCCTAAACAACATTTCAGAATTTATCCCTTTGAGCATTTCTTTGCCAACTTTTTCCCCTCAAGCAGCAACTCACATAATTTTTTTGCATTTTTTCTTTCATTTGTTGTGCAGCTCATATACCACCTTGCAATGTAATAGAAAGGAAGTAGGAAAAGCCTAAAGCTTTTCCTGATGACATTTGCCATTGGACTTGATTATTTGCTTCACCAGATTTTTTTGAAGTAAACTTTTTTATCTCTGATCTTGTCTGGTTAGTGAAATAATTCCTCCAGATCAGCAGGATGGATGAATTTGGGGAACACAAAGTTAGAAAATCTGATTAGAAACTCTGATATTATATCTTATCTGACACTTCTAAGTCAAAATAAACAAGAATTTTCACTGTTACTATCACTCTGCTGAGCACTCGGCATGTCTTCTCATAGCACAGTAGAGATCCACCATGATCAATGTATTTTTACGGATCTCTAGGAGAGGAAGAGATATTATCCAAGGGGTATCTGAGATACAGAGACTGAAACCAGCATTGCCATATATAACAATTAATTCCTGTACTTGAGAAGCTTCATTCAACATTTTATAGTGATAGCATTTGAAAGCTGTTCTCAAAGATTAACAATAAACACTAGATTTTATAGTTACGTCCTGGCCTTCAAAGGAAAGGTAGGATTCAATTTCTGACTAGCAGCTCCCTTAATTAATTAATTAGCAGCTAATGCTAATTAATCCCATACTCCTTACTAGGAAGTGCCCAATTATCTTTCTCTCCTGTTATCATCCAGCTCTGCTTATTCTATTTCTTATTACTATGAATTTTACTGCTCCTACCCATTATCTTATCTTTTGTGCTTCCAATCACTTGCTCTCTCATTTAAATTATCAAAAGATTTTATATTTTTCTATATGTGACAAAATAATTTGATATTCCCTCAGTCACTTTTCCCTTATTTCTCCCAATCTTATTCTTGCAAATGGCACAATGATGTCACATTATTTTTTCCCCAACAGTCACTCTGTACTGAAAATGTCATGCAGAACAATTTATATCCAGTGAAGTGATACAGTACTGAACATGACTTACTGAAATGTGTCAAGCAAAAGACAATGCCATGTGTGTTACTTGCAGTTAATGTTTGATATCCAGGAAAGGCAGTCCTAAATTTTTCTTGTTGTAACTTTTGAGATTATTTCTGTGATGTGCTAATGATTTTTTTTCACTTTCTGGAAGTAAACTGATAGTTTGACTATTTGATCCTATCAAGGGGGAGGTAGGGAACAGAGTGCCTACTGGAAAAATAGCAATGATATAGGTAATAAATGCTGAAATCATCATCCATCCCTGTATCGTGTTCCTTTCAGATCATAAGAGAGAAGGGAAGCTTTTGATTCAAAGAACTAATTCTTCTAGCTCATAAAGCATTATCTACAGACCTCCAGCTTTCTTACGTACTTTCCATTCCCTTTCCTCTTAAGACAATTAAAAAAAACCAACACAAACCCCACCAGCAAACGCTGTGAAAAAGGCAGAACTATTACATCACTATGTTCTGCCTAGCTGTTCTTTGCCTAATTTCAAGTAGTGGTATGCCACATGAAAGTAAGTACCTGAAGGAAAGCTGCTTGCAAAAGAACTATAAATTCTAGAGTGGGATTGTAATACATTTTAGAAATTTCTTCAGTGGGCAAGTATCGAATTACTACTGTAGCTTACATGAAAATTACAAGAAATCTGTGATGCTTATGTTACAGTCACTTGGACTTTATTAGTCAAATAAACCTTTGTAAACTTTTGCACAGAGTAACTGTGGAATGAACAGCTCATAGTAAACTAGGGTAAAAAAAAAAAAGATAAATATTGCACTTCAATATTGTATCTTACTCAGTTCCCTTTAAATTTAATGTCTCCTCAGAATGTCCGTAAACTTCACCACATACAGGCGCAGAAGAAGCCTAGACAGCCCGAGGGACTGGCAATAGTCTATGCATTCTTTCTGCCCTTCTAGCTATTTACAGAGTCCCTATCACTTTGAAGTCTACAGTCCTTTTCACTTTAAGGTTATGAGTCTGAACCTTACATAGCTCACTGCTGAATGAAAGTCATCATCCTTTGCAGGACTGTATGAACGAGGTGGCCAGGGTGTTCTCATTCACGGTGAACAAGTGAACGCATTCCTAAAGGTGTCCCAGTGGAGACCGAGACGGAGTGAGATTTAGGATTTTGAGGACGTAACCCTGATTCTGTCACAAACTCGCTGTGTGGCCTGGCCACACCACTTCTCTCCTTCTCCATCACCTTTCTATTTGAAATTATACCCTCTTTAGGACAACTCTGTCACTGGCACCATGGGACCCTGATTTCAGCTGAGCTAGTAGCACCAATATTAAACAGAAGTCTAGTTCAAAGGCCAGAGATCGTACAGAGAAAACGTGATGACCACCAACCTGTACAGATGAACACTGGGAAGCGTGTGCTGTTTATGACAGACCAATGTGACCAACCAGCAGAAGATTTCCTTTGTGACTGTTTTGTCTGAGACACCTTCCTCAGCAGTCTCGACATCATTTTAAAATAACATTGAATAACTATTTCCACCATGTATTTAAGCTGCAAGTTGTCTTTTAATTCATACAGCCATACTTTACCTAGACAAATCAAGTAACCCAGTAATGATGTATAACCCTATGAGGAAGGACTAGCATGCACTATCGAGTTAAACAGGCTTTTAAAGAAAATAGGAAAACCCACAGCAGGGGAAAAAAAAAAATACAGGAGCAACTGAATTAAAAAAAAAACATATATCCCACTCTTTAGGGAATTAGGCAAAGAACAACTTTAGATAACTTTCGATAATACTTATCTATTAATAATAGTAGTATTTAATCTATACAGAAATGTACTCTTTCTTGCATATTTCAGAACACAAATTTTTTCCAACAAGGGACGAATTTTCATTTTCCATCTCATCTCACTAGGTGCTATTCCATCCCAAGAAATCAGCAGGTTGAAAATAAGAAAAGGACCAGTCGAATTTTAACCGATGACGGTAATTCACTGGATTTCAAAACCATCACTGCTGCTAACACATTTCGCAGGGTTTGTCCTTCTTCTCTTCAGGCTTGCATATCTGCACTGTGATCACATCGGCTGTTTTCAGCCTGGTTTGTTAAAGCGAGCTCTCACCATAATCTAGTACAAATATAACGCAATGGACAGGTGGGTTATGCAAACGTAACATCCCATCCAAAACTGCTTTCCCCACAATGGCACTGTTGTAACAGATACAGCGTGCGATACTTCTATTTTACCCGACATGGTAAAAAAAAAAAAAAAATCTCGCAAATTAATTCCAGAATATTCTGATCCTTTAAAAATACTTGACGGTACAAAAGACAACCATTAGCCTTAACTGGTACCAGTTTCACTTTGAATGGCCACAGCTTCACAGCTAGTTTAGAGAAGAGAGAAAGCAGTTGAGACGCTTGGAGCGCCGTGCTTGGGGGGGGACGACTTCCCAGCCCCCGCTTTTTAGAAGGGACAAAGGCGGGGAGGGGGGGACACACACAGACACCCCCCCCCCCCCCACACACACACTTCCTGCCACTGCCATTGCTTTCTGCATGTGGGACCAATATGGGCAATGCAAAGTTTAAACAGTTGCAAATGGGGGAGGGAACATCGGGGCTTGTTTTACATATTTTTTTCCTGCCTGGCTTGAATTTAAAGCGAAGTCGCTGCATTGTTCCAAGAGGCTCCTTGCCCCTAATGCATTGACAGAAGCTACTGTTTACACGGACTTTTCATGCCTGCATTGTTTGCTTATGGAAAATAAGGGGGAGTGACAAAAAAAAAAAAAAAAGGAGTGAGGAAAGGGAGAAGGGAAGAGAGAGAGGCACTGCCCGCAGTGCAGACCAGGACCCTTGCCCCTGCCTGATCATTAACCTTGCTGGAAAACGGCGCTGGCGGCTGCCCCCCCCCCCCCAGCCCCTCACCGGCATGTGAGCCGCGCCGCCAGCCTCTTACAGCCACGCGGGCGGCTACTCTATACGTTTTTTCGCCTATAGACATACCCCCCCCCCCCCCCCCCCAGAACGGGCATCTACGCTGACCGCAGACATGAGACTCCAGCTGCTCCTTTGTATCGTGGTTTTTGTCCTGGCGAGCCTCCTCCCTGCCGACGGACAGAGGCCAGGTAAGCGATGCCTCAGCGTGACTGCGTGTGCCCGGGGAGGGGGAGGCCGGGTGGCGGGTGGGGGTCGTGCCTGCCGTGGGCACCCCCGGGGTGTTTCTCTAACCGCATCCAACACGCGGTTTTCTGCCCTTCGGGGCGAGTTTGCAGCTGCCTGGCTGCCGCGACCACGCGTTTCGCCGCCCCGATCTGTGCGCTTCACCCCGGCTTATAGCGGCGGTGGGAGATGGTGCACCAGGAGCCTCGGGAGCCTGGCAACTTTGCCGGGGGGAGGGGGGGACAGGAATAGAAATGGGGACGCAGGGGAGGCAGCTCTTGCAAACCTGCTGCCGGGGAGCACCGGCGGCCGTCCCGGGCAGGGCAGGGCAGGGCAGGACCGCTCGCCCCTGTGCCACGACTACCGGGGCACGTTGCCGGCGACCTCAGCTCCCTCCTTGCCTGCCTCCCTCCTTCTCTCCGCAGCCAACCTGGCCCTGCGCAGGAAGCTCCACCGGCACGGCTGCTCCCACCGGCGCTGCATGCCGCTTCACTCCCGGGTGCCCTTCCCCTGAGCCCCCGGCGGAGCCCGGGCGAGGTAAGCCCCGCGGCTCGCCGAACGACGCCGGGCGGGCGCAGCGGCCGCGCTCTCCGCGCTGCAGCGCGTTTCCCGATTCACACCTGCGTTTCGGGACGGTTTAAGAGGGCTTCGACGAAGCAAACAAAACCACGGGTGGGATTTCACCTCGTCTCCGTCGGTTTGCTTTAAAAACAGGGCTCCGGGCAGGCGCGGGGCCGCCGCTTCCCCTGCGCTCGCCGGCGGACCGCCCGCTCCGCCCGGGGCGCGGGTCTCGCTTGCCGCCGCTCCCCCCCCTCCGCCCCGCCGCAAACGCCTTCGCCGAGGCAGAGTGGGAGATAACCGAGTCTGCTCGCTAGGGCGAACTACAGCCCCACGAACGGGTAAGGCTGCTGCCGAAGGTGCGGGGCAAGGGGTGTAAGGCGCGTAAATGGCGCGCCAAGCGCCGGGTCGGCTGGGGGGGGGCGGGACGGGGATGCTCCGGGCCTTCAAGCACTGGCGCTTCTTTCGTGCTGGATGCAGGGCAAAGGCACCTCACTCTGCCCGCCAGTAACGTGAAGGTAGTGGCATTTACCCACTTCAAAGGGGACTGGAATTCTTAATCATTGTCAGCAAAAGACTTTGAGCTCCTTGGATGAAAGGCTATACAAGTGCAAAGCATTAATGCTTTATAGCTGATGAGGGCATATACATTCAAATACTAAGTGACTGCAGAAGCTCGCAGGTAGCATATGCAAACAGGGTAGGCATCAAAAGGAAACCGAGGCGCTCTTGCAATTTAAGAATGAATAAAACATGCAGTCAGTAGCTTTGCATCTTCTAAACTCATTATATATTAAAATAATGTGGTAGCCCCAGGCGTGACGGCGTCATAAATAAATGATGGCAGAACCCGCACTCTTGCGGTCCCAAGATGTTTCTATTTACTAAGCCGTTAACAGCAAAAAAGGAGACCAAAGTCAAACTTTTTAACAACCCTATACCAAGAATCTTGTCGATGCGCAAACTGCCTTGGTGAAAAGAGCCTACACGGCTCCCAAAACAGCCGTGCAAAAAGGTGCCATTCCACTCTATAGTGCTGGCCTATAAACACGTGGAATGTGCATATGGGATGGTAAACTGGTGAGTTTGTGAGGCTGAAAAAAGATTACCATATCTTAAGTTTAATCTCAGATGGGCTGCATACTGAGTGGCAGAATTGAGCTGCAAGTAGAAAGAGGGACGTGCCAGAAAGATGCTTTACTACTGAATGCCATGTCTCCTCACTGCCTTTCCTTTCAAGAAGAGACACGTTAAAAACATCAACCTAAAAAGATAAGCAATCAGATCAATTCACTTAGCATGCGGAGACTGAATGACAGGGACAGTGGAATTTAGGCCCAGAGACTGCTTGGATCGATTCTGAATGGCCTGCTTCAGTTCCTAAGAAAAGTAAATTTAACCCCCCCCTCCTCCAGTTCAGTATCCATAATCTGGAGATTGTCTGTGCAGAAAGCATCTACTTTTTCTCTGATGTGCTCTGAAACAGTATACAATGCATTTTGCTTGAGACTGCAGTAGCTGCACGATACATGGGCACTTAGACTGGAATTATTTTCCCTACAGAATATCAAGATAAAATGTATTTTCAGTGTCATCTCCTTTCTGTGGGGACCCCATTTCTTGTAACAAAAGTCAATGACAAAGCAAAACAATGTACTTATTAATTCATAATACATTTTGTAGACATTTAGCTAAAGTTAGTTCTGCTTTATGAAGCTGTTTAGAAATCTGTAAAGCTTGACTGGGGAGTAAGGGGTAACAGGCACCTGAACTAACTCTCTTAACTCCAGTCATCATTGTGGGTGCTCAGCTCCTTTATCTTAAGTAGGATTTACCATCTACATTTACATTCCAGTTTTAGTCCTAATTCAGCAAATATTTACATGCCTGGGTAACTTGACTCACATGAGTAATCTTATTGATCTCAATGGAGTTGTACATATGGATAAAGCTATTTGCAGATGCAAACAGGATGAACACCTGAGCCTGCATTTCAACAGGTGGTTGGAAAATGGGATGAGCATAGCAGCCTCTTCTTTTTTGCAACAACATTTGAAATGAGAGGATTGAACCTGATTTTTTGTCAGTTGTGTAGGCAAAACATGGGACAAAAAAAAAGGGAAAAAAATCTTACATTAGAAGCCTTCTTGCTTTTGGCTTTCTGATTGTTTTTTTCTTAACCTTTTTAGCTGAAATTTCCAAATTAAGAAACATTACCCCAAATTTCAACCATGCATTTCGTAAATAACATATTCTATTTTGTATGAGAAATTAAACTACTGAATCTCTCATTAATGGTTATTTCTCTCCTGTTTTTTCCCCAGCAGTTTCATAATGGGCTTTTCAGTGTTTTAAAGGAGCAACAATTAAACCAACAGAGAAGTTAGTCAGAAGTCCAGATCGTCAACAGCTGACCTGATAGAGCCACCGCACCGCAGTCCCATCTTCAGCAGTCCTGTCTGTCACGTTCGGCAAGACCTGGAACAAAGGCCCCTGGCTCACACCCTAGGAGACGGGGGCAAGAAACAGAGGGTGGTGATGGGAGGATGTACATGAAACTTACCTGGTTGAGACATTTCCTATAAATTCTTTGGCTCTCATAATGACTAGTGAAAGTTAAAGACCAAATCAAACATCGGGTACATGAGATGGATTTCCAGTAGCATTAAGAAGGATCTGTCCAAGGGGACTCTTAATGGTCTGTACTGTTCAGACTGAGAGAAAATGGATGTGCTGTTGACTGCTCAATTCAGGCTGCCTAGGGCAGTAGTTAGGGTGAAATAATATCAGACTCCAGAACAGAACTGTGAAAGTCCGTTTTTTGTTTATACTTTCATATATTAATAATATATACATACATGTTGTAACACCTAACATTACATCTTTGTGGAATTACCTTAATAACAACAACACAGAATGTATTACTGTAATAGTACCAAAGTCAGCACCACAGTAGTGGTCCTACTGGCTTTGTGTATAGTAAGCCCAGTAAGAGTTTACAATATAAGAAGGCAAAGAGAGTATTATCCCTGGTTCTATAGATAGAGAATTGAAGCACACAGAGATAAGAGATTAGCCAAGGGTCATGCAAAACTGATAACTTGAATCTCTCAAGTCAGGCCTTAAGGTCAAGCCCATCCTCCTGTCTAATTAGCTGTTACTGCGAAGTCTATCATTTGTTTTCTTAAACTGGGCTGCCAAACCAGACAGCTAAAACATACTTGGAAATTTGGTACTATAGAACTATTTGCTTAATAGTAGCTTTCCTAAAATACCCACTACAGTATTCTAAATGGAGCATAAAAATAGACCATTAAAAAGAAACCTTTGTTTTGTCAACCCCAGTGTTACGTAGTACTCTATTCCTGTAATTTAAATGAATGGGATATTTGGAACACAGCACTACAATGAATGAGAACTTCAAACAGAGAACAGGCTGTTCTTTTCAGCACCAGAAGTCAAGAATACATTGAGCTTTTATCTTATGTTTTGTTTTTAAAAATACACATTTCACATCTCCTTTTTATATCAGCAGAAATTACAAACCTACATATAAAGGAAAACATGGTAGCCCTTTCATTAGCAGACCCTTTCATTAGCAGAACTAAAACCAACCTGAAAATAAGTCATACCAGATTTTTAAGTCATTGCACTAGACTTGAAAAGTCAACATTTTTTGTAAATTGTATAAAGATGAGTGAAGATCAGCAGTGTTATGGTTTAAATCCAGTATTAGAATTTTGTCTTGCAACACATAGTTGCAAGACAACTTTCTAGTAACTATGTATCCATGGCTATCTCTGTTTAGAAGTACAGGTAAAGAGTATGGGAAAGCAAGAAAGGTGAAGAGTAACTATTCAGCAATTAAGTCTTATAAATGAGTATATAGATTTAGTGTGGCACTGGATATTTTATATAACCATAATTATTCAATTAACTTTCATAAAATTGTAAGAAAAACATAATGTATCTATTAGAGAGCTATATATGCATGTTCTTTTACAGATGTAAGAATAAATAAAACAACAAATACCAAAGTGTCCTAGGAAGCCTGTTGTCCGTCTACAAAATTATTGTAAATGTCTATTCTTTTTAGACATGCTGATACCATAAAATCTTCCTTGAAAAGATATTGTGATCTTTGATAGAAATGTTTTATCAACTAGCTGGTTGATTGTATATTTTGTAAAAAGATAGTATGCACTTCAAATAACTTCTCATTTTAAATAAACTTTGTACACTTTTCAAAATTTATATTCTTCAGCTGTCAAAGGCAATGCATCTAATGAAAATAAAGAATTTGTCTATTTTCCGTGTGGATTCATATGGAATCGGCACATAAAAATTTTTCTTACTCAATTTCTGACACAAATAAATAGTAGTTATTCATGAAAACACTTTCCTGACATTTTCTAGCTTTCTAAAAATACGAAATTCTGACAAAAGTCATACTGAAATAACTTAGTTTAAAACTACTGGCTGGTGTAATCACAGAATGCTGTAACACGACATCATGATACCACGCTAGAATTACAGCAGAACCCAGACTACGCGGTGTTTTCATGCCAAGAATAAGCAAGATTTTTAATTATCTCAGAGTGCTAAATCTTGAAATCTGAATGTTCTCACAAATCAAGGAAAATGGCCTTATTTCAGGACAAAAAACAAGCTCAGAAGTAGTCTGAAGCATAGCAGAAGCTAAAATGTGTGGTAACTTTTCCCATTAAAGGTTGCATACTGTAAATAAATTTCTAAGTGCTACACAGAATCATAGAATGGTTTGGGTTGGAAGGGACCTTAAAGATCATCTAGTTCCAACCCCTCTGCCACAGGCAGGGACGCCTTCCACTAGACCAGGTTACTCAAAGCCCCATCCAACCTGGCCTTCAACACTTCCAGGGATGGGGCATCCACAGCCTCTCTGGGCAACCTGTTCCAGTGCCTCACCACCCTCACAGTGAAGAATTTCTTCCTAATATCTAATCTAAATCTACCCTCTTTCAGTCTAAAACCATTACTCCTTGTCCTGTCACTACATTCCCTGTTAGAGAGTCCCTCTCCAGCTTTCCTGTAGGCCCCCTTTAGGTACTGGAAAGCTGCTGTGAGGTCTCCCCAGAGCCTCTTCTCCAGGCTAAATGTCTTGCACAGTCTTGCACAACACTATGTTGACATTTAACTTCAGTGTGAGTAGAGCTTCAAATGACCTTGTTTTCAGCTGAGCTGGACTTGCCTTTGACTTTGTTGAAACTACCCATTTTCATCTGATTTGCACAACATAAGGTTCATCTGGTAAAAAGTTTTGCATGATAATGGTGCAATTACATATATAAACATGAAGTATTTGGACACAGTGCTACAAGAGCTGAATTGACTGAACTCCCCATGTGCATGCATGAGTGTAGGTTTAAAGGAAGTTTGTAGAAATACAAATTGCTGTGTATTGAAAATTGGAATTGATGTTTGCATGGAAACAATCGAACAATCAAGACTTGATCCAAAGGTCGATTCAGACCTCAAACTCTGAAAGGCAAAATGTGAGTTTCTGAAACTTCAAAATAACTCCTTGTCTTGTAGATAGTTGTTATGTGGGAAAAATTTAAATTTTATTTGAAAGTCAGTTTCATCAAATCTTTTAAATTGTACTGGCTATTTTAGAGTGAAATACGAAATTACGTATCAGCAGGTCAACAGGAAAGAGAGGTAAATGTAAGGCTGTGGTGAGAAACAGCAGATTAGTGTGTTCCCAAAGGATAATAAACAATTCACCTCTTCCCTTTCCAGTATGGAAAAAAGGAAATTATGGAAGAATAAAGACTGGAAATATTTCCCTTACGCCACATACGTGTGCTATAAATATCTCCGTGTCTGTACACACAAAGCCAAATTTTGCTAAGAGTCACATAAGATCTCTATCAACATCAGTCAGGAGAAGCATTAGTATGGTAAATAAGTTTCAAATATTTGACTATCATCAGACAAGTACAATTAGCTTACTGATCTCTCACTACTGTGATGGCCTTTATCTTGCTAGCGATCAGCTGCAAAATATTTGTGCAAAGTGGGAAACACTCCAACAGCACCTGTGCCTTTAGTGGGCAATAACACCTAAAAGCCTAATTAATTCCAACACTGAGGATGCTTTTTCAAGTCTCTTGAGTTACCTCAAGGTTAGATTGTTGTCTGCCCAAGTGCCTTTGGTCCTTGATACAACTTTTTTTTTTTTTTAGATTAAGAATGACCTTCAGTGGGGCAAGCCTGCTTAACTGCATATTTGTGTAGAACCTTAAAGCATGAAAATCCTGTTAAAATCTTTTACAATCAGTGATTTCCTTTGTGAGGTGAAATACTAAAGTGTTTATATAGAACTTCCACTATGAGCTATTCAGAAAGACAAAACAAATATCAACTGAGAGTTTTTCCCTCATATATGATGTGCATTCACAAGAGATCACCACAATGTATTTTCTTTCATGTGCACAAAATATTTAGCACGTTTTGGCATTTCATCTAGAAATTATTAAAAATCCCACAATGTGAACACTTTTTGGGCAACCCTGAATCTTTTGTTTCCTAGGTGTTCTGACATACTTGTTTTCCCAAACCTGAAAAACACAGACATTGTTTTTCTATAGAAACAAAAAGCTATTGGGGTACAAACTGAATAATAATAAACACCAACATAAACCAGAATGTGTTGTTTTTACTTTTTTTTTTTTTTAAATGTACAGTTGCAACATGTATAAGGAAACATTCCTTTTTCATTACCTTCTTGCTGTCCCGGTTGCAATCCACTAGCTCTTACCAAGTTAAGACCACGGACCTGCAAATATTTATGCATTTCAGCAGCTGTAATTACATAACGAGCATCACCCATTTCTTCAGCTGTTCAGGTTCACATGTATTCACCTATAGGCAGGTTTGCCACACCACGCCTGAGAAAGGCTGCGATACTTGCTGAGCTTTCTCTCGCTTGCACACCAGCGGCCATTTGCCCCCTCTACGTCGCATTTCGAGCACCGGCTCGCAGACGCAGCCTCCCCGCTGCAGTCCGACGAGCTCGGTCAGGGGAAGGGCCGCAGGGCGCCAGGCACCGGCCGGGGGGGGCAGGGGGGTGCCCGCCGCCTGAGCGGGCCTACAACACCCAGCATGCCGCGCCACGCCACGCTGCTTCGCCGTGACATCACAACGAGGGCGTGGCGTCACAGCGCGCCTTGCGCCCGGGCAGGCAGCCGGGTCGGTAGCCGCGCTCCGGCGGCTCCTACTCGGCCGTTCTTTGCAGCCCGACCGCGGCCGGAGGTTAGAACGTGTTGAGGGCGAGTAGTAAAGAGAGCTAGCTCCTAGTTGGAGCATGTACAAATGTGAAGCGCCTCTCCCCCCTCCCCCAAAAAAGCTTAAGATACTAAGAAAACAAGATACAGTGAGGGTATGATAAAGATACAAAAATGGGGGGGGTGGGTGTTGCAAGGTGTTAATCATTTGTGTACTTACAAAGAGCCATGAATTGCAATGGGCAAGAGATGTGCATGCTCACACACACCAACCAACCCGTGCTGTGCTTTGCTTTCCAGCTGCCATGTTCCACAGAAAGCAAATACCTGCTGGTTAAGCCAAGGTTTACCTTAAACAGTCATGAAGAGGAGGAGGGTATGAGCAATGCCCTCAGAAGACAGTAAAGTTGTTCTGCTACACTGTGCAGCCTATTCCTCTATGTTGGAGAGAAACAGGAGTAGCAGGGAAAGTCCAAAGTGCAATGGAAAAACATTACCCAGGAAAGAATAAAACTAAACTTACAAGTGCGCAGCTATCCTTGTCGTAACAGTTTTTGGCAAGTTTTAAGCACCAAAACTGTGCTGTAAGAACTTCAGTGTAACAGAAAATCTGCACAGATTGCCCGTTGGAACAGTCTTCACCAGCTGTATGTGAGTTTAGAAATGACAAAATTCACACTTCTCCTTAGTTGCATTTATTGTGCATGAACTTCACAGTCACATTTTACTGCTTTTCATAGAAATTATATAAATTGATATACCCAATCACATCAAAACCTGAGTTCTAAAACCAAAAACATTTCTATTCCTTACATGTATATTATAAAATCCTGGCTGCATTTTCAAGAAACAACACTTAAGGAGAACAGTATAGTGTTGGATAGCAGCAAGACCTCCAATATTTATTGTTTTCCGTTAAATGAGACAATCCCCATGTTTGTTGCACCCTAAACAGTTTAGTTATTTCTAAAGTTGTGCCCTAGAACCAAAGTAGGATGGATTAATTTTCTTTTGTTTTTCTTATATTCAGCTACAAGACCACTCCTCATGAGAGCCTTCTTCCCAGTTTAGACTAGTGATTACCCTGTCCCCACAGAGGTATTGGCTTCTAAAATAATTCTTGGTCTACATTGGTAGACAAAATAGTACACAGAACAGAATGGTTCTTTCACCAGCCTTCCCAATAAATCCATGAAATGGAACCAAAAATTCTTGTTTCTCCAACTTCTAGAAGTCCTTTCTGTCTTCTGCTGCTTTTTACCTCCCCACATATACCATTGTAGCTTTTGAATCAAGATGCTGACATTTTTTGTAAGTAAAGAGCAAGGATGCATGTAACTGATGCATCTTTAACAGGATCTTTAAACCCATTCAACACAAGTTAGTTACTAGGTCAATGAAAAAATTTTTGTATTAAGTTAGTTCAGTCAGCAGAGCAGGAATCTTGTTGATTACTAGCTGACAGGCTCCTAGTAATAGGAAAGTCGTCAGCCCTTAAGATCCCTCTTCTTACAGGTTTTAAAGCCAGAATTCTGAACAACTGCTCAAATTGCTTATCATGACATGTTTTATACCACACACTTACATGTGAGATTTGCATTTCTAGGGCACCCACCGCTTTTTTTTTTTTTTTTTAAAATCCTAAATTGGATGCTGAATTTCCCCACTGGCACAGGCAACGGTTTCACTCCTTTTCTTGACAAAGGAGAAAAGGAGACTGATCTAGAAAGCAAGTATGTACTTTGTACAGGATTATTGAAGTACACCACCTCTAACACTGGAAGTAATGGGACTCAGTGACAGAACACATCTAGTCTCAGCTACAGCACCAGAAACTGAAAAGGCATCCTTTGCAAAGTCAGTTTTTTCTAGAAAACAAATTTGTATTCTAGAAATACAGAATACTTTAGTAGTTTGAAGCTCAAAGGTTACAGCAGTACAAAATAATAGCAACAACTGAATGAAGTTGAAACCATTACCTCAGGTCCAACTTTACCCTATTAGGAATTAAAAATCCTTGAACCTACAGAACTTTTTTCAGAACTGATGATTTGAAGAGAGCCGTTGTCCAGTTGTAATAGGTTTATAGTGCATGCAGAGCTCATCCTTCCAGCTTAATTTCTATTTCAAAATGTGAAAGATGATTGAAGAAGTCATCTGTACAAATCAGTCTGGATATTACATTACCTCATGTTCCCTCCAGAGCTCCAGCAGCAGTTTTCCAAATGCTGTTAAGTTTTGATTTGCTGAGATGTTAGTGCCAATAGTCTCTTGCTGAGCAGTGCATTGTGTCGCTGAAGATATTCTATTACATCTCCTTGCTTCTCAACTATCTCTTCTAAACTTGAAGTTTGCCTTGAAATAACAAAAGTGAGTATGGGTTTCAATAAGTGACAGCAGCTTTCTAACATATGAAATGTTTAAGTATTTGTTAATTAGCTCTGAGAGTTGCTTCCTTGAGTTTTACTTTTGTTGATCTCAACTAACTTTTGAGGGAGAAGGCAATCTACAACACCTTTATGTTTAACATTCATTTTACATGAGAAGGCAGGAAGAGAAAAAAGTTTGGCTAAACTTCATGCCATGTATACATAATGGAATAATGTATTTCCTGCTAGCCAGTTACAGGAAAGTTGTGGTAGTATGAGGGTTCTAACTATTTAACAAACTTAAAAGTTAGTGAGCCAGACAACATGCTAGAATTATACTAAGAAATCCATGGCAACTTTTCCAAATACATTAGGAAGCTTGTTTTAAGCAGGCATAGTATTTTTATTCAGCTGTGGGGATCATAAGCTGTTTAAGACAGAAATTTCTTGATTAACCTGCCGTAGCATAGATGATATACTACCATATACAGTGATATTATCTGTCACAATACCATAACAGGATTAGCACCAGTTGTGCTATTTCAGGTCTACAACCTCATGTACAGCTAAACTCCCACTTAAAGTATCTCCAGCTTTCAGACATCCTTCATTTTAACTAGGATAGTAACACTGCAACATTAAGTAAAGCCGAGTTAATTGAGAAAAATCTGTAAAAAGTACAGAATTTTCTCAAATCTATAATTAGGACTTTTAAGAACACAGCATGAACAAGTACTGATGCCTGAGCATATTCCAGTCTTCCCTTACACATTATTTTCTCCTAGCTGACTTGGGGATCTGCCCTCTTAGTACATGCACGAGCATCTTGGAGCTTAGAAAGTTGCTCCTCAGCCTTGCAGGATTTTGTGGAGGAACATTGCCCTTTTCATAGTTCTTAGAAAGTGCTGAGGAGGATAGCTAGATTGGAAAAAAGCTTAAATCCAATTAAAAACCTACTGTAGTTAAACTGGAAAAGATAAAGAAAATGAGTTTTGTAGACAGAAAGCTTGCAACTGTAACGAGTAATCTGTACTACCAACTTAAAGCACCAGAAGAGGTCCTGATGAGTAGCTTAGGTTGTAGAGGTCATAATATTCAAAAAACATTCTTATCACCAGGGTCAACTGAAGGGCTGACAGGATTCACTTTTCAATAGACCTTAACTCTCAAGGGAAAGAGAGTCAGAGTTGTATAGAGCTGAATTAAAATAACTGTTTTGCAATCAGTTCTCACAGGAAGTTTGCACTCTTTAATCAAAAATAAATCAGAGTCTTTTCCTCAGCTGGTCATTGTTGCAGACTCGTTCCCTGGGCACTTGAGAATTTCTCAGGGGAGAAGCTGAATGAGAAAGGAATGAGGTCCACCATGCATTCACCATGGTGTTCCTATCAAGATGGAAGTCAGACATTGTATCAAAAGTCAAGACAACTCTAAATCCTTCCTGTATCCTGGATATCTACTTCCAAGTTCCATAAAAGCATGTGCATGCTGCATTTGTGACACTAGGGGAAGTGCCAGAGTATTAGTCATCTCCGCACTTCAACTTTTTACTAAGACACACATAGAGAAGCAAGTAATGCTGTATTAGAAAATTCCTAAATAAATTCTTATATGGAAATCCAAGTTAGTTTTGATGATTGGTTTTTGTTAAGTCATACCAGACTCATTTCAGCAACTGGAAGATATTCAAGCAGTCAGAAGGTACACAAAGGACAAAAAAGCAGTGAGTCTCAGTGCTTGTGAGATTAATGTTGGATAGCTTCTCTGTCTCACCGAGAACTTCCTTACCTCTTAAGTGCCCCACCCACCTTTAAATTCCTTCCCAACCTGGAAATATATTCCAAATCCCTTGCTGGAATCTCACATCCAACTGCTGGCACAGAACAAAGCTGCAAAGTTTTCTTCTTCTTCATCTATGAACTGCCCACAACGTATTTCCTTCCCTGAAAGAACTGGTTGAAGCAGCTAGGCTTCTGTAGGCATACTTTAAGTAACAGTATAAGACACCAGTATCTTTCCTCAAACTCCCATATAAAGTCAACTAAACCAGATTCAGCACAGTTATTTATAGCACATTAAAGATTCACGCAACCAGCCGTAAATGGTCAAATAACTTCTGTCCTCATGTTTGAGGACTTCTGTATCACAACAAATTGCCATTACTGTGTAGAAAGTACAAGACTGTGCTGCTTCTCATCTGTGCATGTAAAATGGCAGCCTTAAGCATATAGTTTCTTTCAGAACTATTATTCCCATCTCTGCTTTGGTTGACAGATTTAAGATTATATGTAAGTCTACAGAAAGTTGTACAATTATATTTGTCAGTGTTACCTGTATACCATGGCTGAACACAGCACAAGTTTAATACAGAAAATCTTACCTGAATCCAATTTCTGAGGTAATGTGACTAGGGTAGGCATACATCTTTTCTTCTTCAATTATGTCAGGTCTTGGCTTCGCACGATTGAAGTTGCTTATTTTCACTGCAACAAAGTTTTATAAATTAGTTGGAAAGCAACCAAAAAAAGTTTATCACCAGGCTCCAAGTTAAAAACAAAAAAATATCTGTAACGTATCTGCCTTAGGATAGGAGATGGAAGGACAATAAGAGAATCTGGGGAGTGGGAAGGAAGGAAAGAAAAAGCAGAATTTACTTATTTCTGGAATGGCTTTGTTTATAAGTTAGTGGTGGTTTGGTTGGTTTGTTTCCTTGGCCCTGCTGCTTAAAAGACCACAGTGAAGACCTGAGTGGGTAAGCTGGAACATACTGCTTAACATCTGCAAAGTTTAATCTGTCACCTGAGAGGGTGAAACCTTAGTTGCCTTTGAGAGGGTACTGAGATTCAGTCTCCAAATTCAGGCCATAAATTAAGCAACATGCCATAAAAAAAAGTTCTAAAAAGTTTTGATACTAGTATGTAGGTCAGAACTTCTAACTTAAGCTCTTTGATAAATACTATTTATCAAAACTACTACCTGCAATGAAGCAGCAGCTTGTCTGCCTGCTCTAGAACTAGGGCAGACTTGCTACAGAAAGCCATTAACTATTCAAACCAGAGTGGCTCTGCAATCAGCTTCACATTGTGAACCTTGTCATTCCTGGGCACCTGTGAATAAAGTTTAAGACTAAATTTAACAGATGTGGAATAGGGAAGGGTGAGGGTGAGAGAAGCTGTAGGCACCCTTTGCATTATTTCTGGAAGGAAGCTGAAAATATTTGAAGCCATTCAATATCAGATCCTGATTCAGGGAATGTACCAAGAGATCCGGAGTATGCATTCAAGACTCTGCAGTTAGGGCTGCTTGTGAAGCAATACACCTAATGCCACTAAAAACATTACAGTCCAGCTCCGTGAGAAATCCACACTACAGCAGCAGACAAAGACTGTCCTTAGAAGTCAATAATATGATGGGGTTTATTACAGGCCACCCTGCTGAAACAATGCTAAGATCTTCCAGAGGTTAACTACATTTAGGCTCAAAAGTCAGTTATTTCTATGGTGGTATTCCTCTACAAATAAAGCCATGAAGGAATGGATATGGAATTCCCAACGTGCATTGGCTGTGGGAACATTAGTCCTGTATTCAAGTGATACTAGAAGTATGTAAGAAAGTCATTAAATACATATATTTAGTAAACCTTTTAAAGCTTGACTCCCTATCCTATCAGTAACAAACTTACAATAGTAAGCTAACACTTAGAGCTGTCTGTATCATACTTCATTCCATTCAAATTTATCTCACTTGAACAACTTATATATTTCAAGTCTGTTATAGGTCGATCACAGCAATTCCTTGTAGATTTCTGAACCCCTGCCTCTGCATCCTACAGCTATATATACATACACTGCTGAATGGAGATAATTTTAAGAAAGGCAGTAGTACTTCATAGGACATTGGGCATCATAGAATGTATAAGATAACTCCAACAAGCAAGAAGAAATATTTAGAATTAATCAGGTATTCCATGCCACCACTTTCATTTGTGAGGCAGTAATATTTAAATGAAAATAAGTCAGGTACACGAACCTTCTACAGATACGCATTTATGCCTCATTCTAGTAAAGAAATAATTATTCCACCATGGAGAAACAATGTACGAATCGGTGCTACCTTCCCTCTAAGAAAGGGGTTGATGATGAGTTGCTAGTGTAAAGCAACCTTCATCTCCCCATTGTTGCTCACTACATTAGTTGATAGCAGATACCACTAGCTGTTAAGATAGTAAGTGCTTGCATTGGAGAGGGGCACTCTAACCCTGAGCAGAGGACTGCCCTTAAAACTATCCTACTAAAGAAGCTTCATGCTTCCATCCAGTCACATACTTTGCTGCCTTTGAGAGAGAAAAAAGAAAAAGGTTATCTGAGTGTCACTATTAATACAGATTCTCAGGCTATTTTCAAAACTGGCCAAATACATACATTTTGCTTCAGTAAAGCTTTAGTTGAATGCTTAAAATGTTAAAAAAACACCGCTACGCACAAGAGACAGACACGCATGCAGTCTCGTAGCTTACCTCAACATGTATTGGGATGGAAAACAAGAAAACAAGTTACATTACCCACTGGAAAAGGCAACCTAGAATGATTTGAGGTCTTCCTCATCTTGAGGCAAGTGTTAAGTTACATAAAAATTAACCCTAGTTTTGCACACCAACCTTTAGAGAATGAAGCTTAGACTGTTGTTTTAGGGCTGCTGAGGAAATAAAGTAGCTGTTGCCAAAAGGAACTGCCTTACTCCTTCCTAGCAGTGCAGCTCTGCCCTCCATCACCTTGGTTCCAGGACTCACTGGACCCTTCTTCAAGCCTCCTCCAGCTGCAAAGCAAAACATTGCACCCTACAACTTCCTAGTTGGTTAATGGATTTCATGGGCACAGGAACTGGCACAGTACAAGCTAGGAAACAAGACCCTTTTGGTGACAAATAAGCAGAAAGATAGTTTGAGAGCTCTTAGGGAAGTCCAGGCTCAGACCTTACTACTATCAACATCAACTTTCTTGCAGTTGCTTATCCTTTTCTGCCAGGGTAAGAGACACACAGTGTAGCTCTTTAGGCTCCAAGAGGCCTCAGGGTAAGAAATAGCTCTTCACTGGAATTCCTGACATTCTATTAAAGTTTTGCAATTTATCTCTTATTTCCTGAGTTTCCCAGGAAAGTAAGTATGCGTATGCAAAGAAGGGATGATCTCCAGCATTCTTGGAATAGTTCTCTAGGACTGCCATGCCTGTGTTCCCTCAGTATTGCCTTTACTCCTCCAGATGACAGTTAGTCTACTTGAGCCATGCTGGTCCATTCACAGGAAAGCGTGACAAGCCTACAGCATTCAGGCCTCCATACAGTTGTAAGAGAAGGATGTAGTTTAGAGCTGGGACCTTATTTCTTATTGCATTTTGATTTCAATGTTGTTGCAGGAGTCAAAAATAGATTTTATTTCATAGATGACCAAGCTACTTAGCAGTATTTCTGTGTCATTACATTACTAAGAACATATCAAAGTTTTCTTCCCTAAAAAAGACATCCTAGATTAATTACTAATTATGAAATTACAAAAGAAGTCAGATTAACACAAATACTGACTACCATAGAAATGGCTTTTACTTTTAAGTTTTACACTTCATGCATTCCTGAAGGAGGTATTCTCACTCTCCTTCCTCCTGTTTGTTTAAAAGTCAGGAGCAAACTAAGTTTTGCCCATTGGTTTTGTTCCCCCTGCCCCATGCCCAGAGAAACCAGTGCTACTGAGGCTACTTAGCTAAGGTGTCATCTCCTTGTTTGCAGCTGTAAATAATCAGAAAGCAGCATCTCAGAAGCAGGAGTATAAACTAACTCAAGAGCAGGAACTACATGTCATTTAAACAGACATGGACTTCACAGTAAACACCTCTAGTTTTCTTCAGGCAACAAAAATAATTGCCTTTTTTAGTATCTTGTACCTTTTCAGTGTTGGTTTTTTTTCAACCCAGTTATTTTCATTTGAGTTAATGCAAGCCATAAACCCAAATAGTTTTTTAAGATGAGATCAGAAAAAACTATTTTGTTCAAGCATTTATTAATCAACATTTTAGGTAGTTCTGCAATAATTTAATGGAAAAAGGTTTATCAAGTCTTGGTAAGTTACACCAAACTTAAAAGCAGATAACCTTACAAGCTAACAGTGACAGTACAAAGCAATGCCTCACAGTTTTATGAAGCAGTATCTTATTTTAGTATTAGCACAGATTCCAAAAGCCATGTTTTTTTGTTCTGTTGGGGGGGGTGTGTGTTTGTTTGGGGATGGTTGGTTGTTTGCTTTTGGTTTTGGTTTTTTTTTTTTAAAAAAAAAAACAAAACACCACATTCATTAGAGGGAATCTTCCATTTTAGTGACAAAGATGAACTGAAGCTTTTGGAGGGGGAACAGGGAAAGAGGAAGTGTCTGGAGAGTAAGGCACAATTATACTATCAACTATGCAAGTCCCACATGTAAATCCCAGAAGCAGTTCTGATTAAGCCAGCTAGCTCTTACGGCTTCACAGCTTGTGGTGTACACATTTGAGAACACACTGCTAAACAGACAAGCCTGTTCACAGGACACTTTTGCAACAATTATGCATTTATTGCCACTTCACTGGATCAACAGCTTTGAGGTAACATGGAGCTTTCATTTAGCAGCACTTGGAGACCAAATCAAGCCTGACAACGTTCCCATTTGTTTTGTATTTGCCTTAGTTGTCCTTCTACAAGCACAGAATCATTCTGTATTTATAATTGCAGTTAAATGTCTTGGGGTACCCAAAGTGAGATACTGTGAGGGCAAACAAAACAGTTGAGTAGCAGCTATAATAAGTCTCACTCAAGAAGGCAAAAAATTGCCTCTCACCTGTGTAAATCACTAAGCATGTCAGGGAGCTAATCAGCTCCAGGCCCAGGACTCCCAGTATAAGATACAGGTACACTTTACTGCGATCAGGAAAGGAATGCTGCACTGACAGAATCAAAAGCAGGGCTGCATTACCTAGAAAACAAACGTTATATATTTTACAAGTGTAACAATTTCATTAGCTGTTGAAAATAACTTAGAACTCTCATATCCCCAGTATCTGCATTAGGCTGCAACATTTCAGTAATGCTCTTCCATTTCATACCATACTTGCCTCTTCGGCTAATTTCCTTAACACAAGTGATGCAAGCTTACAACTGCTGGCAGCAAAATGAGTTTCATTTCAGCATTTGACTGTAATGGTAAAGAATTATGAGTTCTCATAGATTTTTCTGACTTAAACAAGAGTGGAAGAAATGCACTAGAAATACCTAATATACATGTGTGAGCTTAAACAGTTTCTAGCCTTGTTGCTGCCACCCATCCCCAAAACAGCTGGGAGACTATTAATTTCTTTCAATTCTTAAGAGGTCACATCAGTCAATTCAAAATGAGAGGGTGTTTTCCTTTAAGTGGTGGATTTGAGCGTATTTCAATGAGGCTAGCAGAGCAAAAAACCCAGATACCTTCCTTTCACAGGGAGATACTTGCATAGGCTTCCACTTGCCTAGCTATTATTTTAATACTTGCAAGTTACTTAAAGTTTAACTGAAATGAGCACAATTAGTCAAGGAGAGCAAGTGTTGAGTTACAGACCTAACAAACACTCTTAATTCTTTACACACCCTCTTCTCCGATACAGAGTGTGAAATGTTCTTTTCTTTCCTGTAGAAATGCTATAACCAGTGTCTGGATAAAGCACTAAGCGTATCAAGACCATTAATGTCGCTAGCAAACTGTACAGTTCCCTTTCATACTGCATTAGGCAACTGAACTGTCAGGATGGAAGTGGTATCAGCAGCAATTAGCATGGCAGGGAGTTTGCAGCAACAGAGCTAACCACCTTATGAACTACAGACATCAAAAGTCTACAGCACACAACTGATTGCACCTGAACATTTACACATGCCCAGAGTTTGGCTGGTAGGGGAGAAGTGGGCTCCATCTAAGGCTGGAGACAGGGCCAAGTACTCCAGATTACATTGCAGTAGGCAGAAATAGTCCTTTTACTCTCTTTTGAAACATCCTCAAGCCTGCTGTAGCCCGATTTTGTCACTGCACTCCAAACACATCTTTATCATCAGAGCTCTATCTAGTGGTCAGAGCCTTAAGTTTTGCACATTCAAACCGACTAGCTCTTTTAGCGACTGGGTGGAAAGAAAGCTAGGGTTTTACATAAAGCAGGATCACTTAACTTATCAATTCTGGTGAAAAAAATATTCTACTCCAGTTATTCAGATTTACAGAAGGGAGGTGGGATTATAAGAAGCAAGAATACTGTAAAAGCCAGCACTGTTCCCTTTTCCACTGCTATTTCTGTGTGAAAAATCCCCTAGATGGATTTTAGATTTGTTGAAGTAGTTTCTGTTAGAAAAGCTACATCAGCTAATTGTACCAATACTTCTCTCAGCTTTACTGGACAGTGATGTAACTTAGAATATATAGAGTTAAACCACTCCCATACACCACCCTTTGTCCATAGAAAGTAGAAAAAGGCAGTTAGAAGTAGAACTGAATGTTACACATAGCCCCACTGAAGATCAGAAAATGGCTTATTTTACTGATTTCAGGCAGCTGTTGAGCAACAGGCAATTCACCTGTTTCTACATGAATTGCTGAGTTTGAAAAGAGTAGAGTAGCACACTTCCTGGAAGGACTAGCAGTCTTGCCACATACCTAACTAGACAAATGAAAATGCAAACTGAGATCATTAGCAGCCAAACACAGACCTTGCTGGCTGAATGTTTTATGGCTGAAGACTAGATGTGAATGACTAGATGTTTTACTCAACCTCAGACTTGTGGGTATTTTTCCACTACAAAGAGTTCTTTACAACATGCATCTGGCAGGCCAGAAAGGTCAGTCAGGAGGTCCATCTGACTAAAACAAGTATTATTTATAAATGCTCATAGGCAGGTTTTTAAGAGTTCATAATACATAATATACTTTTATATATAAAATGCTCAGTCTTTTATTGTGTCATAATTTAAAGCTTTAGAAGAAAAAAAACCAGGAAAATTAGTTCACGTCACCTGTGGAGTGAATCAGCAGTGGAAGCCTTTTTAGATGTCTTGTTGATCGGTATATTGAGAAGTAACCTCTGCTTCTGACTTTACTGTGGTGGTGCTGGATGTATCGTTCAAAAAAAACATGCAGAATCCACAGAATTACTTTTGCAATGACTATGACAGTCTGCACTTTAAGTGGGTGAGTATAGTTTCCAGGACACTTATCCTGATTTGGATTGGGATAAGAACAAAACATAGCTGCTAAAAATGCTAGAACAACAAAAGCAACCTGGAAGAGAAAGGAAGAGAGAAAAACTCTTAAAGTCAACATCTAACTATGAAAAAAACCCCAAACAAACAGGCTTATGTAATTTATTCATTATGCATTATTTTCTGAATTTATTGTATTAGAGTTGAGATAATGTATAAAACATTAGACACTACAACCACTACATGTCATTCTGGGAACATGCTGATGACCAAAATTGCCAAGTAGTAAGATTGTCTTCCAGTCTCCACCAGAACAGAGCTGAGGATCACCACTCTTCCCAGAATTTCCTCTAAATCAATTTCACTGTTCCCCGAGTCTCCCCTCCATTGTGAATTTATCCTATTTCTGGACCCTCTTTACTATGTCTTTTTACTTTGAGGGGAACTTTATACTCCCTCAAAAAAAAAAAAAAAGAAATCTCGTCTTTTTAGACTCATTCAATTACACTTGTTACTGCTCTGCAGGACAGCCTCATAGCTCATTGGTACAGTACATGTTTCTTTAAACTGACAATTTGTAAGTGAAAATCAACCCTTTACTATATCCATTGAAGATGATCTCCAGGTTGTGACATTAGAAAAAAGTGAAACATCATCATAGTAACTTAAGTGAATTATTAACACTGGGTAGGCATCTTTGCCAGTTGGTAATCATTCTTTAGTGTATTTACTATCAGATTTTTCCATTTTGCTCAGCACTTATGACAGAATGACCAAACTATAGTCAGATTCTATATACACTTATCCTTTCAGACTAGTGCCATTATGCCATAACTTTTCCTGTCTTCTACACTTTTCTCCAAATTTTCAGCATCAGCAGTGATCATCAGCAATCTTTTGGTCAACTAGAAGGTAGAGTCTTGGGTGTACATTATCTGGAGTATATCTATACACACAGGGCTTTTTTTAAATCTTTATAGAATGTTTTTGTCATAGAAAATACTCTCTACTGTTTTCATTCAGTGAACAAGAATATGATACTTTCTTATCCTGATTCATTCTATGGAATAGGAATATTTTAAAGCAGAACTGAAAACAAAAACAACTCTCACCAATATAGAAGTAAATTGAGAGCTTCTATATACAACAACAACAAAAAAATCCATTTGCCTGAAGTCTACAAAAGTCTAATACCTCTCACACACTTAGGTTAAAAAGAGTGCCCAATGTTCTGCATCTCATAACTGATAGAAACAACACATCAGAACTGAAGATGGAGGAAAGTGTATGATTTCCATTTGCTAGCTTTGTTTCCATACTTAATTCTATGCATATGTAAGAGCCTACCACCCCCTTTCCACTCCCTTCAACTTATTTTTCATATTTTTGTCATTTCTCAAGCAACTGTCTTCACAGAAATTAACCTTTCAGAACCACTTAATTACTCTGGATAGGAGCTGCCCTTCGCTTGCTGTGGTTGTGAATAGAGTTAGGTAATTGAGGAGGGAGGAAGACAGGGGAAGAATTTTCACACAATTGTCGATACCTAAAAGAGACACTATAGAGGACAGACAGGGTAGAAGGTGGGAGGGGAAAAAAAAAGTGTCCCCCCTATATTATCCATAAGACCATTACTTCAAATGCAAACTAAATTCAAAATTATCTTGAGATGGGTTACGTAGCTAGATTAAGTTAAATAAGAGGGAGGTTTATTAACAAAACATTCATTTAATGTATTATTTTTACCACCTCCTTTTCTTAGAAAGCTAAGAATAACCCATATTTTATCCAGTCCATTTACTGTTTGGATTGCCATTTTAAAACAGCAACACACCTAGTTCTACTCCCTCCAGGTGTTAGGAATGTATTTCAGTACAGAAAATGGCTATATTAAACTGACACAAGCAGGAGTGACCTAGCACTGCAGCTCTACTAATTACTACAGCAGCATATACAAGAGGAAACAGGTAGCTGGCATCAAGAGTGGCATTTATTGAAGATGGTTTGCCTACATTTGAGGGCAGTCCAACAACAGGTGCTTCACCCCAGCACAGGGGATTTTTATATACAAAAAGTTATTCTTATAGAGAGTAGTATTTAAGTTCAGTTTTGTGTATGTGCATACACAGAGGGGATTAAGGAAAGACAGGGTTAATATAAAAGAATTATTTCTACCCTGTACACTTTACATTGCTCTCCAGTCTCCTGATAGGAGCCAGAAGCCTGCAGAAAAGCAAGGCTTGGCAAAAGGAAAGCCACTCAAAAACCCAGCCCCACCACACTATCATATCCTAGCCACACACTCCAGAATTTTATCTAACTAGGCGGCTATTTGCTACCTAACTCCAATTTTTGGCACAGGTGGGTGGAGAATACTTCACATTACATACAAATTACTTTAGAGATGCATTACAACTCTACCCCTTAATACTGTGATGGCTTAACTTCTCCAGGATACTTGCCCCTTTGGCAGGCTGTGCATCAGAAGCTAACCTGGTGTCTCCACGTTCCACAAGGTTTGTGCACATTTGCAGAAGCAGAGGGGAAGGAAATCCAATAAGCTTGTTTTCCCCATCCATCTTTTCAGCGAGAGAGACAGGACCATTTCATGTGGCAATTATAATGCTGTATTTCACCAACAGAAAAGGATACTTCTCCATTTTGCTCCAAGGACCAAGTGGCCACTGCAGCAGGTTCAGCAATAGCAGCAAGACTTTACCTGGAAAAGTGTGTGTTGATAGAGGCCTCAGCAGTTTTCTCTCTCTTCACCTCCCCACACTTCTCTCCATTTGCAGGAGAAGGGAATTGGTGGGGACAGGAGAGGCAGTAGTTTCCTAGGATCTGGGTAACTGACATTTGGCTACATTGGTTATGGTAGTAGATAGTAAGGCCCCAAGGCTAGGTGGAAAAAACATTTACTGCTCTACTACCAATAGCAGTGTCTACCTTCATAATGCAGACTTCAAGTGCCATCCTAATGGGATGGCACCAGAGTTGTTATAGTAGGGGAAGGGAATAAGGCTGGATATACAGTTTCCATTGGGAATTTTGGTAGTTTGTTCAGCAGAACAGCAGAAGTCTTTCTGTCAAGTAGACTTAGGACAGAGGGACATTTCTTGTTACTACTAAGACCACAAAACAGTTACTTCTAAAATTAGAAGGCTAGGGCATATTGTTCAAACAGCTTTATGCAGCCGCCCAAAGAAAGACCTTAGAGGTTGGTATGTGCTTTTAAAATTCTGGCAGAGACTATGTTTTGCAGAGCATTGGGAACAGCATTTTTTAATTTGAGATCAAATGAAGCTCTAAAATCGCTAGCAATACATACATATACATGTCTTGTGCACTCTCTGGCTTTATACGCATACTATCTTCAGGTCAAGGTTAGTGGCATTATAGAATCATTTAGGTTGGAAAAGACCCTTAAGATCATCAAGTCAACAGTTCACCTAACACTACCAAGCTGTGGCAGGTACACCTGCCCCAATAAAGACTGAAACTTCTCAATTGCTGAAAGGAAAGGGTTAAACTAGAAGCTGCAGTTTGGGGTTCCAGCTGCCCAGCCTGGTGTCGACTGGAGTCACTACACAGAGTGACACAAGTCACATACCCCAGCTAGCTGAGCCCACCAGGAGCACCTCATCCAACGAAACACCTCCATCAAGACAAGTCTCTGGACCCCCGACCATATATGACCACAAGCCCTGATCCGACCTAGGGTATAAATGGAGCCCTCCGGAAGACCGCTTGGAGCCAGCCTTCCTTGGAGCAGCGGGTCTGCAGTCGCAGACTCTCCCCTTAGATCAGGACACCGTCTAAGGAAACTTCCCGGGATTGAGTGCCTCGCCTTATCGGTGAGTGATATGTGCATTTTGAGTCATCATTCTAAACTTAGATTTGGTTACAGTTTGTGTAGTGATAGTTCCCAACTGACATCCTGAACCTGTAAATAAGTTGTGTTTGTCACAGTGTTTACAACCTAATATTCCTGTCAATCTGGCTGTTATATCTCAGTATCATACAACATTCCTGTTCAATTTGACCGTTGCATTTTGGTATCATTAAAGAAAATTGACTTTTGAAATATATCACTGTCAGCCTAGTGTTTCTGTGACACAAGTCCACCACTAAACCACGTCCCTAAGCACCATGCAAGTACCATTTCAGTTAGATCTAAGGATCAGAGCTCTTCACCCCTTGTTTTTCATGTTAGGTTTCCACACGCTCACAAGCGACAATAAGCCTCTTCACATTATCAAGGATAAACTCACTAGTAGGCAGGGGCCTCTACTTCTGTCTACCAGTGTTCTGGGTTTGTGTGGCAGGGTTTCGGTAGCAGGGGAGGGGCTGCAGGGGTGGATCCTGAGAGAAGCTGCTAGAAGCTTCCCCGGCTCCAAGTCAGACCCACCTCTGGCCAAGGCCGAGACCATCAGTGATGGCGGTAGCGCCTCTGGGAGAACAGATTTAAGATGGGAAACCTGCAGCGGGGAGTGGAATGTGACAAAAACGCCTATGGAGATACCGAGGTCAGTGAAGAAGGAGGGGAGGCGGTGCACCAGAGGAGGGGATGCCCCTGCAGCCCGTGGTGAGACGGCAGGCTGTGTCCCCCCAGCCCATGGAGGGGAGCGGGGGAGCAGATGCCCACCTGCAGCCCGGGGAGCGCCCCGAAGATGGCCATGACTCCATGGGAAAGCCTGCGCTGGAGCAGTCTGTGCCTGCAGCCTGCAGAAAAGACCCACACTGGAGCAGCTTGTGAAGGACTGTCTCCTGTGGGAGGGACCGCATGGTGGAGCAGGGGAAGAGTGTGAGGAGTCCTCCCCCTGAGGAGGAAGGAGCAGCAGAGACAAGGTGTGATGAACTGACCCCAACCCCCATTCCCTGTCCCCCTGCCCCGCTGGGGGGAGGAGGTAGAGAGAACTGGGAATGGAGTTGAGCCAGGGAGGAGGGAGGGGTGGGGGGAAGGTGTTTTAAGATTTGGTTTTACTTCTCATTATCCTTGTTTTGATTTGATTGGTAGTAAATTAAATGGCTTTGCGGTGCTTTGTTGCCAGCTGGGCTTAAACCACGACAACCAGCCTCAAAAAGGCCTTCATACTGTTAGATACAAGATCTGCCCCTTTATCTGTACTTTTCACCCTTAACCCCCAGAAGTCAGTCAAAGCACAAAGTAACATTTGGATTCCTTTATTTTTCCATCTACTACCATCTGAAACTCCTGAATCAAGTCCAACTTTACTTGTTTAGTTACCATAAGAAATACCGTAAGTCTTCCCTGTGACATTAAGTCCAGCCTCCAGAAGGCACGGCATCAAAGTTATCTTAGCCCTCTACAACTAGTATAAGCACTTCTACAGCAGTAATATTATTTTAAAAGTACATTTCCAACAGCATAGAACTACTATTTCAAAGGCCTTTCTTCCTAACAAGATGTGTCATAGCATGTTAGTGTCAACAAACAGAATGAGAACACAGCAAGTATCACGTAGCCTATCAAAATGCATTGGCAAATAGGACTTCACTGGTTTGGAAGAACAGTGTATGCAAATCTCTGGAGCATTCTGTCCATGTGAACAGTAAGAATTCAGAATAAAGACAGCAAATTTTCATAAGGAAATCATGCTTCTTAAACTTACATGTATTAGCAACAGAAAATTGGCAAGGAGAACTGCTGGGATAGCATGAAATCTTGGCCTCAGCTGGGAATGCAACGTATGAGATGAAATAAGCGGTGCATCCAGTAGAGGATCATCTTCCAAACTCTGTGTTATTTCCAAGGAACCCTGGAACAGAAGGGGAGGGCAAAGAGTAGTAACAGGTAAGCTCTAAAAGTAAAGTACAAAGTTTTAGCAGTTTCCTGTTAGCAAATCAAGGTTTGGGGAAAAACACCTAGGTTATCATCTTGAGACAAGCTCTTAAATTCTAGGTAAACTCTCATCACATCTTTGTGAGATAACTCAGTCCCTGAAGAATCTGACACTAATCTACCTCCCAGCATCACACTGAGTCTTCAGGAACTTTAGTCTTTAAAAGGTATCACAAGTATTTGAGCATCACTCCTGAGAGAGGCCAGAAGTATTAGTACATTTATGTGAAAAGGTGGAAGTAGTAACAATTAAAGTGTCTCTCACATACTTTATACAGGTACTGCAAAAATCATTGTTATTCTTACTTCTGTCCAGCTACAGTTAGAGGCAATAACAAAGCTGCAGTGTACCAGTAACAGTTTCAAGTGATTCAGCCACTGACACTACTGACGTCAAAATGCCTGCAGCAGTAGTTCAAACTGAACCCAGACAAGAAAGAAGCAGCAGTTCAGAGGGAAGAAGACACTACCAAGTGCTGGGCAAGACATTCTCTGCTTTCACTAGAGAGCATGGAACCTTTACTTGTCATGTTGGCGCTGAGTATTGGGGCTTTGACTTCACATTCAGTTCAGATGTTTTGGCTATGTAAGTTTCCAGAGGTACCTTTTTTTTTTTTTAATTAAAAGGTAAAACTAAGTATGGGTGGAGGGAAAAACCTTTCCTTGTGGGCAAGGAACTTGCCCCACTGCCATGCATCTCTGCTTCTTCCAGGCCAGGACACAGTCATTCAGTGCATCTTAAGCTGAACATACACAGCCCCCATGCTCAAACTGCTCAAGTTTCCCTCTTAGCATCCTATTATGTCCCATGCTATGACTTGCTTGCTTCAAGAGACAAAGAAACTCAAGATTCCCAAAGCAATTTTGGCCACTCTTCTCCTGAGTGATACCAACCACAGCCCAGAACAAGACAAGGGCAGACCCCATCCCACTCCAGACTTCTGACTATTCAGAGACACACGCCAGGATTCACTGGGATATTTACTGTTTTTAAAACAAGGACTTCTCCTTGCCATGGCAGAAAGCAGCATAAGCCTCAAGACAAATGAGGCTTGTCATTCTCTTAGACACTAGCACAAGAGAAAGAAGTTTTGAGATTAGACCTAGGTTTATACTTCATATTAACTGGGACAATGTAGATTGGCTCCCCTGTGTTACTTCACCTACGGACAGCTGCCTGCAGTGAAGGAACTAGTCATCAAGGGTTATTTCAGTCAGCAATCAGTTTTATTTTAGTACTGTGAATGCCACACTTGCCCAACCATAGAGGAGTATGAACAGGCCTCCCGCACCTATTTGATACCTTTTAATTAGCCTAGCCTTTGACTGTAAACAACCCTTGCTGAAATACCTGCCTGGTAAGACGACCTTTTACTGCGGACCTAAAGGTTTACAAATGGCACTCCTCTTATGTCAGCAATATAAAATCCAGAAGCAAGAGTACAAAGATGCCCTCTGTCCCTCATCCCCCATTTTCAGGGGCCAGGTATAATTTTAAGCTCCCAAAGCAAGTGTTCAGGACCAGCACTCCAGCAGCCAAGATGACTTGCCTCATTCTTCCCTATCACAAAATTAATAGGAGAGTTAACAGCTCACACCTCCCAGAAAGACAGTGACCCTCCTTAGGACAATATCCTTTGTCTCATGGGAACAGATGAACTCACCACTTCTGCAATACCATGCCAGGTCAGCACGCTCCTTCACAGACAGAGCTTTATCAAAACACATTTGACCATATTACTTACTGCAAGACCAGCTACAATCCATCTCTGCATCCTGAAGTACAGCTAGCGTTAGGAAGCACTGGATGACAACCTCCCTGAGTAGATATTATTGCAGGCAATGTGGGGAGGAGGGGAATTAAAGCAAGAGAGATGATGATGCCATGCAGTCAATGTGACATTAAGAAAATCTAGTAAGTGTCCTAATTAGATCAATTCATTTAATTAAGACGAACCAAAACCACAGCTGCTGAAAGCTAGAACGCCTTAAAAAAAAAAAAAAATATGGGCCTTTTGTCAGGCACTGCTGTTACCACAAGCACAGGTTGAGGCTTCGGCCTCTTGGCTCCCTGACCCATTTCCAGCATGTGACCACCTCCGCAGCAGCCCAGCACCAGGAGGAGGAGGAAGAGGAGGGCGGGCAGGAACGGACAGAGCCACAGCCGGCAGCAAGCCTTGCCCGCGCAGGCTTCCAGCTGGGGGGGGGGCGGGAAACACCCAAATAAACAGAAAAAAAAACCGCTGCGGCCACTCCAGCGCACAGCATATAAACCAGAGACTGCACTTAACAGGATCCGTCTGTGGGGGGAAAAAAAATAAGCCAGAAGAACTAAACAGGCTACGCGAGCAGCCTCGATTAAATTAATAATCTCGATTAAAAGCGACCCCACACCCACGCTACATGGGGGAGCTTCCAGCACGGCTGTGGAGGGGCAGCGCTCCGCAGGGCAGCGCGGGGGGCGGCGGCCGGGCCGGGGAGCGGCCTCCTTACTTCCGAAACGGCCATTTACAGACGCCCGGGCCGGCTGCTCCCCCCGGAAGAAGAAGATAAAGCCTCCAGCGCTTCGTACGGACAACGGCGGAGAGGAGTGGAAGGCAGAGACGAAGAGGAAAGCCAGGCGCTCTCCCAGCCCTACCCACCGTTAACGGCAGCCCGGCCGTTCCCCCCCGGGGGAACCGCCCGCCACCCCAGCCCGCACTCACGTTGTCCAGGTCCTGCCGCCGCCGCCCCGCCGTCAGCGCCATCGCCGCTCCACCCCCTCCACCGCCGCCCCGGCTGTATTTAATCGGCGCCCTCGGCACGGCCCGGCCGCCGGCTGGCCAGGCGCAGGCCCCGCCGCCCCGCCCCGCCATTACCGGCCGTGGCCGCTATTGGGCCCGAGCCGCGCCGCAGCGCCGGCCCCGGGGCGGGGCCGCTGCCGCCGAGGGGCCGCAGCCGCGGGGGAACCGCAGCCGCGGGGGAACCGGCGGCCCGGCCCGGCCCGGCCCGCTCTGCTCTGCTCTCCCTTCCCCTCCCCTCCCTTGGCGATGCTCGGTCGAGTTGACTCGGCAGCCCGGGACTGAATTTAAAGCAGGCCCAGGGCTGGTGTCCCTGCGGGGTGGGTGGCTCGGGTGGCATCGCAGGGAGGGGAAAGTAAAACAGCAGCAGACGTCTCGCAAAAGCGTGGGGATCCAGGCAGCGTAGTGTTGCTTTCAGCTTGCTGTGCAGAATATTTTCCGGTCCCAACATTTTGCCTTGCAGGGCCTTCTTGAGGAAGAGAAAGAGTCTCTGCACTTTATTATTATTTCCAGTGGATGTCTTTTCCATGAGTGTGCCTGGTTGCCCCTTCAGACCGCGGAAGTTTTAGCATGCAGGAGGCGCTTAGTAAGTTCTCAAAGATACTTCTGGCCCAGTTGTATATTTTGTGAAGAAACAAGTTTTCTTTAAAACCTGCCCGCTGCTAATTTCATTTTATAACCCTTTGCTCTCATGTTGAGAGAGACTGTGGCCAGTGGTGGTACCCACGCTACTCTATGGATCTCTAACTACTCCTCCACACCCTTTTGTATGCTGAATACTCCCCAACCACTTAGTTGTTATTCTTTGGTAATCTTTGTTAGCTTCTCTGACCTTTTTCAGCTATATCCTTTCTGATATGGGAAGGATTGGAATGACAGTGTTCAGGCATGTGCATAGTATGAGTTTACAAAGCAGCATATTTGTTATCGGTTGTGTGCTCTGTTCATCTGCCAAAGTTTCTTAACCTTCTGTTTGCTCTATATGACCACCCCTGAGCCTTGAGCTGATGTTAGTGAGGTCACTAGAGAGGATCAAAGCTGTAACAAGGGCTTGAAAGACGGCAAGATTGTATCATCTCCAGGTTGGAATTGTTCTTCGCCTACTATTCAAGAGAAGCCGGGACTGTCACCCTCAACAGCGGGCGTGGCTCTGCCTCTTTAAAGAGTGCAGAAGTGCCAAGGGGTGAAAGCTGCTTTTGAGATGTGGGCTTCTTCAGGCTGTCCCAAGTTTTTTATCTCTGTTTCTGTGACTTCTCTTGGGTATCTTTTTGTAGAAAAATACCTTCAGCGCTTGCATTCATTTGTTCTTGTTTTACACAGATACACATATTTAACGAACTGGGCAACTAACTTAAATGAAAAACAAGCCTTAAACTTGCTGGTTTCAGTAAGATGAAGTCCAGCTTCTGTGATAAGAGCCTGCTCAGTTCCAGTTTCTCAGCCCAGATGTTCTTTTTTCCTCTTCCTTATTGTGCTTCCTCTTTTTTCCTTCCTCATAAGAACACAAATCCTACAAATCAGCAGCCAGAGGATAAAGGTTTTCTGTGACAGTAAAGTGAGGCCACAACTCACTGGTTGCTGCTCAAGGAATCAGCGTTACTTTTGTAAGGTGTTACGCCTTGCCAAGTAGTTAGCTTGGCAGGTGTGGTCTACACCTACACAGATCTAATAACCATCAAAGATCAGGGTGGCTCAATAGATCAGTCTGGAACTTGATTGTGCAATTTTTACGAGGATGCTGTGTGACTGCCAGAACTTCCCATTTCTTTGTATAACTATGAGACTTACCTGCGCAGTGCCATTGTCTGAGCTTTTGCTCAGCTTGAAAAGCATGAAGTCTTTACCTTTTGTTTGTTTTGCAAGGAGCAACAATGTCTGTGTTCTGGTTAAAATCTCTGCTCTGGAATAACCAGAAATGCTAGTGTGCAGTGTGTTGTACCTAGTCCCACAGCCAAGAAGCTAATAACAGTGCCAGTTAATGACAATGGCTAGAATGTGTATTTTTTTAAACTGTAAATACATTTGTATTGATTAAAAATACTTTATAGCAGTTTATTTTTTAGAAGAATTAAAATAGCATTAAACTTTTTGAAGAAACAAAAAAACCCTCCAAAAAAAAGTCTCTTACAAAAAATAGTAACATATCATCTGGTGTTGCTTAGCTGCTATTGCTTTCATTTATGACCAAATAAAATGCTGAACTGCACATTTTTTTCTCTTGTTTCCCCACATTTTGTTTGCTTGCTTACATGCATGCTTAGGAATGCACAGGTGTATTTGTTCTTTAATCTGGGGGGGTTGGATTCTGAATTTGGCAAGGATGATATTTGAGGGGGAACAGTATGGGGGAAAGAGATATAATTAAAAAAATGAAGTGATTTAGAACAGTTGTTCAAAGAGTTAGGAACCAAGAAGCCTAAAATCAGGTATTTGATTCATCAGTTCGATACACAAGTTCAAGTAACTACCTTTTTTTATTAGCATAATAATTTCAGTTGTGGAAGTCCTCCTCCTCCTGTTGCCAGTCTCTAAAATACTATAGGCTAGCTATAATCTTGGTTTTAGCCTTGTTTCTTCAGATACCCAATACAGTCAGGTGAGAAACACATACTTCGTCTATATTATATCAGCAGCTTACTATTTAAAAAGTGAACACAGTTGCTGCTAAGTTGTTGCCATTTTTCTGTGCTAGTTCAGATATAATTTTCCAATAATCTCTGTTCAGAGATTTAGAAATTTGGTCTAATGTATAATCCATTGCTGCAAACTGCCGTATACTTACAAAATGCCTCTATTCAATGGCTTGCATGCATATATGCAGTGTGCATGACACATGCCATTAGACAAGTGTTTGAGATAAAATCAAATAAATAAATTCTTGTAAGTATAATCTTAGAATCCTAAAGTCCCAGGAAGTTTACATTTATTAGCACTCATTTGAATATGTATAATTTTATATATAATTGTAAGTATTGTTTCTACTGAATGGAAAATGAAGTGTTCTCAACAGGTTACTGAAGAGCACAGTTGGGGAAAAATTGCAAGTTTAAGTATTTGAAGTGCATAAATATTTACTGTACACAACACCAGTTAGCATTTTTAGAAATCATAGAATCATAGAATCATTTCAGTTGGAAAAGACCTTCAAGATCATCGAGTCCAACCATTAACCATGCCCCCTAAACCATGCCCTGGAGTACCCTGTCCACTCGCTTTTTGAATACCTCCAGGGATGGTGTATCAACCACTTCCCTGGGCAGCCCATTCCAATGTTTGACAACCCTCTCAGTAAAAAAATTTTTCCTAATATCTAAATATGTGACTGCCAATTTCAACTGGTTTGCCTAAAATATGTATATAATCTTTATAGTAGTAGTCTACTCCTGTAGACCCAATCTGTGTTTTGGTTTTGATACATTGTTTTAATTACTAGATTCACAGGTAATTTTTATAGCCAGAGGTTTCAATGATGTAAGTAAGGTTTTAATTAAGTAAGATTCTCTTCTGCTCAATTCCTGTTGCATCTTCTGGCAAATTTTGCAGACATTGTCATGTTAGTGCACATGACTTGAAGGTCTGCTCCTGAGGGCTGATCCAGTGCTGGGGAGTGTAAAACAGATTAAGATACGGCCTGTTCCTAAAATACTTCCTCTGCAACTCTATCAGTAACAATGAAGGTATCCGATAAGGGTAAGGTAAAAAGATGTGGTATGGCCCAACAATGCCGTGCTATGATGTCCTTATTTGCCAGCTGTCCTTAAGGAAAGTTAGCATAGGCTAGATACCTAGGATTAAATCCTATACTTAGGCGTAACCTTTTCCACATCAGCAATAATTACAATATTTGGGGACTAACTTTCACAACTGTATCCTCACAAAGAGGCCTAATATCTACTTTTCTTCCTCTCAGTTTTATTTAAAATTTGGCATGAATGGAAACAGGATTGGGCTTACAATCTTTTTCACATTCAACTATAAGGTTTAATTATTATTACTGTTTCTTATTCATATTGCAGGTACAATTAGTACTTAAACTGTATTCAGCTCTATGTAAAGAATACAGTCTCTGCTCTGAGAATATGGGGTTGTGACAGATCCCAGCATGACTAAAAATACAAATGGGAAGTGAAAAGATAAAAATAACAGTAAAGACAATTTTATTTGCATGAATTGGTTGTAATAGTCCTGACAGTCATACTGCAGTAAGCACAGTCTATATTCTAGCCTCAAATTACAGACACTTCACAGGTACTTGTTTTATTTCAAGCTTCTGTAAGTTTTAAAAATCCTATGGAGATTAAGAAACAGTTCACTGCTGAATACGTTTAAAATAAAGGAAACTTTCTATGTATAGTTTCAGATTTTCACATCATGCAAGTGTAAGCTTTTTGTGGTGAACAGCATGGGGCTGTTTATACATGGTGATCATGTAATCAGAAACTGCCACTTGCTATGAAGCTTTGGCTTCATAAATAAAATGTCCATTAAAAACTCTGTGGCCTTTAAATGCAAGCTATTGAAAAGAGAAGAGCATAACACTGTTATTAATAAAAACTCTTCTAGTCTTTCACCAGTTAATATACAAATTTGAATGCTGGAGGCTTAGTGTGGCCATTGGTTAATTCAGCTCATCTGTTAGTACAAATCATTTAGCAAAATGTCCTATGTGTCCATAATGAAGTCCAGCGATAGGACTGATGAAAACAGATAGATAAAAGTTAATACAGCTGTTGAAAGAGAATTTGGACTGCTTAATGCAGAAGAGACAAAGGATGTAACGTAACAGCAAATGGAAGAATTATGAACAACATAATGGGCACTCCTGCTTACTACTTTAATTATACTGAATTTCCAGCTATATTCAAAAGCAAATAAACTGAGGTTGAAGAAGGGATGCAATTCATCAATTTCATATTTATTTTTAGAAATATACACTAAAAGTATAAATCAAACTTCAGAACTAAGTAACATGATATATCTTACTTTGTTCTAAAGATGAGTTTTAGAGTTTTAAATGGTTTAAGGCTTAAGCAAACGCCTAATTTACAGGGTGAAAAGTATTCCCTCTACAGAGTAATTTTTAACTATGGATTTTTTCACTTTCTTCTGATTTTTTCAAAATCATATTTTTGTTTATATTGTATTATAAAGCCATCTCAACATGACAAGCATTTACTTGAACTATATAAAGGGAAATGCAGAGCTGTTTCTGAAAATATTTGGGTTTAGATTATATACCATCTGGGGTGACTTTAATAGAAAAAAAGGAATGTTTGAGATTATTTTAATTTTATCAGTAGTTTTCTTGAGGTAAATTAAGACAGAGGATGAAATTTCAAGGAAAAATTAGGGGTTTTCTCTGCACAGTTCTTTTTCCATTTTCTCATTTTTTTGTCTGAAAATCATAAAATGAACTTGTCAAGAACTAGCTTGCATAAACTAACTTTTTAGGCTGTATGGTTAAATATTAGCATTCTGACAAGGTAGTCTTTTGAATATTTTAGATTCTGAGGATACCTATTTTTTCCCCCAGTATATTAGTCTGGATCACAATGTTCTTTTGTGTAGAAAAACTGCCAAGAGACTTTCCCTGATAGCAGTGAAAATTGTAGTCCAGGAACACTATAATAAACTATTCATTGTGTGTGCATCTGCTTGTACCGAATTATTGGACTAAACCTTTTCATACTTTTATCTTTGACTTAAATTTCCCCTTCATTTTTTTAATTTAATAGGAGTCCAATTTTACTAGACATTCTGCATAGTTAAGTGTACTGATCCTGAGCTCTTTTCTTAATCTTTACAATGAGTTTGCAATACCTTCTAGTCTTTCTTACACAAAAAAAAGGATTATTTCAAATGAGGATTTACTCAATTCCTTGAACAGCAGCATGATATGCTTTTCGCTTTCTATGAACAACCTGTCTGTGCAAAATTATATGCAGTAACTACACCTGTGTGATTGTTATTGTTATGACTCCCTGAATATAATCTTTTAATTTTTTAATGTCTTTGATTTCATTGCCTCTTTGTACAACAAAAGAATTTGTACAATGTGTGAACTATACCCTGCTTGCTCTTTCCCAGTCTACAGCATTTTTCATTTTTGCTGAATGCCCCCTCAAGTGCTGTAGACTCTGCAAATACTGTTCCTCCGGTCTTATTTATATCCATATGAAACAATACATATTCAGATTGATTCTTTCAGCATACTGTGTCACTTTTCGCAGTGTAAATTGCTCCCAATTACTGTTCTTAGGTAAGCTCACTATATGCATGACTACATGCAAATTGGTGAGTTTAACTTTGTTTTGCTGTAGGCCAATTACAGATACCAAGAACTATTGAACCGAGTAGAATTTGTATGGTTGTGCATTCAGTAAGCACTAGATGGCAGTATATCAATTGTTTAAATGTAATTTTATTTAATGAGCTGTACCTGTTTTCTTCTCAAAAAGCTGTGTATTAGTTGACCGACTTGGTTAGGACTATCTTACAACATTGCTGTTAGAGTGGAGAATATGATGGGGGAGAAGTACACGGACTTTGATGGACTTGCATCTAATAGATACAGTACTATACCTTACAGTTATTATCTATGGAGAAAACTACTTTTGCTTCATTTTTCAAGAAAATAATGTTTTGACAAGTTAAACAAGTATGACTGAACATAATAATAATAATAATCTACACTCTTTCAAACTAAAATGATCAGGAAAAAACCACCAATGATGGAGATGACTTCTGTGAACAAGGAGGCTACCCTAATGGTCCTGCTTATCCACATGATAGATCGTTTGCTAAAGACTAAATGTTGTAAATCTTTTTTTTTTTTTTTTTTTTTGGTGTAGGCTGTACACAAGAACTGTGCAGAACTTATTTCAGTAAGGTATCACTCTGTGTTGAAGGGTGGAGCTCCATCATCAGCTTTGCCTGCTGCTGGTTGGGATGGTCCAGCTTTCCCCAAAGAAATCCCTGCTGCAGGTTTCTGCTGCTACCTTTGCATCATGTCTAAGTGGTGAAATCTAATAATTTTTGATGGGCTTTCTGCTAGTTCAGTGAATGGAACCCATTCACTATAGAGACCTGATTGCCTTATCCAGTGCACAGGGAGCAACACAAGTCTACAGGTATGAGAGTAGGAATTGGTCCATGTCTTTCACAGTCATCTCAGGGATACACCGTATGTGAAATCCAAACCTTCACAGCACTGTGCCTTGGATCTGCTCCTCAAGATCTCTACTTTGCGTCTTAGTAGTCTGCAGTACTAATATGAATCAAAGCCATGACCTACACTTGGTTCCATTCGTAATGCTTACTTGAGCTAGGACTCCCCTTTTCCGTGGAGCTAAAATGAACTTGTAATTTACCAGGAACACTGCACTGTTCAGCACTGACCACAAGGACCTGACTTCTCCATTGAGTAGAACTCAGAAGCGTCATACCATTTGCTTTTTAATTGGCCCTTCTTTTCCAAAACTGGGATTGGAGTATTTAAAGCCTGTTTACTAGACTGTGTGCATTATCAAGTCTTTTTGGAAATTACACCATGTGTGGTTTTGAACACTGAAAAACCAGTTCTTAGTTACTAATTTTCATCATCATCATTACAAGGTCCATGAATTTTACAGAATAAATCCTACCCTTCATCTATTTTCATTAAATATGTATCATTCTCAGTGCTCCAGCAATTGCTTACACAGAAGAATAATGCTAGAAAAGACTAAATATTTTTATTCATGCTTAATTGTATTTAACTGATTTTGGTCACAGTATGATTTATTTTTGATAGCAGCTGCTTTGCTAGTCTTTATTTCACATTCCCAATTTACACATCTTATTTTTTCTCTCTCTGCCTACTCTCCAGTACATATTTCTCTGCAATCTGGTCCCTGTCTCAGTCTGCTGCATGCACTTTCTTGCTTTTCCTTTTCACATTACTTTTCAGTGTAATTCTTCTCAACTGCTTTCATGTCCTTAGCTCAATGGTTCTCTGAAACTTTAAATATTCCATTCTTCTGGGGAAAAAAAACCCCAAAACTCTCTTCCACTAGAGTGAGGCCTTTTAAGATTAGTTAATGCTGGATTAATGCTGATACTAGTGCTAGTGTCTTAGACAAAAAAATGCAGTAATAGCTAATGTCTGTGTTGACCTCAAGTCCTGTCATGAATTCCACATAGGTCCTTGTGGATCTATTTAGATGCAGGGGCCTTGGTTGTATAAGAGTCTGTTGCTGGATGGTAATGTTACTGGGGGTGAAATGCATGGGGAAAAATCAATGTGTGCCCTGAAAGATTTTGAATAAATACATACCTATTTTTACATAAATGTTATACATGAATTACCCACAACTAAATTCAGTAAGATACAAATATAATGGATGACCTAATAGCTAACAAAGTAAGGAAGGACGTTGTTTTGCTGTTTGAAGCAATATGAGTACAGAGAGGTACTTAAGACTTCAATTCTAGCCCCTTCCTTTCTTCTTCCTTTTCCATGAAAAGAATCCCAGCTTTAGCAGCATCTTCTCATAAGCATTCTGCCCAAATCATTAAGAAGCTGTGACTTATAAAATCTTAAACAAGAGCCAATGTTCTTACAAACATATTTTTTTGCCTTTTTAGAGAGGTCTTCCTAACGTGCGTTTGTCAATTAAAAATCCTAGTAAGAACTTCAGTGTTCTCTGTGGCTAAACCTAATGGAGATTTCTTCTAACGTGACCACGTCAGCGTGGTGCGTGATCCCTTAAAGATGCTTATAAAACAGCATGTATGCATGCAGTTCCCTTGACTTTTACCAGGATTGTTTATTCCATTTGTAGGACCGTGTAACTTGTGGAACTGTCTTGCTAGAAAGCAGAGCTTTGCTGGCATAGCTTCATTTTCAGTGGATGTACTTCACTGATGTATAGTGTCAGGATTTCTGTATCAGTAGAGTACTTCTAGTGTCAATATGTCCGAAGAGCTGTGCAATCATAAGTAAGTGCTGGCAGCATTCCTTTGGAACTCTCTAAAACAAGTGGGAAAGGACCAAGAGTTATTACAGCGGCAGTCCTAAACATGATAGGGAATTTCCTCAGTAAATGCAGTGATTTCAATGCTGCAGCATGAATAAAAGTGGCAGCTGTTTCATCATAGTTAAGAAACGTAGCCTATTTCCTTTCAAAACTACATATATACACCCACACACATATATAAATAATTTTGTTCTCTAAAAGTTATTTTCTAAGAAGAGGTATTGGATCAAGCAGAATCCCATAAAAATCCAAACATTGTATTTAAAGGATGTATTTTCTCATGGTTAGATATGTAAGTTGTTTGGCTATAACCACAAAATGTAGTTTGGATGCAGTCATTTCTGTTTCAGCTGTTTGATTCCTTTCAGGACTACTGAAGTACAAAGACATAATTTTAGGAAAAAAAAAAAAAATAGAACCCTGCCCTATTTCTGTTTCTTTTTGATGCTCTGCATCACAGAATTCACTTCAACTAACGTTAAGCATTTGGCTGAAAAGCCAATACAACACTGCAAGAAAACAAGAGAAGTCACAGGCTGGAAAAACTTAATGTTCATTTAAGAATGAACACTATTAAACAGTTCTGCCATGTTAACAAGAGGCAGAATGTGCAGCTGCCTACATGCTTGCAGGATCTATATGCGAGTAGCGTACAAAAACCGCCATCAGCTTCTGGACAAGTTTACAATGACTTCATAGTCTAATGTGGAGCCTTAAACACAGCGCAGTCTATTACTAGTAGGATTCGCTTAGGTCTTATGGATCAGTAAAAGCTAGGATCCTTATCTTACAAAGTAACATGTACAGGAGTTCACACTAGGGTACAGCAACCTGAAAGTGTGATGTGACAGTCATCAGCAACTCTCTGATCTACCCAGGCCAGACCTGCTTAGGAACTCAGAACTCGCTGGCGCTATGCCACACGGAGCCGGCTGAATTTTAAACCTCCATTTCAGAGCGCATTATTGCTAGCTGGCCCCTTTGGAGCAGACCACCCTGCAAGCAGGTTTTGTTGCATCTTTCAAATCTTTAACAAGTACCTTGTCTTCTCCTATGCAACCCAGAGGCAAATCTAGTTGTCTCTTGAGAAGAGACAAATTCAGCTGTCACAAAGCACAGACTTTGTAAAAACAGGCACTGACAATTGCAACTAAATATTTAATTTAGAAAAACCTCCAGTGGAAACCCATTGAAAAAATTGTGAAGTGTTCCCAGATCAAACATCACAGTGTAGTAGAAGAGGATTGGTAAACTGAGAAAACTGAAACGGCATTTTCCAAGTAAGGAATATTATTAGAGATTAGCAAACACGAAAATAACAGATTAAAATACATTTAGTTTTAATAACCTGTGGTTATATTAGAAACATTGGTGAAGGATTTTTGTATCCATCTGTAATATTCTTCACCCAAAATGCACCTGCCATTTTCTGGTTTGCCTTTTACTTAAAATGTGCGGTCCTCAAACTCCTCTTACTCTTAGAGAAACAGTGCCGGTCAGTTAGTGACAGATTTATTAGTTTTAGAGTTACTTTGTCAATATAAAATCTCTTACTCCAGTGAAGAAGCATTTTGTTTTTACAGACACTTACCAGACTGAAATACCTGAATTGTGTTCAGCTTACTAAACACATCTTCCACTACACAATCTTCTAAGATTTAGAAGTAACTTAGAGAGGTTTAAGTACAGTAAATTCTTCTCGAATGCCCCCACTCAGAAGTTGCTAAACGTACTATGCTTCATTACTTGCTTGAATTAGCGTCGCTTACAAAGACACGCGTTTGAAATAGATCCCTGCCCAGTCTGTGTTTCTTTTTGCCGTTCTGCATCACGGAGGCTACTTAAGCAAACATTAAACCACAACTCAAGCACTTAACGCTCAACCTCAGCGATGTCTGCGATTGTATGACTAAAGACGGGAGGGCAGCTGTTTTGAGCGGCACAGTCGCTGTTCCGCTGGCCTGGATCAAATAAAAGCAGGTGAGGTCCAGCAGGTGACAGCGCACTAGAGCACCGGCGCTGCAGCCTCTTCAACTGCAGCACCCCTCTTCTCCGTCCCGACGCACTTTTGGGCTTCGCTTCGGCCCCACGCTCGAGGCGCGACCGCCTGCGTGAGCTGGTGCCAGGCCAGCTCCTCGGCCGGCCTGGGACGGAGCTGGGGTCGCCCCTCCGCGCCTGCCTGCGTCTGGGCTGGGTCTTCTCACAGAGGAGACCTGTGACCGCTTTCTCTTCTTCTAAAAGAAAAAAGAGAGTCCTGGCTCCAGGGCCTAGAGCACCGCTGCGTCCCCAGACGAGTGCCCCAGGCCGCCCTCCCTGCCCAGGACAGTTGGAGGGTGTCGCTCTCCGGCCCGGCCCTGAGCCGCTGCTCTCCTGGGCGGTGGGAGACGGGCGCCCGGGTCTCCTCGGGCCGAGAAGGGCACTGGACCCAGCTCGGCCCCCTCGAAGGCCACGCTCCTTCCAGCAAAGGGCAGCGGCACCTCCTCCTCCTCATCTTCCTCTTCCTAAAGCCTCTGGGAGAGGGCTGCCCCACCGACAGGCAGCAACCACCCCGGAGGCTCCGCCGTGGGGGAGCCTGCCCAACTCGGCGGGGGACCGGGGCCGCCGGCACCGCCTGAGGGGCGACCGACAAACCAACCGCCCCCCGCGCCTCCTCACGGCGGCCGGGCCGAGCCGGCCGCCCTCCGCGCCTGCGCGCAGCGGCCCGCCCCCGCCGCCGCCGCCGCCACCGCCCTCCCGCGGGCGGGAACCCGGAAGTGGGCAGCGCCGGCGGCTCCCGGCGGGCAGCGGGGGCTCCGCCGGGCGCGCGCAGCCGGCACCCCGCGGCGGGGGCAGCGGCGGCTGGCATGGTGCTGGCGGCAGCGCGCCGCGCCCGCGTTGCACGGAGGAAGCCCGAGCGGAACCGCGATGGAGATGCTGCTGCCGCCCGTGTGAGTGCGGCGGCGGCGGCGGCGGGGCGGGCGGGGAGGCTGTCGGGCTCACGGAGCCCGCCGGGACAGCGGTGCCGTGGGCTGGGGGCGCGGGGCCGGGCTCAGCCGCGTAGCGGCCAGCTGAGCGGCCGCGGCGCTCCGCGGCCCGCCCCGGGCCCCTCGGCACCGGGAGGGAGCCGTGTCCGCGGGCTTGGGGCGGGGGGCGCGGACCCAGACCCGGCGGCGGCGGCGCGGGGCAGCGCTGGCGGGGAGGGTCGTGTCGGCGTGCCGGTGCCTGGTGCCCGGCGGGCCGGGGCTCCCCGGGGCCAGATTGGCCGCCCGGCGGCTTGAGCTGCCCCGCCGTGCCGCCGCCGGCCGCTGCGGTGCCCGCGTCGGCGGGGCGCGGGGTGCCGGGGCGGGCGGGTAGGCTGGGCCGTGGGGGGAGCGGGCGCCGGGCTCCCCGCGGGCGGGCAGGGCTGCCGGCACCCCCGCCCCGCCGCCTTCCAGGGTGCGGGGACAGGCTCTTTTTTTTTTTTTTTTGGGTGTCTTTTTCCCTCCTCCCCCTCGCTCCTTCTGCTTCCTCCATATGTGGTCCCAAATTACTCCTTGTTTGACTCAGCAGTCATGCTCATTGCGCTCTCGGTTTTCTGGTTATTTAGTTAAGCATCTTTTTCAGTAGCAGTGCGCTAGGCAAGCCACATATTTCCAGCTGCACTTCGGTTGGGTTCGTCCAGCTTTCCAGCTGCACTTCGGTTGGGTTCGTCCAGCTTTTTACATGCTCCAGTTCGGCGTAGCCTCATCCTGCGCCTTCAGGAGGTAGTTTTCGGGTACGCTGTGGGTGAGGCTCTTGAGAACGAACCAAAGGAACCAGTTGCAGACAGCTTTGACCCAGCTGGTGAAATGGTAAGAGAGAGACTCCAGTAACTTCAGGCAGACTAGCAGTTCTCAAAACAGAAGGCATATTGCGGACCGTTTTGTAGGCTTCATTACCTTAAAACAAAGTCATCCTTTGTGACAAAGTATTGAAACTTCAGCAAATGAGTTTACGCTTCATAGGAACTCCTCCGTCTATCCAGGTTGCTTGGCAGCTCTTTACAGGCAACTCCGACCACTATTTTTCTTGCGTATATGTATGTGATGTGTATATAGCCTGTATATGTGTGCAGATATGTATACATCAGTATTTGATGCGTTGCTTTGGGATGTAAAAAGGTGCCACAGAAGAAGTGTTCTTATCTTGGACTTGATGAGTCAGTGGCGTAATTAAAAGCTGGGTGTTTTCCTCGCAGTTAGTCTTTGGTGTTTTGAATGTTTCCTGAAGTCACTGATTTCTGTGTATAATTTTTTTTGAATGCTGATCACTATGTATGTCACATAATTTAGAAGAGTGATATTCAGTCTAAAGGGGTCTGCTAGATAGGATGTCTTTTTTTTTTTTTTTACCTCCATACAGCAGCATGTGTCTGTGCTCTATAATATGTAAATTTGTAACTTGCTTTTTTTTTTCTGATTGATGTAAAATTGCTGTTACTTGGCCCGTTTCAGTAATGAGTTGTATCGTTTTCAAAATTGAGCACGAAACTTTTAATTCATAGCAGTTTCATGGTACAGTGTAGTAAGTTGGTAGTAGTTTGAGTTCTGCAGGTGGACCTTACTTTGTTAGCCAGTGTTCTACAGAGACTTTTTCTATTCCTTTGTTGGTTGATGCAGTTTCATGCTGTTTTGCTCAAAAAATTTTGTAGCTAGTTTTGGAACCATGAAAAGTAGAGCCAACTACTTTGCGTGTTGTTGTAGTGCACAGAATGTAGAGTTCTAGGTTAAAATCTTAAATTATCATTGCATTTTTCTTTTAAGCTTCTTTAGACATGCCCAAGTAAAAAGTTTTAGGTATGGTGGAAGAGAGGCTGGAATTACGGGAGTCAGTGCATATGTTCAATTTGACTATTCTTACCTAAAGCAAGTAAGATTGAGTTTTCATTTGAAATCAGATCTCTGACGTACCAGGGTCAGTTGCCCCACCAATTGACTTCAGTGACTTCTTCCCAGCTCAGAGGTTCAGGAATACAGTTACAATACTGTAGGTGAAAACATTGCTGATGCTAAGCATTTTCTCTAAGTACTACAACAATGCAATTTGCCTTGTAAGAATAAAATTGTGATTGTAAACACAAAACTCACTGGCTTGGCATGAAAGGCCCCCTTGCTGTTTGGACAGCCCTGGTGACGTAGGGGTGTACATAATCATTTTTCTACAGAAGTTAGTGTCTGTAGAACTTGGGTATTTCTTATAGAAAGAGATAATTGTAGATAGAGCTAATGATTTTTCACACTGTTTAGTTTTTCTCTTGGTATTTTGGGTGGGTTTTTGAGAGTAAGAAAAATTAGGAGGTTGGTCACTTGCTTTTCAAAACATTGAGTGGATCTGCAAAACTACCGAGTTTTTCTCATACTCAGCTATGTCTCATGCTGCTGCTAGGGAAAGCCTGGACAATTACAGTAGCCATCATGTGGTCTTCCTGTCAGAGATGAACTGGGAGCTGCATGAACCAGTAAGGGAGGTCCTGGTGGAAGGGCAGAGAGCAGCTCTTGTCTCACAAGCAGTGAAGGCATTGAGAGACCTGGGTGATGGATGCTGCATTCTGCCATCGATCTGTATGGGCACCAGGCTAAAAGTTCCTGAACCTCTGCTTCTCCCCTAACTTCAGGGCTTATTGGAAATATTCTAGGGCATCATCTTCATGTTTTCCTTAGTGGAGATTATTGTTAGCCCTGAGTGCCTCTGTCAGCTTCACTAGTGTTGGTCACCAATTTATTGCTTCCTCGGGAATTGTACCTGCTGTTCCACACTGCTGATAATGGGGAAACCAAAATTGCTTGGAGTAAAGAATAAGTTGAAGTATAAATCTTCTCCTCCCCAAGATGAAGTTGGAGAAAATAAGAGTGACAGAACTGGAAATTAAACAGAAGTATTAACTCTCTTCTTTTTTTTTTTTTTTTTTTTCTTTCCAGATGTACCAAACTTTGCCATCAGAAGCCCTTGGATCTGAAAGATGATAACACTGAAATTCACTGTCCTGTTACAGTAAATCCATGGCACATGAAGAAAGCTTTTAAAGTTATGAATGAATTAAGAAGGTATTACTTCACTTCATACATCTGCCTGGAGTCCATTACTTTCACTGGCATTTATTAAGTTAATAATAATAGTTTATTAAGAACATGCAATTCCAGAAGTGTAGCTGATGAGAAGGTTTAAATGTACAATGAAGTGATAGCTGAATGATAGTCATGTGATGATAGCTGTAATGTATGCAGTATGTTTTTGCCCCTCATAAGTTAATCAAAACTAGGTTTATGAGACTTGAAAGATACTTAGGGGTTGTATTTAAGGGGTTGCAGCTACTGATCCTGTTTTGTATGTAGTTGACCCTGGATAGGTGAAAAGTGACTCTAGTTGAGCCTAAGGCTCTTCGTATGCCTGTTGTTAATTTTTGTGGTAGGCTGCGAACTGGAAAAATGTTAAAATTTTCTGGTCTGGAGACATAGGTCACAGTCTAACAAGTGTAAACCAACTGATAGTATGCTTTCTTTTCTTAGTTATCTTTTGCTTGCCCCCTGGGACAAATTGATGAACTCTCAAATCAAATGTTGAAAGTAACTTTACTCAATAAAGTTTTGTAAGACCTTGAATGATACTACCATCAGTTTCAGCAAAACTGGGAGACTGGTGCTGATGCTGTTCTTAGCACCCATATTGATTTATTTTCTACATATGAGTAGGTGAGATGGTGTTGAAAACTGTGACAGCTGGTAATTAGAGCTCGCAACTGAGCTCTGGTAATTAGGACTCACAACTATCACTGACAGTAATTCAGCTTTATAGCTAACAGCAACAATGGAGAAATTAAATAAATAAAACACTTCTCTAGTGTAGACAATACCGGAGGGTGTGAAAATCCTGTAGTCTTTTGTTATTTCCCATATAAGATTAAAAACTGGAGAGGCTTCACTTCAAAAAGACAGCAACTGATACCCTATTAAAGTATGCCTCTGCCTTTGGTCTTCGCTGTTCCATATGGGTAAATCTTTAATACTATGGTAGATACTGTGATCAGATCAATGTATTTATCTGGCTGTGACAGTTTGTACTGTACTGGAAGGTTGGAGAAAATCATATGCTGTCTATAAATGACTTAAATCCAGCTCAAAGACTCCCATAGTTTGAGGATAATGGGATAAGAGCAGAGACTATTGTTCTAGTCTATTAACAGCCTAGTTTCCTTATATTGGAGGGACTGACACTTGTTGCTTCACCTTACTTATGCCCTTGGCTTTTTCAAGGATCCCATTAACAGATTTGGTGTCTCAAGGAGTGTAATAGAGCCTGGTTAGAGCCAGTAGCCATGGCTTCCTAAGGATAAGCAAGAGTTTAGATGATGAAACAGTTTCCCAGAATGAATCTTACAACAGTTTCAGAAGTCGGAAACCTTACCTGCATTTTGTTATGTCAGAAGTAAAAGGTATGCGGTCTTCCAGTAGAGTGCATTGTTGAAGGCCGTGGATTATTTTCAGAATATACTTTAGTTTCTATGGTTACTTAAATTCAGATTGTTGTAGATGCAATTTGAGCAATTTTGTCATACATGTATAAATAGTTAAAGCTGGAACAGGAACAGTACCATGCAAACCTTAACTGTAGTTCTTATTTCTTAAAGTAGTTGATGCAGCAATATTTACTGTTTAAGCTGAGTAGAGCTTTTAAAATGGTAAGTGCTAATGAGATAAGATTATAAACTTTAATATTTGCATTTATTTGTTTGAAATAATAAACTGAAATATTTTAGAAATGTTTCAGACTTCATTACTCTAAATGAAGACCTAATATTAATCAAGTAAATGATATTTTCGATTTTATCGATTACATTTTTACAGTGTTTTCTATCTCAGTTCTTTTAGTGTAGCACAAGCAGGTATTTGCCAGAGGTATACTCTTCAGTAAGTGGATAACTAGTGAAGAAATCATCTGCTTAAGCATCTAAAATATATTGGTTTTGGAATGCTTAAGTCTGTGAGTTTATATTACATTTTTGGCTGCTGTCAAGTTGCCTGGTTCTATTAGCTCATATGGGGGTTTTTCTGGGCCTTCAAATTTTGACAAATGTGAGTAATTTTGTCCTTGGTAGTTTTTGTCATTTCATTACTCACCATCACCTCAACACTGAGTCAGAGAGATCATTAGGATAGCTAATTAGTTCTTGTCATATGAAAAAATTACCCTCTGATGCCTATATCTTCATTATAATTTGCTTTTATCACAATAGAATTTGACCTTACCTATATTTGTTAAAATACTCATTCTTACAAACAAGACTACCAAATCTTTGGAAGATGTGGGCAATGACCTTTCTCTATATAAACCAGTGAAGAATAACCTGCAAGCTGGTAAACAGTTAATTGTTCTTTAAATCTATACTTTTTTGCTCCCCCATTTCTCATTTTCTCACTTCCTTTACCAAGATGTTGTGCCCCCCACAGCTCTGTTCATTCAGTCGCTCTATACAAGCAAGCATCACTTCAGAACGCCAGCTTTTGTAAAATAAATTGGTGTGCCCTCATGAAATGAAGGTGCTGAGTTGCTGTGGAAGCCACAAGATGCTTGCAGCAGAGTACATGATTAAGTTTATAAGCTTGTTTCTTTATTTAGTAGTTTATTTAGCTTGTCAGCTTTGTAGTAATGCAGAGCATTTTCATTCACCTAATGCAGTTCCAGACTAGAGATGCATCCGGACTACCTCGAAGTTACTATGTCTATATACGCGCAATGTAATTAATTAGCTGGAGTTTTGCATTGATGTAGTTCTGTTGCTTCTGGCTTCTTTGTTATCTTTGGTATTTCTGTGCAGCTAAGTATAAAACCTTTTGTTCCTGTTGTCGGGATAAGTGCAGGTGTCTGAAAAAGCTGGGTAACTCATGACCTTTTATGTGCAGCTTTCTGTTTCAATTTTTGTATAATAAATGTAATGGTTGTTTTCAAGCTCCTCTGAATTGTGTGTTTCATCTGGGTACGGTCATTACCTTATACACCTCTTTTTGATGATAACCATATTGCAGGCTAAACTTGTGAGATTTAGGTAGTTGCTGTAGGTATTAAGGACTGAAAGGGGGAAAATATTCTAATGACAGGATTGCAATACGGCCCCAAAGGTTAGTTGTGGCCACCAAAATTTTTGGTGTGTGACCTCCACAAGGCCACCTTACTTGAGGCTGCGCTCAAAGAAATTGGATGATTGAAGAGGCTGAGAAAACATGGAGTTTTCTTTGGACTGAGGTGAATATCTGAGCAGTTTGGCTGAGACCTCTAGCTCTGTCAGAGCAAAATGCAACTGCTCACCCCAGTCTCTGCTACAACTCTTTGTGGTAGTTGCAAACTATCAGAAAGTATGCACTCTGATGGCAATATATATTCAGGCAGGAAAGGTAAAAATGTGTCTTTTCAAAAGTACTGAGAATAGAGATCACTGGATTGATGTACAGCTCTAGCTCTGTCCCTAAGGTATATGTTCTCTTAAATAGAACTTTCCTCTATTCCTTTTGTTGCCCTGGCTCTGAGTTTTGTGGATTGTATGCTACTTCTACAGGGAGAATGCTAGCATGAGAAGGAAATAAAAGGCAACAGTGGCTATTTAGATGCTGGGGAATTGCAGCCTTTTGGTGTTATGGTGTTTTTTTTTTTTTTCTCCCCCTCCTCTTTCCATCCAGAAAATTGGATTATAAAGAGTACATGGTGTGGTGGGTTTAACTGGAAGAGGTGTATCCAATAGCTGTAAACTGCATTGGAAACACCTGTGTTAGGAATGATTATAAATGAGATGTGCCTTCATTGCAACAGAAGAGGGAGGAAATATGTATTACAGTTGCAAAGGACAAGAGTGCAAATGAATGTAATGAACATAAGTCAGGCAAGATATAGAACTTAACCACGACAAATTCTAAACTGGTCAGAGTGGAAAAAATAATTGCTATTGTGTGCATGGGCTGTGTATGAAAAATGCTTGGATAACAGTAAATACAGAGATGATTGAGTAGTGATTTTGAACAGTTAAGTAGGCATAAGCTCCCAGTGTGATGTGACACAGGCATCACAATTGAAGTTTGGATTCTTTGTTATCTGTAAAGTCTTATTTCTTGCCTCAGTTTTTTAGTGTTTGTGTATATCAAATTCTTTTTTCTATCATAGTTATTCAAAGAGGCCCAGACTTCCAGTGAGAAGGTTTATAAATTGTGCTGATACAAATTTTGGTTATTCAATGCAGAAAACTTCTGTGCAAGAAATCACAATTCAGTAGTTTGATTTTTAGAAAGTTCTGTGTACCCAAATACCATCTGTAATCCCACTGAGTAATAGCCATGTGGTTGTGTAACGCATTTAAAAACAATGCTTCATCAACATTGTCTGCCTGCCTTTTTTGAGACCATGGGAAAAGGAATTGTGTGTGATATTATATGCTTTTCTGTTGTAGTTCATTTATGTGAAATTGCCTTCTCTGATATTTCTAAATAGTCAAAACTTGCTGTGTGATGTGACGATAGTAGCTGAAGACATGGAAATTGCAGCGCATAGAGTTGTGCTAGCCGCCTGCAGCCCCTACTTCCATGCCATGTTTACAGGTACCAAATGTTTCAATACTTACTATGTTCTAATCCAATCCAACTGTATAAAGCACAAAATTAAATGACTTTTGCTTTTTAGGATCTCATTTAATTTTTAGATCAGCCAATAGGAACATCTGAGTTTCTTAATGAACTTTTTTTTGCAGTCTAAGGACATACTGGCAACTTATTCTTTGTTAGCATGATGAATACTTTAAAAAGTCTCCTTCATTTAAACAAATTTATATGTTAAGCCAGCCAGGAATAGTAGAGTTGTTATACCATTTAAGGCTCTAGTAATCTCGCTTATCCAAAAGAAGGTTAAAATAACTCTCCTGTGAATTTTGGAGTAAATTATGTCCTTTAACTGCTGCTGCTACGTTCTTCAGACCCTGAGTACTCTAGGCTGTTAGTAGATATGAAAGCTTTCTGTGGCTTTGGCAGCCTATAGCTGGAGTGCATGTTTTGGTATTTTTAGGGTAATTTTCCGTGACAGATGTACTCTGCATCATTGCCACAACTTTTCTGTGCAGACTTGATTCTGCCTCTGTTTGCTCCATGCAGGCCAAGTTACTGCTTTGCTGCTACAAGAGGAATGCTGAGGGCTCGCGAGGCTAAGATAGGTTCAGGTTCATAGGAGCCTCCGGCTGAATTCCTGTGCTGTGGGTTTAATTCCATAATGGTTATAAATCGTATTGAAATCCTGTGGAATTTGGTGTCAAATTGAGAATGCTACTAAATGCATGTTAAAATTAACTTCTGAAGTTTTGTCTGTTCCTTGTCAAATCTTGTGCCAGTTTGGTAGGTAATGTTGACTGTCTGAAATTAAAAGAATTCTCTACAACATATTGTTTCTGACCACCAGCTCAGGTAGAGGCAGAAATGTGACTTTTGGCCTGCCAGTATAAAAGCAAATTGGAGTTTTAATAACTTTAATTGTATGCAACTGGAAGATTGATGAAATTTGAAATACTGTTGTGCCCTGGGGAAGCAGCTGATTATTCTTGATTTTATATGCAAATATTTTGACACAACCAAAACTAGAAGTGGAGTCACTACTAGCAGCATCAATGCTTTAAAGTTGTGTGTAAAATTAAATATCTATTCCTCTAGTAGTTATTCAAGTTTGCGTTTGTGGTTGAGACAAACATTCCAGGTGACTGATACATTCTTTCTTAATTTTTACTGCTGTCCTTAAAGTTAGAATGAAAACAGCTGCTTTGATGGTTCCTTTTCATCACCTTAGTAACAGAGAAACACAAGTCTCCTGCATTAGTTCTGTATTAAAGACTAACTGTTGTTGACTGTGACATTGAAAATACTCTTTACTCAGACTATAGCTTTATATTATGCTTTCTGTGGTTAAGACATTTCTGCTTGCCCCGACTGCCCTTTCTGTGGAGAGGTTTATTACCCGTTAGGAATGCCAGTGCAGCAGTGTCTGTGGCCACTCTCCAGATGCAGTCACAGAAATCTTGGTTCTTTCCTTGCTTCAGTCCCTTTGAAATTTTTTTGCTTGTTTTATGTCTTTAAATGTAGGTTGTCTTTTACCCCCAGTGGTGCAGGAGGTCAGAATGCTCACCTGAGTAATGGGTGGGAAGTGTTTAACCCATACATCTGTGGCAATGTTTGTGTAGTTGGTGAACCAAATTGGTGGGTTTAAAATAGAATTCAGCTGTGGCTTCAAGATTTATCAACAGATTTTATACTAGTCTCATAGGTTGCTTTCAGCAAGGCCCAGCTGTGGTGTTGGTGCATTTCAGCCATTTCCCACAGGAAAAAAAAAATCCTGAAGTTCATCATAATTGTTATCTCCATGAACCCTGCAATTCACACTTCTTGGGTGGACTTGCATTCTCATCCAGTAATCTGCCAGTTCAAATAAGCAAGTTTGATCCCTTAACCAGCTACAACCAAATGGAAAAGTATCTTCCTCCATCCAGAATAAAACAGTGACTGAAAAAAACAATAAAAAAAATCGCACTTTTATGCTTCATGGTTACTTCTTGACTAGAAATTAGAAGCTTATATTTAGACACATGTTTACAGGTTACTTCTATCTTTCTCTGAGTCATTAGGTACTGACTGCTATGAAGGCCAGGAGATGGCATTAACTGAGATCAAATCCTCTGCCTGGGTTTTTTTCTCCTGTTTGCACTTGTAATGGTAGAAGTAGCTCTATTAAATACCCAGAAAGAAAAAGTTACTGCCTTTTAAAGTTACAAAATTTAGTAAGTTAGTAACAATTATCCTATAAGGGGTCAGGGGTGGGGGGAAGGTTAGACATCTGGGACTATGTCACTAGGAATAATTCTTCCTTCTGTAAACAGTGGAATTCTTTAGAAGTATGTATTGTGATCTGAATTAAATACACTTAAATGTTTAGAGGAAAGGTTTATAAAACGTCCGTGAAGGGACACTTCAGTGGCCGTAGGGCCTGGCTTGGGGCAAGGGTAACCCGAGTTAAATTTTCTCTTCTGTGAGGGCAGTTATTTGTAGGCAATTACCTGCTCTTTGCTTCCATTCTCCATTTGTGAAATTCTGTTTAAAAAAAAAAAAAAAAAGCCTTCCTTACATTACATTGTAAGGAACCATATATACCTTTTAGATAGCCTTTTAGTAACTTCAACTCGACCAGTGCTCTGTTGCTCCTGCTTGGGAGGTTGGATCAGCTCAGTGCTTTCCTTTCTGTTCACAATATGCTTTTCTGTCGCTAACAACTCCATGGAGATATGGCGGTGCAACTTCCCAGTCATGAACAGAGTTCTTCAGAATTCTAGACTGAGACTGCCTAGAAAGTGAATCTATGGTTTCCTGCATATGATCTGTCAAACAAGTCTGGATCACAAGAGGACTGTTCTAGAATCATAGTAAGACTGCATGTCTGTTTAGCATGAAAGGTAGAAGCAAGTCTTTAGTTTTTGTTGGGGTTTTTGGTTTGGTTTTTTTGGGTATATTCTGGGCTCTGTTGTTAAACAGAGAAGGTGCCTAACCATGGCTCTAGAAGCCTTGACATAAAATCTGAAAACAAACCTAATGTGCTTGCAGAATATCAAACTCCGCTCTCCCACACACACAATTTTCCCAAAGGACCACCTCCACAGCAGCTTGCATAATAAATAACTTGCAGCATACATGCTCTGAAGATCAATAGGTTTAATCTGTGTCAAACTAGAAGTAAGAACTTGCAATACAGGGCCCTGCAGAGAACACACTGCAGTCATCCTTCAAAGGTGTAGGGAAATGTTTCAGAAGAGCTGATGAAAAGAGAAAGTTTGGCAGGGGCTGGATTTTGCTGGTTTTGATGTGGTTCTTCATCAGTGTTTTCTAGAATGCTAGCAACCTGTGCTGCCATGTAGTAGTAGCAGTATGTTGCTGTAGATGGTCTTCTGCACTCCCTACCACTTAAAGGGTTGATTTAAAATGCCATTCCTTACCCTTCAGCTCAAAAAAAGGCATGAATAACGGTAACAAATTTCTCAGTGATGATCCCTTTGCCAAAAGCACTGGGTAAAATGCATTGTTTGGCACCAACCCTAGAGACCACAGGGTAAAAAACAGTGAAAATGTGTATGTAATTCATAAGGAAATATCAGTGATGATCAGCATCTTCTTGTTCACTTCCCCATCCTGTCTGCTTCTGTTGTTGTATACATTAAATTTGTTGCCTCATCAATACCCTTATCTCTAGATGCCATGGGGAAAGAAATAAGAGTACATCCAATATAGAAAAATAAGAAATTGATGTATCCAGAGCCTGGGATATACTCTTCCAAGGTCCAAGTTTATGTATCTACCAACATAAATGGTGTAGTTCATGTTTCGCTTCCCAGTGCAAGTCAATGCAAAAAGGGTTAAAGGTCTGAGATGACCAAACGTGTGGTTGGTAGTCCTGAAGAAGGTTATAATCATTACTTCAAAATGTATCTTTGGGCAATTATTTCAGATATAAACAATATGTTGCATTTTGAGAAACATCATATTTTGGAAGGCGGAAGCTATTTTGCAGGCCTTTCTGTGAAGATCAGTTGTGGCATATGGCCAATATGTCAGCCTCCACAAAATGAGATCCAACAAGTTTTCCCTTGCTTACCATTTTATCATAGTTTGAGTTTTAACTCTTACATCAGATCTGTAACAGAGGTGAAATTGCTAAGGGAATAATAAGTAGGCAAGCAAAGAAATACGTATGTTAATTCTTCTGTGGGGATATAATTTTTCTTATTTAAATAAAATGACTCCAGACTGCATTTGTTATGCTCCTTCAATTAAGAAGTTAATAAAGCTAGAGTATTTTAATAGCTTACTTTGCCAGGAAAATGTTTTTGTATGCATTTGAAGAGTCTTATTTAGGTCTGATAACACTATTTTTCTGACATCATACACTGGAGAAAATAGGTCACCTGCAGTAAAAGTGTTAACCCAGGTAGCATTCGCGTGATGGTAACAACAAAGTCTTCCTTTCTCATTGGAGGGAGGAAGGAAGGAAGGAAATAAATTGAATTATTATTATTATTAAAGTTGTTTTACTGTCACAACTGATCATACACAAAAAGTTCTGCTGCTATTAAACTTCTACATTTGTGCTTTATTTATATGTAACTTACTTGACTGACAAACTGCATTTGTAGGTGAGATGAGTGAAAGCCGAGCAAAGAGAGTTCGAATCAAGGAAGTCGATGGCTGGACTCTAAGGATACTTATTGATTATATTTACACTGCTGAAATTCAAGTTACAGAAGAAAATGTGCAGGTAAGAGAATGTTTTCTGCAACAAAAGAGATGTAATGTGCAGAGTCATTTATTTTGTCAGCGTGGTTCAACTCTGACATGGGAAATCTCATCTGCAAACCGGAATTTTTTCAGACCTTATGCTTACAAAGCAAGTAGTCATGCTGTTTAAATTCTGGGTCAAATTCAAATTCAAAGTAAATGAAGAGTCAGTTGACTTTAATGGGCTTTGCAGCCAAACCTTATGTAATACAGTAAAATAGATGGTCTACTCTGCCTAAAATTAATGCTGTGAACCACCTCTGTACCACCCCCTCTCTGATACTTTAGTGCAGTTTATATAAACAAAGTAGATTTGCTCCTAAATGTGAAACCGTATTCTCCAACTAAGCTACTATATTTGTTTTAATATATTTTTTTTCTGCTAGCATGCAGAATAAAGTACTTTCTCCTGCTCAGTCTCTGTACCTTGCCAGTGGCCAGTTGTGCAGAAATTTTTAGCTACTGCTGGTTTTTTTGGTTTTTTGGGTTTTTTTAAAATCAACCAATATCTAGCATGAAGGTTTTGCCCATCCCACACAGAGCTAATAAGTTTTCCTCATTGGCTGTACCTTAAGCTGAAACTTCAATTAGAGTAAAATAAACACAAGCTTAGAAAACACAGCTTTCTGCCTTTAATGTTTTCTAACCACAAATCCTGAAGATGGACAGAGTAGATTTTCCTTCCACTGTCTTTTGAGATTTAGCATAGATGTTTGGCAAGTTTAAAACTAGTTGCATATCAGGTGGTGTATGTAATTCTCATGGTTTTTCTTCTTGCTGCTATGCCTTTGTTTCTGCTCTTGCCCAATGCCAGATTACTAGCAGTTATTTTGCTGCATTTGCAGGGGACAAAACCATGGTGCTTTATTTGGCATTGAAAATTTCTGTTGCAATTGTGTATTCTGAAATTAATTGCTTTTATTGGGCATTAGGCTGAAATTAATAGCTTTTTATAGGCTGCTGAATCCAATGGGGTCACTGCTAGTTTTAGCTATGCTTGATCGAAGGCCTAGAAATGAGAAATATTACCAACTTAAAACAATATATCCTACTACTAAACCTTCCATATCTTAGGTCATACCATAAGTCTTTTAATTCTGCAAGATTAATTTCTTGTCACCTACTTCTTAAGGAATTGTTTACTTCTGCTCTGATGATGGGTGTAGGTAGTGAAAAAACTGTCTGAAATTATGTTATATCTTGCCAATCTGGTGGTTGCACAAATCTCTCTATCGCTGTGCAAGACCTTGGGCAACATCCAGAGGTGTCAGAGATTCCCTAATAGATTTCTTACTTGATCCTGCTGGCTTTTCATCCTTAAAGCAGGGGTGTCTTGCTGACACACCTTAATGACCTTAATCTTGTATTTTTAATCCAGAATATTAGACTGGACTTAACAGGCAGCCTACTGTGTTTTGGCTGTAGGTGCTGCCTAAGAAGATGCATTTTAGCCCATCATTGGCAATGCTGACTCGTCTGTGTTTATGGGGAGGAAAAGTCAGTGTTACGTTTATTCCTCATACTCATTAAAGGCCACAATTCTCCAGGTTTAAAGCTCCTGAGTCTGATAGGGCTTTCATTTTCACAGCTCCAGATTACCTATCTGAAGATATATCTGATGATGTTGGGGATGGTAATATAAATAATGTGGCCTGGTGGGTGATATTACAAGTTTGTGGTTACTTGACTACTGAGAAGACAGTTGAGCTTTTAAGTGGAGTTCAATTTATTGCAATGTAGTTGCACTTTAATGTTGATACTGAATATACTAGTAATATGACTGGTAATGAATGTAAAGCTATTCTTATTTTATCACTTTCATCCTTTTTGCATTATTACTACTAGATATGTAGTGTTTATTTGCATTATGGCAGAACCAAATGCTATGGATAAAAATGAATACACTGATGGAAGTCCTTTTCCTTAAATCTGAAAGCCAGGGTGGAAAAATTGTTACTGTGAATTTCTGGAAACTTAGAAATGTAGCACAGACTGTCAGGCCTTGGTTAAAACTTTATTCTCTCCATAAACATGTTGCATGCTCTTGAGATTAATTCTAGCTCTCAATATCTTGTCTATATGACAGGAATAAGTATTGCTAGAAGGTATTGTGAAATTTCAGTAGTGGTTAAGAATTTATCTTGTAGGAATACAGAACCATGAAAACCTAAGATGGTATGTAATATTGTCTCAACTTTTTTTATGTTTGGACTAATGTGCTAAACTGGAGCTTCAGCTTCCAGGTAGCTGGTTATGATTCTTATTCTGATACCCTTGATGGGATTTCAAGTGCATTATTCTGTCTCTTCAGGTTATACATAGTAAGAATAGGTATTGAATTAATTTCTAATATGTGATACAATGTTTGAAAAGGGTGTGAGTGCTTCATGCTTAAGTAATGTAGAATTGCTAAGTACTCTTTGGTATTAAAATATGTTGTATATTTATGAAAACTAATTATAAACAAATACTTAATAGTATAGCCAAGCTTACTGGTCTTTCTCAGGGGGTAGCTTTACTATGAGCTTCTTTCATTAGTATCTTACTTGATCTAGATGCAGACAGGAGATTGCATCCTTGCTGTGCCTTTGCAACTTTTGAGTAAGAGCTGTTCATTTCTGCTCCCTGCTGTCATGTTCTCTCTTGTATGTTTTTGGGGGGGGGGTAGAAAAGTCAGGTGTAATCAATGATTGAGGAGAAAAACACATTCATTTAGTGCATAAACTATCAACATGGGAGGCCCTCAGCACTGGTTGTTATCACTACATTAGTTAAATACAAAAGAATATTTGTTCTTTCCTTCAGTTCTTGGTTCAATATGTTCCCCCCAGCCCCCAACAGTAAGATAGCTGGTATATGAATGTGCACATTCTTAGTTTTCTTCTAGTATTTGTCCTTCATTTAGAATGAGTTGTTTTATCATTCATCTCTAATGGCATTCACTTCACATAATGCTATACCAGTGTTTGTCATATTTACATATTATGTCACGTTCTCCTGCATTCTCAACTCTCTGCTCTTATTTTTTCTTTTCTTTTTCCGAAATTAAATTAAATGTCAGACTTAATGCAATATCACATTTTTCATGTTTTAAGAAGGGAACATTAAAGTTAATGTTTTCAGAAGGCAAATCAACTTTCTTGCACATCAAATTTTTTCAATTTCCATACAGGTATTAACTACACAGTGCACAATGTGGGAGAGCTAGTTACTATAAGAAGCTCATGCATGAGTAACTCTCCCACACTGCGTATGCATTTCAGCACGTATTTAGTCAGCCATATACCTAGGGCCTCTACTGAGCACAAATATATTGGAGAAGAAATTCCTGCAGTTGTTTGCTGACTGTGGATTTGTTATGGGCTTTAGAGGTCAGCCTGATACAGGGTGAGTGGGATGTGATAATGTTGGTTGTGTTCCTTTCCAATTCCCTGCTACAGTAGTCTGTTCCTGTAGCTGTGCTGATACAGCTGTTTACTGGACTGCTTTATAAACTGAGTCACTGAACTTACATAAAAAAACCCCAACAACACAACACTCCTTCCTGCCCCACACCCCCTGGCATCTTTTTTTTTTTCTTTTTTTTTTTTTTAGTTTTTCTTAACTTGGATCACTTTGAGGATCTGGTTTATAACATGGGCCTGCCAGTTGTTGTGTTCACACAATACTTTGGGTTAGTGTATTGAAGTGTGGGAACATACACTTGCGTTGGGAGTGGACATTTCCCTGCTGCCAGGGGAAAACATTGCACATAGCTTCACTTTGGACATGAGAACATGAAAGTGATCATCATGCAGTGGGATAAGGAACTTGTGGTACCTCTTATAATGCCAATTTGAGTGATTTGTTGTTGTAAATATTTATGCTTTTTAGCATCATACTTCTAATAAACCAAAACCAGAACCAGCAGAAGTCATTATCTGGTTTATAGGAGTAGAGTATCTTTCAATAAGTTTAGTGGGCAAGACTTAAGTTTCACACTGGAAACTATCTGTTATGAAAAGGTGCCAATTTTCGAGTCTGTTTTCAGAGTACAGCCACATGTTAAAACTGGTTTCAATAAAAAAATTAAAGAAATTGATTATTTTCCTTTTGGAGAAATGTTCAATTATCTTTTAAAACTCAGCAATAACAGAAAAGAATGGCCTACTGAAAATCTTGTAAACTTGCGTCTGATTTGGGGATGGGAGAGCAGGGGAGGAGAAGAACGATGCATACAAGTAATTTTAAAAATGTTTGAAAGAAAAATGTAGAATATCTTTTGAAGACACCATTACACAGAAGAGAATGCAGAAGAATGAATAATCCAGACTTGTTTCTGTTGAGGAGGACAAAAAACCCCAACAAACCATCAAGGAGTAGATATTAGTTCTAATAAAATATAGTAAAAATATGTGCCATCAGTAATATGAAATCCACTTAAACATAGGGTCTACATTTACCATGCCTAATCTTTACTGGATACTAATTTAAAGGCAAAAATAAAATTCTGCACAGCATGTAATGTTCCTTATTTGTTGTTCTGCTGAGCACTAAGATAAACTCAGATCAAAATATTCGGAGTAAATTGTATATTTAGAAGTGGTCTGCTTATGATGCATCACGTGCAGTTTTATGTGGGTGGGACTTGTGAAGTGATCTCTGTTTAGGGGCTACTAGTTTCTTCTGAAACTTGTATTACCAGAGTATCAGATTTGGTAACAAAGTTTTTTTGTTGTTGTTTGTTTTTCCCTTGTGCCTGGTCTGATGATGGTTTCAGATACCGTCCTTCAGTACCCTTTCCACTAAGGGACAGGTACATCAGTTTACAGGAGATTAAGGGTGTTCAGGATCACGACAGTTCCACGATTACCGGTTTAACAACTTACTACTGCACATCAGCTGAACAACAGAAGCTGTTTGTGTGTGCTTTTAGCCTGAAGAAAATGTAAAATGACTAAGTATAGGCCAGTTTGTAAGACTCATCACTTTACTTCGTATTTGCCACAGTCTTTGAGCACTTATATGATCAAATTACTATAGCTTAAATTCCAGTAATCTTCAGAGCCATACTGTCTTTGTATCTGAGCTGAGAGTCAAAATACTCCTAGGAATATTTTGATGCTTGTCAAGCTTTATCCTCAAGAGATGTATTGTGTGTATACGAACTGATGACTAAGCTAACAGTGTTCGTATGAGTTAGCAGCACTGTGATGTGTAAAGAACATAAAGCATGTTTTTTTGAAACTAGTTTCATTTTAGATACCTAACTTGGAATGTTTTTCAAGTTTCTAAAGCCTACCAATAAATTATACCTTTGAACACTAAAGAGCATCTCCTTTCCTTTATTGGATCAAAAGAGGTACCTTACTTTTCAAAGGGGTATATTCAGTTAAGTGAAAGTATATCTTGAAAAGAGGGAGTGCTGGGTAGGCTGGATCTAGGCAATTACAGCCCTATTGGTCATGATTAACACCTTGCATGTCACCGAGAGACCAACAGATAATTAATATAGGTCCAGTACCTCCCCAGTTGTGCACTCTACTGAAATGCAGGGCTCATTAAGAAGAGTTTATCCTGAATTAACAGCAATCACTGAATGGTTTTCAAATAGACTATTATGCTAGACAGTGCAGTGTGGTGATGACAGTGTGGGTAGTGATAGCAATTTTTCTGGCTGGAAGCAGTCACAATCTTCTAGCAGATGCAGGTAACTTAATAAAACTATTACTGCTGTACCACAGGTTAAATTCGGCATCCCTTAAGTTTGCAGGCTGGTTGTTGATAAAGGCCTTTTGTTTACTTTTATTTGTCTCTACTGACCACAATTGCCTGGTTATTAATTGAATACAGTTTTGAGTTCCTAGATGTATGTTTTAAGCCAGTGAGTTTTTTCCCCACCCACAGTTCTTTGTACACTATCCTCTTGCATCTCCACAATAACTGGACAGCCACTTCTTACAACTTTTTCATCTTGGTTTAGCTTCCAAAGTCTTTCCTGCAATACATGGCCACTTGCATGTTTGGTGCTGGAGACAGAATACTGGGCCATGTGAATATCCTTCTGAGCCGGTTTCTTGCTTAACTCTGCATGCTCCTAAAGAAGAATCAAGTTAGGTCAGACAATACCAATGCTATTGAAGATAAGTGATACTTCTTTTTCTTTTTCTTTTTTTTTTTTTTTTCCCCTTCTAGAGATCTCTTTTTTTGAGTGAATGAGTTTAAGTTGTTCTCTTACTGTCCCTAAAAAAGTAGAGCAATATTGCACTGATTTCTCTGTCAATAGCTGCAGTAGATTTTTTTTAATGAAAATAGTTCTGACTTTACATTAAAGTTTATAAATATCGTTGACAGCATCTTTAGAGCTGAAATCTGTGAATCTGTATTTCCTGTGACTTAAATATAACTTGCCAGAAACTCTCAGCAAAGTATCCTGATGCAGCACATAGTTTTTTAGACAGACTGTTAGGCCAAGTCTTCATTAAAACTGTACAGCTATCTTTCAAGCTGTTCATATAGTTTTATTTTTCTGAGCTGATATTGAATTCTGATACCCAAATGATCTCTGTAAGCTTAACATTTTGGACAGATTTGGCTGATGACAATTGATGCAGTTGCTCAAAAATGGATTTTTCTCTCCATATAATGTTAAATAACATGAAATGTTAAATTGTCATACTGCATAATTTTTCAGCACCATTCAAATGAAAATAGTCTTTGCACTGTGTTCTGATGCCTCAAATGGGCAAAAATGAAATCTTGTTTAGATGTTTTGACCTGTTAGGACTTCATAATCATCTTGCATACCACAACAACTCGTCATACCTGCCCCTGCAGCAAGTACATGTGTCTCAAAATTTTTTTAGCTGAAGGGTCAAGCGTTAAACCATATACCTCAGCTCTTTTATTACTTCTGTGAGTTTCTGTAGGTAGGGGATAATTTGTCAAGATATGACTTTTACAAATGAGGTACAGGTACATAATTTCTCATCAGGTAAAAGCAGGTTATGCAGTTACAGCCAAAATTGTCAGCTGTATTAATTTTTAGATGAAATACAGTTGTCAAAAAGGAGTAATTAACACTGTTGTCTGTAACTGCTGCTTTAAGTATTGGACCTGGCACTTAGAATCAGAGGTAAAATTCAGGAATGCTGATACAAAATGCTGCTTCTATGTCTTAAGAGTGCCAAGGCGTTTGAAGACTACGTGGTGCATCCCAGCTTGCAGAGCCACGCAGTTTCACTGGTGATTTTCTCCACTGGTTCATGGGTTATGCCCTTGTGAGAACGTTTTGGGAAGGGAGGAAGGAGAAAGGTTGAAAGACAGCGCTATATGTAGAGATCTTAAGGACAGGGTATCTCAACTGATGCTTTCAACTTTCTAATTGATGTGACAGTTTTAGTGTTTCTTTAACGATCTTTTATGTGAGAATTCTTGTAAACTATTTCCAGACAGCCCCTCCTGCCTTCAATATATGACGAGTAAGGTGCTAATTATTGAACCCTGAGGTGACAGGTTACAGTCCTGCTTGTTTCTGAGGGAATTAAAATATTTATCATGATCTTCGGCTCCCTCATCTTCCATATCCTCCACCAATGGGTGTTTGCTGGACTCAGCTTCATTTTGAAACCATTGTATTTCCACCATCATATTTCAGCTTACCATCACTTTTTATGTGGCCTTCGTGGACACCTAAAACCTTCTGTCCATAAACTCACTTTTTTGTTTGCTAATAGGTTTCAGGCAACTGCACTAATTCTTGAAAGCATGTTTCTTTACAGAAAGTGTTTTATGTAATAGAGCTATTGAGTGTCAAAAGCTATTGGCAGTTGGTGATCTTATTTCCCTGACACAGATATTATGAAAGCTTTAGGAGGAGATGGAGTTCTTTATTGGATCATCGTATAGAGCTTTAAAAATAAACGAGCCTTTTGTCTTTCTGCTCATCTCCATCATGGCTGCAGTGGCATAGCTACTAAATTCTGGAAGTTCTTGCAAATTCTGAAGTTGTATTCAGAGTCATTCAAGATAAAATGTTTTATAAAACTGGCTCATCCTAATGACTTCATGATTAAAACTGAATTAAGAAGAATCAGTTAATCCTGATGTGTGTTGAAACCACTCTTTATATGGTAATCCAAACTTTCACTTTTATTCTTTTATGCCAGCACAGTTCTAATAATATCAGGGGCTTGCTGACACTGCAGAGAAGTACTTAAATCCAAGCTGACATGAGTTTCATTACTAACCCTATTCATAGAAACATGTTTAAGTCTTACTGGGCAAGAATTTAATGTCGGACTAAACAGCCTTATAGTATACTGTTTGATTGTGTGCTGAAAGGGTACCAGTGGAGTACCACTGTGTTTTGCTATTGTACGTATTTTATACATTAGGCCTTAAGCAACCATCTGGTTACCTCTTTTGACCCTTTTTTTTTTTATTTTTTTTATTTGTGACAACAGCTTTGAGGATTTTAATAATGCGAGGGCACAACTAATATGTGGCTTAGCTGGAGGACAGACAGTGGCACACTTCTTGAATTTATATGCATTTTAAGACATGTCAGGTAACAGTAAATGATCTAATTTTTCCAGTGAAATAATCCTACTATGCATTCTTCATTTGCTTATACATGCCTGCCTGTCAGGAGAGTGAGTGTAGGAGGGAAGGGAAAAGAGGAGTGTGATCTTTCTACAGCCATATTTTATTGCGAATACAAGCTTCATTAATTTGCGCTTTAAATGAGTAAGCTTTGCATAAAAGAGCTGCTGACCAAAATCCTAAGTAAACAACTTTATGGGGAAACTTAATATTTTGCTCTCTGTCAGTTTTTAAATGTGTATTGAATAGTATGTATTTTTCTCTAATTTTTTTTCCGTAGCATAACTTTTGTGACTTTAGCTATTATGTCTATGCAAAGCAGAAACTGCCTGGTTTTGGGGGCACAATATTATGTGCACTGCAGAACAGATATGGTTACTGCATTGTCACTCCCCTTTCTATGTTTATTGTTAAGACTGAGAAACTGGGGGTTTTGCTTTGGTTGAAGGTGTGTTCCAAAGCCTCACACCTGGCTGATGGACATTTGATGCCCTACTAAAGGACTTCCTTTTCTGATTTGGCTTACTTGGACATGTGGCAGAAGGAAATCACACCATGTGCTTAACATGAGGAAAGTGTTAAGGGTTGCTGAATCTGGTAGCCTGTTAACAGCAAGGTGGCTGCAGCTCCATGTCCCTAAGCTCCAGCTGGTAGTGAGGCTGAGCATGTATTTCCAGTAGTTACATACACAATCACATGTATATAGCACATGTACGCGCAGCCAGCCACACAGATCAATGCAGACAGAAACGCTCAGCTGTTGTCTCAATTCTGTCTTGAGCTGGGCTGTCTTCCTAAAAAGTCTCTTGGATGTGTCTGTTCAACACTATCTTTTGCGTTGTGGTGCTAGACCTAGAACAGACCTTCCCAAATAATGTTTTAAGGCAAGCTGAATAAATAGAATTCATACTTCTTCGTTTAGGGATAAAATTCTTTACTATTCTCTCCCCTTGGTTATAAATGGTATTGTGAATTTCCAGGAGGTAGGTAGCAAAAGGAGTTGGCAGAGAAGGCAACTGCTGTTTCTGTATGCCTGTAGCTTTGGTTAAGGCAGAGAGAAAAATGGTGGCAGGACCATCAGAACCAGGAGAAGCAGATGTTGCACAGATATGGCAACTACTCTTTACTGAGGTATTCACATTCTTAGATTCCTGCCTTTTTGTTTTTGTTTTCTGAAGATACCTTGCTGCTATTTCCCTCTGTCCTCCAAGTGATGCTTAATTCACAGTTTGCTGGCATTTTCCAGCCTATGAATCTTTTTATAACATCTGTTTTTTTGCTATGGTCTTGCTGAATGGGAGATCCCAGAACTGTGTTTATAAAGAAAATTGGGTAGGCAGAAGGGTATGAGCCTTGTTAGAATGAAAAGGTACCTGAATAGAAATTTTAGCTGTTGTACACCAGCTTGTAGTTGCTAAAGAGAAATACATAAGGGAGAAACAGAACCAAGAATGAGCACAAGAGATAAAGATGAATCTACAATGTGGATCAAAAGGTATGAGGAGTGAATTAAAATTGCCCTGAGGCTGCAAAAGACTGTCTTGGACTATCAAATGCCAGTGTGTGTGGGAGGCAGAGAGTCTTGAACTTCTTCCAGAGAGAGACTGAGGTCTTATGGACTGAATCACAGATTTTCCCTGTCTTGGAATCTTTGTTCCTTCAGAAGGTGTTGGGCGTGGGGTGGGGGTGGTAAAAACCACTTGTTTCTGCTTATTTGGAAGAGAGACTTTTGGGCAAAGGCAGTGAAGAGGTTTGTAGCTTGGCTGTGTCAGCATGGTCTAAGTAAGAGCCAAGGAATGAATCAGAAACTCATGGAGGAGGTGATGGGGTGAGACAGAAGTGGGGTTGAGGCAGGAGTACATTATAGAAGAGATACTGATCAGTAATCCTGCACTTCAGAAGCATGTGATTCTGATTACTGTGGGAGGTGAATGGGAAGTCACTGAGGGATTTAAACAGGCATGTTTAATTTAAATGATAAAAAGAATAAACCACTTTTACTCAGCACTGCAGCTCTAAATATAACAGCTGTTCGTTTCCTGCATATTGTTTCTTTAATGTCTGATTTAGGAGAGCGTGTAGGCTGCCAGAGCCACGCATGAGCAAGGTGCCAAAAACTAATTAAGGTTGAAAGTCACAGTTACGCCAACGGTCTGTGCAAGGTGCACCCTCTTACAGACAAGTGTAGGATTAGAGAAGGGGTCAAAAGATGAGGTGCCAAAGCAAACAAATAAGAATATCAGATCACTAGGGCAAATAGGATTTTATAGACATATATGTAAAAATAATCCTTGCATACCCCTGGAGAAGAAACTTTGAAAGTGAGGTGGCTGAGACTGTATAAAAATGTTATATTCTCTAGCTGGCTATTCCTTGCAGTTTCAGCTCACGTTTTAGTAAATCAGTACAATGTCACTAGTGATCCTGAGCACTGGAGAGACTATCAAGGATTTTTTTTGTTAGTGTCAGGTAACATAAGGGTAGTTCAAACTTTCCGTATGTTTTAGAATTCTATTTGAGTTATGCGTAGCTCCTAAAAACCTCCTGTAATTCTTTGAGTGGTCCAGAAATAACCATATCAAAGGCTTTTGAAAGTCAAGTTAGTTATAGTCCCTCCTAAATTGTCACATGATGAGCAATAAATAGAGCAAAAATCCCTAGGGAGCTCAGGAACAAATAGGAATAAATAGTTGGTTTTCACTGTATCAAAATGGTTGTAATGTGTCACAAGCTTCCAAAGAATGACGGATTTTCTTTAGTTTTGAAAAGTAGGTAGCAAAAGATGTAGGTGATAAACTGATTTAAGGATTTTTTTTTTTTTTTTCAAGACCAGACAAAAATAGAAAATTCTACTGCTTTCTAGCTAAGCTAGATGTTGGGCTAGCATGATTGCAGACCAAATTTAATGTTGGAAAGTGTAAAGTAATGCATGGAAAGAAAAATTTGAATTACTCCTACGTATTGCTATGTTTTACATTAACAGCTTTTCCTAGAATAGAATAACATACTGTAGTCACCTTAGAAAAACTTCTGTTCATTGTGAAATAGTGGCTTTAAAAAGGAGTGTAAAAAATGGCACAGCAGCATCTGTATGTCCTTGTATAAATCTGTGTTCTCACCTGTAACACTCTGCTGGATGGTCTAAAATATGACAGGAATAGCATGCTTTGGGGAAGGGCTTAAAGGTGTTAGAGGCATGGAAAAGCTATCATTTAAGAGAGGCAGAGAATTCAGGCCTTTTTTAGGTTGACTGTGAGATGACTAAACAAGGACTCTATTTTTCTTCCAATATCTATTTGTTTCAAAGACTCCACATACCCTTTTTAAGGGTCAAAGAGCAAGTTATTTACTTATGCTGAAAGAAAAATAAGCTTTTCTTTAGGATACCTAGAGGAGTGCACAAAAGCATACATGTGCGTACATATTATTGTTGTTATTACACTTAAACAGTGGGTGCCAAATGAATAGAGCCTGTTGCTGCAAAACGCATGAGAGGAGCTGCCTAGGATGCAGAAGGTGAGCAGTGTGCTTTTTTTGCTGCGCTGGTTGGTTTGGAAATGATTACCTGTGAATCTTGGGTTACCATTAGATAGGCTGTGTTTCAAAGCAGGTATTTTCACCCTGTAAGGTTTACCTCCCTAATTAGGTGAGAGCATATGAGGTCCAGGTCTGGGTTGGGTTCACCTGTTCCATTTTCCTTGATCCTAGGTTTCCTCTTCCCCTTTTCCTTGGAAGGGGGGAAGACAGAGGAAGGGATGGTGCTGATGGAATCAGAGCAGTGCTGTGAAGCTTAATTTCAGTAAATACTGGGTTTAAGCACATATTGGGGAAGGGAGGAGGACATAATAGATCCTGTCTCAAGCCAGCTGCCAGACTTGCTTCCAGTGTGGCTGAGAGTGTGGAGGAGATCCCTGGCTGGTTGCAGCAGAGCTAGACAAAAACAGTTCTAAGGGCAAAATTTTTGCCATTTTTTTCCTCTTTATCTTCTACCCTTCTCCTACTCTTAAAAGAAGCCTGCATCCCTGACCCACCAACCAGAACCATAGCCACCACCACAATCTCTTACTGTCCCCTTTCAAACCTGGAAGACGAGGCTTTTGTCCTGTTGCAGGCTTAAATTTATTTACCTGCGAAGCACTGGACACTGCCACTTTTTCTCAAGTGAAGTTTGGTTTTAACTAAAAATGCTGTTCTAAAAGGTAAGATGTATCCTTGTGCTTCAAGAGAAAGCTATTCCTTATGTTTCAAGGAAACATTCTCTGTTGTGACTGATTTACTCCAGACTGTGGGGTTTCATGCACTCTGATAGCAGATGAAGGTGGATGTTCCTGGACTACCTGGGGTGAATAGACTATTGGTGTGGTCTAATATGTAGTTATCCCTGTATTTTCACTATTAGCATGACTTAAGGTTGGTCTTGGAACTGTTTGGAAGTGCTCAGCTTCTACACCAGAAGAGTGTTTGCCTTCTAAAAACAGGGTGGGAAGAACATGCAAATGGAAGAGCATGCAGAAGGAAACTCAGAGATTATTTTTTTCATGCAGTTGACTAGGGAAGCATGCATTGTTTTTTCTTGGAAGAAAGGGATTTTACCCATTATTTGAACAGACTTTTAGCTGAAAAACTGTAAAGTTCTAGGCTAGCCTGGAAAATATTTTTAACTGTTTTATGGGCTAGCTTGGATTGGGATTCCATTATGAGAGATATAGCAACAAGCTCTAAGTACGGTGTGGCCCAAAAGAATTTACAGACTTGAATAGACTATTTAAAAAAAAACCAAATAAAAAGGGGAAACAGAGATATGATGACCAATGAGTAAGTCAGAAGTAATCAGGACTGAGATCACAAGTTTTCTGATTTTAAAACCTGGTGCCTTCATCCTGCATCACTAGGATGTGGTTGCCCTTTAACTAGACATTAAATGAATGAGAACTTTTGTATGTAAACTGCCTTCTCAGACTGAACAGCTTGTGCAACTTTTCTGAGTCTGTGATCTTTAAAATCATCATGCTGCCAGGCTGTGTTAGAGACTCTTCTCTGTCAAGTCAGATGAAAGCAGCTACTTTCGTCTCAGCTATGACCTTTACTGTAGGCATCCATGTATCTATTTCTGTGTATGACCATAAAGCTACCTGTGGCAAAACCTGAAAGACAGCCCTTGCCAACTTTAAGCGCAGAGGTCATTTGCTCATTTTAAGTGTTCTATGCAAATGAAAGCATATGTGCCTGTCCACCTCCCTGTAAAATTCAAGGTGCTTATTATGAGTAAATTAAGCCACTTAAAGAAGAGACTCCATGTTTGACCTCTCTTACTGACACGTAGGTTCAGCAGTATGTTGCTACACATAAGATGAAATTTCTGGAAGCTGAATAAAGGCTATCTTGAAAATGTTTCTGTTTTCTGGATATTGGTCATGCTTTAAATCATGAAACGTATGTATTAAACCTGCATCTGAAAAAAATTTCAGATGGGAGGTTAGAGATGCCATTTGCTTTGGGGATTCTGTCCCTACATAGCTGAATTTTATAAGCACAACATCTAAATTAAAGTGATTATGAAATTTGTCACTAAGCCTAATGCCTTTTTTTTTTTTGAGGAGGTATTTCCCCTGTGACATCTCTAGGAGAATATAAGTATGGTCTGCTGTAGGAAACTGAATGATAAGTAAAAGATTGTCTCGATAAAATATAAAAACATAACTGTAATGCTAAAAGCTTGGAGTAATCAAATGTCTGAGTCCACTGAAGGGCCATTTATTGCACATTAGATGTTAATCTTGACACAGTTTTTTGTATTGAAGATAAGCACCATGCACACAAAGCATTTCTATTTCATGCTATTTCTGTTGTCCTTAGTTCTTGGGTTTGTATTACTATAAAACTCAGTAGTATGGATGCATCTTCTGTACTAGAGAATGGGATAATAGAGAAATAAGAGGTTCACAATCTACTACCCCAGATATGCTGCTATTTGTTTCCAGCACAGGCTTTAGGGTTTTACAAATGGTGTTTCAATCCCTCTCTTTAGGATTGCCAGAAAATATGCAGTTATACCAGGAGAACACGCCTTGTTTGTTACAAGTCAGTCTGTAATGTAGAAAACCCCCCCAACAAGCCAACAAACAATTCCTTCCTCAATGCCCTCCCTCTCAGTTCCCTGCAAGTTGTCTTTTATACTCTAGGAAACATAGCATGTGAACATTTTGATTCTTTTGTCAGCCTTTTATGCCTTTAGTTTTAAGGAATATTTAAAAAATGTTTCTATCACAGTAATCTTGGGCATAACCAAACTCAGTGTATCTGTCAGTGGGGTCTGGCACTGAGGGTGGTCTGGTACTGAAGGTGTCAGATGTTTTGGGTAAATCCTATAGCTGAAGTACACTAGCTAAAAGCATCAGCTGATACAGCAGTTCTTCACATGGGTCAGCCTTTACAGAAAGATCGAAGACCATGTAGTGTGAGTTATGTTATCCTGCCTACTTAATGTTTTCAGCTTCTTTTAATCCTTCTGCAGGGGAGCTTTGTATATTATTTGACTGGCTAGCACTTCAGCTCCCATAGTTAAAAGAATAAATTGTCCAGTATCTGAATGACACAGTATCAGCAAGTGGCTTTGTTCAGACTCTAGTTAGTCTTGTCTAAATTATCCTGCCCCTAAGAAAATATGAAGGTATTTTTATGCAGCTGAATAATCTTTTAAGCGCTGAATTACAGTATGATGGATTCCGAGCTTTCACTTTAGATGACTTACTATACATATGCTTAAATTCAGTGACCAAACTTCAAATCAAAACCCCTGTTTCTATCAAATCAAGATGTCTATGATTTTTTTTCACTCAAAGAAAAATCTAAAATTCTAACTAAAATTATTTTAGGTTTAAGAATGTTTCACTCCAAGTGAGACAATGCTTCATTTCTATTTCCAGTATCTTTTAACAGAAGAAGAGGATATGAAAGGCTAAGCTCATGACTGTTAACAAAAATAATCATCAGAATAGAAAATCAATCTGTCTCACTTGTGTGGAGGCTTAAGCCAAAATGCGCTGTTACGTGGTGGTTAGGGCACTGTTCTGGTAGAGAAGACGTAGGAGAACCCTCAAGCCAAACGACTGCATGGTTCTCCTTTGTAGACCAGATGGACACCATTAATTATAGTGTATTACTTGATTAAAGTGACCCTTCTGTTACTTCGCTTCATGAATCTTGTTTCTGCACTTCAGCAACCCCTAACTGCATCCCAAATCCCTCCCAAAACTTCCACACCTACTTCTTTCAAAAAAACCCAAGAAAACAACAAAAAACCCCACTTCCACCCCAAATTATGTAATTAGTAGTTCATTCAGAGTAATCTTCTAAGGTGGTATCTCTTCTAAAGCCAATTTTTGAGCAAATCAGTTACTTCATATAAATTGCATGTCACTAACTGAAGTGGACTCTTAAGTACAGATCATGATGCTGGTTAAAAAGCAAGTATGTAAACCAGTTACTTTTTCCTTACACTCCATTTTAATCTGTCACACTGCTTTCCAAGTTGGGAGCTGCTTAGTATGTTGTAGATCATGTCAGTCATTCAAAATATTACATTATCATGATTATTTGCTGCTTTTCAGCTGAAACGGTGCTCTGCCAATTTGTGTGTAGTACTAAGGGAATGTGAAGGAATAGGACTGTATCTTGATTAGCAGTCTGATTCCTTCCTCTGATACTATAAAACTGCCACCTGCACCTGACTTTTAATTGGTTGGGACTCATTAAGCTAAAGGATAAATTTATACATCCAAGTCTTTACTGTGTAACAGCCTATAAAGTCAAGGATGTTAAGATACTCAGAAGGAATATTTTATAAGATACATTGTACCATGTTCTAAACTTGCAGCTCATGCACATCTTTAAACCCAGTGCAGCATCTAGTTTGTGTATTTTAACACTGGAATAGTGCACTTAACTTGCACATGTTGTTCATATAGAAATGCTAGCAGGGTTGAATTTTCCAAAACTGGAACTTCTACACTTTATTCCATAGATGCAAGTGTTAAAATATTTGTATCTACTTTAGTGTGTTTGTATGCATACTCCCAAATAGCATAAGTTCAATGCAGTGCTGAATGATTTCACTAGAACTTAGACTACACTTCAGTTACAAACCACAGTTTTGATTACAGCACAGATGCATGTAGATGAGAATAAAAAAATAAGATAATTTGGATGATCTTTGACCATTATTTTCATCTTCCTTATGCCATGATAGTACAAACAGTAAATGAAGGAGTTTAGTTTGCTGAAATGGTTATTTAAACCTTAGAAATAAGAGGTTAAACTTTACTGTATTTCCTCAAGATTTGATTTATGACAGGCATTAACATAACTGCTGCTCTCTGAAATTGATTTCATTTTAATGTTGTAACTGAAAAGATGGAATATCTGTAATTAGCAAGGATGTAACTTGCTCTCCTGTGTGCTTCTACTTTGCATTGTACTGTGTTTGGATTCTCACACATCTGCTTTCCTAGGTTAGTCTCTTTCCTAATGTTACAGATTTGTTTTCTTTCCTCTCCATGTGATAATGAAGTTTTTCTATTTGAGACAGCATATTATTCAGTTCTCTTGGCATACACTGCTTTGATTTTTATTGGCTTATTTGCTTGCAAAATACTTTAAGGTTCTGAGAAATTTTGGTTTTGTTTTATGCTGTGGGATCTTGTTCCCAAAACCTGCAATAGGTTCTTTCATTATTTTCGTATTGGGATTATACTGATCTTAATGCGTTGTTGGTGGATACCAATTTGAATTTGGGCAAGAATTCATGACAGAAATCTTAAGGAAATTACGGGAAATTTAAAAATAGTGGAAATGAAAATATTGCCTTAAGCATCTTCATGCTGCAGGTAGCACAATGTGTTCTGGCTAGGAGAATCTGTCAGTACAAAGAGGAGTGCAAAGATGATAGCATGGATTGATATAAAATTACTGAATCAAATTGATTTAAATCAGCAGGCAGAAAGCTTTAATCAATTTAAATTTTACTTTGCATTGAGCTTTTTAAAAGCAGGTCCAGTTAAAGCAGGTTGAGGGGCCTGTCCACTCAATTTTTAGTATCTCCAAGCACAAAGATTCTGCAACTTCTTGAGGCAACCTGTTCCAGGTCTTAACCACGCTCATGGTTTAAAAAAAAAAACAACCCACAACTAACACAAAATAACAAAAACCAACCTAACTCCTTTTTTCCAATCAGATTTTCCTGTGTTCCTACTTGCCTCTTGTCCCACTGCTGTGCATCTTGAAGAACAGTCTGGCTCAGTCTTCTCTACCCTCCCGCTAGATAGTTGTGGACAGTAATAAGATCTCCCCTTTGTCTTCTCTTTTATGGCTGAACAAATTCAGTCTTCTTAGCCTCTCCTTGTAGTATCACATGCTCCAGCCCTCTGATCATCTTGGTGGCCCCTTCCACTGGACTTGTTCCTCCATTCTCAAGTAGCAGGACAGTTACTAAAAGCTTATGTGTTGCATAAAGTGGTACTGACTTGTCAGAGCAAGGGGCTGTGTGAAGGGGAGTGTAGCACTGAACTTTGTGAAGCAAATATGCTGTGAAGGGATGTCCGTTAGGTCATCTAGCAGCCTTTGGGTAGGATGAACTCCCTTGTCTGGTGTAGAGGCACTCCAGGGCAGCTTCTCTGACTAGCTGCTTCTAGATAGTCCATGAGGAGGGTTTAATGGTTGATATAAAATTTACTGATTTCATTGAAGACACTTGGTGCTGCATAGTCCTGTGTTTTGATTTAGCAGAGAGATACAGCAATATACTGAAATGACAATGCGAGCAAGGTACAGCAATTGCAATATATGTTTGGACCACCATGCAAAAGTGATTCGCATTACTGGTCTCTGTATGCCCACTATCAGGATGTTGGGCATCCCCAGTTCACCAGGAAGGAATATGTGGGCTAAAGCCATCTCGAGCCTATTTCTCTCTTCAGAGCTCCTTCTGTTGGTTGTTCAGGTTTTATATTTTATGTTGGGCTAAGCCGTGTATATAGCCCCCCCCCCTCCCCAGGTCTTGCTAGCTGAGGAAGACATTACACTCTGCTAATTATCTTGGAGAAGGCTGTTTACACAACCTATTGACTCATTGGTACAGCCATATATCTAAAACAAAGGTTACCCTCTAGTCCCTCTTATGTTAAGTTCAGAGTGCTTTATGCCACTTGGTGCTCATTCCTTACATTTCTTCCCTGAGTTCATCACCCTTGACCATGTCCTCTGAGCCTTCTTCCATTGTAGGGGTTTGTTGGTCGGTAACGCAGGCTGTCGCTCCGAGACTGTTGTAAACATGTTCCTTGTGAACTGATGGGTCACGTGTAACTGGAGAGGTGCTTGCCTGTACTGGCTGCTCCTCGCCTCAGAGTTCAATACATGTACGTTTTGGTCACATGAGGTAAATAAGTCCAGCTGCACAAGGGTGAATGGAGTCACCGATGCTGTCTGGAAAAAAAGAGGGTGAAAAGCTGTAGGGCCACAAGAGATGGCAGCAGCCTCAGATACAGGTTGATGATGTAGCTGGGTTATTTTGAAGGGCTTGAATCTACTCTAGTGAAAACAGGGACCCAAGTTTAGGGCCTTAAGTGGATCCTTCCTTACTATGCAGGTGACCCTGCAGGTGGATTTTAGAACAAATACTTGTACCTGGTCACAGTCCTTTTTGTCTCAGTGTGGTTGGAAAGGTGTATTTGGCATGGCAGGTGCACAGAGCTTTGGGAATAGGAGTGTCACTGCAGGAAGGAGAACCAGGAGGAGATAACCAGGGAGTAGTCTTCAAAGACTTCTAAGGGTTAAATGATCTGCTCTAGGAAATATAGCAGTCATTCCAAGATTCATCACCATGACTTTGACACAAAAAAGAGAATACGTAATTTCTTACTTGCCATCTGTAATAATAATCTGTTCAGTTTCTTTGATTATAAAAACAACAACCGCTGTGATGAGGATATGTTTTCACAGAATAAGCAATTGGAGATGATTCCCCCCCCCCCCCCCCCCGCATTTCTTGCAGTACAAAGTGGTATGCATATTAAAGTATTTTTGATCTTTAAAGGAAAGTTAGGATACCCTCTACTGGCTATTTTTGGAAATAAATCTGAGGACAGCCTACCAGTTTGGAGTCAGCAGTAGTTAAACTTAGTCTGTACAGCAATTTTAATGTAGTCTTTTTTTTTTTTTTTGTGGGTTTGAGAGGAGTTTAGGGTTTTTTCCCCCCTGCTATGTCGTTCTGTCCCTGGCTTCAGCAGAGTGAATCTGCCTGTGATGAAACTGTATTTTTAAATACAGGTTGTTACAGCTTTTAGGCTAACAGTTCTATAGGTACAAATGGAAATAGCTAGATGTTATCACAGCTTTTGTTGCCTAGTAACCAAAGCCCAATGTATAATTTCAATGGGATAAATCTGATGCACTTGCCTCTTTTCATTTTTAGTAGCTGAATACACATAAATATATTTATATTTAAATGTCTTATTGTGTGATAACTAAAATGTATTGAAATCTGTACCTTTACGAATTAAATTACAATGATTTAAGGACTGATGTAAATTTCCCCAAATGAATAGTGATCCTGTAGTTCTTGTAACATTGCTTTACTGTTCATGTGAGCGAGCAAATGTCTCAGTGTGCCTGTGCATACAAATCTTAAATTCTTTTTTGCATACTGTTCTCAAATTTCACCTTTCCATTTTGTTCACTGATTTGATGATTTACATATTTTTCTACTGAATCCATTTAAGCAGTCAAGGATTGTTCTCAGAGTTATTTGCTCAACTATACTGATAACATACCTAAAATTATCTAGGACTCTGAATTAGTTACTGAATTTTTAAGCAGGTGTGAAATGTTTGCTTCATTAGGACAAGTTGTGTAAATAGATACTTGTACTGGATTTCTAGCCTTGATTTTTGGTATGTAATTTCATGATCGTATCTTATCCTAGAATTCACTATCAAATAAGTTATCTACTCGCTGTTATAACTAATCATACTGTAGTTCTAGTAATGGAAATTGTATTACTAATATTATCTTCACGTTTTCATAAATGTATGCTAAAATAAAATGAGTCACTGTACTGTTTTAACCTTGTCATTAGTAACCTTTAAGCTTACTAAATTTGTTTTGAATTGTGTGACTTTGTGACACTTGTGCCTATTACATACAGATCTTATCCACTTATTTTGTTAGACTTATTTGATATTTTCATGGATTATCTAAGATTTAAACTAGTTTTTAGTTATTTTGCTTAGCAGCAGTCTGTGTATCTCAGTGCAAACGCATTTGTGTTTTTCCTTCATTTCTCTTTCATTAGCAGCTGATATTCAGAGCAAACTCTTGTTAAATGTATGATCTTTCCTTCTTACTGTCTACATTGATAGCCAAATATGTAAAACAGATGCTATAGTGGATTATTGCTTCAAATTAGAGATTAATACCATGAGGAACAGAAAGATGGCTTTCAAGCAGGCTTTCATATATGGCAAGCTCAAGGAAGAGGAACAGCCATAAATAGCAGAAGCGGGACCCAAAAATGAAATTTAAAGCAGACATTAGCTTTACAAGGTTGTATCACCTGAAGTCCTTTTTGTTTTAGTTGGGGTTGTAATTGTTAGTTTTATTTCAAGAAAAAAGTCTAAAGAGTAAACAATAACAGTAGCTCTTTAGAAGCCAAGTAGGTAGATGCTTACAGACATGATGGTAAATATTTGATTCTACAGACAGTTACTACGACTAAAACTTCTTCCAAAGAGCAATAAAGTAAAAGTATGTTCTGCAGCTTTCATGTAGTAAGTGTATGTAACACACCTGTGTAAGGTTTCTAAATCGTTTTATTTTGCTCTTCCAGCTCTCTTTTTATTCTTCCAGTTTTCTTCCTGTTTGACTCTCTTTAATTCTACCCAAGTAATTGTTTAAATTAAAAGCAAACATTAACAGGAGTAGTGCAGCCATTGTCTTTGGTGTGTTTTTTGCTTGCTTATTATTGATGCAGCCCTATAGTATATGTTTTCTCTATATGTAAGTGAACAGTTTCAAGATTTACATGTTAAAATCTTGCCTGTTGTCATCCACTGAAGATGCAAGCTAACATTAATATCAGACTTGAATGTTCTAAAATAGAAGTCTCATTAAAGTTACGGTTAAAGGCACAGAAAATGAAAACATTGTGAAGAAGAAATTGTAGATAGCAATATGGAATTTTGCTCAAAGGCACAATTATAGTTCACCTAAATCTCATGTTTAAGTTTTAGTGGGCAAATAAAGTGTATGTTATACAGTTTTTTAAATTCTTCTTTACTTTTTGCTTGCTTTGTGGAAGTTGAAGGACAAATATGTCATTTACACTATTACCTTACTGATACGGATTTTTAACGAGTTACAGAATATTTTATGTTCTTCAGGCTTTTAAATGCCTTAATTGTTGTTCTTCCAAGAAGGTCACAGACTTCTTTGGAAGCTGGAGTCCTTACTAGAATCAGTGGCATAAAAATGCTTATTATCGATGCTAAAAAGTGGTACAATGTCCAGTGCTTGCATGCAAACAAGATTTACATATTCTATCATGGTCTAGAAAACTTTGATTTAAAGAAATATCTAATGCCAAAGGTTTGGAAATGAGATGTAATTATGGAGCGCTGGGAACAGTAAGAACGGAACTTGTGAATGACTATTGGGAAGAGTTTACATGAAGTGTGAGAATTATCATTTATGGAATGATTTGCCAGTGAACACAGTGGTAGAGATGTTGCTTGTTATTTTAAATCTTAAATGGTATTTGCAGGGAGGTAAAGTCACGTTAATGTTGGGTTTTAAGTTCTTCAGTCACATAATGCTGAAATTTTCCTCTCTGTTTTAGTCTTAATTTTTTAATGGATTATTTTGTTTTGTTTATTAATATTGAGAATAGTCTTGTATAAGATCAGAAGTGAATTGGGATATTGATCACCTGTTGCTTCTTACAGGTACTGCTCCCAGCAGCTGGTCTCTTGCAACTGCAGGATGTGAAAAGGACTTGCTGTGAATTTTTGGAATCCCAGCTCCATCCTATCAACTGCTTGGGGATTCGTGCTTTTGCTGACATGCATGCATGCACAGATCTCTTGAACAAGGCCAACACATATGCAGGCAAGTTACCATTAGTGTAGCATATAGCTTGATATCTGTGCATGCGGGTACACACACATGGGTTCCATGCCCACCCAACCCCACCCAGAGGAAACCGAATTTGATCCAGGATATTGCAGACATGTATCTTCTGACAAAGAGTGCACCTGATATGAATGTCTAAGAGAAATGAAGTCTCCTGGCTGGAACATAGTTATAAGCACAAAGGGGCAGCATCTTCACAGCCTATCAGGGCCATACAGGGTCCAAGCAATTTGTAATCCAGAAAGAAGCTAGCTTGCTGTTTAAAATTTTGCACCATCACTTAGGGGAGGAAATCAGGAAAGAAGAATTAAAGTTCTGGCAACTGCCACAAGCCAAAGTCTGTAGGAAGTACATGGGGGAAGAAAGAAGACGAGGGCATGCAAGGGGGGCTATCTGTAGCCCCTGTACTGCACTGGCTAAGAAGCAAGAAACATACCATGAGTATTGTGTTATCAACTTGTCTTCTGAAAACACTACTCATCTAGCCCAAGACTTGAAATTTCCTACTATATAGGGTACCTGTAGTCTCATTCTTCTACCTTGACACCAAGGAGATAGAGGTGCATCTTCTAACTAACGGTATAGCTCAACCAACAAAATTTTACTTTCCTTGTAAAGAGCACTTGCCATTGGATTGTTTCACATTTTTTTCTGAAAAAACATGTTCATGCAATTCTTAATTTTATTACTAAAAGTACATTGTCATGGTCATCTTAAAGACTGTTATTCATATCTGTAAGAGGACTGGATCATGTCAAATCTTGACATTTTTGAAAATTAGGTTCTTGTTTTGATTGCTGTTGTGAATGAAAAAGCAATTCTGATTCTGTGATGAAGTAACAGTAGTGTTGTATGGGGGGGACAAGGGAGAACAATTATTCCTTTTTTCTTGATGCTGGTGAGGCCTCAGATAGAAGAATGCTGAATCGATAGATGCCAACAGGCTGAAGTGAATCCAAGGAAGTCTAACATGAACATATTAAGAAAACAGACTGACCTATGACAAAGACTGAGAGAAGAGAGTCCTTTCAGTCAAGAAACTAAAAGGCTAGGAGGATGAGAAGGAATGCAAATCTTCCTGTGTGTAAAAATGACTAAGAATGAGTAAGCTTAACTTGTGAGGTATTTTTAAAGTCGTTTCAGATATTAAGGAAAGATCTAACTAACACAGGTCAGGCAAGCTGTCTGTGGAAGTTACGGACTTTCCACTGTTAGGCAGCTGTAAAAAACCAGGTAAGACTAACTTCTGATTTAGGTTGATCTAAATCATGTCTGTGTGCAAAAACAGATGATTTGAAGTTCTTTCTAGGTTACATTTCTACTATTCTGTGAAGGCTAAAATCCTTTTTTTTTTTTTCTTTTTTCTTTATATTCCAAATACATTTTCTGCTGTTGGAAACTGATACACATGTAGTTTTAGAGACTGTATTACTAAATCGGTAATTTTTAACATAATGGATTAAAACCTTGTTTGACTGTTCTTGATGCCAAAAAAGGTTGTGAAATGTAGATGACTAAAAAGTAAGCAAAACATTGTGTAAGCTTGTAAGTTTGTAGCGTAACACTATGACCAAAGCTAAGGCTTTTAATTTGTTCAGGTAGCAATGATGTTACTGTTCTTTTGTGTGTAGAGTGCCTCGAGGTCTTGATGTTTGAGTCAAGACTGAAGACGTTACACTGAGGAATTACTTTTTAATGGAAGCTTTTTGTAGTGAACAAAAGAACCTCTTTTACAGGGTTTAACTTACTAGCCAGCGAAGTAGTATAGTTTGATTAGAGCTTTGGCAGTGAATATTCAGAGAGTAGGACAAATTTGTTTGGAAATTCAGAAGTCATGGGTTGTCAGAGGTTGAGTGACTCTCAGGCATGCCTCCTTACATGCAGCTTGCACTATCTGCCCAGTCACAGATCTTTTCCTGTCTTTTCAGTCTCTCTTGGATGTTTCATTTCTACTTCAGGTTCAGCAAAACCAAATTGCTTTCCATCTAAACACCTTTCCCTTCTCCCTGTCTTCCTCTGTCACTGGTGACTTCAGTGTTCCCCCAGTCATTCAGGTCTGTAAACTTGACAACTTTAACTCTGCTCTGCCATTTTCTCTCAGCTACTGAGCTGTGTGTTCCTCTATTTTTTTCTTCCCTCCCTACCAGATCTGCTCTACATCATGTTTCCCTTTTGGTGCAATGTAAATCCACCTCTGCCATAACTTCCTCTCTGTTTGCTAAGGTCATTTTACTACTTTTGCAATATTTCTTTTCCCCCTGGATCAAATTCCAACTTCTCATCCTTGGCTTTTCCAGTTCAGCAGAATTACTCTCACTTGAGTCTTTTATTTCATATCTCTCTTTACTACTTTTGTGCTTGGAACTAACCTCCTTTTTCCTCTGTAATCAAACAATCTTCCATTTCTGTCAAATTCCTCTAAAAAAAAAAGCACTTTTGTTGTCTATGCTTCCCTTTTTGTCATCATATTCTTGGAGTCTTGCTGGCCCATACCATGAGCTGCCAGCTCAACTCCTACTGTGTTTTTGCTGTATCTCTGTGGTGAATTTTAAAGCAATGCACACTCTGTTCTTACTCTTGAAATAAATATGCTGTGCATAGTCAGGGTGTGAGCTACTTCATTGCATTGCACTCTCTGCACTGCCTTCCTTAACCCCTAGCACTCTGGCAGGCTTAGTATGAGAGCAATACAGAAAAGAGAATTAAAAATGAAATATCCTGATAAGGCTGCAGAAAAAATTCATATGATTGTATTGCTTTTCATAACTTTTTTAAAATGTACAGTGACTGATTAGCATCATTAACAGTTAGTACAGACTTAAAACTGAAGATTTTCCTGAAATAGAGCGCTAAGTGCTTCATTTCATATGTCTAGGTCCAAATAATAGGTTTTTTATTGCCTTGAGTAATTTTAGACCTCATAAAAAGAAGGATTTTGATGAATGCTTTCAGTTGCCTTAATTCCTAGAAAATCTGTTTTCTGGTATTGTCCGTCCCCCCCCCCCCCCCCCCCCCCCCCCCCGGCACTTCCAGGAGATTATAGTATTTCTATCAGGAATGGATGTTTCAGGAAAAACAGAAGTGCAGCAAACTCATACAATTAGGTGTCTGTCAACAGAATCCTTGGTTGCTGTCTTAAACTGAGGTATACAAATCAGCCATACTCATAAGTTTTTAGTCTAGTGAAATTATATTCAAATTATTTATGTATCATTTAAAATAAATTAAAAAAAAATTCAAAAGCTATTCAGGTTGTTTTTGAAAGTACTAGCTTTTGTAATACTTACCTTACTCGAAGTTGTAATGTGTATGTGACTGAATGACTTTGTGATAATTGTATTTAAACTATTATGCAAAACAGTTCTAATTAAATCTTTTTGTCTTTTAGTAATATAATGCCAAATCCAAAAAGCCATTATATTTTTGACCTTTTATGCAATAGGAAGCAAGGTGTACAGTTATTAACTAGAGTTACTGTTCAGATATTTAGTGTTTTAGGGAACACATTTTGATATAGCTGTTGCTTAATTTTGAATTTTTTTTTTTCTAACTTCTGTTCTGACTATGCCTTAGTAACTTCTAAACTACTTCAATTACTTCTAAACAATCTTTGTTCAATTTAGTAGTTGAAGCTAATATTTATGTAGATTACTTTCTAGCAATATAAAATCTAAGACCCTGGCAAGACCTTGAGCGCAATATTTCTTAAATGTGTTTGAGAGCACAGGAGCTGGGTCTAACTTGTAACCCTCCCTCTCTGGGTCATTTGGTTCAGGCATTCTTTGCTGTGCTCGGAGAGACTCTGCAAGCAGGACACAGGCAAGTGAAAAGGAGAAGGAAGCTATTTGTTGGTCCTCCTGGGACTTGCAGGCTACTAGGCTGGGCACCGGCATGCTCGGTACTCCTGGTAAAAGCATCCAGGGAGGAAGGATTGGCCTTCATTTCTCGTTGGGATGGGCTGATCATTAGTCTTGCTGGATTTCTGTCTGCTGACTCCCTATTTTTCTTCTGTACAGTCTTATACCTTTTCAGGCCAATGTTTTTCCTCTTGAATTTTCAAGCTTCTTACTGCCTGTATCTTGGCCATCATAGCTTCTTTTCCCCCCTGTTCTTATCTCAAATGGCTCTTTGTACTTTGTCCAAGGCTTTTTCTTACAACTGAAAAATTTTTCTCAAAAGTCTGAGCCAAAGATATGTGGCTGTGCCATTTCAGAATTAGACCTTGTATCACAGACAGCTGAACTCCCAGGAGCAGATATTTCGGGATTAAGGCTCCAGAAACTAGAATGAGTACAGAAGAGGATTATTAGATTGAAAAAGCAGTGAAAATATTTCCCTGCTAGAGAAAATGAAAAGCATTTGGATGTTTAACTTCTCCCAGTCTTTGTTATACTTGCTATTTTGTATTTAGGGAAAGAGAGGCAGGGAGATATTTCTGCTAATAGACAATGATAGCATAAAAACAAATGGATGATGTAGATCAGAAGTTATTAGAAAAGTGAAACTCTGGAACTTCCTTCCAGCAGGAGTAAAAACCCAACTTTCATTAAAATTGGAGCTTCATAATCCTATGGTGGAGTTGGCTCTCCCGTAGCAGAGTGTGAGATTTTTATAATTTGAGTCATTTATATGCATCTATGATGCCTATAGAGAGATCTGAAAATAGTGGACAATTGATACAGATTACTTGGAATGAGCTTCTGCTGCAATTAAACTTTCTGAGATGCTACCTGTTCTTGTGATGTTCCAGAAAGCAGCTCTGCTCTGGGTCTCATCGCACTCGCATAGTCAGGGACTACGTACAGCTGAGGCCTCTCGTCCTTTTTCTGTGATGATTCCTACAAAGAGTATGTGGCATGAGCGCTGCTAGTACATCCTCAGTTTTAGTCTGGGATACATCTTACATAGTCTTAGAGGATGTTCACAAAATAATTTTTCCTGAGAATGTGGTGCATTTTATAGTTGTCAGAATGTTATGTACAACCTGAAGACAGATTGGTAAAGCCTTTTAATGAAGAGGGGTATGCCATCTTGGATTAGAGAGGCACTTGCTCAGTGCTTAGGCCTTGACATATTTCTTAGTTATAACCAAAGAATAATAATGTACTTCCACTCACCGCATAGGCCGGTACTGGGTTTGGAAACATTGGATTGCCTGTGGAAGAAGCGTCTTTTGAGGACCAGCTTTACACAGCAAACTTTCTTGGCTTTTAGCATCGTGCTGAGGAGATGTTGAAGAAACTTTTGTTGGGGAATCTTAGCATGTGTTGCGAAGCAAGAATTGCTGTGTTGTACTTAACAGTGGGATACAGCGTTCTTGATTCTGGTGCTCTGAGTCTAAAACTTTGAGCCCTGACTAGACTTGGAAGCATGCCTGTCTTCTGTAGACTATTCTTGTGTACATTTGTATGCATGAGATTGAAAGGGTGTAGTTAGCAGAATCGTTCTTATGATTCTATTCTGAGTAGCAATGTCTGTTGCTACGCTTCTGTTACCTTGGCTGCTGTGAATTTCATGGTGTTCTCAAAAGCAGTTATTTAAGCATAAAATTGACAAGTAAATCAGACTTTTTAAAAAATATAATTCTGCAGTGATTAGCTTCTGCTGGTTCTCCAACTGGCAGAGCTTGTATCTATCCTTCTGTAATAAGACTGGGGTTCCTGCTTGACCAGTGCCTTGTGTTAGGCCACTAGCAAAGACCTTTTGTCCCAAGTCAAAAAAAATCACAATGTGACATTGTGAATTGAAGAAAAAAATTTTAAAAACTAGTTCTTGCTAAATATTTTTGTTTCATCTGCTTGAGAAATTCTTTGTTCTTTTAAGTGAACGTAAGGCTTAGATCTTTCCAAGCTTCCATGCTCTGCATTGCTTTAAAACAAGAGGTTATCAGTTCAGAAAGAAGCTATGTTTCTGGAAAGTTCCAGCTGATTTTATAGCATTACCACATCAGAAAGATGCAGGTACTCTATTTAGTTTATAAAAAATATCATCTGTTTTGTCGAATGGAAATAGTTGGCCTAAACCAGACGAAAGACACTTATGAGACTCAATATATTTGATTGTGATATTTTGTTTCACACACTAATATACATTGGATTACTGTCATGCAAAGATCCAGGGAATATGAGGGGTTTTTCCTTTTCTTCCAGCTGCAGCCTCTGGCACTGATAAGCTCTGGCTGTGTTTTTCATATGTGTTAATGTGGCTTTAGAAGATCTTTGGGAGAAGATTTCTGAAAGTGTACAAAATGTTAAAAAGATTTCTGGAAATGGATATTAAGAGTCATCAGCTGCTGGAACACCTCAGAAAAATGTTAGAAAATGACAGAAGCCTGTTAATGATGGAACAGAAATTTAGGCAGTCTTCAACAATGTCATACACAGAGACAAACACTGACAACAGCCACTGTCATAAAACAAAAAGGAGAAGATGGCTTACAGGCTTTTATTTTTGGCCACCATGATTCTCTGAAAGGTTTTTAATCTGAGGGAACTTCAGCAGACCTTTACTTCTGTATTTGTTTATTCCATTTAGAAAAGGCAATTAAGCCAGAGAAGGTCTGACTGTAGGTATATAAATGAGTGAAATAGTGTTTGTGAATTAATCCAGAAATGTTTATAGCATAAAATGTCCTGTGCAGATTTCAGATGTAGCTTTCCTTCCTATGTAATTGAAAAGTATAAAGTTAGTGTCAATATCTTTATGGCCAGCAAGACTATGTGCCTTTTGGATAGAAGAGGTAGGTCAAGTGCTTACTGCTTCTTTAGTGTCAATATCTTTATGGCCAGCAAGACTATGTGCCTTTTGGATAGAAGAGGTAGGTCAAGTGCTTACTGCTTCTGTGTGCGTGCATAATACACATCTCTAGACTCATAATGAAAAATACTCAAAACGTGGGTAAAAAAAGCATTTACAGCTCCTATTATCTTCCTGTGCTCTCCACGCTGGCATCGTTTATTGTAGTTCCAAAGATTTTGTACTAGCCCCTTTCATGTTGTTAAGAACTTCCTTTTTGTCCTTTTAGTTTGTCCCTGAAGCTGAAGTCCCATCCTACTGGTACAGGGCAGACAAGGACAGATCTTCAGCTATTCAGATAGAAACGGTCTCTATTGGTTGCGAAAATGTGAAAATCTGTTTTTCATATGCAATTGGAACAGATATTTTAGAAATGTCCTAAAATGGAAGGGATTTTTTTTTTTAAAGGCAGATTTTAGTTTTGATAATAAAGAAGTAGGATTCTACTTGCTTAGGAAGTGGGAATTTGGGAGCCAAGCCTCGGCAGCTCCTAAGCCAGCTTGTTTCCAGGCTGCCTGACTCTGGAGCCAGCTGGCTTCAATGTCTGGGTAAAGTGTCAAGAAGCGGGGCAGGATTCCAATACGAATTTGTCAAAGTTGCACATTGTGTGGAAAATTCTGATTTGGAAAAAAGTAAGTATTTTATTCTCTCATGAAAACTTCCAGCCAGATAGTTCTATCTGTTTGCTTATCTAGGAGATGTTCATGAAGAAATAAGTATGTTACCTAATGCAACAAATAAAAACCAACCTAATTTGAGATTTTGCAGGGGACAGATGCATGAAATATTTAATCATCATCATAAGTTTCATGATGTTTGATGTTAATATCTCTAGATTATTGAAGCTTTCAGGATGCGAGCAATAATATCGGATAATACAAATCCTAACCCAGAAGGCAAAAAAATACACCCCCCACCCCCCCCAATATTATTTTTCGTTCATCATTATTGGAAAAAGAGGATCTAAGCGGGATTTTTGGAACTCTTGGTACTGAATCATATTAATTCAAAGATGCTGATATCCTCCTTGTTAAAAGGAAGCAAAAAGTTTGAATTTTATAAGCATTATTTTTATATATAATAAAATAATGCCTTCTGTCTTCAACACTTGAACAGCTTTAGATAAATTGCTGTTGGCACATTTTATTGTTTTTTTGGCATTTCCTTGTTCTTTTTCAGTTTCTAATTATTTTGAATAATCCATTTAGCTGTAATTTCAGTTGGCTTCTGCCAAAAGGTTATCTATCAATCAGTTAAGATGGTCTCCTTGACAACAAGAGATCTGGTTCTTAAGAGACAAGTGATTTCACCTTACCTCTTTTTTTGATGACTAAAACTTATACAGCAATCTACTCTCATATTTCTCTTTTTTTTTTTCCTGTAATTCCTTCAGCTGAGGATTTGTTTCCAGGTGTTGCTTGAGAACCTGAGCCTGTAGCTATTGACCAAGTAGTTTCTTTTAATTTCTCATTTTTTTCACTCTTCTTTCTTCTCTTGTCCACGTGCCTTGTTTTATGCTTTAAGCACAGAGGCTGACATCCAGTAAAGTAGTCTTAATTTTTGTTCAAGTACTGTCTTTTTTTTTCAGATTTTATTCTACAGTTCTCTTTCTAGCATGAAAACAGGAGACAGCCTCACATTCATTGTATTACTTTGAAAATTCTCGACTTCTGCTCTTCTGGTTTAGAGGCTGGATCTCTTCCTTTTTAAAAGTTGATTTAGATTTATGACATGCTCTAAAAAGCAAGGCTTTTATATATGAGTCTATAAAATCAACTAGGTATTTCCAGTTTATGAAGTGCATCCTGTTGGATGTGATCCACTGTTGGATCGGCTTTCTCAAGGGAAGATGAACAAGGCTTCTGAACCTCAGATTTGTTTGAGATTTGGATGAGCATTGCTTCCCCTTTCTGCTTGCTTCCTAACTCAGCTTCTGAGTAGTCAGGCATGCTGTTTTGTAGTACTGTCACTTGAAATTTGGAGTTTATCATAAAACTAATATATTAATTATATTATAAATATATTTAGAAATATATTATAAATACTTATTTCAATAAGCGTACCTCCGAAAATTCTACTTCAGCTTATGAAACTGCATATTTGTAGTCTGAAAAGTAAACAAACATGAAGATTTGTAAGGAGTGGAAAAGTAGTGGTGGTGTTATAAAAATGGATAGTATTTCTCCTTATCCTTTCTCTCCCATTGCCTGAAATACTGCAGAAAATACTACCTGTCCATCATAAAAGAATGCTGCAGATTTGGAGGGACTTGTAGTGGTAATGATTGCATGAATGAAAAGGCTGGTAGAATGAGGGACTGAAAAGGCAAGGACTGTCTACTTTAGAGATGAAGGCTAAAAAGGAATATAGAATAATGAATGATTTTGAGTGACAGGGTGCAGCTTTCCCTGTCATCATATTCAGCATTAGAACATGGGGATATTAATTGAAAACTGATTAATGGTAAACTGGGTGTTAAATTTAGATGTTGGGCTTTTTGTTCGATGAGACTGTGGGATTATTACTATAAGAAAGTATTAAAGTCAAGAATTTAACGGGACTTAAGGGGACTGGACTGCATCTTACTAAACTCATTGTTTAGTAAAATGTGGTTAAGGTAAAATATCCTTCTGGCTACCATTCTCTAATCTTTTATGGTTATAGTGAGACTTTTATCAGAGGAGGTTTTATTGTCATACTTTTAATATATATTCTTGGACTTTTGTCTGAAACAATTTGTACTGCCTGTTCCAAGGAACAGGATGCTAAACTAGATAAAGGACAAGAATTATACTGTGTTAGATTTGTCTTTTTTATGCTCTCTAGTCTTTAGTACAGTGCAAAAAAAGCTGTTGTACCCTGCGAAGTGACCTGAAAAATTTAGACTTCTTGATCTGGAAGAATTCAGCATTTAACTTTTTTTTTAACAGCTTAAGACAGTTTGTCAAGCATGTAAGCATGGAGTCTTAAGTATAGTAGCACTAGTGGAGCGTTAGAAAAGGCTTTAAAAAGTTCTTTAGTTTGAATATGTTTGATGACCTTTTTTTACTTATTCTGAGTGAATTCTTAAATTCCTGGTAACAGTTGTCCCTTCCAACTTCTGTTAAGAATAGCTGAAGAGGGGAAAAATAACAGTTAACTGGATGGAGCTACTTTTAAAGCAGCTGAATGGCTTAAAAAGCAATTTTAAGGAAGGGAGAGGACAACTGAATAACTGAACAACAACTTGATAAAGATACATGCTCTATGTTAAAAGAAAATGTCTGGTTCTACAACTAAAATGTTGAATTTTGCCAGTATTATTTAAGTTGAGGCATTAAAAAAAAAAAAGAGGAAAAACTACACATTGCAGAGATTGTGGTATGTAATATTTTTATGACGTTGGAGAAGCTCTGAGAGATGCAACAGGATCCAGACCTGTTGCTTGATTTGATCTACATTAGACTGCAAAACTGCTGGTTAGTTCTAATGAATCAGCCATTGTTCGTGTTGAACTGCAGGTTCAAAACATGTTTGTCAACAGCATAGAGGGCATATTCTTTTTCTGGAATCTTTTTTGCTGTATTTGTGTGTACAGAGTTAGCAAAATGGGATTTAAGTAATTGTCAAGGACAAGTACTCAGATGAAGGAATGCTGAAAATGTTAAATTGCTATGATTGCTACTTTTAGTATAATGTGTTTTAATATTTCAATTATTTTTTATAAAAGCTGTTTGTGAGACCAAGCTTTAAGCTATATAAAATGTTTTAAGTTAAGGTATTGCTTCTAGATATGACAAATTAGCATGTATTTTTACTTGTTTTCCTCTATTTTTTCTCTGCTGCTTTAATGCTTGTTGTGGGATGCACTTAGCACTGTATGTTAGAGTACTACCTTTCCTCCAAACAGAACAGCACTTTTCTGATGTCGTACTTAGTGAAGAATACCTCAACCTTGGTGTAGAGCAGGTGTGCAGTCTTATATCCAGTGACAAGCTCACAATTGCCTCAGAAGAGAAGGTAAGACCATCTGTATCCCAGTGTTCTTTTTATCCTTTTGCGTGAGAGTGCGAGCTTGCTCTTACTGCTCTTGCACACTTGTTTGGATGTGTTCTTTCTTTTCTCAGTGAAATTAGGCATGTATTGTGCTGATGTTTAAAGGATTTTTCCCCAAAGTGTTAAGGATTTTTCCCAAAAGTGATGTTGAAAATTAACCTCAATTCTTAAAAATCCTAAAACTGTATTAAATCACATAACCCTTTGTTCTTTGGAAAAAATGGAAACTAAATTAAATGGAAATTCCTTTTCATCTTCAGGCAGAACAAACATGCTGTGAATCACATATACAGGAGTTTGGTTTACCAAGGTGTAACTAACTCAAAAATAGTAGTTTGAAGAGCAAGCATACACCATCTACTAACTTTAACATCAGCAGGCCCACATAGGTATTAAAACTCTGTATGTATGTGTATGCGGACTGTTTAGCCCAACTGAACAAATGTGAGTTGCAAAGGAGATGGCTAGGTAGCTTGGTATAACCAAACTTGAGTTTGTGTTGGCTCACCTTTAGCTAGATCTCATTCTTTTAAAGCCATTTTTGAAACTGTGATCTTCAGTGGAGCCAGTGCATCTCTTTGAACCTCTAATGGTTTTCAGGTTGTAGAAGTATTCATTTTTGAATCCAGTTGTGATCAATTTAAAATATATTGGTTTTCTTTTTTCCAAAGAGTATATAGTTGTACTAACACCTCTGTTCAAATGAGGCTAAATTGTATTCAAAAGCATGTTTGAATACTGATTTGTATGGCTAGGTAGTGTTTCGTGTTAAAACCTTTTTGAAACTTTGATTCTCAGAACTATTTGCTTAAACTGCAACTAGCAAGGTTATGTTCCTGTTCCCATAATACCCTGAAGGTCCGGTTTTATCACTTTGATTTTGATATACGTGATGCTGCTTCTGTAGAGCATAATTAAGGTTTTAATGCTCTAGTGTATGATGAGCTGCTGTGCAATAGAGGAGAAACTAGGCCTGGGATCACTTCTTCTAGTAAGACTCAGTGATGATAAGTCATTTGAGTGATGATGTGGCAGGTCAGTTTTCCAAGAAAGGAAGTATCAGGATTGTAATATCACTGCTGCTGTGTTGTTCGTTTACCTAGTTTTATTGGATTTTCAGTATCAATGAAATTATTGTGTGCATTTTGTCAATGTAGTGCAGCTATCCTTGAAACACCAGTAGAGAAGTGACAGAAAAGAGACTGGCTACTACATCTTCAGAATTTTGTAGTGGGTAACTTATGGAAATAATGGGAGCTGTAACTGCTCTCGTCTTTTCTCATGTTAGGAATTTTAGTATAAGCAAAACCTGTTTTTGGAGGCACACTGATATTTTCATGCTACTGAATTTGTAAGTCAAGGGACTTGCATTTGTTTGTTTCCTGGAAGGTATTTGAAGCAGTGATAGCGTGGGTAAACCATGACAAAGATGTAAGGCAGGAGCTAATGGCACGCCTGATGGAGCATGTTCGGCTGCCTTTGCTTTCCCGCGAATATTTAGTTCAGGTAAGCAAAAAGGAATACTAATTCTTCTGCATGTGAACGTTTCAGTTTACTTTTTTAATGCCAGATGGATAATTTTAAATTTAAACAACAGAGTAATGTAGTGTGTTACTGATAGTAAAAATAGCCACCATTACATATGCACGTGCACGCACACACACAGTCAAATGAGGGATTGCCACATAGAGGATATCATATATAAGTAATTTATCTGCTTGGCTGACTACTTGTCATTCTACAGTAGTAATCTGAATGATTTAGCTGAGATCAGGTTAGCTTTCATTTTTAATATGATATTTGATATAACACTTCTTTTCATAAGTGAATTTTAAATTTCAAAATTGAATCTATTGTTTAAATTGGTTAGGACTTGCTGATAAAGGAAACATTTCTTTACCTGGTTCAGATATAATACATTTTTTCAAATTTTATAAGATCATTTTGAATATTTAGGTGTCAGGGCAAATATTTAAGGTTGAAAATACCAGTTCACTATTAGCATTGGTTAGTAGTTGTAGTAGCAGGTTGGTAGGTGTTTATTTTAGAAATTCTGATTTTGTGATAAGAATTTCCTCTACTTTTTGTGGTTTGTTTTGGGGTTTGTTTGTTTGTTTGTTTTGCTTTTGTGGGTTTTTATGTTTCACTTTGCTGTTGTGGTTTCTTATTGTTGTGGGGTGGTTTACTAGTTTGTTAATTCTTCTCCCCTACCTCCCCCTTGAAGTGTTCTGTATTCTCTGTATTTGAAAAGTTAAGAATGTGCTTGTGAGGAAGTGATTTACCTTGCCTAACACTGTTTCTTCTACTTAACTAGTAAGAGAATCAACATTTTTTTTTCAGTGACTGCATATTGCCATCACATAAATTCGTGTCTAACTGGTTAAACTACAATCTAAAAAATCAGAATAATCTGCATTTGTGTGATATAACGCAGGCTTTATTACATTTCAGATTATTTGTGTTTTACTTCCTTATTGTGCTCAGACCTTGTTAAACTTCTATTAATAAACAGAGAGTTGAAGAAGAAATATTGGTTAAGAACAGCAGTGCTTGTAAAGATTACCTCATTGAAGCTATGAAGTATCACTTGCTACCAACAGAGCAACGAGCATTGATGAAAAGCACTCGAACGAAATTGAGAACACCTGCTAGCCTTCCGAAAGTAAGACCCTTATTTTTCCAGTGTACTTATTTCTTCAAACTCCATTTTAACAGATTTCATGAGAACATGACCATCACTTGGGGTATTCCAATAAAAATTTTCATACCAAAACTATTTATCACAAAACTATAACCAATGATTAGCTTTATACTTCATACTACTTGTGATATAGATATTTTAGTCTCCCACCTAACCCCTACGCTCACAATCCGCCAGCCCCCCCCCCCAAAAAAAAGTCTTTTTAGTAAGTTCTTCAGCATTTGAAAAAAATACAATTATAGGCCTGGTGTTAGAGAAATAAGCCTGCTTCTTTAAAACAAACAAACAAACAAACAAAAAACAAAAAAAAAAACCCAAAACCCAAACCAAACAACAAAAAAACCCAACCCTAACAGAGACTGATGCTTCTGAGTTGGGGCATTTATTCCATTTTTAACTAAATACAGGCTTTTCATTTTAGAAGAAGAAAACAGAACAAACATCAGATATTATCTTCTTTCCAATGAAGTAAAGATGTTTTCTCATAGTACTGTTACGGCAAGTGCAATAATGGAATAGGAGATTCCATTCAGCAGATTTAGCACATTTCTCTCAAAGGAACCAGAGAAGGCTGTTCTGTGATGGATGGTCACAGTTCCATTGAACATCATAGATGGTGAATTCTCATACCTGACGTCAGAGTAGGATGTGAAGATACAGCAGGATCTGTCCCGTTCCTGGAAGCTCTACCTAGACTCTAATTGCTTCCTGCTTTTCTATCTCAGATGTTTCCTCTGGACACAATGATTACAAATTGCATGTATTTTTAAAAAAATGAATTTTGCCTAGTTTGCGAGACTTGTATTTCTTATTTAGGAGAACCGTCCTTTAATTATTGCTTGTACAGAAGCTTGTTTTATTTTTTAACACTTTTTTGATCTTTCAGGTTCTCATATATGCAAATAATTAATAAATATTATTATCTCCCTTTTAGTTGATGATGGTAGTTGGAGGACAGGCACCAAAGGCAATTCGCAGTGTTGAATGCTATGATTTTAAAGAAGAACGCTGGCATCAGGTGGCTGAATTGCCTTCCAGAAGATGTAGAGCGGGTAAATGATGCCTAATTTTTTATTGCGGTTGGTAATGCTTCAGAATTAAGGCATCTGTATAAAGCATTGTATGTTCTTTAGAATGGTATTTATATTTATCTGACAAGGCCTAAGCCTTGACTTTAGTGATCATCCTTAAAATTTGAATCACTTCCTAATCTGGAACAATACAAGTTTGATAACTTGATCTTAATTTGTGCTTCAGTTTGTAATCTCTAGAATAAACTGCTTTATTACCTCCCATAGATACAGAAGATAAATAAATTTAAATATTACTGCATTATAATAATGACTAATTTTACTATTAAAATACCTATTTATTATTAAATGAGATGAAGAATGTGAAGAAGTGACCAACTGATACTAAAGATATGAAAATGTGACCTTAAAGCAGCTGAGATATCTAAGAAAGAAGAAATTCAGCAGGCATGATATTCAGAAGTGTGAGCTGATAGCAACAAAAAGTGTCAGAACTTCTAGTATTTAATCTGAATGAAGTGTGGCTCTAAGACACTGTCAAAAGCCTGATAAGTGTAGCGAGTACTGTAAATTGTATCAAGTATCTGCATACCTAGGACACTACAGAATACCATGAATTGACTACAAGACTAAAGCACTGACCTTTCCTCCCCGTTTCCCTGCTCTAGGAATGGTGTACATGGGAGGCATGGTTTATGCTGTTGGTGGTTTCAATGGTTCTTTGAGAGTTCGCACAGTAGATTCCTATGATCCGGTGAAGGACCAGTGGACAAGCGTTGCCAATATGCAAGACAGGAGAAGCACACTGGGAGCAGCTGTATTAAATGGTCTTCTTTACGCTGTGGGAGGATTTGATGGAAGTACAGGTATTTTTGCCTTTATACTCTGCTGATTAGCTTTGACTACTCTTGACATAATTGTATCAAATTTGAATGTCTCTTTCCTGGAGGCTGCGATGAAACCAAGCATGAGGATACCCTGGCATCTTGTGGTGTGGAATGTGCTTTAGTGGTCACATCCTTCTACCTGAACAATGGACTGTTTGCTCCATCTAAGAGTTTAGTCTTAATGCCTAGTGAATGTTTGACAAGTTCCCTTTCAGTATTCCTTCTATAGACAGAGTCCTTAACTCATGGAAGATCTGAGCAGAAAAATTACCTGGTACCTTTTTTCCTGTTTGCATATGAAATATACCTCTGCATTTTCATGTACTGTAAATAGGATTACAAACAGCTTTCTCTGACCTGTGAGAAGGCTTTGGACATACACTGTTCATTCTCTTCACAGATGCATTAAACAATTTGTGCACAGATGATTCTTTTCCTTAATAACTATTACTGAAGTGTATGTAGGAGACAGCATTGTGACTTAATTAAAAAGAAAGAAAAAAAAATCAAGGGAAGAATTTTTCAGAGTTCCACAAAAGCTTTTATTAATTTGCCCATTTTCAGACACTAAGAATGGGTTGACTGTAATTGGCTATCTAAAGGACATCAGTTGTGCCTTTTGCACAGTAACTAACAGTCCTTAAAATGACGTAATTTGAATTTTCAGACAGGTACGTTTCAGAAGGTAGACAGTACGTTGCACCTAGATTTATAGAGAAAATAATGCTATATTGTCTTCGTAGGTTTATCATCAGTTGAAGTTTACAACTTAAAGACTAATGAGTGGTTTCACGTAGCTCCAATGAACACAAGAAGAAGTAGTGTTGGTGTAGGTGTTGTTGGAGGTAAGTTGACAAATGATACTAAAAAGAAGAGGGGGGGAAATGCAATCATTTACGCTACTACCTTTTCTCACTTGAAAATATACTTCAGATTTATGTTTTTGCTCAACCTTGTAATTCAAATAGTATGAACAATACATAATCGTTCTACTTGGTTTTGACCAGCTTATAGCATAGTTGTTTTAAATTTTTTTTCAGCTTCAACTGTGTCTGAGGCCAACTGAGGAAAAGCTCGCTAAGCATGCATGCTCTAGGTTACGCATGTCAGCAAAGCTGGAGAGCCCAATTACTGAAGTGATGACCTTATATATTGGTCTTTAGTGATGCAGCACTGCAGTATTGTCAACTGTTATCTGTGGCTGACTGCTGGTTGTATGCTGGGGATGATCTCAAGGACAGTGCCAGGAAAACTGATGACTTTCAAGTCAGCTTTGTGGTGAATAGCCTGGATGTCAATTGCACAATGCAGACCTGGGCTGGCTCTTGGATCTTAAAAGTTTTGGGCATGTGTTTTAACTGCATAGGAACCACTGCTGTTTCTGATCAGAAAATGCATACTGTACAAGTAATTTTCATCTGAATTTTAGATATTTTTGACACCTAGAAAGGAAGCCTATTTGCGAGCTTCCAATGTTGGACATACTTGAATTAGCTTGCTTTTGAACAATTCTTAATTAAAAACACAGTAAAGTACCTTTGTATTTCAGCAAGGCAATTCAAAACCTTTTGACTCACATTGTTCTTGTTAGATACTGGCTGCCTTTTACATCCTAAAAATGACAAGAACTATAGCATACTATATTAAACTATTTACAAAATAGAAACTCAATAACTGATTGACGACAGGTACTGATTACTAGCTAATTGAGAGAACGATGACTTGTCCTCAGCCCGTGTACCAGTATAGTCTGTGTGCATTAGAAATATGTAGGTTTCTGTTGGTTACCCTTCTAGGTAAGCTGTATGCTGTTGGTGGCTATGATGGGGCGTCACGTCAGTGCCTTAGTTCAGTAGAATGCTATGATGCTAATACAAATGAGTGGACCTACGTTGCAGAAATGAGCACTAGACGGAGTGGAGCAGGTGAGTGGACAAGAATCAGCTATCCTTGTAAAACTGAAACAAATTTGCAGTTTTAAAATGTATGTAAAAATATAAAAGGTAAGCTAAAGTCTGAGTCTTATGAAATGTGTTAGTCTTAATGCCTGATATATTGCGGGTTATAAACACAGAACTGTCCTACAGAGTAAGATTCAGTCTGTTAATAGTAAATATCTTTCCTTGCTTTTTCACACTTTTCATATTCCTCTTTTTTCCATAACTTCTGATGTTTTTAACACCCAGATTAATATGCATGGATTGTGACAATCAATTTAACATCACCTAAATACTGAAGTATCAAAGTCTACATGGCCAGGATGAAAAAATGTCATTTCTTCAAAGATGTCTTTGCCAGTGTAGGGATTTTTCTAATAGCATTTTCAGGTTGACTTTACATGTGAACTGTGACTAGATTTCCACCTCTTTGGAGGATGTGTTCTGCATTCTGATTCACTGCAGGAAATTTTGTCCTTGTTCATTCTTAAGTTTATATTACTGGTTTCATCCTATTACTTCCACTTATGTACCCTTTGTTTCATCTTCAGTAATTCTTCTCATCACCTGGTGTTTACATCCTTTGGATATGTATAGGCTACTACATGTTATCCTTCCTTATCATTTAGCCAAGGTACATCCATTTATTTCTTTATAATCTTAATCCCTTCTTTATTTTTTTGTGGATTTTTTTTTTCCTCCTTGTGATTCTGAGTATGTATATTTCTCTTTAAAGACATCAAAAGTGCCTGTGGTATTCTGCTTTTGTTTAATGAAATGATGCTTCCACAGCTCCAAACTGACTTTAGCATTTTCATTATCTATTTGTATTATGGACTCAAATCTCATTTACTGTTCACTGTCCTCTATTTGTCTTTTGGTATTTCAGGTTTTTTCAACTCGCAGAAGTTGTTTTATTTCTCTAGATGCGTTCCCATGGACTTTTTCAAGTCAAATTGCATAATATTATTTTTCTATGTTTATTTTTTTAGTTGCTTAAGTCACTTTTCTGCCAAGTACTCAATGGTGCTTTTTAGCAACACCCCTCAAATATCTACTGGTGATTGTGTTAACGTGCTTCATAACTGGAAGAGATGTTGCTACAAATAAAACTGGATGGACTTCTAGTATGCTCAGTAGATGATTAACAGTTATCCCAACTTTTCATCTTGCCTTCCATTATTCTTTATTAACTCTGAACAGTCTTTAATCTGTATAATGGTGTTTAAATTAAGTCCAAATTATTTCAAAAGAATATACAGAAGTATTAAAATCATTACTAAAATGAAGATACTTAGTTTGTGATACTTCCATTATACCCTCTGAAAAACAGCAAGTTGATATGTCTCTTATTGCTAAAAGTAATGTTTTGATTGTGTTTCTAAACTAAAACTATGATGTTAATGAAGGAAACATGATACACTGTATCTCAAGCAAACATAGTTGTCTTGTGAAACTTCCAGTTACTCAGTCTGTGCACCCTGGAAGTAAATTCTGGATTAAAAACTGGCCAGAGTTGCACTAAGGGTACCATTAAATACTCCTGTCTAATATTGGCAAGTTTTGAGGAAAATATTTACATAAAATGGGCAAATTACAAGTATCATTATAAAGACAAATAGTGTTGGTGGGTTGTGACAAAGCTTCATTTTGCAATCTGCCTGCACACCCATTTTATCTCAGCAGTTTTTTTTTTAAACACTGTTTTTGCAAACTATTGTGCTTATAGCCTATTTATACACTAGATATTTTCAGATCTTTTTTTAAAAATGTTGAAGTACTTCTATAACTCTGAAATTTAGTGCCTTAGACACACTAACTACCAGGATCTTTCTGCCCCTCTCCTCCCTCCCCTTGTCCCAGAGTTCAGGACTGTGTTTACTCAACTCTCTGCTGCCTTTTACCTTGTCCTCTGATTAAAAAAAAAAAAAACATGGAGAGGAAAAGTAAATGTAGTCAGTTATTTCAGATTCATAAAATTGAGTAAAATAATAAACATTCTTCTGTGCCATTCTGTTAAATACATGGAAAATTATATTTGTGCGTGGGGGAGGAGTGGGTGGTAATGTGAAAATCATGACTATTGATTGAGCTTGGCTGTAGCAGCCAAATATCCAAAACCACCAGAACTGTTTCAACTGGTGATCAGTCCTGGTGGTGGTATGGGTGCTAACTAAAGAGAATTTTGTTCCTGTATTAAATCTTTGGATCTCTGGTCATCTCAAGGAACTTAAGCCTGTCTCTTCTGTTCCTGCTGCTTCAGCTTCGTTCAAAAGCAACTTCAGAGGTTAACCCTCAGTTACTCTTCTTTAGTACCAACTGCTTCTCAGTTAATCAATACAGGGACAGATCTGTTTCCAGCAACATATTGGGATGAGGAACTTCAGATCCAGATATAGGCCATTTGGGAGGGATGAGAGATATAAGACAGGGTCCTGAAAAATGGGCAGGAAAGAAAAATAACAAAGAAAGGAGAAGTCAGAAGACGGCAACAAGAGGATACAGACGGAAGGAGCAAGAAATAAGGTAGGACTTGGAAACTGGGTGTGGGATTAAGGGAAAATGAAGCACCAAAGAGGAACGGAGGACATTATTAAAAATAAGGAGCTATCAAAGAAAAAATCACAATGTGGCAGAGGGAAAACTTTACACACTGAATAGGAAGGTCAGTAACTATACAGAAAGCCTGGGTGGGGGGATTTATATCGCATCACATATTTAAACTAAAAATCTTAGCCCTCCTTCTAGCTCTGTAATGTTTAATCCTACAAAAGATGAATGTTGTATTATCCTGTCTAATAAAGTGTGATCAGAGTGGGAGAAAGAAAAGCTGTCACACTATACTGTGACATGATAGCTAGAAATAATAGCAATAAAAGAGGAATTAAATTAACTGGGAAGGATATGGGGAAATGTTAGTAGTGAATATCACTGATAAAGCATTAGATAGCATGATTTATAAACCAGTGTCCTATTTCTCAGATTTGCAGCACCAATTAACTCTTCCATGTTTCCTTCCTGTCTTCCTTTAATTATTAAAATCTGTCTTTTAAAGAAAATTTAGTTATTTCAGGAGGAGTCGTTTCTCTCCTGGTATAGGAATGGCTCTTACATACAGTATCAGTGATATGTTTTCAAAGATATTTCAGCTGGCTATTAATGTCTCCGGGTTCTCTTTTTTTTTTTTTAAACCCAGTATTTTTTTTTTCCTGAAGGACTTAACTGATCTTTTGCATTCATGCTTGCTGTTTACCTTTTAATAAAGATTTTAAGCTGTGCCCTTTTCATGGAACCCTTTAAGAACTGTATTTGCAAATCTGTATTTCAGCTTTGAGTTTCATAATCTTAAATGTGACATATATTAGATTTCCCAATGTACTTTCATAGTAGTGTTTTTTCAGTTGTCTTCATGGTCCATCACTCACAAGTTTTAATAAAAAAAAAAACAAACCTACATTTCTGAAATCTATTATGTTTGGGTTCTAATAGTGCATTATAAAGTGAGCAATAAATAAACAGGCCTTCCTTTCTGCTTCCCCTATTACCATCTTTTCAATGTGTGCAGCCCAACTAGCAAGTAGGTATAGACTAGCTTTATTTATTCCTTCATCCCAAGCTTACAGATTGATAAACTTTTGTTGTAAAGTAAAGGACACCCTAGGAGTAAAGAAGACCCTTTAATATCCTTTTGGATATTTTGATAACTGAAGCTTGGTTCAAGGAAGCTCGGTGGTGTTCTCCAAATCCTGGAGGAGGAAGGTGCTCAATCGAACTGTTTACTTTTGTTTCATATGTATGTTTACAAGGTATTTCAACACTTCAGTGGAAGCATCCCTATTATATAATGTCTATCCATTCAGCTTTTATCCTCTGTACTGCAGTTTTTACTTTCTAAAAATTCACTTATGCTTTATCATCTTGTCAGATTTCTGTTATGCTGGCTGAGCACACTGTCTCATTTACTGTCACTTCTAATTAGTCCTAAATTCCAACAATCCTCATTTTCCCGCACATCGTTTTTTGTCCAAAATTTTCTAAATCTTCTGTTGCAGAACAGCTCTGGTCTTTGTATGCTGCAATATGGTAGATGGGCATGCAAGACATTTTATCGGTGTCTTGCTGTAGTTACTGTCTTTTTGCTTTAATGCATTCTGAAATAGTTCCTAACATTGACTGGATGAAGGATTTATGTTAGTGGACATAATATTTGTAGTTTTTCCTTTGTGTCAGTCAAACCATTCTCTGGTTAATTTTGAGTATTTTCATATGTTCACAGGTGTTGGTGTGTTAAACAATTTATTGTATGCGGTAGGAGGTCATGATGGTCCTTTGGTAAGAAAAAGTGTTGAAGTGTTTGATCCCGTCGCCAGTACGTGGAAGCAGGTTGCAGACATGAACATGTGCAGAAGGAATGCAGGTATATGCAACAATTACTTTAAAATAGTGGTAATACCACTTGGTGTAAATGGCACGTTCCTGGATTTCCGCTGCTTTCATGATGTCGCAGAATAGAAACCATGCTTTTATGGGGTGAGCAAGCCACTTGCTAATGTTCATATTGGTTTCCTGTCTTTTTTTAGGTGTTTGTGCTGTAAATGGTCTCTTGTATGTAGTTGGAGGAGATGATGGTTCCTGTAATTTATCAACAGTGGAATATTATAATCCAACAACTGATAAATGGACAGTTGTGTCATCTTGTATGAGTACAGGAAGGAGCTATGCAGGTAATGTGTATAATTTTTTTTTTTAAACAGACTTTTTACAGTATAACAGCTAGCATAAGAAATTTGACAAAGCATCCAAACAAAGTCCTGTCTAAGGTAAAACCTAAGATACTAGAATAGGTATGAAGAATCTGATGGTACGTTTTGAATGATGACTTCAAGTGTTCACTACAAGGAAAAAAATGGTATTAAACTGTACTCAAGAGGGATTTAACATTTAAGTGGTGAGTCAGAAAGATGATTCTGATATGACCAGTCCTTTTTTTAACAAAAGATTTGCTTCTCAATCTATGGGGGTCCAATTCAGAAGTTCTTTGGGATTTGATATTTAGAAAACAAGAGCTGTTTCAGGAATCTTTTCCTTCAATAATTGTAGTTTCTCAAATGAGTTATGTAAGTGAATGTTAAGGATATATTTCACTGATAACAAAATTAAAGTAAGTTTGAGTAATGGCAAGTTTTTTCAAGTCACAGAAACTTTCAGAACTTTGCACTGATTCAGACAACTTTGTCAGAGAGAAATTAGGGAAAATACTAACACTGATGCTGGTGCACAGTTTTATGATGTTACGCTAGTTACAAGGTATTATATTAAAACTTTATGTTCATATTCTTGAATTTTTTAAAATACTACCTTAAGATTTATGCCTTTTTTTTTCTTCACTCTAGGTGTTACAGTTATTGACAAACCATTATGATCAGTAAAAGGATTTTCAACTTGATTATGCACTAGAAGCAGTCTTCAACAAGTGTATTTGAAGTGACTGAGTAACTAAGCACTTCTCTACTTGTAGCTGCACCTTGAGTCACAGTGGAAGATGTGACTGTCTACAATTACAGATGACGGATGATGAAGATTACTCTAGGTAGAAGCAATGCGTAGGATTATTCTGCAGTTGAGCAGAAGCTGACTGAACTTTTGAAGTCTAGTGGACCATTTTTTTTTATTGCAAGGTCTTAAAAAAAAAAAAGCCACTTTCATAAGGACTGACTTACGTCAGTCATGACTGAGAAAGAGATTGTCAGTGAAGAATGGTGTGTATTCTGGTGAAAGTAAATTTTTGTCTTATTTTTTCCAGAGACTAATAAATATATTTAAAGAAATGAACCGTCAGTCTTCATAGTAGATATTGAATCCCACCTCAGTAATTCAAGCTGGCATGGGGTAAATTTCTTTCCTTTTATAAAACTTTTGTTACGTAACTATACTATGTGCATATGTTTGTGTGAGCATAAGTTGCTTTCTATTGAAATTCTTCAAAACCTGATTTTACTATTTATAATTTGGCACAGTACTTTGAATATGTCAGTACTATGTTGTAAAACAGAGTTGTATTTTTTGATATGTAACAATGCTTAACACTACTAATTCCCACTGAAGGAGACCAGAGATAGTATAACACTTCTTGAACAGGTGTAATTTCAAGATCTTTTTAATAAAAATGTTGTCTGTACTTATGATTTTTTTTTTTTCTGTTCAATTTTGGTCACATTTAGATGTTACTTCTTTCTTAGCTTTTTATCCAAAAGGTGATTTGGCATGAAAATAACTGAAAATTTATAATGAATGTATGAAATTGCATTGAACTTGCATGGTACTAAGGCCTATTTATGCGTGTAACCTTAGGTTCTATTAGCTAATATCTGAATATACTGTATGTGGCCATGCTTATAAAGCAGCTCATTTTTATTTGTCCTTGGATGGCCTCCTTTTAACATGACCAAAGTTATTGTCATATTTGAGACATTTTCTTCAAATAAAAGTTTGTATATTGTTTCCTAATGCCAACAAGTTGCTTAAAACTGTTTCTCAATACAAGTCTCAAACCAAATAATCTTGACATCAGTGAAGGGGGGGGGCTGGGGGGGTGTGGGGGGGAAGCTGGTGTTCTTAAGAGCTGAATGCAAGCAAATTGAAAAGAATTATTAAGGTTTAGGGAACTGGTCATGTAAATATCACTGGTTTGCTGCAGGGTCTGTTTCTGAAAGCTTTGGTTTTCAATTAGTTAAGGTAGTGGCCACCTCTAAGTTCCGGTGAAACTGTCTGAGCTGTGAAATTAGCATAACAGCTGAGAGCTAACATAAATGGATGACTGCATTTTACTGTTGGTGTTGCGCGACGCACTGTGGGTTGAGGTAGCGGGTTTCGCTAGAAACCTTTTACTTGAATTGCAGGTTTGTATTTGTAGAATTTTACCTGGATGATGGACGTAACGGGCAGGGGGAGCTCCCCTCGGCAACGATCGTTCCCCTCGTACCGGCCGCCGCCCCGGGGGCCTCGCTCCGGCTCCCCTCCTCCTCTCGGCAGCTTCTGCGGCTGGTCACGCCCGGGTCTGCCGTGCGGAGACGGGCGGCGAGGGCCCGGCGGGGTCCCGCCGGCGGTGCCGGGGCGGCAGCACCGCGCAACGGCCCCGGGGCAAGGGAAGGGCGGCGCCCGCCTCTGCCCACCTGAGGTGCCGCTCTCCGCCTCATCACGTCTATTGACGTCACCCGGCCTCCCTCCCGCCTCATTGGCCGCGCGCCGAGGTCTCACTATCCTCACTCCACCCCTTCAGCCAATCGGTGCGCGGGCCCCGCGGCTCCGTCCCGGCCCTCCTCACGCCTGACTCTCCGCCGCTGCCGCCCGCCAGCCAATGGGGGCCGCGCCGGCTGTTGCCGCGCCGCCAATGGGAGGGCGCACTTGAAGAGCCGGCGACGCCGGCGGTTGTTACTCCTGCGAGGGGCGCGGGCGCTGCTGCTTCCGCCGCGGCGCGAGGGGCCGCCGCTGTCACCCAGGTGAGGGGGCGCGCGGGCGCCGCCGCCGGGGGAGGCCGAGCGCGGGGGAAGGCGGCCGGGCGGGCGCGGCCTAACCCGGGGCTGCCCAACCCGGGGCTGCCCGTGGCGTTGCTCCATACCGGGCCGGGCCGTTCCCCTCGTCGTCGCCGCCGCCGTCCCCCCCCGCGAGTGGGCGGCGTGTGGCAGGGTCTGTCCGCTTCCTCGCAGGGTCCTCGGACGGTCCGGACGAGCCTGATCCAGGCGCAGCCTGGCCTCTGGTCCCTCGGCTAGCCGGCTGCTTCTTCGGGAGGGTAAGCGGCCTTGCGTGCCCATCGGTTCAGGAGCTCGGGCTGTAAGCTTCCTTGGCGCCTGCTGTGATGTAGTTACCGTCAATAAAACGGCATCTGCTATGATGCGTTTGCCATTAATAAGAAACGGCAGCATCTCGATGCTGTCGTAAGAAAGAAAAACGATAACTAACGTTGTTGGATAGTGAGCTGGGTGCGTTGTTGATGTTGGACCTAGTCTGAGTGTATCAGCTTGGGACCAACCAGCGTCCTCGGGCCTGTGAATTGCACGTGTGTTTTAGAGTGGAAGATGGACCTGTTAGAGGGTGTCCAGAGCAGGGCCATGAAAATGATCGGAGGACGCATTGCCTATGGAGAGAGGCTGAGAGAGTTGGGGTTGTTCAGCCTGGAGAAGAGAAGGCCCCAGGGACACTTTCAGTGTATAAAGGGGGCTTATAAGAAAGATGGAGAAAGACTTTTTGCCAAGGTCTGTAGCAACAAGACAAGGGGCAGTGGTTTTAAACTAAAAAAGGGTAGGTTTAGATTGGGCATAAGGATGACATTTTATTACAATGAGAGTGGTGAGACACTGGAACAGGTTGCCCAGAGAAGTTGTGGATGCCCCATCCCTGGAAGTGTTCAAGGCCGGGTTAGATGGGGCTTTGAGCAATCTGATCTAGCGAAAAATGTCCCTGCCCATCCCAAGGGGCTGGACTAGATGACCTTTAAAGGTCCCTTCCAACCCACACCAACAAGCAGCCTACTCAGTGGAAATGGCAGAAGTTTGGGGCACCTGTGGGAACGCTGCCTCTATGCTTTTGGGAGTTGTGATGAAAACTCCATTACTTATGGAAAGGTGGATTGCCTCAAGCCAGCTGCAGTCTAAAGGCAGTCTGCTGTGTTGATGTAGTTTGCATGGGTCCTGGCTCACTGCTATGAGAAGAATGAGGCTGGATAATCAAGAGATCATGGTTAATTTAATTTCTAAATCTGGTTTGCACCTTTCTGTGCTCTTTTAGTATAGAATACAATTATCCTGCAAAAAACTGGAAATAAAATGGGGTGATAGTTAATATTTCTTTATCCTTTTGCTCCTTTAACCTAATCTCAAAACTTGAGAGCTGTTTGCCTCTCAAACCAATCTTAAGCTTTGTTCTTTTACACTGTTCTGTAGAAAGAGAATCTGTCTTTCCCTTCCTTTCCCTGTTTGTACTTTAAAACTAGGTGACAACTAACATGGGTAATGGGTTTTTTTCTTGAGATTAACTGCTGTTTATTCAATTTTTCTCAAAATTTGCAGGTTACTTAGTGACAACTGTAGAAGAACTGTAATTGTGATGTTTTATGTTTGAACGATGGCAATGAACGACAGCGTTAATATCTTGAACTCTGCTTATCTGGCGGTGGAGTATATAGACTCTTTCTTGCCTGACAATCCCCTGCAGCAACCATTTAAAAATGCCTGGAATTACATGCTGGATAACTACACAAAGTTCCAGATTGCAACTTGGGGATCACTTATAGTTCATGAAGTTTCATATTTCTTGCTCTGTGTACCTGGATTTGTCTTTCAGTTTATACCGTACATGCAAAAGTATAAAATTCAGCAGGTAAGACAAAGTTGTGAACTACACACTTTGTGATTTGTCTTTGAACACGTGAAGTAGAACATATAACTGCAGTATCCTACTTTCCAATTTATATGACCCCATTTCCTCTATCACTCGGACATCCTGGAAGTGACAGAGCAAAATTACAGTGTGAGGAGAGAAAGAGAAGGGGATTTGGGGGAAGGAAAGGAGTTTTTTCTGAGGGAGAGTATCGTTTCCACCATAGTGGTATAGGGAAAAAAGGGTATGTCACTCTTCATGTTAGCAAAGTTATATTTATAGTTTATATGTCAGCAGAGGAAGGTGTAATAGAATCATAGCATCTGGTAGTAGAGGTGTGTCTTAGTATTATAAAAGAATTACATGGTGTGCTTATTTAATAGCAAGTTTCTCTTTCAAAGTACCTGTGTGCACACCCTCTTGAAAGGATTTTAAACTATTTTAACAGCGGAGAAAGCACACTCCTAATTGGTAGTAGGGGCATATCCAGTATCTGAAGATGATTGTTTTCCCCCAGTTCATTGTAATATGAATTGGAAATTAATAATACCAGCTTCTGAAATTACTACAGTACTTGGTAAAATGTCTCCCTGCAAAAGCTAGATGTTTTCAAGACAACTTATTTCTTCACAAGCATATATCTTCAGCTTCTCTTTGTATTATTTTAGCTGTGGAAATACATTCTGTAGTGTGAAGAAGAAAAGCAAGCTCAGATTTGTGTTAAACTGTTGAATATGAAGTGTTCCTGGTAATCATAAACATAAGAAGAATAGTTTGGGGCAACTGGCAAAGATGACTTCTGTTAAGAGAGGCTTGCTTTAAATTTTACAGAAAGCTACCTTAGAAAATCAAGAGGTTTTGATGAAACTGAATCCAATCCCATGTAATTTGTATTGCCTGAGTTAATTTGTATTATTGGAGGACATGCTATCTGTCTTCCAAGGTGAAACGAAACTGCCTCCAAAGTAATTTTTGCAGCGCTTCTGTTATGTGCAATAGAAATATGTAACACAACTGACTCTTTTTGCTTCTTCTCAGGATAAACCAGAAACATGGGAAAAACAGTGGAAGTGTTTCAAAACACTCCTCTTCAATCACTTTTTCATTCAGCTTCCTATGATTTGTGGCACCTATTACTTCACAGAGTATTTTAACATCCCATACGAGTGGGAAGAGATGCCTAGATGGTAAGTAGATTTTTCTCATTATGTGGATGCTGAGTTACATACAGTTGGAGGCAGAATATTTAACAAATAGTGTCGTCAACTCTAATAAGCAGTAATTTTTTGGCGATGTAAACTGTGTTTGCTTATCTTGCTTCTGTTGATACTTACCTGCTATAAGAGCTAATTAGAGCTTTCTAGATTTTTTTTTTAAATGGCCCCAAATTGTTCTGATAGCTAGAAGAAGGGGGATTAGGGAGGAGTTTATGGAAGCGAAGCAAGATTCATGATAGCATGGGTTAAATATTGGACTTCCTAGGGGTTTTTTTATCCAAAATTTTTTGATTCCTCCTAAGTGTTTCTTCTATCCACCTTGTTTTATATCATTGCAGCAGTGTGTTCCTCAAGGGAGAGAATGTACCACCTGCTTCACATTCTCCTTTTTTTGCACTAAACTGATACACTTTTAAACAAAGCTGAATTAGTTACAAATGCCGCCTTCTCCAGAACCCCCACCCCTATAGCAGTTCTTTACAACAGAAGGTCATCTTTCCTGGAAAGCTATTTTCTATCTGGTTTAGATAGCTGATGTAGCTCTATGTTTTTATATCTAGGTCTTACACAGTCTATGGGTGTCCTCTATAGACTGTGTAACATTGAAATGACAGCTTGTTATACTGCATGCTAACTCACTTCAGCATATCAACAGATGAGCTGACAAGCACAATAGCCCTTCTACCTGGTAATGAATACTTTTAGTATGTTAAAAAGGTATTGTTTGTTACTCAGTAATAGGCATAAACATTTCCCACCCTTACTAGCATATAAACTATTTCCTCTTTCAAGATTGTGTACCTGCTACTATATTCTATAACTAATAGCTCTTCTGCTTTTTAAAGGTATGTTCTGGTTGCCCAGTGTTTTGGATGTGCAGTGATTGAGGATGCCTGGCACTATTTCCTGCATAGATTGCTTCATCACAAGAGAATATACAAGTATATCCATAAGGTTCACCATGAGTTTGTTGTATGTATTACTTGATTTTTTAAATAGTTTTTAGTATATGCTGTTTCATACAACTTATTTAAATGTGTTATTTGAAAGACTGAAGAATTTTGTATCCCTCTGACAGTGGGATAGATGTCTTTTCTTGAGCTCATTGTCAGGAACAGTCATCCATTTTGTTTCTGAAAACACCTTCTGTAATTTTATTTCATTTAATGGGAATGAAAGATCAGACTCTTGCTAAAGTTTGATCATATCTGTTGAGCTAGGTGAAGTAGGCTTTTAAAAGTGTATTTATAGGTCTCATTGTTAGGGGAGGGGAAACTGTAGGTTTCAGGTTTTGATTGTTTGTCAGTTCTGCAGCTACGTAGGTTGTTATCCAGAGCATACTAATCCCCAGAACACGATCCAGACAGGCAGCTCCTGCACGGCCTGCATCTTTGAATCATATGTGAAGCATACTTGATTCAGAGAAGGATTATAGCTTTGTTTGTGTGCCTCTGGAAGCAGTAGAACCAGCTGGTGATCCTGCATCCAGAGCACAGTGCAGTACAGGGATATTTTGGGTGGTTCCGCATTTAGTGGTGTTGGAGCTGACATTGAGCACAAGGTAATGAGCCAAGCTTGACTGGAGGTGGCACTGTTCTGAGCCAGGTAGGGTCCAGCAGTGCTTACACCTTATAATTAGCATAGCTGTGTTTAGATAGCACTGTCTCTGGATCACAGAAGTCAGTGCTACTGTGTTTGTGTACTGCTGTGTTTCAGTGTATAACTTATACTGTGCCTAAGGTAAACTGCAAGCTACTGGGTCGGGGGTGGTTTATACAGGCTGCTAATAGTAGAGAAGCTTGATATTGATTGATGCGTGCATATGTATGTACATCTGCAGCAGCAGCAGCTGCTGTTTTCCTCTTGCTCTTGGCAGCCCCTTGGGTCTCTAGCAGGAGCAGCTTCTGGCCATTATTCTTGAGAGTGGTTAGCAGTTCACACAGAAGTGATCTGTAGGCTGATGGCTGTTTCACTAAAAAAATTTCCCTGATAGTAAAAGGTGATGATTTTAAAATTACCCTTAAGCCAAAGTGGATTTTATTTTTTTCTGACAATAAAACTTAAAACTTTCAGCATTAGGTTAAAATTTTTTAAACTGTTATCTTTGTATGGTGTTCTACTTTTGAAAACTCTATGGAATGTCTTTTCTGGTAAACCAAATGTAGGAATGTCTGGTGTGTGTGTGTGTGTGTATGTAAAGGAGAGAAAATGTTTTATTTCAATCTCAAAATAACACTTGAATGGTATGAATTTATTTTAAAAACTTCAAAGATGAGGGGCTTTTATTTTTATTTTTAAAAGAAATTTCTAAGTGAATCCTAATTCTGAGAATATTTTGGCTTCCTTTTTTCTTCTGCTTCCAAGACTGGAGGTATAGCAAAGGTGATAGGAGCTTGCCAAACACTTTAATATTCCTGAAATAACGCTTTGGCCTGGGGTAATGGTAAGCCTAAATAAAAGTTTTCAACTTTTCAGCTAGTAGTGAAGTGTTTGGAATCACTAATGGAATGATAATCCTTATGACCTTGGAATACAGTTTTCTGTTTTTCCAACGAGGAGCTGAACACCTATGTTAAGGCCCGTGCTCAATCACACTGTTTTCTTTACCCACAACATCATTCCATTTGTCCTGTTGTAGTCTTTGGGGTAGTGGGAAGGGGAGAGTACCACAAAATGGTGATTCTGATTTGGGGGTATGTAAAATTGAAAATGATGACTGTTTTCTTGTCTGTTATCTCTTTCTAGTCTCCATTTGGAATGCAAGCAGAATATGCGCATCCGCTGGAAACACTTATTCTTGGAACTGGCTTTTTTATTGGAATTGTTGTTTTCTGTAACCATGTGATTCTTCTGTGGGCATGGGTGATATGTCGCTTGATGGAAACCATTGACGTACACAGGTGAAATCCTCATTGCTTTTTAATAATTGCTTTTTCTCTTCTCCCTAAGTCTGTCTCAAACTTACCTGTCTCTCTCCCTGAGATTTACTGTTTATTTTTCACTGAAATACTTCTATGTGTCTTGCAAAGGATGACACAACCTGAACAGTTATCATTGTTTTCTGTTTTGAGGTACTGTTAATAGCAAATCTTGCTGATTAAAAGAGTGTAGACTATCAGCTAGAGCATCTCAAGGAGGGTTTCAGCAGCTAGGTGCCTCATTAGGATGTCTGGCTCTTGATATTTGGTGTACAAGTGAGCTTACGCATATTAGAACACCAAAAATCAATTACAAAAAGCAATATGTCAGCCAAGAGGTCTTTCCATTTAATAGTTTGTCAGACAGTTTTCCTGGACAAGAGAAACTTTAGGCTATACAGCCACTGCCTGTCTTTAAAATAAACACATAAATAGGTTTTATTTGTTTGTTTGTTTGTTTACTGTAGATACAAAGGACAAGATTTCTGGTCTCTGTAGTAAAACTGACTTCTTTCAAATTTGGCTCCAAAATGCTAGTGCAAATTCCAGTAGTCTTAGTTGGGTTCATCTGCAAATGAATGAGTTTTTCTTTCCTGTGTTCAAGAGGAAGGGGACAGTAGGAGTTCATTTTTTAAATGCTAGTATTACACTTGACCTTGTATCTGTAAATATATTATGAAGCATACAGTGTATTATTGTAAGCTGAGTGTCAAGTGCTTTAGTGGAACATGAGCTACTAATGAACACATCATACAAGTCATTGCTGGTTTAATTATATATTGCTTGTAGACTGAGAAGTATGTGTTGTGACATATAAAGTAATTGATGCAAAGTATGAATCTGCTTTAATAATTATCATTTTAATTTGTTGTCCACATGAGGCATTCATAACAAATTACCTTGTGCTCTCCCCACTAGGTGGTGGTAAGATGCTTTCCAGTACCACTAATCAAAAGATTTGAAATCCCTCTAAAGCAAACTCTTCTGGTTTTAATATTACTTTAATTGTATATTTTGAATTTTAAACATTTGAAGAACTTGCAGTAAGCTGAAAATAAGAGTAGAAATACTACAGTTGTAGCTGATTTGAGATGCCGTTTGATGAGCAGCTGAGCTGATGTTCATAGCTTGTCACTGAAACATAGTGTTATTTCTTATTCCTCCTTCCTAACATCACTCTGAAGTCAGTTAAAGGTGCTAAGCCAGCAGAAAGTCAGCCACTGTGATTTTTTTAGGTGACTTGCTTAAATTCTTTTGTATTGCCTAGTAAACTGAGCTGAAAAGGTCAGCAAGTGCCAAAGCCATTGAGGGATAGTTTACAGAAGCATTTGGCTAGGAGAGGAGGAATCTTGTTTTCCTATTAAGCCAGCATTACAGTGATTACCTCAGGGCCTTATAATACCAAAAAAGTCATTTCTACGAAATAAAAAGAAAGTTAGTGTTCATTTTTTGTGGTTTATGTCTGGGAAAAATCCTTATTATAGTTGTTTGTTTGTTTGTTTGTTTTTTCTCTCTCCCCTGTAGTGGCTATGATGTTCCGCTGAACCCTCTTCATTTGGTGCCTTTCTATGCTGGGGCCCGTTTTCATGATTTCCATCACATGAACTTTATTGGCAATTATGCTTCAACCTTCACATGGTGGGACAGAATCTTTGGTACAGACTCTCAATTCATTGCCTATAAAGAAAAAGAGAAGAAGCAGCAACTCATAATGAAGAAGAAGGCTAACTAAAATTCCAGTGTAAAAATTCTGATGCTAATACTGGTAGTCAACTTTTGCTTTTCTATAAAGCAAAATAGTGATTGGGTGTTGAGCATAAATCTTGTTCCTTGGCTACTAAGTGGTAGGGAAAAATGGCTAATTACACTGCAGTATCTTCCTAATGGGAATGCTTTCTATTTTATACGTAAGTACTGCATATATTTTAACTACAGATTTAAAGATGATGCAAAAAAACGAAGATGACTTGTGTCTATCCTTTTTTTTTTTTTTTTGTGGAAAAAAGATAAAATTCAGTTTTATCCTTAACGTTGCCCACTTTGGATCCAGGTAGAATTGTATATGTACACTGAAACTGGACTTCGTTTTTTTAAAATATATATTCATAAATTTGTAATATCAAATAGCAGAACATATTAAGTAGTATCGGCACTGTATTATTTAAATATTGGGTAAAAGTTGCTTAAAACCAAAACATCTGTTAATAGGAAGCTTGGAGAGGCCTTTTGCACATTGTTTAATGCAAACTGTTAATAACAGAATACCCAGCTAAACATGAGTTAGAAGAGACATTCCTGATCTAGATTTATTATGTTATTTTAGATTACAGGTAAAAAGAATAGAAGTTTTTATTTGAAGAAACTGGGTTTTGCTGCTCTTTTGAAGTTGGTCTGTCAGTGTACTTAGCATTTACATTACATTCCTCTCTATGTGTTGTAATTTGCTGAACTGACTTGTTGCTATATTTGCACTTGTGACTGATGAAATAAATGTGGCTTGGTTTGATGCGTGTATTATACCTTTCATATGCTTTTTAATACAAACCTGTGATAAAAAACATGTAGGATATAGCATCTTACTCTGTTCATCTCTCTAATGAAGAAGCATTATTTCTGTTAGTATGGTCTACAACAGCTCCATCTATTAAACTACTTACAGAGGCAGCAGTAAGAAATGGAAACGGAGAACATCTTGTAAATTCTGCTGGTTTGTGTTTTGAAGGACTTGGATACATAGCTACTCAGTGTAGCGAAAACTTTTGGGCCAAGTGCATTCTCAAGTTAAGCTACAGCTTTCACAAAGTAGAATCTCAAAATCTACTACTTGAGTTGTACTAGTAGAAAAAGCAGTAGTCTAATATTGTTGAATCTACTCTAAATATTTGTCTGTCACACAGGAAATAACAAGTGGAAGTATTTAAGAAGGGCTTAAACTCTTAGAAAGATCTTGCACTTTGTATTTTAATGTCAGCTGCTCTTCAGACTTCAGATACCACTTCATTTACCCTGTAAGTCCTTTAGAGATGCTTACATTGTTTTGCTTACTTGAGACCACCTGAATTTTCATGCTTCTTCACATGCAGTCTGCTGTAATACTCAAAACAGGCACTCCTGTGAAAGTGCAGATGAGATCAGGCTTCTAACAAAAAACCAAGGCATTAATGACATTCAGAGTGATTCAAATATTACTTGAGATGTGGCAGTGGTTCAGATTCCTCCTCTGCATGTGTTTTGTAGAAGCTTTTACTTCTCTATCTGTATCCCTGTTGAAATTTGATGTTCTTCCTCTTCCCTCTGAAAGGAAGTAAAATACTTGACTGTGGCAGGTGAATGGAAGCTGAAATCCCTGTATTGTTCAGTTTTTAGCAGGGACTTGTACTTAAGACTTCCTGAATCCATACACACTGCCAGCCTGAACTTTCCATGGTGGAAGTGACCTCTTTAATCAGATTTCAAAGATGGCCGTTATCCTCTTTGCTTTGTCAACTCCCACTCTCATCCTGCAGCTGCAGTTATACTTAGCTTCATTTTACTGAACCCCCAGCCTAAAAATACAAGGAGCTTTCAGTGCTTCAGATTTTCCCTGTGTACATGATTCTATTCACTGGTTCTCAGCCCACTGGCTTGTGCCTATACACACACTGTTGCAAAATTGTGTACAGCTGTGAGCCAATTGCTTAAATACTTCAGTAAAGTATCTGTAAAAGCTTGGCGCCTCCTCAGCTATTGGAGAGCTCAATTGGACCACTACAAGCTTGATAGGATGACTTACAAAGTTACAATGTATGTTCCATTCTTCAAGAGGTTTTGAAAATAAGGAATGTAATTTTAACACATTACTTATGCCATCTTTTTAGGTAGTGTGCATGGGGGTTTTTTTGTTCTTTGCTCATTACTTGAATCCATATTTTTCTGACAGCTGTCGCTGTTTCAGGTTTTCGGGGCTATTTTATGTACATCTCTAGTGTACAATGTGATCACATTATTGCTTTTGATTCTCTTTCTTTAACAAATCCCTAGAGAATTATGCAAGCTGTGCTTTATAACTTTTTTTTTTTTTTCTGAAAAAATGTGCCCACTGGACCTCTCTTAACACAGGAACTTGCATTTGAAAATGACAGGCTTGTTTTGCTGCAGGACTCAGACCTGCATTCTGCCACGGCCCCACCACCTTTTCAAAAGCGGAACCTTGTATTTATTACTGAACACCATGCTCCCTAGTAAATAACCTACCTTGTTACTATGTATTGTTTATGCATATCAAAAACTATGAGGCAATTACATTTTTGAACTTTTAGACCTTTATTAAATAAGACTTCACTGGGGTTTTTTTCCCATGTTCAGTGAGAGAGGCTATGAGTATGTGGAGTTCTGGAAACTAAGAGGGTTTTGTGCAGTAGAAAAAAAATGAGAGCAATACTGGTAATGGTTTTTGGCTCTTTGCAAGGCACAACAAAACCTTACACAATCTGTTGTCCTTTATCCTCTTTAGCAAGGAGACAGATTTAACTCTTAAAAGTGGTAGGGTAGAGGGGAATAAGTGGGGGAGCAACATTTTCCACAACTTAATCTTTTCCTGAAAGTCCAGTTTAGTTTAAGTAAGGCTCATCTGTGGGAAACAGCAGCTTGCACTGTCCCTTAGGATATGACAATAATTAAGTCCCATGAAAGCCATGAATTAATTTCTTGGGTTTTGTGTCAAAAAACCATGAAAACTCAAAAAGTATAATAAATTGTTAAGATTAGGATTGCAAAATAATCAACTGCTTTTGGCTGCTGATGTGGAATACTAAATAAGGAGGTTTATATTACACTACAGCACAGTTTGCCAGAAAATGTTAATAGTGATTGATACTATGATTATATTTGTAGATTATATGACTTCATTTATTTTCCTCACTGAGTTGATAATAAATGACTGCTGAGTGTTTTAAGATAATTTTAAAGAAGAGTGTGCTGTGTTTCTAGATTTTTAACATTCATTTTTATTGAAAAATGATATTGTTGAAACTACAGATAGTTACTGCTGGCAACAGTGTCTGGTTCATTGCCTCCAAATCTCCATCCCGTTACTGCTCCCTCTTTCTCTCTGTCAGCTGCAGCCTTCTGGTAAATCTCAGCCATTGAAACCTGTAACTGGCAGGTCCAGGGAGAAGGCAACTTTTTACCATTGGTTCTGGCTATAACTTTTTGTCTGTGAAGGTAATAAACACAGCAGTCAAATCGCTTTTCATTTGTATTTTTCACCGGCTAACCAGATTGTATCATGTCCTCCGCAGTAAGGCATTTCCTCTGTTTCTCAAATCACTTCTGTGGCTTGTCTCTGAATTTCTGATGTCTTGTTTCAGCTGTAGATACCAGAACTGCATGTCCAGATCTGTGTCTCTAATACCACCTTGGTGGTATAATCACATCCATCCTCTTAATCATTGTCCTTCTGTCTAAACATTCAAAAATAAAATTAGCTGTTCTGCAGCATTGCACTGGAAAATATAGCCAAGTTACCCATCTATTGTGATCTCTCAATGCTTCTAGCCATGCTGCTTGCCAGGCCATTACAAGCGTGTTTTATATTTCTTGCTTTTAAGTGTAACTTGCAATTTGCTGCTCTGAAATAGTTAAATGTGCTTGACTTACCAAGTAATCTAAATCACATTCCAGTGTTCCTTATTATTCACCATTCTTTGTCATCCACAAATTTTAATCAGTTTTGATTCACATTTATGTCATCACTGAATAAATTAGCCCCCGGACTTGAAATACCAGTCCCTGTGGAAGACCAGAAGAATGTTCCTGTTAGATAATGACTCACCACTTAACACCGCCCGCTCCCCCCCCCCCCCCCCCCCCAGCCACTTTTGTGAACTCTCACAATGATCCTGCATGGTAGTTTCTCTGTGTGTTTCTTTCTGAGTGTTTGGTGCTATAGCCACGCCACCTCTCAGAAACAGCATTGCAGGTCAGTGTCCAGGACCTAGTGTCACCCCAGAAGCAGTGATTACTCCTGCAAACTGAAACAAGGGGCCGCAATAAGCCACAGCCGTTTGTGTAGGCTTGCAGTGTGTAAGTGCGAATGTCGGGTACATTTTCTATGAAATTTTGGGTGGGAGTGTTGATCTGCTTGAGGGTAGGAAGGCTCTACAGAGGGATCTAGACAGGCTGGATCGATGGGCCAAGGCCAATTGTATGAAGTTCAACGAGGCCAAGTGCCGGGTCCTGCACTTGGGTCACAACAACCCCATACGATGCTACAGGCTTGGGGAAGAGTGGCTGGAAAGCTGCCCAGCAGAGAAAGACCTGGGGGTGCTGGTTGACAGCCGGCTGAATGTGAGCCAGCAGTGTGCCCAGGTGGCCAAGAAGGCCAATGGCATCCTGGCCTGTATCAGAAATAGTGTGGCCAGCAGGAGCAGGGAGGTGATTGTTTCCCTGTACTAGGCACTGGTGAGGCCGCACCTTGAGTACTGTGTTCAGTTTTGCGCCCCTCACTACAGGAAAGACATTGAGGTGCTGGAGCGTGTCCAGAGAAGGGCAACCAAGTTGGTGAGGGGCCTGGAGCACAAGTCTTATGAAGAGTGGTTGAGGGAACTGGGGTTGTTTAGTCTGGAGAAAAGGAGTCTGAGGGGAGACCTTATCGCTCTCTACAACTACCTGAAAGGAGGCTGTAGCGAGGTGGTTGTTGGTCTCTTTTCCCAAGTAACAAGTGATAGGATGGGACGAAATGGCCTCAAGTTGCACCAGGGGAGGTTTAGTTTGGATGTTAGGAAAAATTTCTTCACCAAAAAGGTTGTCAAGCATTGCAACAGGCTCCCCAGGAAAGTAGTTGAGTCACCATCCCTGGAGGTATTTAAAAGAGTAAAAGACGTGGTGCTTAAGGACATGGTTTAGTGGTGGACTTGGCAGTGCTAGATTAACGGTTGGACTCGATGATCTTAAAAGTCTTTTCCAACCTAAACGATTCTATGATTCTATAATTCCATGAAATTTAAGTTGCAGTCTATAAAGAGGCTCTACGCAGAATTGTTACATGTATAGGATGTTCACCACCCCACGCCAGCAAGAACACAGTAAGCTCTTAAATACTGGGTAGGGTTGAGTTTCAGTAACATGGGTGTCACCTAACAGGTGGAGACAATAAAAGATTCAGTCTTGCAGTACATAACTGGAAGGAGTGGTTTTTTCTGTTCTTTTTCTGTAACCTCCTGCGTAACTGCCCCGTCTGTATTTGGATTTTTAAAAATTCATTCTTTCTTTGTTTATATTTTCTTTGACCTGCCTTATGTTAAGCCTGTTCTCAAGCTGCTGGAAAAGCTGCAACTTTCTATATCAACCCTGTTTTGCAAGCATCCAAGAAACAGAGCCACTGAGTTGTCCAAGACATTTTGGAGGCTGGTAATAGAAGCTTCTGTCTTGAAGACATAGCTTCAGGTTTAGTATGCGTATATAATCAGCACTGAGAGAAGTTTTGTAAAAGCTTCTAAGAGCTCACAAGTTATCTCTACCTACTTGCTCAGTAATTTGTCAACACTGAGATCAGCTGTTCTCTTTTCTAATTAGATTGGAGCTATTCTATTCCTATCATTAATTTCTTAATTGAAACCCTTACCAGATTTTACCTGGTCTTTTAGGACATATGTGGTCTGTAGCTGTTTTTTCTGTGTTTTTTCTGGTTTTTCTAGTTGTGCTGTGTTAATACCCTGATTAGTCTTTCAGAATTTGTCCAAGGCTTGAAAATGCAATATAACTGGATATTAGCAGGCCAAAGACAGCCCTCCCCAGAGGGGGGCTTAAAGACCAACTAGTGATTTAGCCTTGCTGATCTCAACATGCTTCTCCCTTATGCATTATGTTCAGCATCCTACTTGCTTATTTGTATGTTAGAAAACACTCTCTTCCTCCTGCAGGATAGTGCACCTTCTCACTTCTTTCAAATACAAACTAGAGAAGTTTATTGAGTATTTCCATGGCACAATTATTAACAGTACTTTGTTATTAATAACATAAATATCTGATCTCCATCATAGATTGTTTTTAGGATTTCTGTTGTTCCTAATGTACTTCTATTGTTTCTAATGGACATAGCGTTAGGGTTCTCATTTTGGGTTATAGAAGAAAGTAGTTGCCTCAGCCTGCTTGTCTTGCCACACGAATGAAAAAAGTTAGTTACTCAAGTCTTGTAAGCAGAACTCTCTGACTGTGAGGTTTTCTGGAAGATTTATTTATATACTTGCTGGTGAATCATGATTTGCTGAAAAAGGCAGATTCAGGCAAGTCAGAAGTATTTGAAAATTTGAATCACATTTAGCAAATTGTTTTGGCCAAAAGAATAGAGTGATATGTAAATATGTATGAATATTATATATATGTTTGTGTGTATGTATATATATATTTGTCTATAAATAAGTATTTTTGGGAATGTCAATGAAATTTTCTTCACCATTACCAAATTATTTAGACTGCGTCTGTTAGCGAAATATAATCTACTATTCGGTGTCATATACAGACATAAGAGAGAGGTAAACCAGATTTGAAATCTGCTGATCAGGACACTTTTCTGGACAGGGGGCTCTTGAGCTCTACTCCCTGCTCTAATTAGTATTATTAGCTTACAAGGCCACACCCCGGAGCCTGGTTATGCGTATAGGCTGGGGATGCCCTTGGGGTTAGAGTAATTCCTCTGAGACTGAGGCAAGTGCCAAACCTTTTTCCATATTACAAGGAAGTTTGGCCTTTGCCTGTGATAATAGTCGTCATCTCTGAACTATGGAGAATAGCAGGAGGGATTGGATACAAAGGAACTCATCAATTTATTCCTCCTGCTCAGTTCTGCGAATGCTTCTATGCTCTCTGAGAATCTAATCACTGTTTCTTAATCCCTTATTAAAAAGAAATTAGTACATATGAACTCGAAATATTTGGTAATATAGAAAATGTCCTGTTTTACACAAGATGTGTATATGCATGTGTTTTTATAAGTACTCATTCCCTTAATTTTTTAAGGGGTAGGGGGTTAATAAGTATGGAAATTAATGTAAATCCATTCAGACCCAGCTGTAAGACTAATTTTGTGTAGTGGAATAATAATCCACTGCTTGAAGAGATTAAAAGAAATAGATTATTTCTGAGCCTACTTGTATCTTTTAGTGACATTGTATTTTGGGTAAGTAAATTTGAAGGGAAGCCAATGAGAGTTGCTACACTGCACAAGGGTTTTTTTGACTGATCAGAAAGTTCTCGCAGAAAATGATACTGTAAGTCTCAGTTCACAGCATCAGCAGATTTGTTTCCTTTGTGTATAAGGTGCAAGGGAAAGTGATGAAGAAAACAAGGAATATTTAGCCTGTGATGAATGTAGCCAACAAAACTGATAAAGAATGTGAATCTTGAATGCTATGTCAGCTACCTTTATTTGCAGTTCATTTTGCAGCTCTGAGAGCGTTGCACATATTGCACATAATTCTAAAGTGGTGTGAAGTCGTAAACAAATTTGTAATACAATTCATGCTGTTAGGGAGGAGAGAAGTCAGAGGGATGGCACTTCTGTGATCCTAAATGTGAACAGTGATCTTGGTAAGAGAAAACAATGTATCAGGGAGCCTCTGTACATCCAAGTCTTGCAAAATGCTTAGAGCAAATTTTCATTTGCATTGTCACAACCCCAGAGCTAATGTGACATGATATGATAGGCGTCTCCCAAAGTTTTCTAGCAGTAAGAACAGAGAGTTGAAGGCTCCAAGAAGTGCTCTGAAGGTGCCTTTGCACATGGTTGCATTCCTGTAACCTTGGAATTAAACTGGGCAGAGAAGCTTCTGAACCCAGTTGTCTTTGAAGGCTGGTAAGGGCTGGGTGAGCTGGCCTTTGGTTCTTGCTATGAAGAAACGCATCAAGTAATCCAGGACTGTCAGTAGAGGACACTGAAAGTTAGCAAGTGTAGGTGAATATATAAGTATTTGTATATAGTAGTTGCATTTTCAGGTCTGAGTTTCAGATGCTGGATGAGTTTCCGAGCTGGTATATCACCAAGCATCAATGCAGATGTTTTCCTAGAAGACATTATTTCCATTTTCTTCTTGGTCAGAACTAGACAATCAATAATTTAAGAAAATATCCATAGGATCACAAAGAATTATTAACAAATCTTCCTGAAAACTGATTCAGTATAAATTGGTGATTGAAGGGGATGTTATACAGGCTCACCCTTTTAGATCAGAAGAGCAGGGTAAAACATGTATTAAATTATTGAGGACAAGATTCTATTTGTAGAAGGATGAATTGGATGTGTGATTTTCAAACTTTTCAATATATTGAACCTCTCAAAATTTCCCACTGAGGCTTTGTGTCCTTTAAAAATAATAAAAAAACCCTGATGTGGAAGTTGCTCTTTAGCATTTAGCCTTTATCAGTTGTCCTTGACAGGCTGTTTCGATGCAGTCTAAACACCTATGCTTATAAAAACAGCTTGAAAAAACAGATGGCTTCAGAAGTCCTGTAGCAGAGACTGCAATTTATTATTATATTGCGAATGGTTCCTCACAAGAGCATTCCCGTTGAACGTAATGGGATGTGCTAAGTATTCTCAGTATCAGAAAGTAAGACTTGCTTTATCCTTCACTTTCTGTGATGCAGCAAAACTACCTTATAGCTGATGAGCACAGCAACCCTATAGATGATTTTTTATAGCTCTCCTTGTGAGGTCAATGAAATACATTTGTGTTGTTCTGCGATAGTACTATTGGAATCTTTCACGGAGCGCTCTGTCTGCTCATTTAGGTTTTTGACAGCGGGTGGTGCACTCGGTGGGACTGCGTGCATGCCGCGCAGGATGAAAGGATTTCACCGAGCAAGATAAAGACGCAATGTAGAAAACGTGTTGGGTTTTTTTTTTTTTTTTTTTTTCCCGCATACTGGGTGATGAAAACAGCTTCAGTGCCTTTCGCCTGCACCTCGCGGCTCCGGTACGGCGGGGCCGCGCACACGCCTCCGCCCTCCGCGGGGAGCTCTCGCTCCTCCCGCCGCGGCCCGCGGAGACGGGCGGAGCGGCCGGTCCCTCCCGGTCCCTGCCGGTCCCTGCCGGTCCCTCCCCTCGCCTCCGCCCGCCCCCCGCTCCCTCCCTCTCTCCCGCCGGGGCCGGCGGCAGCTGCGCGGCGGCGGGCAGGCGGGATGGCGGTGCGGGTGCTGCTGGCGCTCTGCGGGGTGCTGGCTGCCTGCCGGGCGGCGGAGCCGGGGCCGGGGGTCGGGGTCGCCAGCCGGCGGCGGCGGCTGAGCGCCGAGGAGGGCATCTCCTTCGAGTACCACCGCTACGCCGAGCTGCGGGAGGCGCTGGTGGCCGTGTGGCTGCAGTGCCCCGCCATCAGCAGGATCTACACGGTGGGGCGCAGCGCCGAGGGCCGAGAGCTCTTGGTCATCGAGGTCTCCGACCGCCCCGGCGAGCATGAGCCCGGTAAGAAGCGGGGGCGACGGCCGGCGGCCCCCGGCGATGCCCGCACCTGGCGGCAAGGTAGCGGCGGGGTGGGGCGGAGCGGAGCGGTGCGGAGCCGCTACTCTGGGCCCGGGGTCCGGCGGCAGCGGGCAGACGCCGTCCCTAAAATATTCGCTGCGGCAGCGGCTGTCGGCGATCGGCCGCGCTCAGCGCTAACGCGTCCGTATGGCTCCGTCGCGGGGTTTAGCGCCCTGTTAAAGAGGGACGCGCTGCATTCCCCGTAAAACATCGGAAGATGCAGCAGCAGCAGCAGCAGCCGCCGGGAACGAACACGCTCCCGACTGCTCTGCAGGCAAGCACCTGGTGCAGATGTGCTGAAAGGGAAGGCGTTGGCCTCCCCGCTTCCCTGGCACGAACCAAACTGTCGGGGAAAAAAAGCAGTAGGTATGCATATGCCTGTGCCAGCTGTGTAACGTGGCCGGGCTGCCTGCGGAAACTGTGTGACCGCCGCACGCTACCGGCCTTTGCACAGATGTCTCGGGAGACGTGGTTATGTGTAGCTGGGGTTTGAGACCCTTTTTTTATAAAAGGGGATGTTATTGACGCCGTGCATTTGTTTCGTGCCTACGAGCATGCATTTTTCATCGTTTGCCATTTCAGAATTGACGGTATCACTTATGTGTAGATGTGAAAAGGCTTCATCTTGAAAGCTGCTCTGTACCTGAGGCCCAACCATAAGCCACCTGCAGCCATGTCTTCACATTTCCCTCGGTAGGTCACAGACCAGGTCTGCAAGTCCGTGATTTTTAGGTGGAGATGTGGCTTCTGTGGGTCTCTGGGGATTTGGTCTGTACAGTTAGTGCTTAGTGTTCTGCTTTATGACCTGAACATAACCTTGCTTCACATCCTCAAGGGACTTAGGTTTTTACTGCCTGCGTTAAGGCTACTGATAAAACTTAGAGATTATAGGATACTGGACATAAGGAAGACAGAAGAGGAAGGCAGGGCGGCAAAGCATTGTCTTGAAATGAAAAATATAGGAATTTTAGAGAAATTTGAAAAATTTCTTTGCGGTATGTTGCCATCTCAATATGAGGGGTGATCCTGAAGCTAAGAATTAATCTATTGCCACTATGTGATTTGCATGCCAGAATGATAGGCAATTATTATTGTGACTTTCTGTTACTGTCGGGGACAGTTGCTACAGCTTATTTATTTGGCACCTCTGTCAAGCCAGCTGAAACAGGGACAAAAAGAGCACTCTGTGCAGTCTGAGATGGGGCTGTGGCTCTTCCTAGAGACACGCTGCTTCTCCTGTTGGTGTCAGTGATGTGAGAAAGGGTTTATCATTGGGCCCAAGCAAAACAGAATCCAACTGTATATCAATGACCGGTAACAAACTGCAGAAAAGAAAATTTCCTATGGATTGCATCCACGTATAAGCTACAGCGAATGTCAAGCATTTCCTAGAATGTGCTCTGTCCCTCACAAAGAGAGCCCTATAGATGAAAATGCCATGTGTTGTAATGTCCAAATCACATGTCAGGGAATGTGATGAGTCCTGGCAATCTTTAGTGGGGGATGCTGAAAATGCTGGGTTTTTGGAGAGGATTAACCAGGGTTTGAACCCGAGCAAATTCATTGTTTTATTTCAATCCTCAGTTTCATTCTGTGAGTTGCTGAGCTTTTCTCCAAAAGTGGAGAGCTACTGCAGCTTTCACTGTCTGCAGTGGCACATGAGAGAAACTCGGGGTCTTTTTAGGAAGGGCAACGAGCCAGACCCTGTGCCTAGTTATGGTTGTGCTCCTTTGAAATAATTGTAAAGGCACCGATAACATCCCTGCTTCTTTGTTACAGAGGCTAAGCACCTACATGTTATTCTAATGGTTGCATTAGAGGTGTTTTCTTCTTAATAACGTGCCCTTTCTTCTACTGTGTAGTAAAAGGTAGCACTGTTTATATTTCTATGTGAGCTTTTTTAAGCTGTGAAGTAAAAGAAGTGGAGCCTTGTACCAGCCTTGGCAGGAAATATGAGGCTGATCCAGCAGCTCATACCTGAGGGGGGATCCTCACTCACTCTGAGCATCCACGCTTGGTTCCCAGGCCAGCAACGGGAATAAGGATATTTTGTGTGATTAACGCTTGCAGGATCAGGACCTGATTTATCATCATGTATTATTAAAAAATGATACAGAGATTCACAGACACACACATACATATAGTTATTTTTAATTTTTTCACAACAGGCTAAGAAGTTGTTATTCCTGAACGTAATCTGTTCCTACAAGATATCCTGAGTGTTATGGGGTTTATTTTTAAATATATATAAGTATAAATGAAATATATGCTGTGGCTCATACGTTTATGGCCCACAGAGAGAGAGCTCATGCTTCTAGAAGCCTGGTGAACATGCAGCGATGATACCTGAATTATCTAGTGAGCTGCTGCAAAAACAAAAAGAATGTTTCTGTTCACTTAGTAAGCAAGTTGGTAACAAAATAGATCAGGAGAGTGTCAGCAGAGCATCAGTAAAGACTCTGTACTGAGTAAAGAGGCTTTGTACTGAGTAAATTGAATACTGCACATACATGCATAAATTGCATAATCATGCATATTGCATGGCTGTGCAGTGCTGTGTGAATGCATTTGATTGTAGGCAAGCATATAAATCAACTTTAATTTTAGAATATCAGCTTTTTTTGAAAATGAATCTCTATTATATGTGCAATATTTGAAAAAAATGCATGAGAGAAATAGGAAAATTTTAGAAATGTGCTTTAGATTTCCAAAGCAACTGGAACAAATCCTTAGTGAACAAAGCAACTGGAAGGAATTGTTAAGGCGTCATCTTTTGCTGGGGTAAATATACTTTATGAGGATTTTTTTTTGAAGTCCTGGTACTACGTTGGAAGCCAGAATGACTCCATATGAGCCACTCTGGTTTCTTGCATAAGCACACAAAGTGTCTTGGCAGATCTTGGACACCCGGATTAGTCACTTGGAAGATGTGAACTGAGCCTTCACTGAGCTCTTCCCAGGGACATGCTAAATGCCAGAAGCGTGAGACTGCCTAAAGTTTCTGAGCCTACATTAAATACTCAGAGAATGTGCCATCTTCTCTGCAAACTTGAACACCACACTACCTGTGCTTCCCCTGTGGTTCATGGCAAACAGAGTTTGGTCTAATATTTCACAATTTTGTTTTTTTGTGGCAGCAATTTCTTTAGGCTGATACTGCACCCGTATGGGAGATTAGAACCTGCAATCGCTGATGGAAAAGAAACCCTTGAATAAGGAGAAGCAAAACCCGGAGATGAAGATATTTGAACTTGAACAGTTTTATACTGAGGCAGCTGTTCCGTGCAGATAACCTCACTTTGAGTCGGTGGGGACTAGATGGTTAAGGCAGAGGAATACTTGAATGAAACTATATCAGTGGTTAGGTATAGAAGGTGTTGTATGAACCTAGACTTAGTGATCAAAACATTTTGCAGTAGCTTTGATAACCTGAGAAAATACCATTTTGTCCCTGTGCTTGCCAAAAATTGGCAAAGTTGACAGAAGATGGCGGATGGCAAGGTGAGATAAAGCGAGGAGAAAGAGATTGTGGGAAGTTGATGATGCACCAAGGGAAAACAGAGGACAGTTGATAGTAAAGCGCAGATTATTTCTGGGACAAACTAAACAATATTTTGCCTTGATTCAGGTGCAGGAGAATACTGACTACTCCTGGGAGAGGAAGCAGGCTCTTGCTTTGGATGTCTGATGTTCTGTTGAACAAACACCCAATGGATGCTGATTTCTTGAGGCTTTTTTTAACACCATAACTAACCTCATTTTGAGCATAATGTATTTGTATTCTTTAACAGCAATGAAATATATTTAGAATTGATTAATGCCAAAAACAGTTCCTCCACCGTTAATGTTCAGCCACTTGTTTAGGCATGCTGCCACTTCTGACTCATTTGTACCATTGATTTCGGTGGTGCGAGATCAGTCCCCTCCATTACTGCTTCATTTTGAATGCGAAAACGAAACATTCTGATAATTTCAAGATTCCTAAGTTGTTTTTTTTCTGTTTACTTGAAACAATTGCAGACAAAAATTTCTCTCAACTCCTGCTTTTTTTAATAAATTACTAAGATTTTTATAGTGGTTATTTTTCAGTGTTTAGTTTTGTGAAGAAATCCTCCAAGTAAGGCTTATTAATTGACTGGTTACATGTGTTACAGGTACAGGCTCTGAACATTACTTTTGCATCAAATGGAGGGGAGAGAGGATGGATAAAAATACAGATTTTGTGGCAACAAAATGATCTGTAAATTTGTGACATTTTCATCAAATTGTTCATACTAGCGAAAAGGAAACAGAAGTCCTGAAAATATCAGAATGGTGGTTTGGAAACAAAATATTTCATGTTTTTTCAAAGCAGCATTTAATTTAGAAGTTTTTTTTCAATGTTAATGATTTTATTGTTCATCCTTCTCCCCACAAGCAACTTTAAAAATACTTCGAACAGAAGGAAAAGGTTTATTGGTAGTTGAGTGAAACATCTGATTTTCTAGAAAATTACGTACTTTGGGCTTTTCAAGTTTCAAACAACACCAAAATGTTGTGAGCTGGTGAGGCAGGAGCACACTGTGCATGAGGTGAGCAGCACAGTTGTGACTTGGAGCATTTGCAGGACCCTGTGGGTGTGACTTCAGTCAATTTTATGAGGTGCAGCTCAGCTACATTAATCCTTGGACCCGTCACTTTATCAAAGACCCCGCTTGGCACTGTGAGGAAATGGGTTGGGTGGGTCAGTGTTGGCACTGAGCCTAAATCAGCTGCTTGACTTCCCAAATTGCAGCTCCTGTACTGGCCCCCCCAAAGTTGCCCAACATTGGGCTCTCGGTTTCTCACACTCCAGCCCTGCAGTGCTGGAGCTGTTTCCTCCTGCAAAAACATAATTAAAGGGTGACTAAAAAAGAACTGAAAAACATGCCTCTACTGTATATTAATGAATGGGGAAATCCAAGATCTGTCTGCTAGTACAGAAACCGTACCTAGGTTTTTTTCTGTCATTGAAGTGCTCCCTCATCCAACTGCGGCACCAGCCATGTGTGCTAATACTTTCTGTGATAAGAAATTGTGATAAGTAAAGCTGACAAATTCACAGGGGAAAAAATTGTTGGTCATAATGTTTGTATTCCCCTGCTGCACAAACCCCATTTTTTAATATTTTTTAAATGATTGTAATTTAAATGACTCTGCAGCCATTCCAAAGAACCGCAAGCAAGTGCTGCTCTTTGAAAAAGAGAAACAGCAGCAGCAAGAAGAAATAAACGTGCGAGAGGCTGCCATGATTTCAGCCCAGCATGGGCAGGAATCTGCTGTGCCGCCTTAGCACGGGAGCCCAGGAGGGGGGAGACCACTCGGTATCACCTGTGGGTCTCATGGGCAGCCCCGCTTCAGATAGGCGAATGCAGCGCTCGGGTCTGCAGCAGGGTGTTTTAGCAGCGGTGATGTCAGAAAGCATGCAGCTCGTCTCTTGGTTACGGTGATGTCATCAGATGCAGCTGTTCCAATTTTATCACTTACGATTAATTGCACTTGATTTTCTAAAGCTTCTCTTCCTTACGCTTGGGATTTGCAAGTAAAAATCTTGTGAGCTCTTCGATGACCCCTGTTAATATTTCCCAATTTTGCACAGCATTAATACAAATTGTATATGGCAAGAGCTTGTTATTAAATCTACACATTAGAGAGCAGACCTAATTTTTGCATGCTTGAGATTTAAGCAAAGTCCAGTTTTTATCAATGGCCACTCGTTTAGCATTCCCTTTCTGAAGGGAGGTGTTGAAGGATATGGGGCTAGTTGTTGGTAAATGCAAATGCGCCAAGTTCATATTCATCCAGCTGCATCGCATAAAGGTAGGGGCTGTAAATAGGTGGATATAAGCAAACCACTTTGTATCAGGAGTACAGGAGATGCTGTGTGTGCTGACCACGTTATGCTGGTGCATTTTTCAGTCAGCTGTGGTTCAGCTTCTGTCCTTCTCGCATGGCTTACGTTTGCAATGCTCTTTAAGGCGAGCTGCTCTTCGGGCAGCAGGGTAACAAGAGGACCCTTGGCGCCAAACCGAGAGCGTGAGCGGGGCAGCTGCTGGTGTCTCGGCAGGGATGTATAAAATAAAATGCAGACTAAAACGTGGTTGAACCTCTTATACATGTAGCCTTCTACGTTTGGATTTTTTCTTTCCTTCGAGCACCAGGGAACAGATTTTCTTTCAGAGCTTGTGAGGACATTCCGGCTTTCCCATCAAACATCGCAGGGGATATGCTACCGACTCGTCTTCTGGGAGTGCTAATCTGGGGCTGGTCGTACCTCGCTCATTCCGCAGAAGACAGAGGGGCTGTAATTAACGTTCCAGCAAAATCCCTTACGAGCTGTAGTGCCACTTAGGGTAGTCCCCCTGGAGTCTCCCAGGCAGGATTTGGCCTGGAGTAGTCTCTGGCAGCACGATTTTAATGCTGCCTGCGTTCGGAGTGGCGTGTCCAGTGTCCTTCGCAGACTGTGTAGGTTGCGCAGGTCTCGGGAGGGCTGTAGGATTTGCTGGCAATAAGATGGCTGTCTGTACGTGCTGAGCGAGTTTTTTAGAAGCATCTGTTTTATTGTTAAGAGTCTTGAATAACTTCATATTTTTTTAGAATGTACTTCGTAACACGCGTTTTTTTGAAAATAGATTTTTCTTCCTTAATATTTACTTTCTTAAATAAATAATATTTCCTTAATATTTCTGATTTCATCCTATCTCAGTTTTGATGTTCAGCTAAAAATAAAGGTGTAGAATACCAAGAGAAAAATGTGCGCACAAAACTCTGGTCAAAATCAAGGAGAGGTAGGCATGTTTACAGATCACATTCACAGCTAGTTGTTAATGCCATTCATGTTCCCACTGAAGTCAATGGAAATTCACAGTAAGTGTGGTTAGGCAGCTGTGCTAGGCAGTCTCTGCAGTGTTTCCTGGAGATACAATACCTTTACTCCAAATTGCTTCACTGGCTGAGGTATTGAAAGACTTCCCTCTTTTTTTTAGATGATTTAAAAAAGGGTTAAGAAAGGCTGTGTGCTACCTGCAAAAACACTGGAGATCCCAGCTACTGCATCTCAGAAGTTTCTCTTTTATTTGCTGGAATAACACAAAGGGCAAACAAGCTGTAGTAAAAAGGGCTGTAATCATTAGGAATAAACATGACTCCATAGAAGGCAACTGTTTTATTTTTCAGGCTTAAAATTAGTCTGAGTATGCAGAGCATTCAGAGTTTGTTGATCTGACCCAGGCTGGTTTTGACAACCCTGCTGCTTTTGAAAGAGTCGATTACTTTAATTTCTTTTAAAGAGAAGAGTTGTCATCACCTCCCACACCTGCAGAATGCCTTAACAGTTCCCAATGAAAACAGGAGGTGAGCCTGTTTTGCTGTTGGTTTGGATTAAAGGGATGTTTTATTATGGTGACATTAACACGAACTCCAGAGAATTAATGAGCAGCCTATAAAGCACAGGGATTTCCTAAGCTTTTGTGAGACATTTTGTTAAAGGCAGTAAATTGTAATTGTGTGATTTATCAAAATGTGACCTCATTAGTATATTAATTCTTGATTTACTTTATTCAGGAGAAACTGTTTCTTTTTCTATAATTTAGTGATCAATATCTCAAGCCTTTAAATTACACAGAGGGTGAAAAGTGCAAGACAGGTCGTTCTATGTCAGAATAAACACAAATTTTTGGTTGTAACAATGAAGTTGCTACTAGGGTCAGCCAATAATTTAGTACGAAAACTAATTTAGAATTAGTTCTGTGTTCATTCGACCTAATTTTTGTTTTCAAAGGTGGTACATGATTTAGAAGCTTACATGCTGTGCATGCATATTCATGCTATAATCTCCCTTTGCTGGTTAGCAGGTAGACCTCTTCGTTGGGCTGCAGTGCCCTCTAAAAATGTCTGTTTTCTCTACTGACTGTAAAAGGAGCCGACATTGGGCAGGCTTCTAACTTAGGAACATGTGCAAGAGCTTATGGTGAAGACCTGATGAATCCCAGCCTTCGTGTGTCATCATCAAAGGTACCTTGTTGTGCTTTACATGCTTGCTTTGTGAAACACACTATTTATGAACCCTGTCTGATCTTTTCTCAGCAGATTAATTTATATTGTTAAGTCTTCATACCTATTTTAATTCATATTCCACCTAAAAAAAAAAAAAAGTTATGTGTCGCATCTTTTTTTGGTCTACATTTTCTTTTTAAACAAAAGTCTCATGCATGTATTACCACAGACTCTTGCTTATTTTTTTTTCCATTGAGTTGGGAATTAAACTGGAAAGAAGGCTTGTAGCTGAATTCTCTTACAATTTTGTGGAATCAAGGAAAAGTGAAAACTGCAGTGTGTACTTTAAGGCTGCTGGGTCAGTTAATGAAAATGATGGGTAGAGTTAGGAGCAGTGGAATAAAGGGTGTATACTTGATATACTTCATTTTGGAGTAAGTTGCACATCAAAAACCAGGGTTCAGTGAATTCAGTATGATTGGGATGTTATATTTGAAGGTTACTTTCTGATATGCTGAGGCTAAATGAAGACACTAAGGGTCTTTGTAGTTAAAAGGGTGAAAAAAAAATCCTTGTCAGTAAAACGGTAGCAGAGCGGGCAGGTTTGATTTGCCATGTGACATGAATCTTAGCTCTTCTGGCTGCCATAGATCTGCATGTATTATCTCGGGTTTAAGGTTGAAAGCTGGTGCTGTATTGGGAGTGGGTTAGGAGCTCTGCAGGACAGCAGTGCTGGAAAAAGTAGCTTGACTTGCTGGGGTTTGGGATTTTGGAATCGGAGTTCTGCCATATAACGAAGAAATGACCGTACGTGCCATGATGTGATAGCCGTCCTGTCGCACTGAAGTTGTCACCTCGCTTACTCCTTTCGGGGCACTGTTGGGGATGAGGACACCAGGCTAAAAGTGTGGTCTGGGTCCATAGTGCCCTTCTGTGGAATGATTGCTGGAGGTGACTTACCAATATGACATCCCCCCCTTCCCCCCAAAGGAGGGTGAACCTCTAGGGTGGAATGCAGTGGACATGTAAAGAATTGGTTCCATGGTAGTTCCCTAAGCAACATAACCTGCAACTTTAGATGTTAGCAGCACCAGGGGAGCTTGGTATGCTGACCCTGAAAAGTAACACGGAGGGTGGAGTGGAGTAGAGTCGCCGTGGCCAGGCTCTGTGATTGCAGGGATAGGGAACTGGAATGATAGGAACAAGAACAGTTGGTCCCTGCATTGAATCCACTGAAGCAAGGAGGTAAAATAATGGGGGTTCTGACGACCTAATGCCCTACTACTGATTTATATCACACATGCCCAGTTCTGGGGTACTGACGTGCAACACCACATCCTTTGGGTAAACTTTGCTCATTATAATATCATTATAATACCAAAACACACCTCCATCCCAAAAGTTACCCACCTTCAAGGTGCAACCACACCCCCATGGAGCATGCACTATGAATTTTTTCTAGCATATACCTCTAAAGGCAAAGCGAGAGAACTTTATACCAATCAAAGTAAAGGTATGTATGACTAGAGTCACTCAAGCTCCACCTGAAAGGAAAAATAGGATAAAAAGACCCCAAAAGAGGAAGACTATTGAGGAAGATACCATCATAGACAAGTCGAGATAAGTCGATGGGCTGAAACTCTCTTCCCCCCCCCCCCCATAGGGATGCCTATTGGGTGAGATTCAAACACTCGGCTGTACCGAGTGCTTCCCCAGGAAACTTAGAATTCTTTAGAGCTCTTTTCTTTCATAATTTAATGCGCTTGTAGTCAACTGTATTATCATTTGCACGTGCTTTGCAGACAGTGTATCTATCACCGGCAATCCAAAAGAACCTGTACTGTTGCTTTAATAAACTGCGCTGCTCATTAATCTAGTCGTGATAGTTCGTTAACGCAACGAAACTCCCTAAGTCTGGTAATTATCATGCGTTGAACATGGCTAAGCTGAGAGTGCAGCGTGCTATAAGTGCATCTGTCATGGTGACGTGACTGGACTTATAGCGCCGAACTGGACATTACTCAGAAACTAAGCCTAGCCACCCCAGCCCCTCTGACATCTGAGGATAAGCTGGAATGCAAGAGGGTTTATTTTCTGCCAAATTCCTTTACCAAAATTCCACACATTAGAAATGTGTCTGTGTAGCTACAATGGCCAGGTAAGAGAGAATCTTGAATCATAAACCCGTGGTTGGCAGTTCGAAGGCAGTAAACATTTGATTTTAATTAGGTTTTTTTCTGAAACCAGACATTTATAACTGTATAAGCTAGTAGCTGCTTCCTGGTAGTTGTTCATATTGAATTATGAGCAAAACCCGACATCCTTGTTTACTCACAAATTAAGTCCCATGAAGCAAGCTGAGTTAGTCATTCTTTGTTTGGAGCTGTTCATGACTGTGGAGCGTGAGCTGCCTGATTTACCACCAAAGAAAGATACTGCTCTGGCTGCAGAGCCTGCCTACAGCAAGAACAGCCATCGTATGCCATTCTGAGTACTTATCCTTAGGTATCGGTCTGCCTTAAAGCCAAGTGAAAAGAATTGTTTGATCAGGTGGGACATCTGATGGGCTAAGGTTTAATGAGCTGTTTTCTTGGCAAAGATATCCTTGCTAGTATACCAGTCTAATGATCTGGTAGAATTTTTTGGTTATCTGGGAAGTATGACCCTGACTTTTGCCATATTAGTTCTCCAAACAAAAGACAAATTATGCGGTACTTTGCTATGAGAAATACAACTAATAGTTGAAAGATACAAAGAAAGCGAAAGGACAGTGAGACATTTCAAAGATCAAAACTTTTTGCGTAGTTGTGTTTCCTGTACCATCACATTAGAAATAACTAGATAAAAAGTGTGTGAATTACTGCATGTTTTTCCCCTGAGATTTCTAGCTGCAAGACATGTCATTTGAATGTCCTTTTATTTTTGTGTCCCTCAAAAGTAAAGGGAACCCACAGTGTGACTGTCCTTCTGTTACACATTACTGTCCTTCAGTGTTATGAACTATGTATTCCTTGCACATTTATCATTCAAAATTAACCTTTTTTCCTATGCTAAACTGAATGTTTTGTGGTTTTGGCTGGCTCTGCATTTTGGCTTATTGCACAAAAGCACAGTTCTAGAACTGTAAGGGAAATTATGGTGAGTCTAAGACCTAAATATACACTTTTTACACATGTAAAAAATTGTTACTTCAAAGGGAGCTTTATGACTATGGTCTGACTCTCCATGTCAGATCTTCACCTTATATAGACTAGACAGTACTTTAATTTCTCCTCCCATCCAGCTGCTGAGCATCCACAAATCAAACTGAAGTCAGTGGGAGCTGTACATCTGAATTTCATTATAAGCAGGAGGTTTGTAAATCCTAATGTTCAAGCCAACTTGTGTGTGTGCCCTTAAGAAAGAAGGCTTAATGTGACTGATTCTGTAATAGCCTGCACTTAATGAAAGAGTGATCAAAGTTTATGCCTTTCTGAATGAAATGTGGTGACATCAGTACATAGTGGAATGGAGAGAAGAACAAAGCTGTGGGGTTGGGAGCGGGGCTATCACATGTTTAAACTTTAAACATTGTCATTGTAGGAAGTTGTTTCACAGAGAGGAAAAGTGGTTTTGTGATAAAGGATGTCTGGCTTCTTTCCTGGCTCTGCTGTGTATTTTCATCTTTTCGGATAAGAACATCCTCTCCCTGTGCCTCAGCTTCTCATCTACGTGCTTAGGTTCTCATCTTCCATGCTGTAGGTTAGTGTGTGGCTATGCCATGTACCCAGTATATAGGTACTTGATAGATAGCATGTGGTTCAGCATTTGATCTACCTTTAAGATGCAGTTGCTACCTGCTTCCTGTCAGATTTTTCCTAGTAGCAAATAGCCCCAGTATTTGTGCTGACTCAGCTATGCTAACAGACATAGTAAAGAGTCAAGAGTTTCTCTCCCTGTTCACCTGCTGCAGATACACTTTTTTGTTTTTGTTTAAAAATCTGCCTTGATAGCAGAGGAGTATGAAGAAGGTACCAATTCTTCCTTTTCTTCCAGTGCTGGTAGGTAGAGTCAAAAGAGACATCTATATTTGCAAGGTTTCCATGTGTTACAGTTAGGGGAACAAATCCATAGTGGAAATAAATAGTACAAATCTTTAGTGGAAATCTTATAGTGCAAATCTTTAGTGGAAAAGTCTATAAATAAACAGAAACAGAGGAGCATCTGTTCCTTGATACTCCATGGAGCAGCTGATAAAAATAAATTCTGTATTATAACAGTAGCCAATACAAAATGAAAAAGTACCTGACAACGGAAGACCCCCTGAATAGAGAAGTTTAAGGGCCAACAAGCTCATCTGACTTGAAAATTGAAGAATTGTCTGAAATAGATGTTGCCATGGTGACAGAGAGGATTAGCAGCCTGAGACTGATTTCATTGGTCTGCTGCTAGCACAAGTTGCTTGTTTGAGTAGCATTAATATGTTGTCTCATGCTGCTTTATATGCTAAGACCATCTGGCATTAGTGGTATTTAAAGGTGCAGTTCTGTTATGGAAAGAGTTGGCCAACATCGTTTGATTTATGCTTATAAGATGAGTTACAAGAGTTAAGAGGTCTTTGAAAAGCTGCCTCATGCACTAAAAATATTCCAAAAAGTCACGGCACGTACAGGGATGAAGTGGGGCTTTGGGAAGCGGCACGGGGAATTTCAGAAGTTTGTTTTATACTCAGTCAGCGCACATTTAAAGTATTCACTGCACAAATATGCACTTTCGCATGTTTCTTCAGGTGTGTATGTGGAGGCAGCCATGTTTCTCTTTTCAAAAATAAGCCTTTTCACTGTACGCTGCAAAGCTGCTTGGGAGCTACAACTCCACCACCTTGAACAAGCACGAGATCATATTGCTTATCGTATTGTGTATTAAGGAAAAGTATGTTGTAGAGTTAAATGAACAAAATAAGGTCTAAGCAAACAGAGCCTGTCTAGGTTACTTCAGAGTCCATGCTTTCAAGAAGAAACATTTTCTTTAGTTTGACTATATACCATTGAAAACATATTTTGCAGCAAAGTATTTGATAAGAAAGACAGGTTGTAGAGACTAAGATAAGGTTTATCTTTGATCTATTTATAGCTGTGAGTCTTCATCTGCTTTTCTTAATACCACTCTGGACTGGGAGTTATCTTCCAAAGGAGCTTATATCACAGTGCTGACATTCCTCAGATGCTTGTAAATTTTCACTATTTTTTCTTTGATAATTATTATCATGATACTTAATTATTCTCAAGAGTTTTTCCCCAGACAGAGATGGATGATTAAAGAGTGACCAAATACTAGCCAGAAAATGTTCCTGTCTGAGCTTATCAGTTCCAGTGGAGAGGTCTGTCTGTGGGCTGAGCACGATAGGAAAAGTGGCTGGAGGGAAAACTAGCTGGAGGCTTTGTTCTCCTGGACAGACTTAAAACCAAACTGAATTTTAAGTTAAATCTTGATAATGAACACTATGAAAGCATTGGAATGGAAGCATTTTTACATTCTCAAGTTACTGATGTTCTGAAGTTACTGATGGAAAGCATTCGTAATGGTGTTCTGCAGCTGTGTAACACTTGTCCACTGATATTGATATGATATTTATTGGATATTGATGGTGTACTGTTTAGTACAATAATAAAATGAAACAAGGACTGGGGATCTATTTCACAAATCTTTAGGTTTTAAGCTGTTATTCTGGAGCTCTGACTTTGATGCCAAAATAAATTCTTCATATAATTTCATGTCAAATGCAAGACCCAAGAAATACATAGCCATGGATGTCCTAGCTCCTTTAAATAGCTTTAGAATGATGATATTCGAAGCTTAATATTTTTACAGCTTAGTTCTGTTTAACTCTGTCAGAATGAATATAGGGCACATAAAGAAAGACAAATAACTGCCCAGCCCACTCCCAACCCCCAGTTCCTTGTTTGCAAGTCAGTTTGCTCCCTGTTTTTTTTTTTTCTTTTTGAATCTGGTCATCCAGTTCTCCCTGAGACAAAGCTTGGGTGCAGTTTTGGGGATCAGTTCACCCCAAGACCTACCTCGGGGTGATATGGACAGGACTGCCACAGGACTGCTTGCTGCTGTTATCCCTGAGCAGTCTAGCAGTGTTACCTCGTCATGTCTCACAGCATCACACACATCTACCTACTCTCACAACACACCCAGGGCATGCCACACGCTTTCACAGTGTTGTGCTATTAAAATCAGCCTGAGAGGCTGTGACACAGCCCTTGCATGATTGCAGGCACTTTGAACCAGACAAACCCACAAGTAATTACTTCTTAAAGACACCCTGTGGGGCCCACCGTAGCCCTGTCCAACCGCGGGGATGATCAGGAGGGACTGGCCCTGAGGAGCGAGGGTGTAAGCCACCTACACCCCTTGGCACGAGGGGTCTCCTGGGTGTCCTTAGCAATGTAGGCATAGCCATAATTGTTGGTTTCCAGTTTTATGATCAGAAATTATAGTTTCTTGAAAATTATTTGTACTTAACTTAAAAGCTTAATTTCTGAAGCCACTGATTTTGGCCAGATGCTACTTCATTCCTTCGCAGTATTTGGTTTGTTTCAGTTCTCCAGATACTGAAATTTGACATACCAATATTTATAGTCTGGGAATGAGCTTTTCTGTTCTTCATTCCATTCATTTCCAAGGATGGAATGCCATTTCCATTCTTGCTGCATTTCCATAGCGCTTAATGGAGCCTACTGCAGCTGATTAAACTATTCACGGATTATTTCATTGTGAGGAAAGATGATAGAATTGAGAAACAATAACATCTGGAATAGTGGTTGGGCTCCATAACATTTTACTGAGTTGCAAAGTCTGGTGACCTGGAGTGTCTGAAATGGAAATAGTTGCAACTAGGCTTTCTTGTCTGGAGTGTCCAACACAATTCTTTAAATTTATTGCTAATGTGAAGTGGAATGAACATAGATGAATTTATCATATATTTTGTGATCTATTTTACTGGTAGCCCCGAAAACTAATGATATGGAAATGTGCTTTTGAAACAACAAGCCATAAATGGCTAATGACAAGTTCATCTCACAATACCGTTACAATAGCTCTAGAGACCCAATTGATCTATTATAACAATACATTTTCTACATTCAGTGGACTAATTAATATAATTTTGTATTATGGGGGAAATTTCAGGAACCTGTAGTTAGAAACAGCTGAATCATGAGAAGAGGAAATGTCTCCTGTGCAAAGAATCAATAAAGGGCTCCAGAAATGCTCTGTTTAAATGTAAACAGAGCTGCTATTAGATTTATGCTTCCTAAGCTTTGTCCCAGGTAAATTGCACCTTTGGATAGCATTCCAGTGCTATTGCTGTAATCCCAGTGAAATCACTATATAAGGTCATTCTGGAGCGCTTTGGTGTTTAAGACTTGACAAAGATTTAGTGCCCATCTATACCTCTGACCTCCTCTGCAACTTTGAGAAGGTTATTTTTTCTGCCTAGGCCTCAGTTCACCCTTTGGGACCCTGGAGCAATAATGCTTGCACAGCTTGCAGGAATCTGTGAGAGGGAATCCTCTGATGTCTGTGTTGCCCAAACACCACAGAAACTGGAGATATTGGTTAGTGCAGTCCAATCCAGTTTTCATTTTCTCATTCCTAGGAACTGAAAGGATTAAGATAATCTGAACCAAAAAAAGATTTGACATGGCCAGAGGAGCTGGAGTCTCCTGTTGCAGGTCCTGCTTAAGGGTTCTTTAGTGTCCTCTCTAATGACTAGTTGCATTGTCTTCTGCTCTTATTCATCCGCTATGTAAGGACTGGCTAGCCCAGAGCATGGTGTCTCTATGAGTTCTTTATTCACTCAGTAGCAAAATTTACGTTAAATTGCTTTAAATATATATCATAGATCTCATGGTTTTTTTCCAACGTAAAATAGAGTGGTGTAAGGCAGAACCTTGAGCACCACACTACTAACCAGAGTTAGGAAGAGAGCTGTATTTAGCAAAGGACAAGTGCTCATCCAGAGCTGAACAACTTACAGTTCGCTTATTACTGGTGCCTGTCATCTGGGAGCACTTCCCAGATTATTTCTGTTAAAATTAATTGTATGAACATTGAGTTACATAGACCTTACACTACTGCTGGTATAAAAAAATGTAGGTTGAAACCTTTATGAGTTCCCAGTTGTAATTTAAACTCATTGCACCCTGGAAAGCTGTGAATAGCATGTATTTTTTTGATACAAGGATTAATTTAAAACATTTTTCTCTTTCCTTTCTTCTTCCTCCTTTCTTTCTTCCTCCTCCTTTCTTTTCACTATTCCTATCCTTTTTTTCCTCAATTCTTTTTTTTTTTTAAATTGCTGCAGTTGTTTTTTTAAAGCCGCTTCTCAAAATACAGCAAAGGTGAAATAGAGGAGAAGAAACAGAAAAGACTAAAGAAAATGTGGTTTTGCTACAGATTTTGTAGACTTTCAGTTTTCTCCAGCCTTAAGGCTGCATTATAGGGTGTATCAAGATTGTACTATCTAGAAGGAAGCTGTAGCTGTAATTTACAACAAGAACATGGCATCTTAGTCAGCAATCCGTTTATAACATTGTGGTTTACAGCAGAACTTGCCCTTTCTGTAGGAGGATCTTCAGCAGAATCTCAGGAAAACTGAAGCAGCTGCGGCTGTAAAAGGAAATGTATACTAAAAATGGCAGGGAGAAACCACAGGCAGGGATCCTCCTCTGCCATTTATAGCTTTGTCATTAAATGTCCCTTTCAAAGCTTTGAACGGAGATAGAAATCACATTTACATTTACATACATAAAAGGAATAGGCAAATAATGACATCAGTGGTTCAGCTGATGATGAGAGGACTGCTGCAATCTGTAATAAACTGGGATCTGTCACTGCAGTTAGTGTCTGAATAGAAACCTCTGAGCATAAGAGCACAGGAGTACAAGAGGCAGTAAGTGTACAGGGTCTTACCTAGCGTACAGGAGTGGAAGCAAGCAAGCAAAATATTGTGATAATTTCCCCATTAATATTTTTACAGCAAAATGCTGAATTGGTTATTGAGATTTTCACGTGCAGAGTCAACAGGAGCGTGGATCAAACTTTTCCCTCTGATTGCTTTAGGTGTGAGAGAGGTTGATTTCAATGCAGTCATCCTGCTTTTCTGTTACTTTCCCTTTGGTTGCCCTTGTGTTATTCTCTGTTGTTTAAAAATACATTGAGATTAATGCAGCATAATTTCTCTTTGTGTTTACTTGGCAAATTTAGTAGCACACATTTAATTTTTGAAAGATTTTATCAGAAGTGCACTAAGTGTGTTTCAAGAAGTGTATGTCGAACGTTATTTCTTCCAGCTTTCCCACTAACTGGTTTATAGTGACGAATGCATCTTCCAGGAAAGCAGTCAAAATTAAATAGCATGAAAATCTGTATGGGTTTCAGTTCTGCACACAATGAAGTTCACTGAAGCTTTGCCAATGACATCAGGGGATCCAGAATTTAACGTATTACCTATACCATAAAGTACTATGGAAGCGAGACGAGAGAGTGGGCTGTATGTGTCTTCATAAGCCGTTACTAATAATACAAAATAACTTATAGTAGCTTAAAATCATACATGATTGCATGTGAATATTCATGGGTATCTATACATTTTATATCAAAAATCTCCCAAAAGGTCCTTGTAGAAAGGAAAAATCAGATGTCTCAACCATTCGCTGTGTAGAGGATCCGTTTCCTGGGAGCTGTAGCGGAAGCTTATCAATGTGGAAGTGAAGGTGCACTGATCAGTGGGGTAATTGCTGAGCTGATCTTTAAAGCTCATTGAATACTCACGAGAAAGTAAATTTAAAAGACTGGAAAAACTTACACTAGTCCTTATCCTAAGTAGGATTCCACATTAAAAACTGGATACTTGGTAAACTTTCCAGCCGTTCATATTCATGCTGCAATTACCTTTTCATAAAGTGATGATATGAAAATGCGAAAAGAAGCATGGCAAATGTTCTATTTCAACATTAGTAAAGTAGCACTGATGGCATTCATTGGCCACAGCAGGGAAGTCTCATGGAGACTTCTGAATTATTATGGGCAGGGCAAGCCAAGAAGCAGCCAGTGGTTTTGAGATTTTGTTAATTCTTCTGTTCAATAAGCAAATGAATCCCAGATCATCCAAAGATAATATGCAGGTACAAATTAACACACAATTATGCCTGATCTTGTGTTGTAAGTTGTTTTATATTGCTAACAGTGTGCACAGTCAAAGGTTTAACAACAGATACAATACATGAAGCCCATGCTCTTCCCTTGTTTCTAGTCAGTTACATAGCTAATTTGTGACGTTCTGCCTTCCCTGATGTTATTAGCAAAGCTTTCGTGTCTTCAGTGTGTGCAACATTGATTGATTTTTCTTTCCTGTTTGCTTGACTATCCCTAGTAGCAATTATTATTTTAGATTACTTCAAAAACCAGTCTTTTTCACTAAGCTCTTGGGGGTATTAAAAAAAACCCAAACCCAAAAATCCCGAACACCAAAACCAACCAAACAAGACACTCTTTCCAAAGCTGCTTTTTATTTTTAAAGCCTCACAAAACAAAAATGTATTTTTTTTTATTCCTTTGGATTTTGCTGTGTGAAAAATTACCAGAAGAGGAAAAGAGGAATAATATTATCCACATAAAAATCATGACAGTCTTGTGGTTTTTTTTTAAAAAAAATTATTTTGGACTTTGAAATGTCAAAAATCACAAGTCTTGTGTCTTTATTTGTATTCCTTGATTTCCTGGATCAGTCGAGACTCTGTGGAGTGGTCTTTCCTGGAGTGGTCGTAATTCTCCAGTGGCAAGGCTCCACCTTGAAGAAAGAGATTTTTTTTTCCTAATACAGTTTGGTTAAATAGGTTTTAATAAAAATGAATAAACATGTAAAATTACCCAACTATGAATCAGAGTTTGAAGCATGAAGGTACAGTTGAAATTCAAGTCTCAGTTTGCCATGCTTGCATAGTGCATCAAAATTCTCCAGTTGTTTATTCTTTTTGCAGGTGATTTCCTGGCATACGTTGACCCATCTTTCAGGACTTCAAGCATTATTATATGTTGTAGAAAAAGATCTTTTGAACTTTGTGGCAACTCTGTAAAAGTTACAGTGTACGCAGGGGAGGTTTCTCAGGTCAGCGTGCTTGCTTGACTTGCAAAAGTGAGGCCAGTGTCTGTAACACTGCAGACACAGTGGTCCTGTCTCACCAGGGGATCAAGGCAAACCAGAATACCATTAGTAGGTGGCAGAATGAAAGATATCCCCAGAAAACAGAATTTCAAATGTTCACAGTGGGCTCAAAAGCCTTTAAGATCTCCTAAGCCTAAACTGTGTTCAAGTCAAGAGCTTGCTTTGTTTGCAATTCAGTAATTTCAAAGGGGAAAAACATAAATAACTTTAAAAAGGAAGTGGTCTTAGAGAATGGGAACAAAAATATCAAAGGTAACTTTCTAAAACTTTCTCATGTATTGAAGGGGTAAGAGCAGATAGGTTAGAGGCATATGGTGCATCTTGAATAACTGTTTTATTTATTTCTCTACAAATAGAGAAAAGAAATAAAAGAATCTACCTAATGTTAAAGTCTGTGAAAGCTCTTTAAATAAAAAGAAAAAAATTCTCCCAAGAGTGTTAGTGTGTTGCTATGTGAACAATTATAATGCAGTAGCAGAAAATGTTTACTGAGAGCCCACTATTCTAGGAAGGATTTTGTGTGGGCTATATCAAAAGAGAAAGAAGTGTTTTGATGCCAGTTAAAAAGATCTGTCCATGTTGTGAGATTTGTTCAGTTATGTTTATTCTGAAGAATCACGGCAAGCCTATTTACCAAGACTCAAACAGACTCTAAAATTGCCTAAGAGTTAAGAAGACATTCAAGGACAATTTCATTATTTTTAATTATTGATATATGGGTAATATTTATGTGTGGAGGACAAATTTATTCAGAAGAGAGATGCACAAACCCATCACTTTGTGGGGCGTCTACCAAATAAATAAAAGTGCAGTAGTACTAGAAAGTATACTTATACTTTTTCAAGTGGCTGAATCCAATGGTATTGATGAAAATATGCTGATAGAGGTTTTCCTGTATGTTAATAGAGCTTTTCCTGACGGTGTTTTGAGCTGACTGAGATTTTGGGGTGCTTATTCTGTTGCTAGCCTGTGCTTAAACCTGCATCTTCGTCACTGTGGTAACCGACTTAGGTAGGTTAAACTTGTCCGTGCTGCTGTCACACCTTCATTTACAAGATTTCCTCATGCAGGATGGTTGTTGAAATTGAAATCTGGAGAGAGGACCAGGATGAACAACCCATTCATTAAGGAAGTGTCACAGAATTTTTAACGAGGACAGATATGAATTTATTATATTTCCTAATAACCTGGAGGTTGATACCTTCAGAAAGAGGTGATCTTTAACAATGTGAGGCATTCATTTCCAATGGGATTGGAGATATTGTAATATCCAGATATTCTGTGAAAATAGGCAAGGAAAGAAGTCGTCTTTGTTGAAATGTCTTGCTTTGTCAGTGCTGATGATGTTGTTATTAGGTTTTCCCTTGACATTTTTGTGCGAAGTAATGTCCCCAGCTGATATGACAAAGATGATGTTGAATGTTCTCATTGTCTTGTTGATGCCGCTATGTTATTAAACATCTTAAAATGGATTTTTTCCACATTTTCCTGATAATTAAATTAAATATAATTTATTAAAGTAGTCAAATTGAATATAATTATACTTATTATGGTTTAGTTCACATTTTCTTTCTTCAAAGAAAACTTTGGCAATTAGTGTAAAACTTAACTGTAAGTTTAAAGGTTTTTCTCTGTTCCTTCCTTCTTTACATTGTTATGGTTTTTTTTTTAATCAGAACTCTGGAAGGAAATTCCTGACCTTTTAATTTTTCCCATGTAAGTGCTGAACTGCATTTGACATGCCAAGTCATAAAGTTGTCACAATGTCATGACTATGGTTTCAAACCTGTGTCTCTGTAGGATTTCCTCAGGAACCGGGAATCATAAGCAGTGTTTGTAGATACATTCTGTGGAATTACATTTCACTGATAAGTGGAATGCAAACAATGAATTAAGAAGTGTTTTTAGCTAACTATTAAGCATTGTCTTTTTTAGAACGATCAGAAGAGAAAGAACTGTGCAAAAATCTTCATAACTGTAGTAAAAGTGAAATCACAGTATACATGATTTTTTTGATTAATTTCACTTTTGAGAGTGATCTGTAATTGAAATATCGTTTTGGTCCATATTGTGGACCAAAACATCACTATTAAGGATACTTTTTCCTTAATTGGCATTTATTCTACTCATAACAAAGATGGGCACGTTGTTCCTGGGTAGTAAAGTCAACACAACAGTGGAAAAATGAGCTGGCTTTTGTACAAACAGTTACACACTGCACAGCTACTTAAGTGGAAGTAGAAATTGGTTGCAAGATTTTTTTCAGGGGTAGGAATACTGTGATGATGGATATAATGTAAAAATGTAGGAGAGGAAGGTTTAAAATGGTTCAGAAAGAACAGTGTGTAATTTTAAAGCACTAAGCCTGTAGAGGTAGCAGCTAGAATAATTTCACCTTTTGACACGTAAACTGGGACAATGCATGTCCCATCATTGTCTCAATGCACGTGGTGTTCCATCAGTTCCTAGCGCTTGAAAAAAACCTAACGTTATGGTCCTCTGGGAGGCTAAGCCCTAGTTTTACTTTACCACTTGCCAAGGCCATCAAGAGAATAAATGCAAATACATTAGTTTGGCAGTAACGCTTGGGAGATTTAGCTGCTGCTGTCCCGGGTGTCCAACAGGTCTCCAGTGAATAGATGCTAATTACTGTGCCAAATGGAATATTTTTCAGGGTGGATGGACAGAAACCAAAGGGTAAGGATTAGGATTAAGCAGTGGTGAGGTCACATACGGAAACTACTTTTCAGTGTGGAATACCTCATCAGAGAGAAAGTAATAAACTGTGTAAACTTAGTAGTAAGGAGACGGTTTGTGAGAGAAAGGTAAAAACATGAATTAAGAAAATAGTCGTGTAAAAAAAGATGGGAAAAACATCTAGTAATACTCAAGTTAGGAAATTAAATTATGAAAACAAATATGAGCAAATTCCCAGAAGTGTTCCCTCCCCATTTGTTCTTAGGGCAGTGCCTGTTGGTCTTGTTAGGTCTGTGGCATGAGAAGGCAATGAAGAATTTTTTTTGCCCCCCCTTTTTTTTTCCTTCTGATTACCAGCATAACAATTCTTTGCAATTTTAGATGATGTGAAAACAGCAGCGTGCTCCGGGTGGTGTGATCTCACAGGGTGAATGATGATGGAAAGCCGGTAGTGTGGTCACTAGGTTATAACGAGGTCATGGAAACGTTAACTTTGCGGCCCGGTGCAGCCTGTCGCTGAGCCTGAGCGCGGCACTCAGCCAGGGCCGGCCAGTGTACCATCTCCAGGAGTGTGGGACGCTGAGGCACCGCTCGTCTGAGGGCCCTGCGTCCGGGTTGCTCAGCACTGGCACCTCTATTTCTCTGGCTTCAGAAGAGACCCCCTGTTTGAGCACAGGCTCCCGGGTTTGCACCTTCTGCCTGTTGTCCTCCCTCTTTTTGGGTCCCATGCAGTGTAACTTCCTTCTCCCCCCCCTTTACTTCAGAGGACCTCCAATTTCTTCAAAGGATTCCTTTGCTGTTCTCAAAAACATCAGCTTGAATCGTGGAATAGCCTTCTGGGTAAGTGACTGAATTTCAAAGTGCTGCTTTCCAGCCGCTGTGATGCTGTGAGACTACTCCCTTTGTTCGCTTACAAGCCTTGCAGCAGAATTGAACTCATGCCTTTCAGAGGCTGACATGGTATGTTATTTCTTATTTCATCTTATTGTCTGCAGGGGTTAGCTTATCCTGGTCTTGTATTCTTCACTATAATTGCCTTTATTAATCGACCTCTTATGGCAGCTTAGCTTAACTCTCCCTGAAGTCCACAATAACTTCTGAAATATTTTGACTTGGTGGAAAAAAAGTCCAGTGTGATGATCTTCTGCATTGTATTTTAAGCTCAGGAAATCCCGCCCTCCTGTTCCCCAAAATGAAGGACGTGTAAGTGCTACAGGAGCACAGCAGCATTGGTATTTCCACAGTGATTTCCAGAGAAAAATCTTAGCACGTATTAAATATTTTCTTTGTTTTAAGAATTTCTTATAAGTGCGTTCTTTGCTTCTCCTCCAGGTTAGCAGTTTAAATATGCCTCTCTCTCTTCCATTTCTAGCATTCTGTAAAGGGTAAGGTAAATTAAAAACCCACAAGTGTTTCTGAAGGAAGACGAGTGCTTGGAAGTTCTTGGAAGAAACATACTTTGTCTAATGCAACACCATATATATATATGAAATGGTTGATGAAAATAATTATAATACCATAGCCTTACAATTTTTAAAAAAGAAAAAGCATATTTTTCTATACCTGCTTCAAGCCCATTATATGTGAAATGAAGTTTGTGTGCACTGCGATGTAAAGTAGGATTTATAGCTACAATGTAAACCTTGATAGGATGCTTTGGGCTTGCTGAACTGTCTCATACTTGCTTCACTGCTTTGTGGATAGTTTCTACAACATATAGATCTGGTGGAGAGATTTGAGAGCAAATTAGGCATAGTACATTAGGCATGGTGATAACAAGTCATAGATTCTCTTCCTAGTGTCTAGATCTTTGCTTTTCTGGGTGATAACCATATATACTGTAGGGTATATATGAATAAATTCTGTCTTCTCTCTGCTGTATGTCAGTGTTCGGTACCCTAAAAAATGAAGGTATAGTGCAATTCCTCTCGAAGGCAATTGAAGTGCACCACATAAAGGAGATTAGAATAGATCCCAAATCCCATACCTAGCCTCCCCTGCATAGCAGGGGGATAAACTTGTCAGGATCCTTAAATGCCTGTTGCTAGTATGACAGTGTAGCAACTTGCATTGAACAGGCCTTCTTAAGAAGAAGTGGAGTTTAGTTTGGTCTGCTACCAAGTATTCTGCTTCCAGAATAATTCAGTGAAATTACCTACATCAGGGATTGTGTAAGAAAAAAATAACATTAGGAGTTTGTGCCAGCAAAATGTGGCAGGTTCAGTGTCCAGTATCCCCAGGCATAGAATATTGATGCCAAAGTAAAATCTAAATTTCCTGTATTTGACAGAAAAATACATCTAACATAGAAAATGTGTTCCGAGCAGAATCTGTCTTGCCTCTTTAGTGCTCTGAAAAGTACAGTGTCACTGAAAACAGTGTATCTTCAGAGTGGATTATTTACAGAAGGCACGTCTGTGTTACATGGGGGCTCATTAGACCAGTAGCGCGCTACTTCTGTGGTTTGCTGCCACCCATATTCAGCCGTGTCCATCATCTTTAGGTCTGTTATTCCTTTATAACTGACAACAAGTTGCAGTCAGATCTTGGAGTAATAGAGCAAGCCCGTACCACAAAACTGAAAGAGTAAACCCACCAAACTAAACCATAACAAAAAGTCCAGCATGGCAAACTTCCAAAGAACAAGATTCTCTTTCTATATGAAATAATACAGCTAGCACCACATGTAATGAAAAAAAAATTAAAAAATGGGAAATGTTACTTAACCAGGTCTTACCCCCATACTTCTTATATATGTGCTTATACATTTGAAATGTAGAGGTTTTGCACTTTCAAATATCTGGGCCATCCTTTTATTAAAAAGTGGGCACTGAAAAAACAAACAAACTAAATAAATCACTATTGTGAACCAGTATGGTGATTTCTATGACAAGTCTTCTCTAAACTTAGTTTGGGCTACTTTTTCTACTCACTATCAGAAACAGGTTTAAGTGTGGTATTGAATGGAAGTCTAATAACTTCAGGCAATGATCCTTCTTTAATTAATAGATAATTTAGCACAGGTTTTGAAGTAACCTGGTTTGACACTGTTTTGTGAAATCTCAGATGTGCTAAAACACTTGCATATTCTGTATAATGTTAAATTTTTTCGTGAATTAATGTTTCCAGCCCTTCAAAAAAGCCAGAACTGCTTTTTGAGTTTGCAGACTCAAACAGTAACCATAACAGACTCTAATTTCCATATTAAGAAAGATGTGACTGAAGTCTCGCAATAAATTTGAATATCAGCATTTACTCTCTTACTGATTAATTTAACAGGCAGATTTGGTTTAAAAATAAAACTGTTGCGCCATGGACCTTTTCCTTTGACAGGTGCTTGGATACTGGCTCTTTAGGATGCTTGCAGTCTCTTAAATCGTTCACTCATAGGAAGAAGAGACTTACTCTAGTTCTAGCTAGGATTTCCACTTCGTAAGAGAGATGGAGTTGAGGGAAAAGGCCTAAAAACTCTGTGTGGGAGGAGGGTTTCAATCCATATAAGCCACGGGGGGAGACTGTGAAACAGCAAGTCCGCTTTTTTCTGCTGATGGTGCTGTGTTGTCCAGCTGCAGAATTTCACCTGTTTGTGATTGCCGCCTTTCTGAGACCCCTCTGGGGCAGGACAGCTAATTCAGGCTGTCTGTAGTGTCACACTTGAGTGGTGCCCCTTTGAGCGACGTGGCCATTCCTGGCTCAAAGAGCCTCATCATGAAACCTTGGTTCGTGCCTGGAGGTCAGTGCTGAAAGGCGGTGCAGACGTCGCTTTCATGCTCTCGTGTCCCCCTTTTTTCCCCCAAGACGGGGTGCTTCTGTAGAACTGGAAGATGTTTTGCAGATTATGACTTAAAGGAGAAGTGAAAGAAAATGGCAGTGAGAAACCTACATCAACTGACAGGAGTATCAAGTAGCTCAGTCCAAGGAATTGTTATAGTGGTCAAAGTGATAAAGAAAAATTTCCTGGAAGGTTCATCAGACTGGGGAATAGTCTACAAAGGGTGCCAGGAGCTAGTTATTTAAAAATAAATAGGTAAACCTTGAAGGATGCTTTAGAGCAAAATCTGGCAGACAGAGAATACACAATATCCCAGTAGACTTTGCCAGCTTCTCTGGCTTCTTCACTTACCTGGTTAAAAAAAAAAAAATAGTTGTCTTTCACTCTCGTATGTTGAGTTTTAGAATATTCATGGGATTTAAACGAAACTACACATGAAGGGCATAACAAAAACATGGTTTCTTCTCTAGTTTTGTCTAATTTACCTGAAAAAATGTTATATTCACCAGGTGTGACATTTCTTTTCACAAACCTTGCGTTTTCCTTTGTAGGTGGATTTGTGTGGGTGTAATCCCAATTCAGCAATCCTAAGATAAAACCATAAGATAGCACATTTCCTTCCTTCATTTAAATAGAAACATATAGCTCTAAAGCCCAATGATAAGCAAATAACAGCTGAACATCACACGTCATCCTGCTTTCTCTCATGCGCATCGATGTGATACTGAAATGACATCTGTTAGGGTATTTCTGTAGTGAAAATCCATGAAGAAAGAGCTCTGCAGTACAGCTGTCCAGACTTTCAAAAATGTTATACCACCACCCTTGAATTTTTGTTTAGTGGAAACATATTAACAATATACTCAGAAACAATTGCAATGTAATGAGAAATGAGTGCTATGTATTTTTTTCCTCTGCCAGTATTCACTTGCTTTTATACTAATTGAGCAGTGAACTGATTTTCATTTTGTACACTCTTGCTTTTCTTACACAAACTTGTCTGTTTCATTTTTTACATTACACAGGAAAGTAAACTGTTCCTTAAGAAAAAATGTACTCATATTCAGTTGTCTATTTGAGCTAAATGTTGCTTATTCTGCCTATTTTGGAGGTTTCTTTGAGTCCAAAGGCTTGGAGCATCATTTAGGATTGGTACTTGATTTTGTAACTGTTAAGACATTAACTGCCAAAATATTAGTAAACATTAAAATATTAATTTGTACTTCTGAGCCATTAATGATCACTTCCGTTGTCCACTGAGCAAATTTTCAAACCATCTTCCTTGCACTTGCTCCTGTGGTGACATCTGTGGTAGCAAACAACTTCCCCACACCAGCATCAGAGGCCATGATCTGATGCCCTTCTTCAGATGTCTCCGTAATATTTACTTTTGTCACAGCAGTTCCTGAAGGTAAGGGAGGAAAAGGGGTTAATGAGATCTACGGTAAGATCATCGCCTGCCCTGTGCTTGCCATGTGCTTCTATTCTCTTTTCTTCTTTTGCTTAGATAGCAAATGCTCTGAGAGCAGGTACAATCTTTGTTTGTCCAGTGATGGCACAGTGATGTCTCTCCTGCCGTGGAGACTGTTAAGGTTTTGTGACAATACTATTAATACTTGTATGGAAAGTCTCGCACTGTTGGAGTGGCAGCTTTGAGGAACCCATGGTTAAGGTTCCCGCGTAGCTTTCTGCACTGTGACTATCGTGCTTGCATACTGACTTGTAATCATGCTTGCATATGTGTTGGGAAAGAGGGCTGTTGGCTCTGACTGATGGGTTTGTTTTTAAAAAAAAAAAAAAAAAGCCTGCTCTTTAGTGATCAATACAGTAAACTATATAGATTTTTTTTGTTTTTCGATACATGACTCAAGCCACTCACCATTGACAAACAATCTAAAATAGGAGCCTTTCTTTTTCTGGGAAAAAACGTCATGGTCAGACAATTTTTGCCTGGTTGGAAAGAGCTGTAACTCATGAACTGCTCATAACAGGCATGTATAACACATAGCTCAGAAAGCCTGATAAATTCTGATTTCCTACATTGCACAGTGTTTGGTTTTACCTTGGTAGTTTGTAAGTTATGTAGCTGTGACAGAACAACATCTCGATGGAAGTCTTGGAGCTGTTCCTAGTCAGGGAACTCTTACAGTTCCTGAAATTCTCTCTTGTTTTTTGGGGGTTGGGGGTTTTTTTGCTGTTTTTTTTTCTTCTTGCCATGAAAGACATGTTTGCCCTCATATCCTGCTTCCTTTGACACATTGAGTTGATTATTTGAATCTGATGGGGCCTTCTGAATAGTGTGAGATGTGATAATGGCAGTGTTCCCAATGTGAAATATTTTATGAGCAAACCTCGGTTTTGAGTTTGTCGCTTTCATGGGGTTACAGTAGTGGACTACCATGTCCAATGTGGGAAATAAAGATTACCCTGAGAGCCTAGCACATGTTTTTCCCAGCATAGCTCTATCACTAAGGACTGCTTTGTTTTCCTTCTGTAAAAAAGTGTCATTCTTTAACACTGAAGGGTTTGAAATAGTTGTCTTAGCATAGCAATAGTAAAATATAGATGTAATTTTACTTTCTGTCTCCCTTTTAAAGCAAAGTAAGAGAAAAAAGGCTTAATGTTGTACTAATCTCAGTGTGCTTTTCTACAGTTGGAGTCTGCACAGTAGGCAGTTAAGCATCAACACCCCACTACAACTGTGTGCCTAGCAATGATACTTTACATATACCTTTTCTAGTAGCTGTTCAGATAGTGTCATGGTTCTAAATCTCATATTGCCTACTGCAAGATGGAGTTTTCAAGCTTTTATAAATCTATTGGTTCATGCCTGGTTTGAAGGGAAGGTCTGAGTGAAAACAAGCCACCTGGAGAATTTTAACATGAAAAATTAATTTGTTTCCTGGGTTACACAAGTGCAAAGAAAATATCTTTGCAAAAAAATGTCATCTTAATAGGGCCTATATTTTTTTTACCCCCAGATAGTTTATAAATAGGTGAAAAGCTTTTGCTTAAAAAAAAAAAAAATAGTAGTTAAGTGTGGACAGAAACCAAATATAGAATAATTGCATCCAGAAAGAAGTTTTTCAGAAATAAAGACTTGATCCAGAATTTACAGCAGTCAGTGGAAAATCTCTTCTCAAAGTTTTTGCTTTTGCATGAGACCGTAATGCCTTATTCTGGCAAAATCCTGAGCATGTGCTTGATTTGGTGTTCCAGACTAACCCCTCTGATGCTAATATGCTGAAGGTAAGCATATGTTTTATGTGCTTCACTGGTTCAAGTCTTAAATGAAGGGAACAGACGATAAAACTGAGCTCTCAATGCATATTTCAAAGGTAGTTTTTGCTGCTAGCAAAGTTAAAAGGGAAAATTCTTTATTATATAAATATAGAAGTCTTTATGGTTAGAAGAAGAGCCATATCAGGTCAAATATCACTGGGATGTTTTTTAGAGAAAAGTATTGTTCCTACCTGCTGGGTTAGTAGCGTGTCTTGGTTGAGTTTTATACACTGGCTGCTCTTTCCCAAATTTGTTGTCTTTCATTAGGTGCGGTCTTTAATGGACAACGTGGTAATCTTCAATCTCTTTGCCTTTCCATTTCTGTGTTCCTATAATCTGAACACAATTTTTTAGATTATTTTACATTTTGTAAGTATTTTTTTTTTTCTTTATAGCTTAGCAGACCTCTGGAAAAAACATACTGAAACATGCCTTTGGCAGTCATCACACTGTGATCATAAAAGTTAAGCCCAGGCTGAAAGAGAAAGTTAAGTAAAATCCATATAAAAAAAGAGAAGTAGAAAATATGGTAAAGACTGGATAGCTAATAGTTTATGAAACAATCCAAGCAGCTTTAAGTTTATTTTTAATGCAAAAATATAATCATTTTATAAGAAAAGACTTTTCTTTCATATTTTTTGATTAAATAAGAATGAACTACTGAATCATAAGGTGTAAGAGGGTTAATAAAGACAGGGAATACTGGGTCTCTTCCTAAAGGGTTCAGTTTCTTTCTCCCTTGGAGTCATGTGTTTTTGATTTTGTTTGTGAACTGTGCCAAATCTGTCTTTTCATATGATTTTGAATATCTGCAAATGCAATTTCTTTAGTTAAAATTAGAAGTGTGCTTTAGATCTAAGAAGATGTTGGCAAACAGAAACATGAAAAATATATTCATGACCTGGGGATGACCTCCTTGATGCCTGAGTCTCTCGATGAGGGACGTTAGTGCGTGTCTGTAAGATGTACATGTCTGCATACACACACAATAGTAGAGAAGTGCTTGTATACAGTCAGAAAAGATTTTGCATCCACACTACTCAGCACTGTTCCTCTGTTGTTTGTTGAATTAAAAGCTTGTCAAATGCATGTTGGATCAGGTACCACATCTTCTTCCTATCCGATTGGAATAATTATTTCCTAGATTCCCTTTTCTCTTCGTTAGAGAACTTTTTCTTCTCAAAAAGCCTCAAATGCCTGAAACCTCGAAGTGAAACTATTGCTGTAGGGCTTCTCAGGAGGTGCCTTTTGGCTGTATTGTGCTCTCCTCTGTGGGCTGGCTAGTTAGCTACTTCATGGGGTCTTTAGCCATGAAGAATGACAGTATGTGTGAGAAAAGTAATTTCAGCAGTCTCAGAATATTTGTTAATAAATAAAGGTACAAAATGCATGAAATAAGCTTTTAAAAAGTGCCAGACTTTATTACACCTTTTCATTATACCTCACCAGCCTTCTACACCTGCATAAAATTGAAATAAAATGCAATAAATCTGGAAGGTAGGACACAGTTTTCCTCTCACTTTCACTGCTTTAATATTAGTCTGAATTACAGAAGTATGGCAAAATATTTAAGCTCCTATTCAGTTTTATTACACTTACTAAAAAATATAAATGACTACACAGGAATTGTGGTGAATACTCTCAGACCATACCAGATACCACTGATAAAAGTAACAAAAGCCCTTTGGACTCTTATTGGTAAAGGAATTTGCCCTCGGATAACACGTACATTTTCACTAACATGATGTTTCCTCCTGCATTGGCAGGAAGGAGCTTGTCTGATGTACTGGTAGTAGCATAAAAGAGACAGAAAGTTTCAAGTGAGATGAAAGGGACCACAGAAGATGGTTTTGCTGTAGCTTTTTGTATTGCTCAGAGGAAACAATAATTAGACAGTGCTAGGAAGAGCTACTTAGTTTCTGATCCTGCTGGTCATTGCACTTTAATGTGCTTGGCATATTGGAGGCATAGTGGGTATAATTGTAGGAAATGGCAATTATTCGCCCTTTTGCGAGGAACATGCCTTGTTGCTTTGAACTAACCTTTCTGCTTGCACTTAGAATAAACCCTAGGTAGGTTTTTATATCAAATTGCACAAAGCTCTATTGCCATACATAGAGCTCATTACGAAATAGCTAGTTGCTCAGCCACCAGTTAACTTTCTGCACTTATAGGTGCCATTCAAGGACAGGATTGCGATTTCTGTTGTCCTTGACTATAGACCATATGGACAACAGGTACCCCTCTCTCCTTTCTCTTAACACAGAACTGTCTTAGTACTCTTTGGAGTGAAAACCCAGTGGAAGCTCTGAGGAAAGCTGAGAAGGTACCAAGCTTTCAAGTTTGTTCCCTATATGAGGAAAAAAATCTGTCTGTTTTTAGGACACTAGCATGTGTGCCCCTGAACAGACCTAAAAGCCATTACAGATTTTTTGTTAAGCATTTGTTTCTATCTTATGAAGGGTGTTCTGTGTCTCGCAGCTATACAGCTGTGCTCTGGCTTGCAGTGTCAGGGTCAGTATCCATAGGGGATTTTTTGTCTGAAGCTCCCTCATCTAAAGGCAAAAATCTCTTGAAAGCCTTCTGGATCCACTCCCATCTGCTATTGAAACAAAGGATTTGTCTGGTTCAATCATCTCCATCATTATTCTTGAGTCAACAAGCTGTTATATGATTCACTTCTTCCTCTTACGCACCAAGCTTGATTTTATTAGCCTCTGCACCAGTTTAGCTTCCTCTCCTTATACTGTCTTGCTAGGGATCATCAACTTTTTTCATTTTTTTTAATGTTTAAGGTGATATGGGGGGCATTTTCTAAAGGGTATCTATATTTCAAACATATGTGAGTGTGAAGAGATAGACCCCCTCCAAGCATCCAGGTCTGCGTTTCTACCTAAACTGGCTTTAAATAAATCATTAAGGTACAATACCAATTTTAAATAAAATTTTACATACCATTGAAAAATTCTGAAGCCAAGTGTTGCAATGTTTGGAGATGTAGTGTTGCACTACCAATCTTGATCACTCTCTACCCACTTAACCTTTATTTTCTTCTGCTTCATACTGACCTGATTTAATCATTGCTATCTCAAGAACAAATACAATCAAGATTTACTGCTGGTTAACACATAGCATTCATACCTTAAATGCAGAAACTTGAGAGAGTATTAGCTGCTAAAATCAGGCTGGAGGTGAAGTGCAGCACCAGAACAGATCTCAATAAGCCACTTTTTCATCAGAGTTTCAGACAGCTTACCAGGTTTTTAGGCCTACAATGCAGCTGCAGTTTTTTGGGCAAAAAACCCCCTAACTTCTAAAATGATGGAATTCTGTTTTTGAAAATTATTTATACCAAAAGGGTGATGCTAAAACAGTGTTAGGACTAAAAGAAGCTACCTGGGTATTTGTTGGTTTCTGAGGATATTAACATAAGTCAGGTTGTTTATGTTTTGACATAAATGGTGTCCTCTGTTAGTCATCACGGGTCAATCTTCCATATTTTTTTTTCCACAAAGGAGCAAGGTAACAGCATAATTAGCTTTTGCAGTTTGCCTACGTCTTTCTTACTGTAATTTATTTTAAAAGCGGTGCTTTATAACTCTTTCTGTAAACTCCATGGCCAATAATCACAGAAGCTATGGTCAATAAATATTAGGGCTCATCTAAGCAAGGGAAGCTAAATAAATAGGCCAGCGCAAAATAAACTCTTATTCTGTAACATGCTGTCTACCCGAAGGAGTTGTTACAGATGTGCATTTATGGGGATATTTTATACCTCTCCATCTGTTAGCAATGACCAATGCACTTCATCATCATCTGTCTGAATCACAGATCTGCAGCCCACAGGTTTTTTCACACAGTGTTAGACTGTGACAAAACAGCAGTGGAATAAAATAATGTTCCAGTTACCAATAAAGAAGGAGCATCCAGTATGTGTAGCCTTGGTGGAGTAACAAGTGCCATTGCGATGCCTCAGAAATGCTCCTGGAAATCAAGGGAGGAAGTCTGGGGGCTTACCTTAAGCACAGAAAGTGTATTTCCCAAGGACCCAGAATGTCCTCTTGGTGGGAATTTTTTTCAGTCAGAAATAGCTCTCTACAGAGAGAAAAGGGCAAAGAGTTTTGCTCGGTGAAGGTGAACTCTGTGAGTGCACTTTCCTTGCACATGCTGGTGCAGCCCGGGCCCCAAGGTAGCGCAGCCCCGAAAGCTGCCCTAGCTTGCTTTCCTCCTGAAACATGGCCTTGCAGCGAGTACTGGGACACGATGCTACAGAGGAGGAACCCTGGCCTGACTTCACTCTCTCAGCCCTCTTCAGATTTGCTTTCTGCTCTGGACGCTGCTGGGGAAATCACAGCGCCCGTCATTTCCAGCCTGGAAATAGCATCCGAGCGAGCTCGTGTCTGCGCTTCCATGTTTTTGGCCACCCATTTGGGAGAGGGAAGCCACATGGCAATGTTGAATTGGGCCTGTATAACTTATTCAAAAAGAATTATTTACATCTTTTCATTGACTTTTTGTTTCCAGTGAAAGGGGAGAGCTTTTGTTTCTTCAGCTTATTTGTCCAGCATTTCTGCCTACCTCTTTGACTTTAGAGTCTGGGATCTGGATATAAATGGGTTGTTTCTGACTTTTATTTCTTCTCTTCATGAAATGAGGATGAGGAAATGCAGAGCCCAAATGTATCTCCTGCTGGCAGCAGGCGTTTGAACTAGTTTAGCTTTGAAATTTCCCATATATTTGTTGCATGCAAAAGGAATGAGATAGACGAGCTCAGTCCTTTTGAAGTGCTCTGATGGCTGGCAAGTACTTTCGCAGTTGAAGTGAAAAAGCCAATTCTAGAGTTTGCTGAAGAGAGAAAGCTTGTTAAGTGAACTTGATGAGGAACCACCATAAATATACGTTTAAATTATGTATCAACTTTCTCTTCATCAGAAGGTCTATTTTGATGATGAATTGATGGATTAAAAAAAAAATATCTTTGCTCTATGTGCCAACCAAAACTTGAGGGATACAGCGAGTGCCTTTGAAATGAAAATTCACTTGGTCACACACAGTTATAAATGGAAAAGCCCCCCCTCTTACTGAGCACAGTGGAAAAGATGAATTGAATCTGTTATATCCCACAGCCAGCATCACAGCGGACAGAGAGGGAGTTACTCATGACATCTGCATACTGCCAGTGTTCTTCACAAACCCCAGTGTATGTTTTGGTCCAGGTTTTTTCCTAGCAGTGAGAGCAAAAACTGGGAGGTAAAAAAACTGTACCTGTCTCATACTGTGCCGCAGACTGGTAAGGGTGGTTCAGGAGAATTCATTTCATGTTTGGTTTCTTAGGAACCTCATCTTCAACACTGAGCTAATGATACTTGCTGCTGTAACACTGTAATTAATTCTGTAAATGCAAAGTCCTATTCAGTTTTCCTGGAGCATGAAAAATTCAATTGTTTGTAAAACTAATCTGGTTAATCTGTTGTATATATAGATGGTTATTTGTTACTTCTAAAATGCTGATGATTTTTTAAATCTGCTTTGAACTTCAGGGAGGGCTTTTTAACACATTTACACAAAACAAGGGTTTTGTGCATATCACATTTCAGTGTTTCTTATGAAGTTAAAACTTTTGATTAAATAAGTAAACTTGTTTTGCTTTACAAATGATTTGTTATGATTTAAAGAATCAATTCTATTGGATAGCACCATCAGTTCATGGGCAGTAACACAAATCTAGTAGGCAAAACCTGTTCTACTCTCCTGTAAAGCAAGTGGGCTTGAACTGAATACTGAACTTCAGTGTAAGCACAGGGTGTTATGGAAAGATCACCATAGGGTTGTGCCAGCAAAGAGCTGTAGGTGGGGACTGCAGGAGCAGAGCAGATGCTCTGCCCACTTCTTGTGGGAGGCTGTGCCAAGTCCCATAGCTGCAGGGGTGAGAGTGGGCTGTTGGAAACCTGGAGAAAGCATCCAGTCACGCAGAACCTTTTTGGTGGAAATAACTGTCTTGAGCATGTGGTAATCTGTCTGGAGAATTTAATTTCCAACACAAAGACGTGTAAGATCCTAGTTTGAAGCCCGACTGACAGACTTTGTACTCAGTAGAATGGAGATCGCATCTTAATTTGTATGTGTCAAGGCCAGCAGAAACATGGCTGTTCTTTGTGAGCTTTCACTCTGAGTTTAATGTGCTGTACAGACTTTGTTGTTAACTTTAATTTTAAGCAGTAGTGTTCAAACAATTATGAAAATTTCCAGAAAGGGCTTGGGAACACTCTTGAATCATAGCTGTTAAAAAAATGCACGCATTTTTTCAAAGCAGAAGATTGCCAAAAGATCCTTGATTTTTTTTTCCCCTTGTTTTCTTCTCAGTGTATTTTCTAGCAGCTAATGGCAAGAAGGTGAAAGATTGGATTTTTCAAAGGCCTTCAGTGTTGATCTGTTTCTGTTTTCATGTAAGCCACCTGTGAAACTTCCAGTAGTTTCTCTTTCAGCAAGGTTAGACCAATGTTACATTTCAGTAAATGTTGCCCTACTACTATATAAGGCCTATACAATGATTTAGAAACTAATACTGCATTGCGGTTCTATCTTTCAATGTTGTTTTCACATAAGTTGTGGAGATCAACATTTCTATTGAAATGCTGTTGAGGCATGTTGCAGACAGTTAACAGGGTGTTAGAAAACTAAATTTTATAATTCTTTCACTTTCCTATCTCATCTCCTCATTTATTGTCTTCTTTCCCTCTCTTACTTTTTCATATTCGAAGGAGACACCCATTTTATAATCTTCAGTTTTCCATTTATCTGATCTCCAGAGAATTTCTTTCTCTTTAAACTACTGACAAAAATGTGGAGCATAAGAAAGTCTTCAATCACATTTAATGAATGAATTTCTTGCCAGCAGGGGTTCTGAGATTTTCCATGCCATTTATCTACAAGAAAAGTCTACTGGTTGCCATATTAAAAATGACAAGCAACTGTAAGTAATCAAAAACACTAAGTCTGTTATTTCAGGAACGTTGCTGGCTTTTCCATAAGAAATACAGGAAAGCAGAAGAAGGACTCTAGTTTTTAAGGGTATTTGAGGCTGATTTGCAAAACAGTTCATTAAGCACTTAAACTTTCCAGTAGTTAATTTTTTTTCTTCCATATGGCTTGCACTTTCATGAGTGAAATACTGTACATTTTAAAGTTGACTGCTTGACATTAGACCATGACTAGTGGCCTGACATTACCTTGACTCATAGGATATATAATTAGTAGGTGCTAGACTTTTTGTCCCTACATTTTAGAAAATTACTGTCTTTACTGTACAAATACAGCCTGACCTGATCATGGCAGTGGTTAGTCATCTTTAATTGGACGATCTGTCTAATATTAACGATGTACATGCTGTTCCTAGGAAACTGCAGAAGACCTTAGCTGACAGTAACTACAGAAACGAATGGTGACATTTCACAATGTTTGTCAGGCAGCAGAAAGGCACGACATTTTAAAATACTTTTTTCCTCAATCGTTTATCAGGTTGTAATGTACCATGCAGTCAGTCTAAGAGGGATGTAAAAGCCTTCTAAAAGCCATAATGATGTGATGGCTTAGGTTTCACCAGAGATACGAAGATATTTATAAACTTGATTGCTGCATTTCATTTCTTATGACTTGCCCTGAAAGATGTTAGTATCCACTCATTCATTCATTATCACAAACCTCCGTGTCTGAGCTGAAATTACATGTAAGCATTTGTAAATGTCATACTCACATTGTTAGACAAGATACACCTTTGCTATTGTGAATGAGAGATTATCGTTTGTCAAGATATATAATCAGAAAATTAATAAAATTCATTAAATAAGTATTTTAAATATTCAACCAACAGAAATGTTCCTTTGTGTTTATCATATCTTGGACCATGGGAATCCATTAAAACAATTTTACTTTTTTGCGGGGGTGAAGTAAATGAGAAAAGCCAGTTATATTTCTTCAAGTTTCTTCTCCCTTAAAGCTACTTCCCATTCTGCAGTGGAACAGAAGTGTTTCTACTAGTTTGAAGAAACCGTTTAAAAGTTCTTCATCAAATTGACATTTAGAGTCTTTTAATAAAAAAAAAAATTCTGTGAGGCAATTACAGTTGCAGAATCCTATGAAGGGTGATTAAGGTCTGCATTAAATGGCTCATGAACGATTAATGGGAAGGGCAGCTCTTCCTCTAGCTAAGTAGCATGCTAGCAACAAGTGACCGAAGGCTGTTTTCCCCATGGGGTGGGCTGTTTTCCAGAGAAGCCTCAAGCATGTAGAAATGGTGTGGCAGGACATATTTCAATGAATAGACCAGGGAACCCATAAAGCATTAAGGCTTAAGGACCAGATGGCTGGCAGCCTCAGCGTTTGAGGTATCTGTGTTAGCCCATGCAGTGGAGGACAAGGAGCTGGTTCCTTCAGGAGCCATAGTGGGCCTGGGATGCTGGCTGCATCGCAGAGTCATTCACTAAAACTCGGGCAGCTGAGCTTGCTTAACTCAGCCAACAGAGTGATGGGTGGTTTTTTGTTGGCCTCAGCTAGCAGTCTGCCCTCCAGCTTGGAGTTCATTGTCCTAGAGAAAAAGACAATTAGGAAAGAATTTAGGTAAAAGTGACTCAAAAAAAAAAAAAAGGTTTCCAGAAAGTACACCCTGAGTTGCAGTTTTTACTCTAACAAGAAAGGCAGAAATGCAAATGCAAATTAAGGGCTTCATTAACTGCAAAGTTGTATCAGCAGATCGTAGCCTGTGGAAGCTCCCTCGGCTTTTTGGGCACTGTGATGATAACTAATGACTTTAGCAGCATTGTCCCTTTTTCTAGAATGGACTCCCTGACTTTGCCCATGATGGGCTTGGACAACTAATGAACGAACTGCTAATGCCCCCACAGCCAGCTTGTAGCATTAATTTGTTTCTGCTGAAATAAACAGTAAAAATCGAGTTTGTTTCCCTTGGAGCAGCTGCAAAGTTTAGGTATGAGAAAGACCCATTCTTTCCATTGTTCTTTTAGATGTAAATTACACTGTTGAAATGATGACAAGTTTTCCTAAGATTGTCAGATACAGTCTGACATTCAATGTATTCTGATATTGAGCAGAAACCCAGTATTTCTTTGGTTGCTGTGCCCAGAAGTAAGAAAACGGGCAGGGCTGGAGGCTGGCAGAGAACAGTTCCCACGCATGTGGACTGCGCAGCCTTGTTCTCTGCAGCCACAGGATGGATAGGAGATGGATTTCTTTGCTTCAGAGAAAGGTGTAAGAAAATGCCCAGGGGAGGTAATATATGAACACAAAGTTAAGTTTTGAAACAGGGCTGTTATTCATCTCGCTGTTATCTTTCCCTTTTCATTCTTTTGCATTTGCATTTAGATCATTTTTTTAAGTCTTGGTTTGCTAGCAAAACTTGGAGTTCTGCTGACATCTCGCTGCCAACAGGATTCTTTGAACACTGGTTTCACACATTGTATTATAAGTAATGTTTTCTTTATCCATCTAAAAATGGTCATTGTTCCCTTTCACTGAAAATCACTGTCTCTTGTTTCGTGGTGTAGGGAAGTGCTGCTTTCCAGACCGATTCCTCCATGCCATAATGTTTGGTATATTTGACTGTCCCTTATTATTCTTCCTAAGGAAAATGGGGCTGATATCTGCAATCACTTTTCATAGGAAAGACTTTCCATATTTCCAATGACTCTCTTTACCTCTTCCTGAACTCCTTTTAGCTTTTAATGCTCATTTGAGATAGGTCGTTACCACTGAAGATACACTGTAGATGAGGCTGTACTCTTGGTTCACTATAGACCCCATGACTGTTTTCAACCCTTCTAAACACTGTTAACAATTCTCTGGGGAGGAGGCCAAGCAGTACCCTATGGTAAATATATGTTTCTGTTTCTTCATTTGAACCAGGCCTGTAAAATTCAAGTAGGAGAGAAAGGTAGGTGATTAATGCACAGGGCTGGGAATCGGGAGAAAATATTTCTCTTTCAGGCTTCTTTAGTGATGTCCTAGGGAAAACCACAAATGCAAAATGCAGCCGTGTTCATATTTACCGCAGCAACAAATTCGCCTCTTAGCTTGTGAAGCACTCTTCCCATAAGTAACATGCCAATATACATATGCATGAGTATTCTGAGTATATGTGATGTGCAGTGCTGTGTATTTTATTAAATAGTAGCCATCTGTTTTAATGGGATCCAGTTGATTGCACGGTCTGATTACTCTTGATGATTAGACCTCTTGCATTCCCTGGTATTAACAGGTAGGAAGAAACAATAAATAGGAGCTCAGTGCCAAAAGAGAAAATGGAGGGTTTTAGTCACAGTCATGGCATTGTGTCTATGAGATAAAATGAAACTATTTCACTGAAACTAGAAAACTTCGTAACCTACCTGGCAAAAAATTTCAGGGACAAATCCATATGTACAAAACCATGTTAGCTGGAAGGAAAGAAGTCACGGTATTAATAGCACTGTGTCTGCTAGCATCTTATCACTCACTGGATTAAGGTTAACAAGCACAGACTGAAGAGTCATAAGTAGATACGTCTGTGTGCTTGATTAGCAATTATTTAGACCTCCTTTGTGTAACACTCTTCCTGGCTTGAATTTGCCCCTGGGATAGTGCTAAAGGCTATCACAAAGTATGCTCAAAGACTATTCAGAGCATATAATCAGCAGAATGTTCAATTAAAACTGTTACAACAACAGAGGAACTGCATTTAAAAAGGAAAAGGATAAGGAAAAAGGGGCTTCAACCCAGAAAACAACATAGTCTTCATTTTAGTTCCAGGACAATCCTTTTAATCTCATTCAGGTATTTACATGTATACTAAAACCTCTCGGGAATCAGGGCCCAACATGTAGTCTTTTAAAAGGTAAATCCTTCAGAGCTCTGTAAGACATATCTTGCGTGGTTTTTATGTCTCCAGTCATGAGAATGAGACTAATGAGCAATTGCGAATATTGGACGTCTTATATGTATTCTATATATAAAGAATATATATTGAATACATATTACACATTGAATATTATATATGACTATACAATATATATTAAATCATCATTAAATATGTGCATAAACATTGCATACATATTAATGAATATATATATGGAATGTTTAAGCATATATTTAATACTGGACTGTTTATTGGAATGTTAAATGGGAATGATTCATTTTATGAGTTAGGTTATTACACTTGCTTCATAAAGTCTGAGCTGAATATCCAAAGCATCTGCTGCATAAGATTTTTCAGATCACTAGGATCAACAGCTGTTCACTGGCAATGCTTTAGTAGAAGAATTGCAGTTTAATGCCTGTGTAGTGCGATAAGCTTAACCTAATCTTGGAGAGAACATTAAAGATAAGAAGCTCTGTTAGTGTCAGTATATATATTTAAAAACTACTTAATCAAGACACTCTTTTGTAGTATTGAGGCATCAATTGTATTAGATCTCAACAGTAGCAATGTTAATGGCAGTGCTTAGCATTTATTTTGGCATACTGTGTTGTCCTCCAGTTTTCTTTCTCTGCCTTTGGCAAATAGCTGAATATGAATTACTATTTGTTTAGCCAGAGTTTAGAAAAAAACCTAAATCCACTTTTCTGAAGGAGGCTCGTAGCTTCCTGGGGATACTGTGACCAGCTGTAGTAATAGTGATACCCACATCTCAGGTGGGCTGTGTGATCCAGTCCATGGGTGATTTTTATATGTTGGTCTAAGACACGTTCTTCCTTTTTCTTGCAGGAGAACCGGAATTTAAATATGTTGGGAATATGCATGGAAATGAAGCTGTTGGAAGGGAGTTGCTCATCTTCTTGGCTCAGTACTTGTGTAACGAATACCAGAAAGGCAATGAAACTATTATCAACTTGATCCATAGCACACGTATCCATATCATGCCATCTTTGAACCCAGATGGCTTTGAGAAGGCAGCGTCCCAGGTTTGTAAGGCTATGTGTATAAGAATAGTTATCAATTTCTGTATCAACCTTAGGAATATAATGACACTTGGACTAGCAGTTTTACAGGCTCGTGAACTCTTGGTGGTGATTGTTGAATAGAACAACATAACTGAAGTATTTCCTAATAGTACAGTAGGCTTGTTCTGTTTAACAAAGCGGATTTTATGCTTGGGTTTTCAACAAATAGCCGTCTCTCTTGTAAGTGAGTTTACTGTATTTTAAAATATAATGTTTATGGTTTATGCATGTTCTTTCATCTAAGTTCACTGACCAAACTGTTTCCTAAACAAGTAACTTCTAGTGATACATGATGTTTCAAAAGTGTTAGAAAAGGGAAACTTGAGGTTTCCTTTAAGAATATTCTCATGTAAGTGCTCTTACATGAATTATTCACTTTCATCAGAGCTTTATCCCAAAACAAGTAAACTTTGTGAGCCATCTCTTTAATATGAATAAGTTTGATTCTAAATTTCAGGCATGAGGTACTTTAATTAAGCCAGTAGTCAAGAAAATTTAGCATGTATTTTAGGATGACGACTCAGTCAAGAAACATGTAATGTGTTAATGCATAATTAGCAGAGGGCGAATAGGACTCTGTTATATACAGCTTCTCGTGTGTATTATGTTCTAAACAAAAATAAGAATTTTCTTGCTTTACAAGGAGCATTTATTTTTAAATGAACATGGAAATGTTGAATCTTTTTATGTGACTATTTATTTATGATTAAATAAGTCAAACCTCATTAAGATCTTTATTAAACTGATTCTCATGAAGGCTATGAACCCCCCCCCCCAAACCACAGACCTCTTTTAAACCATATTCGGTAGTATGTCTCCCTCTCGTGGCAATGAAGCAGAAGCTGTCCTCAAATTGGTGCAGTATTTTTCTCTGAAATCTCTCTCTGTAGAGATTCTGTAATAACATTATTTGAAACTTTTGCTCCTTAATCAAAGTACACTTGCTTTTACATGGTTGCCGTACAACTTACATACGATTTATAATACAAGTTGCTTTAGTGCCACTGTTATTCTAATTTACAAGTATCTTGATTCTGTACACAGTCCGTGTGACAGATTCACTATACCCCAAGATTAAAGCCAGTAATCAAACTAAACCTACTTTAAAGAGTACTGAAAGGTTACAGAGACAAGCTAGGGAAAACTATGCGCTCTGAAGGCATTTCCTTAATGCAACCCAAACCGTATTTTAGAGACTCAGCTTAAAGAAAAGGTTTTGCAAAAATCCTCATTGCGTCTTTATTCAGTGCTACCTTTTCAGTGAACAAAGCTGACAGACACCATAAAAATAAAAATCTCAGGTAAATAAGGATTAAGGTCCTTCTTTACCCTGAAGCTATTCAGAGGAACTTTGAAACAAGTGCAAACGTTCCTTGTGGCTGGCTGATAAATCTACAGCTGCTCTGAGGCTCACTAAAATGAGGTCTGTAATTCACGACCATGGGCATCAGGCAATGGGGAAAAGCTGGGTCTCAGGGGAAGACTCAGCAGGCACTGAAAAATCTGATGCTGCTGGTAATTTTGCCCATCCTTAGTCCAGATGTACCACTATGAGAATGATCCTTTCCTCCAAGACCCTCAGTGAAGTAGAGGTTGATTTTGTTCCCACAGAGCTCTAGGAAGAAATAGGGGTGACTCAGCTCTTAGTGCTTCAGAATTCTTTACTCCCACGTGATCCCTTCTTATTCTCAAGAACATGAGAAGTAAACCCATGATTTGAATTTACATGGCTCAATATATCCATATAAAGCTTGATATGTAATCTCCTGAATCTACCCATCTCCCTTCTCTTTCTGTTCCCCTTCCTCATCTAGCCCGGTGAACTTAAAGACTGGTTTGTTGGTCGAAGTAATGCCCAAGGGATAGATCTAAACCGAAATTTCCCAGATCTTGATAGAATAGTCTATGTTAATGAGAAAGAAGGTGGCCCAAACAACCATCTGCTGAAAAACATGAAAAAAGCTGTGGACCAGAATCCTAAGGTAAGTAGGGACTGAGTATCAGGTCACTTACCTGCCCATCTCTTCTCTTTTACACAAGCAGACCTATAGCAACCTCTAAGAGCTGTGCGTATGGTCTTTACAATTCACATTCTTCTAAATATTTTGTTCATTTTATTATATTTATGTGTCTGATGCTTCCTGAAGTTCTGCTCAAAATGGCTTGCTGTAGTAAACCCTTTTGATCCATATTGCTTAATCCTTAGACAATTCCTCATTCAAAGCATGTTTTATTTTTAAGGCCAGAGATTGCATAGCCTTCTCCCTTGGTTTGAAGCTATTCTTGCAGATACTCTGCATTTTTACCATTGCCAGAAATTCAGCTGTGTATTGTACTTAATTACATTGCTGGCTAGATAGCTATTCTCGCATATGCATTTCTGTTAAGCTTAAGCCTTAAATATACAGACGTATATCTGGAGGGATTTCTATCTTCTTGTGTTTACGCCCACAGGAGGTATAGTGTTGTGACTGCAGTCCCATAGGGTTCTGGCCTTAATAGCCATATTCTGTCTTCAAATTCAAATTATTAAATGAATTAATTTTACTTTCTGTGGAGAGAATAGACTGCATCCTACCAACATTTATTCTGAATTAGTTTATTTTCCATGGTTTTAAATTTGGTAGGCTTTTTTTTAGCTGTAATTGGAAGAAGTAAAAGATTGCTTTATTTGTGGTCTCATTCTGAACTAATTTACACCAGTTTTAGACTTATATTAATCTATTTATCATAGAATCATTTCGGTTGGAAAAGACCTTCAAGATCATCAAGTCCAACCATTAACCACGCCCCCTAAACCATGCCCTGGAGTACCCTATCCACTCGCTTTTTGAATACCTCCAGGGATGGTGACTCAACTGCTTCCCTGGGCAGCCCATTCCAATGTTTGACAACCCTCTCAGTAAAAAAATTTTTCCTAATATCTAACCTAAATCTCCCTTGCCTCAACTTGAGGCCATTTCCTCTTGTCCTATCTCCAGACACCTGACAGAAGAGACCAACACCCTCCTCACTACAACCCCCTTTCAGGTAGTTGTAGAGAGCGATAAGGTCTCCCCTCAGCCTCCTCTTTTCTAGACTGAACAACCCCAGATCCCTCAGCCGCTCCTCATAAGACTTGTGCTCAAGGCCCCTCACCAACTTGGTTGCCCTTCTCTGGACACGCTCTAGCACCTCAATGTCTTTCCTGTAGTGAGGGGCCCAAAACTGAACACAGTACTCGAGGTGCGGCCTCACCAGTGCCCAGTACAGGGGAACAACCACCTCTCTGCTCCTGCTGGCCACACTGTTCCTGATACAGGCCAGGATGCGATTGGCCTTCTTGGCCACCTGGGCACACTGCTGGCTCATATTCAGCCGGCTGTCAACCAGCACGCCCAGGTCTTTCTCTGCCGGGCAGCTTTCCAGCCACTCTTCCCCAAGCCTGTAGCGCTGCATGGGGTTGCCGTGACCGAAGTGCAGGACCCGGCACTTGGCCTTGTTGAACTTCATACAGTTGGCCTCAGCCCATCGATCCAGCCTGTCCAGATCTCTTTGTAGAGCCTCCCTACCCTCAAGCAGATCGACCCTGCCTCCCAACTTGGTGTTGTCTGCAAACTTGCTGAGGGTGCACTCAATCCCCTCATCCAAATCATCAATAAAGATATTAAACAGAACAGGGCCCAACACCGAGCCCTGGGGAACACCACTCGTGACCCGCCGCCAACTGGTTTTCACCCCATTCACCACGACCCTCTGGGCTCGGCCATCCAGCCAGTTTTTCACCCAGTGAATAGTGTACTTATCCAGGCCACAAGACACCAGCTTCTCCAGGAGTATGCCATGAGAGACAGTATCAAAGGCCTTGCTGAAGTAATTTAGACTGGTTCTGATGTAAAGGACTGATTCATTTCTCTCTGAAGCCAGAATAAAATTGCTGTTCACTTAAATGGCTTGTCAATGTATGTGAGAATAATTAAGACCACTATAAATAACTGAATAAGTTTCTACATTGAATTATCACTTTGTAACTGCTGGTAACAATATTTGTTGTAGCTTGCTCCTGAAACGAAAGGTGTCATTCACTGGATTATGGATATTCCCTTTGTGCTCTCTGCCAATCTTCATGGAGGAGACCTTGTTGCAAACTATCCTTATGATGAGACTCGGAGTGGTATGTAATAGAAGTTAACATGAAATAGTAGGAGATATAAATTACATTCTATACTTATTTCACTGCTACCTAAGATCCACTCTGTAAACATCATGTCATGGCTTTGTAATGACTTATTTTAGCATATTAATGACATTTAAAGCTAGTCAGTGTATGGCCATGTTTTCTAGCTTTGAAGATAGATAGCTTGTTTCAGTAGAGTTATGTCATAAAAATGATGTAATACCTGAGGAAATCATGGTCCCTCACATATTTTAATCGAGGCAACTTAGCACTTAAATTAGCTGGGGCTGTTTGCGCCCTGTTAACTGAAGCAAGAGAGATGTGTCTAGACTGCCTGTATGATCTAAGGTTTCTCTACTTGCACCTTTAAAAAATGAATTTCTGAAAGTGGTACTGTGCTAATAGAAACAACTATCATTGTTTCCACTTTCTCAGTATTGGTCCCATATAAAAAGGATCACAGAGATGATGGCAGAGATGTTACCATTTAACACACGGCAATATTAGTTTGTTTTTTCTGCCAGTACAGGATGTGCACATGACTGAAATGGTCATGAGATGATGGTATTGTTTGTGATTGATTGTCTTCCTTCAATCTACTTGATCGCATTTTAATTGCAAATCGTTTTAATATCAGACTATAAAACTCTCTAGGGAGACACTTTTGCCCATGTACCGTGTGTTTTGTGGTGCACTTTTAAATTAATATTTTCATAAATATTAGGACTGATATAAATAGTCACCTTAATAATGGGGCAACCTGGTACAGGCAATTGATGATGTATTGGGGAAATGTTAATGTTATTAAGGTAATGCTGTATTAGTTTGTGATGCGGTAGGACACTTACCTGTGTCCAGAGAATTTCCAGGCACAGTCCTGCTGTGCAGTGCTGGTAATCTAGGTTGTAAACCAGTCAATATGACTGCCCTTTTAATAATCCTTGTTCCTGAACTCTTTTTCTTCCCTAGGCAGTGCTCACGAATACAGCTCCTGTCCCGATGATGCTATTTTTCAAAGCCTGGCTCGAAGTTATTCTTCTTTTAATCCTGCTATGTCTGATCCAAACAGACCACCATGTCGCAAAAATGACGATGACAGCAGCTTTGTGGATGGAACAACTAATGGCGGCGCATGGTACAGCGTCCCGGGAGGTGAGCCCCACTGCGTGGGGTTCGGTGTCACTGGTGGTTGTTTTAAGCTTGGGTTTTCACTGGTTTAATTACAGACTGGAATACCACCAGGTTATTCACAACTTTTGGTGTGGTTAAGGCTAAATCAGCGAAAGATCACTCACCACAGTACATCTACACAATCTCATAATGCCTATTAAAATATTCCTCTTTTATTGCTTTTTATACAGTGTTTCTCCACTCAAGGTTTGCAAATTTACTAGTTCTACAGTGGGTGAGTGATTGCTATGCTACCATGAGAGCTTAAGGGTTTTTTTTAATTAAAAAAAGAGTAAAAAAAATCCCCTAGCAAACCCTGATGAGAGACAGCAGGCTACTGACTGTTCATTTTAACCTCAATAATGAAAGCATCCAACCTTGAAAGAAGTGGAGAAGCCTGATTTTACAATGTTATTGACAATGGGAGTTTGGCCTTCGATTTCCACAGGAACAAAATCCAGCCATGAAGATACTTCCATCTCCATACTTTGTGTCTTAATTAGTGCCTGATTCCTGCCCAGGTAGTGTTCCCCTAGACTTTGGTAGAGCCTGCTGTGCAAGGAGGAACAGCAGAGATACTGCGGCCACTTCAATGCTAGTTTTCAAGGAGAAGTCTTATAAGAGTAGCCTGAAATGAGACATTTTGTTTGTTTTTACTAAGAATTTTTATGTCATTTTCTTTGTAAACTGAGGCAAAAAGGTGTTGGGATATCTAAATCTTTAGGTCTTCTGTGTCTGCTATACTCAGACAAAACTTTGGAGTGAAAACTGAGCTGGGGATTTCTGAGCTAGAAACTCAGCTTGTGTTGGAGTGATTTGCCTGTGCATTGGCTTTGTTGATTTGTACCAGACAACCTCAAACACACGTACCAGTTTTATTGTTTGCTTTCCTCTTAATACTCAATTACAGTCTCTGAATGAATTTTAAATTTTTACCTGGAATGAGTAAGAATCTCTCAAAACATTAGGACAGCTTAGGTGGTAGACTAACTCTGCTCCTGTTACAGTAAAGGGGGTACTATATGTCGTGGTTTAACCCCAGCCAGCAATTAAGCACCACGCAGCTGCTCACTCACCCCCCCCCCCCCCACCCCAGTGGGATGGGGGAGAAAATCGGGAAAAGAAGTGAAACTCGTGGGTTGAGACAAGAACGGTTTAATAGAACAGAAAAGAAGAAACTAATAATGATAATGATAACACTAATAAAATGACAACGGCAATAATAAAAGGATTGGAATGTACAAATGATGCGCAGTGCAATTGCTCACCACCCGCCCGATCGACACCCAGCTAGTCCCCCGAGCGGCGATTCCCCGCCCCCACTCCCCCCAGTTTATACACTAGATGTGACATCACACGGTATGGAATACCCCATTGGCCAGTTTGGGTCAGGTGCCCTGGCTGTGTCCTGTGCCAACTTCTTGTGCCCCTCCAGCTTTCTCGCTGGCTGGGCATGAGAAGCTGAAAAATCCTTGACATTAGTCTAAACACTACTGAGCAACAACTGAAAACATCAGTGTTATCAACATTCTTTGGATACTGAACTCAAAACATAGCACCGTACCAGCTACTAGGAAGACAACTCTATCCCAGCTGAAACCAGGACACTAGAAAAGGAAAATAATTAAGCTTGTGTGAAGAAATTAGAAGCAGAACAATGACTGGTAGCGCTCACACAGCCCGTTATTACCTGCTTAAACTTAGAGTTGTTATTCCCAATCTTCACAGGAGCAGCATGTTTCCTCTGCTGTGGTACCACAGGTACCACAGACTGGGTGTAAGGTAAAATGTTGACATTTCGGAATATAACTGAAAAGCAAAAATTTCCCTTTGTATGAAACTTTCCACAGACTTTGAATTGGAACCATTAAAACACCCTTGACAAAACAGAGTTTGCATAATTTGAAAAAAACTGAATATAAATAAAATATTGAGAGGTTCAATAGTTAATTTTTGTTTCAATTCAGTCCAAAAATTATCTTAATGAAATATTAACTATAAAAACATGGACATATTTAACTTCAGCTTCTTTTTCCTTAGGAAAATGCTATAAAAAACCGTCTTGCCATTGTTTTGATGAAATGCTTTGATTCTGACTAAACTGCACATGCCAAAGGCACATTTTTCCATTGGAAAAACTTGTTGGAAAGTTTGAATTATTTCCTCCTTTTGGATCTTATTTTAAGTTAGACGGCAAATTCCCCAAGTGAGCCCTTTCTTTTTCTCATGTATTTGTACAGAAGTTAGTAGACAGGAATCCTAGTTCTAACCAGGATCTATGATGCTAATAAGGTACAGCTAATAAAAAATGGAAAGGTGACAATATACTTTGGCCCATACATGAATCTGTTTTTCTTTCCAAGTGTAGAAATCAGCTGGCAAGCTGTGACTTTTGAACGCAACATCCACGGTAATGTTTGCCACAGGCTGACTTAAAAAAGCAAAAATAATTCAGCGAGAACAGTACTGTTGTTTCCATGTCTAGTGTTAAGGAAAATAACTAAACATTGCTTAGTTCAAGTGCAAATTTTCTTGGAAGCTTTAGTCCGAAAAGCTGTGTCTGGAAACTGAAATGTGGCACATAAGTTATCTGTTGTATCAGTGATCTTTTGCTATTCATATGGTAACGCACTCAAAGTTAGCAGTGGTATAAGCTATTGAAAAGCCATTTGTATTGCTTTAGGAAAAGTATTGCATCGTATATCCTTACCAGAGTTCAGAATTTATCAAGAGAAACTCTCCCAAGACCTTGCCTGCATGGCATCTGCGCCAGTTTGGAGCTAACGTGGTGCTTCTCTGCCTTTGCACCTTTGGGTTGCTGCGGGCTGTTCTGGGTCCTCTGAGAGGGTGTGAGAGTAGCTCAGTGTCCTGTGGGCATCTAGAGGTTAGGCTTGCATCCCTGTCTGATCTCCCTGGGTTGAATGGAGGCAAAATAAAAGAGAACTTGCCACAAGTTTATAGAGGAAGGAGGAGAACTGGAGCAAAGTGACTGGGAATAGAGAGAAAATAGGTGAGGGTGGGTACTGGGGCTGTGTTTGGTGTAGAAAGGAGTGCATGGCTTTAGCAGAGCAGTGGTGAGGGAAGGAAAAAGGAGAGAGTGGAGGACAGCTGTGCTAAGTGAGAGAGGCTGTGCTCTCCTAGATGCTGCCTTGGACAGTTCCTCATCAGACCAAGAGCTCTGACCTAGGAAGGGCTGATTTTTCTTTCTAATAAACTACTAAAGTTGGTGTTGCCCTATAGAGCACATTATGGTGCCCCAGTTGTGCTGCATCAATTTCGTTGCCCGTATCATTCGCCCACAGGAACTTCTACCTTCTGTAAAAGACAGCACTACGTGGTGGGCCAGCAGCAGTCTTGGCTGGTTCCTTAGTATGCGGGGATAATACATGGGTGGCTCTCTCCTGTGAGCATGGGTTGCTTTTGCATATGTTTTTCTGAATACCTGGGTTCTTTCAGTTGGAAGGCTGAACATCTGGTGGCCAAAAAGTCTGGTAGCAGCCCTTGTCTCAAACTGGAAGTAAAGATGAACCCTCCATTGCATTCATGTTCTGTCCTTCCCTCTTGTCAAACCTCAGGATTTCCTCATTAACCTCAGGCAAGGTGGCAATTCTCCATTCAAGTTTTGGGGTGGAGAGAGCAGATGATGTACAGGAATATTTGACACTTGCTTCTGTCACTCAATATACTTTGCTGTGAGGTTTTTCTCACTGTTACCTGCTTAGTAGTTATTTTCTTCTATGGAGCAGGGGCACAGAGAAAATAGCTCCCCCAACAGCATCTTTGTGCTAAATCTGAGACCATGATGCCTGTTACCCTTGCTTTGTATTAGTTGTCATCTGTAATTAGTTGATCCTTGTAGGTTTTTCAGAGAGCAGTAAGCAAAGGCGGAGAGGTCGTTCTTCTGTGTTCAGGAAACGCCCTTTTAGCCACCAGACCCTGGGGAAAAAACACAAAATCCATGCTATTTTGAACACTGGACTTCTCCCTATCAGTGTGTAATTAATGATTTCACTTATTCTCAAGAAAGCCAAAATAAATTTGCACAGACAGCTTTAATTTTGGCATTTTTTTAGCTGTTGAATGCATAACTTCTCAACATCGATAAAGTTTTTTTAATGTACCTTTTGTGTGGAATATCTATTTGGAAATATAAATGAGAAGAGCAGATAGCAATGAATTACTAGCTAGCCACATGTCCATTCTGCTTGTTCTGTCATTACAAAGTCACCTGAGTCTAATCAGATTTGTGTCATTACAAAAATAGCATTTCAAAGCAGCTTACATTGCTGTACCATTAGGCTATTGTTTAACTGTCTTTTTATTTTCAGATACTCTCAAATAATTCTTGGAACTCAATTAATTCATTCCTAACTTGAATTACCTTTCATGTTACCAGTTTTGGAAGCAATGTTAGGTAAATTTTTTTAGGATTTTATAGAACACGTGTAGGAGGCACATGTTCTCCCTGTTACGCCCAAGGCTCAACCTCATCCAGTCCTGCTAAAAGTTACTGTCTTTATATGTGTAGAAGCTGAACTAGCTTAGTGCTGTAGCTTGTAACTCAAAGTCTAAGTAATTCTGATGCCTGGACTCCAGGGGCACACCCTGCACTCCACTTTCTTTGTGAAGGTTGGAGTTCCTTTTCTTAAAAGCTAAAGAAATTAATTTTGTCCCATATTCTAAGCTTATTTATGTGAGTACTAACATAGAGACACTGTAGTCCTTCAAGACAGTAGAGCACTGCAACAGAGGAGTGTTTGTGTTGCTCATTTTCAAAGAAAAGTCCTACTCATGGTCAGCAGTGAAGGGCATGAAATCTCAGTTATACCTGAGGTCTACTAAAACTTTCCAATATTCAGAGAGTGGTCCCTGTTAACATATAGGAAAGTTAGTTTTGTGCTATCCTTTGTTAAAATGAGAGGCTTTGGGAGTGTGGTGGTGTGCATGCATGTGATGTATGGCATGTGCATAACAAGAAGGAATAGGGTAGTTAAGGAGCTTGACCAGTGGCAGCAAAGTCACCACAATGTTGAATAAATCTTTTGAAATGTATTGGTTTCTTGGATATTGCATCTAATCGCCACATTGAACAGGCAGGTAAATAGTGCAGATCGTATGTAGCCAGCCTGATGCTCTCTAGATTACAGATGTAGTAGGCCATAGTTTAGATCTAGGCTGTCTTCACCCTATTCTCCGCCCCAGAAAGTCAGATCATCACCTGCAGCTCAGTGATTCAAGCTGAATTTTTTCAGAAGCCACACATATAAACTGTGGCCTAGGCAAGGAGCTGGGAAGCAAACTCTAGGATATGGACATTGTGCACAAAACTGGAAAATATACTGCTTCTTTATTCTGTCCTTGAGAAACTATGGCAATCCTGAGTATCACCTTGCTTTGGGAGGTGGCGGGGAGGGAGAAACTTCCAGAGAATTGGAGCAGTAACGGTCAAGAGTTGTTGGCACCACAGTAAAATTACATCATGCCCTTCGGCTCCCGGTTCTCCTCTTCATGGATTCTTTCTTTCTTGTAGAAGAAAGGCAAAAATCAAGAAAAACAACATTATGTAGTGTCTGGAACAGATGCCTGGCAGTCAACACTGCTGTCAGCATTTTACTCATGACTCCGCTGCTCTCTTGCTGTGTACTGCTGAATGGTCCATCCTGCATTCTGCCTGGTGGGACATCAGAGCCGTCCCTCCCAGGAGGACCTTTGCCTTCTGTGTCCTCATCTTTCAGCCATCTAAAAAAGGCTTAGAAATAAAAGTGTTCCTTTGGGAATCTGAAAAGTCCCTGTTCCTATCAGTAGTTAGGAGTCTGATTGCCTGGTTGGCAGAAAATAGATTCACCCTAATGTGTTGGCAAAATCCCACCTGACTCAATCTGTTTGCTGCCCTTGGTGTTCCCTTTTGGATGGGACACCAGCACTCTGGACATTTCTGGACCGGTGCAGAACAGTGGTGCTTTGGTAAAGAGACTGCATTAGGTCTCCTATGTATAGGTTGTGTGGGGGATCACAGGGCTGAATGAATTAGCTGTGTTTGAAGCACTTTTAAATCCCTCAGTGACCTCCATGGGGATGCTCAAAAAGCTTGGTAGCCTTTTTCTTTTCAGTGCTCCATTTGAGAATCCACTGACTTTGCTAGCTAGATAGACTGGGAAGGCAAGAGCTAATTCTACATCAGCTTCTGTAAAGAATATATTTATAATCCTCCTGGGGACAGTCACAGTCCCTCTCCAGCTGGTTGATCCAGTTACAAAAATGGAAACCACTTTGGTTATTGGTTGACTGATTTGAGAAAATAGCCAATATTTCCATGTAGTAAGAGGAGATGCTCAGAAGTCTAAGAGAGTACATCTTTCCCATAAAGTTTGTATTCCTAGTGATGATACCACTGTATATATTTGTAAATGCCTATCATTAAAGTTGTATTAATAATGATATTTCTCTTAATGTATTGATTATTGATATTGCAGAGGCACTGAGTGGGTGGGAAACACCCCCATCTATGGAAAAATTTCCATGTAAATGAAGTTTATAGGAAGTTTGCTTTTGTATTTTTTTTTTTTTGGTGGAAAAGCAAAAATACTTGGAATCTATGCTGAGAAGCTTGACAAAGAATATTCCTTAGAAAACAGATGCTTTTCTTGTAAAATGTTACTGAGTTGAAACCCGATAATTTCAGGAAAAAACCACCACGTTTTTGACCAGTCTTTATAAACCTCTTTTTCAAAGGCACTTTGTCATGTTTCATTTGCTTTATAATTAGTTGTCATTCTTCCTGGTTTACAAAGTGATCACTTTTACTTTCATCTGAAAATACTTTAGCCATAATTGGAAATAATTTTCTGTTCCTGAAGAGATAAAAAAGTATATGTCAGCTATTGAAAAACACATGTCAGGTAGGAGCAGTATACAGGCCAGGTGCAATATCAGGTAGAAGTATATAGGCCAGGTGTTAAGTCTTTTCTAAACTTTTCTTGGGAAGAAAATATTTTTGGGAATTAATTGTCTTCCTGGTTTCTCTGATTTAATGCCTCTGATTTCAGAACTAAGCTGATGAAATGGAACCGCACCAACTGTATTAATAGCTATTCTTTCCTTAACAGCCCCAGCATCTCACGTGCCCCCCCCTTTACTGTATTTACTTCAGAACAATGCAAAATGCATCACTATCTCTCTTTTGTGGCATTGCAGGAATGCAGGATTTTAATTACCTCAGCAGCAACTGCTTTGAAATCACAGTGGAGCTTAGCTGTGAAAAATTCCCACCTGAAGAAACTCTGAAGGGCTACTGGGAAGACAACAAGAATTCTCTTATCAATTACATCGAGCAGGTAACAAAAAAGAGGATGGCAAAACTCTAGTTGTTGTACGTAAAACTTCTAAACTTTGTGCTGTGTGAACATTGAATTCAAAATTTCATATTAATCCAATTGGTGCTCCATAATTCTTATATGTCTCTAAGGTGGTAAATCCTGTGTGATCTTTCTAAATATATGGAGGAGGGGGGGAAAAGAAAGCAGATGTTATAGTATGGAATTCATCTCACCTAATTTAAGCTGTTACAGACATTTAATTTGAAATTGTGCCGGCTTCCTCAATGAAAAGAAATACACATCACCAGAGTGTATAATTCATGTACCCAGCACTGATGTGTATACTAAGAGAGATGGATTGCCCTCTACAGATATGAAAGTGTGTGTACAGATGTGGAATGAATCACTCTGGATGCACAGGGAGCCTAGACAGCTGGATTAGACTGTAGCTGCCTGGCAGTCCAGTGTAACATCGGGGGACATCTCTAATCCTGGTTTTGTAGATACTCCGCTGCTCTCTAATTGCATGACCTGCTGATAGTCAATGTAGAGCTGTCAGTGTGATGATTTCATTAAAAAATATACAAAATCTGGTTAAAAGTGTAAAGCATAGTCATGGGTTGAGATAATCTTGTGCTAATGGGTTGCTAGAAGTTAAGATTCCTGAAACAGATCTATGTGTGTGTTTGTGGGTTTTTGTTTGTTTGTTTTTATTTTGTTTTGTTTTTGTTTGTCTGTTTGTTTTTGGTTTTGGGGCTTTTTAATCATTTCATGCCAGTGTAACAGGCTGCACTGAAATGGTGGTTCCAAGCAGTGTGGGAGTATCAAATTTCTGAAACCTGGATACTGTAGTTAAAAATCAGAAATTTATCTGATATCATTAGTGGCTGCACACCTGGGATTGCAAAGTCAGAAACATACTTTGTTAGCAGAGCTGGTCAATTAATACGTTCATTTCTTTAAGATCTTATTTGTGCAGAAATGTTTTAGCCAGAAATCTGAAATATTTGAATATTTGAAATGTTTGAGTTATACCATTCTATTAGTCAGTTCTATGTGGGCTGAGGAAAAAAGTTGTACCCACCCTGCAGGTTTTTACCCATTTATTATGGGATCCATCTCAAATTGTTCATCTGCTTTGCCCATGGGTTGATTTTCTCTGACTCATGGAAAACTATGGTGTCACTGCATTTTCAAAGTTACTAACGTGGAAGAGATTATTTTGCCAACTTCCTTTGCTCCTGCAGAGCTTCTGACTTCACCCTTGAAGTTCAGATGGTCTATCTGGCACTGGTTTTTATCCTCCTACAGCATAAGAGGTCCAGCTCTATGCTCCAGCTCCCCCATGATTGCTGAGGACAGTGCAAATATGAGCTTTCTGCTTTTCTAAGCCAATCTGTGTCAGGCTTCTTCCACAGCGTAGATTAGAGGAATCTGGTGAATTAAATTATAGCACCTGAATACACTATACAGGTTCATAAAGGGGAACAGCAAAATCTCAAAACAGAATTTGTGATCCACAAGTCTTTTCAAATATCACAGAATTAGAATGAGGCATGAACTCCACAGTACTTCCCTGCTTAATTTCCAGGCTCCCAATGAGATGCATCTCTGCACAGGTTCAAAACATCCCATTCTCCCCAGCGCTGAGAGCTCCCTATCTCAGGCTGTGAAAAGGTAGCTGACCCTCAGTCTCCTGCCTCTGAGGAGCTCAGTCTGCTTTCAGACCATGCTCAAGAAGTACCAGCAGGACTGGTCTCGTCACCACACTGCAGTCAAATCAGTGCTTTAATTTTGTATGTGCTGGGAACAGACAGATTAGGTACTGCTGGTGCTGTTACCAGGAGTATGTTGCCTGAGAGGGAAGAAGGAGCTAGGACATGACCCCCCATCACCTTTCTCTCACAGGCCACGTGGGGAGTGTTGTGACTCTGTGTGGTCCCAGCTCAAAGACCTGGAGGTTTTGGGTGCACAACAGAGAGCTCAAGCATCTCACACAGGGATTGCCCATCAAAGTCCAGGTGCCTGCAATTAACCTTGTTAATGTTTCACTTTTAAGCAGTTATGCCCATTATTAGCCCTAAATTCTTACAGTTGATGAAACTTTTTTTTTAAAAAAAGGGCGGTTTTTTTTAGGCTGTTTTTCAAAGCTTTTCAGCACATTCACTAATCCCCAGTGACAAAGACTTTCAAGTCAGCGTTTACATGTTATGAATTGCTGCATATTTCTGAGAAATGCTTGCACTGCACAGATAAATTAGTATCACTACCAGCTGAATTATTTTTCTTCTTCACTGTTTGTTCCATTATGTTGTTTAGTAATTATCCTTGATAGTTGTCAGCATGTAGATGGTGGGATCCATGACATGCATCGTTAGATATATCAACAGATATTTCACTGACGTAAATGCCATCTTTTCTTAAGAATTTTCCAGTGATTTCCCATGTGTTGCTGACTATTTATTTTAGATTCATCGAGGAGTGAAGGGGTTTGTCAAAGATCTTCAGGGCAATCCCATAGCAAATGCTACAATTTCTGTGGAGGGGATAAGCCATGATATTACATCAGGTGAGTGTTGTACTTCAGCAAAACAGGAAGTGCTGGAATACGCTGCTTCTCCCTCTGCTTGGCAGCCTGGAGCCATTTCAGATCTTATTAGCTGAAGGTTTAAAGGAGCAAAAGTTTGAAGCCAGGAAAGCATGTTGTGCCTCAAGAAGCTTGTTGCCTGCAGGATTTCATGAATTTTTCTCTTGTGTTTTGCTCTCAAATTAGCTGGAGACTGGTTGTTGGGACTTCATGGATCTCTGGCGTGAATTGGTTCTGGTGGGTCTTGGTTATTCATGCTTAGTTTATCTTCTGATTTGTGGTGCAAGCAGTGTTTCACAGCTCTGCCAGGATTTAAAGTCCTGTCGGCAGTGCTGTTTTGAGTTTGAAGGCTAAATTGTGGTCCAAAAGTGTTATATTGCTTATGATGTGACCATATCTTTTGGTATGTAGATTCTTGCCAGATTTTCAGTTTACATTAACTTCCTCCTGTGAAGATAAATTCTCTCTGCTGTTTACAATTCTGTGACTTTTTTTAGAAGAGCGGTTCTAAAAGAGGAAAGTATCGTGTTGGTGTTCATAGAAAATTGCATGTCACTTCTTCGATGGTGTTGTGCTTTTTGAATAAATGAATGAATTCAAAGGTAGCTCACACAGTGCCAACTTGCAGTCTTCCCTGTAGACCTATGCTTTCTTATTCTGAATGACATTTTTTTTTTGTTTGCACAAGATACTAATTAGAAAAACAATAGTAAAATGTCATTGCCTTATGCATAAGCTTACATTATGGTCATTTTCTCAATGATATGTCTCACTATACTGTTACAGAAGTGCAGAATACTATGAAACAGGACTGGTAGACCCTTCAGTTGGCTTCGATTTGTGTTTGTTCTCACATCACCTGCAAAGAGGCCAGTATTTCTGCCAAGCAGAACAGTCCATGATAGCATTAGCCACCTTCTTTCACTGTATATAAGAAAGGAAAAAGTATAGAGGCTGGAAATAATTTTTCAGGGATAATAAAAAGGGAATAAGCCATGCAAAGAGGTATTTTGAGGTATGAGAGAGTGATGCATACGGTACTACAGCTCATGCTTCTATGGTACAAAAAAGCATGTAATCATGATTCCTCTCACATTGTGTGTGTATAATCATGGAAGTCATCTATTGTCAAAACAGTGAGGAAAACAAGCACTTGAATTTTAGCACATTCAAAAAGAAGGATAAATATGCTTTGGCTTTTTTTCCCCTGCTCCTTTGTTCATGAGTTAAAATTCAGCTTTGTTCCAGTGCCAGGAATTAGAATAGATCATTATTGTAGTTCTGCAGCAGTATTTTCTTCCTTTCTGTTTTATGAAGAGAAAAGTTTGGGAACAACTGGACTGACTACTGACATTTTCTGACCATGCGAATTGCAGACATTTAAGTAATGTTTCCCTCTGTGTGCTGTGTAGCTGAAGTTGTGCTGAAAAAGCATTTAAGGAATTGGCAGTAAGAGTGTGGCCAAGTCTTTCAAATGGCACTGCTAACTGGCCTTTAGAACAGCCTTGCAATGTTTTCTGGAGATAGAGAAATTCAGAGTATTAGCCTGTGACAAATTAGATAATTGCCCACTGCTGGTGGACGGAGGATCTGAGTCTTTGTGAAAATGGGAGATGGTAATTTCTAGAGAAGAGGATGATGTGTTTTTATTCTATGACTGAAAAAGATGATCTGCAGTAACACTCAGTGCAGTAGGAGCCTTTCTTTGGCCTGAGTGGATCAAACTTTCATTTCTCTGTTTGGCTAAACAGAAGAAAAAAGACCTAGACATTGCCTGGATACTGAAACATTTAGATAGTGATGATTCAGGGCTGATACACATGGAATATTCTAGGAAATGATGATTTATAGCTTTCTCTGCAAGATAAATTGAGAAAGGTGGTCCTATTTATTTAAATTTGATGAGAATCAAATGTATTTACATTTGGATTTTCAGAATACTGAGGGACATTAAAAATTCACATTGCATTGCAAACTGAAACTCAGACACTTAACAGGAGCTGTACATTGGCCAGGGGTTGCTTCTAAAGTAGAATAATGTCCCATATTGTCCTTTTCTTCAGTGTGCAGGACAGCCTTCAGCCTCAGCAGGCAAAATCTTTCATGGAGGCTACAGCACAACTTCGGATTTTAAATCTGTGTTTTGGTTACCAGAAGGGAAGAAAATCTGTAATAATATATTTGTACAGCCCTTATAGAAGAATCCTTTCAGACAGACAAAAGGAAAGGGCTGACAGGAATACAGAAGTCTGACAAGATATACGGTCCCTTCTACTTAGCTGTGTGATTAGTTTTATACATATTTATGTGGATTTTTTTTCCTCTTCTCTACAGCCAAGGATGGTGATTACTGGAGATTGCTTGTGCCTGGAAATTACAAACTTACAGCCTCAGCACCAGGCTATCTAGCAATAACTAAAAAAGTGGCTGTGCCCTTTAGCCCTGCGGTTGTGGTAAGTGCTCACGCGTGTGTTAGTTTATCTTCTATTATATATATAAAAAAGTCTCTTTCTTTTTTTTGTTCATGTATACATATAAGCAGGAGGTGATTTTTCAGAATATTTCAGAATATGCTAATTTAGAAGACAGTCTGGAAATCTACTTTTCTAGTACTTGCTGCACAAGCCACAGAGAGTAATCTCATGGTAAACTCATTTCATGTCCTGCTGGTATTATTTAAAATGAAAAGACACAGAGAAGGGTGATATTGTGATACTTAAACTTTTTTTTATTGGTTGATGTGTAAATAGCCAATCAGAAGATTACAGAATATCTTTAAATAGTGCTACATAAAAAGTAAGAGATGTTGAGGTTTTCAATGAGACCTGATACTTCTAATTTAAATTGTCAAGTGACTACCTGCAGAGGTTAAAACCAGTGTTCAGCTCTCTGCAGAAAGATAGTGATGGAGCGCTTCTTTGTGTAGATACCCAGCATGTATGGTGAATAAGACCTAGGCTGCATCTAAGAGTTCAGAAGCATTTTTAATTCATCCTCTATACAGGTGTGTGGATTCCACTCTTAACAATTTAAATAAATGCTTATTTCTCTAGTGTGTATCATATACTAGGATATACTACACTAGCACATCATATCTACATTAATGAGCTGTGTGTCAGAAAAGCTCCCTGGATCTTATTCATGGCATAAAATTGAATATGTGTTTTGATATGCTGGGGGTCTGCATTGCTGGGTGTTAGACAGCAATATGCTGACTATACTTTTTATTATATGCTAGGTAATTTATGTGACTGGCTATTATTCAATTTAAATTTCATTGGCCCATATTTTTTGAAATTTTTAGGCAAGTCAAAGACTGGACATACGTCTGGCTTCTTTTGGAAATTTTGCTCACCTATGTGCATTTTTAGATAAGTTTATTGTACTGATATACAAGTATTGCACATATTTAAATTAGCTTTGAGACAGTTTGGAATAAACCTAGCCTAAAATGGAAGGTACCTTCCTAAGCCCCATGTCTGTGTTAAACAACTTATTTCAATAAATTACTGTTAAAAGCCTACACTTCTCTCTTTCTACAAGTCTTACTGATGTTTTTGATTGTGTCTCTTACTCAGGTTGATTTTGAACTGGAGTCACTGTCTGAAAGAAAAGAAGAAGAGAAAGAAGAGTTGATGGAATGGTGGAAGATGATGTCAGAAACACTAAATTTTTAAATGAAGACTTTGGCTTTACAGCTTTTAATCTATTATATGTCGACTTAGTATAATGTACTGTGGAGAGTCCCTATATTCTAGATTTTGTGCACTTCACAATAATTAACTTGGAATTTTTCAGTCATCTTTTGATTAAAATGATTACAGATAACTACTAGCCTCCTAGCTAGATAAATAAGTTATTAATTTTCTTTCATATTGTTATAGAAAATTTACTCTTATATATAAATCAGAAAAAAAATGAGTGAATGCAGCCTATATGGAAGTACAATCTGTTGTGTATTATTTGCAAGTTCAGAATATGTAGGTTAACTCTTGATTTTAAAAAAGAAATATGCTGTAGTCAATTCCCAATACTGCCAGAAATATTTGACAGTGCATAGTAGTAGGCAGTGCTCTTTACTGAGTTCTATAATGGATGTTATTGAAAAGATTTATAATAACAGTGTGTGGTGTAATGTTTTACAAGGATTAAAATTCAGTATAACATTTTGTATGTCTTTGGTGTTGGGGCTATTTAAAAATGTAAGAAACATAAGCTGACTTCATTTTAGTAAGCAGAAGGAATCTGCGTAAGCTCTTTTATTAAAGATGGCATGGAATGAATTCAGGAAATAGGAGAGCTTTATTCCTTAAACTGTTAATGATATTTCAAGATCAGGTTTTAATTATTTCTTATTACTTATTAAGCAAATTAAAAATTCTGAATGGGTGAAGAAGAGCTTGTGCATCTTGTTAATATGCTGCTTGTGTTTGTTTTACAGCAAGAAAAAAAATCATTTCAGGTGATGTCTATTTTAATTAGATAACTACCTTTTCAACAATCATTACATGTGTCAGTGATGTCTAGATAATCAGCCAAAAGTTCATATGTTCACTGAAAGCTACCAAAACATTACAGTTTAGACAATGAACTGGAAGTCTACTGAGGACACGCATTTAGTCTAACAAGCCAAGAATGGTTTTGTTCCCAACTTTGTTTCTTCTGCTGGTTAGTCTTATCTAAAAGTAGAAGCAAGACAGATAAGTGAAAATTTTTTCAGTGTGGTGAAGTTTTCTCAAAATACTTGAAGATGATACAAAAAGCAATTTTGATTTAAAAAGATCCTTCTTCCTCCTCTTTTTTTTAGTATACTTGAATTAGCTTGCTTTAGTATTTTGTCTAAGATGAGTGAAATTTGCAGAGTCAGACAATATACATGAACCATAGTGTGTGCAATTTGGTATAACTGATAGCAGCTAAGCATCTCATCTGTTTGAAAGCTTACACACTATTGCTGGTCTACTTTAATTCAAGATCAGATGTTCTGTATAGACTTCCTTCCTCTGTTTCTTTAGTATTACTGTCTGTGTTTTGATTAACATATTATTTTAGTTGATGCTGTAGGAGTTCAGTACTGTTCAGAACCAACCAACAATGCACTATCATGCTCCTGCCATAAGTGAAAAATCACATGTTCAGGTGTAGGACCCAAATTTACCTCCTTTGGGTATTTAAAAATCTGCTGAAAATACTGTTTTCTGAGAATTTGAAATTCTTTAATAAAAATAGCACTTGATCCTTTAAAGTAACAGGCTTAAGGTTTGACACTCATTGATAAATTGAACAGCAATAAAAAGGCATAAACTTTCTCTCTCTGATCAAGAGTTTGCTATGTAACCTGTAGCTCATTTGGGTAGTAGATATTTAATTACAAACTTCAGGGGAGCTTCACTTGCTGTAAGTCATTATGCAGTGATGAACTTTGAATCTCCATTGCGATGAGGAACCCCTGTGGCAAACGAAGAATCTTATGTGAACATGTCTTTGTAACAACTTGTGGCTAGCTATGCACAAGAGCGTGCATAAAGGATGCCCAGTTACACCAACTCGGGTGTTTATGACAATTTGAAAGGCTAAGACATGTAGCACAAAACACACTCTGTGTCTGGAGGTAACAATACTGTTTTCAGCTGAACCAGGTAAAATCAAAGCAAACAATCTAAAAATTAGTTATAACAAGAGACTGCTGGCATGTGGGCAAATGGCTACAGGAGTGTTTCTGACCTGTAAACTAATGTAATAAGGCAAGTGTATATTTGTACAGAACACCCTCCTCTGCCCCTTCCAAACCTAACAATTTCAGTCCAAACAATATTACTACATGATGTGATGCCTGTCATGCATCCAGTCTTCCTGTGTGGTGGATTGTGTGGCATAGTTAGTGCAGACATTATATCAAAGTGATCTCATAACAGATTTCTAATCCGTACTTGTATTGCATGTGTGACATCCTCTGGTCTACTGTTTCACGCATTTGCAATTAAATGTGGTGTCCCTTAAATGATCTCTTTGTTTTGCTCTAGATGACTGCTTGCTATTACTGAGAACAGGTTAAAGTGATTAAATGCTGCACCACCAGAACCACTGCCACTGTTCTTGCTGTAGGTAAACATCCTTAAGAGCAGTGTAGGCAGGACTCTCAATAAATTCATTCATTATGTAGCTTTCCTAGCTGAACTGAGCTGTGTTGTAGGGCTGTGTTTGTTTAAATGGAAGATTAAAGTGTTGTGTGATGCTGAGCTTTTGGTTAAAAAGGCACATGCTGTACTATTGTACAATAAATCTACAGGTTTATTTAAATTGTAAAATGTGTGAGTAATTTACAGGTTCAAAACGTGACCTCTTTGGCTGTGCATGTCTGCAAAGTATGCCATAAACATCCTTAGTGAGGTGCACGTGCCAGTTAATTTGCTGTTTGAACAGAGAAATGAGGCTGGGATTAGTGCCATTATGCCATTGAAAGCCATCTGTAGCCCCTTAATTTTGTGCCAGTACATCCTCCTTTTGGAATATACATCTTTGAGCGCTTTTCCCATGCAGGTTTTCAAGTAAGGTCATGGATAAGAATGAGATGCTCTTCATCTATGCACAGTTGGTGGGGACAGGGCATACACTTCGCTGTATCTTTCCACTCCACAGTATTTACAGATCTATTCTTTTTCCATATCAATCCTTAGGACTAGAAAGCGCAGTGTGCTTGCAAACCTGTGATACTCTGCATTCCTTATAACTACAACGGTCAGGCTTATAATAACGAAGTCAGCCAAATAAAATCACTGCGTCTGAATTATGTTTCCCTTTTCCTAGGTTGTGGTGGTCACGTCGATATATGCAAATTCACGTATAGTCCTGGCTATTCCTGAGCTGGTAATAACATACATTAAAGTGTAAATTAAACCTGAGATGGTATGTAAGAAAGAATTGCTACCAAGTTTCTTTCTCTGAGGTTTTTTAACAGATCTAACAGGTGTGTTAGAAACACTTAATAACTAGCCCATGAAAGGAATAGGATTCAGAGAAGGATGACAGGTAGGTTTAGAGGAGCTGGAATTTAAAGTTAGAAGGCACAGTTCCCATGAGCCCGATTCTCTCCCACATCTGAGCTTAGTTAGATTCACTCAGGCCTGCAGAGGCTGTAGAATAGCAGCAGTTTAATGACTGCCTCTCTAAGAGTTTGAGCAGCCATCTAGAGCTTCTCAGTAAAGCTGCTCCACCAGAGAAGTGCCCTGCTTCCTACTTGTAGTTAGCACTGGAAACACAGGACCCAGAAACATCGCTGCAGCGCTTGCTTTCTGCCTTCCTGAATCTTGCAAAGAGCTCATTCTGATCATCTCCTTGCAGAGATTTTATTCCCCCTGTACATTTCTGTTTATGTAGAGCTACATCTGTTGTGAATAATTTACTGCTTGTTAATTTGACTCATAAGCTCAGGAATTGACACAGCCTCTGTTCCAGTATTTCTAACTTCTAAAATTAAACCCAGAAACCAAAAACACTCAGGAGATTTTCTGAAAGTCATGGCATAAAAAAAAAACCAGTGGGTTGGTTTGTCTCCTGGCTTCTGAGGGTTTTGCGTGAGCTTCCTTCAAGTTTCCATTTGTAAAGCCTGCTTTAGGGGGAAAAGAAAATGACAACTGAGAAGTTGATGTAATCCTATGCCTCCAGGGGCTAAGGTTTTGAGCAGTATAGCAAGTATTGGAATAGGCAGTATAAAAATGAGATATTTAGAAACAACTGCTGTTTACTTTTGCTAACTGTGATAATAGAAGTATAGTAATTGAGTTAAATGGCCTTGCAACGCTGATCTTTCTTCAGCCTTCCTTATCTTGCCTCTCCATGCCCCAGGCATTATATTTCAGCAATGACTTAAACACATCCACGATTAGGCACCATTTATCACAGTGCTAGATTTTCCCTGAATTAATGGTTAATACTTCATGTTATTTTATCTTTGTCCTACTTTCATATTCAGTTAAACCACCACAGATTTTTGTAATCACACATCCCTCTATGCACAGTGGAAATTGTCGAAGAGAGAAACTGAAGAGTTTGGCTCCTGCACTGGGAATGTAGAGGGAATTTGACATCTGGGAATGCACTGGAAGCAGTTTAGTATTGTGAAATAAGTAGATTTTGTAGACCTTTTTGCTAATCATTCTTTAGTAAAGGGATGAATAGGATTATGTGCCTATGGGGTTCTAGGAGTGCAGTATGTCCATGCCTTTAGACTTTAGGTAAAGCTACTCTGGAAAGATTCCTGTTAGTTTCACTAAGGTTTTTATCAGACCCTCAAGCCTGGAATCTGAGGAGTCAGGACTATCTGGTGCCAAGGCTGCTTATTTTGCATTAGCAGTAATAGTTCTTCATCTTTTCCAGGAGAAAGATGCAAAATAATAAAAAAAGAAATGAAGTCCACTTTCACAAAGTGCAGAATTGGTCACGGAACTTGTTAAGAGCCATTGCAAGACCTAAAGTAGAAATAATGGAGATTAGCTGGACCAGTGGCAACCTACAGCTCACTGAGCCTCTGAACCGCTGCTCAGTGGAAGATAAGAGGGTAAATCAGGGTGCCATTTTTGTTACATTCACCCACTGAGGATGTGGTCAGGGCCATAATTTAGAGACAAAATATAGAGCTAGATGAACTCACCTGACTGCATCATGGCAGCAATAGAGGGGTTCACAGTATTGTAATACCATCCAGTAATGTGAGATTCCAGTTCATGGACTCGGAGGAGCATCTGTCCTGTGCTCTGCCATGGTGCGTGTGCTGGTGTCCAAGGGTGCAGAACCAACATCCCTCATCCGCATTCCAGCACCTCTCACACAAAAGGTAAATTAAACACATTTCAGAAACTATAGACAAGGTTCAAGAGAGGACTTGGCTGCCAAGAGCAGTACGAAATTACCTCCCTTCAGCTCACTAAATATCTGCTCATGTTGCTTTCCTTGGCTGCTTCCAGTTCTCTTTCTGGGTGTGTCAAAAACTAGCCCAGCCTGAGCAGCTCAAAGATCACTTTTGCCAAGACCCATCAGGAGTGGATTACAGGGCTTTCTTGTGTTTAAAGATCCTAAATTTGCACTTGCACTGTGAGGCAGGTCCCCTGGCATGGCCTGGCATCCTGAATCTTCAGGTTTCCAGAATGGGGACCCCACCAGTAGCTTGCTTTTGGCCTGCATGCTTAATTTTCTTCCAATGGAGGTAGAAGACAGCTGCTACACCTCCCTGCTGGTATCGGAGGAAAGATCCGGCCTATGCCTCTGACTCCACATCGGAGGGTGGCCGGCATAAATTAAGACTTGGAGGCTGGGAAGTGCTCCTCTATCCCATAGGTTAGACATGGTCTGAGACATGGTTTCTGAGACATGGTCTTAGAAACTCAATCTGAAAAGGAATAGTGGTAAACCTAATACTGCTTTCTTTCCCCTTCAGATTCAGGTAATTTATTTGAAGGTTTATCATGATAGTGATATTTATCGCTGTATATGCATATATCAGCATATCTACTTTGTGTTTCCTATGGGGGCTGGAATGCTTTTTAGTTTAAAGAAGTTTGGGCTAAAATAGAGAAACAGCTTTGGGGGCAGAAGCACACTGAAACACAATTAACTGGCTTGTGCTGCACAGCATTTATTACTGTGTGGCAAATGAGGGGCATTCACTCCAGTCGTGGTGTTACTAGGTTTTAACAGATGTAATAAAAACTGTTGGGAGGCAGTTTTTGCAGATGTTTAGTGTATAAAAACTTAGGACCCAGGAAGATCTTGCTGCAAAGTTTATCTTTTGGATTCATTGTGTGCATACGTACGTAAATGTGTGTGGGAGAGAAGGAGCAGGGAAAGAATGTACTTCATCTTCTCTAGGCTATTTTAGGCACTTAATTGCTCAGAAATCTTTGAAGGCACCTATTCTGTTTGCCATAAAGGGACCGCAGACTCCTGGTTTTATGAATCACATCTAAATTAGGTGCCTATGTGAGACAAGTGGATCCCAGGCAGATCCTTCTGTTATGGGACTGGGTGCCTCCAGAGGGCAAAGAAGGTGCCCCTCAGTGGGGAGGGCCAGGCAGCACCTTACCAAAGAGGCCAGGGAAGCCTGGGGTCCTGTTACTGCTTACAGGAGTATTTTAAAATATGTAACATACAGCTCTAATGTAGTCGGTGACTGTCAAAACGACAACGGCGGCTGCTGGCTCAGCATGCAAGCTGCCCTGCATCACGTCTGATGCACCAGGTGCCCTTCATGCACTGTGCTGAAGCCTGTAGACCTGAATCTTAGTAAAAGGCATTTTGACCTAAAAGTCCTATTATTAGCTGTTTTAGTAGGGCTTTTGCAAAAGAAACTTCTGAAGGGAATGCTTTCTTGTGCCTTCTTCAGGAAACTGAAAGCCTAATGAAAAGAAACTGGTTCTGAACTTTGTTATACCAGGACATGATACGTGCCCTTCCAAAGAAGTATAGATTCTGTCTTCAGCTCTCTATTTCCACATATGTCTGACAGACCTCAACATCAGATGCCTGTTAATGTATGTGGTAATATGCAAGATGTTAAACATCTGCAAAATATTCTGATCATTTTTGTAATGTCTCAAAAGTTAGACATAGCTTGCAGGGGATTTCCACTGAAAAGAAACAAAATTTGGAGGACATTCTATGTTAAGTCATTCAATATTTGTTTGCCAGTGCACTGGATGGTATTACAAGATGCCAAGATAAATTCAAATTAACATGAAAAATATTCAGTACTATTGGTTGTGGGTTTACATAAGTTGCTGGCGCATTATGTTAAGAATTCTCAGATAAATAGTTGCCAGGAAAAAAGTCCAAATGAAAAAATAATAACTACATATAATACACTTGAAAAAGTGTCACAGAAGAATGAAATTTCTACGCAGTGGAATTTTGCTTCAGCAAAGTAATTAAACGTGGAGATGTGTTCACAGACTGTTTCAAAATTAATTGATCTCAAAAACCTCATTTTAAATTTAAGGAAATTGAAGCCAAGATAAAAATAGAAAACACTATGAATTCCAAAATGGAAATAAGATAAATACAAATTTAAAGGATTGTAAAAAAATTGCAGTGAATATTTGTATACGAAAACAATTTACTTATGATAAAACTCCTGAGATGCCTTAAGTGCCTTTGAAAACTGTAGTTTGAAAAATAATTTTTAAAAAGGTTTATTGAAAGGTAAACAGTAAAATTTTGCAAAACACACTATTTGCTTCCACTTGAATCTTTCATTTATAAAAATGTCAATTCAGATTTTTATATTTTATGGTATCATGCTTATACTTAAAAGCATTTTTACTAGTTTCATAGTTTTTATTAATGTAGCCACATAATTGAACCCAGAGTCTAGCAAAGAAAGACTGAACAAGATCAAATAGTTGGCAGCTGAAACTAGGCAAATCCAGAAGCAGAACTAATGTTCAGTATTTTCTTAGTGAGGCTAATTCACCTTTGCAATAGTTCACGTAGCTGTACAATAGATTTTTCATCACATGAATTTTTTTAAATAAGACTGTTGTCCTTTTGAAAGACTGTTTAAATGCTGTTTGTGTTCCTTGGCTGAACCAAGGGTACGCCCTTTCAGTTGATTGTCCCATCTGGTTTAATTGTTTCCCGAGGCTTTAGACAATCATACATCCCTTTGAGCTTCTGCTTCATCAGTCTAAGAGCATTTTTGGATGCATTAATTACGGGATTCTGAGAATTCAGGCTTGGATTCCGTGGGCAGTATCTGTATGCCATTACAAATATCTGGGTATAGATTTTCCACGTTTGCTTCCGGGTTGGTTCCCTTACTATCTGTGCTCTGAATGAAGCCAACTGACATTTTTTAGCTTTGATTCTGAACTGAATTTTCAAATATAACAGAACCTGCTGAAATGTTGTAGGAATGCGTTTGATTTTAAGATCAATCAAAATGCTTAAAAGGGCTTTCTCTCCACCTTCAGTCTTATATGTTTCTCAATTTTCTTGGAATTACACTATTCCTAGAATTTACTAATTAAAGACTGGTTTGCTTGCATGATATTTACAATGTCAGCAGCTTCAGCTCCCATAACATCCAAGAAAATTATTTATATTGCAAGCCTCCATTCCTCTCAAATCCGTCTACTTAATTCCATGGGGAGGGATGGGATGTCAAAGCCATACAATTTTTCTCCCCCCCTTCAGCAGTTTGTAATTGTTCTTTCTCTACAACCTCCCTTTTTCCTTCCAACATCCCTGAGATGCATGCTAAAATCCTGATATGGCCTGTGCACTGCAGAAGGTGCTGGTTTCCAGGCCAGTAAATGTGGAAGAGATTGCGATACGATGAAATTTATTGTCTAAAAGGTGAAACTAAGCTGCTGCTGGTAATAGAAGGTCATAGAGTCACAGAACATGCACTGCTTTATCGTTTCTAATGCACAACCTTGTTACTCTGGGCCTTTGGATAGAAATTGTTGAAGGCAATGTCCTGCCAGATCTTCACTCAGGAATTCTTCTCCTTGAAGATGGGGCTGGAAAGGTGTGATCATAAACTGCAGTTCAGTTCTTTTTCTGCTTCCTTTTACTCTCAGTTCCTTGTACCATTAAGTCTCTTACATTAGAGCAAACTACTCCATGACAACTTGCACTTTCTTTTAGACAAATGGGTACTTAGGTGGATATTGTGCAAACCATAAAAAAGCACACACAAAAGGGAAACAAAGATTATGAATGTTTTATTTATATACATATACATCTATACACCTCTATATATCCATATACATATATATACACATCTATATACATCTATATATATTTAAATATACACATCTATATACATCTATATATATTTAAATATACACATATTTAGTCTTCTCTGAATTTCAGTGCTTCACTTCATTTTCTTCACCTAGTCTTTCATAAAACATCAACAGTAGGGGTTATCTCAGACCTCTGTATTTGTTGACCAATAATAAATTAACAGCCTTTTCTCTCACTAAACTAGTGGGGGGCACAAGGCCCAGAACTTTCCTTAGCATATTATGGTCAGCCATAGGTGACTCAGACTTCAGGACTATCTCATGGTTTTATTCATATTCTATTTCTCATTTTGCCTTGCAAGGCGTATTTTTCCTCCAAGAGAGGATGGCCCATGAAATGGCTTTGTTTGACCTATCCTAATCCCTACCACATCAATTTCAATACTTGAAAAACTTCTTCATCCAAATAGTTTGAGCTGCTGCTTTATTGTTTGATAGTCTTGGATTAGGACCTGGGTATTAGAATCAAAACCACGTTTAGTAATGAGAAGAAATATCAGGATGAGCTTCATTAACTGTAGGCAAGCAGCTAAGAGCACAAACATCCAGGAGCACACCCAGTGAAACTCTTTCTTGACCACAGCCGAAGCTAGGAACTTGAAAGCTGCTTGTTTATGGGGATGTGAATGTACAATGAAAGAAAATAACAAAGTCGCACCACACTTTTAATTTTAAACCAGTTCTTTTCCATGGCATCACACAATTGCACTATGGATTTTCACACCTAAGTAGATTATTGGGGGAGAGGAGGGGAAGCTTAAAAAGGGGATTCTGTTTGATTTACTCTTCTCTACACTTCCCTGTCATGAGCTAAATAACTAATATTCCTTAGCAATTGTTCCTCTAACATCAGAGTCACAATTACCTTTACTGAGATTCTGTCAATATCAGCATATATTTTCCTTTGATGTTTCCCAGATATTTCTTCTAGATATTATGTTAGAAACCTTGAAACTTGACTATGCCTTGAAACTTTAGGATGCTGAGGTTAGGCTGAAGGTCCACAGCGGCTGTCACTGGCATTGCTGCAGGGAAGCTAGTGGAGGCGTACCAATATTTACCAGCAGTGAATCTGTGCTGTGTGCAACCAAGCAGTAACTTGCTGGAATATTTTGAGGCAATAGCTCATATTCATTTTGCTTATCCCAACAATGTCTTTTCTACCTCTTCATAATGTATATGCCTACAATGGTTTGTTTACAATGAGGTTACAAAGAGGGGACATGAAGAGACATGATGGGAACTAGCTGTGTGGAGATGACAAACCTTTCCTATACAATCTTGCAACTCTCATCTGTGTTGTAAATTTAAGGAGTTTATCTCAATTATTTCCCACTTGCAGAATCAGAATAAGATATAAACAGAGGACTGAGCTATGACCACATAGAGTAAAATCTGTAGTTTTCTTTTGCTATTCAAATATTTTGTCTTTCTACCTAGGGGATGGGAAAAGAACAAAACAGCAATCTGGGACAAAAAAATGACAGGAAAGCTACAACATAGTTATTTATCTGAGGAATCAATAGATACTTAAATATAAACTCTCTCTTTTGTGTGTGTGTGTGTCTGGAATGCACTCAGAAACTTAAAATGGGGGGAAAAAAATCCCCATGCCATACTTTTCCAAAGAATGTTTTCCCTTTAGAAAACTGCAGATCAAAATAACCAAAAGATAAAAATCAAGTTGTGCAAACACTTCCTGTTGCAGCTTTTTCCCCCCCCCAAGTCTTTAATATTTGGAAAACTTGCTTTGAAAAGCTAAAAAAAAAAAGCTACAAAAAACTTGGATTCTAAGTATCTGGAAAATCTAAGCATAAAATTAAGAACTATGTAAATGCCCTAAATACCCATTAATTATTACTTGATGACCCAAACTTAAAACAGGATCTGGACATCTATGCTACCTATTACTGCCAAGACTACATTATTATGTTTCCACGTTGAAATTCTGTGAGGTGGGAAATGTGTTGTGACTCAAACCATCCCTGCTGCTGGGTAGCATCCTCTGTTATAGAGATGGGACAAACAAATTTTGGCTGATGAAGTGACCATCCTCTGTATCACCCCCTAATCTAACACTTTTTGTGAGTAAGCAAATCCAGGTATTTAGGTACCTTATCGTAGGTGTCCCTAGGTGTAAAGATGTGCTGAACTGACTCTCCACCTCCCGTTGTGTTTAAAAAGGGATAACAGCCAGAGTCTGTTTTCCACTCTATATTTAAAACCATTGACTTCAGTGGAATTACTCTGGATTACAAATGCCATCTTTGGGACTAGAAAATGACCTTGTGTCCCTTTTCTTTCCACCACAAAGATCCTCTTTCCCAGCTTTCACACGTTGAGCAAGGGCAGTTTGGCATGTGCTACTAGTGCACATTTCCCTCCCAATTACCTGTTTCCTCTCCTGTGTGCATTTTTGGCATAACGTGTCATGTTCTGAAACCTCACATACCTGAAATATTTGGAAGCACTGAGTTCTGGACACATCTGGTTATTAGATTCGAGATGGCTGCCCCTTTCATGAATAAAATCCTCACACTACCATAGGAAATTCCAGTAAGATTTCCCCTTCAATATTATAATTTTGCCTCCAATATTTTACTCCTTCCTTTTTTAACAAAGAAATATTATAGTAACCATGCAAAACACTGCAGCAGCTTAAGTGGAAGACATCACTTCTTGGGACAAGAATGTAAAATCCTCTTCTTCCAGGTGGGGACATTCATCTCTCACAGCTAAATTCAGTGTAACTTTTGCCATCCACTGTGGTGAATGCTCAGTAACAGGCTATGGCCTTTGGGAAACAGTTCTGTAGCTGAATGGCTAGCAATCATGTTTTTCCGTATACTTTTGCTTTGAAAAATTGTGTGTCACCATATGATCAGCAAACATTTTCTTCTAAAGTTGTAGTGTGAACAGCTTGAGAAATCTCTTGTTTGATTTCAGGCAGCTACTGATGCTTGACATCAAACTGGCACACAGAAGTGCGCTTAGTACAAGCTTCATCTTCTGCTCTAGCTTAAGAATTAGTAGGACAGTGTCTTCAGAAGTTTCTTGGCCCTCCTCTACTTCCTTAGAAAAACATCTTTCCTATGCTAGTAGAGTTCAAATGAAAGACTGGCTGCTAACTCAAATGCTGAATAGCCTTGCTAGAGCTAGCAACCGAACTGAGGCTCATTAATCGGATGCTGTTGAAATCTCTGTGTTATTAGACATCTAACCAGAGGAGTTCCTTCTCCTCTGAATTTTACTGTAAACATCTTGCTGTTTCCACTTTGGATTAAAAAAAACCCCAACCCATTAAAAATCATTAGAAAAGGATCCAGTTTATATATAATCTCTTCTGTTTGGAACAGTTTTTTCTTTATTTAGCAAAAAATCATTTTTCTTTTAGAAAAATAAGGCAGATGTTTCCACTTACAGAAAGAATTACTTTCTTTTTATATCTTGCTCTCTGAAGAAAACATTAATGTATTCTATTAACTAATCATGTAGTAAGCTGGTGATCAGGTAATAATTTGCAAGTGCTTTTATATTAGTAAATGGGAAAGTACCAAGCTCTAGTTACAGCAATGGCAGCTTTTTCTGACTACATGCCAAAAAGCTACAGATATACCTGAACTAGCTTAGATGATGCTGTGTCTGCCTCTGAAAAGTTGTGAATTTAAGGCTGGAAGAAGTTTAAGGATAGTGATAGAATGAGGGAGACATCCACAGGAGGGGATGGAAGAGGTATACTAAAATCTCTCACTAGTTCTGTATCTGTAGATTACTACGTTAAAGACTTAATTCGGCAAGCTGCTTAAGTACTTGCTTCACTTTTGTATCTGAGTTGCTGTCCTATTAAAGGGAATGGGAATATTTACATGATTGGTGGTAGGTACGTGTATCGGTATGTTGCTGAATTAGTGTTCAACATATTTAGAAAAAAAGGAATTATAATCACCCTAGAACTCTATTTACACTTGCTACCTTTTCTCTTGGCATAACGCCCAACAGCTGCACTAACAAGAGAAGTTACCAGCCCTAATTGTCCTTCACCTCCCTCCCTGCTGGAAGGGACTGGCCTCTCTGATCTGCTGACAGAGCCTGTGTAGTGTTTCATTTAAGATGACATTGGTTAACTTAAACAGTTGTTTTTTGCTAACTTGGCTCTTTTAGACTGAAATTAATTAGGGCACTAGCTAGCCTCCTCCCCTAGCTCAGCTGTTCATGGGCTGCATGTGTGTTTGCGTCCTGAAGCACAATGTAAGTAATATATGCAGGTCAATAACAAACCAAGACTGAATTTGATAAAGGATGTATTTTGAATATTAATTGTAGTAATAACAGATACATGTGTGTAATGTAGTGGCTAAATAAAAGGCTACAGGCTATTAAATACATTTATTGTTACTACACCCTATGCAATCTATCATATGATAAGACCAGTAAAGTAAGCAAATGTGTTAACAAGGACAACCAGTAATTCAAGTCCCAACAGCTAGCAAAAAGAAGGTAAAATCTGCTGGGTATGTGTAACATTAGGCCCTTGATATATTGTTAAAATGGTGAGGTACTGAAAAGAACAGCTGCAACCAGTTTTTGTAAAACATGGTATTTGTAACTGATGTCGGGGCTTAAAGGAGCTTCTTCAGTTCCATAACTGGGAAGTTGGATTTTGAAAGCAGAGGCATGTTTTTGAGGTACCATTTCCCTTTCTGACCATAGTAAGGATTCTTCCCTGTTCTCCCTTTCCAGTGGAGAACCTGTTTCTCTCTCAGGTGAACTGGCAGATGGGGTGAGTAGGAAACCATTTTTTTTCTCTTTCACTCAGTGTTCACTGCAGCACACCGGAGCCCGAGAAAGGACTGGGTGGGAAGGTGGGAGTGCTCAGTGCCAGAGTGGCCTCTCTGTGAACCTGGTGGCCAGGGCCTCTCGAATACAGTGCTAGTGCATTTACTTGTTCCTTTGTAGCCTTAGCTATGTTGTAAGTGAACCTTTACGTTCTGGATATGGGCCCATTTATGTTTTGAAAGGACTCTTCCAAAAAAAGATAAATCTTACCATAAAGGTTGGAGAAACAGGTGCTTCAGAGGTCTTGGTTTAAAAGCTCAAGTTCGTAAACTGGAGTGAGGCCTGTGCGTTTAAATGCGTGGTAGGGCATTGCTCAGCACTCGGTGTTGCGAGACATCAAAATGGCCGAGGTCCGCTTTTGCAAGTGCCCAAATATCTCCTGTTCTTAACTTGGGCCTGCCGTGCCTCTAGCAGTGTTCGCAGCTAGTGAATTCAGGGACTCTTACCAAGTAAGGCGGGGAAGGATAGCGCTCAGGGGTGGGACGCGTAACTGCTAGCAGTCCGCTCAGGGTGGCATGCTTGTGGGAAGCCCCAGGCTCCCAAACCTACCCTCTCGGAACAGGATTGGGAGGCTCCCATGCGGGCGCCTGGGGTGGGGGCTCAGGGCTCGGGGAGCAGGGTGGGAACGTTCCGCGGCTCCTGCGTGGAGCAATCAGTCTTTTGCCGGCACAAGGAGGACTGTGCCCCCTTGCCACCCGGGGACTTGTTGGTGCAGCTTAGCCACTGTCCTTTTCTTGATAACAGTTCGATTAGTTATAGAAAGTGGCATGAGAAAGGCTGGGATCGTTCCCCTCTCCTCAACCCTGTGTCACTCCAGAGCGGGGTGGTTGTGTTGCTGTCCGGTCTGAGGGATCACGTCCCCTCCAGGGGAGGACCGTTGAATCCAAAGCACCTTTTGCTGCATGAGAACAGTTGAGATGCCTAAAACTGTCAGCGGACGTACCCGCTAAATGCAACAGACTGGTGGTATTCATCAGAGTGGCTGCTTCTAGAGTAGTGCTTTCTTCATGGTGCTGAATTTCTCAGGAACACCAGTCGTATGTTTCTTGGGATTGAGTAGCCTGGAGGAAATCCGTCTTTCTGCAAGATAAGATGCATTGAGGAAAGCCAGCTAATGGGAAAATTCAGCTGCTTTATGCAATGTAATTCCCTGAGTCTGTTTCTTGGGTTTTACAATATATACTGCATACACTAGATGGCAATGTAATACCTGCATAAAGAGGTTACCACTGAGTTCAACAAAAAGTGCTTTCAGGTACGTACTACAAGCTCTTGCAAAGTAATAGCTTTACCTCAGCTGTTTTACTCTTATTGTGATCAAATATTCTAACACAAGGGAAAAACACAGGACCAGTTTGGATCAGTAGAGGTCCACTGAGTTTGATTCTTGCTTGTTCCCATTTGTTTAATAATTTTCAGAACCGTGCATATATTTATCACACGGCTTAATAATTATTTCATAAGGTAGACTCTGCTAGTGTGTAATTTAATGTCCTTCATGAGGTTTTGCATCTCTTATCCCTGTTTGACACTAGCTCAAATAGCTTTGAAACATCCTTCCTGTATATTCCCTTTAGAATACTTTAGACATTGCAGATGTTCCCTTTTCATTTCCTCTTTTTCCGATGAGCAAAAGCCTGTGTAACAGCTCAGTAATGTTTCTGGGACACAAGGAAGCTCTGTTGCATGTATATTTCTGGTCCACCTCTTTCTCAGGCTTTGCTGTGGTTTTCTGGATTTAGCCCAGGCATAGATAAGCCTGTGATAATACTTGATTTAACATACACTGTACTGTACTTTACTTTTTCATAGGTTTAGGTGATTGTCTCATTCAAATATAGCCAGTATAAAAAGGTTTAATACATCTGAATGTTCAGTAAGGTTGCATAATATACTGAGAAGCTTTTTCCTCTACTGTCTTAGTTTTTTTTAAAAAATTATTATTATTTATTTGTTTTGTATACTATTCAAATAAAATTTAAGGAAGATCTGCTGTCCTGAGCTCATAGGAGAGGTTCTAATTAATTCTTTCTTAGTGCTGCTGTCATCAAGAATCAAACAGGGAAATCACTGCATTGAAGCTTTTGAATTATAAACCAAAAAGTTAATATTGCAGTTATACCATGTTGAACTTTTAATCTAAGTTTTGATTCAATTCATCCCCCTTGCAGCTTGCTTTATTGTGTAATCAGAATGAAATGCTCCTTAGTTAGTGAAATTCTCTTTTTTGTTTTTAGTCAATGAAGGATTAGTGGGACGCTCCAGATGGTATTCTTCAGTATTTCTGGGGTCTAGGTATGAAGAGCTGCGGTGGTAACCAGTAATGCTACATGTTCCTCAAGAACCCACCTTGTCAAATATCTTTCTACATCCCATATAGCTGCTCAACTTTGTTTCTCAGGCCTTCATTTTCTATCTCCCAATTAATTCTTCTAGTATTTCCCCCACTAGAGCAGTCCCTCTCTCTCTCTGTTTATTATTTCCGTACTGTCCACCCATCTGCTTTTTTCAGCTACCTTTTCCTTCCTCCCGCCTGGCTTCTGTGTAGAACATACTCACAGGGAACAGGAGCATATACATTGGCTTGCAGGGAATTAACAGAAATAGTTAGATTTGTTTTCTCCTGGCTGGTTTGGTATTACTATTTCTTTATACCCGTGCTTTGACCCTGTCATAAGATCAATTAATTAGGAATGCTTAACACTGCATTTCGATGACTAATTGCTGTCATGTATTTATCCTGACTGTACCTCTTCCTTCTTGTCTTCTAATGTGATGAAAGCTCCTGCACTATGCTTCCTTCCTTAGCCTCTTTTCTAGCAAGAACCTGCTCTTGCAGTTGAGGTCAACAGTGGAGCTATCCTTGAACACAGCCCTCTATTACAAACCAGCATGGGTTTGCATTGTACTGCAGTATTGCTAGCCTCAGGGTTTTCTTTTAAAGTGAAACAGAAAGCAAAAGTGAAACCAGAATTAAGTCATTAATTTATGGAAAATGCCTTCCCTAACCGGGTAGTATGGCCTTAGATAAAAGTCAGTTGAAAATTCTCCATGAAATCCTTTTGGTGCTTTTAATTGCTGAAGGGGTCACAGCATAAATTCCTCCATTCCTAATGCCACAAATACCATGGGGCATCTTACATTTGAGACATTTTGTTATGTCATATTGTCAGCAAGTTAAAAATACAAATTTTTAAAGCCTATTAAATATATATTAAAAATACCTGTACTTTAACCACAGCTGGTTAGAAAATGTATTTTAACCTCTATTGTTTGATTTATGTTTTGATTTGACACTTTGACACAAAGACATTTGTCCTTTTGGTTTCTGAGTGAGAGATTCCTTTGAAGTATAAGGTTAATAGCCTTGGGTGAAAGATGGCTTCACACCTGCATATAGAGCAAGAGATTAATATATTAAAGAGATTAATTTTATACAATTAACTTTTTTACACAAGCGAGGAGCAGTCTTCACTTGAGTGTAGAAAAGCAAGGCAACTTGTGCAGACATATTGTTTCACTCTATAATTTTGGGGCTATAGTCTTATGTCATCAGAATATTATATATCAGATAATTTCCATGCTTTATAAGGTACTGCACAGTTCCAAGTGTTGGAAAAAAGCAGGAGCCATTCCATATGTTATTTTATTTTAACATATAAAGAATGTATATGAGGTAAGGAGTGAAAGGTCAGCGTAATTGGTTTAGCCTCAAGACAGAAGTCTTCCATATAAGTAATTTTCACAGTTCTTACTAGCAAATTCTGCAGAGTGACTTCCTCAAGCAAGAGGAAAATAAAAAATTAAATTTTGTTTCAGTGGTAAACTGATTTGATTCCAGAATGACTGACTTGTTGAGATAAAAAATGAAAACTTGCACGTGTCCCTCTTTGATCACAAATTCTCCAACATAACTCAAAATTAAGAAGCATTTAGTAAGTCACAGATGACTGAAATGCTAAAATAACTGTTTTGCAGTGGAGTGTCAGCTCAGGCTCTGTGGCAGTTACTGAATCTCAGCCCATTACTGCTTTGCAATTTCCAGCTGAAATTTTGTTTTCATTTTGTTGCTATTTACAGTTTGTTATGTGAAACGTAACAAATCTGATGTGAATTTTCTCTTTTTTTGCTTTGTTGTAAGTTAGACATATAGTCAGACTGTGGTGATTGTTGCAGTAGCGTGTATTTGTTTTCTGTTTAGGTTGGATTTACACTGGCCCATCAAGTCTTTGGGTTGGTTGGTGATGTAGTTCCCTTCCTTTAAGTTCAAAGGCTTCCCCATAAGGATTTTTTTAAAATTATGTGATTCTATTTCCAAAAAGGAAACCTGTTGTACAAATACATCCCACTGCAAATCTTTTGCATCTGGCTAGTTACAATGTTCAGACTGGACAGCTTTGCTATCTGGCTTTCTGTCTTCCAGGATAAAATGGATTAACCGTGGAGTTAAAAGCAAATCTTGACCAATTTAGTAAGAAATGCCCACAGTACTTATGGTGATCTGCAAAGCTCTTAAGTTTAGAAGACACAGCAGCTGACTGAAATTCCCAGAGAGAAAAGTGACATGGCTATTACCTCGAAAACAAGAAAAATCCAAAAAATCTAAGTAGTAATAATTTTCGACTCCACATTTCCAGTAATTTGACCTGCATATTTCAGAGAAAATCCTGCAACCCTTTGTTGAGCAATTGTTTCTTCAAGCATTTGCGTTTGCCTTGATGTCTCAGCTTACTGAGGGAGCCTGCCTTGTGAATGAGCTCATTAAGAGCTATGGTATCTGGAAGTCAGACTTCTGTTAAATGTGCCTGAGGATACCATGTGGGCAGTGAAAAGTATGGGGTTTTTTGAAACTTCTTCCAAAATCATGTAAAAACCCCAAAACCCAACAAAAAACCACACCACCTTGCTGAGCTGGTGGTAATGGTTATGTTCTCAGAGTGAAAAAGGCATTCAGGTTTATCTTAAAAATTTCATTGAGAATCTCTAATCTTCCTGCCCTAAACACTGGAGAGGAGAGGAAAAGCCAAAACAAAACAATCAAACAAAAAAAAGCACTGCCTCTCCAACCCCTGAACACGAAGAAATATGTTTCTTTTTCTTCAGTATACAAATATGTGGCTCTTTTTCTTCAGTATAAACTTTCTTTAATATTTTGGTATATTTAAGACACTGATTCTTAAAAAAAAAAGTATTGAAAAGTACATCATGCCTATGTTGTGTGCTGAATTCACTCTTCCTCCCCCTAAGCAAAGGTTGTGTTTATGCTGCATATAAAGCTAAGATGGCCTTTTTCTAAAGAGGCACAGCCAGCATGCTTTTAAGTCTTTAAGTGGAAGGAAATTAAAACGCAAAGATAAAGGATTAGAGATGGTAGACATAAAAAATAAAATATTAAATGTTGATAAAATTGTAATGTCGTATGTATGAATTAGGTGAAAAGAACACCTTCTTTCTTTCTTTCTTTTTTTTCTCTCTCCTCTCTACGAAGCTGCATTTTGTGACTGCTGGTAGCTGAAATATCTTTAGGATCATGAACAGTTTTAGAACCAGAGATCGTTTGATAATCTGAGTATTTGCAAAGCTCCAGGTAATTAAAATGTCCTCCTTTCTATCTGGTGGAGGAAGAGCAGTGAGTACTTCAAACTTATTTCTCATTGCATTTCAGCACTCTCTTTTGGCATCTTGTACAGATTCATTGCAATAATTAGAAGGATGAGAAAGAAGCAGTTGCTGTAGCAGCTGACTACTGTTGAGGAATGAAAGAAACATTTGGGGAAGATGAAATAATGGAGGGCACCTGAGAAGGGAGCTCAGGTTTAGGAAGAAGTTTCTGGCGGGTGGTAAGGCAGTGATATTGCAAACTCAAGCAGACGCAGAGAAGAAAATATGGGGTTAAATTGGCAATGGGTTATTGATGTGGGAAGGATAAAGGTTAGGAGAAATTTGGGAAGGGAATAGCGGAGGTAATGGGTTTGGGGGTGGAGGAGACAGTAGCTGAGGAGAGGAAATGGAGAATGAGCAGCTTTTCAGAGGGAGAACGTGGAAGCTTAAACCAACAACAAACCCAAGATACAGTGGCAGGCACTTTAAGCACAGTAATGTTAAGATCATGAGGGGAGATGGGCAGCATCCTGTGCTCATTCCATGTGCTGAGCCGTGGTTCGTTGTGAAACAAAGCATGGTACAGCACTGAAGGTTTGGGGATGGGGAGGTGTCAGCTCATGTTGTCCTGGTCCCCTCAACGTGCAGTCACAATTTTAGCTAATAACTCTTCCCGGGAAAGAGAAGACCGTGAGCACTGCAGACAAGCTTGGGGGGAAGCCAGGGTGGCAAAGCCCTCAGGTAGCAGCATGCAGAGCTGCCCAGCTCAAGCAGACATGGCTTCAGAACGGTCTTGTTTGCACTTCACCTGGTTTCTGGTGCTGCTGGAGCCTGTGTCCTACTGAACTTGAATGGTGTAAGGCAGCAAGAAGTAAAAAATCTCCAATCCGGAGTGCTGAGAGAGCATTTACGGGAAGTGGTTAATGGCAGTGCGAGGTCTGGTGATTAAAAAGCTTGCTGCAGCCTCGCGTCTTTGATCTTACCGTGGTGCTTGTCCCATCGATCATTCCAATTTATTGCCCTATCTATGCACATTTGCTCTTTGTGGAACTATTTACACAATCCATCCTCATTAGATTATCAGGTGATTTACTCCCTGTCTACACAAAACCAATCCACAATGGGTGATTCCATTGATGTGCAAGTAGGTTTTGTACAGTTCAGTTGATGCTGAAGTAAATTGCACTGCTATAAACTCGCAGGTTTATAGTATGTGTGTGTGCGCGAATGTGGATTAAGGGATTGACAGAATATCAATTACACTGATGTTGATCACTGTACAGAACAAACCCTCAAAACAGAAAGAAACTTGGATGAGAAATATTTTAAGTAGTACTATTTTACAGCATAGTGACACAGAATAAAACTTACCCTGAAGCAGATCTTTCTCTCCACGGTTTAATAACATCTAAAACTGAATCTTGTAATCAACTGTAAAAAATTTAAAAAAAATTAAAGAAAAACTTAAAAAAATGCCACGAAAGTTAACATTTGGCGTACTGGCTTCTTTTTTTCCAACTTGTAAATAGGGGGAAAAAAATCCCTAAAAATATATTCTTTAACTATAAAGGATTTATTTGGATAAAATATCGCAGTAAATACATGTTTCCCAACCTCTGTGCCCGTAAAACAACTTGAATATTACCCAACGTTCTTTTGAATTTCCCGAGAGCTTAAACCACTACTTAATTTTAGACATATTGATTACTGAAAAGAATCGTGTGCCTAACAGAGGGCTGAAAAGAGGAATTGCTAATAGAAATTAAGATAAGGAAGTAAAACCAACACAGAGTAACACATCTAGCCCCATCAGGGCATCTGCAGTGAATGCTGCCCTGATCTGGATGATGGGGAAGGAATAGTAGCTCTGGGAGCCAGTGAATGGTAATGGGGCTTGCTGTGAAGGCTCTAGTGTTCCTTTTGTCTCTGGTCTGCTTGTGCTGCTCAGGAGAAAATACACTTTTCTGCATTTGAGGGTGGTGCTTCAGTACTTTGCTTTTACATCTACCTGGTAGAAATTGAAAAGAATCTACCTATGTGGTTTTCTGTTTGTGTGGATGTTGCTGTTTAAACTCAGCTCTGGTTCAAGTGTTTCAGAACTACTTTGCTTCTCTTAGTCTTGAGTCTGATCTTCAGAAGAAAAAACAATAATGGTAAGATGTCATTTGTCAGCTGATTAAAAATTAAGTATGGTACAGTGGCGGCAACAAGACTGCAATGTGATTTCTTTGACTCATCGGTTCAGGTTACTTTAACAGAGACCCCAGCAATCTGGTGCTGATGCTGGATTGGATTAAGCTGCTTGATATTTTGTATTTGGGATTAGTTATAAAGAGATAAACATCAGCTCCAGTGGTACTATTATGAAATATTTGACGTCATTGCCTCTCTTAGGCAGTGTCTTAACTTCTTATAAAAGCAGTGAGTGAACAATGAGCATTTAGCAGTTGTACTCTGAATTGTGGTTGTCTAGCTAGATTTTGAATGGACATACAGCATTTTGCTATTTGCTTAGTACTATAGCTGCTCAGGCTTTATTTTTCCCAAGAAAAATGTGGGAGGGGAAAAAAATTACATCTTATAAACTACCAGGAGTACAAGCCTGGGTTTCACAGAACAGTCTCCGGTAGGGGAAGATAAATTTTCTGATAATGGCAGTATACTTTGTTTCTATAGACAGCAAATTCAAAGAACACTTTAGAGTAAATATCGAGCCATACAATACGTCTCTTGGGATAGACATTAATTTGAATCCTGAATGATGTATCACTCTAATAAAGTCAAAGTCAGAAGGAGCTGAATAAAGGATGTCCTTCACCTGCTGCTTGGCCTGTCACGCATTTTGGAGATGAAGTAGTGGATTACATTCACACAACTAATGAAAGGTCTTAACAAATGGGAGGATATGCTAAAGAGACGGAGCAGTAGGTCTTGCTTCAATAAGGAACCAACTGTTCCCAAAGCGCTTTTTTTTTTTCCTTCCCCCCCCGTGATTAATCCGTATTTGAGACTGTTGACCCGAGTGATTGTTCCCAAATGATCATCTTTGCTTTCGCTCTGTTTAGTCACTATTAATTTAAAGCTGAAGCTCTATGCTTTCCTAAGATAGTTTCACTTGTTCTGCTTGTCTCAATAGGTGTTTTTAGAAGACATGTCTTTAATTAAACTTGGGAGGACTTAAACTAAAAATCCCAGGGAGGGTTTTAGCACAAGGAATGAAGAACTGCTGAAGTTTAAATATTGAAACGTTTTGGCAGAAATAATAAAGTATGTTCATTACATTTGCTAGGAAGAAGGAGGCTGGAATTCAACAAACTGAACAATGGCAAAGATTTAACACTTGGGTATAAGAACATCTTAGAAATAAATGTAAAGGGTGGTGATTTTCCAAGTGGGACTGGAAGTAAAATTAAAATCAGATCAAGATGCATGAAAAGATATTGCATACCATTTTGGACTCGTGTTCTGTGATGCACTGACATTATTTTGGCAGTATGAAAAGTAGCACTTTTATAACTGAGTTCACACTCTCCTACTAATTCCAGCCATAGAGCTAGGACAACATAACTGGTGAAGAAAGATGAATATGATGGATTGGATAGAGTGCATGGATTAATAGGTGTCAGAGCAGAGAAAAAATGTGCAATGAAGAGAAATGGGGCATGGGAGGAGAAGGAAAACAGGTGTTGTGGCTTACTAGAATGTTTACGGAATTTGGCACAGAGCATGATTGCATGTTCACTGAAGCTGATGGCAAAGCTCCCATTAACTTTAATCATGCAGAATCCAGACATTTCCCAGGGTATCCAGAAGAAAGTAAGAAAGATTGCAGGGGAGCAAAATAATCATGAAAAGATGGGAACTTGGAGAACAGCAACACTGAAAAATACCAGCTTGTCAGGAGCCAGCCAACAGAATACATTGATTTATTAATAATAATCTTATTCTGTCTTATTGACCAAGTGAATACAACCTCAAACAAAGGTAGAACTGGTTTAAAGAATTCCTGTTCTGTCATCTGCATCTATCTAAATAAATATCCAAATGTCAACTCCTATGAATTAGCATGGCTCAGAGCAGTATGTCCAAGCAGTATTTGTTGATTGTCTGGGATGATCCAGAAAGACTCTGTATTATTCTGTGTAGATGCTTCTAGCAATGATGAACGTCAGACAGCAGTCACTCATTCTTCCTTAAGGAAGAAGAGCTTGTCGGGCAGACATACACTCTAAATTTTGTGTGTTCAGGCTGTTTGCGGGTCCTTAAATTTGGTCAATTCTCTTCCCTATCTAAATGGTCTTTTAAATGTGACTGAAGGACATCTGGACAGGACTGGTGGGGTTCACTACAAGACATCTATTTTGAAAACTACCACTTCAGTAGGAGAATGACTTCAGTTTTCCTGTTGAAACCACAGTTCTCTCAGTCTGTTCAAAGCCACCAGGCAGTGGGTCTTAAATTTAGTTTTTCCATGTATTGGTGAATGTGCCTTCAAGGTATTATTAGCCTCTGAGCTGTATCTGAGAGTACTTGAAAGTTATAGACTGTAAATAATCTATACACGTTATGCAATAGGAAGGAATTCTCAAAAACAGATTAAAAAGAAACCAACCTGATTTGTACTGAAACTCTCTCTCTATTGTTTTCTGTAGAAAAATTTGAATCACAGAAAAAGTGGAAATAAAAAATATTCTGATTAAGGGGTTATGAAACAAGATGCTTGGTGATATCTTGAGAGCTGGGACTGCTTAAAGGAAGGCTTTATGAATAGTGGAGAAAGCGGTATTGTCTTTACTGTTATTACATGGTATAGCCACATTCAATGGTACATATCCTTTTTTTTATTAGATTGCATGGTTCTGGAAGCAGTGATCTATGATCAGAAAAAGTCTTGGATTAGTTTACTTCTAAAATTCAATTGTCCAATGTCACAGCACTATGAACTGTTTATAATTATTTTTGAGAAGTATGTGGGAATAGGAAACAAGAATTTTTCATGGACTGTACCTAATAGTTTGGACCTAGGCTAAGGGCCTTATAACAAAAGTAGTCTGTGCCATGGTACCTTTTAATTTGGTGTCAGTTACAGGACGCACTTGGTGTATGCAAGCTTACAACCAGGGAGAATTCAGCACCATTACTGAACGAATTGTTGAGAGGGACTAATGCAGCTGACTTGTCTAACAATTATTTCAGGCAACATAACTTTCGGTCTCTGGCACCTGGCTTTGCTCTTCATGAGAGCAGTCAGTGGATGCCAGGCCTACTCAATGAATCCTGTTTCAGCATACATGTGCGAAGCACTTTCCTATCCCTGTGCAGTTTGGTTGCTGTCACAGCCAAACACTGCCGGTCAGGATGGTATCGGCAGCCCTGGCCTCCCTCTTTTGTATCAGAGAGCTGGTGACTGGGCTTTTTTGACTGCCTGTCTTTGGTTTGCAGGTTGCGCATCAGGCCAGGATATCTGTTATCTCTGTTACCAGCTGGCATCTCCTCTCTGTCTGGTGAAGAGTAGGCTCTCACTACCCCTGCTGATGGCTGTGATGTGGTACCCCTGGGACTGACCCTAGTGCAGATCTTAATTTCTGGCATCTCTGGGAGGGACTTGGTGGCTGCAGCAGCTGTGGCAAGCAGCCAGTTCTGCTGAGGACTAAAAAGGCCATGTATAAACATCATAAAAAGAATCTGAAGGTTGCAATTTTGGCAACCCTGGCTTTTGAGTAGTATGAGATTATTTAGTGTTAACTACGATTTAATTCTTAGCTATCTTAGAACTTGCGGTGTAGTACAATGGCTTGAGCCAGCCTGAAGAGCAAGGACACTGCACAATTAACGATAGCAAATATGCACATATTTTGCATTAATATGTGTTCAGGATCAATGATTATATACACTTGTCTAATTATCATAATTACAATCCAGTTATTTCTCCACATCTGAAAAACTGGTACTTTTTGGCTGAGGTATTGAAAATGAAAGTGCCCAGTCATCACCACCTTTACAATGTATTAATTGCATATACTTCTGTCTTGTTCTGTGCCTGGCTTTCATGTGCCCATCCACGTATATTTATTTTGTGAAAAGTGTGTAATATTAGATATAGATTTTATAGGCTGTTTTCTTATAAGGAGATCACAGTATTTATGTAACCTAAGAGCAATAAAAAGCAAAGGACAGAGGCAGTGTGCACGTCAGACTGAACATGGAGCTTGCTGAAGCTGTATTTGCTAAGCAGATGAAGAGCCCTGGGGGCAGGAGGATCTGCTGGTAGCCAAGCACAGCACTGAGTTTGTGAGAAAGTGAGCACTGGAACAGACTAATATCTTACAGGACAAACCTGTTAACCCAGACAATTATTTTTACTCTGACAAAAACCTTACTTAGTGTTTACTTATTCTGTTCCTTTCTCAGAACCTTTCTCTCTTTACAAGTAAACATGAACTACACAGGTCTGTAATTTAGATAGATAGATGCATCCATCTTTAACTCTCCTTAAATGTTACTTTTCTGTCTGTTACATTTATTAAGCACTTGACCTCATTGATGCTGACAGACACTTCAGCTACCTGAGTGCATGCCAGTACCAACAAGACACTGATTATGACCTTTCCTGGGATTTGAGTGAGCCCTAAATCACACATCATAAAGGCATGTACGTATTGTCAATGTCTGGGATTGTGTGTCTGGATGTTTGATTACAATGCTGACTGTCCCCAGCATATTCTATGGTCTAGCACTGGAAAGCTCAGCATAATGAATAAGACAGTTGCAAAATTCTGCAATCAAATATGAATTATAGGTTTAATTCCATGTTTCATTATGACTGTCTTCAATTTAATTCTCTAAGGCTGTAGAATTTACCTTATGAAAGTTTCTGTGATGAAATATCAATAATCTGCAGTACCCAGAATAGATATTTGAATATAGGCTTTAATTTAGTGATAGGAGGAGAAGTCTCTTGATTGTAGTAGAGCAGTGAGTTTCACATGGTTTTGAGTGACACTTTGTATAAAGTATTTCATAGCTTTCTGAATAACTTCTTGACAAAACTAGCAAGAAAACTACAGAGAGTTTGTCTCATTTCAAACTTCTAAAATGTCTCTTGGATATAGATGTCTACATGTATGGAACCAAAGAAGCCTCCTCTCTCTCTGTAGTAAATAAAAAGGTTAAACACTGGCATGCCACTCATTTAAAAATGACTCTATTAAGGTACTTTTGACATATTGTGTGTAAATAACTTGGGACTATGTACTATCTTCCCTTGTTCAGGAACACATTTGAAAATGTGCTGATGGCAGGTGTAACAGACCACTACTTAGAAAGTGCTGCTCATACATTTTGTGTTGTCTCTACTTCTCCATTTCAAAGTAAATGCACTGTTTCTCCTCTGCCTTCCTCAGACCTTATTTCGCTGATCATAGTTGAAAAACGGAGTCCAATAACCTGAAACTACATTAAAGGGCAGTACCTGTTGCTCTGAAGTGGCAGTAATTGTACCTTGTATTCAAGATTTATGGCAGGGCAAACTTGCTCATCAACTTTGATTTCAGGGGACTATTTAAATCTTTAGCATGAATGTCTATAATCCAGAAACATTTTTGCTTTAAATTACCTGCAATGCCTCCTGCCAGCTGAGCAATTCCACCCTGCTGTGAGGATAAACATGTTACATCTGCATTCAGTGCAGTATTTAAAGGTATCATAGATAGTTCTGTATGGAAATAACAGTGTTCATATAAAAGTGTTAAAAATGAGTCCCTGTGTGTTATTCTTGTGCTTACCTCTGAGCTATTTTTCTTCTGCTGTCCAATTAATCTACTAGAAAATGATAGGTTTACAAACATGCCTTGTGTTAGAATTATGATTCCTAAAGTTTCCAGCCTAGATTTGTGAGCTGTTATGCTAGGAGAAGCCAGTATTGCTGAAAACACCATCTCCAAGGGAGTGAAATACACAAGTCACATGAAAGCAGAAGGGAAGAAATATTATTATTCTAATCTCAGTATTAAGTAGATAAAGAACCAATCCAATGAAACTGAATGACTTGCCCCAATGTTATCCAAATTTTTTTTGTAGTAAAGCCAATGAGATGATTTTGATTTCCCTAGGGCTTAACCCCACCCTTCCTTCACAATACCCTTTATTTTAAACCAATCCCTAAATCCTGTTCATATCAAGTGAGAGCAAAAGAAATTTTTGCATCTCAACGCAGACATAGTATTAATTTGCAAAGAATGCCCAAAGCATCTACAGTATAAATCCAGCAATATCAAATAATTTATTGATGTGTTCCTTGTCACCAGGGTCTTTTTATACAGAGATTTTTGCAAGGTATTTTTCTTTCTTCTTTTAACTATATGTAGAATGATAACTATATGTTAAAATGTTCAATCTGCTTGCTCATTATTGGCAAGAGAAACAAATTTTAAACCTTCTTCTGGCACATCTCCATCCTTAAATCTGCTGCACATAGCTGTTCTAACGTTTCCTTCTTTCTCTGGAGTAGGCACAATCACTCTTTGTCCTCTACAGAGCAGATCAGTGCACAGGGAAATCTCATCTCAGCCCCAGTACAACTTGACTCCTGTGGTGTTTCAGTACTGAATTCTGGCCATCTGTGTCTTACTGCTTCAGCAAGTTTCCTCTTAGTATTGTCATTAAGCATTTTCTGCACGCAGCCTTTGCACTTGGAAATGAGCAATGTTGTGTTAATCTAATTCTAGTGCATCATCTAGACTGCGTAAATTTGTAGGGACACATTATTTGGACCAGAATACATATTTCTTTTCCATTAAATACATATTTCCCCCCTTGCCACTAGTCTTCCAATCACTTTCTGTTCAGGTATCTGTCCTATTGCAGACTGCTAGTTACTTTACTCAGAAAAGGAACCCTGGCTTCCTTGGAAATATAGTGCTGCTTTATTATTGAAAATTATTAATCAGACCGTGTCCATTATAAGACACGATACAAACACATTTATGCAAGAGGAAGGGATCACAAAGCAGTTTAATTTTTGGTGATGGTCAGCTTGGATCCCTGTCACCTGCTGAATATTATGTACATAATCTCCAGTGGTGCAAGAATATAAATGTGCTTTTGAAGAGGTAAGCAAGCTTCTTTTACAGTGACTTTTCTATTGCCATTCAGCAAAGGTGTGTTATTTGTCTCATTAGAGATCTTAAAAAAAAAAACCCAAAACAAACTCACAAAAACAACCGACACAAAACAAAATAAAAACCAATAACACATTTTCTATTAAAAAATGAAAAGCAAGATTTCCTCTTTGTAATTAATAGTGAAGTAACAACCAGATGTCTCAGTTAGTGATGGGATACCTATTTCATTAGCTATTCTTCACAGCAAACAGATGGTTCCTGCCACAAAACACTAAACATCTAAATACATGATGCACAATGAGCAGATATGGCAGTCAGGAAATGCAAAGAAACTCTATACAAGAGGCACTGAGTGCACAACTTAGGTGGCTTGTGTGCACAGCTTAGGTGGCTTGTATGCACAAACCAATGTATGCCTTGATTACCCCTTCAGCTGCAGTAAAAGATGGGGGAAGATGGAAGTGGACAGTTCAGTAAAGCAAATCGACAGCTTCTATATAGACTGAAGCATCACCTGGCTCAGCTTGACACGTGCAGGTGAGAGCAGAGGGCTTTTGGGCACAGGCCTTCTACATTTCCAGTGCTACAGGGTCCTGGAAATTGCTGCAAGTGCAGAGTACTTCCTGCTTCTGGAAAGCCAGTGGTCTGTCTTCTCTTAATTATACATGTTTTCATCTGTTTATTGAATTTGAGTTCAACAGAGGGGCCTTAACTATTCCAGAACCATAAACTCATCTCTTGTGAAGCTTATGAAGCCCGCTCCAAGAAAAGACAGACACGCTAGTGAATGTGTTCATGCATTTCTTTTCTCTTAGCTCTGGAGCACCCTTTATTTTGCAAAATGACTGTTTTGCAGAAAGAGTGTGAGGGGGTCCACTGCAGACTCTTAACTGCTGTAAGGACAAGTGGTGTCATAGTGATGATGAAGATAGTTGCTGAAGATGGGCTGGCAGCTGTAGTTTTGTATCTTTTCATCAACAGTACAGCTCCAGAAGCTTATTTTGTGGTTACTTAAAAAACATGTTTTGTTCAGATTCACTGCCTTTGCTTGTCTTACTGACAGTTTTCCACTGCTCAGTTGCATGGTTAGGTTGGTAGGCTCTACGCTTTTTAGTAATTTGTGGGCTTGAGTTAATTCAAGTTAAACGTTCAATGGGATTTTTTGACTGAACGTGATGCATGGATGCTGGTTATTTTCTGTTACTCTTTTCATAGTTGGTAGTGACAGAGACCCCTGTGGTAGGGAGCAAGCAATTCTTAGCCTTACTTAATAGTTGTCTCGTGTATCTGCATCATGTAATAGGCTACACAACCCTACTGAGTAGAAATAACTTGCTCAACAAAAATAAAGGGAAAGAAATTGCATCATGAGAAGGTGTTTCATAATGACCTGCATGAGATTTGCACAAAAATGATTTAATCTGATCTATACTGACCCTATTTAAAAAGAAAAAGTCCTCTCAGGCAAGTGGAAGAATTTCTCCTGATCCCACTAGGTGTTGGATGAGGGCATTCGTGGACCATTCCCCAAACTTGTTCAGAAAGTTGTAACTTGAGTATTCTGCGAATGTCCCAGAATAGGAATTGAATCTCATTTTTTTTGATTATATTTCATGTCATATGAATTCGTGTATCCCCTCCCCCCCCCGAGGATGAATGTAACTGTCAGAAGAACTAAATTGGGCATAATGGGTGCTCCACAGCAGCTGAAAGTCCTTGGGTGAAGGACTCCAACTGATGGCTTGTGCTGTGGTCTGGCACCTGTGAGCCAAGTGTGGTGAGAGCCTTGGATAATGAGAGAGGTTGATGAATGTAGGATAGTTTAGTTTGAGAAAGATTTTTATTTTTTTTTTTTCTTTTTCTTTCCTCCTCATAACAGCACAGCAATTTGGAAAATATACAAATACATTTTAAATGTTCAGCTCAGGTTGTCAGATTTATTATTCTTTTAGGTTATTGCAGATGGTAAATTCTTTTTAATCTTCTTTTAATGTTCCGGACATTTGTTTATCAATTCCTTAACTTTAGGAACATCTGTATTTTGTTTTCCCTAGTATTATTAAAGTTGTGTCATATGCATCAGATTCACTTTCTGAATATCATTATGTGCAGCAGTGCTACCAGATTAGCGATGATTATGCTTATGAACTACCCATACATTTACTTCTCAGTTTTATGCCAGTCTGTAAGCTGGCTGAGTGGATCTGATTTGCAGCATTGCTGTTTTCTGCAATATGCAGATGATTAAGACCTATAATTAACTAATGATCTATACAGCAATTCAACAAATTCTTTTGCTCGATTGCCTACTCCCCACAAAAACCTTTCTGTAGCTTCACAGAGATTTCCACTCCCGGCTCCTTCAAACCTCAGCTATGAAACATCTTTTAATTTATAAAGGAAATTAACATTCCTCTTTATAGTGGCGGAGGTGGCTGTGCAAACCTCACAGCTTAGCATGGAGCATGAGGGGAAATAAAAACCCTAACAGCCACTAGGTAAAAGAAGAATTTTTTTACAGCTATCCTTTAACTGCAGCCAGCAGAGGTGTCAGCCAGCTATCCTCTGCAAAAGGTAAAGTTATAAACACAGCTTCTGAGGGCAGAGTGACCTGGCATTTCTGAAGTAACCATAAATGTAACATCTCCTTTAAGTGACAACCTGAAACAATAATAGCGTTTAGGGAAACAATGGCCCGTTAAGAGCAAGTGATGCTGGAACATGAGGAGCGTTGGCTGTCCTTGACTTTCCGACAGCCCGGGAGCCGGTGAGGAAGCGCAGATGGAGCCAGTCTGCGTAGGCCTCTTCACACTCCTTTTTTTTTTTTTTTTTTTTCAAACAGCAGGAAAATATTGAAGAGTGCCAAAGTCTGAATGAGTCACTCCGCATACAATAGGAAAAATCATAGATCACTGAAGACCACCTTAGATGTGAGTTCAAAAGAAAAATGTGTATACACATCTTGCATGTATTGCTGATCTTCTTCCTTTAAATCCCCACTATGAATTTTCCAGGAAAACATGTGACAAACAACAAAGAGAAAGTTCTCTGATTTATATTGTATTCCAGAATGGTAGAAGAAAATGTTGGAAAATAATCAGGGCGATGTTTAAAAAAAAAATATGGGGGCACATCTCAGAAAAGTTGATTTAGAGCCCTACCAATCTCCTATTTAAATCAGTGGCAAACCTCCAACTGGCTTGAGAGAGAGAAGGATCCAGCATGGAGAAAACAGACTGTGAACACATTTTTTAGCTTAGTCCGTCTGTCCCCCCCACCCCTTTTAAATGACTGAAAATGTAAACCACATTTAATGCAACTGGTTCTCACAGGTAATATGGAAAGCATGCAGTGGTGTTGCAACTAAATATTTCTGTTTTGACAATACCAGAAGCTGCAATAATCCCCAAAAGAAAAGTATAATTACTATGAAGGGTGAGTTTCAGCCACTAGAAGTAAACAAGAAAGCTCATATCCTGAATTAGAGGAAAGGTTTGGAAGAAAAAATCACGATGATGGAATAGTATGAAAGGCAAGTAAGAAAACTGAGGTTAAAGCCAAAGACCATCTGCAAGAATGGCAAACAAAGACCTAAATATCAGATTTCTTAGGGCCAATAAAACCTTTGACATCAAAGGAGATGTGCTGATTGATTTCAGTGGCTTTGAATTACGGCTTTTAATTGGATTGAAATTATTATGCCAGAACATATATAGCAGCAAAGGTCTAAAACTATATTTTTGCAAGCTGGTGGCCTAGTATGTGTGAGGGAGTCATGGTGGAATCAACAACTCAGGAGATGGTTGTATTTATTCTGCAAGTTGAATCATATTTTATATTTTGGTCTCCAGACTGTTTTGTTACATCTTCGTACTCCCTCAGCATTGACTGAAAAGATATTCATGGTTCATAACAGTTGGGCAAAAATTGAATTCCATCTGTTTCTTCCATAATAAGTAACTGGAATGAAGGTCTTAACAGAGGACTCCTCCTTGCTAAATACCACATCAATGCTATTTGTGGTTTTATGTCTGAAACTCTTGCTTAATGTATTTGTACAAAGAAAAACTGCTTTCCTATGCAGAAGTCCATATGATCAGACAGCAGTGCCAGCTGATCACCCAATCTGGTAAAAAAACCCACAGCCACTTCTGATGTGTAACAGCTCATGTTTTTTTGATGTGTACATCAAGATAATTTTAGTAGGATATGAGTTTTCTGTGGAAAATTGAATGAATGAGAATTCCAGGTCTCTCTAACAAGCACTATAATTGTGACAAAGTCTTCCAGAAATATGTGTAGGTTTATTAAAATGTTTCCTATTCTTTCATAAAGTAGACTTTTTAAGCTTTTTCTATCCAACTTTTTTCTTATTTTGTTTTAAATTGTGCTTACTGCTAATCTGCAAGCCAAGTAAAAATTAACGTTTTATGGAAGGACCTAAATGGTAGAATCTGGATGTCGAAAACCATCTGTCATTAGAAACTCAATCTAGTAAAATAGTCAGTTCTATTATTTGGATCTAGAAAGAAAGGTAATACAGAAAATAAACCCAGAGAAACTATAGTCATAGGCATCAAATACCCACAGCTCTAGTGACTCTTGGGGCCAGGGAGGAAGTAGATCTGGGGAGTATCAGAGCAAAGACAAAGGAAATTGGTAGTGAGTATTGTATTAAAATAGTTTTGTATGTCTGATATAACTGAGGAGAATGTGAGCTGAATCTTAAATGTTATTTTATTTCAGCCACCTCACCCCAGCTTACTCTTATGTTACGAAGCTCATTCCCTAAGTTATGTAGAAATTGGCATAAATTCACTGACAGTTTGTTCTGAGTGATACTAGAAGGGGATGAACAGTCCATAGGTATCTGAAAGTAAGCATTGGCAGCCCCCATTGACACAGAACTCAGCAGTGCAGTTCTTATATCCCAGTCATTCCCTAATCATTGCCAGAGATACGTAGCTATCTCTAGAGCAAATATTAACTCTGCTGCTGGATGAGATGTTTGTCATTAGAGTAGATAAAACAGAAATTTGAGCTGAATATAGTTGTTCCTGACTAAAGGAACTAAAAGGTGGAGTCCAAGAGCTCTGGAATATGCTTTTTTTTTCTTTTCCTGAGAAAATAATGGATTGGAAACTATCACGTATTAATCGTTTTCATTATATTTCCTTTCTATGTGCCTCTAACATGTCCTTTCTGTCCAGTTTATGACTTCACATATAATTATAATCTAAAGGTGCAGGTCACCACGTTCAAAATGTTACACCCGTTTCTGGCAACATCCTCATAAATAGCTTGGAGCATATGCTTCCTGTATCGTCCCCTTCTCTTAGGCACAAAGGCTGTTACTGCTGATAACAAATCAGCTTCTCTGGGACTCATGGGAATAAAGAGCCAATACAATCTTAAACGTTTCTGTCTCACCCACAGCCTTACCACTTGATACTGTGTCCTTACTCAGGACTTCCTAGAATGGCGTGGTCATCACCTCCTGATGCTCTTTGGCATGAGTGAAGTCTAAAATGCCCTTGGGTAAAACGACTTTGCTTTTTGGAACAGAATTTTATTTCCTACGTCAGTAGTTTTCACTGATTCCATGGAAACTACTTTCAGGACCTCATCTATTTTCTACTTGAATTTATGGGCGATTTGCCTTTCAGCATTGGAATTATTTTTCCAATCAAATGTTGTTTCTCTGTGAGTGTGTATTTAAAAAAAATGATAATCTTTTAACAAACTAACTCCTGTCGTCAGAGAGGTGATAAAAAATAGGCTATTTTCAAGAGCTGGCTCTTCTACCACAGCCTGCTCCTCAGATAAAATGCTCTGGAGATCAAAAATAGTGAAGGAAAATGCTGTATTTAGACCATTTGAAGCTCGTGGAACATGAAGGGCTCATTGGCTGAGCTAGTAAATGTTTCTTCAGAGAGATTTCATCTATGTCAGTTCTGCACAGTGTGTTTTGTGGATCCTTCACAGCAGGAACTGGGTATTACAATGAAGATTTCTTTTGATTTTTGGCAGAATCTCACAGATTCAGGGCAACCCTTTAAAGCTGTCTTTGTTACAACTTAATGATGCAAAGCAAATTACATTTTAGCCTAAAGCATATTGCAGGTCTGTTTTTAACCTAGACAGCAATATTGTTTAAACCTATGACCTCCCCCTGCAAAAAAAGAAAAATAAAAAAACCCAGCTGTGAGTCTAATCTTGAAAAGATACAAAATAATAATAAAAAAATCCTAACAAAAGTAGCATCAGAACATTATTTTAATACTGTACTTGAAAACATCCTATGAGCTCCTTCCCCTTTAGATTCAACCTAAATATCTAGTTTGAGAACCTAGGCTATCATTAATTGCTCCTTTCAAGCAGAACTGGTATAATACCCTTGCATTCCTCAATCCATTTAATTGAATGATCAGCCTTACCTTCTGAAATCCAAGGATCATTTCATAGCATGTTGCCACAATGGTTTCCATTTACAACTCAATAAATATATATACATATATATATGTATTTTAATGCAAAGCAGGCTGAGAAACATAACTTCAGTGAAGGCAGTGTTTGAGAGGTCTGTGACTAGCAGTGCTGGAATTGCTTATAGTCCACATAATCTCTTGTGTTTTGGTAGCTGATTTGTCTGGGTTTGTCTCTCATTCTCACAAGCATGTCTGTGTAGCTGTCTGCTGGCCGTGGATTTGTTAATACATGTATTGCAAACACCAGCTGAAACTGGTGGAATCTGAAGTTACGTAGCTTTTACACTAAAAATGTCAGGTCATCAGTAAATATGTTGTAGCTATGAAAATATCAGTTCCTGAGAGGCAAAGTCACTACTCTTTGCTTCAGATTTTTCTTTCCATATATGTTGGACTTGATTTTATTTAAAAATGTCAATGGAATGAAAAAAAAAACCAAACCAAAAATCCCAAACAGCCCAGGAACCTCAACAGTGAAGCCAAGCAAGTTGTTCATAATTACAGATTTTTGACTCTTCTGCAAGTAGAAGCATTTGTCCATATGGAATGAAAACTGGCAAATATAAGCCCTATTTATATTCAATTTATCACATTCTCAATGTTTTACTGATTAATTAAAAGATCTCACTGTGTCCAATGGCACAATAAATTTAGCTCATCTAGGAATGACTTTCTGAGCAGGATATACTAACGTCAGGGTTATTTTCTACCTTTCTCTGATAGTGATCCTACTTGCTGCATTATTTTTAGAAAGTTGTCTGTTGATAAAAAGCTCGGTAAGGATGACCTTTGAAGAAGCCAGGATGATACTTTTCCCCTCGCACAACAGACTCTGCCTCCCCCCTCAATCCCACCTCAAAGCAGATGCTCCTGCCCCTTGGTATTAAAGGGTGCTACTTCACAAATAGAAGTCAGTATCCGACTTGATGCTGTCATTTTCAGTTTCCTAGGGATTATAGGAAACATCACACATATTTATGTGTAGTATATTTTTCCATTGTCTGCTTTGTCCCACATCCCACAGATTTTTCTTTTCTGACAGGAAAGCTGATTTCCACACACTGGTGCTTCTGGGGCAGGCAATAATAAAGCCTGGAATCCCCTCCCGCCACTCAATTTAACAGTAAGCTTTAAAGAAACCAAAGTAACCAGCAGGCTTTCTGCAGTGCATTAGTGAGTCAATTTCTTTATGTATTTTTCAATGTCCATTTATGTCCTCCAGTGGGAGGCATTTGAAGTCCTACCTCAGCAGTTATGGAGGTGTATCCAGTAGAGCAATGCAACGTTTTTCTTCCCACTGCACAGAAAGGAAGAAGAAAACTCTAGATGTTGGGTTGTCAATGGGTTCCTAGTTCGCCAGGCTCTCGGATCGTCAAGGTGAAGTGGGCAGGAGGCATTGGCAAAGCCCAAAGATACACTGTAAGTCACAGTAGGAGGAATCTGGTGTGCTGCTGCTGGGATGAAATAGGCTCTGTGGAGCAGTGTTGCAGCTTTGCAGTAGCTTAGGGGGGTGGATAGGAGGTTTACTTGGCAATTACCATTCAGTCTGATCCTGGAAGGATCTAATTGTGAGTTTGTCCAAGCTTTCCACAAGATGTCTGAGTATTCAGCACCTCAAAGTGTGAGGGCCAGAAATGGGAAGAAAAGGGAAATGGTTGTTCATGATGACTGCCAAATCTCTGTATTTGTACAAATCTGGCACTTTATAAATAGCATGCTATGTCCTCGTAACAGTTTAATAAACTATAAACATTCATTACAATGTTTTCTAATCTAAATGTGAAGATTAGTTGTTGGGGGGAGGGGGGTTTGTTTTTTTTTTTCTTTAAAATGGGACAGGCATTAATTTATTAAAATCTTGCTGGAAGTAGAGAACTATTTCCCTGCTTATCTCCCCTGGGAAACTGGCCCATCAATTTTTAGCTCCTATAAAAGGGGATAGAAGAGAGTTCCCAAGGCCTAGACTTGGAAAGCAGATTGTGGAGGTCCATCTCATCCTACTTAATGCAGTTCAGATGTAGGAGGCTCCACCTACTCTAAAAGATGGTTAGCTTCTAGTGATTTTCCATAACCAGCATAATTAGATCATTTTTAATGCTGTACAGCATCTGTCTGCAGTGAAATAGTTCTCATGAAGGAACTGACACAGACTGTATATCACAGCATATGTGTGTGCAGGAGAAATTTGTTTCTATCATCCTATCTTGACCTCCCTCCTCCAGAATTAAATTTTCAGACACACCCAAGTTTACACTGATCCTTAAAAAACAAGCAGTTATGTTTAAAGGAATACAGAAAAGTCATTCTATTTTCGTCCAAGTCTTTGACACAGATTGTGGGGGTAATAAGCTTTGAGGAACCGTGGTGTGAGTAATTCCAGTAAGAAGATTTGTAATCACAGGCTGTGTATCCTGTTAGTTAATTTGGAGTACAGAAACAAAGTTCCATCAAAAGTTCGTAGCAGCAAAATGATTTGTCTCCCTTAGGCACCCAACTGAATGCTCAAGGGAATCTGAAATTGGAGAATTAGAGTAGAAAGTGCATCTGGCAGCCCTCAAGCATTTGTTTGCCTCAGTATGCTTACCACACAAAGTCACCACAGTTTTTATTACCTTAAATTGATTGTGAAATGTGTAGAGTTTTGAGATTTCTTCACAACGTTTCAAATACACTAGTAGAAGGGGCTTTTACATGATTTTAATGCAATTTGATCTCCATCTCAACTGGATCCAATGATGTTTCGTATTATCCTTTTTGTTTGATCAGACATATCCTTTCAAAGTAAATCTTCTTGTGATCCTCTCCTTTCACTGCATTTTGGTTCGTACTTGGGAGTGCATGAGTTAGACTGCATTGCTTGTCCAGTGTAAGCACCCTGAAACCCATACAGCACCAATGGCAGGTTGTCTGTACTACTTGCCAATGTATAGTTATCCTGTATGTACAGTGAATCGCGTATTCACGTAACTGAGCATATACCCTGGAGCAGTTTTCTATTCTCCGTAATTACTTGGGGTTTAGTCTGGCAGGCTGGTGCACATCTCCTAATTCACTTAAAGCATCTTCCTTTTCGCAAGCGTGGAAGAATGAGACGTCAAACTTTGAGCAAGCCAGCACTGTGCAGCACACAGCGCACTCTTCCCAAACCACGCTGGTACTCTGTGTTCAAGTGGCATGGCAACTGCTGCTATGGAAACTGCTTCCACGATGACCGGTGTCGTTACTCCCCTATTTTATCAGCAAGCTATTGCACTTTCAGAATATCCAATCATACATTTGCCTTAACGAGTAGGACGATGCGAGAAAGTCACTAATTCAACTTTGGTTAGTAAATGTGACTGGTGTTTTTTTTTTTTCCAGAGTGTACATTAAAATAATTTCACTGTTTCTTTCTTAGTTTATCTCCATTACATTCAGTTTTGCCAATAGTTTCCCAAGTACTGAGTATGTTAACATCTGTCTGAAAAGCTGCTGGTGATAACCCTGAAGATTTTTTTTTTTTTTTTTTTTCCTCCTTAAGTCCTCAGTATTGAATCTGAACAGTGAAGCTGGTACAGATGGAAAATAGAGAAGGGGAAATGTGAATATGTAAGAACCTGGAAAATGAGCATTGCCAAAGTCCCCTGCACAATGCCAAATGGAGAAGCTTGGTAATAATTAGCGACCATCCCACCTTGTGGAGCTGAGGACTGAGAGTGTCCTTTTAATATTTTCTCCTCTGCGATACCCCTGCTCATATCACTCTGAGGTATCCTGAGAAATCATTGCATAATTCAGGACCAGGGGAACTGACTGAGCGACCAGTCACTTCACTGGCTTGCTGCGTGACCTTGTATTATTTCACTTCTGTGTGATGTTATTCTTTCCTCTCTAAATTCTGTTAAAAATAATTTTTTCATAAACGATTCCTGAAGTGTAATTAACATTTGCAAAGGTTTTTGTTTCACACAAAAAAGCAATGTGACAGCATCATGACATGACACTTACTACTTGGCTTTATGCATTTATTATTTGTCTGCAAATAGCTTTTTGGCTCAACCAAAAGGAGTGCTGGATGCAAAAATTCAGTGTCAGCAACTTCATATCCTCCCTATTGCCTTACTCACTTCTTTCTTGAAAAATCTCACTTGTGTTCTTAATTTTACTGGATGCTTGCTGATAAGTTTTCTCATCACAGCAGACAAATTGTGTTCTGCAGACAACACTTTCATACTTGTTGGTGGCAGGGATGGAACCGTGTTGTTTTATCAGATTAGCAAAGGTGATCTGGGAGAACTTCAGTTTATCTTAATAATCTCTATTTTCCAATTATTATTTTATGTTTCCTTAACTGATCTTTTAAAGAGCTGCCTTTCCACACGCTTTGGATTCTGCCTTGTTTATTTACCAGGATAAGTAAAACTAGCATAAAAAGAATCTGGCATAAGAGTCTTCTCTGCTTGGTGCTGCAGTATCAGGGAGTGAGGATGGTACAGTGCCACCGTCAGAGAGGGTGCTGTATCCCATTGTCTCTGCACTATAGAGATGCTCTGCAAAAGTCACTGGATGATCTTCAAAATACCACAGCAATGTCATTAAAGATTTGCCAAGTACGATGATTGGGGGACTGTACAAAACACTATTTCAGGACTACTGGAAATTTCCATGAAACACGGGGAGATGTGAAAAAAAACCCCAAACCTGAAAAACATTGCAGGTTATAAGCTAAATGTTTTAGTAAAGATTTGTGGATGTATAGGGATCACAGAACTTTGAGGGAAGCTTTCCACAGAAAGAGTATAAGATGATGCTACAACATCTGATGCCTCAAATATATAAAAGGGTTTTCTATGCATAATTATTTATACATATACATATGCATATGTCAACTTTCTATTGCATATCATGTGTTAAGTGTAAACTGGACAGCCTCCTTCGTTCCAGATAAGGATTCCCTATACTTTATATATGGCTGCAGCAAATTAAAAATTAAGAATAAACATAGGGCTTGATTCTCCAGTAGAAAAAGGCTTTGTAAACCAATAGTAGTCCTTTGCTTAATGAGAAGCTAAGCAGAATATTTCTGCCAGCCCTGCTGGTGTAAGGGATTCAGAAGCAGTGTGTGGCCAAGGAACATAAGGAAGAGTGACCTTGGTATCGTTAAATCTGTTTCTTTCTGTTTCTTCTCTCTTTTGGTGAAGCTGTGCTAACTTGGAGAATTTGTCTTATTGTGAACCAAATGAGAAATAATATACTAGCCAAAGCTGCAAAACAAAAATTAAGTACCTTTGAAGTTGTTAAAATTATTTTAAAATACAGTTTTGAACATTTTTCTTAGTAGTTTTATCCTAAAGAATAAATGTTGAGTATGGTGACATTTTAAAAGCCACTTTAAATCCAGATTTGATAACACTTTTTTTGTTCTACTTGCTCTCATCTGTCTTTCTTTTTCTTTTTTCTTTTTTTTTTTTGTTATGCTGATGTTTTTTTTCTGCTGTAATAATGTGACTGAGGCTATTTCTGTTGTCTGTTGCCTATATGTCTTTTTATAGAATTTACTACTTGGTCATGCCTTGTTTTCTCTTTGATTCTTTCTCCTGTCAGTTTTAGCTCTTTCCCCCCTTCTATTCTTCTTTTTCTTCTTATATCTTACATATTTATCCCTCTTTTCCAATACTAATTTTTTCCCTCTTACCTGGGAACTCGAAAATACAACTATTATTGTTTTACCTTTTAACCTCTATTTTAAAATAATTTTTTAATGTTATGTGTAGCTATGTAGAATATATAGAATTATGCCCATATATCTAATTCTGATTTAAGTGAAAAATTAAATACTTACTTTCTTTTTTTTACATGATCCAACAGGATCAAGTTAATTGACATGATCTCACAGGGTCAAGCAGAGAGTTTGTTAGTACTTACAGTTTGCCTAGCAGAAAAACTGAATAGATTTTTTTAACATCAGGGACATTGGATATTACTGCAGAAGGGCAGAAAATGATAAAGTTAGTGTCTATCTTTAAAGGGACTGAAAAGGAATTATTATCGATGAGTCAGCTTTGATTCAATGCATGGAAAAATACTGGAACTAAAAATCTAGCCAAGTATTTGTAAGTACTTTAAAAAAGGAGAGTAATAAAAGGAGGTAAGTTGTAGTCAACACAGGCCTGTCAAAAATATATTCAATCTATTTAATTTCCATCAGGACTGGCTAATACCCCTTTTCAGTAGAGAAAAGGTATTAGATATTGTTATATTAGTAGAGCCATGGATATTCTTATAAGCAAAGGAAATGCAGTCTAGACGCAAGATGAATCGTTAGAAGATGAATTCAGACTCAAAGACTACACTCAGCAATTTTCTGTGGTCCACTGTCAACTCTTGTAATTACCTGCCTGGACAGTAGCTTAGAGAGAGTGTTCTCTTACTGTCTTTGTAGATGGCATCCTTCTGGGAGAGTCAGCAAGCGCTTTCAAGTAGGAGTTGGACTTTGAGATAAGCATTAGCCCTGGGAGCATTGTGGTATTGCGTCTCTCACCCAGGGTACAGGAGAGGACCACCATCTTTCCCAAGAGTTCACTTTAGCTGATACGGATCACAAATGAGCCTGGTTTACAGCTAAAGTCATACAAAAATCTGTCAGTGGGGAGTGCTGTCGGTGTGACAGGGTATGCAATAGCTTCCACTCAGAGATGCGAGAGCCTTGGAGCTGGTTTGTGGTGTCAGCCTTGGGGCACCACTCTTTCTGGAGGGACGGGCTTTTGGAGGTGGTCGTTGGGTGAGCAACCAAAATGATCAGAACCTATGAAACTGGGAAAGGACTGACTGAATAAACCTTTGTTGAATCTAGAGGAGACAAGAAGAAAGCACGTTAAGTCTTCAAATAAGTAAAATGTTTCTGCTAAAGCTGTCTGCTGTGGATAAAGCAAGAAGCAATGAATTAATGGCAACATGAAAGGTTTCTGTTAGATTTTAGCAAAATGTGATGGCTGATCGTAAGGTTAAATAAGTATTGGGATGGATTCTTGCAAAAGGGTTTCATTACTAAGGGCTTTAATGGAGAAATTAGAGAAATATCTGTCAGGAATAGCTGACATGCAGTTTGATCCTGCTTGGTGGAGGTAGAGAGCTTAATGAATGACCTTTTTATTTCCCTTCCAGCTTTATGTTTTAAGATTTTATGATCAGAAGAAAAGATTCCAGAGCAAAAAGATAGCTTTATATTTCAGTCCTGCTGCTCACTGAGATTTTGGACAGGGAGAGTGTTCTGAAGAGCTGAATTTCACATTTTGAAAATAGGCACATGTGAAGTTTGTTTGACAAGATACAAGAAAATTTAAAGATGGGCCCATGCAACCTTTAGAAGACCTCTATCTCCTTTTCTGTAATATGCTAGCAATTAGGGTGATTCTTCCTCTCGTAATGCCACAGTGTCGTTTGATTTATGGACTGGCTGATGTTTTTCAAAGATTTTCTTTTTCCCCCCTTCATCTATAAAAAGGACTCTCTTGGAGGCTTTTGATTAACATGGAACAAAGAAACATTATTTCGCTTGTGAGAATATTTTTGTGGTACTAGAAATATTCTCAAGGGTGTGAACTTTATGGGGAGTGTTTAGCAGCACAGATTCCACCTATTTTCCCACATTCGCTTTGTAATTTGAAGTTGGAGTTTAAAATTCAAGCATTACCACTCAAAGTTTTTCCTAGTAAAACCCTATTAAAACCATATTTCTGAAACAAAAATTACAGTATGACCAAAACAGTTGGAATGTTCTCACTAAGGCGTATCTGCAATACTTGATAGCTATTGGCATTTTAGATTTATGAAGGGCCAGCTGCAAGACTTTCACAAAACAGAACTTTTTATTTATTTATTATTAACTTTTGATTTGTTTATTATTAATAATAAGCAGAAACATACATTAGAAAACAAATTGCACAACATGATAAGCTAATGAGTATTTCTACTCTAGTAAATTCCTTGCGCCAAACATGTGATTGTGCATTTGCATAATGACTTCATTTGCTCATAAGTGGTCAGAAAAATGCCCCCCCTAAGTACAAAATTATTTCTTGCTTTTTTTTTTTAAAGTTTACAAGATTAATAAACATGATGAAACTGCCTTTAAGCATATACCAGAAATTAGTTTTGTTGGTTGCTTGTAATCCGCTGTCAGAAAGCCATCAACTCATCCATGTGATCTTTAACTTTGAAAAATACATTCTTTTCTTTTTTCAGATATGTGTAGCTAATTGTTGTTTAATTGTTTACAGAACTACCAGGAGAACTACTGAAATTTGTTCAGTTGTTCAAGAGAGCTTGCCAGCTCATGCACCGATACTGACATCCATCCAGTTTCCCACTCATAGGGAGTTTCCTTTCTATTTCTCACTGGTATTTAGTTCTACCAAATATCTACCCAACGCCTCATTGGGATTTATCTAAAAATTTAGCAATATTTTAATAAATCATTGTTTCACTTTTTTTTTTTTTTGATACGTCTTTGATTAGGATGAAAAGTTGGAGCATTTTATAACATACTTGTAAGAACCTATTTCTGTACATGGGAATACATTATTATTGGCAGTGTGATGAAACAAACAGTTTATTAAATATGTGTAAGTCCATTTGCTTTAGGGAAGAACCATTTGGAAGACCAAAGTACTCGCAGGTTTCTGATTTTTGCAATGCCACTGGCTGATCTTGACATAGTTTCTATAATCAGATTTATCTAAGTGTTCTTTTTTTATTGAGGGAGATGTATCTGATCCAGTGCAATTCTATCAAAATACCAGTGGCACAAATCACACATTATTGAATGTATAAAATGGATTCCATTGATTGACTGTAGTTTAAATTCTGAGGCAATGTATGAAAAAGTCCTCAGCATGTTTACATACTAGAAGTAATAATAGAACTGGATAATATTTTCAAAATATCTTGTTTATTAGAGCATGCTGTTTAAGATTGTGATACCAAAGTATAACACTATCAATGCATATTTTATCACATGGAGATGAACTATCAGTAAGATTTAAAATTTAGTAATTAATAAAAATTGCTGTAGATTTCTAGTGGGATTTAAACCAGTACTATTTTCTGCAGCAAGTTTATCCCAAAGAATAGTCCTGTTTCCTAGCCATTGGTGTCCAATGACATGCACTCTCATTCTTTCGTTGCGCTTTAAGATTAACTTTAGATTAAAAGTAGGAACCATGGTGAAACTGTTTATATCAATGACTCAGCTCCCTTTGTCAATAAACCCATGCTCCATTATCCTTATATTTGTGTTTCAGGTCCCATGTGCATGTATGACATCGTAGAGGTTGTAATCTCACATAGGTCTGTGTTTGTTAATTGTGGAAATGTAAGCTTACAGTATAAAATAGGTGCTTAACAAATACCTGTTTGAAAAAAGTAAATTAGAACTATAGTCCTACAGGACCATCTTTTCAAAACTGGCAATCTAATATCGCTTTCTGCATTTGAACCTGCAAGCAACATCAGTAAAAAAGTGAATAGGTGCTTATTCTGAGTCTTGTCCCAAACCATTTCAGTGAATGACATGCACCTATTGAGATCAGTGGGCTTTGGCGCACATCCCGTCTCATGCCTATAGGGGTTGAGATATGTAAAATAAATGAATACGTAGGTTTAATGGGCAATCAGGTTAGAAGAATGTCACCCTGCATGGTTACTATCCAGCTACGACTTTCTCACTTATGAGGTCTTTATGTCTCTCAAACCCTCATGGAAGTGGCATGAAAGATGCAGAGCTTTCCTTTCTGACTGTTCCAGCAAAATGCTTAAATTGGGTAAAGCTGCACAATATTGTCTGACAGTTTTGAAGCTCATCTAAAAGTCTATGTATGAATTTATTGTTTTGCATGGCAGCAGTCAAGGCCATTTACTGTAAAATGGACAGAAAAGTTAAATGTGACTTAGAAAGCTGACTCTTCAAGAAAGCAGGTATAGAGGTAAATTCAACTCTATAGGATATATTTAGTAAGCACTCCTGAAAGTTAAATAAACAAAGCAATCTAGTTTTGACTGGTTTTCAAAATCTGATATCCCTGATGTTTGGGAAAAATGTACCAGGAATATTTTTGTGAAATTCACGTTCCTATTTCAGGCTTAATTTTTAATGTCTGTCTTGTATGCTAGGTCCTCAATGTAAAGTGCTGAGTATGCTGTCTTTCATCTAACAAAACTCTGAACTTCTTGTTTCACTTTAAAGATGAACAAATCAAGATATCATTTATGATAGGGCTAAGAATTTCCTGACAGCTCATTTCTCTGCCAATAAGAAAATTTTATCTTCCTAATATGGACCAGATTCTGCACTAGTGATCAAATAAAAGCATGTGATGACAGTGATGTCCCTTTTTAAAGATAAAACTGTGAGAGAACTATTGATGAATATTTATTATAATAACTTGTCTTTCCTGACACTGTATCAATAGTCGCATGAATCAGAATTATTTCTCTAAATAAGGATTTAGTCTACTGCAAAATCCCTTGAGATTTTAGGAATCAGGCATATGTCTCTCCTGTAATATTTCTCCATTTTCTGCCTTGGAAAAAACCTGGTCTCAAGCAGGTCTGTACTGCTTCTATGCTGGCAGAGAAGGAATATTCTGGGGAGCAGGGAACATCTCAAGGTATTTGGAAACTTACCTTTGTAGACTCACTCCACCCTGGGTGAGGAATATCTTGATGCTAACTACTTGCTTGGTAATTATGGTAATCCACTGTAAGATAAAATATGGATAAAAATATGTTATCAGTTCATACATACTAAACAATATAATTTAAAAATTTCATTCTGATGGGTAACGAAGTGAAAGGAAACCCCACCATTACAATCTACTTGGGGACAGATCAAACCAAAAAGATGTTTCACTGATGTGAGAGGCTTTGGTTACCAGAACCATTCAGACAGGGCTTTCACTTTGCTGTCATCTCAGTTACGGTTACAGCTGTTTGTGTGGATGTGTTATAAAATAGATCCACAAAATAATTCAGGTTAAGAGTAAACTCCTCACAGTGTTATTATTTAACAGTATAATTTCTTTATAAAGTGTGTATGTTTCAGTGCAAAGTGCCTCTGTCCTATAAGACTTGTAATTGGTCTCCTATAGACTGTCAAAAATACTTCATATATACATCTAGATGAGATTAACGCATGCACCCCACAACAGGCTGTTGACTGAGCCTAGACATATTAGTAATTAAACAGTTCAGGATCATAATGTGTATGAAGCAACCATGGCCAAAATCTATATTGGAGAAAGCCTTCAAGAATATTCTTTGCAAGTAAATTGTAACACTGATTACCTCTGTGATGTAAACCTAAGACCTCAATATACAAGCGACCACATATCAAATAAATATGAATAAAATATAAATGATATTAGGTACTCATTCATTTGGTGTTCGTGTTTTTGTTTTTGTTTTTTTTTTTTTTTTCTGAGCAGCAATGGGCTTTTCATCCAGATATATAAATAATATAAAGAATGAAGTTGAAGTGCTGATAAGAAATCCCAGATCAAATTGCTTTCAGAGCCTGGATAAGTTTTCTGTATTGGGTTTTTTTGGGGTGGTTTTTTTTCTTTTTTTTTTTTTCCTGGTACACCCACATATCTAATTCTCTCCAACTCCCAAATCTTGTACAGTCTCAGAATAACATCAAATCAATACACATCCAATACTCTTGCTTTTGCCTCAACAGAAAAGAGCTAATGGTGCTGACAGTTGAAAAGCTTTCCAGTTGGCCCAATATGGAATAAATTATCCTGAAAAAGAAGTAGAACTCTTTTCCAGCTATGCTATTATTGCAGTACATTCCATCAGCAATACCTTTAAGTGTTTAATAATACATTACAGCACAGATAATAGACTAATGGAGGAATCTACCCTTACTACAGAAAAACTGGTGCATACTTTGTGTCTCCTGCTTTTTCTAAGAAAAGTACTCCTCAAAGCAGGAACTGTGATTTTTATATTGTAGCTTCAAGCATTGATTCTTTAAGAAGTAAACACATTTAATGTAAAATGCCTGTGTAATTTCCTTAGTAAGTAGTTTAGGAAGAAAAAGGAGTGTAGCATTATGTTGCATTTTCTAAATATAGGTGCTAACTATGGCTTTATTTCAAGAGGGTTCTTAAGCATGTGTCTCACTTTAAATCTGTAAATCTATTGATGCTATTATGACTTCTTATGTATTAGGATGATACACATGTGTACTAAAGGATGTGGTCTTGCCACAAAAGGAGAAAGTATTTAATCTTGTGTCTCTCATTTGTTCTTCCTTCCTCTCCTGTTTTTTCTTTGCAAATGCCCTTGCCTTTATATCTTCCTCCTCACAGATTTGACTTCATCTTCTGCCATTCCAGTACTTCTCTATTGTCCTGGTTTCAGCTGGGATAGAGTTAACTGTCTTCCTAGTAGCTGGTACAGTGCTATGTTTTGAGTTCAGAGCGAAGAATGTTGATAACACTGATGTTTTCAGTTGTTGCTCAGTAGTGTTTAGACTAATGTCAAGGATTTTTCAGCTTCTCATGCCCAGCCAGTGAGAAAGCTGGAGGGGCACAAGAAGTTGGCACAGGACACAGCCAGGGCACCTGACCCAAACTGGCCAACGGTGTATTCCATACCATGTGACGTCCCATCCAGTACAGAAACGGGGAAGTGGGGGGGCAGGGATTCGCCGCTCGGGGGACTGGCTGGGTGTCGGTCGGCGGGTGGTGAGCAATTGCACTGCGTATCATTTGTACATTCCAATCCTTTCATTATTGCTGTTGTCATTTTATTAGTGTTATCATTATCATTATTAGTTTCTTCTTTTCTGTTCTATTAAACCGTTCTTATCTCAACCCACGGGTTTTGCTTCTTCTCCCGATTTTCTCCCCCATCCCACTGGGTGGGGGGGAGTGAGTGAGCGGCTGCGTGGTGTTTAGTTGCTGGCTGGGGTTAAACCACGACAGTCCTTTTTGGCGCCCAACGTGGGGCACGAAGGGTTGAGATAACGACAAACCTGACCAGAGCTTGTTAAAACAAATTTGTTATAAGCATTCATTATATCGGTCTAATAGTTGCTGGTCATTATGTTGATTTATGTGTTCTTAGAGTTGTTGCTCTGGTTTTTAAAGTTCTGTTATGTATCACCTCGCTTGCTGTATGTAGTCCCTCTTCTGCTGCTTATCATCCGTGGGAGGTGGATTAAGGTTTTCGCTTTGATGTATTGTATAACACTGGTTTATGGTATGATAAAGTCGTCGGCTGTGGGATTAATCCGGTACTTGCACCCAGCATTGTCACCTTTATACTGTGGAAGCCATCTGTGGGAAACTATTAATAATTATACCATTTACCTTTCCTCCTTGGAAAACCAGTCTATGGGTGGGATACCTTTCTTCCCCTCTCCTTTCTCCTTCAGTCCAGTTACAAAGGTGTTTGAGAATTTTGAAAAATTTGAATACTCTTGGGATGTTGGGACCAGCACGGTCCTAGCCCTACTGCTAGGAATTAGCATGCTTCTGAATGTGGTTCAGCTCTCATTTAAGGTTAAACAACTATTTAAGAAAATCACCCAGAGATCTGCCCCAAGGCTGGATAATTATGAGTGGCAGGGTGTGTGGGGTAGTATGGGCAAGTACCTAGAAAAGTGGGCACCTCCAGTGTTTTGGAAATTCACCCCTGAACAAGTGCAGAATCCAGAAGAACTAGTAAAATATTTGGAAAAGGTATGCTGTCACCCCGGCAGCTCCAGAGAGATACAAATTACTGCAACGTGCTGGGGCCTGGCCCATGCCTATCGAGCCCTGTTCGACACCACTCAGTACCCTCAAGGGGAAGAGAAGGTCTCTGGACCTAACAACAAAACGATGAGCACTGTGGCTATCCAAACCTCAGCGACAGGCACTGCAGCCCCTCCAGCCTCGGCAACGAGCACAGCAGCTACCCAAACCTTGGCAACAGACACTGCGGTTATCCAAGACCCGGCGAGCGGTACTGCAACTGAACCAGTGGACCAACCTGCACCAGTATCAGTTGCCCCCGTACAGAAAAAGAAATATACAAAAAAAATCAGTTCGCTTAGCGAAGGATGAAGGCGAACCAGGGTCATCACGGGAACAGGAGGAAGAGGCAGAACCAGAGGTAATAACCCGGTCCCTATCCTTGAGTGAGCTGCGGGATATGCGAAAAGATTTTGGCCGCCGTATAGGTGAGCATATTATCACCTGGCTCCTCCGATGCTGGGACAATGGGGCTAATAGCTTGGAATTAGAAGGTAGGGAAGCCAAGCAGCTGGGATCGCTTGCCAGGGAAGGTGGCATTGACAAGGCAATTGGAAAAGGGACACAAGCCATCAGCCTCTGGAGGCGACTCCTGTCAAGTGTGAAGGAAAGGTACCCCTTTAAGGAAGATGTTATATGTCAATCAAGCAAGTGGACAACCATGGAAAAAGGTATCCAATATCTGAGGGAATTAGCTGTGCTAGAGACAATTCATCATGATCCGGACAACCCACAATTACCCAAAGATCCAGACGAAGTCCAATGCACACGACCCATGTGGCGGAAGTTTGTACGGAGCGCACCATCGTCCTATGCCAACTCACTGGCAATAATGACCTGGAAAGACGAAGAGGCACCGACAGTGGATGAAGTGGCTCGCCAACTCCGTCAATACGAAGAGAATCTCTCCTCCTCCCTACAAGCCTGCATTTCGGCTGTGGAGAAGCTGTCCGAGGATTTCCAGCAATTCAAAGAGGAGATGTCCTGTTGCCCACCTGTAAGGACCAATGTCTCAGCTATTAGGAGTGAGCGCTCCTCTGCCCAAGAGAAAGAATATAGAAGGTACACACCGCGAGGTGCCCTGTGGTTTTACTTATGTGATCATGGAGAGGACATGAGGAAATGGGATGGAAAACCTACCTCGGTCCTAAATGCACGGGTACGTGAGCTGCGAGGAAAAAACACCACAAAAGGGGATTCTACCAGGAAAAATGCCGCTCCGGTTTCCAAACAGAGTAGAAGGGCTGATCTTATTTCTGATCCTCTTGAAGGGACTTCTGAGCCAATTTTACGAGAAGTGAATACTGGATACTCTGACCAGAATTAGAGGGGCCCTGCCTCCAGCCAGGTGGAGGAAAGGGATAACCGGGTCTATTGGACTGTGTGGATTCGATGGCCTGGCACGTTAGACCCACAGGAGTATAAGGCTCTAGTAGACACCGGCGCACAGTGTACTTTAATGCCATCAAGTTATGAAGGGGCAGAACCCATTTCTATTTCTGGTGTGACAGGGGGATCCCAAGAGTTAACTGTATTGGAAGCTGAAGTAAGCCTAACTGGGAATGAATGGCAGAAACACCCCATTGTGACTGGTCCAGAGGCTCCGTGCATCCTTGGCATAGACTATCTCAGGAGAGGGTATTTTAAGGACCCAAAGGGGTATCGATGGGCTTTTGGTATAGCTGCCTTGGAGACGGAGGGCACGGAACAGCTGTCTACCCTGCCTGGTCTCTCTCAAGACCCTTCGATTGTGGGGTTGCTGAGGGTTGAAGAACAACAAGTACCAATTGCTACCACGACGGTGCACCGGCGGCAATATCGCACCAACCGAGACTCTCTGATTCCCATCCACAAGTTGATTCGCCAACTGGAGAGCCAAGGAGTGATCAGCAAAACTCGCTCACCTTTTAATAGTCCCATATGGCCCGTGCGAAAGTCTAATGGGGAGTGGAGACTAACAGTTGACTATCGCGGCCTGAATGAAGTTACGCCACCGCTGAGTGCTGCCGTTCCAGATATGCTAGAACTTCAATACGAACTAGAGTCAAAGGCAGCCAAGTGGTATGCTACAATTGACATTGCTAATGCGTTTTTCTCAATCCCTCTGGCAGCAGAGTGTCGTCCACAATTTGCCTTTACTTGGAGGGGTGTCCAGTACACTTGGAATCGACTGCCCCAGGGGTGGAAACACAGCCCCACCATTTGCCATGGACTAATCCAGACTGCACTGGAAAAAGGTGAAGCTCCGGAACACCTGCAATACATTGATGACATCATCGTATGGGGCAACACGGCAGAAGAAGTCTTTGAGAAAGGGAAGAAAATAATCCAAATCCTTCTGAAAGCCGGTTTTGCCATAAAAGAAGGTAAGGTCAAGGGACCTGCACGGGAGATCCAGTTTTTAGGAATAAAATGGCAAGATGGGCGTCGTCAGATCCCAATGGATGTGATTAACAAAATAGCAGCTATGTCTCCACCAACTAATAAAAAGGAAACACAGGCCTTCTTAGGTGTCGTGGGGTTTTGGAGAATGCATATTCCAAATTACAGTCTGATTGTAAGCCCTCTCTATCAAGTGACCCGAAAGAAGAATGATTTTCAATGGGGCCCTGAGCAACAACAAGCCTTTGAACAAATTAAACGGGAGATTGTTCACGCAGTAGCCCTTGGACCAGTCCGGACAGGACAAGATGTTAAAAATGTGCTCTATACTGCAGCTGGGGAGAATGGCCCTACCTGGAGCCTCTGGCAGAAAGCACCTGGGGAGACCCGAGGCCGACCCCTGGGGTTTTGGAGTCGGGGATACAGAGGATCCGAGGCTCGCTATACTCCAACTGAAAAGGAGATATTGGCAGCATATGAAGGAGTTCAAGCTGCCTCAGAAGTTGTTGGTACTGAAACACAGCTCCTCTTAGCACCCCGACTGCCAGTGCTGGGCTGGATGTTCAAAGGGAGGGTCTCCTCTACACATCACGCGACTGATGCCACGTGGAGTAAGTGGATTGCACTGATCACACAACGGGCTCGCATAGGAAACCCCAGTCGCCCAGGAATTTTGGAAGTGATCACGGACTGGCCAGAAGGCAAAGATTTTGGAATGTCGCCAGAGGAGGAGGTGGCACGTGCTGAAGAGGCCCCATTGTATAATAAACTGCCAGAAAATGAGAGGCAATATGCCCTGTTCACTGACGGATCCTGTCGCATCGTGGGAAAGCATCGGAGGTGGAAAGCTGCCGTATGGAGTCCTACACGACAAGTTGCAGAAACTGCTGAAGGAGAAGGTGAATCGAGTCAGTTTGCAGAGGTGAAAGCCATCCAGCTAGCATTAGATATTGCTGAAAGAGAAAAGTGGCCAGTGCTCTATCTCTATACTGACTCATGGATGGTGGCAAATGCCCTGTGGGGCTGGCTACAGCAATGGAAGCAGAGCAACTGGCAGCGCAGAGGTAAACCCATCTGGGCTGCCGCACTGTGGCAAGATATTGCATCCCGGCTAGAGAATCTGGTTGTAAAAGTACGTCATGTAGATGCTCACATACCCAAGAGTCGGGCCACTGAAGAACATCAAAACAACCAACAGGTGGATCAGGCTGCCAAGATTGAAGTGGCTCAGGTGGACCTGGACTGGCAACATAAGGGTGAGCTATTTATGGCTCGGTGGGCCCATGATGCTTCAGGCCATCAGGGAAGAGATGCAACATATAGATGGGCTCGTGACCGAGGGGTGGACTTGACCATGGACACTATTGCACAGGTTATCCATGAATGTGAAACATGTGCTGCAATTAAGCAAGCCAAGCGGTTAAAGCCCCTGTGGTATGGAGGGCGATGGCTGAAATATAAATATGGAGAAGCCTGGCAGATTGACTATATCACACTCCCACAAACTCGCCAAGGCAAGCGCTATGTGCTCACGATGGTGGAAGCAACCACTGGATGGCTGGAAACATATTCTGTGCCCCATGCCACCGCCCGGAACACTATCCTGGGCCTAGAAAAGCAAGTCTTGTGGCGACATGGCACCCCAGAACGAATTGAGTCAGACAACGGGACTCATTTCCGAAACAACCTCATAGACACCTGGGCCAAAGAGCATGGCATTGAGTGGGTGTATCATATCCCCTATCATGCACCAGCCTCTGGGAAAATTGAGCGATACAATGGACTGTTAAAGACTACATTGAGAGCAATGGGGGGTGGAACTTTCAAACATTGGGATACACATTTAGCAAAAGCCACCTGGTTAGTCAACACCAGAGGATCTGCCAATCGGGGTGGCCCTGCCCAGTCGGAATTTTTACATACTGTAGAAGGGGATAAAGTCCCTGTAGTGCACATAAAAAATATGTTAGGGAAGACAGTCTGGGTTACTCCTGCCTCAGGCAAAGGTAAACCCATTCGTGGGATTGCTTTTGCTCAAGGGCCTGGGTGCACTTGGTGGGTGATGCGAAAAGATGGGGAAGTCCGATGTGTGCCTCAAGGGGATTTAATTTTAGGTGAGAACAGCCAGAATTAAACTGTATATTAGTTGCTATATAACCCTGCTACTGTATATTATCCTTACTATAATTATGTGCTATATCCATAGTACTATAGTAAGAATCACTTAGATCAAGCAAGAAAAGAACTGTGATAAAACTGAGCAAAGCGCAGTAGTGATGGAACCAGAACTGACTCCAGCATGCAACAATCCAACGGTGCACACCATCCTCCTGCTGCGCCAAATGTCACCTGCTTGTCACACTGCACTGAAGCCCAATTCTGCTCTACCGACTGAGAGGACTTTGCACCATCCCTCCTGCCCAGAAAGACTGGTATGACAGATGGAGCCCAGAGTCGGAAACTAAATGAACTCAATGAACATTTTATGAACATGACCCATGAACTAAAGGAATGATATCTCTGTGTGTGTATACATATATATATATATATCATTGCTCATATGTCTTAAAGGGATGGAAAAGTGATGATTGATCAGGATGTAACTAAAGGTATGGGAACTGTGCATGACGTCAATGGTATAGAATAAGGGGTGGATACTGTCCTGGTTTCAGCTGGGATAGAGTTAACTGTCTTCCTAGTAGCTGGTACAGTGCTATGTTTTGAGTTCAGAGCGAAGAATGTTGATAACACTGATGTTTTCAGTTGTTGCTCAGTAGTGTTTAGACTAATGTCAAGGATTTTTCAGCTTCTCATGCCCAGCCAGTGAGAAAGCTGGAGGGGCACAAGAAGTTGGCACAGGACACAGCCAGGGCACCTGACCCAAACTGGCCAACGGTGTATTCCATACCATGTGACGTCCCATCCAGTACAGAAACGGGGAAGTGGGGGGGCAGGGATTCGCCGCTCGGGGGACTGGCTGGGTGTCGGTCGGCGGGTGGTGAGCAATTGCACTGCGTATCATTTGTACATTCCAATCCTTTCATTATTGCTGTTGTCATTTTATTAGTGTTATCATTATCATTATTAGTTTCTTCTTTTCTGTTCTATTAAACCGTTCTTATCTCAACCCACGGGTTTTGCTTCTTCTCCCGATTTTCTCCCCCATCCCACTGGGTGGGGGGGAGTGCTGATAGAGCTGATAGGCTTTGTCATTCTCTCCACTAAAGACACCAATGATAATGACATCATCCCCATCTCTCAGAAATTCCTGTACCTGCTTGGTAGCCTGAATCTGTTTGGATGGAGGACCAGCCTGTTCAATCATGTAGTCAACAATACCGTATTTTTCCCGTGGACCATTGTAGTCATAAGGTTTGCCCTTGCGGAATATTTTCAGAGTTGGGTAGCCAGTAACATCAAACTTCTTTGCAAGCTCAGTTTCAGCAGTAGCATCGACTTTAGCCAGGGGAATAGGAGGTGTGCGCTTGCTGAGCTCTTGGGCAGCCTTCTCATATTCTGGAGCAAGCCTTTTGCAGTGTCCACACCATGGGGCATAGAACTCCACCAGGATTATGTCAGCACCATTCACAATGTCGTCAAAATTATCCTGGGTCAATACCAGCGTAGCATCTGGTGGAGGGGTCCAACTGGGGTCTGAAACCTCCTTGACTTTGGCCACAATTGCATCTTCCGTCCGAGAACCATCATAGTCAACAGGTTGGCCTTTTTTCAGGATTTTGATGGTTGGGTAGCCACTGACATCAAAACGACTTGCTAGCGAAGTGGCTGCAGTAGCTTCTATCTTGGCTATGACCAGATTTTTCTCATTCTTGTATTTTTTGCCTAGCTCAGTATACACTGGTTCTAGTTTCTTGCAGTGTTCTCCAGAGAGGTAATCACACACATTTTGTTGATCAGAAGTGTTAGATGCAATACTAGTTTGGGCAATACCTATTACCTCATCAAGATCCCCAACCCTCTCTTCGTTGCTACCTCTTCAGCAGTGTCAACACAATCATTTGTAGAGTTGTGAAGTGAAACACCTCAGGGTGAAAAAACATAAACAGGATTTAATAGGCATTATTTAATAAATTCTGTTTTCAGGTTACTCATCTGGTTCATAGTGCAGTCTCAGACCTGGCTGGTTAGCACAACTGAGTTGCAGTTAACTGCAGTTAACCACTGTACAGCAGTGGAAATAAGTGGGCAGTTGTCGTGGTTTAACCCCAGCCAGCAACTAAACACCACGCAGCCGCTCACTCACTCTCCCCCCACCCAGTGGGATGGGGGAGATAATCGGGAAAAGAAACAAAACCCGTGGGTTGAGATAAGAACGGTTTAATAGAACAGAAAAGAAGAAACTAATAATGATAATGATAACACTAATAAAATGACAACAGCAATAATGAAAAGATTGGAATGTACAAATGATGTGCAGTGCAATTGCTCACCACCCACCGACCGACACCCAGCCAGTCCCCGAGCGGCGAATCCCTGCCCCCACTTCCCCGTTCCTATACTAGATGGGACGTCACATGGTATGGAATACCCCGTTGGCCACTTTGGGTCAGGTGCCCTGGCTGTGTCCTGTGCCAACTTCTTGTGCCCCTCCAGCTTTCTCGCTGGCTGGGCATGAGAAGCTGAAAAATCCTTGACTTTAGACTAAACACTACTGAGCAACAACTGAAAACATCAGTGTTATCAACATTCTTCACATACTGAACTCAAAACACAGCACTGTACCAGCTACTAGGAAGACAGTTAACTCTATCCCAGCTGAAACCAGGACAGCAGTCATGGAGTAGCACTTAATCTGGTATTTCTGCTAGTGCTTCATACCTGGGAATAAGGCCTGCGGGCGGCACTGCTTTAAGGTCTACCAGAAATGAAGACAGCCTGATTTCCAGATGAGAAGTTGTAAAGTCTGTGGGGTAACTGTAGCAGTTGTAGTTGAGGACAGCCTGACCTCTCCCATTTAGGAGGAAACTATCTGTACAGCAGTCAAAAATCAAGAGATTGTGTCAACTGATAATCATAAATGGTTTCTAAAAAATTATTAAATCCATAGGACTGCAGGCCATAAACAATTGGAGTTTGCTTGTTTATAACTTTAAACTTCTCTCCTCTAAACTTCTGCCTATAAAAAGTTGAGATACATGCTGTACTTACAAAATACTTTCTGAGATCCCATGTGAAGTCAAGCTTTGATGTTGTGATGCCAAGCTACAGAATTGCATTGAAAAGTCTGGGGGCTGGCAGAGATACTGTAGATCTCATATGAGGGTGACTCTATCATCCTATTCCCGAAATGAGTGTTTCCCCCAAACTCGGCATCCTGAAGTTAGAAAATAGCTGAAAACCATCAGTACTGATAAGTGATTTTGTGTGTGTATACAAATCTTTAAATGTGCAGGTTTTTTTCCTACTCTTTTTATATTTTTTTCTGATTGTATAGTGAGTCCATCTGAATGTGCATAATGGTATTCACCTGCAGCTTTTGGTAATAACACTGTCTGCACTGGAGGATGGTGGAAATTCCTTAAGTCTAACTTTTCAGAACATCTTTCAGAGTGAAACTCATCAGGTAGTATTGTGGTTTAACCCCAGCCAGCTACGAAGCACCACGTAGCCGCTCACTCACTTCCCCCCCACCCAGTGGGGTGGGCGAGAGAATCGGAAGGAAAAAAGTAAAACTTGTGGGTTGAGATAAGAACAGTTTAATAGAACAGAAAGGAAGAAAATAATGATGATAATAATAACAACAATAATAAAATGACAATAATAATAATAAAAAAAGAATTGGAATATACAAAACAAGCAATGCACAATGCAGTTGCTCACCACTCACCAACTGATGCCCAGTTAGTTCCCAAGCTGCGATCCACCCCCCTGGCCAACTCCCCCCAGTTTATATACTGGACATGATGTCACATGGTATGCAATACCCCTTTGGGCAGTTTGGGTCAGGTGCCCTGGCTGTGTCCCCTCCCAACTTCTTGTGCCCCTCCAGCCTTCTCGCTGTCTGGGCATGAGAAGCTGAAAAATCTTTGACTTAGTCTAAACACTACTTAGCAACAACTGAAAACATCAGTGTGTTATCAACATTCTTCTCATACTGAATCCAAGACATAACACTATACCAGCTACTAGAAAGAAAATTAACTCTATCCCAGCCAAAACCAGAACAGATAGTTATATAAAAAATATAAAACTGGATTGTTCCTTGTTAAGAATCAGAAACTTTTCCCACCAAAATGTATGGTAATTTTTAAATAGGAGCTGAGTTTTATTATTTGTATGGTATCAACAAAAGGATTATTTTCAAATTTTTATTTAGTTTGCATATCATGAACAGAAAACATAAACAGTCACAGGATCAATTGTTTATTCTGGCCAAGTTTCAGCTAACATCATTCCATATATTTTTTTAAATAAGAAAAAGATTTTTGTAGATGCTCTGTTTTGTGCTTTTAAATGCTCTTGGCATAAAGGATAGGCATAGAAAAGACATTCTACAGGAAGCTCTTTGCTCTCAGATTTTACCATTTGTTCTTAAGAGCTAGATATACAGATTGGGACAGCAAAAGAATAGCAGGAAATAATAAAAAAACAACAAACCCCAACCAAAAAACAACCAACAGAAATCCCCTAACAAGATTGTTTGTGGGGGTTGTTACTCAGAAGATCGACTACCATAAGCAAAGAGCTATTATTCTTTATCAGTTAGTGGGTGGCAAATGTTTCATTTCCATTTATTTAGTATTTCTTTTGGTTTGCAACCACACCATGGCTATGTTTTACAAGATTAGAATTCACCTGGGTAATTACACCCTATTAGCAAGGTTAAAAGGGCAATAAGAAAGAGAGAGAGTGGGAGAAATAAAAAGCATTGGTGGTGTTTTAGTACCAAGAATGGATGGGAAACTGCATGAACTTCACAGTGAAATTGGGATATAGCCAGGGAGATGAAGACATTATTCCTTCCCTTTTCAGTTATCTGGGATGAATATCGTTTTTTTGTTTTGGGGGGTTTGTTTTTGTAAAAGAAGTCTGAACTGTAATGGTAAATTCATCCACTCCAGATTGTGGGCATGTTATTCGTGGCTGTGATATGACATATTTCCTGATGTCATGGTGGTAATGTTCTCCACTAATTCCTGGATTTATTGCCACACTAAACAAGTTTGTCATATGCTCATCATAAAAGTATCCCCATCAGATTGACCAGCTGTAGCAAATCCCAGTTGCATTTGTCTTCATTTTAGGAAATTCTGGTTTGCTGCACAAGCGTGCACAGAAATGCTGAATACCTTATATCAGCTGATTTTATTTCAAAGATATTATCCTATATGACATTATCTACTAGTATATGCCATCCTCCTACATTGCAAGTAACTGGAACACGTAAGATCTCAGACCAAGAGAAGGTTTACTAACTTTCCTAATGTCAAATACGAAAACCTTGACTCTTTGGTATTTTGGTAAAAGGAGCTCTCTACAGTCTTGAGAGTTTTTGATTGATTTGGCATGTATCTAGCTTAAAAAAAAAAAAAAGCCCTTCTTGCTTATGAAACCCAACTCTGGAAGTAATACTGAATGAGGAACGAATGACTGGGCTGGCTCATACTAAGGGTAGAAGAAAAAGAGACATGGAAAATGTAGAGGTATTTTTCTATGATTCCCATTGCTAGGGATATATATTATTATCATGTAAATAGAATCAACACATTGGTCTAGAGCTCTGGTTCTGTGTCTGTGTTGCAGTTGGAGTTTATTGTTTGTAGAGCAGTGACCCTAAAAAAAGTGAACACAGAGCAGGTTTCCCAAGATGCCCAGTCCTCTTCACATGCAGAAAGGGTGATTCCTCCAATGAGCAAGCTGTAATTATCCAAGTGTTAGGGGCAGAAGGGTGCTAGCTGAGATGCACAGAGGTCCAAAGAACAGAAGGTTCTAACTCTGTCATGAATTAAGTTTAAAATTACCATATTTGAGATTTTCAGGTTTGGATCTAAATTTTGTCCATTCTTTGGATTTATGAAGAATTCTGTTTCTACCAAGTGTATCTGTATACTTTCTCCTGAAGAACGTAAATTTACTTCAGTAAGCTAGCTGCTTCTCAATAGCAAAATATATCATAGTTCCCACAACACTTCTCATTCCTTCCATCTTTTTAAAGTTTCCAAAGCTTACCATCTTGTTATAGATGACAAAATTAAGGACACAAAATATTTACATTGTGTTGCTTTTTACTTATCCATTCTGCAGTTTCCATAGTTCAAGATAATTCCATTTATTCTTCCTGATGGCAAGTGCATTCATTTATTATTTACTTGGATTGGTAGTTTACAGCAAGGATGCATGGAAATGAAAGGATGGACGTCTGAGGGAAGACTAGTTATACCTACTTGACCATCAGCCTGTAAATGACTAGAGCTCTGTATAATTTGTTGAAATACTTGGGAAAATTTCTGCTCAACCTTTTTTCTTATTATTTTGTTAAAAAAAAAAAAAGAAACTACTTTTGACTAGCAACCAAAAACTGGCAATGAATGAAAAGTAATGAAAAGGAAAGGAAATATAACTGAAGAGCTGGAAAAGCTGGAACAGAAGCAGTGTCTGAATTTTCTTACTCATGTCAAATTCTCTCAGTTTCAGCTTTCCACCCAGACACTTTGTAGGACTGCGATCATATTGTGTTTGCTAAGAGATATGCTTGCCATTTTTCCTCCTTTTCTTCTGCTTAACTGTTGATAGGAAGCACAAACCATCTCCTCTGTACTTGGTGCTAAAGTGAAGTTGCAGATCTGGCAGTTTAGCTTGGTGCTGATGGCTACCTTCCATTTCACCCAAAGGGAGTTCTCACTGTTTTGATAAATTATAGTTGTTGCCAATAGATCCTTTCCTTCCCTTTCTTCATCACTGCAATCCAGCTGTCTGTTGAGTACAGGGAAAATAGCCCAAGGTTAAAGCAAGAAGGACATTTTGCTCTTGCTGGAAAGCTAAGTGAGGAGAGTGACTCTGACTGAGGAAAAGGACTTATCCAAAATACTCTTATTAAAAGATCTTTTCATTCCACTTGACATTCATGAGTCTACTGGTGGTAGTTATGTTGTTAGTGTATAACTCTAAATTCAAGGCAATCATGACAGCAATTTCTTTTAAAGCGAATTAACTCTAGTGGAAACTCAAAATTTTTCTGACATTTTTGGCATTGCTTTAAGGCATGTGCTTGCCTTTAACAGTAGCTATTAGACACCATTTTTTTTCAGGAAAGAAGTTTTTTGTTTAAGATGGGTACAATCAAGTCTCCTCCTCTATAACAAACTGGTGTGTCACCTTATGAGGAAAGACGTATCTGAGATTAATGCTCTTGAAATAAATCTGAAGTTTGATTCTTACCATCTAGTCCGTACTCAACTTGAGGATCTTGTCATTAGAGGTTAGCCTTTGATGAACCACAACTTCAGCTTAAGCACTGAATAGCAACACTATTAGTTAGAGAACTCTAATTCAGACTGCAGTACCTCAAGACACTGATATGTATGTTTTGAGTTGTAAGAAAGTCTGTAAAAATAATTATTTATATAGGAAAGAAAATTAAATGGTCACCAAATACTTGCTCAATATTATTTCAGCTGGTGAATTTATGGATGCTAAGCACTTGCTAAAGGTTTAATGTATTCTTAGTCTTGAAGAGTTTTGTCAAGAAAGTGATAAGTAGCCTTTAACTGTCAGAGCAATCAAGAGTCAAAAGAAAGATTCCAGTTGACTCCTCATAGAGCTGCAAATAAGAGTAGCCTCTCTTTGTGCCACTGGTTCAAACTACACCTTGCTGCTGGTCGGCTTAATATAAGTTTGATCTTCATTGATCTGTAGTCAGAACTTTCTGCTGAAGATGAAGAGAGCCCAGAAAGGCTAACTTTCTAACATTGTCATAAAAGTTTTCCTGCATCAAACCTATGGAAGCAAGTTGCTTTAAAATTGTTAGTTCCTTTAATGACCTTGCTATAAGTTCTTCAGTCTAAGATCTTAAAACATCTGCCAGAGCCTAACCACAAATGTTCACAGTCCCATATGACATTTTTCCATTCTCTTAATAAAAATACTAAAATGAAAGAACATTTTTGCTTAACTCTACTGCTGTCATATGGAGAAAGCAGGTGAAAAGTTAATGCAAAAAGGGAAAAGCATAATTGTAAAGAAAAGCTTTGTAGCATGTGGTTCAAGAGCATGCCGGTTAGTGAAACAAGGTATTAGCATGGAAACAATGCCAGAGTAATACTGATTTCTTGCAGTGAACTAATAAACCTTCTCCTGCTCTCCCAGTGGCTTTGCATGAGGTTGATTTAAAGATTAGTGTCTGCATCAAATTGAAATTTGACCCTAAACTTATACTTGAACTGATGCCTGTGGTATTTGCTTGCTAGTGCTACACCTGAATTAAATCCCAGGTGATACATTAGTTGTAAAGGTACTCCTGAAAATACAGTCTTTAGAAGATAATTCACAAATTTAGAAAGTAAATCACAATGGCAGGCCAGTATCATTTTCTGCATGGTTGTATCCTTCTCAGAATACACCCTACTAAAGTTGAAGGATGACAAAAGTGATGATGGAAGACTGGCTGTTACCTTTACACAAAACTATAGATATTCCTTTTACAGATTGAATTCTGTAAAATTTTAAGACTTTAAATTCTTGCCCGAGTGTGAAACACTATGTATCTCACAGGTAATTGACATTTAAGCATAGTTTTAAATCAAAACTGATTGTTCAGAAATCTTTAAACAATGTTCTGCAGGTAGTGATTTTTTGAGTTACAAGCAAGCTTTCTGCCAGTAAAGTATTATTTTTTTCTCATGCTCTTGATATTATTTGGGACTGACTCTGCATGGGGGATATATTTCCCTAAATCTCAGTTTGATTTCCATTAAGAATTAAAGAATTAAGTGTCTTTTGCCTCCAGTTTCAGTGAATGATGGGCTCAGCACTGAAATTGTTGCTCTTGCATTGATGCCATTGGATTATACTTAGGTTCCCTTCTTAGTTGAGGAGTAAATCCAAGAAATGTAACACTGTACAACTCTTACAATTAAAAAGGGGTTCCTTTCGCATCTCATTATCATGTTGCTTGGCTGAGTTTTTAAAAAATAAGCCAGATTTAGCCAGAGAAGATTAAAAACTGAACTCTTATGCTGGAAGAGCTTTATGCAACCCTTTGCAGTAGGATGCTCCACTTTGCCCCATAGCTATCTGTCTCCACTTAAATCACCTGCCAGCTAATACATGCAGTTCTCATTTGTTACCATGAAAATATGAATAAATCTTAGGCATCGCTTCATTTCCATCACTTGCTTGAGGGTCAGCAAGCATATCACATTGCCTCATGCCACTTTTCCTGACCTTGTATCCTGGAGAACTTTGAACATGTTAATATTTAAGCACGAATGATGCATAGTGAGAACATGTTAATCAAGAATCAAACACTTCTGAAAATAAAACTGTTGTGGACAGTGAATCATCTTCATTCAGTAGCATTGGTATTGATTTTCTGTAAACCAGCTGTTGCCAGTTTTACATGATCACAGATTTCTGAGCAATGAGCATGCTAATGGGGTTAAACATATAGCAGAATGACTAGGTATACTGTATTTTAGAAATGCAGTTTTTAAAATGTGATAATGAATCCTTAGATCATGACAGAGACATAAAATACTAGGGAGTCTGGCAGTGAATTGTGGCCCATGTACAGATCTGGCCTGAGATGTGGGTAACTAGCTTAAAACTTGAATTACAATTTAAGAATTTAAAAGCTCAGTAGATGATTTCTGTCTCCTAGAGAAAGAATAAGAAAGCCTTCAGCATTTTAAATGCACAATCAATCACCAAGGATAAAATTTACACAGTAAAGCTCCTACTTGCTACCTTGAACAGAGAAGAACTGTTTCCTCAAACGGGTACTGATGCCCAATGACCACCCTCTGGGTTAGTAAAAGCCAGAGAGTTTTGCCTGCTTTCCACCACTGTGCTGGTATTTAAAAAGACATATAGCTAAAAGCAGAAAGAAAGTCTCACACAGTGATAAAAAGCCTAGCAAGGTCTTGGACTCAGTTTATCCACCCAGGTCTTCTGGGTTCAGCGCAAGTTTCCCTCAGTTGCACCGTGCTGGCCTAGCCCATCCCTTAGTGTGGTGGGATGGGCTTTTCCCTCGCCCTTTTCCCGAAGTGTGGTGATGCTGCTCTCAGGATCTACTTGCTCACGTACAACCTGTACCTGTCTCTCTCACCACACTCACCAGTGCTGAGTTTGTACAGAGCCATCATGGCCACCCCTGCACTTGTGGGGTGGACAGGCCAGAGGTGGCAAAGCGCTAAGGCACTTCACGCAGCGAACCTCTGAAGGAAAAGCTTCATCGAAAGAATAAGTTAAAGCGATTACAGTTATTTCTCCCTGCAGCTGCCTTAAAAAATTTAAGCACTTAGAATGAAATAGTGTTGCTATTATATATAGCTTCTCAACAGGATTAATTATTGATGGGAAGTGTAAATTTTTTACATTAAAGTCTTAATGCTAGTAATAATAAACATATTAGGTGTATGTAATTACAGAATTTCACTACAGAAACAGCAAGTATACTTGTACATTGAAGAAACCTTTGTTTCTTTGTGCATTGAATGCAAGTTTATATACAGCAAAATGCTACTCTAAGCCAGTGCGATTTGTTCTTCCAATTGAATTTAGTATCTTATTAGAAAATACCACTTTTGGTACCTTTGTATACCTTTATGTTTTCATATGAATTTTAAAAAAGTTCCTTAAGGAACAAAATAATTTTAAAAAGAACCAGTTACTTAATGATGCTTTCTGCATTTCTTACCTTTATTCAGTCCAGTACACTAAAAGGATTTAGGAAATTTCTTCCTTGTTCTTAAGCCCCAGAGACTGTATTAAAAGCAGAACAATTGAACATGTTGCTACGTAGATTTTAGTAAATCAACTAATTTTTACTTGAAAAAAATTGCATTTAGACTTGATCATATGTGATAGTTTACCCAAAATACATAGCATTATTTTAGTTAGTCAGGTAAAGAGATCTAATATTTTTCAAAGGTCTGTATTGGCAAAATCAGCAATTTTATTATTAAGACTGTTTACAGAAAGCCGAAGTCATAAATGCTAAGTGAGCGCATGCTTCTGCTTCAAATACCTTTTCACAAAGCTTTTTGTGGTGTTCATGCAGCTTTACTCTGGACCTTAAGACTGCTGCTCATGCCTTAGCTTTATTTAGCCTCTTGAAAAGAGGTGGGGGGAGAAAGATCAGACTTTTCCTGCTGAGTGTATAGGCTTGAGTCGCCTCTTTTCATCTCGCTACCTTTTGCAGAACTGGCAGAAAGAATCCAAGCTGGTGAGGGAAAACAGGTTTTGATATTTCTGGGTAACATCTCCAGTGTTGGCTATGTGGTTCTTTCATCCAAGGCACTTTTATTTTCAAAATGAATAGCTGTCACAATAAATAATCTTTACAGGTTTCAAAGAGCATTCTTTGCTCTGTTGAATCTCCTCTATGATCTTGATTCAAATAACAAAAACTTTTCACAGAGGTGGGAAAGCCTTTTCATTCCCAAACCGGGGAAACAGTTTCGGTGGTATAGCAATCGAGCCAGCTTTGCTTACAGAAAGGAATGCAGTTCTCCAGTCGCTATGATGGAAAAAAATTACGAGTCATTTCTGCTGTCGCTCTTGTGGCTGTGGTTTCTTTTTCATGGTTCTGTTTCAATCCCTGTGACCTTGCAGCTGCTGCGGCCATGTTGCTTGGTCTCAGAAATGAGGCTTTAGCATTTTTTTCCTTTATGCTGTGAAGACCGTGACCCATTGACTTGTTATGATTTTTTAAAAGCTCTCCATAGAATTTAATCCAGTTGTTCACATCTGGAAAGTAGAAACAGAACTGTCTGAATATTTTTTTTTTGCAGTGGGGGGAATGAGGAGGGGAGGAGAGGTAAAGAAAAAGATCGAGATTTGGATTTTTAGTTACTTCTACTGCTTGCTGAACTAGTATTAGTGGTTTGTAGAAATCTAACCTACACAGAAAGAGAGGCCCAGTTTTATTCTTCAGGCAATCAAAGTCTAACCCTGGGAAAACAGTTTTAAGATCATTTTACCTTCTCAGATATGGATGCACCACGGCAGAAAACAGAAGAAAAGGTAGCAGAAGATTCAGGGGCCAGACAGACCCTCTGTGAGCAGTCAGTCCCGTTGGCCCCCCATGCACACCAGACCCCAGGGCTGCACAGCAGAGTCCCCTCTGGAGAGCATCCCTCTCTGCAGTAGAGGTGTCACAGCCTTTCTGGGCCACCTCTCTGCCAGGCTCATTGCCATTTCCTGGGGTCTAAGGCAATAGTTGCTGCAGAGTTTATTTGATTGGGCTCAGTGCAGCACTTTGTCTCTCCTAACGGTGTGCCTCAGTAGTGAAGTGCACCTGATGAAGCAGGAGAAGGTGCTCTGGTATCAGTAGCTGCTATCTAATCCAGGAGGCAAGCTGCATTTCAACCAAAAAATACAACAGAAAAGTCGGCACCCAATTATCATACTGAAGCAGAGTGAAATTCAGTGAAGATGAAAGATAGATATCCTTTAATAAATAAATCTTGAGGTTTCTCAAGTGATTGAAACAACTTTACTGTACAAAAATCTCCATAGCAAGACACTTATATGGCTGCTACCCGAAAAGAAAATACCCCCACATCATTAAAATATGCCTTCATCCAGATTAAATACAACTTTTTCAGGTTACTAGGGGTTTCTGCTAAAATAAAATGACTCTGTCAAAAGTGGAACAAACATCTCCTTAGAAACCTTTATTGGTGGGAATAGACTTTACAGGGGCTCAGGGTCTTGGTGGCTGCACTCCAGCCAGTTAGCTCCTTCCTGCTTACTCAAAAGGGATTCAGACAGGTAGCAGAAAAAAGCTTTGGGGTTTGTGTGTTGGTTTTGTTGTTGTTGGCTTGTTTTTTTTTAATGAATTTTTTGGTATTATTTGAAATCATTTGTTCGTTTAGCGCTGACCTTTCCAACCCCTTCCCCCAGCTCCACACGCTTCCCCCCATTTCTGGGGGGGGGAAATTAGTTGCAGTGGGAGACAGTGAGCTGGACAGCGAGACCACATATTTTACAATCTAGATGTTTTCATTGTGCTAATTTGAATGTAAGACCTGTAATTGCATTGCTGATTGTCAGTGTGTTAACAGTACAGGACACCATCACATACTTCTCCAAGTATTACAAAAAGCAGAAACAAGAGAGAGAGAAATAATTTACAAACTAGAAATCTCATGTGGTTCATATTTATTGGCGCTATCTACAAGCTGACGCAATCTATAAATCTACAATGTTGATGAAAGTTTATTTATTACTGTGTACTCAGTGAAATTAGTAATGTTCAGGGCAGTAGTTTTCATACTGAAACAGTAAGAAAATTACATACTTTGACTGGCAAACAACTAGGGAGTTATACACTGAGATCTAGGAAATTTATCAATTTGTTGGTAGTATAGAAGTGGTGGAGCTAATCTGGGAAAATGCAAGTCAGCAAAAATATTTCTAGTGAAGAAAAATTTATAATACAACATAGAGCTTAGTGTCCATATAAGACCTGAACTTTGACATGTGATAAGAAAAGACTGGATTTATCTGGCTGCAACAATGACGTGATATTCATTCCTGTATAATTAGATGTGGTAATATCTACGTGAATACATTTGGTCTTGAACACCAGAAATGCAGAAGAATGCTGAAGAAATACCTTAAATAAAGGGAATGATCAACATAAGGGTATTTGTAGATACAGCTAGGTGGCAGGTAAGGAAAGTAAGGTCAGTACAGCTGCATGAAGAATGAAACAGCAGAAGAGATAATATTCTATTCTATGATATTCTATTCTAGAATATTATAGAATTTTGCATCATCAAGTTCATCATGAGTTGTCATCATCATCCTAATCCTCTGAAAATGACTGAGGTGTGATATTTCTTAGCAATAATAAAGTGGCATAACTTAAAGCAGTGAAAATAAACTGAAGCGAAAAATGTAATATTTTCAAAGGTTATAGTAAATGAATAAATGAAACAATTGCAAGCATCTTTGGAACTTCTGTATGTGCATTACTAAACTGATCTGTTATACTTTGCATATTTTGGCAATTTATTCATTGTCATCTTTTCACAAGTCAATATTTTCCATTTTACCTTTTTGTGGTAAGATTGCTCAACATATTTTTGACTTAGTAGTCTATCTAACAAGGTCTGACCCTAAAATCTTCTACCTATTTTATGTTGTAGGTATACTAAAATGAGGCATTATGAAATACAATATTTAGAAGTTGTCAGATGTGTCATAATGGTTGTTTATAACTCTTTCTATGAAACTAGTTCTACATGTATGTCATTGATTCTTAATATTTTATCATCTGATTCTTTCCAAGACTTCTCTCATATTCATTCATTCATTCTGTAGATTGGAAAACTTATGGATAACTTGGATTTACTCTTACCAAAAAAAAAAAAAGTACTATATAGAAACCATTTTACAGGGCCGTACACCTTGATAAAATGCTGATTGTGCCTGAGCTATAAATAAGGAAATATATGGGTTCACTGTTTATTCCAGAACAGGAAATATGAGATCCAAATCTTATTAGTATAAAGGGTGATTAGAAACAACTTTAGAAAGAGAGTTAAAGTAAATGGAAGGAAATTAAAAGCCAAAGGTGTTCATATTTTTTTCTATTAATGTATTTTTGTTCTCTTGATGGTGAAAAAACTGTCACTAAATTTCATACCAAGCAGTGTGTTCTACTTGTTAATGTTGTTAGATATTAATATTCAATCTGTTTGGATAAGAGAAGCTCAGAAGTGATATTTCTACCCTGGCATTTCAAAATCATATAAGGTTTTTGTTGATTTTTTTTTTTTTCTGGCAATGTTCACTTTTTCCAGTAAGTTGGACATCAAAAGTACTGTAGCTGCATAAACATGAGAAATATAAAGAAAACAGTTGATTTTCCTTTAAAATGTATCAATAAAAAGTGGGTTACAGGGTATGTTTGAATATATCTTAGTGGGTATTACTAGGAGTATGGATTAATTTGAGAGCACAAAATTTCTCAAGTGTACCATCTGTTATTTTTAGATTGTACCTTTATTAATGAGAAATTTGCTCAGTGAAGATTTTGAACAGAGCTTATATAGCACAGTCAGATGGGACCCCCATATATACCATTTACCAGTGGTATAAATAGCAGTTTGGTTTTTTTCTTTTTCTTTACTGACTGCATCAGCTCCTGTTTGAAGTACTCACAGTAACTGTATAAAAATACAGAAGTTGTCAGAGGTGTGTCTGAAACATCAGATGATCTTATTCAGATATGAATAAATTTTTAATATTAGAGGTAGAATTATTTCCTCTAAAGCCAAGTTTGTGAATAGCCATTGTATCCTCAGCGGTCTGAATACTTTAAACTTCGAAGGAAATTAAAAACCTTATCAGAATTTGAAGTTTTGGCCTATCACTACCTCTTCATAAGAGCAAATTCAGATTTAGTAAAATCATTGTGCTTAATAATAGCATGGAAGATGTCTTTGTCGCTTCTGAGGCAGTAGGATAGGAGTGAGCTGTGCTGCTGGTTGCAAAAGCCATGCATTTGCTTTGTGTGTGTTTGGAACACAAGCATCGTGTCTGTGATGTGATAAGACTAATACGCAATTCTCCTTATTTCACGTAGTTCTAGGCTATTACTGCCTACCAAATAGAGGAGGTCACTGCGATTTCATTGGTATGGCGCCAGTCAGTGAAATTTAGTTGTTTGGGAAAACATTTTGCTCTGCATTTGGTTTTGCTCAAAAATAATTGGGAACTGCCAATTCTAAAGCGAAAGGGCCTGTGTTCTTTTATTGAGGATTCTCTATAATTTTATTTCAGTAAAGGAGTAAGTTAATGAGTGTTTTATGCAATCCACAGTTGTGAAGTTAAAAATGAAATTCTAATCTAAAGTGTGTAAAAGCAAACACACACTGGAGATTCAATCCTTCAGATGAAAACTGTTATCACTGAAATGAACAAAACTGAAATTATTTTTGCTAGCATTATGACAGCTTTTTGCCCTTTGCGGGATTTCTGAAATACATACAATAAGGCAAATAGTTGTACAACATTTTTTGTATAAAACTCTAACAACACTTTAAAAATATGCATGACTCACTCTGACCTTTTCATCTCACACACGTGTTATAACCATGATTAGATGAACAAACTCAGATACAGAGACGTAGTTTGAGAATAGTGGTGGAAATGGCCAGAAAGACAGGGTTTTGAAACATCAGTGGCATTTGCCACCGGCACATTGCCACCAAAGATGAGGAAAAGGCCGAGGTACTTAATGCCTTCTTTGCCTCAGTCTTTAATAGTGAGACCAGTTATCCTCAGGGTACTCAGCCCCCTGAGCTGGAAGACAGGGACGGAGAGCAGAATATACCCCCCATAATCCAGGAGGAAGTAGTTAATGACCTGCTATGCCACCTGGACACTCACAAGTCTATGGGACCAGATGGGATCCATCTGAGAGTACGGAGGGAGCTGGTGGAGGAGTTTGCCAAGCCACTCTCCATCATTTATCAGCAGTCCTGGTCAACAGGGGAGGTCCCAGAGGACTGGAGGCTTGCCAATGTGGCGCCCATTTACAAGAAGGGTTGGAAAGAGGATCCAGGGAACTACAGACCTGTCAGCCTGACCTTGGTACCGGGGAAGATTATGGAGCGGTTCATCTTGAGTGTGCTCACACGGCATGTGCAGGACAACCAGGGGATCAGGACCAGCCAGCATGATTTCATGAAAGGCAGGTCCTGCTTGACCAACCTGATCTCCTTCTATGACCAGGTGACCTGCCTAGTGGATGAGGGAAAGGCTGTGGATGTTGTCTGCCTGGACTTCAGCAAGGCCTTTGACACCGTCTCTCACAGCATACTCCTTGAGAAGCTGGCATCTCATGGCTTAGACAGGTGTACTCTTCACTGGGTAATAAACTGGCTGGATGGACGAGCCCAGAGAGTTGTGGTGAATGGAGTTAAATCCAGTTAGTGGCCAGCCACAAGTGGTGTTCCCCAGGGCTCAGTATTGGGGCTAGTTCTCTTTAATATCTTTGTCAATGATCTGGACAAGGGGATTGAGTGCACCCTCAGCAAGTTTGCAGATGACACCAAGTTGGGAGGCAGGGTCGATCTGCTTGAGGGTAGGGAGGCTCTACAGAGGGATCTGGACAGGCTGGATCCATGGGCCGAGGCCAATTGTATGAAGTTCAACAAGGCCAAGTGCCGGGTCCTGCACTTGGGTCACAGCAACTCCATGCAGCGCTACAGGCTTGGGGAAGAGTGGCTGGAAAGCTGCCCAGCAGAGAAAGACCTGGGCGTGCTGGTTGACAGCCGGCTGAATGTGAGCCAGCAGTGTGCCCAGGTGGCCAAGAAGGCCAACGGCATCCTGGCCTGTATCAGAAATAGTGTGGCCAGCAGGAGCAGGGAAGTGATCGTCCCCCTGTACTGGGCACTGGTGAGGCTGCACCTTGAGTACTGTGTTCAGTTTTGGGCCCCTCACTACAGGAAAGACATTGAGGTGCTGGAGCGTGTCCAGAGAAGGGCAACCAAGTTGGTGAGGGGCCTTGAGCACAAGTCTTATGAGGAGCGGCTGAGGGAACTGGGGTTGTTTAGTCTGGAGAAAAGGAGTCTGAGGGGAGACCTTATCACTCCCTACAACTACCTGAAAAGAGGTTGTAGCGAGGTGGGTACTGGTCTCTTCTCCAGCTAACAACTGATAGGACAAGAGAAAATGGCCTCAAGTTGCAGCAAGGGAGATTTAGGTTAGATACTAGGAAAAATTTCTTTACTGAGAGGGTTGTCAGACATTGGAATAGGCTGCCCAGGGAAGTGGTGGAGTCACCATCCCTGGGGGTGTTAAAAAAATGTGTAGATGTGGCACTTCAGGACATGGTTTAGTAGGCATGGTGGTGTTGGGTTGACGGTTGGACTCGATGATCTTAAAGGTCTTTTCCAACCTAAACGATTCTATGATTCTATGAAAGATTCTTGTGTCTTTGTGTCACTTTACAAGGAAGATGGATTTTGATTTTGCAGATATTCATGCAGAAGGGTTTGTGATAATGTTCTACTTAATATTGAAGAAGACTGCATTGTTAACCCAAGCAGGTAAACCCAATGTGTCACAGCCCTTCTGGAATGATCTGACTTGCTTGAAAATCAGAAGAGCTTTGCTATAGAAATACAATAGTCTCTTTATTGTCTCCTGTTTTTTGTTAGGTTTCATGGCTTCTAAATTTTTCTCTTTAACTATGAGGTCTAGGATTGGCAAGGGTTGGGGGTGTGGTTATTTTTGCTTTGTTTTGTTTTAAATAAAATCTCAGATTCTGCCATGATTACGCACTTCCTGAAGCTGGCTGTCTGCAAAATACTAACCACTGTTGTGACATGGCAACTCTGGCAGAAGGAGGAAACCCTCCGCTGTGAAGACCCTGGGGCCAGAGGAGATGCTGAGCACTACCTAGAGCTCTTCTCTGGCTGGGAATGAAAGTGCTCCTCCAGGACAGAAACAGGGGGAATATTGCTCCTAATAAATGGAAGGAGTTGCAGGAAACAAAATGACATCTGAATCTTTTCAGCAGCATTATTGTACACACAACAGTTGACAGGCCTCCAAAAAGTAAAGCAAATATTTCAGAAGTCTCACTGTACATGTTATCTGCTCCTCTATGGATGGAAGATAGATTAACTAAAGTGAGTTCTTCCAGTTTGCAATTCTCCCATGACTAGATAAATAACAATAATAAAATTAAAAGCAGTGCTGCCCTGGGGACAGTAAGTCTCTCAAGATTACTAGTTTGTATTTTTACTGCGTCAGCAAGGATGTAGATTTGTAAATATCCCAGACTACCCAAAAGGGCAATAAGTTATTCATCTTTTGTTGTTTTCTTACGTAATATACTTCCTTATTTTCAGTAGAGAAGGAAATATAATGCTGAGAACCAGTGCTAGAAGTTGCCTACTCAGAGTCTTTCTCATAAATACAAGTGAGTCAGAAGTTGCCAATTTGTTCAGGAAAAGCTATGTAACACCACCACACAGAGATGAAAGAAATGTATTTTCTTAAGGATGCCTTGTACTACCAGAGTTTTAAAGGCTGATTAATTATAAAGGTCAGAAGTTAATGTTTGTTTTCAGGATAAAAACTCTGCTTTGGGAAAAACTTGAGTCATTTACTGTAGGCAGTGAAGACTTGGATTACATTAATTTATAGTTTGTATTCTGCCATACATTGTTGTGAAAAATGCCTCCAAAATGCTATTATGTTGAAATGATAGTGTCATAGGAAAGCATGTGTAATGAAGTCTGTGCTAAAGGATGTAGGTATCATTCTGGCCTCATTAAAGTAAAAGAGTTTCACTGTAGGCCTCAGTGAAGTTATGATTTCCACCCACCCCATCTCTACTAGACAGCTACCAGTCTTAAACTGACAGATCTGGCTGGGGCTTCCAGTAAAATCTTTCTCAATTGCTAGCTAAATTGCTTCTTTATGTGTCTTATTTCTACCATCATGTTAGCTGTAGTATCCAGGAAGCTTTTCAGCTGACTGGCTGCTGAAATGCTTATTTCATGCCTACAGGACTCCATGGGCACAGTTTAGTTGCCTAAACTTCGCTATTTAATGCTGTTTGGACTGCTCTGATGTATCTGAAGCACTTGGGCAAAAGAGAGAAGGTCTTGGAAGATGCAAGAATACATGTGAATTCAGTTCAATGAGCCCTCAGTTAAAGAGTGTGGCTAATGTATGAGGATATTAAAACACTATCCTGCAAAAATGTGCAATTTCAGTAAAGCCTTTGTGTTTTATTTTGCCTTTCTTGGTTTAGAGTCTTTCAAATATTTGTTTTGAAAGTATATTTTTCTTTTAAAATGAACACAGTTATAGCAAATAAAAATGGGATTTAAAGTCTATACATAATATTGAACTCATGGAAGACGAATTCTGTTTTTTAATTTTTTTAAAATAAACTTAAAATATTGACTTGGTTTCAGCGTGACCACATTTCCCACATGGTATTCTTTAGTTCAGGGCCTCAATTAACATAAATCCACCATTTGCTCAGCCCTTGACTCATGGCAATTACTGCTTTCCTACACAAATACTATGGCAAGGAGATTTCTTTTGGAGTAATTTTCTTAAACCTTCTTCCAATCTGAAGGAGGGATGGGATTTAAAAGGCGCTGTTTTCCTTTGTGTCTTGTCAAGTTTGAAGACAGTAGTTTGAGCCAGAACATTGACCCATGGCATTGTCAGACCTCTGACTCCTCCCCAGCATTGTGTTAGTAACCTGGACTTCTGGCAAAGAGCTGTAGACTCCAGGGGCTGCCGGATGGTAGCTGAAGATTAAAAACAAATCCTCAAGTGATATTGAAGCTCCCGTCTCCAACATCTTTAGCTCCTACGCAACTCTGAGCGCTTGGGCTTTAACTAGGTGGAATGAGTCCTGTTGTCAGAAAGTGAACAGCATGCCAGAATAGGTCTGCTCTGGATAATGACATTTCTTCTCATTTTATGGCCTTGGTGTGAAGTTCTGATGCCATTTAGTAATAATTTTGCCTTGAACTGAACAGATGCAAGACTTGCTTTTATTTTTTCTCTTGAAACTGGAGCTATGTTGGCTTATCTATATTGCTGTTATAGAAACTTTTGTCAGCCTTTTGCCAAGATAAATAATTCTCTTAGTAACATAAATTGAAAAGATTTCATCTCATTCTGAGTCTAAATAATCTACTGATCTGTTTATCTAATCAGCCCACTTTCTTTCTAATCTGTTACATTGACATCTGAATTTGAGTCTGTTATATGATAGATTAAACCTAATCAAATTGTCCTCTAACACTTTGGTATTCTTCTCAAACTTCCCTCTCTGTTTCTTACCTGCACAAGATGTTTCAGAGTGGAGATTTAAACTATCCCAGACTGGCTTATATTATTTTTTTATTCAAGCTACAGGTTTCCAAACTGTGGCCTATTTTAAGCAAATTCTCTCTTTAGTAAATATCTCTGAAAAATCAAGTTACCTTTTGATCAGTGCTTTCAACCAGTGATGCTGTTTTGTGGAAGTGCTAGCATTATTAAGTATTATATCCAGATGTTTATATTTAAAATCATTCTTCTTATCTCATTGATTTTATCTGTAAAAATCAGAAATACAGCACTCAATTCAATTTTTGGGGGAGAGGCAAAGTTATAAAAGCACAACAAAACAGAAAGAAATGCAGTTTACAGTTAAAAAGTTCAGTTTTCTCAGTGTAGTTTTATCATACATTATTCAGACTTTGTCAAACTTTTAGCTAAAGTATGTTAACTGAAGTGACCTAGAGTTATTGTTCAATAGATACAATCATTCTTATTGTCTGTTTCTTATTGTGTGGGGCTTTTTATTTGTTAGGTTAGACATGTTAGGTTCTTTGTTTCTGCCTACTTTTCTGTTTACCATGTTAGAGAGACTGTCCCCCTACAAGTTACTCGCATAAGTAATCACATTTTAATCCCTCTAAACTGCTAGAATCCCATTATATTCAAAAGTTTTCTGAGTCTATGGGTTTTATTCTGATTTTATTTTTCTGAGTAAGTAGAATATCTTCATGAAGAAAGGATAGCTCTCCGATTAAGATATGGTGTAAATATCGCTGTAATTCAACTAGCCGCTGTAATATGTTCTTGCATCATCCTCAGTCAAGTCTGTTTCTTTTTTTGGAAGAACTAGAAGATCTTTTTTCTGCTTTAAAAAAGAAAAGGTAAGGGCTTTACATTCTTTTTTCCCAGTTTTCTGTGACACCTCTGTAGGAATCTGTATATCCTGGCTTCTAATCCCTCAGAAAAGGGGGAAATGATCCACTGAGGTAGTGGTAGTAACTTCAGAGAATGAGCCCCTAGAACATTTTAACTGAGAAAACAATACTTTCTTTATTTCTGCTTGAAAGAGTTCAATCACAGCCTGGATACTTGCAGCTGTATTTGATGTTCTTCATGTGCCTATATCTATTTTTTCCATATAAAAAGGAATGATAGTATTCACATGTAGGATTAATGTTAGTAAGAAATCATGAGATGGAGGGTGCCATGGAACTGAAAAATGTTCTGAGTATATTTCCAAAGTCCTGATTTTTGTGTTTTTCCCCTTAGATATGAGTGAATTTCCTGACTAAATTGTAACTGGGTCAATGAGTAGATAATTTATTCACAGACTACAAGTATTTTTTTAGAGTTGTTGTTTTCACTGTTTTTCTTCTTGTTTATCATTGGATATATTTAATGATATTGTGATATGTTCAGCTAATTTCCATTGCCTACCAGGTATGGCTTAGTTAACTACCATGTGTATAGAAACCAGGGAGCAGGTCTTGCAAGGTTCTGTATGGTGTAAATTTTCCTTGACACCAGTAAAGTTCAGCACTTTCATTGCCTCCCAGGACTGTAATGGAAGATATGAAAATATTTTATTGCTCCATTTTAATATTTATAGTTTTGCCTTTCATGTGATGGGATTTGAAACCACACTATAAAGCGACAATGAAATGTGAAACTTCCAAGAGTTTGATTTTTGTATTGAAGGCATCATAGTGTTCCTGTTGAGAAAAGTGGTAATGTGCTGCAATTAGTAACTGAGCTGCAAAGAAGCAGCAGAATTATTCTTCTGAATACAGAATACTCATAAAAAATATACAGTTCAAGGAGTTTTTATTGGTTGGCAGCCACAGAACTTCATTTTGCCTGGATCAGAACTATGTTGGCTTTCTGGTATTTTTCCTTAATACTCTTTAACAGTTCAGATTAATCTAATTTTGATGTTTAATATTCCTTTGTTTAAATAGTATCTAGTTTTAAGAAAAATATTTTAAAGGGTATAATTGCACCCTCAGGTTTACATTAACGTCCTGTGAAATAAGATACATGCTAGATTAGTACTGATCAGAAATTAACTACTACCATGAGGCCTCTGTGTTTCATCTTGCATTGTTAACCTGCAAAAAGGGTGAAATTCAGGAAAACATCTAACTTCCCCCTCTTCTTACCAACACAGAATTTGTAATACTTGCAGCAAACCTGATGCCATTTCAATGCAAAAACTGAAAAGGAATATTACGTTTACTGGGATTAATAGCAGAATGAAATAATCTCTGTTGAAAAGCTACACATGAAAGCAAAAAGCCTGCATCTTCAAAAGCACTGAATATAATACCCTTCTGTCCAGCCTGTAGGATTTCTTCCTGGAGTCTCACCACACCCTGTGACAAAAATCCGGACACTGAGATATCATATGAAGAATCAGAGTCTAGTTTTGTGCCTGGTCACTTTATTCTGAGGCCACATAAGTCATCAATTAGCTTATTTGCTACTGGCTGTATATTTGTAGTCACAGCATATCCTATCCAGCAACTGACCAAACCTTACTTGCGAAAACTGCCTTCTCCCACTCCCCTTCCTCCCATCCCCTAAACTAAATAATGCTTTTCCAGGATGTTAGAAAATATTTCTGAGTTATTGGAGGAGAGTTTTGGAGTACAATCAAAGCCAAACAGGAAATATTGAATCTACTTTGGTTTTGTCAAACAGATGTTTCAATTTTTTGCCTGAAATCACAAAGGAACTTAGGTGCCATTCCCAAGGTAAGACGTAAGATAGGTTTATCTCCTATAACTTGTTAGGCAGTATACAGGCCAGAGCAGACATCTGAATACAAGCATGTGAGGAAAGTGTTCCAATTTCCAGATTTTAGAGTAATACAACACTGCTGCTTCTTCTATTAGTATTCCTCCACTATTCAGTGATTTAGAATTTGATTTTTATTTTCTAAGAATAGCTTCCAAATTACTATTCCAACTGCTTTATTCAAACTTGAGTTAATGATGAACACTGTACCCTTTCCATAGGTGATATTGTTAGATAAAGAAGTTTTATCCTGCCTTTCATCCTCTCCCAAAATTTTGGGGAAAGTGAATGACACTAATATGTTTTCCTGTATGTTCATGACAAAATAGAAAAAATGATCATCCAAGCCTGGATCTGTTTGGTAAATACACTCAATATTTTCCTTTCTGTGCCCTCAGAAAAGAACTATATATATATATATATATTAAAAAAAAAAGAGTAGGCTGAGAAGCTGATTTTACATTATTACACATGTGCAATTTCCATTGGAAACCATAGTAAATTTTCATGTAATGGAGTTTAAAAACAAAATTAAAACCATTCAAAAGTAATTTCTCTATAGCAAGCTGTAAGTCCTCTACTTTTCCCACAATGTATATGAAAATTCTTTGTAATTTTGTATGAAATGAGTCCTTTCAAACAAAGCTGTATTTTTTTGGATCTCATGTAAATTACATTATAATATGTTTTTAATTGGAGAAAGAAAGGTAATGGCAGACTTACTGTGTTATGCAAACCAGACCTTTTAAACATGCAGAATAATTTATAGTAACTTGAACTTTTTAAAGTGTAAAAGGATCCCTTGCTTCTTATTTGAGCTTATTGAAGAGGTCAATATTTGTAAAGCCTGTTATAGTGGACTAAAGGCTCCTCTGAGAAGAATTATTTTTTCCCTCAGTTTTGGCCTCTCTTGTTTCATTAACTGGTCTTAGTCCTTGAAGCTGCATCTTTTACTCATAATAACACTTCTACATAGGAACTCCATATGCTTCACAAACAATAATTGATTTAGCTCTGCAATATTTCAATGAGGACTGCAGTTGATGGGTGGGAATCATGTTCAAGGAGACCTGGCATAATCACCGAAGAACTGTGTCTGATCCTCCGGCATAAGATGTAGGTCTCTCAAACCCCAGCCCTGTTCCTTAGCCACAGATTAAGGAACAGATAAGATGATGGTAGGTATTATAATGTGTTTACAGTGTTAAGCTCAGTAGGACGTAGAAGGTTGTATGTTAGTGTAACTTCTATAGTTTTATGGGGGTGTCTTCAACACTTTCGACTTACAATACTACCATAGTAGAAATATTCAGTGTGACTAATATTTATATTTCATTCTGCATTCTAATTTTCAACTTCATATCAGTCTCTTGAAAAAGGCATGTTTCTGCCTGATTTCTTCATCTGAGAAACATAAGCAGATACTTAATTCTTGTACTAAGACAGAGGTATGGAAGGGTATTAAATGTTTTGAAGATAAAAATCACTGCATTCTTCCATCCCTAACTGATTTGCTCAACAGACTATTCCACAGAGACTAAAATACTAATTTTTTACATTACTTTTATAAAGTAATTTCTTGCTCTTTTAAAATAATACTGCTCTTGGTTTAAGTATTACTGACTCAAACAAACTGATGAAAATGAATTTGTCGTGGATACTCTGTTGCTAAACAGGCTAAGCTCTTTGTGAGTTCAAAGGCTAAACAAGTGCCAGAATGAAATTTAAACTTGTCTCTGTTAAACATCTGTGCTCTCAGAGTTACCAGTGATGTGTCCCTTTGACCTGTTTCATTTGAACTTTGCTGGAAGTGAATTTTCAAACTACTAAATCTAACTTCAGGGTGTGAATCACTGCTGGGTGATGATAGGTAATTGGATGGTGAACTCACAAGCGGCATGAGAGTACCGGAGCTCCTATGTTCTCAAAGGAAAAAACCAAAAAATTGTAAATGCAAGTTGGGAATGGGTGAGGGTGGAGTTTCTCTTTATTATAAAGAAAGCAGATTTTGCAGTGTGTTTGTTTTATGACAGTTAGTTTTTATATCAACCTATCAAATATTTTTACATATCATGTAGTAATATATGTGATGATAACACAGAAAGATATGGGGGTGGATGAAACATTCTTATTTGTAGCATGCAAATAAACCTATTTAAGCAGAAATTTTGAGCAGAATAAGCAGGAGCTTATTCTGCTATTGCAGGACTTGTAACATTCAAGAAGCATTAGGACTTCTGGATGGCTAGACCTGGGAGAGGGCAATCCTTGCCCACAGGCTACTTGGCAGCTCATCAGTTCTTGTGTACCCAGTAGCTAAAAAGATACTACCTTAACCAGCAAAGCATGGGATAGATGATGTGATATGCATAGCCTCATCTTGCAAAGATGGGCTTTATTAGTTCTACTACCTTTATTTCTATATGAAAGAGGCAGGATTTGCCTCTGTGTGCTAATGAAATTTGTTTGTAAATTCTTTCTGACTAGAACTATCCCATTCTACTAATGAAATTGGTTTCACCTATATCCAATTCTGCTGATGAAATCAGTTTCACCTGTATTTTCTGAAACTTGGGAAACCACATCAGCCTTGGGTTTTCCAGCATTCTAGTCATTGTGTCAAATTCTCCTCTTGGTAACAGTCCTACTGACATGATGAGTTTGCTGGTGTTTTGAAACATATACGCTATCTACTATACATGTTTGCAATCTTGTTTCCATCTGAAATGACTTGTGTTAATTATTTTGTCCCTGATATGATACAACAGCCTTCTGCTGGGAATGTATTATCAGTGTATTTCTGTGTAGATGTAAGTTAAGTAAAGTGTGTATTGCTCCACAGGGAGAAAGATGGGTGAGAAGCGGGTGAGGTTTATTGTTGCAGTGAACTATACTAATGGGGATTCAAAACTTAGCGGAAAAGGACACTTTGGGATTCATTCAACAACATTCATAACCTTGGCACTGATCCCGGTGTATCAGTGTTGAACTGAATAAAACAAATATTGGATTGCTGAACGGAGCTGTCTGAAGTGTCTTGCATGTGTTTCTGCTTTACATGGTAAATATTTGTGGATCTGTTTTTAGTTAATGTTATTGACACAGATTAGGTGAGGAAAAGAGACCCAAACTCAAAAAACATTCAGAAGCTTGCTTAAACTATTAGTTTATCCCTTCTAATGCTCTGTGGTACTACTTCAGTATGTATTTATTTCTGTAGAAATACCAGAGTGTCTGATATGTATTTCCTAACCCTAGCACATTTAATAGCACTTCTGAGAGAAAAGCTTACTGTATGATTGATATCATATTTTACTGAAGACACAATGAAAAACAAAAGGAACAAAAAGTAATAAAACCCTTAGTGCATCTTTGAATCTTATTTCTTTAATGATGTATTGCATGATTAGAAGAATAGGAGGATGTGCAACTATTTTCTGTCTAATTAAAAAAAGATCTAAATAATGTTGCATTGAACCTCCTTTTTAGAACTTCTTTTTTTTTTCTTTTTTTTTCTGAAGAAGTCCATTGCGCTCTGGTTCCTGAATATTAAGTCAGTGCAGGTTTTCCCATCATGGAAGCCCATCTGTACAGCTTTTCAGCCAGTAACTATGTGTTCTTTTATAACTGAAACAAAAGGGTTTCAGCAGCACCACACTTTCTGTTACCATCACCCCCACACAGGCACACTGGGCTGTGATAGCATTTGGCAGTTTTTTCAGATGTTTCTTCATAATTACTTGTGCCTGTTTTCTTTCTCATGTTTGCCTCTGTGAGAATGGCTTACAACTATGTTTATAGGAACAATGCTCTGTAGAAAAGACCCCCAAATAATGTAAATGTTATGTTACTAATTTATTAGCTGCTATTGTGAATTTGGAGATAGAGTTTTATTAGGAGCACTTGTGCAAATAGTCATGGTTCATAATATGAAGCCTGAAACACGGTGTCTTTAAAGCCCCTAAATCTAAGCGGCACTAGTCAGCCTGTCATTGCAGACCGTCCTTGGTAGGTTTGACAGCAAGTGGCTGTTAAAATTTTCTTACTGTGGACAATAAGTAGGCTAATAAAAACACTCACCTCAGCCCATGCTGAAGTTGTACACTGTGTTGCCAGTACAGAAAAGCAAAAGCAGCAAAAAATTGTCATCTCAAACACTAAGCAGAGACCAACATTTAGTGTGTCCTGCCCTACTTTCCTCAGCAGTCTCTGTGCAGCTGTGAAATCAGCACTGTTGGAGTGGTAGTCCCACCTGGACACCAGTGCCCGTGAATAGTTCACAAGGAGATTTGCAAAAGGTAGAAGTAGATATCCTTTCTCTGTCTCTGGGCTTTCTCTGCAGCAGCTGTTGTTGATAAGACACTGCTGTGTTCATGGAGGTCGAATGAGCATTACAGGTGATGGCTGGACATCTCTCTGGAGGGATGTACACAAGAGGAGTGTTGAAATATGACCTCTCCATTACTGTAGCTTCTGTCTGAGAGTCTAAAAATAATCCCTTTTCAATCTTCTATGTTGTGAAACATGCAGTCAATACATGAGCTGGTCAGAGAGCTGTCAGCCTATGTCTCACTTCAATTGTTTCCTTGTAACTAAAAAAAGAAAATCACAAACCATCTAATTTTATGTCTTAAGTGGAAAGACTCTTCCTTTTATATTGCTTTCTCAGTTGAAAATATGCAGCAAAATATATAATAATAAATAGACATCAAAACAGCCTGAATGCACTTCTTTCTCTACCAAGAATATTGGAGCAAATATATAGTAGAGGGAAGTCGTATTAGAAGGTGCTCATGTAAGAGTAAATATTGAATTGAAACCGTATTTCCATTCCCCACCTTGCTAAAGCTGCTAATGATAAATACCTGGTAAGCTTCCCTGCTATTACATTCAGAATTCTTTGCTTTATATCTATATTTGATAAAATATGATGTCCTGCGGTTTAAAATCTAGGAACCAAGTGTCCTGGGAGACATGCATTTTTCTGGAACAGAATACAAGCAATAAATCACAGGAAAGGAAGTCTCTGGAGTAGAAGAAGATAAAGCTCATGAGGAGAAACAAACAAATGTGGTAGGCATATGTGGCTATCTATACACATTCACAAAACTTAACCTCATCCAGCTTTGGTCTCCTTAGTGGAAAACTTGCTGAAATGAAAGCTAAATTTAAAGTTCATTTGGATGTGTGTGATATTGCACCTTTAAAAGATGAATATTTACTGTTTCCTAAGTTTATTTGTCTTTTAATGGCATTTGTGCATTCAACACCAGGTAGAGCATACTAACAGTTTCTAGCCCTACTCAAGCTGTTATTTTTGGCATATTCTTCCACCAGTACATAATCATTTTGGCAATCAGAGTGTGGCCAGTAGTGATTCTGGCCAATGGGTGTAGCTGTGAGAATATGTAGAAGTTCATTGGCTAGGTAAAGTCCTGTCAGAATTTCCATTACACATTATGCTGCTGGTAGGGTTTTGAATATTGGTCTTTAATAGTTCCTTTTGGACTGAAAGCTGTCATGCATGAGTCTTGTGTTGTTTGCAATTAAAACCCAGTAATTTGGGATCTGAAATACCACGTTTCATGATTCAAGTTGCATTTGTACCTACACAATCTGAATTCTTTTTTTGTAGATACAGGTTTTGGTTTTGATTTGAAATTTGATTGTCTAAACCCCACTCCAACTGGCAGAGGGAGTAATAATGATTTTCCTATTCCTTTTTTTTTTTTCTTCTTTAAAACCCACCCCAAAACACCCAAAGTAATTGTAAGATCAAATTGGAAACCTCAGTAAATGCAGTTTCCAAGTGATTAGTGTGTGAGGAGGCCATTCATAGAGATATCAGTCAAATGAAAAAGTTATGTGAGGAACAGTTTACTTGTTGAAGTATCTTCCCTCCTAAGGGACAACAGCGATCAGTGAAAATCAGTATCCTTTTGTATGACAAGTGGGGGATATATCCTTTCCTTCCCTTGACCCCATAGTCCCACAGCAGCAGTGGAGATCCTTGCACGCACCTCAGCTGGGCCTGAACTAAGCAGTGCTTGCCTTCAGTAAGCTGACCAGAACAGCAAGAGCTCAAGGATGCATTTGAGGCGTATATCTTCAGGGCCTGCTAAGCCTTGCAGAGATTGGCAAGGCTGTGGGAAAGCCCAGGGAGTCCCTGAAAGCCTCATTTTCATAGCACAGGATACAGACTCATGGGCTATGATGCTTTTGGCCATCAGCTTGCTTGTGACTCGTTTCTGAGGAATGGGTTGTCAGGAAGGTGGCTTTCTACCCATGGAAAAATGTATCTTCTGGTTCAGTGGTGAAATACACAGAGAGCCCTGACTTTCAGGCTCTGATGTTGGCATGTGGACCTCTAGCCCCAACACAAAGGATCACAGATGATGAGAAGCTGCATCTCTACCACAGGACTTCTTGGAAATTTTGAGTTGTACCCCACTGCTGGCTTATATACCTTGCCCTATGTGCCCCGTGTGTGGCTTTCAGTTTTGGACTTGCACCAGCGTTGTTCAAGTAGCTTGCATATGCCAGCTCTGCTGACGTCTTCTCATTTTGCCACTTGGAAATTCTCCTAGAAGGAAGCCTACAGATGCAGGCATGGCCCTAGTACTGGGAGCCTGTTGGGCAGGATTCTGGTCTCTGGCAGTCATGGCATAGTACATGCGGGGGGAGGGAGCCTGCTGGATGCGTCTTTTGGTTGCGTGCTGTTGCGTTGGGACATGAAGTCAGGTCATGAAAGGGCATAGCACATTATAAGACACACGGGCATATTAAGTTTGAGCATGCTGGAAAAAAAGAAATTGCAGCAGGTTGTGTTGACAGTTTATGTATGTTTAGGACACCAGCACATATTGTCTCCTCTTTAGCATCTCTATTTCCTTAACACAAAACCTCTGTATTTCCCTTTAAAGTAGAGTCCAGGCAAAAAGTAATAGAAACATATTGGGTGGCTGTGGGAGATGGACATGTGATACTCCACTATGGCAGTGTAAATGCAGGTCAAAGCTACTACAGCATTTCAATAACTGTAGGCACAGGTGGCGGCTGAACAGTGGTTTCCAGGTCAGCACTTGCAGAATCCTGCCTAGTTCTTTTTTTGCATCAGATGCTTAGGAAAATTTCATAGTTATTGCTAGTGAACTTAATTGCACCAGCCATTTGGTCTTAAACTGGAACAAATACCACAGCAGTCAGTTTGACAGTAAGCATTTGGCCCCACAGCATAGTGCAATAACCTAGCCATGTCAGTGGGGCAGTCAGTCAGAGGTAACTAGCCTGCATGAAAAAAAAAAGTGCAAGGCAGGAACACCAGGATACAGTTCTGGTACCAAAATGGCTCAGATAGTCTCCCATAACAGTGCATTATGCAGTGCAGATGAAGTATCTAGGCCAGGGAAGGCATTCCCACTTCCAATGTTTAGTAAATTAGTCCCTCTATGTTTTGACCAAGTGCAGGAGTGCTTAAAATGCTGCAAGTCTTTGGGGGTTTATTGAAATATTTAATCTTATAAAGTGTGCTCATTGAAGGCAGGTATTGCTGTCATCACTACAGATGCAGTTCTCATCACTACATCACTGAAAGTTTCTCCCAGGACTAGTATATGAATGTTCTGTCCTTACTTCTCTAAGCAGAGAGGCAACAGAATTCAAAACCCCTCATTCTCATCTTGGTATCTTTAGACTCTTTGCTACCACACTTTTAACAACATCACATATAAAATGAATACTCTTTGTGACAATTTTCTGTATTTGCATATTCCCAAGCTTAGATCGCACTTGGAGCTAACCTTGTACTTCAGCATCCAATCCATTTTAAATGTATTTCACAGTCTTACTTTTCTTGATCAGAAGCATCTAGCTCGAGGCATTTATACATTATTCATAAAAACACATACAAAAATTATATTGGATCAATATTCACAAACCAGCAGGGTTTCAAATAACATGTAGGCATTTAGCTCTAAGCTATTAAAGTCTGTTCCAGTTTTGAAAGAACTATTACTTTTAAATCCTCATAAATCTGTGGGAAATGATAATATTGATCCTTTTATTTTTGTCTTTCTGCACATTCAATTTGTATCCTACAGAGTGCACTATGTAACTTTTCCTGAAGCAAAAGGGACAGGATCATCTATACAGGAAACGGCTATGATATATTGCGTATATAAAATAACTTTATAGTTGGACAGTGATTAAAAATAAAATGTGCATTGAATTAATCTCATATTTCTGTGTTCCTATACATTGTCAAGAATCCCTGAGTAATGTGCTTATCAGGAATTGACAGAATATTATGCAAACATTGACTTTTTATTGCAGCTTCAATCTGGATTTATGCCAAAAAACCTCTGTTATATAGTTATTTCGAGTAACGAGAGGCATTTATAATGCATTGAAGCATGAACAAATTTTGGAGGCAACTTTTATATCTCTCTGAGGTCTTTAGTTTGCTGAGACCCTGCAGCTGAAGTCTTCCAGGCCCAAGGATTTCTACAATAGTTAGATTTCAGATTTTTTTTTACGTATTAATTAGGGATTTTTCACTGTATGGAGACATATTTTAGGCACTCCCAGTCATTTTGAGAATTGTCTAGGATTCTAGGTTGGTTCAGAACCGGAATCACAGTTTCCTGGAAAACTAAAAATTAAACACACATGCATAAAATATTCTTCTAAAGCAGAACTGTGGAAGGAGGTGGTGAAATTTCAGGTGGAGTAGAAGGTCCAAAATTTTCTTTTGAAGAAATCACAGCATGTTTTTCAGCTGCTTTTACAAGCTCCCCACAATGTTGGGAAAACAGCAGCAGTACAGGAAGAGTTTGAACACTGGTCCTTCTGAGCACCTGTGGTGTTAGAGAGTCCATTCGTTGAGCAGTTCTGGAGCCCCAAAGCTGGAAGCTAGTTTTCAGACTTTCGAGTCTCAAGCAATTTGCCAGAGGAATTGTGGAGGAATTCATCTGGCAAGCTAGAAGGAAACCAGGTACATTTATGATCAGACCTGTCTGGTTTTCATAGGAATTTTGTTGGAATTGATATATTCCTGGGAAGCAGTTGATTTCCAAGGAACTGGCATTTTTGTTTAGAAAAACATCTGTCAGAAAATACAGAGCTACCTCTACCACCGGGTTTGGCTGCCATTCTTAGAAATGGTTGGCGAAGATCTCAACATGTCTGTGTAGAGAACGTTATTGTTTTCCTTTGTAGAGATGAGTTAAGCACTGCCACAGACAAAAGATTCAGTCTCCTTTGCAACAGTCTGCTTTGACAGCCGGGTCTCCTCTGCAGCTCACATTCATGCATTTGGAAAATACAATTTTCCCCACATCTGTTACAGGGAAGACAAGCATGTTGATAGGCATTTATCTCATCATTTCAAGCAACAGCAGCAGTGGGGTTCTTTTTGAGCAGAAGAGCTGGATAACAGCTTCTTCTTCTTCCCTTTATTTGTATAAATAGTTCCAGAGATGCTGATGACTCTATGCCCTATAGCAATGACTGGTTTTGAATTTAAATCTGCTGTACAAATAAGGGCAAGTGCTATTCTCTTTTAATACAGTTCTCATTTTTAACGACACAATTCTGGGCAGAAAGAGAATGAATTTAGTATTGCTTCAATTTGGGCCTAGGCTGGAAAGATAGGATGGCCTCCTTCTTTTCTTGGTAATTCTATTATCAGCTCTGTTGATGACTACAGACGTTGCTTTTTATCCTCAACACAGCTTTAGTAATATCTAGACAAATTTGAAATTATTTACAGCAAAAATTGTCTAGGTTACAAGGTCTTTAGGGTAGTACCTATATAATTTTAGTGTGTATACACTTGGGTACTTGCGATGTTCAAATAGAAAATAATGCATCTGTAATGATATGCAGGTGATATATCTGTATGTGGCATGTATTGGGTTTGTGTGGCAAGGTTTTGGTAGCGGGGGGGTTACAGGAGTGGCTTCTGTGAGAAGCTGCTAGAAACTTGCCCTACGTCTGACAGAGCTAGTGTCAGCCAGCTCTAAGACAGACCCGCCGCTGGCCAAGGCTGAGCCCATCAGCGACAGTTGTAGTGCCTCTGGGACAACATATTTAAGAAGGGGGAAAAAGTTGCTGGGACACAGAAACTGCAGCAGGAGACAGGAGTGAGAACATGTGAGAGAAACAGCCCTGCAGACACCAAGGTCAGTGAAGCAGGAGGGGGAGGAGGTGCTCCAGGTGCCGGAGCAGAGATTCCCCTGCAGCCCATGGGAAAGACCACGGTGAGGCAGGCTGTCCCCCTGCAGCCCACAGAGGTCCACAGTGGAGCAGATATCCACCTGCAGCCTGTGGAGGACCCCACGCCGGAGCAGGTGGGTGCCCGAAGGAGATTGTGACCCCGTGGGAAGCCCACGCTGGAGCAGGCTGCTGGCAGTACCTGTGGACCCGTGGAGAGAGAAGCCCACGCTGGAGCAGGTTTGCTGGCAGGACTTGTGACCCCGTGGGGACCCACGCTGGAGCAGTCTGTGCCTGAAGGACTGCAGCCCACGGAAGGGACTCATGCTGGAGCAGTTCGTGAAGAACTGCAGCCCATTGGAAGGACTCATGTTGGAGAAGTTCGTGGAGGACTGTCTCCTGTGGGAGGGACCCCGCAGTGGAGCAGGGGAAGAGTGTGAGGAGTCCTGTCCCTGAGGAGGAAGGAGCGGCAGAGACAACGTGTGATGAACTGACCGTAACCCCCATTCCCCGTCTCCCTGCGCCGCTGGAGGGGGTAGGTAGAGAATCCGGGAGTGAAGCTGTGCCTGGGAAGAAGGGATGGGTGGAAGGAAGGTGTTTTGAGATTTGGTTTTATTTCTCATTACCCTACTGTGGTTGATTGGGAATAAATTAAGTTAATTTTCCCCAAGTCGAGTCTATTTTGCACGTGATGGTAATTGGTGAGTGATCTCTCCCTGTCCTTATCTTGACCCACGAGCCTCTCGTTATATTTTCTCTCCCCTGTCCAGCTGAGAAGGGGAGTGATAGAATGGCTTTGGTGGGCACGTGGCATCCAGCCGGGGTCAACCTACCTCATGGTATCACAGCAGATTAAGTGTCAAAATTCTGTGCTCTCCCTTTAGAACAAAACCCAGTGTAAATACTTCATTGCAGAACTGACTGGTCACAAACTGAAGTTCTATATCGAATTCCTGTAAAAAAGACATAATGGTTTTTGGCATTGGAAATTCAAATGCCTGGCAGATGGACTGTGTTCAGTTTACAAGCAAAAAGATGAGTATTTTCTTAATTGCCAGTAGTGCAACTGAGGCTAGTGCCTGAAATTCAAGAAGAGTATATTTGGTCACATGCCCGCAGTCATAGAGATGCTGCATTTAGAATTAAAATAGGGAATATTTTATGTACAACTAGATGGAAAACATTGTTTTCTGTTACAATTAAGGAAACATTAATTGCTTTTCTTTTGTCTTATTGGTTTAAGTAAGTGAGAACCGAAATTCAAATGGTGAGGAGATCAACTGCTCAGTTGGATCAACTACCTGCCTGACCACTACCTTCTTCAGAGATTAACACTGCATTTTGACACTGACATACTCATAATTTCCAGTTCTGCTGGTGGATGAGGCTGGTTTTCATAGTATCTCAGGAGTTTTTTCCTGATAGGAATAGATAAGGAATACTTCAGGCTAAATTTGATCTAGTTAAAAAAGTAACTGCATTTTTCTCACAGAATAGTACAGGCTTTTTTCAGAAATATCTTCTCCCTTGATAAATACTGCTTTCATTTCTTTTTTTTTTATTGGGAAACTACAGTAAAATGTACAGAAAGGAGTTTGTGTTTTTTTGTGTTTTTTCGTTTTAAATCCCTACATCTCCAGTTTTGAATTTTGTTTTCCCTTTCTCCCTCATTTGGCTGTGGAATAAAAAAAAAAAAAGTATGTCATCTGGGACTTTCATGTATATGTTGCCTTTTATTCTAACTTTTCAAAACTTTGTCAAGCTTAGAAAAATAATTATGGGAAAAAGAAAAAAAAAGTTTTGAAACTTTGCCACTGTGTACTTAAAGTATGGAGATATTTTGAAAAAACAAAGGGAAGAGGGGAAGTATGAACATTATTATTTTTATTGTAGCTAGTATCAAAGCAAAGGGGGAACAACACAACCTTAAGAATCTGATATTTAAATGTTTGTGATTTCAATGTCTTGTAATTTTTTTCAAACTCTTGTCTGGAAAACAATACATAGCTTTAAAGTTTGCAAGTATTTGCTGAATGGTTTTGCAATAACTTAATGAGCTATAGAAGAACAGGAACCATTTTAAGATCATTAGGTATGAGCTTAACTTGGTCACCTTCTAAATGCTGTCAGGTCCAATTCTTCAAGGACCAGAAAGTACTCAGCAGTGACCGCTCAGTAATGTAGCTCCATTTATATCAATTAAGCTATAGGAATCTACCCCAGCTGTTGATCTGACCTACATTTAGTGCCTGTCACTAACAGCTATGAGCAGGTTTTATTCTTGTTATCACTGAAGAACCTCACAGTTAAATTAAATTAGGTGTAACATAGAACACCCAAGAAAAGAAATTACTTCCGTGACTGAAAACTTAGCCAAATAATGGCTTACGAGCCATTAAATAAATTATATTTGGCTTCATAGCAGGACAGAACAAAGAGAGAAATAATTCAAATTTATTTCTGCCAGACAGTCTCAAAAATTTTGAAGACACAGGGTTTTTTTCTTTTTTTACAAGAGAAGACCACAAAGAACTGTGTACTTGCCCATGTCTCTTTTTAAGCAGCCTATTAATGTGGTGTACTGACACTTGATACAGCTTTTGAAGTGGTGTTAGCTGCATACTTGGGACGAGAAAAGCTTTTTCAGTATCTTATTCTGTTTTGCAAAATGCAAATTATTTTCACTGAGGAGTCAAGGACTTCTGTGTTTTGTTTTTCACAGAGATATGTTTGCTCACCTAACCTGACAATTTTTTTTTTTTTAGTTCAGTTTCTAAAGCTACCTCATAACTAGTCTTAAAAAAATTCTGTCCACAGTTAGGTCCTGCAACGTAGAGTACTAGGAATGTGACATATTATTATGAACTTAAATAGAAAATGAATGTGCAGTAGTCAATATCGACCACTTACATAGTGCTTAGTTTTGAATAGAAAAGGTTTCCCTTAAGACACAGAAATGAAAATGTTATTGAAATTGTTGACGTTCCCATCGTATTTTTAAGAACTATGGATCAAAAGGTGAAAGCATCCATAAAACTCATGCAAAATGGTAACATCTTTCACAAAATTTCAATACCAGTAAATCTTATCTCTTCCTGCAGAATCCACCGAGGCCATCTTCCCATGCAGAGCTAGCTCCACTACAGTGCAAAAGCAGTATTCTGTATATTTTAACTCCACCCCACACTGAAGTCCCTTAGTGCAGTATTCTTTGGCTGTCATTCACTAACCAGAAGCCAAATCATGTGTGTTTGTGTAACTTGGTAAAAGAGAACTTTTAAATTCTATTCAGTTTAAAGGAGCTTCTGCTTCTAGGTCAGACAGACAATAACTTTTCTCTTTATTGTAAAGCCTTACGTGCTGGATCAGTAATTCTAAGCCATCTGAACAATAATATCTGAACATTATGGTATCATTTATGTATTCCCAAGGAACTAAAATGATTGCCTGAAGTATATTTTTCAGTCAGTCTTCAGTGAGGTCAGGTTTTTTTCCCTGAATAATTCTCCCTTGAAAATTTGAGGCAACATAAATGAATTGCATATGTAAAGACTCAGATTCACATGTCAACTTATCTCAGCAACCACTTAAATCTCTGTTCACTATCCAGCTATGGATATACAAATGTAAGAATTCATTTGTCAATGCAGATGACTCACGAAAAGTGCGCTACCGTCTTGAAGTTATACATAATTATTTTTGCACTAACTTTCTAAAAGTAATAAGCTTGTATATGATTATTTCAGCAATCACTTGCTAGCACTTCTAAATTAAATACTCATGTTTAATACAACTCAGGTGTGCTTTACATCTTGCGTGAAATAGATGGTCATCTTTCCCAGGCAGAAATGTCTAGGTTATTCCTACACCATATAGGAAAGAAGCTTTAAACCCCTATGAAATTCCATTCTTTTTTATCAGTGATGCCTCACCATGTCAGTCTGGCATGTGATCAGGTTATGAAGTAGAAAACTGAGGAGACCCAAAAGGTGATTACAAGGTATCTGTATCCATGTTGTTGAAAAAGGTTTTCCATGGATTACATTTTACCTAGCCTTAAAATCTGCCTCTGACTGAACAACAAAAAGCAGAGCTTCTGGACTTTGAGGCTACAAGCCAATCTGATAACTCAGAGTTTTACTCTGTAGGAAAACTGAGATTGATCAGCTATTGCAATTTAAAACACATCCCATGTTTTGCTACTTAAGAATGGGCCCCCAAAACATGTCACTAGAAAATAAGAAAAATTGATTCTGAAATAGCTACCATCAATGCCTAGGGGGAAAAAACCCAACAAACAAACATCTCAGATCTTGCAGTCATGTCTAGAGAGGTAAAACAGGGTTTCTAGTCCATTAAAATTTTGCTTAGATGTTTTTAGTCTGAACTGGATGGATGCCAGGATTTTTCTGATTTCTGGTAGAAATTAGCCAGAATTTCCAAGCAAACTTTGTTTTGGAAACATCAGACCATGCATGGTCTTCCCTAAAGGAAAGTAGTTATACACTGGCTATCCAGCTATGTGCTGCAATTGCTCTATTAAACTGGCAGGCTTGTCCGGTTTATCTCTGTGAATGTCATTTTCAATGGGCAGTAGGAGGAGGTCCTAAAATCTTTCACCTCAAGTCCTGGGTGACTTCATTTGAGCAGAATTTGCAGCATGTCCACTGTCAAGCAAGAATTCTCACTCCCCAGGGCTACAGAGCTTCAGGCTGGTCCTGGGTTTTCCAGGCTCTGAATCTTAGCTCTGCAACAGGTAGCCCCAAGTGTAATAACCTGTGAAAAATAAAAGGAAAGCAGGGAAGAAGGAGTGGGCTGCCCAAGAGCCCAGGAGTAGGCTGGGCAAAGGTTTACTTGGGCCCTGTCCTGAATCCAGTGTCCCTTAAGTCTTCAGAGTAAAACCCTTCAGTCCTGAAAAGTTGTTGGGGTTTCTTTTGGTTCATTGGTTGGTTTTTAAAGTCTTTCTTTCTTTCTTTTTTTTTTTTGGGGAAAATTTCCAGCTAGCCCCTCTGTGGAGTGAATTAAATTTAGGTGATGCATGCTGGTCCTGTTATTGGCTAGAAGCCAATTTTCCTTAGATATTCTGTAAATGCTTGGAAATTTCTCTGAAGAGAAAATTGATGTCCACCAGGGTGTTACCAAATGCTTGACCTCACTCAGGAAGATGGAAAAGAGTTAATCACTGACTTAAAAGTAGCAGTTGACCAGGTACTAGTGGCTGCGTTTCATAGAAATCAGTCTATATATTTGGAACTTTAAAAGGACCAGTTTCCCAAAATTTAATGCCTTGTTGCTGTAAGTAACAGGGACCATAAATTCAAAAGAGGTAATGTTCATGGAAGCTGGCAACTGATTAGACAACCCACCGGATGCTCAAAAAGACAAGATTTCATAGACATGAAGAAGTTATGCTGGGCAGAAAATAGCCTGGTTGTAAGAAAGTGTTAAAATGGTGCTACAAAATAGAGTACAAAATAAAACAAGTTTTCTGATTAATTTAAATAATTAATGGCAATGAATATAACTTGAAAGTTTAAAAATGTGTCTGACTAACAAGAAACTTAAAGACAGATTCATGCCAAGACAATCAGAAGATGTTTAAAACACAAAGAACAAACCAGGAATTCCATTTCTAGACGCAGATGGTAAAATCATAGACCATCAGTGCAAAACAGGTAAAATAGTCAATAGATATTTCTATTATATATTTGGAACTAAGCTGTAGCTATGAAAAATTTATAGAATAGAATTACATTATAAAACAATTAGAAAATTTACCTCCTGCGGTAGAGGGGGGAATGAAACAGCATCTGTCCTCCCCCATGCCCCCTCAGATCAATAGACCTAAATAACTAACTCTCACAAACTTTAAGGGAACTAACAGAGCCATATGACAATCCAGTATTGTTTGTTTGATTTTTACAAACCTTGTAAGTTATTATACTATTATATTGTTTATTCTTTATTCTAATGTTTAATTCTACCTACTTATTTATTTTTTAGAAGTTACTCTAAAGAAATTTTATTGAGAGCTACAATCATACTTCTTTTATGGATATATCTATCCCACCCATTGAGGGATATTGCTCCACATGTTGAGAGGCTGATGGGTTGGGTAGGTCACTCTCGTGAGCTTTTCTTTAATTTATCATCTTTCATTAATTTTCATATTCAGTTACTATTCTGTTCTAGGAGTATTTTGGGGGGCATGAGTTTATATTAATTTCTTTGGGCTGAAGCTGGAGCATTTCCTGCATCATTTCAGAGCTGAGACATTGAGTTCCATTGGCCAGTGGACTGTAACTAGTTAGCAGATGTCAAATCACAAACCTTTCTCATAGAAGTTGTGGAAGTGCTAAATTGGCAAAGATTGAGATGAAGTCACTGTATTTAACTGACGCTTTGCTATAACATCCTTGAAGTTCATGATCAAACATATCCCAGTGCATTATGCATCTGCTCAAATATATCGCTGCTTAGCAGTATGTTTTTATTGGATTCAGCCCATGCAAATACCCTTCCTAGGGGTAGCATTTTACACAAATTATATTAATTTCTTCTATGAGCTGTTAGGCTGGAATTGAAGTCTCCTGTAGAAGAAATAATTGTAATCTAAGATCACAGGTTTTATTTATTGCATTTCAGTCAGGAAAAAAATTAAAAATATGTTTATTGCATTACAGATTAAAATAAATAACTCTAGGAATATCAATGCCACAGGAGTCTTCTCTCCATTTTCGACTCATTTCAGCCAGAAAGATCCCTGCTATGTTGTGCTTAGGTCCTGACCTTCTTATAGTTTATAATAAAAGGGTGTTCTTGCCATTGAGCTTCTATTCAGCATGAAGAACTACTCTCAAACCTTATTTCCACTGTAAAAGGTTTCTTTTCATGCTTGCCTGCCATGTCGTTTTGAGCCACTGTGATATACTCTGTAACCTCTCGTGGTTCATGCTTTATCACCAGAAATAAAATTGAAAGAGCTCTTCACCTAATTTTGGCTGATAAATTTGGCTGTGTTTCTCTAGGGTAAAGAGATGGCAAGTTTTAGATGAAGACTCCATAATGAGAAGCCTAAGCTGGTAAAGCCATTTATTAAAAGATTACAAAGAGCTCTTTCCATGACAAAGAATAAAACTGAAATTGGACGGTGGCAGTGTCATGAGCTGGTAGGCACAAGACCTCAGTGACAGGCATGGAAGAGAAGCAACCTGAAGGGAATAAGCTCCCTCGCTTGTAAATGCTGACCGGGGATAGTGAGCTAGTGCAGGCTGCTGTGTGTCCTCTGCAGCTTTGGCAGTCTCTGTGGAGCGTGTCAGTGCGATGCATGGCCACCGGCCTTCTACTTATAGTGCTGCTTTGTGGATGGCTTGAAAACTGCTGCTTGCCCAAACAGGATTTGTATTAGGTTATGATTTCTGAATGCTTCCAAGGCACCTTGCGGCTGCACTCATACACAGTTGTCATTTTTGCATCGTTTCAGTCATATGTTTTACACCATGGTGTTATGTGCCATTGCTTTGTCACAGACGAGGAGTAGAAAGTTGTAGGGCAGGAGAAGGAAATGAACATCTGAAGGTGGAGGATTAGAGTGTAACTTGGGAAATGCTTATAGGAGCTCTGTTGCTGGAGAAATCATCTTGTGGAATTATACTCTGAATGTGGAATTAAACGTAGCTGCAAGAGACTTCCCTGAACACTGCCCAGCTCCTATGACAGGAGTTCACCTCTAACCAGAAGCACTACTAGCATGGATGTGACTGTGATCTGCACGTAGGGCTGGGCTATGGGAAAACCGAAGGCAGTAATGTCTTTTCCAACTGTAGAAGATATGTGCTCTTCTGCAAAAAGCTACTGTAGAGAGCCATTTTACTGCAGACAGGAATCTTACCAAATGCTTACATATGACATAATATATAATTTGCTTTCATAACAGTAAATTGTGCTCAAACAAGCAAATCTAATTTTATTTAAGAAAAAAAAAAAGGTTGAAAGGACATTGGCACAGAAAAAGGTTGGTTGATTATTTTAAAAAGAAGTTACTTTACTATCTTAGTTACCACTGGAGAATGTGGTAAGCATTATGATTTAGCTGGTTTAATGTACCACTTTAAGGACTTTCCAACAGAGTCCCTTCCTGCCCAACACATCCAGCTGAGGCTCCCCTGGGTTTTTTGATTCATAGGTACAACCGCTTTTCTGACGTGCGTAATGTCCCTGGCCATAGGAAAGTTTGGCATTAGCAGGTACAATTCCTTCTGAAGCCCATGAGATATCCACCAAAGTTGAGAGCTGGGTTTTACTCCTGAACTGTAATAGGACCAAAAACTTCTCCATATGGTGCAACTGAGAACACATGATATCTCGAATCTTTGTTCACCTTATAACTAGAAGTCGTATTTGCAGCTTGCTGTGAATATGGTAGCATGTTACAGGAATATAATTGCAAAGGAAAACATGATGAATGACCTTGTGTGCTATCTTCACTACTGTTTAGCTTTGATAGTTTTACATGTGTTATTACTTTCTCTCTAACAATTTAATCTTGTATATTTGCCCTTGAATTTGACACTAATGTATGCAACATTTGTGGGGGCTTTTTTTCCCAGATGGGGAAAATCATTGTTACAGAACAAAAAAAAAAATCAATTTCTTAAAAAAATATAACTTGGCTTTGATCCAGTAAAAAAAAAAAAAAAAAAGCTGCTGTCATTATTAGCAAACCCAAGGGGACCATAAAATTTTCACTGGTGCCCAGATGAAAACATTTGCTTTCTGCTCAAGCTGTTATTTTAAATCTGTCTAAAATTTAAATTTAAATAAGATGTGTCTGAAAAAACTTGTTGAACTGATGTTTTATTTAGATATTCTTTATCTCCTACTGAACAGAGATTCTCCCTATAAACTATACTTATGGGAAATAGTTAGCTTTTGTCTCCAAGCTCTTTTGAATTTAGGACATAGAATAAAATCAGTAGCAGTTCTCTTGCAAAATACCTGTTGCAACAGGGCCATGTTTTATTTTCTATCAGTCCTACCGATTGGTACTTTCAGGATTTAAAAACATATTTCTAACTTTAAAAGGGAATTAAGCTATTGCTAATATAATGAAATCATTAGCCTTTCCATTTAGCATTAGGAATTCAACATTGTACTTCTGAGAAAGTGACCTCAATATAAATTGAAATAGAAATTCTCTGGAAACAAAAGGCAGCAAGTAGGGCTTTTCTTTCTTGCTGAGCCAATTGCCAAAAGCCCTAAAACAGGCTAATGAAGTTCACTAGATTTTAAAAAACCCAACAAACTTAGATTAGCTTGAATATTCTCAATACTAATTACTTGCCTTTTACAGGGAGAATATATTTGTTGTACTTTTCTCCATTCTCTGTCTACAGCATCTCAGTATTTGCCTCTGTCTCCTTAAACTTCTCAAGCTGCTGTTTTCAGAAAATGTGTTTTTAGAGCATCTTTGGCTTTCCTGGGCATTTTCTCTCAGTTGTGCTCTCCTGCCATTTTTCTGCTAATCTCAAAGACTCTGCACACATGTTCCCATCTAGTAAAATTTTTTTTCCTCAGTCTTGGAAACTTCTTACAGGCTGTTAGCATGATAAGCTTAACTAGAAAAACAGACAGATAAGGTGGGATATTATTTTGTTGCTTGGATACCATCAATCAAACACCCAGTATAGACTATGGAAGATGGTGCTATTTTTCTTCCTTCTCCATTTTTCTCTTGAAATTTGTAGGGCTCTGCACTAGAATCTCAACATTGATCATATATGTGTTCAATGGGTGTATGGACAAGGTTGGTGAGTAATGTTCAATTAGATGCCCACTGTGAAACTGTCAGTGGAGAATTTAGCCTTTTCATGTTTCAGTACAGAAACTGAGTCTGTCATCACCAAAGAGCAACTAGGTAGAAGAAAGAAAGATTTTAACACTGGCTGCAGAGAGATTGTATCTAAACGGCTTGGATGTTTTAGATGTTTAGCTCCGGTTTGATATAGTATAACATATACAAGTAATTCCTGTAAGAGGCAACAGGTTTTAATTAAATTAGAGCATATTCCTGAAAGTAAACCCATGCTTTTAAGTGATTTTCTAAGTAAAACTGTTTCCATGAATGAGGGCCTTAGAATGCAGGTCAGTAAATACTGTGCTTTTCCCTGTTGATGCATCGCTGTGGAAGGACAATTGGAACAGAAAGGTCTTTCTCCAACCACAGGGAACACTCAGTTAGTCTCGACTCCTTGCCTTGGAGATGGATGTAGTTAGGAATCACAGTGATGTCCTACTTTATGAGCTGGGGCATTCTCCCAGCTTCAAGAGACAGTTTATTATTATGAAGACTGGTAAATAATGCACATTATTTTTCAACATGCTCAGAACTTGGAATGAACGTTGATTGTACAGCTCCACTAGAAAATAATTCAGTCATCGTAGATAATTATTTTAGGTGATGACACATTTCCAGGGATATTTCCATGTTGCATGGATATTTTCCTTAGGGCATCTTTGTAAACACTTGGTCTATAAAGTGGTGAAGATATTTTTACAGAATACACATTGGATGTAGTGTTTCTCGGATAGAGAAATTAAGCCTCTCTTTTTCTGTTGAATCATCTGTTACTGCATTTTCATGAGAGTTTGTAAGGAAAAGCCCTGTCTGAAATTACCACTTAATTAATTAATAAAGCTTGAGTCAACACAGCTAAATCCTGCCTTATATTTAAAAAACTTTTATATCTAATGTGATTTTCTAGAGGAAACTGAATACAAATATACAATATCCATGTTCCGCTCGTGATTGTTTTTCATTATGGTCTTCGATGGCTATCAGGATTTTCTTTTGATGATTACTAAAGCCAATGCTTTAAAGAAATCTTTTCAAATAAACAAGTATCTATTGTTATGTTCAAGTGCTTGTGCGGTCAAACACTTCTGCTGAATAAACTTTGCTTAAATTTCTGTCACTTATTTGTATGGAACTTTATTATGCTTGAATATTTGAATCTGATGGTTCCTCCTGGTCTGTCAAGTTTCAACAAGTACCAAAACTACAGTACCAGGCATTTATAAATGTAACTTATAAATCAACCTGAGGTGTGCAGACACCAGATAAATGTACATCAGCTCAGGTTTCTCATCAGCATTTCTGATGTTAGATACTGAGGCAGAACAACAAAATTAGCATTGGCTCTCTGCAGGGGTGGCTTCAAAGAAAAACTACAGACAACTCTTGGGTCTTATTTTGCAACATGGATCCTCTTCATACATGAGATGGATCTCTTTTTCCAAGCAAATGTTTACTAAGAATATATGTTACAACAGCTTCTCTTGTGAATATAAATGTGTTTTGAAAAGTTATGCTTTCATTTGGTAGAGTTAAACCACATTCTGTAAGTGAAAGAAAATGCCCCAGTAAAAGCACAAAATTTACTCAGCATAACTGGGCCCTGAATAAGAGATTTTAAAAGGCACCTGCTAAATTCAGGCCCACTTCTCTTCCCATCCCTGAGCAACCAAGGTCTGCCAGCAAAAATCGGTAGCATAAACTTTGCCTAATATTAGTTCACACTGCACTGTTTTGCTGCTATCAAAAATTAGCTATTTTGTAATATCTAACAGTTATCTTCAGTTAGTCTGGCCACATTTACTAGTCAGGAGATAGAGGTCTACTTGCTTTATAACAATGCTGATGGTGAGCACTGAAGTTAGCAAACTGTCTCCGTTCAAGAAATAGGTTAATTTCTTTTGTTCTAATGTTAGCCAATGACTTGGTTAAAACATAAAAAGCTGGCTCACGAGTAGTTTCTATTATTTCTTACACTTCTGTAATTTTAGGCTTTTACATGGATTTGGTTTTTAGGCCTGTGGATTAAATTAATATTGATTTGACAATTAGCACTTTCATGCAAGGGTCCTGATATTGCAAATGTTTTCAGAAGTTATCCAACTTACAAGGGAGGGTTTACAGGGCAGTTAGCAGAGAAGTTAGCACGGTTGTTTGATGTTGTGTCAGAACATCTGGGTTTAGCACCAACCTAACACTGTCATATGGAAGCAGTACATTTCCTTAAACTGGCATTTGGCTTTGTTTTACAAAATTCTTATTACAGAATTTATAGTAAATAATAAACATAAAAGGCCTCTACTCTACAGCTTAGTATAAAAACTTCTGTATGGTTTATTTCAATGTATAAATTTATTTTCTTGCTTGTTCTCAAGTGCTTTTAAAACAACAAAGTTATGAACCTCTATATTCAAATATTAATTAGAATTTATTTAAAAATTATTGACTGTCAATCAAAGCTGTAAATTGTCCACTGAATTCTTTCACTTGTGATTAAAGGGTCTTAGGAGTGACTGTTTTCAGGAGTCATGCAAAACAGTCATCAGAGCATAGGCAGAAGATGAGTTGTCTCAGTGCCCTAGAGATGCTGTTGGTCGGAGGGAATGTATATTGCAACCTAAGGCACATTGCCTGAGTCCAAACCTAAAGCCAGACTACAAGAAACAAGTGAACAAGAAAAACGTACTTCACTGAATTTTTTTTTAAATGAACAAATCCTAATGCAAATTTGCTTGCAGATTCCTTTTTCTGAATCGTCAGAACTGAACGGCACTTTTCTACTTTCTTTATAGTCTCTCTTTCTCTCTGCTGTCCAACTACGATATGCATGTACATACAAAAAAAGACATACTAATGAAGGTCTATTACCCTTTAGACAGTGTCATGGCTATTAGGGCACTTTCTGGAGGTAGGAAAGGTTGCTCAAACTCTCTTTAAGTTTCTCTAGCTCAGAGAAAGAAATGAAATAAGACTTTTTACTGTTCTTGGTGAGCAACATAATGTTTGGACAATCTGTATTTCAGCGGCAATCTGTAGCAGTCCTGCAGTATTGCTTGTGGACACAGGAAATTGGACAGTTAAAAGCCATCTGAGGCTGAAAATGAGAGTGTAGTATAAACGACCAGCAAAGGTGGCAAAACTTCACTTTCATTTACAGTAGGGAGAGGCAGACCACCTTCTTGATTTGGTTTATGGGCATCTGGTTTTCATCTGCAAACTTCTTGTCCTTTTATTTTAAAAAGTAAGTTTGAAATGTCTCCTTTGGTGTGTGTAGGGGGAAGGTTCTGGTTTGCTTTTGTTAGGATCTTACACCATTTTTTTGCTTGTCTGGGGAAAAAAAGGGTTTCTCTGTTTGTTTGTTTGTTTCAGGCTGACCTAGGATGTTTTTAGTTTTCAGTCCAAACACTGGAAAAAAAGTCCTCTCCAAACCTGCCCCACAGCCCCAGCCCTCTTTGTGTAACTTTACACCAGAACAGAACTGTAAGCCAGCTTGTCTGGCCCATATTTCCAAGGACAGTCTGATATTTTTTAAGTATCTTCACATCAAACAAAACCGCTAACAAAAGAAAGGCATTTTTTTGCATTTTAATTCCAAATGAAGGTAGAGGAAGGAAAAATGAAATGTGTGTGTACTGAAGAGCAAAAACTGATAGGAGAGGTAAATAATCTTCCAAGTTTGCATAGAGTAGAAACGAGGCATTGTAACAACATAATATATTTAAAAATATAGCTCCTTTAATCTTCTTGCTGACTTGAATTTCAGCTTCAGTGAGGCTCAAGATCTTGCTATAGAAATGTCTTTTCCTTGTTGTTTGTGACAGGATAAAACAGCACTATTAATGACAAGAAATTATTAGGGAAATATCTTGGCATTTTTAATGTAAGAAAGGAAGCAAATCATAGTCATATGTATCTTTTGTCCGGCTCGGAATTATCTCTATCATGTTGGAAGTTTTTATTCGGAAGTCTGTGTTGACTCTAATGATTAGGGCCAGAAATCCTACAGCTGACAGGAAAGTGACCTATAAATAATGATCTATGATGGACTTGTCATTTAGTCACTAAATGAAATATTCTAGTACCTGCTTCCTTTGTCTTGTTTCTCAGTTTCCATCTTCTCTAAGGTTATTCTTTTTGACATATCCAGCTAGCTATCTGGTAGGAATAGGTTTTCTTTGTCTTGTAAATGTATTCCATTTCCACCAGAAAAGTACCACTGAAAATATTATTGGAATTATTTTTGTAAACAAGAACCCCACTTGAATACAACTGGATACAGTTAGTACTGGATTTTCAAGTCAAAGTTAAATAATTTTTTTTTAAAAATAAAGGTTTATAAATACATGTATACAGATACATTAAAAAACAGGACTAGAAGGAGTTGCTTACAATGCAGTATGAATTCTGGAGTTTTGAGCAAATGAAAAAGTCAGAATTTAGTAAGAATATAAATCTACAATACATCAAATACACTATAGTAATTACCTGCATGCATTCTCTAACTACCACACTGTATAGAGAAAATCAGCCAGCTCATGGTAACAGCCCTCTTAGCCAATAATAAAACAGTTCTTCAGCAAGGAGTAAATTATTTAATTTCATTTAGTAATGGTGAAAAATGTGCATATGGGATGATAACATTATGTAGCAGATGGTCTCTGAGTTTGCATCCCAGCTTTTTATGTGGTAACTTGTGTGGTCATGTCTTTAATGATAAGAATCCAACGCTTCCCCTGATACCTCTAATTGATAATTCCTAAAAGGATCTGTGCCAGGTCCATCCACAAAAAGGGGACATTCTTGTTATTGAGGTGGAGAAAAATGTTGGGAGAGAGAAATCTAGCACCACCGTAGTCCATGTGAATTTCACCATTGAATTCGCTGAATCCAGGATTTCACCCCAAACTTGCAGTTCAGATCTCCCTTGTTTACTCTGAGTAATGAAGCAAACAGAAACACCCATGCCAAATGTGCTTGGTTAACATGCTTTCAGCAAGCCTGCCAAAAGTGAACTCCCCTTGCAACACAGTTCAGTAAGCATTATACACATAGCATTAGCAGTTGACACTGCTTAAAGTACCTTCCAGTACCTAAAGGGGGCCTACAAGAAAGCTAGAGAGGAACTTTTTACAAGGGCATGTAGTGACAGGACAAGGGGTAATGGTTTTAAACTGAAAGAGGGTAGATTTAGATTAGATAAGATATTAGGAAGAAATTCTTCACTGTGAGTGTGGTGAGGCAGTGGAACAGGTTGCCCAGAGAAGCTGTGGATGCCCCATCCCTGGAAGTGTTCAAGGCCAGGCGGGATGGGGCTTTGAGCAACCCGGTCTAGTGGAAGGTGTCCCTGTCCGTGGCAGGGGGGTTGGAACTAGATGATCTTTAAGGTCTCTTCCAACCCAAACCATTCTATGATTCTATGATTAAAAGGCTACAATAGAACACTGCGTGAAAGAAGAACCATAAAACCTGGGGTTTGTACCATCTATGTTTCTGTAAAACTTGCGGAAATTTATGTTGGCAAATAAATTAGGGTAGGCTTAATGCAAAGTAATAACTCAGTTATTTTGACCTTTGTTTTTGTTTGTAAGCTTACATCATCGACAAGAAAAGGTGGTATGACTGCAAGATCCCCAGTGTTGTGTCTGCCAGTCTCACCTTCCCTCTTTTTTGAAGCAAAGGTGATTTACTACAGGAAAAGGAATTATAAATTTGTCTAAAAGTGGCTTAGTAGACCAGATACTTCCTCTTGAGATTATGCTTCATTGATGGAATAAATTACAATATTTTTTGTTTCTAGTTGAATCTCAAGGATAACTTTTATCTCATGTATAATTCAGCTCACTGTGTTTGAGTAACTCAATACATACACTGTTCACTCATCACTTGAATTCCAATTTTTTAGTCTACATCATTTTCTGTTGACGTACAGTAGAAAATATGCTGTGATCTGTGCCATGGCCATTACTTGTAATGTCTAGAAAACAATTGGAGTGACTAACACATGTCTTTGAAGACTACTCATATATGAAAACTATGCTTATGATTTCATTTGCTTTAGCAAGGTTGTACATTTGCTCATAAAATTGTCGATTCTTGGCTGAGCTGGAAATGATGTTTTTCAACTGCAGTGCTGCAGTTCTGCTCATCTGGCTGGTCACACACTACCACAAAAAAGAGGAATCATAGTTCATAACTGGAGATGGAGCTATTCCACTCTTCTTTCCCTTTTGTTTAGCAAGTTTCAACAAATGAGGAGATACAGCAATAGGTGATGAAAGGCATGCTTGTAACAGTGCTAATATTAAAAGCCTTACAAATATCAATGCTGAATCAACTTTCTGTTTCTTTCCTTCTCTAATCAGCTGTACGAAACAGTCCGGGAGACATATAGTATAATAGCTGAAAGAAAGTGGATAGAAACACAATGTAGCTGATATAAACAGGGTGGCCAAAAATGTGTACAATGAGGGAACCAACGGTTTCATACTTGTACTCCAAGCATTTGCTTTAATGGCCACAGCTGTGTCAGATGGAGTCAGCTACATTTCAGTCAAACTCTTCATAATGGGCCCTATCTACACACTTATTTTCATTAGAAAGAGTGTAGATTCCACACTATGACCTGGATAGTCTGAATGGCATGTATAATATTCAATATAATATTAATATTGAAATTAGTTATGATGATCACTCTGTGACAGCAGAAGAATGAAAGCACATTAATATTCCCAATGCACCAGATGTGTCTTTGCAGACTGTTCAGGTATCACCTGGACAACTAAAGGAGTCCACTGCATTCAGTACCTGATTTCTAACTCCTTATCCTTGTGTAAAACAAACCTCTTCACAATGTGACAAGCAGCTTGCTATAGTGAAAGCATCCTAAAGGTATAGTTTCTCATACAGACAGTGTTTGGTTGCTGCAAAGGATACGGTAAAGGTGATATTAAGAGTACACAGCCTATAATGAAATAAGTTGGTGCATGCATACTTTAATCTGTAAAAAACCCTTTACTGTAACAATAATTGAAGGAAATAATAAAGCCTTTGCATTTATCACCATTTGCCTAGTTGAGAGGACCCAAGTTTGTTCAAGCTTAGGCTCTATCTTCCAGGATACTAGTGAGCAACTAATTTTAATTTTAGGATATTTCTATAAGCACAGGACCTAAAATTTATATAGGACTGCTTGGCCTATTATCCATCTGTTAGTAAACAACACATTATCTTTTCTTTTCCAAGTGATGGCTGGCCATTTCCTCATTTGCCCATCTGCTTTTGTAACCTTTTATAGAAGGATTGGAAAAATCCCTGTTTTGTATGTTTAGTTAAGAAATCTGAGATTCAGAACCATTTCTCAGTCTCCTTTAGACGCATCATTTAAAACCACACCTAGTAAGCTGTTAGGGTTTAGTAGCACACCAGAAATATGTAGATTTTCAACGATGCAGGAAATAGAGTTTGAATTTCTTGGTCTTACCATTGCAGAGAGTGTTACTCAGCAGAAAATATTTGTTTGCAAAAAAGCTTTCTTTTCCAAATGTGAGTTTCAAGATCGCATCAGTGCAAAAGATTTGAAATGCTTTCCTTTTCAGCAAAACAATTTTAATGGATGATTTTCTGATTAACTTACAGCACTTGCCAAAGCTTTTGCATAATTCTTCAGTTCTAATATATTTGACTGAATAGTAGCCTGCGGAGTAATGTCAAATAAACGCATATTTCAAACAAGAGCAGGGGGAAATGTAATTTTCCACCCACTAACAGGCTGACCATATATTCAGAAGTGGTATTTGGCAGGAGCTTGATTCAATAAGTTACGAATAGCTGCTGCCCACTGTTTTACTACACCCCCTACACAGGGCTGCAGTGAGGACCTGCAAAGTCTACAATTGCAAAGGGGACCTAAATTCCAGGATTGTAGGAGTCCAATATTTGAGATCAGCAGGAGAACTACGAAGCTGGCAATGAACAAGGAAGAAGCAGAACTCTAATCAAGACTGAATCAATGCTGACGTGATGATTTGGTATCCAACTTTAAAAATAAAACAATAACAGATCTGATTCTATATGGTCTGATATTGCCACCCGGCCTGAATTACTGTTGACAGCTCATAATTTTATTGCACCAGCATGCCTGATTACTGTCACTGTGCCAGAGATTTGATACTTTTGAAATTCAAACTGGGAAGGAGAGTAGATCATATCTGAAAATAAACTATCAAGTGAAAATTTCTGTGGCAGAGGCTTGTTTACCACATCTTCAGATGGGCAGCTCAGAGAGTCTGGAGGTTGCTGAGTATGAATTCCATGAGAAAAGAATTATAGGTGCTATTAATACTTAGCAATTTCCGTCTCTAAATCTGTACAATGTAACTGAGCATTTTTCTTCTACCTTATGGGTTTAGAAGCCAACATGTACAGCATTTAAGGAGAGATTTTGCAAAAGGGCATGAAAAAGGAGTTTGAATCCCAATTCCCTACTGTGGCAGAAGCCCAAGCCCACATAGGACTTCATCTAGAAAAAAACGAAAACAAAACCACTGGAAAGTCTTCCACTGATTCCAGTTGGATTTGAAACAGACCTACAAGTCAGCTTCAGATCTTAGAGACAGAGAGGTGTAACAGAGCCCTTCCTACATCTGCTAGCTAATGGCCAAAGCAAAACAGTGCAACAGTAACTGCTTCAGACAGGTATAACTTAAATCAAAGGAGTGATTTTCCATACTATTTTCTCCCTTGAAAAACTACAAACTGTTCTAATGTAGCAAGAAATATGAGCTGATTCTATGATATTAAAAAAAAAAATCCTTATATACATGACCTTTTAACCTTAATTAAAATGGACACTGTGAGGATGCTGCTGAAGAGAAGCACCTGCCACAGATATGAACACCATGAGTTATAGAGAGTGGGTTCCTCTCTTTGTGATGGGATATTGCTTAGCTGCAAGAGCAGCCCCTCTGCAACTTTGCTCAGTTGCTTTTGAAATAGCGTAATCTGGAGAACTGTTGTCAGTCTGTGTGAGCAGCATTGGTCTGTGTGTGCAGCCTCCTATTACGGTGTTGCTCTGATATGTGCTATTGTACTTTCTTTTTAATGTTTTATACCCTTTGTAGTGTTTCAGTTTTTCTCTTCTGAAGGGTACAATACTGATCGGTCTTGTGGAGGACCCCAAATTGCAATCCTTTGTTTAACAGCACTTCATGAGTAAGGATGAGATGCTGCTTCCTTTATTCTGTTATACTGCTAGATATTTCACAGCAGACTCACTCAGGCCACCAAAATCCACTGGAGGGCTATTTTTCCTCTCTACTTTGTGCAGAAGTGGAAAAATATCAATTAGAATGTGTACTGATGCTTTCTGGATAGGACTTCTGAGTGCAAAGTGCAGTCCAAAAGACATTGGGAGAAAAAAGACATAAAGAGCACTGCAGAGAATAAGGTAACAGTAAGACAGTACGTGCCTATAGGCTGGTTGCATTGAAATGAACATCTCATTAAAATGAGGCAGATTTGTATAACCAGTTATACTCTTTGTAGTTCTCAATTTTAACACCTTAGCCAACGAAAATGTCATTTTGGCTAGCATCAGTTTGGTTTCTAGTCTAGTGCAGGGCCATCTCCAATCCTCAGGCACTGTCAGAAATACTTTCCTCTAAAACAAACTTCCACGACATTACTTCTGTGTCTACAGGTTTAGGAACATCAGCACTGCACTGCTGATCTTTTAGACTTTGGCAATACAATAAAACAATTACAAATTAGGTGGGGTTTCCCTTTTGCTTTAGAGATCTTGAGCACACCTACTTCCATCCTGACAGCAGCTACTTGACATTCCAACCATATTAGGGGCAGCTAATGCCATAAGAACAACGGCAAATCCACCCAAAAACATTTTGGAAAAGCAACAGACAGGCTCTAACTGCTTCAGCTGTGTTGGTCAAAAAAATCCCCGAAGTCTACAAAATCTAGATCTAACCATGTTCTGGCCAGTTGTTTCAAGATGCCAGGACCCAGCCCATCAGTACTTTATTTACATTCCTATGGTAGTACATGGCTCAATTCACATGCTAGTGTATTATTTATGGTGGAAACGTAATAGAATTCCAACTGATGTGGCATACAGTCACTTTAAAACTGAGTAAACTGTATTGAAATCAGGGAGACATGAGGTGGAACATGCTATTAAGATAGGGTAACAGAGAAAGCCCAAAAGGAAATTGCAAAAAATACTTTTAAAAAATAGTTTTCTTTCACCGATCTTAAATTTTTTTGTAGTGGTTTGATTTGCTGTATCTCCCTCCATGCCTCATAAGAATGACATCTGTTCTTACTGGTAGCCTGCAAACTGCACATCTGCTATTAGAATTTCATATTGGATACCTTCTGTCTTCATCCCGACTTAGTTATATACTTAAGGAGTTATGTTTAGTTTTGAATATACAAGCTCTTTGAAGCAAAAGTTTGTGTAAGACCACACAATCTTGGTGTGACCTGGCTCTGGATTTCAGGCCCTCCTACAGTGTCTGTCTATAGTTATATCTATATTTGTATGTGTGTGTGTTTGTGTATATATATATAATAAGTTTATAAGCAAGTTACAGAAGCTGAGTTGTAAGAAAATATAGGTGAAATTAATTTAAGTCCATTTTGCATAATTAAATGGGCTGACTTTGGGCCTACATGGAGCTTAAAGACCATGTCCTATTGAAATCTGACTGTTCTTCATCTACAGCAGGTGGTTCAAAGAAAAATGCTCCTCTAGTACATTTTAGCTTTGGGCTGTCTATTTCCAGAGAGATCCATAAACTTTGTAAAACAGATGGCTACATTGACAGCTTGCCAGAAACCTAGGGACCACACTTAGTCTACATAAAAACATGAACAAAATCACTATTTCTACTTATAACACCTCTAATAACTGAATTGAACTCAACTGCTGCTGTTTAACCCCAACAGTGTTGGGTTTTATGGCAAAAAACTGGGGGGGGTAAGTGGTGATGACAGTCCTAGTTTAAGACCTTTCCAGGTAGCACCTTAGATAACCCTTTCTTTGTTCAAAAAAACATGAGGGACCTTAGTAGAAACTATTTAATTGAGTATGCTGGCAATCCGTGCTTTAGTCCTCTGAAGCGAGGAAATGGGATTTCCTGACATGGTTTGCCAATGCAAAAGGCATTACGTGCTACTAAGGGAGCCCCTGGCCCACCCAGTGCCAGGAGGCTCATTTAACAGTTTTGCTAACATGGTTTTCAGTGCAAGATGCACCGCTTCTCTAGCTCGTTAACCTCTTCTGTGTTCTGAATATACCGGATACAAGGGAAAACTATGCTGCATGCACTGGTATATATACCAGGAATGACTAAGACCAATAGCTTTTTCTTTATTCAGTGAGAGTCAAGCAAAAATAGAAGATGTAACAACCATTGCTTACTATAGCTTTCTGCTGACATTCAAATGTGGAAATGTTTTTTATTTTGTCTTCAATCTTTGAGCTATCCAGCTAACCTTGAATATTACCAGGAAGAAGTGCCACCTAAATCTCAGAGGCATATACATCAGAACACAGCATATTGTAGCTGCTGTTCTTAACAGGTTTTTGAGCAGCTGCTGAAACTGAAGGAATGAAATATATATTAAACCAATGCAGCAATAAAGTCCAAAAAGTTTTGTCCTAGCAGGGGGCTGAGTACACTTTGTATCATACAGTGTTTACTCCTTCTGCTTTCTCCTCTTGTTCAAACAGCAGGACTTCAAGGCAGACAGCCAAGATGGATTCAGCCCTTCGCTGAGGCTGATTCCACAAGTTTGCCATCCTTTCACGGGCACTAGGCTATACATTTGCAGAAGAGAGCTTGATTGACACTTCAGTGTGATGAAGCATAAACTCAATATTTGGATGCTATGTTTACTGGTAGCATGAAAAAATGAAAATTCCTTACTGGTGTCTTCCGAGCTGCCTGAAGCCTCCTGTGCAGCCTGACCTAGAGCTGACCTTGCACAGACACAGTAGAGGTTTCTAGTTAGCTTGTTAGGCAGCAAAGGAATCTGTGTGCAGGGTGAAGCTTGGGGCTCCCGTGCAAAGTACTGTCAGAAGGGGGGTCTTTATTGAGCTCTTTCATTAACTTTGAAATCCATGTGTGAGATTTGTCTTTTAATGACTGATGGGATTTGCAAGGAATCCCTTTGCTACCATCCTGGACATGTATGCAGTCCCGGGCTGCTAAAGTACTCTTGGCTGCAAGGATGGAGTTGATGATAATCACCTGTTTTTGCAGTGTACCACACAGCTTAGAGAGCGTTTTTTTTCCTCAGTTTCAATATTATGATCAGTCCTCTACAAGCCGAGACGAAATATCTCTGGGCGGTCTTCATAGGTGTCTGAGCCTGCACCAGAGAAACATTAGTACTATGTTGACAATAACTGATTGGGCTGGGAGTTATCTACCAGATTTTGCAATAACTATAGTTCCTGCCACAAGTGCTATGACCCTTTAACTCCCATTGCCCTTTAAGCTCTATAAGTTTTATTGTTAAGAGATTTCCAGCCCATCCCTATTCATTACCTTGGAAACATAAACAGAAGCATTACTGAAAATGACTAATAATGAATTTAGCCTAAGCACCCTACTGGGAGGTAGAGGAGCATTATTATCCCCATTTTACAGTTGAAGAATAAGTTCCAGAGTTCAAGGCTGTCCACCAGATCGCCTTCTGCCAAGTCTGTCCTGCCTATATGACTAAGATATTAACTTGAATTCCTCTGCTGACCACTAATACAACAGAATCAATTGTCAAGATAGGTGGTCTCTCATGTAATCATATTCGAAACCTTTGAGGCTCACTCTATATTAAAACCAACAGTTTAAATCCTGCCCATAAACTTGCCAGCAGTCACTACAGGTTTCTGCAGCATCGGTTTAATAGTCTCTCTGTGTGATACGCTACTTAATTAGAAGGTAGAATGCAGCTGCTGGAGCTTAAGTTTCTGTATCATCTCTACAGGCAGCCCCTTTGCAAAGCCCAAAGCAACAGTTTAACCTGACTGTGACAATTGCACTGAGAACCGTGTCCTTCTCACTCTTTCACAGCAGAGATGAAAAAGTCATGGGTATCTCAGTTTTCCATGTAGCTATGGCTATGCTTATTCTAAGCATTGAGAAACCAAGACACTTGTTTAAAAATAATGAGATTTTAAACAGATACTACAGTTTCAGTTCTCTGAATTTGTCTTCATGTTTTGTGTGAGGACTGTTCATGTTTTTAAGTATTTCCTCAAGAACAAAAGAACGTCAGGTTTGGTGGGTTTCTTCAGTGAAGGAGAAAGTTTTTGTATAATCTCTTGAATCCTGTTGCATGGATTTTAACAAAACACCACAATTCTGGTTGCAAAGTATGGAAAAACCTCTCTTGCAAGCACCTTAAGCTCTGAGGAGGTGGTCACAGAAAGCCAGATGTTGCTAGTAGCATAGAAATTAAGAAAAAATCTCATGTGGTAGAATGGAGAAATTAAAAGACTCATTTTAGCTTCAACTCTTTGGCAAAGTAGAAGACAAGTAAGGCAAGTTCAAAGAATGCTTGACTCTGTATGCTCAAGCAATGGATGCTAGGCAGAAGGAAAATATTTAAGATAATGTTATTTTGTACAGTTTTAGTCTATTTAATACTTTTCTGTTAACTCAGGCAGATAAAATGAACTGTGAAGATATAATACTGTACTCTGGGTAAGGCAGCAAACTGGACTGTAGAAGAGACATTTTGAAAGGATTGAAAAGAAAAATTCTATTTAGAGCCTGTGCCTATGTGAAGAGAGCTAGGAAAGGCATTCACAACATAGAGCTGAACTAAGCTTAGTCTGGCAATATGGGACCAGACTGTGTTCAGTCAAAGATCTGGAAAAAGAAATGCACTGAACACAATTTGTAAACTGGATAATGTTGATCGTGAACAAAACGGACAATAGTACTGCTAACTCAGATGAATGTTTTGTAGCTGCAAGTGGATGCAGTTTCAGTGAAAGATGAGTTGACTACCAACCAAAAGCATGTAGGATAGCCTTTCCTTTAAAATAGAGCATTTAACGTGACAGTGAAATGTTGGAAAAAACTCAAAAAAGTCACAGATAGATTAGAATTCAGGACACAAGGAGGAAAACTCACACTAGAAGAGTACATGAACCACTTATGACTGGGTATAAGCTTGGAAGACACATAGAAAGGTGCTAAAGAAAAGAGCATCCAGGGTTGGGTTAGAGGTCCATAAAGCTTTTGATCTCACCAAAAGGGAGTGTGTGTTAGAGCGGTGGTGAGTGAAAAGCCTTTGATAGTGTTTTCTTGGGAGAGAGTAATAATCAAGAATAGAGCAGAAGTGTTCAAATTTCCCATGTATTAAGTTACTGGGGAAAAAATGAACTATAAAAACATTAATAAAAAAAAAAACACTTCTGTGAAGGAAAGAATCAGGTATGTGTAAGAGAAGGAAAGGAACTGAGGATAAGGCAAATGCTGCTTATTTGTGTACACTTGATAAATCCACAGAATTGTGGCAGGTACTACTTGAAGTGGGATCCTTGTTTGTGCATGCATCCCTTCTTACATTTTTTTAGTTTCTCACTCTGTCGCTTGAACAACAAGGTGTTTCAAAGGGCTTCATGGAAAAAATTAAAATTCAAGGCACTAGGAAACCAGTTTCTCAGAAACAGGAAAATGAAGTAAAGTGGTATAAAGAAGGACTATTTTGGAAAGAGTTTGAGCTGTTGCATAAACAACAAATCCAGGGTGCACTTATAAGAAAAATTAAAACTGCAAATTTTATAGTTAAAGCTGGGAAAAGACATGGATTCTGTGATTATCTAAAAGGGTTCAGTGGTAAGTTATGCAAAAAATTTTAAAAAGTGCTTACTATACTTGCTCAAAAGAGTAACCTGAGTGTGCTATTTGGAATAGATATCCAGAGTACATGAGAAACAACTCTTATTAAAGAGTTTGAGAAATGAGAGTTAATTAAGCTGCAGCCAGGAAGGATGTGGAATATAGCATAATTAACCTTATCCTATTACGCTTGTGCTGGCAGCTAGGTCCAGGAAGAAGGCTTAAAGTGAGAGGCACTGGACAGCCTTAGGAAACAAGAAGCTTGTCTCAAACTACTGCTTGCCTGAATCAATAGGTCTGGGAGTTTGTATACAAGTGTTGGGATAGTCTGTTGCAGCTGTGGGCTTGCCTGTGAAGAAAACCATTGGTCAGGCCAAATATTTATTTGAACTGTGCTCCCTTAAAAATCTATCTTAAAGGCTTGGCTTCAGGGTCTTGAACTCCTTGTTAGGACCCAGAGTATAACTGGAGTGGATGTGAGCGAGACCAAAACTTTGGAACACTGAGATAATTATTTTTCTTTTCTATACAGTATTTTACCAAGTTCCTATACATTACAAGTGGGGCTGTATTTTTTCTCCAGCTTTCTGGTGGTGTGGCAGAAATGTGCCAGAATTCTTTTGCATGGACCTGGAAGCAGCAGGGCCACATTTGTAACCCTGATCTGTGGGCAAACTGTCCTCTGGGGAAAAGAACTCCTGCTAGAAAGGCACATCCCACCTGATGTATCTGCTTCTGCTATTTCAGCATTTGGGGGGCATAGCTGTTTCTAGTGTTCCAGTCCTAAGAGAAATCCAACAGAAATAACGTGCTGAGCTAGAGATGGGTTGCTAGTTAGAAAAGTCAAGGAACTGTTGTCATTTCCTATGTTTACAGACCGGTATACCTCATATATGAATACTACGTTAACAGCATGAAATGTAAGATGAGGAAGCTGATGGCACTGACTGGGAGCCAGAAGTGCTGTTCTTGCTCCTCCATGCTGACATTTACACCAGTCCAGTGAAAAAATGTTAATTAAAATAATAGAAACTTACCCCTGACAGCTCAGTGCCTTCATCCCTTTATGCTGAATTTAAGGTAACAGTTTGTATCATTGCTTTCACCTAACTACCATGCTGCCAGGCACTCTGGTGTGAGCTTTTCTCAGTCTGTCCTGCATGAGCTCTTTAAATCTGCTTTAAAGCTATAAATACAGGGATATACACATGTCCATGGTGGGCAGGGCACCTGTTTAAGTCCTTCACTAGATGGCTAGTCACTTGGACAAACAAGAGTGCTGTTTTCTGTAGAGACTGAGAACACCTGTAACCACTACAGTCACCAGCACAGGTTGAAGCAAGATTCCCCCCACCCCAGAGGTGAACACTGAATCCTGATCTTCGCCCACATTCAGAGCATTTACTTTAGCTTCTCTTATCCAGTAGCTGGAGGGTTAGCCTCTCTTCCTTTCTTTTCCAGAAATCTAGTTTCTGTAAAAACAAAGCTTTTCTAGCTGAAAAGTTTCAATAGATTAGATGCAAACCGATTAGTCATTTGGGATGAACAAAACTACATATTCTTAGTAAATGAAACATTTGTCAAAGTTACCTGCCTAGATCTACACGTGAACGTCTTACTCGTGTTTTCATCCATAATGGCAATAATCAAAACCTCCATAATAATGCCGCCCATGAGGTAAAGAAAGACCCTTACTTGTGTTGGGTGGTAATCACAGCATTGCTTTCAAAGCTCTGTTTCCTTGAAAGTTGTGTCTAGCAAATAAGAAGTTCCTTCAAGCATTTGCAATCTAAAAGAACAAACAAAACCCAAAAGTTGAGAATGCCAGTCTTTACTCCATTTGAACTTTACCGTTTGTAGAACACAAGCTATAAGCCTTCTGATAACAGGGAGCTTGGTGCACTGTAAAAGCTGTACTAGGAGAAATGATGATGCATACTGGCAGATGATACAAAGTGAAAGGAATGGAAAGCTCATGAGAGGAAATGATGACAGATGGATTCAAGAGCAGAGCTGAGAATTTGGCACTTGAGGCAAAGCCTAAATGAATTGTGAAAGTCTCCTACAGTAAAGGATGCAGCTGTCTCATGTTATCCACCTAATCTTCCATCTCCAGGAGCAAAAGATCTTTAATGAATGGTGCCAAACTTGTTCTCCTTGTCTTGCATGTGTTGAACAACATTCATAATATGGAATCTGTCCAGTATTTCTCTTTCTAAATATCATAAGTCGGTCTTCAGACTTCCTGTGGTCTTCTTCAGGGGGGAAGCTGTCCCTTTGCCAACCTCATCTTCACTGGGGAAGCTATACACAGGTTACGTCCACCAGTGTCCCTTATTGTTCTTACGCTGTAATTAAAAAAAATCAAACCATTGATAATGCATATTCTGTTCTTGCTAATTGCTTCAAGATCTCCTATTTCTACAATAGCAATACCAGGTAAAACTGAACTTTGGATAAATCACTAACAGGGCTACAGTTGGGCCACATAAAATATTCACCTCATTTTTTTTGATAGAGTGATTAAAGGGGTGTAATTCAAGATCAGGCTTTTCATGCAGCTGAGGGTACTCTTCACGATATCGGTCCAACTATCTTATATGCTGGTTGCTCTCGGTATTCCTGCTGTTGTCAAGACAGAACATTTGCAATAATACATATGGTATTCTGATAACTAGCAGGTTATTAATCAGAGATAAAGGACTGTCTGAAGGCTCACAAGAGAAATAAACCATGTGTTCTCGTTAGTAAATACTAGTCTTGTTTCTGTCTAAACTCTTGGTCAGTGCTTGGCTCAATGCTTGGCTCAAAATGGAGGGAGGATGATTGCAAATGCAGTTGCCTACAGCAAGTGGTTTTCCCTGAGCTTTAAAAACTTACCCTTTCTTGTTTAAAAATTTAAATAGGAAAGAAAAAAAGCTCTTGACTGGGTTTGGATTTATCTATTGATTTATTCAGTGATGACATAGTATATATTATTAATATAGCTTTTAATTCTTTTAATTTTATGCATCTAATTTATTGTTGCCCAGTCTCCTCTCTCTTGACCATGCACACACAGAGTCTAGATATATTGAGGGTACAAACATAAAAATGTTGTTTATCACAGGTGGTGATCTCCCTTTGGCTTCTTGCCTGGATAGGTAGGTAGCAAATTTGTGTGAGTAAATAGCACGTTTATTTATCATCTTTGGTACCTGGAAAACCCCTGATAACACACATAGCATTAGCATCATTTTTCATGAAGACCCCAGGGTCAGGAAAGGCTATGGCAACTCTGAACTCTCATGACAGAACCTTTAAATGACTAGCAGAAAGTAAAACTCTATGTGCTTTCAATTCTTTGTACAAGTCTGCTTGTTTTGAGAGGAGGGTTGGCCAGAAAACAAGAATTCTATTTGCAAAACTGTTTGAGGTTTAAAGTATACAACAATTTTGCAATGGAACATTCACACGACCTTTTAGAATTTCTTATAAGTATTGATTCATTCTGGCATAACTAATTACTTGTTGGGTAGAAAACTTTTCTTGGAGTGTGGAGGATTCCATACTCAAAGTTTCTTTCCTCTAGTATATAATGTTTTTCTTTTCTATCTTTCTTAATATTGGTATTTTTTATATATGTAAAATGGACAAAATGGTACAGCTCTTACAGAACAGAAAAATTTGAGCCAGGCAGTAGATGGAGTCTGAAGCCTGAGCCACTCACAAGCCCTTCAAGTGCTCAGGCTATTAACTGTTTTGGATGAGGCTCTCTGATTTTGACCTGCAAGCCCATTCTGGACTGAAAAAAATCTAGCCAATGGTGCTGACATTGAAACCTGCACATTGATTTGATAAATCGTCAATACCTACAGAATTTTTAAAGCTCTTGATCAACCTGGCAGTGATTGTCTTCTGAAATCATAGCTAAGCTAGATTTAAGAAATTGTTACGTTTTTAAGGATTTTTTTAAAAAGTCAGTCTGTTTTCCTTCTGGTTTAACATGCCTTGAAAAATATAGAGGACATAGTTCATGTCCAAGCACAAGACTTGTAATTACTGCAATCCAAGACCAGAAATTGGATTAAACTATGCTTATGAAGTCTGTATGAAAGTACATCATGCAAGACTTAGATTGCTACACTCAATAAAGATTTCTTTCTGGTTGTTGATTGGTATAAGTTTATTGCTAAGAGTGTGAGGGAAGAAAAGAACTACTTGGAAATTATAAACTGCATTAACTTTATAGTTTATAAATACTTTTAAACTCACTGTAAGTATTCAGTATCCAAAGTGCTGATGTCTTCTGAAAAATTGTCTCCTAAAAAAAAATAAATATTGGTCCTTAATTGTGGGTGTGGAATACTTTGCAGTTCTGGCTCTGACCTGAACACCTAGTGATACTCAAGCACTGACATATGAATACACCCTCACATCAGCATCCTATTTCTATTTGGCCCAGTTAACTCTTAGAAAAACAAATATTTCTAAACCAGCATAATTTTCCTTGATTCTGGCATGAAATAACCGAGCCACAGCATCTGATGGTGTGAAAGCGCTCTGCTTTCCCTGCCTTGCCCATGTCAAGCGTCAGTCTTCCACATGTTTTCGTGACACAGTCTTGTAGGAGTCAGCAGAGTGCCGTATAGACTTTGGCCCGAACAGCTGGATGACTGACTGAATCTGCTCACTGACTTCAAATCACATGTTATCAGTGAAACCTTTGCTGCTGTGTTTCCTTTCATTGTGTCCTTAAGCTGACCATTTCCTGCTCATGTCCTTTAAGCAGAGAATATACAGAAGATCAGGGTCAGCCCCAATGCTGCAAACGCTTCACTTATGGTTTGGGAAGATAAAGCTGTTGTTTTAATAAGGTTTGAACAAACATAAAAGTTGCCTACACTTCTTTTTTTCTAATACAGTCGCAAAGAACTGATCATAAAAATTTCCTTCATCATCAATTTTTAGCCAATATTGAACTGATTTCTTTAAATGTGGTGTGTAGTTCCAGCTGTGATAAATGCAAGCTATTGCAATCTGGTGGAGGAACCAGAATGTTTTTTAATGACCCTACACTGTGATCTAAGCCAAGCAAATATAATGATTCACCCAGGGAAGATAAATTATTGCCTGGAAAAATGCCAAAGCATTTTAATTCGTAACTCCAACATGTCTCTCTTGGAACCCATTGTAAAGTGTCTGGGATACAAAGTATTTTCCAAATTGTTATATAACTTCATAATTCACAGTGGGTTTTTTCCCCTTCCTCATCCAGCACATGCATACATGTGCTTAATTTAGACAAAAAAAATTGCTTTAAATAGCCACCTGAAAAGCCCTTTGCTATAACCCCATGGGGAAAAAAAATTACCTTAGTTGTGATTGTCAGTAACGTTCAAGATTTGAAGTTGGAGCTGCAGCAGGTGTCAGGGGGCCACTTGTCACCACAGCTTGGAAATGTGACAAATCGTCAGAACCGGTTGGATGTCCTAGGCTGTTATTAGCCATCTGTTCACAGCTCTGGGCGGGTCAGCTGCCTGGACTTGACCAAAGCTACCCCTTAATTAGAGAATTTACAATTCCAGCCAATTTAGAGCTGATTTTGTTTATTGTTTATAAAAGGAAGACGCGTCATACAGCGCGGGGCAGACTTGTTTCTGGGATTTTGTGGAAATTGTGGTATACGGTTTAGCATTCGACTGCTGGAGTCTCCCCTGGGCACAAAGTGGGTGTGAGTCTGTGCACTGCTCCAACTACCTTCACTTTCTGTAAATTCTTTTCTAACATGTCAGGACTTTCAGCTGTGTAGGAGAAGCTACTGTTTGCCTGTTTATGTTCGGTGTATGTCATCCTTACAGTAACCAGGCACGGGGTTAATCTTGCAAAACCCCTCCTCAGCTGCCAGTGCTCATCTGTGCTCCCATAACAGTTTCCAGAGAAGTCACTCACTCCTCAGAAATTTGCAAGGTCAGTGACTAAAAAGGAGTAGGATACTATTGTGTCCCATTCCTCTAGCAGAATATTAAAGTTTCATCATGTTCCTAACATTTCCAAGGGCAAATAAGTACTTGATAATAGGATAGAAAGAACTGTATTTTGATAGCTCTAGCAGGCTTTCCCTTTTTTCTCTGAAACACATTTGAAAACACTCTGTAGCTAATTGGAATCACTCTGCATACCAAGGGAGGTTGTGATGAGGTAAGGATAAGGTTAAACAAAATAAATTATTTGATAGTATTGTATACTTTGTTAGCTATCTAAAATATTTTCTGATATTCATTAACATAGATGGATATTAATAATTCCATTTATATTTTTAAAAATTTCTTAATGTACTAATGTGTCTTTTAAGAAATTAATGGCACACTTAAAAATCCTGAAAAATTACGTAAATAATATTTTATTGTACTAGCACAGAAAAAAAGTAAAATTCAGTTCATTTGATTCTCACTTTTTATGCTGTTGGTTTTCTTCTTGGGAAGAGTGTGGGCAATGAAGATGATCTAATAAATTTTACATTCTTCTACTGCTTATAATACACTTTCCCTATTAAATAATAAAATGGACAGGAACATGTACTGTGCTTTGGAATGTGATTCAAGCTCACTCTCACACCTCTTTCCCACAATTAGCCAGCACTATAGTTGAAAATAGCTATCATAAACTGACTCTTTACTATCACCTCCTCCTTCTGTGATTATAGCCTTCAGAATTCTGTCATGGTATACTAATGCAATATGAATTGACATGTTCACCATAACTTTGGTTGGAAGATCAGGCAAGAGAAAGCTCTTCTATTCAGGAACGTGGTATAGGGCACATTTCTAGAATGAGCCCGGATCGCTCATTCTACTTCTACTTGTACTATAATGCACCTCTGCAGATCAGAGTCATGAAAGTTTTGAAAATCCATAAAATAACAGTTTATATATCTCATATATGATGTGTATCAAAGTATAACATGGGCAATTTTGACTTCAGAGAGTATAGTTCCATTGAGAGTTTCTGCTAAGATCATGATATAAATCTTGAGCGGGTTGCACAGTTTAAAGAATGTTTAGATAGAATTCAAGACCCTTAGCTAAAGCTACCCAGGTTTACTTTTACAGTGAATGGATTAGACTTATATTGCATATACATGTATGGCTCTGCATGCATCCTACCTACCCCTCAGTGCAATTCTTGGTTTTGTGAAACTATATGCAAGATTTGGTGATCTTTTCTTTAGGGGTTGAAATGCACAGATTTCTTTGAAGTGGCATTTTTTTTCTCACTGAAGTTACTCTTGTTTCCCACCTCTTCCTGCGCAACTCATTTTCAGCTTCTTTAGCATTCACAGAAAACAGGTGTTGGGAAATTCCCATTTGCCTGCACTATTAATGCTGTGGTAGCACAGTGTGACCACTATGCTACCACAGAGCAAGCCAGCCAGGTTCCCTTGGGAGGTAAGACGAACGACGGTTTGAGGAGCAAACACTGCCCCAACAGCTGAGCACCTGCTCTCAGCCCAGCACCCAGAACCTACTGCATACGCTGGGATGGAGAGCGGAGAGCCAGAAGCTGTTGCCCAAGGGGAGGAGAGATGGATCTGTGCTTTGGTCAGTGGTGAGTGAGGATAAATTTGGCAACCAGTGGAGGAAGGAGGGGAATGGCCAAGCTGGACTGGCCTTGCAACTGCACTGTATTGTAGATATACCATGGAAGTCTGAGCTAAGCTGTCTGCTGTGTAACAGTGGCTGTCATGATGGCAGTTGTTGTCAGAGTGACGGCGTCACACAGAACTGTACACAACGGATAAAGAATGATATGTTAAGTTGGTGTCCTAAAGTACAGGTGTCACGATGACATGCTTAGTTCTGGATTGAGTGTGTAGGTGCTCTTAATTTATAGTTTCCCTGTGGCTTTTCCTGTTTTCCATTCCTATAAGGACATTCCTTTCAGAAACCTTTATCCCACATTAACAAATCTTTTTTTGTGGAAAAGAAGATGAAAGGTAGTTTAGAAAAGTGCAAATTGAACTATATTTTGCTACTGAAGTTTTTCATTATTTTAATATTCATCCTTATTGTTATGTTACTTGTATTGTGGGTTGCGCCATATGGTAGTAGAAAAGAGTACGTTCAATGAAACTTTCGGAAAAATTAGCTGCAAAAGAAGGTTAGTGATAGGACAAGGGGTAACGGTTTTAAACTGAAAGAGGGTAGATTTAGATTAGATATTAGGAAGAAATTCTTTATTGTGAGCTTGTTGAGACACTGGAACAAGTTGCTCAGAGAAGTTGTGGATGCCCCATCCCTGGAAGCATTCAAGGCCAGATTAGATAGGGCTTTGAGCGATCTGATCTAGTGGAAGATATTCCTGCCCATGGCAAGGGGGTTGGAACTAGATCATCTTTAAAGTCCCTTCCAACCCAAACCATTCTGTGATTCTATGATTCTACGATAAGGTTCTCAAGAAAATTCTATAGTTTTGTACTAATATATTCTACAGCTTTTTACTAATATATGAAGTGAATGACAGCTTCCATCTCTAATCTTTTGTCCTGTCTAGGTACTCTCAGCCTGTTCTAAATAGTAATGGAGGAAATCAGAGATGTATATAAAGCACATAGTATTCAGATGTCTATGTAACAACACTTGAATATCTTGGACCTTCCTGAGGAAACCAAGGAGGGAAGAAGTTTATAAGAAGTGTGTATCACATAAGAAATAGTAAATGAATTCTCACTTGTATGATACTTGCTGAGAAGCTGAGATTGAATCAGTCTACATAACCTGTGTGACTCTCAAAAAGGTTTACAAAATTTTCTTAAATTTTAGAAAAGCTTATTTCAATGGAAACCAGACAAAAAGGAGTATGTCACGTATAACAAGTAACTGTCTTCTTGCCTCAGTGGGAATAGTGGTATATGTACGTGTTAATTCACAGGAATCCATGGAAGTGCACAGACTTAAAATCAGTATGACTGATCAGAACTGTAATTGGATGGTTTTGTTCTTGATTTCTAAATTAATTAATAATACAAAGTCACTTTTTCTGCTGTTTTATTAGTGCCATTCATATACTAATGAACCTATTATACTGTGAAGGATCCCAAGGAATTGGAAAACAGTCCAGGGGAAAGAGAAAATTAGTATATGTGGACGGAAGTGGGAGAGGTAAGTTCATCTTATGTGTGTGTATGTATGGTAAACTCTGTGTCTTTTATTTAAAAATGAAAATTAAAAAATCCCTTTTTGTTATGTGGTAAGTAGAAGTTTGTTTTTAAAGATCTGTTTAGTTAAAGATTTTGACTTAATTGGAGCAAGGAGTGTCTGAAGTCGTCTTTTGTCTGTTGAAGGATAACTAATTTGTAATATGCTCTCCCCTCAAAGGGAGGAGATTTATGTTTCCTAGTAATAGCGGAATGTCTGGACCACAGAATGAATCTTACAAGCCCTATTTTGAAGAAATCTCTGCCAGTACTGGATTGTCACAGTACTGTTTCCTTTTTCTTCTGTTTTTCATGCATTATTTGGAAGGGAGGATCACACAGCACAGGGAACAGTGGTGTACCATAACCACCACTGAAATAACTACAGTCTGAGAAACTGTGCTCACAAGGACATGGAAGGTATTCAGGTTGGAATTACTGAAGATTTACCCTCCAAAGGCCGCATAAATGTTCTTGTTCATTTTCATTTTAGTCATAGTGGGTTTCCAGTTTCTGCTGTGATCCAGTATCGCAATTAGATAGATACTCGTTGGATGCTACTGGTCACTGGTTATGCTTGAACGTTATCCAAACATAGCCAGTTAAGTACCTGTTACTACTTGTTCTTTTTATGTGCCAAAACCATAGCTTGATCTGCTAGGAGTCCATAAATATAAATAACAAATTTTAAGGCTTTTACTCTGAAGTTCGAGGTTTTTAGAGAGTAAAACAAATTTTCTTCTGAATCTTGGTCATCCACTTTCAAACCTAAGTGTGAGGCACTTTTCTGGGGAAGAGCTAAGTGTCATTATTAAAAGCAATAAAGATTTCCTCTGTCGATCAAATTCAGCATCCTAGAAATCAATGAAAAACAAAAAACATAACAACGTCAAATTATGCCACCAGCATTAAATGCTAATTGGCCTAATTTCTAAGTTACGACTTTTGTTGTACCTTGGCTATGTCTGTCAGGTTGGGCAGAACGAATACTAAATTTGGCATGCATATGAAATCTCTGCTGAGAACTTTTTTTTATTATTATTATTTTTAACCGTAAAATTTATAGTAGTGAAAAAGTAAAGAGTAGGATTTCACATTTCATAATTGTGTTCTCTCTTTCAAATAAGATCCATATTGAAGGTTTCAAAGTTTATTAACATCTGCCAATAATTTGGACTCTAAATATGGATTGACCATAGTGTAATAAAATAAATCAATGAACAAAAAAAGTAAAGTATTATAAATGTCTCCATGTGGTGACTATGCTTACAAGGGTATTTACATACGAATAGGTCTATCTGTATGCAAAAACATACCTTGAGCTGCACAAATTATTCACAAGTGCGTTTTCTGAATTGAACCTCATTACCCCAAATGATACTGATCCAAAGACATCTTATACTGTATTTTGCTCTTTTACCCTTGTACTTTGAATTCTTGTATTTAACAACCTTTGCATTTGGCAATTAAGCACTTAAGCATTGGTAGCACCTCAGATCAGTATATATATTTCAGAGCTATGTGTGTCGTGCTATTCTTACATGATGGGGAAGGAGTTTCAGTTCTCCTTTTCATGAATTTGAGCTGGAGCATTCTCCATATTCAAACACAGGGTCTTTTATTCTCCTTTTGTAGTTTAATTACATACTTCAGTCTTCTCCCCAAATATCTAATTTCATTGAAATTGTTAGTAATTCTATCTCGACATATGCATATATATTGGGGAAAATACACTGAATGTCTGGACTTGTTAGTGAATTGGAAAAGTGATGTCAAATTTATCTTTTGAAAAGTGTGAATTGTGAGTTTAAAGTGTAGAAAGGATGAAAGGATGATTTAAATTGTCTGGTTCCCTTGAACCTGTTCCAGTCATCTTGTCATTTTTAAAATCTTTGCTAAGATTAAAAGGTTTTTATTAAGAAATGTACTGGGCAAATTTTGCTGAAAGTGTCAGTAATAGCAGCTGCCTTTCCTTTATGAATTATCGGTAAAGACAGACATATTTGGGAGCTTTCAACAGAGAAGAAAACATATTACTTGCTATAGTGGCAAGTTTTCGATTTCACTGTGTAGCACCGCTTCAGGGTCATCCTGTTCCCTCCCAGAAACACATTTGCACAACAGTTGCTTAAATGCAAAATGATAGGACAGGGACTTCTGTATTCCTGCTTTGTCTGAGTGCGATGTAGCAGATGAAATAAGAGTATACTGGGTGACTAGCTGACTCTCTGTGTAGACAAAAAGTAATCTCTGGACCAGTTATGGATTATAGGCCATGAACTACTGAACAAAGGATGTGTTTGAGCTGTTCATTTCAGCTAAGATTTCTATCAAACTGTTTCAGCTAACTGTTCACTGTCTAATATTTGTGGTCGGTGACCAGATGACTGAAGGAGGGAAATCAGACGTTTGAGAAAGCCCTAATGAACATTCCTAGGCGTGAGCCTTTGTACAAGTACTCATGAGACTTCTTGTTTTCCGCAAGCATTTTGGCTAAAAAAATACTCACATGTTTTCTGAAAATAAATACAAAAGGTCATAAATACCACTGAGGTGAATTCATGGTTTTTAGTGTAATACATATCTCTGAGTACTTACTTCGCAGTATTCACCCATGTCTGAAGAGTAACAAGGGAGCTCTTGGAACGCAAAAGTTCTTTACCACCAGGAAAACTAGCAACAAAATATATCTGTTCTAGAAGGGTTCATGCCTCTAGATCTGAATCTGCCACATATGCAAAAACACAGAAGACAGTAAAACCGTTGAAGTAGAATTTCACTGTGCCTGGGAAAGGCTGAAGTAAAACAACATTAAAAGTAAATCACATTTAAACTGTGCAAAAAACACTGTATAAACTGCTAAATGCTACTGAGGGACTGGATGTGTTACAGCTGTGGCTGTTGATTTGTGATACTAGGCCATGCAAATGTTCTTCTAGGGACAAATACACTATAGAACTAAAATACAACTAATCTGTAAAATGTATGATATAGTACAGCTATCATTTGTATGAGGTAGGAGCCTTGACTCTGCAAGGAAAATCATTAGAGAGGGATTCTTCACCTAACATTGCTGATGTATATGATCTTAGGAAATTATCTTCAGAAATGTTAATTTTAACAGAATTGTTGCTCTTGACAAGTTCCTACGTATATTTTAAATGATTCATCACAGTGCTGCAAGCAGAGCAGGCAAATAGGAGCTCTGGGGACTTCTTGGACCTCATTGACTGAACACTAAAATCCCAGTTTTTCTTCAGTCTGCCAGATGCTTTGTACAGACTGCTGAGCTGCTTCTAGAAATTAAATTAAATGGGAATTTTAGAAACCCTTTAGTCTTCATAATCAACTTACATTTCATAAGAGGCTCTTAATACATTTATGTATCATCATTTAAGCACTTCTGTCTATAAATGATTCTTCTTTTTTCTCTTTTTCAAAAGAAATGAAAATGTAGCAATTCTTCAAAAGAACTGACTTGGTTTACAGAGGTGTGGAATGCCTGTAGCTCTTGTATCCTTAATAAATGAAAAGTTCATGAGATACTTTATAAACCCTTTTAATGAGAGCAGAGCAAGTTAAAATTTGTAGAAAATATTTGATGTGATGTGCAAAATTGGGAATTCCATAGCATTATGGGAGAATAAGGATGTTATGCAGAGAAATTATTGTTCTTAGAAAAAGCCTGTTTTGAATTTTTCAGAAGCTGACATAATATGGCATTCTTTCAGCTACAGTAATATAATGGCCATGGATGAATTTTCTGAATCTCTTCTTAAAATTTACATTGAGTTGGAAAAAGTGAAAATGAAAAGCATCAGGGTGACATGGAGAAGATGATTTACACCTTGTATTCAGATAAGAGCAAAATAACCATTTCCCTTTGACATTCTTACCATTTTTTTTTTTACTCTACTTATGGCCTGGGACATTCTTATTTGAACACCCTTTTAACACTACTTAGTATGTCCTTCAACACATGCACTATTGATATCAAAATTCATTGTTTTAGAAACATTTTATTAAGATTCATAGCCTTTGAACTTTGTATCGTTATCTGCCAAAACAAAATTACAATCAAATAATTCTCCCCCCACCCCCTTTTTTTCTGTCCTTCCACTTTTTTTCAACTTCCTTGCTTTTCATTATTACTGTTACTCTGAAATGACTTTATCACAGTGGAATATAAACAAGAGATTAGGTATCTCATCTGGATTAGCTTCACAGCCTCTCTGCTTTTCACCCCCAAAAGCTCAATGACCTGCTAAAATACGGTATCAGCTGAGTTTTCTTTGGCCAGCTTGGTTCACTTGACTTGACACTAGCAAGATCAAACTGCAGCAGACTGTCAGCATAAGGGATATCCTTTGAAAAACAGAAGTTTTTCTTCTTTAGAGTCAGACTTTTTTCCTAAGTCTTTTCTCCTTTGTATTTTGGATTCCCCTTCCCATCTTCACAGGAGGAAAAAAAGCATTTGTATATCTACAGTTGCCCTCACAGTGTTGCTTAATTATATACTGAACGCTTCAGCAGAAATTACAAATCTATTTCAAAGATAAAAAGCAAGTAACAGTTTTTTCTGTATTTTAAAATTCAGATCTCAAAATTAAGAAAATTTTGCTTTTCAGTTTGCAGCATGTTTAAGTAACTGAAAGATAACTCCCCCAAATTATGCTAGTTTCAAATTCTGATATTAACATCGTTTTTTTCTTAACTTCATTATAGAAATGAGTAACTAATTAATTTTGAAATATTACCCTGCTAATAAAACTAGAGAAAAATGTGTGCATGGAAAAGCTTTTCTCAGTGGAAGACGAGACTGCTCTTTACTGGGGGAAAGCCTGTAGTTACACAACATGTGTCTGTCTTTACAAGTACATTCAGACAAAAATGTTTGCATGGTTAATGATTACATTTGCTGTGATAATGACAAGCACAGTAAAGTTCTATCCCTCCATCGAGGATACCATCTTTCCCCCTTATAAACATGTGTCTAAATATTCTGTTTGGTCCTGAGGGCATCATGAATTCTGAACAGAGTATGGCTTTCCAGTTGATTCATTCGTTCTGCTGGTGTAACTGCACTGATATCAAAGGATTTTAGGGACAAGCTTAGCTTATGGAAGCTGACTGTGTTGAAGGTTTGCAAACGTCTTCCACAGATCTTGAGAGGAATTCTATTATGACCTAGTAATTTTATTTTTTTTTAATTTGGAAATGGAACTGTGTTGTTACAGGCCATAAAGCTTGGGACTGTATGGTGGTAAGATATGAGACTTGTTGAAATGGAGATAGTGCTACAGTTCACAAATTCAGGGTTAGAAGAATCAAAATTAGAAATGGAGGTTGAATGGCTTTTGCTGCTTTAGGCAATTCACATAGATTTCATGCAGCTGCATAGATTGAATAGGAATCCAGTGGAATTACTAAAAATGGAATATTTTGGATTGAGCTTTCCTGGATGAACACAGAAAACCATTTCTATTTAGTGCTATTTACATTGTTATTCTGCAAGATATACTAGCTTTTTCTATATGCTTTGCAACTCTACCAGAGAATGAGTTGGATACAAAAGGAAGACCTATAAATAAACATGTAGCCTGACAAGCTCAGCAGGGTGTCAAAGAATATGTTGACCTACTAATAAGTGAGGGGTATGAATTTTATAGCTGTGATGTCTATGAAATCTCTTCAGTGAACTGTGTATCACACTATCATGTAATGGTTATAAAATATTCAAGTTCTACCCTTTGGAAATGTTATAGTTTACTGAAAGTTAGCTTAAAAATAGCAGTTATTTTAGAATAGTAGATAGCAAGATAGCTGGAAACAATACTGCTAGAAAAGAAATTTTAATCATAGAAACATAATAGAAAGAGCTGTAATATATAGATATAGGAAAATATGTCTATACTAGCTGAATTTATATGTCCTGAGTCTATCCAATTCCAAAGGCAATGTTATACAATCCCATTTTTTGCTTATAGGAGACTCCTTTTTTGTTTATAATGACATTTCCAGCAGATATTATCAGCTCTTAAGTATGAGGCTTGGTGATCCTGGGTATAAGCATTATATATTATGGCATATAAAATTTCAGTGAGTTGCGATCAGTGAACAAGCTCCTACTTCTGAATGCTTTCTTCAACACTGTTCTAACAGTGTCACTTTGTGACAAGTCTACACGCAGGTGAGGAAGAAAAAAATGGGCAAAAGCTAATAGTTACTGCGCCTGCCAAAAAACCAATTAACAAAGGCTCCTGCCTCAAGCCACAGTATCAACAGGCAGACTTCAGTGGTTGTCTTGCAAATGCCTTGGGCTCAGCCCCTTGTTCTAGCTCCTGATCCTTCATCTGTAGCCCCACTCTTAGGGTGCATTATTTCTATCCAGCTCCTGCTGTGGACCACCTAGGCCGGCTTTGCTTTAGGCCCACATACACTTTTTCAGCAACTCTGGGTGCTGTGCCAATTTTCCCCCTTGCCTGCCTTTGGGTTGTGCTCTTGACTTGCTCTCCTGGGGCACATGGACTTCTTCCCTTAACCTCTGACGGTACTCCTGTTTTGCTTTCTCACTCCAGTTTTTCACCCTAGTTATCTGTGAGTATAGTACCTAACTCTTCAGTTACCTGTAATCCAGTCCACGCTTAGCCACTAAGTCTACCTGCCTATGTGCTGCTGTAGAAAGCTCTGTCCTCTCAGTAAATGCCAAAACCAGTGTTCAACTCGCTCCTCAGTGGCTCGCTCTCACAATAGAAGAAGCTTTTACACAGCAAATTAATGCATGATGGGAGCCACACAGACCAACTTTGCATTTATTTTTCTTAAATAAAACAAAAAAATAAAATTGCTCTGTTCTTTTTTTTCATCAAAGTTGGTGCACAGCCTGACCACAGAAAGAAGCTGGAACCAGACATTCCACTTTACTCAGCATAAAGGGTCCCCACGTTGCCCAGGCAGATGGAATATGTGCTTCTCTGCACAATATGTGTCTTTGTCAGCAGGAATTTCCATCTTTTTAAATGCAATTTAAAATGCATTTTCATATTAAATTTGTTGCCAAAACTGTATTAGAGATGTTTGTTTTCCTTCATGCAGACTTTCCAGACATCTTTCTCTTTTTGAGATAACTAATACTGGGTGTGAGCTGCTAATGTATAATGATGAGTTGTATTTTGCTAGTCATATCATTACAGCTAATCCAATAAACACTGAAGTGTCTTGATTTGATTACAGTATGCTGCATACACAGAAAACAACACTTTAAGGGAATAATATATTTTGAAGGGATTCTGTCTATTCAGTGTATCCTCTGAAGAGGCAGCCTACAGAACCAACAGCTATTAACATAACATACCTCTCAGTTTTAATTTATTTTTTATTTTTAATCCCTATAAAGTTATTGCAAAGTGCAGAGAAGCATGCACACGTGTGTGTAACATTCATAGGTTTGCAGACTGAGTGACTGGTAATAGGGATAGAAAATCTCCCTCTTGTAGGCTACTGCTTCTTAATCTGATCCTGAAAACGAAGCTATTGCTTTAAGGCTATTAAACTATGGTGTGATAGTCACATACACCTTTCAGCTGGACAAGAGTTGAAGAAAGTAATACGTTAATTTTTAACATGTTCAGCTTGGAAACTAGCAAGCCAAAAAGAGAATCACACATTCATTCCTGTTGCCCATAGTACAGAATGAAGCCCTGGCATAAGATGGTCAGCAGTTGCATCCTAGACCAACCAAATTAAAGTAATATTTTGGAGTCTTTATGAAGACAATTATAAAGTAGTTCAGATTTGGGGAGAAATTTTTCACTAAATTGCTTTTGGCTAGTAAAAGCTAAAGCTTACACTGTGAACAATCACAAAAACATAGGTAAATTTCACTTAAGTTTTTGATAAACTTGTAGAGTTGGCCTAAGATCTGAGAGTTTCAAGAAATTTTTGATTACAGATAATGCAGACAGGTGATCAGATACTCATCATGTTTTCCAAAGTGACACTGCAGCCCATAAGCTGCGTAAGTTTTGAGATGGCAGCATCCGTGGAAGAGTGATCCTCCTTTACAGAAATGAAAAGAATAAAATCTTATTCACTTCTGGGGAGAAATGTAAACAGTGAGAAAAATTGACAGAGGCATGCACTTAGTTAGGGGGGGTTGATCTGTTAGTTCTCTAATACCTGGAGCAGGGGCTATTCATGAGCATAACTGGGCAAAACACGATCTCTGTTGTGGACACGTGATATTCTGTTCTCTATTAAAACTTGACTGGAGCTGAGATTTCACCCTCACTTCACAGGAAAAGATACTAGGATGAGTAAAAAAAATGACTATACCTTAAAACCCCCAGGCATTCTCGGATACTCAGGGAATAAGCACAGTGTTACACGTGAAAACAAAATAAGGCAGAGAAAGGAAATCAAGTATTTGCTTTGTCCTTGATTTCTGTGGAACTGAGTCTTTAAAATAAGCTTCCTCACTGCCATTCTTAGAAGAGGAGGAGGAGGACGAGGAGGAAAGGTAGTAACCATGTCACATAGTTACCAATGTCCTTCTAATTAAAAAATTCAGCCAGGGCCCCACAGGGTTTGTTGGCTAGGCTGTTGACTGGGGGTGCCTACAGGTGATCAGCTTGCAACCTTCTCCCTTTTTCAGTCAAGTCTGTTATGGTTACAGAAAACAATGCTGAAGATACAATTTCTAAAAATATAATTTGATCACAAAGGCAGAGGGTTTCATTTGTTCCATTCAGCCACCGCTAGCTTGATACATTTTATTTATTCCCTATTAAATGAATGGAACTAAATCAGACATACAAGAGGAGTAGCTTCCTGGATGACAGTTATCCCAGGCTTTGCTGAAGCTTCTTATTTTCCAAAAATACTTCACAGATGAGCAGTTTCTAAGGCTCCTAGATTAATAATATGTATCTAATAAAGGCTGATTTTACTGAATTCATGGCACTTTGGTAGTGTAAGTTGATAAAGGGAAGGAAGAGAATCCCGTTTGAAACAAAAAGACTTTTAATAAACACTGTAAAGTCTGGAAATATTGTACTTATTGAACTTGAAATAATAAAAATGACATAGGGATGTTTGGTATGTTACTGATTTAATGCAATTTTCTCTTATTTTCAAGTTCAGAAATTGAATATGCAAGTGGTGATACACCTGTAAGATCTGTGGATAAGAAAGAGAAATGTTTCTGATACAGAGTGCCTTTTAAAATGACTATAAGCCTTTTACTCACAGTCATAAGGATAAGATCACAATTTGTACAGCAATTTAACACTAGTTTTAATTATATTCTAGATTCTTTTGCACACAGGGTACTAGTATCCTCCAGTTCTGTGGACTTGTATAATGACTTTTTAAAACTATAAAATAAAAATAAGCCTTATTTTCATTTGTTGCTGTTCCCTATACCCACATGTAAAAGGGAAGATGTATTTCTTGTTATAATAGTTTTCATTTCTTATAGCCATGTTGATGCTCCAAAGCCTCTATTGTAGATGGAGTCAGCCAGTCAGCGGGTGCTGGAGAGCCTTCTGTCTAATCCATTCTTCCCTTGAGCATAGCGTGGTGTCAGCCGTGCAACTGTTGAAAACCGATTGCTTGAGCCAAATGCACTTCCTTTTTCTTCCTTGCAATTCTTGAATGTATTTCTGAGAAAAAAATTTCAGTTACCAGTGGAATAATTTTACTTATACCATACTACCAGATCTAATCCTGAAGTAGTTTATTTGCTTAGACTGCCTTTAAGAAGCCGGCGGGGATAACAATGGGTTGTAAAAAGGCAATTTCCTGCCCTTCGTGCTGTTGACTGTTGGACTCTGGTCTCTCATGTTAGGCTGTACCACCACGGGCCCTAGTGCACCCCTTCGCTAGGCAAGGCAGTGAAGATCTTTATGTTACAGAGCTGTAAGAATGTTTATAGTTGTATTTACTGAACAGGTTTTCTGGTAAAATCTTTGCTGCATTTGGAAAAGAAAGAAAGGGTAGGCAAGTTTCATTTACCTACGAGCACGTATTATCTGCGGGTGGTTTTCCATGCTGGGTACGTTTCTGATCATAAGGAAAAAGCCAATATGTAGTTGTGACAGAACTGAGGAGTCATTCTTGTGTTCAGTTCTGCACCAATTTCTAATGTGACCTTTTCCTCTGTATTACAGAATCTTTATAATCACAGACAATTTCTTAATGTTTAAGACAAGGGGGAAAATAATATTCAGAGGAAGAAGCAAGTATGTCTTAAGGCTCTTCTGTGCTGGAAGTAGGAAAAGACAGAATCAGGATTTGGAAATGTCAAACTATCTGTGAATACAGGGCTGAAAATGAAGAAATATTATAAAACATTGGTTCGGGATTTTAAAGAGCTGCCTGGCTGTTCTCAGACTGAACATGCATGCATGCTTTGAAAGTAGGGATTTGCTACTTGTGAAATATTTTCTTTTTTGCTCCATATCACTCCACCTAATAGGTCTACAAGATATACCTCCATGCATTGCCAGTTTGAATTACACAAGGGGAAATAATCTTGCCAATATGTTTTCCATCCCTAAGTGTTAGCGCCCCAGCTGAAAGCATGGCCAGTCTCATTGTGGTCAGCCTTGCGGCCAGCCTTCTTTCTCTTTCTTCCCCCATTTCCTTTCTATTGTGGAAGAACACAATAGAAGCTTCACGAAGAGGAAGGTACTTGTAGTATTTAGGGTGGGCCAAACACTAATTCAAGACCAAAGAGGACATTCATACATATTACAAGATATAAAAATTATGCTCTTAACTAAAAATATCTATGCTTGCCCTAGGTGTACCATGTAGCAAAAGTCTATGCTAATCCTTTTTCCCAAGTTAAATTATTCATTATAAATCATCACAGATATTCTAAAAAATATTTGAAAAAGTAACAATGTGGCAGGCTGCTGTTTATGATACCATCTCATCTTCTACCTTTCTCTCCTGTTTTTTTCCACTTTAATCACAGGTTGCACCCAGACACTGAACAGTGGAAATTATTCACCCAGAAGCAATAATAGGAGACGTGGGCTGAAAACCTCATTTTCTCAGCAGCTTTGCTAACTGTTTTTCAAATGCCTTTGCTCAATCTGATCAAGGTGTTTGGGTTATGTGGAAACACTCCAGTTGTCTAGAGGTAGATGACTGCAACAGCTGGCTAAGATATTTTGCTAAACTACTTACTATTTTCAAGGTATTTAATTTAAAATTATTTTGAGCATCTCTGTGCTGCACTACAGAAAACACCAGGGACAAAACCATATTAATCACCTCTAGAATTATTTTGCTGATTCTAAGGCATGCATGAGCATTGAACACTTTGATAAAGGGGTCTTCCACAAACCGCCTCTGAGACAAGCTTTGGATTTTGGTACTAAGATGACTTGCTCAGACTTTTTTTCCTTATGTAAGCGTGTATGTTAGCCTCTAATGAAGTGTGAAATCTCACTGACTGTATAAGAAAGTCATGAGGAATCCATCATATGTAATAAAGACAGGGCTCCTGGCTGCAAGAGTATATCAGTACAACAGCAATATAGGAGGAAGACGCAGATGTGATTTGGTACAGAGTCAAGGTAGCTGCAGGGGACTCACTCTGAGATATTTAGGTCATGAGAAGAACAAGAATATTGCTGCAGGTAAACAGGACCTTAATCTCTTCCCAGCTAATGACAGAGTTACTTTGATGCACAGGCAATGCTTATATGGGGAAATTATACATTACAATCCTTCTTACCTACGCGTGTACACTCCTACAAGTTTTGTTCGTTCATTTGTAAACAGCTGAATGGTCCCATTGTAGTTGCCACTATGGGAAAGAACATGTGTGAGTTAATTAGAACAAGCTTTGTAAGCCTCAGCTCCTATTGATGTTGCTGCTGTAATCCAAACAGCAAAAAATACTGTTTTCAGAAGTATTAGTGAGTCAATATTTCAAGTGAATTTAATGAGATCCTCTTTCTTTTTTTTATATATATGATTTATTTTGTCTTTCTTTTTCCTGTAAAGGAAGTGTATGACTTTGTGGTTCCCTGTGAGTTCTAACAAGAATCCTAGGAAAAACTAAGATTGTGTTAAATAAATATCCATTTAGAAGAAACCATAGGGAGTCCAGCAACACATATCATCCAGCACCCCAACGGCCATCAGATCACTACTACTGTCAGTTAGTGATTCTCAGTCCCTAATACTTCAAAACATTTTCATTGATTTTTTTTTCCTTTTGTTTAAAAATCACCCTAAACTTAATTTTGTTGCCTTTAAAAACCTCTAAGAATTAAAAAGCAACTTTAATAGGACCTTGAAACACACAATAATATCCAAAACCATGTCAATTTTTAAGACTGTTGCATTCAAATAAAAGCTGAAACTTTCAGGAACTGAAGTATTAACCAGTTTAAGATCACTTAGTTGAAAAGGAAAAGGACTCTACTTCAGGGTAACAGCTGCTTTTTTTCATAGTTTAGGGGAAAGATTTTATTGTTTTTTGCTGTAAGAATTTTGTAGGTGGGCAGTTGACAACTTAATAAAGCAAAAGGAGCCCTTGGACTGGTGCAGTGTCAGAACCAAGCTGTACTCATCTGCTAATCCACAATGAGCTCATTTTATAGCACAGGCCAAAGCAGTGCCAAAGCTATGGTATAACTTAAGAACAAACGTGGAAAGAAGACATGAAATAGACAGAAAATGAACACTGAAATAATATAAAATAAATGCTGAAAATTAATTGTCTTTTAATTAAAGACAGAGAATAAAATGTGTCTGAGATTTGACAAAATGTACAGCTGGAAGAGCACTCAAATGAAAACAGTTTTCTTTAGCATCTAAGGTTTAATATATGGCATAGGTTGTTCTGTAAATTAGTTTGTAAAAGTCAAAGTTAAACTTGTAGATTAAATTTAAAAAGCATTTGTTTGGTGGATCTAGATGTACTGAGAGGGGTCGAGAAACCTTTTTCTCAATGTGAGTGCATTATCAGGCAAACCTATATTGCCCCATGCTGTGATAGGAAAACAGATAAGGTCTGTGCCATCTGTTCTGAAGGTCCTGAGTTTAATTCTCCATGGGAGTTAGTACATGGTGCTGGTAGGAGGGGAGGAATTCATTTGGGAAACTGTTTGTCTTTCCTTTTGAGAAAAAACATTTTTTACATAATATTATTCTAATCAGAAGAGATTTTAAATCATTTCTCTGCTTTCCTGAGGTTTCCCAGTGAATTGTAAACTAATGATTCTTGTAAGAAATAAAAGACTATAGGAGACAGTGATATTTATTGAAAGTGCACTTTTATTTTATTTGGGCTTAAAAGCAATGTATAAATATCCTGTTTATATTATATTCATGTTCACAAATTTTACATATGTACTACTTTCTAGAACTTAATGATGTCATGACGATTAAGCTCCACTCAGACAAAAAAAGATAATATTCTGATGTCTGAAAGAGAAAGAGCAAATTGGTGATATACAGCAACTGGGATATTCTTTAAAATGTTTTTTTTTTGCTTGTTTTACTTTTTCCCCAAGTAGCAAACAAATTTTCAACCTGTTGGTCTGAAGAAGAGCTCTTTAGTCCTGGTACTTTTCTTCCAAATAACAAGCAAATGTAGGACACTGTACTCATCAAGTCTTTTCTTTCTTATCTTTCCCTACCAAAGACATTTTAAACAGATGATCATAGATGTCAGTCATTTAGGGCTACCACCTGCTGAGTTGTTCAAGTGGGTCATGTGAGGGTTCAGTTAAAGCTATGCCAAAGACCCTGGTTTCTTATTATATTTCTACCTTTATCATTGTGTGCGCAGAAATATCTTTATGGAATACATGTATGTGGTAAAGGTTTTGCACACATGTGCAAGGGCTTGGCACTGGCTGACTGTTTTAGAGGCTTTTTTATAACAACATTCTTCTTGTTCAGCCAAAGTTAACACAGCCAGAAAGCCTCATTAATACAAAGTGAAGCTGAATTTGTAACAACTGGTTCTCCCTACTCTCCAGTCTCAGAGTTTCCTGACTTTTGCCTATGGGATTGATTATTGGGGAAGTAATAGTGGTATATGAGCTGGTAAGTGATTCTATCTTGCATATTGATCTTCTCTGACAAGACACCTTCAGAAGAGAGGCAGGAAAGCAATGTGGATGATTCTTGGAAGAACGGGAGATGCAGTCGCAAAGCTCTCCAAGTCCAGAGTTACACAGCTGTTTCATTCAAGCTGGGAATATGGAGATCAAAGGAGCTCTGCGCAGTTAAACAGGCTCTCTGGAGAGAGGGAAGGAGACAGTGAGGATAGAGCGATGCAAGTAGGAATTATGAGTCTGCTGTTCTTGCTGACAGGGGCAGATGTGAGACATGGACATAGATCCCAGGGGGTGCAATATGAAGCAATTGGAGTGTTTCCCCAGCTTCTGGGGAATAGTAAACCACAGGGAATGATAGACAGTGAATAAGCGTTGGGCTGTTTTAAAGTTCTGGTTCCTGGTAGATACTTCTAATTGGGTAATGCTTTGATCCAAGGAGGCTGCCAGATGCCAGTGGCATAGCTCCTACAGGGACCAGGAACTAACCTTAAGCCACCACCGCAGGGCTAGTTGCCACTAGTAGCAGCGGTCTGCAGGTATATCTTCACTTTTGGGTGGATTGACTACGCAACTGCACCCCGAGAGAAGTGACAGCTCCAGTTACAAGGTAGGATGTAGGGAAAGTGAAGTTATTTGGCATCGTTTCTCGATGGCCCTTATAAAGCTTTTCTTTCAGGAGACAGTGAGAAAACATCCCAGAAGAAAGAAACACCTATATCAGGAGATCTAAAATCTCACATTGTATATATGTCGGTATTAATCTGATTTCCTTATACTTCATTTTCAATTAAGAAAATCTGTCTATTTTCTAGGGTTCATGTGTACAGAGTGGCTGAAAATTCATTACTTCTTTAACAAGATATTACAAAGCTCTTGGAATGACTTTTTAAGATGTGTTTTCAATTAAGTAACTTTTTAATATTATTACTGTTGGTTTTGATCTTAAATAAAGAATAATAGTTTGGTGATTGTAATAGTATTCAGGTTTACAAATTTATACAAAGTTTTGTTTACATTAAAGAAAAAAAGTCCAGATCCTTACTATTAAAAGGCATAAATTGAAATAAAGGACCAATGACCTTGTAGTCCAACAGCAAGATCTGTTCTTGTAATCAGGAATGACTTTGAATAGAAAGAGCTTCCAGAAGCCAAGAAAACTTAAATGTTTTGGTTCCCATCTGGGTTTAGAGTCATGGGATTTATGATTCTAACTTATTTAAGTGCTTATAAAAATTTTGCCCTTGCGTATTAAAAAATGTGATCAAGGGCCAAATACACTCAATGTTTAGATATGTCCTTAAGCCTCTTTGATTTCAAGGCAAATTGAGGGCCTAGAGGCTTTTGAAAATTCATTTAAACACCTAGTTCAGCTCAAAAGCTGAAGCCCAAGTTTGAAACTTGTGACAGAGTTGTATATAAAGAATTAATGCAAACATTATGGAACTGAACCTTTGGATAGTTTCGCATCTATTACATTAACTGCTTGTCAATGCTGAACACAGTTTCTTTTGTGATGACACAGATATTAGTGCTACTGGGACTTTTTTTTTTCTAAAAACATGCCTTTTACTTTATTTCAGGATAATAAATTGATCCGTTTAAGTTAGCAGGATAAATAACATGATGGACTTACTTAAATATACATTTTGAATAATTAGGTTTTCAGCCTGTATCATTTCTGTTATGTGCTCTGCCAGTATGGAACTTTATGAATTAAATAAATAGTAATAATTTAATTTGCAATATATTTCTCTATAGTATTACTGTAACAGGAGATTGAAAAGCTGTTATGTAATTTGCATAACTCAAGAAAAAACCCAATGACTTAAATTAGATTGCCAAGCACCTCTACTTACATTGCTTTAATTTGTACAGTTAAGGAAAGCAAAGGATAAGGTAGCAGAGGGAAGCTGTGGTGGTGTGGGTAGTGTACCTGTGTGTGCACGTTTGCAGCTACACTCATAGATGGATTTATTTATACTTTCTTTCATGGCTGATGAGCGTGGAAGCAGGATGTGCTGTAACTAAACAATGCTACAGCTGCCTGAAGATGAGATGGGCAGACTGCATGGTTTGGATGTGGAAGGACTTGACAATTTTCATATTAAAATTTTCTTATAAATGACTTTAAATAAGAAAGCAGGTAGTGATGGCAAGAATCTTTGGTGATCAGTTTTGGGGCTGGGTTTTCTGAAATACCCATTGTCAGTTATTATTCATAAATGCAAACAAACTCATAAATTGGATCCAATATGGCATATATTTTCAGTTATAACGAACATTTCTGAAACATCCAAATAGTTTTGTCTGCACACATAAGAAAGCTAGCTTGAGATGCTCAAGAAAGAGGTGGTCCTCCTGTAAGTCTGAGTGCTAGCATGCTTACTTGGGGAGCATGAAGAGGGTCCGCTTTCCCCTCTCAGCCTGGTAAGAAGAAAGTTTTCCCATCCTCCAGGCAAGTGCCTTAAGCCTGGGGCTGTCAGGCATTTCGAAATGGAGATCTCCAGGGAAGAGACTCATCGGGCCAATGGAAGGAATGATTCTATATCTGTGTTATAGTATGAATAATACCTTACAAAAATGAAATATCATCTTACCCGTTTCAGCTCTGTGTCTCTGGACTGATGTCAGACCATTTGTCCTTCTGTTCCCCAACTCATCTTGCATGACCTTTTGAATAACAGCAAAAGAATATTGGTACTGCTCCAGTTTTCTGACGTTGACTCAAGTTATTAAAAAGTCTCAGTCAGAAAATAAAAACAATCAGTTTAAATCCTCTCAGAAACTCTTCTGGGAGTCCTGTGTGGAATTTAAAAATATTTAACTCTAGTTAGCATATGTTTTTTTTACATACTCTGTAGTTACTGGTCCATTCTGAAGAAGTTCATTCTCCACGTAAGATCATCCTTCTTCCCAGATAGAAAACAGCAGTGCACAGAATAAGCTTTTTCATCCATCTGTACTAGTAAACATTTTATTTTTGCTTTAGTCACTGCCAAATACACATACTTTCTTGATCTTCTCAGTTTTCTTTATCAATTTTGCCTAGGTTATTAATTTTAATTTATGTAGTTTATTTCTCTTTCTCCTGTTGTAAATGTGGTACTTTCCTAAATCACAGTGGAGAGGCTTTGTGTGGAGGTATGGGAACTGCCTGATAACCTGATGGTTGCAATATCCTCCTGGGAGAGTGGGGCCCTTTTCCAAATCAGACTGACCGAGCACGTGAGCTGCAAGGAACTTCAGCTATCAGATATAGTCACAGCAGTTTCCAGATGCACTGGTTAGCCGTCTCCCTGATGTCTCTGCCCAAGTCCCAGCATGTAGAGCAGAAGGCCAAACAGAAGGGCTTTGGCTGGCAAATCACTGTGATATTTGGACTGGAAACCTACCTAGAAGCTGAACCTACCTTCCTTCCTGCTGACGGTCACTTGCAAGATGTTGCCTGACACCAATAGTCGCCCATTTCGTTTTGTAGAGTTGGGCCTTTGCCTTCCCGAATTCTCTCCCTCAGTCGGCTCTCCCCCTCAATCCATGTGCCGTTTCATGCAATGGCACCAATATATTTACAGTTAACTTCCTTTGTGCTATTCTGTTTTATACAATGGGTCAATGAGGAGTTTTGAATTTACTGGAAACAGTGCACGCATTTCAGCATGCCATGCTCAGGAAAGGACAGTCAGCACATTTAGGTCTTCACCCATGCTCAAACCAAAATTGAGGAAACGATCTGCAATCCATGCTTTCCTTGTGAGCTGTGGCTACTATCGATTACTGTGCAGTTGAAATACGTCCTGGTGTCAGCCTCTTTATCCAAATCACTTTACTGTTCCCTCGTTTATGGCAACAAAATAAAACCAAGGCAGGAAGTACCCAAAATAATAGTGGTATTAGTGCATACCATACTAGACAAAAAAAAAAAGTCTTTGTTGCACACGTAGAACTAACATTGATTTGACGGTTTTCTAGAAACAGGCATCGATAGTACACGATAAAGCTAGAGATAGTGTTTCATTTGGTGGGATCAGTAAGTGCTTTGAAAGTGGAAATATTTAGCATGGAAGAGAGGAGACATTAAATGAATGTATTTTTATTGTACAGCTGGCTTTATAAAATGGCTTTGTAGTTTATTGGTTTGTGCCATGTGGCCCATTTCTGGCACTTTCTTTAGCTGCTCCAGGGAACCATGTTCTCAAGTATTCTCATATATTAATGACAGTTTGTATTGTTTTAGGGGGGAGGAGATTGAGGAGAGGACCACAACCAGGGCTTGTGATAGCCTGCATTACATAGAAGGAAAGAGTCCAGAAAAAGATATTTGTTGGATATGAAATAAAAGTCATCAAAAGAAACCTGATACAGTAAGGTTTTACATATTCACAGTTAGAGACCTAAACGGACAAGAGCGCAAAATGCACTATCTTGCCCTTTCAATCACAGAGCTGCATTATGGAAGTTGTCTGAACATATACTTCTGCCAGGAAAAAAAATGAGCTCAAATCTACTATGTATTGTTGAGCTTTTGTATTTTCAGGTTTTATGTTAGGATTTGGTTGCAAGTTTGGAATTTTATTATTCTCCTTTTATTACTTGAGACAGTGAAGGGGGCGAGGTGTTTGCACTGAAAACTTCTGATGTCTAGTTGCTAGGATACCCCCCTTTTTTTTTTCAAGTCTTTTATCAAGGAAAATGGAATATAATACTCTTTATTTTTTATTCTATCATGGATTTTGCATCAAAACACTTACAGTCATGAAAACTGGTGAAGATTTCTTTAAATCCTGCTTTTTTATTGACTTGCTGAAGTTCTCTGAGCAGTTCGAACTCAGCATCTGAACAATGGCTATGTTTTAGCCAAAAGTCAATTGTTTGTCACTATTTATATTTGGCAGGCTAGATTTTGATATATGAAAAATAATTTGATCTATTCTGTTTGTACCTCCTAGGACCTTCTGTAACTCAGATGTGCACTGTATAAGAAGTCCCAGACATGCATTTCAAAATTCATATGACCATTTTCTAAGTATTGAATGACTTCAGGGGGAGGGGAGGAGAACAATTTGTGCACATTTAACAGATATTTATAATATTACAATAATTATATCTGTAAAGAAAATTGTTTCATGAATTTAAATGCTTAAGATGAGTTGAAGTGACGAATTAAATGTTTCCATAATTGTCAGAATATATATAAGCAAGCATGACCATATTACAATATCTGTTATGTTTCAAGATAGGTCAAGAGAGTAGAATCATAGAATCACAGAATGGTTTGGGTTGGAAGGTACCTTAAAGATCATCTAGTCCAACTGCTCTGCCATGGGCAGGGACATCTCTCACTTGATAAGGTTGCTCAAAGCTCCTTCCAACCTGAACTTGAACACCTCCAATGAGGAGGCATCCACCACTTCTCTGGGCAGCCTGTTCCAGTGTCTCACCATCCCCACTGCAAAAATTCTTCCTTATATCAAATCTAAATCTACTCTCTTTCAGTTTAAAACTGTTGCCCCTTGTCTTGTCACTACAGGCCCTGGTAAAAAGTCTCCCTCCATCTTTCTTATAAGCTCCCTTTATATACTGAAAAGCTGCAAAGACATCTCCCTGGAACCTTCTCTTCTCCAGGCTAAACTCCAGCTCTCTCAGCCTTTCTTCACAGGAGAGGTGCTCCAGCCCCCGATTGTTTTTGTGGCTCTCCTCTGGAACTGCTACTAATAAGGACACTCTACTTTCTTCCAAAAAAGACCCCACATTTTATTCTGATTCACTCATCATTAAAATATAATCTGCTTTATGCACAACTAGATTTTTGAACTGTTTCAGTACTGTATTTCATTTGAGTTTGTGTGAATGCTTTCTAATTAGAATTACAGGTCAATTACTTGAAAATTCTCCCAAATGCAGCCTCTGCACCAGAAAGAGGACCAGGAAAACACCTATTCTTTGGAGATTTTAGTCCTATCTTGTAACATCAGAAAAATCTTTTAGCAAAACCAGCAGTGACAAAGCTATCATTCTTCTCACTCTAGGCCAAATCTTTGCATGAAAAGAGATACTGCTCCCAATCTCCTACACCACATCAATGAACTTGCCTCACATGCTAAATGTTTTTGAAAAGCCCATATAAAGGGTTCCATTTAGCACTGGCTGAATGAATTACTAAATGCATGTTTATGAATTTTGGTCATCTTCTCACTTAGAAAGCCCAGAGTGCTTTGCTATGTATCTTGGTTTTTAATGAAATTATATAAAAATAGGTTACTATTTTGGAAACAGTCCACTGGAGTAATGAAGAGATGTAAAAATGCTATGATAAGCATACTTATCCAACCAGCATAATTTATTTTATGTAAGCAGTCAAATCTTGCATCTTTAACAGCTTGTTTTAACAACTTAAATAAGGTTGGATTTTCATATATTTGGATAGCTGTCCAAGTACAGTCACATAAGTCATGACACCACTTTGTTCACTCTGTGGTCTGAAAAGCATGTTAGCAAGGGATGATGTCTAAGCTTATAAATCCTGCTTGGATGTGCTTCATAGAGAGGTTGAGAGGGTCAGCTTCTGAATCTCTGAAGAACTTTGGGATGATAAGATCTTGTGCGATGCTAGGTCAGAGTGCGAGTGGAACTAGTCCATGACTGTCTCCATCTGACCACGCACCTAGGAGAGTACAACAATAACACTGAGAGTATAGTCAGCAGAGTACCCCAGTGCTCTACTGCCATTACCCCAAGATGATGTGTATCAACTGTGTTGCTGGATGCAATTTCTTGTTATAACACGGAAACATAGAAGATTTTTGGCATAACTGTCTTTGTTTCTCACAATATATCTGTACTGCTCTGAACGCTCAGTGCATCTGAAGTCCAGTGTCGCATAGCATCCACAAGCCCTGTGATATTCTTTCACACTGATAGGGAAAAGGAGCCAACACACAACAGAGAATATGACCTGCTACCTTTTGTGTCAGAAGTGATCCAAGACATGATCACGCTTTCTGATGTGAAAGCTTGTATGGCAGTCTAAGAACAGGTGTCCTGGCAAAACTCATGAAACAGCACCCTAGTATGCCCCAAGGTTCAACTGATTATGGCACCTTTTTTCACCATCTGTGCCACATTGCTTTGTTGTGTTGCTGTGCTAGTCACCACCTGTGCTTCACCCAAAAACTGTGTAGAAGCTGATGAAAGTCTTCCTACTTTGCTTCACAAGAATGTGATGAGCTTTAACTAGATAATGTTTGCAAGGTGTTCTGGGGCTCTGGACAAAAAAAAGATCCTTTATAAATTCAAAACAGTAACATACCTTTCTTCACTGAAACCTTTAGTTGTGAGTGCCTCAAGTTACAGTAGCAGCTCGTACTTACATGATTTTTATGTGGACATTTAAACAAGGCATTATTTTCAGTGTTGCTGGACATTATTCTTAATTTAATAAAGCACTGCAACTGCGTACGATCTTCACACCGACAGCCTCAGAGACATTCGTTGACCCCTGTGACATGCCTGTAAAGTGCAACACAGAGCTCACTGCCTAAGGAAAAGAGGGGTCGAGTGCTCTCTGGATCCTCCCAGTTCAGAGGCTCTCAAAGGGCTGAAGGCATCCTTAAGACTTAGAAATGGTTCTTGGAAGTGGAGTTCCAAGCACACATGATGGAAAAACCTCCAGAAGTGAAGAACAAAAGTTTTTACATCCTTTATGCTCTGTTAACTCTTGTTCCCAACATTAATGAGTTCAACTAGAGTTGAGGAACTTGTTCAACGCTGCAGTCCCCAGAAGTTTACATTTCAACAAACATAAAATACGAACAAAGGAGACAAACAAAAAGAACAGAGAAAGGAAGGATATGGCTTCAAACAAATGAAGCCAATATAAGTCAAAATACAACTAAAGAAAGAGAGGAAGAGTAAATCCTTTAAATAAGCAATATTAGCCACAAAGACCCAAATGAATATGGGAAAAAAAAGAACAAATGGGAATTATTCATAGAAGCTCACACCCTCCTCTGGAGGTTGCAAACTCCTGAATGTGCTGAGGCTCTGCAGCCCCTGCTTTTCTTAACCGTAACCCCAACACTAACTGTAACACTTGTCATGCCCTGAGCGTGCTAATAGGCATTAACGGCCCTGAGCAGCCTCACCTGGGACCCCTGCCCACACACCCTCTGCCCACAGGCCCTGGGGCTCCCTTTAAGCTCAGACCTGAGCCTTCAGTCCCTTCCTGAGCTATGCTGGGTCTATCTGTCTGCCTATTCACCCCTGCCTCCCTTGCTGGACCTTGGACTTGGGTTGCAGGTGGTCTGTTGCTAGCCCTATCTCTTGGGTGGACCCTTCTGGTTCAGGCTGTAGCCTTACCTCCGGTCTTGTCTCCAGCTGCTCTCTACTGGAGTGCCTGGATGGACCCTGTTTCCAGTACCCTCTCCTGCCCGCGGCGTTCATGTGCTGTTGGACTGCACCCTAGCCACTGTGGGCATGGCCTTTGCTGGGGTTGCCCTAGGCTCCTGCCTTGGCCCCCTTTGCAGAGCAGCCTTGCCTGGGCTGCTCCCTGACAGCACTAAGCATAAGAGGCCTGGCATGTGGAGGCAGAAAACATGAGGTATGATAGTCCCAAATCTGTGTCTCTGGGGCTTCAAACCAAAGTGCTTTCAGGGTCTAGAATTTCAGGGTGGAGGGATGTTTTTTCAAAATTATCTCTCTTACTGTGGGATGGCTGTCAGGACTTGCAGGAGATCCAGCTCTTGGGAAGAGTCAAAGCATAATGAATATCCATTGTGTGGTTCAGGCTTTCAGCTTGAAAACAAGTTGTACATGTAGCAGAGACTTGTGCTGGGGGAGGGGAGAACGGTGTCCATTTTATGAGAGATTTAGAAGCCCAACGCATTTAAATTAGAACTCTTATAAAATTTCCTTCAGAATGACATTACCCTTCTGTGTCTGACTTGACAGACCACTCAGCAGAGAAATGGCAAGGCTGGGAGCAGGGTCTGTAGGATCTTTGTGTTTGTCAGGTAGGCTGTTGGCCTGGGCAATATGGATAGACTTATCAGCATCCTTCTGGTGTGAGCAAGTATGTGAGCTTGTGGGAATCAGAAGGCAGGATTTGAAAATAGTTTAATCTGGCAGAATGTCATTAAAATTGAAAGATCTCTGGGAAACATTTAAACATTAATGGATAGGCAAATTGAGAATAGAAAAATGTTCAATAAAAATAGCAGTGGTGTTGTTTTCCCCTCCAGTTGGCTCTACTGGTAATTCTCCTTGCATACCATATAGTAGTAGTTGGTATGGTTCCATGCGGCTGGTTTTTTGGCCTGAGGTTCTTGGTTATTTTAAAATGTCTTTGCTCAGAACTGTTGATGGTTACATTCAGAAAACAATATTAAAATAACTTGCAGTCTTAATCACTCAAGAGTTAAGAAACAGAATTAAGGCTGTTGAGGCCGTTATAGTTCAGTCCCCATGTACATTATGAGATAGTCTTTAATTAAATGACCTCATTCTTTGTTTTCCCACAGGACCCTGCCTCATTCAGTGTGCAGGATGAACAGTGCTTGGAATGAATCAGCACAACACAGTGAAAGAGTCTGTTGTTTGCAAGACTCATCTCAGTTGTTGAGGAAGTTGGGATATGCGTTTTGAATGAGTTGGGATGTCAAGGAAAGAAAGGATGGTCTTGTAGCTGCGGAAACTGTATGTTGCCCTGGAGAATGAGTTTCTGTCACTGTCTTTGCCAAAAAGATCCTGTGAGGTACTGTTTTGGGGGAGAAAAAGCAAAAAACTTTTCTCAGGTATCCATTAACTGTGAGCACCTGATTTTCCTAGAATCTGAGGGCATGGGTCCACATTCTGTACTACCAATATCAAACAAAACATTGAATTTAGTGAGCACTGTTCATTCTTGCACTTTGGGGAAAATGTAGTGTACAATCATAATTAAGAGCTGTTTTGCAAGGGAGTTGTATAAAAGCGTCTTGTGCTTTCAGTACTGCATATTCTGCACTCTTATTATAGCTATTTGATGTATTAATAACAAAGTTGTCTGTATACACTGTATACACACATCTAATAGTTAACTGTTAAATAGAACACTAGAAAAAGTGACTAATAGTAAGTTAGTCTTTGGTATATACGCATATGAAATACTAGTGCAAACTACCTAACATCTTAATTATAGGTTTCCTAATTTGTGATGACAGTTTGTATTTATCTTTGTCATTCAGCTGTATATCCTACTACAGTAGCTGCAAACTGTCTGTGAAGGACTTGTTTTCTTTTGCCATCTTTTGAATTAACCTAGTTTATTTTCAGTTGTACGGGATTCTTTTAAAATCGGGGCCCAGATGAAACTGGTGTATCAACTTTCACACATTCACCTTGCATCTAGTCTGTTCCCCATGTAACTCACTGTGGTTCTCCTTCCCATTTCCATTTTAACACCTATTTTTAGGCATCAGTTTAGCCAGTGCTACAGTGGTGTGGCCAGAATTAATTTTTCCTTATTCTAGAACAAGGTAGAAGTAAACTAGTTGGCCTCTGTTCCTGTGCAACTAGGCCTTACTTCAGAAGGGCCTAATCAATGAAGAGCTAGATCTGCACTGTACTCAGAGGTTGGACTGCAAGTGCCAGTCTGCTGAGATGAATTATGGCTAAAATTTGAATATTTTTTCTCTAAATCATAGTATCATAAGACCAAAAAAAGAAATCTTTTTTCTTATCTCTGACATCTTCAAACTCTATTACCTTCAGTAATACAAACAGGGTCTCTACGCCATAGCTCATAAGGGGATTCTCAACTTTCTAAGATATTACTGGTTTCTAGGCCTCATGCTTTGAAGCAACTGAACTGAAAATCACTGTGCTGTTTTACAGTGGAGAAAAAACCCTGCGATTCTCAGAATTTTTCTCTTAATTTCTAAGTGGTTGATCACTTAGCAAATATTCCCATTTTCTCTTCACCTGTTACGTGACGAAATGTAATGGCAATACATTAGCAGTCTAAAAATATTTCTTTGCATGCAAGCACTTATCGAATCTGTCATTATTCTGCATTTTAGCAGGTTTTTTTAAAGATTTGAATGTTGAAATCTTTTTTTTTTTCAGTGAGTTTGTATTCTGGATTTGGTGTTTCTTACAGCAAACAGTAAAGGGAGATCACCCTGATAGTTCTGCTGGGATCTAATAACCTTTTATGACTCTAAAAATATATCTCTTCCTTTTTAAGTAGTTATTCATTATAGAAGCTAGGTAAAATCATAAACTCATATCGGATGTTTTTACTTGTGTTTTTATTCACAGCAATCAACCCTAGTCCAGGGTAATAAAAACTGAGCTTTATAAGAATATTGCAGGGTTGAGGAGGGTCCGGATGTGGCTGTGATTGTGAGTGTGGAAGTGTGTGTACTCAGCACAGATGGGAAGGGGAATATTGCTGCCACTGCAGCACAAGTACCCTGAGCCACAGAGGAGTCAATCCAGCTGAGTAAGTGAGGCTTCTAGCCAGGGGTGCTCTCACAAAAGCACAGCCGTGCTGTGTGCCACATTGTAAGATGTCGCTTAAATCAGACTCCTCCAAAGCAAGGATATGGGGTCTAGAGAGTAGAGAATGACTTTGAGAAGGCCAGTTAAGTTATAGACCTTATTCTGTTGGGCTTATTCCTTATAGTACAAGCAGCTTTGAACCTTTCCATAATCTTCTGAATCTTATGTTAGAATCAAATTAGAGTCTGAAAAAAAATTATGTAATTTAGGGCTTGTCTTCCTCATCTCCAGCTTCTCTTATTTAGTCAGAGTAATAACTATGGGTCATTTCAAATGGTCAGAGCCACCTGTTTCCTTAAATCTTTCTTTGGATAGACTCTGAGAAGTGCTACTTTGATTTTTCCTATTTCCTGTATCAACTATAGCAGTCTGATGTAATTCAGGTGGAGGACAGTACTTCTAAATCTGTCATGACAATAGAACTGTGTTCAATTAAATGAATGCAAAAATAATACTTAACCTTTTTGGCCCAGTGTTACTCAGAGACGTACAAAAGCAGAGACTGTGACAGATCAGGTGACATCAGCTTTTCCTTAACACTAATATTAGTAGCAAGCCTGGGGATATAGAAAGTACTGTGCAATTCATTGCTTTCTTTTTCAATGATCAAATCTCTTTGTATGAGAAGGGCTATAAATACTCTCTTTGTTTGTCCTGCAGCCCAAGGGCAAATCTATGATAGAGACAAGATTCTGCAGTGGCAGAGTTATAGAAAACTCAGCGTTCTACCGTGCCATTAATAGGAGCCTCTAAGTACTTTTGAGATGACTTAAAAATAAGTCAGTGCAGCTCTTCTGTTTTACAGACAAATTTGTTAGAGACATGGTGGGTGGGGGCAAAAGAAAACAAAAATGTATATGTAAACAAATCTTCAGAAGCAATGTTTTCTAAAGACTGTGTGTTATGCAAATAGCAGGTAAAACTTGCACTTAAGTAAATGCCCAATGTGAAATCCACATCTAAATTAAAATTTAAAATAACTTGAAAATGTTGGTTGTGAGCCAGCCAACACTGAGAATTCTCTGTAATCAAGGTGCTTGTCACTTGTAGCGAAGAAGGATAATTCTAGTCTAAATAGATTCTGAGGCTACTACTGCAAAAGAAAATCTCTCATCTGTTCCATTTCACTTACAAATAGACCAATTAAAACTGCCCACAATCAATGGCTGTAAGTAGCACTTACCATTATCAATTGATAAAGCCATAGCACCAATGACAAACCTTGGTTCAAACCTGTAATGTAAATGAAAGATTGGGCTACTGGGACCTCCCTGGGATGTGGACTCCAGCACACTCCTAGACCAAGCAGACAGGTCATATGTTCTCTTTTGAACTCCCTTTGAAAATTAGATGGGATTTCTTCCTTCATTATTCCTTCTGCATGGCTGTGTCACAATCTCTCTCGCAATTTCAATGTCATTCTTGAGCAAGTTGTAGCCATTTTTTCCTTGTGCTGATGCTATTTTTGTTATGTAGTTAATTTGTTTCCCACTACTTTTATAGGAAGCTAACATATCCTTTCACGTGATTTTGAAGTGCTCTCTTAATAGCCTCCTGGAAGAGAGGCTCTCCATTCCTTTGATCAAAAGAATAGTCAGGATTATATGCACCATCTCATATAATGTTCATATATACTTGAGTTTGTAATAATGTTGTCAATGTTGCTTTTTTTTTTTTACTGGAAATATCTTGCCTCAGATTCTTGGATTGTGTTTCTCTTTGATGCGTATAGGAGGTTGATAATCATTTTGTCTGACTATTTAATCCATCTCGCTCTTTGATCACTCTTTATGCCTGAGATTCCAGAAAGAATTCTTGTTGTTACCCTTTATTTATGACCTTGCACTGTGTACAATTGATTTTCATCCAATTACTATTACTTTGGGTCCCAAGGTCATTCACTTCCAGTATGATAGTACAGTTCCCTTCTGCATGGATAATTCATCTCAGTAACGTATTATCAACAGATCTCAGGGGCATATTTTTATTTTATATAGTAAGTTTATGAATGAAAATATTAAATAATATTTGCCCTGTGGTGGCTTTTTGAGGACTCCACCTAGAAATTTATAAGAACTTCTGGTCCAGTATTGCTCTACAGTCTGTGTAAAGAAGGTAGATTCACAGTTTCCTTAGCATCACTGAATTGTTGCTCCTTGCAACATTTGAGAAATACTTGCAAATGTTACGGGAACCTTGTGTTTACATCAATAAGGATGATATTTACACAGAAAATAACTGGAATGGAATCAAAAGGTTTTAAAACTGAAAACGGGTGCATAGGAAAACAATGTAGGCTTATTCTGTACAGTTACTTTGGTTGCACCTATGCAATATAGTATTAAAGCTCTTAGTCTGAAATGGGTAGTAAAAGACAAACTGACAGTAGAAAAATTATCTCTCATTTGGAAAATGACAAGTCTGTGTTTCTTTCTTTGAGAAGAAAAAAATACAGTTCTCTACAACAATATAAAGCAATGCTGACACCTACAGAGAATGTATGTAAATATCAACTTAGAATTTGCATTATTTGGTAAAAGAAAAAATTATTTAAAGCAAGCTTTTATAACTGTTAAGAAAAATAAATCTTTATCTTCTGCTTAGGTCAATCCTTGGTAAATCAGATAAAACCTTGAACGTAAACCATATGCTTTAAAAAGTATACAATTTAATTTCAGTAATGTACACTTCCAATTGCATAATTTTTTTACAAATTGATTCATACAGCTGTGAAGGACCCAATAGCCACGAACCAAGCCATCGGTGTGATGTACGTTGCTGCACAGAACCTGGTTTACTGCCTCTGATGGGCTGTTTCCCCTTTCCTCCCTCCCTGTGACACAAGAGGATTATATTAGTATTACTGGGGTTTGCAGCTTCTGTGCTCAGCCAAACAGGCCTATAAAAACTTCTGTGTAATAAAGACTGCCCATATGTGGAGTAAAGTTAAAGAAAAACTAGCCTAACATATTAAGGAGAGATTACATAGAAGAGACATAGCTGGTTTATTGAGTATTTGTGTAGCAATATACTATTATGGGTTATGCAAGCTGTGATATTCACCGCACCGGTGCCGAAAGGTGGACTCCTCCTTTCCTTCAAAGCTTAAGATAGATATTTTGAATACACAGAAAAAGTATAACCAGTAACGAATTCTCTGCACTAGTCATTTTCTCAGAGACAATTTATAGGCTTGACAGTAACTTGCTTAAAATGGTGATTTAGCGAAGTGACCAAGGAATAGGAGGCACTAAGCCGTTTAAAAGCAGCTTTGGAAAAATGGGAGATGGTAATTGCGGGCTCGTCCAACATTCATGTTATCCTTGCTCCCATTATGCCAACATCTGGGAGAATTTCAACTCCCAAAGGAAATTGCTTGAGAAAGTTCGAAGTAGGTTTCCAGATCCGAACTGCTGAAGATCTTTGAAATTTTTAGTTTTGGCTCTAAGTATGGCTTGGACCCAACTCAGCTTGTGAGCAAATGGAAACTTGGAAGACTGAATGACTAGAAAGCTTGCCTTGGAGTTTAGGGGTTTTTTTAACCATAGAGAACTACAAATCGGAAGGGAATACTATTCATAGTATTGAGGCAAGTCATAATTATTTTTATGCAAAAGGCTGAATAAAAAGCCCTCGTTCTAGGCCTCTACTGCTTCTTCGGAAATGAATATATCACAGCACATTAACAAGCATCTTCTTTGAAAACCAGGTACGTTTCTATATCCTGGAATCTCTTCATCTGATAGATAACAGTGCTTTACCAGTCAGACTGTCAAGACCTTTCCATTGAAAAGTGAACCCTTTGGACTAGTTAATGTGTATTTTCATTTCTATTGGACAATCACAATATTAAAATTCTGGCAGGTCTATCTTTAGCATTAGGTAGAATTGTTTGGGGGTTTATTAACGAACTGTAGGAATGAAAACAGCAGATCCAGCCCTTTCACAGTATAACTGTGGCCCTAAAAGCATGTGTACAGCATGCCTAAGCGCATAAACCAGTTCGATAGTTATTATGTGTATATAAACACACATATTCCCATGCATACACATGCATACCAAGCGGGTCTTCGTTGAGGGAACTGCACCAAGTTAAGAAATACCCTTTCCTCTTCAATATTTGCGTGTTTACGTTTTCAGCTTCTAATTCGCGTACGCGTTTTGAACAGAACCGTTGTTTCAAATTCCATTGTTTTGGTGGATCGGAGCATGAGGACAACAGCAAAAAGTTTAGCTTGCCATTTTGGACGCTGCGAGATTAACTTCTCACCAGCGTTTCCTAACGCCAGCGGGCAAACAAACGCGGTTCCCACACCGCTCGTCGTTATTTGCAAAGGCTGAGGCCTTACAGGGACGTAGCTCAGTCGACGAGCTCACCGAAGCGCAGGCGGCAACTTCATTTGTTTCCTTTTTGGGTGGTGCGTGGAAGATGCATGCTGCCTCTCGCCTCTCCCTCCCTCGCCGTGAGAGCTTACACCACCGGCAGCTTTCCGCGAAGTTGCAATGCGACCGGCGCGCCGTCCCAAAGCTACCAAAGGCGACGCGTTATCGCGCCCGCCTAGCAGCCGCGTCCCGCTCCCTTCGTGGGGGGAAACGGAAGCCTCCAGAGGCAGGTTTCGCCCGTGACCTGGAAACAGCCCGCGCCGTGCCCAGCGCCTGCCGCCGCGGCTGGCTCCGCGCTGCAGCCCGGGCCGGGCCCCGAGGCGGGGACGGGGGGAGGCGGCTGCGGCCCGGCCGCCCCTGGCTCTCACTAGGGGTCGCAGGATGCCAAAAAATGGCGACCCGCTCGCGGGGGCGGGGGGGGGCCGAGCTCTCTGCGCCTCACCTGCGACGGCACGGCGGGCGGGCCGGGGCCGAGCCCCAGCCCCAGCCCCGGGGAAAGGCGCAAGTGCCGCCGTCGTGGGGCCGCGAACCGGCCTCTCCCCCGGTGGCTCCGGCTGCTGGCTGAGAATGGAGGTTTGCCGAGGACAGGAGGCTCGAGGCTGGGAAGGCGGCGGCGTCCAGTTGTTGTTGTTAAATACCCGTGTGGGGTAATCCGTGCGAAGGGCCTCACGCCGGTACGGGCGAGATTATTTTGTGGCAGAGCTTAATCTGGATGCTCGCTGGAGACTTGGCCGGGCAGTGTTTTCTGTATGGTGCTCGCTAAATGCTCACTGTTGAAAATCAATAGTAAAGTTTTATTTGTAAGCACCAGTCTCTTCTTCCACAGCGAAGTCCTTGAGCTGCTACTGGTGTTCCAGCACTTCTCTAGCAACCTACCCGATTAACTTAATTAGGTCTACGCTGTCTGAAGGACTACATTAAAAATGTAGGCTACATCAGCAATATTCCTTGTGAAAGCTCTGATACTAAAATATAATCACAGGCTGGGTTTCAGAAGGGAGTTTTCTCATCTAGTTTGCCACGGCTTTTTAAACCAAACCTCAGGCATGTTCCTACGTCTTTATTTCCCACACAAACAAATACTCTGTTACTGTGGTGACAGTGAGGATGGCAGTTAGAGAAAGAAATGCAACAAGCAATAACAACAAAAGGTCCAAATTTACTGATGGAGACAACTGGCAAACTGATCTGTTCATTAAAGTAAATGGAATTTGGACAGCAGCAGGGAACTCATTACAAATACATCAAGCAGCCTTATTCCGAGTCAACTGAAATATGCAAATGTCAAAAATTGTATTCAATAAATAGTTTGACATTTGACACCAATTGAAATAACAGTATCGATTTCTAAAGAAAGTTGAGTGACAAAGTAATGGCTTTCAGTGTATTTGTGTACGCATACAGAGAGAAGAAAACAGGCTTAGGAAGGAGTAGTAGTAGCAGAGCTTTTCACTAATTGAAGACTACTTGAATCATTTAGAAGTCATGAGCTATCGCTTCAGTGCAGTTAACTCGTAAACCGGGAAGATTCTGACTGTTTTCACTGTTAGCATTTTGTGCAAAATTTGGGGGTTTATGTCACAAATTTTTCTAGTACAAGGATTTTGATAATAGGTCTTGTTGCATTTATTTGCAATGTCTGTCCTGCAAACCACTATTCATGTCACTTCCTGAAAAAGAGGATCCACATAGATACAAATTGGTTTATGATAGGCTGAGTTAGGGGTTTTTTTAGTTGTTGGGAATTAAGTGCAGTTTTTATATGGTAAGTGCAATTTTTTAACAAATAAAATGTACATGCACACACATACTTAAAAAAAAAAATCTTACCTGTTGTCGCAGTTCTATATAATAATGAACACAAGTACAAACATACACCTTGATTCTTATGCTCCATACTTGAAGATTCTGAGTTGTTCGTATGTGCAATGTTTTAAGCCCGTACTCATAAAGTAAAGGCTTCGGTGCCTAATCTGAAAAGGGCACTCCTGCCAGCACATGGGAAGCCCAAACCTACATGCCTGGAGTGTGTGTATAGCAAATCTGACTTTTCAGATCAGCAGCACATGCAGAAAGTAAATCTATAGTGCTTTTGCAGTGAGACTGGACTCTGTGTTATATGCGACGCAGAACTGTGCATGTGTAAGTGGTGCCCGGGACCTCTTTCACCGTTTTCTTGGAAGGCTGAAAGTTTTATGTAAATGGTGGTTCCATATTCTGGTTTAATTTTGGAAGTGTTTTGATCTCAGACTTTAGTTTGGGTCCTTTATACTGTGAGTGTGTGTGTGTACACACATATGTGCACACAATTGGCAATAACTATCTCTAGTCAGTCATCTGTGACATCTCTAGTATTGCAAATTGTATAGTTCAGGGGGGGCAAAAAATGAATGGCAATGGATTAGTGCTCTAACTGTGCTGAAGGAAAACTACTGAATTCTGTATAAATGTGTAATTACTGTAAAATATGTATCATTCACAGCAAATGCTGATTGGTGTTTGCACAAAACTATCACCTTAGTAAGTGAAAGAGCATCCATCTTTAAAATACAATATAATCCCTGAATCCTCCAGACAGAGGTTATTAATTATTGTTGCATCGTGCACCAGCGTCTTTTAAAAGTAGTTTATGCTGCATAGTCTAGGAAAACGTTGTATTGTAGTAAAGAAGAATTGATAATAAGCACAGTACAAATAATTTTGGAGAGAGATGGATAATGTGAATGCAATTAAATTAGTTTTGCCATAGACATTTATGATCTTATGCCATTGAAGATTAGAAAAAGGTACTAGCTAAGCCACCTTAAGTATATGAGGAATTTTTTGGATAGCTGCACTGTTAAAAAAAAAAAAAAAAAAAAGTGGGAATGATACTACCTGTACTAATGAAATGTATGTTAGACAATGTTGAAAGGGGTAACAGTTCTCTGCTGTGTAGAGAATTTATGTAAATATTACCACAAATAAAACAAGGCTGATAACCACAGGACAATATTGCTGTCATTGATAGTGCTTGCATCATAGTTTCTTGCCGCTTTCTGTAAGACAATTGGTATTCTTCCTCCTGGGAGTTGGTGATACGCCTTATTTATTTTCAGTGATCCAGAGTTAGAAGAATACGTTGTGTCTATGTAGAAAACCCAATTAGGGCAGGGTTCCTCTATTTGCTTTGATTCCTTACCTCCAGTCTCAGTGTTACATGTTTTCTGTGGTAAGTGCCAGAGAGGTTATCGTAAGTGATCATAAATTATAAATTACAATGTAAACTAAACCAGAGGTTTTTCATCTGAGGGGCATATGGCACAAAACAGTGAATCCTGTTCTGCAAGGTGCTGAACTGCTTCATCTTCTAGGAATGAAGATCAAAATGCTCAGCAGTCACTCAAGATCAGGCTTATTAGAGGCTTTCTTCTGTCAAAAATCAGCCACTGACTCCCAGCTATGTGACAGTATGCCGAATACTGGAGGGTAAGATTAACCCTGTACACCTAGTCAGTCTAATAAAAAATGTCGCTTCTCAGCCTAACAGCAACATTTCTTCCTGGATAAAGGGTGAACAGGTCTAGGAGTAGTACTATCATTGTTATGGTTTATTAAACTTACATTATCATATAATTGCCAAAGAAACTATGTTCACTAGCTACCAATGTCTAGAATGATGACTGATAAGTGATCCTGTTCAGCTTCTATGCAAGTCAAACGCAAGTTTGCTGTCAACCTTGACAAGGAGCAGCCTCTTGCAAACTTGAGAATTGAATCCTGAACACTTTACCAACCTGTAAAAATAAACTACAAACTTCAAAATAAACAGCTTTTAGCTGGTTTTTTGCATGCTAGACAATAAAGTAAACCAAACAAAATGAAGTTGGCAAACATTTAGATGTCAGTTTTTCATCTGGCGGTCTCTGCCTATCTTCTGAAGACCTGCAAGCTAAGCTCTGCTAAGCTCAAAGCTCATAGACTTTGTTTTTTAATTAAGAGGAGGGCAGGATGCCTCCTAGTACTTGGAATGCAGCTGGTTTCAGACAAGTGAATATTTAATATGACCTCCTATACTAACCTTCTATACCTTCTAGCTTTGAACATTGCTTTAACAATTAAGCTCTTCTGGCCCTGTGTTTAAATAGCTGTCCACAGCTACTGCAAATTGATTTATTGCTTGATGAGGATCAGGGATGCTGAGCAAACACAGAACAGTTTCTAATTTAAGTAGTGCACCACTGGTTTTGTTGTTGTTACTTGATTACTCGTTTTAACATCAGTATTTGTTCTCAATGGAGTTTTATGCTCTTCTGCAGTTTTTAGAGCATTAAAAATGGAGTGGGCATAACACACATGATGTTATAAACAGAGTCTGGTTGGGTATCTAGTATTAAAATTCCCTGTCTGCTGATAGATGATGTTTAAGTTGCTTATATGCCTTTGCTTAATTGTAAAGATTTGGTATGACGTTTTGCATGCTAGGTATCTGCTGCAAGCTGATCTTTAGTTTTAATTTCTTGTTCTTCAACCTTTCTTTTAGAATATTAGCTTAAATTATCCAGGTATTTGAAAATTAAACTTGCAAATCTATGGGTTTTCTCCCAATTAAAAATCATAGCAGTATTTTTGGAAGGGTTTCAATATGCTCAGTCTTGTAGGAAATGTTGTTAAATCTTGAGCAGAACAGAAAGGAGGAGAGCATCAGCCCTTACGTCAAGGGATGTATCCTTTTTTTTCCTTTTAACTTTACTGTGGACTTAAAACTTATCACCACAGTCAGCCTTGAATACATGCAGTTTTAGCAGCTCTCTTACCCGAGTGTCTCACCTGCAGTGACATTTTACGTGATCATTTTGAGCTGTGCCTTGCTTGGATCTGGAACTTAATTGAGAATAAGTGATGATTTCACATGCTTAATGCATCTCAGCTGTACCTATGGGATGAGGTGGGGAAGGCTGTCTGACTTGAATAGATGGGGAAGAAGAACTGATCTTGCAGCGTGGTAAAGTTGGCACAAAGCTCCCAAGAAAGAATGCGGGATGTGATTAGGAGAAATCAGCAACGGGAACAGTGGATGTATTTTTGGGACAATGAAATTGTTTGCATGAGGAAACTGGGCCTGAGGAGTAACAGAGTGAAAGAAAAGAGGTAGATGGAGGGTTGCAGATAACCAAAACTGCCTGAACAGCAATGTAAGGGTTGAAGCTAGGATAACTCTGTAACTGGGAAATAAGGTCAAGGAGCCAGACCAACTTTGTGGTGCATACCTGGAGTAAAGAACAGGTAAGGAAGGTGAATGCCAACATAACTAGAAGTTAAATCAGGTGAGGAGGCATAAGAAAAGGATCAACTAGATAATGGTAGTGAAAATAAAACAACAAAAAAACCCAACCCTGTACAGCTGAAGATGAATTTGAGAGTGAGGAGTCCCAGAATAAGATTAAAGAAAAGTACAACTAGGACAGCTGGAACTGGGATGAGAATCAAACACTAGCATTAGCTAGATAAGAAAAACAAAACTGGGATGAACAGCCAAGACTGAAGAGAGAATGAAGACAGGTTAGAAATAACAAGCCAAGATAAGGCAAAACATGGACATGGGAAGCAAGCAGATGGGAGTGTGCTATTAAAAAACACCCTCTCCCAGAGCTTGGAAGGGATCCCAAGATTCGCTGTCCCTCTTCTGCCAGTAATAACTGTGAAATCCAGTGGTGAAGAGAGACACGTCTTTTCAAATGCTGGGCCAAACATGGGACTACCTACTTATGCTAGCAGGTACTGCATGGAGGAGCAGAAGATTCAGTGGTGGATGAATTATGTGGGTGTCATCAATGATGGGGCTGTTGCTGGCAGGAGTCTGGTCATGTTTATTCTAGAAATGGAAGTAAGTATTGAAGAAAAAGAATTGTGGGAAGAGAAATGCTATGTAAAGTCTTCTGAGAGCTGAACGGCTTGAAATTTGAGTCTTAGCCCTTGCCTCTGCCACAGAGTTCCTTGATAAAGCTGGTTCAAGGCTTTTAAATTATCCTTTTTGCTAATTATTTTCATTTTCAGATGCCTGAAAACTCCAGGGTTTGATTAGAAGTAGTTCTGGATACTCAGTGAGTAAAATTACTGCATCTGAAACCAGTGGGAACCAGGCCTTGAAGAAATAAGGTTTTCTGTAGTGCCAAGTCCTGACAGGTCTACAAGATATCAAAACAGGCAATCTATAACTCTTTCCCATGTGTAATATTCATATCCTGTCACAATATCCCCTCATCTGAGGGGTGTATTATGAAACTAAACTAATTAGTATTTTTGAAGCACATGAATACTGTAGCAACAAGCTCCATAAAAAGCCCATGAGGAAATTAATAACTCTGTATGCAGAGTAGGATCTGAATAAGTGTGTAATGAATAAAGCATGGGGCATGTTTTCAAAAATAAAACAGAAAACACAGCATTGAAGGGCTTCTTGTTAATTAAGCACAGAGGTCTGTAGAAAAAAAAAAGTAAGTGAACATACAATGAACAACTTTAATAATACATGAGTAGATATGGGAGAGAATGGAGAAATAAAGTTTCACAGGTGAGCTCACTGCTGTTAAAAATCAGGCACTCGTGATCTTAACGTCAAAAGTTTAATTTTAGTTTATATAGTGTACTCAGTATATATCTATGATTGTGTATATGCCTGTTTGTTACTGTAGACAGTCTATTTGCCACAATGCACTTTCAGCTTCAGTATTTCCCTATGGAATAACAATTTGGGGAATTGGGAACTATTTTAACATAGTTTCAGCCATTTCAGAAGTGCTCTAGGTGCCTCAGAGACAAGGAATGGCTTTATTGGGAGATAAAAGCGGGAAGGTAACCAGCTCCCACTGAACTTCACTGTGTTAGCCTCCTGAGAAATCCCACGACTCCCAGTCTCAAGGAGCTGACCAGCCATGGTCTTCAGTCTTCAAAGCCTTAGGCATGTGCTGAGCTTGATGTTTGTGAATAAGCCCATTGTGTCCACCCACCTAAAACTCCACACGAGATGGAGGCCTAAGCAGGAGACAGATAGCCAAAGAATGAGGAGGAGGTGTAAGCAACGATGTTTCAGATGTATTTTTTTAGTTCTGTGATTGTGTCTGTCTTTCTTGCATACTTGTCCTTTTTTTAAAGTTCTTCTTTTGTGTGGGAAGAGCAGAAAAGCCTCCAGCTTTCTGGATTAAAAAAAAATATAAAAATATCACCACCACTTTTAACATAACTGCATTTACCATTATCTGTGTCCCTGTAATGTACCTCCAAATGAGGAAATTTAAAGGAAAAGGGAAAATGCTTGGAGTTTTGGTGTTGCTGTTGTTGTGTTCCTTTGGTTGGTTTCCTTCCAGCTTAAGCATTCTGTCTTCCTGGCTATGTGTTCGTTTCTTTGGAAACGGCTGTAGGATGGATTTTTGATTGACTGTGTTGTCAGATGGATTATCAGAGTTGTGAGCTTTTTGGAATGGTAGACATGAATGTGCAATAAGAAAAAAATATTTTGTACTTAAAATGTTTCAAAGTTTTGCATCATGAAAGAAGCTAGATTGAATATTTAACAGGTTACTTGGGTAAAAACTTTATTTTTTTTAGAAAAGAAAGTCAACCGGTTTGGTTACTAGGAAAAAATTTCTCTTCATATGAGGAAAGGTTTTTACTAATGTAACTGATGGGAATATTAATACCTAAGCAATATAGAATAGTTTCTGCAGAGCTGCAGTGCTTATTCTAAGCAGTAATTCTAATGTGTGGCTGCTCTGGATTACAAGCAGAAAACAGCTTTTACCCTGACCTATACACACATTTATTTGTTAACAGCACTTACGTGCCCGGATTTCTGCATGATTCCCATCTAGCATTTCTGAGTTTGTTTCCTGTGTTAGTCAGGGCTCTGCAAGGCCAGCTGTCCTCGAGGCTGCGAGCGGTTTGGTGCTGCTCTGCTAGTGCTGGTGATGCCGAGGTCGGGGGCAGATTGCCGGCTGGAGGCCGGGGGGTGACGTCAGCGCCTACCTTGCTGGGAGAGTTAATCTCCCGCTGGAGAGAGACTAATAATCTCCTCGCTGGGGAGACTGGCGTGTGAAGGATCGCATGTTGTACATTCCTCTTCTGGGGCTGTAAAGCAATCAGCAGAGTCAGTGCGTTTCTAAAGCTCCATTGACAAACACGTGTGCTTGTTAGACAGAGGTCGTTTCTTTTTGGGGTGGAGGTGCATAGGCGCAGGAAAGAAAATTAACTTTTTAAAGGTGTGCATGTATGAAACGAGACCGAGCAGAATAACAAAACCAGGTTAGGGAGGTCCAGTATGTGAAACGCGCCTGTAATTAATGACACTGTAAGATAAGCTATCTCTTTGTGGACATAAAAAAAACCCCAGAAACTAGATTTCAGATGGGATCAAACTGATTTCTTTAGCAAAACACAGCCCACCACACTGTGACACTGTGCAAGCAAAGGTAGCCATCAGCCCCGACGCTGCTCTGATGGATTGACAGGAAGGGTCTCTGATAACTTCCTTGGGAGTCAGTTCCAAGCGCCTGGGATAGCTGGTCACAGAAATTACATTGAGGAGGAGGGGAAGGGAACAGGCCACAAGTTTCTCAGGCTTTTCTGTGATCTGGCGCGTGGTGCTTTGTGCAGGCCTTGCGACACACAGCAAACTGACCTGCTGGGACAGAACGGTTATTCCTTACTGAAGGCTACAGCCTTTCCGTGGCAGCCACTCGTTCCTTGGCTTTCAACTTTGGAGCAACAAGATGGAGTTGGGAGTAATGTGGACACAACCTGGACGCCAGAAACGTCAGGAAGCACAACGCACGGATGCTTCAAAGACACTGACGTTACTCGGTGCTAGACTCCTTAATATGCTCTGTTATTAAGCTGTTATTAGCTCTGTCTTAACTGACCTTTCTAGTTTTAATGGTATGAACTGCTGAGAGTACCTATCTGTAGCAACAGTAACCCTTCATTCGCAGGAGGGCAGGGGCAGACGGACCGACTCCGGGCAGGCAGTACGCTTTTTGTCTCGCCTTTCCTCCACCCCCGCCACGGTTTTGGGAGCAGCTCGGCCTCGACAGCGGCGACAGCAAGCTGTGCCTACCCCCTCGATAGCGGCGGTAGCAAGCTGTGCCTACCCGGACTTTGCGTAACTGCCTTTCACCGCGCCCCCGCCGGCGCGGCCCCGGGGCCGGTCTCGGCACCTGGGGCGGCGCGGAGGGCCCGCGCCCGCGGAGGGCAGGGGCGCGCAGGGCGGCTGCCCGGGAGGCGCTGCGCCCCGAGGCAGCGGTGAGGGGCGCGCCGCGGCGCCGGCTCTGCCTGCGCTCCTGGCACAGCCCCCGGGGAAGGGACTATCTCCGGATTTCCACCCCTGCGACCGGGGGAAGGCGAGCGGGAAGTGGTGCGTACAGAGCCAGCCTGTGCGGGCTCGGACGTGCGAGAAAGACGCAGGCGCTTCTTCGCGGCAGCCCTTTCAAAAGTCCGTGTTAAATGTGACACCCCGGCGAAATGGGAGCAGGGGAAACTCCCCCTTACCCACCCCTCGTCCCCCCCACCGCCCTTTTCCATGGAAACTCGTAAAAGGAGGAGGAGGAGGAGGAGAGTTTGCTACGGAAAAGTCTCACCTTGGTCTGAAACAGTTTCAGGCGTTTCTGCAGGATCGGAGCTGCCCGTCTCGGGGGAGGGGAGGAGGCAGGCAGGAAGGCAGGCAGGGAGGGAGGGAGGGAGGGAGATCTTTAGCTACCTATATATATTTATATATATAATTTTTTTTTCCGCTTGATCTTATTTTATTCCAGCAGCACGTATCTCCACCCCTCCTCCCTCCTCCCCCTTCCCTCCCTCCCTCCCTCCCTCCCTCTCCAGGTTGATCGGCTGAAATGAGGCTTTGCGCGCTGATCCCTTCTCGGGCTTTAAAACAAAACCCGGCCCCGCGCAGCCGGCAGCGGCTCGGGGCGCTTCGGCGCTGAAGCGCGGCGGGGCGAAGCAGGATACCGCGGAGCGGGGCGGCGGCTCCCGCGGAAACTTCGCTTGGAAAATAAACCTCCACCACTTTCCTGGAGATCCACGTGAGAACAGGAAAGCCCGACTGCAAGATCTCAGCGCTGCTGCTGCTGCTGCCTGCTGCAATTTTACTTTTTGTTTGCCTTGATTAATTTTTTTGTTTTTCTGTTTGTTTGTGCTTACTTTCATTTTGGAACCGGTTCGCAGCTGCTTGGCTGAACTTCTGGAGACCAATGGACCTTTTATATTGCCTTCCTCTGTTTTAAACAAACTATGGACGCTTAAACTTTTCTCTTTCCCCCTCCCCCTCGCTCCTTAACCCCCACCCGTCAGCTCATGGGGCTAACACTGCAAAGCAGCCGCAGCAGAGGGAGAAATACAGAGTCACTGATTTATTTTCCCGTCTCCTAAATTGCAGTTAATTCTTCTCACCGTCCTCCTCATCACCCATTCTCTCGGGCTTTTCTGGCTGCCGGGTGTCGATCCGTGCATTGTTTTATCTGATCTCGATTCTTTTGTTGTTGTTGTTTAAATGCCATGCACTGCTTATCTAGAGAGAAAGCTATATGGAGATAGAGGCATATAGTGAATGCGCGTGTGTTTCCATAAGACTATCAAGGGAGCAGATCAGAAGCAGCCCGGATCCTGACCCTGACTGTATGAATAAGTAAGCAGGATGCTGACGACTGTGTGTTAGTTGCCTGTAAGGTTTTCGTAAGTTAAAGGGGGACGGAGGACGGGGGGGGGACAGACCAGAGACAGAGCTTAGAGTAAGTGTTTGTGCGGAGGGGGGGAAGCTCTGACACTTTGCTCCCTCCAGCGTAGCTGCTGCCTCCCATCACTAGGGCTCCGCGGTTTGCTCTGGTGCACCCCACCCCCCCGCTCCCTTTTCTTTCCTTCCTTCTTTCTCTCTTTCTTTCTCTTTTCCCCCTCTCCCCGTGGTAGTTTGCTGATGTGCAGCCCGGATCCATCTTCTGGCGGCAGCAGCAGCGGGACCGGGGTCGGCGGCGCGGCGGGCGGCGGGCGCGCAGCGGGGCGCGGGCCGGGCGCGGAGCGGGACGCGGGCAGCGGCCGCCACCGCCGCCTCCTCCTCCGCGGGAAGTTTGGCTGGGGTTTGACAGAGGCGAGGGGACGCCCTGACAGACAGGATCTCCCGGCCTGAGTCCACCCCCTGCGCCCACCCACACACCCAGCGACTTCTCCCCGGTGAGGTGGCGGGCTGGGGGCAGGAGGGGCAGCGGCGCTCATGCTCCTCACGCTGTGTTGCACCCCTCTGACTGGGGCTACCTAGGGAGCACCGTCCCCCGGAAGAGCCTCCAGGTGGAGAAGGAAAAAAAAAAACCCCAAACCAACAAAAACCAACCCCCAAGCCCCCCCAAACCTGTGGTTCCTCCATCCCTTACCCTCCTTCCCCAAGCCGGCGTGGACAGCTGAACCGGCCGCTTAATTCATCTGCTCCCTGCCCACCACCTCTCTGCCCGAGGGAGGATGAAAATGCTTTGCTGGAGGATGGCACTGTGGCTGGCCGGGTGGACTGTCTGTGGGAAGCCTTCCTCCTGCTCTGGCCTTGATTATGACTACACTTACGATTTCACTGAAGAGGATAAAGCGGAGGCGATAGATTATAAGGATCCTTGCAAAGCCGGTAAGTGACTTCCCCGTCTAACGCAGCTCCCCACCCCCTCCCCAGATGGTGACTTTGTCTCGGCTGTATTTACGGCGGGGTGCGTGAGGGGGGCAGTCCCGGGCTCACCTGCTCCTTCCCCGGGCAGCAGCGACCGGCGGAGCCGGAGCCCCTGCGCCCGGCTCCCTCACCTGGGGAAGGCACCCGCGACCCGCCTGGCCGGGACGGCTTCCCGAGCGCCTCCGGCGTAGGTGGGAGAGGGGCGCGGCGGCGGGCAGGGCAGGGCCGGGCCGGGCCGGGCAGGGCTGGGCTGGACCGGCCGCCTCGCTCCGCTCCGCGGCCCCGGCGGCGGCGCGCCGGACCGGCTCCCCGCGGCCGGCACGCCGCCGCCGGGGACGCGGAAGTTGCAGCAGGCATTTCGGCGAGGCTCAGAGGTTTCGAGGCGGGACCGTGCCCCGCGGCACAAGCCGGGAGCGCGGAGCGGCCGGGCCGGGCCCGGCCCGGCGCCGGGGGGTGGCGGCGGCTCCTGCCGGGGCCCTGCCCGCCCCCGCGGCGGGAGCGGGTGCCGCCTCCCGCGGGCTCCCTCTCGCCGTCCTCCATCTCAACCTGTCGCCCCCGGCCGGGCACCCCCTCGGATGGGGCCGGCCGGGGCGGACCCGGGGCGGGCCCTGGTCGCCGGCCGCCCTATGAATATGTATGCCATAAGTGCACAGCCCGAGCGGGGGAGGGGGGCCAGGCCAGGCGCGGGGGGCTAACTAGCTGCTGGGTTTTCAGCCCTGCGAGCCCACGCGTGCCTATCTTATAAGCCGGCTGGTTGGTGGTGCGGTTGCGTTTCCCGCGGCGCGTGCCGTGGGGCCGCTGCCGTGCCCCCTGCTCGCTCGGTGCCTGACCGAGCCCGTTCTGAAAGCTGCGTGGGAAGAGTTGAGTTATTAGCAGAGCGAGTGAGAGCTTTTCTAGAACGTTTATCTTAACTGATTTAGGACTTCAGCCTCCTTAACGCCAGGTACAATTCTTCATCCATTAAAGTTATCAGCAACCAGAACTGACCTCAGGAACTGGGTTCACTGATATTTCAGTAGACAAGTGTATCTCGATGATGCTCCCCCCACCCCCCAAATGTGTTACGAACAACAGTGGTGGTCCATTCTCAACAGCTCTATTGTTAAATAAGCGCTCAAGTTTTCCAGCAGCCTCTTTTGCATTAATTAGTTATTTTATATTCTGAAAACTAGTTCAGCCAAAGGTTGTGTTCGCTATGTCTGTGTGGTTTTGTTTAATTTATTGAGGAGAATGTGGTGAACGTATATGCCAAATATGCAGACACTATGTTTTTCTAATCACAAAAATATTTTGTTCCTAAGTGTGAATCGTTAGGTCTTACTTGCTTACAACTGAGGAATGCTCAAGTTCGAAAAGAGCAGAAACAACTGCAAACAAAATGTTACTTTTTCCCAATTAGCACTCACAAATATATATCTAAGTAACTGGCCATCATTAACTTGAACGCTTTTCTTCTGGTCTGTAATTCTTTAGGAACATTCATATGCATCCTTTCATATAATGAGAAACGTGTATTTACTCTGTTTGCTGCGGGATTTTTTTAGTACTTCTTGTTTCATAGTGGGAATAATTAAAAATTATAATTCATGATGCTAAGTGTTTTAAGGTCATGCATGAGAGAAAGACAACAGTAAAAGACTGTGCGATATGATCAGTGTTGACAATTCTCCACCATCGTTTTGTTTTGTTTGGAGAAAGAAACATTTGTTTGGAAAGTTTGGCCCGTTGAAATGTTTTATGGAAGTTCTTGCTGCTGCTGCTTCTTCCCAAGGCACTTAGATGCTACTGTGACGAGAGACAAGTAGATGCATGAAGAGTTACTTGTGTGTAGTTCCCGTTAGTCTTAAAAGCAATCACTTTGAGGTTTTCTGTTCAGTAAATAGCCCACTCACTTTTTTTTTTTAGTGTATAGTAGTTCTTCAGAAATGAAAATGTATGTCACTGCTGCACACTGGGTTTATACCATGTACCAATGATTTTTAACAAAAATTAGAAGTTCTATATATCAATGAAACTGATCCTCCAACAGTATTTCCCAGTTAATTTTCCTGCTAAACCTTCCCTAAAGGCTCTGTTAACCTTAGCTAGTGAATTACTGATACCTGATCAAAGGTGATGGGCGTAGCAGGTGCTCAGCCTCTTTTAACAGCATAACCCAAATGTGTGTTCTCCCTAGGTCAGGTCTTACTGTCCGGGGTGGATTTTGGACTCCCATGAGTAATTTTACCAGTATCTGCCATTAGGATGTTTTCCACAGTAAGGCCCTAAAGAAGGACAAAGCCAGGCTTCACACTCAGGGGTGTGAGTCGTTCACACTCAAATTTGTGTGGTTGCTCTATGCCTGAGATAACAGGATAAAACGAGATAATCCTTGCTGAAGATTGTGTTCAGTGCATGCAAACTTTGTATCTTAGATATAATTAACACCTGCTTCTACTGCATCTTGAGGGCCTACAGCTGAAGCTGTAAAAGTGCTCTTTTTTTAACTCTTCAGGCTGGTAACAGTTAGGTCCCAGATATAAGTGAATTTCTGCAACTCAGCCAGATAGGGGAATGCCCAAAGTCAGTTAGGGTTTTACCTAGTGACATACTTCAAAAACTCTTGTGAGCTCCATGCAGATTTTACAGGTGTGCTAGAATAATTTGACCTACCACAATTTGTGAGCAAATAAAATGCTTTGAAACCAACCACAACTAAGATGCCCCAAATATGCTGATTCAAGGTGGATTCACCTGTATTTTAAAAGTTGTTTGCATTCTGTTTTTCTTCAGTGAGTAGTGTTTGCTGCTTAGTTTTTATTCCATAGACCACATGAAAAAACCCTTTGTGATCTTGTGACAGAAAGCACAGTACACGAGGCCTCAGATCTATAGTTAGATATAGTTATAATTCTATACAGATAACTCTTTATAGATAAAGTCCTAACTCTGTTGAATCAATCTTCTTTTGATAGGTGCCTTTTTCCCTGTTTTTCCCTTTTGTGGAAGAGCTGGAGAAATTTACCAGAAACAGAAAGCGACAGCCCCTGAGGTGTTATGTATAGGTATTCTTTGGGATTATTTATGGGTATTCTGTGTATATTTTAACATTTTCATAAGGAAGGCATCAATTTAGTGAGCGTGCCTAGAATCACCCTGTTCCTCTGACTTGAAGTTCCCAGAAGCAGTGTAGTGCAGGATGCTATAGAGGCTGAAAAGTACATTTTCTTACAGTGTTTCCAGCTTTGTGAAAAATCTACAGGTAACAGCAGTCTGACAGATGCATAATAGGGTTAGGAAATGTTTCTGGAAATGACGTTCCCAATGGCATCTAAAACAGCATCTGTTTTATGCAACAACCCCAAAGTTCAGTCTTGGCAGTGAAGCCAGCACCTTGAGAGCCCTGGAGTAAGGGCTCCAGGGAAGAGAAGAGCCTGGAGAAGTGTTGTGATGGTGTTGAGGAGACGAGTGTTGGTAAGGAAGCTATTGACATTGTGCAGAAGAACTTGATGAGCTGTGTGGTTTCCTGTGTGTTTGTCTGCAGACCTTTAACCTATGTACGAATTTTGGGTCGTGCTACTTCTCCTTATAACAAGTATCCTGGCATGCCATAACAGCGGGATGTGATGTAACACAGTTTCTGTACTTCTGATGTCTCAGATATTTCCTCGTGCTTCCCTGCAGGATATTGCCCGCAGTGTTTACCATTGTGAAGTTCAAGTGTAAGGTGTTCATTTTCAGGGTCTAATTTGCCAGAAGATGTGAAACTGGGAATGCCATACTCATTGCAATGTCAGGCTTTAAAGAATTTAAGAACATAGATCATGATTTCTATAAATCAGGTATTACTCCAAAAAATAAAATGCCTAGTTAGATTTAAACGGACACTGTCAAGCTTTTCAGATGGTAGCATGCATCTACATTTATCTGTGGATTCCCAAAGATTTTTTTTTTCCATCGTTGCCACAGCTTATAATGTATTAAGGATATCTGTTGAGAAACATACAGAGTGGGATGGGTAGGAAAAGCATTTCCCATTCTGTAATACTTGGTCATAGTCTGCACTTAGTTGATATTAAAGGTTTTTTTGAAGGCTTTTGTTTTGTTTCCTTAAAACAAACAAACAGAAAAGACACACACATACATGCTGGTGTGATCTTCCAATTCAACACTGTGAACTATAGAAGATTAGGCAACAAGTCTTAGTTTTGTTACATATCCACATCACTGAGAACTGTTCCAGCCTCTGGGCAGCTGGCTGTCCTCAGATAAATCTCTTCTAGCATTTCTTCTGTGAGGTATTTCACTTCCTAAAAAAAAATGCTAAAGATTTGGGGAATAGGCTCTAAGTTGAATTCCGTCTTGCACTGGGGAAACTTTTCCCAAGGGAGACTTCTCCCAAGGAACACTTCATTGAAACTTTTATATTCTCACTGTAGTTAGTTTGGATGATTTTTTTTTTTTTTTTACACAAAACACTTAATTGGGATTTTTTTTTCTTTCAAATTATGCATGAGTTGTTTGCCTTGGAACAGAAGCTTTGTATTTTTTTCCCAGTAAAGCTATATACAAATGTTAAAAAAAAAAAAAAAAGACAAACAATTAGATTTACAGCTTCGTCACTTGGGAGTTGGTTAGCTTGCTGTTGTTTGTCTAAGAACAAATTCTGTATGTATGTGTGCCTGCTTGAGAATAAGAGAAAAGTAAGAAAGCCTCTCCTCATTGTGTCCATTTCTCACTCCTGTGAGAATCTAAGGAACACATTTGGTTTCTTTGCACCTTTATAAATAATAATAAAAAATGTTTAGTTTGTCCGTAACAGGGATATTAGTATTTCTCACCTCACTCGGGTGTGAAACCTAGTTATGTATTTTATTTGTAAAGTATCTGAACATGAAAAGTTGATGGTAAACATTAAGTATAATTATTACATGGTGTCATCCGTAACTGCAATCTAACTTTTGTTTATTGATGTTATAGCAGCAGCTTTCTATACTGCTAGGTTGGTTTTTTTTTAGTTTGTGTCTTGTATTCCGGGACATGTGTTTTCAGCTGTAAGCATGCTAATTGTGCAGTCTGGTAACAAGAAAATTCTTAAAACCTCTGATTATACATTTTGAATTTGTTGCATGATTTAGATAATTGAGATCTTTCTTCTTTATATTTCAGTCATGCAGTAAATTCTGAAAGGTATATTGTGCAGTTTGTACTAATATAGAGGTCGTACTGCTAATATCACTTGCCAGATTGACAGAAATGTGACTATTCATGTAGTAACTGCATAGTGTAGGCAGCTGAAACAGAAACAAGCTTTTCTGAATAGTTGGTCCCAAATGGCCTCCATCCTGCTGTGGATAAACTTATAGGGTAAATCAGACTACTGAAAAATTTAATTTTTCAGTCATATTTCTTTTTTCAGAATTCTCCACCATTATTTATCTGTGATGCCCTTTAATGTCGTATCTCAACAACTTTGAAAGAAATTTGTGTGAACGTAAAGTTCTCTTTCTTCTTGGCTTCACTGAGATTAATTCAATAGCGAAAGTCTGGGAAAACAGTATTAAATGAATATATTTGACATTCTAACTTTGTGAATATCCTTCCATACCAAAGGCTCAGTTTCATGTCCAGACCACTTTCCATAGGGATCTGTTTCTGAATATATTTCCGGTGTGTCGAACAAGTGACCTGCAAGGAGCAGTATTACATCACTGCAAAACAAGCCTAATTGACAAATCTAATTGAGCTTGGAATCAGGTCCCCCAGGCAAGCTCAGAAACATTCACCACACCTGGATGTCTGCCTTATGTCATTCTTATTGCCCCTCTGGAAAACAAGGTTGATAGGCTTATGACATAATTCCATTCACTCCTTTCTGGAGAGAAACGGTCACGTCTGTGGTGCATGGTATTGACAGAAGGGCTGTAAAATGGAAGAGTCAACTTCTGGTTTTCACAGGCACAGTGGACCTTGTGGAGGAAAACAGACCTTTCTTTTGTTTGTTTGTTTGTTTTGTTTTTCCCTTCCTGGATGCATTACAGTACTCTAAATTTTATAGCAGTGAATAAACTAAACAAGGGGAGAAATCTCCATTCTTTGTTTAGACAATGTGTGTTTTATCCTTAAACTGAAATAGGTTTTCATGATCTGGCTTTAGACTCATGAAAAATGTTATGGTTATACAACTTTTTTTTTTTTTTTTTTTTTAATATATATGAAGGAAAGATGATTCTAGGAGTATTCCAGAGCAAAACTAGGCTTTGGGCTTTCAAAGCTTTCAGTAGGATGGACAGTCTTTCGTAGTGTTTTTCTGACTTTTCTCAGCCTCCTCAAGGTCTATCTCATCTACTTTGTTCCAGTTATTATTGAACGCAGTTCATTGCTCCCATTCTTGACCACAAACAACCTCTCTCCACCTCCCTACTACATCCCTTCAGAGATACAGCAACTGAAAGTGTCCCTAGAGAAGTCTTTGGGTATTTTTAGTTCTCTCTTCTCAGGATATTTTTCTTGGCTAAGAGAGCTGATGGCTAATCTGTTAACGTGTTTTAATGCATGTTCATTCTTTGTGTCTGCTGCTCATCCTCTACTTCTTTCCCTGTCATCTCTTTCATTGTTCCTATGACAAGTTTCCTTGCTTCTGGATTCCCTGTCCCCACTGAATGTGTTTTCTACTTGCTTTTCAGCTTTTCCCTGTGCTGCCTGGCCAGTCACCTAGCCCTCTTCTGTTTTTTTTCCCTTGACATATTCTTCTCTTGCTCACAATTAGCAGTTATTATTACCTCCAAATATAACTTCTAGCTCATCATCAGGCTTTTTGTAAGATTGTCCTCTACTGCTTTGATAATTCTGTAGCAAAGAAACTGGGCACCTATGCTCACAGCTGGAAACGAGGAGGAGGAGAAGGACGAGTGGGCTGTGCATAACCAGCATGTTCTCAGAGGCCTTGCACTGGAGTGCTGCCAGTGGGGCAGCCAGTGGGCTGCCAGTGATTTGTTAAACACTGCACGTCAAACCTTGAAATATCCAGCTATAAATACTTATACAGAACACATACATGAACCTTCTGTCTCTGTTGGACTCAAGTACCTAAATATCAAGATCTGATGTGAAGACTGGCCTTGCTGAACAATAGAAGTAAGAGTACTAGAAGTACTTGAAGTGTAAAACTTGTATACATTGTAACGCACCAGTAGAGGCTGAGCTGCGGAGTGGGAAGGTGGAGGCTGTGCCCTGGACATATGTAGAGTGTCTGTGTGTGACCCTGAACAGGTGTGTAACCCATGTGAGTGGTTGCTCTTGCAGACTACTTTGGAGGCATATGGATGCTCTCAGATGACTTTTATTGGGATTTTTGCCTAAGTAATGATCTGCAAGTGCAAATCTTGAGTGACTATAAATCTGTGAGCATCAAATGTTTGACAATATATGAGCACAATCAGATAGCTCTTACAGAGCAATAATGTGCCAAAATGTAGGTTTGTGGGTTTTCCCTTCAATATTTAAAAACAGAGATTGTCAAGATCAAAACACCAAAAAATCAATTTTTTTTTCTAAAATAACTCCTTATTTTTTTTCTTGAGGTGTGTGAAATATGATGCCTAATAGGATATGCAGTATGTATTTAACCAGCTTCTTTGCTATATATACTTTATTGAGATAGTCTATCAATAATTGACTAGGAATTGATTTTGAAGGTTTTTTATTCATATTGATGGTTATAAATTACATTTGCAGAACAATATGCCTGGTCTGAGGTATTCTTTTAGTAATTTAAAACATATGAACATTCTTAGCAATGATTTCTGTTACATGAAACGCTTAAAATTATAATTTTGCTTAATTTTTGTGTAAATTACATGGGAGTTTTAATTTTAAAATGGTCATAAATCATGCTTTAAAAGTTGGTGCTGCCCAGCAAAATAAGTGACTGTCAGTTAATGGCACACCTTATCAGGATTCAAACTTTCAGAGGTTTCTGGGTTGGTATTCTTGTATGTCACTGACAAAATATCAAATTTTTAATATTATATTAAGGAATAGTAAGTATTGGAACTCTATCTCATCAGGAAATAATCAACAAAATCAGGACACAAAAATGCAAATGAAAGATCTTTATTTTAAAACTTATTTTCAGTGCGTTTAAATCTGAATTTAGAAATTATCGGTCTTGCTGTCCTGATGATTTTCATCCCTTTTCCTACAAAAACTGAATGACAGAGATACAGTGCTGCATTTGTAAGGTGCCAGTACCTCTCCAGTCACGTTGTGGTCCTTGGATATTGTAAACTGTATGGTGGAGTTTAAATACCAGCTCTTGGAAGAAGTGAGGGGGCATGGACATCAGCTGAGAGGGATGTATTTAAAGAGCTGTGCAGATGGGTTACATTATTCTCATGCTGGTAGCAGCAGTTAAACATATTCCTAGTAATAACTCTAATTGTTATTAAACAAAAATGAATCCATTTTTTTGGTGTCCGACTTAATAGGAACTGGTTAGGTACATTTTTGCAGTTGTAGGTACTGTATCACTAAAGACCTTCAACATTGTTCAACTTCCCCAGTAAAGTAGAAAGGATAGGGCATAACAATTCTAGAAAGAGTGGCCAAGAGGCAGAGCTTCTCTACGTTTCCAGATGATGTACTCAGATACGTAAAGAAAATAATTTCAGATGGTTGTTATATAATATCAAGATTTATTTAAACAGTTTACTTGCACAGCCAATTATATTTGCTTTCATGAAGAGTAGTTTTAGAACAACTCTGCGGGTGTGAGAACATGACGATGAACTGCCCAATTTCTCCATCTGGTAAAATGTCCTTATATTTATAACAAATTTGCATACATCTTCATTTTTACTTGTACTCGCTTTTTTCCCCTTACTCAACGTTACTCTTACAGTTGTGCTCTTACTTCAGTTTTATTTGCAGGTGGGTTAAGCACCACTACTTGACAACTGTTTCCATACTTATAATTATCTGTTTCATCCCTTATAAAGGTGTGCATGCATATAGGCAAATTGATAAATTAGGTATTTTCTGTTCAGGCAATCCACTTAGCCCTTTTCTGACTAAGAACATGCAAAACTGCCAGCATCATGATGAAGGCATGTTACCCATCTTCTTGTGATTCGTTTGTGACTTCATTTTAGTACCAGGATCTTTGATCTGTCCATCAGCCCATCCTTTTGTCATCATATAAACTGCTCGGTCTTTGACTATGCAGCTATTCAAGACGATTGATTGAGGACTAAATTCTGGAATCCTTATTCTGGTGTTACTGATGTGCTGCAATGGCATTATGTTCAGAAAACTAATATAGATTAATCTTTCATGCCTGGAAAAGAAATTGCTAAAAAAGCCCCCACAAACCCACAACAAACCCTCAGACAAAAAAATAATAATCAAACCTATAAATAGCCAAGGAACCAGATTCATGTGGATAAGTGTTTTATTCCACAAAGGTTAGATTATTGGAAAAACTGTTTAATGAAAACAGAGTAAAAAGATGTTTAGAAAACAGAAAATGAAAGAGAAGGGACATGGTAAACATGTACAATTTAAGAAATTATACAAGAAGATAAAAAAGAAGCTTTTTGTTTCTACTCCTGTTAGTCTGTTAAATCCTGAAGTGGCAAATTCAGAACTGAGACAAGGAGATATGTGGGGTTTTTATACACTTTTTTTAGATTGAAGTCTGCTGAAGGATCCCAATGGGCAGTATTCGATTATATGATATGACATTTACATAGATAACAGGGGTATTTGGAGCTCTGATAATTAATAATGATAACATTTTCAAGTGGATATTATACCTCAGGCTTCAGAGTTCAAGCCAGTCTTTAGTAGCTGGAAACCAGGATGAACCCTAATGTGTGGCAAGATTATCCTCGTCTACCTACTGTAGATTCTTGTTTCTTTCTGTGAAGCAGCTGGTGGTGACTGCTGTCAGAGACAGGACCTTGGATATGATCCAGTGTTGCAGTTCCTTTGTTCCTCAGCCCTCCCTAAATGCTATTTCAAAAACTCATGTCTTGTAGCATGCCTGAAAGATAAATGCAATTTGGCTATTTTGGGAAGTGAATGAATTTCAAAGCTCAGTATGATTGTAAATGCGTTGACCAACTGTATTAGATGAAAACAAATGCAGGCAAGCACACAAGAAGAAAAGTACTTTTACCTGATGTATATAGATTCTCATGATGCGTCCAGTGGAGCACTTGTATACATGCTTATCTTTAAACACATGTATGCAAATGCTCACCTGATTACCTAAGGAGGTATTATTGAAGCATAAATGTCTGTAGAAGTATCTATACAGGATCTTTAAAGTTGTGTGTACAGATTGTGTAGGTGTCTGTCTTTTTTTTTTTTTTGCTACACCGGGAAACGCCACGTTAATCTGTGTGTTAAACCTGATCTAGAGGCTATTGAACTCAGTGGGAATGTTTCCAGTTACTTTAGAGATAATATTTATAGGTGAATAAGTAATAAAGTGCAGAGCTGACTAATTTACTCCCATGTACTTGGGCTATGGCTTGCTTGTATTCATGTGCTCACATGTTTTGCAGGCACATTAATGAAGGCAGTTGGATTTTTGCCCCAGTTTCTGTAGTTGTCATCACTAACACAAGAGTATCATGAAATCTTACATTTGGTGACCTTGTGATTGCAGGTTCTTTCTTGCTGGACTGGGGTGTGAAAAAAAATCCAGCAGCTTGCAAGAGCATCTAATGTTTTTTGTTTTTTTTTTTTTTCCCCCCCTCATAAGAAGCCTCAGGATAAGACTGGATTTAGATTACTGCAATAATTTCTCAGCCTTTAGAGATAGGTTTCTTCTTGTCATAGCTGAATACTTTATTAATTGTTCAATCTGATGAATGGCTAAAGATGCTGACGAACATGATGGTTGCAGTTGCATATACAGTTCCTTATCTGTGTAATTTCAAGAAACGTAAAGTCAAAGGTAATAAGCCATTTGTTACAAAATACAGCAGTGAAACTGGTGTCAATGTCGTTTGTAGTAATATCAGGAAAATCATGTACCATCAGCTAAAGTTTGACAAGCACTGAAAGTCTCTGCAGTAATTTACAATATCCAAAAATTAAAACATATCCTATCCCAGAGGCTGCTAGAAGCTGAAGAGATCTTGGAAAACTAGGAGGAACAGGTGTACTGATATCCCCATTTATTTAATAAGTTGAAGAATTAGTTAAATGCTAAAACAAAAACAGAGCCAAAAGTGTATTTTTTTTTTTTTACCCGAAGCTATGTATAATTTGGACGGATTGCAAAAACCCTAGATTGCAGTATAGACCTAAGTATTCTTATGACATAGTATAATTCAGTGCAAATCTTGCACTTAACCACACAGTTTGTTACTTTCGTGTTTCACAAACTTTTGTTTTCTTTCTGATGTTGCTTCTTCAGTGTGTTGAACTTTAATCATAGCCTGAGTGAGAACTGCAAATGATAAATGAGTCTAGATTTGACTGAGGATTCTTGTTTGAAGAAAGTCCTTTATTTGGCTTTAGTTACAGAGTTTTCTGGAGTTATTTGGCAGGGGAAGGAAGGAGTAAAATCTTTGCCCATCATGAAAAGATTCTCCTTTTACAGTTTGTAGATCCTTTCATCGCTGAATTGAAGGAGCAGTGGAGAGTTGAGAGTGTAGGAAAGGGGTTTCCTTTTTTTTTTCAGTCCTTTATCTGCATTCTTGAAGATGAAACCCTTTCACACATGAAGTACAGGTGAAAATACAGAAACCCAGTTCAGGTCTTTTGGGTGTTTTCATTCATAATAACTTTACATTGGAAGAAGCTGAATTAAGTATAAATTGTAGCACTGATGGATCACAGTCTGTGTCTACAGAAGTGAAACTTGGGTAAAGAGAATTTAAAACATAGCCTCCCTTTTGCATTATGAAAGAGAGCCAAATACAGAGATGCCTCCTTGATCAGTAACTGTGTTTATGGAGATATGCAGATCTTAAGGGGGCTAAAACTAAAATGTTAGAGAGAAATGTAAGCTATTATATGGTGATCTAATTCAACAATGTGTAGAGCCAGCTAAAGTAATGACAATTTTTTCAACTTGGCCAAAATTAATTTTTCTTGGTATTTTTTAGATTTTTAAAAAAGCATCTGTTAGATTTATTTGGAGCATGGTACAGCATTGCATCACATATAATGTATTTTTGCTGATTCATTGATCTAGTCATTCTAGGCCCAAGGCTGTATGGGAAGTCAAAGGTTTCCTGAATTATTCGGAAAGACTTGATTATAAACATAAACCTTTTGTTTGCCTTTCATAATAATGAACAAGCTCAGACTAAAGAGCAGCCCTAAGGAAAAAATCAACAAAAAATAACATAAATAGTAATAGTTAGTTCTAACTACATAATTCTATAGAAGAAGAAAAATTATTTGACCCTTGGTTTCTGCTCACATACTCTGGCTTGCCTTCATTGACCTAAAACATCTTAGAACTTATCAGTGGAGAAACTCTCCTCTCCTCTCCTCTGCTTCCAACAAGCAGATGTCATAGCACAGAAATCAGCGAAGATCTAGATAAGATTTTGAATCCACTTGCATGTGCTAAAGAAACAATTTAACATCCCCATTTTTACATGCTAATCAATTCTGATTCCTTTTAGTTCTTTATGGCTGTTCTGGCATCAAGATAAACCCTTTCTACAGCTGGCTGTCCGCTGGAAAGGAGCAACCACAAGACTCGCTCCTGCACTGACAGAGCTGCAGGGACTCCTAGCTCCCCAGGGCACTGCCAAACACACGCTGCACCTCTCCTTCCTCTCCTCTTCATAATCAGTTTTGGATTTAGTTTTCCCTCCTGTTTTGGTGTCTGAAGAGTCACAGGTATCTGTGTTTAACGTTGGATAGGTGCTTAGAGAAGTGATAGGGAATAAACCAACATCAGAAAGTGCTGCATGGGTTATCTGCTGGGGAAGCCAGGTAACCAGGTAAAAACTGAGATGCAAACGAGAGGTGAATTATCCTGTGCTGAGACCTCTGCAGCTGTAGATAGGCGATTTCCAGCAGAAACTTCTGTAAGCGCATTTTGACTGCAGATCAAACTGCTCTCTGTATTCAGCTGCTGCTAAGGTAGTAACTTTTAATTAAAACAATGATACACACATTAAAATTCCTAGTGGTATTTTGTTCCAACATGTCATTCTGTTAAATATGGATGAATTGCTTTCACACAGATCTTTTGGTTTTGCTTTCGCACGCTGCTGTGGATGGATTGTTCAGTGGTTCTTCAACCTAGTAAAATGCCATGGCTTTTAAAGATTGTGTGTCTGAAAGCTTGTTAGACTTTTTCTTTCTGTAAGATTGGTCTAAGAAAAGATAGTTACTTTTCTTGCAAACTTTGAATTTCATCTCTTTGGACCATCACAGCTGCAGTAACACTGCACCATATCCTGCCACGGGATACAGCAGATCCCGGAGGTGGGATGTGGAAGAGCCTGCACTGATGATGTGTTGCGGGCCCTGGATTGTGTTAGGTGGACTCTGCAGCAGGGAGCCATGCCCAGGGCAGGGACCCACAGCAGCCAATGAAGGTATTCTTTTTTTCACTTTATGACAAAGTAGTGTGTTCATTTTTTATCTGATTTGTGTGTCCTGGCATGTGTATACAGGAATATTAAGCAATATAAGGAATATTATGTTTGTGTGCTATAACTTATGAGGCTGAATTCTTCACCCAGACTGCAGTTTCTCTCTGGATCTCTTGTTACTTCTAATGAGATGAATGGCATGGTGACATTCACCTTAATGAGGTCAGAATATGAACCTGAGGAAAAATTACATTTAGGGCCACTTTACTGAGACTTACTGGAGGTATGTTTTTTCAACAGTCCATTACAATGGAGGCAAGAGGTAACCAGATAATTGGGGTATAATTTGCTTTTTGGTGTTTTGTGATGTTTTAAAATATATACATGTAGACATTGCAATGAAAGAATCTTTCTGAAGTGGCATTACACTAGACTAATTTCCAAGCGTAAATAGCTGGTTTAAAAAAAACCAATTAGCTGCTGTTCATACACAGTACAGAAGCAGATAATCCATACAATTTAACTGGGCCCTTTGAACTGGATGCAAAGCAAAACTTTTTTAAAAAGCTTTTGTTGTTCCCCCTCTACAGTGGGAAATTATATAGAGAGATGTTGTAGCAAGGGCAAGCATAGAGGAACTGTTCTGCGCTGTGAGCCAAAGGACATCATTAGGAACACTCCTATTATCTGGAAGCTTGACTTCCTGTCTCAGTTTCCTCGTGGGTCTCAATGAATGGCAGAAGAAATGGAACACTTTCCTGCTTGGCCAAAAACTCCGCTAAATGACTCCTTTGGCTGCACGCCACGCCGTGCTTGGGAATAAATCCTGCAGCTCCCCCCGGAGTCTGGAGGGTACTTGCTGCAGTTCCTTGGGGCCAGCGGAGTGAATTTTAGAAAGCCTGTTGTAGCAAGACAGACCCAACCTTCCCATGAATGCCGTAATGCTTTAGGTGTCCTTTTGTACATTTTGAGAATTTTTTTTGTGATAGAGTGGTAGACACATTGACATTTGTTAATGTAAACTTCCATGAGAATTAAGGGATGTTAAAGAACTGAAGTATGTTGACTTTCATATTGGGTAAATGACAGTGTAGTGTGCCTTACAAAAAGTACTAAAGATGTTTAAAATAAAAATACTTTTAGATATGCATTCAATAACTAATTTTCTGGGTTTTTTTTTTCCCCCGAAGCTTTACCACGTGAATTAGTATACGTACTGAAGTTCTAAATATAGTTTTATTGTAGAGGATAAAAATAGGGTAATAAAGATTTTAGTATGCCTCTTAAGAAAGAATGAAACATAAGTTGTAGACATCTTATTAATTGTTGTTTCAGTAAATGGTGTATCTGTCATCTTCTATGTAGAGAAGAGGATATTTTTAATCATTTTTGTCTTTTTTATTTGTTGTCTTTGGTACGTTTTCTCTGACATGCATATTAAAACTCAAAACATTCAGAATCCTATCTTAGCTCTGATTTAAATTAAAGCCACAGCACCAAACTTTTGGTTCAATTGTTACTGTCAGTTGCTATACTTTCTATTTTAACTACATTTGGCATGTAAGAAACTCACAGCTGACTCAAAGGAAACTTGGCGAAATGTACACCATTTCCCAATAGCCTTTCTCTATAATAGAAGAGATACTGGGACAGTGTTTAATAATTTTTGGCTTGTTTTACCATATGCATCCAGAAGGAAAAATGTTCTTGATTCACTGGAGATAGGAAACGCTCACCATAGTTAGCATTCTGTATGTGTCATCTTTCAAAGGACTCATTCTCAAGCAGCTTTTCCAGCTGGAAATTTTGGGGATACATGGAAAAGAGTACAGAAAAGACTTAACAGCTTGTGGGTTGTTTTTTTTTCCTGCTAGTTTTTCTCATAGTTTTACTGTTTATACCTTGTTCAGACTTTCTGGAATTTTAACGTAAACTTAATTTGTGTGACTTTCATGGGGCACCATCAGAGGGGGTGATGTGAAACAGCATTTCTCCCGCTGGAAGGGTTGTCAGCTTTTTAGCCTGTGTGGATGCAATCGTGCCATGCAGGCCTGATATTGAGGTCACTGCTGCTTTCAGGGAAGCAGGACTGCTGGGTTATGCCCATCTTGTCAACTGGTCCTTTGGTCTGTCTTCAGTCTCCTTTGTGAAGGCAGCTAAGTGCTTTCTGAGAGGAGCTCCCCTTGACTGCTAAGCAGTGCTCTCCGTGTTGATGCCTGTGCGTTTTGGGACTTGGCATTAGGGAGGCAGAGTGGATGGCATTTTCTGAGAGTTGGCTACAGGAGGAAGGTGGAGACTGCTATTTTTTATGGCAGTTTTTTGATATTAAGGTCCTGATTTTGAAAGCTGAGAGTTGGGGCATCTCATTTATTCCCATTGCTTCCCCCATCCCAGCAATGCCACTTTGCCCTTTCTGTTGCCCCTAAGGGTCGGTTCTCTCCCAGCCGTCCTTTTCCATATTTCCTCCTGATTCAGAGGAAGAGGGAGAAGAGACTCCTGTGCCTACCTGCTGTGCCCAGGGGACACTGGTGAGATGCCAATGACTGTTCCTCATCCTTTGTGCACATGACACAAAATCTGAGATTTTTAACTAGCATACTGGAGAAATGTTGGTGTGTGCTGTTAATGGGGCTGTATTGTCCGTGTCCACAGTTAAGAATCTCTGGTTATTTTAAAAATGTGTCATATAGTTCCACATAATAATTGAAAAAAAAATGCACTTCCTTTAGAAGACTTTTTTTGAGCTCCAAGGAGAGGGAACCCTAAATGGTGCACAGGACAGTGTGAATATATGTTTGCATATAACACAACTGTACGTGTATGGTTTTAAAAGTGTGTGTGAGAATGAGGTACACGGCAACTGAATTTTAAGGATACTTGTATCATTGGACAGTAAATTTGATCAGTAATTAAACATAACAGATTCAAATATACAAGTTTAATTTTCATATATCTTATAATCAATCACAACAAAATAATATTAAAAGCTAGTATATGATTTAGTTAAAACTGCTACTCAGATAATAAAATTATGCTTTTGGTAATAGATATGGAAATATATTTATGCTAAATATGAAACAACTGATTGGATAGTGCACAAAATGTTGCCTTGAAGTATATACAGTACATGTGTACAAAGTTAAAGTACCTATGTTATTCATGCTTTGCTTCTCATGGAAGCAAAACTAGCTGTTATAGGAAGAATCAAAATCAGCTTCATTATAAGGCCAGGCAATCTCTGTTGTCTTCAATTGAAATCTGCCCCTGGTTTTACCCAAAGGGCTAGGTTTGGTTAACAAGCGTAGTAGACTGTCAGTGGTTCTAATAATTTGTTGTGTAGTCAATTTTTTTCTTAAATGGTAACTGATAGAGAATTGTAAGTTTGATAATGTTTTCTTGTAGGAAGGACTATTTTGCTTCCATGTTGTAGGGTTCCCTGCCACTCCCAACCCCGCCCCGACTGTAGTTTTATTTACATGTAAGAGAGGCTAGTCTCACCACTTGTGATCTAAATGAATTCCTGTAGTTAAATGTAAATGTTCTTTCTGTAAGAAAAATACAGGCTAACAAATTCTGCTATTGCATGAACAAGCAGGGCAAAATTGTCTCAACTGTTTACGTTATTTTCATCCTGACTTTTGAAGCAAGGATTTGCGTCCATTATTTGATGTTTAGCTTTCAGCCAGGTAAGCAACCTCTGGCCTATTATGTTTTACCAGTGTTGCACATCGTCATATTATTTAGCTGTTTAATATCTGTATTCAATATGTCATATTTATCTTATGATACTATATCACATCTATAGTTTACCTTAAAGGCTTTTGCTTTCCTGAGTTTGTGGATTTTTTGGGAGAAGTTGCTAATTCTCAGTGAAATAAAGCCTGCACAGAGTATCTTCATGTCAGTTTTCTTACATCCATGTAGGAAGAAGTAGGTCTTTAGTAGACACACAGTCCTGCAAGTTTGTGAGAGGGAGTAGTGCATCTGTATGTAGACTGGTCTATGGATTGATTGGGTTTGATTTTTTGGAACATAGCTAGTAATAAAATGTGATATTTATTGATGCATCCAGTAACATGTCTGTGAGGAAAGCTTGTCAGTGCATCACAAGCTTGTAGAAGTGTAATTGAGATAAAAATATTCCTAAGGAGGACTGCCTGAGGGAGATTGTTGAAGTTTGCCCTGACTGGAGCTGTCAAGTTTCTGTTCAACAGAGAAGTTAACGGAGTAGTAAGAAACTGGGTATTTCTAAAATTATTATTCTAGTTGTTGCTTATATAAATGACATTGCATTTTAATTCTTATGTGTATAGGTAGCTGTGGCAGTTTGAAATTTTTTTTAGATCATCAGCTTAGACTTAGGATACTTATTGTACTAAAACATTTGCAAGTTTTGGTTATAAAATGTCTGATTCATTTATGCTATTGTAATGAACATACATGGTTACAAAGTGAGACTTCACTCTTTTTTAGTGAGCTCCATTAAGGTCAATTAAAACTGAGGGTGTTGGGACATTTAGCTGTAGAGTATGTTAACACAGAGACAGTTTGATAGATAAACTGTAACCTGAATAAGTGCATGAACTTGAGTTTTAATTATGAAGATTTCACGGAATTTGGTAATATAAATGAAAAATGGGAAATTGCTGTTATTATTTGTTCTAGATAAAATCTTGCAGAAGCATTTGCCAGCCACTTCACTGATTTACGAAACAGGCTAATATTAAAATGAGAGTCATAAAATCTGCCTGGTGGACACTTTTATGTTTGAAGATGACTTGCTTTGAAAGCTTACTGTTCTATGTAGCATGCATATTTTTCCCGGAAACAAAATATGTCTTTATTTCGATCCAGTTACTGTACTTGTGGAAATATGTTTGTGGTATAGGAGCTCATTTTCGAACAAAACAAGCCATACTGAAGTGAACTGCAAGTACGTAGTGAAAATGTTGATAAAAGTTACAAGAACATTACATAAGTTGCTTGGTCTCCTAAATATATTGCTTCATGCCTGTTTCTCACAGAGAGAAAATAAACTCTCTGTACTCAGTAGCCGTACCGGTTAACGTTTCTTCTGTTGCTTAAGGGCTGAGTCTTGTCCTCAGTCAAGTCAGTGGGAACTGACTTAACATCCACTGGCAAATCTGTCTTGGAACTCTGCTACATTAATAGTTTGGATGAGATCGAGTTGACTGCAAGGGAAAAATGAGCTGTCAGCCATATCTCATCCAAACATAAAACATGTTCATCTAGTAATAAAAAAAATGGTTAGTATTGAGCTAATGCATTGATGGACTATTCTGTGGGAGAATGAAAGCAAATTCTCCACTGAAGTGCAATATACAGCTGCCTTCAAAACCACATTTTTATTTATCAGTAGGAATGTGTCTGTGCCAAATTGTCTGCCCAAAATTGTAATCACCAGTTCAGATTTTGCAGACACTTGATGTGTGTTTATTTTTGTTTTGATTTTTTCAAAGCACACTGCTTACATTATGCACGCGTTATAAAGGACAGCCTCTAACTATATATGCAGTATTGCCCTCACTATATACATTTCTTGCTTCTACTTTAAAGTGGCAGACAGCCACGTTATCAAGGTCAGTTTCAGCAAACCCTTGTGTGCACTCAAGTGTTGAATATTCACTTCAGGCTGCCCAAGAATCATCCTCACCAGTTGGACCTTCTGTTTATGGCTAAAACCCATTTCCAGTTGCTTTTATGTTGTGCAATGTAAAAAAGTGAAACAGCTGGTTGTTTCTGTGTCATATCTGTCACCTAGAGTCTTACTCTCAGATCTGGCTGCATGGTTCTTAGCTTTCATCGGCAGCAAGCAAAATGCCCACGCTGCCTGTTGCCAGCACCCAGGGCAAATACTCGCTCTCTGGGGACACCAATTCCCTGAGAAACGGTAGTTAAGATGGACTAAGAAGAAAGCACCATAAAGCTGGGGCTTGCGGGAGCCTCTGAAGGTTTGCCACCATGGGAAGGCAATTCCTGTTGTTCAGCCTCTCAACGCTTGGGCACAGAAAGAACAGTGAGGACTGAGCAACGTGTTGGGACCAGCCGTAGGAGGGCGAGGAGCCAGATGGAAGGGGCGAAAAAAGAAACAACGTCTTTGCTGTGCCGGTTGTTGGGTAATTCCTAGAGAAGCTAAAATTCATTATAGCCCAATGAAATGGTCCCCCACACAGCCGGTCATTCTTTTTGCATGTCAGGGAGAGGTTTTGGTACAAATGCCGTATTCTAAAATGTACAGGTCCCTCCCGACAGTTTGATCGCTTTTCCAGATAGCTTTAGGTTCAGAAGAGAGTGTTACAGTTCCACACTTTTAAAGATGCATATCTTGTCTTCCACACTGGTCCTCTCTGTTCCCACTCAGGACAATGTGTAGGTTTGTTATGGGCTTTTTTTTGTAATTAAAAAAAACCCCTTTGTGTACAGAGCCTTTTTAGATCTGCCTCGGCAGAGGTCTTTAATGAATCCCAGGATTTCTGTACCTTCCTTTTTTATGGGGAAATTGCGAGAACTCAATCTTTTATTTTTGAATTTGGTGAATGGAAATTTGGAGAGGCAGGGGTTTTTTTGATCAGGCATGCTCACTCCTGAACAGTCCCTGAAAGCTTTTATTGCCGTCTCAGCCCATCACAGACATCTTTCCCAGGAGCTCACCTCATGGAGTCAGGCTGTTGTGCACCAGTAGGCTGGAACTGGGCATCACCTTTCAGTTCACCCAAGACACAGGCTTGTTAATAGAAACCCCAGCAATAAAAACTTGAACCCTGACTTCTGAATAATCAGCTAAAGTTTCTTTAGTGTAGGTCTGACCTTTGCCTTCCATCAGCACAACAAACACTCCATAAAACAATAACAGATAAGTAACTTTCATCTTACAAGCCACACTTATCTCCGTGAAACAAAATTGCTGTGTAGCATCTCCCTTTTATATCCAGTATTATTTTTTTTTTTCCAAGTGGACTTCCCTTCCAGAGCTTGTAAGTTATAAGGTTGTCTCTGGTTTTGTTGGATATATTTAGAAAGTTCCTATTATGTTTTTCTTTTATTTTCTTGTTTATACTGGCTGGAAGAACAAAATTAAAATTTTCATCTCAGGTTGAAGCATAACTTGGTGTGATTGCTCAGCTTCTGATCTCACTACCAAGAATGTCTTGTTTTAGGAGTTGATAAAAATATTTGGCTCTGTTTCACCTCAGTCACTCTTGGCAGTTCTTCATCTGCTCCTCTGGGGTTTCCATCTGCTCTTTTATTCTGCAGTTTTTTTCTTCAGGCCCCAATTCAGCACCAACAATTGCAAGTAAGTGAAAACCTGACTGATTTTTCTGAGAGTACAGGATTGGGTGCAGGTGCTATTCTGCATCTCAGTCGGAATCTTCCAGTAGTTTATCTCATTGCTAAAATGGAGAATACGGCAGTTCCCTGCGGCTTTGAGTATTCCTTTGTTCTTCCTCCCTCTCAGGTGTCCAATGATTTAACCTAGAGCTGTATACATTACTTAAAAAACCCCTCAAACCAACTGATCTATAAAAGTAAATATGTCACAAGGGCTAAGTAAAATATTTTTATCTGATGAACTTTTCAAATTAAAGTCCTTTCAGTTGCAGAACAAAGCTTATGAAGTGCTTATGAATTCATGTGAAATTAGATTTATTAAAAAGCTTTTGTTAATTTTTTTCAGTAATTTCATACTTGCCCTGTTATTTAAACACTTCTATTTTTATTTTTTTTTAAATTTCACAACTCATAATAAGGGTTATTGATGCTGAATAATCATTTGCTCTCAGCTGATTAAGCTGTTAACCAGCACACTGCACTAGATACGAAAAAAAATCACACATATACATGACTGCTTACTTATGTATTTCACTTTCAAATGTGCTTCTCATTCTACATCTTTTTTTTTTTTTTTTTTTTTAACCTCTTATCCATGGATTTTTTAGAGAAAGCACAATCAAAATTTCAATTATCTAGGTAGTGAAAATGTAATTGTAGTTGTGTAGTGCTTGTGTACTTAAAGGCATTATGTTGTAGTGAAAACCACATATTCGTTACTTGTAGGAGACAGCTTGTCTGACTAAATGTAAAGCTTAACTGGAAGGTTTGGAAGGTAAAGTAACAGAAGATGGAAGAACTTGGTAGTGAATAGATGCATAATGAATTGGTTCATTCAGTGCTTTTCTCATTTTTTTTTCACCTGCTCTTGTAATGTACATTTTGACATACTGAGAATTTACTTAATTGTAGAAAAAAAAAAAGTAATAATCCAGTGTCTGCCTAGCACTGACATTTATGAAAGCCTCCCATTGAGTTAGAGGTTTTTTTGCCATATAGAATGTTGACAACTTTTCATGTAAAAGCTTTTCAATAACTTTATTAGTGAAAAAGATTATTGAACAAAAAAGTTATTTAATATGCCAAAAAATAAAAATCTTTAGGTTGTCAATTTAATGAAGCATGCCATCCACACAGGCTCTTGTTTTCCTTTCAAACAACTGTTTCTTATATTCCACTAGTACTTTTTGCTCTCTCCTATCTATGGTCTAAACTAGAGAGATTTACAGCAGAATTGTATGAGGAAGATTTTTGGTTTTTAAATTTATCTCCCTTTCACTTTCAAAAATAACCATGAACACTAAAGTGTTTTCCTTTGGTCACTAAAATCATTAGAATGCAATATTTACCTGCCTGTACTAGAGAGAAAGTCTAGGGATGCTCAAAAAAAAATCTTTTAAGCTTAAAAAAAAAAAAAAATTTACTAACATGTATTAACAAATCAGCTATTCAGGGTGTTTCCAGGCATAGTGATGTGATCATGGCAGACAAAATCCGGGGAGAAGAAATGTTGAACTGATTCATCTTTCATTCCTTACCCCCCAAATCTGCCTAAGTCAGCTGTTAACATTTCCCACTAACTCTGAGAGTTGAAGGCAGCTGGTTATTGCTCTCCCAGGTAACTGTGCCCAGTGTGCCTGGGGCAGCTGCTAGAAGAAAATTCTCATCCTGTAACTCCTGGCAGACTAAGCAGGAGTGCAGGTGGGGGCACTGCATCAGCACCCAACAGAGTTTGCAGACCTGCCGGCTACCGCCTTGAGCCTCTTAGCCCATGCAATCTCTTCTCTCTCTCTGTACCTTGCTGCCTAAATATACGTTCTTCCTTCTATCCATTTTAGAGTGTAAGAAGGTACCTGGTATATGGAAGCTGTCTGGGATGCTGCCTCTGTCATATTTTCCAAAATCAGAAGGGAAAATTGATTCTTCCTTTATCAGAGGGGAAACTTGTTCCCAGATTTAAGCCCTGAGGGTTTAAATTAAACTTAGCAACACTTGACGAACCCTTTGTCACAAGAATCAATTGCAGACCCCTACTGCGTCATCTTCTGTATTCAGAAGTGACCCAGTTTCCGCTCAGTTGGTCATGCCATAAACAGAATATTGCAGGTAGGTGCTTACCGTCTCTGCCACCAGTAAGTCCTGAAGGACCACTGCCTGCCAATGTCATGATCAGTAAAGGCTGGTGGATGGTCACTTACCTGCATTGCCGTGAAGAACTGCTAGCAGGTAGGGGAGTCAACAGGAGGGGAGCTTTCCCACACTGGTGGCAGGGAAGAAGAATGAAATGAAAAGATTTGTTTCCTCTCTTGTTTCTGGAGAAAGTATGGAAATGACAGGTTTTTGGAGTTCCTGAGGACAAGAACTATTTCTGAGTGAGGAAGATGTTTTTGAGGAAAGCACTCATGTAAAAGCTGACTGGCTTGTATTACAGCTTAACGTGGTAAAACTATACAAAACACCTGGTGAACCAGAAGCTACGGTCAGAGGCCCATTCACGACTTCATTTTTACTTTTTGTTTAAAAGCTTGGAAAAATTTTGTATTGGCTTCTATACAGCCAGAATTTGTCCTTTGACTCTTTTGTTTTACTTATAACTAATGAATTGTTGTCCTAAATACTTCTGTTCTGACTCAGTATAAAAATTTATGGTGGTCAGCATCAATGTTTGTAATATACTGGGTGTCACTGGACTGCAGTGTAAATCATTATAGGCATACATATGTAATACTGCCTAAAAGACATTGTTAGGTGGCAACGTGTAACAGTGGAGTTGGGTTTTTTTTGCGATTTTAACTAACTTTGCAGATGGACAGCAGCTATTTATAACTTTGTGGTTATGTCTGCCTTGAGTCCAAGAAATTCAGGATAGTGGGTAAAAGAATAATATTGAGAAGAAGGTGCTTGCTTGGATAAGATTTGAAGGCTCAAAAGGAGAAAAACAGCCTTCCCATGGCTCTGTTTTTGCTGTGAAGTACTTTGTGTATAATCTTATCCTAGTTATTTATTCTACCTTATTCATGCTGATACAGGGATAAAAATGGGAACTTTTTAAAATGGTTTTGCTTCTACAGTACCTGAGGGCTTCAAATGAAATGTATTTTGCACTCCATCTGAAAAATGATTTGCAAACTTTGCCCAGGCAAATTCTGTATTTGTATGGGTGGATGTCTGGCCTGGGAGATCATCTGCAGTGACTCAGTGCATATGCCAATATGTTGCTATCGACAAAAATGGAAATTCTGGCGCACACAAAATATTTCTTTCAGGGATTGTGTCAGGAGCTGCTTTGGGAGATCTGGCCCTATAAGCACAAAGGGTATTTACAGTTCTCGTGGCAGTATTCCAGCACTGGTTCTAGATGGGAAACCAAGCTTCTATGAAAGATGTCACTGTTGCTGTATACTTTACTCCAAAAATCTTCACTTCCACTGCTGTTGGAAAATACAGCATATACCCTGATGCTCACTCAGATAATCAGGTCTCTGATATAGAGCAGAACTGTGTTACAAGTTATGTTGGTCTTCTGGGCAGGTATATTGGCTGAAAAACATAAAGGAAAAGACCAACAAGTTTGTCAGAAAGAAAATATGTTTCTGTAAAATTGATGTTGTTAATAGCCTTTCACTTGGTTTCATGAAGTCAATGGAGCTCACATACAAATGCTGTGGTTTTCTGCTTTTATATGTTTGTGTCTTTAGAAAGATGCATTATGCACATTACAGAGCAGGGTTTGGATTTCTTTGTTCCTTTCCTTTTCTTTTCTTTTTTTTCTCCTTTTAGTCCTTCCATAACTGTGATATTTATCCAATATTCTTGAAATGACTTCCTGAGTGGCCCAAAGCTCCCTTGTCCTCCTCCTAGTTTCTCGGAACCCCTTCCTCCCAGTCTTCCTCGGCTCTGAACTTTTCTTGAGAACCAGCTTTGCACAACAAAAAACCCTCTTCTAACTACACACAGACACAAAATGTTGTCACAAAAGAAAACAACATGCCACATGTGTGAAATCAAGTGTGAAAGCAAGAAAATCTGCTACTGCCTAGCCCCTTGGCCTGTTTAGGGCATGATGTGATTATCTGTAGAGTGCCTTGCCCATGTATGGCAAGAGATCAGGTCAAATAAATAAATAAATAATAGTCCAAACTCTCGAGTTCTTTACTCTGGCAGTAAATGAAAGTAAATGAGAGTTTGCTTATGTAAAAAGCTAAATGATTATGTCAGAGCAATAATAAGACGATGGAAAATACTTCATCCAAATACACTAGTACTGAAGAGCTATAGAAGGTCGATGCCAAACCGTGGATCAAACTGAACGCCCACGACCACAGCTGACACCAGAGGCGGGTGTGGAGTTCAGAGAGAGCCAAAAGTGAACTGGGATTATTCGCTCTAGCAAAAGGACTGTAGTTTGCATATGTGCTTTATAAATGAAATCGTGCAGGAGGTAATGAAACTTCTACTACTTTTTGCAGAAGTTTGTTGATTGCCTGAGCTGTAAGGGACAGTCTGCAGATAGCAAGGAGGAGATTTCCCAGCCACACCACGAAGGTATTGGTAGCATGATATCTCTTGAGCTCTCTCAGTGACAGAGCTTCCAGGGTTGGATTGATGTAGGGGTAAGGTGGCAAAATGGGAAAACTTGGGGAAAATTACGTCAAATCCTTTGGCAATCTCTTTGGCTGTGTCTGTATGCCTAAAAATGTCCCTGAATACTGAGGCCAGCTGTTGTGGAGTGGCCCGTGTCTGTGCTAGTAAATTTTTGTCTCTCTCCAACAATTATGGCTGTATCTGAGCTGCCTACCCTTGGCCATGGGCTAAGGGTCGTTTCAACTGCCCCATCCTTCCTGGGAGCTGCTCAGGCACAGGGCTGGTTGGGATGGACCAATTTCACACCGGGAAACTTGCCAGCAGTTTGCTAGTATACCCTCTACCACTTTGGGACTGTTCCATGCATTAATTTACAGATCCTGTATGTAATTTGTGCATAGTTATAGATGTATTGAATCTACGTAATCTGTAATTTAGGTAGATGTTGTCCATGTGTACCAGGTAGCTTCATTTTCTAGTTGGCTACATCTTCCCTTCTTCTGATGCAGGTCAGTTATAGAAACAAAGACAAACGAGGCAGCCATGACACACAGAAAACAGTTAACATATTTCATGGATTAATGCTTTAGAAGAAAAATGTGAGGGTTTTGCCTAGTTTTATTTAAATGTTCAGTTTTCACATGGAGCCAAGTAAAGTACTGGTGTATACTAGAGGAAATTGTGTCTTGCCTCTGAAAATCTCTGTTGGAAAGTGAAAGGGAAGAGGCATATGAGGCAGGAATGTACTTTGTTAATAATTGGCGTGATCTGATATAGCTAAAAGAATTGGGATTTGTGCCCATGTCTAACTTGCGCAGGTGCTCAACTGTATTTTATGTGTCTCCTTACACTTAAATCAGTGTCCTGATTCCTGGATGAAGAAAGGAGGCTCACCTCTGCTGTTAGGGAATCTAGATGGTTGTTATTGATTACCAGGCAAGGAAGGTGAGGTGAAAGGGGAAAAATCAAAGGCAGGAGAGAAGAATCTGAGAGAGGATAGACACAGGGATGGGAGGTATAAAATAGGAAAAAAGGAGAGAAAAATCTCGCTTTGTTTATTGATCTGGATGTGAAAATAAAAGTAAGGGAATAGAATAGTAAGGGAGAAACCAATAGATTAACGAAGCCATGTCTCATATTTTACACAAATATAAAAATCTGAAGAAGCTATAAAAGGGATTGGAAAGGAGGGTATAGAGCAGCCTGGAAGCAAAATGCTGAGATTCAAAAAAGGCTAAGAAACTAGAGAACTCCCAAGAGACAAATTACATGGGAAGGAGTTGTACAGAGTTCTTTACAAGCCATATGGGTTGTCCAGTGGCTGGTGAGGATAGTGTTAACTCTCCCAGGAGGAGAGGGGAAGCCACAGCTGCATGCCCTGGGCACAAGGATTGTCAGGTACCTGTCAGTGAAGGAAGTGAGGTGGGGCCCAGCCTCACTGAACTACAGTTTTCTCCCAAGGCGTTATAACAGGAGTGTGTGCACTGTCATCCAGATAGGCTTTTATTATACAGAAAAAGGCAAGCGCTACTGGAGAAAAGCTTGTTATGCAGATTGCTTGTACGTGAAATTTGCTTTCACAAAGATTTCTTTTGTTTCTTTTACTTAGGCATAGACTGTGACAAATGAAATCCCTTTTGCTAAGTGTAAATTTTTCACTGAGTAATGCCTTTATTTTTTTCTGTGTGTGTGTGTTCATGCGGTGCCTGCATAGATTTTTGGAAGAAATATTAGTCTATCCAGCCATGGCTTGCTGAAGTCATAATGGCTTAGTTCATTTCTCCTCATCCTACACACAGAATGGTTAAAAACCTCTTCTTCCTTGTCATGCAAATGTAACTGTCCTAACAGCAGTTAGTATAGGGCAAGCTGGTTAAGGGGCAGTAATCAAACAAAGCCTTGTGTACCTAAACTTCAGTTCATTTTGGGTGCATGGTCCATCAAGCATTCTTCTCTCAGTATCCTTGAAGCCTACACCTTGTCAAGAGGCTGCGGTAACACAAAAGCCTTGTGTACACAAGAAAAGTGTAGCGATTAAATTAAGTAGGTTTAGAGATCACTTTAGTTAAACGAGGCATTGCCTTCTTTAGACATTCTTGCTTCAGTTTAAAAGCACCTTATGCTAATGTTTCAAAGTTAAATCAACATAAACCCTTCTTAAAGCAAAAAACTCCAGGAAACTTGGTGTGTAAACAGCATTAATTAGTCAAATCAGTTGCTAAAACAACCCTCTCGGATACAATTGAAGGTTCTTAAAAGAAGTTTCTTCTCCTTAATGCTTTATTGTAGACACAGTAGAAAATTATAGATTAAGGTAGGGTTGTTAGTTTTACCTTGATAGTACAACTAAGAATAGATTTAGCATAAAAAAAAAGGTTGCTAGCCCATCTCCCCCTCACCTGTCAGCGGTGCAAAATGCTGGATCAATCTTTGTGCATTTATGTTCTGATGGGCTTTGTGTAGGATGATGGGAAGACAAAGAATCTTAAAAGTTAATAGGGATGTTGATAGTAATCTGATTACCACTTAATAGCTTCAGCTGAGAGATGAAGAAATATGTAATCAAATTTTATTTTCACTTGTTTGATTTGGAAGTTTATTCCTTTTCTCTCACGTGAAACACTAGGTCAATGTAGTGGAGTCACAGTGACATCATATGTAGAATATTTTCTGATAGGGAGGATTTTTCTGAAGTAACACTTGTGGAGAAAGACATGCATTTTTGTCCATCCAGTTGAATGAAAAAGTAGCTCTTACCAAGTATGTATGAGTAATTGCATTTCTTTATATCTAATTTACTACAAACATTTAGTTTTATGACTTTTTTCAATTTTAGAACACATGAACAATAAAATACATATTGAATATCCATTGATGTGATTTGTGAGATATAGTTCTTGGGTAAGCTTTAAAATATTTGAGACTATACCTACCTACCATTTAGCACAAATAGAGTTTTTTGAAGGGTGAGCCAAGAGAAAGACTGACTGAATGCTACCATTGAGATGACCTGATTTGGCGGAGGAGGGAACAGGCTAGCACAGATAGTAGTTCTACTGAAATTTAAATTAGTTTGGTTTTAGATGGAATTAAAGTCTGCTTTATAAAGACTGCTTCTCAAAATGGGGATATTTTGAAAACATGCTTACTAAACAATGATCTGAACTTCTGTCTAGGTGTCTGATTTCTATCAGCGGTGTTTCAGTGTTTGGAATAAGAGGAAACCCAAATAAGGTAGAGTGTGTGAAATGTTAACGAGGCGGAATTGATTATACAAATTCAGAGAAAGATTGCAAAAAAGCAGCTGCAGTATTTTTTTAATCATGAAAGCATCTCACATCGTAAAAACTGGAAGCATGTGCTTTAAGTTAAATCTGTTATTCCACAGGTATTAGAAACAAGTCTAATAAAATTAAATTAAATAAAAAAATAAATTTTAAAAAAATTAAATTTAGTTTTCATGGGTGCTCTCAGTAATCCACTTAATTTTTACAGTGAAGACTCTTGTTTGTCAAACATTATTTGATCCAGTTTAGCTGACTAAACAGAAGTGTTTTTGCTGTGCATAAGGGCCTGGTGAGATGAGATGTTTCAAAAATTCCTGTTGCTAACCACTTTAAATGAAGTTAATTTTTATATGTTTTCTAAACCGGAATGATAATAGCTTGTGCTTGTGACTTGAACTATTCTTCCACTTGCTCTGCAGCTGTAGTCAAATCACCTGAGTAGCTAAGGTGGGCCTGGCGAGTGCTGTTGAATAGAAGTGGTGGGCATGGTCCAGTTCCTCTGACTTTCTAAGCATGTTATCAATGAAGATAAGCAGATTTTTGTCTTGTGAGCACTTAGCATAAGTCAATAAATACAGCTTCTGTTGACAGCCTTGGCCAGTTCCATTGGATGTTCTTGTAACTAAATATTTGCAGGATCAGAATTTATCTCAGTACACTAGTTGGATGTGCAGTGTTTGGTTCAAATAGAGATTACGTGTCCCTCTCTGCATTATGCTTCTGAAATCAAGCTTGAAGTTATCTTTGTTTCAGAACCTCTGATTAACAGCTTGTGGAATAAACTTCTGCGGTTAGTGGAACTGTAAAATAAATATTTATGTGACCAAATTTTTAATTTGTGCTTTGCAGGTGTATAATTTGTGCTTTGTAGGTGTATATACAGATTACTCTTTGTGCATATTTAGAGGATAAAAATACAGTGAAGTTATTTTAATATGTGCAAATTTCACCCTTGTAATCCTGTTTTATTTTGTTTTTTAACCTGAGACTAAGCAGTGATTTGCAACATCAGGTGTTACGTGCTGTAAATAACTCCCTAGGTAGATGTATTTACACAGTGACTGATTTATAAAATACAGGTTGCAACACTTAGAACAAAGTAGACAAAATTGCTATTCTTAAATGGATTGGAAGGTAACTGCTAAATTAAAATAAGAAGCTACAAATGATCCTAAAATTGTGTGTATTTATCTTTCAAATTTCACTGAGGATCTGCCTCAGAAGAGTTTGGCCCCTTCTGTGTCTCTTCCCGTATGCTACTCTGATTAGGTATTCACTGAGGGATAAACTTGAAAGGATTACTGGTGAACAGGCTAGTGGATGATTTTTTTCTCTTGGATCCACATGATGGATTTTGGCACTGATAATCTGCACACGTGATTTCTAAGAATATTTCTCAGATTTAGAAATTGCCGATCAGCTGTGATACTGGTGTTTTTGCGCATCTAAGAGGGGAAATTGCTAATAACTTACAGTTAAGAAAATAAATGTATTTTACCTTTTGGTGAGTTTGGATGAACATATTCTCTAAATTATGTTTTGTTTTCTTCACATAAAATAGTCTCTTAAATACCAGCTGGTAGAGAAGTTGCCAGTTGCCTTTTGCAGAACAGATGATTTTTTACAGCAGTTACTTGATTCATTCCATAGCTGTCATTTTTCAAGGAACAGATTACAGCAAACATTCCTAAAAGTAGGGATTTTCTTCTTGACCCTTATCAAGACTGAGTCTGAAATGACGGAAACTTGCGGAGCTTGTTGCCCGCTATGGAAGGGTTTCTGATTTCCAATCCCTTTTGTTTATCGCTCATGATACTCTTTGGGTTAGAGCCCATCTTCCCCCCTTCTGCTCCTTTCTGTTCCCTTTTTAAATGCATGATTAAGTCCTGAAGACATGGAGAGCTTTCCTTGTGCTTGAAACTGCCATTTCTCTCTGATATATATATATATATTTTTTTTTTTTTTTTTCCCCAGTTCTTTTCTCTCCCGATCGCCGCCTTGTGCGTTAATTGCTGGGCAGCCCCAGTGCCATCGGCGGTTGGTCTGTGCGGGAGCACCGCCACCCCTTGCTATGCGTGCCTTCCTCCCATTGACGCTAATGGGACTTAATCACTCCTGTCAAAGGGGGAATAAACCACGGAGAGCCTGGGCCATCCCTTTGCCAGCGGCATGGGATTTTGTAGCTTGCCCCCGAATGCTTGCCTTCCTGCCCAGAAAGGGAACTTGGTGTCAGTTTTGCTAATATTGGCGGGGGGTGTGATCCTTTCTATGCTGGGCTTCATGACCATGTCTTGTGCTGTCTCAGTTTCGACTAGCTACAATCTTGATGCATCTCATTTCGTAAATTCCTGGGGGTGGTGTTTTTTTGGTTCATTTGGTTTTGTTTGATTTTGAGGTGGTTTTTTTGTTGTTGGGGTTTTTTTTGTGTATTTTTCTTTTTTTTGGGGGGGGGGTGTTGTTTGTTTTGGGTTTTTTTGGCTGTTGGGGTTTTTTTTATTTATTTAAATCCTGTCATTCCTGGAGCAGCACGGATGCTTTGTTGCTTTAAGGTGCTAGAGATTATAGTTAGCTTTCCTGATTTTGGTGTTACCCATTCTTTAAACTTGGTCCTTTTGTCAATTATGCATTAGTCTATTTGCCTTTCAACTTGACTGTTTCTTTTCAGGGATTTACAATACTGTTGAGTTAAGGATTCTCACAGTAGATGGTAACGTTACTTACTGTTAAGTTTGTTTGAGTGCTGATTAAGTAAACGTTTCTAACTCTATTGCCTTAAGGCAATGTTTAAAGGGGCTTCATTTTCCTTCTTGCAGTAGAAGATGTAGTTTTAATGAACTTGGTTTTTATTTGTCAAGCACTAGGTTTTTCCTACTTGATATGCTTAAGAAAAAAATGTAGTGATACCCTCATTGTTCTTAATAAAATGGATTAATAAACTGTAAGAGGATTAAGCATTTTAGCTTCTGGCCTTTACACTTAATTTCAGAATACCCTTCTGGTGCCAAAAAAAAAAAATGATATGCCAGTGTTTCATGTTCTGCTTTGAAGTACTGCAGTTCTGGAGATAGTTTCCAGGTAAACTAGATGGTTCTCACCTACAAGAGTGTGTCATTTGAAAATCTGTCTTTCATTAATGAGAGAGTGAATGATTCTTCCTTGTATTTAGGCAAATCAGTAATTTAGTGGGTAGGTTAAATTATTCTCTAAATTGAAGTCATTGAAGTTTTGCCAATTAAGACTGTGTGTGATATCGTAATTTACATGAGATCTTGATTTTCATCCAAGGACTTTAAAACATTTTCTAATTAGGCTGTGCAGTGTTTCTCTGAAATATATAGCCCATTTTTCAGAAATATAAACTAGTACTCAGAGATGTCAAATGATGCTTTTAAGACTAATAAGAAATACTCTTGAATCTCAAGCCCTGCTTAAACTTTGAGATAATGCTGCTGTTCAGACCCCTCTTCATAAACTTTAACAAGTGAAGAATCTTCCAGCTTCATAGGGAGTTCCAACATTGTGCTTTTAGGACAAATTGATGATTGTAATTGCGTGTATTCTTGGTGGTTCAAAGTATCTAAATAGTGCAAGGGCCGTGCTGTGGTCCACTGAAATGATGTTTTTTACAGCATGAGATGAAGGTTATACCTGGGGATATGTTGCCTGCCCTGCAGTGTGTCAGGAGAGCGCAGGTGAGCCTCTTGGGAGCTGAGCTGGTGGGATCTGAACGCTGGCAGTTTTTGTTGGGAAATGGTCCCTGGAGCGAGCTACATTTAAGACCATGCTTAAATTTTGTCTTGGAAATACCAAGCTGGAACAATTTGAAACAGAGTGAGGGGATGAACTAACAGTTAGGGAGTATGGATAATCACATGCCCTGTGCTCAGATTTGTTTCCTCTGGTCCCCTTTTTATTTAGCAGTGTAAGACCAGGAAGTCCATGAGAGCGCTATTTTTTAAATATCTCTAAACCTACTGAGGTAACTGATAAAACTTTTGACAGGGCCTTAGGACAAACTTGTCCAATGTACAGAGTTTTATGTATGGCTTAATTCAATTACTTTTATTCTGTTTTCTGTAATTGCTTTTAAACAAAGTTTAGTATAGTTTTTGTTTTAAGCCCGCATCTTGATTCTCCATCTGAGTTCTGAAATTAACTGTGCTTTTTTTAGACCAAATATTTTTTAAGTTTGTCATTGTTTGGTCTTTTACTTCTTAGGTAATTAGTCTGAGAATCTACAGGGAAGATTCTGTCCCATGTCCAATGTGGAACTCTGTTGCCAAAATTGCTAATTACCTGCAAAAGTTATTTCAGGGGACTGTGCAATTTTTGACAAAGATTAAGACGTAATTTTGGCAAGCACCTTTAGGTATTCAGGTTGATGAGTAGCAACAGTAATTATGAAGACACATACTTACGAAGAAAAGAAAAGAAAAAAATAGAAAAACACATGAAGCTATTGATTTGTCTCCTCAGTTTCGGTTCACTGTTAAGTTAACATTTCAAATCCTAGAAACATGATCTAATAGAGGAAACAGAGGTAACTATAGTATCTTAAAATGTGCAGAATTCATTAATAGGAACTTAATGCACTGCTATTTTTTATCTCAGAAACATTATTTTAGGGTATTTTTTCTTTTCTTTTTGAAATCACCTTCTCACTTATATAGGTATAATCTTGTATTTTCTGAATTGCACACACGCCACACTTGCCTGGTGCATGGAAGATCAGCTACGTTGCCCTTACTTCTTGTGCCTTCACTGAAGAATGTAATTATGCAGCAACAAAGAAGGCACAAAGTTGCATATCCATTTTCTATATTGTATCTGAAAAATACTTGGAAGGAAACGCGCTAAAGGATTAGAAACACTTAAGATAGCATTTATCTCCCCTAAAGTTAGCCTTCCAAAAGACAGATGTTTAGTTTAAGCTGGTCATTTCTCATCCTGCTGTAATGAGTTGAAAGAGAGAGGTGGCGTTATCAGTCAGTCACTAGATCTGCCTATTTTAGATACCTGTGTTAGACAGGGGTGCATGGCCTTGGCCTGGGATGCCTGTTTTTCTATTTCTTCTTGCTGGAAGGATAAGTGAGTATAGGTGTTTAGGATCATATGAGATGCAGTTTGGATACTGTTGAGTTCAGAGGAAATATCTAGACTTCCCAATAGTCAACATTTTATGCCAAAGAAGAGAAAGCCCAAGGCTTTCCAAAAAAGTAATGCTACCTCCTCATCCTGAAAAGCTCTTTGAAACAGTTGATAGCCTTCTGTAGTCTGTAAGGTGTTTGGTGATGTGGTTGGCGAGGTGGGACTGTGGGGTAGCCTTCTTTTTATTCAGTGCAATGGAAGTGATGGATTATATAAATCAGTATGGTAGCTCCAAAACCTGTCTTACTAAACCATAGAAAGCAAGTAACAGGTAAAACTGTATATTATTATTCTTTGTTTGGTGAGTGCTCAGGTTTTGTATCTATAGACAATAACGATAAGTTTTCAGAAAAGGCTTCCTCAATGTATGTATGAAAACCTTAGATAACTTTGACTTTTTTTTTTTTTTCCTATGAACTTTGCTTTTATATATTGTCGTTGTGTGCTTCCTGGAAGTTAGTTTTTGATCCACACTTAATGCTACTTCTGTGTAACAGCTAGTAACTACTGTTTTGCTTTATTTAAATTTTGTTTTGGATTCAAGAAAGATGTTTATTTTTAAAACTAATCAAATATGTGAGTATTTATATATTTTCAGACCATTCAAGAAACTTAGTGTTCAATTCCAGAGGTCCAGAATAAAGAGTGGATGAAAGCACAGAACTGAGGCATAAAATTAAAATTGTATAGAAAACCAAAACAAAGTTTATGTAAAACAAATGTTAGGACGTAATGGAAGTTGAGGGAAGATTACATGCCAATTGCAGTCCTAATTTAGCTTTGCATGTTATTGCTTTCAGTCTTCTCTGGGCATTCATAGACACATGTCTGTCTGTCTGTTCATCCATCCACCACATACTTGGAACACAAGAATCACTTTGGGCAACAAAGACAAATCTGTAAACTCTGTGTGAATCTACAAACACTATGTAAATCACCAACCGTACTTTATAGTTAGCATTTAGAAGAGAGCAAGCCAAGGACAGGAATTATGCTTACATTGTCATTTGTAGATTAAGTAAATGGCAAATATTTGTGAGTTTGCTTACAAAGTTTTTCCTGCTGTTGAGAACATATAATCAAATAAGTACGAATGAACCCACCCCATTTTCTCAGCATTTTTGGACAAAATTTCTCATTGATAAAATATTAATTACACTATATTTCCAGGCTATGTACACAAAATATAGGGACAAAAAATTTTCTGACTGTAGCTTTGCTTTTTTTATTATTATAGGTGTTAGGAAGTGATGCAGAGCATGAAGTGTCTTACATGGCAATTCTAGGCTGTTGCAGGCATCTTGTGATGAAGGCTTTGATAAACCTGCCAAAAAAGCGGTCATTTATTTATAGTATTAGCACATGTCTGCTGGACAGTGGACTGAGCTTCACAAACACACTTCATATAGGCTTCCTCATAGTTAAATAGTAATGTCAGCTGATCATGAGATGTTCTAGGCTGGATTTCAGCTACTGATTTCAGAACAAAATTGGGCTTTGCTGCTGAAGAGGTGTCCCTTGCACTGTCAAGTGCCGTAGTCTGTGTTATGGCATTTGTCCATTTTGCCCTCTGTGCCTTATTGTAGACTGAAAGAATGAGGATCACAGTCCTCAAATGCAAATTCTTGCAAATGCACCGTCTATAATTTTATAATTGGAGCGGATTACTACACCTGTATGTAGACTGCATATTGTGTTTGATATTTTAAGATTCTTTTGACTTTTAGGGGAGGGTGAGATAGAGAAAAGCTATTGCATTGCAAATCTTTGAAATTTGGAAGAGAAAAGGCCCTAGAGCTAGAAAAACACCTTTCCTTAATCCCATCCAATTTTATTCAGATTTAGTTGAGTTTAAACAGTTCAGACACACCATTTCCCTTCACTTGCTTATTTTTCTCAGGAAAATGGTGTCAATCTGCCAAATCAATGCCTGACCATGTCTGTTCCAGGGAGGGGGTCCCAGGCTGCCACCGAAGCATTAGACTGCGTTATGCTGGGAGCTGACTGAGCAAATAGAGCAATGTGAGTTGGAGGGAAGCAAGTTAGTGAAGTCCTACCTCCTATCCTTAACTACATCCCCACTGCTTCTCAGAATACCTCTTGGGAGAAAAAGTTCTCACAATTCCTGGGAAACTTGGAGAGGCAGACAGCCTGGCCAGGCTTACTCCATAAAACCATAGTCTCAGCAACCCTTCTCCCTCCTTTGGGGGCACAAATATGTGGCACGGATCCCACCTCCAGGGTGGGAGAAAAGAGAGGGATAAATTGGGCTCCCTTGACTGCTGCTGGAGTTAGCACTTAGCTCCAGGGGCCATTTCCCTCTCTGGGATAAAAGCTTTCCTCCATTGCCAATTAATGTCCTGCATCTCATCTGACAGAAGTCTGTGCTGTAATTTCAGGCTACAAACCCTGATGATGGATGCATGGTTCTCGTTGCTGTCCATATTAGAAACTGACTTTTCTTTTCACTTTTTAAAGCAAAAGCTGGGAAATTACTTTAAAATAGTTTTTACCTGTTTTGTAACAATAGGTAGTGGATGGGTATTATGCCACAATCCTCAGTGATGTAGCAAATTATTTTGTCTTTAAAAATAGTCCTGTAACAGAAAAGATTTAAAGTGGCTGCATATCTGTTATTTCTGAATTTAGGTTCTTTTACTGCTTGTTCACATGTAACTAATGTAGAAAACTCTTTTTTTTCCTAATCATAGTACATCATAATACAAAGCCCCAAATAAGAAGCATGGTGCAGTACTTTATTTTGTGGGAAAACTTACCTTTCTTTTAAGGTATCAACTTGTGTGAAATATCATAGGAGAGACTGAAGAGCTTCAGCTCCTCCAAAGGGTTTGTTTCAAATGTACACTACAAATGAAGTTCAGGTAAAAGGAAACTAAACATTAACATGAATATTGCTGTATTTGCAAAACAACATTAGTGTTATATCTGTTTCTTGAATTCATTAGTTAAGGTCTGTTGGCAGACCTTATACAGAAAACCATGTGAGTTTTACTAGAGGGATAGTCTTACATATTATAGCGATGAAATGTCTAACAATGGATAGATACTTATCAGTTTTACAGAAAATTGTCTTGATGAATTATGATATCTCTTTCTTTTCAGAAGGAGTAGTTTTTAAATTCAGTTTTATCTAAATGAAAGGTCATCTTAGCATACAGTTCAGATTAGTTTTTCTTCCAAACAAAACACCATTAAATTTTAGTACTGCCAGGTATTCCTGTCATGTTATTGTGAGGAAAGACGCGATGTGACTATTTGGCTGTTAGCTTATCTGATATCATCTTTTCTATTAAAGAGCAGAATGCACATTGCCAACCTTTTGTTATCTAGTTTCCCAACTGCAGTACAGTATCAGGTTCTGCCAAACTGGCTTACGTTTTGCAGGCCCTCACCATTGACTTTAGTTATCTTTTCCTGGTAGTCTGCATCCTGCCACTTAGCTGTAAATGTCACACACTCTTCTTCATTCATGCTTCCTACTAAGAATTACTTTTATTGAAATTGTATACAGACATATGCAAGTCTGCAGGACAAAAATAATTAAATTTATTCCAGGCATAAGTACAGTTGAAAAGACTTTCATAGGGAAAAAATAAAGGTATCATTCTTGATGCTTGTACACTATCTTGTGAGTGGAAAAATGGGAAAAGATGCGTAAGAAATGTCAGTATCTAGAAGATTTAAAAAATTGTTCTAATACCTTAAAGCATATTTCAGTGTGGACTAGTTTTTTTCCAGTTCTATTTGCGTAACATGTACCTAAATTTAGCTTTCATATTTTATCTGCAGGCGTTGATTTTTCAGATGTAATCTGACCCTTTCTGCTTTAATTAAAAAGAGAGGACAGAAATAATAGAAATGGAACAGAAGTCAGTATATGAAATACCAAAAATTGTTAACATTTAACTGGTTGCAGGATATGTTTCTTTTAAGTATCTGATAGGGTGATCTGCTGACAGATTAAAACTATAGTGTGAAATGCACCATTAAACCGCCTCCTTGCTATTTCTGAATAAAATTTTACTATACATCTCCAAGAGAGTTTTGCTTTTTAAGACATTTTACTGCAAGTAAAATCTTGTTATATATCCTTGCAGGAGATATTATGTAAGATTAGGAAAAAAAATGTTATTTTTTTCAAAACCAATTGAAAGACAGCTTTTAAACTGCTTTCATAGCAGGGAGGAAATTCCATGCACTCGGAAGAAAAAAATAAAATAATTTTCTCAGGAAAAAACCCTGCCTTTACATTATTCTGAAGAATGTCAAAGCCATAATATTCAATAGCATAGGGTACCTACATTCGATAACAGTGTACTGTTGACTGTTAAAGAAGCAAGGAGTGTTAGATGCAAGTGTTGGAAAAGATGTGTACATAGCTGTACCCTATATGTGTATATTAGTGTACTCTAGCTAATACTTACTGGTAGGAAGTTAATCGCTTATCTTAGGTAGTTACTTATCACTAAGTATTTGTTATGTTTTAAAACTTGGTCAACATTTTTTCTCGTGTCTTTTTTTATGGTGACACAATTTCTGTTAAGGATTTTGTTTTCTTTCCCTTTCTTTTTTCCCAAACCCAAGCTACCTTGTCTTCCAAACAAATCGGACAGAAGACCCAGTCAGGTGCTTTCTCTTTTTGCTGCTGAGTGCTGACATGGGATTTTTGCTTTGTTGTAGTATTTCTCTGCTGAAGATGAGGGTGCTTCTGGGAGTTGCATTTTCGGTAAATACCTTCTTCAGTGGTGCGTTATTAATACCATTTGTACAGTGCTCCATGTTAAATTTCACCTCATTGATTATCATAATACAGAATTACTTCAGAAGTTTAGTTCTGCCCTGGTGGAAAATACCAAAGATGCCATTCCGGAAAGCTGCTTTTGCTTCACTGACAGATGACTTTGCCAGATCAAATAGGTTGACAGGAAAAACACAAGTGAGCAGATCAAAACTGTTCATTTATCTGTCCATCATGTATAGCCAAGAGATTTTTGCTGTTCAGATAACTTTACCGCAAGTCAAATCTTGTTATTGTCTTGTCTTGTCTTGTCTTTTTTGTGATTGCCCTAAACTCAGGGATCATGAGATTACTGTGAATCTTTGCTGTCATTTCCTGTGCCGTTCAGAAAAATAACGCATATTTCTGTCAAGGCATCTGAAGCAACTGAAACCAGGTGCTAAGAATTCACCCTGTCTTTTCAATTCAGGATTTATACAGGTTTTTGGGGGTACTTTGAAGGTCCAAAGTAGAAAGTGGCTGGAAGTGTGTTGTTCTTAACATGCAAAAGTCATTCCAGATGGTACCAAACCCGGTCAGAAGTGGAATGGCCACATCTTGTGATGACAGCTTTTGTAGTTAGCTGTAGCGTGCTCACTGACTAGCTGATTGCCACAAATACCTTAACAAGTTTTTGGTTGAAGCTAAGTTCTTCTGCAAAATGTCAGGCATCAAGGACAGCCAGCAGAAGCCAAATCCGTGAAACATAGGCTGTCTCCTTGATGTGTTTATCCTGACCTCTCACTAAGTGGTGAGAATGAAAATGTTCTGTCAGTTTGTGTGTGCCAATTAAATCATCCTATGAAACTGTCTTGTGTGACTGCTGGGATTTATTTTCTATATTTGTTAAACATCATAGCATGTTTTACAACAAGAATTTTGCTTAAAAGCTACAGACAATAAAAAGCAGGTTTTCTGAAAACACTGGAAGCTGTATATTTAAGCTTAATATTTAAAAAAACCCAAAACACAGAACCAAACTCTTGATTTGGTCAAATTTATCCTCCGAAAGAGGTGAGGGAGGTTCCACATTGTCTTAAGAGATGAAGATTATTAGAGCAGCCTGTTATTCCAATTGCCCATGCTAGGTACATGTTTTATCTCCAGCTTTCTTGAAATTGAGATAGTTTGCTCTTCCAGAACATAATAATGTTACTATTTTCTTTGATCAAGAAACTACTTAACTTCTGCTGGCTGCTACTTCTGATAAACTCATATAAGAGTCGTTTTCTTTTCTCAAGGTCCCTTTTCCAGATACTCCTGGATGTCTCCTTTGTACTGCCTCCAAGGAGAGACTTTGCTCTTCTGTGGGGTCTGCAGACCAATGACAATTGTTTCTCTTCCCTTTATATCTAGGGACTGAGTTTGCTTCAAATGCAGTGTTTTGGACTGGAGTTAAGTAGGCCATAAAAGGGGTATTTTCAATTGGTAATTCCTTTTAGTGACTGTCATATCAAGCACTTATCCTTCCTTCTAACTGCTAAAATTCTGTCCATTTCCTTGCTTTCTATTGGGTTAAGATGGCACAGAGTCTACTTGCAGCCATTTTTTCTAGAGTGCAGAATACAGTCTCATTCTTGGTGAATTTTAGGAAACATGTAGTTAACATGTAAATTAATAAGAACAGTAAAAATCCAGGATAGCTCAGTAGCTGTACTATTTGCTGAAAAGAAATAGTGACTTGGCAGACAGCTTTCTTTCAAAAAAGATTCTAAAGGCAAAAGGTAATGAGGAGTATTTAGCTTATGATCATTGGTGTTTTGTAAATGCCTTCCTAGCTCCATTATCCATTATTCCGTAATGATGTGTTACATCCAGTTTGAATTTTCTTGTTACCAATTTCTATCTCCTTGCATTGTCTTTTGTCAGCTGGACTAAGAAAAGTCACACAGTGAATAAACTTTTTCTCATGACTATTTTATTGATGATCAAATCATTTAACATTGTTTCAATGAAGTTATATATACTGACTTCCTCAGGGCTCTCGCTGTACTCCTGAAAAATCATTTGCATTAATCCTTTCTGAACCTGTTCCAGTCTGTTAGCATTCTGTTGAGAGAGCATATCTCAAAGCTGAACTACCTGTTCTGCCAATGGCCTGCTAAGTTTGTTTACCAGGTAGAATACTTACTGTACCGTACACCATCCCTCTGTTAAAATAGCTTACACTTTCTGGGCCATAATATTGTACTGAAAATCATGTTTACCTTGTTATTCACCATTCTGCTAATTCCATGTCCTGTTGGTAAGTGGGTCATTAGCAATTTTTATTGTTTCTATCCAGCTGCATCCCCAATGTACCCTGGGCTTTTCCCCAGCTCTCTCCCACGTTGTTTCCAGTGGCTTGCCAGCTTGTTAAGAGACCAAGCAGGTTCTGTTTGATCCATGTGCCTAACGCTTCTCTGATGAGATGGCCAGAGGTACGCGGTCTGGTAAGGTGGCCAAGAACTGCCTCTTAGTTGCCAGCCAAAGTCAAAAGGGGTGTGCTGCTTCTTGGCTGCTGTCAGTTTTCTAGGATACTGCCTGGCTTCCCATAATGTGACCTGCATTCTTCACAGGTACATGCATGTGTGTGCACATATTCTAAGCACATGAGCTTTCTAACATCCACCTGAGTTAGATGTTAACTGTTGTTTTGGACTGTTGTGGATTCAGTTTAGCAAGAATTTCAGGTCACTCTGCGTTTATGACCTGTCTTTCTCATTGCATGCCTTTACAGTAGCCCCATGCCATTTGCTGATTTTTCATAAATGTTCTTCTAGTTGAAAAATAGAAGTTGCATAGCTTTAAGCTAAGACGTAATTCTTGCAAGAAAAAAGATGCAGCTGAATGATAATTATTTGTACTTAATTATGCCTTCTTTTGTCAAAAACCCATTTTAATAAATTTAATATGATTGATTTTGTCTAATGCTAGTAATACAGAGATAATTGCTTCAGTTGTGTATGGAAGAAGCGTTTAGTTTCTGGCATGAAATTGTGACATAGCTACCAAATTAAAGACAAAGTTAATTTATCAATCTTATATTAACGTAGATATTTAAAAGTTTTAAAGTAATTGTTTTTATCTCTATGTGTAAGGTTTGTCTGATAAGTTAACTCCTGTTGTCATTATGCCTTTCTTTAAGAATCCACTTATCTTCATTACTTTGCTAGTAATTTTAAGCTATAGCTATTTGTATCTTGCTGTGCAGTAGGACTTCAATCACTTTGATTGAACATTATTATTTGGTAACATGAAGTAAGTTGTCAGTTAAATGCTCTTACAGAATTTTATTGCATGGTAGGAATTCCAGTAATACTATCAAAAAATTGTACTCTCTGACTTGATATATTTTAAACTCATATAGTAGGAATGGCCTCTACGTTTGCATTTGTGGGATTGGGTTATGAAAATTGAGTGGTAGTGTTAACACGTTTTCCAAAAAATAGAAGTCTAACGCCAAGTAAGCAAGGTCAGCTTCAAATTGGAAGTATCACAGAAAAAAGTTTCAGTAGGAATAGTGAAGGGAATGTGCGGTTTTTAAAATGGTTCTTGATAAATTATGGGAAGCTGCATATGATAAAATTGATGGTGCCAGCAGGGTTCTGAATTCAGTGACCAGTTATATATTTCTATGTTAACAAAACTTAAGAGTGAAATCTTTTTATTGTATTACTAAGTGCTGTGTTGTTCGAACAATGAACTTCTGGGTATTCCATGAAAATTTTGATTGGATATGTGATTGGACTTTTAATTTGGATACTATTGGACAGAGAAACTGGAAACTAACGTGGAAAAAAATAACAGGTATATTAGCTCATCACTCATGTTATCATGTTTTGTAGTTTCTGCTTTTACCCACTCAGTATTTATGTTTTGGGAGTTAAATAAAAGGAAAAGCCAGTAAGATAAATTAAGCCAAACCAGAGATTTCAATATTAGTTCTATTTTTGAAACATGGAGAACAGGAAAAATCCATTTACCAAATGGAAAACTATGTAATCATTAGGAGGAAATGTTATTTTCATACTCCCATGCTGGAACTAATAATATTCGATTCCATACCTGAAGAAAACATATTTGTTGATCTAGCAACAATAGTCTAGCATATTAGTGTTTTCATGTTCGCACACGAAGCTTTTCTGAGACTAGGGGCTAGGGGTGCTCTTCGTAGGGCAACGCTGCCTGAGAAATCCCCTGGGGTAGCTCTCTGATGGGTGGCGTGTGAGATGCTGTGCAATACAGTGTAGCTCTGTGCTAGGGCCTGGGAGACAGAGTATGGGCTGGTTATCACCATTAGTTAACAAGTAGTTAGCATTACTCTTTGTTCAGTACAGCCTGTGGAAGGGGAGCAATGGCAGCTGCATTTTGCTTTTCAGGATTTTTCTTAGTACTGAAAGTATCCCTGCAGAGTTAGCAGAGTACGTTATTTCCCAGAGGTGTTTGTCTCATTTTATCAAGATAATTTGTTTTAGTGCAAATCCAATAAATAACCTTCGAGGCATCACAAATTACCACAAATAGATTGGATCAGTCCAGTCACTCAGGCATAGGACTGGGAATAGAAGTATTGGTTTTAGTGACTCGGAAGCTTTTTGCTGTTTTCTTCCAAATGGATGGAGTTATTGCAGGTGGTATAATACTGATGCTTGTTTTGCAGGGTTTTGTTTTAATCTCTTAAAATCCACATTCCACAGATCTTTAATCTACTATACTTTCTCAAGATTTGTAGAAACCTTGCAGTCCTTTCCATCCAGTTTTGGACTGTAAGGCTCTAGCTCGTTTTCTCTAAGTCCCAGAAATGTGATGTACCACTTTGCAAAAGCCAAACAAGCAATTAGAAAAGAAAATCCAACCCCCCAAACCCTCCTGCTAACTTCAGCTCTGATGCCTTAAAAAGCTCCAGAATCCTTTCCTGTCCTGCCAGATGTTCCTCCCATGTTTTATGAAAACAAATGAAGTCATTTTAGCACATGAAGATGTCTTCTGTTCTCAAACTTTGGGTTAGGTCATTTACTGCTCTCTGAAGTGTCCCTTGTGCATTCATGAATTTCTAAGACATTAATCAAAATTAAAAGAGTTTTTAGGATGCCACAAAGACAGTTTTCTGGTATATTCACAATCTAGAGCTAGGTTTCATCCTTCTGTCTGCCATGAAAAAAACCCAAAACTCTTAAGTCCTGTAGTACAGGATTTTCTTTTTGTTTTCTTTCAAATTATGTCTTGTAGATTGAATGACAGTTTTCTGTCTGTCTCTATTCTGCCTTCTACCTCTTTAGCTATTTGTTAGTTCTAAGATTAATATGTCAGTTCTGCAGCTGAAAACGAGTATGAAATTTCTAAAAGATTCTGCTGATCTATTTCTACTGATTGTATTAAAAAGCTGAATATCTTTAAAATGTTGAGCTTTTTTCCCCTTCAGGGATAGAAATTAATGTACTTTCAGAACTAGACAAGTGCAAGATTAATTTATAAACCACAAATGTCAATGATTTTCACATCTGTGAAGGTGCTTCTGATTGACACTTTTACAGATTAATTTTTATATGTCATTTGAATGAATTCTCCACTGAGATGTATTTATAGCAGTAATAGTAATGTTATGATAAAATTCTTTTATTTTGGGGAGTCACGTTCTTGGGGAATAAGTTATAACTGAAAGGCACTGATTTTCACAATAGGTGTGTAATATTACAGCTCTCTAATACCTGAAGCAGTATTGCAGCTACCAATCCACAATCTGAAATATTGTTTTATAATCCTCCCTAGAAGAGCTTCAAACAGATAAATTTGTATAAGGTGACAGTCTGTGGATATTTTAGTTGTGAACAGAAAATTTAAAGTTTAGGTGACTGGCATTCCTTTCCAAACCTTGGGAGTGGCCCGGGGTCATTCACTTGAAATCTTATCTGTCCCAGAATACACTGCATTATTTGAGCACTCTCATATCCAAAGACCAATGGGCTGGCTGGCTTAAAAAGCATGGCTTCAGAGCACTGGGTAAGCAAATCCTTCCATTTTGTCCTTCACTAGGAACTCCATTTACAATTACTCTTGTGTTAACTCAGGGAAGCACTTAAAATGAGTATGTGTACTGCCACAATTTTCACGTGAGAAACATGGATGTTTAGGATTATGATTTACAGACTAGGATTCATATGACAAGAGATAGTGGGTAGAAGAAAGTGTATGTTTTGTATGTTTTTTTTTTCTCCCACATGTAGAGCAGAAGTCTCAAATATTTACAGGAGCATGCCTTTTGATAATACAGGATTTTTCATTTAACATTTGGACATAGTGTGGTAGGCAATGCTTTATAAACACAGTAGTAATACATATGATCTACAAAGGGGTAAGTGATACAGCAACACGTTTTCTGAGCACTGAAGTTTTACTTGGTTAAGTGCTTTTCCTGTGGTTTTCTACATATTCATGTCTATTTATGAATAGCTTGCTTTGAAAGCATAAAAGAATAAAGAAAGAATAAAGATCATCTAGGAGTTAAGGAACCTATTAAAATTTTCTGTTTCCTAAAATCTTAATAGTCAAGGATTTTTTAAATATTAGACCCTAAATGCCATAGGTTAAATAGCAGTCATCTGAAAAGGGTAATATTTAATTTGGCATATTTGTTCTGAATTTTAGCTATATTAAAAATTTGTATTTTCTCTGAGCTTGAAACAAGTTTAGTATTTGCAGTATCTTGTGTAATTCCTACTTCCAGAGATATATTAAGAGGTTATTTGAGGCCACCACTGTGTTGCTGTCAAAAGACACACCCCTCATAGCCAGCAGACCATGCTAGCCCAGGGTGAGCTGGCTAGAAACATCACATTTGGCTCACGTCCTTTGTTCCAGCTGCTGAATTGTATTCAAAGGCATCTAAAAATACTCTGAGACTAATTTAGGCAGTAACATCTTTATTAATTGGAATCTGAAGATATTAAAAACTATTAAATACTTAGTATCTGTCTTCCCTGTATTCATGCAAACAACAGCTGTAATTAAGACTGTTGCAGTTGCAATGGGAGAAGCAATGTCCGTGAGTGGGATGGCAAATGGACCATGGTACGCTCTTCCTGCTAACATATGGGCTGCTGTTATAAAGCAGTTTAAGAAATCTGGTGGTAAGCAGTACATAAGGAGCTGCAGTGGCTTAATGAAAGCAAGAAAAGAAGAATAACAGACCTGGAGAAAAAATCAGGATCTGTTATTTGGATTGGCCCTTCAGTGTTTCTGTTTGACATACAAACTAAAATGCTTTATAAAATGAGGATCAGCATGAGACTCACTTTCTGGAAATGGGAAGCTTAACCAAGGTATAATTATTTGCTTTCTTTTAAGATTTGTGAAATTCTTGAACTTTTACATAGCTACCATTTTACACCACAAGTTTGTCTGTAATAAAATCCGTGGGACTCATAGGTGTTTTTCATTACTGGATTGCTTTTTCTTAATTTGCTTTTGGTACATTAGTCTGATAATCAGTTGCGAGCAAGTAGCAAACTCTCAGTCCTTATGTAAAATGCCACTGTAAATATGCACAATTTAACCTAATCAATTTTGTGGCAGCTTGGGTGTGGCAATAGTGATTGCAGCCTCACAAGTTTGGGGAAAAAGACAGTCTTGCAAAGATACTGTAGGGACAGGAGAAAGTTGAAGCTGTGTATTTTTTTTATCGCCCTCTCCCCGACCTCCTCCGCTTAGGTTCTGTTGATGATACTTGAATTACCAACAGTGCCAAAACCTAGGAAGTGAGTAAGCTTGGACTGCATGCAACATAATTCTCTTCAGAATGGGGCGGTGATTCTGCTGGCTTGCAGCAGAGTACTCGCAAAAGGCTAATACTCTTTACTGTTTAAAAACAAGGATTTAAAAAAGCTTTCAGCAGCTATGCAGCACTAGTTTTCTGTAGCAGAATAGCGTTTTTCAAGAGGGAACAAATGCAAAGCTGAGATGTGGTTTCATTGTCTCTATCAAGAGGCAAAATATTAGAATGGTTGTATAAATTCTGTCTCAAGTACTAGCATGGCTAAAATTGCTCAGAATATTAAGCTATGTAAGATTCAGAAGTATGGAGCATTAAATTCTAACTAATAACTTGATACCAGGCATTAGATAATATCAGTGATTTTCCACTGTACATTTACTGTCGCCTCACTAACTCTGAGGATCTTTTTTCAGTTTCTGTTTTACTTGCTGTGTCCGAGAAATAATTAGCAGCTGTGCAGAGTCTCCATGGGGAAAACAAAAAAACCCCACCCCAATCCCTTAAATTACAAATGGTGGGAAAAAAAAAAATCATCTGTATTCAGTAACAAGCAAGCAAATAGTTGTGACGAATAGGACTAATTTCTATTTTAAACCATGACATGAATTGGATGATACAGAGTAAAACAATGGTTCAACTTTTTAGCTGTATTGACTAGAATTTGTACTCCGCTAAGAAAAAAATGTGATAGAAGACATCTATTGAATATGTGGACATGAATCTAGAATTATGTTGGTCCAACACCCAGAACTTGCTCTATTAAGCACAGGATCACTGCCAAAAAAAGCAGCATTAAGAGCTGTTTAGTCCCTTTCCTTGTCTCTTCTGCAGAGCTAGGTCGCCGAATGATGTGCTAAAAACCGAGATGGAGTGATTTAAGTGAGGTTTGTGACAAAAATGCCTGAAACAGGAAGCTGCAGCTGATAATGGAAATCACTTCTGAAGCCTAAATAAGGGTTTATTTATATATAGTTTAATAATTCTCAGTGTTTGAATTTAAGACAGTGCAAATGGAGCAACATTTATTTCATGTGGTATGATGAGAACCTTGATCCTGAATGCCAGATAATCCCTCAAATATGCACTTTCCTTTCTGTGCCATTTGGCTTTCTGCATAAATCTTTGATTGCATTTAATGATTATTCAGGGATTTTCTGTTTTAGAGGTACTACTTTAGCCTACTTGGGATTTTATGTCTGTGAGAAAATGAAATACATTTTTTTCATTTCCCAAGGAGAAGGAAAAGGTATAGAAGGAGAGGATTTCCACATAGATCAGTGCTGCTACACTGTAAAATTAATATGATGTGTTTATTATATTCTAGTGCCAAGTTTTAAAGAAAATGTTACTGTATAAATATGTGGCCTCTTATTGTCATAGCACAACAAAATTACTAAGGGAGTTATCTCATTTATTACTGAGTTCCTTACCCACTTCTACTCCATAGTAACAACCTGTAGCACTAGAAGAAAGACATTATGGTTGTGAAATTTCTTGAAGACCGGTATTTCCAAAGTGAGACATCTTAGCTAAACAGTAATTCCCAAACTTTTTTGGTAAATTAGCCTTCCTCTGGGTTGTCCTCCAAGTCTCCAGACAGCTACTGCTGCTTCCCCCTGAAGGCTGCTGGCAGTGCCTCTGCTCTGCTGGCTCCGGCCATCCTTGTGCTGAGCTCAGTCTCGCCAGTCCTTGCACCAGGACTCTTCCAGGGGCACCGTTCATATCCGACTTGCCTGAGTGTCTTCAGAAGCAGCAAGCCCCCACGAAAACATGCTTGCAAAGGCTCAAGACCTGGGAAACACTCATCTAAAATACTCCTTCTCCTGTAACGTATATAAATCTATTCCTTCAGCTTATCAGAAACAATAATTTTTGACCCTGTAACTTACTCTGTCATGGAAAGGCTAGGATGTTAAATTGAAGCTGAAACCAAAACAGATTTTTCCCATGCCCTCGATAGTCTATTCAGGTGAATTTTGAGTGTTTTATTATTTTTGTTCTCCATTCTTGGAAAGGATATTATTCTCTGAAATCCTTACTGTTCAATAATATCTCCGTTTCACTGAATGGGTTGGAAGTTAACTTTTTAATGTGGTGTGGGTTTTTATTTTGGTTTTTTTTTTAAGGACTGGAAAGTGGGAAAGCATATAAAGGATTTTATCTTTATCCTCTGAAATACAAACGTTCAGGCAAAGTCTGAAATTATCTTGGTCTTTCCAGCTCTTCCACCTCACTAAAAGTTTTCTCTCTCCCCCCAAAATACCCAAACCAAAAAAACCCCCAAATCATTGTAGGTGGCTAAAATGAAATACTCTAGCTGTTTGCCTTCTGCATGGTAATGGTCTTCCTAGTAGCCACATTCCTTTGCCTCCTTTTCTCTACTTTGTAGCTCTCTCCCATTGTGCTTCATTTGATTTAATTTCCTTGCTTCATTCAACCTCTGCTTGAACCTGTGTACCTTTTCTTGACGATGGAAGAGAAAGCATGGAATGGATTTGTAGTCCTGGTGGTCTTTGCTCAAGAATGTGTATCTCTCAGCTTCCACTTGATGTTGGTTTGTTCCCCTTTCTGTATGACAGTCATGTGGTGAATGTTTCCATGCTTGTTGACTGGTCAGGGTGCAGATGCCTAACTCCAAACTCCTGGAAGGGTTTTAGTTTGCAGCTACCTAGCCTGTAAAATGCCTTTTTCCTCACTGGGTCACATGGTTTTTTGCTTAAGTGATCTTTACTAGTAACATTGGAACTCCACTTGCTCTTCCCAAGTTACACTAATATGCATTGGGCTGAAGACCACAAGAGCTGCAAAAGTCTAGGAAGCAAAATGAACTTTATCTCCAGTGTCTGATGGTTTGTTTGATAATTATGCTGCAGTTTCCTATCTTCAGACAGTGCTGTTACCTTCCTTCTCTTCTGAGGCTTCAAGATTGAAGCATCAAAGTCATCAAACTAGAAATTGATCTGTGTTTTGAACAGAGTACTATGCAATAACACTTCCCCTGTCCCCAAATGCATTTGTGTGGGCGAATCTATACATGTAAACTTCTAGCTCCTTTTTTACCTTCTGGTTAGAAGGAAAATAATATTTCAGAACTCCCAAGTAAAACAAGAAAATTATTTTTCCTTTAATAACCATGCTGAACTGATTGAATTCAGTTTCTGGGACAAGAAACTAGTACTGTGCTCAAGTGATGCACAGTTGTTTCATGACAATGAAAGTATTACTTTAATTTAAAAATACCTAAGTCTGCTCTGAGCAAAAAAAGTGTTGTTAGTCATGTAGAAAAAGTTATGAAAGGTATGGTACTTCACTTATAAAATGTAATTTATTTTGTGAACCTAGAGAAACTATTTTGACCTGAAGTTTAGACAGTATGAGGAAAACAAAAAGCTGTAAAAGATCAGCTGAGTTATACAAAATTCTGCACAAAGTAGATATAGTTGATTAATACGGGTGTAATGGCAAAGAGTAAAATAGTTTGTTTAATCCTTTGACTTGTGCCATGCATTATCAGTTAGCTTGGTAACTCGATTCGGTGGTGCTATTCTGTTTTCTTGGTGTTCAAATGAAAATGTCTAAGGCTTGCATCTTTGGGGAGGCCTTGTAGCAGCTGCTGTGTCTGTCTCAGCTCTAACAGCTGTTTCATGTAGGTGGCATGCTCAGACTGACAACTTTCCAACAAGGGGTTTTCTCCATTCTTCTATATGCAGCTTATTTTTAAAGTTATCCATTTTCCCATTCTTTAAGGAATGGAATTAATTCAATTCTGTTCCAAATTTCTAGTCTTAATTTTAAAACAATAAGTTTTGTTCTTTCTAGTTTTATACATTTATGTATTTTCTATATTTTTAAAAAGATTTCACTTTAAGTGTGATAATTTTACCTCATGGACTCTGTTCTTTCTACTGTAAGAAAGCTTAGCCATATAATTAACTTTGTAGATCTTGACCCTAAGGCTATTCACAGGATAATGGAGTTTCAAAGTAAAATGAAGATGAATATTATAGCATCATAGTGGTCATACGGGGCTAACTGGGGTAATTATGACTGTTGTGATATTATAGACCCAAATTTCCCCCCCCCCGCCCCGGTGTATTTTTCTGTCCTCCTTAATGAAGCTAGCTATAGCAGAAGTAGTCAGCATTTGCAGGTGACTGGGGACAGCAAAAAACCTCCACGACCCATCAGCCCTCTTTTCCTATGCCAGAAACCACAGTCTGTTATCACTAAATGAAAGGTCAGCAAATACTGGGGCAGTGGCTTCTGCTGGGAGTGACATGCACCATTCCCAGGAAAAGGGAGAAATATTTCCCTCACTGTCTCTGTTATCCTGGTGGCAGAAGGAGTTACAGACCTAGAAAATGATGGTACTCTTGCATGTAGTTTCATATAAAGCAGGTCAGCATTTGTTGTGGTCAGAAAAATTAGCTGTGATTGCCCTATATTTTTGGCAATCATTGATCTTTCTGAGAGCCACTGGTTTCTTGGTGTGGCTTTCCTTTCAAAGTGATTGATAACTGCTCTTAAGAAAGGCTTGTGTTTCAATGTTTTTTTTTTCCCACTTTTGACTCTTTTTGCAGTCTAAAAACTAGAAATAGTAGAAAATAATAATAAAAAAAAGTTAATAGCAGGATGGGTAAATGGATCTCTTTCAGAGCATTTCTCCATAGGTTTGTTTTGCCAATATCTGTCCTGAGGCAGTGATCAGTGATGAAGAAAGTTTTTTGACTAGCTGCTTGCTTTGCCAACTTAGCATGCAGCCACCTTTACTGTTTGCTTAGCAGTGCCCTCTGCATTCAGTTCAGCAGTTAACCCATTTGAGGTTAGGAACCAGTTACAAAGTGTGTGTGGTGTTGATGATGATCTTTCATTAAAAAAAAAACAAAAACAAAAAAACCCCCCAAACAACCAAAACCAAGAGTTACTGAAAGTCAGGAAGCTTGCCAGGTTGAACAGCTTAACCCAGAACCAAACCTTTCACAGAGGAGCTGTTGCATTGTTGAAGAGCCTGTCCTCAAAATACCATTCAGTAAGTTCAGGAGCGAAGCTTGTCCTTTTACCTAAGATTGCAACTTCTGTCAAAGTAGTCTTTGCTTTCTTGAAGATTTTTTTTTTTTTTGTACTAATTGTAAAGGAGTATGAAAGCTGTCCCTCAAAAAAGGAAACAGAAAAAAATGGAATTGAAAAAGTCACTACTTTCAAATTAAGAACAAAGTAAAAGATGTAGTTAGCTCAGAGGAAATGGACATCTGTAAACCAAGATTTATGCTGTATCATGGAGAAACATCTCTTGCAAATTAGTATCCCCTTTCACAAAGGTCAAGCTCTACAAATGCCTCTTTTGGTAAGTGAAGATTTTACCATGATAAAGGGTGTCACAAATACTCAATTTTCCTTGAGAGTATTGCTTTCTATTGGAGATGTTTTCTGCTTTGAAAAACTTGGAACATGCCCCAGTGCTGCACGCCACTTAACCCATAGCCCATCTGTGCTATGATCTGATTGCCATGTGCCTGGGAGGAATGTCTGGAACCAGCTGGCTCTATAGGATGGGGGATGCCTCCCCAGCAATTATTTTTCTTCTCCCGCCTTTGGCTCTACAGCTGGTTTTTGTGTCCACAGTCAGGTCATACCTGGTAGTTTTTCTGTCCTAGTTGGGTCGGTTTGGTAATAACTTCCTGCAGAGTTTGGAGAACAGGGTGAAGGAGCTGCAGTGAAATGTTACATACCACAGATGGGGCTCCACAAGTGTAACTTGGCCCCAGCAGGGATGTTGCCGTGCCAGCACCTTACCTGTAAATGTGAACACATGGTGAAAGGAAGGAAGGAAGCTAAAAGCACTGTGCGTGGGCAACATAGGGGAAGTTTCTAAGAGTGGGTGACATGATACAGTGGTGAGTTGTAGGTAATGATGTCAACAGGGAGACTGTGTCATTGAAAATTTGAGTAAATTGCATCAAAATTTGCGCTTCTGAGGCTACATCGCTGCCATACATAAGGTAGTTGATTTCAGGATAACTTCATGTATGCCTATGCGAGCTGTTGTCAAGACATGCCACATTCAAAAGACTGGAGAATTGTATTTCTAACTGGTATAGAGTCTGGAGGTGTTTAAAGTATTCTGCCATCATTATTTCCTTTTCTGATAGAAGTGGAAGTGATACATTCCTTAGGGAAAATGGTGGCTTTCTGGTGAGGAGTTTGAAGCAGGAGTCTTGAGAAACAGAATTTGTATGAGTGTTGATGGGCTTGCTATTTTACATAATTTACTTTTACAGTAAGTAGGAACATGGAAGGAGCCAGTCAAAGGTGTTATATCCCTTTTCAGGTGTGTCTGTGACCTTTTGGAAGTAAATCAAGAGGTTTCACTAACACTTGCTCATAGTCACTCACAGATTTGAAAATGCTGCATGGTGAAATTAATGAAGTAGCTAATTTCTTGTTTTGGTGTGTCTGTGAAAATATGCTGCTTTGGTCTTCTATGTAATGTTGTTAAAGTTTTGTTTAACTTTTTTTTGCTGTCATATTTTTCTTCAATAAAAAGCCAAACTGATTTGGATAATTATCAAACACTTGATTAAATTAACTTCAATTTCAATTCATAAATTTCTTTTGAAAGTTCTGAGCTCTGTATGGTAACACAGAAATTTAGCACATGGTTATGGCTGAAGGTAGCACTCATGACAAACAGTAATAGAAAGAGTTCAGGGTATGGCATGCAGTCCTATGCTTGTGGTTGCACATAAGATCTTTTGCTGTTTATTTGCCCTGTCTTGTTCTCATTTTAATGATTTCTAAGAAAAGTGTATTGCACATGAAAATCTTGGAAAGATTGAACTGATGTGAAGAGAGTAGGAATACAAAATCAGGTTAATTATAGCAGTGTAAGTTGTCTCCCTTGTAATGAAGTGAAATTGTTTGTACTTATTTAGCTCTAAATTTTCCTTTTTCTATTCAGAGTTAGAGGCAGTTATGTAAGCTGTGAATGGATTGTATGGAACAAAATGACTCACCAAGACAGACTATAATGCACATAGCTGTGTTGTTACAGGGAAGTACTCAATGACTCAGCTATAGAAGAGGCTGCTAATTGAAACCGCTGCACATGTGGGTTTAGATGACTATCTACCTTGAACCTGGGCCAACACACTTTTTGGCATCTCTTGCTGCATGAATTACTGGTCAGACTTTGAAAAGTGCTGGGTGTCTCACCTCCCATTGAAGGACGTTAAAGGAGCTCTTCAGATTTCAATTTTTCCTTGCAGTAAACTTAAATATTTTTGTTGTCCGTTCTTGGCAGCTTCTATGAAGGGGGTGAAGCATAAACTTCCTGTGCTTTCCACTCCCAGTAGCATACCAAAATCTGAGGCTTTGCTTTTAAAATGTCTTCTAATATTGCCTTAATCCTTTCATTGGCATCTTCTCAGTACAGGAGTAATCTCCCTGTCACAATTCTGTGTCTGCTCACAGAGCAAGAGAATACCTGTGTGGCTGATCACAATTTCCATCTTGGTTTGAGAAAGTCTAAGAAAGAATTTCTTGAATTTTATTTTCACAAGTTTTCCAAATGTGGGAAAGTTGTATCTGAGTTGAACATTTTTCTAGTCTGCACAGTCATCAGAACAAATCACGTCATGAAGATGGTTTCTGGATCACAGTGGTCTCTGACGATGTCGGTCTCTTAGAGCTGTCCTTGGTAGCTGGGTGCTCCTCACTTATCCCAAGGTAGAGCTGGTTTTCTTCTGGTACACCGCTGCGCTGTAGGGGCAAACACTAGCAATCTTTACTTATGTGCATTTCATACTTTGTTACTAATATCAGTATGAATACTATCAGGAATATATTTTATTAAAAAATGGCTGTTTATTATTTGAGTTTTAAAAAATTAATAATTGTAGGACAAATTGCGAAGGAATTTTGACGTAGATAATTTTGTTATTGCAATTATAAGGAATATACTCCTGTATATATTTTTCAGACTTACATGCTAATTGATATTTCAAATCCCAGAATGAGCCATCCTACCGCATATCGCAGCCCCATAGATTTAACCACGTGATTTCTTTCTTGTTGCATGGACTTCTGACCAACTTCTATGGAGTCATGAAAGCCTTTTTTGTCCTGGGTATGCTAATTGATTCATACCATATGTGGTACATCCATATACTTAAAATAGTTTTCATCTCTTTTTAAAAAAATATTTATTATTATTTCCTATCCTTAGTAGCTTATTTTATATCTTTAGAATACTGGATATTTGATGCGGTGATGGTCTTGTTGGAAGAGAGTAGATTAGTGGAGAAAGCTTTACAAATTAATCTTAATTATTTATGATAAAATAATAGTTCCTGTTACAAGTGGTAGAATGTAGCTGTAGTTCCTGTGCTTGATCTGTATTTTATAGATAATTTTATTTTTCCTTTCCAATCACATTACTTGTGTGGTAATATTAAGGTGTGTTTCTCTGGATAGGAGATATCTTTTCCAACCTACTTATTTTTCTGTTTGTTTTCATGTTTGTGAGCCGATTGTTTACATGTAGGAAACTTAGCTGCTTTACAGGGCAGTGTTTTGTCTTTTAATAAAATAAGACCTTTTTGAAGGTGATGTTTGACTGAGGGCTCTGAGTTGTGTGAAAGCAAAACTGCATCTGCTGGCGAAGAGTATTTTCTGTTTTAACAGCTCCACGTAAATCCTTTTTCACTGTTACAGAAAAACATACTTCTACTGTGTAATCAGTTTGTATCCATCTTTCTGAAATTGATGCATGTATTGCCTCTGTTGAATTTGTGTAAATGTATAATGTAGTGGCCATATAAAACATACCCCCCTCCCCCAATAAAAATGAAGTTGCATGAAATTTGGTATAACAGGATATATATCTCTTTATCAAGTATTGAACCGAAAGATCAAAGATATTTGAAATACCTTTCCCCTGTAATAAAAGATGCCTCAGGTTTTCAACAGATTTTTCCGAAGTTTATTGTCAATCTTGCATTTTCAAGTTAAATGAAAAAGCTGCCTGTAAACATCAAGTTTTCCTGATCACCAAATAGATAAGATAAGAGATAATATGAAGCAACCTGAAATAAGTAGAAGTACATTAAAGTTCTGTTTGGATCATTTTGAAAGTTCTTCCATCCTTTCGTTTCCTTTTTTTTTTTTTTTTTTTTTTTTTTGCATGCTAAGTGAATTGGTTATCAGATTCTTGTTAATTTTCTGGATGAAACTTATTAATTAAATATCTGTGAAAAATGAGGGAGGTGCAGAGCTGAACAGGTCAATTCTGTCAGAAGTTCCTTAGAGGGAGCTAATAAAGCTTTTAATCCTAACATGCTCTTAGCAAAGTCTTTAACATCATGCCTTGCATACCCAAACAATCTTCTGCTTGCTTTCTGTAAGGTTAAGACTGGTGTGTGACATGGTGAAGTATACAGAGTGACTTCTTCAGATAGTTTCAGGCCATAAAAATTTAAAGGCAGGAGATAAAAATACGGTCTTCTCTAGTTACAAAGTAGTTTGACACTTACACAGGCATTCAAAAAAAAAAAAAAAAAAAGGATACTTTTAACAGTTGTGGGAGATACCTGGTTTTATTTTTTTTGACAATTCAAGTGGGGTTGTGCTTCAGTCTTTGAAGGGCAGAATTTATATTCAGTTCAGACCTTTCATTGGAAAAAAAGGTGTATTTTTTATAAAGCAGTTATCAGCTCCCTTGTCTCAGTTGCTGATGGTTTGGACTATATTGAAATTAAATAGCATCAGTTAACTGTTGTTTCTTTTGCTAGGTATATATCTTCTCAGTTGCACTGAAATTAATTCAGAAAATCACAGGTTTATTTCAGTAAAAGTAAAATGGCAATTGTTAAATTGTTGCTGAAGTAAAATGAGTTAATTCTATCAAGGTTTCTGCCTTTCATCATGTTTGTCTTTTATGTGTTTATTGTGTTCTGCAAAACAGAACTGCCTTGCATCAAAAAACCAGTGGCCTGAAGAAGGCTCCAAACTTTCCATTATATGTTTAGACAAACAATCATATATATTTCTTTCTTCATTCTTAACTCGTGTTTAGTTAATACATTAGAGAACCTAGCTCCTATTGGTCACACAGATTACTTGTTTACAGTTACGTCAAACTTGTATCAGCACTTACTGTTACATTACCATGGTTTTATTATTGTTAAACTTAACCTTGTGCTTGGTTGCTAATCAAAAACTAGCTAGCAGTCCAGATATTTAACAAAAATAGTGTAGGTTTGTTTTCCTTTCTAACCCAACAGACAAAGTTACTATACCTTGCCTGAACACTGAGGTATATATTATATATGTGCACACAAATTCAATGCATTTATGTCAGACAAATTCACAGGGTCTAGTCTTTGCTATTTGTATTTTCATGGCAAAATGAATGTTACCACAGTGAAGTGATAAAGATGCATCATCAAGACCAGGGAGGATATTTTCCATGATTTTTTTTTTCTACTTTTTTTTCTGTAGTTTGATTTGCCTTGGGTTTTCATATTTATACATCAGTATTACACACTGAAACCAAAGTGATTTCTGCTAATGCATTTCCGTCAGTGAGTTATTTGTTGTGTCATCTGTTGTTAATTCAGAACCTTCCTTTTGTTAACGCTCAATATTACCAGGAAAGAAAAATGGGCTTGCCATTAAGCTTTAGCACTTCCTTGAGTGTGGTGTGGGCAACCTGTGTGATCTCTGCTGGGGCACATCATGTCTTTGTAGAGTGAAATGTTAGTAGTTGCTTCCTCTTCCCATTTTATTAAAGTTTGCAGTCTTTCATTGTGCTTATACAGTGGCCCCTGTTATGAATGACATCCAAGAGAAATTTCTAGAAGGTGTTTATAATAGTAATAATAAATAATATTTAACTCAAGTCAGATGGTCACTACTGACTTTCTCCCCTTGCTGTTCAAAACCCTGACAATTTGAGATCTCTTTCGTAGAAACTTAAGGGAAAAAACCCACCTAGAGCTGCCCCTAGCTCTGTCTCTTGACCTGGTGGTAAAAACCATCACTGGTAAGAGCAGGCTAGCCAGAGGAAAGATATCCCCAGTGTGCCCAATGTGAACATGAGGAAATAGTGACCCATGGAAAGAGAGTGTTCAGAAATGTGTTAGAAGTGACTGAACAGTTTCAGAAATGGTCTCAAATACTTGTGGTTTCTAAGAAACATTATCTTTTTGTGTAAAAATAATATACATCAAAATATCCATATTTAGGGAAGACAGAAGATATTGGTTATAGTTTTAACTGAAAAGTTTGATTTTCATTTTGGAACTCTGTGTAGGTGATCTATTTTTTTTTGAGGTGTTTTACAAGGCAGACCAAAGGCATTTGCAATGTGTTTTCTCCTAGTTGCCTTGCCTTCAAGAAAAATAATGGAGATAGGAAGAAGTAATGCAATATCTGGGAGTTCTTTAGAAATACATATCTTTTTGCCTAAGTGAAGACTTTTTTTGATATGGATTTGATGAAGTACTAATGAATGTGAGCATCAATAAATAAGAAAAGTGACTTTTGCAGCAACAAGAAACTACTGAGAATATTATCTGAGGAATGGTCTCTACAACAGATATAAAGAACAAACAGAGAAAAAGAATACTAGTTAACAATAATGTTTAGGATCAGTTTGAATGGAAGTAGACCAGAGAGAATGATTTGGTAACAGCTAGACTTTGGACAAGGTTTTAGTTGTATGGAAGAGAAGAAAGCAATTTGCTGTGGAACTGTATAACAACCAACCAAGCAGAGTTAGTAATGTCTTCCTGGATAGGGGAAAGAAGGGAAAGAGTCGAAGATGACGCCAAGATTGAACCCAGGGGTTTTGTGACTCTGAGGGGACAAATATTAGAGCTATTGACAGAGACAGTGAAGAGAGGGAAAAGAAATAATTTGGAAAAAGATAATAAACAACCACTTCAGCTGATGTTAATTGGTGTATGCTCTGTTGACTTCATTCACAGCAGTTGAGGATATGGCCTGTTGAGTTCAGCTTTAATGATAAGTTTGAGTTGGCAGGGAGATCTCAGGATAAAATCTCAGCAAAAATAGGCAGAGATGAAAGACTGAGGTTATAGATCCCAAATTCTTGCAAGTGGGCCTATATCTTGGTTCATTAAGTTGTGACGGCAGCATAGGGAAGATGAGTTAGCTATGCAAAAGTTGAACAGAAAAAACCTGAGAGAACCTGAAAGAGAACAGGAAAACAGAGAAGAAACCCACCAAAAAGGCCAAAGAAAGGTTAAGAAGAAGAGAGACTGGAGCTTTGGCGGGGGGGGGAAGTATTTGAAAGAATCCTAATAGTGATATTAACTATAAAAGAAAAGCATACAAATAAAACAAGAGGAAAATGAAAAAGAAAGGGGTTTTTTTCCACTCAGTTTTACAGAAAACTCATAAACATATTAGTTCTCTGAGGCAAAAAATGTAATATAGAAAGTGATTGAAACATAATAAAAATTACTTCAAATAATTCTCATTTTCAGGAATATGTTAGGGAATGTAATAATTTCTCAGTACTGCACATTTTTGACTTCATAGTTCAAATGTTAACATGTTTCAGTGCCTTTTATGCTTCGTTGTATTTACTTAGAGAAAACAACACATGCTGAAAATTTGTTAATAGACTGACATTGCATTTAAATGATTGCATTTAGACAATGTGTGAAGAAACTAAAAAGACTGTAAGAGTTTAGGAGAATACTGAAATTATTTGTCTTTTTCTAGGTAGTTTTCTTTCTTTATATAAAAATATAGATCAGTAAGCAAATATATGTGATATAAATATATATATTTGTCATATATTTTCCCAAGGGTTGTAACATGGCATTATAGTCTTCAGGTTAGTTTTAATGTCTAAATAAATTCTTTAATTAAATTGAGCTCTTTTTTATTTAAAGCTGTCTTTTGGGGAGATATTGCCTTAGATGATGAAGACTTAAAAATCTTTCAAATTGACAGGACGATTGACCTTACGCAGCACTCCAACGAAAGACTTGGCCATAACACAGGTATGATATTTCAAGCTTGTTTTAACTTATTTTTCCTGTTATTTACTTCTGCATAGAAGGCAATCTCTCTTTTAAATGTAGAAAGTCAGTATAATGTTTTGGGTAATATTAGTTTACACTTTAAAATGTTATTAAACAATGAGTATAAATTTGTTTTGGGGAAAGAAAAACTAAAATTTTAATTTTATTCTGGCATTTCTGATTAAAAATATCTTCTTGAACTGAAGAGCAGAAGCTGGTAGGAACCATAAGTCCACTCTGCAGGCGGTCATGTGGGAAAGGAAATTGTACAAAGCTTTGCTTTTGTCACTAAAATTTCCCGATAGCAGAGCCCAAATGCTCTATGGAGAACATACGTGGAAACCTAGAGGCGAGACTGGGGGTCTTGGATTACAACCCCTCATTTTGCTTTTTCAGTTCCATCCAAATCAGTACTGAGATCTAGAAGCAACACAAGAATGTGTCCTCCTTGCTAGAATTTGCCTTGTCTAAAAACCAACTATTTATCTGACATTTTAATAGATGTTTATTTGCTATTGTTAACATACAGTGCATTAGTGCCAGAAGCTGCAATCTGATTAACACAGGCAGTTGGATATTCAGACAGATAGATAAAGAGATATTATTTATGTGTAAATATATATGTGTGTGTGTGAGAGAGAGAAAACATAATCATGTCTAAATGGATGTCTGTCTAATGTCTGAAAACATCTATGCTTTCAGGCTCCAATTTGTAATTTGTAACTGAGAATTTGTAAACTTTCAGGTTATGGTACCAAAAAGCCAAGTTACTTAGGAAAAGTGTGGAAAAAATGCTATTAGAAAATGTATAAATGCGTAATTGAGGTTTATTTTCTAATAAGCATGTTCCATATGTTCCTGAACTGAGCTACTATTAACTTGATGATTCCTGATATGTAGAAATAAGGATCACTTTGAGGAATGATCAGAAAGGAATTTTTCAGACCAAAGAAGCAATTCTCAATTTAACCTTTCAGTACTGATATATTTAAAATATTTTTACTCTTCCTAATTAGATGTTGTGATTAGACTATTTTTAGAACAACTTGAAAATTTGTTTTATCTCCTTTTAAAACCACTTGTTTTTTTCAAGGCAGGAACACCTTTGATCATTTCTAGATCAAGACTGGATTTTAAAATGTTAATAGAGTCAGCAGTTTCCCTGCCCCCCTTTCCCCCAAACAAATAGTTTTAATTGGCTTTGAAGGTGTTTCAGGCGCTAGTTTTGCTGACAAAATGTAGAGAGCAAGGTCGGTCATTTCCCCTTAAAGTGGATGCAGTCAAGTGATTTCTTTGGCCTGCTGACTTTCCTTTTTCTTCTTGCTTTTCTGTTTTTTTCTTTAACTGCACAGTTATTTTTTTGTCAATTGCCACAGAAAGAATATACATTTCTAAGCTGTTTTAAAATAATATTTAATATTCTATTATTTAATTTTCTTTCCTCATCTGTCTTGAGATTTGTGCATTATCTTTTCCTGTGGACAGTCTCCCATTCAGGATACTGAGTCATCCTACTGAGGATTACTAATGCATTTGGATCAAATTTTTCTACCTTTATTGCACAAGAGGAATCAATGCAACTGCAATGGTCAGTGGGACTGGACTTCAGAGAACAAATTCTGCTGAAGTTAATGATTTTGTAATGGCTCTCAGTGAACCCTCAACATTCTTGAGTTTTCTAAAAACAGTTGGAGAACTCAATTTTACAATTTACAAATGTATTTTGATGCATAAACTAGGAGTTGAGCCTGGTTTTGCAAACTGCACAGCTTAGTGTGCTTTTTTTCTCTTTAATTTCCAAAAGAGTAAACTGCCAACAACTAACTAGTTGATATTAGGTAGCAACTGGAAAAGGAACATAAAATGTCTGTAAAATAGAAAAGAAATTAATATTTTACCTTAGTTACAGACACAATAAAAAGTACAGGCTTGATTTCTGAGCACTTTCTGTTGTTGACCTTCACAAACTAAAGGTGACATCAGGCAGAAGGGTTAGATACTTGGGTGTGAACCATCAAGAGGGAGTTGCAGAGTCACTTTTTTCATTGCAACTACTAATTAAAAACCCTGAGGCTCACAGGCTCTGATTCACATTATGTGACTACTCCTGTGGGTGAGGATTATCTGCCTGGATTTACAAGGTCAGATACTTAATCTGTGAGCTTCTCAGAGCGTGGCTGTGTCATTTTATTTATCATTTTGTCCAAGCAATACACATAATCATTGTAAACAGAAACAACAGTAGAGCTGATAAAATTGTTATGTATATATTATTATGAGTCCAAACTGCCCAATGTATCCTCCTTTTCCTGCCTGAAGTATGAGAAGATGCAGCAAATATGTTTTTTTTTTTTTTATTTAAACTTTTTTAGACTGTGGCTTGGCAAGGCTATATTTTATTCATATAAGCCAGATTAGTTATGTGAGATACTTTTTCTTCTTTAGTATTTCACTAAATGGAATACACAGGCTGTGTTAACACAGAAATGATAGTTTAAACTTTTTTCCTAGAAATAATTATAGTATAATAGTTTCTTTAAGTAAATAATGGATTCTTTGGGGTTTTTTTTTCTGTTATGTCTGTGACAGTTGATGCTTTTAAGGATTTTTTAGTATTTGTTTGGAATCTTTAGTTATATGCCTTTTTTTATAAGATGAATCTTAACATGAGAGACAATTACATTAATGATGATCAATACAAGGAATGGAATTGTTATATTCTCTGTAGTGTATATTATAGTTACCGTGCAACGTGTTGGAAAGGAATGTGTTGAACTATTACCTCATCTATCTAAAATGTTTTAAAAAATTTGGAAAATTTTTCTCAAGGGAGCCAGCAGCTATGTGATAGTGCAATCCAAATAATTAGGCACATTGTTATTCACTGAGCAGCCACACAAACTCGCTTGCCTTATATGGAATTTTCTCATCTGTAATATGATTTTAATTTGCTCTTTAATAAATATATTTTCCACATATATATTGAAAGTTTTTATGGGAAGTTGGGAAAGGTCTTTTGAGTGGCGGTTAGAGGTTTCAATGGTCCTTTTGTTTCTATCCTTTTACTTTTGCAGTTGTAAAAGTAGTTTGAAATCTCTCTTGTCTTATAACAGATATTGAATTTTAAAATACAACCTGCTCCAAACTTCTGATAATCACAAAACTTTCTGAACAATTCTGAATACTAGTACAGTATTATCAGTGTTCTTTCTTCTGGTTTACTGGTGTTCGCAAAGGCTCTTGCAGCCACAGAAGAATTATACTTGAAGGGAGCATGTGGCAGATGCATCAAATGTACACAGTAAACCCAGAAGTGTGTTGCATTTCTGTAAATGGCATGGTAAATGTTAAAATCAGCTACTTAATAGCTTAGTTTTTCTTGCTCATTGATTGCTGAATTGACATAGACACATATATATATATGTTTATGAGGTCTTACTGCAATATACACCAGCATGTGATGTTTCAAAGCCTTTAGAGTGCATTGACATCTATTTGCATGCCAACAAAGAAAACCAAATCTTTCATGGTAAAATCAGCCAAATTAAGTTTGTATCAGTTTTGTTGTTTTTTTTCTGATGAAACTTTGGGTATTGCTTTCCCTCTTTCCCCTCCCTTAAAATGAGAAGATTATGGCATGCATTCAGGAAATTTCTGTGAGAGTAAGGCTTTTAGCTGTCAATCAACACAGCTCTGAGGATGTCAAGGTCACCAGGAAGAAAAAAAGCTTCAAATAATAATTAGATGATGTAATTGTCATGACTTGTCTGAATAACAAAGACATGTTGGCTTACATTCTGGAATGCATATTAGAAAATTTTTCAGCTAAAAATGTGTTTTTCATTGTCAAGAATACTTGAAGAATTTGTATGCAAGTCATTGAAGAACGTTAAACTTCCTTTAAGACGCATTGCAGTTTTTACAGGGTATTTTCTAATCTCTCCAGGCTATATAGTTACTGTAGGTGTAAGATTCCTTGTTTTTAACTTTTTAAAATTCCTTTTTTTTTCTTTTCTTTTTAAAGGTGGCTTTGGAGAGCATGGAATGTCAAAAAAACGAGGTGCCCTCTATCAGCTTATAGACAGGATAAGAAGATTTGGCTCTGGTATTTTCACTGTTTAAATTAGCAGGTTGCGTGATGTGATAATGTATCATGAACATTAGTGGTGCTAGTACTTTAACACTTTACAGCCTTTCTGTATTACTATTGGCATAAACAAACTATAAAATATATAGTACAAGAATAGTAATGAAGAGATTGGTTCTTTGTTGCATTTTCTTAGAAGTCTATTTCCAGCATCAAATCTGGAAGGTAAAATACGTAGTTTTAAATCTTGTATTGAAAATTCTTTAGCTTTTTTGTGTTCACAGTTATCAGTTCAACTGAGATCAATACAATGTCTTTTCAGTACAAGTAGGCTATGCTGCATAGCTGCTAATTTTATGGTTTTGTTTTTCTTTTTTTTTTTTTTTTTTTTTTCCCCTGGATCCAGTTGGGGCATTCTGATTCATACCCTGTATGAAGCATTTATGGTGTGTTACACGGAACAAACATATTTTTATACTGATCATACTCTTGTCAGTATGAATGTAGTTGAATTCAGCAGGCTATATAAGTGGAATCCCCATTAATACTGGCTGAGTTTACTCACCATATATGATGCAAGGAGACATTGCTTTAATGTCATGAAACCTGAGCCTCAAAAAGGAAAATATGTGAAACTCCATTGTAATCACACCACATTGTTATGTCTAAATGCATTGCTGCATGTCTTGTAAGATTAACCAGAGCACAGTAACTGCCTTTGCAGATGTGCTCTGGTATATAACCTTCATTCTTTACAGGAGAATTACAATTTTAGTATTGCATAAATGCTTGTCACCTTTTGCATGCAATTTGGCATAAATTTCTTACTTCTAGTTCAAAAGAAAGTTGATAAAAAGAATTTTGAATGGTAAATCATCTATAGTAACATGTGATGAGGTTTGCTAATGACTGCATATTAAGTGTAACGAAGTTTCTACCTGTGTTGTAGACTGTTGTGCAATTCTTATTTACACACTTACTAATTACAAGGATAAGTTATTTGCTTTACCTGAGTGCTTTTTTTAAACTCTGAAATTTTCTATCTCATTCCTGATATAAATTTGTTACGTGTTAGTTGTTACAAAGGCAGGTTTTTCTTCCTGCGTATCAAGAGCTTTCTCCCTGCCTTGTGCTGTTGCTTCTTCCCTTTCTTCCTTCTGCTGCTCTCCTAGCCCTGGGGCTATGCCAAGATACCCTACCAGGATCCTGCTGGGAAATCCTCCCTGATTCTGACATAGCCATTAACACTTAGGTGGAACTGGTATCCCAGGGGATACTCACAGAGGGAAGGTGTACTCTTCAATGAGGCGTAAGACTTCAAACCCACTGAGTAGGATTTGTCAACTGCCTTTCAAGTGATCCGTTTAATCAGCTGTCCTGATGTGCATACTAACTTATAATTTGCTTCAGAAGAAGCACCTGTTATGGTGTGCAAGTCCTTATCTAACTATCCTTATCCTCTTTCCTTGTCACAGTAAGTTTCAGCTGATTTGGGAAAGATTTGCCTGAAATAGGGTGGATGGTGGTAATATCTCTGAAAATAGTAGACATTTTTTGGTCTTGTAAGAAAATTCCAGCCATGAGTAATACTTATCCATAGGCTTCCAAAAGTTTGTTTGTGAAAAATGTATATTTGCATCCTGAAGTGTTGTAGGGTTACTATCAAAATGAATTTTGTCATTTTTGTCAAAATTTTAATCTGAAAATATGTCTACTGGTAATAGCTACAGGTGATGGAGATCGGAGGGACAAATGACCCTCTCTCACTTTTTCCATGTGTATACAACTTTACAAATAATTTATCTATTTTTTCCTTGTAATTCCTGATAATAAAAGCTGATTTAATACTTTAAGGACTTCTTTCTGTCCAGTGCATTAGGGATGGTCATGCACTTGCTTTTTCCAGCTCTTGCAATAAAAATGAAAGGGACACTGAATGCCTTGATTACTTTGGGCCTGTCCAAAGTCTTTCCTTCTTTGTTGGAAAAACCCTTATTTATTTAAAAAAAACAAAAACAAAAAAACCACAGGGAGTATGATTTTTTTTTTTAAATTATTATTATTATTAAATGAGAAAATTTAGATGAAATTATGCAATGTGCCTTCAAGTTGATAAATATATGTGCAAATTGTTACTGTAGATATGTTTGAAAAATGAAGATTTAGACTCCACTTCAAGCACTTCTCAGAAAACTAAGTAATGATAGACTGTTGCATAACAGCAATGTCCTACTTTTAAAGGGCATAAAGAAATAATCTGACTTTGACCTGCTGGAAAATAATTGTTCTCTTTTTGTGTATGTAATCTCATGCAGTGTTTTAATTATCATTACAGGCTTTGAGCAAAATAATACATCTAAAGGAAGAACTACTGTAAAATTCTCAGGGAGAAATGAGAAAAACCGCTTTCCCAGAGCTGCTACATCACGAACAGAAAGAATATGGCCAGGGGGTGTCATTCCATATGTAATAGGTGGAAATTTCACTGGTAAGCTTTGTGCTTTGGATGGGGAGAAGGAATATGAATTTTTTTTAGTTGCCACCTTTTTTTTTTTTTTTTTTTTTTTAACCTAAAGTCATACTATGGAAGTTAATAGAAGGGTTTCTGTTGGATCAGGCCTGAAGTACATCTGTTCTGAAAATATTAGTCATACTTCAAAAAACTGTTCCCAAAGGCAAGCTACATAATAAAAATGTATAACTATGTTTTAGAAAGGGAATGCTCTTTTTATTTGCCTAATATTTCTTGTTGCATGTTTGTTTTCAAGAGCCTAAGTAACAGAATGTCATGAAATCTTTTTTAAAAAAAAATGCAGGGTATTTAGTACAAGAATATAACTAATTTAACTGGTGTGACATGTATTCTGCTAAACTGATTTCACTCAACAAACTGACTCAAATGTGCTTTGTAGTTCCTCAGTTTGGTTTTCAGATGGGTACACTGAAATGTATTTCAGACATTATATATGACAAGAAGAAAGTCTGACCTCAAAATATATAGAACTCTTAAGAGAAAACTAGAAAAAGTTTAAAACATTTGTTATCCCTGAAACATGTAAATGGATCAATATCAATGTAGATGTAAGGTAATTTAAAACAAAAAAGGGAGGGAGAAAAGCAAAGATGGATGGGAAAAGATATGTAATAACATCTTATTTATTGTACACAATAATACAGGGAACCAAAAGAACCAAAAGAAACATGCAAATGTTCACATATTGTATGAATATGTATATAGAGAAACAAGAGTCGTTCCTTTCAAACTGACAGCTACAGTCAAACTTTTAGTTTGGGTCTTTACATAGTACTATACCAAATGTGACCTTTCCTTTAGGATTACCATCTTCTGAAATAATGGTAGGAAACTAAATGAAAGCATATTATGTTAAACATTTTACCTTTTTCATAATGAAAGATAAATTCTAAAGCTTGGAAAATATTGCTTAAAGATAGAAGAAAAGGGCAAGATGGGATGAAATAACCTTTAATTTTTTGGATCTGACATGATTTGAACTTGCTGTTTGTATGAACTTTGAGGTTTTGTTGTCTTTAAAAAAGTTTGTTTGTTTGTTTTGGTTTTGTTTTTAAATTATCCTATGCTGTAACATGCATCTTTGCAAACGTCTGCAAGGTGGATGCATTTCTGCTAGCAAATTCATGCCAAATAGTACCATTCTTTGTGGATTTCCAGCTCAGAAACAATACAGCTATATTTTTAGTTGCTGCCTCTAAGTTAATAAGCCTTGTTTTTTGTCAGGCCATGAAATTACATTGCTATACTATCTGAAGTACTGTATACTAGCTGGCTTTGTGTTCTGTGGTGAGAGCTGGCCTGGCTGTTTCTGCATCTAGAGTATAGTTTTGATTGTTTCTGAATGTGTTTCTCATTTTTAAAACAAATATCTAGATATGCTTAGTATTGTGCCAAATTAAGAATTTCCCCCTTTTGGTGGAACATTTGATTTCCGAAAGATTTTGATGCAAAATGGAGACAGGTCCCTGTTCAAGACAGCCTTATTAAAATCAAATGCCTTAACTGGTATGCCTGTCAACATGGCTTAGGTTAAATTGGTGTCCAGATTTGAAGGCTGTAGGATTTTTTTTTTTTTCCTTTCTTTTTTGCTTCTGGCTAGATAGCTAGGATCCAGGGTTCCTGAATTTTCTTTCTTTTTAAATTTTTTTTTCTTTTTCTTTCTCTTTTTTCCCCAATGTGGTCCACTTCATAATTTCATCTGGGAAATTGCTTGGCAAATATTACATTAATGCAGGCACATAGGCAACACTACATTTTTTCTGCTGTCTTCTTCTGGTGTAACATAGCTGTGTTTTTTATTGCAGGTTTTCTGTTTTCTAGAGTGTGTCAGGCAGTATTGGTCCCCTTGCAGGCAGATACGTTATGATGAGCTGATGGTCTGAGTATCCCTTTAATTGGAATCTGGCAGTACATGGGACTGCCAGGACACAGGACTTCATGGGCCAGTGACTCCTTCCAGGCCTATATTCCTAATATTGAAATCTGATTTTAAGGAGCAAGACGCAGTTAGAAAAGTCTCTTATTTCATCTCATTCAATTCTTCCAGGCACCCAGCGCGCCATGTTCAAACAGGCTATGCGACACTGGGAAAAGTACACATGCGTGACATTTATAGAACGAAGCGATGAAGAAAGTTATATTGTATTTACATACAGACCGTGTGGGTAAGTGAGGATGTGTGGTAACAGATACTTGTGCTTTCAATGTTTGGCCATGTTTGTCAGCTTTGCAGTTATAAGTAAGTATATACTTCACAGGAAAATGAATAGACGGTTACTGCATTTAAGTGATACATGTGTTCTGCTTGGCTTTAGGTTCACTGAAAGCAGTATGTATAGTAACTTTTTGAAGTTATGCCTCTTTTGACTATGTCTAGATAAAATGATCTTGCTATATATACGTAGATATGAGACACTTATATTTGGCTCTCTGTCATGCTTTTAATATTTATATGTATTGTTCTAAAGGTATTTCAGTCTTATCGTTTGTTTATTCTTAGCTTTCTCCATGTCACATGTTGACTGCTGAATTATGTATGGACATCTATCCCATATTCCTTTTCCAGCTTAACTGTTGTTAATTGTAATTTTAACTCTTCTATTGTTAGACTGTCCTTGCCCAGATTTTTTAACCACCAGGTCACTGATGTGTAAAAGTAAACAAACCAGGTTTTATTACTCAATAGCGCAGCTTTCCATTAATCGCCGTGTTCCATCTTCAGATATTTCTGCTCACAAGTGCTTCAGTGTCGTGATTTAACCCCAGCCAGCAACTAAAAGTCCCACACAGCCACTCGCTCACTCCCCCTGTGTCAGGATGGGGGAGAGAATCGGAAGGGTAAAAGTGAAAAAACTCATGGGCTGAGATAAAGACAGTTTAATAGGGAAAGCAAAAGCTGCACACGCAAGCAAAGCAAAACAAGGAATTTATTCACCACTTCCCATGGGCAGGCAGGTGTTCAGCCATCTCCAGGAAAGCAGGGCTCCGTCACGCGTAAACCTTACTTGGGAAGACAAATGCCATCACTCTGAACATCCCCCCTTCCTCCTTCTTCCCCCAGCTTTATCTGCTGAGCATGACATCATATGGTCTGGGACATCCCTTGGGTCAGTTGGGGTCAGCTGTCCCAGCTGTGTCCCCTCCCAACTTCTTGTGCCCTCCCAGCCTCCTTGCTGGTGGGGTGGGGGGAGAAGCAGAAAAGGCCTTGGCTCTGTGTAAGCACTGCTCAGCAGTAACAAAAACATCCCTGTGTTATCAACGCTGTTTTCAGCACAAATCCAAACCACAGCACTATACCAGCTGCTATGAAGAAAATTAACTCTACCCCAGCCCAAACCAGCACACTCAGTCAGCTGTGTTTGTTATTTATTCCACTCAGAATTCTTAGTTTTATATAGTGGTCAGTGAACTTCCTGAGTGTACCATATTAATTTTCCAAGAAGAACGCTCACTACCTGTGGAAATACTGTACTTCTGATAGTCACCTTCTGTTTGCTTGTAGGCTCCATAGTGAACAGTTCTCTGTCTTGCTGACTTCCTGAACAATGAACACTTTGCATGCCTACTCTTGAATTTTTATGGGATAGGGTTGTGAATAGAAGTTTTGGGACCTCCTTGCATTGTAGGAATGATCCTGAATGTACTTAATTATAGCCCATAAAATTACATGTAGACTTAACTGTTTAAATTACTCCTGACATTCTTCTTAAGGCATAGGACAACGTAATAAAACCCACTCCTAGGCTATTTTAAGAAAGGTGTCACCTTTGCCTTGGAAAGTCTCTGAGCCACAGATCCTTGCAATTGGATAGCTTATTCTACGGGAGCACCTGTGAACTTGCCTGTCATGTTCTTGTGCTCCTGTAGGTCTGCTGTAGACCCCTGTTAGAAACAGTGCCAAATGAAATGGACTTTTTTTCTGACCCAGCATGGCTGCTATTTTAGTTAATGATGCAACCCGTAAGATAGGATTCAAGGACACTGACTTATAGCTGGAAGACGAATGGGAAGCAGAGAATAATCGTGGTGATTCCCTGCACTCACAGAAGTAGAAAGCGATGTGAATTTAAACAAAAGAGTGTGAAAAAATAAGTGGTCGCAGGTGCCTTAGAAAAAGAAGTATGCGGATATCTACAGAGATCTTGGTTTTGTGAAAAGTAAATTCTACAACTTAAAAGTGCCCAAAGCCAAATGACAGAAAATCTCTCCAGCCAAAGCACTGTTCCTTGGGCTGGTTGGTGCTTCAAGAAATCAAGTCAATTTAGGGTGAAGGCTGGATTATAACCAATTTGAACCACAAGGTTGAAATATACTCAGTGCCTACCTTCAAAGTCACCATTATTCTTTACAGTTAATGTTGTTTTGTTGATGGGTACTTTACAAATTCTAAGTAATTTACAAAGGCTGTAACAAGTTTAAAATAAGGAAAAAACCAAGGAAGAGTGTGGCTATGAACAGTCCACCAATGAAGGAAAAAACAGGCTAAACAGAAGGGGCAGTTGAGTGACTTTTTTGGGGGTCCTGAATCCATAAGCCATTTTAGGAAAAGCCAGATAAATAAGAACATGTCTTCTCTGGGTGAATGGGAACCACTGTGCACTAACCACTGTCATACAGTGCTGATGCAGGATTTTCCATGGAAAGAGCCCAGACAAAAATGACACCAAACCATCTGCAAACACTTTCTGCTACATGGCCAGCAGAAATTAATCTCAGTTCTTTCCCATAGCACCCAGCTGTGTTGGTTTGTTAGCACATTGTGTCATTATTGTTTGCAGTACCATGGCAGCTAACATTCACAGATGAGGGAGATTTTATTGTACTTAGCACTGTTCAAATTAAAAATTAAATGATAAACCCTGCCCCGAAGAGCACACAGTCAAAGCATAACACATTTAATGAAACAGAAAGTGGATACAGTCATATATGTGGAAATTCAGGTGGCAATATCTACAAATGTCTGACATGACAGCATTAGCGCACTAGCAAGTGAAGTGTTATTGAGCTTTTGTAAACATTAAGGATATCTGGAAGGACCATAATGCATTATTTCTTGCAGCAGTTCATGGGAAGCTCATCCCAGAAGAGCAGTGATGAAAAAAGCATATTTGAAATATAGCAGCTGGTTATCAGAGACACATGACCTTCCTGAATTTGAGAGTTTATATATCAGCAATGAATGAGAGAGAAGTTTTGATTATCATAGACCCATAGGACTGCAAGGGATCTCAGAAAGATGTCTAATGTATTCTTAAGACAGAAACGACTATACCTAAGTCATTGCTGATATATACTTGTCTAACTTGTTTCTAAAAACCTGCAAAAATGAATACTTCACAGCCTGCTAGGAAATGTATTTCTTCAGTATCCTTAATATAAGAAATGTAGGAAGTCAGGCGCAGTATTTTTGGTCATAGCTAAACCAGATATTTCTTACTGCAATTAAAGTACATTAACTTTCTTTCCTGCTCACCATGGCCATAGAAAATAAATTATTCCAGTTTCTTTTTTGAAAGAATCTATTATATACTTTGAGACTATTATATGCCCACCCTCAGTTCTATTTTCTTTTAGGCTAGAAAACACCTAATTCATTTAATCTTTCCTGGTAAGTTGTGTTTTCTAGGTCTTTGATCACATTGTTATTCTCTTTGAGATTCTTTTCAACTAGTCCACATCTTTCTTGAAATTGAGGACTCAAAACTAGGGTGTGTTTGTCCAGATGAATCATTACTTCTGCTCAGCCAGTGCTAGAGCTAATTCATATATCTTGTAGTCTTTCTTCCGCTTGGGTACCTAAGCATGGTGCCTCCCTATTTCTCAACAGCTGCCACATTTGACTTGTGATCAGTTGGGATGTGACTCCAAATAAAAGTCAGAGTTCTTTCCACAGCACTAATACCCTGTCACTGGTTCTAGCATGTGCCGTGTTTTGCCCATCTCAGGATGTGAAATAATTCTGTATTTCCCTTTTCAGATCTCTTCTCTAATCTGTTAAAGTAGCTATCAATTCCAGGCTTGTCTTCATGGTATTTAGCAGTCTTTTCTTAGACTGCAAGTTTAAAGAGCATCTTTTCTATCTTCACTTCATATAGTATTCCAACCTGCTTCATACCCCCCTTTGTATCAGGGTTCTATAGTTTGCTTATGGGCAGCTTGTGTGGAAAAATGTCAAAAGCTTTACAGCTGGATCCCTCCTTCCCATCAGAATAATTTCATCGATTGCAGTCTTAAACTACAATTGTGTCGTCACGTCTTGTTTATTTAACCTGATTTTTGAGAACAGTTAATTATTGAAATATTGTTTCTTAGTACAGCTGAAGCAATTAGTTTGAAATTTTGTAATTACTGATAGTCATTTATACCCATTAGCTGCAGATATGAGAATAAGAATATAGTATTAAGATACTAGTGTTTATGATTCTTCTACCAAAGCAGTGTACATTGGCATTAATACCTATTACAGCAACTATTTATGCAGCTAGTTGATTAGGGCAAGTAAAACCTAATTTGTAAACAGGATCAAAACACTCTTTGTTCACTACTGCTTCTCTAGCCTTATGTTTCTTGTTATCAGATAGTAAGTGCCTGAAGACACAGTCAGTATGCTTCTCTGTATGGAAAGCCAAAAAAAGGGTCAGCAAACTAGGATGGCCTATAGTCACATGCTCTTGATAAATATTACCGAGTACAAGATCAAACTTCTTTTTGTATAGTGAGACAAAAAAAGAACAATTAGTCATATGGTTCTGGCATCTCAGCATGCCTTTGATCTGACTTTGTGGCAATTTTTGTTCTCCACTGGAAGACTTAAGCACTTTTAATGAAAAATTTCAGATGACTTATTACAATCACTACTGTATCCTCTTGTACGGGTATTTGACAAAGCTGTCTGAGATACAGGAAAACCAAATCTCTTTCACGTGCTTCCCCAAACATTGTAGACTGAACAGCTTCTGAATGTTTTAATGTTTTTTAAACTTGCTAGTATATTAAATAGGCCTTACAGGCAAGTCCTTAAAGTTGGTGAACCAGGTAAATTCATTGCCCGAGGTACCCTTTTGCAGCATTCTTTAGCTTTAAGAAGGTATACATGTTATAAAAGGTGCTCAATCACTTTTATGGAATGAGAAGAAATTCAGAGTTGTGCTAAATAATCCGTTGCACTAGGGCTGACTCATGCTCTTGGGTGGTAATTGACTCTAGCAGCTGGCACTCTTCCTGCCCACAGCAGCTGACACAGCTTCTCTGCTGGTTGTGGTGTGGCCTCCAGGATGGGTGTGACCAAGGTGTAGGTGAGCAGTTGCCCTAGTCTAAAACGCAGTGCATTAACATAAATTGAATGAGGGGTGATGCGTGTTAATACACTGGGATAGGCAGCTGTTGACTGAGGAACAGGCTCAGTTGGCTGTTCTTTATAATATTGGGGTAGTCGTCTCCATGGAGCAGGCGAAGAAGCAGTAGCCACTTCTGCCATCACAACAGGTCCTCTTAGGGCAGTGAATCAGAACATTTAGTAACCATGATTGTACTGATCCCTGACAATAAGCAAATTCATCTAGCCAGGTCATAGCCAATATCTCCTTTGTACAGAATGAGTTGTATTTGTGATTGAAAGAGGCGTGTTTTCACCAAGAGAAAAACTCTGCTTCTTCAGTGAGATTTTGTTCGTGAATTTTGTGAACTTTCTCTTGCTTTGTCTAACATGTAGGTGATGATATGCATTCCTAGTATGTTTATGAAGTTCTGCAGCTTTTCATCCACAACTTCATACAGTCAGTGCCATGGCAAGCTGATGTTGTGGTCTATGAGGATTTTTATATTATCACACACTGAAGAGTGCAGCTTTTTAAAAAAGGGCAACATTGACCCTACCCGATTCTCTCTTCCTTCATATTAATTTAAGAGTGTTTTTGACAGTAGCTGTGAAATAGTATTACTTAAAAGAATGAGTGTATTGTTCCAGTCATTTTACTTTCTCTGTCATTTGTTTCTCTTTGCTCACCATCATTCGTCAGCTAGACTGATTAAATGGAATTAGAGATTCATAAATAGTTACTGTCTCCAACTGCTGTCTGGTGCAATAAAGATTAAAGAGATGAGGAGCTTTAAAAGCTGCCAGTTGACTGAGTTTAAGGGGCATGACAAGTGGTCATACAGCACAGAGAGGTCTTGGTCTTTTGCCAAACACACCTGGGGTCACACCCGTGATATTGCAAATTAATTTTTTTAATAGATTTATTTATTTTAGTTTTCCTTACCCTTTGATTCAATGCAGTTGTTGAAATGATCAGAATCTTGTAGCTTAATTGGATGAATCTGGTGTGCTTGACATGACACTCAACCTAGCAAATCCTAATGACCCTCTATGAGTGTGCACTGCTGCTGTTATTTTAAGACGTGGTGTTAATTCTAATTTTTCTTTGGCATGTAAAGAAATACTCAATAAATTTGTTTATAATTTCTGGGAAGCACTTGAAATCTGTTAAGTAACCACTGTAAGGGAATTACCATACCCATCTGGCTGCTTCTTTTTAGGAGTGGGCCAGCACTAAAAAAAATAATTCCTAATGTGTTGGGTTTTAGGTGTTCAGTGTTAGACCACCTAGAGGAATACCATGTAAAAGATTGCAGTTAATTTTTTTCTTCTGAAAAGAAAACATCTTTCAAATGTGTGAGATGAGGTACCCAAAGCCACTACACACATTTGATAATGCGTAATATTTTGATAATTTGTGACTATAATAGTAAAATGTCAAATTATTTTTGCAAACACCTAAAAGCCTATCTGATCTATGAAATACCAATAAAAGCTTTCAGAGGTGATCTTAAGCACCTCTGTTCTCAAGAAACAATCAACTTTTTGGTATTGTTAATTGTATTTGGTAAATTGGTTAATTAGGTATTTATTTACCATATGTTCTTCTAAAAACAAATCGTCTTAATAACTTAATGTGTTATACTAGCCATTTTGTTGTTCTGCTATTATGGCACAATTATTGCCTGACCATTTCCAAGATACAGTGCACAACCTTAAAAGGTTAAACCCTCTTTTGGTCCAAAGGAAGTAAAAAGGATGGGAAGAGATAGGCTGTAGTTAAATTCTTGTTTTATTCTTTTGCCCTTGTTGCAAATAGTGTCAATAAAAGCAGAACTGGGGACATCATAGAGGGTGCTATCTGGAATATTTATTTATTATTTTTTCCCTTTTTCCTTTTCTCTGTTTGTCTCCAAAGTATCATTTTGCAAAAATTATACTGAAAATCTATGGAAATTTTGAAGCCACCAAATATGTCTTTGCTAGTTGAAGCATGTAATGTACATGAAGTCAATAACATAAGCATGTTAAAACTATTGAAATTGTATTAAATATTCTACAACCTACAGTCTTAATAACCTATCGACTTGCTTTAAGCTATAAGAAATGATTAATGTTCTTTAGTTCTACACTGCAATTTTTCTCTATAGAGTTTCCACACAGTGGTAAACATGAAGACTCAGCAGAAGTGTTTAAACTGTTTTAAACTAAAGGATTTGTTCTGCCTTTTCATAATTATGCATGGTCATCCTAACTTTATTCTCATCAATCTCTTGCACTGCCATCATGTGTTGTATTCAGATCATAAAGGTTTTGAATTGCAAATTAAATTCCAGGATTTAAACAAATGTGTTGAGTCTCCAAGGTGTATTTTGCAGAATTATAATTGAATGGAGAACTAGATAGGTTAAAATCGGTTGTGTGGTTGGGCTTGTAGGGTTGTGGTTAATGGGTTGGACTCAGACTGTGACTGAAAGTGCAGCATCACAGGGGCCTAACCTGGGACCTGTCCTTTTTAACGTCTTTATCAATGACCCATGAAGAGGTGACGTTGCGTGCTCTCATAAAGTTTGCAGATGACACCAAGTTGGGGGGGACACCGGATGATAGGCTCAGTGGTAGAGCTGCTACCCAGAAGGGCCCAGGCAGGCTGGAGGAAGTGACCAACAGGAACCTTATGAAGTTCAACAAGGTCAGATACAAAGTCCTGCACTTGCAAAGGAAGGGCAAGATAGGATGGGCACTGCCGGGTTGAGGAGTAGCTCTGTGCGGAAGGCCATGGGGCAGTGAGCTGGGCAGAAGCTGGCCATGGGCCTGGCCACAAAGGCAGCCAGTAGTGTCTGGGGCTGTGTGAACAGAAGCACAGCTGGTGGTGGCTCAAGGGAAGGGGTTATCCCTCTCTGCGCACCACTTGCTGGATTACAGGTAGACCCTACATCCAGTTGTGGGCCCTCAGTACAAGAAAGATATTAATAACCTGGAAGGACTTAAGCACAGGGCTGCCAAGATGCTCAGGAGCTGGAGCTCTTGCCCTGTGAGGAGATGCTGATGGTCCAGGGTTTGCTCAGTTGGAGAAGAGTTGGCTTTAGGGAGACCCAGCAGCAGGCCTCAGTTCCTATGGGGAGGGCAACAAGAAGAGGGAGCCAGGCTCTTCATGGTGGAAGAGCTTCGTGGGAGAACGCAAGGCACCAGGCATAAGCTAAAGAAAGAGAGAATCAGACCGGATATAAGGAATAAATTTTTCACAGTGAGGACAGCCAAGCATTGGAGCAGGTTGTTCAGAAGGGCTATGCTGTCTCCATCCTTGGAGGTTTTCAAGAACCAACTGGATAAAGACCTGAGCAGCCCTGGTCTGACTTCATATCTGACCCAGCTTTGAGCAGAAAGTTAAACTGGAGACTGCCAGAGGTCACTTCCAATCTGAATTATGCAAGAATCAGTGGAAATTTATCCATATTTAGTAGTCTGTAGTGTGAATTCTAACAGACTGCATGCGTTTTATGCTTTTCTGTTTTTAAAATAACCATCAGGCATTGTCAGTGCATTTTATCTCTTTGTACAAGTTAAGGTCAGTACAGCATAATTACCATAATGATGTATATGACCTTAACATAGGTAGGAAGCCCTAACTCGTTAAGTTCACCTAATATGGAAATTGTAAAAAGCTTTCACAGAATGTGGATTACTTCATCTGATTGTGTTTTCTACCATGGTTTCCTGGAGACTGCCAAGGAAAATGATACATCTTAGTTCTTGTTTCAAAGTGTTCAAAGATAAGGAGCAATGTTTTCTAAAAGATTTGATGGTTGGGACCTAGGAACTGTGTTTGACAAATTTATTCAGTGCACATAACGCAACTGCCTGTGACAGTGAATTGGGAATTCTGTACTGAGGACAGAAGGTCTTTAATGGCTTTTTAAATGAATGAACTTTTCTGAGAATGAAGAGTTACTGCAAATTCTACTACTTTTGGCTCAGAGTACAAAGTGTGTACTCCAGCATTCCTTGTCTAGTTGGATGGGACAGTAAACAACACTGTGTAGGAGGTTTAAAAAACAAACAAACACCACCCCCCCCCCCCCAACAAAACAACAAAAATCCCCAAACCCTCTTAGGGATCCAAGTACTTCTCTGCCCACGGTGAGCACAAGTGAATAAGAGAGTATATGAACTATGGTAATTTCCTTATTGCACAATAGAAACATATTCAAAGAGTTTACTGACTTGTGAAAGATAAAAACCAGGGTAAAAATGATATTGAAAATATCTGTAGTGCTTTAATTGTGTTTACATATTCACCTGTAGCCATAGTATTTATTCTGCAAACATGCAGTCTGAAAAAATATGTTAAGCAAAACCATGTCAGCGTGTCAGGTGCAAAGGTGAAATCCACTGTGGAATCATGAGATAAAATGGTGTAACTGCTATAAATTTTTATTTTAATCTTATTTCTGCTATCTGTTGCTCCTTTTTATCACCTATGCTGTACTTTTAGGGCACATAAGGTAAATAAATAGGTCATAAATACTGTAAATAGTAATTTTGTGTTATTACAGTTTCTACAGAGTGAGGGAAATACACAGAGCAATACACAGGTGTTCTTTATTTTCTTTTACTGTGGCATGGAACAGTAGCACATAAACCTGCAACATCAATAATGGCACAGAATTGTAGCTGGGAGTCTAAATTACCATTGTTTTTATTTACCTGCCTCGAAGAGAGGTGAAGACACCTTAAGAAAATAATTAAACATGATATTGCACAACTCTAGCTGAAGCACTGAGCCTGATTCAGTGCTTTGACCTAAAAAGGTGATTCATACCTATCCTTGGAACTATCTAAATCAGGAAGAAAAGTGTTAACTTATTTTGAAGGTAAGAATACTTGAGAAGCAGTTGAGATAGCAAGGAATGATTTTAATGTGAAGAATAATTTTTCCCAAGAGTATTTTCAAATTAGTTTCAAAATTCTTGATACAACCCTCCTAGGCTGTTGTAGTAATACTTTCCTCTATGAAGTAATTTGTGTGTCCTTTATAATTTTAAGATATTACTATTGTTTTTTGGTATATCTATCTTTGATTTTAACCATTAGTGCAAAACCAGTATATGTTTACTAAGAACAGGTATTGTGAGCTAAAATGCCATGGCTGTACTTCTCTAATATTCATATTTTAAAATTCTGGTTGTATTAGACACTAACAAAAATCAATGAAGATGACCAACCAAGACTGATTGACTAGCTAGCCAACTAACCAAAGTGAAAAGTGTCTTTGCCACCACAAAACCTGAAAAGGAGGAACAAGCTAAATGTTGTCTGTACAATTTAATCCGCTGTCAGTATTGCTCCCATGTCTGCTCTTCCTTTATTGCCCACAGAGACATATGAAAGATAGGATCATTCACCACATTAGCATCGACCTCCTCAAGGGCCAAATATATTCTGCTATGTGAATGTTGCATCAGAAAACATGTTTTTATAAAAAAAGAGGGAGGAGGGAGAGAGTGGTGGTGATCTCCTCAGTACAATTCCATTCCACCTGTGTCCTGGTTTCAGATGGGATAGAGTTAATTGTCTTCCTAGTAGCTGGTACAGTGCTATGTTTTGAATTCAGTATGTGAAGAATGTTGATAACACTGATGTTTTCAGTTGTTGCTGAGTAATGTTTAGTTTGAAGTCAAGGATTTTTCAGCTTCTCATGCCCAGCCAGCGAGAAAGCTGGAGGGGCACAAGAAGTTGGCACAGGACACAGCCAGGGCAGCTGACCCAAACTGGCCAACAGCGTATTCCATACCATGTGACATCACATCTAGTATATAAACTGGGGGGAGTGGGGGTGGGGGGATTGCCACTCAGGGACTAACGGGGCGTCGATTGGCAGGTGGTGAGCAATTGCACTGTGCATTACTTGTATATTCCAATCCTTTTATTATTACTGCTGTTATTTTATTAGTGTTGTCATTATCATTATTAGTTTCTTCCTTTCTGTTCTATTAAACCGTTCTTATCTCAACCCACAAGTTTTACTTCTTTTCCCAATATTCTCCCCCATCCCACTGGGTCGGGGGGAGTGAGTGAATGGCTGCGTGGTGCTTAGTTGCTGATTGGGGTTAAACCATGACAACCTGACAGACGGCAGAATTTACAGAGCAGAGATCTGCTCTGGGAATCAGGGATATCAGGCTTTTATTAGGGAATATAATGCTGGCTTGAAATATTTAAGATCTTCAGAGATGACAGAGAATCAGTTTACGAAACCTGAAATTGTCTTCCATTTTGCTAGGATTTGCTTTACTCTCATTTCTCTCCTTTTCCTAGCATAGTCAGCAGACTTTTTTCTAACCAAAAAGTGGACATCTCAGATAAATGCAGACAGTATGAATGCTGAAAAGGGCATCTCTGTTCCATAAGTTTATACTGGAATCATGGAAGTGCAGCGGAACAGGAATGAAACATGAGAGCAGTTTTGAAGCGGGGTTTTTTGGGGTTGTTTGTGTTGGTTTTTTTCTTGTGAAAATATGGCTTTCTGGGACTAAGGTTCCTATTACAAGAAAACAGGAGTGAGAGAAGAAAACTGTTCACACATATCCAGAGAGTTCAACCTCCTAATATACTGTTGTTGCAAATGACATTGTGTATCACCCATAGCCAGAGAAATGAAAAATGAGGAGGGGTTGCACAGTGGCATCACAGGATTCCGCATCTCATTCAGGATACCTTCCTTCTGGATTTTCAACTGTATGCTAAGTGCATCTTTTAAAGGACTACTATTTCACTTGCATCATTTCTGTACCCTTTATAGATGGAACTAATGAAGTAGAGTGACTTTTCAGATCAAAATAAAGCAAACTTGTCAGAACTGAGTGACTAAAGTCTGGTGAGTGCTGTCAAGACACACAGCAGAAGTATGGCACAGAAGAAACCTTGCTTTACTTATTCTTTCCTCTTCCCTCTGTATGCCTCTTGAGTGTGCATGGGCAAGAAAGTAGTGATATGCATGGGTGAGGTGGTATGTCCAGTCAACTTTATTTTTATTGGTTCTTTGGGTGAAAAGAAGTTCCTGTGTCATTCTGAGATACAAGGCCACAAGCAACAATTCTATTGAGCATAGCTGGCATCTTTTAAGAAGACCTTGAATAAAAAAAACCCCACAAACATTCATGTGTCCTTATTGGGTATTCTGAATGATAAGTTGTTCTTGCACTAGATCTAAACTTTGTGAGACTGCAGAAATTGCATAGTGTATTGTTCTGCTGATTTTTTTATATAATCTTTTCCCATATTTTAACTGAATTTCCTATATAGTTTATAGAGATATGCATAAAAACTTTCATCTGTGTTTGTGTTTTAATTACAGGTGCTGTTCTTATGTGGGTCGAAGGGGAAATGGTCCTCAGGCTATATCTATTGGCAAGAATTGTGATAAATTTGGTATAGTTGTTCATGAGTTGGGTCATGTAATAGGTTTTTGGCATGAACATACACGACCAGACCGTGATGACCATGTCACCATCATTAGAGAAAACATCCAGCCTGGTGAGATATTCTGAGAAGTATTTGGGAAAAAAAGTCTGTTTATTTTTGGTGTTTCCTTCATCTGCTCAACTCTCTTAAAACTGAATGCTGAATAGCAGAAATGAACTGAACAGCGGAAACAAGCATTTATGCCTGCTATTCCTCTTAGCTAGACTGATCTCAAGCTGATTCGCAAATGAAATACTGCAACTAAAATATAAGCTTTTCTAAAGATCTGGCAAAGTAGCAAGCCGTTAAATAGTATTGGCTAGAAGGAGAGAAGTAGTAATCATGCTCAAAAACTTTGAAGGAAACTATTGCTCTTAAAACCTTTTAAAAGTCATGTTTCTGTGCTTAAGAAAGGGCTTTTCTTTTGTAGTCTTTACTGAATGGTAAGTAGAAACACATCAATAGCTTTTTAGCTGCCCAAGAGGTTTAGACCGGGGAGGTAAGCTGAGGAGTTTGAGTCTGTGATAAAGATGGGCACTGTTCCCACCCCTACAGAGCTTGCAGCTTTAGCCAATGGGCTTGGCATTGTTGAGACAAAGCATCTGAGGAACCTGAGAACTTTAAACTGTGACTGTCATCTCTTTGTCAGTCTAGCTGTTGTGCCCACACTTGTGTTGTGTGGGCAAGATGGGAGGGAATTAGGCATGTTTTATTTGCAGTGTTCATAAATGTGCATGGTCTTTGTGAAACACTGATTTTGACTTACAGGAATTCTCTGCTCAAGAAGGGGTCAAATCAGAAATTGCCCAATGATAGCTTGGAGTATTTGTTCCTACAGAAAATGTTTTAAAACAAAATAAATTTGAGATGCAAGAAATCTTTGCCACCTCAACTAGGACTTGGAAGATGACTGGCAGCTAATACGCACTCCCACAAGTCTCTGAATTCCTGAAAGGGCATGTGCATCCAAGCCTTCCTTTTGTTTTCTCTGTGTCATTGACTTGTGTAGATGCCATAAGTGGTCTTCCCCTGTTCTTTTTCTGCAATGGGGAAAATCAGCTGGAGTGCCATCCTCAGCCTCCTGCTCTCTCCTTTCAGTTGTCTTTCTAGTTTCTGGCTGAAACCACTTCTTGTGGTGTGGCATGAGCTTGAGGATCACTAAATGGGATCAGGAAGTCATGACCACCAAGACATTTGAGTTTTGTTATATTATGGAAATTATGTTGGTTAATAATGTTAATGCCACCGCAATTTTTTTGCAAGACACCAATGGGAATATGAATTGGAATAAAGGGTGCTTTGCATTTCTTAATACACTGATTAGGATAAAGAACTTCTGGTGTGGAATTATGAACTAAGTATAATTCTTTTGTTCCTCTTCTGCTTTCGTTAAGTTGCAACAGCTGGTTCTTGAAAATGTGACTTTGTAGTGTTTGTATTACATGGGGGCTCAGAGAGTAGACTTTGCTGAAGCAAAGTGTCTTTAGTATCCAGTCTAATGAGCCTATGATGTGGAGGGTTCTTCCGGGGTCTTTGCTGTCAAAATTATTTCTTTCTGGAATTAAGAACCAAGCCAGCAAATTTTATGAATTCTACGTGAAGCGCAACATAATGTATGGGACCTTTATGTGGGTTAGGTGAATGAGAACAGTCTTTCTAAATGCCAAATACAGGAATTTGATGTGTGTTTCAGAAGACATGTTTGCCCTCTTGGTTAATAAAATCACACAGTTACTCCCAAATGGCTAAGATTTATGAATGTCAGTGAGTGATTAGGTTAGGATCTTTGCTGTTTTTCTTCTCCTGTTTGGTTTTTATCTTAAAAAAAAATATTAAAGAAACTGATTATCAATCATTTGTAGGTCAGGAATACAACTTCTTGAAGATGGAGCCTGGAGAGGTGAACTCCCTTGGGGAACCATATGACTTTGACAGCATTATGCACTATGCCAGGAACACCTTCTCAAGGTTGGAGTCTCAGGTTATACCTTTTGACTTTTAATTCTATTCCTCTCTGTGAATGCTAAGAACTATGCTTTAAGTATTCCGAAACTGCTTAAAATATCCCTTGCACTATAGTATTCTTACAGCAGTCAAAGCACAGCTTGTTTATTTTAAGTCAGAATAATTTAATTATATTTTTAAACATGTGGGTTTTTTTCTGTTCACTTTCAAAGAAGCCTTTTGATCTGGCTTCAGTTCTTTAGATTTTAAGACAAGATAATCTGGAAACATCACTTCATATAATACTCACTTTCTTTTTGTCTCCACAAAAATTTGAATTTAGAAAAAACAAATGAGTGAAATAGTTAGGAATTTTATGTGTAACATGATCTGTTCTCTTAAAGAGAAATAACTTTCGATGCATAATGTCTGAGTAACTATGGGTTATGCAGGTAGAACACGTTATGGTATTAGGACATCTACCATGCAAGCCACAGCCTTTGCTAAGGACTGCAGTCAACCATTTATAAAAGAGGCTGCAGCCTCTTCTCTATTGTTTGTACATGTTGTTACTGTCATCAAAAACATATAGTAAAGAGTTCTGCTGGTTTTGCTCTGGCCTGTTGCAGGCTGACCCATTCCTAACTCCATAGTAACTCATGTGGGGCTCACTCTGAAACTCTGCATGGTTGTGGGGAGCTGTACAAGGAGCTGTTCCCATAGGCTAGCCCTACTCTGGAGAATAAGTGAAGAAGGAGTCTTTCGCTTGGTTGCCTGTTATCTTTCATACCAAGTCGCAGTTCACCTAATTAATCTCTAAAAATACTGGAGTAATGTAACTTAAAAGAAACCTCAAAAAATCCCCAACAAAAAATGCTAGTTTGAAAATTATGTGCTTAGCTTTTTTTTTCCCCCAATTCATGCTTTTTAAAGCAAAAATACTAGACAATCTGAGACTCTGAAATGAACCAAAGACCACCAGAAACCTCAACAGCCTTTGCAAATTTCTTAAGCTTGTTCTCCTCAATATAAATGACAGTATTTAAAAAAAAAAAAAAAAAATCCTACCAAAGGATGTATTCACCATACACATAATTCACCCCTGGAAGAGCATGGGAATGAGCCATATGAGGTAGATATTAGTCACATTGCTTAATCCAGTTACAGATACCATTACCTTAAGGAAGAGATTATAAGAACCTATATAAAATAGAGTAATTTAACAACCTGGAACCCCACCAGAGTCCTAGGGCAATGACAACATCAAGATAATTTGATTTGTGGGCCCTGATCTCACCACTTTCCAAGCTGGCAAAAACTGATAGTGCTATGAGTAGGCATGCCCTGCCCCAAGGTACAAGAGGTTGTTACTTCATACTGTTTTAAAACAACCAGCAAACCCTTGAGGTCCTGTATTGATTTGCACTGATTTATCTTGAAAGCATGAGTCGTGCTCAGTGTGGCATATTGCCAGCTGTTTGTTGTTAAACTTTACTCACCCATATAAGTAGTAGAAATCACAAAACACCATAAAGTTCCAGTCACACACAGTGATGTTGTTCGTGCTGTATTAAAACTGTTACAGGTTGTTCTCTTATTAAAGTGCTAAGGCATTTAAGGGAGGATTGTTTTAACATTTTTCAAAATATGAATAGCATCAGTTTCAGGTGGTACTAAAAATCAGTGGAAAATAAAATTATAATTTATAGATACAAACACGTTTTTGAAATAGTTATGTGCCTTATTTCTAGAAACTGAATAATGCTGCAAGTAGTTTATTTCACTGTTTAGAGTAGGGTAACATCCTGAGATGTTTCTTTTTTTTCCAGATTTCTAGTGATGCCACAAGAAATCTGACTGCGTAAAGAGAGCAGTATGTGCCTGCAATACTCAAAATGGTTCATTTATTATAATTTAAAAACCAATCCGTATTTATAAACAGTATTCCTAACTACAAAGATCCCTACTGTTCATTCATTTTTGGAGCTACATTACGCCTGAAAATACCAGTTTTACTTTTCAATAAAAGCCCTACAAGTATACAAGAGAGTATTAAAAAAAATAAAGAGAATACAGAAAGATATTCATCTGTTAACTTCCATTTTACGGGATTTGAGGGATTTTCAAATTCTCTAACATGATAATAGAACCTAGTTTTGTACCTCAGTCTTTTAAAATGTATGTGAGACTACCAAGATATTTTGATCATATTTAAAATTTGGGAAATTATAAATAAAACTGCACATTTGGAACTAGTGTGCTTCTCTATTATGTCTAGTCATTTAGGGTAAATGTCATTAAAATCACATATGGTAAGTTGATATATTTTATTGTAAAGCAAGCAGAGGCTGGCAAGTAAGCATTTCTGTTTCAAAAGCAGCAGTGGCTAGAGTAGAGTTAGATCTGTTATAACACCTGACAGAAGAATGATTAGCAAGTGTACCTGACTTTACCTGCTCTTACACATGTAAGTCAGGCTTTAATGCTTTGTTAGAAGTATATAACTTTGCTAGAAATAGGAACTTTGTGATTAAGAATTTTGTGTTAGGGCCTAATCTATGTGTTTTTATATAATTTCATGATTTATTTTTTTCACTATAGCAAGTACTTAACAGCAGTGCCTTTTTCCTGTGTAGTCTTAATGGTAGTAAGAGATTTTCTTCCTGTTGTCTAACAGAAATATAAATTCTGATATGTTAACTGATGTACTGAAAGAAGATTCTTTTTTGATAACTTTGCGTAAAGTTTGCCAGCCTGAGGAATTTTTATGACATGTTTTCTGTATTTAAAGTTCTGCATTTTACCCTCTTATTTATGACAAATGTAAATTCTAGATTTACAAAATAGCATTATACATTCCTAAATCTCAGACAGTTTTATGACAGAAACCTGATAGTGGTTTTGGGGGTCTATTTTTATTTTTATTTTTTTTAGGGGCATGTTTCTGGATACCATTCTCCCTTCCCGTGATGATAATGGTATACGACCTGCCATTGGCCAGCGTACTCGTCTAAGTAAAGGAGATATTGCACAGGCAAGAAAGCTGTATAGATGTCCAGGTATTGCACCACAAACAAACAAAAACCACATACTAGCAACTGTTTGACTTGTTGTTCAAGAGGAATGATAAATTTTTTTGAGTCAGCTGCTCAGCAGTCTTTTTCCATGTTGGCAACTGACGTAGGCAGTTCAAGAATTGAATCATAAAAAAATCTTATAGATAAGGTCTCTGGAACGCAAAGCACTTAAGGACAGATAAACTGTATGAAACAACACTTAGTTCCATGACATTTCAGTCTTTGTTTTCCTTAGTTGTTCAATGACTAGGAAAAAAAAAAAAAAAGATGTTTAATATCACTTCTAGTTTGCCTATTGACTGGAGTCCTTTTTTATTTGAATTCAAGTATGTTGCAGAAGGAGCAAATTAAATTATTGCAATCAGCTCTGAACATATTGCATTTTTTGAAAATTTGACAAATAACAAGCCAGGACAACTAACTTGTAAACTCTTTTATGGATGCTCTGGTTAGATCTTAGTCCAAAATTTCTACAGTTTTAACAGATACTTTTAGTATTTGAATATCTTCTGCCAAATTCTAGCATCCTGTACTTTCAATACATATGAATGTTTTATCTCAAAATAGTGTTGGGGTAGAGTTGCCTGTCTCAGAGACATCAGTGGCAAGTCTGGGGTAACCCAGAGTCAGCCCTGTGGTTCTCATTGTTCTCTAGTGCTAGTTCTTCGTTAAGTGCCAGCAGAGTGGTGGAAATCTCAAAGCAAAAGGTTTTGCTTTCCTTGCTCTAGTTATGGCTGATACCAGTTTTAACCTTTGGTGTCAACCGAAGCACTTCAGAAGTGCCATCTTTCAGCCAGAATTTGCCAGCAAGGTCCTTGTGGGAGGCTAGACGTACCAGCTCTGTGCCACATAGGTTTTACAGCCCTCCTGTTCCTCACAGGAATAAATGAAGTCTCAGTAACTGTTTTAAGGCAGATATATGGCTACTTTTTACCACCTGATCAATACAGAAGGACTAAGATGAGGGATCAGGACTGAAGTGATGGAGCTGCTTCAAATTTATATCAGCAGCAGTGGGATCTACTGAAGATCTGGGGCATCTGATGTGCATTTGATGCACACTGTACAGCTGAAATATGCTTTTCCTTTGTGCTGTAAGTACACTGAATCATAATCTTCTATATACTGAGAACATGCACAGTGCTTCTGGGCCTACCAGAGGAAAAACCACTTTAGCACATTTTCTTTAACAACTGTTCCTTTTGGAATAATTTTTGCTCTTTCCTTTTGATACAGAAAGTACTTGAATAATGGCATTCTTCTTGGCAGCATTATTTCTAATAAGAGTACACAGAGAGCAACGATTTCATAACCACAGAGAATACATATATATTGTGATAAAGACAAATTTTGGAGACAAAAATAGTCTATAGAATTAAAACTACTGTGAAAGTAGCTAGTATCTTATGATCCCATTTACTTAAGAAAGAAAGAAAAAAATTTACAGCCTAGGCTGTTTAGTGTGTATATAAGATTCTAACATGCACTTTCAGTCAACTGAGAAAGACGTAGTGTGCTTTTTGAGCTGATGTTCAAATAGTTGTTCAGAGAAAATGTCCTTTTCATATAATTCATGAAAATGTGTAATGATGAGTTATTATTTCTTTCAATGTCTTGAAAGTCTTGTTGAAAGTTGGTTTCACAGTATTATAAAACCATGGTTGTTCAGCAGTAGTGCACACTTTAAAAGTAAGCTATTTTTTGCAGCACTGGTGAACACAGGTCAGAGGGATAATAAAAATGAATGGTGGTTGCAGGATCATGTTCATTTTCTGGCACTTTCCTTTGGCAAACTTTGGGATAAAAGACGTTGGTTTTCTAACCTTACTTAGGTGAGCCAGTCCATAAAAGAAAGTGAGTTTTAAGAGAGAGAAAAAGGCAGAAAGTTTTGCTACAAATTTTAAATAGCATACTATTTCACATGCTGGGGTTTTCGGTTAATATTTTTAATAGAAGCTGAATAACTGAATAACACAACATGAACTTAAACAACCAATAAAGAAAGCAGCTCTCTGAAAGTTGCATGGCACTTGTGATCTAATAAATTTTCCAGCAAATAGTGAGATTGAAAATTCAGACATTAAGCTTTCAGTTTTATGAAAAGAATCGTGCCATCATTGTAGTATATAGCAATAAAATCCCTGACAGTCTGTTATTTTTGGAGGCATGCTGTATTTCCTATTTCAGACAAAAGTTGTTATTCATGATGTCTGCTTGTGATAAAACAGCAGTGAATATTTCAAACGTTAATAACATCTGCATTGTTTCATGTGTTCATTTGTGTTGCCTTAAATGTAATACAATGAAAATACAGAAAACAGTAACTTAAATAAATCAGTATCTTCCAGAGATGCACACTTCTTTGATAAAGGATTTTGTGGTATTGTGCATGTTTCATTTGGAGTTCTAGTTATTCCTGCAAGCAGTTTCTGGTCCAAGAAGCCGGCTGCGTTTTCTGGGGCCCGTGAACATGAAGTAGAGATCAGGGCTGCTGGAGAATAAAACTGATCCACACAGCTGTGAAGCAGCTGAGCCTTCTGGGTTGTTTAGCTAGTCAGGGTATTCAGGGTCATTATTCAGGAAAGGGCTTAGTGACCAAGGAACAGTTTTGAGCTTGGTGAAGCCAAGGCATGAGATTTGATAACCTGTCTTTCATCAGCTGAGTAAGTGCCAGGGCTCAACAACCTAGCAACAGCAGTTTTGGTTTGTTTTAAACTTTCTTAGGATTTTTGTCGAAGGAAAACATAATTGGTGTTAGGGATCTGTTACATTTTAATACTGAGTTACATTGTTACACGATAGAATAATAAGGAGAAAGCAAGGAACTAAGTTTAGGGTCCTTCCTCTGCCAATCTTATTTTGAACTTTGAGTGTCTTGGCATTTGAAAACAGATCTTGAACTTCAAGGCTGGATGTATTACAATAGTTTTCAGACTGTCTAATGGAGTACAGAATATGTTTTCTTCTGGTGTAGCTACTAAAATTTCAACACAGGTCTACCTTTATAGTTTTATATAAAAATTGTAGTTGATTTAAAATTCCTATGTAGTATTATAGGAGCAAAAGAATAAGGAAGAGAAATGATGGAGAAGGATACTCTTAGGCAGAAAGAGAGGAAAAGAAATAACTGGGTAGAGTGGGACTGAATAACTGATGGGAAGGGAGGCTCAGACTGGCAGGAGAAGGCTGTTCAGAGGAAGAGAAGGTACATGGAAGAAGTTCAGCAAATTTACAAATTGCCAGGGTCTGTGACAGTGTGTGTGGAAGAGAGCAGATGAAGGATACCTAGCCTGGCTCTTTTTTGGGGCTATTCTCAGTGTTCCCCAGGCTTAACTTGCTCCCACCTCTATCAGATTAGAAAAGAGTGTTCACCTTCAAAAGTCAGCCTTTATTCACTACATAAGGAGGATTAAGGTTTTTAGATTAAGACTGTTTCCCTATAAAGGGGAATCAAGTCAACAGTAAGACACTGAGTTGTAGTAAACTAATTTAAGTTTTTTGTTTAACAAGTACATTATCAGCACCAGGTATTTGTAGGGCTCTGTGGCAGCTTTATATGCCATGTATGGATAGTTTTACAGACTTGGGTCTAAGTAAAAAGTATTAAAGATCTTAATTCTCTTTGGAAAAGGGTAAGCTTAAATTAGCCATATATGACAGTATGTATTTGCTAGTGCTATGGACAAAGGAATGAGAGTTGGTTTCCTAAGTGTCCTGGAGGATCTGGGCTTTGTCATTTGCAGATTTCATTATAATCCTTAATGGAACTTGACCATGTGTGTAGGCCAACCCAAAGAGGTGTTATACACAGGCTGTGTAATTAAACACTGCCACAGAGTTCACTGGTAGAAATTGCTTTGTGTAAGCATATAATCTACCTGCTGCCTTTATGCATTGCTAATCTTTACAAGGAGAAGCAAAAATAGTTTCCCTTTCCTTGCCACAGAAAGGCTTATCAGAAGTCTAACCTTCTCAAGCTGTAAAACAGACAGGAGATTGTTTTTTTGGTTGGAGTGTGTGTGTGGGGTGAGCTAAAGTGACATTTCTGCAAGCGGTCTAGCCTAGTAAAATTGATATAAGGCATGACATTTGAGAAGGGGAAAAAAAGCATTAGAGAAAACATTGGCATTGTTAGTGATTAACAATGGAATAAAAATGTACAAATGCTTTATAAAGCAAAGGTGCGTAAGACTGAAGTTGTAATTAATTTCTTTTGACATGAAATATACTAAGATTAGTTCTTAGGAAATTTAAATAAGTGGTCCTTACTACTCATTTTCCTTCTATGTTTCTTTCCCAAAGTGGACTCCATTACTAATGGACCATTACACGGTAAAATGTTTATAACATACCATTTTATAAGCCTAGTCATGAATACCATAGTTGCCACAGTCCAATTACAGAGAAAACCTTTACATTCTCTACTGATAGAATTTTAACTGTTTCAATTACCATTGACCCATTGCAGAGGAATGTACTTTTAAACAAGAAATGCCCAAATATCACCCTGTCTACAGCGGCTCTGGAAGCCAGCCTGGAATTCAGATCCCATAGATAATTAATTCAACTATTGATTAGTGTAAGCTGTTCTTGTTATAGTTCCCTTGAGTAACCAGGAATTTTAAATTAAATGGTAAATATGGTGAAAAACATAAAGCCCAAACATATTTTATAAATTCTAATTGTGTTAATTCTTAGTAGAAGTTATCCAATTAGAAGTTATCCAATTACAATTTTTCTTATGCTTCCCTTAAATTCAGAGATATTTATGAAAATTTTGGATTGATAGAGAGCTCCCAGGCATTTAATATGGGTCGAAGTTAAATTGTTGTATTAACTGGCTTTATTCTGTAATTCCTAGAAAAAGATTATGTTCCATGGCACCTTTTGCAACTTAAAATCCATAGTTTTAAGGCTATATACAACTTCTGTATATGGAGCATGGAGTGTTATTAATTTGGAGAAAATAATCCTGCACTCTGTATAAGAGAGAAAAAATTCTTAAATGTTTTAAAAAATGTAAAGCTATTATGCTTAATTCATTATGTGTTTACTTTTATAAAGGGGTGATTTAGGGACTTTAATAGAGTAAGGGGTAGCTACTCCAGGGTCTTCCTCCTCTCCTCTTGCAGGGCTGCATTTGAACTGATATCTTGTATGTCCCACATATTTGATAGCATTTGGTTTGCTTACATACTTGATATTGTGTGGATGTGTGCATTGCATGACTTCATAATATTTGTGAGTTGAAGTTACAGTTAATTGAAAAAAATGCAATGTGAGCAGAAAAGAATGGACAAACAGCATTCCCCATCTCTCGTCATGTCATCTGCTCAAGGCTTGCTTAGTAACTGTAGTGTTGGTGAAATAGTTATAGCTAGAGCAAACAGAAGATGTACTAAAGCTTGAAATATGGTTGTATGCCTTGTGAGAGTACGCTGATGCCGTGTAGTCTCAATGAAGCCATGCATGGGGGGAAGAACAAGAGAGGGCTCTAAAAGCGGTGAGCAAAATACTTGGATCCTCGCAGATCTGAGTCATGCGTGCATCTGCTGCGCAGGGTATCTCCTCTTTGGGCTCTGCTTTCCTCTCCTCCTGTATGAGACTACTATGTTTTTCTCTTGGCCCTCTCTTAAGTGCTTTACGTATGCATTGTAAGCTACAATACAGTTCACTAGTGCTGGGGGTACCCCATACAGTAGTCTGCGATTTATTTCAGTTTGCATTCATTGCTGTGTTAGAAAAAAATCATGGTTAATTAGGGATATAGCCTTTTCACTGAAAAGGCTTTGTACAGAAATAATTATTTAGTGCTGAATACCTTTTTTGTATGTGTCATTTGCTGTGGCTGCCTGCAATTTTTTAAAGATAAACCCACATTTTTTTAAGTGAGGGGAGGAAAAGAATTTTTTTTTTTTCTGTTTCATTCCTGAAGGACACGGTGATGGTGATTTTAGATGTTAAAATTTTGGGTGCTGCACCAATCTTTCTTTTCTCTCCTCATCACAATAAGCATTTCAGTGCCAGAGAGCATATTTAATGCCTTGAATGTAGCTTATGCCTGATATTACAGTGTAGTTGTCAGATTACATTTTTGACGCATTTTAACAAGACAGCCTTTACAGCTGTGTTGTCTGTCTTTGTCATATACAATCTCTTCCGTTGTCCCCTTTTATTTAAAGATTTTCCAGATCATTTATAATTCATTGAGATTTTGGTGATACAGTAGTTCACCTGCTGGCAGTGGTAGCACTGTAATTTGAAAGCACTGCACATCTGATTACACTGTCAGTCATGGGATAATATTCTCAAATTCACATCTCTTGTATCACACCTGCAAAATCGGTGGGTGAAACAACTTTATTAAAGTCAAAAAAGATGACTGACTGAGGTGTACCGGAATCAGTTTTAGTGGTGGGGAATGGCAAGAGCTTCCAATGCTATATTTTAGTGTGAAGAGGAATTATTAACCAGTCTGCCAGCAGACAGTAGCATGACTGACAGCTGAGATATGGGTGCTAAAAGCATCAATAATAAAGAATATAAAAGCCTTTGGTATTTTAGGACTTTACATTTGCTTTGCTTTATTACTCATCTCTACAAGTCACTGTTGCAAGAGATTTTGTTGAATATAGGATTTAGTTTTCTACATCGATATAAATGAGTGAGTTTGGGTCAGATCAGTCTCTCATGTGGGCAAAGTACTAAATTAAATGAAACCACTGACAAAATTCCAGTGTGGTGCCAATCATGCCGTGCCAGCTTTTGTTTTACTTTTGGTTTAGATCTTAAAGGATGTGTCTAAGGGTGTGGCTAACTTCTTTTTTCACCGAAGTAAAGTTATATGTATAATTTTGCAGTTGATTGACAGCAATGACATTTTTAAGACTGCTGTAATTTTGATTATGTCAGCAGACAGCACACAAGTGAAATAGTTCATGGAATAAAAACATCCTGTGTAAAATTGAATGAATGTCAGACTGGCTGAAAATCATTGTTTTGAATAAATCATTAAATAACTAGTCTGTTTTCCATTCTTCATCTGCAGTGAGTTAAATGTGTTCTGAATAGATATTGGAAAGATGCATTTTTCTCTGTTAGGCACATTCAATTTTATATTTTTACTGTATTTTGTTTCTTTCAGCCTGTGGAGAAACACTGCAGGAATCTACAGGCAACTTTTCTTCTCCAGGATTTCCAAATGGTTATCCTTCCTACACACACTGCATATGGAGAATCTCTGTGACCCCAGGGGAGAAGGTATTTTAACATTCCCTTAGCTAAACACAGATACTATTTGCAAAATAAAATGTTGCATTTCTTTAGCTTTTCATTTAAGTTTAAAGCTTGCATAATAATTGAAAACAATGGTATGCCGTAACAAATAGGACCATGAACTATGTGCTATTGACTTTGGTCTGTAGCATTAGAACCACGTCATCTATTTGGTGGCTGTCCATGTGAAATGAAGGCATGATTTCAGTCTGCTACATGTTTGCTTCATGAAATCCTTTTGAAACTGGCTTCCAATTCAGTTAGTGGTTCGGTGTAAAGGTGGAAGAGGTAGTCCAGGCTCCTGAATGGTGTCTTCTCCAGCACGGGCTCAGGCAAGCTGACTGAGCTGTGTGGGATGGATAGCTGGGCTCTGCCTAAGGAAGCTCTTAGTATGATGAATGAGATGTTTCTAAAGTGAAACAGTAATAACGTGGGGTAAAGCAAGTGTCATTGTAGGTGTTCCCCGGTATCGGTTCTAGTGCGTATAGTTTTCCTTTCTGGGCATCATTTTTAGGGGAAAAAAAAATTGGCTTGGTGAGAGCAGTTCAGGGAGAGAAGTGTGCCATCCTAGTGAAAGCAAAACCTGTTCTTCTTGTGTACACTTTCAAAACATGCTAGCTGAATCTTGTTTTAAATTACTGGCTCAAATATAAGCCTGCCTCAAAATAAATAAGGGTAGAGGGAAGGATGGGAAGTTTCACCTGAGACAAAATACGTAGGGGGAAAAAAAAAAAAAGTAAGTTTCTTTACAAGAAGCAGTGGCTGATTTTAAGCAGTCAAACACAGTCTAAAGACTGAAATATAGAACCCAGCCACCAGCCTCAGTACTGGACAGTCCAAAGAGAAAACCCAGCATTTGCCCCCAGATATTTCAGTTCGTTTTGTGTGTGGTCTCCCACTCCATGTTGGACATAGTTTTCTCCTGAGTGGATTACTTTATTCCATGTTTCTTTCAGGTCAGGTCCTGGTAGACACCAAGAATATATGTTCTTGATGTACTAATAGATCCTGAGGAGCTGTAAGAGCATTTGCCACTGTGGGGGATGAAAGCAGTGTCGTTTGGAAAGCGTTCGCCCTCCTCTGGGCAAGAGCCAGAGACAGGAGGGAAAATAAACACACTCTGTGCTGGGAGGGCGTGGGTGGCTCTGCAGGTTGGCAGGGAAAAACAAATGAAAACAGATTAATAAGAGAAGGTTTGCGCAAAAGATGCAAATTAATCTAGATAGAAAATTTTATGTCCCCACTGTTTGTGTTGCTTCTTAGACACTGCTATGATAACAACAAAAATTGCTTAGGTTTCTTTTCTGTTCCTCAGTTAAAAAATTAAAATTTTGTAGTATTCATCTACAATTATTATTGGCTTTTGAAAACAATATTAATATATGAGTTAGAAAATGGTCATGCTTAAGTATTCATAGCATACTCCAACTTCATGCAAGCCTACCTGTGGACGTTAGTGTAACTGTACGGTATTTGTAATACCATTATGTCTTGAGATTGTAACCACCACTGGAGCTGTATTATACTGTACGAAAGTGAAATGGGGGAAAGCCCCTGTCCTGAAGTCAGCAATGTAAGAAGACTTGGCTCCCTTCCCATGTTACCTCCCACTCCAAATGGGGAAAAAGACTAAACAGAATTTTCTAATTGAAATTTGACGTGACAAGTCCTGTCTGTAGGACACTGTTCTGACCTCCTGCTCTCATAGTCTCCATATGGTTCATCAAGAACAAAGTAAATGATATTTGTGCTAGTCTCAAAAAGTCTGTATTGCCAGTGCTGTTCTCATAGGATATTGTCTGTCTTGAGATAAAGGACCCTATTTGCAGCAAGTACTTGATGTGAATAGCAGATAGCAGAAATGAGGTCTAAATCTTAACTAATGCAAGTATCACTGTACCTTGGACACATATTATGCTTGATCCCAAATTTTCTCAGTAAATGATGATAACATATTCACATTATGAAGGGAAAATAAAAATATATTTAAATTTTTATTCCTTTGTTTGCTGCTTTGACCCTGATAGATCTCAGGAATATTGTGTGGAGGTTAGAGTGTGTATAAGTACATCACATCATGTTCTGAAACATCAGTGAGCACTTTAGTCACCTAAAAATAAACTGAAAAAGCACCAGTCCAGATTGTCTAGCTCTTGTCTCTTATTTATTGAGATTTAACATTGTGCTGTTTGAGCATAGTTTAGAGGACTTCTATCCATGCTGCTTTCTGCAGGTACAGACACTTCCGATCTTTGATGGCAGGAAATTCAATGGAGGACGGGACTGCAGTGGTACGCACTAGCTGCAGCATTCCTTTTATTGATAGGCATCATAAATTGCCAGCCCAACCTAAAGTATGTGTGTGCATATTGCTAAAACAAGGCAGTTCATTCACCTCTCACTTTCTCTCAAGATTTAAGACTATATGGTAAACAGTTGTACACAGTATATCTATGGACAGAAAAATCTCTGGGGGAGGGTGCTGTTAGTAATACTGTATGCCCTCTGCCAGGGTGAATCCTGCCTTCTGGTGTGTAGAAATTTTGTTGGCATAGGGAGTTGCAACTATGCCAGTGGGGTTTTTTTAATCCACCTTTTTGAGTAGGTTACCTTACTTTTCAATTTTCTTTAATGTTTTACATGAATGATAAAATAGGACAGATAAATCCTTGGTTGATATGGGAAAAATGCCATCTGCGAAAACTTAGTTACTACTACCTGGTATTGCTATATATTTTGTGCTTGCTTATCCCAGGCAGCAGGAGGTATGACATATTCTCCCTGAAGCTGCAGTAGCACAATTGAATCTGCTGTGTAATCAATAATTTCTTAACTGTGCTGACAAATACCCATTGATTGTTTTTCCTGTGAAGACTTTCAGCCATCCTGTCCCCTTGAACAAGCTCTGCCTTGTCTGTAGTTCTATTTAATACTTTGCAGAATTGCAAATCAGAATCTTAAATATACTTATACTTGTTTGGTTCCCTACCAGAAATCAAGCTGTGACAGATTGGGGGTTCTGCTTATGTACAGCTAATGAATTCTGGTCAAAGTTAAGGAATTGCTGTATCATCAAATACCTTGGCATGTCAGAGTGAGAAAAGGCCGTGAAGGTTATTTCATATAGTTTCAAAGGCAGGGGCCATTGAGGAGGTTCATTAAATTTTAATGGTTTCCATTTAGATAGCAGCACTTTGAGACAATGACATGACAACACCTAAGTAAAACCATCCTTTTCCCAACTCTGTCCTGGCAACTAAGGTTTGGAAAAAGGCAAATTTCCAAACAGAAAACAGAAATCTGATGTTTCAGCTGTGTCATGGAAAATGGAAAACTTGTGGCTAGACTGGTGAGAGGCCTCCAGGCTCTACATAGCTGAGCCAATGGAGGAGGTATAGGTTGTGGCTTTCATAACTTGCTTCCAACAGAGACAGCTGGGTTTAGCTTAAGCAGCTGTGGAAGGTAACCTGACCTTAATCGAGCTGTCTGCATCTCATCTGGGCAGAGAAAAAGGCTCCCCCTTGTGAACCCCTCTGCCTGCACAGCTGGGATGAGGTGGGCATGGGTGGAAAAGAACAAGGAGCTGCTGAGGGCAGTAGGCTTTTCAGGTATTATGGCTAGATACAAACAGAAATACCTACCTATGGTCTGATAATCTAAGGAAAAAAAAAAAAAGAAGGTAAGAGTTTAGAAGGAATCTTAACTGCAAAGTGGATGAGCGGAGGAGAAGAACAAAAATTTGTAGCTGGTGAGGCCTCTTTATTTGAAGGACAAGTTGAAGAAACAGCCTGCAAAGGACAGACAGAATTGCTGTGTGAATGAGAGAATATACAGGACGTCTCTGCCATCCTGAGAGATAGATTCAAACTGCACTTGGAAATGTAATAAAAAAACTGAAGCATGGGGAAGCGTATGAATGATTGTACTTTTAGCCAGATTTGCATATTTCTCATGGAGAATAACATGGTAAGTAGGTGGTTTTGGAATTCTGATAATATTTGTGCATTTAATTCTTCAGTACATGTTCCTGAAGGAGTGCCTGAATAGTAAAGTCCAAATGCCCTGTGGGTTAGACATGTGGGAAAGGGTGCACATAAGGTAGAAGAAGTTTGAGAGGTGTAGCTGTAGGCAAAAGCAAAGAGGTGAGTTGTGAGGTTCCCTTTCTGGGAAGGAATGGCACAGGAAGTCTGCATCCAGGAAATAAGACAGGGAAGTCGAAACAGGAGGTGCTGCAGTTAGACTAAAAGAAGCATGAGAGCCTGCGGGTGGACAAAACCACAGTAACCTAGTGAATGACAGCTGAGAGGATCAACTAATGCTTTGATGCATGGCATTTTTAGGTAAACAGTTCAATAGTCTGGAAACTGAGTAGTATGGCATTGAAGGTTTTATGTCAATTTTCTCAGTAACACTGGAAAGAAAACATTCTTCCTGTTTTGCAAAATTAAAAAAAAAAAAAAATCATTCTCCACCAAGGCCCTGGTGAAAAACTGGCAAGGGAGAAATGAGAACTATCTGAAGAGAGATGTATCTTAATAGTTGGATTGAAGATAGAGGTTGTTGGGTAGAAACGCAGATTGAAGTGCTTGCTCTGCTGAGAGTGCATCCAAAGTGTGTGCTGTGCTTACTTGAATCATTCTAGTTGTCCCTCTGCTGTTGAAATTTGTTCTATTTAACCTGACTAGCCACATCCGAAATGGGAAAGGAGTTTTAAAGTCTAACTTACAGAACTTGCAGAGATATAGGGGATCTAGAATCAAATCTTGGATGTCTCAGAGTTGGAAGTTCAAATCCTTGGAGTTCAACAGTGGACTGTCTGGACGATTTCCTTACTGGCTTTAAAAAAAACAAAACAAAACAAAACTAAAACCAAACAAAAACCTCCCAAAAGACACAAGCAATACTCCCTCCTTCCCCCCGCCCCCAATTCCCTACCTGCCTTAGCTGTAAAAGCACTGATTTGATGTATTTTCTATATAAAAACTTTATTGTTCTAATTTGCTGAATGATTAAATGGGCGAGCATTTCATTATCTTTTTAAATTCCATGCTTATGAACACTTCCCCTGTCTACATAATACAAGATATTAATTGAAACTGTTTTTTTCATTAGGACTTTATTTGCTTTTTTTTTTTCAAAGTTCAGGGAAAGGGTAGCTACATTGAAAAACAGTTCAAGGTATTAGAATATCTATTACTGCAAACCTTTCAGTATAAGGAACATGTTTTCCTTAAATATATTCATTTCTACTGTAATTTCTGTTGCAACAAAAAGAAGGGATTGCACAGCAGTTGTGTCTGATTTCAGATTAGTCCATTTTCATCTCTGAGCTCAGGAAGGAAGCCTACAATATAATTTGATGATTTTTCATTGTTATAGGTCTTTATAATTCAAAGTGCCAATGGCAGCCTGGACATGAGTTAATATTACCTAAATATATTTCCAAAGTATCAAACTAACATTGAAGCAGATATTCTTTGCATATAGATCTGCGATTAAATTATTGCCTCCCTTTGTGGCCCTAAAATGACAGAAGGAAGGGGCCAAAAGAGAGAGGGTAGGCTATATTTGTTGCATCTGCTACACTAAAAACATACCAAAGGTGCTTGCAGGATGCTCCCATGGAGAGAACAGTGCTAGAGCAGACTGCTGTTCAAGCAATGCTTTTGCAGGTTTTGTGGATGCATTAGCAGCTTGTGGATATAAATGCTTGGCCGTACTCAACCATCAGAACAGGTATGCATTTATTCAGTGCTGTCCTGATGGTCCTTACCATGCTTCGTGTCCCATACCTTCATCCCACAAGGCTGTGGCTGCTGGCATAATGTACCTCACTGTACAGGACTTCTGGCTGTTGGGTTTTATGTGTAGCCTTATAGATGTTTTCTGTTTCCCATGGCATCATGGTAGTAAAGGCGAAAGCTGAATAGAATCATGTGTGAGCTTGGTCTAGAACCCAAACGATCAGTAGTGTCAGCACTAGGGTATAGGGGAAGAAACAGCTTTTAAGATTAAGTCAGAAAGTTTCCCATTCTCCACTGAAAACAAAAGAGATTTTTGAGAATGTAGTTGCTCGTATCGAGGTACTTAGTTATTTTTTGTGGAAAGTAAGTGAAAGCAAAACCCCTGCTAGCCTAATATTAAGACACATAGTGTTTTGCTCTGAAAGATTGTCTCCATTTTGCATTGTTTGGAGAAGAGTCTTACCATGACACTCTACCACCTACACACCCAAACCGCTGAGCTTTATGTTATCTTTAAGTTAGCTTCCCCCAATAGCTAATAGTTTTATCTTCTTAAAATCGAGCAGTCTGAAAAAGTTCCACCTTTCTGGTTTAATATTGTACTATGTTGTGGTTGAAGAGACACATGGTGCCTTCAGAGGAGATGGAAGTAAACCCATCCCGTCTGACTATCCAGTTATGGTGTTCTATTTCCTCCTTGCAGCTGGACTAAGGGTAAATTCCTCTCCTTTCAACCAACACTCACAGCTGCTTCATAGGCTGCCATGGAGATATATTTTTGCAGTGTGAGATAGTTGCTACCGTGCAGCAATTCCTGTTTGCTTTATAATAGCAGGTTTTGATTGTGAGTTCCTAGAGTCAAAGCTAAAAATAAAACCACTTCTATGCTCATATGTGAATAAAGAAGATTTTCAGTTAGGTTGAAATATTTATTAATCTACACTGAGGAACTGATTTGGAAGAAGATGAATTCTTTTTCGAAATACACCTAAATCCAATGAAAGGCTATGAATTTGAAATTATTTATAATATAAATATGATTTTATAATATAAATTATGAATTATTTTTAATCTTGTTGTTTGGACTTATCCCTGAAATTGCAGGACAGGATGCTAAGACTGTCCCAGTCAGTCAGGGTCCAAACTGTAGCTATTGTGTCATCCTGTAATCGAGGATGAATCCTGCTCCTGTGTTGAAAGTGTAAGTTTATGGCAGTTTAGGATTAATATTTTTAAACCAAAGTGGGATAATGTAATGGTCTAGGGTAGTCCTGATATTAAGTATTGCAAATATGCCTATGTATAGGTATGCTCAGTAAAATTGGGAGTCCAAGTTTGAAAGTTCCAGAAATGCATGGAACTCAAATTTCTGTATAAAAAGCTTTATTATAGTTTTGTTAAGAGTCATTAAGGGACTGTGTACCACTTGTTTTAGTGATATTGCTTTCAGCATTACTGTCTACCATTGTCAATATTTAACTTGTCTGAAAGTAAATTGTCTTGTCAAAACAGTCGTAGGAGACACAAACCAAAATAAAACAACAATTTTTTTTTTTTTTAACAGCTATCAATGCTGATTATAGTCAGAATGTAATGGAAGAGGAATTGGCAGGAGAATTCTCAAATAACAAAATTATATTAGCACGTTATTTTACCTTATTAGCATTCTCAAATTTTTATTTCTCAGTAAAAAGCTCCCTGTAAGCAATTAAATGTGAGTAGTCTGTCTTGAATCTGCTCAAATATGTAAGATTAAATAAAAAACCTTTAATGTTCCCAAACAACTTTTACTTACTCTAAGAAATAATTGAGGAGAGGTTAATTAAATGTCTAAGTAGTTGGAATCCTGTTAGAGGTGACAACCCTGGCTTCAGTTCTGCAGAATATTGTTGTGATCATTTTCTAGTATTAAACACATGTGATTTAATTAGGTGTTCTCCTCTGATTGCAGATTGTTTTAAACTTCACCACCATGGACCTTTACAAGAGCAGTCTCTGTTGGTACGACTATATTGAAGTAAGAGATGGCTACTGGAGAAAATCACCTCTGCTTGGTATGCAACTGTTGAATGCTGCACTGTCCATAGTTACCATACTCATTGAGTTCAGTGGACTTGCTTGATGTTGAACCCACAACAAACCTCTTGATTTTTAGGTGCCCAGAATGTATTTAAACTTGAGGGTGGGAAAAAACTCTAAATGGCCTCAAATAAGTTGTTTGTTTGACTTCAAGCCTCAAGCCTTCCTTTCATTGCAGCTAGCTGTTATTCAGCTGCATGTGTGGAAAGATGAAAACTACAAAATGTGCAACTTTTTGCTTTGCTTATGTGTATTGAAATATGAAGTTGCCATAGTTTTGTTCACAGAAATGGGGAAATAGTATACAGACAAATCTGTAGAGCACGTGATGGGAAATCCACAGAGCGTGTGATGAGCACATGCAGTGTGGTTGAGAGCACCCACTGTAGAGTTGTGCTTATGAGCTCTGTTGCTGTACTTTTAAAATTATGAAGTTTACTTCTATTTCTTCTTTGCATGTCCTTCCCTGCCCTTGCAGAGAAAAGACATGCAAAGCAATAATGAACTAAGTCTTAGAGTTGCAACTAATACTCAGAAAGCTGCAGCCATCCTTTTCTTGAATCAGAGGGTTGGTGGGGAGATTTCACACGCCATAATGATCTTCTCTGATTGAAACTGGGGATTTCAGAGCATAGGAAACATGAACACCTCTAACTTCTTGGGTCAGTTTTTGTTGTTGTTTTTAGAATGAAGACTAAAACTATTTGTTAGTGTCCTAACGTCCATAATTTAAAACCAGCAAAACAGAAAGGAAAGGAAGCAGATGCAGAGGACAGCTTTTTAACAGTAGTGCCTATTTTCTTGGCCTTACAAAGAACAGAAAGAAGAAACAATTCAGACCACCCAGTAATTATACTTTTCTCCTGTTCCCTTCTCTATCACCTAGACAAACAGAAATTTCACCTATGTAGGCTGAATTCAAGAGGATAATACAGTCCAGGGTCATTTGGATGTTAGTTTTTAAATCTCTTTGGTCCTTAGATACAATGAGCAGTATTACTGTGGCCTAGATTATATTCCTCTCTTAAGATTAGTACTCACTTTCCCCTTCCAAAATGCCTGGGTTTGTATGTATAGAAACAATCTATAACAATAATTTTTTTAATTGATTCCCCTAAGGTTTTATACTTAGACTTGTGAGCCTGACTGCCATGAAAAGAAGTACTGAAAGCTTTATAATAAAATCTTTGTGTATTAGGTCCTGATCTGCAGAAACACATGTGCTTAACCATAAGCGTGTGAATAGTTCCACTGAGTTGGTTATGCTACTCCTGTTTATAATGTTAAACACTTGTATAAATGTTTGCAGCGTTTGGCTTCAGAGGCGGCAGAAAATGCAGTTACTGGTTGCATGTTTTTAGGCAGGTTTTGTGGTGACAAACTGCCAGAAGTCCTCGCATCCTCTGACAGCAGGATGTGGATTGAGTTCCGCAGCAGCAGCAACTGGGTTGGGAAAGGTTTTGCAGCAATTTATGAAGGTAAGCCTCTTATAGCATTAAAAATGTCTTGATTATGGAGGAAAACTATTAACCGGATACCTTCTGCTATTTAAAAAAAAAAAACCAAAAACAAAAACCAAAACCGTCAGAAATAACCTGATATGAAATCGGTATTTTACTACTAAAAGAGACAGTAGGTGTTAGCTGACTAGACAGGACATTTTGAAACTCTTCCCATGATCAGATTTCAGATGACCTCTTTTCCAGGGATACCACTGATAATATTCATAAGCATTTTTTACCAGTCGTTTAATTAACCAAATGTGCATGTTCTTGTGCTTAGTGTGTGGAAAGATTTTTTTTTTTTGAGTACTTTCTGTTTATTCTTCAGAAAAATCTGACTAAAGTTTTCCATATGCTCTGGGATTACTTAATAGAGACACTCCCACACACTGAGTATATTAGCAAGTCAACATTCACCTGTTTAAAATAGAGCCTCTTTTCTTAAATATTGAATCTATGGTAGTAAACTGTATGATATAGTTGATATTCACAGATCTTTACATGATTACCAGTATGGACCTTGAAAAGTGCATTTACTTTTCATGAAAATATTTTTTATTTATATTAGCTGTTTCTTCAAATTCAGTGTAAACTTGAAGTGATAAACGGTAGATTAAAATGCATAGGTCATTATAAAATATGAGATTTTTCTCTCTCATTTGTCTCTTTCTAAAGGTTAGTAAATATTAATGAAGAATGTTTATTAAATATATTTCAAAGGTTAAAAAAAAGTAAAATCTGATTATTTTGACCTTTTAAATATATTCTGTAAAATGTCTAAATTCAGATTATCCATGATTCCAAAGTCTTCCTGAACATTGGAGACTTGTTTAGAGCTGCTAGAAATGCTGAATTATATTCTCTAACTGAAATACATGTAGTGGTTTAAATGGATTGTGTTTTCAATAATTTGTCCTTGGTAGACTTTTTAAGTCTTCTCCAGAATAAGCTTATCATTAATTTTAAAAAGGGAAGCATAAAATGTCAGTTTGGGCATGGGGAATAGAAAATGTCATTACTGACAATAAGAATTTTATGCTTTTATCAGCTATATGTGGAGGTGAAATCCACAAAAATGAAGGCCAGATCCAGTCTCCCAATTATCCTGATGACTACAGACCAATGAAGGAATGTGTGTGGAAAATAACAGTGTCAGAAAACTACAATGTAGGATTAACCTTTCAAGCATTTGAGGTAAAGCCTTTTAACTGATCTCAGAAAAGCATCTAGTGGATAAGTGACAGTGACATTTAAGGGAATCCTCATTAAACCTGTGCATGAATTTAAGAATTCCCTATGAAAAATAAGCTCCAGAATCCAATTCTACTCTCCACGAAACCTTCCTTTCTGCAAATATTTTCAAGAAGATTACAGGTTTTTCATGTCTTTTTATGCTATTTGAAGTAGAACATTTAACGTACTGACAATAGTCACAGGTTTAGCAAATACATAATCCAGTTCAGCAAGGCTGCTTTAATATTCTGTTAGATAATTGGGATTTTTTATCTTTGCTAAATCTTATTGTTAAAAAGGAATGTCTATCTGGAAAGAAACCACTGTGGGTTTTGGCTTCTGTTTTGAGAAGAAAGGAAAAAAAAAGAGCCTACTTAAATTCAGTTTACAAACCTTTATTTAGAGAAGGAAACCTATATTTAGAGAGGGAAGAAAAAAGCCATGGTGAGTCATACTTGCATGTCTTTAGTGTACATCACTTTGTGTATAAATTTGCTAAACAGCAGTAAACTATTGTGTAACAAAGAAAAATAATATTTCATATGTCTTTTTATGCATACTGATACACTGGCTTGAAGCTTGTAGATAAATTTAGTAACATACTTTGAGTTCACTTGTTTTATTTGAATATGCTTCAGCAGTAATGACGTGAACACTTTTTTAAAATCTAAACTTTTTGGCTTTATGGTGCACATAAATATAAACACAGGTATAGTAAATACAGATATAACTTTCAACCTGTAATTTTAGTCTTACTGACAGACTTCATAGGTATGGCACATTTTTGCTATCACTGATGAAAGGTCTGAGTATGAGATAACAAGGGCTTGGGACTTTATCAGCAATTATGAATATAAACAACAGAGTTTTAATAATTTCACAGATTCTACTCCATTTTCCCTTTTTCATATCCTGAATTAATGTTGGGTCTAGTGCAGACAAGGTCAGGTCTCCCTGCCCAAAGAGTTTTCCAAATACTATTCAGACTCTGCATGGCCTGGCTCAAGACTGCTTAACTGAGTATGTCAGTCTCTCTTTTTAAGCACTGTTGAAAATGAACAATGTTTTCAGTAACTTTATATAATTTACTGACTAGATATGGAGCTTTTCTAGTCTGCCATTGGTGCTTGGTATTTTTTAGTGTGATCCCTAGAGAAATGGCGCTATGCCTCTGCATAAGGGAGTTGCCAGAGTGTTTGATCTCCATGCAGATGCTCAGCGTTGGTTTAGATGCACGGTACATTATTGCTTGAATTGACCCCAGTTCAATATCACCTCTGGGAGAATCAAACTTCCATCTCTTCTTATCTTCCAGGACCTTTTTCTAATCACCAAATTATGGACTATTTGCAAGTGTGAAGATGGCATGTTCATGCCTCACCATATAGAAAACAATCAGAAGCAAAGGAGCAGCAAATGAGAGCACAATTTAGTAGGCTAGGGGTTAAGGCTGTAAGAAGAAATGTCTATTTTTTTCCCTCAGACTATTTAGTATTATGGCACTCTCTAGAGGTGAAACACGTGGACTGACACCTCATAAGAAGAAAGAGGAAATTGAGCAGAAGCATAGTTGAGTGCTAGTCTCAAATTAGTGCCTCTGCAAGATGTGTTTTGAAAGAAAAAAAAAAAAATTCTAACAGTAGGGACTTGAAAGGTACATACTTTTCCAGGGAGAGTCTGAGCTGTGATTCCAGAGTGGCAAGATGCCCTTGAGCACCAAATGAGGTGCCCCAGAAAGGCACAAAACTTCTGTTATATCTGTCCTCGCAGCATTTCTTACTGGCTCGTCCACAGGGCTCCCCACTGAGAGTGAGAGTTGCTTTGGAAACCACTCTCAAGTGCCTTGCCTAGACATTCACCATTGGGTCTGATTTCCATTTCAGGTCCAAGCGCCTGAACGTAGGTGTTCTGGTTTTTGGTACGAAGTCCCTCTCTGGACTGAATCCTTGGTGCACTGCCCAGTAAAACAAAAAGTTGTTTAAGAATCATAGTTCTTCGTGCCAGCTGAGATCAAAAAAAGTAAATGTCAGGCCAAAGAGTTATTGCAGCGTGTTTGTGAGAAAATTACTTCTCTGTCGTTTGAAAGGTACAGTTAAGTAAGAGGAATTCTCATTATCCATATGTAATGCTAGAAAAAATAACTGTATAAATAACCTTCACTTTGAAATGAAAGCACTAGGGAAGCTGAGAATTTCAAACTGTATCAATGAGTCATCTTGTTTTGCCTGCTGCGGGCAGTGCATTTTCCACTGAGTGTGGGATTACCCTTTCTTATTTGGGTGCCTGATGGGCAGCCACACTTTCCAGTATCTAGATGGCAGCAGGGATGTTGGGACTGGTAACTCCATCTTTTTGCTTCATTGTTATAACCACCTTTATTACATTTTTCTTTGAAAATTAGCAGTCCTTGTATTTATTTTTTTTTAAAGAACTTCTGTTGGCACACGGTCTTACCAGCTAAGACAATCCAGAGAGTTTGTAGAGCTGAGCCATATTAATCTTCCTCATTTGAGTGGCCCTCTTAATCTTTGTGCAGATAGTGTTCATTTAAATTATTTTTATTTAAGTCAGGGAATAAAATTTATCTGATCTTCTGATTCCACTAGGCATATATCCCACCTTTTATGACTGAAGTCTGTGACCTGAGTCAGATATGTTTACCTGTACTGGAATTTGACTCCATCAACAAATAAATTAATAATGACAAGAAGTAATTGGGAGCTTTCTCCTGAAATATCATGCCTCCCAGATTTGCTCTTCAAATCCTCTTCTCTTCCTTTTTTTTTTTTAATATATATATATTTTTTCTGTTGGGGGAGTGCTACAAAACAAAGGTAGTCTGGAATTTTTAACCAAACATATTTTAGTCTAAAGTAATTGTTTTTTTCAAAACTGAAACAATGTACAAGGAATTTTCTTTTGAGAATGGATGTTGAGAATGTCTCTGGCTTTCCATTTCACCAGGAGATTTCTTAGTGTTTTCCTGTCCTTATGTACCTGTCTTAGGAATTTTTCTGGCATTTTCTCAACGTAGTTCTCTAATGCCACTCAAATCCTGTGTTTGCTCCAAGGCCTTCAGGAGCTGATAGTATCTTTTATTCTCCTATAAGCAGTACATTTTTCTGTAAAACCTATTTATTTATGCATTTTTACATTTGCTAACATTTTGCATATTTCTCCTCATCCACATGTAATATCAATCTTGTGAAATTTTAATGCTCCAGTAAATAAGGTTTGCAGGATCAGCCCAGTTACAGCTAAACTCACTGGAAGTCCTTTCATTAACTTCAGGAGATTTTCTACACTTGTAGTAGGAAGAATAAGAACTATTGCAAGTGTAATAGATCCTTGTATGGCAGTGTTCCCAGATGACAGTACCATGACATCTTAAAAACTGAGGTACAGATAAGCAATGCACATTTTGTACTAGTTCTTTTTCATTGGTTACCAAGCACCTTAACACCGGTTACCATTTCTCAAAACCACAATATTTATCTGTTAGTTTATATATAGGTGTAACAATTTAATCACTTAATATAATAATATTGATAATAATAATGGCATCACTCGCAGTAGTAGTACACTAAAAATAAATTAATATGGTAGAATGACCACCTTTCGAATTGTTTTATTGAAAATCAATAGCACTTTGTAAGTTGTTTGGTCTTTATAGTCTTAGGAAGTTTAGCAACTTACTGTGATACAAAATGTATTTTTAGCTGTTGTCTTCTGCCAAAAATAGAGTGATTCTCAGAAAAGAAACTAACAATTCACCTCAAAGGGAATTTGGTACGTGTAACTCAGAGCTGCACATGGCCTGTGAAAAATCATAATTTCCATATTGTCCCATAGAACATGGAAACGTGGAAAAAACAGATGTTAATTAAAAGTCTTGAGTAGTGAAATGACCACAGACGTGTGGGGAAAATACACAATTTCTTCATTGATATTAGTAGGCTTTGGACCAGGTCACTTTTTTCTACATCAAAGTGCAATATGATTTTTACTGAGATAACAAGGCAGACTTTGTTTCAGATTGGAATATGATTTCCTGTGTTTAAACTTTATTATTTAGATTAATGAAAATTTGGAATCATTAATACAGCGTCAAAAATTTATCAGTGCTCAGGTAGACACATGTCTGACCACGTTAGTTGCAAACATACACTTGCCATTGAAGTCAACAATAGGTGGTTGCATCCCAGATCTTCATGACTTTTCTCACTCATTTCCCAAACTTTGGCCCAAAGCAATTCCTGAGCAAACAGCTAAGAAATTACAGTAAATGGCAATATGGATTGTGCCAGAGAAGTGAGTGGGAGAAAATTACGTATGTAAATGCTTGAAGAATTGGAAAGTTGGAAAGAAGACAGACAAATTTTGTGTGTGCCATATTTTGATGCCATTAAAATGAAATAAAATCAAACGGTCCCTTCCCCCAATTTTTCCTCTTACATAAAAGAAACAGAAATCCTAATGTGCTAAATGAAAGCTCCTTAGTCTGTGGTGGTTACTGAGCTTAGTGTTGGTTATAATGCACAATTAGAGCAGAGTGCCAGCAGCCACTTGTATTAACTGTGCAGCTTACGGGCAAGAAAAACTCTGTCTGGAGATAAGATGTGGATTTTTCTAGGTTTGGTTTGGCTTTGAATTGTCATTTTAACAGAACTTGGATGTGCTGAATTAAATTTGAGGCTTCTCCAACCCCTTCACCCTGACTGTGGTCCCACCCCCCATCCCCCCAACCCTACCTCACAATTCAGCCACTTAGCTGAACAATAGCTTTCTTAGTGGAATTATTTTTGAATGCTTGGATTTAGTTAATTCTTTTGTAACTAAGATGCTATATTGCTTGAGTAACGTGAAGTAATCCTGCAGTAAAATGACCCAGATAAGAGGGCTTTTAATTCTGTTAGGAAAGATACTCTCTCAATAAAGACAGGCACCATAAATTATCTAGGCTCAGGATAGGATCATATTTGGGCTGCTACTGCTTTCTTCTTTCGTGCAATTCCCACTCTGACTCTGCAAATACTATTATGTAAAGAGCACAAGGCTTGCTACCCAAGTAGAAATGCACACATGTCCTCTCACATATTAGTCTATGTCTGGATGTCATCCAGCAGGACGTTTAAATGAGAGGGACATTTTCAGTTGTTCTAGTTTCAGTAGGTTTCTCCATCAGTACGGCAACTATTCACTCATTGATCCAGAAAGTCAAAAGAAGACAACTGAAATTAGGAATTGTGCAACAGAAGCCAGGCACTTCAGCTGCAGAAAAATAATGATGATTTTTTTTTTCTCATCTGTTCTATTGGCTACTTAAGAGCTGATAATTTTAGAAGTGTGTTTGGATCTAATTCTAGAGATGCCCCAAACTCTTAATGCACTGTAATTTTTTACAGTTACCCTGCAACATCAGTGGGTAGCGACAAAGATAAAATTTTGCACTGTGTTGAGGATAAAGGAAGAAGATAATATATTGATCACCACCTGAAATAGCACAGGTTGATAGTGTCTAAAAAATCTTATTCATATTAATCAAAATTGAGCTTTTTAATATTTCAAAACCAACTAATATTTCTGACCTGTTTAGTTGTTGAACCATTAATCTTGTATACTTAAGTGTACATGAGAAAAGAGGACTATACTTGAACTCAGAGGAGGAATTTGACAGAACATTAGGAAGCTTAGAGGTGAGCGTGTCTTTTTAGTTACTTTTTTCCAGTTAGACTGTTGTGTCCCGTGTAACATCTTAACAATTTTTTCTTGTAGAAAACAAGTATAGTTAAAAACAGTCCAGTGATGCTTGTCCATCTTCCTGATGTTTGAACCCTAAACAGAGAACCCTAACCTTAACTTTGAAAAATTTCTATTCTGTTTATTATCTGATTGATATTTGATATTTATGGTGAAGTTCAAATAGGTCACTTTAAAAACAATTTTTTACAGATTGAAAGACATGATAACTGTGCATATGACTACTTGGAAATTCGAGATGGAACGAATGAGAACAGTCCTTTAATTGGTCACTTTTGTGGCTATGACAAGCCAGAAGACATTAGATCTACCTCTAATACCCTGTGGATGAAGTTTGTCTCTGATGGAACTGTTAACAAAGCAGGGTTTGCAGCTAACTTTTTTAAAGGTAAATGTTAAAGCATATTTTGGGAGCTGTGAACTGCTTATCACTTTTTTTGTACTAGAGAAATTATGACAGAATATTAAACATATTTCTCAAACTATTTTTACTAATATCAGTTCTGTACTGTCTCCAGCATATTTTTTACCTTGGCATACAACTTTATCAAAACAAAACAGCAGAGGTATTTGAATCTCCTTGTAAAGTATGTCCAAAGAATGAAGGAACATATTAAGTGCAACTTCCTACTCTCCTCAGGTTCAAATAACCATCTTAGTTCTGAAACATCTTTGAAACATATCTAATCTTGTTAAAAAACGGCTTTTTTGACATTGTGTTAACAAATATGAAGTTAAATATTATAATCACAAATGGGTCTTTTCTGTTAAGGTGTTTTTCTTTTGTCTAAATGTTGTGGTTTTTCTAACCCATTTGTTGCATTAAGCTGCTTTATCAATTTTATTACTTTCTCTGAGCAAGGAAAAAAAACCAAACCAGCTGAGAAATCATAGTGACCAACGGCCTCACAGTCTTCCTCCAGTTTTAGGGTGTGTGCATGTGTGCGTGTGATACAACTGCAGCTATGCCTGTAGCATTTGGTGCATGGGGAGTGTGGAATTCCTACCCTGTGCTGCCCATGGCACAGTTAAAGCCACTAGCAGTGGTGTGGCCATGGTGACACCCGAAATACAGGTCAGGCCACCAGGAGAACCTTTTTGTTCTTTTGAAAAGCCAGAAGCTGGGGCTTTTCTTACTCTAACTGTTAGTTTTCACTGTAGACAATCATAACCTTGAAGGCTGTAGACATGAGAGTGGGAGCTGGTTTATTCCTAAGAAATTACTTGTCCTCCTGTAAGGAAAAAAAATTTCAACGTCTGACGAATATTTTAACAATGAATCTCGTGGGTATACTTCAGAGCTGGTAGAGATAACACATTATTCCTTTCCCTCCCCCATCCCTGATGCATCTTGTTCCCTTTAATATCAGTAGAATGAAAACCTGGGATTTGAGGATTCTGTTAATCTGTTTTTGAGTATGAATTCGGGATAATGCACAAATTGATTCCGTGGGAGATAAAGTGCCCTTCAAGTGACCCTGCTGTGGATTTTCAATCTTTCTTTCAATACTTTATACAACCTTTAGATTACGGCTGCCTGAATTATTGTATGCTGCCCACAAAGTGCTTATAAATTAGGACTGCAGCTGTCAGTAGGTATTGTTGTAAAAAAACCCACCCAAACCCCACAAAGGACAAATTTTTATTTTCTCCATTGCAGGTCTCTTTAGCATTTGAAAATCCTCTAGTCAGCAACCAGAGTGTATTATGTAGTGTACCTTATAATAGCATGCATACAGCTTTCTGGGTTAATATCGATCCAGCAATTACAGCTGAGGAAGGTAATTATTTAACACATTTTTGCATTCTTCCCTGTCTTGGCAGAGGAAGATGAATGTGCCAAACCTGACAATGGTGGCTGTGAGCAGCGCTGTGTAAATACTCTGGGCAGTTACCAGTGCGCCTGTGATCCTGGCTATGAACTTGGTCCTGACAAAAAGAGTTGTGAAGGTACAGTGCGTTGCTGTGTTATGGGCTCTTAAAGCTCACAGAGTGCCATCGCTTGAATGAAATGCTACACCTTTCATATGCTCTGTCCTAGCAGTGCGAGATCTGTGGAACCCAACCTGGAGAACCAGTGCTCCCTTTTAAGTAGTGGTGCCAGAGTAATGTCTGTCCACAGCAGTCATGTTCATCCGATGTCTGTCACTAATTTAGCTTTACAGGTTTTGCTGTTAGTCGATCAGGAATGATGCAAAGCAGGACTTTGTACCTTCCCAAACCACTTCTTACATTATTCATACTCATTAAAGTCAAGTCTCCCACCATGCATAGGGAGACAATTATCAGCAGCGCAATGTGCCACTGTCTCAGAATTGGAGTATTTAACTCTGACCACCTCTGGCTGGGGTGTGCCTGGGAAGCTGGCAGGTTTGAAGAGCAGGATCCTTTATTCTAGCTCAAAGCTCACAGAAATCCTCCCCACTCCCAGTCCGATTGTGGACTTTTCTTGCTGGAAACAAATTCTACTTTCCAGGGTGAGAAAAGCGTGTTCAAATAATCATTTGGAGAAATAAAAACCTGATAAGTGGAAGCCCTTGTAAACATAGGATTGGACTGAGATAAGCTTTTGCATTCTATACATATTTCATATCAAAGGAAAGAAGCAAAAGCTTTTCATCATTATGCACCAATTATTGTTTCGGTTTTTATTCATAAACACCAATAAATTCAGGGATAGCACAAATTATTCTTATCTCAGTTCATCTGTTTGTTTGAGTAGTGAATGGAGTTTGAAAACTGGAGTGCTCAGAGTTATGGTTTTCTTCTGACCCGATTCACTGCTCTCTCTTTTTTCCAATTTCCTGGCTTTAATTCATGATTTGTCACACTTTGGGGTCATTCTGCTTAGTTTCTTTGCACTTTTGTTCTTTAGCTTTTGGTTCTATGGGGTTGGTTTTGTTTGTTTGTTTGGTGTGTGTGTGTTTGTGTGAGGTGGTGATAGTCCTAGACTGCAGGCATGTTAGATTGTGGCTCTCATCAAGCTGGTTGGTTTTTCAGTTGTTGTATCCCTCCCTGCCCCCAACTTTAATAGTGAGCACATTGGAAAACCAATTTATTTAGATGTCTGTGTATTAGGCAGTATGCAGAAAGTGAGGTTAATCTAAGGGGGGCCATGAAGACAGAGGTTTGATATCTGGGCCTTTAATCATAAGCCCAAATTTATGTAGGGAATTTGGTTTAGTCTGCCTGCTGACCTGAGTCAGAATGTTAGGGAAGATTACCAGTCTTTCAGAAAACTCTTCCCGCTGCCTCTGAAAAATAAAGAAAGAATACATCCCCAGCACCCAAACAGAAAAGCAACTCTGGTAAAAGGAGCAGTCACTCAAAGTAGTGCAGTGCAGCATGGAGCAAAAACCCTGGGCTATCCCTAAAAGTATATATGCATTTGTTCCACATGATGTAGCACTCACTGTAGATACTGCTTGGGACTGCTGAATTAAAATCTCTGTGTACTCACAGTGAGCATTACATCCTAGTTATAGTTTGGGAATTTGAGGGGTGATCTAGCTGTATTAATTCACACATGATGCCAGAGCAGAAGCTTCTAACTCAGAAACTCTGCCCAATGCTTCACTGCAGTGTTGACATGCACAGAAAATTGCTTCATAGTCATCCAATTCAAATCTCCCCCGCTGGCAGCATATTAGAAAGCTTTAAGTTTTTTTTTTTTTTTCCCAGTATTTCCACATTTCCTACCATTGCCTCAAGGAACAATGGAGTGACATTGAAAAGCAGAAATTGAAAACTAGCAGTAGTTGTCCTGACCCAGACTAGATCATTTGGGGGTACAGCTTGTGTCATCTGAGTGCAGCCTCTAAACCTGTGCCTGTTTTTTTTTTTTTTTTTACACACTGGGGTGTGACCCAGGGTGTTAGTCCCCCCACCCCAGTCAGATCCTTTACATGTATACCAAGAAGTCTTCAGCATGGAAAGCCTGGTGCCAGGAGGAAGACTGGTATGTGTCTGAGTTGGCCAAATGAGCCCTGACACAGAAACTGGAGAGTTCTCCCAGGTGTGTTAGATGAAGGAGATGTAGTGTGTGAGACCATCAGCTAGACAGGAATAGCCATTTTTTAAAGCATTCAGCGTTAGCACAGAACAGTTGGAAGAAGGTGGAGCTTTCCCCCACCAGCTCTTTAGAAACAGATTTGTGGATGATTTCCAGTGCTGTCACAGTGCTGTAATGGTATCAGTGCTGCAGAGTGTGATCGAGAACCACTGCAAATCCCATTACTTTCCTTTTAAAAAATAAATAAATAAATAAATTTCCACAGGTGGAAAAGATTAATGTGTTTATCCTTTGCTATCTGAACTGCATCCACAAACATAGTAGAGTATTGTTCTGTTATATGGAGGTGACTATTCAGCATATATTTGGAAATAATAGGTTTTTTTCTCTGTTACTTGAACATCCATACTTCAGCAAAAGTAATTGTGACTGAAGAGTACGTGACTGCTATTCCAAAGAAGTGACCCTATCTAGTAGGTTATGGGAGGCATATACAGCTATATAAGCTGAGACAGGTAGGGCTGATTCTGGATCAATAATTAAGGAGAGAAGCTGGGGGAATGCGAGGCGCATCTTAAGTAGTCCGTCTGTCAGAAGAGAGGTGGTCAAGGTCCTGGGGAGGGTGGTGAGGTCAGAGGACTTGCATGGGAAAGGCTGTGAGAGAATAACCAGAGTCTCTGGAGGGAAGGGAAAAGAATGAATATGATAACGCCTTGTGTAGTCCTGAAACTTATCTCTGTCCGCAAACCTGCAAGCTGTTCAAGATAGGGGCTGTCTCTTTCTCTTTGTTTGCACCAAGCATGATAAAACAAGATTCTGATTAGTCTGTCTGGGCATTACAGCAGTATAAGTAATGAAAGGACTGAATCTTCTCAGTGTGCTTCTGTTTATAGTAAAACACAGTTTCAGTCAAGAAACGATGCTCTCCCTTTTAATTTTACAGCTGCTTGCGGAGGACTCCTGACAAAGCTAAATGGGACTATAACCACACCAGGGTGGCCCAAAGAGTATCCTCCAAACAAAAACTGTGTGTGGCAGGTGGTTGCCCCAACGCAATACCGAATCTCAATGAAGTTTGAGTTTTTTGAGTTAGAAGGGAATGAAGTAAGTAACCGTGAACAGAGCTGCACAGTCTGTTACACACTAAACAGTTTCATGAGCGTTCAAAAATAGATATTGTCTTATAAAACCCTTGCTGACCTTTCATACACTGACAATAACCATAGATATTCTTGTTTTCGTTTTGGGACCGTTTCTGGATTCTTTCAAAACAAACATGGAGAGAATAGCTCTCTTTTACATATCATCTAAATGTATAAGTATTACAAGAAATTTAAAAGAAATGTTCTCTGTTGAGTCTCAGCTGACTTTTTTTTATCAACAAAGTAAAACAGAGCAAATGGCTGAGACATATTGGAAAGAATTCAAGTGAAGAAAATCTGTAGAAACCAAATCATCTTTACAGGCAATGACTACAAAGAATACACATAAGCTGGGGTTAGTGACGGAGTGAGGAAGCATTTAAATCATTTACAAGTATCTCATGGGGGGAATATTTTAAAAGGAGCAGTACCAGAAATAAGGCACAATAGAACAACAGCAGTGTTTGAGCTGGGCAGCCCTTGGAGGCATGGGGGATCTTGTCCCCAGGTTGGGGAGAGGGGCAGGGCAGAGCTCTCCATGTGGTAAGGGCTGCTCCCTATAGCTTTAAACAAAGTGGTGGGGCTTGCAGTGTTTTTTGGGTGCAAATCAGTAAAATACGGGTTTCAACATTAACTTTTCAGCCTCTGTTCTGCTTCCTGGACACTTCTCTGACATATCATTGAGTTGCCATGCTCTAGACATGATGTGCTGTAGCCATCAAGTTTATCTGGATATTCTTCACGCGGCGTTAAGAACCCAAATCCTAGGACATTATTTCTGACTAAATGAATTTGTAGCAACATATTTGATATGAGGATGGGCCATGTTTTGGGTATGAGATCTGAAGTGGCAAAGGCTGGAGTTTAATTTATAACTAAGAAACAAGTCGGACATGGTTTCTCCAAAATATCTCAAAATTATTTGCAGAGGAAGCAATGTGAGATTTTTATTTATTTTTTTTAAATAATTTGGGGTGGGTTCTAAAGTCCATGGAATTCCAGCTTTTAATGATTTACATGTTACACTCATGTCCTGTTATCATTATTACAAGAACTGCAAAAAAGCGTGATAAAAACTTACAAATCCCAAAGATTTAAATTTAATTACCACTTGAAAAAATCATAAAACATTTTTCCTGCACTTTCTTGTACTTAAGCCAGATTTGCAAGGAAGACATCTGGGGTGTAATGAAGTTAAAACAGTTTTCTAAGGTCATACAAGACACAGAACTTAAGCAGATATGAAAAATACATACATAAAGTTTTTCAACATTTAGAACTTTGGCTTGATCCTCTCCTGTGCTACTAAATCTCAGCTTTATACTATTAAATAGTAGTTCTAAGAATGGTACCTGTGAAAATCAGAAGAAACATAATATCTGGAACATTCTAATATATTGTCTGAGTGCAGGCATAAAATGTATACATTTAGCAAATGTTCTAAATTTTTTTGTTGTTGTTATAGGAGCTGCATTTAGGACCAAGTTTAACATGTCTTTTCAAATATTACAATTTTAATATTTTACAATTACATTTTACAATTTTAATTTTACATTTAACTTGTAACATTTTTTAAAATATAGTCTAGTATGAAGAAAGATAGACCTATCTGAAATTACATTTCATTTCTAATCTAAAGCTATGAAACCATCAAAACTCACCAATATATTGCTGAAATTGCTGGGACTTCTTAATGTTGCGAGCTATATTTGAAAATCACATGCATAAATATGAATTTATCTTACAATTAATATAAATCAGCATGTGGCAGTAACTCAAGTTTTATGAATCTTTGTGTTCTTTATATTGTGTAAAAGTAGTTTCAACTGAATTAGTGGCTTTACAACTCTGCAACATATGAAAATTGTTCCAGTAACAATGAAGATTTAATCTACATCTAGTATGTATTATATTAAAAACAACTGGAAATGTTGACAATCATTTAATATTTCATAGGGAGAGGGAGCAACAAGGCCAAAACATCCTTTTCTGTAGTTCCACTGCAGCTCCCCTGACATTTCTTTTTTGACTAGAAATTATGATTTATCAAATACAACTTGGATTTAATGGACAATCTAAGCTCTGTATGAATCCTTCTGGCCACTGTTTTCTCTTAAGCTATTAATTGCAGACACCTGGGACATTTTTGATTAAATGATTGATAGTTGAGCCTAAGAAGCTTAGAAGTTTTTGGGTGGAAAGCTTTAGGTTGACCAAGGGATTATGCATTGAAAGTATTATCACGAGTAGTAGGCCTTGCATAAGGCTTTTTTATCACATTATTTTACTATATTTTTAACCATTTAATGAAAATGAATGCATCAGCCTTCCAAATTATAGCTATGCTACTGTTAAAGAAAGCTGTATGGTTTAAATAGTGCAGATTTATATATTTGTAAATAAATGAATATGTCTTAAATACATTATGGTAAAAACTTATCTTGTAAGTTTCTAAGTGAAAATCAATAATTTTTAAAAAATCTATGAAATGCAAGCAGTAGAAGGTTTGTAGGTTCTGGGTATGTGGTTTATAGCACAAAGGTATGATTTTGGGGGGTGAATATTTCTAGAGTTTAGTCTAATGTCACTGGAATTTTTACTTTTTAGATTAAATAGAAACGCTACTAAGTATCTTGAAATTTAGATACTAAACACAGATTAGTATCTATCAAAATATAGTTTTGAATGTAATGCATAGTATAGCTATGCCTCAATGACCTTAAAATATTCTTACACAAAATCAGTGAAATTTTGCAAGCATTTACAAATGTTTTCAGAGTCAGGGAAAAGTGAAAAAAGAAATCATTAATCTATTATTAAGCAGCATATACCAATCAGCGTTCTTGTACTTGTAAACAACTTCATGCTTTTCTTTTGGCTGGCCAAAAAAAAAAATTTTCTTTCTTTTCTCAGGTTTGCAAATATGATTATGTGGAGATTCGTAGTGGCCTTTCTTCTGATTCTAAACTACATGGTAAATTCTGCGGTACAGAAGTGCCTGAAGTTATCACCTCTCAGTACAACAACATGCGAATTGAGTTCAGATCTGACAACACTGTGTCAAAAAAAGGCTTCAAGGCACACTTCTTCTCAGGTATAGAAAATTACTCTTGTGTACCTGTGAGTGCCTCTGAGCATACGCTGACTAGGTGGAGTGAATACTATATTTTTGGTATGAAAGTGAGTGGCCTTTTCTGTTATAGTTTTCCTGGTAGCTTTGAATTTGTTTTATTTATACAAACATAAACCACTCTCCTGTCTTAAAATACTGTTCTGAATTCTGATGTCTGTAGAAAATATATGGAATGCATATACATATATATTAAATAACAGCAGAGGTATATAAACTTAGAGATATTGAGGAAAAAGCAAATTTACTAAGTGTTCCTAAATTTCAATTAGATTTCTTTTATCCCAAGTTTTGTTGCTATTTTTTCAAATACCAGTTGTACTGTGATATGAATTACGTACTGTGTACACTTGTATTTTTTTTGACTCAGGTTTCTTAATATATTGCATTAGTTATGATATTACCACTTTGTGCTACAACATTTGTTTAACATTATGGGTACTTTCTTGCCAAATTTTGCACTTCTTAATGTTTTGCAGAAGAACAGAGTTTAAGAACTTGCTTTTGCAAAAATATTAGTTAGTTATGAGCGTAATTGCACTGAGGCAGATCAGAGCGATGGAAGTTTATATCATCTGGGAACATGTATTGTTGAATAAAGATAGACATGAGTGAAGCTGAAGATGTGAGGAAATATTTGCACAAGAGTGGTCTCTGCAGTTAACCATTGAGACTAGATTATAATAATCTAGCTGTGGCAGGATACCACCTGGTGTTAGTAGTGGAATTTTGCTTAGTGTTTTTCTTGTGTGTTTACACACACACATATGCATAGGTATTTTATCTCATGTAAAACAAAACAACAAAACAGGCCCTTCCACCCACCTCCCCAAGCTGGAAGTCATCCAGAAGCATTTGGAATTTGAATTCTGCCCCAAGTTTTTTGACAGCTGTTAAAAATCTGAGTCTGGAGAATCCTGATTATGTTTAGCATGTAGCAAAATGCATTACCAGACACTGTTATTAGCATTCGTTTGCTAAAATATTTTATCAAAGTTAAAATGAAATGGTATTTCGTTGGTTAGCTTTAATAACTGATAACTTAACTATGACCAAGTAATAAGAATCGGTATATTGTATAAGTGATGTGGTTTGGAAATTGTCAAGACAAACAGTTTAGACTTTCAATGTTTTCTCATTATGACCGCTTTGATGTTTTTCTTAAGCAATTATGAAAGATGAAAAAAAAGTGTTTCACCTCATACAGGGAAATTAACAAACATTTTACATCCTCCAAAACATATTATTTTTTCTAGTAATCACATTTCTGTGGTCATAGTCTTTCACATTCATCTTTACATATAGTAGCATGTTTTACTTTTAAATTTATCTTTTACATTAGCAAGAAGCTTTCAAAGTTTACTCAGTATTTGTAGTAAATACCTATATGCACATAACAGAGCTTCCTCCAAGAAACACTTACACAACTAGTCATTTCATGTTGGCCTAGTAGTGTCAGCAGGAATTGTCACATATTTTGACTTTTTTCAAGAGTAAGTATTGACATGTTCCAGTTCTAAGAATGCTCTGCAAATTAAGTTTGTTACATATTTTCAGGATCTATAAAGCTGTGTCAGGTAAGATCGGCAATAATAGTTGTGCAGTTTGTAAGCTCTGTAAGTCAGAAGTTCTGTTTTGTGGACGTGCTGAACATTTATATGTTTATAGTCAGTTAAATTTTGGTTTTCTTTAAAGTGATAGTAAATTTTCACAGTTTTGTTTATTTATTTATTTAAGTGATTGTTTAAATAAGCTGTTAACATTCTGAAGTCTAGGAAGAAATCAGGCCAATGCTGTATGTTGGGGAAAGACTGGGCTATAATTCATGGAGTTATGGAAGTTGTATCAGCAGGAGGTTGTAATCATTTGGAATCATTATCTCCCTTGTGTTTTTCACTTCTGAATGAAATGTGTCCCCTCCCAGGTAAAAACAGCTTTTTCCTGGTAATTTAAAAAAGATAAGTTTTAAATTACTCCATTGATCACTGGAATAAGTTCATTAGCCAGGGATACATCTGAGCTAATGTGGTTTTTTTAATGAATAGAAATGCATTATGTGTCCTGGATATAGAATATATCTAATCCCCTTCAAAGAAAGATAGTTTGCAAATAATCTTTAAGTGTGTAAGTATATAAATTTAGTGAATGCTTCATAACACATTTCTGCCATAATCTCGTCTCTCATTTCATACAAGTTTGGATAATTTGTATTTTATTTTTATTCTTTCTGAATTCTCTTTCAGCTGTTACCATTTCTAGCAGATTCTATTCTTCTATGTTATCTGGCTTTCCCCGTTTGACAGTATTTCCTGATCAAAACAGAAACTTCGTAATGCTTGAGACAAATCAAACTTCTGAACTTAAAGTATCTAACAAGAGGTTGTCATCCCTGAATATAATTCATCAGACAAAACTCTTATGGCTGTCAGAAAACACTGTTTACTGTCTTACCCCTGAATTCCTTAATATGGACATAATATGCTATTGGTCTGTCAATGAAGAACGAACTTGAGACTTCAAGTATTTTGACTTCTGGGAGTTGATAGCTGATCACTGATCACTGTTCAGCTGATGTAGTGGTTTTGGTTTGGTTTTTTTTTTTCCTATTTATATTCTTGTGTTCAGAATACAATACTTTCAGAATTATATCTGTGGAGAAATACTTAATGCTAGCATCTAAGATACTTGCTGGAAGGCATTTAACACTTTTATTAATTAAATCACAATAGAATGTGTAAGCATTTAGTTATAAAGACATACATCATGAAAAAAAATCAGTAATGAGTAAAACACTGCATCTTGCAGTCTATTCACCAGTAAAGGGCATATGCAATGCTCAGCAAAAGAGACAGGTGGGTAAGTCAGATTAGTTTGAAGATTAGGAACTGTAATGTGTTCCTCAAGCACAGCCAAAGAACTTTTTTTTTTTTTTTTTTTTTTTTGGCAACTCTTTTGGTGGTGATTTCTGCAGCCACAGCTACAGTTGAGAAAGCATGGCCCAACTCCAGCTCAGATGACAGAAAGCAGTTTTTGGGTGGTTGGAACCCACTGTGATAAACTGTGAAAGCAAACAGTGACATAGGGCAACAGATGACCTGTGTTAGGAAGGTATTTATGTTGATATAAGACAACATGTAATTACATTTTTGGCTGTAAAATGGTGTTAACAGCCAGACAGGTGCTACTGGAAAGTGAGAAAAACTTTTTTTTCAACATTCTGTAAAATTTACATTTGATGGGACAGTTCTGAAGAAAGCTCAGTTGGGAGCCGTTGCAGGGATCTAACTAATCTCTGGAGACATTCGTGTATATTTATAATCAAGTTTATAAAGAGAAGAAACTAGGGAGTCATGATATATTAATTTTTTTAAAACTTTTATTAAAACTTTTTGGAATTGGATATTTGGCTTCTAAACTAAAATCTTCCAGTAATTAGGGTTTTATTCTTTCTCCCTTTCTCTTTCTTCTGTCCTCCTCTCTCTCTCTTCTGCTTTTGTTACAAGACAGTGACCTATTGCAGTCTGCTGGGCCCATAAGACTGGAGGAGTGTAAAATAACTTCATGAATTTACTCTAGGCAGGAAAAAAGATAACAATAATATATATTAAAAAAAATAATTCCGTGATGTTTCTTAGAAGATAGCCTAAGGATTTCTTTAAATAAGTCCTTGTGTAGTGGTATGATTAATACCCAGTGATACTATGTCACTAAACTGCTTCCAGTTATCATAGGTTTTAGAGTTACTTCAGTGTTTTAAATAAACATGATTCTTTGCATGACCGTTCAAAACATACATGGTGTTTGATGTAATATAGAAATGAGGTTTGTGGGGACATTTTTTCTTGGGTGATGATTCATTGAGCAGTTAAAAAGAGAAAGCTAGAATGTTTCTAGCCTTGAGCAAATTTGTTTTGGAGCACAAACTCATTTCTGGTGCCATCCTGGTACATTTTTTTCCACAGACAAGAAAGCTGCCTGCAAAGAGAAAATTTTTGTTTTTGCATCTTGCAAGGACTTGATACAGGTCCCTTCAGGCCGAGTACGTATTATTCACAGACTGGTGGCCTCTGAGGGTCTCAGAGGTACGACCATTTGTCCTCTGAATGATTCAATCTAACATTTTGTTGCGAATGGATCTTTCCCTGTTCTGAGTACTGAAATGAGAAAAGAAAGAAAGTATCCATTCAAAACTGGGAGACTCATTTCCATCTGTCAGCATAACAAATGGCTTTGTTTTTATATGGCAAAACATTTGTTCCTATAACTAATACAGACTAATTTTTTTTCATGAATTTTGAAACTGGGCAATCAATTTGACAGAAAGTCTGTTCCGAATTATGAAGTGTGAGGAAGGCTCGTTCAACAGTTGCATCCTTGATTAACCATGTACAAGTAATTACTGTAGTTCAAATGTGTTCCAAAGCTTCTCCTTTCTACCTTCTGTCCATTGTTATATCTCTGAGGAGGTCCAACACAGGACTGTTCGCTTATGCACTCGTCTCTAAAGAGATTATTTTACAGAATATAAGCTTATTTAATGTTAAAATACTTTTCAGTATTTTCACGCAGTTTGGTAGAAGATGAAAATGGACAGGGCTTTTATTTAGAATTTGTGTACCTACTCAGTACTCAAAAGCCTAACTTGAATGCATTTTGAGCTTGCCTTCCATTTGTTTTGTTATTTTGGTAGAAAACTACAAACTAATGCTTAGGAGGGGAAATATTGAAGAGTTTTGTTCATGTTACATCTAATTTCTGATTTGCTTGTTACTATTCTTTACTTGCAACATGGAATTAATTTATGATAGTGCTTGCTTTTGCAAAGATGAAAGATTATAATTTTTGTTTGAAATTAAATAGATTTACTACCTCAGTTTGGGACTTGCATTGCAGGGTGCATGAACAGTGTATTGTAGAGCTTTTATGCTTCTTTCATCATCAAAATGACAACTAGTATAAGCCTTTGGATCTACGATTCTGGGAGCTACCTATGTTTTCGACTGTTTCTTAATCTTCAAATCTGTTGACATGTGCAGAAATCTTCCAAAAACTTTCAGTGCAAAGAGATTTGAGATTTACAGGACAAAATGCAGTGGATGCTTGGGCTTGACTTGCAGAATTTATCTATAAATGTACATTATTATCATGTATTATAAGTAGAAGCTGATTTTTATAGAAAGACCTGCAAGTCAATGGGTCAAGTGTTGCATACGTTTTGGCAGATAAAGCTGATGTGTATGCAATTATAATGCAAACTTCCTTTGTTGTGTTACTGAATATGAGCGTCAGTAAAGGCAGGGAAAAAATGGATGAGTAAGACAACAACAGGAGACTGACATTGTCCGTAGTGGCTTGTAAACTATAGAAGTTCTTACTGTGCCTACTAAAGTCTGAAACATCGGATGTTACCTTGTTTGGAGGTAATGCTCCCTGCTGCTTTCCAAGGTACATGTGGCTGAAGGGGGTGAATGCTCTGCATTCCAGCCCTGCAACAACTGGACCTCTAGGATAACCACAGTTTTGTTGCTCTTTTTCCTCTTCTCTTTTGCATGTTGTAATGACACATTTTGTAAGATATAGTTTCTTAATATGTGTGTGTGTTTATATATATTTATTTATATAGGCATATATTTTTATATCTCTGGATTTATATATATGTGTCTACACATATATATAGGTATATACATGTATGTGTATGAATATGTATATGTCAGGAGCAGTCTGCCTTTTAAATGGACCAGCCTCACCTAAAATGACAACAGCTGAATGACATAGAAGGGTAGCAGCTGAGGCTTCTTGCTAGAATGACAGCCTGTTAATCTAGTTTGGCTTTTGTCCATGCAATGAATTTGTAGCTGTTTAATGCAGGTCATATTTCCTCCCCTACTCTCTGCATTACTCCTAACACACTAAAAGCTCTTTTGAAGGATTATATGTTAATAAACAAAACTGCATGCTATATTGTAGATCTCCTTGAAGTAACTAATGCCAATTTCTTTTGTGTTTTTCAATGAAATGTTTTTCTTTTTATGATGTTCTGTAATGTCCAGATTCATTAAAAGTAAAGCACACTGTCACTCTGCTGGGGAAAAAAATTAACTTACTAAAAAAGTTTATGTTAAATCCTTCTTTTCTCACATGTTTAACCTGCAGAGCTTGGAACCTTGTTTGGCCTACATGTTCCTTTCAACACAGCACCATTAAATTGTGGAATTTGCATAAAGCTGGAGTACTTTGTGTTGTCCATAAATTATACTCCTGTTGTTTACTGAAATAAAGCTTTGGATGAGATATTTGTGAAATTTTTACCAGCTAGACCACTTGAAAGAGTAAATGCTGGCAACTGTCTTATCTCCTTTGATTAGCTTGTTTGTTTTAGTAGTGTTCCTCTCCCCTAGGAACTACCTCTCATTTCCTAGAAAGATGAGACAAACTATTTGTGCCATGGTGCAAGGTTGCAGGCTGAGCAATGAGTGGCTAGAACTAAGGTACAACAAAACTGCCATACTGAGAAGAGTGACTGTGCCTTAGTTTATCTTCTTCTGGACTCAAACACTGTGCTAAGCCTTTTTTCTTTTTGGTAACGAGGGATACTGCTAGCTGTGCTTACCTGACTTTGTTGTGTATTTCTTAGACAAGGATGAGTGTTCAAAGGACAACGGTGGCTGCCAGCATGAGTGCATCAACACGGTAGGAAGCTACGTTTGCCAGTGCCGAAATGGATTTGTGCTACACGAAAACAAACATGACTGCAAGGAGGGTAAGTAGTGAGGTATTTGAATAGTTGATTATACAACTGTCTTGCAGAAAGCTCTCTGCAGCTCTCCTTCTAAAGAAAAGAAAGGAAAGAAAAAGATCTCTGTAATGGGGGCTTAGACATTTGGGCTTAAACACTCCCCCCCCCCCCCCCTTTACCATCCTCTCCATCCCCAGCATGTGTGTGGCTGAGTTTGAGGTCCACAGGAATGCAGTTTGGAAAACTTGGGATCATTGGCAGGGAGTGCTACTTTTAATAGTTCTGTGAAGTGTAGAACATTTAAAGCTGTGAAGCTGTGATAGAGTATTTATCTAACGCTGTATTAAACACAGGGATAGAGTTTCTGGAGAGAAGCCTGGTAAAGTTGTCATTTGCTCCTATCAGTAGCAGTTTCCTCGCAGTCAGGTTGAAACTGTATCTGCCCTTTCTGGGTCTATTTTAGGGGACATATTCAGACAATCTAAATTCCAGTCAAGTCTTTCTTATTTGCTGTCTCAAGGTGTGGCTACCTTCAAGAAAACAGTAGGCTTTGGGGCTTAAGTAGAATTTAGATTATCTGCAAATGAACCTCAAGCGTGCAGTATCATGTGAGCTACTGTAATTTCTCAAGGCTGTATTCTAGCATGGATTTAATTTGTGACTAAGGATGTGCCCTTTGTGAATCACATTTTCACTGGTGTTGGAATGATACTTGCCTGCTCTGAAAGATTCTTGTTGAATAATTCTCTCATAATTATAAAGCAATTTGAGATTGTTAAAAACCTAAATATAAAAATGGAACTAGTTTCTTTCTTGCCTTCTTTAATTTTTAGTTCTTTGTATTTATTCAGAGATGCATTTCTAGTGATTCAGTTATGACGTGAATGACTAAGCTGTTCTTGGTACATACTCACAGTTTAGTCTTAGCTGTTCTCTAGTTGTATATGTGTCCCTAGAAACTGTGGTTTAGAAACCAAAATGATTGCTTTGTGGCTGCAGTTTGAAAATTAGCAAGAAGAGAGAAAAATAAATTGTTCAAGAAATGTAATTTGAAGTTGGAGTAGCAACATTTCTCATAGGGATTTTCATACTTACTTGTATGTAGAATGGGGAGAATAGCAAAATATTTGATTAAATTTTAATACTTATGTATATGCCTTTATGTTTTTTCAAAAAAAAGGCCATCCATTGTAAACAACAGTGTATGTTTCACAATAACCAATAAACAAGCATGCTGGGTTAATTGCCATGAATTGTGTGCCAAAGGGGAAGAACATGATCGTGCACACTGAAGAACGTGCTTAGCTGTCCCCCTAAAGATCCTTTTCATTCAGCGGGTCCCCTGACAAAAAAGAGTACTTTTCTGGCTACCTCTGAATGGAGACCCCCAGACTAACTGATGCTATCACTGTTGGCACAGCTGAGTGTGAACAGAAGATCCACAGTCCCAACGGCATCATCACGAGTCCCAACTGGCCCGACAAGTATCCCAGCAGAAAGGAGTGCACATGGGAAATCAGTGCCACCCCTGGGCAGAGGGTCAAATTGGTGAGTTTCTGCCTACCCTTCCTTTTTCTCTTTTCGTCCACCAAACCTGCTTCTCAAATGACTACTCAATGATATGAAACTGTTACTAAACTTTACTATCCATTTGCAGCCCAGAGGTAAACTGTTTTAAAAACCTGCTGACTCCTGTCCATTCCTGGCCAACTGGGGCTACTCAATATCATAGAACTGTGAATTTAAGTTTGTGGTGATTGTAAATACTCTGGACAGCAAAGGGCAGGAGGAATGCTTTCCTCCTGTCAGACTTTACTATATCACTATTGCAATTAATAAAATTTGCAAAAAGTTTTGACAAATATGGCAGAGGGCATTTATGTAAACTCCAACATATAGAATAAGCAAAATTAGAAGTTATGAGCAGTCCTCTCCACACACCTTTTTCATTTCTGTTCTGTAGTTTTCAAGGAGGAAAAGAAGATACAAAAACCAGACTTCTCATTTAAAAGTGGCTCCAAATTTTAACATAAGTAGAAGCTGGCTGAGGACAGTGCTGGTGGCTGAAGACAGGCTAGCAGAGCTTAGGGAGCTTTGCAGACCTACTGAGGTTACGTAGCCTCTGTACAAAGCCAAAGGCACAGACCTGCCCAGTGGGCTTTTCAGCTTTAAGCTCAGCCCCAGTGTTCCTTCAGCCAGAGTACTCGGGACAGCCACAACAAAAGCTGGCCATACATATTTTAAAATCTGATAAATTGATTTAACAAATGTTTTGGAGCAAATAAACTTGAGAGATGTCTCTGCGTCAGAGAGGTAGAAGAAATAGCCAATATTGATGCAGGTATGAAAGAGGTATTGTTGTCTCATAACTGCTGACCTCAGCCAAAACCATAACCCCTGTTACTGGTGCTGATGTGGGATTGTGTATTGATCCATGTTCACCAGAAGTAAAATGGCTAAGCTGTTCTGGGGGTGTGGGGGAAAAATGAGTGGTGTGCATGCTCTGTCCATTCAAAGGGTGAAAAAACAGGTTTTTGATTCAGGCGGCCTTCCTACTGCCACTTCTGGGCAAGCATTCTTCATCCTGGCTGAATAAACCAAAGCCAGCCAGGCATGGCCATATTACTGTAAAAGCTTCTTCAGTACTTTTAACCTCAGCAGGCAAAATTCCAGCATTCAGATTTCTGTAGTGAAATATCACATCATCTGTTTTAAAAGAAAAGGGTTTTATATTGGCTTTTGCCAATGAAATTGGAAAAAATTAGACAATTTTACTAGATAGACTTTTCAAAAATACCTCCATGATTTAGAGTCTGAAATTCACTTTTCTGTGCAAGTCAGTAGGGTCAATCTACTAAATTCTGAGTGTATAATATCCTTAAGGTCTGTCTAGTACAGCAAGATGCCATATCAATAATATTAATACCATGCTTGCACTACAGATAAATATTTTTTCTTGGACTTTCACACCATATTTAAGTTTACTCCTCACAGTTAGTCAAATTGAACAAGGAGAGAATTGATTTCTTCATGGTAATAAAACACATGAATTGAGGCCCTCATTTTTTGAGGGTTGTATGTACAGAAACTGATCTTTTGTTGTGATTGCTCTTACTCTGATAATCATTGAAAAGTCTTTTCCTGAAAAGGTTCAAGTTAAGCATTTGGTGTAATTAAGAAGCCTATGAAAAAAATGGTATGTACTTCAGAATTTTTAAATGAAATGTGTAGATAAAGATGGCTTTGAAACTGTATGTAGCAGAGAGCGTGATTTTCATAAGCTAATCAGCCGGACGTTTATAAGAGACAGACTTAAGTGACCCATTCAGGCAGCTATCCATAAGTGCCACCAACGTATCTACTCAGTTGAGTGCTATAGATAGAAAGAGCTGGATGTTCAGAAGCTATATGTAATGTTTCTGAATACCATTCCCACTAACGAGACAATCAAAATGGGGACTGTAGTCATGGTGTGGTAGGTATTCAACAGTATTTGTCCCAGGAAGACAGAGTGTGATTTAATTATCCTGCCAACTTTATGAAATTGTCTGTGAACCCTGTTGGCAGCAACTATTCAGTTACGTTCAACTTTAAGGAAAGTTTGTGTCAGGTCTCCTCTTTCAAGCCTGCTCTTAGTCCACTGCTGGGAACTGAATGCTTTTTAGAAAAAATGGAGATTGTCTGTGGGTATTTTGAAATATCAGGCATTTTGAGCTTTTAAACACTTAGTATTAAGATCTGCTTTTCCTTTAAAAAACAAATTCCTTTCATTCTCTTTGTAATTGCTAGAATCAATTGCTAGACTCACAACAGATTTAGGACTTTTTTCTGTTCTTCTTTGTGGGACCCAATATACATGTACTGTCGCCCTGCAGGCTTAGGAATCCCAGTGATAAGTCAAATATTAAAAATAACAGGTGTGTCTTACAGTTCATGGTAAGAAGTGCTTCCTAGAGAGTGGGGTTTTTTTGGTACTGATGAGAAGTGAACAAAACTGATACAATTTTCCTCTAAAAGAAAACAAAGTTCTGCAGGCTGTTCTTGGATCACATCTATTGCTCCTGTTGATTCCAAGTTGGCTTGACTCAATCCTATATTTAACTAACTCCCTTACAGTTAGTCTCTCAGCTTTCTGCCTTTTTTTTTTTTTTTTAATCCATCAGATTTTATTTGGGTATAAATGACAACACGTACTTGGCATCATAAAAGTAGGATGGCTGACTACAATTTAATAGCAGCAGGGGGGACTGCTGTACAGCTGTTTTCACTGCCTCTGCAGTTTCAATCCCTTCACATAAAACCCCAAACTTTCCTGTAGAATTGAACCTACATCCACTGCATCATGCAACTCTTCACTTTTCACAAAACAAAAGTGTTGTTCTGAATATTCCGGTTCTTTGGGCAAAAGACTTTGTGTTAGCTCTTTGTAATTCCTTTAGATCAGCTGTTAATATAAATTACCATCACATTTCACACTGGCTGGATTCCACAAGGGATTCATTGGGTCAGATTTGCTTTGGTGTACCAGACAGAATGCATAATTATGATATTTGCTCAGTATTTGACAGTTCAGTATAATTCCTTTGAATTATTGCTTCTTAATCCTTTAGTGTGGCTTTGGCTTTGTTTTTTTTTCATGAACAGTCAGCTATATGACTACTCATGGGAGCATCTATACTTAGTGTTTTTATGCTATTTTATTCAACAAAACAGATTTTGAATTTCACCTTAAATTGCAGGTTACTTCTGAAAATTCAAAGATGTATATGTATATTACCTTCCCAGTGTTTACATGAGAGGAAATTACCAGATATTAAGCTTTACTCTTCCATATTTGAAAAGCAGGTATTAGTTGTGTGTGTTTTAACATTTTCCGTAGGGTATGGCATACACCTTTCAGAAATGCCTTTGATTGGACACTTTGAGTTTGAGAAATCTAAATTCCAAAAGCTTTTAAAAGTGAGTTGGCCAGCCTCTGCTCCAAAGGACTTGCAATTTACAATTTTTAATAGACCTGAATTTGTCCTTACAAGCTGCCATGAGCACCGAGACTGAGAATCCCTAGGAGCTTAGAAACTAAGATAAATGCTTTGAAGTGTAGAAGAAATATCACAGACGTGAAATGAAATAAAATTTGTGAGCCCCAGTTTGTGTTCAAACTATGGCAGCAATTTGAATTTTCTTGGGAGAGCTGAGGACAGCAAAAGAGTCTGCTGAAGTTTTTTTTAATAAACAATCAACATAATTTTGTTATTTTTCACAATGATTTCGCTAGCAAAAGTGTGATCTTAACATGAAGGGTGCAGCCTGAAATAGCGTTGTAATAATAAAAAATAGATCTCTAGATAATAGATTAGAAAATATAACTTTCATGCATAACCATTCATGTGGAAAGGTCATTCTCAAAGGCTTTAGTTGTGGTGTGAGATAAGTTTAAAAAAAAAAGGGGGGGGGCATTATGTTTCGCAGATGTTTCAATCAATCCTCAACTATCTGAGGAACCAATAATTTCTAGCTTTTTGCTGGTTTGAATGTTCTGTGAAATTTGGAATAATCCTACAAACAGTGCAAATTCAACAGAAAGGCCACTATTCTAGATTTAATGTTCTTTTATGGATATTCATTGGCTATAAAAATTCTAATCCCTTTCTGTATGAAGGGTGATGCCCTCTTAAAGTTCACTGTCTTGTTATTCCACGTCTCAAAATCAGTATGTTATTCAAAGCTACAGGCTTGTAGGGGCAGTAATGTTAAATCTGTCATCTTAACTACATCTACGTTGTATTCTGAGACATACTAACAGTACATATGTACCATATAAGTACAGTAAACACAGTATTACATTGAGTCATTTTGCTTTTTTTTTTCCTGCCCCAGACCTTCAATGAGTTTGAGATCGAACAACATCAAGAATGTGCTTATGACCACTTGGAAGTGTTTGATGGTGAAAGTGAAAAATCACCAATTCTGGGACGCTTGTGTGGCAATAAGATACCAGATCCTCTTATTGCTACCGGAAACAAAATGTTTCTCCGCTTCATTTCTGATGCATCAGTTCAAAGAAAAGGCTTCCAAGCAACGCACTCTACAGGTCAGAAAATCAGGACGTGCTTTACCGATAACTTCCCCTTTGTTCTTTAGTGGAAGGTATTCAGTCATTTATTTTATAGGAATGGGGTGAGTTAACAGATAAGACAATGTTACAACTAAATCTAATGAAACCTTAAGAACAGTAGGAAAAGTCTGAGATTGCAGAAAGTATTCTTTAATATTTTACACATTTCTTTCTCCTTCTCCCTCTCTCTCATAGGTAAGCAGTTAAAAGATATTGAAACAAAATCTGATAAAATGAATATATTGGCATAGACAATCTGAGATATTTCTTAGGATTCATGCCATTAGTTCGTAAAAGATTCAATAGCTTTTCATTGTAGTTGTAACAGCAATACTTCATGGGTGCATGTGATGCACGTCCATTACTTTCCTGTTCTAACTTAAACAAAAGTCTGGGGTTTGTGTAAACAGCTATTACTTTCCAGTAGAGCTAAAAAGGAAAGACAAGGCAAAGAAGAATAAGAAAAAACAATACTGAAGACTTTCTTAGGACCTTAAGAATATAATCTCCTTCATATTTACCATTTAATTTTGTTCTTTGGCAGAAATCACTGAAAATAGTGTTTGGCAATTGCATTAATAGATTTCTTGGGACATTTTCCTAGTGTGTACATTATTTCCCCGACGTTGCTTGGCTTACAGTGGCCCCTAGTGCTGAATCGCTGAACTTCCAGTGCCTGCTGTAAGACGAGGAGGTTCTGAGGTTTTTTTGGTTTTCTTCTTCAGCCATAATGTCTGTCTTTACTTTCCAAAGTTCATTCTTATTCATCCATTATTTGGCAATAAATGTTAATACAGAAAATATTTATAAATATCTGTGCTAGTAGATAAGGTTTACTGACCGACAGCAGTTATTAATAGAAGATAATAGTCAAGGTGATTTAGTTACTGCTAATATCATTTGATATTACCCAGAGTATCCATCAAGTTGATATGTAGTGTTCAGCTAACAAATCCTCATATATCAATGTTAGCACTTTCTCTTTTTTCCCCTTCTGCTTTGTTAAGAATAATTCTAAAACTTTATATAATTTAATTTCCCTTTTAGAGAAAGACAGTAAGTAACAGTATATGAACTATTCACTCTTCATGATCTGGGCCTGGAATGTGAAAAGTTTAGCTACCTGTAATTCAATTTGTTTTTCTTGTGGAAAATCCTCTTTTACAAGCATGCCATTGTTTGCCTTCCATGCCACAGTAACCCCTTCCCTTAGATGGAAAATTAGATAGAAATGGTAATAATTACTCATTTTTAAATTACCTCGGGGTAAATAATTAAAGGTCAGAACTCGTTAGAAACAGGTGTTGTAAAACTACTGTCTCATTCTTCTCACTTTCAATTTGCAGAATTGGAGCAGTCACTATGTGAAAGAACTTCAAATGTATACTCCCTAACTTCTAAAGATTGCCAGTTTTGTTATGACTTGCTGGAATTTCCCTCATATCTGCTGATTTTTATATGCCTTAACTGTAAAAACTTTCTTAGCATGCATAATAGTGCTTTTCTGAGAAAGTCTGAAGTATAAAATCTGCCCAGTTTTTAAGAATGTTGTAAAAATTATAGCTTGCCTTCTTAAGAGAGGACATTTATTTCTGTCAACTGCTGTTGCACAAAGTTCTCACTAAGTTGAACAGTACATCACCAGGTTGTGCTTTGATGTAGCGTTTGAATGAGAGACCACTCAGATCTTGCAGCCTTTTCCTGCAGTCTTGAGCCTAACGCAGATGCTCCATGGGAATTTTACCTCTGTGCTTTGGATGCACATGTGGGTGAATAGATATCTAACAAGTGTATAGACAGTGGATTGTATTTCCTTATTTTATTTTTTCTAGCAAATAATAATTGGCGGTATGCAATGGAAGTAGGCAAGGTTGCACTCAATCCTGCATAGCTGTGCAGACAGACAGGGAGAGCTGAGGAAGCTGCTCCCTTCACTTCTGACCTGTTGGCAGATTTCACACAGTAGAAGGACTTGTGTAATATAGAATCATAGAATCATAGAATCATTTCGGTTGGAAAGGACCTTCAAGATCATCAAGTCCAACCATTAACCATGCCCCCTAAACCATGCCCTGGAGTACCCTGTCCACTCGCTTTTTGAATACCTCCAGGGATGGTGACTCAACCACTTCCAGCAGTGAAAGAGTAACTGGATGCTCTGCTCAAAGGTGTCTGTGCTGCTGTATTCCTGGCATCTTCATGATATAATGGCCTCATATTCTAGTAGATCCTGATGCTGATGTTGATTTCCCTTCTGTGACACTTTTTGGCTTGAAATACTATCCAAATTCCAAATTTCCATTGAACATTTCAGAAAACAGGATAAAACCATAGCAGCAGAGGCAGTAAAGTTTAAAAAAAAAAAAAAAAAAAAAAAAAAAGGATTGGATAGAAAGGCTTCCCTGGGTGGAGCAAAACTTATAAAATGCTGTTTTTAAAGTGCAACACAGTTTTAGAAAGAGATTATGTTATATTTTCCCCTCTCAGAAAAGGCATAACCCATCCAGAAGGAATTTATAAAAATGCTCCTGACAGAGCATTAAACATCATTGCTCAGGGGGTGATTTAGTTGCCTTAACACAGGCAACTAATTCCCTTCTGGATGGCCTCATTTACATTGCCTGGCCTCCAGCCACTGCTGCAGGAGGTTGCAGGTCTGCTGTAGGTCCTGTTCCTATCTGTCAACCCTCGGGGGATGTCTCTGACAAATTTGGACATCTCAAATATCACTCAGTTTAGGATGCTGTGTTGCTTCCAAAATGACTGTAATAATTCAGTATGGCAATGCCGAATCAAATTTATAACGTTGCTTCACTAGTTCAGGTAGTGTGGGTTTAAGCTTTTCCCATCCGTCCAGCTTGTTAAACAGCCAAGAGACTACTGCTTGATTTGCTCTTATGTTTGTAAGGGGTCTAAAAGCCCCTAGAAAGGTCAGGAAACACGAGGAGGGTTTTGTTCCTTAGCTGATCTAGAAAAAAAGTCTTTCACCTAGGGCTGTCAGATCAACAGCATTTGACAAGTTGGACATATGCCTTTACAGTTAGATGTGTGCATCATACCTACGGCAGAGCAGACATACCTGCGCAATGGAGAGCATGATGGGTGGTGCAGCTAGGTTAGTGCTGGTATCAGGGCTAAGCAAGCGGTGCTGCGCACCACTGCTCTGTTCTGTGCAGACCCATCACAGCCCGTCCCACACGTCCTAATGCAGCGCGGCATTGTGCAGGCTGGATGTAGACTTTTGAAACTACAACTTAGTCCTTAAGAAATTGAAAATTTGACTTGTAATTTCTAAATTCAATACTTTATCCTAAAATATAAGGCTATAATCTGTGGGAGAAGGGCAGGGGAAAGTGAATTGCCATTTTCTGCCATTGTTAGTATGGCAACAACATTCCTTTAAGCTCCTGTCCACTGTAGCAAGCAGAGGGAGAAAATGCAGACAGTTCATTAAACATTTTCTCCTTAGCAGCTGTTCCATATCTGAAGTAGGGAGATGTTCTTACTGTTGGCAACAGTCCTGTCAAAAAAAAAAAAAAAAAGAGGAAGTAAATGAAATCAAGAATAGGAAAAAAAAAGGGGGGGGGGGTGAAATCAGTATATTAGAATACCAATAACTCTTTGAACTATCCCATTTGACAAATTTTCTTTATTATGTGCTCCTATCTGTTCTTTAAAAGCAAAAAAAATTTGAAATTTCAGGTTGAACAACAGATCATGCATAATGGATTACTCTACTTACATAATTTATATTTCCTGTTTTGATTCCTTCATTTCCTTATTAAGAAAGAAACACACACGTTTTTAAAATATAAGGATTTGCTTAATACTGTCATTAACTCCCAGGTGAAATGTGACTCCTCACAATATAACATTGCAATTCATCATGTTTAATGTGGGTGGAGTCCATGACACTGAAGTCAAATTCAAAGTATGTCTTCACCAAAGCTTAGAAATGTTTGAAACTTGCAATTTGTTTCAGGTTATTATAAAATGATCAACTTATAATATCTACATTTGATCAAAATGCAGATAGGATTATCTATTCATTTATTTATAAAAATTGAATCTAAACTTGTGAATCTCAGGTTTTGGTTGAAGCTCATTTGCACTTGGTGTTTTTATGGGTGCTATAAAGGATGGTTTTTTCCTGATGAGAAACCAAAACTAAATTATGCTGTTTTCATTGAAACCCTTGTACCCAACGTAAAAAAGCCTCCACGCATCTCTTGGAAACATAATAAACAATGCATTTTTTCTTTTAAGTACAATTTTCCATCTGTTTTGGTTGCATTGTAATAGCACTTTTAATTGGCAAATGCATAAACCCTATACATTTAGGTTACTGTAGAAGCTGAATTCACTGGCTGTTTAGGATAGAATACTAGTTTTAATTATAGCTGCTGAAAATATTTAGAAAGGGTAAAGTACTAGCTACTGTATTTTTTATTTTTTTTCTTTTGTTCAGTGCATTTTCAGCAATTTCTGTTCTCCAGCAAACTGGCTAAAGAACAGCTTATTCAACTATATAGTAAAATTAATTCATATTTAAATTATGAAATTTTTGAGCAGTTATAAACAAGCTCTAAAGCCCCACATACATTTTGCTACTGTGTAAAAATAGAGATTTATACTGAAATAATGGCTTTGTCATAAGGCAAGGATTTCCTGCTCAAGACTTGCCTCAAGAGGAGGCTTTCAGCTACAAGACTTTCTCTGGTAGCAGCAGCTTTCTCCCGGACACGATCTTTTGCAGAGAAAGACCTGCTCATGCCCATGAACTATGCAGCGAACAAGCTAGCGAGCTTGGCGAGTGGTGTTTAATATTGAGCTGGCTCTCCAGGCACTGCATGATGGTTAAAGCTGACACTCCTATGAAACGCAAGACTTTTGCGCTTGATAGCTGATTACATGTGTGCTAGAGCTGATCCTCCACTGCCACTTGCAAATGGTGTCATTAACCCGTGTGGAAATGTTGTCACCACTGAAATGTGGATGCCCCACTTACAGCACTTGCCTTGCTGGCCACAGGCACCTCTCGTGCCTACCCAAAGAATGTCCTACCACTTGAACCACATTCCTTATGACTTTGGTGTTCCCTGTCTTTTTATCTTTCACTTGAAAATTATGAAATATGCTCAAGTCTCTGTAGTTATAAAACAGAATTTATATAGGAAAAATTCAGAATGATGGATTTGTATTCATTCTGGGTAGTACTTCACTCTACATCTTGTTTGATTGAGCTGCTTGTGGTATAAAAATGCACTCAGCCTGAATAAGGCTGGGCATCTATGAAAAGAAAATGCTAATTTGCACTGAATAAGCTTCTTCGTCCTTTTTTTTTTTCCCCTCCGTTTAGAGTGTGGTGGTCGGCTGAAAGCTGAAACCAAGCCCAAAGATCTGTACTCGCATGCTCAGTTTGGCGATAACAACTATCCGGTTCAGGCAGACTGCGACTGGCTCCTGGTGGCAGAGCGCAGCTGTCGAGTCGAATTAATGTTTCAGACTTTTGAGGTTGAAGAAGAGGCAGACTGTGGTTACGATTATGTGGAGCTATTTGATGGTCATGATAAGACAGCTGTAAGACTTGGTCGATTTTGTGGATCTGGGGTAAGTAACCAGGTACTAAACTTCTTCTTTTTATTTCCACAACAAAAACAATAAGAAAGACAGGGCAGAGGAAGGAAAGGGTCAAGAAGGGAGTGAGGTTCACTTACTACACCTTATAATGAAGATACTAGATTATCTGCTTCAGATTATTTTTTTTTAATATGAATTTGTAGGCTTGTAGTACAAACATTTGCTTGAAATATTTTAAACAATAAATATTCTTATCTAGTTTTTGACCAAAGTATCGTAATGTTGTGTCAAAATGTAGGTAGCTGACAGTGGAGTGTGTATCAGCACCCAAAAAAAAGTTAGCAGCTTTTTCCCTTACAGAGAGAGAAACATACTGGTGTTGAAAATTATCACATTAAAATTCTTTCAATTTGAAGAAGTCACATTTTATGGGGGGAGGGGTGCTTGGGAAGCATTTATAATATGCTTACCTACTATTTAAATCTGATTTTTAGGAAAAAAAGTGCTCCTGAACTGTGTGCTTAATATGGGCCTTAAGAAAGCCTTGTCATCCCATATGCATCTCTGACATGTTTTGACTGTGAGGCAGGGAGGAAATTGGCCAGGTGACATCCTGAAAAAGATATATATTATTTCTCCTTTAGACTTGTATTGTTCTGTTGGCTGCCTGTTTTGTGAAAGCTGGTGCAATGATCCCACAAGTCTTCATCGATTCTTTATATGTGTTCAAAAGCCAGCACACTTTCATACATACGCTCTTTGCCTAGATAAAAGGTTTGAAAGACTCTACATGAGATGATAGGAGCTCTTAATTAACCACATGCCACTTTTTTGATCCAGCCACAGTGCTGGATCAAACATCTCAGTCATTCAGACAAGTTACCTGTAAGTTGGCTTGAATCGTTTTAGGGCATTTTTGAACACTTAAAGATGCAGGAAAGGTGCTACCACTGAACTGTAGGCAACATATTCTAATGAAAATGAATCAACTGAGCCCAGCATCTACTAATTTACACAAAACAATACTTTTCCTTGCAAGTTGCCCTATTTTACAAGTAGGAGAGCAGCAAACTGGAGAATAGCCCAAACTTGGGTTGAAATTTTTTTTGGGGGGGGGAGGGTGGTGGAGGGGGTGGTTGGGTTTTGTTGCCATTGTTTTGTTTTGGTTCTGGTAAGATATGGATGAATGGCTTCAGAGGCCGCATAGGAAAGACGGGAAAGACAGAATTAAATAGAAAAGCTATTGAAAGCAAAATAATCCGAACTGAAGTGAGAAAAAGGCACTATTAGTATATATTACCACCTTCTCAACTTTAGAAAAAGGACTTGGTAGTTCAGCTGGTACTTCTGATCAATGTGCTTCAGTAATAAAACAGGCCATCATGAAGGCTATGAAGAATATGATGGAAAAAAGGTACTGGAGTCTGTTGTTCATCTAAAATTAGAATATTGTGTATGGTCCTGCCCAGTCACTTACATGACTGCAGCAGCACTATAGAAGACATCTGGGAAGGATAAAAGTACGAGGAGCTTTGTTTTCTTTGTCTCATGAGAAAAGATTGCAGAGATACTCCGTACAAATTGGAGAGGTCAAATCAGATTCAGAAAGTATGATGCCACATTTATTTAGATTGTGCAAAAAGATGGTTTCAGGCCCAGAGCTCAAGATTGAAAGAGTGCACATTTCTGCCAGCAGATAAAAATTCAAACATCATGATTTAAGCTGACCTCCAGCTTTTAGGTGTTTAGGTTGTCATTTCCTCAGTCTGCCTCAAAAATTCCTAGCCTATAATTGAGAGCTGACTGAGAGAGTTTTCTGTCACACAACAAGGCTTAACAGGAAAAGAGAAATATCCATAAGAGAAAAAATGTGAATGAAGGGGATAAATACACAGAGTGGACAGATAATTTATTTGTTTATTCATTTATTTTAGCCACCAGAAGAAATTTATTCAGCAGGGGAAGCTCTTTTACTTCACTTTCACACTGATGATACAATCAACAAGAAAGGATTTCATATACGATACAGAAGTATAAAATATCCAGATAGCGTGCACACCAAAAAATAACACAAGAACCTCTATGCCAGAAAAGGAGAGTGAGAAAGAAAGAACGCACAGTGGAAAGGAAGGAAGGCGTGTCTTTTTTTTTAAACTGAAGTTATTAGCACAAATGTTTTATATGAGTTCAGTTGAAATGGCGACTTGTAAGACCAGAGACTGAAATAAAATAAAAAAAAAAATCACCTATCCCAGAGGAATAGTCAAGATGATGATGTGCAGACTCCATACTTGACTGTCTCTGCAAAGCTTGTGAAAGGACTTTGCATGCAGGGAGAATATAAAAGCTTTTGTTCATGGTTTGACATTTGTCATAGATGCGTGCAGATTCAGTCAGTTGCATTCAGGGGAAGTGACCCTGGAGACCGTTCTTCCTTCTGACAATTGTATGGTGTCCAGGAGGGAAAAAAAGCTCTTTCAGGTCACACGCTCAGAATACTGTCCTTATAGCTAGTTGCTTTGACTTCGTATCCTGCAGAAGGTGTGTACAAGGACTTGAAAGAAGATATGAAACAAGAAGGTCTTCCTGCATTGTTCTGTATTTTTTACAAATTCATCTGTCATATCAGGTTATCAGTGTTTTGAAACTGGAAAATCCTACTTCTGAAACATAACTGATCTTTAGAGTATTTTGTTTTACTAATGACTGAGAAGTCTGAACTGTTACATCGGTCATCACTAGTTGACCAATCACTAGTTGACTGAATTTGAACAGTGTAAGCATCTGAAAATGTTTGGTTTACTGGTTAAGTAAGCTATCTCTGATGATGTGCTCTTATTTTGCACTGAACATAGAAAGAGACTGAGATGAAAACCTGTCCCGAATCAAAATCTGTGTCCATGAGAAACAGAAATAGTCAAGGATCATCTGAAACTCCTCCTACTGAATTTGTTTTCAGCAGTACATTTGGAACCACTACTAAGCTTTATTTCTTCAGACCTCTTTGTGAATGAGCTAATTGTCTGGTTTAGCTACTCAGAAATGAAGCTGCAGTAGTATCCAAGAGGGAGGTTTCCCAAAGAGGTTTTTTTCTGGGAGTAAGAGTATCTGTGATGGTGAAAAAAGCAAATCAAAACAACAGACCCAGGATTTGTTTGTTATCAAGAGTGAATTCCTATGGTGCTATTCCATGAACATTAAAAACAAAAACAAACCAAGAAGTTTTAGACTTTTGAGCCAACAGCTTGCAGATCATGAATGTCTCACTACGCCTGGCTGCATCTGGAGAAGGAAGGCTTTACTGCTCCAAGGGAGAGTGGGTTGCAAAGGCAGCGCTAGTCCTGTGGAACAACTCCTACTATTGCCTTAGAATCCTCGCACACGGTCAGACAGATCTTCCTGTAGATACACCTCTAATTTGATAAATAATTCGACGACTCAGACATCTTAGTGTATGCGAACAAAAGGATCTTCAAGCAAAAGCCCCATCTGCAGAGCGAGATCATCTGCTGTAAATACAGTGACCTGCTTTTGATGTAGAGATATGTTACATTTAGAACTGAGATATTCTATGTGCTTTAGGCCATACATGGCTTTAGTCATAATGTATATGCATTATGTAAGTATTGTATGAATGAGTCTCCAGGGGAGTGAGAGGAATTGTATGAGTGAAAATGAAATTGTTTCTTTATGTGCCAAGTTCTATCAGGACCCTGTTTGACTGTAGCAACTTTTCTTTAAAGGCTTTATAGACAGATAACGAGGACTTCTAGTTGGCAAGAATCAAGTTTAAACAAAGTATTATGTTTCACTTACAAGAAATATTATTTTGATATCCTTTGATGTAAGTTGCTACTCAGATTAGCTTAGTTTCTGTTACCTTACTATGAACATACATTGGCACTAATAAATCTGATCTTTTTTTATAAAAATAAAAACCAAATGTCTGTATAGGTGTCTTTGGTTGTTTTAACAGCACTATTGCTGCTCATATATTACTGTTTTCCTTTCCAGACAGCTTAGATATATGAAGTTCAAAAACTGAGTAATTTCTGTATTTTTATAATGCTGCTCCACCGTCCTTTTGTTTGGTTTGTTTTTCAGGGTGTTTGCACAAGAAGTTAACTGCAAACATTTTTTCCAAGGTCTTTTACTACAAAATTCAGGCAGAAATATTACTATAGTTTAAAAAACCAAAAAGTATTCTTAACCTTGATACATAATTTATCAGCCGGGTGGAATTCCAGTGCTCGAATTTCTGAAAGGAAAAGCAAGCAGCAGCAGAAGCAGTGTCTCCCTGGCACGGGTAGTCAAAAGCAGTTGGGAAAGTGTGAGGCTGGGAGCAAGAGCAAATTTCCGTTATCTTTTTTCCACTTTTCTGTTTCAGTCTCCTCTTGATATTATCGCCCTTCCGTTTGCTAAACAAAATATTTTAAGTGTTCCTTTTCTCTAAATTTGGCTTTTTTTATTCCTCTCAGGGTTACTTTAACAGCCACAGGGTTGAGCCAAGATTATTATTTTTTGGAAGGTTTTTTGTTGTTGTTGTTGATTCATACAGGCCCCTGTATAAATCCTACTATCCTATGTTAAGTAGCGCAACTGGAGTAGTTGGGGAAGAAGGTTAGACTGGGCAAGCTGAGGGCAAGAACACCATATAGCGTACTTCCAAGACGTTGTGGAAGGTGATTCTTTGTGGTCATATCAAAGTATTGCTTTTGACCACGGTATGTCTGGGATTATTTCATATGCAATATGTAGAAGTCAGAAAAGAGTTGCCATAACTTTGAATACAAAGTTTAATTTTATTTCTCTAATTGCTTATTCCTTTGTAGATCCCGTATACTTAAGAGTAGTGAAAATGAGGAAGGTGTTCTTAATGATTATCTTGATGATAAATGGACCGTATGGATCATAACTTTGCATTGACCATGATCCTAGTCAATGCCTCATGGTGCTATCAGATGCTATTAAAAACGTAATTATTTCTGAGTCCTAGGAGGCTTTTCCTGATGTAAAGAAAATCGCATATTCAGTTAACTCCCCATTTAATGGAAGTATGCCTTATAAATAGCCTAACAATAAGAAAACAATGAAAAAATCATTTATGCTGATGAAATTGTGAAAAACATTGTGGGTTATCCTAAAAGTCTTCGAAATGGAGAAATTTATTCACAACATATTGATTAAAGATCTTGCCTGTTGAATAGTCAACAAAACAAGATGCAAAATCCAATGGGCTGGAAATCCAGCTTTGAGACCTAGTTACAATGCATTTACTGACAACACTCCCAGCAGGGTGAAGATGATACTTATTCTGCTTCCTATTTGACACAAACTTTCTTGACTGTGGGTAAGCTGCTGGATTCAAATTAATTTTCCTGTAACATCGCGTAAAGTTTTCTTCTTAGCTACATAAAGAGCTTCTGATGTGTGCTGAGCATTATTCTTTACTGTTGTTATGTTCAACATAAAGTGTTAAGTTGATGGAATATGCTGGATCTGTGTGGCTGAATGGCTCTTGAAGAATTCAAGTCTGTAGCAGACCAAATTCTGTGATCAATACCATGCTCAGATAAGAGGGAAGATATGTTTATGAAAGGCTTTCCTTCCATCCTTAAAAAAAAAAGAAAGAAAAAGAATGAAAATCATCAGTGAAAGTCAATTAAAATGGCTGCCTTACATAAGAGCTGTGAAGGTCTAGCTGAAGTGAATAAAGCAAGGTAAGTGTACACACAGCACATATTCTGTTCTTTGCTGGCCCTTTGTTATAATCTGCAATATATTTGAACAATCTTGCCTTGCTCTGAGACCCATGAAACAGCGAGTTGACCTAAGCATGGGTGAGAGCCAGATCAGATCCTTAACATAGTATTGCAGCATTACTTTTTCATTTAAAGCAGATTGCTTTTGAACCACTGCAAATAATTAGATTAATTGGGTGGAAGCTTTATCCACCTGGGGAATCAGTTTTGCAATTTCGCTATGTTGCCAGGGGTGCAAGTGGCACACCTAATTTTTTATAACAGAGGAAATTGTTGCTGACCTCACAGGTTGTCTGCTGCGCTAACTCTAGCTGTGTGCTGCACCACCATAGACCGTGGTCACTGCTGAGGCACACTGGAACTTTCTTTTATAATTAAATGGTTCTGTTCTGCCAAAATTTACAGATGTCAGAGTTTAGGGACCTGGTATGGGTATGTAATTTCAGGAAAGTATTCAGTCTTAAAATAGACCTGAGCAGTAACCGGAGGGGAATTTTCCTTTGACTTCAGGTCTTAAATTGGGTCCAAATGAGTAATAGGAGGGGATGGGTTTTATCACATTAACATATGTGATCACACCTATTGGCACAACCTTATCTAAGGACTTGCTCTTATTTTGAGTTTATCATTGATTATTTTGATTCGATTATTAATTGATCAGTCAAAAAAAGAAAGAGGAGGAAGAACAAACAAAATGCCTGGAAAAGGAAAAATATAAAGATACCACAGATACAACTACATTATATTAAAAAAAAAAAATAGATGTAGTCTCTAAAGTCAACACTGTTGCTGATACATTAATTTTTCAATGCATCTTTCGTATTCTTTAAAAATGCTTTATGCTGTATTGCTTTCACTTACCTGAAGGAAGAGTTAGATGATTAATTACATTGGTTAGTGACTATTTCAAGCAGAGAACTGAAGACAACCTAAGGAATGACTTGCTTTTTGTTCCTAATGATGCATATCCTGAGTAACTACCTGTTTGTGAGAGGGAGTAACTCTGGGCTATAGCTCTTACAGGTTGTTTTTTTTCCCGTCTAGCACTCTCAAGTTTTCTGCTTTAAGCTGAATACTTAGGGTAACATTTTACATTATTCCTTGTGATCTACTTCTACCAATCAAAATAATAGGCAGCTGCTTAATACCGTTGTTTCATGAAATCAGGGTGATTAAAACAAAAAGAACAAAGGAAAATGCCATGTGCAAGTTATTCCTTGTTAGCAAATATTCTCATTTCTCCTAGTTTCTCATTCTGAGTTCACAAAGGACGCAAGCTGTAGCAGATGCAAAAAATATTTAGGGTATTCACACAAATATTGGGTGAGCAGTGAAAGGAAACATTAGCAAGGCTTGGGTCTCTCTGTTTTGATTCCACCTCTGCAATTGTTTTCTCTCATGTTTTTTACTTGCAACCTGTCAAATCCCATCCTAATCCAAGATTAAGTGATATGACACACACACACACACATATATATATATATGAAAGTAAGTTGGGGGTTTTTTTGGTTTGGTTTTTTTTTTTTTCCTTCAATGACCTTCAGTAATAGTAATTCTTCTTGTGTTGTTGGGACTCCTGGAAAGGATCATTGACTCTATGCATATATGTTAGATAATGTTTACCACGTGAGAGCAACTTCTGAAATGCAAGTAATATTAATAATCATTAGGAATGTAAAGTCTTAGAGCATGCTCAATGACCTTTCTCTCCCTCCATGGTAATGCTAGAATTGGCGCTTTCTAGGCACACGTCAGGTAAGTGGCCACACAATGAAATGCAATGAAGGAAAGTTATGATGGAGAAGGAAAAAGGGAAAGACATTTTTGGCTCTCACACAGCATGTGATTCCCACAGAGGAGAGTGAAATTCTTTAGAGCACATTACAAGAATATATGTAGGAGTAAAAGAGTGAATTTGAATGATACAATATCTAAGCTGAGCGTCAGGAGACCTTTTCAGTATTAGAGATGGAATAATTTCCCAGGGATGATAGTCCCATCTCTCAAATATCAGGAGCTATATTGTAAGAACACTGCCTAATGGAGCAAGACCAATACCCAAAGGTGCCTTTCAGTTATGAAATTCTGTGCTCAAATCTGTGCGAAACATTTGCTGTCTGATCAATGAATTTAATAGTAATAACGATACACTTTTGTAATTAAAAGAACTGAAGCTAGTGAAGACAAAAGCACTTCTGTTACAATAGATAGAAAACAATAATGACCTACATCTACAACCTGGATATTTTTAGTCAAAATTCTAAAGTAGAATCTTAATATATAGCTGGTGCTGACAGTTGTTGAGGTGCCTTTACTAAGCTGTTGGTCTGAAGAGCTGCATGGCCAAAAGCTGATTTCTTTGAGACATCTTGGGATATTAATATGCTTGCTTTTTTTTTATATTGTTGCGATTTCTTTGGATAATCAAGATACAAACAATTTTCATCAGTAAAATCCTTAACCTTAGCTATGCTGTATAGGAAGACCATATGGAGGTGAAAATATTACCTATTGACATAATTAGTTACTTAAAAATTCTCATTGTTACGATGGCAGCAAAGGCAGTGATATAGTGAAGATACTGAAAACATCTTTGGAATATTTCTAGATAATCATGATAGTAAGTCAATTTTTGACCTTTCAATGTGAGTCTTCCTTGAAATTGCTGCATCATTGACACAATATTTTTTAAAATGTGCATTTTAGAAAAGGCAAATAAATCCTGAATTTTCTTGGTCAGTTTGACTCGTAGAGGCATAAAAATATTTTAGTGTTAATCTGAGTTTACAACTATTTAAAGAATGGGTTGTTCAGTTATATTGTTAAAAGAATTTTATTTTTTTTTTTTTTTTTGTGTGTGTGTGTGTGTGCTATAAAGGAGGATCTTAACACTCGGGAAATTTATTGAGTGCTAAATTAACTGAGTGTGTGGTAACCTACCATAATGCCTATTAATGATGAGGGAGGGGCAACTCTCAATGTTGTTTACAGAAAACCTGACTTATAAATTCTCTATTGCAATGGGCGTCTTTGTATTATGTTTATGCATAGGCACAATGAAAATTTTGTAAGATTGTCTCACAATACTTCTATCCTCCTCTGAATTTGCCTGAGAAAAATGTAGTTCAACTCAAATCTTTGAGTTGAATGATACAAATTAAATGCCATAAGGTATCAAATACTTTTATCTAGTCACAATTCAAAATGTCCATTAAGAATATGCTGTTCTCCAATTCAATACAAATTTTTCCACAGCAGTTTTATCTGAAAATATATTTAAAAATTATTGATGCCTTTCTCTTTTAACAATTTTATTTGTATTTTTACTGTGCCGTTAAATTTACATTTTGCTAATTTTGCTGTCTATGGAATCTTGCACTTAGATATTGCAAACTTTTCTAAACAGCCAATATTTCACATTTAAGGATGGTTTGGGTGCTAACTTCAATTTAGTAAAACAGATGGCAAAGACTTCATGACATACATGATATTAGCCATTAAACAAAATGGTTTCAAGCTGCAGGCCTTTATTGAGATCTAATACAGTTTGGAAGTGAAGGAAAATTTCCATACTTTTTTTTAGGGTTATCTTTTTAATTAAAATGAAGAATGTATATGAGAATTGCAAATAGAACTGAAGGAATGCTAGATTCTAGGGGCTGGGGAGCAATGTTAAATGTCACATCTCTAAGGCAGTTTTCAGGTAAGAGAGTTTTTGGTATGTAATAATACCTAAAGGAAAGTTTCAGGAAACGTAGTGAAAATATTTATTCTAACGAGAAGAGTATTTTAAATAAAAACTAGACTGACTGACTTTGATTTCATTTTATTTTAGGAAAAGCATTATTTGTGCTTTAAATAATTTTGGAAAGGCAAACTCAATAGCCTCGCATACCTAGTTCTGCCAAACCAATACCAAGAAAGACTTGGAATCACATCATTATTGACAGAAGTAAACACATTATTAGCAAAATGAATGGCATGGTAAGTGCAGAATGCTAAAAATATATTTGCAAATATAGTTGGAATATACATCAGGGAAGATACAAGGACTTCCTACTTCTTGTTTGCAGATGTTGCACAAAATGACAATTCAGAGATTGAGTGGTCAATCCATAACTTGTCCATAGGCTGATTTTACTCTAGAATTCATCCAAATTACAGGTGTTCAGAATTCACAAAAAATGAAATACATAGTATGTATCGATTAGTGTTATAGGTGTTCATTTCCTCAAGTTAACAGGAAAAGAGAAGAGAATACTCCTTTGAAATACTTAGAGTATTTATTAAGGATGTTTATCTGTAAAAATCCCAGGCTATACTTGTCCCAACCGTGTGTGTGTGCCCCTACAGAGACTCTGGATAAAAATAATATAGCAAGAATAGCAGAGTAAGAACACAGACCTGTGCTCTGCCTGGTGGATGCTATGGTCCACACCGTGCCAGTGGTGGCTACAGGCTGTAGGGATGGGAGCAAAAGGAAGATGGGCCAGATGTACCATGGCAGACAGCTGCAACAGCCTCTGGGAGCCTGAACCTCCTAGAGCCAGACTGGCATGCAGAATGCCTTGCACGTACACCACACATCAAGCCATCCAGGCACCTTCTCCTCCCTGCCTTGTTATTGAAAGGTCCTTGGCCTTAGGATCTCCTTTCCTGAATAGACTGTTAGGCAGGCTATGTGGTTAGTTTCGCAGCTTGAAAAGACAATTGGCAATCCCTGCAGTTGCTGGTTTTTACCCAAGGAACTTGGACTGGTTGGTGTATTTGGTGGGTAGCGCTGAAAACAATAAAGAAACTATTTAGAAATATAAGTTGGATTAAATTTGTTTACTATATGCTGAGGACTACTGAACCAAAGTCAACTGGTAACAAAGAGATTAGTCAGAAGTAAGATTATGTATGTGAAATTGTCTCTCTTCCTTTACTTGAGCACAGCGTATATTCCATCTCTTATAGGAAGCCACATATTCACTGCTTTTATCTAAAATTTGAAAACAAATGACCTTGCAAGAGCAAGTTGGAGAAAAACACTTTTTGAATCTCTAACCTCCCACTGCTAAAAATTATTTGAAATTGTCGGGATGTGTCTTCGTAAGGAACTTCTGAGTCTGAAAATGTCTAAATAGGATTTCAGACTATGGAGTAGAACTGCTGAGGGAGAACAGAAAAATGCAAAGGTTGTGATTAAATATGGTGGTGTTATTGCTTCTGCAGACAAGAGGAAACCTTTATTTTTTATTTTTACTTTTGGTCATGATCTTCACAGCTATAAGATTGCAGAAAATATCCCAAATGTGTCCTTTAAAATCCCTTCTTCTGGGTGAAGCTGTTGAATGAAGAACAGCTGTTTGCATCCTAAGCGAGATGGATTGTTTCAAGTGAAAAAATAGTCTCTGGAAATAGCATTCAAATGAAAAATGTACACTACTGCCAAATCCTCAGTGCTTGATGTCTCTCCAAAAAGCAGGGCTACAGTTGCCTGTTAAGGCACTTCATTAAATACTTTGTTCTGATACAAGTCACCTGAGGAATACTTCAGAATTTGTTCTTCAGTTTCCTACTCCATTTATTCAAATATCTAAGAAATACAGTGGATATCAGACATGAGTTCACAGCAAAATTTATGGTAAAATAACATCAGGACTGCATAATGAAATGGATCCCTGGCATGAACAGTAGAGTTCTGAAAGAGAGCTACAGTTACCCCAGTTTACTTTCACATCTTGCTTGCTTTGTATTTTGTCATATTTCTTCACTGAATTAAATTCCCACCCGGAAAATCATTTATCAAGACCCTTTTTTAACTTGGTTTCATCTTTCCCACTGGAAATTTTTTTTGAGTGAAATGATCTCTTCTAGACAGTTTTAATTAACTGCTCTTAAGTAAGCATAAGGAACAGAGAGACTTTGTTTATACGCATTTCTGCTAAATTTAATGGGTAACATGGCACGGTTTTTGACATTGTTTCTTTTGATTATTCCCTTATGGACTCTGAAATAATTTGTGAGTGCTTTGAAGAGGGTATGTTGTATTGACTGAATAAGAGTGAGTTTTATGCTGGTTAGCTGACTTCCCTTATTTCATTAGCATGTAGAAATTTCCATTCTATTCCTACACATCTCAAATATATTTCAGTGCAACAGTAGCTCACCAACTAATATTTCATTCTCTAGCATGCCCCTGCCCTTGCACGCAGAGCAGTACAGGTTGCAAGTGATTGAGCTTGTTTGTAGAATAAAGGCTCAAATAGATAATTTGAAGATGCTAGAATCCATTGTATGACCTCCCTCAATATACTTTCAATGCTTTCTTCCTCATTTTCATCATGCCCTACCTTGAGGGTCAAGATTAACTGAGACTGTTGTTTTTCTTGAAGATGGAGGAGGACAATTTTTACTAGACCTTTCAGTTCAAGAGCCCAAACTTGTTTAGCTTTGGATCATAACACAAAACCTATCTGCTTAGCTTGACTTTTTCTAATAGCTGATATTAGCAAGGAGGAGAAAATTTCTTATGGGGAAACATGTTTTACTTGAAAAAAGCTGAAATTGATTCAGTGGTATATAACTGCTATTTTAAATACACTTAGAGGTAATAGATATACAAAAAGAAGTACTATTCTTTCAGACTCATTCAACAAGTACATGTTATAAACATGCCAATCTGTCCCATGTGGAATTTAATGCGTAATTTAACCCGGCTAAAGCTATGTTAATGTAATGAGATGCACACTTTCAATATTCACTTGTGCCTACCTCAGAATTTTTTTTTTTTTTTCAAGAAAGAAATTTTTCTGGGACAACTTTGGACTTTGTCAGTTGTTTACTTCAGCTTAATTCTGAGAACTCTTTCATGTTTCTGCCAACATAGACTGTATTTTGAACATGGAGATTGTCCACTTTCTCTACTGAGTTCTGCCTTCATACTCTTTGGTCAGGAGGAGTTCCTACCTCCAGATTAGTGATAGGAAATGGGTATATACTGAACATTACCCATTTAAATAGAGCATGCTTGGGCCAAAGGGAGTCTTCACTGAGACAAACATTCTTCAGGGCAAACTGATGAATCAAACAATATATCTTGATGTGCAGAGCCTTTGATCACCAGAAAGTGACTAGAAAGAAGGAAAAATGAAATAAAGAACAGGATTAAAAAGAGGATCTTTCACAGGGTTTCTGCAAGAAAGAGAGAATCAGACCAAACACAGAAACAGAAAATTAATTACAGGAACGAGAGAAATCTAGCAATTCCAGAGGAAAGAGAAGATAAAGGACCTATACTTTCTTAATCTGGCACTTTTCAGTTGTAAAGAAAACGTGAATGGTAGGATAACTGAGGCTAAGAAGAGCATGAAGATGTTTTATTACTTTGTCTAGATCCACATGCAACCAAAGAACCAGAACAGTTAAATCATGACCAGGAAGATGGCGTAGTACATCATCTTCAAATGCTGTGTACCTCTATGGCTCTGTAGAGGAGGCTGACTCTTGCCACAGTCTGGAAGGAATAGCTCCAGTGCTAGGGAATGGATGAATTCAGGTCATGAGGAATAATTATGAAATTCTGCACCAAGAGAATGTTCCAGGGAAACTGGAGATGGAAATGGTGGTTGTGGCTAGGTACTCCACAAAAGCTGCAGTGACATTTACAGAGGGAAAAGCATTTCACTGAGGTTTCTTTAAATGGCAGGAATGCTGTTCTTTTCCCCTTTTTTTTTCTGATGAGATGATCATTGTATATCACCTTTCTCTAACTGCTTTTGGCTTAGATTTGTGGATAAATGGTAAAGCCTGCCAGATTTAAAACAAACTTTATTATCACATTTTTGTTCTGTACAGAATGGATTTAGTTCTTTCTACCTTATTTTACGAAGTCTACAGACTACTGCACTCTTCTCATGGTCTGTGCCAGGACCATGTGTCATTCATTTGGGATCACATGCTCAACATGGGTAAGCTCCAGTCTGATTTATAGAGCTGATGATTGCTATTAATGAGCGTGGGATTTCTACAGTAACTTTATTGCTGTATACCATAGCAGGGCCTAATAGCCTCATCCATTCAAGATCCAGTCAATTTCTGTTTTTCCAAGGTATGTTTTTCATTCTACAACCCTATCCAAAATACCTGTAATGTGACAAAAACTCAAAAAAAGAGATAATATTAAGCCATTAATTAAAACTGGAAAAGAATTGTTCCCACGAGTAAAGTCACTGTTACTTTAAATAACTTGTTACCATGTGCTGCAAATACGTAAATAACAAAGATACAACATTTTGTACTGAAATATTATTAGCTTTAACTTCTTTATGTGATGGAATTAATGCAAAGATCATGTGGAATTTTGAATTTTTTTGCCATTTCTTCAGAAGGCAAATCTTGTTTAAAAATAGACAGACACACATACAAATGGGACAATGAAATCACTGGGACATCTATGGCAGTAAGAAATGCATCAATACAATTTCCATATTTGTTGTATCTATCATAAAAGAAATCAACAGTAGCTTTTCTTTAGAATTTACTTAGAGAAATACCTAATTAGAAACTGCTTTATGCACATTCTTACCACTCCACATGGTCTTTAAATCTGCTATCAGTAGGAAAAATAATCATGTCTGTATGTTTGCAGAGAAATCTTAGAGAATACACAAGTAGTCATGTGGGCTTTGGGGGTTTGGAGTTTTTTTAAATTTTATTTCCTAGCAGGAAAAATTTCAGAAATATTTCCTTTGATTTTCTACGTTTAAGCCTATCATAGAATCATAAAATTATTTGGGTTGGAAAAGACCTTAAAGATCAACTAGTTCCAACCCCCCCTGCCATAGGCAGGGACACCTTTCACTACACCAGGTTGCTCAAAGCCCCATCCAACCTGGCCTTGAGTTGCCAGTTCACTTACTTTTCCCCAAAATGCAGTTTATCTATTAGTATCATCAGAAGCAAATATGAAATATTTCTCTTAATGGCAGTCAATCTATCTTTTTGCCAATTTTACTTAAATTCAGTTTTCAAGGAAGACATATTTTTATCTGAAGAGCAGTCTTTTCTAATCTGAATTTGAAGGACATTAAGATTTAGTAATTTACTTTTCTCCTGTCTTAAATATTTATTTAAATTGAAGATTTATTACTAATATTCCTTTTATTCTTAAGCTTGCACTTCACTTGGACTGCAGAAGGCCCCTCTGTTTTTCTCATTTCCTCTACATTCAAAGATAGTCCATATTTCTTAGAACTCTAGTTCCTTATTTATCTGCCTGTCAGTCATAGTGTCTCTTGGGACCACTAGGAAATCAGGTCTTTTTAGTTCTCTGTACAGCTGAAGTAATGAAGTTCTGCTCTGGGGTTGTGTAGGTCAGAATTTGACCCTTGCAGTTTATCTCCCAACATCCTTCCGGAATTAAAAGACTTTAGCATCATTTATCTACTTATTTTTAACACCCAGATCAAAGCCAATATAAGACATCTCTGAAATTTAGTATAACCTTTAAGTCCTAAAGGAAAAAGATGGCAAGTCGTTTGCAGGAAACACTTATAAATACATTAGTAGACTCAAAGTAAAATGTATTCTTAACTGAAACAATAATCTTTCTTTTGTTTAAAGGAACTCTTCACCTCCTCTATCCCGTTCCCTTACGATTCCTTAAATAAGTGTTTAAACAAGTGCAATTGGCTACATGCGGATGGTGTACTGAAGAGGTCTTGAGACATCAGTGATGTGGAAGAATAAGAATGAGGTGGGAAGGGTTGTTTAAAGTCCTCCATCATTAATGGGAAAGTGAGAAGCTGTCATTACACAGTTGCAATGGGTTGGACTTCTTTCTTGTTCAAATGTCACTTTTGTTTACTGGCTACCCTGCTATAATGATTATTTTGAGGGAAGCAGAGTGGTGCCTGTATTACGCTGGATGCAAGAAGTGAATGGGGTTGATGAAGCCTTGAGCTCCCCTTCTCTCCCTGCTGCACTGGGGTGGGGCCATACAAAGCCAAAAATGAAGAGAGAATTTATGTAGTTTGGCTGTGGAGCATTGCCTCAGTTTCTTGCTGCCTTTCTGCACCTGACACATACACAAATCATATACTCCTATACTATAGCCATCCTTGAGTCTTGGCAACATGACAAGGAAGGGAGTAGGTACTAACCCCTACCCTTTCTCTAAATCAATACCTACAGCGACACATTTGGAAGTAAGGAGGAGAAAGTTGTGTCCCAGTGATGGAGGGGATCTGAATGGCCATACAGTAAGGACACAAAGGGTTGTTTCTCACAAGTGAAAACTGTTTGAGGGAGATTGTATCCATCTTCCATCTGGGTTAGTAGCTGTGCAGCTTAATCCGTGTAGGAAATTAGCAAATTCAGTCAAAAGCCTTTACCAAAAGAAAGTAAAAGCCAACAATATTGCTTTTGTGGTCCAGGCCACTGACCTGGGCATTATGCTCCAAGGTAAGGAATTTTAATGTCTAGAGGGATTTATGATTGTTTCTTACTTATATTAGCTTTAATGTGCTGGGATAATGAATTTGTACTACTGAATTGCAATTTGCTATCATTTAAAGTAGTAGGTGGAGTGAGTTGTCTGCTGCTTTCCGGGTATTGTTAGTCTAGTGTGAAAATACACTCTTTTCTCTTTAGGATTACATTGTGGGGTTGGTGCCTGGTATTGAAAGAGGAATTTTTGTCCCCACATTCCTGCTTGAGAGAAATGACTCCCTTTTCCTCTGGTGAGGAAGATGGTGAGACCTCAGATGGATTAACTCTCATTTTAATGTCATTTCCCCCTTGTCCTTTGGGCTCTAATGACTGCAGGAAGGGGGTCCTCAACTCTGCTGGCCAGTGGCCTGTGGGGCTGCTTCTGCTCTGATGTATTTGGATGAATATGAAAGGAAGAGAGAGAGGCTATCATGAATCACATCCCCACAGGAAGAGGCAAATCAATTACAAGACTCAAGGACACCAGTTACTGAGTTGAACATCTGTTTACACCTACACAGAAATCAGCAACCTTGGCTTATGTTCATACAGGGTCAGGGTGGGAAGACAGTTGATCATTTTCTCCTGGAGCATGAGATGAACACACACAAACACACAACTAGTGTTCTGGCTAGAAGTTCTGTTTGGAGGTGGAGAGAGAAAGGGGAAAAGTCTTGCCAGGAAAAAATAGTGATATAAAGAAAGGATTAAGCTGTTCAAGAGTGTTCCTCATTCTGAAAGAATCAAGAACTTCAGTGCAGATAAACCTCGCTGTACTGTTGCTGCCTCCTTAGGCAAATAGCTCTTGCCAACCTAGTGAAGCGCTCTCCAACTCTTTTTAGTATCTTTCCTCCTTTGATGCCTCAAAGGATCCTACACTACCACTCATTAAACGGAAGTCCCTTTCAGAAACTGCTTTTGGTTTTTGGCCTTACTACTAGGCAAGGTGAAAATGAGCAAGAGAGATCTTTTACTGATCAGATTGGTAAGCAAGATGATTAAGATCTAATTTAATTTAGATTATTTTCTTCTGGATGAGATTGATGACCGCAATTGCAGACCTGCCACAAAGAGCAAACATTAATATACCAATAGCTGTTGCTCTTGTTTCAGCTGCAGAGTGCTCTCAGAGTATAAAAACTAAGTCACTGTTTGCCTTTGAAAAGCAGCCAAGTAACTTCTGTAATGACAAACTATACAAATCTTCTCCCTACCAGTGCACTCTGCTAACAAGAATTGCTCCTTTGACATGCCACTCCTGAAAGCGAATACAGATGTTCATATCAGCTTCACATTCTGCAACACAGTAACAGGCAATATCATTGCATGCTTCTTGACCAGGTGATCCAAATGACAGAAAGCAACACAGATGGCATCTGGACAGTGTCATCTAATGAGCCCTAATTCCATTATAATGCTTCAAAAGAGGTGTCCAGCCCACTGTACTTGTGTCTGTAAGTTCCTTCATTTGTCCCCAGATTAATTCAGGGAGCTGCAAATAAAGTGGGTCATCCTGAAACCCGAAAATTTCTGCTTTAGCTTTTTCATTCTTATCTTCTCCCCTGCTTCATGAACCCATGCTTTTAAGAGGCAATGTTTCTGGAAGTGGCTGTGTTTCCTTCTGTTATGTGACAGCAGTGCTGTTTATCACCTCTTCCGCAAGAGCCCCTCTTCCTGGGGCTGCGCTGTACATGCAGTGCCTTGGCAATCAGACAATGTTTAATTGTGTTCCCCATGCTGATTCAAGTCAGCGAGCAGATATTTAGTAAAGTAGAGGCTCGTATTTTGTAGCTTTTTGAAGCAAGGCACGAGAGACATCTTTTGTATGTAAATGTTGTATATGCCTTGAAAACCCTGTTCTTAAACTAGTAATTTACAGTTTGTTGTATGTGGACTATACCAAAGGAACTAGTGAAGGCAACTAAATAAAACGAATTCATATCTGCTGATCAGCAGACTCCATATATGAAAGTGACAGGATCCAATCTCCATGGAAATTGTTTTTACGAAGCATATCTAAGGAAAATGTTTCAGGTTACCTACATATGGCAAAGAAATTGAGAACCACTGTGCGAAAGACTTTCAGCTAGGTCATCGTCACAGAATATGGCCATGAACACAGCATGGCTACAACCCAGATTGGTCAACAGCCACCAAAAGAGCAAAGCTATTGTGAAGCCACAATCTAATATGCTCTTTACTCATGTTCAGAAGGCCACAAGTCTTGGTGGTTTTTTTATAGCTAGAGGTGGCCATCAGTCAGGACTCCATCATAACCACTAATGATTTGCATTTCTCATGCCTATGAGGTAGAAAACAAACTGGGAGAAAGCTTGCGGAGGACAGTGGGCCTACTTGATTTGTTGCTCTGACCTTTGCATTTGATTTTTCTCTTGAAAACAGGCTATTTTTCAGTTAGGCCTGCAGTATTGCAGTTAGATAGCTGAGCAGTGACTGAACCTCATTACTGACACTCTTACTGTGATGACAGGCATATTTTCTTGCCCATCATTAATGCTATTGTAAAGTCAACCAGCTAAAAAAGACATTGTTGCAAACTGGGGGCCAGCATTTCAATACAATAGGCTGTATAAGCCAAGTAGATGGAGAAAGACCCACTATTGACTTACGGTCAGACTCTAAGAAAGAATATTTACATCTTCCAAACACTTACTTTTAGACATTCTTTTGCTAGTAGACATTTATTGTTTTATAAAATGGAATTGGTTAAAAAGGTCACCAATCTTTCATAAATTGTTTTGTGGTGTTGTGCATTTCGTGTGTTAAGCCTAAACTAGAGAATGAAGCAACTTTACTATTAGTTCTGTAGACACAAATTAGATTTGTGGCTCACTCCCAGAGATCATCCATGAAGTTAGAGTAAAATCCTTCTGTAAATGATTAATCCTAGAATAGATAAATGCACTGTATTAATATGGAAACCTTAGGTGGGATTTAGGCCACTCCATGATAGTAATACTGGTCGTGCTCTTGTTCTCAAAGGAAGCAATATGAATTTTGCATAGAATCAGTGCAAAAGATTTAACTCCAGGTGCTGAATAAACATAACTGAGAACACATTTGCAGGCAGCCCTCAGATAACTGCAGTCTCCTAATTATCTCATGTATCTTGTAAACAGGGTAGTAGATTGAAGTGCAAGTTTATAAACCTTGGCCTGAGGTACATAATTTTATTTTTACAAATGCCCCTTTGGCTAGTGAAGAAGGAATAACCTAGGTATTTTTAACAAAGGGACTTGGAAATTTCTGCCCCCTCATCTGTTAACCACTTAACTCATAATCCTGTGTGTAATGCTATTACAAATAAATAAATAATCATTTCAGCCTTAAGCTGTATGCACTGCTTAAATAACTTAGGAATATATTAATTCCCTAGCAGTGATCACGGCTTAGAAAACACATACAGAGCCGCAGCTTCCTATTTCTCTTCATTATGTATGCTGACAGCTTTCAGATAATAAGTATTTTGTTGTCATCTCTGAAGTAGCCAGCATTAAAATGATTACAGTGACTTCCCACTTCTACATGTGAGGCTGTATTGGACAAGCTCCAAACGGCCTGGATGCCCTGCTGCTCACGTCTAATTGTTTTCTGTGGGCAAGGCAGTTTACTGAGGGCATTTCAGGAAAGGGGAGCCAGTAGCCACTGGCTCAATGAGTTTTACACTAGGCGGCGTGTTGGCTGGGTTAAGAATTACTAAATACTGCGATCGGCTGCTGCAGGCATGGAAGGGATAGGAGGGATGTCGAGAAAAAGATAAAAACAGTATCTCTGATAAAAAAAAAAAGGCTTCTCGTACATTTCACTAGGTTTTTTCTGACTTTGAAAATCTGACATTGATGGATTAGAAATAAAGCAGTGAGCATCTCTACTGAAATGAATTGATATACATCAACTATTTCAGTCATGACTCCAATCTTGCTTTGTCTTTGTGTCTCTTAGTTATTAGAAAATAAAGAATGTCAATTATTTAAAGCTTATTTTTTGGTATTTCACTGGAGACTACATTTGGACAGAATTTAAAAGTGAGATGAAAGTGTTCACAAGATAGATGGAGTTTTTATTAGTCATTTAAATCTGCCTTAAACTCGCCTGATACTTGAAAAGAATTAAAAAAGTCTATAGAATGCAATGCTATCTGCAGTTAATGAACTGCAATGGTTATTTCTGATTAGTACATACCCAGCATTTCAGAAGTAGAAGACCATACAAGCTATCGCATCATTTTTATTCTACAGATTGTATAAAGAAAACAACCCTTGCTCTTTTTTCACCTCCCAGTTGGTTTTCAACTTTGAGCAAATGAGTTACTGAACTGAAATAACCAGATAGCAGAAGGAACTACTGGGGACAAAAGCTAGTTTAACACTTCAGCAAATTCTGCTTCAAGATAATTAGTCAGTGACTTCCTCCAGCTGAGTGGCTCTGCCTCTCTCAAAGCAGTAGCAATGCACGGTCGCACACATAGATGTTTTTTAATAAATGATAGAAAACTTGGAATTTTATAAGGCTTGCTCCAAGTTCTTTTTTTTAATGTTGTCTTTTATATGGCAAATACATGCATTAAAAGGTCTACCTTTTGTTTCTTTGTTTTATAGCTTGTTTACTTTTAAGCATTGTAATAGCTGTTGCTGTCCATTGTTGGTAGTATTTTTTTGTCAGTGTTGTATGGTCTGACAGGACCTTGGTGCTAGCCATGTCTTTAGCCAGAAGGCTTCAGTCTTGCTCTTCTCTTATAAGGAATGATCACAAGTTTGACTGAAGCTTGGCAAGGTTTATTGTCATAAGGATGGTCCTTGGGTGGTTGTTCTGCCAGGGTACTAGTGTATGTATGCCTGGCAGAAAGCAGTGCTCTTTTGGTCGGTACAGAGTAACATGATTTGTTTCTTCTGTGATCAGAAGAGTGTATGCTGACCTAAACGTGTGCAGGAGACTCCACCTGCACTGCAGCCCTCCCTGGGTGTTGAGCATGACCTGTCCCCTGATCTGCATGTTCACATTCCTCCCTTATCATTGGCTACGCACCATCTCGTGCTTAATAGATTTATCTCAATTACTTACTTTTGACAGGACTGTGTATCTTGTAACATTCTCCTGACCTTGTTAGAGCTTTCATCTTGTGTAAACAGTTTATCTATTGGTCCCAGGTCTGTGAAGACCCTTTTGGTCAACACTTAAGGCAAAGCTGTTATTTGAGCAGTGTATGGTCTGAGTTATGCTCTGGTAAAACTGATGCCAGTGATACAGAAGTGTACCCCAAAATAAGTGTTGTAGTAATTTAGGATTGAATAATTTTAATTTAAACTGTGGTTTGAAAATAATGGTACCCACAAAGTAATTGGAATACTTTCTTCTTCTTAAAAGTAGAATGAAACCAGTTTTCTTATGGTTCCTTATTTGATACAAAGGGAGCTTCTCTGTTTGTTGCGCATATTGCCATGGCAAATAATATATGGCAGGATTAAAAAGGGGTGCCATCAGTTAATTTTTAAAAAACATTTAGTAGCCATTTGACAGCTCTGTGTAGAGCAGCTCACACCACTGTAAGATGGGGTTTTTTTGGACATACATTTTACACCATAAGTATTCATCCAAGCATATGCATGCCCTTAATATATGAATCATATACAAGCTTATTAAGATTCCTTCACACACCTCCAACTCTCAGCTGAAAAGACAAGAGTGATAATATATGTTCATCAGAAAATTCTGTAACTGGGCAAATAGCAGAGAAGTTCCTGCACTCATAACTCATCGATTTTATTGGTGGTTGGCAAAATACCTGAGACACGATCTGAGCCTGATTTTTGAGATAGAAAGGTAACTAAAAAATTTAACACAGTTTTCTAAACTGCCCAGATAATTCTAAATACTTAGAGATACTCTCTGCATGTATATAACATACATATGTTCAAGTGCATACATCAGAAGAATGCTGTTAAGATTGTAGTGGGAAGGTGTAATGGGAAGTTAGAAACCATCAGACTTGACATTTGATTCAATAATATTGAATTGCCACTTTACACCCTCCACTTGCATATGCTTTTTGTTAAAGCCTGTAATTATCATGATTACAGACCCCTTCCTATTCAGTGCAAAGAACAGAAAGTGCTCACACCATGTGCATGACTATTTTGTTCCCCTGTGCAGCCCAACACTTATTTACTGTTTAGTTGCTCTCTGAAAAGATTTAACAGATTTCTTCATGATCTATTTTTTTCCTTTTCATCATTTTTGTATTTGGATGTAAGGATGACTTTCTTTTGGGCACCTCTGCCTTAGTGCATTCTACTTTGACAGGAAACAAAATTTAGCTGGAGAAGGGAAGTGAGAAACTGGTGTGTGTGTCACACACCCTTGTCTTGAAAAGTCGCGCTTCTGTTAGTGATTAAAGGTAACCAGCAGCCCTTTGGCAGGTCTAAACAGGCAGGGGCAGCAATTACACTCTCTTTATGTTCTTCCTGGCCAGATGAGCAAGGGTAGGTGGTTGTGATGAGAAGCAGGAAAAACTGAAGGCGGTGTTTTACTTTTCAAGGAGGGGAAGAGGCCATCAGGTCATTTCATGGTTTTAGCAGCCTGCACTGGGTGCAGCTGAGACCTTCTGTTTCAGCCCTTCGCAACACCCGTGACTTGTGGTGCCACATAGGGCTTGGGGCTGAATTCCTGGCTGTGTTTAAGACAACTGCTCCCTTTTTCTTTGGCTTTAGTGGAGCAAAACATCCATCCCATGTTACAGCTCAGAACAAATTCATAGTTTGGATATGTATGTTTTTCTCATGACCAGGCTTACTTTAGGTCATTTTACAATAAAATCCAGTAAACACAGAGTATTTAATGAAACAAAAAGACACATTTTACAAGTGTTACTCCAGTGAATATGGAACTAAACAATATTTTAGAAAGCCGATGCAAATTTTTATTCTTTCCGGGTTTTGTTGCTCGTTACTTGTTTGTTTGGGAAGTAAGGGTTTGCTCACATTTTTCATGTTGATAGTGACCTTCCTGATTTGAGTTAAAAACAAATGGAGCAGAGCAAATTACGAAGGCACCCAAGCATGTTCTCAGCTTTGCCACACTGAAACATTTGTTTATTCTGCAGGGCTTCGGGAAGGCAGCCCAAAGGCTTTGTGAGATTGAGAACCATAAAAGATGGAACAGGTGGGAATGCTTGATCTTTCCCTGTAGTAGCTCTTAATATGCCACTGCTGCATCTTTGGGGCATTTTTGTACAATACGTGCATGCCAAACAAAATGAAAGTGACGCAGAATGTATGCCAATGAGATGGCAATACAATTACTTGTTGTAGTTGATGCTCAACAGTACTGCATCCATCTGCTCTGATTAAGTGAAATGCGATGTACTTCAGTTTCTTATGGTTAGATGATAACTGAACACATAACCATGTGTGTCAGAATTATTGGTTACCAGAGGCGTTATTCAGTTTATTCCATCTTCTTTATTCTTCCTCACTTTCTTTCTTTCCAGGCTTACTGGACACACATCATAACTGCTGAATGCTGCAACCATGAATGCGTTATTTAAAATAGACCTGAAATAAATGCCCACGGGCTTTTAGCAGTCATTTAGCTATATGACTTTAAAAAAAAAAAAAATTACCCCCCCCAAATGTTCTTTGGTATCACTTCAAATGCAACAACTGAACCTCAAAGAGGGAAAAATAAATTAAGAAAGCTTCCAAAATGGTTTGCTGCCTAAGGGAAATCAGCATAAATCTAATGTAATAAAATTATTAATGTGGTTTTGGTACCTCTGTCCTCTGTTGAATAAGGTTGCTCAATTGTGTGTCATATAATATTTATTAATTGTAACTACTCTTAGGTTTCTGATCACAGAAACTTTAGTTGTTGGAGCAGAAAGTTTAGATTTATAGCCCTACCATCAGTGTAAATTCACAAATGAATGTAGTCTGAAAACAGGAGTGTGCATGGTTTGTTATTGATGTGGTACAGTTACACCTTGTCGTGGTTTAACCCCAGCCAGCAACTAAACACCACGCAGCCGCTCACTCAATCCCCCCCACCCAGTGGGATGGGGGAGAAAATCAGGAAAAGAAGCAAAACCCGTGGGTTGAGATAAGAACGGTTTAATAGAACAGAAAAAAAGAAGAAACTAATAATGATAATGATAACACTAATAAAATGACAACAGAAATAATGAAAGGATTGGAATGTACAAATGATGCGCAGTGCAATCGCTCACCACCCGCCGACCGACACCCAGCCAGTCCCCGAGCGGCGAATCCCTGCCCCCACTTCCCCGTTCCTATACTGGATGGGACGTCACATGGTATGGAATACACCGTTGGCCAGTTTGGGTCAGGTGCCCTGGCTGTGTCCTGTGCCAACTTCTTGTGCCCCTCCAGCTTTCTCACTGGCTGGGCATGAGAAGCTGAAAAATCCTTGACATTAGTCTAAACACTACTGAGCAACAACTGAAAACATCAGTGTTATCAACATTCTTCACATACTGAACTCAAAACACAGCACTGTACCAGCTACTAGGAAGACAGTTAACTCTATCCCAGCTGAAACCAGGACAACCTTCAATGCATTTTTCAGATAAACTTCCCCTGAGGTTTTAAACCAACATTTAAACCTTGTTCTTAAGTTTTTCATGATTGCACGTTGACATATTTCACAGCATTGGTTGGTGCTTTGTACATGCAGTGCAATGTCAAGGAGTAGTCAGGTGTGAAAAGCTATGCAAAATTGTTCATGAAAAATTGTGTTATTCTTCATTTCTTTCCCCATCTTCCCATGTCTTTTCAGTGTTGTGCTATCTGTGAAAAAGCAGCAGATTTTTTTTTTAATATGACAGAGTGGGATTACCTTAAATGAGCAAAAGTCTTCCACTAGCCTGTGAAGTGCCATAGAGATGAGAGCGAAAGCACCAAGTCTGAACAGTCACCTCACCTCACTTCACTCTGCGAACAGCTAATAGGGATGCTTCTTTGCTGGACTTGGTAAGTGTGAACACTTCTGCAGAAGGTGAACCTGTTTTATTTCTACAACTTTTGTACTGGAAGAGAGATCACAGTTTTCAAACTTCCAAGAGCATCCAAGTGTAAGTTATCTGGAATATATTCACAAATGAAACATCTCCCTTGGGACTTTCTGGTTAAAAACCCTATTAAAATCTAAAATCAGAGAGTGAAAACTTAAGTATACCAGCTAGGTATGGCAAAGAGAGCTAATTTAACCTGCTTCTGAGCAATGTAAATTGAGTCCATACCACCAGATTGCTTTTGTTAACTACCATTTATGTAAAGATAGTTCCTTCATTGCAGCCCCAGGAATCACTAAATATCTCTGTGTAATAACCTTGAATTTTAGGAGACTGTACCTCTAAAGTCATGCCAGTGCAGATGTGCTGAAGTCATTTTTTAGAACCGGAAGCATTAGAAAATCAGTGACAAGAAAACGAAATAGTCTGGGTTTATTAGTTACTATGCAGCAATGCTATGAATGCAGACCTACCTACCTACCTACCTACCACTTTTAGGTTCAAGCTGTTCATACAGAGTTCAGTTTTATCACTTACATGTACCAGCTGGGTTTAGTACAAACTCCTGTATCTGTATTCTCTGTTCCATTGGGTAGTATAAAATTTAAATCTACTGTGCCTGTAACTTCTATATGTAGAGAGGCTGGAAAAGAAGGTGAATATGATATGCTGTGTATTTTACATACGCGTGTGCTGCAAATCAAAGGGCTCAGCTGAACTCCCTGCACTGAAAAACCTTTAAAAGACTTTATTAGAGATGATAGTGGTGAGACTACACGGCCAACCATTTTTAAATGACTGCTTGGTTGAATTTAGAGACAATTCCTTATTCTAAGTTAATGGTCTGTAAAACAGGCATGGAAAATTGAAACTGTTTCAGAAACAGACTGCAGGTGGAAGAACCAGGCATCTGAAGCTTCTGAAGACATGTAACCCTTGTGTAAGGATAGAGAAGCCAAAACAAGCTCTACCAGACTTGGTACTGTATTTTAAGCCCCAGCTGGTAACTGTAGGCCAAGATCAAACATGGAACATGAACGACAAAACACTGTTTGCCCCTCCACTTCCAAGAAATATTTTTCCCTCTGGTAACAGCTCCAGGTCAGCCAGAGAAAGTATACTGCTGCCTCATATGCAAACTGCCTTTCACATTGCCCTTGAATAACGAACACAAAGCCTGGGGCAGATTGCCCAGTGTTATCCAGGAGAACCTTGGGCAAAATTGGACTTCTCTGAAAAAATATTTTATGCCTTAGACAAGCAAATAATCATACTGGCAACTCACCCAGGGCTGGTGCTATTATCCAGTCCTCAGCTGCTTGACTGAGAGCAGAGTTTACATAGGAGTTCATTGGAAGTGGAGCTGCTGTTGCAGCAAATCCCATATAAAGACCTACAGTCTTCTGTTAAGAACCAATTTCCAAAAAAGCCTTTCTTTCTGGACTGGCTCAGAAATGTGGCAAAAACTCCTTGATCAAGTGCCAGCCATTTTTCCATTGCCAGTGCAGAGACTGAGAGACCTGGTGTGGCTTCTGGGCACAGGAAGCCTTGGGGAGTGCATTTTCCACAAGCCTTTGAAGAAGGAGCAAAACAAGTATGTTTTATAAAAAAAACTGGATGGGAGGAGGGAGACCAGTGGGTATCTAAGAAGATGAAGACTATTCAACAATGGAAGATAACTTTAAAGAGTATGAGAGATGTACAAGAAGTAAAGAAAATAGAAATGTCTATAAATACAGTTAAAAGGCAGCTCTTCAGATCTTTTTCAAGGATATGAGAAGAATGTTTCATTTGAAATAGAAGGTGGGCAGTCCATGGAGATACTGTCAATACCAGGATGATGAAGGAGGAGTCTGAATATAGTTACTTGCCCCTGAGTCCAACATAAGTTGATGACAGGACTGGAGGCTGTAACTGCGGCAGGAGATGAGGAAGATGCAGAGAATAGATTTGTGCCAGGCAGAGAAATCTCACAGTTGGCTGAAAAATCAAACTGTATGTAATAAGACCGTAGAAGTGGAACGAAGAGATTGTGGCTGCATTGTGGGACCACATTAAAGACTGGAAAAGGATGATGAGGAGAGCAACTTTTTCTCGTTTTGAGGCAGTCAAGTATGTAGCCTTAACCATTAACAAACACCATACTTGATGGGAAAGTCTACCTTTTAAAAATCGTAAGAATTTCAGGCACAGCAGGACTCAAAAGTGAAAGCTTTAAACAATCAATTATAAAAGCAAAAAAGTGAAAGCTTCAGACATAGTAAAAAATGAGGGGCCCATGCAAGGTTTCTTGCTTCCTGCTGAGCACAGCTTTAATGAGTCACGAGCAGGGCAAGGCAGCCACAGTGGTGAATTCAGGGAGAGGACACCAGGGGTTTAATTTAAAATTTCTTCTGAGGGGGGAAGGTTCTGGCTGGGGTGAGAGGTTCCTGCCCAGCTGGCAACCATGTGTGGGCAGGACCTGCTGTCCGCAGGAGTGAACACGTGTTGCAGGCTTCTTGTAAACTGCCCTGTGATTTACTACTTCTTGCTCCATTGAAAACGTGAGATCTGTTTTTGGTTTGGCTTGCGACACAGGATTTTAATAACTCGAGTGGCAAACTTGTGAGTGTGTAATGTGATCCTTTCAGTCCAAATGTCTCCTTGATTGTATTTAGCTGGGATTTTTTAAGGCTGATCTTGTTAATTTGTGCTTGCATTTGTAATAGCCCTTTTGTACTCTGAGATAGTGGATTGAAGTATCTGATTCCTCTTTGCTTGTGTTATTGATATACTTCTCTGATCTCCCCTTATTAATTTCCTCTCTAAATTAAGCATTTCTAATCTTTTTCAGCTAGAAAGCTCCTGATGTTGCTGAATAATTTTTATTTTGTCCCTTGGGCTCTTCTGGTTTTGCTGCGTTTCCCTGGCATCGGTTGATGTCTGGAAGTAGATCGCTGAATCCTTACTTGTGACTAGCTCAGGAGGAGGAAGCCTGTCTCCTTTGCTCCTTAGAAAGTCCCCGCAGTTTACAGGTCTTACAGGCTGCTTTGCCTTAAGTTATAAGGTGGTCAAAAAGACAGCGGCAAATGAGAGGTGAATCAAACTCTCCTGTCTTGCTTACCAGGTTTGAAGGATTTTACCCCAGAACTGAATAATATAACAGAATTCAAAACCACGTATCCTTCACCAGGATTCCTGGCCATCGTTCCTCCCTGTTGGAGTTACTGTACAGTAGCTTTGACAGAGCAACCGTGAGTCTGGAAAGCTTGGAAATTTCCATAGCACACATGCACAGAGAATGAGTACCGTACTTCTGGAAAATGTTGGGTTTACTGTGCACACATCGCACAATGTATTCACTTATGCAATATATCCTGAAGGCTTTGGATTTACTGCACATATGCAATGCAGCAGGTGTTCATATTTTCCATCTGGGAATTCCTTGAAAGATATAGAGCAGTTTTAACTTTCTTTTTCTAAATAGATAGGCTGTCTCCTCCTTTCTTGAGCTGTAAGGAATCAAAAGGATCCTCAGCAATCAGAACTAACAGTTGAAGACAACCAGGGAGACTGCAAGCAAATGCAAATCTCTCCAGCATGCATAAGGCACTTTGGGTAGGACTGTCTTGCCTGACAAAGTGGCCACAATGTGAAGTGACTAAGACACTGTAAATTCACAAGTGAGAAAAGGCAGCTATAGTATTTATTTCTGGGTAACAGGACAAGATCTATTTTACACCTTCACCCATGGTTCATCTCAACTAAAACTGGAGTGCCTTGTCTCGGCTACCAAGATAGAAAACACAGGGGTTTTTGTCAGAAAATTCAGTGGAAATTTTACTTTGTGCAGGTAACATTTTAGTACTGCTGGAACTGGCCAGATGTTTAATAGCTTAAGGGTTCAGCTTTTTAAAATTTATTTTAAGATATTTAGTCAATAGAAACTGAACAAAGGTTATAAAAACATTTAATCCTCTGCTACACTAGTATTATGATGTCTCAGCAACGTCAGCTTCATTCTTCCCCCTTTGCATGCTATCTTCACAGCAATTAATAAGAAAGTGTTGTAATTCTCTGCTTTCCTAGTTCTAAGAGAATGGCTAAATACATCTGAGCAAATATTTCCTAATCAGGCTCAGAACCCAGCAGCACAGTTTTAGTTTTTGCAGTGCTTGGTGGCAGGTCCTTCTGAAATCTCTGCTGGGCCTGGAACTGAGATACACCTAACTTTCCCCCAGCCCTTTTAAGCAGCATTAAGTGCATCATGACCAATAAAAAGTGTGAATTTTGAACATTTTAAGATCCTATTTTTGGTATGAAACAATTGGAATTAGCACAATATATTTAATTTTGCCTCCCATATTTCTTTCTTTCTTTCCTCCTCATGTTATTAGATTTGCCATTTATTTTAGTGTGGTTTTTTCCCCCCCTGCACTAATGTTATTCCCAGGCACAATATTTTAATTCCCTCCTTCATCTACACAGATTTCCATTTAACTTCCTCCATTTCCTTTGCATACGAGGTCTAAGAGGCACCTGAAATCTGTTACCCAACTGGTAATACAAAAATGCCTGCCAGGACAGCATGGTGGATCTCTCTTTCCTTCAGAGTACATCAGAACCAAACAAAAGTTGCATTTCTTCCTTTACTGTTTATTCCTCTCCCACATCATGAATGTTTATCTTGTTCTGTCTGACCAAGACTTAAGAAATTAATGTCAATCTGATAAAATATAACACCAAAGATCATTTAGTAAGTTCAGTTTGCAGAAACTTGCTGGCAACGACTTTTGCCTCAGTATTTGAAGAAATGAAAATAGGCTACCAAAGACATTTCTGGGCCCTGCCATGCAATTTTATTGCACTAGATGTCACTGTTATACTTCTTAAAATATGGTGGCTATCTTATACTGCACTACGACTTCATGCTCTAAGACTCTTAAAAGTCTGTTGTGTATAAGAAGGTGCAACCAGGACAGCATTTTAATAGCACAATGCTGCCTGAAAGTATTCTTTTGTTTTGGTTTGTGTCTAAGCCATCACTCCTGTATAGAGAATGGAAAATATTTCTTCTCTTCAGAGCCAGAGACATCCTAATCACTTTGGATGTGAATGCTTTTCAAACAATTTCAGCGCAAATGCTTTTTGGTCTCCAAAAGAAGATTTGTAGCAGTGAATGATACTGAGAATTAGTACATCAATTGCCACGTTGGCTAATGAAAAGTAGAAGTTTGGTTTCATCTCTTTGCTTTTTCAATGCACAGAGGTAAGCCAAAAGAAATGCAAAGCCATTACATTGATGGAAACTACTAATATACAAGCAGATGAACACTCATACTGGCTTCCTCTTTGACTAACCTTCTACCTGAAGGTGTAAAAACCTGGTAGATGTCAATCCTGGATGAACATTGCTTCCACTATCTAAGAAATAATGTTAGATTTATACGATATGCAGTAATTGATAAGAATGATTTTTCCTAAGATTGAAGATTTGTTCTGAGAAAGAGAAAATTTCAAGGACTTAAACAGATCTGCTTTTGGCTGATGTGTGTACTCTTTGGGTTCTCCTCAGCTGGAGGTGCATGCCAGAGTTATGACTGATACAAACACATTTGCTGAGGCTTACCTGCTTCTCCAGTCTAGCTTTCCCCCTTTTCCACACACACTTGACACCATGGGAAACTGTTCATCCCTCAGAAGTTCAAATAGATTTATTTGCCTCTGAAATAATCCTCTGTTTTCTTCTGCCTTCTGGTTGTTTCTCCTCCAGTCAGTGGTATATCTCTTTGATTTTTACCACTTGCTCTTTCCAGGCATTCTTTATTTATCTGCTCATGTGGCCTCCATCACTGACCACCTCTGAGTATTTAAAACCTATACAAACAGCCTCCTCTCTTTCTTTCTTTCCAGCCTGTTAAATTAGTTCAAATGGTATATCAGTTTTGGGGGGGTGTGCTGAACCATGTCTGTACTTCTCAACTGGTAGACATAATGAATATTGCCGTGCCAAGGGAGATAAGCTAGGACTAGCTAGCCACTGCAATGGAAAGGGGTTGCAGACTGAATTTTGGAGCTATGAATGGAGCTACATCAGACAGCCTTTGCTGTTTCAAAATTTCTGGCACTGAGAGTGTATATAGCAAATCCATAGTCACTGTGTTACCTCTCAGGGTGCACTTCCAGAAAACAGCCTACCTTGCCTATGCTTAGAGACAGCTGAGTATCTCTGTATGTATATTATGTATGTGTGAGAGAGAAAGGTTTTAATGAAAGTAAGATGTCATTTTTTTCAGTAAGGTCTGCAATAGGTAGTATTTCAGGTGATCCTGCCTTTTCTGACAGAAAATCAGGGAGAACAAGTAGTTCATATCCAGCTTGGAGCAAATTTAGCCCCAATCTGCTTTTTAGATTTCTTACATGCTTGAGATCCTGCATACAAAAATTGTCATTGTCTTTGTATATGTGCCTTACATGAGGATCTTTGATCATCTTTTCTGTCTGGTTCATATTTACCTGAAGCCTTTGCAGCTGCTCCTTCATTAGCACTCATTCATGAACTGTATTATTAACCATCACTAGGCTTTTCCTTTGAAATTCCTTTTTCCTTCACAATTCAGCAGTTGTATGCAGGGAAAAGTGATCTTCAGTACCAACAGTAAGTAGATATCCAAACTTAATGCTTAAAAAGAGGTCATAATCCCACTAAATTATTTCGTATTAATTTAGTTGTTGCACTTGAAAGAAAAGAAAGAAGTTTGTAGTATTTATAGAGCAGTTTGTACATAGAAGAAATTAATAATGCAAGAAACATTTATTTGTTTGTCTAAATGGTCAAGGAGACTTGCCTTGCTTTTAGCTAAACAAAACAAGAAAAATTTTTGGCTTTGATCTTTTCTTATGGCCAAAACCACCCTGGAAAATGTAAAGACACTGTCTGTTCCACCTGTTGGATAACTGAATTTGTAATATCCTTGAACATTCTCACCAGGCAAAGTAGGGTCTTCTTCAGCTAAAAACCCCCACTTATTATTTGTATAAAAAAATGTATTAATCAAAATTATAGAAGGGATTATGCTTAATTATGCTTGACTTTTTTTAAATTGGAAAGACTTTTACTGTTAAGATTTCACAATACAGTCTTTTAAGAGCATTTTCCATCTTTATGTGCAATGTACAGCAGAGTAACTACATTCTTAGTGAGAAAAAGACACTTTTCCCACAGGTATTGTGCCATCGTAGCAATTATCCTGAACAATAATGGGCTGCAGAGAATTAAGCTCCACTTCCTCCTTATGTGGATTTTGAGCTGCATGTCTGAACCATTTAAAAAAGGCAAATTCTTCCAGGCAGACGTCTATTACTCAGCCAGCTGAGTGCACAGGCCAGAGGGCAAACTTTCACTTGACTAGGTCACTTATTTCCTCTTTACCATATGCACTGTTTACAGAAGGAGGAGGATTTTTAAAATGACTTGCAAATTTCCTAGCTCAGTTGGCATGTAAGAGATTTCAATCCAAGCTACTCCAGCAGTATTAAAATCCATAATTAACTGTAGTAAGTTGGTAGGTCCAATATTCTTCTGTAAGAGGGGAAAACTTTTTGGTTGGTGGCTTTGCCTCTGTGTTCAGACATTTGATTTTCTCACTTAACAGTTTTGGTTTTATAGACTGCTACATCTATACCTATCTTGCAAGTGGTGTGAAGTTATGCAGATTTGAAGGTGCGTTTTCACTCCAAGTATCATACAAACTATATGTCCTTCTTAACTAAGTCGTGTCTTGCCCTATCTCTACTGAGGGAAACAAGTTGGCTGTCACTGGAAGTCTTGAATGCTGCTGTAGGCTGCGTATGTCTCTGTGTGCGCGTTTATTCTTTCCTTATGCCCAGATACCAGATGGCTCATGCAACAAGCAATTGAATAAGTTCAGTAATGTTGGTCATATTTAAAACAGACCAAAGACAACAGCAAAAATAAACAGAATATGCTGCTGAATATTGCTGATGAAGGGAAGTAAATGTATTGCACATTATAGTAAAATTATTTCCAGATTGTGGTACTAAGCTCTCTGCCTCACAAAATGTAAAATATAAAACATAAATTGCCAAAACCCTAACTGAAATTCCTCTATAGGGGGAGATGGTAGTATCTTCCTGTCAACATACAGTATACTTTTAAAGTAGTACAAGGTTGCTTTTACATGTTTAAAATAACTCTTAGGAAACTGTTGGAAAGAATGATGTCTGCTATGAACAGATGCTGGCTAAACTAAATACATACAAACAGAAATATATCTGTAATATATACTTTTTTGCCTTCAAGTAGATTTGAACTTCTATGAGAAGTAAGAGAACTTTAGTTCTCATGTTAGATGCCTTCTTACTGAGATCTTAGATTGGATGTTTTTGGATATAAGAGTACAGCAGTTATTAACATTTATTAAAGGCTATGTCTGCATTGTATCAGAGGTGTGTAAACATTATAGAAAAGATGTTCTTCATAACATTGATAAAATAACATTAACCCTACATGGAGAGAGATAACAGGAACATAGGGGATTTTTTGTGGAGTTATGATTAATTGCAGTCATCTTGGAATATTTCTCTAAAGGTTAATGCACATATACCATTTGAATTTTCTTTTGTAAACAGAAAGTAGCCACTGAGGAACCCAGTGAAACTTAGGCATGTAGCTAAACCTATGCACGTAGGTAAGTACCTTGCCAAGTAGTCATTGTTAAGATCTGCAGGCCCTGGCATGGGGTTTGGCTAGCTGAGCAGAGCACAAGAAACTGCTGGATGCAACATGAGAAACTGCTGAACATAAATAACAGAGCAAGAGTCTCACAAAGTTACATATATATACAGCACCTTGAGCAAGGACAGGATTTCACAACTAGTTAAGTGGAAGTGATGTGAGAGACTGCCACACTTCACACACAAATTTAGAGGAGCATTGGGGACATTTTGGAGAGTGCAATCTTGCAAGGCCAACAGCACCTAGGTGTAACCTTGTCAGTACTACTGCTGAAGGCTGAGGTGACCTAGACAGGGATTAAGGTTGACAGGGGAAGAACAAGCACGGAGAAGTGGAGAGAAGAGGGGATAAAAGAAGCCAGTCACTTGCAAGCAAGCTGGTGGTCAGTACGCTCGTCAGGCTGAGCCCAATGCCTGATCACTGTGGGCTTTTCTTCTTACTATTAAGTCCTATTATTAACTGTTTTCTCACTCTCTATACTGTGTGTGTTCATGCATGTGTAAGAGATCCAAGTGCCAGCAACTGTAAAAAGTACCACAGGTGCCTTTAGACTGAGTGTGTGTGTGTGTGTGTTTCCACAGTGAATGTCAGTCCTCTGCGTGTGTGTGTATTCATGTACAATTTGCTAGTGAACTTCAGCATGGAGGCTGGCGAGTAGGAGGTGACCTACACCTGGAAAGACCCAAGCTCTGAGCTAGTGACCAGGTAAGGGGCCCAGGGTATAGGCATGGATATTAGAGGGAATTAAAGCTCGTGCTATGCGTGAAAAAGTGACAGGCTTGTGAATCTAGCGAGTGAGGAAGAGTGTGTCTGTTTTCATGAGTGAACACCAAACCTGGTCAGCTGGAGAGGAGGAACAAGCCTCAGCTATCTGTGCTTACATTTGTATAAGACTGGGGTTCATGTGGGTGCTGGAAAAGGCACTGCTCTGCCTGTGTTGGTCTGTGTGAGAGGCAATGTTAGTACCATCGAGTGTGTGCGTGCCTGCGTCTTGCTGCTGGCCAGACCTGCAGGAGGGAAGAGCAGCAGCTGCATCCCTCGGCCTGGGATGGGAGAAACCTCCTGGGTCTGAGAGTGCATAGGGTTTAGCTCTGGTGGGTTGAGGAGGAGGGATGCCCCAGGTCCTGAAGCGCACTTGATTCAGCCACTCCTTAGCAGTCATGAAGTTCGACTTCAGTTTCATGTTAAATACATCCTTACCAGGATTAGCTACAAGAGACAAGAATCGAGAACCACTTGTCACATTGCTGAGGACTGAATAGGTGTGCATGGAAAGATAGTGGTCTCTTCCTGTATGCATAATATTTTTGGGGTAGCTTTATGAGACTTTACCAACTCTGAAAAAGACTGGGTTTTTTGGGGGGTGGTTTGCCTGGACAGTTCCAATCTATTCTGGAGGGAAGAGCTGTTTGCCTAAACTATCAGTCTAGCAGAAAGCATTTAGAAACAGGAGAAGTACAGCAACAGATGTTGCTGTTTCTTATTATTTGAGCAGCTTCTTTGGCACTTAATGATTTATGTTTTGTTGGCTTGTTCTTTCTTATCTGGGTAACAGATATTTGTTGCCTTTAGCAGGATCCATTGGCATAGAGAAGGAAAAAGTAACAATAAATGGCAGGAAAGAAGCCTACAGCTTTTAGTCAGGTTTGGCTGGTGATCCAAAATTGCCTTCAGAGGAAAGGAAAATGGGACCCAGAAACATGTCAGTGCCCAGATTTCTCTTTAGTGATCCCTTTTTAGTTTTTTTCATTGTGTTTCACATTTTTCATGCAGGAATTTTTTACAAACTGATGCCCGTGGCAGAAGACTGAGTAGGAGAAGTGGGTGTTAAGTTACAGAACACATGCACAGCGTATGAAAAATTGAAATGACAACGTAGCACATTTCTGTCTTGCAGCTGAAGTAGGTAGCTGTGGAGATAGCAGAGAAAGAGCAAACAGGGAATTAGTTCTTTTTTTTTTAACTGAGTTACCCCTTGTTTCCATTTCACATACACCATCTGCTGCTTCAGGGTTTACATTACAGGACAAAGATGGGAGGTTACTTGATATAACTAATTGTGGTTACCTGAATGAAACACACATTTTGTGAAAGAGGTGAGACTGTGTAAGAAGAGACATACGAATTCACTATTAATCGGCTTTATTGCAGTGGTGCCAGGATGTACAACATTAATATGACAGTGCATCACTGAAGAATCGCTAAAGACAGTCTCTTTTCCCAACGTCGTACAGATTATATAGACAAAAGAAAACAAGATGAGGATGGAAGAAGCATCCATGCTTCACAAATAGGTGTAAGAGTTGCAGGAAAGGTGACCAGCTCTAGATTTATGTAAGGAGGTTAAGATAGACTTAGACTGTATTGTTTCAGCCTTACCCCAGAGCATAAATGAAAGCTAATATTTTCTATTTGGAAAAAAAAAATGCCACTGCAAATGTCTATGCAAGACAGATAATTTTAGGACATACAAAAAAAGCATGTCCCTACTTTTGGGCAGCTCCTTTCTTCTCCAGCTCCTTAACAGCAACCATGGCAGAGGATTAAACTTCTTAGTAGGTGTAAAATGGTTCTTGAAGCTGAAAATTTAGACCTATTCCACAGTGAAGGTGTCAGTGGCTGATCATGAGCTTACAGATGATAGGAAATGCACTGGCATGTTTACATCTGTCAAAATCAGAAAAGCCCAGCAAAACCAGATGTTTTGCGTTACGGAGAGAGTAATGCAGTAAAATACCTAATAGTTGTTCTTTTTTCTTTTTTTTTTTTCCTTCTCCAGAACGCTAAATTATTTCCTTTTATTTTCTTTTTCCATTCCTTTACCTGTTAGTCTCTTCAAGTACCTTTAGGAAGGCATGGCCTTCACAGCACACAACTGTCCTTTCTTAAATGTGCTTCTTGCCTTCAAAAACTGCTTTTAAATGACATTTTAACAAGCACATTGTGACATGAGTTCTGAGGATTTTTTTTCCTGATCTTGCTGCTTCTCGAGCCAGCAGTTCTGCCTTTCTTAGGTGCAAAGTGCAATGGCTGCCGGCAGTGCCAGGAGAGATCCCATGACAAAAGGAGTGAACCCAGATGTGTCCCGGTAAGACTGGCCATTTCTATGTAGCTTTTCCCATGGGACTCCCACAGCCTCTTATCTGTAAGAAGAGAGGGTGTTGTGTGAATTCCCCATATAGGGCACAAACTGTCTAACATCTAAAAGCTACAATCAGTGGTGCCCCTTTACTAAATAATTGTTTATGTCCTACAGGTAAAACTGCAAAAATCTTGAAGGATCACAAGGCCTTGAAGGCTCAGGGATCGAAGGTGGCTCTACCATGGTAGCAGAGAATGAGGTTGTGGCAAAGAGGGCTTAGAGAAACAGCTGTGTGCTAAATTAGAAAAATCGGTGCCTACTTTGTGTACATACCAACACCTGATCACACAGGAATTCATGAGCTACATGAAAGCTCTGAAAACATAGCTATGAGACTTTGTGAGGCAAATGTGTAAATAAGATCCAGTGTATTCTAGTTTGATGAAGGCTACCTATACCTTGATGTTGTCTCACAGGATATATGGCTATATATAAGGCTCTTTTACTGTTCTCCTACAGTTTTTCCTTCTGCTTTTATTACTACAGCTAATCCGTATCTTCATTTCTATCAGCCTGCCACCAGAGTTCCCTATGTGTATTATTAATTCAGTGCTGAGCTGTGGGCAATAGAAAGATGTAATTGAAAGTTCTGCATCACCTGCTGCAGGAGGCCCAGGTCCTGTGCTTGGCTAATTGTCAAAGTGCTAATTGATAACAGCAATATTGTCTAAGCACAATCCAGTCCATTTGGGGGGGCTCAAAAGTGGAACTGTACATTTTGCCTATTAAACTGCATTCTCAGGAGAAATATGCTCTTTGTTAAGCTTGTGCATGGGGTAGAGGAAGGAGGAGTCTCATAGAAGAGAGCCAGCATTTTCCTTAATAGGTAGCAGAAACAGGGAACTAAAAATTTGAAAACAGTAAAATCCTGGGCTGTATGCTTTAAACTGAAAAAATATTCTACTCTCTAAAAACGACTCCCATTGAAGATGGGCATATTTTTTGATGAATTCGTAACATGCAGTATGTGTTGTTATGAACACATAATCTTGTAGCAGGAACATTTAGCTGGGTTAAGAAATGTTCTTGTTTATTTGTGGAAATAGGAATGACACACAGCAGGGAGATAGATTTTCTCAAGCGGAAACTTTCTGCTTTGTGACATAAAATAGAGTCCCAAAGAAAATCATATTTTCCTTGTAGCAGAAGCATTCAGTGTAAACAAGAGGCTTCTCTTTCATCAGTGTCAACCATATCGTGGCAATAGCCCTCACTGCCCGCTTGTTAAGTTTTCAAAAGGTACCCTTATGCCTTGACCTATAATGCCTCTTCTACACCAGAGAATTGTGTCATAAATAGCCACAAAGCTGCTTCATTATCTTCCTTAAAATTCCCCTCTACTATGTTACTCACAGAAAACCTTGAACAAAATATGTTACTGATATAGAAGGACCATTATTGTTAATTCTGATCGGTAGAATTCCATTTCTATTTCATCCAGGAATCCTTTCTATGTCTAACTGGGAAAGTGAAAGTTCATTTTTTTGAAATGTCCATTCTTCTTCACTGTCAGTATCCACCTGTTGTCTCTTGTCTTATATGTAGGTTGTGGAGTCTTTGTGCCAGAAGCTGTTTTTCTAGTTTGTGTTTGCACAGTATCTAGCATGTTAGTGAGTTGGTTCTTGACAAAGGATTGTATTCATAAAGACAATATAAGTGGTAAATAAGAAAATAATAATGTTTCTTTATTCTGGCAGCTCTTGTTTTCTCTTTATTAACTGAGACACTTAGTCTTTTAGTGCTTAAGGCTTTATAAACCTGGAAAATATTTTGCCCCTATTTTACCACTAGAGAGAAACAGGGAGGAAAAAGTCACTTGTATATTCAGGAAAATAATAACAAAGGTGGGATTTAAACTCTGTTTTTCTAGCTTTTTACATTAACCTTTCTACCATAGTGCTACTCTAATACACAGTACAAGCTCATATTGACTCTTTTCACAGTTCATGCAGCTAAATCTCAGTGATTTTAATGCCTACAGATTTATCAAAAAATCTTTCAGTAAATGAGACTGAGATAAAGGAGATGCCTATTCTTGAAAAGAAAACACAAACTATAAATTTGTTATCTAAACACAGAATAAAGAGCTAGGAGGGGGTAGAAGCTGAAGATGGAGAATGGTGAACAAAGAAAGTCCTGGCATGAAAGTAGGTATAGAAGAAACCTGTAAACACATGAAGACTTCAACTTCTTCAGTCAACTAATCTTTGCTATTGAGATGAAATTGAACTAAATATAGAGTTTGGTATGTGGTCCTGCTTTAAACTTGAATTTTTGAAGGAAAACCTGAACAAAAGAAATCCATTGTGCAACCTTTTGCACTTCTTTTTTACAGAAACTACCATGAGGATTTTAATAAATAAAGCGCCTGGGCTTATCCAGAAAACTAGAGAAGGTAAATATTGGGGACACTATACTGTTTTGCTGATTTTCCCAACATGCTTGGGCTGTATCAGTGGTGAGGAAGATGCCAGCTGAAGGACCCCTTATCTTACTAAGGGTTTCTGGTTTGCACCATAAATGACAACCCATTTGGAAAATCCATTCAAGTCCTGAATCAACTTATTCCTGAAAAAGGAAAGGATTAAACTCTTTTTTGCAGAAATACATTTTTGAAATGTTCCTGCATTGCCAGGAATGGCAGGTGAGCATTCAGACTATGTGATGCCAGTTACCTGTCTACCGTGAGAAATTGCTGAGCAAAAAGTTAAACCAGCAAGAGAGAATTTGCCACATTGATGTGGCCCTAAAATTTCCATTGCATCGCTCTGATAGCAGTGGTGAGTCCTGAATGGAGTTAAGGGAGGAACGCTAAAAGCAATGGCAAAATGGGAGAAGAGATACTGGGGTTGGACTAGCAAAAGAGAGGAAAATTGCTGTTACAGAGTTGCAGTGTTAAAGTAGATTCAGGTGAGCTCTGAGTGCAATGTCTTTATTCAGCTGTGTCAGGAGGAGCGCATGCGGTAACATAAAAGCTCTGAAGTGTCAGCCTTTGATGTTCAGGAGACAGACTCACCTTTCAAGTTGAAGTACAGAACATAGACTTGGTGGTAGAACATGGAAAACTAGCAGTCTGAGGGCAGCGATGACAGGTATTAAGCGGCATGAATGTTGAACAGTGAAAGATCACTTAAACATTTTGGCTTAAAAGAAGTCTTAGAACGCAGAGTTGATATAGCATTGATAGTTTTATTTTTATTTATCAAAAGGAAGTCTGTCCTGAAAATTACCAACAATTAAAACAGGAATTAAACAATGTCTCAGTATTATAAAACTGGTTGCAAATTTTAATGGAATTTGCTATTTTATACAACCTACACATAGTAAGAAAGTTTGCCATAAGAAATTGCTTTTTTATTCCTAAAGATTTTTTTCAGATATGCATAAATGTGAAGTAATTCCATAGTAATTCCAGGCCATTGAAAGTTTAATTCTATAATACAGGCTCCAGATAGATTATTTGTGCTATTTTATCAGGGTCACCCTGGAATCTTGAATTGTTGTATTAGCTTAGCTTTAAATGTAATTTTCCACTAGCTGCTAGGATCAGTTTGAAAGATTCAGTCTTGTTTCTGTGTCTTATTATTTTATGAGCAGTTGAATGTCAAGCATCTCCTGGTATCACTAACAGGAGCTGCTCCCTTGACTTAGTGAGAAAAGTAATGACCCTGTAAACCAATTTATGGCTGAGTATGTACTGCTGTGTATTCATGCTGCTAACTGATTGATTCTGGTTGTGAAAGTCACTGTAGAAAATACTTAGCTGTCATTATACATTGACAGGAACAATTGCCATAAACACAAATACCCCCAAAGCCCCCAGACAGTTTTCAGGAAGCTGTCCTCATCCTTTAAAGGTAAGGCTTCGCATTTTTAATACTGGAACAAACAAAAGCACATCTTTTAAAACGCTTCAAAGCAATGTTGTCTCCACACTACCATGAAAGCAAGCACAGAGGTAATTTAATATGTGTGAAGATATTTGATAGTTAAAAGGTATCAGTTGGAAGAGCACTTCAGCATTTTTCAGGAACACTCAGCAACAGCATTCATAGGGCATGGGATATTTTTTCTTTTTTTCTTTCATGAATTCAGCGTTCCTGACATTAAGAACAGCAGGCAAGACATTCAGCAGAGGGCAAAAGGATGGAAAGTCTGCGTAGTGTTTTCTTGAAGCAATAAAAACATACGTCACATAGAGGGCTTATAGGAGTCTGAATAGTGTGGTAAAAGTCCTGTCGATGACAGAAAGCCCTGGCACAAATTACCTTGATTCAGAGATCATCAAGGGCTTCAGAAGGGAGATAAAGAAGAGGAAAATGCTTGTCATATTCTTAGGGTTCTCACCTGTCTGTGGTACCAGAAGACTGTGGAAAAATAAACCTTAATCTAGGAAAGAGGAAGGAAGATTTTATGTCAAGCTATGGTTGTGCCCTTTCATGATGAGAAGCTGGAGGGAGGGGGTGAAGAAAAGTGTGTGCTGGATGGACTTTTCTTCTGGGTGATGCACTAGGTCAGAAACTCCCAGGGACTTGCTCAGCAAAGGGTCAGCAAGGAACAAAATGCCTCGAAGGAGAGGACAGGCCAGCACAGGCTGCCCTACCTTTAATGGTATGGTGGTCCTGAAACAGACACAGAAATACTTCTTGTTTCTGTGTCCATCTGCAGAATGGGCCCAGGAGAGCCAGCAGGACCTGGAATTGGTAGTTGTGGATCTCTATGGGCATAAGCTCCCTGCTCCGGAGGGCTGATAGGTCTGGTCACCTCCGTTCCTGGACACTTACCCTCCACTCCCTAGGTGTTGGAGGACACCTTTTGCCAACAGAGCCTCCACAAGTAGTAGAGTCTGTTGAGAGCCATCACAGTGGAAAAGTCTGGTTTTGGGCCACATAGAAAGATCTTGGGCTGTTGTTGGGTATTGCTGGAGTGTGAGTAATAGGAGTTTTAAAAGAGAGTCTGTGGGGTATCCTGTAGGTAGCTCATAACTAGCTTGAATGGAAAGAACTAAAACACTAACGGAGATAGTAAGAACGTTTGCTGCTATTTAGTTGCCAGTCGTAGAGGTGGAGAAATAAGAGGAATGAGAAACACTTCTTTCAGAAAACAGATTTGTAGACCTTTTTTTGCTAAAACCTTGTGGAATAATTCTCATGCCTGGTATTTTGAAACAAGGATTTTCAAATAAGTAGGTGTATTTTTTCTAAGAGGAAAGACAGTGAGCAAAAGAAGAGACTAGTGCTAATCATCTAACTGTCTATTACCACTGAGTTACCACTGACTGGTAGAACAGAACCATCAAGGATCATGCATGGCACTGGTCTCAGCTACTGTGTAGGGCTGTGTCTACTTTCTGGGATTCCTCCCACACCACCCAACACAGCAAGCATGCAAAAAACAGTTTATTGTCCTCAGGAGCAGCAGCCAGTAAGTGTACTCTGACCTTCCAGGCTTTTACTACATGAATATTGAAGAGCAGGCCATATCCACCGCTGAAGCTGACTCAAACCTGCTGATGCAAGAAGGTTAACCTTCCTTCTCCTCACAACAGGATCTTCCTATACAGTTCTACTGCTAGGGGTAAAAGCAATAATTGTTCAGATTCTTTGTATCAAGTGACAGGTGTCAATTGTTGTTCTAATAACCATTGACTCCTGAAAAAAAAAAAAATCAGTATAAGAGAGTCTCAGAAACATAATGTAAACTGACAACTCCATTTGGCTCTGTCACAATTATCTGCATATAGAAGAATTATACTTTTTAATGGTATCTTTTATAATCCCAGAAGAAGTTGTGATAGAACCATAGAAAATTAAAGGGACTCACATTAAATGGATGAAAAGCTAGTTAAACAATACATCTCAGAAAATAATCGTGGTATAAGGTACTGAAATATCAAGTGTAAAACATAAAGAATAAGAAACATAAGATTACTATATTTTTTTGTCCCAAAGAATACTGTTGTGGTTGCAGATTTACTCATTGGAGTGGAAGAATGTTTTGAAAAGCCATAATCCCAGTAAGATTTCAGGTGACAAATGGTGTAAAGTGCTGGAGAAAGTCCATACATTTGGATTTCTTCATACAGGGACCTCATCTGATGAACTTTAAAGAGGCCAAATGCAAATTAATGTGTCTAGGAATTAAGACTGTAACATACCCTTGTAGCATGAATTACAGTATCTTGCAGACTTTAAAGATTATGTGAAATTCATTTCTAGTGCACTGATGTTACTAAAATACTTACATAACGGCCCTAAAAAGAAAGGCAGGAGACATATAGTAAGGAGATGACGTTTTCTCTGATTATACCAATATAAATCCCAGCTGTCTTCAGAATGAAAGCTGAAAATTTCCTTTCTTTCATTAAAATGCTTTTCAAAGCATCCAGGAGTGCTTTGAAATTTGAAAGACACTTGCCTTTAGAAGCTAGCTATTCAGTGGAGTTGATCATGGCATGCACTACCTGCCTGAAGAAGAGATCTCTGATGATATTTGGCTCTTGATAGCTGTCCTGGTTTTGGATGGGACAAAGTTGATTTTCTTCTTAGTAGCTGGTACAGTGCTGTGTTTTGGATTTAGGATGAGAAGAATGTGCTAACACACTGATGTTTTAGTTGTTGCTGAGAAGTGCTTGTTTATACTAAGTCAAGGACTTTTCAGCTTCTCCTACTGCCCTGCCAGCGGAGCCTAGGAGTGCACAAGATATTCGGAGGGGACACAGCCAGGACAGCTGACACAAACAAGCCAAAGGGATATTCCATACGATATGATGTCATGCCCAGTATATAAACTGGGGGGACTTGGCTGGAGGACACCGTGGCTCGGGGATTGGCTGGACATCGGTCAGCAGGTGGTGAGCAATTGTATCGTGCATCACTTGTTTTGTATATTCTACTATTTTTTATTATTATTATTATTATTATTATTATTCCTTCCTTTCTTGTCCTACTAAACTGTCTTTACCTCAATCCATGAGTTTTACTTTTTTTTTCCAGATTCTCTCTTCCCCATCCCACTGGGAGAGGGGAGAGTGAGCAAGTGGCTGCGTGGTGCTTAATTGCCAGCTGGGGTTAAACCACAACAATAGCAAATCACCTAGTTGAAAGCTGCAGTTAAAGAAATTCAGAATCAGAATAAGTTGCAGGTTATCAATGGTAATATTATTTTATTTATCAACTTACTTAAGAAAGTACTGTTCTGTCAATACTATCTTGGATCAGTAAGCATAGAAGAGCACAGCATAGGAGCGCTATAGCTCCAAACAGTATTGAAGAGTGTAAAGCTTATTTGATTGTGTTGTATGGCATGTGAAATGCAGGAGGTTTGATGAGATGGTTTTCATGCTCCTCTCTAGCTTTAAAATTTCTGACTTTATAAAAGGTGGCCAGACTGGCAGCCCTGGAGCATGAACGTTTCCCTTTATCTGCACAGCAGGTACCACATGATAAGCACCAGTGCACACATCCTCCCCAGTAAGCCTGAATCCTTTCTGTAGGGCCCAATTCTGTGGAAAAGAGGATGATTTCTTGAGAGGTGGCCATCCTGCAGGGGGACAAATGGTGGAGGGATACCTAACAAAATCTGGAATACTGTCTATATGTGAAAGGGAATAATTTTACTAGGATTTAGACAGAGGACCAATTCATATAGCTGCTAATAGTCAACAGATGGTAATTACTACTGGCTACTAAAAGCTAGGTCAGATTTGAACCCAATGACCCAGAACTAAAATGCTCCATATGCCATCACTATGCTGTTTGGTATGCTCACTAGTCGTGACCCTCCTACTGAAATAAGGCCTTTCCCCGCAAGCAGGAAGCTTTAATATTCTCAGTTAGATGAAACAACTGCCTTGACATTTCTGCTCTGCCATTGGTTTTAGCTCTTGCTACATGCTGTTTATCACACTTTAGTTTTAACCTTGGGGTGACAAGGGAAAACAAGACACTTTGTGAAAGAAAGGAAGTAATGGAAATAGTAAAGATCCTCTTAGAAAAGAAGCTCTCCCTAAGTCCCAGTCAGCCCATGAAGTACAAGTTAGGTTAGACTTCTTTTTTTCTTCTCACAGTGCCCTTCAAGGTCTTTTCCAAGGCCGCAGGTGTTAACCAATTGCTAGGTGATATCAGTCTTCTTGGATGGTACATTTAATAACAAATCTTTTAGTTAGTTTAGGCTTGAAACTGTCTGGATTTCATCAGTTAGGTAGAATCTGATAAAAATCTAGGTGGAAGGTGTTCATTAACCACATAATGACTAACAAATACAGCTTGCTATATCTTGAAAAATATGAGGATTGATTATTATTAGGACATGCAGGACATATAGAAAATTTATAAACCTAGTCATTTATATGCTCTTCGTCACTATGGTACCTTGTGTTTTATACACATATGTAAAAATACACAGCATTCTTGGGTATTAATTTTCTGCTGATTAAGAGTTCGGAGAAGTTACTGTGTAGTAAGGAACAAAATGTTGCTTATTGAGGTCATAATTAACAGAGAGGGAAGTTTTCTGTATGTAGGAGGTGAACCATGCCTCTTCTGCTCTTCAGTTTCACAACTAACAAAACACAGTCTCTGCTGCCTAATGTCACACCACAAGGTTGTTAGAAGTCCTGACCTAGGCTGAACAGTCACTATTGATTACACTACAGTACCAAAGCCATAAATTTATTAATGCATGGTTATTTTTCAGTCTTCTCAGGAACCTGCTTTGAACTGTTAATCATATTTATGATATGCCATATATATGATTAAGAATTTCCCTGGTAGCAAACCACATATCCGTTACTATGACTGCAGATACAGGATTTACTTGGAATCAGATTTGCTGAATGCTGACTTTCTGACAAATATGTATTGAACCTTTTCTATAATTGTGTTTCCTCTAGCTATTATTGTTAAGGAAATACCTGAAAACGCATTAGGTGTCTTCAGGACATTGCTTCTTTCTATGACTGCTGCAGGGTAAGCACTTTCATTTTCATTACTATACCCTCTTTCTTTACTCTATAGCATAAACTTCAAAAACTTGGAAAAAACCTTGTTAGCAAGTATTTTACAACAGTGATGCTGTATTTTTTTATTTTACTATACATAAATTGCTGCAGCCATGTGTTAATGTTTCCTTGTATCTGTGTGGCAGCTGAATAGATAATGTGAAACTTCTTTTTTTTTTTTTTTTTTTTCTCTTATGAAGGTCATAAAATATCAACTAAAAGGCAAATATATGCATGTGGTAGTGAAACAACATAGTGCTGTATCAGGAAGTCTTATTTAAAAAATTAAAACAAAGGAAACAATCCAAACAAAACTCTTTTAATACCCAATCACTTTTAGATAATGCTAACACATGACAAAGAGCAAGCAAACTGCAAAATCTGCAGCTTTATATATGAGGAAGTCACCAGTCAGATAACAAGCCACAGAAGTATCAAAAAGAAAAAGAAAAAAAATGAAAACCAGGAAAAAACAGAAAAATCTTTTCACAAGTAGTTTACTCTGGACTGCAAGAAGATGCATAAGGACTCAAAGTTTCCAGCAAAGCACCATTAAGATATATTGGCTGATACATAAAGCAGAAAACTCAAAGATATTTGTGACTGTCTTCCTCAGCTGTCAGACTAAAATGTTGAAATTCAATCTTCTCTTGAGTATCACCACAAGGCCTGTGCTACGTGAACTTTTCAGTTGCTTTTTCCATGCAAGAAAACTTTATTTACCCATACTGAATACCAGCCAAATTAGAATAGCTGGTTAAAAGATGTATAATTAAATATTTCTTGGCTGAACAGCTTATGTTTTTTCAAGCAGTCTGTATGGCTTTCGGTTAATACCTATTACTGTGGAGAAGGTCTATGCTGTCACACTGCTATTCACACTGCTATGACATTTTGTCCACCTGCTTGCTGGTAAAATATCTAGGGTAAAACCCTCACCCCACTGACATCAATTAAATACACTTTTTTGGAGGAAAGGACTAAGGTTTGCTTCTCTTTTCATTTGAAAATTTCCTTTGTTTTATAATGTTCAGTACTTGGGAATCTACAGCAGTCTGTACTTGGCATGAAAAGGTCTTGCTGGGGTTTCTTTTGTTGAAGAAAAGAAACTCCTGAATAAGACTGATTTCTATGTCTGATTATAATTCTTCACTGGGGCTTATCACAAGTAGCCTGAATGCACCATCCTAATAACAGCTCAGACAATATAATAAATATGTAAGATACTGTGGTTTTGTGTAAGGTTGGAGGCTGTTGAAATGAAGCACACTTTTGTAGCAGAGCTATTTGCAACTTCCTTCTGTTAGAATAGTTAGGTATGATTCCCATCAATCACTAATCAGCTTCAGTTTTCAGACCAGTAAGTGCTCCTCTTGCTGTCTGTGGCATCACTCAGTATCTTGTTACAAGATGTCTTGGGGCTAATGTCTCAAGCAAAGCAATTGTCAACAGCCACGACAAGCCAGAAAGACTTAAGAGCAGTAAACTGAAGGGTTTAATTCTTTGAAGGAAGTTTAAACATGCAATCACTCAGGAAAGAATAGAGTTATTAGAAAAAGTAAAGAAAAAAAAAAAAAGAACAAACACCCTACATATGTCACTTCAAATGACACACAAAAGATTTTTACAATACACAGGAGACTTTTCTACCTCTTCTGCCTTTTTTCTTCCTTTCTTTCTTTTATTTTTTACAAACTAACATTTTAACTAATGTTAAATCAATTAATAAGAATGTCAAAGTAATTGTTCTCTATCTGTTAGTACCCAAACACCAACTCAAGCACAAAAGACCTGGCTGTCAATCAGCACAACGAAAACACTAATGGATATCATGTCTAATCTTCATGTGCTACAGCTGGGTCAAGTGCATGGGCACAAATTGATGGTTAGGCTAGGGCTAGATTTCCAGTCTTCAACTGATGTCTTAATTCCTCATGCAGACTGTGTCTGAAAGATAATTACTCTTTCGCATGTCAGCTCATTCTAAAGCTGCCCTGAATTCTGGGACTGGAGAAAACAGACAGAGAAAAGGGAGGGGGATTTAAGGGGTGTCGTGGCTGCTCTGAAAATACAAAGGTGCTGAGTTGAAATTGGGCATCCACAATGGAAAAAATATGAACGGAGAATAATTAAAGATGGCATTTTGGGGTTACAACTGTGGAGTGTCTGTTCTAACTAAAATAAAATTAAATTAAAGCTGAAAGAAACAGCTGCACATTAAGCCCTATTTAATATTGATGCTAACTGAAGTATGGATTTGAGCGAGCTTCTTCCTCAAGGTCTTTGCCTTGTATCACTGCCTTATTGTATAATAAAAAGGACTTCCAGTTAAAAAAGTATAGCAATCACTCATGTATAATTCTTCACTGTATTTTGAGAAGGAAAAAATATTTTTCCCCTTATAAGCTTCTTTCAATGATGCCAAAATAGTCAGAGAGACTCTGCCAAAAATGGAAGTATAGTCCCCAAGAGGGGAAAAATCCCCAGTGTTTAAGTGGGAGAATGAATCCCTATAGTTTACTTACACCTGATACTTTAAAAGTAAAGAATTATGTTAAAAATGCTTTTAACCAAAGCTGTTTTCTCAGTCATACTGATTTACGCCACATAAATTAGCTTGTTTATAAAGACACTGTTCTCTTTCATTTAGTCAGTTGTTAGTACACTTATATGGTGAAGAATCCTGTCCTGACAGCTTTTCTTATTGGAAATCTGATACCCAGGTTGTTAACAAGAAGTATCTTCTCCAGTAGTTGCTTGGGTACTGAGTGGGGTGCATTTAAAGCAGATATCATTGCTTCTCAGAGATCTGCACATCCTCCCTGAAAGAAATTAAGCAGAAAACACCTTGTGCTGAACACAATAGAGAGGCTTCCTCATCACTGCAGCAATAGGAGAGGAAATGCTGTTCCCACTTCATTTACTTCTAAGCTTCCTGGAACATCTCTTTGCCTAGTGCTATGGTCTGATCACTGCCTAGTCATCCTGAACATTTTTTCTTCTTTGTCTTATGAGTTTCACAAAGAAGTTCTGAGAGCTGTCTGCATACAAAACGGGTAACTTTTGATCACTTAAGACAAAAATGCCAAGTTCTTTGTTTTTTTTTAATTTCAGTAAGGCTAAACTCTTACTGGACTGCCAGAGTGAATACGGAGTTTAAGATTTGATAGAGTTTTCTGTCAAGGATACAAGTGCTTTTAAATTAACCTAGAATATTAAGCAGTGGAAAGGATAATGTAATCTATATTTTACTAATGTATTAATTGCAATACAAAGGGAGGCTATATAAGCTTATGCAGCTGTGTACTAGAAAATTCAGGAGCAGGGTTAAGAAACACAGACTCATGAGTCCCGTTGACATCTAGAAAGCTGTTATTTTTCTTTTTTTCTTTTTATCATTCCTGTGTCCAGTGAAAACATTTAAAAGTAATTTTTCCAACTGAAATATAGCCAATTTTTCTGTTGAAATTGTTAGTCTGCGTAACAGTTTGACTTCTCATTGGAAAGACATATATTCATGTGAGGCTACAATGAAAATTTGATATTTTCTATGGAAGTTTTTATTTAGATTTATTGACATTGTTGTTCTAGTTGGTATTTTCTTTGGCTTTCCCGTTCTCCCCATGTTAGTCATCTGGCAGGACAGTACTGGCTGTAGCACAGTTTTAGGTCCGACTTAGATTACTCTTTTACTAGATTAATTGCCTTTGTAATGATGAAGAAGAAACACTTCATAGTATCTGCTGGAAGAGTTGTGCTTAGATTAGGGTTGTGTTTTTAAACCTAGTCTCCTTATCAGACCCACAACCCATGCATTGCTGTTACACCAGGGAGAGGTGGTGGACTGCACAAATTTGATGTCTTTCAGAGGAAAACACACTTGAAGTGCTTGTAGGGCAAACCCAGCACACTCTGAAAGCTAATGAACATTCAATCCCTGACACCAGCCAGAGCCCAAATGTGTGTAGCTGAAATCATCATTAGCACCATCTCTCTTGCTCTTCAGATCCAATCCTGATGAGCTACAGCTCCCATTATTGTGACGTGGTTATTGCTGGCATGTCAGCAGCTTATGCAAACTAGAGTTGCCAAGTGAGAGACAGAAAGATGCCCTAGATCAGTGAAGTGCTGGTGACCCAGCAGATGTCGGAAGGTGGGTAAAAAAACCATCACAACATACCCATCTATTCCCACACTAGCAAAAGGAACAATAACAAACAATTATTTGAAATTTAGCCTAAACATTATTTGGTTAAAATAGTGGAAAACATCATGACAATGCTTTAGGTTTTCATTAATGACAGGCTGTGGATTTTTTCAGGAAAGTCAAGTAGACTTTGGACTAAAAAAGGTTAAGAAATACTGTCCTTGAAAGTGCTTCTGGACAACTGTCCCATCTTTGCCTGTTCAGCATGACTGTGAAATCACTATGATGATTATTAAGGATGACATGGGCTGAATTTACTGCGAGAGTGAGAGAGTGTCTGGATGGGAACAATCTCTGAGTGAGGGTTAACTGCCTGAGGCTCTATCCAAAGTACATTTCAGTAAAGTTGATACACTGGGGAAAAAAAAATCAGAAGACATCACAGCATTTTTATTAGCTCCTGTGATTAGGAAAATGAACATGCTATTGTGGTAGAGGTTCAGAGCCTACACGTCACCACATGCCTGGCTACAGCTAGACTAGCATGTGAGTGTATTTTGCCATTCACAGCTCGTGAAAACAGTGCAAGTTTCCTATACAAGTTAGCTTTGCAGCAAATATTTCTGTTCTGGTAACTTCAGCACAAGAATATACCTACTTACAGAGAGAATAGCCTTTCTGTAAGGTCCACTGATAAAATTTTCTACAGAATCTTTCTGCCTCCTTCTTTCTCCCTTTGCTATGCTGGCACAATAACAATCATACTTTGTTTTAATTAAGTTAATGTAATTAATGGATGTTAAAGCATTCAGTGTTACCATGTCTTCAAATACATTGTTTTAACAATTTGTTTAACAATGTTTTGGCTTTGAGGGAAACTGCCTTCTGATCTGTGTTTTGTTTTCCAAGGTATCTAGCTTTAGATGTATTTAAAGATCTACTGAAGCTAAGAAAGAGATGAGGTAATACAAGGTATTATTTTTATTGCTTTTGCCTTCCTTCAAATTCTATTATTCCATTTTTCTAGCACTGGTTCCGAATTTTTAAACATTCTTATCAAAATTTTATAAACCAAATAAATAACCCAATGAAACAAAGAGAATTCTCACTTAGACATGGGACTAAGACAGGGTAGTGTCCTGATAATAGAGGTTGGTATGCTAGCACCTCTATGACGACACTATTTGCACTGTGACAAATCCATTTATTTTAGGTAATGGATGGGATCCTGCTCCTTTCTGCCCATCTGTTAAATTGACTGTCTCCACGTATTGAAATGTAGAAGAGTGTTTATAAGCATTTCCTTAACCATTTGAGGGAAAATAATGTGGGTTAGTATAAAACACTTATTTAAATTGTGAAGACTAGCCCAGCTGATTTTGGCTGAGGAAATCCAGAAATACTCAAGTGTAGGGATGTAATCTTCAACAGCAGGCTAGTAGACAACAGCTAGAGAGGAATGACAATAATTTATACACTGGACAATATGTTTTTTTTATAGAAAGTAAAAATTTCAATCTTAGAATGAAATATTTAGCATAGACTTTCTCTGGTTTGTGCTGTACCACTATTTCTTTTATTATTTGTAACATAAATGTTTTCTAATTAAACTCTGAGGATGATTAGACTTAGGGGATCTTTGCTTTACTTTTTTTAGCCAAAGTTAGTAACAATGTCCCAGTCCTCATGTTTCCTTTTCTGCCATCTTTCATTAAAAACCTACTTTTTTAATATCTCTGCTTTTCTGTTTTTAAAGCCAGTTAGAATCCTTCAGAGATCTGATGTTTTACAAAGTTCTCCACCCACATACATCCTAGAAGAGGTGTTTTGGTTTAGGTGCACCTTCCACTCATGGGTTACATAGGAGAAACACATTATTGAATGGAATGGGAGTATATAGCTGTACTTTAATGAGTCAAACAAGGCTTTGCTATATAGGACATTTAGGACCCTTGGAAATACATTATAAGCCATTTCTACCTCCTCTGCCTGGAATTACCATTTTACAGGTAAATGCACTTGAGAGGGACAATGAGGTCAAATAAGTGCTAGAAGCTAAAAATCCCTCAGTTGTGATTCTGCCACTACTTGCAATTTGCTACGTGAAATTCAGTGAGTTATTCACCTGTGCTTGAAATTACTCATCCTTAGCACAGAGATAAGAAAGCATACAACATCCAGCTAATGGAAATATTCTGATATTTAATTAATTGCTCAGTTCTTTCATGAGAAAAATTGCTTTTGCATAAAACTGCAAGATCCTATCCCCACCTAGAATTATTCAGACACTTACAGGCATATTTTCAAGGTAAATCAAACTAAAATATGAATAAGATGCTCCTATTCCAAACAGCTTTAAGGTTTTGACTATTTTTATGTATAGACAGGCTATACAAACATTAATGTCCCATGTTCTCTTATTTTAAAGTGAGTTGCAATCAGCTATTTATATTCAGAAATATATATACTGTTAAAATAGGGCCTTGAACAGTAATATTGTCAAATGATACCAAGGGCATTCAATGAGCTTTCTGGAATTATACAAGTGTAAGCTAAGCAGAGTTCAGTCCTTTTTCAAAACCACTAATAAACAGCAACCAAAGAGTCCTCTGGACATTTCTGTGTGTGACATACTTGTATACACTATGCTAGGACTATTAAATATTTTAAGCAAAAAAATGTTAATCTGTCTTTACATATCTCTTTCAAAGTCCTTTCCTAGAACATTACTCTCATTAAATAATCCAAAACAAGGTCAGTAGTTACATAGGATTCAGATTTCCTTCCTCTCCCTTCATTTTAGAAAAATAATACACTTGGGTGAGGAAACCAGTGGCTTATACCTCTTAAGTTCAGGCGCAGAATGAAATGTTTTTAGTTCTGCTTGATAACCTGCCAGGCATTCAGGAAAACAGAAGCCATGAGCAGCTCTTCAACCGACGGTCTTCTGCAGTTCAGTAGCAGCAGTTTCTTCAGAAGCTGATGACATTCTGGGTAGTCACTGCAACCTGAACATCACAAATAGTGGTGATATTAGAGCACTGAACCCAAAATTCACCTGTCCACATTCAACTGCCAAGGTGGAACGCTGATATGCAGTCTGTAGGTGTCCCTGCATCATTATGCAGAAATGACTAGACCACTATGACTTGAGATATTCAGAGAGAATATCTCAAACTAAGAAACTAAGAGCTAAACATTGATGAAGGAGTAGTTAAGAACCTACCTGAGCACTCATGAATACTAGATCTGGAGATATTAGAAAGTTCAGGATTAGTTTTTACGCAAGCAGAGAGAAGAATTACTCTGTCTTCTACAGGCCAGTGTTTTGTGTCAGGCTTCCTCTTCTGTTTCATTCTTCTTTAGCTCATCTACATTTTGGTAATCCCTAAAGCAGGTTTTGCACAGTAATTGGTGTTGATAAAAATGTTAAACCTTACTTGCTGTGTTTAAGGTACTACATATATATGGCTTCATTTTCAGCTCTGCCCACTAAAAATTAGTTTAAATAGCATTTTGAAAGAGAAAAATTGTAATTTAAGAGAGTGGCTTTAGGCCAAAATTCCTTGGGCACCTACTGCTTGAAGCAGCATCTAGAATCTTGTGTTCGGTATGAAGATACGTTAGTGTGGCACGTTGAGGACTGGGCCTCTTGGGACGCGATTGCCAAACTACCATCCTGTTGAGCACTGAGCCATCAGGAGCGTGAGGAGAGGGAATGCTGAAGAGAAAGAATAGCTTTAGCTCAGCATACAGCTGTCATTCCTGACTTCTTTTGATAGCATGCTTTTACATTTCTACATTAAAAAAATTGGGTTTCCCTGCCATGCCTGCAAGTAACATGTATGAAAACACCTGACATTCCATCTAGCAGGGGGCAGTGATAAACAAATATATTAACCAGTCGTTATACTGAATACTGTGATTCACTGAACAGTACAAGCAACTCACTTTACATGTGGCTCATACTTCATATACCCTAAGAATTCATTTAGAAACCCAAACCGTTTTCATTCAGAACTTATGTATGTTTCAGAAAGCTCTGCTAGAAAGCACTCTATACTGTTAGGAACATTGATCTCTGGTCATAATCTTAAACTTCAGTTCCTTCTGTTTCTGCTAATTGTCCAGGGAGAACTGTACTATCCCAGAAGGAGATAACTTCTGAATTATTGTCAATACACTCTCATGAAATTGATTGTATTGTCTAGGCCTGTATGATATTAACTACGTGTGGTCATGTTTTGCTACATGTATCACTGATTTATGTTAATCTAATTATTTTTTTTTCACAGCAGAGTATTTTAAGATACTACCTTATGGTAAGTGTTACAATATATAAGGTATGCCCTGCCACTGTTGGTCTCCCAAAAGCCTTTTTTGTGATAAATAGAACACTATCTCTCGGTATATCTAATTTCAGTTTCACAATCAGCAGTGTTTCAGTTTATCATCTATTTTTTACCACGGTGATTTAGGTCCTAGGATATTCTCCCATTCTTTGTTAGCACTTGTAAAGAGTATACAGAACATTAATTCAGCTGAAGTGTCTCCTATATGCTTATTTTGACACATTATAATTTCAAACTGGGAAGTTCCCAGGGTATGTTGCACATTTTCTGCTCCCACCCCCTCCACCTTATACTCCTTTTAGAAAACAACCTTTTAGCTGGAGTTTTAAATATATTTTAAAACACTTTCAATGCTTTTTTGCTAGCTACAAGATTAAATTTAATTAAAATCTGGTATTGTTCTAGGACAATGATCTGAAACAGTTTGGGAATGGGGAGTAATACATTCTCTTTTTCCTGACTGATTTGAACCTTGAGCTTTGAAATGTAAATCTGTTTTTATATTTTAGGTGGTAGAGGCAAATTTGGGTGGTTTACAGTTGTTCATTGCATTCAGGAAGACTTTCATGATGAGCCAGCATAATGATTGTATTTGGATGTAGTAGCACAGCATGGATGAAACTGGGCTCTGGGGCAAGGAATGAAATTTTGTACCCTGTTCAACTGTGCTTGATGCTGATTTTCTGCCATCTTCATAGTTTGGCAGCTGGCTTTGGCCTGCAAGCCCTCAGAGAGGAGTTGTACCACATATGAGGGGTATCCATTTCTGTAGCTTTGTGTGAAGGGGAGGGAAAGGTATAAGGTGCATTTGAGAGCACTTTTCCCTCTGAAAGAATTTCCTTAAAATTTAGGAGGTAGAAAAAGGAAATCATTAATTGGCATGAATTATTATGGCTAGAAGGACTGTTATCTGTTCATCTCTGGAAAGAATTTCATGGTTGCAGCAGCACTGGGTTGCTACAGAGCAAAGAGCAAAAACAGTGCAAGTGCACAAATGGTAGGAAAAAACATAAAATCCTTCTCAGAAAATATCTGCAGGTTCCTTTGTAACACAATGTAATTACTCAGACTGGTTTTATGTTAGTGTATATTATAGTCACTTATTTTTACCTGTGTGAACCTAGGATCAGCCCCTTGTTTATTGGTGCTGTCTGTTATTGCTTATGGTTTCTCTTACAGCAACAACCAGAATTCCCAATCATCATCAAATTAAATATGAGCATTCTCTTCCTCAGAGAGTTTGCATTTCCTTTTGATGTCAAGACGAAGACTATCACTGACCCATGATGTCTATACAAAGACTCTGGCAGAGACTATAAATGTCAGTAGACTACAGTGGGTGGGACAAGAAAGAATGTGCAACGCAGAGCCTTTGTTGCTTTAGTTAATCTAAGGATGAACAGATAGTAATATATTGTAGCTTCCTTCCTTGCTACATTGTGTGGAAAAGGTAGGGCTCGTTCTCTCCTACCTACATAACAATACAGTTAGGCTCCATCTGAGCAACAAAGTTGAATTATCCAATTTCAGCATTTGCGAATGGAGGTGCCTGCTGTGTATTCTGACGAGGACTGTCCTTTAGGGTGTGTGAGCAGAAACCAGTAGCTCTGACAGTTTTGTTCATTAGCATTTGCCTGTGGGTAGTGATCAAAACTGACTGACATGCCAGAATGGATATTTTCTGCACCAGTTTTTTTGATTTTTAACACTTTGGGCATTTTGGAATATTTCTTCAAATGTCCTGAAAACTGGATTTTCTGTTGTACTAAAATAAACTCAGTAGTGCAGATGCTGAGGCGGAAAATACATATACTTCGTGCTTGCTCTGAAGCTGATGATAACGTGCTCTAAAGCTGATGATAACAGATAATATTTCCAAAGGACTGTCTGTCAGACTTGAATAAGTGGAACAAGGTATGCCCCAATCTCCTTACCTTCTGGCTAACATTGCTGCAGTTAAGAACTTCTCCACACTAGAAATTGCTTTCTGGGAAAATTGGGTCTGGGAGGCATGTCATTCTGCATCAGGGAAAGGAAATAAAACAAAAGATCTTCCATTATATCTTCTTCTCCTCTCTTTACCCCAGAAAACACAAACAAAGCTCAAAGAGAAGAAAGAAAGCAAGAGAAAGAGAATCGCGACTCGTTTCCTATGTTTTCCTTTGATTACTTCTTTCCCGGCCCTCCAGTTAAGACATATAGTAATCAAAAAGTATAGTGGTATAATGAAAATTAGGTTAGGAGTCCCAATCCTGAAATTCATCAGTATAAGACTTAGACTAATTTCTCATTTCCATGTCATAGTGATTCTGCCTGCTCAGTTGATGTGGTGGTACAGTTACTCTCTTCTGCTCGACTGTAGAGACCTTGCTGCAGAAAGCAGGCCACCCAAAGTGCGCTTTAGGATGATGAAATCCTCTACCTCTTTGTACCAGTTCTGCCTATGGAAAGATAACTACAGCGCTTGTTTCAGAAATACCTTTCCCCTCCTAACAAAATCCAGCTGTAGTTGTCATCATTTTGACAGAAAAGTTAAAATATTTACCAAATGGCAATTCACCATTGGTGCTAATTAAAGAATACTGAGAATACAATTGCAAGTATTTGCGTTAATGGATTGTCTTATATTATAACACCAAATCTTTACATTAAGCAACCTAGAACAATTCTTTCCAAGGAAATATAACTTTTTGAAATGCAGGCATAATAATGTTAGAGTACTTACTGTCATCCAGGAAGGCAATTATGTAGTCTAAAGCAGCACGATGTATCAGTCGAGGACAAGGTTTTCTCTAATAATCTCGCTTGACCACTGCATCTGTAACTGATCTTCATTCCAGCTCTTCTGTGAGATTGATTAGAAGGGGCCAGTTCTCAGTTTTACATTGAATATGAATTTGATTTATTGGGCACTCTTCTGTCAGGAAAGAAACAAACATCTTCTATCCCAGGAAGGTGAAATGAAACTTAGAGCATTTTGCTATTCCCTTATATTGTAATATGTGAGCTGTCATCATTTTGCCCAGCTATATTTTCTTTTTAAGCAATCTGTTTTCTTAATTTTTTTCTGTTCCTTTCAGATAGTTTTGAAAACTGCTTTCATGCCTAGGATATGAAGAATCATAGGAACAGCTTTACAAAGGTATTTCTCTCTGTTCTCCTCCTCTATCTTTACCTCAGTTAGGCATTTAGCTACACTTAAACTTTATTCATGTGCTTATCTGTACTTTTCAGGCTAAGAAATGCAGAGTACGTTAAAAGGATATTTGTTTCCCTGTGTAAAACTTTAAAGGTTACTGCTAAAATGTGCTACACATTGCTATTTTTTAATTGAATGAGGAGAACCTTGCAAATGAAAAGCTGCATTTTTTTTTTTTTTTCTCTAGAGGTATAAACAAAATTCTTGCTTCATTCTTATTTATGGAATTGTATTCAGGAGTTAGAAATGTAGATGGAACTATGTATTTGAAAAAATGGACAAATAGACATGAGTTTTAAGCATGAATAATATTAATACTAGAAGTGGATTTTTTTGCTATTCATAGAAAACAGAAATGCTACATGTTTGGCTAGCCAGTCATGTTATGTTAGTTACAGACAGCAAGTGTGCAGTTGGCTTCTCTTCTGTATTCTCACTGATATGCAGGACAATGGTTATGTGAGTTTTAATGGTTGGAGGATTTTTTTTTTACATCTGCCATGACTTCTTGGGAGACATCTAGAGTCACAGAATATAAGATTAAGCATATCAACAGAAAATAATTGAGTTCCCAATTAGTATTTTTAGAATGCTTATAATTTACCAACCTTCACCATCTGGCCAGCTCTAATTTTCTCTTTGCAATGTCAGTTCCTCCTGTTTATCCTTGGCCAGTGAGCTCCTTTAGCCTCATACTTTTTCAGCTCTCTTATGGGCTTGTAACCAAGGCTTACAACTGAATGTACATCCTAACCACATTTACTATTCAGTAAACAAAGAGTTTTGTGGGCAAAGCATTTTTAAATTGATTAGCTGAGGTGAAAGTATTCATTGATCACACAACTGTGTTCACAAAATGAAACTCAGCATAGCAGTTAATTCATGACCAACTCAGATTCTATTAGAAAGGCCTATTGAAAATATTATTACTATTGTGAGTCCCAATTAATGAGCATAAATTATTTGTTTGCTGAAATAAAGGAAGTAGGATTTTCAGAAGGTCTAGTCTCTCTGTTTCAGTGGAAAACTTAGTAAATCACATCATCAAAGAACAGCAGTTCCAACCCATGAATGTTCTGGAAACAATCTGTAACCATGATGGACTATTTTAGTCTAGACATAGGGAGATTCTTAGTGAGAAGTCATTACCATAATTATTCTGGATATTAGATACCGATTTTCTATTATTAAGACAGAAATTATATGTCTGTCTTAACATTTCATTTCTGTATCAGTTTTCAGATATAAATACATACAAGAGTCTTATGAAAGTAACATGTCTGTGATGCAAAACTTCTCTGAAAACTGTTTCAAATATCTGTTATAGACTGTGTTATCCTGGCATTTTTGTTAAGCATTTAATCACATCTCATCTCTCTGGAACAAAGACTCTTGTTTTCAGCCTGTAACAGTAAACCAACCAGTAAATAATGAAAAACAGAAAAGGAAGAAATGTTTTGGTGAAGAAAGTGTTGTTGAAGCGTTAATTTGTTTTCAAATAAAATTTGCTGTTCTGTGAAAAGGGAAGGGAAGTTTTCTGCACTTCTTCTACCAGATTCCCCCTACTGCTCCAATTGTGCTCTGGTTTTCCTGATTTTCTCCAGGAGGCAAATCTGAGTGAGGTGATCAAAGATGCACAATTACTTATTATTCATCAGAGGGTTAGGTTCCACGCACTTAATATTGATACTACTTAAAAATCTTCTGTTCCTAGGTTTCTCTACCTTTCTGATGGATGTTTGGGTCCTAAGGCTGTCTCCACTGCTCTTACTGAACATACAGAACCAGGCCTCAGGCATTTAGCAAGCTGCATTCTAAAAGTTAGTCCAGGTACATTTAGGGGAAATGACAATCCAGTGTTATGGTCATGAAATAAGCTGGCATAATAAAATAAATGAGTGAAGGTCCATCACATCTTACTGTAATGTTAAACACATATTAATCATGATAATTTATGGTATAGCTTAACTAATATTTAGCATAAATTGCCATCTAAAGCCATTACCAAATAGCATGGTAACCACCATCAGCTAGCAGTATGCTTCAACCTTTCCTCAGCGATCAGATATAAATCTGCAATTTTACACCCACATCAATATTTGTTTCTATCTACATTCCTACTGTTTGAAACATTGCCTTGCACATTTTTCTATGACTCATCTTGCACATAGGTAGGTTAAAAAACCACCACCCATTCAGTTTCTTAAAGTACTCGTCATTATTCTGACTGAAATATCATGAAGGCATTGAATTCTGACATTTGTGTTGTTAACTACATGAACAATGAAAACGCAGTTCCTAACGTAGAAAATAAATGATGATGCTCTATTTCAGTATTTGTGCCAGACTATTGCATCTTACTGTAAAACAGACAAACTGTAAAACCTAGTGGATCATATAATTATAGTTGAAATACAGTGGGGGAAAAAACGAACATATTTAAATGCCCTTTTTCAGATGAATAGCTCAGCAATGTATACTATGTAGGCAGTTAACTGTGCTGAACGCAGCAAGTTCTGAGTTCTGTCTACTGCTAAAACAAATTATTCAAGTAACAATGGACGTGAAAACTCTTTCAGAAGTAAATTATACAATCAGCTAAATCCAGATATAATATTCTTAAATACCAGTACATCTTAATTTCAAATTGGGCTTAAATTCTGTATTATGTTATGCAGAAAATAAGGCTAGAGTTGTACTTACTATTTCATTCTAAAGTATCTGGCTTTGTAGTGAAGCTGGACATGCATTTTTCAACAAAGTTCGTTCTTTCTTTCCTTTTTTTTTTTTTTTTTAATTAGAAAAAATACCAAGCAGTCAAGAGACTTCATTCTTCCTGAGTTTTTGAAAACTCAGACAAAATACAAGACCCCGGTGACCAAAATCTACCAAGCACAAAAGCTGTGGTGTTAGAAAGCAGTTTCACAACTATTTTCATTTGAGCCAGAATTTCCTATAACCTGGGACATCTTCTAGGAGCCAAGTGACTTCTTTCAGCTTCTATTATAGCTGATAAATTAGAGTAAAAAGATTCCCACTGACTCCTTACAAACTGGATCATGTCCCTACTGTGTTCCTGTAAATAACACTAGGTCTTCAGATTAATCCTGTCAAGACTGGGAGGGGCACTCCAATAATGAATCTGATTTATTATTTTGTGCTGGCCATTATCCAGAGTATCAGAGGGGGAAAAAAAAAAGTAATTTGCTAAATGCATATTTATGCTGTTACAGGAAAGTAAATTGGGAGTGGTACACTGACATGTAATGCAGAGAAGAAACAAGTTAATAATTAAGATCAGGAAGTGTAAGTTACTAGGAATGGTGAGTAAATTATACAGTGTATACACACTTAGCAGTCCAACCTAACAGAAATATCAGAAAAAATGGGAGCTGTCTTTAAGAAACCTGCTTCTAATGACTTCACTTTGCAGTCACATGGCCCTTATAAAATAGTTACAATATTTACATCACTTTTTAGCTGCTAGAACTAAGTTGCAGCCAATATTCTGGTACCATAACCTGGTACTTTATATTTTAGAACTTTTAATTCATACCAGAGAACACAGAATAGAGTAAACCAAAGAAAAAGTTTATATATGAACTTCTTGTGTATGTTATGTACTTGATGTGGAACAGACTTTCTGGCTTGCATGCTTATGTTTGATGTTTATTCAGTGAAATGTTTGTTTTATTGAAGCATGTCTGTCTTTGATTCTTGAAAAGTCTTTTAGAGCACAAGTTGACAAAATATATTCCTCGCTAGTTTTTTGGTAGTTGTCATGACCCATGTGATCAAATGGAAGTACTTGAAAGTCAAGATATACAACGGAGTAAAGGTGAGGCTAATACTTCATGTAATCTGACTGGTTTTTTGAAGAGTATGCATGAGTTATCAAGCTGTTGAAGCACAGAAAGTAACAGTAACATTTTCATCATGAACAGTCAGTCTTTCATTTCCAATTTTACTCTGTGAAACAGGTTTCCATTATTGACATTAAAGATATTAAATCATCATATCAAGGACCAGTTTAATTATACACTCAGAACTTGAGAAACTGTAATTCACATGTTCTCTCTCTGTATGGCAAGTTAATTTCTATAGTTATGCATTTTTCAGAGAGACAACTTTTTTGGAGGGATGGTTATCAAAATAGAGAAAATTAACAAACAAAACCACTAACAAAACAGTTAAACTTTGATAAGAAACCTATTTAAGATTTAGTACTGTGCTTCTTAGCAGTGGTGCTCTGGTACTCTGACGCTTAGATGCAACAGTAAATAGGCTTCTCAAAAATACCTGTGACAGAGGCCAAATCCTGATTTTAGTGATATTGCCATAAGCCATGATAATCTTATGGCCAGAGAAATACGTACGTGTCAGAATTCTCCAGAATATTTTTGTAAAACTCAGTGGACATGGAAATGAGCTTTATCTATTGACTATCTTGTATTTCACTTGATACCCATTTCCTAAAAGAGTCTTTCTTCTGCTTTAGGAAATTATCTCAATACACGGTATTTGATTATCTCATCTGGTTCTAGATAGATAAAATAAAAATAACCTAGTAGATCTGTGCTCATTATTGCTTGATAGCAGACTGACATTTAATGAACAGCACCAGCGCTCATTCTTTGCTCATTTTTGACAAGCTCTGATGCTTGCATTTAACACCATTTTATTTAAGTGAAGCCCCACAGCAATCATCAGGGAAGGTAGGCTTCTTATGTGCATCTTTCTGGACTTCAAGTAGCTACTTCAAGATGTAGTTAATGTGCTGTAAAAACTGCAGAGAGGTTATTTGTTAATCTATTTCTGATCAGTTTTGAAAGAGTTGTCATAAAAAGAAATACATGGGAGGAGGTCACTGTTGTATATACTGTGTATGACATTCACAGTCCCCGATCAGCATATGAAACCATATAGATATTCATGCATATGTATTTCATCACCTAGAAGAAAGAAGAAACTTCCAAAATTAATCATCCTTTTGTAATCATTCTTTACTGAACATATTTAATGAAAATGGCCTACTAGACAAGGAAGTTCAAAGACATATGGCTAGACCAAGATCTCTGCAGAATACTGCCTAAGCACCTTGAAATACATGGGTGTGTTCACCACACAGGACAAGCAGACTAAGGATGTATGTCCTTAAACATTAGTATTCATTATTTGTGTGCAAGTACTGTTGTGCTTTTTGTGCGATTTATAGAATTACAGTTTTCAAGTAACTTCACCTTGTAGATAAGAAAAACCATAAATTGACAGTAAACAGAACATCACTGTCGTAGCATTATTTGTGTTAAAGACATCACATCTTCACTGGAAGCCTAGCAGGAAGATTAGGAGAGTAAATAACATTGTATATCAGTTCTAACCATTTCTAATTTTTTCCTTTTCCCTTAAATCTGCATTGTAATTTACATTCACTTTCAACTCAGTAAACAGAGTTTCTTTTTCCTTTTGAAAGGATACCACTAAAAGGCAATAAAGAATATATGAATCCGCTGTGCTCTGTTGTCCGAGGTTCTTGGAGTGTAGAATAAAACCAGTTGTTATTAATCTAATAGTTGTACTGGAAACATTTACAGTGTTTACTTTAGCTAAGGAAAGTTGACAGAACTTACAGAAATTAGTTAAGAGGGAGTATATTCTATACAGCTCCTCTGTAACATCTGTATTTGCTAGCTACCCTTCTAGACCTCATTTAACATGTATGAAATTTAATCAAAGTTCTCTGGATTAAAAAATAGCCATGGATGAATCTGTTCCAAATATAACATTCTAAAAGTTTTTCTCAACTATGAATTAAGCCAATTTTGTTTTTCCTTTTCTCAGCTCTTTCTCTGGGATTTTTTTTTTTATTATTCCTCATTACATTGTCTTAATCAGCTTTAAATTATCTTGCCTTCATCACAAGCCTCTAAAATCACTGAGTAAAATGTCAAAGTCCATAAACACTGGTCTACCCTCAGTTGTCGTTACACCACTACTTCATGGTTTAGAAACTGTTGTGGTAAAGCTTCTAACAGGGATGTAGTTCTGATGTTAAAAAGATGTTAATCTCAATGCAACTCATTAAGATGAGCTCTAATTAAGACCAACTTTGAAGGTAAATTTAGAAAGGGAATTTGGCTTTTAACTGGATCTCTGCAGGTTTGCTTCCACCTTTCAGTTATTTCTAATAGTTGTATAATCTCCATGAAGCTGCTGTCTAAGTTTAATATTCAGATCTGTTTCAGTGCTTAAGTTTCTGTCAGTAGACTCCTACCTGCCTTCTACCAGCTGTGCACTCCACATGCCTGGAGCCATTTAGCTTTAGATGCTGTTGGGAATGTAGGACTACATCAAATAAGAGTTTTAGGAGCCTTGGTTTTTGGACCCCAGATAGGAATCCAGAAGGCCTCGTGCTATGTTTGCCCAGATGCTTGGAGTGGCATTTTTTCCTTCTGCCCGGAATTGCCCCAAATAGGTTTCTGCTAAGGACTGGCAAGCTATTGGCAATGCAGTATGTCTCTAAATTAACATGCACCATCAGCAGGCTACTCTGTGTGATCCCTATTGCAGATTCTTTTTGCAGTCCTCAGCACTAAAATAAATGGGTGTGTTACACCGCTCATTTCTCTTCCCCCTTCCTTTTCCTTCCCTTTCCCCTTTTCGCTCCTGGAAGGCTACACTACCCAGGCAAACTAATTTAACTGTCTACCATGAAACCGTTTGCAAAAGAGTAGTGAATTCCTTCTTATCTCAAAATATAGATATGGAAATGGAGCCATGAAGACAATAACTAGCAAACTTTAGTCACGCCACTGTTTTAGAAAACAGACAGGATTGTATTGCAGTAGCTTTCCATTCTAGAAGTTTTCTCACAATGCAATTAAACAGGTAAGGGAAGAAGCTTTATGCTGAACCAGGGACACAATGAACATTTTGCAGAAATGCACCATAACAGTAAAAAGTTGATTTACTGTAACTATTTTTCAGTTTCTTCTTTTCCAGTTTTCCTTTGCTGTTTTCCATCTGAAGTACGTTAGTTACTATGGAAACAGCAGTGTCATTGGCATGGGTCTGAGCGTACTGATGTCCACCAGTACAGTAATAAGCCAATTTCTTTAATGATTTAGAATATACGATATGGTTTGGGAAAAACGGAATTTTAGATGGTAGAATACAATGAAAAGATGGCAAGGGTCATAATTTTCACCTTGCAAAGAAAATAAAGTCACGACCATTCCATATTATAGAAGTTTTGCCTGAAATTAAACAACAGTTGGAAATAAACGGTTGTGTATTCTCCTGTTTCCACAGAAATAGTGGCAATAAATAATTTAGCTTGAATTCTGATTTTCATAGTTCCCATGATTATAACTTAGAGCAACAACTTCCAGTGTGGATGTTTGCTCTGGGAAGAAGATATTTTCGTGATCCTGTGTCAAGATGCTTTGCTCTTGACAATCTCTCACTTGCATGTTTTCTCAAGGGCTTGCTTCAGGATTTCAGAAGTACTTTAACAGCCAGCTCTATGTTGGCCTGTTGTTTTGAGTTGGGAGGTGGCCTTGGTACATTCTTAATGCTGTGTGGAAATATAAAAGGTAAAAAAAAAAAAAAAAAAAAGTTATTTCCCAAATCACCTGTACAAGGTTTCTACAAAGAATCCTTACTGGGTTTGTAATGAGACTGCATCATTTGTCAAAATAAGAATTTTCCTTTCTGTCATAAATGATAAAATTCTGTCTGTTGCTAAACACATGCAAATGCCACTGAAATATAAAGAATCACTGACCAGAATGTCATGGTGGGTCTCAAAATAATCATACCGGATATGCTGTGACCCAGAATTTTTGAGATATTTCAGCTACATTGTATGTGTATGTAAGCAGCATGTCTCTGTTATATCTTACACATTGTTTTGCATATAACCCCTTCATTTAAAAACTCTGAATGTTGTTTAGGTTTATTTCTGCATGTGGATATTGTCCACATTGTTTGTTTCTACCATCTTTTTATAATAAAAGGGTTAAGTTCTGATGAATCCTGAGTTGTCTAATAGGGCATGTACAAAAAAGATGGTTGTGTTTTAATTTCCAGCTTACTAAGTGGATAAAAATTTCCATAGAGAATAATAAATATTCACTATAACAAAATATATACAGTTTTAAAATTTGTGGGCTAGTAGTTCAATATAAAGAGAGAAAGTGAAGCGTAGTGCAAAGTTCCACTGAAAAGTTAACTTTTGGAGAAATTAATTGTAGATTCATCAGACATAAAATATGAGACTTAGAAACAGGATGATTTTTCTATTCCTGGAGGAATGTCCAGATGTAAACTTATTATGTCTTGTTAAAGAAAAATTGCAGGACTTGTCATTTATATGATGACCCAAAGGTCATTTGGCTTCATAACTGTTTCCAGGATTTGAGCAATTAACACTGTGAACTTTAGTCTTTGCTTCATTTGTATAAAATGCATCTGAAATAACAATTTTTTGCATTTCATTTGAAAGTTTACCATTTGATGTCCTGGTAAGTGGCACAGTTCTGTTTTCCAAACTGTTGATCTCTTTCAAGTACATTAGCTTCAGATGTTCATCTGCCTGTAGATTATATTCAGATTATTTACATTTCCACTTTTATGTGAGGTGGGATAAGGATATATGCAGTGCAACTTTCTTAAGCTTTTGCAGATTAATACAGCTTAATACAGATTTTACTTGAGTTTATACCATGCTATCTAAATTAGAATGCTAAAATAAAAATGTTTTTAAAGAATTATTAAGCTTGGTAACACAATGAAACATTAAAAACAATATAAACCTATAGGCTGCATTTTAGACTACATATTTAATGCAACAAATATTCTGCGTACTTTGATTGGAAGTCACCTCCAGCTGTTGATCTCCTTCAGTCCTCTTTTACTTAGAGTCCTTTCTGTCTAAGCACAATTATGAATAAAAGTTGTTCTTCACTTTACCTGCTAAATCTCTGCCAGTTTTTGTCATCTTCATCTTAGCTACTACTGTCTTCTGTCTCACCTCCCAACACCTCATCTCTTCCATTTGCCTTAAATGGTATTTCCAATATCTTGTTTCCATCATGCCTTATTCTATTCTGTGTTGCTATAAATCAGTGAAGCCCAAGGCTGTTAATCCTTTCTCTGTGGAAGAATACATTTATGCAGAAAGGCCAGTGTCAGCTGTAAACTTCTGATTAGATTGCCAATAATTAACTACATTTTCTGTAGAATACCTAAGGCTCATTGAACGGTTGGAGGTCCCTGCCAGGCTGTTGCATTATTTACAGAGTAATTCTGTATTGGGACTGCATTAACAATTTTAGACTGGAAAATCTTTACATTAGGGCAGTTTTTATTTACCTCTCCAGTAGCACTGAACGGGTGGTCATTTCAGTAAATAATAAGGATACATAAGAAAACAGCAAACTTTTGTTGTAACCCTAGCTGAGTACAACTTCATATGAAGAGCAGCTGCTGCAACTGCTATTAGGAAAAGAAAGTAACAAGCCCTTCAGTGGTCAAACATCAACTAGAAAAATCACTTCAAACCTTAGCACTGGAAGTCCAGGTAAGCAAATTTCAAGAAGTAGAAAACTGTCCTTCCCAGCTTCCCTTTTGAGAACTTTTTTTTTTTTTCCTGCCAGGGCAAATTGTTTTTTTCTCTTGTCCAGACAAGGGTATTGTGTGACAGAACCTTGGGTTCAGACTGAACTGAAGGAAGGAAAAAACCCAGTTTCTGTAACATGTTGAACCAGTCAGTAGGAATTTGAGATAATTAATTTTATATCAGTACTTATTTGGAATATTAAATTTTTTTTCTTTTCTACCTAGTTTTCCAAATTCCTTAGAAATGTGTCATTTTATTAATGGATGCTGTAATGTTATTGAAAACTACTAGTCTCCTTTTTTCACAGTAACTAGTTTTATTGTTGAAAAATTCTGTTTATTACATTTTAGCTTTTAAAAAAACAACTCTTGTAGCAGACATTAAAATCTTGTTATATTTTATTGGAGCTTTCATTTTCTTTTATTTTTATGTCCATTTAAAAAAAAACCCAGAAGCAATCTAGTAAAGACTTTTCGTAGAAGGATAGTTCCTACAAGTGGAAATTTGGGGCTTTAGCTTGGAATTCTTATTCCAAGAAATAAATTGTTAAAACCAATTCTAAAAAACTCCCTTAAATAAGCAGGTTTCCTAATTGTAAGATCAGCAGTAACCAGTATATATTTTTGCCATTTGCTAGACGCAGAAAACACAGTGTTTTCTGGAGTACTGGAAGACTAACACTAATATATTTTTATTTGTTCTTTCACAGAATGCACATACATCTTGCTCACTTAATGAGAGGTAATAACACACTATGACCTTTTGCTCTGCTTACATATTGCCCTGTGCGATAGACGCACATCTCTCCTCCATTCTGTTGTTGACTCTTACTCCTTTTTCTCCAGTGCAGCAGCTTTTAATGTAAGAAACCACCACATTTAGGATTATTTCTTTCAGACATCTTGGGTCTCAAAGCTCTGGCTGTAAATTTGCTCTGCTTTTATGCAATGGTATATAAAAAGCAGCAAAATTACTTGATACTTGGTAAGGACAAGAGAGTGCTCTAATGCACACTAGGATGGCATCATCAGTTGGTGTTGCAAGTGGTTCTTTCAGTGATATAATTCTGTATATTTCCTGGCAAGCTCTTTAGCTCTACATTTTAACAAACCATGACAGAACCTGGATTAGTTTAGGAATGAAGGCTGTAAGGGTGTTGTTGAAAGGCCTGGATTTCATTATTACTGAATAGCAATTTGTATAGCAAAAGTTGTTCTTGTTCTAGTATTTTCAGTATTTTGCATTTATATTTTATTGTGCTAGATATTCTGCCACTATATTTATCAAGTGCTCAGATTTCAGCTCCTGAGAGAGATCTGCTAAGGGTTACAAAGCAATTAAAAATCTGAAAGTTGATCACAACAGCTGGTAAACCCAACTATTCTGCTGTTTGCTGAGCTATACTGATATCAGTCAGAATTTGATATTGTTAGACTAGGAAACTGTTAGGTAAGAAAGTCTTTGACTAATTTGTTGATACTGAAGTCTTCACATCTGCTACAGAATATTGCACTATCTATAGAATGCATTCTTGGAACCATTAGCAGTAATAAAGACTACCGTGTTCCTTATGTGGTAGCTCTGTCACAGAGAACATGACTTGTAATTCACTTTTATTGTGTGGCTCAGCAGTGGATTACTACAAACTCCCATGTTGCTCTGTGGAGCTTGAATTGCATTTTAAATTTCAAACAAAGGGCAAATAAATGTATGGGTTTGGAAAACCCATGTCTTTGACTCTTGATTCCTAATTTGTAAACATTTCAGATTCTGTGTAAAAGTACTGTGAGTGACTATTAACTATGGCATATTAATTCATAGCTGTCAATGTTTTTCTGTGTAAAATCCTTAGCCTTGCTGCAGCAAGAGAAGGCAAATTCTTCTTAGCTGTAAAAACTGTACTCTACCAGTGACTCCATGTAGGATGCTTTTACGTGCAATGTATTGACAGAGAACAATCTGCTGCAAAACACAGCTATGCTCATTAGTGATAATGTTTATAAAACAATGTTTCAATTAACACAGCTGCTCAACACGTCAAAGAGAAAGTTGCAGTCTACTGGCAGCTCCACAACATTTAGCTTTCATGTCCTTATTTTCCTAGAACATGATTGTCTGCAGAGATTATGGGATCCATTCTCAAGGTAAGCTCTTGACTCCGTATTTAATCACCTCAGTGTGTGGTCTGATATTTCAAGGCAATAGACATCAGCAACTTTTATAGAAATAAAGTGTTGATGTAGATATCAAACCTGAGGGGCAGCTTCTTCGGTTCTTAGGTGATTCCTAGAGTGTTTACAACTTCATCTGAAGCAAAAATCTTTCTGTTCCAAAGAGGTTAGTACACCACTCTTAAGGCCTCGATGTCTATCCACATTTTATATGGCTAGATAAAGATATATCAAAACAGCCAAGGTCTATAAACCCAGAACAGGAACTGGAGGTGGTTATAGAGGGATGGATGAGCACTAGCTCTCTGCCCAGATCTTTTCCCCAACTGTCCTGCAGATGTTCTGTTATTTCCAGACATTCATATTTGTAGTATCTTGGCTGAGCTCTGGCACTAGCATGAGGTCAGACCCTTACAATAGTCATGGTCATGCTCTATTTTGACTGGCTACTAAAGCATTCCTGATAAATCCAGACGTGAAAGAGAAAGGACAGCAAAAATGTGAACAAAATGTGAATAAAGGTAGAACATTTTCTTAGTCTGAAAATTTTCCTTTTGCTTGGATTCAAAACCCTGTTCTAAAGAATGGTAGTGTTATTCAGTTCCCCCCTAAAAAGTTAAAAAAGAGAACACCATATAGAATAAAAATTTTAAGCATGGTCAAAGAGTACCAGGAAGCCCTATAGTAACAGCCATTAACTTATACCATAGTGCTGGAATGACAAAGATCAGAAAGTTCATTAATAGGGTGCTAAAATAAGTCTTCATTCAAAAGATAAAAATTAATTTTAGCAATGTATTAATGATCTTTTGAATAAAGATTTTTTTTCTCCGTGTTTACATGTAAGCTGGCTTTAAATTGAAAAGAAACAGGGATTGTTACAAAAAACAGTTTGGAGGCTCAGACTTGCATATTCCATTTAATATTCAATTCTAAAATTTCAAAGATATTTGTAGCTCAGAGATAGTTATCTCTTCCTATTTCACCCTTTGCTCCTATCAAAAGTAATAAAAATGTAAATAAGTGTACAGTGCTATCAACTTTTTCAGTTAGGTGCTTTGTAAGTCAAGGTAATCAACACTAGATTGAATAACTAGTTGAAATCTTTGAATCTTTCTGTCTCCACCATAAGAAAAAAACAAAAATATCAAGGTAATTCTGGTTTGTTTTTATAGTGCTCATGACTTTTCTCTCTGTAATATTAAAGGAGAACATAAAACAAAATGCATTCCTCCACTCAACATTTATTTGCTATATAAAGCTTCAGCAATAATGTGTTTTCCTCTTTCATTCTACTTGAGTTGATTGAAAAGTTTTACATATTTACCAAGCTCACACTTTGCCTGAGTTCATGAATTATGCAATTAACCATGAATGCAATTTCCTGCATTTTACAGTAATAGCTTTAATTGTGTAATGCAATGCTATATAGAGAGAGCTCATTCATAAACTATAGAACACATTAGAACAATTTCTTACATGGATGAGTATTCTTGGGCAAACAGCTCAGATGAATATGGTAATTGGTCTAATAAGGTATTTCTGGGCAGTTTTTATGCAGGGATAATATTCCTTAGATACAATATTTTCAGGAGCACTTTCACCAGGTTAAACATGAGCAGGAGCCCAATAGTATTTTTGTATGTATACTGAAAAGATTCTAGTAACTTCATTTTTCCTTCCTTACAGTAGGTTTCTAAATACACGTGCACATGAAGAACATGTGGTAGAATACAATATCAGTAGGTGTTTAGCCCTTGTAATTCTACCGTGGATCATTTAATGTAGTTATCCTCAGTGATGGCCAGATTATTGTACTGGTACCACTTTATGCTGTGTGTTTTAAGCTATGAACTTAATGAGAAGGAAGTCAAGGAATTGTTCATTTTGTTACTGAACAATCCTAATGCAGTAATACAATTAGAAATTATTAGTATTTTGCTTCACATTACATTTAGTTTAAAACAAATCTGTGATCCCTGAAAACTTACTGGCTCTGAGCACACTGTTTACAGCAAGTGAACAGTAAGACTCATGCAGAATTCAAGAGAGCAGCGAGCTTGGCCATCATGCAACGCTGTGGAAAATCTTATCTTTCATCTTTCCTTTTTTCATTTGCAGCCTTTAAAAGAAAATGTTCCAGTGTTACTTTTGGCCAGCCAGCTTTATTTACCTTTAGCTGGCTTCCATTTAGTCAGAGTCAGTGCATAATTTGCATCTTAAACTTCAAGAGCTTACCTAATTTGCGAAGTTGCACTTGAGACTATTATCTGCAACAGGCTTATCAACATCAAAGTGCTCATAAACTCAGCTCTTAGATTGTATTTTGACTGATCTAGCAGGTCTTTGTATGTTTTCTGTGATGAAGAATATTTGATTAGGAGTGGTTGAAAGAAATGTAGAAACACGCACGCACCTGTGCTGTGCTTGGAATGGTCAAACAGCCGTTTCAGGAGTGCTCCTGAGATTGCCTGTAATATTGGGGACAGTCATCTCAAAGCATCTTGTTTTTCATCACCTGATGTCAGTACAGGTCAGCCTGCTATTCAGCTACCTGGCTGTCTGATTTGCTTTTGAGGCCTGTCGCCTCGCTGAGGAACTGAGGACCAGACACCCTGAGCAGGGTTCAGAGGCCTAAACAGAGACATTTGGTGCCATTTAGGATGCTCAGGACGGCCAAGAAATCTTGCAAGGGCAGGCAGAGAGCAGCAGACACCTGCACCTTTCCAGCTGCCTAGCAGAGCACACTGCTGTGCCTCAGGTGACCCTGCTTACTTCTCTGGGGGTAGCTGAATCCCATACATCGTCTCTTTGTGCAATGCACAGCGAGAGAATTTGTGGCAAAGCAAGTAAGAGCAGCTGAAGGGACAAATGGGAAAGGGACTCTGTAAGCTGGTACTTAGCTAAAACCTAGCGGCTGTGGACCTCCATTTGCAGGCTGCCCACTGTATGCTTCATCCACACTGTAATCCCTGGCTTATTTAGAAAGCTGGTTCCAACTGACATTTCTTTTCCTCAGGCTGCAAACCTTGCTTGAATATCACCCATTATGTTTTAGGTTATTTTGCCTTTGTAGCACACGAATTGAGTTGCAAGCACAAAATTTGCATTGGAAAGAAATCAGCTTTTGTTTATTTTTTATGTGAAGTAATTTCTGAAAATTCCACTTTTTTTTTTTTTTTTAACCATATCCTGCTTTAATAATGAAGCAACAGTTCCCAAGGAATTTTCTGGTAATTATTGGTTTATTATTTAATGGCCTGAGGCAAGGCTGAGAGTGGAGAACATTCTTCTAAAGCAAGGAGGAACTGCAATAACGGTAAATCTCTCTGGTATTATTGCTGTTATGAACCATTTTCAAAAGTTTATGATGCAGACGTGCAGGCTTGAAAGCACTCAGATTCACATTAAAGTATTCAGATATTTTAGAATTAACAGCCTTTTGTAAAGCCCTAATCCTTTCCAGCCTACATTTCAAAACAATTGCTGAACTATTTCATATTCTTTCCAACCCAAGGCAGCTAATGTTCTATACGCCTGTTCTCTTTCCACTTGTTACGAGAAAGTGGGAGCACAGTAGTAACTAGGTAGAAACTCCTTCACTCACTTTCCTAACGTCTGGCTGGCTGGCTTGGCTTGGCTTGGCAATCCATACAAGGTCTAACGAGATGTGTGTCAAGCAAGAATCTCACTACTGGGAAGTTTATGCTGGTGTATCTGTTGGTGGATGCTATGGCTCCTGATAGTCCGTAATGAATTCACACTAGTGTGCTTTCTGGGGTGAACTAAGTAGGTCATTAGCCAAGGGAAATCTGGGCATGGACTAAATGCTAAAGCATATGCTTTCACCCCTGCTTACAATATAAATAAGGCTTATGCTATATCTGGCTTTTCTGGCCATGCAGAGGATATTTCACAAAGTCTCATGGCTTTGCGTAATCTTCCCTGACTCAAAGCTCTCAGTCCACTGTGTCTGGCATCACACTATGGTATGTTGATATATGATATGTTTCATTTGCATGTTCCTTTATGGAGTTATAATACTTGCTCAGAAAAGTAGACTCTGCTTTGGTCAACACTTGCAAGGACTATGTCTTAATGTGAATTCATATATTGGTAGGGATAGAAGGGGAGGTGAAGCAGGAACACAAGTTGGCTGTAGAGTATGTGAGCTGATATGGTGCCCAGGAGTCAGGTGGGACACGGTGCCTTGAGACAGGGGAAGCTTTCCTGAGCATCCCACTCTTCCCTGTTTCTTTCCCTTCCTCAGGGCATTTTATGAAACCTAAAGCCTTATAGAGCCTAATAAAGGCATGCTGGTATTATCACAGGTTATGTGTTAGGTAAACGAGATAGAGGAATTCATGTTGTTATTGTCCAGATGCAAAAGTGCTCCAACCATGGAGAAATTTGCCACAGGCAGTGCATATGTCTGCTCCAAGGCTTTGAGACTTGAACAGGATAGACATGAGTCAGCCAGCATTTCAGCCAGGAAAATAAAATCCACTTGCCAACTTTCTGCTAATAGATTTGAAAATGGATGGTAACCCATTTGGGAGGGCTTTAGAGGACCATTTCAGGAACCTGTTTCTCTTCCTTCAGCATTAGGCATTTCTCAGGCAGCCAGACGACTTTAGCAGAAGCCATTTTATTACTATATCCTTTTGCCTGAGGATGATGAGTGCATATTAAATACCTGTCTTTTTTCTGTAACCATTACCAGTGCTTTCTCCTTCCTCTGAAGTCTGCATGAAATTGCCTAAAAATTTTCCATATTACAGAAGCTGCATTAAATTTAGATTTGTTAGACATTTTTTTGCATACAGGAAAAAAGGCTGTTGAAATGAAAGAAAAATTCTGTGCAGCCTATCTAGTCTTTAAACTCTGAATAAACTAACTTGCATAGGTCCAGTCTGAATAATTTGTAGGGAGAAATGTTCTGTTCAGTTTTGGAGAGTTTCTTCCTGTCTCAGAGAAGTGCATATCCACCCTATCGTTTGTGTGAAGCATTTCACGTGGTCCACTGGTGAAAAGATAACTCATGATCCCAGCTCTACAATCCTTTATTTTCAAAGGTGCTAGCTGTACCACACAAAAATACTTACAGAAGGTCACATTTACCTTTTTATTCTTTTTAATGTACTCTTTCAGTATCAGAACAATTCGTTGGTGAAAACAGTGTCAGTTGCTAAACTAAAACTGTAACCAGAACATATTTAAGTTTCATTTCTTACAATAGTAACACAATGTTTAGCACATGTAAAAAACTCTGAATCTTAAGGTAAGATATAACATGAAGTTTTACTGAAATCAGATCATGTTTTCTTAGAAGTGGTAAGACTGGTTTCAGCTGGTCTGATGTTTAGGCCCTCAGCTCAGAAGTTTAAAACCCAGGTTTTTAAATGTGTATTTGTTCTTGTATTCTCAAATGCAACCTATTTTTTTATACCACATTTTTGTTTTTTCTTCCTACTTCCTTTTTGTTAATTGCAATTATATTAACTGTGCCTCTGCAGCAATTGTGTCTCAATTTGTCTTCACATCTTCTAATTTCAAGATGCATTTTATTTTTGCTCAACCTTAATGGTACTGCTAGGTCAGTCAGAACCAAGCTTGCTTTAGAATTATCCTCTATTTTTGACCCATAGCAAATATGAACTGTTTTGGATTAAAGTACCTTCTCGTCCCTAAGATCTCTGGGAAATCTTTTAGCAGAAGGAATGCATTTACTATAGTCAGTAACTAAGAATTTGTTCTGAGCTGAGGAATTCAGTAAGAAGGCTATATTTGACTGTAGAGTTGTGTCTTCATTCAATTGTTTGTATCCCTGTGTCTAATTCTGATGTCCAGCTGGTTCATTTTAATTTGTAACTTTTATGCATGCCTGACTGACTACATGTTGATTTCTAAAATGTTCAGACTTCCAGAGCACAAAATCTAAAAATATCACCCTGCAGTGTGAAGATCGTTCTTAGACACGCCCTTTCTTCTTGCTTGTCTTTTCAAATCCTCTGTTCTATGCTTTTTAGAAATGTATCAGTAGTTATTAGAGAAGAAAACAGCACAGGTGTGTTGCGTCCCAAGGGTGGAGCAACTCAGATTTGTGGATTTCCTTTGTCAGAATTAAGGTGAAATGACACCAGGCGAGTTCAAAAAACAATCGACATTTATTCAGCCAAGCTCACCTTGCCCAAGTATAAGTGAACTTATCAATATGAACCTTGCATCATGTCATTAAGCCGCTGTTTGAAAAGAGAAGGGAGATGTAGAAAAAGAAGCAGAAAAAGGAACATGAAACTGTGTCAGAAGGAGATCCCTCCCGTTGAGTCACGAGGTTCAGAGCAGACCCCCTTGCTTTCTGGACTCTTTCTCAAAGAGGAGCCCAGGGGTGGCTGGATCCACTCCTGTCTCAGACTTGGTCAACGGTTTATGTTTAAAAGGATGAGGCGTAGGGACTGTGGAAAAGAGAGAAAAAGAAAGAGAGAGACAGAAAGAAAGAAAGAGAGAAGAAAAGGGTTTCACCAGTCCTGGGTCCAGCGTTTGTCCAGCCAGCGCAGAGATCCAGTTCCGGAGGGTGCGTGCTGAGAACTCGTTCTCCCTTCCTTTATAGTGTGTTAGTCGGTGGTCTCAACATGCACAGTTCATGTTCCCCGGGGTTCTCTGGAATTGGTTGGTGAGCTTGGGAGGGAGTTATTGGGGAGGTGCCTCTCTTTCCCTGCTGGCATGACCGCTTAAGATAGAAGCACAGTCCCATCCTCTGTGGGGCCCCCTCCTCCCGGCGGATACACTGTGCTCCTTCTCATGGTTGCTTAAGATAAGGAATTGCGGCTTTGGAGAAGCGCGGTCCCACCCTCCGTGGGGCCCTCTCCTCCGGCCACATTATCCTGTTCAGAAAACTCCAGCATTTTTACAGAGGCTGTCTCCTCCACCAAAGTTCTTTAATGAATGTTTGAGACATTGACTATAATTTGTCAGACCGTCACAAGGTGAAACTGAAGTTAATTGCTAAAGACTGTAATGCTTTTAACATTGCTGATACCAATGTAAATTGTATTCATTCCTCATTGGATTGTGATGTTACACAACCTCCTAATACTAGCAGGTCTGAGACTCGTGACTATTCAGTCAATCTAGGGCTATGCCTAGTTTAGATTTAGATGACAGATTACCAAGGAAAATAGGCTGCTGCTGGAAGTGATTTCAACATGGGGAGGAACTTAAGCTAGAGTGTTTGGCTGGTTACCTGTCCCTCACTGTTATAATCATACTTTTGGTAGTCTAAAGTTTCCCAGTAATTTTTAGACTCCCAACAAACTTCCAAGAAAGTACTGCAGGGAACAACCCTACATGTGATGATATACCTTAATGCAACTGACTTTTATGATCACATATGACAGCTGAGATACTGTTCCCAGCACACAGACTGTTTTATAAGTCATTAAAGTAATTTTTTTAACAGGTGATTAACAGGATGTTGGTGTTTAATATTCTCTGGGTAGGAAAGAATGCAGTGAATTAGTTTTATGTGAGTTACAATTCTTATAGGAGTCATATTTACTACAAGTTGTAATATACTAAAGGTTATTTTTTCAGGAATATTGTAAAACATGTATTTTAACAAGCCCCCCACATCTGCTGCAATGCAAAGTTGATACCGGCTATCAAGAGTGGTGAAATAAAACACTTGCTAAGGAGCACATACGATCAGAAAAAGGAGTCAAAGAAACAGTCAAACTTTTAACATAGGGAGAAAAATCAGTCAGCTTAGAACAAAGAGATCAGTTGGGGAAATAGCGGCATCCTTAAACAGATCCTGTGCTCAACTATGTTATAATTTGTGGCACATCTCTCTAAGCAGGCTTCACTGAGGCAGGGTGACAGCACAGAGCAAAGGACATGCAAAGATCAGTGAGAAGAATGAGTGTGCCTGAGAACTGGATGGTCAAGAGTGGTGGGAGGTTTTAAAACCTTGATAGCTGAGAAACTTTATCCACTAGAAGGAAACACTGGCAGTTAAACTTGCATGCTGTGGGCAAAAAATTCAGTACGCTCAAAAGAACAACCAGATATTAAAACAGCTAATAGAAACAGTGCTAGAAAGATCTTCAGAAAAGCCTTACCAGAGACCTGCATTCTCAGGGTCAAGAGACAGAAGTGATCTGAAATGGAAGAAGAAATCAAGCGTTATTAAAAGCAGGTCATTGAGAAGCAGAGCTACCCCTGTATTTTAGTCTGACCCACACTTCAATTTAGTGCATAGGATGGATCACTGCTCTAGAATGCTAGAAGCCTAGCAAAATGTTAGTGAAGGGCTTTACAACAGGTAACGATTATATGAACACCAGCTATGAGATAGCCTGGTAGCTTAAAAGCATGTAAATCATTCACATCGAATAAGACTGCACGGAAGATAGGGAATTACATACAAATGCCACAAAACTGTGAATCTCGTTGGCAAAGTGGCCCAGCAGAAGTATGAGGAATGTTTGCCTGTTAGGGAAAAAAACCCACAAACAAACAGGTTAGAATGTTTCTATCTGAATTTTCACAGTGATGTTACTGGTTAATCGAGTTTTTGGTAGGAAGTAGTAAGGGTATGCAGAGATTTGACAGCATGACAACTGGCTTGGGATTTGAATGACAGATGGAAACTCAAGCCCTTGCTCTTTTTTATGTACCATGGAAAGCAGTCCCAGGAATGAGATAGCAAAGAGATTTGACCTTTAGTTTGCAGTGTCCTAAAGGCAGCTACTCAACCCAGCGTTCCAGCTTGCTTTAATGGAAAAAATGAATTTTGGTTTTTATTTTATTAAAAGTATTGAATGGGATTTGTTCCAAAACAAAATGAAACCAAATTTCAAATTTTCATAAGTTGTCAGGAAATAATCATTTTGATTATTTTTATTGCTGTAGTCATATACATGAGGAGTCAAAGCACCAGAACTTGCAGTTTGGGGCTGGAAGGAATCTGTTGTGGTTGGCCTTTGTATAACTCGCTTGTCTCTGCAGTGCCTTGGATGCGAACGGTGGCTGCTGAAACAGTTCGGTTTCCTTCTAAAGCTGTAATCACTGTACCCTGGGGATAGCCTGCTCTCAGAAAAAAGAATATTAATTATGATGTACAGAAAAGGGGTGTCCAAGCAGCTGCAGCAGTAAAAAGAAAAGTGGACTGTAGGAAGAAGACTGAATTACACACCTAGTTTCAAATCCAGGGTGGTAAAAATCCTAAAATACTAGAAACCGGTATAGAAACAAGTATAAAGGTTCTGTAGAAGTGGTCTGTGAAACAGGCTGGTGTTAGGTGCTTCAGCACTGCAACAGTTAACAGTGAGGAAAGCACTTCTCAATGAAAATCCAACCTAATGAACTGCTGGGAACTCTACAGTAGTAGGATGAAGGCAACAGTGCACAGTAGCACCATAATCACCACACAGGCTTTTTATTAAAAGGGTCAGCAAAGTGTTAGTACAATAGCAGTACTGCCATACTAAAATGGTAACACTTTAGCCATGATTTCTCCATTAGACTAATTCTTAGAAATCGGCTATGCATCAAACAGTACCATTTCCTTAAGCTTATAATTTCAATATTTATGAGTCAATTTGAATCCCAAATCAAAAAAAGTTCAGTTGTGCAGCTGTAGAAAACAACTTATCTGATGCATAACTAATTGCCTGGAAAGGTTCAGCTGATTTCCTTGCCTCCCCCCCCCCCCGCCGCCCTTCGTTCCTGATCCTTCCCCCACCCCATCCCGCCCTGCATTCCTGATGCAGGTTGGTAGCAAAGTTTCTAAAAAATAAGCAAGCCTCATAAAACCTGCTAAATACCCACAAACAAGTTTAAAATTCTTTTCTCATTCCAAGACTGATGACTCTTGTTTAAGTTCTGCAGCAGGTCATCTCGAGCCTTGTTCTCTGATGCATGATTTTTCCCTTCTTAGCTCAGGAGGGACGATGTTCATGGTTGGCTCCATTTAATTTGTTTGCTTTTTTTTGGTTTTGTTTTTGCCTGTTGTGTAGCTTTAGCTGGTCCTTCTACCTTTAAAATATTGCACTGTTTCTTGTGGGTTTTTTCATCTCCTTAGGTACATCTTTTTAAAAACATGTTTACATCACTCTGCAAAACATAGGTTCTGCTGTTGTTCAGTAAATGGAAACAGTTCTGTTGGAGATGTTGAGATGGAAAAAATGGCAGCTCTAAATCTCTCAAGAATTTTTGATTTCCAAGAGTTTTGGATCAGGGCCCATGGCAGAATAACATAAAATTGGTAATACAGGTTACAATACACAATAGCAAAAGAACACAGACACAGGAATAATGATTTTGATTTTGCATAGTTCTGCAGAAGTATGGTTTAATATGAATGGACCTGAAACAGATTTTATTCTTGGATATATGGTTTTAATTTCAAAGGTGCTGTACTTCCAGCACACCGTAAATTTGTAACCAGGTAATTAAGTAAGTTGGTTGATAGATTAATTATTTGACCATCTGGTAAACATGGACAAATTTTATTTCCCTTCTTTTATTGCCTTTTTTCCCCCTCTCTTTGATTAACTTTCAGTACATTACATTAACTGTCTAGCCTACTTATTCTTAACTAATAACATTACTGTTCAAGTAGGATTTTTAATTCAGGTGGTTTGAAGTTACAGGTAGCATGATTTCCCTCTCCTAGGTATTCTTACTAGCGATGCTCGAGAGAAAAAGTCACTGCTGTGATCTTCCCTTGACCGGGAAAGTTTTGTTCCACCAGGGAATGGAAGACAAGGAAAGGTTTTATGGGGATATTGGCACTGACTCAGTGCCAATTCTCTCCTCTTCCACACTGAGACAAATCATTTATTTAAGAGAATTGAACTGATAGATGACTATATTTAATATTTCTCTGCATAAAGTTTGTATAGATAAAATTTCTGAGGTATGTATTTTTTGAATTTTAAGGATTCAAATGCACTTATACCAGCTCCAAGTATATCTGAGAAGGTAGGAGTAAAGAAATAACAGGGGGAAAGAAAACATTTATAGTACATCTCACTTTCTACCTCTTACAGACTGAATTTTGAGAGGATTTGTTTAGATGATGTTGCTGACCTTGAGGGGGAAGAAGACAGAAAGGCTATGGTCCTGCCACCATGTACCCAGAGCTAACCTGTCAAAATAGCAAGTGGGCACCACCAAAGTAGAAACACTTGATAGCAGTGCCAAAGAGCTATTAGGGTGTATTCAAAATTTTGTGTAGGGCTGTGGAAGAAAAATAGGGTGATTGCCTGAGAAGTGCACATCTCTGGACTCTGGTGCCTCTGGGACTTCTCCTGTGTTGCTTCACTGAGGCAGGTAGTTCCCACTTTCTGCTGGAGCAATTTCAATTTGTGTTTACAAGCTTGTGCCACCTGGAAGATTCTTGCTAGTTTTGTTTAGTACCTTGGCACTTTGTGTTCAGGCCTCTTTTCTTTTACAAAAACAGACTTTTCAGGCATGGAAATTTTTTTCGTATTAAAGGCACTGCCCTGCTACGCGTCCAGCTGGCCTATTGCACCAACTAGCAAGCTCTGTTGTTTGTTTGCTATGAAAGTTAATTTTTTAGAGCTTGATAAAACTTATTCCTAAACTCCAGGGCTGACTAAGTGAGAAAGATTCAGCTCCTTGACTTTTGCCTTAACTTTTCAGTGAAAGCACACCTCCCTAAACACTAAAATAAGTCTTTTTGAGTCACTCATCTAAGGTTAAATATTTGTATTCATTCCTTTGTTCCTTGGCAACTTTTAAAGTAATAGAATTATTTAAACTCTTAATAGCTATTTAACTCTGGAGGGAAATCTCCAGTATACTTGAGCTTCTGACAGCATAATTATTTCCATGACATCAGAATCCAGTGCTGTAATACTTGAAGTTTTACCTAGTGAAAGTAAGCTGGGTAGCCTGGAGGTAAATGTGTGTAAAAATCATTAGTAAGAAACTATTCTCATGACAGAAGAACCTTGTGTCTGCATGCATTGTAAAGATGAAAACAGTCTGGTTTTGAGCTGTTATTTGAGAGTACAAACTTGTCTGTAGCTAACATCTAAACCCAAACCAGTCACCTAGCAGGTTTTAGGTTTGACAGCTGCCTTTGACATTTGTTCACAGGAATTTTCTTGGAAGAAAATAGATCTGTACTGCCGTGGATGCCTGGATTTCTGATGAATTTTGGTCAATACCGTACGTTAATAATGTTAGCTAAAATAGCTAAACAATAAATTCCTTCTCTAATATATGATCAAGCACTTGATTTTAGTTGTTCTTCAGATTATCTTCAGAAAGACTATATTTATTCTAGTTTTGTGGAAAAGAATGAGGTTTCAGTTCATTGGGTTTTTTTAATAATGGGATAATTTTCACATGTATTGATTTAAGAAAGGAGAAATCCTTTCCTAAATGTTCACCATCTCAATAATTACTCACGACTTTATGTAACTGCTCATTAATGCCAAAGGTGGAAATTCCTAGACTCTACCAGTAGGGAGACTTGTTTTCTTTGGAAAGAACATAAAGATACGAAAGTCCAGGCCTCTATTTTTAACAATACTGCTTTGCGGGTTGGATTCCTTTTGTTTTCTTATTTTTATGTACCACTCTGAGCTGACAGGAAGGTACTGGCATGTAAATAGTTTAGGTTTTTCTATTGTTACAAGTTTTCTGTTATGTAATGTATTGGAATTCTTTGGATGCTGTATTTCAAACAGTCAGATTAACAGAGATCACACTCTTTGTCATGCAGAATTTGTATGTTTTAGATCAGTGGATTTGTGAACTAAAGTTACGCCTTTAACTCTGAAAGGTCAGAAAAGAATTACACTTTTCTTTTTTGCCATTAATACTTATATGGAAATATTAAATTTCAAGCTGCATTTCTGTTACCTTGGCAGTAAGTAGGCAAAGGACTCTGGGACAGGCTTGCTGTGCTGCAGAGCCTACCAAGCCTCTTCTTTCCAATAACATCTTCCTAACCTTTGTTTTGCCCTTATGCTCTTCCCAGATCTCTTGCATCAGCATGTAAAAATCCTTTTATTTTAAGAACTTTGCCTCTCTGTAACTCAAGGGGCTCATTATTTCTGTCTGCAGTCTTCTGAAATTGATTTCTGTGTTGAAGAGGCATTGGAAACTATATTTCACTGGACTTCCTTTTCTGGAAACAGGTGAATGTAAATGTTTTGAATATAGTTCTAAGAACAAACATTTTTTTTAAATTACTTCATTCCTCTCTGAATATGAAACAGCCCTTTAATGTTAGCTCTTTTGCATTTCTCTTGAGTAAACCTGATTTAATTTATGCTAAACATAATGGAACACCTGTGTGTGCTGGATAAAAACTGGAGTATATAATATTAGATGGAAAAATGTCACATCCTAAGTATGGAAAACAAGCACCAAAGCTCTGGAGTGTCTTTTAACCTTTTTGTTGTCATTTTGGAATTAAGAAATCTCTGAAAACAAAAATCTGTATGACAGCTTTAGCAGGTAATGAATGACCAGTAGAAAAAAAGAAGTATAAAGAAAGATTTTTCTATGCTGTTTTGCCAAAGCATGAGATAAATTTTAACCAGTTTCTCATGTGTACTGAAGTCCAATCCATGCAATGAGACTTAATGGATAGACCGAAAGTTTAAGAACTAAAGTAATTGGTTTCTGATTACTTTGTCAATCTGAATAGTAGTAAATTGGAAATGTTGTGAACTGTTGCACTGCCCATGTATCATGCAAGATTATACCAGAACTGTCTGAGAGTTTTTGATTTTTCAACCAAGAAAATGATATAAGCCTTTTTTAAGAGTACAGTATTTGATATAATTCCATTTGGAAAATTCTTAGTTCAGCTGGAAGAGGAAGGGATAAGTGTAAGATCTACAGCTAAGGAACCAGCTACCAGTTGTGCTAATAGTGCAGTTGTTTGAAGAAAGGCCTCAGTTTTAACTTCCCTTTGTATTTTTTTTAAGCCTACTTTTTTTTCTTTTTTATTTGGATGTTGTATACTGTATGTAATAATATTCTTATTTACCTATACAGGGGTACCAGAATATACTGTAGGAGAATTATGTGAAAAAGAATGTTGATGGGACAAAATTTCACAGCTTTATGTGAAGTATGAGAATTTATTTAAGAGGGGACACCTTATTAACCAGGAAAGAAGCCCGACTTGCCTAATGTAATTGTGAGTCAGCAATTTGATCTAGCCTGAGAAAAATCAAATATGACCCTAAGATATATCACATGTGAAGTATCTCCATTGAAGATTGGGGACTACTACCCTTATTAAATATAGAATTAATAATTTCTCTGTACTATTAATTTCTTAAGAAGAAAGAAAACATTAAAAAATCAGCCTGGATTATAGGGAAATTCAAAGCAATAGAGAACTAGGTTTGCAGAAATCTAAGGGAGGTATCATTGCTTCTGTAACTACTGCAAATGGATATACACCATGGAGAGAAAAGAACTATATATGGTAAGGAACAAAGACTACATCAAAGCAAAAAAACATAACATGCATGTGAATGCGGATAGGCTGAAAACTGCAGAAGGTTTCTGACAGTCACAGAGAGAGGTTGTAGTTCCAAATAAGAGAATTGAAGGCCAAAAAGGCTATTTGTTGTTAAGGAGGAGTTAAACAAATTTACAAGAGGCAATATGTGATGTGGTTGCCTGTGACTGAAGTTGTCTGAGCCCAACGCAAGGGAGGTGCCTTCTGGTCCTGTTGCAGTAGGTCTATGTAATCCTCCAGGCTGCTGTGTTCTCCACAGGAAGAGGGCCATTATAATAACACTTATGCAACAGATATGGCAGTTACAGAGACTTGACAGTGTCAGGAGAACAAATACAAGATGTTTTAAAGTGAAAATATTTCTTGTGGATTGTTCTCAGCAGTGGGGAAAGACATTGGTGTGAGGAAAAGATGAAGCTTTTCCATGTATGTAGGTTGCAATTTAAACTATTTGATGTCTCCATATTTTCCTATTACCACTACTTTTCAGAGACCTATTCTTGGTGGAGCTGGCTGATGATGTGATTGATATCTGCTGTTATGGTGAGTATGCAGACCACTGGTGGTGGGGGAATTGAGTTTCACATAGGGAAAGGCTGTAATTGCATCTTTCCTTACCCTCTCATCCAGAGCAAGGTTTTATTGTCAACTTCAATGAGAAGCAGGTGGATACCAAGCTCATTAGAAGTGGGGCTGCATGTAGCTGCTTTGGAAAGGAAATAGAGAAAACAGAATAGTGTTATAAACAAGCTGAAATATTGTTTGAGTAGGATCAATACAGGAGGCTGCTGGATCCAGCAATGCTAAGGAGAAACACTGAGATTTCACTTCATAAATTTTAGTAGTTCATCATTCATTTTTACTTCCAAGTAGTAGTAACGGGCTGATCAATTGCACTTGGAAAGATGGACAGAAATGAGCTGGCTTGCCCCAACTACAGCTGTAGGTGGCTGCAGTGATGAGAACGGGAATCTACTTGGAGGTCTGGTCTCTCCCACCATCTGGCCCTTTGGCTCCCTAATGTGCTGACACTGCAGCATCTTTGTGAACCAGCTGGAAGACATTGCTTTGGCTTCCACCTACCTCCCAGGAACAGAGTCTGTCAGTTTGCAACAATGACAGGAAAATAGAGCTAGGCTTTAAAGCCATTAAGATGTGTTAGGACAATTTAGTTCCTAACATACCTCCCGGAGCTCTTGAAATGGGACGTACTCACTTGTACATTTCAGCATATATTTTCAGCAGATATATTAAAACAATCCTGCAATACAAAGCTGAGGTATTAAGAAAGGGTAAGTTTTCAAGTCAAACCACAGAGCTGAGGATTAACCTGGGGTGTGCGGGTTTTCTTTGGTTTGTTGGTTGGTTTTTTTTTCATTTCTGCCAGTAACTCAATGTATGACTCGGACATTAAGGCCAAAATCCTCCTAGCCAATTCAGGCATCAAAAGAAATGATCGTATTTTCAAGGTTCAGAGCATCTACAGCTCCAGTTAACATTAAGATGAGCAGCACGCTTCCAATTCCCCAGTAATAAATAAGGAATGTCTCATGGGGATATTATAAAGCTTAATTAGTTAAGAGTCAAATTTCCGTCTGTGCTTCCCCTTGCTTCTTCAAAGTAATTTTATAATCTGTTGAGAGATTCATAGATGGGAAATATGTATTATCAATAAAAATATACTATCTGAATGAAGAATCCAGATTACCTAGCTCAGAGTAAATGCTTGTTCCATCCTGTCTATGAACAGCATCATTAGACAACGATCATGTTGTCTCTCACATGGGACTGGTCTCTGAGATGCAGACAGGCTTGCCTATAGTGCACACAGCATCATACACAAGCACCTCAAACTCAGTGAGGACTCTGTGCAATATTCAAATATTGTTGTCTTCATTTTACAATTGGGAAACAAATTAACTGAATTGTCCAAATCAGACAAGTATTTTATGTCAGACTAAAGCACAATTCTCTTCAGCCTCATCTATGGTCCATATAGAAATCTTCCTAATCAAGAGTAGTTCTGCTTTTACAGGTTTGTTTTGGCCAAGACCAGTGTTTAAGTTTCACAAAGTCTCTTCTGATGGTTCTTTATTGTGGTCAGTTTAACTGACCATCATGAACAATATGTCATTCACTCTATATACTTTGAAGATATAGTCTATCATTACAAAAGTTATTTTTCTGTTTGATAATAACTAAGTACACCATGTAAACAAAAAAATGTTTTAGCTGTTATGCTAAATCATAAACCAAATTATTCTGAAGTCTTGGAACATGTGGTTGCTCAAAAGAAATGATCACTTAAAGAGGCTGGCATCATTCAGTGGATTTTAACTCATTAGCATGTAGAAAGAAGCACAGTATTAGAACTGATTAAAACTTGATTATGTCAAAATACCTATGTCTGTTATCCCCACATAGTAGCAACTTAAGATTTCTGTTGACCATAGTGAATAAATCTTCTACCCAGTCTTCATGTTTGTGATAATAAGGAATCTTAACAGGCCCCACAACTTATATGCTCTGGTGGCTGATACACACTCAATGCTTTGTGCTGTTTTACAGTGGGGAAATACCTTTCTGAAAAAAAAACCACCCCCGATGTTCTGTAGAATGGGTGAACGGGCAAATGCAATGTACTAGTATGCTATGTTGGTCTTAGAAAAAGACTGCTGTCTTAACTGATGTGTGTTATGTGAGGAGGATGTTAGGAAAAGAGTCCAAACAAGTAGCAGTTCTCCATAATTCAGGTGATCTGGCAGGCACAGCAGGAATATGAATGTATTTCATGGGAGATTGATGTGACTTTCTGCACACCTGTTTAAATGGACTGTGGTATATTTATCAGATTACATTAGAACAAATTAAAAGTATTTAAAGGAAGAGAGCTTTCCCTGTGACTTTTGAATAGATAATCTTTTTGTTATGTTGCAATGATTAAATACAGTGACATCAAAAATATGAAATAAACTAAATTTCATCTGCATCTGGACATGGACAGCTACAAAGTGAGGCTCTGGAAGCACTGGAGAAAGCAATGCAGAAACAGATGGGAAAAATAGCTGTCATTCATAATGTCTGCTCTCACTAATAACTAAGTAAATATGTTGTTACAGGGGCAAGTATTGTAGAGTATATAAGATGGAGGCAATAATCCACAATCACAGCAGGACACACAGAGTTATTTATTATTGACCAAAACCACCCCCAAACAGAGCACTTATTTAATAACTTTTTTTTTTTAAATTGATGAAGGCTGTTCTCAAGTTTACTATCCTCCACTTTTTTTTTTTTTCCACAGAGTGGCAGCTCTGACTTCTTATAGAAAATTCTTACCATAAAGCCTTTAAAAATTTCATCTACATTTTATAAAAATCAACGATTGTAATATCTTCAGTTCACTTTTTCTTTCTAGTTTCTTCAGTTAGTCCAGAGATAAATGTTTCATGACAGCTTCTGTTTCTTGAGTTCTGTTTTCTGTCTTTACATGATAATTGAGGCAGTTATGATGCTCTTTCTGTAGAAGACACCTTCGGGGTTCTCTCTCTCTGTGTAGTTTATGTCTTTATGCTTTTCATTGCTGCTGTTGAGTCTCTTAAACAGGGCTAATCTGGATCTAGTGGAAGTGTGTACATTATATGAGGAAATACAGGTATTTTCAGTAGTATATATTTTTAAATCTGTTTCAGTCCACACTTTGCTTATAACATTCTGCAGCTTGTTTACACATTGTACTCCCTAAACCCAAGAGATTCTTTAGATTTGCTTAAATATGAAACAGTTTTGAAGTCCTAGAAAACAGGGAGGTTTTTTACAGATCTATGCTTAGAATTTTATGCAGTATGCCCAGTGAGGACGTTACCTGGAGCTCATTTCTACTAAGACCAAACAAGAAAAAAAAAAGGGGGGGGGGGGTGAAGAAAAGTAAAATCCACAGTGCTTTCCCAAACTATTCATAAAAGAAAAATGCATGGCAACACATCTCACCAGAATCAAACCTGTATCTCAGATTCTCCTAATGCTGGAGACTCCATGAGGAATGTACCTGGCTTGAGGGGCTCATGCTGATAAATTATAGATGGACTGAGAACAGAGTAAGAGCAGCAGATACTACGTTGAGAAACTGTTTTCACTCACAATGTCGAGAGGCTGGCAGTGGGGTGTTGTCTCATGCTTGCTTAGAGGGGACTATTTGGAATAGCCATGCACTTTTGTTAAATTTCCTGTAATGCACAACCCTTCTCACCTTTTCATCAGATGTAATTATCAGATAGCAGTAAGAAAAGGTGAGCAGCATTGTGCATTACAAGGAATTTATAGAAAGTGTGTGTCTACGGAGAGAGTGGAGGCTAGTTTTAGGGAATATAAACAAGCATATGCAAACAAACCATTTTAGAAGTGAAAGGATAGGAAGGAGGTATAATTGGCCCTCAGCCTCCTGTGTGCTCTGCGTCCTGCATGGGACATGCTGAGAAATTTAACTGGAGGGAGCCAAAAGAAGGATATTTGTGCAGTCTAAGTCATTGCATTAAGACATGAGCCTCTGTAGGGTTCCTAGATGGGGAGAGAGAAAAGCAGGGGGAGAGAGGGAGAGAGAGACTAAGCAAGCAATCCTCCTCCAAAGCACAATTTGGAGCAGGACAATAATTTATTCCCTGCTGCTGTGTAACTTGGGGTATAAACTAATCACACAATAAGTAATGTGCTTATTTTAACATACTTTTGAAATGAGAATTGATCTAAGAGTTTTCAAGTAAGTTAATACTAATGATTTTCCTCTTGGAAAATGTTACTTTCCCTTCAATTATATATTTAATCACACATGTATAACATGATACATACAATTTGATTACCTACATATCTACCATAATGTTCAGTCAATTTTAATACAAATAGATACAATTATAGCTAGCAAACATTTTTCTACCGACAAAAGAGTTTTATAAGAGTAAACATAGTTATTAGTGTATCCTTTCATTAAAGAGGTCATAAAAATCAAGTACAATAAAAGCAGTCACAAAGTATGTAGAAAAGAGAGACTTTGTCATAAACCAGCAAACATCTCTGGGGAAATGAATTTTAATGCTTCATTTCTTAATAGAGGATTTCCATCAAACTCTAAGTACTTGTGGTTAAATGGCAGCAGATCACCCTGCATGTTTTCACTATGGTTAGATATTTGTACCTCTCAGTGAAGCATCTGACCCTGCTCACTGCTTGGTCACTATGAACTGATTTTTACAGATTTCAATAGTAATTAACTTCACTGGAGAATCTATCAAACTTTTATAGTTTTGAGAACGTCAAGCAACTTCTATGTTAACTAAAAAACTTCCTATAGTATCTTTTAAGTTACACACTCGTAAGTGTAAAAAGTTTAGTGCCACTAAAGAAAGTAAGAGAGCAAGCCCACCTTTCCGACCTCCTAATGGATACACTTAATGAAAGATGGGTGTCCCTCTTAACTTCAGGTAAGATATATTCTGAGAGTCATTCCAGTTATTCCAACAGCTTGCTATTTTGATACAGCCAACAGAAGATTTCAAATAATGCTTTACCTGAGATCACAAACTTGCTGAGCCAACACAATGCAAAAGAAATGTAATGAAGATACCAACTGAAAAGTTCTTTTCAAGCTTTCTAGAGAAAAAAAGTTGCATAACTTTTTTTTTTTAGGATGTTATGTTATATATTAACACAGGGGAATTAATAAACCTGTTGACATTAGGAAGATTGGGAACAACTATAGAAATAATGTAGACTACCATTCCTCAATTATCTTCTCCCCCCCCCCCCCCCCCCCCCCCATGCTGTATCTGTAATTTGTATAGCAAAGACTCTGTTAGTGGCATGTAGCTTGTCAGTTTCTCTCTCTGCTTTCTTGGTACACATCTTTCCCATAGATGAAAATTTACCCAAAGCTTTTTAGGACTGTCTGAAGTTATAGTCTTAGAAAGAAAATGTGCACAAGCTACAGTCATCATTAAATGCTCTAGAAATTCTTTGGATGTACTGAGTTCTCCCTCTAGATAGCAAAAATTTTAACGAAATCATACCAGATTTGTTCTGAAGTACCATTTTACAATAGTAAAATTGTGTGTCTATTTTCCAGGTAGGTATCCTCTGATTGGTAGGAAAATTGATGACCAAACCTTGACAAAGGCCACTGAAAAAGTTTGTTGAGAGTCACACGGCCTGCCAGTCCCTTGCCATGGAGGTGCATGCAGACACCCCTCTGATCCTAAACAGGATGCTGTAGTCCACTTCTGCTTTCCTTTTACCTTTTAGAGAAGTACCATGATATTTTGTTGTAAAGAGAAAAGGCTCATCTTAAAAGTGTCTATATGGTTTAATAATATTTGTAATTTTACATAAAAGTTCACCTTGAAACAATTTATGGATTCATAAGTCTGAGCCATAAGTCTGGCTATCACCTCTGTGCGGCTGCCCAGCAGTGCTGCTCATTGGCAGTATACTAATAGCCCTTTGCTTTGACATGACCAGAGAAAAGGCACTTTGCAGCAGAGACAATAGGGAAAGGACATCTGAGAAGCTGTCCTGTAGAGTTTTTGGAAAGGACCAATCTGATTATCTGGCCCAACTACTAGTATTGTTTATTCATAACAGTGAAATATTTTATATATCCTTTGCTACTTTTGCACTACAATTTCATGGGGTCTTCTGCAATGCAGTAGCTGTGAGAGCTGGTAAGAAATCCTTAGCAGGGTGTCTGACCTCTTTCTAGGTCATCCTTTAGTGATCTTCGGAAGGGCCCAGCTCAACTCTCAGATGAAGTTTGGAGACTGGAGGGAAGTTCAGAACATCTGAAAATGGATGGTCATGCTGTTCCACATGCAGTAAGTTAGCACTCATGAAGGCTAACAAATCACATATATTTTATACTGTCTGCGATGAGCTTATGGAATTATTAGAACAGTGAGTTAAACATGATTTTCAAACTGATTTCAGTATGTTTTCCACTCTAAATGTAAAAGAAAATGGGCTTATGTTCTCTTAAGCATCTGGGAGAGATAAACGCATATGCTTACTGTACCTGAAAAAGCCATGCTGCCACAGCTATTAAAAGAAAAATAGGAAGAAGACATCATGTGAACATTTCCTTTGTACAGTTACTGCCAAAACTTATTTCTCTGTTTTTATTTAAGACTCTCATTTAGCTGTGGGGTATACTCTTCATTTCAAAATTAACGCTGCTTCTTCATAATGTGATTTTCAGACTGCAATCTGAAGTACTGACTGGAAACCCCAATAAAAGTAATAGAAATATTTTGGCAATTACATGCCATATTTTAATATTTTTTTTTTCAAATTGCCATTTACCAAGTAACATCATGACAAGCTGTTAACAGAGTGAATTAAAGACATATGGTAGCCCCGTCATATTTAACACACTTATCTGTCATTACATTCTGCTGTCATTTTATTATATCATGTTTGTAAAGTCAGTACAAATTTTCTATAAATATATATATATTTCTCTATTACTGATATTTTTTCAAGCCTCTTAACCAGTCAGAATACATTCCCTTATATTATGTTTTGTTTCCTAAACATTGCATATTCTGTTACCAACAAAGAAGTCAGCATCTAATTATTGGAAGTTCATGGTGTATTTAATTTATGTTCCATCAAGACAACTAAAGCTTTAGAGGCAGAAATATTTGTTATACTTGTATGTTGTGACAAAAAGCAGTAACACTGAGTTTATTAACTGATTGTTAAAGTTAGCTATGTTAGCCTCATAAAATAAGCCTGTGAGGCAGCTGTGTTTCTTAATATATAGACCTTTGACCAGTGGAAAAATAAGTCTAAAAATGTTATTTACATGAAAATTAAGGTAAATTTAATTCATATTTATAGACATATTGACTAAAAAATCAAATTAAGCAAATCAAATATTTAATTCTACTCAGACCTGCCTAAACATTTTTTCAATAATAAATAAGATTGTAAACTCTTATTTTCCAAAAATATTTTTCCGTTTACTTCCCTTCTCTTCAAACTTTCCTTGAGTCCAGCCATTAAAACATTTTAGTGGAAAAGAACTGAATAACTGTCATAGCAGCAAAAAAATTTACTTTAGTAATAATTTACAAATGTAAAGGCCTAAAGTTGTGCTCTCATCTGATATATGTTATTGCATATTTGTTGCATTTATTTTTATGGAATAAATAATGGTATTTCATGTTTGGCACTTAAGAAATTCACTCATTTGGAGAACTGACAGTACACTCCTAATAAGATTTGCAGCTGTGGTTTACATTTTTCCAGAAAAATTCTGTCATCACAGAGACAATTCAAACTTTAAACTTATTAATCATCAATGCACCAGAATTTTACAAAAGTTGGAGAATGAATTATAGTGTACAGAATTTGTGGATCTGTCTCTGATATATTGCTAGTTGTGTATGTCACATTTATATCACAGAGAGAGATTTGACAAGGCTATTGTTACATACTGATATAAATTGTGATTATCAGTATTTAGTTACAGACATGTCCATTTAAGAGAAACCACATTTTCTTTGCAATGCAGATGTATTTTCAAAACTTCTTATCTCAATTTTTCAAGTAAATGGAGTTAGAAGAGTACTTCAAGACAGTAAGTCCTTTCAGATTTCTGATTCCAGATGAAGGGGTTACTGATAAAATAATAATGAAAAGAATTAATAGGGATATGTCTAAAAATCAGCGCTTTATTGTTCTTTCAAGTTTCCAACGCTGTCACTAGATTCCTTATTTACTTAGTTTTGTACTTTAGTTAGTACAATTCCATATGGTTATATTTCTCAGAGTTCAAAAGTACGTTCTGGCAATAGGCCATGTCATTATAGCTAACACTGAAAACTGAATTTCTCTATTTATACTAAATTTCTCTATTTATTTTTCTTTCCATATTGTAGACAATATACAGGCAATGCATTTTTTTTTCCATGTGGCAGTGGGTAATTCACTTCCAATGCTGATTCAACTTGGGTTTTAAAGTGAGACTGCCAAACATGATACCTGTTGGCAATGGAAGCAATTGTCTTCTAATCATGAAAATCTCATGAATGCAGCTGAGATCTAACTCACTTTAGTAAAGTTATCACTTGAAAGCATTAGGCAGGTGAAATATATAAGAAGTACAAGCTTTCCAAGGAGATTGGGAGACCCCAAAGATTCATAACGTCTCACTAAGGTCCTTGGGAAAGTATATATTATATATGTTTTAAATATTCTTCCTCTCTATGGTATTTAGTACCAACAGTTTAAAATAAGTACAGAAAAAAGGAAAGGAAGTTACAAGCACAGAGAATGATGCAAAGTACTTTCTCTGATATTCTTGCACTGCTAAGAGCAGTTCTATGTTCTATTAGTTCTACATTATACTGAAGCACATTGTTAAACAATCCTAAATAAAATTTATCAAATAATACTTTTTTCCCAGATAAAGCTTCACTTTCTGGCATTACTTTTTATGCCACCCCCCCCCCCCCCCAAAACTTATTTTTAATTTAGGAGGGGTAATATATCATTGTATACATTTGAAAGGTTAAACAAAGACCCCATGACCCTCCTTCCAAAAGATGAGATCTCATACTAAGCATAATACTGAGATCACTCTTTGTTTTTCAGATGCATTTGTTACTAATGAGGTCCCTGATAACTGACCCACAGTCTTAAGAAAAAGTTCTAGGTTTGTCCTTAATTTGCTGTAAAACCATCATGTTTTTAGACAAAAACCAACAATACTGTGGTCATACAGATGGAATCATAAAGAGTTTATGGCTGTCGGTCATAAAGACTGACAAACTGATTCCTTAATTTTTCCACTTCCCCTTCCTCTTCAGTCTGGACTCAGTCATGTAGATGATATTGTCTACAAGAAAACAAAACAGATAATGCTGTAACTCTACCACTCTTCCTTAATTTCTCCCTTTGACTGGCACAGATAAGAAGTCCAGCTTTGGGCCCCTCACTACAAGAAAGACACTGAGGTGCTGGGATATGTCCAGAGAAGGGCAACCAAGTTTGTGAGGGGCCTGGAGCACAAGTCCTATGAGGAGCGGCTGAGGCAACTGGGGTTGTTTAGTCTGGAGAAAAGGAGTCTGAGGGGAGACCTTATCGCTCTCTACAACTACCTGAAAGGAGGTTGTAGCGAGGTGGTTGTCAGTCTCTTCTCCCAGGTAACAAGTGATAGGATGAGACGAAATTGCCTCAAGTTGCACCGGGGAGGTTTAGATTGGATATTAGGAAAAATTTCTCCACCAAAAGGGTTGTCAAGCATTGGAACAGGCTGCCCAGGGGAGTGGTTGAGTCACCATCCCTGGAGGTATTTAAAAGACGTATAGAAGTGGTGCTTAGGGACATGGTTTAGTGGTGGACTTGGCAGTGCTAGGTTAATTGTTGGGCTTGATGACCTTAAAGGTCTTTTCAACCTAAATGATTCTATGTTTCTATACAGTCTAATTGATTCAGCAATGAAAGGCAGGAACAGAAATAAAGTTAATTTTGTTTTTCTCACTACAAAATAGGTAGAAGTCATTTTGCTCTTATCATGGCACAAAACCACTGTAAAAAATCCTATTAAATCTTCAGACTTAAAAGATTGAAAAACTTCAGAGCAACAACAGTTCAGGCCTATTGCTCTGTAGCTGTGTTTATCAGATGGTATGACTTACATGTGTATGCTTGCCAACTTGCACATTTCTGCCAACATAGCAAAGATAAAAATTAGAAAGTGCTCTCTCTATCTCATCAAACAAGGATGACCAGGCTTTCCTAGTCCATAGGAGTCAGGCTGTTACTGTCAGGCTGAGTCACATGTTTACCCAATGCCAAACTCAGTTTGAAGCACCACTGAAACCTGAATTAAATTAGCCACCATCTGTAGGTAAACAAAATAATGAGAACTACACTAAGTTTCTTGTTCTGTACTCACTGCACAAGCTCCTTTAATACTGAATGTTCAGGTATTTTTCTGGTATGTAGTTTAAAAAACCATAAGAGTAACGCAACTTATTCCACTAGGTGTACTTCTGTTATCCAAAATTCCTCCATTAATTTGACAATGGAATTCTCCCCTAAAATCCTACCATTCATTGCATCTTATTTTAAGCAACTGCCCAGCTAACTGTATATAATTCATATACACATATATGTATGCACACCTATATATGTATATATATAATGTATATAACTGTATACATCTCATTTTAGAAAGAAATGTATGACTCGTTTCTGGTTTTCTCACCTTATTATCATTTCTTCTTTATCGGTTTTGCCAATCAGCAATCTGCTCTGTTTCATTACTGCTCTTAGAGACAACTCTACAGTCATTTGATATGAAAAAGGAGAGTTACAGATCTCTTCCCTCAGTTCTGTCCCCTGGGCTATTTCTGCCAGACAACTGGACAGCAGCACAGATATATCTGAGGCATCAGGTGGGGAAGAAAGAGTTCCTGTGCAGTCATGGAGAGTCACATGAGGGAGTCTGACCTGTATCATTTTATCTATTTCAGCATAAATCATACATTCTTTATTAAACAGCATTTAAATAATGTAGGATGCATTCTCTCTTCCTGTACTTGCCAGGAAAACCTCCATTTAACATCTGTTGTTTAAACCATAAGTAAGAATCTGCACAGAAACCAGGATACTCTATGAACATCTTTTTACGGATTTTCTCCAAATTTTGTGGAAAACAGAAGGGGAACGGGAAGCATGGTCACTATCTTTTGCAACCCCTCCTTCCCCCTTTAAGAGAGAGAAGAAAAAGCACCTATCATCTTTTTTGCCGACTGACCTTCTATCTTGAACACCACACCTCATGTATTTTTCTTTCTCCAGTATAGTAAAGTGAATCAATGTGCAATATAAACATGATAATAGGTGTCCATGTAAATAGTCTGAATCCTGCAAACACTGTGATCTGCACTATTTTCAACCTCAGGCTTCCACTCTGCTTGGGGACTAAAGTGTCTCAGTATCATAGATAATGTGTGTAGAAAAGTAATTTTAACAAGTTTCCTTAGTAATTGGGATCTCCTCAATTCCCACAGTAATTGGGATCTCTGGGCTGGTAATGCATTTACAGATAGAAAATAAGTAGGGCATAACTGAAAAAGACTGTGAAAATTAATACAGTGCAATAAAATGAAAACTCGTGCATACACCTCCTCCCCTCAACTCTGCTTGCTTTGAAGTTGTCAAAAGAATTTATTGCTCCTTCCTCCGATCTTGTCATTCCTTCCCTTTGAATTCCATTTACTACACCAAATGCCAACTTTTCTCCTTGCCTTTCAATCTTAGTCCTCCCCATATTCACTAAGTTGCTAGCTAACAACATTGTTCTTATTTTACTTGCCCACTAGATACTTTAACTCTTTCTCCCATGCTGTCCTTTGTAGCTGGGAGACCATCTTGATAATAAAATATAAAGCCACTTGCTTGCTTTCTGCAAAACTGTTTTAAAATTCCTCTTAATTGTAATGTATCCAATGAGCAACTAATGAGAAGGCAGGTGGTGAACAAAAACATTTATCTTTATGTATTTAACAAAACAACAAGGAAATGTATCTAAGAGGAAACAGAAACAATTAATATAGTTAAAAAGCTCCATGCACATCCATGTGAAAATCTCCCATTTTGTCACTTCCTTTATTTCCTCCATAGAGGATAGAAGGTAATTGAGATATTGTTCAATTTGTTCATTGATTCTTCCAAAGAGAAGAAACACAGCAGTAAATCCTCAGCTTTAAATAGCCATATTTGTCATGCATATTTTGCAGAAAGTACCATTCACTTACATGCCTTGTGTGCATCTAAGCCCGCGTGACCCTGCCCACCACAGGTTATCTGATGACATAACTTTCTTCAGTTTCTGATAACGCAAAAGCAGCCTGTGGAGCTGCTGCTGGGAGTCACTGGCTGCTTGATGAGTACCTATGTTATACAACAGACTTTCTTCTGATCTGCTTGGGAAACCGAACAGGCTGCTTTCTGACTGGGGAAGAAAAAAAGGCATCCTTTTCCTGATCTGACCATTTGCTTTTCTCTTTCTTTCCACCACAGGCAGACTACTTGCTTTTCTTGAAATAGCCCACTAGTGAGGACACAAAAAAAGTATTCAAAGTGAATATCACTAGAAAAACATCAGTTCTTGTATTTTTAACCACGCAAGTCTATGCATGATCCACTGTGGTGAGGCCTGTCTGCTCTCTAGAAGGTTATTTTCTTTTCTGGTTAAGAATTACAGCAACATACTAAAGTACAAGAAAGACAAACGCTTCAGGCAAGGCCATATGTAAAGCCTATTATTTCTAAGTCTTTATTTTAATATTTGTAAGTTTTCACTTGTCATCCCAGATTTTTTCACAGAAAAGAAATATCTGAGAATACTGTCCTTACTAACAACAGATGAATGATATTTTCATGATATTTAAGAAGTGCTATTTAAGAAAGAAAAAAAATTATTTGGAGATTAATCAAATCATGCCAATAAATGATTTTTAATGATAAATATACTCTGCTAATGATAAATATACAGAACAACAAATAATTTTGATGTTATTGCTGAAGAAGTTTTTTCACTGTAAAATTGTAACATTTTCATTTTAAAATTGTAACATCTGTCTCGCAAAAAGAAGAATGAATAGTAGAGAGAGAAAGGACAGTGTGGAATTACAAAGGAAAAATAGAAGTGGCTATTAACGGGCTGGAAAAATACTGTTATAGTGGCTCTTATTTTGTTTTTGTTTTCCATGAATCCCAGGGTAGTATTTTAAGATACAATTCATTTGCCACAAAAAATTATATAGGTTTTGTTATTGATTTTAAATGGAAACAAACCTGCCAGGTCCTATTCTAAAAATAATGGCTCAGTGGCATTTTTTCTGCTTCTCTGCTAGATTAGGCATACTGCAGGTTAAATAAGGGCACCCCAAAGAGGATTGCAGGCGCTGGTAGGTACCACACAGAGGGCTGGCAATAATGAAGATCTGCGCTGCCAGTCCTGAAAAAGAACACAGGATCTTCGTTATTGGTGAGTGTCATCCTGGTGGGTTCTTGGGCAGATCTGGATATTTGGTAGTTGTTCCGTATTAGAAATGTCAGGCCAGCATCTTCCTGCTCCAAAAGTCAGGCAACTGATATACTGCAGTTTGGCCTCCCAGCCAAGAGGTGAGTTGGCTTTTACTTTTTCCTTATTTACCTTATTCTAAACTTTTACTTGTGTGGCATAAGTAAAGATTAGCTCCAGTTGTGCCCTCTCACATCAGGGTTCATTACTAGGTATCTTCAATAGGGTTTATCTGTTCTAGCCAGTCTCCTTTCTGGCAGAAATTATTTCTATGTTAAAGTGAACATGCGTGAGTAATAAGAAGGGTTTCCTGAAGTTTATGTAGTCATGTACTACGTGTAAAGATGGTGAATTGCACTTTGTGTTAGCTGGCTGGGGAAACCAGTGAGAAATCAGCAGTGCTGAGGTGTAGACAGCAGCCCATGGGTAGGGCAACGTAATCCCAAGGACTTGTTCCCTTGGCATTCCACATTAACTTCTCCTATGATGCCGCAGGGCGTGCTCGAAAGATGCGGCAAAGTATGGCCAGAGAATTTGGGCCGAATGGTGCTGAAAGTGATGCTGTTGACTAGACACTGGACGTGACACCTGTGTGCCCTGGCCCCTTTCTGTGTGAGGCAGCTTCCATGGGGACTTCAGGCAAGCTCCTCCTGGAGTTACTTGGCACTTGGATAAGGGTCACAGAATTTTGTGTGAAACAATAACCATGGGCAAACAGTTTGCATTTGTTTAGGCAAAAGGGTTACTTATTTCAACAGGCCATGGCAAAATATAGTTTTTTTTTCTCTTTGCATAGTATTTTCATGCATATATTGATCATAGCCATTATATAGCACTCATTAAGTTTATTCTAGGAAGTGAGAGCAGGTTTTTATAATATTCCTCACTTACAGGAGGAATACAGGAAATAGTGGAAATCGCATCTCTGGAACAATTTTCTGGTAGTAAAGTGATCTTTTCTCTGAATCTTTTTTATTCTCCCCGTAGGATAATTTCAGTTTTAAAAAGCCTCATTTTCTGCTGCAGCAGTCAAATTTCAGTCATATTCTGGATTCTCCCTTGGGAGAATATTTTCTTGTGTAGGAAGAGAACTCAGCTGATGCTTTCTAGAACAACAGTGGCACTCTTGGCTGAGCTGGGGGGTGAAGCACCCCCCCGCCCCAGGCTGGTATGAACAGACTTTGCAGGTCAGTTGCCTCTAGGCTTGCTGAAGAAAGCCTCAGCCCTGCTGAAGAATGCGTGTGGGGTGAAGGCGTCTGATTTTGGGGTAGATGATGATGAAACTCTTCGTTTCTGCAGACATTTTCAAGCCTGGCTGTGGGTCAGCAGGGAAGGGAGGAACCTGAGCATTCAGCTCACAACAGCCTCGCCAGAAGTGAAGACTGTTGTTAGTTCATCTTTTTGCCAAAAAGGAAGGAACAACATGCTTATCTCAAAAATAGCCTGTGAGTCAATATGCTTCAGATCAGTATCCCTGAGACAAAATTTTCTGGAGATACGTGTTTGTTTTGCTATTGTACATTAGTCTGTCAGAGAAAAAAGTATTTCAGACAAGAGCAGTTATTTTCTGATTATCCCTGTCTGATATACAACAGTTATTTTACTCTGTTCTCTACTTTTAAAGAGTTCTATAAGAGTTAATTACAAATATCTTGAAGTCCATATATTGTCATTTGAAAACGCAGTCTTTTTTTGTGGCACTCATTCCACTAACAAGACATAAAATATTAACAGTCTAAGCAGTTTCCAATTGCTTTCTTGGCTTTAAAATCACATTTTTAATTTCTGAGAAATGGGAAGAAAAGAAGTGCAAGGAAAGTTGAAGTTTAAAAAAAAAAAAAGAGGTTAAGCAAGCCATAGGAGGATCCTAATATGATTATTCTGACATTTTCTGCCTCATAATCTATTATCACCTTCTACTTGGTGTTCATTCACCTCTTGCAACTTGAAAGTGTCCTTGAGATCTGTAACTTTATCTAGATGCCGGTCTGCCAATTCTGTGCTCTTTAAAGTAGAAAGTCTTAAACAGTGTTTTTCATTTATACCAAGAGCTGAGCTGCATGGGGAGTAAAAGTCAGGAAAAAACCAGAACTTTAAAGGATATGAAAGAATAGAATTGCCTTTGATTTGACACTAAAAATTAGGATTTGAGCTTTGTATGATCTGGGATCCATGGTAGGGGTATGGGCCATGGGCTTCAGGCCAGAAGAATAAAAGTAAGCTTTTAATTCCTAAGAAAATTATGTATTAGAAAAAGAAAATACATATTGGGACTGCTTTCACCTTACTGAGGAGCTCCATCCTGAATGAGGAGCAGTGTGAACTAAAGGGCTGGGAGCAGAGAGAGGCACAAAACAGCAAGAGGTATGGCTGTGGGCTCCCGCAGACCTCCTGCAGCCTGGGTGTGAGGAGGGGTTCTGCAAAACTGGAAAGGGATTACAAAGGCTTTATTTGTTCTTGTTCACTCCCTGTCAGTCTGGCCTTTTAAACAACTGCTTTCCTCACGTAGCCTGACTTTGCTGAAAAATTGAATGGCCCCATATAGAGCTCAGACTGCTTACAGACAAATTATAAACTTAGGATTATCAACCCAAACACAGCCTGATTAATAAAATTATATTACTGTTACAGATCCTGTTTCTGAAGCCTGAGCTGCATTAAAATTCAGAGTACATGACTTGGGACTGCTATCAATGAAATAAACTGGAATACTTCTAATAGAGGCTGTTTGCAGACTGAAATTTACAATATCGTTCTGATTTTCTAAGCATCAGAAAGGTCAGTAATGACTTTTTGAAGTTACTGATATACACACTGAAATTCAACTCTTACCACCCTCCCCCTCCCTTAAAAGCTTATCTTAGTCTTGACAAGGGTGTGTTTAAGTTGTTTTCATTCATTTTGCAAAAGCCTGCTTATTGTCATCTGACATATACAGAACGGTCAGTCAATGTTTGTAGTGAAGAAAGATACGCATTTATCAAAGTAGATTACTTACGCCTTGTTTACAGTAGGAAAGCAAAAGCAGTTTCCAGAAGGACAAAAAACACCCACCCCACCTCAAATCCACCAAAAGACTAGATTGTAAAATATTTCTCCTGCAGTTGTCACCTAGCAGTTATAAAGAAAATTGACATGGGCATACTCAAGCAGTACCTGGAACAGAAGGCAACTTTCTCAAACATTACTGATCTTAAAGGAGCCTTGTACAGAGTTAAATAAATTAAAAGGGTCAAATATTTCAGTAGGCTGTATTTAATTTAAAGAACCTTCCACAATGGCTTTCTTTACCTATCTAAACTTCTGACTCAATTTTCCTATTCAGCAGTAATAAATGAAAACTGTAATGTAAAGTTTTACACATGCAAACACCTGCATACACAGTGACCACATGACTAAGAAATCAGCTGTTCCCACCACTTAGTATAGAGAAGTATTTCATTGAAACACAGCATTACTTTGCACATATAAGTGGAAGAATCCATTGCAAATATCAGTAAAGACAATTTTAAAATAGCTTATATTGGGGGTGGGTTATGTACACATCCCTGGAGGTATTTAAAAGACGTGTAGACATGGCGCTTAAGGACATGGTTTAGTGGGGACTTGGCAGTGCTAGGTTAACAGTTGCACTCGATCAGCTTAAAGGTCTTTTCCAACCTATATGTTTCTATGATTCTATATACACAGTCGTATGAAAATATATGTACGCATCACTGTCTTGCACACGTGGTATGCAACATGAACACCTATTTTGTGGAGCTCTGAATGTGTGACTGCCTGCATTCACCCAGTTTTGACCTTCTCCCTTTTGCTGTACCCTCTGGTCCATCTCTGCTTTACTTCTAACATTACACTGCTCAGATAAGCCTCACAAAAAACGTACTTGAAGAGTAAAATAATACAAGTACACACAAAACCAAAGAGGTTTTCTTTGTTCATTTTCCACAGGCAGTTTGTTCAAATCTAGGGTGCACGGAAAGAAATATATGGTCCGTAACCTCAATGTCTAGAAAGCAAAGAAGTAAATAAAGCTTGATTTTTAGACCAAGACATAATCTTTCACTTGCATTCTGTTGGCAAAAAATGCCACAAAATCATTTAGAAGATTCAGATTCACTGAAACATATTGCTAATTTACAATATCTAGCTGAACTACTGTCACAAAACCAAAAAAAAATCTAGCAGACTCAAAACCTACAGTTTGTTTTTACTTAATTTAAAATTTACTTCAGTTTTCAGTTTTAAAAATTTAACAAGTGAAAGCAAACCTCAGAACTGATATGAAATATTTGATTTTGGATTGAAACATTTGGTGGATAGACTAACTTCTACTTTTCTCTCTGTGGTCTTTGTCAGATTTTTTATCTTTGTTTAACTTCCAATTACATAGATGATTAAAAACATTTCCTTGAGAAAAATGTCTGAGTTGAATGAGCAGAGTATTATCTATGAAAATCTGTAGACTGTATATGATAGAGTACAAAAGGAGGTAGTAGGGAAATAACATTGGAATAAATGCAATAAGTTTTGTTGTGCTGGGTCACACGAACTCTGCCAAATCAACATTCTAGAAGGAAAAAAAGGGGAAAAGGGAAAGAAGAGAGACAGCAGTGCTGTAACACGTATTGGCTAAATGAAGGGAGTAAACCAATTTCTTTTGTCATGTTCACAGGGAAGAGCTGAAAGAGAGAGCTGGCTTGTACACCCAGGCCAGCACACTGAACATACCCATGAGTTACAAGGTGGGAGGGTGGCCAAGCTCCTTACACCTGTGTTTCTGTACATCATAAAGTTTTCTGAAATCAGGGAACATGCAAATAACCTTGACTGGTGCTGTCATGTCCCAGTGACCTAGATCTTTTCTGTTGTCTTTGATTCTCGCACCCTACTGAGTTGTTTTACCCTTCCCAGAGGACTGCAGATCAATAAGTATTGGTTAAGCAGTTGATCATGTTACAAATACCATTTGTGACAAGACAGAATCAGACCTTCAAATCTGCCATGGTAACAGGGAGCAATTCACTCAGAGTACTCAAAGGACTGATGCTGTGGCTATTTCCTCCCACTTTCCTACTCTGGTTGCCAAAGTCCTTATTTTCTGATTGACCTCACTGAACCTCCACAGTTATTTCCTGCTTTAATTAAGGCAGTTTTAAATGGCCCTCTGTGGCTCTTTGTAGACCAGATCTTCACTAGCTGCAAGTTGATATGACAGACCTGTCTTGATCCAGATGGAGCTTTATCATTTACATCAACTGAGGATCTGATGGCTTTGAGTCAGACACTGTCATACTGCTCCTGTAAGTGCTACTAAGACAAGAGGACCATTTACGTAAGTAGGATGCAGGATATGCATCTTCAATTATAAGCCCCGTGGCAGAGGTAACCTCTGTGGTTTTGTTAATGTTATTTTGTCTGAAAAGTACTATATACTTGCTGCTCTGCAGATTAACCACATATATGTGAGGAAATAAAAGAATCTTATCTGTGGCTAATAATGCTTTCTTTCTCCCTCAAGTAGAACTGCAACCTTGTACAATCATGGTGGCTAATGCAAAAAAAAAAAAAAATTTCAATTGCTGGAACTTTTTATTAGCCAAAAGTAAGGGATAGTTTACATTCCTGTCTCTAAATCAGATAACACTTGCAATAATTTATAGGAGCACAGAATAACTACAAGTTATTTTTAAGGTATGTCAGACTATAATATAAATATTTGTACATCCAGAGTCTCTTATCTCCTATAAGACTTTCCAGGGGTCAGTATTAAAAGCTAACAGGGAGGGTGACTGCATGAAGCCCTTTGACTTTACTTCTAGTAGGTCTGGTGTGACCATCAGGGTGCAAAAAAGGTGAAACCTGAGCTGAACCAATTAGGAAGCTTCCGAGCTCAGTGAACACGTCCCTGGGCCAGCACGCTGCAGGGTCCTGCTGCATAAATTACTGAAGGCAGAGGCAGCCTGGCAGGGGTGGTAGAAAGTCTGCTGGGAGTCAAAGAGAATAGTACGACAGAATAGGGGCAACTTACTGAACAAGGGAATCGTACGCTCACTGGAGGAAGGTTGGTCTCTGCTCCTTGAGGTCTGGCTGTCGGAGAAGCGCACTCAATGCTGGACCTCAATCATCAGAGAGCCAGGGAGAGGAGAAGGTCCATACTGGTACATCTTGGCAAGAGCCTGCTGAGACTCCAAGGCTGTTTCAGGCTGGGGAAGCAGAAGATAAAGGCCAGAAAGGGCATTGGTTTAAGGTACCAAACGTCACAGACATCTCAGGGAATGCCATTTCACTTGCACTATCCGTCACTCTCCTAAGATACGCTATTGTGAAGTCGAGAAAAAAAGGGTGGAAAAGCAGTTTAATAATCAGCACTTATTAGTAACCTTAAAATTGCCCTTATCCACTATTTCTTTGATCATATTTTTAATTTTGTTCCTTTTCTTGAATTAGTTTTATTCACTTTTTTAATCTTTTATGTCAGTGACATGTCAAGGGCTGACTTCAATACAAGAGAGGAGTGAATCCACACAGAACAGTTCACTAGATATGCCAAGAACCATAATAAAAAAATATGAACAATGCTATAAGGTGCTGCCTTAAAAAGGACATCCATCCTTAAAAAGACTGAAGGTTGGAAACATCTCCAATATTTGGTGATGCTATAAGCAGGAGGCAGAGGCTTCAGCAATTTCTCAGTGGGAGTGAGAAGATGCTTCAAATTTGCATTACTTGTCTAGATGATTGTCCATTGACACAGCCCTACATTTATTTCTTAGATAATCTCTAAAAACAAACTCCTCAGAAACACAAAAGTTTTATGGCAATGTAACATCATTAATAATGAATGGCAATTATTGAGGCTATTTTGTTATTTAGTTTGAAAGAGGAAACATGAACACTCATTCAATCTGGATCACAATTAGAGATGGGCTGAATAATCACATTTATTAACAGCAACCAACCCATGGTTGTCAGAAGAAATTATTGTTAGCTCTTTTTCTCTCTGCTTTGTCCCATCTCTGTCACTGGCTTTGATTTTCTTACCAGTTCTGTCCTCTAAACACTATGAAACAAAATGTATAATTTTCTCATAACTCCACATCAACCTTCAGTTCAAAATCTAACTTAAAATCTTAACTCTCCATGCCCAATTTCAAGAAGTCCCATTACCAAAATTAGTGTCCTTGTGAAGAACAAGTTAAGAAGAGCTGATGAAAACAAAAGAAACAAACAAAAAGTAGTATTTCCAAGAGACTGAGCTGGTATTGATTGATTTGTGCGTGCTACATATTTATGTTCAGTGTGGTCTTGTTTCTCTGTTTGCTTTTTTTCCTCTGTTCAAAAGTTTTGCATCTATGGTAAAACTAGTAAATTTGGAACATAACGAGAAGCAAAGAAGTGAGAATTGAGAGACTAAGAAGGAAGGGGTTTGCAAAAAGCTCTGATTCAGCACATTCACACCCTAAGTTAAGATGTGAAAATTCAAAGGAAAATTATTTTGACTCCTTCCACAAATCTTCAAGAGAACTTGGAATTTTTAAATGCATATATAATGTGTAGGCTTTATTTATACATCAAAAGCAGAAAAAAAAAATCTTAATACAATTTGCAGGTCAACATTTGGGAAAGCAAACATTATTTTCTATGCTTCTTCATATTCATGCAATAGTTTTGTCTGTTTTTATTTAAGATGCTAAAAACTTTAAGCACGAGATTTTAATATATGGGTACAATGGACAGAAAAATCATACATGCTCATTTCAGCTGGGATAGAGTTAATTTTCTTCATAATAGCTATGTTTTGGATTTGTGCTGAAAACAGCGTTGATAACACAGGGATGTTTTCGTTACTGCTGAGCAGTGCTTACCCAGAGCTGAGGCCTTTTCTGCCTCTCCCCCCACCCCACCAGCGAGGAGGCTGGGAGGACACAAGAAGTTGGGAGGGGACACAGCTGGGACAGCTGACCCCAACTGACCCAAGGGATGTCCCAGACCATATGACATCATGCTCAGCAGATAAAGCTGGGGGAAGAAGGAGGAAGGGGAGGACGTTCGGAGTGATGGCGTTTGTCTTCCCAAGTAATGGTTACGCGTGATGGAGCCCTGCTTTCCTGGAGATGGCTGAACACCTGCCTGCCCATGGGAAGTGGTGAGTGAATTCCTTGTTTTGTTTCGCTTGCATGCACAGCTTTTGCTTTCCCTATTAAACTGTCTATCTTCAACCCACAAGTTTTTTCACTTTTACCCTTCTGATTCTCTCCCCCATCCCACTGTGAGGGAGGTGAGCAAGCAGCTGTGTGGGACTTAGTTGCTGGCTGGGGTTAAAACGTGACAGCATATTAGCATAAAAAGAAGTATGTCTACACTGTAAGTTAAATCTATAATGATTGTGCAGTATCAGCCTGAGGCTAAATCTTCTTTTATTATACTTGGTGTTCAACAGATGACACTACTTACTTCAGAATAAGCAAGCCTCTGCAGCTATTACTGCATTTCAGTGGACAAACTCGTTGACTGTGTAGAGAAGGTGGTTCACAAGTATGATTATTTTGAAAATTATTTACATGGCAGATTGCAATATTTCTACACAATTTAACTGACTAAATTTTCCCAATTGTTTCTGGAATTATAAGTCAGGTATATTTGATTCTTTATTAATATGGAAATAGTTATTTAACATAGTTCCTATTCCAATGTGATCCTTATTGTTACAGGTGAAATCACATCCTTCCTGCCATGCCGTTTTGTTTCTAGTATGGAGAATGTAGAGTAAGACACACCAAGCAGGAAACAATAATTGTCAAAATGTTAACAGCAAGCTGCTTATTAAAAAAAAAAAAATTCTTTTCCTCAGATTCTTCTAAAACCTTGTCATCTGATCTTACAGCTTCATGATCAATATTTTCTGTGCACCATTGCTTACAATAGAAATGGGATGTGATGAGAACAGTGGGAAACCAGTTCAGTTATAAAAGTTTATGTACTGATTAATATTAATGTAGTACATATAATCACCTAAGACTAAACAGTCCTTACAACAAAGCTGGCTTTCAGTGGATGAGAAAGGCCAGGAAGGCAATGCCTTGTTGGGAAATTGTCCTGTCTTGTAGCAGAAGATACAGTTCCACCAGCAAATATTGCACCGAATACTCTTTAGTCAAAAGTATAACACTCTGTTCCTATCTATTCCAACCAGTAAGACTTACCATTTCATCTATAAAACATTTATCAGTATATGACACTATCTGTTACATAGTCTTAAACAGGGCAAGAGGATTGGCTTTCAAGATTAAACGGTTAAACTCACAGAAACCTCACAAAAGCCAATCTTCCACCTCACAAAATTAGAGAAAATTAAGTCCAAAATGTCATAAACATGTGGATCTTTTTGGCACAAAAGAGAGAGAGAAAAATCTCAAATCAGCATTATCCAAAGTTGTATTCTGAGAAGCAAGAATGCTGGAGAAAAATCTGGAAGGAGACTTGAGGACAGGAAAAATGCAGTGAAAATAAACACATCAGCCTTGGCAGTGGCAAGGAATGTATTTTCATGAATAACCCTAGATTTGAATCACTTTTTTTCCGCCCATTTCACAGTTAGTTCAAGCCAGTCTCGTAAAAACTCTGAGAAAATATCTACTCAATCAGACCTCACAAAACAGAGGAATAAATATGGCATTTTTAGAGAATTCATCTGGACTATGGGAGACCAACACACATCCTCATCTTCTAGGACAACACACCTGAACCTACACCATCTTTGTCCTGTAGGAGTGCCTTTACCCCTTAATTCAGGTATAATTGAGGTGTGAACCTTAACTTTTTATACTTAAACTTAATAAGTACATATTCACTAATACGTAGTGACAGTTTGTTTGTCCTTCCCTAAAAGAGAGGATTTGGGTATTTGCTGTTCTACTGTAAATTTTACTGTGCTATACATAGCATGGAAGTGCTTGAGGATAGTTCAAAAACAGAGACTGGTTCAAGCCTCAGAAATAGCAAGGACTATGCCTTAAATCTTAGTATCTCTGTTGAATTTCCTAACCATTTTGCTACTGAGTGGACAAGTGCAATCAATTTTTTTTTTTTTTTTTTTTAATGGAATGTAACCTTAGTTGAGGTGCAAAACTTTGGAAAGGAGATTATGAGCTATGGTTGTGGTTATGAATCAGAAGCAGAGCTAAACAAATATTTTCTCAGATACCTCTTACAAATGAGGCATAGGAAATACCGACATCCTCAGCATTTCTTAAACATCCCATTTAGGCTGTTCTACACCTTTGTAGCTCCATACTTCAATGCCTGTGCCTGTGCAGAGAAGTCAGTGTTTCATTTATGCATAGTGTCTCTATGCCTGGAGGTAGTTTCTTGTCCACTAAACAGGTCTGAATGAGAAATAAATATTTGGTAATAAAAGGAGAAATCATAGGAGAAAAAAAGTGCTTCTCTAGTAGTTGATTAAGAAGTGAGTTTGCCACAGGTCAGGTATAATACTCTACAGTACTTATCTATCAAACCAGACCTTAGTGTCAATTACTTTGTAGATTTTTCTTTTCCTATACTTTGTTTAAAAGTGAATTTCAGTCTCGTATTAGCTTTCATTAAGACAGAAAAATATTGGATCTGATAAATTGGACTAGAAAGGCGAGGGTTAAGCTGTTTGATACTGAGTAACTCAGCTGTACAGAAAAGAGATTCCCTTTAAGAGAGAAGATTTTTTATTTCAGAGAAGCAAAGACACATGGAGATTTCTTTTAGAAGTCCCTGCTTTTCTAAAGAAAGGCAAATAAGCTACAGAGACACTGTCTGTGGGCAGAGGTGTCTTCTAAACATCCAGGAAAGGCAAGTCAAATTGCATTTGTCTGAAATGACTATGGCAATTGTGATTAAAGAGAACACTTAAAAATAGTAAGAAAGTTTGATTTTTGGTAGAAAAACATTAGAAATACCACACCAGTACTGCTATGAATGTCTTAAACAATCCAGAGCCAGGGGTTTCTAAACTTATCTTCATCTCAGTGCTTTCCTGTGGCCATGGCTTTGCTGCTGGGGATACTAATGGGGTGAAAAAGGCTTTTAACTGTCGTTAAAAGATTCATCTGGACAAATCTTATCCTCTCTAAAATCAATTACTACATTCCCTATTGTCTACTGACTAATACATAAGTGCACCAAACGTAATTCCATTGATGTCTGGTGATTTCTTCATTCCTGCAAAGGAGATTTTATTTTTCACTTTAACAGCTCATGATTTATATTAGTGAATAGATTGTTTCTTAGTCCCCAAAGACTCTTTACAAACAACTCTGGTCTCTCCGACCACACACTTCTGTCCTTATCTATAGCTACAGCAGCACATTAACATGCTCAAACAATGGTTCATAGACACCAGTGTTGCAGCAGAAGTGCTTTTATGTGGTTTGGTCGAAAGCTTTTCTCTGAGGGATAATCATATTCCTAGCCATTAAGAAGAAGGAAAAAGAAATTAAATTCATTGCAGCTGTATTGAGATACAAACGAAAAAATTGAAGAGGGTGGCTGTTCAATTTTAGTAGGTGTTTTTCTCCAATGATATGTAAATTCTTCTTCACTAAAGCCCACATTTTCCATAAATTACTGCCCGTCCTATGACAGAAGTAGATTCCTCAGGCTTTTTCTGGTTCCTGGTTAGCCCATTCTGCCTCATGGGAATTTCTAAGGATATCGAGTCTCTCTTTTTTCGGTGAAGAGAAGCTCTGAGTAACCACAATCTGTGCAGCCAACACTGAACAAAAAATTAATGCTTAGTCAGTTTTCAGACTAATCTGTAAATGGGAATCAGCCGTCACAATGCTGGTGACATGGTGTTTGAACCAGGTCCCAGAAGCCTCTACAACATCCAAGGTAGACACCTAACTAACTATGCGGTAATACCAAAGGACATCAAAATGATGCTGAAAACATCACATCAGCCAGGAAGGTAAGCTAGCTAAAGAAAAACAATGAAGACAGGGGAGCGCCTCACATCCCGCCTTGTCTCAGAATTTCAACGCCTCCCTCTAGCCTGTGGGAGAGCTATATTCACTTTCCTCGTCTAAGTTGATCTGAATACACACCCTCTTCCCAAGAGCTTGTCTTGGATTCACTTCTATTAGTGGCATAGAGATGTGTGCCACGCGCACACTCTCACACCCGCACTCCAGGCACCTGCTCCATACATTGATTTTAGACAGCTGTGAGAATTTCAGATATTCCCTCTATTCTTTCTTTTTAAGTGAGCAGTAGTTCAGATTTGGGTACTGTAGGTGTTTATCTATTCCAATCCACATATTTTCTTTGAAAACTCAATTTAAAACTTTGGAGCTCCATCTGGTATAAAAGAAGAAAAAATTAGAAAAATGTCATTCTAGCAATAAAAGTAATAATACATCTATAGACAATCTTAAGAATGTGGATGTACTGGAATTTCAGCAAGACCCAGTTAAAACACTAGTATAGACTATGGAAGAGTACTTTTGATGGTGTGATTCAACTGAAAAAAGTGAAGAAATGATGGTTCTGTTTGGTCCTATAGTTGGTCCACATTGGGTGATTAAATTATTTTTGACTAATCATTTACAAAATTTCTTCTTATGTGTTCATTCTGTGCACAGTGTCCACAGCTCGATACCAAGCTTCTGTTGGGAATCATTTTACACCTATGTAGAATGGGAGTTTAAAAAAAGTTCTGTTTCTATAGTTTTACATCTATTCAGTAAAGGTGTAAATAATGTAAACAATCAGGGAATGTAATTTTAGTTATGTATGCTATCTAAAAGGTTGGAGATGAGTTCATTTGTATATCACATATTTCTCTTTCTAGCATAAATATTTACAAATATTTTGACTTTTAGAAGTCAGTGTTTTACAACGGGAGTTAAAATTACAGTGGAAGACTTTTTTTTTTTTTTTTTTTAGATTATTTCAGTCTATAGATGTGTACAGAAAGATGTTTGGAAAAAAAGTTCTGAGTCCAGTTTGACATAGATATATCCTGTAGATGCACTTGTCACATCCCAGTAAGATTTACATTTTGAGTCATCACTCACTTATAACTTTTGAATTATAACTCACTTAGATTAGATCTCTAAGGGTTTTTGTGAACATCATACCCAAATAAATTGACAGATGTCTGGTTAACACATAAAAAATTATAGAGGCTTGCATATGGATGATGAACACTTTTCATATTTTCTTCCTTTTTTTATGTAAAAGATTAATGCACAACTAGAAGTTTAAATGGTTTTCAGAGTCTGAAAAGCATAGCTAGGATTCTCATTTTTAGGTCATATTTCAGTACACTTTTTCTTTGCACAGCATTGAGGAAAAAAATGAACAAATCATGAGAAATTAATTGCTCCTTTTAAGAAAACATTATTTGTTCTCCTTTTCCCCTATTAATAAGCTTCCAGCCAAAATTGGTAAATACTATTCAGCTATTGTTTCAGTGATGTGGTAGTAGTTGTTCAATAAAGATTTTCTAGTAAGATTTGAACTGAAACAGATGGGGAACATAAAATAACCATAAATGCAGATTGAAGGAGAGTAGCTGGATGTCAATAGAAGCAGTAAGAAATATTTTTAATAAGATTTTAAAAGTTTTACTAGAATTTGGTGTTCTTTTAATTCATGGCCATTAGTACTTTTTCTTGTAATAGGTTATATTTTAGTATAGACGCAATAAATTTAGATCAGGATTTTTAAAAAAGCATAAAAAAAATCAAACATCTAAAAAAGTCAGCTAGAGTTGTTCATTATTCTAGAAAAACAAGGAATTTGAAGGCAACCACCACCTATTTCTGAAAGCACTGCATTGCCAACAGTGTCATATCTTATTTTTTAAAACATCATCCAACTCTGTCAAATAGCCAAAGAAATGTCATTTCAAAGGTCTACATCATCCAAAAACTTGGCTCACAGATGGATCTCAGTTCTGTTTGACAAGTGCTACTTTGTCCCTGGGCTCCTTTTTGGACTGAAGCAACTGTTTTTCTCCAGGGCGAAATCCAGGTGTTGGTCTAGTGACGGTTCATTAGAGATCTTTCACAATATGGGAGATGGATATGACAAACAGCCTGTGGCAGGGGCTCTTTCCCTCTGACCTTCACAGGTCTCCAAAGACAGTCCAGTCTGTCTTCGACTCATACATGGGCCCACAGAAGTACTTTGTGTCACACCCGTGGCATGAGACGGAGTAAACCCCTGATTTCATGCTATGTACAAGTACGGCACACAGTTCTATTCTGAATTAAACAGAAAAGAAAATGCAGAGAAAGAGAAAGAATTACAACTTCTGAGGGCTACAGCCACCCAGAAGAGGTCTGGACCAGGCCTGGATTCACCCGTGGTCTTCAAGGCTTTTGGAAAGCGGACAGAAGCCAGTCTGTGCTGCTTGGTAGGAAGGCAGGGACTGTGCCCTGGGGAAGGTGCACTTCTCAGTGCAGATGTAGCCACAGGGATATACAAGTGTCAGGCTGGCATGGCTGAAGCCCATTTGCATGTCTTACTAGCACAGGACAAAATCTGCTTTTGTTGATGAGAGGAAGAGAGAAGCTAAAGTAGTTGAAATCACCTTCATATAGTTCTAATTCCAAATTGCTCTATGCCTGTGGTATACAAATGTGTCCCAAGAGCTTGTCTAAATGAAAGCCCCCCTGGCCTGGCCTTCCTTTCTGTTAATTTAAATGTGTCACATAATTCAAATGGGCAGGAGAATAGGTGAAGCTCTCATCCCACGCGTTCACATAGTAATTATGACCTATCCCTACAGGCAGTACTCGCTTAAACAACTAGAAGAGTGGGAAGCCTGGTGAGGTTGCCACCTAAAGGTGCCCAGATTGCAAATCAGCCACATGAACTGCAACAACTAGCGCTCTAAATCTGACATCTTCTGTTTCCACATGCGTTGCCAACATAATCCTCTCATGGCTGCAGCAAGGCCCATGGAGCTTTTCTCTCTTTGCATAATTTTTCTGTATTAAGACTTACGATACTTATCAGATATATTGAAATGATAACTATTAAGAGCTTGTTAATAGCTCACTAGAGTGATGTTCTGTAAGAATTTAGCAGAATTATTATTTATTACAGTGATGAAAAATCCTTGATAATGTAATTCATAAAATAGTCAAGGCATTGTCTCTGAGTGGCGGGTAAAAACCAGTGCCAATAATTAAATCCGAAAGATGGCTATCGGAAAACTTAACAAGTTGGATAATTTGCAGCTCCTTGTTAAGTGAACCCCTTGATTAACATTTCCCAGTTAGCTGCCAAGAACTTTTGTAAGGTTCATCAAGAGGCCATTCAGAGTAAGAATACACTGATGAGCAAATAGGAGAGAGGAGCATAGAAATATATTTTTTTTAATATTTATTTACCTCAAAACCAGATGCTAGCAACAATGCAGTATGCTTCTGAAAAATTACAGCAGATATGGAATAGCTCCTCCCATCAATACATATGCGTGAACATACACATAGGAGATTATCTAGCCGTCATGTCTTTGCTAAGCATCAGCAAGTTGTTGCTATGAAATATGCACGTTTCAATAATGGTTCACTGGAAAAAAGATTATACTGATGTGGTTATGGCCCCAGCAACATAAGAAAAGAAGTCGTCTAAATTCTTGTGATTAGATTTAGAAAGCTAACATCCAACCTGATATGCAATCTATGTGTTATGTCTATAATTTATCTGTCAAGGAATAAGAGAACTGGTCTGTTTTAAAACGAAACATTCATAAAATAGCTAAGGGTAAATTTCCATTACTCCAACTCTCCCATTACTGCTGTTAATAACTTCACCTCTAACCAGTTTTGTATTGATTTCAGGATGAAAACCAACATTATATCCTTCTTCTATATCTGGTTAAAAGAAAAGCATATAAGTAAGTTCTTTTTACTTGTATTAAAACTGCAGAAAGCAACTTTGATATACTTATCTGTAGATAAACTGAAGCACATTTCTAAATGTCCTCTGTCAAGTACACTTTGTCTCATTCACCTGTGCCAGAGATATAGTCTTAATGAAACTGTCTTCATGGATTACAACAAGCATGATAGTAGTTTCAGTATTTTTCTTTGAAAATTAGAAGTCATAACCTTGTTGCACCATAAATGAATGCACAGTCATATAGTGAATTGCTTATGTGATAAGAAAATGGTTTTAGTCCAGAGTATGTCCAACATGGGATCCAAGCAAGTTTTTATTCCAAAGGAAAATTAATGAAAACCTATAAAAGGAAGAGCTGCTTTGGTGTAGTTCTATTTTGTTTCTTTAATGCATGGAAATAATTACTATAGAAAATATTAATACCATAAAATAACCTTTTGAGAGGCTGTTTTACCATTCATCACTGTGCCTATTGAATGAGTTGAACACAAACCCAAGTTTTTTCACCACACACAACTGTTTTATCTGCGGGTTTTCTGAATGAGTGCAGGGGTTTGCTCTTATGAGACATCTGTTGAGTCTGGGCTTAATTGATCATAATGACACTGATGCTGTCATGTTACAAATTTTGTTTAACTGGCCCAAGTATGAGGTAGAGATAAATATGAAGGCTGCACATTTTCGTGTGATGTTTTCAAGTCAGACTAAATGGATGGAAAGGAAACTTACAATTGAATTCAAACGTTAAGCAAAAATTCAGGAAGCTAATAAGTGATTTCATAATATTAAGAGCAAGTTATGTTTTTTCTGAAAGCATGTAATTGTTTACAGCCTACAACAACATTTCAACACACCACACATCTGCAAGCAAAACTTGCTTGCAGATTTAGGCTGAAGTTAAGCCTCACAGAACAGGGTGCAGCTGATGAGGATCAGGGATTTGTACTGTAACCTACCATGTGCTTCATGTGCTCAACTGAAATGTCTGTCTGACTATGCAAAGTTTTTGCTATATTTCAGGGCCAACGTTGAACCAAACAGATGAACTGACTGCTGAAGGTTGTACATCCTGCCGGCTTCAAATGGACTAGCAGTAATCACGCTTGAGAGGTGGTTTAAGAAGCTGCTGCCTCTGAATTACAAACTGTCACCTGGTTGACCAGAGTAGCTGGGATTAGCACACGCTGATAGTCAAATGTGGATTCATGCCATGGAAAAGTCTGGGAGCTACAGCAAACTCTCCCAGCCACCAAGTCAAGCTTTCAGGTTCTGCTAAGAAAGCCATTACAAGACAAGCACTTCACCCCCAGTAATGGCTGCTATGAAGAGATGTGATTTTCACAACAGTTATGCACAAAGAAGTCAGCTGTGGAAATGGAAAAAATACAGAGTTATAAAATCCAGATGTAAAAATCAGCGTTTGAGAGCATAGGAGCAATGAGTCACATGAAAAATTTGGTTTTGAGCAAGACAGGGGAACTGAGGATAATATGGCTTTTGTGTAACGCATGCTCTCCGAGGACATAATTAAGAAGTTGTATAACAAAACTAAAAGTCTTGTAAAACACAGCCGGAGATCCAATTTGTGGATAATTGCCATCACTGTGGAGGATGTATGAGGCAGCATGACCTGCTTCATAACAGAGCTTTTAAGAGGCTTGTTTGGAGCAGAAATTTCTCCCAACCTTATTGGAGCAAGGAATAAACATGTCTTTCCTACACTTGAAGCCATAAAGTACTGGTAAACAGCTCCGCAATTATTTATACTAGGGTTGAATCTCAGCTGAAGACCCTGTGCACCTTGGGGGAAAGGAAGAAAATATTCCCAGGTTCAAGCCTATAAATCTTTCACACTTCTAAATGTGATGTTTTGTGAGGCAGTCTGAAAGAGGCACTGTCTTGAAGCCGGTGAAGTGCAGTGATAAAGGATTCACTTGCTATGTGTCTAGGAACTAAATATGAAAAATAATTATTTCAAAGGCTTGAAAGTATCTGCTGTATAATTCTGCCAAGAAGAATGTGATGAAGTTCAAGAAGTTAAAAAATTCTTTTTTTGTTTCACTGTAAGGGAGGAATCACTGACATATCAAATACAAAAAAACTCAGTGAATACATATGGCAACTGACTGAAATCTGGGAAGAGTATTATGAGAAAATAACAAATGTACAAGAATTTGAATCATCTTGTTGGATGCTGGTAAAAAATTAACCTGTTGACTTAGTCATTAAATACTGCTTTCGCATACTTTCATTTGTGGGGCTGAAATTATGTTTTTAAATGTATATATATAAAAATATGTAAATTATAAATAAATATATAAATATATAAAATAATTTAGGTTTAAAGAGTAATTTTTATGAAGACAATGTTTTATTTTGTTAATATTTGATTTTGATTTAAAACTAAGTTCCAATATAAAAATAACATTTCCTGAAGAGTTACTACTTTATTTAAAGCAACTTCATTAAAAACTAAGGTCTTTAATAAAAAATGGATGTATTATTTGAACAATGCATTATAGTTAGCTAAGTACGCTGAATCATACCCTAACATCAAGTTGTCTTCAATGTATTTAGATAGTTTGATTCTACTACTGAGATTTTATGTGCTTTCTAAGTTTATTTTTGATGTGAAAACATACAGGCAATTTCCTACTTAGCTATCAAGTTTTGTATTCATTGGAATTGAGTTTGTAAAAATTACTTATAGAATAGTATATCTTTTCCTGGAGCTTAAAAAAAACAGAACTCAGTGTTAATCTGGGTTGTTATATTGTCTCATCTCTCTCTCTGTATTTCCTCTCAGTACAGTTTTAGGTTTTTTTAAAGCTTTCAGGAATCTTGCTTTCCACCAACTTTGATGGACTATTGCATCTCCCATAACTTTTTTGTAGTTCTTGGCAATACGGAATGAAAGACTTGTATTACTTCACATATTTGTAAAAGAACTATTTCAAATTTAAAAACACCAAGGCTGTGGAGATTATGGAAAACAGTCTACTTTTCGCTTTCAATTAATAGCACCTATTTTTGAACTGGTTCATATAGCTTTCAGGGTACAGGGTAAACGGATCATTCTCTGTTTATGAACCCCTACGTAGAGCTTATGTAGAGTCAGGTTTACCTTTAGATGTGAACATGAAGATATGAATAATGTTCACAGATACTTGCAGGATGAAGAACTGCTTAGTGCTAGTGAGGGTAGCAAAATTAAGCCATAGAGCTGAACTGAAAATCTTAACTCGCACGGAGAACCATTTTTATTCATTAAGTAATCAAACTGTGCATGATATAAACTTATTGACTAGTAAGAAGAACTAGTAAGAACTCATTAAATAGTTGCTTTTTGGGGACAGTTACACTGTGGATGTTCTAAATGGCTTTTTGTTATGTGAGTCAAACTTGAAACATGACACAAAGGTATAGGCATCTATTTAAAAGACAGTCATATATGATTTATCATGAACTGATACTAACTATGAAATCAAGCTGACTTCATAGGAATAAATGAAAATCTTTATATTAATGCATCACTACATTAGGAAATGAAGGGTTTGATCTTCAGTATATATTAGAAGAGACCTAAAAGCACTGAGATACTGTAGCAGGAGTTAAGTGGAATTTAGCCTGAGTGGTGTCTAAGCTTCAATATCCTGTTAGAGAGAAGTATTTAAATCTCTCTTTCAAGAGATGACTAATATGGGTTTGAACTTCACCATCCGGAAAGCAGAACTAAATGCCAGTCTTCCATGTGCTGTATGAAGACTCTAACAGATGGAGAAAAGATAGGCAAGCAGCGTTCCTTTGAGGCTTCTGACTTTTGTACATAAACTAGGTATCTTTGCTGCTCAGTACTTGAAACCAGTGCCCAGACCTAAGGGTCTTGGTATGTGACAATCTGAAGTGGCAAAACCTGCTTTACCATAGAGAGATTAATGCCTGAAGGTTTTGAGAATCAGTTTTGCATTTGGCTGGCCAAGCCCCAGTTTAAATGGGACTTGAAAATCATTTAAGAGGACAGAAAGGGGGAAATACCCCCAAACTATTCAGAATTACAGATTCTGGAAGTATTAATGTGCATGAGTAATTGTATTCATTTTCTTTAGAGAACAACAGAATTATGCTTGTGCACAGATGCTTTATGGCTATGACTTGTTGTATTCTCATGATTTTAATTAGTCTTTAGATGAAGGCCTGACTTGGAAAAAGGAAAAATAATGCACGTTTTCACCCAAGAACTAACACATTCCTGGCTCTGAAATTCTGTGTCAGGTCAGATTCCATACTTCAGATAGTTCACGTGTGACGGTTCCTTTTATCACAAAATCTGCTTTTTTTCCTTAAAATGATATGTTCTATTACCTGCCAGACTAGAAAAGCTTTAAAATAATTAACTGTGTAACATCCTTCTGCTTTCTTTATTCGGTTTTGTCATCATTGCATTTTGGCACTTGAGAAGAAAAGAATTGGCATCTGTTATGTAATACTTGCAATACTTATGTAATGCCTCTCTTATTCTGCCAAGTGCCATAAAATCAAATCACTAATAGCTCTGGGGTTAGGAGTTCATTCTTCAGTAGTGATATTGCTATCAGTGTAACAATGTTATAATACCACCAGTGATAAACATTTACAGTAAAGAAACCAATATTTCATTATTTTTGATACAGATAAGAATATTCATGTACTTCTGTGCTGACAGGTTACTGTAGCTGATGAGCTTCTCAAATTTCCGTCTTTCTGGCCAATTTCATTTTTATTCCAATTCCACCGAAGTGTTCATGTTTTAACAAAACCTGAAAAAAACATTCTTTACTGCATGTGTTTGTTTGTCATAAATCTCTGTCAGATTAGGCATCTTTATATGTACATCCTATTTTTCAAGAAGGTATTTTCATCTTGAATTAACTCACCTACTTGAATAGTAATTCTGTATCTTTTTTTTTTTATTTCATGTGTGTGATGACATTTAGCATCCAGAATAATGTCCTCTAAATGGACTGTGCACATTGGCATACTTTTAATTACACATAGCAGAAATACAATTTCTTCATCTTTTCTGGCAGGGAAGTTTGTGCACACTTTTTTTTCCACTCTGCTGGTATACCTCGCTCTGGTCAGATGTTCTGTGGGAAGGTAGATTTGTTTGTTACGCCAGATGTGATGTCAGTAAATTATGAAATTGCAGCGATTTTATATATGAAGAGGAAGGACACCAGCAAGTCTTCTTCCTGACAAATTTTCTCCTGCAGAACAAGAAGGCACATATGTAATCTTAAAGTTGTGCCCTGCTGATGTGGGAAAGCTTTGTGGGAAAGGGAGAATGTAATGTTTCTTTTAAATAGCAAGAATGTAGCTTTTCAATTCTTTGTGTTTTAAAAAGATATTTTATGACTCTGTAACATAAAAAATTTATGCTGCTCTTCAAATAAGTATGGAGTTTTTTCTGTCAGACAAAAAATTAAGAAAATAATTGTGAATGAAAAGATCCTTCAGCACAGGTACACGTAACTTATTTTTATCTATATCTATTGTTAGCTTTTCCATCAACAGTCTTTAAATATTACATCTGCCTTTTCTTCATGTAAATCCTTATCTTGGGTTTATCACATTCCCAGTGGTTGACATTTTACAAAGGCATGCCCTGGAGCTAAACAGATCTCTGAAAATCATGAAACCTTTGCCAGATTTTTTTTTTTCCCAGCCAGTTCTGAGGGCAAAACTGCAAAATGAAGACTCTCTACATAGTTTAGCTAATTTTAAATTAGGAACGTGATTCTTTTCTTAAACTCATATGAACTTAAATGGCCGTGTGCATTATGGATGCTGATTGTTAAATGGAAACACATGTTCCTATGTCAAACAAACTTCCTGTAATAAGTCACATTCAGACTTCCTGAAACTCAATTATGTTTTCATTTGACTTTCATTATAACCAATTTTTACTATCTGTCTCTTTACGTGTATATTTTTTATTTTTGTCATTATTCTAATGTGTTAAACTACTTTCCATTAGGTTAATTTCCATTCTTATTGCTATGCTTAGGAAATAACTGTAATTTTAATAAAATAATTGTAGTCTCAATTCTAACTAAAAGAGCATGAATTATTTTCCCTGTCTTACAGGAGATGTGATAAAATGGAAGGCTTAGCTTGAATCACATACAGCTCTGACTTTAACTAACTTAGAGCATCAACATTATCCCACTGTGACCCCCATCTTGTTGTTGGGTGGTTCTTGGGTCATGCCTGTGACAGTCCATGGGAAAGACAGAGAGCCAGCCAGAAAGACATGGGAAGGACAGAGACCCCAGAAGCAGTATGCCTGATGCATCCCAGGTCATTTATTCCAGAAGAGCTGTGAAAACAGGCTGAACACCACGGGCAGTCGTCATTTGTACAGGCTTTGCAACATCAGGCTTTTCCGACAGAGGACAACCACGACACTGATTGTGCCAGAGCAGACCAAAGAATAAAAGCTCATTAAGGTGAGGGCACCTGTATCTTTTCAGGATGGATGTGGTCATCTGACTCTCATCATTAACAGAATTCTATGTGACGACAAGATTCTAATAAAGAGAGCCAGTATTATTTCTAGTTAAAGAAAGGCACAGTGATTGCCACAAAATCACGCTGTTGTCTCTGGGTTTTAGGTTACAAAATGTGTTTTCTATGTTGGAAAGCTTGTGCTTCATTAACATTCAGAATACTGACTTTTTAAAGCCAGCCAGCTGAATAAGTATCAACGAAAATTTATGTATGTATTTAAAAGTCTATGCAGCTATGTTCTGTCTCCATGTTTGTGGTATAGTTTGGTGGTGCCTTCTGCCAGCCAGGACTAGAACTGACTGGCAGTCACACTGGCAGGGTCTCTTGTTCACTGCAGCTGAAGAACAGAACAGAGACTTTCTACCCTCATTCACATCAGCACAAATGCCTTTGCAAAATTGCTGGAGGAACAGCCCCCTTTATTTATAGCCCCCCAAAAGGACTGTCCATTAATGGAGTTTTAAGCTGGTAGGCAAGCAATTTCCATCCCTCTTATTTCTGGGCTGGAAGCCTATCTAAATCAGCCAGCTGTGAATCAAACCTCTGATCTCAACTTCTAAACCTACTTGTCTTACCAGAACAGATCCAGCTGCTGCTTCTTTCTCTGTAAGAGTCCATACAGTCTATTACATAGATACCTTGAAAGCTGCAAAACTTTTAGTAAGGTAGACATAATTTAGTTTTACCTCTTAAAGTACGACTGAAATACCAAAAGGCACAAAGCCTCAGGAAAAGGCTTTAACAGCTGGAGGGAAATAAGGGAGGGCGCTTGTGAAAAGATGTAAAACTTTTAAGATTTGCTTGATCAATATCAGCACTGTGAATTGGTGATAGTACCCTTTCAAGAAGAGAAGTGACATTACCTGTCTTCATACACAATATCTTGGGCCTTTTCAAAATTGCACCACTTAGAGCAAACCTGAACTGAAATGAAAGTGCTCTTTGTAGAGGCGGCTTTTGGAGGATTGTTTGACATATGCTGGTTTACAAGATATACTAAATATTTCAAGAAGATCATCGCTAAGATTAAGCAACACCACTCTCATAACAGAAGAAATAGTCGTCTTTGATATTTCCTTGTGTTGTCTTTTTTCAGTCTTAAATATCCGGAAGAGTGTTCATGGCACTGGAGTATAGTTGTAATGACCATGTGAGATTCTTAAATGCTTCAGCTACGCACTAACATTTAATCACCTACAAAAGCCATTTCTTGTTCCTCATAGTCCTGCGATAAAGCCATAAAGATTATTATTAACTATTAGTTCTACTATTTTCATGTACTAACATCGACTGTTCTCTTGATGTTCATACAAGCGGGAGTTATATCATGCAAAAGTCTGTGTCTGGTGAAAGCTTGGGAGGGGTTTATGGGGTGTTTTTTTTCTTTCCGTTTACTTTATACCTCTCCTCTCTGTGGTTTCAAGAGACAGTTAGATGTTATCTGGGCAGACTGGCCTTGCACTGAAAATCTGGGTAAATATTCTCATTTGGGAAATCCAAAGTTAATGAAGTTAGTATTTTGCTATTGCTTTTAATGAAGCCAGGAATCTGTGAGCCTGTGCAAATTTGTAGTAGTAGCTGCTATTGCTGTCTGCTTTCCATGCTTCTGCCCCTCACATGCTTTTAGAGGCAGATTATTTTATATCTTTCTATATGTAGTTAAAATGAAATATCCAATAATTTAGGCATTTTAGTAATAATATTCCATCTTAACACAGTAGTAGCTTTTTTTGTAAGTAACTTAAGCCTTCTTCTCTAATAAGACACCTCTGGTTTTAATCTGAAGTCTGCATGTGAGGGAAAAGAGTTACTCCTGATACCTCCACTTTTACCAGTGTGATGTCTGAATAGATGGAGGCCTTTAGGATTTGCCTTCTCTAACAGAGGTCTTTTCTGTTTCCCATTAGCTTTAATTTTAGCTCTCTGGTGTTATGGCTATTCCTCAGTAAAACTCCAGTCCTTTTATCCTTCTACTTTATTGGCAAGCACATTCCCTTTTCTTTTTCTTTGTCAGCCCAGCTCCCTGCATCTTTTCCGTTGTCCTCTGCCATGAGCTTCACCTAAATCCCTTTGATGATGCCAAGCACTTTTTTCCCTTGTAATTGTGTTTCTTCCTTGCATGCCTATTGATGACATTGACTATTTCTCTATCTGACAGCATTTGGAAAGCTGCCATCATCACATGTTCTGAGAAATGCATTATGATGGCTATCGTGCAGCTGCTTCTTCCTCTAGTCTTCTCCAAAATCCTGAGAGGGCTTTTCCCTCAGAAACACATTCATAATTTTATACATTCTCCCTGGAGAAAGTAACCTCAACTCAGTACACCTGGGACAGAGTGCTTAAAAGCACTCTGTCATTCCATGTAAAAATATATAACTATGAGGAACAGTACAACTATGTTAGTGTGGGCTAGTAGGGCTGCCCTGGGAAAACAGCCTTGGAACTGTTCCTGGCATAAGATAAGGCATGACTGGCACTGAATAGTGTCATATAAAATGTTAGAGCAATAGCTGTTCAGATTTGTGACTGCTTTTCTGCCTTGTTTCATGACCAAAGTGACAGGACTTTTCCCTCAAGTATGATCCTACTTCAGCTGAAATTAATAATAAAACTCATAGAGTTCAGTGAGGGAACAATTCGTGCCTTTTTTTTTTTTCTTTTTTTTTTTTTCCCAATCATCATTGCTTTTTTTTACAGTTTTGTTTATTACTTCAGCTGAATTCAAAGACTAGGGGCCACATAAGTTCTTCAGAATAATATTAGTTTTAACAGACTGCACTTGACTGGAGGTTTGTAGACCAAATAATGACTTGTACACCAGTGTGTTAAGAGCAATGAAAGCATTGCCTTCATTTTGCTTCTTCTGCATTTTTACTAATGTTTATAATGGCATTAGCTACCAAGAAAGATGCTTACGAGCAATTTTAGGAAGCAATTAGTTTTTTTCTTTAAATCATCTGATATAGAGCTAGAAGTTGAAACTTCAGTCTTATAATTTGAGATATATAGTTTTCGTGATTTCATTGTGTTTCTGTTCTTTTCAAAGAGAATACGAAGGAATCCCAGTCATAGAGCACTTACTCCCTGGACTCTCAGACCAAAAACTGCCACATGCACTGACAAGCATTCAATTTATAAACATAAAAAAAAAATCACCTACACATTCAGCCCAACAGTAGACTTCTCAAGTGTCCAGCTAGCCTGCCAGTGAGTGGGTCATCCTGCAGCAGATGAACTATCAGCTGAAGCACACTTACAGATTAAAGTCACCCGAGGTGAGCTGCACAGGGTATCTGCCAGTACTACCCACCAACGCCGTACATGCTGAAATCAAAGATGAAGTAGTCTAACAGTAACAGTGGGCTGGTTTATATCATTCAGACAAAGCCTTGTATTTTTATTGTTGTTTGCCTAGTGCTTTGCTAGCTTTTTCTGGTTGGAGTTTGTAATACTTCTCATTGCAGAGCCTGACAGATTCTGACAAAGTCTCTGTTAAGCTCAGCGTAGTTCATATGACAGTAAGCAGAATTCCTGGCTTTGATCATAGACTGGTGGGATCTGATAGTCAACAGCCTAAATAAGGGGAAAAAAACAACAACTTTAAAAAAATAGCATTTTGGTATCTGGTCCTGGGTGTGGATGGGGCTTCACTTTTCCTGTAGTGAAGTGACAGTCTCTAGGATGGCAGAGCTTGGCTGGGGTTTGCAGAGGCTGCATATTGTGACAGGACAGATGACTTGTTGCTGAGGGAAATCTCTGATCATAGTTGATGGACGGTTAATTGTTCCTGTTGCTCAAAAAGGAAAAAAAGCCTGACCTAAGCAGAAAGTTTCACAGCCATGTCATCCAGCACAAGGAGTGTGTTAATACAGAGAGTTTTCAGGATTTTCTTTTTTACTTTTGGGCTAGGTACATAAAATGGAAGATAGTGTCAAGTACTGAGGCTGCAACAACAGAAATGAAAGGGAGCAGAAAGATCAGAAGATGCTGGCATGTACAACACACTGAAGGTGTGCTATCTTTCGGTGACATCTAAGAGTAGTTACTCATGCATTAAGTGTCACCTGATAGATCATATAGACAAATAGGTCTGAAGATTACAGATGCTGACTGTGTGGATGTGATCAAGTATAAGAGTAAAAATATTGCTCAAGTAATTCAGGACTGGCAGATATCCTCGGTACAAGTGGGGCAGACCTTATCATGGCAGAAAGAAATCTGTATCCCCAGAGCCAAGGCAAAAAGTCTGCTAGTGATAAATACAATAGAGAAATGAGCTTACCATACTGAAGGATGTGGAGAGTAAGTACAGAAATAGAATATGGACTCACAAACAGATAAGGGCAGGTGATCCCATGGGAAAGAGTGAAAAGGCAAAACCATAAAAATCTGGAGAGAAATAAAGCTGATAAATGCAGAGAAAAATTTTGTTACTCCTTTAGTCCATGTGAGCTTAGAGTAGCTGATGCTGTTTGTAGTATCTTTCTGCAGCTGTCGTCTTGAATGGTAACAGCTGCTAACAGGGCTTGGATATAATTTCTCCCATTTTTTCATCTTTTCCTTTATAGAAGTCTAGACTTCATTACAGATCATGAGAAAGAAGAGTGCTAAAGGTGCACAGGAATGCCATGTAGATTTAGGCCTATGCAACAGGCAAGTGTTAAGAAAAAATGACAGGTTTGCCAGTAAATCTGATGCAGGAAATTAATTGCCAGGAACAGGTAGAACTGGGGGACGGGGGACTGAAAATAATATTGATGGGAGATGGAATATAACACACTTGTATGATATTTCAGGTGCTGTAAGAATAGACAGCAAAATCAGGGTAAGGAAAATGCTGATAACCACAGAAAGTGAAAGTACGTTTTTAAAAAAGAAGAGAAGGAACTAACATAAGATAAGTCAAGGTGCTTTGTGGAATATTTGACTACTGGGATAAACACATGGAATATGAGATTTGGACTGCGTGTGGTAGGTGAGTTAAATTATGGAAATACCTCTCCTGAGTCAAGATAGGCACAAATTACGTGAAAAACTTTAAGAAGTGAGGGAAGAATGTCAGAAAAAGACATAGTATCCAGAAATGGTATAATAAATTGTAATATAAAATAATGAACTTTTTCCCCATTTGCAAAAAACAAGTGGTGAGATATAATTCTACTGAATCAATTATGTTCTTAATATATGGTAGTTCTAGACTAATTTTACTATACAGTATTATAAATAATATAAATTGATGTAAGTGTGTTGCAGTGCAGAAAGCAGACTGAATATTTTAAGCTGTATTCTAAGAATTTGCTTAAAATTACATTCAGCTAAACCATCCTCAGTAGTTGCATAGCTGAACATTGAAAATGTTCATCATTCCAACATAGTTCAGGACTTAGAGTAGATCCAAACAGGGACTTCATCACACTCAGATGTTGGAACACAAAGGTGATTAATTCCAAACCCCTGTTGTCAATGCCACTCAGTGCATGGGGAAGGTTAGGTGCTTTAGACTGAGTGAGGGGCTACCTAAAATAAGCATACTTTCATTTTTTTAGAGCATTTCACCTTGTCAATAAGAACTGCTAATGACAAGAACCTGACTTTAAATTGCTGCTTTCTAGGGCGGAGTCATGATTTCAAGATTGCTGTGAGGTTTTCCCAAAACTCCACTAATTCAGGGAGGCAAGAGCGACCTTTCCTTTTGAAACTGAAATGGAAGAGAAACAGGCCAACTCCTTTGGCTCCATAGTGAAGTATTTATTGCTGTGAACTGTCTTGTTTCGGTTGCCCTTTTATAAAAATTTCAACCCCGTTGCTCTTCTCCACGGAGTTCTACTGTTTATTCTGAAGCTGGTCCTGAAAGAGGAGTTGGTAGTGTCCCTGTTCCTCTTTTGAAGTTGCATCATTGCAATAAAATAAATAGTAAGATTTACTAGGGCAGAAATAGAGACAGAATCAGCATGATTCTATAGCTAAGCAGCTAAAGGTGGGAACCATATTCCAATCTATTACAACTTTTGCAGCTTGTCCAATGATTCTTGATTACACCTGAATTTATTTTTCCCACACAAAAAAATATTTTAGCATGTTTATAGTTAAGAAAGTTGCAATTTTAAACTAGTGAATAGCATTATAATTCTGTGCTTCTTCACAGTTGTAGCCCATGGTGTAAATCTGCACTACAAACTTGGCCGATCTGTTGTACATAAGACAGATGGACTTTGCTGGCTTTGGAATTGACTGTGGCTTTGCCCCAAGCAAGGAACTGCTGCTTTGCTGCCCCAAACAAAGACTGCAGCCTGAAAGATTAAGAATTGACAATCTGCCTTCCTTGCTGTGACTCTAGAGAAAGTACTCATCACCAGGCCAATATGTCTGGCTATTTTTACCCCTTACATATGGGCCAGAGATAAGGACTCACTTCTGTCACTCTGCTTTTCTCATTGTGCTACGTTTTCAGTAGTTAGGTGGAGGAGAGAGAAGATGAGTGAGAATATTATTGCTCTCCATGTAATCTGACTCATGGCTAGACCAAATTACATTTTAACCAATTTCTTGATGATGTTTGAATAAATTCAGTATGAAGTGCACTTCATTTACTGCAAATAAAATATTAACATTTTTAAGGTTTCAGAAGACAGCAGTTCGAAAGCTCTTAAATACTTCAGTCACATTGAATAAGACATAGAGGACTGTCTGCTATTAAAACCCAGAAACTTGACACAAAATCTTGACTACTTTTCTGGTGTTGCCACAGATTTCTTATTTGTCCTTGGGACAGTTATCTGTTCTTGGTATCTAGGAAGAATATTAGTGGAATTTTTCCTCTCTAAAACACAAAGCTTTCTTTTCCTGGTGTTAATCACCTGATCAGATATCTGAACTTCACTGATACAGCCTGGAGGTCTTTGGCTTCATACCCTTACATTTCAGAGAGAAACTTTTTTTTTTTTTTTCTTTTTTTTCCCTGAAGATTTCTGTAGAGATTAGAATTTCTCTTTAAATCAAACAGAAAAGTGCATCTTGGCATTTTACAGCCAAGCTACAGTCGCTCTGTTCACAGTCCAAGTCAGCAGGGAGCCATGCAAATGTAGATATTTTAGCACTGATCCTGTGCCAATATTCCCTCCTTCTCAGTAGGCTTTTGGTCTTCTCTTAGTGTACCAGAGAAAGCTTGCATCTGTTCAGATCATGGGTAGATCAAGTTTCTGTCTACCTGCAAAATACAGACGCCCCAGAGCATTGGTGGACTAAATGTAGGGGCATCTTTTTTTGAAAGCAAGAAATGCCACCTCTCCAAGAACAGCAGTAGGTTTGTACTTTGGATTCTAATCTACAGAGGAAATCTTTAGCATGCTCTTCAGTACAGTTCACCAGTGATTGTCAAGGCACTATGAACTGGCAAGGTGTCATAGGGAAGATTCATAAATGCATACTATTTCTTACCCTGTTTTTCTGAACGTCTGTTACAGTCACTGCTGAAGACAACATCTTTCGTTAGACAGACCTTTGGTCTGACCTAGCATGTCAACTATCTTACAGTTGTAAGTAACTAAGACAAATAATATATCTCCTGGTATACTTTTAACCCACCAGGTTCCTTGCTGATGCTGGTATTTTCTGCTTGAATGAATTTATGTGATGAAGACATAAAATTCTTCAGAAACATTTTTAGTCTAGAAGCTGTTTTCAGAATGTTTAAGAAAGGACCTTCAAAGAGTTGGCCTTGCAATTTCAAAATATCACTTTTAAAAGGAAAAAAAGGAGTTGTGTTATTTCCCCTTGACATGGACAACTAACTCTGGAAGTCTGGGGAGTGGGAGGATAAAGACAGTAAGAATTTTTACAGTTTGTCAATAGAAGACAGCATGCTTAGATTTGCACTTCAGAGTGTGAGAGAAATATAAGTAATATAGAATTTGTATTTATCTTTCCAATTCAGTAAATAATTTTCACCCACAGAATATGAGAGTGACTGCAAGATGTCCCTCGCTGAAATGTAGCATTGGATCCCAAAGTAAACAACATAGTTAATTAATACTATGTATATAATTGTACAACCCTTTCAACTCTAGATGTATTACTACACTAGAATATCACTCAGAGTAATCCTATAGCTACATGTGAAGTATTAATCACTCAAGAAATATAAATAAATCTCTTTTACGCTAATTAGTACTATCTCAAGCAAATAAGTTTTATATTTTTCATAAGAACAAAACAAAATAAAGCTAATCAGTTTATGCTTGATGCTTTCAGCCAAAAGCAGTTTTTTTATAGCTGAGAACAGATATAATAAGCCTGTTGCCTGGAAGAAGAAATAGGGCTATTACTCCAAAGAAGAGACAAGCTTTAAAATGTATTTGAAGTTACAAATGGCACACTTATGAATAAACTATTTGCTTTATTAAATGGTTAGTTTCTGAAGTTCCACAGCTCTTCAAGGGTTTCTCTGTAATTTTATATTTCTCTTTGATATCATTTCAGAAAGTAATTAAATACATCTCTAATCAGGCAAGCTATATAAGCCCATGCTTGACATAAGGAGATGTGCTTTGCAATAGAAGATCAAGGCTGAGTGAAATGTTCCTATACTTTATATATGGCAGCTGTATTTTCAGTGTTTGCATTTTCAGGCATAGGCTCATAATTTAGTAATCCCTGGGTTGTTGGTCCTTGTGAGTATGTCTTAGTTCACAACTGGTAACTTATTTTCTTAGCACTACACCCTGCTTTCCTTACAGTCCTCTTAAAGACTGTCATACCTCATTGGCAAGTATATATAGCCCTAGGATGTAGATTGTCACAACTCATGCAATATCACATCCAGTGGCAAGTTCTAATAAGTTATATTAAAACTGAGCTTATTTCTTCATTCAGTTCATCATGATACTCTCAAACAAAAAGATGGGGGAAAAAAAATGAATGCCAGGTTAATACAGTTTCCTTCAGATTTGTTCATTTAAACTGAATTCCAAAAGCTGCTCAGTGGGAAAGTATTTTTCTGAAGAGTTCATTATTTTCAGCAGCAGTGGTTGCCTTTTCTATATGAATACAGTAAGGCAATTCTGAAATGTACATGTATACCTATATATACACCTGCTAGTGCATAGTTGGATATATGGTGTGAGGAGGCTTTTCTTTCATTGAATTTCTATACTTTTTTTTCCTTTTGAAAATGCCTTCATAATACTAATGTGCATGGTACATTGCAGATAAATCAATTTTCTTCTGCTATTCTGAACTGTTATATTTATGTAAATAATAGTTCCATTCTCTGTCAAGGTATCAAAGGTTTCAACTGTATCAGAAACTATATTTCATCTATCCATGGGAAGTAGTGAGATGTAATAGCTGGTATGCTAATGGTAGTAGCTAAGTAAATCATAGGGGTTTTTTGCTTCACCTCCAGTTCAATTTAAAATACTGAAGATTTATCAGATTATACTAAAAATAATCTGCACAACTGAAAGGGGAAAAACTATTCCTTAGGACTTTTTTAAAAAGTGAATTATTTTCAAATATTTGCAAATTTCAATGTCATAAAGTTAAAAATTAAAGGAAATTTTAAAACAGTAAGTTCCTTAAGAATATGGACTGAAAAATTTGACATAGCACCATTATTGCTGAGTCTCTGATGTCACATCCCTAAAAGAAATGAGCTCAGAGTTGGACTGCTTTTTCCCTTATGGGGCCTGGGTCTACTTCCTCGAACAATACTGGTCAGAGCAAAAATAGTTATTGTATGTAATAGTGTCCTGCAACATCTGCTCCTGATTAAACTGTCCCTGCTGACCTCAGAGAGAGTCAGCAGCTCCTGGGTTTCCAGGGAATTCAATAGATCATGATGCTGAAGATACTGCTGGGATGTTGGCCTGTCGTTCAGGACCACAAAATGCCATCCTGTAGCCAGGCACGGCAATAAATTTCTGTACTTGAAGTGAGTTCATAGTCTGACTGAAGTGACCCTGCAGCTGTCTGGGTAACATTGTGAAGGATCTGCGACAGGACTGAGAGTCTTGGTCTGAGCCTGCAATGTGAGAGAAAAAAACATTCCTACATACAACCAGGGGCCCATATGGTGGATATTGGATAGATGTGAGAATCTGACACCTGAACATGTGTGGAATGTGGAATACCTGCCTGATGCCTTCCAGTTACAGCAGGCAGGATGATAGATGGCTTTGTACATCTATCTCATGCCTTGTACTTCAACGCTCATGCATCAAAGGGTGGATGGAGCATTTGAGTACTGGAGCAGATTGAAGGATGTAGGATGCCACTACATGTACAGGCAAAACAACGCCTGTTTCAGAGCACCAGAGATGGGTTTCTTACCCTGAAGGGCTTTGTCAAGGAACAGAGCAGGCTGCTCTGTAAGGGAGGGCAAGCCAGGAGCCAAGGGTGACAGCCAGGGTGGCAGGGCAGTGCCCCCACCCTCAGGGTGCAGTCCCACAGTACCTGAAAAAAAATAGCAGAGAAAGGTTTCAGTGGTAAGATTCAGCTAACAGCCCAGAGATGACCAGACAAGTCTGTAGTGATGAGGCAGGCCTGAGATCAGGCTGGGAAGTCAAGTCAGGAGGGCAAGGAAAAATGCAATGCCAGGAACAGCACACTCATGCCATAGCTCAGGCTAGAGCAAGGTTCTGAGTATAATTGCAGCTCCTCCGCTAATGTTTGGGAGGTTGCATGGGTGGAGGTCCCAGATGAGGCTTCCCACAGCTGCTTTTCACAACTCCACTGTTTTCATGGCACTCAGATCTAAGCTTGCATAGCAGTGCCATATCAAAGCAGACCATGAACACAGGCAGCTAAACACCTAGGAGAGGGGAGAAGAGGTTAAAGGGGAGGATTACAGACAAAGGAGATTATTAACTGGTCAGGGTAATTAGACCCTGTTGGTACATTCAAGGCACTGGTAGTTTTGCAATTGCCATTGTCTGAAAGGGTGAATAATAATGTGGAGCTTGTAGGAGACCATAGGTTTCTATCTCCATTCAAGGGAGGGAGGTTATACTGTGAATAGGACAGACAATGCCATTTGAGAGAACTGTAGATTTGCTTCACTCTTTGCTTCTTGATTGTAGGTGGTGGCATGGGGGCACTTTTCTTACCTTACCAGTCTCAACAGGCAATGCATCTGTCAGCAGTGTTGGAGTTGTCACCAAAGGACTGCAGTAAAAAAACCTTTCAATGAAGTGTACAAGGTAAGTCACAGGGGGGAACGCTCATGGGGCAGGAACTTTAGGAGCTTACGTGCAAACTAAGAGGGTCTAGGGGAGGTGCAAATGAGTTTACAATACCCAGGGCAAGAGTACCCCTCTGTTCATGTGTGCTAAGGATGCAGTATGTGAACTCCCAATGGACCCGGAGGCTTCTCCTATTTGATCACAAGCACATGTATTGGATGGCTTTGGGCCTCAAGGGCATGCCCAGGCACAGCTGCTGAAGGCAACACAAACATCACCATTCTCATTAGGTGTTGTATCTTGGATCCTGCCTGTTGATGCAGAGTTGACCTGCTGACTGAACTAAGCATCCAAACAGAAATGTGTCACTTGCCCCTTAGCCAGGAGCAGAGAGTCCATCATTCCCACATGATGGCATACAGCTTCAGGGAGGAATGTGAAACCCTTTGGAGAAAATCCATAGATTTTTAGCTCAGGAGGCTGTTTGGGGATAATATGACACTGAAATGGTGTAAGTACAGACATGCCTCAGGGTTTTATTGTCTTAGAGTTAAATCACAGAAGCAGATGAACACACACTGGTCCCAGAGAGGAGGGTGACAGGTTAGCTGTGGAAGGCATAGCTGTTGGAGAAGACTGTGTCTTGGTTTATGCTGCTAGGGGGACAGAGCTTGTGTTTTCTGTGCTCTGGAGAAAGATTGGGGGGGTGGTTTAGAAGTAAATAATGTGCATAGTCATTGTTACATTCCAAAAGCAGCTAAAACAGGCATAATATGAAACAAAGAATACAAGAAAAGAAAACACTGAGTGGGAGAAGGGTCACATAAAAATAATGCATAATGGGGAAGCTGAGAGAGGAGTGGAAGATATGGAGATGGAAATTGTCTGAGAGGACATAAAAATAAGCAAAGATACAAAATGATAAACTGAAAATCAAAGATATTTAAGGGCTACCTTTCCAGTCAGCATTTAAAAGATTTTTTAATTAATTAATGGCTGAAATGATTTGCCACAGAGAGAGCTATCTAGAGGAATATGGTTGGTAGAACATTTACTAGTGTTTATCATCTTGTACAATATCCATGTGAGTTCTTTCATAACTGGTTAATTAAATTACTGCATACTTTAGTGGCACAGTACATTGTGAGATCGGGAGCATCTCCTAGTCCTAGCCTGACATCTTGACACAGCTAGCATTTTGGAAAGTAGTATTAAAGATCAATTGAAATGTTCTCTGAGGAGATAATAGGAAGAAATCATAGAAGATCATACCTTTTAATATCTTCAATATTTTTCAATACCTTTCCCAAAAGCACATATTAGAAGATTGGTGTGTCTCTCCATATTCTTTACAGAGCTAAGAAATTTGGAGCTCACATATTTTGTTGGAGGCTTAATTGCCACATTTTTAATCAGTTTGAAAGAATATTATTTTTTAACCAATAAAATGAACTGAGGGTAGCTCATATTTTGGCACTGGAACTATCTAGTTTGTCAGTAAAAAATGATTCATGCTGAAGTATTACATTATGTATTAAAACTATGAAGCAAAACAGCTATCTAATATTGCAGACCTATGGCCAATTCTTTGAAACAATCATGTATTTGACTTTGTGTATGCAGATAGAGCAGTGGACTGGTCCATTAGTGGTATTAGACAAGTGCATAAGTCTTTGCAGATTTGGAGTTTAATCATTTCCCAGTTTTTGTCTTTGAATTTAAGCTTGCTGTCTAGACAACACAAGTTCAGACAGCTCTAAACTGCTATAATCTTCTTACATTTATTCAACAAATATCTGAAGCAAATATTTTGAGAAAAATTTTGAGACGCTCTTTCTTGAGACTTCGTAATTCAAAGCAAATCATTAATGTTTTAACACAAAACCAAGAAAAAATTATGTATCTCATATCTTCCATTTTAAAAGGTCTGCAAACAAGCTGTAAGTAAAAATTTGCAAATGCTAGATTTGGGTGCTTCAAATGCTTTATGCTTATGTTGACCTCATACATGTATTTGTATAAACATATGCAAAGTCAAGGTCATTGGTAAGAATTTAAAACTATTCGGCACTCTACTGTCTATGTAGCTGTATCTTCAGAGCAACTCCATGGTGTATGTCCTTTTGCATAATGCCAGTACTGAAAGAGTTTTTTTGCTTTGTTCTGAGTGCTAAAATGGTGTAGAAGTTTTCAAAATACTTTGTTGACTGACAAGGAAAAATTATGTTCTGTAACCTAGGTGGAGTTGCCTGGATCAGGTTGGTAGTTATTTAAAGATGTGTTTGTTTCTAAAAAACAAAGCAAAAAAAACCCCAAACCAAACACATATCAAAAAACAGTTAAATATGTGGGTGAGATACTGTAAACATTTTAAGTAGTATTACAGAATACCCTTTTTTGATACACTGAGAACTGCTTTTCACCACACATGGAACTATTGCATTAGGACATTAGATGCTAAAAATAACATTTTTTTTTAAATGTCAGGTGAATTAGAAGCAGAGTTTTGAAACAGTTTTGAAAAATCCCACTTTGCTTCATACATCAAATAATTCCCTTGCCCACTAAAGCAGCAGGGTTACCTAGGCCAAACAAATATGTGAGCTTCAGATTGTTCTCAAAATAAAGATGTATCCATAAATTATTGGATAGATAACTTCACATATTTTCAATTAAGTAAGCTGGATAGCCAAAGCCTTTTTAGTCTATTTATGAGTGAAGCAGAAGCAGATACAGAGAAGCAATTAATTTTGACAACAAACCCTAAGCTTTTTATCTCGGTATTCTATAATGTGTTCCAAGTACTAAACAGCTCAAATACAAAAATGTCAAGTAGTGAGTCTAGTTTGAAATACAAATATGAAGTCTGCCTTGCCTTAAGCAGTTTGGCAGTGGATAACATGATGTGCAAATAGCTTCTCAGTAAGAAATGCATTCAAATGATGTTCTTCATCATACACATCATACATTTTCATAGCAGTACATTTTGAAGGTATGCTCTGATTCTGCATGCCATGTGACTGACACATGGGCACCTTTTTCCTGTTCTTCAGTTGAATGTTTGTAGATCTCAAACTTTTGCTCCCACAATGTCAGATGTCTTTACAGACATTCTAAAAAGAAAAGGTAGTTCAGTTTTATGGTTGAAAGGGGCACTGTTTTCCTGCCCCCCCCCCCCCCCCCTGCTTTGGAGCAAGGAATGCATTAACTCTGAATTGCTGTCTGCAGTTCTCTAGCTCCAGTTCCAGATGAAGAAACCTTTGGGACTTTTTCATTGTTTGTAATCCTTTTGACATTTTCCCTTTGGAGACAGCCACAGAATTTTTTGGTGGGCTTGATTGTTGTACATTCAAAGCTATTACATTGACATTTTTTCCATTGTGTGAAGTCTGTATGCTTCCTTGCTAAATACTTTCTCTTGAACTTAGTGCAATCTTTAAAGCATAACTGTGGAACATTATGATTAACAATGACTCGAGAGCACTCCGTGATGTAAATTCAGATTTAAATAGAGAAGATGTTTATCTGCAGCAAACTATTTTTTAATAGGCTTGTTCTTAACACATAGCAAGCTTCTTTCTTATGTAGATGGTGGCACCATCTCTACGAAGTAACCTGTTAAAGCAGCAGACATCCATAACGAAGGCTAAACATTGAACCCACCTGAAAAATCTAATCCTTTCTCTGTTTATTTTTTTGCCTGTAATTGATACAAGAATCAAATAATATGATTATAAATGGGTTTGTGCATCTGTTGGCCTTTCACAGCTTTTCAGTGAATGAGATAGATACATTTATTTTAATCAGTTAGGTTTCTTCCTTATAGTCACTTTTAAAACCTTGACACTGGTGTCACTTTTTTTTCTTCACTCATAAATTCATTCATGCCTTGTGAGATGAAGAATGTGTTTCCACAAATTTTTCCAAAACAGAGTGGAAGAGCACACCTCTGGTTAAACAAAAGGTAGCAAAGAGGTGCCAATTCAACCTCATGATGTCTCCTGTAGTTGTCCAGGAGTTTTCTCAGTCCTTACTTTTGTTTTATGGTCCTGCACAGATGCAGAATTTACAAAATCCCCATTTTTGGCAGAAGGAGCATTTTCTTCCAAAGCTCTGTTGTTGCTGAAGAATCCTCAAGCTGCCACTGTCTCCCCAGAGATCTACCTTGGAAGTTGCCTGGATGTTGCATGTTCAGGGACACAAAAACTTGCTAGTGTTATTTTTCTCATTTGTAAAATACCTGTCAATATCCATGAGGAGTATTTCAGTCTCTATCAGAAAGCACTGCCAGGTAAGAAAGTGCCTTTCAGCATGAAAACTGTGGTATGCATCTCTAGGAATAGTTCAGCAGTGAAGTTACTGAACTCTTCAGATCTCTTCAGCAAACAACCAAGTTTATGTCTCCATACAGGCTGTTTGCTTTCTTGATTGTCCTATTTCTTGATTGCTTTATATTGAAAATGAGTCATGACCTTGCTAGTCATTTACATCCTTGATATTTTCTCATGATTTACTGACTTCAAATTAGAGCTGAAGGTTTTCAATGTAGATGTCAAAGCTGTAGCCTTCAGCAAAAAGTTTCAACTCTGAATTTGTCAAGTGAGAGAAAACAACTCTGACACATTTAGACCCCCTGACCTTTTATGAATGAAAATGAGCAAACACTCAACAGTCTGATGTAAAAGACTGCAGAGGGGAACACTTGGTAGGTCTCAGTTGTCAGTTTAGCCAATACACCTCTGAAATGAACAAGGGGAATGACAAAGCTATTTGCAGACATCTGCAATTCCAGTTTTCAATTTAAGGACATACAGCAATTCTACAGATCATCCTGTGATGGCGGAACGAAACAGGATTTCATGCAGGAACCTACTAAGCAGGAAACGAGCAAGCAGCCTGGCCAGGCACAGAGGGCTGTAAAAATCCATTCAGGATCATGTTTACTATCAAAATAAAAATGAAGTCTCCACATAAATGAAATAAATACTTACCCTAGCAAGCCTTTACCTGCTTGATAGCAAAAAGTAGTTTTCACGATTTCATTAGAACTAAAAGACAAAAATTGTAGTCTCACAAAATTTTAATGGCTTTTTTTTCTTTCTTAGGTACAAACCTGGTATTCATATTAATAGGCTTAAATTTGCTACATGGCTATCTAAATATGAAATTTATGACAGAATTTGCGTCTGGCACAACTGAATTTTAAGGAGACCACAACTCAGAAAGCCTCTAGTCCTGTACCTGGAGATTGCCAGGGCATACCCTCAGGCCCCAAGTCTAGGAATCAATAACCTGGGATATGCTCTGGTATATATCCACCCCAGTTCAGACGTATCTAAACCACACCAAATAAAGACATAATAACATCTGACAGTGCTAACTCAACTCATTTAAAAATAGCTTAAATAATAGGACTGGAGAAAATGTTTACCGTTGTTACAATGTTCAAGTAGGGAACACTATGCAAAATGGTCACTGCTGCTGACAGTGGTTTCACAGCAGAGAGAGACATTAGTGCTTACAACAAAGCTGCCTCCCGGACAAATGCCATGGCATTAGGATTCAATAAAGAAACAAAAAAAGGTACCGGTCAATTCATTTAGGCAGAGAGTAAGAGGTCGGGATGGACATAGGTCAAAAGAGAAAAGTGGTACAGGTGTGCGGTGTATTGAAAGTGAGGACTTACTGTAAGTTTGCAGCTCCTGTTGTGCCAAGTGCTCCTATTATTGCTATTGAATATAGTGCAGTGGTGAGGAGGAAATCTATGCAAATGTGTGAGAAGGGCATCTGTTCAGAATTTTGGCTCCTAAAATGAAAGTCTCAGAGAGTCTCAGAGACCTCCCAGGAGCATTTGGGCCACACAAAGCTGATGTTTCGTATTTACAGGCTGTTTTACCCTGAGAGTTTTCTGTGTTGTTTTTAATGAAGAGAACAGACAAAGGCAGCACTGTAAGTCAAATTCCCCTGAAGACAATGTAACTAGGCCAGCTGACACTCTGAAGCCTTGCTGAATAGAGACAAGTGCTACTCATTCCCCCTGCCACACTAAAAGCTGTGTCAAATACCTAAAAGCTTGGTAATGCCCATGCAGCCTTAATTTAGCTCACTTCTGTGCATGCACTGTGTATGTGTATTTGTGTTTGACGAGACAGAAACTTCAGAAGTTCCAGCTGCTGGAAGACAACATCTGCTTCATTTGCAAACTAGTTAAGTTTTCCCCAACAGCTCAAAACATCATGAAATTTGGTAGAATTTCAAAGAAACAACTAGAACCACTTTCGTCATACAAACTTCTCCTCCTGATCCTGCCTGCAAAATATCCAGTACATGGTCCTAACCCTGAAGCTGCTAGACCACTTCCAAGGAAAGTGGGAGCAAGCAGGGAGAAGTGTTTGAGAACTTGAACAGCAGACAGGCTGCTAAGGCTCTCCTCTGTGTATGCATGTATGTGTGTGTGCATATGTGCATTTCTATATCTCAGCTGTTCAGAACTGATTAACGAGTTTTCTTGGCTACCAGACAGAATTACTATTCCAGGGCTGAAGTTGCTGGTTCGGTTCTGTAGGGAACAGAATGTGTTGCTGAGACTTACCAAACCAAATGCAGCAGAGTACAGCAAGGAGTGCAGCCCCACTGAGTTCACACTAAGCATTCGCTAAAAAGCATGTATTGTAGAAATAGAAATGTACTTTCAGGTCTCCTGGGTTCTGGTTAAAATCCTAAAGGGGAGAATTGTGTTCCCATTGTGTTTTCCATCAGCCTCTTTCAAGAACATACAGTTGATTCAGAGCAGGAATTCTGCAGCTAACTCCTTAATTCAAAGTGTGCAACTCTTAGAGGGCATACCATTAGCTGTTCAATAGATATGAATGTGAGCAAGATCCTGGTTTACAATTGTGTTATGTTTGGTATGAAATATACTGTAATCCTGAATGCTGAACTCTACTTTTCATGGTCTGGCTTATGTCAAGCCATGTGATCAGAAGTCCCTAGCTGACCCTAGCTCTACCTGTAGAAGTTTTGCTGACAGCTGCAGAATCTGGTGTAAATGCCCTGGTTAGAACATAAGCATGGAAGACAGTGAGTATAACCAGTGCAACTGGAAGAAGTGGTTTGGTTCTGTGGCAGTGAACTAGAAGTGTGCTATAGAAATGAATCAATACTAAAATTCCATGTATCTGTTTATGTACATACTATTGCACAGAGGATATGCTTTACTAATGTTCCTGAAAGCAATGAGCAAGGGATTTAAACTGCAAAAGGGAACTATATATTCAAAATCCATACAAAAAATATGGGAAAGATTCTCCTAAAGGCCTTGTGACAGAGCTATAAATACAAATAACAGCAGCAGGTTAGATGCATTTCAGAATCTAGAGTCTTGTTCTGCTGTACCTTAACCAAGCAACTTTAAACACTGGGTTGTTTTTTTGTGTTTGGTTTTTTTTTTTTTCTTTGTATACATCATAGAATCATAGAATAGTTTGGGTTGGAAGGGACCTTTAAAGGTCTGGAGTTGTTACTAAGAATTGCATTTTTTTAGATAACGTAGATATCTTTTTCAATATATTTTTTTGTTGTACATAAGTGATCTAACAAGTTTACTAGGTTTCACAACATGCACTAAAGCTCCACTTTTTTGTGTAAGCTACTAGTTATTTCTGTTTTCATCGAGGTCTATTTTACAATCTTTGCTAATAGTCTTACAATTTTGTTCACTACCAGACTCTATTTGATATCACAGGGCTTGTGTTCGAGTAGAGCAATTTAGCAGAGAAAAACAGCATTATTAACCTCTGACCATTGTGTTAGATTAGAGTAATAAAGATATTTGTAGTTGTATTAGTCTAATTTATTTTTACAGTAATGGAATTCTTAAATTTTCTCACTGACAGAGGGTAAGACCTATGTCAACATTTAGTCTGAGATTTAAAAAAAAAACAAAGGAAAAATTTAGGCTCTGATGTATCTTAGGACATTCCAATTCATACCTAATATTCACAGCAGTCAAAAATAACTCCCTCGGAGTACAACAGGAGGAGCCCCACAGCAGCTGTCAGTATTGCATAGCCTACATGGGCTTGGACAGGGTGACTGTTCATCACCTCCAGCTCTGCGCATATTAAGACTCCTGCCATTGAAACACATTTGATTTCAGTAGGTGACAGCACACCTCTGGTATGTTGACAGAAAAACATAAGTATTATGTAGAGACCTTTTGGGGATTGGCATGGATTATATTTTGCACTAATAGGAATCTATTATTTTTAAAGAGATAAATTGTGGGAAATTACTCTTAGCAGAACAACTCAGAGTAGAAAAATAATTAGAAGGACAATAATTTGATCAGAACAAGAAAATGACTGAGAATTGGACATTTCCTCTTGACAGAATAATCACTGGGGATGTGGGGATTAGAATAATGAGGCACAGCAGTGTGAACTACCCTGACTTCCAATGAGGTTGTGATACTTTCCTCCATGGCAGCAGAAAAACACAGACATAAAATCACTGCACTGTTGAGCAGTAATACTGAAAGCTCAGTTATCAAGAGCACCCTGACAAAGCAGGGTGATACCTCAAGGGCAATGCCCCAGGGGTACACAGAGGCTCAGATTCTATTCAAAATACTGATAAGCAGCTCTGCTTAAAATAAAGTATATAGCTATTTTAGCACCTAGGAAGCTTGTTGTGAAAACCTTGTCCTGGAACTCAGGACAAGATGAAATTCAGGAAGATTTGCAAAATTAAATGCTTAGATTAGGTAATTCACCCTCAGAAAGACAAACTAGTGAAGCAGTAGTACCACAGGAGAAAATTATGGTGATATTTGCAGATAATTAACATCATCCAACAATGTAGTATTACTGCACAGAAAGCAGATTTTATTCTAAAGTGCACTAATAGAGCTGTCATATGACAGATATGTCTGAAAATGTCAGACATTAGGAAAAATTCACCTTTTTATAACAACACTGGCTTTGTTCAGTATTGCAGCTGAAGAAGGGAGTCTTCTATCCTGTGAAAACATTTTTTTCCCCTGTTGTGCAAGGGAACAAACACTACACAATATACTGAAAATTTATGGAAAAATATGCAGTCAAAATAACCTGCAGTTATCCTAATGGGGAAATGCCTACTTCGTTAGGATATGACCACAGGAGGTCCACCTTATTTGCAAGGACTGGCATGATATTTGCTATTCAAGCAACTGCACTGTTTTTGTGGGAGAAGCCACTCTGTGTAATAAGGACTGTACTATAGTTCACAACAGTCACTTTCCCAGAGGGGTACACAGCAGTGATGTTTTTAATACCATATAGATCATCATCACAATGCATTAAATAGCTAGTGACAGATTGTTTTGTCAATAGAGAGATTGTTTATAAATAGGACAGCTGGAAGCTGACTGTTGTTGAGTCAGGAGTCACAGAAAACTTCATAGTGAAAGGAAGAATTAGAGACCTGGGCTCGTAATTTAGCCCTTATTCATGAATTTCATCCTAAATCATCTTAAAAATGGAATTTAAAAATCAATTGTAGTTGCTAATAGGCATCTCATTTCAAGCTGCAAATAAACTGTATCAGACTAAAACAACAGGGTTGCAGTTTAGACGGTGTGAAAAATAGGCCATGATACAGAAAGCCTGAAGTTATCTTTAAATACTTTCAGATGACACAGAATGTTAATTGAATGAGTGTTTTGCTGCACAGAATTGACAGGGGTCTTTCAGCATAATAAAAATAAAGCACTGGAGAGCCCCATGGAATGACCCCCTCTGGAGAACTGACCCAGCTTTTAAGAAATCTCTTTGGGGGTTCTTGATAATCAGTGGAAAGGGGCCTTTAGGGAATCGTTTCTCTCCTTTTAGCCACTGACAGCATAAATGTCACAGATGCTTCAGCAAAGTGTACTGAGAGTTATGCTAGTATCTACCAGGCTTTCCTAATAGGAGCTAAGCACCTGGATGAGGATTGTTTCACTTTCTCAATCCTAGGGCGACTTACATAGCTCTCTTGCTGGTCAGAACATAATCTTAAATCTTACCTCCTGCAAGTAGTGACAACATAGCCATTATAATTAGAATCTCCATAAATCACAGTCAGACAAGACTACTTTTGCACCAGGTCAGTTGTCTTTCAATAGAAAGTCCAGGACTCATGGGATATCTGACATGTCACTATGTACACAAATGTGCATGAGCATTATTAAGTATACAGCTAAACTGAAGATACCAGCTAAAGTAAGGGGCAGTGATAAATGAATTGAGCCTGAGGGCTGGCTCCCCTCACCAGCTGTGCAACAGGCAATGAAATACAAAAAATTCTTCTTATTCTTCATCAGGAGTAGGGGACAAAGTTTTCATTGTTTTGCTCATTTTGCATGCTGTTGGAAAGGAGAAGGTGACTTTGTAAACAAGAGATTAGAAGGAGATGAAGTTTCTGACATGCTGTTTGCCTTCTGCATTTAGCAGGATTAGGAATCCCAGTGCCTCAGTGGACCTCCTCCATTTTGTGTGTGGCTGCAGTAAATGGTGTTGCGAGAAAAGGCTCAGGAACCCTTGGGACTTAAGGTATGTGTCAAAAAAACAGTTTAGGATTCCTGTCTAATATCCTCACAGCCATGTCTTTAAAACACAGGTCCCATTTTAGAAGTTGTGCTTATTTCCGATACCTCCATAGAATTCTGCTTCTCCTGTAGTGTAGGTACTTTCCCTCATCTGAAAGGATGGCCCACAAGTTTTAAGGGCAGTTAGTCCCTTAGAAGTATTAACTACATAGTCTATCGAGATTGTGCCAGAGCTACGTGTATTCCTTTTATTAAACTAATGGTTTCTTTAGTGATTGTAAGCACCTAGTACAGCTGGAACAACAAGTACCTAATTAAAAATACACTTCCTGATTAGAGGTGCTCATTAGTACACAGAAATCTTAAGTGTAGTGCATGCTGAAGCCAAGCAAAGTTGTTGTGGTTTTTCTTTTTTTTTAATGTGTCTTTTAAATAACTCAGCTGTCATAGGGTCTAGTTTCTCTAAGGATTATGAACTGCATTCCTACAGCTCATTTGTCACAACGCTGCCCATGCTCATGCCAAACAGATCCTAAGTAATATATGCTGTATGTAACAGACTGCACAGCTGAGGCTATTCCCATGGCAGTAGTCAGTCTACTGCATACAGGTATCACAAATTATTTTGCACTTCCTTCACAGTGTTCTGTCAAAACACTTGTGGTATTGGATATTCTTTTTAAAGTCCCACTTCATTAAGTGGTTAATAGGCTTGTAAAACCAAAACTGGTATCTTCATAGCTGTAAAGACTGCAGATGCAGTACTACTCAGGAACCGCTGCAGGAACTAGGAGAAAGAACCCTAAAATATAATGCAATATATTTATTATTCAATTTCATGATTTTTGATAGAGGTGTACTAACAGGACCTTTAAATGGAACATTCACGCTCTCTAAAACCAAGTACACCATTTGCATATATTACTAATTCCCAATAGATGTCTGCAAGCTTGATGGAATGAAAGAATGAAGTGTATATTTAGTTTGGAGTAAATGTAAAATGCTTGTACATCCATTTATACTTCAAAGAGAACGGTGAGGCTCTTTTGCTATTTGAAAACAACCAGTTATTAATGTTTGTAAATTTTCCAGTGCCTTATTCAGTCGTCTCATGAAAGAGGCCATCTGCTTTTGCAAATGATACTTAGCTCTGTGCCTGAGCACGTGAAAAGGAGAGTGAAAGAGGGAGGGAGAGAAAAGTCTCTTTCTTTCCCCCTCCCTCCCTCTCAGCCTCTCTCTCTCTTTTGTACTGCTTCCCAACACATCAAAATTAGCAGTGGTATGATGGCAGTGCATACTGGTTACCAAAGGCAGAGTCATAGAAAGCTTGTGTCAGCACAGGAGCACAGGGATATAAAATTTATTATGTTTACAATACACTGATGACTTCAAGAAAGCTGAAATGACAACTGGAGAAGGAAGCAGCACTGAATGTCATGGCTTGTCCACAGCTTATCCATAAACTACCTGTTGGTATGACCTGCCTAATAAGATACTTAGTACACACTCTCTCCCTCACACATTTATATTAAACATATACAATCAGTTGTTTAAAACTTACACTTTGTCCTTAGTAAAAGGCACTGCGTGGCTCTACTGCTCAGAAAGGGGGCCTGGGAAACTGCTTTCTCTCCTCTAGATCTTCACTGATACAATCCTAAGTAATGTCTCATGGGGAAAAGGGAGGCTACCATCTCCCCTTTGGGTCTGCCTGCAGTGGTGGACATTCTTGTCAAGCTCTGGTGCATCCCTTTCCCTAGCCAGACTGTGGCTCTGTTCAGCCTTGCAACTTTTTCATGCTCTGAGGAATGGAACATCAAGCCCATGGCATCAGTGTAAAGCATGTAAGTCTTCTAGGAAGAAAAAACTAGGTTTGATTTAACATCTAAGAGAGATGGGTAGTCTGCCATGTACATTGTTCCATTGATAACTGCCTTTGCTGTTGTTTAACTGCTTGTATTTTATTTCTAAATTTGCCAGCTTCAGCTTCCTTTTGTTTGATCTGTTTATACCTTTATTACTATTCTGTGTCTTTATTTAAGTACACTAAACTTCCATCAGCTATGTTCCCTTGTATGCACTGGTTCACTGTGAGCGAGTTATCACCTAAATGTCTTATGGTAAATTAAATAAATGAAACTCAATTAGTATTCATTGGACATATCACCCAGCAGACCTCAACTTACTCTTCTGAATCCTTTTAAATTTACCAACATCCTTTTGAAATTGGAGACCCCAGTACTGGACACACTAATTCTTTCAATGGCTTCTGAAACCTTTCAAAAGTGTAACTTCATGGCTTCCTGATTAGGCATCTAACGATCAAAGTTGTCCCTATAGGTTGTATGCATGCAGTTTCTTAGTTTATAGTCTAAGTCATAAGTCTAAGTTTAGAGAAAAAGACTGCATCTATACTTTGACGTGATGATGTACGTACAGTACATGCAGGGATAACCAAGCTAGTCTTAGTCTAGGCTGGGTAACAGTGAAACTGTAAAGAGACTTGCTTCTGCATAACCGTATTTATTTGTCTTCTGAAACCATGATACGGCAACTTGACAGCTTTTGCTAACTGAGCTGGATAGATCATATTTGGCACTTGCAATCTTAGTTTATTTTGTACTTTACATTAGAGAACTGCACCAGCTGTTAGAAATAATATTGCCATCATCTAGTCTTTATGCACAACCAGTGAGGTGCAGTAATACAGTGTCTCTAATTACTGTGGCTCTGTAATTTAAGGGCAGGCAGCTGAAGGATTGTAGAGATGTTTTACCCACACCTTAAAATGAGGCAAAAGTGACCATAAAACCCTAACACTAACTGTAAAAATCTCATTTCACAATCACAAAGTTTTAGTATGCACGAAGGAGCTCCCCGGAAAGAACTGAATCTTTCACCAAAGCTTTGACAAAATTAGTTGCTAAAATCAATCAAATAATTCAATCACCATGTGAATTGTGTGATTACAATAGAAGGAAGTCACAGGAACTTAAGGAACTACAAATAAAGTTTTTAGCTCTTGCCATTTTTTTAAGTTCACTCCTTTTCACCTTGTCTCCAATGGATTCTTTTTCATAGTATCTCTTTGCAATGCACAATTCTGTTGTGTTTAGTATGAGAGATTTATAGCTGCTATATATAAGAGAGCAAAACAAAAGCTGCACAATAAAGCACACAAAGCAGAGATTTGGATTTGGATTTCAAAACTAAATCATCAGTGCACAGATAGCCATTAAGATCAATTATCTGATTCTGTGTTGATTTTTTATGAAATAGCCAGCTCTGGCCAAATCCCTTCTCAGACACCTTCATCACAAATCCCAATTAGTGAGAAATTTAATGGCCTAATGAGAACGAGAATAAGATTTGGAAATGAAGCTATTAAGGGACATATGCAAGACTTACCTGTCTAACACAATTCATGATTGAAATGCTCTCTCCTCCCTCCAATTCTGCTTCTTCGAGAGCTGAGGAAGATCTCCATTCTTGACTGAGCTGAATAACTTAGTGACTATTTTCTGATGAAATCCTTTCAGGCTCTGCAAAGTTTTGTTTATGTTTATATTACCATTTATGGTAAAAGTTTTGCCTTAAAACACCAAAACTGGACCTTTGAGTTGATGTGTGGGACACACCTGTGAGATATGGACTCAAGCTGGAACAAGAATTGTGTACAAGTTTTATAAATCTCAGTGGAATTTAAATCTCAGGCTCAGCTGTTAATGAGATGAGATGTTCTTGCTGTGTTTTGAAAGACAGAACTGAAAATGCCTTAGTTGGTTTTTTTTTAAATAACTTACGTCTCCAACATGTGGATATGGAATGTTAGACATGGGGAGATATGCCTCCCTCACATCCCAGGGTAAGGCTTTATGATAAACCACTATGCTTATAATTTCCTAATTCCTTCTGTCCAGTTATAAACCCCTTCCATGGGGACCACATTTTGAGCCATACAAAAATCTAGGTAAAGTGATTTAGTTTGAGAAACTGGACTGTGACTGAGAGACACCTAAAAAGCCAAAGTATGTAATTGTCCTGGTTTCAGCTGGGATAGAGTTAACTGTCTTCCTAGTAGCTGGTACAGTGCTATGTTTTGAGTTCAGTATGCGAAGAATGTTGATAACACTGATGTTTTCAGTTGTTACTAAGTAGAGTTTAGACTAAAGTCAAGGATTTTTCAGTTTCTCATGCCCAGCCAGCGAGAAAGCTGGAGGGGCACAAGAAGTTGGCACAGGACACAGCCAGGGTAGCTGACCCAAACTGGCCAACGGGGTATTCCATACCATGTGACGTCACATCTAGTATATAAATTGGGAGGAGTGGGGGTGGGGAATCGCCGCTCGGGGGACTGGCTGGGTGTCGGTCGGCGGGTGGTGAGCAATTGCACTGCACATCATTTGTACGTTCCAATCCTTTTATTATTGCTGTTGTCATTTTATTAGTGTTATCATTATCATTATTAGTTTTTTCTTTTTCTGTTCTATTAAACCGTTCTTATCTCAACCCGTGGGTTTTGCTTCTTTTCCTGATTTTCTCCCCCATCCCACTGGGGGGAGGGGGGGGGGAGTGAGAGAGCAGCTGTGTGGTGCTTAGTTGCTGGCTGGGGTTAAACCACAACAGTAATAATGTGAACTTTGAGCACTGAGTACCTTGCTTGACTCCAAGTTTCATTTATCCTTCTTTGAATGACTATTTAATTATTGATATACAGCTCAGCAGAGTACCATAGGATAACTTTTGTCCTTCGTGGACCCACAGAAATTTAGTCCTTTTCTGTTCTATAAAATATTGGTTTCTGGAGCAGAAATTTGTTCTTATTGTTCCTGTAAGTCTTCTTGCAAACCAATGATTCTGAAACAGTGGTGTTACTGAAAAAATATTCTAGGGAGTATTTTTACTGTATAATACACTGTATTTAAAGTTGACATAAAATGAAATTAAAATCTTGTGTTTACTGTTGTGATAAAGGTAGATACATAAACTCAATTTTATAGCAATAAATACGCATGGGTTTCCTAAAAAAAAAAAAGAGCTAATTAACTTCTTGGACACTTGGAATAATTCTCATCAATTTTACAGGTTTTCTCTCTACCTTCTATGTTTCGAAAAAGAAGCTGAAACTTTAAAAAGAAGCTGAGACTTTGAAATTGACAAAAGTAAGAAAGTTTCTTGAAATATGCTCCTTTTCTAATATACAGTGACCCTCAATGACTTCATGAATGCAATATCACTACAACTTAATAATGCTGCTAAATATGTTTTTAATGTTATACCTTAAAAAATGGAACTGCATAGAACAGTATTAGTGCCACATAGTTCAGCTGAAATCACTTCAAATTATATTGACATTTAATTAATTATAAGTTATTCTTAGAATATGAAATAATTATGTAGTTCAAAATACTTAATTTATATAGTACTTGAATAAGAAAACTCCTTCCCCATCCTTTTCAAACGAAGAGTGCTGCAAATAACAAGCATCTGTAAGAAAGATCCCAATAATAAAAAATGCTGTATTTTGAGATTAAAAGTTTAAAAAAAAAATCAGAAGGAATTAGTTTTTTATCAGGGAACTGTAGATCACTTTGTACATTTCTCTTATTGTACCTATTGACAGTAATAAGTCAAAATTCGAGTGTTACACATCAAGAAATGTTAGTGTGTCAATTCTTAGAGATTAAAAAGGTCTTATCATGATCTATCTAACTGACTGTACAAACTTTTGGAATTAAATGACCAAAAGTTGGGTTTTTTACAAAGGAAAACTTTCAAACCTCCTATAAGCAAGCCTCAGCAAATGAAAATATTAATTTCTGATCTTCTGACTTCCCTCCCTGTTTTTGTATACGGTATATCTAAGATGAAGAACACTTGGCAAGACAGTCATTTGTGGTGGGATTGCAGCAGATAGGTAAGATCAAAGATTAAAAGATTTCTCCAGCACCACTGTCCATAATTTACCAGGTCACCCTAGGATAGTCACAAACTTTGGATGTTTAAGTTGTGCTATGTTCAGAAGATAAAGGAGTAGTGATTTTTAAAAGATAGCTTAGGGCCAAAGTATTAACTATGTTGGTCAACTTGTCTATCAGCTTTGCAGATCTGTACACTGGACTCAGGCTTCCCCCTGTTTTGTTTTACTTTTCTCACAGTTAGCAGCTGGCTACTAGTTTAGTGTGGATTACGTGGGCTGTGCCGCCCTGACAACGACAATGGAAGGGTTCCTCAGTAAGGAAAAAGAGTGGAATAGCCCTCGCCTGTACGCAGTATGGTACAAGTACTGGACCCCTTTGCACACATCAAACAAACATGCAGATACTATGCTTAAAATCCAGCTATCGAGCACAGTAGACTTAATGTGTGTTCTTTGAACGTCCTTCAGTATCTGTATCAGTGAATAAACCATGGGACTTGTAAGACCTGAAAGCCTGTAATGGCCTGCTATATATAGGTCAAAGAAACTACTGAACGTGTCGTGGTAATTGTAATAGGTTCCCTTCATAGGAAAATGCAAATGTTTGCATTCTTTGCTAAGGACTTTTTGCATACACACTGCTCTATGTTGGTTTGTGATAGCTTACTTGCTTCAAGAGGTGTTGAAAGGAAACGAGCTGATCTGAGTAAGGATCACCTCAACAAATAGCCAAACAGAGCACCCACACTTTTAACCACAGTTTTTTGATTGCACAGAGAGAGTTTGCACATGAAGGCACTGTTGTGCTTCTGTCCCACAGGACAGAAGGAAACGAGGGGAGAGATACTCAGTGACACGGAGTCAGCTGCCCGGGAGCCCAGGGCTGGTGACCAGCAGAAGAAAAGGCATTAAATGAGGTCTGCTTAGCAGCTTAGGAGACCTGGCAAGCACAGGTAAGAGTATTTGCATGTCCATATCTGTTCCTTTGAATCAATATACCAAAGAATTAAGTATGCTTTGGCCAAATAAATCAGACTTTACATTTGGCTTATTGCAGACTGGTGTTGCCAGCCGATATTTAAAAGGAAGTACTAGCAGTTCGCTAGCTCATGAGGTCTGCTGGTGTCCTGTCTGTTACTTAGGGGGAAGTCAGCTGAAGACGTATCCAGGGATCAGTCTGATCCCTCAACGGCGCCTCCAATGCAAATAGAATTTCAGTATGAGTGTTCCAAACGAAGCTTGAGAAAGGCTCAGTACACAACCTGTGAACCGCACAAGCAGAATGTTACAGCAGCAAATCCTATAAACCTGCTGTGCACACAAAACTGGCTGTCACCACCTCTCCACATGCTACGTGGGGATAGGATTTGGGCACTCATTTCTACCTGTAGCTCAGGAACCTGCATGCGATTGCACTGTGTCGTTTATTGGCATTTGAAACACCCATTTGCAGTTCCCAAACAGCCTTGAAAGTAGTTAAGAATAACTGTGAATATGGCACGTAAAAGCACTCTGAAAAGACTGATCTTTTTTTATGAACCCCAAAATATGCTACAGATTAAAGGTAGACTTGGGAGAAAAGACAGCACAAAGGAAGGTAGATAACACTGTGTAACCCTATGCTCTGAAGTTGTGTAGAATTTTCTTTCGATTTATGCTAACTAAGTAATTAGTTAGATAGCCCAGTAAGACCAAACATTACAAAATGCTTGGAAAATTAATGGATTTGGGAATGAGCATAAGAAATACACAGCAAAATTTTTTTGTTCCTTTTTTTCTGTAGGAACAAAAGCATTTTGGAAAAATTCAATTTTTACTTTTCAAAATTATGATAAGCCATTTTGCAAGTATAGAATAGTATAAGAACTACAGACAATGTACAGACAATAATTCTTATATGCCACTTTTCATTTTCTTTAGTGAAAGCCTGTTTAGGTAAACTCACACTTGTTTCTTAATTTAACAGCAAACATCAAAAGAGACTGATTATTTTTAAGTAAGGTGAAATATGAAGCCTTCTTTATTTCAAATTAGAATAATTCCATTTTTAGTGTTTAATTTTTGTCTGCTACTAAAAATAAAACACATATTACTTTTTAATGAAACCACTTTCAATTTATCAGCAACGTTTCTGCATGCAATTAGTATTGCTGCAACTAGTTGATCACTATAATATATAGGAATTGAATTATATTATATTCTGTTACAGTCAAGTTGTATTTCTCTTCCAGAGGTTACAATATAGTCCAGTCAATTTTATGACTCAGTCATCTTCTTATGTTTATGTCAGTTAGTATTTATTTGACATGTTTCTACCTTCTTACTGTCAAGGTTAAAGTTGTTCAGCTAACCTTTCTGTAGGTATTTCAAATTGCAGAATTCAGAAACACTTCATCCAAATAAAAAGAGCCCATAGTCCCGTATAAGGTCAACGGAGGAAATAGATACCCCATGATAACCATTCCCTCAGAAAGCCTGAACTCAGCTTACAAAAAAGCCCTGCTTCTACCCAGTTTGTGTGTTATGCTTGGAATAAGCCTTATCGTTTTGAGCAGCATACAGACTGAATCTCAGAGAAAGTCAAAGCATTCCAAGTTGGCTTGTTTTAACCGCACATCAATTAACACCTTAGCTATGCAAACATATAATGGATAACTTATTAATTTTAATAATTGATGACTGAAATACAAATTTTTTTTCATTCTTTTTATGAGTTAGTTCCATTGTTTTAAAGTTAAAACACTAAAAAGCCTCACAAGGCTCTTATTGTATTAATTTGCTAGGGAAAATCTGTAGAAGTAGGTCTAATGAAATTATTTGGCTTGTCCTTTGGCCTGAAAGAAACAATGTGACATTAATTTTCATAGTGATTGTTCTCTCCTGAATTCACCTGTGTTTAAACGTGCCTCTGGGGCTTCTGAGAATGGGCCAATACCCTATTTAATGAAGTAACTGGTGTCTGCACCTAGGATGAAATTTACCTCTAGGCAGAGTCAGCCAAAGGTCTCTCTACTGTTTAAATGGAATTAAGAGTTTATTCTGACCCTCTGCACTGTATTAATCTTACCTTGGAGAAAAACCTCTACGCTGCCTCCACATTTCAAAAGCGGAATATATATTTTACTAAAAAAGCCCCAGGTGAACTTCTTTAAGATTGTATTTCAGGATTTTGATTTCCTTTTCAGATTAAAATAATTGATCAAGCTAAATGAAATGAAAACGATCAGAAAACTTTTTTCTGTCTTGCAAAATATGCATTCAGTTAAGTTAAAACAGATCAAAATAGTCATGTGAGTCATGTTTGTCAGTATCTAGTAACAGCTGCTCCATTGAATGAGTGTCCAGTGTTAACTGTACATAAGAATAAATAAATTAACATCAGATAGCACCTTATTTTCTCTGTTGAATGCCCCTGTATTCATATGTTATACTCATAAAAAACGTCCTTCATGGATGTATTTATGTCTATCAGATGCCCTTTAAACTGCATAGTAAGGAAAAAAACAAAAAAAAGTCACTTTTCCAGTCTATGATAGAGGATTTCAAGTGATGGCTCCCTTCCACGCTGCTGAGACCTGCCAAAGTGACAACTGATAAAGAATAGCAATGGATATTAATTGCATTTGCATTTGTTTGGTTTGTCTCAGTTTTCTAATGTGTGAGGGCCTTTGCTTACTGTGTTTAACAGTCCACCAAAAGCTGTGCCATGGTACAGCTGTTTCAAAGTGTTTCCCTACGCAGCAGAGCTTTTCTTCTGCAGCCAAATGAACAGGTCATCTTGGCTGTGGCCAACTTCGTGTTTGGCTGCTTGCTTGGCCCCTGGGTGAGGCATACACTTTCCATTAAATTCCACTGAGAGAACAGAAGGCATAAACCCCTCTTTTTTCCCCTTCATGCACAGCAGCCTAGCTGAGGGCATGATACAGCTCACTCAGCCATGTACACTCCAGCCTAGCATGGAATTGTCTCAGCTTGATGCCATTTCTTTGCACTGGTAAATAAAAAGCCATATTGAGCCTATAGCTTGAAAAACATAGCTGCATATCTAGAAATACATTCAAATCCAATATAAATTATATATTTTATTAAAACAGGCTTATAAAAAGTTCCTATAGCTGACAGAAAAGATAATCAGTACAGGCAAAACATTGCATACTTGCTTAAATAAAATTTTAATGACTTTCAACAGTATTTACAGTGCTACAGAGTAAAACTAGGAGTTAGTTTTGTGGCTTGGTCCAAAACCAGCCTCTGAATAATGGACTGCGAAAGCCATGAGCCATTATATTATGTTTCATGTAACCATAAGGAAACAGGGAGAAAAAATTGGAGGTTAGGGGCTGGAAAGAAAGGAGAATCTGGAAGAAAATTATTTTACCATGAACTAGAGTAAGAGTCCTTTGCAAAGCAAATAGTGTTGCTGTTGAGGTAATTGGCACACTTGCATTCAGTATTTATATTTAAGCAAGCTGCTTGAGATAGGCATCCTAAGAGGTAAAGAAATACAGAAAAAGTGAATAAAAGGAATAGGTTTCCTTTGTGTCGTGAGTGTACAACATTAAGGACATTGCAACTTTTTAGCCATTGGAGTAAATTTATTTAGCAAAATGGAGAGCAAGCGAAAATAAGCGTGGAAAAAAACATGGCTTAAAGATTTGTTAGTCTTAGAAATGTCGTAACTTTGAAATGTACATACATGAGCATGAAAAAAAGGATGATAAGCAGAACTTTAAAGGGAACTTTAAAGTGAACTACAGTGGGTGTAAGCAATCAGCTATCATGAAAAGTTCTTTGGTGGCTTCAGAGATAAGTATGAGAAAATCATGTACATTGTCTTTTATGTACTGAAACATTTCATCACGTAACATATAATGGGTATCTGGAGTGACAAAGTGTTAGATAGCAGCTGAAAACGAGCTGACCCTTGAACTAAAAGGCAGTTTAGTCATCATATCTTGCTGCCTGAGCTTGTACAAGCATTTTTATTATGATATGGACTGAAAATTCTTGTTTGCTTGTTTGTTTGTTTTCTCAACAAGAAACAGTGTGAAAAAATAGGGTAGAAGCAATGCCAAGTGCACAGGCTGATCAGTTCTTGTAGTCACATCTCATGTGGTTTCCAGGATTAGCTATACTTGCAGAGTATGAAAGGCTACTAAGTGCCACTAGATCATAGCACAACTCAGGGTGCCAGCTACCATAACACTGTAAAATAAAATAGTATTACTTGTCACACTGTTTTTGAAATGATTTCTTTGGAATCAGTAGAAAAACAGTGCCTTTAATGGGAGCAGGATTAAATCTTACTGTAGTAGTTTTCATGACTAGTCCCATGCATTACTTATTTGAGAAGACGGGTGACATTGAGAAGATTGTGAAATGCTGAGATTGTTGGAGTAGACAAGTATCATGTCTAGGACCTGTCTAGTAAGTCATTTTCAGGAAGTGCTCCCCCATTGAAATTCTCTAAGAATGAAATCCAAAGTAACCATTTTAGCCCATTTTTCTGTTTAGCTTGGTGACAGAGCCAGTATCATTAAGACAGAGTATAAACTGAGTTTCTCTACATCCAACTATGGAGAGAAAACAGGTCAAATTTTCCTTTTTTACATGAACGTAAATTGAAAAATGACACAGAAATAAAAGGAATCATGGAAATGTAAAATGTGTGTAAGGGAGAGGAGAATTAAAGTATTTAACCTTGATAAGGCGCAGTTGCTTCTGCATCTCCCCAGTCTACAAATTGAACACCTGCTGTATAACCAATTAAAAAGCCACACTATGCTCTCCATTTTTTTTTCTGCTAGATGCCTCCTGGATATTTGTCTTCCTGAAGTTTTGCCATGCCACCTGTTACCTGAATGTTCAAGTGCATCTTTCATGTCGATGACAGTAACTTGCTGTAGGAGTAAGCAGTCTCAGTTTTCAAGATTGTACAAGTATTTGACTTGGTTCAGTCTCAGGAAAAGGTATGACGAAAACATCTTTGTGCCTCTCCTCTTTCTCCATTCAAGAAATGGGAATCATAAAACCACTAGGAATTTTCCCTGTGTTCTGTAAATATTCCAAACATTTTCTTCTGGTACGTCTTGCTATCTAATAAAAATAAATCTGTTTTATGTATGTATATATATATGAAAATAAAATACAGATACATGTTCTGGATATGTTTTTTCTTGGGTTTGGAAAACCTTGTTTATTTATTCTTCATTTCTATTTTAATAGCAAGCAAATTATTTAATTGCCTAATTTCATAATGTATTTTCATTTGCTAAATACTGTGTTCATGTTCTATTGCAGGCTTATTGCACAACCTGTCCTGTAGAAAGCCCTATATAGACAGCAGCTGTAATGTTATTTTATTTCTGTTCTTCTGCAAGATTTTCATTTTGTTAATATAAGTGTGAGAGTTTATTTAAAAAAAAAAAAATTCCTGGATATTTTTTGTTCTTTATGGACAACACTGGGTAAAATCTTACAACTCCTTGATAAGAATAATAAAAATCCACAGGGAATTTTCTCCCCCTGAGATCTGCCAAAATCTAAACAGATTCTGTTTATAACGAATGACATTTTCATCTTTGTTAGACTAGTAGAACCCCACAGATTTTTGGAAGAGTTGCACAAGTGTAAGAAACTGGAGGATTGGTGGGTTGTTTTTCTATGTTACTCCAACAAAGATTTCCCTTGTCTTTTTATTTTCTGGTTAGCTCTGCTGTTGTATAAATGAACTGTATTTGTATAAGAGCCTGTCTGAGTCTCTGAATCAATTTTTTTTACAATCATTCCTCTGCTACTGTAGAGAAAAACACTCAGGTTGCCCAATTTGAAAAATACTTGTTCACATCTTAAATTGAATAACACACACACAGAGGTATGTGTTAAATATTGTTCTGTGCAAAGCATTAGCAAAACTGTTTTATGGAAACTGCTTCCTTTTATGGAAAAACAGGAAGATACACTGTTTTAAGACTGAAAATTTTAAAGTGTTGCTGTGAAAAATGGCTGTTTCTTAATCTATGTGGGTTTATATACTTGGGCTACATACAATCTCTTTATAATAGCAGTATGTTAAATTAAATAGATATCCTTTATAACTGTGGTGAGGAATGCACACATGAAAAGAGATTAAAATTTTCAACTAGTTAGTTACATTATTATTTACTCACGCTCCTTTCTCACAGCCCTTTCTGCCATTCAGTCATTTAAGGATGATGCGATATATCTATTGTTTACTCTTCAGAGTGAGAATAATACATCAATGACATTTGTGTTCTGAACCAACTGTTCTACTTATCCAAATCTTCTATCAAAATGTATAGAGAACCAATATATTTCAATTTCCTGCAGAAACATTTCCCTGCATCTGAAGGCTGTTTATTTGGTACCAACTGAGAAATTACATGTTCATTTTTGTACTACATCTCTTCATCTCAAACCCAGAAAAGCTCAGACAGTGCTTCACTCAGTTGCATTCTCTAAACTGATGCCAGTCGTCTTCAATGTGTTTTCTTTTCCAAAAGAAAACATTCAGTCCAGATGTCCCAGTTTTGGGGGGGTGAGGGTGGGGGTTGGCTGCCTTTGTCTGAATGTGCATCTGTTTCCCAGGAGCAATGTCTGAGAGCATGTCTATTCAGTGGTACATCAAACCGTGTTGTGTCCATTCACAATGAACAAACATATTTGCTAGATTCATTCTGCATCTTGGTCTTTTAGCAGTGATGGACTGAACCGTGATAGCATTTAAACTGGGAATCATCAAATGAACCTTAACTTTATTAAGAAAAAAATGTACTTGTTACACAGCACCTCACTAAATTAAATGCCAAACTGCAAATGAACAGTGTTCCCATTTCAGTCACGTGATTTCTCCCTAGCATGAGTGCATAGCATCCATGCAAAATACTTGCCCTATCATGGAGCTTTCAAAAAATATTTGATGTATTTTGTTCTACTTTTTATTCTGATTTAATATCGGTAAGAATGGAGGAATGGTAGTATAGTTTAAGCAGCCAGATACCTATGTTCCATTATTGGCAAAGAGGCCACAAACTGATAAACACTGCCCTGGGCTACTGTAATTAATTTTCAAGGTGAATTGCAATATGCTGTGATTATCCTTTGGTGATGCATTTGAGAGAGAATGGTAGTCCTTGGGCCAGCTGGCCTGTGTACACACTTGTTGGGGAGAGCAGCCTGGAGCCAGCTAGCTTTCATAATTCTTGGGCTGGGACTTCTGTGGGGCCTTTCTGGCTCTTGGACACTGCATTTTCTCTGAGTGGAGGTTGCGGGTTTTTTTCAGTTCAAAGTTCACTGGATGATTAGAAGGCAGTGTCACAGCCCTAACCCTAGTGCTTTGATAGCCTGAGCATGCAAGTATGCGCTTCACTTTTGCATGTGAGTGTGTAGTAGCAGGGGAGGCTGCAAGGATGTGTTGATGTGGAGGTTTGTTGAACTTACTGCTGGAAGGGTATTCCAGACAGAGGGAGCCTGAACAATTTTATGCTGTGCTTATCCATACTGTTTCTCTGGATCCTAGTGAGAAGTCTTGGAGAAGGCAGAAGGAAGCCATTCACATTGTACAGGTGATCAGGAGCCTGATGTCCTGTTACAAAATAGGAAGGAAGCCAAACTATCACTATAAACGCGTAAGGGTAGGTAATAAAGTAACAGAAGTGTTAATGTTTTGCTTGGTTTCTGCTCCATAAAAATCTATGCTATACATTTCTTTCTGGACAGTTCTCTTTAAACTAAAAAGGCATTATATTTTATTTAATATAAGACAGGATAAGGTTCTTGGGACTACATTTAAATCTGTAAAGTGACCCAGAATATGTGCCCTGTCATTTAACTAACTCTTACTACTGTAGGAGATCTATCATTTCTGAAAGGTCTTTATGCACCTCTCTAAGAGCTTAAGCTTTGTGTCCTTTCAGGGTAGAGTCATAGCAGTTCTCTAGGAAAAGATGAAACAAAAATTTAACAAAATGTAGGCAGTTTTGGTACTGCTTGAAGTGAAATTCTTCTCAGCCAGACTCACAAAGGTGAATTCAGAACTGCCATCATTCACTGGGATTTTCACCACCTCTCACAAAAAACAACGAAGCGCCCAAAAATAGTTACAGAAAGAATAATTGCCAAAAATCATAGAATACTGTATGAAGTTTGCCCATGGCGATAAGAAAGGGTTTTTCCAGAGTATGTGCTGCACTCCTAAATAATAACTAAGAATAGAAAGCTTCACTTGTGTAAGTAAAATTGAAGTAAAAATGCTGGGGAATTACTGCAGCCCTGTCTGCTTTGACAATTAACTGTGTAATAAGGACATCTTCTTGAAATACATTCAGCAAATCCAGATAAAGATTTATTTGCCAAGACAGCAAGAGTTAGGTCTTAAAAACACAACCACCCAGATCCCTTTGGTTAGCAGCAGTAAAAACTATGCATATGCATGACTACTACATGCAAATATTTACTGCATATTCCTCTCTCAGGTATCCCTGCTTTTCATCTTCCATGGATGACTCAAACTCCCCAAAGTTTTCTCATAGATTATCCTAATTTCTTAATGCAATTCTTGCAATGCTTGTCTGAAGTTATTTGCAATCATGACTGTACTTTCAAAAATTAATAAATGCATGACAGAAAAACACAGGCAAAAAATAAACATTAACTAAAGAAATGTAGCATTTAGCATTAATTTTCACTGACTAATGAATTTTACTTTTGCAGTTACCTACAAGACATGTATAAGAATCACATTCAATAGCCATCCTAGATAACAGTGGGCCCTAAGTGGAGCAGACAGCAATGACAGTTTCCTAGAAGAGCTTCTAAAGTTTCTGAGAAGTCATTGTAAACTTCTTCTGCCTGTAATTTAATCTTGCAAATATATGAGGCAAGACCTACAAACGCCAATCCATGTTGCATTTCATTTTAAGATATATACCAAAGCCGTTAAAATCTGTAAAATAAGGAAGTCTGAAATTAGATTAGATCAAAAGCACAGCCTCATGAAATTCTGTTTCCAGATATATTAAAATGATGCAAAGTTATCTTTCTTCATTGTACCTCTGCTCATTCACAGGCATAAACAGATATAAAAACTTCCTAAGATTGCTTTCAAAAATCTACAAATAGAAAAATGCAAAGCTAGGACACAAAGTTACTATTTTTATCTTATATCAGTCACTTTACCCATTTCTGACTTGATATTTTTGATGAAAATTCTAAGCGGCTCTTAAATGCTAGCTTCAGTGACATTATTAAATGTGTAGGTGGACTAACCCTATCTCTGAAGAATAGGAAATCATCAAGAAATAATGGGAACTATAAGAAATAGCATTTTCCTGAGCAAAACATAATTCTTCATAGTAAAAGAAAAGTTATTTAAATTATGACATCACTAGTTGATACCAACAGAGAAAAAAATGACAGATTGAGTGTTAATAACTATGCTTTGTTTCTCTTTATCAAAGAAGATGATAAAACACATTAACCACATATTATTTCCATGGTTCAGACACAAAATGTGAGGGAATTTATGGGGCAGAAAATTATGCAGTAAAATATTCTTAGAATTGTTGCTTTCTGCCTCCTGTGCTCAAATCTGGTGCCAAGTATTAGCTTTAAAAATCAATTAGGCTTGGAAACAGGCTCCCATTGCCTTGTAGTTGATTTCTACAAGTTTCTTTTCAAATTAGTAGTGTTGTTCTTACATCTATTCCTTTTAATGTTTTTGTTGTGCTGTTTTCTCATGGTTCCAGGGCTACCTGGCACCTTGATCACACTCCCAGCCTCTCTTATAAGTTTTCTTTCCAAGCTGTGAGCCCAAAATGACCTCCACCAGAAATAATTTTTCATTCTGCGTTTACTCCATGTTGCCAGAAACACAATTTCTAGCAATTGTTTTCCTTCCAGTGTTTCCACTTGGGTTTGGCTGCTTGTCTGTCATTGATCTTCTGAGAGAGAGGAGGAAGAGATCTCAGAAATGGGCCTTAATTATATAAGCATACCCTTTTTCACCAGCGTGACAATTTTGGGCCAGCTAGAGATAACAGTTTCATGTATTGATAGTTGATGAAACAGCATTTGCCTTGTGGTGTCTTTAAGTAGCATAACTGTACCAAATAAGCCCAGAGAGCAGGCAGTAGACCCAACCCTTCTTCATGCCTATACTGGAAAGCACTGGGCAGAGAGCCAACAATATGATAGGAGAAAATGGTAATATCGGAACAATGTTTATATTTCTTTGCCAGGATTTAGGTTAAATATTCTCTCTAAAGTGTACAAAAATAGCTCTTCATTGAATTTATAAGGTTCAAAATAAAAGTTGAGCTGATTTCCTTACGGTCTGTTTTTGCTGCTCACAAAGACCTGGAGTCACTAAGAGCTGGGTTAGATGGCAGAGTGGAAGAGCTAGAAGGACAACATTATGACAGCATTAAAAACATCTTCTCCTACCTATGGGACTCGCTGGTTGCTGGTATCACCATAAAAAGTACTGAGGAAAAGGTTGTAATTCATTGATGTTGTTGTAATTCAAGACAATATGGCAGGGGAAGTTCCCACCTCCCAAGAACTGCTATCATTACCACCTGGAAGAGGCAGCAAGGGTTGCAGTGTTATTTTTGGGGGAAAAAAAAGCAATTCTGTGTGGAAGTTAAGTCTTTGGCTTTTAAGTCCATAAGTAACTTCTGCAGCTGTGGAAACAACTGCAGTCCCCAAATAGTGCAGAAACAGCAATTTTTGTTTTGGTCTATTGCTCCACAATGTTTGGGAGAACGCTGGAGGCCCAGGCGGACCAGAAGTTTTTTATACATTTTAAGCTATTCAGTCCCCAGCTTTATTACGGTTCAAATAAGACAGAGCTATAATTATGGCAGTGACATATCAGAAATACCTTATTGGTCACCCATGAACGCAGGAATTCAATCTGTCCGTTGCAGATTGCACTCCCCACTTATTGCAAGTAAATAATTGCTTCCTCTTCTCCACTCCGATTCTCTAACATGTGCTGAGATTCAGCCTTTTCTTGTTGTCCTGGTTTCAGCTGGGATAGAGTTAACTGTCTTCCTAGTAGCTGGTACAGTGCTATGTTTTGAGTTCAGTATGCGAAGAATGTTGATAACACTGATGTTTTCAGTTGTTGCTCAGTAGTGTTTAGACTAATGTCAAGGATTTTTCAGCTTCTCATGCCCAGCCAGTGAGAAAGCTGGAGGGGCACAAGAAGTTGGCACAGGACACAGCCAGGGCACCTGACCCAAACTGGCCAACGGGGTATTCCATACCATGTGATGTCCCATCCAGTATAGGAACGGGGAAGTGGGGGGGGCAGGGATTCGCCGCTCGGGGACTGGCTGGGTGTCGGTCGGCGGGTGGTGAGCGATTGCACTGCGCATCATTTGTACATTCCAATCCTTTCATTATTGCTGTTGTCATTTTATTAGTGTTATCATTATCATTATTAGTTTCTTCTTTTCTGTTCTATTAAACCGTTCTTATCTCAACCCACGGGTTTTACTTCTTTTCCAGATTTTCTCCCCCATCCCACTGGGTGGGGGGGGGAGCGAGTGAGCGGCTGCGTGGTGTTTAGTTGCTGGCTGGGGTTAAACCACGACACTTGTAATTCTTCATTTCCTTCACTAAATGCCATTCAAATGTAGTACAGTAGAACATGCATATATGTGGAAGAAGTTGTTCTCAAATTGCTATATTCACCAAGGGAAAATGTCCACCATAAAACTGCTCTGCAGGTTACTTTATTTGTAATATTTCTCCCTGGAAACATAGTGCCCCAAGACACTGAGGCAGCGGGAAGTAATGAAATGTATTTTTCATATTCTTACTTTTCATTTCAATGTATCAAGCAGCTCTTTAAACTACTAGTCTAAACTATTATGTCTTATTTTAGAAAGCCTTTATAATAATTGTGAATAATTAGAACCCAAAGTGCTTGCTATTTGTGAATGAAAATAAATGCTTAGCCCTTCTTGCAGAAGCCGTTTAAAACATTATTTTTAAAAAGCCATCAATTTTGTTTCATACTACTGGTTTCTTTTATTTTGCTAGAAATAAAGATATTCCCATAATTCCAAATTGTTAAATGCTTGAAACTACTACTGTGGTAGAGGTGGTGTTATGCAAAAAGATTGTATGTCTGAAAGAATGGGAATATCATTTTTCAACTTCACATTTTATTCTTGTTAATGGCTGAGCAGAAAAATGACGGCCCTGGTATGACAGTTCCATTCAACCCTTAGCCCCTACGATCTGTATACTTATGGGCATTTGTAATGTCTTGGGATGCAAGAAGTTCCAAAGCTCATAGCCAAAAGTATTAAAAAAAAAAAAGACAAAGGCAATAAAATGCTAAAGTGAAAATAGTCTTTAACAGGAAGGTCATCAGGAGACAAATTATCCATTGCTAATTAAATAAATGTATGGAGATGTCAAAGAATAGGTTTAAATGTGCTGTAGGCATCGCTCGCCAAATAAGCACAGACACCGTCACATCTGTTGGAAAGTGACTTGACTCTGATCTACCACACTCAAGAATACGCCAGCAGGCAAAGTTATAAAGCTTCCAGCAACATCTGCTGCATGCTATTAAAATCCTAGCATTTGCTTTCTGTCCTTAGCTTCAGAGCTGTGAGTTCTGGAAGCAGGCTTTCCCACACAGAGAACCTGGAGGGCTTTTCTAACTTTTAAGTGGCCATTTGTTATGGGGCAGTTAAACAACTGACATAATGACCCAACACCTTGCTTTTATGAAGTAAAATTTTGAATATTTAGATTTTTCCAGATGATTCTAGTAGCCTGTACTAGCACAGCACTAACAATTCAGAGCTTCTAGCAAAAAAGAAAAGCATTACATCATGGTAGTGAGAGACCAACATACACCAAACAGGGTGTTTGAGTGAGTCCCTTGAGTAAAGGTGTGTTGCCTAAGAAGGAAATGCTGAATCATAGAATGATTTGGGTTGGAAGGGACCTTAAAGATCATGTACTTCCAACCCCCCTGCCATGGGCAAGGACACCTTCCACTAGACCATGTTCCTCAAAGCCCCATCCCGCCTGGCCTTGAACACTTCCAGGGATGGGGCGTCCGCAACTTCTCTGGGCAACCTGTTCCAGTGCCTCACCACCCTCACAGTGAAGAACTTCTTGCTCACATCTAATCTAAATCTACCCTCTTTCAGTTTAAAGCCATTACTCCTTGTCCAGTCACTACATGCCCTTGTAAAAAGTCCCTCTCCAGCTTTCCTGTAGGCCCCCTTTAGGTACTGGAAGGCTGCTATAAGGTCTCCCCAGAGCCTTCTCTTCTCCAGGCTGAACAACCCCAACTCTCTCAGCCTGTCTTCATAGGAGAGGTGCTCCAGCCCCCTGATCATCTTCGTGGTCCTCTTCTGGACTCACTCCAACAGGTCCATGTCCTTCTTATGTTCGGGGTTAATTTCTGAGATCCAGTCTCAGAGACTCTGTGTTGCTGCATGAGGTATCTGTCATTCAGATTGGGCTACACCCACTCCTAGAAACCACTGCCACCAAAGGTTACATTTACCAGCATTTTTAAAGAAAAATGGTACTACCTGCACTCCAGCGTACAATTTGCTTCTCATCGTCCGTATGAGGTAAATCAGTGCACAAAAATGAGACGGGACTCACTTCTGCTTTTTTCAATGTCTGGCCATAAACAATTTGGGGATATTTTGCTCTTCATCTTTTTTTAAGATGTGCTTTTTAGCATCATTTCTGTAATCATCACCTCTGCAAGAAAAAACAGACCATATGTATAGTAATAGGAAGCAATGTCTAAGTGCTTGGTGTTGCCAGGGCACGTCAGATATAGCAAATGAAGAGAACGCTGTGCTACACCTTATGCATCTGAACAGCGAAAATGTATCCTAGGGCATATAGATAAAATCCTTATCCACTCACTAAAATATCGTGGAATGTTTTTCATTGTTTTTTAATAGGGTTTTTTCCTCACTTGTTTTTACATTATTCCCAGTTCAAATGTTCCATTTGAAAGCAGACTCACGATATTTTAAACTTTCAGGTGAGGATTTTACTTCATTCATTTTTTAAAATTAAGGAGCTTAAAAACACATGTTCTAGCAGTTACAAATTTGTCTGCTCTGGACACAACAATTAAAAATAATTACAGTACCTTATGTCATTTAATATTATGTTTATACTTTTAAAAACCCCACAACTTTCCTTAGATTGATAAGTGTTGTCTTTATTATAATGAAAAATCACCTAAATTTCTTTTTATATTAATATAAATATATTTATTTTGAAATGAATGTTTTTCTGAGGCATAAAGAAATACAATATAAAGTTATAGAAAGGTTTGTAAGCTTTAATTCTAAACTTTTTATCATGATAAGACTAATGTTACTCACTATATACCTAAAATCAAGGCATATTGTAGGAAGATTCTGGTTTTCACAAATCCAACACAAATCCAATGTTAGTTACAACTCAGTTTAGCCAGTTTTACATGGGCAGGGAAATTGATGCTGACAACCAGATATTAGTGAGACAGAGCGAATATTTGCCAAACTGTCAGGGACCTTTAGGCCTTTTAGTCTTGAATTCATTAACCAAATAACAACTGCTCATTCTTTTATCATAATGATTGTGGCTTACATATCTACAAAGTTTTAAATAATCAATTATCAAAATGTCTTTTCAGTAAAACAATTCTGTGGTATATCTTGCAAATTTTATGAAAATAGGGTGCTTAGTGCTGAACTAGTACTTTTTTTAGCTACTTATTAGTAATGCTGAGTAATGTAACTGCGACCTCTCTTTACAGTGCAGCTTTTAAAGCCAAATATTCTACATAGTTATGTGAAACCTATGTATACCCAGGTACCAGCACAGTCCTCAAAGCTGTATGAAAACTAAATTAAATCATAGGTAATTCATTAGTAAGGAAACCCCCCCAAAATCCCTAAAATAAAATGGCATTTACTTAAGTATAAAACAACAAAAAATAGAGTGATAATCAGATAGCTAGCTATGTAATGTTTAGAGAAAGGCACAAAAATTAATTTTTTAACCTAAACCCAGTTAATGTTCTGAAATCTAGACTCAAAAACATATAAAAGCTAAGAATCTGCATTTAACCTCACTCATGTATTCCTCTTGTACAGAACTGGTATCTTGATGCCTTGCAACGAGTTATACAGATTCTGAAAATAAAAATGAGATTTGGGTTCACAAAGAAAGTAATTTTAAGATATCCAGTGGAAAACTATAGTGTGCAATAACAACATATACAATTTATATGATACCTACAGGGAAAATTTAAAGCTACTGTTTTGCATATTCCACATTTCTTTTCTTTAGGAAGTTTGTAGTTGACATATGATGAGATCGCTTCTACAGCAGAAATTTTGTTCCAAGAAAGTGTAAGAAAGATTATACTAGAGGAAAGAGTTATGAAGTAGTGTAGAAATGGTACAGTGGTAGAAATAAACTTGTCACTGTAAGACTTATGGTTCTAATTTTAGGAGAAGTTAAGGCTTGTAAAACCCAAATTAAAATAAGCATCTATGTCCAGTGCAGCGTTAGACATCTAAGTCCTCCAGACATAGAAAGGTAAACCAGAATCCCTCTTCATCAGCTGTTCCTTCAGGGTATCTTTCCCTTCAGCACATTGGCTCCTGTGAATGCCTTTGTTCTTCTGCATTATTAGGATGTCAAATGCCAAAAACCTGTTTGTGAATTACCGTGGGCATTTCTATGCCCATGATTCAATGTGACAGTGCCCAGTATTGCCATGCCTAAGTTCCACTGGTGACTCTAACACCTGCTTCTCACTTTTATTGGCTTGTTTGTTCATTCACATAGCTGCATGAAAATAATCCTAAATAATAGATATGGACATATATATAATTTGGTCTTGAAAAATCTTGAAGTAGTTGTGTATAAAGATTATCTTAGCTATATTATTTTCTGTCTTGAACAGAATTTTCTGGGTAGGTAGATAGGTTTCAAAGGAGCAAAAAAGAAACCTAAAAAACATGGTAATTTGTAGTTCAATTCTGTACTCTTAAGATGACAATTTTTGCTAAAGCCAAATAAGGGTGTTTTTTTTCTTCTCCAGATGTACCTTACTAAGTGGAGCTCTGAGGTAAAGAGATTTACTTTTATGGGGTGGTGAAGATGCACTCTACCTTCACTAATGGTCTGACAGTACTTTAACTAGACATTAAAAGCATAGTTGTAGTAAGAAACCTCTTTGCCTTTTATCATCCTAGTTATTTTATTTTTAAGGCACACAATAGTTTAGCTCTGCTAGTCTCCATAAAGAAAAGGAAAGAAAATAAAGAATAATAAAAAAAATATACACAGCTCTGTAAAAATACACAACAAAGAAAAAAATCAGCAATGCTAAAAATGAAAGTACACCTGGAGAAATTTCCAACAGTCAGTTCTACAAAAAATGAGAGTGTGCAAGTAATTTCTTAGAATTCTGATGGCTTTGTATTAAAAAAGAAGTTCTTTGTACCATACAACATTTATGCATTATGCTGCCTCACTGGGCCATTATCATGTACAAATGCTATTTTGAAAGCATATTTTGATAATGGACATTTTAAGGGATTTGCAAGTTGTTAAGATTATGGGTTATAATCACAGCTGGAATTACTTGTGCATTTGGAAGTAATTTGTCTATGTTCTAAAGTAGTCTCAGAGTAAGAATTGTTTTTTCTTTAAGCAATTTTAGACATTCATAGTATGAAATGTGAAGTGAAAATTAAAAAAATGGAATAGCTCACTCCCCCCTGCCCATAAATTATTGCCTTCTATATTTACTATTCATGAAATTTATTATATGCAAAACATGATGTCATGTTAAGTTGGGCAATTCTAATCTTTGAGAGTTAGAAGACAGTATAGATTTACAAGAGCAAGTGCTATATAAGTTGCATATAGATTTACTTTCAGTTAGGTATTGAACTGATATAAATTAAATATTTTAGCATTGATTTAGATAAGCTGGTTTGAAATCCTGTGTAGACATACTTAAGTGTATTTAAACATGATTTATACTTATTTAACATGCTGGTATTTATTTTTACAAATTTTAAGAAAACATTTAGAAACCTTGCCTTTTTTGTTAAACCAGTGTTAGACTATCACAAAGAGAATGCCTAACTGAAATAAGCAGGATGAGAAAGAGTAAGTTCTCACTTTTACCTCTGCTATTATTTTTCTGCAGGCAGCTTTCTATAAAGCAGCAAACTTGAGGTTACCTGGTAGTGAATATAGGCATGTACATGAAAAACAAGACAAAAATGTCCCATGACAGCTTATAAAACTTTAGAGCTGGTAAGGTTTTGGAAAACTCAAAGTCTAAAATTAATTTTTTCTAAAATTTCCTTAAATTAAGGCAATTTCTATCCTTCTTATGGAGTGATTTTTTTTTTTTTTGGATTCTTGTATGTAAGTTTTACTTGGGCACTTATTTACAGTTGACACTTAAGGGGAAATGGCAGCTAACTTGTTTCATTGCTTCAGAAACTTTCAGCCAGTGACAGTGTTACACTTGAAAATCACATAGAGAACATACTTATGTGTTATACTACTCATATTATTAGTACGGAACTACTTGCAGCATCCAGTTTAACTCCCAAGATGGATCACATTACCAGGTACTCCTCCATCTCAGAAATACAGCCTAGGTCTAAGACTGACAAATCAATTGGACTGTAATTTAATAAGGACTTCAGGACCTGAACCCATTAAGTTTGTTAAAAATGGAAATGTCTCATAACCTTGCTGTGACATTGTGAGGACTGAAGCAGTTACACATCACTGTAATCAAACTTTTTAGGTCCCTTTTTCTTCTGTCATTGAATTTTCAACTATCTCATTTTAGTGGATGGGACCTGCTGTAGCTATGTCAAGGGATTTTGAATAATGTCCAAATGGTATAATTTAAATGTCAAGAAGTACGAAATTCAGAACTAATGCTACTATTCCCCCAGACTTTTGCCAGCAAATGTCTCATGATAAATACATGTCATTCTTCAAAAATCATTGAGGTAAAGAATAGGATCATCTGGTTTCCAAGCTTCTGAGATTTGGGCATACATGTTAGGTAGGAAACTTCATTCTTTTGAAAACTTTTTCAATGTATGTGTTGAAAGAGTGCTTTAATACTTTTTCTTCTTTTTAATTTAAGAGAAATTATGTTTTCTTCAGTCTACAGGTTTGGAGAACACATTTTCTATTCATTCAGAGAATGAAATGGTACCTTAAAAAGCAAAGAAACTAATATAAAAATCATATCTAGAAGAAATATAGGAAGAGTGACTGATCACCTGGTTCACCTCTGCAAGAAAAAAGACCTTCTACTTCTGGCAACCTCTCCAATAATGTAAGTGCACTATTTTTATGAAAGACGTTGCTTTTTGAAAGGTGCTAACAATGGCAGGAAAATCACCTTAACAACATTCCATTTCAATATTGGGGGTACACAAGAAAACCCAATGCTTATTTTTTTGACATCATTCATGACTACCGCTTGGAGATCTATTTTCAGAGAACAGATTTGACAGCCTTTTCCCTTATTGCTATCTACAGTTTTGTGCATCCACTTTGATTTATGTTTACTGGTCATAATTTCTGGAATAGCATTGCACATGAACATATTACTAGGAACACACTGCTTTCACATTGCTTTTATCAAATGAACTAAATAATTTGTTAGTATTATTGTGTGCAGAACAATAGCAAGAACTAAATCTGGAAGTTATAAAAGGCAGGATTTTGGAAGAGATTGAAGACTGCAGAAATGACACAAAAAAATCAAGACCAAATTCTCCCGTCTCCCCTACTTATTCCTGCTAATTAGCCACTAGTATATACTGAGGTAGATTCTCTACCACTGGTGACTTTTCATCCATTTCAGGCAAGAAGACTCAACAAAGAACAACAAATACAGCAGCAGCTGAAGCACAGATATTGTGAAGGAAAAATAGAAGCAGAGTGGGAGAACAAATTAACCAAGCAACTGGCTGTCTTCAGTACCAAGTAGCCAACAGGGTTATCCCACTACTGCTTCTGTACTGCAACACCTTCTTGGTCATGCCTCTATTTTGGGTTGGCATTGAAGATATACTCTTACTCTACAGCCTTGGCACAATTGGACATCCTAAGAGAATGGCCAAATCATTCAGTTCTTAAAGAGGGCCAAAATGGAACATATCTACATGCATAAGTGTCCACCTATGATACCATTTAAAATTACATTTTAAAAAATCTAATTGCACATTATGTGTAGGACTAGGGCTACCATGAAATGAGAGGCCAAGGACAGGTGTGTCACATTTAAAATGGCTGACATAACTGGAGGCAGGCACTACAGTCTGGCCAGGCAATCGCTTTCCATTTTGAGGGTGCTCAGGCATTTTTGTGAAGTTAAAAAGTCAGAGTTTCCCAGTGTATGGGAAAAAGCATTTGAAACTTAAGTAGTGACAAAGAGAGAGAGAAAGAGAGCTCCATTAACGCAAACTTGCCTGTCAGTATGTTCACAGAGGAAACCGAGCATATAGGTGCAGGATACCTTTTGTTCAGGAAAGAAATGTCCCCAAAAATACTGGCCTTTCCTCTCTCCCACCCTCCTCATTTCCATCCATACTTAGCCCTTCACCCTCTTCCCTATGTCATTCTCACAAAACTATATTATTTTGGGGCACTGCAAACCAGAGCACTCAGCTGATCTAAATACCTTTGGATTAATTCTTTTTTTAAACAGGGATCATTTGAATTACATTTTATAGTACAATACCCTGAACAGTTTTATTAGGACAACTAATTTCTTCTCTAGTACAATTAGAGAAGCAATGATGGAACAGGTTGCCCAGAGTGGTGGTAGATACCCCATCCCTGAAAACATTCAAGGTCAGGCTGGATGGGACTCTGAGCTACCTGATCTAATTGAAGATGTCTCTGCTCATTGCAGGGGGGTTGGACTAGATGACCTTTAAAGGTCCCTTCCAATCCAAACTATTCTATGATTCTATGATGAAAAGCAGAATAGGGAGAGCAGGAAATTTCTAAGCTATCTTCATTGCTGAAGATTAAAAAGCTACATTTTTAGTACTTGCTATACTGTATGGCAGCTGGTGATGAAGAGGGAATTTTTAAATAGCTTCCAACATTAAACACATGCAGACAACTCTCAAGTACCCATGAACACCTGTGTATCAAACCTTAGAACTAATTGACCCAAATGAAGTAAACCACAACAGAGCAAAGTCAGTGCTGAAATGCATTATTTTTTAATTTTTCTACCAAATGGAGTAGAGTTTAAGAGATTCCTTTTTCTTAATACATGATAATGTACTTAATATCCCATATTTTGGAGCAGGTTTCTAAAGTTCATCTCTTTATTAGGAGAAATTATTAACAAAAATATGACATGCTCCAAATAATCAATTTTAATCTGCCTCCAATTAGTTTTTCTCTGGAACAACTTGTCATCATGTGAAGTAATTATAGTATGTTGGCATATAACTATGTTTTTAATTGACTATTTTATAAACACAAATCATATTATCCACTATCAAATTGGACAAATTTTCTTTCTGTGAAAGACAGTCTTTACATTAATCTAACAAATTGTAGTTAAATAGCTTTGTCTTTACAGAACTTAACTGTAGAATTGAGCTTAGGAGATTAAAAATATATATTTAAAATAGATGCCATCACTATTTGAATGTGTTTGTAATACAAAATTGGACAGACAGATTTGTTCTTAGTATACATATTTAATTCTTGATGACAAATTTGGTCGGTTTTTTTCTTGCTAAACTGGTGTGTTCATAGACCAATTTAATAATATTATTTTCCATTCACCCATGTAACCTGCCTAGGCAAATAATGCTGAAATGCCTGAATAATTCAACATTTTCAATCAGCTTGATTAACTTTTTTTTAAATAAAAAAAATTATTAAAAAAAAATATTCACACTGAGAACTATGCTGTTGATGCAAAAGATTGCAAGAAAGAATCCTTATGTATAATGGTAGTTACATGCAAGATAGTAGAGCAGAAGTCTAGTACAAGTAGTGTCGTGGTTTAACCCCAGCCAGCAACTAAGCCCCACGCAGCCACTCACTCATCTTCCTCACAGTGGGATGGGGGAGAGAATCAGAAGGGTAAAAGTGAGAAAACTTGTGGGTTGAAGATAGACAGTTTAATAGGGAAAGCAAAAGCTGTGCATGCAAGCGAAACAAAACAACTCACCACTTCCCATGGGCAGGCAGGTGTTCAGCCATCTCCAGGAAAGCAGGGCTCCATCACGCGTAACCATTACTTGGGAAGACAAACGCCATCACTCCGAACGTCCTCCCCTTCCTCCTTCTTCCCCCAGCTTTATCTGCTGAGCATGATGTCATATGGTCTGGGACATCCCTTGGGTCAGTTGGGGTCAGCTGTCCCAGCTGTGTCCCCTCCCAACTTCTTGTGCCCTCCCAGCCTCCTCGCTGGTGGGGTGGGGGGAGAGGCAGAAAAGGCCTCAGCTCTGGGTAAGCACTGCTCAGCAGTAACGAAAACATCTCAGCATTATCAACATTATTCTCATCCTGAATCCAAAACACAGCACTACACCAGCTGCTATGAAGAAAATTAATTCTATCCCAGCTGAAACCAGAAAAAGTAGTTCTCACTACATCTTTCCTGTCAAAATCCTGGTCTTTCTAGCATTAGTGCTTTGATAATTTCTGCTGTGCAACATGAGCAATCAAAGTGTAGAGGAGCAATGCAGTGGGTGTTGACAAATAATGCTATGGACACCAGTCTGCCCACAACTTCTTTCTAATTCCTCGGTACAGAGAGTAAATGATGTGGAGGACCATGAGCTAACAACCCACTTCTAGCTACATTTCATGCTTCACACTCTCAAAAGGATCCCTTCCCTGTGTATGTGTCCTTTGTCCCCAACAGGTGCAAAAGAAATGGAAGTTTAGTGTTATATTTGCCCAGGTTATTTGTTTCAGGAATTACTGACTTTGAAAAATAACATTGATAAAACTTAATGATCTTTAGAAAAAACAAGCATTTGCCATGGCCCAAATAACTGTGCTTTCTATCATCACTACTAACTTCAGTATGAAGCCAGGCACTCAGGGAGATTTTCCTGTAACATTATTTGCTTTGATTAATTATCATTCTAACAAAGGAAAAAATTAAAAAGGTGACGGATGGAGCCACATCTATTGTATGCAAATAGTCTAACACTTTCTAATATCTGCTGAAGTGATGAAATATTTTTATTGTGAGAGGCTAGTCCTTTTCATTCTGAAACAAACCAGAGTACACATACTTGGGTTGTCCAAGACTGAAAGCACAGAAGAAATTAATAGATGGGGCAGCAATCTCGTGCTTTTTGACTGATGACTTCAATGCCCTGCAGACTGCCTACTTTACGATTCTTCTAAGCACAGGAGGTCCTTCGTGAGATTTTTGAGTTGCTTTTCAATTCCAAAGTGTACTTCTAAGGGAAATATGTGCATGCTCCTCTATGAGTGAGCCTCAGTTTGCAGACTCTACATGAGACTGGTAGAAAGGGCTGTTAACACTGCATCTATTCTTTGTATTTACATTATTCAGAACTGCATAGATGATGTAGCAGAACATCTGTAGTTTTACCAAAGCACAAAAATTAATTAGATGGCAATATCTTCAGTTATTCATCCCAGTCACAATGTTGGATTCACCATTTGCACTCTGCACATTGTTGCAGTTTCAAGCCACAAAAATGATCAGAGGGATGGAACATCTCTCCTATGAGGACAGGCTGAGAGAGTTGGGGTTCTTCAGCCTGGAGAAGAGAAGGCTCTGGGAAGACCTTATTGTGCCTTTCAATGCGTAAAACAGGCTTATATGAAAGATGGGGACAGACTTCTTAGTAGGGCCTGTAGCAATAGGACAAGGGGTAATGGTTTTAAACTAAAAAAGGGAAGGTTCAGACTAGATATAAGGAAGAAATTTTTTACCATGAGGGTGGTCAAACACTAGAACAAGTTGACAAGAGATGCCCCATCCCTGGAAACAACCCCTTTGGATTAATTCTTTTTTTTTAAACAGGGATCATTTGAATTACATTTTATAGAACAACCCCCTGAACAGTTGTATTAGTGCAACATACACAGCAACATAAATGAACATCAGTAGTTGAGCTAAGCAATGATGGAACAGGTTGCCCAGAGACGTGGTAGATGTCCCATCCCAGGAAACGTTCAAGGTCGGGTTGGACGGGGCTCTGAGCAACCTGATCGAATTGAAGATTACCCTGCTCATCACAGGGGGGTTGGAATAGAGGACCTTTAAAGGTCCCTTCCAACCCAAACTGTTCTATGATTCTATGGACTTCAGTTCAAATCAGTAGCAGATGTAGCAAGATTTTGTTTATTTATCTCAATCTACATGCTGTGCTGTCAATATTTTATGCAAGGAGCATTTGAGTAATTTTCTTTTTCTTTTTTTTTTTTTTAAGGATGAGATCTAGTAAGTACAGCTAGGAAACAAACTCTTTGGAAAAAACAAGAACCATATGTGGCACTGCAGAGTGGGAGAGGGAGACAACAAGAGAGGCAGAAGAAATAAAATGCAAGCTTCCAAAACCTTCCACCCTGCCAAATTGCATTAGCCTAATCTGTATCTCACACCCTGAAACCTTTTCTGAGCACTGCACAGCCAACCCAACCAACTCCTTTCAGGAATTAACTGAACCCAAATTTTGTGCCTATGAAGCCAGTACCTTAACTGGTATGTAAAGAGTAGGTGGATCTACATTTGCTTTCTCCAGCAGAAATCCAAAAACCAGAGTGATCACAATTGAACTAAATGCCTGTGACCTGAGAATTATCAAAAGGTTAAGCTCACTCAGAGAACATGATGCTTAGGTCCTTGTCAGCCTTAGGTGGAAAATGAGCATGGAGCTGACGCAGCACATTGGGCCCATTCTGGATACATGGAAAATTACAGCTGTAGGCTTCCAGGGAACCATGGAGCTGAACTGAATGCTGCCTAAGGAGCATTGGCCCCTCCGGGGTTACCCTGCAACTTAATGGGGCCTTCAGAACAAGGTTTTTTAGCTTTACATGGCTGATGTCATCTCAACATCTTTAGGCCTCTATCACTGTGATGTGATTTATGGCTTAAGAGAAACTGCCAGCCCTGTATATATTTTCCATTAATCTCTGAGTTTCATAATCTCAGAATTTCTTTAAAGAATTAGCAGGAGAGAGTAAGGTAAACCACTGGCACTCTTCAGTCTTGTAAAGATAAGGCACAGAGATTCCCTGAGATTTTTGTCATGCATTCTGTGGAAGTTAAAGAGTATTAAAGTGTAGACTTCCTAAAGACAGTATGACTAAGGTAGGCCTGATTCGCTCATGTCAGTGACAGTTCTGAGACTTGTTTAGCATCATGCCAAGAATGGCGTTTAGTCATTTAACTTCCCTCCAAGGTTTTTCTTTGCTAGAATCTGTAGATCTCTTAATTTCTTCTCTTTATTTCACCTCTATGTATGAAGTAAAATCTGCAGAAGAGTGAAAAGGGCCTAGCTCCGTAACAAAATAAATATGTTTCTATTAGGGGATACATGAGTTTAGCAGAAGCAGGGTGCCTCCAGAAACTTACAGATACTATAGCAATTTATAAGTACCTAGACCATTATTAAAATCCAGAGATGTTTTTCACGATGTGTGGGTGAAATGTCCCTGAATATCTGACTGCCTCATCTTCCTAAAGCACTAGAATATAATAGCCAAAATATGCACTTCAAAGTCCCAGTTGAAAGCAGTAACTTTTTATACTGACTTACATGCTAATCCACCATACTTACTATAGTTTGTTCATAAGTTTCTAAACAAATTAAGGTAGGGGTAAAGGAAGATTCTTGTGTACGGGGAGACCTGTGCTGAGGGCATCAGCACACAACACGGGGTGAAAAAGAAGGCAAGGAAAAGGACAACATTTAAAGTAGGTACAACTGTTGAAAAAAGGCATGAGTCACCAAGACAAAATTTAGGAAATGAAAACTCAGGGAGTTTTAAAATAAATTGAACACTTAATAGTAGTGTATAACACTGTAAAGAAATATATATAGTAATAGAGTGAACTGAATGAACAAAGGAAAGACCATTGTTTCTGGGCAAAGACAGACACACAACTAGAAAAGTATCCTAAAAGCTCACTGGCTGTGAGAAAAACTTTTATGAAAGCAGTTCTCAGCAGACACATATACTTTATTCCTTGAGCTCAGAGATAACCTAACAGTGGACTGAAAATTAATTCAAAAGGAATTTTAGATTATGAAGTTTCAGCATATGTCTATAGCATTGTTCAATAGCAAGAACTAGCAGCCACTGTACAAAAAACATTCATTCCCTTCTTTAAACGAAACATCAAGACATTTCAGCATGTCACTTTCAACTTTGTTTCAAGAAAACTAGCCTTCACCTTAATCATCCTACTGGTTTAAAAGAATTTATTAACGGACAGACTTTTGTACACTGGCAAATGACAGTAAGTATCTATTTTCCTAGATGACACTGGCAATATTCAATGTGAAGTAGGGTTTTGGAAGAATATTTCAAAAAAGTGTGTAAATATAGATAGTGTAAAGTCTACCAAAGTGGTTCTCAGACTTTTCAAAAGTACCACCACCTTTTGTCTTGTCTATCTTTTCTATCCTCTGAGTTGGAAGGTTGTTCAAATATAAGGGCATATTCACACTAACTTTTATATTTATGTCCTACTTGTAAGAAGCGAAATGTTGCCAGCAGTTTAAAGTAGCTATCAACTCTATTGCTAAAGCAAACGTTGTGACCGCTGATTACAGGTACAGTCACTGTTCAGGAAACACTGCCCTAGTGAATATGCTTACGTGGGTGCTCCCATAAGGCAGTGCCAGATGACTCATTTGGGATCTTTACATTGCAAAAAGATGTCGCATTTGACACACACTCATTTCTTGAATGTGTATTATCTGGCTTACGTGTGAGCATACTCAATCACATTCTCAGATGTTTAAATCTGCCTCCCTGTTCTTCAGGGTTTGTGAATCACCCCTGCCTTGGAGTCATATGCCTGGCTTGTAGATGCAAAGCACTGCAGAGAATATGCATGGAATAGCTTATATCTTGAAGGAAAAAAGTAGCTTTTTTTTAAAGTCATATCTTTTTTAAAAATTCACACTATCAGAAATTATAACAGAGACTTTAACTTCTGCAGCTGTTGTGGATGATTGGTAAGAAAACTGTTTGCCGTCCTCATTTTGTGATATTCTGAATTGAAGAATCCTTTCTATGACTCAGCTGTGTACAGATGCAGACTTCCATCTCCAGAAACACACTTGCCTCTCCACATTTAAACAACACATTGTAATAACCACAAATAAATCAATATAAGTGACAGTTTCAGTTCGTGTAGCTCTTGGAGCCCTGTGATACTGTAAAAACATAGGTTGCACAAACCCCATCGAAATTTTAGGCCAAAACCTGGCACTATGGTTTAATAGCTATCTAATCTTTAGTAGCATAATAGTTACAGGCAAGTAGGAACTGAGTTACAGGTGAGTAAGCCAATGAATTTACAACTGTTTCCACCCCATGGACCACAGAGTCTCAAGAAGTAATGATTTGTCAACCTTTCTGTCTCTTGCATGCAATACTGCAATAATTTGTTAGCAACCAGAGTAGTTGGAAGAGTAATTTTAAAGAAAATTATTACTGTAGTTTGACTGTGTTATAGGTAGGGAACCTAGCTCTGCATTTGCGTGTACACTAAATTCAAATGCAATAAGCTAAAATGCAAAAGCAGCTTAGTGGGTATTAGAGAAGGACCTAAGGATGGTTTGCCAGTAAATTAAAGACAGCAATATATCCAGGTTGTGTAAATCTTTGTCAAACTGCAGTTTCTTTCAAGTCTTTTCTTCTAGCACAGAGGCAGAGAAGTTAGGGTGAAAGATATAAACAAAACCCCATCACTTTTAAATGGGCACGATCTCAGTGCAGTCAGCGTTGTATATGGTCTTGTTGAGTACTTTATATTTTCTCAGATGAAGCACTATTTCTTTTATCACTCTTTAAATTCTGACTCTATCTCTCACATTGAGTTCACAGCTGAGGGAGTCTGCATGATTACATACTTTCATACTTCAGGAATTATGAAATAATTGTCATGAATCTCTACCCTGACAGCCAAAGCCTGTCCTTGTGCAGAAAGGAACTATGATCTTTTTCAAAGCATCCTTTCCAAACCATCTTCAACAAAGTCATGTGCCACATCGTCCTACTTAAGACATAGCAGAAAATAATATCATAATAAAAGAAAACAATCACATTTTCATGCTTTAAAGCAGTTCATAGGCAATACACACAACTACATAATATAGGAATTCTGCATACATGACAGGGTATGAACACTTCTTTAGAAAAAGGCAAGATTTGTAACAAAATTTCTACTTGTTAGAAATGTGAAATAGAAATATCTGATCTGACTATAACATTAACAGTGTTGAAAGAATTATGCATAGGGTTTTTATAGAAATAATAACAAAGGCAAAAGAAAGTTTATTCCTTGACAAGAATGTGATATATAAACAAAATATAAACAGGTATAAGTAGTTATAATTTACAACAAATGTTAACCCATGTATATATGAAGAATTATCCAGAATACCATTCCACTTGTCTAGCATATTCATATCTACATTGCTTCACACTCCATGCACATAGATTTCTTAAGTCATTATACGAATACATTACCTCATTATTAGCTAGTGCTTACACTACCTCGCTTATTAGTCCCTGTCCTGGTTTTGGTTGGGATAGGGTTAATTTTCTTTCTAGTAGCTGGTATAGTGTTATGTCTTGGATTTAGTATGAGAAGAATGTTGATAACACACTGCTGTTTTCAGTGGGTGCTAAGTAGTGTTTAGACTAAGTCAAGGACTTTTCAGCTTCTGATGCTCAGCCAGCAAGAAGGCTGGAGGGGCACAAGAAGCTGGGAGGGGACACAGCCAGGGCAGCTGACTCAAACTGGCCAAAAGGGTATTCCATACCATGTGATGTCATGCCCAGTATATAAACTGGGGGGAATTAGCCAGGGGGTGCGGATTGCTGCTCAGGAACTGATGGGGCATTGGTTGGCAAGTGGTGAGCAATTGCATTGTGCATCACTTGTTTTGTATATTCCAATTCCTTTAGTATTATTATTGTCAATTTATTATTATCATTATTATCATTATTAGTTTCTTCTTTTCTGTTCTATTAAATTGTTCTTATCTCAATCCACAAGTTTTACTTTTTTTTTTTTCCGATTCCCCCCCCCCCATCCCACTGGGTGGGGGAAGTAAGCGAGCAGCTGCATTGCGATCAGTTGCTGGCTTGGGTTAAACCACGACAGTTCCATACACTGTGTTCAGCACTGTCAGTTCTATTTGGATCTTACCTACATTAGAGAACCACTACAATGTTTTCTGAATGGACTTTGAGGGAAGAAAGTCAGATTTCCTCAGATTATCAGAATGCTTTCCTCTACACTGATGACTATTCGCAATGGCATTTTAATGTGAAATCCTTTTGCAGCATAAAGCCAAATAATCAATAAAGGGAAAAACCATGTAGAGTATTACGGAGATGAAGAGCTAGACGAACACTTTAAATTATTAAGATTGCTCTTCATAGTTTTAGATTTACATATAAATATATACTTAGATAGAACTGGCATTACAAAACACATTGTGAATTGAGATAAGCTTTACCATCCTGCTGTTTCCTACCCAGACTTCATACTGATTTCATGAGAAAGGACAGTTTTTAGGAACCTTGTAACAACACTGTTATCTGCAAGGCTGCAGCTACCTTGGTTGTGATCATGTCTCCATCTGCCGAGACACCAGCACAGAACCCAGTGCATGGTAAGTCTGTATAGAATCATAGAATCATAGAAACATTTAGGTTGGAAAAGACCTTCAGGATCATCGAGTCCAACTATCATCCATGCTCACTAAACCATGTTCTGGAGTACCTCGTCTACGCACTCTTTGAATACCTCCAGGGATGGTGACTCAACCACTTCCCTGGGCAGCCTATTCCAATGTCTGACAACCCTCTCAGTAAAGAAATTTTTCCTAATATCCAGACTAAATCTCCCTTGCCGCAGCTTGAGACTGCCATTTCCTCTCGTCTTATCACTAGTTACTTGATAGAAGAGACCAGCACCCACCTCACTACAACCCCCCTTCAGGTAGTTGTAGAGAGCGATAAGGTCTCCCCTCAGACTCCTTTTCTCCAGACTAAACAACCCCAGCTCCCTCAGCCGCTCCTCATAAGACTTGTGCTCCAGGCCCCTCAGCAACTTGGTTGCCCTTCTCTGGACACGCTCCAGCACCTCAATGTCTTTCCTATAGGGAGGGGCCCAAAATTGAACACAGTACTCGAGGTGCGGCCTCACCAGTGTCGAATACAGGGGAACAACCACCTCCCTGCTCCTGCTGGCCACACTATTTCTGATACAAGCCAGGATGCCGTTGGCCTTCTTGGCCACCTGGGCACACTGCTGGCTCGTATTCAGCTGGCTGTCAACCAGCACCCCCAGGTCTTCCTCTTCTGGGCAGCTTTCCAGCCACTCTTCCCCAAGCCTTTAGCGCTGCATGGAGTTGCTGTGACCCAAGTGCAGGACCTGGCACTTGGCCTTGTTGAACATCATACAATTGGCCTTGGCCCATCGATCCAGCCTGTCCAGATCCCTCTGTAGAGCCTTCCTACCCTCAAGCAGATCGACCCTCCCTCCCAACTTAGTGTTGTCTGCAAACTTACTGAGGGTGCACTCAATCCCCTCATCCAAATAATTGATAAAGATATTAAACAGAATGGGGCCCAACACTGAGCCCTAAATGTATGTACCCTCCAGTACCATGTAGCCATATCTGAACTTGCTTTGAAGTAGTTGCTTGGGTGTGGGTAACGGTCTAGCCATGGCAACATGAAACTCAATACAGCTGTGATGGAAGTGTAGTCAAGTGTTATAATGTGGTGAGATGTGTTTCTCACATTCATAGAACGCATTTTCTAATCATCGTATCATGATTTTCATTTTCTGATATAAGTAAGTTTTAAACAGTAAAAGCATGGGAACAATGAGTTTCTGTGGAAAAATAATTAAGTAGAATGAGCAGCATCCTCTGAAAAGTAACTTGGTAGAAAGATTTGTAAGTCAGCTATTTTATAACTTGAGGAAGATATATTTTTACAGTAGTTTGAATGGGATTCAAAAATTATGTGTAACTTTTGTCATGAGAATCTCCTATGCCCATAAAATGTAATTTTTAATATATAAAAATGAAATATTATTTTAGATGCTCTTATAGCACAGCTCAGACTGATAGGTTATCGTAGTCCTAAGAAACAGCCATGGCTGTCAGAAAGATGATGGGGAGCTGAGCCTTCCCACTTATGGAGCCGCATCCAGCCCTGGTACAGTTATTTAAATGATAGTTTCTCCTTCTGTATAACAAGTATTGTCTATAACTCAGTTTTTGACAGTATTGGTCTTCTCTACAGCACAGCATGGCTTCATATCTTTTGCCACATAGGACAGCTGACAATTCAACATGGAAAAAAAAATATAATAGGAGTCATGTCATTCTGTTTTCCCATGGTCCATCTGTCCCTGCACCTGGTAGAAGTAGTCAGGAGTTGTCTTTGGCGTGAACACCATGTGTTCTTTGCTGAACTGAAAATAAGTATTTCTGTAACAAAGCATAAATGCTGCTCATTGGAGATATCCTTTCATTAACACAAAGCTTGTTTCATCTCCAAAATTTTGCAGCCATCCTCTTTTGATTCAGCTGCCATCTTCCAAGTACTAATAGCATTGATGAAACCATTTGGAGTTGGAACAAAAAGACCACTTCTTACTTTTCTTGCAAAAATCATAATCAGGCAACATGAAAGCTAAGAATTTACTTTCCAGCAAGGCTAAAATTTGATACAGGTCACTGTTGGAGTTCTGTCAGTACACTTGACAGACCAAGCCCCTGACAAAAAGTGGTTGGGAAATGAGATAACTATGTTGCTTCTCTAAGTATCTCAAATACTTATGATGTATTTCATATCCTACAGAAAAGCTTAGTCATCGGGTTAGAGAACATTCAGAAATCCCCTTTTCACCTCTTCTGATGATGTTATGCTTTTCAAGGAATAATTAAATAGTCCCCAAGAGCAAAAAGCTCTAATTCACCTGAGAAGAAAAACCTGGATTCAAGTTCCTCCTTCACACGCTCATTAAAATTTACATATATTTACAATATTAACTTGGGAACTGAAATGAGGATCTCTGACCCTCAAGTGCATTCCCTGATTAGTAGATTAAAAAGTTAACCTCTCACTGGTCCCACAAATCTTTAATTATTTATATATAAATCAGAGCAGTTTTGGGGAACCGAGACTTTGCCTTATGTCTCTGTAATCACACCATAGTGCTGTGATTTAAGTAAACTATTGGGAAATTATGGCTACAGATCTAACCCATCAGGCATATGAAAGATTTAAATATAGCCTAATCTATCCTAGACGAGTAATCTAACCATTGGACTTTGGGGAAAACATGTGACCAGGTAATTTTTCCTGCATTGCTTCATGAGAAAGAAACAAACTGAAGTCAACAAAGTTGTCTCATTTGTAAGTTTAAAGGACATTCCTACTATAAGGGGTTACCTAAAGAGCTTGCCTATAAAAAAGAGGGGATGTTTTCAGGGTTCACTACTTTGCTTTAAGGTTATTAGTAATGATACCATGTTCCTGCCCCACAAAATAGTCTCCAAGGAATAAATAAAAAAAAAGTAACAAGAGGTTTGGTTGGTAGTATCTTCATTTTTTTCCCCCTGAGATTCTTGAGTACTGAAATTAGAATGCTAATTCAAATTTTTTTAACTTTTAATGTTTTTTACAATATTGAAAAAAGATTCCATAATCTCCCTGTTTTTCATAGTGGTTCAACAGTTCAACTCAGCTGCCAGGATATTAATTTTACCTCAAGAAGAAAGTTAATACATAGGTTCATTTCTGGTCACTCTGGATTTTTTTAGAGTATCTTTTCTTCAGATCCTAATAGCTTATGACCAGCAATTGAATAGTAAAAGCAATTTTAGGTAGGTGGGCAGATGGTAAATGGATATTTCACAAATGTTACAGAATCCTTAATGTATAAAATAAGTACATAAATACACATAATGTTTGATGCTATGTCTTATTATAGCAGATCTCACAGAATATTATTAATTTTTAAAGCAAATTCTAGGTGGTAATATTTTTAAATAAGTAGGTAATCATCATTAATGCATTAAATAAGAAAAAAGAATAATTTAATAGCTATGTGGGCACAATTTGCAAATACATTCATATTTCATAATTGAGCCAAGGTGAATTTTTTTTGCCATAGTTTAATAAAATAAATATATATTAACTAAAACAGACATAGTTCTGGCTTACAAAACTATATTATGAATTTTTTATATTGTTTTTATTCATAAATGGATTTTGTTATTGATTGAGAAGTTGTTTGTATTCCAAGGTAAACATATATCAATTATTTCCCTAAAATCCATAAAAATGTAGGAAAAGGTTTCCAATATCTCCATTTAAAAATACAAACACAGAGTGTTCAAACCCAAAGATTCAAATGTGTCAGGCACTGTAGACCAAGTCTTATATTCCAGAGAGTGAGATAATTGTATCTAGTTGTTTTGATTAAAGACTTATTAAGTACTTCTATGTCTGTTAGTAATGGAATTTCAAATTCACATCTATACAGATATATTTTGATTGAAGTGCTTCTTCTGTATATATACACATACAATCAAACTCTTTTTTCAATGTTTTCTCTATTAAAGCAAATATCCTCATTTAGTTGGAATTGCTTCTGGATTATGTTTAGCATATTTTAAAGGAATGCTTTCAGCTTCACATTTGCCTGAAAAATGTCATGCCTACTATTCTTTTTTTACTAACCAGTTAGTTTAATACATCTTAAAATGATTGCAGAAACAGTATTTGTTCTGTTGGTTCATAAATTGCTTTTGAACATGACCTTTGTATAGTGATCTTGTTAAGGTGTCCAAAAATGTACACTATATAGTGCATGGTCTATTGTTTTGTAGATACTTTGTTTGCATTAATATCCCATGTCCTAAAATATTGCCATCACTCTCATGTAGGATGCTTTTCTTTAAAACCAACAGGAAAGTGAAAACAAAGCTGAAATTGAAACTGGCAGCAGATAATCATGGGCAGAAGTTCGGGTTTGCCAAAGCATTTAACACAGGTTCTCCTGAGAGCTCCACTTCTGAACCATGTTAACATTGTGAGAAATCTCAGCCCGAGGAAGGAGACAAGTAGGTTTGAGTGTATGATTGTGTTCTTGTTCACTTTCCCAAGCTAGAAAGGCAAAGTGAAGGCAAAAGTAAAATACAACAAACACACCAACTTAAAAATTAATTTAGAAGGAATTTAAAAATAGGACATGCTACTTAAAACATATTCTAAAACAAAGCTGACAAAAAGTCCAGATGTCTTTGGAATTAAGTCATTAAAAACACCCCCTAAAACTAAGTGTATATTAATTTAATTTCTTAAAATATTGTGAATAACCTAAATCTACAATAGGATGTATTTGATTCCCCCCTCCCTCTCATTTTTCATTTACCACAAGTCATTTGGCACCCATATGACACCACAAGTGAGAATCGACCTGACCCAAGGGATTTTTTCAGGGTTAATTTCCTGGATCCAAACCACAATGCAGTGCCACAGACTGTCGCATTGGCACTACTGATGTAGTGGCTTGTGGTGGTAAGGTGGTAGGGTGAAAGGAGGGACATGTGGGCGGGATAAGAAAGTGCAAGAACTTCTAAAGCTAGTATTGCTGTTAAATTCACACTGTGAACTTCAGAGTTATGGAAGAGTGAGTTGTCCACCCAGAAAAAAGGGGGTTTTCAGCAATTCAGTAAATTGACACACCTTAAAATGTCACAGGTTCTGGGATCTGTATCCCATAAAGTCATCTTGGTGCTACATTATGGGGCGGTTGGGGAAGGTGGGAGGGAAACTGCTGGGCCTCCGGGTGCCACAGACACTCTGACTGCACAGCATCACCTTTGGAAATTTTCAAAGCTGTTGAAAAGGAGCCCTGAACCACATGACTGTGATTTCAAAATTATCCCTGCTCTGAGCAGGAGTCCCACCTAACTTTTTAATGCTACTACAACCTCTGGCTTCCCCTTTGTAGGTGGTGAATCCTCTCCATAACCTTGTTCTGTGACTGGGAAAAACTCAGCTTCATGCTGCATGTGGACCGGGGCTGAATTTTTGAGTACTTCTCTTCCTAAACAAATTAGAAAAAAACTGGCAATTGCTAACTTTTCCTTTGCCCTATACAATCCCTGCTAACACTTACGTGGGCATAGCCAATTTGAAGAAAAGGCCCGGTACAAAGCTGTTTGGCCCTTGCTTGCCTATTTGGGTGTTTGAATAGCAGGTAGAGCCTTTATCTGGGGTTGGTAATTGCAGTGCCCGTGCACCATTATACCTTCACGCTGTTCTTTTATAGATCAGTTTCAAGGGAAAATAGTCATCGTGTCCTATTCCAAACCAGTTTTATCTAATTAGCTTTGCAACCATAGTAGTAGGTATGTGACTATATTATGTACCAGCTAAATACTGACTATTCACACAGCGTGGCATTTGTTTTTACCAATCTACAAAGGTATTGTGACTCAACAAGAAATGCATTTTGTGGTTAAGGTATTCATGGTCAGGATGGTAGGCAGAGGACTTGGGTCAAAGGAATTTTCTATATCAGAACCTATAAACCTTTGTGTCAAGTACACAGGCATTTCTGAAAAACAGAAGTCTTTGAGACTATGTCCATCTCCTTGCACATAATGCAGAATGCTTCAGTTTAACTTGAGCATATTTAGAAAAAAATCTATATAAAACCTTAAAAGGCATATTTTCAGACTGCTGCTCACAAAAGATCTTGTTTAGAGATAGAGTAAAAGGATAACTAAAGCATTCTTTCAACTTTCCAGCTCAAAGTTTCTCCTTACTCTTGGAAGGCCAAGCAAATATCAAGGAAGTATTTAAAACATTTTGATGAGGAAGGCCCAGGCTGCAATGACAGATCAAGGAAAATTTTTATTATTTACGTCATTTAGCTAATTATGTTCATGTCTGAGCTGTTCTAAAATACATCACTAAAATTTCCAAACCCTCAGAATAAACTTAAAAGCTAACTTCTATCAGCAACTGCCTCCTGTTTCACCTCAAAGCAACAAGTAATTCAGAAGCTGAAGTGGCCAAAGTTTATTCTTCTCATTACAAAATTCCCATTTCTTTCAGTATAAAAGAAAAAGTGAACGAAATGCCACCTTGTTACATCTTCTGTCTGTTACCGATATCTTCGTAGGATCCCCATAAATCTGCCTACAGTGCATTTTGCCATCAGCCACAAGTATACACTTGATGTTCTGTGAGCCATTGAAGTCATTTAGGAAATACCCCCAATCACAAGTTTACAGAGCATAGCTATCAGAGTGGAGAGAAAAAAAAAATTGCAACTATTTTGAATCTTTACCATCAAGGATCAGTTGACTCTCTTTATGGGAGAGTAGGAAATAGTTCTTTCTCAATATTCCTCTTACCTAGTCTCACATATTTGTGATACACTGGGTGGCATTTCTGCTGTGAAACTCCCTCAGACAAGCTATATTGCAGCTGTAAATTCTAGATCTAACCCACAACGTTGGGAAACATTCCCGAGCAGATGGTTTCATTCAATAAAACATCAAAGTACCATAGTAAATAATGCTGTTGAATTTTTTACCAGTCATTTTGCAGTGCCACATTAAACATTTCCAGAGGCAGCTGAAAGTGAAAGGGACAGGAACATTTGGCAGTGAACAAAGTGCCATAGGGCTATTTTGACTGGTGATGTTGAGACCAGAGAAAGAAATAAGTGTCTGAGTGGCACTTTCGGGGATCGTCTTTGACTTGTAAAGAGCAGAGAGGACTGGGCAGTTAGAGGTCATCTGTTCTTTCCCTGCCTCTTCCCCACTGCAAAGAAATTTGGTTTCTCCCCCGCTCCCCGCTCCCTGCTCCCACCCCACACCTCCCACCCCCACTGGCTTCTGTCTTTGTCCCTGAGTTTGGGGAAGAGACACTTCAGGTGAGGTTTGCTCACCTTACTTGGATATCTCCTCATTTTTCAGACAGCAAGTTCCAATAGCATGCCTGCTGGCGGTAGCAGGAGAAAGTTTTATCCAAAATCAGTCAAATTCTTGCAGATCAGAACAAACTGTCACCAAAGTAGAGAGAGACTGTGGAATTAGATGGCCTTGCCCATATATCATAGGCTTCATATACTAAAAATAGAATAGATACCAGCATTTTGAGAATATACTGTATGAAAGGACAAGGGCAGCAATAGAACAGAACTATCTAACCAGCCAGGCAAGCGATCTGCAGGCTTCATTGTCCTGCTACTAAAGTCAAAGGGCATGAAACAGTTCATTGCAATAAGCCCCAGGGAAATTCTAAAGAGAAAAAAAATGAAAATGTCTGTTTGATTTGTAATATCCTGCTATTGAAAGAAAAGAACAACTATATTTACCTCCAAAAGTTGCATTCTTAGAATGATCACAAGTTTCAAATCATTCTGTGAACTAAAGATCAGTATATAGCTGTACATGAGAATATATTTTCCTTTTATATTCTTTGTAATGAACACAGTACTGCATGGATTAAACATGCAAGCTATTTAGCACTCGTAGGACTTCAAGTGTAAAACCCAAATCAGCTAATGCAAAATGTAGTATCACTCCCTTGGAATTTCCTGAAGGAGATTTGAAACATAAACCACCTTTCCATTAATATACAAATTGAAGGCAGTATTCTTTTTTTCCTTCTCTAATTTGTCTCACAGCAAGGAAAAAATTTAGTCAGTTGCCAACACAATCTAGCCCTCCTGCAGCAGTGTTCACAGCTCTATCTAATGTCGCATCCTTAACTGTCATTTTTTTCACTATCATCTCCAAAAAGTGTAATTCAGATGCAGGCTGGGCCCCAGCACCCCCACCTCTGCCTGAGCCGGTTCCGAGCAGTTCCTGCAGAGGATGTGAATTCTCATTATGTAACAGGATCAAGCATGGGTCAAACAACTGCTTTTTACAGAACAGCCTGTGTGTGAGTCAAAGCGAAAGGCAAACCTAGGTCAAAAGCAGACACGTGTGTAACTCTGCTACATGGCAGGGGATTCCCTAAAGCTCCCTCCAGACACTGAGTGGCCTGGAAGTTGTAGCTCTACAGCAATGCAGTTTGCCTGTGTTCCCTCTTGTCAGACCTCTGATGAGCTAAAGATACAGAACCTTGATAATACAGGAACAACAAGAAGAGAGCAGGCAAATGAAGGAGAAGCATAAAAATGAATTTAAAAAGATGAAAACAATTTTTTAAGCATATGCATTGTGGCTGGATCTCTCCAGGACCAACAACAACAACAAAAAAGAACTAGGTATAAGCAGGACTTTTTTCTTCCCTAGTTATGACACATTTTAATGAGATTTGAAATGAGCACAGGAAGACAGAGCAAGATAACAAGGTTATCTCCAACTCTAAATCTTCACACTATTTATGATGCTAAATTTGCAGGCTATGCTGCTCACTTACATTTCCATAAAGTAGCATAATAAAAGAAAAAGAACAACTAGATGGTAGCAATTTTTCCTGTGAACTGTCCTTTCCGAAAAAAATATATGCAGTCCTGTGGGTTCTGGTGTTCTTTTTACCTCTGCAGAATAATGTCCCTTTTGTATTTTATCCCTTCTTTGTGCAAAGATAAAGAGAATGAATGTACATCCAGACTCCTGCTCCCCTAAGTGATATGACTCATTCACACAAGCATCTGTACCCCTTAAGGGACTGTCAGTGCCTTTTTCTCTTAATTCATTAATTTTACTTTTCTGTTATATTGAAGAACTGCTAATAAAGTACCTTTTCTCAATTTACATTCAATCTCCTCTATGCCCCTGCAGGCACCTCTTCCTCTTCGGGACTAAAAATACAGTGTGTTGAACTCTCCCCACAGACGCCATGACAGAGGCATGTATCTTCTAACATTCACTCCATCTTCTTGAAATATCCTCTGTTTTGCAGTCTGCAAATAGGGACTAATGGCAGGCAGCAGTGTCTGCAACAGTAAGAATTTTAAATATTTCCCACTACCATCCAACATACACCTGCTCCTGCTATAGTACAGCTACAAAATAGCTAACCATTTTCTAGGGAAGGAAATTTTCCTTAAAGCTCTCAGCTGTAGTTACAACATAAATTCTCATGGCTTCCTTTGACTTTAGATACCTTCACTCTGTGTTCCTGAATTAAACTTAGCAGTGGCCTTCAAGCCATGGCAAACTAGAAAAATTTATTTCACCAATTCAGTTATAGCATTAAGATATTAAAAAAAAAAGAATGAAGGTGTACAAAGGAGAGCATGCCCTTTTTCAAGACATTTTCTTTCTCTGCCACTCTCACAAAGTCATTAACAATTAGGTCTTCTTCTGGTCTTTTAATGTGGGGTTGAATAAGTCAGCAGCAGCAGAACATGGAGTCCATCTCATTTGAGGAAAGCTGGTATATTGTCCCAGTTTACACTGGTACGAGTTGATAACCTTAAATCTTTTCCTTGTTTATGAAAAATGTCAGCATTTGTACAGGAGAGGAACAAGATAACTAACACAAATATTAGTTGATTTAACAGTAAATGGAGCTTGCAATCAGTAATGGGTGACGTATTTCAGGAGCTCCCTTAGCACTTTCAAAGAGGTGTAATATTAGATAGTATTATAGTACTCAAAAAATGACACAAGTAATTGTAAGATTAATTGGAAACTTGAGTTCTCTTATCACTGCTGAATGGAAAACATCCCATTTGCCTCACCAGTCTTTGATCAGATTCTCAGATCATATAGTATGTCTGTGTTTGCAGAGTAGTAGGACAATATAAAAGCAAGTAAAAATTCATATTTTGAGTAGTTTCTTTGGTGCTTCTGATGCTTATGAAACAAAGAAATTAGTATTGATAATCATGTCATTTCAAAGAGAAATAGCCAGCTTTTTTCTCACATATTACTCACCTCAATTAATCTGGAGAGAGTAGTAGTGCAGTGTGCAGTGATTCTTTCCCATTTAAAGTAATTTAAAGGTTTAAATAACTAAAGGTTCAGAAACTAGACATATAAATCCATGAATCATTATAACATTTAAAATACCACTTTCTTTGAAATCACTGTTTTCATTAAAAGTAAGGTATAAGCTACTTACTGAACGCTATAGGTATGAAAAAAATTAAACTGTGCTAATGGGATATATCTGATTAATGAAAACTAGTTGAATGTAGAGTAATAGCTCTGAGACTGTTAAGTGGCTGTGAATGTCAGTGAAATACAAGGTCTGACACCCTTTTAAATCTCAAGAGGTAAAAAAAGAGAGTAAGGATTAGGGAGATTGGTAGAACACAGTAGGAGTATGTTTTGGTGAACTCATTTGGAATCATTTTTCCTCCATTTTGTAGCAAGTGTGGACAGGAGTGTCCTAAACTCAAACTGGACCAAGAAAATTGCCTAATGTGTTCTGAATGTCAGTACCAGTATTCCCTCTGGGCCGCTACATGTAATATTGCCCCAAAACGACATCCCAGCTGGAACCTCTAAGACTGAAGTAAATGCCAGTTCTGTTAGCCAAGAGTGTACCAGCCTTGTCCACATTTTGAGGTCTATGCTCCTCTAAAGTGGCCTTATACTGAGAATATATTTGGTATGTAGTCATATGGTCAAACTGAGGGTTTGTAGATGAGTTCACCAGGGTGAATGCTTTCATCCAGCTATTTGCATCTTCTTTGAAGGAGCAGATACTGTTTCCACTTTCTCAGCATCAGTACCAAAATTACTGCGTCCACATGGTACGACAGAATACAGGCCATTAGCATGCAATGTCCATGTCCATCTGCGACCTATTTGGTATCTGCTTTCCTCAGCTAAAGCAGTAAGGCTAGTCAGGGCTACATCACTGAGCAGGTAACTCAGTGGGCAGTGTTTATTGTTTGTAGGCAATTTAGATGAGGACAAGAGCTTCTCTAACATCAGATACACTTTGTAATTATGTATTCTAAGACATATATGCAGAACACGAGGTATGCAACATATCGTTAATGATAGTCTTTCAAGGCAAGAAGAATTGGATGTGTTGCTTTCCTGGAAGTTGGAGTATCATATTGTTTGATGACCTTATCACCAAGCACTTGGATATCATCTAATGGCTAGTTCAGATGGTGAATTAGAGACATTTGTGTGGATATTGCAATGATTGGCAACTCTTTATTAGTACCCAGAGGAAACAGACATGATGAAGATGGTAGCATGATCCCTAGAAGAAACCACAAACCATATTTCTCAAGCGACACTATACTCCATTACTGCAATCACAATTGTATGAGGAGAGACTAAAAGGTAAGGTAGCTTGTAAGAGCAAAGCAATGAAAATGAAATATAATTAAAACCCAAAATTCAGGAAGCTTATTTGGCCCAAAGTAATTTGGTCCCAGATGTTCTTTCTCTTTGGAACCAAGAATGGAAAAGGTCACTGAAATTCATGAGCAACAATTCTCAGCTATCACACACTGAAACTCATGCTAAGGAACTAGACAAGGGGCTAAAATCCAGTGTTTTGTTTAGGTTTTTATTTTGCTATCCAGGCTACAATGATCAACAATTGTCGCACATCAATATGCAAAGAGCTATTAGAAGGGCAACACAAGTCATCTGACAGAGTTTGTAGCCTTGTTCCCCCTCACATTTTTTTATCCTCTCTATAAAGAGTGCTGGAAAACACTTTCCATTAGCTTGTACTGTCTTTTGTGTCAAACAGATCATTTAGATTATTTTATTCTGCTTATAAATATTCAGTTTCCCCTGATTTCTTTAATAGTGTTACATTAAGAATGAGTTTGGTTTAGTAACTTTTTCTAACTATAATCTAATCAATAACACTGCACTTAATGCATTATGTGAGTGTTGCGTTTTGGTACCCCTCTGTTTACAATACAGCTTCAGCTATTTGCCTTTCAAAATGAATACAGTAATGTTTAGTGGCTGATATGCCTCTTCCTTATAATTTGTATTTGGGAAGAAAACATTAGTTGAGAATATACTTTTATCTGTGATAGAAGGAAATATCCTTAGGTGTTTTGGGCCTTACTCAGTTAAGTTAGATATTTATTGCCTGTGTTGTTGTGACACATCCCCGGTGAAGGATGAGCAGGGTAAGTGTCAGTAGTGTTCAAGTCATGGTAGTGCATACATGTTACATCCTGTATTAGAGCTCCATTCTGTTCTAGGCTGTAGAAAACATATGTGGTAGTACCTCTATCATGAAGTGTTTTCAGACTGCCAGCTGAGAAAAGAGGGATGTATCATTATACTTCTGGGAAAAACAAACATTAGAAGATGAAGGCTAAAATTCATGACTGGCCTCAGATCATATTTACGCTGAGCAAAGAAGCCGGCACAGATCCTTCCCTTGTCACTAGCAGAGCTGGCTCCTAACTACAAGTGTTAGGGTCAGGAGAGGTGAAGTTAATTAGCATTCGTTGATGTGGCTCTTTTGCTTTTGGGATCTCGGCAGGGGACACTCATCCCTCTCCTGCTGAGCCTAGAGCTGGGTGATTTGGGCTGGCCAAGGTCTCTCAGGTCCTCAGGTATTTGGGGAGGCTGAGAAACATCAGTGGATTCAAGGGCCAGACAAGTCAGATCTGGCTGAATCTTGTCTTACACAGACTACTGGTTGATGTCACCTCCTCTGTTGTGTTTTTCATGGAGGCACAACATACTATTCCCAGTAAGTTATTAAACAGAAACTTTTTATCTCCACTTCTGCAAACTTTCACAAAGATATGCATCTATTCTATGTGTAACGTTTATGCTCTATAGCTCAGACACAAGAGTCTTAACAAAACCACTATCACATAGCTCACAAGAAAGTGGAGTTAAGCAGAGTTGACAGATAAACAACATATTGAACCTTAAATTTTGTAAATGTAGACCACAAACGCAAACTAAAGTTGCAGCCAGATTTTCCTTTTTTCTGTCAGGAAGAATGACCAATTTTGAACAAAAGCACTGGAGGGAAAGAAAAGAGAGAGAGAGAAAGTGAGTGTGTGTGTGTAAGAGACTCCCAAACTCTCTAGTGCCCTTACAGAGCACTACAGCTATCGGCAATTTACCCTTGGAAAAGGAGCTGTCAAGTAAATGCCTTCGTATTCACATCATGTGGTACATACAGATCCTGAGCTGATCCATGCCTCGTGATTGAGCAGACAGGTCTTTTCCCTGAAACCAATGTCGATTAAAAACTGTTTTTGTGGTACTGACAACCTGATGGGACTAAAATAAAATCTCCCTGACCCTCTGATAATGAAAAATTATCTACATGAAAGGAAGAAAGGCTACAAAAAGGATTTCAGACTCCTATTTATTACCTTTAAAATTGTAAAAAGATTTTTCTCCAGTAAGTAAGTAATCCTTCTTTTTATTTTTGCTTTCATTAAGCACACTTTGATTGATTATGACCTGCTCTACCACAGTGGACCAGACTGCATCAGATCAGCTACTTCTGAAGAAGAAAACAAGACTTGTCAGTGGAGTGTGGAACAGAAGAGAGTCAAAGTGAAATCAGGTTAAAGTGTCATTCACCTGATTGAATCAAGTGCTAACAGAAGACTGACAGTGTCAAATATCCTCTTCTATAACCTCTGACCTTTTTAGGTTATCATCTTGGGAAAGAGAACTGGAAATGTCCGTTATCTTCTGCGTAGCAAATATTTAGAGACATATATGCTATTAAGTGGTGGTATCTGCACAGAAAGGTAAGAGATATTTCTTCTCTCTTGCTTGTGCTTTGGCCAGGACACAGCTGTTAAGATTTATGATGCTCCATTGTCTTTGGCCTAGTCGGGATATGGTACAAGCCTGGCTGGTAAAAGTTACACAGTCAGATAGTTGTCCCATAATGTAACAGTTTCTTAATAACTTCGCTGCATCAAGCTGTGAACAAAACATCAGCCAGTTTCTTATAAACATCACCTTCCTTACATTTGTAACTCTCTGCTCTAGTTTTCCATTTCCATGTTTTAATCTTTTATTCTGAGGTCCATCTCAACATGGAAGAGTTAACTGAATTTACATAATCACATCTCATCACATTTACATTTCAAATTATTGATAATTAGTGAGTAAAAAAGGTAGACTTTCTCCTCCTAAAAAAGTGAAAGAACCATGGTTCCTGAAAAGTATAATGAACTTCACAAGGAGAAAAAACAAAAGAAAAAAAACCCCACCTCCTTCCAATCCCTGTCTGGAGTTCTTTAAAGATGAAGCCAAGACAGTTGCCCTCCAACTTGTAGTAGCAGTGCTGGAGGAAATGGAAATAAGTGTCCTTCTGCTTTCAGTGACCAGAGATTTGTACTCAGATGTGGTTCATTCAAAATAATTGTATAATGAAAATGTGGAAGCAAGTTGCTTGCAATCTTAAGAGAAACAAAACTGGGGCAAATTTTTAAGAACATAGGAAACCTTCAGAGGCTTTTTCACCATGTGTAAAGATCAGGCATGAACCTGTGTGCTCTGTGGCAGAGGTAGGGGAGGTAGAAATCGCATTGTGGTTCCCAAGGCCAGCACACCTCAGGGTTACAAATATAAGATATGAACTGAAAGTAAAAAGGCAATTTGAATTTTAGCAAGTACTCTGGCACAAGAAGCTAAACGAGAGATAGTGGAAAGCACAATCAATTTGTTTTTCAGGAAATATCCAGTCTCCATAAATTGATTCATGGGATGAAGCTGCCAGCAGCCAGAGCATGAATTCATGCAGGAAGTCAGAAACATGCTGAGAATGAGTGAAACATGGAAGTTTCAGCAACTGTGGGGAAAATTCTCCTGAGCTAGAAAAGCCTTACAAATTTGTTTCAGAAAAAAAAAAAAAATTGCCGAGAGATACAGTGAATAAGAATTTAAATTTACTGAACAAAGGCACCCAGAGGCATCTATCTAGCAACATCTGGTCCAATTCTGAAGGAAGGAAAGGCTATGTTTTCATAACTGAGATGGGTATGTTATTTCGCTTTGTGGTCAATGCAACTTACGTTAGGCAGAGTGGGCTGTGATTCAGAATAAAAGCGTTTAGTATTAGAAGAAGCATTCTGAACACTGCAGAGATCATTTACAGCCATACTCTCACTGTCTTCACAAATCTGATGCCTTTGAAGCTTGAAAATCTTGGTGTTCGCAGATTAAAAAAAAATACAGATGACAAATAGAAATCTCATTAAACTAGTTGTGATGGGTTAACCCTGGCTGGACGCCAGGTGTCCACCAAAGCCACTCTATCACTCCGCCTTCTCAGCTGGACAGGGGAGAGAAAATATGACAAAGAGCTTGTGGGTCGAGATAAGGACAGGAGAGATCACTCACCAATTACCATCACGGGCAAAACAGACTCAACTTGGGGAAAATTAACTCAATTTATTACAAATCAACCAGAGTAGGGTAATGAGAAATAAAACCAAATCTCAGAACACCTTCCCTCCACCCCTCCCTTCTTCCCGGGCACAACTTCACTCCCGGATTCTCTGCCAACCCCCCAGCGGCACAGGGGGACAGGGATGGGGTTTACGGTCAGTTCATCACACGTTATTTTCTGCCGCTTCATCCTCCTCAGGGGGAGGACTCATCACGCTCTTCCCCTGCTCCAGCGTGGGGTCCCACCCACAGGAGACAGTCCTCCACGATCTTCTCCAATGTGGGTCCTTCCCACGGGCTGCAGTTCTTCACGAACTGCTCCAGCATGGGTCCTTTCCACGGTGTGCAGTCCTTCAGGCTCAGACTGCTCCAGCGTGGGTCCCCCACGGGGTCACAAGTGCTGCCAGAAAACCTGCTCCGTGGGCTCCTCTCTCCACAGATCCGCAGGTCCTGCCAGGAGCCTGCTCCAGCATGGGGTTCCCACGGGGTCACAGCCCCCTTCGGGAACCCACCTGCTCCAGCGTGGGGTCCTCCATGGGCTGCAGGGGGACAGCCTGCCTCACCATGGTCTTTCCCATGGGCTGCAGGGGAATCTCTGCTCCGGTGCCTGGAGCACCTCCTCCCCCTCCTTCTTCACTGACCTTGGTGTCTGCAGGGCTGTTTCTCTCACATGTTCTCACTCCTCTCTCCGGCTGCCGTTTTCGTCTGTCCCAACTTTTTTTTTCCTTCTTAAAAATGTTATCACAGAGGTGGTACCGCTATCGCTGATTGGCTCGGCCTTGGCCGGCAGCGGGTCCGTCTTAGAGTCAGCTGGTATGGGCTCTCTCGAACACAGGGGAAGCTTCCAGCAGCTTCTTACAGAAGCCACCCCTGTAACCCCCCCCCGCTACCAAAACCTTGCCACACAAAGCCAATACACTAGTATGGGTGATACAGTAAATAAACTTTAACAAGTAAAGAAAAAAATCCACCTGGTAAAAAAAAACAGCAATGAAATAATCAAAATTGAGGAAATAAAGTACCTTTGACTAGTTCTGTAATTCCATGTGCCATATCACCTTCCATTTTATTTAAAAAATTAACATGTAAATACAGAAAATATGTTTTACATAATCAGTGTAACCACTTATTTATCATTTTCTCTAGAAGACAGGAAATGTTAGCTGATTATCTCAAAAGTTATTCCACATTAAATCCCATAATAAGTAACTAAATTTGAAGCCTATATTACTTTAAAGAGTCTTTTGTCCATTTCTCACTGAGGAAAAATGAATACATTTATGGCTTTAAAACAAATGTCTTTGAGGTATATATCACTAGAATTAGAAGAATATGTCAAAATTTGTGAAATGTCACATATTCAGACTTTTATATAACCAAATATCTTATTAATATCAGCCTTTAAAAAACTCTATAGAAAATTTCAGGCAAAACTGTTTTTAAAAGCAAGTTAGAAATGGAAAGGATATAATTTTTTATACAATATAAAGTGGGAGGACTTTTTTATTATTATCATCATAAAATCCTTCTTTTGAAGCACCAACTTCTCAAGAAAGTAGGAGACATGAAGAAATGTGAATAGGTAAAGCTTTCTTGTTATGGAAACTAGGCTCTTAGTCAAATAGTTGAGGCACAAGAAGCCCTTGAAATTCAAACAGTATTCTGTTCTCCCCATATTAGCAACAATTATGTATAAAAGAACTATTGCTGACTGTGCAGGGTTTTTTTTCCCTTAAATGCTGAGAATTTTAATCTGAAAACTTATCACACTGATATAATAAAACTTATTGGTTGTTTATAGCAGACAGTTCTTAGTTAAGTGCAGTTAACCTAATCCCATTCAAAAAGAGAAAATTCTGGAGGGACTCCAGGCAATTTTGGAAGCTTGCTGCAGATCTTGCAGCGCTGCCGCTCACCTGCAGTGCTGGCACAGCAAGGACTGCAGGCTAGCTGAGGTGCACCACACAGAGCAACCATTTCTTTTCAGATGTTTAGAAGCCAGGCTCTTTTTCAAGCTCCTCTTCCTTTCTGAACCATCATCAATTCACTGCCTTGTCTCTAAATAGGCACCCACCAGCTTATGCATCCAGATACACAGTCACAGATGGTTCAGAGATCAATCTGTAATCTACCGTAGGAAAGCTGAGCTGATTTAATAATGACCACTATGAAATATCAGTACAACCCACATTGACTGGATAAAGGAATGGCCAACTGCCAGCCCTCAAAAGCATCTGTCAGTGAGGAAACTGTCACAGAACAAGGATTTTTTTTTCTAGTACGTATACGCAGACTTTTCGAGACATCACTTACCAATACAAAAAAATCACTCCTGGTAATATTTGTCAATGTCTCAAACTGAAACCTGCACCTGAAGAAGGTCTAAGGTAGAACTGAAGTGCTAAGTCCCAAATTACAATACAAAACCCTAATCTTGCTAGGGCTAAAGAAAATCTGACCTTGGAGCCTTTCTAACTACCCTGATATCTACTTTCTACTTCAGACTACTCAAGGTCTAGAAATCAGCACAGCTAAGACACAGTGGTTACAAAAGGCCACTCACAAAACGTAGTTACTGCTACCCACCCTATGCAAAACTGATTAAAAACTGTTTAATGCTATATGCTAGAGTTGCTTAACACCAAACTTAAAAAAAATTGAACTTTAAGGATTTGGTATGACAAATACCTAAGAGATTTGTCTGGTATAAGTCTATCTCAATGATTACTTGTAGCGTGACCAGTTTAGAGGTTTACTTTAAGTAAGTAAGGTGACATTTTAGCATGACATGCTGTTTTTTATTGTTGATAGCTATGCAATTTCATTTCACTTGTTGTCCTAATTGGAATCAAGTAAATGTGACTTCTCATGCTATTTGCATTTTTTTTTAAGTTCCAAAAATCTCTCATGCCTACATCGGTAAAATGTCGCAAACTGACACTACCTAATTCCATGACAGTGAGGCCTCAGATTTATCTAATTTGTTTTCAGAGAAAATTTCCTTTACTGTTATCCCTCATACAGGACAAAAGGCATCACACACAAACTAACTAACCCTGGATACATTTTGCTCTCTATTACACCACTGACTTTCAGAAATGGATGTTTGGTTTCATATAATAACTATACAGTTTTTTTCTTATGATTATACTTAAGTTTTATCTGAAGTATCTGAATGTAAGCCATTAACAGAACACATTCTTTGTAATGGTATTTTCTTTTTCAATAAACCTTTATCGTCCCAATTTTTATTTTTATGTCTGGTATCTCCCTTAAATAAGGAAAGGCTGACAAGTTATTGATATGTCTTTGTGCCTTTCATGGAAAAGAACAGATGCATAATATCTAATTTTTATTCCAAAAACTGTGAGGTTCTTCACTCAGGATGCAATAGAGACTTCCAAAGTTTTATTTACTGCTTATCATTAACCTAAGGATCATAGGCACTTGTGAGTTTCCTCAGAAATTCTGAAACTGCAGTTAATAAATCTTGCATCTTTCCAAACTTTTAAGTACAATTTTGTTGTGATGAGTAAAATTAAACAAAACCACCACAAATCAGGCTTAGAAGCAGCCTTTACCTTTTCAACTGAAGAAATTAAGGCAGTATTATCACTTAAGGCAGGGAGGAAAAAAACCCGCAACACTCCAGTGAAGAAATCAGAGACAAGAAATGTGTATAACTTTCTAATAGTCATTAACAGTGATGCCATTGGCCTAATATGAAGTGAAGCCATTGTGCAGCAGGATAGATATGACTTAGTTGCCATCATGGAAACATGGTGGGATGACTCCCATGACTGGAGTGCTGCAATGGATGGCTACAAGCTCTTCAGAAGGGACAGGCAAGGTAGAAGAGGTGGTGGGGTGGCTCTCTATGTTAGGGAATGTTTTGACTGTTCAGAGCTACACGATTCTGATGACAAGGTGGAGTGCTTATGGGTGAGGATGAGAGGGAAAGCCAATAAGACAGATATTGTGCTGGGAGTCTGTTATAGACCGCCTGACCAGGTTGAAGAGACGGATGAATCATTCTACAAGCGGCTGGCAATAGTCTCAGAATCGTGTGCCCTTGTCCTTGTGGGGGACTTTAACTTTCCAGACATCTGCTGGAAATACAACACAGCAGTGAGTAAACAATCTAGGAGGTTCCTGGAGTGTGTGGAAGATAACTTCTTGACACAGCTGGTGGGTGAGCCAACCAGGGGAGGAGCCTTGCTAGACCTGTTGTTTACGAACAGGGAAGGACTGGTGGGAGGTGTGATGGTTGGAGGCCGTCTTGGGCTTAGTGACCATGAAATGGTAGAATTTTCAATTCTTGGTGAGGCAAAGAAGGTGGTCAGCAAAACCACCACTATGGACTTCCGGAGGGTTAACTTTGGTCTCTTCAAGGCACTGGTTGAGAGAGTCCCTTGGGAGACGGTCCTGAAGGGAAAAGGGGTCCAGGAGGGATGGACATTCTTTAAAAAGGAAATCTTAATGGCTCAGGACCAGGCTATTCCCATGTGTTGCAAGTCAAACCGCCGAGGAAAACGACCGGCCTGGCTGAATGGGGAGCTTTTGCTAGGACTTAAGAAAAAAAGGAGAGTTTATCATCTCTGGAGGAAAGGGTGGGCAACTCAGGAGGAGTACAGGGATCTTGTTAGATCATACAGAGAGAAAATTAGAAAGGCGAAAGCTCAGCTAGAACTAAATCTGGCCACTAGTGTAAGGGACAACAAAAAATGTTTTTACAAATATGTTAACAGTAAAAAGAATCCCAAGGAGAATATCTATCCTTTAATGGATACAGAAGGGAACGTAGCAACCAGTGATGAGGAAAAGGCCGAGGTACTTAATGCCTTCTTTGCCTCAGTCTTTAATAGTGAGTCCAGTCATCCTCAGGGTACTCCACCTCATGAGCTGGAAGGTAAGGGTGAAGAGCATAACATACCCCCCTTAATCCAGGAGGAATTAGTTAGGGACCTGTTACGCCATCTGGACACTCACAAATCTATGGGACCTGATGGGATCCATCCAAGAGTACTGAGGGAACTGGCAGAGGTCCTTGCCAAGCCACTCTCTATCATCTATCAGCGTTCCTGGTCAACAGGGGAGGTCCCAGAGGACTGGAGGCTTGCCAATGTGACTCCCATTTATAAGAAGGGTCAGAGGGAGGATCCGGGGAACTACAGGCCTGTCAGCCTGACCTCAGTACCGGGAAAGATTATGGAACGGTTTGTCTTGAGAGCACTCACACGGCAGCTCCAGGATAAGAGGGGGATCAGGCCCAGTCAGCATGGGTTTACGAAAGGCAGGTCCTGCTTGACCAACCTGATCTCCTTCTATGACCAGGTGACCCGCCTAGCGGATGAGGGAAAGGCTGTCGATGTTATTTTCCTAGACTTCAGCAAGGCCTTTGACACTGTCTCTCATGGCATACTCCTGGAGAAGCTGGCGTCTCATGGCCTGGATAAGTGCACTATTCACTGGGTGAAAAACTGGCTGGATGGCCGAGCCCAGAGGGTCGTGGTGAATGGGGTGAAATCCAGTTGGCGGCGGGTCACGAGTGGTGTTCCCCAGGGCTCGGTGTTGGGCCCTGTTCTGTTTAATATCTTTATTGATGATTTGGATGAGGGGATTGAGTGCACCCTCAGCAAGTTTGCAGACGACACCAAGTTGGGAGGCAGGGTCGATCTGCTTGAGGGTAGGGAGGCTCTACAAAGAGATCTGGACAGGCTGAATCGATGGGCTGAGGCCAATCGTATGAAGTTTAACACGGCCAAGTGCCGGGTCCTGCACTTCGGTCACGGCAACCCCATGCAGCGCTACAGGCTTGGGGAAGAGTGGCTGGAAAGCTGCCCGGCAGAGAAAGACCTGGGGGTGCTAGTTGACAGCCGGCTGAATATGAGCCAGCAGTGTGCCCAGGTGGCCAAGAAGGCCAATCGCATCCTGGCCTGTATCAGGAACAGTGTGGCCAGCAGGAACAGGGAGGTGGTTGTTGCCCTGTTCTCGGCACTGGTGAGGCCGCACCTCGAGTACTGTGTTCAGTTTTGGGCCCCTCACTACAGGAAAGACATTGAGGTGCTAGAGCGTGTCCAGAGAAGGGCAACCAAGTTGGTGAGGGGCCTGGAGCACAAGTCTTATGAGGAGCGGCTGAGGGATCTGGGGTTGTTCAGTCTAGAAAAGAGGAGGCTGAGGGGAGACCTTATCGCTCTCTACAACTACCTGAAAGGGGGTTGTAGTGAGGAGGGTGTTGGTCTCTTCTGTCAGGTGTCTGGAGATAGGACAAGAGGAAATGACCTCAAGTTGAGGCAAGGGAGATTTAGGTTAGATATTAGGAAAAATTTTTTTACTGAGAGGGTTGTCAAACATTGGAATGGGCTGCCCAGTGAAGCGGTTGAGTCACCGTCCCTGGAGGTATTCAAAAAGCGAGTGGATAGGGTACTCCAGGGCATGGTTTAGGGGGCGTGGTTAATGGTTGGACTTGATGATCTTGAAGGTCTTTTCCAACCGAAATGATTCTATGATTCTATGATTCTATAATATCACACACAGTTGTCTGTGCCAGAAACATCTTTCAGGCATTCATTTTCAAGTAAAGCACAATGTTCATTAAACATTTCACAAATACTTCCCTTATAGTTTTTCCACTCTGTCAAGGAATATCTATATATCCTACCAGAACAGTTGAATGCACTTTATATTGCGTATATGATAAGTTTTTACTGGATGGGTGAATGATTACAATGTCTGCCTTCAGATTCTATATAACGCCTTTTGCACATTTCTCATTAAGTCAAGAGACAAACAGAGGGGGTCATAAAGTCAGTATCAGTCATCAAAGTCTTCACAGAACATCAGGGACTTCCTGCCCTTCCCCAGGGAAGTGGCTACCTGAGGTAGCAGAACTTCACAGCAAGAAGCAGTGGAGGGTATGTAAAGGGCTATTCAAATTTTTAGCATTTTCCTGTCTGAGCAGAGTCTGCTTATTGTTTTGAGCCCTCGGCTTATGTAAGACTGCACTTCCACAGACAGTGGAGCAAACGTAACAGCTTGCTGCTGCCAAAAGGAAGATGTTTCACTCCCTCCTTCCTCCTCCCTATTTCTCCTTTTCCCTCCTTCCTCCTTCCCCCTCCTCATCGCCCTACTGCAGAAAAACAGCACGTCCTGCCGCCTCCCTTATCCTGCCTCTAGAGCACTTTGAAATCCTTCACTGTCTCAATTTACTTCATTAACCTGGCAGAAAACTACCTGGGTTTTGCAGTGTGTTGTAGGTGTGTCCTCTGTTTTAATGAGTTACATGGACGCAGAAATTCAGTAGGTTGTTAGAGCGGGCACAAAATAAACTGTGGGACCATATGGTCAGGAGTAGGGAAGGGGTATAGGCAAAGGGAGCAGGACCTTTTCTTTCTGGCAAGAGTGTGATGTGACACCAGCCCAAAAGGTTTTCAGGCATGTAAACACTGGGCTCAGAGCTGCTGCCCCAGCAGGGAATGGGCTTCTCGTGGGTACTGTGTCATGAAAGCTCAGTGGATGTCTTGCATATTGTAGGGTGTGAAAAACAGCACAAAGTGCTTAAACTGCCTCCTTCATCCTGTTTCATAAAATCACAGCCTAAGAGTTAATTTATAACCCTGTAAACATGGTTGTAATTTAATCAGATGAGAGTGAACTATATGGGTAACGTCATTGAAATACATGCTCTAGATGATAATCTCTTTCAGCACTCCTGTTATCTCTTCAAAACCTGGTAGGTACCTAAGAGATATTGAAGAGAAACAGGAAGAGTACGCAAATGCCTAATGACCATGAAGTAGTATGGTGCTGTAGTAGTATGATTATAACAGTGTAAGGATATTACTTACATGGGACTGTAAGAAGAGAAAATATTTGTCCTTAGATCAACTACTATTGCTGAAATAATACAATCCCTTTTCAAGGTGTCACCCAGAATACCTTGAAAGGGGAACAGCAGGTATCCACCAGCAATATTTGTGTTCAGCTGGAGAGAATAAACCCATCTATTTCCCCTGTGTTGCAAAGGCAAGTCAGAAATATTTTGTAATTCACTGTGTTAAAAACAGCACAGACAGCAATACTTTCAGCAAGTTCTTACGTGGCCAGGATCTTGCAAGTAGGTCACAGTTTAACACCACTAATGCAATCTCCGTTCTGTGCCTGAGGCTGGACTCTGATTGTTGATTTAATGTCTTGTTCAAATTTGATGCTTACTGCTTACCAGTGGGAAACTGGAAGCCTGAGATGGGACCAGAGCTGAAAGGCTTTTGGCATCTTGTAGTAGTTTCTTCAGAATTCAGTGAAGAAACCTACTTTCTAATCAGATTTCTTCTAATATGAAATGGCAAATTTTGTCATTTATTGCCAGAAAGAGCATGGATTTGTTTCAAAAGTTTTGACAAATATTTGTCAAGAATTCTTACCTTGCAGTAAATTGAAGAGGAGACAAGGAGAGCAATAAAATAGGTGTTTATTTTGCACCTAGTTGAATGTGCGATGAGATAATTTCATAGTTCACCTACGCTTGTGAGCAATCAGTGCTTAGTTTTGGTGGCTGATCAGTGTTATTTATGCAAAAGAGCTCTGCTGCATGTGATTTTGCCATTCTTGCTGGCAAAGTGTAGAAAAAATCTAATCCTGTAAATCGCATTTGTCATTAATAGTGGTGGGATTATTCTGACCATACGTCAGAACTTGCAATTCTTCTCCAAATCCTAGTCCTGTTTTGGACCTGGTTTTGGGAATAGGTTGTCTGTAGCCATTAGTGATAGTGAACTACAGATGACTCTGTGGTTATCTCTAACTCACAAGTGTTTCAGTGATGCATTTGGATACACAGCATCTCAGATTCTATGACACACAAGCTAAGGATAGAGATGAGAGGCTCTCAGCTTTAGAGCAGGGACTCCCAAAGCTCTGAAATATTGTCTGTACTGCTGTCAATATTAAGGCCTGTACTTTAATCACATAGGCTGTGAATATGGCTCTCCAGGCTATGCTCCAGGAAAGTACAGCCAAGTCCCAATCTAGGAATAGTGCATATTTGTCAGACTAAAATATTTCTGCAAAGCTTTTTTTTTTTTTTTTTTTGGACTTGTTTCACAACAGCATCTAAGAAAAAGAGGTTGGGATTCAGTTCACAGAGGATGTATATAAACACAGATGACAATGTGTGCGTTGTCTAAACTCCAGTTACAATGAAGACCTACTCAGTAGCTCACTAGTGAAAAAAACCCAGTATTTACTTCAGGGAGAACTGAGCTGTTCTCTTGACTGTCTCGCCTAGATCTGTCTCTTACCAAGAGAGTGTAGACACTTACAGGTAGATAGCTAAACTCAGGTGTTTTAATCCTCCCCCTCCTGATGTAACCTCATGAAAGAGAGAGGAACCAACTATAAAGAAATGTCGATGATACAAAACTACTGCAAGCCAGTTTAATGTCTCTGAGTCAAGCTGCCATGAACAGCAATAAAACTGCAGACCCCATGGCTGCCCAGTACAGCATGCCTCGTCCGTAGCCCTACCTTGGAGGCACTGGCTGAGCTGAGGAAGCAGTTTCCTTGTCCTTCCTATACTCTGTTGAAACTGCCAAATCCAGCCCAACAATGAAGGTGCCTTTATGATTCAGACAATTTTCAACAAAAAGGACCAGGATTTATTATGCTTGTTTAGTCATTGTTATCTTAAAAATTTGAAGAAACAATGAACCACATTCAGCCCTGGCATGAGTAAGTACAGCCTGCACAAAAATAACTACTAGCCTTCTCCCTGCAATCAGTATGCATCCATTCATCAGTAGGCTTTGTTGTGTAGCCAGTTTGGAGCTCATGGACTAGCGTTACAGTCCAAACCAATTTTGATTAGTTGGTTGTTTTTTTTTTCAAATCAGTTGCTGTGAGGCAATATGAAGTAATTTACTGAAGTCCCAGTGTTATACACATACTCTGGAAATACCCCAGCCACTAATCCTACAAACTTCTTTAAAATCATAATAGAAATGAAAAATCAACAAAAACACAGATTGCATAGAAAGGGTTTGTTTTTTTTTCCCCAATCAAACACTCCTGAAAATTCAGTGGTCAGATTTTATTTTTAATAATTTTCCACTATTTGAACCTGAATAGAATGAAGAGCTATAAAATGTAATAACCAGGAGCATTCTTTCTTGTCTCTATAAAGAGAAATATCTTTCTTGCTCTTGTGTCTGTGCATGAATTCATAGTTTTCTGTGAATTTCTGAAAAAGAAACTCCAGTAGTTCAGTAATATCTCTCCTCTTTCTATAAAACCTGGATATTAACATTCTCTGGGAATATTAAACTAATGAGAATTAGATCAAAATAATGTAAAAAAGGAATTGTTATTCTCTGACTTCACAGTGTTCATATAATACATCCATTTTCTTTTCAGAAACTACAGCTTTTTAGTCAGTCCATTTTTCTGCTTGAATCTGACTCTAAAACTATTCCTTCCCCTCACCCAAAAAGGTTTGACAGTAATCACTGTTGCCAGTCTCAGAGTTGGCTTCTGCAATTTTGTCCTTGATTTCCCTGTAAGAGGACTAGCACCCTTAGATGTCTGTATATATATGTTTGGTTCAGTATATCACTTCTTAAATTAAGTTACAAGCGTTAGAAACAAGAGTAGAATTTTCTTGTATCTCCATTATTGACTTGTCTCCTTTCTGATTCACCTTTTTCTATATTTACAAAACTTCTACGTATACATTGTTAAAGGAACATCTTTGCCTCTGTTAAACACAAGTTCATTGTTGGTGTTAAGCATGTATTCTCTAGTAACACTTGTAATTTCACATATTAGGTTAATGTGCACACTTTACTCTGGAGACCAGCAAAATCACCACAGATCTAAGCCTTGGTTCTCCTTCAGCCAAGGATAGAGACTGCACTCATTCATCAAAAACTGTTGACTTACAGCATAATTCCTTGTGTAGGTTTGGTATTAGTAGCCATTACACTTATTCTGTTAAACCAATGACTTTGGCAGACAGGCTGTTTACAGGTACATCATGAAGGTGAAAGGGTAGCAAAAAAGGTCTTAACTATGGTAATAAAAACTTTGTGGTAAGACAGGATTTTCCACCATTCTATAGATGAAATGGAAGCTGAGTTTCCCTGGGAGAATATAAAGAAAACATCTCAAATCTGTATTTGTAGATTAGTATGTCAGGATCATTTACTAGATTAAGTGTTTCTTTATTGTGTTTTTTTAGTGTAGTCTATTGTTAGTTTCCTATCTCCTTTAAATACAACAATGTTAAATTTATGTTTATCAATTAAAAAAACAAATTAAAAAGCAAACAGTTAGTTAAATTCTCTCCGGTTTTAAATTGCGTCTATCTGTCCAGACGTGGTTCAAGAATGAGCTCAGAAATGAAACCAGAGTGTTTCAGAAATTATAATGGCCTATGGGTTGAACTTCAGCTTCCTGGGCCTTCAAAGAAAACCCACAATGGTGTCTGAAAGATCCAGATTCAAGGGGTGGATTAAGAGTAACGGTCTGTGAGTTAGCTAGTATAAGTGCTGAGGGTAGGGGAGGACACATGAAATCTCAAGCCTTTTATTTTTCTTCGGTAGCTACATGGCTGAAGGATCCATTAACTTTGCCCAGAAGCATTTTTTCAAGTATCTGGAGGAAGAAACACTCAGTTTTACATATCTAGATTGATCATATGAGCTTCATGCCCTGCACATATACTCACAACAGTAATACGGTACCATTTATTGCACATATATAAATGCATAAATACAAATACACAGCCATATGTTAAATACAAGTTCTTAAATAAAGCTGAGGTGTCCTAGAAAGTAAGAAAACAATTAGTACAGTGCACCATAATACTAACCTTGGGAATGCTTGGGCTTTTAACCATGTCTTTCCTTCAGATTACACACTGAAGGATTCTGATTTTTTTTTTTTTTTGACGTTTTTGAAAATGTAACCTGCAAAAATCAGACTTTTACTGGTGTGGAAGCCCGCAGTTGCACATGGTGGCCATTAAAAGTGCCTCACGTTGTTGTCACAGATGTCAGTTGTCCCTTCATGGAACACAGATTGGGTCCCAGTAGCGTATTTATTCCACACATATACCTACCATACCAAGGATCAATGTATTTCATGAATAAGTAATGATTAAATGCAGTCCCCAAAAACTGAACATCAGAAATGCACATTTCATTAATTTTTTAATAAGCTGATATTTTGGTAATGGTTGTGCTACAAGGCATTGCAGACATACATAATGAGTGTTGAATATTAGATTATATAATACATAAAAAGAATCTATATAATTTAAACTCTATTGATAACTGAGTTATGTTAAGAACAAATCCATGAACAGTAATCATCTTGCATTTATCTATTAGTCTGTCCATGTATCTCTGTGGCACTCAGATTGCCTTTGATTTCACTGCACAGAACATTTCTCATTCATGAAGAAGTACAATCTTATTAAAAATTAATTTAGAAGCATATTTAAAATTTAAACATGTTTATGAATTAGAGCTGCAATGATACAAAACTTAGAGAAAAGTTTTGCTAAGATATAAAAAACAGTTGAATGTGAAGATCTCCACTTCTACCTGTTCAGCTGTAAGTATTTCTGGTGACATTATCAGCAGACTAGCAGATCTCTTGGACTGAACAAATTAATGCTTTACTGTTGCTCCTGCTGTGTTTGTCATGAACCAAACTGCACAGAACCTGTCTGTACAGCAAAGAATGACTTTTTGTCACTTAATCCCCAAGCCTTCAGGATTAACTGGTATTCTAAAAGTGATTTCTTTGGTATTAGTATAAATAGATAAGGAAAAAAAACCACCTGCCTTGTTCCCTCTCCCAGTGGGCTTTTATCTTTTCTCCACCAGAAACCAGAATACTGAACATCAGCCAGAACAATGTCAAATTAACCTGAAAAACTCCCAGTTCTTTGTCATCCTGTGAACTGATGATTTTCAAATTTAGTTTGATTTGGTAAGAATGGCCCACAACAACAGAAGGGGTTGGTTGTGCCAAGTTATTTCATTTATGATTAGCTTGAAAACAGCTGCCTAGACAAACCTAAGTTTTGTTTTTTTATTTATATTACCAGACATATAGGATTTTACATAATGTGACTTACATAGAGTACCAAGCAGAATGAACAAGACACAGATTTTTACTAGCTGAAACCAGTGCTGAAATTTTAAATGACAACTGAGATGATATATAAATTTAACTGAGATGTATACATAAAATGATACCTTCAGGAATCTCAGTGTCATATGTGAATTTTAGGTTTGCTTACACCAGCAGCATAACACAAAGGTCAGAGGAGCAAGAACTGATATCCTGATGATGATTATACAGATTAAATGGTTTCTTGTAAGGAAAAAACATAAGAGTTAATGTCATTCCAAAGTGGAGCTCTGGGGCTAGATTTTGTCATTCTGTGTATATTAAGAATTACATTAACTCATGAGATGCCTTCTGTGGGTCTACACGTGCCCCCTTTACAACACATGTTCAAAAGCATTCAAACAAAATGATTATATGAAATCTGCATGATAATCACGCAAATGCAGATGCTGTGAGATTTTTGCTGTTTTCATGGCAGGCTAGAATACAGCAAGAATGACCTCTTCGGGCTTTTTTATGTAATTCTGATTCTTACCCCTTCCAAAAATTGTCAGGTTAAAGAAGATTTGGGGAGAGTGGGAAAGTGAGAACAAAACTGTCAGAACAACAGTCTTATACTGGAATATTCAACTTAGAACTCTCTGAAAGAGCAAATAATATATCAAAATCATAGGAAACAAAAATAAAATTTCAATTTTAGCTTCTTACAAGAATATTGGGAAAGAGACACATGGTGTTTTGCCACTGGGCAACATATTCTAGTGATTAGAGCAGAATCTTCTCTGGTTTAATCACACTTTTTTTCCCTAAAAAAGTATAACCGTTTCTTTGAAGGGTGGAACCTACACCATTGTGGCACATATTGGCTTAATTTAATGATAACATATTTTTAAATGTTCTTCTAAATATTTCCAAATGAGAAATATCACAAACTGAGTTTTTTCTCCCTAATGTCTTCCTACAACTGTCTTATTTTTTTTCTAAGCTAGAGAGCACCTGTCCTGACCATAATGATCTCAGGTGACACCATGCCAAATCCTTTCCCATTGTATCTGAGGTGACATGACAGTACATTACACAGTGAAGTAAAAGTTACCACCATTGTGACCTGATGAATCCAAAAAAGAATGTTTGGGCTTTTATATTATAGATTTTTTTTTACTTTTAGCCTTCTTCTAGATAAAAGTGGAATACGTTGCTACCCAGAGAATAATAGGATGACAAAGTACTCTCTAGAATTTTTCCATAAAACCAACAGACAAAGATATAAAAACATGCTTTGTGGGCGTTTTGATGTTCAAGACTTCTATAACAGGATTTAAATGCATTGTAAATTAGAAGCATTTATACTTCAATTTTTGCATAAATTGATTGTAATTAGGAAAAGAAGCGACTTTGTTTTAAACCATAAAGCTCAAACTGTGTATTTTAATCTAATGATGTGGACTTTTTTCAAAACCAACTCATATCAGTTGAAGGCTGAGCCCTTGAAACGTTACCCACCTCAGTGAGCCTACAGGCTTTAACGGGGTCATTTGAATAAGGTGACCATTTCAAGGTGAACAGTGGTTAAAAGAACAGGCCTTCAGATATATGCAATAAAGCTGATGCACACAAACAGTAGAAAAGCTATAGAATAATTTTGTCTTCCTAATATACATGATTATAAAAATTTTTTATGTTATATGAAAAATTCAACTTTGTTTATCAATACAGTTGAACCGGAAAATATATTTAGAACCTTTTTTCTGACCTCATTCACACTGATTTCACTCCAATGTAATTTCATGTACTTTAATTGTATTACTTTTGGTTTTTCTCATTGTAGACAGACCTAAACCCTTATTATCCCTCAAAATAAATTGCTCATTATTTTAACAGCTTCCTGCAGTCAGAGCTTCTCAGCATGTATCACATTTCTATTTCTTAAGTTAGAAATGTAAAGCAGTTGGAGGTCTAGCTGATTTAATGTCCAGATTTGCTCAGAGGAAGTAAAGATGATTTTATGCTTCTCTGTTCACTGATGATATGTGGTCTTTTAGCTTGTTCAACTATATTTAGAAGGACTTATCAGGCAACATTACTGAAAAGAGAAACACAAACTAAGGCCAAGACTTGGACAAAGTAATTGAAGTTTAAAAAAACCCCAGCAACCTCCTTTGCTGAACCAGAGCCATTGCATTGCCCTGGGGCAGCCGGACACCTGTTCTCCTCAACACAGGGTTGGATCTTACTACAGGGCTTGGATTTCTAAAGGCATGATTTGGCGATCTAATCCCTGAAAACAGCTATGTGCATACATAATTTCAGCACAAGTAACCCCGCTGAATTACTGAATGTTTAGAAAGATGCTGAAAAATGCTAATGTTTTAGAAGGTTGAAGGCTGGATGATGAACCACTCAAGAAATTTAGTATTTTATCCCCTAATTACACAATTTTAGCAGTATCTTATTTCAAGTGTGAAAAATGAATTATAAATTTAAAAACTACAGCTGAAAAGGCAGGCCAAGATATTTGGGGAAAGCTGTAAAAATTGAAAAGCTCTGTTCCTAACTACTTTTCTTGGAAAACTTGAAAATAAAAAGCAAATATTATCCACATCACTTGAAAACATAAATTAAGCTTTTGCATAATTTTGGAAAAACACAGCAATTTAACTCATTAAGTTTGGCATTTGTGTTACACCAAAATCCTTAGAAAGATAAGGCTACATTTTTTGGACATTTGACCTGTAAATTGCATACTTTCTACTGATATAGACTTTCTGAAAAAAATCTGAATGATTTTGAATTTCTTAAGAAGTTTCCATGTGAACGATTCTTCTAGAGAATACCTTCACCTAAGCCAAATCATTTCTAGATTAAATGAGAGTGAAAGACACCCTTTCTACAATTAGAGATCTCTCTTCCTCCCCCTTGTTTCAAGCTACGCCTTCACATGGGCTCAACTAGCTTTTTAGTCTTCTCTCTTCAGGGACTAAATTAGGAGCTTTGTCATCCTAAATTCCCTCTAAGCCGTTAGGGAAAGATAAGCAATTCCACAGGGTAACCCAGGCATTAAGTGATTACAGAAGGAATCCAAAGCAACAAAGATCTTAATGCAGGTACCTGCGGCCAGGTAGGATTAATCCAAGCCAGACATCCTACAAGAGGATCTATTATTAAATAATAATGCTAGAATATATCCATAAATTTCAGCTACCATCAAAACTTCATGTAAATTTTCAGAAACAAATGAACTTTAAACAGAATAAATAATGAATAATGGCTTCAGGACTTGGTTCTATGTAGCAGCAGCTATTTGAAGCAAGAGAAAAACATGTAACAGAAATCTGCACTTTCTCTGCCACAGCAACTCAATGTTGGCCTGAGCAGCTGCAGAGTGGACCTAAATATTGTAGAGAATGTATGTGTTGAAAATACGTGTTGAAGTGAAATAGCCTACTATACCCACAGCTCTTGAAACATGTATACGACCTTCTCTTTTTAGTTCCATGTACAGGACCTCCACCAGAAGAATTGGTACACAGTATGCAAGAGAATCTAATAAACCTAACAAAGAAACAAGATTATTATGTCTTAACTGATTTAAAGGGATGTTAAGTGCTCCTTCTGCTGAGCACTTAATACCTTAGACTTAGTCTCCCACTGATGTATTTTTGTCAGCCAAAGGTAGGATGAGGAAGTGCATCAGTGTTTATTTCCATTTTGGCCTCCTTGTTCCATCTGAGAGCAGATTAAGTGCAGTATTGTTAGTACAGGCTGTAGCCATACTTTGGCAATACAGCATATTGATACACTGATGCTATAGTAGATATAATTGTATGTGTCTATAACAGATACATCATACTAAAGGAAGATTAGGGAACAATCTCACACACTAGACTCAAAATCAAGCCTACTGCCCAACTCTTAGTTTGCTCTTTGGCTTCTGCTTGAACTCGGCACCTGGGTCTCTCCAGAGCAGTTCACTGAAAGACTTCTTGAAAAAGGTTGTAGGGATGCCACAGCATGAGCTTTGGATCCCTCCACAGTGCACAGCAATTATCACAATTTCTACCTCATACAGCAGAACATCTTAAACTCTAAAAACCACAGTCACAAAACACCGTGGACAAAGGCTTAATTCATAGTTACTTGAATCAGTGTAAAATCTCAGATTCCAATAAGGTTTGAAACCAGAAGCCAGTCTTGTGTCATATCTAAGCCTTCTCTAGCTACTGAAATGGATCTCTGCGTGTGGTATTAACTAAAGGGTAAATCATACAGTTGTGCAGACTAGGGGAGGGTACTAGAATAAAGTGGGAAACTGGTGGCTTTCCTAGAAGACTTGTCTATCTGCTCCTCTACCAATTCAATGTGAAGTATTTGATTCCAGCATTGAGTAGACAGCTATTCTGAAGCCAAAATGAGCCAGGCAGGTAGTCCCAGGGGAATGATTTTAAACAAAGATAGGTTTTGCCAGCCAAACCAAGTAAAGCAAACAAATGAACTCAAACTGACAACCCTCATGACAGTTCTAAGTTTTGAGAGTTAATCATGCTGCATTTTGACAGATCACTGATGAAATCTTTCAGATTTGTCTTGTTATTCATTTATTAGGGGACATCTAATGAATAGCATATAAAGTAGACTTGTTAAGTATAGTGCCTGCTGACAGTTCAATTTAAAAGTGAAGGGTATAGAAAATTCACTCCAGAGCAAGTGTCAGGTTTTTTCCACAGGAAAAGCCTATTTTGTGTTAACAGGCTGAACAGGTCTGGTAGGGGTGTTCCCCATCTGTGTGACCCTGGCTGCCACAGGGATACCAGAACAGTTAGCAAGGGAGAGGTCAAGCACTCAGGGGAGGGACAGGCAAATATTACCAGAATGATGACATTATCATATTAATTTCCTTACTTAGAAAAGATAATTAAAAGATACACCCTGAGGCATTTGTATTTGAAGATGCCTTTATTGTCATTTTTTATTTTATTTATGGAGAAGAGTGATGAGAGGAACTATTATTCCCATTAATTTAAGATACCTTTTTGCCCAACAAAATACAGCACATAAACCATAAAATTTAACATAAAATTTACAACATAAAATGCACTTTTATGAAATGTTTCCTATTGACTTTGGAAACAAGGTCTAACAAAAATCCTTGTTGAATGTTCAAAACCTGAAGGGAAGAGATTAAAGCAGATCCAAGGAAGGCTCCATTGTTATTTTTATATGGGAATATATATCTCCACACACATAAAAATACAGCATTGCTAAAACAGCACAATAAGAGAAAATAACTAAAGTGCAAATAGAAGAACTTCATATGAGAAATGGATAAAACACAGGTGGTTTTTTTTTTTAATATATATTCTGAAGAAATATAGTTCTTGTGTAGGAACTTTACAGGTTTTCATTCATGGTCTTCTAATTTTTTGACCTATGTTGTATTAAAAAATTGGAAACTCAACTAGATTTTACAACTATATCACTCAAACAGGATTTGGCTGGATGGAAATGTGACATTCAGGGACAGTTGTCACTAAGATCAGGTTGAGTGTTCACTGATGAGCAGGCTAACACTAAGAAAGTTTCTTCTCTCTTCACACAGTCTTTTCCATACCTTTTGGTCATTTACCTGTTACTTGATAGACCTGTTATGGTTATGAATTCAGATTTATTGTTGTCCTTCAACATGCCCTAACAACACGGCATGAGACCAGATTGGTGACAGAAGATTGGAAGTTGAATAAGAGCACTGTAGAATAAAAGGGGCAAATGAAAAATACAGAATGCATTTCAGCACAGCTTGAACTTCCCAGAAATGCAGCAGACCATGAGGAGACACTCATAAAGAGAAGCAGATCATCACAAAAGTACAATGATGGCCTTCCACTTTTTTTTTTTAATATTCGGCTTTATAACTACTAGACTAAATAGTATACAGTGGCTTCCTAAAAGGAAGAGCTGCATGGTTTTCAGGTAGTGATAGGAAGATGTGAAGAATACTAGTCTCCTGGAAAGCACGAATCTTTGAAAGGTATCTGTTTCATATGAGGAAGGAATAAAAAATGGAGAAACTTCCAAAGCTTGTATGTATTTGAAGCTACTGTTTCAAATGTCATGCTGGAAGTTTCGATACATGCAAAGAGTCCTTAATTCTAACAGTGATTCTAGTGGTGATTAGAAACTCAATAAAATCTGAAGTTTTAAGATTATTAGAAAAGAAAATTAAAAGTCTGTTAGAATATTCAATATTAAGTAAAAGAAGCTTCAGAGGCTGATGCTGTACATATAGGTGTACTCAAGAAACTCTAAATCCAAGTTTAAAAGAGGCTTTCTGGCATAAAATGGAGAAAAAGTATATATTTGGTTCTAGATTGTTAATCGCATTACTTAGAAATGCTGTCATTAGAGGAAAACAGTTATACATATTATTCTATATATGCAATTATTATTTCCTAGCTTAGTTCTGCCTGGTGTCTGAAAATAATTAGAAGTTTCTCACCCATTCTCATTCTGCATGTGAAACCACTGAGGTGACTCAGGAGTCTGCAGGCCTTCCTAGTGGTCTAGGATTCATTTCTGAAGCTTAGTATGCTCAGTAATACTAGTTACATCCTATTATTACAAGTAATATTTTCAATATTGCTAAAATTTATGCAGTTAACAAGTGTTAGAAGTAAGAGTGTGGAAGGACATTTTATGTAAGTTTAGCCAGAAAGTTATATCTGAAGTATTAATATAGATTTTTCACTGCAGACACAGGGATACGTTGCATGAAAAACAGATACCAAACAGTAGGGCAATAAATACTGTCATTTGGAGACTCCACAGCAGTTTCAGCTGTTTCCATACCCATAGCAGACTAAAAAATTACAGATACTAGTATCCATGAATTTGCAACCTCTACAGCCATTAGCACCATGTAGACTGCTGCCAAATTACACTTCCACATTAAAATTAAGGGTGGCATTTTACATCCACTAGAAAGGATATGACTGAATCCTGGCAATTCAACATCATGGATGTTACAAGCCCTTTTAGATCTAAATATCTTCGTTACAATCTCAGGCAGAATAAAATCTTTTGAGAAGTGAGACTGCAGTTATTTTTTTGTAAAGGACTTACTATGCTTCTGAGAATTAACATCTAGTAACTCAGATCCTGAAGCTAATCTTTTTTTTCCCCACCCAATCTTTACTCATATAAGGAGAAAAATAATCTTCCTTCTTACCTCTACAAGAACTAAATATGGAGAAAGTAATAATTGTGTCAAGACCCCAATATGTGTTCCAATGAAATATGAATTACATTTAGGAGGTCACTGAGAACAGAAACTCATTCATTTGATAAAGGAATTTGATGGGGAAAAAAATACTCAAGGAATCCTACAAAGAATTGCCCTGTAAAGGGAAGGAAGACATTGACTCTGACTTTCCCTTCAATTCAAAGGAAGCCAGGAACACAACAGCTGCTCCACAAAAAGTCACAATCCATGCTGGCCACATAAAAGCTTTCTGTGAAAAACAGACAAAAGATCTGTTGGTTGCATCTATCTGATGGTTGCACACATTTGTGTCTTCTGCAGAACTACCACCTCTGCTTACTGTCAAAAAGGAAACAGTTGAAGCCCTATAAAAATCAGTTATTTCCTTAGAGTTAGATCTGTTTGCGAAAAATATTGCTCCAAACTCTACGACAAATAAAGTAAATTCTCCAGCGTTCCAACAGCAGTATCTATATATGTCTCCTATGCATATTAGAAGTTCATAGAGGTAAATGCCTGTATTCTTTGCAAACCTATATGTAAATAGAACATTCTTGAAAAATGAGCTGTTGAGGGACATGTTCTCGAGGGAAAAGAAAACCTTTTAGATGTTGTTTTAAAAAGAATACACATTTTAAAATAAAGAAGGATTTATACAAACTTAATTGTGCATAGAATTATTTAAAAAATTTTGCAAATTTCAATATTAAGCACTCACTGATAGCAAATGCTAGAATGGTGTCTACCTGGTGGATTTTTTCCGTATTAAAAATCTGCAACAATTCTTTATAACCTTTGGTCATTTGTTTTTACAAACTGTATACAACAAACTATGCAAACATGCAGATTTACAATGTCTAATTTTAGTAGTTGCAGTGTAACATTGTTTTTAGGAGCTTTCACTGATATGTAATAGAATGAATGTGCTGAACTCAGTGTCAACAGTATTGGTTTGGTTGTATGCTGGACTCGGTGACATGGGTGCTGTCTTCCAGACCTGTATTCACAGGATAAATTTCAAACATTACCAGAAATGAAGGCATCTGCAGAGTTGCTGATCTTGAAAAGGGTTGGAAGTATACAGAAAACCAAAAAGGAGCTGTATAATTTCCTCAAAACTGAGCAAAAAACACCCAATAAAAATTACTGTGCTCACAGAAAGATAAAATTGAATGGACTTCAGCAGCCAGTCTCGTAAGTATCCAAGCAGTAATTAAAAAATCCACCAACTTCACTGCCTGAAGAGGCTGCCAAAGCACAAATTCATTTGTTAAAACAAATACTTCAGACAGTTTGATAGCTAGATCAGTGACAGCTGTGACAGTCTGATGACTAAAACAAAAAGGAATGAGAGAGATATTATATGGCACTTAATCAAACTTACCAAGAGTAAAACACACTTCCCTACTTTGTTACTTTAAAAGGACTACAGAACGCCCCAAACTTTTTACAGCAAACACATTTCTCATCCTGCATTTTAGCATTCTGAGGGACAGACTCTCTGTCAAGTCTTCCCTTCTGTAAATGGTTGTTGCACTTGAAAGATCAGACTAAAATTGTTGGTTGCTGATGCATTTCTGGAAAGCTAACCAGATGAACTAGTTGGGGTGGGGGTAGCTGTACCCCATCTCTTCTGAATCAACAGCATCTCTGAAACTTCTAGACAGCCCAGACTGGTGGGACAGTTAAACTCTTCACTGGTCCTGAGACACTCATACGTTCTTAGACACTTGGCTACTGTGACTTGACAAAATTGGGAATCAAAACGAATCCCAGATTTGGGATCAAGATGTTTATTTTGCTTTTGCCCCACTTCAGACAAGTAGGAACCATGGGACCCATGGCAGGATGGGAGAGATCTCCCTCCTGACCTGTCTTCCCAGGCCTCTGGCACTGACAGCACTGCAGACTCCTGTGCTGAGCCTGCATCACCCCACAGCTTAGTCTTCTGCAGACTGAAACAGTTTAGATCAGCTTAAGATAATCAGTTCTGCACAAGGGTGACATACCGCATCTCACAGAGGTTGAGACTGAACAGTGTGACACATATGGGTCCTGGTTTTGGCTGGGATAGAGTTAATTTTCTATCTAGTAGCTGGTAGAGTGTTATGTCTTGGATTCAGTATGAGAAGGATGTTGATAACACACTGATGTTTTCAGCTGCTGCCAATTAGCATTTAGACTAAGTCAAGGACTTTTCAGCTTCTCATGCCCAGCCAGCAAGAAGGCTGAAGGGGCACAAGAAGTTGGCACAGGACATAGCCAGGACAGCTGACCCAAACTGGCCAAAGGGGTATTCCATACCATGTGACATCATGCACAGTACATAAACTGGGAGGACTTGGCCAGGGAGGGTGGATTGCAGCTCAGGAACTAACTGGGCATCGGTCGGCGAATGGTAGGCAATGCATTGTGCATCACTTGTTTTGTATATTCCAATTCTTTTATTATTATTATTATTGTCATTTAATTATTATTATTATCTTTTTTATTTTCTTCCTTTCTCTCCTATTAAATGGTCTTTATCTCAACCCACGAGTTTTACTTTTTTTTTCCCGATTCTCTTCCCCATCCCACTGGGTGAGGGGACGTGAGCGAGCGGCTCCATGGTCCTTAGTTGCTGGCTGGGGTTAAACAATACAAAAATGGTCTGTAGTGTCTATCACCCTAACCTTTAGGTTATCTTGCAATCCTAGCATTACTAGTGTAGACAGGTAAAGGAAAGGGGTGTAGGACACACACATATAATCTACTACAAACTTAAAAAATACTACTCAGAGGGTTGAAACTATTACTCCTGGCTACTTTATGCACATTTTTATTTCCACTTATTAATGGCAAATAATTATTGACACCTACAAGAGATTTGTGCAGAGCAAAACTCTTGAAAAATACTTGTTCCATTCCTTAGCTTCATTGTGGAAAAGATTTTAATCATTGCTATCACCACCGTGTGGGCTATAAATAATAAATCCAGTTAACAGGAGCATAGAACAGGTCAGAACACTGAAAAAATATTTTCTTTTCATACTTACCTCCAAACTCAGACCGAGCAGTACCTTCAGGTTCTTCATCTTATGAGTGCTACCATAGAAAAAAGGCCAAACTAATATTCATCATACTTCAAATCATTCAAACCCGTATTAAGATACAGATGTAATGGATTGACAGAGTAAATTATTTTTTTGTTACTCTCAGCCTGCGATCCCATAGTTCTCAGTAATAATGGTTACTGGATATTCTTCAAGACTTTGTCCCAACAGTTTAAAATACATATATATATATATATATATATATATATATGGCACTGAAAGACTCCACTTCCCTGTCAGTCTTCATACTCTGCAAATTCTTTTCTTTACTTCTGCCGTTCTAGTCTGTCTCTAGGCACATTATGGTCACACCAACTCTGTCAGATAGCTGGATTATTTAAGGAAAGGTGTACCAAAGTCTGTACTTGTTCTCTAGCTCAGATTTGTAATCCAGATTTTTTTTTTTTTAGCTTAAACATACAAGTACCCAATTCCCCATTCAACAGCTTCAGTCATTTGCAACCAACTGATTTGCTTGTGGATTATACCAAGCCATTCAAACAAACACGGCTTTATAGTTTAAATGACTTTATGTGCATACTACCAAGCAGATAAACATGACACATTGTTTGTTTCTGGTTTTAGATCTGTCCCTGTCACCTTTCTGGTTTATATGTTTTCTTTTCAACAACGAAGTTCAGCTACTTTTTTACCATGTTGGGTGTTATTCATATTTGGTTACCCAGAATGACAAATATTGCTCTACTATCCCTCCATAAAGCTGTCTGTATGGGTTTTGTAACAAAAACCAAAAAAGGTCCAGAGATAAATGATTTAGTCTCTAATGCTCTTGGAAGTTGGTCAGCCTTTGCCTGCAGAAAGATTGAAGGAAATGCATCTTTCTCTGAGTAATGAGTGAGAAGTGAAAGAATCTATCTGTTAGAAGGAAAATGTTATCTAAACTATGGATCAGCCTCAGACAAGAGCTTGAATAGAGGTTTCAAGATGCAGCTTAGTAGGAGTTTGATAGATTTCACATCATTGGCTGAACAATTTATTTTCTGCCAGCCAAAAGAGTGTTTGTAAACTGTACTGCCTGGTGACTGATGATGCCAAGGGCAAACAATGAACAGAGAATAAGAGAAGAGATGAAAAGAAGCTCTGCTGGCATAATGAGGAGAAACGGTCCTTCATCATCCTATGAGGGCTACTGCTCTGCGAGTTATAAATCACTGTCACCTGCCTCACAGCCTGGGATAAGCACAGCACAATAAATTCATTAAAATAAAGCATTTGGAGTGTTGCATGTATTTTTATGTGGTAACAGGTTTGTTTTCCTGACAGCTTTACTGAAATGCCTGTTTTGTTGGAGTGTATCCATGCAGATATAAACTGAGCTGTGTTCATGATATACATTAATATCTAAGCAACAATAAATGAGAAGCACACTTTATTTGATAGCGTAAATCAGTTTCAATACCATTTTCAACTAAACAGTGCTTTTTCATTGCTTTCATGCCAGGCACAGAAGACAGGAGTACTCTACTGGGTCTCATTTCCTTTTGAATAATTTAAAACAAATTAAGATTGGTTTATGATTTGCTGCAGTTTGAACCTATCAGACTAAGTTTAATAAGAAAGTTAGTGACTTCAATTGTCTGTTTTGCAATCGGGATATTATTAAAAACAAAACTGTAAAAAGGGCTATGGACCTTCAATTTTTGATATTAGGGAAGAATTGCTCTTTGATGGGATTCATATCACACCATTACTTTTTTTATATATATATATATATTTAAACCTACTAATGAAAGAGATTCCCTAATCACTGATGAAAACTAATGGCTCTTCATCCAAGACAACTACATAGCATTTTGTCTTTATGTAAGGCCACAGGTATTTTGGGCCAGATCTTGTAATCTCATGGTCTAATACAGGCAAAATTTCTATGGATTTCAGCACTATGTGTGATTTACAGATTTGGACTTATGTGATTATCAAGAAAAACACTTCCCTAGATGTAAATGTTTAAAACACTAAAGAAAACTGAGTTGAAGACTTTTAATTTTAGCAACAACCATTTAACCAAACCTGCCTTCATGGTAACAAACTTTTCAAAGATACTCAGCTGCACCATTGTCACAAATTTGATCAGAAAAACTTCCTTTAATCAAAACAGAATGCACATCATGAAGATTTAATTGATTCTTCATCCACTGCTTTTAAAAATTACTGTTTGCCCATATATTACTTGATTTTTCTAAATCTTTCTAAAAAGTAAATACAGCAGGAGATTAAAGAATATAAAATGTGGATTAATTTTAAATATTTTTTTCATCCTCCTTCTGCAGTAAGGTCTTTTAGATGGTCCTTGTCATCTTTCCCTCCTAAGAGTTCACACAATTCAAAAATTCACATTTTTCCATTATTGTTCTATGTTATTCTTATATTTGTAGCACCTGCATGTTTCAAATCTAGTATCTCAAAGCTGCTTTAGATTTTCCCCTCACTAGAGAGCTACACGAGGATATCAGTACCAAATATTATTTTCTTGTTTGTGTCTTGCAACTCTTCCTTTAGAAAATACACAAACTTTTGCATAGGTTTATTCATTCAGCACTGTAACACCCACAAATGGACTCACCATTAACTATTGCAAAAGCCTCAACAATGTCTAACATACATTATGCCAAATTTATCACTACATGAAGGAAAACCAAATGATTGATCTCTTCATACCTGTACTGAATGGAATTGCTGAGGCTTTTCTTAAACCAAAAAGCAAATCTGGTCTGTTAAGGCAATATCAAAATACCTACCCCCTCTCATGAGTAGACCACTTTTTGAATTACAAATGAAATTTTAGAGACAGAACAAAATTATTTCTCATAGTTTATTTCACACATTCAGAATCCCATCTGTAGGTGAAAAGCAGTTTCAAGGGAAATTGTCTTGACATTAAATTTGACATTACAATATGATTTGTATATATCCATCAAGTAAACCTAAAATTAACTTCTCTGGCAAAATTTCTCAAGCAACTACTCCCACCATGGTTTAATGTATGTACTATATTTACCATTTCTTATTTCATAAGTCAGGAAAGAATTAAACACTGCTGTAAGGACATTTAGTTTTCTCATGCAATATCTTTCTTATGCACATTTGATTTAATCTGAAACAGAAAACACAAGAAACTCAGTGTGCAGTGTCATAAATTTTTAACACTGATTAATAAAACTCAGTATTTTCCTCTGCCATTAAGCACTCATAGTAATCTTTCAATTCAAATATAAAAGTTTGACAATTTAATTAGTGCTTTCATAAGAAAATACGTAACTAAATTGCTTATAATAGAGGAATTGAGAGAAAGTTGAAACTAGGTTGTAAAAAAATCACCTTTTGTCACCCCAAAGCAATTGGCAAACATATAATTACGTGTTGGTTTGGAATATAGTGTACCAATATTACCATCTTATACCATGGTCAACCCTATAAAGCCCTAAAAACCTCTGCTGACCCACACTGAAACATGCAGTAATGTAGGCTTCAAGAGCACACAAGATGAACACTAATCATTCAGATAAACTGTGCCAAATCACCCAAAGTTTTAGGAGGATTAGATGGAGAAGATTCAATCTCTCATAAGCAATTAATTTTTTACTGCATACTTGTCCTTTGGGTAGCTACATTTTTATTTACTTACTTCAATTTTATTTTGCTCTAATTGTTTTAATTGAAATGGAAATAACATTGATAATAAACAGATTACCTGTTTTCCTGGTTTTGGTTGGGATAGAGTTAATTTTCTTTCTAGTAGCTGGTATAGTGTTATGTCTTGGACTCAGTATGAGAAGAATGTTGATAACACACTGATGTTTTCAGTTGTTGCTAAGTAGTGTTTAGACTAAGTCAAGGACTTTTCAGCTTCTCATGCCCAGCCAGCAAGAAGGCTGAAGGGGCACAAGAAGTTGGCACAGGACATAGCCAGGACAGCTGACCCAAACTGGCCAAAGGGGTATTCCATACCATGTGACATCATGCACAGTATATAAACTGGGAGGAGCTGGGTGGGCGGGGGAAGATCGCTGCTCGGGAACTAACTGGGCATCGGTCTGCGAGTGGTGAGCAATTGCATTGCGCATCACTTGTTTTGTATATTCCAATTCTTTTATTATTGTTACTGTCATTTAATCATTATTTTCTTCCTTTCTGTCCTATTAAACTGTCTTTATCTCAACCCACGAGTTTTACTTTTTTTTTCCCTGATTCTCTTCCCCATCCCACTAGTGGGGGTGAGTGAGCTAAGCGGCTGCATGGTGCTTAGTTGCAGGCCGGGGTTAAACTGTGACACCTGTGTTTCCAGAGGACTTTTAAAGTTCAGATATGGGCACATGTTCTGAAAATCTCTAACTACCGTGTACCAGGGGCTGCAAAGTCTGGCACAGAGCCATTTACACAGAGAAGGCTGCAGGAGCACAGTTGCATTATATGGTGCAAGTGCTTGGGTTAAATGCTATTTCTGAAGGGATTGTGGAAGGCACCAAAATGTAATTATTTACTAAACACTCTTCCCCCTTACAGTGAAGCCACCTCTGAATATACGGCAGTGATAAACTGAAGCTTTAGTCCACAAGTGCAGTTATGTCATAACTGACTAAAATCCTAACGCCTCTAGCAGACATTTGCTGTCCATAGAGCATAGAAGGGTGCTCTATAGCCTAGCACAACAGAGAAGCATCAACTCATCCCCTTTCAAACAAAATTGAAGTAATTTCAGAAAGAAAGCTGCTTATATGACTTTGTGATGAGTCACTACCTAGAGCAGAGCTCAAAATTCCCCTTGGTATAATGACGCCCCATGAAAAGTCCATAGGCCAAGTCATGCGATGGCTAAAATCACTGTTTGGAAGGAGAGTGGGCAAAAGCGATGAACACATAGATGGTGCAAGGGGAAGGAAGGAGAGAGAAGGACATTCATTATCTGCTGGTTCTGAGAAATCTGTACTGCTTAATCACAATCCCTAACACGCACGGTCAGTGCATTAACTAGTAATACGCAGGAGGAGAACTGGTATGGCTGTGTCTCTTTGAATTAACCACATTCAAACTGGAGAGAAAGAGTTAATCTCAAAGGTAGTCAAAATATGTGGAAAATTTCAAATGTGGGGAGACTTATGAGATGGTGGTGGGCATCTCACAAAGGCTAAGGTAATATATCCTTAGCGCTTCTATGAGCTATAGATAATGTCCAACAAAAAGATATTTTTTGCAGCACAGGATAGTTCTATATCACTCCCCTTCTACGAGGTAAAGATAACCATCGGTTAATCCAAGGATAAATATTTAACAAGAGACCAGGAATCACAAACTGACTGTAATCATTGCAGAGAAACAGACAAGACTTTCATATGGTTATGTAAAAAACATTTGCTTCCTCAAGGCTAGGGAAGGCTGTAAGCAAATTCAACTGGAAGGAAAAAAGTAAATAGAAAAATGCATGTGAAGCTGAATACAAGCTATTTAGCTTGGGATATTTAGGTGGCTGATCTAATCAGTCATAGTTCCACAACCAAGACGGGATAAGCGTAGCTGAAGCTCTTCTGGTTCAGTAACAAAGTAATGAACAGCAGCGGTTAGAAATACAGTAGGCATACATTATGAATTGAAAAGAAGAAAAAGATTAAAATTAAGAGCAATTAAATATTCTAAAGTGTAGAAAAATTGAGAAGGCATGGAAAAAAAGGGATAAAAGGAAGCTTTATAAAAGTACTGAGAACCAAAGAAACTTCAGTGGTGGCTTAGGATTTTTAGGAGGAGATGGTAAGATGCTAATAATGACAGAGGGCATGATAAATAGTACCAAGTGTGTGAAGTCCAAGTAATGGGATGATATCTGAAAACCATATCAACCTTCCCGACCATACAAATTTTGTACTGTGAAATACTCTACTCACCTGTGGCCCAGAGCCAGGACTGCCATACCTCCTCGCTCTGAGCCCAAGGGCAGCAGCGAGCTTGGGGCGAGCTTCACGGGTGAGAAGCAGCTGGGGCTGCCATGGCGGTCGTGCTCCCGCTCACGAGGAGAGCCAGAGCCGACATCCTCAGCAGCCCTGCACCTCGTTTCTGCCCGCATGGGCCGCACGACTCAGCCCGGTGGTGAGATGGCCCTTCCCTGCAGCACAAGAGGGGCAATCCCGTGTCCAGGCAGAGGGGTCCCACCATCATGCACAATCGATGGGGCACGGAGGGGTTTTGAGTTGTAGTTTGCTCCCTCCACGATCCTCTTTCCGTGACTGGAAAATAAGGAAGTGGTCGTGTGATGGAAAGAAAATGAGGGGTTGCTTTGCGGTAAATGGTTTTTGGGTTCGTTGTGTTTCTGGTATACTTTTATAGCAGGGAAAAAAACCCTAGGCACCATTCGCGTTTTATTAAGATGTTTACATAATTATTGAAATAGCTCACTAAAACCAATGGGTCTGTATCGGACTATAACTGCTGTGAGCAGAAAATCGTATTAATGGCATGGAGATGTCTGCTTATAGAGGTAGCATTATAAAAATCATATATTTGTATAACAAAGACATGAGACTGGAGAGCAAATTTGAAATACCTTGAAATTGGATAGTCTGTTTTCTGCCTACTTGAGTGGAATCTAAACTAGCTAGCAATCTAGTTGGCCTTTAAGTTATTGTAAACATCAAGTCAGAGCAATTCTCTAGCTCTTCAGTAAAAAAAAAAAATATGGCAGGCTAGGACTGCCATTACCTTGTCTGGACTGATTAAGAACTTACTTTTGTATAGTACTGTTACTCTTCTCAGCTGGAAAGTACATAAGAGGAATAAAATATGATATCTCATTATTCTGCCAGGTCTGATACTCTGGATCATCCAAGTGTGTTTTCATAAAGAATTATACACATACTCCTTTATTTTCTGAACAAAAATCTATATGAAGAAAACCATTTTCTGATTCTTCTCACCACGGATGTGTTAATCTAGAAAAATTACATTTAATTTCCTGTCTAATAGCTTGCTTCCCAATTATATTTCTGACCCTGCCTAGAAAGGGATTTTCATTCTTCCTAATATCAAGCATAAAAGAAAGAAAGAAAAAAAAGTCTAAACAAACAACTTTTGGAACTGGGGTGACCTCCTTACCATACAGAGGACACAGAATTAATGTAATGTAAATACCTTTGTGCTATCCACAAAACAGTCACCTCTCTCCACACCGTTATCCATCCCAGATCTAAATTCCACCTACTTACAAGCTTTATAGCTGTTCAATAATACATATCTCTCATTTCATTATGAAATCAGAGGGAAATAAATGAAATGTATAGACCTAGTAGGAATCGGAAAGAACACCTTCACAAGTGCAAGGAGCACTCATTTAACACATTTGGAAGAAATACTTCAAGAAATCTGACTTTAGAGGACCCACAGCACATTCTTTCCTACATTTTATTCCAACTTCCATCATCTTTAAGTGCATTTTGTGAACATTTCTGACCTCACAAGGACGGTAATCACCGAATAACAGCATAAGAAAACCCTTGTTCAAAACATTTTCACTAGTTTTCCTCAAGTAACAACAGGCATACTAAAATAGAAATGTCCTTTCCCCTGATGTTTTACTTATTCTAAAGGATTTCTTGTTGAGTTCTGTCTGTGTAAAAAGTGGTATAAAAACAGTATTTGGAGATGGATTTCTAATTCCATCAGACGGAAGACACCAAGGCTGAGGTCAGAATCTGGTATTTTGGCGGTTTTCTCATAATTCATGTATGTTTAGCTAAAGGACTGAAGTTAATGGCACTTACAGCATTATGAATCAATAATAATTAAAGTGAAAATTAAGTACCTATCAACTAACATTAGGCCAACAGTATGACACAAATTGGAAGGTAAGTTTTTATGCAACAGGGCAAGAAAGAAAATTACTTTTAAAAAGGACTTTAAATATATTTTTAAATAAATTAATACAATTTTAAATCCCATCAAACTGTAGAGATTATTTTAAATTAATCTTTTAAAATCCACTTTTTAAAATCCTTCCACATGTAATCCTTGGTTGAGATAAAAACCCAATTCCATTTTATTTTTTTAGTTGTTTATTTTTTCTGGTAAAACAGGCTATTCTATTTTAGATCACATGAGCTGCTCTTAGAGTCAATGAAAAATGATATTTCTTATGCAGTAGGGGCTTAGTCAGTCCCCGTCATCTGTGGTTTATCCAAGGGGATTAACCATTTATAATCAAATCCAGGTGGATTAATCATGCCCCGGATAGGCAGACTCAGAGCTGGCTCAGTGCAGAGCCAGTTCAGATCGGCTGGGCTTCTTAGAGCAGGTGTGGTGCGAGAAATGTACTCTGCCGTTTCCAGGCCACCTCATGTACAGAAAAAGGTTAATCAGTTCTGCTTTGTGCAGAACCTTAGCAAATCAAACCCAAAGACCCAAGTTAGTCATATTCACTGCAAATTTGTTATCTTGATCTCCATGAAAGGAAAGCATTGAAAAATATGATGCTGAGACACAAGTGGTGGTATGCAGTTAGCTTGGGTGCCTTTGGATTTATTAGTCCCCACTCAGATGCTGCTGCACTGTACTTCACTATGCTCTTAGTCCAGAGCAGCTGTGCATAAAGGACAGAAACCAACTCAGTTCTCACACTTACTAGCAAACCCAGAATTTGAAGCACTGGGCACAAAAAGGATCTTTTGAGTGGACACATGCGAGCAGACCCTGCCTGCGCCAAGGGAGCTGGCAAAGAGCTGAAGCAAAATGAAGCCAAGCTGCCTTTGAGCAGTGCCACACCGCAAACTTCTTTCTTTGCATTTCAAGTGCTCCCAGTATGTGGTTTTCCTGTTCTTTGGATACCTCAGTCTCTGATTAATGAAATACTGACTATACTTGATGTGGATCACACAGCTTAGAAATTCAGTGTTAACTTTTGTACTGGCCTCTCTTATTATATGACATAGTCAAATTCATGAAGTACTACATTCAGGTATAACCTTGATGCTACAGTAGAGCACTAGAGGCTTTACAGCATCCTGTAGTGCAGAGGTAGGCTTGCGTGCCTCTGCAACAGCACTGGGTTATGGCTATAGACACAGCAAGCCCTAGTTCTGTGTATCAGAGAGAAAGCCAGAAGTCTCTCTGAGTTGTATTCCTTTCCTCATAGCTATACAAGGGCTATCTACAAAATCTGCTGCTGTCTTTAGCTCTGCTTTCATATGACAATTTGGAAGGGAAGAAGAAAAGGAAGAAAACAGGTAAGAAATAACAGTCAAGAGGAAAAGCTCATTTACCTAGTTGCTTTGTGTAGAACAAGTCAATTTTCTTCTTGGCTTACGGCTGTCCTGGTTTCAGCTGGGATAGAGTTAACTGTCTTCCTAGTAGCTGGTACAGTGCTGTGTTTTGAGTTCAGTATGTGAAGAATGTTGATAACACTGATGTTTTCAGTTGTTGCTCAGTAGTGTTTAGACTAATGTCAAGGATTTTTCAGCTTCTCATGCCCAGCCAGTGAGAAAGCTGGAGGGGCACAAGAAGTTGGCACAGGACACAGCCAGGGCACCCGACCCAAACTGGCCAATGGTGTATTCCACACCATGTGACGTCCCATCTAGTATAGGAACGGGGAAGTGGGGGCAGGGATTCGCCGCTCGGGGACTGGCTGGGTGTCGGTCGGCGGGTGGTGAGCAATTGCACTGCGCATCATTTGTACATTCCAATCCTTTCATTATTTCTGTTGTCATTTTATTAGTGTTATCATTATCATTATTAGTTTCTTGTTTTCTGTTCTATTAAACCGTTCTTATCTCAACCCACGGGTTTTGCTTCTTTTCCTGATTTTCTCCCCCATCCCACTGGGTGGGGGGGAGTGAGTGAGCGGCTGCGTGGTGTTTAGTTGCTGGCTGGGGTTAAACCACGACAACGGCAAATACTTTTTCATCATCTTCCTTATGTGCAAAACATCTCTTTTGGATGCAATATCTAGGTAACAGCTGAAGATGAAGCATGAGTTCAAAGACTAATAGGAAACCCAAAGCCACTTGAATTCCACACAACAAAGATACACAGTTTGTTACCAGATCACAGACATAAGAAATATTTTTGACTTGCTTGTCAAAAGCACATCAACTACATGGTTGCATGTAGTATGAGTAAATTGTTCTTATAATTTCAATGTTATCCCTAGCATAACATGTAATTCAGTGGGCCATGTACTGAAAGAAAATGCCTAAATCATTTTATTTATGAAAGACTGAGAAAATGTTGCTTCTTTTTTATGGCTTCTTTGGAATCATTAATGATTTTTAAAAGCCTAACACTAAAAAGAAAGCAAAATCATCAGCTAATATGTTTTGTAACCTGTATTGTTCAGCTCTTTGTAATAAGCAAATTTATATAAAGTACATAGCTTTGAAAGCATTCTTGATTATGAAAAAACAAACACATAAATGTAGATTTTGGAAACCAACTTACTGCCTTATGAAGTTTCACCAACCATCCTGAAATCATTTACGTATTCAGACATAAAAGTGCACTTAGTAGCTGTAATTGCATATTTTACAACAGTCTAATTAAAGACCACATCCATTATATATACTGTCTTGTTTGCAGTGAACAGACATAAATCAGTGTAAGGAAAAGCAGGCAGTCTATTTCTTCTCCCCACCTGCTGACTCAGCCAACAGCTTGAGGAGAGGGCAGTCTCACAAGGCAGAGGAATGATAAATTATTTGACTTCCTATTTCTGCACCTTTGGACTAGACTGACATTGTCTCACAGGTCCCTGGAGTTCTCCAAATAATACCAGGCATTGATACAATACATGCTTAGATGTGCCTGTTCACTGCAATCATCTGGACTGTGTCCAGCATAATCTATTGGTAATGAATGATTCGCTCTAGAGGAAAGATCAAGAAAGAGTTGGTTACCGAGATCTTCATCCCTCTTGCCTCTGGGAAGAAAGACACCCTTATCTCTTTTGGGAGAGCAGCCTGTTGCCTGTGCTTTAGCACTCCACATACCTGTGCACTGAGGGAAAGTGGTGACATGGCTGCTCACAGACGGACATACAGATGTGCTACGTACCAGTGGAGCTGGTTAGCTGAAAGTCAGCTCTGGCCCTGAAGCTGTGAGAAAGCATTTGGGTGACCAATGCCCATGTTAATGAGCCCTGCCGAAAAGTGGGGTATATGAAAGGGGGCACTTACTTCCAGAGCAGAGTAGGACTGGGTCCAGACATCTAGGAGTCCAGGCAAAGACAGTTATTCTGCCTGTTTACACCATCTGGAAAGATACATTCACCTCTACCTACTTTGCACCCAGTTGCTTTCAGAGTGAAAGTAACTGTAGTAGTCCTACATGTTAACAAAAAGCAAGCTGGAACTCTGCCTCTGATTCTTCACGCAACCTCAGTGCTAGAAAATAAAAGGCATGATGCTGCCCTCAGTATCACAGCTAGGTACATCACATAGAATGAAATAATTATTTCTGTTTGTACAAACAGACACCAGTTCTCATCCTTTCCAAGTAATGGTGGAACAAACTCACCAGGACCACAGATGGAAAATTAATAAAGTGTCTTAGTTTTTTTTTAGATCCCCCAAGGCAAAGCTGCAAGTGAAAACAAATAGATAAAGGGGGGGGGGGGGGTATGTATTGTAATAAATATAAATGCCTTCTGAGAAATAAGAACCTGATGTACCAAACATGGATCACTAGATGCTCCCAAGGAAGTTCATGGGGCTACTGGGTGTCAACAGGGGTTGGACCCAGGGTGACATTTGTTGCATCATCTTAGGTGCTCTGACTCAATCGGTAGTGCAAGAAAATTAAGCATCTGTAGAAGGAATCTGCCTGAAAACAGAAAACAACTGCCTGAAAAGTAGACTCAGCTAATTAGGAATTAAATGCAGAAAGAGACTAATTAAGGGATGTGTCTGACAACCTTTCTGTTCCAGTTGTTCAACTGATAATAACTTTGATAATGTAAGGGTCGAGAAACAAAGAAATTGACTTTAAGCACATTGTGGACTTGGCATCCAATGGGATATGGGATCCCCTGATTCAGATCTCTCCTTTAACTTGGACAGAGCATGAATTTCAACTTGGATTTGCCGTAGACTTTGTAAGGGCTCTGAATGTTAGAGTGAGATTCATAGAATAGTTTTAGCTGGTAGGGACCCCTTAAGGTCATCTAGTCCAAGCTTCTGCCTACTAGGACTAACTTCAAAGGTTGTTCAGGACTTCAGCCTGTCAAGTTTGGAAGAAAGCTCTGGCAATGGAGATTCTGCAGCCTCTCTGGGCAAGTTGTCCCAGTGCTTAACGACTCTTACTGTGAAGTATTTTTTCTGATGTCTAATCTCAATTTCCTTTGTTAAAACATGCAAAAATTGCAACTATTGCATCTTATTATTTCACTGTTCACCTCCAAGGCATGGAAAAAACCCATCCTTTCTGTTCAGGCAAGCGTGAATCTGGGTTGCTCAAGGTAATGATCAGCCTAACCATTAAGCTAAAGCTCTCTCTAACTCTCTCTAACTAATTTTTTTTTTAAATTTCATTTTAGATGACAATTTATTAGTTTCAATACAAATTAACTACTGTGTATAGATGATGGACTTTGCTTTTTTTGTAATACATTACTTATAATATTGTATGAGTTGAAGATTTAGACTACAGATCAGTGTCAGATCTTTCCCCTATTCATCAGAAATTGCACTTGCCACTGCATGAAGAACAAGCAGAAAAAATTAAAGCTTTCCCACTTCTGTACCTTCATCCTGATATAGCATAGCACAGCTGTCATTTTATGCAGAAAAAAGAAATTATAGGGAATACCATACACTACTGCTAAAAACAAGCCAAGGGCAGGAAACCTTAGTATTGATTTCAAACTATAAGTGCTCGGTACACAAATGTTATGTCAACACATTTTATAAAAAGTAAAACTAAATAAATAAATTTTGAACTTACAACCAATGAAATGTCATTCTCTTTTCTTCCATTTTAAAATCAAGATTGTTCTTGAACTTTGGACACAGTTGAAGTTCCTTGTGAAGGAACACTTAGTAGCTGCAGCTTGTACAAAGCTAAACAAGAATAAAGCCACTCTAGTACAATAAGTCCAATTTAATATATGTTCCTCAAGGACTTTTGGTGCCACTTGCCACATATTTATAGGTGTCTTACATTTAAAACGTTATAAACAAAGTATTCTTTTCTTAATACAAAGAAGTCTTTTACAGTGCAAGCAAAAAAACCAAGTTATGTAGTTGCAGCTGAAATTCACAGTTCACGAATAAGTTAAAAAATTGCATTTGGCTCCTTGCAAAATTAAGACCAGGTTCTGATATAGAAAATTGAAATGGCAGTGTTTTTCAGTAGTGACTGAGAAGTAACTGAGTAACATAAACAAGGGTGAATATTATACTGTACATTTTTAAAGCACACACTTACTTAACTGAAGAAATGAGAAATTGGATTATATCCCTATTTGCTCTGGATTCTATCTACATGAATTTTGAAAGGTGAGTTATCACACAAGAGCCCTGCAGTCACTAACATTCAGTGATAAAATAATGAACAAATCTGCAGTCAGGAAATAATTTTTTCTCAGCTAAGGCACAAATGGAGCACTGGTTTTTGTGGAGTTTTGAGGGGGAGGGCATCTGGTGTTTTGTTTTCCTTTTGTAGTTGAGGTATGGTCCAGCACCCAAAAATGCCTGTGATGTTTATGTAATAATGCCTGCTTTTGAAGGGCTTCTGCAAAACGAAGAACCACTACCTTTCCCCCTCTCTCCTTGTAGCTCTCAGTCTTTTCTGTAGATGGTTATATGGGAATACGTATTGATGGCACCAATGTTCTTAATCAAACACCTACTGTTTGTGATTGTGGAAGATGGTCTTTTCATGAGCACTATCACTATACTCCTAAATCTGAAAATGAATTGGTAGCATTAATTTTCACCTGGATCCACACATAAAAAATCTGGAAAAACTTGATCAACTGATTCTTATATGCTAAGCTAACACTGAAATATCAGTACTCTTGTTGGAGTACTGCCCCCACCCCCCACCCCCCCCAAATCTGAAAGAATTTCACAGAGTATCTGGAGCAAGCGGAAATGTATTTCTGGTACATAATGCATGACTGACAGAAAATTAATGTAAGATATGTTTAAACTGATTGACGATGACAATATGGAAAATGAGATGGAGAGGATGAAAGAGGTGTTAAATACATTAAAAAATGAAAGAAAGTAGAAATATATGAAAGGGAATGAAGAATGGAAAAGAAGAGTGAGTAAAAATATACAAGCAGGAAAAATTATGAAAAGCAGAGTAAAAAGGTAAACAGTATGAAGAGCAAGAAGCAATAAGTATAGGAAGAGAAATGTAATGAAATGTGCTGTACAGAGAAATAAAGAAGAGCAAAAGGAGGATATAAATTGGAAACAGATCGAGTGCTTGATCTTGTAAAAGTTACTTGCTTACAAGGAAAATGGTAATTTATGCTTCATGTTAAGAAGAGATTTAACTATACCTTCAGTTAAAATTTAATACCAGAATCTTCATTTTTCATGCAAAAGACTCTGTAAACTGAAAAATAAAATAAAAGAAAACAAAACAAAAGATGGTTTTCTGAGGTGGTACAAAAACATTGTGCTCTTGCGGTACTTCAGCACTGATGTTCTTAAACATTGGGGTCCATCAAATTCAGTCAAGAACATTAACCAGTAGATAAGGGAAATGAAGCATCTGTTCTTAACTTTTTCACCAGGTCTAACACACAGACTTTGATGAAGTATGTTTTGCAACGTGGAAGAAACTGTAAAACTGAGAGAAAATTGAGATGTTAGTATGAAGGACACTGAACACTTCAGTTCATGTGGCTCTGAAAAGTACTGAAAAGACAGTCCTGAGAAAGCTTGGTGCCGATGGGTTGTTCAGTGAGATAATGCAGGATCTAAAGCAGGAAGGCATGAACTGAAGCTGAGAAGAGACTAGGCACAAAAGGCATTTAGGAACCAATGTCTTTGCACAGATAGTGATCAATATGTGAAATGAACCACCAAAGACAGCAGCAATAGCTGTAACCATAAACTCACTCCAAAACAGTTACACAGGCAGTTACTTAGAAGAAAAAGACTATTACAGGGTAAAAAGTCTAGACAGGTATTACTTAGGTGTCAGAATATACCATGTGCCACCAAACATGTATTTAACGTTCTGTGGGAAGGAGATTTCTCCCTACTGCACACTGCTCATAGCCATTATTCTGCTCTCTGTTTCACAGACATTTTGCACACACACATTCAGCAAATAGGTGTGAAAGTTAGTCAGTCCTTGGAGAATGAGATACACTGAAACTTTTATGGAGAAGGGCATCTTACAGGGAAATTCGCAGTGCATGAGGGAGAATCAGAAAAAATAAGATTTCCTAGTCTGCCTAGAACACATGAGTCTTCCCCCCCCCCCCCAAAAAAAAAAAATTAATCAACAGAATTGGGATATTTCTTCCTTACCCTTATATTAGTACAGGACATTGATTACATAGGTGGTTTTTTTAAAAAATCAATCTTATATTCACAATTTTTATTACATACAAAGAGTGTCTGTGTCTGTGTGTGTATGGATGTCTATAGCAGAATTTTTGGTGAGTGCACATATAAGGGTGCATGGACATATATTTGTCTTTTTAAAATTAAATTACATAAATTCATTCAGGTATATGTAATCTAATCCTGAGGTTTAACTTTGCCATTACCTATTGTTCTCTAAAGTGAGTTAGACAAAAAACTAAATTGTTGCTGCTCATGTTTCCCTAGGAGAAGGAAGTCAAACTGCTACCTCCAAAAGGATGTACATCTTCTAGCTCCAGTGCACAGACTGAAGACCAAAGTCTGCTGCAATGAGAGCAAATGGAAAAGCATTGTAAAGAGATGGAAAATTGTCAGGGACAAAGAAGCCTGGAAAGGAAACTCAGTGAATTGACTAATTCAATGTCCTTAGAAACATCCCAAAGTCTGACCTGTATGATCATTGTATCTTAAACAATTCTTTGGAGCAGCTGTCTGGCCCCATTTATTATTGTTATTGTTTGTTTTGTAATAGCAGCAAACAAGAATCAAGAGTGTTTAGCAGGATATCCTGCATGAATGAGAAGAAAGTTTCTTCTGTTGTGAAACAAGAGTCACAATAATCTATGCAAGCAGAGAATACCAGGGAGAAGCAAATGCATGGCATTAAAGTAACCAGCCTGAAGTCATTACACACTAGGACAGGAGAGCAGCTAGAAACAGTGCCAAACTATTTCATCCTGCCGTTAAGAGTTTTTCATGTAACAAAGATTATGTAAGTATTATTTACCCAACAATATTGTTAATTATTTTTTAATTCCTCCTGTTAAAACATTTTCTACAGTCTAAATAGAAACAGTAGGTCTTGTCATAGCACATATGTAATCAGTGTCTTAGGTGCCAGGGAAGCAGGCAAGCTAGTAAAGAAAGAATAGGATAACAAGAAGAAATAAAGGTAATAGCAAAATGTCTTTTGTGAAGAACATCCTGAAATACCATTGCAGCCACCATAGGGATATTGACCTTTGAAACAAAGAAACTGCAATGAAAATTTTTTTTTGTATGCCAGTGCCATCTATAGTGACTTGAATGTCTATATTTTATGGACACAAATCTTCTCACTGTATATTAATCTTTTTTTACCACTATCCATTTCCTGTAACCTCTGCCTATTTGTCCTTAGACTCTGAATGTCTTCTAGTAGTCCAGATCTTTTACTGAATTTTTGGCAGGTGTCTAGGACATCATAGATGATGACAAAGGAATAACAATTACTATTGAAATGAAATGCTTTCCTGCTTTTCACACTACTTTTGTGGGAACTGTAAGACGAAGATATTCCTGTTTTAATGGCAGGAATTCTCATGAAGTCAAGAGTGAAAATAAAGAGGTAGAGGGATAATATATTTGTCATGCTTAAAGCAAATATTTTCATGGAAGCACTCATACTGATGAGCATGTCCTTTTCTGGTTACTTAGCTAAAAGTTTTTATTTCCAATGTGTATCTAATCTGTATGAATTTTACTTTCCTCTATCAAGTTGACTGGGTTTGTTAGGTACTTTCAAAGTCCTTAAAAATCCTCTCAGGTTTAAACTAATTTAAATAATCGGGTGACATCTGAAAAATTCTTATCATTTCCCTTTTCACCCAGTGCTTCAAGGTTTTTAGTAAATACATTAAGCCATGGCCTAATGTGAGTCTTGGAGGGCTCTATTACACAGCTTTGAAGATGACAGTTTGGTTTTCTGCAAAACAGGAAAAATTTAATTTTTACAAGAACAGTACTTTAATTTATGATCATTGTGAAAGAGTGCTTACTGAAATCAAGTAAATGTCCTTTTTGCACACAACTGATTGCACACAATCAATAGAAATTAAATCCTAAGTAACAATATTTATTGCTGTATTGATAATGTAGCAGTTTTTATCATTTTCTAGATCAGTTTATACTTTACAGTCTATATTTCTGAAAATCTAATATATCAATAATTAATAGGATGTGCAAATAAAGTTTTGCTTGGTTTAATCTAACTGAGTTGCATGTTTCCTGTCTTCTGCTCATGCATAGCTCTGTTTTACAGTGAAAAAAGAACAAAACCTTGATGCAGAAGTGTAATTATTACAATGCATTCTGTGTAGTCACTGTTGCCCTTGAAGTGTTAAGAAACAAAGTTTTCAGGACTACATAACAGATGGAAAAAGAGAAGATTAGAGATGAGACTGTCCAAAGGTACAATCCTGTTGAACAATTGTGGACAGAAGCATTCTTCATGCACCATTTTCAGGCTTTAAGATTTCTACAATTTCTCTGTTGTCCTGCACTGATGAGCAAACTCTTTTTGCTTAATATAAAATTGCACAAAATGAAGTGAAACACTTAAGTTTAAGAGTTATTTGATCCACATCTGTTTAGACTGTGACAGGGAGGAATATGGGAAGGAAGAGAGCAACAACTGACTCATAATCCAGAGAAATGCAGCAAACAGCGAAAAACTAATAAAAGCAAATAACATGGAAAGGGAGAAAAACTAAATGGTAATGCCATTCTGGGGCAGCAAATCCACCCAATTCATCCATCTAGTCAGAAGAAGAAATGTATCTCTAAGGCCAAATACAAATTTTCAGGACCCTGTCCCAAAATATCCCAGTCTATACAGGATTAGGCTATTTATTAGCTTAACATATTTAAATGGCAAAAGGCAACAGCAAATACTAATGTCTGTTGTGTTGGGTTGACCCCAGCCAGCAGCTACACTGGCACCCAGTCTCTCGCTCACGCCCTCCCACAGGGGAATGGGGCAGAGAATCAGAAGAGCAAATCTCAAAACTGGTGAGCTGAGTATAAAGGCAGATTAATAGGTAAAGCAAAGCTGTGCGTACAAGCAAAGCAAATGAAAGAACTCATTCACTGTTTCCCATCGGCAGGCAGATGTCCAGCCACCTCCTGGAAAGCACGGCCTCAGCATACATCACGGTTACTTGGGAAGACAAACCTCATAACCACAAACGTCCCCCCCTTCCTCCTTCTTCCCCCCAGCTTTTATTGCTGAGCACAACACTGTATAGTACGGAATATCCCTTTGGGGGGGGGGGGGGGGGGGAAGAAAACCTTGACACCATGCAGACACTGCTCAGCAATAGCTAAAACATGGATGTATTATCAACACTGTTTTAGTCACAAATCCAAAGCATAGCTTCATTAGGGCTGCTATAAGGAAAATCAACTCCATCCCAGCCAGACCCAGCACACCCATAGGTGAGGTACAGGACAGATGCCAGTATTCTTGTGCCTGACAAACAACCAGCACCTTCTTGCGTGAAGTGACCAGAGTCAATGAAAGAAATGTGAGTAATTTATGTATTTGCTTTTGCATTGATTCAAACATAGCAGATGTTGTAACTGCTTATCCAGTTAGTAGGTTGCTTAAGTACCAGAGTTTACAAAACAGCAGCATTATGCTGGTTCAGAATAGTTAGCATCTGTTTGAGACATGATCTTCTAATAATATAAGACCCTTGTAAAGGCTCAGAAGAAAATACTTTCAGTGGATATGATCTGAATCCATAAGCGTGAGCTGCAAGTGTGATATAACACTTCACTACAGCATATGAAAATACGATAAAAAAATGAAGAAAACAGACAGCGTCCTATTTAGTACGTAAGACAGTGTCACTGTGAACTATTGCCATCTGTAGTTTCATTAAATCTACTGATGAGGTGTCAGAGCTAAAACTATAAAAGAGGAAAGAGTTCTCTGAGTAATGAAATGTTATTTATTAGTGTGGTCTCATTTTGTAAGGAAGATGTATCAAAAAGATGAATAGTTTAACTGTGACTCATAGTCAAAGAGATCATGGCTGGAATTACAGGTAATTATCATTTCTGAGAAACTCACCTCTGAGTTTGGACAAAGTATCAAGGATTCTTGATTAGCAATCCGCCACCTTTATAATGCTGTGGAAGGCACAGGAAGTAGATGGCAGTCAAGTCATCCTTCATTAATCTTGTATGCTTAAGCTTACAGCTCTTATATAAATAGAGTATTAAGATAAATTACTAAGAGTCGGTGTTCTGCCAGAAAAACAGTCTCAACCTCTTTTGTTGGCATACGGCTTTGACAGTATTTTAATACATATTAACTGTCTGTGCTATATTGTAGGTTTATGTCCCTCAAGCAGATGGCACTCCAATTATTCACATTTGTAATAGACTTTTCCCCCTTAAGAGAAAGCTAATGTGAGATAAATTTTAAGCACCAAAGCAATATTTGGTGAGCTAACTGTAGAGGACTTAGCCCTTCTACCTACATCCTTGTGGAACCTGCAAGAAAATCTTCAGGTCAGTTTTTATGGCATATTATTTCCTCATTATATCATCAGCTGTGTTTTCATTAAGCTTGAGACAGATACATCCAGCTGCATAAATCACAGTCTCCCTCAGGTACAATTAGATTTAGACCAAAAAAGAAGAAAGATATTGTAATTCAAAATGTCTTTCTTGGGATAAGTGTCTTAGAAAATATCCAGATATAAGACTCAAAAGTTGTTTTAAACTTATTTCTTTAGCATCCTAAATGCTCACAGGTCTTAGGGAGCAGTAGCAGGAAATATTTTAGATCAGCAGCACTGAATTCAAATCTGAATTTAAAGAAAATTTGTATCTGCAAATACTCTTAAGGGAAGTGTGATTCACTTCTGCGGGCAAGGTTTTCGTATACATCCTATAATACTCTACATGTTGGTTTCTTATGGACACCAAAACTCAGTTTTTGAAGACTCTTGTGGTTATATTTTTGCCTTGAAAAATTCGTTTCTGCAATGTGATGTGTGTAAATCTTTCACTGCTAAAGTAAATGATGCAGAAAACTGAAATGCATGATCTGGGTTGAAATAGGACAGCTGAACCAAGGCAAATAGTGTTTCATTCCAGTGGCATTTTCTGTTAAAGCTTAAAAATGTTAACGAATAAAAACTTTTGCATTAGAAATATTAAAACTCTATGGTCTTCACTGGTGAAGGGTGCTATAAGATATAAAGGACTGAGGAGCCTGTGCCATGCTGGAACAATATTTAGGTATAGGTCATTCTCATACAGAATCTCCTTGTTCCAGGTGGAACTGATTTATAAGGGACAGGACATACCCAGTTCCTTTGGCACAGGGAATATTCATAAAAGTTTTCTTTTGGAATTTTTTAACCAATACATCAAAAATGAAGTCTAAAAAATGCATTCAAAGATGTCTGTGATGACTGAGAAAAAAATTACCCCACCTAATGCATCAGTTCGTGGAATTTCACCATAGAGACAGCCTAAAGAGAAGGTAGGGCAGTCTGTCAGCTGGTCTAAACCTCTGTGATAATCTGTTCACAGAGCAAAACTATGCCCATGCAAAGAGGTTTGTCAGTGTGCGAGTTTTGGTAAAAAATCCATGAAACTGATTATGTAATTCTTAGCATTAGCCCACAGCTACTTGTCACAGTAAATACTATTAATTCCCATCATCTAATAACACAGAAAAGAAGGATGTGTATGCCACATTGATCTTCCTTATGCTAACTTTTGCCACTTATGTGCTAAACCACAAACATCCATAACCCTTCCTGATTTATGACATAGAAAGCTCTTATGCAGATTTACTCTCTAGAAGGCAGAGAACAGGCTAATTAACCTCCTTGTAGCCTCTGAAGCACAGAGCTATCTTTTAGCAAAAAAAAGTATACTTCTGCATCTAGTATTGTGTAAGTATTTACACAATGTAACTCACACTTTCCTATTAGATCATTGAAGTGCATACAATTAATAATCTAGTCTCAGTTAAGTGAGTTGCTTTGTCTGAAAAAGTAACTAATCCCAAATTTAAAAGGTATCTGATCAAATTTGAAATTAAATCATTATGTTTAAAGGCCAGATTCTCAGCAAGCACAAATGAAGTTATGAAAACTTACACAAGATGACAACCTGATTCTTACTGCTAAGCTTTGACACCTGACATTAGAAGTACTTGATCATTTTTCCTTTACTACAATACATTTACTTTAAGCAGCATAGATCATTGATGTTATTGCCACAGTATTATACATATTAAAAATACCAAGAACAATCATTCATCTTATTAATCATCTTTCTTGCTAACATAATAAGGAGCTATAACACAATATGTTTAAGTGCAGAAAAAGTAATTTAATAAGCTGCCTGAATTGTACTCGCTGAATGGTACTGGATCCGTCAATCTTATCATGTGTGTTTTTCATTGTCATTTCCCTGGTTGTTTTAATGTATGTGTTCTTCTAGTGTGTGTACTAGATAGATACCAAATTCACTTGGTATTCCTAACACTAGGAGTCATGCCACATGCCATTTGGAAGGCCATGTTTTTCCTGAGTCTTGCAGAAATGTTGATTTCCTTAAGCAGCAAAAATTTCAGCCTATTTTAATCATTCTCATCTTCAGTAACCTCTATTAGCTCATAGTAATTGTTATTTCTAATCATCAGTAGTATGTGGTATAACAGGCCTACAAGATGTCAGGGACAGCTCCAGTTCAGCATTACCACAGTTTTTCTCTGGTGTGAGCAAATTCTGAAAGACAATATTATATCAAGTGTGACCACTGTACAATAACTGGGAATTCTTGCATACTGCTTTCCCCCTAAGTCATTTACAGGACTTTACAGTCTCTACATATTCTCAGCTGGTTAAAATTTTACCTTTTTTATTTTGAAGGCTACTTCATGGAAGTTTGCATTTTCCTCTCAAATTGACTTTGGTTGATCAAGCATACCCTGGGGAAGACAGAGCTAAAAAAGAAGGGGTTTTTAACTGTCCTGTTTTTTACTGCAACTGTCAAACTTTGTACTTTTCAGAATTCAAACACTCTATGCAATGATCACTCAGGACAGACACTTTGAACATTGTTAAAAGTAGAGACAGTGTATTTTCATCAGTTGGGTAGATTTTTCTAAACAGCAGGGATGCTCTGCTATTTCAGATAAAAAGTCTGTTCTCTTCTACTACTTACACCAAGAAAATAACAGTTGTTTATGTCCTATATGGTTCCAGTAGGTTCAAATTTAGTATATGTTTCAGAAGTGATTCTCATTTTGTCTGTCATCACAGTTTCCAAAATAAAATTCTCCAGCTTGACTGATATGTTTTCATTGCACTTTGGGGTTTTGGGGTTTTTTTACAAACTATGTACACGTAAGATGGTCAGATTTACCTTAGTTGTATAGATTCAAAATCAAAACATTTTGAAAGTGTTTTCTCCAACAAGGGCATATTATACATTATTACAGGATATCGTATAATATAAGTTATGGAACTATGTAATGTTGCATTTTGTCTAATGGTAGAGAATAATTAAGCTATAAATACATGTTTAGATTATATTAAGTGGCATATTTTCCAGCTGATGCACAGGAAATTAGCTGTAAAAGTCCTATTAGTGTTAAGTGGAAGCTGTATTACTAAATCTGTTTGCATCACTCTAAAGGTTTACCATTTAAATTAGAAGTAGTCAGGAAATACAGTGAGAGGGAAATTGTACCTATCTGTCCATATAGATGTCAGAGTTAAAAAAATCAATATCTGACAATATTCACCACATTCAAGCATAATTTTTAACATCCATTACATATGTATTACTCTGTTAGTTGTAACATAACTTAACCTATCAATTTGAGGTAACAGGTAGACTGTAGATTGAAGCAACATACCCTCAACCACATAAGACAAATCCTAGAGCTAGCAGTTCCAGGATCCAAATCTGCTTGTTATCCCCATTTCTTTTGTAAGATAGATTTATGCAACCAGACAGGGTGGATACGTCACTTTCTGTTTGCCTGTTGCCCTGTCAGACTTTATCATAAATTTTGCAAAAAAACCATCTGTGTAGAAGAGAGATCATGTTAATTGCCCAAAGCGGAACCAAATCACAAGTCTGTGCCAGAGAGCTTGCACAAGTCTGCAAGAGCAATTGTGCCTTTTGTCTAAACCATGGTAAAAATCTCCACCTCCAAGCCTGCAGACAAGTCTCAACATTCAGTCCAGAAATCCAATTTTAGGAACACTTGCAATCGTTACTCAGAATAGTCTATCTGTTTCACATGTCATACCAAATCTGAGTACCATGTACATACACATGTGGAAAGTGCAATGTGCATAGACAAAATAGCCAGCTGACAGACTGGTGGCACTGTAGTCACAGCTACATTGAACCTGATTGATAGGCGCAAATTTACCTTGCCTCAGTGACTACAGTATTGGGTGTTTTTCTAGAGGAATATCTTATGGGAATAATTGTCATGCTTCCATGAAAATAAGGAAGCCCAGAATAAAGAGGTTAGATGTAAAGCCTGTCATCTTGCTGATTTACTTAAAACAGCAGATCCAGATTTTTTATTAAATGTTTTTAATACGGCTTTAAAAATTCAATAAGAATTTCTGTTAGAAAATGCTAAGTTATAAGTACTGAAAATCTTTACAAAAAAGGCCAGCTTAAGTGCAGTTGTTTTATCAAATATATTTCTAGAACTCTTAGACACTTGAAATATTGTTTAACATTTTCAAACTGAAAAAAATCCTGTTTTCTCATTCCAAAACCATTTTTCTTTTAGAACACCTAAGTTTAAAAACAAAGAAAAAAAGATGCCAAAATATAAATTCTTTAAAACACATTACTGATATTTTTGCTTATCACGGTGTAATCACTGTGTCTACACTGTGAAATCAAAGAAATATTCTTTGTCTGCAGTTGTTACATATGAGAAATCATAGTTCAGGTGCAAATCACAGGTGCATAACTTGTTTATTGACTGTAAAGAACCCACAATCATGTATTTCCTCCAATCTCAGTGTCAACACAAAGGAATTACAGCACTCTGTTTTGACAACTACAAGTTTTCCAGGTTTTATTTCCAGGTCTTTTTTTAATACTGTTTTAATTTTTTCTCTAATTAAGCATTACAGTAAGTTTCACGAGAGCGTACCCATTCTTTTTCAATTAGTTTAACCTTTCTTTCTACCTGTGTCCATGGCTTTGTATCAGCTGACTCAACTGAGTGAAAGGATAATCATTTACTTTAACAGATACTAAATCACATCCTAAATCTAAAGGGGTCTACTAATGATGTAGGAACAGTTACAGTGAAAAAATATTGAGTCTCAGGCTAGCTTGTTTCTCTAGTATTCCAATAAGCTATAAGTGTTCTAGTATTTGATTTGTTAGCTTTATCTGATATCAAACAGCATGTTTGTTGGTTCCATCATACAATGGAAGGAATCTTCATTCACAGCTACACTACATTCTTCAAAATTGTCAGCATATGGAGCAGACTCTCCACATAAATAGAATCAATCTTTTCAGCCACATCAAGACTGACATCAGTAATTATCAATACTGTAAAAAACCACATCCATTTAAGTTTTTTTCTCTTTCTGCCTTTTTTTCTGAGATATTGGCTAGGAAAATTTTAACACCCTTCCAAACCAACTGTGAATATTTGCATTGCCAAACAGCATGTCCAGAAAATTATTATGACAGAAAAAAAATCCATTATATATTTGTGTTGTATAAAACATGTAAATATTTCATTTGTTAAGGAGGTTAAGGACTATGTCCCAATGGAAAACATCAGTTCAATGCTAGCTGTGGAGTGCACTTGAGTAAAAAGACATAAATTATGAGTGAGACAAGAAGATGGTGGGGGAAATGCCTGCCATCTCTTTCATCTTGGCCCTGAGCACCATAGAAATGTCCTTAAAATTTATCATATAAGAAAAGAAGTATGAGTAAAAGGACAACTGTGCTAAAGACTGAGTTGTCATTGTTTTGCACATATGTGTGCATAGCTGTGGACTCTGTCCAGGGGGAGAGCTGCTTATGGCACTACATAGGAGCAGAAGTGCTGTGAGTCATGACACCACAGGTAAGGTCTCATACAGACAGGGATGGAGCAGAAAAAGGAGCAGAAGCTCCTCAGCTTTCATTCTGGCCCTATTTCCTCATATGCAAACTCAGAATTTTGATGGATCTCATAGGAAAATACAATTGGTTTTCAGTGACATTGTGGGCAACTCCTTTCTTCAACCTGTGAAAGAACTTCATAGAGGATAATCTCAGATCATCCAGTTTTATGCAGTTTTTGTACACACAGGCTATGATATAAGCATGAGTTTTCAAAATCAAAAGATAATGGAAAAAGAAATAAATATATATTATGCTAAAGCAGGTAAAAATCATGCAAGGAAATGCACATCTTTTATTATTCGTGCCCCTAATTGTTCTGTTATCTTGAAGTGGGACATCAAAGAGATACAGGTCCCAAACATGACAAGCCAAATGTAATTATATGTTTTTTATCTCAACAGTCATGCAAATGAAGCAGAGAAGTTATTATGCCTATAAAAAACCTATTCAAAAGTCTGCTTTTAAAAACAACCTTCCTCTCAATCTACCTCTTACAAAGTAATATTTAAAATGCATAAATCAAAAATTAAAACAGTCATAGACAAACAGCAGTATATACAATATTGATACCCTGAATAAACGGCCACAGCGCCCATCGTGTTGCAAACCAAATAAAAACACTAGTCTTATATGAAGGAGTGTGTTCAAAGTTCAGATTTTTGTTTTTAAAAAGACTGAGTGGGCAGGTCTATAATAGGTTCCTAGTATAGAAGGCTGTTTTTAGTTCACTTGGGGGCTGTCAATTGTAAGGATGGAAGCCAACAGATGCACAGGTAGGTAAGTTTTTATTATTGTCTTTAAAGAATACTGTAGATCTGAAGGAAGAAGATGTACAAAATATATTTCAAATAATATCTATATCTCTTTGGTTATTACAGATTCTATCTGGAAAAATGGAACTTGAAGTTGCTAGCACTCCACAATGCTATGGAGTCTGCACAAGTCATTAAATCTGAATGTGACCTTGCTAGCTTCCTGTTGTGCTGAGGAATAATGATCAGGTTCTTCCTATCACTACATCATTTACTATTCAAATACCCTGATGTATTTTTCTGCAGTCTAGAAATTGCAGTAATGAAGAGACACCTGGAACTGACTCCCATTTACTGGCACAGACAGTTAAAAAAAAAAAAAAACCTCGATGCTCCAAAAGACAGCTAGTGCAGGTCTCTCATTCTTCCTCCCTGGATGTATCCATTCAGCTCTAAATGCTAACTACAAGCACGTCCCATGACACAGCTATTCTAAGCTTCATACCAGAACCGTAACCAAGTCCTTTCTGATATACATTGATTAGTGCTGCTTGTCAGCATCTTTGATGGATATACCCTTGGAGAGAAATGCAAACATATGGCAAAAGCAGAGGTGGGGATTGGAATCGCCTGCAACTCAGCACTGCTTGGTTACGAACTGCTGAACACTAGACCATTGAAAAACCTGCCCTGACTCATAGCACAGTGTGCCTGGGGATGCCACTCTGCATTCCTTTCAAAATAAACAATCTTCGCGTATATTTAATTATCAATTAAAAGGTGCACTCAAAAATGTTAGTACATACTGTGGGCTAAATTTTTCAGATGGGACTCTCTTCTGGGAAAACAAGCAACATTAATTTTAGCCCTTTATAGACAAGAATATATTTTATTGCATGTAAATACAGAAGACTTAAACCTGCTGATTAATATTGATGTTTACTTATGAAAATTCATAGTTTATATGGAGCATACGTAAAATTGGCACACATTTCTCAGCTTGTTATCTTAACACAAAATTCATCCTTTCTGGGCTCTGCAACACAGAGGAATTTCAAACTTCAGGATTTGGTGTACAGGAAACTCTTAGAAATTCCATCTCCTGAAATATCTCCTACTGGAAAAGTGTGTCCTGTGATAAACTGCACACAGTAATATTTCTCGTTTCTTATGACAGCCTCTGTTAATGTAGAGCTTGTCTCCCCTTTAAGCAAAATTTTTGTTACCCTATGAAAAAGTATTTTGCCATTTCCATTGTAGCATTTCAAGGGTTTTCTACAAACTAAGCTTTTAAAAATAAGATTTAGTTTCATGTTTCCATTGTAAAATTGCCTAACAGACTGAAGAAAATATTTATTCTCGAATAATTATTCCACTTAGAAGCTCACCATACATTCTTCTTTGTGAAGAATTATTCAGACAAGCCAGGTATACAGACTGCCAGAATAAATGTCATGTATTTTTTTAAGAACAAGTTGAACAGTAAACACACTTCACTCTTTTTAAAGCTAAAAGGGGAAGTTTACATTTAACAAGTAAATATGAAGCCTATAAAACTTTAGATTTGAAAGCTGATGGAGGATATATGTTTCTGGACCCTACTCTGGGAGTTTAAAATTATGCACATTATTAAAAATAATACTGCAACCAGTAATATGAACAATAGTATTTTTCTTTCCATAGCACACATAGTGTGTGACCAATCCCATAAATAATGCCACATTGCTGGTGATTTCTCATTCAAGAAAACCTCCCCTGTGTGAGGCTTACTGAGTAAGACAGACTTTAAAATTGATGGCATGCTGTGAAAATAGTTTGTATGTCATACATAGTGTTATGCCAGTTGTGAATCCATTTTATTTTTGTGTGATTTTGGCAGCTGAGAAATGTTCTGGCTCAACAACACTAAAGGCACAACAAGCCTACATTTATCTACATCATGGGGAGGCAGAGCACAAACCTCTTCATTCTGCCTTCCTTCATGCATGCCTCATGCCACCTCCAATGAAATGAATCTCAGCTGTAGAAGAGCATCCCTCTGTGATGTGGCAGAAGATAACCCCATCTCCAAGCTCTAATGCTAAAAATGACAGAAAAGGTATAAACAGTATTTTTATGTTGAAAGCAACCATTCACAAAGGTTTGTGGATTGAAAGAAATCTTTCCACTGACAGCAAAGGACCATTCTGCTGAAGGAGATATTGGTCAGACTTCAGGTGGAAGCAACTTTATAACATGACCGATAGTGCACTCAGTTTGAGGGCTTTAAGGATTCTGATTTTCAGAGACTTTAAAGTACCCACTATTTCTGACTCCTCTATACGTTTTAAAACTTCTACTCACTTTAAAAATATCAGTTTCATAATTGCTTCCAGCAAAAAGAATTTTAAAAAATTAATAATCTTTAAAGTAAATTATATTTATTCTATTAAGTAAAATAGATATAAAAAAATATTTTTCATTCAAGCAACTAATTTTTTAAACTTGTATCTATCCAATCTTTAATGAAGGTTTACATCTGGCACTTTCTCAGTGAAGTTGTTGGGATCTATCACAGCACCATTTTCTTAAGAATCTCACCCTTCACATTTTCTAAGTTGCCTATAATGGAGTTCTTTTAAACTTAATTAGCATGAAGTTTTTCTGTTTGTTTTCAACTTCCATGCCTTCAAGGTTGTCCAAATAGCTCTTCATTCCATATGTATCAATTTTATGACAAATTAAGAGAGGAGCATAGAAAGCTATATCTAGCCTATGTCTGGTCCCTTTTGCAATAATACATCTCATTTCCGTATCTACTGTGCATATCCCAGCTGTTTCTATTCTCAATATTAGGGGGAGAACTAGCCATACAACCTTCCTCCCTATACATTACTTACCATGCAGAAAAAGTCCAGTCACATACCCCTGATGAATGATATGATGTGTTCTAACCAGTACTTCATATGCAGCGTTCATATGTAGGATTCATATGTTGGTTAAGCTGTAGCAAGCAACAGAACATCAAAATGCAAGCTAACTGAGGGATCTTCTTAATTCAGTCCTCGTATTATCACAGGCAACTTTATTATGTAGTCTTGCTATAATCATTTTGTCCTAGTTCTAAATATTATAAAATATTAGAGTATCTAAATACATACCCACAGATGCCTAGCTGTTGGGTTACTGTGGGCAGGCAAAAGGAAAAAAAAAAAAAACCACCAAAATGATTTTACTTTAAAATAGAGGAAGACATTTGGTTTGCTAATGAGGTATAACATACTCATTTCTTGGACTAGAAATACTTCAAGGTGCATAAGGATGTTTTGATATTATTTGAGAATTATAATTTAAGTGGTTTGTCACACTGAGTAATTTTGTAAAATAGTTGTAAGATAACTAGAATCATAACAATATTGCAAGTATAAATGTAATAGATATTTAATTGGGGGCATAAAACATAATGTATCAGGAAATATTCATTAATTAGATGCTTTGAGCTATAAAGAGGCACATTTAAGAAAGTGTTTTAAGCAGCTTTTTTCCAAAGATATCACGTTTTACCTGTTAGCTATCTTGTTTTTTCATATCAAGAAGGCTGTGAGTATTCAAGAAAAAACAGATAGCTATCAAACGTCTGCTTCTTTGATCTTAATGGGCAATGATGACACTTCCCTCCTGTTTTTTGTTTAAGACAACCTTAGGTTTTCAGTAATAGCTCATGGCTGAATTGAGCAAAGATATTACATCCTATCTAATCTCAGTCTAATTTGATGGTCAACACCATTATATGTGAAATCATTACTTGGCTATGCACTAGTTTGAAGGAAAGGATGACAGCTTTAATTTTTGCTGCATACTAATAGTGGTAGAAAGTAAGGACTGGCAATGAGAGAAGGCTAAGCATAATGGGGCTAGCTTTACAAACACATGCAGCTCTGATGCAGAATAAACATATCTATTTGCATTAAATATTCACTGCTTTTGATATATACCACAATGGCAAAACTGTCACATTATTGTACTGCTTACCAGAAGAAAAAAATAAAAACCTGTCACCTGACGTGATGACTGAGAAGCTTCCTTTGATATAGTTATAGATGTTTTTATTAAACTGCAATGATATTCTCTGACAGTGAAAGCTATCCCACTCCCCCTGTACATGGACTTAGAATAGTCTAATTTCTATAATGTATTCAGCACTAGGTCTTTTCCAGTGACAGAAAAAGTCAAACAGTAAAAATCAAACCAAGCTACTTTCTAGATTAGCTAACCAATTTCTTTTCCAGAATTTTCAGCAAAATCACTTTTAATTAAAAAATATGCATGTTTTTTAACTAGCTTTATAAATAAAAAGGAGGTGTCAGAGCCTTTTCGGACTCCCTCTCTTTCCTCCTTTTTCACCCCTCCAACAATGAGAGAGACTCACCCTGCTATGGAAGACAGATTAATTCAGAGCAGCAGTTAAAAAACACATTAACACAATTGCCAGGATGTAGGTCTGTGATTCCCAAGCTATGGCTCACAGGCAGTACCTTGGCCACAAGACCCTCTCAGGTTGCTTGTACCTTCCGCTATCCATAACTATGTCATCTCACAGGCTGACTGGAAAAGCAACATGTGATATTGCTCACAGCCTCCTAATAGAGTGGAAAAGTTGGAGATCACTGCTTGGAGCATCAGGTTTCATTCAAGTTACTGAAGCAGCAAAACCCAGATAATGTTAATTCACGATTTTTCCATCACCCAGTAAATCTTGCAGCAGCAAGTTAAGGGGTGGTAGTGAAATATTTATTTTAATGTGTCTTGGAGAACATATTGATGTCTGGCTTTGTTACTATTGCGTCTGAGAACTTTGTTGCTATCAAAAATAGAAACCAAACAATCAAGTCTCAATTGATTCCTCTACATGTCTATTTCCAGCTATTCGTATTGCATTTGTAATGCATTAAAATTCTCCACAAGCATTACCAATTGCTGAAGTTAGTTAAATACTAAGCTTTTCCTCATTATAATGCCATTAAGGATGGAAGTGTCCCTTGATGTGATTAATGGACTCATGCAGAAATTTGTGCTAAGCACTGATCCATTTCTGGTACTTGCAATTTTTGGTGGCATTTACCTTCTTGTATCCTTCTGGGATCCTTGCCTAAGGAGTCAAAAGATCTTCACCTGGCCTCAGTAACTTGTAACCTCTGCAGTGGGGAGAATCAGGCACTGAACTGGCTGGCACTTTGTTGAAAGTTTTTGTTAGTTTTTAAGCAAAGTTATCCCACTGATATGACTGCAAATTTACTGACTTATGTTGTGCCCATGGGAGGAAACTGTTCAATTAGGGGAAAGAAAGTGCTTCTTTGCCTTGATTAACTGAGATCAAAGTGATTGTGCTGCTGCCAAAACCTAAGCAATGGCTGTGGTGACATGCCTCAAAGAACTATATAGTGAAGGTCATTGTAACATTGTTTCTCTTTTAATATTCAACTTTTATTTTAAATCACCTCTGCATTACTTTTTTCCTTATTAGGCAGTGGGTTTTCCAAATTGGTTTTTAGCCTGCCATTATTTCAAGACTGATTTTTGTAGGCTTTCTTTTCTTGTGGGTACTATTTTCTTCCTGCATTCTCAAGAGGTCTATTATGGCATGAAAAATAGACTCCAAAATGTGCATTTCACATTGACAGCAAGATACAGGTGGGGTTTCCAAAAATACTTCTCTGGTGAAGTCTCACTGGCTCTAGTAGGAGCAGAATTGACCCTTCAGAAAATTCTGCATCATTTGCGACTGCCATTGTAAATCTGACTCCTTACTGTCACAACCCTAGAGATGGGTCAGTCATGTTTGGGATGCTACCTAGAGTCTAAGGGTACACAGGTGTGACCACTTGTGCTGGTTTTGGCTGGGATAGAGTTAATTTTCTTCACAGTAGCTACTACAGGGCTATGTTCTGGATTTGTGCTGAAAACAGCATTGATAACACAGGGATGTTTTTGTTACTGCTGAGCAGTGCTTACACAGAGCCGAGGCCTTTTCTGCCTCTCCCCCCACCCCACCAGCGAGGAGGCTGGGAGGGCACAAGAAGTTGGGAGGGGACACAGCTGGGACAGCTGACCCCAACTGACCCAAGGGATGTCCCAGACCATATGATGTCATGCTCAGCGTATAAAGCTGGGGGAAGAAGGAGGAAGGGGAGGACGTTCAGAGTGATGGTGTTTGTCTTCCCAAGCAAGGGTTACATGTAATAGAGCCCTGCTTTCCTGGAGATGGCTGAACACCTGCCTGCCGATGGGAAATGGTGAATAAATTCCTTGTTTTGCTTTGCTTGCATGCGCGACTTTTGCTTTCCCTATTAAACTGTCTTTATCTCAGCCCACGAGTTTTCTTACTTTTACCCTTCTGATTCTCTCCCCATCCCACTGTGAGGGAGGTGAGTGAGCAGCTGCGTGGGGCTCAGTTGCCGGCTGGGGTTAAACCACGACACCACTGAAAGGGGCCACCATCAGAAACAATCCTCTAATTACTGAGATATTCTTTCTTTAGCCAACAAAGTTTATGCACTCAGAGCCTGCTCCTCCCACTCAGATGTGGCTGCTTTCAATTGTTTTGCTTATGCTTACTCAGTACATGAAGAATTCTGAGTGTTTAGATTTTTAGTAGGACTTTAAAATGGATTTGTGAAAGGAAGAGCAAGGAAAGTATTGTGGCAATGGACTCACAAGTCAATATTCACGCACTGGTTCTGGTTTTCAGAAAGGGTTTTCTTTTGTCATTACACTGAAGATCCATAATTGATTCTCATTCTCCTTCAAAGTAGCCTTAAAAGTTTCCCAATATTAGCAATAAGAAATGCTCAATATCAGTTAGCAAAGTTAAGAACCCAAAGATAACAATGGTAATCATAGCAGTTTAATCAATACTGAGGTTAATATTTTGCCTCTGTGTCAAACCTTCAAAACAATGTGAAATAATACAGACCTTGGGGATACTTTTTCTTCATCTTGCAGTATATAAAGCTTGCCGAAATGTGGCCTCATTTTAGCAGGCAGGCCTGACATTTCCTAAAGGCAAAATTAAACAGGTCAGAGAAAAATCATCTTGAAACTATTTGATGCCATGAGGATTTGAAATTATTGCTAAAGTGCAGGTCCTACCCATGACCAGAACAAGAAGTTGAAAGTTGGTCATTTTGGCAATATTCAGGGCCTCCACTTGTCGGGATACTGCCTGAACGACAAAGAAAAGCTGTAGGAAAAGAATAGAAAATCTGAAAATAACAAACCTTTCAACTTTTTCCCTACGTACCTCAGTGACTACTTTCCCTCTTCCACCCCAAGAAATCAAGTTATGAGAACCGCTGCTTTTCTTCTGTCTCAGCTCCATTTCAGGCACAATTTTAATGTGCAACCCCCTTTAAGAGCTCTTATAGGAATGTGCTATCACTTCAGTTGTTTGTTACAGCTTTGAATTTGTTAAGACAGTGATTTTCTAAGAAAGAAAGAAAAAAAAATTCTATTGAATGACTATTTAAGACCAGATGGAATTTTTTCAAACTTACCTTTTCTTTTGAACCGTTCTGAGACATGATTTTGCAAAAAACCTTCACCTGCCTTCCCTTTAAGGTGTCCTGCTTAATGTGGTATGTATTTCAGGGGCTCTCTAGCTCCAAGTCCCTTCTGGGCTAGGTATACATGCCAGTAGTGAAGCAAACGTCACCTATGCTGGGACCTCAAAAGTGTGTGAACAAAATCTTTACTTAATTGTCTGGTAAGAAAAGCCCAAGTTTAACAGTTTTAATCATTCAGCAAGTGTTTGAATGAAGATCAATGATTCTGTATAGAGTTGAAACAGTAAGTGCAAATGCTGATGCTTTACTTCATTTCTTGTTACACTGAGGATTGAACAGAACTATACAAAGTTTCAAATTAAGTTCTTTTCAGAATTAACATTTAAAACTTTCTGTATTTTCCCCCTTATCCAAGGATTGTACGCAGTGACAAGCAAGCCCAGGCTGGCGGTGTGCCCTGCCTGAGAAGGGCCGCAGATGCCTGGCTGTCAGTCCTACCCTTTCAGGCTGCCACAGTTCAGTCCAGCCCAAGGGACAACATCTGTCTGCAGTTTGGACCACACAGTGAAAAGAATCCCCTTCCTCAAGCTGGGGTTTCATGAAAACCCCAAATACCCAACGTAAAGCTACACGCCTTAGTTGAATCCCTGCCACAAACTCACTAGTGATCTCTTTACATCTTCCTCTCTTCCAGCTCTCCTCCTTAGAATAAGCAGGATGGGCTATGGTAGTATCAAACAGGCCACAATCACTGCAGATCCAGTGGCATTTCCATGAGCAGGAAGAATTTCTATCCACAGTCAGAAATTTTACCTTCTGGAAATTCATGATTTTCATATTGAGCTACACTCTGGGCAGCTGCCACAATATAACCTGAAAAAAAGGAAGGAACGAGCCCCCCTGCTTACTGCTGACCACTGAGAGGGAAGGAGAGAGAGAAAAAGGGAGGGAAAGGGCCAGGGGGGGACACCACAGAAAATGGATGGAAATTTTGTGAAGTAACCAAACATAGAATTACAGTTGGATTAAAGTTGATTTTCCACCCTTTTCTCCATGAAAACAGAAAGCCCTAAAAATATGGAATACTTCTCTGCCCACTGGTTAGTACCAATAGCTTTGGGACCAATAGCACTGGTACCAATAACACCAATAGCTTTGTGATATGATATCATGAGTAATCTTCAGAGACATGGCTTGTACACATGTTGTGGTCCATTCAAAAACCTGGTGGAGCCCCTTGAAGACATACTACAGCAGCATCCCTTGCTTCAGTATAGCTGAGTGAAAAATACTATGAAAACTTTTTCTTTATCATCAGAAATGCCCTTTAGGAAACAGTGAAGAGTTTTCTGAATCTGCATTCTTTTGGCTTAGCTGGTTGATTTAGTAAAAAACATCCTTTGTGGAAAATTAAATCAGAACTTCTACTTCCCATTTCAAGCTGTGCTTGGATTTGCCATTTATTTCACTTTCAAATAGTCTAAATAAAAATGTTTAATTTCTTTCGATCTCTTTTTCCTTTTTTTTTTTTAATATGCCAAACATTCAATTTTTTTTTTTTTTTTTTTTTGAGGCAGGACTAATTGTAAATTGGAAAACAGACCAGAATTTTTTATCTGTCACTCAGCTCTTACTGCTGCCATTTAGAAAGGATAATGTGTGTCAGCAGAAAAGCTGAGGACCAAAATACTTTTAATTTATTAATTATTTTAAAAACTACTTCAGCCAAATTATTTGTGTCTAAGCATATTATAAACAAAGTAGCTGTGAACATACAAAATGGAATACTTTATCATGATGAAAAAAACTCCCTGGTGTTTTCCTGCTTTTGTTATTAACGGTGAAAGTTAATCTCTGCTTTCCAACAATGAAGCCCTATCAGGAAGCAATCTCTTCCTCATGTAGCAGAGGCAATAAAAGATGATCAGGTAAAGAATCTAGTAACAAAACAGGAAAAAGCAGCTTATACTAATACTATTATATGTAAAATTATTAGTGGGTTTTGTAGCCACAGTAATGGGACTGAGAAAAAAATCAGCAAATTAATTTTAATTACTGAGAATTAACCTTAACCTATTCACAAAAATAAAGCTTTCTTGCTTTCCTGCATCACCCATAGTATCTTAGAGTTAAAGCACACATCAGGTAGAAATCTGTTAACATTTCAGGGCCAGAGGAAAGAAACACAGCATGTGCTCGTCACATCATCTGGAGAGAAGCAAGGAGAACAGAGAAACAGAGGTAGTTACCAGTGTAATAGGTATTAAGTATTATTACTGCTAGGGAAAGAATTTGAGGCTATCAGCTTTTAATTGGCTTGATCCTAAATTCACTGAAGTCAGTGAAAATCTTTCCAACTATTTCAGTGGGGTTTGGAGTAGTTTTCAGTATCTTGCAGCCAAGATGCAGTTGCCAAAACAATTATTTCTTCATTCCTCCTAGAAAGAGTTTTCTTACAACATTTAGGGGCACTTAATGGTTAAGTTTGAAAGTTATTGCTGAAGAAACAAATACTTGCTGAATGTACCACCTCAGAATATGGTCACTGAACATCAAACAAGAACTGAAGGGTTTGTAAAAAAGAAGCAGGAAAGCATCAAGGACATCTTTCCATTCTAATTATTGAAAGAATTGTCGTTGCAATATTTATATTGTGTTATATATATAAACTGTGTGCAAGGATGCATTATTTAACAAGACATTCTACACAAGAATATCACTAGTTATAACCACAAAATTTGCTTATTAGCATTAAACCCCTGCTCAAGAATAAAGAGCTTTTTATTATATGCTCTGTGTAGATATTGCACAGAGAAGCTGTAAAGAGATGTAGCAAGCACCTTTCTAGCCTCCAAACAATCTCCACATTTCAAAGTATTTGTATCTGAGAATCAGTTCTCCTTTGAGAGATTTTCTCCATCAGTATTTTGAAGGCATGTGTTACTTAAATGTTGCAAAAGGGAGACATATGGAAAAGAGAGCTGAGGAAGTACTTAGAAAAATCTCTGTAGAAAATAGAGAAAATAATAGCACAATCTTAGCAGTAATACTGTCATTCTTGTTTTAATGAGGTATTCGTTCAGTATGTATATACATGTAATATTTCATTGAGTCTTTACCATCTGTCATTTTGCACATGTAAAATCATGCTCAGTTCTTGAAACAACAGCTGTAAGTAAACCTGCTGGTTTGGGGGTAAAAAAAAAGAAGAAAAAGAAGCATCAGTATCTGTTCTGAGTGAAGAAAGGTGAATCTTCAGCAATAAATGAAGCCAATTAATTTCTTGGAGCTCTGCAGAGGACCTGGCAGCAGTGTCCCATATTCAAGGTCTTCTTGTTAGCACTTGCTAATTTTTGTCCTCATATTAGAAGACAAGGAATCTTTTGCCCTCACTCAGCTACAACCTCCTTTTAAATCTCTCCTCTCAGCAACAAGGTTTTCCTGACATTTATTTGTAAGGTTCTTTATCATGCAAGTGAAAGCACAGAAACTTCAGTAGAGGCCAATGTCATTTCAGCTGATGAATCCATTATTTCAGAGCTCTGGAGCTTCCAAGTGGTGAGAAAGACATGCTGCAGAGAACAATTTAAAATTGAAAAATGTTCACATACAAAAATGAATGAGGTCTGCACCTGAAACCTAATAAATCTGTTGGGCAAAATGTCTAAATATTTAAAGGCATAGGGTAGAAGTACTCAGGACATAAAGCAGAGATAGAGTGCGTAGAGATACACATGATGACATGTCTGACATAAAATCTAACTACAGGTCACTTTTCTTGTACAGACTTTCCTTTTCTTATATCTGCTGAGACACTCAAAGGAAAACCTGTAGAAAAGTTCTGAATGGAGCATCTATATAGTTTCTGGGAAGCAAGAAAAAGGATGGTCTGAACAATAAGACATTTTATAGATTGCTTCTAAAGAGTACCTCTGGTATTTCCTAACTCTTAAATCAGTTTGGCAAAGACCTTTTCCCTAACTGTGAAAAGAAGACATTCACCAATGTGAAATCTTCATTTTTACATTTATATATGATTCAATGGAAATTTTTGCTTTACCTTTACCCTTGGTTATGCCTCTGGTTCAGGTAATATCTCACTGTCTCACATTATAATAATTAAAGTTTTAATTCCATAAGCCTGCCATCTCTTTTTTCTTGCTTCTTAACGTCACACACACACACGTGTATATATATATAAGGGTTAATAAAAAGGGCACCATCAATTGCTTTGTCATGCTCTAAGTACAGGAGAACAAGCCAAAGGTGATGCTGTGTTTTCTGACCTGAGAATTGACGTTATCTTACTCAACTACTGGATAGCTAATGAATTTTATGAGATGGACTGAATGCCAGGAATTGTGTATATACAGTGCCTGTTTATGTCCAAGACGAGCCTTCTACTGCAAGATGGGAATGTAGCACCTCAGTGCTTCAACACAGGAGAAAGCAGGGAATGAAGAGAGGCTACCTCCTTGCTTTCTCAAGATAGAAAGGCGAGAGGTGAAAAGCAGAGCAACTAAGAGTGTTGAAAGAGCTAGGAGTAAGAAAGACGTCTAAAAATGAATGGCTATACAGAAATGTATGTCGGCGACTGACTGCAGACATACATATGAAACCTGAGACCTTTATTGGGCCTGAAGGATTTAGAAATTATTTCATTCAGTTGTCTGGCAAGCAGTTATTGTGAAAAAAAATAAAAATTATGTTCAGAATATGAACCACAGAGAAGAGATAATTCTGGCAACATCTTGTACAAAGAAAAGATTAGGCCCAAGGCCTAGTTTTGCTAATTGTCCAAACTAGTAACTAATTGTCCTATGTAAGAAGACTCTCTTCTTTTACCTTTCTCTCCTAAACTTTTAACAGCAAATAAAAAAAACCAAAACAAAACCAAATATTTTTTGCTCTCACAGCCATACCAGGAATTATATTGGGTCATTAAAATTAACCACTTACAAGCACAGATGAAGCTCTTGCTGATGAGAGATGTTCTGTCTGGTGTTGGTTGCCGCGGCTTACAAGGGAAATAGTTCTACATATCAGAAGATTGTTTTTCCATGGGCTACTTGCAACTTCCTGAAGAGTTTAACTGTTCCTCTGGTAGAGTCAGAAGCAAGAACTAACTGCAGGTTCCCTTTGGTCTGAAGAAGGCCATTCCCCAAGTCTTCTACTTTGCCATGCATATTTCACTCATGAAGGGAACAGTGCAGTTCATTTAACTGTCCAATGTGTCAGCAAAGCAGTTCAAATATGTTAGGGTAGTGAATTATTGAAGATGTCAGCAAGGACAGACTACTGGCTCGTCAGGAAACCTCCCACTTCTGCTATTGATCTAGCTCTTTCGATTACCACAAGCACCTTTTTGCAGTGCTATCAAAAACATCTCAAGAACTCGTGCAATCACAAGGTAATTCTAAACACTTGGGTCATTTATCAGCTTTAAATTAAGCTTATGCTATTATGGGCTCCAGAAGGAACCTGGTACTGGTTTTTAGATATTTTCTTAGCATTAAAAGGTTGGAGATGTGTAAAGTAGGGAATCCATAAGGTATTATGGAATGTTTTTGAAGAGCCATGCTATTATGCTTTCCTAGCACTGACTTGTCACTATTTGGGGAGATTCCTGAATGCTTTACCCACTGTCCATGATATCTTTGATTGCCTTCTAAAACTTCTGAAATGGGCATTAGCCTGCTGAGGGCCCTGGAACAGCTTTACAGAAACGTAGTTTTTCTTCAATAAAGGCAGAAGCTATCCAGCATTGGTCACATGAATTGGTGTATCAGATACTGTCATTCCGTATTTTGAGCTCCTGAGATTTGAACCTACTTGATCTGAAATTTTGACCATGATGGGGCAGACAATAGCATCTAAGAGGTTCCTGGAGTGTGTGGAAGATGATAACTTCTTGACACAGCTGGTGGGTGAGCCAACCAGGGGAGGAGCCTTGCTAGACCTGTTGTTTACGAACAGGGAAGGACTGGTGGGAAGGTGTGATGGTTGGAGGCCGTCTTGGGCTTGGTGACCATGAAATGGTAGAATTTTCAATTCTTGGTGAGGCAAAGAAGGTGGTCAGCAAAACCACCACTATGGACTTCTGGAGGGTTAACTTTGGCCTCTTCAAGGCACTGGTTGAGAGAGTCCCTTGGGAGACGGTCCTGAAGGGAAAAGGGGTCCAGGAGGGATGGACATTCTTTAAAAAGGAAATCTTAATGGCTCAGGACCAGGCTATTCCCATGTGCCGCAAGTCAAACCGCCGAGGAAAACGACCGGCCTGGCTGAATGGGGAGCTTTTGCTAGGACTTAAGAAAAAAAGGAGAGTTTATAATCTCTGGAGGAAAGGGCGGGCAACTTGGGAGGAGTACAGGGATCTTGTTAGATCATACAGAGAGAAAATTAGAAAGGCAAAAGCTCAGCTAGAACTAAATCTGGCCACTATCGTAAGGGACAACAAAAAATGTTTTTACAAATATGTTAACAGTAAAAAGAATCCCAAGGAGAATATCTATCCTTTAATGGATACAGAAGGGAACGTAGCAACCAGTGATGAGGAAAAGGCCGAGGTACTTAATGCCTTCTTTGCCTCAGTCTTTAATAGTGAGTCCAGTCATCCTCAGGGTACTCCACCCCATGAGCTGGAAGGTAAGGATGAAGAGCATAACATACCCCCCTTAATCCAGGAGGAATTAGTTAGGGACCCGCTACGCCATCTGGACACTCACAAATCTATGGGACCTGATGGGATCCATCCAAGAGTACTGAGGGAACTGGCAGAGGTCCTTGCCAAGCCACTCTCTATCATCTATCAGCGTTCCTGGTCAACAGGGGAGGTCCCAGAGGACTGGAGGCTTGCCAATGTGACTCCCATTTATAAGAAGGGTCAGAGGGAGGATCCGGGGAACTACAGGCCTGTCAGCCTGACCTCAGTACCGGGAAAGATTATGGAACGGTTTGTCTTGAGAGCACTCACACGGCAGCTCCAGGATAAGAGGGGGATCAGGCCCAGTCAGCATGGGTTTACGAAAGGCAGGTCCTGCTTGACCAACCTGATCTCCTTCTATGACCAGGTGACCCGCCTAGCGGATGAGGGAAAGGCTGTCGATGTTATTTTCCTAGACTTCAGCAAGGCCTTTGACACTGTCTCTCATGGCATACTCCTGGAGAAGCTGGCGTCTCATGGCCTGGATAAGTGCACTATTCACTGGGTGAAAAACTGGCTGGATGGCCGAGCCCAGAGGGTCGTGGTGAATGGGGTGAAATCCAGTTGGCGGCGGGTCACGAGTGGTGTTCCCCAGGGCTCGGTGTTGGGCCCTGTTCTGTTTAATATCTTTATTGATGATTTGGCTGAGGGGATTGAGTGCACCCTCAGCAAGTTTGCAGACGACACCAAGTTGGGAGACAGGGTCGATCTGCTTGAGGGTAGGGAGGCTCTACAAAGAGATCTGGACAGGCTGGATCGATGGGCTGAGGCCAATTGTATGAAGTTTAACAAGGCCAAGTGCCGGGTCCTGCACTTCGGTCACGGCAACCCCATGCAGCGCTACAAGCTTAGGGAAGAGTGGCTGGAAAGCTGCCCGGCAGAGAAAGACCTGGGGTTGCTGGTTGACAGCCGGCTGAATATGAGCCAGCAGTGTGCCCAGGTGGCCAAGAAGGCCAATCGCATCCTGGCCTGTATCAGGAACAGTGTGGCCAGCAGGAACAGGGAGGTGGTTGTTCCCCTGTACTGGGCACTGGTGAGGCCGCACCTCGAGTACTGTGTTCAGTTTTGGGCCCCTCACTACAGGAAAGACATTGAGGTGCTGGAGCGTGTCCAGAGAAGGGCAACCAAGTTGGTGAGGGGCCTGGAGCACAAGTCTTATGAGGAGCAGCTGAGGGATCTGGGGTTGTTCAGTCTAGAAAAGAGGAGGCTGAGGGGAGACCTTATCACTCTCTACAACTACCTGAAAGGGAGTTGTAGTGAGGTGGGTGTTGGTCTCTTCTGTCAGGTGTCTGGAGATAGGACAAGAGGAAATGGCCTCAAGTTGAGGCAAGGGAGATTTAGGTTAGATATTAGGAAAAATTTTTTTACTGAGAGGGTTGTCAGGCATTGGAACAGGCTGCCCAGGGAAGTGGTTGAGTCACCATCCCTGGAGGTATTCAAAAAGCGAGTGGACAGGGTACTCCAGGGCATGGTTTAGGGGGCATGGTTAATGGTTGGACTTGATGATCTTGAAGGTCTTTTCCAACCGAAATGATTCTATGATTCTATGATTCTATCCTTTGAGAAAGATTTTATTTTCCTACCTGCAGCAGATTGAAATTCTTTTAACTTAGCAAACATTTCTGTGAGCAGGACCAATTAATATTTTTTTCATTTTGTGTTTTGAACCCTGTTATGTGATCCTTAAAGATATCAAATAAGATGCTGTCCCAAGGGCATTTTGTTGGCTTTGTCACACTGAGTAATCAGGTCTTGTTGATTTTTGGATACTCTCTGTTGTCTCAGGAAAAAAATCCTCAAGTTTATCTTACAGTGACAGATGGTTTGGTTAATAAATGTGGCAACAACTCTAATGGTGTCATAGTCCTGGCAGCTGGTACTCCAGGGCACACCATACGCAGCAGTGTTGAGTGAGTCAATGCAGTGTTATACGTCTATGTATCTGTAATCACTTTTTCTTCTTTCTGAGCTGTTATGAGAACAACTTGCCACAGCTTGTATCAAAAGGTCCATGGTTTCTGAACCATCCCTGGTCAGAGGGAAGTTTTCTTCTCTTCAGTGACACTACAGAACAGAAGGAGCAGCGAGTTACTGAAAAGGCTTCTTTTATAAACTTGGAGGAAGAGTAGAGTGCACAAGTGCCTAGCTCTCTCCCTCTGTCCCCTAGTACAATTATGAAGACTCTTCAGGGTCTCTTCTCCCACTCCTTGCAAATGTCTTTGTCAGTCTCAATGCCGTGTCATTTCCTCAGATCAGCAGCCTCTTCCGTGGACAAGTCTGCAGAATGAGGAAAGCACAGGAAGTGGATAAAGAGAGGAAAATGGCATGAAGTGATTCCCAAGTAGCCTAGGTTTAGCAGAAAAAGCCAGCAGAAAACTTTACAAAGTAAATGGTAAAATGTTAAAGAAGACTGAATGTGTCAAAAGATGAGTTTGGGGATAAACAGGTGGGCAATTACAATGAATTAATTACCAAACATGGAGTTGGAAGACATCACATAACAGATTAGAGTTGCCCTTAGCCATTTTCAAAAGGTTTATTTTAAATAGACTTCTCTTAATAGAAGGGAAAAGGTGTCTGCAATGCAGAAGGCTTTCTGGTCTAGACTCTTAAATTCAGGTTTGAAAGGATTGCTTTTAGAAAAGCTTTGTTTCTTCCTCTGTCTTTTTAAAGTAGTAATAAAGGGCTCTATATCTTGCATGGTAGTGTTTAGCAGAGATTTCACCTTTTGAGATTCATGGCTTTATAACTTTATCTTTTTTACATATAAAATGGGACACACCATGCACACAGCTTGATAGCATGAGCCAGCTGCCAAGACACCACATCCATGAACAAATACAGGCAAAAATTCCAAAGGCAGCCTTGTAAATATTTTTCCAAATATACTATGGACATGGTCTCCTGTTCCAAGTTGAAAGAAGGTGAGTAGGAAAAGAGTTTGGTAGAATAGAAGCTGAGCTGCACAGCAGTAAAGAAAAGTACCAGAGACCCTAGGAGGCTTTAAATATTTAAATACCAGTCTCTCTGAACCAACAGACCAGTTTTAAATATGAATGGTTCCATTTTCTTTTTTTCTCCCCTTCCCCATCTCCTCTCCTCTTTCCTCGCCTTTCCTCTCTCTCTCCTCTCTCTCTCCTCTCTCTCTCCTTTCTCCTCCCTTTCATTTCTTTCCTTTTCCTTTCCTTTTAAAATCACATCTTTAATTTTTCTTTTTAAGCCATAGCCTCAGTGACCAATAGGCTTTTGCAAAAACCCTTACAAAAAAAGAAACTTAGTCACCACTGCATTTTCAGTCACCTTTCCAAAGACTGCCCCGAGTCTAGATTCCTTACTTGATACAAAGACAGAATCGGTAACTTGGATAATGCAACCCCCCCCCCCAGATTAAGTAACACTGTCTAAAAGAAGCTGTTTGTCTTCTACCCACTACCATCTCTTACTCACATTCAATTCCATTTTGTAATCCTGTGCATTGATAAAGCGATTGAGGTCAGGTTTTTTATGCCAGCCTCCCTTACCTTTGCTTCTGGAATATGGAAAAAACTACTCTGACCAATACAATATGCTGCTTTAGGTATATTCTGCTTCCTTTTCTCATGACAGCTTTCTGCAAAATGCCCATTTTGAGGAGATGGACTGGATTATTTAATAGGTGTTTTCTATCACTTCTAAACCAGATTTTTCATTGCATCTAGAAAACATTGCCAGTTTCATTTAATCACACATTTTCTAGTCTTGGACAAATTTTACCTAGGTTACATACCAGCACTAATGAAGTAATGAAAAGAATAATTGCACTCATTCACATTTAAGTTTCTCTTTATATTCATCAACTCCACACTGAGAAACTATTGCCATGGAGGATAAAAAGAAAAGATAATCAGATACGAAACTGGCTGACGTTTTCTCAACTGTCGCTGTCCTCACGCTGTTTGTCTGAAGGAGGAATGGTTACCTGATAATCATTCCTGCAGCTGAAAGTAGTTAAAGTTCAAAATATGCATATTGTACCACCACAGGGAGCAATAGTTATCTCTGTTTATTGCCTTTCATCTTTGCACCAAAAAGTGAAAAACTACAGATGCTATAAAGAAAAGTTTGATACACTAAGATTCACTTGAGCCATTTGCTAAGGTGGAACTGGAATCTAAATCTACCATTGTTCATAGGAAAATACAGGGATATATCTCAGAAACTGAGTTCTTACTTCATTTGTTCAAATGATTTAGACTTTCTTATCTATTTTTTTTCAACATATCTACACTAGCATAAGTTTGTCTTGTTTTGGCTTAGAAGAGATCAGCCTCTAAATCCACTCTAACTCAAAGCTGCATCTAATTAGAGGCCCAGCACTTCATATTTCTCATTTAGTAGGTTCACAGGGACTAAACATGTAACACATAGGTAGCTGGTCCACCTCCAACAGGTGCTTTCACCTCCCTTCCCCTTTTCCAAGCCCTGCTGCAGGACCCTCCACTTCCTTTTCTCCCTCCAAACAGGTTTGTCTTCTTCCTTTGCTCTTCAGGATACATAAATCACTGAGCTGAACCCTGAAATACCATTTTAAATTACAGGAAAGCATTTACAACAGATGAAATGGAGAGACATAAGGGTTCTGTCTAAAATGAGACACTGGTTAATCTGATCTATTGCTCACCTCACAGGAAGTGCATATCTTGGTTAAAGAAATGCCAGATTCTGCTGCAATTGCTTTCATTCAATCACACTCAAGAAATGAGAAATATCTTAGCATATTTACAACTCATTTCTTCATGCAGGACATCATAAGGTAAAATATGCAAGGAGATGGCCTACATTACTCTTTAGCAAGCTGCAACTCAAAAAGTATTTGCTAGTTTAATTTCTAAAGCTAGTCTGCCAAACACTAACTGCCTGATAGGATGCTGATTGTCATCTTTGTTTTCAGCTGTTAAATGACATTCAAAGATGCTAAATGATGCTAAATGATGCGTCGGCTTTCATAATATTATGCTTCAAATTGCTGCCATTGTTACAGGAATTCACTTGGTAAACAACAGAGAGGATGGCTCAGGAGATTGCCATTGTAGTCTATCTGGATGAAAAGGTCTGTTGTTCCTCACCCTTCCTACTCTCTCAGCAGCACTGAATTGTAAGTACTGAGGTGAAGCACTGAGTTGTAAGTACAGAATTTACAACTGTACCTTCCAAAACATTCAGATTTTAACAGATTAGATTTTTCTGGAAGGAATTTAAAGAAAGGACTATAAATACCCCCACCCCAGTCTCTTTCAATGTTACTATTTAATCTAGGAATATTTTTTTTCCCCTGAAGATCTATTAGCTTTAATAAAGCTTTCATTTTGAAGAAGATGTCATTTTGTTTTCTTAAAAATTAAATAAACAAGGAAAGGGGAGGGGAGGTGACATTTTTGCCACTCATTTTTCATTTCATGAACTAGGGGTCATGAAAGGGTTCTGAAAATTCTGGACTCTTTCTTTCCTTAGAAATAAGTGCTTCATCCTCACAGAGCCATGAAATATTTTTTTCTTGCACTCAGAAAAGTGAGAAAAGTTCTGCTTCAGAGAAAAGCCACAGTTTAAATCCAAATATTGGCAGGCGAAAAGGTGGGGTGTTTTTCTTCCCTGTTTGTTAGTCTTGGCAAAGAAATGAAATTACTATCTGAGAAGGATCGCAGCAGCAGTGTATTGCACCTTTCACACTTAGCAGAGCTATGAACATAGTGACTGAAAAGAGTAATTTTTTTCTTCATAAAATATCTGACTTATGCTGACAAAGATCATGACAGATTAGTGGCTAGAATGAGATTGAAAAAAAAAACCTGCTAGACATGTTGTTTTATATTTTTGTTTTGTAACATTCAACTCTAAGGAATGTCTTCCTTTTGTTGTACACAGATGGCAGATGGTTTCTCAGAAGAGTTTTTTTCTGACTAAATATCTGAAATAAATACTAAATAATGTCATACCATTATGCAAAATCATGCAAGGCATTCAGGTACTTGAAAGTACAACAACATAGCACTTTAAAAACCTTTTAGAGAGCTCACTTTCATCTATACAACACAAAAACAAAATCAATTCTGCTTAAAAATAACATAAGTGATCTAGTAATTGAAGCAATCTTTACAATACAGCTTGTGCAGTGACAGGAGAAAATGCAAGATATTTTTTATTTTCTAGAAAATGGCTCAAAGGCAAAGTGAGCGTAGCCCTTTGAGACCTGCAATAACCTACAACGAGGGCAATAGCCATCATACAGAAAATATAACAGATGGCAGCATGGTTGCCTTACTCTCAGATACAGGTTACTGAACAGATGCCTTTAGGGCTTAATATTAGATTTTTTTTCCCCTTCTTCTAGACCATGGCATAGTTTTGTGCATATGCCGTTTATAAAACAAATGTAAAACACCATAGGGAAATGAATAAAATTTCAAATGGCAAAATGTCAACAGAAGTACGAATTTACAGAGGATAATGCGATTATCAATGTTGCTAGTATAGACTGAAACATAACCTTACCCTTTGCAGTACACTGTATCTATCACACATTATTTTGGGCTATGTTACCATAGTTCAAAAAGCAGACAAGTAAAATCTGTTATAAACCCTCCATTTGCTTTGCCAGAAAGGTCAGCCACCCAACAGGCTAAAAGTCACCTCTCTTGCTTACCAGCTTTAAACACTCAAAACCAGCAAGACTAGAACAGGGAGAAAAATTGTCACAGACAGCTAGCATGAGGATTTCTACAAGTATCTGAAAAGCTAAATCATACAGAGAAAAAGATCAGCCATTGGTAAAACAGAAAACAGCAAGAAAGAATATTCCCAACTCCTCTGGCACCACAGAATTCACAACTTAACCAAGTCAAAAATACATCATCAAAATATGTTAACGTGCTTATGCAGATCAGCCTCCTAACATGGATGCAGTCGTGATGGATCGCGGTGATACATTACAAGACCCCTAAGGACATAATAGTTTTTTCAGGTGCAGAGTCTTTTCTCTAGCTGACAAGACAAAACTCCCTTTGTCTTCAATAAGACCGGAATTTCATCTTACATTCACATACAAAAATACACTTGAGCACGGACACACATTTTTTGCTAAAATTCTTTTAGGACAAATTACAACTGTATCCAGAAAATAAAAGAACCTTCTAGACATTACTCCAGTTTCCCTTTCACAATGGGATATTTCAATATTAAAAAGGGTGCATTCTTCAGGACATTTTAGTGAATGTTTCTTAGCTAGAATTGTATTTCTTCTACTAAAACTGCATTCCTTAACCAAGAAGAACAATGTTTAACAAAGAAATGGGCTTCCTTGTTTTAAAACAAAGGCACATTGTTTGCAGTAAAGAAGCATTCAGGTGGAAAGCATAGTGAGAAGTGGGCATCACTGTCACTTCCACCATTTTCCCTGTAAGAAAGGAAACTGTACTTTTATTGGTCTAACTAGTAAAATTGGAGGAAAGACAGGGGGATAGTGAGCTACCTGAAAGCAGATATTGTGTGCCAGAATACTTGCTGTAGCTTACACTGCTTTGCCAGAAATGTGATGTCAGAAACACCACAGGGAACCTTTCCTAAGTTTCACAGAAATTTTGACATGATACATTTTCCTAGGGAAAGTAGGATAACCTTCAGCTGAGGATGAATAGAGATGGTTTGCTTTGATTTTACTATGAACATGTTATGACCTTATATAATCTATTTTCTCTGCCTCAGTTCTCCCTCAGCGTTGTGGCTACTTTCCAAAACTTTATGAAGTGGTTGGACAGTGTGGCATTGAAGGTCGGTGGAAATCCATAAGAAAGGCAAATTTCAAGGGCTATCTGAAAAAACTTAAAAGTGTTCCCAAGGAAATAAAGTAATCTAGGGTTAGGAAAATAGTGTTAACAATAGACCACAATAATTCAGTATATGAATTGGTGAAAACAGAAGAACTTTCTACTTCTGTAGCCCACTAGTCAGTTTTTCATCTTGCTTGAATCACCAAAACATTAGCTGCTAATCGGAAGCCAATTTCTTTCCCTGGAAGCCAATTATGGACACATCATCATCCTTGTCATTTTATTGGACTTATTAAAACAAAATATTATGGAAATGAATTATAAGAGAAAACCCATCCAACATACCCTACAGGAAGTGTTTTAAGTAGCTATAGAGTATGTTTCCTTCTTCTTTTACTCTTTCAACATCTCAAAGCATTCCATTCCTATAGTAAGAAGACTGACATTAACAGAGCGACTTGGTAATAAAAGGCTTTCACTTAAATAAAAGTCTTTCAACTGATAGATTCACAAGCAGAAAGGCTATATTATGAGCTGGTTAATCTGGATAGGAAAGAAGCATAGTTCATGGGAATCAATATAAAGTATTGTGTTGGTCCCCATCTTCATTACTCATTACAAAAAAGTAATAACCAGCACAGAATGATATATAAAGATTAAGCCAAAATGGAAGGGGATACAAAACATTAAAAAAGAGAAACAGAACAAGAGAACTGAACTACAGAAAATCATATACCACAATAAATTAAATTTTGTAAAATACTGGCTACTTGATCTTTAGATAAATCAGGAAAACTTATTCCATGATAGTGACATAGATACTAAATGCAAATGTTGAAAAATAACTGATAGTTGAAAGAATTTTAGTCTGAAGATGCAGAAGTCCGACTCACATTGGCCAAAAGAAACAAGTGCGCCTCAGCTACAAGGATAGCAGGAATACCGTACTTCATTTCCAGGCACGTAAATACAAAAAGAATATTGAGTAAGTGGAAGAGAATTGTAACCTGCGTGATTATTAAGAAAGAGTGAGAAGGGCAAAAGTGGAAGGAAGCTGGCACTCAAGTTGCCAAGTTTGGACTTGGCAAAGCTCTCAAGGGTGCATGATGTGATATTGTAAATATTTGAAAAGTATAAATCCTAAGGGGGTACAGCAGACGTAGTGGTATGAACAAACCCCTGTAAAGAGAGTTGAGTTTGTCATGCAGCTGGTTTTATTTTGGATGAGCAGATCCTTAACAAGATTGTTCAGAACTCAGATACAGAAAACAGCTTCTTCTTGCCTCCGAGTCAGAGATATTTTTCATTTGAGTACTAAATATTCCAAGAGATGTGAACCTTCCTGAGAGTCCCCTTTCTTTTTATGCTTGTATACAAAAGGTTAAAAATGTGCAAACTAACATAGGAAACTCCTTGATTTGACATTCAGACACTATCCTGCCTTGAGCCAGCAATATAAATAAAATTTGGGGTCTATTCTCAAATGAGTAAGTTCCATGGCTGATGCTATAACCCATCACCAATTACATGCCTCATCTAGTTGAAGGAAGGTAGGCTGACTTTGCTAGAGAGGTGCAGCAGCTGACTTCAGCCTGCAGGGACAATTGATTCTACATTTAAAGAACGACAGGAGGCATATTATAAACTGCAACACAAATTTAAGATGTTTACAAATTATTTTCTTCCTTCTCCCCCCCTTCCTTCTTACCCAAAGCATGTACTACATTGCAGATTGCGAATAATTTGGGGGGTGGGGGGAACATCTGGCTAAAAATGATTGCTCTTTTTCCATTTATGTTTACATTCACTCACTTGTATGTTACCAGACTCTTTTAGTGCTCTGCTTCTAAAGAAAATAGTCTAGTTGTCTTCTGAATCCATTTCAGCTTTTCAGTGTTAATTGCCTTTTCCCCTTATGCTCATTATTCTGTGTTTCACAGGTTTTAGTTAACTTTGTTTCTCTGGCTTCAGGTTGTGTTGACTTAGTTTCTTCATTCATTACTGGCACACAGCAGGTAACATTCTCAGTACTCAGCCCTTTCCATAACCAAAGTATTGGGTGTATTATTTTGAAAGCTATAAGGTGAATAATAAATATTTTAGAAAAGCCACATATAGGACAGACCTTTTTAAAATAGTAATAAACCAGGATTCTAGGCCCACAGATTTTCTTTTCCTCCCTTCTTCCTTGCCTCCCTTCTTCATATGAATGCTTTCATATCTAAGAGTGGGTAAGCAAATGCACCTCTCATTTTTCTGTACCAACCATGCCTTCTTTTATTCAGATGCAGTAAAAAACCTGATATTTTATTAAACAATAATCCATACCATCAGGGCATAAACTAGATTCATTTTTGCATGCAGAATTCATTTGAGACTACGTTCCTTTTGTAAATCAAATGGCAAGAGATAAAGTGTTCCCAGTAGTATTGGTTTAAGTAGAAGTGACAACACCATCTCCATGAGAGCATAGGAATGTTTTCTACCTAACAAAGGCAGAATCCCATCACAGCCTGTCAGAGGTATCAGGGCAGAGCACCTTGCCTAACCAGCTTTACGTCTCTGAGGTATATACAAATGTATCTGACAGTTTCTGTGGTACCTGGCGTTCCCTGTATGTGATGCTGTCATGAGCACTGAGCAGAGGTCTGAGCACTCTGTGTACAGGGCAATACAGAGTATTCTTTGTGGGCTCCTTCTCCTTGCTCCTTCTTCTACTTGTCTTCCTTTTAATTAGGAACAATAACAAAATCCCCCAAGAAAACCAACCCAAGAGCCACCAGTCCACCTATAACTTCAAAGGCATCAATGCCCTGACAGCCATGAACAGACCATGTATTTCACTCCCTGAAGTTGAATCATGATCAAGGCCAGGTTTTTATGTCATGATATATCAGGGTACAATAGTAATTTGGAAAGAATGCTGCACCTAACTTTGGATTTATGGGATCCTTATAGCGTGGGGACCATGAATGCTTAGTATTGCGGCCTTGGTTCTCGACATCCATATGCTAGTTTCTATCTGGTGCTACATATCTACTGGGTATAAGTCATTGGCACAGAAAACTCTCATAGGCATTTTACAGATTTATTCCAGTGGTAGCCATAGGAATTTTCCCTAATTTGTCAAGCTTATGCTTAACATGTCTCATCACTACACATGTATTTTGTAGGTTATCACCAAACTGGAATGTGATGACTGCATAAAAGTGTTTGTGCTTATATTTTGTAGGAAAAATACTAAATATTATACTCTACACACGTTCATGTTTCCTGACTTTCTCAGTTTATTATTATCTAAATCTATTGTTCCATCTATTGTTGGGTTTTGGGTTTTTTTGTTTCCTAACAGAAGGCAACTGTGTTATGTTAAAAAAAACAGAGCAGAACTCAGGTTAATAGATTTTTAAATCCAAACGGATCTGTACAAACCTTTAGTCTGACCTGAATAAAACAGATGTTGGAGCTTCCTCGAATTTCTGCCTTGAGTCCGAATCCTCTAGATGAATGGAGCTGCTCAAGCAGGCAGCAGCCTGCTTTGACTGCAGCAGCTGTGTGGAGGGACCCCTTCGTGGCCCGTGGCAACCTGTTTCAGCAGCTACCTCTTCTCACTATTAACATTCTACAACATTAAGAAAAACAGAGTTCGTATTGCTTGAGCTTCTGGTCATCAGTCCTTATAGTCTTAACTAATTATTTACAGAACTTAACACTGGTGTTCCCCAGGGGCAAACTTGTAAAGTGTGATCCTTCTTAACCTATGAGCTGCTGCTAGTGCTGATGGCACACGTCATGGGGGGGGTCCAGATTCATTCATCCTACAGATCACTGCATGCTTAGGCTGACAGTGAAGCAGGGCCCCACAACGTCCTGAAGCTTGTGATTGGATGACCTAGACACATTTCCATAGTCATCTTAATATTCCACTATTTGTACAACCATATTTACATCCATGCAGTGTTTGGCCAAAATGGCACTCTGTGACTGTGATGCACTAATTATTCTTCACAAGTTCTTTTCAGAAACACTTCTGCCTAAGAGAGAAGAGCCCACCCTGTACATCACAGCCTTCCTTGTGTGTTGCCCAGATGTGTGGCTAAACCTTTGTCGATATTAAAATGCTTACAGGAATTTTGGGTCTAGCTAACCAGGGGACTGTGGCCTGTCTTCTTCACTATTTATTACTCCACCAGTCTTTGTGTCATTTGCAGAATGTAGGTGCTCTTGGCAAAAAACCAACAAAGTACACAAAAAACCTACATAGTTGATATGGGTCCCCAATAACAAAGAATTAATGGAAGGTAAAATAATAGATGCCTATCAGTTTGAGTCTATACCAAATATACTTCTATAATCCCTACCAACTAATTTGTAATCTCATCAGAAATTATGAATGCTTTATTAAGAAAGTCACACCATTATCAGTCATACATTCCCCTCCACAGAAATCAATATTTGACTGACCTGCCTATAATCAGGTTATGACATTATACTTCTGAAATGTTGGTTCAAAACTCTTCTTTTTGTAAGAACGTTATTAGCTGTCTAAAGTTTACAAGTCTGTTTTCTTAAACTTCTGCAAACAATTTATTATTAACTCATATAGGTATTGCTACAATTCCTTTTGAGCATTGAATCTTTTAAGAAAAGTACTATTTGTCTCTCAAGGCCCAAGGAAAACAAAATATTTAGTATCTTTTATACAGATGAATAAATGAGCCATAGTGAGATAAATGACCAGATCCATACAGAAGACACTGTGGGACTGGAGCGGAATCTATGTCAACAACTACAGTCCTGAAAAAAAACATTTACTTCTCCTCTATACCATTTTGTTATTCCCAGGTGCATCAAGTCCTTTTGCAATGCTCCTCAAATGACAGATTGAGCAAATCAGTATCTATCTCATGTTTTAGCCTGCGGCTGAATCCAGAAAACGGGAACTTTTCTGGTCTCTACTCTCAAGACTTTAAATATAAAACAACTAAACATCCCCAGAAACTCTCATAGTTCCCCTCAAAATTCTGTTACATGGATCAGACCTGTAGAAATGTGAGTACTGTCACACTAAAAATTACTCTAATTGATAGGTCCTATGACAGAGGAGGGAACTGAAAAGGAACTTCTGGTTTCTAGGCAAGCTTTTATCACTGGATCACCCTACCTTTCCCCAGTATAATCCATGCAGTTTGTGGATGGTTTTCCAATCTTCCAGTTAGGGGCTGTGGGCTTTCATTCTATGCTACTGTTTCTCTTCGAAGTTCCCTCCTGCTAGTGACAGTTTTCTATGTACTTACCTTTTTTTTTTTCTAATTTCAGTTGTGTTAATGCAGGTCCTCCAAAACACTGTCTTTACCTGTGTCTTTATCTGTTTCTGTGTGAATTAGTTACTGCTTTGGGGGTTTTTTATGCTTGCTACACTAAAAAAAAAAGGTACGATGAGAAGGTGAGTTTTCTGAAGGTTATTTCAAATGTGTTATGGCAACTTCAGAGATAAAATCCTCTGCTGACTATACACCCTGTATAACCTCAGGGACCACCTTTACTGATTTTCTTGAAACTGTATCCATGCGGCTGAGGGAAAAAAAACCCAAAGCAGTAATACATTCTGTGGTTTGATAAGTTCCATCACTGAAACACACTTCAGGGCAGCAGGTGTACTGATGTAACAGAGAAGAGTTTTGCTCATTAACTTCAGTGGTTTAAGTTAGGGTAAGATTTGGCCTAGAGCATTATCTTTTAATCTTTAGATGAAAGCAGGAACACCTACTTATGATATACCAGTACACAGAAACAGATGTCAGCTGCTGACCACAAAACAAATCTTTGAGATGCCAAAAAAAGGGAGTGCTTTCCAGAAATTCCTAATAACTCTCACTTTTGAGCACATCTCTGACTTTCAAATTGTCCACCTACTGACATGAGCCCAAATATATAATCTTTTTTTTTTCATTCTGGGTTATATGTAAACTCTAACCTGTTTCACTTCAGACTGCACACAGATAAATCATTTTCTGCAGTGAAGGATTTTTCAAACTGATCTTATTTAAGAAGTGTTATTGAACTTCAGAAGAAGATGAATATATCTTCAGTATCAATAACTTCAACAAACACCCCATTCTGCAGTTACTACTGTCGATTCTTTACAGCTTGTGTGCTTGTGCTACCAAATATTAAAAAAAATAACCAAAGGAAAAGTCTGCTCCTTCTTTAGACACTCTCTCACATACAAGCCCTTCTTTTGTGTTTTTCCCTCAGCTGAGATCTCATTTCAGGCAGATAGATGGGGAATGAATAGCACAATCCAGTAACAATTATAAATATTTCATCTATAGTTAGGGAAAAAAGTACCAACTTCCTGTGCACACAGACACTTCAGAAGCTACTTTGAGGCACTTTGTCAGACAATATATTAATGGAAACAAAAAAGAGATGAAGTGGACCTACATGAGCAGTTTAGTTCAGACTTGGAGTGCTTCTTGAGCACATGCTGATTGTCCTCAGTTACTGACCTGTGCCCAAAGGCAAGGACTGTCCTCAGGCACACAAGCAGAACATCTGTTTTTGTGAATGCATATAACCACATGCATTTTAATGTTAGGAAATCTGCAGTTGCCATAGATTGTAGGGTTTCCCTACCAAATTCAGAAAAACAGCCATTCAGCCCAGTACAGGTTTTTACTTCCTGACCACACTCAAAATTACATGTGCAAAATCCGTGATGCACTATACTCATTGGTCTCAAAACCAAAAGATTTGAAAGACATGCCTGGGCTTTGGTAAGAAAAAATCTTTTTTTTTCTTCCCATATAAACCCAGAAGCCTTTACCATATTAAAAAACTACCAAGCTAGAAGCAGCAGATGAAACCCTCTGCTGTGTAGAGACTCTGCACAAGTAGGTCTGTTCTGACTTGGCACAAGAGTGAGAGTAGCTATTTTCTGTTTTTGCCACCGGTGTTGGAGAAGGAGCAAGTTTGCCCCCATCCTTGCTGGTTTGGCATGTTTACAAGGAGGCTCATCAAGGCCTTTTAGCAAGAGTTCGTGGAGAGGAGCACCAAGTAACTTAATCACTGGCCACACACGGAGTTACAGGCCAGGCTTGAAGGTTCATGCATCTTTTATGTTACGGATAGAGATCTTAATCATATGTATGTTTATTGTGCTTTCCTTTAATATGTCCAGATGAGAAGATAAATAGAAAGGTAATGTGATAGTGACAAAACAGACAGACTAAATGCACTTCTGTGCTTCTTAAGTAAGGCACTAAAGTTGGCAAAAAAATGTTTGCTAGAGGTTCTGTTTTCATGATTCACCCCTTGGTTGGCATCTGCAATAGCTCACAATGTTAATGGCAGCCTGTCAATTACTTTGATATGTTTCCTTTCTCTACAACACAGTTTTAAAGAATTTGCATCAGCAATACAGTAACCTGTAATGGCAGGGACCACAATAACACTTTCAGGTTCAGTTTTACGTACCCATGTATTCCTCTGTGTTGTCCTCTATGCCTCCCAGGTAAGTACTGCTCAAATATGCACCAGGAAAAAGTATCATTTGAGCCAAGGCAAAGCCCTTGAGGATCAGGGCCATCAATAGTAAGTAATTTTTATCAGTAACAAATCAATGACTTAAAATATGGGCCAAGAGGAAACAGCTTCTGAACACTAGGACAGAACTCACGTGGCAAAATTAATTTTTATCCCTGTCAGCCCCATTCAGATAGATGCCATCTTTCCTGTTACTAAAAGGATCTATACATTCTTCCGACCACCAGCTCTGACAATTCTGCTGAGAACCATTTTTCCCAGTACATCATTATAAGTTTGCCTTTAAAATGAGTTATAAGTATCTAAGCCTGAAATATGCCAGAATGGCAGTTAAGGAAGTTCAGAGGAAGGGAAAAAGGTGCTAAGCCTGTCAAGCTGAGACAGCGGAGTGTTATGAATGCAGCTACCTAGCAAATCAGTCATGGGAGAAAGTTAAGCAAAAAGCAGCACTCTTCTTGAACTCCACAGTAAATCTGAATGTGGAGTATTGCCTGTCCACTAGAAAAAAAGTTTAGAAACTTTTTACTGAGACCATCAAAGAAATTATTACGTGGTAAGCCCAAAAATGCCAAGGTCAGGTAATTCTTTTGAAAAAATTTCCAGTAAAATTGTCCCTACATGTTTATAAATTCACCGAAATAGCACAAAATTTAAATCTGCACAATGACTCCACTTTGAAAACTAACTGAGAAGAAAGGGATTCAGGTTCAAGCAAATACTCACTATCAAAGTTTGAGCCTGAATAACTGAACAAAAAATGCATAAAACATCCAGGATTTTTCTCTCTTCAGCACATGTATATCTGAATACACAATCTCTTTCAGATAATACATTACCTCTGATTGGAAACAGAGGAGGTCAGAATAACTAAGGATCATTTCTTATTGTGGGTTTATTACCTGTATAAAATGAGTTGAAGGCTTCACGTTAAACTAATGTAAATGGATGACCACAGAAAACTCATTTCAAGCAATCTCTTTGCTGATGGCCTTGGTAAACCTTTCGAAATCCTTGTAACTATAGAGAATACAAAATCCTTTTACCCTGATGGTGTTTTTTCCAGGTAAACACATTTGTACATGACAACGCATTTTGGGAAAGAAAGCCTCAGCCTATAGATTAATCCCTTAGTCTCTCTGGGCTTCAAACTTCATTCAGTACAAAACAGTTGGAGGGAAGGCCAGTCAACATGCTAAAGGGAAAACGTCCAGCTCCCCAGCAAGTGAATGTCTGGTAGAGATAATCTGTTCAGAGGTAATCCATTTCAGATCTCCCATAGTCATGAGAGAAGGTCCGTTAACCAGTCTCAAGAGTTCAGCTATGCATCAAGTTTGACTTACTGAGGCTTTCTTCTGTGTTTGTTTTGAAAAGAGAAAACCAAACTGGTCAGGACCACCCCAGTATCCATACCTGCTCTAGGTTGCAGGGAGGAAAAAAGTGCAAATCTACATGTTTTAGAAAAAGGGTGGCTAAGGAGATTTTGCTTTCCTAGTGGTTTTCATCTAGAGCTAGAAATGCGCAAGTAAGAAACCATGTCTGGCTTATTACTATAACAGCAAGATGCTGGCAATTCTCACTTCATACACCCAGACTGTAAAATCCCGAGCATGAAATACATTGCTCTCCCACCTTTCTATAGAACTAACTGTGATAAATTCGAGCATTAGACCCTTTCAAAATTTTCAAATCAAAGTGCTTTAAATGAGAGATGAATTAGACCATCTGGCTTAGGGAATTTAAATGACTTCCCACTCACATTTGGTATTCAACTATAATTAGACCAATAGATCTGAAACTTTTCACTAGACTAACAAAAATGCCATTACCCCCTTTGTCCTGCCTTTCTGTCCTTGCACATCACTGTGCAGTCCCAAAAGTACAGCTCTGCTATTCCCTAGCTGTCCATAGTATATTTTCACAAGAAGAAGTCGGAAATCTGAAAAGAAAAACATTTTCTAAACCTGCTATTGGCTCCAAAGAGGAGTAGGATCAAGCTTCCCATGCAATGCAACTCCATCGCCCTGCAGCAGAGCAGCATGGGGGTTAAAAAGACCACCAAGTCCTGTTAGGTGTGGACAGCTGAGAACAACCGTAGTGTTGATCTATAGCTGAAGGGACACATGCTGCCCATGGACTCCAGAAGTGGCATGTGATACCAAATGTGGATCACACATGTTAATACCCATTTTTTATTTGATTTTACAGCACAGCCACCTTGTCACAGCAGGAATGAATATAAATCCTCCTGTAACAGATATTCATTGCTTCTCAGTATATATGTTATAGACACAGCATAGACTCATTTGCCAGTAACTTCACTACAGGGCGTTTCCAAATTAACAGAGAAAAGAGTGATTTTTTTAGAGCTCTTTTTAGGCCACTTTCTGTATTTTTAACAGCAATTCAGGTGTAAAAATGTGAGAACTTGCTAATTATTATGTGTTCAGAGGATTAGCTAGACTTCTTTTTCTTACATTTGACAGGCAAATCAGCTTCTCGAGGCTGTGATGTCTTCAGTGATAAAATGCTTCTCTGTGTGTTGTCATTAATTTGTCATTTTTTTTTTTTTTTACTGCTGTGGTGGGTTGACCCTGGCTGGACGCCAGGTGCCCACCAAAGCTGCTCTATCACTCCCCCTCCTCAGCTGGACAGGGGAGAGAAAATATAACAAAGAGCTTGTGGTTCGAGATAAGGACAGGAGACATCACTCACCAATTACCGTCACAGGCAAAACAGACTCAGCTTGGGGAAAATTAACTCAATTTATTACAAATCAACCAGAGTAGGGTAATGAGAAATAAAACCAAATCTCAGAACACCTACCCTCCACCCCTCCCTTCTTCCCGGGCACAACTTCACTCCCGGATTCTCTACCAACCCCCCCCCAGCGGCACAGGGGGACAGGGAATAGGGTTTACGGTCAGTTCATCACACGTCATTTTCTGCCGCTTCATCGTCCTCAGGGGAAGGACTCATCACACTCTTCCCCTCCTCCAGCGTGGGGTCCCACCCACAGGAGACAGTCCTCCACGAACTTCTCCAACGTGGGTCCTTCCCACGGGCTGCAGTTCTTCACAAACTACTCCAGCGTGGGTCCTTTCCACGGCATGCAGTCCTTCAGGAGCACACTGCTCCAGCATGGATCCCCCACGGGGTCACAAGTCCTGCCAGAAAACCTGCTACGTGGGCTCCTCTCTCCACAGATCCGCAGGTCCTGCCAGGAGCCTGCTCCAGCGCAGGGTTCCCACGGGGTCACAGCCTCCTTCGGGAACCCACCTGCTCCGGTGTGGGGTCCTCCACGGGCTGCATATCTGCTCCACCGTAGACCTCCAGGGACTGCAGCGGGACAGCCTGCCTCACCGTGGTCTTCCCCACAGGCTGCAGGGGAATCTCTGCTCCGGCGCCTGGAGCACCTCCTCCCCCTCCTTCTTCACTGACCTTGGTGTCTGCAGGGTTGTTTCTCTTACATGTTCTCACTCCTCTCTCCAGCTGCCATTTCCGTCTGTCCCAACTTTTTTTTTCCTTCTTAAAAATGTTATCACAGAGGTGTTACCACTATCGCTGATTGGCTCGGCCTTGGCCGGTGGCGGGTCCGTCTCAGAGCCGACTCGCATTGGCTCTGTTGGACAGGGGAAGCTTCCAGCAGCTTCTTACAGAAGCCACCCCTGTAACCCCCCCCCGCTACCAAAACCTTGCCACACAAAGCCAATACAACTGCAAAGCAAACAGAAGTTCCTTAGACCCAATTAGGGGCTTTTTTTCAGGATGGTAAAAGAATTAAGAAATTTGCTCTCCTACCAGTCCAATGGTAACTCATCAAGCTACCATGGAGTGACTGAGGTTCAAGAATGGCATTAAAAATATCCCACAGTGAAGTTATCTGACCTTAGAGCAAAGATGACCTGCAGCACTTACCTTACAAGGAACTTTATTGGATACATCCTGCAATATTTAGGTAATAAGGCAAGACTAACTTTTATCAGGAGAGATTTTTCACTTCTTTCTCAGACAAAAATACCATTTACCAGACGATGAGGAATTACTTGCAAATTGCGTAAAGGCTTCTGCATTTTCCTTCTGAATCACAAAAATTTGTAGAGAATAGGCAAAAAAAAATCTGGCATCCCATAAGTCATTCTTTTCATTGGAAATAATACAAAAAGAGTTTCTTTTTTTATCCTTAAGCTGCCACATCACATTGTAACTACAGACTTAATCAGAGATCTCGCAGCATGCTGCCAGTCTATCCCAGTCCCTGCTGTCACTAACAAACATGTCTGTTTCTGTCAGAAGTGTGGAGCTACTCAAACCCTGATTCTCTTTATTGCTTAGCCACAATAACCTTTCTTTCCTGACAGCTAACATGCAATAAATATTTAAGGTACCCAATAAAGACAGACAGCAGAAAAAAAAATTATTCAAAGATTTCTCTAGTGCTTTCCTTCATACTGGTTAAGAACCTGCTATCGAGAGTCCCAGTGTCAAAAAACTGGGGAGAGGATTGCTCTCTCCCATCACTGGTCTTCCTAGTGACATTTCCTCAATATTGCCTGGTGAAATCCAAATTTCTTTCGTAAGTAGCCCAACGAACCTACAGATATTTGTTCCTGAATGGTGAAAAAAAAATGAAGCTTTTAATCCCAGATTTATTTTAAGGTCAGATCTGAAGTGAAATAAATCAAGTAGCAGGGGAATGAAGCTGATTACTAAAACCATTATCAGGCAGGATGCATAGACACAAAACACAGTGACACAGAAAACTTAGCAGTAAGTTTCACAAATATGGAAATGGTAAAAAAACCCAACTGTTTTCTAAAAGATGAAAAGCCAGATCAACAAGAAGTATCAATATAGTAACAATTATGATTTAGAATAAAGTTTTGTAGTGATGCATGGACTGCAGTAACCCTTGACAAGTGCAGCAGTTTGCCTGTATTTTTAAGTTAAAAATCATAAATGCCATGTGCTATACAGAACAGTTCTATTTTTGGGGGAGGGAAGCCTTATGAGTTTATTTATACCAACTTTTGGCCTATCAATTCTCTTAAACTTCTTTCAGGAACTCTCATCTCCCCCCTATATCCCCTGTCTCCACTAAAAAAAAGAAAAGAAAAAAAATAAACCCTTGAACACAGTGAAACTCCTACCAGTGTCTCCTCATCCAGGTCTTAGGCATTACTCAGGAGCACAGTCACTATATTCTCATAGCATTTAAAACATCGGTCTTCTACTTTAATAACATTGTGTAAAAGCCACAGCACAGTCCTGAGCTGACAATCCCATCCAAATGAACTACTTAGCAGGCTATTTGGCCAACTTTCATTTTTCCTGGGACACCACTTTTCTTTTCAAAAATATAAAAACATTGAATTATAGATCAGCCTTCAAAAATTTGTGTCTATCTAGCTGTTGGCATTTCCTAACTGGGAAGAATCTGTTTATTAATTCCTAATAGACATTATTCTTTGGAATTCACCAAGGGCAGGGCAGAAGTTCACATCAAATAGCATCATGTATCTGCTTTACATATAAAGCAGTTGGTTATAATGATTTGTGTCACAGCAACACATGGATGCCCAGAAATATCTTGGCTCCATTTCAGTAAGTGATATTTAAATAATGTGGTCCCTGAATAATACATACTGTCTTCTAGTACTCTCTAACAGGACGAGGAAGATGAGGAAGAAGGGGTGGCATGTGCTAAAAGCCATCTAAGATCAATGACAAACAGTGAATAGAAAACGGTTTTCTGATTTCCATTTCACAGAATCACAGAATGGCTGACATTGGAAGAGACCTCTAGAGGTCATCTTGTCCAACCCTCTGCTCAAGCAGGATCACCTAGAACAGGTTGCTCAGGACCATGTCCAGCTGGCTTTTGAATGCCTCCAAGGATGGAGTTTCTACCACCTCTCTGGGTTCATTTCAGAAGTCTGTTCTCAAGACACATTATGAAACTCACTTTAAAAAAATGTAAAAAGTAAAATAAATTGTGATTTTTTAAATTTCTAATGAAAACTAAACATAAAATTTTTCCCAAATAATTTTGTTGTGTTTTTTTACTTGTTTTTAGGACATTCATTGATGGTCAAGATTTTAACATGATTCGTGGTCTATATGATCAGGAGCAGAACTCAAATACAAATAGAACATTGGTAGGTTTTTCCAAGCTATTGCACAGCACACACTTAATATTTAGTACACTAACACTTATGCAGTATTTTGCATGTTAAAAGCAAATTGGGTAATTATGCAACTATTTAATTTTACCAAAATCTGGAACATATGCTACATAATAAAAAATTTAATTACCACGGTTATTACTTTTTATTTATTTCTTTGTGTAGAAACAAGGCCTTCCTGTTTATGTATTGCAAAGAATTTATGATCACTCTCTTCTAAGTAGAAGAAGCTAAAATTTATCTTCTGGGCAGCAAACACATGCATGTAATATTCTGTTCTGTCATCTAGTGTTCATCCAAGCCCTTCTGGAATCACCTTTTCATAGAATAAATCCCATTCTGAAGTTATTAACCGTGGCATTATCCTTGTCTACTGAAAATTTTCATTAGACACTGCCTTGACAGACAGCATTAATCATAAACCTGATCCTAACACTGCAAACTCAAATAAAATCAAAAGAATAATGGAATTACCTTTTAATTACATTGAAAAGAAGTTTCATACTTTTCCCTCAAAAATGAAGATGATAAATTTTGGTATCCCAGAGATACTACAATCAGTATACCTAAATCTGCAGACTGCAGGAAGGCACTTACTGACATTTTTGTGGAATAACACCTCAGAACCTTTTCTATAGCTACATGCCAAATCAGTATTTTCTGGCGGACTACAGACTAGCAACTGAGAAAGAACAAATCCTAAGAATAAACTAGTGTAAAACATCACTGTCACCATGTGAAACACCTTTGGTCACTCCACTCCAAGCAAGCAAGCAAATGGGAAAAGGAAAGGGCCATGATCAGGGAAAAAAAGTCTTTAAAGGAAATTTAACAATTATTTGATAGGTAGAGTCCTGTATCTGAAGAAACAACTTCCTAAAAATGCATACAAAAAAGCATATCTGAAGGCAGTACTAATCTTACCTCTCTTCCACGCCTTGAAACTCGCATTTGGTCTTATATATGACTCCCCAAAGAAAATAAGGAGGCCAAAAAGGCTAAAAACAATTAACTCTTAACAATTCTAGGGACGGATCTTTCTCCTTTCTCTGCAAGGTGCCTGTGGGGACATAAATAGGATTTGACCACAACTGAACTTCGCCTTGTCCCTGGGTACCTGCTGTACACATTGAAGAAATGCACTTAATGTGAAATGAGCAAGTGCCAAATGAGAAAATTTTGAGGTTTCACTCTAAGAAGTAAATAAGTTTGGCAGCTACTGAAGAGTTTTAGGTCTGGAAATTTTAAGAGGAGGTTTCCAGATGAGATTTTCAGTGTTTCCTAGCATTAGCAAGGCTAACAATAAATTCACGTTAGTTCTAACATTGCCAGCAAAGTCACTATGGCATTATACTACTTCCATTATGGGATCTGGCAGATGGTGGCAAGTGCAATTACCTACAGATGTTTTTTTAAAAAATGAAATTAAAGTAAGTATGAGATATAAATTTTTGTATGTATATAATTTTCCCTCTAGAAAGAAAAAAATAAGGGAGAAAGAAAAAGTAATAAACATCTCTTAAAATTGCTTTAGTTAAAAAGGCATTAATTACTTTTTTCCCAGTAATAAAAAAGTCAAATAAATTAGTTTCAAAGAAACTTTTAGCATTTAACCAAGACTGAAATAAAAATCCAGGTTCTAACAGGAGTGGGGTATTAAATGATTTCTCATGAAAAAGCAATATTACATTTGAACTGCTATAAAGGTCTTTTTCTTCACAAGCATGTTAGAGTAAATTATCAGTGACTCCTTTATGCCAGTCAAATGCTATTAATGTCAAAAAGCTTGGTGAAAGGAAAGCTTACTATTTTTACATCCATTTTTTAATACTACTGGATGAGATCCTTAAGTAAGATGTTACAAGAATACCAGTTCCAGTCAATAGATAATGCCATTTTTTTTCCCTGATGATCCAGATTTGGCTTTCCTAGTCCTAATATTTAACCAATAAAAGGAAAGGACAATAAGTCCCCCAGGAGCTTTTGCCTAACACTAGGTTTCCCTTTCAAGAATTTACAATGAAGGTCAACAATGGCAAGATGTACGGCCTGATTATTGAGACATTTTATAAAGCATTTGACAAATTTCCACTAGACAAGCCTTCTTTCAAGGAACAAGCCAGAGAACAAAGAAAAGGTGGTGTAAGAGGGAAAATAATACAGTGTGAAGTACTTGTAAAATCATAAAATCATTTACTTTCTGAGTCAATTCCTAGTTCCCAAGGAGTATGAAGTTGGCCATCTGCTGCTGCTCAAATCATATGTGAAGGGTCTTCTGCTGAAAGAGATCTGTTGAGCATATGAAATCCTGGGACCAAGAGCAACCTTGGAGCTTCCTGACTGCTGTAGTAATTCTTAGAAGACTGGAATTATTTAGTGGCAAAATAGATGCAATGAAGGTGGAGAACAGATCCAGATACATGGAGAATTGACTTGTGCAGCAGATACCTATTAGCTGTGATGATTGTCAATAGATAATAGCCTAAGAGAGCAGAAGGACACTGAATGGGCTCTTCACAATGAAAAAGAAGTCTTCCCACTAAAGTCACATTTGAAAAAGGGAACAACATATTACAGTTTGGCATGGTTAGAGGAGGTACAATTGAAAGTCATACCTGCTCCCTCTATACGCAAGACCATTTCTTCGGAGGATGTGTTGATTGCTTCATGAGCCTGCTGAGAAGATGCCACTTAAGGGTGACTTGTAGGACAGGAAGGATGTGTAGAAGTTCTGTTTTGGTTCTCTCCAACAGCTTCAAGGAGGAAAGTCAGGATCTGCTATACGCTTTCATAGCTCAAAGAAGACTGAAGCCATTTTCTGGAGTAAGATACCCGAGTGTCTTCTATGACTAGAAGCATAGCTACAGGAATTCATTTTCTGCAAAAAGAGGCAGTCTTACTAATGGCGTTGATGGCTGGGTTTTTCTGCATGTGTAGTCCATGTGTTGACCTTCTGAATTTACTATAGGGAAGAAATGACAGTAACTTGTCTAAAACCAATATCTGGTCTGGTAAGACTCAGAGGGAAGGGCTCAGATTACCACTACAATTAGATCATACACTGAAGAACATGTTGTTGCACTGGACAAATAGAAAAAGTAACTATTCTTATAACCATTCATCATTTTCATTTCTTTCTGGTTTGGGTTTGTGTGGTGAGGTTTTTGGTAGCAGGGGAGGGGCTGCAGGGTGGCTCCTGTGAGAAGCTGCTAGAAGCTTCCCTGTCTCCAAGTCAGACCCTCCTCTGGCCCAGGCTGAGCCCATCAGTGATGTTGGTAGTGCCTCTGGGAGAACAGATTTAAGAAGGGGAACCTGCAGTGAGTAGGGGGATTGGAACGTGAGAGGAACACCTCTGCAGACACCAAGGTCAGTGAAGAAGGAGGGGAGGCGGTGCGCCGGAGGAGGGGCTGCCCCTGCAGCCCGTGGTGAGACGGCAGGCTGTCCCCCCCAGACCATGGAGGGGAGCGGGGGAGCAGATGCCCACCTGCAGCCGGGGGAGGAGCCCACACCGGACTGGGGGGATGCCCTCCAAGATGGCCGTGACTCCATGGGAAAGCCCGCGCTGGAGCAGTCTGTGACTGAAGGACTGCGGCCGACAGAAGGGACTCATGCCAGGGAAGTTCGTGAAGGACTGCAGCCCGTGGGAAGGACTCACGCTGGAGCAGGGGAAGAGTGAGGAGTCCTCCCTCTGAAGAGGAAGGAGCAGCAGAGACAAGGTGTGATGAACTGACCCCAACCCCCATTCCTCATCCCCCTGCACTGCTGGGGGGAGGAGGTAAGAGAGAACCAGGAGTGGAGTTGAGCTGGGAAGAAGGGAGGGGTTGGGGGAAGGTGTTTTAAGATTTGGTTTTACTTCTCATTATCCTTGTTTTGATTTGATTGGTAGTAAATTGGTTTTTCCCAAAGTTGAGCCTGTCTTTTGCCTGTGACCATAAGTGGTGAGTGATCCCTCCCTGTCCTTGTCTCGACCCACAAGCGCTTTTTAATATTTTCTCTTCCTCATCGCACTGGGGCCAGGGAGGGGTGGAGCGAGCATGTGGCTTCATGGTGCTTTTTTGCCAGCTAGGCTTAAACCACGACAGTTTCCTTCTTTATTATTTGCCAGGTAATGTCTGCTAGATAGCACTGCTTAGGCATAATGCCTTTTACTAAATGCCAGCTGTTATGGTCTTCCTTAGGGTAAAGGCAAAGCCCAATGGACATCCGTGTCTTTGGTTCAATGTGTCCTGTTTTAGATGTGTTGGTATTCTTATACTGAGTCAATGAATACCTTTAGTGGCATGTGAAATTGCTCCTCCAGAACTCAAGGGGATATGAAAAACTGATAATTCACTTTCTCTAAGGCACCTATGATTTTATCATACTATATCATATCCCCACTTAGCACCTTTACTCCAGGACTGAGTATCCCAACCTGTTTATCTTCCTCATATGAACCAATCTTACCTTTGATTATCCTTGTAATCCTTTCCTGTAAGTTTCATACTCTGGAAACAGGGAAGACACAGAGATTAGCACAGAGAAGGAGCAGCATGTGCTTATACAGTGAGATAAATGATGTTCTTTGAGTTTTGTTCTCTATTTCTTTCCATTCTCCCCCAAATAATTTCTGATATAATTGGCTTTCTTTGACTGTCATTGAGCATTCAAGTGATATTTTTGAAGAATTTTGTGTATAAATGTATTCTAAGTTATTATTCATTTCTGAACTGGTAATATTTAATTTAGACCTTGCTGTGTGTGTAAAGTTAGTGCCCAAACATCATTTTATATTTCAGACATGGGAAAAAAAAAATCAGCTCAGACCTTCCAAACATGTATTGTTGAGTGGAAAATCGTAAAGCTACAAGCAGCCTATGAGGTGGACTGTGAAAACCTGGAAAGGATTTTGGCTCCGACAAACAAGTCAGGATGGAACACAACAATGGATCACATATGTCTGCCTAACTGTAGCTGATATTCTTACTAAGTATTTCTTAACTTTCAGTTGGGATGATTTCAAATTTAAAGTCGCCTTGAAAGTGCATAATTTAGCTAATTTCTTAGCAACATAGCTAAGAAAAAAATTCAGGGAGCTCTGGAAATTTCACTGCTGTGTTTCGATGCAGTAATCATTTGACGACACCAAGCTGAGTGGAGCGGTTGACATGACCAAGGGACAGGATGCCATTCAGAGGGACCTGGACAAGCTCAAGTGGGCCCATGTGAACCTCATGAAGTTCAACAAGGCCAAGTGCAAGGTCCTGCACATGGGTTGGGCCAACCCCTGGTACCAATACAGGCTGGGGGATGAAGGGATTGAGAGCAGCCCTGTGGAGAAGGACTTGGGGGTGTTGGTTGACGAGAAGCTCAACAAGACCCGGCAATGTGCATTTGCAGCCCAGAAAGCCAACTGTATCCTGGGCTGCATCAAAAGAAGCGTGACCAGCAGGTCAAGGGAGGTGATTCTGCCCCTCTACTCTGCTCTGGTGAGACCCCACCTGGAGCACTGCGTCCAGCTCCGGAGTCCTCAGCACAGGAAGGACATGGACCTGCTGGAGCTGGTCCAGAAGAGGGCCACAAAAATGATCAGAGGGATGGAACACCCTTCCTATGCAGACAGGCTGAGAGAGTTGGGGTTGTTCAGCCTGGAGAAGAGAAGGCTCCAGGGAGACCTTATTGCAGACTTCCAATACTTAAAGGGAGCTTATAAGAAAGATGGGGACTGACTTTAGCATGGCCTGCTGTGATAGGACAAGGGGTAACGGCTTTAAACTCAAAGAGGGTAGATTCAGACTAGATACAAGGAAGAAATTTTTCACAATGAGGGTGGTGAGACACTGGAATGGGTTGTCCAGAGAGGTGGTAGATGCCCCATCCCTGGAAACATTCAAGGTAAGGTTGTATGGGGCTCTGAGCAACGTGGTCTAGTGGAAGGTATCCCCACCCATGGCAGGGGGGTTAGACTAGATGACCTTCAAAGGTCCCTTCCAACCCAAACCGTTCTATGATTCTATGATAGTTTCAAAAATCAACATTTTTGATTCCTGGATTCAACTAAAGGAAATTATGAGAAGCCATTGCTTGCTAAGCAAAGTACCTGACATGCTCTAATGTCAGCATTCTTAATGTGAAAAAAAAAAAAAGTGATAATTAGGTTTAAGACAGTGATTACAATGCATAACTCTCAACATGTGATTTGTTTTTTAAATGTTTTTATCACAAAAACGTGCTATGCCAAAGGAAAACTGCGACTTTTGACTTTTTTGTGTAAATATGCTGCAGACCACTTCTTCTATCCCAAGGGAGAGTGACTGGAATCCCTCCCCGTGTGAAAAATGTAGCTTTGGCAATGTACAGATGTTTGCTCCATGAGCAGGTATAATCCCAGAAGAATGGGATAAAGCGTTGACTACAGACTGATACAGATAAAGATCACAAGACTAACAGAGCCTTTAGAAAAAGCAGGGGGGAGCAAGAGTGGTGTGGGGCTTTCTCACCCTCACTAGGTTACTATTTTTCAGAACCCTGCCTTGGTAGTTTACTATTTTTTTAGACTTCTGCTTTGGTTTTTCTCCCCTTTGCTGTCATTTCTTTATTCCTCTAACAATAGTTGGACCAAGAACACTTTACAAGTGAAGTTAAGAAGAAAAATTAGAAACAAACCTCACAAGCAGAAAATTTATTTCTTTTTGAGATAGATAAAACAGTAGGGAAAAGCAGCTAGCTGTTCTGCACTTATAGTCCAACCAGGAGAAATGAATGGAAAGTTGAGACACCTGACAGAGCAAATGTCTTTCATGAAGATAAAGTTCAGAGCCCAGAGAGGCCACTGTTGTGGGACTATCCAGTTTGCATAACCTCACTATGCAAAAAGAGAAAAATCTTTCCTTTTCTTCATTCATGCTTGAGCAAGCAGCAGCAGCAGCACTACCATAAAGCCCTTAGGCTTATGCAATTCCCCTTCAGCAAACCTTTACTCTGTGGCAGAACTGATCCTTCTGTGGTCAGGTCTCAACACAACTACATCAGCTGCACAGGAGCACGGAGAAGAGTAACACAGAGATGAGACGTGCCAGGCAGTAGAGGTTTCTGAAACCCTGTGCTGCTCACGATAGCAACATTCACTCGGGGCTGCATGGCAAGGTTTCTGTCTGCACGCAGAAAGAAAAAGACCTATCCCTGTACAGCTGAAAATGATAGGAATTCTATGCAATTTTATTCCTGCTCTTGAAGATTAATAGGCCTTCTTTTTCCATTGTTGTGTAGTGGTATTCAAGCAGCAGTGGAGTGGGAGAGAATTTAAGATAAATTGACGTCTAATTAACAGTAAAAAGACATATATTACAGATTTGAAAGGGGGGGAAAAAGAGCTTCTTTCACTCACTCTCTAATAATAATTGAAATCTAAATATGGCCAGAGAACAGTTAACCAGGCAGCTAGTGCTTATGGTGTAAGTCAGATCTATGAATCACAGGAGTGATCTGTAAATTAGGGGATCTACTAATTACCTGTTTGGCCTTAAGATGTACCTTGTGCCACCACTGACATTTCTTTTACCTTTAAAAAACTGGTACAGGCAATTTACTTAGATGGCAATGCTTTTTCTGCCAGTATTGCTAATTCAAATGAAAGTTACTATGCAGAGAGATAAAATACTAATGCAATTTCTACCACATAAAATTCAAGCTATCTTAATGGACAAGATATACAGCTTTCAATGGCATTAGTCCACTTCTACATCAGAATCTAAGTAAATTACCATTTATATAAACAACAACCCTGGACAATTCCCTGCACTGAGTCAGGCAAGCATTTGTAATGGATGTAATAGATTACATCTGGGCAAACATCAGCTATAAACTACTTCTTCTGAGGAACTCTTTAATGTGCCAATAACACGTCCTCAGCTTCTAGGCTGGTCAATGGTGCAATTCCTACAGATGCTTTGTGCCACAATGCCACTATGGGAGCTGAACTCATGTCAGCGCTCACACGTAATTTCTGATGTGAATGATATGCTATAAAGCCACATAGCTGAATAAAAACATGTGTGTGGGGAAATTATGAGGGGAAAGAGCAGCATGAGCAATGAACTTACAATCTTCACACTTTTTTATTCAGTGGTAGGATCAGTCAGCTACTCAAATACATAGATGCTGCCCCAACACTGTCTCATTCTAATTCTTCTCCTGCCTTCCTTTCCTTTGAGCTTGCCTTACAGCATTACTAATTTTCTTTTCTTTTTTTTTTTTTTTAACTAATAAAATTGTCTTCCCATGAGCAAAGATTATATTCAGGTACATTTTCAAGGCATAAATTAAAACTGTTGGTAGGTTTTCTTTACAAAATTATTAAGAGTAATCAGTCTTATTTAAACCATGCATTTTAAGCTGCTGTGCCTTCAAAGGAGCCTCCTTCCTACATTCTGGCAAGATTTCTAAGGATAGATCCTAGAGCTCTTACTGCTGAAGGAATCAGCCCTACTCAACATTTGATTTCCTCCTTTCATTGGAAACTAGTCTACGTTTCCGAGCATATGGGGCAATTGAGGGAAGCAAGTTCACTTGCACGTGAAGAAAGATGGCCTGGGATCATCACCTTGTGCTGTTACACTGTCATTTCACATTGTGTATCCTCTCATTTGTGTTACATTAACATATAAACTTGTGACATCCATTTGGTCACAATTACAATGAAGACACAGCCCAGTGACATTAGCTTTGCACAAATCTTTTCATCACACTGAGCAAACATGAAAACTTCCCAACACCAAATAAATACATAAACTTCCATATAAATACAACTGTACATTTCAGGTAGCTGCCACAGATGTTAGACCTTAAGAATTCTTAAGACAGTTTTTAACCATTTGAACCTCAATTTTAAAATGCATGCCTCATATGAACCAATCATGTTTTTACAGTAATTTTTTACTTTGGAGGATTTGGCTTGGATTTATACTGGTGACATCTTTAAAATCATCTCTAGATTTTCTTTTCTTCAAGAATGAATGTTTACACTAGAAAACAGACAACTTCACACAACAGTCTGCCTGACTGTACTCATGAGGACATACCTCTGTGCAAATTTCTGGATATGACAGAAAGAAGGAAAAAGCTTCTGAATGGTTTAGTTATTTAGTGATTTTATATTATCAGCCTTTACCTTTATTTGTTCTACCTGCTCCCAATTTCATGCATTTCTTTGATGCCACAGTGAAGTAGTTTCTATTTCATTTGGTATCATGAAAGCAAATCAACACCTTAATATTAATCCATAGACAAAGTTACCTTTTTTAAAAAAAAAGAAAGGGTGTTTTCAAAGGAATTCTCACACTATCAATCTCTTCTCTGGCTTTTACTCATGAATGAGAAACAATTCAAGTGTTTGTTGTTGCTGTTTTAGTTTTGGACCACAAAAATTTTCCAAAATTACCCTGAATCTCCATTGTCACTGTTCTTTAGTAAATTTAACTATCTTGATTTACTTCTGACTTTATGATAGGTAGCTTTGATACTCAGGGACTAAAGTCCATGCCAGTCCCTCCTTTTCTAGTTCAGTGGGGAATTTTCAGGGAAGAAATGATATAAACTTTTGTGCTCTTCTGCATGACAGTTCATTTTAGAATGGTCTTCATACTGTAATCCCATTAGGCTAAACATGTTATGAATTCTCTTTCCATACTTTAATTCTCCCAATATCACAAGTTTTAATGACATCCATTTTTAGTTTGTCATCTAATGACCATTTGTCACATCAGAAAAAACCCCCACAACAGTACTTGCTACATCAGCCAATAATGACAACATTTTTTCTTTAGCTTCTTTATTTAAAATCAATTAATATATCAGTTAATTTCAGCCATAAGAAACTGTTCTCTGATAAAATCCCACTATATTGGAATGGTAAACTCTTAACTACTTTTATTTAAGAAAATAATACAACTATGTCCCACAGATTATGATGGAGTTTAAAAAGAAATATCTCTTTCTTTACTGTGTAATGAAGACAATGTCATAAAAGTACATAACAAAGCTATAGAAAATTCAGGAAAATACAGAAAAATAAAAGCTCCCTATGGGTTATGCCTTAGTCAAAAATTCTTTACTGGAAATAAAACATTAATAAGTGGCTTTATACAAATAAATACATATTTTAATACGTGAAATGTATCTGAAACATGAATTCTTCCTGTTTCAAAATTTCAAAATATGCAAAAAGTCAAAATGATGGGCTATACTGGCCAAAGGTTGGTTACAAGAGTCTTTATTTTGCAAACTATACAGAAACAGTAGAAAAGAAAATGCATTATACTTTTCAATATTACATAGGGTAAACATTAAATTTAGTACTTAATGTGTAGAAATTAATTCAAATAAGAAACTGATTTTCCTTTTAATTAACGATGGGAAACCAGTGATCCAATTTTGAAATTATAGAACCTGTAGTATTACATTATACAGGTCACGTCAATTTTATTGTGGGCAGAAAGCAATAGATATGATATGAATGAAGATGGCGGAGTCCCAAAATGTCTACACAATTAATTAACATGCTAACATAAATACAGTGATTAAAGTAATTTTCTCTACAGTCAAATCTTAAGTGCTACTCTACACAATAATTATAATCTAGTCCACATGGTAATTACATAACAATAGGAAAAAAATTAAAATAACCCATATTCTTCATTCCAGCAGCAGTACCTATACTGGTATTAATTTGGTAATCGGGTGTGCTTAGCTATTGCCTAACATCCTATACTGGTATGCATGCTAAAACCTCTCTATTTCTATTTTGCAAGGCACCTTTACAATACGCTCTCTAAGTTTCTGCACTAGTAACAGAAAACAACATGAATTAAGATAAAGATGCAAAACTACTTCCTGAATTAAGAAAATAAAAAGTATCATTATACATTTATTACAAACTACCTTGGGGCAAGTGCCAATACTCTGAAATACAGTCATGTATAAAGGTAATATAATTTTAAGCAAATTTTTTCCCCATGTGAAATATTTTACGCTAATCTGATTAGAGAGAAATACAGAGAAACAACAAAGGGTGAAGCAATGTTTGAGTAAATAATGATAAAGCCTGTATGACCTTGACGTGAACAAAAAAAAATTAAAAAAGGACAAGAAAACTTTAGAATTACAGAATTGGCGCTTGTCCATGCTACTGCTTTTGAAAAATCCTCTCAATAACCTAGCCATTTCCTAGTAAAAAAACATAACTACAAATGCAAACACAAAGGAGGACTTTGCTTTATTTTTCCCTCCTGATAATTTTTCTCCATACCTTTGGTTAATTAAAGGCTGGTGAGATGCTACTCGTGCACCAATGTTTTTCCACTGTAATACATTTTTGATTTATTAAATGGACAATTTGCAAAGCCCGCAGGGCCTAAAACACTGACAGAACTGAAGTTAAGTTACAGTATGTGTTCTGAAGAGGACATGCACAGTTCCAAGTAAGGGCCAGTACCTTTTCACCGGAGTTTTAAAGAGACTGGTTGTCTTTATAGTGTGTTTTGCACATTTATATTTTCAGTAGCACATAACATTTCTTTCCTCAGGCTAGACTTCCAATGTGTTTTCTTCAGCGCAAAGGCATTTAAAAACTCAAAAGCACATAATATAATTATTTTTATTTAAACAAAACTAGTCTATGACTCCAGCTGCAATGTTTGAAATAATCATACAAAATATACATGTTTGTTAGAATCCTTTTGATCTTGGAGAGCAAAGGGATTTTATGAAATGTCATCTTGTGGATTTTAGAAAGGTACAATTCATGGACCCCCTAATATCATCAAATATATCCATCATGATCATCGTCATCATCAGCATCATCATCTCCTTCATCTTCATCATCATCTTCAATTTCATCTTCATCATTCATTATTTCATCTTCGTCATCTTCATCATCTGTCCATTCATGGAAATCGCCAGAGGCAAAATCACCTGACGTCTCTAAATCAATAGCTAAAAAGGTATGATAGTTATAGAAAAGACCCACAAGATACATTACATATTTATAGTATGATATACATAAGCATATAAAAGGCACACCAGAATTTTTAGTTTCAGGACAATTACTTATTTTAAACTATACAGTGTGACTTAGAAATAAAACATAAATAATACAAAAATTTTTTTGTCTTACAAGAAAACCACTTCAATAGGGATTAATTTCTCAATGTTAACAAAGGAGACAAATTTTATGGATTTGTAGAACTGTAATGAGTGCCAGGAACAAGTGAAAGAGATTTAAGTCCAACTTACAGATGACAATAAGGACTACTGATAATATACACTGTCTATTGGTCAGTTCTTACATATTATCTTGAACTATCTAGAACTGTCCATTTATCTAGAAGGGATCCTGGATTAGATGGACAATAGGCCTGAGCTTGCATGTCAAATATGGTGTTAAATTTACCCTTTGTTTCAGGCTATGTTCTTTTGTTGCAGAAGTGGAAAGGAGTAATGTAGGACTTTTTTTTTTTAAAAAAAAAGGAAAATTTTTTTTGCCATTTTTTGTATCTGGGGCATCAAAGAAAGGTGACATGGGAATTTTTGGAGGGAGTTGCACAGTGCTGCAGGGAAGGGAAAAATAAGGGAAGATTTAGTGTGCTAGGAACTTCTGGCAATTCCCTCAAATATAAATTGAAAAAAATGTCAAACTGAATTCACTAGCATGCTGATTACCCAAAGGGATTTATTTCATCAAGCATTTTGGGGCTTGTCTAATGCTGCTTCAGATAATTAATTTTCCCTAGGTTTATATACACTATGCCAAGCACATATATGAGGTTTATTAATAGCTGACACAGTGATAGGAGTTGCAAAAAATAATGAAGTAATAACAATAAAAAATTATAATTTGTTATTTTTTGTTTCCAAATCCATGAGTTAGGTCCCACATCTGTTCTTACTGAAGAAATTTAATCTGGTTGGTAATCAAAGGGAATAACAACTCTAAACCAAATGCTACAAAGGCTTCTTAACTTACCACATTCTGCCACACCATTTGTTCTGGATCCTGTTACCTCATTACCGTATCTGTCAACACACCAGCACTGCCCTATGCTTCCATGGCACTGACTTGGTTTGTAATACCCATCTTCATCACATAAGGGGATGTACTGCCCTGTGATATATAAATATTGAATAAGAATATTAAAAACCACCTCTTGGCCAATGTAACAATTATAGCAGAAAGTAACTTCCTTTTGCTTTTTCCTCATTCCAGACTTTACACTGGCTGGTTTACTACTACTAAATTCAGTTAAGCAGAAAATGACTGAATATATCAAATGTGGGAGGAAAAATAACACATATCAGTCTTGGACTGATTTCAAGAAATAAAGTGACCAATCTCCCTTTAACTTTTTCGTTGATCCTGTGATACATATTCCTTACTCCCTGAACATCTCAGTCAAGATCTTTGCTGTATTCTGGGGAAAAAGTTCAAATGTAGCACCCAGCCCTGAATGGGATGTTCTATAATCTGTGGAGTACAAACAAGTCTGAATAGTGAGGGCCAGGCTTCCTGGACTAACGAATTACCTGCTACAAGGCTTAGGAGCTATTTTTATTTAATATATATTTTACAATTCATTTAGTTATCTACTAATATTTAATTCCCCCACCTCAGAAGACAAATGCAGTGTCACACACCAATTTTATCAACAGCAAATGTAAAAAATGAATGAAATTTGCATTTATATGCAAAGTACCTAGTCAAATTAGGCTCTAAGCCAAAAGGGTTCCCCACCAAGAGTACAAGAGACACAATCAGGAACTTATTTTGTGAGGCAGTGACTTGCCTAAGGCTGAATAATCCACTGTTTTTCATTTGGAACGAACAGAGACTTTTTGAAAGAAACATAAAAAGTAGACAAACCACTATGAACAAAACATTCATATGAAAGCATTTTGAAGTGTATAGTTGTTGTTAGAAATACAGTTGTAGCAGAAATACAGTTTTTACTACATTGGGCCAAGCCTTTTATTGCAGCTTTTATACAGTGGCTAATGGTAAAATGAAGATTTTACATTTCAGTAATACTGATACAATATAAACTGATTCAAGACAAAGATTTCAATTACTTAAAGAATATTACAGGTAAAGGATCAGCAGAGATACTAATTTAGGAGTGCCTTAGACTGTCCCTTCTATAACTGTAAAAACGTACCTTCTATTAGGGTAATAAAACAGATGTAATATCTTTTGGTAGGTAAGGTAATAAAACTAAGTTTAATAGCTTTCAAAAATTTCATAAATTTTGTTGCTGGAATTTACTGCGGTCTATCTTTGTTGGATTAATATTGATTTTATGTTGCTGTTTCACTAGGGTTATTTATGTAAGCAATAAAACCTTCAAAAGAATGATCTATGGCTCACCTAGGAGCTTCTTTCCTCCTTGCTGCTTCTGAATGTTGGTGAGTTCTGTCTGGCAAGGTGGGTCTAAAATGACATAAAAAATGTTAAACAGATTACACTGTATCTAGGAAAGAAAGCATATGACTAAGTTTTCACAGTTTGCTACATCCTAAGGTCACTCTAACTACTGACCTTAAGAAACACACGCATCCTGCATTAGTAGTCACGTTCTAAGCTCTGAAATAAAAGAATTACTGCACCTTGCTACAGCTCCAGAATTATGAATTAGAGCACCACCATGGATTTGTGCAGAAGGCCACTCGCAGTTAACCCAGCTGTAAGTGAGCATCTAGTCACTAGTCTGGAGGATTGAGGAATGCTAGACCAAAATAGTAACTCTATCACACCCTATTTTATCAGTCTACAGAAATCAGAGTGTGACTGTGAAGCTTGCCTCATATATTAGTTAGAAACAGGATGGCTCTTTTAATTCTTTCCCTTTTGTTCTTGTTAGAAGTCATGTTCAAGTTTCATATTTCATGTACTACACTAAGAAAATAAGAATTTTCTCCACTGAAGTCTGCAACTTGTGATTCTATTGCAACAATTTAAGACTGAATCCCATGGGTACAGAGCCCCATGTTCAGCAAACTGAGTTAAAAACAGTGGCTAAAATTTAGATGGCTTTAACGGGCAGAACAGGTATTAAAATTCAATTTTCCATTCTTCAGAGTTATAGCTTACTCCAGTTCTAAATCATTTAATTTTCTACTGTCTATAAAAGCAAGTCACAGTATGCCCCATGAATGGGAAGGAAATAAGATGTGAATGTGTATACGTTACTGTTGAGTAAGTGAAAGAATCAAAGACAACAAAGTACTAGTCTCTGAACACTGGTATTGCATACTACATTAGACCGTTAGCACAAAGGCGTTTCTCAGTCTGAATCCACAGTAGTATTACTGAGTTTACTCACATGTGTCTTCAGCTTATACCGTTCCCAGACAATATTCTGATAACATCTCACTAAAATCTCACATTCTATGAATATTAAATGCATTTTCCATTTTAGCAGACTCTGATTATTTAGAATACATCTTTGCCATGCAATTAACTCAAGGCTCCCTTCTGAAATATAGCGAAACTACTTTTTTTCCACGCAAACAGAAAAAAATCTTCTGAGCTAGTTTAAAGATGAGTAGGACTGGCCTAGCTTCTTGATGAAGCACACAGTTAGACCAGAACCCAGTCACTGTGTAGGGCAATGGGTAGGCAAAAATCACTTGAGTGGTGATAGTCCAAAGCAGCCTTTCCTGAATTCCTCCTAAAGGAAAACAAGAGTGCTCACCCTTTTAGCCGGCTGAGAGCAGCACAAGATGCACAAAGGAGTGCAGGAACAGCAAGAAGACATTATAATACATGGAGGTGCCTTTCTTGTAGAAATGTTCAAACTCTGATGACAAATGCCTAGATGAACTGGGGATCAAAAATATATTTCTGTTGAACACAGAGCCTCTTGGCTGCCATAGCCTAGATATACCAATAGGCCTTTGGTATTATTCATGAGCTCTTATCTAACAGAGTAAATAGAAACTGGAGGACAATAATAACCCCTTACTGACAGCAGGCTGTTAATTTCTCTTGGTTTTACACTTTAAAAGCTTTTTACATATCCCATACTTTTAAAGAAGCTCATAAACGAGTCGCCTCGACTGGTGGGCCAGGTTTTCACACTAAATCTATAATGATTCTTTCTAGAGTGAAGGCCTCAAAAATAGGCTCTACTTTTAAAATACTGTTCACAGGAGTCTTAGTGCCAGAACAAATTTTCAAGAGATGTCTTTCCAGACACATTCTGTGTGTGCTCTTGAAAACTACTGGGACATGACATCATTGGGTGGGTATTGGGTTTTAAGTATTTAGTCTTTCAGTATTTGCTGAGGCTATATGAAGTTTAACATTTCTTGTTGTAAAGAGGTGCTTTGATGATGATCACGCTCACTATTATGCCAGCGATGTTCATTACCTTTCAGAACTAAGGTTTCTGTCTTTCCTGGTATTTAAAGACTTAAGCTCTTAATTGTACAACATTCTGAGGATCAATTATTTCTTAAACCAAAGGTATTTGCAATTAATCAGTAATCTAAAAAATTATAGTCATTTATGCACGCAAGTGCCACAGGCTAGAAGGATCTAGGATTGTGGTGTATTTGGCAGCGTTAGGTTAACAGTTGGACTTGATGATCTTAAAGGTCCTTTCCAACCTAAATGATTCTATTCTTTTCTATTCTATCTTTCAAAGAAGATGGAAAATATGCTGAAGGAGAAGAACTAGTCAAATAGGAAAAATACACGTATTTTGTTCTGTGGAAAAAAATCCTAAATTAGAAACACAAAGTTGCACACGTGAGCACTAACATGTGGAAATGTAAAAATGATGGACTATGCCTAAAGAAAAAAATCTTCATTTACAGCTATAAATCTTTGGTGGTATAATTACAAAAAGGAATTCCACTAACCAAAAGGTAACAAGGCAATATGAGAAAGTTACTTACCCAAAACTCTCTTCTTCTCAGAAGCTAGGTCTTCAAGATTCACACTTAAGCTTTGCTTCTCAGGATAAAAGCAGCAAAAACTCTTAACAATACTAAATCACTCTGGTGCTTAAAACTGTCAAAGAGAATGGCAGGCTAGAAGTTCAACCAATTCCTTTTGGTCCACAGCATATCCTTTTTCTTCTCTCCCCAAATCATAATGCTTCCCTCTTTATATTCCAGTTAGTTCCCGAGTTTGGAAAAGCTTTCTTTTAGATTTCTGAACTTATTTCAATAAAAAAAGCAGTGTCACTGGACCACTTTTGGGAGTCTTGAGCCAAGGAGAAGAAATTCCTTTACAAAATCAGTGTGGTGGCTTCTTTTGAAATAGAAATGAATCTGACATCAGCCTTTCTGGTAATCTGAATACAAATAAGAGACCTAATCCTCTTCATCCTTAATCTACTTCCACAGATGTGGCAGGAATTGTCTGACAATATCACTACATTGTTATGGGTGATTCATGAACCACTTAGCAGCCATCCACAGTTCTTCAGTGATCGAAGTACTGATGTACACCAGAGTATCCCATGTTATTAATACTGGCCCTTGAGACATCAATATTCAGTTGTGACAAGAGGTGCTGCAAAGCTAGTATGATTAAGCTTTGATTTACCACAAAAAGGCACATTAACAGAGCAATGGGAGTAAAACTGGTAGATTTGATAAAGAATGTCTAGGATTTTTAACAGACGTGCCTCAAGGAGCTGCCACCCACACAGTGAACCTCCAGCTTTCACAGATTCTCCATCTTATTCAATTACAAAACAGTGATTTTCCATCTATCAGGTAGATAATATTTGGGAGAGCACCTTAGCTTCTGGCACTGCAGATTAGGCTGCCATGTTGTGCCTTGCCTGTGCTTGGGGCCAAGTGTTATAATTGTTCTTGGACAACCGAGGCTTGAACTTTAAGGATATGAACCATCAATACTGAACTTTACGAAATCTTTCTGGGGACGTCAATTATGTGTTAAGGCACATTACACTTTTCTTTAGAACCATCTACAGATATATTTGAAGTCCTGCAATCTGAAAAGACTGATTAACAAACACAAATCACTACAATTATCATTATTCCGTAAGATGGACTACTTTTAAAGTCATAAAGATGTCTTCCAGCCTTGACAGACAGAAGAGCCTGTAAGAAAAAGCCATCTAGAAAAGTGCTGGACTAATAGATCCATGCAGAGGCCTGCAGTAAAGAAATACTTAGGTGCTAAGCATTAATATTCCCAGCAAAATTCAGTACTCTCCTACTCTAAAGCAGTGATGCAACAAAACCAAGGGTGTAATAATGATGAAATACTGGCAGAAAGAAATTCAACCTGTAAAAAGGCCAACACTGCAAGTGCCTCAGCATTTAGATAAGCACTAAAGAGTTAAGCTAGCATCAAACAACTAAGAAAGTAAGTTCAGAAGATGAGCACTGAAGCACTTGCATGAATTGTAGTTGAAACTAGAGGGCAATAGTGACCAAAGTGTACAGGAAGACTTGCAAAGAGCACTGGAAAAGTGCAGATTTTGAAGTATTGCAGAAATGCATTACAGTGTCTTGGATGTATCTCAGAAATACTAAACTACACTTAAAGCAGAATAAGGCCAAGACAAAATGCAATAAGCACCACTGAGCCGTACATAAGTGTTTAAGCATTAGTCAAGGCAGGACAGATCTTTTTCTGAGCAACAAACGTCTGACTTAAGTATTCATAAGAAGTTGCTTATATTGACTAGAAGTTGTGAGTAATGTGCAGTAATGGGTCTAGTGTACTGTAATACATCATGACAGAACTCAAGCAGAAAGAAAGAATGAGAAGAGTTGCAAGTACTTGTCTGATCTTGGCAGTCTTGAACTGTGAAGCTAAGATCAAAGAACAAGAAGGCTTCTCAGATAATGACTCAAGCAAATACTACGTATTTTAAAAAAGCACAATGGAATTTCTATCCCAGTATGATACACATTGTTGACTAAATTTTGTATTCACTTTGAACATTGTTAATCAACGGCAGTGCCGTAAAACTGTAGATCTGCCCAGAAAACACCTACTAAGCTCAATGAATAGAGAGCTGTCTACATGGCTTGAAGCGTTCTGTTAATATCAACTTATTTTAGTGAACATCAGAAAGAAGCCACTGAATTTCTCTACCTAGCCATCTCTTTGCTATTAATAGTAAAGTTCTAAAGATCTTATTTACATTGTTCAATCAAGTAAAACATAACCAAACATAAACATATTACAAGGTTTAGCATACCACTGCAAATTATGAATAGAGAATTCAGTGGGTCACTAATACACTAGGCAGTTAGCACTCAGATAGTTCTGCAAGAGCTAATAATAAGATGAGACAAAAGAATACTACAAGCTTTTTTTCCTCCTTACATCTTCAAAAAAGGAGACCATAGATTTTGTTGACAGTGTTAATTTGGAGGGATAGAGTGCATGTTTAATGTGCAAGGATTGCCAAAACTCAGATTTCACCTCATTCACAAAGTTGAGGATACATCTTTTTTTGCTATATGCTCAAACACACTGTGGTATCACAAGCTATCTAATCTGTTTTAAATCAGCACCTTATCACACCACCATGGTCAAGACAGTGAGGAAGCTGGTGAAAAGGGAAGAAAAGCTTGATGATGTTGGATTCTTCAATGGGGAGAATCAGTGTCACTGAAAGCTGGATCCCAGATTTTCAGCCTTCAGGGTACCTTTAATATAGTTCACCAGTGTTTAGATCAGTCTTTACGATACCATCCTTGGGTTCTAGCAGTACACTGAGCAAATACTTTAGACAAACAGAATTTATAGCCTATAGAATGCAAAACTTCTTGAAACTAATCTGTGGAAGTGCTTTCTTAATCTCCTGGTTATGCTCTACACAACTTATATGAAATTGGTAGAAGAGCCTTGGACCATACTAGGCCACATGTTATGTGCTGTACTTTCTCTGACAATTGAAAAGAATTATGCTGCCCTCCAAAGAGTCAGGGTGTTTATATATTATGCTGAAATGGTTGTGGTGGTGTTTTTTTTTTATTTTGAAGACAACCAAACAAAACATGTTATGTTCTTTACTTTAAGAACTACTTTACTTCTGGGATGGGTTATTTTTCATTTGCTTATTTTGTTAGCATTACATGCATGCTTATAAAAATAAAAGCCAAAATATTGTTCTACTGTAAAACAAACAAGGTGTTTTGAAAGATTAAATGTTAACTTTTTAACTAAAGTTGCCAAAGAAAAGAAGTCTGCTATTTAGTATGTATCTACAGAAGTACAACTTTATTTTTGTTCAGATTTACATCTGGCAGATGTGGCATGAATCTTTATTTCCACAGAAATCAGAGTCAAACCATAGATGCTGAGTGCTAATGGGAATTTATCAGGAGAGTTTTAAGGGCACAACTGAGATTTAAAAACTGATATTAAAATTTTCAAAACAGCTGAACTGACTTTGCGAACTTTCCACCAAATCAGTCTTATCTCCTCTGCTGGCAGTAGAAATTTGGACCCTGGCTGCTATTTATCCCTTTGAAAATCTCCCTCATGTTAGTAAGAAAAATGAAGGGGCAATTCTGTCCAGTTTCAGCCAATATTTAATAAGTAAATTCTTTGATTCATTACAACTAGTTTGATTATAATAATTTATGTGACATCTCACCTAGATCTAAAATTGTTATATAATCCTCAGGAAAATAATGCTTAAGGTTGTGTTTATTTGTTTAACGAAATCACATCAGGACATTAACAAGAGATTCATCTAGACAGTAAAAATCAATTGGTTTTAAGTCCAAATGACTGGAAATAACTTTATCCATAATGTTCATTCAGTTATTTTAATAGGCTCACAAAATGGAACATTAAGATGCCCTACTTCAGCAATAAAAAAGTTTATTTTATAATGTAGGTGAAGTAGATTGGGAAAGAAATAATTTAAGTAGTTTTGTTCTTTATTTTGGTCTCTTTCCTCTGCATACTTACTGGAAGTTGGCATGAGAAACAATATTGCTGTAAAAGCATTAGCCACTCTTTTGCACTTTATTTAGAATCTTTGAATTTCTAGCAAGCCTTTCCATTTAGCTTGGGTTGTTTCTTTGGGTTTTTTTCCTGTTTGTTTTTTTTTTTTTAACTTCATTTTAGGTATTCACAATAGGTCAAAAACCTTAACACAAATTCACGGTACAGCATTTAAGAGTCTGTAGTTCACTGTAATCTTACTATGTTAAAAAAAGATAAAGCACTACAAAAAAGGTCAATCATATACATATGCAGGTTGTTCTCATCTTTTACCTTGCTGTCTTTGGAAGCAGTAGCACCACTCATTGTTTGATATCAAACTGTCCTTGTATGTGTCACAAGAATTGAAGAACGCCCTGGTGCATGGCTCATTCTTGTCAAGGTAAATGCTTCCAAGTTCTGACTGGTCCAACAACAGGTCATAGTTCGTATCAAGCCTGTTAAACATCCAGCCAAGGGAGTCTTTGCAAATTGGCAAAATGCTGGTATCAAACCCTAAGAGGAAAAAAAAAAAAAATGAAAAAATCATGTATCAGGAAAGATCTAGCAGCTGCTGAGCTCAGCCACCACAAAAGAATGCTGCATCATGGAAAATGCTCCAGCAGTACATAGATACAGTACATAAACAGTTGTCGTGGTTTAACCCCAGCCAGCAACTAAACACCACGCAGCCGCTCACTCACTCCCCCCCACCCAGTGGGATGGGGGAGAAAATCGGGAGAAGAAGCAAAACCCGTGGGTTGAGATAAGAACGGTTTAATAGAACAGAAAAGAAGAAACTAATAATGATAATGATAACACTAATAAAATGACAACAGCAATAATGAAAGGATTGGAATGTACAAATGATACGCAGTGCAATTGCTCACCACCCGCCGACCGACACCCAGCCAGTCCCCCGAGCGGCGAATCCCTGCCCCCCACTTCCCCGTTTCTGTACTGGATGGGACGTCACATGGTATGGAATACACCGTTGGCCAGTTTGGGTCAGGTGCCCTGGCTGTGTCCTGTGCCAACTTCTTGTGCCCCTCCAGCTTTCTCACTGGCTGGGCATGAGAAGCTGAAAAATCCTTGACATTAGTCTAAACACTACTGAGCAACAACTGAAAACATCAGTGTTATCAACATTCTTCGCTCTGAACTCAAAACATAGCACTGTACCAGCTACTAGGAAGACAGTTAACTCTATCCCAGCTGAAACCAGGACAACAGTGTATGCTATTGAAGTACTATGTATAAATTATATGTCAGCTTCATTTTAAAAAATCATTAAATTAACCTGCTAAAAAAATTAATCCCACCATCAGTCTCAAAGCATTTAGAAATATGAGTTTTCTTGTCAAACATTATACCTATAGCACACACAGTATAATAAATGTTCTACATTGATTTCCTAGAAAATAATTCTGTTGAGGAATTTTAGTGATATTATAAATCAGGAGAGTGAAGCTTAAGTGGTTTTGCAATGTTTACAGAACTAAGAAGAGAATAAATTCCACGTAACTTGTTGGAGTCCATTTTTTTTCTTCCTGTAACATATATTCGATTCTATGAAAAAGAAACACAATACTCAGCCTCAGCAATGCCTTGGAAGTTATGATATTTTATCTTTACCTGAAGTACTTTATATCTTGGAGGAGGCCATGGAAAAGATGATTGTTAAGAGCAGCTGCCTGCCAGTATCAGAGCTACTAATAGAGCTTACATCTTCCTAAATTGTTGCTTGGAAAAAGGGCCATCAGGAACAGGCTGAGTTAATTATTCCTGTAGCCAGAGGTCAGACCTCATGTTTGTTTTTCCTGCATCAACTGTAAAGTACATGCAGACTTTCATATGGACATGGATGGGAAATTCAGAAACTGCTAGGCCTCTTGCCTATGTAGAAGATGTGAGCTGCATTTGATACAGACACACTTTTTTTCCTGTTCATGTGCTATGGGTTGTACCACAGGCTTATGGTGCATGTGGCTAGGCAGTTGAGTATACATCCTAATACAGAACAAGATTTAGTGCTACTAAATACTATTCTTCTAAAAACTTTTAAGCTAAAACTGAGCACTGAAAAAATGAGATTCGTGAATATGGCTATAGAAAAGTTGACATAAGAGCACACAGGAATTCCCAGTTTCTACTGCTGTTAAAATCAAGCCTGCCTGCCGTAGCTGTTGTTCTGAAAACAATAAAGAAATCTGGAAAGTGTTTCTATACTGTTAAAACAGGTCAACTTGGATAACTTAGTAATCAGATTTAGAAATTAGTAGATTTTCCTTTAGATACAAATAATGTGGAAATATCCATGCTATGGTAGAACAACCATTTCGGAAAGGAAAAGAAAACTGATAAACACCAAAAACTCCCCATGGTAGTCAAACCACATAAACTCCCCTTCCCCAGAAATACTAAAGTAACTATGACTTTTTATCAGGGCAGTCTCACTTTTTCTTGCTCCCTGTTGATCTGTCACATTCATTATTATTTCTGCTTGACAGAAAGAAAAGAAAAAAGCAAAAAAATAAAGTAAGCCATTTGATATTTGTGAAACTTTTTGATGTGGTCAACACAAAAACGTAGCCAGGCATTCAACTAATGGTCTCTCTCTTCCTTCCTCTCCAGCCCCTAATAAAACGTCAAGACAAAACAACTTATTTTTTTGTGGATTAGGAAGAGCAGAGAGAGACAGGACCTGACTGAATGAATAAGGATATATAGCAGATGTATTATTCAACTTTATTGGTAAAAGATATCAGAATTATTTAACAGCTGTTTCCGATTTGAAAAATTCTGGAAGGTTCCACCACCTTAAAACATTTTGTCCAAGGATGAATGTTCAGTATAACTTTATTTACCTCTAAGGCTCTGTTCTTGACGGCCTCTTAACACTTCCCAGATACTTCTCTTTTCTCTGCTAGTCCTGCTTTTAGCTAGAGATCCTCATCAAGACCTTGGATTCAGAAAAGGGTTGATGTGAAACATACTGTTTCCTATCCTGCCTTTTGTGTACCTGAAGGGAGTAATTATTCTTGTGCTCACAAAATTTTTCTGAATTTGGCATTTTGCCTAGCTCACCAAACTGTAAGACAAGTTGCAGAAAAACAGCAACCATGAGGAGACAGATTTTAATGAATAAGATGCCAGCTAGAAATGAATGTAAAATAAAAGCCCTTTAAAGGTGTATTCAGGGACAGATCTTGTGGGCCAAAGTAGATCATTGTAGCTAATACATCTGCATGTGGAATTTTAAGCCTAAATCTATTGAAAGAGGCATCACTTTCAAGCTTGGGACAAAGTATTTTTTAATTAGAATTTGTGGTCCATGCTGGAAAACTCACATCATTAAGTACTCTGTATTTTAGGACACTAGAAGCTAGTGTTATGTATTTAATAAACTCTACTAAGGAAAAAGGAAAAAAACCCAAACACCTGCTTATTTTATTTCTCTCAGCCAGATTCAAATTTTACTCTAAAAAGAAATAAATTTACCTGAAGAATAGTGAAAGACCACTGAACATTTCAAAGGTTTTATGCATCACTAAATTAAAGTTGGAATGATATTATATAACTGCAGAAGATTTTATCCCCATTTTTTTTTCTTGATTCCCCAGGTATTAGCTTGTGAATTGAGTTCATCCTCTATTCCCATTTCTCAATTTTTTCTCACTTCTTTCTATATAGCTTTTAGATTTTTAAAAAGTGTGTCTAACAGTGATGTCCCACTGGATTTTTATCTATTACATTTGTCCTACTTAAGGACAGAGCTTGAAATTAAAACATTTGCATTGGAGTCAGCAATATCATTAAAAACCAGATGATTTTATTACAAATCACTGATATCAACAGGAAAACACCAGAAAAATGTTATTATGTTCTAATGTTTTCTATAAATCAAGTTAAAGTTCAACATAACTGTGGTTTAGTATTTAAATATAGAGTTTGAAGTCTGGTATTTATGATATACACTTCCTAGTAAACAGAAATATATTACAACTGGCACATCAGAATTAATAAACCTACTTCAAACAATAATATCTCATATAAGAAACTTTTTTTGTTATTTCCAAGTCTGAAAAATAAAGTTGACATATATTAAAGCTGTCATAACCTATCTATTAAATAGCATCATATACTGGAGAAAAAGCACTGTGGGTCATGAGGTCTACCTTTCTACTAAATAATGGTTTGATGTACTATTTTCAAAAACTATCATGCTTTTTACCTTGAAAATAGTTTATGTTTCTTTTTTCAGAATTTGCTTCTGAAGTAGTTTGCATTTTTATTTACAGTCCAGGTATATTTGTTGTTGTTTTTACTATTTTTTTTTAGTTCTTTCTCTTCTCTGGTATTTGCAATTTTAGTGTTTTAAATAGAGAAAATCATGTATCTTCTTAGTTTTCATTTGGCTTGTTTCACCAAGCCAAACTCTTTCATGACCATCAGTCACAAATTGCTGAAGTATTTCAGAGGTAAGCCAGGCACATGTTTACAGAGACAGAAGCAGCTTTGTTTGATCTAAAATGGAGCAGTCCACCTCCTCCAGAACTGCTACACCACATAAAGATCATCACCTCAGTTCCATAATCGTATTATAAACCCTTAAGAGGTTACTGTTGTAAAGGGAAATTCTTGGTTCAATTTTATGGAACCTTTAAGGAACTGTCTAAACTTAAGATTATGGGAAGTGCTTTCTCTGTGCAATGACTTTCTTCCTCTACCGTAATATTGATAAAATAATACAGGTGTCACTCTTGAAGGTGATATAATTGAGAAAAAGAGTCAGGAAAGCACTTAAGTACATACCTAGAGTTTAACATCTGCTAACATGTTTTGACACATGAGGGGGTCAGGTCATACAGACCTAAGAATCACAAAATCACCAGGTGACCTAGAACTAGGAAATTAATTGCCCAAATTACAGACTACAGATATTATCACTTTGACTACCAACTGGAATGCTGTTCTTTGACATTTTTCACAGTTGTGACACAAAACAAAAAGCAGAAGGTAAAGGGGGAAAATTAGTATAGCTGAACGATAGTACTTTATTCTTGATGATTAAGTACCGGGGCATTATAATGAGGGGAGCAAAAATTGCTGCTCAGATGTCTACATCATGAAAGAAGATTTTCTCTTTCTCTCATTTTAACCACTTATTTGAAATCTATTTCCATATACCATAATGAAATGAGCTTTTATGCAGCTATTTCTGAACATTGTCTAGAAAAATGTGAAGTACCAACTTAAGCTCTTTTCCTCAGTCAAAACAATCCCAAGGGAAATATTATTGAGAAATATTTCCCTCCTCTATGGCTTACACACTAGCATTCAAAACATTTCCTCAAAAGGAAACCAACTGAAATGCCCCTCTGATTATTTCTCAGGGGAGAATCTCAACTCTTAGTAAATATAATCTGCTTTTCAAGGTAAAACTATTGTTTGCCTGCTTATTAAGCTCATAAGTAATAAATCCTTGCATACATTGAGGAAGATAGCTTTTGACATTATGTGGAAATCAAAACAGCATACATACATATGGCTCACATAATGCATTATATAAAATTGTTTATCTAATATGCCAAGAGAAGTAAACTGCATGATTCTTTCCAATACCAGTATACTGTCCCGAACAATAAAAGACACTGACAAATCATACACGTGAATAAACACACATGCACTCTGCTAGAGTCCTGCCTGCCATCTAGACCATGGCTTTTACTTGTTCAGTGTGCAAGCCACATAGCAAGAAGGTTTTCACTTGTGATGGATTTGTCTAGTATTTTGGCTATCAGAAAATCTTCAGTTAACAGCATCTCACAGTTGGGGCTGACCATGTACAAGCTGGGAACAAGTTTTCTTTCCTAATGTAGTTTTATCAGGAGAGACCTGAGCAGGAATGCCTAAAGAGAGGACTAAGCAGACGTGAATGCTTTCTGTCGTATTTGCTGTTCACAAAAGTGCTGATCTAGGTGACACTCATCTGGCTCTATACTAGCCCAAGAAGGAGACAGCATTAGGCATAACGTTCTCTGTCACCTGTCTAAAGTTGTACTATATTCCTGCTCACTATGATTACATAGATCAGAGCGGAGCCTGGGTTAGGGCAAGACACGGGGAAGGTACCAAAGGTCTTACAATAAACCTTAGATAACTGGTTCTTATTTTACAGGAAAAGGTACAAGGGAAAGAAATTAAGCACAGCTGCAATATTCCTTGAACACCTGTGAAACATTGCATCCTGAAGTCTCTCCTTTTCCAGAACGTGTTTTAGGGAATTTTAGGGGTGGGGGAGGTGGTGAGTGAATCAAGATGAATCCTATTGCTGGAGGCTACCGGTTTGCTGATAGATTGACAGTTCAGATGAAATGTATTCTGTGGGACACCAGACTGACCATTTTATTAATAGGAGTCACTGTTAAGAAAAAGTAGAAGATACCTGAAGAGGGAGAAATAGAATAAAATGCTACAATAAACATCTACATATGTTACATTGTGTATAAGGATAATTCTGTACAAAAGATTGAGTCCAAACAAACTTCAGTCAACAATACTGATTTAGTTCACTCAAGGTCTTAATTCTAAGTAAAGATGGATTAATTTGAAATTCTTGCTCAGAATTACTTCTAGGCTGGATTTCTTCTTCAAGATTCTTGCGTTAAGGATGCCTGGGTTTACACAACGTTACACATGCAGAAAGTAATTGGAAGAATCTTTCCAGCAAACTAGAACTGTCGTTCAGGTTGCCAGCCTGTACAACCTTGCGGTACAGCTTACAGGACATTTTCTGAGATAATCTCAGGAAGTAGCCAAATTCTCAGGCAGTCAGCATTTTCAAGACATCAAAAATGATGTTTAAAACGGCAATTCTTTTTATCTCTAATAACTATACAATGACTGTATGGGAGAGTACTGACAGGAGTAAGCAGAAACTTACTGTTCTGCTTGCAAGTTCTGTCTGTACATCAGGGTTTCCAAATATGCTTCAGCAATGAAGATCAGGGAAATTTAATTTCTCTCTGCATAATGTCAGCTGTGTCTCTTCATCGATAAGGAACTTAGGATAGTCAGAATTAAGTAAAAACCTCCAAGCAAAAATCTGAAATTGTTAATTTTATTTACCCTTTTCTATACAAAATTGGTCTTTTCCTGCTGTGTGTTTGTAAGGGTATTTGGCAATTTTAGTGTAATAATATCTCTCCATGCTACTTCTAGACAAGCCAATTATAAGTAATTTTCTTTCAGACTTCTTGTATTTTTCTGTTATTTTCAAAATTGTTAGTGTATTAGACTCCAAATAATCAGACTAGTCCCAAGCCATAAGAAGATTCTCTATTACCTTTGGCCTCTGGTCTTTCAACTTCTAACATGACAAGGTGCACAAGTATCCTTCAGAAATAGACTGCCTGTTAGTAGAAATATTTGTGGGACTATGGTATTTTTTGTGCTTTGCATTTGATACATTCATTGCCTAGATTTTTATCACACAAAATTAATAAGAAATAGAACAAATATTTTAAAAGACTTTAAACAGGAACATAAAATCTCACTTAATTTTTCAACTCCTTATTTCCCCATCCACAAGGCAATAATAATAATGGGGTGTTATTGTAGTATGGGGGTAAAGTATCCTTTTCCCCTTTGTGTCATCTATTTAGACCATAAATGGCCTGAGGACAAGATTTAAGTGTTTATATAGCATTTATAGTAATGATACTTCCAGATACATGCAATCTGAATACATCTGGACACAGAAGGGATTTTGGAAATAAAACCTTATTAATTATTTGAAATATTCTAGTCTGCATTACTAATAAAATTCAGCTTTGGAAAAAAGTGTCAGGTGAACAAAATTATGCAACTCTTGTAAAAACACAACAATGTAGGCACCTTACATTTTTAACTTGTTACCAGCATATTGATGGCTCTAGCAGAACAACTTAAACACTACTGTTTGGTTTGTTTAGAAATAATATTAATGATCGTACAGTTCAACGTGGACTATTTAATAGCTGGAACAACTCTGAAAAGCACCAGCAAGGCACTATAAACTTGCACCACATCTACCTTGGTCAGAAGGACTGTGCCCAAGCCTTTTAATAAATCCTGTCCCAAGTGCCACCAGAGAGACTGAAATATGAAAAATCCTAAATGCAAACAGACAACCAGAAAGGATGTCACAAATTGCTTTTTTAAATGCAGAATGGTTACTCAGTGAGGAACTCTATGACAAGAATAAAGGACAGCCTGGGGGAAAAGGTGCCAAAGCAGATTTTTAACTCCCCAAGCGTAAGGAACAACTCCAGAGATCTGCTAGAACAATTAGGACTCTGAAAGGGGAAGCTGCATTCAGGTGGCTTTTTGTCGTAACTGTTGTTCTCTACAGATCACTAAGTCTCATGTGCTAAGTTTAAGGTTGTTATACATGATTAAGAAGTTCTTTGCAAGATTTATTTCTAGGTGTAGCTCTCAGACATCCCCAAATAGGGGCTGGACTCCCTGGTATACTTAAAAATTAATGTGCCTGATGTCTTGGACCTACTACAACCTTGGAGACTAACTTTGAGGGATTTGATATGGGGTACTACTCAAGAGCTTAGCTCTGGAAGAACAGTTTTAAGAATTTCTTAATGCTATTAGAAAGGACATTACCATGTTGAATGGTTAGCATTATTTTTGTTTCTTTATGTTTTTACAGGGACATAGTGACCTAGTATTTTCTTCTAAACCACAGACATGTTAATTTCTCATAAGATACAGTATCTTTTGCTGCCTCAAATGAGAAATTTTGAAGTTCAGAAATGTACATACCAGAAAACCCATATATTTGCACTAATGAAACCAGTTTTTAAACAATTTTTTCATCCCCAAATCCACAAATGAAAGAAAACTACTGATCGTACATTCATTCGATCACTTTCTGTCTATAGATGGACTGTCTTTTTGCAGTAGCCTGTCAAATTAATTCAATCAAGTAACTATTGGCTATTTATAAAATCAAGTAAGTATTGCACAAATAGGATCTTTTATATTTGAAAGCAAATTTTTTTCACAATTAGATATACGCAATTTGAGTAACTGACCACAGTACTAAAACACTAGACTCTAAACAGGTATTGTTCAAATGTTTTTGTGAAACACAGTGGGTTTTGTTGAAAAAATCTTTTTTAAAGAGAAAAAGAGAAGAAGATAGGACAAACTGAACGTCTTACATGTAACCATTTCCTACAATTTGATTTGCTTTGCTGTAGTAAAAAGAAAATAAACATGCCAAAGCCTATCATCAAACTTCCATGTTTACCTCCTAGCATTTCTGTAACAAATAGCAAACTTTTCAACATTCTTGTACCAACACTACCTCTATTTTAAGGTTGATGAGGTATAACTCTTTGAAACAAAAAATCTAATTTAAAACCAGAATAGTAATCAATTAATATTTTGTACAACATTCTAGCTGTTTAGGATTAATTTGTGGTACCTTGTTACAAGTGCAATTCAAACATTTCTGACAGCACCATGTTCACAGCAAATTTTAAGTCAGTAGTACACTGAAACCAGATTTTTCCACACAGATTTTATTTCCTTACCTGTTGATGAAAAAGAGCCCTGAAAAGCCTATTCTTAGCTATTCAAATCAACTCTTGATTCTGTCTCTCAAAAAACTGATAGGGTAGGATCCAGTCTAACTTGTGCCTAAAATTTGAGGTACCTCCTAAAGTACGTGTGAATTCTTTATACCGTCAAAAGAGAGAACTTCATGACTTTATAGGCTTCCAAAAGGATATTCTGAAAACTGGGCCAGAAACCCATTTTTTCCCCTCAATTGGAACAATTCTATTTGTAAAGAAGATCCTCATCTGAAGGCTTTAAAGGCAAATACATCTCTCTACCTGCCTTAGAAAGATTCCTTTACTAGCTCCGGTTAGGTGGGAAAGATCCCACAGACCCCAAAACTTTGGAGGAAGCTAATCAGAACGGGACCATAACATTTTCTGCAGAAGAGCTCCTCGTGCTCACAGACCTCACAGTCCAAAGTGCTTCATGCAATTGAACAACCTGCTCTAAAAATACCCACATATCTCACAACTGCTTTGGTCTACATAATCTAAGCAGATGGCTATTATCTTCTGCATTGTACATGAAGTGCCAAAACATGAACATTTAGGATGTACTAGATGTAAAATCAACATTAGGTAGACACCACTCAATCTTACGGGTGTTGCTAAAGTTATAGTAAGTGACCATCGAAGTTTGAAAACAAACCAACCAGTTTGGATTACATAACATATTTCTAGGTCCAAAAATTGACAAGGTCCAAAAATCCACAAGACTCTTGCATTTTTAGTCACACATTAAAATCCTAGATCTTAAGCCTAAATACAGTCCTTGACTGCATGCGAGTGAGTATAATATATCCACATACACATCATGATACAAATACCTGTCTCAGGTAGAGATACTACGTCTTATCGATGACACCTGTGTGCTTAAGGAAAAAAAGCCAAGGAAAATGTCTAAGGGAAAAATCTCACCCTCTGAAGAACTTTGTGCTTGCACTATGTTTCAATGTATTCAAAATATTAATTATGAATTTTACATTCCTGTATTACATAGAACTGAATTACTTGAAACACTGACTTTTTATTTGTATGCTGTAGTACTTGCTAGATGTACAGTTGCTTCTTTTATCATTGCCCAAATTTCTTTTTGAACTTTTACTGTATTATCAGGCTTCTAAAAAAGCTCTGCTGCATTTTTGACTTTACCTATTCAGCATGTTACCTGCAAACTCTGTATTTCTGTTGTTTTCGTTACTGGATGAGAAGCAGATCACATGCCAGTTATGGGCACCAACCAGAATGTAAATTGGAAATCTATGTTTTTAAATGTGTTTTTTTAAATATCAATAAAAAGTGACATTACTGTATTACCACCTTACCTCAGAAACATTTTTTGTCAATGTTAAGAGAAGTATTCCCAGATAACACAGAATCATCTTTAATTCATTGTGTTTTACAGAATTATTCATATTTCCTTGGCATGAAAAATCACACAAAGAAATGACATTTCCAATTAAATGAAATAAATGGATTTCTTGAAAAAAGAAAAAGTAACGCTACAAATAGCAAACAAAAGCTAAAACAAAAAAATTAATCACAAGTACTTAAAAAGTTAATAATGAAGGAACTAAGCTAAGCAGCCAGTGGTGGCCAAGTTCTGTGAAACACACTCTGGAGGAATTCATAGTTTGCTCTTCATATTAATGAAAGGTAAAGTTTTAATGGCTTAAGGAATCTAATTTTACTCTCCTTCACTGTAGGACATCACTCTTGAAACTATTATTGCACACTTCAATTGCTATTATAAATAAGCCCTTTGATAATTACATTTTAAAACTTTACTACCTTCCACAACAAAAAACCTATTTAAATATTTGAGAGGGTTAAAAACAAATTATGCCCCCTACTGTTTCCACTTCATTAGTACTCCTGAGTCTTTTCCAATTTGAAGTATATCCTTGAAAATTCCTTTTTACTTCCAAGCTTCTTTTCCATGTGATTTTCCATACCAGCACCCACAGTGGCATCAACTAGCAACAATGGGTCACACATAACTACAGCTCCTGTACATTGTTTCTTAGGGCTAGCCATTCAGCAACTCACTTTTCTCTATGGAAAAGTTGCTCAAAATCCCTATTTGTTTGTTTTGTTTTGTCTCCTTATATAGCAGCTGATTATCAAGCTCTACCAAATAGACAACTTGATAGCATTCACAAATGAAAGCATTGTTAATGGTAGCTGCCATACATTCTTACAAGCAAGAGTGCTCCCAAATAACATTGAAAGTTTAATGTGAACATCTTATATCAGTACTAAGGCATAAATAAGAAATTAGCTTTAGAAAAGCACAAAGTTATGGTTTCATACACATGCCTATTTAAAGCACATGAGAATAAGGCAAGTCTTAGCAATGGAAATACAAAAGCACAGAAAAGTATCAAAGAGAACATCAAATAAGACAAGTAGAAATCTCTTACTGGTTCTTTCAGGTCTTTGAACAATCCTAGTCTTCTTATTCTGAATTCCACTTTCATGAAGTGCCTTAAACCAGTCTCTCAATCTGTTTGCCACCTCCCTGAATTCCAGGTCACTGCACACTGAAAAACAAAATGCAGAGCTGTTTAATATTTTTCTCCTGGGTGTGGAACAGAACTTTCCAAACTATGCTAAAAAAAAGTAAAATACATAAAATAATATAAACATATATGTTCCACAGTTTTCTTCAATTCATAAAGTTCAGTTTCATTACTTAGGTATGCCTTCAAAACCTAATTAAGTTCCTCAGAAATAAATGCCTGATATGTAAAGCAATTATGGAATTATATATATCTAGAAATTAAAAACATCCTTTGCAAACTACCATAAACAGTTCTAGCACAGATATTTTCACATCTTACTGTAGAAGAGGCTGTATGGTGGACACTCTCATGACAGTCTTTTGGAGTTTGATTTCTATGTTCATTAAGGCAATAGTAACGAAAGCCCTACCAGAACAAGTCGGAGATGTGATTTAGGCAGATAATGCAGGAACACCCAGTTTGCTTTCCTATGCTGAAGCATGAAAAGAGGCAATAGGGTTGACAGAGAAAGTGCTTCAAGTGTGTCCTGAAAGCTTATTTCATTGAATGTAGTTTTACAAGCCAACATTCGTAAGCACCTTACTGCAAACAAGCAACCGTACAGCCGCTTGGTGACAGAAAGGATGGCTTCTTTGACCAGAAACAGCAAAGGTAGAAAAAGCACGCAAGACCAAAGAGACCATCTGTAGCACCAAGAGCAGCAGATTAGCAGCAGACTGGCTGTTGTACAGTGCTGGTAATTAGTAGTGAAGCCAGCAGCAGAAGCAGATAAGAGATGTGCAGTGAGGAGCCCTATCCACCTTCACTATTAAGCTGCTGGAGAAGACAAAAAAAAGGTGTGCTTGGAGCAAGCAGATATCCCTTCCAGAACTCTGTTTTCCTATTTCATGTGTTTGAGAGAAGCTGGGAGAAGACAAGAGAAATAACAGAATCTGGAAGATGACAAAAGCAGGAAAGGCACTGGATATATGCTTCCCTAGGTAACAAAATACCTTCCACTGCCCTTGAAAACAGTTACCACTTCCAAATCAGGATTGTTTTCCAGGTCTACCAGTAACTGACTAAGCTACCATCTGAAGAGCTCATACCTAAGTTAGCAGAGCTTCACAGTGATGCTCTTGAAAATAAATCTCTAGTTAGCTTACTTTTCCTTTATTATGTAGCAATCCATAATATTTGGTGACATAGCCTTCAGCACACTTTATTAAATTGAATACTGTGAAATACCTGTTTGTATTTTAGAGTAAGATTGAAACATGTCATTATGCCAACAACTATCAATGCCTGTACAACAGCAGGCATCTAAGCATTTGTTTATTCGTTCTTTGCTGAAGTCTCTCTTGAGACTTTGATTCTCTCCATGCAAGACTTAGGTGCAATCGATACATACATTTGCATATATTATGAACTGACATTTTAATAAAACTTGTATTGTGCTTTTCTCTTGTGTAACAGAACAAATTTTTTTCTGATAATTTGATATGGAACTGGGGAAAATTTTTTTTTTCATGATAAATGGGCATGTATGCTCAAAAATGGCATATTGCAACAACTAGATGAAAATGGTCTCCTAAGCCAAGACTACACAACATAATTCAAACTTGTGGGATTTCTACCATTTGCTACAATGACACCTTCCTTTACCAATCCTTGCACCAGCTGACAGGTCAGCATAAAGAATCAGCTATTAACTTGGGACAGCCTGCTGCTCTTCAATTCCCCTCCCATTTCAGGTGAAATAGAATAATATTTTTCCCTTCTCTAACTAACCTCACTTGGTTTAAGAGAAAGACTTTTAGAACAGAATCTTAGGGTGTGGAGCACAGCACATCATTAGGGGTACCTGACCTGCCATCTAGCTGCTTTGATTTATCTACCCTGCACAACACTGTGTAACACCACCACAGGTCCCAGAAATAACAGCTACATTAATGTGGTGCACTGACCTGGCTATTTTCATCTACTTCTAACTTGTCTATATGCAGTGCTACTCTGATTAACCTCTGATGCTGAGGTGATCTACTCAAAAGCCAGCACATAAGCTCATTGCCAGGCACAGACACACACATATAACCATATATATATGTATGTGTGTGTATATATATATTTAAAGGGAGAGCATGAGGAAGTGCCAGCTACAAGTAAAAGCTTAGCTTGAATAACACTAACAGAAGGATGCACATGGCAGCTGCATGATGGAGAGACTGTATGAATTCCTCCTTTCTGTAGAAGCAGCCAAATAGACACACTGAAGTGGATCATCTCCTAAGCTCATTAAGGTGTAAAAAAGCCCTAAGAAAAGGAGATAGTGCCTCTTTAGCTATAAGGTATAAGAATAAAATAGAGCTTGCTGTTTCAGCATCTGGTACTAGCCACTGTCATGCACAATATGACACAAAATGACATTTTCTTTGCTCCTGTGAATTGCATTCCTTTCAAAATGGAAGGTACATATGGCACATTTTGGGCTTCAGACACATCCCATATTAGATCTCAGATTAGGGGCATTCTTCCAACTTCAACTTCTTATAACCCTTTTCCCAAACTTTGCTTGACAATTTAAATTATGGGTTGTATCTCAAAACAATGAATGAGAAAATTGTAATAATTTTTGTTAATTTTAATGATTTCGATAACTTTATCATGGGAATAGATCATCTTCAAAAATCTAGGCAATGCAAACCAAACTGATTCAAACTGTCATTTGCCTATTTTATACCCTGTAGCTACTGAAGTGCTGGAGTCAGCTCTCAAACATGGCAGGTAATGACATTTACTGTATTATTAATTTAAATGCACAGTGAATTTTTGGTTCATGACATTTCTAATGCGTCAGGTAAAAGTAGATGTCTTCTATATGGGAAATATACATGAGATGCAGCAGAACTACACTAATCCACACAATAACTTACATGGACAAATTGTGTTCTCAGCAAGGATTTAAAGCATGGGTTTATAACAATGTCTCATGTTTCAAATTTGAGTATCACAGTTTTTTTATCAAAGAACATTTAGATCATTTACTAGCATCTCAGAAAAAGATTTAAATGGTAGAACCAGACAGCAAATTAGAATTCTTGCCATGAAACTTTCTATCAATCATTTCATTTCCACAGGATGCTTAAAATATGTTAAAATTTTGAGTTGGTTAAATAACAACTAATCATGCAATTTAATTTTGACTGCTGGAAAGTAAAATACATTGAATTTTTTTTTTGTTCCCACCCCTCCCCCCTTCCCCCCCCCTTTTTTTTTCTTCTCTATTTTGGAATTTTCCATTGAGAAGTTTAAGTTTCAGATTTCAGTATACTTGCTATTTTCCAGAATGCTTTTCAAGATCTAGCTATCCTAGCATTAAAATAGTAGAATAAGAAGAAACAAAAAATAATTAAGAATGTATTTTTCATTTTATGGTTCTTGTTAAGTGGTTTTTGTTGGGACTACTTGAAGTTAATTCCTTATCATCTGATTTCGGAATTCGTTCACTTCTATGGTTACTCTTGTATATGGTCCTCTCTAAATATTGTTACATTATATTGTTTGAAGCATTTAAGAAACATAAAGGAATCTGACAAAAATAATTCAGTTTTTTATGTTGTGATTACTGGGGAAAAAAGCTAGTACTATCCTGACATGAGAATTAAAATACTTATTAAAAAAGAGAGAGACCTTATTAGAACATGATATTTTATACTGGAAAATGACAAAGCAGAGAACAGATTTACATAAGTATGTAAGAACATAAGGTATTAGTAGTGGCAAATAGCTCCTTAAAGTAGTACAGCTATTTCTATAGTTAGAGATTTGCATTTGAGTACCTTTGGGCCAAGACCTCCCATTTCCTAAATTATTAGGTACAAGGTGCTTGGACTACTTAAACCATGACAGTGGCAGGAAAGCTGCACCCCATCAGGTAACACAGAGAAGCAGAGGACTAGTGGCTTGACAGAGGAACGTTCTCAAAGGAAAAAACTTAATCTTTTGACAGTTCCCAAAGGTAAATTGGGTAGTAAAACCCCAGTTTGGTCCTATCTCAATACAGACTTTTGCCAAAACTTGACAGACAAGAACCACCACATACTCTTCTTTCTTCACACACAATGGTGCTTGCACTATATTTTATATAGGTAGCAATTCATGTGGCATCTAGAAAGTCAACTTCTTAACGTTAAATTTGCATAAGATTTTCTTCATTAAAATTATATATTTATATGAATAGAAAGATCTAAAATGATAGTATTTTCAGGCTTGGGGCTAAACATTAATATATTTACTGCTTCAAATATTGTACTTCTAAATATACTATGATTGATATTTCAAAGATAATCCAAATAAATTTAATTAGCATTAACATAGTACATGAAACAGTCCACCTTGCATGAACCTGCTTCCATGTTAAGTTACAAACACATAAAACCAGAGATTGTGTATTAGCTTTTTTGCATGTTCTTACATTAGGAAAATAATCTGGAAGCCGCTCTACAGCTGTCATATATATGCATAGCAAATTGCAAAACTGAATATAACTCTAATGTTATATGGCAGAAACCATATTTTACAAATTTCCATTAAAGTGTTTTTGTACGGTATGCATGAACAGCTAAAAGCAAATTCCAGGACAATTCAAGATCAATGTTATTCTTTAACAACTTTTTGTACAATTGTGCTTTACAACTATGGTTCAAACTTATTCATAAGAATAGGGGCTACCATAACCTAATACATCATGAATACTGCTTGGTTTAATGTTGATTCAAAGCTTAACATTTTTTTTATTTGGATCAGTCTGATCAGACTACTCACCACCCCGCAACAATTTTAAATGGCACATCAAGCAGTCATTCTCAAATTATGAAAACAGCACAATTTCTGGCTTGCAGGGCAAGTACCATACTTAGGTACACTCTAGGGGGAAATTTTGCCTTTAGAACTTATATATGTAGTGCAACCTCCAAATAGACTACTGAATAATAATAAATAGGGCCTAAAATTACCTATGTTTCTCTACCAACCTGCTGAACAGAGCTGTCTCAAGTCTTATCACCTTGCAAAAAGTCCAATTTTTACAAAATCTCTTTTCAGGAAGAAAATATTTTTGGTGATAAAAGAAAAAAATTGGGGGAAAGTAAGTCCAGAAAGTAGCACAAGACCTTTGGGGAAGTGGTGATGGGCCTGTCAGCTTTAATGTTAAGCAAGGTTAAATGAGACATGGGGATGATTCATTGTTTTGAGGCTTTTGGATAAACTCTTCTTTCCTTTTTTTGCCCTTCGTGAAAACATCCTGTGCTTTCTGCTTGTCCTCTCAATTTGCTATGCTTCCTGCCCCGGAAAAGGAAGAGGCTGATGTCTGGATAACATGCAGGCACTGTAAGAAGTAGGTGTGGGACAGGACGTAGCAGTTTTCTGTTCTCATTCCTGTCCCTGTCTCAGGTACACACAGATTACTGTTTCAGGAAAGTAGCTGTTACCGGCACTACTTCTGGTTCACTACCTTATCTCTTCCATGGGAGTAGCAGAGACATCTCGAGAGAAACTCTGGGATGGGCAATTCAGGACAGGATCCTGCTCCCGCTGCAGCCTGCCGCCCCAGTCTCTCTCTTCTTTCACCAATACCTTGAACTGGACTTGTACAGTAGTAGACTGATCACAGCACAATGGTGTTACATTGTGCATCAGCCTAGGGTAAGATTATTTACTCTATAAAACATTTTACAATTTCGGTGAACCAGAGAGCAGGTAATACAATTCATGTCTGAAATGATTTGAAAATTATTTTGAAATTAAAATATCCTCTGCTTAAACTTTAAAAAGTAGGAAGCATCCAACTTTCATAGCACAAAAGAAAGAAAAGACAATAAAACAAAATATACAAAGTTCAGATTACTTAACAGCCAATTTATTATCAAAAGAATACGTGTGATAAATATGTTACTGTCTTATTTAAGAAGCACAGAGCAAGTAGAGTTGATCAAAAGTTAGACAAACCTACCTCCATTTTTTCATAGGTTTTTAGTTACTAAAATAATTTATGAAAAAATACATAGTTAGAGGATAGTCAGCAATGACTTCATTGTACCTGAGTCAGTATGATCAGGCAATTTTTTGGTAACAAGAGATATTTCTGCCCACACAAAATATGAGTATAAACTAATTGCTCACACATTCAGTCCAGCAAAAAAAGAATGCTGCATATATAGAAGTAATGCTAAAAATGCATTGATTTTTGCCACATATATCAGTGCTCATGAACGTATATGATTAAAATTGCTGGAAACTAATAGAATTTGTTAGGTTATTCAAAGAATAAAAACTGGTGGTGCTTAGTATTTGTTAGCAGCTCTTTGACCATTTCTATATCAAATCAGTACACAGATACCATGTTACTTCTTAATATAATATTGTATTACTATGGAATCTTTCCTAACTTTTTGTTTCATAATAAAGTCATATTTCTATACTGTGGCCAAAATTACTAAGGCAGTATTTGTACATTCTGAGTAAACTGAGGGCCTCAGACTAGAGAAAGAATCCTATTTCATGTTCCATGTATCGAGTCAGCCACACATACACAGACAAACTGAAGATTCTTATCAAGTGAGTTATTAAAAAAGTATAAAATCCTTTCTAACATCTTCCACATATTAGATACAATTTTGAATATCAAATAACTTCAACTATATACAAGTTTTTTCTAAAAGCACTTATCACATTTCAGATTTTTGTTCCTGTTTTGACATGTAAAACGTAAAGAAGTAGTAAAATAACCTTTAAAATAGTAAAATAAACAATTTAATTCCCACTCACACAGAAACTTATCAATGTTTTGTTCAACTTTCCAAGAACATTCAGATGAACACAAAACAGATATAAAAGAGTTCAGTCTAAAAAGTAGCTTTCAGAAACTAGTAAGAAGCAGAGAACAACATTCAGACATTATCACAAACACAATTTTTTTTCAGAGGAGCTGGGCTGCACAACGTAACTGAGTTATGCTTAAGTAAAATCATTAAGTCACAAAAAAATTCAGGTATATTTACTGGAAATGTCTACATTTGGCTTTGTTTCTGATCTGTATACTGTCTCAGTACAGTACCTGCCTCAGCATTCCACCTTAAGTCGCATGGATTTATGTGAATAAACCTTGTATTCTGTAACAAGAGAGGATCAGCCTAACACTCCATTCACTAGAACGCTATTTGCCATTGAAACGTGCTTGCTCAGGGTTATGCTATATCATGAAAAATTGTATTAATTAATGGGTTGATGCATGCTAGAATATGCTTAGGGACTTTTCATCCTGGTGATCAGCTTCTAAAGATACATGCTGCTGAAATTATTGTATGCATTGGTCTGTACTGATTTAAAACAGGTCAAGATGAGGTAATTCAGATCTATTCAGACTATTATTTCACCTGATAGACTGGGAGATGAATCTTTTATGGTGAAAGACAGACAGTAAAGGTTGTAGAAGGTTAGATAGTAATCAAAAAATGCATATTAAATCACATGAATTCACTCAGGAACCTCCCAACAAGTACTTCTGTTTTTATCTAATGCCAATGCAAGGCATTCCTGCTATTACAATCAATTCTAGTAGCCATTAAGAGAATTTGTACAGGGTAAAATCCAGTCACTAGCTCAAAGGTTACTGGAGTCTCCTGTCATGAATTAATAAAAACTGACTGTCTTTTAAAACCAACGTATATGGCTATGCAAAAAAATGAAGGGATCTGAAAACTTACAGGTCCCCAATCTAGAAATATCTTTATAATAAATATTACTTTAATGTTAGGTGGAACCAACTGTTCAATTTGTTTTCACATACTGTAAATGTTACAATTTGTGTTGGTATTTGAATATAATTTACTGACTGGAAGTAGAATATTTGAAAATGCTAATCAGTATGTGTTCTGTCAGTGCCTTTCAACTCAAGTTAATTGATGAAGAAGTAAAAATAGTGCTGCTCAAAGCTATAAAGACATGTGGAACATATTTTGGGACTAGCATAATGGATTGTATTCCCTAACATATTTAAACCAGTCTTTGGTTTCTGACATAACGGAATATAGGTTATTTTAACAGTATATACTTTTTATATAAACACATAGAGCCATATATATAAAATTATCTGTAGTTTAACAAGTGTAAATCATTACCATATTCACATAATAAGCACACTGAGATACTTTAAGGAGTATCTTGCATTAAGGAGTAGCTTTTAAGTGAAGGGTCAAAAAGTGATTTATAAAAAAAACCCCCAGCAATAAAACACACCCCACACTATGTAGCATCTCACAATAATATATGTGACCATGAGGCTGTAGATAGAACCTGAGTCTCTGTTCATTTCAGGAAGAGATACTTTCCCCTACTTTTTCAGCAACAGATCTCAGTTCAATATTCAATTCTAAGAGCACAAGGCCTGACAATTATGAAGGAAGCCATACAAACATAAAGAAATTATTAGCACACTGTTTAACAGTAATTTAAGTGTAGAACTCACCCATTGATCTGTCGTCTTCTGTGCCCCACAGCCAGAATATTCCTAAAGTCTTTATATAACAACATAATATGACACTTCCATTCCCGAATCTACTAATGGCCAGTGTTGTGGTTTAACCCTAGCCAGCAACTAAGCACCATGCAGTCGCTCTATCACTCCCCTCCTCAACTGGATGGGGAAGAGAAAATATAACAAAAGGCTCGTGGGTCGAGATAAGGACAGGGAGAGATCACTCACCAACTACCATCACGGGCAAAACAGACTCGACTTGCAAAAAATTAACTTAATTTATTACCAATCAGATCACAGTAGGATAATGAGAAATAAAACCAAATCTTAAAACACCTTCCCCCCAGCCGTCCCTTCTTCCTGGGCTTAACTCTGCTCCAAATTTTCTCTACCTCCTCCCCCACCAGCGGTGCAGGGAACAGGGAATGGGGGGTTGGGGTCAGTTCATCACACGTTGTCTCTGCGGCTCCTACCTCCTCAGGGGCAAGACTCCTCACACTCTTCCCATGCTCCAGCATGGGGTCCCTCCCACGGGAGACAGTCCTCCATGAACTGCTCCAACGTGAGTCCTTCCCATGGGCCGCAGTTCTTCACCAACTGCTCCAGCGTGGGTCCCTTCCACAGGCTGCAGTCCTTCAGGAACAGACTGCTCCAGCGTGGGTCCCCACAGGGTCACAAGTCCTACCAGAAATTCCCCACAGGCTGCAGAGGAATCTCTGCTCTGGCGCCTGGAGCACCTCCTCCCCCTCCTTCTTCACTGACCTTGGTGTTTGCAGGGCTGTTTCTCTCACATATTCTGACTCCTCTCTCTGGCTGCAGTTTCTGTGCCACAGCAACTTTTTTCCTATCTTAAATATGTGATCCCAGAGGCACTACCACTGTCACTGATGGGCTCGGCCTTGGCCAGCAGCAGGTCCATCTTGGAGCCAGCTGGCATTGGCTTTATCGGATATGGGGGAAGCTTCTAGCAGCTTCTCACAGAAGTCACTCCTGTAGTCCCTCCCTGCTACCGAAACCTTGCCACGCAAACCCAGTACACCAGTTAGCCTCAAAACTATGATTTACTGACGATATGGCCAGTGGCATTAAGTTGCAGGAGCAAGATTAAGGCTTTGTTTCAGTGAGATATGAAGTACCTTGCCCTGCCAGAAGGCACACAATGTGGTACTCCGCTATCACAACGTGGTTGTGCTCGCCACACAACACTATCATATGTTTCAAGATACAGACCCCTGACAACCAGAACTGCAGAAGATCATCCCCAGCACATACAATCAGAGACAACTATATTAATAAATTCATGTATATAATAAAATAACCAAGAAGTAAATATACAGAGAGCATATGGACAATCTGAAGACCAGGGTACACATCAACCACCTCCTACAGCAAACTAGGAATTACTCCATGTGAGATGGGTAACTTAACAATCAGTGTATGCTAAAGCAATACTTCTGATCATTCCAACTTTTTCTATGTGTTGGAACCACTGCACATGATCACAGAATCACAGAATTATTTATTTGGAAGGGAACTCCAGAAGTCTTTCAGTCTCTTACCCTCTGCTAAAAGCAGGTCTAATTACATCAGATTGCTCATGGCAGTGTCCAGTCATTCATGTCCTGTGATCATCATGCCATTCACATGAAGGTTCCTCACTATATGAAAGACTACCCCCCTTTAAAAGGTACAATATACTACTATCTACTATCTTGTTACTCTATACTGTCTTCCCCGAAAAGTACAAGAGCATTTTCTCTTGCTGTAACTTGAGGACTGCAACCATCTGTCCAGGATTGCTAGACATCCGGAAACCTGGCTACCACAGCGATTCCAACTTAACTGTGAGAAGGACTATTTAGAGCATTCCACACCTGATGCTTATGTAGTTTAATGCCCTTTCAATGCATTACCTACCATTCATGTACTACTGTATGGTTGCACAGTAAATCTTATGTATCTGAGATACACTGAGTAACTGCACATCCAGTACGTGCACTTAAATGTGTTTCTTTTCCAGGGGCCCCTTGTGTGAAAACATGGTAACCCTAATACTGTCATTAGAATTCAGTGCTGCCTTTAAAGACAATATCTATTAAACTGGAACATTTTATAAAGCGTACCTATTCAGTGTCAGTACTCTGCAGAGCTGCCATTCTGCATAAGGTTTATGAACTTAGGCCTGAGGAACTGATTGCTTGAACTGAAAATTCCTGGCTCCAGACTAAGGGCTAGTCCTCATTTACCTAACTCTAAATGTCTAAGAACACCGGAACTAAAATTGTATGCAAATGGCCTTACAATTCCTGCAGTATACAGCAGCATTTCTAGCTCTGTATCATCTCTGACACAAATGGGAAGAATAACACATGGCAAAAAGAAATGTGGTCACAAAACCCAACAAATTTGGCAGAATGACAAAAAGCCCTTCAAACTTGTAGCTAAAGGATGGGACAAACATTTCAGTCATCTTTTTACAGTCCCATATGTATAATCGGAACTTTTTTAAAAAAAAAAGGCTGTAAATTGAAAAACTTCATATGTATATTTCTATTTTTATAAACTCATGAAGTTTATTAGCCATCTGTTACCTCTAGGGCCAATGATTTTAGGAAGATACCTTGAAAGTAACAAATAAAAGCATTCTGATTTCCTTACTATTTAACTAAACATAATGAATTTTCTACTTCAGTTAGTCTATGTTATGAGATAATTAATATAAATGCTGCAGATACCATATCAGGGAACTGCAGCTGCTTATTCTTACTGCCTCAAATTAATGTTTCATACAGACATTCTGCTCATGATTAATGTTTCATAAAATTTAAAATTATTTCAATTAAATTACATTTTCATAAAATAAATCTGATCTTTTTGTGTCCTCACAGTTTTAAAGACTTCACATTTAAATATAATGACCATTTCTGAGTGCAGGAAAAATAGTAGTAACCACAATATACAGAATTTATGTGCTAAAATAGTATTTTTAACTTAAAATATGTAAATTTACTAAAACATTGCAATTAAATAAGACCATAGTAATTCTTTAATCTGTCAGAAGTATCACGGACCTATTGTGGAATTTGTTAATTTATTTTCTGGAGGACAGTCAATATATATGGCTTCCTTTGCTAACTGCTGCTAACCTTTAGTGTTGGTTATCATTTCTCATCATGCTCTGTTATTCTGAACTATTAATTTCTGAGGATGAAAATGATGTTATTAATCTGTAAATTGCATACTTATGAAGCTAGATAGTCAGCAAAAAAAGTTAGATAGCAAGGAGACGCTCCACTGTAATGTGCTATATTCTAAGATCTTTTCATCCCCAAATATTTTTATATATTCACTTGAAGCCAGTATTTCACATAATAGAAGATATAGAAAGCATCAAATAAGGATAGAACAGCAATTTTCTTAGTGGTTTCCAGCCAACCATACCCAAAGGTGAGGTAGTTTCCTGAATTCAGTTTCAAGGATTCAAGACTGACAGGGTCCTGCAAAGACTTTTTTGTATTTGACATAAAACCTCTTGAAACCTAGTAGACAAGGATAAAAAGATCACTTAACAATGCTCTTTATAAAGAAAACTTAAATATATATATATTATTTCAATATTTCAAATTAGACATTTTCTGAAATCAGAAATGTTCTGTGCTGATAAGAGGCTTCAAAGGTCTACCACACCAGGTAACTCTGTGCACAGAACCTGGAAGGGACTGACGCACCTTTCTATTGTGAGAGAAAATTACCGTTGTGCCTTGGTAGGACTGTCTACTGGTTTGCACCTTTTCTCTTGCAGGGAAGGACAGCAGAATAGAACATTGGGCTGAACAATCACCAACTACTAGAAATCAACTAAACTCTGTCCTGCAAGTGTCTGGCATAAAGGAATTTTACATCACACTGGATCCCACTAAAGTCTGACAGATTTAAGGCTGGCATTGCAGCAGTTTTCTTCTTTTCGTATTTAGATTATGATCTGATGCTTTAAACCACTTTGTACTTACCCTAACCATTTGCTTGTGTCCTTCTTGAATGCTTAATTACTAACATTGCTCTTAATCACTTAAAATTGCACAGTAAAGAGCACAGTTGCCTGTAGACCTCTCAGTGAGGACTAAGAGGGTGGAATCACTCCAATTTAGCTAATTATTTGTGTCTTTCCTAAAGTGAGGCCATCAGAGGTAGACAAGCTTTTTCTCTACTACTGAAGGAAACTATGGCAGTCAATCCATTAAACCAGTGGACCCAGTCCCCCCGCACAAGAATCACATCCACTGAGATGCAAACTCTACTACACTGTACCACCATCTCATTGAAATCACAACTCTAGTTAACTAAATGTAATCTGCAGCTGTGTCTCCACACAAATTCACTAATCAGAAGTTGAAGGAGAAATTAAGAAAGTAATGATTTAAAAAAAGACATGATTAGGGTACAAATATCTGAAATGTTTACATGTGCATACATGAAATATGTTAGCAAAGCGTAATTATGTTTTGCTAGTCTATGCACTGAACACCAAATGGATTGTTCATGAATGTCTGATGTAGATCAGAGAATTTTTATGAGATGTATATGAATATTCACAGAGATAAGAATTTATTTAGCCTTGGTAATTTTTGACACGGTTATTGCCTATACATCTTTTACATCCAAAAATCCTGCATTACCAACAGTGACCCTCAGTGACTCTACTGAATTACAATTATTATTTTTGGAGAGGAAGGGGAAACTTGTTCAAAGTGCTGTTTTATAAATAAGAAGGATATGAGAAGCATGCACTGGTGTGGCATGTGGGTGTGTGAAAATGTTGGAGGGTACAGTGTCTGACAGGATACCATTGGGAGACTTTGCAAGTTAAAGGACTATAAATCTGCTACTTATTCATTCATATAGTCTGCAGGAAGAAGTCCATGGAGAAAACTATTCCCAGAGGTACATCTGAAAGGGGAACAGCTACTCCACCTCAGCAGAGAGTCTAGCAATGAACTGAGTGTGGACAACCAAGGACAAGAGCCAAGGAGCAAACCAATGAGCTACATTAATTGACAGTGCAAATATACCCTTATGTGCTCTCCCATATTCCTTCACCCCAAGTTTGTGGCCCAGAAATGGAGACTATGTCACGTTCAGTATAAGAAGAAATGGCTCCAGAGCAAGTTAATGGTCACTGAACTATCTTGCAAGGGATGACAACATTCAGAAAAGAAATACATTTTGGGTGATCTCTACATTTAAGGGACAGATTAACACCTTTCTTCAGGGGAGATATTGAATGGCAATGCTGAAGATGAATTGGCTATCCCAATAAACTGCTTCATCATAAAGCAGTTATTAAATAAATATGTATAGATTTACCCTTAGTAAAGCTTTCAACTTTCTACAGGAGAAGAGAAAAATAAGTCTTCCAGAGGTTGGCACCCTTCTTTCAAAGTAAAATTCTCAAGATAGATTGATGAAAAAGCGAAAAATTTCCACCAAGAAAGCTTTCCTTTTTTTCATCAAAATATTCAGTTTTTTCAACCTGTTCTACTGACTGATGTACTGAGGTAATACAGGTTTTGTCTGAACAGACTGGATTCTAACCCCAGGGTTGCTGTATTCCCATTACAGATTAGGGTCCATGCATGTAGACACAATACAGATATCCAGTTGAACCTAGCAACAGCATGCGATTTTTGGAAAGCTTAAACTATGCTTTTCTGCTCTAACATATCCTGTCAGTGAGCAAAAAAATAGAAAGTTCTTCATCTATATAGCCTTTCCATTTAAATTGAACAAAGACTACAAGGGAAGAAATAGAAGACATTTGCCATTTGACCAGCTGCCTTGAATAACTCTCCTAAACTCTTTAAAAGACCTCTTGTTAAACACAGTGATAAAAAATTGCCACCTGAGACACCAAAAATAGAAACTAAGTTATCTGAATTGGCAACAGAAGACTACTTATAAGTTTAACAAAATCAAAGCACTCAGTGAAGTTAATGTTCAAGGCCATCAGAGACTTGGTAGCTTTTGTCACTTGCAATAACACAAAATACAATGTTGAGGAAATCCAGAGTTATAACACTGCCACTTACGATTTCAGAAATCTATAAATTTTCTCTGGAAGAATTGATGGCATTTCTTTTGTTAAGATGAATGTTTGGTCTCCAAATGGCTCAGTGCATTCTTCTGCTACCTATACACCTCCTATGGCATGTAGGAAACGTACGGTGTTCCTTGTTCAGTAGCTGAACAAGAACTACGGTATGCATTATAATTTGAGCCTGTCAGAGAGGGAAATCAGGCTTCAATCAAAAAATCTGCAAAAGGAAGAAAAACTAAGGAAAGGACTGTAAAACTGCAAGTGAATGTACTCCATTAACCTCCTTTGCAGGGAGAACAAGCTTACTAGACAGGAAAAGGAGACAGAAGAAAATTTTGACTACAGCAAATGCAGAAAAACAGTAACATCTCATCATTAAGGATGACAATTCAGTGGCTGCAGAGCCATGCATGAGGATGGCTGCTTATGGTCAGACCAAACTCTGTCAAGCTTTATGTCTTGTCTCCAAGAGCAGCTATTCGCAAGTGCTGTGGAAAGAGCGGTATTTCTGTGGTATTCCTTCTCCTCCTGCTTGATCCATGGCTCAGAGATGTCTTGAGTTCACAGAATTTAAATGGGTAAAGTAATGCAGAACCTGATCATTTCTGACTATCTGCAGATTTCATGTTTCAAGGAAACACAGACTTTATTTTTATGAAAGGACAAGGAGAGCAAATCTGCTTGATCAAGATCCTCCTGAAATCTATTCACTATCTATTTGTTACCCCATAAGGGTAAACTTATGAAGCACAAGCTGCAAACCCTATTAAGAAATCATGCTGTAGCCAACACAATGGGATAGTGATAAAATTCTGTGTCACTCTTTATGAGACTCTACTGTTTACCTGAGCCAGGTAAACAGGCAGTGTTTCCAGCCATTTTCTTTTTGTAAAATGGACATGGCCTATAAATACTGGAACCAGCTTCTCAAAACTTAGCCCCTGACAAGACACAGTCTGTGTGGGTTATGGAAGAATGTAAGAGTGACAGTGGTATGTCAGAACAAAGGCTCATCTAGCCCAGTACTCAGTCTCCAAGAATGGGAAAAAGTGGATGCATAGTGAAGCAAATAACAACAGAACAAGCATTTGCCTGGCTCCAATCACCTGTGCACAAGGGAATTCTAAAGCCAGCTATGAATCTATACAGTTAGTAAAACTAATCTGGTTCCTCTCTTGGAGGCCTCAACCCAAGGCATGTGTAATAAAAAAAAAAATCCACAAATTTTAAAACAAAATTTCAGGTCATGCTTTTAGACATAAAACTAGAAACAAAAGTAAAAATACACCGAATACAAAATACAATGCTAGTTTAACATTAACCAGCTGTTCTTAAGTCCCCAAAACATGTCCAAGTCTTCACTGAGACATCCAACTTTGTAACTGTTTGTCTCAGCTCTGAGAGATATCAGTGTTATCTGTACAGCCATCAGCTCATCTGGTGCAAACCACAGATAAGAAAGGGTCATTCTCAGAGGGACCCAGCTCCAAAGAAAACCATCAAGTCATCTTCATATGTTTGCAATCCTCATATAAGATGGGTGTGTTACAGAGGATCTTTAATACTCAGAGTAAACTGAGGTGCTCTGTGACATTGAACAACTCCAGATCCAAACCAAGCACCATAAGGTATCATAACATATTTTAGGAAATGCCTCTTTTCAAGCTGCAGTCTATCTGCATGGGATTGCAGCCTACTTGCATGCAGTCTATCTGTGTGGCTATTTTCAAGTACAAAAGTTTTTGAAAGGAGCTGCTTACAGCAGGCACAAATCAGCATCATTTGTTCACAGAACAGAACAAAGCTAATATTGCTAACAAAGACCACTATATCTTTAAGCAAACTTCTTATGACATTAGGGTGTGTTGAGGATCCTGGTGTATTTTCTGACATTTAGAGAAATTCTCATCATATTGAAATCAGTAGTAAAATCATTGCTGATTTCAGTACAGCCAGAATTTCATTCCCACTTTGGTGCTGTCTAGACCAACTACTTGGTCCTTTGAAAAGGAAGGGAATGCTAGCACTGATCAACAAACATCTTGGTGGTTGTTTAAACAATTTTGTTGACATTTTTCACAATGAAAAGTGACATTTCGTAAGTTACAGTCTGTTGAAAGAAAATAAAAAATGTAACTGTTTTGCTTAAAGAAATACAACATTATTTTTTGAAAAAAAATCTATACAATAAAATGTATTGTATTGTAGACAAAATCTATACAATAAGAATGTACATTGCTTTTCCATATGGTCATTAAGGACCTTTCAAGACAAACAGAGTATGGACAATTAGAGATGCCAGGCAGTAATCTATTCAGTTATAATTTTGCTTGTTAATCATAAAGCATGAAAGGTATTTGAACTAACTAGATGTGCTGATTATCAGCACCACTGCCTACAGCTGAAAAGAACTGTCAAATGTCATCAGCTGTGAACCTCTTCACCACTGCATCTGAGACTTCGAAACAACTATTACCCCTCATAATGGCATCACTGTTCTGTACTGTTTGCAAAATTCATGAAATTGTTTAAACTGTCAGTGACATCAGTACTTGGTCAGAAAGAGTCTGAAAATAATGCATCAGTAGCTGAAGCTTTAAAAGTAAAAAACCAAAACCAGTATTTAATTATTTTAAGAAATAATCAAATGTCTACTGATAATGGTTTTGAAGATATCCTAGCAAGAGCAGTAAGAAATATTTATAGTGTGAAATTATGTCAGTTTTTCACATAGACTCCTCTGTTCTCTGTCAAAAGATTTTTAACATAATTTTCTAGTTATTATTCAGACAGAGCTGTATTTTATGTTATTGAACTTCAATTTCATGCATGTTTCTCTTCTGCCCTTTGTGGGCCGTGCTCTTAAAAGTATTTTGTCTTTCTGAAAACACATCATTAACTACAGAGAAACATGCAGAAATATATCACTGTGATATCTGAAGTTTGGTGGTCACACAAAAGTAGTAAAAATGATACTCTTGGGTCTTCCTTCAACAATGATCACCATTAAGATCTACATGGCACTATAGAGTCCTGAGAAACTATTATATTCTACTGGGCCAGCTGGATCACTAGGCCATTCAGGTAAGTTTTTAAAAATACAGGCACTGACAGTCACACGTGAAACAACTGCGGTCACAAAACGTGGTTTTGCTATCACTGCGCTGAGCTCAGAATGATGTTGCTTTCCTGTCTGCATGGCTCATTGCCTTGGTTTCAAGATGCTGATATTGCACCTCAATGACCTGCAGACTACAGCATACTCCTGTTTAGCAAAGTGAAGCTGAGGCACAGCAAACGTGTACAGACAAAGATTACTGGATTCAATAGTAGGTACCATCACCATGAAAATTTACTTGCAGAGTCGCTGGTCCAAGTTTAAGAGTTTCTCCATAGCCCTTATGTCATTAAAGAAACAGAAATCCTGGTTCCATTTAGTGGGAATTTTGTCAGTGATTTTAGTAAGGCCAGTTTTCCCTTCAATGAATGTGAAAAACCTCATTACTCTATTGCGTAAAACCCACCCTACCACCCGGCTTGGCAGTTGTAATTTGAAGGCTATAGTCTGTCTGTTGCCTGAATACTTGAGTGGACTTGGCATTTTATTCAGTTGTTGCTGTCTGTATGTATTACATATGTTGACGATGTCCATTTGTTTCTACTTTAAGAGCCAAGATTGCTAATATTTCTTAATATGCAAGCTACTTATATTGAAAAATGCTGGTTTAGTATCATTTTATATTGAATTCCTGTTTTACCAACAAAAAAAATTTCTATGGCTGCTCATGGATTAGTAAGAGCTGATAATTATGAGGAAGGACAAATATAACATAATCCTATAACATACCGTACACAATGCAGAGTACCTTTGTCATAATTTAAAATTAATCCTGAAAGACTAATTTATGGTTTTATTGTTTTAAGTAGGACTGCATGTAGTAAGTACTTTGAAAAGGTCATTAAGTATAGAGAATAACTTTATTTAAAATAATACTATACAGTAATTACTGAATTATAGTATTAGATCAGCAGGAAATTGCTTTAAGTCATATTTGACAACTAAAATGTGACCACTGTGGAGCTTTTTTGATTTAACATCTGTGCAAACTTGACTTATAAGCTTGCTTGTTTCCTATAATGTTAACACACTTGCAAGTTTGGGGTTTGGGTGTTGTGGTGGGGTTTTTTTAACAGTTCCTATTATACCCCCTAGAATACAAATCCAAAATGGATTAAGATTTGCTTTTAATCACAGCCAGGGACAGAGGCCCTGTACGTGCTCCTTTGCCACAGTGCCACAGACCAGCCCTCAGCACATGTGGCAGAACAGGCTATGAGTGTTCCTGTTCCTTTTCAATGGAAAATCTAATTAGTTTACATGTATGATACTTTATGTTTAAATCTTATTAAAGGTATCTGACTTTGTGCAGAACCAGTTGAAGAGCACAGCATTCATTCTGTTGGCTCAGCCCTGACAGCAGCAGCAGAGAGTACATGCATTCAAAGCATCACCACTAATTCTGCAGTGATTATAGGACTGCAGTGTATGCAAAAAGGTTATAGCCACTTTTAAGCTTTTGCCACAGTTGACTAAAGACCTGTTAAAAAGTCAAAGACAGCTGAAAGTGTTGTCTACTGATAATCATACACGAGTAAGTGAAAAATGAGACTCTAAGAAGACTAAATAAATTTGTTGCAGGACATGATGTAGCACAGCCAGCAGTTGCCATTATAGTAATCTAGTTTAACTTTCTGTATAAAAAAATTCAGTACAACTTCAACTAGTAGTTTCTGAAATTAGCCAGTAACCTGAGCTGTGGAAAGATTTCTATTTAAAAAAATTACATTGAACCCTACCGTTTCCAAGTTAATGCAAGAAGTTACAATCAGAACAGACAGCCCACCAAACCCAAAGGCATTTCATTTGCAATTTAAAATGGTATCGTAACATCATTGTTTAAGCCTCAGAACATAAAAATAAAACAGAAAAACCCATTAAAGCTTTAAACTTTACAAGAAACTGATTTTACTGTACAGGCTAAGAAGAAAAAAATATTTAAAAACCACAGAACAGAATTTGTTTTTATTATCTTCCAGACACTAGAAAGTAAATTTGTGAATTTTGCTGTTGATGCCTCAAGACATGTTATACTATATTTTGAGCAAATCTATTAAACAATAAAGTGGACAGATTCATAAATAGAATCATAACTTAGCAATCAGATTAAAATAATGCCTACTGACTAAGAATAAAATAGAACAGAGTATTTCAGTTGGAAGGGACCTACAATGATCATCTAGTCCAGCTGCCTGACCAATTTGGGGCTGACCAAAAGCTAAAGCAAATTATTAAAGGCATTGTCCACCTCTCTAGGAAGCCTGTTCCAGTGTTTGACCACCCTCTCGGTAAAGAAATGCTTCTTAACGTCCAGTTTAAACCTCCCCTGGCACAGCTGTGAACCATTCCCATGCGCCCTATCACTGGATACGAGGGAGAAGAGATCAGCACCTCCCTCTCCACATCCCCTCCTCAGGAAGCTGTAGAGAGCAATGAGGTCGCCCCTCAGCCTCCTTTTCTCCAAACTAGACAAGCCCAAAGCCCTTAGCTGCTCCTCACAGGACATGCCTTCCACCCCTTTCACCATCTTTGTTGCCCTCCTCTGGACGCATGCAAGGACCTTCACATCCTTCTTGAATTGTGGGGCCCGGAACCCCACATAGTATTCAAGGTGAGGCCGTACCAATGCTGAACACAGTGGGATAATCACCACTTTAGACCGACTGGGTATGCTGTGGTTGATGCCCCCCAGGATGGGGTTTGCCCTCTTGGCTGCCAGGGCACACTGCTGACTCACAGTGACCCTGCTGCCGACGGCACCCCCAGATCCCTTTCTGCAGGGCTGCTCTCCAGCCACTCCTCTCCCCTTTTTTACTTGTGCCCCGCATTACTACATAATACTGTTTCTTTCAATATGAGTCAGCATGAGGGAGCTGTGTCCAAATAATAGCACTGTACAATGCCTGGTCCATTAAACTAAAAAATGCTCCCCCTACCACCATGACATTGCTGTATAAAATATCTGACGTAAGTAAATAGCTTACCAAAATAAAATAAATGAATACTGAATGTCTAGTCACTGCTTTAAGCCCAAATATATCAGACTTAGATAGGTATCTTAGTAGGAATTATTAAACAAGGAAACAGAAACCATGACATTTTCAAAAGACATTGACATCGATCACCTGTGAAGATGTAGGCAACAGCTCCTCTGATTATTCAGTCACTCAACAGTGATGATAATCAGAAGAAATTTCCTGAGAGTATAGACAGTGATAACAGCCCACGGGGGAGCAATTCACACAAACTCTCCAATACTTCTCTGTAAGGTGGTCAACTAGGTACATTAGGTATGTAGATTTTATTTGTTTCTCATTTACCACACACAAAAAAATAGGTAAGCTCTTCAGCAGAAGTTAGGAACGTAAATATATGGTTGAATCTAAACACAGAAAACCAGGGAGTTCCTATCCTCTCTTCTTTCTACACGAGGATGCCAAGAACCTGCCTGGTGGGCACAAAACTGCACTTCCAAGCCAAAGGCATAGTTAAAGATTCATCATCTCCTTGCTATTCACATTTTCTTTTTTTACCTTTCTCCCCCTTCTAAGCTGTTTCTTTCTTTAGTCCCTCACATTCTGAAGTGTCAAGAGCTAATAAGCCACACTTCTTTTTATATTTTCTTTTACAACATGCAATACAGGTGTCACATTTAATCACTTTGGTCTCGAGAAGTTTTCTGTGAAATTAAATACTTGTCACTTTGCACATATTTCTGTATCAAAACACCTTTTACAATTATATCGTTACTAAGTACATTTTGTTCTGGAGCAAAATAAGATGTAATCTTTTTTGGAAAAATATTAAAACGTAAAACATTTTTTTACAGAAAGGTAAGAAGCAAGCAAATAGTCTTTAGGAAAACATCCAGTATGATCTGATATTTCATGGATTAATCATATTCAAAGTTAAAAAAAAAAAAAAGCAGTTTAACACTGAGATTGATAGCAAAAAATAAGATATCGGCAATAATCACCAAAATTATTTATTACCAAAAATAAAGACTTTAAACTCTTTACTTTGGATTCTCTTTTGTCTTGGAGTATTCATTTATATGTTAGTTCCTTGAAAAACTTACATTCAGTATTTTCTGTTTGTTATACTACAAAGATCACAATAGGCAGATGCACTTTGTTCTCCTAGTTACTCTTTGGCTTCCTCTGCAAAAGGAACTTTTCATTATTCAGAATAATGTTGATGAGCATTTAAAATTTTTTATAAGGATTTTTTATTCACTTTTTATTTTATGTAACAGAATAACTTGTGTCTGCATCCACGTGATACACTGGAACAAACTGCTCAACTACACAGGACAAGGGTTACCACATTTCAGTTTTTTAGAATTCTCTTCTTTATCTACCCCAAAACTCTGGGAATAAAAAAGGAGTTTCAGACCATATGAGAGCAAGAGCAGTAGCTCTGACCAGGCCATTCCATGTTCACCTGTCCCAGAAGAGTGTACAATTCAAGTCGTTATGCTGCAAGCATCTGGGATGCACCAGACTCAGTGCAACTGATCTGCACATATGCATTGGCTATCTACTTAGCGCTTAGTGCTTAAAAAATGCATGCCAACGCCAAACAGCAAAAAGGGCATTCTTCCAGTCTGAAGAAATCTTGCTTAGAGGTACAGCAAAAGTAACAAGGAATAGCAGATTTGGCAATTATCCGATGACCTCTGCAGTAATGAAATTCAGTATAATTTTACCCTTACGCTGTGTATAGTCAACATTCTTCTACATATAAATATATACGGCTAGGAATTTAAGAATTACTTCCAAGGCTCCTTCTGTCCTTTTTCCAAAGGTCAAGAATAAATCATTACCCTATTAAAAAGCTTATATCAGATTAAATTGAATGTTGCATCACAGGGGCTACAACAGAGAAAGCAAAGACTGTTTTGCAGGCTTTATTATTTGCAAACAGTTTCTATGAGCTCATGTTCTTGAAAATACATTATGCTTCTAGACTACTACTAATGATTACACTTTTCCTTACATCTTTTATGTGGTTATGTTACCCTCCAAAGTAAATCACAATGCTCAGTTCCACAGAACTGTCAGAAAACGTCAGAAACATCCCAACTGTCAGAAGCATCCCAATTGCCTTGGATATACTTGTACCAACTCTGTTTTTTTCTCCTGGATAGATTCAAATAGGGTGCAACCCAATAACTACGATCCTAATTTTGTTACTATCCTTTTTCCTACTACTTGACAGGTGATAAGAGCAAGGCTTGTTGGTCTTTCTTGAATTTGCCAAGGACAAAAGTATTAGCAACAAGTTCTCCTTGTTTCATATTATCGAAACATTACTCTGTTTCATTTTTCCATTGCTTTATCTGTTTTAAAAGAGCAGAAAGAGTAATTGTATTTTCTTTGTTTTTCTGAGCTGCAGCAGTACTCTGTTCACTTTGTTAAAACTATATGCTCTTTTTGTACTCCTGCTTCTGAAGTTAAACCTTTAGAAAGAAGGTAGCTAAATAATAATAGCATATTATCAGCCTCTGAAGTATCTTTTAATCCTCTTAAACTGTGCATACAGAAATACTACAGAGGGTGATCAACTTCAAATACTGACCTTAAAAGAAAACTAGACAAAAAAAGATCAGATTCCTACGAGACAAGTAAACTGTGTTATAAACACGCTTAAAACTTTCATCCGCACCTAAATTCAGATAAGGAGACAATCCTGCTGAACAGACGAAACAGAACAAAACCATCTTAATTACCTTGTTTCCCCTAAAGCTGGGTTTACAACTCTTTTTAAATGTTTCATGCTCTCCTGCTATTAAGAATCTCAGGAATTTATAACAGACCTCTATTATAAACAGGATAAATAATGCAGGCAGTTTTGACAAGAATTATTATTCAATATATATATATATCCAGGATTTCTTCTGACTTGCCTTGCACCCTTATCAACGGCAAACATGAGATTGGTTTTTCTCCTACAAAACCACATTTCAGTACTAGTAAATCACAATACAAACTTGTTTTTCAAAGCCATTTAATTTTAGGGGGTAGTTATGTTTTAAAGCTGAACGCTTTTAATTTAGCATTCAGACTATTATAAAGGTGCCACCATGCTAATGAGCCAAAGCTTACAAGTTGATACAAGTGAAAACTGCTGATGCTTGCAAGCAAGGTGGCTATAGCACTTGATCTTGCAGTATCAGCAGGAACAAGAGTTAAAACAGATGCCACAGTTAATTTCATGGATCTTGGTGCCTTCAGGGAAGAAGTTGGGTTTTTCCTTCTCCATGAAGACTTTTATGTTTTATTTAGAGGATTTCTGACATGTCAAGTAGCCTGCATCTTGTATATAAAATTAAGATATCAAGAAAAAAAAAAAATTGTACTTTGTGAAGCAGATAAAAAGCAATACAGTTGGGTAATTATGATAATTGGAACCACAGCGTATCTATCTAATAGTTTTATTAATATATGTTTTCATAATGCTGATTCATCAAGAGTACACTAAAAATTCTATTTTTGTTTATTTACAGATACAAAATCTGCCCTCTTGGTAGTGAAAGTAGTGGAGATATAAAAATGTATCACCTGGCATAGATTAAGGTCATGCTGATACTAGTGCATATTTGTTTAACTTTTCTTATCAAGACTCTGAGTAAAGCTATAGTAACCTACATGAGGACTCAAAGCTAGCAGGACTGAGAAAATTGTAAAATGATAATTAGGCATGAACAATAAGGCTGGGTTTTTTTTAAGCAAGAGGAAGACGTTATTTTTCAAAGACAAACAATTAGAAGCCTGTAAGGATTGCCCTGGAGAGGAGGCACGTTGTTAAACTCTTGTCAGCATTGCATCATCTTTTCAAACTTTTAGAAATTATTACAGCTTGAAATTAGGAGGATAATCAGATGATGTGAACATGGCCTAAGTATCATCATACTTTCACTGCACATAGAAACATTTTCAGTGCATCAGTGAATACACAGTAGCCACGTAAACTGTTCCAAGTAGTGCCTCAAAACATTACACTAATCAAAAGAACAATGGTTCTCAATTGTGAAAGAGAGTTCAAACATTTATGCAAAGAAAGTAAAAGTGAAACAGTAACTCAATATTGTTCTTCTGTCTATATGCTCAGGAGAGGTGAGTAAGTTTTTTTAGTGAAAATTTGTACTTTTATGTGTAAGAACTGATTATATTTTAATTATTGGAAGAAAGAGGAAATTGTCTAACCAAGTAAGGACATGCTGATACCAAGTGAAATTCTTTTGTTGCATAGTAATTTATTAGCATATATGCTTAAAGTTAGCTTAAGTAGAAATTAATTTTCATGACAGAGGTCAGCTTCAGAAAATACATATTTAAATTTTTGCCCGAGATCCAACATGCATCTTTAAAAAAAAAAAAAAAAGGTACCCCCCCCCCTCAATTTAGAAAGTGACATCATATCACCAGGATGTAAACTCTGTAATTAGCACATTTTATTTCTGTCAATTTCAGTGTAGTAGCTATAGAAACATTACCAACAGCTGCCAAAGACAGACTTTTTAATCCCTGGCTTTTAAAGGACTTTGATATTTTGAAGAAAATATCAAAATTCCACCAGCTATTAAAACAGTCACTTCAGAAAACTGATACTGCAACTATTCAATAGGGACCATAGATAACACAGTTGAAGTTGTGAAGTAAACAGGAGATTAAACTACTAAAGATTCAATTACTGTTACTGAGAACTGGTTGCAAAAAGGGTATCACATGTTCTTTAAATACCACTGGGTTTACAACCTACTTGAAGACAACTCTGTGAAACTCACTGATCCAACATTCCTTCGCAACTACTGAACCATCATCAGTCCATTCTTGAGCTTCCTAAGGATCTCAAGTAGCTTCACTATCCAACAATCTCTGACATAATTACAGGAAAAATAACTCAGCAGTAGGTTATAGAACCTGTTAAAGCACCACATGCTTTACCTTCCAAAAATAAGCAGGAGGGGCTAATAAACTAGTTTAAAATAATTACCTGATAAAGTATTTTTCTAGCAGTTATCTCCCATTGATGAGCAATGAAACACTTAAATATAACTGCATGTTGACGGGATAAAAATAGTATCAGTAAAAAATATTACCATCACATCAGTAATTGAGACACAAACATAGCTGCATCCTGTTAGCTTATTCGAACATTGCATGAACAGAAAGATAATGCTGATCCAGATACTTAGCATACGATCTGCATCTCTTTGGTTATTTATTCTCAATAGAACTACTGCGACACACTTCTAAAGCCTTTAATGTATCATAAGATTGGCAAGGCCCCTTCATTTACATAATTAAGGCAATTATAGCCATTATAATTGAATGCAACACCATTTTAATGGTCTGGACTACATTTAAGCTTCCAGCTTTATAATCCATAAAAGCTGGTTGGCAGAGAGTAAAAGAAGATAATGAACATATCCTAAAAAAAAAAATGCTCTCATGACTATCTAAAATAGTTTAATAGAGTTTGTTGTGCTACACAGACTAAACTTTCCTAACAATTTGGGTGTTTTGGAGACTCTAGGACTGAAATTGTTCGTGAATTGTTTCATGACCTAGGTTAAAATTAATGATTATCAAACATAAAATTAAACAGCATTAATTCTCTTATTTCATCATAATGGCTTGTCTAACTCTTAAAATTGCAGCAGCACACACAAACCCACAGGATGATACATTGAAGATAACATTTTTGCCTCTAAAGACATATTTACCATCAGATTTTTTTTTTCCCTACTAAAAAACAAGGGGAAAGGAAATAAAGAAATCAACTGGGCTAATCAAAACTTTCATAATCAATGAATTTAAAGCAATCTCCTATGCAGAAGTCTTTTCCTTTGTGAAAAGTATATGAATAATTTGTAGTAGTAAGAAAACAACTCTGAGTGACTAGTTACTCATCTTGTATATATTGAGTCTTTACCTAAAAAGAACCAGAGTCTAAATGGCCCTGAGTGTCTGAACAGTCCCATAGAAATCAAGGATTAAAAAAAAGGCAATGCATCCTAAGTCTTAAGTGTCCATCCCATGTGTGTAAGCTCACTCTCACATACTGATTCGTAGTGAACCAGCTAGTTTTGCGTGAGATGAAGTTTGTGAAGTTCATCCTGAAATCGCTCCCTGTGCACAGGATGGACAAGGCCACCGAGGAATCCCAGCTGTGCTTGTGTCCTCAAACATGCACACCCATTCTCAAAGGCACAACTGGCACAGGACATACATGCCCTTGGTGTCCTGTGATAAAAATACTCACACAGTGAGCAGAGATGCAGCACTCACATTATTTCAGACACTTAGAAGTTAAAAACTTTATTATTCAGATACTTTTAGCACGGGGCCAGATCTTCCAGTTAAATGCCCATTTGCTGGTAACAGAAGAAACATGAGAAGCAACGTCTCAAAGCGCAGCCCACAGCAGGCTGGAACTGCTTTCCGCTGCCTTGACACCCAAGGAATTTTCCTTTTAAATGTAAATGTGGGGACCTGATATACCTGGATTTGACAAAGCTGTGTAGATTTGAGTATTCAAGGCTGCCAAAAGCAGCCATAAAAAAGTGGAAGAACTCGGAAATAACAAAGCAGCCCAAAGGAAAAGCAAAGAGGAAGAGGTTCTGGAGAAGACTGCTGTTGCAAAGACACTTGGAACTGTGAGCAAAGAGCTGTTTCCAGTGATAGGAATGTAATATTCCAGCTTTCCCTTTAGTGTTACAGCTCTTTGTAATATTGACAACAAGCACTTAGCTAACAATCCTTTCTAAGGATTTCGCTTAATCCTGGCAACAATAAGATGTTCTTTTTCACAGCATTCTTGAATATGTTCTGCAGTGCTATGGGGGTTATTTTTCATATACACAGCATAAACAGTTTCTTGCATTCTAGCCTTTTTTTATATAAACTATACTATTATGGAACGGACAGTCTCCCCTTAATCCTTCACTTCTTCCTTCTAACAGTCAGGTTCGATGGAATTTTAATTTCTTCTGCAATTATGACTTCATTGCAGAGAATTAAACAAATATAAATCACTGTTCAAACACAGGCTACCTTTTTTTTTTTTATTTTAACACTATCAGCTCCACTCTGTTTCCAATTCATAGTACACTTTTTACCAGAATGTCTCTGCCTCATTACTCTACTTGCATTTGTGGTAGCTCTTCTTTTCTGCAAGACATGTATTTCTATCGCTTGTTCCCAAATATTTTAACCCCTGTAAGAACAGACAGCAAAAGCAAAAATTTCTTTTCAGCCAAAAGATTATCTATAAATTACTGTCCTGGTTTCAGCTGGGATAGAGTTAATTGTCTCCCTAGTAGCTGGTACAGTGCTATGGTTTTGAGTTAGGTATGAGAAGAATGTTGATAACACACTGATGTTTTCAGTTGTTGCTAAGTAGCATTTAGTCTAAAGTCAAGGATTTTTCAGCTTCTCAAGCCCAGCCAGCAAGAAGGCTGGAGGGGCACAAGAAGTTGGGAGGGGATACAGCCAGGGCAGCTGACCCAAACTGGCCAACAGGGTATTCCATACCATGTGACGTCACATCAAGTATATAAACTGGGAGGAGTGGGGGCGCGGGGATTGCTGCTCGGGGACTAACAGGGCATCGGTTAGCAGCTGGTGAGCAATTGCACTGTGCATCATTTGTATATTCCAATCCTTTTATTATTACTGGTGTCATTTTATTAGTGCTACCATTATCATTATTAGTTTCTTCTTTTCTGTTCTATTAAACTGTTCTTACCTCAACCCACAAGTTTTAATTTTCCCGATTTTCTCCCCCTGTCCCACTGGGCTGAGGGAGAGAAGTGAGTGAGCGGCTGAGTGGTGCTTAGTTGCTGGCTGGGGTTAAACCATGACAATGACTAACCAATTCTAGTTATCTTTTTGAACTACAAAGCTGCTTAAAACAAAATGAACACACCTTGTTCCATGCAAGAGAAGTTTGAAATTACAGGAGAAACTCATGCATTTGAAGCAAAAATGCAAATGGAGCCACCTCTACAGCCTAACAATAGGTTACCCAGCTACACCTCCATTTCCCCCCCTTCAAACACAGCCACAGGCCCTTCATATTTCCCACGTTTTACCATTTAGTCTCAACCATCTAACTAAACTATGGGGTCTTCAAAGCTTCCCATTTGCCAAGTTCAGGTGTGCTTTTCCACATCACACATGGACAAGACCTGGAAAGAAGCCTATATTCCTCATTTCCAACCTTTCCCTGGGTTCCAGGGGAAGGACGCCTGGGTACGTGGTGTGCCCTGGCTAAGCCCCAGGCTAGATGACAAGGGGACCAGGGGATAGTGAGCATGCAGGTCAGATACACCTTCTCATTCCAAACACATTCTCTGTCATTCTACACCACATTAGATTGCTTTACTAATCACACTACATTAGATTACTACTAATTATGATGGAGAAGTCTCTTTTTAGAAAGTCTTAACATGGAGTTTGATTAATGAAAGAAGAGACTGTTGATAATTTTACTTGGCTTAGCATCGCTCAAGCAAAAAAAAATATATTCTGTTTAAGAATCTAAAAGAGATTAATGAAGAAAATTTATCTTAACATTGATGTAATAAACAATAAAATTGGCTCCATTAAGTTTCAGTTATTACACAAACACAGTAATGAATATGAAATAAATGTCTTTTACAAATAAAATAATACAGTATCTTTCTGCGAGCAAATTCCCTTTCTATCGTATCATAGATATGGAAATAATTTACAGATACAAATGAATTCTTGCTAAGATTATTAGTCTGCTATCTTAGAAAAAAACTAACATTTATAAAGATACTAAAGCAATAAAATCTGATTAAACAATAGTACTTCCTATTAAAAATCAAGTAAAAAATGGTATATAATTCACCTTATATACAACAGAGAGAAAAGAAGACATTCTTAATGAATTAGCCTGACCAAATTTCAAAGCATAAATATCTACAATGCATCAATTTTCACTTTACCTTCAAAAAGCTTGTATTTATATATAATGTATACTTACAGCTTGACTTTACTGTAAATGTATATAATGAATTAAACAAAGTGAAAAACAATATTTTAGCTTGCATGCCTGGACAAATATAGGTCTAAGATGAACAGCTTTGAGATTTAAAAGTGAATACTATGTATTATAGTATAAAAAGCAATAAAGCCAAAGTGGACTTTTACTGCTAAGTCAATACCCTCTAAAGAACTAAAATGGATATACAGTAATACATTTTAGTTTTGCAGTGTCTTTAAAATTACAAAATGTTTTAGAAACATTAGTAAAGCAGAGTTCAGAAACATTAGCACTCACATGGCAACTCCAGGATAAGAGGGGGATCAGGCCCAGTCAGCATGGGTTTACGAAAGGCAGGTCCTGCTTGACCAACCTGATCTCCTTCTATGACCAGGTGACCCGCCTAGCGGATGAGGGAAAGGCTGTCGATGTTATTTTCCTAGACTTCAGCAAGGCCTTTGACACTGTCTCTCATGGCATACTCCTGGAGAAGCTGGCGTCTCATGGCCTGGATAAGTGCACTATTCACTGGGTGAAAAACTGGCTGGATGGCCGAGCCCAGAGGGTCGTGGTGAATGGGGTGAAATCCAGTTGGCGGCGGGTCACGAGTGGTGTTCCCCAGGGCTCGGTGTTGGGCCCTGTTCTGTTTAATATCTTTATTGATGATTTGGCTGAGGGGATTGAGTGCACCCTCAGCAAGTTTGCAGACGACACCAAGTTGGGAGGCAGGGTCGATCTGCTTGAGGGTAGGGAGGCTCTACAAAGAGATCTGGACAGGCTGGATCGATGGGCTGAGGCCAATTGTATGAAGTTCAACAAGGCCAAGTGCCGGGTCCTGCACTTCGGTCACGGCAACCCCATGCAGCGCTACAGGCTTGGGGAAGAGTGGCTGGAAAGCTGCCCGGCAGAGAAAGACCTGGGGGTGCTGGTTGACAGCCGGCTGGATATGAGCCAGCAGTGTGCCCAGGTGGCCAAGAAGGCCAATGGCATCCTGGCCTGTATCAGAAACAGTGTGGCCAGCAGGAACAGGGAGGTGGTTGTTCCCCTGTACTGGGCACTGGTGAGGCCGCACCTCAAGTACTGTGTTCAGTTTTGGGCCCCTCACTACAGGAAAGACATTGAGCTGCTTGAGCATGTCCAGAGAAGGGCAACCAAGTTGGTGAGGGGCCTGGAGCACAAGTCTTATGAGGTGCGGCTGAGGGATCTGGGGTTGTTCAGTCTAGAAAAGAGGAGGCTGAGGGGAGACCTTATCGCTCTCTACAACTACCTGAAGGGGGGTTGTAGTGAGGTGGGTGTTGGTCTCTTCTGTCAGGTGTCTGGAGATAGGACAAGAGGAAATGGCCTCAAGTTGAGGCAAGGGAGATTTAGGTTGGATATTAGGAAGAATTTTTTTACTGAGAGGGTTGTCAAACATTGGAATGGGCTGCCCAGGGAAGTGGTTGAGTCACCATCCGTGGAGATATTAAAAAAGCGAGTGGACAGGGTACTCCAGGGCATGGTTTAGGGGGCATGGATGATGGTTGGACTCGATGATCTTGAAGGTCTTTTCCAACCCAAATGATTCTATGATTCTATTCTATGATTCTATTAGTAGAGTAAGAAAGCTTACCTACAGATAATGTCTTTTCCTCTGACAAGGAAACTGAGTCACAGTGTTAGAACCTATTTACAGTTAAATTAATGGGAAGATTCACATTGATGCCAGTAGTAAAGGCAAGAGTAGAAATACTAGCCTAGATCTGATTTTTGTGGTCAGCCCACAGTGACATCAATCTCAAACAGTACATGCCAAAACAGACGAGACAAATTCCTGGTTTTGAGTGCTTCCACTGATAGTTGTACACTTGTATTTCAGGGTTCATCTAAAGACTACTTTGAGAAAAATCAGCAAAATTTTCTAATGAAAATTAAGCAACTAAAAAAGTACAGAGGTTTTCATTTAATGTTGCATTCTATAGAACTGCAGTAGCAATTACATAACAAAATATTTTACTGAATCATAAATACATGGCTAAGAAAAACAGTAGAAAGCTGACAATTACCTAATACAAATTTAACTCACATATATAAAATGTTGCTACTGTCTATACTCCCAAACTGCTGAGACTGCCTCCTTCCATTTACTATGCATATTATTCAGAGAAAGTTAATAACTGAGAGTTGTTTCTCCATGACGAAAACCAGCATACTTCTCTTTATATTTCTTTTTATAGGGTAGTCAGTTATTTTGTGTAACAAGCATGGCAGCGTAAAATTAGATGCTATAATTAGATCTTTTGGGAAATATTTTAAAACATATTAACATATTTGCAAATAACCCCCAAACAGCACTATAACATAACAGTCATTTTCTCTGGTTTGTTATTTTTGTCTTACTTGAGGTTTGAAAGTTCAGTTTTATCCTTGACCACACAGCATGAACTCCTTCATCTTATAGATGGGAATTTTGCTCATTGTGTCATATAAATGACTTCTCCTGGCTACCCCATAACTGATCACTGATAGTATTAGGCCTAATTAGTCTAGTATATGTTGTTTTGGATACAGATTTTATTCTATTGATGTCCTGGAGTTAATCTTGCAGAAGAGAAAAGGGGAATTACACAATAGTACTATATGTCCTTGAAAGGTACTAATACAAAGTAGAGATTAAGGAGTTAACACAAATGTTATTTTTGGCCCTAAATCTCTTTATTTGTGAAGTCTGGAAACAATTCAGTGTTCTCTTTGAATACAAACAAAACAAAAGCTGTTTTTTGGCATCTATACCTGTACTATATGAAGAGTGGCTGAGGTCATGTATTGAGAAGATGCTGCTATGTAAATAAAATAAGAGGATTTGGGAGAGTGCTGTTTTGCTATTTGTTTAAAAAGAGTCCCTATATTTGTTTTTCAAGCACTGATGCACATGGAATGAAACAGAATCCACAGTGTCTTTAATCCTACTGTTACTTATCCTCATCTCTCCGTAGCAATTAACAATTTGGCAGTATTCAGTATAAAATAGGATGCAGCTGAGAGAGCACCTATGTTCTCTGATTAAAGTCTTTCATATATGCTAACTAAAATACTTTCAGCATGTAATGTTGCCTTTTCGCTTCCTCTGGCAAAAGCTTAGACTCAAAGAGTATGACATTTAAAGCAGCTTCCTACGTTACCTATATAGTCCTCCTCAGATGATCAGATAAAGAGCCTTTTTTTTTCCCAAGAACATAAGTCTACCTCTCTTATTTTAGTGAAAATATCAAGTGAGCTGTTACCACAGGATTTATTAGAAATTAACTAAAACAATTGTTGAGAGCAAATTCTTCTATTTCAGGAGCCAATCAAAATGGGTATTTAGTATTTTACCCACAAGGTTATAGCTTTTTCCATCTAAAATGCAGGACCCTCAACTGATTCTGAGGTTTTGGGTATGGCTGCATGTCCCAGCTGCATCCTGACTCTATGTCAGGGCAGAATCCCAACCCTGTTTCAATGAAGAAGATATCCAAAGACATAATCCAGGAGGATGCTGTAGCACACATCAGCCTAATCTTTGAAACAGACTGAGAGACCAGGATCCTAGGCATATCATGGCACACATTTATCACAGTATAAATGTAGCTCAACAGGGACATAAAACATAGGCACTCTGTCAAGCTTTTTGGATTTAAAGATAGTTAAACTTTCCCAATGCATGCGCTCTAGAATAGAACAAATTCAAGCCTACTGACAATGGATGCTTTTCTTAGATACCTTTGGAAGGTCTTTGACCACAGAGTTGTGAGCCATACACTCATCTGCTGTCCTGGCATTCTAAACATGTTTAGTGAGGATCTTCCTGTAAGTGCAGAAATCCCATGTATGTCTTCATTGAGCATATTCCTTTAGTCTGACATACCCAGTGGGATTTTGTCATCTACATTGCCAAATGTCTCATATTAGGGTGCTGTGACAATGAAGAAGAGACATACCCAGGTATTTGGTCCAGGCAGGAAAAAAACTCAAACATAACAGTCCAGCAACACCATCTTGTTGTGTCTGGAAGGTTTTAATTATTATTAATATCTTATACTTTTTAAATTACTATTTAGTTGATAAGCCTCTATATAACCTATATAACAAGTAAAGGAAAAACAGAAGGAAATGTCTACAATGATGCAATGAGTGCAGTATCACTTAAGGCAGAGCAAATAATCTCCTTCTATCTCAGTTTCTGAATGGACGTGAAACAATTTTATTTCAGAGACTGACATATTCCTTCCTCTGCATCATTCTGCAGCTTTTGAGAGACGTTAAATGCTATAGCTGATCACAGAGAAGGCTGTTGTCTGGACCTCCCTTTTTATTTTCTGGAGGGTGGGGTATAGAACTCCTCAGTCCACCAACCTCTACTTTCCTAAGAAATACTTACCAATCCAATATCATTAATTTTCCATATCTCAACTAGTAATATAAGTACAATGCTAGTAAAAAAGAAAACCAAGGAAATATTAAGACTGGAAACAAGGCAAATTTCATACAGAAAGAGATTATAGATGAATCCAAATCCTGTCTCATGACAGTCTACAACAGACAACATGGGTCTTGACCTATACCATGAGAATTAAATAACAGTACAAAATGACTTCCACTTGTCCATCTTTTTGTTCTTGTAATGTCTTGAACTGGTATTTTTCGGTTGTTAAAAACTCTGAGGATTTTGCTGTTGGCGTTCATTCCTCCTTCTGAATTAACAAAACCTCTTAATAACCCTGGCCTTCTAGACCCTGCAAGATACAAACTAAGAAGCACATGTACTTGGCAAACTAAAGCAAATGAATTTTTAATGCCTGCCAGGCCTAAACGTGAAAACATACAAACAAGTGAAGACATTTCATCCATTTAATGTAAAAATAAATTGCTTGGTAATCATGTAATATATTGATTTTCCCTCTTATTCTTATCTTCCTTCTAACTACATCTTGAGCCATGAACATCAAAAATCAAATTCTGACTTTATTTGGTGAGGCACGTACTCAAGTGTTCACACCTAGTAAGCTTTTAATTAAGCCTTCTGGTATATAATTTTCTTTCTAGTAGATCCTAAAGGATATTCAGGATTATTTTCCCACCTTATTATATAAAGGTACTTATTAAACTTTTGTAGAAATTAACAGAAGACTACAGTTAGTAGGAGATGGTAATATGGTGTAAGACTAAACAGTGGGTCAGACACATTTTCAGAGTAATTTCATTATAAATAGAATGGCCAAAGTCACTGAACAAAGCTGAACTATCCTCAAAGTAGAAAGGTTTGTGTAACCTTTCATTCATGCCGAAAGAGAGAGAAGAAAAATGGAACTTTCCGTTATACATCTAGAGATTTTTGTTAAAAACATATTGCTAAGCATATCTTTATTCATTAAAGGTTTTAATCACAACTTTTGAATTATATCACATATAATGCAAGGAATGAAGCAACATCTGCTATCTCCTGAATAAGGACCATTTCAATATATACTCAAAAAATATAAAATGTAACAGGTTTCAAGTCAATACGTCATGCTCAGTAAATGGATTGTAAACACTTATTTGAGAATATGAGTACACTGCTATAGATACGTTTTACGTTTTGTCAAAAATTCAAAATAGCAAAAGCAACACTAAATAAACTAAAAAGCAAGACAATACTTCTGGGATCATGCCAAGGTATCAATGAGTTTGTTAGGCAATTGCAACGGTCATTAATGATGCTCATTAATATCAAAAGAAGCTCTTGCGCCTGAGAAAAGTATTTTGAACATATAAACCTGCAAAATAAAACATCATTGTGTGAAGCAGAAAGTTCACTTGTGACTACAGTTCATTCAACTTTTTATTCTTGCTGTTTTCCACCCATTATTAACTATTTAGATTACAAAATTAAATATTTCTTTTTTCTAACAGGATAGTAAAATTCCTGTACCAAAGCCTTGAAATCAGTTAAGAACACGAAAGAACTCTCCCACAACCTCACTCCTTCAATAACATTTTAAAACTTAAATTTTTATTTTCTTTGAAGAATGTTGGCAATGTGTACTTATGTTACACAAATTTGTCCATTTGGGTGTCTATTCAAAGGTTTCAAATCAATTCACTACAAATCAAACATGAATCAGTACTGGACTAGAAAACTGGAGATGAAACTGCAATAAAATTTAATATTACTTAAATATTGACTGGGAAAAGACACAGCTGAAAAAAAGAATAAGTTAAAATTAGCAAAAAGTGCCAAATGACAGAAGAGCACTCAATAAAACGATTTTTGTTCTAAAACCCGCACTTTTTTAAGGAAACAAATTACATTAAGTAAAATGAAAATCTGTTAATGAGACAAGAAAACATTCCAATAGAAAAGCCTTATCTCCTTCACCTCTACTTCTCTATTATTAAGTCACCTAATTTTTCCTGAAGAAATTTTGCTGTCAGTATTGTAATCTCAGGTTGGCTGAAAAGAAACATGATTTAAATAAAGTCAAAATAGCCAACTGCCAAAAGCTTTGCAATACACTTTAAATTACTGAAAGAGTAGATGTAGGTTGGTGAATTGCACATTACTAAATAAATGTAACAAAACTCTAAATAAATGTGCTATTGCAGTAGATGAAAAAAATAGTTTAAAATAAGTCTGTGCGTGCATCTGTGAATGTCTAAAATTGAACTTTTGAACCCTCAAGCACAAGGCTGCTACTTGCTAGCTGCAATTGGTATGAACTGGTGTAAATTTTGATAAAACAGAGATGGCATTTCCTGAATCCTCTATTAAATAAAGAGACATGGGACAGAACTAACAATTAGGAGGCTGATCACACACTGTGCCTCTGCACATGAGACTGTTTGGATTGGGAAAATGTGGGCAGGGGTGGTGGGGATAGTAGGGACTGAAAGCGTGTGTCCTGGAAGAAGAATGGCTTCCCAGAAAGAGGAAGGGGGCCCTGAAAGAAGACAGTTAAGATCCTGGCTGGTGGAAAGATGCTGGAAGTGAGGAGATCAGCGAGATGCATTGAGACGAACGCTGCGGGACACCATGGCCAGTAACACCTGATAGGTAACTGCATGCAGCTGCATAGCAGAAACCAACATGATTTTCTGCCTGACTGTTCCAGGTCAGCAGTGACCTCCCTGCTTGGAAGGTAAGCTGAGATCTAGTGAAGGCAGCACTGGGTGGGAGGGTGAGAGATGAAATGAAGTTGAGTACAAGCTCTAATTGCATCAGTTCTTAAACAAATTCCAGTATTCAGATGCACTACAGGTTCTTGTTTACTGTCTTGCCTGTGATAGATACAGAATAGACTAAATGCCATTGTAGATGGTAGGTGTACATGTTCCTATTCACTTTAGATAGCTGAATATGGAAGCTAAACATGCTTCATACCCAAAAGAGAAACAGAAAAAGGATTGATCTGGTGCTTGTTTCCTGGGCAGTTGGGGATGGGTGGGAGGAAGGGTGATCTGAAATGCCAGAAGGTAAAGCAGACAAGGTGTGCAGAGGTAAGCATTAAAGGTTAACAGGACTTTTTGTAAAAATGAGTGCAACTTCTGCATTTACCCCATTGACTGGTCTCATCTCCTTATCCCAGTGACACAGTTGGTAAGCCTACATTTTGCATCATGTATATTTGTTCTTATCCATCAGACTGAAAAGCAGGACTAGCAAAAACATTGTCCTCCACAACAGGCAAGGGACAGGGCTCAGTATGTCTCGGAGCAAAAGGATTGTTTTGGGCAAAAAATGGTGCCCAGACACTGCCAAAGGGACAGAATTCTCCCCAGTCTTGTAAAATGTGCAGTGCACAGAAGCCTTCCTAGTTTCTGGTTCCACATAACCACTGGAAAAAAGACTCAGAGGAGCTTAGGAAAATAAACACCTGCAGACTCCAGCTCAGTGAAATCCCTACATTCACAACTGTGCAAGCCAGTATGACCTGGATACCCCAAATCCTGGCACATACTTGAAAAGGAGATTAGGGTGAAAACAGGACATGAGGCAATGGCTACACCTGGAAAATAAGACAGGCTCCTATAAGTGCTTCCTCACTTGTCTCTTAATTAACACCTCTGTCTATAGTGGTGGTGCCTCCCATTCATTCTGGTTTACCTTTCTTTCTCATTCTGCTTCTACACAACTCCCTAAGCCACCTCTTTCTTCCATACTGCTCATCTTCATTGATTTCTAACTTTGTGTGACCCTTTCCTCTAACAGTACCTCAAGTGCTCTTCAGATTTTCCCTCTCTTTTTATGGCAGTACACTAAGTTTGTTTTTCTCTTCTTTCTCTTTTCTAAAAATTACTTGAGCACCTGCTGTAGTTTATATGATACCCATTGCTTTCTCTAAACTAAAACCAAAACAGAAATATGACAAGGAAAGATCTTTATTTTATTGTGTCCTTTTTTGCTTGTTTGTTTTGTTTTGTTACCAACTTATATATTTAGTTCTAGATCAAATTCTTAGCCCTTTCATTTTTGGATTCAAGCTAACAGCCCCTGCACGTCGGTCAGGTTCAATGTTACAGAGTGTATCACTAAAATGAGCCAGCTTTCACAAAATCTAGGCAGCCTGCACCTGCCCCATGCATTCATCAGAGAGAGAGATTAGATAACCTTCAGAGTTTACTTCCAACTAAGAGTTTCCTATGATTTTACAATCAGGTCCACATACATTTTAAAAGGCAAATCTGTCTTTCTGAATAGTGGTTTAATTTTGCTTCCCAAAGGAGTGTGGAGTTGCACAACAAAACTATTTTGGGAAAGTTCATAGACATACTTTCCTCCCTAGATACACCAAAAATTCAGTAGAATTTGTCAATCTGAAGAAATGAAAAACTGTCTTTGGGGATGTATTTTAGGAAACACTCACTCACTAATCTTACTTTGCCTCTTTAGGTTCGTCAAGTTTCTAAGCAACTGACATGTGCGTATACAGCTTAGAACACTTAATGGAGTTCCATTTAAAGAAAATAATTGTATTCTTACAACAAAAGTTCTTATAACAAAAGTTGTAACAAATTTTGTATTCTGTTACAATAATGGCTGGAATTTCAGTAATGATACTCAGCTCACTTTCATATTTCTCATGTCTCCTGGCCTTTGGCCTTGTAAAGAAATTATATTCAAATTTCAATGTTGCAGTAAAATGTAGCAGTTGGAAAAGCCCTGTATTTTGCTTGCCCTGACAATCTGTCAGGACAGGATTAGTGTTAATTCCCATAATCATATAGGATCTTTTTTCTTTTTCTTTTACATAACTAAGCACAAGTAATCTTGATCCCTTGGCAGTATAAATCTTCAAGAGTTCATTCCTAGGAGTTTATTCGTAATTAAGAACTATTCCATTTCCTTGAAGCCAATAACATTTGCCTATAGATCGTTTTCAGTGTTTAAGTACAGGAGTACTAAAAATAGAAATAGTGTGCTTGAAAGAACACAGACAAAGACAAAACCAACTGCATCAGGTGAAACAGCTTCCAGCAGAGAAAATGCTAATTTTTTTTTTTTTTTGTAAAAACTGAGGGCAATGATACTATATTAAAAAACTAACACTGGAGAATAGTAGGTCTGCTACTCACACAGAGATGCTTCTTGGATCATTATCTTAATTTCACTTCATGCCCACTGTTAAGCAAATATCCCCACATCTATGCTGGAGATGCAGAAAATGTTGCTAGTGAAAACTGCAGCTGCATTAATGCTATACTATATGTCTTATCAAAGGGGCCACACTAACCATATAAGGCTGGGTCTTCCGGTGTTTTTCATTGGGACTGGCAATGTGACCAGATGACAGATTTATGTATTTATTTACAGTTACTACATGAAATTGTAAATTAATGCTTTAAAAATACCTCAAGGCTGTATCTTTTTGCAGAGGGGTTATAGCATAGACAATATTTAATTACACATATTCAATCAATATTTAACTACACCATCAGTGGTATTGCTGAAGACCAAAAAACTGACCTAAAGGAGTGTTTCAGAGAAGTTTTATAATGACTTGTATGTGTGCACACAGGTCCATGTTTGCAGTGGTCTTCTCTATTCATTGTTAAATGAACATTAATTCATTTTTTAAAGTAGGAAAAAAAATACTTTTGGCAGTAGCTACAGCTTATCATGGAAACAATAAGATCCTCTTGTACAATAAATTTGGAATAGAGCATCAAACCATAATGGATTACCAACGTTAACATAATCCAGGAATGTAAAGATGGTTTCTTTTATCATTATAAGGTTGCTACAGGAAAAAAAAAAACTTCAAAAACAAATTTTGGTGTATTTCCAATGAGGATACATTGCATAAGATTTTAGATTACTCATCAAAAGGGTGACTATACAGAAAGAAGAAAAAAATACATCTAACAGAGATCAGTCTAAAGAAATACAAAAATGCAGACCTCCAGTCATGCTGTTTTCAGCAAATTCAGGTCCATGGTGGCCTAAAACCTCATGCTATGATGGCTCTCTATTCAGGAGTACCAAAGATGGTATCCTGTCTTGTTTAACAACAACCTTCCAAAGTCACCTGGGAGTCACTGAAATACAAATACACTTAGTCACAAATTTTTTTCTCCAGTTGCACCAATGGCTAAGAAGCATTGCAAAGCAACTGCATTTTCCAGCAGCCTAATCTCATGCATGGTCCAAAAGGAAGCTGATTTATTCCTATCACTTTTCAAACAAAGAACTCACTTTTGTATGACAGCCTTTACTAATAGTTCCATAGTTTAAGTGCATCTGCTTGCTCCTATGAGCAGTAACAAGGACTTTTAAGTTTCCTTTTTTCTATCACACTTCATTTTCTTGAATATTCAACTGAAAACACTGAGGAGCAAGGAATGAATTTTTCTTTGTCTCGAGTACAGCCATAAGCATCTTGAGGAGTATTAAAGAGTAAAAAAAGAACAACAATAACTCATACTACAATAGCTGCATTTGAAAAATACAGTGGTATTTTACTGTAGGCACAATTTCAAAACCTACAGCAAAGAAAACAACCTTGAATAAAATAAAATAATGCTGGTTTTATTCAAGAATAATCACTGTTTGTGATCACTGTACTCTTCTGTGAGCAAAATCTTATTTCCTTCTAGAAACGAGCTGTTAAAAATATCATACAAATTACCATCACTCACCTCTCCTATCATTTCTGCCTGCATTTGTGGATTTGTCGGAAGGGCAAGGGCAACGTCCTTCGCATTTCACTGAGATTTGTTTTCCTGAGACACAGGCTTGATAGTCTAATTTGCACTGTAAGGAAAGAGAATGACTATCATTAATATAAACACCTTTTATAATAAAAATCATAGCTCTTTAAGTACTTTGAAGCAATCTTTCACGAAGTGCTTAAACCTTTGCAGACATAGGTGCTAGGAAAAAATTTCTGCAGTATATGCTACCTTTGTACTAAGAATTAGATTAGATAAAGATAAAAAGTTTTTGTTCCCTAACCTGGCTACAGTTTCAGACTCAATTCAAGCATGAATGCACTTGTGGTGTTAGACTGATTTGAATATGCATACTAAATCGAAGTAGACTGCATTGGTTTTATTTGTATTATATGAGCAAATAAAGAAAACAACAATATTCATTACTGATAGGAAGCGATTAACAGTGAATTATAGAATTTATCACTTAATTTCTACCTTTAAGATGACAATATTGTAGTAAAAAGCAATAACAAATAAAATTGAAAGCTGTGCCTGTGCCTGATGCAATTCTGCACAGTGACAGTCTTTTCTGATATAGAAACAGATTAATTTTTATGGTTCTGATCTGTATACTTACAGATCCAATTGAGAAACCATACAAAAATTAACTAAATCTAACCAGGAAATGGAATCGTTGTTTCAAGCATATAAAAATAACATAGTTAAAGACCACATACATGGAAAATAACCCTATTGTAAACATTGTCACTCTTACTGAGAAGTTGAACTTTTATTCTAAAAGGAAAGTTCTTGACATACAGATCTTTCTGCAGGACATTTTGCCAATGTAATATCAGGAAAAACACAAACCAAAACAAAGGAAAAAAAAAGAAGTTAAGTATTTACAAAGAGCTTTTTAGGAAAAGGAGGAAAAAGAAAAGGAAAGGAGGAAGATGGCTATGGATAACACTTCATTTAAACAAAGGATGGAAGATGTCTCATTAGTCAGGTAAGAGATATATAACTTAAAAGTGTAGGAGTCAGAAAACTACTTCAAGTAACAAATAAAAATATGAAGTGTTTTCTATGCATCACAACACTTCAGAAGAACAATCTCACCAGAATTTGTGCCTTATATTCCCTGACACATCTTCTGTTTGGATATTTAACTTCAGTTTAATGCAATTCCATTATACAATTACCAGGATTTCTGGCAAACCCTAAAGTTGAAGTTTCTCTCTCCCTCCTAAAAATGAGTAAGGGGTGGGAGAACTGTAGCTATGTAAGAATAAAGGAGCCTCCTGAAAGACTGCACTTGAGGTTTCCACTAGTATGCAGATATAAGCACTGTGAATTTACAGAACTTTATTAACCTTTTGTGCAGTCAGACTTATAACCCTGTCACACTGTCATGCAGTTCTCTACCCAGCACAAGCTGAACTCAATCACTGTATTGGAATACCTTTTTGCACCACTGCCAATACCAAAAAGAAGACATATTAGAAGCAAGAGAAAAGAATACGTCAATTTTTGTGTATTTACATAAAATCATCATTATAGTTCAGTTCTGAATGCACTATCTTTTGCCAAAAAGGCATGGTTAAAGGACAATGAGACTAAAAGAATCTTCTGACAAAAAAGAACAACAGATCAACTCCAATTGAAAGCTATACGAATAGTATTAGTGTCTCATAAAGGACCAGAAAATTGAAGCAAAGCAAACAGCTCTGCCTATGTTGACCATGAAACAACTGAATACCTTTTGTATCCCTGGACAATTATCCTGGCTGTACAGGAGACTGCCTTCATTACCCATGATGCCCACCAGACCTCTTTCCAGACAGTGCATGACCTAATCCATATATTAATAGTTGAAACAATCTTCAGAGTTAGTAGAATGGATCATAGCCCAAATTTAATACGTGCTTCTGTGGAAAAGAGGTATCTTCTCTTTTGTAAGATCGGAGAACTTTTATTGTTCAATCTTAGTAGCTTAAAGAGTCAAACCTACAAATACCTGCGCTTTAGGTTTTGATTACTTCCTCTTGGTGACTGAATTTACTGAGATCACCACTTAAAACTGACATACAAACCCATTTCAGGTTTGTTTTACTGAGAATCAGAATATGAAGAGTGGAAAACAGAGGAATGCTTTTTTATTTTTTGAAGATTTCTTTAATCCTTTCCTTGAGAGATTATTTTTTACAGACTCCAGTGCTTCTATTTTGTTTCACTTGAATGTTGAAGAAACTAGTAAATACTTCAAAGCTGCTCCTGCTAACATAATTAGTTGTGAGTTTAGTCCTTTTGATTTATTTTTCTTTAAAGTTGTCTACACAGTCCTATTTGCAAACACCACTGCCCTTTTAAATGTTAAGAAAAATTTAATGCCCGACACCTGCCACCGGCACTGATACCTGAGTTAGTGAGTTCAAGATCAGCACATAACACTTCCAAATCAGTACTCCATTCACAGGTATGCTAGAATTTTACACTCACTGAACTCATTTTATGGACAGGCAGGCAGCAGAGAGAGATTCCTTGTCTCCAGAAACAAAGCAAAATCATGGTGCTTGCCTAAGTCAGAAATGAATCAATAGGCTGTTCTGACAATTTCATATCAGCAGCTAATGACACCAGGAATATAACTCTTCTTCAAACCTCCTGTCCTTGTTCCCCAAATAAACAATGCACTGGGATATTGCAAAGGCAGCTCAGCTAAATAAAGGCAGGTCAGAGTTCCCTCAACGTTACTCTCAAACTAGCAGAAGAGGCAAGCAACATACCTGAAAAACTCCATAGAAAAAGAAATCTGTGGCATACAGAATATGAGGACACGATAAGAAGTAGTGGTACAAAGGAGAGGTAGTGTTGGGAACAGTGATGAAATAATTTGTTTTGTGGGTAAAATATCTGAATAGTTTAAACAGCAGAAAAACACAAGAACTATTATGTGATGTATAGCAACAAAATAATTCCAATTTATTTGGCTTTATTAGTGACTTTTCTATATGGGGAAAATATGTCATGAAATTTTCAAGAAACTCATCTCTTGGATTTCACAACATTCCTTATTTATATTGGTTTTATAAACTGTTAACCGCTTGTGCTACTTTCATCACAATCCCTTATATGCATGCAAAAATACCATTTTCCTTCTGAATATATCTAGCTTTTTATCTTCTGATCTTGATTCCCCTTTCCTTTTAGCATGTCATTTTTCTACACTGGAGTTTCACCATGTCTCATTTGTATGTTTGATTCTAAGGATGCTTCAGCTGTTTGAATTTTCACACATTTTGTTTCAAGACAGAAGAACAGGTATTTCTGACTTCAGAGCAATATGCTGCACAGTGCTTCAAAAAAAAAAAATCATTTCAATACAGACAAAGAATATGTACCATGTCACGGTCTCTTGGCAAGATATTTCAGGATGAAAAATTCCTCATTTCTGTACTGTCAAGTGTCCCATAGAAAAACGCAATTTATTTACTCATATTCCGCCTGTTTGAAAAACTGTTGAGTCTTAAATGGACTCAAACATTCTTCAACATTTGCCCAAAGTAGTTGTTTAGTGAACTAGAGACAAGCAATTAAACATCAAAGAACATCAAAGAATATATGACATCTTTAGACATGACTCATGCAGCTTTACTGTTATTACAGTAAAGATGAGAATAGTTATATTTCTGGAACAACTACCACAGTGTATGTTATTTTGAAATTCATGAGCTCTGCTCTTACAACTACTGTTATAGAGTTGGAAAGATTAAATGACAGTAATATATTTCATTAAGGTCTGCTACCTTCCATTCCAAAGTAGCTATCTGTCAAAGGCTGCCAAGATACGTATATACATATATACATATGTACATATATACATATATATATAAAGAGCCTAGTTTTGCCCCAAAATGGAAAAAAACCACCTACTTTTCCATGGCGAAATAATGAAAAAATGAAAATACAAGGTAAAAAACTTATTATTTTTGTGTGCATTTGATGGGCATGAATACAAGGACAGGATAGATTTTATTTGTTACATTAAGTTCCAAACAATTCCAACTTCCCTTGTGTTTGTAAACCAAGTTCCAGGTAAATATCATACATTTCCATATATATGTTTACCTTTAGAAAACCCCCAAATCACCCCCCTGTGACCAACTGACCCAGTTTTTCAAGTGTGAATGACAGTATGCATGTCATTAATACATGGGGAGGACGCTGATAAAAATCTGTGACTTGGGAAAACTCTTTGATGACTTCAAATACACAGGAAACCTCTACAGAAAGGAGTAATATGTCAGCATGAGCATCACATATACAGAGGTAAAATCTCTATGTTGAGCGAAAAAGAATATTCAGAGAATATTTATATAGTCTAGAATTTTTCAAATTAGTTGAATTTGATATTTACATCCTTGAACACTTGAACTGGCCGAGCAAATTTACAGCCATTGAGAATTTATGAAGGACAGAGGATGTACTATTAGACTGGAAATTAATGAAAGATGAAGAATATAAATAAGGAAGGAAAAGATGGTCTCAGGGATTATAGAAAAAAACAGCTTTTAAGTTTGATTTCTGGGCACCTAGAAGAAGAAAGGAGAGGGACCATGATATAGGGTTTTATCAGGCAAACCATAATAGATCTAGTTTCATTCTATGGAATAAATTCTAGAAAACAGAGACATATTAGATTGCAAGTACCTTGATTTTACCAAGGCTTGTCACACACTTTTACATTGCAACCTGGTAAGCCATACTGGGAAGTATGCCATTTGTGTGCTCATACTGTAAGATGAGTACAAAACTGGTTGAAAGTGATCCTCAGAGAGTAGCAATCAATGGACCACTGTTAAAATAGAAGGCTGCACTGAGTGGACTTTTGCAAGGGTAAGTCACAACCCTCGAACTATTCTGTCTTTTTATTAATGGCTTGGAAGATGAAATAAAAGATATCCTATTAAACATGAAAGAGGCTGGAATAACTTTAGAAGACAGGACTACAATAAAAATACTCATATTATTGAAATAGGCTAAAAATATAATGTAATTCAATACAGAAAACTGCAAAGTTCTACTCTTAGGTAGACATAATAATCACGTTTAAAATACAAGCTATGGAACAACTGGCTAGACAACCCTTCCAAAGGAAAAATAAAAATCTAGTGATCATTATGAACAATTGGTGTTTAAAAACATTACCATACCAGGATATATAAATAGGACTGCAACATACAAAACATGTAAAATAATTCCACACAGCTCTGGCAGTGCTTAAAATAGAGTACCCTTTCCAGCTTTGTGACAAGGTTTCAAACAAGATGGGAATTAACTGGACAAAGTCCAAAACAAGATTGAGAACAATGATCAGAGGCCTAGAAAATAGAGTCACTGAGAAAGAGGCTCAGGGCGTGGGGATGTTCAGTCTTGAGAAGAGAGGATTCGCATAACAGCTGGCAAATAGGAAAAAGCTATCTGAAAGATACCCAAAAAGAATACCATGATGAATGTTACAAGAAATAATTGGCTTAAATTGCTGCAGAAAAGTTTCAGATTAGATACTAGGAAGACTTTCTAATAATAAGGGTAGCAAACTATTAAAATAAATTGTTGGAGAAGTTTATTGAATCTTAATCATTGTCTTTAAAACCAGGATTAGATAAATCTGTCAGGAATGACACCTGTGTAGTTTATCTTGCTTTGAGAAAATGGGTGGACCAGATGGCATCAAGCTTATTCAATGAGGAAGTACAGGACAGACCAGCTCTGGAAATGAACCAGTGTCAAAAGACTACTGCTTGCATAAATCTTGTTCATTTGCTGGAGAGATTGAAAGATGTGTAATGAATGAACTAGGCAGACTGCATGAAAGAAAAGGAAAATAATGCTTATGCTGGTCCATGGATCTTGGATAACTGGAGCAAAATTCGGTTTGGTACTGAGTGTATTTGTGCTCTCCTGAGCTCTTGAGAACCTGAGATCTGATTTGGGAACATGCTAAATATTTTTACAAAAACTAAAACAAAAATGAATTGAACATATAAATGCTTTGCAATGTGAAACATGGAAAAAACAATCCTTTAATGGGACATCCAAATCTCATGAATATTTTTTTCTGCTTCCATCTGTCTGCAGAACCATATTCTACCTGTAAAACAACACTCACACAGAGGGACTGTGTGTGAGTATAAATTAGTTACTATTTGCAGACTTCTCAAAATCTGTATAATAGAAGACATGAGACTGTACTGAACAGTGCAGAGAAAATGAATTACTGATTAGATAGAAGACAGGTATGTCCATTCTGTGTGTTAAGCGAGTGAAGAGTCCTGCGGAAAAAAAGGCAACACAATTAAAATTGCATTATAAGTCTACCCCAAAAGAAAGACAAACAGTGCTTGTGCAACATTAACTTTGGCATTTCCCAACATATCATCAATTTGTTTTTTCTCACAGACTTAATTCTGTTCCTTTTTGAGAATGCTCCTACCTCAGTCGCAAGATAACTTATTTTTCCACAGTAGTACTGTCTTGCCAGGAAACATCTAGCAGCTTTTAAACAAACTAACTAAAGCTAAGTAATGAGGATACATGTGATTTCTCTGGACAGTAAGGATCAGAAGCGCACGCACTAGTGCCTTCAGTTGCAGTCTCCAGACACTCCCTCCAACTCCTCCTTTCCTTTACCTTATACATACCGGACAGCTGGAAGCAGATGGGGTACATCCCTACAGTATGCAAGTCAGCAGAAGTTAGCTGCCAGGGAATACACCTGGATCTCCGAGGCATATCGCATCCATTATGTGCTTCAAGCCCTTGATGGTGAAAGACTGAAGTTCAGCCAGATATGTCAACACACCCTTTTCTACCACATAAACATAACTTCGCAGTATTGGATGAAGTGTGAACTCAATGTGAATTAAAGTCTTTTAGAAATTTTCATGTGCTGAGGTATATGATGCTTACAGAAATGCTTTCTAGAACACCATCACATTTAATGCTGAGCATTTAGTAAATTACTTTTAGATAACCAATAACTAATGTTTATGCAACTGAAAATAGTGTTTCATGTTTGAAAGGTAACTGTCACCTTTAATTGTACCTTATCTCAATAATGAGAGTTCTGTAGAAGTCCATGACTTTTTTGTGCATTTGAAATTAAACAGGGCATGCTATCTAATTCTAAGAAAAAATACACTGAAGAATAATTAAATTCAGATTCACCTGATAATTATTAGTTCACATGCTACAAATACTTAATTAGAACATATACTACATATAGGGAAGAAGTTAACAGGGTTTTTTTCTTATTATTACCAACTGTGGGTGTGGATAATGATTCTGACACTAACCAGTGAGAGAGAAGAGAATAAGAGGCCCTACTTCCGACTCCTCAACTCTTCCAAACCCTTGTTCACTCAGCTCTAACCAACCTTCCAGTGTACAGAAGAGGAGAATAAGTGATCTAGTGCAGGTGAAACTGGGGATATCAGTAGGCATTGGGGAATTCCAAAATCTTACCACCATAGTCTACAAGTTGTACATCACAGCCTTCTGCACTGCTACCTACCAACTGAATATTCATAGGTCAAGCAGCGAAACCTAGCTGTAATAGTATAAATAAATAGAATGGCTGAGAGAATTTAGAATATCCTCTCAAATTTACAGGTTCCTAACAAAAAAGCTCACAGTTCTTCCTTCCCTGTCTATTTTCTAGACGATCAGCAATGGGTGGTTAGGAGATTTTTGTATGATGTAATCAACAGGATCTTTGAGAAAAGAGCTCTTTGCTAGAGTACCACGAAGATAGATGCTGAAGAAGAGAATGAAGGGTTAAAAATTTCTTCCAGTATCATCATGTGTCTTATTGGTAGAAATCTCTCCTGTAGAGCTCCACATTCATGCATCAATACAGATCTCTGTTTTCTCTCCGTTTTTAGAACCTGGTACCTCTGACAGTTGAACAGATAATCTCTGATTACCAGGACTCAGTACTGTGTGCTTTCAACTTAATTTCATGCTATTTTGCTTATACATGTTCCCCATTTTCTCACTTTATCCCTATTTCACAAAACTTACATACACTCCCCTGCTTGAAATTTGCTTTTACTGTATTTTGTGCAAATTGCTATGTGAAGTTATGGCCTCAGATTTGAGTCTCCTAAAGTAAAATATCTAAGAAACTACAGTATGCTTTAACTGGGTTGGTGATTCCTGTCACCAGTCATGGGGGCGGGCTGGGCAGAGTGAGTGTTGATCAGGTTATGGTCCAGGTCCAGTTCAACACAGAGCATTACTTGATAGAGAACATGGAAGAGGGATAAAGGACCGCTTGACACAAGGGGCCGATTCCAGGCAATGTCTGGTACTGCTTCTTTGTGCAGGGGTGTCTCTTTACGTTGGCTTAAAATGGAGGTGAAAATATGGCCAGAGTTAGTGACATTCATGTGCTAAACCTAATTTTGAAATTATTATACCATTTTATAATTCTTTACAAAAAGCAGCCAAGAAGGCACAAGCAGTTGCAATACAGAACTTCAAAATAAAACCAGCTAGACATAATGCCAAGATACCATATTTTCAACTAATTCAAGCTTTAGAAATTAAAAATTCACGTGCAATTTTATCTATGAGGAGTCATCCAGATCTACAGATGCCTTTTTGTCCTGTCAGTAACCTGTTAATCATGTGTATTACTTACCTTAACAATTGGAGTTTGGGTAAAAGGCTTTTCAGCAAACAAGTACTACCGTTAAAAATGGAAATAACATTTAAAAAATATTAACCATAAAGACATGCAACTAGCATTTTGACCAGAGAACAAAAGGAAACGTGCCTACTGAACCAAGACCCTGAGCAAAGAAAATCTTTTGTGGTTGAAAGAGAACTGATGATATGTTGTTTATAAAGCTATGAACTAGGGAAAGCAATTTACATGACAAAATGAAAATCTGTATGCAGTTTTCTTCCTGTTCACCTCTATAGCTCTTGCCTGTTTTCTTCAGTGCTCTGCAGTGCAATGGCATAAAAAGAAAAGCCTGAAATCAGGTCAACTAGCTATTAAATCTTTTTCGGACACCCTAGAAAACATATTAAGTCACAGAAACATGCAGATAGATGCCTACTGGGATTATTCAAATTAGGCACCTACCTTTCTTTGCTTTCACACTTAGAGGCTTTTAGAGACACAGGATGCTTAGGAGCTTCTGAAAATCCTTCTAAGGACCTATCTGCTTTTTAAGTCAGCCATCTGAATTTTTAGGCACCTACTCAGTTTGGGAAATATATACCTCACCATCTTATTCTACACATTTTGCAAACAGGTAGACTAATATTTTATACCATCAAATGAGAACGTAAAGCTTTAATTAAGGCTAAATGACAAAACCCTGTGATATCCCTACTTGAAACATACTATTTCCAGTAAATTCAAAAGTATTAATAATAATGCTTCTAGTCATTTTTTGTGTAAAAAAAGTAATATATTACCTCATATCCAAATTAATATTTCAATTTTCTTTGAAGACAATAAATTCTGTAAAAAACAAGATATTTCAAATATAAAAAATATTAAAAAAATATTTAGAGAGTGTTTTAAAAAAACTGATTAACAAAAGGGTTAAAAACATATAACCATATTACTCCTACCTACATTATTGCTTCTGATCTTAGCTTATTCCAAAATTATAAACACTGATGCAGTTTGAAAATACACTAACAGCTTCTTGTAAGCATGCTTAATATAAAAAAAATTCTCTTTCTGACATATACATGCATATACTTAAGTATATAAATTCTGACTCTTATTCAGAACTCTTGCCCATATAGTCCAACTTTCAGCATTTCACCAGGTTCCTTGTTTCAAACTTCATCACTTTTAGCAGACCCAAGCTACAGATGCACAGAATGTCACTCAACGCTGTATGCACATGAGATCCTTGGTGTACCTCATTGCTGGCATTCATAGTTTTGCAATTTCGAGAAAATTTCTTGAGATAGAAAAAGGAATATTGCTCAGACAAAACTAACTTTACATTTTTCAAGTTCCCACTTCAAATTTGAAAATTAATATTCAAAGAAAAATTTAAAATGTGAGCAAAACCATTAAATTCTCCTAAACCATCTTAAAAACAGCTGACTATTTTGGTTCAAAATCAGCCAAGAAAGATATTCACTGATTTTTCAGCTGACATGCAAATTTCTGAGTAATGGCAATGCTAAAATAAAAGTAATGGCAAAGCTATAAAGCTTTATAATAAGACACAAATGGCTTCTAAAAGCATGGAATTTTTTGTTAAAAGAATCTGCTTATTGCTTATTAACATGCATTATCACTGTATTTTTAATGTGGTATGGCTTCCTAAGCCATGCTGGCTGATTGCATTACTAATTAAACAATTTCAATTTATCTAATTAAATCTAAATTGAAATATTTATAAAGTTATGTGTGAGCTAAAATAGCATCTAAAGGGCGTGCTCATTAGTCTTCGATTACAGGAAAAATAATGAAAGTAATAAAAGTAATGTGCACAGACCTAGCTAGTCCATGCTGGGTTATCCCACCCAAGTTTATAAGACACTTAAACTATACTATGTCAATTGGTGAAAAAAAAAAAAAAAAGAGAAAGCAAAAAAAAGAAATTCAGTATGGTTACTTACATTTAGGTGAAACCTTCATCAGTGCACTACAGAATCACCGTTTGGATCAGAAGTTAGACACACCTAGGCACTCTCAGTTTTCTTACCATTGCCTCTACAGCTCTCTACTCTTTTTTCGCCCACCTAGAAATGTATGCTGAAATTCATTTGAACTCCAAGTACTAGATTTTATTTATTAAACAGTCCAAAATAGAAGGCTATATGAGCTATCAGTGAAGGAAATGTTTATGAAATTCCACGTTCATAATGGTTTTCACCCTGTCAGGGAAGAAACATGCTGTTGTGCAAGTGGAGGTTAATATTCCAAAGCATGGATGTTTTTCCTTAGATTACATATATCTCTTCTTGAATTTAGAGAGAGATGTCTTGTGTAGAGACACACAGAACTGTGCCTAAATCTTTCTACTTTTTGCTGTTAGTATTTGATCTCTAAAATATACAAAAGATTTCCCTGTTCTATGTCAAACACATATGGATTAAAATCAGGACAACACAAAGCCAAGTCTTCATATGTCTTTCTGAATTAAGAGCTAGAGCGGCAAATTTTGCTACACAAACTCTTATTTTTCTCTTCCAGTAAGTCCATGGTGGCCTACAATGCTCCATTTTTTTTCTGAAACTTTGCTATGATGCAGAGGACCTACCTCTGATACTCAGTCACATTTTTGAGATCCCTGTCTGTCTCTCGGTTCTCATCAATGTCCAGATCTGTTCTTTGGGGACTTCAGTTATTTTACTTCCATACTTTTTTTCTTGTTTACTCAAGATCTCATCCAAGAGTACATCTGTTTGTTAAGAAATATTTGGTTTCATTTGATCTTAAGATTAATGTAGAAAAACAAGGAAGCAGAGCAAGCAGCAATGTCTTAACTTGTGGAAGAAAGGTCTATTATTATTTGCTGCTTGTAAATTTAGCAGAAAGCAGATGCTTAAAATTCAATGGACATGTAAACAAACAGGTTGGATAGTTCTCTTTGCTAGAAATTACTGAAGTTGGGATAGATCACAACTACACCCCTGAAGAAAACTGACGAAGGCAGAAATAAGACAGGTTTTCTGAAGGACTCCGTATTCTCAGGAGAACCTTAAGGATTTTGTTTGAGAGCTGGCTAAAACGTTTTGAACATTTCTGAATATCAACTATCAATTTCTTCAAGGTTTTGTCTTTGGTTGGTTTTGTGGTTTTTTCTTCCAAGAAGGACAGTGGCAGGTGTATATTAATGGTTCAAAGAGTCCTGAAGTGATCAGGAACTTCACAGCAAGACCCAGTGTTGTGAAATTCACACAACCCAGGAACTTCTGGATGAGTGTTTCCATACGTGGCTTTGGATATTTTAAAGTGACATGATTTGGGGAGGGAAGTGAATGTGGTTACCAGGTATGCCATTAGAAAACCTGAATCCCAGACAGTTTTCTGTGGTTCAATTGAAGAACTGTATTCTTTTACAGCCATAATCTTAATATGCCTGAGCTATGACAACATGTATTTGTTTAGTATCACAATGTTGAATGCTAAATGTGTCTTATTAAAGACCATGAAATAAGATTAGTACGCATTTAACAGAAGACTACACAAACATCAACCCCCTTTCAAAATAATTTTAAAATTCTAAATTACAGATGTATTCTAAGCAGAGAATCTTAAGTATATAAAAACAGTATATTGGAATTAGAGCATCAGAAATACTGAAAACTTGAAGGAATATTCAAACAATCCTGATACATGTGAGTTTGTTTTCAGTGAAATATCTACATAGTAATTGGTTCATGTTTACAGTACTTCATTGTGAGCTTTTCAAAATCACAAATTTAAAAAAAAAAAAAAAAAAAAAAGAGTGAGACTTCAAAGATGATTCTTTAATGTTACAGATATTTTACCTTACTGACATCTGTGAAATTACTAGGACTGAAGCTTTTCTTTTTCTCTGGGTCAGCATAACTAGTTTATAGCACTGTTGGTCTACATTTCTGTTACGGTGTCTGATGTGACTACTTGAAACTTCACAGTATTTCAGTTTCTTGCTAAGTGCAAGTGTGACCTACATCAATAGTGTGTAAGAATATCTTTTTAGAAGCTAAACACTTTGTTCTGTTTGATTACTAAATTTAATTGCAAGTTCTAAAAAATTTTAATTTGAATAATTACATTTTTTTTTAGTAATTCCCACTTCATTTGCAGTTCTGTAGCTTTTAAAATGCTTACTGTTCTATTAATTGCTAAAGAAAACCAAAATGGCTAAGTAATGTTAAGTACATCTTCTTTTGTGCCTGCTACATCTATGTTGTTCCAAAACCCTTCTTAAAAGGAAAAATAGAATTAATTTTGAAGAAAATTAAATATACAGAAAAAGGAAAAGAAATTAGAACCAATCTACATTTATTATAACTCTCCATAACACATGGTACATGGAACAGGATCTGTTTTAAAGCAACAAAATGATCCATGGGTTCACTGCTACTTGGTAAGCGTATATTTAAATTCCACTATGACTAAAAGGAGACAAGGAGACATATTCAAGGAAAAAAATCCCCGAGCTCCCAGTCCCACAGTTCAGTGCACTAGGAAGTGAAGTCAGGTTTAAATATGCATGTAAAAACAAATGGTGCATTGGAATTAAGAGAAAATAACAGAGGAAAAAAAGGCAGCAGGCATTTAAGTTAGATTTTTGGCTTTTTTTTTCTTTTTCTTTTTTTAAGGTACCATTGTGTAGCTACATATTTTACCCTACAGGATAAATTTAGGAAAATGATCCCTTTTAAGGACCTAAACTTACTGACTTCCATGGCATACTGGTGATAGAAAGAGAGAAACTGCTTTCTAAAAAAAAGTATAATCATCCCATTCAATATATCTATAGCCAAATGAGAAACATCTTTATTGTTACATTTTCTTTCATTTCCTCACATATCTTGAGTGCCGCCTTGTGTACAAGGACAATTTAGGTGGCCATGGCTCTCCCTTGCCCCTGGGACATAGGAAGGAATGTTCCAAGGAGAAGGGAATGACATGCCTGGGGTGGGATATAAGGCTGTCGGAGACACGAGAACAGAACTACACCACACACCACTAAACTTCTTCCTTTCTAATAAGCGCTTACCTGCATTTTCCATACCATCTCCTACAATGGCACACTCTTTGGGGTCTTCTTTCAGAGAATAATTACTGTAATATTTGAATGTTTTGACTAGGCCAAAACCTGAGCCAGTTTTCTTGTTTGCCATTTACCACTTTCAATCTCATCTTCCTTAATCCCATTCTTATCATAGATTGTCTGCTACTGACTCTCAAAATTTGTTCCCTAGGTTGACAGTATCTTGTTTCATACCCACTGTCTTTAACCACTCTCTCTCTTCCTTTATAAAACAGTTCTTTCCCATTTGTTTCAAAAAAACCCCACCAAATGCCCAAACAAAAGCCTCCCAAGATCATAAAAAACCTCTTATCCAACCTAACTACCTCTTTGATTACCACCCTCTTTATCCTCCACTCTACTGAAACCATGCTCACTAATGAGCTTCCGCTTCGTAAATCTGAGACAATCTTCTCTTTTGATCCCCTTCTTGCAATTGGCACAGCTCATCACTATCCTCTCCACTGTTTTCTCATGTGCCTTAATGTTTCAAACAGCTATGCAAACTTAAGAACATTATTTATTGTCCTTAATGCTCCAGACACATCTTAATATTGGTTTCTTTTCAGAACTGTTTTCTCCTCCCCACCATCACTCCGCAAGCATAACTATGCTAGTGGCAGCTCCTGTACATTTCTGCCTGCATATGATTTGGATACACTCTCCCAGAAAAGAATTCATGTGCCAAAATGATTCTTGATTATTTTAGCTGTAATCCTAGTAACAGCATTTTCAATACTATTTTCAAAATATTAACTTCTGCTGGTTAAAGCTACCATTCAGAGAAAGACTGTTCTCCAGATAAGTATGTGTGTCTCTAATACAACCTAACAGTTTAAGAAATCTGAATCTTTAACTATCTTCTCAACTTCACTTTAGGCAATTTGATTTTTCTTGTTTTACTGGCTGTCCTGTTTGACAGTTAACATATAAATTTAGATTTTCATGAATAGGTTCTGAATCTGAGTTCTTTCTAAATTTATTATTTTGTATCAGTATACTGCTACTGTGATATGAGAGTTATTTAATAAACACTGACACTTGTTTCACTTTCCCCTATTTGTCCTATTCTTTTATTAGTTTGTCCTTCCAGCCTAGATTGTTCTATTCTAGAGAAAACTTTATACTGTTTTAAGAAACAATGTAAAGGTATTAGATAGATGAAGGCTTAAGAAAATATTTTCCAATCCATGAAGTAGCATTTTTTAATTTTTTATTGAAGTATTAAAGTTTATGTATATTTTAATGTAAATCCAATACATAATTTGATATAAAACAAACATAGCATTCTGCAAATGAAAAAAGAGAAATTCAATTCTTGCTAGTATAAATATGCCATCCTAGTCTAAGAAATACTGAGCTGCTCAGAATTTCAAAATATTGAAGGTTCCATAAAGTCATCTAAGCTACCATCTCCATCCTCTACAGCTTTAGCAGCTATTTATTTTGAATGCAGTTGATAAAAAGAGATCAGTTATATATAATTTGGAATTTTTAGTACATCAGCCTATTTGGAAAACTGGATTAAGTGAAGTGAGTCACCCTTCTGATGTTTCTCTGCCTTTTTTTGAACACCACATCCTGTCAATTTAAAGGTTCCAGATAAAATTACAAGCATTACTGGCAAAACCCATTGGTGGCGGAAGCTGGAAAACCAGACAATCTCATTTCCTGATTTTTTATTATTAGCCTTTTTAAAGCATTTAAACAATAAACAAGGAGTTTCCAGTATTTCTGTAAAGATCAGTTTATCCTCATAAAGTATACTCCATGGATCAATCAAGCAAGATACATTTTATCTCACTGACTACTGGTCAGTCCCATTCAAGAAATGAGATTACAGGTTTTTTTTGGGGGGGGAGGGGAGAGGGTGGGGTGGAAGGAGGGCTGGTCATGGTCTGTTGATTTTATTAGAAAAACAAATTGGTACTGGCAGAGCACCTGGAAGAAGCTGCTTTTTCCAGCTGCAAAAATATGGACCAGCATGCTGTCAAATAATTTATTTCAGAGAGATTGCATTATTTTATTACCAAAGATGGCAGGCAATGATTTAACCTTACTATTTTTGGCTACGTTTCAACTGATAGTTAAGTCTACAGCAGATTGCTTAGTAACAATGCAGATAAAAACCGTAAGGCAAGTGGATTAGCCCAATTTAAAAAGTAGAACTGACATACATTGAACCAGGTCTGTGAAAATTACTTTCATTTACTATTACAAAATAGATACCTATTTTGTAATAGTAAATCTATTTCTAGCAATCTTGTCTTAAGTAGAAAGTACTGTCAACAGCTCAGGCATGTGACCTGAAAACTCACAATAAGCTAATAAATAAATTTAAATCAATTTAACTTTTATAATAGGACAATGTTTAAAATAACATCAAAGATTAAAAATGTTGATACTTATTTTTTATGCTTCCTCCAAACAAGCTGTCTTATAACAAACACACTGCTAAGAGATACAGATTATTAAGTAAAATTCTTAAAAAGACCCGAGATGAATAAAGGCAGCAATGAGTTTAAAAAGAATAATGTTAAATATGGGATACCCTGAGAATAAAAATCTAGGAATTTAGTTCATGTAAAATTATAAACAAAATTTGCACAGAATAAGCAACCAGTACCAAAATCCCCCCTCTAGACACAGTGTGATTTCATCCAGTGGCTCTCTTTCACCCTTCTAATGAGAAAGGAATCATAATCTGGGAGACTGAAGAAGTATTTGAATATTAAAAAAATCTAAATCCACACACCTATCTATCTGTAAAATATATCAAGAATTCATAGCCTCTTTTCTGACTGCTTTTCTATAACTTTTCCATCTTAGTCTGAGAAGATAGTTTAGACCCATTATTTCTGCAAAACATTATTTGTATTGCTATTTATTCCTATAGGGATGTCATCAATCACATGAAGTTTTCATAGGAGAAAAAAATATTTCATAAAAAATTCACCTTACTAGCCCTATGCTACAGCACTGCTTGAGAATTCCTAGAGTTAAAATGAATAATGCACTTTCAAGTGCCAAAGTTTAGAGAAATGCAGAAGGTAAAACTCGACTAATGAAGCGTAAAATGCATGCAGTATTATTTAAAGGCTATTAACTAAAAATTGTTTGTAACACCACCCTGGTAAGGAAACTGCAGGATCTCTTTATACTGAATTTCTTCTCACATAATAATTAACATTCACTTTGATTACTCAACATTTCAGCACATAGTATTTTTATTTCAACATTCTTGTAATGCTAATAAAGAATATCTGACACCTGCTACTTCTACTTTACACTGACTGCATGGGACAAATTGTGGGCTGAGAACACAGTGAACCTAACCTAGCCTGCTAAAATGAATGGGAAACAAAACATCCTTACCTGACTCTGGATAAGCTCAATTTAGAAGTTAACCTTTCTTTCTACATTGTCTACCCATTATATCATTTTTTTTTCCCCAAAGCAAAAAACATGTGTGAAATATCTAGAGTTACATAACTTAATACAAACATTTGCATGGGCTTGGCCTGAAAAGGGAGGGCATACCCCAAAGTAGTGTCCATCTGACAACTGCCAGCTGCCTGGCTGTGTTCTACAATACCATTACTATTTACTGACTTATTTTCAGAAAATGTATTCTACAATTTGCCACAGTCATTGACAAATGCATTCTAAATACAAGAAAATTGCTATATAAACTCCTGCTGGAGCTTGATGACACAATGAAACTAAACTTTGCCTGGAGTAAAGCAACACAAACATTTGTCTTCATGTCAATTTTTAAAATGACTGCTCTTGAAATAACCTTGCAATGACCTCTATTTTGATGCAACTGCACCATAGAATATGAAATCATAACATCACTGAAAAGAAATAAAAATTAATATTTATAGGCTAATACATATCTTCTGTGGTCATTAACTTTTTTTAGCATTTTGCTGCCATAAACTTAGATTTGAAATCTACCATTATGAGGTAGTGTAAGACAAAAGGAAAACCCTTCAAAAGCTCTCTGATGCTACATTACTTCTGCATTATATGCATGTAAGGGATACAGAGGTTGGACAGTATGTACTATTGCACTGACTGCAACTCTGATAACGCACTGGAATGGAAGCAGAGTGTACCTATTTAATCCACTCATTTCACGTCATTATGTTTGATAAGCACACCCTTACCTTTAACACATGAACTGATGTAAAAATACCTGCATCTCATCATTATTTATAGACTTCTGTACATCTACTTCAGACCAGACCATGAGAGGCCATAACGGTCACTTCTGCCTATGAGACTACTTATAATACAACATTCCTATATGATAAAATAGGAAATAAGCAATGAATTCTTGACTAGTTCCCTGTAACTAAATATTCAGTTTGTAAGAAAAACATTTTCTAATGTAAGATTTAGAATAAAAACATTAGAATTGTCAAGGTTGAGAAAGCACTAGTTATAGTCTGATGTTTTTATTTTATCAAGTAGAAAATGTCCTTGGAAAGGATACTTAGTGTTCAATCCAATAGCCATAAACCAATTTTAAGAGAGGATGCTAAACAAATTGATTTGTTTTCAGCATTATGAAGTCCCTCCATCTCACAAGTTTCACCTGAGCTCTGTACTAATGCAGTCCCATGCTTTCCGGACTTCAGCATGACCAGCACAAAATCTTTTCTTCAAAAATGACTGGGTAAACTGACAGTAACATTTTTTAATTACTATTCTGTCTCCAAATAAGAATGACAGAAAAGACAGGAGGGTTCAGGAATACAGAAGGAAGATTTGGTTATGGTCTTAAAATACATAAAATGCTGTTGCAAGAAGGAAAGATATGCAACAATTATTTACATTATTATATTTTTTTATCTGGGTATGTTACATCTATGCCTAGGTGCTTGGAATGTGAAGCATCCCCTCAATGGTCAACTGGAAAATCTGACTTAATATGTTTATCCTACCCCAAACTGGGGACACGCAACACGTTTTTCCTTACTCAAAACCCTGCCTTGGTGTCTGTCACAGACAGCCTAAACCTGGAGCTCCATTATATTGTGGAGCACTCTTATGCTATGCTGCTTTGGATACTACTGTTTCATGCTGCTTAGGATTTGCTACCATTTTGCTTTTTTGTCTTACAATACACTAGAATTGCTGCAGGTTGCAGTCTGTAAGATATATTTTAGACAAAACAAATAAATGTTGATTTGTGTTGCAATACAGTATTTTATTTTCCCAGAGCTGGAATTGACTGAACAATGAAAAAATAATTTAGTTCTTTATTTAATTCTTACCTGAGAAGAATATGTGTGACCATCTGATCCACAAACAGGATTGGTATAAACTACTGGACACTGCTTGCAGTTTGATGAAATGGGACCACCCCTCCACTGTTTATGGCCTAAACCAGCCTCTTTCATACTGTAAGTAAACAAAAAGTATGTAATTCTGATAAGCAGTAGTAAAAATGAACATATTCAGGGTATTTTAATGAGCCTTTACAAACAGTAAGCCATACATGATTTCAGCCAAAAAGTTCTCTTGTAAGTAAAGAGCTTCCACAGTCATTGGTATATACTCGCTCACCTTTGTACATTACTCACTGTAGTGATACTTGATACCTGTGTATTATTTATCTTTCTAAGACACCTTAGTAGAAAAAGATGATTAAGATGATGCTTTGGTGACTGTTACACTTATTAATCAGTGAAAGACGTCTGACTTGTGTGGTATTTACTTTTTTTTGTTGTTATTAAATAGTATGAATGGAGCTATTGTATTAATACTGGTGTTTAAGGAGGTAACATTTAAATATTAGAAAATTATATCATAAATACTTCTATAGAAATAGGTAGGTGGTCCTTCAGAGTACTGTTTGCCTCACTGACCACTGCCTTTCGCAGCTTACACTTCATAAAATTCAGATTCTAGCACCCAATGTAAAGTTCAAAGGAAAAAAAAGGTAATCCACTGGAGCACAGAATTGATCTGCATAAGCGTATATGTGTATGCTTATACAAACAGATAGATATAGCTAGGTGGATCATTTTAACACAGAAAAAAGCTACACTGGGTCAGACTAAAAGTCGAAAATAAGTTACTGACGCTTCCTCAGAATACTCTCCTAGCCTTCAGTAATTTGTGGCATATGGCCATCCTCAGACAAACATGTTTTCTCTCTGTAGCTTTGAATTAATTTTTATTCATGAATTTTTTCAATTGCTTTTTGCAATGATGAAAGCATTTAGCAGCCATTGTATCCTGAAACAGCTGTTTTATGAGTTGCCTGATTCATAGACTGACCTACAATATGCTTTATATATTAATGGCTTCCATATAAATAAGAAAATAGAACAATAATGCATGATTTTTATATTGTGTTTTCTGCTTGAAATCTTAATGAGGAATCTAAAAATGATTATGTTTAGAATACAGCGATGACTTATCAGGACACACTCAAGTAGTAAATGTTCAAACTTATCTTACAAAAAAAATTAAATCAAATCTTCTTTAATGGAACAGAACTCTTTCCGCTTGGTTCACCTACAGATAATACAGAACTATTTTGCTAATTAGTCATGATCACTGTTTGAGAAGAACTTGTCTGGAGCAATAAAAAGAAATGAAATTAGAGAAAATAAAATCCTCATCCTCTGGTTTTATGAAGTGCAGAGTAAAAGGCTAAAAGCACACACCTAACAGCAAACTGATGATGAACAAAACCAAAACGCCATTTCTCTGCTATGCTCATTTTTTTATGCTGTTCATGATTTTGGCTGTAACTATGGTCTTTAAAAAGAAAAAAAAATAAATAAAATCATATAATCTATAGAAGTTTACATTCAGATTACGTTGTGTGGTGAAATTTTGAAGTACACGGGGTTTTTACAGTGTAAACAGGAACCTGAAAAGTTGTACAGAGAAATTATCAGTTATTGCTGAAAAAGCCAGTAATAGCTTCAATTACATGTAGCATAATGAGTGGTAAAATATCTGTACAGGAAGTTTTTAGGTCCATCAGGAAGTATAAAAAAAAGGTAACAATTCAAACATACCACCCTAATTAATAATAAATAACAATCCTTTCTGCTGAGTTGCATCATTTGAAGACTATAAACCATTTCATTTCTATTATAGTAAAGAAAAGCATAGTTGAACTGTTGAACTGAACAAAGTTGAATCTTTGCTTATGTATAATATATAGTAATAACCTGACTATTGCTGCTCCTCTCACTTGATTTAAGAGTTTTCCAATCATCCACATGAGCTGCAGTGTAATTAGATCATTTAGATGGCTGCATCTTTCTCTTACTTCTTGTTACTTTTATAGCTCACAGTTTTCCAGAAGCACCCCAGTAGCCTGAGGTTACTGACAGGACCAGAGTCCCAACTATCAGCCTGATGCAATTTCTGTTTATCTGAAATACAGTAAGTTTAAAATGCTGCATTCATCAATTACAAAAGTTCCAGACATCAACAGGGAGAACAACATTGATACCAGCAAATAACAGAAACTGGAAGCAGGATTTTTAAGACACACAGGGGCTGTTGGGTGTAGATGCTGTGGTGGTACAGCCCCCCCACCCTGGGCCATATTGCGATGTCAGGACCAGCCAACCTTGTGTTCTTGTGCAGTGAATTGGGACAACCTGGTGCTTTCTTATGCTGGCTACGGTACAGTCAGTCAGAACAGTTAGGCACTCCCTAACTGTACCTGAAACTCCTGCTGCCTGGATCATGGCCCAGCTTTGAAGGTGCCTGACAAGAATTGTGGCTGGAATGAAATTACACTGACCAAAGACAATCATCTTGCGAACCTATAAACAGCAGTCCCAAGTGATGCCCTTTGAGATCTCCTGGACCACAGCAGGCTGCGACCAGCATCTCCCTCTGAGTGCATGCCTCACAGAGCTCGCGAACCTTCCAGTTTACGAAAATCAGAGGACTGTTGTCGAAAGCTGACAATGGGACCTGGGCTGAAACCCTTCACTCCTTGAGGCTCAACCCTTTGCCTGTTGAGATATGCCAAGACATTTGACGTGAATATTTCACTGAACTCAAGGGGAATTTTTAACAGGTATACCTTTTGTTTATTTATATATCTATCTCTATCTTTGAGTCTGTGTGCATGCATGTGAATTGACCTACATATCCAATAGCAAGTACAGTATAAATAATGCCCTTTCAAATCTGTAATTAAACCACTGTTGTGATTATAGCAAATTCTATCACTTTGTAAATGTTAAATTAGTCAATGATTAAGTGCTGCTAAATCTTGTGATCCACCTTAAACTGTGAATGAACCTCAGACAGCTGCTACACACATATAATCCCTTTAGACAAAAATCGTTGACCAAGTCTGGGACTAGGAGTAGATCCAGCCACACCCAAGCTCCATCAGGAGTTTAGAAAGCAAGGGGGTCTTCTCTGAACCTCATGACTCAATGGGAGGGTCTCCCTTACCTTTTTGCATCTCCCATGACCATGCAAATCATGAAAAACAATTCTAACTCGATTTCCCTTTGTATGTTTCTCCCTTACCCTTTTGCGTCTTTGGTCTCTGTATAAATCATTCTAGTTTGATCCTAACTTAATTTTCCTTTGTACGCTTCATCTGTGTATTAAGTAATAGAGTGAACCTTGCCATCGAACTTTGTGGAGTCGTGCTTTTATAAACTTCTATTAATTCACTTTTGCTAATACCCTTGACGGTGATTCTTTTTTTAGCTGCCCAAACCACTAATTCATGACAAATGCTTAAAACACATCAAAGAAAGGACTAGTGGTGATTACAGGGTTTTAGCATATCTGCACCCTTGTACATGCCCTCAATGAAGTTTAAAGACAAGAAAAGACAGAGGTGGGGTGGGGGGAGGAAGCCCTTTTAGACACAGGAAAATGGATAAGTAAAATCACCCAAAGGAAGGAAAAGAGAATGATGTGTCTCAGGAAGGACCACAAGGGGGGTGGACACTAGAAAAAGCTCAGGACATGGAAATTGCAATCTGTGACAACGAGCGGAGAGGTATGAAGAAAATGGAAAATATTTTATGTAGTCACATAGATTACCTTCTCTCAACTAACCTCTGCTTTGTTAGGCTTTTAACTGCAGGTTGTCCCAGGGTACTCATTTAGCGTGAAGAGAGTCAAGTTTCCTGTTATACACAGAACTCCCCTGAGATCTTCAGCAGACCACTTTCTCAAAATCTTTGTTTCTATATAACTAATAATATGTAACTTCTGTTTCTACAAAACAAAAATATCTGCATTTTTCCAAACTTGGAATTGGTATAATGATAAATAAATTATAAATAATGATACTTTGAAGGTATCAATCCAGAGATACCTGGTTATGGAAATGCTTTCAAGGAACACCTGTTCAGAAGCTTTAGTACAATGGTGCAGAAACTAGATTCTGTATTATCAGAGCTGCCGAACAGCTATTTTTTGATTGTCAGTCACTGAGATGACAGGCAAATATGAAAAGTCAATTAAAAACAGTTTTAATACTAGTTATGGTAGACACATGCATTTCATAAAATATATTAATAATGCCTTTTACTTATGTACTCAAATATTTCCTTTCACCATTATTTAACTGCATCAGATTTGTTCCTGTTGTCTATTTCTTTGCTATCAGGTGGTTTATTTTTTTTACAGCTAGGCAATGAGCATACACACAAACTATTGACATGGAAATAACTGAGAAACTACTGTGGTGATATAAATCATCTTGAATTAAGATCATTGGTGTATGTCCACAACGTCATGAAATAAGATACAGAAAGACTGTTTAACTACAATATAAATAACCTGTTATCATTTACTTGTGTCCTGGTTTCAGTTGGGATAGTTAATTTTCTTCCCAGTAGCTGGTATAAAATTGAGGTTTGGATTTAGTATGAGAAGAATGTTGATAACACACTGACATATTTAATTGTTCCTAAGTAGCGTTTAGACTAAGTCAAGGATTTTTCAGCTTCTCATGCCCAGCCAGCAAGAAGGCTGGGGGGGGGGAGGCACAAAAAGTTGGCACAGGACACAGCCAGGGCAGCTGACCCAAACTGGCCAAAGGGATATTCCATACCATGTGATGTCATGTCTAGTATATAAACTGGGGGCATTGGTCTGGGGGTGATTGCTGCTCAGGAACTAACTGGCCGGTAAGTGGTGAGCAATTGCATTGTACATCACTTGTCTTAGGTTACATTTCACTCTCTTTCTGTTATCTTCCTTTTCATTACAATTATTATTATTATTTTATTATTTATTTTTTTATTTCAATTATTAAACTGTTCTTATCACAACCCGTGATTTTTACTTGGTTTTGATTCTCCCTCCCATGGGGTGGGAGAGGGAGGAGTGAGCGAGCAGCTGCGTGGTGCTTAGCTGCTGGCTGGGGTTAAACCACAACAACTTGAGATATGCAAATAAAGCAATATATTTTGCATTTTAAAATGTTAAGTTGGCAAAACAAATAGTAAACAAAGAAATCGGTTACGTCACTATAAGAAAGCAATTTCCTTTTTCCTCTTCCTTGTATTTATTATTTTTTGATTCGATATGCAAGAAGAAAACCCAGATCACTGCAACTTGTAGTTACTAAAATTCTGCCATTTAATTTTGCGATTCCACTGCAATCACTATAAATGTTCTTGCACTTGTCAGTATTTCGCCACAATAAATATATGATGCCATGTAAAAGTCAACCTCTTCCACTGACAAATTTTATACTTCTAAATTTCCTGAAAAGGGCTTTGGAATCTGTGTAGTAATAAAATAACTATTACTGAATGCAGAAGCTCCGCCTTATCTGACATTGTTGACACCTAAAGGGTAAAATTAAATATATGGGTTTAATTTACCAGCAACACTTGTGATTGCTTTAATTTGCATACACCAAATTGTGCATATGCTTTTAGACTGCATATGCAACTGCATGCCTAGAAACATAATTAGCCAATCTGCACAATTACTCTATCCTATGTACCTGTTTGCATACATAAACTTACCTTCCTGTATACACAGTCATCATGCCTGCAAATAGTTTGAGAATGGTTAATGTAACCCATTGAAAATTTAGCTGCAAGCAACTCTTTGGCAACATGACTTATTTAATGATATGTATAAAATGCACGAGTGCCCAATTCATTTGAAAAAAATGGTATTTTACAGCTAGATTTGAGAATCTTCAAACACAGGTCTTCAAATACAGACCAACAGAAACAAATCTGAGTTACTAAAAACCTAATCTTTCAAGGAACTCTTGTAACTCTTCTCTGATTACTACATTTGCATCTTTTAGAGATTTTAGAATTATTGCAATTTAGAGACTGCCTGATTATGTTTTGCCATGGCCTTTGGGGGACACAATCAGGCTGTGCAAGATTAACATAATCAGAGAAAACACTTGTATCACGGAATCTAATCTGCTTTCATTAGAGTTCACTGGATTTCCTTCAAAGTTCCCTTTTCATGCAGAAGCATCCTGGAAGAAAACTATGGCTGTCAATATATTGTTGAGATGTTTCTTTCAAATGTCAAAAGAAACCAAGACATTATTGCCAGTCTCTGTGTGTGTATGTCTACATTATTTTGACTTGTTTCATTATTTTGAACTATTCCTAACAAATACAAGAAAAATCTGTCTTAAGAAAGTAATAATAATTGAATAAATCTGAGACAAATAAAGCAAAGTTTAATAAAGTTAATATGGGAATGAAAATACAATATATTTTAGCAACTTTAAATTAAGTGTTGGCAAGATGTTTGTGTTTATTGATGGACCATCATAATATTTGGCAGAAACATGTGAGATTATATAAATTCAGCTATTATTCTTTCCCAGCATCTGCACCCAAAACATTATATTAGAAAATTATGTATGATCTATCATTTTTGTCAGGATCACTAAGCATATATACTCAGTATTATTTCAGAATTTAGAAGACTATTTCTGTGCATGTAAAAAGAAAATGCTACTTACTCATTTATACCAGAGAAGGAACACAAGTAGATATCTTAAAGATAGAAATTCTTGCTACCTCTTTCCACCTACATGTATTATTAAAAAGATAAGTTTACACTTTAAGGTAGTTTCTTGCCTTCTTGTCACACAGCTCCATTATTTTCAGTATCATTCCGCCTACTCTTGCCAAGCAGAGAAATCAGTATTTTATTCTAAATGTCTATATAATAAACTAAAATCTAAACAAAACAGCCTTATATATTTAAAAAAACCAACAACCAACAGTTTTAAGTAATGCTACTGAAATTTCCTGGAATAGTATTTGCTTCATTTTGATTGAGTGAAGTTAGCTAGTAAAGTATTTTAATGAGACAGAAAAGCAAAGATTGCACAGCAACACCGAAATGAGTTTTCTCATTATTTAACTTATCTGGAGTTGCTTGAGAGGTGAAAGGGACCTAATACAGGAACAGCTGAATGCAGTGCTCATGCCAACCTTCTTTTCCATTACGTTGGCAAATGATACAGGCATTTCAAAGAGTAATTTGATACAAATTACTATGTAAATCACCAGGGGAGGCAGGGTGGTGAAGATTTGAGATGCTGAAGTATAAAAAGTGCCTATTAGAGATATCAATCCTGTATGATTTTTTTTTGAAAAAAGGTTATCAGCACAAAGTAGACTGAAGGTTTTTCTTAGGACCTCTTACATTGCTACACTTGTATTTTACATAGTTATGCACTGATTAGCACGTATTTTTCTAACACTTAAAATATAACTTACAAAGAAGGAACAACATTAAAAAAAGCTTGAGTCAAAATCATTACATTGTTATCATAGTTTTCTGAGCAGAACTGCTATATGGTCAGTCACATCTTTAGGAGACATACAGCTACAAAAAAATTTATAAACGAAATCCAAATTACCTAAATGAAAAAAAAAAAAAAAAAGAAAGAGACTTAGGGTAGGTAATTGGGAGATAATGGGCAAATAAAGGGAAAGAAAACCTGGGTTAGAGACTTAGACTTCAAAAAAAATAAAAGTAATCAGATGTTTTTACCAATGCCCCTAACTTCCAGATGGTAGTCAATTATGTGTATGTGGTGTTAAAAAAGCTAGTTCATGGTAAGAGAACGCTACTGAAATCTGAAGGAAAAGTTGACCTCTGTAGAAAAGGCTCCAAATATTCTTTCAAAATTGTAGCTCTTTTGAGCTCAACATCTCAGAGTCCCCCCTCCCACCTATAGCTATTCTTTAAAAAGTTCTGATTAAAATCTTTTGGTTTAGTTAAAGAGCAAAGACAGAAAAAGGATGTTCACATATTGCCTAGAGACAATGACAGAATATAGACTTGTTAAAGGATTAAGAAGATAGTTGTACTAAAAGAGATAGCAAGTACTGCATCAGAATCCTTCTCTCTTCCTTCCATAAATATAAATTCCCTTCCTTCCCAGCTGACACTATTCCTAAACACCCTAGGAAAATCAGTAAAATCTAGATGGCAAAAATGAGCACAGTCTTCACACCCCTCCTGTCTTTCACTTCTCCTTCCAGCATAGGCCCCAGACTACAGAGATAGCACTCTCTGGAGCACCAGTTCTATAGAGCATGATATGTCCATTATTATCCAACACAGGCATTTATATGCATTGTGAAGTCAAAAATATATAATAAATTTCCACTAAAATCCAGCATTATTTATGGATATGCCTATTGCATTCCTATGAAATGATCTGACATAGTTCCATGCATTTCCTATATATTTAACTAGAAATGGTCACATACACGTATCTGAAGCAGATTTTGCTTGGCAAATACTGGAGATATGGAAAGCATTCATTTTCTGTCACAGAAACCACTGCACTCAAATTTTTCTAAAGATAGAGATGTAAGTTGACCCTTAATATCTGTAATAACTCTACTACATTCTCTGTTTAAAGTAGCAGACACATAATGTTACGTCAATAAAAACAAGTGAGGTACATGAGTGCAAACAATATCTAAATTATGAGACTTATTAAACAAATGAGTATTTACCATTTTGAACACAACAAACTTTTTTATTTGTACAAACTGGTATAAAGTGTTGTTGAAGATAAGGAACAAGACTGCATCTTCCCACAGAATAGCAGTATTATAGATGTTAAGATATTTAAACACCAGAAATGTTGAATTCCTTGAGATCTACAAAAGATCAAAACCATATTCTCACCTAGTGATACTGGAGACATCCTTCATCCTTATTTTTATCGCTTCAGAATACACACTGAACTACTTAGTGGATAATCAGGTGTTTTGGGTTTGTGTGGCGGGGTTTTTTGGTAGCGGGGGAGGGGCTGCAGGGTGGCTCCTGTGAGAAGCTGCTAGAAGCTTCCCCGGTTCCCAGTCGGACCCACCTCTGGCCAAGGCCCAGCCCATCAGCGACGGTGGTAGCGCCTCTGGGAGAACAGATTTAAGAAAGGGAACCTGCAGCGGGGGAAGAGATTGGAACGTGAGAGGAACACCTCTGCAGACACGGAGGTCAGTGAAGAAGGAGGGGCTGCCCCTGCAGCCCGTGGTGAGACGGCAGGCTGTGTCCCCCCAGACCATGGAGGGGAGCGGGGGAGCAGATGCCCACCTGCAGCCCAGGGAGAGAGGAGCCCACGCCAGAGCAGGGGGATGCCCCCCAGGATGGCCGAGACTCCATGGGAAAGCCTGCGCTGGAGCAGTCTGTGGCTGAAGGACTGCGGCCCGCGGAAAGGACTCATGCCAGGGAAGTTCATGAAGGACTGCAGCCCGTGGGAAGGACCCACGCTGGAGCAGGGGAAGAGTGAGGAGTCCTCCCCCTGAAGAGGAAGGAGCAGCAGAGACAAGGTGTGATGAACTGACCCCAACCCCCATTCCCCATCCCCCTGCACTGCTGGAGGAGAGGAGGTAGAGAGAACTGGGAGTGGAGTTGAGCTGGGAAGGAGGGAGGGGTGGGGGGAAGGTGTTTTAAGGTTTGGTTTTACTTCTCATTATCCTTGTTTTGATTTGATTGGTAGTAAATTGTTTTTTTCCCAAGCTGAGTCTGTCTTTTGCCCGTGACCATAAGTGGTGAGTGATCCCTCCCTGTCCTCGTCTCAACCCACGGGCTTTTCTTCACATTTTCTCCTCCCCATCCCAGCGCGGGGGAGGAGTAAGCAAGCAGCCTCGTGGTGCTTTGCTGCCAGCTGGGCTTAAACCATGACATCAGGTTAGATGACAGCAGAGTCCAGGGGGTTTGGTTTGTTTTAATAAGAAAGCCACAGATTTAAGTAATTTTCTGTATGACTTCGGTGAACTTTTGGCCTTTTACTCCTGCCTACTCCACAAATCGACTTAGAAGTCCTGAGCCACAGAAGCTGTCAAAACTTGAGCTTCACCCACTAAGGGTGAGAGTTGAGCATAAACCATCTTCTCACTATCTCTAAGAAGGAAATTTGGACATGCAGGTCAATGGAGCACCAAAACACACTCCATCACTCCATGAGTATCTTAAGTTTGGACCATCAGAGTGAGGAAGAATGGCACATATTTCACAGAGTTAACTCACAGCTAACTGCCTAGCTGTCCTCCGAAGGACTGAAGTTTTGATATGGCATGGCTGAATAACCTTGGCTCAGACTTCTGAGGAAACTACTAAATTCTGAGAAAGAGCTATGAGAAATTATGTAGAGCGGAACAGTGCAATATAAGAAAGGTAAAACTGCAGACAGAACTAAGATTGTTGAGACATAGTCAGTCAGGGGTGGGGGGAAAACAAGCCACAAGTATGAAAAGTTATGAAATCATAAAAGGAAAAAACAGATTCAGAAGTTTAAACTGAGCCTAAGTGTTGTTTGAACTGAGGATCAGCACATTTCAAGGAGCAATGGAAGACAACACTTGTTATACTTGATTGAACTGTCTGGCCAGCAAGGATTCATTGGGTATCTTGCAAGAGGTAAAGAGCATCTTCACATTTAGTCTGACCGCAAATTAGTCCTAGCTATATATTTTGTCTATTTGACGATAAATAATTTTGTACTTTTAGGTAGCATGTATCCTGCTTTCGGAGCCTTTGTGAACTGTAAAAATTGCTAGAACAAAGTGGTCCAGAGAGGGAAGATTATAAATATAGGTTCAGAAGTAAAGAACACAGTGGAAGAAAAATTTGGATGAAGAAGGCATTTGTGCAGAGCAGAGTGATTCACCTATCACAGGAAGTCTGATTTGGCTCTTCAGTGTAGTTATTTTGGCCTCCAAGATGAGAAATGACAAATTCTTCTATAAGGTATAAAAACAACACTACCTCTAGAAGACAGTTAAACTATGCATTGGTTGATCTCTTAGTATATTCATATATTTTTCAATTCTTTTAATGTTGGCAGTTTTGTTACATCTGTAATTTCTTTCAACAAAACAATATGAAATAGTGCATTTTAATTTTATTTTCTTTTACAGTAGAGGATCTCATTTCTCTAGAGGCTATTTTCTATGCAGGCATCCATTTGACATCATATGAATGTACAGGATGTCCAAATCACTGTGCCATCTAGAGGCCACACTGAGAAATCTTATCACCTATCATTACTTAGCAAAGATCATTACTTAATAGATATAGGCAATATAAGAAGGTAAATAAATTATATATCCTGGGAGACAAGCTAATTTCCTACATCTTTCAAAGCTGACCTCATCAAATACAAACCTCACGTTCTATAACTTCTACAGTACAACGGTCAGTGAGCAAAGTTAAGATGTAACATTTTTAATTTATACCAGTTGTGTGTAGGTTAGGATTTAAAGATTGTAGATAAAATCCTGGTCCTGTGGAACTCATAAGAAAACTCCTATTGACTTCCAGTGGGCGATAGTTTTAGTCTGTTGCATTAGGCTTCACGTATCACAGCTACAGTTCAAGATGCTATGTTTCTATAGTAACAAGAGAATGATTCCTAAAGATTATAAAAGTTTGGGGCTAATTCGGTAGTACCACACTTGGATCGCAGAGTAACACAGGACTCTGCCAATGAACACAACCAGTGTATCTGCATTAGCAAACAGGTACCACAGGATTACACATACAGAGTGAAGCATGGTTTAGGGGGCATGGTTAATGGTTGGACTTGATGATCTTGAAGGTCTTTTCCAACCGAAATGATTCTATGATTCTATGATTCTATGAAACACCTGGTGTGAGAACCTAATGCCCATGTTTTTGGGGAAGAGGGGGGCATGGGTTGTTTTTCTGTTTAGTTTTTTAACTTGAACTTGCTCTAATGCCTGGCATTAGCATCTGGCATGCTGGCACACATTAGGTAGGGTCTTGGAGAACATCTCTCCGTTTTTTTCATTCAAAATGAATCCATTTCATACACCCTGAGAGCCACTCCACTAATAAAACCAAAGCAAGGTGAGATGATCAGATTTTCGCACAGTAACACACTCCCAGTTGAACCAAAACACTAATGTAGACATATGGGGTTTTTTGCTGCCTTGCTTTTAAGCTTCAGTTTTTTCTTCTCCTCCTCCTCTTTTAAGCATATGTTTTTTGAGGAAGAAAAAAATTTCTTTCCAAAAGAACATTACATTACTCTTTTTATTAGCTTCATCGCACCCCAAATCAACCAGTCCATAATATCAGTAAAAGAAAGAAGAGCTCACCCCTATTCTTTCAGTATGTTTTGTTTTCAATGAGTACAACAATTTATCAAGGTTGTGTCTTTGTGAATTACAGCATCACTGTCAGAACCCTGTTTCTTCCAAGGACCAAACTGCCCTCCCCAGAACACAAAAAATACCACCAGCTAATTTGTGCCAGTATGTCCTACACTCTCTTTCCCTTCACTTTTTCTCCAGGCTCTGTGGAGACTGAAGAAAGGTCCATGAATCTATAAAGAAAGAAAGAGTTGGACAGCAGACACACAGAAACCTGCCAGAACCAATGCACACATCCATCCATGCTCAACAGCAATTCCTATAGATTACATACACAAACAGGGGCCTTCACTTTTGTTTCCTCCCTTTTCATGGTGAAAATTATTTCTTCACCAAGTTCCCAGTGGCAGATGCAGCCAAAAGGTCTATGGCAATATAATTCCAAAAGACTCCATGGCATTGACAAGTAAAATCAAACTGCAGGAACACAAACTGCTAAAGAAACATAGGCTTTGAATCCAGACTCTGCAATATCAACGTGTCTGAGGCAAATTCTTTTTCTCTTTCAGGTATCTTACACAACAATGCAGAAGGCAGTATCTCTCATGGTTACTTGCTTATCCTAAATTGTTAGTTCTGTGCAATGATCTGGGTTGACACCTAGTTTAGCAATCATGATAAAAATCTGCTGGGTTTAATAGAGATAAATTACCACAGCAAATAATAATTTCTGACAAAACACATCATAAAATGATAAAGCAAAGCAGAAGCCAAGAGTTACTAATGATTCCTGTGATAGTAGGAACAACTACTATTAGAAGTTTTCAAGGATTACTGGTTTCAGAAACTGTACAAAACATAAAATGACCCTTGCACATGAAAGAAGTTTACTATAACCAAAGCTCCATGTATATTTCATATGCAAAGCAAAATGTCACACAAGGGCTGATTTTTCTTCCTCTCTAATGCAACATTTTGAAGGATATATTTTGTAGGGATATAAAGGTAAATAAAATAAAATCAGGTGGAGAAAGAACAGTTAAGTTAAAGAAAAAGGTATTTCAATTATTTTGAAATTATATGAAAACGTATTGTCATTTAAAGTATAAAGATGCTTCCTTGGCTAGATATTGTTTTCACATATTGTAGATAGTGCAAAATTACCTTGGCAATATTGAGTTCATAATTTTTAAGCTTAGCAACTCACCTACTATTCTTCCAAATTCACATTGTTTAGAGAACTTGTTCCACTTCATAAAAATATTGACCTAAACATATTTTCTTTCCTTTCAGTGAATACATGCATTTTTACTCAACCAAACAGACATTGAGAAACTCAGGATCTCCTAACTTACACAGTTATTTAAGTGCTATTCTAAAAAAATGGCTTTATTATTCTTTTAATGTGTAGAATCTTAAAAATTCCATATCTCTCACTAATGATCAATGGTTAAATCTTTCACAAGCACTGCAGAAATTGACAGTAATAAAGTTGAACAGGTTTGAATAGCTCCAGTGACTACACGGGATGCTCACAGTTCTAACTGATTCCAGAATTGAGGCCTCAAATAATTTTATATACATATTTTAGTTGATATAATGTATAGGCAATATTAAAAAATAAAACTGAGATTCATACACACACATCCCAATTTGGTAAAGCAATAATGTATTATTTTAGAAGAATTTTTAATAGTGTATGTTAATTTATGAACTTACGCTTCACCTTTTGATCACTTGACAAGATATGCAAATGTCTTCCGTAAATGCTTTCTATGCTAATCTGTTTGACCTTGTCATAATGCAATTTTTTAATCATTTCTCTTAAGAGTTATCACCTTTTCTCAAAACTGTTTTCATTTTATAAAGCTAAAAGAATTATTAAACAGCTCTCAAACCCATAATTTTCTATTTTGCAAAGACAGAACATTACACAGATTTTGTGTCAGCCTTGCAGAGCTTACCTCTTCGAATATAAATATATTCACTATCTATTGGAACAAAGACATCAATTTGTGTTCCAAAAGAAAGCAGAGATTCTTCAACATGTTTTCAAATACAGATAACACAGAAGTGAAAATAATTTCCTTTCTTTTACACATTATTTAATAAAGCAGAATACTTTCTTTTTTTAAAGACAGAAACCAGTTCTCTTCTGCCAAAGAAAATAATTTTAAGAACTAGATATAATAACCAGAAGGTTGTGTCAAGTCTTACATTCTTATAGTTTGTTGAACAGGAATCTAAAAAGTCCATAATAATAAGCAAAGTGCAATAATCAGATTTGGTTAGTGATATTTTAATGTGGGTCCTATGTATCAGCATGTTTCATATTTGTAAAACTGCAGGGTTAGGTATTGGCTTAATTTTTTAATGATTATGTATCTATTGTTGAGAGAAGTCAAAGTTATTAATTCAGAGCCTGGTTTGCATAATATGATGCTTTTTGTTACCTGCATTTGATAGTCCAATTACAGATACAGTTCTCATCAGAAAGCATCTTAAAGCCTATGATTCATAAAAAGTAACTGAGTGAAGAAAAATAAATGAAACATAAAAAGTAAATTAAAAACCAAATGAAAATAAATGAATCATAATGAAATAACTAATAATCACTTATACAGCCAAAGAAGACAAATAGTGACAATATTTTGATTAATATTGCTATTAGAATAGCCACTCCTACAAGATTTACTATTTTATGTTAAGTATAATTACAGAATAGTTTTCCCTAGAAAACAGCTAATTTTCCTATTGGCTTAAAGCACCGGCTGCCACAAAAATGTTCTTTTGCCATTATAAAAGTAGACTGATATTCCACTCATCACGTTCAGTACCCTGCAGACAGTGTGATTCTCACACAATCTATCTTTCTCATTCCCTTGCAATTGCAAGTTGCACTCTTGCTGCCCATGCTCCCAGCTCTTTCTTCTCCCATATGGGATCAGTCACAGTGTCTGCTTGAAAATTAAGACAGAAAAGAGGGAAGAAAAGTCCATTTATAAGCATCACAGTAATCAATATCTGAAGGAAGGATTTCCATTTTCTCCCTTTAATATTATCATCATACATGTCTGCTGGGTCAATCACTTGAGAGCCAGCAGGCAGCTTAAAACTTTTATGTCTCTGAGCACTTAAAAAGTTTATATGCATTCTTCAAAATTTTATATTCAACTCCTTAGGTAGGCTTATAGGCAGAAAATATCAGTTAAAGATCAATTTCAAAAGGACATGCCATTTTTCCTTCTGAATCGTAAGTACAGAAGATAACTAAAGAAACATTATTTCTGAAAAGTGACTAGAGCAGGAGTTAAAATAACATACAGCTTGACCAGGCAACTGGGCACCGTTCTGTGACCACCCGTGCAGGCCAAGGGCACTCATCCTACCTGACCCTCAAGGCAGAATGGTGGGCACTCGCCTGAAAGCAAAGGCTGCAGCTCCAGCTGGGGGGGTCTGCACCATCTACCCCAGTGGTGGCTGATGCCTCCACCCAGACGGAGCTGCTGAAGGGAGAGGCTGCAGTGCAGACCTCAGACAGCAGGAAGTGCCTAGACCTTTCTCCTGGGGCAGGGACAAGCAGCAGACCTGCCTGCAAAAGGTGTGCCCAGGTGGAGGATCTCCTGCAGCAGGTGGCTGAGCTGCAAGAGGCAGTGAGAAGGCTGTGTAACATCAGGGAGGCTGAGAAGGAGGTAGGTAGCTTGTTCCAAGCGCAGTCTGCAGCGGAGCCACAGCCCACGGCCAAACAGCCAAAAACTTCCCCACCGGCACACGCACAGAAGGGAAGGGGGCCAATAACACAGAAGAATGGAAGCTTGCAATGGGAAGGACCTGCAGGAGGAAGGGACTTCCCCCGAAGCCTGAGGTGCCCTTGCAGAACCGCTTCACTGCTCTGCAGACTGAAGAGGAAAGACCTGTCACAGCAGCAGAGACACTGGAGTTGAGTAAGGCAGCCCAATCTGCTCCCCGTATAACCACCAGCACAACTAAGAAAAGGCGACGGGTGATAGTAGTAGGCGACTCTCTTCTGACAGGTACGGAGGCACCCATCTGCTGACCTCACGCGCTCTCTAGAGGTGTGCTGCTCACCAGGGGCTCCTATCAGATATGTCACCAATAGACTACCAAGCCTCGTACAGTCCACCAACTATTATCCATTGCTGTTGTTTCACGTGGGCACCAGTGATACAGCCAGGAGCAGTCTGAGGACTATAAAGAAGGATTTACAGAGCCCTGGGAGCAGCGGTAAGGGACTCTGGAGCACAAGTAGTTTATTCATCAATCCTCCCAGTCAAAGGGAAGGGGTTTGAAAGGGTCAGTCAAACGTGGCAAATCAACAAATGGTTACAGGACTGGTGCCACAACCAGAGGTTCAGCTACTTAGACCATGGGACTTGCTTTGAGAAACCTGATCTGCTGGGGGCTGACCCTGTCCATCTGTCAGAGAAAGGGAAGAGCATCTTCAGTCAAGCTTGCCAAGCTGGTGAAGAGGCCTTTAAACTAAAGTTGCTGGGGGAGGGGAACCTCAATCCATCCCACTCCTACCAGTTTGATGCCAGTGCCAGCAACAGATGCCCAGAGACTGGAGAGGGATCACAGGTCAGCAGGAGAGCACCTGAAGAGCAGCACAAAGGAATTCCAGCCGGTAAGGCAGCTTCATCGGGGGCCCAACTTAAATGCCTCTATGCAAACACACGTAGCATGGGGAATAAACAAGAGGAGTTAGACACGTGCGCACGCTTGCAGGGCTATGATCTTACTGGCATCACGGAGACGTGGTGGAATGGCTCCTATGACTGGAGTGTTGGAATGGAGGGACACAGGCTCTTTAGGAAGGACAGGCAGGGGAGAGGAGGAGGGGGTGTCACCCTCTGTGTCAGTGACCAGCTGGAGTGCATGGAGCTCCACCTGGGGATGGATGAGGAGCCCACTGAGAGCTTATGGGTCAGGATTAAAGGAAGGGCAGGGACAGGTGACATTATAGTGGGGGTCTCCTACAGGCCACTGACCAGGAAGACTGAGCTGATGAAGCCCTCTATAGACAGATAGAAGCAGCCTCACGTTCACAAGCCCTGGTCCTCATGGGGGACATCAGCCACCCTGATATCTGTTGGAGGTACACCACAGCAGGGCATAAGCAATCCAGGAGGTTCCTGGAATGTGTTGCTGATAACTTCCTCCTCCAAGTGATGGAGGAGCCAATGAGGAGAGGTGCTCTGCTGGACCTTGTTCTCACCAACAAGGAGGGGCTGGTGGGGAACGTGAAGCTCAAGGGCAGCCTTAGCTGCAGTGACCATGAAATGGTGGAGTTCAAGATCCTGAGGGCAGCGAGGAGGGTGCACAGCAAGCTCACTACCCTGGACTTCAGGAGAGCAGACTTTGGCCTCTTCAGGGATCTGCTTGGTAGAGTACCATGGGATAAAGCCCTGGAGGGAAGAGGGGCCCAAGAAAGCTGGTTAATATTAAAGGATCACCTCCTCCAAGTTCAGGAGCGATGCATCCCAACAAAGAGGTAGTCAGGCAAAAATGCCAGGAGGCCTGCATGGATGAACAAGAAGCTCAAGGACAAACTCAAACACAAAAAGGAAGCCTACAGAGGGTGGAAGCAAGGACAGGTAGCCTGGGAGGAATACAGAGAAATTGTCCAAGCAGCCAGAGATCAGGTTAGGAAAGCTAAAGCCCCAGTAGAATTAAATCTGGCCAGGGACATCAAGGGCAACAAGAAAAGCTTCTGTAGGTATGTCAGTGATAAAAGGAAGACTAGGGAAAATGTGGGCCCTCTCCATAAGGAAACGTGAGACCTGGTTACCTGGGATATGAAGAAGGCTGAGGTACTCAATGACGTTTTTGCTTCAGTCTTCACCGGCAAGTGCTCCAGCCACACCGCCCAAGTTGCAGAAGGCAGAGGCAGGGACTGAGAGAATGAAGAACCACCCACTGTAGGAAAAGATCAGGTTCGAGACCATCAAAGGAACCTGAAGGTGCACAAGTCCATGGGACCTGACAGGTCCTGAGGGAACTGGCGGATGAAGTGGCTAAGCCACCATCTATCATATCTGAGAAGTCGTGGCAGTCCGGGGAAGTTCCCACTGACTGGAAAAGGGGAAACTTAACTGCCATTTTTAAAAAGGGAAAAAAGGAAGACCCAGGGAACTACAGGCCAGTCAGTCTCATCTCTGTGCCCGGCAAGATCATGGAGTGTATCCTCCTGGAAACTACGCTAAGGCACATGGAAAATAAGGAGGTGATTGGTGACAGCCAACATGGCTTCACTAAGGACAAATTGTGCCTAACAAATTTAATGGCCTTTTATGAAAGAGTTACAGTGTTGGTGGATAAGGGAAGAGCAACGGACATCACCTACCTAGACTTGTGCAAAGCATTTGACACCGTCCCACATCACACCGTTGTCTCTAAATTGGAGAGACATGGATTTGATGGATGGACAACTTGGTGGATAAGGAATTGGCTGGATGGTCACACTCAAAGAGTTGTGGTCAACGGCTCGTTTCCAAGTGGAGAGCAGCAACAAGTGGCATTCCTCAGGGGTCACTATAGGGACCGGTGCTGTTTAACATCTTTGTCTGCCACACGGACAGTGGGATTGAGTGCACCCTCAGCAAGTTTCCCGATGACACCAAGCTGTGTGGTGTGGTCGACATGCTGGGGAGAATTTGACAGGCTTGAGACGTGGGCCCGTTGTGAACCTCATAAAGTTCAACAAGGCCAAGTGCAAGGTCCTGCACATGGGTCAGGGCAATCCCAAGCACCAATACAGACTGGGCAATGAGTGGATTGAGAGCAGCCCTGTGGAGAAGGACTTGGGAGTGTTGGTTGACAAGAAGCTCAACATGACCTGGCAATGTGCATCTGCAGCCTAGAATGCCAACTGTATCCTGGGCTGCATCAAAACAAACATGACCAGCAGGTCAAGGGAGGTGATTCTGCCCTCCACTCTGCTCTCGAGAGACCCCACCTGGAGTACTGGGTTCAGCTCTGGGGCCCCCAACATAAGAAAGAGATGGACCTGTTGGAGTGAGTCCAGAGGAGGGCCACGAAGATGATCAGAGGGATGGAGCACCTCCCCTATGAAGACAGGCTGAGAGAGTTGGGGTTGTTCAGCCTGGAGAAGAGAAGGCTCCAGGGAGACCGCATAGCAGCCTTCCAGTACCTAAAGGGGGCCTACCAGAAAGCTGGAGAGGGACTTTTTACAAGGGCATGTAGTGATCGGACAAGGGGTAATGGCTTTAAACTCAAAGAGGATAGATTTAGATTAGATGTAAGGAAAAAGTTCTTCACTGTGAGGGTGGTGAGGCACTGGAACAGGCTGCCCAGAGAAGCTGTGGATGCCCCATCCCTGGAAGTGGTCAAGGCCAGGTTGGATGGGGCTTTGAGCAACCTGGTCTAGTGGAAAGTGTCCCTGCCCATCCATGGCAGAAGGGTTAGAACTAGATAGTCTTTAAGGTCCGCTCCAACCCAAACCATTCTTGGATTCAAGCTTTTCATTCTTTCTGTACTTGCTCATTTTCTTCCCAAAAACTCATTCGTTTACTTTTTCAGAAAGATCCATTTCATGTAGTAAACTAATCTCTTATCTACTGGAAGGCATTCTCATATTCATATGCCAATGCTAAAATTACTTCAAGGTGATGGTACGTTCTCATGAACAGCATTTGTAACATTCTGGAAAACATATTACTCTCCCAGCAATGACGTAACATAAATGCTGAGATGATGCAACACTACTCAGGAGAAAAAACAAAAACAAACCAGAACAAACCACACCAACAAAAAAAAACCCTTTCACACTTTCTTATATATTCATATAAGGTGTCTGATCAAATCTTCTTACTCTCTAAAAATCTAGTAGTATCCTCTATTCATCTTCCTGCGAAGATTTTACCACTGCCTGGCAGCTCTAATACCTTCTTGTTTTTTCTTATGGGTTAAATAAAGGTTTTGGGTTTTTTTTTCTCCCAGAAAGGTTACTTTTTTTTTTCCCCAAGAAAACTTCTTTGGATTTGTGTTCACTTATGTTATCCTAAGGCAGATGTTTCAGAATCTGTTTCCTCTGTTGTATGAGAACTCAGAATACATAACACAGCTATAAGATTCAGCTTTACATTTAAATAAAGCAACAAATAGTGATAAAATTTGTACAAGTTCGTCTATATGATCGAAGACTCCTTTTTTCAGTGTTTTATGTACACTACACATGAACTGTATATTCAAAAATCCATAAAAAATATGTCTTTTCCTATCAATTTTTATGAAACTGTTATTAACACAAATTATTCTCCTTGTGGTTTTCCCGCCCCCCACATACACCAATGATTGAAAAGCTCTCAACTAACTTTAAAGTTGTTATGAATGTTGATGTGCTTTTACCATATATTACATATTAAAACACTAATCATATCTAACTTAAGCTTAAAAATGAGATTGTGTAGTCAAAGCAGGTAATATTTGGGACTGCCTGCTGACAGCAGCACGATCTTAGACCTGCTTTATTTTCAGGTTGTAGAATAAGGAAGAGTCTAAGATCAACTTATTTAAACTCTGTGGTAAAATACAGCTTTTTACAAGAAGAAACAGTTTTAAGTGTTGAGTGTTAAACATTACTCTGACAGAATAGTCAGTGAGAGAGTAAAATGGTAAACATAAAACAGTAGTAAACATCTGAGGAAATAATGTTTTAGCCTTCTCTTAGTATTTCTATTTCACATTTGTTAATTCTCTCAGACAAATATATTTGCCACTCTTGGCTTTATAAGGTCAGCCCAATCCATTTAAAAAACTCCAATTTCATCAAAACCACCTTCACTTGTCAGCACTAGAAAGAAGTCAATTGCATTCTGATATGACCCAGGACACTTATCAGTGAAAATATGTAAAGAAGAGTCTTTACAAAATCAAACTGATGCTTTTCAGCCTGAAGTGGACTGGGGTAGGGAGAAGAAGAACAAGCAATTTTTTTTTTTTTTACTTAAAATGAGCATATATAGTTCAGGAATAGTGCCATTACATGTCAGAATGGTTACTCATACTTTCCTACAATGTTGTGATACTGAGGCAGACGAATGAGACAGCAATGTCATAAATTCTAATAAGATCACCTTTTGTTATTTTGAATAACATTGATAATCTCTGTATCCTCACTTTTCATCAGGAATGTGAAATGTATGTACTAATATTGTCTCAGTCCTGTGATGCCTCTTCCCACACAGAAGCACTTGTAAGAATAGAGCTGCTGGCAGGGAACATGAACATATATTTTCCATTTACACAGAACTTATATGAAACTGTCTTCACATCTTATAATTTATATTCAGTAACTAATTTACCACCCCACTCATTGCCAAATTTTATATTTAAAAATGCCTTTACAATACTTGCAAGAGCTGACTTACAATAAACACAAAATAAAGAACACCTTTTCTCACCTTCATATTCATACAAACATCGGTAAATGCACTTTTTGCAAACAATATTTAATAATCAATTCTTATTTTTGAACTTGGTTATTTCTGGACTTGCTAAAGGAATTGAAATTATTTTCTTGAATTTTTTACCCTTTCTTAAGGAAGACTTAAAACAACAACAGAGGCCTATGGTCTGATCAGCATTGCTGGTAAATTCATGTATATGTTATTGAACTTATTTCTACTAGCCAACTTTGTTGTGAAAAGAACATCAACAGTACCAAACACATAAGAATCACTATCACGCTCAAGGGTAAAAGCCTAGCTCTCAATGAAAAATACTGCACTTAATTATAATTAAATAAATCACAGCAAGATATCATCACAACAAACTTGCTGACCGCATTCAAGAAGTTTGGCTGACCATCCTCCTGTATGGTAGACCTTGCGGTCATGAATTTATTGCGAACTTCAAAGCACGCCTGGACACTTTTCAAACATATTTGGACCTGAGATATTACCATCATCAATGTAAATCAGGTGTAAATAGCTGAATACAATATACAAATAAATCACCACATCGGGTGATAAAGAATGAGGCCCTTAGAAATACTTTTATAATCTTGATTTCCATTTTACAGGGTTCTTTCCAGAAGAACTTCACTATGGTCACAGACATTAGGTTTTAAGTTTTTTCTATTTGCAAGGCTTTTCAGGAGGTTTTGGGGTCATTTGCAGTTGTGTTCAGTTCTATTAAAAAAAACAAAAACAAACCCTGTATGACTCGCTCAGAAAAGCCTACATAAGTAGGTACAACTACATGTTTCTTCTGATTTTGTTGTTTTCAAGATGTGTTGTCCATAGGGTATTTGAACTACATGCATATACACCTGTCTGAAAGAAAGCTTAAACTGAATATATACTGAATTGCCCCTGGACAAACAATCATATGGCAATGTTTATTTCAGAATTCGTTATTAATGTATGCATGTCTCATATCATGTATAAAAACTTGTTGATAAGTATGGCAACATGCCCCGTTCAAAGCAAGTACAGGAAAAAAATGGTACGACACTATTTACAGAAGACTACTTCATGTCTGACTAAATTGTTACCCTTTCTACTAACATTGCTTGCTTTGTAACAAGAACAGGATTCGCCTAGCATATTAGGAGTATATTATGAAGTTAGAATGTACTCTTCCTAATTTGGATTTCTCTGTGAAATCTTAAAACATCTTTGCTACCTTGGGGAGCCTGTTAAAAAATTTCTGTCTCCAAATAAGTATTAAAACAGTAACTGCACAGCCTTCTTCATCTTTTCCATTGCAAACAAATACATATGATGTTCCTGTTGTCTTTTGTGATAAGGTATATTTTCAGCTATTCTTGTGGCTCTTTTCTGAATACTCTCTAACTCTCAATATTCTTCCTGAATTATGGGCATTCAAATGGCACAGTACTGTGTGAGCAGTTCCAATAGAATAGCTAGAGATATTACAACTCCCTATACCTAATTCAAGATTACATTGGTCATACCTATGTGTATGCTCCACAAAGGCTGCAAGATTGCTCAAAGGACCTTGGCACATTACGTTCCAAACACCTTCAGGATCCAGTCTACCTCCTGCTCCATACCATTAATATTACTCCCATGCTGTGTACTGACTGTAAAGGAGGAATAGAAAGCACAACATTTGCATGTGCCTCCTAAACCACACTTTGTCATCCAGGGCTGGAGACTGACTACTGCATGCTCCCACTATCTAGCAATCTTTAAGGTCATAGCCAACTCAATGCTGTCTGTAGCACTTTAAGCACTGTTTAGAATATAACGAGGTTATCATGCCAGTCCCATGATTCCTCACATTCTCCACTGGGGAAAAAAAATTAAAATGCACAACTGCTTTCTCTCAAGTAGGAGATCTAAAACACCCAGGTACTGCATCACTACAACATGACTGCATTAGTGTAACAACTCTTAGAATTATTACTATAGATTTTTACTAGTACTCACAAATCCCTAACTCATTCCAATTATGTATTTGACATTATCATTTCAGATCCAAATGTCACACTACAGGTTTATCACTCTGGTGGTGGTTTGTCACTCTGATATAGCATGCTTCTTTCTTATCCTCACAATTTGATACATTTATACCAAAACGTGTATTAATATGTATTGAGATATACACACATGGACGTACATATATTGCAAATCCACTCAAGTTCTGTGGTCTTGATTCCTTAGTGCACAGCTCATGATAATTTTTGCAATTATCAGCAGAACATACACTATCTCTGTTCATATACCTTGCTAAAATGACAAGTCATTGATTTATAATGAGCAAAGCAGAAGTTGACTCTTCTCCATCACATACCAGGTTTAACTGACAAAATCATGAGACTACAGGGGAAAACAAATGAAAACAAATACAGTATGGTTGATATTAATGGATGCAGCTTGTACAAGCTTTCTATTTCTGATCCCTTGCCAGAAACTATAAAAAAAATAATTCCTCCGTTGCCTATTTTCCCCCTCCTCCATAAAGAGAAAATGAAGCATATCTTTTAATAATTGTTCAACTAGCAAATTGATTTGCAACACTACTTATCTTTGAATGTTTTACTACATTGATACATTTTCATATGTCTTATTGTTTTTAATTATATCAGCTTTAGTTTTAGCACTTCAACAGAAAAAGGGGTATGGCACAATATAACTTCTGGAAGTATCCTAAAATCAGCATGTTCCACTTGAGTCTCTTAGCTCTGAATTTAAACAAATTTCTGTTGCATTCACTACAGTTGCTATTTGTCTCTCCTTTTCCACCTTATTTATATTGATGACATTTCCACCATCATTATGCCTTTTCTTACATCAACTGAGACATGGGGAGAAGAACAGAAAATAATCCATTCTTTAGAGGGCAAAATTTACCTGAAATTGTTTTCTAACACCACATACAGCAGTGTATTTCAAGCTTAGTAGCTTTATTTTCTTATAATGTATATATGTAACATAGAACTATTTTGAGCCAAAATTGTAAAATTCAAGAAGAGGCATAAGGAAGTATGTGCCTCTACAGACTGTATTTAGCAATTCCAAGCTCCTCATTACACCTGTGAGGAGTAATAAGCCACTTCTACAAAGAATACATCCAAAGTATTCGTGTTCAGGGATCTGAGTATCCCTTAATTGTATAAGTGAATCAGGGTTCCTTCCGTCTCTTTATGGCACACAACCATGCAGCCATCCATTTTAATAAATTTTCTTTGCTCTGTATCATAGCTTTACAGTGAGCATTACTTCCCCCCCTCCCCCCCCCCCCCGCCCCCCCCCGCTTTGGCTTTCATTCTACAGTACTTAACTCCATTCATCAGTGTGTTCCTCTGCATGGCTGATGCCACTTCCACCACCTGACAGCTGAACTTCTTAAACCTGTCAGTTTTCATTTATTGTTCTCCCCACCTCCAGAAGTACCACACCTGTTTTGCTTTAAAATTTTTTTTTTTACATTAATCTGCTTTATTACAGGTGCTGTGTAATATAATTCTACCTGCCATGGACACCTGTTCTAATGAAACAACTTTGAACTGGATTCATACACGTCTAAATGAAGAACAATTCTGCTAAACAAGAAAACTACATAATACACAGAACCAAGCCTCTTTATGTACATACTATCCACTGCCTAGTGCTGAGGAGCAATAAGGCTTGAAATGGGCCAGCTGTCTTGTTAATTCTAGTGCTAGTATTACTTGCCCTTGATTCTACAGCCAAAATGCATTATCTTCCTACAAGAATTTCAAACGCATCACAATATCATTCTTGTAGTTATAGATTCTAAGGCATAGCACACACTTGGACAGAAAATTGTCTTATGCAATGGTGCTCTGGATTACAAGTAATCTCTACACGGTATTTAAATTAAAAATGAAGCAGTATTAACTTGAATTGGTTTTGCTGTTGGGATTACGTTAACTCAGGTAACAAAGGCTGTGATGTTTTTAGATGATGTTGTTAATCAGGTGTTAGAAGAGCACTTGCAAGCTGCAAACTACACTGCTTTACAGCTCATGAGATTTTAAGAGAATAATGTACGTCTGCATATCAGTCCCTCACAAAACTAAACTTCTGTATGCTGGCACTGGTTAATAGCTATGGCATTTCTATGAAAAACAGAATTCCTTTAGATCATCTAGCCAACTGTCAACTTATTGTACTGTAATCTTCCAAGTGCTCTTTAGATAGATGGAAGTGCTCATATCAGCACCACTTTTCTCGCATCCCCAGAGCGAGGGGAAGAAGAGAATAAAACAAACAAACAAAAGACACACAGGCTTTCAAATTGGTATTATCTTTTCTGTCAGTATGGTATCTTCTGAATTTATGAATGGTGTCTCATAACATCAGAAAATGGGAAGATAAAGCTGACAAGCTGACGTAGAGATCTGCTCAGAAAAAATATATAGCAAGTGTATAGTAAGATGATAGTTGAGCAAAAAATGGGTGGTCAAACTATTCATGGAAGATCATCTGCTGGGTTGTACTAAATTATTCTATTGATATTCTTTTACATTAAAAAAAACCCTCAAAATTTTCCTTCCCCCCCCCCCTTTTCCTTACTACTGAAGACAGTCAAAGTTTCTCATAGGTTAGGAGCGTTTCTCCTTAAATCTCAGATAGCTAATTCATCTCAGAATCTGCCTATGCAATGAAATTCATGCATACACATGGCAAGCCCAAAGCATCAGAGAGTACCATGTCTATTACACATCCATTGTGCAACGGGTCTGTACGCTGTGGTCAGCCATATTGCCAAATATGCAGAAACTCCCTGAACAAAGATCAAGATCTGTGTTGACAAACTTCATGGGAGGAGAGGGGAAAACTCCAATAAATATAAAACCTAATTCAACAAAGCACTGCATCAGCTAAACTTACTAAAAGAAACACTAAGACTTGCACAGCCTCCATTCCGGCCTTGTATTGCTTGTGTTTGTCCTTATTCTTTGAAACTTAATCCTATTTTGCAACAGTACTGATGTTCTCCAAAAGTTAGTTTTAATTTATAATACTCTTTTCCCTCTCTGATCAAATCCAAGGATCATCAACAGTGAAGCTCATACTGGGGGAAAAAAAATGTTCCCTTCACAGTTATGAAATAATTTAGCATTTTTTATATACTGTAAGCGTGGAATTTTAAACCTTGAAAAAGTTCCAATTTAAAGTAATTCATAGCTGGTTTTACTTATTAGCCTGCTTTTGTCATGTATCTATTAAACCCAGAGACAGACAGGGATATTGCTGTATTGAAAAAAAAAACCCAAACAGTTTAAAACAAAAGCTGGCCATTTTCACTGGCATCTATAAATGAAGCTATTTTTAAAACATGAAGTATTATTTGTGCTGTTGCTTGAGGTAAGAAAATCAAATAGATTAAAAGTGTGAGGTTTTCTTGGCTGCTAATTCACACATATAAATAAAATAGATTATTTTAAAGATGAAAATTTAATATAAACCAGATATCCATGATGAAATATCTGTGCCAGGATATGAAAGAGAAACAAATTGTCAATAAGACTGCAAAAAGAAGTTTTACTAACTACTGTAATGTTGTCTCACATTATTTAGTCTAGCATGATAGAAGTTCTCTTTTATGTATGTCAGCATTATATTCCCCATCATGTCTTTAAAAAAACCTCAATTTGATTCCACAAAATAACTCAGTAGCCAAAAAGCTAGATATAACTTGTTCTTCTGTCACAAAGTCAGTAAGGTTCCTATTTTAATTTGATTTTTTTTTTCTATTAATGTACATAAGCATCCTCAGTCTAGCCTCTTCCTTTCTTCCTTCCTTAATTACTCTAATGTGGGTTCCATAAAATAGTACCTACGGTATAATAAATAATCTATCCCTTCTCCATTCAAGTGCCCATAAAGCATCTCTTAACAGGGCTTATTTCAGGTTTGCAGGCATGACTGCATGAATGTTAAACCATGTTGAGTGAAAAGGTGAAATACTGTGAAAGAGCAAAGTAGTACATAAAAATAGAGAAGTGTTATTTGAAGAGAGAAGAACAGTAAAGAAAACTACAAGAAAAATGTCAAGGGATCAAATCCTAAAGAAACAAAAACATGCTATAAAAGGTAAAATAGTAGTAATAAATATTTATATGATGGTAGCACCAAGAGAATTTTGGTTCAGCTTTTAGGGCTTTGTTTAAACTTCAACTTCATTCTGCATCACGTGGAGTTGGGAAAGTTCTCTAAATATTTTGAAAATTATTTCAGACTGTTCAGTAAAACTGAAAAATAAGATACTTCATGCCTCAGCTTTTGCTCTGCTCAATTGCTCCTAGAGGGACTCAAACTTCATTACAACTGGGACCCTTGCTGGTGCCCCAGCTGGGCACCCCTGGTATTCTGCATACCAAAACACAACATTTATCCTAATTTAGCTGCCTAATTTCATCTTCGAAGTCATGAGTCTGCAAAACAACAAATCCACCACTCTTAGCCTCAAACCTGAACATGTTTCCAAATACTTTACTTTAAAAGACCAATCACAAATCCAGCTTTAAAGTCCCCAAATTGCAATGTAGTAAGAGTGACAAAAAGGCCATGGTTACACGGGGGAAGGAAAAAAGTAATCTATCGAAAGATGACATAAACAGAAACAGATATTTTCTGCCCCACTGTAGGACATAAAAAGCATTTCATAATTTGCTTGGGAAAGCATCTGTTTGCACAAAAGCATGATTTTTTTGCTTTTAAAAATCCTGAGAGCAAACAGTGCTACTTTTTCCAGTGGTATTTTTCCCTCTCTAACTTATAGTTTAACTCAATTTTTATTTTTATTGCAGTCTTTACAGGTTCAAGCATATATAAGTAACTGTATCTTTTGGTATCTGAATAGCTTTGGTAATGTCCTGGTTTCGGTTGGGATAGAGTTAATTGTCTTCCTGGTAGCAGGTATAGTGCTATGTTTTGGGTTCAGTATGAGAAGAGTGTTGATAACACACTGATGTTTTCAGTTGTTGCCAAGTAGTGTTTAGACTAAGTCAAGGACTTTTCAGCTTCTCATGCCCAGCCAGCAAGAAGGCTGGTGGAGGGGCACAAGAAGTTGGCACAGGACACAGCCAGGACAGCTGACCCAAAGTGGCCAACGGGGTATTCCATACTATGTGACATCATGCCCAGTATATAAACTGGGGGAAGTGGGGCTGCGGGGAGCGGATCACTGCTCGGAAACTAACTGGGCATTGGTTGGCAAGTGGTGAGCAATTGCATTGTACATCACTTGTTTTGTATATTCCAATTCTTTATTATTATTATTGTCATTTTATTATTGTTATTATTATCATTATTATTTTCTTCCTTTCTGTCCTATTAAACTGTTCCTATCTCAACCCACAAGTTTTACTTTTTTTTCAATTCTCTCCCCCGTCCCACTGGGTGGGCAAGAGTGAGTGAGCAGCTGTGTGGTGCTTAGTTGCTGGCTGGGGTTAAACCACAACAAGTAAGAAACCTATTGTGGTATCTAATTGGACTAGTGTCCAGTCTGCTGATCAAATACAGCACCTCCTTTTAGACAGCAGCCATACTAAGAACTTAACAGGAAAGTGACTACAGGCAAAACTTACACCTCTATTGTCAAGAACAGGTATGCCACATGTCAGAAAAATTAGTTGCCTTACTTGTATGCTAGCTTAGAGGACTGTTCTAGCTCTCCAGACACATTTCTAAGCCTTCCTTTTAACCACAATGCTGACCAAGAGCTCTGTGGTGGTAGTGTCATCTCAAAATTAAACAGTTTCCTAAAATTTGTTTTGAATCTGCTGCCTCATGTATTCTCCTTGTTGCTTCACTATGAGGGTAAATGAAACTGAGCAACGATTCCAGAAATAAAATCCTGTCATAGTCTTTCTTACTAAGTTAGCTTTAATCTATGTGCCCATTTTTCAGTGTCTTTTCATCTAGAAGTCTCTCTAGGTCTTTGATCGTATTTTTAAAAGCTCTGCAGTGTTGCTGTGTGTCATTTATCAAGGTGGCCAGATATAACAGGGCTATTAACACAAATAAACTGTGAGACCTCACTCGTAAAACGATTTCTTAGCATTTACAGACTATTCTCTTTACCATTCTTCATAAATCTCAATGTTTTGTTTGCTTTTATAACTACTGCACCTGCATACCTTTTCCAAGTTCTTCATAATGGCACTTTGTGCTTGCTTCTCAGTAGAACATATAGACAATATTTATTCTAACATAAATTACCTTGTTTTACAATTTGAAGACAGGACAGGTGAATTAGAGCATGACAAAAGTCTTGCAGTGTAGGTAGAAAACCTCTAGCATTAGTACTTCAAAGTACGTGGTTATATGATGTCAGTATACTTCTAGAATATGAAAGGAAATTCGGTTTTCCAGAATCCTCAAATCTGTGAAGTCACCCTAGAAGTGTTGCTACTGTTGGTTCCCTATGAAAGAGAATTTTATACGTAGAAGGGTCAAAAGTACATGGGTCACCAGCTTTGGCTATAATAACGAGTAAGGGGACAGCAAGCCCTCACATCCTACGTCGTAACATGCGAGTTTGTTTCATGATATCTAAGAGCAAGGGGTTTAATTCTGATCCAGATCATCTTGGCTGTGCATTCATACCTTTTATAGACTCCAGCAGCATGCCCCAAAGATGAAAAGAACAATCATTCATATTCTCAGGATATCTATTTCCTGTAGTTGTATGTTTATTGCTCTACTCCCCAGCTTAAATCTCCTCTCAGATAATCTTTCCTCTTATTTGCCTCTTCCTTGCACCAGTTGAGTTTGGGGTTGGAGAGGAGATGATGTTTGGGGTTTTCTTTAAAAAGAAGGCCCAATGGCAAAAGCTTAGAACATAACTAGTGTTGAATTTAGGGATCAAAACTTCAAATTAACTTTTACAAGTATGCAAACCTTGGTACTACAAACATTCATTGGAAACAAACGTGCAAGTGGTGAAGGCAAAGTCAAGGGGAACTCATTCTTCAAGACATGCAAATGTTATCAGAAGTATATATGTGCCCAGATCTTCAGCTAATCAAGAAATAAAGTAATCCCTGAATTACAATAAAGTTAACTATTTAAAATTTTACATATATGAAACTCTCTGACAAGGAAAAGCCCACCTAGGTATATTCATCTGCAAAACATCTTTCCCAGAGGCACTATTTCTAAGATTCTAATGCTTGTATTTTACAACAGTTTTTACTTTAGTGTCTGCATTAAAATAATCTACAGTTAAGTGTATTGGCTTTGCGTGGCAAGGTTTTGGTAGCGGGGGGGGTTACAGGCGTGGCTGGAAGCTTTCCCTGTGTCTGACAGAGCCAATACCAGCCGGCTCTAAGACGGACCCGCCGCCGGCCAAGGCCGAGCCAATCAGCAATAGTGGTAACGCCTCTGTGATAACATTTTTAAGAAGGAAAAAAGTTGCTCAGATTGGACGGAAACAGCAGCCAGAGAGAGAGTGAGAACATGTGAGAGAAACAGCCCTGCAGACACCAAGGTCAGTGAAGAAGGAGGGGGAGGAGGTGCTCCAGGCGCCGGAGCAGAGATTCCCCTGCAGCCCGTGGGGAAGACCATGGTGAGGCAGGCTGTCCCCCTGCAGCCCATGGAGGTCCATGGTGGAGCAGATATCCACCTGCAGCCCGTGGAGGACCCCATGCCGGAGCAGGTGGGTTCCCGAAGGAGGCTGTGACCCCGTGGAAAGCCCGCGCTGGAGCAGGCTCCTGGCAGGACCTGCGGATCTGTGGAGAGAGGAGCCCACGGAGCAGGTTTTCTGGCAGCACTTGTGACCCCACGGGAAGCCCGCGCTGGAGCAGTGTGCTCCTGAAGGACTGCATGCCGTGGAAGGGACTCATGCTGGAGCAGTTCGTGAAGAACTGCAGCCCGTGGGAAGGACCCACATTGGAGAAGTTCATGGAGGACTGTCTCCCATGGGAGGGACCCCATGCTGGAGCATGGGAAGAGTGTGAGGAGTCCTCCCCCTGAGGAGGATGAAGCAGCAGAAAATAACGTGTGATGAACTGACCGTAAACCCCATTCCCCATTCCCCTGCGCTGCTGGGGGGGGGTGGTAGAGAATCCGGGAGTGAAGTTGTGCCCGGGAAAAAGGGAGGGGTGGAGGGAAGGTGTTCTGAGATTTGGTTTTATTTCTCATTACCCTACTCTGGTTGATTTGTAATAAATTGAGTTAATTTTCCCCAAGCTGAGTCTGTTTTGCCCGTGACAGTAATTTGCGAGTTGATCTCTCCTGTCCTTATCTCGACCCACGAGCCTTTTGTTATATTTTCTCTCCCCTGTCCAGCTGAGGAAGGGGAGTGATAGAGCAGCTTTGGTGGGCACCTGGTGCCCAGCCAGGGTCAACCCACCACATTAAGGCAGAAAGAATAGTAATTAGAAAGCAGATTAGATAAATGATGTCGCCATACATAGCCATGCTTGAAAACATGAAGAATTAAATCAACTTAAACCACAGTGAAGAAAATTAAGTGTCGATTACTGTATATTCTCTAAGATGATAACTTTGGATAGCTTGATCTATAGGTGCTATGAACTTGTATAGTGGTCAGTTACTCACTTTCTATTCCTTTAGTTAGTGGAGAAAAGTCGTCCTGAAGAGCGGAGAGAATTGAGACTTCTTTTTTTATGTTTTTTTTGCTTTATTGCTTTATGGAACAGGCTAGGAATTGCAGTCTGTGTCTACTGGTAAAGTGTTTATATTATAAGTATTTACCTATTGCTATTATAACTGCAACTGCAGGTAACAGTCAGTCTACAAAATTATGATATATCCTGAATTTTGTCCACTTTTGTAATCCTATAAAAAACAACACCCTACTACTATAAAATGCTTCTATAAATTTTACCCCCAAAGTTTACCTTCCCTTGGATGTTCAAATATAACAATGAATGTCTGTACCTGAAAGAAGTCTCCCTCAAAAGAACTGAACCAGAGCACACTGGAGTCACGGCTATGGTGAGTGCAGGTTTCCTCAGGTATAACCTCTTCTTTTCCTCACCCGGAAGTTTTGTCCAGACAGAACTTGAGCATTTGTCTGAGATTTCCAGACACAGAATCTACAGTGCCATGCATCATGCAGATAGTCTGCAAGTGTGGAATAAACCCAAAGCATCCTTGAAACAACTGTACAGGTACTGCCTGAATTAAGGCAGTGGATCCCACAGATTCAGAAAGCTTTAGATCCAGCCTTAACTGTATTATGATTGTAAGAATTTATTATTAGTAGTACTACTAATACAGAAGTTGCATAAGGGTTTTAGGAAAAGTATTTGTATGGTGTAAGTGTTCTAATACTTAGGTTAAACCATAAAATGACAAAAAAAGGTTTGGTTTTGGGGGGGGGTTTTAAGGCAATAAGCAGCTGATACAGAATGTATAGTAGTCTGTGAAAGAAACGATACCTTAAGTATATTACTGTTATCTTGTAGCAGACTACAGCATTTTATACAGTAAACTTACTTTTGACAATCTGAACACATGAAAAAGGTTTTGGTGTTTGATTTTAAATGAAAGAGAAATATAAAAATACTACCAGACACCAAAAACCCTTAATAACTGATCATGTAACAAAGACGAACATTTAGTGACTCCTGACATGTCTTTACTATCATAAGTACACTATTAGTACTACCAAAAGCAGTAGCACATTTTACTGTAAAGTACCAATATATGCACACACTTCACTCTGTGATGACAAACATCCCCAGCTGCAACAATTTATGTATTTTTCACCATTGGAAACCTTATACGTATTGTTTTACACAGACGGAAATTAGTAGAATGATTTCTGTTCCCTGAACACTACTCCTAATCAATTTCACACACAACAGTTTTCTCACCACTGGTACATAAGCAAAACAACAGATGTATTCTGAGCCTATAAACACAACTTACGAAGCAAGACCTTCACAGAAAATGAAATGCATTAGAATTGATGGTAGCTAGTAATCAAAGCACCTAATTATAATCAGATCCAGATCCACATGAAAATTTTAAAACCTGTAAAAGAACCCCTCACATACAAGCATCCTGAAGTTTTGTTTCATTATCCAGTGTTAGGAGTATTTCAGCAACACTGAAAGAAAAAAAAAGAACCAAACCCCACACAACCCACCAACAAATTCCAAATTAAGCACTAATTGATTACAAATGTTTGCATCAGCTATTTTACAATTGATAATGTATTCTAATAAAGTACACTGGAAACAGATACTGACAGCTAATTTTTAAAGGACTACGAAAAGAAACAGATAGGTATTTGTAAGAAGGTGTATTGAACTGTTCCTGAATTCATTTTGCATAATTTTTCTGATAAAGGAACATTCAAAGATTTTACTCGTATTCTTTTGTATTGTTTTAATGTTTACCTAACAGTCCACAATGAATGTTATTGCTATGGACTACAAATCACAACTTCATACTTATGGACAGAGAAATCATTTATAAGCACTGTCTTCATCATTTTTCTTAATTTTGTTAATAGAAAGGCAATCTTTTAAAGTAGTTAGATTCTCAGGACTACTGTGAAGGAAGAGATCATTTTTAAAACAACAACAAAATAAAAGCTCACAAACCATTTTTTATTAACGGGACAGCACATTAACATCCCCCAGGGTTACACAAAAACAATGACAGCAATGCTTTCCTAGATCAGACGTCACATTTCCTAATTCTTTCCTGTGTTCTAGTTTTTTTAACAGAAGTGCCCTAACTTACTGCCTTTTAGGAGGCGGTACAACTGCCTTCAACCACTGTCAGCAAGACAGAAAGAAATAGAGCAAGCTGGCATCCATTTTCCTGCAAAAAAAATCCCAATCCTAATTTATAACCTCATTGCAGAAATGGAAAGTAGGACAGTCATGATCACTGAAAAACTCATCATGCCAACTGATTATCCAGTGCACCCGCTCGCTCCTACAGACCACTGAGAATCTGAATGAGATTACTGGAGCAGGTAAAACACGAGTAGGCCTAGGACTTACTAAATTAACTGAAGTCCACCTGCATTAGTCTAGGGTAGGACTCCATATTTTCCTTAAAAGTAGGGGTATCATAGATTTTGAATTGGAAAATTATAGCGGAAAATACCTGTTCTGCTAATAAGTAGAATAGGGAAGTTCTGTTTAGGTCTCCTTTATTTCAAGTTTGCTTTGATCTCTTACAAAACTTGTATTACATACCAAGGGAAGAAAAAAACCACATTAAAACCTAAAAAATTTCTATTTTAGATTTCTACAGAGACAGTTGGGAGGGGGTGGGGGGTGGTATTTTTTTTTCTGAAGGACAGCAATTTTTTAGTTTTGAAGTTTGACTACAAAAAGTATAAATATTGTATAGCTAAACTACAACCTTAATAAATATTAAGGCTGACATGGACAACACTGGTACTGCAATATACATTCTTGCAATCTACATATATATCTTCCATTAGTGTTTGCAGAAGTTACTTAGAGAATGAATTCCATCAGAGGATCCTGTTTTCCCCCAGCTGTGTATCCACAACTCCCACTAAAATGAATCGAAGAAACATGTGCACACCAAGGAAAGAACAGGCCCTCACAACATATGCAAAACGTATGATGCCTAGTGTTAGTCACCTTTTTTCCTTCCCAATGCAATGAAAGAGCTAGTAAAAAAGAAGCTTCACTTTTTTTCCTTTAATAAATGAAATTGCATAGCATATAAAAATCTCCAAAATATTCACATTTTCACCTCTCTCAAGCACATAAAAGTCCAAATTATTTTCTCAACAAGTTCAATTAAGCTACGACTAAGCAAATTTCCTTTTCAGTACTTTGCAGAGTGTAAGTATGATCACAATGGCATAGTTACACAATAATTGGACTAATCAAAGCTATATAATGTTAGTATTGTGAATGAAGTAGTGTTGCTCATTAGCCTATTACAAAAGAATTACTGTAAATTCAGGCTACGTGCAGCATCACTTCCTGTGCAAACACACACAGATAATGCAACAAGCTTGAAACACTGCCAAGCTGGCAGACTGGCAGCACAAATTATGCAAAGAACCAGAAAGCCTTCAGTAGATTCAATAGAGCTTGGAGCATAAGAATGATTAAGTGTTTCTGTGTACAACTACAAATCACAGTAATGAATCAGACTAAAATTTCCAATAAGGGACTTAACTGCACCAGCTGGCCTTCTTCAGCAGCATTATCATGTGAAATGATGACATCCTAAATAGTGGTGTTTGCAACTTTCACACAATCTGCCCAAAGCAAATCCTTTGTTTTGCTTCAGTTTTTGGAAGTCTTTTCTTGAAATCATAATAAAATGTTACAGCACCTAAAGATACAGAAAAGCTACGAAGCTATACTGTTCCTTCTTCTCTGCTTATTTTCCTTTTTTCTCATCAAATGAGAGCAAGGCTCTATTTGATTCTAATCAAACTGAGCATCTTCCATATCAGTTCACTCTCAAAACTCCTCAGACTACTTAATACAACTACAGATTTGGAATTACAGCTCTTGTTTCTTTTTTTTTCAAAGAATCAAAAACTTAGTGGTAGCAAATCTAAATTGAAAACCCTCTTTCTTTTATTGTAAAATGACAGTGAGAGTAAAATACCTCAAATTCCAAAGTATGATGTTTTGGAAATCTGGGATACATGTGTCCATATGATATGAACAGAAAAAAAACCATAGAAATGTGTACATATTTATTTATATGTAGGTATGTGCATATATGTACGCACATGTGTGCATATATGTATGCACGTGCATTTTTCTTACTGAATAGGCCTCTCTCATACTTGGACTTGGTCACTTTGTATGCCTGGGGACATTATCTCAGCCATGCAGTACCACAGCATGGAAACAGAAGACGTTTCGGTTTGCTTTCGCAGTAGAATCAGTGTTACAGCTCTGCAGCACTTGAAATTTACTCTGGGTTTCTGTCACACCATCCACAACAGGAAAAGTTAACCCATCTCATGCTTCAGGGCCCAACACTCATCAATTCAAGGCTGAGATGGAATATTTTCCTCATGTTATAATAGTAAGGTGAACACACCCAAGGAAGAACCTCTGATAATCCAGCTTGTATAAAAAAGTATTTAGACTGGTTTTCCACATTCTCCAAAAACACTGTAAGAAGGCAGGAGTCCAAGGCAAGAAAATGGACTAGATGACCAATGATTTGAACCAAATCAGCACTTGGAAAGGTCATTTAACTCAGAAGCCAAAAGGAATTTGTAATAAGATTAAGTGCTAGCACAAAATCTATCAAACTATCCAACTACCCTACGCTAGTAAATTAGACTGATTGACATAGCATTTTTACCAGTACCAGCTTCTGTGAGTCTACAATAAAGTGATGCTCTTTAACATGCTTTAAAAGTGAAATCATGGTAACTTGAAGACTGCACCCAGAGGCAGAAATACTAGAAAATTTTTGTTAAGCCCTAAATTCAGGTGCTACTCCACACGAGCTTAGGGGCAGGGAACAATTCTCACTAAATCTAACTTAATTTCATAGAACTCTCTTAAGAAACAGCAGAGGAAATATTTTAACCAGATAGCACCTACCACTCTTTCCTCAGTTCTTAAAATAGTGAATTCTGTCTCACTAGGCCCACTATACTGCTCACCTCCTACCCAGCTTCACATTTTATAGAGGTCCAGTCTGCACACTTCTCTGCAACCTGCCTTGTGGAGCTCTAATACCAAAAGAGCAATGATTATTTTTTGTTTCTTTGTTTTAGCTTAGTTAAATGCTTACTTGTTATGACTCTCTATCCATAACTAGTGAATCCTTGTCATTTTCCAGGTAAATCATGATCTGTAACTGAAATGCTTTTACCCTGATTAAGTCACCTCTCCTACCTTAACCTTTACTTTAACAAAATGGGTTAGTTTTTATTAGAATTGCTAGTATCATCAGAATCTATTGCTTAGTTAACATTTATTGGGAATCAGTTACTTGTAAAGAAGATGCAAAAAGCTGCGCACCTCTGTGACAAGGCAATTCTATTCCTCTTATGAACACCTTCCCTACGTTATTAAAATGACATAGTAGGCTGCTATCAAAAAGAAGAAAAAAAAAACAGTACAAAAACAAGACAAAGAAGGGACTGTAAATGACTGTAAGGCATAATCTGCAAAGAGAAAGAAAATAAATCATAAATGTGCTACAAAAGGAATGATCCCTTATTTCTAAATGATTCCCTAGAGATTTCCTATACCTAATACATGAAATAAAAAACTGGATCTGGAATACCTGAATTGTGTTACAATTGCTTCCTACTCTGAAACCTAAGAATAAATGACACGAGAGGGTGAGAAATCCAATAGAAAGAAAAAGAAAGTTCGAGGTCCTTACACAAGTAATAGCTGTCAGTCTTTAAACGTTTCAATTCCACCTTAACTGGCTATAACATGGCAGAGACAAGTGCAATCTATTGCTCCCATGGCAGGGAACTGTTGTGTTGATCTGCACATTTTACATAAACAAACCCATAAAAAGCATAGCAGGAGCTTCACAATGGGGGCAGGGGGCATAATGTATGGTGGGGAATTCATAAAACAGATCTACACTTACCTAGAAAAAATGCACGTGCATTTAATGCATTGAATAATTTAATGCATCCAAGCATTGATTGATTTAATGTATCCAATTTTATACAGTGCATTTCTTATACAAGAAGAAAAAGAGACTGTTTTATCAGATTCCACTACGATCAATCAGTAAGTAGGTTCTAATATATCAAAGACACTCAGATTTACTTGGAACAGAACTTTGGGCCCAAAACTGTCTTGCAATTTCCTCATTTTCAGAGCTTAAACACAAAACACATTTCTGAATGTTACTGAGCAAGTCATCACTTCACCAGTTCCTTGCAGTAAGCAGTCGAATCTTGGAATGGACTGCATAATGACTGGGTCTCAACTGAATTAATCTCATTTGTAAATTGGTCTCCTGCAGCTAGTTTGAGATAAAAGCAAAGAGAAACATTTGAAGCAGATAGATGCTTTCCCCCCTCCCCACCTCCTTTCTTTCACCTTTAAGCATTAGGCTTAAATATTTTTGTTTTGACAAATTTGCAGTACCAAAAAAGAATTCCAGTAAAAGTAATCCAACTGAAACCACAGGCACTATCCCATGTTTACTGTTACACTTACATTAAAATTCTCTGCTGGGTGGCAACCCTGCCTGCTTTTTCAAGTTTTCTAGAGTCCTGCTCTTCACCTGCAGCTAATCTGCTTGCTTAGAACTTCATCCATACATTCCTTAGTTTAATACAGTAATCTATGATTCACAGAATGTTGTTATTAGAGCAAATTACATGATGTGTCACTTCATATTGTAATTGTCTGTTTCAAATCTAAGATGAATTTAACAGACTATTTATCAGGACCTGCAAATCTATGATAGCTCATTGCTGAACTTTTCAACTTTTCTGAGCCTGGTTAGCTACCAGCTTTCCATGGCCTTAATGAGTTCCTACATGTTGTGGTATCACCACAAATTCTTTCTTTCTTTCCTTGCTCCAAGTGGCAACCAGAAGTATGTGAAGATTTCTGGATTTATCTTTACCGCCTGCTGCTCTGCATATACAAAAAGCACACCTTCCATTGCAGGTATTCTGAAATATCCATTACCACCTACAGTCCTCCTCCTTTGACATCCCTTTTTATTTCCTGTCCAATTCCCTTCAAGCTGAACATTCACGTAACTTTCACTGAAAACTAAAACAAGTAGATAAATTTCAATTAGTATGATGAATATCCTGCTTGTCACCATAACATTCACATCACTGGTATCACAGTATTTGCAATACTGTATTCCGATGTTCTACAAGTTGTATTTGTAACTGAATGAGGTATACTCCAAAGCATTTCATTATTGCATGTACTGATACTTTACAGGGCTTCTTTCCCCATAAAGCCTATCACTTAACCAATAAAGATAAATTGGAAAGCACAAAGGGATGGTAAAACACCATTTCGACAAAAGGAAAACTTAATGTCAATCTCCAGAGTTTCAAAGAATCAATGAAAAATTCTGTTTTACACCAGACTTTGAATTATTTATCATGCATTCTAGTGCAGGCAGCTATTCCCTTTCCACAGCAATCCACATGGAAGTACTCAGATAAATAACTTTAATATATATCCTGCATGCTTTCCCCTCTTAAAGTACTTCCTCTTTCTTTCATAGGACACAGCTAAGAGCATAGCACACAGAACACAGCTTCCAACACAGTTATAGCCAGCAGAGATGCAAATGCAATTACCTGCCACCCACAAAAAACTGGCAACCTCTAACCATGCCCCCATACTTTCTAAAGCTCTGGTACTCCAAACTACTCTCATGACCAATGATCGACAACACCCATTTCACCTTTTTGTCAAATACTGTTCAGTCTTCCCAGGACAGTACATAAACGAAGCTCTTGCATCAGGATGCTGTGGCACTGCAGAAACGTGCTAGAAGATGACTTGCCATCCTGCCAGTCTCACAGAAAAGGAAATGAGCCTTGTGTGCATTTCTTCAAGACTGAGGGGAAACCATGATCTCTGCTGCTATGGAAACTGAAGAAATCACAAAACCATAGGCTTGCCTAACCCACAGCACCATGAAAAGGACAGTGAGATGCAGTAGCTGGTTTTGAAACCACACAAAGGCAAGCACACTGCAGCAAGAGCACAGTGCTGAGATCCCCAAGCTAATACAAATTTTAATACTTTTGAAAGCACAGGTACAATCATCACATCAGTAGCGTGTACTGTCATGTTAATTAATCCTGCTGGGACCATGTCATATCACGTCACTAACAGCCTTGCAGATGTCTGGGATATCCACCAATCACATGCTTCATTGTGTGGTACTGACATACCCTCAGTAATCCATGCAGGGTTACAATAGTTTGGGAATTGTACTGTACAGATAAGAACACCTGGGACAGCATGGACCCAATAACAGAATGTCCATGCCTAAGTGTTTTTTCTGCAAGTCAATTTTAACAAAACAACAGAAGAAATTACTTATGTGATTTCTCCATTTGATACAATAATCAGCCTTCACTAATCAGCAGCTTCTCTGTCTATGCTATTACCTCGAAGAGTGACAGAATTTATATACAGAAATTTATGAACAACGTAATAGGGTGCTTGGAAACGCTGCTTCTAATAACAGAGAATTTAACTGTAAATCTGAGAATTTCAGCTTGATGACACTACAGAATAATCTATCCAGCTATAACTGTATTTCATGCTTCTTTCCCTGGGGTAGCCCAAAGGTGCCCATAAACCTTTTCTTTATCTTGGAGGTATGCAGAGTCTCCTCTTCCCTGTCTCTTGAGGATAGTCTTTGCCACTGTATCAGTTCACATGCTTAAAACTACTTTTCCTGTGCAAGAGTCTTGGGAATAATCTCTGGAACACCTATGGATCTATACAGCAAATATGTCCAAATGGAAATCTATGGGCAAGTTCTTTATGAAGAGCTCCCAGTAATCCATGAAAAAGATCTCAACTATTTTTCCAGAAGATATCCCCAACAGCCTTTTCCTTAACCAAAAAAAAAAAAAAAAAAAAATTACTCAAATTATGCAGTCTTTGAAGAACACTGCATGCATACACACACACACACAGATGAATTGGAAAGGGAAAATTACTGGGATTAAATTTTCTAAAGATTTATTCCCAACAGATTGAATACACACAACTGATATATTAGAAATGGATACAGGTAGATAATATAACCTGACAGTTGATAATATAACCTTTCTCATCTAATTTTTACCAAGACTTATAAATGAGTGGACTAGTCATTTGGGAAGTTGGAAAAACAGATGGCTCTGTTGAAAACCAATATGCAAATTGTAGATATCAGCAAAGGAATAAAATCTTGGGCTAAAAATAATTAGTGGCAAAGAGACCAGCAGACACAACTGCTTGTGAATATGCTATTCATACTCTTATCCCACCATACTACAGAAAGGTCAGAGACTGCATGAAAAAAACCTGTTTAGAAAGAAAGCACAAATCAATTGATTTCTCCTTGAACATGGTAATCTCAGGGAACAGGAAGTTCTAAGCTTGGGAAATCCCTGTCCTGGCTCAGGACAGGGTAGAGAATTGCTTCGTCTAGTTTACAAGACTAGACTTGCAGTGCTTATTACAATCACCAAGTTGCTGCCATTCCAAAGTTTCCCATTATGAGATTGTATTATATTCAGCCAAGCTTTGCCTCTTAAAATACTACCTTTCTAAAAGAGTGCCAGGGACTGTGGGAGGAATAATATAGGGATGTCAATATGTTTATTAATTCAACCACTGTATGCACCTTCATCTAGTCTAAAAAAGTTTTCGGTCCTTACCTACGGCATGTATACTTAACTTGGAGATGTCATTTTTTCACTGTTTTCAATAATGCATGTAATACCTCTCAGAAATTTCAAATTATTGTGTTGTCTTTTCACGGCTGAAACTAACATACTCCCCTGACAGTTCACATGCAGTTGAAATTAGACTACCTAGCTTTGATAATAATTCTTGCACCTTATATAATACTTTATCAAACCAAAATGTCTAGCTCTACACTGAGATTGTTTGATATAAACAGTTTAGCTCTACAAATAATGTAGAGCTTTTTTGTTAATTAACTGCAGCTGCAGATCAAGACTAGTTTAAACTTTTCCCTTTGCTATGTACTATCTTGCTTGTTTGAAAAGCTACAGATGGGCTTATTTAACATAACTAGACACTTGGAAGAACATTCCTTATATCATTCATAAAACTGTACAGGCTCTCTAAAAAGCTTGAAATGATCCTCTTACATCTGACAAGAAAGTCTCTTATTTTTCTTAGCTCTTTTCAGCCCCTACTGAGCAAAGCACTTTAACACACACATATTTCAAACAAGTTACTGAAGTTTAGCCTTTCTACTATGCTCTGTTTCCCACAATGAAGTGCAAAAAAAAAAAAAAAAAAAAAACCAATCCCAAGTCAAAAATGCAACTTGACTCCATCTCCTCAGAAAACAACGATCTCATGACTCAGCTAAGTGTATGGTTCAGGCCATACTCACTTTCTGCCACAGAAGTACATTAACATTTTGCCACTCTTAAGACCTACATAAATAGAGCATCTGGAACTGTTCTCTCAAAAAAAGGTAAGAATAGAAGTCATCTACATTTGGATTCCAGAATAACTTTGTCATATATTTGTTCCTTATATTTAACCATTCCAGAACGCAAAGAAAATCAGAATGCATAAAAGAGGAAAAAAAAGAAGGAAAAAAAACCCCAAACCTTACACTATAACAGGCCATTACCTACACTTTAACAGGTAGTTTTGAGTTCCGTAGCTTCTTATATGAAGTAATGAAGTCAAAGTAATGTACAGCAGCAGGACATTATCATAATCGTTATATTCACTTGGTACTAGCACAGTAGGTATTTCTGTAAATGTATTTTTATCAGCGTCTTGCAGTATTTAACTATGTACACCCTCTAGTTTACCAGCCTATCAAAAAAATCAAATATTAAACATTCTAATCAAATTATGCATATATAATTACTTCTAAAATCCACCCCTCTGCTCAGATGTTATTAAATAACTAAACTCATTATAGTGTATTTATGGTTTACAGTCAGTCACGAACACTATTAAAAAAGTCTATAGGATTAACTTTTAAATTATTTACCTGTGCGTAAGCCTTCGGTGACTAATGCAAACAGCAGTTTGTTGATCCTGTGCAACACAGACCTTATGGCGACTACATTTCATCTTTAAACATGGATCTTTAGCCGGATCTAAAGCTAAAAATAATTTTAGAAAATTGTTAACAATTATCTAGAAACATGCAATTACGAAAAGAAACACACCACACATAAAACCCAGCAAGTACGTGGAGGGGGGTTGGCCTGCTGCTTGTACAGCATGCTGGACTGAAAGGCACTGATTATCACCAGGATAAAATGCAGCACATTCAATGATAATGCAAAATTCCTTACCAAGGAAAACAGATCTTCATGAAACGTGGATGCTTCTGTATCCTCTCATACAATATCACTGTTTTTTATTTATAAAAATACTAAGTAACCTATCCAACTCTCTCTTGGTCAACATTTGTGATGAAGGTAATCAAAGGCTACTAGTTTTTACTGTAGCTGAAAACACTTTTTTAATATTAGAATTTGCTTAGGACTTTTAAGAAGTTTGCATACTTGCATGTCATTCAGAGCACCAAATTCCCAAAGAAAACAATTTTGAATTGGATTCTGTTGCCTACAGTTCTCCATTTCAGTCATGTCACTTCTAAACAGAAATAGGTTTGTGATTTTTATAGCTCAGAAGCCACCACATTTCTGAAATCACTATAAAACCGTAAGCCAAAAAGTAATGAAAAAGAAGTCAGAAATGCAAAGGACACTTGATCAGGAGTTTGGAACAGTTGTTCATTCAGATGTTGGCTGCCACATCCCCCACATACAAGATCTTTTTAAAAGCTGTAAGCCAGCATGCTAATAAAAAAAAAGTACTTCCACTCAATCCATTTCTTGTCATTCCTACTATGAAATAATAACACCTACTAAGCTACATTGCACAGTAATAATTCACTAAGATATAAATGGTGATGTGCTGGTCCATAAGGAAATTAACCCAGAGAAGAGAAAAAGCATCCATTCGCTAAATTCTGCTGTTATATAGCTAAGAAAGTACTCACTACCACATTCTTTAAACAATTGCCACTTTCTCACTGTAATCCCCAAATACTAGTATTTCTACCTTGAAAGTAGTTTCCCTTTCCTGCTTACTAAGACACAGTTGGGTTCTTCCAACTCAACATTAAGCAGTAAATAATAACACTGTCTGAATTTACTGAGAAATTATAACTCAGATGAGATATTTACTGAGAAATTATAACTCAGATGAGATTTTAGTAAAAGTATACTAAAATATGCAGGCGAGTGATTTACATGACTGTCCTTAAATAAAAATTCTACCTGTGATATTCTAGGTCTCTTATTTCTGCTTTGTGGGGTTTTTTGTAGCTGGTCCTTTAGTCATTAATCCATACTCATTTTTGAACCACACTTCGAACTACAAATGCTAACTTATGGCTATAATACTAGAAGGGCCAAATAATCCTGTTTGTTACTTATTATTAAATTTCTATAGCATATTTCTTGAGTAACCATGCCTACATGACAATACAGAAAAGTTTCTGCCAATTTATGCTCTCACAAGAAAAAATCAACTTTTCCCTTCTCTGATCTCCATGGTGTCTTTCAGGTAGATCTAAATATTCCAAAATTAATTTTTGTATTCCTATAGGTATCCCCCCCCCTTTTTTTTAAAGTTTAACACCCCTCCAAAAAAACAAACCCACCCCAATAAGTTAAACACCAAAGCCTAGCTTAAAGAGACACTACTGAAAATCCTAAATCACAAAATCAAGCAAGAAAGCTATGAACAACTATAATTCAGTTTTCCCGTGTTCATCTTCACTTTAGCGTATTACTGTCCAGTCTTCAGTTATATTTCAGAAATACTATTTCCCCGTTTTTCACATTCGGTTATAAAATATGTATTTGGATATGTATTTTCTGAAAAGAAAGTTATGTTTCTTCTGGTTTTCATGATCAAAAGTAAACTTTTAACCACAACTCTATTTGAGCTGCCAGATGATATTAACGTAAGGCTGACTAACTATGTACCCAGGAAACAAGAACCAGGCTGATCATTAGTTGCAGTTTTGACACATGACTCTGTGGTGCTAAGAATCACTTAATATTCTAAGCAGTAACTTTTTCAGTTTCATTTCCTTCCTAACAATATATCCAGCTGTGCAAAATATATACATCATATAACCAACAAAGCTGAAAAGTGATGGAATCATTAATATAATAATAATTCAATGCAGACAGAAACAAGTATATTGTTAATTACAACATAAGACGTGCAAAGATGCATTCCTCTTCCAGGTATTTTCATTTCTACAGCAAACCAGCCATAAAACCACAATGAGTCATCCAGACTAAGTCTGATTACAACTCTAAACAAGTGGGAAGCAAATGCAGCAAAAAATGACTGAACTAGGATAACAGTTGGAGTCAAAATTAACAAGAGCTTATTCAGTATCCTTCTCCAATATACTTTAGATTTTAGAATCCATGTCAAATACTTTCTCTGCTTAAAGTCAAGCAGAATGTAATGTCAGTCCCTAGTAAGCACGAACAGATTATCATTTAATGTACTGGTCCAAGTACCTCTTCCCAGAATGTTCCCTGATGGAGAAACTAAGGTAGCAACACTGGAATATGATATTGGCATATTTTCAGATAACTGTTTTGCAAAACTGCATAGGTTAATGGAATAAAAATACTTGAGCAAGAGAAATCTGGAATAATGTAAGGGTGCTGAACTCAGTATCAAGTAGAAAACGTGTTTCAGGAAAAGCAGTGAATGGAGGAGATCACGTAACTTTCCATTCCTATTGAAATAGTTCTTTCTTTTCCCAAGTTCTTGGGATTCTGAAGGTGTGTTTTGGCAACTCCATCAAACTTTAGCAAGCCATAACATATCTTTTTGGCAATGTTACAGGAAGAACCCAACTTTACAACCAAGAAATGATAACTATTAGACTTTGCCGTTATGACAACATAAAGATGGGTATCACACTGGGGAAGACATCTAGTTTATTGCTGGAATCAGAATGACTTTACCCCTAGAAAAGAATGCCAGGGGCCAGAGTTGAAGATTCCATAAAAATCAATGGAACTCCAAGAGATCTAACTAGGAAATCAAATTAGAAAATGGCTTTGAACACATAAGTGATGACAGAAACAAATGCTGGATTTTGACAGCACTGTCAGAAAGAAAACTGTTGGGAAGAAAAAGAGACTGTAAGAACTGCATTGAGTCCTGATGCTCCATTAGGTTCCTTATGTATTTAACAGGCTTCTTCCACCAAAGATAAACCAGATTGTTTAGAATTCTCTGTTAAAAAACACATTTTTGTGCAGCACCCATTCACAAATTGCGCCTTTTAAATGAAAGGTAACGACAGGTGTTCATTGGTGAGAACCTAATGTTAGAAATCAGTTGTGCAAGACAACACAATATCTGCAAGGCAACCCCTTCCTGGCCCTACGTTGATATCTGACTCAGCTGTGTTCTGTCCATTTTTCTCCTCTACAAATTTTCTTTGAAGAAAATCTAACAGCTTACAAAAAGCAAAGACTTATCCATAAATGTGGTTAACTGATAAGGCATTCTGTGCATATGCACATTGTTTGTTTCATTTGCTATGGAACAGAGAAGTTGGGGTTGATTGGCTGTTTCTTTTAGGATCAGGGTTTGTTTTATAAACCAAAGTGAAGTACTGAACAAAACCTGTGTTTGTGTGCACACACCTGTGTATTTAAGACATAAGACTTTGTCTTGGCAGCTCTGTCCAGCTGCAGAGAAATGAAGAATTGTAAGGAATTTTTGACACAATCTCTACCAATTAGACATTGAAGAATATACCAGTGAGTTCACTAACTTCTCAGAGGTACTTCTTTATAGTGAACAGTCAACAGGAGAGTCTGAGAGAACTGGTTTGGACATTTCCAAAGTCAACCATTTCCTGGGCTACACTGGGCCCTCTCCTACCAAAGGTTTACATATACCACTTGGACTGGAAGCCAGGACACACACACGGTTCTAGAGTATATTTAAACCTTACAGTACCAATGTAATCTTCCAGTATTTGCTGACTCAGTGGTTATCATGCCCTGCATGAAACTCTTGATGACCTCAGGTGTGGCATACATTCATTATACAGCATGAATGGCTACGAGACTCTGTTAGTACAGGGGCTACTACATAAGCAGAGTGAGTAAGCCAGTAGAGCCATGGGTGCCAAAATCACAAGAACCATCTTTAGATTCAAAGGCATGTTCAATACCCATGGTCTTGCCACCGACATTAACTCACATTATCACTCAGTGACCTGCTGGACTTCTTGTTCTCTGTCAGCTATGAAAACCCTACAGAAGTCTTTTTTCCTTATCTTGTGTGTGATATATGGCCTCATTTTTTTCAATACTTTTTTACAAAAATTTCTTAGTTACTGAACCAGTTGTAGTGATGCAGAAGTCACAGAAGAATTTATGTCCTCAGACATATTTTTTGAAATGTTGCAGTATTGTACAACAGAAAGGGAGAGACCAAATAAATCACTGACGTAAAAATACGGACTTTTTGAATGCGAAAAGGTCAACTACCTGAAGAGTCAATGTCTGCCTGGACTGACACTGTAGCTTAGGAAGCCAGATAAAATACAGAAAAAAATGTTGCTAGAAACTGTGAAAAGCAGTGCAAGTCTTTCTCTTTTTTCTTTCAATATCACATGCTGTAGTTTATACTATGAAGTATATAGGATCTAGATTTTATTAATATATTTTGCACAATCTTAAATTTTTAATTTTAAACCTGCTTTATAAAAACAGTAAGCTTTTGGATTGCATTGGTGATTTTCCCAGCTTTGAAAGGACTAAAAAAAAATCAGATATTTATGAAAGCATGGAAATGGCTGGCCTTTTTTTTTAAACCTGTTGTACTTCATACTTGGAACAGACAAATGGACAATTTTCATGGAAAATGAAGGCGAAACCGCAAGAAAAACATTTTCCAAAACCATAGTCTGAAGTTTTTCATGCTGGGGAAGAACTGGACTCCCCTTACAATGCAGGGACATATCTGACTATGTCCAGCCTCTACATGGAGTCATCCTAAATATCTTAAACTACTATAAAAATGCATATAATTATTCCAGGAAAAGTACCATTGATTTCATCTAAGCATATAACTCAGTAAACTCAGGAAATACATGGCATTCAGTCTTAATTCTTCACTGCATCTTCTAGAAAACCCTGACAAAATACGCCTGCTTTACCCCAGCTCACTCAGTATGCAGACTTGCGCTGACAACACCACATATTTCTTCCCATTTCTGCTAAAATAAGCAGCTATGAAACAGTACAATGTTCACACCAAAAATATCACAAGTATCAAAATCCCACTATGGAGCCATTTATGTATCCCTCAGAGCTATTTTCTTCAACATGAAACAGACATAAATCTGAGTTTTTATCGAATTCGCATTTACTAAAATATCTTTGTAATTATGAAACTAGAGGCCTTTATTTTCCATAATTGAAGTGGAAATGTAGATTGTACAGCACAATGGTATTGTCATTAAAGATAGGTGATGGTTTCCACTATGGTGAGGAGACTCTAGATGTAAGCAATATGTTTATTTAAGGCTTGCCAGAAATAATTTCTTTATTAGTGGCTATAATGTATCAGCTGACTTCCTAGAAAGTCAGATACAACCAGCTTCTAAAGACACAGGTCTGGTCTTAAGCTTTATTAACTTGATTATATTCAGTTTTATTTAGCTCCTAATATTCAAAAAAAAGTGCTTGCTGTAGGTTATTTGCCTACATGCCTACATTTGTCCATATGACTGCCTAAAATAACATCAAATGTTGTGTTAATTAAATTTCAACAAGCAGAAAAATATCATTGTCACAAAAAGTATTACAAAAGTATAAAATGCTTTGTAACATCTACTGTTTCTCTAAGAACTTACATTGTAAATGAAAACCAATTCGTGCTCTGCTGAAAAATTATGGAACAGAATTAGGATCACCTGGTGACTTTTATAGATGGATATGGATTTGTTATTCTCACATACTAAGGAAGCAATTAATATTCAAAAAATTGATTCCATTATTACTAATGGATCTATTTATTTATAATTCAAATTTGGAAGAGCAATTCAGCAAAGCTTCCCATCATCTCTTCTGTAAGTTAATTTACAGCTAGCACTCCCGGAGACTGACATTAGCCAGAACATTTTTATTGGGAATATAATAGGAAATCAAGATTAACAAGACATAACATAGGAATCCTCTTAACAGGAGCTCTGTGGCAGAAACCACAGTAAACTACTATTACTACTATTATTTCACAATCTGCTGAATGCATTTTGACACATTCCTAATTGTCCATTCTCAGTAAAATAAAAGGGGAAAAAAGGTTAGGGACCAAGTTTTCAGACTTAAATTTTATTTCCCTCCTCCAAAGTTTGTGATTCATTTCTGATGGGCAAAATAAGAACCAGCTAGACATTTTGCTTTACTACACCTACCAAAAAGTAAGCTATGTTTTATCCCATGAGTTGTTTAATTCCTCTAGTTTAAAAGGCAGGTCTGACTTCTTTGCCTACAAAGTTTTCATGTTTGACAATGGGGGCAGAAAAATATAAATTACCTTAAAGTGTTAACTAAAATATTAATAATTAGGTCAAATGCCTACGTTACAACCCTAGGCAGACAGACACCTAGAATGGAACGACCCGTATCGCCGCCTCTGATAAATAACACAATTCCTGAAGATACCTAAACACCATCAGTGTCTTTACTTCTCCATTTTGAAAGATGGTGATTTCTCGCCTCCTGAAGCAGAATTTCTCACTGAGAAAGTGTGCTGGGTCTAGAGAGATAAGCAGAATCCCAGCACCACAATTTCCAGAAACAGTAGGGAGGACAGCAAGGCAGAGCACATAAACACTCGGTTGATATTGTCAGCTAACATGGAATACAGATAAATGTTTCATAACAGTTAACAGTGATAGTGGTTATTTTTTGCCTAAATTGTACAGTGATCGGCATCCAAAATTTGCATCTGTGCATATAGGCCCTCCTCAGCCACATCTGGTTTGAATCCACATTGCTGTGGATTCATAGCAAGACATCCCTGTCTTGCTATGAAACACACCTACTGAGAATAAACACCTTTTAACTTCAACAAGAAGACGAATCATTGTGCAGCTAACAATCTGAGATTCATGAATAAAAATGACAGAATAAACAACAAATAGCCTACCTCGTTATCCTGACGGGGATGTTCTGAAAAAGAATCATCTCAAATTTTTGTTTCTTCTCCCAGGGACTGTATTTGCCATTTAAGATTCACTATATAACATGAAAAGCAGAATGGGTAGCTACAGCTGGACGTTCACTACAGGAATCTTCTTGTATATTTCTTCCATCTGGCCACATAAATCTACAACTTCAGTAAGGATAGAGAGAAGGTTTTCCTGTAGGTGGCCAACCAAGTAGTTAGGAGTTTAGACTCAAACCCCTGAATGTTATGGGCTCTCTAGAAGTCTGGTTTCTAACTTGTGAGCAAATACTTCAACAACTAAGGTGGCTGTGTGCGCGGAGGTTGCTTCTACCCAAGAAATACCTATTCTCACAAGCGCTCAGAAGTCTCCATACTGATGAACCAGGGTCAATTGTGTAAAGCCTCTTATCAGGCTTCTGTTGAGATGCGTCACTGTTCCTAACATTTTATATTACTAAGCTCTGGTACATTAGCACTTAGTGTCAAGTTGCCCTGCAATGGTTGCAGTTACGCTAAAGTTCTGATAAGCAAAGAAACATCTAATACTGAGTTAGAACCATCTGACAAATAAAATAATGTACTGCCATATTTCCCTTTTGCTCATCGCTGCAATTAAAGTTTTAAAAAAATGTACATAAAAATGCATTTATACTGATTCGTAACATGGTACCTTCTATTCTGGGTACTGTTAATGTAAGTTAAAATAATTGCTCAAAAAAATAAAATAGAAGAAGTCTATTCTTCCTCTGGAACAAACTCACTAAAGCTTGATCTCTTTTCCACAATTTCAAAATACGTCACTCATTCTTTCTCCACTCCCTTTAAAACTATCATCTTCATTGAGCCACGCACTTTTTAGTCACTCGTGCAGAAGCGTTAAGCATTATTTATATGTCCTAATCCACCCCTCCCATTCCCCCTCATTCTCGCTCACAGAAAAGCAGGTATTAGTGTCCTGGAGAAGAGAAACTGCACAGGACATGTTCCATCAACAGCTTCTTTTCTATTGTAGTCTCCAGCTGAGAAACTTTACCCTCAGCAACCTCAACAATATGATATGAGGGGTGAGCAAGTTTTTCAGGTGGGCAGATTCCAAGATGAACAGCTAGGACAGATAATTTATATCATAAAAATATATCTGTGTGGGTGCATGTACCTGCATGACTAAATGTGTGCAAAACAGCTAGTAAGCATCTGTGTCCCACTTGTGTTTTTTTTAAACAGAACTGTTCACTGCTGATTGCCAAATAACCAGTATGTCATTTAAGGACCTCCTAATTTTCTTCTAAATTTCTATTTTCTAAATCTCAAAAATCATCAAAAATGCAATCTTGTGGGAGAACTTTTGCCCAACTTCCGCATTTCTGGCCTACGCACTTCATCTCAAATTCAAACCATGTGCTTAGCAACATCCACCAATACTCCACCATCTTCCAGCATCGCGGTAACCAAAGTGCATTAGATTTCTCATCTGGGAAACGGGTGTTGCAACTCTTCGTATACTAATGCTTATTAAATGTTTTGATATCTTTACTATTAAACCCTCATTTGAAATCTTTAGAAATTAACAGATATTATACTACCACAGTCTGTGGTTTTCCTAACAAGAGTTTTTACCTGAACAAACGTTATACTTAATCCTACTTATGTACTTGGGTTTCGGGCAAGGGTGTGAGTATGGCTGGGTGAGTGGGGGAAATATGAAATCTAAAACTTTCCTATCAAGATTTTAAGACCAATTACTGACTCCAGATTTCTCAAACATTGAGTGCTTACCTTCAGACTTTCAAAAGACATTTGAGCAGTCTACTCCTATGATTAGTAGTACCGTTTAAAAAACAAAACAAAAAGACCCCCACCAAAAATAAAATCAAAACAAAATAAAACCAAACCAAAACAAAACCCACACTCTTTTGGCCCTCAAGATGTAAGGCACCCCAAAGTCCCTAGTTACCTTTGACAATCTTTGCCCAGGCTCACAGCCTGAAGTGACTGCATTTTTTTCTTTTTTCAATGGTTAGCAGTAATGGTTTTGTAATTTCTAAATTATAAGAAGTTCTCCCCGTCACAAGTATCGGTGAGCTCTGCTTCAAAGACATTCCCATAATTTTGTGTTCTCTCTTTTGGGTATTTCTTTAAAGTTTACAAGAGTATAGCTTACCCATAGCTCATAAGTTGATGTAAATGAGAAAGTCCATGAAGTAAAAGTCAAATGCCACCCTTACTTATATCTGTGCAAATTCAGAAAAGATCCTATTTATTTAAACTGCCAAAGAACAAAGTTACTTTGGACTCAGAGTGGTGTAACTGACAACAAAATTAAGACAATTATATCCAGTTTCTTCTATGTATAATAAGAAATTCTCAAATATTTTGCAAAAATGTCCAGAACAGCTATGACTAATAGAAATACACATGCATACTTGTCTGGCATCCTTTAAGATTTCAGTAGCTTTAGCGAAGCACTTCTTTTTTTAAATCATAATGTCCACTTCCTTCATTTGGCAGAAAGAAATAACACCTTAAGACTAGGTGAAAGTTCACAATTATCTTTTCCTAAATACACTAAATCATAATTTAGAGACATGCTGGCTGTGTCAGAACTGACTTCTGGGTTGTCCAACTCCATCGGGGAAAAGAAACATCTGCATACCTCTAACAGCAGAAAGGCATCTTCCTGAAACTTCTCCCAGCTATTATCTCACATGCCAGGATGATTACTCTTGCAAAACAACATGCTATAAGATGTATTTTAAGTATTCCAGTCTCTTTGGAGAACTGGTGAACTTCTGTATTTAATTACGTATTTTTATGTTAAAGAGGGCATTTTAACCAGAGGGGTTTTTTTACTGCAATCCACTCCAGCTTCTAAATTTTTTAAACCAACTAAAACAGAATCCAGTGGGTTATTCATATAAAGTATCTAGTACATCAGTAATATGTATATATATATATGTATTTTGAAGAACCTAGCATAACAAAAATAATCAGGAAACGTACTTGTGATAAAACTGAATAAGATCTCTACATAAAATATGTTCTGTAAAGAAGTCACAAAAGGTGAAATCACATCTTGTATCACAATATACAGAGCACATCTATTTTTGAGTCGGTTAAGCTTTTGTATACATCCTGGCTCAGACAAACCATCTATGAAAAGTTCTTAGAGCTTAAAATACCGAAATTAAAGGCAAACCTCAAAATGCTTCAGTTTTCTAGTATTTAAAGATATTTCACTGTTACAAGCTAACAACTACAAATATACCAAACCTGTGGAAGTTCCAAGTAGATTTAAGTGGACATTAAAAAAAAAAAGAAAAACCAAAATGTAAGAATTTATCTTCTGTAAAATTATAAAGAAATTGGACCTACTCCATTAAAAATTTACTTCGCAATGTTACAGGGTTTCTCTTGGATCACTAGATTAATGTTTGCATGAAACGCTTCTGGTCTCCAGATTGAGAGAACCCTGTAGTTTGGAAATACAGACAGAACTACAGGTGTTCTGCAATTACTAGCTTGTAATAAAGAAATCTACAATTTCAGTCACTTTTCAGTATGCACCTGTGTCCTGACTCATAGCTATCAACACCTAGCATAGCACAGGAAAGGAAGAAGTTGTGTATTCCCTGTATGTGGACAGGATGGAGTGGAGAGTAGCTTGGAAGGAACACTGGAGATAAGAAGTCAAATGAGGTGACTGCAGAGCAGCAAAGCGTGCCATACTTCAGACAGGGCATTCCACAGCCAAACCTGGCCTTTCTCTCCAAAAGGCAACTTGACTCAATATAACAATTTGACAGCTTAGACTTATTTTTTTATATTAGCAGATAAATACAGAAAAGTGTCTAATGAGAACCAGTGAGCATTTTCCTAATAACCTGGGTTTATTACTACCACAAATATTTTTTATAGTACGAATATTCACCTTTTAACTGACCTACAGATATTTTTTGCAGTTTTGGGTAAGTCCTGTTTTGACATTAAGGTTGTACGTACCCATCTCACAGCATATGTTTCAATACATGAGGCAATCCATTTCCTTCCATCCATGACACGTTTTTATGAATGAAATGTTAGTTTAAAACCTGTGGTTTAGAGATGACTTACAGGGAGAAAGTCTCATTTAAAATGAGACCTAACTAAATAAAAAACAAAGTCTGAATATATTTAATTTAATACAATGTAGCATATAAAAGCAGAGTAAATGTTCCAGAAGTATATGCTTCCTTTCTTTTCTATTATTATTTAAAGGACTCAAAGTACTCTCTCAGGGTGGGGGGAAGGAATCCTAAAAACGTAACTTCTGGATTTGCTTGTTAGTCCCTCTGATTCTCAAATCTAATATATTCAAGGTCCAAATAATAAAATTGTTGTCATTTACTGCTGGCCATGAAGATTCTGACATGTGAGGTCAAATGGTTTCTTAGAGTTTCACAGATGATTAATAATAGCACAATTTCTGTTAATTACATAAGAACTTCAGGCATAATTCCAAAATCCTATTGTTCTCTCACAATCCTGTCCATTAAATATAAGAACAATGCAGAGGTTACCAACAGGAGTTTTACACGCAACTTATTTGTCCTGGGATGTATGTTCTTTACACACTGTAAATTAAAAATTAGTAGAGAGTTATGTGTAATGTCAACCAGAGATAAACAGGATTAGAGAAACAGACGAGAAACACCTTACTTAAGACAACAAATGTTTTGGGTTTGTGTGGCGGGGTTCTTTGGTAGCGGGGAGGGGCTGCAGGGCGGCTCCTGTGAGAAGCTGCTAGAAGCTTCCCTGGCTCCAAGTCAGACCCGCCTCTGGCCAAGGCCGAGACCATCAGTGATGGTGGTCGCACCTCTGGGAGAACAGATTTAAGAAGGGAAAACCTGCAGCGGGGGAGGACATTGGAACGTGAGAGGAACACCTCTGCAGACACGGAGGTCAGTAAAGAAGGAGGGGCTGCCCCTGCAGCCCGTGGTGAGACGGCAGGCTGTCCCCCCCCAGACCATGGAGGGGAGCGGGGGAGCAGATGCCCACCTGCAGCCCGGGGAGAGAGGAGCCCACGCCGGAGCAGGGGGATGCCCCCCAGGATGGCCGTGACTCCATGGGAAAGCCCACGCTGCAGCAGTCTGTGACTGAAGGACTGCAGCCCGCGGAAAGGACCCGTGCCAGGGAAGTTTTTCGGAGAACTGTCTCCCATGGGAGTCCTCCCCCTGAGGAGGAAGGAGCAGCAGAGACAAGGTGTGATGAACTGACCCCAACCCCCATTCCCTGTCCCCCTGCGCCGCCGGGGGGAGGAGGGAGAGAGAACCAGGAGTGGAGTTGAGCAGGGAAGAGGGAAGGGTGGGGGGAAGGTGTTCTAAGGTTTGGTTTTACTTCTCAGTATCCTTGTTTTGATTTGATTGGTAATAAATTAAATTGATTTTGTTTTTTCCCCAAGTTGAGTCTGTCTTTTGCCCGTGACCATAAGTCGTGAGTGATCCCTCCCTGTCCTCATCTCGACCCACAAGCTTTTCTTCACATTTTCTCCTTCCCATCCCAGGGCAGGGGAGGAGTGAGTGAGCAGCCTCGTGGTGCTTTGTTGCCAGCTGGGCTTAAACCACGACAACAACTTAAATAAGAAAATGGGGTTTTAAATATGAAGAGGTTAAATAAAAATGGGTCAAAAAGGCAACTTCTAACATTTAAAACATGGTTTAAGAAGTGTCATTCTTCTATTCAGGTTCAAGGAAAACTATGTACAGCCTTTTTTCTCCTTTACATTCTTTGGTTGTTTTTTTTAAAGGGATTTATTAAGCTATCTTTGTCCCTCACCACGAAACAGTAATGTGTGATTTCAGATTTCATATTCTTAATAACTACATCTATTAGCTATTTTATAAGCTTTCTTATTAAATTCCTGTGGCAAACATAAGAAAGTTCATTAGGCCATTAAGTGAGCCTGTAAAGAAGCAGCAGCCCTAGTACACTCCAGAACATTTTCAGGCACACAGTCCTCAGCGACCAACAGCAGCCATGACTCAAGACCGTTAGCTGGGACATTGCAGCACAGTAGACAGAAGTAGGAGGACTTTAAAAATGAAGAGATTTGCAGGACTAAACTTTAGGAGGTTTGGGAAATGCAAAGAAACAGTTCCACATACCCTTTGCTCAGCATGCTGCCAGATTAAGGTCTGGTGCTCTACCTATAGCCAGTCACTATAGCCCTGTGCCACATTTCCACTTTTCTGACATAACTGTTTGTGGGTCTGAATGGCTACCTGAATCCATGATTTAGCCAGGTTAAAAACAAATAAACAAAAAATAAACTTTTAAATTTATTTTATGACAAATCAAGAGTTGGTGACTCTACAGACCTAACATCAGGGCATAAAGCAAGGGTGGCAGAGGACAAGGAACGAGGGGTTTAACTGCTACTGAAGGCAAGCAAAATCTCTTATTATGGGCTGGGTTTAGCCTCACTAAAAATCCTTTATACAGCCTTTCTTAAAATAGCTGTAAGAATTTAGAATCCATTCAATGATTCTACAGAAATAAATACTGAAAGAATTTGAGACCCACAAGTGGAAAAGCAGATGTGTACTACCCAGTGAACCTGAGTTAGGAGCCAAGAGTGTGAAACTTACAGGGCAAGGCACTTCTGTGGTGTTACCACAGTAGAGAAGTTTATAAAAGAGATACAATAAAAGAACCACTAAAGCACAACATCAGATAATGAAGAAAAAGCACCATTAAAGCCTTCCTCAGACATCTATGAAAGATCTTTTCAGGCAAGGGCTGGCTGAAAGTTGTAAAAAGCAGTGGGAATCTGTTTAACACAGGATTTGGTGTATTTTCTCAGTGAACAGGATTCCTAAACGTACCTAAATACCTGAAGCTGGAAACTGTTCACCAGGTTAAAATGTTGGCTCAGATAAAGAAATGGTGTCTTTGTACAAGGACACTATGAATTTCAAAAAGAAGTGAAAAGCTGTTATAAATATTTCATGCTTATTTACTATTAAGACTAAACTATATTTAAAGTGATATGCAATACATTTTAAATGCAAAGTACTGCAATTTATCTTGGAAGTGATGGACATATTTCTAGTTTAAAAACATCAATAGTTTTGCTATAAAAACAAGATCATGAGTGCACATATCAAATGTAGCAAAGTTAAATCTACATGACTGTTTTCACAGTCTTCAACTAATGTATCTTCATTAAACTTCCTTACGACTTCCTAGGGCTGGCAAATGAGTGAATCAAATGATTTTATTGAGTATGACTCTAAATGGTTTCAGTTTGCAGTACAGAAATGTATTCACAAATTATAGAGATGTGTTTGCATGTATTTGCATATCCTTAGTTACCCAAATTATTACAGAACTAGGTAAATGAAACATAAAGAGCTAAAAGGCAAAGACTCAACTAAAACATAAGTGTTTGCAATTGTTTCAAAATCTATTTTTGCTGTAAAATGGTATCTACAATATTTCTGCTGTAAACAGACATCTAATATACCTAATACTATAAAAGCCAAAAATAATTCAGTGGAATGGTCTACAAGAAATGTTACAAATATATCTACAAACCAATTATACCTTCAGGGTGTTCATCCTCCACGGAAATGTCATTTCATATTTTTTCCATTACATGAAAATATTCCACTGTTCCTCCAAGGTACTTCTATTGAGCAAAGGAAAACATCCTTTCTGCTTTAAAAAATTACGCCAATGTTTTTGTGTATGCGATTTCACTCAATAGCTACACCCTCCAAGCTCTGCTACCATCTATAGTCTAAAAATAAAATGTACCAAAAGTATCCTCTATATTTTTATCTGATGTAAAAGTGGTATGTGAAGAAAACATGTTAGCAAGTATTGTTGTTTGTTGTTTTTTTTTTAATTTGAGAAAACATTGATAAAACATAAATTAAAGCTACTAAAATATTCAACTTGAAATAGTCCAGAACACAAAACATCCTAATTGCTTGTTTCTTAAACCACTGAAAGGACAAAACCTGCTTTTTAGCAGTAACTAAATACAATTAATAGAACATTCAGATTTATTCCAACAATAATACCTGCCCCACATGATCGTTTATTAAGAATTTACATTGTGATATTTATAGAAATACATAAACATTTATGTGTGTGTATATATATCGTATACAGTCAAAACATTTATTTAAATACATTTTTCTATCTTATACATATATAAGCAAATGAGAGTTCAATGGACAAGTACTCTTTGGACAAATGTCAGATGTTGCTTTAAGGAACGGCATTGGTGGATTGCAATGCAAGCCATAATATTCTTCCATCTTTTAAAATAACTTAAGATTTTGCAGCCCAGGAGTAAATATCACTATACATTTTCATAGTAAGGGCTAACTTCCTGGAATGCTTGGACATGTATTTCCATATAATCATTCTCTAACCATTAATACCAAAGGAATTACACAGATATGTCTACCTGAGCAATTTTGACATACTTAATCATATTAACATAAGAATGCTTTTCAAATACACCAAAGTATAGAAGAGTGAATTAAGACACTATTAAGACACTCATTTTATTACAATACGCACAACTATTGATTCCTTGAACCACACAGACTTTCCAAATATTACAACAAAATATTAGCATTAAGATTTGGGTTCAGATTAAGGATGCACTTTGAAAAAAATATAAAGATATGTTATCCATATACAGTAAATCTATGAAAATCTTAGAAAAGGCTTTAATAGTCATATAAATTTTAGGAAAATAATAACTATGTGTAGACCTCAATGATATGCCTATATGGCAAGTACTGGTTCCTCAAAAATACTACCTGCAAATTAATACAGGTCGTGGCTAAAAATAATTTGAAAAAGGTCCCCATATATTGTTGATTTCGAGCAGAGTATGGATACACAAAATAAATGTAAATAATGAGAACCCATTTGTCTGACTACTATGGACAAGGAGTTACATGTTTATTAGGTACCTACACCACAGCCTAAAAGACAAAGGGGTGCAACAGAGATTGAGTATTTTTCAAATTGTTAGTTGTCATTGGAAAACACAGACATAAAGCTGAATACTCTACCACCACTCCTATTACACATAGCCAGCTGGGGTTTATGCAGTTTAAAGATCTTCATATTTTGTTCATATATAGATTTTAAAACTTCTAAATACCTATTTGTAATTTCATCATGTAAAGTTGCTATGATTTAAATCAGCAAAGAAAAAAAAAAATTTCTGTAAAAGCACTAGTTATTTCTATAATCCATTGTTTTCATAGTAAATAGAAAAAAATATCCTGTCTGGTAGACCTGGACTTCAGATCTTTTAATGCCAAAAAGATTCCTTGCTTATTCCATACTTTCACAAATTTATAGGAAAGTTTCTGAAAAGCCAAATATTGATAAAACAAATAAAATAAAACACTGATAGAGATAAATTAAGGATATTATTTATTTCTGTCCTCAAAGAACTTATCTGCCTTTATCTTCAGCAGTATTATTACAAACTTTAACACAACAGACATGGGAGGTTGCTACTGCTTATGTTTAAACATCATCTTTAGTGAGCAATTTTAGTCTCTCACTGCAAGTTTATCTCTACATTTTAAAAATTTGTCCTCCACTTAGGAGTTTCATGTTTTCATTTGGGAGAATGCTTTTTATGGTATGCTTTCACTTCAGAGCGTAGCTGCTGCACAAACCAGAATGGCAATAACAGAATACTGAAGGGGAAACAATCGTAAAGATTCTCTAACACAGATTGCTTGGCTTGCAGCAAGCCCCAGCAGATCACAAGGCTCCACAGTCAGTCATTCATGATGTCCCCATTTATTGTTTTGAAGAGTTCACTTCGGTAAAAGAAAAAAAAAAAAAAAAAAAGATTAAAAACCCGGAAGTCTACATGTATGGTTACTGAGGTGAAAAAGCTAATTAATAGTTAAACCTTACTTGTTTTAAACTTAGTAGTGAAGTGGTACACAACTGGAGTGGAATGGTGCTGGTGCAGTGCTTATGGCACAGCCCTGGAATAACACTTACAGACACTATCAGAATGTACACCTAAAACTTAGTTTTTATAGTCTACCATGTCTCACTTTTTTCTATCTCATTAAATAATATGAGGAAAACAAAAATGTGCTGAGATTGTCATTGCTGTATGTCTTTTAATGGCAAACACAGGGAATCATAAAAGACCTGATTTATTCAGTAAATCATGAACATTACATTCACTCCTAAGGAACTGAGATTTGGAAGGCTGCCACACTTTTAAAGTATGAATGGCTCTTCCCACAGAATATCACCCGTGATCACTTTTCCCATCTGATGAGAGAGACCTGAATGATGAACAAATACATGGTACTTCTGTAGTTACATTTTACTCTCAGGAATATTTTGCTATGTTTCAAAAAATCATTTCTCAAAAGTAAGAGGAAGCCAGTTCTGCCAACATGGAGACCAAGATACTGACTGGGAAACCTTTTTCTATCATTTAGTATATCTCCCAGATCCAGTCAGTAATGTTATTTACAGACCTTAAAAAAAAAAACAAAAAAAAAAACAATAACAGCATGCAAGTCTCTGATTAATAAAGAATATCTGTATGTCACAGTCTAGAAAACATCTAATTCTTGAGAAACTGTAAATCTTTTGACATACAGCTCAATTCAATATCATTGCTAAATTAAATACAAAGACTGTAGCAGTTCTTGCAGAAAAACTGAAAAGCAGTGCACTGGCAGGTAAAAATACCTGATATTCTTTAAATGATAGATTGACAAATTAAGACACGGGGAATATTTTTTTTAATAATAAAAATTCAGTGTACCTTTTATTATTAAGAAGTGTTCCCAACTAGCATTATTTGTTTTTCAGTTATAAATTACACAGTAAAATGTACATAAAACTACTCAGCAAATGCATTTCACTCTTCAGTGTTAATTTTCTGTTAACAAGGATATGAAAATAGAAAGTTGAACTCTGCAGGCATGCTTTTAAAATATTCACTACCCAATACACAATGTATTTTGCAAACAAGGAAGGACAGATAACCTTAACATGTTTTCTTAGTTGTGTTGTTTGTAAATTCAGAAAAGTAGTCTACAAACATCAGCATTAGGATCCCCAAAGAACTCAGAGTAATAGAACAAGCCAGAGTGTGCAAAAGTGTAAATCTGGTGGAAAAAATAGTATTTCAGTGTATCTTCCAAAAAACAAAGAGCTTATTGGAAAAAAAAAAACCAACCAAACAACCAAACCACAAAACAAAAAACCCCAAAACTTATCAAGTATGCAATAACAAAAAAAATCATGAGCAAAATTTACAGTGTATTCAATTCAATGTCTTCTGATGGAAGATTTTGCCAATAAAAAGTAATTAAAGTATAACCTATTCCACTTCTTGTACTAAAAAACATATTTGCAGACCATGCCCCTCTATCAAAAACCAAAGAAGAAAAGGAATAGACAAAAGAGACTTTCTAGTGAAGTGATAAGCCTGCTTCTTAGATGAGGTACTTCACTAAAAGAAAGGAATCTTCTCTGAGGAGTCAGAAGACTGAAGTCAAGTACTTTTTCCTAGATGCACTGGTATATAATGGTATATAATGAGGAGAAATGCATGGTCTGTGAAATTGGCAGGTTCTGAAATACTTAGGTCATGAATCTAAATTAACATTTACAAATTCCCACCAAACAAGAAGAAAATCCCCACAGTTCACAGAGAAGTGATAACATATATGTGACTTTTTTCCCCTCCCTCTACTCCTCTCTCCCACAACCTGACAAAACAAGCCAGGTGCAATCATTTAAGAAATTAAGGCATTCCCTTTCCCAGGCTTACTACAGTAATCCTGAATTAAAGTGACAAAGGCATAGAACATGGTGTATAGTCCACCTCTAACAGATGTGGTTGTAATAAAATACAACTCATTATAAATCTTCCTTAAAAGTCAATATCCATTATGGAGAAAGTTCTTTAAATCGAATAAACATTATTTTTGCAACATATTTTTATCTCAGTCTCCTGTGTACAAGCTGCTACACTGTTTCTTCATTGCATTTGTGCCATTGGTATTATCAGAAAAGACAAGGTCTCTGAAGCACTCCTTGTAGCAAGTCAAAAAAAAAAAGTATCAAGATTCTCAGTAGTTTCACAATGCTAGTCATACACTTTTAAACAACATACATGAAGTGGATTATATCGACAGTAAATATTAAGTTCCAGTGCCTGGGGAGGGAATGTTTAATGTGAAAATTTGCTGTGTTTGCTCAAATTATTCTAAGGCTGAAATTGTTGCACTGTAGCATTCTCAAAGATCCATCTGTGTTTTGCCTCAAGACAGATCACTTGAACATGACAGAGACTTCCAAAACTGTTTTTCTAGATCTTCTTTTATCAGCCAGATATGAAGAGACTTTCAACATTTTAACGAATTTTTTTTTTAACTGCAGAAGACAAATATCAGATTTAAGCTACTTTGGACATTCCTAATGCTCCTGTCTCTGTCTCTAATCAATAAAAGTTTGCAAAATCACAGATATAAAGTGATGATTAGGCTGAATTTCTGGCCCTAAAGGGGGGATTTAAACAAATCAATCATGTGAAGAGGGACAAAATGACACAAATTCACAGAATCCTGTAGGTATTCTGGAACAGGAGCACAATTATAAATACTTAACTTTTATCCCATACAAATAACTAGTAGCAGAATCTTACCTTGATCAAATGGTTTACCCGGACTCCATGTACGAAAATAATCATCCTGGAGAGGGAGAAACAACCTACATTTAGTAAAACATAAGGAATCAATGTATACTAGAAAAACTCACAGAATCATGAAAGACAGAAGATGTATACCAACCTCAACTTCCTAGAAAAGGCAAGCAGTAAAAAACAAATGAGAAAAACATTACAGTTATCATAATGGGACAAATTACTCATATAGAATAAAACAGTGTAATTCAGAGGCCATTTGCACTCATTAAGTAAAAATGCTATTCAAACAATGTTACTTACTAGCATTTAAAAAAGTATTTCTCACAGTACTTATATAGGTAATGTTTCTAACATTAAGTACTTTAAGTTCTAATATATTGAAAAACTTAATTACATTTTCCATTAATGATTTTGCAAAACCAAAGCTCCAAAATCATCAATGAAATATAACTACATTTTAAAGAATGACATGTGAGTTTTAGAAAAATATATATTCTGCTATGTAGTTTTCAACTGTATCAGTAAGACCTGTTATTAAATAAGTCTAATCAGCTCTATTTTCTACAAATCATCTTCCTAAACATAAAATATCCTCCTAATTATGTCATCAGCTGTATTAGGCTACAATTTCAAGAAGGAAAAACTTGAATTAAACAAACTGCTTTCAAGACTTTAAGAAATTTAATAATAAATTACAAATTCATAGCTAAGATGTAAATAAATTGATCTGCACACCTCAAATAATAGGTGGAGCAGAAAAATGACTAGAATTATTTATTATTATGTCTTAATTTAACTTGTTATTCTCTAGAACAAAACATTAGAAAGACTGTACCCAACATTTTAATGTCTGCATACATTAAGGTTCACAAACTGCAGTGGGTGTATTGTCACATCCAGCAGTTCCATTCCACTTGCTAGAAGATCCCCAAGACCACCGTAAAGAAACCTCCATTCATAAAAAATTGAACTACTGGGAGAATATGAGTCTCATACAGTTGTCAAAGCCAGATAATCACAATGTAAAAATGATCAAGCATCAAGCACATCTTTACAGGGATAAAACACTCTTTGGATTTTAATAGTTCAACAGTTTTACCTCAAAGGGGGGAAAAAAGTGGTTGCAGCCTAAACTGTATTTCACTGACGATGTTTTATTAGTAAAAATGGGAAAGCATGCTTTGAAAGAGGAAGAAAGAAATGAGCAGAATCTGGAAGTGCACAATAGAACTATAGCTCTGTACCAATACTTATACGTTCCTTCACTCTGATGCTGCACAGATTAACAACCTATGAATCAGCGTATGTTATTTGCCTTTCTAATTACTGTTTTTTGAAAGTAAATAAATACAGAGAATATAAAATTATATTTGTTTTAAATCATGCAAGAGATAAGCAGAAATGGCAATTATGATAGTGTTTTCCAATTATATCCCTCCTAATAGCAACTATGGAGATGTTACTCCTACAGTAGTGCTCTGAACAGGTTTGAGCCAGCTTTCATGCAATGCTGTTTCATGAATCACACCACATTGGCAAAACTTTCAATTCTTCAAAAAACATCAGAGTGGTAGATTCTCTTTCGATTTCTACTAAATCAGTAATGTTCACCCACAATGAGCCTATCCAGACAATATGTTTATTATTAAAATGGTGAAAAGTTAGAATAACTAGAACATAAGGCTATTAGAACAAAAGAGCAGCAATCCTGAGTGAGACCAAAATCCGTTCTAAGGCAAAGCATCCTGCATTATGCTTAAGGAAGAACACAGAAGTGGTGCTTGTATAAATTACACATTCTCAAGTTGGCCTCAAACCAACCAGACAATAAATCAGTTCTTGTTCATCTCTATACTGCAGACCACATCCCAAATATAACATCCCTCAGGCATTTCTAGAAGTAAGAGTCTTCACTGACTTACTTCTGTCTACAAAGCCACTCCATACCTTTCTTGTTACCCTTCTCTGAATCATTTCCAAGTTGATTTTTTTTTATATGGTATGACTAGAATTGTGCAGATCATTCAAGATGAAGCAGCACTATGCATCTATACAAAACACAGTAACACTACTTTGTTCTGTATTCTCCCCATTATGCCTACCCCACCATTTCCTTCTTAGGTTGCAGGGGGTGGGTTGTTTGGGGTTTTTTATTTCTACTATGGTTTGAATGGATTATGGTTTGCATGGAATTTTTTATCTTAAATCCAAAATATATACCCATATGCCATATACACCTATATTGATTTTTCCTAAAGAGTTAATTTTTCAAATCACCTTTTACTTAAAGAAAGTCGCTTATTGGATATGTGAAACTAAATCTTTATGTGCCTCTAAAAACAAAATAAAATAGTTAATTGATTCTGAGATTAAGTAAGGAAATTGCTTCAATAAATTGCACTTCCACAATTTTATAAATATTCCTAAAGCTATTTAACCTATCACGTGTATAAGAACCTGGCATCCTGTTACTGACCGAAGACCAGGAAAGGTCTGAATGTAAGAGTTTGATTATAATAATGTTCCATATCCTCTTCAGAATATCACAAAGATGATTATATAATTTACAAAGCCTAATTTTTCATAATTTTAATATAAAATTAGAATGAACAAAGACACAGTTTACAGTAAGGGCTGAGCAGCATTACAGCATCTCTAGCCAAAGTACCCTTTAACAACCTATAAATGCAAAAAGCAATGTCTCAGGACAGAGCCTATGACTTCTGATTTTCTTCAGGGGCTTCCTTGCCTTTGTCCTGAGCATGTTAAAGGGTAGGTTGTAAAAGTATAAAGTCACAAATTTGTCACAGTAACCATACTGCTTTTTCAACATTTTCTAGCTAAAGGTATCCATGCATTTTAAATAGAAAATTCATCCTTACTGCTCTACTTGAAACTACGTGAAATGTCAGTAATTCTTTCAAGTCTCTCTCTGTCTGAAAGACACATAAAGCACTTCTAATAGCCATGTATGATGGATTTCAATGAGTTTAATACCCATGCCTTAAAATTATGCATGTTTAAGCATTACACTCAGTCAGGGTCACAGTGATGAAGTGTTTCAGTGTTTCTAAGAATTGAAGTTCATGCTACAACTACATATGTACTTTGAGACTAATAAATATTTTTTTATTTTTCCTGAAAATGGCTTACCTTAAAAAAAAAAAAAAATCACGTATGTAGTCTGAAAATCTGACATCCTTAAGAAAAGGACTCAAAATGACCAAAAGCAGCTTAATCAGAAAAGCTTTTTAAAATAAAAAAAAAAAAAAGGTATTTAGCCTCAAAGACTTTTATTGCTTCTTTTTGGACTTCTATATTCTTCTATTTGAATTATTCTCTCCTCATTCTTAAAAAGGAGTTGCTACATGAGTTTTAAGAAATACACATTTAAGTATAGTAAAAGAGAAAAAAGCTCACTGTAAAAAAATCGTATCTGACCATGTAGTTATGCAGCAGAAGTTTTCAGGTTTTGATAGAGATACAAAAATATGATCCTATTAATTTTCTTTCTTGTGTACAGCATTTGTTACATCATTTTATTGATCTGTCCTCTGCAACACTTTCTGCAGATGCTGCCACATATTGCTGATATCACTTGAATTATTATCCAACAGAAATTTATACTGCTAAAGAATATAATGATACATGGTAATTATGATGAGTCTGACTCAGAGAACAGCAGGTGTCCTAGAGCAAGGAGGGCGGTTTCCTCACAAGTATTTTCAGACCAAGGTTAACCTGAAAAAATGGATAAAGCAAATCCAGCCCTTGTTTTGTGTTCATATTTTATCTCTAGTATGGCCTATGCATTAAAAGCCTATATATTAAAATCAAAGCTGATTTATGTCAGAGAAGCCACTGAAATTGAAGCAGTTTTCTGAATTTATAATTATCTTTCTATTTTATCCAAGTATAACTTCACTGCTACAGCACAGGTTGTACAGCAGGGATATTATTAATTGTGTGACTTACAACTACCTATTTAGAGGGAAGTCTAATAGGCAACTGTTCAACGTGAGGTATTGCTTCATATATAATACCTTTAAGCATTAAGTAACTATTAAGAAACAATACTTCTAACAGTTACCAAAGCAGGAAAGATGTAAGATTTCCTGAACTTTATTCAATGCCAAACTAAATTCTGCCCATACAAAATTCCACTCAAATTTTATGCAACTTACCATAATTCAAAAAATACATTTTACTGCTGGCCTCCCTATTCCTACATAGGGGTTGGTTTGTTTTTATCAAAGAAGAGCTACATATTCCAATTTGTAGATGGACATGAAATCATATTTTGACAATTTCAGAAACAAAAGTCTTTCAGCCTGCACATGCTCCTACCGTAAACCTACAGTATTAGATTTAGATTTTTTCATTGCTGCCATTAGCTATGAGATTATTTTTAATTTCAAGGAGTTCTTAATGGGTTTTCTATTCCATTTCTTATATCTGCATCTCAAGTACATACATCTGCTTCTCATCTGAACTGAAAGCTCTTTACCTCTTTTAGGCTAGGTCTTTCCTATTTGGTAGCTATGCTATTTTCAGATTCCATTTCAACAAGCCAACTGAATTGAGCCAACAGTCCCACATCACAGCACTCCACTTGCCTCAAGCTCACTTCCGCAGCAGACTTGAGCTCACCAAGTATCTCCCCTTCATGTCTTTGTACCTCTGCAATACCAGAGGGTTTGACTCGTGCACCAAATCTTCACAGTGACTCCGTAACACGTATTTATATTCTAAGTCTCACTGAAAGAGCTGTGGGAGTTGTCACCCAATACCTCTGTCTCAACCTCTTTCCAGTGCAGGAAGAAGAAAGTTAGCACCAACAGCGTGCGGAAATTTTTTTTCCACTCATATCTTGCTCCAGGACCTTCAGGCTAATATCAATAAGATTGCCCTGTAGAGCCTTAAATTGCTGGTCACATGGGGAAGTGTTACAGCAATAACAGGATGAGACACCATCAAAGCTTCCATTATATGGGAAGTATACCACTCCTGAACACTGCCATTTCCCCAAATAAATGAGGGCCGCAGGCAGCATACACAAAATAACTAAGATATTCCAACCACATCTAAGGAGAGTGCTACCCCAAAACACAAACCATAACTGGGGAAGTGTAAGTTGCAGCATGAAAACGCATGATGCTTGTGCACTGGGAAATTCTTCAACGTGAAATCTGAGCCAGTCTGGAATCCTCATCCGGGATACAGACATGCTCTTCAGCAGCATGTGGATACCACCTGTGTATCAGATGCTGCTTTTAATCTCTGTTGACCTGCATAGACATCTGATCTACCATAAGCCATGTGAGCACTCTGTTGTATAAATGTGGAGCATTAGTTTAGCTGTTAACTGCAGGATAGTGCAACTCAAAGGAGTAAGGTAGCTACCACACTCCCCAACACTGTATTTATTATCACAGCATCTTATGTGTCTCAGAACACATGTAAGGGCAAGAAGCCTGGACGGACCATGTGCTCCTGAGTACAGTTTTTACTAATTGTCCCAGATGCATTCAATAGATTGCTTAATCTGTAGGACAATATGCACATACCTCATGTGATGCCAGGTAGCTAAGGACATGCAGTAGAACTAGGAGCAGAACTAGGTCCAGGAGGGCAGGGACTGTCTAGTGAATTTTTTGGCTCTATGCTTTCTTCTCAACAGGATCCACCTCTCCTCACCAGCAGAGATACCTCTTATGCTTCCCATGAAGCCACATTTGAGGATTCCTTTCCAACACTCCACAAAGCACAGAGCAGGAACCCTTCTTTAATGAATCAAGGTTTAAAGAAAAAACAACCAGATTTATCATCTGGACTTAAGAAATAAGAAAAAACATAGTCTAGAAGATTTTTTACAGGCTAGCATAGAAAGGTGACTACTGCCAGATTTGATTCCTTTCCCCAGATTAAGTCTCTGTCCTGGTTTCAGCTGGGATAGAGTTAACTGTCTTCCTAGTAGCTGGTACAGTGCTATGTTTTGAGTTCAGAGCGAAGAATGTTGATAACACTGATGTTTTCAGTTGTTGCTCAGTAGTGTTTAGACTAATGTCAAGGATTTTTCAGCTTCTCATGCCCAGCCAGTGAGAAAGCTGGAGGGGCACAAGAAGTTGGCACAGGACACAGCCAGGGCACCTGACCCAAACTGGCCAACGGGGTATTCCATACCATGTGACGTCCCGTCTAGTATAGGAACGGGGAAGTGGGGGCAGGGATTCGCCGCTCGGGGACTGGCGGGGTGTCGGTCGGCGGGTGGTGAGCAATTGCACTGCGCATCATTTGTACATTCCAATCCTTTCATTATTGCTGTTGTCATTTTATTAGTGTTATCATTATCATTATTAGTTTCTTCTTTTCTGTTCTATTAAACCGTTCTTATCTCAACCCACGGGTTTTGCTTCTTTTCCCGATTTTCTCCCCCATCCCACTGGGTGGGGGGGAGTGAGTGAGCGGCTGCGTGGTGCTTAGTTGCTGGCTGGGGTTAAACCACGACAGTCCTTTTTGGCGCCCAACGTGGGGCACGAAGGGTTGAGATAACGACAAACCTGACCAGAGCTTGTTAAAACAAATTTGTTATAAGCATTCATTATATCGGTCTAATAGTCGCTGGTCATTATGTTGATTTATGTGTTCTTAGAGTTGTTGCTCTGGTTTTTAAAGTTCTGTTATGTATCACCTCGCTTGCTGTATGTAGTCCCTCTTCTGCTACTTATCATCCGTGGGAGGTGGATTAAGGTTTTCGCTTTGATGTATTGTATAACACTGGTTTATGGTATGATAAAGTCGTCGGCTGTGGGATTAATCCGGTACTTGCACTCAGCATTGTCACCTTTATACTGTGGAAGCCATCTGTGGGAAACTGTTAATAATTATACCATTTACCTTTCCTCCTTGGAAAACCAGTCTATGGGTGGGATACCTTTCTTCCCCTCTCCTTTCTCCTTCAGTCCAGTTACAATGGTGTTTGAGAATTTTGAAAAATTTGAATACTCTTGGGATGTTGGGACCAGCACGGTCCTAGCCCTACTGCTAGGAATTAGCATGCTTCTGAATGTGGTTCAGCTCTCATTTAAGGTTGAACAACTATTTAAGAAAATCACCCAGAGATCTGCCCCAAGGCTGGATAATTATGAGTGGCAGGGTGTGTGGGGTAGTATGGGCAAGTACCTAGAAAAGTGGGCACCTCCAATGTTTTGGAAATTCACCCCTGAACAAGTGCAGAATCCAGAAGAACTAGTAAAATATTTGGAAAAGGTATGCTGTCACCCCGGCAGCTCCAGAGAGATACAAATTACTGCAACGTGCTGGGGCCTGGCCCATGCCTATCGAGCCCTGTTCGACACCACTCAGTACCCTCAAGGGGAAGAGAAGGTCTCTGAACCTAACAACAAAACGATGAGCACTGCGGTCACTCAAACCTCAGCAACGGGCACTGAGGTCCCTCCAGCCCCGGCGACGAACACTGTGGCTACCCAAACCTCAGCGACAGGCACTGCAGCCCTTCCAGCCTCGGCAATGAGCACGGCAGCTACCCAAACCTCGGCAACGGGCACTGAGGTCCCTCCAGCCCCAGCAACGAGCACAGCAGCTACCCAAACCTTGGCAACAGACACTGCGGTTATCCAAGACCCGGCGAGCGGTACTGCAACTGAACCAGCGGACCAACCTGCACCAGTATCAGTTGCCCCCGTACAGAAAAAGAAATATACAAAAAAATCAGTTCGCTTAGTGAAGGATGAAGGCGAACCAGGGTCATCACGGGAACAGGAGGAAGAGGCAGAACCAGAGGTAATAACCCAGTCCCTATCCTTGAGTGAGCTGCGGGATATGCAAAAAGATTTTGGCCGCTGTATAGGTGAGCATATTATCACCTGGCTCCTCCGATGCTGGGACAATGGGGCTAATAGCTTGGAATTAGAAGGTAGGGAAGCCAAGCAGCTGGGATCGCTTGCCAGGGAAGGTGGCATTGACAAGGCAATTGGAAGAGGGACACAAGCCATCAGCCTCTGGAGGCGACTCCTGTCGAGTGTGAAGGAAAGGTACCCCTTTAAGGAAGATGTTATATGTCAGTCAAGCAAGTGGACAACCATGGAAAAAGGTATCCAATATCTGAGGGAATTAGCTGTGCTAGAGACAATTCATCATGATCTGGACAACCCACAATTACCCAAAGATCCAGATGAAGTCCAATGCACACGACCCATGTGGCAGAAGTTTGTACGGAGCGCACCATCATCCTATGCCAACTCACTGGCAATAATGACCTGGAAAGACGAAGAGGCACCGACAGTGGATGAAGTGGCTCGCCAACTCCATCAATACGAAGAAAATCTCTCCTCCTCCCTACAAGCCTGCATTTCGGCTGTGGAGAAGCTGTCCGAGGATTTCCAGCAATTCAAAGAGGAGATGTCCTGTTGCCCACCTGTAAGGACCAATGTCTCAGCTATTAGGAGTGAGCGCTCCTCTGCCCAAGAGAGAGAATATAGAAGGTACACACCGCGAGGTGCCCTGTGGTTTTACTTATGTGATCATGGAGAGGACATGAGGAAATGGGATGGAAAACCCACCTCGGTCCTAAATACACAGGTACGTGAGCTGCGAGGAAAAAACACCACAAAAGGGGATTCTACCAGGAAAAATGCCGCTCCAGTTTCCAAACAGAGTAGAAGGGCTGATCTTATTTCTGATCCTCTTGAAGGGACTTCTGAGCCAATTTTACGAGAAGTGAATACTGGATACTCTGACCAGAATTAGAGGGGCCCTGCCTCCAGCCAGGTGGAGGAAAGGGATAACCGGGTCTATTGGACTGTGTGGATTCGATGGCCTGGCACGTTAGACCCACAGGAGTATAAGGCTCTAGTAGACACCGGCACGCAGTGTACTTTAATGCCATCAAGTTATGAAGGGGCAGAACCCATTTCTATTTCTGGTGTGACAGGGGGATCCCAAGACTTAACTGTATTGGAAGCTGAAGTAAGCCTAACTGGGAATGAATGGCAGAAACACCCCATTGTGACTGGTCCAGAGGCTCCGTGCATCCTTGGCATAGACTATCTCAGGAGAGGGTATTTTAAGGACCCAAAGGGGTATCGATGGGCTTTTGGTATAGCTGCCTTGGAGACGGAGGGCACGGAACAGCTGTCTACCCTGCCTGGTCTCTCTAAAGACCCTTCGATTGTGGGGTTGCTGAGGGTTGAAGAACAACAAGTACCAATTGCTACCACGACGGTGCACCGGCGCCAATATCGCACCAACCGAGACTCTCTGATTCCCATCCACAAGTTGATTCGCCAACTGGAGAGCCAAGGAGTGATCAGCAAAACTCGCTCACCTTTTAATAGTCCCATATGGCCCGTGCGAAAGTCTAATGGGGAGTGGAGACTAACAGTTGACTATCGCGGCCTGAATGAAGTTACGCCACCGCTGAGTGCTGCCGTTCCAGATATGCTAGAACTTCAATACGAACTAGAGTCAAAGGCAGCCAAGTGGTATGCTACAATTGACATTGCTAATGCGTTTTTCTCAATCCCTCTGGCAGCAGAGTGTCGTCCACAATTTGCCTTTACTTGGAGGGGTGTCCAGTACACTTGGAATCGATTGCCCCAGGGGTGGAAACATAGCCCCACCATTTGCCATGGACTAATCCAGACTGCACTGGAAAAAGGTGAAGCTCCGGAACACCTGCAATACATTGATGACATCATCGTATGGGGCAGAAGAAGTCTTTGAGAAAGGGAAGAAAATAATCCAAATCCTTCTGAAAGCCGGTTTTGCCATAAAAGAAAGTAAGGTCAAGGGACCTGCACGGGAGATCCAGTTTTTAGGAATAAAATGGCAAGATGGGCGTCGTCAGATCCCAATGGATGTGATTAACAAAATAGCAGCTATGTCTCCACCAACTAATAAAAAGGAAACACAGGCCTTCTTAGGTGTCGTGGGGTTTTGGAGAATGCATATTCCAAATTACAGTCTGATTGTAAGCCCTCTCTATCAAGTGACCCGAAAGAAGAATGATTTTCAATGGGGCCCTGAGCAACAACAAGCCTTTGAACAAATTAAACGGGAGATTGTTCACGCAGTAGCCCTTGGACCAGTCCGGACAGGACAAGATGTTAAAAATGTGCTCTATACTGCAGCTGGGGAGAATGGCCCTACCTGGAGCCTCTGGCAGAAAGCACCTGGGGAGACCCGAGGCCGACCCCTGGGGTTTTGGAGTCGAGGATATCGGGGATCCGAAGCTCGCTATACTCCAACTGAAAAAGAGATATTGGCAGCATATGAAGGAGTTCAAGCTGCCTCAGAAGTGGTTGGTACTGAAACACAGCTCCTCTTAGCACCCCGACTGCCAGTGCTGGGCTGGATGTTCAAAGGGAGGGTCTCCTCTACACATCACGCGACTGATGCCACGTGGAGTAAGTGGATTGCACTGATCACACAACGGGCTCGCATAGGAAACCCCAGTCGCCCAGGAATTTTGGAAGTGATCACGGACTGGCCAGAAGGCAAAGATTTTGGAATGTCGCCAGAGGAGGAGGTGGCACGTGCTGAAGAGGCCCCGCTGTATAATAAACTGCCAGAAAATGAGAGGCAATATGCCCTGTTCACTGACGGATCCTGTCGCATCGTGGGAAAGCATCGGAGGTGGAAAGCTGCCGTATGGAGTCCTACACGACAAGTTGCAGAAACTGCTGAAGGAGAAGGTGAATCGAGTCAGTTTGCAGAGGTGAAAGCCATCCAGCTAGCACTAGATATTGCTGAAAGAGAAAAGTGGCCAGTGCTCTATCTCTATAGTGACTCATGGATGGTGGCAAATGCCCTGTGGGGGTGGCTACAGCAATGGAAGCAGAGCAACTGGCAGCGCAGAGTTAAACCCATCTGGGCTGCCGCACTGTGACAAGATATTGCATCCCGGCTAGAGAATCTGGTTGTAAAAGTACGTCATGTAGATGCTCACATACCCAAGAGTCGGGCCACTGAAGAACATCAAAACAACCAACAGGTGGATCAGGCTGCCAAGATTGAAGTGGCTCAGGTGGACCTGGACTGGCAACATAAGGGTGAGCTATTTATGGCTCGGTGGGCCCATGATGCTTCAGGCCATCAGGGAAGAGATGCAACATATAGATGGGCTCGTGACCGAGGGGTGGACTTGACCATGGACACTATTGCACAGGTTATCCATGAATGTGAAACATGTGCTGCAATTAAGCAAGCCAAGCAGTTAAAGCCCCTGTGGTATGGAGGGCGATGGCTGAAATATAAATATGGAGAAGCCTGGCAGATTGACTATATCACACTCCCACAAACTCGCCAAGGCAAGCGCTATGTGCTCACGATGGTGGAAGCAACCACTGGATGGCTGGAAACATATTCTGTGCCCCATGCCACCGCCCGGAACACTATCCTGGGCCTAGAAAAGCAAGTCTTGTGGCGACATGGCACCCCAGAACGAATTGAGTCAGACAACGGGACTCATTTCCGAAACAACCTCATAGACACCTGGGCCAAAGAGCATGGCATTGAGTAGGTGTATCATATCCCCTATCATGCACCAGCCTCTGGGAAAATTGAGCGATACAATGGACTGTTAAAGACTACATTGAGAGCAATGGGGGGTGGAACTTTCAAACATTGGGATACACATTTAGCAAAAGCCACCTGGTTAGTCAACACCAGAGGATCTGCCAATCGGGGTGGCCCTGCCCAGTCAGTATTTTTACATACTGTAGAAGGGGATAAAGTCCCTGTAGTGCACATAAAAAATATGTTAGGGAAGACAGTCTGGGTTACTCCTGCCTCAGGCAAAGGTAAACCCATTCGTGGGATTGCTTTTGCTCAAGGGCCTGGGTGCACTTGGTGGGTGATGCGAAAAGATGGGGAAGTCCGATGTGTGCCTCAAGGGGATTTAATTTTAGGTGAGAACAGCCAGAATTAAACTGTATATTAGTTGCTATATAACCCTGCTACTGTATGTTATCCTTACTATAATTATGTGCTATATCCATAGTACTATAGTAAGAATCACTTAGATCAAGCAAGAAAAGAACTGTGATAAAACTGAGCAAAGCGCAGTAGTGATGGAACCAGAACTGACTCCAGCATGCAACAATCCAACGGTGCACACCATCCTCCTGCTGCACCAAATGTCACCTGCTTGTCACACTGCACTGAAGCCCAATTCTGCTCTACCGACTGAGAGGACTTTGCACCATCCCTCCTGCCCAGAAAGGCTGGTATGACAGATGGAGCCCAGAGCCGGAAACTAAATGAACTCAATGAACATTTTATGAACATGACCCATGAACTAAAGGAATGATATCTCTGTGTATGTATACATATATATATATATCATTGCTCATATGTCTTAAAGGAATGGAAAGGTGATGATTGATCAGGATGTAACTAAAGGTATGGGAACTGTGCATGACATCAATGGTATAGAATAAGGGGTGGATACTGTCCTGGTTTCAGCTGGGATAGAGTTAATTGTCTTCCTAGTAGCTGGTACAGTGCTATGTTTTGAGTTCAGAGCGAAGAATGTTGATAACACTGATGTTTTCAGTTGTTGCTCGGTAGTGTTTAGACTAATGTCAAGGATTTTTCAGCTTCTCATGCCCAGCCAGTGAGAAAGCTGGAGGGGCACAAGAAGTTGGCACAGGACACAGCCAGGGCACCTGACCCAAACTGGCCAACGGGGTATTCCATACCATGTGACGTCCCATCCAGTATAGGAACGGGGAAGTGGGGGCAGGGATTCGCCGCTCGGGGACTGGTGGGGTGTCGGTCGGCGGGTGGTGAGCAATTGCACTGCGCATCATTTGTACATTCCAATCCTTTCATTATTGCTGTTGTCATTTTATTAGTGTTATCATTATCATTATTAGTTTCTTCTTTTCTGTTCTATTAAACCGTTCTTATCTCAACCCACGGGTTTTGCTGCTTTTCCCGATTTTCTCCCCCATCCCACTGGGTGGGGGGGAGTGAGTGAGCGGCTGCGTGGTGTTTAGTTGCTGGCTGGGGTTAAACCACGACAGTCTCCTATTAGAAACATAATTAGTTTAGCCAAATCCACCAGAAATAGTTCAGTGCATAAAGCACCTCCAACAGATAAAGGCAGCGGCACTTCACATCCAGTACTTCTGGGAATCACGTAATCTTAAAGATCTGTTTAGTAAGTCAAAGAATCAATACGAGAAAAAAATCTCCAAAATAATGAACCACCACAGAGGTAGTATCAGCATTACTCTTCTGTTAGTGAAGGACCTAAACACCTCTGGGCGAAATTGAGCCTTGCTGCAAAACTCCTTTCCTACTTGTTTGGCACCTAGCCTCCTTGAGTGGGGTGCTGGAGTGATGGATGAAAGGATGCTAGTTTGTTGTTCCATGCCATCCTCCAGGGAGGCTGATGTCAGCTTCCTCTGCTGCTCCAGACTCCTGGGCCATGCCACCCCCGAGGCCTGTATTCATAGGGCTGGCAAAGCACAATTAGAATCAAGAGCTGCTTCCAGCAACCCTGGCACAAAGCTCCCTGCATTCAATGTTTATCCCGCTCCCCTTCTTTGCCTCACGCTTCTAGTACCGTTGATGAGGCTGGGCTAAGAGCCACCACTTTTCAGCCCTCTCTCTCTGTTTCACAATCTCATTCAGTAAGATTTCTGTGGAGGCTATTTGGTACTAGGAGCATTACCAACAGCAGGTTTGAATAGCACAGTATTGAAATCATTTGCCAAGATATGCTCACTAAAGTTTATATTCAGAAATACTGAGAAAATACTGAAAAACATTTTGAAAAGGAAGGAATTAATATCAAAGCACAAACACCATAAGCTTCTAAATCCCAATAAAATTTAAAACACTGTTTCTTTAGAAGTATATCACATGTTTCTCATGAATAAAAAAAACAAATGAATCATCTTTTCACTACAAACTCATACAAAAAGTTTTGGCCATGCTCCTTCTATTATGCTGTCAAGATTCAACTTGTGAGGAAGGCCTTAATACAGGTTTCTTAGACTACAGCTCCTGTAGTCTAACAGTTGAGAGAAGAGCTGAAAACCAATGACACATGAGGTGGAAGGCCATCTGTGGGACTTCACATGCCTATTCAGAAGGGTCACTGGTCAATTTCCTCAGGTGCCTCTTCACTAATGCACAAGCCCTTGGCAACAAGGGCAAAACTTATTCTCTGATCTCTGCATACAATGCCACAGTCTGGAGAAGAGGACAGGCAAGAGTGGCAGAACAGTAACATTATACAGAGAGATCAAATCACATCTATGGGACTGGTGGGAATTTACCCAAGCGCGTTGAAAGAGATGGCCGATATGATTGAGACTATGGTTTGTATCTATGAAAAATGGTAGACTGTATCAGGGAGACCTCTGGGAACTGGAAAAAAACCTAGCATCTTAAAAAATAAAATGTAAAAAGGTATATGTAGGGAACTACAGGCCAGGCAGCCTCACCTCAGTCCCTGTAAAGATCAATGGAAAAAGTTCTCTGAGTCCTTTTCCAGGCACATGACAGACAGGAATAAATACTCGGTGCAGACACACCAAGGATTTACAGTGCTTGACCAGCCAGACTGCCTTCTACAATGAAATAATAGTTTTGCGCACAAGGGGAGAATGGTGGGTGTAGCATACCTTCACTTTACTAAGGCTTTTGATATAGTCGCCCAGTGCCTTCATTTGGAAGCTCAGGAAGTAAAGGCTGAACAGTTAAGTGGGCTGAAAATCGATTATGTTGGTGGTCAACAGCTTAAATCCACCTGATGTCCCACTAATGGCCAAAGCACCCCAAAGTCAGTTCTGGGGATCGTATTGTTTAACATCTTCATTAACAACCTAGATGATAATAAAGAGCATTTCATAAACAACTGAACTAGTGGGAGCAGACGACACAATAAATAGCAAAGGCTCAATCCAGAGAGACCTCAGCAACTTGAGGGTTTGCCCAGCAGAAAAATGAGGTTCAATAAGAATTGGAAAGGTCTGAAGGAATAACTAGGAAGGAATGTGGGGTACAGCCTGCAAAACAACTGACTCTGTTGAAAATGGCCTCGGAGTTACAGTAGACAGGAGGAGAATTTGAAAGAGCGGAATTTATTTAGTCTGGGAATGAGGAGGCTAATGGATGGTTGCCTGCAGCCAGTTGAAGGGCAATTACCTGCTCTTGTCAGCAGTTCCAAATGATTTAAACGAGGTGCAAAGGTCACACATTGCAGGTTGGGAAGTTCAGGCTGGATATGAGGGAAAATTTCTTTACTAGGAGTGTAGTGTAGCAGCAGAACAAGCTGCTCATGGAGATCATGGCATCTTTGTTCTTGGCGGTTTTCAAGATTTGACTGGAAAAAATCCACAGCTAGCCTGATCAATCCAGTGTTGCAACAGTCCCAACTTTGAGTGGGACACTAGATTATAGGTCCCTCAGGGGTACCTTCCAACTAAAATGTACCTGAATCAATGACTATTTACAGTATGTCAATACTCTTAACTCCAAATATTTGAAGAAAAGGAACAATTCATTTCTACTGTCTGTTTGCAATTTATTATTATTTTCTTTATTCATCTATGTTTCCTGGTTGGATAGTTGAACTGGCATATGTGTATACAATAGTTTGTAATACTGGGATGCGGGGAAAAAAAAAAAAAAATAGAAGTAACTGATGACTGGGGACAAAAGGAATAAGTAGATCAGGTAAGAAGCCTGGAGCACATCAAACAAAAAGAGGGGTTTGGAATAAGGCAATTAAACAGAGGAGTCACAAAGTAGTTTCTGGAAACCAAGATTTCGGAATGTAGACATTAGGAGACAAATGGGTAGAATGGGACTGATAACTGGGCAGGAAAGAAGATAAAACCAGGAGGCAGTAGTAGGATGGAACTGCCACATGAAGGAAAATAAGGAGGAAGTCAACATTAGCAACTGATCGAAGATTAGGTTCACAAACTGAACAATTTGGATAGAATGAAATAATAGAAAGTGTTTCATTTTATTATATGCAGTGAACAGTAAGGGGTCTTATGAATAAACAATGTATGAACATTTATTAAAGACCATGCAATTAATGATTATAGAGCATGCATGACAGAAACTAAACCTAGGCAGTTTTAATTTTGGCATTTCCAAACTTTAAAAAGCAAGACCATATGATATCTTCATTTCTTTCACTATGATTTTTGCAGACTACATAATATAAAATTCATAGGTTAAAATTGGGAAATAGATGCATTTACTGATTGGCTCATATACTAAATCCAAAACTGAAGATACTATTTGAAACAAGAATAAGAAATATATTGAAAACCGATTCCTGTTTTTGAAATTGGGAAAACTTAAGAGTTTTCTAAACAAAAGTGATTCAAATTATGTATAAGGGAAACAACACGCTAATCAAGAAAATAGTTCAGTTGTTTTTAGCATACTCCAGAACATATTTAGAAACAAAGTCAAAAGAGAATTTTTTTGTTGTACTGCATCAGATAATGACACTTTTGCCTTGCAGCAGAAAAAGCAGGGTGCCACTTTCAAGAGAGGCAAACTGGATCTTTGCTCTGAGACAATTCATTAGAAGAACACTCCAGAACAGTATCTGATACAGAAAAATATCAACTTCAGCAGTTTATTCAGCTTACTGTATCAATTAAATATACTGTAGCAATGCTATACAACTTACGAAACAGTCTTTTTTCAAACTACTAGCAAGTCAGCAATAACTAGAAGGGGAAAAAAAACCCCAACCCTAAACCCTAGATATAAGGGAACTTCACAAAAATAGGGTCAGTTTGACTGACATGGAGAACCATAGAAAGAAAATTCAGAGGCAAGACTGAATTTGCCATTTCTAAGTCTCTTTCATGTCAAACAATTTTCAGTGTGGGACACAGCAAGTGATATATCTTTCAGCAGAAGGAAGTACCTTCCCACAGCACTAAAAACATGGCTGATGTACATTGCCATTGTACTTTATAATATGCATGCTTTTCAGAAAAGATCAGTCATAGCTTCATTTCTTCATTTAAGATTGAATGAGAAAAGCTCATTCTTTCCTTACAACATCCTGAAGACATCTATCATCCCTTAGAAGCATTAGTCTCATAATTCCTGATGCTGGGCTCTTGTTGAGTGAAGAATAAACCAAAACAATTTGAGATAAATCACCAGTAAGAATCAGAACAGTCACTGGAGGTATCAATTTTGATGGTATTTGAAGCTCTGCAGGTTAAAAAAAGGGGTGGATGGTAGACTGGCTCAGCAGCCTACTTGGACCAAACATGATGAACAAAAATTTGAAGAAGAAAAATGTCCTTCTGCTTCAAATGTTGCAGTATTTCACAAGTGACAGGAGCTCATGTAACTTGTCTGCCTTTTTTTCCACCCTCCTCATTTTCCCCCTCTCCCCACCCCCACCCTCTTTTTTTTTTCCTATAATGCAGCTATGAAAATTGTTGTATTATGTTCAGGACAGAAGCCCTGAAAGACGCAAAGGACACATAAAGGGCACAAAGACAAAAACAGTCTAGCTTTTAAGGGTCTACTTAGTGTTTAAGAAAGGTATTTGCAAAGGCCTTGGCCCTTACTCAATTTCTAGAGAACATTTTTTCAAACCTTATCTGAGGACAGCAAGAGGAAAGAAAAGTGCTACTCATCAGCTTTCTTTCAGGAAGCTGAACGTTTTTGTATTTTTAGCATGTCAAGGAGAAAAATCTGGAATCAGTTACAAACCAGATACTATACTTTTGCTGCCATTGCTTTTGTTTGTTTTTCAGTCTCCAGAAAATTCATTACAAAGATAATCATGAAGTCTGCCATATCATGCTAGTCGCATGGACAGGATTTTGGTATGTTTCTCCCAACAGGTAGTCTCTTATGCCAAGGCTCAGAACAATGTTCTGGTCTACCTCTCATTGCCATGGAGACAGAGAACACCCTAGTGTGAAAACAGCCCAAAATGGAAAAAATTAAGGAATACAAAGATTATGAGAGAGGCATTACAGCATAATTATCATTACAAAGCAAATAAGAACAGATGTGGCAGCAGAAAATGGGAGGGAAGGAAAACCACAGGTCTACTAAGGACAATATATTTGCAACATAGTAGAAGGAAACAGTTAAAATTATTGGTCTCAGTTTAAGAAGAGTGTTGCACAGATTTTAAGAAGTAAAACACAGCTATGCTGAAAGAATTAAGACCTATTTTTATATGATCTGTATGATTTTATTTTTGAGAAAAATACCGCTTTTAAACAAGCTGAGGACTTCTAAAAGAAAAAAAAAAAAGAAAATCAACAAATACCTGAACTTGGAATCTGTGAAGACATAAGCTGCACTTCAGAATCTGTAATTAAACCAGTGATAGAGATACTCATTCAATGTTCTTTGTGAATATTAACACTAGATGGTTATTTTTATGTATGTTTATTATAGTGAAACCTATGTAGCTTGTACCAGATGGAACAACTGAAAAAAATACTGCAAATTAGGTAGATCCACAGACAGTAAAGACAGTAAAAACAGAAAAATACATACTGTTAAAATAATATGAAACAAATCTACATGCATATATCAATTTGTTCAGAAATTCCATCATTATACAACTACACCCTGGTAGATGTTATTTTTGTTAAAGGTATTCATAACGTAAGCAAAGTACTCTGATTAAAGATGGGATTCAAGATTTCTCAAGAGTTATGTCCTAAATTTATCAATAAAAAGCATCAAGTTCAATGCATTTTTATGCCCTCTTGCTCCTAGTGGCACTATTGCAATTACAGAACTTACAGATATGGTCAGTAATACAGAAGCTTAAAAATATCATATGAATCAGCAAACCTCATGAATATATAATGCTGAGTTAAACAAAAATAAAAAAACTGTAGAAAAAGCAGGCACTACAATTGCCTATGGAAAACAGTATGGACATCCTTAACATACACTGTCTTTTTATTGCCATTGTAATTTCATCATTTTTATAAAATCAAACAATTAATAATACACAAAGAAGTGCCGTATCCTCTGACACATGCCATTAACATGTTTTACTGATGCTGTTGGGCAAGAATAGGTTTGTAAGATGTATAAAGGAACATCATTAAATGCTCATGGAAGTTCCCAGATAAAAACTTAAGAAGGTAGTTTTTTAATCAACTGAAAAGATAAAGAAAAAAAAAGCAATCTGTGCAAGTTGTTCTGGGTTCAGCTGGGATAGAGTTAACTTTTACAGGAACCTGGGAGGTGGGGAGGCATAGCCGGGGCAGCTGACCTGAACTAGCCAAGGAGCTATTCCATACCATGTGACATCATGCTCAGTATATAAATGGGGAGCGGGCCAGGGGGAAGGTTCCGGGTGGTGAGCAGTTGCACTGTGCATCACTCTTTTTGTATATTCTTTCATTAGTACCGTTGTTGTTGTTGTAACGTTTTTTTTGTGTTGTCCCAGTAAACTGCCCTTATCTCAACCCTCAAGGTTCCAGGTTTTTTTTTCTTTTCTCTCCTCCGTCTCCTCCCTATCCCACCGGAGGGGAGCGGGAGGAGTGAGCGAGCGGCTGCGTGGTCCTTTGTTACCGGCTGGGCTGAAACCATGACACAAGTGTACTGTGAATTTCAGCAAGATAACTAAACTCATTTCAACAAGATCATCAAATACTTGACAATAAATTTTGGTCACTGATGTACCATAGCTGGATTTTAGTGGTTAACATAACTTAAGGATTATAAAGGTATCTCATTCCAGTTATTGAGAAATGTTATCTTAGGTATCCTACAGGCCCGAACTCTGATCCTACAGGCCCTTGCTTAAATGTCAAATACCTTCTCCCAAGTTTTTAGTGAAACCATTTTGTCATCTAGCAAATAACTAAGAAATTAACCAATCACTCTAGCGGATAATGAGTTAACTGATAGACCTCGTTATCATTTTTAACTTTTGCCACTATACTTGCTCAGGTCCCAGTGCTTCCACTGTGGGTAAAAATTAAAAACAAGTAAGCACTGTTTGAAAATTTCTTATTTGCAACGTTTTACACCTTTTCACAGGACTTACAAAGCAAAGACTAGTGTTTCCCCCATCCTGTTTGGCACCTGTGAAATCTGAGGTGAAACTGTGTAGCCCTGTCTGCAGACCACTGCATATTCTTAGATGCTAGGGCAGACATCACATCCTCAGTCAGGCACCAAAATGAGTGAATTCCATTTCGATATCCCATAAGTTGATATATGCATGAAAAAGGTAACTGAATAGTATGTGTTTCTCTAGACAAGTACATAAAGTCGATGGTAAGCTGTGTTCAAGTCCTACATGAAGTAAGGTCCCATACTTAAGGACAAACTAAGTTATATTGTCATCTTTATTGTTTCTTCTCCCTTTTGTAGAGCTTAGAAATCACAAGACACAAAACCGACTATATAACGTGAAACCAACGCCGAGTCACATATGTGCTGCTTTACAGACTTCCAGAACATAAACGTTTCTTTCATTGTCTGCAAACACTGCTTCTTCTTAAAGAGAGAAAGGCATGAACACTGACAGGACTAACTAATTAGTTGTGATTCAAAATGCAGAAAGAAACCCATTTTGATTACTTTCACTTGGGATATTATTGTTATATTTGCCCTCTAAGGGAAAAGCTCATTTACTTACAACGCAGCAGTTTGTAGCTCATGAATTTACATAGCCTGCCACTAAGCTGTGAGGAATTCACCAATCTAGTAGTAAGTGTGCAAAATACATTACATGTCTAGATGAATGACTTGAGTAGGTTACTACATCTGCCTTTGGTCAGTCTTTCATAGAAATAGAGGTAGACTCGCAAATTTTCCTCACCGCTAGCCACAGACAAAATAACACAGCATTAGACTGAAAGCATTATTAGTTCACATAGAATCATTAGATACTTTAAATAAGAAATACTACTAATATATGGAAGTGTTCAAAACTTCACCACAAGACCAAGGAATAATATTAGAATTACCTTTTATGCTGTCAGCATGCAAAGCATTTTTCAACATAAGCAGTAATTTAGCTACAAAATCTGTAACTAGGCAAAGATCCTGCAAGCTTCCTTGGAATGTGCTGGGAAAGGCTTAAACCTGTATCTTCTGTGACTCCCTTCCTCAGCCATTCTATATCTTACTAAAATCTTTTGCTCCATCAGTTTGGCATTAACCCAGAAGTCAGTAGCAGAGAACACATGAAATAATGGGATGGGAAGTGTACTTTTCTTTCCTCAACTCAACATTGGTTTTATGTGTATATATATATATATATTTATTTATATAGGTGAGAGATATATACTTAAATATTTTTCTATATTAAACATAGGCATGTAATTGTATATTGGTGATGCATATATATTTTCCCCAACTCAGAGCTAATTATACATAGCTCTGTTGGTACTGACTTTTTCGAAACAGGCTCTTTACCGTCACCTCATAATCACTAATCTACTCATAGACCAGTAGTAATATTTTTACCTCTAATTTTTTGCTGTTTCTAGAAGTACTCTTTAACTGTATCTGTCTGTACACTAAACTACAGCACTTATAAGTTTGATTGTATATTTTAGAAGTGTTATCTTAATTTCCAGCAAAACTACTACAGCACAGTATTATTTAACAACAAAGCAAGAATGATTATAAGACAAGCTCTGTAATAAAACTTTAGCTTGTATTTCACTTTTAGACAAAATAAAAATGCTGAACTGGAACATTTTTCAATTGAATTGCTTTAGCTATTTTACATGATCAAACATGCTGCTATTCCTATCTTTCAAAAATTATTAATGAAAATCCATAAGCTCCCTCAAAACTGTTTTGTCAGTATCTATTCACAAGGAACAACTTGTTTTCCTTGATAGAACCTAATCTGTGTCTCCTGTTGGGTTCATCTATGGATTTAATTGTATGCAATAAAGCATTCCCAGTGACAAGAAACAGTATTCTTTGGTCTCATTCCATAAATGAAAAAAGATACAGCATTCTCCAATACAAAGGAAAAAAAAGAAGTCATCAGTTAAACATACTGAACATACTGATAACCATAGAACAGAATGAAAAAGGCCATCTCCTCAGTGCTAATCAATTATTAGAGCCCAGACTAAACGGAAATCAAAAGAAAGACCCAATTTTGCTGGAACTGAATACCTGCAATTGCTAGTCAACTGCATCTTGTCAACAGTTCACAAGGTTGATAGCTACAGTCCAGAGAGAAACAGGTTCACAGAAGAACATGTAAAAGATGGACTGCAATGTTTTAGTGTTGAGAAATTAAAATTTATTTTACTGCTGCAGCACCAAAATCAAGGCCATATACCATTATATTAGATACTTCTCAAAGATCAGAAGGCCTTAACTCTGTGTTTCTGAAAGTACTGCCCTGAAGACTGTTGTTTGGGGTTTTTTGTCTGCCTTAGCTTGACTGAGGAAAGTTGACAGACAAAAGAAAATATGCAGCAGCTGAACAAAGAAATTACAAAAAAATTAATACTTGGCAGTAATTGAACTCTTCTTTAACAAAAATAAAAGAGCTTTGCGGGCAGTAAAGTCTCAGCTTTGCTGTTTTAACTCTCAAAAATATCTTGTGTGTTTGTGCTTACAGGGAAAAAACAGTTGTTCCTTTTAAGGTCCCTCCCTCACTAGTGAGTGGGACAAGAATCATTAGAAATTAGTAAGACTTATCTTGGGCTGCAAGGCCCAAATAAGCTAATAGATCTTGGTCTCTGAGCATGAAGTAGAAAAACTGACATACACATATTTATTCTTCCAAATCTGAGCCACTCATATAGAGACATATGCATTTCATTAGCATAGAACTAAATTCTGAATGGTCAATGAACAACTGTTTTCTTCGGGGCTGAAAAGTAATTTTCCTCTGAGAAGCAGAACGACTTTACCAAAAAAAGGCCAGAACAGGGAGCAATAGATCCAAAAACAAAGGTTTAACGTGGTGAGCAACAACTATACTCATTCGATAACAGCTACTGTTCTCAGATGATCCAGAAGATTAAACACATCAAGGGGAAGGAATGTCTGTTTTAAACAGGCTGAAAAATGGGCTAAAGCCTGTATCTATATCAATAACTGGAGTCAGCATTAAGATCTCCCTGAAGCCCTTTCCTTCCAATCACTTATATTATTAAGTCCAACAACTCAAATCCCAAGTTCTTTTGAATTCTCAGTAGGAGGGCAAGGCTGCCTCCAAGGCACATAGCTCCGTACTGTACTTAGGAACTGACCTCGACACCTAGATCTCAAGCATAAAGCTCCTGGGTTATTATTTGTTGGGTTTTACTGCAAAACACTAAACACAAGCAGGCAGCAAAGAATATAAAACAAAACTCTCTTGCTCCCTTCCCTCTGCAAAAATTCTCTTATGCTCCTCTGAAAACCAGCTCAGTAGAGTGCTTTTCCAATACTCACAGGAGTCAGTTCTCGTAGGACAATATTTCACACGCAAGGAAATTGATTAGCACTGACTAGATACATCTGAAAAACAAAGTACATTTATATGCTTATGACAAAGTGAAAAAGCATCACATGGTCAAATTAATAGTGAAGACTGCAATTGTTTTAAAAACAGAAGTCCATAAAGGCTGAAAAAAATTTAACAACAGTTCCCATTTGTTAAGCAATTCTAATAACGTATCAGTGATATCGCCGTAATTTTTTTTTTTAAAAGTCGTTGCTAAAGCATTACATCTGTAACATCTCTGAAGTATCCATACATCAACACATGGATATGTCTTTAATAGAGTATTACTTTTGTAGAGTGAAATAATCACTGAACCTAGAACAAGGCTACACACGACTAGGCTGTGTTAATAAACACGAGTTCTGTTATCAGAAAGCCACAACTTGAAGGTTGTTGAAGAAAAACAGTAGCTTGCAACAGGGCCCCCAAAAGGACAAGAAGAAGATGATACAAGATGCCTTCAAAATACAAGCACAGAATGATATCAAAGAATATAAAATCAAATAAAAAAATGACCAGTTACCGATCACTGAAGAAATTCAAAGTGAGACCTGGGTAGAACTGGTTTTAGAAGGAAAGTTGAACATGTATAGAATTACCCATAACTGACACAGGCTGAGATGTCTTTTGATAGCAAGTAACAACTAGTTGCACTGGCACCAGACTTCAGAACTGGGGATGCAAAATCAATCATGGATGTGTAGCAGTACACTGTAGAATATTATCATTAAAGTGAAACATATATCCCAACTGCTTGTAACAGTATCCCATCCTTGAGGCTTGGTTGCAATTTGGATGCGACACATTAAAGTGTTATCCAATTTCTCCTACATTTTGAATTATAGCCTTTACATGACCTCAGCATTGTGCATCCCAACTATTCAGACAGTTACATGTTTTTATCATAATTTCTAAATTATGCATAGCAAGCTAAGAACTTGCACAATGAAGTATTTAAAATAATGTACACCTGTAACACAAAACTGTATCGCTTTATCAAGAACAATAAGTCACTCAAACCTCTGATATGTTTTCATTCAGAATCCTTTTATAGATATAAGCCATTAACCTGAAGAGATGCTCTCTTGATTTAAAGCCCTATTTAACTGTACCACTGAAACAATAGCAGTTACAGCCATATCAAAAGAGAAAAAGAAAAAAAAAAATATCCAACTCCTAACCAGTCGAAATACTGTCAGACACAACTGTGCAGGAATTAAGTAACAGGATTTGATGTTGATTACACTTTTGCATACACTGGTAACTTCAAGAAAATCCAAGAGAAGTTTTACCAAGCTTATATGAAGTGTCAATTATTTTTAAGAAATATAACAATTACAAAAGGAAAAAAGTCAAAATGGTAATGAAGGTTTTGAGATAGTGTGTGTGATTCCAAAACCCTACACTAAATGTGTGTGTGTGTATGTATATACTCCTGAACTATTGTAATTTTTTTTTTAATACAAGATCTCCTGTGAGGGTGCAGATTACTATCACAGTTCACTATTCATATCACTTAATTCGGAACCATGGGAAAACATTGAGTCTGGATGACCAGAGAGCCATCTCTGTACCTTCGGCTTGGTAAAATTTTGTAAGATTGAACTATTGTGCAGCAGGGGGGGAATTTAAACAAAATATATCATTTTTTACTATAAACAAAACTCCATAATAGAACAAGTATACAGACAAGAGAAAATAATATTGGTAAGAACAAAAAGAACTATGTTCTAAATAAGTCAGTCAACCCTTTTGATTTGTGGGATACAAAAAAATTCCAACACTTCTTCCCAATGTCAGAGGAGTACAAATTCAGCAAATCGGAGAACACAATAGATAAAGCACATAGATATTTCAGGGTGATATGTTATTTAGTAGAGTAATAGTAATGTATCATGTAGCTTGGGAAAAATAAAAAAAAAATATTTCAGTAAGTAATACATACTTGAATTGGGTTCCATTATTAGATACATTTGGAAAAGATCAGCTGCCTCACAGAAAATAAAGTACTCTACAGATAAAAGGAATTTCACAGGTGTGTCTTTATTTGTTTAAAGAAAACCAAGTCAGGGTTCATTTCTTAAAAAAATATTTGCAAGCCTCTGTCCCCTGTGCTTAACAAGAAATTTAGGCTTTAGTTAATCTCCTTAGGATATGTACTTCACAACTACAAACTTCTTTTCAAGAATGTGCCAGTCTTTGTAACAAGAACCAGTAAGGTTTAGGTTCATTCAACCTATATTTAAAGTGAAAATTAAGTCCAAAATTCCTAATGCCACTAATTACTTCACCTACTCTGAACTTTGCCTAATCATAAGTAATGTCTTCTTTCCAAGAAAGTTATGTGTTCATTAACAGAGATTAATATAGCACTATGATACTTCCGAGAAATCAGCAGAGGTTTCCATCTCAAAAAGCATTCTGATGTTCCAGTTTCTCAAACAGGAGTTCTAGCTTGACCTTAAGTGCTTTTTACTCATCCCTTAAGAAACACCTGTCTTGTGAAATTTTCTTCATCCTACTTGCAAATATTAAATTAAAAAAAAAAGTTGACAACACTGTACATTCTAATTACTTCTTCCCTTGACAAAAGGGAGGCAACACAAAAATGGAGTTAACATGAGAGAGTTTCAATGGTTTCAAATAGAATGCATTACGGTGATACCAGGTCTATAAACATGACAAGTTTAGGCTGAATCCTACTGACATTGAAGTGACCAAAGGTTTATGAAACCTTGATATCCCAACTAAAATTAAATTAATTTTAAAGAAATTGCAGATGTTTTCTTCCCTAACTGCACACACCATGCCAGTGTTGTGGAGAGTTAAGGTTGTCATGTGTGGAAAATTCCTACCTATATATGACAAATACCACTAAAAAGAAAATAAATTCTCACATCAAGTAAATATTGCCTATGATACTTTGTATCCTAAATTACTAAGGTGTATTAAAACTATTTCATTAAGTATTAACTTTAATAAAATACTTACCATCAAAATCTGGATATGCTGCACTGAAACATAGAGTCAGAACACCCTACCTACTTACTGTGCATCAGCAGAAGCCACAAAACAGCTGAGACACAGTGGCCTTCCTCTGTCTTTCAAATGGCAGATGTAGGTTTACTAACAGCAGAGGCGGCAGCAGGAAAGAGGGCTCAGACAGGTTCAGCTTCCTCTATTAGTATTTCCAGATATAGCATGCAATCTTTGTTACATGACACACTCTCTTTCCCCTCCTGCCCATTCATTTCCAGAGCAGCTGATCTGGCCACAATTCTAGTCCAAATGCTTGGGAATAGCCCTAAAGAAGTTTCTGTAAGTCAGCCCCTACAGTGCTCTTCTCTTGGGCATGTAAACGTGCTCGATATCCTTTCTGCACCTCCATTCTTCTGCTTAGTTATACACATCTTACCTTCATTTTCTTTTCCTAGCTTGCTCAGCTATCTCTTTCTCCTATATGTATGTATAGATACTACCCTTTGTCGCACTTTTTCCGCTGCAACAAATTAGGGAAAACGACGTATCGTCAGGGACTCGTCCTGGGGAGAAAACGGACTAACACAGATATTGTGGATCAAACGGTTTCTCCGTTTATTAACTGCGCAACACTTGGTTATATATGTTTCTAATATCTACTCACACATAAGCCATTTGTTGATTGGTTAACATGTGTTGTTCATGTGCTTAAACAATAGTCTAATTGGATAAAGTCTTCTGATCACGCGAATAGCTCCTCCACCTGCATGCTGTCTTGCACCCTGTCTTCAGTCACGTTGCCCTCCTGTTATGTCACGTACGCTCGACCTTGTTCTACTTTTTGTGCTTACTTCAACAAACTTATAACAAAGAACAGTAGTGTCTTGTTCTAGCAAACAGAGAATAACAACTGTGCCTTACACAGTTTCCCTCGTTCTCCCACAACTCTCCCACACCCTTAACTTCATCCTTAACCTCCCTATTGAGCAGAAATGATAATATGTACAAAACCACACTTTGGTACCATATACTTTTTACGACTGTTTTTAATCACCAAATATTATCTGCCAAATCTGCTGCATAAAAACAGTTGTCTTCAGGGAAATTAATAAAGAATTGTTCTCCTCCAAAATGGCTATCTTCCATTGTTTCTAAAGAAAATAGAGCCATTAGTAGTTTTTGTTAAGAGCAAAGACTGTCTTCATTCTCATTGCAAATAACAGCAGCTATTCAGAAAAAGAGCAATTCAACATGCAGTTCTCTGTAAGAGAACGTTATTTGTCAGTCCCTAAAGGTGTAACTTTTACTGATGAAGCTTGAAGAAAAAAAGAAATAAACATGTTCAAAGGCAGTTCAGTAAAGGAATCTAGTTAATTTTAAGCACAAAAGAAAGTTTGAAATATCTGCATTATTCTTATTAGACTCATCTAGGATAATAAACCAGTATGTCACCAAGTGCTGTATCTCTTAAAGGAATTATTCTTACATGCAATTTAACTTCAACTGAAACTAATTGACCCATTTCTTGTAGATCATTAGTGACTGCATTGTTCCGAAATAATATATGACATCTTCATATGCAGTATAACATGAAGTTCCTGCTTTATATGGAAAACTCTGGTCAACTTTGGCCAATAGTGCTGTAAGATGCTTCACAATGCATCACCTGTAGAACAGCAAAATAAGGAGCAAGAAGCAGCCCATTCCTAAATGGTTCCCTGAATACTGGTATAGGTCCTCTCTGCTTAGAGACATCCTGAACATATAACAGGACAAAGTTCTACACTGAGACATGTCATCAAAGAGAAGCATGAATAAAGAAATTCTCCCTTCCCGCACTGGGATAAGATGACAGTGGAAAAGCTACCCTAAATTTGAGACTAGAACCCAATTTTTTGAAAGAAAAAAGTCTATTGGCTAGCATACCGGCTTCAGCAGCATGTTGCAATGTGCACTAATGTACACTATCATATCCTACAAATTTCATTTACTAATCACCTACTCTGTCCTAACTTACTGTTTACCTTTTGAATTTTTCCTTGAAATTTTTCAGCTTTTTTTTCTTTAAAAAGTACATTTTGCTTATTTCAGTTTTTTGACACATTATCCCATTCTTCATTGTATTCGGTTTGTGTGGCAAGGTTTTGATAGCTGGGCAGCTACATGGGTGGCTTCTGTGAGAAGCTGCTAGAACCTTCCCCCATGTCCGACAGAGCCAAGGCCACCTGGCTTCAAGTTGGACCCGCCACTAGCCAAGGTCGAGTCCATCAGCAACGGTGGTAGTGCCTCTGGGATAACAGATTTAAGAAGGGGAGGAAAAAAAAAAAAAAACCTGTGCAAATGCAGCCAGAGAGAGGAGTGAGAACATGTGAGAGAACAGCCCTGCAGACACCAAGGTCAGTGAAGAAGGAGGGGGAGGAGGTGCTCCAGGCGCTGGAGCAGAGATTCCCCTGCAGCCCGTGGGGAAGACCATGGACAGGCAGGCTGTCTCCCAGCAGCCCATGGAGGTCCATGGTGGAGCAGATATCCACCTGCAGCCGTGGAAGACCCCGCACTGGAGCAGGTAGATGCACCTGAAGGAGGCTGTGACAGTGTGGGCTTCCCACAGGGGAGCAGGCTTCTGGCAGGACTTGTGACCCCGTGGCGGAACCACACTGGAGCAGTCTGTGCCTGAAGGACTGCAGCCCATGGAAGGGATCACGCTGGAGCAGTCAGAGAAGAACTGCAGGCTGCGGGAAGGATTCATGTTGGAGAAGTTTATGGGAGACTGTCTCCTGTGGGAGGCACCCCACGGTGGAGCAGGGGAAGAGTGAGGAGTCCTCCCCCTGAGGAGGAAGGAGCAGCAGAGACAAGGTGTGATGAACTGACCCCAATCCCCATTCCCCGTCCCCCTGCACCGCTGGAGGAGAGGAGGTAGAGAAAATCAGGACTAAAGTTAGGCCCAGGAAGAAGGGAAGGATGGGGGGAAGGTATTTTTAAGATTTGGGTTTATTTCTCATTACCCTATTCTGATTTAATTGGAAATAAATTCATTTTCCCCAAGTCAAGTCTGGTTTGCCCATGACGGTAATTGGTGAGTGATCTCTCCCTGTCCTTATCTTGACCCACGAGGTTTACTTCATATTTTCTCCTCCCCTGTCCAGCTGAGGAAGGGAGTGATAGAGCAGCTTTGGTGGGTACCTGGCATCCAGCCAGGGTCAACCCACCACATCAATTTTTCATAACCTTTCCTTATGTTTCCTGCCCATATTCTTTGCTTTCCTGTTGAATTTTTACATAAGAGCTGCAACCTTATGCTCATTTTCTAAAACCAGATGCCTGGGAACTGTGGTATCCCCCCAGACAGCTTACCGATGAGGACCACCGCAGATCCAAAGATCCCAGCGCTTACTGGGATCAGGAAGTTTTCTGAAATACCAGTTTTTCTGGCATAATTTTCAGTCAGTTTAGCACAGCACTATAATCTAGCAAGTTCTATTCCAATAAAATGCAATGATTTCTACTTTGTACTTTTAACACCACAGTAACTATTGTTGCCTAAATTATTGTCTATTAGTCTGACTTACTGCAAATCCTCATCTAAAATCCTGATTTATTTAATGTTTATAATTAATTCCATAGGTCCTATATAGGAGCAGAAAACTACACACATATCCCATAAGAGACACAATGCTAGTTTAAGTGGAGTTGAAGAAAAGCAACATGTGACTATCTTGTTCTCTTCCAATGAAGACATGCACAGTGTAAGCAGAAATACAAGATGGGGGCTAGAGGTGGGGAGAATCCAGTGAGCGCCGTGGCCTAATCAATAAAACGTCCCCTGGGTATTACTATGCCAAAATCATTACAGAATAAATCTGTAAAAAATATTGGTCTAATCCTAGAGCCTTTAGGGTTTCTCCATACCTCAAGGACATCAGGAGGAATATTTTCACTGACTTCAGTGAGACATGGTAAATTTTCAAATGCGTAACTCCCATTCATTGATTCTACTAAAGGATTAGCTTATTCACATGAAAATGTAAAGCTAGGTTTATCACAAAGCCTGGTTCTTACCTGCAAGCTGCCAATACCGATTTCTGCTAAAAACCTTAGAACTATTACAATAAAACACCAGAATCAACACAAATGGTTATTCAACAGTTAAAGAAATTACATTGTCCTACTTTCACAACCTTACTGCACCTCTAACATCATCTTCCTCTCCGATCCACAGGAGCATTCTGTTATCTCAGTCCCTCAGGTCTTATGTCAGGTTATTATTGCCTTTAATCTCAAACCGACCAGATTCGGACCTTGCCAGGATGACTGACAAAGGATAATCCCAGTTGCTGCAGGAAACCGTGCTGATGCTTCAAGTACGTGACACAGAGTCAGTGCTGAACTCACAAAGGAGCAGTGTATTAGCAAGGACTGTGCTGCTACAAGCATTTTTTCTTCTATGGGACTTAATATTGAAGACTTGACTATTTTACTTTGGCTAAAGTGTTGGCAGCTATAATTACAACTGACATGACTCTTTACATACACACACCCCCCCCCCCCCAAAAAAAAAAAAAAAAAAAGAGGGAAGATTAGCCTTTTTAGTGTCCAATTAGGAAATTACATTCTGCATTGTTGAGATTTCCCTATGCTTCAAAAACAGTGAGAGCCTTCAATTTGCCTTAAAATAGAATCATATTGCTGAGCACTAAAATCTGCTATATCCTGCCCCAGAATGAGATTAATTTCAGTGTTACTAAATGTTAATCATTTGTACAGCATACAGTGCAATGTATTTTGGGATCTTTCCAAATAGAAGGCAATTTGTGAACTTCAGCTTCTTCCTACTCTTTACTTTGCTTTCTTAGTATCTGAATTAAGCTCTGATGCAGTGCTCTATACTGAGAATGAAAAAACCACAACTGTCTACTCTTCCTCAACAAACGATGCTGTCTTTTGTGTTCAGAAATTTTCTGTAGTACTTTATTGAAGCTTATCTTTGTTAAAAGCCTAAACTGAGCTAAAAGGATATGAAATCAAATTAAATGTATTTTTATAGTATCTATAAAACCCAGTCTATATACTCACCTCTGTTCTATTCCTGTAAGAACCTCCATAGCATTATACTGAAAAATTCTGTTGAAAATCACCTCACCCCATTTTTCATCTTATGATAGCAGGTTTCTAAGCCTAGCTTTCAAGAACATTTCCCCATAGACTTGACCCAAAATCTGCATAAGCCAATAAAAGCTTTTTCCAAAGATTTTCCTCACCTTGGGACCAGGCTTCACCATTAGTTTAACCTCTATTAGAAAAAAAAAAAAATTAATATGAATGAAGAGTCACACTTAATGTATGCAGGAAAAGAAACTTTGAAAGTACAACTAATTATAACAATTTGCTGAAATGGTGGTTTTCACACATCCAGCATATATCTAGTTGCATTTTTCATACCATCCCAAACTGTAACACAAAAAAGAATTACTGATCTTTTAATAGCAGAAATAGGGTGGGTACTATTTACCACCACTTTTTATTTAACACAGACCACCTGTATTGAGAGTTTACTTCATTAGGAAATACCAAATAGCACAATCTGTTTTATTAAAAGACGACTGGCATTAAACTATATCACTTATATAGTTTATATTTTTATTTATATTTTATAACTCTCCATTTTACAGTGATGTCACTATGGAAATGAAGTATTTTTCTAACCAAGGTTTATTAAATATGGCATACCAAATTCAACAAGATATCTTATGTGTCTGCCAGTACAAACATAGAATCCCTGCCCAAGTAAAGCTTGGCACAGAGGAGACTGCTCTAGTAGAACACAGCTGTGACCTCCCATTTCCAAATAGGGAAACTGGAGATTGCAAGGAAAACTTCATGGATACCTCATTGTATTAGTTTAATTCTACTTTGTTTCTAAAAGAGGTACATTATGTAAGTGGAAGGAGAATCAGACTTAAGTCTGTGTGTCCTCTTTGCCTGACCTTTCCTTGAAATGTTGACGTTAGTATTTGATTATGATTTATCCTGTAAAGAGCACAGGTTTTGCAGCTGTCAAGTAGACTGAAAGAACATAATAAAAACAGAAGGACTTCAGTAGTGAAAACAACTATACTTGTAGAGAATGATGGCTCAATGCAGCAGGTGCAATGCTAATGGCATTTTAGAAAATCTTGATCTACCATAAAACTAACCTCTAAAATACTGCACATACTTCCTTTCTCTGTCACTGAAGTTCTGCAACAAAAAAGTTACGTATCAAGACCAGGGATCAAAGCCTTAGTGCCTTTACTGTGTGTCCACCTACAAGTTCTGTATGTCAGGTTGTCTTAGTTACGGTGACAAACAAGCAGTAGCAGAATGTCATAGCTGTCAATGTGGTAGTTACAAAATGAAAACAAAACAACATACCAAATCTTTGCAGTGAATTCAATGCTAACAAGAACTACAGTTAACATTTAAGACTAGATTCCAACTCCCTTCTTCAGTCTACCGAAAATGTTCAGTAATAATGCACTTTATCTATAAATTGCAATCATAGGTGAAGACTGTCATTTATTATCTCTAATGCTCTATATGGGCCACCTTCCTTCTGCTGAAAAGAAAAACAACAGCCTGAAAGGGCATTTGAGTACATTAACATTTGAGTTCATTTCTTGCCAGTGATACTTTAAAGATAGAGTTCCCATTTTTGACTACTCATAATTTTGCCAGGATCAGCTGTAGTTCACTACAGTGATAAAAGCAAAAAAGAAAATGTTTCCCAGGTCAACAGCTATGACCTACTGCATTGGAACAACAATCTTCCCCATGAAATACTTCAGAGTACTTGTCTGCTTTGGACTATGACGTCAGTTGGGATCTGAAGCCTTACTCCAAGCCTCTACGTTCAGACTTGTTTTCTCTATAGACCTTAAAGCACTGCAGAAAAATCATGGTGCCTGTGAACACAATACATTCTCCCAAATCCTCTGTCACAGCATCTCTCTCAGGCTTCGAGAGATGCTTCTACAATGCTGTTAAATCCAAAAGCAGATGACACTCCACCAGCCGCCGTCAAAAAAATCCTGGGTCTGACATTGTGTTTTCTTTGCCCCCCATATCACTATGAAGTTAAATTTAAAAAAAAAAAAAAAAAAAAAAAAAATCAGCTGCCTCAGCAGCAGCAGATAAAACAGTTAAAAGGCTCAGCAGAAAAGTATGTCTCTAAGCTGCCCTGCTGGAGAAGTCCTAATAAAAATGTACTGATATAAGACAAGAGGTATTAGTAGTCTACTCTTTGCTATCATGATCAACACACACAAACAGGTATCTTTACTTTCATGAGATGGGGAAATTACTATACCAAAACCACTGTGCATACAGATAAGGGGAGACAGTAAGACAGGCCATAACAGATAAGGAAACTTGAGCCAAAATACCCTGAAAACAGAAACCTAGCAGTGAAAAAAAAACTTTTTTTCAATGCATTGTTGTTGGTAAATGTAGTTAAAGATCAAGATGAAACTGTGATTTAATAAAATTACAGGTTTTCCACAAAAATTTTAAATAACAATACTTACTGCTGCCAAATGGCATGAACAGAAAACTACCTTTGTAAGATATAAACATTTGTCTATCTTATGCTCTATATTGTTTTTGACTAGAAACTAAAAGCAAGTTTTCTAGTTTGACAGTAACACTTTACAATTTCTGGATTTGTAAACCAGCGCATGTATCTATGTATGTGCGTGTAATGTACACATAAATACATATCATTTTTCTAAAAAGTGTTCTGCAATTTAACTTCTATAATTATGTATAATTTGTGTTATATCTAAAAATAAAATGAGTTTTTTATTGTATCATTCTCCCTCAAATACTTCCTATACTCTGCTGGTCAAACAACCTAGGAAATAATGGATAATTGTAAAACACATTTTCAATTAGGGAAGGATGGAACATCCTGTAAATTTACTAAGCAGAAAAGTAACAGATCTAATACTTAAAGCTTCCAATTTACATTCACAAATTACATAAAATATTTTCACAAAAACTTTAGTGAACAAGGTTTTAATAGTTTCCTTATAAGTTATAATTCATAAGCATAACAAAGTCTCTTATCTGATACTAATTTTCCTTATGATCATAAAATAATCTAGGTTGGAAACAATCTCTGGAGGTCATGTAGTCTAACCCCTGCTTAAAGCATGCCTAGTTAGATCAGGTTGCTCAGTCATGCCCAGTCAAGCTTTGAGTATGTCTAGGAATGGCGATTCCAACTCCTGGTCTGGGCAACCCATTCCAGTGTTTGTCCACTCTCACAAGAAATTTTTTCCTTTTACGTAATTAGGATTTCCTATGTTGTAACATGTCCTTTACCTCTAATCCTATCCCTGTGTATCAGTGAGGAGAACAGTCTGGCTCCATCTTCTCTATACTACCACAAAAGGCAGTTGAAAACAGCAACAAGATCTGCCTTAGTCTTGACTTATTAAGGCTGAACCAACACACTTCTCACGCTCTTCTCATGCAAACACTTTTCAAGTACATTATAAATATTTCTTAAGACACAACAGGCAAAAATAAGTAAGCCCATGCTTTTTTATTCTATTACACTGGACATTCAGTTTTACAACAGATTCCCAAGTTTGGGATTAAAAAATACACATAGCACATATATACAGATCCAATCTATAAAATAAGTTTGTTATCCTCTGACTATAATTTACAGATTACCAAAAAAAATACAGATCTGTTTTCTGCCTGCCAGGCCGTAGAATATACTCAAGCCAGCTGTTCTTCTACAGCATAGATTGAATACTGAAGCTGAGCCCAAGAATATCCTGCCAATTTCTGAGTTGTTACCATATATCAGCATTGACAAGCCTAATTTCCAGCCACATATAAAATTTTCAAGATCACTGCCCAAGAATTTATTTTTTTTTAATACAGTACTTTCATGTGTGATGTTTTTGTAGGACAGCTACTGACTGTTCCTGCTTAGCTAATAAAAAAATGACCTATGAAATAACAGAAGCACAACAAATATGCCTATACTGATAGGACAAGGGGTAATAGTTTTAAACTAAAAGAAGGTAGATTCAGACTAGATAAAAGGAAGAAATTTTTTACAATGAGGGTGGTGAAACACTGGCACAGGTTGCCCAGAGAGGCTGTAGATGCCCCATCCCTGGAAACATTCAAGGTCAGGCTGGACAGGGCTTTGAGCAACCTGATCTAGTTGAAGACGTCCCTGCTCATTGCAGGGGGGTTGGACTAGATGACCTTTAAAGGTCCCTCCCAAGCCAACCCATTCCATGAAATACATTCTAACATATTAATGCCTTTCCTTATTTTCCAAACTACATTGAGCAAAACTGACCATCTATCTTGCTAAAGTATCTTACTCCAAATGATAATAATTGAAAGACCAAGACTAAGAGTAAACTGTTCTATGACGCTAACTACATCTTTATTACAGATTTCTACTCAATACATGGAAAGGTCTTGATTGCCTTTTATGATGAAATCTATTCAGTAAAGAAAAGCATGTATTTCCTTGTCCATTCTGGCTTCACAGCACTGCTTGCAGCTATGTCAGGACCAATGGCTGTATCCATTTGCAAACTTCAGTTCTCTTGTCACCTTCCAGATCCCATTTTTGTGCTTCCTCTGAAAGTGGAGAGCAACATATTTGAACTTAACCATGATACCCTGCTGAGGAGACTACCTTATTGCTAACACTCCTTTGGCTTTTTACCCCAAGCTCCTTTATACTAAGTCATCTTTAAGTTTTCAGATGACAACACAGACAGTAAGAGAGACTGGACCTTATTTGCTTTGGCTTACAGTGAAGAAGGAAGAAGAAACAATACCACCCCCGCAATTTGTATGCATATCTGCATACAGATTTAGTATCTGAACAGCTTTGGCCAATATTAAGGAATTTAGTATCTGGGAGCTAGAGTGTTCAGTTCCAGATTCTGAAGAACATACAGGGGGAGAGTGCTTTTCAGTTCCTATCCTCCCACTATCCATATCAGTAGCCTCATTGCAGCTTTCTTACTTATACTGAAATATTAAGACTGCTCCTGGAATATTCACAGATATCTGAATTTGGACAAGTACTTTTCACCGAGTTCTCCAAATTCACCCAAAAAAGTCAAGCATTGAGTATTTGCTCTCTATACTATTGCCAACAGCAAGAAACAAATCTTCACTAAAGCACTGCAGTACTTACATTACAATATTTTAGAACAATATTTCATATCAATTTTATGCTATTTTTTCTGGAAGTATAAATTGATGCTATACAGATAACAAAAGACATATCAGAAATAAACTTTGTGCTTGCCACAACTTGCATTGTATTGTTACACAACATCTAGAGTACTACAGCTACAAGAAAGATTCTACTAAACACACAGAAACAGAATGGCCAGAAGAAATACAAAGACAAGACAATGAAGAAACACAATATTCAAGTCCTACTGAGACAAAAGAACAAACTACCATGGGAACCCAAATATCTAAATATAATCCTGAGTAAAAATGAGGATGACATTACTTCATCTTGAACAATTTAAGCGTGCAAGAAGGAAACACCGGACAGAACTCAATAGTATATTTTCTTATTCTTTACAAAAAAGCACTTGTAGGACAATAAAAAAGTCAATTTTAAGAGTTTTATCACTTAATTTTTATATGTGTGTGTGTGTGTGTACACATAATATACACTTGCACTGCTGTCACTGGACTTGCAATAGAACACTTTATCAAAACAAGAGTTGCATGCTATCCCTGTAGCTAGGACATATGAAAATGCCTTTGCTAACAAAACAAAAAGCCAAAAAACCCATGACCAAACCACCACCCACACAAAAAACCCACCAAAAACCCACAAACAACCAAAAACCTAAACATAGAAGACATTTAAGGGTTTATCAACAGCCTACTGTAAGATGTAAACTTTAAAATAGTGACTGATAGCTTCATCTGTTCATTCAGGGAACTATCAGCACCTACATTTCACAGAATCAGAGAAAGAAAAGTTCAAGTTGACAGGAACCTCTGAAGACTGTCTAGTTCCACCCATTCTTCAAAGCAGGGTCAGCCAGAGCAGATTGCTCAGGGCCATGTTCAGCTGGGTTTTTAATTTTTTAATTCACTATGACAACTTACATGAAAAACTTTATTGAAACTTTATATTTAGTTTCTGCAGTTTATTCTGCAGCAAAACATGCCAGAGTCATCGGTTGCCTTATATTTTAAAGTAGCATCAGGCTTAAGAATTTAAACTGATTTACAGGTATACTCACTCTGGGGATATGCAACTTTTCTCTGAGTTTCACAGACACAAAGCCCATTTGGGACCTCCCTCAAAAAAAAAAAAAAAAATCTTTGAATGGGATTAGAGTCAGGCTTCTAAGTGTAGCATTCTCTTCAGGTATGAGAACCAAGTCTATGTTCCATTAGACATGACAGGACTACAATACTGATCCATCACTTCTGTTTCATGAAACATTTCAAAAGCTGCTTTCGTGCAAATCATTTACTTCAATTAACTTTTTTAAGTTACACTCAGAACAATACTACTTCCCTCAAGTTAGAAAGCTTGAATACTCAAAAAGGGGGGTGTTTACTACAAAATAAAACATGGAAACAAGAGATTACATTACAGTAGATGACTTGAAGTATCGACTACATTCACCAGAAGTCCTTTCTTTTACTTCCTGCAGCCCCGTGCCTTTTTGCAGTACCTTTTCTGTACTTTGAAACATGACTGAAACACGAGTATAATGACTCAAAGTCCTTCAAAGGACAAGCAAGGTTCATCTCCAGTTCACAGAAAACCCCTTTAACTTAATAGGTAAAAGATATGAGCATGCAGTTACAGCCTGTATCATAATGCATATCAACAAAAGGACCAATTCAGGTATTAGGTCAAAAGTTTAAGTATTTAATAATTTATGCTTGACTTTATAACTGTCATATTCTCAGGATCAGCCTGATACCTGCAAATCAGACTGAGACTATTAAGGAATTATTTATTTTTTCAGGGATTAGTAGTGAAATTACTTGGCCTATGTAACACACAAAGTTAGAATAAGTAAGTACTGGTTTTTTTTCTGGCCTTAAAATTATCAATCGAGAACATTGCTTCCCATTCCTTGAACATTCTCTGTGGGTCTACTTGTCATATTTCAGAAACAGTATATGGAAAATTAGAGACTGTCAAGTTTTAAAAAAGGTTACATTATTAGAAATACTTGACAAGGCAAAATTTGGACAGACGTTCCAAAGTAAATCACAAGTTACCCACATTCACTGCAAAGAACTAAGGACAAAAGCATTAGCAGAGTTAGACACACCTCAGGATAAAAATACTCAATTACATCAGAAAGGATTTTAAAAAAAATCAGCAGTATCAATCTTTGTACTCCAAGGAGTCAAACTAACATTGCTAAAGGCACTACTAATGCAGAGCCCACTGTAAAATTCCTTTATTATCATGCCCGGCTCCTGCCACATTAGTCAAACAAATCCTTGCTAAATACATGAAAATTTTTTTTTTTTTTCAGTTTCAATTGAATGAAAAAGCTGGTTTGCCATATTTCTTTTATGTCAATGTATCATTCACTACATGGAAGAAGACATCCTGCTCTGCTACCTAAGACCTCCTTACTTTTGGTACCTTTTTTTTTTTTTTAAATTCATCAGCTTTTTTCTAACCTTAGACACTTTAATGCTACTTTAGACACTTTAATGCTACCTAATTTCAGCACTCATTTTTGTTTATTCATCAGGTTCTTTCTAACCTAAGACACTTTATAAACGACATGGATGGCACTATGCGAGTTCAAAAGAAAATAAGACAAAACTTTATAAACATAATGCTGCTTATTCACACTGCATTTAAGGGGCATTATCTTAGCGTGTACCATAAAAATGCAGACTTGAAATTCCACTGACCTTACTCAGAACTGCTTTATTCCAGCTTTACCAGAGAAGGATCAGAATAATGCAAAAGTAATACTTTTAAGGTTGGACTCGATGATCTTAAGGATCTTTTCCAACCTAAATGATTCTATAATACTAAATAAGTCATGCAACACAGTCTTAAACACTCCACTCACACTCCACCTCCATTATGAGGAGGCAACTTGAAGCAACAGCTCTCCTGCGTACACCATCAAGCAGATATGAATCAAGATGCCAAAATATTGCCAGATTTGCAGCCTATTATTTCCACAAAATCCTCCAAAAGTATTTGAGAAGGAAAGGAAAAATTATGGTCACATATGGCCCAAGCTGATTCAAATTAAAAGGAACAAAAATCAAAAGGAACAAAACTACTTTAAAAAAAAAAACCAAAACACATGCATCTTTATTATTATAAAACTATAGTTTTATGTATTTCCTCTACAATCTACCAAAAAAATAAAAAAACCAAAGCACTTGAAGAAAAAAAACCACCAAAAAAACCTAACAAAACACTTACTGAAGAATTGTTACAGCCACAAACAGGGTTAGGATGTATTTGGTATCACTGAAATAACTGCCAAACAAGAGTGTCAAACACTCCACGTGCTCAGCTCTTCTTTGCCAGCCAACTTCTCTTTTGTGAATTCAGCTTACTGTCACATTTGAAAGTTTCAAGCATTTTAAGGCTTGAGTCAAATTTCCTCTGAATCTGGATGTATAATTTGTACAAGAACAAAATGTGCATGCTTTGACTGACAAAACCAATTATTCATTCAGTTACTGCATCTATTTCAAACAAGTGTAGCAGGAAGAAATTCATTCTTTAGGCAACTTATATAATTTATGCCAAGTACAACTTCTTCTGTCCCTCTGCAATGAGCTTCAATGCTCATCATTCAGACCCAGTTTTTGACAGTGCACTCAAATTTAGCTCTGCCACGATGAATTATCTGCCAGGCACAACATTTCCTGGAAGACTCTTTCTCCAGAATATTTCGGTTTTTCTTTTTCTTGGGTATCTTGTACAATCAATACCAGCAACAGGATTTAAAGGACCACATTTCAAAGGCATCACAGCTTGCCTTTCCAAAATGCAATGTCCACTCCTCTGATCATATTTTTCCAGGAAAAAGAAAATCATTACCAGAAACTAAGAAAAATTAATACAGCAAAAACAAAGTTTAAAAACTCACTTAGTGAAACGGGAGGAAAAAAAAAAAAAAAAAATCACATGTCAAACCTTACTCATGCCATATTACAAAAGTCCTGAAAGATACTGAGATCTCAATGATAAGGACAAAGCAATGCAAATTCAAGAAAGAGTCCTCCTTAACCATATCAGTCACCAGCTGGTGTTTTTTTCCAGCAGTTTACCCAAAGAGAAGCGAGTTCAGTTTTGCAGCAGTGATACTCCATAGTTAAGATTCTACTCTTTCTCTTACTAAAACCTACTACAACAGTTCTATTCATAGGAAGTACAGTGATAAATATGGAGACCGGAACTTCTCAGAACAGGGCTAATGAATCCCAATTCATTAATGGAGGTGATGGTTGTGCTTACTGATCTGCAGATTTTTTCTTTTTTTTTTTTTTTAAACTTGAACAAAAATAGGAAAGAGAGGAACTGAAGACAATAAAAGCTAAAGGAAAAATCACAAGTGTTTTTTGTTAGTTTTGTTTGCTAGCTTTTCGTCGGGGGTTTTTTCTGGTTTTTAATTGCCATCTTGATTTTCAGCAAGTAAAACTACATTATGAACTACACATGAATTTTGGTTTTTATGCACTGGAAACAGGTCATGTTTCCACAGAGGATGATTGTTATTATAAAATAATGAATTTAGCAATACGCTTCAAAAACATGTCATGATATCACCACCTGTTTTTCAGAATTCTTTTTGATCACTAGTATTGGCATTGAAATTGGATTAAATAAAAAATTCACACAGCTTGTACATTTGCTAGGGCTAGCATAAGCCACGGAGAATAATTTTTTCAGTGTTCCTATGACCCTAAGGGTTTCTCCTGTGAAACTGAGCACAGATTCAATGAAAAGTACCTCTTTTCTGTTCTCAAAATGCATGGTCCCTGTCAAGAGTGAGAACCCACTAATGTTTCCATTACTTATGACACACAGACCTTTACTTTTTTTTTTTTTTGTCAAAACTATTCTACTGTCTTTGCTTTTAAATTTCAAATGAATCCATCTTGTATTCATTCCATTAGATTTCCTGAGCATTTAAATGCTTCCATTTACATACATGTTTCTGTTTTTAAAATATATGCCACTGTATTTAGGCAACTAACCCCTGCCCCATGCAACCATCTACCCCAAGTTCCATCTCCAACTTGAGCCAAGAACAGATAGCTATGATCTGTTATTGAACGGATACAGACTGATAAGATAGACAAACAGATAGAGGTCTTTAGAGAAAAAAAGCAAAGCAATATCCCTTCATCACCATTCCTTCTCCATATCGGAGAGTCCTAAAATATTAAGTAACTTCTTATGAGAATCTGCTCTTTTTCATATTGTTTATCACTTCTTTTGCTCTTTTTAATATTTATTCTAATTCTACTCTATCTTGGGGACTGGGCAGAGGGGGAATTACAATACACACAATGTGCCCCATAGAATTATACAGGAACTTAACCATATCTTCTAATTTGTTTTCTATTGTTTTTTAATAGTTGCTAACATACAATTTGACCTTTTTTTTTTTTGTCAGCTGGCTCCTGTTAGTAATAATGTTCTGTAACTCATCACCTGAATTTTGGATGTATACTAACTGGACTACTTGCAGAAAAAACACTACTCAACAGAATTAAGTAGAAACTTTTTTCATGGGAATAAGTGGTTCCACTGTTTTGCGCTCTCTCCCTTATTCCATGGAATGATCCCACAAGGTTACAACCAAGAGAAAGGAGAGAGTAAATGCAAGACAATGCTTAAATGTAACTTCAACAGCATTGTGTTGTAATGACTGTTATAAGCAAAAAGCCTTAGGTTTCCAGTGTCTTCAAGTTCACTGACAAACAGCAACTAAAAAAAAAAAAACACAAAAAAAATTAATCAATAGTGACACAAGAATCACAGCTAACAATGAAAAGGGATAAAGTTTTCAATGTTGCAATCTTAAAAGGATCCTTGACAAAGAATCAGGGTACATAGTACCCTTAATACATAAATACACAGTAAGGATGAATTCCTGAAGTTGGTCAGGCACACGACTCTGCAACATATTATCCATTACAGTGAAAGTTTCATGATACAATTTCTGTAACATCAAAGTTTATGTAAAGCAAAAATCTGCCAAGTACACCAAAAAACAAAAGTCCCCTCCTATAACCTGATGTGCAGTAATGAGCGTGAACATCTGATAGCACACATGCTATGTGCTGATACATCTTACTTTTCAAAAAAACATTAAAAGAAAACTAAAACTTAGTAAAATTCTGCACACTTTATCCAACAGCATAATTTCAAAACCCCCTGAAGAGTTAAGTCAACCATTCTCAATTCAACAATTTCAGGAATTCAGCAAGTTTCCATACAGAAATAACATTTCATAGTGTTTCTTACATAGTTTGGCTCATTGGGACTCTAAAATGTCTGAGTCATCCTTTGTTTTGTCTGTTTGCCAAATCAAAGTGCTTATTTTGCATTAGGGAAAGGACAATAATAATTTTAAAAAGATGAAACTATAATTAAGTTCATCAAAACCAAGTTTTACACATGTATTTAAGTACATACAAAATGAAATAAGCGATCTGCCTTGACTCCAGCTGTTTTGGTCAAAGACAGTGAACACGTAGTGAAAGAAAAAAAAAACAAAACACAAAACAGTAATGCAAACGGAGTGGGACAGAAGACTATGTAAGTACTCAACTGAGTCAACACTGATGAAGTGGGTAATTGTCCTTTTAAGAGAGGAATACATGTGGGGGAGTAATTTACCACTAATTCATCATGTAATGCTTCTACATTAGAAGCTAAATTGGAGTCTGGAAGAAGCAGCTACCTCTGACTTCAACCATTGATAAGCAATGTGTAATTACGGCAGCAAATCAAAGTTTGAAGAGTGCTCTTACAGATAGAATGAAGGCAAATTATTTGAAGGTCTTGCCTTTCACAGCAGGCTTCATAGCAGGGTAGTAGTGGAAACAAACATGGAAGAAGCCAGAACTCTGGCAAGACAGAAAAGAGTACTCAAAACTTCAGAAATTTTATTTAGCTTTGATGAAAGCCAGGCAAGATATGAACTGGCAACACAGAGTACTGAGTCTGGCTGGGATGGAGTTCCTTTTCATCCTAGCAGCATGGTGTTTAGATTTGCGATTGGAACAACGTTGGTAACATGCCAATGTTTTAGCTATTGCTGAACAGTGCTCGCACAGCATCAGTTAGTCCCAGGACTAACCCAAAACTAAAGCCGTCTCTGTTTCTCACTCTGCCCTCCCAAAAAGTGGGCTAGAGGTAGGCAAGAGGATAGGAGGGGGGACAGCTAAACCAAATTGACTGAATTCCATGCCAGATAACATCACGGTCAGCAGTAAGAACCAGGAGAGAGTATTTCCAAGATGGCTGCTGCTCAGAGACTGGCTGGGCATCAGGCTGCTTTGTGAGAGGTGGTGAGTGATTGCCTTTGCATCACTTAGTTCTTTTTTCTTCTTTTTTTTACTTCACTTATTGAACTGTCTTTATCTTGACCCATGAGTTCTTCCTTGCTTTTGCTCTTCCTGTTCTGTCCCAAATCCTGCAGAGAGGGAAAGCAGGGCCCATGCAGGAGTGAGCAAGCAGCTGCTGGAGGTTTAGTTGCTGGTCAACCCACCACACAGGGGCATCAGTAAAGCAGCCACAGCTGTTAAACACTGGCTTCCAGATTTAAAAATACTGTCTGCTTGGTTTGGGGCATTATCTAACTTGACACTAAGGGAAAAATTAAAGTTATTAGCATGTATCACTCCATTCCCCCAGTCCATGTTTGGAAGGTGCAAGTCTAAGTATCTGTGTACTGCTATCAGTGCACGTCATCAGCCTGCCCATTTCAAACATAGGTAATTATTGCATGGGTAGTGTAATGAACTGGTTAACTTTGTTCATGAAATCGCATGTGGGAGTAGAGACATTCCTCACTTATCTAAAACCACAGTATCCAGTTAAGTACCGATGATTAACGAAAGACGTTCCACCTAACAAACAAATGACGGCGCAAACGCACACACAATGCAGAAGATACCAGCCGCCACCTGAAGGCAGATTACGACCACCTAGCAACTGACGACACAAACGCACACACAATGCAGAAGATACCAGCCGTCACGTAGACAGAAACTAGAAACTGTATAAATAAAGAGACTCTTCCCCATTTTCGGCGCGAACCTTTGGCGGAATACTGTCTCCCTGGCCGCCCAGCGCTGTTTTGCTCTCTTATCGCTTGCTAATAAATTCGATCTTGTCATTTAATACAAATTGGCTCCTCCAATTTGTCACGAGCGTCTATAACAGGTAGGTACAATCTGCATTTTCTTCCTAACAATATTTATGAAGATGATTTAATTTGTTCAAACCTAAATCATATGTTTCTTTAGAGTACAGAATGCATCTAAATTAAAATACCCATAATCCCAAATCCAGCATACATTTTAAAGGAAGAGGGGATCACAAACTGAATTCTTCCGGTTTTAAATCTTTTTTTGATGTTATAGTGCTATCATACACAGGTTATTATACCACAACCTAATAACCTACACAGTCTCTATGGTCCCTTACACAAACTCAGGGAGCTGGGATAAGGAAAAAAACAACTCACATATGAAGATGCCTTTGTCCTACAATCATTTGTCTCCTATATACCGACAAGTAAAAGAAGTAGGGAGGGAAAAGGGGGGGGGGGCCACGGGGGAAGACACAACACCATAACCACACAGGTCTGTTGGAGGTAAAGAATACCTACGCTTACAATTGAGAGAAAAAACAGTGACCTTCAGTCTATGACCACAAAGAAACCTTGAAATTGGAAGATGCAATAGCTAGTTGCAACATCCCAGCAGGAAGAGAGAAACCGGCTTTTAGCGAACTTATAGGGGTGTAAGGTTCAAGTAATGAAGAATACTTGATGTTTCCTTTAAAGATTCCTCACTAACAGGAGGCCCACAAAGGCGCTGTAGACCTCAAAGAAACTCAAATGAGCTATCAAAGTATATGACAAGTAGCATTTTACTTCAATGACTGAATTTTAAGATTACCTCACTCTTTGCCATTAATGTAGCTTTAGAGATTTAAATATATATATACACACATATATATAAAAAATGCAAACATTTTTGCACTAGCTGATAAAAATATAACACATCATTATTAACCTAAAAGAATGCACACACTCATTCAAAGTGGCAAAGCTCTTGCATGTGCCTACACATTCTGTTCTGCCATCACTGATTGCCAGATGATATCCTTTACTTTTTTTCTCATTATATATGGGACAGCTCCATAATATTAGCTTCAATTACCTCCATAGCAAACCTAAATGAGGTATAAATTCAAAATTCTTGAACACCACATTCCAAAAATATACTTCACGGACTCATCCTCTGAATTACACTGGAGTTACTGAAAACTATACATTGCCCTTTGCTTCATTTATTTAACGCTCTTCTTGAGAAAGAAAAACAAAGGAGCAAAAGTGAAGAATACTGATTTTGTAACCTTAGAGGTGATCTGCGCAATCTTAAAATTGCTCCTTGTCTCCTATTTGAAACCTGTGTGTTCCAAATTGGAAACACAAGGCACCATTACAAGTTTAAGACTTTTATCCACCATTTTTCCACAACATTTCACAAACTCACTGTTTGGTACCATAGGGCCACTGAGGGCCCATTATATCTACTAAGTTTTTGTCAATGGCCTCATTATTTTAGATTCCTCTACAATGAATTTAATAGGCCATTTAACTATCACACTTCTAGTTTATTAAAGTAATTTTGAAATTTTTCTCCTTCCTTTATTTACTGTTCCCTACATTATCAGAAAATTTCATATGACTTTATGTTAATTTTTTGAAGATGAGTGATCTGTGAAGAGAACAAACAATGCTTAGCCAGTGTACACTGCTTAAAAATGTAGAGCACTATAAAATTATTCCAACTCAAATTCTTGCAATAAAAGGAGAGTGAAATTTGTCTTTGAATACAGTAGACCAACCCATATCAGAATATATTTCTAGAGATACTCATTTGTCTTTCTAACCTGAATTGCTGCGTCTCTCCTGTTCATTGTAGCAGCAATACACCAGTTCACTCTAGTAAATTTGATGCCAAGAGAAAGTACAAAAGAGCCTACCTTATAAAAAATGCCTAAATATAGTCAGAAAACTGTAAATGCAGTCATGACTACCACAATGCACAGGTTTTTGTTTCTGTGAAAAGAGATTTCCACACCAAAAAAAAAAAGCAGTTAAAGTACCACAATAATACCTAATGAGAGCCAAGTTCAACATGACTATCAAGTTCACCCTGAAAATATGCACCATAATATTATTCATTACTGAAGGCCAAAGATTACAGGTTAGAATACATGAGAATGATAGAAGGGTAGGATATGAAGAGCTATGGTACTCAGTTGAATTCTCTGGTAATTTGTTGTTTTATCCTTTTTTGTATCTGATAATCTGATGAAAAAACAGCACTGCTAAAATTCAAACACCTTCAGAATTTCTAAGTATTATAGATGATAACTTCCTAATTTGAAAGCACTGCTTCTAACAAACTAAAACAGTTGTTTACCAAAGGTAAAGGAAAAAAAGGCAGAATTGATTGTAGCTTGATCAGAATTGTTAGAATTGTTAGAATTGTTTTACCGGTACACAACAAAACCCAAACAAGCAATGCTAGTGACAACTGAGATTTCTTTTAAGAAATCACTGATTTCCAAATAGCGGTAATCCCACAGCCATTCATAACAGTTAAAAATCCCTTTGGCATTAAAAGGAAGAGAAGCCTAATTTTTTTTTAAGTTTTCAAAAGTAGGAAAAGGGATAACTGACAGTCACAGATACAAATCAAGTGCTAGGAAACCAAAAATAACTGATGAAGAGGAAAAAAAGGAGAAATATATGGTCAAACTTAAGGAAAGCAGGAGTAACCTTGAAAGTAATTTAAGCTCAAAATATAACCCTAAATATGTTTTTCCTTCATTATCGGATGGAAATGCTGTTGATTTACTGTTGAAAATTCAAAGTCAAAAAATATCCAATATATTTTTTGCTCCTTGTTTTGGTAGAAGCCAAACCATGTAGTCATACCCTTCTATTCAAAAGTAACAAGATATCTGATCTATTTTAACCACAAAGTCGCGTCAGCTCCTGGTTAAATTCTATGGAACTATGGATTAGATATGGTTCATGTAACTGAGTTATGTGGAATGTTGTTCTTAATTTTTAAAGCATCTGCATGGGACAAGGTCTGGAACATGAAATAAAATCATTATCCCACTAATAGGATAGTAAATTGCATTCAAGGCTGCAACTACAGCCACGAAAGGCAAAACAGAACATAAAGGGGAGCAGCTATATCACACTACAGAAATATAGAAAGATACCATAGCAATACGGATTTTCACAAAATAAATTAATATTTTTAAGAGGATGGAAAAGCAATTTGAGGAAGGATCTTTAACTGCTTCTGTGCATTTATCTGCTGTTTCAGACACCTGTTACTGGCAACTATCAGACATAGGCTGCTGGGCTAGATGGACATTGAGCTTGACTTGTGTGATGTTCCCACGCATATTTCATACAAGAAGTTACTACTATGTATATATGAGATTTATTTCTTGTAGGATGTTATAAGCACTAGGTTCCTGACCATATATAACTTTTACCTTTTCAATATTTCTATACTAAAAAAAAAAAAAAAATTAAGAGAATATAGCCAAAACAAGAGCAAGAAAGAAATAATGCAAAAGGCAAGCCAATAGTAGCTTAACATCTCTATAGCTGTGCATCACTGGCTTGCCTTCTGCAAGCAAACAGTGTATATTTCAAACAAGTTTCATACAAAGCCATAAATCTATGACCAGGAAGTACAGCTGAATTCAAATAGGACAGCTATCCCCAAATATATTAAAAAGGGAAACTTTAAACAGGAGGATAGGGGTCACAATGTAAACTTGTTCATCTGTGATGTGGGCACCAGAACTAGGCACACTATTCTAACAGCAATCTTGACAAGCAAGAGTTAATTGATAAAACAGGATAATTTTTATAGACAAGACAAAACAATAAGCTGAGATCTGTAATTTGCTTCATACCATGGATACCATTTTGGTGTATAAGGGAAACTTGATTGCTGGCTATTAAGTGCTTATGTAAACTTGATAACTGGCCGATGAAGGTTACAAGCTGGTCCAAATACTTACGAATATTATTTATTACTCAACAGCATTCTCAAATCAGTCAATGTTTCAAGGCAAAAGTACTAAAGACTGTGTAGGGCTAACTCAATTTCTCTCTATCTCATATTGCTTTCAGAAGCACAAATGACACTGAGATTTCACACTGCATATTAAAAATGGCTTTTCATACTTCTCATCTGTTGCTTACCTTATGAAAAAGTTCCCATTAGGACTTGAGATGGGATGCAGCTGCCTAAACATTAGGTTACCTAGGAGATTCTACATATCTGCATGGTGCTGCTGTATATGACACAATATTTAAGGGAAATCTGTACTCCTGGACTGGCAGGTGGAGAGCAGACAATAATTTACAGCACCTAAACTGAAACTAGGTGTCTGTGCTTAGGTAACTCAGTTGTACTCTGTATGTCTTAACTTTGGTCAACTGTTGTCTGCCTAACATACCTTTCCCTTAAAATACACATAGGTAAACAGCTTTACATCATGAATACATCACCCCAAAGCCATTTACCAACCTTCGCGTCTTGTACTGCTAATGTTTCAGAGCCCTTCAGTATCACATATACGTCATACACTTTATCTACTCTTTAAAGCTTATTTGATTATGAGAGCAATACTGAAGGAGAGAACTGAAATACAGAAATTTGCATACAATCTTACCAGAATCTAAACGTTACATATATATCTAATGTTTGATATATAGATTGAACATCTTGGTTCCAAACCTAATTCTTGCGTAACTTAAGGAAAAATTGACCTTATTTCTTCTCTGAACTCTGCTACATTTGGAGAAAATATTCCAGAGACATTGATATAGTTACTTCAGATACTATTCTGCAGAAGGATCAGGTCCAATTATGTTTTATTAGAAGCTGAGATGGTTGCTAAGTGACTCCTGAAAAACTCCAGATTCAATTCAAACGTGGAAGAGTTACAAAACAGACTGCTAATAGTTAGCATCATAAAAAGCAACCTTGCACATGTGTGGGTTCGTCTATCAATTAAGGAACTGGGTTTTTTCCTCTAGAAGACCTTAAACTTTAAATCCCCACAGTATTTACAAGATCAAATAGACCAACTGGTTTATTTATAGAACAATCCACTTAAAAGACCCTAGAGATGAGACACAAAAAGCTGAATGGGTGTAACTACAAATTTGACGGCATTAACCAGCAAAAGACAATTATAAAGTGGATGCAGACTCTTCTTCCCACAATAATTACTTCATTAAGGTGCAGCCTATAATTCACTAACTGTCCCTTATTAAAACAATAATAATAAAAAAACCTTGAAAGTAAGACATTTTGTTAAACAAGCAAGCAAAATTACCTTCAAAAAATGCTGTATCACAGTAATATATACAACATATGTTCATAATGATAGAAGAATAAATTGGTTAGGATTATCTGAAAATATCAGGTTTTTAAAAGAACCACAGAGAGAAAACATGCATCCTAAGTCATTAAGGTTCAAGTTGTCAACACTGTATCTGAGGCAGTTTTGACTTAATATAAGCTAGAGTAGTCATAAGAAATACAATTATTGAAAAGCCAATTTTTTTATTTCCAGTGTTCCATCCTTGAACTGTCACTTACTTATCTTATGCAGAGGCAACAAGAACTTCTATTTGGAATAGAAAAGGCAGAGAAAGGAAAGCCATCTATGTCAGTTTTTTCTGATGCGTCTGGAAATCCCTCTGTTGATGTGTGAACAGAACATTTGGGGGGAATTCATTCATCTCAATAATTCAGTTGATACATTATGAATCACCTCCCTTAGCACTGTTCAATATACTCTGTTCATGAAACCTAAGTGTTATGGTTTAAGCCCAGCAGGCAACAAAACACCACAAAGCCGCTCGCTCACTCCTTCCCCCTCCCCAGTGAGATGGGAAGGCGAAGACAAAGAAAAACTCGTGGGTAGACACAATACAGGGAGGGATTACTCACCTCTTATGGTCACAGGCAAAAGACAGGCTCAACTTGGGGAAAAAACCAATTTACTACCAATCAAATCAAAACAAGGATAATGAGAAGTAAAACCAAACCTTAAAACACCTTCCCCCAACCCTCCCTTCTTCCCGGGCTCAACCCCACTCCCAGTTCTCTCTCCCTCCTCCCACTGCGGTGCAGGGGGACAGGGAATGGGGGTTGGGGTCAGTTCATCACACCTTGTCTCTGCTGCTCCTTCCTCCTCAGGGGGAGGACTCCTCACTCTTCCCCTGCTCCACCGTGGGTCCTTCCCACAGGCTGCAGTCCTTCACGAACTTCCCTGGCACGAGTCCCTTCCGCGGGCCGCAGTCCTTTAGTCACAGACTGCTCCAGCGCGGGCTTTCCCATGGAGTCACGGCCATCCTGGGGGGCATCCCCCTGCTCCGGCGTGGGCTCCTCTCTCCCTGGGCTGCAGGTGGGCATCTGCTCCCCTGCTCCCCTCCATGGGCTGGGGGGGGACACAGCCTGCCGTCTCACCACGGGCTGCAGGGGCAGCCCCTCCTCCGGCGCACCTCCTCCCCTCCTTCTTCACTGACCTTGGTGTCTGCAGAGGTGTTCCTCTCACATTCCAATCCCCCTACGCACTGCAGGTTCCCTTTCTTAAATCTGTTCTCCCAGAGGCGCTACCACCGTTGCTGATGGGCTGGGCCTTGGCCAGAGGTGGGTCCGACTGGGAGCCAGGGAAGCTTCTACCAGCTTCTCACAGGAGCCGCCCTGCAGCCCCTCCCCTGCTACCCCAAACCCTGTCACACAAACCCAAAACAATAAGTAATACACTAAGAAATACATCAAGTTCCTATTTTTGCAGTTACCTTCCAAAAAACATTTCCTCTCTAGGAGTCATCTGGAGTAGATATTCCTACATCTGTTCATGAAGAACATGAACAGGTAGGCCAAGTCCATTTGAGGGAAAAGAAGGGAGAGGGAAAAGAAATGTTTACTATCAATATAGATGGGAGTTCAAACAGGACAGGAGTTGGTAGTAATGCCATGAAAACAACAATTTATAAATTAATTCTAAAACATGTTTCAATATACATTCAGGAAAGAATCCTGTGTAATACCACAGGTATGCCTCCTTCAGTTGTACATGCCAAAACCACCATTTTAGTTTTAAAAAATGAAACAGGACTGAGTACTTTTTCATTAAAATTTTAGATTTTTTTTTCATTATAGATTTTTATTAAGGCATTATAAAATTATCTCCCACATTGCTATTATAAACATATGAAAATTAATGCAGACCATTGTTCCAATTGTAGCATAGTCAATTCTTTCCTATAATGCAAGGCTGCATGCTACAGAACAGCTCTGGGAGATTTCATGACAATTTAGTAGAAATTCTGAAAGAATGCTGCCAAAAATTCCTATTAAAATAAGATGTTCAAAGTTTAAAAAAAGTAAGTGTATATACTGAATACAGAGTATTTTCATGTGCTCATCTGCTTTGAAAAAAAAAAAGGGAACAATATACATTGTTGTACACAGAGTATGCCTCATCTTTAGTGCAATTTGCCAAAATAACAAACAATTTTTTGACTCTTCTCATGCTTACTGTGTTTTACTTCAAAAAGAAAAGAGAAGTCAGATAAGTAGCAGCCATTACGGGTTACTGCATATCAAAAACTTGGAAGGATTTACTTCCGTTTCCTACTTACTTGGGAGCATTTACTAGGTTTTTTCACTTTGTTGTTGTTGTTGTCGTCGTCGTCGTCATCGTCTTTTGGGGGTTTTTTGTTGGTTTTAGTTGGTCGGGTTTTTTAAATCAGACTAGATCAGAACCTATGAATGCAAGTCAGTTAATTCTGGATTATATTCAGGTCAATCTCCTTCAAATCCAACCAAATTTTGTTCTGAGATAACAAACTTCTGTTGAAAAAGCAAAAAAGTATTGAATGTTATCAAATGAGTCTTTAAGCTATTTGATCCACCACGGAGAGGAGACACAAGTATTTTACAAAAGTCACTGGAAAGTAAAAGGTAGTGAAATGTCATTATGTAGAAATTCTTTCTGAAAACCTTACATTTCCAAGCAAAAAATTCCCTTCATTCACCTTTCTAGCTTCCAACCCCACCTATTGAAAACTGGAAGCACCAATAAAAGAGAAGTCATTCTGCTCATAGGCTGTTCTTTCCCTTAAGAACAGTCATAGTTACACTTTCTCACTTATATGCAGTTTAACACACACACTTTCTTTCGAGCTGTTAAGTGGAAGAATAAGTGTAGGTGAATAATCAGTATTTTTAATAGAGTAACTAAATCCTGAATAAGAACACTGGATGTGTTGATTTCCATCTTATAAGATGCAAGAGAATTTCTAAAAAAAAAAAATCTACCATTAAGATTACTTTTTCTGTGCTTGCTGACTTCAGGGCCCTCCTCCTCTTCTACAGACTTTTGAGAGACTGTTCCTTCCTTCGGCACTGAATTGCACTGCTCCAGAACAGCATCCAACCTCTGGAGTCATATAAATAAAAAGGAAATGCAAAAAACCTGTGTCTGAAATAGCCTTAGAATCAATTCTGTATGTATGAGGATGTATATATTTTCTTTATGAAACGAATGTGTGAAGCTTGCCATTCTTCTGTTTTAAGAGAGTTTCTAGTCTTTTGTTTGTTTTCTTATATTTTTTTAATGACTCAGGGACACACCTCCACACAATGACATGTTCATCTTGCCCACTCTCATTCTTTCAAAAGAAAAGCTTTGTGAAGTGTAATACATATGGTCAAGATGTTCTGGAAAATACATCAAACTGCCACTAAAGAAAATGGTCCTTTACTAAAATTCATTGTAGTAGGTACGTGTATACAGATGTAGAAGTTCAAACTCTCCCTCTATCAGACAGAACAAAAACATAACCAAGTTGGTGAGGGGCCTTGAGCACAAGTCTTATGAGGAGCGGCTGAGGGATCTGGGGTTGTTCAGTCTAGAAAAGAGGAGGCTGAGGGGAGACCTTATCGCTCTCTACAACTACCTGAAAGGTGGTTGTAGTGAGGAGGGTGTTGGTCTCTTCTGTCAGGTGTCTGGAGATAGGACAAGAGGAAATGGCCTCAAGTTGAGGCAAGGGAGATTTAGGTTAGATATTAGGAAAATTTTTTTACTGAGAGGGTTGTCAAACATTGGAATGGGCTGCCCAGGGAAGTGGTTGAGTCACCATCCCTGGAGGTATTCAAAAAGCGAGTGGATAGGGTACTCCAGGGCATGGTTTAGGGGGCATGGTTAATGGTTGGACTTGATGATCTTGAAGGTCTTTTCCAACCGAAATGATTCTATGATTCTATAATTATGTTACTACATACTGTCTACAAAACATATCCACTTAATAGTTGTCAAATACTTAAATTACTCTGTCACTATCATTTTCCAACTGTGAAGTGGTCTCATCATAAAATGAACAATTCTAAATAAACCCAATCCAAAATTTCTATAAGGTCATATGAATCCCAAATAACAAATAAAAGAGGTATATTTAAAAATTCTGAAAAAGAATGACAGATAAATTTTGTGATAAACATATTGGCCATATTAATCACTGTCTTGCAAAGACAGCTAAAATTCACGAGGGTTAATAAATCCAAAATTTCTGCAAATCAAAGTTACTCAATATAGAACCTGTCAAAGCATTTCTTTCTATCCTGCAATACCTCACCTACCTTCACAGTGGCTTAATCCAGGCCATATTGAAGTTTTGATGAAATAAAATTAACCATGGCCAAGAAGCCTGAATTCAAACAGAAACACACCAAATCATAGCTTGGTATCGATAAACACTGGGAAGAAAGTGCACTCACCTATATTCTAAAATCAGCATGTAAACTGACACCAAATTAAGTCACTGTAACATTACATTCCAACAAGAAAGGCATTTCATTACATATATTATTTGATCTGACAGGCATAAGATTATGTCAAATAGGAAAGATATTCTTTAAAGGAAAGCCAAATTGAAATTAAAATATATCTATCAGTACACAATGACAGAAAATAATCTCAATTTAAGCTACTAAATTTAGTGACTATAATCAATTCCCTTCTTGTTAAACAGTTAAACTGTTATTTCAGAGTGGATTTTTTATTTATTCTTAATACATTTTAATTTCATACATAATTCTTTAAAGAAATATATTATGTCTCTATTTCTATTGATCTAAAAATATATAAACATTGAGATGTGTCATCTATCATGAGTAAACTAAGAACCAATTCAGTATATGCCAGTCAAAACTTTCCTAAAATTTTGTCTAGTAAACTGGTTTGATCTAAAGGGAATGTAAACAACAGTTATATTCAAGTGTAAAAGGAAATTCCTGGAAGCATTTTGAATTACAGAACACCAAAATTTTATCTTGTTTCAAACATATGAATGCCCTTTGAATGCCAGTGTTTGCAGTATCGGGGAAAGGGACTTCAGAATAGTTTATTCCAATCTTACATGACTGAAAATTTCCTATTGTATACAGAATAGCCTCTTTGATAGCCTCATACTGATTAATGCTCTTTCAGATAGCGAGGAGAAGCAAAAGACTCGCAGACTATGTTCTGCTTACAGATGCCATCAAAACCCATCCAGCAATAAGATGTGTAATTCCTACTGAACAGCTCCTTGCTGTTTCAGAGTTGTCTTCCAGGTTATTGTTACCGCACAACGAGCCTAGACAATACGACCTCTTCAGTGAAAAAACATTTTCTTGAAAAAATATTTGCAATTACTGTATAGAAAAAGCAAATTATATTGACATGAACAACTGTAGCTGATTTTCAAGAACATGTAGAAGAGGGGAGCATGTACATTTATTTTGCCCTCTGGTGGCCAATTCCAACCTTGGCTACGTTTAGAGGAGAGAACAAGAATGTACACTGGGATCAGTATAATTAAAAGGCAATAAGTATGTTACAATTACTTTTTCAGTTCTTCATCTAACCCCTCATATATTTTTTAGCACACAACCGTAGCTGTTAACATGATATTCCTCCTACAGTTTCTGGCTACGTACTTTTGAGTGTCTACCAAACTACTGGTACAGATCCAAGACTTTGGCCAGATTTAAGACACTTTAAAAACTAAAAGAACATAACTTCTTTAATCTCCTGGAAAGAGAAAGAGGTGCAGAAGGAGGACAGACAGTTTTGGAGGACAGACATAACAGGCTGATTTATGCCACTAGACTTCAGCAAACCAGAGGATAAAAACAGAGAACTCCAGAGAAAAGTACTGGAGTTTCTCAAAAGCACTTGTGAAATTGTCTGTATAGATAAGTGACAACTACCACTCAAAAGCAGATTGTTCCACTATACATCTCTAAGTGTAGAGAACTTGATTCAGTAGAGTATTTGGAAACATTTCTTGGTAGAGTTTCATGAAGAAACTCATAGCAGGACAGAACAAACCTGAAATAAACAGTGGCTACTGAATTGTCAAATGAGAAGAGAAGCCCTTTCATATCTCTGTAGGGAATCAGGTCTAACTGCTGCACAGAAATACCACACTAAAAATTTCACAATTTTCAGTTCTAGATAGACACTTAGTTGAATAAGCATTATTTGAGAGTATGTGATTCTCTGTGATTCTGAACAGCAAGTCGATGAGTGTGCAGCAGGATACCAAGTTGTTTAAAAAAAATAATTCCTTTTCATTTTCTTCTCCCCAAATTGTAACAGTCTGAAACAAATATATGCATCAACTGTATACTTCTCATCAAATCCAGGACTATTGTCACCCTTTTGTGAAACCAATTAGCTTGGTAGATTCTCAAAGGGGCTTTCTTTTGCACAAAGAGTTTCAAGTATAGGAAAATCAAAAAGGACTCAAGACTTCAAGAGTTGGCAAATAAAGCCTGTATTTTCAGCAAACAATGTTAACATTAACAGTTTATCCCGATGAAGATTCTAGGCAGTCCTGCAGCCCCATTATTGCCACATCCAACAAAAGTATTCTGACTGCAAACATTCAATAAGCTGCCAATTCTGCCTCACACACTAAATAAATGCACAGAGGCAGGTGCCTGAGCCTTGGGAAAGACCAAAAGCAAGATGAGAACATCTGTTACCCTTTAATGACTGCCCACCAGCTAAAGCAACAATTCTAAATATTTCCTTGTTGTATTCTGTATAATATAGCCAAGGAAAGGGACTTTTATGTGTAACTAAGTGGAAAAAAAAAAAAACACAACAAGATTTCAAGTGACTTATGCATAAGACGACATATTATTGCACCTGAGCCAACTACTTAGTTTAAAACAGCCTGCAATGAACATAGTGCCAAAATTAGAAAGTCCTTCTGAATACATTTTATAGATGAATTGCGGAATTGTGGATGGAACAATGAAATCTTCCTTCGTCGCAGTCATTTTAACTATACTGGACATGAGTAGCATCTTTTGCTTTATATCACTTTTGTCGCATACCCGATTATTTTGATTTGTATAGTAAAGGAGTTTATGGAAGAAAGAACTGATGCAATGCTGATAAAGTCTGTAATATTATTTGCTGCTCTGAAGTGCCTTTGTATAATTTTGAAATGACAGCATTATGCCTTTGTGGCTTTTGCATTTCTGTCTTACGTAGTTTTGATACTTGAGTATATGGTAGAGTAAATGGACAGCCTTTTGTCATAGAACAACACATTTTTGGATGCACAAGTTACACAAAGCCTTCCTTTTCCAGGTATATCTTTATTAAAACAAGATTGCAAGCCAGACACTTGCCAGCAATACAGGCTACTGAAAACAATAAGAGGAGGAAAAAAACACCTGAGAATATCTGCCTGGTTTCTCTTCACACAGTTTTGTAATATAAAGATCTAACCAGTTATCAGTGGAGAAGCCATTTTACTAGTCCTGATTCAAGGTTTATTTACCAGTGACACTAATTCTGGCATCAGAATAACTTGTTGTTTTTTAAACTACCTTCTGAAATTGTCCATACAGTTCACTCCTTTCAGGAGAAATTCAGCATTGTTTTCCTTCCTTTAGAACTTTGTGATGTTCTTAAAAAAAACAAACAAAAAAAAAAAACCACGTTTTCTTCTTGAACAGATACACACTTTTCAAGAAAAACATACCCATACTCATAGTCAAAAGCAATCTTTTCTTTTCTTTAGAATTCAGGTTCATCTACAATAATCTAGAATAAGAAACAGGCCACTGACATGACACAAGTAGTACTGGAGTTCATCTTAACAATACTGATTATATTTTAAAGATGAGTGCAATTTCCTATAAATTTGTTAAAAATAGACAGAAGGTTGATAAGCTCACCATGTATTTAGTTCATAAATTTCAGAAGTTTCTTTTTTTTCCAGAAAATTTCTCCAGAGTGTTGTAAGGAAGTATAAAGAAAAATTATAAACTCATGGTCAGAGCACTCTTAATTCTGTTATCTAAAAGTCGATACAGTAAATTCACCAATAAACAAAGCCACTAATGCCAGAAAGCCCTTACTTCAAATGGTAAGCCACTGTGTGTACATCAGGATTATTTTCATACCATAAAATTCAATACATTGAAACGCAACTGTAAATAAGAAAATGTGTGCGTTACCTCCTTCATCTTTAAAGTTATAATTTGTGTCAGTAAAATTGAAGATATTTCTTGTTTCTAGATTTTAGAATGCCTTTGTCCTTTACAAGAAACAACAATTAAAACATTTACAGAAAAGATAAGTAATTTATTTCAGTGTTTACTGAAGAGTAATTATTCTAAAATAACTAGGGAATTATTCCTGTTTATGATCATTTAGAAATTTAAGGCTGTCCTATAATAGTTTCATAACACCCCAGTCATTAGCATACTTTCTGTACAATTGTATTGAATTGTCTTAACAAGAGAAAGGCTCTCTAGAAAGGCAAAAAGAAAGCAGAACAGTATTAAGTGGCTTAATGTCAACAAAACTTTCAAGAGCAGCAAAGTAACCATACCAGACTCTAGGCTCTGAGGACAGTCTGAGTTCTAATGAGGATACAAGACAGACCTTTTTCCTCCAAACCAGTGAAAACACAGAACAGGAACTCCAAAAAGAAAGTTACGTTATCATTCAGTATACAAAGAGATGAAGGCTTCCTGTCTAAAGAAAGTAAGCTTTCTTTCCCAGGTTACTATTAGAGGATAGGAGCATTCTAGATAAAAAGGACTGCCAGGGCTCTTCAGAACAAGAGTTAATTACTTTCAAAGGGATTAGAGAATATTTAGGTTCAGTGGACAAAGTATACTTCCAGGAAAAATAAAACATCTACCACCAGATGGTCACAGCTATGTGAGACAAAAACTCTCCAAAAAGGGATCAGGGCTTGCCAAAAACTAGAGAACTCATCTTTAGGCTAGAGCAATATAGGTGAAGTCACAAGTCTAAGGCCCGAGAGTACATTCAATTTGAGTAAAAAGGAGTCAGACTTAAAACTACTTTGCCATATGACATTAGAACAATGTATTCACACAAGAATGGTTTTCCTATTAGAGTGGATTAACTATTCTCTGTAAGGATAACTGTAACACTAATTATTTTAAATTAGTACTATGAAACTGCACTGGATGTTTTAAACAAAAAATAGGAAGATGGGACTAAACCTACTTATATCCTCCTCTACACTTGTGATGTTCCAAGAGCATCGAAAAACAAACTGGCAAGAGTACCAACTTTAAACAAACCTTGTAGACTGAGGGATTAGGATCTGGAATTAACACTTCGTATCCCAGTAAGATTTTGTTGAACAGGTTGCTGTAACACTCAAAAAATAGAAGATATCTAGCTTATCTGAAGGAACATTAAAGGAAAAAAAAAAAGGTAAACTCTAAGATTTTCTTCCAGTGTACAGTACCAGTTAACCTTTGCTTTTAAATGCAAAAGCAATGATGATCATGTCATCATTCTTAATTTCTCTGCACAACACAGACCAGCATTTTTAATGCTCAAGAATTTTTAAAAGCATTACTCTGTATTCAAAACCAGTACTTACTTATTTCCAGCTGCTCAGAATTTCTTTGCTCGCTTTACTCCATTAAATAAAGCTTCCATTTAAGGCACTCAAAAGACTTTTTAAAAGTATTTTACATAGCTCATTCATATAAAACAGTCTACTTTTGATTCTTCTTTCCAGAATGTTTTCCTGAGTATATCCTGTGGCCCAAAAATCACTGTAATTTTATAAGCTGAAGACAAGAGTTCTCATAGTCCATAATAAAATACTTTTTGACTAGCTAGAAAAATAAATTCAATCGGTGAATGTTTTTGAAAGAATTACTTGCAAACACCTATTGACAGAGAGCTGCCTCTTCTCTTTCAGCTGAAGGAGAAAGAATGCCTTTAGCCAGGATGTTTCGGGTGTTAACGAGCCACCAATATCCTTTCTTAGCCTGATGCCCCTGCCCCCACCTCCATCCCCCCTTCTAAAACAAAGTTCCTTAGGTAAGACCCTACATTTAGAATATTTTTACTTTGAAATCTCATTGCCTCTCAGGCTAAGGCTATGTAGGACAAGAAAAAAGAATGTTTATAATGAAAGATGCTTCATTTCAGAAAACATGCTGAAAATAGTCATCACATCCATTTTTTCAATGTTTTGGGCATTCTGGGGTAAAGTCCCAAGCTTTTATCTCTGCACAGGTATTTTAATACATTGTGCAATTCTCTTTTTTTTTTCACTTCAGGCTCAAAAACGAACAGTTGCAATGCAAAGCTTACAGGTTTCACAATTTGTCTTTGTATGTACAATAGCAACTTCATAAATACTATATATATAATGCATCCCTAGATAACCAGAGTATGACATCTAGTATACACAAAGCTGTTTTGTTTGCTTCATTTCTTGTTTTCAGGCTCTTCCCCTTTTTTGCTGAACATGTTTTCCTATGCATGAATATAGGTGCATATTATACCTCTTATTTGTGTCATTTTCGCTTCACTTATGAAGTTGGGGTTTTTTTAAACATTGACCTCATCTGCTTTCATTTCCTTTTTTTCTTACAGAATTTACTACTGATCCTTCAATTTGTTACTCTGACCAGCAGCTTTTGAAGGTTCTCCCTGAAACTATTGAAAATAAATGGATGTGGTTAGTTGACTGACAGAAGAGCAATTCACAGCTATACAGCTGCACTTCCTTAACAAACTATACCACACATAAGAATGTTCTTTCTTTATCTCCCTGAAGAAAGAAACACCTGCTCTGCAGCCTGAGCACTACTGTAAAAAACAGAATTCTTGACAAAATACATATGCCTACACCTACTTCAGGGAAAGTACTGTACCATATCACATGCAGGGCAGGGAAGAAGTTTGTTACGAGATATTTGCATCCACTGAGTGCATTAATCAGCACTTTGTCTTCAAGGTCCAACCCACAGCACACTGAAGACTTCCAAGAATTTCGGGTCATGCTCTTTATCAGTCCTGCATCATACAGAAAATACACTGCAGTATTTCACATTTAAACAAGGTAATCTGACAATCAGCCACTTCTGTGAAAAATCTGAGAAATAATTAAAGTATATAATGTATCTTCTCTAACATAGGTGTGATCATAAAAGGGTTATCTACTGTTCATAAAAGGGTATCTATTCGTCAACAATTTTATTGAAATTAAAGGATAGAAAAGAAATAAAAATCCTGAGAAGTGCCTATAGGGAGTAACTCTGAAAGTCTACCTTATTCTTAAGGAATAACCTTAAACCTGGTTGGACATGGAAGAATGTTGAGACAAAATAATTTTTATGCTTCAGTAGATGTTTGAAGTAACAGGTTTTAGAGAAAGGTCAGCTAACTACATAATAACTATACATATCAGGGCTAAATTTCTAAAATTTTTTTAGCAGTATAATGCTGAAATAAACTAAAATAGTTTATACATAAAGCAACTCTAACATGCAGGTTCTATACTTTATTCTATTACAGACTGGATTTACAGAAGAAAAAAGAATTGTTTTTCCTCCACTTGTACAACACACCCATAATTTAGGTCTTGGTCTAATACAGGCTAACTGTATCTAACTTTAGCCATTTAAAAACTAGCCGTTTCAGCTGTACAGAGCATCTAAGACAACTAGCCTTCCTGACAGAAAAAGGTGTCTACTTTGAAAGGGTGATACATCATACACAAAATTACAACAAAAAACTGTTTAAAGCAGACATCTGTCTCCACTTACTATGTAGGAAGTCTGCAGAAAATGAGCTTATGCTAGGCTTCTAAACTATTACAGTTAGGCAAGAGGAGTCAGCTTTACCTTCTGAATACCTCAGTTTCACTTCCCAATAGTTACTCAGTTAAGCAAGGAAACCCTGATGATCACGAGACACACAAACCCAGTAGTGCTTTATCCAGGATAATGAACAGGTTGGGTTGGGTTGTTTGTTTTTTTTTTCGCAAAATTTACCCAAAGATAAGGAACTTTTCCAATGCAGCTATTTCCGGGGGGGGGGGGGAGCTTTTCAATCTACATAGTAGTTTTAGGCTGTAATATTAAGCAACTCCAAACAAAAAGAAGCAATACATTGCTATCACAGTTAATTCAACCTCCATCAGAATTAGCTTTCTGCAAGCTAGTAAAAATAGTTCACTTACATTTTTTCTTTTTTTCCCAAAACAAAAAATTTGAAGTATTTTTAATGCTGATATCATTTTTCTAGGCAAAAGCAATCAACATCTCCACTTATAATATGGCAATATCTAATTTACATTCTCCACTACTCCTAAGGAAAGAAAATTTACATGTCTAGCCTCAAGTCTTGGTGAAAATAACATTCATAATTTGGAAGACTTGAAGACGAGAAATAGCAGAAATGTAATGACAGGAATTAGGTAAGGGAAATAAGGGGAAAGAAATTTGATTGTTTAAGGAACCATGGCTAAGTGTCCTGTCATTGAACGGCCTTCCTAGTCCAACACAAGCCACGGAAGTCATATTCTAATTTTATTTCTTGCCCAGTAATAACTTTAACAGAAAAATGAATACACGAAGATATATGAACTGTACAAAGCAGGTCTCTCCTTAAAGTTTTTCACTACTAGCTACCTAATTTTCAGAGTGATAGATGTATCTAGCCATGACAAACTGCACAATATCCCGACATCCTTGAGAAACAGCATTCTTGTTTATCAAAACTTTTCATGCCCTGGTTCTTTCTCAGGTTCTAAGAATTTGTATCCCAATGGTGAAGATACAACTTAGGACAAAAGTAAATTTTATGGAGCTTAGAAGGAGGGATAATGGGTGTCAGAAAATACCAGCTTTTTTCTTCACTTATATTTCTACTACCAAAACTGTTCTGAAATAAAAATTAAAAATCTTCTCTTGCCCTATCACAGGACACTTTTTTCCCCTCCTAGCCTTGAGAAATGCAATAGAATTTTGAGGTATGTGACATTTGGATTAAAGCAAAATTCCTCCATGAAGACTACGTTCATAGCTACGAAGAAAGGCAACAAACACTAGTAGTGCAGTAACTTTCTACAGTGGAACTGATCCTGAGCAATCCTACTATAGAATTATTCAGCCCTGGAAAATTTCACACGACATATTTCTGCCAACTGACTGTTGCCATATGTGAACAAGTAAATGACAAGAAAAACTCAGCATGCAAGAGATGGGGAAGGAAACAGGAAAGAAATACAAAAGCAGGAAAGACAGCAATATTGGTCAAATCATTCCCTAGCAAATTTCATACCTTGGTATAGCAGAAGCAAGTTAAGTATTTACTATTTGCAGCTGCAATAATCTTCACAGTTATCATACCAGGATACCGGGGTAACTGATGTAACAGTACAGAGCACAGACCTTGAACACACCACACCTTCTGATTTAAGGCAGTGATGGTAATAGCCAGTCAGCAAAACCAATGCGGTCATCTACAGAGCTTGAAGGCTTTTCATTCCTCTGATGATAATGTTAGCAATTTACCCCTGCCTGGACTATATTCTTAATGATTAGGATGGAAGGGAAAAGAAACTTACATAAGGTTTTAAAAGGCTCATACAGGGGGAAAAAAAGGAGAAAGATCTCTTGAGAAGTGCCCAGCAGGCACTTGGGAAGCAGAATTTGTACCGATAGCAGATTTGCCCTTTTAATCAAGTGTAGTATCTACTAAGCTCACTCCCCTTTTAAACAACTCTTGCTTTTAATTACAACTCAAATTATGTGGAAAAGGGATGACCTTTCAGGAGATGGAAACTTTTGCAAGATTTCTCCCTCTCCACCTGTCACAGTAATCAAAGCTGAAAGGCTTAAAAGATAAATGTCTTACTAATTCCTCCATTTCCAGATAGACTCACAATGAAAAACAGAAAATAAGGGTCTAATGTACAAGAACATAGTTAAAGAAGAAAGGTTATTGTAATGTTAACTAGTAACTCCTATTCTAATATCAATTCTATCAAGACTATTATAAACACACTTAAAGAGTCTTAAGCTTGTCTTAAATACTCTCATAATCACAAAGCTATCATGGAACAGCGATAACAATATCCAATATCAATCACGTGCTTTCCCATATAAGCATGATCTTTTATTTCAGTACTCTGGGGTCGAGCTCCTAATCTGTACTTACAGGAAAAGGGAAGATGCAATAGCCTAAAGTAAATTAAATTACACTTCTAAAAGGTATTTGAACACATATTTTTATTTCCCAGAGGCTGGTTTATATTTGAGAACTTTGAAGCAGCACATCGATAGGAAGAGATTTCTCATTTTGCTGCTGAACAGGCAAATTACTTAAATATTATGTGCATATATAGCAAAGGACATAAACATCTCAAACAATGCTTTCACTCAGTTTGTTTGAAATTTTCTCCTCTCTCCGATCACTGTCAGAAACAGACAAGGAAAACCCCATCTCTCCCTTCTATTCTAAAACTTTCAGTGTGTATACTCTTATTTTCCTCTCTCAATTTAATTCTTCTCTTTGCTCTTACTCCTTTAGTTAAGAGATGAGGTTAACCATGGCTGAAAAAATGCCCAAAGAATTTCCCCCATAGATTAAAGAATCTCTCCTTCTGTCATACCTACTGCAGTTGCTACAACAAAAGGAATCAAAGAAAACATGTACTCTGAAAATCAAAAAATAGTCACTTCTAAACCTTGGGGTCCTGAATTGAGTCTCAGCTAAAATATCAAAAATGCTATAGCAGTAGAGTTGATTTATGAATAATATTTGTAAGCAGAGCCACTGATTTCCATGGGGTCTTTCTCCGGTACTCATAAGGATTTGGACAGCTCTGAAGTATTATTGAAAGAGAAAGTAAAACTTCTGGAATGTGCCAAATTTTTTTTTTTAAAAAAATAGTATTTTGTCTTCCTCGTTTGAATTAAAATTTAGTTACCAAGTCAGGAAATTAGGCACACCAACAACTGAAATATTTTTTCAAGTTTCAGGTTTAACAATTCATAAGCTAAATATATTTGGAACCTTTTTGATAACAGCAGTGATTTTCAATTGCATCCAAATCACCACACATCAACAATCTACTTTAACAACATTGCCACTGAACTTTTTTTTGTTTCAGAAAGCAACAGTAATACATAACCACTAGCCACAACATGTAAATTTTTTCAGTGGTTGTTGTTTAAAAATAAGCTCAATGAACTAACTGCTGTGTACAAGCAAGACAACTAACTATTGTTCTGCAATAACTTTTCAACTGGAGGTAGTAAAAATGAGTTTCATATTAAGCTAGAGCACACAAAGGCTCTTAAGGACTTTGTTGTATAACCATACATTTTATTCAAAGCACCACATAGATATATCCAAATCATCTCTGCACACCAAATTCAAATACCAAAATCAATAAAAGTGGGAGCATATATTGCTTTTTGTAGGCTTTGCTCAGAAACGGGATAAATTTGCTTGCTTAATGCCCTGCATTACTGGAGCTATACTATTCCTAAATTATTATTATTACTTCCATATCCTCACTCGTTACACATATCTCTTGAGAACATTTTGCCATGTAGATGCACCTTAAGTGTCTCCACAGAAAGATATCAGAAGGAATAGCTAAAGCATTGTCATTTGCTCTCCATCCCTACTTATTCTACACTAATGTTCATATACATGTATTGGTTGTTGATAGCAATTTTGTAATCAGGACTCAATTCAGCAGATTATTCGTGACTTCAGCAAAATATTACCTGAATCAGTAGCTTATATCACTCTTCCAAGATAAAACTCAAAGACATATTTCCATCACCGACAGAAAAAGTACTCGGTAGAAATGAATACTCACAGGAGTGACTGATGCCCTGGTGACAAATACTTTTTTGAGCAAATGACAGAGAACTGTAGTAAGATCTTCCATTTTAATTTGGGGAGAAAAGTAATTCCAAGGTTCTCTCTATGCTCACTAAAATTGAGATGGCAAGGATGACATACTGTCCATTTATCACAAACTGATTTAAGTCTTCCTAACCTTCCCAACTTAAATGAAAAACTTCTATATGAGACCAAAGGTTTAAATGTACACATGACAAATATAACAAGTGTGTATTTTTGCAAGAGTCCTTTTAAAGTAAAATTATGACAACTTATAATGGAAGTTTTACCTACAAAGGCAAAAAAAAAAAAAAAAGCTTTTATTTTTCCTACAAACTTAATCTATGCCACACCATATATGGCAAGGCATCCGATAAAAAGAACCTAGAACATCCTTTCCTCAAGCTTAGCTCTGTAATTAGAATTAAAGAAGTAGTAAAATGAACATCTGGTCTCACCTGTTTTTCTTGCAGTCTAAAAAAATAGAAGAATATTAATGTCTCAATCCTATAGTTAAAGGAGTTCTATGCTGAAAAAAATCCACCATGTGCACATATATGCATACAAAAAAAAACCACCCTGCTCCTGCTGCAAACAGCCACATATTTGCACTGCTGTTTTGCTCCTAAATAAATATAAAACACATAATACTGACTTTAAAAATTACCATACTGTTGCTATAATTTTTTACATCAGTGAGAATATCTTCTAGTACTTATGTTGTATATTTATCAACATTTTATTTTGCTGTTTCCCCTAGAGAACCTCTCAGCTTCCTTTGTTCCATTAGTTATCTAATAAAGCAACAGGAAAGTAATCACAAGACAAGACGATATGAAAAACATGGTAGCAGAGCAATAAAAACAAACGGGAAAGTATATGAAAATGTAAAGCACGTGAAACTACTCCTTAAAAACTGAAAGCAAACATTAAGCGTACTTTGTCCCTTCAATTAGACTATGTACGCTAAAAATAAAGAATTATTCACCAAAAAAACAAATCCATTAATACTAACTAAATAACCAGAAAATTTAATTATATGCAGCAGGTTGTTTCTTTTTTGGTTGGGTTTTTTTTTTTGGTTTGGTTGGGTTTTTTTTTTTTAAATACAAGTGTAAGAACTACATATACCTCTACATACAGTCAATCACCAAATCCATCAAAAAATATAACACATTGTGAAACCACAATGCAGTATCATGTATGCTTTCACACTAAATCAGTGATACAGGAGCAGCGAGGGAAGAATACATACTGACAGAAACAACCAAGAAATGCATAGACTACAAATAAATTTTAGCATTGCTAAACAACTGTAAGAATTGGCTGTGCATAATACCACTGCATTGTAAATAGCAATATATCACAATCCTAGTTTTCATTCAAGAGTTTTCATAACGTATTTTACAGTATTTTTTCAGTAGTCTGATAGCATACATCATTTTCATTTCTAGGTCAGAGTTCTACCTTGAATTCACCACAGCCGATGAGAACCTTTCACATATAAACAGTACATCTGGTGAATTTTTTTTCCAGATGGTGTTGTGTAACACTTAATACTACAAGTCTTTGAGCATGCAACTTTCCATACCAAGTTTCTCAAACACATGTCACTTCATTTCCTGCAAAAAAGGCCTTAATAAAGACAAATTGACCATTTACAGTTTCAAACATTTCAGTGCAAATCATCAGATCTCATGAAAATAATTACTTTCACACAAAAAAGTCCCAACTGCTTTTTTTCTTTTTTTTATAATTATAAAAAAACTATACAGAAATCCCACTGGATAAGGTTGTTTTCCATCTAAAAGCCAACTGCTTCATACATGTGTTCAATTTAAAGTTAACTTTTATTCTTCTGCTGAATTCATCAATAGCCCTACAGAACCTGAAATCATTTTTTACCAACACAAAACTCCCAGGGAAGTAAAAAAAAAAAAACCACACACAAACATACAAATCTAGTTCAGAACAGTGTCTTCAGAGTAGCAGCTCTAGCTGTAATGAAAGCACAAAAACTACGGGATGTGGTTGCTAAAGGAAACCTGGCCCATAGTTCATGATATTCATATTACATTTCATATAATAAGCGCTCCCCTAGGATATAAAAAATTGAGCTCATACCCTTGATTTCTGCTGTGCTTGATTAGTTATTGTTTATTCTTCAGTAAGTTACTGTGAAAGATCTACAACAAAAACACATTTACAGAAGAACAAGTAGGTTTACAAATAAGGCAAGTTTCTAAAATCCATGTCCTGCAAGCCAGGGTGCAAAATAAACTGTCAATTTCTGTTATTACAGAAAAGTTTAACTTTGGAAGAGACAAGTCATAGGCAGGGGTGGGTGGGATCTATCCAGACAAAAAGGAAGTATCATAGAATTTTCAGGCAAAGAAAAGTACACTAAAAAGATGCGATACATAGCTGAAGTTGCAGAAACTGAGTGACATCTTAAATTTGAACACTATCTTCCTTTCAGCTTTACTGTTAAACATAAAAATGTCAAAGCTGTCCCAAATAAGATAAACTCTGTAAACTATTGAAAAGTCTTTTGGTTTCTTGATGTAAATTCCTCTTGAATAATGTTTAAAATACTGAAAAGAATAGTGCATACTCAGGATAGTTGTATCTGCAAATAACTATCTAGAAATTAAACTACAGGTTTCTACACACCTGATTTGATATTAACTGGCACTAGAATTATTTGCTCCTGCACAGCAGATCCCTCCACAATTTCTATGGTTTGGATACTTATATTGTATAGTAATGAAGAACTTAATTTAAAATAAGTTTGCAAGTTTCATTGGTCCACAAAAGCAGCAGTACTAACATTTTCTAAAAAAAGAAGCAAAAAAATTCGGTCACTACATTTCAAGTAGCTTGACAGTTTATTGCATTTCCTTTTTTGTGTCTAAAACATGAACTAGATTGTCAAAGAAACTAGTGCTACAATTAATCTTTCCAAAGTAGTAGAGTTTTACTTTCTGAAGTGTCAAAGTAATCTTCTTCTATCGAGATTGTTTTACACAGCAAAAAATACTACACACGCACACCAAGCTGTGCAGAAAAATGTAAGTCACTGCAGAATCAGGATAAAAACTTAATTCTGAATATTGGTGTCGGTTCCATTAAATTTAACAACTGATTTCCCATGCAACTAACTTTTATGGATAAAAATTGTTGTTTTTCAATAAACATCTGTTAAAAGTCAAAAGAAAAAAGGCAAACATTTCTTTTAAACGTTAGTGAAAAGAAGCTAATCTCAGAAAAGTGGATTCAACAATCATGTAGATCACATCATAATAGTAGCATAATTGTCAGGTAGAGCAATAAATCCATCTTTTCTCCCACCAAAATATAATGGCGCAGCTTGTTTGACGACCTTAGAATTAATGCCTGCAACTTTTATTTTCTTTCTGCTCTAAAATTAACAGAGACTGAGATTTGTGTTTTGCTATTTAAGAAATTTATCGAACACAAAATATGAATAATCCAACCAAATTCCTCAATTTTTGAATATTTAAAGGAATGTAAGGCATAGAATATTTCACTTTCACATTATTTCTTTCTGAACATAATTAAGTCATTACATGTTCCAGAGAGGTCTACTAATCATTAGTCAAACCAAGGGGTACACTTTCAATCTATGTTTAAAAAATGGGATTTTAGTCAACATAGGAAAAACAAAGTTTCAAAACTTTACATACCTTACTTTAAATGGTGGTGGCACCAAAAATCGGTTTTGGTAGTTAGTAAAACACATAATAAAACTACCTTCTGCTGTAAGGAGAAAATAGCTTCTAAACTCAGGGAAAAGCAACAAAAAATTAAAATTAACAAGAGGAAAATTAAAAGTTTCATCCCTGGTAGCCTATGCAATATTATCTTCATTCCTGCTTCCAATTTCAGGTTTTGCAATAGACATCTTATGGAAAGTGTTTAGCAAAGGAACAAAGCCCCTAATAACATTGTTGCATGTCTTTCTCCAATAGGATATACAACAATTCACAGAAGTTCTCATACAATTTTTCAACTTGAAGAAAGTATCCATAACTCTTTTTCATTAAATCTCATCTACTTTAAACCAAGTTTGTTTTATTAAAAAGCTTTATGGGGAAAATATTTAATGAGAAATAAATTTCAAGCCCACCAATAATAGCATTATCTACACCAAAAGCGAACAAACTCAACAATTATATCTATTAAAAAGAGACAAACAACAAACTATTGGAATGAAAAGCAGAAAAAGAAACTGGCCAGATAGGAATGATCTTAACACAAACTAAGAGTCTCACTTAATTGAAACATAGCAAGTGATTTCAAAGGAAGCCTACTCATAAGGCTTACATAAACCGTAGGCCTAAACTCTTTGCTGGATAAACCACAGAGCACTGAGGACATGAGAAATTCAAATTCATTGTGCAGAAATATCTACAATCCCAGTAGTGAGTAACTAAGCATGACTACACTGTCAGTTTGGTTCAACTTAGAAACCCAGTGTCAGAACCCCTCAAAGACTGATGTCAATCATACTGACCAATGGCACAGGACTAAAAATGTATCTTTATGTTTAAATGCTATATTAACAGATCAGTCTACTAGACCATCTCATCATTCATAGTTAAGGATGCAATAAACTTGTGTGTTCAAACATTAATGATCATTGTGAAAACTAAGACTTGGCACTCAGTCTTATTTTCATCACATTACTAAGAGATTTTAAGGAAATAAGTTATTTTTCTAGTGTAGTAAAAGAGAGACCCCTAGAAATAAACTAGGAAACTGATATAGATAAAAGAAAGAGATAAATTCCACTTCTCCAAACAAGCACATATAGTAGGTTGTCTAGCTAGGGTAACTAGACACCAATGAGGTAAGAACTCTGGATACCCAGATGCCTTTGGATAAACATATTCTCAGAAATTGTGCTGTTCTATTTTCACAACAAGAAATCATGAAATAATACTCTGTTCTTTTCATGTGATCATAAAACTGTGATTTTTTTTTTCTTTAAGAACTCTCTAAATTAGTCTTAAGCTTTCTCCCTAAAGTACTGATTTAACTGCTATAAGAAATGAGAGAAAAAACAACATAAATTGAATACGGACATTAAACTAGGAGAGAAACAGTAAACCAAAGGACAAAATGGAATAATTCTTTCATATTTGTGTCACCTATTTTTAACTTCAAAGATTATTGGGGTGGGCTAATACTATTTTATATTTAACAAATAAAATGCTTACAGTATTCTGTTGTTCTGTAAGACTTCACATATTTTCTCAAGCTTTTCTTAGAAAGCTAATACATAGTGTTGGAAGAAGATTTCAGGATTCTCCCCTGCCCTAGAAATCTATTTGGCAGCAGAGGTACCAGCCAGTCATTACAACTACCTGTTCCTAACAGCTCAAGCCAAAAATCACTCAGAGCGGCAATGCACAGCTAAATTACAGTATCAGGTCCTTAACTAATTTTATGCCGTTGGAGTGAAGCCCTTAACCTCCTCTTAATCACATATAACTGGATCATTTCTTAAACCCTTTTCCCAGTGAACAACGTACACTGTCTTCAGGATTTTTTCCCTGCCAAATTGCCCTGGTTTGTAATAGAAATCAGATACATCTTAACACCTAAATGAAAAAGACAAAAATATAACAGTAACTGTATTTTGAAAAGCAGAAAGCGTTCTCTAAGAGTCACAGTCAAATTCCACAGAATACACACACAAATGAAACAGATTTTTGTTACAGATATTTAACTTAAGCAAGCACACCATTCAATCAAATCCTTCTTTAAGAAATTTAAACTTGCAGGAGGCAAGAAAGAAGACTTAAAGATTCATACAGTCTACTGTCAGAAAGGGCAAAAATATTCCAACTCTGAACTCTCACTTGAAGTTTAAATCTCAAACAGAATGATAAAAAATTCTTCCGAATTCATGGCGTGATGATAAGACCTGGAATTCTGATCTGAATCGATACTCAAGTTTTGTCACATTAGATATGAAGTTCTATTTCTTACACAATGCAGCTATACTGAGCAGCTTTCTACTAATCTATGCTCAAAGAAAGGAGTTACATGTTTACTAACAGTATTCTCCGAAGTGTTCAATGGTTGGTGGTGCTGACCTTCAGTTTCAAGAGTTTATAGTCTCATGCATTGAGCTGATTAAAACATTAGAGATCTTGAATATCTAGATCAAGGCTGAAAGAGAAAGGGTTTCTTTCTTCAGCCCTGTTTTTCCAGTTCCTTCATACCAGATATATAAAAATAGTATCAACTATTTGTTGTAAAGAAGCCATAAAATCACTGATTCTTGTCTGGAGCCTCTGAGCAAGGACACTGCCATTGAAATGTTTTTGGGAACAACCAGGGACTTGAACCTGGTGTAAAGAGTGGATAGACAGGGACATTTATCAGCATGACCAGTATCAAAGAAATCTCCATACAAAGAATGTACGTGCTGCAAAACCCTATAGTTGACATAATGGCAATACAATTTTGATTTTCATTTCACCGTCCCCTTGTTTCTACTTTTCTGGTGAACCTCATAAAAGGAAAGTGATGTAAAATGTTTTGGTTTTAGAGAAAATATTTAAACATATAAAACACACAATCTCTGTTGCCTAGGCCAAGGAGGGAAGTAACTAATAGTTTACTAGATTTCTGAATAAAGATGAGGAAAAATACAAACATCGTAAACATCAAGTGACCCAGCAACCTTGTAAGAAAATAAAGCTGAGGCAGGTGTAACAGAATTTCAGAACTCTTAAGACAGGACAAGTGTAGTAAGCAGGATATAATAAGAACAGAGAATAAACTACAGACTTCAAAAAAGTTAGCTTGAATTATACTATGGTATATCTTACTTAAACCAGGTTTTGATTTGCTCTAGATCCCTGGTTTCTTGGTACATTGCAGTTTGCTCATGTGACATTTCTGACACGAAAAGAAACAACATATACTTGTCAAATCAAGATAAAGCACTGCCTACAGATTTGTGCCTTACTTTGGACATCTAAGAATTACTATACTAGATGATCAATCTACTCCAGCATCAGATCCCAGGGTGGGGGGGATGTGTAGGGATGAGGGGGGAAGGTGGGGAGAGGAAAAAAAAAAAAAAAATCCAGTTTCAGATAAAAGATTAAATACTAGGTAAATCCATCCCAGTGCTTAGCTGTGCCATAAACTCTTATAATTTCCCACAGAATTATGCCATGCAGTAGATGCTTTAATACTTCTCACAAAATAGGTTGTTCAGCTTTAGTTTTTAATAGTATTATTATCTATATAAATGGCCTTTCTGATATAGGATGAAAGTCTTCCCTCAGTAATATTGTCTTGCTATACACTGCACAGCTTTTTTATGCTTGTCTGATTTTCTTTTTTTCTACTTAGTAATTGCCATCCTCCCATTTAACTGAATCTCTGCACTGTTTTGCACAGTACTACATGGGATTCAGCTAGGGGTGAAAGCAGAGAGCATCATACAATATGCAATTCATCGTAGAAGCCTGGCATGTAAGGCAGTACAGAGGCACCTACCTACAACTCCATGAAGCAATGCAGCAAATGAATCAGACACAGACTATAAATACAGAAACAGAAACCCTCTCAGATTAATTAGCCAGAATGAAATATTGTGATTCAGGTCAGTGAAACTGAAAGATTGTTTTCTACTCTCACCTCGCTAATGGGGGCGGGGCAGGGGGGAGCAGAATAAAAAACAAGTAACAACTTACTCAGGAAAATAATTCATTTAAAAAGCGAAACAAAATCCCCAATCAAATCCAGTACCTTAAGGAAATAAAGAAACAATGTTTTTGTTGTGCTCCAAGAAGTAGCAATGAATTAAGAATTCCCTTATACATAATAAAGCAAAAAGTAAAAAAAAAGAAAAAAAAAACCACCACACAATATTCTTGATATGTATTCTACTTTAGATCACTAGGTAGGATTTTCTAAAGAAAAGAAGTTATCATTGCATGGATGACTTAGTTTGTTCTCCAGTTCAAGTTTGCTTTCTTTCTGTTTTTCAAAGATGCAAAACATATTCAGTCTGTTTTGTAGACTTAATGTTCAAATAATGATTTTAAATAAGTAGACTGGCATAATTAAATATTTACACCACCTCTCATAAACATCAGTGAACATATTCTCACAGTGACCTCGATTAGACAAGGAAAGACTCCACACAAACTGGACTGAGATCCAGTCTAATACAACATTATCCCAGTGAAATCCACAATGAAGGTTTGATAAAGGTGGGAGAGGGAAAAAAAAAAAAAAAAACAAAAAAAAACCCACCCAAACCTTCAGCAGAAGCCCTTCACTTCCTGCAAAACTCCTTAAAAATACACTATTTTAAAGAATTCCTGTAACAATTCAGGCATTACAGGGTTAGTTGACTACACATTACTGAGTTTTTTCAAATTTTACGATAGTAAGTAATTCAGCATTATGAAGACTTTTTTTTCTTTTCTTTTTTCCTTCAATCAGGCATGTCTTTGATAAATGTCAAGCATAAAATAGTAAATCACAATGTCTTTTGTTTCATCCCTATGCTTGATTACTCTTTGCAGGTTTTTTGGTCTAACGAGCAAGCTGTTTGGCTAAAGCTACCTAAGATAAGCGACTGAAAAATTCAGTTGTCAAATCTGAAAATACATCTGCTTGATTTTCAAGCTTAATTTTATCATAGTATAAGTAAATGATGAACATTGATATATCTTAAATCAGTTGTATAAATAATGCGTATAATTTTACAGCTATGGAAATTTTAGCTTCAACTAGTACATTTATTCAGTAAAAAAGTTTCTTTCTGATAAAATCAAGCAAAGGTAGGATCTGCGTATGTGGGAATTAAGCATGTGCAAATTACTAACCACTAGAATAAAGATTAAAAAGCAGAAATATCTATGGAAAAAAAACAGCATTATACAGGTATTATTAATAAGCTGTACTTTTTATTAGTATTAATGTTTGACGGTAACTTGCAACATTTTAAGAACAGTTTCCTAACATTCATGCTATTGAATAGTCTAACTACATTCAAACTGGGCCACAAAGTCACTGTCCAACTCTTTGTTAAAAAAACTCTAAAGATTCCCTTACTTTTGAACTAAAGGAATATCAGTTTGACAAGAAAGATTTTTTTAAAACATAAACTATGTAAGATACTATCACATTTTACAACCAGATAAGCACTATTAGATTCTAACTTCAGTTTTGCTTCACAGAATAATTTCACAAATTTTATTGTAATATTTTTGATACTTTCTCCTACCTTTTGTGTGGATTCCAACACAAACATCTTCTTGAAAATGTCTAGACATTTGTAGCCATACTTGTCTTGTTCTTATGTGATACTTAAAGGCATGTAAAAAATTAGGTATTTCTTCCAGCCAATGAACTGAAACTATTGTAGACAACTGCCTCACATATTTGACATATGAATTCAGAATTATTACTTTATTCTTCACAGCACAAACATGGTTAAATCCATTTCACTCTCGGTACACACCCAAAAATTATCCGCAATCAATGGGATATCAAAATCTGATGGGAAGATAAGATCTGCAGACATGATGATGTTGGACCTATGAAATAATTCTAATATTCTGTGAGGTATTTGGCTCCCCAGCATGAGGGATGGACAGAGTAAAATCTCTTTAAATTATTATTGATCTGAAATACCACTTAGCCTGCGCATGTGTGTGGGCATGCACTCACACATGTACATGGCATGCATTCATATTTATTATAAAAAACATAAGAGTTCAACTTTTCAATGTGTTGTACATCAAATACTCCATAATATTAGTACTTTAAAAGCTGGGGAAAAAATGTTACTTATGTCTTCAACTTACAGAAGCTATGCTATAATCCAAACTTAGAAAACTTGGAAGAAAAAAAGTGTTTCATATGCCCTAAGAAACTATCATTTTTATGAAGGAAAGGAAAAAACAAGGAATTGTAAACATTCAGCATATGTAAAAAGTAAGCAAAGACAGAAAGGTATGGTACCTTTTGTCCCAACGAGGCACAGAGGTCCTTCAAGATTAAGGCTGTGTAGAATCCAGTTTATAAAAACACATTCAGTCCTACTGAAGAACACTGAAATGTTTTGAGGTTTTATACATATATATATTGGTTTAATCTGCAGTACAAAACTACGTAGTTAAGTCTACTTCTGCAAATCCCTCCTTCTCCATCTTTAAGAGACCACACCTGCAAATTTCAGAGCAAAATCCCATGATTCATCATCATGTTACACTTAACTTTGTTAAGGTGTTACTTACAGTAACTCCAATGAAGTTTTGGCCATACATCCCTGCATTCTTTGAGAGGATATTTTCTTTTGAGGAGCCCGTGAATATCACATCACAGGTGGAACCGATTGCCTGTTTTCCCAACATAACCAAGTCTTTTTCTTACTACTGTAAAGAAATTCTGTGCATTCATGCCCCAAGTATCAAAGTTCACCAAAACAGGACCTTGATAACTGCCCACCAAGAATTCCTGAGTAAAGTTAGATACATTAACTTTAAAATAAAATAAGCACATGGATGAAAAATTAAACAGCTTAACAGTTTAGGAGGGAAATGCTAGATTTATTAAAAAAAACAGATATGCACTTAGTGTGGCTTAATCCAGTTCATGTAAGAAATATTGCACACTATTTACAGTACACTGAGCGATCCGATAGGCCTTTGCTCACTTTGGAACATATGAGCCTACTGAGCTCTTCCTGTTCATCCTTTTCATTCCCGGGTGTTGGAAACAAGACTGGCTGCCTAATCCTTAGTATGTTTAAACACTTACACTTCAGATTAAGACAACAAGTATGTATCTCGGTGAGTATCTTAACGGAAATTCAGAAGCCATTTCTCCATCTTCCTTAGGATTCAAATTGGCTTGTATTCCAACATCATTTGTGATTTTTTGCGTAAAAGTAGTTGGCCACAATTACTGACAATACACACAAGAAAATGCTATGAAGGTGGCAGAATAGAATTCCTTTTAAACAGGAAATTAATATAAGAAGGATTAATCAAGCACCAGTCCTAGTCATTGTCATATTTGGGCCAAAGAAGGAAACACTCCCGATCAGATTAGTATGAACTTAAATGGTATTCTTCTTTATTCTGCTGCAAAACAGCATTAAGTTTGCTATCTAGATCATATGGGAATATTGCAGCTAATTAATTCCCTCACATTGCAGGCCTTAGAGAGCAAATCTTTATCTTAATCTGTGCCAGTAGCATACAGTACAGCCTCCTGAAACCTGAAATGCTTTTGCCCAACTAGAATTTTGGGGGTTTAATGCAATCTGTCAGGATAAAAGTTAATGAGCCACTATATACAGGCAAGCATATTATCAAATCCAATGGTCTATTTTGGTCCTAAACTTTATGAATACAAACAGTTCTCAGAGTTTCACGTGACCTTCCTAAATCTGACCAAACTGGTTAACTTATACTTCTGCAAAAGTCTCAAGGGCACTTTATACAATGGATTCCTGGTATTGCTGCTTTACATACCAGCCAATTGATTCTGCTTATAAGAATCATTGTTTGGGTTTTCTGCTAAAGTGATGTTTCAGTCACCAACACAACTACCACCAAATCCTTAAAGATACATGCATCATTAAATATATATCCCACAGTCTTCATATTAATAACTTCCCTCTATTTTAATAAATGGCTGTTAAAACACAGGTCATTTTCCATACTTGGAAGCATATACCAAGGAGTAAATTCTGTACTTCTCATTGCTATGCTACACAGATTTAACAACTGGAATGAATTTCATCATCAATGCAAGCTCAAAAATGTCAAAGGAGTTTGTTTTCAGCTGTGTGCAGGCCCCAGTGTAAGTGCACTACATACATAAAATTATTTGATGACTTACAGGCTTTTTTAGAGAGATGCTGAACAAGCTGCAAACTGACAGTCTCCTTTGAGCCAATGATTATACATCACTTGAGAAAATAAAAAACTAGTTCATAAGAATATTCTGCAGAAAAATGTCAAGCACTGGATAGTCTTTAGTAACAGCATATTAAGATATTGCTCCCTGGAAATGGCAAAATACCAAAAAAATTTGGATGATTTACATCTTTTAAACCCATTCTCTTATTGTGTTCTCTTAAAGCAGTCACTTGTGAAAATAATAACTGAGCAGTGAAATCACATCCTCATTGTAAAGTGAAAGCTTTGTCATGGGTTAGAATTTTATATCATCTCTCCTTGTGTCCTGTCCAAGGTTACTACCTTACGCTGCACCACCTTTCTTAGGTAAATCATTAATCCCTACAGTAATTTTCACTACTGTAATCTAACAGGGTGAAATGAGGTGAGATGGGAAAGCAAAAGTGAATAATCATTTCAAAAAAAAAAAAAAGTCTAACAAATCACTAAAGATCATTCACATTAGGTAAGAATGCCCAGTGAAGCTTTGAACACTGATATTACTAACCAAAAACTTCTCTCTTTCAGAAATTAAACTTCAAGAAATACAAAAATTACAAGAACTTTTAATATGATATAGTATGTTAGCATTTACTACCATTGCCTCCATATTATTTGTTTCCAAGGCAAGCAAGGCAGATTTTTAGCATTGAGCATAGTCAAAGTGAGACTTAACACCAGATGCAGAAAAAGAAGATGTTCGCCTGTGGTTACTAGTACATTCAAATATGCCAGATTAAAGACAAACACACAATAGGAAAAACACTACTGTAAAATCAATGTCACAACTTTTAAAAAGGTCTACATTAGAAAAATATCCACAAAGCAAAACTGAAGCTATTTTACTGACAAGTACGTTCCATATACTGATAGGAAAAAGACAGAAATCCCTTGGTTAGAATAAAAGTTTCATTATGCTTGAAAACGTAGGAGTCGCTCTAAAGCTAGGTACCAAAAAAATAAACTGTTCAAAGATTTCCTTATTTCATTCAGCATATCTTGGGAGGGGGCGGGGGGGACACAACACACAACCTGGGACAACACAGACACAACATACTATTTACACTTAAGTGCCCATTTAAAGGAAAGAGTTACACTTGAAAACTGGCCAAGACTTGCAAACATATTAAGCCAAGCTACTATTTCTCCTTTCTGCAGCTAGTTACTTCAAATGCTTCAAAGACTATGAAGTAATAGAGATAGAGCAGACAGAAAAAAAGATTTGATGGTGTTAGGCTAAAAACATTGATATTCCAATTCCTCTCATATTCCATTGTTTTCTACATTCAGCTTCCCCTTATAATATACCTCTTGCTCCAGACATCTTTCCTTTCTGATTATAAAACCAAGACGGCCTATGCAGTTTCTGTTACTGTTACTATCTATTAGTGTATTACAAAGCTATTTATACTACACTATAATAAGCACAGATGGCTAGAGTCAATCCCAATAAGATTTAATGGTAAGACAAGAGAACACTAGGTATTCATATCCACTAAACAACCTACAGCAAATAAAATAAAGATTATTCTTCAGAGAAAGGAGATAAAGGTAAGACGAAACAATGTTATCAGCTTTACTTTAGATTATGAGGGCAATCTAAGGAAAAGCACATTAGAGTTTACTTAACTCCTAAACGTTAGCTATATAAAGAGCTTCCAAGCTAATGCCTTCCAAGAGACAGTTAAGAGTTCAATGTTAACAATAGTTTGAGATTAGTAGACTCTGCCTTTGCAGACAAAAAAAATACTTCTCACTAGAAATAAGCAGCAAACAGACCAGAGGAAAAGTAATCACATAAAAGAAAAAAAGGAATCCATACTTGGGAACAAACTAAAAGCACATATAAAAATCAGAAGCCTTTTTCTACAATACAGAAGAAATTAAAATTTAGGATTTCCATTACTCCTTCCCATTATAATTTGCCACGTTCAGTTTAGAAGTGCTGAACAATTAAATAGCTTCTTAAATTTCCTTGATTAACTAAAATTAATGCAAATTCCTAACATTTTCCTGTATCTCACAGTTTAAAAAGCAGCAGTCAAGTCTTAATTTATTAGTTTCATTTCAAAGGCAGTAATTAGAGGTGTAGGTACAAAATACTCATTCTTTCTGTCAGATCTCCTACATTTCAAAATTTTTCCTCCTTCACCATATTAATAAAAGTAAGATCATACAAAGTAAGTCATGAAAAAAAGAGACCGATACCACTTTAGAATAGCCAATAATAAGTTTCAAGTAAGAAACTGGCACGCAGAAAACAGATTCAATACCCTAATTGAGAAAGTAACTTTAACTTATTAGCAAGTTCTTACTTTAACTTAGGCCTAGGACAACATAATGAAGAAGTTCAGCTTTCCTGTTCTGCAATTCCAATTTTTCCTGACGTCATAATCATAACTTTCTACCAAAACATATGTATGTAGTAAAAGAGCTGCCCTACCCACTAATAAGGAAAGAGGTATGTTTTATTTACCCTGAACCATAAAAAATACAGGACAAATAAGCCTACTGGACCTACTTTCACAGCTAATGAGTTAAAATTAGTGAGGAAAGACTAAGGGGTGCTGCACTATCCAATCCCAAATACTGACTTCCTCTAAAGTACATTCACCATCCTCCATAAACTAGGAGGGATTCTAGTCCAGTGCAAGAAACTTGTTGAACAGCAGTCCTTCTCCTCTTCAAATAAGGTTATCAGTACTCCACTCTGGAAACATGAAAACCTTCCAAATATTTACATGGTGATCACACAATCAAGTGCAAAAAACTTGTGATGAATGCATTTTAAAACAGCCTTTGGCCTTCTTAGTTGTACAGAGATGCAGTAGTAAGGATGTACAGCTGGGCGGAGATGTTCTGCTCACAACACTAAAGAAACACCAGGTGTATAGTTGGTGGGGAGCTTAGTTGGGGGGGGGGGGTGCTTGGTTTTGAGAAGCCTTAAACCTCCAAACAGACAAAAGAATAATGCATGCTTGCAATTATTGAACTGCTATGGACACCTAGTATTTGATTCATCTCCTCTCTCTAAACACAGAGGTTTAGACTTCACTAATGTTGAAAAAACATGTTCTTTAAATATCTGCAAAAGATTCATTTGGGAGGCCAACATGAGCTGCCCAAACTTGCCAAGTGTTTTAGAAGGCAATATATTTGATGGTCAATGTGAGAACACTTCATAGTGAAGCAGAGTAATAAGTAGTATTACCAGTGCAAACTTCCCCTTCATAGCTGATAGGTTTTAAGGTCTGTTACTTGAATTTTATTCTACCTTCTTTACCTTTGATAACTGTATTAATATGGTAGGATGATAGTAACACTGTGGTATGATGAAACTGATCACATTGATCAACTGATCATATTATTTCATAACAGTACTATGCCATAGTTCAGTTGTGCGGAGTTTATTTATATACTAAATTATCTTTCACTATGAAGCGCTTGATGCATCTTAAATTTGCAAATACGGGAATTGCTTAAATTATGATCTCTTTGAAACGAAGTAAAAATCACTAACAAGCAAGTTAGATCATAAATAACTCGAGTGGCAAGTAAAATTTCCCATATAAAATGCATTTATTATACAGTCCTTTTAATGAACACAAACGGACAGGATGCTGTTTGCAAATATTAATGACTAAAATGAGCTACTCTGAAGAATGTTGCTTCATGGAATTTTACAGAAGTAAAAATTAAAGTTTCTGAAAGGCTTTCAGATAGCGATCCAACACACAATTATGGTTACATGAAGTTTTGTCCGACTGGCTGTACAGACCACATAAAAAGACAAAGTGATTATAAATGACAAAGCCATTATGTCTTGTTCTAGGATTAAAAATAATACCATTATTTGGAATCAAGTCATAAAGAGAATAAAGAATTATTCCTATATTTTGGTTTTCCCTGCAGATTTACAGCATTATTAGTAATGAAGGTTTGATACATAAGATTTAGGATGTTGTAAGTAGGAGAGTGTAAATCTAATGCCATTACCCAATTATATTTTTTAAAAGGGAATAGTCTTCATTTTAGACAAACCGCAGTTTATACATACATTTTTATCAAACGTGGTGCAACCATCATAGACAAGACCACTAGCACAAAGCACTATAGATGTAACAACCTATGAATGAAGAAGATTCCCCTAACTTAGCATTTAGTAAAGAACCTCAGTTCTCAAGCATGAAATAAATAATGGATATGTACACATGGGCTAGCACATCCCAGCATTGTGACACCACTGGCTGCTGAAGCAGCCTAACCAGGCAGCTTGAAAAACCTTAATAAACACATCAACCCTGAGACTTATTTTAGTGACAGACATAAGAGCTGCAGCTCCTCAGCAACTGGACTGCAAGAGCACTAAGACTGGGTTAAAAACTCTTCCTCCTCAGCTACTGCAGGCAAAAAGTAAACATATCCTTGTATATAACCCAGAATGTTTGACTCGCACATACAAGTTGAGGGAGTTGGTATCTGACGTATGAAGAATACGCTTCCCCCTGCCCCTTTTTAAGATGGAAAGTCTCCTATTTATGAAAGAGCCCATTCTCAATTTTTGCACAAGAAAAACATTTGAGAAGATAGCCTCTAACAAGCACGTACCTTCCTACTGTTCCACATTAAGGCACAGTTCTTGCCTAGACCTATTTCATTATTTTCAACATATTTGTCAGAATGATCAACATCTTTCAAGAAAATTCAGGAGTCGGTTACAGTTTTGCCTGTACAAAGTACTGAAAAGATCTTAGCTAATATTATCATGTTAATAATAACCTTTACTACAAATCTGACATTTTAGAGGATGTTAAGAGAGCTAGGTTCGGGTATTTTGCATTTGGTGTGGTGTGGGGTTTTTTTTAAATAAAACATCATATCCTGGTTTATTAGGTTTTGTAAGAGTTCCCTTTCTGAATGACTATCTCCTTTCTCACTGTGATCTAAAACTCTTAAGAAACTGAGCCAATGAGCCAGAAGTCAGGGTCATTATCTTCCACATTAATCAGTCCTGTCAGTTAAGTCTTAAGTTAAGCCTTTAAATACTTCTTTTCACACCAGAATTCCATCTCACCCTTACATCTGTAGGGTGTTTAAAGCCCACAAAAAATATGCTGCTCTCTGACCAGAGAACTAAATTACAAACACAGGCATTGCATACCATTATTTTGATTTTAACTCTGCAAGACAGTTACCCCTGCATACGTTTAAAATGCAGTTGTGCTGTTCCTTAACAGGAGGCAACACTTGAATCACTGATTAAATTGCTAATCACAGTTTGAAAAGCAACAAATTATAGTCATACAAGTAAATGTACCAATGATATGAAACTGTAGGATGTCAATAAAACTTCTCCACCATGTTATATTTAAAGATGATAACTGATCAGTGCTTCTTACAAGTAAGCTACATTTCTAATGCATTCTCATGCAGGTAGATTAACTCATAATTTTTAATTTTTTTTACAATTATACCTTGTGAATTACTGAAAACCATCTACGCCTTAAAGGGAGAGCCTTGTGAAGTATTAGGACCATCCATAAATATTCCAGACTGAGTACTAATCAATAGGATATAAGCATTCTGCACAAGGAATAAAAGCATATTTCTCACTGAAGTACCAGCCTTATAAAAGTTTACAGTGTAAAAATAAATAAGCCAGCATATTTGTAAATTTCCTCAGAAGAATCGGTATGCAGTACTTCCTCAAAGCAGTCACTCTTAAAACCCTTGGGAACACCTACTTGTCACAGAATAAATTATCTGGCTAATACCCAATATTACTGTATATGTCAGCAGGCACCCAGGAGACAGGCATTAGAGAGCACTTAGCTTCTTCAGCCTTGCAGGGTAGTCCTTACATAAATGACTTTGCCCAATTATAAAACATAACTGATGTACTTATTTTGGAGTTTCCTAGCAGCAGCCTTTCATCCTAAAACATTTAGATAGCACTGCATATTTTTTTTCCAAAATCACAGGTCCCAAAGTACAGTACACTGAACAGGTTTTTTTCACATGAACATAAGTTTTTTCAGATATTCAAAGCAAACAAAAATATCTGAATACTAATTTGAGTGTTCTCAAACACTAAAATTATGCTGTTTAATAGAAACTATTGGAGGGATAAGCTCTCCCACAACTCTAACAGTAGCTCTTCTTTCCTAGTTACTTAACATAAGTAGCCAAGTTTGCATCCCACATGCAACATATATATAAAGCGCAAAAATACATGCATCACAAGTACACTACAGCTCTCAGAAAAAATAAGAGACTTCTTGGAGACATTTACTTCAGTTCGCTATAGTGAACCACAGTTACCGGCAAGCTGTAGCACGAGAAACCTGTTGACTCTGAAGTTGCAAACCAAAGCAAAGCTTTAAACCAAATCGAAGAAATCCACTAAGCAATACAGTAAAGCTAAATAGAAGATTATTCAGCATGCTTGGAATTCAGATTTTTAAAAGCGACATCAAAGAACGCAGGATATTGGAAGATCAAGGAAAATGTTTTTGATTGAAAGAAACGTGAAGGACTTTTGAAAGTTGCTTGGGTTTTACTCAACTTGCAACACACAGAACGAACTAAGCGCACAAGCGAAGCACTCTGGAGGACGAGAGCCACCACACAGGAGCAGGTTTCGTAACGGATGAGATTCGGGTCAGACTGGGTCTGGCGTTCAAGCACTCCGTGCAAGGCACCCCGGACGCACCGTTCATACAACTTACCGCCTTATTTAGTGGACTTCCCTGCCACCATCCGCGCTCCAACACCCCCCGCAAAGCCCCCCCCCCCCCCGGCCGTGCGCGCAGCCCCTTCCCCCCCCCAGCCCGCCCTCTCGGCACTTCTGACAGCGGCAAGGTGAGACGGGGCAGTCCCGCCCGGCGCACGCTTCCAGGTGGCGGGGGGCTCTGCCCCAGGCGGCCACTCGCGGGGCGGCGGCGGGGCGAGCCCCCCTGCCCCGGTCCGACCCCCCCGCCCCGGCGGGGAGCGGGGCCCAACGGCTGCAGCCCTCCCCGCAGCCACCGCTTCCCCCGCCGCTCCCGCTGCGGGGCGGGAAACGGGGAGGAGGAAAGGACGAACGCAACTCCCCCTCCACTGCCGCCACCTTCTAACGGCTGGCGACCCGCAGGGCGGGAAGCGGCGCCCGCGGCTCGGCCCGCTGGGCCCCGGAGGTGCGGGCTCGGGCGCCCAGCACGGCCCGGGGCACACCGGGCGGTCCTCGCCGCTCAGCGGCGGCAGCGCGCCGCGAACTGCCCGGTGGGACCTCCCTCCTCCTGCCGAGGCGCCGCCGGGAATTAAAATAAGAATTAAAATTCGGGGAGAAGGGGGGAAGTTGAGGCTGCGCCCCAGCCCCGGCTGCCCAAGGGACGCCCTCAGCGAACGCAAGCAGCCCGCCAGCCGCGGGGCTGCCGGGGGAGCGGGCCGGGAGCGGCTGCCGGCTGGCAGGGTGGAAGGGTTGAACTTACGTCTCGGAATTTGTTCCACTGCCCGACCTCCTTGTCGTACTGGGAGATGGTCGTGAGCCATTGTTTATCGTCCAGAAAATTGCCGCTGTCCGGTCTGCCCCCGGCCGCCGCCGCCAGCGCCGGGCTGCACCAGGCTGCTGCACACACGCACACGAAGGCTGCTACCTTGAGCATCTGGGCGAGAGGAGACACGAGGAGGGGGGTTACCCACACCCGAGCCGAACCCCAGCCGGGGGCTGCCGGCGGGGGACCGGGACGACCGCCCACCCGAAAGGGGCAAGGGGCGCGGAAGGCAGGGGAGAGGAAGGGGCGGCTGCCCAGCCCGTCACCTTGCTGCAAGCCCCGCAACCGCGCTCCTCGCCGCGGCCGGAAAGGCGGCCCGCTCCCTCCCCGCACGCGCCACCGTCTGCAGCCGTCCGCCCCGCGCTCCGCGCCCCGCGCTCCGCCCGCCCCTCGCCCCGCCCCGCTCCGCCCCCGCCCCGCTCCGCTCCCCTCCGCGCGCCGCCGGCGGCGACGCCGCGCCGGGAGGGGCTTTCTCCTGCGGAGCCCGCTCTCCTGAGGTGAGCGCCGCGGGGCCGTGCCGGGGCTCGGCCTCGGCCTCGGCGCTGTCGCCGCCGCCGGGAACGGCTGCGGGACCGGCCGCACGGGCCGCCTTCGTCGCGCCCCTCGTGGCCCCGCTGTGCCGCCGGCACCTCCAGGCGGGGGCGGAAGCCGCTGGAAGTTTTCTGCGGCTGTTGTTGGCACCTCGTACCCCAAGTCAAGTCTGCGAAAATCCTTAGGCAGATACAATCTTTAAAAACTCCCAGTGATTTCAAGACGAAACTTCCTGTACCTTAGGAGAAAGGAGACACGCAAGCTCTCACATCGCCTCTGAATGCCGATTCAGGTACCTGCTGGCATTGTAATGCCACCTGTGTTAACTAGTCCCTTTTGTACGAATCACGCACCCTTCCCTCTCTTGCTTTTTGTCTTTTAAACTGCAGCTGTATCTTAGCGCAAAGCCTTCAGCACCATCCGGTTTCTTTCCCGAATTAGTTAAATTTAATTTAGAAAGGAGCAAGGTGCATAAATAGTTCAATTACTTTTCCAGCATAGCTGACTCCATATTTAATTTTGAATTCCACCTGCCATCCTGTTGATCTAAATCAGCTAATTTTTTAATGTTAGCTTTATTCCCTAGACTTCAGTAACCCTCTGCTTTTTAGGTTTGTATTGGCTGCATGTCGCAAGGTTTTGGTAGTGGGGGGGGACACGGACCGCGGGGTGGCCTCTGTGGGAAGAGGTATGGGGCTGCCCGCCCCATGTTGGGGACAGCTGGTTCCTGCCAGCTCCACGGTGGAGGCACTGTGGGCCACAGCTGAGCCCATCAGCAAAGCTGGTGGTGCCTCTGTGAAAGCATGGCTAGGAAAGGGTGGCAAATGCTGTGTGGAGGTGGGAACAAAAAGGGTAAGAAACGAGGGAACAGCAAGGTCAGAAAGAGAGAGGAGGAGATGCTCAATGGCACAGCACTGCAGCCCCTGGAAGACCCATGCCGGAGCAAATGGATATACCCAAAGGAACTGTGGTGAGCCCACACCGGACCACATTTTCCTGAAGGACTGCAGCCCATGGGGAAGCCATGCCAGAGCAGAGGAAAAGCATGAGAAGAAAGGAGGGGTGAAGAGAAACCATTACATACTGACTGTACCCCTGCTCTGCCCCTTCCCACCCCCCCAGCTCCCCCTGTGCTGGTCGGGGAGAGGAGTCCGAAATGAAGTTGAGCATGGGAAAGGGTGGAGAAAAGGTGTTGTCTTAACATGTGTCTTCCTGGTTTCCACTACCCAAATTAAGAATTACATGTTTATTTTCATTGGCAATAAATTAATCTTTTCCAAGTCAAGTCTGTTTTGTCTGCAACAGTAACTGGTAAGCAATATCCCTGCTATTATCTTAACCCATGAGCTTTCTGATTCCTGTTCTTCCTGTTTTCTCCCCTGTCCTGCTGGTGGGGGTGCTGCAAGCAGCTGGGTGGAGGTTTGGCTGTTAGCCAAGGCTAACCCACCACAAGGTTGCTAAGTATGTTAAGAGAACACAACACTCCTAGTGTAGTATCTGAAAGTATTTTCCATGGTAAAAATTGAGAGTTACTTTCAAACTTGAAACTAGGCCCAAGTCCATCACGAGATTCTCAGATCTGATAAGCAGAAAAATGCCACTTAGTGCAAAAAGAGAAGTGAATATGAGATTGTGACTGATCTTAGGAAGTTTTGAGTTTGGTCATAAACTGTAACTACAGACAGATACTAAAGTATAGTAAAGTATGAATTAAATCCACTAACCTGCATCTTACACTACATAATACATGCCATTTTGTTGCTAAACCTGTATCACTAAAATCAATGAGAATCTTGTCACCAGTCTGACAGATATAAAGGATGATTGCCAGATTAGGATTTATGTGCCTGACTCTGAAAATGCTACCTATCCAGAATGATATTATATTCGGTAATAAATGAATCATAAAATTCAAAGCAAAGGGATAGAGGGACTGCACAGAGGCTAAATAAGAATCAATAAAACAGTCATGTTATTCTCAGGGTGGGTTATAGAGTCAGTCCCTTATACAATCATTCTCTGACAATCCAGTTTGTATTTGTCAGTCTTAATGTTAATTTCCTACAAATCACTTTGCCCTTTGGCAAAGAAGAAATTTCTCTATAAAGCTAATGATTTTTTTTTTTTAAAGAATCACTTATTTAAGCTTTTTTAAAAGCATCCCAATCCCCAAATTTGTGGTTTCACTTACATAGAAATCAAGGTAATCTATTTTGGTTTAGCTTCATCCATGCTTCACATTTTCATCCAGATAATATTCTTCAGTACTTTTAACTTACGGTGCATCTTTCATACTTAGAGAAGAAGAATAAAAGTGGCTGGGATTTGGGTTCAGTAAAAATCCTTAGAAAAGGGAGCTCTAGCATGGTTTGGGTTTTACAAAAGTTTCACTGCAATTTGTCTAAAAAGGGATCTTCCACACCTATGACTGCAGTTTCTACTGATAACACATACTAAATGATCAATTACACGTAATTTTGCCTGAACCAAGCTATTTGAAGCCTGTAATAATTCTAAATGTATTCCTTATAATTTTAAGCACTCTGATCTCCACATAATTGGTTTAAGAGCCTCATTCTGATCAAGGACTTTACACAAGTTGGTAATTCCATTTATTCAAGCACACAAAAAAATGATACTTGATTGAAATGGCATTTTGAAGATACAAAACTAAGAAGTTTTCTTTTTTTCCTTAATAATTTCACTGCTCTTCAAAGATTAAATTCACGTATCTTGACAATTATTCTTTCTTTTATTTTAAATGTACATACATTTCTCACAGAAAATATATCTGTATTGTTACATACTGATGTGCCTAACAATAGCATCTTTAAGATGTGACAGGGAATCCAGTACTGCAGTAGTGATGAGAGAATAATACTAATGGTAACAGGTACATAATTTAAAATGGAGAGTTCAGAAACTCTAACAGCTCTTTTCATCATTGTCTGGTTAAGAAACATTGCTATTACTAATAAAAAATTGTCTTTTTTCTCAATTTCAAAATATGATATATTTTCCAAGTTTTCAGTAATAACAATTTTTGAAATATTAATACTTACTAGTTTAAAATCATAACTATTCAGGTTGCTTTACCTCTGACTAGCTGATGAAGCCTACAGGAAGATAGCAAAGAAGACAGTGTAGCTGGTAATATACTTGCAGAAAGTTACAAGATTGTCATAAACAATATGGATGTTGCATAAGGAAAAGGATGGAGAGATGAAAAAAGAGGGAGTATGTATGTAAGTACATATTTTGTATACACATCTGTATGTTATATGAAAGGGTGTTAGAATTATGTAATAGATACGCTGAGATACATTGGAAGAAAAGTTTGTATGTATAGGTTACTGATGAAACAGAAGGGACATGCTGAGAAATTACTAGGAAATACAAATAAATTTATGCCCTGAACACTGGGTCTGAAAAGAGCTTTACCCACTTCCTGCAAATGAAGAATGGGTTCATTTAAGGCACTAAAGCATGGAGTTAAGTTTATTCAAATGTAATAATACAGCCCTTGCAGTTAAAATAATTTTTTAAAATTATGCTGAAGGGAATCCCAAGGGACCATCTAGCTATCCCAGTGCCCACAAGCAAAACCAGATATACCTTGTCACTCCTGGCAGATGTCAATCTAAATCTATTTTTAGACCACAGGGTCATCATCGGTAGAGTCTCTGTCAGTGGTGGGAACTCCACACTAATCTATGTCAGTGACTTTTACTAGTCTAACTTCAGAAGAGGTTTCCAATACCTGAAACAAGTTTTTCTTGTTGCAGTTTAAGCTTATAACTTCTTAGGGTGAATATTGTTCACCAAAAACATGAAGAACAAATTACTATCTTCTGCTGTTCAGCAGTCTCTTCTATATTATAAAGTATTGTAACCCCATTTGGTAGTTCCTCCCTGTGATATGTTTATTACCATATTTTTACCCAAATCTTTTAATCTTACACCATGGTTTTGAGACCCCTGATAACTTGCTCCATTACCCTGTTGATTCTTTCAAATCAGGCTACCTGTTTTTTCACCGTCAGTGTCTAGAGCACTAGAATACCTTGTTTATGCCTTCCCACTGTTGAACAGAGCAGAAAGATTACTTCACAAACAGAAATTATTTTGGTTTGATATGATTTGTTGTGTCAAATACATGCTGACCACTATGCATCTTTTTGGGATCTACCAGACACTTAGAAATAGTGTGCTGAATTACCCATCCCTGAATTTTCTAGAAGTTGAGAGTAGGACAACAGGAGTTTCATCTTCTGACCCTTTTTCAACCCACTCTTTTGAAAGTCCCTTTTTTAAAAAACCCTTTTAATTTGCTTCTTTACAGTAATGAGGTACCAACTTGTTCTCTACAGTTTCTCAAAAGCAACTGCTAATAATTCCGAGATCCTTTCAAACAATTTTGTAAATATTCAGTGGCAGAGTTCATAAGATTATTAAAACAATCACATTTTTACAAAAATTACAAAATGGAGTTGTTAGAGTTGTTACAAAGTCTAATCTAAGGCCTTTCTTTTTTGTCATTGTGGTGGTAGCTGAGCTAACCACCTACATGCCATTGACATTTGGTACATAGATTTTAAATGATTGTTTCTTCCATTTTTCTGCTTCCTACATTCTTCCTCCACAATGGGGCACTGACCTTTCTTTTACCCTCTTTATACTAATACATACTATGTTCATAATGATTTCTCATTAACCTTGATGTCTTTTCTAGCTGCATCTCAGCTTCCACTTGGCTTTTGGTACTTGTGTCTTGAACTGCTTTGAAATATTCATCTCTCATAATCTTCCTTGACTTTCATATTCTACTTCAGGCTGCTGCAGACTTCAAGATTTAATATATTTGGTCTTCTATGACTTTTCCTATTCTTCTGCTATTATTGCTATTTAATCCTTAATATTTTTTCCTGTGCAGTAAATGCTCCAAGGTGCTAATAGTTCTCATTCTTCATGAATATGATTAGGTTGCTAAACATCTGTGGACCTCTGCTGACACAACTACTGTGAAAAAGCCAGAAACCACAAACAAAGATCCAGAGAGCACAGGAGCTCAGGTGATCAGCATTAACCACACATCCATCTGTGCTTACTGACAGCTTATATACCCTTCAGAATAGGGCACTGATGAATGGGCTTGTCCAAGATCAGGGCAGAAGACCACCTCAAGACAGGTCTGAGCAAAGTCCTTACAAGCATAGAACTGAAAGAGAGAACATCTTACTGGAGTGACATCTTATCTAATCTTTCTGCCATTCCATATAGCCCCAACAACCACAACAGATGCAACAGAAGTTCACATAGATAAATCCTGGAACTCAAGCCTTCAAAAATAGGAGAATCTCATGGGGTTTGAGTTCTTCTTCATCCAAAACTTTTCAACGCAGAAGGATCTAGCCTTTCATATAATACAAGCTGCAGAACTTTAACTTCCACACAAACTTGAGCAGCTCATGTTTGACCCAGCCTATTCAAGACCTTGTCTACATATGAAATCTTAATTTTTCACTTTGACTACTGAATATTTTCAGTTGTTGTCATTGTCAAAGTTAAGGTTATATCCCTAGAAAAGCATAGAATGAAATTTTGTATTTCCTGATGTTCAAAAATACAAAACTCTCTTCATATCCAGTGAACAATTTGAACTGTATGTTAAAATTTAGAACACAATAACATGCAGCGTCTTGATGCCAAGGACAATCTTCTATGTCTGCATGTCAAATCTTTTAGATGCTGTTTATTCATTATAAACTGAAGAGTCTTCTCATCTGAGTTCTCAGTAGTTCTGTAAAAAATCAGAATCTTTTCCTACCCAGGAGTTTCATCTGGCAGATATCACAGCTTCCAGAAAAAGGCAAAAGGCAAACATCTCCCTGTGCCCTAGTCCCAGACACGCCCTTTCAAACAAACATTTTATGTAATAGATATTCTGTGGAAAAAAAACCAGTAATGACATCATAAAATGGATGGACCCTTTAACTGAAATCATGTTAAAGCAATGCCTGTTAAAACCTTTATGTGTTACTCACAATCTCCTTGAAAAAACACCTTCCTAGTTTATGCGTCTCTAGCTGTTTTATATGTGCCTTACAGAAGTACTCAGCTTCCGTGTCTGAGGATGGATTTTCAGACTTGACTCCATTTAAGCACCAAAAAATGTTGGGCAGCCAGTAGAGCTTTGTGTTGCATGGTGACCTGTTTTAACCATCTCACACCATAAAATCTCAATAGAAGCAATTCAGAAGTTGGGTAGGGCGTAGGTACCCTTTGTGAGCTTTGACTTCTCAATTCCTTTCTTACTAATAAGAGTATTGTGAGTTCATATTCCCTTATTAGCAGAGTGGACTCAACTGCCACTGTATTCCCCTGATTCTCTTCTGTTACTTATCATTCAAGACATACTTTGGAAATTCATATTTTTTGCTTTAGTGAACTCTGTCATTAGGAGTGTACATATTGCAAGCTATATGATGGTTTTGTTCAGTTGTGTGATTTTGTTCCTTCAGGTCCCAAGAGGAGAAAAACTTTACTTCACAATTTTCCATAATTAAGTATCCTAGAAGTTTAAGGAGTAGGTCAGCAGTTCTCTAATTCATACCCCCTACAGTTTGTTTTCCAAAGTATATGACTGGAGAAAGTCTTCCACACGTTTTTCATCCTCAGGCAAAAATAAGAAATAAGGATAAGCAAAGAGAGTTAGCCACTTCTGCTACTTTTACCCACTGAAAGTTTCCTGTTAGCCCAAATTTATTGGTCAGAAATAGAGAGGTACAATTTGAGTTATGCTCAGCAAAAGGTACTGTGGATGATACTGCAATGTGAAAAGTATATTGTTGCTGGGTGACCTTATTTCATTATGGATTTTCAGGTCTGAAATAAGTTATAAGAATCATTTTATAAATCCACTTGTATAAGTTATTTGAGCAAGTGTTTCCAGTACAAAGCTAGAGGATGAAGTGTGTAATGAAACTGTTTTTTACAAATCCCAACCCAGATAGTTACTGTGCAGGTTAGGTCTTCATTTTTTGAATAAGAATGAAAACAACGTAAAAAAACCACATGCTACATATCTGCAGAAAACTTTTTTTTATTTATTTTCTCTCTGAAACAAGCTCTCCTGTTTTTCCTTACTATGGAGCTTACCAGCATCTCTTCAGAAATGTCTTTTCATCATACAGTTTGAAAAATCCATGAATTATTCTAATCATTGCGGTTGATTAAACAGGTAGGGGTCCTTTTTGATTCTTCATTTACCACTTTCCTCCTTCCTGATAGTTCTGCACAGCTGGAGATTTTCAGCCCCATTGTAGCCTCCTCATCTTAGTAAAGATCTTTTGGTATGCTGATTATCTCCTTTCTAATATTTACTCTCCCTGACCAGAAACCATTGTCTGCTTTTACATCTTATTTTGAAGAGACAGGGTTCTTAAAATTCTTGAATGTCTCTCTTAACAATAGCTTTAGCCTATACATAATGTGTCAAGCAAGAAAATTATTTGATGACAAATAAAATTCTAACATTAAGACATTTTTCATTTTTTCAACATTCTACATGGCTCTGCTTTCTTTATGTCCAAAACTGAGTTTAGTTTTTTCTATTTTACCAAAATACTAATCAAAATGGCAAAGCTTACTCAAACAATTAAACCAATTTTTAATCAAATGTATCAAATAAAGAAATATTCTGCTTTATATCTGTTCATTTTTTAGGCTTTTTTGAAATCTCATTTATTGAGAAATGAATGCTTTCCTGTAAAATGTTTTATGCATGATATCCAAAGCACTGGATACAATACAACATATTTGGTTGTTATATGTTGGACACTGCTATCTATCAAGCTGTATCTTCTAAATATAACACATATTATGACACACTTCTAATGTATTCATTGACTTATTATCGAGACTGTTACAGAGGATTTCACAAAATCTAGAGAGTTCTAATAATGCCTAAAAATGTTCATAATAAAGTGTAATTTATGAAAAAAGTTTATGAAAAAAGTCACTGGGATTTGGGGAGTATCAGTATGAAGATTTATTGATACAACCATAATTAAAAGGAAATGATGACTTTGTTTAGTTATCGTGTTAGATTTTGGAGCAAAGTGTAAGCATTAAAGGAAACTGTATTACAACAGGAGAAGAATCTTACTCGCTTTTACAGTCACATTACAAACCACATCCATTCTTTTGCTCTGTTTCTATACCTACATAAGACATTTCAGAATTACATGGTTTTACTTTACTGGCATATTTTTCTTCTTCAAAACCACATCTTCTGTTGGAGCCAAGTCCATTTCTAATCAAATATGTAATTTGACAAGAGTACACATTTGTGCCCATTACATTAATTTGTTTTGGGCCTGTGGGCACTATTACACATGCTATATGTCTTACCTTGTTACCAAATCATTTAGAGGCAAGAGGAGACTACACAATTATGTACAATTTCTTTACAAATAACCTTGATATGCAGTCTAGGTCTCTGAAATGATCTTGGTGGGGGTTTTTTGTTTGTTTTTTATAAACTTGTTCTGTAATCATTAAGCTTCCTGTATAATTTAAAAGTAAATGAAATACATCTTAAATCTTGCAAAAAATAAGGTAGGATTTTTGTGATACAACTCAGAAGAGGCTCTGCACATTTCTATCCAATTTTGAAATATGAAAATATCAATTTGCTGCAGGACAAAACCTTTCAATGACACATTGCTTCACAGGCCCTCTTTATAGAAATTTCATTTATTAAAACCATCTATACCTTTCCCATCTTTCTGTCACTTGCTGTCTTTCAAAATGACTTCCTTCCAATTTATTTCCTTTTCTATGTTTTTCAGAATACAAATACCTAGTTTCTCTTTTACTTATTCTTTTCCATATTTTTCTTCTCTCCCTCATCCTCTTACCTTCTTCAGTTGACTGCTTTGGCTGTATTTTTAACTTAATAATTACATGGGGTCTATTTCAGAAGTGGAAAATTGATGTGGAACAAGACCACCACAACACAAACACCACTGCTGAGTACAGTTGGCCTTCCAGATTACCGGGGTTGATGAAGCTGTTGGGAATAGATTGGTACAAATTTATAAATTATTGCAACATCCAGCCAAATCTCTCTATACTGAGCTGGTCATTTTGAATTGGCAGCAGTGTTTCACAATTGGCAGCTTGTCTTAATCAGGACATCTAGGAACTAAATTAATATTTTGCTATATGATCATTCTTGTTACTATTTTAATTTTTTCAGCACCTTTGATACATCAAAAATCAGAAACAAGGTTCCAAAGCAAAAAAAAGATATAAAAATACAGAAAATATACTTAAGGAACTAAGGAAAGGAACTCCAGCTGCAGTTCCATGGTACTCCAGTTAGCAGATAATCCAGTTAAGCAGTTAAAATGTGTTTTTGCAAAATAATTTTTTCCTGTGGTATGCTAATTCTGCTTATACAGTGGGCATTTTCACATAGCAAAATGAATCACTTCATTCAACCAAATTGAAAGATTTAATTTTGTCAAAAAGTAACTGAACAGTAAGTTTCCAGGTTGGTCAGAATTATTTGGCTGCAATTTGTAGTTGCTGTATTTCAAAGACTAAGTTCCTCAGAGTCCCCATCTCTGTGGGCCAGATATGTGTCTAAACCTCAAAGGAGACCACGAATTGTAGAAGATGTAGTTTTGCCACAGAGCCTGGTCAGAGACCTGGAAATTTCTAACCATCTGGCTTCTTAGGTAGGCCATAGGAGAGAATAGGAACACAAAGTGTTGAGACAAAGAATTCATTTAGAGATACCAGTAGATGCAATTTGACAGACTGAAATTCTGAATATTCAGATTAAATTAAATTAAAATTAATGTTTCAATTCAGGGCAATCAAAACACTAAAATTAAAAGAAAAAGCCATTTTTAAAGTTTGGATTCTACAGAAGGTTTTAGGACATTGACTTTTCATCTAGATTTAACATGGAAGAAAATGTGAAAGGAATGAAATTTTTTTTATACATATTCAGGAGTCTGGAAAGCAGTTTATAAATCTGTTTGCAACTTGCATGCCCTTTACATAATGATGATTTTCCTTTAGGAAGATCTGTTTCAAAGGGCACAAGATACCACTGGGAGAATTACCATACATCCAATATCAAATCTAAATCCCTCTGAGGTGGCAGTTTTCCACACTCTTAGCAAACAATTTCTTCCTAACATAGACCCGTACTATACCAAATGGCTGTGCATCTAGAGGAAGCGGGGGGGGGGGGGGGGGGAGAAGACATTGCTCAGCCTGTTGTTTGCCCCTCCACACATGCTGATGAGCATAGGCCTTCAAAATTCTATAATTTATCCAGACTTTAATCCAGCTAGGTCTGACTAGATTAGTCAGGTCACAGGTTTAACAATTCTACTGAAGTTTTCTGGTCTTGAATGGGGATCACATGTTTTTCTACAGCATATTTTGGTATTCTATAGTGCCTCTACAAACAGCAGTTAAGGTGCTAGCATCAGGTTGATGGTAACCCACTGAGCTACGCTCTAGATTCAGCAGACATCATTTCCTCCAGAGACTCCTACAGAGCTCAACAGAAATGCAGAAGTTTGACCCAGTTGATGAAATGTCCTTCTTCCCTTTCTCTTTCTTCACAGGCGGCTAGGCTATATACTAGACCATAAGTTGACCTTCAATTAATAGCTCTTCAAAGACTCCTTGTTTGGATATTTTATTAGCTTAAAACACTAGGTATCCAAAGGTTTCCTAATTTATTAGAGTAAAATAATAGTATGTTAATACACAACATAGTACTTCCCATTTTTTAAGATTTTAAAGATCGTGATTTTTTTTCTATATCTATGTCACCATGATCAATTATTCTGATTTATCCTTTTATTATATTAACACACATCACACCGATCTTAACCATGCCAACCCATGAGTGTACAACAGCAAGTAATTCTGATCTGTCACTACTATGTGTTTTGGTATTTTGTTGGGGGTTTTTTGTTTGTTTTGGGGTTTGGGTTTTTTCCCCTCTACTTCAGGTCATCAAGATAAACACCAAGAATCTCAGACTTCCTTTAACCTTCAAACATTGTGCAAGCCACATAACTTCCCTATATCACAGATTAAAATCAATAACCTAGAGTGCTTCTTCCAAGCTCCAGCATGCATCTCAAGGAGACTGCTTGTGTTTCAGAGAAACCTCTTATACCCAGCATAGTCTCTCCAAGTACCAAAATAAGTTATCACTGAAATATAAGAGAGAAAGAAGGTTGGTCCTTCCAGGATTTTTTACTTGTTTGTACAAGCACAGCTCTGGACTCTATACAGGAATTTAATTTTCACGTGCCACTCTGATTCATACACTCAATAGCAAAAGGGAGAGTCAAGAACATAGGAGTTGATAATTGCTGGCATCTTTGGGAATCCAAACCACAAACTATCAACACCTTTGAAGGAGGGATTACATTGCATTCATTAAAGTATACAAATCCAGACAAATTCTAAGAAATCAATGTCCCAGTTTTTCCAAAATACTGCATACAATCCAGCCTCATGTTTATCATAGCCCTATCAAAGAATCACCTGTTCCTAATAACAGGGTCTCTCTCAGAGACTCAGAGTTACAGAAAAGGAACAGTTTTAGCCACACGATAGAAGACCTTTTAATCAAGAATGAGGAACATCCCCATTCTTCATCACTCCGTAACGTTTTATATTGCTGACCCCATATCAGAATCAGAATGCTGGGGTAACTCAATCCTTTTTTTGAGAGAGAGACTCACAAATAATTACATTTTCATCTAAAGTACTCCTAGAAGAGGGAGAGAATCATGCACCAAGAGAAGCTTGAAAACCAGCAGGGAGTGAATGACATGGAGCTTTCCGATTTTTGACATCAACCTGTAACTGTCTCAGTAGCATGAAAATTAGCTCCACGATTTTTGAATAGACATTATCTCTCAGACCAAAATGGAAGCTATGGTGATAGGTAATATTTTGACGGACATGGCACAGACATTTTTGTACAGAACTTGTGTGTATGAAATTTTCATCTTGATGCCTCCTCTCAGAAATTGTTCTGAAAATGGTGCATAGAATCAGAACGACAGAAGCAAATTATATCTTCCACACAGAACATTAAATGAATAGACTGCATTGATCAATATATACCAGGTCACATTATGTATGCCAGAAGTCTGCACTAATCACTGAAGACTTGAAATTATGTTTGAATCTGATTATCCCTGATCCTAGGCCATGTACGCAGAGAATATAAAAAGACAGGCAGTTATAAAGTATGCAATTAATGCTTTTCTCTTAATAATAAACTTGGTATTTAAAATATAACTGTCCCTTCCATAACTTGTTCACTGTGTTTTTCCCAACCTGAAAAAGCATGTGTACATATTGATTAAAGTGTTCATTGTTCTAATCCTTTATTATTTTTTGGAGTGAGTTTTTTTTAAGAGGTTATAGCAAACTAAAATGTAAAGTAAATACTGAAATCTATGAGGTTTGAGTAATAATATTGTTTTCATGTTTTATAGTGCCACTTTTTTTTTTTGAATGGCAGATCTTTCCCTTTTTCATTTCTCCATTTCTCTGATCCTGTTAAGATCTACTCACAGACTGCTTTATGCAGCTGGAAATGAAGTTGTTTCGTCCTATATACAACGCCAATGTACTTGCAGGGAATCAAATACACACTTGGGTTAAAGGTCTGAAGAATACTAACAGTTAACAGTTTACATACACTGAACATTTGGAAAGCTTTTATCTTTTATTCCTTTGAGTCAAAGAGTATTAAATTATAAATTTCTTCAAAATCATATGGGTAATGAATAGGGAAGTATTAACTAATGTTAAGTTAATGATTACAAACTGACAATGAAGATTAAGAACATGAAAGTCTTATGAGAGTATCTTTGAGTTCTAAGCAGGAATAAGATCTTTAATAGTAATCTTCATGAACTGACACAAATCAAGGAGAATACATTAAACATCCCAGTTCTTCAAGACACAGTCATGTTTTTAAAGTAGAAACCAATGTTTCTAGACTAATTTTTTATTTGAATTTAGTCAAAAATTCACAAATTGAAGGAATGTGACAAAAGGTTAATTGCCAACATATTCTTACCTTTTAGCATTTACTTTTAGAAACATAGAAAACTCTTTAAATAGACCCATGTGCATGTTCCTAACATCTCACCGAGAAAAACCTATTTATAGGAATGTACTGTTTGTGCCTTTTTCTTAATGTATATAGGAGAGGAGTGCCCCCTAGTGATAACTGAAAATCACATTTATTTTTTTGAACATCAGTCAAAATGTGTTTTAGAGATGCAAGCTGACTTATTACAATTCTTGTACTTACACATAGTCCTAGCAATATTTTTTCCATTCCTTATTTTATTTTTAAGTTAAAACATTTTATTTCCTTTTTTATTTAGTTAAAATGGATATTACTTGACAATGGGAGGGTTTCTGTTTGTCCCTTATGCTGTAACTAGTTATACCTATAAAAATTCTTGATCCTGGAAACTTTGCTTGCGGATACTAGAACTCATGCCTTTCAGTTATCCTAAGCTTTTCTGGCACCCCAGTGTGATTGAATATGTGTTTTAGGACTGCTGTTCTTTGAGAAGCTAATGCAAGAATGTCAGTAAGAGCCATACACCCTTATGATTCTTATAGTGACTAGCATTTTAATGTCAACAGAAGTTATTTGTGTAGATCTGTTTTTAGAATCATTTGTACTTCCTCTCAGGATGTAATTTCCCTGCTACAGCACTGCAGTGAGAAGGCAAGTAGTGCTAGCGCATTGCACTAACACTATGGTAGATACACAAGTCCCATAGCCTTCCTTGCAAATGCATGCTCCCTTAGAAGACAACAGAAGCTGGAATTAAAGTACCATGACACAAGCAGCTTATCTTATTCTTAGGGTGCTTGAAAAGCATCTGCAATTGTTCCATGAATACCAAGGAAACCTGACAATTTTTCAAAGTGTAAGCCTGTCACAAATTAATAGATCTATGTACGTGTGTGTAGTAAACCAGATTATTTGGCAAGGGGAAGGCCGCCTCTTGATAATGGAGAAAATGTGGGTCATAACCAGACACTACTGATGATGATGTTGTCAATTTCGTGCAAAATGGCTGAACATTTTTTACTACTATTTCCTACAGATAATATTTTGTGCAAAAGATTTAAGCAAAACCAAATTCATTGTTCAACAAATCCACTTTCAGGAAAACAAAAGGAAAATTCAGGTACAGGTCATAACTCTGATATAGCAAAGGAGGCAAGATAAAAAGAAATGCTTCCTGGAGAAAATAGCCCAGCCCAAAGATGTAATAAGAAGTGCAACAGGATAGTATGTCATTTTCAGGCAGCAAACACAAATGCTGCAAAAATACCCACAAAACCTCCACTTCTGTGGAAATGTTTACACTAAGCTGCCTAGGAAGTATATTTCAAAGCAGCAAAGCCATCCACCCAAGCCAAGCCAACAGTCATATCACTATCTTTCCCACTTAGAAAACAGTGCTAAAGTTCAGATATAGTAAGAGGTTAAGCAGAAAGCTCGCACTCAACTTTAAAATACAAAATTTAATTAGGACTACATAGTGGTTTAGTAGCTGAAATGATATAGAAACCATGCATGTTGTTTGTAAAACAGAGATCAGAACACTGTTAGCTACACAGGATCTACCTTTGAGAGAAGAGTGAGAGCGAAGAGCAGCCTTGGAGGACCATGGGATTGGGGGGCGAAGGCCTAGATGGTATGGGATAAGATCATAACAAGAAAAGGAACTATGACTCCTTGGATTTGAGTGCCCCAAATTCTCCAAGTGAAGTGTTTCTACTCCACAATGAGCTAGGTGAAGGTATGAGAAGCACAGGAGTATCCACCCATCTGCTGACAGAATTTCTCTTGAGGAGGACATTTTTAACAAGAAGATAAATCAAATATATCGTCTAGATCAGTGCGTACTGTTGTTACCTGTTTACTGGCAGAATTCCCTGGTGTAGACATGGTTGTAAAAAGAGAGTTTTTAGAACCTGGGGGATATTTCCAGATTCCTGTTTGGTTTTCCCTGGCTGAAGGATGTAGATTTTGACAGTGATAATAGCAAGCTTGTATGTACTATGTTCTGTTATACTGCATGTGAGGGGTTTTTTAAAAAACTATAGACTTTATATCACAAGAAGCAGTTAGTATAACATAGATTTTGCTTAAATGTGAAATGGCAGTCTAAAGCACTTTCTATTCATTCTCCTTGTATTAGCACTTTACTCTGTCCTTCAAGCTGCCAGAATAGTATGAGACTTTTAAAAGTGTATCTTAATGGCAGAAAGAATCCTACTTGTCCATCAGTTTCCTTACACTGGATAAAGTCATACCTCTTCCAACTATTCAGTGACCTTAGGATCAGGACACACTTTCCCCAAGTGCCATTGGACAGTAGTACAGTGTAAAAAGAGGCAGTATGTCCTTCCCCTGACCCCATTCTTTGCCTCAAGAATACCATGCTTCACAGAGTCTCTAAGATTGTAATAAAACATTCAAGAAGTTTGAATGGTCCTTGAGAAACAACTCTTCCTTCAAAGCATTCACAAAATGCAAAACTTTTACTATGAATATGCAATTTATTTTTGCTACATAAAGTATTCTAAATTTTGCCTTTGGAGACATATATAACATTTTCAAGAAGCTCCACTAAATTGTTTATAAAATAGACTCTGATTTTACAAACACAATACTATTTTTGAAGTATGTATTTTTAACCCTGTATGTTTTTCTCTCTTGCCAGTAAAAACACCACCAAACAACCCAGACACCAAGCCAAAACACCAAACCCAAGAGTTCAAATGGGCAATACTAAATTTAGCTTCTGCATATTCTGGATGCTGTGTTAAGCACATAAATAACAAGACCCATCCCACCAAAACACAATACAGCTACTGGAAACAGTCCATAACAGACTGAGCTTATCTTGTAGAAAGCCACTTGTAATGCAATCAGATTGAGTGGACCTGCGTTTCTGCACTGAGGCACAGCAAAGTGTTGGCCTCTTGTTGACCTTCTGTCCGGAGCTATTGGTCTCAACCAACTTCTGGAGAGTGGGAAAAAAAAAAAAAACAACATCAGCAGCACTAAGCTGATTTTTGTCTCCCAGAGGGGCTGTGCTATACATACTCCTTTCTGTTCCCTCAATGCCTTCAGTGTCCCACCTAATGCAGTCTTCACTGACTGAACTTTATGAACATTCCTTGCAAATGAACATCAACAAAACTATGCAGGGCATAATTGTTTGTGAGCAATAAGACCCTATCTCAGTCAGTATTCTTGAAGATAAAGTAGGTGAATTAAGGATTTTTACAGAAATATTATTAAAGTGTGTTTGTGCCAAAGTACCAGATCTCCAATACTTTCCGCTAACCAAGACTTATGGTTTAACTGGTGGTTCCAAATTTGACCTAGCAGAACTGAAAAGCAGAAAGTCTCCAGAAGTACTCATCCACTGCAAGAGCATTTAGCCTTCTTTCCAGTAGCCTTCCTGTAACATCAATTTCAGCACCCAAAGACTTGGCCTTCAGTAGTTTCTTGCCCCCAGCTGTCAAATAAGGTGTGCCACATCAAGATTGTAAAAAAGGGGAAAAAATATATCTTGCAAAATAATGTCAACTTAGAGAAAGGCTACACTATTTTATTTTTAATGATTACTCATAATTTCATCTTTTGTCATTCTCTCTCTGCTATTGGCTTGCTTACTTTTTCCTTCCTCCAAGAAACTCTCATTTTAAGATGAAGGAATTCCAATTCTACCATCCAATTAAGGAGGAGCGATCTTTCCTTTCATAGACAGTCCCATGCACATCATTGCTTGAGACAATGGAGTCATCTGTAAGGCAAGTACAATGTAAGTTATCTTCTTTAAGAGGCAGCGGGGTGGAGATGGAAGAAGGGAAGTCTGAAAGTTATCAGCAGAAATAAGACATCTGATTCTTTTTCTTACTGTAACTGGAAAAAATTTACTTAGTCAAATTGTGAGAGAGATTGAAAGAGCATTAAAGTCTACAATGACTATTATTTAAATTTAATAACAATTTTCATTATTTGTGTTTTTCTGTACAGTGTTTGGAAATGGCTTAAGGCTAGTATAAACATGGTTAACCAATTTGATTTCCTAGTTTGGTTAAATTTCCTCCTTCAATGTCAGTATGTCATATTTCAAAACATATTGTTAATATAGATGTCACAACATGTAAACTTATTCCATACTCAAAGTATGGATTTAGATGTTTCAAATTTATAACTTACTATGAAATCAATAATGTACATACAAAATATGCATATTATTAAAAAGGTGCTCAGGTTTTCCGGCTAACAGCAATGCTACTAAAATCCATGCTGCATGCTTTTCCCTGTCAAAATAGACTTTAAAAAAAATTGTTTTGAGCATAAAAACAGTGGGATCTTACAACATAGAAATTAATTTTTCATTTTTTTCATAACACCATAACACTTCTTAATCTTTTTTTAATCTGGTATTTGCATATCTGTTTCACAGAGAATTTTATCACATCAGGTAGAACTAAAAGAAGTCTAACTTAGAGTTGAAAACTACGTATATGTTTTCTTATCCACACACTGGTAAACACAATGTATGGTAAAAGCTGGAAAACATAATTACGTGGTTTGGCCGTTTGTCCAACCTGTTGTATGATTAAAGGACACTTCATGAGCACTGCTAGGTCAGTTACACTCTTCAGGGGTTTTTTTGTTCCACTTCTAGTGGGATGTTTATGTGAGCAGTTACTTTTATAAGAACAGCAGCTAGAAAACTCAAGAGTTCATTTCCACGGTAACAACCACCTTTTCACTGGAAATACCAGTTAGTTTGAAAAGTCACATATATCTATTTTCTCCTTCAGCAATTTTCCACATACATGTAATTAAGATGGAGGTATGAAAGCACATAATGTTGTTTTATTAGAATCAATATAAGGTGGTATTACAGTGGTATGGAATTAATATACAATGATATTTTGAAAGACAATTGGTAGGCAAGAGTGGCAGTAATTTAAATCTAAATCCTATTACTAAGGCTATTTAATTTCTGCCTGAATAAGATAATTATTACTAAAGGATGCTTTCATGGCAATAGTCTTTTTGTGATTATTTCTTCTGGAAAGACAAGTTCATTACCCTATTTAGTGCTGGAAAAATGAATCAAATATTTCTCCAATTATTGGGCATATATTGATGGATAATTCATGCACAAACTATCAGAATAGTATATTTTATTTGCTCTTTTCTTTAGTTTCTTTAGAATCTAGGGTTTAAAATTAAAAATCCCTTATAAAATACTTACAAAGACTATATTAATCTCCATATGTGTATCAACCCTGGTGCAAGGCTCCTGTTTTTAATAGAACAGTCTTATTTTTTCTTCTATGCCATATTTTCTTATTAGCCACAGTATTTCACTTCCTTCTCTATACTTTTATTTGAAGTTTTACACAGGCAGGAGCTGGCAGTGGGCAACACAACATCCCTTCCTGGACAGGCAGACCAAATGAAGCTAAGTCATGAGTTTCAGTTCTCTATCCACTGCATACACATCTCTCCTGTTCAGGTTACCACTTTCCATTGTGACTTTAGCGGGCATCATTTGGAAGCTAATTAACTGCCAGTTAAAGGATATTCATTCAAGGCAGTTTGTTCAGCTGATTCTTTAAGTTACATTCATTCCATTTAATTTGTGTTTTGCTATTTAAGTCTTGCAATTTTTCAGTATTCTTACAATACGTTGTCAAGCAACCTCCTGCACTTAATATACTTTGTAAATCCTATAATTTTTAAAAGTACACTTGTGAAAAGCAAAACAGTTTTAGTTTTCAATATGTTTTTACACTATTTTTTTGGTAGAAACTGTTTAATGTTAACAAATTTTAATTTAAAAATTGTAGGAAAAATATCAGTTTCTAAATGACAGTCTTTTCCACTGACTTCAATCATCTCTGGCTATGACCTTGCATTCCTATAAAAGATATTTGTAAAACTACTAGAGTCAGTTCCAAAGTGAAATGTTTATTTAGCATTAATTTCACCTGTACTTTTTTGTAAGATATATGTCTTCTGATACTCCATATGTATACATAATAAAAGGGACTTATGAAAGTTTGTGAAAGCCAAAATACAAATTATATCAACTCAAAAGAGATTATGAAGGAGAAAGGACATAATCCAGAGTTAAAACTTATTTCAGTCAATTAAATGACAGAAACACAATTAGAATGTTAAAAAAACCAACCACCACTCCAAGACCAACTGAAAGGACTCCAAGCAGTCACAAGAACTACTATGATAAAATGAGTACTTTGTCAGTCTTAAAGTGTGATTTATTAGCCAAACTGAATCTATAAAATACTATGCAAGAGAATCACCAAACAGAAAATGCATCAATCAGAATTCAAAAAGAAATAAACAGAAGTTTAATCAATATTTTTTTCTCTGCAATAGGCTCCTTGAAAAAAGTTTATTGCATGTTGAGTATTTGAAGTACCTAATGAAACATTCAGAATGTGCACAACACGAAAGGAGGTAGCCTTCCCCACAACAAAATAAAATTGGAGAGAGAAGTGAAAATATTTGTGTAAATGAACTCTTAAGATGAAAAATGGGACAGCTACATAAAGCACCACTTTGGAGAGAATCAGAATATTCTGAGAAAGTTAAAAAAATCTTCAGCATATTGTCTCAGTGAGAGCATACTCTCTCAGATTTTTTCCTCCAAGTTGTGGGGGATATAGGTCAAATTTTAATTCCTGCTGCTAGTTGAATGTTTCATTTTATTGTTATGCAGGTTGTAATGATATCCCACATCGAATCAATTCTAGCGTTACTCTATGTCATATTTCTTTCTGCAGCTGAATGGCCATTAGCTCAACTCAAAATGGATTTTTCAGAGCAGAGGCTATGTATGGCGAACAACAAATACTGTTATCTGATGCACAACTGGAAAACTCATTTTAAGATAGTTCCTGGAATACCTGGTGAGTAGGTTATAGTCCCTGAAAGTCTGAAAGAGAAAGTATGTGGAATTTTTCACCAAGGCAAACAAACATTAAGTTTAGCCAAACAGAGCAAACTAGCAGTTAGATCAGTAAATCACTCTGAATTGGTCCACTCAAGACATGGAGGCAGGCTGGATCCAAAGCAATTTACTTTCCTTCCGGGAACTAGAAGGCAGCTAGGGAAATAACTATGATTTGCAGAGTAAATAGTCCCATCTTTCTCCATTCATAATAGAATTTAAGCTAACAATTTGATCCTAAAGGTTTTGTTTCATAAATAGCTGTGAAATGATGTTCTACACAGAGATGTTTATCACAAGGTTTGGAAATACAGTACTGAAAAGAGATATTGTGTGGCACTTTCCAATATGGACAGTTACCTGGCTATTTACACCATCTCTTTATAAGCTATGATATTCTGACTTTATTTGATTTCTCCTTTTTTACAGCTTATTTTTCTTTGCCTTAGTTCCTTTCTTACAACAGAGCAATAAGATAATAGTGCACAGAGTGTTTAATATGATTTTATCTTTTATTTACTACTTCTCTTTTTACTTTGTCTTGCTCTACTTGTGACTTCTTTTCATTTCTTTCAGTTAAAAAATAAGAAACCCTCCCAAGAGGGTAAAAGGCAACATTTGACTCACAATTCTAATTTCCATACACTACTGTAAATCTAAGCAGAAGTGACTCCAGCTGAATCAGTGAACCTACACATGCTTTAGACTGATCTGTTTGAAAGATAAATCACATCTACTGTTCCATCTCATTCTGGCTCTAGCTCTCCATTTTTAGGGCCTGAAATTATCAGATTCCTCTCTTAGCCCATGACCTAACAGCATCTAACACACAGCACTGATGATGAAGGTCTGCAATAATAATTTACCCAGTTAATATCCATGCTTTAAGCCAGTAACACATCTTTTTCTTACAAATCTTCAATGGAAGGCTACACTGATGGGAGGCGGTTACTTTCAGGAAAAATCTATATTTAATATGGTGAAATTAAACTTCTAAATGACTATTCATAAGCTCAAGAATAGCCAGTTAGATACAGCTGAACATTTAATGTTCCTCCCTGACATAACAATTATCTATAAAAATGCTACAGCAGTGACCTCGCTTGTGAAAGCTAATGTATTCTGTATTTTTGAAAGTTCTTAAGACACTGATATTTCTAAAACTAAATTCATATAGTTTTTATCTGAAGTCTCTAACAGCCATTCACTAACTTTATTAGGCAGTATACAAATGTATACAATGTATACAAATGAAATTGTCCTGAATTTCATGTTATATGCACACCAGTGAATCAGGACTGGAAGTGAAAAATCTAAAATTCAAAGTGAAAAAAATCATAACACTCATAAGGCTTATGCAGTTTGTTCTATGCTTTTGACTGGGACATTAGTTTCACAGCCTTTATCATTTAGTGTAATTTTTTGTCATTTTTTTAATGGTCTTTCCCTGTTTGAAAAGAGAATTCATATTCCTCATTTATTTAACAATTGAAGCACTTTTTTTTTTTTTTTTTTTTAAATGATGAGCATGTCTGGAAGCAAGCACGACTATAGGAACCACAGGCAGACCTGACATATCAGCAAAGCAGCACAGGTCCTTCAAACACCAGGAACTGTTCCTGTGATGTGCTGATATTTCCCTGTTCTGGTGTCTGATCTGATTCTCTGGTTGTTTGGTGTTTTCCTCCTCTCTCCATGGCAAAATTGGCTTTTTCTCTTCTCGGCTGGTTTCTATGACTAACTGATGTTAACTGAGCCTTTGAGCAGAAGAAAGTGTGTGTAAGACATCAACAATCCTATTTAGTCTTCTACTCCAAGTGAGTCAGATCATTTCTCACTATTGTGCATGTTAGAAGGAGATAAAGGGACTCATGGATGATATGGAGACAAGATACAGAAGTTTTTACTGTTAGATGCTTCTGGAAGCGACGAGGAAATCAGAGAAAAGAGGAAGAGGTTTAAAGTCATGTATAAGTGAATGATTCCTGAGTAAATGCCATACATTTAATTAAAAGATTATTTAAAGGGAAAAAATGAGTGTGTTACCCATTAGACTATGTCATCATTAGGAAAAATATCCAATTTGAAACCCAAAGCCTGTGGCTTAACTAGCCTCACTGACAACACAGAAGGAAGCCTTTTCTTTTCTTCTGTGCATCTAGAAGAAACTGCGAAGAACAAGAAGGATCCATATGGACCTACAAAAAATACCTGCTAGATCACAGTTGTTACAATGATGTTATCACCTGGTGTACCGGCCCCTTGTAGTGATCACCATCAGAATGATGTCAAAATGATAGTCCCGACTGTTCTGATTCCCTTTGTTGGAAAGGAAGACACCTAAGGAATTTGTGTGCAGCCAATAACAATTGGTAGCTTTTAAAATAAAAGGGTTTATGTATTCCCAGGCAAACATCAGGCTGTGTGGGGGGGTGTATATGTATGTACTCAATGCTAAAGGCAGAAATCTAGTGGTGCCATTTCAGAGAAATATCCGATTCCCAATAAATACTAATCAACTGCTGAAAAAACAAGTTGTTAAAGAAGAAAAAAAAAAAAAAAAAGATGAGCAGGAAGTCCATTCTGAAAATGTAATTCTAAATTTTAACTTATGCCTTTCTCAGACAGTTATCATGCTGTGGGAGAGTAATGCTGAAAAAAAATTTTTAGTCGCCTGCAACAAAGGTTTAAAGCAGCACAGTTTGAGCACAGAAATACGCTTTACAGAGTAGAGCATACTGTATTAGTATGGTCTGAGAAGTTTCAGAGATATTAAATCCAGACCAACAGATCATCTGAAAATAGAAATTGTTCACAATACTTCCTTGTATTTGAGTCATTTAATTTTTTGTATTTGCTTTAGCAAGACTGTTGTGGAGCAAAGAGATTGCAGATGAGGAAGAGAACGCCACACAATTGCACTGATTTTGGACTGTTTAGAGACAAATGAAATAAATCCATAAACCTATGAGTTTTCCATCAATTTGAGAGAATTTCTTAGAAGTGGCATGATGGCTGTGGTAACAAATGGAAACTGAAAAAACTAGCACATTTAAGGATGTGCTCAGAATAGACAGGTAACACATTCCTGTTCAAGTTCTTTGAAGACGTAACTGTTAAGAAAAATAGGAGTTTGAAATATTCAGATAGCCTTTCACCACATCCTTCTACATCAGAGGGAAAAAATAGTTGAAGTAGAGTCACTGTGAGTAATATGTGACAGTCTTTGGGAAGAAAGATGAGCCAAAGTTGCAAAGGTGAATTTCTGGCAGTTCCACGCTTACAGTTGAACCGTGAAATATTTCTATACTTACCCAAGCACAAACCAAGCTTTTTTTTTTTTTTTAATCTTACATGTATGTTAGGATCAAAATATAACATTAAGTTTGTTAAAGAGTTATTAACCCCTCGAAATAGCTGAACTGGTAGACAGCGATCTTGTTGCCCTGTGTCCTGAAGAGGTATGTCATTAGATGATATCCCATTAGCAAATGGCCTATGAGAACAGGACAACTCACGTAATTTGTCACCAGGACATTGGCCTTGCTTGTCCTGGGTCAATGCAAACCTAAAAGCTCTGCTTTTCTATTCAAATCCAATTAATTTTTCACATGGTTCTGATACCAAAGCTTTTCACAGCTCTACTCAAAAGATCCTGTTCAGAGTCAGTATCTGATATTGCTAGCCACTTATCATAACATGATAGTGTTGTAATGTTGTGCACTGCTTTTGTCACTCTGTTGAGGTAGGTGGCTCATCCTGCTATTTAATACTTAGAAGGCACTGATGCATTTGTCTAATTAAAATTGCATATGGCTCTCCTTCATCTAGGTTTATATTATCTGCAAAGATTTTATCCCAGAAGTTGCCATAAAATTTGCTTTATCTTGCTTGCAGTTTTCCATCACTAAAAGGAAAGGTTCTGAACCATAATCCTCAAATACGAGTTTTCCCTCATTTCCTCAAGGGTTTTGTTTGTTATTTAATTTTCCAATTATTTTAAAATTTATTTTAAAATTCTTTAATCATTTACCTGATAAGCGGTTATTCTACCCAAATGATTTTTTAATTTTTTCTTCTTTGATTTATTTTTACATAGTTAGAGAGTGATTCGGTGTTTACTACATGAATTAATTACACAGATTAAGAGATTCTTCTCTTATTGGTGATGATCAGGCATTCAAGGACAGGTGAAAGTCTTAATACTAGATTGGATTGCATTGGATTAGATTCAGTTCTGAATTCCTAAATTGTACAAGGATATTTGGACCTCTGGTTTTATTCTAAACATTTGTACTTTAAAGACATGAAAAGTTATCTATTAGATAATGCAGGTAAAGTTTCTTTGACTAATATCCACCATCTCCCAAACGCTGGAGGAAAAATGAGTTCGTACCAGTCTCCTTTATCTGCATGCATACACACACACACCAACTATTGACCTTACTTCCACATCTTTTACATGCTTAAAATGCTCATCTTGCTTTTTTTCCCCACTTTCTCTGAAGGAGGAGCTTAATACCTTTATTCCATGGAGGGGAAAAAAAATTAATATCTATTTTTATTTGTCAGATAAGTTAAAGAAACTCTATTGACCCTTATACACAAAAATAACTAGGTTCAAGTCTCCTTGCTTTTCCAGCTTCCATATGCTAATCATCATGTCAAGCACTGCACTCCTCTTACCTACTTCAATTCCTTGGGAAGCAGTTCACACATCATTCACTCCATTTAGCGATATGTTATTCTCCAGAGAAAGACCCCTGCTCATTTAATCCAGTCCACCTACTAAAGAGGCTGGGAAACACTGTAGAACCCTTGTGAAGGTTATATAGTGGAAAGACCTACTGTTTAATGCAACACAATATCCTGAAGTACTAAGGCAACTAAAAGGTAATAGGTAGAAGGAATATAAATGCATGGAGAAGACATGAAGCTCTCCCTTCCTGCAGGCATTAAGAATGGAAAAAGACAGTCTTTCACTTTGTATTGCTGAATTTGGAAGATGTGGTTCTAAATGAGCTGCTCTTGCTTCCTGTTGCTTTACGTAATAGATGGGGAAATTTTAATGAACTTACTGATGATGTCCTAAATTTATTTAGTCTCCTAGTGATCCAGCTGAATTTATTTCCAAACTGTCGAGATAGTTTCAAAATAAATTTTGATACCTCTCTAAGCTCTGGCAGTATTTGACGAGTTCTTATTTGCTCTCCCAAAGCAGCTGGGAAAGAAGTAGGACAGCAACCTTTCCCCCATCTGGGTAGGGAAAGAGAAATTTCTAATCAAAATGCTTTCATTTATGTATTTCTTCTTCTTTATTACCTGTAGCATCTGAGTAGAATTAAGTGCAACCACTTAAAAAGAGAGTGGTTCAGGGAACAAATGATGCATTCAGAAATCATCATAGTCTTCTACATAGTCTTCTCAAGTTCTTTTCTCTCAGAAACTGTTATTATGCCCTTGGTATCTACACCCAACATGGTGGCAGATGAACACTGCCAACAGTGTGGGAGCATCAGATGCATCACTTGCAGCTATTTCATGAGTCACCAACACTAGTAAAATGATGAAGGAAAAAAAATAATAATCACGTTGCCTTTCAAACTTAAAGCAAAAGTTACTGGTAGCTCAAATGCTGAATATAATTATGAGAAAAGATCAGAGAGCAATATGGACATCTCTTTGCAAAACAGGATCTTAAAGATAAAGCAAAAACAATTTCTTAAGAACCCAAAGAATAATAAAATGGAAGAAGTTTAGTCTTTCTACCCTCTTCCTATGCACTTTTGCAGGACCAAAGGAGGTTTCACTTTGACTTCACTGAAAACTACATTCTAATATAAATTCTGTAACATTGTGAAATGTATTAGTGATAAATCAGATTGCCTATAGTGTACAGGGGTACTGTTCTTTAAGTATATGTTCCTCAAATCCAATAGCAAATCTGGCTCCATATACATATATTAAAAGAAATTATTAGAACATATTTTCTCTTATTCCAGATATTTCTAATCCTAAATCTGTAGCAGACTTGTTTTATGAATCACCTTACTAATATGCCACAGGAACCCACAGAGAGCAAAATTACAGAGCTGTCAAACTCTTCTCATGATTAGTACTCTTACAGAGCTCTAAACTCTTAGATTACATCTCCAGAGGTCTTGCTACATGAAGTTTCAGCATAAATATCTGGTTTCTTCAATATTTTTTTCCCAATTCTTTAGGGGTATTTTATCACATCAGCTTTAATTCACTGTATACTGCTCAAGACCTTCTCTCTGAAGGAGGAAACTTTCTCTGTTCTTAGAAATGTGCCCCTGAAATATAAACCAGGGTGGGTTACTATGGTCATACTAACATTTAAATACACCAGTCAGCAGAACTGTTTTCATGTATAACTGCTCACATTTCATATCTGAAAATAAAAATGAAAGGATTAAAAAAAATCTCATTCTGCATGTTCTGTGTTATTATAGTGTTAAACAAAACCTAAAGCTTATAGCAGAGTTTGGTAAGACTTAACCTGCAAGCCATTTTTTTTTTCTTTTCCACATTAAAAGGTGTTGAGTATAAAGAATCTCCTGCCATGATTGTTACATCACACTGTTGATAGAGATTTCTTTGCTCAGCAAGGAAATCTCCATCAGGCTTGATGAAAAGTACGTAGTCGTTATTCTGAACTGCATTTATCATCATCTTCATTTTAAACTTCCTGTTTTTCCTTGCCATGGCCTGTTTTCTTTAAAGCCACCTGTTGCTGCTCATTTCCTCACTCTGCTGCAGAGCATCGTTTCTAGGCAGGGAACATCACAGTTCTAAAAACCTCAAGAGACTGTTGAATCACTAAGCTTTCTCTTCTGCAGGGCAAAATCCTGAAATCAGTATGTATAAAGCAAAGCAGGATGAGTCTCTTCTCAGTTCCAGGGCACATGTACTACCCCTATTATACAATGACCAAATTCAAGGAGATCATTCCAGGGCAAAACAACGTATTAATTTTCTTTATATTTCTGAGAGGAACACTATGACAAACAACTTATTGACTCTTCTATATTTAATTTGGATTGTACAATGAGAGTATTGCTTTGCAAAACATTGAGAAAAAACAAACCAAAACAAAAAAAAAGCAGAGTGCAAACCCTCATCCTGACTGTATTCTTGCAAAGACTGGATATGTCCCTGAGTAATGAATTTACATTTACACATTCTTCCTCTACTACATGTAGGTTTTAGACATATCAAGTGAATCAGCCTCTCACTGTCACTAACCAAGATGCCTCCAGTAAACAGGGATACCACAGGATATCAAAGATACCACCAGAGGAGGATGGATCACAAAGATGTTCACTGGGAGGAGCTGGCATGCAAGTTAAGGCTCAGAGCTAAGCTGCTGTGTCCAACCCTAGCCTGGACTCTAGCTAGGCTTTCTGTACAGTAACCAAGCACTGGAGCTCTCTGCACTTCCCTCCAGCCAAGCTCACACATCTGAAGTATGTGTCTGAAGGTCTAGCTTCATACAATTTATCAGTTTCCCCAAGCAACGTACTAAGAACACATCTTGGTTGGTATGAAAATGCCAATTAAAAATGTGAATAAGAAAAAATCTTGTGTTGATAATTTTTTCATTGATTAGCTATTTTTACTGGTTGATTGGTTTTGTTGGGTTTGTGATTTGGGTTGGGGTTTTTTTGTTGGTTTGTTTGCTTTTAGAGCAATGGGCTGATACTGTTAAAAAGTAATTTGATTGTTGTTATTGTAAATAAGAATGTAAAATTATCGTGGTTTTTAGTATACAAGATCTAGCCCAGAGTTACACTAATGACAGAACTGAATCTCACCCTCCACAGCTGAAAGGTTCTTTTATATGCTACATTACACTTTCTCCCAGCAGCATTGCCAGAAAAATCTTCAAATAGTTCCTAACTAAATCAAATTAAGTATATTATGCAACAGTTAACTATCATCACTTTTTTTCCAACTTCTCATATGGTGTTTTTATTGTTCAAGTCTCAGGTACATTTCCATCGGCAGAGAACACCAAGACTTTTTAAAAGCTTTGCATATAATTGCCCTCCTATACCATTCTGCATGCTTTGCCTAAACGGTGTAATATTTTTTCCCTGATCTACTCTAAACCCCACGAAATGAAAGAAATTGTAAAACACGACTTCCCATATGAATTATCACATTTCTTGTGATTAAATTTTCGGTAGTTATAATGTTATCTGTTTCTTTTGACAAGTACAATTATTGTTGGCATGAGCACCCAAATTGTATTTCATTTTCTGAAGCAGCAGCTCATTACGATCGGTGAAGTCTCTAGTAAAAGGAAAGCATAGAAGAAGTACTTTATAAATATTGACTTACTCTTAGTACCTGTCAGCAAAAATGCAAATGGCCACAAATCACAGCTGCAAAGGAAATGCAGTAAACCCCAGAAACAGATACTATATACACTAGCAAGAGTAAAGCAATTTCCAGACTCCCATGTCTGAACTGGAAACACTTAGACTACACAAAACAAAGATGCTCCTGATAGACATTTTGGTCCATAATTAACATTATATCTATATGTGTTCTGTAACATCATAGGATACAATATTTTATGTTAATGTTAGTTTTATGAGATAGCTCAAAACCAACATATTGTTCATAGTTGTCCTATTCTGTTCCTTGCCTGGCCTATGATATATTTGACTTAACACATTTGAACACAGTAACATATCTACATTGTCTTGTGTGGTCCAGGCTTTGATCATGGTCAAATGGTAAGAACTAGCCCACACCCATATTGTTCAAGTCACATTAACTGTGTCCATACTACATATTGTGTGGAGTACACAACACCACCATAATTATTCTGTAGCATGTCTCCTTCAATAGTATTTTGAAGTTTGTTACTTCAATATTCTGTAGTGTTTGTTCTTTCAAGCTGTGGCATGCAGTATGCGTTATGCTCACATCCCTTCTACCTTGGGCAGCTAATACATGTTTTATTTATGTGGCCACACCATAAGAATCAGCCTTTTTAAATCACTCATGACCAAAGGATGCAGCCTGATTTCTGACCTGAACCCTACTGCTGTTGCTGCTTGTCAAGAAGCAAAAACTTTGCAGGGACAACACTGAGCAGTTACTTAGCAAGTGAATCCTGCTTTCCTGGACAAAGTGTTCCTGGACCTTCAGAGGACCTCCATAGCAAATGTCTTGCTTTCCTGAAGCCTGAGAAATAAACTTATTATTCCAGTAATAAGATTGGTAACAAGTAATAAAATTTTTCTGAGGCCACTGTGGAAGCGAGTTCTTTTTAAATGCAAAATTTGAGTTTATTTACCACTATAGTATCCCTATGGTCACTACAAAAGGCAGTTTGTCTACATATATATAATATCCATTCACTGCTGCATTCCCTTCCTACAGAGTAAAGTGATTTCTTGAATGTTTGTCATCACTATGTGTTATTAGTTGCAGCATCTTAGTAGAGTTTATATCAATTTCCGCACTCTCAGCTCCACATGTGCACCCAGGACAATTAGGAATGGCTCCTGGCTACTCAGTTGGCTGCTCCTGGCTCTGTTGAAGTCAGTGAAAGTTTAGCACTTTACTAGGATCACAATTTTTCCACCCCTGTTGAGCCTGTATTTGATACATTTTGCACTTGCAGTAGCTGATCAGTCAAAGCAAGCTAGAGGAAGATACCTTCTGCACAACAGCGTTCTCAAGTATATATAATGCTAATTTCCATTAAAATCCCTGAATTAATTTATGATTCAAGTCTCAAGTTGGTTTGTTGTTTTGTTTGTTATGTGGTGTTTGGTTTTTTTTTTAAAACACACACTGATACAGAATTAAGTGGTTCATAGACACATCATGTAGAAAAATGAATTCAAAATACTACTCGATTCCTTTTCCTTCTGCCTCTAGTTTTTTTCCCCTCCTGAACACAGACACCAACTTCATGTACATTGCTGACACAAAATAATTTAAGTTTCTTCTTCCCAGAAATGGCTTTTTGTTACAGGACAGAAAATAAAATGGTTCAATTTTATATTTGTTTTATTCATGGCAGTTTCAGGCTTTTACTCTGGCCATCATTGCAGAAGCATAGCCATTAAAAACAGACCTCAGATTTTATTTAGTGAAGTCATTTGTGCTTTATCTACAGATATAAGTCTTGGTATGCAACTGTTACACGGATAACAAAGGCTTGCCTTTTTACCTCCATGAAGGCATTTAGAAAACACCGATTACTTTAAAAAAAAAATTAACACATACACTTCTCCACATATCCTACCCCCTCAAATATATCAAAGATTGACTGAAGGACAAACATAATATGAAACTAAAAATACCAGAATGCACATTTTATCAAATGGATAGCAAAAAGCAGTGCAGGAAGATGGGTAATGGTAAAGAATGACAGATGGTAAGAAATACAGGGAAGTTATCTAGGTGTTCATTTTGGCTGTTAGATGAATCATGTATGCTTCTGTACATCTGTAGAACAGCAGGAAAGGTTTCATGAGACCTGTGAAAAATGCAGAGGTGTTGCTTGGGAGAAGAACTGGGAGAAGAACATGGAGATATTTCTAGGGACATCTACAAGAAGCCTCAATCCTCCTCCTAGGTAAAACAGAAGGATTTCTACCATTAGCTTTAAAAAGGAGTGGGATTGATCCTTCTGGTTTCCTGACAAGCCAATGTGGAAAAAGGCTATCCATGAACTTGTATGCCAAATGAAAAAAGTAAAGCAGGTGAATTTGATATTAGGGAACACTTAGCTAAGGCACTGTCATTCAATGTAAACATCCAGGAGTGTAAGTACTATCACAAGAAACAAAGCTATTTTCTTCTAATATAAGTAGCTTTGAAAGAATGTAAAATACTCTAAGGAAGCGTGATCAAAATTTGATCGTGTAAAAAAAAAATCCACCAAAGGAGAGCGCAAAAGGAATAGGAGATAACTGAAATTCATCCAGGCTGAAGCTAAAAGGAAATAGGGCAACAGAGACCAATTTTATCAAGTAAGATTGAATAATCAAGAGTAGAAGCAATGAGAATATTTTTAAAAAAATGAATAGTCTGAAAAATGGAAAGGAATTTGAGATCCCTAGATGAATCAGAATCAAACGGAAGAGTAAGAAAAAGTCTGTTCCTCTGTTATAGGAGAGAAGGTAGGTATACACACACAGCAATCTCACTACACCAAGATCTTTGATTATAGTTTGCATATCTAGTTCTCTAAAAGGAAATTAACTGGATGTGGCTATCCCACCTTTCAAGCAGCAATTCTGTCATAAGTCTGGATTAAGTGTTTTTGTAACTACTTTTTAAGATCTACAGTCTTAGAATCTGTCTTTGCTCTGTACAGAATACATTTCTGTCTCTTGCTGTGCTTGTTTGTCAACATTCAAATATTTTCTTTAAAGATCCCAGGTAGCCTCCCCTCTTGTATCCAGCTTGTGTTGGACCACATGCCACAAGAAGCCTGATTCATGTCACATATTTGCTATTTGGTCCATTTTATGTCTGAAAAAAGATTACCTATGAGATTCCTGAAGAAATATTTGTTCAGCTTAACTAGGGAAGTTTTCTCTTTATTTTTCCCATTATTTCAAAAATGTAAAAGTTAAAGCAGTAATTCTTCCACTGTATACTCCCTTATGTACCTCTACCCTCCAAGAAATAAAATCTTCTAGGTTCCCTGAAGCATAAGACTGGAGCTGTGTGTCATATCATTGTGCTTACTTTCTCAAAATTGCTTATTCCTGTCGCTTTGGCACTCAATTCAAAATAAATGGGGGATTTTATATCACTCCTAGCTTTTGATGTTGATTGTAATAGTAGCAAGCAACAGTACATTTTGACAGTTCTATGGAAGTCTTTCACAGGTTGCTTTTAATAGTTTCTGGGTATTCATTTAAGCAAAATAATTAAATACCAGCCATGTGTTTTCATTTATTAACAGTCCCTCAGGAGCACAGGCAATCAATGTCTTGATTTGGTGGGTTTTCTAGTTTGCTTTTTAGAGGTTTTCTTCTGTCTATTACTATGTATTTATTCTAGCAAGGGCATAGTTTAAGGAGAGGAGAAGCTTGCAAGATTTGTGTTTGTCCAAAGTCCCGGTTTAGTTCATGGTCTCAACCACAGCCTTTAGAGCTTTACCATCATCACAAATGAGATTTAATCTTGCATAGGAAGGTGCATCATGCCAGTTTTCCAAAACAGGCTTTATGCTGCAATTTCTTAAGATCTTTTAGATATCTGAGGACTCATGCTATGGAGTTCCCTCAAGATGAAGACAGGTATCTTGAACTCACTTTGACATTCTCACCTAAGCCTGAGGAGTAGGACAGGTCAAATACATTCACAAAATGCTGTTTTGCTGATGAGATGTGCTTTAGGAGTCTGCAGCAGTTCATGCTTCCTAAATACTGAAAATTTTCACTATCACATCTGAAGATCTGCTCAACAGAAACCCCATTTCAGAAACGGCAAGAAGTATAGATAAACAAGACTAGCTATAAATGCTTTCTTGCAAATCCTCCCTATCACACAGCTCAGACAGCAAGTCCAGAAGGCAAACAATGCATAGAAAATTAAACTTCAGTTAGGCAATGGAGTATTCTCAAGCTTCTTTGATGCAGCACAGAATAAGGTGTAAAACCAAAGTATAATTAATAAACAAGCTGAAAGCATTTGTGTTTTTCCTTTGTTTTTCTTAGCTACAACTTTTAGATTTCTTCATGTCAAACATTTCTTGTCAATATGCATAGATAACTGGAATCGCTAATAGTTTTAGCTGCTTTCAGATCCTCTGCTAACATGATATCTCTACTACTATAGCAGAAAAGATCACACCTGGTGAACGTGTCATTTCTTAGCAGGAAATCAAAAAAATCCCTGTACCCATAATATGCCACTAATACATCATTAAAAATATGGTAATCCTTTTGACAAAGAAGAGTTGCTGAAGAATATTAAAAAAGCTGATCTTGCTGGAATTCAGCCCTGAATTTGTTGTCAAAATTCTTTGTGTTGAAATGCAGGAAACTTCCTTGGGTTACAACCCTGAGAAAAATAGAGAGGACACTATCCATCCCAGGTGCCCAAGACAAGTTCTGCAGGGGTTAGAGCTATGCATGACATTAACAATTCCATCAAGGTTTAGTACCCATTATTAATAAAAAATATTAATTCACCATAGAATCCTATTGCTTTCTATACTATAAAAGTTAGCTATCGTCCTGTCTTGGTTAGATGACCAGCCAGCCCTAAAGATAAAACTACTAAAAATGCAAATGGGGAATTGGAGACTGAGATAAAGAAATGGCAGATTTATTAAGCAATTACTATATATTTTCTGCCTTTAGACAAAGAAAGAGAATTGATGGACTGCTGCATACCATATTCCATGGTATAATACAGTTAGCAATTGTAATGCGCAGATAGCAATGGAAATGGGTCTGAAAAATTAGTCATATATTAAAATAGACAAAGTAGTACATCTAGTGATACATTGCTAAGAGACTGAAAGGAAATGAAGATGGAAATGAAGAAAGTTTTTTGTCACACTAGTCAAAAGATTGAAAAATACTAGAACATTACAACTATTCAGAAAATAACCAGAGAAAAGACTCCAGACACTTTACCCAGTCTGACACAAAACTATCATAGCAACCTCTCAATTCATGGCCAGGAAAAAGAAAAAACTTTTTGGAGAATAAGCCTCCTAGCACTGCCTGAAATAGCACAATACATGTGCATTTGCAATATACCTGATAGAGGAGTGCAAAAATCAGAAACCTCCTGTGCTATCATGGCATATAGGCTAACTTAACCTGCTACTCAGGCAGGTTTTGGTGCATCCACTAATCTGTAGCCTACGGCAACAAAACTTCTGGCTTCTGAAAGTCCTATGACTGCAGAGCAGACACATTCAAACCATAGTTTGGCTTAAAGCAAAAGCAGAACAAAGCAAGATCTGTAGCTAGATTTTCTTTTGCCTTGAACCTTCAGTATTGATTTCTCCATACTATTACTTTGTGAAGTAAATGGAGGTTTGGGGCATTTAATAGTACAAGCTCACATCATGTGTGTTAAGATTCTCTTTGTATAAAAAATAATGCCTCTCTCCCATAAATGGCAGAAGATACAGTTTTAAGAAAACGTTCTTAGAAGGATAATGTTATTTTTGCCATACCCAAACAGGTTTAATGTATTTATAAAATAGCTGAGCACTACTGAAGGAGGATGGACAGAGTTATGGACAAGTAAATTTAATATCAGCTTTCAGCATAGAGGATATGGCAAACATTTCACAGTGAGCAGGGGTCATGGAAAATATGTTTTGACAGAGTCCCAACATGGATTTAAGAGATAAAGTTCATAGCTAGCTTGCTGGAGATCTTAAAAGATTTTACCATTGCTGCAGGCATGTGGAAATATTGTATACTATGGTTTTTCAGAAGTAACTGGTAAGAGCATACCCTGAAGATCACCGAACAAAAATTAAGGCAAGAAGCAAGCATAACAAATGAGCCCAGCACAAGTACACACCTGTTGGGTAAGAGCAGAGCTGAAGCAAACAGAAGCCAGTGACTGGGTTGCAGGCCAAGCCACACATCCCTGTAAGGAAGCAAAGGAGATGTTCTGCTGATCTCCTGAACTCATCTGAGCAGGGAATGCCAGATTCTCTGTACATGAAGCAAAGGGCTTCTGCATCAGACAGAGTATCACTTTTGCTCCCAGATGGGGAGGTGAACCATGAAATGACATGAATTAAGAAGGGAGCTGTAAGATACCCCATGAATAAGAATGATAGAATTTACTTCCTCTCTGATGCTAAGCAATAACTGCATTGTGATTCAGAGCCCCAGTCTGATCCCTGTTGTGCGCCGGGACTGCGCACTGTCTTCCCAGGGCCTGATGAGTTGTCAGAGTTCTGAACAGAGCTGCACCAGACTTGCCAAAGATGGGTTTATAGGATCAAATTAATTTCTTGGGGGGTGGGGGGGGAATAATGCAACAAACCACACACACAAAACCAAAACACAGCTTGATACTTGCGCTATAACTATTTTAAAACTACAGTACTTTTAGTTAAAATGATTGTCAAAGTAGGGAAATTTGTATTGCAAAATACATTGGAAAGTTCTAACATTTTGCATCCTTTTAGAGAAACATTCTTGGATTTGTTTTAGCCTATTAGGGAGTGGGGGCAACTGCTGGGCGAGAGACAATCACATCTATCTCTTCACTCAGAGAGAAGACGGTGTGAGCAAGATGGCATTGCCACAGTAAGCAACAGAGTAAGAAGATTTTGGTAAGAAGAGAATTAGAATAAGGAATAAACCATGCAAGTGGTATCAGAATTTCCTGGGAGTGCATTTTGCTCTAGAAACCCCACCGAAAAAAGTGAAGCTTTTCAGACAAGAACCTTGCACAAATGCATGAAAATAAAATCTTCCAACACCTTACTTTGCACTAATTTTCCCCACATGATGTTAAATATACAGATGGACCTGTTGTCTACCAGATCTTACATTGTTTCAGGGGTTAGAATATGTGTAGTGAATAAAGACAAGGGCTTTCACAAAGACAGAAGCTACTCCTATGAACAAGGGACTTAAATAGCATCATGCAGAGCTGGATTCTACTGCTGCATCTGACAGGACATATCTGTGTAGCACAATGTGGTACTGCGCTGGCTCCACTGAAGCTAAACAGAGCCATTCCTTAATAGCCAAAGTGGGAATGTAATACTAATGCAGATCTGCTGGTCTCAGTATTTAAGCAAGCAGAGATAACTGTACAGCAATGCACTAATGTGAAATGTAATAGAATCACAGAATCATTTAGGTTGGAAAAGACCTTTAAGGTCATCAAGTCTAACCATCAACCTAACACTGCCAAGTCTACCACTAAACCATGTCCCTAAGCACCACGTCTACATGTCTTTTAAAGACCTCCAGGGATGGTGACTCAACCATTTCCCTGGGCAGCCTGTTCCAATGCTTGAGAACCCTTTCAGTGAAGAAACTTTTCTTAATATCCAATCTAACACTCTCCAGGCACAACTTGAGGCCATTTCCTCTCATCCTATCAGTTGTTACTTGGGAGAAGAGACCAACACCCACCTCGCTGCAACCTCTTTTCAAGTTGTTGTAGAAAGCCATAAGGTCTCCCCTCAGCCTCCTTTTCTCCAGACTAAACAATCCCAGTTCCCTCAGCCACTCCTCATAGGACTTGAGCTGTAGACCCTTCACCAGCTTCATTGCCCGTCTTTGGACACATTCCAGCACCTCAGTGTCTTTCTTGTAGTGAGGGGCCCAAAACTGAACACAGTACTCAAGGTGCGGCCTCATCAGTGCCCAGTACAAGGGGACAATCGCTTCCCTAGTCCTGCTGGCGACACTATTTCTGAGACATTCTGATGTGATGCTAGATTAGTCACTGAAATTAAACTCCACAGTTGGTTACCAATACATATTCTACTTATAAACACTCATCTTGCAACTGTGGAGTTTGAGTCACAGAAGAGTCACAACTGTGTCTAAAGCCAACTAGAACTGTGCTTTCAAAGCATGAAGTTTGCAATGCTAGCTATTGCAAAGAAGAAAGCCAGAAGCTGCTCCAATATTGATGCTATTCAGTATCCCAGGTATTCTATCTGGGCAATTGAACTAATGGAAAAATAGCTCTTTTCTCAGTCTCATGAAAATTAGTTTAAGCACTTGGATAGGATAATGAAGATTTACAGAAAAGCCTATGGGGGAAATAATTTTATATTTGTGGTAGGGCTAAAACAATGAACAGTGGATAAAGTTGAGCACCACATACTGAGCAATAAGATTAAAATAGTAGTAGTAAATAATGGATGTGAGCATTGCACATTCTGCACACTGAATAAGCCAGGGGTCTGGCGGGGGTAAGAGCAGTTTGTGACCATGTTAAGATTGTTGCAACTCACATGCTCAAAATGGCAATGTTGAAATGATCCTGGCACTAACTACTTTTAAGTATTTGACTTTGCGATCCTAGTAATAATGTTAAATTCTTTAAGAAGGCTCCAAGTTAGGCCTTAACTAATGCAGAGGAGCCAGTCTGCTTCCTTATACATTTCTAAGATGCTCTTTTCCTCATCCTTTACCCTTGCATTTTCCCAAAGGGCAAAGATTTTTCCCTCAACTCCAAAATATGTAAATAATCCAAATGCAACACTACCATCTTCCAGACTTACAAAGGTCTACAAAAATGCATCACAGAGCCAATGCAGTAGTAGATCTACAGCTGACAGGAAAGGAAGATGAAGTTTATATCAGGATAAGATACATGCACAGATCTTATTTCAGGGTCTCTTTTTTTCCTTGTCTCATCCAACTCCAATGCAAAATTAAATAAGTAAATCTACTGCTTTTCATGGTGATAACAGAATATAACATTCGTAACCTGCTCCCTGCCCCTCACACCACAGCTATTGGCTCCCCTTCTAGTCGAAGTCAAGAAGAAAGAAGCTTTGATGTTATGTCAGATCCAGCTTCCACATGGACTAGCCTAGAGGTGGTTTTACCACAACTGCTTGAAAAAGCAGTCATGTTATTACAACCACTATTCATATATGCTTGGGAGCACATTAAAAAGACAAATAAATTTCTATCAAATTTTCAGTCCAATAGACTCTTATTATGAACAGATAATAATGCCATTATACCATGACAATCAGATGAGTTTATGACCGTCACTCAGTTGCAATGTCAGGCTACCCTTACTCACTAACAGATGACACTTTTACAATCAGTTTAATCAAAGGAAAATTGTAATCTCATCACCCATCAGTATCAATTGTGCATGGTGTCAGATCAGTTTGAAGGAATAATTAGTTTCTGTACTGGAATTCCCCAGGTAGAACATATTAGCACACATATACATAGTTTTCATTTAAACACAAGCCATGTAAAACCATAAACATATGGGAGCAGAACTAAAGTGTACAAGATCCAGAAATAATTGAGCAGCTTTATATACCCAGATCTTTTTATTACCCTCCTGGCAACCTATCACAGAAAACACACATTTTCTTCTCATTATTTCATAGGAAGTTTACCGGACAAAAACACACAAGCATTATTTTAATTTTTTTTGCAGGGGAATTGTCTATATTATCTGGTAAACTTTATTTCAGGATATGAAATCTTTGTAGATTTTTGTGTGCGCTTTGTGAGAACACAGGCAAAGCTGCAAGTTAGGCTCCTAGGCATGACTCCAGATACACAGAGAACCATTTTTTAATGTTGCAGGATTTTGATAGTCTTCCCAGTTCTCCATTTAAAAGCTCAAAATGATGCCTTAGCAAATAGTTTTTCAGCACACTAACATACTGTTTTGAGTCCTTAAATGCAGGATTTAGATGTGCTGTTAATGAACTTATTTTTATCCCTAAACATCATCTCTTTAACATTGCAGTGAGATAAGGCATTTAAAAACACCTAAAAATCAAAGTTCAGGTTCAAGTCCTTTGCCAGTATAGATTAATGAAGCAGTGTAATTGATGTAAATGAATGATTTTTCAGCTATTTTTGATGAAGGAATAGGTTCCTGTATTGTGAACTGACACCAAATAATAGGTTTTGTTTACTACATTTCCTTTTTTGGACCCTTTAAAAAGAGTTCAGGGAGACCCGAAGGGCCCGTAGATGGCAGGTTGCAAGTCACTGTTGTAGCACCCTCCCTTTGTTCCTTTACCATTACAAGCCAGAGAAGGCATCTGAAGCTTGTATCCTGAGGTGCTCATTCCCAAAGGCAGCTCATCTGTCTGACAAGCAAAAAATGTCTTACCTCCTATATAAAAATGTTACTGTGCTTAAAAAAAAAAAAAAGAAAAGATAAAATGCAAGGCTGTTATGCATAGCCAGTGTTTGAGTGCATGAAAGGGGAGACATTGCTTATGGGAGCTTCTCCAAGAGCACAGATATTCTTTGTAGGGAAGTGTGTGGGCTTCACAATTCAGTAGACTTTGGGGAAAAAAAATATTAATATACTTGCTGGAAAAATCAAAAGCTGTACTAGAGATTAAAAAAAAGAGAGAGAGTTTGTCATTGATCCATCTGGGAAAAATTTTGAAACAATCCTTTCAAATGTAAATTCTAAGTCCTATTTCTTATTAGATCCAAGACAGGATTTCAGCAGTGCTCAACTTCTAGGTGAAGGGTCATTAGACCCAGAATCCAGATGGAGATATCCATCCAGATCCCCATAGGAGTATTCTGTTATTTGGGCAACTGCTCTATGAGAGTATGATGTAAACAGCAAGCAACACCACCACCTTTTCATCTGTATGGAGTCATGTATGGAGAAGGGAGGAGGGCCACCACAGTCAATATTTTGAGGGGCATCCCTAGAGCAGAAGGCCTGAAAAGATCCTCTGAAGGACTTAAGCATCACTTCACCTAATTTTTAGATCTTTGCAAAGCTTAGGTAAGGGTCAGCTGCTCAGACTGAGGCAGCTGTGTGGCTACATCAAGCAAAAACCTATGGAAATGCCAGATCAGGTGAGAAGGAGATACTGGTCAATTTAAGCAGTTTTAGGAGATGACTGCCAAATGGGGCTTTTTGAACAGAAGTATGGGCTTGAAGTCTGTTTAAATTCCATTTTAATGTTCAATGCGCCCTTCTGTACGACTTGATAAGACTTTTAGACGCCTGTCTATTATTGGAAGTCAATGAGAAGGAAGACCTGAGTCACCAAAGTACTTTTTAGTTTGTTGTTCTTTCCATTAGTCAGTGTGATGTAATTATTTATGTCAAATACCACAGAGATTTTTACAGCAGAGAGATCCAAGACTTTCATATTGACATTATGTGAGTAAAACCACAATGTTACATGAGTTTTATAATCTTAGTAGAAAGAGGAGTTAAGTATTCTTCTGGACCCTAAGCTAAATGAGAATATTAAATTCACTTATTAGTCTTCAATGTCTCCTACTTTTTCTCTGTATACATAATTACTTTTTGAAAGCAACAGAAGTGAATTTTTAAATTATTTTTTGCTACGCATCTTTTGTTTGGCTTGATTTGGCTGTACTTAGGAAAAAAGGATTTGTAAACCACAATTGTTCTTTGAAGTACATCCAAGTTAATTACACAAGCAACAATATAAAAATAACATAATGCAAGTGATTTTTTTCTTCATAGAAACTTTCTTATTTGTATTCTCAGGACATAATAGCAGCCCCTTTTCTCCTACAGACTTTACCTTAAATGGTATGTAAGTGTTGGCAGTACACACTTTGGAATGCAAACCTAGAGGTGCACCTAGCAACTGACAGTGCACAGAGTGAATCCTGTTGTGTGCCATCTCCTCCACTGGTCAGAGATGTCACTAAGTGCTATAGCCCTGGTATTGCTAACTGCAGGAGTGCAGACCATTAAGCTTAGAGACACTACATTTCAATTTTTTCCTTTTTTTTTTCCTCCCCTTTCTTACTTCAATTTGTTACTGGAGAACTGCAGCTTTGAATTGCTAACTGTAAAGCAGAGGGAAAAAATAAAACACATTGTGGTAAGTATCAAATATTTTGTAGTTTTGTGGCCAATGGCACAACTTCTGGAACAAAAAAAAAAGAATTTTCAGACCCTCTTCCCAAAACTGAATCTACAACAGAAGGCAAACCTTACCCTGCAATCATCCACAGACTTTGAGAGTCAGCAAGCAAGCAAGAGGTTCAGCTGCAGAATCAGGAAATGCAAAGGACCCAGCGCAGTGAGTTTTTTAGCATGGTACAGAAACAGAGTGAAGTCTGCTTAGGAAAACTTAGTAGATATGAAAGAGTGTATGGGCAGGTATAATAGGAAAGGGAGAAAGACAAAGTGGCCAGGTGACTTGCCCAATTCAAATATCTCATTCTCTCTGTCAGAACCCAGCCAGTGCACGTGCAGTTTACCACATATTTTCCATTCTGCATACAAAAAGGATATCCTGCTTTTCCACTATAAGTACTTCACGAACCATAAGCTCAATTGCCTCAGAATACAGCCCCTTCTGGGGTGATGCCACCACCCTAATTTACAGGAGGACAGCCACTTGGACGCAGCTTTCTGCTGCGCAATTTTCCCCAGGAGCAACCTTCTACCGAAAACACACGAGCAGTATATAGGCTCATCAGGCACACCAGTCCACCAACACATCTGCTACCTTGTTCTCAGGTCCTGAAACCCAACCTGACATCAAAGCCTCCTACATCAGCTGAGGTAAGCTGGTAAGCTGAGCAGTCTGGCAGGGTTGCACATCTTCTTTCTAACAGCACTGTATTCAGCTCTCCAATGTATAGCAACCAGCTCAGCCTAACAACAGCAAAAATGAATGAGTTGCATGCTCACATTTGCAGTATGACCAGCGCTGCCTTAGTCATTAACACACGTTAATTTTGTTGTAGCTTGTACTGAGTAAGCAGTACCAAGTACCTCCCTTTGCCCTATTACCGGTCAAAATACGAAGTAATCACAAATTAATATACTTTCAGGTAGAGCAATCATGTACAATGTATTTCTGCAGCACCAAAAAGGAGGCAATACGACAGGTTACATTTGTAAAGCGCTCTGCAGAGATGTAGGGCTAGCTAGGAAATCAAGATGGCTTGGACGCACAGAAAGATTTGGCAGACCCTTCACATATTTAAGTGGATCCCAGTGCTGACCTGCAGAAACAAAGCTATCACTATTCCACTGCAACAGCGGGTAGTGCAGAGACAACAACCTCCGCCAGCTCTCTGTGCGCTCCGCTTGTTACGCAGCCGTGGCTTCCCTAGCAGCACGGGGACAGGTTGACGGCATAATAGACAAGTCAAGCTGAGAGATGAAGAGCAGTACATCCTCCAGTAATGCATTAAGTATATCCTAAGGCTTAATTGCACTCAATTTAGAGACTCTACAGGTGCTCCAGCCCCTACCACAGCTGCCAGGCGATCACAGAAATTGCCAGGCAGCTCTTCCACCCCGAACATGCTAGATGTCAAGGAGGCAAGCTTCCATTTCTTCAGCTTCTATCACTTCTTTGAGCAAAGTCCACTCTAGCTTGGAAATAAGGAAGCAATTTCACTTTCCAATTGCAGGACACAAATGTGTGTCTACCACTAAGAATAAATTACTTTAGAAAAGTACCTGGAGGTCATTAGGTTTATTCTGTTTATAACTGCTTATTTTCATTCTGTATCATCCATTTTTAAGCTTTTGTTTTATTTATTCTGTTGAATAGATTTTTGTTTGTGTCTGGTTTTGAATTTTTGCCACTATTGTCCTTGTTACATGATCTATATTCTTTGGTAATTTAAAGAGCCTAAAACCAGAAAACAAAGCACTTTGAAACGGAGCAGGTTATCTTTCAATACTGTGTATCATAGTCACGCATTCAAGTTCAAAGCCTAGCATGTCCAGTTAAGCATCTAATTATGCTGATCAATGCCCTTGTTCATTTAAATACATGTGTCCAGAGTGAGGTTGGTTTCTGTTTCTGCGGTCGTTTATTTAGGTACACAATTATTGATTTTTTTTTTTTTTTTTAAAAAAACACCCTTCATGCCCATGAATTGCATGTGATATTTCTTTCCACTTTCCTATTGTTTTAATTACCCCTGTTAATATATCTGCTTTCCCAAGTATCAGGTATTGAGGTCATTTAAATGCAGAGAATAATTGAGTGCTCAGTTAAGTGCACAATAACCCAGGCAAATATGCAGTTCCAGATATCTTTTAGGATTTGTATTTCTAATTAACATGCATTATGTCTATAAATTACTGGTCTGATAAAAAATACTTTCCTGGTATACATTTACCTCTGTGTTTTCAGTCATCTCTAGCAGGCTTTTAGGAAGAAAGGGGTGACTAAGGCATGACAAATTCCAAAATGCATAGATGTATATAAATCAAGAAGAAAGGAAAACCACTACTGGTGCATATTAATTTTGTAAAAGAACAGCAAATTACGGCAAGTAACTTTTATTCTGATGAGATTTCCATGGCCTGTATTTATGTTGAATGCTTAGTTTGTTTTTTAAAGGTCTTTCATCTGAATCTGTAGACACTTCATATTTCAAGAAGTTATATTTGTTGGATACAAACTTTAAAACAGAACTCTATTTTATTCATTTGAAAGTATAAAAATCTGCTAACCAACATTATTCCTAAATACTTAGACCTCCTGAAGTGAGACATCTTACATATAGGGGATAACACTTGGTTATATGAATCTGAATACACTTGACTTACTATATTTACTGCAGCTGAACAGTTTCAGAAGGCATCCATTCTATATGTTTTACATGTAAAAATTAAATTCTACATCACTCAAGCCAAAATATATGGACAATGCACACCATGGCTAATCTCTACTAAATCCTCAGCAGTTTTATGGGTTCCTAATAATTTAAATTAACACCCCCCATGTATTGTGATAACCTCAAACAAATATTGAGCTAGCAATATTAAATTACATTATAAATCAGTTACTTAGGAAGCATTTCCTACTACATGCTTAATATGAATCGTCACATGAAAGACATAAGGATTCTTTTTTAACCTGATAAAACTGCATACTTTCTGGAGAAAGTATTTCACTATGGTCAACAGGTTCTGTTGGTGTGTAAAAAAAAAAAAAATACAGGTTCAAACCTTTGCTTGGCATAGTAATCCTCTGAGGAAAAATCTACATTATTAAATTCCTACAAGAAACATGTATACAAATACTAAAAGGAAGCCACATATGCATGCTGGATCCTAACCCTATGGAATACCATCTGTATGCACTAGCTGATAACATGCAACAGGGCAATGGATGAGAAACAAAGCTAGTCATTCATTTAAAAAGAAATAGTTCAGCACAGCCTTCTCTCATGACACGTTAAATATGATAGGCAGAAGTGGCAGGGTGCTAATTACTCTAGTGATGTGATCCATTTTCTAAATAGTGAGAACATCAATAATTCATCAGAAGTGGCTGTTAAAAAATTTAATGTCTGACAATCCAAGCCTGGCAAATAGGAAGATAATCTTTTGTGTCTACTAGTTGGCATTCAGAGGCTTTCTTTTCATTATAAAATATAAATGCGTTGTTCCTACTTGAGGCGGTTTAGATTATGAAAGATGGCAGATGTATAATGTGTCTAGTTTTGATTGTTTCAGGTAGGAAGGCAGAACCCAGCAGACAGAAATGCAGATGTCACATATTTAATGAAAATGAGTTTTACAAATAGGTTTAATAAAGTCTGAATGGTTTCTGCTAATAGTAGCAGCCTAATTACATGGAAGTGAGTATAGCTACATAAACATAAAAATATGGAGTAATCGGGTGGTTCTGCTGGCTGAATATTGCACTTCCAGTTAAGAAAAATCCCCTGCTTATTTGGAAGAGCTTAATTTGGCTGTTAATGTTGGCATCAACATTTCATGAAGACAGTATTAATGACTACAAAGTCAAAGTATATTGCAGAAATAGACTGGTAAAGTGTTATCTTTGCTTATGTGAATTTCTAGCTTTTGTATTTCTACAGCAATGTAGACAAAAATAATAAATGATAAAAGCCTTTCTGTTTAGCCTTGGCAGAGCGTAATTTGCATATATATATTGTTTGAATAGGAAAGGTTAGAAGGGTGTTGCTGTGTCTCCCAAAAAATTAGAACTCTCTAAACTACAGCTCCAAAGAAAATCACTGTGGTTTAGCTATTCAAAGGTATTTAGGCACTTAACTCCCGTTCTGGTGAGTACATTCTCTCAAAATCAGCGACAATTAGGTGTTCAAATAAGAATTAGGTTCTCAAATGGCTTTGTGGATATGGGCCTATGTCCTAGACTGAAACAGGTTAAAAGCTTCAATTAGAATATAAGTGGATCATAATCTAATAGTCCAACTACAAGAAAAGGGGTTTAGCAATGCTATTTCTCTCCTTAACTGCTCAAACAAAATTTTAATGAAGGTCTTATAAAACAATCTCGCCATACACAAACTGCTTAAACCCTCAAATCCTTGAATCATCAATATTTCAGTCCTCATGATTTTTCTCACCATAGACCAACAGAGAGAGCTTTATGTTGTTTTCTAAGTCCCAAATGTAATCCTTCATTAAAATTTAGATTGATCCCTAAAGAAGATACTTCACACATTCTTGCCTCTGAGAACTGATAATTGAATTTTCTCAGTTATATGAGTAAGGTAGATACTGAGAGTATGCTTGAACTATTTGCCACATAATGTGATCCATATGGCATTTTTGCTTTCTTTCTAAAATTTCTGTGACATTGGCTGCAACTCTTGGTTTCTGCTAACTCAAAATAATACATTTCATCTTAGGATCAGGTGAATTCCTCTCACAAGTGCAAGCTTCCCATAAGCAGAGTACCATTAGCCCAGGACTAACTAGTATCTACAGATACCAATGATCTTAAACGATTCCATTTTAGGTTCTTGAAAGGGTACTTATTTTCTCTTATTTACCTACCCAGACCACTTCCAGGGTAGCTCAGGCGAAAATTCAAGACATCATACAAGTAGTCAGTTCTCAAAACTTTGGAAAAAAGGGCAATTATTTGTTATTCTGAGAATGGGTCCATGCAAATCCAGAAATATTTTCTCAAAACTTAGCTCAGAACATCTGATGTGAGATGGGTGATCTTGTAACATGTTTCAACTGTATAGCCAAGATCTAAATGGGCTGCATGCACATCAGAAAAATTGTTTCTGTGAATTCTGCTGGAAGAACAGTTCTCAAGGAGCTGTAAACTGGCAGAAAATCATGCCAGGAAAACTGTAGAAAAGATAATTCCAAACTCAGCTTGTATAATGAGATAGGAAAAAGCCCATGAAAAACCCTACAAAAACCCCACTAAAATTAACAAAGCTGAATTATTCTAAGCAAGCCATTCTCAAAATCTTACAGCATATGTGAAATATTAAAAGAAATTAATCTACATCATTTGTACAGAGATGATACTTTCCATGAACTCCTACCAGAAATGCCCAGCCTCTGTAATTACAGGCTGACTTTAATGCTTTATCTTCTGTCTGGATCGTTTAAGGTTTATTAAATACTGTGGTTAACAGTTAACCAACTTTTATAATTGCTTTTCTCTGAAAAAAAATCAATTCTATTTTTTTTCCAGTCACTGAATCAAGTCTGGGAAAAATAAAGATACATTTTTCATGCTTTTAGATATATTATTTATTTTTATTCTTGACAATTATAGGCATCCTCCCCACATACTGTTTTGTTGACAGTCCAGTCCCTAAGTATTAGAGACTACTTTGTGAAGGCCAAATCTTTATGCCAATAGGAAAAAAGAAAAGCACCAAAACCCTAGAGATTATTGCATCTCCTTACTATGGAATCATCTGAATGGGAAATAAAGAAGGGGAAAAATAACAAGAAGCAAAGATATCCATTGAGCCATGTGCTGTGACACCATCACTTCTGACAACATAAGCAAGGTCGTGAAAGGAGAGGTTGCCCAAAAATGCTGATAGTTCAGCATGTGGTATCTTTTGAGACTTTACTTAGGGGTCATCATGTTTTCAAGGCAAAATTAATCAATGTCTCCAGTTAGTGCTGGGAGAAATGCATTTCTGGAGGTAAAACCTTTTTCACTGAAAAAAACCCCATGACTTCTGACTGCAGCTGGTTTGAGCGCTGGATTTCTAGGAAGAAGTCCAGTATTTCAGAAGTCAAGGATGAAAAACAATTAAAAGTGTAATTCAGTAGCAAAATAGAGTTTAATTTCCCAATAAAATGAATGATTCCATTATGACAGATTTGTACTGCATTTTATGCGGATATATCATGTGGAATTATATTGATATGTCTGCGTAATATTACCTATGTCTAAATATAACTGGATTTTAGAAGAAAAAATAATGTCCCTAAAATGAAATATTTTTATTTTTTCCCCTTGAAAAAATGATACTGATATAGACTCAAAGCTTAGTAATCCACTGTTCTGAATATTAGGAATGCCAAACTCTATCCTGCACAGTATTTTGTGGAAAACTTCTGTAAACATGGCTTCCCATTCCAACTTAACCTAGAAAATTTTTCAGAAGACATTTGCTGGTTTGCATCAGCCCAAATCACCATCACCTAGTGTACTTCCAGCTGCTGCCCTAAGGCTGCTCTAGCACAGATTCCTTTTGTCTATACTGCAGTCATTACTTTGCACTGCTTACCAAAGCCTTAGTAACTTTTTCTTTAATATTTAATAAAGTTTTCTTTAATATTGTTCTTTTTTTCAATTTGCAGATGAAACATTGTGTGTGCCTGTTCAAAACCCTGGATATTTGGTATTTTTTGAGGTATTCCTTTGTGCTTTTATTACATACTGAGTATGAATACAAAATGTAACAAGTTAACTTTGAAGAAGTTCCTAGTGCCCAATTTCCAACTATCACATAATTTGAAGACTTGACTTACCTAAAGAATTTTTTAAATTGTTTTTCCCTGCAGTAGTTAAAACATTTACTGTGTAAATATCTACCTTTAATTCCTCAGCAGGTGGTTAAAACTTCACTTTTGTGATAACTCTAAAGGTCATCTTCATCAAGCAGCATTAAAGGAAATAATCTATCACAGATGTTTGTTTCCACAGCAGACTACAGAGAAGCCATTAGAATGTTACTGTGATTTTGTTACCTTTGGGGAGCGTTTATTATTTAGCTGTCATCATTAAAAATTCAAAGCAGTGGACTGGCAAGGCAAGTTTAAACAGGGTTCTCCCCCCCCACACACACATTTATGGCTAAACGATTGTGAAAAGAGGGATAAAAAAAGTGAAGATAGGTTGCCCTTAGAAACAGTAACTTTAGGCACCCTAACAGCTGCAAAATTCGATTAAAAAAGCACAGATTAGAGTGATTTTGTTTCCAGAAACTTTACCCAACATAAAGCTAGGTAATTATAAGAAATAACACAGAGGCAGTGATTTGAACAGCATATTAATTTGAACAGCAGCACTGAGATTTGGGGATGACTAAGCCCTTTTGGTTTTTTTACTTTAAAAACAAGAGCTCTGTGTTGTGCACCATTAAGCCACAATCAAACTCTTTGCATTGGTGTTTCTCCTTGGTGTATCATATTTGGCATGACCAAACCTTTTACTTCAGCTACATAAGTCCTGTAAGAACAGGTTAGGGACTTCAGAGTAATTTTATAGAATCATAGAATCATTTGGGTTGGAAAAGACCTTCAAGATCATTGAGACCAACCATCATCCATGCCCACTAAACCATGTCCTGAAGTACCCCGTCTACTCGCTTTTTGAATACCTCCAGGGATGGTGACTCAACCACTTCCCTGGGCAGCCTATTCCAATGTCTGACAACCCTCTCAGTAAAAAAATTTTTCTTAATATCTAACCTAAATCTCCCTTGCCTCAACTTGAGGCCATTTCCTCTTGTCCTATCTCCAGCCACCTGACAGAAGAGACCAACACCCACCTCACTACAACCCCCCTTCAGGTAGTTGTAGAGAGCTATAAGGTCTCCCCTCAGCCTCCTCTTTTCTAGACTGAACAACCCCAGATCCTTCAGCTGCTCCTCATAAGACTTGTGCTCCAGGCCCCTCACCACCTTGGTTGCCCTTCTCTGAACACCCTCCAGCACCTCAGTGTCTTTCCTATAGGGAGGGGCCCAAAACTGAACACAGTACTCGAGGTGCGGCCTCACCAGTGTCAAATACAGGGGAACAACCACCTCCCTGTTCCTGCTGGTCACACTATTTCTGATACAGGCCAGGATGCCATTGGCCTTCTTGGCCACCTGGGCACACTGCTGGCTCATATTCAGCCGGCTGTCAACCAGCACCCCCAGGTCTTCCTCTGCTGGGCAGCTTTCCAGCCACTCTTCCCCAAGCCTGTAGCGCTGCACGGGGTTGCCGTGATCAAAGTGCAGGACCCGGCACTTGGCCTTGTTGAACTTCATACGATTGGCCTCAGCCCATCGATCCAGCCTGTCCAGATCTCTTTGTAGAGCCTCCCTACCCTCAAGCAGATCGACCCTGCCTCCCAACTTGGTGTCGTCTGCAAACTTGCTGAGGGTGCACTCAATCCCCTCAGCCAAATCATCAATAAAGATATTAAACAGAACAGGGCCCAACACCGAGCCCTGGGGAACACCACTCGTGACCCGCCGCCAACTGGATTTCACCCCATTCACCACGACCCTCTGGGCTCGGCCATCCAGCCAGTTTTTCACCCAGTGAATAGTGCACTTATCCAGGCCACAAGACACCAGCTTCTCCAGGAGTATGCCATGAGAGACAGTGTCAAAGGCCTTGCTGAAGTCTAGGAAAATAACATCGACAGCCTTTCCCTCATCCACTAAGCGGGTCACCTGGTCATAGAAGGAGATCAGGTTGGTCAAGCAGGACCTGCCTTTCATAAACCCATGCTGACTGGGCCTGATCCCCCTCTTATCCTGGAGTTGCCGTGTGAGTGCTTTCAAGACAAACCGTTCCATAATCTTACCCGGTACCGAGGTCAGGCTGACAGGCTTGTAGTTCCCCGGATCCTCCCTCCGACCCTTCTTATAAATGGGAGTCACATTGGCAAGCCTCCAGTCCTCTGGGACCTCCCCTGTTGACCAGGAATGCTGATAGATGATAGAGAGTGGCTTGGCAAGGACCTCTGCCAGTTCCCTCAGTACTCTTGGATGGATCCCATCAGGTCCCATAGATTTGTGAGTGTCCAGATGGCGTAGCGGGTCCCTAACTAATTCCTCCTGGATTAAGGGGGGTATGTTATGCTCTTCATCCTTACCTTCCAGCTCATGGGGTGGAGTACCCTGAGGATGACTGGACTCACTATTAAAGACTGAGGCAAAGAAGGCATTAAGTACATCGGCCTTTTCCTCATCACTGGTTGCTACATTCCCTTCTGTATCCATTAAAGGATAGATATTCTCCTTCGGATTCTTTTTACTGTTAACATATTTGTAAAAACATTTTTTGTTGTCCCTTACGATAGTGGCCAGATTTAGTTCTAGCTGAGCTTTTGCCTTTCTAATTTTCTCTCTGTATGATCTAACAAGATCCCTGTACTCCTCCCAAGTTGCCCACCCTTTCCTCCAGAGACAATAAACTCTCCTTTTTTTCTTGACTCCTAGCAAAAGCTCCCCATTTAGCCAGGCCGGTCGTTTTCCTCGGCGGTTCAACTTGCGGCACATTGGAATAGCCTGGTCCTGAGCCATTAAGATTTCCTTCTTAAAGAATGTCCATCCCTCCTGGACCCCTTTGCCCTTCAGGACCGTCTCCCAAGGGACTCTCTCAACCAGTGCCTTGAAGAGGCCAAAGTTAACCCTCCGGAAGTCCATAGTGGTGGTTTTGCTGACCACCCTCCTTGCCTCACCAAGAATTGAAAATTCTATCATTTCATGGTCGCTAAGCCCAAGACGGCCTCCGACCATCACACCTCCCACCAGTCCTTCCCTGTTCATAAACAATAGATCTAGCAAGGCTCCTCCCCTGGTTGGCTCACCTACCAGCTGTGTCAGGAAGTTATCTTCCACACACTCCAGGAACCTCCTAGATTGTTTACTCACTGCTGTGTTGTATTTCCAGCAGACATCTGGAAACTCGAAGTCCCCCACAAGAACAAGGGCACACAATTGTGAGACTACTGCCAGCCACTTGTAGAATGATTCATCTGTCTCTTCAACCTGGTTGGGTGGTCTATAACAGACTCCCAGCATGATATCTGCCTTGTTGGCCTTCCCCCTCATTCTTACTAGTAAGCATGCGACTTTATCATCACAATATACACTCTATACAATCAAAACACTCCCTAACATAGAGAGCCACCCCACCACCTCTTCTACCTTGCCTATCCCTTCTGAAGAGCTTGTAGCCATCCATTGCAGCACTCCAGTCATGGGAGTCATCCCACCATGTTTCCGTGATGGCGACTAAGTCATATCTATCCTGCTGCACGATGGCTTCCAGCTCCTCCTGTTTATTGCCCATGCTGCGTGCATTGGCATAGGTGCATTTGAGCTGGGTTATCGAATCCACCCCTAACATTGGCACGCTGCCCGCAGGCTCATCTCTGGTGCACCTAGTTTTATCCCTTACCCCTTCAAACCTAGTTTAAAGCCCTCTCTAAGAGCCCTGCCATCTCATGAGTGAGGATTCTTTTACCCCTTTGAGATAGCTGGAAACCATCTGTCGCTAGCAAGCCCGGTGCCATGTAAACCTCCCCATGATCAAAAAAACCAAAATTCCAGATGGCACCAGCCTCTGAGCCACCTATTAACCAGGTGTGTTTTCCTGTTCCTTTCAGTGTATTTCCCTGCCACTGAAGGGATTGAGGAAAACGCTACCTGTGCTCCCAATCCTTTCACTAATCAACCCACTGCCCTGAAGTCCCTTTTGATTGCCTTTGGATTTCTCCCTGTAATCTCATCACTGCCAACCTGCACAACCAGCAATGGGTAATAATCAGAGGTCTGAACCAGACCAGGGAGTTTCCTGGTAATGTCTTTTACCCGAGCCCCAGGGAGGCAGCAGACTTCCCTGTGGGATGGATCAGGTCTGCATATTGGGCCCTCTGTCCCCCTCAGAAGGGGATTGCCTACGACAATTACCCTCCTTTTTCTTTTTTTCAGAGGCTGTCAGAATGCGTGGGGCTGCCCGACTGGGCCTAGGCACCTCCCTAGATAGGACTTCATCTACACCCTGATCTTCACTGACCTGGTCCTCAAGTTCCAGAGCCCCATACCTGTTGCGTAGGGGCAACTGGGAAGGTGAGGGAGACCGGGAGGGGATTTGCCTGCCTCCCCGAGCAGGGACCTGTATCCGTTCCCCTCCATCTCTTAGGTCCCCTCCTGCCTGGTGGCAGGAGAACCTCCGCTTCTTGCGGAGCCTCCATCTGCTGCCTCTGCCTCAGGGATGGCAGGGTGTGGGCCCACCAATCTATCTCCCTCTCACACTCCCTGATACTCCTCAACCTTTCCACTGCCTCCTTCAGCTCTACCACCAGGCTGAGCAGATCATTCACCTGGTCACACCTCACACAAGAGGTGTCCCCGCTGCCCTCCGTCATCAGTGATAGACTCAGGCACTCCCTGCAGCCAGAGACCTGGACAGCTGCATGTTTACACGGGACCTCTGTCTGCGTTGCCACATTTTTCCTAACAACGGCTTTCACCCGAGTGGCAACCACACCTGGGTCTCCCTCCGGGCCGACGCCCACCACTTGAGTAGCCTTCTCCAGCTGGGAAAAGGAAGACGGGGGCTGCGCCCTGCCTGCGCGCCCTGCCTGCGCGCCCTGCCGCGCCACGCCCTGGTCGCCGCGCTCCTGGTGGCCGGCGCTCCTCGGGGCCGTTCAAATCTCCCGCGGTTGCCCCTGGCAACGCCCACGCCGCGTCAGCCTCTCTCGCGAGAGCCGCCGGCTCCGGCCGGCTCCCTCCGCTCTTCCCCGGCGCTCCTGCGCCTCGGGAACCTGCCAGTCCGCCTCAATCTAGCGCTTAGCCGGCGACTTACCGTTGCCTCTGCTGGCCTCGCCGCTGACTGAATGCTGCTGACCGTTACGCCGTGTTCAAATCTCCCGCGGTTTCATTGGTTTGAAACTGAGACCGTGCTCTGGAGATACGCAGACTATGACCTACTATATCTGTCCTTTTGCTAATATCCACAGCTGCTCAAAGAGGCTGAGAGAACAAGGCAGCTCAGAACCACTCTTCCATCACTGCCACATTTCCAGAAGGGACTCTACAGTCCTGTGCATGAACTCTGTGTAGGGTGCTTTTAAAGTTGTTTTTTGTTTTTTGGGTTTTGTTTTTTTTTTTTTACTCAAAACTGAGTTTACATTTCCTATAGCCTACAAATTTTTAGTAGGAAGCTGTTTAAAGTGGCTAGTGAGAGATGCTAGAAGGAGGGGTGTACCTGAAATTATACCCTTTCCCAGGTTTAGACACTGATTTATAGGACAAAGAGAGGGCCCCTCTGAGAGATAAGGCTTGTCAGCACACATCTTTTGATTAAGGTACCTAACAGTAGTACTTATTAAAAAAATAAAGGAAACAAGACAAAGTATAAAACAAACAGTTCTATTCACCTACCTCACTGTTTTGTGTTTAGTGGTTAAAGAATTCACAGAAAAGCGAGAATTCTGAATTGAGCCAGGACTCAAACCTACTGCTGAGTTCCTCAGCCCAAACCATCAGCTATTCAAGCACTCCTCCTACTGAAGCCATGGTATGATACAGGAAAGAGTTTAAGGCCTGTAAATTTATATTAGTCATACCTGTTAACCAATTAGCATGTAGCTAATAATTTCCAACCCACATCTAATTAAGTCTCTGGAGTTGAGTATAGTTACCCAGACTCTCTATGTCATCAAAGGAGCACAAACAGCACCTGTCTCTACAGGAGTCACTCCCTGAGGGCCTCTCTCTGCATCACCATAGTGTACAGAGGGAGCAGAGGACAAGTTCTCTCTTAGCTTAAACATCTCCATTAGATATCAAAAGTTTGTAGAGATGAAACTGCGCTATAGGATCAATAAGCATAGAGAAAGACAAAGTTTTATTGGGCTGGCTGAGCCAACACCATCATCTGTCTCATATTAACCAGAAACGTGCCTACGTAGCAGGCTGAGTTACATCCCTTCCTGAGGAATTTGATGGTGTAAGTGGATTTCCCTGTCAGCCATCTAGTGAAAACTGGTGAATGACCTAATTATATATGCATATGACATAAATCTTTCGTTGACTTATTTTCCTAATGTACTTGCCAGTCATGTACAGTATATTATAAAACTCAGTCATCTCAAAACCAAATATCTGTTCCTCATGTGAACAGGAAAGGACACCACCACAATCTATATCTGCCTCAGACTTTATCAAGAAACATGAAACCTATAAAACCTCCTTGCTTGAATTTGAGGATAGAATCAATTCCCAGGTCACTGACAAAGAGATTAAAGCATTCTGCTTATTCAAAGGAGAAGGGTGATGTTTGAAGGCTTGAGGGTTTTTTGGTTCCACCCAGTATACACTGTTAAAATCTTGGGAGCTGCTAATTAGCAAGTTCTATTGCAGAGACAGGAAATGGTCCCTCTTAGACTGTGACAAAATAGAAGAGACTGAACGTTAATTTTTCCATTTCAAATGGATACCCAATGGTCAGCTTGATAGGTAGAAAATAAGACTTCTTTTATAGACTGTATCATGTGCTCTATTTCTAAAAAGTCATTCAATTTTTCACACCATTATTGAATGCCCTGATACATGCTCTTCCTCAATTCAGCAGTCATGAGAGAAGCACATTATTCTGAAGGGCCGTAACTAATGCTGCTTTCCACCTGTAAAGTTTGAGTCCCCTTGCCCTTTCATTCTGCCATCAGCTCTGCTGTGGGCTTATGTGGAGATGCTCTGAAGTCAATCAGGTTTCCTGCAGGTCTCCCAACAGGCAGTAATAGTACGTTACTTAACCTGTGAACATGTTTGTGGGCACGTGAGGCAGCGGTGTGTGGCAACGGTGTGGCTGAAGCCTTACACGTGTTTAACATTAATGCATCTCATTATAACAGAGGCTTTAATTTCTCCTTCCCAATTCTAGGCTTTTGACAACTTGACCTCAATTTGGAGACTGTTCATGGCTCCTATCATCTGCCAAGAGAAAGGGTGCAAAGGAAGTGACACAGTTTGCCTAGGATCAAAAAGGTGCTTATTTTTCTCTCTTTTCTCTCTAGACACAGAGACTAGAGCAACTCCTAATTTAGGCAGCCCAGTCAAGTGCTTAACATTAGCTCTGTGACAATCAACCACATCACTTATCCTCTTTGCTTTTCAAGTTGTTATGAACTATAACCATATACATTTGCTGAAGGAGTAGTGGTCATACCTGAGAGATTGCCCCAAAACTAAAAAATGTCCAAAGTAATGGCTCTACAGAGCACAACTATTTGAGATAATTGTATTGTTTAATTCCAGTAATGGCATTTTTAAATAAATACTGAAACACCAGTGGAAAAGTATCTATATTTTCCTGTTCCTTCTTCTGGCTGTTGTAGTCATTGTCTGGTAATATCTTCAACAAACTACAGAGCACTAGAAAAATCAGCTATTATTGTCTGACAAGTTTTGATAAGGGACCTTGTGACTTTATATGTGAAATATGCAGAAGAGAATAACACAGTTAAAATCTATCTTGTTAACTCCTCTTTTATTGCTAAAAATCCTCCTGGAAAGTATTTCCAAATACATGAAGGACAAGAAAATGATTGGGAATAGTCGGCATGAATTCAGGAAGGGGAAATCATGCTTGACCAACCTGATAGCCTTCTACAACGAGGAGGCTACCTTGATGGATGAGGCAGAGCCGTGAATGTTGTTTACTTCAACTTTAGTAAGGCCTTTGACAGTGTCTCCCATGTGATTAGTGGCACAAGGTCCAGCTGGAGGCAAGTCATGAGTGCTGTATCCCAGGGCTCACTACTGGGCCCAAGTCTGTTCAACATCTTCATTAATGACCTGGACAATGGGAGAGAGGGCATCCTCAGCAAGTTCACAGATGATACAAAGCAGGGAGGAGCAGCTGATATACCAGATAGTTGTGCCATCTTTCAGAGGGACCTGGACAAGCTGGAGAATGGCTGACAGTAACCTCATGCAGTTCAACAAGGGGAAGTGCAAAGTTCTGCACCTGCGGAGGAATAACCCCAAGCACCAACACATGCTCAGGCTGACCAGCTGGAAATTAGCTTTGCTGAGAAGAGCCTTAGGGTCCTGGGGGACAACAAGGTGACCATGAGCCAGCAATACGCCCTTGAAGCAAAAATAGGCCAACAGTATCTGCAGCTGCATAAGGAAGACCATTGCCAGCAGATGGAGGCAGGCAATCCTTCCTCTCTGCTCAGCACTGACGAGGCCACACCTGGAGTGCTGGGTCCAGTTCTGGGCTTCTCAGTACAAGCAAGACATGGACTTATTTGGGTGAGTCCAACACAGGGCTGCAAAGATGATTAAGAGACTGGAGTATCACTCATATGGGCTGAGAGAGCTGGGACTGTTCAGCCTGGAGAAGAGAAGGCTCATAGGGGGTCTCATCAATGTGTATAAGTACCTGACAGGAGAAGAGGAAGAAGAGGGAGCCAGACTGTTCTCAGTAATGCTCAGTGACAAGACATGAGGCAATGGGCACAAATTAAAACACATGAAATGCCATCTGAAAATAAGAAAACACTTTTTTACTGTGAGGGTGGTCAAACACTGGCACAGGTTGCCCAGAGAGGTTATGGAGTTTCCACCCATAGAGATATTCAAAACCCAGTTGGACACAACCCTGGACAACCTGCTCTGGCTGACCCTGCTTGGATGATCTCAAGAAGTCCTTTCCAACCTAAATGATTCTGCATTTCTATGAAAAATTAGAGTCAAGAAATCTCTGACTACTTCTGTCATTACAGAAGCCATTCCTGCTAACTAAGATATAAATCTTTTATTTCACACATATAAAGAAAATGGGGTTCAGATATTAAATTTACTACAAATCTCCCTTGTGATTGCAGAAATGTTGTTTATTCTCTCTTTACTTCAGCTTTTGTCTGTATAATTATCTAATCTATTTATATGGATTTAACTAATTAAAATATATTAGTAATAAATTTTTAAATAACTATTAATGCCATATGCCATTTTTTTACCTGAAGAGCTTCAGTAAAACATGTATCTCTAGACAAAATTCAACAAACAAAAATAAAACACTCCCCAGGTAGGTAGATGAGGTGGAGCAGAGAGACGGAATCAGCTGAGTGACAATAATTCAGACTAGCTGAGGATCTTCTGCCTTATCTTAAACTTAAAGTCTTCTTTTGCGGGTATGTATGGAAGAGCTAATACAGTTCATAGAGGTAAAGAGGAAAAGGGTAAGGTAACAAAGTAAGGCAAATTCTATCACTCAATGGCAAAAAACATTACATGGAGCACCAAAACTCCCTGGAGCCAGTAAATGCAGGGTCAGAATTGGGGCTTTTGTTAGTGTGTCTCAAAAGGGGAGAGACAAAAATAGCAGGAATATACAGCTGATATATGGGATAAATTCCCTTAAGTCAGAATACATCTTTTAAGCCATCTAGCAAAGCAGTTTCTCAAAATCTTGCATTCAAAGTATATAAGACCTGTTGCCTCCAGACACTCTCTAAAAAAATTCCTTTACCTTATATTCTCGTCCTCTTGTAAGAGTCTACTTAATCCATTCTCTACGAACTTCAGTGTTGCACCTGGAATTCACATTTTTGTCCTTCTGTAGGGCTCCCTCTTTCTCTGCCTCAGTTTCTTATGGGTTTCATGGGCAAAATCACATTTTCAAACTTGACAGGAATGTTGCTACTACAATATATTAAAGGTTGAGGCTTTTAGATATTATATTGATACAGACTGTAAATATGATAAGTAGTTCTATCATCTGTATTTATAAACACAGTAATGGAAGTAATCATACAATGATCTTTGAATTCCACTTTCAGAAAACCATGGTGGTATTTGTAATTTGTTTACTTTATTCCCATAGAAAAAATGGCATCTGTAGTGCAAACTACAGGAAAATAAACTAAAATTTTACCTTTCCTGTAGCACTCTCATTTCTCTCCTGTCTGCTGATATGCTGTATTTTTAAATTCCATTCATCCTATTCGCATTCTTTTGAATTCATCTTCATCCTGCCAGGTTGTCCAGTTCCATTCTTTTATTTTTAAATAAATAATGGAAAATGAGATGTTTGGGGACTGGGGGGTTCTGCCTGCTAGCTGATATCATTGCTCTGTATTAGCATGTGTTCTCAAAAATGTGGAAGCATGACTAAAGAACTCGAAAAAGTATTCCTCAAAAAAATGCTACAAGCCTAAAGCTGCAGCCATCTGGAGCAAGAGCAATGCCTGCCATGAACTTACATACCTCAAACTCTGAAAGGTTTTCAAGCTGAATGAATTCGCATCTGTCAGAGAAACAGGCAGACTTTTATGCAATGGAATGCAACGTGGCAATTAGATGCAATTAAAATTATAATTAGAGCGCCATATCTAGTGTGCTCACAGTAATCTGGGATCATTTTTTTCTGCTACAGACAGAAACGAAGGCCCAGCCTAGGAACAGAGATTGATCTAATGTCAGCTGCTAGCTTCTCCTGGGGAACTTGACCCTTCCCCAGGAATGGCTCTTCCTGCCTGGCATGACCCCAGGCACAGCCGGCTGCTGTTGCTTCCAGAAAGCTATTTATGTTTTTGAAGGCCAAGAGCAATCATTTGGGGTTCTTGGCTATGTCTCTTTACCAAATAAGGTTACTTGCTTTCCAGCTTTCCAGCCTAAATTCCCTCTTAATATACAGGGAATATAAAAAGCACGATGCATGCTGTTTATGAATGCTGATACCCACCGCAAATCCAAGTCAGCCATGTACTCCACGCCTGCTTTGTCTGACTCAGGCTATACTGCAGGCAGCGTAACTGAAACATCAGTCTAGGAGTCTGAACCGAGATCTCACCGGAGCGAGGCAAAGCTACCCAATGCATGCATATTCAGCATGCGGACAGATTTGTCACAGGAGAGGTCGTAGGGTGAAGGGGACTCTAGTCTCCCCCCAGCAGCATCAGCTGGTGTGCTCATTACTCAGTAATGAGACAGGGGACTGCATGGCCAACGCTGTTATAGGGGCTGTACACCCTGGCTCCAAGCCCAAACATCCTCAATGAAGAATCATATTATTTTTAGTGTGTTTTATCATCTATGATATTGCTGCTTCTTTCTCTTCCTCAGAATTGTGATTTGCTGCATTAAATCTTTAGATTTAACATATATATGAAAATGAGTATGGTATAAAGTTCAAAGACTAAAAAGCAGCTAAAAAGGCATATTTTACCTACTGTCTTTTCACAGTAAGGAAAACTGATGGGGTTTTATGCCAATCTAAAAGAAAGTAACAGGTAAAGTATTCAACTCTGTTTTCTTTAGGAGCTTTTAGAAATTATAATTGTGTTTCTAGAGTTTAGATATCTAATTAAGGAGCGATTTTAACTATTTCAAAGAACTTGATCAGATTTATCTATCTGCAAGAGACCTAATATCTTTATGAAAGTTTTGGCTTTAAAGATATGAGTGCCATTATAGAAGAGCATGGCACAGCCTTACTCATCTTGACAAGTTCAAGGCAGTGATGGATGATTTCTGAGAGAAAAATCTGTCGCTATGGTTTGTCTAGTACTAAAGGGAAGTGCCAGTAAATAAGACATTGAGTAAGCATTCAGAACCACAGTGGTATTGTTTGCATGTGTTATATAAAATCATTTTTAATAACTGTCATCAAAGAACTCTAAGCTCATCGGCTGTCATAACAGAATGACAATATATTATGCACAAAGGTGTAGTCTTATAATTTTAAAACTGAGTCTTCAGCAGGAGAAAAGGCAGGAAATTAAAAGCAAACATCTCTTCTGAATTCCCTTTTTGTTCTCAGGCAGACCTGCATGAGATAATTGCATGATAATACAGCCAGGATGCTATATAATACCTCCAACAGTTTAGCAAGAAACCAATTCATTACCACTATGTTATGGTTTTCTAAGTGTTATGGGCAAATTTCTGTGATATACTACTTTAGTTATTTGACTAGAAAGACTGGGATTCTCTTGTGGAAGGCAAATCTGAGGGAATAGAGTTGGTACAAAAAGAATACTCTCTGACTATGGTTTTTTTATGTTAACAGAAGACTGCCAGGATGGTCCACTGGCATGAGGAATGACAAGTGCCCCCAAGCACAAGTGGGAATATCAGCCTATATCCTCTGAGCTTCTCCCCTAGCCCCCAAACTGGGAAGTAAAATACGTTAGCTGAGGCTTCCTTAACTTGAATTTCAGATAGCTTGGTTCACTCTGCAGCTAGGATAGGCTAAGAAGATACGTGCTAGCTGTTCCTATAGCCCAGCTGACAGATGGGACCTTGTCAGGCAGCAGTAACACACCCGAGATCTACCACAGGCTTGTGTCCTGCTTCATGCACAGGTTTGCTTTTAGCTCAGGCATCCTTTCTGCTGCAGTCAGAGAGCCCAGACTTCACCCATGGCAAGTGTGAATTAACTGACGACAATTGTGCCCTTTGGCCGGGGTCACAGACAGTTACAGCTTACTTTGAAACCCACAATTTTTTTCAATTGAGGATGATCTTGTACAATACTGTAAGTGGTTTATTCCTTAATGAACACATGGCAAATTAAGGAGTTCAGAATGGTTATTGTTTTATGAAAAATGTGCTTGAGTGCATAGCTGTTATGCAGTTGTCATCATGAAGAAGAGCAGGATTTTTGAAAGCATCTTTGGAAGCGACTCCATTAGGAACATGTGATGCTTTTAATCTATTATTTTCTTACTTCTGACGTGAATGCCTGACTGCTTGAAGCTGGCGGCAGAAACTCCAGACACTTCAGAGAGGCCACAATTTCACTCCTGACATGAGTAAGCTTTTCCAGTTCTAATAACAATACAAATATTTACTATTTACATACTGTATTTTTCTGCATTTGTCTCCTTGTGTCATCACTAAGTTTAAAGAAATTATTACACAGTGGATGTGGATTTTATATCTCTCTCTATTTTAAGAATATCATCTTTCAGCCAAGCGTTTTGCCCCTGGCAAAGAACCTACTACCAATCTGAATTACGTATGTACAAAAGCAAAGAGAATGATCTCAGAGCCGAAAAAGACATTGAAAAGCTGAAAATGTATTGAAATATACATTGACTTAATGATAAATATAATTCACCATAAATGGTGCTTTTTCAAAAGTCACAAATTGATCTACAAGATGGGCCTAATGATGCGACACCTCAAATTAAAGATAATTATCAGATCAAATCTAAAGGGGCTGAAAAACATATTTTAGAATGCAATGTCCAACTCACCATAATAAAGCCTCAAAATGGTTCTTTTCACTGACGTGCAGCTAAACCAGGATACAATTCCAATTCTGCTTTGAGCAAGTCTCCACAGGTGCATCAGAGAGATTGCGCTAAAGCTATTCAGTTATGTCTACTTACTGCTTGGTATTTTTGCACATTATCATTTAAATAAGCCACAATATGTTGTGGTCTTGAAAAATTGCTTAAAAATTGTTTGATGGTGCATACCACTTGCATACACCCCCTTCTTCAGAATACTTCTTAGGCCATCTGTTACCCATCTCCCAAAAGCTACAAGTACCAGTGCCATGTTGTTTCACTAAATTATATACTAGGAGTGGCTGGGGCACAGCCGCCTCAGGACTCCAGAATACAAATTTGGAAATACACCTTCTGCATTGTTTTATTGAATATCACTGTATGATCTTCTGATCCGTGCTAATGGCCACAATAACTCCCACAATCATGTAAGGAAAAAAATGAACTATTACTCTGCTATTAGGAAAAAATTCCCTAACGGGCACATATGGGTTTTCATATCTAGTTCATACAAATTTAAAGACCAAAGTTTGTCTTCAGTGTAAGCAAGGGGATAATTTGGCTAAAGGCTATAAAACTCGTGTACTAACAATAAAAATGTGACTATCAATATTAAGTCTTTGTTATGTTTCTGGAACATGGGGAATGTTGTATCAGCTGAACAGAAAACAATCGTCAGAAAGAGATCAGAAAATTGCATGGGAAAAAAGTTAATATTGCAGAAAAGGAATGTACCTCTAAAAAGCTTTTTGAAAATACTATACAGATTTACTTTAAATGTGTAATATATATATTTATTTATATAATACCCATATTCAAAATACAAGTGTGGTAAATGGTGCACACATATTAAAATCAGGTATATAGGGTGTCTGCATTCATTGAAGTCCCATCTCAGTAAACCATTACTCCTTGCTTCTGCCAATGAGTCTTCTTGGTTTACAGCAGCCACCAGGCGATCCTTGCGTTGTTGACTCCACACAAAGTGATTTGTGCAACAGATCAGGGATGCAGGCTGAGAGTCTTGAGCCAAGTGCAGCAAGCCTTCCAAAACAGAGTTTAAAGGTTGCAACAATCAGTGAGGTGAAGTGCTTTGAAGATGGAAGGTTATCTTACTCTGCTACCTTGAATCATTGTTGATGCACAAAAATCTAAGGCAGAAGCAAAGTATATTTGTATATTTTGAGTTTCACAAACACAAAGTTACAAAGACTTGCAAAGGCAGGTGTTTGAGAGGAAAGACGACCAGACTACATATTGCAACACCAGATCCAGAGATCTCCCTCTTCCCTTCTGTCTCCACCTGAGAAACTCTAGGCATTCATGTCATATAGGTAAACAGTTGGCCCCAAAGCATAGCCAGCCTTTCAAAGGTGCATTTTATGGAGAATGAATGTTAGGACCATGAGATTCTTCCAGTCAACGCTTCTCATTTTTTTGCCCCTTCTCAGTCCAAATGTCATGAGGAGGAAATTTGACCTTTTTTTTTTTTTTTTTCTTTCAGAAAATGATTGCGCCTGTGGTTGGCTAAACCCTAAGCAGATTCTTAGCCCATTTTGAAGATGAATAGAATTTCTCACCTGCACAGGCAATAGTCTAGTCCTAAGAGAAAGCTTTCATGTAACATGCTACCACGTTTTTACTGAGCCCATACGTGATGGTAACCAGAAAATTTGAGGTGATTATGGGCTTGGAGATAATAATCCAAGGCCTTGTCTTTGAGAGGTAGAATGACAGACATGTTTAAGCATAACTGTTGTTTTCAGTTGTTATAAAGGTGATGCTTCCCTGGGGAAATGCACAGACTGCAAAGTGAAAAAAACCTTGAGTTTTATTTTATTTAATTAAAATATAAGAAAAAATATTTTTTTGGAGTAGAAGTTATATAGTATTTATTTGGAGGATTTTAATTAAAAAAAGAGTACTACTTTCTGGATTCTAATTCTTGTGTGCTCAGTAAAGATCTCATATATTAGCCCAGAAATCCTGTAGGCAACTTGCACATTTTAATAACCCAGAAGCAGGTTCCCATGGAGTGTTGTGGAGTGACACATCTCTGTATTGGATTATCCAGGCATTTATTATGTGCACTAGTCCTCCAAAATTTTTCAGGCTAAAACTTATTGCAGTAGAGTTTAAGCTTCAGCAGATCTACAGACTGGACTCATAAAAGACCTCCATTCAAATAAAGATAAAAATAGAACATATGACTAAATAGAAAAGATCACCTTTTGAAATACTTCCTTGGCTATCCACCTAAGCCAATTTTCATGATCCTATTCCCTGTAGTTTAAGAGAATTGTATTATTACTATTCCCCAGTGATTCCATTAAAATAGATTGATCTTGTCTTTCAGACAAAAAAAAGGAGGCCTGAGAAAATAAAAAAAAAGCAACTTTTTTTTTACCAACTAATTTTTGCAATACTTTCAGTACTCCCCTTAATCTTTTCTGTATGACCATGAAAGAGAGTATTGACAGGCTTTACAAAGCCCTATAGCACAACGTACCTTCAGAAAACAGCTCCATAATGCATGCTCAAAGTTACCCACACATCCCAGTGAGAGGAATGGGATCTGTAAGTAAAACCTGGATGGTAAGAAGCTTTGCTTTAACCACAGCTCTGTTTTTGCTCTGCCAGAGTTACCAGTTAATACCACCAATGAAAAAAGAAACACAGTTAGCAATTACCCCTGTATCCATCTAAGCAGTCAGTGGTAACAGGCACTGCTCTTTGGACACTAGACACCCTAATCGGCTGCTTGTTCATTTTCTAATGAAGCTGTCCGCAAGTGTCTGAAAAGTGATGTCCTTGAGACTAGCAGCTTCAATGTGAACAAGTGATTCCTACTGATTTTTTTTTTAACTGGCATTGAGTTTGTTTTTCAAGGAACAATATAGAATTACTGCACAATCTTTGGCAGTGCTTTATAGACGTTCTGCTATATATTTCCCATTTCCTCAAACTAAAACACTGGAAGCAAACCTTTATTTCTATTTTGTAATGCACATGCCTATCTCATGATCAGGGCTACTTAGCTATTTGACAACATTATGAACAACATTTTTAATAGGCTTTGCATAAGCTTCTCAACATATCATCAAGGAAATTCAAGAGGATGCTTTATTGTATATTTTGTGAAAAAAGAAACAGAACAAAGTTCAAGTCCTCAGGAAGGCAGAGGATGCTTTTTAATTTAATGAAATTGGTTATTTCTTTTACAATAAAAATATTGTACAAGACTATTTCCATGGTTATTTGACTTCCCATGTTCCTAAGTTACGATTCCATTTTATTGTAAAGTTGCTATTGCCAGAAATCAGTTGAATAGTATTACTGTGCACTCGTTCAGTACAGGGAATTTGCTACCTTTCAGGTTTGGAGGGACACACTAAGAGCTCCTGAAACAAATAATAAATATTATTATTATTATTCTTATTGGCAGATTGTTGCTGGAGATTCTCAGTGGCTAAATAGGCCTTACTATGGAAACTGCTTTAGAAAAAAAAACCTAGTAGGAAGTAGTTGCTGCAGTGGAAAGTTCAGTCAAAACAGACAACGGTTTGGAAGAGAATAAAATAGATTCACAAATTATCCTACATATATAAAGTGTATTGTTGGGTACCATCAGAATAAAATGCAGCTAAAATGTGAGGAAAACAGTATAACTAAAAAGAAGTATCAAAAGAAAATGCTATATGCACTAAGCAAGCTGAAGAGCTTCCTCATAGTTTGTGTCAGCACCATGAAACATTGCTGGACCAGCAGTTTTCTTTTTATGGATGTTTTCCTTTGACCTTATTAGTTTGGCTTTTACAAAGACACAGCTGTCAAATTCCCAGTAAAAATGGAAAAAGTGTTGATCCTATCATATTATTCACTAGTGCAGGGTCTTCCTTTCTTATTTTTTTCCATGTCAGCACTATTTTATATCAAATTAATCATTTGGTGTGATTTATAGAACAACAAAAGAATTACTGCAGGGGGTAAAATCGATACAATAATGTAACTTAGCAAGAATACTTGTACTTGAAAAACTCATCCTTTTAATTCAATATTGAGCTACAGAATACTGCTTTCCTCATTCCCAGTTGTCTTATAAGATTTTCTACAAGACTACAGAATTATTTCACATGTATTTTTATTTTATTTAGTTTTCAATACTATTATCAATAGTCACTTCACTGCTGCAAATACTCTCTTTACCTGAGCTTACGCAAATGAACGCTAACAATTGTTATTAATAGTAATTATGAAGTGGGTCGATCCACAGATGAATAACAGAAATCTCCATAAGGTCTATTATGCTCTTGAAAGGAGACTCAGATCTGGCCTGTAGGGCTGGGGGTGAGGGTGGGGGGCTGTAGCCAGCCTGCACTCCCACATTTTAATGCTTTTTCCTTTTCTCTAGCGAATTTTACATCTTTGTATTAGCATACTCACAGACTCTTTCCTAGTTATCATCAGCTGTTGCTCTAAATGGATACATTTGAATCATTATCTTTAACACTTCTTCAGGAGTAAATTTTTAATCACGTTGCTTGATGGTCTAAATTCACTTGTCCACATCCAGTGTAGACATTTTGATTATGATTAAATTGCCCAATCTTCTCTGATACATCCTCGGAGGACAATGACCCACACGGAGTTGGTGAATAGGGCAGAGGAGACACACACTGTTCTGCAGTGGTGGCTGGAGGGCAGGCAGGATGCTTTAATATGTCTGAACTGTCACCAGATGCCAATGTTTAGGGCAACCAAATTTCACCTTTAGTAATGAAAGAAAAGATGGAAGAATAAAGGAACTTGACCTGCTCACTCACCTTTTAAAATGATCTTTTCCAAATGAGGTTAAGGAAGACAGAGTATTGAGTCTCTACTATGGCAAATAGAAACCTTGGCTGTGCATCTCTTGCAATAGCTGATGATAAGTAGGAAAGAGTCTGTGATTATCTAGAGGAAGATGTGCATCAAGGGCATGTATAATGCAGTGGGAAAAAAATTTAGTGTGATGCAGGGACTGTAACCAAATACTATTAAGACAGGAGATAGTTAGAAACTATATTATAAATACCTTCCTGACACCTATAAAAATCAAATTGTTGGATAGCCTTTCAAAAGCTGTCTTTGATTCCTATTGCTTGAGACTCCTGACTAGACAGAACAAGGAAGATTTTTAACAAATGTGTTATGGAGAACAAACCTGCACTAGAAGAACAGATACCTCCCAGCCCAGTAGACCTTTTCCCATTTCTACCCACTCTGTTATGTACAAGAACATCCACAGTCAGGTTTTTTTCCAACACCATACTTCATTAAAAACATGATTCACTTTCACCTTCTTTTTAAATTGTCCTCTGAGTTTTGTTCACAGTTATTAAGATCAATGGGGTGTACATAAGGAGATGCTACTTTTTGAGGGGTAAGAACCAGGGGAGGAAAACAACCAAAATGCGCTCCATTTGGAAGGGATTTTGTACATTCTCCAGTATTCATGTGAAAAGTTGGTGGGGAGAACGGTATCTCACAGGACTGAACTGTTGGGTAGTCAGTATCTTCTTGATAGATAAACTGGTTCATTAATGTACTCTCAACTTACTAAAATTATAACCCATAAAGACAGGCCAGACAGTGAATTCTGCTTCTCATATTCACCACAGCTTGTCATTCAGGAATTTTTACTAGCTGGAAGACAAGGTTTCCCCACCTATGAGGCACAACATCAAGCAAAATATGAAGTACGCTGAGTTGCAGGTGGTACGGTTCAGCTCCTCATACAGGGACAACCTGACTAAGAATCTACAGATTTTAGCAAGATACTTACCTGCCTACAACAGTCTGATCCATAGCCCACACAGGAACCCTTGTATGCAAAAGCTGATGTGCGGATGGATGACCACTTGTCCCGGTGCCCTGTGATGGCTCTTAACTCTTGCTGAATTTCTGCAGGCAGCATGGAGCTGCTACCACTGATGTAAGTAATCATCCATCACATCCTTGCCCCCAAAATCAGTGGAAAAGTATGGCTTTAAAAATGGCTATATTCATAACTAGTAAACTACACAGTGCTGGGGCATACAATGGTCCATACTGTTTAATTGTTAACCTGTTCCATCACACAATTTGGCTCCTTCAGTGTAAAACTCATTGCAGCAATGCTCAGGTGAGATAACAACGGCTCCCTCCTGGCAGAGTAGGCAAAGGCACCTCGCTCTGGAGGAAAGGCAGGTTACCCATAAAGATGCAGGCCCTGCTGTACTGCTTCCCCTCAGCTATCTCTTTTAACTAGCACATGTAGCCGGCAGGATTAAAAGGAGCTGAAGAGACACTGAAGTCATGCGTCTGTCTTCTGATGCTCAGTAGTGACATTTTGGTATCTTCCACTTGAAATACTCCTAGAGGATGGCACTCTGGTCTGTCACCGTAAGTGATTTACAGGCTTAAAGCATGAAGACTACATCCTCAGTAACAGTAAACCTTGGGCTAACAGGGTTAAGACATTTAATTAGGGGAGACTGTGATTTAGATATGCAAGAAGACTAAAACTGAAAAGCAGAAGCTTATCTCTAACACTAGTAATTTAGTTATAATTTCTTCCGCTGTGACCTTCCTGTGAAATGCTTCCAGTAGATATTGTATGTTCACTAAGAGCACGACAATCACCTGATAGAAACACTCCTCTAGCAGAATTGAAACAGGAACCAATTAGCATAAAAATCAATACACGAATCCTGCTTAATTATCATAAATAACTGGGGCAAGTCATCGATAGTGAAGGACTCTTCTTTTTTGGGTGTAGGTGAAGCTTTCTTGGTTTAACATAGGTAAAAATCACTTTGGGGATTCCTTTTCGCATTTGTGTCACATTCTATTTTGCATAAACTCAGAAACTCCACTGTAATAGTCAGTAAACAATAGCAACATTTTAGAAACATTACTACTAAAAAGGAAAGGAAAATTTCAGGGGAAAATTCCAAGAGAAAGGGGCAGAATGAGCAAGAGAAAAAGAAAATTGCAGGAATAAATAACAGAATTTTAAGAATGAGGACAGATGAATGTAAATCGATGTAAACTGACAGTTTTACATGAATCTTGTGGCTGTTCACTCAACTCCTGCTCAGGTTTTGGCCTAACACAATGCTCATGCTAAGGCATGATGTTTGCTGGGAGCAGCGCCAGACAGCTTGATTCACTGAGTGTGTTGTCCTGTAAATTTGAAAGATCCAAATGAATAAATATTCATTCAAAGTGAGCAAGAAATGCGTATGAGCATGGTGGTTGAGAATATGTTGACAAATGTGAACAAATATTTCCAACATGTAATTATATCCGGTCTTCATAATCCTCTAAAGCAGATGTTAACTGGGATAGTGAGTGTGTTACAGCTGAATACTTTTTATGCTTCTGGGAATAATATCTATGTGTTTGGTCTATTTAAGATTTAAAACATTCTGTGTTTGTGCTACCTATACTAAAGGCAACTTAACTCTGCCTGCAAGAGCAAGTGAAAATTGTGAAAAATAACCAAAAGTGTATTTTATTGAATCTATTTACATATTTAATCTTACACATTTATTTATTTAACCAAATGTAAGTAAGATAAAGATATTGTGCATCTAACTATATCCCACTTACACATACTGAAGATTTGTGGCAATGTAATCTGCTTTATTTTGTCAGTTGTGAATTAGAAAGTCTTCTCTAAATTAAATCCTTCCTAAATTAAATCAGATTTACTGACTACCTATTTTTTTCTTTTTATGTAAACTCTCATCTTGGTTAAAAGCAATATTTGCATCGCAGAAGAAATTCCAGTTCTTTCAAACATTTATTAAGCAAGTTAGTAATGTAAACAATAACAGTCCATTAGAGAAATTGTTATATATATAAACATGCATAAGTCCCAGTAAAATATATTTTTTTTCATCTGGAAATCATTATTTTTGTTTAGAAGAACACTACAGTCTGCTGGCATGAAGGAAGAAGAACATACTCAGCACTCCTTATAGAAAGTCGATAGGAGTTTGCTGAGATATTAGAAATGCTTCTCATCCAGTATTACACCTTCTATTTTAACAGGAATTTGTATTAAAAAGCTTCATACCATAGCAATAACCTACACTATTAGAAAAAAAAAAAAAAAAGTGGCAGTCCAAGTAGAAGGTTACAGTTGATAGACATTCTTGGGCAGACTTTGAATCATATAATGTAAACAAATACATTTCATTTTTGTAAATAATAGTAAAAGCATTCTTATTATCACCATTTTCTTTCTCCCAGTTGTCTACTAACACTAGTTTAGGGTGAAATGTCTCAGAACCTCAGCCCTGTGAACAGAAGAAATGGGACTGCCATCTTCAGAAGCTAGAGTGATGGCTGGCAGACAACTGTAAGCATGATAAATAACAGTTTTTATGAACAAACTTTATTAAGTTTGCAGGGTTTGTGTCTGAAATTTGAACCTGATCCTACCCCAGAGCATACATAAGCAATTGGAGCTGAGTACAGCTGAAAGCAGAATCTGGCCTTCCACCATCTGAGTATTGTAACTTAATGGCTTCACAGTAATTTTCACAGAACATTACAGCATTATCAAAATTAATGCTAAACTTTGTAGAGCAGTACTGAATCTCACGCTTCGGGGCTTATGCTATTATAAAGCCAACACGGAAGGATAATTAGCTTTGTGTACCAAGTCCTAATGCTTTCCTCTGAAGCCCTTGTGCTGGCCCGGACAATCAATTGATTGTCTATTTCCAATTTAGGCATTCACTTTTTCAAAAGTACACTTCCCAAATTGAAATGCTTGACACAGTTTCAATTGGAGTCCACTGGTCAGTATAACCATGATTTAAAACTGGTTTCAATCCAAAACTATGACATGCCACTTCTGTAGCAGCCAGCCTTAAATGATTCAATATAATAAGAAAAGCACTTACTGTATAGCCAGTTAATTAACTATATGAATAACTGAGCAATTTTCCTGTTATAGTTTAATTTGTGAAAACATTTTAATCACCTTTAAGTTGGTAGCCCCCATGCAAATACTGTTCATGTACTGTGAATTTTCAATTTCCTTTTCTTAATTTGCATCCTTTTTAATTGTCTCATCTAAATGCACATTTTTTTCATTAAAAATGGCTTGAGTAATGATGTAGGAATGATACTCTTCAGGGCCTTTTTATTTTCAATTTTAGTCACCTGTGAATTATATCTTTTTTAATACCTGAGTGAAGACCTGCCATTAGGAAGACCATAATAAATATGACTCATTATCAGAATACAAATGGAAAATAAACCTATACTTTAAAAATTACTAGACCTCTGGGAGGAGTTAGACCTTGATTTATATTAGGTCCCTGAAGACTATAAGGCTGTGACAAACCGTTCTCATTACCTATGCTCTGTCTACATTTTATCTATTGCAGACTTCAGGGCAGACAGTTATACATTTATAACAGGCTCGTTACAAAACAAGAAAGGTAGATAAAATCCCAATAAATATTTACACAGACCTATTCATATTCAAATAAGAGTTTGAATGGTCAGACTTCTTATAAAAATTACCATAAGTTCATTTACAAAACCGCTGATAATATTTTCGTTGGAAGAATATGACTGCAGACATCACACATGGCAAAGAGGCTCTCTCCTAAGCACCTCCAATTCGGGGTGAAGGTGAGTGAAATGACTGGGTCTAAGAATTTTCTCACCTGAAAATATAAATTTAGCACAACTAAGGCTGTTTGCTATATTTTGTCACAATTCCCCAATTATTTTATTACTTTCTAGAAGCAAACTTTTAAAAGCCAGGGTATTCACTGCCTGTTATTTCTGGCAGCTGGGGCTTCCCTGGTTGGAGCAAACAAGCGCAGTCCGAAATCGCAGGCACTTGCCTGTCCTCCTCTCTGGAGTGCCTACCAGTGACCACAGCCACCACAGAGCCCCAGTTCAAGCAGGTATGTCACATGAAAAACAGGGCGTCAAAAGGGGATCAAGAACAGCAATCTGCCTGGAAAGCTGCCGCTAAAGCCAGCTGGTGAACAGGTACGGAGAGCTTCACCCGCAGCAAAGGTTTCTAAAAGGCTGAGGAGAGCTCTCCTACATCGAGGTTTCAGCAGCTCCAGCAGACAATGACTCGAATGAGAAAAGGAGCCTGGATTAATAAGACAAGATCTAAACTGTAGGGCTCATAAGGACATTTATTCATTGCCTGAGACACCTCATATATTTTCCCTGTGTGGAAGGAACTTCAGAGTAGGTTGTCATTCACCCCCAAAGGTCACCCTTTTCTGAGGCACTTTCCCAGTCTGTGAGGAGGCAGAGTGCTCTGAAAAGGCTTGAATGCATTATGCTGGTTTAGGCAGACAGTATTTTATTCTGTCTCTACATCAAAAGAGATTGCATCTTCGGGGAATTTTCCTGAGCTATATAATAAACTCTCCTTGTATTTCCCTTTTGTCTTTTATTTTCTGCTATGTTTTCTAATGTTTTACTTTCCAATATAGGATAAGAATAGCAGAAAGGCAGAAAGAGGGGGAAATCCTGCCAATTCTAAATCCAATAAAGTGCCGAGAAAAGTTAGCACAACTGAGCGTGTGACTTGTAAACTGCTCTTTAATTCAACACAAGGTGACAGTTGTTAATCTGAAATATCTCACAGAAAGAAATACCGAAATTCCAGGCAACATCTGATTCATAAGAATTTCCATAAGTTCTGCATGCAGATCAAACAGAATGTATTTCCACAGAAAGGGCAAGAAATTAAGAGTATTATCTTTTTTGTATGAGTGATGCGCATTTTTATTTCTAAAGAAAAAATACCCAAGTATTTTGTTATCACTCTCCCTTCCCTCTTTATCAAAATTCTGCATCACAACCTCTCCAGAAAACACTTCCCAGCCTCAAATCAGGTTTTTCCACTTGCTTTTTCAATAGAAATTCATTCTCATGGGACCATTTTGCTCTCACTGAGCTACATCTCAATCAGCAGACAATTCACTGAGGAGACTCGGTTTGAATTCTTGCTTCATGTAGTCACACTCAATTGAATATAGATGCTGGTGATCATTAAAGGCCACAGCAATCTTCTGACAGTTTTGTGGAAAACGTCCAAAATCCACACAGTGTCTGAATATCATACTCCCCTGAAATTAGAGGTGCACCCTGTGCAGTGAGATGACCTTCTGTAGCTCTCCCCCCAGTACACTCATACTTTGACATTCTCATACTTACAGCAGAAATAAACAGGAAAATATGACCAGCATAATAAATGTAATAGTAAAAGTTATAGCAAACACTGGATGTTCATATAAAGTAGACAAGGACCAGTTCCCTAGCTTGCCACACTTCAAATATTGAAATGATAGAGAGATCTGAGAATTTCAGAACTATCTGTCCAAAATTATAACTTACTGAATCCATTAAATAATAAAAAGAGCCAGCTGTTATACAGCACTTATTTAGCAACTCCTAAATGCTATATATATATGTATATGTTGGGGCAAATGTTTTGTGCCTGGAGGAAAGCAGAGAAGCTGCCTGTTGCTGCAGTTCTTTGGCACGGCTAGGAGGCCAGCCAAAGCCCATAAAGCAGCTTTTCTTCCAACTTTTATCAAAAGGACCAAGCAATCCTTTAAAAAACCAAATAAACACCACCCCCCCACACCAACACCACCCCCCCCCCAAAACAACCAAAGAACAAAACAAACAAAGCACCAACCCTCCCTATGTAACTCTTCAGAAAACCCTCCAGCCTGTTTCCTAACTCAGCAGCTGGGGAGGGGGGTGGAACAAGGTCAACCTAGTGACTACATCTTCTCCTGCCAGCTGCTGGAAGCTGGTTCCTGCATATACCATGGTTATGGCTTCTGCAATAGCCAGTGGCCATGCCTATACACTTGCACATACCCGCTGGCTGCATAGGAGCTGTGTAAACAGGATTTTTGTTTTTACCACAGATTCCATGACTGACAAGCCTTTAGGTTGAGTAATTCTATCAGGGGTACCTGTTATCTCAGCTTCCTGGTAGCATGAGACACAGCTGAAATGCATGGACCCACCAAGTCAGAAGCTGCAATCTCCAAAGTGGATGTAGTTAAATTTCATGAGTTTTCCCCTCACCACGAGTTTTAAAGATGATCCAGTCCAGGATGAAAGTTATGTATGCTTGTATGCCTGGACTTATTAATATAAATATCTTCTTTGTGTCTTGGTACATTCTCAAAGGACCTCAACCATTTCTCTCATCCATAACTTTAAACCCGCTTTAGAAGTTTCCATCAATGCAAAGAAAAGTATTGCTTTGAATATATCAAAGTCATTACATAAAGCTCCAGGATATTGCACAATCTCATCTTTAAAATGGATATTAGAAAAAGCCAGGGGGTCAAACCTATCATTTACCTGTAAAAAATAGTCAGACACTGCCTTCTGATCTCACTTTAGCAAAAATATTATTAATCGAATCATGGTACAACAGAAGAAAGGTCCAAACACAGTGGAAATTAAGTAAAATAATTTCTGCAAGAGAATGACAGAAGCATATTGGAGTTTGGTTGTTGTTATGTTGACCTCAGCAAAGCAGCTAAGTATGCTCTATCCAGAAAAATGGAAGGGAAATAACAAAGCAGTAATTTCTGCTCTTCCTAGTGATTCCAACAAAATTAGTTCATAGACATTAAAAATAGAAAATATGCACTAGGTCATGTGTTCCATCTCCTTACAAGGCCAAGATATTTTGCCTTACCTGCAAGTCAGTTGGAAAAAATCACATTTTTCATCATTAATAGTATAACGTGTTTAAATAGCTTTGAAGTAAAAGCAGTATCGAAGCATAAGGTAATAAAGCTCATACCTTCATTATTCTGTTGTTCGGCTGACGAAGATTTTCTGCAAAGGCAGTTTATCGAGAAAGCGGTACATCAGCTTATGTTATGAATACTGTTTTTGCAATGCAGGAAGCCTGTTTATTTATTTATAAGTAACAGCTTAGATTCTATCAGCTGCAGTACTGTCAGGCAGCAACAACCAGCTGACTCGCAGATGCTGGGGCCAGAGCATGTCCTGGCAGAAAATCCTGCCCGCACAACCTATGGCCAAGACAGAAATGAGGTTGAATCCAACCCTTACGGTGTCAGATCAGGTTGTAAAATGCACCTTTTTGGTAAAGCCTTCTTCCAGAATCACTGCTCTCAAAACACATCCATACACACAGTTTTCTTCCTTTTGGCATTACAAGGATAGAGAAGAGTAAACATAGCATTTTGCTCTAGGTTTTTCTAATCTCTGAGGCTTTTACCAAGGATTTTACCCTCAGGCACTGGTTACCAATCTTTAACGTAAACAGCCAAGCCCACTAATAGGACTTACCCTAGTGTACAGTGAGATGATAAGATGCCAGTTCACAGTGCATTACACAGGAAAGAGCCTGCCTACATTACGCTTGCCCTGCTCCCTGTTCACTAGTGGCTGTTAAGGGAGGTAAAATCTCAACATCACAAACAAAATGTACACAAAACTGAAGTCATTAGATAAAGTATTCAGTGTACTTTCAGACTGCATACACAACCATGACGGCAGACAGCATATTTTCATACTTGTGGATATTGGGCAGATATTTTAATTCATAAGAAATAGAACTAATTAGTGGGAACTTAAAGAGGTAAACAAGTAGGTTATTAAATCTGCTTACAACAGTAGCTAATAATCCTCATACAGGTAATGCATCCAAATACCATCACTGCAACAGCTTATAATTTGCTCTCCCATTCTTTCTATGTACACTTGATAACATTTACTTCCACCAGTGCAAACAAACCTTCCACATCCAGTATCAACAACTATCATTCTGTGAACTAGGCAAAATAAAAAATTCATGAAGCCCTAAAATCACAGAATGAATGCTAATATGTCAGTTTTGTTGTAGGATTATAGGGCATGTGAAAAATTTTTATTATCCTTTGTATAATGCTCAAATGGGGTAATCTGTATAGACTGAGACTGTGGAGTTGTACAGACTAGGCCATCTGTATCTGTAGCTATTCTATTCACAGAACAGTGTAATTTTTCCACAGAATATTTATAGAGTACACAGAGAAGAATTTGAAGTGATTGAAGAGGCTGCCAAACACCATACTCTGCCTTCAGGATATAGATGATACCTTTAAAATGGGTGAAAGGCTAATTAATCTTTAACTGTTCATGGATGATATATAAGATAATATGCCTTAGCCTGACAGCATTTTGGGAAGGCAGACAATTAAAAACTGAGCCACAATTTTCCTGGCAAGACAGCACACACACAAAAATAAGGCAAGAGGGTTTAATATACAGGTGCATGAGAATTTAAATGCCACTTGAAATACAACTTGAAACTCAATCTTCACTGCAAACATTATAGGTAGCTACAGGGCAGACAGGTTGAGTTTGACAGAACCCACAGCTTCAGGCTCTTGAACAAATATTTTACTGGGGGAAAAGGCTGCTATATGCGTTTTATTGTAGTATCACTTTCTAGCAATAAATAATCTGCTACTTCCTAACAGATGCAACTTTCATGGCAAATTACTATTATATTCTTCAATTTTCTCAAAGAGAACCATAAGATATATGCAGCCCATAATGGAACGACAGTCTTCTTTACTGTTTCATTTCGTACTTGTTCAATGTATGTACACACCTATCATCATTTGCTCTTATTCCTTATCATGTCTAAAATAAGATCACAAAGTTCCTAAAACAAAGACTATATCAACACAGTAGTCATGACCTTATCCTGAGTGAAACAGAGAATTTAAAGATCTCATGTCAAAGTAGTCCAAACTTAGAAGGACCGGCAGCCAGCCGCAGAGCTCCAGCATGGAGCACAGTAAAAACTAAATTACCCTGCTTCCCAGATAAATTTTGCAGCTTGCACTGTACTTAATGGCTAGATTGCTTCCTGTACCTGAGCTAAGAGGTTTCAAGTGATTGACAATAATCAAGCTCTTTTTGTTCTACAGAAGTACCTGGTAACTTTTGGAGTTATATGAGTAATAGATAGCAATAACAGTGGGTGAGATTTTGGGGTCTTTTTGTGCATACTGCTAGGTTCTTCAATCCTCTTTTAGGACTGTACTCTAACTTAACAAATTAATGATATAAGCATCTGACTTTTTCCAATTGCCTTGATGGAAAGACATCACATCTGAGTATATCAAAACTTATCTGCCAGAAGTTTTGTTATAACATCCCTTCTGGAATGTGGGGGAGGGCAAGGCAGAGATGACATGGTTTAATCACGGAAGAGAGCAGGCTAGTTTAACCTACCAATGCAAAGAATTAACTTCTTTCATGTATTTTTTGTCACATTCCCCTGGCTTGCACTATTTCATGCTGTACATGACACAACTTTAAGAGCAATCAAAAGCAAGGTTGCATTTGCATTGACGTTTGGAAGAAATATTTTCTCTTTTGCACATGATATCAAGAATGGTGCCTACCTCCTAGTTAACCCACTGGAAATTTGATTACTTGCAACTATCCAGATGGGTGGTTGCAAGTAGCAGATGTCTCATGTGGCTCATACATTTTTAGCATGAGTCTGTAATGGAAGTCTTCACCCTTGCTTACGTTACCAAAAGTACTTTTTAATGCTTTGTTTAATTTTGGCTTCATTTGAAATGAACTAGCATAACACTTACTTGCACACTAGAAAAAAGACCTACTCTCACAAGGCTTGTTTTTGATCACAAATTTGTGTGGGGTTTTTTAAATCCAAACTTATACCAGTATGACATCATGTCCCCACTATCTCATTTTCAGCTGCTCAGCATGACAGCAAGTAGTAGGGACACATGCTGCTAAACCAGACAAAAATGTTTTATCATTCACAAATCTCCAGAGTTTCAGTACCACTCAGGTTAACGTACTTCTCATACAAATTATTTAACACTTACCTGTTCGAAGGATTTACAATGAAAGCAGACACCAGATACTTCTCAAGGCAATTCACCAGTGTTGAATAAATCACTTATTTCTGCAGTTCTCACTTGTATCATTTTTTATATCTATTTATCTAGATACTGAGATCTATATGAGATGTTTTTACCATCAATATACCGGGCACGTAAAACCAGAATTAAGCAAGTGTTTAATTCTGGAGATGTCAGCCTAGGACAAATTAACATGGCTCACCCAATGGTGCAAAGAGACAACAGATGTGACATCGCTCTTCCATTACTACCAGCCTTTAAAAAGTCTCTGTTTTAATTTCCTAACTTTTTCAGCCATGTAGCTTATTCTAGGGATCATAAATAACTCTGATACTGAGGTAAAGATATCAAGAGTGAACTCTTTAAAAATTAAGCCTGTGGAAACCTCTCATTCTTGTGTAATGAGATAGTATTTCTCCAATATCTTGAAGCAAAGCTGAGAGAGTATTTCTCCAATACCTTGAAGCAAAGCTGTACTAATGTTTTCTTCACAGAACCTTACTATATACAATAGCAAAAAATACAGTACAATGTACTAAAAATATGCCTATGTTGTTACCTTCTAGTGAGTGGCAACAGAATTCTTAACTTGTAGAATTAGAGAAGGATTCTTTTTGCAGTTCTGTCATTGTTTGATAGGTATCTGCACAAGTTCAATAAGTCACTGAAATGTTGTGAGTTTAATTACTGCTGGCAAAATACTTAGCAGTTTTGGAACAAAGGACTGTGTAACGTTCTAAATGCTTGGGATTAATTCGCCCTGGGATTGATATACAAACAGCACATAACCCCCAATTTGATCAAGGTGACCAGGCTTCTGCTGTAATAGAACTAACTGGTACTTTATAAACTCAGAAGAGAGTCTGTGTCAGTTTTAAGACTTGAGGAATGTTTCTTGTGGAAATTGAAATTTGGAGAAGGTAAAAAAAATAAAAAAGCTGGCAAAGAAGAAAAGGGGACCTTGTTGATCACAGATTTTGTTATCAGAAAAACTAAAAAGCTGAGAACTGCAAAGTCCCTCAATGGTCATCAAGCCCAGCCTCCTGCTACCACAATGTAGATAACTAATCCCTTTTGTAAATTAATCAAAGACGACCAATTAGTTTTAGGGGCTTGCTTCTCCACTGCTCCAGTTTTAAGGCTGTTCCAGAATATAACTCCTACAGTACTTATAATTTTTTTTCTTAGAATTGCCATCTGTGTTTACTCAGGTCCATTACTATTTGTTTTTAAAAGTCTGCTTAATCTTTTACCTTACACAGTAACTTTCTATGTCAAACTACTTACCCTACTGAAGACCTTAAGAGGACTTCTAGAGAAAGCAATCCACTCTCCTGTGGACTCAAGTTTTCTAAGCTAAGCAGAGTTCTTTCAGTCTCCCACCATAAGATATGTCCTTTGTTGTCCTGATCATCCCACACACTCTTTTGTAAAATTGTTTCACTTTAAAAGTTCACACTTTTTTAATCTACAACCTGCACTTATTTTCAGGTACAAGCACATTTAAAATAGCAAATGACATAAAATCAGAGGTGGGACTGGATCAGGAGTAGTAGCCTGTAGCTGTAAAGGACTGGGGCTCTAAAAAGCTTAGGGGAGAGAGGCACCTGCAGCAAAGAAAGAAGGATCCGAAATAACCAGGCTGTGATTTAATGTCCTCTTATAAGAACAAACATATAATCTGTCATGCTTGTGAATTACGAGGAAGGGGTTCATTCTTGCTGGTATTTGTATTTTTCTTTAACCAGATAATTCTCGAGTTGTATGCATGAAAGTATGCTGGTAGTTTTGGAATATGATCAGCCATTATTTCACCAAGACCTTTTACAACAGCACAAATACTTTCCCTGTCTCTGAACTTACACATTCTAGGAAGGCTTTTGTCTTTTTCAGAGCTGCATCACATAATTATTCTATGATTAACTGTGTCTCTGTCTTTATCACTCATTTTTAATTTACAGTAGACTTATTAGTAGTTCTTAAGTACCTGACCTTGTACTAGAACATTTCATTCCGTTTCTATTAATGCTGTTTTAAGGTCACCCTGATCTTCCTATGTATTATTCTCATCTTCCTGTGAATTCTCAGTGTATCTTGACTTCGACTGATTACCAGATTTTTCTATCTGGCCCATGACATTTCAGGAGTACTTTATTATTTCACATTGTTTAGGGTGATATGGACTACTGAGAAACAGTGGAAAGAACAGGTGGATGCAATACATGAAGCTGGTGACAAACAGTGATTTCAGTGACCGTCGTAAACTTAGGCACAAAGAGAAACAGCTGCAACCCCACTGCTGTAGATGGGCTCCAAATTCACATTACCTCATTTTCAGCATTTAAATGAAATCTATTATCACTTCTTATACTATCCATGATTTTCAAATGACGTAACTTTCAAATGTGATTCAGCCCATTGAAGATCTAAAACACCATTAGAACACGACTTTCTCTAATTTAGAATCCTAATTTAACTATGACAGCCAGGTGCCCACACTTCAATGGAATTATCCTGAACTTTCACGATGAGTTTCTAAATAATACAAATCAACTTCATCCAAACTTTGCTCCATGCACTGGCATTTTAAAACACGAAAATGAAAAAGCAATTTTGATACACTCATTGACACTTTGGAATTTCTTCTATGGATTCTTCTATGGATTTCTTTCTAGTGGATTTAGTCCTTTTCATTTGAAAGTGAACATCCATGAAACCAATAATAAAATAGTAAAATACCATGTATTTGTGCATGTGTGTGTGTGTGCGCGACACTACGTCAAACAATACATACAAATCCCACATATGTATTGTGTATACACAATACAAACAATGGCATTTCTTATCAAAGTACTTTACATACAAATCCCATCCCGGTCACAGATTAGGACTCTTCTCTCTTGGTTTGGATTAAGAAATAGTCTCTAAATCAGTCTTAATCAGTCCCATTTTACCTACAATAGCATATATTCTCTCCTAAAAGGAAAATTTTGGATCTAACTTTACTTATCACTTCTTCTGTTAAAGACATTTTTCACTAAAAAACTTGTCAGGTTGCTTTGGGTCCAAATGCATGTCTGATATTTGTATAAACAAATGTGAGTGGGTGAGTAGAATGGGCTTTTTGGCCCTTTCTAAATGAATTACCTTAAAAAAAAAAAACCAAACCAAACAACCTGCATCAGTCAATACAGGGCTTTATAACCAACACAAATCTGAATGTGCTTGAGAGAAAAGTGCTGTGGATCTGTTCCCACGCACCTGCACGGACCTCCCTGACTGCTGCTCTCAGCCTTTCAGTGGCAGAAAGGATCATTTCATCTCAGGATCGCAAGCCTTTCTGTTTCTCTAGCAGATCCTGGAGAGAAGCGTCAGCCCCATCTGTAAGTCACAACGCTCTGCTGTCACACTGCAATTACGAGGTTGTAAAGGGGACATTCAGACTGCGATAAAGAATAAGAGAGGCAGAAAATGGTTCATTTTTTTAAACCACCCAAACAGGTACCAACAGGTACAAGGTGGGATATTGCAACCCAAATTCTATTTCATTTCTACACTCTACTTTAGGACCATAAATGCTTTTATAAGCTTTCTAAGATTGAGTAGGCTATTAAGGAATGGAAAGTGATGTGAGGCTTAAGCACCTGAGCAGGAGCTCAGCGAGGAAATACACTCTTAAAAATTGGGCAGGTACAAGACAGATATGCAGCACCTCACAGCAAAGTGGCACTGGGAGAGAACAGAAGCGTGTGTTGCAAGACAGCCGGGGAGAAGAGCAGTGGGACCTGGAAACTCTTTGTACCAAGGGAGTCAGAGACAGGCTGGTGGAGCTGCCAGGGTGAGAAATACAGCACGGTAGCATTTACATGCAACCACAGAAAGGAGAGGTTTGCCTTTCTGAGAACCGCTCCCCTCCTTCTTCAGATAGGCAGCCTGGAAGGCTGTAGGCACTTCCTACTGAACCAGGCTCTCCATTTTTCCACCTGCGTTTGTCAGATACTATTCCTGCAGTGCGTCCATTTTTTCAAGGCCAATCCAGCATTGCTCAGCGCACATATATTTCCCTGTTATGCACCTCTCTCTGTAAAAGAGATGAACAACACCCTTCAAGAAAGAGCTTAAAACAGAACCTCATAGGCAATAGATTTGAATAAGAAATATAGTATTTTCTTTTCATGAGAAAATGAAAGCAACCACTCTTCCACAGAACACCCACAGAATCAGCTGAAACATTAATGAGCAAAAGGGAACACATACCAGATCCTTTGCCTGCTTTATTGGCTCTGCTTTTCCATGAATGGCAGAAGATATAAATATTATTGTTAGCCTTAGGGCTCTCTTCAAAAATGCTTGTCTGTATCCACTCATATTGTGAAAAAGTGTCAGTAGCTGTGTTAAACCACTGCAGGCTGAAACTGAAAAATGGCACAATAATTTTTCCAACCAGTGCATGCAAGATCAAAGCTGTTAAGAGGGGATGACAGGTGGCATAAACGTCCCAAGGCCCTGAGTCACTAGAGGCATAACATCATCCACTATGACTCTAATAAAAATAGTCCCAGTAAAAACAACATAAAAAGCAGCAAGTAGCCCGTTATATCTTTGACCTAGGGGTCATTCCACCAACAGATCATCTGGCAGCCCAGTGAGAAAAGTGTAATTGTATTTTATTCCCACACACAAGGCTAAACGTGTCAGATATGAAAATATAAGAAAGAGGTTTTAAAAGACATGTTTATATTGATTGCAACAATAAAATCAATGCCAAAGGACAATCTCTTTATGGATATCCATCTTCAAAGAAATTGCATAGTTTTATATGACTCCGTTTTTGTTCGGTAAACTAGCAATTTTCTTAACATTCTGGTGCTCAGGCTTGTAGCTCTTACTGAAGTTAAAAAAATTAATTTACTTCAGTTATAGTTAGATAATGAAGACTTTAATGCATAATCTATTTATGATGACTAATAATATGTTGTAGCAGACAGTACAACGTGTCAAAGCTAGACTTCTAGTAAACCATATTAATAGTTGTAATTTAAACATTAAAAAGGGCTATACTTAATCTTTGAAGAAAGTTATGAAAATAAAAGAAATACTGGGGGTTTTCCCTATATTGTTAGTTGTTTTTTTCACTTTTTCTTACACACCTATGATCACATTTGAAAGAAACCTGTCTAACCTAACAGTTTTTATTCAATTTGGACTACTTGCAGCATCTTGAATAAATATCAAAGTAGATAGACCAGTATTAGTTAGGTGTCTACTTTGGAAAGAAATAGAATCATGATAGAAATTAACAGAAGAAAGGATGTCAAGCATCAGCACTACACAGACTAGATTTAGGTGTTAGTTCTTCAGGTTGGAGGAAAACAACTTGTCTTTGCCAACACGGTACATAAAATACAGCAGTATTCACCGTGATAATAACCCGAAGGCCTTAGGAGGCACACAAAAAATGCAAAGTTCACAAAGAAAAAAATAAGGCTAAAGCATTATTTATAGGGATGTGCTTGAGCCCTTAACCTGTAAATAAATCATACTGAGATTTTTCGTGTGAATGAAGCCTCAGATTTATTCCTCCAGAGAAAGACATGAAAGCCTGCACTGCTTTGTGAAGCAGACCTGGTACAACACTAGCTTAGAGGCTGAATAGAGTTCATTTGAATGTTATTTAAGCACCAGCTCTGCAGAGTTTAAAGTGATCTTACATCAGCCTGCGGAGAGCTCCAAACTGCAGCCCGGCTAAGCTTTGAGGAAAAGATATAAGCAGAGCTGCAGGGGAAAGGGCTGTGCTCTGTAGGGAACAGTGGTGCATGTTCCCAAACCAGGCTATGAAATCCTATTTTTTCATAACAGGAAGGTAAAGTGGCCACAGATTAATGGGCATTTTCTGACATATACAGTAAATAGTAAATGGTTACCTGTTGTTTTAGAAGTAGCACAGACTATTACCCAACTCACTGCCACTACACAACCTCGAGTACTACTCGTTGAGCATGACCAGCTGGGCACCCTGATTTGGATGAAGTTGGTTTTGCTTCGCTTATCCCAATCAAGGAGACCCGCTTCCAAGTCATGGCAAAGAGCTCGTGCTGGGGCTGCTGCGTCACCTGTGCAGCCCTTCAAGTGCAGATACAAGACACAGCCAGGGCAAAGCCCCTTGCTGGCATCACCCAGCCAGCACGCACCGCACCGCTCCACCTCTGTTCCCAAGCCGCAAGGCGAGCCTTGCGCAGAGCTGCTGGGGGATGCCTCGCTGCTGTGCAGGCAAACCAGTGACTCCCAGTCTGCACGGAGCAGTCTGAGTGTGCAAATTACCCAGGCATCTTTCTCATATAAATGTCAGCGTCAGTGTGCCCAGCATAAGGACTTCCTCTACTCACATGCTCTTTACACTGTGGTTAAATAGGCAAATTGGTTATATTACTTAAAAACACAACTGTTTTATAAACTCAAAATCCTCCAAATATCGCACATCATAATTTTGGATGGGCACATAGAACTTTCTGACTCCTAAGTGAGAAAGGTGAAGATAATGTTTGCATGAGAGAAAAAGAAAGAAAAAACAGTTCCCAGACATTCCCCAGCCTAATCATAAAATACGTTTTGAAAATCCTAATGTCGACTGAATGAAACAGCAAGCCTCAACTACCGCACATACACTACACCAGCTCTAAGCCTCAGCATAAAAATGGTTACTGCACTCAAGCTGAATTGACAAATGCTTCCAGTGCCTCAAAATGGATGTATCTGTCTTGCGTTGGTGACTGCTTCATAATCCCAAGCAGCAAAAGAAAGGACAAGAGACTAAAATTCAAAGCAAAAAAGAGATATTACTCTGTCAATTTCAGTGTACAGTCTTTATTTAATTGCAATTTTTACTTATTGTTTTTCTAGCAAACAACCAAACAAACACGAGCATTTCCGTGGAAGAGACATTGCTCTTCTTCCTTTCCTTTTACAGTTAAGTGATTATAAAGCTAAAAGAACAGACAGGGAGAGGCAGCAAATCTACTTTCCTTAAATGAACAATCGTTGGGGACTGCCAATGTGATAGTTCATGTAAGGCAAGTAGTACTTGCCCCCCAAATAGTTTGTTGGTAGAAAGACAGTGTGTCACTACAGAAGCACATAGTGCCTAACATTTGAAGAAAAGCAAAACATCAGTTTTAAAAATAAATCAGGCATACCATGTGTTTTACAGGCATAAGGATTGCTACTGTAATTCCAATAAGTGGTGTGAGAACATGCCCTACCTGCTGCGTATGATACGTGCTGATCAGGTTTCTCAAGAGCAGATGTAACTTCAGTATTTGATTTCAAAGAATTCTCTGTTTATCACAGAGATTACTATAATTTTCTCTCTTTTGAGAGATGTGATTATTTTTCTGCTTTCTACCTTTTTACGTAATACTGCTACTTGTCCTGTATCAAATGCCTGCTTGAAAAGGTGAATGCTAATGTCAAAGAATTTACATAAAGGAAAAACAAAGCAATTTTTTTTCTAATTGTTGGCATAGAGCAATTTGCCTTTCGAAGCAGTAAAATTCATTGGTGACAATATTTTTACAACATATTTAAATTAGTAAAGCATTGATCCTACAGGGGAGCGTAATTAGCTCTGCAGAAACACATGCAGGGGGGACTCGGAAAAAATTGTTGCAAAGTGACTTGAATTATAAGTAAGTTGTGTTGCTATTTTTACTATACATATATTACGCGTAGGGTTGCCCAGATATCAAGGCACTCAGCTAGACGGCATAAAGGAGAAGGGCATAAGCTACAATAATTTTTTCCTTAATAAATAATTTGTTTAATAGGTATTTCCATTATTATCCTTCTTGGAGGGACTTTAAAGAGAGTACTGAGAGATGCAGCCTTGCATGTTGGTTACATGCAGCGTGGCTCGGGAATTCCACCTGCTAAGTGGCCCTGAGTCTCTGGGTGGCCAGACCTGAAGGTGGCAAAAGAGAGGACAGGACAGCACAGGAACTGCAGCCCAAGGATGAATGAGCAGGTAAGCAGGGACCGACCTGGGAGCACCGGCCCTGATGCTGACAGAGGGAGGAGGAACAGGCTCATGTGACAGAGGAGAGCGAGAGGGGAGTTGCACGCATCCTGCGCTGCTGGCCGTGTGTCCTGGTTTTGGCTGTGATAGAGTTAGTTTTCCTCTTAGTAGCTGGTATGGTGGTTTTTAGATTTGGCGTGAGAATAATGTTGATAACACACTGATGTTTTCAGTTGTTGCTAAGTAGCGCTTACCCTAAGTTAAGGATTTTTTCAGTTTCCCATGCTCTGCCAGCAAGCAGGTGTACAAGAAGCTGGGAGGGAGCATGGCCAGGACAGCTGACCCAAACTAGCCAAAGGGATATTCTATATCATAGAACATCATGCTCGGTATATAAACCAGGTGGGAGTTGGCCAGGAGGGACAGACTGCTGCTCAGGCATCAGTCAGTGGGTGGTGAGCAATTGCATTGTGCATCACTTGTATTTTCTTGGGTTTTATATCTCTCTTTTTTTTCTCTTTTTTTTGCTTTGTTATATTCCTTTTCATTACTATTATTATTGTTAATTTTATATTATGTTTTACTTTAGTAATTAAACCATTCTTACCTCAACCCACAAGTTTTACTTCTTTTTTTTGATCCTCCTCCCCATCCCACTGGGAGGGGGAGGGAGTGAGTGAGCAGCTGCGCGGCGCTTTGTTGCTGGCTGGGGTTAAACCACGACACCATGTTACCAGAATGTCAGGGGAGGAGGAGAGGCTAACACTGCCCATGTGGAGCATGTTCAAGGAGAAGGAACAAAGGGGAAGGCAAGATCTAATTTTTCATTTAAAAATCAAGACTTAAGCCAGGTGATGCAGTGCTTCTGCGACAGTAATTACAGCTCAAATCAAAGAAGCCAAAAAACAGATGGGCTATCATTGGGATATAAAGTAACACTTGGAGCCCCTACAGACCAGTGTCTGTGGGTTTGGATAAGCGTCCTGCCAAGGCAGTAAGGAGGGGTTCCCAAATCACCGGGCACAGCCGTGTGCTAAGAGAGCGGGCAGGCGGAGGGGCGAGTGGGGCAGCCCAGCGCGCTGGAGGAGCACTGGGGGACACGCACACAGAGTGGCCCGCAGAGCTCGCACGCGTCAGGGATGGCCCCACACACCATGCAAGGGGGACGCAATGGGACGCTAGCACGCGGGGGAGCTGCCAGGAAGTGACCAGAAGCTATTTCATCACCTAGAAATGTTATGGGTTTCCCCACCTGTGAGTCAGAATGGAAAACAATGATACAAAGTCAAGCTGTTTTGACACCAAGCCTTTAAAGAAAATGAATGCTAGTACAGCTATGTTAACACTTTGATATGAATGATGCTGCCAACGCAGAACTGACATAAATGTAAACGAGTGACCTGTGTAGATTTGGACATCCTAGAATGAAGGGCAGTGCTGGCTATGGCAGCATCTCATCCTCTGATTTTCACATTAAAGGAATGCTTCCTCATGTCTGAATTCCTGCTGAAGTAAAACTGTGGCTCTTTCCATTACAAGTACCCATGAGCAAACCAGTATGATGTGTGTTGGATATTTCCTGTCCAATTTCATTCTACTCTGACAACGGACACAGCTTTCCTGTCATGTATTCATGATTAATAACTTATAATTAATTCATAATTAATTGTTCTATTACTTTTGTTAATTTTAAGTAATCGCTGTGACAAAACTGCCTAATTGAAATCAGCAATGGAATAAGATTCAAGATTCTTTGGCAGAATGTTTGGATTAATATGAAAAACGTATTCTGAGTTGCCATACTTGAACATTAGGGAAAGCTGGTTAATTACCGTAAGTCATTATGAACACAGGCTGAAGTATAAACTGAAGTGGATTGAATCCTGTGATCGTCGATATGCCCAGGAAGTCTGGTAACTAGGTTTGTCATCTATATAAATCACATTCTGCGAGATGTCTAACTAAAGCTGGCAGCACATCAGAGAGGATATGTAAGACTGAATGAAAAGAAAAAAAGAAAAAGAGTAGAAATATCTCATAGCTGTCATCTCTGTTTCTCCAGACAGACATTTTTATCCCCAAATCTAGCTAAAAATCCTGGGAAGGGAAAAGCATCACAATCACCACAATCTCACTGAAGTCAGCGAAGGGAGTTATGACCCACCAGCTCACACCAGTGCTTGTTTCGCTACTACAAACATTGGGACTGCCGTAAGTGAATAATTGAGAACAAAAATAGTTACATCTGCTAAACTTCAAAACTTAGCCTTGTGCTACACAAAAAAATAGAGAAGAAATTGTGGTCTATTAGGCCAATTTACAATTATGATAGTGGCAAATAATTCAAGATAATTAAAGAAAGCAAGTTTGAGTAAAGGAGTTTGTCTCTTCACTTACTGTTTACATAAGAGCACTCATACTGGTGAAGTGGTAGGCAAAGTGGATGGGGACACTTTCGAGAAGAAATCTGGGCACAAAATGGGTGATCATTGTTCTCGATTGGATTAAAATGACTGTGAGGTATATAAAGCATTATGGGAAGAAAGGGAACACAATATTAAGCCTTGAGATAAAAATTCAGAGAATATTTCTACAGTAAAATTGCCCACTAAATGGGCTTTGAGGCTGTGAAAAAAAATTACTCTTACATTTGAGAACTAAAAAGTTATTTGGAATGAATCGAGACTACCTTTCTTTCTCCTTACCATTATTATTTCAGTGTTTAACAAGCAACTCTTGCTTTGTTTCTGCAGACATTGTTGAACAAAACTCAACCATGTGAGATGCCCTGAAGTCAACGAAACTTAATCACAGCTCACATACTTACAGCAAAACATGAGCTTAAATTCAGCTGTGTACTGAACCGCTTTGATGGATTTGATTTTGTACAAAGGGGGTGAGCTTATGCTAATGCAACATATTCCTGCAGCACCTACTTACAAAAAGCTTTTACTGAAATCTATAAGACAAGTCAGATAAGTGCAGACCCTTTAAAGGAGGAGCAGAGTATCTCTAGGTCTGCAGTTTTTTAATTATCCTCTTAAAAAAAAAATCTCAAAGACACGTTACAATACTTATTAAAAGAGCATGCACTGCACAGATGAAAGCAATTTTTGTTCATACAATGCTTTCCGCCTTCATTTACTAACTTATTACATACCACACCTCAAACTTTAAAGCTATCACATAGTCTCAAACCAAAGACGTGCTTTCCCAGACTAAGTTGTCTGGTTATTTATCCTTTATTAACCATCTGGGTAGCCAATTACTTCCTTCAGGTCTAATGCTAGTCCTTACAGCTCGCAGTCACTATTGCTAAGGTTACTACGGTATCGTCTGGAGATAAGATAAAGTACTTTCAGAGATCTTGAGCAATCCTCCTTCCTGCAAGTGTTCAAGTTTTATCTCAGAGAACAGCAGCACCCTTTCCTTCCCTCCTCTCCCCCTCGAATTAGGCCAAGTAGCTGGGACCAAATACGAGACTCCCTCGCATCCCATGGCTAGAGAAGCGCCCTGTCGGTCTGCTGAGGGGCACTCCCTCCCTCCTCAGCCTGATTAAGGTTTCATTGAGTCTGATATACTCCTCCAAGTCATCCTTTTCTGACAAAAAGAGCCACAGCACTGGAAAAATCACTGGTTTGCTCTGTTGCCATTTAAGATGCGGACAAACTGGCTTGCCTGAAGTGAGAGGCTTTCACAGTTACCCACTAGCTACCAGTGGGAAAACACAGCATTGCTGGCACATTTATTGAGTGGTTTAAATTAAACCTTTAAATTAAAGCTGCAGATAAACATAATGTTTCACATGTTGCTTGAGAGAGTAGTATGGGAATTAGGGGCTTAATGTCATTACCACACTGAGTGAGTGCCTTTCTCTGCCCCACTTGCAAATACAGATATATAGATGCTTTTGTCAGTTTATGAGGAGACTGTGCAAAATTGATGCCGAGGAACTTCATCATGCACTGAATGCTGTTGCCTCTGGAGCCTTTTTAATGTCAACATCAGATGCTTTTCAAAACTTAATAGATTTAATATGGTCTCCCCTTCCCTGACCAATTTGCATCTTTGAAATTTTGTGCAATTAAATTTCACCTAACTTCTTACACTTCAATGATGATGAGTTATGAACTGCAGAATCTAGAGGCATGGATTAAAAAAAAAAAATAAATGCCTTGAGACCAGCATCAGTATGTGTGCAAGTATACATCTTAGATAGTTCCATCATTCTTTTCCTGGTGGCAAGCAGAATTTTCAGAGAAAGATTGCTAGTGGATAATAAATGTGATGCCTGGTGGTCCTACAACAACACTACGTTACAATACCAAGCTCAATTAAGGTCACCTTGATATAACATTAATATTACAGGGATGGAGAAAGGAAAGTAAAAGGAACAGTGAACAATGCATAAATCTGGGGAATACAGTTATACAGAAGGTCCAATGACACTAGGCCTCTTCTCTTTAAAAATGGAGAGACAAGAAAAATAAGATACAGAAAACTATGAAGACAATAGAAAATACAAGCATGATGTCAGGTACCTAGTTCACACGATATGACTGAGAGAGATGTTCATTTAATGAGTCCCTGTCTTGAAGTTACTCAGTAATAAGGTACACAAACTGAAGTCATGACAAAAAGGCAGCACTATACTATTACAGATAAACTGTAGTTTAATACCTGAATGCACACTCTAAATCTTTGCTTTGAGAATGTCTCTAAGAAACAGCAAAACAAAAACCCAGATCCGACAAACATTTCTTTGACAACTGTGAAAGAAACTCTCTGCTGATCATGCAGCTAATGAATAATGATTAAACTAATCAGAAGCTAAGTTTGGAAAGAAAAAATATTGTTGTAGAAGTTGATAACTGTAAACAAATATGATGAACCAAAATTAAATTACACCAGTCATTTAATTTAATCACTACCTGCTCATCAACACACAGCCCAGCACAGTGAACGGCAGTAGGACGGTAAGAAATCCAAAACCCACTGCCGCCCCATCCAAAACTCTCAGCTTACTAACCCGGCAGGCGCTGGGGTCAGCCATGACCTGGAGCACAAGGGGAGCTAAGGTTCGGAGAGCTGCAGCTCTGACACCATGGCTGTGCATGTTTAAGCACTGCCTGAGCAGCGCAGGCAGCTTCAACAGAGTGGAAGAGGGGAAAAAAGGGAGGGTGAAGCTGCCTGGAAAAGGAGACACTACTGGAGAAGCTGACATTGCAGAGAGCTCCCTGGAAAACTTCTGTCTCATTTTCCTCCTCTCCAAAATGAGTCTCAAATCCTTTTTGCATCCTTCTATGTCATCCCCTGTGCTGACCCAGAGCTATTTACCAGCTAGAGGAACAGAACATAATATCAGAGTTTTTTCTTTAGGTTCACTCTCTATTAAGTAATGACTGTAAAGTTACAACAAGGCAGAACAGAAACATATACATAAAAGCTTCACATTCTGGAATTTTCTGTCTTTTTTAAAATTTATGATTATGCTGTAATTCCACCATTTACTTGATCAGGATGCCATGGGATGAAAGCAGCTGCAATATGATACAGTGTCATAATCTAAATGAATGAAAAATTAATAGTCGAAAATATACATCTCCATCTGAACGCGTAATCTATACAATTAGGCAAACATTTTCATTTAGAAATAACGTGGTATATATACTTGTCCATACTTTGGTTTATTATTGTCTTATAGACTCTATAGAACTTCAAGGAGATGTCTCATTTCTTCTGGTTTTTTCTTCTTCTTTTTTTGGCAGGAGGATATGATATGCTGTCTTGGTAATATCAAGTTTGTTTAAGATTTTTAAGATTCATGGTAAACAAAGTAAATTTTATGTTCAGGGAAGGCATTCCAGAGTGTTTATTCTCTGTGCTGCAAGAGTGTCTAGCTGCTCCTAGGCTTGGATTATGTCTGGAGCCCATGTAAGCACTGAAATAAAAACAGGATGTAAAAGAAGACAGAAAAAGGTTCATGCTTTGTGATTATATCAAATGGCTGACAGAGTACTGTTAATCTGGAAGAGAGTTGATGAAGCATTTTACAGCAGGATGGTTCATCTGAGATAACACTTCTTACAGCAGGTTCAGTCTTCAGTGTTAAAAAACCATCGCCTTACTACAAATAAGAAAATGGAATAAGAATACCCTAACATGTGTGTGTATAAAACTGATTATATATAGCAGCAGACAATGAACAGTGAAGAATAGATTATATTCTGCCATATTGGCAACATGGATGAGACAATTTTCATTTTAGAAGTTCTGGCATGATGAATAAAAAACCTGAGGATGATTGTTTTTCTAGTTTTGTTATGAGTTCTCAATGCAAGGATCTAAGACGTCATTCTTTTTTAAATTTAATCTAATAATCTTAAATTTAATTCTTAAAAAGGATTTTCCCTTGCTGCAGCCTAGGCCAATCGGGGAGTGGATTTTTTCCCTACCTCTGTCTCAGCAGACTGGTAAGCGAGCAGCTGAGCATGGTTGCAGGAGATGCCTGCATCCAATCCACAAACACACCTATGCAGCATGAAAACTAGTGGCATTTAGGCAAGCTGCCAAGTTTAAATACCTGTGCAAGAGCTTCACCCATCAGTGATTTACTGATGATTCATTACCTTGCCCTAAAATTTCTTCTTCTGCTGTGTGAGACTGTAAATTTTTCAATCAGCTTTTCCCTTTTTTGTATTGTCAGGAACAGGTTGCCTTCCTTTCTCTGCAATCCACTCCTGCCAGCAACTAGTGGACTGTGAATAAGTTTGAGGCGTAATTCAGAAAATACTGTATTTCAAGTGGTTTACACTGTGTTAATATAATTCTGTTTAAACTGCTGTCAGGCAATGTCTCATAGCCTTAGTGATTTGAGCCCGTGTCAGATTTTTCACCTCCCTGAACCTGTGAGTTCCCCAAAGAAGGAAAAGGAGAAAGTGCCGCTTCACTTCTGCTCGCAAAGTACCTCCCTGATTTCACGCATGGCTGGCTGGAATACACAGCGTGATGCAGTTACACTGTGCTCTTGCATGCAAATTTTACTTTTTTTCCTTTCTCCTTTTGTCACTTCCTAGAATGCAAAGAGCTGTTTATATGGCAAGTGTGTCATTTCTCTTTTTGTAGCAGGGACAACAGTAATAACACTAATATCTTATGCTGCTACTTCTCTGCCATTTGAAAATTTCAAGCTGTTCTCTATTTATTCCTCACAGCATGGTTTACAGACCTTTGTCCCTGAGAATCTCATAGTGATTTAGTATACCCAGCCATGCAATCCCCTGTGAGATAAGGAAGCATTACAATTATTTTATAAATGTGAAGTTGCTTCAGAGAGAGATTATGGGCTAAAACTATGCAGGTGCCTAGGTATTCTCCACAATTCAAGTGAAAAGACAGGCTTTTCAAGTGGGATACACAAAAAGGCAGGCCATCATATTACATTTTCAGCTAATTAACCTGGAGAAAATGTTGAGGACATTCACCCCTGTAGATAGGTCCTCTAGTACACGAAGTCCAAAATCCCTTCTAGAAAACTGGTGCCTTCAAAATTTCACAGTAACACTGTAGAGATACTCTTGCCATTTAAAAATAGCAAGGTTGTGCTATCTAGTGAAATACAGCTTCTTTTGTTCTGCCCTCCCATCTAAAAACAGTGGAGGAAAGAGATGAAACTGCAGTTCTGAGATAAGACACCAACAAGGAGGCTATTGCGTATAAAACTGGAGGCAGACTGGGAATGAAAGAACGTCATTGCCTCGATGCTGCCACTGCAAGTTTGTCTTCCTAGACATCACGTGAATGCTATTGCATGGAGCTTTCCAGGGAAATTAGGTGTAAGAGAGTCTACTTTCTAGACCCCAGCTGGAATCAAAGCTATAGTAGTCCAGCTCAACATGTGTATGACAGAAGGGAAACACAAAACAGTCACTTTACCTTTGATCTCTCACTCCTAAACCTTAGGGGAGACATACAAAACACCTTCAAAAGGTAACTCTTCGCAATGCAATTTATTTATAACTCTCTTGGATACCAATATCAGGGATCCAACACAGGTGCTGGATTTGTGACAAACCATAATGTCTCTCCATATTAACCCCTTGATGTTTCACAGTCTGGAAATTAAATTACCTACTTTGCAATGAAAAGATCATAATCTTAATATGTTTCTCCCTGGTAATGTTTCATCTATCCCATAGATACTATACTTGTTCTTTCAGTCAGGCTAATTGATAGGTATCTAATGATTTGTAACTATCTCAGTCTGTGTATAGCTTTGAAGTTTGCTGCTTCTATTTCATACTGGAAGAAAGGCACGTGTGCACAGAAGCTTTTTGATGTTTCTTTTTCCAGCTATGCTGGTTGGTCTAATAAAAAAAAAATACTTCTACAAATCTGATCTTGCCAAATCTACTAAGACTGCAACAACACTTCTGCAAAGGCATTTGTATCTAGCCTTGTCAAATACAGGTCATATTAAATTAGCATCTAACAGGTATAGAGTTGGAGACAACCACCAACATAATCAGGGCTCCTTTACCTTTTACTATAGACCCAGAGTTTCCTATCAGTTTTGGGATGAGTTTGAGGTTTCAAGTGAGTGGGGGCACATAAAAAGTGTATTCTAGGGACCCTGCTGCATGAGATGTCTAACATATGGTTCTTCTCATTGTGGAAAGCCTGAATGAATGATTCAGGCTTTCTCTGCCAATTCTCTGTTAGCAGGCCTATGTCAAGTCACAAAAAAACCCAGTAAAGAACTCAATTTAAGTCCCCTCAATTAGTATTTCAACTACTGTACCTTTCCTTCTCTTTAACAATATAATTAAATATTTAAAGTGATTAACTCAGCCATATCTTTTTAATTAAGAGATTACAGTTATTTTGGGGGGACATTCGCTGGGAGGATCAGAGGGTTAAGTAAATTTGCTTACTTTATAAGTAAACTTGACAAAAGGGGCTTATTTGAATTTCTTGTTACGGCTCTTTTAAAAATGCACAGGTTTTGCACTATTTTAAAGTTTGAGTTCTAAAAACTGCCAGAAATGATGAATTTGAAAAGACCGTGCCAGTGATTATTGCAAGTGCTGTAAGACAGGTTAGATATAGTGAAAGAGCTAGTAACTGTCAACCCTACATTTCAGCTCTTGCTGGAGTGATATGTTTCAGACGCTGTACTGGTAAAATACATGACTTTTCCAAGTCTCAAATACTGGTTTTATCATTCCATTTCCAGATGATAACAAAATTGGCAGGATACTCCAGATGGTTGTGTGAGTGTCTTCACCCTGTGGGCCGAGCTTGTTGACGCCATGAGCATTGCTGGCAATGATTATTCCTGTGAGAAGGATAAGCAATCCTTCGATGGTTAACCTGATCTCCAGGGGAGGTGTGCTGGTATCATTTGCAGTATCATTCCTGGAAAGGGAAAACAATACAAATCTCAGTGGGGTTTTTCCAGATGGGTTACCACTTAGCGGCTCAAATTGTTCAACTGCTCAGACTAATGACGGAAGTGCCTTTCCCACTAGGAATATTTCTGTTCTGTTTCTTTAAATGCAGTTGAGCTGGATAATAAAGGTCTCTTTGGCCCTTCAGGGCCAGTTTGGAGAAGGTTACAGTAAATAGCATGTTCAGCAAAACCCCATTCTGCTATAATAGGGTTGGGGGTGTACTGGTCCCAATGACTGATATGTTTTTAATTCCTGTATTAAGGTTTTGACTGTCTCTTCATATTCTGGGTTCCATCTTCATGGTTTTCCTTTTCATAAAAGGGAGTACAGTGGGCAAGCAATGATAGAAAATCCAGGTATGTGTTTTCTCCAGTATCCTAAAGTACTCATAAGACGTTGTAATTATTTCCTAGGTTGGGGGATCTGCAATTGTTCTATTTTACTTAGGGTGTCTGGTGGAATTACTGCACTACCTGCAATCCACTAAAATCTTTACTTCTCTGCTTGGTCCCTGGCATTTCTCAGGTGGGATCTCAACTTCTGCTTTGCACAGTGCTTGTTGCACTGCTGCTGCTGCTTCCCCCACTGACTCAGGGGAGGTTCCTCCAATCAGAATATCATCTATGTATTGGAACAGTTTCACATCTTGGGGGAGCGAGACTGTTTGTAAAAGTTCAGCAAGCATGACATGAGCAATTGTGGGAGAATGTTTATATCCCTGTGGGAGTCTGTTAAAGGTGTATTGTACACCTTCCCACGTAAAAGCAAATTTCTCTTTATCCTTTTCTTGTAAGGGGACTATAAAGAACATATCTTTCACATCTAGCTTTGCCATCCGTGGGTGTGCAGCTGCTTGCAAAGTAGCTATTAGGTTTGCAATGTTTGGTACAGCAGCTGTTAGCAGGGCTGTATTAGCATTCAAGCACCAATAATCAATTGTTAAACACCACCTCCAATCTGGTTTTCAGACTGGCCAAGACAGGTGATTTATATGGGGAGTGGGTTCTGGAGAAAATTTGTCTTTTCTCAAAATCTGCTATTACCTCAGAAATTCTGTTTCGTGCCACTGCAGAAATCGGGTATTGCAGTACATTAGTAATCTTTGAACCAGGGAGTGCAGGGGCTGCGTAGAGTACATGCACTGTCACGTCCCAATTTTTATCAGGGTTAGGATTAATGTTTGAACCAAATGACCACACCCTGCCATTCAGCAGGTGCCAGGTTCAGCCGTTCAAAATATCAAAACCCAAAATATTTTCATTGTGATCTTTGATTGCAAAGTGAGTAGATAACATGCGCTTCTCACCCAGGAGTCATAAATTAACTTTTGTGGGTTAGCACATAACACTTACTCGTTTTACTCTAGTGATTTTAACTCTTTGCTGCCCAGGTTGCACACCCAGCTTCTCAGCATCCTGTTGTGTTAACATTGAACTTTGTGCTCCCGTATCTATTAGAAATTTCATCAGTTGTCATTTGGGACCAGCTGGAATCAGAATGTATTCTGCGTTAATGATGGGTCTAGCCTCATATTCAGAGGAATCTGAGGGGAACAAGGGACCATCATTTCCCTCGTCATGGTCATCAGGATCACCCCAAATATCATCATCCCAGTCCTCTGGGGACACTATTAATTTCTTAATTTGCACAGGGTTAGGCAGGTGTGCGGCTCACATGAGCATCATCTTGATCTTTTCTTCCAACTTCCATGTTTTCTCCTTTTCTTCCTGTAACTGTTTCTGCAGCTGCTCAATTTTCAAGGACAGTATTAATTCAGCTGCTCTTCCGCCTTCTATTTCTTCCTTTAGGTCCACTTCCCTTTTATTGCTATTCTTCCTAAACTGACAAGCAGCTTCTAGGCAGGTACCTAACATTTTGCAAATAATTCCCTTTCCTTTTCCATCCTTTATATGGCCCCCAGCCATCCTTAGCTTTTCTTCCACAGTTTTCCAATCATGCCAGTTATCACGAGCCCATTCTTCTGAAAATTTGGGACTCGAATTTTTCCATGCTTTCGTAAGTAATCACTGATACTACTTGCCATCCTGCCAACTACACCAATTCATCACGAATGAGTGGTTTGGACCGCTTAAAGAATCACCACCAAAGGTATTAGCAAAAGTGATTTAATAGGAATTTATAAAACCACTACTTCACAATTCAATGGCAAGGTTCACTCTATTACTTAATACATGGATGAAGAGTACAAAGGAAAATTAAGTTAGAATCAGACTAGAATGATTTATACAGAGACCGACGATGCAAAAGGGTAAGGGAGAAACATACAAAGGGAAATTGAGTTAGAATTGGTTTTTCATGATTTGTACAGAGATCAGAGATGTAAAAAGGTAAGGGAGACCCTCCCGTTGAGTCATGAGGTTCAGAGAAGACCCCCTTGCTTTCTAAACTCCTGATGGAGCTTGGGTGCAGCTGGATCGACTCCTAGTCCCAGACTTGGGCAACGGTTTATGTCTAAAGGGATTGTATGTGTGTAGCAGCAGTCTGAGGTTCATTCAGAGTTTGATGTAAATCACAAGGTTTAGCAGAACTTAATCATTAACTAATTTAACATTTATGATGTGATTAAGTAGAATTTACTACAATCACAACAGTGACTTAATTATAGATTCGAAGGGCAATATTTATACTATACTTGCTATTGGATACCCCGGTCAATTCACACACGCACACACACAGACACAAACATATATATATATATATATATATAAACAAAAGGTATACCTGATAAGAATTCCCCTCAAGTTCAGTGAAATATTCATGTCAAATGTCTTGGCATTTCTCAACAGGCAAAGGGTTGAGCCTCAAGGAGTGAAGAGTTTCAGCTCAGGTCCCATCATCAGCTTTCAGCAATGGTCCTCTGATTTTTGTAAACTGGAAAGTTCGCGAGCTCTGTGAGGCATGCACTCAGAGGGAGATGCTGGTCGCAGCCTGCTGCAGTCCAGGAGAGCTCAAAGGGCATCACTTGGGACGGCTGTTTATAGGTTCATAAGATGATTGACTTTGGTCAGTGTAATTTCACTCTGGCCATAATTCTTGTCAGGCAACCACAAAAGTGAAGCCATGATCCAAACAGCAGGAGTTTCACGTGCGGTTCCAGGCAATAAGAGTTTCAGGTGTGGTTAGGGGGTGCCTAACTGTCCTGACTCACTGTACTGTAGCCAGGATAAGAAAGTACGAGGTTGTCCCAACTCACTGCACAAGAACACAAGGTTGACTGGTCCTGACGTTGCAACGTGGCCCAGGGGTGGTGGCTGCACCACCACAACTGCATGCAAGCTCAGGTGAGTAAAGACCCAAATTAAAAGAAAATCATTCAGCCACTTTAGGATTACATGAAAAGGAGTTACCCAGACAAAAGGGTAAAGTGAGTTGTAGTTAAATATAAGATTTCAAAACTCAGAGAATGTACTCAGAGACAAGTTCTTCAGCACACAACTATATAATACCAACAGATAGCATGTGATATATATTTGCAAAGTAGTTGTTCTTTTTGTCCATTTCTCCTTCAGAAAATTTGGATTCGTTCACTATATTTTCATTGCTGTAGGCATACACCTCCTTTATCCATAACTGGTCAAGGTCCATATCTGACATACTCAAACATTGATGCGATGTATCAGTTCAAACACTGAGCCATTTTTTAAATTCACATCCTTATTATCATCATCCAGACCTTTCAAAAGATCAGCCTTCAGAAATGATCCAGCAGTTAAACCAATACTGACCACTCAGCTACCTTTCCACACTTTCTGGGCAGAGCAACTGTTTGCTGAGCTTGCTGCTTCTGATGCTGGAAGTGAAAGTCAAAAAAGGAGTCAAGGGCTTCTCTGCTCTCTTTCTAAAGGTCATTAGATACTTGTAAGCTGAAGAAGAGGAAAACCATAGAAGGGAGGTTTTCTTGGTCTGAACTGGGAAATAAAGGCTGCATTTGTTCGGTGGTACATGCTAAACATCATCAGACATAGAACAGCAGGAAAGTTTTAGGCAGCTCAGCATACTTCAAGTAACAAATAAAAGCTCAGCTGTTAACAGTACTTACTACACATTTCTATGAGCATAACAAGCATAACACTTGTTATGCTAAGACGCATCTTCATAACTGTTGAGCTTCTCTCCTTTTTTAAATTTTGATTAACAAAGCACTCAATGAAACTTCCCAAAAGCTACCTCAGCTGTCTGCTGTGTCACTTTACCATGGTATTTTGACAGGGCACAATGGGAAGGAGAAGCACATGCCTGCAGCAGCAACTTATGCCACTGACTCTCAGGAGAGCACAAATTCCGTGCTTCATTGCTCCTGAGGAGCTGCTTCCAGCTGGCTGCAGGCCACCCTAGGAAGAGAAGCTTCGTAGGTGCAGAGCATCTTACATCAGAAATAGGCTGTATCACTATGCAGAATAGGCTCAAAAGTATATCTTAATGCAGAATGTTTGTAAAGAAACTCCTGTTATTTTTTCAACTCAGAGCACTGCTTTATATGAATTTTTCCCTGGCAATCCGTCTGAGAAGTGAGGAAAGTGACTATAATAGGGATACTTGGCATGGGGTTGGGTGAATAGCAACACAGTTTATACAACTCAAGGCATTTGTCTCCAAGTTACAGTAACTCTGAGTCAGGAGAGAAACATATTTGCTTATGGAGTAAATCTGGGTAGAGTCAACTGGAATAAAAAAATAACATAAGCTTCAATCTCCTGGCCAAATTTACTCCCACTTGTTGTACTGTTTTTGCGCTGAAAGTATATTTAGTTGAGAAAATAAGAATGGAATTGGACAGCAGGTTCGACTTAATGGGCCAGCTTCTGCACCAGCTACAAACACATAAAGTGAGGCGCCTTCTAAAGTGTCCTTAAATTAAATGCATTTAATTCCCTACTTGTCCCTACTTAATTAAACATATTCTTCATATAATTCCCAGAGCTCCTTTCATTTCTAAACACAGAAATACTTATGCTGTCTCCAGGCAACTGGCCTTGATGTTATTAATTTGCAGGACACAAACAACAGACCATGTCACTGAGCAGTAAGAATGTTAATAAAGCACTTCAGCAATGAATTTTATTTTTTGAGCTTCCATCAACACAGGCAAAAAAATAACTGTATTCTAAGTAACTTTTTGGAAAAGATATCATATCTTCATTTACATATCACTATGGAGGAAAGTGAGTCAAAACCCTCTGTGAATATTATTGACTTGTAACTGATATACCTGAAAGGCTTTATTTACTGTTGGGTTTACATCCATTATATGAATATTTGTAGTTTGCAGGAGAAATATAAATCTATAATTTACACACCACTCTTTTAGTTGATAGTAACTGCACTATTTAGTATAAGGGAATTTTGGAAATAATATTTGATTACTTAGAGACAGAATAATAAAGATAGCAATTTAGCATATACAACTCTGCACAAGCTGCTACATAAACAGCTTAAATGAGCTTAGTTTTACTTAGGTGACTAGGAGGTTAGAGGACAGGGAAAAATCAGAGATCTTAGAGACAGGTGGGTCTGTGAGACGGAGACCTTTGAACAGGCAAAAATCAGGCAAATGAGATTGCTCACAAAGTAGCCCATACTTGCAAGTCTAAGATCACTTGGATTAAAATAAAACAGTAACATACCTGATTACCTCATACAGATTAAGATCCTTGTATCATTATAAAAGAGTAAAATCAGGATTCAGCACGAGGATGCTGTCTCCAAGTGCTGAGTATGCATCCATGCAGGGGTTTCTATCTGCAGTCTCCAAAAGCTCCTTTAAACACAGATTAAATACAGATTTTCTGCCCTAATAAGTTAACTACTTATTAATGGTCTTCAAAACAATCTTAACTATTGTATTTAAAAAATTCTTATTTGTTTTCTTTATTATTTATATGTTCACCAACTGCATATATTATATATTCATGCATCATATGGATTTTCTGTGTCATATCTGAATTGCTTTTCTTCAATTACTCATGTTATAGGCTGTTTAACTTTTCAAGTGAAATTACTTCTTATTTATTATTGTAAGAATCTGGTCTGTTTGGGTTCATTTGTACTCCCCTATTTTCTACCTAATGTCTAGTAACCTACTGAGAACAACAGATTTGTGGCCCTATATTAATAAACCTTATTTATAGATAAGTTCTATTCATAACACCTACTCTAAATCACTCAAAACTAGATCTAAGAATGAAAAGTGCCTTGACCTGTTCCCTTCACCAATGGTCCAGTCTCCAAGACTCTTTAAATCTTCAGTGTTCAGAGGCCAGAATCAAATAGATTTTTTTTATGGTGACAGGAGAAAGGCATCTCTCTCTAAACAGTGTTATGAAACTCCTGCTCACCCAACATAATCATTTATCTTCCTTTCAAATGTCAACTCTCTCTCATGCTGATACATGGAGCGCTGAAGTTTCCAAAAGAAAAAAAATTATAGTTATTCGAAATACAGCTACTGGCCCTAATCTCATTCCAAGGAAAAGGAAAAGGAAAAGGAAAAGGAAAAGGAAAAGGAAAAGGAAAAGGAAAAGGAAAAGGAAAAGGAAAAGGAAAAGGAACAGGAAAAGGAAAAGAAGGAAAGAATCCTATGGCAGAATTTAGCAGAAAAGGTTAAAGTTTGATAAGGTTATTAGGTGCTGAAAACATTCCAGGATAAAATGAAAAGACAAACTCAATTGTGGGAAAGAGTATCAGCTCTCCTTTTAACCATGTTTCTCCCCCCTGCTCAGCTAGTGAGTGCCCTTGCCAGGCTCTTCAGAAGAAAATCCCAAGCAGTATGTCTGATTAATTAAGGTTACATCACAGCACCACCTGTCAGAAGAGCATTGTGCTCTTTTGTTTGTAGAACACCTTATCTTCCTTCATGAATGCACTGTCTGGAAGAAGTGCCTTGAGAATGTGCGGGACACAGAGATACTAATTCCAGAAATAAGAGCATGCTAGAAACTTGATAGCATAGGTGTCAGGTAACTTGTGGTTATATAGTGGCTCAAAACGATGTTTCAGTTCTGTAAGGCATTGGCATATATAAATTTGATAACACAGATTCATAGATTTTAGGGCTGGAAAGAACTATTCATCTGATATTTAGTTTGACTTGCTTTGTATCACAGTTCTCCCTGCAGTAGGACCTATAATTTGTGCTTACCTAGAGTACATCTTCCAGAAAGGCATTCTGTCTTGATCTGAGGACATCAAGAAATGGAAAATTCACCTCTTCCCAAGAAAGCTTGTCCCAAAGATTAATAATCCCCAGCATTAAAAAAAAGTGATGCATATCACCAATTTAAATTTGTCTTCCAGCCATAAGTTTACATCATACCTTTTGCCAAGTATGTTAAAAAGCTTCTTAGTCCATAATAATCTTCTTAAAGATTCTTATTCACAATAATAAAACTTTTAAAAAAAACAACCAAACAAACAAAAAAACCCCCACCACTTTACAGATGCAGATGGCTATGTCTCTTGCTCTAAGATATCTTTTTGAATCAGCTTCATAATTTATGATTGCATATTTATAATCCTTTGAAACTGTGGATACTAGAACTGTTTGCGATATCCTGGTCATATAACCGTATAAATAAATCCATACCTATTTGCAAAATGATCTCTTATCCTACAGACTCTGTTGACACATCAAGGAGCTTATCAACCCTTTTTGCTATCACGTCACACAGGGAACTCTCATGCAGCTGCATGCCCACACTGCACGCTTTTCTGGCAGATACTACTTTGGACTATATCCAGCCTGTTCTCTCAGACTGGATGCTCCACAAAACAAACTAAAAGATAATGGAATGATTGGGAAACTGGTTTCAAAAGCACGCTCCTCATCTAAACTAAGGTATCAACATAGGCATTCTGAAACTTAGGTGGTTTCAAAGTCACTGCTTTTATGGACAGAGACTCTAAACTTGTAGATACAGACTGAAATCCTTGCCTTCAAATATACGACCTGTATTTGGTTCCAGTAAAATACCCAGTCACAAATTCACATTAACCACCTGCTTCTTTTAATTATTGTTTCTGTCATTTTTGTGTCTTTCATGAGTTTTATCAGTAATCACTTTATAATTCATTTTTTTATTATTGATACAAATCATGCATAGCATCAAGCTGAGTACTAATTCTGTCAGGACCATACTTCACATATTCCCAAGAAAGAAGAACATGTTACATCTTGTACTTCAATTGCAACATGTTTTAGGCTGAACGAGAAGAGTGCTGCAGCTTGCCCAGTCTGCCCAGCTCTGTCCAGCTGGCTGCTGGAACAGCCTTGAGGGATCTCACATAAGACTAGCTTGGTGTGACAGAGAAGGAGGGGTGACAGGATCATCAGGGAGTTAATTATAACCATCTCAATGTAAGGAAGTCCTGAGTTGCCTCAAGACAAAGCCATTATATTTTAGCTGGCAACGGACTCTGAGAGATTTGTCACTGAGGAGGAATGGCAAACCTCTGCTTTGGCCTTTTTTTCTCGGGCTGCCCACATAAAAGGGTAGAGAGAAAGAGTGACAGAAGGACCCACATAGCTGAGGAACAGATGTTGTAAAAAAAAGTCTTTGCTGTAGCATAAAACTCAGTGAGGCAAAGAAGTTATCATCCTTACTTCGCATTTGCATTATGAAGCAGCTTTAAAGGGATAGATAATTTATTCAGATAAGCAAACACATTTATTCTTTCAAAGAATGAAAGAATGGCTAATTTGCCTTCACACCTTATGAAATACCAGATTTCTACCAGCGACTCCAAGCCCTTTGAAAAATAAAGGTAGGAGTGTCATGTTCAAATTAATTCTACAGATATTTACAGGTTTGACCTTAACCTATGAATATCAGGTGTGAGGTGTATTTCCCATGAGCCATGTAGTTAGTTAAATACTCCATCCTTCCCCTAAGACTCAACCCACATGCCTTTCCACTCAGAATCAAAGGCTTTTATGCCACACAGCCCATCTGCCAGGCTCTGTCGGCAGGAATAAAGGGCTGTGATCAGCCGTGTGACGAGGACAACTGAAAGGGGCACCAGGCAGGAGGAGATGTGTGCGAACTGCTGCTCAGTAAAAGGGTCTGTGAGAAGGCAGCAGCAGCAGGGTGAAACAGTGGCAGCCAAAACAGGAGTTCAAAGGAAGGGGTTGCATGAATGCCAGTGGGACCAGCATGCTTTTCTACAGCACAAGCAGTCGGGCACCTGTCCTAAAAAGAGTAAGGCACAGCATAAGCTCCCACCCCACCAAAAACTTCCCGGGTCACCGGGTTCCCTCCTGTGCTTTTCCAACGTACAGAAGATATTAATTTATTTTATATATCATTCTCCATTTTCCCACAAAAATACTTCTGTGTTTCATGGGGCCACATTGCTAAGATATATTCCTCATCAAAGAGAAATTTTTTAGGGAAGTGGCATTTAGAGAAGGCAGAAAATAATTTATGCTGCCAAACTGCAGTGGGAGTTTAAAAGCTCTGAAAAAGGCAATACCTTCTAAAACTGCTTCTCACCTTATCAGCACGGCAAGGAAACATTCTGAAGCTCAGATCAGTTCCTCCCACCACTTCTGCTGGGGAGGAAAATTAAGGACTCCAAATATTTTGCACTTGCTGAAATAGTATGCACATGTTATGGCCCAAGACTAAAACTGTAATGTAAAATAGCAATTGTCAACTTGTCTTTTCTTATTATTTATTTGTCGGCTGTTATCTGACCATTGTGACAATGGAGTATCAAAATACATTGGTCAAATTCTCTGTCAGAGGTGAGCTATACAAATTAGCTATCCTAGTAAGCATTCATATTTAGAATTGATCCCCAAAATAGACATATTTGGTATGGCCAGATTTGTCCATAATTCCATTTTATTTAAAATTAAACTTAGTTCAATTGTTTACACATGTGCTCTGAAAGCAGGCAGGAGTATTTCTAATAAACCATATAGAAAGCAAGCACACAGTTCTTGTTTACATGGCCTCCTGTTTAACAGGGGGTGTGGATCTGAAACATTGTCCTTCTTTCCTCCCTCCCGTTTGATAGCTTTGTTTCACATCTTCATGGTGTCTGTAGTTTGTGAATTATTGCTTTTCCTTTATTTAAAATAATAAAGTTGGTTTATCAGGTAAAAGCAGATGCTAAAACTAGATTCTCTAATTATCACATAAAATGGATCCATACATATGTATGACTTTATCAGGTAATAACAGGTACTGAATATTTATCCCCCCAGCCACAATGGCTACACATTACAAATTTATGACTGCACAGTATCTACCGTGCAGCCTCCTTCCAGCAGTCTCAAATGGACAAATCTCACTTATCTCTCCTGGGGCTGTGACGTTTTTTGGATTTGTTTTTTTTTTACTACCTTCAGCTTGTGTAACTGATCATGCCATTGTGGTGCCCTCAAAAAATACATATGTGTTAATACCCACCAAATTTCAGGTTTTGCTCCCAACGACCTGTGTATGTCAGGAGGTTAATAAACACAAAAATTAAAAGTATTAAAAAGACAAGTGATGCTTCCAGATCAAATGGAGACATTTTCCAGGTCACCTTGAGATAGAGCACTTTAAGCATCTCATAAATTTCCCATGCTGATGGCCTGAGATGAAATCCTGATAGCACACTATCCAAATCTTTCTGTCCTTAGGTCAATATAGGATTATTTATGTTTCAGTGAACATAAAATTAGCTTTGTCCCTCCTTACTGAAAGGAGAAACTTCACAATAGGAAGCTATGTAAATGTGTAAGCAAACCTGGTCACTACATAAAGAACTGAAAGTATGGTATGCACATACTTTCTCACTTTATCATAATCACAAAGTACAGCACACTTATACAGAACAGTTCAAGTTTCTAGTACCATGTCTTATACAGCACACTGCCCCTGCTAGCACACAGCATTATATGAGGTTGCTGATAACAAAAGTCCAAGTTGGAAAATTGCTCAAGTAGGAGACTGATCTGGCAAAGAAGACAGAAAGCATTTAGGTAAAGTATCTGGTATTGGCATCTTGCCCTCATCATCTCCACAGCCTGACTGCCTCTCAATCCAAACCAAGGCCAAAGGTCTTCTGAACATTTCAGCCCTATATCTCAGCTGGATAAGTTGTTCTGAGCACAGTGACTCTAATAAAACCTAGTTTCCTATAGTTTTGTGCCCTTTGATCCTTTATTTCTTACCTTCAGCTTCCTTTTTCCCTCCCTCTACCTCCTTCTGTCACTTCAATGAGGAAGAAACAGCATATTCTGCAGCTGAGGGCTGTAAAGCTGCTAATTGAGTAGCCAACACATCTGTGCTATTAGCCAGCTGGCTACCACCAAACAACACATAATGGCTGAATTTTGTGTGCCTTCCTTTTGTGACAATGCTTCTGTTTCCAGTTTTACCAAACCAGCATTCAGGCTGAAATTCTTTTGACAGTGAAATTATCTGCATTTCTGCTTTGATGTTTCACCTGCACCGCTCCACCTGAAGATACAGGAGCTGGGCTTTGGGCTTCCCCAAAACATTTAGCACAAAACAAGTGTATTGGGTTTGCATGGCAAGGTTTTGGTAGTGGTGGGTTCTGTGAGAAGCTGCTAGAAGCTTCCCCCATATCCAATACAGCCAATGTCAGCCAGCTCCAAGATGGACCCCAGGTCGAGTCCATCAGCGATGGTGGTAGTGCGTCTGGGATAACAGATTTAAGAAGGGAAAAAAAAGTTGCTGTGGCACAGCAACTGCAGCAGGAGACAGGAGTGAGAACATGTGAGAGAAACAGCCCTGCAGACACCAAGGTCAGTGAAGAAGGAGGGGGAGGAGGTGCTCCAGGCACCAGAGCAGAGATTCCCCTGCAGCCCGTGGGGAAGACCATGGTGAGGCAGGCTGTCCCCCTGCAGCCCATGGAGGTCCACGGTGGAGCAGATATCCACCTGCAGCCCGGGGAGGACCCCACACCAGAGCAGGTGGGTGCCTGAAGGAGGCTGTGACCGCATGGGAAGCCCACACTGGAGCAGGCTGCTGGCAGGACCTGGGGCCCTGTGGAGAGAGGAGCCCATGCTGGAGCAGGTTTTCTGGCAGGACTTGTGACCCCACAGGGGACCCACGCTGGAGCAGTCTGTGCCTGAAGGACTGCATGCCATGGAAGGGACCCACACTGGAGCAGTTCATGAAGAACTGCAGCCCATGGGAAGGACTCATGTTGGAGAAGTTTGTGGAGGACTGTCTCCCGTGGGACCCCACGTTGGAGCAGGGGAAGAGTGTGAGGAGTCCTCCCCTGAAGAGGAAGGTGCGGCAGAGACAAGGTCTAATGAACTGACTGCAACCCCCATTCCCCGTCCCCCTGTGCCACTGGAGGGTAGGAGGTAGAGAAACCTGGGTGTAAAGTTAAGCCCAGGAAGAAGGAAGGGGTGGGGTAAAAGTGTTTTTAAGATTTGGTTTTATTTCTCATTACCCTACTCTGATTTGATTGGCAATAAATGAAACTAATTTCCCCAAGTCAAGTCTGTTTTGCCTGTGACAGTAACTGGTGAGTGATCTCTCCCTGTCCTCATCTCAACCCACAAGCCTTTCGTTATATTTTCTCCCCCCTGTCCAGCTGAGGAGAGGAGTGATAGAGTGGCTTTGGTGGGCACCTGGCGTCCAGCCAGGGTCAACCCACCACAGCAAGCGAAGACAATCCCTACATTCGTTAAACTGTTCAGACACAATTTTAATGTATCCTTTTCACTGAATAATGTCACATCTGTAAAATGGGAAAATATCATATCCTTACTTCACAAAATGTTGTACAAGTAAATTCATTTTTTGTGAAAAAGACAGACCAGTGACAGAAAAAGTAAGAAATTCCCGCTTCGGTCTTCAAAACATAGTTTGAACAATGTCTAATAAACCAGGAAAGTGTCATTCACAGAACTATGAGATGAGAAGCTGATCATTAAATGAGTGACACATATTTGTGCTCTTGTAAGCTAGGAGGCTTTGGAAAAATAATATATGAGCAAATAATTAAAGACTAAATTATGTTAGCATAGAGTATTTGTTTCCTGTTCCTAATGGAAACATTTTCCACATCATTTCAGTGAAGGCTGGCAATATCTGAAAATGGGCAAGCAAAACCAGCAGGCAATAGCTAGCCTCAGCCACCAGAGAGAAACAAAGGGAAATCATTAACACTTGCAGCCACCTTCAGAATTTTTTTAATGCACTCATTCTCACTTGGCACTATGGACCATGAGCTGTCTTTCCCATTGCAAAGAAAAGGTGAGTCATACTGAGAGCGAAAAACTCGCTCAGAATCAAAGATGAACAGCTTTCTATACCTATACTCTGACTGCAAAAATAAAGCCCTCAATTAATTAAATATACATAAAAGCTTTCACAAAGAGTCGTCTTTGCACAGTATCCATCCCTCTAAAGCATCACAGTTTTCTCTAGAACTGTATACAAGTGAGCAAAGAATAAAAGTTAGCTCAGCTTTAAAGTTCCTAGGAATATGCTCAATATACAACTATATAGCCGGTCATTTCTCTGTCTTAAAGCTTTCAGTTATTCTCCCTTAGTCTAGAAAGTATTCCAGATTTTCTAAATCGGGATTTTTCAGTAGTGGATCAGGATTTTCCCTTTGCAAAATTAAAAGAGCATTCTGGTCCAAAGAGTGTTTGTTGATTCTCGCCTGTTATCCTAATCTCTCTGTTCAAAATCCATTCTCTTGCATTATGTTACAGTACAGAAGTCCTTGGCTTTCCTTCAAGAATGTAACATCTCAGCTTTTGGAAGACTCTCAAAGTGATTATGCGTGCATAATTAATTGTGAAGAGCGAGATCATCAGTCCTATAGAGATCATCAGTCCTATAGTATTCCCAGCTCCTCACTGGGATGAACAAGGCATCTTTTTGAATTGAACAAGGCAACCCTGTGAATGAACTCAGCATCCTTCTGCAGTCTACCTTCTTCAAAAAGCCAAACCATCTGCTTCTCCTAGATTTTTTAATTGTGTTTAGCAAAGTGAAATGTGACATTTTTGCAGTGCATTAGGTATCATGAAAAGGCAATTACAATAGACTTTTTAATTATTTAGGACACAAGCGCTCTTGAATGTAGGTATAGAGAAAGAGGTATTCCAGCTGAGAAATCTTTTGTGACATGACAGTATTATAAAACTGAGAAAAAAATGGCAAGCCCAGTTGTTTTCATACTTACACAATGCGTATTGATGGCTTTTCCTCTTTATTAAATCTGATTGAAATGTCTTGCCTCCCCTTTTCGGTTTTAAAGGAGAATGGACAAATGATAGAAAATATATGGCTGTCCCACCACCAAATACATGCAATTATTTTTTATTTCACATGGCTATTCCTATCCTGTAGTACAAAACAGGGTGCAGGTAAAGAGAAGAAAGTTTGTTCATATTTGAATAATAGAGCTTTAAACTTCAAAGCAAAATTGAGAGATTAACCTTTTGTTGCTGAATGTCAAAGTTATTTGCTCAAATCAAAGCTGATACATAAATGTCATCTTCATAATATGACAGTAATAAACAACTATAATAAATTAAACTAGCATTGTCTTATTATCAGTCATTTTACTCAAGGTAGTATAGCACTGCTCTGAAAATGTATTCAATGTAAAAGGGGGTGAGACTTGTTTCAGTCAATGGGTGCTCAATCATTTCTTGGAAAGACAGCTTGGGGACCTTACTGTTTTCATTTTATGCATAATAACCTGCTATCAGAGCATGCAGAAAATCAGGGACTTGCATCCAACTCTCATCTCAGCCTTAAACCTACAGATGCAGGAGAAGTATAACTGCAAGAGGAATCCTCCCAAAGCCAAACACTAGTTTTCAGAAAGCCAGATCTTCAGGGCCACAGAAAATAAGATAGATTTGTCCCTCTGCCCAACAGGGCGTGTTCTGAGGAAAACACTCTGTTCCACAGACTGCATATTTTTCAATAAGGAGTCATTTCATAAAATACATACTGACATGACAGTTAGGAAAAGCTTTACAAATGGCACACCCTGTCCTGATGCTGATATTGGGAACTTTGTAACACGTAAAACTACACCATTGTGTCAAGCGCCTTTTAAAATTCTGCAGTAATAATTTTCTTATTCATGTACATAACCCAGTGTTTTTATTATTAATGGCCACGTTAAAATGATAATAACTAAAGCTTCGTAATGAAATATGCATGTTGGTACATGAAAATATCATTAAAACCAATCCACTTATAATATGTCATATAATTTGTGGCTTCGTATTTTGTACTGGCTCTTGGCAGAGTAATTAAAGAACAATCAAGCCTTTCTCACTAATTAACATTGTCAGTATGTCTGTATGATATGTAAAATGTGATAATGAGTTGAGAACTTTCAGCATTTGGGATGACTTGTGTTTTTTTCTCTCTCGGAAGGAATTTAATAAAGAAACATCTGGAAATGGAGGCATCGTTACATTTAGTGGAAATCAAAGAAGGATAATGAATGGAACAAGAGGTTAGAAATCAGGAGGCATTAATTTATCTCCCTCATTATGCTCCATTAAGTGAATCCATGCTATCAAATAAAAATGATGATTTTGAGCGTCGATGTAAAATTTTTCATTCCAGTTTGAAATTACAAACTCTGAGCATCTGTATTTACTACACAGCTCCAATATATTTATGGCAATAGCCTGGCTTTTCATGTCTTCTTAACTCAGTTTGGACTGAAACCCTAGAGAGTAGTTAATATGGGTTAAGTATCTTTAATCAAGACATTTGAGAACTTTCCAGTAAAAGATTTTTTTTTTCCATACAATTAAGATATATCGGCAATGATCTTTTGATGGGAACATGAAGTTTTGGCAAACTCTTGTTAAGTCACAAGCAGGCAACCATCAGAGACTATCATCTTAAGTTTTTATCGTCCTGCCATGCACTATCCAGGTTCCCAGTTTGGGTCTGTTATTTTAAAATAACTTCAGGAGGCAGACCAATCCATTCTTGGGAATTTACAGGCTTTTAAGTTGCCTCCTTCCAAAGAGGGACAGATCAAGGGAAGCAAATAGCATTTGGGATCCCAAGACTACCAGCACCTTAAAGACTTTCTGTGCAGTCTGCCCTTGGGTTCCTGCCTGTCTGGTATAGATAGCATCAGAAGTCTATGTCCTGAGTGTTTCAGCTCCAAGCACAACTTGGCTTCCAGCTTTACAGAGGCTGACCAACATAAGTATTTGAGGCTTACCAAACACTCAAGATCAGAGCCCCAGGCCAGGAACTCCTTGAACAAAAGAAGTAATCGAGCTATTCAGGAAGAGAACAGAGAGAGTTTTAGGATACTCAACAGCTAAACCTAAGCAGATTATCATTATAAATGTGGTATTATACTGATATCTTAATTTGCTTCACAGGCAAGTAATTTAAGTACTTTATTTTTTCATCCAGATCTCTCCTGTAAGTAGCCCGTATTGAAGAGTCCCTATTCCAAAGTCTACATGTCACGTTCCAGACCTTCTGCTCTGGCATGTGAACCATAACTAGACTGGCCAAAGTATGTATCTATGCAAAAGGGATGTTTAGGAGGAACAGGACTGGCTCCAAGAAAAGGAATAACTGAGTGCACCTTTGTGGCAATGCAGAAGTTTGTACTAAACTATGTCAGATAGATCAAAAATAATAATAAAAAAAAAAGGTCAAGAAACAAGCACAGAAAGATAAGCTCGAAAACACACAGGTTGAACATGAAGGGGCAATAGTGTTTTAAATGCCCACCTGTTGGCAAAATTACTTCCCTTCAGGAATGGATGAATGTGAAAAATGCCTCCAGCCGCCTCTCATGTTCTGACATCTTTTATTTCAGTTTCCAGTGCAAAGAGACGTATAAACACTGTTCTTTTCTGACATCACCAGAGGATGAACACTGCCATGTGGGAAAGGAGAAATCAGAAACCCATGATCCCTCTTCTCTACAGTGTCTGAAAACTAAAATGACACTGAATATATGCATCTCATCTAGAGGAACAAACATCTCCACTGCCACAAGACACTTTTGGGAACTACTGCATTTCAGAGCTTTTTTTAAAAAAAACCCACTTGTATGCGAGTGGTGAAACTCAACATATAAATTGCAACACTTTGGGCTTGAGTATACCACACAGATTAACACAGGTCCATAATTTTAATGGCAGTGCACTATGGCACCATACAATGAGTCTCAAAACAATTAGCACTTTGCCATTATGAAGGCAGCTTTATTCTCTAAATTGTTTCCTTTCACTATATTTAGCTATGAGAAAAGGTTTCATGTTCTTCACACATTCTGTCCTGTGGTTTGCATTATTATTTTCTAAATGTATCATGCTTTATTTACTCTATTTTATAGCCCAGAAGCCTTTTTGCAGTTTCTTCTTGTCGTGGTTTAACCCCAGCCAGCAACTAAACACCACGCAGCTGCTCACTCACTCCCCCCCCACCCAGTGGGATGGGGGAGAAAATCGGGAAAAGCAGCAAAACCCGTGGGTTGAGATAAGAACGGTTTAATAGAACAGAAAAGAAGAAACTAATAATGATAATGATAACACTAATAAAATGACAACAGTAATAATGAAAGGATTGGAATGTACAAATGATGCGCAGTGCAATTGCTCACCACCCGCCGACCGACACCCAGCCAGTCCCCCGAGCGGCGAATCCCTGCCCCCACTTCCCCGTTCCTATACTAGATGGGATGTCACATGGTATGGAATACACCGTTGGCCAGTTTGGGTCAGGTGCCCTGGCTGTATCCTGTGCCAACTTCTTGTGCCCCTCCAGCTTTCTCGCTGGCTGGGCATGAGAAGCTGAAAAATCCTTGACTTTAGTCTAAACACTACTGAGCAACAACTGAAAACATCAGTGTTACCAACATTCTTCACATACTGAACTCAAAACATAGCACTGTACCAGCTACTAGGAAGACAGTTAACTCTATCCCAGCTGAAACCAGGACACTTCTTTCAATGTACTTTGCAGACAAGCTACTAGGATAGATCTATTGGGTTTTTTCCTGCCAGTTAACATTGATTGTACTACCTTTGAAGATAAACAACTTTTTTTTTCATGTTTAAATCATGTTCTTTACCACAGACATGAACAGCTGTAAAACCAGACAATCAAACATTCCTCCACTAGGGTTACAATTTTGCTTTGCTCGGGAGGGCATGCTCTGACTGCTTTTTTTATATTTGGATTGCACATGTAACCTAATTTGGATAACTGAATGAGTTATAACAGTAATTATATCTTTCTAACAACTACTAGGCTCTGAAATCATGTTACAGAAGCACAGATATATAAAATGTAGCGTATTTCCTGAAGCAACATTCTAGAATTTGTAGTATCCAAATTAAACCCATGGGACATTTTAGGGTTTTAGTGCATGGAATTTTTGTTTGCCCCTTTTCCAAAGGAAAACATCTAGTATTCTTCTCTCGAGAAGATGAACGATTAATCAACAAGCTAAATGACAAATGGATGTTACAGCAGTATCAGAACAAGTCCTGCTAAAATTACTGTGTGACAGTAGTCATAAATTATCTCTCAAAGAGGCAGGTAAGTCTCAGTGTAGGACCTACTGCGAATTCACTAGACTCAGAAGTGTTTCTTAGGGAGTACTGTTGAGAAGAACTGCACTGCATTTCCAGAGTCAGAAAGCTTCTGTTGCAAGCTTAAAACACCAAATATCTACAAGGGAAAAAACAAACAAACAAACAAACAAAAAACATACGGCAAGTGAAGGTGTAACTTGGAAACTCTTGAGTATCTTCAGTCCAGCATGTCTTGACTGCTGGGTACTTTCATATGAACTTCATAACAAATAGTTCTTGTCATACTGCGGTCCCTTATTTCACAATGTCGAGTATCTGAAACTCTGTCATAAAAAGCAATATAGATCTTTCTGTCCTCTGTGCTAGAATACATAGACTGTTAAAAGCAAAAGAAACCTGACAATTAGCTATATTACAATACAGAAAAATAAGTAAATGTGAGTCATACTTTTCCTTAAAGAGCTAGAGGACTGTGAGAGGGATTCATGGTTTACTGCACTAGTACTATGCACATTTGCTGAGGGCCTTGCAAAAGTGCTGGAGATTGCAGCTGAAGAAGAGCAGGTTTTTGGTTTTTGTAGCATTAGTTCTTCCATCCAGGATTTAGGCAGATGGGACCAAATTTGCATGCCTGTCAAAACTTTGATTATGTCAAAATAAGTACCTAGTACAGAAATTATTTAAATTCCTGAATTTTTGTTAATTTTAAAATAAACTAAGAATGCAAGAAAGCAGTAGGATGCAATGTGGAAAGCTAGTGACATATTTTTGGAGAAGAAGGGTAGTATCTAGTGAATGAGGCAAGCATCCAAAGAAGCTGAGGCTGGATAATGTGCAGGGAATGGGAAAAAAGCTTCATCGAGAACAGATTACATATAAAGAACTGAGCAGATGTCTTAACAAATGCATGTTATCTAACCTTCAGTCTAAGCAACACAAGGGTCTTTTTACAAACAAAAGCAAGCACCTAAGCCTTTACAGGTAAACATCAGTGTCAATTCAATTTAGATCACTGACGACACATCTAACCTATAGCATTGCTTCACTGTGACACACAGGGAGGAAAACCAGCTTGCAGAGTGTCGTGGTTTAACCCCAGCCAGCAACTAAGCACCACACAGACGCTCACTCACTTCCCCCCCCACCAAGTGAGATGGGGGAGAAAATCAGGAAAAGAAGTAAAACTCGTGGGTTGAGATAAGAACGGTTTAATAGAACAGAAAAGAAACTAATAATGATAATGATAACACTAATAAAATAACAGCAGTAATAATAAAAGGATTGGAATATATGAGTGATGCACAATGCAATTGCTCACCACCTGCCAATCAACGCCCAGTTAGCTCCCGAGTGGCGATCCCCCCCCCCTCATACCCCCAGTTTATATATTGGGCATGACGTCACATGGTATGGAAAACCCCGTTGGCCAGTTTGGGTCAGCTGCCTTGGCTGTGTCCTGTGCCAACTTCTTGTGCCCCTCCAGCCTTCTTGTTGGCTGGCATGAGAAGCTGAAAAATCCTTGACTGTAGACTAAACATTACTTAGCAACAACTGAAAACGTCAGTGTTGTCAACATTCTTCTCATACCTAACTCAAAAACATAGCACTGTACCAGCTACTAGGAAGACAATTAACTCTATCCCAGCTGAAACCAGGACACAGAGGCAATGTTCACTTTGGGAATTCTTTTCATAATGCTAATATGCTTTAAAAATTAATTTGGCCTTAAATTGTCAGTTTCCCATGTCCCATTTGTAGACAAATCTTATGAGACCTTATTTGACACTATATTCATTTTCCTTACCATGCTACATTCATTTCCATTCAGGTTTCTGAAGAACTTTTATCTTCTAGATGGGCAGCATCCCCATTGTCCCAAGGTCCAAATACTGTAATAGCTGTTATAGCCACCAAAAAAGCACCAGCTTTTACCTACCAGTCAAAAATCTGGCATCAGGATCAGTAGTTATTAATTTGCAAGGTCTACATTTGATTTCCAATAGTACCTAGAAGCCTTTACTATCTGTCCAGAAAACATATTAAAGCCTTGAAAAAATGTTATCTATCAAAACCTGCAACATGACAAGTTTCAAATCTGAACATACTACTTCTTTCTATAGCTGGATGACAAGATAAACTGAACTTTTCACCATAATTAGTATATACAAATGCAAGCACTGAAAAGGAGCACTTAAACCAGAAAATAACAAATGTCTATGAAATCTGCCACCCTAAAAAGCTATGGCACTGATTTTACTCTGTCTACATTCCACAAAAAGAGTAAGTGCCTAAATAGGTACTGCTGAATTCCTTGCTTTAAATGAACATAGCAAATCATCTAAACACTCTAGGGTTTGCTTTTTCATTATTAAAAAGTCAGATACATAGGCAATTTAATTATGTCAGTAAAAGCAGTATGCATTTTCATGCATAAAGAGAATAATTTAGATCATATATTTTTGTCAAATCACTTTCTCATTGTTTCAGAAGTGTTTCTGAATGCCAAATTTAAGCCCATATTATTCTACTCAAGTTGCTTTAAGCTGATTAGATGGTCAAATATTACCTACTTAAATGAGATAATGACTGTGAGATTAATCTAAGGTGAGGCAATATAACATAGATCAGAAAGCAAAGGGCTGCGAGATGATTGCATGTTACCAGGGCAATAAAATCAAGAGGAAAAAAGTATGTACCACTAGAGGTTTGCCAATGGGAGTGAAAGTTAAATTAGAGATAATTTAATGAAATATTTATTACTGAATGCAAGATACGGCTTTTGCATTTTCCCAAATGAGGCTCCTTTGAAAGGTGTATTGATTAAACCATGTGCATTATCGTACTCATGTTCATAGCAAACTTAAATGGCTTATCAAAGTTTTTATATAATTATAAAGCCCCTACATATTTTTATAGTTATGATACACTCTTGAATGTCTTTTATTTATAAATGTGAAGCTTTAGTGCCTTACATGCAAAAAACTTCACCAAGGAAAGGAAAATATACCAATGCATATTGACAACACTTACAATAGAGCTTAGTTTAGTACCAATAAAGCGTTTGGTAAGTAGTATTTTATGTGTATTTTGTGTATAATAAGAGCTATATTAACTCAGTCGCTAGCGTAACTGCATTTTATTTTAGAAGAGCTCATGTTCACTTTCCTAGGATCCCCACAGGCTGTTTTCCACTGTAGACAGAGCCAGCTTCTGACACTCTTTCTACTTACGTACTTACGTGAATAGGGGTGGATTTGTTGAGGACGTGAGAAGGCCACAGTTGTATTAAGACCCTCATCACTGCAGTACCTGAGCATCATGCCAGGCAAATGTATCTATGCTCACAGGACCTTCACGCTGCTCTTCAGCATTTAAATGTGACCTGAGACACAGTAAGCCAAATAAATGCTTCTTTCAGATTGGCATTGCTGCTATGCATTTATGCTTTTAGGAATAATACCAATAAGGGATTTAGTGGAATCCATGAATTTTTTTGGTACCTGACGAAAAAAAAAAGCCTGTGTTTAAGATGGAGAACCTCAAAAAGTGGTATGAGCTGAGCAGTGTTCAGAATAGGTTCTCAGTAAACTAAAAAATAGAAAGTTTTGTTAACAAGAATTTGTCTAAAACTTTGCCTCACTTCAAGTCTTGGATGCCTGACTTTGGTATGCAGGTCAGGGCATTCATCCATTTAAGATTACAGTTTACCATTCTGTACAAACAGGTAAGAATAATATTTTTTTTCCCATCCAGAGCATGATGATGCCAATCTGCTAGGCAGCACACTGGTGAGTAAGAGACCTTGCTTTATGACCACTGCATGACTCTGCAAACTAGCTGTTACATGGTTGAGGGAGAGGGGAGCTCTGGGATTGCTCATTTATTTATATCAAACATAAATCAGAATCCAAACCCTCCTTCTTTAGGCAGACAGGCTATAAATGCACATTTTCGTTTGCTTGCTCTTTCTGGTAAGTTTTTTTGCACTCTGATTAGGCAGCCCCATGTGCAGGAGTTTCTGGAATTCAGTTTTGGATCCAGGTATCTGAAGTCTAAACAAGTCCTACTTAAGCCTTTTCAGTTCTTCTTTGCTAATCTGAGTGCCTAAATATCTTACTTTTTTGTCCTCAGTGACTTAGCAAAGAACACAGTGAAAATTTGGAGTGAACTCGGAAATAAAGGTAGTGCTTTCTGCCTCTCTAACACATGGTCATTTTCCTGTTTTTACATTGAACCCTAAAAATCTCACTGCCTTGAGTAGGGATTTTTTGTGTGTGTGATGAATTATTGTACAGCACAGTTAAGGTTAGCATAACCAAGTATGTGCTGGAAAAATGAAGAACAGTTTGTAGCCTGGTTTTATAAACAGCCACAAAGGGAGGTCTCAGGTTAGAACACTGTTGTTGATCTAAAATAAGAGTATTCCATTAACAAAGCATTAAATAAAATGAACCCATGTTTAAACAACTTATATTCGTGAATAAATGAGCAATAACTGAAAATAACATTGGCCTGGGAATCTTTCAGAGTAAATCCCTCAAGAAATATCACCTAGAACAGTTATTTCTACTCATGAATAGCAATAAAAAATTAGGACATCTCAAGGGGCAGTGAAGACGCAGTGTTTTAATCACTTTCACCCGTGACACAGCACTACGAATTCCCTACTGTTGTTTGCATTTAAAGTGATGTGTAACCTGTTGATGGCTATGAATCCATACTCTTTATGTGTAATCTGTTGGTGGGTATGAATCCATACTCTTTCACCATATTAGCACTATTTGTATGGTCATGTTAATTATCCTAAAATCGGATCATACTGGGCACTGAACAAACATGGAATCTTGTGTGTAAGACAGTACATAGAAAAAGAACTGGAAAGAACAGGCTTGTACAGGGCTCAGCCTAACACGTAGCAGAGAGATTGAGAAAGGTGGGGGGACACATGCAGATGTTTATGCAAAATCTTCAGGGAGCTCCTTCAAAGTGGGAAAGCAGTGCAGAAAAACTGTGACAATGCTTGTTTGAAAACTTGGCAAGTGGATGATGGATGAGTGATAAAAAGAAAACTTGTCCAACACAGAACAAGAGAAAACAAGTAGAACTAGGACACTAAGAGTTGCAGAACTTAAAATAACCACATTGTGTTTGAGGTGACAAAGAACCAGACAAGGGCATTGGGAGAGAGGTCAGAGGTTTGGAGGAGAGCAAACTCTATCTAGCTGAAGGTTGGAGTCCAAGCCTGTAGCAGAATTCTTCATGAATATTGCTGTCGCAAAAACACATTTGCCAAGACTGAAGAAAAGACATGAGTGATGAGGACCAGGAGACTTTAAACTTTGTGGATATCTTGGAGGGGAGATAACCTATGGTACAACTCTATGATATTTTGCAAGCAGACAAGGATGATCCATGCTGGTCATTAATGAGGCACAGGTTATAGAATACTTTAGCAAACTGGACATAGAAATCCATGGGCCCTGATGGGATGCTCCCACGAGTGCTGAGGGAGTTGATGTCATTGCAAAGCCACTTTCAATTATCTTTGAATGATCAAGGCAATTGGGAGAGATGCTTGAGGACTGGAGGACTTTATCTTCAAAAAGAGCAAGAAGAAAGACCCAGAAAGCTACAGGCTGGTCAGCTCCACCTCGATCCCTGGGAAGGCGATGGAGCAACTAACCCTAGAAATCGTTTCTAGTCACATGAAGGACAAGGAAGTCATCAGGAGCAGTCAGCATGGATTCACCAAGGGGAAGTCATGCTTGACCAACCTGATAAACTTCTATGATGAAATGACTGGCTTGGTAGATGAGCAGAGAGTAGTGGATATTGTCTTCCTAGACTTCAGTAAGGCTTTTTTGACAGTGTGTCCCATAACATCCTCATACAATAGCTCTGCTTGAGCAGGCGGGATAGACCAGATGACCTCTAGAGGTCCCTTTAAACCTCAACCGTTCCATGAGTCTGTGAAGTCAAAAGACTTTGATGAAGGACAGAGTATATCATCTGAGGCATAGCACTACACATCTTCTGAGACACGGCCACTTTTGATTCAGATAAACTGAAAATATAGCTGTCTGCAAAATACTGCATAGGTTACACAAAAAAAATTGAGAGATTAAATATAACCTCAGTCTTAAAAATCTACTATACATATCTCTACACTTGAAAAATGGCATTTGACAGCATAATAAAGTATAATAAATATAATTTTTTGTAAACCAAAGGCACTTTTTTCTGAATTTGTTTTTCTTCTTTTTCTAGCCTATTTAGAAGTGTGTTCCTTGAAAAGATTACCAAAATCAAACTGAATTCATTGCATTCTGAGAAATGTATAAGACAATATAATGATTAAATGCAACATCAGTACTAATTACCTCCTGAATGCATTCTGCTACACACACCATGTTTCATCAGGTTTGAAGGGCTTTAGTCTAGAACACTGAATGCCATTTGTAAAGGTGAAATTTTAATTTTATCCATTTCTAAGTTCATTTACCCAGCCTAAACTCACAGTTGTGCTAATTAATACATCAAGGCAAAAAAATGGGGTTTGTGTCCCGCACAAATGTCCGAGCTAATGAAAAAGTGTCTCAGCACCAAGAACAAAAAGATCTATTCATTTTTTCCTACAGTATTCAAAATCCTTTTTTAAAAAAATTCAGCTCTAACAAAAAGTATAATTTTAATTACTCTTGCTGAAGTTGAACAGTATTTCTAAATAGCCCAAAAGTTCCAACAAATTATTATAATTACAGATATACTTGCATCTTAACCCCTTTGCCCAGATTTCTGCTACTTTCTTGGCATTTCAGGGCATTAATCAACAAATTTTCTCATTGAAAACATCTGTCATGCTTTGTTGTTTGTTCCTCTCACACGGTTGTCCTATTCTTTGCATAATCTTGAATGAACTTCCGATGAGCTCCAATATAGGATCAAAATCTGCATTAATTTACAGAACATAATTTTATTATATTTCTACTGCACAGTGAATGACTAGAGAGCAATGAGACTAGGTTAGAGATGAAACTCTACCTGGGTTTGTAAAACAGTCATTGGCTTTTGGTTCTTTGCTCAAAGAAGAACATAAATCCAAGTTTCTTTACAAAGATGAGAATAGAAGTCTATTTAAATTTGTGAAGTATCATTGTATGATGAAACTAAAACATAGATTTATAATGTAATTGTGTTAACAGCTGGGGTTCAGTATCTGGATCTCTGTGTTGCTGATCTTCAAACTCCCAACGTCTCTGCTATTTCGTAAGTGCAAACACTGTCTTCCAAAAGCTATGTCTCATAGATATCATGCTAGCTATGCTATTTCATGTGCCACAGGGTTACACTTTGCTGTAAAACTTCCACTTAGCTGTGAAGGGTTAAGAGATGTTTAATAGATGTTATAAGGCACAGAGCCCAGCAGGTGAACAGCAGTGACTCTGAGTGCTGATTATCCTCTAGTGCTGGATTCATAACAATTTATAATATGACCTATTCATGTCCATAACCTGTTCATAGTAATTCTTTTACTAAGGTTCGTTACCTATTGACCAACATCCTTTTTTTCCCAGAGTCAGGATGTGGTAATTTAGGTATAACCATCTGTTTTCTCTCTTCTGAAGTATGCTCCCATCTGGATACTTCTTGCTTCTTGTGCTGGAGGAGTTTCATTCAAGTTCTTAGGTATTCTTTCCCTTTCCTCTGCTGTTTCTCACTGCATAAGGCTGGCACAGCTGTCAGAAGAGTTTTGAGCAGCATTTGGCTTGGAATATTTGTCAAATTCATATAGGCTGATTCCTGGGTTTATGTTAGTGCAGCAGTATCTGTCAGTACAGACTGAACAGGTCAGACAACGATAACAGTTTGTCCTGGTTTCAGCTGGGATAGAGTTAACTGTCTTCCTAGTAGCTGGTACAGTGCTGTGTTTTGAGTTCAGTATGTGAAGAATGTTGATAACACTGATGTTTTCAGTTGCTGCTCAGTAGTGTTTAGACTAATGTCAAGGATTTTTCAGCTTCTCATGCCCAGCCAGCGAGAAAGCTGGAGGGGCACAAGAAGCTGGCACAGGACACAGCCAGGGCACCTGACCCAAACTGGCCAACGGTGTATTCCATACCATGTGACGTCCCATCCAGTATAGGAACGGGGAAGTGGGGGCAGGGATTCGCCGCTCGGGGGACTGGCGGGGTGTCGGTCGGCGGGTGGTGAGCAATTGCACTGCGCATCATTTGTACATTCCAATCCTTTCATTATTTCTGTTGTCATTTTATTAGTGTTATCATTATCATTATTAGTTTCTTCTTTTTCTGTTCTATTAAACCGTTCTTATCTCAACCCACGGGTTTTGCTGCTTTTCCTGATTTTCTCCCCCATCCCACTGGGTGGGGGGGGAGTGAGTGAGCGGCTGCGTGGTGTTTAGTTGCTGGCTGGGGTTAAACCACGACACAGTTCAGCTTCCTGACATTTACAGGAAAATTAGTAGGCAATGTGGCAAAACAGAAGTATCTACCTATTCACACTCAGCTAGTGGGAATAAGCAAGAGGCTGAGAAAGAGCCAGACCACTGGTTCTACCATCATATTCTTACCAGTGGAATGTGCAGAGTCATATATAAGGAGATTACAAGATTCAGAGGAAAAGTTACAATTCAGAGATATTACCTCTGAGACATGATATCTCCTGGGGTCACTCATACATTTTCCTTGTTAAATGTGACCTCTTACTCATGTCCATGTTTAAAAATTGAAGCTACTCCTAAATACCCTGTATTTGTTCTTGTATGCCTGGTATTTTAACCTTTGACTTAACTCCAGATGTGGTTTGATGTGGATGAACAAATGGGATCTCTGATCACAGCCCAATCTACCTCCTCGTGTTTGTAAATTTCTTTGCCTCTGACTTACTGACAGAAGAATTACATCACGATCAGGAGTTTGCTGCTAACTCATCATCCAGGAGACTACTGCGAACTGGTTCTTCTTTTATCCAATGGTACCCTCAGACTGGAAGGATGATGTGTCATCACACCTCTCTTTTAAGTGGTGACTGTGTAATCCCATAGCAAGACAATACTCCATCACTCAGATGTTCAGAACAGTATCAGTGGAACTGCTGCCTTCCCACAGCCAATGGTTCCAAGGGAACCCCTCTAAAACAGCTAGACTGGTCATCTCAGGACTGATTTAGTTCTTGGGTTTACCCTCTTCCAAGCAAGGTGTATAATATCAAGACTAGCAGCTAAGATGGAGACATCACCATCCATTCCCAAACTGAATAGTTGAGAGTTTCTGATGATCTGACCATCAGCATTTGGGAAAAGCACCACGGAGGTGGCCCCATGTAATGCCAGTGTGTAGCTAAGTAGCCTACATAAGGCAAAGTCCTCAGACAGTTCAGGGCCACCACTCTACGCCATTTCAGCCAGCCCAGGCCTTTAGCCTTACCGTCCTCACCCTCAGTCAGTGCCTGTGTCAACAGTACTCACTGCTGCTGGGTGACCAGCACCAAGACGTTGTTGGCCCACAGTCATATATTAGTATTCCTGTTGTAATTCTCAGACAATGACATGGCTGTGCTTGAGAAAGCTGAGCAGACTTTCCATAACCTTCAGCACAGAAGTGATGAGTTACCACACTTTGGGCTAATGTAGCAATGTAAAGGGATAACCTTTTCTCGTCAGGGCCATCCTGTCCCAGACCAGAAATTTGCTCACAGGCACTGCTATTGCCTGTTGTTGACACATACTGGTCTTACTCAGTTTATGAGGCCTTCTTTGCAATTAAGAGCTTTGAGAGAGGTTGTCTTTTTTTCCCTTGTGAGTCTGCATGTGACCTCCTTAGGAACCCAATCTACTTGCAGACTGGATTTTTCCAGACAGCTTTCTTCCCTTCCTAGTCTTCTGCCAGTACTGTATGCTGCAGATGGGTCCCTTTACAGCTTTACATTCCTAATTGCTGCTGGAGTTAATTTCTTCCCTGCTATACAGGGCTTATAGACCCATCACTCCACAAAATGGTAATTTTACTGTAGACTGTATTAATCTACTTTGCTTATGAAGATGTCAAGTTCTATAACATCTATTATTTTTCTCTGTTTTACTAGACCAATTTCTATGTCAAAGAAGAAAATCAGATGGATTTTTCAAGAACAAATCAATGCTGGCTTTTACTTATTTTCCAGATATTTGTAGGTTGCTTAATGATTTGTTCAAGTTTCTTTTAATTTAACAAAACAAAGAACATTCCCTCCATCTGACCCCCAAAATCAGACAGAAGTTCTACACTACAGCTGCTTTAGTTTTCTAGGACCTCACATATTCTCCACTAGCTCCCCAAAATAATCACTAGAGGTTTGGGCAAGTTCCTTAAGTACTCCAGAGTGAATTTCATCAGGCTTTGCTAACTTGAAGTCATATTATCAAAATGTTCTTTACCTGTTGGAGCCTATTTTTTCTCCTTATTGAAATGATTGTGCTAATCTACAGGTCACAATTAGCCTTTTTTAATGTATGCAGCCAGATGCAAAAAAAAAATCATTAAATACTACAGCTTTTCTTCTGCATTTCACTTTTCATTCTCTTTCCTTATTAACTAATAGGGCATTCTCCTTATACTTGTATAGACTTCTTTCTTGCCTTTCACATTTCTTAATAGCTGTAATCTATATATTCCCTGCTTCCATAGGCTACCCCTTTATATTCACTCCTTAGTTATACATTGTTGTCTATTTAATGGCTTTATTGTTTTTATATAAATTACTGATCCAGCTGCATATATCATAGGGCATATTTAGGTAGTGTTTTCAGCTTAACAGAAAGATGACTTCCTTAAGATTAGCAAAAGCTTCAAATCTGTCATTAGACCACACTGCCTTCTACAACCCCGGATCCTTGTGCATTAATACTCTCCAGGGAAAGGGCCCATACTGAGAATTACTAAACACTTCCTTCATTATCTACACTGAAATAGTTTATCTTTGTAAATGGTTGGATATTGTTGATTTTTTTATATTGGTTCTTTTGATAATTACCCTGCATTCCTGAGCTGCTTTCTCATCTTCCTTAGTATTTATTCCCCAAGGATCCTGCACAACAATTCCCTACATAATTAATCCACTCTATTGTCCTTATTCCTTGTTCTTCCTTCCTTGTGAATACTGAGGTGTTTCTAAGAGATGTTTTTGGATAAAGAGAAAATGCAGAAACTTTTATCCCAGCTTATAAGGATACATCGGACACCCAGTACTAAAGCGCAATAGTGTATCCTTCAGACACTTACAGCATTTGGCTTTTTAGAGAGAAAAAAAAGCACAGTAGTGCAGTAAATGTTTGTTGTAGAGACCTATGTGGCAGTCCTTCTTCACTGACCTTGGAGTCTACATAGGTGTTTCTCTCACATTCCACTCCTCCCTCTGCTGCAGGTTCTTTTTCCCTTTCTTAAATATGTTATCCCAGAAGTACTACCACCGTTGCTGATGGGCTTGGCCTGGGCCAGAGGCGGGTCCAACTTGGAGCCGGAGAAGCTTCTAGCAGCTTCTCACAGGAGCCACCCCTGCAGCCCCTCCCCTGCTATCAAAACCCTGCCACACAAACCCAAAACACTTGCCTCAAAGCCTTTTATTACTCAAATCTCTGAAAATTTTAACAAAATAACAATTTAATCTTACATTTTACTCTTAGAAATAGGTTGGAACAGTTGTTTCTGGTGTTTATGGGTTTGTTTTAGTGAAATCTACAACTTCCACAGGCATCACAGATTTGGGGGTTTTGTTTACTCGCAAGTTTTAGTAGGTGGTATTTTTTTTAAGAAAAGATTGAGATCCGTTTGCTGGTATAGGATCAAGTGATCCTCCTTAATAGAAACAGACATTTATGATCAACAAATGTATCTGGGATGGTCTTAAGACAGTAAAAGACATCTTGTGAGAACTGTGTGCTTTCAGGTACATCTATTTAAAATAATTCCTGCATTGTAGCAGTTGAAAACTTCGATAACTAGAAGCCCATCTTGTTTTGGCACAGCATCAATGAATGCATTTTGTTGGCTATGGAACAATTTTATCATCCTTGGCAGTGGAAGTTGTTGCATTGCCTTGATTAGTACTACTGAAGGTACCTTTGAGGAAAACAGAAGTAATTTGGTGCTGATTGGATTTTGAGTGGAGCTATAGATGGAACCTTTTCTCAGCATAAATACTGTTCCTTTTTAATTTTCTTTCCTTTGTTGTCACATAAAACTAAGTTGGGGTGAGCAAAGGACTTAAGACTGGTTCATTAAGACTTCAGAGTGTCTTCTGTTGGAACTATTTAGATGATGAAAATTTCAGAGAAGACAGTAGTGTGGTCATCTGTTTAGGACGCCTAGAAAAATAATTCTCTGTTTCTTTATCAGTATTTTTTTATGGCAAGACCTTGTACTCTGGTCAAAAGCTTCAGTATCAAATCATCAGAATCATAGTTTGTAGGTGCTTTAGGTACTAAAATTGTTACGTTAATTGGCATCTTCACTAGTAATACTATTGAGAACATCTGAAGTAAGCTTTGATAACATTACTTCCAGCACAGACACAGATTACTGAAGACATGAACATACCACCTTAGTTTAAAAAACGTTCCAAATTCTTGATGGTGTGCAGCCTACAGGCACCTTTTTATTTATGTGGCAAAATACAGCACAGTAAGCCCCAGAAAATAGACTTTTCTTTAGGATGGTTTCAAAAAATCCTCAGGACAGATCTGTTTTTAGCTTTCATTTACTTGAACACAAAAAGTAAACCAGAAGGTATATCAATCCTCTCCAGGTAGACCATGCTAGTCTACAAAGAAAGGGAAGAATGAGAAAGTAGAGAAAAAGAAGCAAACAGAAACCTACTGACATGGTAAAGCCATAAATATGTAAGAAATCTATCTCTTTACTATGTTTTTTTATTTATTGTTTCTGTACAAAAAGCTCTCTACTATTTTGGACGTTCTCAAGCAAGAAGAACCCCAGCACACCTCAGCATTCAAACGGACTATGCAGCTTTGTTGTGTGTACTAAGCTGTATCTTCTCTCATGGACCCACCAAACTGGGAGAGGAGTATGTGAGGATAGTAGGTTAGCTATTATTCCAGATGAATTAACATATTACATGAGTTATAAAATGCCTCTGAAGCAAGAATAAAAAGAATCATAAATGTGTTGTAAATATCTTAGCATATATCTGAATTTATTCGTGTGCAGAAATGTTTTCTGCTCCAAGAATTTGGTCCTATAATGTGTATGATATCCACTAGTCATAATCCACCAATAGGTTGGTGCTGGAAACTCCACAGTTCACCTCTATTAAAGTGCAGGACTATGCTTGTTACAGAGCCTTAGTAGGTCAAGACCTTTGTTTTAAGGAAGAAAACACAGAGAAATAAGGATAACATGACCATGTAAACCGTCACTTTAAAGTCTCATTCTTGACTCTCCTGATTCAGACTGTACTGAATCTATCAGGCAGCTAGCTTTTGCTGAACTGACCACTATAACTGGAACAAACCAGGGCCCTGGCTGTGTGTCTATGTGGTTGCGGGGAGCCGGCCAGGAGGTGCTGGGTGTGCGTGCAGTCTGCGCTAGCGGTACGCGGGGCTGCGCGGCTGGGCTCCCAGGCAGAGCCCACCCAGCGCTCTTCACCGAGCCTCTCATTTGCACCAACATTCCTCTGAGAAGCTGTTCCGTTGTGTTTCGGACAGTTGCTGCTTTTATAAGATGTAGGCAGACTGCAGGCTTGGTCCTGAATATAGCCCTAACTGAAATATTTCCGTACTTATGATTAAATATATATATGAATGCCTTTTTTGACAGGGTTATAAAGACCTATACATTGTACGACTGAGCCCCAATCCCAGGATATTGGTTTTCAAACACATTTTGCACATCCTGAAGAATCCAATAATAATATGCTATGCTAGTGACACCAGATATATATCATTCATTATTTCTCTTTCAACCTTATTTCATAAAAACACTTTTATGAAACTCATCCTTCTAACCCCACAACTACAAGTCACATTTAATGTCTTCACTGTTGTGGAATAGAAAAAAATTGGATTATGATTTGAAGAAATATCAGTTTTATAAAAGTTATACAGGGATATTTCTTAACAAATTTGCTTCTAAAGGTCCACTGAAATGAATCAAGTACCCACATTCTTGCCAATGATTTCAATGAGTATATTTATAACTGTTCAGTGTAAAGAAGATAGAGTAACTCCTTGACTTCAGCCTACAAAAGTTATACCTTTATCTAGCACTTATTACTGTAATAAAGCACTAATTTAATTTAATTGGCAGTACTGGTAGGATGACTTCATAGTGTGATTCTTCAAGGGACAAACAAAGCATTTTTAAAAGTTTTGGGGTTTTTTTCCTTGTTAAAAATTTATAGCCCTTCAGACCAATGCATACAAAGTTTTGAGATCAAAAGTAGCAGTAAACTTTGTCTTTGTGTTTTAATTCCAGTCTAACCAGTCTCCCAAAACTACATGACAGTCAGTTTCCTATATGATAACTATAAAACAGGTAACAGAATTTTTTTTTTTTTGCAAGGAAATGCACCAGTGAAGAGCCTACAGCTATATACATTATATGCACTGTGAATAAATAACTTCCATGCTCTCTAAGCCCATAGAGAAACATGGGTTAATTCATTAACTATGTAAATCAATAAATATAATGCCTCCACTGGTTGTAAGATGAGGAACACACACCATTCACAGACCAATTTTTGTATATATATAAAATTAAGAGCAGCTTGAACACTGCATGAAAGAGAATTTTTTTACAGGAAAATGAAATTAGATCATTGTTCCATGTATAATAACTAATGATCATAGATAGAAATGACCATATTTTACACAAAGCAAAGTCTTAATTTCAGTACTATGGTAAATAATGTCCTAGAAAAACAAATCTATGAATCAAAAATGTGTAACACTTTATCAGAAGGGTCATTCATATTTTTTAAAGAGGAAACATTTCCATTGTATGTCTGGGAAACGTAATAAATTGTTTGGCATGTTTGTAAAACCATTTTTGTGTTTTCTTTCTGATTTATTTTAACAAAGACCACCATAGTTCACTTTGTAAATAGTGTAATATGAAATGCATAAAAACCTAAAAGTATAAAACATTAGAATAGTTTTTTGTGTTGTTGTTTTTCTTAAAGAGCATGTTTTCTATTTAAATGGTACGTTTATAAGCAAGTGAACATTTAGCCATCTTAATCCATTTGCATTCTGTTGAGATAAGTTATCAGTAGTTCAGTAATTGAATTTCTTTCTAATTCATACAGAGTCTGCCTGCAGGGGACACATTAACTGCTAGGCCCAAAATTACATAAACTTTACAACGTACTGCTAGAAATCAAATAACAGAAAGCCAAAACAAACACACACACACCAGAGCTTTGAGACAACTGAATTTTAAAGTGTTTTCAGAGTGGGGGAGGGATGCGAGTCGCAAGTTTATTCTTGAGATTCAACTTACCCAGTTTACCAAACTGTGCTAAAAGCTGTTTAAAATCCGTATCAGCATCAGCATAGTCATGATGCTGACAGTATTCTAAATCAGAGGTAATTACTCTGTAGACCCACACAACATAACTACTTTAATGGAGCGATGCGTCTGGAATACCACCCTTTCCACTGTGGTTAGCTTGCCTAATGGCCAATAAAAGTGAGCCATCGAACATCTTGACGGGGAATGGATATATAAAAGGATAGGTACCTGCACAGACACAGTTCCACAGAAAATGCAGATTTCTACAGTACGACAGCCTAGAGCCACTATTTCTTAAGTGTAGTTATGTAAACCAGCTTAGAATAGTAACATAAATTATAGACAAACCATGTCAGACCCTCTGCTGTATTGAATAGTGTTTACGTGTCTCCCACCAGTACAATTGCATCAGTTATTGCTATTTGTGGATCTCCTCCCTTCCACACCCACACCCAGGACTCCGCCAGCACCATGCTGCACCAAGCAGAAGCCATAATTTTAACGTGTACATCCAAAAGCTACTACTTCAGCTTAATTGTGTGATCATCACTTATCCTCGCACTACAGGGGATTCAACTGACTTTATTCCTCCAGTGACGGCAATTCAATTTGTTCGACACTGGGCAGAAGATGTTACTGCTGATGATTTCAAAGCCATGATAATGTATATGAAAGGTTGTTGTCTGTGAAGGTGATCCTACTGGGGCAGCATCCAACAGTTTCCAAAGCTGACTTGGACCCACGCTGTAATTAGGCGGGTAACTCCTGACGGCTCATTGCTGGTATTTCTGTTTGTTTTTAAGATTTAGTGACAAAATACCACCTTTAGGTTCACCAACCTAGAACTGGGAGTGACTACTGGGAAAATTTAGAAGCTATATTAGTGGAAGTGTTCTCTAACCTGAAGAGTCAGAAGAGAAAGGAGAGGGGTTATTTCCTGGCTTTGATAGCTCCTTGAAACCCACTGAGCACCAGGAAGAAGGGCTGGACAGACTGTGCCCTTAACACATCTCCCAGGTGAAATTTGACTGGACCCGATCAGTACTTTCACAGCAATAAGCTTTATTGCTTCCAGTAGAACAAAGCAGCTATGCTTAAATATATGGTATTGTCAGCATTTAAATGTTACCGGTCAGAGATGTGATACGTCACCCTAGGATCACATCATGACCATTTGTCAACTTCAGTTTTTCTCATTAGCCATTGTCTGTTGAGAAATACCGGACTCCCAGTCCTACTATTCTCTGAAAATCCCTGGCTGAGGTATCTGGAAGTCATTCTCAGCCTGTGCTGCTGATGAATAGCACTGTGATGCAGATAGTGCGCACATCCGTGCATCAGCTGCAAAAGGGCTTAGGGATTTAGAGCCACGGATGTTTTAATAAAAGCTTCTTTCTCCCTACTTCCTCTGTCATCCCAAGCACTTTTGTCATTGTCCTGGTTTCAGCTGGGATAGAGTTAACTGTCTTCCTAGTAGCTGGTACAGTGCTGTGTTTTGAGTTCAGTATGTGAAGAATGTTGATAACACTGATGTTTTCAGTTGCTGCTCAGTAGTGTTTAGACTAATGTCAAGGATTTTTCAGCTTCTCATGCCCAGCCAGTGAGAAAGCTGGAGGGGCACAAGAAGTTGGCACAGGACACAGCCAGGGCACCTGACCCAAACTGGCCAACGGTGTATTCCATACCATGTGACGTCCCATCCAGTACAGAAACGGGGAAGTGTGGGGCAGGGATTCGCTGCTCGGGGGATTGGCTGGGTGTCGGTCGGCGGGTGGTGAGCAATTGCACTGCGCATCATTTGTACATTCCAATCCTTTCATTATTGCTGTTGTCATTTTATTAGTGTTATCATTATCATTATTAGTTTCTTCTTTTCTGTTCTATTAAACCGTTCTTATCTCAACCCACGGGTTTTGCTTCTTTTCCCGATTTTCTCCCCCATCCCACTGGGTGGGGGGGAGTGAGTGAGCGGCTGCGTGGTGTTTAGTTGCTGGCTGGGGTTAAACCACGACAGTCATATATAACAAAAGCAAGTTGCTTTATCTCTTGTAACAAAAGTATCAGAAAGTTATGGCTTTGCAAGAGCCCTAATGTACGACACATGCTTTTCTTTTTTTTATCCCAGGAAATATTTGCAAGTGGGAATGTGAGTGATGTGATTCTTTACTTTCTTCTAATAAAAACAGGTGGTAAGCACAGATTCTTTAGGTGTCAAATGCTGGCTTTCCTAAAGGGTTGCTAGTGCTCATCCTTGCAATACCTCCAACTATTATTCAATGGGCACATCACAGATTCAGTAAGAATAAACTGCAAAGGAAAGCACAGTTGATATGAAAACTTCCAACATTAATGAACATAATGCATTAAAGAAAAATGCTTTTGAAACATTGTGTGGTTTCTGTGAACATCTTTCCTAGAATGTAAATCTCTGTTGTTTTCCCACTTCTGTTGAAAAACAGAGCTGGTGTACACTGAACCTCAAGTTTCTAAGACAACAGTGTTATCTGTCCCTGAACCTAGACTGAAAAAAAATGTTTCTCTAGAATGATATTTCCATAGTCTCTACAGAGTAAATAGGCTGATACATTGACCCTTCTTGCAATATTTTAACTATATATTTGATGTTTATGGTTTAATTTCTCCAGCTCACTGTAACCCAAACTAAACAGTACATTAAGAAATGAAAGATGATAGGTACCCTTTAGAGTAGCAAAGGTTGTAGAAGAGTCTCAGTACTAATCATTACAGCAGCAGAAATGTGAGATAAATGTGAGTTAGTGGAAGGGATAGAGAAGCCTACAGAGATATAACAAATCAGTAAACCAAATTAAAGCTGTTAACTAGATATTGATGAGCTGGTTTGTCAGTCATTGTTGAAGAATTGTGGGTGAAGAATCACCAAATAAGTTGTTATATCTGAGAATGGGAAAATGAAACTTGTGGGGTTTTATTGCCAGTGATACAAATTTAGCTGTTTACAATTGATAAATTACACTGATTTGTTCTTTATACTTTCCTTAGTGGCAAAGTCCATAACAGACTGATTCATTTTAATGAATGGATTCTACATGACTACAAAGGACCCTTATTTTTTTTAGACTGGTGGCCTGAGCATTACTCATTATACTTGTTTGTTCAGTGTGGCTTTGTTTTTCACACCACTTGAATTACCATTCACTTAGATTGCTGCTAGAGTTAATCTACCGCATCTAGCAGGTTGCAGATCCATTTGAAATAATTACTCATCTATTTCTAGCCTTGCTATTTTCCTCTGAATTCCTTTAAAAGAGATTGGGCAGGGGGAGAGAAAGAGAAATCATAATTTCAGGTCAGTTGCTTAGTCTGAATAAAGTTGGAGACTAAGTGATCTGGATCAAGATGACAGTGACTGGAATATCAGTACTGATTCTCTTCTTGTTTACATTGACAAAACCAATAAAGACTGTGCAAAACTGGCAAGAGAAAAGCCTGAAAATCTTAATTTTATAGAGGATTTGAGAATATTTCTAGGGAAGTTAAAGGACAGGGATTGACCTAAAGAGCAATGGGAACCAGGCATAACATCACCCATAAGAAAGTGTAACTGGCAAAGGTTCTCAAATCATGCTGGGTGGGAAACTATTAATATGACATACGGCTATACACTGTATGTACAGCCTTTGTGGCTTGAAGCTTACCTAGGCTAGGGATTCTCAGTGGTCTGGTGGGTCACCCAAAACAGAACTACATGCACACCACAGCTTCTCAAAAATTCTCAAAATTCACAAATTCTCAAAAACATGCCATAGAAGTTGCCTGTATGGACTTTAGTGACGACAGAGGAAACAAAAATGTATGGAAATGAACAATAGCCAGTGAATGCTTTCATAGTGTAACTAGCAACAGTAAAATTAGATTAATTAATTTCATCATCTATGAAGAGTCTGCGAAGAGCACTATGTATTTTCATAACAATATAAACAGGCATAACTGGATACTCACATCCAAGTTCACCAGTCAGCTTTGCCATACTCTCATTAGTTCAAGACACTTGAGTAATATTCAAAATTATCATACTGTCAGAATCTAAGGATTAATTATGGGTTGGAATAATATCCTTTAAGAGCAACAGTATGTGTATGTGTTTCTGTGAGTCCCGTTATATTATAGAACAGAGTGAAATAGGTGAATCAAAGATAGAACATAGAATCTCCAAGGAATTCAAAATCTAATCAGATATAACAGTAACTAGAAACAAATTTGAAAGCACAGAAGATTGTCCTTCAATACTTAGGGAGAAAGTTAATACCAAGTGGAGATGATCAGAGACGTGGCAAAGGTCAGATAATCTCAGTAACTCAGAGTATAAACAACTGGACATTTCTTGATTGTAGGAAAACCATTATAAGTCAACTGGCAAAAGGACAGTGCACCTTCCACACCAAACCTTTTGACGAAGAACAAAATTGTGAAGAAATCCAAAACCCCATTTCAACACTCAGGATCTGAAAAGCAGATACTGACAATTTTTTCAGGGAATTATTAAACGAAGGAGAAATAAACAGAGTTAAAATCTTTTTACAAATTACTTTCACTGATTTAGAGCTTCAGAAAAATTCTTGAAGTCATCATAGGATGAAGTCCTACAGCTGTTTTTGAGAAAAGGGGAGAAAAGTGAAATGTAACAATAGTGAAGTGTCCCATCATTATATTCTACAGAGTTTCAAACTTTCAGTCTTTAAAGACTTACTCCTTGCTCAGCTAGTTTGGGAGAATATCAGTTAGATCCCATGCAGAAAGCATACCTGGAATCAAGTGTTTCCAGTTCCACAATTACCAGGTAGAAGATGGGAAGATATGTAAAGCATATTTTCTCAAGACTTTTAAAAAAAGCTTATGATAACAGGTTTTAAGATAGTCTCCAGCTTGAAGTGACATAATTTTAAATCATAGTAAAATTACTAGGAACATCTGTATATCAATATAGAACAAAATCTCTTCCACTTCCTCTTTAATAATTTTGGATTAAACACCGTGTCTGTGCTTTTCTTAGTATACCCTTACATAGATATGGAAAACTATTGATATCATCTTGTTAAGCAGTTTAAATACTAAAAAGTCTTGATTTCTGGTAACTGTTTGATAAAAGAAGAAAGTAACTAATGGATATAAATCCATTTTTACTTACTTTGTAAGTAAAAATTACTTTCTCTGAAGATTATTTTTTATCTGCAACACCTGAGAAAATCTAACCTCAGTTACAAAATATCATTATGTTTTATGCTGGCATGTGAATGGGGAAGTAATTAAAAGGGAATAAAAGCACCTGAAATTGTTATGAAAATGAAATATTAAGAAGAACTTTGTAGAAAAAAAAGAATAGATATGGACAAGAAAGGCATATTATAAATACAAGTGAGAGAATTTCAGTAGGATAGGTATGTACTTAAGATAATAGCCAGATAAGGGAAAGACACATTTAATACAAAACCCGACCTAATAGCTCTGAATACGAACTGGTATAAACAACAATGAAAATCATATTAAAATAAATTAAGGCAAGTTAGCCACAGTATTTTCTGTTAAGATTACCAACCTGCATTTGTTACAAAATGACAGACAGTCCTCTAGATAGCCAGGTTACACCTTCATTAAGACATCTCCCTCGTCATTAAACCGAAATAATTTCACTGAAAAATACTAAAAGTAAACTAAAAATAATATATCCCAGTGCCAAAAACCACATTATAACCAAGGGAAGAACCTTTATAAGGTTCGTTCTTTGTAAGCAACTTTACCATTTTCAGACAGACAGTAAAAGCATGTAGTCAAGGTAGTAATGTATGCATACACATCTAAGAAATCATTTCTGTGTCAAGTGAACTACCAGTGACCCTAAAATAAGATAGTGTGTATAGTGAATGATTGCAGAATGATAGCAGAAGCCTTGGAAGCACAAAGCACAAGCACAGGTTGAAACCAGAGGGGCTAGAACTATGAACACAGATGGCCACTTATTGATCCGTCTGAATGCAACCAGGGAAGGCACTGGTTTTAGAGTGCAACAGAAGCAATGCCCACAGCTTAATTGTGCTGATGAAGTCGTTAGCAGGCTCTCAGAAAGATGTGTATCCTGAACAGTGGAGAGAGGAAACAGGAACCTCCAGCTGAAGGGGACTTTATCGTTTGAAGAATGGTGAGGGAAATCAGGAACTTTCTCTTAAATTCTTTGTCAGCAACTGTCCAGGGATCGCATAACTTAATCACATCTAGCACTGTGTATCAGTCTATGAAAACTGCCCATGACTGATCATCTGCACAAGTCTGCAACAAAATCCACTGCTTGTGCTGGCTCCATACCTCAGAATCAGGTATCCAGAGCAGATCACTCTGTTATCTGTACATTGCTACTACATATGCCAATGTCTTATTATCATCAAAGGGAATTGCATTTTCACATTTGGTCTAAGGTCTTCCTGATTGTGTTTGACTTGTCTGGTCACTCACCTTTGAGGACTGGCTGTTAAATGTGGATGCAACAGTCAGGCTGTAATTTTTCTTTCTACTTTTCAGATGCTAGCTTTCAGCACTCCAACAAACTGAAGGTATAGCAAGATTGAAAAGTCCAACCTGCTATTTCACTGGAAATAAGAAATTACTGTATAACACTGTTTGGTAAAAATTGTATTAAGATGATATAGGAGTAGTTTCCAACATTAATGTTGAAGTGTGTATGGTATTATAAGCTCAACTGTACCTTCTCCTTAAAACTCTCATTAAAAAGGTTATTTCTACTTCAGATATTGCCTCCTTGAACTGTGACAGCAAAATTTATTTTACCCGCATTTAAAGTGATTTGGAAAAGCTAATTTTGATACAGAGGCCTCAAGAAAAGGTGCTGCTCATCTTGTTCAAAATTTCCTCTAAAACTTTTCTAACCTGGTCTATCTCAAAAGCAGCTTATCGTAGTAACTGGAAATGAAGGTTATTTGAAAAATGTGTTGATGTTTAGCATACAGAGCCATTCTTCAGAGGAAGGAAAGTTTGTATAAGAAGGTATTTACTAGTAAACCAGAAATGTCAGAATAAAGTATCAGGCACCAATATAGCATATCAGTATTTGAACTTCCAAATTCAAAGCAAAAATGCAGTGTGTGCAGAGCAATGCCTCAGCTCTCATTATGAGCTATGTCTAATCCCTCTGGCATTTTAGAAAGCTGATTTATTTGATTACCTAGATTACATACATGTTTTGCACCAGGACATGCTGGTTCATTATGATCCCATTAAGAAAGGCACTCAGACCCTGTAGTAAAGTATCCCCTAAAATGCCATTTGTTGGAGTTAAACTATAAAGAAAAAGAGGATAGTACAGACAATCCTACATCCATTCACATGCTGGAAACCCTGAGCTGGGCAGCACCGAACAGATGTCCAACCAGGGCACGACATGCCATGCAGATCCCATCCACGGTAAGGCAACCTCGTTTTGGTCTTTTGAGCTTTTATAGGATTTTCTTAAGAGAAAAACATTCTAGTTGTCATTTCTACTGTCAAGCAAAAAGCATTTCACATGATAACTTGTTGCTGTACTTTTAGATAAAGGCAAAGACACACAGGTGGTGTAATCACCGGTGCTGGGTGGGTGGGAGCTGCCTGCAGACCAAGCCTATCCTGCGGCCAAGGGATATGGACAGCACAACACTGGCTTGGGGCCCAGGCTGTGCGTGCAGCACAGCACAGCACAGGGCTGCACCTACACAGGCTCACTGTTACGGGGATCACTAACTCCTCAATGCGCAATGGTCTCCTGGTCAGGATCACAGCAACATGAATTATTCATTTTGAATGAAAATAGAAAGGAGGAACAACCTTTTTGAATATGTCTTTGCTGACTTGACCAAAGTCGGATAACTAGTCTGTGAAAACTCCAAGTCTAGAAAACCAGTTCCTTGATTTTCATTTTACAAGAATATAGCAAAACTAAAATGTTTTGGAGTTATTTGAGCAACAGAGTTGTTTGACATTTAACTCGAGTAAAATGATATGTTCACAGGTGTGTAAAAAACTACAAAAAGCTTTGTCCTAGGAAGCAAGCTCTAGAGTGCTTAGATTACCCTTTTTTATCATGTTACCTTACTCGAGTTGATTCATGCTTGGTTAACTGGACTTAAATAGGAACACACACTATAGTCTAGGCAAGTACTAGCAGAATATTCCTCTTTCTATTTATTTCACTACTATCTGACAATTTAAAAAAAAATACTCATAAAAGCAGTTTTACTACAACTTTGTACTTCACATGAAATGTAACTTTCAGGCTCTTTTTGTGATATGTTATCTACTTGGGAAGGTGGGGGTTTTGTGGTTCTGGTTTGGTTTTCTCAGTTTGTTAAGTCACAAAATACCGAATAATTCTCTATATCCTGGCATGGCTTAAATCATTGACTTCAGAGAGGCACTCTTTAGCCGTGCGACATTGACATGAAAAGCGTCTTCTTGATTTTCTTGCTGAAACATATTTGTGGTAGAGAGACTTTATACAGCTCTACAGTTTATGAATTACTGCACTGTTTCCATGGATACTTCTCTTCTCAATACAGGCACAAGTAGTATCATTAAAATTAAAGTTGAAATTCCCCAACAATATCACAACTAGGCATTTTCATACTCCAACACCCCCATGATTAAATTTGAATAAGCTACTTGAAATGGAGAGGAAGTTTCCAGAATGTTGAATTAAAGCAGATAAAAAAAGCTACCCTTCTCCCCACCTCTGAAAAAATAATTTGCTTTAGCTTATGGTCTGTAGCAATCTTTAAATCATGGCCCTAACTAGGGAAGGTGATTCACTAAGGTAGCACTATTATTGCACCTCCGTGATTTTTTTATCTACCTGCTAAATGTACTTTGTATTATTTGGCATTAGCTACATAATTGCATACACACTGAGCAGTGGAGCTGAACATTTCCCTAGTTCGGAATAATTCTTTGCTGCTATAAAATTTTCTTCATCACTTCTCTCTAAAGCCGTCAGTGCCGGGAAGGAGCACAGCCAGCAGACCTTTTAAGAAGAACATGACGCAATCTGCTGATCTCTGACATGGCAGAGCAGTTCTGACCGGCACCCTTCAGGGCAGCCCCTCAAAGCTGTCGAGGTATAAGTATCTCAGACTCTCCTGTTTCCCTGCTTCCCAACAGAAGCTATTCACAAATGAGAAGGATGTCCCATATGTATAAGTGTGTGCGGGAAGGGGGTTGGTTTTCTCTTCCAGCTGCCAGTCCTGCACACCCACCCCACGCTCCCAGAGTCAGCTAGTTTTTACCTCTTCCAGTGCCTACATCTTGCAGCCCACATTTTGCAGCCAGCCACATGTACACAAACCCTACATTGTCGTGATACCTGAAAACTTCTGTTGTCAGCAGTGAGCTTTCATGGAGGAAAGAGACTGGAGCACAATAAAGAATTGTGACTGCACGTTAATGCAACACTGAGCTGGCCTGAAAAATATGAAGCGTAACTGTTGCAACTGAAGTGATGGGTGCTTAAGAGGATGATTGATAAAATGCTAGATAATAGACTAATGAGAAACATGTGTATTATCCGGCAGTGAATTAACAAGGATCCACATAAAGACACCAGTCATATTGTACAATGAGGATGTGCATGATGGAAAACATTATTTATATAGCATTTGAAGACATCTCACGTGAACTGAATGCCAAAGTGCTGCTAGCACTGAAAGCTTGAATATCTGTTTGACTTTTGGCTAAATCAATTAATAAGTCAATAAAAGCATAAAAGTTTCATGGCACAAGACAACCTTTAGGAAATAAATGGTACAATGTACGAAGGCCTGTTAAACTTAATCTGATTAAAGATGCATAGGCATAAGGAATCCATGGGCTCATTTCTTTGAGCCTGGTCTGCTGGAGAGCTGGACCTTACCAAATGTTCTTTTGCCACTAGTCTGTAGCGTTTTGCTTTTGTTTACCACTGTTACCTGAATAAAGATACCTACATATAAAATTCAATCTTGAGTTATAGTCCCTACAATACCCAGGTATTGAATTCAGAGAGAGACAGGATCTGTTTAGAGTAAGGCAACACATTCCAGAGGAAATTATAAAATACTTTTCAAAGGAAAACTGTACTGGAAAATGTATTTTTATTTTTTAATCAGGATTTCATTTTTGGTTTTGTTTCTTCTTCGTCTCTTCCTTATCAACCAAGCTTGATAATGACTCCAAACCTCTGACTGGACTGACAACAATGCAAACTTTTCTCCTCACTACTGACTTGACACATAAGCCTTTGAAACATTTTTTTTTTCCAAGTCTCTTTAAACTGAAAGCAGACTGGCTCCCTTTTCTCTGAGCACGAGATTTTAGGAGCAATCTTCAGGCACTTACCCCTGCATATGCTAGGTCAGACATTCATCAAACTGCCTAGCTATATTGACTTCCATAGCATCATACAGACCTACCTTAACCACATACATGGTCTCACTGCATCTCTGGAGATAGGTATATAAAGTTCATTCTCCAAGGGGTCAGTTGAAGGTGTGATACTAAAAAATTTGTTTGATTTGTGCTCTTCCAGCATGCACATGACTGATGTTCTGCCTGACACTGCTGTGACCATAATCTTTAATTTTTAGTGGTACGTCACCTCCCTAAAACTAACAGAACTGGCTAACTTGACATGGCAAGACACGGTCAAAGACATGGCTCCAGCACCCTGGAATAGATAAGATCTAGCTGACTCATACGCAGCATTTGAGAGGTGAGTGTCTTTTCCCTGAGAAAGGTATCAGTAAAAAGAATCTAAGGGGGGGGGGGGGGGAAGCAAACAATACCATGCTGTCTAATACTATTCTTCCCCTTCTCAATAATAGATTAAAATCTTAATTATCTCTTAAAGAATATTCCCAGTTCAACCTCCACAATATTTCCTGTAACCTAATGCAATTTTTAAATAGGTTTCTTTCTCTTCTAGGCTTTTCTTTTCCTTGCACTGTTACTTTGTCACTATTTGAGATCCTTTGTATTTTGGGCAAAAGTCTGATCAAGTACCTGTTGAACACCTCCTTCCTCCCACAAATCAGAGTTGCAGCTGTTCTGTTCTCAGGTGTTTTCAATACTCCACAATTTATCTGTTATACATTCAAAGAAAAGCTATTCTAAAAAGAGTTAGTACAAAAAAAGGACTCAATACACAGCCACAAGCTCTGAGAACATGTCTTTCTCATTCAGACTTGTTAACTTTTCTGAGAAAACCAAAGCTTTGAAAAACCAAATTTGAAAAGAAATAGTACAAGAAGCAGTTACAGATTAATTTCATATAAAATGGCACTGGCATGTATTCGCTTTGTTAATTTGTTATATAATACTTATGTCACTGGTATCATGACTTAGTATCACAAGTTGAAGATCATTTCACCTGAGGATCCAGACTGATCCATTGATTTTTACCCAAAGGTACTACATTTCTAGATACTCCATCTCTTTGTGTGCATCTGTACATGAGAGCTGTTGAAGGTTTCATTTGTTGAGATTTACAGATATAGAAAACTAGATCTTCTCCTGCACTACTGATTGGTTTGCTACTGGCTTTAACAGTCAGTCACAAGGAATAAGCCTTACAGTCAGATGACTGGAAAAGGCTAAGTTTACCTATTCCTCCTTTTAACAAAGTGCAGACAGGATGTGATGTAACATGAAATCAAATCTTTCAGTAAATGAAACTGCAAAATAGTGACTATATTACCTCCTGAAATGGAGGTAAATGAATAAACAACACTCAACGGCCTCACAGGTGGTAGGATTATTCTGCTTCTTACCAAGTATCTTCCAGTCACTGCTAGGGTCGCAGTGGATCATACGATCTTGCCTTCAGGTCAGTCCCGTCTGGAGAATCCCCATTTCAACGGAAACAACCCATATGCAGCTCTCAAAAACATACAGACAGATTTCAAAGCACCTAAATGTTGAATGAGGGCTATGATTTTCAGGGGATCCTGTGTAGATTTGGATCATGTGTAGATCTGAAGTACAATGTAGATTCAAGTGCCTTTTTAGAGTTTAAGAAAATATCATCCTGCATACTCAAGGAAGACTTCCAGGATGCCTTTCAACAGCTTCCCTTGTCCATGATACCACTCTCCCCATCAGGGTTCATGCAAAACAAAGCAAGTGCCAATGTCAGCTCTCAGAAATCTAAAGGAACTGTAATTAACAGCAATAATGCTTCCATGATTTTAATAATTCAGAAAGGCTGAATTTACAGTGTTTACTCCAGCTTTGTTATTATCATGACATCTGTAAATAATAATTAGGCACTGAGTGTAGACCTGAATATTGCATCATACTTCTTTGCAACTTAACTATGTAATTATATTCTAATATATGTATTATATTCAAATTCTGCTCTAACTTAGAGGATCTTTATACACTTGGTAAAGTGATGATACATGAATACAATCCTCTCCACTAAGCCACCAGCTGGTCTTATAAAGGAGAGGTTTGAAAGCACCAAGCCTTCTCAACTACAGACATTCCAAACCCAGATTTCCCTCCTTTTTCCAAACTTCATCTTAGAGGTCAGGCTTCTGCTTCAGCTAAATTGAATGTTTTTCCACTGCTATCAGCAGCATCATTTTTCCAGACATTATCAATGGGTGCAAGAAAATGTTCCATATATTCTTATTCCTTTAGAATACGATGTTTCCAAGGTAACTGCACCCAGGAGATCTACTAATAGCAAAAAGTGGAAAATAATGTAACTTCTATTTTAAAATTACTTTTCTAAAGGGAAGAGGAATTGCATTCCCACAAACTTTTCTTTCGTAACTCTGTCAGTCTCTTTAACAAAATCAAAGAATTCAAAATTTAATGCTGAGGCTTTATATATAACCATGCTGGCAACAGATAGAGACGATGTATTGGGATGTGTTGTATTATAGTGTTAAGCGTTAGCTCAAAAGAAAGAAATTGGGTAAAACTTAGTTATGTTTTATGGATGGTCAAAATGTTTCAGATAAAATAAGATCCAGCACAAACTTCTGTCCAACTGTCAAACCAAACCTGCACGCACATTTTTTTTATAAAGTTATTTTTTAATTGTTGTTAGAAATGGTTTTAAAAGTCCTAGAGAATATTTCAGTAAAACATTGAAAACCAAGCTGGAAAATAAAACATGATTTAGAACTCTATCACTGAACCTTATGAAAGTTTGTGTTAGACTGCCTCATGAGAGCTTAAGACTATCATGTCAGCCAAGATTTCCTGTGGGGTTAACTCTCCTATGATACCTAAATGCACATACAAACTAAACAACTGCAAATGCAATTTCTTATGCAAACATTTACTTAATTGCTTTAGGGAAACATGACTTTTTATGCATACAATCACAGTGCTCATCTTATACTACAAGTCTTTAAATACAGCCTACTGCAAATTCTTCAGTTTTGGTAAAATGACAAAAGTCCTCAGATTAGAGGTTTTTGGAGGATCCATGCTAGTAAGCAACTTAACCTAATGGTACACCAAATGATCACATTTTTCAGTGAAATACTAAGGGAGAATTAAAATGGGCAAAGCATGCACTGCAAAATAAATGTTTTTTTTAATAGCTTCTATGACAATGATTGACCACTTTAAAAAAAAAATAAGAAAAAAATGACTGCCATCTGCGAAAGGAAGGTGGTAGAAATCCAACAGCTGAATCATTAGAACTGCACTAGACTAAACTTTTTGCACATATTGTAATGACTATGGGGACTAAATGATCTTTGGCAGAAGAAGAAAATGATCTACTGGTCATTTATTTACTTGATTTGTCTGATTCTCTGATACATAATATTTAGGTATATTAAAAACATGATTTTACTTGCTAGATATTCATGCATTTGCTGTTTGAAATATCCATCTGAAGCTGGTAACAGAATAAATTGGATTCAGCTTTCAATTTCAGTCAGAAACATGAAAACATAGCTTTAGATCTATAGGAGCTGTACGTACCTACCATGTAATAAGAAGACACATTATGTTGTTAAAGGAAATATTTAACAGCTAAGAAGATACTAATTTTTAGTTTTCCTCATTCCCTCTTCAGTCTGATCCACTGCTATTTCCTATGTTTGCCTAAAATACAACTTTCCAACAGAAATCTTTACAGCAGGTGAACACGAGCTAAGAACCAGTGTCAGACAGTCTGATGGTAAGCTGTGGCTCACACTTCATTGTAACACAGAGGAGTAAAACAAGGCACATTTTGGTGTCAGCCCTTGTTATATATCTCCACCGTGACATGACGCTATGCTGACTCACTTGGCACTGTTGAATTAAGTGCAGTGCAGTAGGTCTGTCATGTTAATACAGGAACAAACTGCTGAGTCTAAGCCACTGTGTAAGCAGAATTAATTTTTTTCAACTGAAATATTACACTTAACAGCTTAAACAGAAACTATAGTCAAGCTAGACAGAAAATGATGCATTATAAAGCATTTACTACAAAAGGAGCTGAAACACACATTGGTTTTGGCTCATAAAGATTCTTCTTGGTGGACTACATTTTACTACTTTTGCCCTGACTTCCTGGAGTCTGACAAATATTTATGATCCAGGCCTTTCCACGAATATGTGATAGAAGTAGTGCAACAAATGTACAAAAAAACCCAAAAGACACAGTATTACATTTTTGAACCATGAAGAATTTCAGTGTAAAAATCCTAAGAAAACAATATATCCAGTCAGACATGACACATAGAGGAGGAAACTAATTGTACATAACCTAGGGGGCTAGATGTTTGCATCCCAGATTCTTACAAAAACATAGGTATTGCAAAAGCAATGTACAAGGGCATTCTGAGGTGATCAGAGAAGCAGTGAGAGGAAGGTTGCAGTGTTAGCTGTTCTCTGTTGTGGTCTACAGAGACAATCCTACGATTTACATTAACATCATAGGCTAGCAGGAGAATCAAACTTTTTAAATAACAAAAAAGCATAAATAACAAAAGGCAGTAACAAAAAGGCATGAATTAATTGGTAACCTGAGATTTTAGGCATAAGACAAAAATAAATTTAAAGACAGAAGGCAGAAGGGAAAAAGGAAGCAGGAGAGACAGGAAGGGAGGAAGGAGGACTAACTGACTTGAGGTTTGAGCTGGAACTTTACATACCCATCCACCAAACTGGGATGTTCATGCATAGGCAGTGAAGTGATGTGTGCCAAATAAAGACTATGGACTAGCATATAGAAGATCCTCAGGGCATGTTTCACCAGGGATACCAAGTCTCTGTGATCAGGATGCTCCACAATCAGGATGCTCCATGATCAGGATGTCCCCACTGCAGCTGGCAATCAACTCCACAGGAAACAAATGCGTCATAAAAGCTCCTTTACCACTTTCAAGTGTGTAGCCATTCTTGCTCTCAGATAAGGGAAAACTAGAGCTCTTTCTGTACATCTATAAGCCATACATTATTTTACTCACTCTGTCATGTTCCCTGCTTTCTTTGTCCTTCCTTCAAAGCCTGACTCCAAAACAGAACAGTGTCTCAAGTCCCCTCAGGATTTCATTGCCAAACTATGATGCCCTTGTGCAAAATGCATAATTTCACTGGAAGGGTAAGAACTGTTTGAGATGAATGTGCCAATGATTCATATGAGGCTGTAATATCATATTATTGTATTACTTAAACGTCATGATATCTAGCTTCTCTTCTCATTGTAACTCAAAGGTATAAAAATTTACAATCCTTTATCCATACTGACTCTTACCATTTTTTTCCTGAGTCATTACATTTATCTTGAGCCTGGCAGAGTTTCTAATTCCTACCACTTTTTTCAATGCACTTCACCGTAAAAATCCATCTACCACTTGTTAATTTTTCCACCTCTGTCCCCCTTGAAATCATTCATGGTCTTCCCTAATCCTAACAATTAGCAGCTATCCATTACCGACTCTGTCATCACTCCAGTTAATGTACTTTCCAGTTAATTAATACACACCCTTAACCCCCATCAATTTCTAACAACAGGGTTGTATGCAAATAGCTTAACTTACTGCAGCCATCAAACTGCTTTAACACATGCTAGAAATGGGATCAGCAGGAAAACCATAATTGTTTGAAGATACATCTGTATTCTATATCACCCTTTGAGACTAAAACCCAAGCAAAATAACACAATGTTATAGACAATCACTGAAACATAATGATCTACTTAAAACTTCTTTGTACCATGTTTCCACACCTTTTTCAGCTCTTTCACCTAGCACCTTACTTGAACTCACTCTACTGCCACTAGTACTCAGACCCTCCACCAAATCAGCAATGGTGGCAGCAGCAGCAGTGACATGGCCATAAGTCTGCTTCCTCAGAGAACCACTCAGAAAAAAAGTCCTTTCTACAAGTCCTGTGGACACTGTAGGTGATGGAAGAAAAACTGTCCATTACTGAAATCCAAAGTGGTGTAATTCTATACACAGAAGATCACCTTATACTAAAGTCTGTTTTCGCCACTTGTTACTGGTGTTTATCAGAGGCTCAACATACAGTCTTTCCAAATGTCTGTAAAAGATGGGGCTGCAGTAACATTGTATTAGAAAGTAGATAGAAATTTATTAGTTTCCCTGTTGTAATAGCATTGTCAAGTAACTGGAGTATCCATATTGGTATCAGAGCTGACATTGAGCTTGTTATTGCTCATAAGAGTATGTATTAATGTTTGGCTTTAATCAGACATGGACTTTTTTTAAATTACTTGATATCAAGTATCAATGAAATCACTAACATAGATCCTCAGCTTCTAGCTGAAAGGTTGGTCAAGTCTCCAGAGACACATTATTCTCAGACCAAAAAAGAAATTCAGCTGATCTAGCACAAGAGGGAACATTTATTTATTTAAATCACAGATTTTTTGAGATGTTTCCCCTGCTACACATCATTAGCAACCTGTCAGCTAGCCTGTCTATGCTTCACCCACCAAATGAACACCAAAAGAAAAAAAAAAATCAAAAGTTTTCACATTGAGAAAGTTAAGCATCCTTTGAAACCAGCTATTTTGTAAAACAGAAGCACTGTAATGTAGAAATAATATTAAGGTATAAAATAATTGATTCACTTTGTAAGTGAACATGATTCAATAGCTCTGCAATGGGTCTTCATTAGGAACAAAAAATAAATATTAATGTATTTCACTCTTCTTCAAACACTTTAAAATGAAGCTTTTCCACACTATTGGGTTAATGGGAGATCAGTTGGAAATATCACTTACTTTTTGATGAAACTAGCATCTTTTTGCAAACTGGTCCTTAATCCAAAAATTAAACTCCCAAAGCTTTAAGAGTAACCCAGAAAGCACACAGATGAGCATATGCACATGGTATTAAAACCAAAAACATATAATTCTACTTGTACTCAAAAACTGCAAAAAGCAAAAGTGTCCTGCAGAGATGCTTGTCCAGAATCATGACAAATAGATCTAACAGGGCCCTCAGGAGGCCACCAAGTTCATTCTGTTCCTCCTTGTGTTTTGCAACTGTCTTTTGCATGCTCAAAACTCTCGCCTTGTGTTTCCTCATTCTCTCTTTTCTTCTTTTTTTTTCTTGGTTAAATTACTCCAGCTCCTTTCTGCACACAGTCTCTCACTGTTTATTCTCTCTGCTCTCCCCCACACACTCTGTCGTGTGCTGCCTCAAACTGGATGGTCCACTCTTACTGATATCTCACCAAACTGGGTACAGAAGAAGACAACTTTTTGTGTCACAGACATCCCTTTGGTTGTGCCTGTTGCTTATTGCAATGGCGTGATGCTGTTGACTTACAGTCAGATTAGCTAGAAACTCCATGTCCTTTCCCACAAAACTTACCACTTGTTCTCCAAAAAGAACTTCTGTAGTTGATTACCATTGCTTAAATGGAAGATTGCACTTATCCGTTTTACATTAATCCAGTATCAACAATTTTTTTTCTTACAATTTTCCAAGAATATTTCAAATTCAAGTCCTGTCCTCTAATGTGTTTATACCCTTAACAAGCATATTCTTTATTCCATTATTTATGTCTTCCTTATGGTCCTAAAAATGACCCTCCCAGAATGCACTGGATTTTTTTTTTGACAGTAAATCACTGATAAGGTCCCTTTGAATACAGTTAATCAATGAGGTTTACATTTACCTTCTAATAGTTTCATCTAGAATATGTTTCCGTAGCTTATTTATGAAGATGTCAAAAGAGATAGATATCTCTTACTACATTCAAGATATTACTCCTATGGCTTTGAAACTCAAAACAAGGCCTGTTAATCTGTCAAAAGGAAATTAGCTGGTTTTTGACAAATCCATGTTGCCTGGTACTGATTTCTTTGCAACCCTCCAGGTGCTTGAAAATAGTCTGATTATTTTTAGAGATTGAAGTTGAGTGGTTTGATCTAAAAATTCTTACGTTGGCTCTCTCTTCCACTCCTTTATTTCCCTCCTCATAGTATTCCAGTACTTCATTTCAGAAGATAAAAATCCTCAAATATAACAGCTGCCAGTTCTGCGATTACATCAGTCATTTCTTTCAGTTGATCATGCCCAATGTACAACATGTCATCAGCCTTTCCATTGTGTGGGATTTGTCATACCTCAGACTTGGGTAACAGCCACTGCCATAAAAATTAAAGATATTTTTGAAGTCACGCACATTTTTGAACTCTGAATCCACCAATATCAGATCATAATGAATTTTGCGGAATAAAACAAAGCAATGTCATACTTTGAAATAAATCCTTCTCTTTCTTTTAAAATTAATAAACCCTCCTACTGTCTTCATGCGTATGTAATAAAACAGATACTCAGAGACACTAAGAATAAGATACAGGAGGCTGAATTTTCTAATGTTTAGGTCAATTTAGGGTCACACAGGATATCTGAGATTTTTTTTCTGTACAATGAAAAAAAATTTACTGCAGTAGTTTCTTCCTTTGTATGGTGGGTTGACCCTGGCTGGGTGCCAGGTGCCCACCAGAGCCGCTCTATCACTCCCCCTTCTCAGCTGGACAGGGGGGAGAAAATATAACAAAAGGCTCGTGGGTCAAGATAAGGACAGTTTAATAAAGTGAAAGCAAAGGTCGTGCATGAAAGCAAAGAAAAACAAATTATGTTATTCTCTACTTCCCATCAGCAGGCGATGTCTAGCCACTTCCTGGGAAGCAGGGCTTCAGTACGCGTAGTGGTTGCTCCGGAAGACAAAAATGCCCCCCTCCCGTCTCCCTTTACTCAGCTTTTATATCTGAGCTGACATCATATGGTATGGAATATCTGTTTGGTTAGTTTAGGTCAGCTGTCCTGGTTATGCCCCCTCCCAAGATCTTGCCCAGCCCCAGCCTGCCGTTGAGGGGGGCAAAAATGTTGGAGAGACAGCCTTGATGCTGTGCCAGCACTGCTCAGCAGTAGCCAAAACACTGGTGTGTTATCAACAACTTCCTAGCTACCAGTGCAGAGCACAGCACTACGAGGGCTTCTATGGGGAGAATTAACTCCATCTCAGCCAGACCCAATACACTTTGACAGGGTAAAAGGCTGGAGTAAAAAGGAGGTCAATAGCCCCCTGGGGTGGAGCACAGACAGAAAGGCAGAAGAGCTATCCAAACAGAGTAGTTACACCTGATATGCTGAGACATAATTTTGGGGTTGACAGGGACCTTATAGTTCTTTCCACCTTCCTGATTCCTCAAGCAGAGGGAGACAAGCCCATGCACCTCCCACCTCCACGACCATCACCACCACAACCTCCACTTCTTTGTTTTCCGCAGTAATGAGTCCTATGTACATGGAAAGGAAGCAACTCCTGGCATGACTGGATGCTTAGGAAAGCAGAACTGTGGGAGAATGTACCATGAAGTCTCTTGCATCGAAGCCTCAAGCTAGACTATTGGCCCTTGGAGTTAAGGTTGTGTGGTCTATGACACATCAGTGACATTTAGACAGATTTACTTAAAGAGAAAAATATAAAGTCTAGAAAATTCATGAACAGGGACAAAGCTGTACTGTGTATCAGAAATTCCTTTTAAAGCCTTTGGTATACATGGAAAATTCAAAGGGCAAGCTTATAATTTAGGTTTTGTTTTCAGTGAATACAGAATCTGAGGTGGTTTGCAAAGTAATCACTGAGACTATGAAAACAATTATGAAAAAAAGTACAACACCCATTTTTTCTTTGAGATTTGTGATATCTCTGAATGCATTCATTATATGCAAATATTCACCTTCTAGTTTACTCAAAGAGTTAGTTATGCTCTCTGTGTTTACTGTTCATTCTTGATAATTGATGCTTGTTGATTACGGTGTGCAAGTGGCCCTTTAAGCCATACAGATTTTCACTCCTGACTGGACGACTGAAACTTGTGAACAGAATCTTCTAATATGTAAACAAAACAGAATCTTTTACAATTCAAAAAAAAAAAAAACCACCAACAAAAAAATCACTAGACGGGTCACACAAATTTAGATTGTTCTTGGATTTTTTGCCGTTGCTGTGATTCAAAAACAAAACATAGCTTATCTGCATTAACATGAATAAGTAGAAACCAGAGAGAACCCTGTTTTCTGGAATGTTTATTAGTCTTAAAAAATCCAGCCTATGTCATTTAAAGAGTTACCTGTCTGGGTCTAGTAGCACTCTCACACTCCCGAGACACATAAGAGATGAAGGAATATATATTTTGGCATTACATTTATGCAGAATTTATGAATACAGTTTGGGATTTCAGAGAGCTAATTTCAAAAGCAGAAGGATAAATAATCAGATAAGAAAGTACAGTCTGTGCTTCTTGCACATTAGATTGTATCTTGATTTCTATTAAGACTGAGTATCTAATCAACAGGAGAAATTAACCCCACCAGAAGACCTCATGTATTTCATTATTCTTACAGAATAATGAAGAATACATGGAAGTATGGTTGATACCTTCTAAGTTTCTCATATTTAAAATGGTATATAAAACATATTTTCAAAAGAGTATTTTTAATAAAACCAGAGGGGAAAAACCTACTGAGTTTTCTACATTACTGTTACACCTACCTTCCTTTTATATCTTCTTTAGATACTACATAAACTAAGAGTCCTGTAATTTCAACATTTCTATCTGTAGATAGTAGGAAGTAATTTCAACTCTTACACACATTCTGGTTCAAATATTCAGCACCAGTGAAGTTGGGAGAATGATTTATTCCTGCTAAGATTCTTGTTTAATACATTGTTATATACATAATATAACATAAAATCAAACCCACATAATACGATTGCTGGAGGGACCGGATTGAAGGCAGCATCCTGTCAGGAGTTATAAAAAAGGCTGAGTGTGATAATAAAGTAGGAGAGCAATAGAGAAAAAAAGACTGAAAAGGGAAAGGGAACATTATTATTACTGCAAGACCTGGAGAGTACTGTGAGGTTTGGAAGGTACTTTCTAGGACCTGTTAAATCTTTTCAATAAAAAGAAAGTGAACAGGGCATACTTGTTAACCTGTTAGCTAAGCATATTATTTTGGTGAAGAAGTGTGAAGCAACAAAAATGAAATTTGTCTGAATTATTCTTCCAGATCCCACTGAGGAACGAAGAGCCACAGAGGTAATACAGTGTATGGTAAAGATGGTTTACAGCAGTATATTGCAGTTACAGATCATGCCACTGTCATTTAAAATGAAAGCCTTAAAAGTCTATACTTTAAAATGCTACACTGCCTGTAAAATACATCAGTTGCCTCTTCTACAGACAGCATAGATACTTTTCACTCTTTCATAATACATAGCTCTGGCCTCACACAGGTTAATTACAACTTCTGAGGTCAGATAGAAAACACTTCTTTTAAAATATTACAGTAATCTTTTCTGCTTGCCATAGAGCTTACCCATCAGCTGCAAAGCTGCTTTATTTTCTAAGGAACTAATTCAACCCATACTGAAGTCACAAGTCAGACTGGCAATGGGAACTAGCTTGGGGTCTTAATAACTTTTTGACCCTTGGCACCACCCCAGTTGACAATGGGCTTCAAGGGTCTAGACTTCTTAACACTGATTTCTTTTTCCTCTCCTTTGAAAGAAGTGGGCAGGTGAAAGGTATTTTTGGATGTTTGTCTAAAGCATAAGGACTAAGGCTGACAGCTCCATTCCTGAAGTACAATGGCACGTCTTAACTGCAGAAATAAAGCCTACCTGTGCACGACTTATTTTGAGCCAGCCTGAGGCTAAGGAGTGAACTTCTACAAGCACCAAGAAGTGACTCTAATCTTGCCAACCTCCACCTTTCAAAAGAAAGTCATTCTTCTAGAGCCTTGCCTCTGGGAACATATGCTTTCAGAAATGCTTACATTAAAAAACCAGGCCCCTGTCAAAACAAAGAATTACTTCAAAAACAAAGCTGTCCCACCTACACCCTGCCACCTGGGCGAAGATGGGAGAGAATGAGCAATTAGTAGAAAACATGAGATTCATTACTCATTAAGCCTAAATTACATTTATCTTCTTGAAAGGTAGAGGTTTGGAAGTGGGAGGGAGAAGAAGAATATGCAGTTGAGGAACAGAGGGCAATGGGAAACAGGGGCACAAGGGCTGTGTCTTGTTTGGGATACATGGGGGGGGGGAGGAAAAAAGTGCAGAGCTGAGGAAGAGTGGGATGAGTGGTGAAGGACACAGGCAGAAGGAATGAAAAATTATTTCTAGTGTAAATTAGAGCTGCACCTATAAAACCAAGATGAGCCTTGCCCAATTACCCTGCCTCCCCTTACACGATGTCCTGATCTGGAACCAGGAGACCTGTAGGGAATAAGTGCAATAACTGTACAGGAGACCTTGCTTCAAGAAGTGAAAGGTACCCATGGGTTCACTTTATAAACATCACCCCAATGCACTGCTGAATTTGGAAGCTGTTTACTTTAATGTTTCCTTTATGGCAAGTGGCTTGTAAGTTCAAAAGCCTCTAATGACAAAAAATTAACAGTGGATAAATAAACAGTTCATCAAAAAGCTATTTCTAGAACTCCAAAGCTAAGCAGTTGTGCAGTAACATTACAGGTTTCTTTAGGTGAGCAGTGTAAGTTTAGAATAGGGTGGCTGCAAAAATTTAAAAAAGCAAATGATCTGCAGCAAGGATTTACTGGTTTTCGTTACAGAAAAATATTACGCTGTGTATACAACATGCAGACTATTGCTAAACTGTCTATAACGATGCACAAATTGATAAAGTAACTAAAAAGAGCTGAAAAGAACAAGAAATTGGAATTTCAAGTAACTTCAAGTAACAACTTCAAAGATGCAAAATCTGCAAGATCCTAAACTCCCTTAACTGTTTAGCTAAGTGATACCGTAACCAAATGCTACACAAATCCACATACGTCAACCCGCAAGTGTTGTATTTATCTCAATGAACAGGCTAGAGAGCTTGCACAGTATGTAAAATGTCTGGCAGACTTAAGAAGTCTGCCCTTCCTTTGTACATCAAACCACAGGAAGGGAAAGGTACAAATGTCTAGGACCTCATAAGAGATAATGAAATGACTCATAGATTATGAAATCAAATACAAGAATTCTAAAACAATTCCTTGAGAGTGATTGAAAACATACCAAATAACAACCAGTACAAATGAAATAGTACTCAGACTAGAAATTCAAACAGCTTGTGAAGAAGGAGAATCTCTATCAATATCACAGTTAACAAAACAGCTATAATGTCCTTTCCTCTTTGCCATTAAATTGCTGCAGTCAGGGTAAATGCATGCTGTATAGAGAAATGTCTTACGGTACAATTTTTGAAAGATGTTTAATTTTAATTCATAAAAATGCCATTTCTGTAAAAAGGAGAGAGAGACATTTGCTTCACAAACAGAGGGATATTTCTTCAAACATGGAAATTACCTTAATATCATTTACCTATTTTCTTTCTCCAAAATATGGGCTGAATAACTGTTGTATAAACTAAATGTGTAAATATGAGTTAAAAGGCTAATTCATACCTAGTCATATCAGCCTGAAATAATATGATTCTCTTACTGCTTCTTTCTGCAAACAGAAAAAGTAAAACTATTCTTTTTCCTCTCAATTAAATGGTCTCTGGGAGTAACTAAAAGGTTTGGGAGAGGGAGAATAGTGATGTGGGTTTTTTTCTTTTAAGTAGCATTAAATAAAAGAAAGTATTTTAAATGAGATCTGCTCAAAGATGCAAAAAAATCTTTCACAAATTGTCAGCACTTCCATCTAACTCTCAAGCATCATTGCCACACACTAACCAAAATATTCCCTGCAATCCAGTAGGAAATATCACAGAATTGGAGAAATATCCTCTGATTGCAAGCTGGATGAGCCCAGCAGAGAGACCTGTGAGCTTAATTTAATAAAGCAATACATTTGGATACTTGTCCAAAGACTATCCAAATTTATTGAAAGAGACACTGGACTTCTACTGAGTGCAAGGAGGTACCACAAGCGTATACATTCAGACACTGAAACAGAATACATGCAGGCTGTATACCAACAGCAAGTTGTATGTATGAAGTCTGTATGTCGGCGGCTATAGGCAGGTTCTTGCCTCAAAAAATGCCAAGTATATATGTGCAACATTGTCCACTGTAGCCATGAGAGGAAAGGGTTTTTTTAAAATGGATTCAAGTAGAGTATGCAGGCACTGCAAAATGTACTACTTCTGATCCTAATTTCCAGATTTTGCATATAAAGCATTTCTGTGTGGCATTAACCAAAAGAACCAAACTTCATACAGTAGAAAGGACACTTTGTTTAAATCACCATAAAGGATTTTGAACAAATACAGTTTATAAACATTGATCTGGTAAACTTGGACTACGATGCCTTGATCAAATATATACAAAATTCAGGCCTGTTCAAGTCAAGCATTTCCCTCTGGTCTACCTCTAAAAGAAAGAAGACGAGGAACAAACTGGTTTGGGCAAAATATGAACCTTCTGGAATCTTCACATTCTTTCAGGAATAAGCTTCAGTGGAAACACTTTTGAAGAGATGAAGTGTGCTTCTTACTGCTCATTTCCAGCTGAGCCAATATAAGAACTGCAGAAACACCAGGAAATTGCTGTTTTCAAAATAGTTTCATGTTTCCTCATTTGAAAGGAAAAATGCAAAAATTCTCACTTAGAAAGCTTTTCTCAAGAAGACTGTGCCAGACCTGTCCTGGAAATACACATCATGCATGCAGCTCAGGCATATACTCAAATTCCTCGGTGTTTATCTCAACTCATAAAGCAACCCAAAGTGCTGGGAAAGTTAGAAACCTGCATTCCCTGAAACACAATCTGTACCACACAGGTTGCTGACACAACCACCATGCCTTCACTGCACAGCTGACTGCAATAAAACCCAGATAAAAGCCCTAATTAGCTGGACAGTTAGAGCACCTAAAATCTGTGCCTTCTCCCCCATTGCAGCATTGAATTGTTCAGTGTAATAACCTCAAAGTGCATTACTAACAAGAACTTATTTTTCATTCGTCTACCTTCTTTTGTAGACAACTATTAGTATTCCCAATTTTGAAATAAGAACTAGAATAGTAACGCACCTGATCCAAAGCCTACCAAGGTCGGTAAAACTCTCTGTCAAGATGAAGGTAATCTATGTCATTTGCCCTGCAACAGAGACGTAGCATACTGACACTCGCATTTACGACTACAGACTTAGAAAAAACAGTTGTTTAACTATCATAGATGTAATTTTTATGCCCTCAACAGAGAAACATATCAGGCCTTACTTCAGAGAAAATAGTGTCTATGCAACAGATTGTGGTCAAGCCATGAGGCATCACTTCTATTAATAACAGTTACATGAAGACCTCACAGACTTTGCCTATTTTTGAGCATAAAAGTTTGAAATGTAAAAAAAAATCTGTATGTGATTGGTTTTCCATCTAATCCTAGATACAGCCAGTTTAAGCAGAAAAACTATGAAAGCAGCTATTCAAGTGACCTGATATATTAATAGGTGGTCTATTAAATCCCAGCTGATACACTTTCATCGTTAAGCCACAAAGGTTTATCCCTGAAATTGCTTCAGAGAAATCATTCAGAGGGCTATCTGATGTTAACACAGCGAGTTAAAATTATATTCTTAAACACAGATATGACCTGGGGAGCTTACCAGAGACCTATATAAGTACTCTGGAATGCAGGGCATGACAAGAAATAACCCACAGAGTGTAGTCACAGAATAAAAACGCGATCATCAGTAGCAGTGAGCTCCCGTCAGTCACGCTTGTCTACGATTCCTGCAGGAGAGAGAATATTTGCTCAGATTCCCGTATTTATTTGCCTGCCGTGCTTGTTTTGATATCCACCTGACAATGTGCAGAGGATGAGTGGCACAGGCAAATGCTGAGGAGTGTCAGCACAGAGATGAGATGAGGGCTGACTGTATTACCATTTTAAATGGTCTGCCTGGCGGGTGCTGAGATTTTGTTCCTCCCTTACCTGTCACGCTGCATTAACCGGCTCTCACAGCAGCCCTGTGCTGCCGAGAGCCCCGCTCAGCCCCTTGTTCTGGATGACAGCTGCGGTTACCTCCTCCTCCAGCAGCACATTCCCCATCTTCCTTCCCTCCCTACGCCCTGCGCCAAGGGCGCCTGAGCCCGCGTGTGTGCGAAGGCATGTCTACACGCTGCAGTACATCGCACGACTGAACGTGCCTGGGCTGTGGGAGGTTGGTTGCTGGTTTCAGCCTATTAAGCAAGAAAGCCTCGAGTGCTTTGAGGACGGCTCCTAGGCTAGGGCACAGGAGAGAAATACTTTGCTCCTCGCTGTGCCTTCAACGATGCCTCTGAGGCGAGACAGACAGGTCGTAATACATCTAGCCTGCAATTCACATAGGGGTTTAGACAGCAGGCTTGCGAAACCAAAACACCGCCTGCAGCAAAAGCAAAGGAGTTCTCTCTCGTTACATTTATAAATTATATAACAAGAGAAAAATTAAACAGTACCATCAAACAGGTAATAGAAAACCTGAGAGTTTAGATACGCAGCGATGAAACAACTCCTTTTTTTCCAGTTTAACATTCAGTAGTTGCATTAGCTTCTCCAAAACACAAGCAGTTCTCCGAGATGAGAGCAAAGGCCCGTTTTTGAAGGGTGCCACTTAGGAGAACAGTGATGTTTCATTTCTTGATGAATATTCACAAATTTTTCACCAATCTCACTGATTGTGGAGTCTGTTTTCCGCACGTCAACTCCTTACATAAAACAAGCCTGATCCTACACTATACTGAGCAAATATTTAGTTTTCCTGGTCTTGCGTGCCATAATCTTCATCTTCTGAACTATTAACACTCAGTGAGTTCAAATCAGCTGGCTATTTGGGAAAGATTGGGCAGGAGAATTGTGACTCAGTGATTTCCGAGTCACCCTCTCTCCCTGAAATCCAGCGGTCATATGTGGCCTTAAAACATACTTGTTTGCAATCCATTTCACTGCAACGTACAGAGTATTACAGTGCATTTTGGAGAGTAAATTTATCATTGTTTGAAATTATTTAGGCTGGTTTTTTCCCAATAGTGGAGAGTAGAGTTTTAAGGTTTTCTTTCTTTCTTTCTTTCTTTTTATTTCTGCAAACAATATGTAGACACTAAAAGTAATAATTAGGATAACTAGTAACATTTGGAATAGCTAACTACAGCTCCAGTCCTGTAGCAGAAACTCTTTACATCTCTGTGAAAATCCCCATTTGGCAAATTTTTAAAGTGTGCTTAAATGTATTTTAGCTACTGTCACTATCACCTTCTTCTGAGTTTCAAATGTTTGAATTTATTCCAGTTAGGTTCATAAACCCTTACATAACAATGCAGTTATACCACAGAGTGTAAACAGATACATCTGAGGAAATGAAAATTTAAAAAGTAGAACTTTTTAAAAAATGTCAGGAAAGAATTAACACTTTTAATTTAGAAAATTGCCAGTATTTTAATAATACAGTTAAAATGTAATCAACATATAGTTGACTGCAGCAAATAAAAAATATGGTCCAAGATGGAAGGACAAAAACTCTGCCATTCTCTTTGAAAGTTTAAAAATTCAATGTATTAGCATTTCAGAACTCTGACCAACTATAAAACTGCAAGCCAGACCAACACAACAGCAGCTAGCTTGCTTTCAGCTACGGTCAGAACCAGAAGAATTCATATATTTGACAACTGTGGAATACTTAATCACTAAAGAAAGTTCCCTCCATTTTCTCTGTTATTAACCATTTTTTGTTCTGAAATACGACAATCTTTATACTATAAAAAAACTTGTACAGAGTATTATGTACTGTGTAAAGGTGGATTTACAACTAGTAATTTAGGCTTTGTTATATCTTTTGTTTTAATTAATATTATTTTTCTTGTATGCAGAAAATGTGTATCAGAAAGAGTTCCTAATGAATCAGGCAATTAGATAAGATGTATCATTTAATAAACTGAACTTTAGAATGAGATCTTGGTTTTCCTTGAAATGAAACACTTGGCCAGAGTGCGCAGTGCAAGTTCAGGTGGAGGAGGCAGAGCTCTTATCTGTGACCTTCCCTTGCTGGACCAGGTTTCTGGAGGTTTTATAGTGTTGCAAAGTTGTTTCAGTAAAGGAACTGCCTTAAAGAGCATGCATTCCCTTCTTCATTTGCCTGCCTTTGACACAATTCCCCAGGTCTCTACATGAGACTACGGCTTTCAGGAAAATGTCAATATCAGAATGTCATTTTATAGTTATTAATTCAGTTTTTCTGAATGATAACCAACATCATGAAAACTGGGGATTCCTAAACCTATGAGGAATATGTTCTTGCTCTGCTTGGTCAGCTTTGTAACTACTTCACAGTAATAATCAGTAGAAAAAGCAACGTTGGGAAAATCCTTTTGAATAAGCAGTAGACATTACTTTGTATTTCCTAATAAGGAGCTAAAAAGTACCCACAGCACTAGAACATTGCTTAAATATGAGTCAAACCTATGAATAGAGGCTGGTACACAACATGCTACAAAAAAATTATTAAAAAAGCAACATGCACGCTTTAATGATAACCCATCCAGACCTTATACAGTTTCACTTCCATGCTTGCGGTCTTCATTAATTCCTTTGCTGCAGCTGTATATATTTATGCATCAACACAGTCTTCCACAGGGAGTTGACTTAAATAGGAGGAAAAGTGGAATATAATGAAAAGATACACGTACTTCATTCAGGCTTATAGAGCTGACATAAAATTCAGAGATACTGCTTGATACAGTGCCACAAATGTCCACTATAATGGCTCTGCATAATGATGGTCCCTTCGATAAATATGAGATGCACTGTAACATTTACACCATAAAGAGTGTTTTAGCCCTGGCCTTTCTATAGTTTATGAGTGCCATCCTTTAGATCAAATAACAGTTACGGACTGAGAGGATTAAGGCTTAAGCTTTTTTTTCAATATGAATGATAAAAGGCTCATTTTTTTCTTCTACAGTGAAACATCAAAATGCTGGTAAAAGCATAAATTGTATTGAAATGGAACATTCTGTGAATAACTTAACAGCATCACAAAAAGGCAAGAAAATAATGCATTCATTTTCACTTATAAAATCTATAAACTATAGACCCCTTCAGGGAGCATTAGATATCATTTACAGTACGAAAAGGAATGGCTTTCAGATAAGGAAATTAATCAGCATGAGTTCTGTGGATCTGTTAACTATAGATAATAGTTACAGAATGTTTTTTAGGCCCTGAAATCAATAACCTGTCAGCCACTCTCCCTTTGCGACCTCTCCAGACATTGTAACACATAGCAGGGCTCTCTTTAATTAGAGTTCGGGTCATTGTAAAAAGTGACACTCCAAAAAGCTGTTTGAAAAGAAAAGTTTAAATTTAAACTTTACTACCAAATTTGAATCAATTCTAATTAATATATATTTTAAAAGCCCTATCCCCCACCAAAACAAAACAACCACCTCTGCAAGCTTCCAGTGTCTGGCTCTATACAATCAAATACATATTCTTATCACCATTGGCCCTGACAACAGAATATCAATTTTACTGGTCAGCTTTCAGGCACTAACACAATTGATAGGTGAGTGCAGACATTCCTCACCCATCTAAGCTGGGGCTGGGGATCTGTCGCGGTTTAACCCCAGCCAGCAACTAAGCACCACGCAGCCGCTCACTCACTCCCCCCCACCCAGTGGGATGCAGGAGAGAATTGGGAAAAAAAGTAAAATTCATGGGTTGAGATAAAGACCATTTAATAGGACAGAAAGGAAGAAAATAATAATGATAATGATAATATGACAATAATAATACTAAAAGAATTGGAATATACAAGACAAGTGATGCACAATGCAATTGCTCACCACTTGCCAACCAATGCCCCATCAGTTCCTGAGCAGCAATCCGTGCCCCCGGCCAATTCCCCCCAGTTTATATGCTGGGCATTATGTAACACGGTATGGAATACCCCTTTGGCCAGTTTGGGTCAGCTGTCCTGGCTGTGCCCCCTCCCAGCTTCTTGTGCCCCTCCAGCCTTCTTGCTGGCTGGGCAGGAGAAGCTGAAAAGTCCTTGACTTAGTCTAAACACTACTTAGCAACAACTGAAAACATCAGTGTGTTATCAACATTCTTCTCATGCTAAATCCAAAACATAACACTCTACCAGATACTAGAAAGAAAATTAACTCTATCCCAGCTGAAACCAGGACAGGATCCCACAGCCAGCAGGATCTCTGGGTGGGCTGACTGCAGAGGTCCTCATGTCCTCAGCACTGGGTCGTGCATGTCACAGAGCTGCCCTTAGACCCTTCAACTTCTAGGTCTCTGGCTCTGGAAGACACTGCTGACAGCCCAGAAGGTGAAAGCAGGATACCAGAGTTTCTACTGTCTCTGCTTCAGAGCCAGATCCAATCAGTTTCAAACCATGAAATCACATTTTCTAGCATCTCTGTAGGACTAGCACAAAGGAAGCTCTTGCACTCTACTGTCTGAATATCAAACCAATAACTCAAGCTGTGGGCTCATGCACTTAATTCGGAGTGATCTTGCTCATTTTTATTCCCTAAATGATTCACTTTTCACACAGATGTACTGTCCTGTCACTTCAGTGGCTTAAAATTATTTAGTATCCCTAGAACTGGAATTATAAAATACAGTCATTTACCCTAAAGGAATAAAATTCATAGCATTTTAAGCAAGAAAGAGATCCATTCTCCTCATTTTGAGTCTCTTTCACACATTATGTTCTACATTGGGCCTTGGCAGGATGAGATATGTCTGTGCTGCTGGAGATGCTGTCTTTCAGATAATGAGACATAAAGCCAAAACTGTCACTTACGTCACTAAAATACCTCATAGCACTTCTTTAGATGCTTTTCCAGGACATAACAAGATATAATAAAGAATGATACCATGCAGAAAAAGAAAAACCAAATAAATAGTCCTTAAACTGTAAAATTATTCTTAGTAGCCTGCAATAACAAAGATCATATAATCACTAACTTGAATAACTCAAAGAAAAGATAAGGCTCTGAAATAAAAATAAATGAGGAAAGGCGCTTTGATTTTCAGAGACTTCCACAGTTAACAGAATTTAGTGTAACTTTTTATCAATTTCTCAAGGAGAAAGCAATGTCTCTTGGGTTAGCCAAACGGATCCCTCAGTAAGCTCTGGTTTAAAAACTAACTAAAGACTCAGAATGAGTACTAGAGACAGGTCTGAGGAAGTTAGCTGTTGAGGTAACTTGTTAAGGTTCCCAAGCAGATGAATTATTAATTCAGAAAAAGATTTTTTCTAGAAGTAACTGATCACAAATCAGAGACGTGCTAACCAAAAGGCACAGTCACAGAGAAAGGCAGAGAAAGATTACTCCACGTTGATTTTGTCCCTCACAGATCTGAATCTACTTTAGGAACTTTATTGATATGAGACAGTTTTGCCTACAACTTCCAAAAGTTGTCATCAGCCCACAAAATCGGGAATTAAGTGTTCGAGCTGCACAATCTTTCTCAAAACTATATAGTCTCTTATCACAGAGTTTGCCTAGCATGACTCCCCATGGCTACAGGAGTCTTCTGGGAGGAGAAGGTCTCTCTTTTCTCTACCGAAGTCCCTAGCACGGAGCAATACTGGACTGTCATTCCAATCAACAAAGAGGTCATCTTGCAGCAATGGCAGTGCGATGTAGACAAAAATAAGCATTAACAACAGGATTTCCACAAAAGGACAGTAACCTGTATACCATCAGAAAAGGCATTGAGAAAATTGTACTGTCTCTGCTGAAAAAAACCCTCGTGCTCCAGTTCTCTGTAGCTTTTTTACGTTTGTTAATAACTGCAGTTTATGGTGATGCATTAATCTTGTCTCTACTATTTATTCACATTGCCTTCTAATAGGAGCAATCCTCTTCTTCAGTCAAAAAAAGTACACTAAGCACTTGATACTGTGACAGTACAAAGTCTTAACAATACTTAATCACACAAACAAGTCAAGCATTGCATGCCTGAATTAATACAAAATGATGAACATGAATATTTCTAAATATTCTTTTAGATGCACTGAGAGCCTGGCAGGTCTCTCTGAACAATTTGTGATGCTACTAGAAATGCCTTCTTGACAAGACTATAAAATGACACAATCATGTAACTACATATTGCAGCGACTACCACCATAAAATCATCAGTTGCTGTAAACCAGCAAGATTTCACAGAGTTCCTACAGGGTTACATCAAAATAAAACAGTTGAAGTACCAGATCTACGAGCTACAATTTGCTTTCTGTTACATTTATGATAGCAAATCCTGATGGAAAAATTGGGGTTTTCTGATAAACTGTGCAAGCTAAGGGAAGCAAGTATGAAATCTTTAATTAGAAGATCTGAACCTCTGCTGATTTAACAGAAAAGACACACATTGTAGCATTCTCTTCATTTTCTAGAACATCCACACTTGAAAGTGATAATACACAGAATGCTTGCTGTGCTCCTATGCCAGGCAGGGAGCTAACAGGGCACAGATGAGCTTCTTCAGAAAGAGACCTACAGGTAAATTCCTAGAATATTTTCCCCCAAGTGGAAAAAGATTATTATTGCTAATGGCTACCGTTTTTCTGTGAAACCACAATGTCCCTTCCTGTCCCTGAACATTCAATGCATTTCTCTTAGTTGGGAGAACTGCACAGTCACAAGGAATAACAGTAACTTCATATAAAATAATTCTCTGACAGAAGGCCCCATCTTAGAAAATGGATTTCCTGATGGCTTGTTTGACTAGCATATGCTAAAAGCAACTGCACAGTAAGGTCAAGCACAATATTGACAACCCCACCTATATGGAAAGTACAGACACACATGCATAGTCCATAAAAGTATTCAGCAAGGCTTCTGAAAACATATACTCCCAAAACTACTGTGGAAAGCCTGCAGGCTTCACATATTTGCTTTAGATTTGCAGATATTTCTCAGATCATTAACAGAGACTCCAGCCAGCAAGGCTTGGGCCCATATTTTCAAATCACCAGGAAATTTATTTTTCATACCACACCAAGCCAGTTAATCAGCTAGCATAAATTATTACAATGTATTTAAAGTCATGCATGTATGACAGTCTGGATACATGCAGTATACCCACTGTACTATGGACATGCTATAATTACCACAGATACAAATCATGCTTCCCTGCTTTACCAGGCCTTCTTTGAATGTGCTATAACGTTTTTACTTAGATGTCCTACCTAGGATTGTGGCAGCTAAACAGTCATCTTTGTATTAGGATGCTTCTTACTTTGCTATTCACAGAGTTAGTGAATCAATATCCGAGAGCACAGCCTTTCAATTTGGCTATTAATTCTGGACATTTTTACAGTGAAGAATCCTCATCCACAAAAAAGGCCAAGGCACCTGAAACGTCTGGCTGATAGGAGTGGTGGAGACATCAGTAGATATTGCTAGTGGAATGAACTGGGGTCCTGAAGATCCAGATTATGCACAGATGCACTGGCATCATCTCTGGCACATCTAAGTCTCTTCTATCCATGGTGTTCACTGAAGATGTGCTGCAGCTGGTACGCGTGGAACTGGAGATCATCCATGTGTTTCTGATGCTTGCTGAGACACTTAGCTATTTTAGCTCTCACATGCAAACACTGATGAGCTGGGAAATGAGATGAAGACTGAACATAAAATTAGCATCACAGTGACAAAGGAACATGTCAAAAATATTTCAGAAGTCACTGAGGTTGCTAATTTGTGCTAACATATCTCTTTTACTATTCTACTAGAACAAATACAGGATTAATATTTGTAAGTTCATATTTGATTGGGAAAAGAGAAGTATGAGCTGTCAGGTTAGTATTTATGTGTCGTAGCTGATAGATCCAAGTGAAATAAGTATATCATAATGTTATAATTTCTTTGTTCCTCGTGAAAGTGTGTTTTGTCCATGTACAGTACACCCCTGCTATTTATTATCATTGCAGACAGTTCTTTATTTCTTGGCCTTTCACTCCATCTTCCTCCATCATCATTGCTATGTATTTCTGAAAATTTATACAAATAGTGTCCAATTAATATGTATGGTTTTCTACTGAAGACGAGCGACTCTACCAGAAGTTCAATAGAATGTAGGAAGTTTAAAGCAAAGCCTTTCTACATTGCTACCTAATGACAAGGTTCCAGCACAACCTTTTCTGTACATCAATCTTCATCCTTTAGAAGTCCCACCAAAGTCACTTAGGACTACATATGAAAGTGAGACGTGATCAAGCCAAGGAAAGAAGTGGGAAAAGGAACACATTTCTGAAGCTTACTCCATCACCAATCTCAATGGAAATAACTCTCAAATCTGAGAAAACTGGGGGAGACATTTTTACCATGGGAACAGGCAGCAGCACATCACAGATGGCAAGGTATAAGAGTGTCTCTTAGTGAGAGACAGTGTCTGAGTACGGACAGATTCTGAGACTGAATGTGTTGTGAGGAACAGCCGGCTTGAGCAGTCAGCTTGAGGGAAGTGTGCTGTGTTTTGCCTGCTAAAAGGGTCTAATTGCCTATTTTAATTATTTTTTCATTTTTGGTATGTCTCTCAACCAATTCAAAGATCCAAAGTGCTATATGGGATAAGCAGGAATATTCTGAATAGCTGATCCACCATGGAAAATTCCGGGTCTGTAAATTACTTAACTGCTACCGAAAAATGATTATGCTTCCCAGGCCAATCCTTTAGCTGATAAATCATGCTTATCAGCATCAATGAAGATGTGTCCATTTAACACAGATGAACACATGGATTTTTTTTACTTGGGAATCAATAACTGGTTTTTGATTTCTTATCAGTTAACAGCACAGAGTCCCCAACAACAGAGAATTATTACAACTGTGAAGGTACATCATATTCACCACCAAGTGCCATTAATCCTTTAAATCTTCAAAATGTAAAAAAGTCAGTATTTTTGTTTAAAAATTTTTAACTATATAAATAGCAAATGATGTCTAGGTCACCCTTTCCCTTTCAGTGAATGTCCAGAGAGATTATGGTCTCTGCTTTACATCAGGGCTTCAGCTTAATCAGATGGTCATCACCTTCCAAAGAAAGCAGCTTTTGCCAATTATGATTACACTTGTATCTACATCATTGCAGTGACAGAATCTTCGCATACTGTGCAGCTGCCATGCCTTCATGAGAGGAATTGGTGATGGATTCACAGAAATATATATCCATTGTCCTTACAGCCCTCACCAGGCTATGCCAAATCTTGCTACCCTTTGAGTAAAACAGAACTTAGCTGAAACCCCCAGCAGCAGGAAATTTATTTTCAATGGAAGGATGAACACTAAGCATAACTCATGAAGTATAAATCTATAGTTCATTACAGTCTTTACTTAACCTGTTCTTTCAAAGCATCATCTGTGAGAGTGCTCGATAGAAAGGAGAAGGACTAACTGCAAACTTAAATGCTTTGACAAGCCATGCATGTACAGTCAGAACTGAGACTGTTCATGAGAGTGGCAACAATTTTGTCAAGTTTCTCCCTTGTCCACATCCTCTAAGATGTGCATCTAAAATATACCTCAATTTATATAAAATTTGAGCAATCAGGTTAACTGCACATCCTTTTCCTGTCTTTGGTTTGCATTCTGTGATTAAATGTTGCTGCCATTCTAGCCAATATGCCTCTTCTATTAAGTTCAAAATTGCCAGAATTTCTCCCCACAGTCCTGGTTTGTCAGAATTCCCAGTAATTTCAGAGGAATTTTGACTAAACACAGACTACAGGCCATGTATAAATTTACAGAAATTTGGCCACTTTCCATTTCCTGCAGCATTTACAAAGCATTTTGTTAAACGATATGTTTTCTCATTCTTAATTAAATTATTTGCTATTTTTTCAGTTTTAAACATTCAACCTCAATGAATATACATACATATTTTTGTATATGTGACACACAAATATATTGTATGTGAAATTCAGACAATAAATTACAGATATCTTGAAAAATACACTTTGCATGCACCTCTCCCTCTCAAAATGTTATACACTGAAAAAAACAGTAAGTGACACCAAGTCGATTGCTAGTAAAAGAAAATACATCATCAGAGCAACAGAACTGATTATTCTTATTTTGTTTCAGAAAATTTATAAAAGTTTTCCATACACATATAGTTGGAATTGCCAACACTATTTCACAACAGTCAAATACCAGTGTCAGAATAGTCCAACTGGTGCATATCATCACAGGCCTCACCATTTTTCTCTACCCCTACTTTTTTTTTTTCTTACAAGAGTCTAGTACTAATGGAGGAAGTCAGAGCAGCTCCAATTTTTCACACATCCTTCATGTTATTCAAATAGATTTTCTTCTCCCACAGTTGCCCTTGTTAATTGTTCTTTAGCTATCCTACTAATAGTGCAACAGATTGCTTAATTTGCTCATCCTTACTATCTTTCATAAGATGCCTACAGAGTCCCATAAGACACGTCTTCCAGAGAGCATCTCTGGCCAACCCAGCAGGCTGAGATTCTAATACCTGCAGTGTAGCATTACAGTAGATGATCTGCAGAAATTATTAGGATATGGATCAACACTGGATCTTATAGAAATGTTGGGATTAATATGAAGATGTAATGTGTAGAGGTCAGAAGTCTGTTTAAAGCATAACGTCACCTTCATTATGTATTTTCACCTGTTAAGAGAGCAAAGATCTTCATATCTAAGATCTACTCAACAGAACTTAAAGTTGACACCTACCCTTAAAATATAAGTAATTTTACACCTAAAAGGAATCAAAACTGCAGTCATCAAATAGGGCACAGAAGAAAAACAGATGATATCATCAATCAAACGTAAATAAGTTAAGTCATATAAATACACACATTCTCAAGTAGTGGGTCACTTAGCAGTATCCAAGAAAAAAGCCTGAAGTTACCCTTCCTCGTCAGCAATAAAATGATTCCACCAGCACACTTGCTGTAAGAACAAAATATGGTCTTTTCATTTTCTTTAATTAAAAGAAATTTTTAAAAAATCCTTTGATTTTGTCCTGACAAGTATGATTTCCTGACCACATTTCGCAAGTCCACAGTGACTTCAGCTACAACTGAGCACTTAGTAGGGATTAAAAAACCTAGAACTCCTGTTATTAAACCTAATTAAGCAGTTCCCTGCACTGTACAGCTCCCATATCAGTACAGTCCCAGCATCTGTTCCTTCCCATTAGCTCCATATAGCAATTTTATCTTCTCAGCCTCAGTTGTCACCAGATTCTTCATCTCCTCTCACCTTCCAAGGCTGGGTGGGGAGAAGATGTCATGGGCTCTTCACCCACCCACCCTCTTTTTGGTCTACATCGTAAAGGAGAAAGGAAATGAGCTGGGGAGGTGCTCTTCATCTCAAATAGGAAGACAGACAGAAGCACTGCAGGAAAAGAGAAAGAAAGAGAACTACCTGGATTCTTCCGCTTACTAATGACAGGATGTAAAGAAAGAAACTTTTTTGCCTCCCACAGAAGCAGTTATGAGCTGTTTGCTGGGTGTGTCAGATGGGTCAGTCAGCCTTTCAGGAAGGGTTTTCATCCTGGAAGCACATGTTACTTTGCCCACCTACATGATTTTAAGATGCATTATTTGTCATTCTGAAACCCAGCACATACCTGAGCACTGGTAATGCCTTGCTTGTAAGCCTCAACCTTCTCACAGCAAAACGGAGGCCAGAGGGAAGGAAAAAAAAATCAGAAACAAAGATGCCAGCTACAGCTTAGCAAATGTGCTGAAGTTATTTAAGTCATTAGGCATGAGTAGAGAAGCAATATCTCAGGTCATTACTCATTAGTACCAATAAATATGTTATTTGGCTTTATTTTTCAAGTAAACTGAGGTGAAACCTGCATAATAGAGGGCTAATTGACAGAGGTGTAGATGTATAAAGCAGCTAAGCTCGGACAAGAGCTTGCTGAAGAGGCTAAATGTCATTGATGCAGCTGCTCAGAGCAGACGCTTCATGTTTGCCCTGAGGGTCTGCTTTTGTTTTCTCAGGCTCCCTAAAGCTCAGGCTGAAGTCGGCAGGGATCGAGGGCATGCCCAAAGCACAGGAACTGTAAGATGCAACACGCTCACTGTCAGTTTTCTCCCAAGGAAATTTACATAGGGATTTCAGAGGAGACCGGGTAGTTGCACGGAAGAAGACACGAGTGACCTGATCTGGGCAGGCATCTCTGCCATGGCAGTGGCCTGCACTGAAGTGGATCCAAAGTCAATGGCAGACATGGGTGGGAAGGGTCCATCAGCTGGACGCTGTCTGGGACCTCTGCACTCTAGGTTAATGACTGTCTTGCACTTTCCTACAGCCCTGCCTAGTGCATGCATATTCATAAAATCTGTGGAGTACTGTTCCGTGCCCTGGGTGTATGGATAATGGAGGGACAAAAAAGGTTGAAACTTGAGCTTTGCAAAAAAAAGAAGAGTTTTCTGAGGCACAAATGGGGTTATATAAACAGACAGATTCTATGTATTAAAGGTACGCAGAATTTGTTTCCTGGGAGATAAGAGACAGTTCTGCCTTGCTAAAGAGACAGGCCCCACTATCTCTTTCATTAAGCTGGAGTTGCCTTGCAGAACTGGGGGGGCCTTAGTGGTGAAGAGCAAGCTGAAAGGGCACATGAGAGGATCTGCCTGAACTCAAGGTACTAAATCCTACCTAAAGAGCACACAGCAAGAGCAGGAGAGCACTTAAGACCATTTGACTCCTGAGAGAAGAAGCAAGGAGGTAGCTGTGCTTCAAATATCCCTTCCACCCGCCTCACAGGAGTTCTTCCTTGCTACCCCGGTGGCTTGCTCAGTGCAAGCCATGGTTTTGGCCTAAGCTCCTAGGACTCTGGGGCTTCAAACAGTATGAAGATACATGTTTCAGCTTTTGCATACAGGTCCTGTTCCCAAAACTATCAGCAGTGGGCAGAGGAACTGTCTCTCTCACCAACGCTGAGGTTCTGCACGTAGAGGAGGGCAAAGCCAGATCCCTACCCATAATCGGCAAGTGGCTGAATGGATCTGTCAAGCACTGCCCTCTGGTAGCCCTCTGCTAAGTTACAGAAGAATATATATTAAATTATATACTACTTCTTTATCAAAAGACAGCAAAATTCTTCTTCTGAATATAAAAGAATTCATTATAACATGTCACTTACTATAGATTCTTTTTTCTCTTTTTTTATAACAGACATGAAAATGAAACAAAAATGCTAATTTCATGTACTTTTCTTCACAATACTTTATAATTAAAAAATGAATTGCAAATGTGATATAATTTAATATAATTGTCACAAATTGCACTGTAAATGCTTTAAAATTAAATAATCACTGCTAAATGTCATATGATTACATACATTTCTCATCTACCAAATTTATACCACATTTCTTAAGCATCTATCCTCTTATACTAACATAGAAGTGTATATATTTACTCAAATTCCTAACTATTCACTTTTATTTACCTTCTGGTTTGAAGTTTTTAATTCAAGTAAAAACAAATATTGGACAATGGAATAATGATTTCAAAGGGCATAAGTGATTCAGAAGCCAATGTGCTATTTTCAGAATTTAAACTCAGAACTTCAGAGAGACGCTTCCCTTCCTAATTGAAATACCTTTGTAAAATGGGCATAAAGGTAAGGGAAATAATATTCCTTTTGGAATTCTGTATTAGAATGGGAAAGTACCACTACGTTGAACAAAATTCAAATGTTACTTGGTACAAGCAGATGCTCAGGTAATCACAAAATAGACCTTTCAAACTTAAAAGGAATGTAGACAATCACAGCAAGAGGAATCACAGCCATTACACATGCTGCTGTATAAACATTGGCACAATATATCCCGTGTCTTAAATGAGCTGCTGAAAATACAGACTCTTATTTTATGAGTAATCTATTGCATTTTAATAGCCGTACATAGTGGTTCATTTTGTGCATTATATGCAATTCTGTATAAAAACTAATCTGTGTTTCTTCTATGTTTATGAATCAGATTGCCATTTCTGTCAGCATCCACTGAAAATGATGCAAAAGATCTTACAAATTTTTGAGTTTCATTCAAAACTCATCTTCACTGGAATATATGTGTAAAAATAATAGCAGAAAAATAGAAGAAAAAAAGGTCATCTGATACATCTGATACAAGAAAATTATTCAAAATGAACCTTTCTGCCTGCTTTTATATGGTGCTGTAATATGAAATGACAAGCTGTAAACACAATCCCTGTACACAGCATGCATGTCTATCCCTCCTCACACCAGACAGGCTGTCAGGAGGAATAGGGCAGAGAGGCTCTCTTTTGCTTATGCAGAACTTGGCTAATGAATGAGCAAACCATCTAAATGCATGTCCAACAGTAAATGTATACATACGTATGGTCTATGAGACAGCATAAACACATACTGAATCTTGATTATCTCCATAGTTTAGTAGCATCTGTAACTCAAACCACTCATGGGTTAGCATATACAAAAGGCTAATTTGAGCAGTTTGGCTTTGAATTTGGGGGAATTTTTCTTGGTTTGGCTGAATACTCCAGGTAGAGAAGAGGAGCCATACACACCAGTACAATAGCAAACGTAATTTTTAAAATTTGAAGACTACCGATGGGACTCCTCACTGATTAAACTTAGCAGATTGATACCTCACAATCTGGAATCCTGATCTATCACAGAGGCTTATGCTGATATCAAGAATGCTGAGGTAAATTCAGCACTTTTATGCTTTGTACTTTCAGAAAAACGTTTTATTTTACATTCCCCTGTAAAAAGATAGGTGCAGAGACTACCATTTAGAGCATCTACCTTACAAATAGATTTACTAAGACAGCAAAAATAAGCTTACTAATGTTCTGGTTTTACAACATTCATCAGAACATTACTGCATAAATAACAAAATGTAATGCTGAACAGTCTGCCAGAATCAAAAAGAAAATAAATTGATAGCAAGTAAATTAATTACCTCTTCATGCATGTATATACATGTAAATAAATGCATCCTGTTTATTCCACTCTAAAGATCAATAACAAATTTAGCACACATGAATTGTGGAATATGTATGTAATAATAGCACTGTCAAAGGGAAATAATTGATCACATCTATAGACACTGAAATCCAAGGACCATCTTTTGAAACATCACAGAAAGATAAGGGCATCCTGAGGTCTATTCTGGCCTGCATATAAGTTAAATAAAATATCAAAAGTAATACTCTCAATGTACTAAATATAACACTATGAGTCCAGAAAAGTTGGAGCTATTTAAACACATGCACTACTAAAGCCAACCTTTCAAAAAAAGAAGAAAAAAAAGATAAATTGAAAATTTCTGTAAATTATCATATTAGTTAAATGCTAGCCCTATAAATCCCTAATAATCATTATAGGCAGAGTTAGACCAGGTCTTTAGACCAGGTTTCCAAGTTATCCTGGCATCCTTCCTTCCACTCCTTCCCTCCCTACTTGGCCATGTCATTGTGCTGACAATGCCCACACATCCTGCTTACACCCCTTCCAAGGAGCAGTGGCATTTAACTCTTCCAACCTAATCACTCCCTGTTATGTCATTAAATTACATATTTCTTTTGTTACAAATCTAGCACGCTTTCTACCTTCTCATTTTACCTCTGATGCCATCGCAGAGATTCAAAGACAACAGTCTCCTTACAGCTGAACAGAAACTCAAGCACAGTCTAGGAACAAAAGAGTACACATTCAGTCCCACATTGCTGCAAGCAATGACATCTCTATATCAAATGCTACCCTGGATGCAGTGAGCTCGCTGTCCAAAGAAGGGAAAGAGTCAAGGTGAGAAGTGCAGAGCCTGACAGGTCTCTGCTCAGGCTCCCCTGCTTCCCTGCCTGAAAGGGAGAGAAGAATCTGGGCTTGTCTGGCTCCTGTATTAGAGGATTTCCCCAGCCCACATAACCTGCTACATGCTACAGCTACTGCCCGCTCTCTGCGCTGCTGTCCCTGATGCCAGGCATGAAGAAGCTTTTTTTAGTCATATACTTGTGCCAGTAGCTTTGTTGAACCTCTGACTTTTCTAGCTGTTCATGTTGGGTGATCTCCCCAACACCCCTCTTCAGGCAAATCCTACCAGCAAGCGCAGCTAAACTAAAAAATCAAATACCCACAGCGGCTTGCTATAACTCTGTTAATACCCATCTCTTCACTTTCACCAACAGTGGATGCGTTCTGCTGTGTATTTCTAGAGTTTTGAATTACTCATTGAATGCTTTTATGAAAGGCATGTAAAAGCACAAGTGTGAAGCAGGACAACTTTTATAGAGTTTCAAATATAATCTCTCCTCCTTATCAAGGACTTTCAAAAAAATCTAACAGAGTTGTTCATCATATAACCAATTACTTTATAAAGAGCTATTACAGCAAACAGAGTAAGCATATCACGGTCAGAACTGTTCTGAGTCAGAAGCTGAGACACTGCTGCATTTTGCATTTGCTATAATGCACAAAAAGATCTACAGCAATCTGTCTTCATAATCAAAAGGAAATATACTGCTGTTTCCAAGGTCATAACTGGATAAATAAAGACATAACCAGTGCAAACTGTAATACTGGAAGGAAATATTCCTTTCATAACTCATCTAAGGAAGACTGCAGAAATTTAAGTTAAGTTTCTTAACTTTCTTCACAGAAAGCCCACCATCTTTGAAAAGGACCCTTAGCCAACCAATGTACCTCTGTGTATTATGAGGTGAAAACTAGGCAGCTCTGATAAATAAAATTATAAATACCATTCAAAAAGCCTAAGGTTTAGGAAAAGTTAGCAATCCCACATCTACCAGAATAACAGTTTTCATTCATGAATTTAATGGCAATACTTTATGTAGCATTTGAAAGACAGACCGAGTTTCAAAAGCAGGTATGTGTCTGGACCCAGGCAGATGTCTTTGACACAAGCTCGCAAATGCATAGGCTACATTTTGATTTCTCATACAATTCCTAATGATTATCTCCTGTAGTTTAATGTAGTGTTTAGTGTCACAGGCTAGGACATTACTTTGTACTCTACAAATCAAATAAAAAGACTACCCCTGCTCTAAACATGACAGTCAGCAGACATTTCCTGAAATGTCTGAGCTAATTACAGAAGGGCTATTGTTTCCTGCACCATGGATATGTGATGCTTTGTTATTTCAGTTGTCCCTTGAGTAGAAAAGTTTCTTACCAAACTTCTCTAAAAAAAAGCAGCACTTTCTAACAGGTAATTTCAATGATGTGTCATTTCTCATAGCAGAAAGAAGACCACCACCACATCTCAAGAGTTATTTGACACCGCCTAGGTGAAATTTTTAATTGGACATTAATATTAGCCTGATATTACAGAATTTACCTTTCAGAAGCCAAGATAGATAATACAACAAGCCAGTAAAAATGAGCACTGTGCATAAACCATGCATAGATCATCACTGTACCTTGAACTATCCAGCAGATCAGTATAGCCCCTAGAGTCCCTCAGTTTATTTAAAGAGAATCTTAACTTTCAGCAAACGCATTCAATATGAATGTCCATGAGCAATTTGGCTAACAAAAGGATTTTTTCCATGAGTACATCAAATCACTGCAGATGACCTATTTGTAAATACTCCTTTTTTTGTTTCACTCTGTAACTATGAAGGAAATTTATTGTTATAATATTATTACATTTTATTTTCTTCTTTTTTTGGAGATGCTGTAATATTTTGCATTGATATTACAAGTAAATTTTTCTTTAGATGGAAATCAAACCTAGAATATTTTAATAGTACTAGAAAACAAGACAGGAATCAATCTTAAAATTTTATTCCACAAAGAAATTATCTATAGAAGATTCCAATTTAAAATTGAAACATTTTATTTATTTAGTATATTAGAGTTATTTCTACTAACTTTCATTTGTTTGTCTTTCATTATTTTTTATAATGTAGCCTCTAAAAGAAAAGACAGTCAGGTAAGAAACTACCATAAAATCATCTTCATCTTAATGAAAGTCTGCTGTGCCTTCAAACCCTCATGATGTTTTCCAGAGATGCACATTAAGTAATTTGAGGTTAAAAGTCAAGTAAGTAAAGTAAATAATCAGCTATAATTAAACAATGTGTAAGAATAGTTGGGTTAATGTATTAATGATCAAAAAGTGATTCTACTAAGCTTTTATGAGGGATGTATGTAATAGACCCATCCAGCAATCCTGCATGGGAAATTCCTCTTTGATTTACAAATCCAGTTCAAGTTTACATTCATTTTAATGATTTCATCAATTTCCCATTTCATAATGATTCCTCTGCACATTTGTGAAGGAGAATATCATCACCCTAATTGTCCTAACATCTCATCAGATTTATTGTTGAATTCTTAACAATGATGAATCCTCTCAGCCAGCAGATCATTGGCTCATGTCTTTAGCTAAATCACTGGCAGTCCTAATGTCTGGCATATTCAGGCTATATAAAACACAGTGACCTTCTCTTGGAAAATAACTTCCTAATTAACTGTGTGCCAACATGTCCCAAGGTATCAGCACGGATAGATGATTTGCTTATTTTGTCAGTTTATAAGTCTGAGGAGATGGATACAGATCGGCTGTTACTACACTACTTTGACTTTATATTTCCAACATTGGTTTTGGAGGAATATTAGTCCAATCACTTCTTTAAAGAAAGAGAAATCTATCTTTTCTTCTGTTTCAGAATAAGAATCACATTTAGCCAAATACTCTGTTGGCATGGTTTAAATAACGTGGGATAGGAAAACAAATGAGTGGAGTAAAAAAAACCCAAAGGAGTTAGGGTGGGGATAGGCATAATACAAGCAGGTGTCTTTGGGTTGTTGGGCTTGGTTTTTTTTTTTCAGGGAGGGTGGTGAGTTTTTTGTTTTGGGTTGGGGGTGTGTCGCTTTTTATTAACTTTTAAATATACTTGACGTATTTATATTCTACCTTAAACTTTGCAAGGCGTATTGCGGTGTTGGAAACAGAAGGGTAAAAAGGAGTAGTTAGGAGACTGTAAGTACAAAAGAGAAAATTGGGAAAAGGCTGGGAGAGGCATAAAAGAGACAAAAAAAGGGTAAAAACCCCATATAGAATATGAATATTAAGAAAACGTAGGAAAGATTCAGGCTGAAAAACTAGCGTTCAGCAACAAAAGGTCAACAGCTAAGTTTCCAATTGTTAAATCAAGTTAAATTCCCACTTAGTACTGCAAATCCAGCTTGGATTCCTCTGGAATGAGTTATTATAAATGCTTGAAGAACACAGCAAAAGAAGAGTAACTATCATAGAAGCAAGACATATCCCAAACCTCTAATTGATTAAGCACACCCAGAACTGTGCAAGGAGAGCCTGTTCATTCTGGTCTGAACAGATGATAAGTGCAAAACTGCAGAGCAGCAAGTTCTTCTCTGTCGGATCTGCTGACATCTGATGGTCTCTCTCTCCATGAGAACACAGAGCTTTGCACATGAGAAAAGCTGGGAAGAGGGAAACCTGATAGTGACTCCACACAGTCCCTCCTCTTTTAAACTCCCTGAATGCAGGAACGTGCCACATGAGTTGCAAGCAGATTCCAGCAAAGATGAGAAAGTCTGCAATAGCATTTGTGGCATGTTCTGTCTGCAGCATAAAACCTGCCTTCAGGGAAGATTTTTAGAGGCTGTAGAAGCCTAGCAAGAGTTTAGGCTTCTGTTCAAGAAAGTACTTGAGCACATACTCTTACTGAATTCAGCAGTACCCAAGCTTGTGCTGAGCCTTTAATGAGTTGGGTGGGGTTCAGAATGAGCTCAAATTTAAGAATATGGCTTAAGTACATCACTGAAACAAAGCCTTAATTGCTGTGAAATGGTTTTGTTTAGTTTGGGAATTGTCTGCATGCAAATAGTTTTCAAACTATGGAAATAGACACTGCAATAAATAATCCTACATACATTCAAGAAATGTCAACAATCCCTGAAATATGTTTACTCTGAATATTAAAGTATTTCATAGTAACAGATTTTAAAAGAAATAAATTATTTATTTCTGTTATTAAAGTATTTATAAGCTATTGGAGTCACCCACCTAAGCAATAAGAATTCTTTATGTAAGTAATTTACATTTTAGAAATTTTTACAAAATGTGTGATGACTTGTTTACGTAAAACCTGACAGGGGATCATTGTTAGGATGCCATAACTGAAAGCCATCACCTACACAGGGAAAACAGATATTAAGTTCTATATACTTACAAGCTAGAAAGAGTTCAAATATTAATGTCGTCGTCCCACCCCCCAAAAAAACCAACCAGGTTTTGTTTATATACCTGTCTGCATACATGTAAAAATGCACATATGTATCTATAAATAAACACATACCTATACATAACTGTGCAGGGAGGCTGATTTGCCTATTAGCACAGTTTGACATGATTGATATTCTGAATCACTGTTAATATTGTCCTCCTTGATACAAGACTCACTTGGATATTGAATCTCTTGCCTGCTTTCTCCTTTAATTTTCAAAACATATCTCTCCCGAATCCCTTCAGGATATACTTTTGAACCTCCTCTTTAAATGTGGAAAGAACTTCAAAGTTCTGTTAGTAATTTATGTATAGCATGATGGACTGGGGTCAGTTCACAACTGAATTCCCAAGGCAAGAAAATTAGATGATGGAAAAGACAATTTAATATAAAATGTCTCCTTGCTCAAAGCTTCACACAGAGGCAGGTCCTGCATGCCTCGTTCATGCAGGCAGTCCCCTTTGAAACCAGAGCCTCAGTGCCTTGTGATTTTTATAGTCGTTCACACCAAGGTGGATAAATGTTAAAGATGCCAGACCTCTAACCTAGCAGCAATTTATCACACTGTGTTCACTGAACCTCCAATCAGACATGGTTCAACGGAGACAGTTTCCAGTTATAATTAAATGGCAGTGTAAGAGTAGCCAGAAAGCTAAGCTGGCCAGCTGCCTCTGCGGTGTACCTCCTGAAGCATTCCTCACCGTTTACGTCCAGGGCGATGCAGTAGCTGATGCACCACAGGGAGTTCCCCACATGCCGGAGCCTATTTATCTGCCCTGCACATCTGGCTTAACCACTCAATCCCATCCACCCTTGCAGGCGAACCACATGACAGACCATTGAGAGAACAAGACAGAACAGTCTCCTTAGCAAACAGTCCTGTTGCTCTCTGAGGCAAGTGCAGAACAGGTTTGCGGGCACGGTGAATTCAGGCTGTCCATAAAGACAATGCAGTTCGGTCTCTGTAATGTTCCCATCTGCCGGTCACAGCTGGAACCAGCCATCTCAGGCAAGTGTAGGTTTTTCCCATGCATAAATAATGGCATCAAGATTTTCTTTTGTTAAATCTTTCGCTTTAGTGCTTTGAAACCTAAAACCAGCTTTTTGGTATAGCACATTTGTGGATCCAGTATGTCATGGCTGATACGTCTGGCTCGAAATCCTACACTGATCAAAACATAATATTCAGGAGTACTTGCCCCTGCAACCACCTTTGTCTTTCCCCAAAATATTTTTTGGAGCTCTACAAAAATGTTAATGAAACTTTTAATTAAATTCCTAAGCCTATACTATGATATCTAAATCAGCTTGACAGAGCTGAAAATCAGGCCACCTATTTAAAGTGTTAAATAAATTATTCAGAGAGAACATCTTCAAAATTGTAACCTATTTCTTCCTTCTTATCTTTTGTTTTTAAGTATTCCTCCCACCAGCATTTTGACTCTTTCTGTCTATATGTTTTTTAAACACCTAGCCAATGTTAACACCAAACAATAACACCATACATCTATTCTGGAATAATACAAAATTTTTGGTATCAATTAGATATAAAATGTGTGCTCTGGGGTAAGAAATACATATATGCATTTCTACACTGGCCCACACAAGCCAGTAAATTGGCTAAGTAAAATGAACGAAACTAAAAATGTAGGCAAAGACGCCTGTATTTGTACTTGCCTATACACAGCAGCTGTTGTTCACTTGAAAATTTGGCACAAAAGGCCTGATTCTGTCCAGAAGAAAGTCTTGTTACCAGTAATTTTCTTGAATTATTAAGACAATCATCAATGATGATTCACTAATGATAATCATATTTTTAAATGTAAGTTATGCTTAGATCCAAATAGTGATTTAATGACATAAAACTCAGTATTAATGCTGTAATTACTTTTTTCTCTGTGTGCTGATAAGCAAATATTCATCACGGGATGCACACAACAGCACGTCAGCCTCTCATGCCATAAAACAAGCCATGGAAATACCAACATATAAAAGAACCTTAAAGAGAGAATTATTAAAACTCATCCATAAATTCCATGTTTTTTCTGAGCTTAAGACCTATCCTCTTACATTAATATAGTGTCTTCTGATCTGCACTGCTTTTAACTGGAAGTGTCTCCAGCTTATTATTCAAAAGAGATATCTGCGAGTAGTATAGAATGGGAAGCACAATTAGAAAACAGCTGCTGTTTAGCATTTGCCATAAAACTTCAAGATTCCTAGTAGGTGTTCTTTAGAAAAAGTCAATTAGTAATTTAGAGCAGAACAGAGCTCATCACAATTTCTGTCCTCAGTAGCACCAGGGGAGTTCTCCTTTGATTAGAATACTTGCAGTGGGGGCTTCCTTTGTATCCTTCATAATGGAGTTTATGTTATAAAGGCATTTTTTTAAAAACACTACAAAACTCAGAACACCGATAGACAGCTCTGTGTCTCTCATCTTTATCTCAAAGGACATGGATAAAGTCTGTTGTCAAATTAGTCAGTGAGGAGGGAGGATAATCCCTAGCAGAGAGGCTGTTAGGCAGATCAAGGATGAAAGAGTGTCTAAACACAGGGCTCACCTATGTAATTAATTGCGCTCATGCAGAAGTGCTGAACCACTAGCACAGTCCCTCCAGCTTAGGATATTGATCTCCAGGAAACAAACTATATCCTATCTGGCAATTGCCCAGAGATTAATTCTTAATATGTCAGCTGGGCATCCAGGGGAGCGGAAAAGCACAGTGAGTATATACTGAATATATCCATAGTCACTGCAAAGAGCAGCCCCCACTGGTTCCACCAGTGCTGAACTCGACCAGACTGCAAGGCCTAGGATCAGGTGCAAAAGGGCTGCCACTTGCTTTCAGGTGAGATGTATTTGAAGGCATTCACCATCCCCTGTGTACTGCTCCTGCTTTGCCAGGAGAAATCCGAGAGTAAAACTCTGATTATGCACCATTGCTTGAGCAGCAGAGTACAGCAATGCAACAACATGAAATCTGACCTAGATAGAATCTGTATTAATAAACAAGAGAATCAGTTTTCTAGGCAAAAGATACTAGGTACACTGCGCTCCACATTAGAGGCTGCTAGAAAACAATACTGATTACAAATATTAATAAATCAATCATATTATACTAATCAATTGAAAGGGCTGCTTCAATACATTTCAGACTAGAGATTGTTTCACTTCAAGTACAGAGACGCTCTTCTAATTACTGTCTGTTTTAAACAAATTTCTTTGTTTAATTATCTACCAAGGTATGACATATTATATCTAACATGCACTAAAGCAGTGACAGCATGCACTCATATTCAGAATATTTGTAACATCACACAGCACAAGCCACGCCAGTTTTTAAGATACTTGAATTCACAAAAGTTGGTCTCACCAAACTATTCTTGACTGCAGGCTGTGATCTAAATCTTCCCACGGTTTCCTGTTACAGCTTTACGTTCAAGCTGATGAACAGCGTTGCAGAATAGGACTGAGAGGCCCTCTGCAAAGTTCAGAGGTTGCCCTACACTTAAGGACACGAGTTGTGGAGGAGACTCACCACCACACTGGCTGCCTTTCCCAGGTGCCAGACACAGCGAAGATGGCTCTGCCAGTGCCTGCAGAAGAGACGTCCGTGCTCAGCACTATGGGCAGAGACCAGGCTACTCCACAAATACCTTACACCCCCTCGTTGTTCTTCTGCTGTGTTGATTATAAGGCCTTTATATCTCCCATATAGCTCCTACAAGGGATGAGAGGAGTTATCCTAAGCTAGCTCCTTTTTGTCTTGGCAAAGACAGTAGAAGTTTGCTTTTGGTGTTTGATCATCATCTTTGAGACACACAGTGTCCCACTGAGCTTATTTCAACGTTTTTGCATTTCCTGTTCAACACATATGTGAGGCTGCAAGAGAAGATCATGAACTGACATGGTGTGCAATTAAATAACAGCTTCAATGCAATACAGAGACTGTTTCTTTCCCAGAAGTTGTATTACAGAGAATCTGACATGAATTTTTATTTGAGTGTTGGTTGTTTGATTTTTTTTTTTTATAGAGATGATGCTGAATCAATAATTTGCTGTTGAATGTTTGGAGTGTGCTAGCAGAACTACTTCACTTGCAAATAAACTAATTTCTTATCATATTTAAAAGGTATACAGAATAAGGAATATCCTATGGATTTCTCATTTATTAGCTGAGCAAGACAGACATGCAAGTAGGAATGTAACTGAAAAATAGACAGCTAAACAGTATTGTTGTTCTTTTATTTATTTACTCAGCAGTTACTATCTGTGCCTGTGATTTGATTTGCAAGGATATAATGGAGCACATATAAATACTGACCAGCAGGTCTTCAAGAGATTGTCTAAAACGAATTGATAATGTAAAGAGTTAATAATACCTGTCCACAGGACTGTTAAGGCACACTGAACCATGCATTTTTCCCTTCTTTGTAGCCTGAAGCTCCAAGCTAAGTGAAACTTTTAAAATGCTTAATTAGTGGTAATCAGGCATCAATACAGCCTCAATCTAATTGAGTGGATGGGACAGCTCCCCAGCTTGGCAGCTACTTCCGGAGGCAGAAGAACATGCTTCTCTAATATTCAGCAATTCAACCTTATTTTCTTGCATCAGAATTTTCTGCTATTTTCTATAAGCTTTGCTAAACAAAATTGAACAAATCAAGTGTTATCAGCTGAATAAAGTAACAGTTTGATACTCTGAGAAACTCAGTATGAAGAGCTAGTAAGGTATCTTTATAAAATAATGCCATAGAAAGCACTTTATGTATTGCTGCATAACAATGTAACACTTTGAAAATGTTCGTATGTCACAGCACAATGTTATTTTTCAAGACTTAACGCCTGCAGATTAAAAAGAACCATGTTAACATCCAAAATGCATGAATGTGGATTTTAGGAAATCAAGCTTGCCATGTTTTTTTATCTTCTCAGATTTAGGTTGTTTTCTAATATCTCCACTGTATTTTCCTCAGCCAAGATATAATTCTGCTTGTGAAGGAAATCAAAAGCCAAATTAGAAGTTGGAACAGGAGGGACTATGTTTTCCACTGCTTAAGCATCTTCTGCTCTTTTTATATGCATTGCCTTATTTCCACAGTTGGAGAAAGAGAACACAGTAGGAGGAAGCCTAGCTTTTAATGAAAAACACCTACATTATGAAGAAAACTCACCAGCACTTCATCCTGATGAGGTGCAATTTCTTCCTTTGTCATAGCTACTGGATCTGTTTAAGATGCAAAAGCTGAAACTGGTAGAACAAGCTGAAAAAATGCATGCATCTTCAGGTAGAAATAGACACCACAGAAGCAAGCCAACGAGATCTACAGCCATAAAAAACCAGCATGAGTCTGAATAAAACCTTTGGAGTGTAACATGCTATAATTTATCTCCAGGTACATAGCATATTAAAAAAATACTAGATACATTATTCCAAAATGTGTGTTTTCTTTCTTTTCTAAAACAAATGGAAGATTTTTCTCTCGTGGTTCTTGCATTTAGAAACTCCATAACAATTTACCAGTCGAAAAATATTTTAGTAAACTACAGCTGGGGGCTACAGTAATTGCAGATTTCTTACAAAACAAAATGTAAAACAGGAGATTTAAAGGTAATTACAAAGCAAGCTTGTAATAATTTAGAAACTTTACGTACTCGGCCCAGAAAATAAAACACTGCTGCTTAGTTTTTTGTATCAGTCAACAATTCTAGACAACATTTTATGATATTTTATAAATTCTTCTCATTGTCATTGAAAAACCTTTAAGATACACTAGAAATGCTTACAGAGAATGGCTTCATTTAACTGACCATTTAAAAAATTTATTGCAGTAGTGCCACATGTGAAATTTCCACTGATTAAGAAAGTTTTATGGAGGCATAACCAGAGAAAAATGGAACTGTGTGAGCTCTATTCATAAATACTGTCAGGACTGACAATTGTTTCAAGACTGCTGGTTAAGTAAAATACCACTTTTCATACAGACTGCTATATTCTAGTCATGGCTTTATGACTCTCACTCAACACCCTTTCACACATACAATTGTCAAATTGTTGAATTTCTGTTTTGCCTAAAATCCTTCTCTCCTTTCTCTGTTCTGAATATTTTTTATTTGTTTGTTTCCTTTGGGGGTTTTTTTTTGGGGGGGGGGGGGCACGGGGGAGGATTTGCAGAGGTTTTCTTTGCAATGATGGAAGAACCTTAGTTAACATTCCCCCATCTGAATAGGAAAAGAAAAGAAGAAAAACTGAAAGAACCTTGACTATTCCACATTGTAATTCTTTCAAGTGGTTAACAACAGGGGTTTATCTCCTTTCTTGTTTAAAATTGATCACACAAAGGAAAATCTTCCAAGAAACAGTCCAGAAGTACCAGAAGGTCTCTGGTTTGGAAAACATATTATGTTATATAGTATAATTTATACTATGAAGTATCTGGGTTGTGAATAATCAATGCAGAGTAAGTATTTCTAGTAAATATCTCTAGCAAATTGGGTAATTCTACTTTAAAATATTATTTGTTTCACATCATTTTGTGCCATCTTTATGATGCATCTCACAGACACTTGTATTTTGTCATTTTCAGATTTTGCTGCTGTATATTGATGTGCGATTTGATATTAAGTACCATAAAATAGTAGGCTGTAAAGTAAATTACATCAATATCAAACAAGTAAGACATTACAAAATACATTTATTGCCTCATCATGTGCTATGATATGCCAGAGAAGTACACTCAGCATTGACAGTTGTCCTGCTTACTTTTGGATACGTCTCTAAGCAAACTTCTATTAGCATGAGTTTTTGCAGTAGCCAAATGTTAATTAGTTCTCAACCACCTGTGAAACTGCTTGTCTTAATGCATCACATTAAAATTACATGTACTCCCTCTTTAAGTTAAAAAGCCCATGTTGAAGGCACGGGTTTTCAAGCAGGATCTACAGCCTGTCGTCCCACCAAAAAAGGCTCTCAGAAATAAGATCACATTTTACTTTACCTGAGTACAAAATGCAGAAAGATGCTTAGGCCATTTTTTTCAGCCTGTCTTGGCCCAACATAAACGAATCCTCTGAAATGAGAAAGCCTTCTGGTAGTATTGCCATGGAACTTGCTGCACAAGCTCAACAGAGTTTGAATCGAGGTCTGTGACCATTAATTGCCTCAGCACCTTGCTCTGAAAGATTACCACAGACAGACAGTCTTAATTAAGGAATTCAGATGAGTGAACCAGCACCCATATTCACACAGGATTACACTAGCACCTCTTGTCATGCAAAGAATGGGAACTCCTGGCTTCTGCAACTTCCTGCCTCAGGCACGATACACTCAGAAACACACACTGAGCTGTGTGACTACAGATGATCTGCTGTATGGCTAGCACATAAAGGATGAACCAGCATGCAAGTTGATTTGAAAATCATGGAAGTTATGTACAATAATCAGTTCTTTAAAGGGCTTGAATTTGTATGTGAAATGTATGAAGAACAAACTGAGAGTGAACCTACACAAAGAAACTGCTTGCTAAGTTAAAACATAATCTTTCAATTAGCTCAAGATGGCTATGACCTTAATTTGTTCTGTGACCTCTTTCTTTAGTGTGCATAGCTCTGAAAGTGGGATAATGTAATTTTCCCATAATTTGGTTATTTAGGGCCAGTTTGTGACTTACATCAGCGTCCAGGTAAGAAGGTAAGTAGTAATAAAAACTTGGGTTTACTACAACTTAAATGCAGAAATTATTGGGATAGGGTTGCAAACATGTGCAATTTTGGAAGAATGGTGGCCCCATCAGCAAGAAGGACAAAAAGTTTCACTGTTCATGCAGATATGTGGTTAGTCGTTATTACCTTGAACCTACGTGGAAAAAAGGAGAGCTATGACTTTCTGCAACAGAGCACCGTCCTCTAGATATTCATATGGTCATCAAGGCTTTGGCTTAAGCTTTTATAAAAGTATGAAGGTGACAAGGTGCTGTAACATTCCTAGAGGTAAACAGAAGAATAAAAATACGTATTTTCAGAAAGGTCAATCCTTTACTATAATTGCTTGTATTTTTATATTAGAATGCTACATCTAACTTTCTTGGTAAAGTTTTGTAAGATCCCTCAGACTACTCCTTTCTGTCAAGCCCATACTTCAGAATGAGAGAGTGATGTGTTTGTTGCTGGGATAGTTTTTGACCCTTAACTTAATTCTTTTTTTTAAGTTAAGTGAAAGAAGAGAGGAAAATTGTTAATATGCAACGCATGGGAAGTAGAATGTAAGTACCTAATAAGTACATCCCCAGGTGTGGGCTATTCATGCTTGAAGGCAACACAAATATTTTGGTCCTTTCTTGGAGACTCCATCTCACAAATGCATTCAGAGTACAAAGACCAAGTAGTCAAAAGGATAAAATGCGCTTCTGCCTTTGTTTAGAGGCAACAAACACTACAAGAGCCAACTTCAGAAGCCAAGTACTTATCTAAAACAATGAATAACATGGTAAACAAAGCAGTCCTTGAAGAGACAGAAGAGATTTATGTCCAGATGTTGAAAGAAAACACATAAATGTAGCACTGGATTTTTCTCTCTGAGAGCTGAATCTCCAATGTCTTGCTGGAGTTCATATAAAGAATAAATAAATACAAGTTTTGTTACACTTGAGCAAGTAAAGTTGTAAAACTGAGATGGGAAAATAAGGAATGAAAGAAGGAGCAGATTATTCAAAAGCTGAAATTTCTGTTCAGCTTGCCTTTCCTACATCTATTTTTTCCTTCTTATTCCCCAGCTCAGATACGATGGAAAGTTGCTCAGATGAGCAAGCAAGAATTTCTTAGACACACAGCATAGATTAAAATGGCAAACTGCCACATTCTTTAGCACAGAGGCACACTACAATAATCCTACCAGGCCTAAATTGAATCCAAGGCACGTTTATAGGATAACACAGCTAAGGAGAAGGAGTGAAACCAAATCTTTTTGTCCGCTCAGCTTATGCGTTGTGCCAAGAGCTAGGAGTTGTCTCCTGTAGGACCAAAGGTCTGGCCTTTACACAAAGCTCACCCATCCAGAAACCTGTTGAGAGACACATCCTGGCACAGTGGTGATAGGCTTGCTGTCCTTTATTTTACTTCTGCCAACTGCCTCCACATTGGACTTCACCTTCTCACCCCCTCTTCAGGTGAGCAGCAAGAGATGTGAAACAGCATCCTTTTTATCCTGATGCTATTGAAAGAGCAAACATAGCTAGCCCTGGCCAATCTAGCCTGTGTTGTTACCACAGAGGATCATTTTTCTTCAAATCACTATCTTCTAGGCCAACTTATATGAGGACTAATAAACGAATCCCTAATGAATCTCTAAGAAAGGAACAGAGCTAGGTCCCCTTCTCCTAATAGGAGGAAGGCAGCAATGAGTCTCAATAAATCAATAGCTCTGAGGTCAAAATTCATCAGTTTTAGTGACAACTCAAACACCAATATACCTTAAAGCTCCACTGCTTTCCATGGCTGCAATGAAAGAGAGAAATTGTCTTATTATGAAGGTCTACACTACCTTTTTTCAAGTACTTCTCTGCTGTGAATAAAGGACTACTAGAAAAGGTGTACAGGAGAAGCGTACATGGGGCTATAGTGTCTGATAAAGACCAGGCTGCTGAAACTGATGTTGTTTTCTAGAAGACCTAGCTTTTAAAAAGTTTAGGAAACACTGTGACAGTCTTTGAGCGAGGTGAGTGAACTGATCTAGAAGGTATGTATTGGTAGAGAGTATTGGTAGAGAAATCAATGCTAAAGATTGTTAGTCACTTTTTAGACACTGTTGAGAATGGAAAATTGCTTACAAGTGTTTGCAAGAAATGTTTATTTTTTTCCACACTAAATGTCATCTCCTGATAGAATAAAGTGTCTGACGCTTCATGGAAAACATTTCAGTGGAATAATTCTGTCCACTGTCTTGTTACTATTTTCTCCCTCTGTTTATAGTAGAAGTGACTTTTATATGAGAACAGGATCTTCGTGTCATGACAATTACTCTGCTTCAACTGCTTATTCCCTGCTTGAGGATGCAGTTATTTCTATACATATCAAATGCATTCTCACCCAGGAACTGGTCCAAAGACCAACACGGTCAGTAATACACTTCCCATTCACCCTGTGGGCACCAGGTGATGTTAAGAATTCCAACACTGTACAGAAAACAAATGTCTTGGAAATAATTTTTTTTAATGTCTTTTACCCACTAATAGATTTAGAAATGAGAAAGAAAGGAAAATACTTCTTAAATTACAGGTAAGATGAATTATCTTTAAAGTATTTTGTTCTAGAAACCTGACTTGTTCTCATAAATTAGTGACATTTCCAATAAAGCATTGTGGTGCGAGCCCTACAAATTTTAATTCTGATGCAGAACTGGAGAATTTTTTTTTTTTTTTTAAATAATGAAGAGACAGAAAAAGAGAAAGAGAAATAAGGCACTGTAACTGTTGTCTTGTTCTGCAGCCTTTCTCAGGTCTACTGGCTGCCTCTGCCATTGGGGCTCTTCAGATGGGTTGGGTTTTTTTTCTCAAAAACCTCTTCTGTTTTTTCTTTCTGCCATACAACTGCTTAGCTTCCCTTTTTTCCATGCTGTGCTTTTCTGCTTCACAAAACTTCGTAATGTTCTGACATTCTCTACAACATGATGCATCTTCTTGTAGGGACAAATTTAAAGGGATAGATCTGAAAAACAGATGCAAATGCATGTTAAATGATAGAGATGGCCTTTAAAAGCAAAGCTATAGCAAAATCCTTGGATGCAGATAGAGCAGAACACCAATAAAAAAGAAAAAATAATCTCCGTTCTCTGCCTTCTGCTAGAATATTTCCTCTTTTTCTGGTTTCCAAAGTTCCAGGAAGACATGGAAATAGCTGAAAGATTTCAAAAGAGGGGAATAAAAGATCTGCAGGTTGTGAAACAAGATTTAAGGCTCACCGTACTAAGAGCTTACCTCACCTTACTAAGAGCTTACTTTAAGACAAATTGGAGAGATGACATGATGATGTGCTGTAAAAAGTCAAGCCTCAAAATGAAGCCTGATAAGTGGGACACCGGGCAACTAGGAACAGGTTCATGGGATACAAGTTACTGCTAGACAAATTCAGTTGTGAAATACATGTAATTTCCTCTTAGGCAGGATGATCAAAGGAATGACTTAGCAGTGACTTATGACTGATAAGCATCTTCAAGATGAAATTCATTGTCTTACTAAAATACATCTTTGATCCATCTTTGTGTGTAAATTCTTTGCCCTGCAGTGGGTGAAAGAAGGGCTGGGAAGGATCTGTAATCATTCTCACAGCCTCAGAATTCATAAATTGAGGTCTTTCCATTCTTCCTCCTTCATGGATCCTTTCAAGAAAAGAATTGATTGGATGGCCTTTAGTAAAATCATAATGTTGGTAGTTTTGAATTAAAACAATGATTAAACTCCAATTCCAGGCCTCAGGTCTTCTGCTAGTCAACCTTTTCATTTGGAAATTTATTTTCCCCCTCATTGCCTCTTTGACTACTTCCACTGTACTCTAATATATCAGCAATATACTATGGCTAGAGGTAGCACATTGAGAAATGGATCATGCTCTACAAAAATCCTCTGTCTGGTATGCACAGCTCAGATACACAATATCATACTGTTTGTGAGGCTTTTGGCTGGGAAGAAAATTTTCTCCAACTGAAACTAGGGGAGATTTGGGGCATTTTATTTGCATACAGAGGGAGGAACTGTTGGATATATATTGTGTGAGCAATCCTCTGACATTGTAGGGATCTCAGGCAATGACAAATTGATGTCTTTATTGATGGTGTAAATTTTAGAGCTAGTTTGAATGCTGAATTATCTGGCCTAAAGTCTTCAGTATGAGTGTGAAACAGCCTGTAACGTAAAAAAGTCCGGTGAAAAGATCAGATGGAACTTCAAGGTCATGATTTCGATGAAACACTTATCTTCATTTGATCTGCTCGCTCTCTTTTTTCCCCAGTTCTTTGCTTCTTCTCCATTTAACATCTAAAAATTGCAACCCCTAATACCTATGTGCCAGCCCCAGTGGTGAATAGAACTGTGCCAGTGAGTCTTTAAATCCACACAGAAGCCAAATTGAAATAAGCATACATATTTTTCCATATTCGTGCAAGATATTACTTTTCAGAGACAACTACCCAGCACTGTAGCTTAGAAACTGCTACTTTTAACAAACCTGAGCCCCAAGACTGTCACCCTCCTTTACCGTGAGCAGCAAAACTGCGTGTTAACACATTTCACAGTCTGCGAATTATGGAAATGAACTATGAGACTGCACTGATAATGAAAATGAGTACAGCTTTCCTTTTAAGGGGATCTTAATATTGTCTTAATAAATTGTAACTGTTTTGCAACTGTCTTGTTTCCTTCCAACGTGAATCACATTATAATGCAGGTGTCAATGCAGCAGTATCATGCTCTTCTCTGAACGTTGGAGGGAGAAAGAAAATTTAAAAAATAATTCTATTCTTTTACAGATTTTTTTTAAAGCAAAGCAGACTGAGTTGCAGCATTTTTTGCAAACCTTGCTTTATATGAGCTGAAAAGAAACCTACCAGTGTAGATTTCCCTGCCAACAAACAACACTGCAATACCGACATAGTTCTGCTGAGTATTGCAATGTGCCTGCTCTGTATGTTGTTTAAGGATAGCTTTCATCTATTTACTGAATGATTAACCAAAGAAATGAAGCCATTCTAGATTCTCCAGCCTTTTAATGCAAAAACAGTGGCTCTGTTCTTGTAGATCTCCTATCTCTGTATGGTCCAAGACCACGACAATAATACAAACCCATTCTATGTGATATTATGAGGTACCATATATAGTAAGAATTTATCTTTTTTTACACAGAAATCAGAGGATATCCATACCATCCCTGTTCATATGCTTTAAGTCAAAGGAAAAGTCCTCAAAAAGGCAAATGCTGCATCTGTTGTTGTCAACCATATCATTCCTTTGTCTCTTTTCATTACTTTGCTGAGGATGAAAAACTACTTTGAATGGCAAGATGAATGTGGTGATACAGTGCTTGTGGATGCACATAGTCAAGAAATTGAAGCTGACATTTTATTCTGCACTATGCTAACCGTAAAACATTATTGTTTGTCCTCGCTCCAGTCCAATGTCAGACAGCGACACCTTATGCTGCTGGATAACAACCTTGAACATTTATGCAGAGCTAGGAAAAAAGTGATGGTGTTTGGGAACACATTTGACAGCATAAAATCAAGAGGCATTCTGGGAAAGGAGCAGGTAGATGAAGTGATGTCTTTGATGTGGTCAGCTCATGCACACCAGTGTCGCAATCTAAAGTCAGTCATTCGGTACTAGTATATCTGAAGCTCTTTAGTGGTACACAATGAGGTTTTGTTATGCAAAAGAAGGAAGCAATACTTCAGCCAAAACCCTGAATGCAAAAAGATAAATCAACAGTCAATGTATGACTCAATAATTACCTAATACCCGATCACCTCATTAGTGCCTCCTTTCTTGTCTTATGAGAAACAGCGAGCAGGTATTCTTTTTTCCCCTTTTCCATGAAAGTCATAATTTTATAGACTTAGAATATCCTTCCTTAATTATATTTTTTTCCAGACTGATAAATCTGATTGAATTTATCCTCTACATATACAGAATATATTCCAAACTTCAAGAATCCACTGCTTCATAATAGCACTAAATGTGGGAAATCTGGATTTGAGGTTTTAATTTTATAAGACAAAGCCAGTGGTGGAATGACATGACTTTTGTTTCTTAAGTGAATACATGATTAACAGGTTTCTGAATAAAATTACATGTGCTTGTTCAGTACAAGTCTGATCCGGTACAAACCAGGTCTCTACCAAGTTTGAGTATTAACTGGCACTTAGGCATGAGCTGTGGCATTTCAATGACTTCAGATTTGGTTTATCCTACACATTAGCAGCAGGAATCTGGTGTTAGACAGCAGATGATGGGGTAACTGGAGATTTCAATACAGGCTAAATCCGGCTTTTCTAATGTGCACTGTCCTTGGCTAATGGGTCACTCTGACTAAACAGATAGGGTCTCAGAGGTTCTATCTCTGGAATAAAATTGCATGTCTAAAGGTGGCAAAATATAGCCATAATTAATAGTTTAGCAACTTATTTCTTAAATAGTTCTAATTTTAAACAGGTATACATCTACCTGTCTGGTTTAGTTATGTTGTGGAACTAAAAATTTCCTGAAATTACAATCTTTCTAAAAGACACTTTCTCTCTTTTATTTACATTTCTTTTTATACATCACCTCAGCCTGCTGGTTAGCATGGGAAGGAAGAATATTCTTTTCTTTTTCCTTCTAGAGAGACCTTTCGTCATTTGGGATGGATTTTACATGTCTGTCCTGTCCCCAGGGCAGGTTTCCCCTCCAAGTCTGTGCATTCAATGGATTAGGGTTATTACTCTCCTTTTTTCTTTTGGCCAGAACCAAACTAATGACAAATGTTTGTCCATCCAGCTCCTGTAGCTTCACTGAAATGTCTGAAGTTTAATTTTCCTTGCTTGCCATGGTAATCAAATCAGCTTGTTTTAGCGTAGCACATGAAAGTTTTATATTCTCTCTGAGAATAAAAATGCCACATTCATCCATTCATTTAGGCCAGGAAGAATTAAAAGCCTCATCACTAGCCTCATTTTCAGGACTCATCTCAAGGCAGTAGGGAGGAGTGTAGTCACCAGAGCTCTAGGTTTTGGCTGTGCTTCCTAACCACAAGCCTAGGACTTGATGCTACAGGTAGGCGTGCGAGAAAATGTTGCAGAAAAGATCTGTGATCAGATCATCCCTGAGAGTGGTCTAACCTCTTCCTCCTGTGCATCCCTTCAATGGACATCATGATAGCAATCTTCCTTCCACTTATGCTAGACAAAACAGTTTAAATGCTGTTAGTGCTAACAGCTGAAAAATTCAACAGTGTGGTGATCTCCACGCTGAGAATACACTATGAAATCCCCAGGGCAGGTATATTTGATCTGTAAGTACTCTACCACAGCTCAAGCTGCCTCTCTGTCTTTTTCAAGAAGTGTCTCAGTCCCATACACAAGGCATCCTGCTAGAGTTTTGTTTGTACTTGTTCCAGATACTATGCCATCACACAGGTATAATGATACCGTATTCAGTGCATACTCTATACTTCCAAAATCACATCTGGGCAAACTGAAGCAGAGATGATGCTCAGAATTGTCTATATTGTGAAACTGTAGACAGACAAGCACTAGCTGAAAAAAAAAATACTAGCATTAACTTATCAGTAATTCTTCAACGTTCACCACTCACTCGTCCTTCTCCTGTCCCTCAGACTTTGTCTGTATTGAAATAAATGAAAGAAAAGTTGTACATGGTGTTTAGGGTCCAGAGAACAAGACTTATAAGGAGCAGCTGAGGGAACTGGGGTTGTTTAGTCTGGAGGAAAGGAGGCTGAAGGAAGACCTTATCACTCTCTACAACTACCTGAAAGGAGGTTGTAGCGAGGTGGTTGTTTGTCTCTTCTCCCAAGTAACAAGTGATAGGATGAGAGGAGATGGTCTCAAGTTGTGCCAGGGAGAAGTTTAGATTGGATATTAGGAAAAAATTCTTCACCGAAAGGGCTGTCAAGCATTGGAACAGGCTGCCCAGGGAAGTGGTTGAGTCACCATCCCCAGAGGTATTTAAAAGACTGTCCTGGTTTCAGCTGGGATAGAGTTAATTGTCTTCCTAGTAGCTGGTACAGTGCTATGTTTTGAGTTCAGTATGAGAAGAATATTGATAACACTGATGTTTTCAGTTGTTGCTAAGTAGTGTTTAGTCTAAAGTCAAGGATTTTTCAGCTTCTCAAGCCCAGCCAGCAAGAAGGCTGGAGGGGCACAAGAAGTTGGCACAGGACACAGCCAGGGCACCTGACCCAAACTGGCCAATGAGGTATTCCATACCATGTGACATCACATCTAGTATATAAACTGGGGGGAGTGGGGACAGGGGATCGCCACTCAGGGGACTAACTGGACATCGATCGGCAGGTAGTGAGCAGTTGCACTGTGCATCATTTGTACATTCCAATCCTTTTATTATTACTGTTGTCATTTTATTAGTGTTATCATTATCATTATTAGTTTCTTCTTTTCTGTTCTATTAAACCGTTCTTATCTCAACCCATGAGTTTTACTTTTTTTCCCCAATTTTCTCCCCTATCCCACCGGGGGGGGGTGGGGTGGGCAGTGAGTGAGCAGCTGCATGGTGCTTAGTTGCTGGCTGGGGTTAAACCATGACAAAGATGTGTAGACGTGGTGCTCAGGGACATGGTTTAGTGGTGGACTTGGCAGTGTTAGGTTTACTGATGGACTTGGTGATCTTAAGGGTCTTTTCCAACCCAAATGATTCTATGATTCTATATATTCCTTGAGGAACTTGAAGAGTAGCAGGTATGGGCACCACAGATATATGCTTCTCCCTGAGCCCCAGCACTACAGCAAAGGCATGGTGACACTGTAAATGTGCACACGGACAGCTCACCTCCAAAACTCCACTTCTGCTTCAAAGAAAAGAATCATAGGAAAGCTTAGGTTGGATCTCTGGAGATCACAAACTGAGCAGCTCAGCAGTTAATCAGTTTGCCCAGGATCTTACCAGCTGAAGTACTGAAAATCCTCTAAGATAGATACACCACAATCTCTTGGGCAACCTGTTTCAGGGCTTAACCTTCCCCAGTTCCCAGCACTTCTGTGAAATGATGCTCATTGCTACAAAGATTCAGAAATAAATATACGTGAAAAATAGTTGGGCACTTTGTCTGTGCCTACAGCTATCTTGATCTCAGCCACAATATGGCCGCATCATTACATATTATACTATAAAGTAGTTAGCATAATGCCATAAAAATAGAAATCCAGTTCTGAAAAATCATTTTTGTCACATCCTTTAACCTCTGCATGATATTTTAAAGATCAAATTTCTTACAGAAGAGGATACTTATTCTCTGCTATTGCTTTCTGATCTCTTGACTAGGGCCCTGTATAGTTAGGAGTAGAATGATTCTTAAGGCTCCAGAATAATAACTGCTTTCCTCATATTTTTCTGAAATATACTATAAAGTCTGTTTGCAGAAGCTGGTATTAGCCATAGAGGCTTTTGAGCCTCCTTTCGCAAATTAATATTCTGAAGACAATCACCATTATGAATAAAATAATAAAGCATGCTTATCCCTAGATGCAAGGGTTTGTGCCTAAACAGTGTCCTTTTTGCATGGCAGCTTTTAATTGCAGAAAGCAGTTCACTGAACTGATTGGCATTATTTGACAGTGTACTGTTCTCTGTGCTAAAGGTACTAGGATTGGTTCTTATGTGTTTGTTTATTTTTGCACTTTTTCCAAATTGGATAATAAAACTCCTTCTGGCATTTCAGTTTTCATTAACCATTCTTTGAACATTTGCACATTCTGGTTATTCTAGTATAAAAGCAAATTGCTATAACAACAGGGCTAGAAATACAGGGGAATAAAAATGTCCTTTGCTATCAGGACCTAGTATTTGTTTATTAGCAGTAATATAACAAGACTGAATAGCCTTAATACAGGTTTGCAAATGCATTATGTTGGCATTACAGACCCCATATTCAGAAAATGATGCTTGTTCCAAAAAACACGTCTAATAATATGTTTAACATGTTTTAAGTCTAAAACATATTAAAGTAAAACCTAAAATTTAAGGCCAAATTTAGTAGATTTTGGTTTTATAAAGCTTAATTCAATATACATAGCCATTCCAAAACCTTAAAAGTAAATATTTTTGTTCTATTAGAAATTACCATGTTATTTTTTTATCATCTCCTGCTATTGCAACACTGTAATTATTGTCTCATTATTACTGCAGCTTCTCTGAGCCCTAATCATGGACAACAATCCCATTGTGTCAGACTTTGTAGTAATATTAAGTAGATGGACACAAATGCATTCGTTGCTAACTTCGGTTCACAGAGGTGACATATCATCAATCAATTCCCACCACAAAGCTTCACAAGAAGTCCATCCCATACCCATTATTTTCGAAGCTCTCCTTATTATGTCCTTAGGAGGCATAATGAGGATACAGATTTGGACTGGGGAGTTTGAGTTTCTTACAGGTTCAGAGACTTTTTTGGATGCTAACCAAGCACAGTTACAACCCTTTTCCCTCTGTATCTATTTTCACATGATGGTTCAGTCCCACAGTTGTCCTTGTTCCAGCCTACATGTTGCAGACCAGATCAAAGTTCGGACTTCACTTGCCGTTATTATGAAGATAAACGTGTTCACAAGAGTTTGCCCGCATTTCAGTGAATGATCACCATGATTTCACAAAGTGACCTAGACACTTCATAAGACTTTTTCCCTTTTTGGCCGGAGGACTCCCTCTTAATATCACACCTCTTCCACTTTCAATTTTGGTGGGAGCACTGAAACTCAAAAAAACCAAAGGAGCACAGCTGAACACCATCACACATCAAAAAGCAAAGAAAATAAAATAGAAAATAAAACAGAAAATAAAGTAAGACAGGATATGATACGATACTGTAGACGGACTATCTTTGGTACCTTAGTACCATATAGTACAGTCTACCCTTTACAACTTAATAGAGAACTGAGAACCACTGAATTCTGTAGATTTTCTAAACATGGGTTTTTTTATCTTTTTTTCTAAAAGATTTTTTTTATCATTTTCTAAACATGTTTAGAAAATGGTGGGCCTTCAGTTGTTACTGTGGAGGGATATGAATTGCACTCATTAAAATGGGATGCTGTTAAGGACGTGCTATAAATCTGAAAATGTGTTGCCCCTGAAATCTGCACTGGGTTTGAGAAAGGATTTTGCATGTAAAGCAAAGAACTCACAATAAAAGCAGTGACAGTATTGCTTTTCACAGCGTACAGGAGGAGGAGATGTTTCTTTAGAAAGCTAAAGACAAAAGCTTTCTTCTTTACAGCATATATATGCCTAGATTTAGAAATACCTGCATTTCAAACATTATTAAAGCAAGTATCATTAAACAGATAATATAGTTTGATTATAGCATGAATATGGCAAGAAAGAAAAGGACAGAAACGATTGCTGAGAATATGAAAGATAAAAAAGAACAACTTTCAGAAACAGTGCTTGTTGTATTTGAAAATTGAGTAGTTTGAGCTCATCTTGCATGAAACAAAAAGGCTTAAAATGAAAGCTCATAGCAGGTCCACTTATTAGGCATCCTTTTCTTGATTCAGCATTGTGTGGCACTGTTAGGAGAGCTGTAAAACAAAGCCTTTTTCAGAAGTTCTTCCTGAAGGTGAGATTGAAATAATGACCCTCAACCGGACAAGCTCACATTTTAGTCTAGACTGAGGGTACAACATAGTATTGTATCAGAAGTCACTGGAGACCTAACAAAGATGGAAAAGAGGACAAGCCTCTCTGCTTGTACACATCAGAGGGCTGTAGAGCTGGTACTGCAGGTAGACAAGTGGACAGATTCAGAGCAGGTTTTGCTGGGAAAAACAAAGCTTCAGAAACTCTCTAATGTAAAGGGGGGAAGAACTGGAGGAGGGCACAAAATTAAGAAGAAAGATAAAGGGAAGAACTGAAAGTAGAGCAAAGGAGGCCATAATACAAAGGAATGTGGTATCCAGATGAGCAATTTTGCTGTCAGTGGCAGAGGGAGGCAAGCACCAAAGAGGAGAGGGAGGAAGAATCCAATTAGCATGCTGGTTTTGACAAAACATTCCAACATCCTAAAGAATATGTTTCTCTCTAGAGGTCTTTTGCACAGCCTTACAACTGAATAAGAAAGTAAGGAGGAAAATAAAATGCACTTCAGTAAAAGAAAAAAAGAGGAACAGGAAACACCAGATAAAACAAAACTGTGATTACATGTGCTGCACTCAGGTTTAAATCTTTTTAAAATAATCAATATAATCAACAGTTATTTTAATAGCCTCCATAACTACTAGTCACATAACTTAAAGAACTCTAGTAACGATGCTGATAGTAATTGCAGTAGCATTACGGATGGACGTAATGGAGGGGATGTCTTTACTGATTCTCTTGTAATGCAAAGTAACACCTGCCTTTTCTGTTCAACAGAATCAATTCTATCAGAGATTATTTGTTCCTCTGAGCAGAATATTACATAGTCCTAATCATTTTACAAACACTAAATATCAAAGCATATTATTAGAAAAACCTACCAGCTTCTACAAAACTATTGAAGATGTAGTCCAGAAAGGATAAAATAGTACTATCCATTTGCCACCATATTACTAGATCTAGTTGTTCCATCTTGAATCATTTTAATGTTTTGATTATTTAAATACATGGTAATTTTTGATGCAAAGAATGGGGTTTTGTCCTCCAAATTTGGCAGCAATATTACTGTGACTTTTAAAAATTATCCCAAACAGTTATTTGGCTAAGTAATTGCTGCTTTGAAATACATGCAAAACCCAGAGTTGTACAGTAGAAGAATGACCCAATTATTGCTCTTGAGAACATGCAAGCAAAGCTGCACAATTGTTACTTTTCCATGTTTTTACAACTACCCCTGCTGACAATGTGGCCAGTGTAAATATTTCTGCTCAACCGTTACTCAGTTTTTCCCTTCCGTCTAAAATAGTTTGGAAATGTATTATTGGTTCATGGTGAATAAGAATGAGAATGTCTTGTGTTACGGTTATAAGAATCAAGGTGATCCAAAGTTCACGACCAAGTTTCATGACCAAATTTTAATCTATGAAGAATACCATAAAAGTACTTAGAGAAAAAGAGCCCTTCAAACAAATTTCATGCAGCTAGATACAAAAATTCACCCAATTAATTAAATTTTCTTAAGTTAGTTATTTATTTTGTTTGCAACCTTACTTTTATTGTACAAATATCATATCTGGCAATAAACAAACAGAATGGTACTGATGTATACGGGAGCAGAAAAAGTACACCAGAAACAAAGATTTCTCTGTGATCAAACTACATATTATGCTAACAGAACATGTTAGCCATATGTTACTCCTGGCCACTAGTCTGCTAATCTCGGGAGAGGGGTTACCTATGGCAGCAAGCAGCAATGCAAATATCCTGGCAAAAAGACCGAGAGCAGAGATTTACTTGGGCTCAAGCACTTCTGTTCAGTGGTTGTGATGCACCCCAGATAAAGCAGACCTGATTCCTGTTCTGCAAATACTTTCTTGTCCAACAATATGTCTGAATATTATTCAACACTATAAACCACACTTCTCAGTTCTGCATAAGGACTCAGAACGAAGCAGTATCTGTTGCTCACTGCTGTAAGCAGATACACAATAAAGGAACTTGTAGAGATAATAAAAAGCCAAGTTGTGAGTTCCTTCTTCTGGGAGAAAGATTATGTGGAAATCTGCACATATAAAAACCGTAATTTTATCATATATTACTTTCTACAGAAGTATTTGGAAAACATTAATAAAATTCATTAAATTATTTTCTCAAAGTCAGCAATGGCTAATAAAAGATTTTAAACATATGATGAGCAATGTAGGTCAGCAGAAATTCACTTTTTCCCTGAAATAAATGTGACCTACATGTAAAGGTGCTGAGCGATACTTCCATTTAACCCAGCTGAATACATAGGTTCTTTTGGAAATTCTGTGCAAGCTTGCAAATTCTTGGAAGGAAAAGAAAGAAAAGACAGAATATATGGAATTATTCAGAGTAAAACTGAACTGCTATCACCAAAGAGCTGACTAAAATATTTAAATATTGTAGCTTTTCCCAATCTAGGACGTTTTGTCCTGAAAAGTCTACAGTCAAACTACAATAAAATACAGAAATCATACTTGAAAATGCATAAAATGGCAGCCATTTTTTAATTTCTTCTAAAAGACATTTTTAACAATGAAAGCATAGCTCAGTGAGGAGAGCCTAAGTAGACTGCGAACACAGGTAATTACTTTCATGCCCAGCCTTGAAATTTTGCATCTCTGGAAGCTGTTCACAGATCGATCTTTTAGCAATGGCTTGTGAAAGTTGTTGGTTGCCCCATTCAGATCACAGCTTCGTCCATCTTCCAGCCTGCTCTCCACATTATCACGACTGTGGGTTGTCCACTCCAGCTTCTTTATTCAGCACTACTACTGCAGAGCCAATTATTCTTTTAATTTTCTTAAGAAACCTGTTCGCATCCATGTTCTGCTGTTTGCCTACCTCTCCTGCACAGAAAGCAGGGAGGCAACGCCAGCAGCCAAACAGATGCAGAGGAGATGGCATGTCTATCAGGCTTGCTCAGAAACTACTTCCCAGTAACTTGGGTATTGCAAGTTATATAGGTACCACATTTTGGAGCAATTAATATGGGGTATCATAAACTCTTTGTGTGGCTGCCTCTCAACAGGATTTGGGATTGTATTGCTGTTCTCCTACTATAGAAGACTTTATCATTTTCTCAAAGTAGCATGTTTTTAAGGTCTACAAATGTATTTCATGTTTCTTAAATATATAGTTTAAACTTAGCAAATCAGAGAAAGAGACAGATATAAAACACAGTGGGTAAAAGATTCCCACTCTGCTCAACAGCACAAAGAGACTGTATGTAATATCAATTATAAAATGTAAGATTCTAAAAAAAAAAAAAAAAATCATTTAATCAAAAAGTATAAAATACTCGTTGCTGCTGTATTTTCATCTGCATGTTTCCTTGGGAAAAACACTACTATTTTTTTCAGTGCCTCAAATTTCTGTGTGCTTAAAAATGTATCCCATCTTGTCAACATGCACATTCATTCGTCCAGTTTTTCCCAAATGTAGTTGAATGCAAAGCATACCTTTCCCTGCAGTGCTGAGCTTGGCAAGAAGTATATCCATTAGCCTGGTGGCTAAGAATATTTGCAATATCTTTTGTTTCTGTTGACAGCTTCTTATCAGTTTTTCTGTCAGAGATTCTTTGCAAAGTACTGTTTGTTCTGCTCAGTTTTGATTCTTCCTTTAAACTCTAGTATTATTGCTTTCCTGACAGCTAATCTCCATTTCCCTTTAAGTGTAAGGATCCAACCATTTGCTGTCAGAGAATTCTCCACCACAGCTTGTTACACCTTCCCATTTAGCATCTTCTAATATACACACCAAAACCTGAATTATATTCTTTTAACTATTGCCTTCATCTACGCTTTGGATTACTTGTTTTACAGACTGGTGATCAAAAGCCAATGTGGATGTCTGGCTAACTCCCTGATCCAGCAGCTCAGCTAGCACTGACTGTACCTACTGCATGGCCTGCAAACCAAAGAGAGGAAGGAACATCCTTCCATATACTGGGAGCACTCACCAAACAGTTCAGCAAGTAAACACAGTCAGACAGAACCAGACTTTCACACTGCAGACACATACCTTACCCTGCACAACATTGCAGATGCCACAGGTGAGGCAAATGAAAAGAATTATAAAAGAAGACAAAAGCAGAACTGGGAATATGAACCAAATTTCTTGAACTCCAGTTCACTTTCCTAGGTACCAGCAAACATTTCTCCTTTCCTTTTTCCTCTACCAAAGTATTCAAGTACTCCTGTGCAGAGTCCCAAGAAATGACTCAAACAGTAACTGTTACTATTTTGCTGCTCCGATAGAAGAATGGGCACAGGCAAAGAAGTTATTCTTGAAGAGGTGAGACCACAACAACTGTAATTTGCATTCACTGTGAAACAATACAATGTTATGAATGTTCTTTCAGTAGCACATCAGGCCATTTGCTGACTCTTGATTGTCTGCGAGTCTCCCTGTGCTTGTTAAAATCACAGCACTGAACTAAGTGTACTGTGCTTTTACCATCTGGCACGATAGCAGGAAGGCTACATTAGCATAACCTCTCTTGCCATCGATTTTAGGTGGCATGCTGATTTCTTTAAAACAAATAACGTCTGCCTTTTGTCAAACATTTTATATCCTTATACTTCTAACAGCACAGAAAAAAAATTTGCTACCAACTCTTTGTTGATATTTGGTATCTATCTTTGTTGATACTTTCACCTATGCTAAGGTCATGTTGTCCCATTTCTGTAGCAAAAATAATAAATGACTGATCACAGATTTTCAGCTTTTTTTTTCTTGGCCAATGATACACAGAGACAGTGATGTTGATGGCTTATTTAGCAAAACCATATGGTTTGCTTATTGTTATTACTGCCATTTAATAATAACTTCTTGGTTTTAAAGACATTTCTGTTACCCTATATTTCAAACAATTTTTTCATTACACACCTGTTAATGCAAGAATAAGAATGGAATATTAATGTTAACAAATACTTTGTGTTGAAGTTTCCATAGTAACTTCCATCCATCACCTTGTGTCCTTATGTGCTCTAAATTATGCATTCTTAACATCCTCTCTCTGCTATTTTATCTACCGACAGCAAGTAAATAAAAAGAGGAAAAATATCGTTATTTCTATATTCAGGCACTCAAAAAAAATGTGGTAGGAAAGCTGAATACACATATACACATATCTTGAGATAAACAGAATCTCTCATTATGATCATACATACTCAGTATACAAGATTAAAATAAACTATTTTGCTGAAAGCCAGATGAAGACAATGGTTTCTGTTATTGCTGGCATGGTGTCTTATTGCAACTCTAGTTCTTAAAAGAGTAGAGAATATTTCCTCTTATCAGCCTTCAGCAGAAATGAAGTGTTACACTGCAGGGGACATGCCACGCTTTCTCTTTTTTTCTCTGAGAAATAGGAGGGTAAAAAGACAAGAGGATATGGTTCAGTATGCATGAAGAGGCATGAGCAAGGCTTCTTAGGGCTTTCAGACTGCTTTGGTATCCAAGGAAGGGCCAGCAAGGTTTTACCCCACATAAGTATCTAAGACTTCACACACAGAACTGTTCATTAGGTCCTGGTCAAAAGCAAACTTATGCAAATGGGTAACTTCAATGGGATTAATCTAAAGTTAAGAAGCATAAAATACTGATAGAGCAAGACTTCTAGTGTAAGGGAAGAACTATTTCAGCATGTGCTTATACAGTGATAGTGTATAGCAACTCCACTCCTAATTTTCTGGGTGTTCCTACCATTAAAATTGCTATAATGTTTCTATTACTTAATCAGCTAACACCCAATTGACTTACACAGTATTTAAGGAATGAAAAAGATTCACCTGTTTGCTAAAAGGAAGTATAGATCTACATATCTTGAGATACAGAAAAACTTGAAAGAATTTTTAAGTGACTGTTCCTCTAATGATATGACATTTGCTAAAGAGTATAATCTACCCTATTAGTCTTATGTGGTCATTAACAAGAAAGGAAAGAAAAACAGGCATGTAAGAAAAAGAGGAAATAAGTGAACGAGGAAAAAGCAAAATGAGCCTGGTAGAATATGGGGTACTCATTTCTAAGTCCACACAACTGAAAGGGAAAAGAAAAAAAAAAAAAACAGAAAGAAGAAAAAAAGGGTAATCAACAGCCTTTCTGTATTTGCATAAGTGCTGAGTTAATATTCTACTGAAAGAAATAATGTTATTTTCTGATTTTGGAAATGAAAGTGTTTTCACTGATGTTGTCTAATTTTTATATACTCTCAGAAATAAAGCAAGCAGGTGGAAAATATTTGAAGGAAATACGGAAAATTCTAAACAAAGACAAGTTATCGGTACCACAGGACAAGCAGTCTGGGACACACAGAAGCAAATATTCCACAGTTTTGGTTTCCCCTGGAGTCGTACCCAGCACCGACCAGAACCAGCTCTGCTTAGCAGATTAGACCTGATGAGATCGCAGCTCACAGAAAAACCCTGCAACGTGCAGAGTTCTTGTTGCTGAGGTTAGTGAATCCCGAGAGGAGAAAAACAAAAGTACGAACCAAAATAACTTGCCCTTGAGCAGTACCACAATGGAATATAAGAATCTAAACCCTTCTTAGTGTTCATAAATCACTAAGTGCAATTTTTTGCAACAATACCTTTCAATGCTTGGCCAGTGTGACAAAACTTAATAGCGATCATATTCAGGTATGCAAAACATAGGCCAGCCCTGATTTGAGATTTGTAATTAGAACAGTTCTAGAGGTATACAAGTCTATTTGCATTACTTCAACTGTCCCTATTTTACTGCTTCGAAGTCAGTTATGATTTACAGTAATTGTGTCATTGTTCAGCCATTTGAGTTGGTGCCTAAGTACCAGCCACTCTTTAAGCTCCATGCATTCCTCTTGTGCCAATTAGTTTGCTCCGAGGGACAAGTCAAATAGTCATGGTTAACTATCAAAGCAAGTCTTCTCATTACGTATATGTGCAAATTATTTAATGTATTATTTCATTTAGGTTCTAAGAATAAATCAATAGTATTTCCATATTCCAGTACTGACTTCACATAGATTTGGGCATCTAATCATGATTAGGCAAGTTCTTATGTAACTTGCCTGAATTAATTCTGCATTATTAAAACAGAGCTACATGTGTCAGTTTAATGTGAGAGGAACAAAATGGGTTATTTTAATTTATTTCTGAAGTGATTTGTTTTATTTTTTTTCCTGTCCTCTGGGCTTCCTAGTGTATCCTATGATCTTTGTACCTGTCTTATAGACGGGTTCTTTTCAGCTTGTAAAATAGTTTAAATACTATCACTGTCCAATAAAGAAGAATTATTAATAAAATTTATTTATTCAACATGGTAATGATGAATGCAGCAAAGCTTTCACGTCATCTGTCTCATTAGCAAACTGGGTAATGCTCTATCAGCTACACATCAGAAAAGTCTACAGGGGACAAGTAACAGAAGAGTACCTCTTTAAGAGGTACTTCTCTTTTCTCTCTGTCTTCCCTCTTCTCCCATAGTGGGTAGAAGCAGATGTTTTTTAATCTTATTGGCCAGTATTAATTAAAAATCTGAACAGAAGCAGCTGAGAGCATCAATGAACAGAATACTGGAATAAAATATGGGAAGGAATTGATAAGATAGAAATTAGAGACAGAAATGGAAAACAATTCAACAAAGTGAAAGGTTTTAATAATTATCTTGTTTGATGGAAGATGATCAGTTTGAGAGGGGAAAAGGAAAAAGATCATACACTACTATAAATGACGCATTTACTGAAAACCATTTACATTTCTGGTAAAGACAAGTGTTAATGTTGCTGTATCATTGAGATATCTTCCCAAATACTCCCTGGTATGGCTGCAATTACCTATGTTCCACTAACGTGAATCAACAACTGCCAGAACAGAGGTGGAGAGGCTAATATTTTTCCTAGTTACAATCATGGTAGTAAAACACCAAATGATTAGAAAAGCTATTTAAACAAAAAGGCAAAGGTCATGATCATATGGTTATAGATTAATCATAAATAAGGCTGGGCTTGAAACTAGAAAAAATTTAATCCTTAAAAGAGTGAAGTTTTGGAACAAGATTTTAAAAGGAGCCCTTGTTGCTTTACATGATGTCAGTTGCACAATATGCAATACTTGCTGACTCCTATTTGTTTCTTTTAAGAAAGAAAAAGGGAGGGTTGTAATTAAAAAAAAAAACAAAAACAAAAAACAAAAAACAAAACCCCAAGTTTACTAAAAGAGGGTGAAATATTTTCCAAAAGAGAAAAAATTACTAATCAAACAGCTGTTTAAAAATTTAGATAATCATTAGCAATGACAATTCTTTGATCATACATAGAAAGGAACCAAAGAAAAAAGGATTGCGTATCCTGTAGGATTAGGTATTCTGTATCCAACTGTAGATACACGCTGAAGAGAAAATCAAGAGTGGTAAAATCATCTCTTTATTTTAGTAAGAACAGCATTTAAAATTCAAAGTTGATTTCTTAAATCTATTTTTTCTCACTTCAGTAAGAGTGGCTCAATTTTCAAAACATTTTAGGCATACAAAAATCATGCATCAGAACTACCTCAAAGGAATGAATGATTACCTCAAAGTGAATTACTTCAAAGGGAAAGCAGAGCATTTCAAGTAACAGTTTACTATGTTGCATTGGTGTGGCCCACAAACAGAGATTAAGGACTATGACTGCAGCTTGGGAAAATTAATGCAGAAGTCACTGGAGTCATAAGAAATTTACACTAGTGAGTACATGGCTGACTACATGGCCTGATCTGCACTGATAGAAGACTTTATGATGTTGAAAAGCACTCATTCTCTCATACTGTTACAAGTTTTCATAACAGATAACCAGAGGTGGAGCAGATTATAAAACAGTAAGGCTATAACAAAAAAACCAACAGTAGTTATGTTCCCAAATGACATACTGGAATAACAGTGCATTGAACAGGGATAGCCAAAATATGAAAAGTTTCTGAAAATGCATGATAATCTTGTACCAGGTCCACAAGCAGTTTAAGAAAAATAAATGTTTCCTTAGCCCTTATCCCATTGTATTAGGTCTGTCCTAGGAAATGTCTGGGAGTTCCTGTAGACTCTGCAAGAAAAGAAGTCAAATACCATTTATATCCTTTCTTGTTCTCAATTGAGAGTTTTGTACTTGCATCTGAGGAAAAGTAATATGCCATCATGGCAACGTTATTGTGAATCTAATGGTCAGAGACTAGAATGATATAAGTCCTACCAACTTTCAGGTATGTTCAAAATATTTACTAATCCTTCATTACCACAGCTTCTAAAAGATCAGCTAAAACACTCTGTCTTTACTTTATAGACCTTCATGAATATATTACACTTGAAGGTCTTATCCTGCATCCTTTTAAGTCAGCTATAAAGCTTTTATCTACTTCAATGGCATGCTTTGTGAACATCTCCATGCTAACCAGAGCATAAGAGGTGTATTGTTCAGGGGTACTCAAGTGACTTTTGCACCTCAGTGAAAATTTCATTTTCAAAATAACTTTAAAGAGTAGGGGGGGAAGAAAAAAAAAAAAAAAAAGAGAGTCCTGAACAATTTGAAGCACATGGAGTTCATTTCTTAAACGAGAATTGTTCTCTGAAGCAAACACCTGGAAAAGCAAAAAAATTTTGAATTTTCAGAATGTTATAATAATGGTCAGCACCACTGATTCGCCATACTTTAAGGGACCGCCCATTTCCAGTTACTATACTGAAAACTAATTTCTGCCTTTCATAACACAATAATTATAGGAGCACATTTTATGGTTGCTTGGTACAAAAGGTTCCCCTTGTCAAGTGTACCAGTGAACTAAATTTAGTTAACATTCCAATACATTGTGTATTTCTTCAATGACAATGTTCCATTAGTGCAGTTACAGCAGTACAGCATAAATGGAAAAAATGTAGGTTAGTCACAGTATGACGTATGTGCCTTAGTTTCTGACTCTAGCCTTTTTTATTTTCACCAAGGTATACTCGAACAGCCTATTCTTCATTATAATAAATTGTCTGAATTCACAAGACTGGATCTACTGGATCTGAATTATTACTTACACTTCTCTCTAGAAAAACAAGGGCAACAGCAATAGATTGATTTTTAATGGTATAATCAAGATCTGAAACAAAAATGCATGCTCCTTCATACTGTTTTGAATTGCATAGTTGATATACAGCCAAATCTTCTTCAATCAAAAGGATGTTGATTTTGTAGAGGGGCACACAGATGAGTTCATGAGTGAAGAGTTATCAGACACCACTTTCAATCAAATGATAATGAGGGCAATCCAGCCCGCAAACTTTTCTATAACTTTTTGGACTGTTTTCTGAAAAATGAATATCTCATCATTAAGGATGTGCTTCATAGCAGGTGCATTATTAGGAGGAAGTATGCTTCCAATTCAGAGTATGACAGGCATGATGACACACACAGCTGTGTGTCATTGATGAAGGAAGGCAAAAGTAACAATGCACAGATAAAGAACATCCCCATTAGGTAAAGCAAAAGTGCAAAATTTAAGATTAATCTTATAAATTACTTCTGTCAGGAAGTTTGGTTCAGAAAAACAACCTCAAAAGGTAGATATAAATTGTTGGGTTTATACCTGCTTTCAATAAATTGATACAAAATGAATTTGAAAAGACTATGGTCCAGGAGAACTTTCAGTTAAAAAGGTTATCTCTAAGTTTCCACATTTTACAATTTAATTCTAGTGAAATAAAATTGTATTTTCTTAACAGAAGTGGTCTGTTTATGGTATGACGCAGCGATTCATTGCTTAACACTATATATTTTTCAAAGTATTTCTTTAACAAAAGTTTTTTAAAGGGCCTATTGTTTGGAAAAGCATCTTCTGGCACAAATCACTGCAGCAAAAGGACTTGTCAAAACAGAAAAGATGGGCATTTCTAAAAAGATCCATACGTTTGGTAAATAAGTAAATGTTGAATTTGCACAGAAAAATGGTGATATTAATTTGTCTTTTGTTTAGTTCCAAAATGTCATAACTTGCCTGACAAGGAAGCAGAGAGAAAAATATCACATTTTCCATTTTCCTTTTCAGAAATTGGGGGGGGACCAAACTATATTCCCTGTCACTTTCACAGGCTGTATGCATTTTTGCGTAATACCAATCATTATCGCCCAGACTGGTGATCACATGAAAACATCTTTCCTCCTACTAAGCATTTTCATCTTTCAGAATTGTCACCTGATTCTGTGCTCCATCCAAAACACTGAACAATTATTTGCTGAACTTCCCCACAACTTTCCGCCTCTACATTGATCATACAACACTCATTTTCTTCCAATAACCCCATGGATGCAGTCATCATAAAGTTCCTAAATAAATATCATCATATTGAACAAATTCGTCTTTTCCACCTGATAATGCTACAGTTTGCATACCAAGTATTCACAGCTAAGTACCACAGATAATAAAAATGAGCTCTGCTGATGTACATGAACTGCTTGGTTTTAAGCATAAATCCCTTTTTACAATATTTAATAAAACTCTTATGAAGATTTCTTGCATGCAAAGTATATTTACAGACAAAATGCAAAACATTGTTGGAGACCTGCTGGTATCTATCTGTTCCTGAAAGAGCACTTGTGAACATATTTAATTTTTTACCTAGTTAAAAGTGTATGAAGAAATATAGACTATGATGTAATCATAAATCAGCATGTTTTAACCCTGAATATGTAGCCTTATACATGTGCCCTTCTTTTACATAATGTAAAAAAACAAATTACAAACTCTAATATTCTAATACAAATAGTGAATGCAAACAGTGGGAAATACCTGATTAGGTACCATTTTTATGGTTCCAGAGTCAGCTGTCCAGTAGGGTAAGATGACGATGATGACAACAATGGTAATAATGACAACACATGTATGAATGATAGTGCAATCTCAGAAAAACTGAAGACCGGGCTATACAGTTTTTCACAGGTGTTACTATTTCTCTGTCCTCATCAGTATTCAACACCAATGCAACTCAGACTTGAAGTTAGGTATATGCTAAAGTAATCTGCTGAATGGCCTTCATACTATACACCTGTTTGAATTCACTTGTACTTTTCTTTATCTTGTGGCAGACAGAAAGCAGACAGAACCAAGAGAGAGAACAACATGTCATGTTTGCCCACACCTTGCTTTGAAGAAGTATTTGTAAAGAGCTTATAGAAGTTTAATGAAGCCTTAATCTTTAAAAGTTCAAACACTATGGATTGTTGCATAATCTATTATGTCAATAGGTTGCTTGCAACCAGAGACATTTTTGTAAAAGGACAATCAGAATGTCATTACAGAACATGAGATAAATTTGATATGCATTAGATGCTCTTTCAGTATAAAATTAGTCCTTTTTGTTTCTTGTAGTCATCTGACTCCTCTATGCAGATATGGTAAAGCCAATCATGCAATAATTTAATCTGTAAGGAGATTTTAACACAGCAGAAAGTATAATCCTGCAGAAAGATCCAAATTTCAGAAGATCTGCACAGCTACCTTAGCTTGGCATTCTGCCTGGGTTTCTCAGCAATATAAGCAGCCCAGGAGAAATGCTGCTACACTGTTACTGTCGCTCAAATTACTCATTCTTAATTAATACCCATTAACCCTTTTAGAACTTTATAAATGTACTCCCAAAATAAAGCAGCAATGAATGGACCAGATGACTGTTTAATACCACCACATTTTTGAATGACTGGTGCCAGGATGGGTAGGAAACCAATATGCTATACAGTGCCATCTGCTCTTTTCCTTTGTGGTGTTCTTTGTCTGATGGCACCAGCTTCCTGAAAAATACTGAGACACTGATGTTTTCAGTCTATGGAATGTCACAGGCATATCAATATATTATCTTTCACAGCTGCAACACATGGTATGCAATATAAAGAAACCCTACCTTCAGCTCTGCCAGAGAGCACCCTTTAGGACAAGAGAGACAGGCAGACTTCTCTGCTTTAGCCTTAATATTCACTGCAGTTGGTTTGATCTAGCGTTTGGGGTTTGGTTTTTTTAAGCAATATCATAGAATGGTTTGGCTGGAAGGGACCTTAAAGATCATGCAGTTCCAAACCCCCTGCCATGGGCAGGGACACCTTCCACTAGACCAGGTTGCTCAAAGCCCCATCCAGCCTGACCTTGACCACTTCCAGGGATGGGGCATCCACAACTCTCTGGGCAACCTGTGCCAGTGCCTCACCACCCTCACAGTAAAGAACTTTTTCCTTACATCTAATCTAAATCTACCCTCTTTCAGTTTAAAGCCATTACTCCTTGTCCTATCACTACATGCCCTTGTAAAAAGTCCCTCTCCAGCTTTCTGGTAGGCCCCCTTTAGGTACTGGAAGGCTGCTATAAGGTCTCCCGGAGCCTTCTCTTTTCCAGGCTGAACAACCCCAACTCTCTCAGCCTGTCTTCATAAGGGAGGTGCTCCTTCCCTCTGATCATTTTCATGGCCCTCCTCTGGACTCACTCCAACAGGTCCATGTCCTTCTTGTGTTGGGGGCCCCAGAGCTGAACACAGTACTCCAGGTGGGGTCTCACGAGAGCAGAGGGGCAGAATCACCTCCCTTGACCTGCTGGTCATGCTTCTTTTGATGCAGCCCAGGATACAGTTGGCCTTCTGGGCTGCAAGTGCACATTGCCAGGTCATGTTGAGCTTCTCATCAACCAACACTCCCAAGTCCTTCTCCTCAGGGCTGCTCTCAATCCATTCTCCACCCAGCCTGTATTTGTGCTTGGGATTGCCCCAACCCATGTGCAGGACCTTGCACTTGGCCTTGCTGAACTTCATGAGGTTTGCACGGGCCCACCTCTCAAGCCGGTCAAGGTCCTTCTGGATGGCATCCCTTCCCTCCAGCATGTCGACCGCACCACACAGCTTGGCATCATCAGCAAAACTGCTGAGGGTGCACTTGATTCCACTGTCCATGTCACCCACAAAGATGTTAAACAGCACCGGTCCCAATACCCACCCTGTGGAACGCCACTCGTCACTGGTCTACTATATCCTTTATAGGTTACCTACTGTAAATGTGGGGGATAAGTCTTTGCTTGCTTTGTTTAGAAGTACAGTTGAGCTCAGCCTGAACTGCACGAAGAGCAGTTTTGAGGCATTCCTCAACCAGAGCATGTTTTAATTCTGTAAAATGCAACGCTAGGATTTCAAGAATTGTCCACAACAGATTCCCCAGTAAATGCTGAGGACAACGCATAGGTGGAAAGCTTTTATCACAGTAGTCAGGGGAGGCAAACATGTTTTCAGACAGAGGAAGAAAATTTTCTAAGCTACACCAAAAAAATCAGGGTTCATTCCTGAAACGAGAGCCCTTAGGGAACTTACCACAATGCTTCCAATCTTTTATCCTTTTTCATAGCACAAAGACATAAAAGAAGAACAAATTATGTTCATAAGCTAGTGAACCAATGAAATGAGAAAACATGAGGAAAGAGTGTTGGAAAATTATTTTGGCAGCAAGCTGACTCCTACAGAGCTCTGTTTTGTGCTGCACTGAGTCTAAAGAGAAAACTCACTGATTTGTTGTGAGATTTTATTCTTTGTACACTAGCGTTTTATGCATATTTTAAAGGTCCCCAGGAGAAAGTTATCTGCCAATTCCAAAAGCATTTCTAATTAATTAAAAAGCTTTTGTTTCTGTGTTCTTATTGCATTTTCTGTAGCATTTTCATGCTAAGGCTTTTTGAATTATATTTAAAAGCCATTAATCATAAGAAACTTTGATGAGAATTTTCAATACAAGACTTCAAGTTTAGGTGCTGATGTTTCCCTTTAGACAACCAAACAGCTAGCTTAATTTTAAAAAATGCTGAGCATCAAGAAGTTTCAAATTACTTCCTAAGGACTGCCTTATTAAAGGTCTACCTAAGCCTGCAACCTGTTGTTCACAGCAACAAGCAGCAGACACTCAGGAAAGCATGAGTGAAGCACAGCGCAAGTGTACAGGGATACCCTCCTGAATGCCCTCAAGATATCCATCAGATGCAGCTCAAGGCATTTCAGGAAGTAAATTCCCCCAGAGGACCGCAAAAGCGAAGGTCCAGTTTTAGTGTGTCTCAAAGGGATGAAAGAAAGGAATGTTTCCTGGGAAGACTGTATCAACCACTTCCACATATGCATTTCCTCTAACATCACATGCACATCCTCTCTTTTTTTCAGCTTTCTTAAAGATTTTAGTTTCAGTTTATAAGCATCGTACAAAGACTTTTCTTTTCACTCACTAAACTGATGGAAGAACACATCTTTTTTTAACCGCCTCCATAACATTTCAGCCCTGCCTAACTTATCAAACAGCATGACTAATAAAAGTCCCATCAAATTATGACAGTGAAAGTTACATTACATAAAATAACACCAATGATGTATAGTCTAGAGATCTAGGTGTAAGCACACTTAGACAAGAAGAATGAATCCACCCAAGCAATAACTAATTCTAATAAAAAAATTCTTAAAGAATTAACATTTTTTTTTTACATTACAAATAAGGGAGTACAGCCATACCTGAGATAAAGTGGCAATCTGTGCTGTTTGGCAATATAAATACTGTTATCTCAGAGGAAAGAATACTCCAATCCAAGAGAATTATGAGACAGAACTGACCAACAGGGAAAGAGGATTCATACTTAGTGTTTTCAATCACATAACTTCCCAAACAGTATATGTTACAGGAAATATGTAATAAAAGGGAGAAGCAGCAGGTTGGTTTTCAGTCTATGGTTTCTGTAGTAACTTATTTCTCTTTCACTCCCCTTCACTGCCTTCTCCAAAATGGTCTGGTATCTTCAATGGCAAAAGAGGAGCTAAAATGCTAAAACTAAAAATACTTGCAGCTTTCTGGAGCTATTCCCTGACTACATGCACTCTCATTTACTGCAATGAAGAGATAATCTGTGAAATATAATAGGAATTATTGTATTATATGCAACATTGTGGGTCAAGAAGCAAGAACAAATCTTTGTAGTTCCACTTCATGATTCATATTCATTATTGCTTGAAACACATTCACAAGTTTCATGGGTATTTTTACAATGCTGTAATGATTAAAATACAGTTTAGAATTAAGGCTGATGAGTATTGAACCTGTATCAGTGAACCTAAGGAGGGATTACACAGCACATACCACTGTGGCACATATGTAAGGCCTAGTTCAGGAAAAGCCCCCTGGATTAATTCCAGTAAATTCTCTTCTGTCCTAACAAACTTATTTTCTAAAAGAACAGACCTAAATTAATTCTGTAGAGAATTTTTCAACCATTGAAAAAGTCCAGTTTCAGAAGTGCAATATAATACAATCATATCAAGACAGTCATAAGAAGTTCAAACAAGCAAAGCTTGTTTTGTTTCTCACACCAGCATCCATCCAATAGTACTGTATGCTAGTTTCTATCCTGAATTCTGAGCTCTTAAGATACCCTTTCATATCCTAGCCCAGACTAACGATCATGGGAAATGCTTTCACTTTTTTTAAAACAAGTTTGGTCACTAGCCTAAAAATAGCTATGCTTGTCACTTGATCAAAAAGTCTAGGTAAGTCTCTTTATTGTTTGAAACACTTGAATTGGCCTTCTCAGTTTAATTATGTATTCACAGAAGCGTACTACAATGAAGATGCTAGAAGAGCTGAGTTCATATTCATAGTAAACACTTTTCTTTAATCTATCAAACAAAATGTAACTATTTTAGCTAAATACTAAAACAGCTCATTCAAAACCTACAATTCCAGTTCTGGAAGTGACATCATATTACCTCATTAGAATGGTAGTAATGTTTCATGTTTCTTGATGTCACTTTCATGAAACACCCTGTGCCCAAACATCATAATGCCCTTTTCTTGAAGGGTCATACAGTAATATGCATGCGAGTTCATGGTTGCCGAGTTTCACATGAGAGGAAATCCACTGAGGGGAACTTGTTCCATCAAAGATACCAATAATATTCACAACTAATACCATTTTTGTGAGACACCTAGATGTTATTTCAGAATAAAATATATTTCAGCTAGCAAGCTTTTGTTTAATCGGGAACCTGTGAATTACCAAGATGTGCAATACAAACTTAAAAAGTTACTTTTTCTGCAGATAGCAACTGTTTTCCATGAAAATCTTTCAGAAACCAACCACTCCCACTGTACCTAACCTAGAGTTACATTTGACTATAGGGAACATCTTAGAACATTGATCAAAGCTGCAGAGCTGAAATGCAAACTTTTTTCATTCCAGTTACAACCATTTAAATAGCTCAGCCTTTGTAGAATAGAGACCAAAATTCTACACCTTCATTTTGAATTAAAACCAAGAGATGTCATTAGGAGATATTTCACACAAATTTCTTTGAATTTTTTTGCAAGTGAATTAGCCGGGTGGAAATCAAGATTTTTCCATGAACCATTTTTGAGATACTAGATTCTTTAATAATTTTTTTTTTTTAATTTAAAAAAAATCACACCACAGAAAAATTCTCCATTGTCTCTATAGCTAGGGACACACATGCAAGATTCTTTGGTAACTCTTAAGCTAACACAAATCTGGCAACATAGCACAAATAAGTGGTCTATGCTTCTAGTTCTGTATTACTCTATTATATTTCAGCTTTATCTGAAGTCCAGAGGATTTCTGTCAGGATGGAGGATAGAAGAGGTTAGTTTTTCTTTTCAATTAAACCTATTCATCCAGAAGTCTTAAAATACATTGCAAAGGAAGATGCAACTTATACATTATGTAAGTCAGGCAGGTATCGGTATCTCTATTAAAAATTAAGGAAGCTGTGAGGAGATATCTTAAGAGACTTTCTCAAGGTCACACAGTCAGAAACAGCCTGCCAGTAGATTGTCTACCATGCCCAGAAAGACAGACAATACACAGACATACATACATATCCATACATCTATGTAAGTTTTCAAAAGATCTTACTTATGTATTTCTTTTAATTCCAGAACAATCCAATATTTACAGCCATAATGCTAAAGATAAATAATCAGTTTGCAGGCTGATGATTGAACTGGGTTTGAATGCTGAACTCATTAAGGACTTGGAAGAAGCACACAAACCACCCTACGTAGGTGGTCTGTCACTAAGATTTGTAGTCTGATGCATTTCATAGCATGATCCATAGGTATTGATGCTGATACAGGAAAAACATTTTGCCTCAAGCACCATCTCCCACACAGCTAAGTAATCAGAGATGATATCTTTAGCTTTCCATCATCTATTTCTGACATTCAACAGCTTTGGAGGAAGGTACTGTGAGAAGTTCATAAGTATTTTATTTGCCTTTTACAAACAACAAGGATAACTTCTTGAATAAAGGACATAGTGCAAGGTAATGTTAATTATTGATTAATATAAAAGCATATTTTTAAGACACAAGATATGATTGAGGTCATACATTACAATGATTAATGACTACTTTCCAGAAAGCATCCACTGTACTTGTAAATTATGTTCATCTAGGAATTAATTAATCTAAAAGCTTTACGAAAACATAAAGGACAATAATCAGGAAATTGGGTTAGCAGTTTGCTCTACTTTGTAAAAAGAAAATTTGTATAATTGATTAGTCTGAGAGCAATTACAGAGCTGGCAAAGCCTTCAAACAAGAACCAACTTAACAATGGCATATTTGTAATTGGTTTGTATTCATCTTTCCAGCACACTTATTGGCAAAATAACAACCAAAATTGCTGTTCCATTTTCTGGTATACAAAGGAAACAATACTATGCCTGCACAAAAATTTGTGCTCTGAACACAACCTACTATCAGTCCAGGCTGTCTGTGACTAACACTGAGATGACTTCAACCACATCAGTTAGACAGACTTGCATTCCATCTTGGTTTATAGGCAGTCCGAACAAGGCTTCAGACTATATTCTACAGCAAACTTTTTTTTTATGTTTCAGAAATCATCTGTCTTTTTCTTCTGTGATCTTCAGAGGTGTCATGCAGGGAATTTTGGTGGTGTTTTTTTTCCTCCAGAAGTTGCAGTGATGGCCAGATGTCAGACTGAATGCTTGTGGGGAGCAAGCCTGCTACATCATCTGCAATTGAATTTGCAGCAGTACTGCCTTTTACATGTGGGAGACTGGAAAGAAAATTTACTTGTAGTACTGCATAAAATACTTGGCGGGCCACATCTGGCCTGCAGCATCTCAGATGTGAATTTACCCAGCAATACAGGGTTTGGAGCAGCATGTGAGAAAGAACATTAGAGGGACTTTTGCCACTCTTAGCATCATCTCTGGCCATGGAAGTGTAATGTTCCCATTTCGTATAACTTGACCACAGCTGCATATCACCCTTTCTATCCTATTGAAGGGGAAAAATGAAGTTTTAACGTCCTAAACACTCTTGAAACAGCAGTGTCTTAACCACACAACAAATTCTATCTCGGTTATTAGCACCATCCAGCAACTAACCATACTCACTCCCCACACAACAGAATGTCTTCCATCCAGACTTTGTGACCTTGTTATCTCCGTCCCTCCATCTTACATAATCCCTTGCATTTTTTACACTAAATATGGAACACCATTTCCCTGACGTATGCATGAGTTTAGTATGCTGTAAATCACTAAAATGGAAAGCAAGCAAACATAAGCCATCCCCAGGTCTCTCTCTATCCTCATAATAGACAGCTGAATTTAGATCCAAGACAATGCTGTGGAAGCCAACATGATGCTCAACAGAATTTTCTTTTGCAACTTCAGCACAGAATTGTTTTCATACATTACTCTGGACTTAGGCAATTTATAATTGAGAGTGTTTGGTAACAGTGACTGCTGCTTAATAAGTGTTTATTTCACCTTTTTGTGTCATGGAAGGAGCTACAGATGATCAAAACCAGAGTAAGATTTTTGGATGAAGGTACAGTGAATAACTAAGAAAAGAAAATACTGTAATTCTAGATGTGTGTTGTTTACTTGAGGTGACTGGCTATGACAGAGCACCAACTATACTATAGCAGAAAATCCAGAATATCAAAAGTACCAAAGGCAGAGTTGTTCATATATAGTCTATGAAAACCAAGTCCTTTTGTATCAGCAAACTTCATAACTGAAAATGACAGAAGACTTTTACATAAAAGTGATGTGACCTCTGACCAGCAACATGAGAATATTACTATTTAAGAACTTGCTGAATCATGCAAGTTCAGAGTTAGCTCTAAACACATTCTTCAGTATCTTTTGGCTTTCAGTACATGCACATTTAACATTCTATATACAGTTTTTCCTCAATCAGGAGTTGGTATGATAGATCAATATTAAGCAGATGTAGGTGAAGAAAGGAAAAAAATTAATTTCTTTGGGGGGAACACTATGAGCAATTGGAGTAAAAGTGGAGTGTTCTCCCTCCAGACAAATGAAGAACCTACAGAAAATCAATGGTAAGATTTTTTTCAAATATAGAGAGAGCTGTAATGTAATATACCAGCACTAAAACACCTATGGACTTTTATCAACCCTAAGAATTGCAGGAGAAAAGCCATTAGCAGAAACCTTAATAGGCTATTGCATGTGTAGAGCACACCTTACCAGCATAAAGCAAATTCTTCAGAAGGAGGAGCTTTCAAAGGTAAAGCTGAAGTCTTTTACTACAATGTTTGGTTTTGTGTAGGTGCAGTAAGACATTATCCTAAATAAAGGCATTTAAAGATGGGGAAATACAAATTCATAATACTTCAACAATTCTTCTAGCTACTGCTTAACCAAATGTGGGATTGTAACTCTGCAGGCTCTGTAAACAAGGATCAGAATTTGACTTCAAATTTCCGAGATCATTTTTAGTAGATAACCAGTTTTAGTTAACATAGTGGTTGATCACTAGGGACAAACTTTCCTGCATACAAAAATAAACAGTAGGAAGATACTGACAGCATTAATTTAAAATATAACACATATGAACAGTTATATATATATACATACATATATCATATACAATACATACATATACACACAATATACAAACGTGTGTACATGCAAAACTTGTTTTGGAAGACTAGCTTCTCAGTTGCTTTTTATATAATTGGGTCTATTGATTTTACTATATTTAGTTCAACCGAAGTGATCATCTCTTATTAAAATTGAAGTGATACAGTAAATTTGAGTATTAGTCATTAGACAAAATTTAAAAGTCAAATCATTCTTAACAGTAGGGTGGCTAGAAGTCAGACAGTCTGAAAATACTGCAAGCCTCAGATAGGGAAAGTGTATCCTAAACTGGAAACTGCTATAAGGAATCAATTTGCTCATACAGACATGGTGACAATATGTTTGTTGTTTTTTTTAAAACAGTCTTAGCACAAAATATAACTTACTTGCAAACTTATAAACTGGCAGGGAGCATACTTTTACTCTGCAAACCAATAAATCATTCTTTTTTACCACTTGTTGTCCTGCACCAGGTTATTAACAGTACATATTATTTCCAAAGTCAAAATCCCACAAGTCAGAGGCAGGTTATGTCACTTTCCCTCTCCCTGTTTGCACAAATTGATGTATCATGCTACACTGTAGAATCCTTACAGGTCAGATCCAAAGTAAGTTTGGGGGGAAAAAAGTTTTATTCACTTCAAGAGGCTTTGGAACAGACTACAATTTTGATTAGCAATTGGAAATGCAAGTTTTAAGATGCACTTGATTTTTCTCTCAGCAGAACACTCACATGATTTTGGTCTGGTAAAACAGATTAAATAACCCATGAGAGTCACTGATAGACTACATCTGTAATTTTGTTGATATAATAGAAGATATTTTGAGTAGCATTACCATGCAACCAGGAGCTGGGAAATATGTGTATCAACACACATGCAAGTGTCCAGGGGCTGGGAGATATATACACTTACATGTATATTTACACACATATTGTGCATGAATATGAACATTGTATAATTTACTTCATTACATTTTTACATTTTTATTGTTGCATTTGCCCAGTTCAACATTGCTAATAATGAAATCATCCTGAAGGAGTTGGTCCTCATCTTGCCATAATTACCTTTCTTCTTTACCTCTGCGATAGAGTTCTGCTTTCCTTGATTTTACAATTACACATATCAGGGCAGTCTCCGATATGCTTACTTATTACTTCAAGAACATAGGCACATAAGCAAAGCCAAACCTTATCTTTGGCAAAAAAAAAATGCTGTCTAGAACCACTTTTATTAGTTGTTCGTGGCTTTCCCATTATCCAGAATAAAGTGTCCATAGGAGCATACATCTAATTTTTCCAAACCTTAAGGTTAACCAAACTGCCTGGGCTTTGGCCTAGCCATTACTGTTAAAACAGCATTGAGGTCACTCAAATTCAGACTAAATTTCACCCACCATACTTAGAAGTGCTGTATGACTCCAGCTGTAAGAAAAGATTACTTGTAAGTAACTTTGTAAGTCATATTCTATGCCCAGATGCACCTTGATACTGCCATTAATAACACAAGGTCAGAATACACCAGTGATGTCAACAGTTTCCCATTTGGGGGTTTGTTTTGGGGCATTTATTTCACCCAGTGACAAGAAATCAGGAAAGTGTTGCCTTAAGGACAACCTTAGGGATTCCAAACTTTTAAGGAGTCAATGTCAATTTTCCTCCAGCTTACTGTCCTACAGTTTGAGACCCATGTTTGTTTTTGCTTACCCTTTATCAGCTTCATAAATAAATCACTACAACATTCAAACTTTTCAACCTGATGGAGAATAGTTTCCTTATATTACCTTTCTCATACAGTATGTTACCAGATTCCAATTTACACTCTCCCATGATATTACAATTCCTCAGTCATTTACCTTAAAGTCTAATTCTTATTAATTACTTCCCTGTGTAGCTTCATGAGCACTTAAAAGCTAAAGTGACAGCTTTTCTAGATTATTTCCTACATCAATCAATTTCCTATCAAATAGTTTACTCAGAATGGTCTCCAGAAGCATTGGCTGTTGTTTCACATATGAAAAAAACCCCACATGAATAATAGAAAAAACATTCAGGATTTTTTAGAACAGTTTCCTCCATTGAAACTACAGTTAGCCTTTATTAGAGCTGGTGGAAAATGGAAAGATTTGGCATTCAGGAAAAATATCTTTTCTTCCTCCTTTTCAGTTTGCTAGGATACAGGAATTTAGCTCATAGGACTGATGTCACATGGTAAGGTGAATAAACAGATCTTGTTTAGTACCCACTACTACAGGTATAAATATATGATTTGTATTTAAAAATTCTCATTCCATGTGCTCATTCATTTTGCAAACAAATCATCAATGCTAAACAACAACAACAACAACAAAATAGTGCCTCTAAACCATACAGGCACTCCTAGAATTTTAACTTTTCCATGGCAGAGTCTTCCTAGGAAATATTTTCTGTACAAGGCAACCCTAATTTAAGAATTTAATTTTGTCAATCAACATTTTAAATTAACAGTGGGAAAGGTGGTTTGAGGAGAGGTAGTCTATCTGCCAAGAGAACTGGTGCTAGAATACCTGTGTAGCACCATATCTGAGTAAAGGGAAACAAACTATCAAAGAAACAGGCTGATATCTTGGAACAAAGTAAAAAAGGGGGAAAGGGAGGATTTATCTGTTATTTTACAAACAAATTACAGATGTTTTAACTCAACACATACAATTGCACTCAACATATTTATACTGAGTAACAGAAAGGAAGATATGGCAAAGCCTGAAAATCATAGAATCATAGAATCTTTAGGTTGGAAAAGACCTTAAGATCATCGAGTCCAACCATCAACCATGGCCACTAAACCATGTCCTGGAGTGCCTTGTCTACACACTTTTTGAATACCTCCAGGGATGGTGACTCAACCACTTCCCTGGGCAGCCTGTTCCAATGTCTGACAACCCTTTCAGTAAAGAAATTTTTCCTAATATCCAATCTAAACCTCCCCTGGTGCAACTTGAGGCCATTTCCTCTCGTCCTATCACCAGTCACTTAATAGAAGAGACCAGCACCCACCTCACTACAACCTCCTTCCAGGTAGTTGTAGAGAGCTATAAGGTCTCCCCTCAGCCTCCTCTTTTCTAGACTGAACAACCCCAGATCCCTCAGCCGCTCCTCATAAGACTTGTGCTCCAGGCCCCTCACCAACTTGGTTGCCCTTCTCTGGGCGCACTCCAGCACCTCAATGTCTTTCCTGTAGTGAGGGGCAAGATGCTGAATAATATTCTGGATGATTCATTCATTGACATCTCATTCATTGTCAATAATAAAAAATGAAATTCTGTAGCAGCACCAGCCTATAAAACTTTAAGTCCTCCACAATTCAATTCACTGGGGTTGAAGAGACACGCTGTGATTTGGCCAAGCTTTGATTATTATTGTTGTACCAATTCTGAACTGGTTTTCAGGATCCCCAAATTCAAGGAGAAACATTATGTAAGTTTACCCGTGAACTCGAAGCTATTTTTGCTTACAACTTCTGGCAATTCCAAGATCAGTTCTGCATCATGTACACTGCAACTCTTCCCACCTTGCTGTAGATCACTTGCTGAGAGTTTGTGGTAACATATACAGTATATACATTGGTTCTTTTATCATTAAAGTCTCTATAATTAAGTTATTAAGTCTTTTCAAAGGAAGATGAAGACACACTTGTTTTATACCTCATTTACTGTACTAGCAAATGTACCTAACATAATTACTACAATTTGTTCCATAATTTGTCAGGAATTTTTTTCTTTTTCTTTTTTAAAGAAAATCCATTTATTTGTTCATTTGAACTAGTACCTCTTTGGATGTATTTAGCAAATTGAATTTCAGAAGCTGAGAGAAACTCCTGGGGGGGGGGGGGGGGGGGAACCCACTCCTTGATTTGAGATCAGTTGTTATGTAATTCTAGGTAATTTTGAACAACACATTAAGATCAGAGATATGAAACAATTTTTTATATTAAACACACCAGATATCATAATATATACCTTTCATGCTCTATCTTATTTATGATCACTCTTTTGAAACACTCCATAAATATTAGAGCATGACTCTTCAGATATTCTCCAAGATAGATAGATATGGGTCCATTATTGTACAGATAAGAAAGTCGAGTTAGATGTGGTTTACAAACAAGACTTTCTCATCAGAAGTTCTGTGACAGAACATGAAGAACTTAAAACTACTGAACTATAGCTGCTTAGCTGTAAAAGTGTTCATCTGTCTGCTTTTGTTCTGAACAGTCATTCTAAATACTGCATTTGGCTATGCATTTTTGTATGCCAGAATCTACTGAACAAACTCTACCAGGTTTCCATAGATGAAGGAGATTGAGATGAAGCAACTTCTCACACACAATTTTGTCACTTTGATTACATTTACAGGCCCTTCAGTCACTCCAAAACGCCACCAGTCTTCTACTACAGCTTTCAAGCTGTGACAGTTTAGATAAGTGAAATGTTAAATAGCTCATTATAAGTCCACTTCTGCACCATAGACATTGATAGCAGCATTGCCATAGACTTCAATGGGAGCTGGATTACGGTTTGAAACACATCACGTATACATTCACCAGAAAAATTTAAAATTCAGAGACTTTCAGAACTTCAAATCAGTTTATACTGAACCAGCCTTACTATAAATCAGGAAAAGGTGGCAGGCCAGTTTTGTAGAATACTACAAAAAAACTATTGAAATGCAGCTTTTCTCGTTATGCCATTTTCATCCAAATCTCTTGTTACGACTTACGTGACAAGCAATCATCAGGGAGTGAAAAGCCATTTCCAACAAACATAACATAATAGAATAAAAAAAGCAGGGGACAAACAACTTTCAAAATTGTCTTCTGAGACAGGCAAAATATTTATCTGCTAGAAACTGATCCTACTACGAAGTAACAGCCCGAATGCACATAATTTAAGGTTCCAGCTTATAAGAAATCACACAGGCAAAGAGCTTTGGTAATTTAGTGTACAAGATAATAGTCCTGTGTAGCTGGAATAATGCATATTCCAAGTGGCTATGCATTTCATTCTCTCTTACATGAAACCAAAGAGGCAAAGCGTAACCAGCTTCCCAAATTCTGTATTTTACAGACTGTTACTGTTGTCCCAGCAACAAGAAACTGCTAATAAATCTCCCTGTGATAAAGAATTAAATACCAGTAACACTGAATATCTATAAAAATATTCAGAGATGAGACTACCTTCTATCTTAATTCACTGTCTGTGACAAATATATCAATCTACCCACTCAGCATGGTGTCTCTTCTGCAGGGAGGGAAAGTCCAAAGCTTTAGCAACCTTCCCACAAGTCTTGCTGACATCATTTTTGGGATTCATTACATTGAAAGCCCCTTTAAAATGGTAGGAATAAAATACCACACCAACGAAGTGGGAATATAGTTCCTTTCCGCAGCATTCCCATAGCAGCGTGGATGCAACACAACCCGGCAGATAATTCCTCAGTGACCCAGGTATAGAGGAAAGTTGGCTCTCTTCCTTGAAAATCCTGTCCTGAACAGAAAGGAGAAAGGTACTCAGGAAATTCCCTGCAGAGAATTACATGAGCAAGGCTTAGAGGTCTGACTTTTAACGCTTTTCCTAAAAATGCAGGAGTGAAGACATGGACATTATAAATGCATGCATTTTTTCCATACGGAGAGGTTTGTGTTTTAAACTTCTTCCCTCTGTTGCTACAGATCTCTTGTGTTGACAGAGGTGTCATGGTAGAAAAGGCTACCACTTTCTAGATGACTGTCTCTTACCCTTTATTACTGTAACTTAGTAAAATTTTGCACATGCTACAGGGTATTTGCAAGGTCAGGAATTAGTATTTTGGGACTACATATTTCTTCCTTTTTTGATTGTTCACTTTTTTGTATCCATCAAGTTTTATTCACTTTTCTAGGTAAGACATTCAGGAGGGTAGCTTTACTACATTCAGCAGACTATCTCCATTTAACACTCCCCTGGTGATAGCTAGAGCTGAGGTACCATATCATCTACAATTCTTTCTAGATGACAAAAAATGAGCTACCTCAAAATAACATGCAAAAAGTGCTGAAAATTGCAGCCACACCTTAACGTCAGTTTGAGAAACAGCACAATATTTTTAAGAAACTGCGTGTCAGCTGAGGTCTTAATGTCATCTTTTGCTCTACTTAGGAATATTCTCATTTAGAGCTCATTTGTTCAAACACACATAATGGAGGGTTCTTTCAGTGATACATGACAGTGATTAAATGGTCACATTAAACGTAGGTTTTCTTTTAAAAAGTACAGCCTTAATGAATTAAACGTCAGCTATTTCTTTACAATTATATTTTTGTAAGCCCCATATTAATAATGCAGCACTCCACTCACTGTACAGAGTAGATCTTATGTAGATCATATAAAATAGCATAGAAAACTCGTGTACATTGTTGGCATCAGCAGCCATTGAATCAGCATCAAGTCTTCATATGAGCCTCTGAATCTAACATTGCAGTTGTACAGGAACAGTACCAAAGGTCCCACAGATGTTTGCAAATTACATCCAGTATATCTTCTCAGATAGCACTGTACTTGCCCATGTCACCTTGATTAGCTAAAAGGAATTAAGGTTGAACAATCATGACTATAACTCCAGGCCTTTTCTTTGTATTTAAGTATTACATTACTATATAGTTCAATTTTTTTTGTACAACTGTGTTTTAGCCTAGCAAAGGAAGTAGACTAAAAAAAAAAAAAGCACATTGTGCACTTAAAATTCTGATCAGTAGCCTGCAAAATGTTTCATTTCTTGAATGAAATATGGCCAAGGAACTCAGATTAACAGTACCCACCCTGTGTCAAGCCTTTAAGACCATGGGTAGTCAAGGTTTGGTTCTTGGTTTCCAGCTACTGTTTCCATGCTGCTCATGACCTTGAGCTGTGGTGTTGATAAGAACCATTCTTATGGCATTCCAGATACCAGAGCAGAAGTAGATATTAATGTTTGGATGGACAAATTAATATTCAAAGATTATTCCAAAGACAATTTGATTTCTGGGAAACTGAAAAAATCAGGTATCTTCACAATAAAGTTGATCATAATTTAAATATAGCAGACCTCCACCAAACTGCTGTTTGGTTTCAAATTTCCATTTAATTATTCAGGGTATCATTTTATGTTAGGTTTGTTCATGAAAGCTTTGCATATAACAATATTTTCAGGGGTTAGAGCCTAGAGGTGGAAGGGAATTAAACCCACACTCACAGCTGTCTGCGCTTAGGGGAAACAGAAGGTTTTACTTTATACAAATTAGTATATTCTATTTTATACAAACATTTGGCCTCCAATATGTTCTCTTTTTCAGAATATTATTAAGCACACACAGCATTTCTTATCTGAGCTACTGTTCTCAGTGACAGAAAGGCTAATTTTTTCTCAGACCAAAAGCAACACTTATGGTTTCCAAACCAAAAATCACTATTTCCTCTCAGTCAAAATAGTCCTAGAATACCAAAGCAGGTGATATTTCTTCTAAATACTAATTCATATTATCTTCAGAATATATGACTTCATTTAGAGACAGTTCCTTAAAAAAATATTTTTTAAATCCGTGAGTAGGTGTGAAATTCTGACATTTGTTTTTCAGCTCTTGCCTCGTGGAGCTAAATGGAAAGTTTATGGGTCAAGCAGCATTTGATTGGACTAGTTGTGGTTATTCTAGGATGTCAGTGAATGAAACAGCAATAGTCAGGAATAGGAATTATACCTTTTCAATTTCAAATCTTGAAAGTGATGATTGAGCATTCTTTGGAATTAACTTTAAGAAAATAACTAAAATAGCCATCAAATGAAAACATACAGGAAAACTGACTGTAGGTATTCAATGGAAGATACCACCATCCTCAACACTAACCTAGCATCAGATATAATTTATCTTTCATTCACAGGTTTAAAATTGAAATCTAAACCCTCAAATGCAACATGTTCTAGTAGCAATATATAGTCATGCTTCACGTCCCTGTGACGTTTCAGAATGGCAGGGCATGGAAATGCTCAGACTTCGATGTAATCTGTTTTCACCACATAATGTTATCGCCCTCTGGTGACTAGCCAATATTTCAAGAGCATGGGGTTTCATGCTGCAATAAATCCAAGGGCCAAATCTAGACTATAAGTGGACAGCGGAAGTTGATGAGCTCAATCTGCAACAGATCTAGTGTCACTGCTTTTAAGTCATTCTGTAAAGATTGTGTGCTTACAACGCACAAAAGAAGAAAAAATACTTTAAAAAGTACAAACCCAATAGACAAGCCCTTTGTGCTAGTAAATGGGGGACTTGAAACAACTCTGGCCCCTCTACTTGCAGATACCCTCAAAAAAGAGCACGGGGCCAATCCTACTCTAAAACCACTCATGGGGGTTAACCCATATGCTAAATTCACTCTAGAATCTTATTAATATTGAAGTCATCATGCCTCTATTCCTTTACTTCTAGTCACACAGGTTAAGTAATGTAAAAAGTTAACTTGTAAGACACAGACTAAATCTGGGAATAACCCAATTTCCACAACAATATCTAAACTTTTAAAGGTGATACTGCAGGCAGCATAAGCCTCACTGTAGCTCTAAAATTCGGCCTCTTGTGTGAGCTTCAAAAAATGCAGCAGAATGTCCTCAGCTGATTTGAGGCAGAATAAGAAGTCCTGGGACAACCCATGGAATTGATGACTATGAATTTTACTCTCCCAAGACCGGTGATATTCCAAGGAGACAAAAAGATGCAACTGCAATTGTTTCCATTAGGTTTGTCAGAACAGATGTGCATTAACTCACACTTCTCCTTGTTACTGCAAACTGTGAAAGCAGGCTCTGTGAGCACCTGGGGGTTTTCATATCACTATCATTTTCCACAAGTGAACTTGGCTCTGTCCAGAAATGCCAACCTGCAGCACTGTGCCTCCTTGCATTCTTCTGCAGACTTCTTTTACGTCCTTTCACCCCACTGCTGGTTTTTCATTGCTGCTGCTTTTTCTCTGTCTTTATGTGAATGTGATCACTGCTACTTTGATGCTTAGGGTCTTGCATTAATCAGTGTAAAATATGAACACAATAAACAAAGAGATTCTAGAAAAACAAAACTGTTCCAGAAAAAGGCTCTATACCCCCGTTGCATACACAACAGCTCTTCTACCTGCCAAGAAGTTGGTTACTACATATGAGAAAGACCTTTAATTCCAGATACCTTCCATTATATCCTAACGCTACCATCCTACATATGTAAGGAACATATTCGTTACTTTTTACAGGGGGGGTAATGTGTCATTGCCAAATATGAAACAAAAGCCACTGTAAAGTTCAGAAAAAATAGGAAAAGCTTGTGAGAAATGAGATGTCATCACTTTCCATAGTTTACTCTCAACCCTGCTTAAGACAAGGAAACTGGCCTGGATTCCTTGAGAAATCTGGGAAAGAGAAGCTTTATGAAGTTCTTTCCATATCTGCCAACTTTTATATGAGCTTTTATATTAAGTGAGCTGGAATCACTTCCTTAAAACAACAATTTAACAGCTCAGACAAGAGCACTAGGAAAGCAAGGAGTGGAAGAAGTACAGCTTCAAAAGAAATAACATGACGTATGTACTTTTTTTCATTTATCCTGGAACTGTAAGGAAATGGCCAATGTTAGAGTCCCTCGTGAGACATGGTAGGTTTGCTGTTTAAATAAAACAGAAAATTACAGTTCTAATGTTTTCTGAAATATCTTCTATATATTCAAAGGCTTAATTTTATTTTACTTTTTTGTGACAGAAATATTCAGCGATAAGCCTCAGACATTATTTTTAAGGCCTGTCAAACAATTTGGTTGCTCTTGTAAAAGAAACATGCACTATTTCAGAGCCCAGAGTTTTACTGGCTATATCTCAGCTCCAGTGCTGGAGCACATACCCTGACCACAGCCCAGCTACATACCAGGATAAGAATGTGTACTTTAGTTTCCTACAGCAGAAAATCCAGACATGCGGAAAAGCAGTAAGTTTCTGTGCACCTCCCTGCAGTCTTCCTTTTCCAGGTTCGTCATGGAATGAGGACTGAGCATTACTATGCCGACTGTACCCATCCTTGCGTGTAGACACAGCCATTTTCTACATACTGCCTAAAGCAAAGTCAGAGAAACCAACAGTCTAGTACAAACTACATTTAGAACAATTCAAAACTGAATCAGCAATTGATGCAACATAAGTTGATTAATGACATGTATGTAGCAGAGATTTAAACTTCTGCCTCAATTATAGGCAAAAGTTCAAAAATCGGTTACATTAGAGAATGGACATTTTGAAATACTGCAGAAGACATCTGGCCTTGAAATGTTGACTATGTTTTGCTTATATAGCTTCTGGTTTAAAGTCTCATTTTGAAATTAGTTTAGTTCAACCAACACTTTTGGTAAAGCAACTTGACACAATATCTTTTTTCTTATAGATGCTCAGGCAGCATACTTCACTGGAAGGATGAAAGTATATTACTAAGTATTACACCTTCTAAAACAAATCCCTTTTAGGAAGTACTAATGCCATTTCATAACAACAGACAAAAATAAATGAATTTTAGGTTTATATTTTTGTGTGTGTGTGTGTGTGTGAATATGCATAGACAGACATAAAAAAACCCGAGTAAGTTAAAAGGCAAGTGTTAAGGCACTTTGTTACATTCAAATGTCAGTTTACCACTTTCAAGGTCAAAGATTTTTCATGTATCATTTTCAAATAATCTCTAAGGACTTGAGAATTTTGCACAGCCTTGGTTGTATTTGAAGTACTCTATGTATTAAAGCTGCAGTTAACTCTAAAGTGCGCCAATGCCAGCACAGAACATTCAGTTTAAGGTTCAATTTGGATGATTTTCAAATTTTCACAACAGCAAAATTCTGAAGCTGGTTAAGCTGTTACAGCCATTTTAAAAGGATGCACGTTCACTAATTTACTCTGATGTCGATGGAAGTTGATTCAGGCACCTTACGCTTGAAAAGATGAGGCACTCCAAATGTCCAGAATCATCCCATTACGACAAGCCCATGAAGTCAAAACAATTAATAAAATAGTTGTTTTGGGGTTTTTTTCCCCCTGCCAAATGTGAAGATTAGTCTTCTTTGACTATATCTAATAGAGCATATACCATTTGGCATATTGCTATAAATGGCAATGAGCCACGTCTCTAGAGATTCATTCTTTCCAAAGTCCCCAAAATATATTCAAAGCTTGACAGATAAGATGACTATGATAATAAACAATTTATCAAATTGAAATGCAGTCACCTCTGGGGTGAACTGCAATATTAGTATTTTCCTCCTGTGAATGCATCATTGTACTCCTTAGAGACTAGCATTATCTGATTGGAACTTGGCTATAAAATCGCTTCAAGATCCCTTTCAGCAGCTGGAAGAATTTCTCCTGATTTATCATGGCTAAAACCAAAGGTATAAACGTTGCTTTGAGTCTCAGTGTCTGCACTGGAGATAGTAGAGATATTCAGCATAGCATGATACAGCACTAAGAATGTAACTTGGTGTCTGGAAGACAAGGTCCTATCAGTCAATTACAGTGCTAACACCGAGAAAGCTGCTGACCAATGTCATTAGATCTCATGAAAGCTTTTTTTAACCTGGTTAGATGAACTTCTAAATTACATTGTCTCCTCTTCAAAATGAGATGATGATCTCTTGCTTTAAAGACTCCAGCCAGGTTTTCCTTTGCTGCCTTTTTTTTTTTTTAATAAAGTTATGCCCATTGCATGCAGTTTTTTTACCTTCTTATGAGGTTTAAAAGAAGTTCTGCAGGGAACTGGGAACAGAAGTTTCATTGATCAATTTCTTACTATTTAAAAAAATACAATATTCTATTTCTTCTAGGGGTATTTCACAGTATAAAGCATTACTTCAAGCATATTACTTTACAAAAAGAGATGTACCTCACCACATACAAGGCCTGATAGCCAAAGGGACTTTACATTACGGATAAAAAAGTAAAGTAAATCTTGACAATAAATTCTTTTCCTTCACAAAAAAAAAAAAATCTTAACTTTTTGAAGCACTATTATTAGAAGAGATATGTCACCCTCTGCTTATTTTAAGTACTCTATTTGCTAAGAAACTGGAATATTGATTACACCATGTTGTACTGTTAAAGAAATGTATGCAAGAGCAATAAATGGTTCATTAATTCCCAAAAACCCAAACTGACCATTCCCTCTTTAACCAAGGAAACTAATATGATAACAAGTCACTGTTTCTTCTAAAGAATATGTCAGCAGGAAGAAATGGTTTTAATTCTGTTTGCATTTCTTTTGTTTAGAAACAGAAATTGAAAATAATCCAATAATATTTAAGTCTAGATTATTCTCTAAGACCTAAATGCAGTAGAACGTCAAAGCCAGCAACATTTCGCTGAAACAATTGTGCACTTTGCTTATTGTAACTTACGACCACTCACACCTGCACTGACACTCAAACATGGGAGAACAAGTTATGTGGAGAACGTCATTGCTTTCTACCAGTAGACATCTCCTGCAACATCCCTTTTGCCCCAGGAGTCCTGTTAATAACTCAAGTTTTAAAATAATTCAAATATAAGATTGAGAATTAGACAGACCTTTTTTTATCACCTTGCTACTATCAGCTACAGTCTGTTGAAAAGCAAAATTACTAGCATAATGCAATGAAACCATTTAACAGATGTGCCTCCGAGGCATGATCAGGGTTAGTGCTAGATGCTGTACAGCATGACTAAAATTATATGCTCCTTCCCTTAAAGGGCACAAGTCTTCACTTCCTTTATCTCCACTAACAAAATTTTGCTATGAGTTACTAATAACCATATGCAATTAATTATGCTCTTGCTATACCCAAAACACTAACTGGTATTTTGCATATTTTAATGCTTTCTACGTATTGCAATTTTCCACAAGCTAATACGTCAATGCAAGCAAAATACACTGAACATACTGACACATCCCTGCATGTCAGGTAATAAGTAAAATAAAAAATCCAACTCATCTCTCTCCTCAGATGTGCTATTCACTGCTTGAAACTAAGTAAATGCCAAGTTCAGGTCTAGATCTTATCTGGATCAGATTCATTTGATCTAAAAATAAAACTCTGTTTCCTGAAAGCATTCCAACTAGTGCAGGCATTCCCTCAAGCCCATAAAATTAGAATAATACCAGCATCAGAGAGATTAAAATATGAACATAGAAATGGAACATTGAAAGGATTCGGGTTGTTTGGGTTCAGGTTATAAATTCCACAAATGTAATTCCAACTGCTTACTTTACAGCAATATTACTGTAATGGATATCCCTCCTTAGAAGTAGAGTCAGTTTTCATTCAGCTTTAGTGGGAACATTAATGCTGTAATTTCTTACCACTTTGCAGCTTTGAAAGATGACAGAAATGAAATACAATTATTTTAGTTGCTGTTGGAATACAAGCTTTCGTTTATATGCATTTTAAAAACTCCAGTCTGATATATCCAGGAGAAGTTTCTTCTCAACTCGTTTTATACTGCCAAGGCTAACCACACACTTCCCAGTGACGGCTTTTTTTTGTGTGTGTGCAATAGATATGGTCTACGTACTCCGGTGAAGAAGCGACCCACTAAAGTCTCAGATTGCCCCTCCTCCATATAAACTCTGAATTTCCCATTTCAGTCCCATTCTCTTCTTGTCCATTCTAACATTAGGAGTCAACCTATGGCAGGGAGGAAGAGCTGTTTGGTGGTGAAAGCGTTTGCCTCAGGCACTATGGATGCAGGTTCCCTTCCCGTCCAACAGCTTCCTTTGTTCCCTGGGGTGAATTCCCTCCTACTTCATCTGCAAAAGCATAACACTAGCATTTCCCATGTGTAAGGAGACTGTAACATGTAGATTTAAGATACTGGGAAGTGCACAGACAACCCAGCCAAATAAAATTGACCAGGCTATACCATAATACCCTACCTGAGGGACTGTACGATCCCACCTCTTCCAGAAACGCTGTCTGCAGAGGTCCAGGTATCTGCTGCAGTGTTCTCTCACAGTGTTTTTCAACCTTTATACTATGTAATTTGCACAGGTGATAGGTGCTAAAATGCCAGTTGCGTAGGATTGCAGCCTGGCAACAAGCTCTATTTTATGAAATAAACAAACATCAAGGATTTCCAACCTTTTCATCTTAAATCATTATCTGAACCAACAGCATTTGAACAAAGCACAAGAAAAGTTGGATTTGTGCTGATGGAAACAAAAAAATTATGAAGTCCACTCATACTGTAGCCCATTGGTGCTGGGATGATATCAATAACCATGACTGTCAAATATTTTTCCTGCTTTAGGCTTCTTCTGGCAAGCCACAGTTGTAATAGCTGCTCAAACCAGAAGCAAAAAAAAGCATATCTCCACATATTATTAGCACAATGGTCCATTTCACTGTAATGTACCAAGGATTACACATGAAACACTTTATGGCATTAATTTGATCCAAAAATAAAACCACCCAGTCAAAAAATATTGGTATTTAATTTTTTTTTTTTTTTTTTTAATTACAACACTATGTTTAGCAGCCCAGCCTTCTGGTAGTTGCTTTGCACAGCAGCTGAACAGAGCCTAGATTTGAGAGCTATAGGAGTAATCCTACCCATCTCTTGCAAGGCAACAATAATTTTCAAGTGACAGTATCTTCCTTTGATATAGTGAGGAAGGAAGTATACATAGGCTCTTTACCATATGAGACAGGAAAAGTCAGCTCCAGAACTTAAAATCTTTTCCACACTTAGCTCCTGTTTCTCTGGGTAGGATGCTATTTTTTCCCCTACTGGTAAGGAGCTGCACTTCATGTGATGAAAAAAGCATTCTTGATAAAGGTCATTCTCTGTATATTGTCTATAGTTTCCTTTCTAAATTTCCCTACTGTTTTAATCTTACCATACTTGGTAGGAAACGATTCAGTGACACACACCCCAAGCAGAAAGATAATCATTTAAGGGTCTGCTGTGTCAATATCTATTATGTCAAAAAAATGACCAGTTTTCCTGTTCTATTTCCACACATTTTGCTGCTTTCCATCATTCACTTCCCAGGTTACTCATTAGCAGTTTTATCTGGTGTTCTTTTGACATCCTATCGCAGTTTGCTCTTTAGCTTCTCATTAGCTACTTTTTAAAACACAGGTGACAACCACTAGAAACCGTCACCATCCCAATTGCCTTTGCCCTCTTCTTACTAGAGTTGTTCCCATTTTAATAGCATCTTTAGAAAGTGATAAGTACTAGTTGAAGTGTAGATGTATTTGTACACAAACAATGCAATTTCAAGGTGGGGAGGAGGGGAAATAGGAGAACATCTGCTCAGTCACCAAGGATCTGCATAAATCAATCTGCCATAAATACACACCTCTTTTCCTGAAGGAATTGTACGAACCAAACATCATCTATGCACATGTCAAACACCAAATCTGTTTGTGCCTCCTCTGGAAGGATATGAAAAGCTTTCCATGTGAGCATTACAATGAATAAAGGGAGTAAACCAGCAGAGCACAGGGTCTAGAAGTTGTTTTTCTGAACCAGGACTTTCACCATTCCTTTTAGTGTCAAAGCTGATCAAAGAGAAAAGCCAAGTAGGAACAAGGCAGCACAGGCCTCCCTGCCCTGAACTGAGGTGAATACAGAGATGCCAATGCCCACACTTTGCTTCAGCAAGATGGAAGAGATGGAATAGGTACTGCCTTCTTCGCTGCTTCTCCAGTTACTAGTGCCCAGTCTGAAAAGCTGGGAATACCTCCTCCAATACCCATTGTGTCATTCATTTACCAAGGTATTGCTGTGTTGCCTTACAAGAGTTAACAAATTGGCAGGAGGAAAAAAAAAAATTAGAAAAAAAATAAAACCAACAACACACACACAAAAAAACCCAGAAAACACATAGAGGTTTGGGGTTTTTTGTTTTAATGGAGTGATGAGGTTTTCTCCGGCAATGGAAAGATAACATGGTCACATTAACGTTATCTTTGTAACCTCTCGGTTCAGCTGCTGTGAGATAGCCCTCCTTGTTTAACAGGCAGAAGGACAAGGGTGGCAACTCATTTATGAATTTTGTACAGGGCTGATGAATGTGCAAAAAACTTCCACTTTATGAACATATGTATATTCTTATCAGGTAACTTTAATTGTTCTATTTTCCATGTTCCCTTCTCTTTTCCACTTATGCCCTCTGCTCATTGCCACACAGGACCTCCATCAATGCAGTTTCTGCAGTTCCATTCTGTTTCTCCCCTCCTCTTACTGCTGAATAGAATCATGCTGTTATCTTAATTCTGACTTTTTAATTCACCAACTCACTGTCTTTTACCCTCCACTGCCTTTCTCAATTTTATTTCAAAGCTATTCTATTAAGATTACATTTAATTTCTATTGATTTCCTGGTTTTGTTTGATCTGTGGAGTTTATCAGCTCCAATTTCCCCCCTGCCCCTCCTATTTCTGCAACCACATTATGTAGATCGCCATCAACTTGTCCATCTTCTACCCAAACAATTTCTGACAAAGCTAACATTATATATATTTTTTTACAGGCTTATTATATGCCCATCTCATTCCTTTGAAATGCTGACTAATGGTTGCTTCTCCAGTTTCCCCTCTTTTGGCTTAAGACAGCTGAACATCTGCAGCAGAGCAAGTCTGAGTATTTTAAGGAAGTCTTCAGCAGTACCCAATTTTGTGTCAGTAAGTGTATTCATTATCTGAGAATTATCTGCATAGTTTGGTTCTGATTTTTTTTTTTCTTTAATTTGGACAAGTTTATAATTTAGGTTTCATTTACCAAAGTTGTTCTAACCTACTTCCACACTAGCTGCACCATTCTAGCCCTTTTATTTTGGGGCAGTTGAAGTCTAATATCCTGAAGGTATTTTTCTATACCTTCTATAGAGGTCTTCCTATTAATGTGGCAGCATCAAAAGGCAAATAAACAGCATGACTTTATCACGCCAACACCTTACAGGCAAAATAGGAGACAATCCTAGCCCTGCAATCCTAGCCATTACTCTCTGGATAGACAAGAGCAGGACAGCGAGGTGAAGAATGGCAAAGAAGATGATGGCAAAGAAGAAGATGAACAGTTCATTTGGGACAGAGAGAGTGGATCAGCAGACTGTTCAGAATGGAAAACATAGAAAGAAAGCTCAAGCAGTTTTGCCCTGGCTTATAAGCAGAAGCAGATTAGAGCAGGAAAAACAGTTGTATGAGAATCTTTTGTTGTCACAGGTGATTTCCCACTGCTCAGTTGAAGGTACAGTGATAAATAACACCAGCTGTAACTGGATATGTCTCCCTCACCAGATCACACTGAAAGCAGGGAGAATAAAGTAGGAAAAGTCAGATGTGGTTGCTCTGGCTTTGCATCAATATTGGCCTCTGTCAGAGGCAGGGTATCAGCGTAGCTGGATCTCTGGGTTTTGCTTTATCTCATGAAGAAAGTAGTTCAGAAGGCATATGTCCCCAATATCTCATTTTCTTGTTTTTCCTTCTTTTACCCCTCCTTCCTAAAGCAGGAAATAGCAAAGGCAGGGATCCATGCTGTCTTTGAGATTCCCCAAAAAATAAATTTGACAAGAAAGGTTGTTTGAAAAGATAAGCTGATCTAGAAAGAGGATTCTTCTGGAAGTTCAGCTCCAGGTAAAAGAGTATGAAACCTTCTGGTAAAACACTAATCTGACATCCAACAAATTAAATAGGTAAAAAATAGTTTGTCATTGTCTTCTGGTGAGGATATGCTTATTTCCCCACCACCACTATGACTTCACAGGGTGAAATGAAACCACTGTGTGATGTTTTGCCTTGAATATGTTGCTTTCTATCACTGATCTTTAAAATTGTGTTCAGAAATGAAAGAAAATTCATTATTTCCCTTACAGAAAGGGACTATCTCCTTTCAATAACTTCGAAATATTTTTGGAATCCAAGCTTACATCCTAGTGCTAACATTTACCATATGCTAAATAAATAAGATCATACTAAGTTTAAGAATTTTGTATGTTCTTTGAAGCATTAAAGTTAGTGGTGTATATCAGAAAGACTGAAATATCTAACCGGATCCTTTACATTAAACTGGATGTTTGTATTTTATAAGGTATACATAGAGAAAAGGATGACATTGTTCATTACTGCATCTGTGAAAAAAAAAATATCAAGTGTTATTAAAGATAACAAAAAGCTGTTTTCTCAAAGTAGTATCCTCTAGGTGTCCCTAAAGAACTCATTCACAATACCCTTCCAGATACACATATACAAATGTACGTAACTGGTGAATTACAGAAGCAGTCTGACAATACCCAGCATGCTGGAGACAGGTTGTCAGGTCTACCAAATCACCAGTTTGACCCACTATGACAAGGATCTTTCTCCCCTATACCTAAACAACTTCAAAATTACATTCATCCTTCCTGACCTTTCTTGTTCGAACCTAGAAGCTAAGTTTTTCTTTATGTTCTGGTGACAAGTGTTTTCCAAGTGCTCTGAAAAAAATATTAAAGTTTTCAGTAAGCAAAATTATTTTAACTTGAATTAGAAAACATTTTCGTACTATTTCCAGTTTGTAGAAGGAATATACAGCCTTGAATATAATCTTTAAAATTTTGCATTTCTGGTGAGAGATAATATTGAAAAAAATTAGTTCAATCATTACAATAGAATTTCTTTCTTACAAAAAAAAAATCAAGCAGTTACTCATTTTTCCTTTGAGTTCATCTGTCCAGGTCTAACATGAACGTATTTCCTATCTGCAGGACTTGTTCAAATTTTGAAAAGGTGTCAGCATTCTGGAATAAAAACACCACTAAAACATTATTATGGTCATGGAAGCCGTCAACTATAAATCTCCACCTAAAATTATCTTTTGAAGTTACATCGGAGTTCAGTTACAGTCAACTTATGGGAAAAGTACCTCTGTCAAGAGAGTTTGGGAAAATATTGACTAAGTATTTGTAAGTAATAGAATAGTTCTGAAGTGTGCAATTACTCTATGTTTTAGCATTTTTGTAAATTTAAATAGAATAAGCATTTAGGAAGTAGGATTTCTGTTCTTCGTTACCTGAATCAACCAATTTACGATATAAGAGCTTCCAAGTCTTACTATATTTGAAGACATGAAGTATGTTTAAATCATACATTACAGAAGCATAATTTGTTTCTTAGGACAACTCCAGAGGACTTACTCACTCAAGCAGAAACTCTGATTTTTTTTTTTCTCCTCTACTCTTCAGATTACATATGCTCTACCCTTCTTGGTCAGAAAACACTATAGCTGGATCTCTCAGACACAGGCTGCTCAGGCTTGAAAGTCATAACCTACTCATTTGCTCTTGAATACTTCAGGAAGTTCAGGAAGAACGAGCACCCTTCACACTTGCTGGGTTTTCTTAGGGACCACACAACAGTTAAAGCAAGCAACACGAAGACTTTTTTTTTTTTTAATAAGTAATAAAACAGTCTCACTTCTATTGCAGAGATCAATGAAAAAATAAAAATAAGTAATAAAACAAAAAGCTATCTGAGAAGTCCTGCCAACATTTCATCGTCATTCAGATTTCTTTAGGTTTCTACAAACACAAAGTCCTTTTCTTGTGTACTTCTTTCACCTTGTCTTCTCTCACTTCTAAAATTACTGATAAAAAGAAAAAAATCCTCACTTGTTCACTCCAAATCTTGGCCCCATGAGTGAAAGAAAATGTTATTTACAAAGACATATTGCAGCAGACATCATTGTTTTCTGTTCAATTCACTGATGCTACTGATGCTGTATCACATACTGAGTTACATCACAGTATCATTTGTAGTGAATAAGTTTCAGAAACAGTAATATTACTATAAAACTATCAAAAGTAGCATCTATGTCCCTTTTCCTTGCCTGCTAAATTAACTATGTATTGTTATTCAAGCTGCTAAAAAACCATAAGCATTAAAGAAATGCTAAGTGTCGCTGTGACCGTGACAGTCATGAAGCATTAGCCACTAAACATTACACTGTAGAAATATTTTCCATTTCCTGAATTTTAGCCAAAGCAATCTACCATTTAGTTGTCCATTTGAAACAGTCTCTCTCAGTGGCAGGGCAGGGAAGCAGACAACTACAAACCACACCTCTCAAGCACAGAGCCTTCAGGAACAACTGCCAAATTAGAATATATGAATGGAAATTGATGGAGCAGCACTGAGCGAGGTCTGATCTGATTCTACAGATATTTTCTAAAACTCTGAAAGCTGACATCTGAAGAACAGTACATAAAAAAGCAAAGTCATCAAATGGAATTTTATAAGTCATACTCCAGAAAATCCCTACACTACTATCATCTCTTATCCCTAGCTAGATGTTCAGGCATGACCCTTTCAGCTTTGAAAGGAAGATCAGACTATAGCTTTTGTACCTAGACAGGTTTATTGGATGATTAATGTAAGATCTGTGCATCCAACACCATCATTACGCTAATGATTGCCCTAATGGTAAGCAAGTTTTTAGGTCAGATGGTCAGTCTGCCCATGGGGAAACTGGATTCATGGTTACTTTCTTCTGTGCTCCTTCTAGATGCCATGCAGACCAGTCTCACAGTAGAAAAAAAATGTTCTACACCTGTCAATAAGTGCATTTCAAAGTGGGGCATGTTTCCATTTTAAACACCCTCTTGTGCTGTCTGAGTCTGTACTGTTACCCGTCTAAGGGTGATACTCTGTACCATGTCCCAAATAATCACCCTTTTGGTGGAGAAAAAAGGGGGGGGCATGTCTCAAAACCTTTTTCAAGGTGTACTGCAGGGAAGCTATCTGCATCCTCCGTTTCAAACGACTTCCACAGACTGACAGAAACTCCAGAAAGAGAGGCTTTCAAGTAGAGCAAGCTCAACAGAGACTGCACAAATAAGCTACTTGATGGCAAACACTTAAAAAACCATCTTACTTAAGGTTGGCCATAAGTGGGGAACTACTAATTGTGTGTATCAAGATCTTCTGGCATACTGTCAATGAAGAGCTTAGGAGCAGTTCAGGATGCCCTTGTCTGTGGAGAAGTCTCCAACAGCATACATAGGGTGACTAGAAGAACTTAAACAGCCCAGATGATACCCTGCTTCAGGTTCTAAATCTATTCTTTATTCACCAATCACATCTAAAGAGCTGTTAGAAGTCCACTAGTGCCCACCATAAATCAAAACTAGAAGCTGTATCTGAATTCCTCTGACATCCAGTTGAACTGGAAACATTCAAGCCCACTGTTGGGCTCCACTCACAGGCAACTATTAACTGTTCTCTGATATCAGACCAACTTACATTTATAACTTGTTTAGGATCACTGACAACTGGGCATTTCTTTGCATTCATATTTACTTGATATAAATAGCCCACGACCGTGCTACCAATCGCCTCATGTCTGTGCCTAGAGATGACTGAAGAAAAGCCACACATGACAAATGTATCCTACAGGTCTCTTTCCAAGGGAGCTCTCACTCAGCTGATTGCAAGGCTCTCTATTTCACTCTGCCCTCGAGACTAGAACAAAGGCTGAAATACTTTCCAGTGTGTTTGTACTTAAATGCTGTCTATTTCCAGATTCTGGTCTTTTTACTTATGTTCAACTTCGTCTGTTGATTTCACCTCCTTGCACGATACCTTGGAGTTTAATTAAGATCAATAGTAAATGATATAACATGTTGGAGTTATTTTACAGAAGGCAAGTTGAAAAAGTTTGAGCAAAATCCATAGAAATTAAAAAGCAGCTTGTTTCTTGTTTCGGTTGTCTTGTTTTGACAGTACCTCCAGCATCTGCAGGTTTAATTTCTCTTTCAAGCTAGAGGCATAAAGCAAAATGCCAAAGAAAAACATTTTGTCCAGCCTCAGCTAGTAATTTTGAGGTAATTACAGTGCTGAATGTTCAGCCTGAAGTTTTCCAGATAATTAGAGGTTTAGGTTAGCTGCCTTTCTTTAGTAAGTATTTCAATTCCAACTCATCTCTGTTAAAACAACCCCCCAAACCACGCAGAGAACAACATTCCCTAGTTGGAGTAAACAGATTTTGTCATGTAGCCTAGTACACCTATAGCTTTCCTAGAAACCTAGGTAAATAAACTGAACTAGTTACTCTGGGTTAGAGAATGGCTCTATATGATAAAGCATGGCATTTAAGTATTTCTGAGGCCATAGAAATCAGTTATTCTATTTATTTATTTTAAAATATGACACCAGGACCAGAGAGGCAGTCACAGTTCGTCTTAGCAGGTGCTTCTACATTAACAACTGGTGTGGGGCACAGAGAGAACAGCCAAGGTTAATTTTGTTGTGATGTGTTACAGTCCTAGGCTCTATCACATCACTGTGAACCAGCAGCCAGGTTTGCATCACCTCCTAGTCTCAGGTCACAGACACTAGTGCACAGAGAGAGCAGCCACTGGGAACCTGGCACCCCCTTCTACATAGAGTGCACTGAATGGGATCCCAATGCAAGATTTCAGACTTGGTTTCAAATAGAGGACCCCACTGATGCACTTGAGCACATACTGCATGAATCCAGGTATAAAGACAAGGCAACTCTGCTGCTAAAAAGACCCTTTCCGAAGCACTGAACCATTCAAGTATGCACTCATTGTGCTTGCTAGCAAGCCAATGTTTAATATCATTCCGGAGTGAAATCAATGACACAAGCAGAACTTGAACTTCTGGTCTCCATCTGATACTTTCATTTTCCATGACCTGCATATAACAAGGATCCTATGCATCTGCCATGCATACAGATATAAGTAACATTGCACATACTCAAACTTCAGCAAGGTATCAAAGCAGAAAAACAGGAAGAATATGCACAGATCAGGGTAGAACTGAGAATCACTTTTTTGTTTGTTTCATACAATACCATTCATTCAGCCAAAGTCCCTTGCTCAACCAAAATGAAGTACTCTCTTAGATTTTGAGCACTTCCAGATAAATGCTTTAAATAACACCAAAATAAACATTTTCTGCTACAAACATTTTGTGCGTTTCTTAAACCAGTGACAGAATATTTCAAATATTTCAATTATTCGGGACTTACAGGAAAGTGATCCAGCTAAACAGACGCAAACTTGCAGACTGCTTCAGATTACTTAAATGCACTCCCCCCCTTTAAAATATCTGCTAAAAATTTCACCTCGACCTGAATGAGAATAATGTCAAAAAGTGTATGGCTCACATACACCAACTATATATACACCCTTGAATAGATGGAATCAAGTCGCTAATTTTAAAAATCAAATTATATATTGTAAATAAATACAAGTATTCGCAAACTTTAATAACTGCCTTTTTAATATCTATCTTGAACACCAAGATGACCAAAAAAATATCTTAAACATTAACAATGGTAAAATCTACACTTTAGCTATGGATTAATTCTGAAGTGCTATTTATCACTTTCACATAGCACTTCGAGCAAGGAATACGGCTTAAAGGATTAAGTTTTGCCCTTTGTCAAAATACTGAACTCACTATCAAAGTATCACCACTGTGACCAGTAGAGGAGTCTAAAAAAAGGTAGCTGTGCAGCAGCTACCTAGTTCTAAGTCTCCTTTTATCAAATTAAGAGGCTCGTGCTGCACCACTGATTTAATGAATACTTTCTTCTCTTACATTAATGGCATTTTTCAACTCTGAAGAAACAATAATATATTATGGATTCACAATCAAGAAACACACTGTGACTGCAAATTCTATTTCATATAGCCCTCTGTATATAATTAAGAATTAAATTCCTTGCACTGTATTTGAGCTATAAGCAACCCTCTGAGGGTTTTTAAATGAGCTTTAATGATCGCTCCATATGAGGATTTTGATTACTAACATTATCAATAAAAACAGCTCTATAAAATATGCCAGCTCCACAGATCCATTTCTCATAATATAATGTTATTGGTATCACTGTGAAGACCTACATCATCCTATGGGCAGAAATAGGTAAGATAGTAACCATTATAAAAAGCAAACATTATATTGAAAACAAAATTGCAAGGCTCATTAGTATTTCCTGCTGATATACCACTAAGGCTGAAGTCCAGCAGCCCTTCCTTGTTTATTTTACCCCAAGAAACACATATCAAATACCACTGAACACCCAAGCAGCATTTTCATACTACTCTAGTCTGCCCACGCTCAAGGACAGCTATTCCCTTTTCACCTTCTGGCATATCCCCCACAAGAATTGTTCCCTATAGCAGTAACACCCTGTACCAGTTAGGCATCAGCATCCACAGTTCCTCACCGCTGTAGCTTCAGTAACAGTGCTCCCCCTCTCAAAAAAAAAAAAAGAAAAGAAGAAAAAAAACAAAAACCAACCACCACACAAAACAAAAACAAAAAAAACCACACACAAAACCACAAAAAAAAAACCCCAAAAAACCACAAAAACCACAAACCTTTCACAATGGCTATAACACCACCAGCTATCTGAATACTCTTGATTATTCACCATGCTAGTTTTTATAACATTGTATTGCTTTCAGTCTACTCTTTACAAAACACAACAATTTCTTTTAAGTGAAAGCTTGTGAAAATACAAAATGGATGCATGTGGGAATAGTTCATTTAATTCACAATTATATTTATACCAATTTAGCTCTAACCTTGGTCCCACTCACTTCTCCAAGAGGCAGCCAACCCAGTTCTGGGCAGAGCTGCCACCCAGAGGGCCCCAGGCAGGCTGGGGGAACAGACCAACAGGAACTTCATGAAGTTCAACAAGGGCAAATGCAAGGCCCTGCACCTGGGAAGGAAGAGCAAGACAAGCTGGACACCATTGGGCTGGGGAGTAGCTCTGTGAAGAAGTCCTTGGGGGCTGCCAAGCCTCCCAAACCTCCTGAGCATACCCAGGCGGTGGGCTTTACTGACCACCTTGGGCTTCCCCAGTCATCCCAGCCTCCGCACACACACACCCCCCCTCAGGCTTCTGAGCTCATGAGCCTAGGCATCCTGGCCTTGGCAAAGGCTGCTGCACACACTCCTCCTGCTGAACCAGCCCTTCCTCAGAGCGAGGTTTTGCAGCCACCCCAGCCCCCAAAAGCCTAATGGCTGTCCTCCCCACATTACAGATACCCATGAGCTCTGTAACTCTGTTCAAGACCGAAATCAGATTTCTGAATGAAATTCGTGCTGGGCAGAGGACCATCAGAGACCTTTATAATCCCAATTTCATCCTCAAAATAGGGTTTATGTAGACATATTTTCAACCTCTTCCTACCTCATGATGCAAGACAATGTGGCAATAGAGTTCAATAATTTTGAGTGCTGAAGTTGACTTAAGCTCCCTATGATTTCAGGATCAACTTCAACATGCTTCCGCCTTCTTTCCCTCATAAAATTTACAACAGAATTCAGTCATATGAGTAAGATTTTTCACTAGCCTGGTGCTTTGGATTTTATCATCAAGACCACTACTGGTACAATGAATCTGTTTGATATAAAACAACATTCAAGACAAGCAGAAGTATTTTTATAAAACATAAGGAAAACAGAAGTGTGCTACTTTGAATAAAGCATACTCTCATGTATTTAAGGTATTATAGAACTTGCCTACTAAAGAATAATTTACACAAAATATATTGAAGTCTTGGTTTAAAAACAATGTGCCCAATAAAATATGCAACCATATATTATAAAGAAGGCTTCTCTTCACTAGAAAAGGAGCTTGTTCCCTGAAAGCACACTGGAGGCAAAGAAGATGTCATCGCATTAATTTAAATTGTGTTCTTTACAAGTTCTGTACCTCTAAAAGATCATTTTGCTTTGTTGCAACACTTTCCTCATTAGCTTTTATACACTGGCTAGCTAACACATTAAAAATCAGAAAAAAATGTGGAGTCTTGAGTTGATTTTAAAATCAATAGAGGCCTTTGAAGTCAATGAAGATGAACACACCCAGAAAGAGCCAGCCCCATATCTTCAATTTTGCAAACAAAATTCCTAACCAATTTTACTTTCAGTCAGTGCTGGCACACTCTGGGCACTGAATGGCAGGCTGGGCAGCAAGACAGCATTATTTGAGGAACCACTGCAGCCACAGTGTCCTGCACAGCAGAGAGGCAGGACTTGGACATAGCACAGCATAGGGTGGCCAATTTTTGGAACTTGGTTATACTGAAAACCCTGAAATACATCAATATCTGAAACTCTCTCCAAAACGATACACTCTACCTCTGATTTTACAGCTCTTTATACCATCTATTCTTCTTCACAAAAAATAGGTTTGCTTCTGAGGGCACTTGCATCCAAAGAGGAGTCCAATTTTCATATAATCCAAATTGAAATGTAGCGAATACAGCACTCCCACAAAAATCAATATTCAGTCACCAGGATGTTTAGCTTTACATTGGGCTGAATGCAATATGAGCTGGGAAAAAGTGCACATCTTGCAAGTTTGCAGGAATATACATATAGGTCAGAGATTAGTTCAGAACACACTTAATGAACTTGAGCATATTTAAGAAAAGCAATATTTCTTTGAATAAACCAGTACTTCTAAGTGTTTTAGACAGTTTTAGAAAGTATTATTTAGAAGGTGATATGTTTTTAAGATTTTTCTTCACACTTTACATTATACTAAAATTAACATACACATCTTTGAACTATTTTTCCTCACTAGCAAGTGCATAAAAGCACTTTTGCTTCAACTTATTCCAAAAAAAGTTCTTCACAAAGGCATTTGAATTCCCTAATAAGTTATTTTACAGCATCTCAGATACAGAATCCAACCTCAAGGATCCAGTACAGAAAACATCTAGAGTCATAGCACTTGTTCCTTTCCTCCCCCCCAACAGTGATCTTCAATTTTCTATACCGAAACACACATAAACACCAGACTCTCTTCCTGTTTGCTCAGTAGGGTGCAGTCTCCAGTAGTAGGGAAAATGGAAGCAGAAGCTTAACTAGCATTCAAAGTGGTGACAAGATAATCTTCTGGGTAATTAAACTGATGCCAGGCTCCTCTATACTCAGAATTATTAGTATTCCCTCCAGGGGGGAAGGGTGCAACTTCAGTGAAAAATTAATGGGATTTACAAAATCCACATTACACAACATATTGTTTCCTGCAAAGTAGCTAGCAAGATGTATGCAAACTCAAAGAAAAAGTACTTCCAATCATTGTCATCATACTTTTCTTCCCCCAGTATTACACTTGACTTTCTTCTCTATGACAATTGGCTGAAAGTTAAAATTTGTGATTAAAATCACTAATATATCAGAAAAGTGATGCTACCAGCAGTAAAATTACTGAATACATTTTTCATTCAGAATATTCTTTCTGGCACATAGGATACTAAGATGAATTTAGTTTTCCTATGGTGGATGGAAGGGAGCTTATTTACACAAACTGATACAGGTAGTACAAATATTCCCTTAAACAGTATTATATTCTTTTTCTGTAAAGCTAAAGCCAAGTAGATCACGTAACTGCAAGACAGTTCCTAATAATGTGCTAATGAAGAGAAGACTAGAAGAGACCTCCTGGATCACAAACATAATTTCCCTGCTGAAGTCAATTATAACATACTCTCTAGATTTATGAAGGCTCCTGTCCGGAAACCAGTTTTTTTTCTCCCACTCCTCTCTAGGTATATACAATAATCACTTTCCTCTTACAACTACACTGTCTCCTAATCTGCAGCCTAAGTGGGTCCATTATCTGCTTATAAAAATTTGTCCTCATTGTCTACTCTCTCTCTCTTTTCCTTTTATTTAACCCTGTTGCATATTAACAAAAAGCAATGGCATGCCTCGATGGGGTCAATTTTGCTAGGATAAAGAAAATATAAAATCTCTGGGTCCCAAGATAGCTTCAGAAACTGGGGATGAAAAACAGCTTTGACCTTGTAATTTCAAAAGTGTACACATTACTGCAAAGAATTCACCTTTTGTGCTGGCACTAGTATTTCAACCTCTCCTGCCAGATTTCTCAGTCAACACACCTTAGGATCAGTTGCCTCTTCTGCAATGTCTATAGCATTAGTAGCACATACTTTTCTTATGATTTACCAGTGCAACAAGGTGACAAGCCACATCTCACAGCAAAATGTTTCCTTTCTTCTTAAGGGAACAACCTTGCACTCTATACTGTTAAAATTCACCTGGATCTACTAATACAGTTCTTTTTCTAAACACCAGTGCTCTGTAAAACCAACAGCTATTCTGGGGACCAACAGCTTTGTGTCAGCAGTAAATGCCCTCCAGCCTATCCCTTTTTTCTGCCCAGGTAATCCATAAACACGGGTGAGACAGAAAACCACTACAAGAATAGCGTGGCAGAACAGAAACCATTTTAGACCTCCCTAGAGTTCTTGAGCATTTCTCTATATTAGGTTGTCTAGAGGATCTATCTTATTTGTCGAAAATTAGGCTGAAGCATTAAACATCTCCCAGTGCTAACGATTTTTAATTAGCAATCCAAGACTGAAGTTTGTTGTGTTCTTTTTCCTGGTGGCTCTTCTAAATCCCATGGGCAAAGTCTATTATCCCAAATGAATTTTTCACAATTCTAAATTGAGCATACCAAATTTGTAGTACACTAATTTAGCTCAATTTGATAAGTGTTTTTGATCAGCAGGCCTCAAAGTGCTTGAACAGGAGAAACATGAGGGTATTCAATGTGAGTTTAACTCTGTAGGTTTTGTATTTGAGAACAATACATGAACTGGATTTCTCCTGTAAGGGTTATTACTCTCATGCAAGAAAGGACATCGCCAACAGGAATGAAGGCAACATGAAAGCTGATCCAGACCAAACTGCAAATACACCTACTCCGGAATACTGGGGACAAGGGGGTTGCCAGCACAAAGCCCAGAAGTTAATCTCCCCCACCTCTAACTTCTTCATTTGTCATCTGGTAGGAGTGGAAGCTGAAAGCAAACATGAAAGGCAGGTGTTGTTAATATATTAGTCATACTGCTTACTAGACCTATCTAGAGCAAAGTACATTTTATCTGAAATATTTTCAACCAGAATCAAAATGCTACATACTGTTTCCTCCTATACAGTAAAAACAAGCAAGTTGATCAGGAGTCAGACTAGACAAGCCCAAAGGCCCCTCCCAGCCTAAACCAAAGACAATTTATCATCAATGATTAAATAAAAAAATCTATTAGCAGCTTACCCACAAAAGGTGGATTCAACATCATTTAGAGCCCTGATTTCAGCTGCAGCCTTTTGCACCAACTGCTTTAAAAAAAAAAAAACACACCACCACCACACACACCACCGAACCCCTAAAACACTACAACGCTCAAGAATCATTGCTGTCCAAAGCAAATGCTGTCCCAAGTTACAAAGGAAGTTTATGTATTCAGTCCAAATCTCTCACAATCAATAGCTTGAACTCCAAAACATTATTAGCCTCTACTGCTTTTTAAGGTGACCCAGTGTTCCAGAAGGGTCTTTTGAATGCAAGGAGATGCTACCTTCATGAGCCCCTTGGATGTCTCACCTGCCAACACTGCTGTTTCAGAATCATATTGACCCATTAGGAGCCACATTTTACTACTCACTTGCTGGGGCAGAGTTAGTCAAAGTTAAATCATAGGTTTTGCTTCAAATTCTTTCTAAAACTTGTAGTCTGAACCAACTGATGTTGGTCTTCAAAAGGCTTTCAGTCTGTGCTCTGGAAATAGGTGCACAGGACATTATGGAAGCCTTGAATGAGGAAAGAATCATGCTGCCAGCCATTAGGACTGGCTCCCATAAGTAAATTGTTACCCCAGATGCCTCTGATAGCTCACTCTTCACAGTGACTGTCCAGGTTGGTACACAACATAGTATCTCTTCTTGAACAGGGGCTTTTGAGCAAGTTGTTTTAAATGCACAAAAAAGCACACAGTTCTGTGTCACGCACCCAGGCATCCACAGGCTTACATGCTGTATCTTTGCCAACTAAAATAAAAATTGGAATTTTTCCTCTATATTTTGCTGTAGTTGCTACTTTTCTCCATACCTTCATCTTTGCGGAACAACAAATTCTTCTCTGATGTCTCATATGCATCTGAGAAGAGCAAGTATTTACTACATAACTATGAACTTACATGTATAGCAAAGGAACAGCTATCCTGGCTATTTCTATCAGATGAACTATGATATTTTGTACACTTTTAAAACATGGTCCTACTTACCATCAGTATAAGGACTGTTGTGACAAACAGCAGTGTTGTGCCAGAGGGTTGTGCAACCCACCTGGTTCCTTTCACTAGTGTCAGAAGCTATGGTCAGTAAAATAAGTTTATTCTACAATTATTCAGAGATGGTAGCATTCTGAACTTATATCCACTCTCCTCTCCAAATATGTATGTACAGAATAGTATATAACAAAGATCAACATTTATGCATAGCACACTGAAACACGGGAGGTCTTTTTGTTACTAAGATGGCACTACTCTTTATCACTTCCAGAAGTGGCGAGAAAGCAATTTTCCAAGTCTTTGACTTGCTTTCATTGCCAGGAAGGATACTGAGTCTGAGGCTGGGGGGTTACTCAAAAACAGTGAAGAGCTCAGGGATGGGCAACTATTAAAGCCCTTGAATCCTGAGGACAGCTGTGTCAGCCAACCTGCAACCCAGGCTTGTCCGTATTCATTATGCTGTTCCCACAGCAGAAAGGAGCTTAAATGCTCATTAAACCTGGAACTCTTCCAGACATTAAAGTGGTATGCTGACTTGGCTAGCCTCTCAGATATGCCATCATCATAGCACTCTGTTTTTTATGATTATGTCACCTCCTACACTGAAAAGTCCCACGTCTAGGCCACTTCTTTAATTTTTCGAAAATAAATAACATCTGCTATACTGTTACTACTTATGGTTAGTCACACATAAATATATGGGGCATGTTATAAGAATTAAGCAATCTTTATGATAGCACTGCTCAATCATTTAAACACAGATGTTCTCCAATGGCAGTTCTTCATACTGCCTGATCTTATGATACCAGCTCGTAATTTCCAGCAGCTAAATTGCAAGGGAAGACAGCTAAAATTCATTCAGTACTTCCTCAATATTCCTTAGTCATATAAGCAATTGCTGTTTTACCCTAGCCACCCAGCACAATAGTAAATGAAAGGAGACTGCAGTCAGATTCTACAATCCACTCCTGCCACACCACATCAATACACTGCAGCTTACCCTCAGCAGAGTGCCGAGGCAGGCTCCAGTTCTAACTAACATCATTCCCCATCAGTTTAGAGGTTACTTTTTCCTGAATGAATCCCTGTACTCTATAAAGAAAAAAAAATGTTTTACTTCATCTTATTCAGGGCTCATTTTCTTAGAATGGCCCAACAAAACCCACCAACTATAACTTGCCTTCACATGTTTTATGTTATTTTTTGATGGACATCATTTACAAATGAACAGACAGGCAACCAAAGAGCAGACACAGGAGGCTTCCTAAATCAATATTTGGTTGCTGAACTGGAACAACTTAGAAAACTTATAGGACTCACAGGAGCAGCTCTCAACAACTTAGTTTGAGTTATTAGCTCACAGACATGGAAGGATGTTACAAAGCTCAAAGTGAAGTTTATATCAAGAGGGGAACACACAGTGGGGTGAAATCTCTGCAAGAAAACACAGACGGTGAAATAAAATTAAAAACCTTACCTACATAGGTCCTTTGAATCACAAGCACCATCATGCCAGCTAAAACAGCCATGAAAACAACCACAAGAAAAAAGAGACCCCTATCCCCGTTTTCTCCTAACATAGGGATAAAACTGCAAGGAACTTTCTCTTCTTCACTCAGTTAGCATAACTCAAAAACAACCCACCCCACACCCCATTCTCCTCCCCACCCACTTTACATATTTCAGAAAACATGACCACCTGGTAATCAGATGAGATAATTACTCTTACTGCCACCTCCTTATGCGTTGCAATAGCTACACCTGTTCCCTTTAACCTTCCCTGGAACACCTGATATGTCCTGAACCTGTCCTGGAGATTAACCCTTTCCTTTCCAAGCTTTTGATTTGTGTTGTGCATGATCTTGAATTAGCACAATTACATTCTGAATCTGTAAAAGCAAATACAGCTATTTGCAAGTGATGATGCCAAGCTCAGATAGGATAAGGACAACATCCTTATCTTGGGTAAGGATGTTGGACAAAATACAGTATAGCCAGGTAATAAAGCACAGGAATAATATTCAGAGGCCTTTGGTTTGGGGGGGGGTTTGTTGTTGGTTTCATTGCACTCACAATCAACCATGAAATTTAGAAAGTATACAAGATAATGTCACAAAACAGTATTTTGAAGTCAAGGAATAATGCTGATCACTGAGCCACAGCATGTTCTGGCCACATTCTCAGTCTTGAGTGCATCTGCCAGGCAGGTGGCTGAGCTAGAAACAGCAGCTTCATTAAGTCAGGTTACTATATGAAACAAAGCTGAAGACCTCCTCACCCCAAATTAAGCTTGAACTCACAGAAATACCCATACATATGTGCCAACACACATTCAAAGTAATCTTCATAACTATTTTTAAAAAAAGATGCCTATTTTTTAAATAAAGGCAGTGGAGAACATCAGTGTAATTGTTTGGCAGCAATCGCAATTAGCTATGGAAGACTAAAGACTCAAAATTGAAAGATGTAGAGTTGCTAACTAAAATAGATTTCTTCTGTTATAAAACACTGAAAACAGTACAATACATATTACATGGTCCTTAAAGAAGACTCCATACACCTTAGAGGAACCATAATACAAAAAAAATATGAAATGGCAGCCAACAGAACTGATAGGTAAATGAAACAGAAATAAATTGCCAGTATTTATGTATCACAAACTACAGCAGCCTGTCGGAAGTTTGCCATTGGTGTTTGTTGTTTTCTTCCTTACATTTGCCTACTAATTCCTTTACCTTTTACATCTCTTCTATAACTGATTAACAGATTTTAGTTGTGCTGGTTGCTCTGTTCTTTGAAATGGGATTCGTTTGTGCAAACAAACCACAAATTAAACAGACATCACGCAACATCCATTCATGTGGGTTAGCGAAATGAAACATGTGCCATTGCACCGTATTGCATGGCTTTACAGAAAAGATTCCCCGTTGCAAACTGGCAGACAAAGGACCCAGAGCTGAGGGGGAGACAGAGCCATGGGGCTCCGTTTCCCTCTGTGAAGTGGAAATGGATCCGTGCCCAGCTGCCCTGTGGCATGCTGTAAATTTTCCTGTAAGAATCACAGAGGCACGATACAAGCCTGTTTGAGAGTCAGCATCATAAAATTTTCCTGAGACACAGGCACTTGGGAAGCATATGAATTCCAGCAATTGTGTATCACACAGTTCTCTTCCCAGGTATTTCCCACTCTTCTCCTCAATACTCAGTATTTTATGTTGTATAGTAGCTTCCACATGTCACTAATATCACATTTATAAAAGTGTGTTTATGTACTGCATGAGTTCATCTCCCTGTAAGCTTTTTTACCAGTGACCAGCTGACATACTGCTTTTTTCATTTTATGACCAGCAACACATTTGTCAGTATTGTCTTATTTAAGCCCATTGCTTACCCTGATATCCTTTTAGAGCGAAAAATGAGCCTAGAGAATACCATACCTGGGAACTGGATCCCTCTGCGAGCTATGAAATAAACACTGTGCCTTCCCCATGCCACTGCAGAGGGTGCTGGCCAGTTGAGCATTTAGAGATCAAAAGATGCATCGGTGGATATAGTCTCCCACCTGCCCAAGTGTCAGAGCAAAGGCAGAAAAATAGCATTTCTCAGAGACATTGTTTCTCTTCATACAGCAACAGTTTTGCTAGTGGCAAAATAATTTCCTACAACTATGCCTAGATCATTTGCAGACAACCTCTTTCATTTGAGCAATTCACACAGAGGGAATGGGCAATTTTTAGGAAGAGGAAAATTGTAACCAATTCCTATGATGTTTGGGGGACTATTCCTCGGAAATAATAGGTCACAGGATGTAGCTAGAGACAGTGGTAAGTTTCAGATATCTCTATAGCAACTACATTTATTAAAAAAAAAAAAGAAGTAAAACCTTTTTGCATCCTATAAATAGCGGTGTCTGTCTTGGGGAGTTTAGCAGGGATTTTTGTGTTGACTGCTGCATGCACATCACTGCTGCTGCTTTAAAATCAGTGCTTGCACCTTCTGCCTACTAAGAAAAATGGTGTTTGGCTACAGAGGCAAATTAAGTTTTTGCACTAGCCTCTAAACATTAGTAATGTTTCTGCTAGGTGCAAAGGGAGACTGTCATTTAAACATAATTTAGAAAACATGATTGCTTTATAATTTAGAAAACATGATTGTTTTCTAAAAAATCTTCATTGGTGAATAGCAGACATCTGCATAAATACAACAGCACTCAGGTGAATCAAACTCTGATTCTCTTCCTTCCCTAGCTGACTGAATAGTGCAGTATTTCTTTTCTCACCTGAAACTTTATTTTTTACAACCAAACCTTTACTTTAATAGTGCTGGGTATTTTCTGATTCACACAGACCTAAATTTGTGCACGCTTTCATGGAGGTAATAGGCAGGAAATTGCATTTATGCTAATATAAATAATATGCAGCTTTCATAGCTCCTTACTGATGTACACAGGATGCTTCCAGAGCTCAGCCTTGCTTAAAGACCACCTTGTCAAGCAGTGACTCTAGAAACTGCAAATATGGAAGTTATAATTAAGCTGATCTGCAGGCTGAATTGCCTGGGAAGCATCTCACCAGTGTTAAGTAGGAACCAACATGCTAACTTTACTGACCAACACTCATGGCAGATCAATACTATACCAACCTGCAGATCAAAAATTGTTTTCCCTCTGTGTCAACTCCTAGTAGAAACCTTTGATCAGAAAAAGAAACTACAACTGCTGTTAAAGCCATGAGAGAGAAACAAAAGAGATTTCAATCATATGAGATTTAGGGCCAGCAGTTCCAACCAGTCTGTATATATAAGCACAGGTCATTCACAGAAGGAAAGGGCACACTTTTAAAAAAAGCATATTTTTTAAGATATCTGGATTGTACAGCTATGTCTACTGCAGACTGCTGAGGAGACTTGGCTCTTCTGCATGGGTTAGCTAAGCCCTGAAGACGAGTTGAATGAAACTAGAGATTATTGCTAGTGGCAGCAAGTAACTCAATGTCCTCTGATTCATTTTTCTGATTGGGAGTGCAAAAGTGTTTTCAACACTATCCCTGATGATGGAATTCACGCACACACAGCTCCCAACCCTTTTTTTCATTCACATATCAATTTTAAAAGATATATCCATCTCAAGGCTTTGTTTTCAGCTATTTTAATCATCTCTGAGTACTGTGCTGTTTCACTGTAACAGAGGAATTTGATCCAAGACAGAAGATGATCTATTTCAAACAGTATTCATTAACAATAACCTTTAATAAGTTTTAGAAGTGATAAAAAAACCCCAGCATATATAATTACTTCACCCTAACTAAATAAAAATAAATTTGCTTAGAGTTTTGCAATACAGAAATACACAGTAACTTAAGATTTCAAATAGATATATCCAGACTATTAAACAAGTTCAGGTACAGCTTGCAAAGTATCTGCATTGGCTGAGAGCTCATCACAGCCTCCTAACTCAAATATTTATTCAGTTTCTGTGAATTTTGAAGTCTATACTGAATTCTTTGCTTCTGTAATAACACTCCAGTGATACTAGCTGGTTAAAACAGGTCCGTATGAGCCTAGCCTAGAAGGATTTTTTGCCTCTAACAGCCACTCTGCCCTGTAGAGAGCTGGAATAAAAATCACAAGTAGATTTGTTGTAGTTGACTTGTATTGCCCTACAAGATTTCAGGGATATAGATGCATTTGAATGAACTACTGTGTAATGAAACTAGAGGATTTTCAATTCATTGATCAAGGTGCTTGTAGCTCACATTTTGGATCAAGCAAAGTAGTGAAATGGTAACTATTGAACAAATAAATTTCAGCTGTCAGAATCTCAGGAACCACTTAACAACCTAAGTTCTTGAAAAAAACTGTATTTTTTAAATAAAAAGAAAGTTTAAAGATATTGTCTCCTGCCAATATCATTCTAAACAGCAGCATATTTTTGATATGTTCTCAGAGCTGTAAGAAATATGGAAGGAATGCAGACAGTATCTTCACAGACCAAACAAAATAAGATAAAAAGAACCTGTGGATTAATAATCTGCATTCAGCCAAGTATTTTTTAACTTGCCAATAAAATGAACAGTCTCAGGAATTCTTGTTTGAAGGACAACCATTCTTATTTGTTTTCTTCCCCCTACTTTTAGGAGGTTGAGCATCCCTCAAGAGGTTTTTTTCCTTTGTTGTGTTTTTTTTTTCCTGGGTTTTTTGGTTGTTGGTGGTTTTATTTGTTTGTTTTTACACACTTTCATACACAATATGTTGCTTCTTAACATAAGAAATTTCTGTTTAGCAAGACACAGTGTTTGTGAGGGGAAATCTATACTACTGTCTTAAACCATCCCAAATGCTGTTTTCAGACCTCACATTGACGTTTCCACAGTTACTTTAATCCAATAATTACCAGTGGAATTCCTTTTTAGCATCATTCCTTATGTGGCCCTGAAAGCAGTAAAGACCATAAAGCTGCAAAAGGCAAAAATTACCACCACCAAAAATTAATTTAAAAAATTAAATATTGGAAGCTGTAAGCCAATGAACACTGATACTAACCAGAAGTTCTGGGTATTTCTCAGGAGCATGGTAACAGAAGAACAGGAAATAATCATTTAGGCTGCTAAAGGTACTCCAAATTCAGTTCTGTTTATTCCAAAAATGTGTGGGTTTGTGGAGCAAAGCTGGTTCCAGCACTTATTCCCTTTCACAGGTGGTATTCCTATTCCATGCATTCTCTTCAGAGTGCTTCCCTCAAGGACTCCAGGCACAAAAATATTACAGAGCAAGAGAAGTCCATTTCCCAAGAAAAATTATGGGCAGGAAACCCAATTTATCTTTTCATCATATAATGACTTATACACCCATCTAGTTATTTTTAGCCAAAGTCATTAGGAATCTGTGGCTGCCAGGCTAGTTATTTTGAAAAAAGTTATATTTGCTGAAAGAAATCTATCCACAATTCTTTAAGAAAACTTCTTACAGCTATTTGTTGAACCTACAGCATGTACTACCCCAGCAATGAGTTGTATGTTTAATTACCACCTTAATTTACCTACTGTCCCAAGTTTATTTAGTTTTCATATACTTTGCAGCTCAAGATCAGGAGTCAATATTAAGTAGAGCAAAGGAAAAAACTTTTTTTTTTTTTTTTGTAGTTTAGTCAGTCACCAGCTATTAAGCCTATGATAGCTATCAGAGAGGCCATATAAGATAAGATTATTGGTATGTTTTTCCAAGGAACTGGAGTAGCTGAAAGACAACAAAAACTCATTATGCAAATTTAATCATTGCCTTTGCATCACCTTGGTGAACCTTCTCTCTCTAAAAAGGCAGGAAAAAAAAATCCTCCTTTAAATATTGGTGGTTTCCCAACAAGCGTAACATTGACCCTACTTGAGCCACATGGGTTGTCAAACACAGGTTGTCTGGGCTGCACCTAACCCAAAGTTACTCTTAGAGCTCCTGGGAACCACATTCTTGTGTGGTGCCCCTGGCCAGGACCCAGCTTTCAGCTCCTGCTTTTCCAGGGCACACTTCCACATACATAGCTCTACCCACTGCTCAGGAATCAGAGCCTCTTTTCCATTTCTTCACCACCTCAAAAACCATTTAATCACATGCCATAGCCTCTCCCCTGTTCATCTGAGCTCCATGGGCTTATGTTATTGACCGAAGCCTCCATTGATTTACCAATTACTAAACAAAAGAGCATTGAACTGCTCCCTTCTTTAGCCTGGATGGAAGGACAGCTGCTCCAAGGAATTTAGACCCAAGCCACACCTGTAGTCAGCTTAGAAGTGATTCAACTTTGTGAGTTTAGAAATCAAGATGGTAGGAAGCAGTAAAGCATGGGGGTAAATAATACGGTTAACTTTTACACAACTGTTCCAGCACTCCACTTTCTTTCCCTTCATCCTACACATGCATGCATTTGAAGTGAACTGAAAACATGATGTATTGCAGACTTTTTTCAAAATTGAAATGTGACTGCATACGCACAACAGGTATGCACACTGGCAAAACATTCAAAGGTGGAAGGATCACATTCATCTCTCTCACAGGATCTAAAATACATGATGTGATTTATGTAGCTCATCTGAGCTGGTTCAGTTTAAAATATTCATACAAACTCTCCACAGACAGTTAAAAATCTGGAAACTTTTACAGAAATATTTTGCTAAGAATTCCAAGTACTAAAAATATGAAGAAGAGGGAAGAATCATAAAATAATATATTGTTTACCAACTATTCCATCACATGTAATTGCAACCACGATGGTCATGCAAGATCTGACCACTGTTTGTACCCCTTATTCCCTTCAGTTTTATTAGCCCTCCCTCTCTCAGTGTTCCAATGCTCCTGAAAGCAATGCTTGACTCCACAAGGAAGATCTTAATACTGCTTCTATGGAGTTGGAATTTTTTACAGAATGTTCAGCTAATCATTCCTTCCTGCCACTTCGGCAATGGCAAGCAGTATAATGGAAATATTAAGAATCACAGATCCTACTTCCTGGCAACTCGTTTCAAATACTGAGCTCTTTTAATAATGACCACATGCAACATAGGTGCACATAGGTAAATATAAAAGAAAAACAATTTTTTAACCTATTTTTGAGTAAATATTGATCACATGATATTTGTTTATGAAATTTTTTTTACTTGCAAGAATATTTTATTTCAAATAAGTGCTGAAAATACCATACAAATTTGTACAGCATGGAGGAAAATCCCAATAAAAAAGTACCATCACCACCCAGAATAATGGTAATCATTTTTGTGAATATATATGTTGCATATAAAACTATGTATTGCGGTATTACTACTTATTTGGGTCAATAATTTGCTTTCTGAACTGATTATAATATTGCATATAGTGACACTATTAAAACTCCTTATATTACATACAATGTTTTCTATGGTAAATTACACATATATTTGTTTTACATAGCTATATGTGAGAAAATAGCAGGTAGTGCAATGATATGAGGTCATTTTCTTATTTTTAAGAACTTTGGATTACATAATCTTTCTGGTCAAGTTTTACCTGTCAACAGCCCATTTGGAAAGAAAAGAATAATATATGCTCTTCCTTGGTCACTTTTTTTCCTTGCTTAATGCCAAGATCCTTCCAAGGAATAAACTTCAAGAGAACAGTGACAATTCATTTTATACACTATTCTTTGTCTGCTGTGTAATTTCATTAATATTTCATCCAAATGTGCCTTTTTTGTATAGCAACAGCCTCCTCCAAAAATTACCTTACCATTTTTCCACTGCCAGAAATTTAAGACAGATGATTTATTCCATATCACTTTTTTTAAGAAGGAATATCTGATGTCAGCAATTTTTTTTTAACAGGAGGATGTTTACCTACTATTCACAAATTCAATTACCCTTCCTTGATATGGAACAGTCTTTTACATTATTTTATTTTGCAGTTTCAAGTTTTCTTCCTGCTGATTTTTGCTTTGCTTGCTTATTTAAGTCTGCCTGCCATCTTTTGATGATGTGTCAGCAGGTCTCATCATGGGGGAAACAAACAACAGTCAAGAAGTAAAAAGCAGCTTCAATTCACACTTTGAATCAAGTTAAGGTGCAGACTTCTTGTTTTCCTGCCAAGATTAAATCTTTCTAGTAGCAGATGAAACAAAAGTGACTTGTCCCTCACTTTACGTTCCACCTGTAGATGACTCCAGATCTTCCCCCACCCCCTTCAGCTGATCTGGGAGAAAACAAGCCATAAAGACAAGACACATTTGCTCCATAGTTTTACAAAATTTGCCATCCTAGAACCACGTGAATGAATGTTTGCACCATTAAATCTACTTATATCCTGTATTTTGGCCTGGCTGGTTCTTGGCACCTACTGCTTTCGCAGGTTTGAACAAGAGCTGTCAGCACTTCACGTTCTTCCCAGCAGCACAGTTGCACCACTCTTGGCAGGTACTTGCCACATCTTTAACTGCGCACCCTTTGGGAAGGGTGATTTCCAGCACCAGCTCTCCCAAGCTCATACTCCTCACAGCTACATCCCTTCATGCCTCAGTGTTAATCTGGCTGCCTCCAACCACTGCCCTACTCTTCAGCAGTGCTGGCAGTTGTGCATGTTTAGTGTTTTGGGGTATTTTTGCAGATTAGCTTGGCATCACTAGAATAGCTGAAAATTCTTCATTCCTGCATAGCGTCAGTTGCAAAGAGAGCTAAGAAGAGGTAGCTAAACAGAGTTTGTGAGTAAATACCAGGTGACAGGCAGACACTGGTACACTCAGCTAGGTTTTATTAATAATATCCCCAAATAAGATTAAGAATGTGAACATACCTATGCATAGATAAGTCCCAGAGGTCATTAATTCAGCCAATACCTACAACTGAATAAAAGATTCCACTCAGGAAACTGAAATACTCATAAGCCACAAATTACAATTATCCTGAGATAATATGAAATGACCAGTGTGAACAATCACTTATTTTTTATACGGGTGTTTTTCATACTGCCTAAAAATAACACAACACTGACTTCATGTTTACAGCAGGCCTAAGCATTTCAGTCCCCAAGCAATTCACACTGTTTTCAGTTATATTTAGACCTGCTCTCAAAAACCCAAAGTGTACTCTTGCTCTCCATCACCACCTCAGATGTCAAGCTCCCCATCTCTCCCAGCCAGAGACTCTACTGACAAAAGACTGACTTCCGCTGGAGTACAAATCCTTCTCTACAATTGCCATTTCTGCTGCACACATTTTGTCACAGCACAAGCTGCATTTCTCTTCTGTTTCTCATTTCCCACACTGGCCTCTTTCTACTCTCAGGTCTCACCTTGCTTGGCAACAAGGACTTAGGAGTACAGGTTAGACAAACTGTTCTGTGCAAGAGTTCAGCTGACCTGGAAGCACTGACTTGCACCAGGTTTTCTCATTAATGACCTGTTGCTTGGTGACATCAGTCCCTTCTTCAGAAGAAAGCGTTCTGCTCTGAAGAAAACCTGTGATATCATATATTTATCTGAATTCCTCTGAGGCACCACAAGCTGCCAATTCTTTGCCATGCTGGTGGAGATATGGAGTTGCACTTTTAAAAACTGTTTGAAAAACTGAAAAGGAGGGACTGTCATTCTGTACCTTGCTAAGAGAAAACAGCACTTTCACAGATGCCATGGTCCACTAAGCGTATGTCTCCCTCTACTACTGCTTTGGGAGAGTTTAACAAAGTGTGAATTTCTTCTTTCCAAAGGTTGACAGAGGACAAAAAACCAAGAAATGGATCAAGAAACAAAACATTGTGATGGTGAAAGACTATCACAAAGGATGTAGAAAGAATTTAGCAGAGCTGTTCCTGGGTAAATAAGAAGAATGGAAAGTTGCAGCTGCTGTATTTGTGTAGTTAAATCCAGAGTTTAGATCACAGCTTAAATGGTAAGGGGAGCAACTGTACGAGCTTTGCAATCCTATAACAAAATGGAAAAACCAGGCCTTATGTTGAGGTGCAGGGAGACAAAACCTTTGAAAGCATCTTCACTCAATCTGTCTCTGCAAAACTGTTTGTAGATCTTAGGTGCTTAATGTTCTGTTACTTCCTATCACTGCTGTGAATGTAGGCTTAAGTGTTTTTCTCCCACTCAAACAGGTTATTTTGGAAGAAGGCTGCACACAGAAACCAACAAGAGGAAGAGAGACAAAAAAAAATCCTGGACATTCAGATAGTCAGAGAAATTTCTCCATGGAAGCAGTCACATCTGTAGTCTTGCATTGCTCGTTCCAGTTTTCTTTTTCCAAAGCTTCACTGCTTCTGTTACCCCTTTCCTTTATTTAATTTCTCTTATTTCCCCTCTAAACTTGTAACATTAGAAAGGTATCCACCAATACTCAGCTGTTGATATTTCTGGTATGATGCATCTTTCGCTCATCATTGGCTCTGCTTTGTCTAGTTTGATTGTAAGCACTCATACAGACCTGTTGTTATTACCATGCAATAACATCATTGGAGCCATGGAAAACAGTAAGATTTATGTGCTGTTACCCAAGTGACTGGGAGTAGAGCAATTAGCAACTAAATCAGGTCCTGTGACTTTTAATGGAAAATGTATAAGGGTCATTAGGTGTCATGTCTCCAGGAGAGTCTTACCATTCATGGCTCAACGCTTTTTTATTTTTACCTTTTTTTTTTTTTTATTTAATACATACACAACTGGGACAGGGGCTGCATAGCCATGACTTAGCTCAGAATACAGTGACTCCTGACACAGAAAAATTACAGTCCAAAGAAGTTTCCTACCACATGGTTAGAACTTCCCTTCTTTGGCTTTTGGCACAGAAGAGAGGAAATTTGTAACCAAGTATCTCACAAAAGGTCTCTGTAAATTGCTCGCAGAATGCAGAAATACCATACTTTGAATTTAGTAGTTGACATAGACAATTGAAAAATCTTGGTGTGTAGGAAGATAAAGTTAGTATGATGGTCTGTGATTGTTCAGGTTATAATAATCTGACCACTAGCATTCTGGTGAGGGTTATCCTAAATTTCTGAGGGAGTACACCATATTGCAGAGATGACCATGCCAGCCACAAATGTTTCAGTGTACCACTGTATGTCTGTATCCACTGTTCAGGCTACTGTACCTTTGTTACACATTTTTGGCCAATGCTTACAAAGTATATTCAGGAGATGAAAATGGATCATGAAGCACCAAGAGGTTTCCAAAGATATTCTACTGCATTTCTAATATGAAGTTTCACCTTCTTTTTGATTACTCCTTGTCTAAAGCCAAATTAACACAGAAAAATAATGGCACATATTTAGAGTCAGTTAATATATTCTGAGTTATTGCATTAGATGTCACTGTCATTTAGAGGAACAGTACAATTTAGGTCTAGGTGGACCTAGCAATAAATAGCTTATGGGTGACTAAGTACATTCTAGCTCATCATACATAGACATAGTTCCATTTTTCTGATGGTTGTTAAAGGTGACAAGTAAAATGACTTTTGGCAGTTGCACTCAGTTCCCCAGGGAACAAGAGTCAAATTCAGAATACATGCAATAAAGGGATGTTGTATAAATGTGCTACCGAGTTTGACAGGTTGAAACAGTCTCGGTAGGATAGCAAGGACAGATGGAAACAAATCAGGCCCCAAAAAGGTGTCCACAGTGTTTGGGGATTATATTATTCAAGTGGCAGAAGTGATGGAAAATTAACATACTGCTTCCTCAGAGCAAAAAAAGTTTCATTTTGGTAATCATGCCTCCCACCCCCAGCCCCAGTTTCTAAGCTAATAGCAGCTTGTGTAAAGACCTTGTTGCAACATCAATTCCTATGTGCAGGGTAAAGATCGTGTAACTGTGTTGCCCTGTAATAACAGGCTGTACGCTGTGTACTGAATTTGCAAGGCCTCAGGACTGAGGCTTGTCCAGCTTGGTCTGTCTGACCTTTTCTTGACCTGCCTGCAACGTCCTTTTACTTTGGTTAGCTCTAACAGCGAATTTTCCTAATTGACCAGGTTCTAGGGCTGATTTGTTTTACCTGTGTTTATCTTCTATAGTATAATCATAGTTTTTATACAGATAGCAGTAACAAGGAGTTATTCCATGTAAAATAAGGTATTTGTGGATAACAAACATATAGAGAAATACAGGCCTGATACAACAGCAGAGGCTTGAGAAGTGGAGAAACGGGATGGAGCAGAGAGGAGTACAGGCATGAGAAAATAAAAGATGGGGCACAGACTGGGTACTGGAAACTCCACAGCTATAAACAACTCACAAGTGGTCACTAAAAGAAAAGTGGACCTGGAACTGGACAAAAGTGGGTTTATGTGTAATGAAGAATGAAGTAGTATCCAACACATGTGAAAGGCGTGAAATTTGGATGTGAAGTGGAGCTGCAGACTAATGAAGAATGACATCTGATGAAGAAAAAGCAAAGGTGTAAAAACATGTTAGCAAATATATAAAAATGGCCCCACACATATATCCTTGAGCAACAGAGAAGAAACCATCAACAAGAACATAACTTTCTTCCCAGCAAAGGAGTCCATACAGTGACAAACCACTGCAACACCCTCACTACCACCAGAACGAAACCACTGACCTTATGTCCCAGAAGTGTAGGGGAAGAGAAAGCAGAACAGTTTCTGACCCTTTCCCTCATAAGGAGTGTGTGAATAACAATTTTAATTATATTTTCATTATTATTAAACTTTTTATGCATAGATGTATTCTTTCTCTTTCTGTAATAATTACATTTGGACCAGTAATGGTTCTTGGATTAGATTATTAAAATTTCAATTATGTTAGCAATAAATTCTTACCTTTATGTGAGGTACATTTCATTTTTGCCCATAAACAAGATTTTGAGTGCAACAATGGTTGGCAGTTCTAACTACACAGAAGTTCAAAAAAAATGAAACTCCAGATTTCCTAAGGAAAGGTCATCTTCTGCAGAGTAGTTGTATTTCTGTATGTAACTTAATTATTCAGTAATAATTAATTTAAAAAGGGAAAGGGATTATTCAAATCTTTTGCTTACTCTCCCAAATACTTCTGTAACGTTGTTGTGTACAAATGGGACTGCATCTCTAATTTTGAGAACATTGTATTCTGTTCTCTTTTATGGCATACCGTTTTATTGTCAAAGAAGTTAGTAACACCATAAGATTAGAAAGACCCTCGGAGGCCAAAACATTAGTTGCTAGTATGTCAGAAAACCCACTACTATTGCTTCTATTGCTTCTCCAATCAATCAGCTGTATTTTGCCTAAATAAATTTATGCACCATTTGTACTTATTTGTTCCAGTGCCAACACTATTTGTTACCCAAAAATGACTTTCACTGCCTATGACGTTTATCATTCTAAAATATTCAGTGACTGTCATCACACTTCTCAGTCTTTATATCGCCAAGCTAGGAATCTTTTTTTTAATTGTCCCATTGAGACAAACTCTTATTTTCCTGTAATACCATCAACGCTTCTTTTTACTCATTCCAGTTAAACTCTATCTCTCCTGAACATAAATAAGCAGAACTGATAGTCTTACTAATCCTTATTGTTAATCCTTAAGTGCTTGCCTTGTCCTTTGTACTATTAGATTTATTGTTAAATTACATCACACTTTGGTTCCTATTGTTCTCAGTGCTGTCCAGCTCTTTCTGTTCTTGCTCTCCACGTTTTCTTGAGGGTCTGTCAGCACGTTGCAAATGTACATTGAGCAGTACATTTAAAAAGTGCACTTTTTGTGCCTCAATCACTTCTGTAAATTATTAAATATGATCAGTCCCAACCCCAAGCTCAGAGGAGCACCAGTTAAAATCTCCTTTTATTTTAGTAATTCCCCTGTCAGTATAACTCACTTTATGCTTAATCTGTTCCACATTTTATCTCAGTCCCCATCTTAATCTACCTACTGCTTTCCCATGTGGCACCATGTCAAATGCTTTATTGAAATCTATACAGATTAGACATTTTCAGTTTCTGTTGACTGGCCAGTCATCCCTCCAGTCAAAGAGATATATCAGGTCAGCTGGCACTATAAAAAAAGTCAAGCTTGATCTTTTATGGTAGCCTGTTTTCCAGCTTTTTCGATTAACTCAAAAGAATTAATTTCCTGCAGCTGCAGATCTTGCATCCCACTGACCTCAAAGCAAACAATTTCAAAGGACAATATTTGACCTCTCTTCCTATGTTATTACATGCTGAACAGAAAATGATCACAGTTTGTATGTTGAAATTTGTAATTGAAGATCTACACAGTTCTCTACCAAATCTCTAACCTGTTCAATTCTATATACAGCTCTTCAATATCAGGGGGCTTTAACCAACACTTAAAAGACAAGAACATATAAGCTAAGCAGTTATTTAATAGGTATTCCCCATTAACAACCTTTACACTAGAGGAGGGTCTGTGTGTAGATCTAGTTGCCATTTCAGCAGTATGGCATCTGTTCCACCTCACCTTTTGTCAGTGCAACCTACATCAGTACTGTATACTTTGAATATTTTCCTAAGTACTTAGATGTCATTCCAAGTGTTCAAGAGTTTCTTGCCTAACTGATTTGCCTTCTCAGTTTATATGCAACTGCCTTGTCCATGACCTTGAAAAGTCGAGAGGTACTACATGCCTGTATATACCTGTAAAATAAAAGCAGCCCAAACCATTTATCTTCTAAACTGTTAAATGCAGTCCTGGCATTAACTAGCAATATTCAGAAATATTCCTGGCCTGGACACAGTTCAGATGTTAGCACAGGATGAGGACCATTAGGAAATCTGCAGTTTTCTGGTAATTGGTAGCCTCCTGTTTTGAAGGCTAAGAAAGTTTAAAGCAGCAGCGCAGGCTATTCCATGTCAATTAGTTGGTTTCAGTGCTTGGAAACATTCCTGGGCATGCTTAACTTACTTGTATAAGTATAGATACGTACAGCCTAAGCATATAGCTACTCAGGAAATTTTACACTGCAAATTAAAAAACAGATGTAAACAGATCCCTTTAACCCTTAACATACACAGAACAAGAAATCAGTTTGTAACTCCTTATCTCCTCCTTTCCCCATCCCGGAAGTATACAGGGATTGTGAAGACTGCACTAGGAAGAATTATTTTGTGCCATATAAAGTTATAGGTAAAGAACTTGGCTCCGGATGCTCTTCTCATCTGCAGGCATGTGATCCAGGAAACTCTTCCCCAGACAGATGACCTCACGTTGCATAAACACTACATTTCTTTTCACACCTTTAACTACCAGGAAGCCTGATCAGCAACTGAACATATGCCAGAGACCCAACATGTAGAGGCTTTAATGGCCCTGGCAAAATTTTTTCTGGGGCCAGCTCCCACACCATGGGCCCCAGAGCCCACTTCGTCTCAGGCCCGGGTGGCAGTCCCAGAGGAGTACCAGCCCCAGAGGAGTACAAGCCCCAGAGGAGTACCAATCCCAGAGGAGTACCAGCCCCAGAGGAGTACCAGCCCCAGCTCCACCACGCACCCCACAGGTGCAGACCCTGCCCTGTGGACTGACTTCCTGGCCCAGCCTCGGGCCTGCCTCATCACTGCAAACCTGCCAGGCAGTCTCGGCTGTTGCTTGAACTTGTCCGTGAGCTCGGGGTCTGCCCTGCTTCCCTCGTTTGGGTGGCAAGGGCCAGGGCCCCGGCTGGCCACATTATCACGCTCGGCTTCCCACCCCTTAGGGAGCAGCCAGCCCCTGCTGCTCCCTGACAGTGGGCATCGGTAATGAATCTCTTGATAAAGAACAGATTTCACCTTTTTTGCAGTATTTCTTTTGAAGTTCTGTGACACACAGACTAGCCCTATTCACTACAAAAGGTCAAGGTGGCTACATCAGCCACATCAATCAGCCGAGCTGAAATGCAAATTGTCAGCCTAGAAAAATGTTGTTACTGGAGTTCCTAAGTGGGTTGGTTTAGGGAACAGTCTTATTTAATATTTCCACTCATGGCCTTGGCTACAGGAGTAGATAGGTACTAAAGAAGATGGCTAGTGGCACAAAGTTGACAGGAATACAAATGAAAGCAGGAATACGCTGGGGAAAAATAAAAAAGACAACCTGGAAAACTGAAGTTGTACAAACTGAATGAGATCTAACACTACCAAATGCAAGCATGGGAAGCTAGCAGCTTCCTGCGTAACCTTCCACTATAAGCATAAATAACATCAGTTGAACATGATGAAGGAGAGACCTTAGCAGACTAGTTCAGTGTCTGGTGACTGCACATCAACTCTGTGAAGTGACTCTGCAGAAGAAAAATGTGAACTGAGGTAGAGCAGATGGAATACTATCGGTAAAGACAAGAACTAACACAAGTTCTGTTGTGGAAGGAGTTTGTGGGGCCTTATCCAACATACTGAGCTCTTCTCTTTTCTCCACACTGAAGAACATAATGGGAGACAGAGAAGGAACCAGAGGAATGCAAAACCCATTTTATTAAGGGATATTACATTAACTTAGCTTATTTAGCTCAGTAAAATGATGGCTGAGGCTGAAACACAGAGAGCACATACAAAGACCAGAAAAGGAGAAGTTTTTTGAACAGAAGTTTGGTCCAACACAGGCTGTGTATAAACAGAAAGAAGGTTTCCAAAGAGTAAATTTCTGGAAACGCACTGCATTAGAATTATGGGAGGAAAATCAACCTGTTCCAGCAAGACCAAGCCTAATTCATGGAAAAGGACAACAGTTGTGTAGCTGCTGTCAGCTAAGCATAGAGATACGCCACAGTTAGAACTGTAACTTTACAGGGATATACCTGCCCAGGTTAGTGCACTTATCAGCCCCTAGTCAAAGTTCATTGGTTAATAGCGATAAAGTGGAGTTAACTTTCCCTCTGAACTGAGGGACGCATGCAGGACAGCCACTGACACCATGTGTTGTGTGAACATCCCCATTGTCAGGGGGAACCACAAGCTGGGTCTGCATTAGCAAGCAGAGCAGCCCCACAGGAGAAGATCTGTCAGGCAAAATAGTTGGTGCTGAGGACCTGACACCCACACTGAAAATATCTCGGGAGTTTTTCCTTTTGTGCTAACTACAGTCCGACCCTGTTGTGACCAGAGTGCATTAGATGCATTCCTGGAACACATTTTCTGGTTAAGGTTTGTCTGAAATCATTCAAGTTCACTCTGGGAAACTGCTCTGCAATGCAAATCAAAGATCAGTAAGAGGACACAACCAGGAGACTTGCTTCAAAAGTTCTTTCTCCATCTGAATTAAAACGTGAGACTGTTGTCATTACAGCAATGCTGGCCTTAAGCTACACAGTTTGAGATGGACAAAACCTTACCTTTCCATAGACCCAGGTACCCTCCCTGAAGTTAATCTACAGCAAGCAATGATTTCAGCAGATGCTTCCAACCCTGTTTTTGCCATGAGGAAAACATTTGACTCATTCCCCCCCCACTGACAGCATGAGAGCACTATTCAGTATAAACAAAACCGCAGGTAAAACACATCCTCTATTAACAGGCATAGCTGTGACTTCTTTGAGAAGGGGGAAACTAGTCATTTTTCTATCCTGCCCTATGCTCATTAAATATAAGCTTAAGAAAGGAAGTTTGAAGGCTATGCTGAATTCATTTGTAAGTGTTTTCTGGTCTGGGCTTTTTTTTCCTCCTTTCCTTTAGACCATCAATAAAACATTAGCTGTGAATGGCTGATTTGTTCCAGTTCCAGCAGGTACACTCCAGGCTCACTGCAAAGCTTTTCATTTTGAAAACGTTTTTGACATAACATTGCTATGTTACCATCTGCCTGAGTGACAAATCTCAGATAAACAGCTTTATTGGGACACTCTCTGTCCCTTAACACACAATCTATGCTAAACTTCCAGGGGCAGTTTTAAATATCTTAAGACCAAAAACAAACACTACAACTTGCACTGTATGGAATATATTGAAAGGTTATACTAGCATATACAGTATGAGAGGCCCATACAGGGAAAGGCAAGTGAAAAATAGAGACTGTATTTATTATTTATTAAGAATGAGAAAAAAAACCAACCAGCCTATAATCCAAGCCATGCTGTTTTTCCATCTCATGATGAACGTCATAACGAGCTGCAAGGACAGAAGAGGAATGCTCTTCTTTCCCTTGGAGTTGGGGTAGGAGTCTGAAAGCTTTCTGTACTTCATAGCATATGCTGAAAGAGCAAAGGTCCTTTACTGCCATCACCTGGAATAAATGCAACCAGAAAAAGAAACTTCCTCTTCAAGCAATACAGTCAAAACTCATTAAGTTATGTGCTGTTATGCAGATACAATGACAACATAGGCTTAGTTCCTCATGAGAGTAGTCAGAGAAGCAGTGAAATTAGAAAATGGTATCTCTCAAGAGAAACGGATATATATCTTCATTTAACATCTGCACAATGAAACCAAGCATGATGTCTACAAAACACAGATACCATTCTACATCCCAGCAGGGCCAGGGCTTCCACACCTGGTGTGCTCACAGAAGGACCTGCAGAATTACACCTGCAGTTAGCAAGGCAGTAAGAAAACAAAATAAGACTCCAGAAGATTTAGGAGAAAATGTAAGAGTGTAAAGCAGAATCATCAGGTGGGGCTCTCAAATGTCTATTTGTTGATTATGGTAAAATTTAGCTAAATATTATCAACTTCCTTTGTGTTCCATGCTGACACCAAATACATGCAGATGATGTTTGGAGAGAAACAGACACAAAACAATGTTCTAATCCACATATATATGTAATTTGTCTGCTTTTCAGTAGAGCCCATATGGGAAAATATCTTGCAGCTCTTGATGTGACAGACATTACTACAGCTGAAACCAACAAAGGAACACAAGAGACAATGATCACTGAATGTCCCTCATCCTCCACTACATAATCATTCAGAAGTAGACTGATCTGCTAAATACTGAAGAACTCTTACACTGAGAAACTAGTAAGAGCTTCCCTACTTAAACAGGCACCTTAAAGCATTCTTTGGATCAAAAATAAAGATTAATCCAGTAGCTTTGAATCACTTCTCAGAGATTTTTGTATCCACTTTTTAAATTCACTGGAGTGATTTAGCTCTAAAAAATACTCAGATGGTATGTGGAGAAGCTCTATGTTGTCTGCTGCTCATGTATATCATTAAGGAGTTTTAAGACTCTCAAAATAATACAGGAGAAAGTATCCATAATTATTTGCATGAAGTCTGTGCTGTCAGAGGGAAAAGACTTCCATAAGCTTTTGGTGTTCAATAAATTGTCTTTTCTTATTCAAGAATGTAAAGAAAAGAAAAGTGTCACTAAAAATGCCAATGTTGCATTTCAAAGTCTGAAAGTATGAGATTTCAGAAATGCTGCAAATTCAGAGTAGAAAACTCAAAATATTGGTGTAATACATTTCCCTATTTCCCTAAGTGTGCATTAACTTAACAAGGGGGAAAAGATGCACAATAACTGGCACTTTGATGGTTCTTGAACACCTGGCAAAAGCTGTCAGCTGCAGCTTTGATTTGGATAAGCAGCATCAGGTTAGCGATCTGTATTCACCCAAGTTTTGTGGATGCAACACTAGTTAAAAACCTGGGCATAAAATTCCTCAGCTGGTATAGATATGCATGGTTCTTTCATATGAGATATCTATTCTTAATGTTTCATTATGTCCTTTTTTCAAATCAAGTCAGAAAGAGAAGTAGAGTGAAGGCCAAAAATGAAAATCAAATCAAAATATATACATGCTCAATTCAAGTTTTAATTAAATCCTTGTGTCCATCTTTTGAAAATGTTTCTTAGCTGTAACACCCATCCCAGGTCAAAAGTAACAGGCATCACAGACAGAAAATGAGCATATTAAATATATTACCTGAGAGAAATGAGAATAGGAAGCGTAAGAATAGAAAAGCAGCTCTGCAGGGCTGGAGTGTGAAGAGTACATGCTCTACAAGAAGAGGCCAGCTTGTGGCAGCACACCTGAAATATCAGTCTTGTGAGGAGGTATGCTACACTACAAACTCACTGCTTGCACACAGAAATATTTTCAAATGCACTTTTGAACACTTACCTTGACAAAAGCCATTTAACATTTGTCCCATGACCAACTATGAAATACAGGAATTTGTCCCAAAAGAGAATCCCCAGTGAAGACAAATTTCAAAAATAAAGTAAAATGCCAACACTAACTATGAAAACCAGCAAATACAAAAACATAAGCATAACCACTAATTTGAGTTTTGCGTGCATCGCCTTAGCTTAAATAAGAAGCAAAGCACCTAAGGGAAGGATTTCAAAATCTGCTAAAGACTTTAGAAGCCCATATCCCACGGGAACTCACAGATTTGAAGATTATTATGCTATTAATATAGGGTTTATTTTGTTCAAGGTCCTGTTGGACCAGCAGGATTAAATTTCAACTCCTGCCTTTGCCACATATACGTAGAAGCAAAGAATCATGGAATAATGCAGGTTGGAAGATACCTTTGGAAATCATGTAGTCCAAGCCCCTGCTCAAAGTAGGGTCACTTCTGAAGTTAGAGCAGATTGCTCAGGGCCGGATCCAGCCAAGTTTTGGAAAGCTCCAAGGTTGAATATTCTGTATGCCCTGCAGGTAACTTGTTTCACCTTTGGGAGGTCATTCAAACCATCTGACTCCCACCTGTAAACTGGGTAAGGACACAACATTACTTCAAGCAGTTGTATGGGAATACATTCAGTGCCTGTGACACATGCTTACCTTGACTAGCAGATCTACATACACACATAAGCAATGTCTCTTACTCCCATGCATTTGAATATCTCACTGCTAATATTTAAGGACTTGGGAAAGTAATTTTAAAAGGTTATGGGCATCAAATACTTCTGGAAGGCAATTCTGATTTAAAGACCCATTTTGGACTAATTTGAATAGTGCAATTTTCAAAACTATAAGAGAAACTGGAATTACCTGCTTTATGAAGCTCTACAAAACTTTTTTTTTTTTTTAAAGATAATAAAAGCTTCTTGAGAGGAACTGTCCACTACCTTGTTTTTGCACAGCATGCTGCAGAACAAACCTTTCCATTTTCCTGCCTTATTCCCATTTTAGTTCAGGTCTCTTAGAGCTGCTATAAAACAAAATTGTAATAGTACCTTTTAATAAACCAATTCAGACTTTATAGGTAATTGCTTTTCCCATAGAGTGACCCTCCCTCAATTCAGGCACAGCTGTGGAGTGCCAAGCAACAACAACTCCAGCCTAAAACATTTCCTGAGAAGTTTCCTTTGGATGAAGTTAATGGCCCTGAGTCTTGCCTCAGGCCATCAACCCTCTCAATCAGTCATTAATCCCCAGAAATTGCCCAGGGCCTCAATTGTTATTGCTTAAACACACTAAATTAGGTTTTGAACAAATGAAGGTCAATATCAGGAAAAAGAATTCAGTGAAAATTAGAGAAAATTCTGAGAAGTATATAATAGGTCTGAATCAGTTCAAGGGATACAAGACTTGATCACAAGGTCTTCTGTGGTTACTGAGGACAAGGCCAGAAGAGCAGGGAGTTTACCTCTAACTTCAGTGGGCTTTAGGTCAGATGCTTAATGCTCTAAACTCTCACTTCTGGCACAGGGTCAGGTCATAAAAGGTGTCTGTAATGTCAAAACACTAAAAACAAATTATAGTTGCATGATATTTTTAGTTATCCTGGGGTAGATGATGCATTTCAAATACACTCTGTCACAGGACTCTACAGACACAGGAAATACTTCTTTCTAGACTTTCCAAAGAGAAAAAGTATTTGGGAGCTACCTTTATGATGGATTTTGTTTGCTCCCCTCCTCCCACACACACACAAAAAGAAAGCATACTGGTCTTCAACATTACAAATTATATGCATGCTTCCTTGTAAAATTTGTTCTTTCCTTTCCCCTCTTCATTCCTCTAGCCCCATTACAGTAGTCATTACTGTTGCTAGTAAGCAATTATAATCAACTCTCCTAACCAGGAAACAAGTGCTTTACTTGCCAGCTTCCTTTAGGTTAGTTTGCTTTCTTGTGCAGCATAGTCAGCTGGCTATACCTGGCCTGTAGAAGACTTCTCCTGCAAAGGTGAATCTTCCAGTTCTACAAAACCAGCTGAGGTTGCACCATTAACACCATCTTCCCCCTCAGCCCCTGGGGAACTTATACCTGAGTGCACACAGCAGCAGTGTATTGGCTAAGGAGACTTAATGGACCAGAATCAGCTCAAATGCAGTGCAGGTATCTAACAACAAGAAAGCAAAAGCTGTGCACAACATTCATAAGCCTAAGTCAAATAACACTTTTCTAGTTATGGACTTTGTTATACACCTGTGTAGATCTTACAGACAGTAACAGAGTAGAACTGCAGCAATTCAGAAGCTGTAAACATTGATAATAAACTGATGTTGTAGAAGTACAAAACACATCATGTAACATTACAGAAAATGTCAATGTCATTTTATAGACCATTAAGTAACCAGTGAAACGTGCAAGTTAGTTAATGCCAAATAATTAGGTAAGCAGGACTTAATGGTGCTTTGAGTTGGTCACTTCAGTACATACAGGGTAACTAACAGGACAAAGAGGACTGATTTTCACACGCCTTCAGTATTTTCCATGTATTTTGGAAATACTGTACAAGTAAACCTCCTTGGTTTTGCATGGCCCCTGCTAGAGCTCCTATGTGTTACCACAGTACCAATAAATCGCTACATTTACACAAGTAGATCCACTGGCTATCACTACAACATAAGCAAAGATTATGCCAAAAGGTTTGTCATTTTCTCCTAATGAATACATGCTTTTTGTTAGCAATACCTGGCTTTCACAGCTTTCCAATGCAATGTAACAGCACAGGAACTGTGTGGGTATCGGTCACACATGATCTGTATTGCAAAAAACAGCTCTTGCTACCTTTTATGAGCATCACAGACTGCCTTCCAGGCAACATGGCAGATGATAGGGTGTTTTTATCCTCATTCCCACTTTTGTCTCAGCTAAATAATGCAGCAAACAGATAGGGACCCTTTTATCCTTAACAGTAAAACCATTCTGCTAATAAAACCCAACATTTTTACTTCTCACTCAGATATTTAGATCTTGGGGACATCATATACTTTGTTTAAAATCTATCAGTGTCTATTGATTTTCTTATTAAGCTAATATTATGCACTAACACACAGCAACAGAAAACTATATATATAGCAACATATTTTAATCTGTTTTTACTACTGCCTTATCCTGGACAATATGCTCACAACCAAAATCTGCAGCAGTTTACAATATTTTTTTTTTTGGCCTGCAGTAAATAAAGACTTGTAAAGGTAGTCGTATTTACTCTGCTATTACTGCTCGCTAATACAGATCAGATCAAGCAATACAGATCTATGTTTCCAGAGAAAACTTATGCCACCCTGAGCAAAAGCAAGCCAAACACAGCTGACTAGCTGCTCACCTATACCAAGGAAATAGGGATTGGCTGTTAGAGTACCATGCACACCTGTACAGACAAACCGGCCTCCCTCCTTCTGCAGTCTCTGGATGAGTGTCAGGAAGTTGTATCCAGAGTTAGCTACTGTTGTGGGAAACAGCCTCCCATAGCAGCAGGAGCCGCTACCCTGGCCCCAGCCCAATCCTGGCAGCATCAGGAGAACATCTGCTCAGGGGCCCCCCTCCTTATGGAGAGCTGCTCCCTTCACGAGCAGTCACCCAAGAGACACAAGGGCTGCTGCAGGGAGATGTAAGCATCCTCCCATGGCAGTGGAGAAAGTCACTGCAAGTGCAGGTATAGTGGTCTTTTATCACAGGGGACTGGGAGAAGAACAGGCCGGCCTGAGAGCAAGAGAAGGAAACCCTTCCTCAGTCTTTGAAGATCCTCTGAGCACTCCCAACTCACCTGCCTTACTGAGAATACCCCTTCACCAGCAATCTCCAGCAGTCCACCATGACCCACTAGCCAGTTCTCACATCACTTAGAGCTTCACCAATTCCCTTGTGTTCTTCCCGTGGACCCTCAGAACTCCTACAAATCTCTTCATGGTCCTCCATGCCAGCCGCCCAAAGCTTCCTCTGATCTCCAGCCCCATATTTATCTTTCTCTGACCCCTGCCAGACCTAACTTCACCAAAACCTCCCAAAACATCTAAAGAAATATTGCATGTTTCTACAAAGAACTGGATGCACAAACTACCTAAATACACATATATGCATTTTTTTCATTCCTTTTTTTTTCTTTAAGTGAGCCATAATGGTTGAATTCGAAAAAACAGCAGAAAAAATATGGAAAAAATCCATAGAGAATTTGCCAAGATAAAAATTGCTATATTCTTGGCCTACTTTTACACTCTTTTCCAAGCACCTACTATTGGCCATTCTCAGTCAGAAAACTGTCTTAGATACGCAATTGGTCTGACATGCTTTTACAGTCATGGTCAAAAACAAGCAGGTGTTTATGAAAATCTTTAAAGACACTCATCTTTCATAAACAATTTTTTTCTCTGTTCTTCTTTTGCTTGACATTGTAAGAATTACTAATCCTGTACATCTGACTTCCAAAGCAGTTATCATGGAAATTAAGGTGATCTTGCAAACTGTAAACATGATTTCCCTCTAAGACCATATAGGGAGAGAAACAAGAGGTCTTGTTTGAAAGTGAAAGAACAAATTCTGTTTTGAGCTAGACAGTCACATTTCATTCAATGGTAGACAGTAAGAGTCATAAGCCAGCAGAAACCATCATATCTCTACTGTAGAATTTATCTAAATTTACCTGCCTGACTACATCCTCCCTCACCCTCCTCCCTGAATATTTTATAGTAATCTTAAAATCAGTTTGGATTTGCATCAGTAATTACTCAAAGACGACATTAATTTCTGCTTATTTCAAAAGTGTTAAATAAAAATGGACCTAAACTCACCTGCCACATATTCCAAAACTGTGGTGAGAAATGAGGAATTTCAGTATTAATCAAGTTAGAAGTAGGCAAGTGACAAAACAAACAAAAAAAATTATTTATCATTCCAATGTATACAGTTTCTGGCACAAACCTTCTTTTAAAATGTTGCCCTCAGTAATGTTCTTGAGTAAAACAGACTGAAGTACTTAGAGCAGTTTTCACTCACCTCTTCCTTTGTGGCACCTCCTTCCTCAATGTTTGCATAGAGCTGGATTTTATGAAGTTATAACATGACTACTTTGCTGTCTAGTCTCAATGACAGCACTTAAAATACTAACATTTTTTTAAAAAACAACTACTCTCCTGCTTGTTGTCTGGAAGTTTCAAGGAGAAAAATGTGCCCTTAGCTCATGTTCCCCTGCCAAGAAAAAGTCAGGGCCTTTCAGCATCACCCCTTCAGAGGCAGGTTCTCTTCTCCATATTCCTAGTAACACCAAACAATGAGGACACAGAATAGGTGCAGCTGCATGGCTGATCTATGCTGGGGATTACCAGTATTTCCATATTGAGCCCTGGATAAATTTGATGCTAACTAACCAACATTTCAGAGGAACAAGACAAGGAGCAAAAAGCCATAAAGGCTTATGTATATGTTTAAACCATGACCAGAACTACATATTGAAGATTTTAAATATTAACAGTTTTTAGCAGGAGCCTTAAATGCCCAAGGGAGCCCAACACCAAAGAAAGAAGTGTCCAGTCTAAGGCATGGGGCAGACAGTGTGTAATATAAAAATGAGAAATTCATGTAAGCTATGTATTCAGGTAGCGTAGATGTATGTTATATATGTAAGCCAAAACTGAAAGAATTTTATTAAACTGAGTACCCAAATTAATCCCCGAAGAAGTGATATGTACAGTTCTGTAAGTGCTTACTTGAAGCAAATGGCTTCGAGCTTTGTCTTTTGTTTAGGCCCAGATAAAGAGTAGCTGTTGATTTAATAAACTTCTGACAGAGGATCTCAATTCTCTGCATTATGTTCTCTTGCAAAACTTTCCACCACTTTGAAAACTCCCGTTATTTTATAGTTCTTCCGCTCCACATGCAGAAAATTCCTCAAACTGACAATGTCCAAATTAAAACACTGCAAGGGCAGCCACTGTATCTATTTGCCCATTGGGATTTATACCTCATTACTCAATACAGTTTTACGTGCAGCTTGTGAGTAGCTAAAGTATCCCCCTAGTCCCACTTGGTTCTGTATTTATTGACTTCTCTTTCTTCAAACTCCTGATTAGCTAGAAGCATCAGAAGATTGTGTCGCCTCTTCATGGCTGCTCAGAAGAGAGGCTAATCAGAATTCTACCTACTATATCTATAGAAGCTCTACTTAACATTTTAGCTACTTAAGATTATTTGTTGTTAGATTCTCAGCTAAATGGCATCTCATCATACTTGTAAGATATTTCTATCTTACAAAAGTTCAGCTCAAACTTCATACTTGTGATAGAAAACAAAAGCTTTTGCTTTCAAAATTGCTATTTTCTATTTGCTTCTGTATTTTAAGCTTCAAAACCTGCTAGCTACAGACTCAAAACTGCAGGTATTTGCAGCCTTAAGTTTTTTGGTTGGTTGTATTTCGTTTTGGTTCTTTTTAACAAGTAATTAATTGCTAATAGCCGAGTTTCAAAAAGAAGAGTGGTCCATCTCCATTTTTTATAGATGCCACTGCCAAGATTTGAAGGCAGATGCTAGAAGCAGAGCAACTTTGAAAATCAGGACACCTAATTAGGCGTGAAAATGAGATTTGGGAACTACATTTCATGCATTTCAGTTCTGAAATCTTGGAAAAAAAATTCACTAGTATATCATCAAATTAACTTCACATCAAGGTTCTGCTGTCATGATAACATGGGTCATCTAAGATTCCAGAATTAGTTGCTTGGGAACCATAAATAAGAACAGTGAAAAAAACAGCACAGGATTTTAAATTTTCAATTAGATCTGTACATTGAACTGCTCTCACTTCAAAATTTTAGGACATTAATACCTAGAACTCTGGCTTAGCTTGTCAGGCAAGGTTTCAAGTGACACAGCTCTATATGGAAAGTGAGTATATATGCAGTGAATGCTGAAATGTATTGCTATTTCTTCATCTACACACACCATTTGAAATGCTTATGAATATAAGACAGCAATTTGGCCCCTTGGATGCTTGTCCCCAGCCTAACTAGACAGTGCAGAAGCATAAGAAGAACTCTGCAAAGAGGAGGCCAGTCGGCACAGTGGGTTTGGCTCCACTTGCATGCTTGTTGATGATCTGATTCTGGAATTATTCCCCAAAAAATCTTATGGAAGCTCTACTTTACCCCCAAAGAAAATATCATTTGCTCTGTTGGATTTTTCACTTCCTTCCCTTCCCACTATACCTATACAACTAAACAAATAATAGTTGGAAATACTCCAAATTTGGAAAGAAAAAAAAAATATTATCTGCCAGCCCCCTGAGAGCAATTTTCTTCCTTTCTTTCCCTTCTTTTCAGTACTGTAAAGACAGCCTATAGCTGTAGCCAAGGACTCAGTCATGGGAGTTTAACTACAAGCCTCTAGTGTCATTTCCCCTAAAGATAAATAATAAAACATTTGGTGCAATTGCCTTCACTTTTCTCTTTTTCTATACTAAAAAGAAGTGGGATGTTAACAGAATAGTGAAGTAGCTTTATCCTCCTTTCCAATACACAGTGTTCATAATTACATAGCTGTGGGAGGACTGAGACAATACTTGTCACATGTTGTATTTAGTCCTTTAAGAATTCAGCAGCTTCCATTTACCCTTTTTGAATGCACAAGCATGGGCAGAAAAACCCCAATGCACTATTGCACATTAACTAGCAAAATGTGTGTAATTATCTAATAAACAGGCTGATGGATCATTTTGGATAATTTTCTTCTAAAGCACTGCCCAGATCATGACAAAGTGCAAATGATTATAAAAGCAGTTTAACTTCATATACAGCATATATCACTTTAAAAATTTAGGCAGATTTTCACAGCATTATTAACAGAGATTAACAGCATTAATAGCAAGTCCAAACCCTGCGTTTTTAGCAATCTGCTGAACTGCACACAACACAGCAAGTGTTTCTAGACAGCTGCATAGCTACACGGGTTTGGAAGCTGCTACTCTGCAAGTACATGCTATTCAGGTGTTCATTTTTCCAAACAGTTCTGCTCCAAAGCCAGTAAAGTTGTATCCTTCCTGCAGCTAAACAAATTTAAGCTAATCCATATTCAGCAGAACTAGGTTGGCATGAGTTGAAAATAAATCTTTAAAAAAAAAAAAGGAAGGCTATATTAAAAATTGTTACCCAATAAATGTACCTGGTAAAACCTAAAAGGAAATACTGTTACCAGGAAAGCTCCGTTTAATGAAAAATGTTTAGGCTTATTAAAGTATTATATTTTCTTAAGGTCTGACACCATATCAAATTTCCCTGAATTGCAGCATGTTAAGTGATGCTTTCAAATGATCAAGGTGTCAGTACCTGCACAACTGAGAGTCTCCTACTGAATATCAAATTATAATTTCTCCAGGCCTTTTCACCCCAAACTGTAAGAATCCTTCCATTGTAGAAGCAGCCAGGTATCAATAAGTAATTGTGAAATTTAGAGGAAAATTCAGATTCCCCTCAATTCTTCTTCTGCTAATCTAAACCCTACTCAGCTGTTTCAAGATATTTCTAGACAGAATAATTGACAAAATGACATAATGCTCAGTGGTAATATTAATCATCACAAATATGTAGCTATGATTTCAAAACTGTATTTATAAGTCAGTTCCTGTGTATTAGGCTCCATAAGGAGCTCTCATAGTAAGTTTGTCAGCAGCACAGACCCTGACACTAGCTACAGCATCAGTAGGTAAGGAAGATGAGAAGGACAGTCCTTTGTGAAAGAAATTTAATTTCACTATGTGCCATGCTCTTTCTACACTCATGAAATAATGCTTAGAGGGGGCAGGGTTTGCACTGCACTCCTGGGACAATCAGTAACAGCTGAAGAATTTTGGGACAATAGGGGAGATCTGCATGAAGCTGACAGTGCAGCAGCTGAGCCATCCTGTGTCAGAAAGCACAAGCTAGCAACACTGCCGATGGCTAGCAGTCAGTAGCTAACTAGTGTGCTGGAGATGGTGCTGTCCTCAGCTGGAAAAGGCAGTGAGGAACTTGCTTTAACTGGAACTGGTCTCACCTCCTTTAAAATAGTTTCAGGGCTCTTAAATCTTGATCTGTCCCCTGAGAGTAAGAAGATCCTGGCTCCGAGTGATCTGCACAAGGCACACCGACCATTGCCACATTTCCAGTAATGGGCATTTCTTATCATGGCAGGGTCCTTAGAAAGGACCCCAGTGAAGTTAATTGTACATGGGTGTCAACATCATCTTTCCCTGTTTAATTATCTGTGGTAATGTATTTGTCTTTTTAAGAAGCTTATAGAAGAATAAGTGAGTCAAGTAAGGTGACTATGAAGTTTTACCATTGTATCTTCAGAGAGCTGTGACAGAAGAAGCCAGGCAAGCTGAAAGATGCATGCTAATTGAGTCACAACAGAAGAGGTAATTAAGAAGATTTCACAACGAGGGGAGGAACTAACAACTGAACAGTAAAATTCTATTATCCTTTGATTTCCCATTGCCTAATCATTGCTGGGGGAAAAAAAATTAAAAACTTTTTACAGGGCTGGAAGGGAAGCTCCTGTTTTCCAGGCTGACCAAGAAATAGCAGGATTCACAAAGCTGTTTTTAATCTGCATATCTCACACCCTGACAGGTAAAGGGAGTGGAGAATCAGTAGAAAGTGCTTTGGCAACGGAAGCAGGGAGGATGAGGACAATTTCATAGGCAATGTCAGCCTTGGGGTACAACAGTACATTGAAGTTGTCATCCTCCTGAAGAGGAAAACACTGAAGCAAACAAAGAACAACTAAAAACAAACGAAAGCAAACAAATATGTTTGAAAACTATATTCTGAAATGTGATTGTGTGTGCTCTCCTTCCACACCCATTTTCATCAGAGAAATGTTTTCATCCTTACATGACTACGATAAAATAAAACTGTTCTTTCATGGTTAAATCTTGTCTAACAACATAATTTATCCTTGGTGACCTGATTAATAGACTATATGCTACTTCTCAAACAGCATTAGACATACTGGATTGCTGTTGGAGCATCCCACATCCAGACTAGGCTGAGGGCATAGAAGGTTCTGTGCTGTAACCCTTCCCCTGCAATCCTTGCTATCAGCTCCCCACCACCTCTCACCCTGGTGGTTAGCTGCCTAACAAATTCAAGGCCCACCTCTGACAAAACACAGCTGCATCACCTTGACTCAGACTGCTTTACACTTTTTAGCTGTATATATGCTGCTCACAGAGGTTTTCTGCACCTGCTAAAGATGCCCAAACACACCAAACCAAATGGGGAGCCATGGCGGTGTGAATGCCTGGCTGAAGGCAAATAACACTTCAAATTTTTTAAAACAATGTTCTCCTAATGAGAGGAGGAGAGTGAGAGAAGCTCACACCAACACCAGTCAGTACTATGTTACTGTTCAGAGCACTTACTGCACTTACAAGCAGAAGTGTTATCAAACGCAGGTATTTAGAATCATAGAATCATTTAGGTTGGAAAAGACTTTGAGATCATCGAGTCCATCCATCAACCCAACACCACCATGCCCACTAAACCATGTCCTGAAATGCCATGTCTACACGACTTTTAAAGATCTCCACGGATGATGACTCAACCACTCCCCTGGGCAGCCTGTTCCAATGCTTGACAACCCTTTCAGTGAAGAAATTTTTCCTAATATCCAATCTAAACATCTCCCTGACACAACTTAAGGCCATTTCCTCTCATCCTATCAGTTGTTACCTGGGAGAAGAGACCAACAACCACCTTGCTACAACCTCCTTCCAGGTAGTTGTAGAGAGCGATAAGGTCTCCCCTCAGACTCCTTTCCTCCAGACTACACAACCCCAGTTCCCTCAGCTGCTCCTCATAGGACTTCTGCTCTAGACCCTTCACCAGCCTTGCTGCCCTTCTCTGGACACGCTCCAGCAACTCAATGTCTTTCTTGTAGTGAGGGGCCCAAAACTGAACACAGTACTCGAGGTGTGGCCTCACCAGTGCCTAGTACAGGGGGACGATCGCTTCTGCTGGCCACACTATTTCTGATACAAGCCAGGATGCTATTGGCCTTCTTGGCCACCTGGGCACACTGCTGGCTCATATTCAGCCGGCTGTCAACCAGCACCCCCAGGTCTTTCTCTGCTGGGCAGCTTTCCAGCCACTCTTCCCCAAGCCTGTAGCGTTGCATGGGGTTGTTGTGACCGAAGTGCAGGACCCGGCTCTTGGCCTTGTTGAACCTCATACAATTGGCCTCGGCCTATCGATCCAGCTTGTTCTGATCCCTCTGTAGAGCCTTCCTACCCTCAAGCAGATCAAAAATCCTACCCAACTTGGTGTCGTCTGCAAACTTACTGAGTGTGCACTCGATCCCCTCGTCCAGATCATCAATAAAGATATTAAACAGAACTGGCCCCAATACTGAGCCCTGGGGAACACCACTTCTGACCAGCCACGAACTGGATTTAACTCCATTCACCACCACCCTTTGGGCCTGGCCATTCAGCCAGTGTTTTACCCAGCAAAGAGTACACCCATCCAAGCCATGAGCAGCCAGTTTCTCCAGGAGAATACTGTGGGAAACAGTGTCAAAATCTTTACTAAAGTCTAGGTAGACAATATCCACAACCTTTCCCTCATCCACTAAGCAGATCACCTTGTCATAGAATCATAGAATCATAGAGTCATAGAATCATTTAGGTTGGAAAAGACCTTCAAGATCATCGAGTCCAACCATCATCCATGACCACTAAACCATGTTATGGAGTACCCCGTCTACGCACTTTTTGAATACCTCCAGGGATGGTGACTCAACCACTTCCCTGGGCAGCCTATTCCAATGTCTGATAAACCTCTCAGTAAAGAAATTTTTCCTAATATCTAACCTAAATCTCCCTTGCCTCAACTTGAGGCCATTTCCTCTTGTCCTATCTCCAGACACCTGACAGAAGAGACCAACACCCACCTCACTACAACCCCCCTTCAGGTAGTTGTAGAGAGCGATAATGTCTCCCCTCAGCCTCCTTTTCTCCAAACTAATCAGCCCCAGCTCCCTCAGCCGCTCCTCATAAGACTTATGCTCCAGGCCCCTCACCAACTTGGTTGCCCTTCTCTGGACACGCTCCAGCAACTCAATGTCTTTCCTGTAGTGAGGGGCCCAAAACTGAACACAGTACTTGAGGTGCGGCCTCACCAGTGCCAAATACAAGGGAACGATCACCTCCCTGCTCCTGCTGGTCACACTATTTCTGATACAGGCTAGGATGCTGTTGGCCTCCTTGGCCACCTGGGCACACTGCCGGCTCATATTCAGCCGGCTGTCAACCAGCACCCCCAGGTCTTCCTCTGCTGGGCAGCTTTCCAGCCACTCTTCCCCAAGCCTGTAGCGCTGCATGGGGTTGCCGTGACCGAAGTGCAGGACCCGGCACTTGGCCTTGTTGAACTTCATACAATTGGCTTCAGTCCATCAATCCAGCCTGTCCAGATCTCTTTGTAGAGCCTCCCTACCCTCAAGCAGATCGACCCTGCCTCCCAACTTGGTGTCATCTGCAAACTTGCTGAGGGTGCACCCAATCCCCTCATCCAAATCATTGATAAAGATATTAAACAGAACAGGGCCCAACACCGAGCCCTGAGGAACACCACTTTTGACCCACCGCCAACTGGATTTCACCCCATTCACCACAACCCTCTGGGCTCGTCCATCCAGCCAGTTTATTACCCAGTGAAGAGTACACTTGCCCAAGCCATGAGCCTTGTTATAGAAGGAGATCAGGTTAGTCAAGCAGGACCTGCCTTTCATAAACCCATGCTGGCTGGGCCTGATCACCTGGTTGCCCTGTACATGCTGCATGATAGCACTCAAGATTATCTGCTCCATAACCTTCTCTGGCACCGAGGTCAGACTGACAGGCCTGTAGTTCCCCAGATCCTCCTTCTGATCTTTCTTGTAGATGGGCGTCACATTGGCAAGCCTCCAGTCCTCTGGGACCTCCCCTGTTGATCAGGACTGCTGATAAATGATGGAGAGTGGCTTGGCAAGCTCCTCCGCCAGCTCCCTCAGTACTCTCGGATGGATCCCATCTGGTCCCATAGACTTATGAGTGTCCAGGTAGCATAGAAGGTCATTAACTGCTTCCTCCTGGATTATGGGTGGTATATTCTGCTCTCCATCCCTGTCTTCTAGCTCAGGGGGCTGAGTACCCTGAGGATAACTGGTCTCACTATTAAAGACTGAGGCAAAGAAGGCATTAAGTACCTCAGCTTTTTCCTCATCTTTGGTGGGAATGTTCCTCTCTGCATCCAATAAAGGATGGATATTCTCCTTGGCTCTCTTTTTGTTGTTAATGTATTTGTAAAAATATTTTTTGTTATCTCTTACAACAGTGGCCAGATTGAGTTCTAGCTGAGCTTTTGCCTTTCTAATTTTCTCTCTGCATGACCTAACAAGATCCCTGTACTCTTCCTAAGTTGCCTGCCCTTTCTTCCAAAGATGGTAAACTCTTTTTTTTCCTGAGTTCCAGCCAAAGCTCTCTGTTCAGCCAGGCCTGTCATATTCCCCGACGGTTCGTCTTTCGGCACATGGGGACAGCCTGCTCCTGCACCTTTAAAACTTCCTTCTTGAAGAATGTCCAGCCTTCCTGGACCCCTTTGCCCTTCAGGGCTGTCTCCCAAGGGACTCTCTAAACCAGTGTCCTGAACAGGCCAAAGTTTGCCCTCTGGAAGTCCATAGTAGTGGTTTTGCTGACCCCCTTCGTTACCTCATCAAGAATTGAGAATTCTATCATTTCATGGTCACTGAGCCCAAGACGGCCTCCAACCATCATCTCCCACCACATCTGTTTCTGAATAATAGGTCTAGCGAGGCTCCTCCCCTGGTAGGCTCACCTACCAGTTGTGTCAGGAAGTTATCTTCCACACACTCCAGGAACCTCCTAGACTGTTTGCTCTCTGCTGTATTGTCTTTCCAGCAGACATTTGGAAACTTGAAGTCCCCCACAAGAACAAGGGCACACGATTGTGAGACTACTGCCAGCCACTTGTAGAATGATTCATCTGTCTCTTCAACGGTTGGGTGGTCTATAACAGACTCCCAGCATGATATCTGCCTTGTTGGCCTTCCCCCTCATTCTTACTCGTAAGCACACAACTTTATCATCACAATCATGGAGCTCTATACAATCAAAACACTCCCTAACATAGAGAGCCACCCCACCACCTCTTCTACCTTGCCTATCCCTTCTGAAGAGCTTGTAGCCATCCATTGCAGCACTCCAGTCATGGGAGTCATCCCACCATGTTTCTGTGATGGCGACTAAGTCATAGCTATCCTGCCACACAATGGCTTCCAGCTCCTCCTGTTTATTGCCCATGCTACCTGCATTGGCATAGATGTACTTGAGCTGGGCTATCGATTCCACCCCCAATATTGGTATGCTCCCCCTAGGCTCATCTCTGGTGAGACTGGTTTTATCCCCTTCCCCCTTCAAGCCTAGTTTAAAGCCCTCTCTGTGAGCCCTGCCAACTTATGAGCGAAAATCCTTTTCCCCCTTTGAGATAGCTGGGCTCCATCTGTCACCAGCAGGCCCGGTGCCATGTAAACCTCCCCATGATCAAAAAACCCAAAATTCCACTGATGGTACCAACCTCTGAGCCATGTGTTAATCAGGTATGTTTTCCTGTTCCTTTCAGTATATTTCCCTGCCACTGAAGGGATTGAGAAAAACAATACCTGTGCTCCTGATCCTTCCACTAATCACCCTGAAGTCCCTTCTGATTGCTTTTGGACTTCTCTCCGCAACCTCATCACTGCCAACCTGCACAACAAGCAATGGGTAATAATCAGAGGGCGGGCAGAACCAGACCAGGGAGTTTCCTAATAATGTCTTTTACCTGGGCCCCAGGGAGGCAGCAGACTTCCCTGTGGGATGGGTCAGGTCTGCATATTGGGCTCTTTGTGCCCCTCAGAAGGGAATCGTCTATGACAATTACCCTCCTTTTTCTCTTAACAGAGGCTGTCAGAATGCGTGGGGCTGACTGACTCAACCTAGGCAGCCCCCTGGATAGGCCTTCATCTACACCCTGATCTTCATTGACCTGGTCCTCAAGTTCCAGAGTCCCATACCTGTTGCATAGGGGCAACTGGGAAGGTGAGGTACACCGGGAGGGGATTCGCCTGCCTCCCTGAGCATGGACCTGTATCCATTCCCCTCCATCTCTTAAGTCCCCTCCTGCCTGGTAGCAAGAAGGTAGGGGATCCTCTGCTCCTTGTGGAGCCTCCATCTGCTGCCTCTGCCTCAGGGAAGGTAGGGTGTGGGTCCACCAATCTATCTCCCTCTCACACTCCCTGATACTCCTCAACCTTTCCACTTCCTCCTTCAGCTCTGCCACCAGGCTGAGCAGATCATCCACCTGGTCACACCACACACAGGTGTTGTCTCTGCTGCCCTCGGGTACCACTGACAGGCTCAGGCACTCCCTGCAGCTGGAGACCTGGACAGCTGCATGTTTACGTGGGAGCTCCGTCTGGGTCACCACATTTTTGATGGCAATGGCTTTCATCGGAGTGGCAACCATAGCTGGGTCTCCTGAGAGGACGATGCCCACCGGTTGAGTAGCCTTCTTAAGCTCGGAGGGGGACTGCGCCCTCCCTGCCGTGCCCTGTCTGCGTGAACTGCCACACAAACTGCCGAGCCACACCCTTTCTGACGCGCCACACCCTTTCTGATGCACCACGCCCTGTTTGCCCGCCCTGGTCGCTGGTGCTCCCCAGGGCCATTTAAATCTCCCATGGTTGCTCTTGGCAACACCCACGCTGCATCAGCCTCGCTCACTCTCCAGGAGAATACTGTGGGAAACAGTGTCAAAGACTTTACTAGTCTAGTAGACAACAACCACAGCCTTTCCCTCATCCACCAAGCAGATCACCTTGTCATAGGAGGAGATCAGGTTAGTCAAGCAGGACCTGCCTTTCATAAACCCATGCCGGCTGGGCCTGATCATGGGGTTGTCCTGTATGTGCTGCATGATGGCACTCAAAGTGATCTCCATAACCTTCCCCGGCACCAAGGTCAGACTGACAGGCCTGTAGTTCCCCAGATCCTCCTTCTGGCCCTTCCTGTAGATGGGCGTCACATTTGCTAACCTCTGGTTAACTGATACCTCCCCGGTTAGGCAGGACTGCTGATAAATGATGGAAAGTGGCTTGGGTGAGCACTTCTGCCAGCTCCCTCAGTACCCTTGGGTGGATCCCATCTGGCCCCGTAGAATTCTGTGTATCTAAGTGGTGTAGCAGGTCACTAACAATTTCCCCTTGGTTTATGGGGGCTTCATTCTGCTCCCTGTCTTCCAGCTCAGGGTGCTGGGTACCCCGAGAACAACTGGTCTTCCTGTTAAAGACTGAGGCAAAGAAGGCATTAAGTACCTCAGCCTTTTCCTCATCCTTTGTCACTATGTTTCCCCCCTCATCCAATAAAGGATGGAGAGTCTCCTTAGCCCTCCTTTTGTTGCTAATGTATTTATAGAAACATTTTTTATTTTCTTTTACAGCAGTAGCCAGATTAAAGTTCTATTTGGGCTTTGGCCCTTCTAATTTTCTCCCTGTATAACCTCATGATATCCCTGTAGTCCTCCTGAGTTGCCTGCCCCTTCTTCCAAAGGTCATAAACTCTCCTTTTTTTCCTGAGTTCCAGCCAAAGCTCTCTGTTCAGCCAAGCCAATCTTTTTCCCTGCTGGCTCGTCTTTCGGCACATGGGGACAGCCTGCTCCTGCACCTTTAAGATTTCCTTCCTGAAGAATGTCCAGCCTTCCTGGACTCCTTTGCTCTTCAGGACTGCCTCCCAAGGGACTCTCTCAAGCAGCCTCCTAAACAGGCCAAAGCCTGCCCTCTGGAAGTCCAAGGTCACAGTTCTGCTGAGCCCCCTCCTTACTTCACCAAGAATCAAAAACTCTAACATTTCAGGATCGCTATGCCCAAGACAGCCTCCAACCATCACATCACCCAGAAGTCCTTCTCTGTTCACGAACAACAGGCCCAGCAGGGCGCCTTCCCTAGTTGGCTCACTCACCAGCTGTTTCAGGAAGTTATCTTCCCCACGCTCCACGAACCTCCTAGACTGTTTCCTCTCTGCTGTATTGTCTTTCCAGCAGACATCTGGAAACTTGAAGTCCCCCATGAGAACAAGGGCTAGCAATTGTGAGACTTCTCCCAGCTGCCTATAGAATATTTCATCTGCCCCTTCATCCTGGTTGGGTGGTCTATAACAGACTCCCAGCATGATATCTGCCTTGTTGGCCTTCCCCCTGATTCTTACCCATAAACTCCCAACCCTATCATCACCATCATCAAGCTCTAGACAATCAAAACACTCCCTAACACACAGGGCTGCCCCACTGCCTCTCCTTCCTTGCCTATTCCTTCTGAAGAGTTTATAGGCATTGAGTCATCCCACCATGTTTCTGTGATGGCCTCTATATCATAGTTTTCCTGCTGCACAATGGTTTCCAGCTCTTCCTGTTTGTTGCCCATGCTGCATGCATTGGTGTAGATGCACTTCAGTTGGGCTATTGATCCTGCCACCCTTTTGGGGGGAGAAGCCCTACTTCCTACGTGACCATTCTCAGGTGCTGCCGTTGCTTCTAATCCATTGCTGCTAATCATCAATAACCCTTGCATCTTTGCTGCCACATGGATCTCCATCCCCTACCTCCACTGAGACAGCAGACCGAAGGACCTTGCTAGCACACTGTTCCTCAAACATTGGCATGCCGCCCCCAGGCTTATCTCCAGTGAGCCTGGTTTTATCCCTTTTGCCCTTCAAATCTAGTTTAAAGCTCTTTTAATAAGCCCTGCTAACTCCTGTGCAAAGATCCTTTTCCCCCTTTGAGGCAGGTGTACCCTGTCTGTTCCCAGCAGGCCTGGTGTTGCGTAAGCTGACCCATGATCAAAAAAACCAAAATTCTGCTGGTGACACCAGGCTCGGAGCCAGGTATTGATCTGCTGGCTCTTCCTGTTTCTTCCCTCATCACTCCCCGCAACTGGAACGACAGAAGAGAACACTACTTGTGCTCCTGATCCCTTAACCAGTCGTCCCAAGGCCCTGAAGTCTCTCTTGATTGCCCTCGGACTTTTTGTTGCAACTTCATCACTGCCTACCTGAAAAATCAGTAATGGATAATAATCTGAGGGCCACACCAGGGTAGGAAGCTTTCTCTTCACATCTCTAACCCAGGCCCCAGGGAGGCAGCAGACTTCCTAAGAAGTGGGTCCAGTCTGCATATTGGGCCTTCTGTTCCCTTCAGAAGGGAGTCTCCTATGACAATGACCCATGTTTTTTTCTTTATGGAAGCAATTTTGAAGCAGGGCATATGCCAACTTAACCTCAGTGACACGTTCAAGCTAGATGAACCATCATCCTCATTATTATTTAGTTCCACTTGCACAGCCTCATACTTATTATGCAAGGGCACCTGGGAAGGTGGCTAAGGTAGGCACCCCAACAGCAATGTTACTTATTCAAAGCCCTCACATAGCTCAAAATTACATTCTTAGTCCTCATATGTTAGAGGAACAGCCAAAACTAAGATGAGTATTATCTTGGTTTTGTTTTTTAAAATCTAACAATACTTATACCAGCTGAATGCTTCTGAATGCTTATGCTTCTGCTTGGTAGTACTGCAGCAGATTCATTCAGCCAGTAACACTCCTGTGTCCACACTTGTTACTATCACCTCCAACCTTAGCAACTGGCACAAAGGTGCAGAGGCTCACAGTCTCCTCACAACTTGTTTCATCATTGACTGGAATGACTAATCCCACTATATGGTGAAAAGTAGGAGTATTCTTGAAGGATACGAAGGCACTCTTTTGTGTCCTACCCAGCTTTTATACTTTGCCAAGGGAAGTCAATATGTGACTCTTACATATGTTAGGGCCAGAGAAACATGGAAACATCTGTAATCAAAGTTTTGGGTATTTAAGTTTCAAAGATAAACAGCTATCATGAGTGTAAACACAAGGCTGTATTCAAATTATAGCCTCTTCTGTGAAATCTTCAGTCAATCAGTCAGTGATGAGAAAAATGTCACGCAGATATTGAATCAAAAACATAGACTATAGTATTCAAGGCAAATGGCTGCAATGTTTACATGAGTCATCTGTACAACTTTTTGTAGCAGTATGCAATAGAAAAGAGAAAAAAGCAGAACAGAAAAAAGATTCACTGACTACAGTTTTGATGACAGATTTTTGCAGAACTTGGACTGAATGCTACTGAGGTTACTGATGGGAACATTAATTAGAGATTTTGCACAACATCAACAAAAGGCAAAGACAGTGTTACTGGATAGGTCTCTTACTGATGGATAAGCAAAAGGATTTGTGTATTTTTTTAAAAAAATCCTTAAAAGAGAGTAAGTGTAAAGGAATAACTATAAAATATTGATTAAATAGATCTGACAAATGGGTTTCCCAGCATCATGCAGTAATGGCTGCTCTCTGTGGAGAGATGTTAATTTGAGTACCTAAATACTGCAGGAACATATAAGCCATTTTGGTAAATGTAATAAGCTTGGAAAGAATGAGAAGGAAGTGTAATCCAGGTTGCAGAAGTTTCTACACAATGAAAACTCTGTATAGTTGCATTCATCCTCAGGCTTAAAAATAAGATTCTACATACAGAGGACAATGAAAATTTTGTTTGGATGTACCTAAATTCTGTAGACTGGAGGCTACACTGCCTTTGAATGTGTGTGCAAAATTAATGGTGATCTTTCAATATGGAGATCAGACCAATCATAAATGTAGTTTTCATTTGCGTCTCAACAATAAAAGAAACAGGACTCATATCTTCCTTGCCATGGAGATATTGGAAATTGAGCTCATGCTGTTTATTTTCAGCCTAATGTAGTCTTTCCTACCTCCTGCTTTGTAAGTTATTTATACTCACAGGATAATATATTGCATACAAGAGAAAGCCATATGTGCATATCAGTTCTTACTTAATGGTCTTCATGAACAGCATCTAAGTAACTTTATAAAAGGTATCATTATACCCACTTACAGAGGGAAGATAGAGGCCCAGACAGGTAAGCTAACTTTCCCATGGGGCCTCAGCCCATTGACTGCGTATCTAAGAACACAAACCAGGCACCCCAAAGTCCATTTTGGAGTTTTATCAATTATTTCTCACAATGCTGAAAATGATGACCAAAATATAGAAATCATAACCTCAAATTATCACAGAAAAGAGCCATGTTCTCAACACTGGGGAGGGGTTTAAGATAATTCTTACTTTTTATTGGAAAGTTAGGCTTATGTTATTGGCTATGTCTCTAAGCTTTCCTCCTTAGGCATAGTATACATAAATATTATTTTTTCAGATGAAAGTGCATATGCTAGTGCCAACCTTACTCCAGTTACTAGGGCAACCAGGAGAACACACACACACACAAAATGCACAAGCCAGATAAAATCAACTCCTATTTTTGCATGAGTTATGACTATCATCATTGGCAAAGATTTTAAAAAACAGATGACTGGTGCTAGGCTATTAAAGAGGCAGCATTAATTTTACTCTTTCTTCTGCTGCACGCACCACAATTCACTTATGTCCTTTTGACTTCACCCCCAAGCAGAAAATTGTTCTACCTAAAATATGGAAGTTATTATCATTCCTTCCTTCAGATTCAGGCGTCCAAATAAATGAAATTTCAACAGTGCTTAGCATCAAGCAGCTTCTAGGCTCTAAGGCTAGTGAAACCGCTCAGGATTAAAAGTGGTAAGAACAGGCTTAACTGTCTGGAATAATGTAGGCAAAATATCATGTCACTTTTATGTGAAGTAATTTGACAGTGAAGCAATAATATTGAGCCTTACATTGTACCTAATCAAGGCTAAGTTATAGCATCATATCAAACCTTTATTAAACTCATCTTTGGAAAACAATTCTCCCACAAGTTGATTCACTCTATCAATAACACTTTAGTCACAGCAGTTGCAGCTCTGCTGTAAACAACTTGCTAATTGTGTTTCTCAGTCTTTATGGTAGGAGACGTGCTAACGGATTTAAGCATGTCGTTACAACAGAAAAGTTCCTGGAAAGAAACAAAAGCTCATATAAGCTACACTCTCCAGATAAATTGTAGTTGCCCCACGTACACACCCACAGCCACTTTGATTCTTTCTGAGAGCTTGCATGGGAGATGAGCAACATCCATTATCAGCACAAGCATGCAGTAGAGAAATGTTCTATCCTCTGCAAAACTAAGTGCTTACATAAAGGAAACAACACTGTAATTTGACAGCTTAACATACAAGAAATCATACATTCATTATGTTTTCTACAAGCATCTGTGTAAATCAGTGGTCTATAACCGCTGATTCATTGTATATGCTGGTTTTGGTATAACTTACAACACATGACAAAACTTAAAATATTTAAACCAGGCATCAATGTAGAAAGTTACAGCTACATCTTCCAAATACAGCTGGGCTTAACAAATTGCCTAAATTCACTATATTTTGTATTTTATTTATATACATTTCATTTAAAATGTAATGTGCTGTCTATGGGAGCATAGTGAGCATTTCATTGTATACATAAAGTAATCCTTAAATGTTCTTCATAAAACTTATCAAGTCCTTGAAGTGCTTGCATTAAATTCTGTATTTATCATTATCTGATTTATTTTGAAACTGTTACTGGATAGATTACATGTCTATATGATTTATCTGCCATGAAACTAATAAAGTTAGTAATAAAATACTGTGTTAATCAGAACCGAGAGTTCATCCTTATATAGCTGTATTTCCAGAGAACTATATTAATTTTAAACTGGAACACCATTGTACCAAGAATGCTACGAAACATTGCTGCCATCTACACGAATTACTAGTGAAGAAATGTGGTGACTGTTTGCTTTTCATTTTGCAATAATATTTTAGGCAGCAGATTTAGGAACCTTACTGCTGGGATAATTATGTGGTTTATGGCACCTTCCTATTTTTTTGTCCTTTCTGTGTATAGTTTCTCAAAGGAATACCCTCTTCCTCTGTTATGGCTCTCTAGCAAAATTGGATTTTGTTGAAATTAATAAAAAGGCATTTTTGAACACTGTGCAAAACATCCAGGAGAATGTTTTAAGTAGTATTCAGAACAATTCTGCTTGAGCATAAGAAGACAACTCCTAGGAGGACTCATTTCCACTCACCTGTATTTCTACTACCTCACTACGTAACTTCCTGAAAATATCATAGATCCACTATATTCTGTAAGTTTACATTTGCCTCAGGCATAAATTAATTCTCTTTACAAAACACCCCAGTTCTCCTGCCCAACCACATTTTGAACAGCCTAACATTTATTAAAAAAAAAGTCAAAATAGAGAAATAGTTCATGTAGTACTGGACTACAGCCAGTTTTTCTAGGTCAACAGAAATCTGTCTTAGTCGATACAAATATTTCCTTCCTATGGTGAACATATTTAAAGCTTAGGTTTTTTCTTATAAATGCTAATTACTATAGCCTTCTGAGCTATCAAGGAGAAATGACTGGAGGGAAATTGCTAAGAGAAGAACTCCTAGGGCAAATGTCGTGGTTTAACCCCAGCCAGCAACTAAACACCACGCAGCCGCTCACTCACTCCCCCCCCACCCAGTGGGATGGGGGAGAAAATCGGGAAAAGAAGCAAAACCCGTGGGTTGAGATAAGAACGGTTTAATAGAACAGAAAAGAAGAAACTAATAATGATAATGATAACACTAATAAAATGACAACAGTAATAATGAAAGGATTGGAATGTACAAATGATGCGCAGTGCAATTGCTCACCACCCGCTGACCAACACCCAGCCAGTCCCCCCGAGCGGTAATTCCCTGCCCCCACTTCCCCGTTCCTATACTAGATGGGACGTCACATGGTATGGAATACCTCGTTGGCCAGTTTGGGTCAGGTGCCCTGGCTGTGTCCTGTGCCAACTTCTTGTGCCCCTCCAGCTTTCTCGCTGGCTGGGCATGAGAAGCTGAAAAATCCTTGACTTTAGTCTAAACGCTACTGAGCAACAACTGAAAACACCAGTGTTATCAACATTCTTCACATACTGAACTCAAAACATAGCACTGTACCAGCTACTAGGAAGACAGTTAACTCTATCCCAGCTGAAACCAGGACAGCAAAGTTAAAAGAAAGTATCTTCATACATTTTAAGGGTGAAAGAAGCATACGCGATGCCTTTTTTTATATGGACCCTTGCAAGGGCTCCTTATGCCTCAAAGTACAGCTCTGTTTACTAAGTTTCTCTTTAAATTCCTATGCAAGTTCTTTCATCTGCTTTTTCACAATATAGTTCATTTCAATTTCCATGGCAATCATATCTTTGCAAACTTTATATGCATTCTGCTGTTTACATTATTATACATGAAGTGTAATTCAGAGACATGCCATCATAGGACCTAAGTGTAGACATGTGCACACCTACTCAAATGGACAGTAGACAATTGTTTGAACCATGGCTAGACAAGAAAAAAGAAAGAAAGCTGGGCACATCACACAACAGATCATGGCACAGAGATCCCCAGTGTAGCACATACACAAAGTGGGTATGTATAACTGCACATCCCAAAAGCAGTACAAAGCTGTTGGCACTGTGTTCAGCCTGAGTTAATAAGTCCTCCCACTCAGCAGCAAATAAAAGCTAGTCTAGTTTACACCAACTAGACTATGTGGTATTTATGCCTGATCATTAGTCTCACTCCCCTGAGATAGCCTTACTGGGATATACTTCCGTCAGCCCATCACTGTACAAGATTGTTTTCACTAGACCAGCATTTCTGAGAGTCTTCCTGTAAATGGGAATCTGTGCTAACCATAGGAGAGTGTTTTTACTAAAAGGTCTGAAAGCTTTGACACCTGCTACCAGCTCTGCTACTGGCCTCCTAGGTGACATTATACAAATCACTTAATCATGATTTCCTTCATTTGGAAAATAAGAAAATTATATTAGTTTTCTGGGGACAGCATACAATAAATCAAGATGTTAAACATAATTATTGAATATAAAGTGCTACAGACATGAATAGTTAGTAGATACTTCTCTGAAGTAAGGCATTGATAGGAAAAGGGAATTATGAAGTTAATCACACAGTTTTTACTGAAGCAAATGATCCTTTAAGCTTCATATTCAACAAAGCCTGAAGTTGATAAAAGCTTTCCCAAATTTCAGGATAATTCACTAAGCAGTGGTAAAATATGCAGAATACAGCCTAGCATGAGATACAGCCTGTAAATAACTATGGTTGTGAAAATGCCTTGCCTTTAATTTGCTCATTTGAATGTCTATACTTTTCACTCATTAATCTTTTGCTCAGTTTTACTGTAATCTTAGGAAATACAATAGTTGAGGGATAAACAAGGGAAACAGGATTAGACATAAACCATCAAACGCAAAAAAAAAAAAAAGCAACCTTCAAATAAAGGAATAATAAATTAGACAAAGCAGAATGGTTTTATTGTATACTCAACCTTTGAGGCAACATAAGTGCTATGCATTTGTTTGACAAATATGTATTGTATTTAAAGTCATAAAAACAATTACAATGACACTTCCCTCCATCTGTATTGCACAGCTTACTATGCTATTCACGACTAAACATTTTAAACTAACTTCTGTAAACAAAACATCTTCTGTGTACAAGGATAAAAATCAGCTCAGTTTATAAGTGAAATAATTCTTAATACCAATTACCAGTTGCCATGGTAATAACGGAGACTCAAGAAATATGTATTTTGCTTGTTTGGCATAGACAATCTGCTTCCCAGAAACATGCACACAGTGAAAGTTAAATGTCTGTAGGAAGACAATACCAAGGTCAGATACTCATCCTACTGGCATTTACACATTGCTATTAAAGTTACATGCTAACACTATTAATTATGCTTGGCTGCCTCCTTTTCCTTTTTTTGAGCAAATAATTGGGAAGTTTTATTATAGTGAAAAATTCCTTCCATGGTAGTTAAATATTTTGAAATAACGTGATTTTCCTTGCAGTATTAGATTAGTCACTGTCATTGTTAATTTTTTTTTATTGCATTCATTCCAATTTTTAAACCGTGAAACTTTTAAAAAATGCATCTATGGTGATTCAAATACAACCAGTCCAAAAGTGTCAGAATTCTGCTGAAATACATTTATACAGCTTTAATAGGTTTTTAATGAAAAGTTTTTCTTGGCTGGAAACATACAGTTATTTTTCATTTAGCTACCAAGCTTTGAGAATGTAAATGTTGAGTCCTTCATTAACACAGGTGTTAAAAATACCACATGTGTACAGATGTTTGCTTTAATACTTTCTCAAGGTTCAGGAAAACAGTTATAGGAATTTTAGAAACACATGTAAACTTGTCAGCAGAAGTGTGGTCCAAAGAGTGAGAAATCTTCCTTAAAATGAATTCAGATCAACTGCTTGCATTCCTAAATACAAATTTGCAGAAACACTTTTCACACCCTTAAAACACATGGGTTACCCACAAACACTAGCACTGTGTCATAAAACAAGAATAACTTTATAGGAGAACACAGCATGAAATTAGGAAAATATATGTAAGTAATACATCCAAATAATAATTAAAATGATACATTCTTCCACGGGAAGAAGCCAAGACTGCTTTTTGAGAAGAGCATGCTCCAAGCAGTTCCCCAAACCAAGTGATGAGAACCCTAGGAAACCAGGGGCACATATCTGCCATAAACATAGCCGTTCAGGTTAGGTTAGGTTAAAACATGGAAGAGCTCTAAAAACCCTGTAAATGAATGCAATTACAGTGGCAGAAAAAGTCTATAGTGTAAGATAAAAATCACAAAAGAAACCTCTACATTCATCCCATTAAAAACAAAATCTCTATCCCCAAAACAGTCTAAAATCACAAATACAGTGACAACTGTATATATTCATGTTCACCCTCCCTTGCCTAACAGTAGATTAAATGAAGCACATTTGAGCGGAGCATATAGGAAACATTTGAGGGATCAAAGCGGGGGGGGGGGGGGGGAGGCAGTGCAAGGCAGTAGAGCTAGAGGGGGATCTCATCCACCAGAACTGCAATCTACTGCACACAGACTGCCAGAACCCACCAGTCCCTTCACTGCACTCAAAAAGTCTTTAACTGCTTCTCATAGAAACAAATTATTTTGTGCGTGTTTGATATTTCTTTAAATTATTCTTCTTCTTTAATTTTAGTACTTTCTCTTAAATCAGGGATCTGTGCTTTTGATACGCTGAAAGATTGTCCTTTTTTAGAGGAACTATGCTTGTCCCAAGAGAAGTCACCTAGATCCTCTCTGGGTTTAGAGGTCATAAAAATCTGGAGTCTCTTTTCAGTTCCGTAACTTTCCTGCAGTTCCTTTCCCTTCCCAGTCTCACATGGCTAGTCCTGTAATACCGCACAAGATCTTTTGTAAATGAAAACATCTGTTTAAAATAAAAAACACTGAACCTTCCAAAGTCTAACTTGTGAATTACTCAATAAACTTCAGAGTCCCAATCTACAAAAAGGCTTAGCTACCTGGTTACCACTGGTAACCTGGTAGGCAGCTAAGCCCGTGTGACATTGACATCTCTCAAATTCTCGTGGCCGTGCCCAGCTCCCAAGTAGAGGCAAGCATCCTTACCACACCCTAGCTTCATATTGGAACAAAAATTGAGCATGTTTTGCTCCTTCAGCCCTTATGTCTAGTTTAAATGGGTACCCACCCAGTATGCATAATCAGGGCACCAGGATGACCAGGGGTACTAGAGAGCACATCTGCCCCAGAGAATAAATATTGCCTAAGAAGCTGCTGGTGCAATCCCTAACTCCTCCCAAATAAATCTTCCCTGTAGCACATCATCTGAGATTCAAAGAAGAGCTGAACATGCTTGTTGGTCTTATCTCTGTCTTGGCACGGCAGGTTGGGAAGAAGGAAAAGGGAAGAGGAAAGAGAGAAGATCCACTGGCCCTCTGCTTTCAGCAGCTCCTTCTGGGGCACCAAAACCATGAAAAGTGGCTGTGATGGGGTTCGCTCTACCTCCCAGCTCAGGAGACTTGTAGCCACCTCACAACTTGTGCTGGCACGAAAGGATGTCACCAAACGTGTGCTGTGGGGCTTTATGGTTTGTATTGTGGAAAAAGCCTGCAGTTTTTTGTGGGAAACAGTAAGCCTTTGGAGAAATTAAAGGAGTGTTCTGCATCTCCTCTAGGTTTAAATAATCTATCAACTGATACTTAAAAATGAAGGCACCTCTGATAGTGGTGAAGTTGGTAATTTGGAGGATTAGAGCTTTGCCACAATGTGTCAGTGTTTTGTTTTGGGTGGCCAGTATGCAAATATTTGAACAAATAACCTATTAGCTGTTGCCAAAGTAGAACCCTGAGCAACTACTACTTCACTACAATTATTATACTACTTAGGAGTACTTTACAGTATAGCAGTCTGAGCTAGGGCTGTTCCAGAAAGGCAGACACATCAGTGCAAGCCTAGCATAGTTCCCCAGTATCCAAATCAGTGACACTCAGGACTGGGAAGCGCTCTATAGGCCCAAGACTCTTTCCACCTTCTTCTACTGACAAACCACCAGAAACTGCAATTCTAAATTATATTGACACAATGGTGAAAACAGAATTTTACACTCACTAAGTAATCATGCTTCTGCTGTTTCTAGAAAGCTATGCCCACTACACCTTTCATTACCCAGTCTCATTCAAACCCTATGCTCTTCTTTAAAAGCCTCCATCACTTCATGTGGTCAGCCTTCTGTCAATGGCTATATCCCAAATGGCAGCTGGTGGTCACCCTTCCAAGGTGCAGATTACCAGCTCCACAGTCCTCAAAGTGTTTGGTATTGCCTCCTCCATACACATATCGTGCTCAGAGCTCTTCTCAGAAAGAGGGCAGAATTTAGCCCTGGCAACCCTAAGGGGAATTGGCAGGTAGATAAGTGCTCAAATTTCTTTTGTAATACAAATACAGACTTGGGAGTTGCGAAAGCTACATTTGACTCATAGATCCTACGTGATTCATTGCGTTAAGGTATTTACCACCAAATACTTCATTTAAGCATGGTGAGTAAGATTCTACATGATTATAAGCTCCTACAGTGAGTGTAATTCCCATTGCCACCTTTTTCAAATGCCCAGGACTGTTACTATTACACTAGAGCTAGAGATTACCTTTCCACCACTTCTTTTTTTGTGAGGCATTGGAACAGGCTGCCCAGGGAAGTGGTTGAGTCACCATCCCTGGAGGTATTAAAAAAAGCACATAGACAAGGCTCTTCAGGACATGGCTTAGTGGGCATGGTTGATGGTTGGACTCGATGATCTCAAAGGTCTTTTCCAACCTAAACAACTCTATGATTCCATGATTCTTGACCTCTGTCGTGTGCTCATGCATTCTCTACTATGGTGAGTTCTAGCAATTCCACCAGCTCTGGTCATATTCATTTCCCTTCCACCACATAAACTGCATGTTCAGCAGCACAAAGTCCCATGCTTTTAACACATTACTGCTTGCCACTGCTGTAATACTGGACAAAAACAGCAGTACAAATGTGTTTGTTAGCGTCCACATTTCAATTATCTGAAGAGACTTCAGAGCAATATCTGAAACTTATTATACTGTCCTGGTTTCAGCTGGGATAGAGTTAATTGTCTTCCTAGTAGCTGGTACAGTGCTATGTTTTTGGGTTCAGTATGAGAAGAATGTTGATAACACTGATGTTTTCAGTTGTTGCCAAGTAAATGTTTACTCTACAGTAAAGGTTTTTCAGCTTCTCATGCCCAGCCATCAAGAAGGCTGGTGGAGGGGCTCAAGAAGGTGGGAGGGGACACAGTCAGGACAGCTGACCCAAACTGGCCAACGAGGTATTCCATACCATGTGACATCACATCTAGTATAGGAACTGGGGGGAGTGGGGGCAGGGGGAATCGCCGCTCGGGGACTAACTGGGTGTCTATCGGCGGGTGGTGAGCAATTGCACTGCACATCATTTGTACATTCCAATCCTTTCATTATTACTGTTGTCATTTTATTAGTGTTATCATTATCATTATTAGTTTCTTCTTTTCTGTTCTATTAAACTGTTCTTATCTCAACCCACGAGTTTTACTTCTTTTTTTTCCGATTTTCTCCCCCATCCCACTGGGTGGGGGGGGGAGTGAGTGAGCGGCTGCGTGGTGCTTAGTTGCTGGCTAGGGTTAAACCATGACATATACCAATAATGGGGGGGGTGTTAAATTTATATGTAACTGATATGCTAGAGCCTAATTTTCAGGGAAAACAGAATAATTTCATATTAAATCATTTTTACTTTTCACTTTAATTAAAACTTTCTTTTGTAGAAGTATATGGATCTCTAATTAGAAATTAATTATGTCCCATTATTTTTAGTCAAGGTTTCCATTAGAACAACATGGAAATGTCAGTTGCAATGTCTAAGCCTAAGCACATCAATGAGCAGGACAAGGGAAATTTGAGAAAGAACCTTCAGCACAAGTGAGGAATTCCATTGTCTGGGAGGACCTGAAGAAGAGGAACTGACCTGTCCTCACTCCTACAGAAAAGAATTAAGTCTCTCCAAAAAGGAAGAACTGGTAACAAAGTGAGAGAGGAGAAAATTAAGAAGGAACAGGAACAGGAAACTTTTTAGTGAGAAAAAGAAGGAAAGCAACTATGTGCCCAGAACAGTAATAAAATTCTCTAGCCTATAACTGGGTCAGAATTGCAAAATTAAATAGAGGGAGAAACAGAAAAAGAGCCTTTCATCTGTCCAGTCCACTGTGAACAGGAGGACAAATTATTTTTTTCACTTCCCCTTGCAACAGCTTTTATTTTCTTGAACTGTTAAGGTCTCCTTCACCATTCTTTAGCCTAAACAAACTGAGTGTTTCCTGTCTTTCTGTATAAGTAATTATTTCTGCTCTCTTCTGCAGACTCTCCAAGTAGTCCCTATTTTTTTTAAATGTGAGATTGCCAAAACCACTTGCAACACAACTTCTTTGTTTTTTCTCCAAAAGACAGGATAAGCTCCTCCCTGAGAAATGATTCACACCTCTGACCTACTGAGTCTTGAAGAAAATGTAAAGGTGAGATTAGATTCAACATGTTTACTCTGGTACACAAAGATTGGATCCGTTTTGCTGAGCATTACGTGGACAAATATATTTTGCATTTCCTTGTCATAAGCCCTGCCTCTTGCCTTGGAGGGGAGATGGCAGGAAAGGACAGCCAAAGGACATTCACAGGGAAAAGGAGGTTGAAACCTCCTCTTCTGTTGAACACTTTCCCATTTTCTTTAGACTCTCTCACGGCTTTTCTCAGAAAGATTCATTAAAACCAGAATCTAGTTCAGTAATCAGTTAAGTGCTTTCCTCACATTATATGCCAGGTATTAGTATTTCATAGAACAACAAGTTTTGTCTACTTATTTACACACTGTGGTTCCTGACCACTGAAGGTTTTGACACAAGCAGACTAAAACATTATTGTAATCCTGTAAACTTAATCCATTTTGTGCTGTACTGAAGATTAACTGTATTACATTTTAATCACAGCAAGGAAATGCATGTAAAATTAGAGTCTGAAAGAGAGAGGCTTAAAATGTTCTCATATTCTTATCACTGCTTTAAAATATGTATCGTCAGGGGACTGGATCCTACTCTAGGTACCACCTTCAGCACCTCGCACGTGCCATCTTCAAACCAGCCAGACAAGATTCTTTATGGGGCATTTTGCTTAACTGTACAGTGGGACTATATTCCCCAGCCATCCTCGAAGAGCACATGAGATGATACAAAGATTAAACTAAGTGCTTGGTACAATTATAATAAAGAAAAATATCTACCACAGCCTTAATGAAAAAAGAGAAAGCAAAGACATGCCAGTCCAAAGCCCATGTTTCACATGTGTATGCTTCTCCGTGAAACTCTTCCAACTGTTCCTAAGGACACACATGTAGTCCTTATGCATAACACAGCCTGACATGCAAAAGCTTGTATTCAAATCAATACTGCTGAGTTCATACAAGGCCAGAGATAGTTTTTAATGATTAGAACAGTTGCTAAGATATTAAGGCTACAAAATAAAGTATTTTTTGATTCTTTCCAAAGTCTTCCTTAACTGTAAGAAAAAAAATCCAGCTTTTAATAAGTGCTACAAAGTATGTGATGGATACATTAAGAAAACCAAGAAAATTTGAAGTAATTTAATTCAGATTTTGAGCTACTATTCCTGTCCAACTACTGCAGAAAATTACCTCTCTATACTGGTACCCAATCAGGATAATGGTAGCCTGTGCCTTCCATTCAAGTTGTACTAGAGGATATATAGACTGATTCTGCACCTCTATTTTATATTTGGGGTTTGTTTTTTTTTTTTGAGAAAACTTTGTATTTTCTCAATGGTTTATCACAATAATAGTTATCATTAACAGAAAAAATACATAGTATTAGCTATGAAAAACGTGGTTTTGCTGTCAGTTGGACAGTTTGGATTCTGTATAAGTCTTCAAATAGAGTAATGTTACAGGATTTTTTTATCAGCTTTTAGCAGGATTTTGCAAATTGTAACTTGCGTGAAAAGACCCTTATCTACACAGTTCCACTGAGGCCCAAGGATCTGCCCTCATTATTCCAGGTAACACATAAGGGCTATAAAGCATCTTCCTATGCATGCCAGGTACAAATAGTTATTAGAACAAATGATGAGCTGAGAGATTTCAGCACAAAGAAAAAAGGAACTAGACCAGACCCAATCTGAAAAGTAAATCATTAACACAAGCACTTTCTGTAGGTGAACATTTCATTCTCTGACTAGCTGAATTCTGATTCTTAAAATCAACACAGCAGAGCAGAGGGTGTCGTGATAATGACACTGTTTACTTATGTTATAATCATACCTATTCACATATGATTAATGACTAAGTATACAGTGAATCTATAAAACCCAAGGACGTACAGTACCAAGCAGTGTTCCTGCCTCATTGTTACCTTGAAGCCTAACGTACTTCGTATCAGTTTGATTGGATGGTTTCTCTCAATTCTCCAAAACAGAATAAGAGTTAACTGTAACAATTTAGTTTACTGAACTGTTAATTTTATTCTAGGAAAGCTACTATTTTCATCTCAACAGAAATTGAAGACTTGTATCAAAATGTATTGTGGAGATTATGTGAGTATAACGATCTGTTCTCTGAAATTTTTCAAAACTTTTCATTGCTCTTGAGTTGTCATCACACAGGTTGGGACCCATTTCCTTCCACTGGTAGAAATTAATCTCAGGTGAAGTTAATTTATTTGTGACTTGGGTCTAATTCTGGGATTACTTACAGTGTATATGAAGTGTCTGAAATGAAGATTAAAACATAAAGAATTGTCAGTTCTTGTCATATTAATTTAGACCTTTTAAGACAAAATAATTTGTCTTTTATCTCTTTCTGAGACTCTGTTTGTGGGTTTTCTATACTTGCACTTAGCTGTTACACAAGATACAAAATTGCATACTATCACCTAACTATTAAAAATAAAAATGTGAGTTGTTCAGAAGATACCAATTCATGGCACTGTTTTGGTGGGTTTATATTTTCACAAGACAGTCTGTAACTGCATAAAGTAACTGAATAGCTTTATCATTTATAAACTTCTTTTTGTTCACAATGTGAAAAATATTTTAAAGCAAAGAAATGCTACCTCTACAAGGGCCATAACACAGGAAAAGCTATCAATTATTGTTCCCCATCAATAAATTGTAGCAATACATTAAATGGTTTCATTAATGCTCTTCAAGAAAATAAAAGTTCATACTGCAATTCTAAATCTCCATTCTGAAAGCTACTATAGTTATTATTTCATGACAGCAAAATATGAAATTGCTTTCTGCACTTGGCATACTGATAATTATGTTCACTAAGGACTTTCTTTTAATTACTCTTAATAGGAATAATGATTCATTCCTCGCAAATGCTTTTTGCATGTGCATTCCCAATAAATTTACAGATCAATATAGAATTTTCTAAAGAATGAACATTTTTTCCTTACTTACTTTATGTGAAAGTATAATTGCACTAATTATTCCAGTCTCATCAGTAAAGTATTCCTTACTATAAAATTATATTGCATATAATTGTTTTTCTAAAGTAATAGGTATTGAATGGATTTTACTAATGTGTTTGGTTTTCTGCAGTTTGGGATCTTGCATTCTTTACCACACCAGTTAAGAACTGCAAAGGGATTTTCTTCTTTGTTTCTTATTTTCTCTTTTAATTACTATGTTATTAATCTATTCCTGATAATTAAAGGAAGACAGGAAGAATAACTCCATCTGACAAAGCTAGTAAATCCATTTCAGTTGGAGAAGTCAGGAAGTTCAGTTTCTTTTCTTCTACTAATTTATTGAGATCAATTGTATTTAAATTATTGACACTGCATCTGCATATAGTATGTTGCCTGATATTAATGGTAGTACATTATAAAATAGCTTATAGAAGAAATTCTTTTGCTTTTAAGTCATTAAAATTGGTAATTATGATATTTGTAATAATATTGCAATAGTTTGATAGTATTATAAAAAAATCAAATAGATTACACATTAATTCTTAACTGTGGGAGAAGTTTACACCAGCTATTTTAGGCTTACTTTAATGTAATCATTGTGCATTAGTCAGCCTTTAGGACCGCTTGAACAGAGAAGGAACTTAAGTTTCTAATTTTGATCCTCTGAATTGCACCAAAATACTCCAAAATAAATGGTATGAATACCATTTCTCTATTCCCTTTGCTTCTAAACATATAAAGACACACTGATGAGCCCTTTTTTTTTGTAATCACAGAAGTAAGAGAGCAGAGAAGCTACTGTAGACAATGGGGTGCATATTGGTCTCAGGAAAGACATCAAAACCTGATTACAGGCTTTCTCTGGAAAGTATTGTGATGGATTCTCAGGTTGGGTAAATTTTTATTGTTTATTCCCATTTCCATGTGTTGTGGGGTGCAGAAGGGAGAGAAATTAGGGGTTTGTATGAACTAGCTCACTGGATCCTAACCAGTGGAGCAGACTTCCCTGCTGAGGCATCCAGACCAAATGGGGACATGTAGTGCGGAGCCCACGCAAACATTCTCCCCTGGATGTCTGCTGGTTCAAGATAAAGTTGGTCATGGAGCAGTGGCAGCTTTCTCAGATGAGACTCAGCAACAAAACAGCAGAAAAAATCACTCTTTCTAGCAAATCATGAGCAAGAAAGCAGGGCTTACACAGGACTGACTGGTGAGGCTGCCACATTAATTTCTTTCTTGTTTACTCTTCCTAAACACAACCTTAGATTGAGAACATGTCTTAAAAGCACACTTTAGACTGAAAGATATTTTTCAAGGAATCCCAAAACATCAATATACCTTTAATTCAGAAGCATAAGAAACATCAAAAAAGAATTGGAAGGATTACTTTCAAAATTTACTTGGTTCTTCAAGATTATCTCATTTATATTTTATGTTACCCATATTAGTAATTACATATGTTATATATGAACAACTGGATAGGACAGAGTCCCCCAAGATCAAGAATGAGATGTACAAAATGTTAACAGCAGCAGTTCTGCCAGATTCAGCAATGTAGGGCGACATCATTATCAGATTACATACAGAAAATGGCTCCCAACAGTACCACAGAGGTAAAACTACCAGAAATTAGATAAGATGACATCTGTGACCTCTCTAAAATACATATACAGGGAAAGATGGGAGGCTTTGGAGAAAGAATTTTCTATGTTTAAAAATACCCCTTCCATTACTGTATCATATATTATTCAAATGAAGTGTAACACATATGATAAACTCACAGGAAATCAAAATACTCATGAAATTTTTATTTAATAAAGTTGCACACAAAGGATATCTTCGCAAAAGTACAGCTAGCTCTAGCATGTAGTTAGGTAATAAAGCAAGCATTTTATTTTAGTAGATATTCCCTATGGGAAACATTCAGACTAAGGAGTCTGACTTTGACTGTTATCAGCAGAATGACTTACGGAACAAATATTTTTAGAAGGTTGTTCATACTTTAGATTGCTTTTTCCATCACAAGACTGAATTGCCTGAAGTTTACACATCATAATTTGATAAAAGCAGCCTCAGCTTTTACTGATACTTTTGTTGAACTGCTTATGGCTTTGGTCAGGAAAAGCTCTAACTTCCTTGCTCTCGCACAGAAGGAAGGTGGAGTGCAATTATCATTTTTCAGACTTACTACAAATTTTACAGTCCCTTTTCAATCTCTTTTGTTGTTTTAATTCATTCGACTAACACCACACAAGGCTCTTCTGTCTGCACAGCTGTTTTGGAGTCAGTTCCTTTCAAAAGACTTAAATGCACATGGGCAAACACCCAGAGATATGTATGAAGTGCCCACCTGGACCACCTCTGTGGAACAGATCTGTGTTTTTGTAGCAGAGGGCATCTTGATGTCAGAAAGAGGATTAAAATCCTTAAAGTCAAAAAACACCAAATCACCCCTGGAGATTTGTTTGGCTTACCTTTAGGTGCTTGGATACTTTATGAGGAAAAAACAAAATATTGTTGATTTTCTTCCTTCTGAATAATAGATATCCTTTTCGTTAGGAAGCTTCAGAAGAAAGAGAGTATGAAAAACATTTCTCCACGCTCACATACAGCATCTGGTCTAAACTAACGCATAAAAAGGCCAAATTGCTCTCAGAAATAACTTTCCTCAGCTGCCCTTTGAGGGCATTTTCTTTCTAATGCAGAAAGCCCTGCCATGCTGAATACTAAGCTTGGAAAGAGTGCTCCACCAAAATGGTGTATATGTGATGAGGGATGCTAGAATCCAGATATCAAAATCAAAACAGTCTTTTAAATTGTGGAATTCTTCATGTTCTTTCAGTGACCATACCAGGCATTTTCCCCCCAGTTTCTTCAGAAAATTTGGCTGTATTTCTGTGTATTTGTCCCTACCATCTGTCCCGACCAGTAACTTTGAACTTGATAGTGAATTTCTATCATATTTGGCAGAGGAATGGCAATCTCTTCTGCAGTTTTGGGAAAACACTGCTCAATGGAGATGAGGGAACCAAATTCTTTTTCCAGTTAAAAAAATACAGCAGTTTAAACTCAACAGTCATTTATTCTATTGGCCTAGCATTAGCCAAGCACTACATGCATACTTTGGACTCAGTCACAGGACAAACCATCTTTTACTTTGCCAATGGCTGACTTGGAAAGGACCTGATAGATTGCAAATGTAGATGGAGATTCAAGGAACAAGAAGGGGAAATTAACTGCTGGTTTTGTGGCTGGAGGAAGTAGGAATACAGAGTCAAAAGAATCTGGAAGAAACCAGTTGTTACTAGCTGCAGTGCTCACAGAACAACTTGTATCACAAAACAATGTATTTCAAAACAATACACCATCCTAATATCCACAAAATCCACATCCTTGCACCCAAACTGAGTAACTGAATGAGACATTGTTTGGTCAGCAAAACACCTATGTATGCACTTGTGAGGATGGATATTTCTGAGTGCAGACAACTCGAAGGAAAATTTAGTGTTACTGTATCCTGTCCATTGTACCTAATGAATATATCTAAACATATGAAAATCTGGAAAGAGCCACAGAAGAATGCATGAGTTTTCACAAGGTTCATTATGAAGACTGTGGGAACATGCAGTGTATTAGTGTCGTCGTTTAACCCTAGCCAGCAACTAAGCACCACGCAGCCGCTCACTCACTCCCCCCCCCACCCAGTGGGATGGGGGAGAAAATCGGAAAAAAAAGAAGTAAAACTCGTGGGTTGAGATAAGAACAGTTTAATAGAACAGAAAAGAAGAAACTAGTAATGATAATGATAACACTAATAAAATGACAACAGTAATAATAAAAGGATTGGAATGTACAAATGATGTGCAGTGCAATTGCTCACCACCTGCCAATAGACACCCAGTTAGTCCCCGAGCGGCGATTCCCCCTGCCCCCACTCCCCCCAGTTCCTATACTAGATGTGACGTCACATGGTATGGAATACCTCGTTGGCCAGTTTGGGTCAGCTGTCCTGGCTTTGTCCCCTCCCACCTTCTTGAGCCCCTCCACCAGCGTTCTTGATGGCTGGGCATGAGAAGCTGAAAAATCTTTACTGTAGAGTAAACATTTACTTGGCAACAACTGAAAACATCAGTGTTATCAACATTCTTCTCATACTGAACCCAAAAACATAGCACTGTACCAGCTACTAGGAAGACAATTAACTCTATCCCAGCTGAAACCAGGGCAATTAGTAATGAGGATATCTGAAGGGTGTCTGGGTAAGAGAGGGGTTAGGAGATTATCTAAGTTTAACCATCATCTTGTGTAAAACAAAGCTTTACTGACTTTGACAAAGTTATGTACATTTACACCAACTGAGGACCTAGCCCACATTTCTTCTTTATGCTTTTTAGATCGGTATTTCCTTAAGACAATATTTAGACATCCCTTCCCTTTTTTTCTTTTTCTTTTTTTTTTTTTTTGATGAATGACTATATTTACCATGACAGAGCTGAATAATGAGCTCTCTGCACTGACTCTGATCTGGTTCGAGATGCTTAGAAGTTCAGCTCTGCAGTTTCAGTGTATGCTAACATCCCTTTGGAAATGTGTAACTACATTCAGAAACTACTGAAATAGCTAACACCTTACTTACTATGGGATCCGCCCTAGATTATTATAAATAAAACCCATTTAGGGAAGGAATCTTTTTAATGTGATTGATTTATGACTGGTAAGATAAACTGTCTTGCTGTAGCTTCCATACAGACATTATAGTTAGGCTCGCTTAATATCCGTAAACAACTTTATTTTCTGTGCAAGTATCAAAGTCTGTCACTCCTAACAGTCAAATCTCTTAGGCTCCATGCTCATTATACCTTCACTAGTTTCCCTTTTGGGAAATGAAAATGCATAAATAAATTGCACATGAAGTTCACAGTGGTTTTATACTGACAATGTACACAATTCTTAGCAGCATGATAAGTCAAATAGCCACATTATGTACAGTGGACACCAGCAATCACTGACACAAACGTCAAGTTTTGTGCCTGATCCTGCAAAAAGTTTAGAATTCTTCAAAGTATATGTCTGGAATTGGTGTACGCCCTACAGGATTGACCCCCAGAGCATAATGCACATTTTGTTATCACTCAATCCCACGTCACTGAGACCAATGGTTGATTGATAATGTTTACTTTTTTTAAAATGTTATTGGAGAAATTCCTGTTAATTTTTGGCTTTGAAAAAAATTATACAATTATTAGATGGAATGGAGGGTTGGTAGGTCATCTAGCCCAGCCTCCTTATCAAAACAGGGTCAACACTGAATTCAGACCAAGGTGGTTAGAGATTTGCCCAGTTCAGTTTCTAAAACCTTTGAGGACCAAGACTCCACAACTTCTTCAGGCAACTTCTACTACTTGGTTATCCCAACAGTAAAAAATGTCTTCTTCACATCCAGCCAGAACATTCCCTGCTTTGTTTTATGACTTGCTTTTCATTCTTCACGCACCTCAGTAAAGAGCCTGGCTCCATGTTCTTGATGGTCTTCCCATAGGTCCTGCAGAGCAGCTGTTGGGTCCCTGCAAAGCTGTCTCTTCTCCAGTCTAAGTCCAATTCCCTCAGCTTCTCCTCACAGGGCTAGTGCTCCAGCCTTTTGACCACCTTGGAGACCCTCCACTGTCCATCAACAAGTTCTCCTTGCTTTCCTCAGCAAGGTGTAAAACAGTTTTGCTCACTAAGGGCACGACCCAAAGCTCCCTGAAATCACTAAAAAGACCTCCATTGACACTAACCATAAGATTTCGATAAAGTCCTAGTACTAAGAATGTTAAAAGTGATCCAAAAATGTCCCAGCTCTTCTCAACTTTCAAAAAATTTCTGTTAATTCTGAATCACAGTTTTGTTTTACTTGTGTGGGTGCATTGGAGAGCATTGTATTTAAAGAAATGATATTCAGTGAATGTACCTGTTATGGAGGCATGCACAATCAAATCCAACAGGTGTTAAAGCTCAGATTTATTCTTCAGTAAAAAAGTTAGTTAGAACTCCAGTAACATTTTGTAAACCACAGGCTCAATGATGTAAGGGGAATTAATACTACACAGCCGACTTAAGAATTCTTAAGATTTAAAATGATGACTCAAAATGCACGCATCGCTCACCTAAAAGATTAGGGCTCTCTACCTCAAGAAGTTACCTAGGGCGGCGTCCCAACCCAAGGTTTTTTTCCTCTCCTCCCTGCCTGGAGAAGTTTTGTTTCCTGTTGGGGTGTACTCTTCCTCTGATATCACCAAGACAACCACAATGCAACTTTCACTGCTGTGGATTTAGCTTTGCCATGAAGTGTAATTTCTGCTCATAGCAAACAGCAATATAATGTTCATTAAAATTCATTAAAATTCAGGATCACAAAGTTGATGTAAGCATGAATCTTAGCTATTTTATTCCCCACCCATATCTCGCCATCTTCCTGAGTTTAGCAGTTTTGTATTTCAGCACCTATGTCAATTAGTTATTTTGTACTCCAGCGAACCTCTGAATCACTTTTATTTGAAGAAGGCAGACACAGAGCATACTTGGTTTTAGTCTGGAGAGAGAATACTGCCTTCAATTTTAGTATTGAGTATACAGTAGCTGGTTACAGATAAATAATTAAAATGGGACTTTTCTACAGAGGGAGACTCAGCCATATTAAACCCAGGGTCAGAGAAAGCAGTAAAGGCCTGGTCTGCCTTCCTTCCAAACAATGGAAATAGTCCCTGACACTTTAATATATGCTAGTGTGGATCTTAAAATAGCTTAATGATTAAGGACATACAGGAGAATTTGGATATTTTAGTAGCTTTTCCTCTTTTAAAAAGTTTCACTGATAAAGCCAATTTCAGCAGACTAAAGCTGAATTAGCATTTAGAGTTCTGACCAGAAAAGTTTAACTTTAAAAGAGCCTGCTTTTTACAAATCAAAGAATCTTACTCAGTCTGTAGATGAAAGGCTGGAAATTAATTTTTAACATTATAAATTATAACCTAGAAGTGCTGAACTACAATTAAATGATAACGACTTTAATTGTCAAACTATTTCTTAAGAAAGGGAAAGATGATGTCAGTGCAATCCTAGCCTTTCCCCCTCCTTACACCACTGTTCTTCTGATCCTGTTTTCCTGAATTCTTTTGCCTTTATTCTATAGCAGCCTAGTGCTCAAGGTGCACAACATACCCTGTACTGATTTTTGCCACAGTTTACTACTGCTCTTGTTGGGCACATCAGTAATTTTTTTTATGTTGTTTCTATCTAGGGTGGCTTCTGATAAAAGCATAAATTGTGGTGTCCCCCCCTTTTTTTAAGATGATCACCACAGTAATTCTTGATGATCTGTCTCACAGCAGTTGCCACCTCATGTTTTCTATTTCACAGAGGAAGCTGTAGCAATTCTGAAGGTTTTTATTCACTTTGATTTATGATGTGCTTTCTGGTCCTGTAAAATATTTTCAACTAATCTTCAGAAGGAGTTATTGTAATGTGATTGCTGCCTCAAAGCTGTTGGAATCTGATGATGGTACCAGTGCTATGGCCTTCCTAAGAATTCATCCTGATCGATGGGGAGCTGTTGCTTGAATTACTCAGAACCCTGTTGGACATTTCATTCACTGGAGGGTGTTTAAAGGTTTATTTTTTCTCTATGTAGGTAGCTTTTTTCTTTCACATAAATATCACTTGTTGTTCAGGATCTTCTGGTGAATATTTAGAAGAATTAAATGTATTTTTAAAAATAAACATTAAGTAAGAAAAATCTCAACAGGGGAATGACTTAGCATCCCTCTAGTGACCACCTTAAGGCATGTGGAAGAAAAGTCACAAGATCATACTACTAATTTCCCTATGCTTTTCAGAGCTTAGGGGAGAAAAAGATGTTATGTAAGCAAAAAAGAAATGACCATAGACTCAAAACTGGCCGTCCTGCTGTCAGAGTCCAATACTCTCTCACCAGGTTCTTTTAGATATTCCACCCAGAGAGGTTGTAATGTATAATATCAAATCTAATTATTTGAAGATAAGTGATTTTACACAGGATTTTCAGTCTAGCAGAGTAGTACACAATGTACACAAAACACAATACAGTGATACTGATGAGATCCCCATTACTGGTCTCTATGTTATGCTCACTGTTACAATACGGGGCATGCCCAGTCACCAGGAAGGAATACATGGGTTGAAGCCAGCTCAAGCCCATTGCTCTCTTCCAAGTTATTTTGCTAGTTGTTTAGTATTTAAAGTCTGTGTTGGGCTGAGACATGTATGTATTCACTCCCCTCAAGCTGGTCTGGCTAACTCAGGGAGACATTCACACCCTTTTAATGAACTCAGGTATAAACATTTACACTACCAGTTCACCCACTCAACTGTTGATAGCCGTTTATCTAAAACAAAGGCCAGCCTCAGTCCCCTTTGTGTTGAGATAAAATCAGCTTTCTTCACAACAGCTGTGGTCAGTCACATCCTGCATTATTCCCTGAGCTTCATGGGCACGCTGCCCTTGCCCAGCTCCTCCGAGCCTTCTTCCATTATAGGGGTTTATTGGTCAGTCACAGCTGACTTCAGTGGAAATGAAGTGAAATAGCAGTACGTGTAACTACATTCAGGTGTTCAATCAACCCTAAAAATGCCCTGCTTCAAAACAGGGCAGTAGAAATTCTCTAACCAAAGATAATGGGAAGGAACAACCTATTCCCATGTAGTTGCCTGCTCCCTGATCAAAATTCAATCTGCTGTAATTTCATTCGGTTACCAAATGCCTCTACTGCTCTGCTCTCTCAGTTTGTGTAGTGAGGAACACTGCTGCTAGGTATGCATTTCCTAGGCATGTTTAGGCATGCAAATCCTGTATAATTTTGGGAGGAAACATGATTTTGCACCCTGGTCCCTAGGTTCCAGAAGGAGAGCCCCACCTTTCCCAAGGTGAGTGTTGTTTTGACTTATTTCCTCATTTTCTTGAGGAATGTTGAGCAAAAGAATGTTGTAACCACAGATGCTGCTAAAATATGACAAGACTGTAACAAGTCTTTGCAAAACAAAATGCCTGCAACAACCTCCAGGTTTATCTCTCAGTACAGAGGATTATTGTGAGCATTCAGTCTTGCTCAACAACTTAGAACTACACCATCTCTTTCATGCTTTCACTCTCCCCATAAAACTACACCAAAGGGCATTAGAGCAGTCGCTTGCCCAGAAAAGCATCCTCTTGGATTTCTGCATTGCTTTTGAAGCAGGTTTTTTACTTCTCGCCTGCTGTGTAGCATCTTGTCACCACAGGACAGTAGTGCCACCTGCCATCACAGCACTAAGGCCTGTCACTCTGTGACAGGTGTATGGATTGTCTGCACAGGATTTACTTCAGAGAGACACAGACAGCACTGCAGCATACAAGAATCAATCCCTGTCTCCACTGGACTGTCTACCAATAAATTTCCTTGGCTTTGCCTTCCATGGTAAATATCACACAGCACTCTCAAATTATTTGCTACTGGACAAAAGAAAAAAAAAAGGCTACAACACACAGCAAGTGGTAGGCTATCGCTGTGTAATCACACTGAATTCAGACCCCAAATTACCAAAGTTCAGCTCTAAAGGCTTGGCCCAGATCTGCTTGTGCCCATATTTCAAAAATTCAATGAAAACAGGTGGAATAAGTTTAGTAAGTAATAAAATCCAGAAGATTTTGAAATTAAGTGCATAAAGTGAACCAGGAATGCTTCTGCAGGCTTGTCGAAGACTGAAACTATGAAAGTGGTTACAGGATAAAACTGACATAGGTTGTGATGGAATAAATCTTCCTAAACGTTAGGCTGTGTAAACACCAAAAAGTAGCAAAGTACTTTCTTCAAGGTACACAACACTGCAACAATAACTCTGTGAGCTATGCCAGCAGTAAGACATCATTAGTTATGTAGAAATTCCTTCCAAGTATCCTGACAGCATGTACACTGTAAATCTCAGGTCAGAGAACTCTTATATATTGGCAGAATGATGAATTTGCTGAAAAACCACTCTGAAAATCCAAATACAAGGGAGGTATACTGAAACTCCTCATCAAAAATAACACCCTGGGACAAATGTCTTCCATGGGACGGAAGACGAAGCCAAGTACAATGTGTACACTATAAGAAAATTTTAAATAAATTTTAATTTGTTTAAAAACAAACAAAAGGGTGATAATTCTTTCCCACAAAGGACTTGTATTAAAAAGAAGTTGTATTTTACTGTATCTTCTAAAAGTTTTTACCTGAACCTTCATATTTAATTTGGTTCTACTTAAAAACATAGTGGTTTTAATTAGATCCTGGCTAGGAGATAGGCATTTACTAGATCAGGTTTAATCTACTGATGGTGAGCCTCAAATAATGAGACAGTGAATACTTCATAAAAGAAGTGTTCAGCAACTCTGATGAACCAAGGGAGAATTGACCACATTCAAAAATCCATTATTTTGCCTGAAAGATACATTACAAAGGCTGTGTTGAGTTTTTAGGTCAAAAATTTACAAGCCTGCAAATCTGTATATTCATATTCTATGATCAATGCCTCCATTATATTTTTGCAAATATGCATTCATGCAAAGCCCTTTTTTTTTTGTTTTCACTGTTTCATGAATAAAGATATATATTCAGAAATTATTAATGCTTGCTTCCATTCTGACTGAGAGGTGATATCTACTTCGAAAACCACTTTTACTCATTTTTCGTTCCAAGGACTATGCAGGAATCCAGCCTTAAAGCATTCACTAAGTTAGTCACTTCTTTCTGATTTTAGTGCAAGTATCATAAATGCTGAAAAGATCAGTGACTTACTGGTTCATTTTGTGATACCACAAACCTGAATGTGTGAAAGGAAATACTTTGAGATAACTAATCTTTACAGGAATTGAACTTGTTCAAAGCTGATGCAGAGATGAAGAGCCAGCACAGGTATTTTAAATTAGATTTGAATAAATGCACTCATGTCCTACATTTTCTCTCCTCCCCACCACCATCCTTCTGACCAGTGAGGGCTGTGACAGATTCAGACAGCTCTTAAACTGAATGCCGGATATGCTTATGCTTTCTAACTTTGGTTTAAAGTGCAAACTCAAAGTCTTTGAATCTTATTATCTGTTACTTGCATCCATTTGCATCCTACCATTCTTTATTATTATTGCCATCAAAATGTTTTCCATTTTGGCAACCCTAACATAATGTTTGATGATGTGTTGGTTTTGGATTTGTTTTGGTTTTCTTCTCAAGATTGATGAGCTTTTTTATGATGTCAGACATTTTGGGAAGCATGAATTACAGAGCCAGAAAGCTAAAACTTCATTTATTCCTAACTCATAGCATATGTCAATATATATTTTTGATTCTGCATTCTAACAGTGTCTTCTATCACTTCTTTCCATAGTTACTTTGTTTATTAGTAAGCTTGGTGTGGTTTGTCCAGCTGGCCAACCACAGAGCTCAAGTATTGCTGTCTCCTGAGCTGCAGAGAATGATGATTGAACTAAGGTCAGCATTATCTGACATGCTAGCAAAAGGGGAGGGGAAATGGAGCCTCATGTACCATCTGGCCAAACAGCACTTGGCACTCCACACTGCTGCAAACGGCACGTGCCTAGAAAACTTCTGGTGAACAACATTTGAAGAAGTATGTGTACTGTCAGTAACTAGGATGTCATGAGGATATAAACTCTCAATTTCTGAGGCTAGTATCTGCAGAGCCCTACCCTAGAGATATGTTAAGTGACAAGTGAGGCCCAGGCTATACAGCCAACTCCCACACTGAAAAAGGAAGATGGGATGGAGCATATCTTAAGGATGAGTCTGCAATTCATTTTAAATACAATAACATATATCAGCCTACAAAAATTGGCATGGTCTCATTGTCTTCTCTATGGCAAGTATTTATTTCCATATCTCCAAAATATTTTTTTCTCATTATTTTCCTGATTGTTTTAATGAATACAAAGGCACTATGTAGTGACAATCTGTTGCCCCTACCTTTGCTTGGTGGGTCTAAAGTAATGATCAAACACATCAAGAAATGATGTCTTCCTTCTCATCTAAAATATCCATTTCTTGCTTGGTGCTTTTTAATTCCTTTGCTAAAATTGCAAGCCATACAAAATCTGTATGTGTATGTCATTACTACTGAAGGCACAACATATAAAAGGCTTTCAAGTGTATGTAAAGTGAGCAAACAAACAAACAAATTAATTAGTGTAATCAGTGTAACTCCTGATTCTAGGAAGTATTCATAAAAATACTCCATTTTTATTTATAAAATATATCTCATTTTTCCTTGAAATGTAAATTTCAAGTTAACAGTGTCATTTTAATCAGATTTATTGACTGGGACCAGGAATCATCATAAAAGATAACTTTTATACTTGGTACGTCTGGAAAAGCAGGTAGAATCCTCAGACGAACTAAAGAGGTTAACGAGGGGATAGAGCTAAGTAGCTTTCAACCTCAGTTATTTTCTCCCGTATACGTATGGGTCTGTGATTCTATTAAAATGAATACATCAGTTCTTTTCATTATTCACAGATTTCTTAAAAAGAATAAGAAAAAATACATGAGAGAAAGTATCACTGAGAATGAACTGACAGTAATTTAATCAGTCACAAAGCAACTAGAAAAATGGTGTTGCCTTCTACATAGCATATCAGAAAGCTATCTCACACTTAGCAGTAACGCAATTTCTTTAAAAAAACTACTAGGTTTGTAAGCAACCTATGTATCTCATTCATCATTTTCTTACTAGTCCTTTCAAATTAGAAATACCATGAGAAATAGATATTGAAGACTGTCAGGGATACCATGGATTAACTCTGAAAGGTAAAATAATATTTTCAGGAAAAGGTTGGGAAAGACACAGAGACAAAAATATGGTTCCATTTGAATGCAAAAAAAATTAATTAAATTTAATTTTTTTTTCAGACCTAACTCATGCTAGTTAGTGGCAACTTCCTCAAATATGGTCTGTCTTCCTAGGGCTTACTGCAACTTAAGTTCTGTTTCATAAATTAAAAACTTTGCATCCTGTTCCCCATGAAGCGAAGACAATGTTATGATTGTTGGTTTTCAACAAAACTATATATGCAGTGTTATAGATGTAAAACACCTCAGTTAAAGGCTGCTTTCTCCTTTAGCAGATACAAGGAACAATTTTTCCCGCTCCAAATTTTAACCCTATTACGGATGCCCAGTTGCTAGGAGGAGCACTACAGGGAATTAGTGAGTATCTTGACTGATTCTAACACTTTTTTTTTTTTTTTCAGAAAGCTCTCATAAAATAACAAGCATTAGGCAAAATAAAAACTCATAAAATTTAAAGTGTCACCACATATCTGTTGATTCTTCAAGGTATCACAATAAGACACGCTGGTGAGGTCCAAATAAATCATGTATTTGCATTTTACAGGAACTAAGAGGTGATTAAGATTAATCCAAAATCTATACCAACACTTATGGTAATGAATGCTTTCCTTGAGGAAAATAAAAAGAGAACAGAATTCTGTGTTATGTCACTACAGTGAAGGTCAACAAAGGAAAGGTTTTTAATTGTAACTTCAACAATTAACTATTACCAGGGACTGTTAAGTCTTTTAATTAGTCATCAAGAAATAAAAAAAAAAATGGAGCAGAAAGTTTGAAGAATTTATTATCTTTCACTCACAAGCAATTTTTCCTTTCAGTCTATGTACAAAAAAAATTTTTGGTCACCAAAGCATTTTTTCTATATTCAGATTTTTGTGTTTTCCTGTTGAATATTGTTGGTATTGCGGAGGGTCAGAATACTGATTTTTTTTTTTTTTTTTTACTATCTGAAACATCTCCCTCACATTACAATTGTTTTCTACATCAGAATTTTTATAGGGCTCGGGCTTCTCACAAGGTTGTACAGCTCCAAATCTTGCATTCTGTTTTCAGTTTCTTCAGTAGAAATGTGAGGACTTGGACTTAATGTCAAATGAACCACAATGAGTATTATTAATCAAGGGGAACCTGAAGTAGCTTTTTGATTAGTTGGCTACAGATGAAAAGCTGTAAACATTTTGCTAAATTTCAAACAGTACTTTTAATGCAATGTTGCTAACATGACAATGCAGAGACGATTCTCTTCATTTAATACTGTAAATACAAGCGCATTAACCTTACTTTTAATTTACCTATCAAAGTACATGGAACAAAGTTCTAATTTCAAGGACAAATAATAAAAAATGGCAAAATAAAAAGTTAAGCTTCACAGGAGTTTAAGTCTCCATAGCCTTTACAGGCACTGACACCCTGACCATGAATCTTGCACACGACATTCATTCTTGTGAGGAGGTTCAGTCATATATGTTGTCCCACTGATACCAGTGGTATTACACAAATGAATGCAGTTATTTAGGTTTTTAAATATTTCCTGAATCCTTCTTAGTTTTTACTGTAGAGACTATATAAACTGTACAGATTCCTAGTGATAATTTTCTGAAAAGTAAAAAGAAATCCTTATGCACAGAGTTTCAGTAATACTTCCATTTTGTGAGTTTGATAGAAATGAATCAGACTGATGTCAAATCAGTGTCTTGCTAAAAAGCTGGTGTTACTGTGGCTAGATGATCCAGAAGAAAGAGAACTAAACCTGATGTATAATGAGCTAATACAGACTTCCTCTGCCAACTTAAAAAAGCTAAATGTATTCAAAGTCCAATTACATTTGTGTCAAAATAGAACCTGTCAGTTATAGATTATGTGACAAAATCTGCCTAACAAAGCTGTAATAAGTACAGAATGTGTGTCTGTAACATATATACAGACATGTATGCCTATATAACAATGACTGGTAGAAACTTGAGAGACTAGCCTACTCCATTCAGATGCTAGCTGATCCCCATGCTTTCCAGCCTAATTCATCTCTGTTACAAGTGTGATAAAGGCAATTGATTTACACTTGGAGATACATTTATGCTGTAATGTCATTAAAATGCTCAGCCACCTGAAATTACCAAAAGCCAACTTTGGGGATAGAAAAAAAATTTAAAATTATAAAATAATTTTCAGAATATGTTAATCGTTATCTTCTTTTTCATAAGCAGTAAATACTGATTCATTATAGAAGTTTAGCAGTATGCTTTAGCCATCAAGCAAAAGATCATAGGTAACCTTCAACAAAATGCCCTTGGAAATTGGTTAAAATATTATATTTTTTAAAACTTCATAACTTATTTTATATAGTTCCTCTGAAAATATATATCTTTCAGTTTTTCAACAAATGGTCTGACCATAATTTGTCATCCCCATAAAAGAGATCCCTAATCCTGAAATGACAACTTAATCAATATCAACAGGGCATACAAGTATGACTTCCCAGGCTCAGCCACAAATTCTGCTAGTGTGCCTGCTTCTGAATAGATGAAAGCTTCTATCTGTTTTATTGATGCTTTCAAATCCATTGAGCTTGAGAGAGATGGTGATGCATCTAAGACTACTTCACTTTTTGTTGGTATTATACCAGCAATTAAAAGGTACATATGCACGGTAAATGTAACTGATGTTGGTAAATACCAGTGGGATATTAATTTGTTGATCTATTTTTTTCAAGAAATTAGGATAATGTTCTTGAACAAAGCATGAACAATCACAAATGTAAGTAAATAACAACACTTTGTTAATTTAGAGTCTGTGTCATGCTTCCTTTACAGGTTGTGAAAAAGATGTGTTGATTGATATCCTAACACAGCGTTGCAATTCACAGCGGCTTATGATTGCTGAGGCGTACAGAGACATGTATGGCAGGGTATGACAGAGCCATTTTGTACTTTCATTACTTCTATCTCTCCTGTCTCCAGTGCGGTTGGTCAGCCCTTCTCTCAGGTCAGTCACTGGAACCAAAAGCCTGGCAGACAGCTGGCTGGCACCAACAGATTGGCACACAATTTCACTCATGTAACTATCAATACCTCTGACAGTTTCAAATTGTCATTTATATAGCAGTAGAAGTACTTCTGCCACACACAAGGTTAAAAAAAAGGGACATGAAAAGTTTCTTCTTCTATAGTTCATTCTACTCCTCTATTGACCAAACCAGTATTTCTGGACAGACTTTTTTCTTCCTCTATGGGCTTTTGGGGGTTTCTGCATTACTTTTTTCAAGTCTTTGGAATACATAATAAAATAGTATTGTATTTGGTTTGAAACACCAAAGAAAAACACCATATCAACAATTACAGGTGGTTGTATCTTACGCACTGATTAACATTCTCATCTCAAGCACTGACATTCTCAGACCTCATACCATGTAATCCCATCCATATGCTAAGCACAATATTCACCTGAGCTGCTTAATGTTAAATTTATGAATCTTTGAAAGGTGTTAAAAAAATTTTAAGACATAAAAAGTTAGTTTTTTCCTTCAAATGTATTTTATCCATATTTACAGTATATAACAAGGTAATTTTTTGTTATACGAGTTCTTCAACGTACACAGAAATAGATATCCTCATTCTGTTTCCAGATCTACTATTGCTAATCAAATGACTTTGGGAAAGTTGCAATGTCTGCATTTTCCTCAGTTACCCCAGCTATATAAGGGCAAAAATAACAGCAACTCCTTTTGTAAAATCCCTGTGAAATCTAGTGATGAAAAGTGCTGCATGAAACTAGATACTATTGGAAAGCTAAAGAAAAATGCTGTGATTAAATTGACCAGATGTGCCCTTCCCCTAATAGAAGCCAGCCAAACATTCTAAACAAAATCCAGTTTCCTTCTTTTCCTGAAGCCTGAAAAACTAATGGCTCATTGGAAAATGCCTTGAAGGTCAGTGTAAGCTTGCTATTGAATCAATCAGCATGAATGAGGACAGTGAGTTTGCAGAAATCCTACCACACAGCCATCAGCAATAATTAGAGCTAACTAGAAATAGTTCATTCAAAAACTCCACATTAACTGCTGATGTGGTAGTCTGTTACACCACCAGTCTGTTAACCAGTAGAACAGTGTATTTTCTTCTTTGGGTAGTCGAGCAGTTTTCCAAACAGCCTTTGTGCCACCTGTATACCAAAATACCACACAACTGTTGACCTCTAAATATGCTGAAACACCCCCTTACTCTTCTAGAACTGGGGGAAAAAGGAGAGCTGGATTTAATCAGCATGGTGGGTTGATTTTGTGTTGTTACTCACCTGTGGGAGATCACTGGCTTTATTTGGACTGTTATAAAAAATCAAACACACAATATCTGTGATATTTTAGATGCAGCCTTGAATGGATCAGTATGTTTTAAATAGACCATAGAAAAACAATAACTGAATCACAGGTATCCTTACCTTCCAGAGACTGTGACAATGATTGAAATCAGTGGATCTGAATGATTAAAAGTGTTTTTCTATTACATGGTATTTATTAGGCTACCATTACCATTACACATGCAAACCACAAAAGTTCAGTATTTATCCATGCAACATTTCTCACTGACTTTTAGTTTTACTTACAGAAAACTAAAGCATGTCAAGCTACCCAAAGGTGCCTGTGACAGTAAAGCACCCAAGCCCATTCTTTTCAAGTCTTCATTTGTCTCCTTAATCACTGGACAGTGCTCCTTCTCTACTCCATCCATAGCAGCTGGCTGGGGTTTTTTAACCTCTTCTCTAGAGTGTTTCAAATGGACCTATCATTTAAACACGGGAAAACATTTAAAAGCTCCATATAATTTTTTATCTTTAATTTCTGCCCTCTGATACGTGAAGATGACCTAGAGATAACACTAATGATATCTCAATAAAGAATTGCCAAATGTCCTTCAGGAATGGAGTTATGATTTGCCATATTTTGTATTCATAGAGAACAATTATTGACTTGCTCACCACTGATCTATTTGGATTTTCTTTTCAAATCCAAAATAAAAATATAAACAAATAAATAAATCCCTATGAAAACATACCACCTTTAAATTTTTACCTGTCAGCCATATTCTGCCAACCTGAAGTGCTATAAAGCCAGTGGCCACAGACCTAAAGATCTAGAAGAACTAAAAAAGCCAAAGAAAACCTCAGATGTCATTCTTAAGAATTTCAATCTCTAAAACTATGAATGATAATAGAAGGAAAGGCAAGCAAACTATTTTTATATTCCAGCAATGGGCTACAGAAAATTCTGAAACTCGTGGAACATCTTGCTTATACACGCACAATTTTAATTTAAATAAATCTGTTAAGCACTGGGTATACTTTATAGCACAAGATACATCAAGATACTCTTGACAGCTTTCCAAAAAACCCACCTAGTTCTACCTTTTGCCATGTGGAAACAGGGGTCAGTACAAATTAGCTCTAATCTAGTTCAGAGATTAAACAGGAATGGTGATTTTTTTTGCCTCACCTGTGACAGCAGATATACTGAAGTGGCTAATCTGGTTAGCGCTCCATGCAGTTTATTTGATTGATCCCTCAAACATCTGCTATCATCTTGGGCAGGAACTGCCGAACAGGATGGGATGCATCTTGCCCTGAATTGCAGCAGTTTACACTTCAGAGGATACTTCAGCACACATCAGTGATAGCATTTCACTGGCTGTGATCTGTATTAATGAATATATTGCATTGGGGAAATGTGCCATTTGGCAGTTCCAGCTTGTGAGTGGTAAACTCTGCAGGACAGAGAAGACAGACAGCTAGGCAATAACAATTTTAGCCTTTTCAGTTTAATCTGTGGTAAAACTGTCAGTCCAATCCTCCACCCTCTTAATTTCAATTCAATATGGCAGCCACTATGCCCATTCATTTGACAAATGTAAAGTGTGATGCATTAGAAGGAGAAATGTGTAAAAAAAGAAAATAAAACCCTGAACTGGCTGCATTATTCAGACATACAGACAAGCTTTCATTCTTCTTACAATTAGCCTTCAAGGATTTCATATAGCAGAGACAATTAGGGAATATTGACAGCATAAGAGTTGTCTTTTCTTATTTTTCAATACTTTACTTCCCTTAGTTCTGATTGCAGGAGTAATTTTTAATTAGCAGCCATTTGTATTATTAATCCATTTTCCCACAGGCATGTTGTCAGAAGTGAAATGTCTTAATGAATTAATTTCTATTCCGTGTGTGATTTAGTGGTTGTCAAATGCATCTAATGTGCATTCACTGAAGACTGCGTATGTTTCTTCATCATAAATTTAATTTTTAATGTGTATATGTCCTCCTTCATTGCTACTTTAGCTGCTAATTATATTCAGATATGTATCAAAACCAAAGTACAGGCCTGAAAAAGATGCAGCTCTGAAAACATAACAGTTTATCTCATGGGAACCATTTCTGGTACTCCTTTAAATTCAGACTTAGGTCAGAACATATCTGACAGCTACCTAGTACTGTACAGAAAACATAAAAAAAAAGAGTGCACAAGTATCCTCTTAATCAGAAACAGCAACAGTATAACTAACAAGCTTTTGGCATTTGGAGTGTTTTGAAGGATGCTATCAGGAAAGGGCAGAGTGGGGAGGACGTTAATTCTCATCCATTACTCAGCTACCTGGCAAGCAAGTACTGAGACATGTGGGGGAAGAGAGGGGTTCCTTTTTATTAATCCAGCATCTGTCAAAAGTAGTGAATTCAGTTTGAATGTAATATACATAAACTGAAGCACATAACCTTCCAGTAATCCAAAGCAGATATTTTTATGTAGTAGGAGCAATATGGATGATTTTTTAAATTATTCACATAGTGAATAACACTGAAAAAAGCACAAGTTGCCTGCATTCTGTGGGATTTGACTTCCAAAGGTGCTTAGCTCTGACAGATTCGCACAGGGAATATGCCAAGGGAAGCTGCAGATGCTCTGCCGTGGTATTCAGGTTTCCAAGCCTTTAAGTAGTAGTTGCACTTAAACCCTTGAATTTTCTTCTGTATTCTAATGAACCAAAAATCAACAACCCTATGTGGTCTACTGACTTGTGTGTCTATTGCCGTCTCATCCATACTATTAGAAGAAGCAGGTACTATCTAAAATTTTAATTTTAGCCAGAATTCATCTTTGACAGTTCATCTTTATTCATTTACAGAGAAAACCACTAATACTTTTTTTAAGCTGTCTTAATGAAGTGTGACTACTGAAATAATCCTGTCTATGCATTTTTTTGTCTTTTCAAGGATCTGATAACGGACCTAAAAGAGAATCTCTCTCATCACTTCAAAGAAGTCATGGTTGGCTTGATGTTTCCACCTGCCTCCTATGATGCCCATGAGCTCTGGCATGCCTTGAAGGTACTTGTCAAATTCAGAATTGTTTAGAGTCGCAGTCACTAATTACAGTACTGAACATATGTTAAATTGATTTTTTTGACATTTAAATGGTTGATAAACTGCTGGAAGTTAGTACACTGAAATAGCATACTACTACATAGTACACTAGGTCATCAGAAATACAGTGCTATATGAAGTCTATTCATTGGTATGCTAAAACCAGCATAAATAATATCCTTGTAATGTAACAAATACAACCCATTTAACACCTATGGTAAACTCAGTAAATGAATAAGTATTCATACAGGGAAATGTAAGGCCCTGATCGTGCAAGCATTTATGTGTGTTACGAACAAAATTCATTTTAACAGCCAGTGCCATGCACTAAGCCTCCACCTCTGAAAAGACCAATACTTCCTTAGCAGAACATGTCTTTACATAAACACTTACAAATTACTCTGTGACAAAGCAATCATCACTCCACTCAAACTGAACTGATTGCACATTTTGAAGAAAATATTTCCTTTTCTTCCCAGGATCTGAGCCTGTGCTCCTTAAACAACTGAAGTTTTGAAACAAACAAAAATATTTTTTCAAAGATCATGTAATTAAATGGTGAAATTCATTCCTGCAGGGCATTGCAGAGGCCAAAAGCACAAATCAGTTCATAAAAGACTTCAGTACATCCTTAGAAAATAGTTCCACTGTTCGCTATTGAAAATAATAATCCTTGGCAAATTCCTTCTCAGGAAATTCCTAAATTGCCAATTCCTGGAAAATGGGAAGGCATATCAGAGGTCAACACTGTTTTCCTTTTCTTTCCACGAATAGTTGCTACTGTCCACTGTCACAAATAAGACACAGATTATACGACTCCAAGCAAGGTGATCTGTCTTACATATTTTGAGAATACCTTAAAAAAAAAAAAAATTAACACTGTTTTTTCTTGTCCTTCTGACACTTAAAGCAATGCACTTTTTAGAACTAGTGATACATTTTTAGTTACAGTTGGCATTAAAAGGATTGTGCCATATCATTGGTAGCACTGGAAGCATGACTTTCATAAAAATTATTGACAAGATTGCCAAAGTTATATTTTTTCTAAATGTGGCTCAATGTTAAACTTTCTTATAGTATTCTATCTTGATCTGGATTCATATGGCCAAAGTAAAAAACAGGCCATACATGTCTCCAGGGTCAAACTCGATGTCTTATTCTCCCATTATCCCAAATGCAGAATACTCACCAACACTATATATGTGCATATCAAAAGCAGCATATGCAGTGTATCTTATGTCAATTCAAGTTTATAAAATTAATTCAAATCCTGTGGGAAAATACAGTGATTTGCAGCACTGCATGCATGGCCATGAGGCTTCCTTTAAATACCAAGTTCTACAGCAGACATTACAGACTGTAACATTCCTAAATAAATTAAAAAAAAAAAAAAATACAGGCACAACATAATAGTTGTGCTCATATCTACTTCAGGTTGCCTGAACACTTGCTGGGGATATATGCTCAATCTTTGCATCTGATTTCTTTCAGCAAATCCTAAATTCTTACTAAAGCTCTAAAATTCTTCCCATTATGTTTCTGTCAACACTAGTATTGCTCCATTCCCCACTTGTTAATGTACATGCTGCAATTCAAATTAAGTAGGAACATATTTGAAATACAGGGTTCTAGTACTAATTTAAAGTCATTTTCTATTTAAACAGGTAGACTACGCAAAAGTACACTCTGCATTGCTCCAGCAGAGACTGCTATTCTTTTGTTACTTCTGATAAGTGCAGCATTGCTTTCTTCTAAAAGCTGTGGTTTCTACTAACAACATCTTTTCATATTTACTTCTTTCCACACAGGGAGTAGACACAGAAGAAAAATGTCTAATTGACATATTAGCCTCAAGATCAAATATGGAGATCTTCCAGATGAAAGAAGCCTACTTAATGCGTAATGTTTTTTACAAGGGCACAGTAGCAGTTGTACTATGTGTGCTCTGGATGGATGTATTAGCACACATGAAGGAACTGAACTACAAAAATGACTTCTCAATACTACCTGGTTCCCTTCCCCCTCTTCTATAAGTATATAACTTCTATAACTATATACAAAAGTCTGAAGCAAAATGTTTAAAGTTGAAAATACATCATAGTATTTTTGAAATGTATTACTGCCTATGACATGTGAAACACCTGGAAGCCACATTTGGGCATTCTCAGAAACTTTTGCACTCTTTATTCAAAAAAGTATCTACGCTGTCTTCCTTCAAAAAGTGTTTACTCAGGCTGGACACCCCACTCACACAACAGCAGCAGTGGTGGGGCTGCGCCCATGGGTGGGTAGGTGGACAGGTGAGCTGGGGCAGCAGCTGAGGCCCCCTGGCAGGACCTAGACAGACCTGCCAGCCCCATGGCTAGGTCTGTGTAGAACCTGCATGGGTTACTGTGGAATAATCACCATAGAAAATGGAGTAGTACTTGCACCTTATTTATTTACCCTTTGTTTGCTAATCTTAACTAGTACTATTCAGAGCATGTTCATTTGTGATTTAGATTATATGTTTTTCGTTTAACCTAGAATATAATAATGATCTTCAACAAGATATTGATTCTGAGACTTCTGGTCACTTCAGAGATACGCTCATGAACCTTGCGCAGGTACTGTAAAAAAAAGTAATATGACTTACAGTTCTAAAAAATTCATAATAACTTTTGATACTATTTGAGAAGTCTTAAATTTTAAGATGACCATGGTTAAAGCTAGTTCAATAGGACTACACTTTAAGAGGGGGGGGGAAAGCAGGAGAGGAATAGAACTTGAATTCCTTCATCTACTTTGACTTTGGCTTTGGCTTTCAGATGGAGGCACAGGTCAACAGACTATTTTATTAAGACCCTTGATATTCAACTGCTGACCATCTGCTCACTCTCTCTCATCTCAAAAGGAGTCTACTTGCATGTACAAATGAGACTTTCATTTTTAAAGCTCTGTTTTCTCCATTGTTAGAATATATGGCTCATAATCCAGTCTAGGCATTATGCAAAAATGGAGATTTATCCGTATTTGACTATGAAAGAAAGTATTAAATAGTTCTCTGTTTTAAACTTTATGTTCTTTGTGCTGCTGCATATGCTAAATCACAATATGTTTGCAAGCAGGCAAATGAATTATCACCATCACACAACAACTTTTGCAGTTTTACCAATTTGTACTTTTATGCAACAAAGTTGGTCATCCTTGTCAGATCATGAGTTCCCATTCTCATTGTAGTCACTGTGCTTATTATCTTAAAAATCTTTTGTAAACCAGAATAACAAATAATGAAAAAAGGACTACCAGGAGATAACAGCATACATAAGGTATATCTGTATTTTTACATATGTGTGTCTGGTGAAAAAGTTCTTACTAAGATTTAAAATAGCAGCAGGCTTCACTGAGGTACAGAGATAAAGAGCAGATGTTTCAAATGTAGAAGCTATGAACAGGAAATATTTTTTTCTAATGTTGGGTGTTTTTTCCCCCTAATAATGAAAATTCTTCCTTGATTAAAAATGAAGAGCTGCAGGTTAAGCAACCTCACCTCTCATCTTTATTAAAACCATAGTACACATTTTACTTGCCAAAAGAACAAATTTAAAATAAATTATCTGAGACATTATTAGTCCTTATTTTCTTAAACCACAGATATTGATAGAGAGGCCTGAAATCAGAAACTTCTTAGCTAACAAGATCTAACTGCTATTTTTCTCAAGATAAAGAAGAGTTGCAGGGAGTTCCAACTTTACTCAGTTATACTGTATACTTCTGAAGACTGTTAGTTGAATCATCCATGTTTGGATATGATCTTACATTAAAACTCAGTGATATTTCTTTAAAATATATCCTTTCTAGTTCTAGTACCATGCAACTTACAGAAGATTATTCTATAGCAACATTTCCAATCCATCCCTTAATGCTTTTTTCAGACACTCTTTGCTTTGATTTCTATTAAATCTTGGGATTGATGACACACACATCTGACTACAGATAGAAGTAAATGTGCTTCACATATGGAGAGCAAACCATTCAATTGCCATAGTGTGGTATTTACACAGGTCCACACTGAGGCACATTAGAAGTTATAGGTTATAGTCCTTCCTAAATAAATTAACAGAGTTACAAATTCAGGCTAACTAACATTCTAGTATGAGACAAACAGATTTTTATTCTAATTCTCTTTTTTAGGCATTAATTGAAATACGATCATTTTCTCCAATTTAAAAAATAACTATACATATTGTGGGATTCTCCAGCAAAACTATGCCAAGAGCAGTCACTGTTAAATGTTACTGGGGAAAGTGGGTGTTTGACTCATGTAGAGTATTATTTAACTTATTTTATTGTTCGTTTGTCTTTCTTTTTTTCCTGTGTTTTCTCATGTATGTAACTTTATGCAGTCATTCCAGCATAATTTCCTTCAAGTAATTTATCTTGTTACTAGGAATTCCACTGTGTGAAATTCTTACAATTTAATTAAAATATAAATTAACATTTTTAACAGGAAAGAGCTACAAATCAGTCATTCTACAAGTTGACAGCCAATACTTAATTTTAATCCTCCCTTTCACATATAGGGTAAAATGACTGTAAATTTTAATCTAAATTGCTTCAAACACGTATCATTAAGGCAGTGATTACATGCAGCTTGAGATTGTTGAGGGTTCTGCAACCAAGGCTGATTTGTATCCTTACAAGACAATTATAGTTAAAAAAGCAATTCCAAAAGTTGTGTGCTCTTCTCTTTTTCTAACTATAAAATTCAGATCATAGCGTGTTTACTAAGGCATATCAGCTTGATTTGTGTAACCGAAAAACTATTAAATATATGGGAAAATTAAGTATTCTTCCGTGGTTTATGTATCAATGTTGTCAAACAATTTCCTAGTCTTGAATCTTAATTTTAGACAATGATTACAAGCAAGCAAAATCTCCATTTTTTTGATGTGCTTGCTCCTATGGTTTGTGCAGGGAGAAAAAAAATTGAAAAAAGATTCTTCTGGTAATATGCATATTGATAAGAAATAATCAGCGAATTGCAAATGTTACTCTTATCCTTGTTTTCCCCTCATAGTTACCTATTATAGTAAGCAATGTAACATGCATAATACTGGAAATGGTGGTGGTAAGGTAAAAGCTTATTTAAAATGGGACTAAAAATGGGATAGGTTTATCCACTTTGCCCATTTTTTCCTCCCACAAGACCGTTTGTCATTCCAGAGTTCCTCTTCTTAGAGGAAATGAAGACACAGTATGACAACTTGAAGATATTTTCTACAGTTGCAAATTCAACCATTGAATACACTGATCCAATCTAAAAGCCCGTATGTGTTATCTCAAGAAATGAAACATAACTTCATATAAAGACAACTTTATATTCCTACAGTCTTTTAGGATTTAACTTTTGAAGAAAACGTATCTTTTTTTCCCCAGGGAACAAGGATGGAAGGATATGCAGATCCTTCTACAGCTGCTCAAGATGCAATGGTAAATATAGTCAGATGTGAACTTCTCAAACATAAAAAGAAAGAACAAATACAAACATTGAAAAGTAATTTAGGAATTACTTAAAATCTTTTGCTTTTTTTTTTCCTTTTTCTGGTATATTAGATTCTATGGGAAGCATGTCAGCAGAAAACAGGCGAACACAAAAACTTGCTGCAAATGATTCTCTGCAACAAGAGTTACCAGCAGTTGTGGATGGGTAATCCAGCGGTTCAACTGTTTGAACACAGATTGGAAAGGAAAAATCTGCCTTGCTAATAAAACCATGGTTTACATACCAAGAAGCTCAGTGTGCAGCAGGGTATTAGCCTGAAACCTAAGTGTGAACTGTTGGAGCTCTCAGACTCCCACTGATGTTAATGGGATTTTGGAAGTAATGCAAAACTGAACTTTGCGTGATGACTACAGGCAGCTGTAGATAGAACAGACAGACATCAGGATGCCTAATAACAGAGGGAAGAATGCACCATCAAAGAAAGGCATAGGCTATGGCTGCACTGAGTTTATACATGACACAACAGGATGAGGCAAATTTTTCTTAACTATTCTCTTCATTTTTCCTAAGTAACTCTTCGCTATGAGTGGAAACACCTTGGGAGAGGCAGTTGGAGTATTTTCAACAAATGTTTGTATGTGAAAACACATTGCTGTGTTGAAGCTTTTCCCCAGAAGTTGCAAAGAAGTTTTTGATGGGACCACTTCAGGGTCCACATTCGCTCTCTCATAATGAACATACACACAGAAACATAATGGGACATTTTTATTTAAAATAGATAATCAGACATAATTACAGATTGCAAGAAATTTATGTGAGATATCCAGATCTTCCACTTTAGAAAAGAAACCTGTTGTATCTGTTTGGTAACAAGTTTATCACTGTGCAGCCAGCTGTATTTTTTATGCTGACTTCTAACAGTAGCTTAGAACTACTTTGCTGTCATGGATCAACAAAGTAATTCTTCTATCATGACTTCTGTAAGGCTGGTGATGATAGGATTAACATAATGTAACACACCTGCTTATGCTCTACTCTCTTTCTGTAAGAGATTTGAGGGCTCTGTAATGTAGTCCTCCCTAAGTTTTGTAGTAAGCAGTGAGTTGAAAATTCTCCTCCTTCCCTAAAGGAGTAAGCACGCCCTGTATATTTGTGTGTGTAAGTCTGCACACCTGCATTATCCAGAGAGTGTCCATGTCTGGATACTAACATGTTACAGATGTCACGCCATGGCTTCTTGTCACAATCTGTGAATCTCTGGCCAGTTTTAGCCAAGCTAAGCAAGGAAGTTGTCTCAATGACATGACATTCTTACATGTATTGTAAAGACAGGTTGCTAGATAGAGAATTTATTAAAGCTTCGAGTGAAACAGAGGCTTTGGCATGCATTCATTTTATACTGTATACTGGAGAACCCAGAGAGAGAATGTCCTGGAAGCCAGGTTTCAGGCTACTCATTTAGATTGCCTTACCTGGGAGATAGAAACATAAAACACTGAAAATAAATAGGGGAAAAAATAAACTCACTATTTATAGTACTGGTGGGAAGCAGGAAAAAAAGGCAAGTTGATCATTATTAATGAACTAGAATAAAGCAAGATTTCTTCCCCCCCTCAAGTTTTCCAGGAGTTCCAAAATATCTCCGGGCAAGACATAGTAGATGCCATTAATGAATGTTATGATGGATACTTTCAAGAATTACTGGTTGCAATAGGTAATGTAAAAATATTTATTTTATACTAGCAGTAATCTCATAATAAATATCTAGTATGGTATCTCTGTTGCATCAAGAATATTATTCTTCTGATATTTTTATCCACTTTACTGTCCTATATTGTGTAATTAAATTTTCAGAGATAATTAGAAAATAATATTTGAACTACTTTTCCATATTTGTGTAAAACTAAAAATGTATATATGCAGCACTAGATTCTGACTGAGCAGAACTAGTATCTGTTCTTCACTTGATAACAAATTTTGTGTGATCACTGATAACTGCATTACCAACTGATTCTACACATATTAAATAACTGGCAAAATTTTCAGGACTTCAGTGGAATATAAACAAGTTCCAAGCTTTATGTGCCCTTGTTTTCCATTTATAGAATAAGGATAATAATATTTCTACAAAGATGTCATGGAAGCATATTCACTGATATTTAATAAGGCCTTTGATGCAACAGCAATGAGTACCCACCCAAAATAAGTGCCAGACTTTTTAAATTGTGAATATAGTTATGGTTGTGAAAACTGGTAGCTTAATTTTAAGCTGAGTCATGGACAGCACTACCCAGCTTTATATTTCAAGGAGCCCAAAGCCAACAGAAATTCTTTTATAATAATCTTAGGTTTACTTGTTGCAACTCTTCTCTCCTAGTTCTCTGTGTTCGTGACAAGCCTTCCTATTTTGCTTACAGGCTTTATAATGCAATTCACGTAAGTAGTCCTTCTTTTTCACATACCATAAAAAGTAGCTTCCTATTTTTTTGTTTGCTTGATTACTCTTAAACAAGTACTTACGAATCAGTCAGTTCAATCTTTAAGGTGTGACTGCGTGTTTTAAAACTGTTGGTACCTACATAAATTTCAAAGCAGTAGTGCCTAAGCAACAGTTAGGATTTAATGGTAACAGTAAAAGGTTAAATATATAGATTCCTTAAAAAAAATCTGTCTGGTGTCAATTTATTTTTTTTTTTAAATTGAAACCTTTTTTTTCTATGGATTGTATCTCCCCCTGCTGTGCAGAACTCAATGTGCACTTTTTGTACTACGTAATTTTTGTCTCTAGAGATTCAGTAAGTATCACTAAAAATTAAATCATGAATTAATGTTACATAAAAACAAATGGTCATGTTTTCTTGTGGGGCTCATTGTATATACATAGATTCTTTTATCTTTTTGTGTAAGTGCTAACATACTAAAACAAATGAGTGCCAAGAAGAAATGTGGGTACATGCAAAGAAACACCTACAAATTCTTCCTACTAGAGGTCGCTGAAGACATTTTCTTTTGTTTTTCATTCATCAGTGAAAATAATGATGCGTTATGTTATATAAAAAATAAAGCACAATCTTTCAAGCCTAATCTTTTAAGTGTAATCTTTAGAAGATGGTCATAAAAGCCAGCCATGGGTAAAATGTGAAATATCATCTGAGAGCAGGAATGGCAAAGATAGGATTCAAGCCAGAACCATTGAACAGAACTTTTCAGCAACACTTCAGCAGTGTCCCAGTATCCTCTTCCAGATGCTGCCACTACTGCTGTCCCCTGTTTCAGCTAAACCAGCAACAGTGGCAGCAAAGAACCAAGGAAAATCCTGGGGGCTGAGAGGAAGAGGCAGTATTTTGTCTGAGTAGTCAAAAGAGGATTCTGGCACGTGACATGAAAAAGGTTTGCCAAAAGTACCGGGAAATACCAGCTATCAGGAAGAGGGATGTTTCTCAAAGGCCCTGTATCAAGACCGCTTTTCAAGTTAAAACCTCATTTTTAATTTTAGGAAATATCACATAGATAGTTTTCTTCTTTATTATATTCAGATGATGTATCTGATGCAGGAAAAAGTTTTTATTGATTAAGAATAAACGTTTGCATTTTGTTTTAATTAATATTTTACTCTGTTTTATCTAAGTGTTTTAATGAACACAGATAATTCTCAAAAGAAATGCAAAAATTTAAAATAGTGTCTGTTTTTGCAGTGAAGTTATGTCCAGATTATACCAAAAGCTTTTTATACGTCCATTTGTAATACAGTATAATAAAACCCACCCAGGATTCTAATGCTTGAAATAATAGTCCGTAATGGTTTATAAGGAAGATTTTAAAGTAGCCATCAAACATGTATCAAATTCTGTATATGCAGCTTTTAAACATATCTCATTACTTGTTTTTTGGAGAAGAAGATTTCAATATCAATGGCTAGTCGATAAAATTATGATTTAGCTTTAAACAATCTAAACTGGTCATCAGTCATCCCAACCCTAAATGTTTTGATTACTTTTATTGCCACTAGATGTCCCCATTCTCCACACAATTACAATATGAAAATTTATTCAGAAAGTTAAAATAAAACACAGCTGAATACAAGCTATGTAAATTCTAAATCAATAGTTAAAAATCTCACTGAATTCACATTCAGCAGCAGTTGTGAAATAGATTATTGGCTTCAGTGTAGTTTGAATGGACTCCACAACAACAATCACAACAGCTACCTACAAACTGAATACCTAAGAATACTGACAAAAGTTCATCAGGTTTTTGTTTTTAAAAGTTTCAGTGCATGGTTAAAACACTGATATATGGGGAAACTCTGTTATTCAGTAACATGAATTCTATTATTTGAGCATGTGAAAATCCTGTAGGATAAAACCTTTGAATGCTTAGACTTCTTTAAAATCTATGATATCTTTATGGGTAGCCTAATAAATTGGCTTATCTATTAAACATTCGTATGAGCATATACAGACGGGCAAACACATACTGTCCAACTGTCAAGTTTCCTCTCATCTTCTTTTCTTTTTAGGACTTAGGGTTTCACAATAAAACAGTTATAAGGATTCTCATTGCCAGGAGTGAGATTGACTTGATGAATATACGACAGCGATACAAAGAGAGATATGGGAAATCACTCTTTCATGACATTAAAGTAAGTTTTTACAGACTTTTGCATCTCTTCAGCAGTGGCACCACACAGACAGTGCCAAGCCCTACCAGAAAAATACAGAGGGTTAATCTCCATTCAATCACTTGGGTTTAAAAAAAAAAAAAAGCAATGTATAAAAACGATAAGCTATCTTTTCAGTGTCTTGGGCTGACTTCAGTAAGTGAGCAGTGAATTCTCAGCTCACTCTCATTCTATGTGGTTTTGTCCCTCCCCAAGAGCAAGAAGAGGATATAAACAGGGCAGGACAGTGAATGCTGAGGAACAGTTTGCATTAATAGTTTCTACACTAATTGATACCATCTTCTTTCACACCGCCCTGCAAGGTTAGGCTGATACCACTTTCATGCAAAATTGAAATAAAAATCTGGTTTTATCCTTGTGCTTAGGTAGTATCAACCTTCAGAAAAACTATTGCTCTTGTACTCTTGCTCTGTATCTTAAAACAAACACTGTTTAATTGTAGAAAAATGACTCTTGCTAAGACACTTTACCTTTTTTTATGATGCTATAATCCAACTGGAAGATGTGCAGTAACCCTAAGAAATTGCTCGTGATTTTTTGGTATTGAACTTGAGAAGAATTAAACAAGTTTGATCCAACCTTTCAAAGGTAGATTGTTTCAAGGTGCCCACGCAACCAAAGCCCGAGGTATGTGAAATTAGAAAAATCTTGGCCTAGAATCCTTATGAAAACACTGTAATGTTTTACAAAACCTTACAACATCAGTCTAGTCCTTGTCACACACCAAGAAAAGAAAAATTAAGAAAATGTACAGTCACAGAAATGTGGTTTTTTTTCTTGCAGCATTTTGCTTCTGGGCATTATGAGAGTGCTTTACTTGCTATCTGTGCTGGTGATGCTGAAGATTATTAAGGAAGAAGAATATGAACTTCGAAGGCTGTATAAATCTATTTTAAATAGAAATTGAAGCTATACACAATACACTAACTGTAAGAGATCCCTATTCTACATAAAAGAACACAAAAATCAGTGCTATACATTTGCTAATACTAAATATTTCTTGAGACAGGAAAAAATTTTGGGAGGAACATGGTTTTATCCCTAGTTCTAATTAATATTTCTGTTTGTATGGTTAATGTAAATTAATGAAGCAAGTAGCAAAATAACTCCGTGTAAGCGTTATGTTTATCATTTAGTCTCGCAACATCCCAAACATTAGACAATAGGCTCTGGAAGAACCTATTCACTTCCACGCTGGAGAGAAAAAAAAAGGTTTTGCTTTATTTACTTTTAGCAGCATGAGTTCTTCCTTTAAGTAGTTTTTTTCTTTTCTTTCACACTTCTTATACCTCATATTCTATGCTCTTGAACACTATTGTTTTAGTTACTATCAAAGTAAGCATCTGCCCCAGTCTATTATCAGTCACTCACCAAAGAGTGCTTTTGTATTCTCTTTCATTTAGCCTACATACTTAATGGCATTTCCCTTTTCCCATTTGAAACGAAAGCAAAAATTAGAATCAAGTATCCCAAACCATTCTTGATTTAGTGCCACGCGCTGGAGGCCCCTGGAAGACGAAGCATTACATAGCTTTGAGCGGAGAAATTCCAGAGGATTAAACGCTGAAATTCCATTTGCGCCTCTCATTTTAATCATTAATTGAATACTGACCTTCAGAGCACTGAGGTATTTCCAGGATGCCCCAGATGGTATAATTCAGGAGTTGACTAGTAGTAGGTAACACCACACCTCCAAATGAGGCTGAAGGATGCAGCACTCCTCAGAATACCAGCAAACGCAGTCTGACAGCATCTGGTGACAACTACTCCTACCACAACGGGGAAAGGTGGCAAAGCCTGGCTTCAAGTCTTCGTCCCACAGGAAAACATGACACTGCTTTTAAGTATCCCGAGCCTATTCAGTGCAGCCTATCGATGAGACTTTCCAGCCTGTGTATTTGTACCTCCTGTCAGTCTCTTACGTAAACAGACATAAGGGAAAATGTGGTAATATTCACTAAAATAACTGCCCTTTGTTTTTCTCCTGCAGCTACAAGCTTTCCAACTTGACACAGACATTTTAGGGTGTTTTTTTAAACAGGTACTTCCTGCAAGTATGGCTTGGTACAACTGAATAAAGCGCTACTATTAAAACATACAAATACACTTTTATGCTGTTTGCACCTGTCCCCTCCCTCAGTCTGTGAAAATAATGTTTATTTCTGTGCATCTTGCTTTTTTGCAAATACTGACTTTATGTTACAAACCTACTGATTTACAATAAACTTGAAATTTCAGTTGAGTCCCTCTTGAGTTTGACACATTTCAAAATACTTCAGGTGGATAACGTAATCGTTAAGGCAGAACTTTGGAAGGAACGGCTCTGGGAAGAAAAATAAACCAAGAACAAAACGGAGAACGAGATGAGCGCTATGCCAGTCTGTCAGCAGTAACAAAACCCTAAGCTTAAGTTGTATCACGATTTTGCAAGTGTACTTGGAGGTAGCTAGTAACAGCCGTACCTCAGCACTGGGGAGCTACTTCGCTTTAACTCTGTGTACGTGCAGACAGGAACACGGACACCTCTCTCAACCGCAAACGCCTTGTTCACGCGGTGCTTCCCACAGCACGAGGCCCCCTCCCAAAACGCAGACCGTCAATTTCGCGGACAGGCTGTCACAAAATGGCGGCGGCGGCGCTAGCCCCCGCAGGCGTCCGGGGGCGCAGCCGCTCACAGGCCGGGCAGCGGGCGGGCCCCAGCACGCCCCGCCCCACGCCGCCGGCGAGGCGCGGCCGGGCCACCGGTCACACACGGTCAGCTCCGCTCCGCTCCGCGCCCCGCCCCGCCCCGCCCCTGTGGCGCCGCCTCACTCCCTTCTTCTGCCGTGACTGGAAAGCGGCGGTGTCAATCTCGCGGCTTCCCCAATCGCCACCGCGTCGTCTCCCCTTGCCCCTCCCCGCGCCGCCGGGCTCCGCTTCCTGGGAAGTTGGCGGTTGGCAGCGGCGGCTGGAGTTTGGAGCTTGCCGGGTCTTCGGCTGCTTCTCTGCGGCCCCTCGGCGGCGGGGCTCGCTGCCGCCGGGCTGGAGGCGGCGGGGCGGCGTGACGAGGCGGGGGCGCCCAGCCGGCCCGCCTGCGAGCCGGGCCCGGGGCAGCAGGAGCGGCGTCCTCGGCCGCCCGCCTGCTTGTCGCAGATGGAGGCCAGCCTGACGTGCGCCGTGTGCCTGTCCCTCTTCGAGGAGCCGGTGACGCTGCCCCTCTGCTCGCACAACTTCTGCCGGGGCTGCGTGCTGGAGTGCCTGGCCTCGGCCGAGGCCGCCCGCCTGCAGCAGCAGCAGCAGCAGCGGGGTCAGGGGCAGGGGCAGGCCCGCCTCTCCCGGGGGGGACCAGGACCGGGGCCGGGCGCGGGCGCTGGCGGCGGCGCGGCCGGCGCCCGGGTGTCATGCCCGCTGTGCAGGAAGCTGTGCCCGCTGCCCCGCGGCGGCGCCGCCGCGCTGCCCGTCAACACCACGCTGGCGGAGGTGGTCAAGCTCTACCGGTCCGGCGCGGCAGGGGCCGCCAAGGCGGGGGAGGCAGAGCCGGGGCAGGGCCCTGGCCTGCTCTCCCCGCTGGCGCTCGGGGGAAGCTGCCAGAAGCATCCGAGCCGGCTGGTGCAGCTGTACTGCCGGATGTGCCGCCAGGCGGGGTGCGGGCAGTGCGTCTCTGAGGAGCACCAAGGCATCTTCCACTCCGTCAACCTCATAGACACTGTATACCAGGAGGAAAAAGTAAGCGCCGCGCTTCCCCTCCGCGCCGGGGGTCTGGCTGGGGGGGTCAGGCTGTCCCACGGGGGATCCCACCGGCCCCGGGCTGCTCTTACTGGGCGACGCAGGGAGAAGCGCGGTGTGGTGGGCAGGCGAGAGGCAGCGAGGGGGTCTGCTGCTTGGAAGCAGGAGTCGAGATTTGTTTGTGGGCTACTGGGGTGTGCCTTCCCCTCCTGCCGTCAGACCACCTCCACCGCAGACAGGGGACCGGGCGGTATTACGGTATCCACAGAGCGGAACCCAGCTTACCAAAGCACCTGAGGAGTTGGGGTTTTTTGGTTTGGGTTGGGTTTCGGTTTTGTTTTTTTTTTTTTTAATATCGAGACTGGCAGTCTTCGCCAAAGAAACACACTGATGCTAAGAGTTTATTGCATGTCTGGATCCAGTTTTTCCAAGTTCAGGAAGATGCTAGTCCTACTAACAAAAAAAAAAAAAACGCACACAGATATTTTGTTTATAGGCTCTCTGAGCTGGCATAAGTAATTTGGGTCATAGATAATTACATATTTAGAAATAGATGGTTTAGGTAAGTAATAAGTTCATAAATGTAAAACCAAAATGCATTCCTGTTTGCATGAAGACAGCAACTGCCTGGCCTAATGGTTGGTTGGCCGCTTTGTAGTGGTAGTAGTTGTGTTTTTTGCCAAAATAGCTACCATTTGGGTAGAATGAGCCTTTCGTGCCTTATGCAAATTGGGTGCAGGGCGGCATGTCATACAGCAGTTCTGCTGTGCAGTAATTGAAACGACTGCAGGGCAGTGATGAAGAGTATAGGTATAAAAGTTTAAGTACAGCACTGACTATTCTTTAAGCCACAAGTTGCTTTTGCACTGATTTCCCTACTGCCTCTCCCATTACCAATTGCATGTCACTCAGGAAACCGGGGAAAACAGTGTTTGCACTAGACTCTCTGTGTAAAACTTAGTGTAAAACTTAGTGATACTGTGGTGAGGTAAAGGAGGAAAAAAACAGTGATAATCTTAGTTTAAAACCAAACAGAAATAACTCAGTTATGGACAGCTTTCTATTTTATCATTGAGGCATAAAAAAAAAAAAAAGCGAGTATCACACAGTTGCTTGTCAGACTGGAATAACAGCATTAAAACTTACATTGTGATAGATGTCTGTGTGAGGGGAGAGGTTTTTTAAAAAAAAAACCAAAACAAAACATTGTTTCCCTCAGCCTTTTTTTTTTTAAAATATGAAGTAACCCTGTAGCCATTCTAGCAATATGCATTGTAGGTGAGCCTAAAAATATTGTTTTGCAAAATAGCAAAAGTAAGTTTGTGTACTGATCCAGGAAAGCATTAAATGTTGTTAAGTGATGTTTTGAATCACAGCCTATGTTTAATATGTTTTACAGCACATCCCATGATGTGATTCTAGATAACCACTGAAATGTATTTATTTTATGGAGCGGATAAAGTCATACTAAGTGTTTCAATTGTCTTGCAGTTAACCTTCTTCAGCAGTCTGAAAAAAATGAGAATAATAAATGAGAAGCTGATGAATGAAATTTCAAGTCAACCAAATGATACGGACGTGAGTTACAGTTGCTGGATATTTTTATATATATATGAAATGTATATTATAAAAATATATTTTAAATTATATTTTTATGTATTACATAGAAATATATATATATCTTATATATGTGTCTCTGTTTCTCTTTTATGATAGGTTAATCACAACATGGACTATACTGGTGCTCCTTGTGGCAGAGATGTGCTCTGAGCTTACTTGGGGAAGTGACTCCCATATAGACATTGTTACTGCATTTTCATCTGTTTTTATGTTCTCGTGCTTCTAGATGGTGCTGAACAGTGATGCAGAGATAATTGCACTGGAATTTGGAGAAATTTTCAAAACCCTGGAAATGAAGAAACGGCAATTGCTAGAAGATGTTGAAAATCAAAGAAGTAAAAAAGAGAAAGAATTTCAGATTTGGAAGAAAATGAAAGAAACTCACAAGAAGACCATTGAGAATTTTTTGAAGGATTGTGAAAAGCTTGTCCATGAGTGTGATCCTCAGCGTTTCCTGGAGGTGATGGCCTTTTAGTTATTATTTGATATCAGTTGTATAATGAACCTCAAACGTCATATAGAGCCTGCTATTTTGTAGATTATGATAATGACTGGATCAGGAAAAAGAAATTCAATAAATGAAAAATACAGACTAAAATTACTTAACACTTCATACTTTTTTTTATAGCAGTGCTTTTCATTTTAGAAAAGTTTGAAAAGCTTTCATTGCAGCTTATCAGTTATATTTAGTGAATTCAGTAGACACTTTTCTTCTTCACTGAAAACTAATGAAATTAATATTGACTGTGTAGCTGTTGCTGTAACACTTGCTGTATTAAGCTACCAGCTGTGAAAGTAAGCTACCTTGGTGCTGGATAGGGAGTTATTTACTAGTACTGCCTTCAAAATTCTCACATTTATTTGCTTTTTCATATTTATTTTCAAATGCTTTGTGTATTAAGCATTTCCATTGCATTTTTGAAGTTGCAAGACATTAAAAATGCTTTTTGGGTAAAGATTGGAGCCAGAATCAATAACTTGTCTGTGCTGCACAGTGGAGTGCCATGTTGGGATACCTGAGCTAAGGTGATTATACTGATTTTAAAACCTACTGTAAACTTTGCACTGAGGTGTGCAATGGAGATAAATCAGCCTATTCAAAGCTGGCTTAGGTGCTTCTGACATACGCTCTACTATGTAGTATATACACTTCTGTATACAAGACCCTGAAAGTCTTCCTCATAATGTTTAAGGGAACTGCACAGAAAAACAGTTTCTGATTTAGAGATAAATGCTAGAGGAACCCAAGACACAGGCTTAATCTTCACTGTTATCTAAACTAGTGTAGACCTTTTCATCTCGTTTATGTCAAACACTGTGGCTGCAGTTGTATGGAATTTAGGCAGATAGTAGATATGGGGCAAAGTACTTAAATAACTACTGAATTTTGTGTTTTCCTTAATTTCAAGGCTTATCCTTTCCTAAGAAATTACAGCATATTGCTGTTTTCTGCAGTGGGTCTTTTTGCTACCTTCAGATAAATGAGAAGCTAAGAAAGTACTTAGAGTTTGACTAAGTTTCTGGTAACAACTCGTTAAGGAAAATTTCACTTTTACCCAAAGTAAAAGCAACTCCCAGTTTTGGAAGAAATAATCTGACTCCAGTGATGAGTATGCTTTAAACTTAGCACTTTCCCACCTGCCCCTCATAACACTACACAACTCATTTCAGTGAGGTGGGTTTTTGTTGTTGTTTTAAGATTGCGTTCAATGAGATCACCAGGTTTTTAAAAGGAGGCAGCTAGTCTATAATCCAGTCAGGTTTTTACTCCCATTCTTTGGGAAGTGTCACTTAGCGCAGTGCACTTCATACTGCCATTATCTGGCTGATTTAAAACTAAAAGACAGCTTTTTTTAATCTCAGTGTAATAGCATCTTGAGAACAGGTAGCAGAGGCTTCCCTCGCCAAGAAATACAGAACAGTCTTTCATTGGAATGTTTACAAATATCTGAACATCTGAAATGGATTAGATAACCATGTGGGTCATGATTCATGATTTGAATGCCTTCATTTGGCTCTGAAGGAGTTCTTTTTGTCTTTAACACAAAACATGACAAGATAAATCATTGTCCCAGACATACTTTTTTTTTTTTACATTTGGATGCTTTTTTTTTCTTTTTTTTTGAATGTTAACAGGTTTATTTCCTATAGTCCTGTGAAATGAAGACAGGGCGTTCAGTCTCTGAAGTATTTTGATAAAGCAATAATCTCCTTTTGAGAGTTGGAGGAAAACTCATTCATATCTTACAAATTCTTGTTTTATTTATAGGTGGCCTGTGGCTTGAATACAAGGTATATATATTTTTTTTTTCATGCTTTGTTAGTTCTCTAGTGTAATTTTAAGATTAAAAACTAAGAAAATAGTTTCTTTGGATATGGTCAGATATAGCAACTTAAAATGAAAATCATATTTGGTAATTAAGACATTATAATGCTTTCAGATTTTTTGGATGCTCCATATTCCAAATTTTAGGCAATGTGTCAAGAATTTTAGTGATGTACTGTCTGGGATTAGAGATAAACAATCTTTTGAATTGGCTCCCTGGCAAAAACTGAGTATAGGAATTCGTTAATACATGGTGATTGGATATTTTTAGATATTTAAACTCAGGAACACTGAAGCATGCCTGAAGCTTTTACAGAAATCTTTAAGTCTAAGTGTGTGTACGGAGATTCTGCAGTGTCTTCATTTTTGTGTTTGCAGTGCACATACCCTGTATATTTCTTTCTGAAGATTCTTAATTACATTTCTTATTGCTTTTTAAGCAGAGTTTAAGAAAGAATATTGGAAATGGAGTTCTTTAAAATATGTTGTGGTTGAGACTAACATTAGCAATGCCCTCTGAAGAAAGAGTATAATTTAGATTCAGGTATTGTACACTAAGAAAAGTGGGGGTGTTTTAATCTTTTTGCTGAACTACGGGCACTACTTATTGCAATTTCCATTGTGTATGAAACCTAATTCAAATGAATCGTCAAGTAGTAAGTTTTAAGAAAAAAATCTAGGAAACTTGACATTTTATTGAGGACTTAACTTTTTCTGATATCTTCTCCCTTTTAGTGATTTCTTTTTAAAATTAATTTTTTTTGTATTAGGTAGGTGTAATTTAGTTGTTGGCATGTGAGCCTTAAGAAAAGTGTTTAAGATTGGGGTTTTTTTCCCTTTTCCAGAATGAAAACTCAGCTTGACCTGATGAATATAGCATCTAGCTATGAAAAACCACCAGAATATACTCAAAAGACGATGGATATCAAACCTGCGGTTAATGAAATCTTGGCTTTGAAGTTAATGCCTGTTAATGTAGGCATTGTTAAAGGTAGGGAAGAAGGACTTAATATAGGACAAGATTCGGGGAATCACTCTAGGAACCTGCAATTTGTGGAACTAATTGCTAATAAACAATCTGCATGGCAAAAGCATGCAAGAGTTCAGAAAGCATCTGAAGAAATTAATGGATGTTAAATTTATCGAGGGCTTTTAAATGCATTTTATGAATGTACTTTCTCTACAAAGTCCTTAGGCTGTATTTTTGGAAGCTGGGGGAAGTATCATTATAATTTTCCTATACAACCAGTATCGTCACTGTCAGAAGTGTGTTGCTGAAGTAGATGGGCATTTGTTGTAGTGTAGTGTGAATGTTAACTACGCTCTGATTAAATGCTTTTACCTCAAGGAGAAAATGTTGGGTTTTGTATCAGGGCAGGAATCTCCAGGCATTTAGAAAACTTCTTGTGCAGGCCACTTGCTTTTTATCACAGAAGTTTCGACAAGTACTAGGGTCTCACTTAGGGCAATATACTTTTGTTCTTAATTGGAATCTGTGTTTAGATGCACAGGAACCTTTTGGTATTTTCCATACTTAATATGATCTCTATTAGTATTCTTGTATTCTTTCTGATAGATCTACCTTCTGGAGGAAATGAGAACTCAACAAAAAATACTCTATTTAAAAATAACATAAAGCAATGGCAGGACCAGAAGAATATACCCAACACATTTCTTGTAAGTTATTGACTATGGGGCTACAACACTGTACTGTTTTGTTTTGGTTTTTTTTTTTTTATCAAAATAAACTATAATGTCTGCTGCAAAACATTTTTCAGCCTGTAGCAGGACAGGAGGAAGCACTAGCAGATGGTAGCAGGATCTGTACTCGCTTAATGTCAATATCAGAAATGTCAGCGTTTCAAAATATGAGTCATGAGGTATGATTGAACATCTGTTGTAAGTATGGCTAAGTTACTATTTGTTGTGACACAACTTTCTAAATAAACTCTTATAATTTTTTTTCAGTTTTCTTAGTAGAAAGTTACCCTTCCAATTCTAGAATGTAAATCTGACTAGGTTATTAAAGCTGTCAGGATTTTACTCTTCTTTTTTCTTCAGAAAGCTGGAACTTAATCTTACTACTGACTTCAAATACTTTATTTTTATATTTTATTGTGGCTTTTTGAGTCACATCTGTAGCTTTGTAATCCAAATAAGCTTCCCTATTGCCTATTTGAAGAGGAAGTCATCTGCCTGTGTTCTGTTTTCTGAAGATAATAGAATTCACTCTTCTAAGACTAAATTCCTGATAGTTTGACATGAAACTGAAACCAGTCTCTCTTTTTGTTTCATTTCCAATGATCTAGTTATACAACTAGATTGTTTCACTCACTAGCAGTTCCATGTGGGTGGCTGAGCGAGTATTGTTCTGTACAGAATGATTCTAGTTAAAGTTGGTGAAGCATGGCTGGCAGTGAATTGCATAATGTATGTTCTGAGAATACCAATGGCAGATGATTAAATGAAGAAGTTGCTTAGGTCCTTTAATATAGAATTATTTTTCTTTTGCTGTATTATTTTGAAGAACATGTGGCTTATTGCCATTGAGAATACAATTTACATAGTTATTGTATCTAGTAAAAAAAAAAAAAACCATACCACCAGCTAAATTGGTTTCAGATGGTTATTTTTCATGACAACTTGAGAATTTGTCACTTACTGTCTAAGCTACTATTTTTAGTTATTTGTGGTTTTGGCAGTGACTTTAAACAGTTTTCTATAGTCTCCTGTTTCAAAACCTACTTTGTCATCAGGGTTCCATGTGTATCTTGTTCAATTATTTTTAAAGAACTTTTTTCCATAATGACTTGTGTTCTGTTATCTTCTAGCAGTAATGGAAAAATACATCATAAATGCTATAGAATATATGAAAACTTTTCTTCAGTCTTAGGACCGTATGGGGGTTTTATAACCTCTGAATCCACACGTGCCATTTTACTTAACGGGATTCTTTGCTGTAATTGTAGGAGTTACGTTACAGATACTATATGGAACGTCAGAAGCTCACCGATGAGTTCAAGACACAAACTTTACCTGCAAATAAAAAGTATAAATTTGTAACTCCTGAGGCTTTGAAGGATAGGTCCTCAGGAACTCCTTTTGTACCTTCACCTACCAAAGCAAATAACACAGATAAAGGAAAAATGGGAACCCTACAAAGAGCAGATGGCTTTGATGAGAGAAGGTTTTCTGGAACCAGTAATCACAGCATCCCATCCACAAATATGAACTTTTCTGAAACAAATGGTGACTTAAAGTTATTTCATGAGAGAAGTTCCCAGGAAGTAACCACTCCAGCCTTATCAGAAAACTCCGAAGACTTAGTAATTAAAGAAAAGTTGCCAATGCAGGCATCGGCAGTTACTGTTTCCAACAAAATGGACACAAATTCTAGCACTTCATCTGGCTTAAAACCAGCAGCATCAGTAAATGTTACTGTATCAAATTCAGAATTTCTAGATGTTTCTGCAGAGAGACTTTCTGCTTCACCTTTTGCTTTCAGTGCATGTAACAACTCATTACCCAGATTTATTAAAGATGCAGGTACATTTTCCTTCAAAAAGAAAGACAGGAAATATGTTTTCCCTCAATTTTATCTAGGAAAATGTGATCGTGCGGTTAAAACTGATAATGAGAATGAAAGCAAATTTAGAAAACATGGTCCTGTAACAAAAACCACAGTTTCTGATGCTTCAACCAGTCCTAATGTAGACTCAGCAGAAAGTGAGAAGCCAGATTTTTCGTTTCCCTTTGGCAATTCAGAAAGAGATTGTTTTGCAGGATTGGGAGTGAGCAATTCATTTAAGGTTTTACCATTATCCTCATTTTTTAGCCAATCTGAGAAGCCATTTGACAAAAGTACATCATCTCACATGAGAGAAAAAACACTTTCTGCAAAGGAAACTGCAGAATATGGTACACAGAAACCATCTGTCTCATGGGAACAGAAAGCTAATGCCTCAGAATCCATCACAGCTGCAGCTTGTAGTACTTCAGAACCCAACACTGCAGCTGGGATAAATGATGTCTCAGAGTCCCCCCTTCTCCCCAGTAACTGTGTATTTTCCTTCAAAAATAACTGTTTCCAGTTGCCTTCAACAGTATTTTCATTTGGAAGTATTGTCAGAAATACCTCTGATTCGCTGACTTCTTCTGTGTTTTTGTCTGGAAATGGTACTGAAAAAACGGAAAAAGAGAAAATAAAATCTGACAAAACACCTCTAAATCTAGGGAAGCTTGTATCTTCACAGTGTGCAGAGCCTGCTTCTAGACATAGTCGTCCAAAATGTGAAGGTTCATTCTTTCCTGTGAACTCATCTGAGAAAACTGAAAGCGCAGAAATGCTTGCTGATAGTAATTCTTCTAGTAGTCAGCCTTTATGTTCAGTTGTCCTTCCTGTTAAATATGAGAACGCATCTTCCACTCAACTTCTTATTACAACAACAAAACAAGAAACAAAGGTAAAAGATGAGGGAAGTGAAACTGTTGCTGAGAACAACTCTTCCTGTCCTAGGAGGGAAGATGAACCTGAGTCTGTACAGTTTCAGAATGCAGCTTGTTCTGTTCCTGGCATGTGCAATGATCCATCTTTAGGAGATTCTGTGCTTATGGTAAATGAAGCAGGAGGAATGCCAAGTGACAGCGATTCTGACACTGAAGAGCTAAGTCAAACATCCATCTCTACTGATACCAGCAGTGCATCAGAATATTTTTCTGTTGCTGAAGACAAAATATCTACTAGAAGAAAATCAGAGACATGAAGAGAGAGTGAAATGGAAGATGACTATACTTAAATAAGCTGGAATTAAATAAATGCTACTTAACACATTAAAAAGTGGGGATACCTGTGATTTTACAGCTGTTGTTCTCCCTGATTCTTGCCAATTGAGGTACCTTTGTGTTAGAAACATGACTGCTTTTCAGCAAGTACAGTGTACTAAAGTTATTTTTATAGTGCAAACCCAAACTGAAGAAACAACCAAAAATGTCATGTCTTGTTAAAGACTCAAGTATGACCATGTATGCTGTATCTTTAAGAATGCAGACCTTCTGAGAAGTACCGCTGGGGGGTGTGTGGGTGGTGGGGGACTGAGGTGTCCCAGAAAGCAGGTTCAGTGAAGCCTCAGCAACAGGAAGCAGTATATTGCTGTTTTGGTACAGCAGCACTTGCACTAGGGTTAAATCAGAAAGAGTACAGACAATAGCATTCACCTCATAGGCAGGGAGGGACGAGAGCCATGGGGAAAACAAAGGATGTTGAAGGGCATTACTGGAAATTGCTTTGCTTATCTCCCTTTTGCTGTTTTTCTTTTTTTCTGTGATGTATTTAATATATACTGAAGGTGCAACTTCTAGTGTAATTTCAATAATTTCTCTTGCACTTTTGAAATTGAAACACTACATCAGTGTTCTTGTTATGCATTGCAGAAGGGTGTCAGCTATGCTTCTGAACCACTGCCTTTATGAAAAGTAACAGTCACAACTAATTTTCAGTTCCTCTTGGCAACAGTTTTGGAACCAGTGGACAGATGCTAACTTGCTGTTTTGATGAAAGCATTAGGAGAATCTAGCTTTTAAAACACAAAAAATCTCCTTTTAAAATTTGTGTAATGACAGGAAAAGAGGAAAACAGCACTTCTCACTGATCCAGAACTCATTGAATTTTTAGTCTGTGAAATATGACACAAAGTGAGGATAAAAATACCATCTTTTTCTAATTTATTAACCTTTTTGTTGCATACAAGAGATAATTGTGCTTTAGCTATTAGAATATGCAGACGGTAGTGCTATTTCAGATTAAAGCTTTATTTCATTTAGTGTTCACTCTCCAGCAAGAGCTGGTGCCAGATTTTAAATAAATGAATCTTGCGTTAGGTAGCTATGTCAACTGGCAAGTATTAGATCAGAGTGGTTAATATCCCTTCAAAATTTTTCACAGGCAACTAGACAGACATCTTTTAAAAAGAAAAAAAGATCCAAATTATCTTTGTAACTTCATAAGAGAAATATTACTTAAATTTAGATCTCTGCAAGGCTTACCAATATACTTATTGTGACAGAATACTTAGAAATACTGTTCTTGGTTTAGGAAGTGATCTAATTTTAATTTGACTTGTGTTAAATTCTTGGCCTCGGTTTTTCTGTGGTAGTGCATTCCTCTAAATGTGCTGAAAAATAGTGTTTAGAATTTATAAACTTACTAATCTTCCCTTTGCATTATAGTAAGGAAGGTGGCGAAAATGATCTTTATTGTTTTAGTTCTTTATGTTCATCTCTTAAGTCTTACTGTATTTCAGTTTTCCCCGAAGAATTGTTCCGCTTTTATCTCTAGACGTTCTTGTCATGTTCTTCTGCGTGTGTAGGAGACAAGTGTTAAAAAGGTATTAAGTTAAATTACTGGAAGACAAAGGCTGACCATGATGATAATGGCAAAGAGTGTAATGGATGGAGGTTGATCTCACTATAATGAAAGCAAGAGAAATGGAACAATTTTAGAGAGACAGATAAGGCACCCATAAAACTTGTTGCCAGAAGGCTGTAGAAAATGTTTGTTTTCTGCTACAGTGACAAAGAAAAATAATTCCTAATGAGTTAGGGTTATTCAGAAACCCTACTGAGTTTCTTAAAATTGCTTATTTTCTACGTATCTTCCGTTCATTTCTATTACAGTGTTTCATGAGAGTTTGATAAAGTTAAGCTTTAAAGCAGATACTTCATATTCTAGTGAAAAGACACCATTATAGAATCATAAAGCAAATAACAGACTACAATACAGTTTTTGAAAGCAGAAATTGTTGGTGTGGGGGTTCAATACAGTCCTAGAACTTCTTTTCAAGAATGGCAAGTTGTTGTCTAAGTGCATTATAGCTCAGCATTAAGGTTTTACAAGGGAGATAAATGGCAAGCAGGATGTTTTATTTACAATAGGTCGCAGTAAAATTACAGTCCACCCAGATATTAAATCAGTAGAATTACTGATGTTTCTGATATTTTCATGAGTTGATTCGTTGGTCATTTTGACTTAAGCACTTGGTCATCTTTCACTATTGACTCCTTACTAAAAGCTGTAACATGAGTGAGGTACTTCTTGTATACATTATTAAAAGTGAAATGTTGACTGCTATTACTAATGCTTTAAGAGACACTACAGTCTTCAGCATATAAAATTAGTACCCTGTGACAGACCTAGTAAGTGTTTTTCACCCAGGATTTCATGGTTACTGGTCAAATAACTGAGAATACAATAGGACCAATTTCTGACTTTATTCCTTGGTCAATTAATTGTGTCTTAGCTAAAAAGATTATTCCATTTATATTGGGAAATGTGAACCTGGAAAGGTCTAAATAAAGTTACTTCTACCCTAGTTGAGGAACAGTTGTGCAAGATTTATCTACATATGGCATGGTTTGCCAGATAGTAAGGAATAATTTGAGTAAATTTTATTTTCCAATCAGAGTTAAAACAGTCTTTTATACCACTGGGTTTGATTTCTGTCATAATTTTATTTCACATATTAAAAAACTGGAAGGAAAAAAGAGATTAAGTCAGTTGATGGTAGCTCAGCAGCACTACCTGACTACATAGAGTTTTCCCCCCAATATCTCCTAGCGACATGTTGCATGTAGTTTAATGCTGCCTAAAGAGATTAAGTCAAAGACTTCATCAGTGATCATTTGATGAACACCAGAGCTAATTCGAAGAAATGGGGTTCTGAATTGTCCTTAATGCACATTTTGCTTATTATCAATAGCAAATAATTTACATCACTATCTTGGTCATCATTATAAAATTGTGTGTGGCAATGAGGACTGTTGTCAAAGCCTAATTTTCTTAGGTTATCTAAATATTAGTATGTATGTATATATTTTTTCAGACTACAAGTAGACTAAAATGTATGTTAAACTGAAGAATTTTCAGGAATAGTATGAAAATACTGCTGAAAACTTTGTTCTTCCCAGCAAAACCCAAGAAAATAGTTAGGAAACATATTTTACTAAACGCAATAATTTGTATTGCAAGGGAATTTTTGACAAGTATGCTAGAGGTGTCCTGGATCTTTCTGAGTCTTAAGGATACAGGAGGTGAAAAATGAAGCAATTCCATATATGGTTGGAACATTTTTATTAAGCAAACTTCATTGTACTGATATAAAATCCTCTTTATACTTAAAATTTTGTAGACTAAAACTGCAGACTGGTTTAAAAACTTTTATAATGGTTCATGAAGGTACTACTTTATAACTTAATAGAAACCTTGGAAAATAATTAGAACAATTTATTTGATTATAGTTGCCACAGTAATTGCTGAACATCCTTCACAAATGGGCTGAAAGTTTCCAATGCTGTCCTACTAATCTCACCAGCTGTCAGAACTGTGACATTTGCTCAGTATATTTGAGAGCTGTCTTAACATATATATCACTGCCTGAAAAAAGAAATGTGCAATTGAAAGATATGTGCAATTACCTAGTTTTGTAATCTAATAGACACAATTATTTAATTGCTAACATGTCAATGCGTAAAGGTTAATTTTCTAAAGTCAACTTTGTATTACTAATATTGGATATTACTAAAGCTTTATTATGAAATATATTTGATAACTCACACCTAGTCACTTCCTAACTTAAAAGGCAGCTGATCTGTTTGGTGAGAGTACTATGTGCTGCTGCTGCTTTCTTTTTTTTTTTTTTTGTTTTCTTTCTTTTTTCTTCAGGTGACACACTTCAGTTTCTTTTCATAGATTTCACCCAGTTGTTGAAATGCCAGTAGAACATTATCATTTGGATCATCACACAGTTCACTCAGCGATGTTCTGGTTTGGTTTTTTTTTTTTTTTTAAATTAAAAAAAAAAAAAAGCATTGTTTCATTTTAAGTTGCTTTAAAATGAAATATGTATCTTGTATATTAAAAAGCACAAGTTTATCATACCCAATAGACTTAATGAGGAGTGAAAAATCCTTGAGTGCGTAGTAAGCATCTTCTTCATTTAACCTAAAGAAAGAAAAAAATTCAAATGGATATTCACTATAACATACTGTTTCATCTTTAATAAACCCTGCCATGTAGGTTGGATAAGGATGCAGAGAGCATATACCATGGCCTCAAACACTGACATACTAGTTCATGAGGATTACTGTAGAATAACTATAAGCTTAAAATAATTAATAATGCTGTAGGGACACATGTTTCTATAATTATACTAAACATATAAAAGACTTGTGAGTAATATTTGGAAAGATAATTTAATTTATTAATATTATCTTGGGAACATGGTTTCAACTGTTTGAATAACTAATCTGTCTCAAGCTAAACTAGAATGCTATACTTCAGACGAATCTGCTGGCTAAATTGAGCAGGAGATAGTGTAAACTTTCTACAGATGATGAAGACCCTATATTTTGAAAAAAAGGATGACTGATTACTGAAAAGCAACTTAATAAACTAGGTTTCTAGTAATTAAGAATACCACATTTAAAAAAAAATGACCATCAGTATTGTGTTGAAAATAATAGAATCATAGAATGGTTTGGGCTGGAAGGGACCTTTAAAGCTCATCTAGTCCAACCCCTCTGCTATGGGCAGGGACATCTTTCACTAGATCAACTTGATAGAATCAGAGTGTGATTCTATAATCAGTATATTTCCTCATCTCTTGATAATGTGGCATTAGTGCCAAACTCTGCTATTGTAATTACAACAGTGCATGGAATGTGTATTCTAATTGTTCTTCTTAGAATCTGCTTTGAAGAGCTTACAGGAAAGCAGATACTGTCATATGCTCCCAACAGCACCTTTGGGGAGCAGCAGAATGAGGTGGTATTTTCTCAGTCATAAATAAAAGTTACTGGCTATGAGCATGAAGGCAAAATAAAGATACTTGCTAGAGTAGTTGGGAGAGGGAGCTTGTGGTTGAGCTTTTTTGAGCTGAGGCTGGGAATAAAACAGGTATGTGAATGGCTTCATTAAGAACTGCAAGCTAGAAGTTTTGTAAAGAGATGGATTTAATGAACAAGATTATACAGGCCAGTGAGATTCAAAGGTGAAAATGATAATGATGAAAATGGCAAGACATCACATTTAGCAGGTGCATCTCTAAAAGATTGAAGAGGGCAACAGGGCTGTAAATGGTAAGAGCAAAAGACAATCTTAGCTTCTGAGAAGAAACAGAAGGCTGATGCAGTTTGTAAGTTGCTTAGGAAGGTAAAAGAGTGTTAAAGATTGTTTGGAGCTCTATCAAGCTTAAGAGCTTGACAGGCTCTTCAGAAGTTGGGTTTTTTTATTTAATCAAGGTTTTTTCACAATGAAAAAGATCAGGGAAATCGCTTAAATGAGGAAGGCAAAGGCAGTAGTCTGGAAGATGGTAACATAGTAGCAGAGGGATGTCAAAAAGTTTGATCAAATAATAAAGACAGAAACAGATTAGAAGAGGAATTCATGATCAGTGTTAAAAGATACAGGCAAGAGAGTGTAAAAGAAAAGATTAAAGCTCCAGTTTTGGAAAATGTAGAGCATAAGTGCTCCAGGAGGAAAGAAGAGAGGAAGACTACATCTACCATGGGCTTAAACATGAAAATATGATGAGATACAGCAGTGGTCAGCCAGCTTCAGCACAAGAGTTTTTGGTGGGTGGTTGTTTTTCTTCCTTTAAAGAGAGATGATAGTATGATTGAATTATCAGGACAAGTTGCTAAATGCTTAGGAAAGATAGGAAAAGGGGAGGTATTGAAGCAATAGTGGTACAAATACTGAATTACTGGCAGATTTTGCTTTGCTACTGTGAAAGTCAGGTTTCTATGGTGACAGTCTTCCTGCACCAGAAAAGAGTTTGTGTTTTGGATACCTGTCTCTCACCACTGATCATGAATTCCTTCTTTAATCTGTTTCAGTCTTCAGTATTTGACCAAGCTTTTGACATCTCTCTGCTACTATGTTACTATCTTTTAGACTACCGCATTGGGCTTCCTCATCTCAGGGACTTTGCTGATCTTTTTCATTGTGGAAAAACCTTGATTAAATAAAAAAAACTTGTGAAGAGCCTGTCAAAATAACCTGTATCACTGAAGTCAAGACTTCCCATTTGTGGTACTGTTTTGAATACCTGGCTAATATTTAACAGCCATTGCCATTGGACTTTAATTTAGCATATGTTTTATTCTCATTAAAACATTCAACTAATCTAATCATATTTAACAGCTAATCCATCCCCAAGTTCTGGAGTGCGAAGGCTTTAAAAACAAAAAGATGTACTTATGTAACATATTGTAAACAATGCTGCTGTTTAACCATATTAAAAATGGTAGTATGTACCAGTTATCAGTTGTCAATGCAATCAAGGAACCATGCTTATAGAAGTCCAGTGCATATGCATTGAGTGGCCTCCTCCTTCCTTGATTATCATATTTGTTCAAGTAAAGCAGGGGGCAGTTTGTGACATTAATTCCAAGGGAACGTAAGTCAGCCTAAAAAAAAATATACATAATTATCTGTTGAGTAACTACTGTGGTTTTGTTCGTATGCCTATTTTGTCAAACCTACACTTTCAGACCCACAGCTGGAAAGTTCCACACTTCTAATCCTGCACCACTCCAAAAAATCTGCACAAGTACCTGTAGACTGTAGATACAGGAGAGAGTTTGTTAGTAAAGTGATTTACGCTGCCAGTGCAGCTCTGGGACGTTTCTGAGTAAAGTTTGGCTAGGACACTGGATTTCTCTTGAGTTTTAGATGAGGATTTTTTCCATATGCATATATCATGTATTCAGACTCTCTCACTGATGCTTTGAATCAACCTTAAGCATGGAACATTTTAAGGACAAAGATAAATTTCAAATCCCCACTTGTAGGAATTTAATTTTTTCTACGACAGAATTATGAGTCATGTGATAATTCCCTAATGCTACAAAGCCCATGTAGAAGACTGCAGGAAAATGCAAGCTGACAGTAAACATGTTGATGTATATTACAATTAAGATAATTCGTATGCTAAGTAATGTAATCACTGAAATCCTACTTGAGAAGCAAATGATCAATGCAATAATGCATTCTTTTCGTAGGATCCTTGAGACTACTGTGTGATTGATTTAAAAAAAAAAAACAACCCCCGCCCCAAAAAAGAAAACCTCCTGATGTGGAGAAAATGAACTGGGGATATGGCTTGAATCTGAAATTTTAGAGTAATTTACTTGTCTCGGAGTCAAAAGGAAGAGAGGCGTTGCAAGAAAACAAACTACAGATTTTTTTCCTACATCCATCTATTCTGTGTTCCTTGCACTGTGATAATGCGGTGCTACTCAGTGCTGATTATTTTTTGTTGGGACACCTTTCAAATTGTTTCTCCTAAAGAGTGACACTTGAGCATAGTGCCATCATATTACACAGAGGCAAGAAGATTGTAAAAAAAAAATTATTTTTATTGAACTGTAATAAAATTCTGTCCTCCATGAAAAAATGACTTACTTTATTAATGACCTCCCCGTGAAATAGGTCGTTATCAACCACTCCAGATAAACATGCAAAGGGTGAGATGGCAGATATGCTTTTGGTGTTGTCCATCAGATAAGATGCTAGTTCAGAGCCATGCCAATTCTTAGACGTAAAATCTAGACAAGAAGTTTCAAATACAACGTAAGCTATGCAGACACAAGCTCCCTTTCAGCAATCTATTTTAAAAAAGAGAAATTTTCAGTTCAGTAGATAATGATAGGAAATAAGAGTTAATCTTCTAAACTTAAATCTTTCTTGATAGATGTTTGTTTCTTTTGTTTGTAAGAACCTCTACGCAACTGATTATAGTATATAAGAAAAAGCTTTCTAGTGGTGAGAATAATTACATCTCAATCCCCCCTTGCAACTTAAGCCTTTCTCCTTGACTCATCTGTAGCCACAATTGCTAACAGCATAAAGTTGTACCAAAACCAAAGGGAACGTTACTATTGGAAGACTCATTTTACCTCCATCTTTTATTCTGTCCTACATTGAAGAAAAAGTTTTTTCAACCTGTATTCACAGGCCTTAATAGCTAGACATCTAATAATTTTTATTGCTATCCTCTGGACTCCCAGGCAACATTTTTCTTGAAGTGTGGAGCTCTAAAGAATGAATATTCTAACTGAGGCCCTGTTAGGGCTTATATATGTGAAGGTTGTCACATACAAGCGCTCTGCTTTATGCAACCCAGTATGAATTCCTGTTTTTACAACAGCATGGCATTTCAGTTGGCTTATGGTCTGCTTGTAACTTCAACCACTGTCTGTAGAAGACCTGTCTAGTTATTTCTAAATATATCTACACTTTTGATTTTCCTTTTCTAAATAGAAACTTATTCTTTCTTTCCAAATTATCAATGATACTTTCAATCCTTACGCTGCAACCTTTTCTGCTTTGTGTTATGGTAAGTATGCTGTAGTTAACACTGTTTATGGCATTCATAAAAATATCTGAGCAGTTTGACGTAGTGGGTTTTTTTGCAGCCTTGCCCAAAGTTATGGTAAGTAAGTACAAAAATCTCTACCACCTCTTGAGCTGCAGGTTCTTGCATTTCTTTTTCTGTAAATCTAAAGGAAAATGTTTCTTTCAAAGTGAAACACCTTCAGCAAAATGGGGAGAATGCAACCACATAACACCTTCTGTTTAAACAAGAAACTTCACCATTCAAGTAGAATAGGAAATTCAATTTCTACAGCTCACATCCTGAGTAAAAGTAGCATTAGTAACACTAATATATATAAAGGAATATATATCCTGAAAATGCAAGACAGCCCATGCTTTCCTCTTCTCATTTGGAATTCCATCGTTCTGTGATTTACAGCTCTTCATTTCCTACATTTTTCAGGTAACATCAAGGTGTGGGGTCCCTCCATTGTTAAAATAAGCAATCTTAAATTGAATATGAAAAAATAGGATTTCATTATGGTGTTGCTAATGTTATACCATTATGCAGCACTTTCCAGTGCTCTGTACTAGAAATGGAAAACTACTATTTACCATCTCAAGCCATATGTAGTATTCAATCTTGTTTTGCATTCACCTTATCTGTTTATCTCCCCCAGCTGACATCCACTTTCTACAGAACTTTCTACGATCCAGCTGTCACCGTACTTGAAACTCAAAGTAGATGGTAAGATATGGTAGCTTGTAAGGTGAACTGGGCTGGTTTTGGTTTCATTTGTACACAGCAGAGACTAAAAATATCACTGTACCAGTGAAGGAAAAAAGGATGAATAAATATAGTTATCTGCTATAATTAAACTGCTTCCTTACTGCAAAAATAGTATTTTTGAAGGCATGTTATTTTTAGAGGAGCTAGGCAATGGGATAGTGGTATATTATATTGCTTTTATATCTCTCTTCAAGGAAGTAATATGAGATTATGTGGTAGTTAAATATTTTTCATCCAATGGCAATCATATTGCTTGGTAATTTTATAGTCATACCTTTTCATATTGCTTTGGTTATTGGACATCATTTATTGGCATAAGTAACTTAGCTGGTTTAACAAATAGTGCAAAGTTCTTTAATTGTTACTTCAATCTTAAGGCTGTTCAGATATTGAAAATCTAACCTTTGTAAGACTCTGAAGCAATTCAAGTATCACAGGCATTTGAGGATCTGCAAATGCATTGATGATTAGATAAAAAGGCTTTTATTCAATAATTACACTTAATATTTTTTCCTTTTATAAAAAAGTCCCTTTTATTTTTATTTCCTCTACAAAATAATAGAATAGCAACTAAAATGATCCTTTTCCTGTACAGAACTTCTACCGTATACAATATAATCCATAATGCTTGTAGAACAAAAGTGAAATACAAATTGTATCTCTCTATTAGCATGTCTGAAGTCACCATTTTTTTCTTTACAAAATAAGAATTATCCTAGATTTCCCAATACAATCAATTTCACAAATTATGAATATGCATTAATTTCTCACTTCCTACCTGTCTTTGACAGTGGAAGTCTGTATTCTTGTTCCATATCTGCCAGTTTGGCAGTTGTCAGAAGAAAATGAGCAAAATTTTCCTCTACTTTGGTGTTGTACTCATTTACAGCATCTGCAAAGTCTTCTGGCAGATCTTCTAGAAAGACCTGAAATAACATGCAGTTTATTGCTTAATTCAGGTAATTTCTCCAAAACTGTCAGTTCGACATTGGTGCATGTATAAAGTATTATACACACACAGCGTATTAGTAGAAAGAAGGAAAGAGTACAGCTCCAAACTTTACCCAACTTGTCAGACTGCCTGACCATCTAGAATTAAAGGATTTTAAAGATGAACATGAATTTCATGCAGAAAAAGACATGGAAGATAGAGAGTAAGTATAAAATCCCTAGATTTTTATTCACAGAGTACTTGGCAAACAGCTTTATTAAAGATAAAGCTAAAAAGGGACTTCTGAAGGACTGCCTTTCCTAGATCTTGTTTTGCATATCTGGTGTTCAACAGGTTCCCTACCAACATGACAGACTGATGCTTTGCTGCTTTTAGCCACAGCAGTCCTGTAATTCCTCCTACATGACTGGCCACTCTTCAGAAATAAATAACATTTTTCCTCTTGGAATGCTTGCTGGAAACTGGCCACATACACATCTTCATCTGGAAGAAGTTTCCTTTGTTGTTCCGGCCATAGCTGCATCCTCCAAAATTTTAAGGCTTTGCATAGAAGAGCCAACGAGAGCACATTATAAATGTTTCACTTTCTGCCTGTATCCATGGTGGGTTAACTTTGCGCATTACTAATGTTAATGCTCAGCCTGCTAATATTGTCCCATTTTTGGAAAAAGCCCTAGGCCTACAGTGTCATGTGCCACAGAGCATGCTGGTGTCTTTCTGGGTCATTGGTATGTGCCACAAAAAGCTACAGCTCCTTAGAAGGGAACAAAATTCTAGGAGAGTGAGGAGAAGTAAATTGCCATTTGGGAAAGAGATACTTGAGTAGTATTGTATAAAGAAATGCTGTGTCATTTATACTTTTACATTCTGCAATATCATGACAGTAACTGTATAATCATCTGCCATCACTAAAACATACTTGAATAATCTGGTACTTTTCACTTAACCTGACACTCAACTGCTACTTCTGTAGTTAAATCAAGGCTTCTTTATTTTAATCCAGTAAGTACTTTATATTATTCTAGCTACTTGTATTGCGTGTGGGTGGCAGGGTGTTGTGGGGAGGGATGGGCTGGGTGCAGTCCAGGGCTGGCTGCTGTGAGAAGAGGCCAAGGGCTGCCCTGTGACAGACACACCCAGTTCCAATGGCCCCACCACATGACAGAGCTGAGCCCATCAGGCACAGGTGCAGCACCTCTAGGAAAACTTATTTAAGAAAGGGCAAAAATGTCACACAGGCAGAGTGGGAAGCAGCAGTGCTAACACTGAGATCAGAGAAGGAGGGGGAGGAGATGCTCCAGGTGGTGAAGCAGAGATTCCCCTGCAGCCTGTAGAAGAGACCACAGTGGAGCAGAGATTTCCCTGCAGCCATCTCAGTGGAGAGGGCCATGCCAGAGCAGATATCCACACTGTAGCCTGTGAAGGGCCCCACACCAGAGCAGCTGGATGTTTCCTGAAAGAACTACAGCCCATGGAGAGGCCACACTGGAGCATGTTTATTCTGAAGCACTGCAGCCCACAGAGAGGACTCACAATGGAGGAGGGGTGACGCGTAATGAGGAAGGAGCAGTAGAGAGAGCTGTTAAGAACTGACCACAACAACTCATTTCGCATTTTCCATCAGCCCTGCACCGCTTGGGGTGGGGGGGAGGTAAAGGAGTCAGGAATGAAAGAATAAAGTTGAGCATGGGGAAGGCAAGAGGAAGGGGAAAGTAGTGTTGAAATTTTTACTTTTTGTTTCTCACTACCAAAATCTATTTTAATTGGCACCAAATTAATTCAATTTTCTACAAGTTGAGGCTGTTTTGCCCATGATCATAACTGGTAAGCAATCTCCCTGTTTTTGTCTCGACCCACGAGCTTTTCCATCCTATTTCCTCCCCATCCTATTGAGATGGAGGAGTAAGAGAGCAGCTGAGTGGGCAGCCACCTGCTGGCCCACCAGGCTACTGTACATCCATAATGACACTAGTCTAACTGAGAAAAGGAAACAAGTTCACTGAAGTGGTACACAACGTAAGTTAAAGACCAATGATTTCTCTACCTTTGACTGGCAAAATGTGCATTTGTATTTCATTGAGCAGGCTGGAAGATATTTTCTCCCAAATAGGTTTGCTAGAATAAGCACTAGCTTTTCCAGGACATCTTCTGAAAAAACAGTTGAGCCTATGTCAAAACAGAAAGTACTAGGGTTAAATATGATAATGTAAAAAAAAAAAAAAAAAAAAAAAATTATTAAAACAAACAACTCCTACTCAGGAATTTCCTTCCCAGCTGCCATTATCATGACAGAGGTTATGCAAAACTACGTTGGATAAAGATCAACTCATTACATACAAAAAACTCCAGTAGATAATTAAGCAAATAATAACATGTACAAATGAATACTGTATTCTTATATGTTCACATACTGCAGCATATCTCAGTGCACAGAATGGATTTGACTCATGTAATGAGACATTAGTAGTATTTCACTTTTTAAAATTTGTTAATATTCAGAGTAGTCATCCATCTGATTTGCTACATGTCATTCAAATCTTGCTCTGGAGTCAGAATTATTATTTTATCTATGTAGAGCATTCTTTACCTCTTCAGAGTGTTTCACAAACAGTAAATTCAGGTTCATGATACCAGCATTGCAATATGTGTGCCTTGGCTTTCTCAGACAGAAATATAAGCATACGCAGACTGTGCAGAGGCAGAGGCCAAGGATATGAGGATGAAGGCTAGGTAAGCAAAAGGTGGCAGGAGCAAGAAGGCACCCAGAAAATTTCAGAACCATTGGGGTTACAGAGCTTGCCATACACTGTAATTAAGATGCATGGAATATTATTTACCTTTAATTGGCTGGCACAATTTGTGGAATAAACCTTTCACAAGAAAGCTTACTAAAACAAAATTTGAAGGTTCGTAATAGTACAAGTGTGTCACAAGTCCAGCAAAGCCTATGGGGTTACCTTCTTGATCCAAGTAGCCCTATTTAATTTAAAAGCAAAAAAAGCTTAGTTGTAAAAGATGAACTTGGACATAACAAAAATATAAAATGGTGGCATTCAGAAAAACAGTCCTTCAACCTAATGCATAGGTACCTATTGAGACCATTCAATTTCCACTGAAAGGCAAAAATTTGTCCTTACTGAAAAACAAGTCACCAACTATTTGAGTATTTCCATGGGAGATCTTCATCACCCTGTGCAAAGCATAGTTCTTGATTTCACAGTTTTAGCATGGATTTAGATCATGTTGCAAATGAAAAGTGCAGACAGTCACCAAAGTAAGATTTGATGCAACTTTCATTAAAAAAAACTATGAACCCAAATGTTTGATGGGATAAAAGCACAGCAAGCAGTGATCTGTCAAATATGTTGCTGCAAGATATTTGGGTGCTAGAAGCTTATATGGTTTAAAAAAACCAACAGGATAAGTTCACAGAATAAAACTCCATTAAAGGCCATAAATTCTAGGACACCTCTCCTGTCAGAGATCACTCTGCATCACACCCTGTGAGAAAGCAGGAAGTACCCAGAGAATCATCATTCTATGGTTGCCCTTTTTTTTCTTTATACAGTTCCCTGGCATAGTTATTGGAGAAAGGATGCTAGGTATGTGGGCCAGGTTTTGTCCAGTTCTTATGCTAACTGTAACTTTTTGGAAACATTACTAATCTTTCTTGTACACTGATCAGACTCTTCTCTTCAATAGGAGTATCAGATTCTTGGTCTCACACACAAGGGACACTCAGCAGAGGAGGCAGAAATGTTGGTTTGGGCTTCTACTGGGAGCAGGACTGGGAAACCTGGGCATAGATGATTTGTTAATGTAATCATATTATTGGTGCCTCTTACTGCCTGTAGTCCTGAGCTGTAAGTCAAAATGGAGTCATGCATAAAAAATTTCCAAAATGGTATCCACCAAATTGCAACTATTACTATGGAGTGATACACCACTAATTTTCAGTCTTCTCTAAGACCTACTCCCTAAATTTTTATTAGAGATATAATTTCTCCCAGCATTTTGGAAATCATGTCATCCTTAGTATGTTTTAAACCCCTATCATTTCACATGCATGCATCTTCATATACAATATAAATGTACAACTCTTACTTTCATAATCAAATTGTAATCATATAGACCATACCATAAGATTTTTGCTATTGAATTTATTCCATAACATAAGTAGATCAGAATTAACCTCAAACTTAAAGCACTCTATTTTTATCTGTTTCCTTAAATTTCTAACAGAAAGAAATAGCCCATTGTTATGGAATATTTTATATATTGTTCTTTAAATGAAAGCACACTAACACAAACAAATGAGAATCTGTAGATTTAAGAACTACCCTTTATGAGAATGAATTAAAACCTACCTCTTTGATAAGAAATTGCAAGGAAAACATAAAATAAATTTTTAATATTTCAGCATTTCTTTCTTTTCTGAATGACATCAGTGAGTGCTTCAGCACTGACAGTGCCTGGTCAAACAAACAGGAGGGGGGGAAGAAGAAGAAATTAGAAATCCAGGGGAATGCTGATATTGTAACAAGCAAAGAAATTTAATATCCAGCTTTTATGCCTTGTTTCATCAATTGGTTTTCAGGGTTAAAATGCTGGGTGGGGGTTATGTTGTATTTTTATGTAAATTGAATGCCTAACTCCTGGAAATGCTTGTGAAAAAATCCATCCTCTGTCTGTCAGATGTGTGCTCATTTTCTAAATTTATGCTGAGGCTTGTGAAGTTAATTACATAAAATTCATATAGAGATCTAAAAGACAAGGATTTAAATATAATTAAACTAAAACCAGGAATTTTTGAAATTACTCCTTACACTTTAATACCATTTTAATATCTAACACAGAAGTTTACCAATTTACTTTATCTTAAGAAGACTTATGTCTGAATTCATTTAGTGAGTCCTCGAAAATAATGTCTCTATGCCGAAGTAGATGTAAAAACCAGACCATGTGGAGGTAAGAGTTCCTTAATAATTACGAGAGGAGATCTCTGACCAATTTGTAATCATAGTCATGGGTTTTTTACTTAAATCACTGCATTAAATGGCAAGAACAAGAATTCTTTGATTCCAGAGAATTAGTATGCGGATTTAAACAAGTGAGTAATACATAGAATTTTCTCATTGTTTCAACTGAAATAGCATTCCATAGTTCCCCTCTTCCCTATGGAAATGTATTTCACATCTTTTCCTCAAATAAAGCTGAAATTTTAAATATTGGAAGACTTTCTGATTCTCCAAGTTAATGCAAATATTGCATAGAACAAGAGTCAGTAAAAATACCTTCCTGACAGTAGCATTCTTTCTGATGATAATATTTATTGCAAAGAATAAATGCATGAAAATGGACAGTAAAATACTGTGGAGAAGATGGCATGGGTACTAGAAGCAGTATAGCAGAGTATGCAACTTCATTTGGAGGCAGATTGCTTACTTCTGAAGTGCATAACTTTCTGCTCATGTTAAGGAGACATTATAATTTAATTGCTATTAAGAAAAAAATACTAAACCTTTGCTCTGGCATCTGCTTTGTCATCAGCCTTTGCAGCCAACAGCATGAGTCTCAATATTAAGGAAACAGTCAGAGGAAACTGGCCTTTCAACTGAGGTACATTGGATTTGATAAGTCTTTCAACTTTGGGCAGAGGGATATTGTAGAAAAACACATTTCCAATCATATCTTGTCCCCGTCTTCCAGCACGTCCTGACATCTAAGAATAAAATATTTAATAATTACATCATTAAAATAACAACATTATTAATTTTTAAATAAAATATACCTAAGTTGTATATACTGGTACCATCTATACAGTCTTAATAAAGCACTTATGCAAAATTATCAAAATAATGTGTGCAAAATATGTTGTACCTCAAATACAGCTGGTTTAAAAATGTGGTGGGTTTATTTACTTTTTTAAATATGAACTTCCAAATTTCATAGAATACCTAAACACTGGCCAGGATACTTACATTCTCCCACATGTCTTTTTAACATTATATTTCTTCAAGGTAAGTTTTAACTTAATTTTTACCTATACACCAACTTTGTTTTCAAGTTACATTTAGCTCTGAATTATTTCTGGGTACATTTGGGGCAGAGGTAGTCTCAGTATGAAGAAAGAGCAGAAAATATGAATAAGGAGTAGAGAGAAGCTTCCTAAGGGTGTATTCCCTTGCTTGGATCACCTGTTCTTGGTCAGGTCCATTGTGGCGACTTGCCCCTTGTACCAGATAACATGACAAAGCTGGAGTCGTATCATTTATGTGCAGCAGAAGGGAGATGCATGTAGGTCCGGCTACTGCACAGATCCACTCACACTCTGACTCTGATTGCTACCTGCAGGTGATGCCGTCAGCTCTATCTGGCCTACATGGCCTCCTGAACCAGAGGCAAACTGGCAGTACTTCATGAAAATACAGGTTTGAAAAGCAGCACAAGAGCAGGAAACAGGGGCTAATGAAGAGGTTAGAGTCTCTCAGCCCACCCAGTAAGTTGTGCCATGATGGAAGACATTCTGCTTTATTGCATTTGCAACCTCTCCTACACACTACTGTGTTGCATTCTGTGGAGTGCCACTTCCAAGATGGAAGGAACTCAGATGTCCCTATTAATCCAGTCAGCAATCTTTCTTGTCCTCATTACATACCCACTGTATGCTCTTATAGCATATTTTTCACACATTTGTAAAACCCTGGCTAGAACAAAACAGCCTTTTTCTTTCCAGCTCCCATAACTGAAAGCCAAATCTATGCCTTTAATTCACTGAGCAATTGTAATGCTTTCATTGCTGAAATAGGTCTTTTGACTACATACATAATTTGTGGGTTGGCAGTTCTGAAACATTAGTAAAATCACCTTAGCTAAAACTATTATTGTAACCAAAATGAACAGCTAAAACTCAGAACATACCCAGAAGTATATGTAAAAGAAAAGACATTTTTTCTGAATTTGTGTGTGATGACAGCTACATGTATGCTGTTCTTGTAATAAAAAGTAGCTGTTCTATTTCATACCTGTCTGTAATTTAGGGCATCTAAAAACACAGAATCTTCAGCAAAGACAACAGATTTGCATGGCATGTTGATTCCTAGAGCAAGTGTTGAAGTAGCTGTGACTACCTATAAAATATCAAACATGAGTATATCTATTAGAAATGGTAATATCCAATTTAAAAAAGACACCTGTAAAATCCAACTTAAATCAACAGGAATTTTACTATCATTTTTCATATAGCTAAACTTTAATCTGATGAATTTAACAGTGCTATGAACATACATGAATTCCACTCTATTGTAGTTCATATAGCCATTACATATGCGTATTAAACTTTGTATCCTGAAAGTTTATACCACATCTTTTATGGAACACAATTGAAATAATACTGAAATTGAACACAAATTGAAATATTCTGTGAAGACAATACAAAATATCATAATCCTATAGAGTTCATGTAACTAAAACACATTCAGTTGGCTGCTGTGGTAAAAGACAATGCAAATGTTTCTATAAATACATTAGCAACAAAAGGAGGGCTAAGGACACTCTCCATCCTTTATTGGATGAGGGGGGAAACATAGTGACAAAGGATGAGGAAAAGGCTGAGGTACTTAATGCCTTCTTTGCCTCAGTCTTTAACAGGAAGACCAGTTGTTCTCGGGGTACCCAGCACCCTGAGCTGGAAGACGGGGAGCAGAATGAAGCCCCCATAATCCAAGGGGAAATTGTTAGTGACCTGCTACACCACTTAGATACACAGAATTCTACGGGGCCAGATGGGATCCACCCAAGGGTACTGAGGGAGCTGGCAGAAGTGCTCACCCAAGCCACTTTCCATCATTTATCAGCAGTCCTGCCTAACCGGGGAGGTATCAGTTAACCAGAGGTTAGCAAATGTGACGCCCATCTACAGGAAGGGCCAGAAGGAGGATCTGGGGAACTACAGGCCTGTCAGTCTGACCTTGGTGCCGGGGAAGGTTATGGAGATCACTTTGAGTGCCATCATGCAGCACATACAGGACAACCCCATGATCAGGCCCAGCCAGCATGGGTTTATGAAAGGCAGGTCCTGCTTGACTAACCTGATCTCCTTCTATGACAAGGTGATCTGCTTAGTGGATGAGGGAAAGGCTGTGGTTGTTGTCTACTAGACTTTAGTAAAGACTTTGACACTGTTTCCCACAGTATTCTCCCGGAGAAACTGGCTGCTCATGGCTTGGACAGGAGTACTCTTTGCTGGGTAAAACACTGGCTGAATGGCCAGGCCCAAAGGGTGGTGGTGAATGGAGTTAAATCCAGTTCGTGGCTGGTCAGAAGTGGTGTTCCCCAGGGCTCAGTATTGGGGCCAGTTCTGTTTAATATCTTTATCAATGATCTGGATGAGGGGATCGAGTGCACACTCAGTAAGTTTGCAGATGACACCAAGTTGGGCGGGATTATTGATCTGCTTGCAGGTAGGAAGACTCTACAGAGGGATCAGAACAAGCTGGATCGATAGGCTGAGGCCGATTGTATGAGGTTCAACAAGGCCAAGTGCCAGGTCCTGCACTTCGGTCACAACAACCCCATGCAACGCTACAGGCTTGGGGAAGAGTGGCTGGAAAGCTGCCTGGCGGAAAAGGACTTGGGGGTATTGATCAACAGCTGTCTCAGTATGGGCCAGCAGTGTGCCCAGGTGGCCAAGAAGGCCAATAGCATCCTGGCTTGTATCAGAAATAGTGTGGCCAGCAGAAGCGATTGTCCCCCTGTACTAGGCACTGGTGAGGCCGCACCTTGAGTACTGTGTTCAGTTTTGGGCCCCTCACTACAAGAAAGACATTGAGGTGTTGGAGCGTGTCCAAAGAAAGGCAATGAAGCTGGTGAAGGGTCTAGAGCTCAAGTCCTATGAGGAATGGCTGAGGGAACTGGGGTTGTTTAGTTTGGAGAAAAGGAGGCTGAGGGGAGACCTTACTGTTCTCTACAACTACCTGAAAGGAGGTTGTAGCGAGGTGGGTGTTGGTCTCTTCTCCCAGGTAACAAGTGATAGACCAAGAAGAAATGGCATGAAGTTGCACTAGGGGAGGTTTAGATTGCATATTAGGAAAAATTTCTTCACCGAAAGGGTTGTCAAGCATTGGAACAGGCTGCCCAGGGAAGCGGTTGAGTCATCATCCCTGGAGGTATTTAAAAGACATGTAGACATGGCACTTAGGGACATGGTTTAGTGGTGGACCTGGTAGTGTTAGGTTAATGGTTGGACTCAATTATCTTAACGGTCTTTTCCAACCTAAATAATTCTGTGATATGCTAATCTGAAGGATAGAATATCTTAGTTAGAGATAAAGTTCTACAGCTATCAGTTCACTTAGTTTATTTTATTTGTTTGGAAATGTTCATGGCAACATTTTTTAAATGAGCACGACAAAGTCAATGCAATATATTTTACCACTGGTGAAAGGTACACTATATTTTTTAATTAAATATATGGAGAAACTAAAAGTAAAAAAAAAGAACTGATCCCAATTTACCAACCTTGATATATCCCAGCCTGAAAAGCATCTCCACTACTTGTTTTTCCTTTGTGGCCATAGATCCATGATGATACCCAATGCCCCTCTGTGCCATCATTTGCTGCAGATAACCTCTTCTCTCAAACCTAAGTCGATGAAAAATCTTCCTCAAAGTCTACAAATAAAAAGAAATGTTAAATGTTAACCACAACCAGGTGTTGTTAATGAAAAAAAGTGTTCTCTGACAAAGTTCCAAGCACTACAGAGAAATATAGCTGTTTATGATCTTCAGTGAACCTGAAGCCCAAAGTATATAATTGGATGTGTACCATCAGTAGCTTCATTATGAGGACAAATCCAGGCTCTTCAGTACACTTCTATATACTATCAGGTTTTTTCACCTTTGCAATAAATGCCGTTATAACAGTCCCAATTGTCATACCATGCAGCTAGATGCAACCAGACATGGCAAGCTTGCATGTTCATGACTTTCCTACTCAAAGCATGGCCTCATGACCATGTACTGCATACCACTATCACAGAACAAATTCCTAAGTAGCTACGTAAAGCTGATACTCCTGTCTTTTGCTCCTGTTTGTTGTCCCTGCTTGGTACCCCCATCTCATCTCACAACACAGTTAGGAGCTTCCCTTTCCCAAACTCAGAAATAGCACTGAATTAAGCTTTTTCAGTATTTTCTGAACTTCACTCTACAGCTAAGTGCCATCTGTTCCAAAGTACAAGCTACTTCTTCACTTCCTTTACCCATGTGCATCTGTGGGAAGCAGTGTTCCCTCCATGCTGGCTGACAGCAGTCCAAAAATGCCATCAGGATCCCAAGTTTCCAGGATAAGGAATCATGAGAATTTTCAAGTTTGGTCCCAACACACAGAGTTTTCCTCTATTTCAAGACGTATCACAATAAGCAGAAAGCATTAGTTTTCCTCTCTTTCAAGACGTATCACAATAAGCAGAAAGCATTATCAAGACACTTCATCAAAATTTTGAGCACCTTTTCTCTGAATTAAGAGCTTTATATCACAATTACTTTTTTTTTTAATTAAAAAAAAAAAACAAACCAGCCATGAAAGACAGCTATATGAACCACAGTCATGTTTCAGGAAGTTTAGACCAGAAGGGATCTCCTGAATCAAGGCCCAGTCACCCACTACTGCTGGAAACCACATCATGTAAACCTCTTTCATAAATTATTCCTTAGTTATTTGTATACAAATATATACATTAATATTTCTGATGGACATCTGCAGATTTTCAGTGCTTTTCTCACCTTTTCTTTCCTCAGGGGACATAAACACATTGAAGAGTATGGAAAATTTTGCTTAATGGGGACTAGAACTTTTAGACCCTAAAATAATTTATTATTTAATATTTTTATAAGATATGAAGGGCTTAAATATGTTCTGATAAGTACACAAAGGTGCCATGTAGCCTATGCTGATGACTCGGTCAGAAAAATAGGAGTCTGAGATGTGAATCAACAAGTAACAGAAGCGCATTCCTGATAGTTCATGGAAACAAATTAATTGTAGTATACATCCCAGGACTCCTATCACAATGACAAGTCAACATCTTTTTATTTGTCAGAAAGAAAGTTGTCCATACATCTTAAAAATAAAGTTATCTAAGATTGATACCTGGAATCAAATTTAAATGGAAATATTCAGAATGTTTTATGAAGTCAATGCGTACTGTTATAAATCATAGAATCATAGAATCATTTCGGTTGGAAAAGACCTTCAAGATCATCGAGTCCAACCATTAACCATGCCCCCTAAACCATGCCCTGGAGTACCCTGTCCACTCGCTTTTTGAATACCTCCAGGAATGGTGACTCAACCACTTCCCTGGGCAGCCCATTCCAATGTTTGACAACCCTCTCAGTAAAAAAATTTTTCCTAATATCTAACCTAAATCTCCCTTGCCTCAACTTGAGGCCACTTCCTCTTGTTCTCTCTCTAGCCACCTGACAGAAGAGACCAACACCCACCTCACTACAACCCCCTTTCAGGTAGTTGTAGAGAGCTATAAGGTCTCCCCTCAGCCTCCTCTTTTCTAGACTGAACAACCCCAGATCCCTCAGCCACTCCTCATAAGACTTGTGCTCAAGGCCCCTCACCAACTTGGTTGCTCTCCTCTGGACACGCTCTAGCAGCTCAATGTCTTTCCTGTAGTGAGGGGCCCAAAACTGAACACAGTACTCGAGGTGCGGCCTCACCAGTGCCGAGTACAGGGCAACAACCACCTCCCTGTTCCTGCTGGCCACACTGTTTCTGATACAGGCTAGGATGCCATTGGCCTTCTTGGCCACCTGGGCACACTGCTGGCTCACATTCAGCTGGCTGTCAACCAGCACCCCCAGGTCTTTCTCTGCCAGGCAGCTGTCCAGCCACTCTCCCCAAGCCTTTAGCGCTGCACGGGGTTGCTGTGATCGAAGTGCAGGACCCGGCACTTGGCCTTGTTGAACTTCATACGATTGGCCTCAGCCCATCGATCCAGCCTGTCCAGATCTCTCTGTAGAGCCTCCCTACCCTCAAGCAGATCGACCCTGCCTCCCAACTTGGTGTCGTCTGCAAACTTGCTGAGGGTGCACTCAATCCCCTCATCCAAATCATCAATAAAGATATTAAACAGAACAGGGCCCAACACTGAGCCCTGGGGAACACCACTTGTGACCCGCCGCCAACTGGATTTCACCCCATTCACCACGACCCTCTGGGCTCGGCCATCCAGCCAGTTTTTCACCCAGTGAATAGTGCACTTATCCAGGCCATGAGACGCCAGCTTCTCAAGGAGTATGCCATGAGAGACAGTGTCAAAGGCCTTGCTGAAGTCTAGGAAAATAACATCGACAACCTTTCCCTCATCCACTAGGCGGGTCACCTGGTCATAGAAGGAGATCAGGTTGGTCAAGCAGGACCTGCCTTTCGTAAACCCATGCTGACTGGGCCTGATCCCCCTCTTATCCTGGACTTGCCATGTGAGTGCTTTCAAGACAAACTATTCCATAATCTTCCCCGGTACCGAGGTCAGGCTGACAGGCCTGTAGTTCCCCAGATCCTCCCTCCGACCCTTCTTATAAATGGGAGTCACATTGGCAAGCCTCCAGTCCTCTGGAGTACAACTGCATCACACATTATATGCATTTTATGTATTTATGCACAAATTCATGAATTTTAGACATGCATTTAGACAAAACAAAATCATAATTATCAGTGAGTTACTTACATCTTCATCCACTGCTTTAGGATCAGCATAAGTGCACACAGAAGGGATAGCAGTTAGCCTTTTAAGTCGTTTTTCTAACTGTTGTTTTGTAGTCAAAAGAAGTGCCATGTTTTCCATTTTACTGGAGCTCAACTTTCTGGTATCCCTGTATACAATATACAATTAAAAATATTATTTCTGTAATTAACATAATTTCTCAATTTTAAAATATTCTCTGCCTACTGAAAGATGAAGACTCATTCCCTTTTAAACTGTAGGCTCAAACATGTAGGTAGAGCTGTTAGTGTAAATTTACTGATAATGCTAACAGCTTCATTTTATCATGGCTTGTATGCAAAACAGCAGTAATTCTGGGTGAAGTAGAGAGGAGGAATTATGGTGATATACAAAAAATGAAGGAAGATGAAAACAGCAACTGTATGTACCTCACTTAGCAAATTAGCTAACAAGATTACACAGTAGAAGAATTAAACATGAAAGAGAAATGTGATGGATTTACTGCTAATAATGACATGGACTATAAGGATTTAGGACAGGATTTGAAGAAGAGAGGGGAGAGAAAACTATTCAGAGACAGATATTCAAGCTACTTCAATGTCTAAATACACGTCTCAATTCCTACTGGATTTTCAAGTTCTCACTTACTACTATTAAAGTCAGCTAAGTTCATTCTTTCATGATATTATGTCCAAAGAATGCACTGTAAATTGCCATGATTAGGACAAAACCATGATGCTTTATGTTCCTGACAATCCTGATACCTACCACCATATTTCATTGCCAAATGGCTTATAAAAATCCATACTCTATGATCACAAAATCACGAAAATTCAAGGTTAAGGAGGAAAAAAATACAGTACAATCAAGCAAAAGGCTGACAAATATTCAAAGAACATCTCACCAGTAAGGTGAACCCGAACTTCAGAGATCTACCACTGTAACCAGCCATGGTGTGGCTAAACTATGAAAATATGCTCCCACCGTAGCTGACCCAGCACTAGGGTCAGATGTTGCACTATTTTTAAGAGTTGCATGACAAAAGTTACTGTCTGGAGAAAGAGCCATTCTGATATCTTGATATCTCAGTAGTGGATTACTGCAAATTGACCAACCTTATATACTCAGGTCTCTCTCTGATTCTTATGTTGTAGTTCCAGCACCTTACACAATGTCAGCAACATTGGTATCTTCCTGCTACCTGACTATACACTAGGTACTGCTGATTGATACCTGCCATACAGTCGCTCCTACTGTGTGAGTTGCTAGAGCACAAAGAGGAGCAGAGACTACCATACTGCAAGCTGGATGAATGTGCTGCTGAAAGGTACATTCCCCAGAAAAAAGTTATCACAAAATTACGCTTTATCATAATAAGTAAGCTTTTTAATAACATATAGTTATAGTACTTACTGAGGGTTGAATTTTATTAATGTTTTTTTCACTTTTCTTAGCTCATCACTTAAATGTTCTATTTCCCTCTTGGTATTAGGGTATTGTTCACTTTTTTGTTTTTTCAGCAAATTGAGGAATACGTTCTTGGCTGCACGTTCCACTGAATCCACATTAAATCTTAAAGTAAATAATATAAAATATACGTCAGTTAGGTGAACTCTAATAGAGTTTTTATTTATATGTAATGCTGTTACAATAATATTCAGTGAGCCTTATCATCTGACAGTAGTTAGAATCTAACCATTAGAAGTGTATTCCTATTCCATCTCCAAATCATAGCCCATATTCACTTTCAAACTGCTATTATTCCAAAACTGAGTGGTAAAATTTAAAATGGTTCTGCCAATAAATTATCTGTAGAAAGTATGCTCAACTCTAGCTTTCCCTAAGCCGGACACTTGGACATACAGATAAAGCAAACTGTAGCTTAAGTAATTTTAATTCTTCTCAACTACCCAGTTGAGACTCAGTGCCTGTCTTTCTTGGTCTTCTACATAGCTGTTCCTCCTCATAGCTTTTTCAGTATTGAACTGTTTGGAGTTTAACTGGGATGAAGACTTGTCCAGCTTCACTCTCAAAAAGTATTTTTTTTTATTCTTGTTGCAGTAGGCAAATCCTGTTAACCAACACCATACAAGGTGTTGGCAACACATGGGGTGAGGTTGCATCCTAGTCCATTAGAATATTCACAAGTCATTCAAGTCTGGCAGTCACCAAGAACGGGAGCAAAAATTGAAGGACTTTATCCTTTTATCCTGAAAGACCAAATACAGATTTTAAGGCTAGGAGGTAACCTCTCCTTAACTTAAGCTTTTCACATCTTCACGGTGGCAGAGCTCAGTAACAGTCATTTGCCATTTACTCTTTTACTTCCCTTTGAAGCTCAGACTGAATGATCTAATTTCTCTCTACCATTGAGTTTATTCAGCCATAGGGAGTACTAAAGTGGTGCCAGCCTGTTCTTTCCCTTGATGGCTCTAAAAAAAGAAAAGCAAACTCTAAGTACTGTTTTTTCCTTACCACCAATGGCTGCAATAGCAATTTGGCTGCTACAGCTCTGACACCTGCTCTCTCAGGAGTCTCCATTAATTCCACACTAACATAAGACCAATACAGGATGACTGCTTTGCAACCTCCTTCATCAATAATGGCTTAGGGAGAAAAAGATTACCAGCACCAATGAAGCATAAATATCAATCTATTACTCCAAGTCACTGTCTACTACTTGTGAGGGCTACTCATCAAGATAGAGCTTGTAGGCCTTTACTTTGTATGTTTTAAAGCAAAGGTAACAAATACTATATAAATGACATTTGCCAAGCCATATCAATGCTTAGCTCCAACACCCATTTTTCTGAATATAGGCAATACACGTACAATACATGGAATGTAAATACTTACATAAAAAATATGGCAGGCAACTTATCCATCTCATGTAATTTATCAACAAAGCTTGCAAAACGTTTCCACTTTTCCCGTTCTGAGCAATCCACAGGTTTTGGCTTAAGGTGCTCCAGTAGCTCATTCAATAATACCAAAGTAGTATTATTGTGGAGATTTTAATGTCAGAAACTTCTGGCTGGAGGCTAAGAAATATGGAGACTCCATTTTCCTGTGTCAACTTGTAGCAGCTCAAATTTTTTTAAATCATTCAGAACTGCAATAGCCACATATAGTTTACAGACTGAAAGGTCTGCAAGTTATCAACTGACTTTGGTAAGAGCTCAAAATGCAAATTGTTGTAGCATTCATGGCTACCATCACTGTGCAAATAATATAGTATCACTAACATGCTGATTATGATATATTTTCACATTTAAGTGTCATATTTCAAGAAATTTGTTTTCTCCCCAGATATTCTTTGTTTCTTCCTCATTGTTGATTCACCACCTTCTCATATTTCTTTTTATGATATAGGAATAGGTGGCCTCCAATCAAGGACTTGATTTTCTGCTCATTGCTTTAATTTCTATCTTTTACATGGAAACATACATACTGCCTGTGGTTACACAGAACGTTTCAAATGAGCTGCAAAAAACAGGTAGACTAAAAAAGCAGAGCAATGGTACAATATTATCACTAATTGTAGGAGGTACCTAAAGGAATCAGGAATTGAAATCTCACAGCGGTATCAGAAGTCTGATTCCCAGAGAAGTTTGTGAAAACTTGAAAATGCTTATGGAAATGACACAAATATTAGTGCTTATCTTTTAAGTACAGCAGCAGTTAAACCTAATAAATAAAAATTATAGGAGAAGAAAATCCCATAATTATATTACTACATATAATTATTATTATATTAAAGCTGTACACAGTCTTAAGAGCGAGCCCTGTAACAACTGTTACCTTCTGTCTTTGGCCAAGCACAATCCATTTGCTTAGTTCTTTCTTCAGCTCCTGTTCATATTTTCTCACATCTGCCTTTTTGATTACTACTTTATTCTTGAAAGAGACAAACTCCTCAGGATCTAGCTCCTGGAAAACAACATTAATATAAAACATTGCAGTTCTTTGTTATCTATTTATTTTTATATATTTTGCCCACAGCTGTGTATACACACCTGTGCCCTTGGCCACTGTTGCCAGACTTTTACCATTGTGTCATAAAGCTGGATGCTCTCTCGTGGAGACAGAGAAAGATCTGAAGGAATACCATAGTTCTCAATCTGCAAGGAGTTTAAACAAAAGAAAAATAAAGGAATCATTTTGATGGAATCCATGTTGCCTAAATGTAACAGTTGCTAAACAATGCCGGTTGATGCCGGTATTATGCTTACATGATTGACTGTTAATGCAGCACATGGATGACAATGTTCAATGATAAAATCACTGCCCTTTAGAGAACACACATACTTTTCCAAATCATTGTATCGTTCTTCATACAAAACTGTGAAGAGACAAAAATACTGTTATGATGCACTTGGTTGTTTTAAAAAGCAAGTACTTAATCCTGCCAGATTTGTTTTTATTTAAAAGAAAAACCAAAATGAAATACGCTGAAGTTCACACACCATGATTAAAGTTATTGAAGAAATAACACTAAAATTTATTTCTTAGTTACAAAATATTCTGATACACACCCAGTCTAACATGATATGATTTCTTTTGTTCTTGTACTTTAGATTTCACTCTACAATTTCTTGTAAAGTTCTCTTCACAGTTTGTAGAGCTTCCTTCTATTTTATTCTCAGCACGTTGCCAATACCTTTTCACAGATTGTAACCACCTACAGTGCAAGAATAAAATAAAAATAGGAGTTGTAAAAAATATTTTAAGAAAATTGCTACAGCTATAATAGATTAATTAGTACAATCTGCTCAATTTCTCCCATAGAATTTCCAGTCCCCCTCTCACCATCTTCAGTGCAATTTTCTCCAGCTTATCCCAGGGTGCAAATAAAAAATGTGAAATAGCACCTTTATTTATATATATATATATATAAATATAGTGCAGGTGTCTTCTCTGATTGATGATGGGCAAGTGTGCTTATCAGGCTTTGGCAATTCAAAGAGATGTAAAAGCCTCCTAAATTCCTCTGCACAGCTTAATTATAGGGTCTGAAGGAACAGTAGTGCCTGTTCTCATTACAGAGTTAAGAGTTACAGTATCATTTTGTGTCAGTTGGGGGAATAAGTGTAGCATAATACATATAACAATATAACTCCAGTTGCCTCCCAATAGTAATTGACTTCTCTATCTAGAACAACTCATTTCCAATTTAAATATGCTCTTGTGAGCAAGAAAATTCCACACATACTCAGTTAGGTGTCCCGGGTTACTGACAGTAGCAGAAAGTGCCAAAACCGGACATCGAATTGTTACCAGAAGATGCTCCCAAACCTCTGCTCCAATATCACCGCCAAGACAATGGACCTATGTTTTGGGGGAAAAGGAGTAAAAGAAAAGAAGAAATGTTTTTTATCAAAGTGCACCCATAACAGGAGTTGGTTTGCGTTTTGCAAAAACCAAAAGTTTGGCAAGATCAGTACTGAACAATTCCTATGTTGTAGCAAATGACAATGAGATCCAAATCAAATGTCCAGTAAAACCCTCTCCAGACTTCACTGGAGAGCAAATTAGTCTAAATTCCAATACTACTGTTTGTACCCTAGATACTCACTTGGCATCATTAGCAATTAATTCTATATACAAAAAAGAATACAGTTGGAATTTTAAATTTAACAAGATTAATCATTGACTTCTTCCCTGGAAAGACTGACAAATACCGTATGATGTGAAATGTGTATGATCCCAGTCTGGAATGCTACAGTGGTGGCTTTTAGTTTTTCAGTTGACTGAAATAAAGGAAGTTCCTGGTAGCTTTGACTGAACTGTATGTCCTTTTGAGGACTAACAGAGTTTTAAGTTCTTTCACTGCAGTACATAAACGCTCTCAGTGAACAGAAAAAACCAAGTAAGTCTAAACTAATAGTTCTGAAAGTTGGTTTTTTTACCAGCAATAATGTAGGTAATGAAAAACTGAGTCACCAGCATTTTTTCTCAAGATTTTTTGTGTATTTGTTAAATTGGTTACTACTAAAAGATGCCTACCTCATCAAATATAACATATTGTATCCGTTTGGTCCATTTCTGACAACGAGGAGACAGCATCAAGATTTCTAAACATTGAGGCAGGGTCACTAATATCTAAGAAGAAAGGTTTGTAAAGCATTATTTTCAAGTAAACTGACTAATCAACTACAAGTAGATTCCATATTTAAAAAGCATTTAAAAATATACATGTACTGATTTCAAGGTAAGTAAGAAAGAATGAATGATTTGTCACTGCTGTCTTCAAGAAGGGCAAGAAAGAGGACCCAGGAAACTACAGGCTAGTCAGCCTCACCTCATTCCCTGGGAAGGTGATGGTGCAACTAATCTTGGAAATCATTTCCAAGCACAAGAGGAACACGAAAGTCATCAGGAGTATTCAGCATGAATTCACTGAGGGGAAATCATGCTTGACCAACCTTTACCAACTTCTATGATGAATGACTGGTTTGGTAGATGAAGGGAGAGCAGTGGATATTGTCTTCAGTAAAGCTTGTGACAACATCTCCCATAAGATCCTCACAGACAAGTTGTTGAGGTATGGGCCAGATGAGCAGACAGTGAGGTGTATTGAAAACTGGTTGGAAGGCTGGGCCCAGAGGTTGATGATTAGTGGTACAAAGTCTAACTGGAGGCCAGTAACTAGCAGTGTACCTCAGGGGTCAACAGTGGGTCTGATCCTGTTTAACATCTTCATTAATGATCTGGATGAGGGGGAAAAGTGTAATCCTCAGCAGGATTGCTGATGACACCAAACTGGGAGGAGTGGCTGATATGCCAGAGGGTCATGCTGCCATCCAGAGGGACCTAGACAGGCTGGAGAAATGGGCTGACAGGAACCTCATGAAATTCAACAGGGAGATGTGCAAAGTCCTGTACCTGGGGAGGAACAACCCCATGCACCAGTGTATGCTGGGAGCCATCCAGCTGGGAAGCAGCTCTGCAGAAAAGGACCTGAGGGTCCCAGTGGACACCAAGTTGAACATGAGGCAGCAATGTGCCCTTGTGGCAAAGAAGGCTAATGGTATCCTGGGCTGCATTAGGAGGAATGTTGCCATCAAATCAAGGCAGGTGATCCTTCCCCTCTATTCAGCACTAATGAGGCCACACTTGGAGTCCTGTGTCCAGTTCTGGGCTCCCCACTACAAGACAGACCAACCTAGCAGCCTTCTATGATGAAGCAAGTACATCAGTGGACAAGAGAAGAGCTACTGATGTATTTATTCTATCTGGACCTCTGTAAGGCATCTGCTGTATGCTGGCAACCAAAGGATTTTGATGTTTTTTCTTTAACCAGAGCAAGTAATCAACTGCATGTCCCTTAAGGATGAATAGGTAAGGTTGTATGCCATAGACTGAAAGTTTCTGGTAAGCAGTACAGGTATGCTTAGATTTTTCTTGAACATCGTATTTATTAATGGCACAGTTCTTATAATTAGAATTAACATTTTCAGAAGCCAGATAGAATACAAAAGTCATTATTACTATGTGTTAAAACACCCATAAAAATATACCTGAGAATTCATGACATCATTGCGATAATCTCGCGTGAAGACTCCACACACTACCAATCCATCTGGAAGTTTCTTGGTGAATCGATTGTATATAGTGCCCACCACTTGGTTTACAAGGGCCTTAAATAAAGCAGGTCATTAACAAAACTAGACAGTGTATGTCTAAAGGCATATGATATTCCTCGGCATATAAAAGCATTCAATTTTGGCACTAATATTCATGTACTAGACTATAATGTACTATGTAATGTACTATTAAGTCTAGACTGTCAATAATGTTAACTTTAAAAAGATATGGTACTTGATTTTCAATTATACTCAAATGCTTTCAAGGAAATTTAGTGTTGTGTAAAGTGAGTTATACATTATTAAATCTGTATTTTAATTATTTTCAAAGCAGTGAAAATTAGATCACCTTCTACTGCACCTACAAGCACTTTAATGAGCTCAAAGCCCTGGGGCTGCAGGTATAGAATACATTTCTGCACCCAGACTGATATTCAAATGAAAAGATGATTTTGATGCCTAACCTGAGCATGACCACAAAAAAAATTTATTTTACTTACTTATAGAAAATAATCCATAGAGATTGTTATTGAATAACAGCACATGTAATTCACTATCCAAAAATCATATCACTGAACATTAAAATAAGTTTTGGAAGAAATCAAAACATTGTACCTCAGCACTTAAGTCAGTTTTTAACTATTAGGATAGAACTCATTAAAAAATATCCGACTGCCTGGAGTTCCATAAATTTCCTCTTGAAGCATCTAAAGGCAAACTCAATTAGGAAAAGACAACTTGACTTGCTTGGTCATGATTCTGTTCTAATATTACTTTCACCATGTTGGTAGGCTTTTGGTGCTCTCACCATTTATCTAACATGCTACTTATAGCACTTTTGTATATATTGGTGTTTCTGACCTTAAATTAGCTATACAGATATTAATAGACAAAAAACTCTATATGAGCTTATATATTCTGAAGATTATTTTTGTAAACATGCTGTTTCTAAGAAATGTAAAGGCAAAACAGGATGTAAAGATTCCATTTCTAATCCAGAAAATATATCTCAACTAAATTTTTGTAACAAGTTACCCCAAACAGTTTCAGAATCATACGGAGAAATATCACAGTCATACATACAGAATATGTAGTAGGATGCAGCCTTACCTTTGTAGGAGCAACATACACAACTACTCCTTCATTGCTTGTTTTCAGAACTTTTTCCATGCAATAGTATGATGCATATGTTTTTCCTGATGAAGTGGGAGCAACAATCACTGCAGACTCATTATTATCTACAGCATCAAGAAGTTCTCGCTAAGAGAAAAGCAGTTACTTACATCAAAATGTCTTGTTATGAAGTTCTTATTGAGTAAACCAGCTCCTTCTGCGAAAACATCTCTTATTTTTGCATGCAGACTTTATGTACAGATTTCAGACTACTGAAAGTCAGAGTTAACCTAGTCATTTTATGACTGTATTCTTTCCTCTTAAACTGTTGGTGGAAAAAAATGGAACTACAACTTATAACTTGTCTATTTCAAGTATTTGGTCTGAGATACCAATACCAGAACATTCTGAGTCCAAACCTGGACATGTTCAATTTGAATAATAAAACCTGTTAACTCAGCAGTGCATAATTCAGTTCAAAAAACTTCATTGTTTTATACAAGGCAGTATTTTTTTCTTGCATTATAATAGTTATATCAATACTATCCAAATCTCTCTTCTCCTCCTAGCGTACAGTGTTTATTAATCTGTTTTCTTCCCTATTACTGTCGTCCTCCATGCTCTCTCACCTTACATAGGTCTGTGAAAGGGTAGGGGAAAGGGTACAGAAGAGGAAACAGAAATAGTGCTAACAGTAACTTTCTCTGTCAGCACATATGCCAAGTTCCAAGTTGCTTTTCAAGTAAGTGACTGTTTTGCAGATATGGACATGCAAAGCAGCAAATTCATTTGGCCTCCCCAGTCCAATAATAAAAAAATCTGAGTTAGACTTACTCTGCTTTAGACAGAAAAGTTATTTCTCAACTCATACTATGGGTAATTTTTAAGGGACAAATGAGCAGAGGATGAACAGTCAGAGATTATCCAAATGGGGCTCTCTGTAGAAAAGCTCTCAGCGTAGAAAGAACATGGAATACAGTCCAAAATGATCTAATGATTTTGTTAAACTTATTACAAAATTAACTTTGTTAATGCTCTTTTTGATAAGTAGTATACTAATATGTATTTTTAAATGGAAAAAAAAAAAATCAAAGATAATTTCCATTAACTTTATGCAAAAAGTTTGTGTCTCATTACCTGCCACGTGTCTGGTATGAAATGTTGCACTCGGGGATCTGGATCATTTCTCTCTTCCCTGAGCAAGTAATAATCCATGTATTGTAGCTGAAAGCGAGCTGGACCCACTTGGATAGCATAGTTGCTTATATTCTGATCATTACTTTTTCCTGTCTGTAAGGTCAAATGAAAATTCAAGCTGGTTTGAAAGCTAGCAAGAGATTAAGAAGATGGCACATCTTTTGCCCTGTGGAAGTCTGCAAGCGTTGAAAAACATATGAAAGTGCAGGTGATTTTTAAATATTTTTTTGCAGCAGTCTAGACTATATAGCCTTATGTCAGGGTTATGCTTGTATGGCTTTCAAAGGACACTATGTTCTAAAATTAATGTCTTCTGTAGCCGGTGGTGGTGGTGTTTTTGTTGTCAGAAGAGCTAACAAAACTGATTAGCAGGCAAAGCTCAGCCTCTTCAAGCTATCGCCTGCCAGAGCCTTCTCATCCTATATTTATTTCTCTTTTCTTCAGCCTGTTCTGACCCCTTGTGCAATGAATCACAGTTGCAAAAGGAAATTCAATATAAAGACTGTGATCCCAAATTTTGTAAAGCACTGTATTTTAAACAATGCCTGTATACCCTAAGATATACCAAATTTAATGTTCATGGACACATCTGGTTATAACATCTGATCCTGAAAGCTGTATAGAAAAGCATTACATGTTACACATTCAGCAGGAGATCAGAAAATTACATAATAATTCAGGTTGTCAGGGAAGTCTGGATGTCAATTAATCCAACTCACTGACAGAAGCTGGTGCAATTGGATCAGGTCACTCAGGGCTGTGTTCAGCCGAGTTTTTACTATCTCCCAAGGATGGAGATTTTACAAGTTTTTCAGTTTCTCAAAAGAAACATTTTCAGTTATTCCTGAAAATTTCAGTTATTCCTAAAATCCCCCCAACTTTGCAAAAGTAATACCCAGAAACAAGTAGCTGCAAAAGCAAAAGTAGGTCCAAAATGCACTGACTGATCTAGAGCCCTTCTGAGCAAGGCATTAAACTTGCCAACATATCCCTTCTATCACCACAAACCTTTACAACAGATCTTTTGAAATCCTTGGATCCTACAATTCTACTTCCTGAAATGTAATATACTTTATTTGGGGCACCAAACACCCTTACAATAACTGTGTAGCCAAGAGCAAATGATAATGTACACCATTTGAATTCACATAGAGAAAGAGACAATTTCCAGTCTTCAAGAGAAGAAGATTTCTTACAAATCAATCACTTCCCCCCTCACCTCTTAGTCCTGGTCCTCAAGGAAGGATGATAAACACTTTCCAAGAATAAGCTTCCAAAAATTCCTAACTCTACTGTGCCTGAAAAATGAGACACTGAAGTGATTGATTTTGGTTTTACAGTTCACTGTAATCTTCATTCCTTTTGCTATTGACTTCATATTCTGCAGGCTGTGAGTTATATCCTCCCTCTTCTGCCTGAGAGCCACTTTAGCATCCCCTCTCCCTAGTAACATCCCATCTACACACAAAAGTATCAAACTGCTCTTAACATTAAATCAGCCAGCAGGCAGGTTGCTAACATGCAGAAAAGCATAAGGTCAATCCTTAGAGAAATTACTTCAGAGCCAAATTCAGTGTAGCTACTGGTGGTCTCAGCTGTGCTAGCAAGGACAAGCAATCCAGTATCTGAAACTGTCTCCTTCAGAGGTGATCAGTAATATCATAACAACAAACGGAATAGTTTTCATCCACCTCTGCAGTCTCAGAGATTTCTTTTTCTAAAGTAGCACATTTAGGCCTGTTAGATAGCAGGTCCTCATCACCTAGCTTTTAAGTTATTTTTAACACGCAGAGTTGAGCTGATGTGATGAATTGAACAGCAGGTACCTCTCAGATATATCTAAGGCCTCAGGCAGACATAACTAGAGTAAATTAATCTTGATGCATGTTTCAAAGGGTATCTTTGCAGCCATATAAAGTTCTATTTGCTAAAGGGGAACTGGCCTATTGTGCCAGCTAGCCCTCACATCAAGCAGAGAAATATATCCATGAAACTAAAGACTATTAATATCTGAAACAAGAATAGACAGTTCCAAATCTTACGGCACAATACAAAATAAAATAAGCTCAATATATATCTTCTACACGCTATTCAATGCTTAAGAAAACACTGTTGATATTCAGCTACAGATTCATTTACACTAGAATCATTACACTCCATAAAGTTACCGAGTCAGATGGAGAGCATGCCAAATTCTCAAATCCAAGAAGTCTTAGGTATCTGGTCAGCTTTTGTAGATGTCGTTTCTCCAAAAGATCTTGATATTTTTCAAGGAGGATATGAATTCTCCTCATGACTTGAACAGCTTTCCTTAAATCTTTAGATTTGTTACCTTTAAAAAACAAAAAGCCTACCATTATTTGAGACCCAGTTGTATCATTGGGAGTCTTCTGGTATTAAGTATTTTTAGAACAGACCTTATCCATCCAACCACATTTATGACAATTTTAAAATTAATTTTATTTAAAGACAACTAGACAAAGACAACCCAGAATCCTCTGACCTCTACAAGGTGTGCCACTTAAGACCAAGCACCCAAATAATTCTATCTGCTTCTGCATGCTCAGCTATAAAAGGTACATACATGTACAGAACAACTGAGGTCTGCCATTTCACCTTCCTGACCCACACATTTGTTACTCAATCTTATTAGCAACATATATCACTCCAATGTTTACAACTCTCCTCAACACATTTAGAGCAGTGTGTGTTTGGACCCTCCTGACTGAGGGTATGGACTGAACAAGTTAATTCTGGTGAAACAGGAGGCCACTAACCATGGTAGCACAGATTTCTGTGCAAATCATTATTCAGGCTGTGAGCCAACCACCTCAGCTAATTAAACAATCCACCACAATATGGATACATTTTAGTGTGCATGATACATAATCACTAAAGATAGATACTATAAAATAAATTTATGCATGGAGTGTTTAAAAAGCCAAACAGGAAAACAGCTACAATCAAATTGCATTGGCTACTGTATGGCTAACTCAAAGGACCTTGAAATTGCAAAAGGGGACCAGAGCCTGTTAATACTTAAAAACACCTTTCATGCTGCTGAAACAGGACTGTATTTACACATCTTTATTCCAGCTAAGAATGTCCAGAGTCACTCACCCTCTTGGTTAAAGGAAGTGGAAGTTGAATCCTTAACACGAATTTGGTTACCATACCTTGCTCTCTGCAGTGTTCCTTCCACACTTCTAAACAGGCAGCCAGCCCTGTCATTTCTACGCTGAACTTCACAGATTTACTTTTAAGGGTCTTGAGAAACTTCTCCAATTTATTTATTCCAACGGTCAGATTTGCTTTTATTTCCTTTTCAGTCGGTATACACAAGGCTTTCCATTGCTCCTGTTCTTTCTTTTCTTCTTTAGATTTTAGTCGCCTGTTATTTTCCTCTGCAATTGTTTCAGCTTTACTTTTCTATCCAATAAAATGAAGACATTTAGAACTAACCAGCACTGTGCGTAAACATTATCTAAAAAAGGCTAATCCATAAACTTAATCACAGCAGGTACATTATAGTTTTCAGTTAATCTGTGTGATGCATTGTGTTTTGGGAATTGTTTAAAATAGTACTTCATTTTGAAGGAGGTATCATTTCTGAATCCCAATATATGTTGCTCTAAAGAGCTTCCCTAAGCTTCATTTTAAGTCAGTATAAAGCTTCACAAGTAGTATAAAAAAGCACAAATGTGGAAAAATAAAATAGCAGATGTCTGAAAGTTAAATTTCAAGCTTTTATTTTATACATGGGTAATCATAATTCTGATCATATTGAGATGCTTTACCATAAGTTAAATAAAATTAAGAGTTCAGCCTTACTTGAAGTTAACAAAGTTATTTTATATACAGACTTTTAGAGGTAATTCAACAGGCCATAATCTGTAATCCACAGCGCAGTCCATTATGAAATATTACTCACATTACTATTGCTCAGTATCATTCATGAGTATGCAAGTACATGCTACATACCCTATGGTGTCTGACAATGTTCACATAGTTAGGATTAATTGCAACATCTACAGGATCTTTCACAGAGAATGTTTCCAAATAGCGCAGGGAAATAAATAACTGAATAATGTTTTTTCTGGTATTTCTCAAGAGTTTCTTAAAGTAAAATTAAATTCATGAACTCCAGTTTCCTTCACATTATAATACTGTGGCCATGAGACAAAACCTATCAGCCTTTACAGAGTTCATATTTATTGATTTTTTTATTTACTTGTGCCTGTTAATATATAATCACTCATCAGTATTCCTAACTAGGAACAAAAATACTTTTGCCAATTAGCTAATTAAATTTGAAGTCAGTTTAAATTTCTTCAGCTGAGAACTACTAGTGCATTCAGAATATAAAACTTCAGCTGTGGGACTCATATAGTAGAAATCCTTTCCTGGATAATAGAAAAGATTTGGAAGGAGCAACTTGAATATACTCACATGCTTTTTTTGTGTCTTTTTGACAGCAGCATTAGCATTCCCTGACACATCATCTTGACGTACAATAAGTTTTGAAGTGCTGTCTTCCAAAGTGCTTCCATAAAAATGACGAAAAGTCTGTAACTTTTGTATTTGTCTTCTTTCTTTTGGATCTCTGGATTTTGCTGCAAACAAATATAATTGATTAAAAAAACACTCTGATAGAATTCCAGCCTAATCTATTTCCAAGAAAAGATACCTGGGTAATGGATAAATTTCCTAAAAATTCCTCATTGACCTAAAGGCCAAAATCACATTTTGAAAGAGACTGGCTACTAAGACTCACTGAAATCCAAGAGTACTTTGAATTATCTGAGAGACAGGCAATAGACTCAAATTCAAACTACTTCAGGCACACATTAAAAATATTGGAAAACGTAATAAGCAGGATGCCCGGAAAAAAATTATAACTGTTTGAGCAAAATGCCTAGGCTTCTCACACAGTCCATCAAAATAGGAAAGTGTCTTCCGAAGGCAATTCAGATGATCAGAAAGAGACCTCTTCCCCATGAAAACAAGAGTCTGTCATCAGAACATAAATAAATAAAGCTGCTGGAAGAACACTTATGCTAGCCAATGGAAGATACTGAACTGAGCACATGAATAATTCCACACTCAAGGCTAAGTATTTCTCTCTGCCCTAAAATCAAAATGATGAGTCAGCTTCTGAGTGTGAAGACCCATCTCAGAAGATCTTTCTGCTTTTCACAAGAAATCTGAGATGATACATGCCAGCATTCAGAGGGCCCTCTCTTCAGCTGGAGTGGACATAAACCTTCAACTCCAACATTATGGAAGGCGCTCTACCTACTATTCTGCAGGTTATGCTCCCCAAACATCCCACTGAAACCACAGTGCACAGAATATTGCAAAAAATCATCCAGTCAAAAAGATGAGCAGACAGAAACGTGGTTTCATAGATTAAGTGGCGCAAATACCCACTCAGTAAAGAACATCTCTAAGTCACTAAATGAAAACCACAAGCAACACTGTTGGAAGTACTAACAGTAATCCATGAATTCTCAACTCAACAAGTTTAATTCATTGTATGATGCAATAGGTGATAGGAACATCTTTGAGAAAAATCTTTGTGTACTTCCTGGTACATATAGTATCATGTACCTCATTTCAGGTAAATATGCAAATCTAAGATCAAAGCTAAGTTCATGGCTTGTTTTCCTTGGTATCTCAAACTGGAAAAAACTTACAGGAAACTATAATGCATAAAATCAAGAATTATGATACAAACAACTTCTGTTTACTTCTGTGCTCATTTTAGTGGGATAGAGTTAAATTTCTTCATAGTAGCTGGCATGGGGCTATGTTTTGGATTTGTGCTGAAAACAGTGTTGATAATACAGGGATGTTTTTGTTATTGCTGAGCAGTGCTTACACAGTCTCAAGGGTTTTTCTGCTTCTCACCCCACCCCAGCAGTGAGTAGGCTGGGGGTGCACAAGAAGTTGGGAGGGGACACAGCTGGGACAGCTGACCCCAGCTGACCCAAGGGATGTTCCATACTGTATGATGTCATGTTCAGCATATAAGGTTGGGGGAAGGAGGAGGAAGGAGGGAACGTTCGGAGTGATGGTGTTTGTCTTCCCAAGTAACCATTACACGTAATGGAGCCCTGCTTTCCTGGGGATGGCTGAACACCTGCCTGCCCATGGGAAGTGGTGAATTAATTCCTTGTTTTGCTTTGTTTGCATGTGCAGCTTTTGCTTTACCTATTAAACTCTCTTTATCTCAACCCATGAGTTTTCTCACTTTCACCCTTCTGATTCTCTCTCCCACCGGGGGGGGCGTGCACGAGTGGCTGGGTGGTGCTTAGTTGCCGGCTGGGGTTAAACAACAACAACTTCTTTTCTGTTCTCAAAAGATGAGATTGGCTATGCGTGCACTGTGCAAACATCCGAGCAGATTTTGCACACGTATAGATGTGCTTACTAAGCATTATCCAAACTATATATTTAAAAATTAAACTGCACATGTACATACAGTTTGCTTATATAAATCTGTGAAGCATTCCACAAGCAAAAGGGAATGTATCATGAACATCTGACCACAAGTGCTCGTTCTGTTATACTCCTCAGACCTATCTAAGATAATGCACAACGCATAGACATAATGCACATGCACATCAGTTTAAGTGCAATTTAGCTATTGCAGTAGCTCTAGTTTGGCAAGTATGCAGCTGCAAATATTTTCTGAAATGAGAAGTCCTTCTCCAAAACCACGTTAACTTTTACAATACTGTTCTATCCAACACAGACATGTGGGCTTTGTGTTAGTTTTTCTTACCATCAGCATTGCACTGTACTCGCTCATATTCCTCAGTCAAAGGTCTGCCAGAATGCCAGTGACAAAGCTCATCAAATTCCTTGTATTTAATAAGTGAAGTAACTGCAGGATCATTGCTGAAATATACAAACATTAGCAGAGCAGAATTAAAAGTGCTTTCTGGCATCTCTAATGAAACATTCAAAACATTAAAAAACCTGGGTATTTATCAAAACACAATTTTCCTGTGGCAGAAAACCAACACAGGGTTTAATTCTACTCCAAATATAGTATGTCAAGAAAGCCTCCGTTTTTCAGAAAGAATTACTAACAAAGTAAAACCCCATTTTTTCACTTATTTTCATACAGATTAATCACAGAATGCACTGTAACTACATAACTCACACGCTGGCTAAAAAATACTCATTGTGCAGCACAGAACACACTTCCACAAGTAGCAGAGCAAATGTAAAGGATAATCTCTTCTTACTTTTTTTCAGTATTTTTATTTAATGTTTTTCTTTTCCTGAAATCAATCTGAGCTTTGCAATTTAGGGTAAGGCCTTTCAAATACAAATTGTACATTTAGAAAAACAGTTCTAGAATGTAGAATAAGAATCAAAGACTATAATGCAAATAACAGTATGAGAAAATATGGATATATTGACTCTCATCCATCTTGTTCTGAACTTAATATTTACACCAGTACATGTAAATGTGAAATTTTACCCAGTCATAGCAAAAACTTTTCTACATTTGTACAAATTGAGCATAATATGGATGTAAAGTGCAGGGGAGTAGAAAATAAGCCCATATAATGTTATTTCATTAGAATAAAACTCATATATGTACCTTTCTAAAACAGGTAGGTCTTTCAAAACATCTCCAGCACAATCTTCAACAAGATCAGATTTCACTGAGATCAGTCCAATGTTAGGAATTTCTTCTTCACAGTCTTTACAGTGTAAAAAATAATTAATATTGTTTAATTAAGAATATCTATAATTGCATATCATATGTAAAAATTCTGTCAAGTTACATTATAAATGAAATTCTATAAAGTAAAATTTGCTAGTTCCCCTTTTCCTGTTTCTTCTCAAGCATGGGAAGAAGAATGAAGCAGACATCATTATTGCTTCCAAGTAGATACTCTCATAATCCATTTTAGACACCTACACTAACTTTTTGAATGCTACAACCCATCCCATCTCACAAGCATCTACTTTCCCACGCTGATTCCATAAAGACCATAGTCTCCTAAATATGCACTTTCAGCTGCACTTATGTTAGATGACTAAAGATGACATGTAACATTGTGCATCCTTCCCACGTTTGATGTCTAGCCACAACTTCAGGTATTTAAGGCATCCAAAGGAGATACAGAAATAGGCAATACAAATGCTGTGCCAAAAGATGCCTTAATATCCCACAGGTAACAAAGAAACTGCCTTTTTTTGCCCACTAGAGCTCACTTTGCCCACTTGACAGCTTTGAAACCAGCTGAAGAACACCCACAAACTTAAGTAGAATTATATTCCAGCCTTTACTCAGTTTCTTACCAACTGTGTCTTCTAAACATTTATACAATTTGGTAGGTTTAAAACAAACATTTGAAGGTTGTCACAAAACTGGTTCTCAAGAAATGTCAGATATCAGGCAAAAATCTCTACCTACTCCTTTCATATATTCAGAACAGGTCTTGTAAGTGAGGGAAGAAAACAATCTTTGAGCCAACTACGCACTTCCCCAATTATGGGCTACTAAACAGGATGATGGTGTAATTCAAGACACTTATGGGCAAGGCACATTTCTACACCTTCAAGGACTGCAATGTGAGCTACGCTGATGGCTGGACCCTACCACGAGGGCAACAATTTTGTATTTCACTTTATTTGCTGCTCCCGTGCCCAATACCTATGTCAACATGTACAAAGATGTTCTTCAGAGACAGTTTTCCTGCAGTGTAATTGTTACATTAATTGTAAGTAATTATTATGCTTTTTACTGTTATTTGTATTACACTAATCATAATGTTTTTTTACAAGACATACAATAGATTTGGGCTAGCAATCATGGAACTAAACCCAATTTCTACTGAAGTCAGTAACAATACTTTCCACTGTCTACAGTGGAATAAGAATTTCACTCGTGAGGCCTGGTCAGACTTATTTTGGCATCAGCAGCAAGTTTTGCTAGTGGGTTGAAAGAAAGGAGGAGAGGATCCATGAAGCATGGATTAGACTTGTGATCAGGACAAAGTCAGATCACTACTCCTAGAACTTTTAGTGACAGTAATGAAGATCGTGCTTCTAACTCTCTAATTTGCAGAGTTTTCAGTACCTCTAAATAATGTCTGTTCCTGTTCAAGAAATAGTTGAGAGCACTTTCGTATTGGGAAAGCGTCTCCAAAACTATATTTCACAGCCAATTTTGTTACCGTGTCCCATAAACACTGGTATTCATTCTCCATTTCTTTCCCCAATTCCTTTTTGAACTCTAATCCTGCACAAGAAAGAAAGAAAAAAAGAAAAAAAGGGCACTTTAAAATTAAGTGTCCTCAAACAGAACCTACCTATTCACCTATGCAGCATCAGACACAAAGACTTCAGTTCTATCCAAGGTCTTTGGTCATTAGAACAAATTAGAACAGAATGTTGTACATTCACAGTTTTCAATAGCCCACGGTATAAATAACTAACTGTACTGAGATGCATTTTGGAAGAAACATCAGATTTAGACTGTCTGTGGTAATCTGCAAGCTCCACAGCTAAAGAAGAGTTTCCCTCACCTTCGCCTCCTGCAGGGTAGGATCTTGAGTTGATAATTTTCTTTTTAGTGCCCAACAGTAGGTATCATTATAAAAATAAATGTTTCATATTCCTAATTTGTATTTCCTTTAAAAAATTCCTCTACACTTGCTTTAGTGAGGTACATACAAGACATCTTGTGACTAGATTCATAAAGAAAGTGTTCTGGTTTACTATCAGATAGGCAGACTCATGGCAGAGGATTTCAGGTAAACAGAATTACTCTGAAAGAACAGTTGCTACAAATCTTTTTCCATACTTCCTTGCTCTGTCAGCTTTTGTAATTGTTTTGCAAATCTTAACATATCTGATGGTGTTTTCATGTATTTATAAGACAATATATGATTTTGCCTGAATCAATCTCATCTGAAATTAAAAATATTATCCAATGTCACAATGACAGTAGGGATATAATCTAATTTCCATTCTGACTGTGTTGCACTAAGACAAAATGAAATGGATAGAAAACTGGCTAAAAATCAACTGGTTGATAATACCCAACAACAGTGACCCAGAGCTCTTACTACCTATGCTATATCACTCTTCCTTTGCAAAAGTACAGGTGGCGCATTAAAGATATGACATGGTAAAGTATTCTGAATGAGTACTGGTGAAAGACACTTTCTCATGTGATTTTCTAGACTTAGCTATAGAAAAAAGTTTTCCTATTATTCCATAAAATGTATCCATTATTATATGGGTAATTAGAAAATTGTGCTCATTTCTGCTTGTACAAGCAGTTTCATTCTCATTTTGCAGCTTAATAAAGTTAGAAATGTAAGAAAGCAAACTGTTGAACAAAGATAAATACCTTCAGTGTATTTGACCTCATAGTAATGTGCAAGATTTATGAGCAGTGAATCATCATTTAAGTCAGGCAGGTAAGTTAAATCCAAATTCCAATCATTTGTATCACTTAGCTGTGTCAGAGCAAAATGTGTACACAACTATTGCTGTTAAAATAGAGCAAACAATTAATTCTTACAGAGCAGCTTTTCATGCAGAGGGATCAAAGCATCTCCAAAGCAAGGTTAACTACCACAGATTTTATTGACATGAAAAACAACACACTGTTACTTGACTTCTCTGTGATCAGGAAACTGCCTTCACTGTAATAACCAACTTTAAACAATAAAAAGGCCTGCCATTAAACTTTCCATATTGGATGAGACCAAAACGTCCATCTAGCCCAGTACCCTAACACTAATGGTGGCTAACTGGAGATGTCTAAGAAGAGGTCAAGTATAGAGATATTGCCCCAAATATTCTTCTAGCCCCACTGATTTGTGGGTCACAAGATTCCTGAACTAGGTAAGGTTTGTTTCCAGCAGGTACATTACATTTTTTGATCTCATCAGATGACTAGAGTAGCATATAAAGGAAAATGAAAACTGAAATGACAATTGCACCTGATGACAGGGGAAGTAAGGCAGTGCTACACATACCATTTTTATTAATGGTAAAACTTGCTTAGTCCAGCAGGATTTCATTAGCCTAATCTGAGCTCTCTGTGAAAGAGGCATATGAAGAAGAAAAGACTGTAAGACATTGCATTCTACAGAGGTCAGCTGCTGCTTCTGGAGATAGAGGTTTACTTCTTCCCTGTTGAGAGATGACAGATAAAAATTTGACCATGTCCTTCAGTAAAATAATTGTGTTCCTCTCTACTTAATTCAGTGGTTTGTACTTTGTTAAAGCAGCTAATAATTTTGTTCTATTTAAACAATTTGTGCATTGTAATTACTTGTGGATACACTTACTTCAAAATGAACATTCTTGTAGTGCTGGTAGATGCAGATCAGTTACAATGTTAAAAAAAACCAAAACAAAACAAAACAATCTCTTTTCCAGAAAGAATATGACTATGAAAATCAAGACAAAACTTAAAAACAATTGTCAGTGTGTCTGGCTAGAAATATTAACTTTCCCTCTTACAATAATAATATCTAGATACAGGCCTATGCTCTTCTCTCAACTTCACAGCAAAAGTCGGTACAGAAATCCAGCTGTGCTAGCCACTTGTAGCTATCCTGTAGTCCACTGAATGTGTCTCAAAATATTACTGATACATTGCATCTGTGTTAACTTGATGAAAATATAAGACTTGTAGTATGATCACAAAAATGATGTCATGACTGCATCTAGAAAGAAACCTTTTTTCCGAAATGTCTTGCTAACCTGAGGAAAAGTGTATTCTTCTGTAAAAGCTAGTATGCCACTGAACATTAGGAAAAGAAAAATAATGAGCACAACCAACTTCTAAGGTAAAACTTCCTATGGAAGTAATTGCTCCTAAGGTAAAACTTTCCCCAGAAACAGCCACTGTGGCTAGGGGCACAGTGCCACCGACAGAGAGACCATGCTCCTTTGAAAAAGCTGTGGCCATGGTAATTATCTGAACCAGACCACTTACAGAGTGTAGTAACAAAGGAAGCAGCTGGGCCTCTCTTCAGCTTGGGATCTAGAAGGGCAGCAGTCTCTCCTGTTAGCAAAATGTTTATGGTCGCTGTGCTGAAAAGGTACTAAAAAAATTCTTACTCTTGCTGATTGCTCTGTCTTTGCTCCCATGGAAGTATTTGCATTTTCCAACATGTTGCTGTATATTTTTAATCCCACAGCACAAGCAAGAACACAGACCACGCGCTGAATGTCAGATCCTTCAGGCCACAGTTGTTTCAACAGATGGACAGTCTGGCGAACCTGTAGTCATAACATTATGAATAGCACAAATGACAGCTAAAATAAGTCACAAAAAAAGGACAAGTCTTATCCTTTACAGTTCCATCAGAGAAGGGAAAAAAAAGGGTATGAAAACTACAGAAGGAAAAGTGGGCACAATCATTAGTAAAAATACCTCTTTTTTGTCATGTCCCTGAGGGCACCAACAGCCCTGACTGTCCCTGCCCAACCCCTGGGGCCTCCTCCCACCTCCCCTGGGCCCCATTTCAGCCCCTTGGGGCCATCAGTCCCTGCCCCAGCAATGCTGCAGCAGTACCTGTCTCCAGCTCCCCACAGCCCAGCAGGCTGACAACCCGGTCTAGCCTCAGCCCATTCCCAGGGAGGTGCCTGATGCCCAGGGTTGCAGCTGCCCCCCGGCTGCCCTGCTCTTGACTGGGGCAGTGGGACAGGCCCTGGCTACCAGACCCTGCCCTGCCACCCCCAGGGGAGATCCCACGGCCCCAGCCCCAAAGGAAGAGCCACCCGTCCTTGCTGCACCCTGGTGTTTCTCTGCTCCTAGGGTATCCAATTATTTATTGAACTTGCTTCAGGAAAGATAATCATAATAAAACAAAATATTAGCAGTAGCCAGGCTTTAAAATGCTTTCTGATTAACACCATTTTTTTCTGGACTGAAAAAAATTAGCTCACTGGACCAGTATCATTCCCACTGAAGTCAAAGGAAGCATCACGGCAACCCCATGCAGCGCTACAGGCTTGGGGAAGAGTGGCTAGAAAGCTGCCCGGCAGAGAAAGACCTGGGCGTGCTGGTTGACAGCCAGCTGAACGTGAGCCAGCAGTGTGCCCAGGTGGCCAAGAAGGCCAATGGCATCCTGGCCTGTATCAGAAACAGTGTGGCCAGCAGGAACAGGGAGGTGGTTGTTGCCCTGTACTCGGCACTGGTGAGGCCGCACCTCGAGTACTGTGTTCAGTTTTGGGCCCCTCACTACAGGAAAGACATTGAGCTGCTTGAGCATGTCCAGAGAAGGGCAACCAAGTTGGTGAGGGGCCTTGAGCACAAGTCTTATGAGGAGCGGCTGAGGGATCTGGGGTTGTTCAGTCTAGAAAAGAGGAGGCTGAGGGGAGACCTTATCGCTCTCTACAGCTACCTGAAAGGGGGTTGTAGTGAGGTGGGTGTTGGTCTCTTCTGTCAGGTGTCTGGAGATAGGACAAGAGGAAGTGGCCTCAAGTTGAGGCAAGGGAGATTTAGGTTAGATATTAGGAAGAATTTTTTTACTGAGAGGGTTGTCAAACATTGGAATGGGCTGCCCAGGGAAGTGGTTGAGTCACCATCCCTGGAGGTATTCAAAAAGCGAGTGGACAGGGTACTCCAGGGCATGGTTTAGGAGGCATGGTTAATGGTTGGACTTGATGATCTTGAAGGTCTTTTCCAACCGAAATGATTCTATGATTCTATGATTCTATGAAGCCTTGCTGTTGTTCTCTGCAGGAGCAGAAGTAGAGTCACAACACTGCTGTGTAACTTAATGCTCGGGAAAATGGCAGGAGTATATCAGGCACTAAAGGTCATTACGGTACCATAAAAATACCGATTTTTTAAAGTTGAAATATTGTAAAACTACTGCTTTAATCATGCAAGCACAGACCTTGCAACTGCAATCAAGCTCTTAAAAAAAATTCCCAGATTGTGAACACTTCAGTTAACAGAGTGTGCAAGCCTTAGCAGCTGCAATAGCAAGAATCAGATTTTGAGATATCCCTACAGAGGAGGTTGCTGCTGGCAGCAGCACTGACTCTCGCTCGCTGCTGCTGAATGTACCCTCCCACACCCTACCCTCAGGAGACAGCTGCTGCCACTGGGGTGAGACAATGGCCACAGTGCACCCAGAGTGTAGTAGCCACAGCCCTCCATGTGGCTAAGGGTGGATTTATGCCACAGATGGTGCTTTCTGCTGAACGGGCTGGTTCCCATCTTCTGCAAGACAAAGGCAATCACCAAGACGGAAACATCCCTTAAATGGCATCCCACTAATCAGCTTCCAGCTGAACCATCCTACTATAGTGGACTTTAAAGAAAGAAACAGCTTCAAGCTGCTGTGAAGAAGAAGGGGCACAGAGGAAACCTTCTCAGACTCAGGGTGTCACTTAAGGATGAGAGCCCCCAGTTCTGGCTAGGAGAGAATTTCAGGTAAAGGAATGGAGGAAGACAGTCAACCTGAGGAGAAAAAAGAAAAAGGATCGAAGAGGTCAAAGTACCTCTTTTTGTATGCTTTTCAGGCTCAGCTTGAGATGTTCATACAGACATATTAATGGTTCTTTGCTCCTGACTAGGTTTTCACAGGCACATCGCAGATCTTGTTCATACTAGAAGTGCAGAAGTCAAAGTTACATGCAAAAGTCAATAGATACAATGCATCAAGGACTACTAGCCACAGACAGAAACCATTCAGATATATGTCAATCCTCAGCCTCCAAGAAATTGTAAATTTCAGCCTCCATCTATTGTAAATAAAATTTTTAAAATTACATCCCTGGCCTAAATGCTAGTCTTTGTCTGGCATATTACAAGTCAACTAAGATACATGATACTGAAGATGTAGGAAAGGCTGTATCTGAGACTATCATATCTTAAGTGAACAAGGATGTGAAATGAGACTAGAGACAAAGGGCAGGAATTTGCCACCAATCACAATGTCTTCCTGTTAAGGATTTCAAGATCAGTAGGTTAAAGAATCATAAAATGAGCCACATATCAGTGCTCTATAATTTTAATATGTAAAATGTAATACTCATATTGAGATATTTTAATTAAATCTGCTAAGTAGAACTAACGCCATTATTGCAAACAAACAACAACGTTGTGTAACTTACCTTTTGAAAAAATAATCTGTGTTTATACACACTCTGAACATGATATCCGTAAACTCTAAGAATATCATACTCCTGTCCTGAAGCAAGCACAACGTTGATTTTCTTGGACAACAAATGAGCAATTAAAATAGATAAATAGTCTGTTTGGAGAGAGGTCAGTCCTATGTCAGATAGGATGATGAAGTAAGGACAGCTTTTCTTCAGGAAAATCTCCCATTTGGATGATAAACAACTGGAAAATTCTGTATGAACAGTGGTGCTTGTGTTATGCCTCAGGTGTTCTATTAACGCAGTACGTAAGAAAAGAAAATGAGGATACGGAAAGTACATCTGTTCTGCATCCTGTGGGAAATAAAAACAATGAAATTATTCAGTTACATTTGTTGACACAATGAACAGTTTCCTAATCCTGATTAGGATTAAGCAGTTAGTTTTGAAGGAGTGCAGAGGTTTAAACAGCGAACAAATGTTACTTGTTCAGTACCTTGAAGAAAGCAATGACGTATTTTGCTCCTTTTTCAGTGAAATCCTGCAGGAAGCATTCAATCTGGTAGAAGAAATTTAGATACTGTGTTTCCTTATCTAAAAACATTAGCAGTAAGGAATCCCCATCTATCACAAAGAATTCAGACTCAACAAAGTCTTTTAACAGACTGACATACCTGAAAGAAAAAGAAATAGCAGGTACATAACATTACTCCAAGAAAAGCTGGGGACATGGGACAGAAGAAATTTGCTTACTAATATATTTTAAAATAAATGGTTTTGTTAATTAAATTGACTAAACATTAAATGTATAAATTAAATCAATACCAAACCATCTTTCTTGGATCTAAGGTTAGTCCTAAATAGCTTGCAATTCCTACAGTTATTGAATGTATTAGCAGTTGTCTCCTTTACAACTCCGGATACTTTTGTAGCATCTGAGGCTTCTGTGACTTACCTGGCACCTCTTGTCCATGTCTGCTTACGCAGAAAGTGTTATCTGTTCTATAAGAAATACCCCACATGAGATAACCACAAAATATATTTTGAGAGCCTTCCTGCCTGAGTTTCCAGCTAAAAATAGCAAGTGGGTTATCAACAACTATCATGACAATGACAATCATAGAATCATAGAATCATAGAATCATTTCGGTTGGAAAAGACCTTCAAGATCAAGTCCAACCATTAACCATGCCTCCTAAACCATGCCCTGGAGTACCCTGTCCACTCGCTTTTTGAATACCTCCAGGGATGGTGACTCAACCACTTCCCTGGGCAGCCCATTCCAATGTTTGACAACCCTCTCAGTAAAAAAATTTTTCCTAATATCTAACCTAAATCTCCCTTGCCTCAACTTGAGGCCACTTCCTCTTGTCCTATCTCCAGACACCTGACAGAAGAGACCAACACCCACCTCACTACAACCCCCTTTCAGGTAGCTGTAGAGAGCGATAAGGTCTCCCCTCAGCCTCCTCTTTTCTAGACTGAACAACCCCAGATCCCTCAGCCGCTCCTCATAAGACTTGTGCTCAAGGCCCCTCACCAACTTGGTTGCCCTTCTCTGGACATGCTCAAGCAGCTCAATGTCTTTCCTGTAGTGAGGGGCCCAAAACTGAACACAGTACTCGAGGTGCGGCCTCACCAGTGCCGAGTACAGGGGAACAACCACCTCCCTGTTCCTGCTGGCCACACTGTTTCTGATACAGGCTAGGATGCCATTGGCCTTCTTGGCCACCTGGGCACACTGCTGGCTCACATTCAGCTGGCTGTCAACCAGCACCCCCAGGTCTTTCTCTGCCGGGCAGCTTTCTAGCCACTCTTCCCCAAGCCTGTAGCGCTGCATGGGGTTGCCGTGACCGAAGTGCAGGACCCGGCACTTGGCCTTGTTGAACTTCATACGATTGGCCTCAGCCCATCGATCCAGCCTGTCCAGATCTCTTTGTAGAGCCTCCCTACCCTCAAGCAGATCGACCCTGCCTCCCAACTTGGTGTCGTCTGCAAACTTGCTGAGGGTGCACTCAACAACTACCTCCCTCATCTAAGGAATGTCTATGGCAAGAAAAATACCTTAAGAGTGAGAGGAATCCAATCACAATACATTCCTTCAAGAGAGCAAAGAATTAAAAGACTTCTTCACCCCCTTCCTATTTCAGAAAACTATGAAATTTGATAGAATTTGCATTAACCAGTCTTAGGTCAAACTTGAAACAAATCGTTTGCACTGAAGATGGCAAGTATAAACAGGCAGCACCTCAGCAGTTAATACATCCTAGGAACTTACTGCATTCTCCAACTCTTTAAGAATCCATGAAAGTCCAGGAACATGATGTTTTACCCAGGACAGACCAAGGAGTCAGAAGAACTTTTGCAGGTCCAGATGAAGAAGAGGCAAGCCCTTCTAGTAAAGGTTCTTTGCTTTCATGTTTATCTATTACATACTACACTATTACATACTACAATACTAATGCATATTATGAGAACATCCATACTCTAATGGTAAGAACATGCTTGTTTTCTTCAAGGCTGTCAAAGTGCCTGATACACATCATCTTAGATCCACACCTGGGAATAACCAGCTTTCCCTTCTGGCTGACATCAACAGATTCTGGTTTACAGGCCCAGTTTGTTATCCGATGCAATGAGTAGCCTTCCATGAACAAAAACTATGTAAACTTCTGTCTTACACATTTAAATTGTCTGCCTTTAATTAACACTAATCTTTTCAGCATGTAAGCTCCAGAATGAAGAGGAGACACTTCACTGTCAATGTGAATGGCACTATTGCTAATCCTTTTCCACATCAAGCAGGGAAAGGAATTAGAATCAGGAGATGCAGAAGATCATGCATTAGAACTGACGTGCAAAAACACAGAAAGTATATATGAAAAGGAAAATTTTGTAGGAAAACTGTTTTAAATGCTGTAAAAGTAGTAGCCTTAAAACATGTGAGGAAACACGCTCCAAAAAAGCATAACAATTTGAAAAATAACCCCACTGTACTTACTGAGCTCTTGATAAGGATGCCCAAACGTGTAGCCTCAACTTCTTCAGGAATTCAAGATGTTTTCTTATTTCCAAAATATCCACATACATGGTTATTGATAGAACCATAAAACCATAACTCATCAATTAATTACAAAAGAGCCAAAAGGTAAGACACCTCAATAAAAGCCACAGACACGAGCATAAACTAGTAACAGCTTCTCACCAGGGCTTTGGGAATCACGTTCATGCTGAAGAACTATGAAATCCTCTCCTTCAGTTTGTGATGCCTGCTGTGTCACTTCCTCAGTGGTTGAGATGCTATAAGCATTACTGTAGTCTGGGTCTTCGGCTTCTTTTTCTCTGTCTTCCTCTTCTTTAAGCATCTGTGCAACAGCTGCTTCCGCTTTGTCACTGGTTTCATTCTCCTCATCACTGTCACTTGTACTCCCACTCTCTTTATCTTCCTTTTTTGGAATGAAGCCTGTTTTCTCACTGTCGCTACACTCACTATCCTTATCATCATTACTAGCATTCTCATTTACATCATTATGAACGACTTTCTTGAAATGATCTTCTGCAGAATCCATCACAGATCTTGATTCTGGCATCCAAAAAAAAGAAAATTCTAAGTAATCAAGAGATAATTTTCAGGAAATAGGGTATGCTCTGAGGCTTCAACCATTAAATTATCTACTTCATAATCACACTGGAATAAAACTTTAAGAAAAATCAGAAAGCATTTTCTGAACATCCCTGTGAGACATATTTGCATTTTAAAATCAATAAATGTTGTTATGAACTGTAAGGAAAACATCAGCTTTTGTCTTTCTTAAAGTTTACTAAAGACGAGCGTTACATATCTGTTTTGCGTTTTGCACGAAGGGACCCATGGGGGGTTAGTCATGATTTGCTGTATTAGTCGTATCTACATGGTATGCTCCAAGAAATTATGTGCATTTCCTGGTTCAAGGGACTTGTACCCACGCCGTTCGTGCTAGTCCAGTCACAAGTAGACACACCACAACATCTTCATTGCATGATGGGGGTAATAATGGTTTGGTATCAATCCCATTTTTTAATTCAGTTTTAGCTTTTTTCTTCTTTTTTTCAAGGGTAGAATTCTCAAATCTTGAGTGAGCATACAATTGTAATGGTTAGGGTAAATCCCCACTTTACAAGGTCACAATGTTCAGTTCCTTTGAGCTAAAGAACAAGCAAGCAGGTTGGGATAACCCTGCACTGTTCCTACAACATCAGCTCAGTTCTTCTGAACTTCAGTTTTCTCTAGTTTCCATTCAGGTAACAGCCTCACACAGTATTTATTGTTGCAGTATTTGCCATTGTAATATTCACATGCCTTAGATATGGTTATCCTTCATTTTCCTGAGACCATAAAAGAACTATTAAATCTTTAGACGTCATTTTTAGTCTTATAACCTTTCTTAAAAAACTAACAAAATAGTGCAACCTCCATTTTTCAGATTTCACAAACTCAAAACTGAACTGCAATTTTCTTTTTGATTTTCACGTTGTGTTAGTTTAAACTTCTAGCAAATGAAGTTGCAGAAAAAAGAAACGAAAATACATTTTTATTATCAACTTGTAAAACACTGTACACGTAGTGTGCTATATTACAGTGGGGAGCTTAACCTAACTTTACAGTTGAACTTTAATACCTATTTTTACAAAATGCAAGCTATTTATACACATACAGCTACATAAAGTCACTTTTTGTGTACCTACATATGTAGTTTTTGTCAAGGCAGCAATAAACCTGAGACTTTTCTCCAGTTTCTTATCTAAATTGAAAAAGCTATATCAAAGGCTTGAGAACGCCATTCTGGGATGAATTATCTATTTTTGCATGCTGAAATTGTCGCTTACCTAGAAAATGGCCATTGCTACTTCAGCAATCTCCTAAGCAAGCGTGACTTTCTGTATCTCAAAATGTAAAGTGACCCATTCTCAAGGAAAGCAAAACTGTATCTGTATATATTCACGCATGGGCTGCTCTATTTCCTTTCAAAAAAAAGGCTTAAATACTTCGCTACATCGGTACTTTTCTGCAGTGCACACACTGACATCTGAGGTGCCTGGGGCTACAGCGTAGGCAGAGGCGACCAGGTGGCTTTGACACCCTGCCAGCACCCCTGTTGCCCCTCCACCCTGGAGGGTGCTCCCTTGCTGCCTGCAAAGTCCCAGAGGATCCCCTGAATGCGGTCCAGCCACCTCGTCCGGGCCCAAAACCAACTGCAACCGTAATGCAAACCCCAACCCCAGCTCCAGCACCATGCCTAAACCCAACCAAGCCCCCCCCCCTTCCCGGCACCAAGCCCAATCCTAGCCCTAACCGCAATCCCAGCCTCAGCCCCAAACCCCACCCTAAAGGCAACCCTAACCACAACTTCTAACAAAGCCCCGACCCGGACAGTACCTGCCGCCGCCGCCGCCGCCACCCCGCCTTTAAGGCGCCGCAGACGGGCGGCTCCGCGGTCGATGCCCCGCCGCCGCCGCCCGTCCCACCAGCTTTCGGTTTCCATTCCCGGAGGCCAGCCACCAAGTTCAGGTGTCATTTCCGAGTTGCCGGAAGAACTGCGTGCGTGAATACGGCACTGCAAAGTATCACCAGTATTTCCTTGCTTCCATTAAAGTCAGGGGGGTCCATGCTTCAGCTAACGGTCCAAGAGCCATTAAGCCTGCATTGCTTAAGAATTTTGTTAATGCAGGTCGCATACACAGTGCAGAAAATATTCATTCCTATTTCTGTCCCTTTATTCACCACAATCTATTCTTCTACCAGCCTGCTTTCTTAAAGTAGGACATTGCACGTAAAAATAAACTAAGAGATACACTTTACACAACTTTTTAGCATTTCCCGCAAATCCTTTAGCAGGAACAGCACCAGACGCCTATCACTTGGTTTAAAATAGCGAAGCCTTGATTCGCAAGGGAACCTGGGTACCCAAGTACTGTTGAAACAACATTTAGGAACCCAGAGTTTACATATCGGATTGTCTTGGCGAGAAGTGAAAAGCCCAGCTCCTCTTTAGATCAGATACAGCACAGAAAACTGCTGGATCCTCATGGATCCAGGTAAGTTTTCGACAGCCTCCCTGGTGGACAGCTGACACATTAACACTTGCCATGTAAGCAGATCAGAGGTCTTTTCCACATCCCACATTTCCTTTGAGACCTGTACAAAGATTCCAGAAACTCAGGAGAATGGTATCTTTCACAGAACAGTGACACACCCACAGTGCTCCAGCATATCAAAATTGTTTTGTTTAGCTAGCCAAGATAAGCCCCTGCTCCCTCCTCTCAGCACAATTCCTTTTTCTTTGGTAGGTAACCATCTGGGAAATACTTGGAACTATTTCCTTTCCTCAAATTAAATGCAAGATGATCTTTAGCCCAATGCTTCAACAGATTTTTAATATAACTTTTAATTAGGTCCTGAAGACAGACATTTAGATTCAATTCTCCATCCCTTTGGATGATGCATTTTGGTTCAGAAAAGTATATTTTAGGTCTGCTATTCACCTGAGTAAAAGGCAGATCAGACACTTGCCTGAGGAAGCTGGTGCCACCTCCATGAAAACATATTTAAGAAAGGGCAAAAACTCCACTCAGGCAGAGGAGTGAGGAGGCAGGAAAGGAAAAAAAAAAAAAAAAAAAGAGTTCAAACACCAAGGTCAGGTGCTCCTACGGAGGACCCTATGCTGGAGCAGGTGGATATGCCCTGAAAGAACCACAGCCTGTGGAAAACTCACCTTGGAGCAGGTTTATCCTGAAGGACTCACACTGGAGATGGGGTAAAGTGTCAAGAAAAACTGCTACGTCCTGACTAACCCCCCCCAACCCTCATCCCCCCTGTACCACTCAGGGGATGGGGAGGGATAGAAGAATCAAGAATGAAGGAGTGAAGTTGACCTGAGAAAAGAGAGGGTGGGGGAAAGGTATGGTTTAAATATTTTGTTTGTTTGTTTCTCACTGCCAAAATCTATTTTAATTGGCAATAAATTAAATTACTTTTCCCCAGGTCGAGTCTGGTTTGCCTGTGACAGTAACTGGTAAGCAGTCTCTCTGTCTTTGTCTTGACCGCAAGCTTTTCCATCCTATTTTCTCCCCCCTCCTGTTGAGAGAGGGGAGTGAGAGAAGAAGAACTGGGTGAACATCTGGTGGTTGGCCAAGGTCAACCCACCACACTTCTATATTTCTCTACATAATGCGTGAGGCAAAAAGGGAAGGGGTAGAGATAGGTGCTTGAGATGAGTATCCAAGACAGCCGTTCTTTCAAGCATGAATCAGAATGCCTAAAATCATTGAGCAGGTGGCAGTAACCATCTAGTGTAGAAAAACAGCTGCAAAAATTTTAACTTGAGACATCTTACGAAGGGGAAATTCAAATTGTAACTGCTCAGCAATCATAATTGGAGACCGAGGAATGACCTTGTCCCGCAGTACAAGGTCTAACTCCAGAACCATGTCAAACAATAGAAACAGGAATGTCAGAGATGAACGACTCTATATAAGGGAGAACAAATTCCCTTGTTGATAAAATAAGAAATGCTACAGTATTGATTTGTAATTACATGACTGGTGGTGGCACAAGTGTGTATAAGGAATCGGCTTATGCCACATTTTTGCAGACTCCCTGTAGAACCGCTAACGGCAGTAGGACTCTGTCCGATGCATTGTCCACTAAATCACTTTATACTTAAGCACAAATGTGTATTTAAGTGGTATAATAAAAATTCCGCAATACTTATTTGAAGCTGTCAGGAGCTGCCTATCTTAAGCTAAGTGTGGCAGGTACACTCACCCCAATAAAGACCAAAACTTCTTGATTGCTGAATGGAAAGGGTTAAACTAGAAGCTGCAGTTTGGGGTTCCAGCCGCACAGCCTGCGTGGCGGCTGGAGTCACTACACAGAGTGACACAAGTCACATACCCCAGCTAGCTGAGCCCACCAGGAGCACCTCATCCAACGAAACACTTCCATCAAGACAAGTCTCTGGACCCCTGACCATATATGACCACAAGTCCTGATCCGACCTAGGGTATAAATGGAGCCCTCCGGAAGACCCCTTGGAGCCAGCCTTCCTCAGAGCAGCGGGTCTGCAGTCGCAGACTCTCCCCTTAGATCAGGACACCGTCTAAGGAAACTTCCCGGGATTGAGTGCCTTGCCTTATCGGTGAGTGATATGCGCATTTTGAGTCATCATTCTAAACTTAGATTTGGTTACAGTTTGTGTAGTGATAGTTCCCAACTGACATCCTGAACCTGTAAATAAGTTGTGTTTGTCACAGTGTTTACAACCTAATATTCCTGTTCAATCTGGCTGTTATATCTCAGTATCACATAACATTCCTGTTCAATTTGACCATTGCATTTTGATATCATTAAAGAAAATTGACTTTTGAAATATATCACTGTCGGCCTAGTGTTTCTGTGACACTAAGCTAAGCTGTCTCCTTTAAAATAAATGCATAAATTCAAATTTTGCATAAGTTGTGCCTCAAATGTTTTTGGAATCTAGTCCTAAATTCAATACAGATGGTGCAAAGACTAGTACATGTCTGAATGGGAGAAATTTTTAACCCAAAGATTGAACTAAATATGTGAATATTTTAATTTCTTTCATTAACCTTACTGTACCAACACAAAATACAGAAAGTAGTGATAAGAAATGTGGTAATGTTTTGATTACTTTTCAAACAACAGTAAGTGCAAGGGCCATACCATAAGGAACCCTCTGCTTGTCTGGTCTAACTATAGCCATAGAACTTTGACCACATTTCTCAGAGGTCACTTAAAGAAATGCTGGAAAATGAAAGGAAAAGATTAAATGTGTACATGTTTTTATGTAGAAGAAAAATTCTTTGCTTAGTGTTAAGATAGAGTTATTATGAACAAGCTAAAGTTTTAAATTAGGAACTATCCAGGGTTACCCAGTCATTTTTATTAGTATTTTTACTCTGCATTTTCTCATTGAACTTTCTAAATGGTAAAACCCCAGTCATGTGCATCTTGTCATTTTTTCCTGAAACTACTCATCATAGAGGGCTCTCCAAATATTTCAGCTCCATTTCTTAAGATCGGCTAGATTTTGATACATTTCTATTCAGTTTATAGGAATCAAGAACAAGTCTCTCCCAGACTCTGGGGATCTGCATCTGCTCATAATGATTTAACCATTTATGTGAGGTTTCTGAAGTGGGTGTGCTTTCTAGCACAATGGTAAGCAAGGCACTAGAATAGGATCCCAACAGTGGTTTTGCTCTGGCGGAGGGAGGTATCAAGTTGTTTTGGGGGGGTGAACAAGCATGGCAAAACAGAGGGATAAGGAAGCAAGAGTCTGACCGCATGTAAACAGGTTGCTGGGCAGAATGCTTGTCTAGCCATGCACCTGCACCTAACCAGCACAGGCTGTCCTGTCTGCTCATTAAACTCCATTTCTAACCACCTTCCTGGGTGAGGGACTACCTGTTGTATGTGCATGTGTGTGTATGGAGGTCTGAGTGCCGGCAACTGCTGTCAGACCATGGGTCACAGGGGTCCATGTGTCTGTGGAACCAGAAAGAGGAGTGAGTGAGGGTATGTAAGTCAGTGTGCAATCCCTAGTGACTATCAAGCCAAACCTGCCAGCAAGCAGGTGAAGTGGCCTGGGAGCCAGGTATGCATATCTCTATGAGTAATACCCCTGGAGGAGCTGGCCACCAGGGTGTCCAGGCCAAATTCTGGCAAGCCCATAAGGTCTCAGGCTCAACTGAGAGACCTGTTTCCATGTGCACGTGAGTGCCTGTGCAGGAGGCAACTGGGGAGAGCCAGGATCCATGGCCAGCCACTGGATAGCCCAAGTGCACAGGCCCAGCTACTGGTGAGATCTGCATTGTACATATTTCAGGCCTTCTTCCTGATCAACCAGTGAGTGCTGAGCATTTCTCTGACTCTGTTGACCTATGTGGCCAGGTGTGTTTATATGTATGTGTTGTATCCATGTGTGTGTTTGTATACCTGATGGGGACACATGCTCAGCCCTGCTACTGGTTAGACCAAGTATTTTCCTAGAAAAGTAAATCTGATATATGCTATCAAATTTAAGAGGATGAAACAAACTTTTCCAGGTATAAAATCTGTTGATCATCACTAAATTGCATGTGGCTGTAAAAGGAGAGACGAAGAATTTGATGTTAAATAGAAAAGTGTTCTTCGTAAAATAAGAATGCCTTTCTCATGTGGCTGTTTTGAAATTAGATTCCCTACATGTTTGTCAAGCACATTAATATCCTCAAAACCAGTAATAAGACACAATCTATAGAATTTCATGTGCATTCTCTGAAATATATCCATCCTGGATACTAAATGTGTCCTTATAAGCCTTTTAATTACATACTTACAGCATTCACACTTTCTGAATGAGCTTATAATGGCTGCATAAGCAATTATCTTCATTTCTAGACAAGCATGAAAAAGGCGAAATAGCTGTTCTTCCATTATTACAACCCATTCAGATGCCAGTTCTGAGTCAGTGCATTCATTACCTGAGAAGTCTAAACAGAAGTGACATAAAATGTAAGCATAGCCATATTTACACACACAATTCTTCTCCAACCCATACAAAAAGCTGCTTCATACTAGTGTTATTTAAGTACTACCTCTATAAATTTGAAGTTACAGAAAAACAGCTAAAATCTTGAAGACTTACTTTTTATTAAAGAAAAATTCAGCCATGTTCTTCATCTAATTTTTTAATGATTGAGATCCTTTTACACCCTGGTAAATCTTTCCTCACTTTATATACACAGAGCCTCTGTTCTCACTCTCTTGTAATTTTGGCTAAATTGAATCTGATATGAGATTTCACAAGCATGCTCTTTGCCTCAGGATGAATAGGTGTTTCTTAAAGATTCAAATCTTTTAACAATTACTGAGAATAATTTTAGGGGAAAACAGGACTATTTTTAGCTAGAATTATTTTTCTGTTTCTTTAGAAACCTCTATTTTACAAGGCTCTACCCAAAACTGTTATGAAAATTTCCTTCCCTAACTATTTTATCAATCAGTCTTTATAGTATGAAAGCATATTAACTTTGTTAACATATACTAGTTCACATTATACACTGCAATGTAATGAGGCAGTGGAATTTTACTGGAGGCTTTAGTATTGTTCACGTTTAAGTAAAGCAAACTAAAGGACACCACCTCATCACAAGCACCACAAGGACAGCCCAGCCCTGGAAATAAGGACTTTGCTTTTTAGAGCTGTTCGTGAAGGATAAAAGATACCCATGGACAACCAAGGTAATGCTGGCATCCTAGCCCCTCCAACACATCTTTGAAACCCTCCCAGCATCTGGTGTCACAGATAAGTTCTACAGCAAGACTGACTCCAGAGATGTCTGGATCAATGGACAAGCAGCAAAAAATGCTGATGATGATGCTGCAGAAATATAGTTGCTTTGCAAAGTTTTACTATGATTAGTAGTAGGTAGTATATGTGTTAATTAGTGATTAGTCAAATTGTGTTGCACCCGAACACTTGAAGGGTATAAGAACCCTGCATGAAACCACATTCCAGTTTGGCTGGAACACCTCATACACATGAATAAGTATTTACCTTTCTAATTCTATACTTTGCTTCCTAGCCTTTTTCCTCAGCTGACATGGGCCAGCTGCAAAATTTATGTAACACAATACATAGGGCAGAAAAATTTAAATTAGTTTTGGTGTTAGACATGTGCGTTTTAAGTCCTAAAGAAAGTTCACCAAGACTTGGCCTAAATTCTATCCATAGGTAAAATATAATTGTACCAATTCAGTATGGATTATTTGCAACAGCCTACTGAAATCTCTGATTTTTCCTGCACAGACTAACCACACTGAACATGCCTTACTCTTTGTTTCAATCTCATGATTATCACAGAGAAAAACTGTCAAAGGGATGCAAACACAGGAACAGCAGCAAAATGCTTACTGGTGCACTGGATGGGGGACACAATAAGCAAACAAGTTTTGATTAGAGAAAGAACAACCATGATAAGAGAACAGGGGCAGTGCAAGCCTGATATTACATGAGATTTTGTTTTCACACACACAAACACACAGATGGTCCTCCAAATCTTCCTGCAATCTATACAGCAGTTTGTTGAAATTACACTGTATGTCTGTTTATAAAAACAGAATATTTACCTACCAATTTCTAAAAGGGGAAGTTAATATTCTTGTTTCATATCAGCCATTCTAGAAGCAATCAATAGGAACTGGCCAAAGTTCTCCTCTCTTTTGCTGTTGTACTCATTTAACACAGCAGCAAAATCTGGGAGATCATTATGAATCACCTAAAGAAAAACACAATTTACATTTAGTTTTCTGAGCAACTAGAAGAAAACATGAAACGCTATAATCAAATCAAATACTAGAGTTGAAGTTCATTATGATATAGCCACAATAATTGATCAGTGCAGCTGCTGGGGAGCTGGAGGAGCAGGGCCACTCCCTGCCGGTGGCAGAGCCAGCAGTGCAAGGCAGCAACCACACTGAGGGGTGCAGTCCCACTGCACCAGAGATGGGCAAGTGAGCAGGGCAGAGCAGTGGCAGCAAAGGGTCCTGCCAACAGCCCAGTCATCATCGGGGAAAGTAATAAGCCAAGATCAACCTAGGAAGCCCACACAGTAGCTCAGAAACAGGGTTAAGACAAGCCAGCTGCAGCCCAGCAGAACTTAAATGCTCCCACGGTTGGGGGAGCATAGGGGAAGGCTCCAGGTGAGGCTGGTTGTGGTGATGAATGGTAATAAGTACACTCAGGTCTCTGACCCTATCTGAGCTTAGGCTCAATTACTTTTCAAGCAAGTTTCAGGATCTGTGTATTAACTTTCAAAAATCAAAGCTGACATAAAACTAAGACCCATGTATTTTGCAATTTTGAAGCACAGAATTTCAAAGCAAATCCACTCATTAGCTTCAGGATTTTACAGACAACTTATTTTTTATTTTGTACCATTTCTAGAGCTTACACTTGAAGATATGATTTGGTACCTTCCTGAGCTTGCAAATCTACCAAAAGAGTATTTTAGAAAACGTATGTCTTCTATGCTGCGTGTTTCTTATTGATTACATAGGAAAGACCTTACTCCTCATTTCAGAAACTTATCATATGCTCAGTGAAAACAATGTTAGAACAGGATATCTTGGACTATGGTCCCTTTGTCACTGATGATCGAGTGCTGGGAGCTGTCTTGGTTTTTAGATGTTGTGTTCAAGAAAGTAGAAAGACAACACAATGGATATGTTCCTAATATTACTTTCCTGTGTAAATAACTGTTATCTTTAAAGATAAATATTTTTTAAAGGAAAAATCTTTTAGTACATGAGAAAAATTCTTAGGTTAGGGTCCATATTTTGTGAATATTTGGCAAGGAATCCTAGCTGTTGTAGAAATACTTACTCTTTCAGAGAGGTGATATGCTTGCAAAGGACTCAGATACCTTCACGGGATCATCAACTTACATGGTTTACATCTGAGAATATATTCTGAATCAACAGTTATGAATATGGTTGCTGTCACACTGACACTCTCAGTGATAAATTTGGATATTTCTTGTCATATTTCCAATTATCATGTACTATCATGTAGTCCACCTCTATTTGCTTTCCTTTATCATAATCTTTAACACACTGTTAAAACACAATGGTGGTGTTAGGATGGTGGTATTAGAACTTACTGTCTAGCTGATAATGTGGAATTTGTGACCTGCAAAGGAAATATACAGCATTAACCTTAAGCTTATTTGATAAAGATGTCAAAGCACATGAGGAGGAAGAGAACAGAGAGGGAAAGTGCTAATTAGTAAATATTTAATATCTGTTCACTGTTCAGCATTTTTGATGCAATTGAAGTACATGAAAAATTTGGGCCTGAACAGCACAACTGGAAACCTTTTGGACAGTGAAAGAAGTAACAACCAGTATAGCAATATACACAGTGATAAAAGCTAAATGGCATAACATAATTGAAAAGGGATTGACCCTGCAAAGAACTCTGCATGGATAGGTATTTGTGCCCAGATAGTATGTTGAGGCCACAAGAGTGTAAATGTAGAAATAATCCATTTGGTTATAAAAAAGAAATATGATGAAGACTTACTTCTTTCAGGAAAAAAAGCACAGAAAACAAAAAGTAGAGTTTTAGCATCTCTAAGGCTTTTGGTTGTTTGAAGGACATAAATGAATGCTTCAGCAGTGACAAAACCTTTGAGAGGAAAAATACCTTAAATAGTCTGTCTCTAAAAAGTCTAAACAGATCATCTGCTAATAACTAACAGCTGTTAGTTGTACAGTGATGATTTTGAGATGTCTGAGGAAAAGAAAAATAAAGTGAAAGATTGGGAAGGAGTATCTTTTTTCCCCTCTTCTCTTTCTGTTTGGAGCAGGGAACATTATTCTGCCAGCATAAATGAGATGTGAACCATCGATGAAGGTGTAACCTATAAATACAGTTACATACTTTTTTTCTTATACAGTAGAGACCACCCTATTTTCTTTCTTAGCATTACAGACTTGTCCCCTTCATCCTTCTGAACAAGTGACAGAAGATATTTCTCCTGAGTAGAGCTCTCTGTGAGCACTTTAAGTAATTAAGGCATATTACACAGAATACAGAATAAAGAAAAATATAACCATTTTTTATCATTTAATATATCAGAAATACTATTATTTATCTATTTACTGAAAACAGAATGCATATTTTTCAGCTTGCCAAAAATAATATATAGAATTAACACATTCGTGTAAGATTTAAATAATATATTTAGCTAAAAGATACAGAATCCATTCTCAAAATGAGGAATAAAACTATATCATATACCTTTGCTTTTGCATCTGCCTAGTCATCAGCTTTGGCAAAAACCAGCATGAGCCTCAATACCAATGTGATACTTAGCAGAAACTGGCCTTTCAGCTGAAGTACACTGGATTTTACAAGTTTTCTTATTTTGGGCAGTGGAATATTTTAGAAACTCATATTTCCCAGCACATTTAGTCCATGCTGTCCAGCACATCCAGGTATCTGAAAAGAAGGGTTCAAAAATACAGTTTTATTTCATTTTCTATCCTAGCAAAATGTCATTTCAGTAATAGTCAGGACTATGCCTTAAAGTGAAGTGTGTTGTCAGAAGGATTTTGGGTACATAAAGGTACATTGAATCAATGATACCATAGTGTAACTTGTGGATATTAGTACTTCCAGGAGAGTAGATAGGATCTGAGAGATCAATGAAGTGGAGAAAATTTTGGCACTGTTTGACAGCACCCCAAGATTATAGTCTAGACAGAAAGTGAAAAGAGACTGAGGTGGAAGAAGAAAATAAAGAAGTGTTTAAGTGAATCGAACTATTTCTTCATCAAACTTGCTGTATTAGATGTATTGATATTGTGCTATCTTGGATAAAGACATTTTTAAATCAGTGTATTCCACATCTTTTCTGACCCTCAGACAGCTACCTCAGCTCTGGTGATTTGGGATGCAAGTTGGTAAAAAGAAAGACTTCAGAGATGCGAGAACCTCGTGTTATGCAACTTTCCTCCATGTGATTATTTTACTGTGAGATGCCTCATACTATAATTAAATTAAACCTTTTAAAAAATTCAGTCAAGAGAAAAGCAGAGACAAACCAGTCAGTGCCCCTATTCAGATTGTATTTTACGTTATAAAGAGTAGGCATACAGGATCATAATCAGCTGTTGAATGAAGGAAGCATAGAAAAAGTATGCTGAGTTTTTTTCACTTCAGAGTGTTTCAAATAATGAAGTTTTGCCACTTATACTGGCTAAAAATTTGTAAAGAATCAGGATTGGAATTGTGAAGTGTAAATGCAGTTTACATGCTGTTGCTGGAGTAACAGGAGTTTACATGTTGTTATTGTAAAGTACAAATGTTTTTTTAAAGGGATGCTTATTCTTCCAGTATGTATGGCAGGACACAGTCCTTTGTTCCTCCTCCTCTCTGTTCATGCACTTTTTATCAGGTTACCACATCCAATGTAAAGTCTTAAAATGACCTTGGTTTTTATGATTTACAGATCCATTTATCCATGCCTGATTTTTTTCTATCCACCAAATTCTACATTTCATCCTGCCTCTGTGACATACAGGAAAGATGTCAGTTTCAGCACTATATGGCAAAACTAATGAACTCAACTGCTAACCCATTTCTTTCCCAATTTGTGGCACCATTAAAACCACCATCCCTCTCCAAATCACTGTAGTCTGCAGTTATCCCTGATTCTGTTCGTCCTACATATTTAAGCAAAGTCTAAATTACGCTGCATTATGATTCATTAGTGATGAAACTATAGGTAAATTTCACAAACTGCTACAAATGACAACAAACACACTCAAGCATTCTATATACACTGCATAATGTTACCAAAAAGATGAGATTTTTCAGCAAGTTTTAACATTGCATTGCAAGTTTTCTTTCTCTTCCTTCCTATTTATGAGCTTTAGTAACTACCTTCATTCAACTATATAGCCCTTAAAAATGGGGGAAAAAAATCCTCCATCAATTATAACACAGAAAAATATATTTTCCCACTCACCTGTCTCCACCAGGATGCTTCCCTGCTTCTTATACTTAATGCCAGCTAAACCACCACTGGAAGACTACATAGGCAGCAGTAGCTGGAAAAGGTCAGAGCAGGCTGAAGAACATGTAGGGGGAGAAAGGAGATAGAGTGTAGGCAGTGGTTTAGACCTCCTGAGGCTTAAGGAGCACAGTCCTCTGTGAGATGTTTACCTAGACTTACCTTAAACATGGACCTCAAGCATGCCCTGTTTCCAGACAGCTCTCATTTGGCTATTGAAATGTCTGTTTATGCTGTAGGGAGTGGTGGGAAGAGGTAGTCCTAGACAGTTAACACCATAAAATGCTGGCTTTTACCATACTGAGAGGATGAGAAGGAACAATTTCAGTTTGAGCTCTATTTACAACACAGGCCACAGACATGAGTGTTTTTACCCAAGGCAGCCAGGGAAAAACCACAAACCTCCCTTTGTATTTTCTGAGTGTGTGTACATGCTGGACAGGGATTTCTTGCAGGTAACCAGGCAATTATGTGTAAGAAAATATGTTGATTTATAATTGTGTCTAGTATGTACATATACATACATATGAACTTTACATGTTCAGTATGAGTGTCATGCTGCTTATGTATTTCCATACCTGTCTGTAGATCAGAGGATCTAAGTAACAGAGTTCTGTAAAAAGACGAGATTTACATGCACATCGATTCCTAAAGCCAATGTCCTAGTAGCTGCAACAGCCTAAAAGAAAAACCAAAAAAAATTGTGCAAACTTATGTTTTTAATCATAACTTTCTATTTTGAAAACCAAAATTTTTGAAGCACAGAATTTACAAAATCAAATGTCTCTTTTACTTAATTCCTTCAGGCACAGGTAAGACACACAAGTGCTTCACCCCTGAAACAAGGGACTTGTAGTAGAGCTCAGATCTTCCAAATTCAAGGGGCTTGTTCTGTTTAAATGATGAACATTTTAGAATGATCATTAAAAACATACATGTCTCTTAATTATAGTTTGGTGTGACTTTAATGTTGTAGGTTTTGTGTTTCAGATATGGAACATTTGAGCAAAGAGTTCTCCGGGTACTTTTTGAGATTTAGCCTGTTCAGTGCATGGTCTTCTCTGTCCCATGAGGAAACTAAAGCTGAAAATGCTATCAGTGAAAAGTCAAAACCTAAAGAACTTAACAGTTTGTACTGCAAATGTATCAAGAATAATAGCAAAAAGGTTTTGCTACTCTTCCTCAAATAACAATTCTTCTTCATCGAGAATAGTAATACAGAAAAAAAGTCACAGGATAATTGAGCATGAAAATTAATTTTACATGCAAATCCCTGTCCGATGGAAAAAGGATTATGAAATGGAGTAGGGATAAAAATGGGAGGTGATTGGTGACAGCCAGCATGGCTTCACTAGGGGCAAATCGTGCCTGACAAATTTGGTGGCCTTTTATGACAGGGTTACAGCATTGGTGGATAAGGGAAGAGCAATGGACATCATCTACCTGGACTCATGCAAAGCATTTGACACCATCCCACATGACATCCTTGTCTCTAAATTGGAGAGACATGGATTTGACGGATGGACCACTTGGTGGATAAGGAATTGGCTGGATGGTCACACTCAAAGAGTTGTGGTCAACGGCTCCATGTTCAAGTGGAGAGAAGTGATGACTGGTGTTCCTCAGGGGCTGGTATTGGGATCAGCGCTGTTTAACATCTTTGTTGGCAACATGGACTGTGGGATTGAGTGCACCCTGGGCAAGTTTCCTGACGACACCAAGCTGTGTGGTGAGGTCGACATGCTGGAGGGAAGGAATGCCATCCAGAGGGACCTTGACAGGCTTGAGAGGTGGGCCTGTGTGAACCTCATGAAGTTCAGCAAGGCCAAGTGCAAGGTCCTGCACATGGGTCAGGGCAATCTCAAGCACAAATACAGGCTGGGTGGAGAATGGATTGAGAGCAGCCCTGAGGAGAATAACTTGGGAGTGTTGGTTGACGAGAAGCTCAACATGACCCAGCAATGTGCACTTGCAGCCCAGAAAGCCAACTATATCCTGGGCCGCATCAAAACAAACGTGACCAGCAGGTTGAGGGAGGTGATTCTGCCCCTCTACTCTGCTCTCATGAGACCCCACCTGGAGTACTGGCTTCAGCTCTGGGGCTCCCAACATAAGAAGGACATGGACCTGTTGGAGTGAGTCCAGAGGAGGGCCACGAAGATGATCAGAGGGATGGAGCACCTCTCCTATGAAGACAGGCTGAGAGAGTTGGGGTTGTTCAGCTTGGAGAAGAGAAGGCTCTGGGAGACCTTATAGCAGCCTTCCAGTGCCTAAAGGGGGCCTACCAGAAAGCTGGAGAGGGACTTTTTACAAGGGCATGTAGTGATTGGACAAGGGGTGATGGCTGTAAACTGAAAGAGGGTAGATTTAGATTAGATGTGAGGAAGAAGTTCTTCACTGTGAGGGTGGTGAGGCACTGGCACAGGTTGCCCAGAGAGTTGTGGATGCCCCATCCCTGGAAGTGGTCAAGGTCAGGCTGGATGGGGCTTTGGGCAACCTGGTCTAGTGGAAGGTGTCCCTGCCCATGGCAGGGGGTTTGGAACTACATGATCTTTATGGTCCCTTCCAACCCAAACCATTCTATGATTCTATGATATGTAAGAATATTTAGCATTCTGAAATGCTGTCAATTTGTCAAATTATGCAGACATATCATTTCAGTAAGGATTTATATTGGCATAATTCTATATTTTTCATTTACACATTTAATGTCATTTTTGTAAGGGACTGTGCACATCGCTAAGTTTATCTAAGGGGAACAGGCATTTTACAACAGTCAGATGAGCTGTAAGGTCAAAGGGTATTTAGGGGCAAGCCAGTTCTGAGACAACAGAAGAAACAGCAAGTTAATTGGCTGACATACTAACATAACACTGGAAAAAACAGACTGTTAAGCAACATATAAATGGGTATTCTAATCTTCATCTGTTCTTTGTATTGCCCTTTCCGATAGTGCAATCAGTTTTATCAGCTACCTTGGCAGAATAAACATTTGTACATATTCGGTTTGAGGGCAACAAAGCATTCACTCTCTAGCTTTGAGTGAGAGAGTTGGCAGTGTCCTTTTTCCAGCATTAGTTAAAGATTTTTTTTAAACTGGGGTGTGTTTGTTCTACATTAGTAAAGGCTACTGGAATACCTCCCCCATCAATAACAACCTCTTTATTGCAGCTAATAAACCCTTTCCAATTAGCAGTTAGGAAAAAGGGGATGCAAGATAGCTTATCACATCACAGGTGTCTTCATATGCATAAAATCTTTGACAAGAAAAGACCTGTATAAATCCTATTCTAAATAGCATCTCTACCAACTGTCTTCCTTTGTGGTCTAGAGCAGCATCATGATATCTAATTCCCCTCCACACACACGTCTTAAGTGATTTCTTTTGTTTCATTGACTGTGTTCAATCAATCAACTTTTGCATAGCCTAAGATAAATAATAATTAAAATAAATGGTCTTCTTCCATATGATATTTGCAAGTTCAGTGCCAAAATATCAAAATTATTTTTTAATAGCCTTAAGGACCATGGCTGACAACCTTGTAAGATACAGTAGTGCTTTACAATGTATCAGTAAGGATGGAGAACAGACAAGTTTCTCAGGGAGTCAAAGAAAGTACAAACAGAGCTAAGGAATATCATAAACTCCTCACTTTTACTTAAAATTCATCTATCTTACTGTAGAGAGGAGAAGCACATAGCAAAGGATTGTCCAAAAAAGGAAAAAACTATAGAACTGGAATACTATTTATATTATTGTAACTTACATAAAAAAATAATACAGGCAATTTATTTGTTTCTCTCACCTTTCCAACAAAGAGTGGAAAACTGACTTCCATTTCATTTGTCTGAATAAGCACTGACACAAAGTTGTAGTAAATCTAGCAGTCTGCCGTACTCAGCGGGTTTTGACCTCACAGTCTTACTTAAGTTAGGTAAAAAGTAGAAGGTAGAAAAGACATAATAGATGGGATTTATTTTCATTGACCTGCTCCTAACATCAGTAAGACTTCTGCCATCAGCCTTAGTGAGAGCCAGTTGTGAAGTGAACAACAGAAATACGCTACAGCCCTACAACCTTGTACCGGTACTTGTATATAGTTACAAGTCGTTAGTCAAGTACAGTTACACTTGCAGCTGCTGAGGGTGAACTGAGCAGCAGAGAGAGGGAGAGCCTCCAATCTACATTCCCCATTGAACCAATGTATTTTGTAATGAAGCACAAGTTAGTGTAACGTGAGCTGACAGTTCATTGCAGCTACCAGAAATATTTCCTTTTCATAATACCTCTCCTTCAGCTCTTCTCTTTCACTAGTTTTTCACCCATTGCTCATTCTCAACTAGACAGCCTGATCACTTTTCTAGTTTTGTTTCTGTCACTCATCTGCTGATTCAGCTCACTAAGATGGTAGAAAACTATTCACTTCTTTCTTGGGTTAGTTCTCCGCTGCATTGTCTTCATGATTTCACTCACTGTGGAGCCAGATAAGTACCAGAGCCAGTATGAGATGGGGTAGCTCACACAGCTGGGACAGGAGAGAGAAAAGAGAGTGGAAAAGGGGAGAAGCACAACTAGGGTGGCCTTTTTTTCCCTAGCAAACTGTTAGATTGGCTTGCTCAGGTCCTCTGATGGTGCTTGTCAGAAATCTCCAAATTTGCGAAGATGCTTACTTTCCCATTGTATTGGGTTTGGGTTGCAAAGTTCTGGTAGTGGGGCGGGGCTACAGAGGTGGCTTCTGTGAGAAGCTGCTAGAAGCTTCCCCTGTGTCCGACAGAGCCAATGCCGGCCGGCTCCATGTCAGACCTGCCGCTGGCCAAGGCTGAACCTATCAGCAACAGTGGTAGTGCCTCTGGGATAACAGATTTAAGGTGGGGGAAAAAAACTGTGCAACAACCTGCAGCCTGAGAGAAGAGTGAGAATATGTAAGAGAAACAATCCTGTAGACACCAAGGTCAGTGAAGAAGGAGGGGGAGGAGGTGCTCCAGGCACCAGAGCAGAGATTCCCCTGCAGCCCGTGGGGAAGACCATGGTGAGGTAGGCTGTCCCCCTGCAGCCCGTGGAGGTCCATGGTGGAGCAGATATCCACCTGCAGCCCGTGGAGGACCCCACGCCAGAGCAGGTGGGTGCCCAAAGGAAGCTGTGAGCCCATGGGAAGCCCACGCTGGAGCAGGTTCCTGGCAGGACCTGTGGCCCTGTGGAGAGAGAGAAGCCCATGCTAGAGCAGGTTTTCTGGCAGGACTTGTGACCCCGTGGGGGACCCACGCTGGAGCAGTCTGTGCCTGAAGGACTGCATGCCATGGAAAGGACCCATGCTGGAGCAGTTCGTGAAGAACTGCAGCCCATGGGAAGGACTCACGTTGGAGAAGTTCATGGAGGACTGTCTCCCATGGGAGGGACCCCACGCTGGAGCAGGGGAAGAGTGTGAGGAGTCTTGCCCCTGAGGAGGAAGGAGCAGCAAAGATAACATGTGATGAACTGACCACAACCCCCATTCCCCATCCCCCTGCGCTGCTGGTGGGGAGGAGGTAGAGAATTTGGGAGTGAAGTTGTGCCCAGGAAGAAGGGAGGGGTGGGGGGGAAGGTGTTTTAAGATTTGGTTTTATTTCTCATTATCCAACTCTGATTTGATTGGAAATAAATTAATTTTTCCCCAAGTAGAGTCTATTTTGCACGTGATGGTAATTGGTGAGTGATCTCTCCCTGTCCTTATCTCGACCTACGAGCCTTTCATTACATTTTCTCTCCCCTGTCCAGCTGAGGAGGGGAGTGATAGAGCAACTTTGGTGGGTGCCTGGCATCCAGCCAGGGTCAACTCATCACATTCATTTATATCAACAGCAACTGTAGGTACTAAGGATGCAGACAAATATGCCATTCAATTCTGAATATAGAATTAAGTGCCTAAGCCTAAACTTAGATGCCTATACTTAAAAATGTAACTGCTTTTTAGAAGTGACTAATACTTGAATTAAAGCTAATTTAGTTTCCTCTACTTACCCAGTCTAACGCTGTACGTGTTATTCACTATCTTAGTAGTTTTCTGGTTTCTTCTTCCTTTTTTTGGAAGCTGTCAACAAACTGGAGATTTCTTCTTTGCTCTCAGCATGTTGCCAGCATCTCTTTACTTTCTGTAACCACCTAAAGAAAAAAAAAATACAATATATTGTATTACTTTTCTAGCAGATGTAATACAGCTATACAAACTTGGCAAACTCTTCAAAACAGCAATGATAAGAACAGAATCCACCGGTAAAAGGGTATGATTTTATGTCACTAAGGAACACATTTTTTATTTCCATTTGTCTAACAGCCATTGGGTGGCAGACAATGAACAGTATGTACATGGCCTGCTGCGGGCCTAAGAGGTTTCCTCATTTATGCAGTTTGTGCCTGACCAGCCGGAGATTAGATAGATCCATTGGCTCCTTCTAAGATGCACAGTAAGCAGCACAGCAGCGTCCGAGAAGTTGCTGAACTGCTTTTTAGATAGACCCCACATTCAATCCCTCATCTTTTTGAATATAATCCCAATACAGACTGGTATTATTTTATACATTTTTTGCCCCAGGATTTGTCACAATAGGCAAATTCTGACCAAAAACTCCTTCTGGAAAAAGTAAGTGGAAACTACAAATAAGACAATTAGAAAGTAAGCAAACCTAACATATTGTAGCCAGTTATATATGTTTATTCATTTTTGTAATACACAGAATGATTTTACTTTGTGTTTTTCTGTGCGCCTGCACATATATATAAGTATGTGTAGGTATGGGTGTGTAAGTGTATGGATGTTAATGCAAGAGGAGTGAAATTGCTTGGAGAAAAGCTGCGGATCCTGAACTCCATATGAGACAATTCTCAATAACTTGTATCTCTAATTTCTAGGCTGGAATTCCACATCTTCCAGCTGCCACTTCAATAAAATAGTTACAGTAAGTGCTAAATCAGTGTACATATGCATTCCTCTGTGAGAAAACTGTGATGCTAATGAGAGCATATTTGTTCTACAATGTCAGCCCTTGTCCTACAGCTTTAGTTTTTATATGTTCTTATTTCTTTGGAAGTTCACAATTTAGAAGTAGAACTTTTTAATACTGATGTAGCCTCAAGCCTGAATAATCATATTTTTAAAAATAATTTAAATAATATAGCGTTCCTGACAGGTGAGAGCATCATGGCAAAAATCCCATCTGAAAACACCACTCACTGCTAAGCCATCTGGCAGTGTTTTATCAAATCGATTACAAATAGTTGCCCATACTTGGTTAACAAGAGCTTGATTTTTGAGAAAATACCGTACTTCAGTAATAAGTAAACAAAAGTAAGAGATTGAAAAGAGTAAACAAAGATCTTGGTTCATCATACTCCAGATGACACAAAACCTGGAATGGTTGATACATCAGAGGGTTGTGCTGTGAGCACTGGTACAGGTTGCCCAGGGACATTGTAGAGTCTCCCTCCTTGGAGATACTCTAGGTGGCCCTGCTTGAACAGGGAGGTTGGATCAGATGACCTCCAGAGGTCCCTTCCAACCTCAACCATTCTGCGATTCTGTGATCACTGAACTACCCCTGTCATACTACGGTAACTACAGCAGTGTACTACTGTATACTAAAGTAAATTCAAAATACAATTTATGGAGATTAAAGATGTGGTATAATAGAAAGCAACTCAGCATGCTAAGTATATCAAAAAATAATGATGACAGAAGGATTATACTGAATGCAGGAAAAATTCCACAACATCAGATTGGCCACATTATAGAGGCCATATTAAACACCTGTCAATTTTTTTGCTGATTTCCATGTAAGTTTGGTCTTGTCTTTATTATATCCTGAAAATTAAGGATTTAACTCCAGCTAGCTAGATCAGCAGCCTGCACATGTCAGCTTATGTCATGAATGAGTGATTTAGATCACTTAAACAATCACCGTCAAAGATATTAGCAACAGTGATATTTTAATGGGCATTTGTAAAAGTGCGACTTAACAAAGTTTGATAGCAAGGTTCACTCTATTACTACGCAGAAGAAAAATAAAAAGGAAAGTCGAGTTAGAATCTATTTTAAATGACTTAGAGACTGGAAACGTAAAAAAGTAAGGGAGACCCTCCTATTGAGTCACGAGGTTCAGAGTGGACCCCCTTGCTTTCTAAACTCCTTCTCAGAGAAGAGTCTAGGTGCGGCTGGATCCAGACTTAGTCCCAGACTTTGTCAATGGTTTATGTCTAATGGAATTAATATAAAGGGTAAGGAAAACCTCCTGTTGAATTACTACGCCAATTTGTTATCAGGGAATGAGTGATTATGGATCCTACATGACTGAGGTAGCAGCAATTTAAGATTTATTAACACTATTATGGTAATTCACAAGATTAGGTTATATGATTTTTAACCATACTTAATGATCAGCCAATTATCAGAGTGGTGTAATAAAATTTGCTATAATCAACACTACAAAGTTTCCTAAATCAAATCGCACACACACCAAAACCCACACCCAAAAATATACGGGTTAACCTATGATCTAGATTTTTCTCTCTTTGCCAATTGTAGTAAATTATTGGTACAAAATGATCTCTGAAAATTCATGAAATCTAATTGTAGTGAATTACTCACTATTCTCCTCCATCAGCATTTGTCAGCAGATGATCTTTGACCCCCTCTTCTTCGTTGGCATCTAACAGTGGACAATCTTTGAAATCCTCGTGAAATCTACTGAGAGGCATCCCAGCTCAGGGGGAGATACTGGGTCACAGCCTGCTGCGATCCTGGAGAGCTCAAAGGGCCTCACTTAGGATCACTATTTATAGGATCGTGAGATGATTGACTTTGGTCGGTGTATTTCCATTCTAGTCACAATTCTTGTCAGGTAATTCTGGCACCTTCCAGGGCAGGCCATGATCCAGACAGCAGGAGTTTTAGGTATAGTTAGGGAGTGCCTAATTGTCCTAACTCACTGTACCGCAGCCAAGACAAGAAAGTACCAGATTGTCCCAACTCAGTGCACTTGCAGCTGAAACAAGAACGCAATGTTGGCTGCCTCTGACATCGCAATGTGGCCCAGGGGGTCTGCATCACCACAGCTTAGCTTCAAAAAGTCCAACATAACTGCACTACTTCATACACATTGATGATATTGTAACACTGCAGTAAACAACTATTTTGTATTAAGCTACACAAAGTAGTAAAGTCATACGTTTGTGGGAGCAACATATGCAACTACCCCTTGATTACTTTCCTTCAGGATTTTTTCCATGCAGTAGTATGATGCATAGGTCTTCCGTGATGAAGTAGGGGCAACAATCCCTGCAGACTTGTTATCTACAATATCAAGAGTCTCTTGCTGACAAGGGAGCAAATGGACGGCAAGTTACAAAAAACTTTGTGATAAATCCAGAACTGCACTCACACAATTACAACATTTCACTGATATAGGGTCAATATTTTCTTCTTTTTTTTTCTTCACCAATTTTTTTCTTTAAGGAAAGAATTTCCTTGTTAAAGGAAATTCATCTTTCCTTAATTGATGTCATCCTGCTGTTTAGTATTACTAAAGCATGATACTATGAATAAAGCTCTTAGTTCCTTCTATCAATCCTCATCAGTTTATCACGTCTTACAGTATCTAAGCTTTAGAATATTTTTGCCTTCTTGTTCCAGAAAAAAATCTAAGTTTTTCTGAGATTGGAAATCCCCATTTTGTTTTTAGGTTCTCACTTTTGGTGGAAAGTGCTTGAAAACATAACCTAGATACACCCCACAGTTCTGAATAGAAGAAAATTAAGAGATTAATTTAAAAAAAATATTTGATCTGATTATTTTTAATCCAATCCCATGATACTTGAGACTTCACTCACTTTGTTTGAAATGAACAATACTGACATGAGAAAGCAGAAGTCACCTTCACTCTTCATTGAGCGTATTCAAATAACTGCTGGCTCAAAGGTGTATGTCAGAGTAGTTTTGTATCAATATCTCAAGATTATCCTTGAATTTAATTTTTTTTCTTATAATACCAGTGTCTTCCTGTGCACACCCAAGAACATAAGCTTATTAAATAAAATTCAAAGTGTATGGTGTTACCTATGTAACTGGATAAAAATTTTGAACCCTGGGGTCTCCATCTTCCCCTCTTCTCATAACAGGAAATGGCCCATGTGCTGTAGTTGAAATCAAGCTATTCCCATACCAATAGAAAACAGAGACCTCTGTTTTACTGTGCTCTCAATTCTGAAGAGATTTAGTATGTTTTTCAGTTGCATCAAAGGACCCAGAAAATATTCTGGGCAGACTTTAATTATTAAAGAAATGAAATCTTGACTAAGTGGGTAGAACAACTGCCAAATGCAAAATAGATCCCAGTCTGACAAAACTAACCACTTATTTGGAGCAATGCCATACAAATGATGTGGACATCAGTGTAGGAAGAGCTCAGCAAAGTTTAAAAAAACAACTGCGCAAACTGAATGGTTAAAAGAACAAGATGTGGCAACAACAAAAAGCAGATACTAATATATCAGAAATTATCTGACATTCTCTCAAGGATTTTAGTTCACAAGCTTTGTACTTTTCCCAAATATGGATACAGTGGCCTGTATTCTTTAGGTAGGTAGGCATGCAAATGAATTCAAAAGGAGTACAATTTTTGGAACTTCAGACTGGCCTTCAAAGCAACTCAAAAAGCAATTAGGACATCTGAAAGATATTTGCATTCAAATTTGCGTCCTTACAGGGGAAAAGAGACAGGACAAACTTCCATCCTGAATGGGAACTCCCAATGATAAGATTAGATGATCAATCATCTCAAACCTATTATGACCCCAAATGGCTGATTACCATGGTATCTAGTCTCAATTAAAATGCAGTACTGGGTGGCATATAATAATCCTATGTATGTATCTTTATTAATAATGTTTGTCAATTACAAGTTTTAAAAGATAAAGGCATAGTGGATGACATCATTGCCTTAAATCATACCTGCTTATCACTTCAACTAGCAGAAAAAGAATTTTACTCCTCATTGATTGGAGCAGTTTTAGTTAGGCAAAAGAGCAAAGAAAATCACAGTTGGTCTGCTAAGGTGGTATGTGCTTTTCAGAAAAAAAAAAAGCAGCATAATTTAGAGAGAGTATTATTGACCTCGTAAGTTGGAAGTGAATGGGATTGCTGGAGAGTCATTGAAATCTGAACAAACTGCTGGAGGACACTGAGAAAGAAATTGATTATAAAAGGTTAAACGATTCACAGAGAAAGTGCTTCTTAAGATAAAGCACCAGAGTCCGGTGTGCAGTCAAACATGCTGTGCTAGGCATTTAAGAACACCTGTAAATGGCAGCAATGTCACAGGTCTAGGGGTTAAAGCCTTGGTGATAACATGTTATGGACTCAGTCCCCTATAATAAAATTTGTTCTTGCCTTTTTCCCCTGTAAAGAATATAGAATTACATTTAAAATATTATTACAGAGGCCTTCTATGGAGCTTTTGCACTTTTCAAATTCAGGAAAGACAACCTTAACTTTCGGTCCATTATTTGCTTACAACATGTAGTACAGGCAATTATAAATAGTGCATCTCTGAACTTGACAGTGCTTGATTTTGCAATGTAAGTCTGCCTTTATCAGGCGTTTCACTGCTAATATTGTTGTTGCTTTAACTTAATATTTTGCAAAAGCAGTACCAAATATGCAGCAGCAAATATATATAGGAAAAACAGAAAAATGAAAAATTTTAATTATTTCATAGACATGACCTGTAGACAATCCAGGCTGTTTACCAAAATCTCAGATCCAAAGCATCTAAGGCATTTGACAATCCTCTGATAATCTGTTGTCTCCAGTAAATCATACTATTTATCCAGTAGAAAATGGATTCTTCTCATTGCTTCAACAGCTATTCTTAGATCTTTCACAATTCTGCCTTGGGGAAAAAAAAAAGCCAGCCAGTCACATCCAATACTTCTGCTTTTAAGAATCTTTCCCCTAATGGAAGGAACTTTCAAAAATCAGGAGCCAGTGATGCTCACAGAAATCCCAATGTGTACAGAAATCAGCAAATGTGATAGATGTACTTGGAAATTAAAATACATGCATATTCTGTCTGCAAACATGTGGCATGCATTTTCCCCTGGTCTCCCATATCATTCCAGACCTCCAGTCCTATTGTCATGGGGGAGGAGCCGCTGACTCACTCCTCCCCCGCAGCGGGATGAGGAGGACAAAATATAACAAAAAGCTCATGGGTTGAGAGAAGGACTGGGAGGGATCACTCACCAATTATGGTCATGGGCAAAAACCAGACTCAACTTGGGGAAAAAACAAAATCAATTTAATTTACTACAAATCAAATCAAAACAAGGATACTGAGAAGTAAAACCAAACCTTAAAACACCTTCCCCCACACCTCCCTCCTTCCCAGCTCAACTCCACTCCCAATTTTCTCTACCTCCTCCTCCCCCCAGCAGCGCAGGGGGATGGGGAATGGGGGTTGGGGTTAGCTCGCCACACATTGTCTCTGCAGCTCCTTCCTCCTTAGGGGGAAGACTCCTCACACTCTTTCCCCGCTCCACCGTGGGGTCCCTCCATGGGAGGCAGTCCTCCATGAACTTCTCCAAGGTGAGTCCTTCCCACAGGGTGCAGTTCTTCATGAACTTCCCTGGCGTGGGTCCCTTCCACGGGCTGCCATCCTTCAGTCACAGACTGCTCCAGCGCAGGCTTTCCCATGGAGTCACGGCCATCTTCAGGGGCATCCCCCTGCTCCGGCGTGGGCTCCTCCACGGGCTGTAGGTGGGCATCCACTCCCTTACTCACCTCCATGGGCTGCAGGGGGACAGCCTGCTTCATCATGGTCTTCAGCAGGGGCTGCAGGGGAATCTCTGCTCTAGTGCAGCTCCTCCCCCTCCTTCTTCACTGACCTTAGTATCCGCATAGGTGTTTCTCCACATTCCAATCTCCTCCCCCACTGTAGGGTCCCATTCTTAAATATGTTATCCCGGAGGCACTACCACCATCACTTATCAGGTCAGCCTTGGCCAGAGACGGGTCCAACTTGGAGCAGGGAAGCTTCTAACAGGAGCCCCTCCCCACTACCAAAAACCCCACCACACAAATCCAAAACACCTGTAAACCTTACAGGCAACTGCTGATCTGGTTAAATAGTTACCGATGTCAGCCCACCCCTAACTTGTGTCACCACTTCATTACTAGGTATTACTCTCCCAGTTATTCTACATTAACTGATGATATGCTAACCTTTATCTGTTAGGTGATCCAGCTTGAAAGCAAAAAAACCTGCTGCAATAAGAAGCTGGTGTGTACAAGAATGGAAATTATTAGCCTGAAAAGGATCAAACCAAAGGCTACTTCTAGCTGTTTATAATTTCCTTTCATTCCTGGAGGGCGTGTCAGTGGGCTCATCAAAATAGCTCAAATCGAGCAGCATCAAGTCCTAAACTTAATGGATGGTGGGTCTGGGCAACCACAAAATAGCAATGCATCTCCTGATGCAGTACCAGAGCCCCTGGCTGATACTGTGGAGGGAGAGTATTAGGCAGAAGAGAGGCCATTACACCCAGTGGATGCATACCTCACTCATGAACATTTTTGCTCCTAATTGTCCATCATGTGAAGAACACATGTTCATCATCACTGGTATGAATTTAGGGGAAATAGAAATGAACTAAGATATGCAAGACTGACATAATAAAACCACCTTCAAAATGCACAGTGTGGGTCTATTGTGTGCCTTAGCATGTTCAAAGCATTCTTTCCTCTTTTGTTACTCAGCTGGCCCAACATAATCTGTAATATCCCTATTATGAAAAACTACTTCTCACAAAACTCAGATGATGCCAAACTGATGAATTACTGTAATGCTTAGAAAACTCAAATACAGAATATGCCTCTCCCACAAACTAATTTCCTTGAAGTGATCTGAGCTGCACACAAAGCCCTGCTATTAGTGTGAAAACCCTACGCAATGGCAAAGTTGTTCTTCTCCAGTCTTCATACAGTGAATTCCTGCCATCCCCTCCAAAAAACCCACAAAAATATGTACACTTACCTTTACCTAGGGATTGTTCTTTCCACAGTTGAAAACAGACATTCAAACCAGACATTTCTGCAGTACATTTCACAGAATTACTTTGACATGTTTCCAGGAAATCTTTTAACTTACTTAATCTAGACCTAAAATCTGTTTAATTTGGTTGTCAATGTAAAGGCTTTTCCATTGTTTCTGCTGGTTTTTTTCCTCTCCATCTTTCATCCTTTTCTGGTTTTCTTCAATGATTTTTTCTGCTTTTGAATTCTACCGATAAATCAAATTACATATAAAGTATTTGTGAAATTTTAGTTAACAAATGCTAAATGTCTTCCATTAATTCCGTGTTCATTGCTTTATAAATCTGATTTACATTCTGCATTTTCTCTCGTATAAAATATTTTCAGAACAAAATCATAGTCAGCACATATACCACCAGTAGTATCCCAGTGGTAATGAAACATACCCACATACAGTGAAGAAAACATGTCCAAGGACAAAATGACATTAAGGCTTTGAGAACTCTTTAATCTTTGTTTTAAGTAAAGGACACATATGTACTTTATCATGCATATGAGTTGGTTAATAAACAAACACACAAAACAGCAGTGATATTCAACTGACTACCTCACATATTCAGACTAAATGAAACCTTTTTTTCTATTGTATTATTCAAACTTTTTGAAACAAATTTATTTTCACTCTGTATCAGCTACTATCCAAAATTATAATGATATTTAGAATAAACAACCTTTGTAAGAGAATAATATTCACCACTCATTTGCTAATTAAACTAATAATAATAATACCTAGAACATTTATTCCCTCATATGCCTTTGCCATTCCTCTGCCCTGTCCCATTTTCTGTGTATTAGCCAAGACACAAATGTTGTACACACATAAGTAGTGTGAATGACCCTGCTTTTAGGCCTCTGTTCCCCATAAGAAATGCTCAGAAAAGATATGAGGGCTGCAAGCTCAATAAAGGACTAGTACTGATCCTTTATTATCACTATGCATCACCAAATGGCAGATTGAAGAGATGTATCATGAAGTCTTGCTAACATTTTGAACTGTATTTTTGAGGAAATGTGTGTCTGAATGTATTAAATAATGATCACTCAGATGCCAATGTACAAGGTAGAACCTAAGAACCAAAGTAAACTTATACACATACATCATATGATGAAACACTAGTCCATTCAACATACATCTGTGCAATTCTAAAAGTGAAATTTTAGAAAGTCTTAGCAAACTAGCACAAGGATTATGCAATCATATTCAAGTACCCCTTTATTCCATGATGCAACATACAAGAATAACATTAAGGCTGCAAAGCCAAACATTCAGAAATCAGATAATGACAAAATGGAGTCTGCCCACAGAAAGAAAATGAAATCACATAGGAACTTAGTACAGGAATGGATAACCTAGGTTAATTTCCTTCTGTCTTGTTCTTTCACAAGTACTATGTCATGTAAACCACATGCAGCCTCTGCGAGACCTTAACAGTGAGGCAACAGCCTGTATAAATATGCAGTCTGCTTTCAAAGCTGTTACATTTAGGAACTTGAAAGCCTTGTGCAAGGACTGAAGTCTGTACATGAAAGGCGTCCATTCCTACTTGACTTACAATCAACCAAAAATTAAGGTATTTGGTTAAAACCAACATTTCCTAAGTCATAAACTGTTACCTATCCATGTAGAATGCTGGTGAAGTATCAGAACAATTATGTCTGCTCTAATAATAAGGAAATACTTAGAATAAAAGATCTGTAATAAACTGTAGAAAAAAAAGAAGAAAGAGTTTTGATTAAAGTACCTTCCTCAAACCATATGAAAGTTTGATAAAGACAAAAGAGAATTAGCTTCTTACCTGGATTTCTGAAATCTTTTTTGTTTAACTCATTGACTATCAATATCTGCTCTATTTCCTCTCTCCAAGAAAATGTATTTGAAAAATCTCTGCAGTCACTTTTATTTTCAGTAATTTTGTATTTTTTCTCACAGCTTTTAGCTGTGAGATTGTCTTTATCATTTCCATTTTGAAAACAAACCGCAGATGCAATGACTGTCACCTTTCAGTTTATACATGCTTATTAGACAGAGGTGTTCTATCTCCACATAATACATCTTCTGGATATCTCTAAGAAAAAAAAAATTCTTATAAAGTTTACTAGTTAAATAACTGTATAAATGAAGTCAATGGAAATTTGAAAGATGAAAGGTAACTATTGTTATAAGTTTTGGGAAATCATATTTACTAATTTACTTCATCAGGGTTCGAAGTCAATGGACACCAACAACCCTAAGCATAGTCCCTGCCATCCCTTCTGTGCAACTCCCAAAACTGCAAACTCAGTCTCACTCACACCAGTACAAGTGCCCAGGAAAATGAAGAACATCGAAACTTGCTATACGGGAAACCCTCTAGGCTTCACTGCTTGTTGGAATATTACACCATCCATTCAACTTGCAGAAGAAAGCTAAGAAGAGAGTTCTTGGTCAAACATACATACGTGTCTGCAAAGGAGAGGTGGTAACTTTTATGGGCTTTTGAGGTAGTTGACCCTGTGACTAAATACTCACAGACAGCATGTCCCAAGGGGAAGCTTTCAATTTCGATTCCTGAGACTCACTCATAAGATTGCTTTCAATTTAAGACTTAAAACGCATACTCAAGGATAATCCTATTCAAAACAGAGATAAGAATGCTGTAATGGTTGCTTTACATAGAACTTATATATCCACTGATCACAAAAAGGTGCAATATATTCTCATACAGTAAGTACAATTACCTCAAAATAATAAAAGTTTTGTGTTAACTACTTCCTCAACATTGTGTATTTACACATTGTAGTTGTACATGTGTAGGTATTTTTTAAAAAATACATTATACATAGTTATTACCCTAATTCCATGTAAAAGATATCTAATTCCTCCTCTAAAACTGTTTGTATCAGCATAAACTTTGTAACTCTCCAGCCTGTTTGCATTTTTTTAAGATTTGGGAGTGGCAACAAAGTGAATTAAGCAGCTTGTTGTTTGGTTTGGGTTTTTTAGAGCACCACCCTTCCCCCCTCTTGTTATGTAAAGTAAAATCTAGATTGATTGGTTCTTTTGGATCCCAATTTTGCACACCAGACCTGCCTCTATTTCTGTCTGTACCACCTGTTCAACGATACAGTTAACGCTATTGCAAAAAGTTTTTCAATAACATATTTATTACCTAAGTTCTGTGGGTTATAGCCAGGTTTTACCCTTGCCCAAATTTCAAAGCAAATAATATAGGTATTAGATTGTTTATATGGCATCTTAGAATTTCAGAGCCTTTTGCGAAAGCATCACAAACACCTCCTGTCTTTCATCTGTGGGTTCTTTGGATCTAGTCAAGTTTTGATGGCAAAGCCAGAAATTGTATTCCAAACAGTCTGAAGGTGTTATTTCTAGTAATCTACTTGGGTGAATCATTGTTTCAGTGGCTCCCTCAGATGTCTCACTGACAGCTTTTAACTCTCATATGCATACTTGCAACATTATTAAAGGGTGGTTGTCTTGGCTATTCAGGCCTGGTTCCTTCCAGGTCCACATTCTTCCTCTGACTGGTTGAATATTTTGCATGATTATCTGTAACATTTCACCTTTTAAAGAGAGTTCATTAGTTCACTAATCAATCAGTCTGACTTCCTTTTCTAGACTATTATATGAAGCTGGTGGTATTAGTCTATACCACCAGCTTCATATAAGGACCAGAAAATTGCTGTATAAATTATCACTGAAACTCAAATGACACCTCATTCAACAACTATGAAATACATGAATTTAGAATTAACCGTTCCTTTTTTGACAGGGAGTATTCCATACAAGGTGCACATCTGATGCTGTAGAATTTAAAGCATATAAAAACATACCTGCAGGTAACTGCATACTTTGCCTCTTTATCTTGATTCTAACCAAGGTATCAAACAGGACAGGAAAGGAGTTGTGCATACCTTATCACTCATTTTTCATGTTTGATGGCAAGTAGAACCTATCATGTTATGTCTGGAATATATTTTTACACAGCTTTTCATCACTGCCTTCTAAATGTACTCAATTTGTCTATGCAAATTTTATTTTTTTTCCCCCAGAAGTGATCACTGTTTAGGAAAAGGAAGAGGATTGACCTGCCTAAATGGAGAATGTGTTTAACAGCTTGTTTTACTTAAAAATCTTGGACCTCCATTTTTCCAGTCCATCAATGGCAAAGTATCAGGACTGTATCCCCACAATGTTCAGTCATTGGGTCTGAAGCTGTAATGCCTAGAGAAAGATGTACTTATAAGCACAAAATCAATACTCTGCCAAAATTCTAAGTCTTCTTTTTGACAGAACCAGTGGATTCAATTTGGATGTCCAAGCTCTATAAATTGACTCCAAAATGAAGAACTACAAGGATTCTCACTGCCACCACACAAGTCTTCATTGCCACTGAAAGGGTCCTGCTTTCTCCCAAGTTCTGAAGCTTACTTTATATCATTCCTAAAAGCACCTATTTTAAAAAATAATTTGTTTGATACATGATTTATTTCTAAAAGTAAATGATTCATTTATAATGGAACAATACGTTTCTGTTTGAAGGACACAGGCTCTTTAAACATAAAACAGGTATTTGTAAATCAGAAGTACATAGAACACTTCACCGTGGAAGAAAAAATATATGGTTTCAGTTTTAAGCCATTAAACATGTGCTATGGTAGAATACACCACGCCCAAGTTGTAAACATAGGTGGTTGTATTTTCAGCCAACATTAATCTGTGCTTTGTCTGACCTCATTTCGTTTCACATCAGAAAGAGAGAAAGGAAAAATTCTGTTATATTTTTACATGATACAGCCTATCATAAAACAAAAAGTAACTTACCATTGCTTGTCCATATGATATTCACCATGTCTGGAATATTTCTGCCACCACCTTTTTCAGCACCTGTCCGTTGGCCAATCAGAAAAAAGCAAAAGGCCTGAAGTCTCTTCAACTCCATGGAAACTCTTTCCAAAAATACCCTCAAGCTAAGTGTCTCCCTAATAGAAGCTAGTGATTGACAAATCTCTCAGCAGTTCATTCTAAATCGCCAGCTGTGTTTTAACTTTTTTTTTAAATTTAGTCCTACTGAGGTTAACAGCGGAAGTAATCAGCTGTTCAGTGTTCCTCCTTCAGCATTCATTCCTCTTTCCAGAAGTATGGATGTCACATTCTTGCACATTTGTCTTTGTTTAGCATTATGACTTCTGGCAGCAATACACAGCTGTCTACCCTTATCTTGCACCAGTCATGTTTTTAGGTGGCAGGCTGAGCCTTTCTACAGACTGCAGGAATACATTTGGCATAATCAAAAGACAGCTTGCAATAGTTGTTAAAAAGGTAAAGTAATGTAAAGCTGGTTTATGATAAAAGGAAAAAGAGAAGTAAATATTTATTTTCCTAGAGATCAGCATTTCACAGTTTGTTGAATAAAGCACATTCCTTTTTCAAAGTTAATCCCCTTGTAGAGAAAGAGGCTTTAATCTGGTATTGAACTTCAGCGCTGTCTGTGCCTGCTCAGATCAAACACATTTCACATGCTAAGAAGGAATCTGAGTAACATGGCTGGCTGTGAATATAAACATGTAAAATATGCACTATAGGCTTGCAGCTAAAATTAATCTAATGGAGATCATTTTCCTTATGAAGAGGAAAGTCTAACTGAGCTGCATTGACAAAGGCTTAGTACATACAACATAAAAAGACTCCATGTGTTGCTTAAAGCATTTTTCTCACTGCCCAGCTAAAAGAGTTTTACGATATGCATAAGTGCAAACAGTTTTTATAAAAAAAAAATCAGATTTGTTTGAAATATATTTTTCACAAAGGTATACAGGTAACAGCTAATGTGAGTGGGACTGAAGCACATACTTAAAGCTAAGCAGTTCCATACTACACAGGGCATAGAGGGATGGATAACTTTTCAGGTATGGTACAGGGAGCGATAACAAGTGTAATTAATTTACAAAATAAAAGAAACAATAAGGCCACATGAATATGACTAACATTTACAGAATACAGGACAAAATCAACTTAGAGAAGAGTAACAGTTGAAGCAGCTAAATGAAACTAGACAAAATTACAGCTAAGGTCTTGAATGTGGACTCCTTAAAAGAAAACTCTTAAAATTAAGAACCAGACTAGTGTTAATTCTGCTTTGCACAGTTGGGACACTTAAATTAACTACCTAACACTTACGGTTTGCATGAGGTATCAGTCTAAGTTATAATGTTACTTTTGTGACATGGATTTTCCACTAGAGTGTTTTAGTTATAATTTATTTCACTTCTTTCCTTAGAAAATTATGTAGGACTACACTGAGCTGATACATTAAAAAGGGTGCTTAGATTTCTTAAATTTATCATATAATCTGAAATCTTTACATGCTAGACTATTCAATCTCAATTATATTGCCATGTGCTACACTGCCAAATTTTATCATTGCTTTCTCTACCCTTGTGAGATTGCATCAGTCCTGCTTTCTGTAACTTTTGCTCCCTTCCCACATTTAATTCAACATGAACTGGATTTCTTGGTTTTTTGTACTTTAACAACATCAGCTGTATTATAGGCTTCCTTAAATTCTTATTTGTATAATTCCCAAATGCCAAAACGTGGAACGGCCTGTCTAACTAAACCACATGAGATTGTCAATTCCAGTTTGTTGACACCTCCTTTCTTGTCCTTTAATATTATTATATAATATGCCTTAAATATTTTAATGGAATCAGGCAGTGAAAAGGCCTTCTCAAGGCCTTCTGCACAGATGTGAGCCTAGCCTATAAGGATTTTCAAGGACTTTTATTACAAAAATATCAGTACCTGTAAATCAGATTGTCTGTGCATGTTCTCTGTTCTCAGGAGGAATTTCAGAGAAATGTGTCAACAGTGCAGGGCCTAAGGTACATGCTGGACCCTGGCCGAAACGTTTGATGGCACACTCCACAGCAACACGTCCTGACAGCCAAACTTGTCCTGTGGGCCTCCACCGCTCCACGACACCCTCCTGGTTGCCACAGCCAGGCGGGGCGGTGGGCGCCGGCGGTTGCTCCCCGCCCTTTCCCCACGGCGCCTTCCCCCTCACCCCGAGGGGTTGCCGGGCTCCTCCGCCTGAGGCAGCCACTCCCGCCGGGTCCGCGTGGGACCTCTTCACCTCTGCCACCGCCGCCCCTCAGCGGGCGGCAAGCACCCGCCTCGCTTCTCCCGCCGCTGATCCCCCTCCAGCCCTTCTCCCCCAGCGTCGACCCCCCGCCTCGCCCTTCTCCCTCAGCCCCGAACCCCTTTCCCGCCCTTCTCCCTCAGCGCCTTGCGTTGGGCCACTGAGCGCGTACATGGGCCTGTGAGTGGAAGGGCTTAAAAAGGCGAAAGGCAGGCTCGGAAACGAGTGTAACAGTGTCGCGAACCTAGAGGGAGACTGATGAACGCCGGGGCCTGGCAAAAAGCAAAGGGGCTGTCAGTCTCGCACGGCTGGCTGACTGCACCGCCCAGCCCAGGCCACTGCCCACTCTCAGGTAACTTGGACAGGGACATCTTTACCCCAGGCACAGTGCTTATTGGCAAGGATCGAATAGCTTTACTCTACGTTTCTTCACCTTAGTGCTAAATCCTGTGAGGGCACGGTGTGCTTCGCAGCCCCAGATGCAGAAGTGTATTAATCCTAGTGCACACGGGCGCAAACTCCTAACAAAATTCCTTTGAGATTTTAAGAGATGTTGAAGACACTCACCAGTAAAGTGGCAATTTGTCCATGAGTTCAGTTTTTACCTGTCTGGCTAGTGATAAATTAAAAAATATGGCATATTGAGAGAGAATAGTATTAAAAATGTTCTAGTAGTCTTGAGATAAGGGAAGCTGAATTACAGGTTTCTCAGTCTGAGGTAAGTTGCCTCGGCAAGATCTTAAGATACCATAGATCTTGGACTGAGAAGCCTTTATCTCTTCCCCAGTTTAAGAAACTATTAGTTCTCTGAGTTGCTTATTAGCCGCCTTTTCCATTTTATGGTTTCCTTTCCTACTCACAGCTGTGGCAATTCTGGAAAGTTTTGGTATTTTTAATTTTATTGAACTGTTGCTACTTGCAGCCCCTCAGTCACTTTGTTGATGAAGTATTCTGTAAAAGAAGGGTGTGAGTTATTATTATCGGTTTTTTTAATGGTTTAATTTTAACAGCTGTTGTATTTCTTTTAGATCAAGTACTGGTATCACTGCTAGCAAAGCTGAAGGCGTATGAGCTTTTCCGTTGCAATTCTACAGTTTCCTTCTAGGAAAATCCTCAGAGAAACTCTTCCAGAAACTTGGAAAAATGGTGTTTGAGTACCATTGACACTCCTTGACTATTACACTATGTTTGACACTTTCATATATATACAACAGGTAGGTACTTCCAATGCACTCTATAAAAAACACAGATTAGCCCTAACTATGTAACTAATTAATTTACAAATATATTTACAAGCAAAATTAAACATGTTTGCATACTAATGGAAAACAAAAATCTAAGCTATGTATGGCATCAAACTACAGCAGGCAGTGACCTAGTATGTTTAAGCACAGGCAACAAGATTTTTTTTTTAAAACTTTCAGAGGTGGAAAAAAATGTCTGTTAGTGACTCAAAATAACTGGAGGATTTCGTGGCAACTAGTAAAGGGTGTTGTATCTCTCTCTGCTGCTTAAAGTAGAAATAGCTCTTAAAGATTCTTATTTGAAGGTTACAGACTGGTGTTTGACTTTAGGTCTTGGAAAGGAGATTGCCAATCTTTTTGTATTTTATCCTGCTGCTATTTAGAGTAAGATGCAAAAGAAGAGGGACCTTAACAGAGGTTTTCTGCTTTCTCAGGTAAGTACACAAATTACTAGGGTTAAGTGCCACACTTATTATATTTTGGTTTTAGCCCAATTAACAATGAAAATCTTTTGTACTGTGTAACATCTTCATCAGATAGAATGGAAAGCTTGTACAACCAGAAGAGCTTTATAGTTTGTGACATGAGGTTTTGAATGACTTGGGCTGACTAGTATTAGAAAATTATTAAGGCTTCAGGAGACCAGACTAGCTATGCTCCATCAGATCTATCGGTAGTGAAAAGTATTATCTCTGTGGAGTTCTGTTCATCAGTTGAATTTGCCACAATACTGCAATAGGAATGGAGAGAACATATAAGGCTTAATATCCTTTATCTTGTTTGTATGTTATTATTCATTTTTACATTTTACATGTAGATGGTAAATTATTACAACATTGCATATTATTGCACGTTTATCTTTCAAAATGTGTAATTGTTCCAAAGTTTTAGGCCCTCTAGCATTTACTTATAGTGATTTACTGCTGTCTACCACCTTTGTAAAGGAGCATACACATTTTTGCAATAAAAATGGAAGGTCTTGATCAAAAATTAAGTAAGTTTCCAAAAGATTCATCACAGGTCAAAGGATATAAGCATTACCTAAATCTTAGTAGAATGACATTGGGAAAATTTTTTCATGACTTAATACAGCTGTATAAAACCTTGCCCTAATAAGTTTGCAAGTTATGATGAGTATTTCATTAAGACTTGAAGCCACTGGGAACAAACTGAACACAGATCTTTCACTTTCTGGGCAAATGTTTCTATCATGCTGTACAGGAAGTAATAGGCCTACCTGATTTACACACATCACCAGTGCAACTTTATTTGTAAAAGCTCAGTTCCTTTAAAAATTATCTCCGCAGGTGTCTCCAGGCAGATATGTTTTCTTCCAAGAAGTGACAATTTAAACATATAATTCCAAGAACCAGGATTCCATCCACCCCTCCCTGTAGAAAATGCTGAAGATAGCCCAAGGCAGTTTGTTGCTGTTTATATGCAGGCTATTTTTGGCTCCCATTCCAAGGTGGCTAACTCTTATGCATTTAGTGGAGAGGCTGGGTGCCTGACACAGGGTCTGGATTCCACTCTGTGGGGTGACTGCTTAAAAATTAGGCATACAGTGGTTAACTCTTAGATGACCATCTCCTTTTTTGTGTACAGTTTTTAGCCTGGAATTTTTAGAATGATGATTCTGTTCTTATTTGACACTGAAATTACTATAAAATGACCTGAAATAAAATCCTTTTTATTAATTTCATTACAACATGGTAAGGATCCCAATTCATAAGAATGGCATTCGTATACATTGTGAAGTAAGTAAGTAAGTATTCCTAATCCAACAGTTAATCTGTTGAAAGTCTGATTAGGGGACAGTAATTGCCTGCATGAAGATGCAAAGAAAGATACTATATTAACCACTGAAATAAAATGTGTGATACTAGCGCTTGGTAACACGTAAAGATGGTCTGGCACCAATAGGGAGCAATGAGTCTCTTGTGCACTTCTGTCACAACAGTGGGTCCGTGCACCTCCATTGCTGCCAAGGAATAAACTTTAGCAGAAAAAGCAAGGCAATATCTAGAAGACCTTGAGCTAAGAATAAGTGCCAGCCCACTAAATGAATTCAAGTCAGAAAGCAGATATAATGGATACTGGCAGAAGGGACGGAGGTCTATAACATCTATTTGGAACTACAATTTCTCCTATCTACTCTAGAGAATTTGACTCTCAATAGGCTGGGATCTGGCAGAAACAATCTTACTCACATATTACTTCTTTTTCTGGAAATTATGTGATAAAGGCTGTGGATTAAACCAGCAGTCTTCATGTTTAATTCTTCCTTTCACTGAGTATCAAAGGAAATGATGTGCCTGAAAAGGCACAAGCATGCTCTTGGACAGAAAATTTTCTTCCCTGAGACAAAACTCTCACAGGAGTTCTTAATGAGGTGAAAGTACTTCCTTAGGAAAGACAGTAAGGGAGAATTGACAGTGTTACTCATTACACTCTACAAGGCTATAGAAACCAGAAATAAATTTTGATTGTTTCAGTGTTAATACCTGTGTCAGAGTTGTGGGGTCTTTTTAAAGCATACATGTTTTCCAGGGATTTTGTGTGTCATTTCTGAGGGAGATACTTCTTTTCTGATGTTAGGATTACTTAATTTGAGATGTGAAAATTCAGTAGGTAAATTTATTTATACGGTGTAGTATATGGTTACAGATTAATAATTATTTATTATTACAAAAAGATGTACCATTTCTGCTGATAACTCTAAAAATGTTAAGGGTCTTTTCCAACCTGAATAATTCTATGATTCTATGGTTTTTTCTTGCCCTGGAAGATTTTAAGATACACAGGGAAGCTATTATTTTAAATTACTTTTAGTAGAAAAAGCCAATTTATTGTCATAAATTAAAAAACTGTTAAGACAAAATGCTGTAGAAAGAAATTATTTTTAAAAAAATTAACTTTCACACACTATGTGTTTTCTATGACCTGTGGAGGCAGGTCCTTTAATAATGAGCAAAAATCACATCCTAAAATTCCAGAATAATATTTTAAAATAAAAATAAAAAAAATATTTTAAAACAGCCTAAAATACTGTGTTAAATACAACAGAAATTGCTCATTTAAATGATTAAGTTCTCTGAATTTCTGGGTAGTAAGTGCACCGTACGTTGTACCACTTCCAGGCCTAATATTGCTTCTACTGGAATTCCAGATAGCGGCAGTCTGCTGAAACATGAGTTCAGTTACCAAATATAGATGAGTGGGGTAAGAATTACATAGTAACAGAGGACAGATGTAACGCACAGGCCACAGTCTTCTCGATGCTTACTGAGGACCAAGCAATCTTTAGTGAATAGCTGGAGCAACTTAAGCCTACTTAGATAAAGAAGGAAAAAACCAACTTTACCTGTTATTATTGTACTTGAGACTCTTCATGTTGGCTGGTTCATTGTAAGGTCTGTTTTACATTTTCTGCTAAATTTAATTATTGTACTTTGGGGAGTAATTTTTCAGGATTTCAAAATTCAGAGGAAAAATATGTGCCTTTTTTGTTTTAAATACTTACTAGATACATTTCTTCCTTCATATTATTCCTTTGAACAGATTGGCTTTGGGTCATATTTTTTTAAGTAATAATTTTTCATTGGACAGGTTCTGCAAGTTTAGGATGCTTATACATTTCTTGAAGTGAGTCCTTTGATTTTCTATGGTTTTCCATATTTCATTATTTATCTCTTGAATATCTTAATTTAATTATTCAAATGTTTTCTGAGATTATTGTAATCCAGTACATTTTTAATTACTATTTACCATATTCCTTAGAGCATCTATATTATTTTCTGAATAAATATTTAAACAGTGTGATATTAAAATGTGTGTTTACTTGTGAGTAATTTTTAAATATATAGCAAATAGGACCCCATAAATAGTTTATACGTAATAAGGCTGGAAGTATAGCTAAACACTGATCTGCATTGTATTTTATGTTTGTGTCTTTAAATGATACAGTATATGGCTTTGCAGGTTACCTAATAAGTAATGATGATGAAAACTGTTATAAATACATTATAGTCTAACTTGGAGAACCTAGAAATAGCATTCAAAATTTCTGATTATGATCTTATATGCTACTTGATACGGTTTGTGATACTTCACCTCCAGTTCGCTATGGTTACAAGTTTCTCTAAAAGAATAGTGGGTTTATGTGTTACAGTGTGTCTGAAAAAAAGTCTTTATACTGGAAGCTTCCATTCAGCTGTCTAAAGCTAGACATATAATTCCATTTTTAGGCACCAGACCTTTCTCACCAAGGAGGCTTACCAGCATCAGAAATTGGCAATAACTAGCACATGTTTAATTTAATCGACTTTACCTAAATACCCAGCTACAGATTGATTTACCTAAATTTAGATACTGGGCTTTGAAAATTATGACATATGTAGCCATTATATTTTTCTAATGAAAAAACTGAGTATCAGGAGGAGATATGCTAATTCATAATACATTCATTTTAATCATTGTGTTGGGTGGCTAGCAATAGATGAAATTGTCCTCTGACCCATAACCCATTGAAACACCAGAACAGCTTGGTGTTGGAAGTCAGAGAAGTTTATCTGAGTGTGTAATGTATCACTTCTTTGAGATGTGAGCAAGCTAGGACCCAGTATGAATCAGATTTAAATAAAACTATCATTTGAAGCACAGATATTTACCAGTTATCTAAATAGTAAACTAGCACCTTTGTTCATTTGAATACAAAGTTTTAAAAAATAACTAAGGAAACAGAAGCTCTCCAGGTTTAACCCTTGGTTCCCTGGCATTCATCCAGTTTATGCCTTAACAGCTGAGCCTCTAGGCCAACTGTTTGCTAGGCTTCTCAGATTCATTCTTTAAAGCTGCTATGTGGTAGTCAGTTATACTGTATATACTTTTTTAGATTTTGTTGACAACAGATTGGCATGGTTGCTAAATTTGTTGCCCTGTAAACACAGATAAAAAGAAAGAAAGATGTAATCCCAGCAAAGAATAAGCCTATCACTGTATTCTATAGAAACATATATCAAATCCTAAAATGCTTTGGTTTCCTTATACTTATCTTTTATGTGTTGGGTTGTAATCTGTTGGCAAGACAAGCACGCATATCAGGAGATGCATACGCCAGGCCAAGAATTCCAATAATCTATCAGTCAGTTAATGACTACATGCCGGGTAAGCCCTGGTGAAGTGACTAAAGGGAATTGGAGCTTGCACAAGCTGATGTAAAATACATCCGAGTGCATCTCATGACAGTCAAGCCACCTGTCTATCAGTGGAGAAATACTTTGAACCATGAAGAGAAAATACAATGTTTTTTAAAATCTTGTGCAGAATTAATCTTGCAGAAATTATCATAAGAAGAAGAGAATTTTCAAGGGCAATTAAAACCACTGATGTTCAACTTAATTAAACATTTCACAGAAGCAGCAATTACTTTCAAGATCAGATCACTCACAATCTAGTGACCAGCAGGACAAATAAATTTCAACAAGGAGACCTTCAGGCAGATCCTTCCCTTGGGACAAGAGCAGTTTCCCTGATGTCTTGTTTCTTGCTGGCTTTACAGAGGCTGAGAACGCTCATTCTCATTCTAAAATCTTGTGGGAAAACTGGAGATGTATAGATGCTTCTGTACTCTGTGAAACTGGTACAGAATATACATTATACACTTAGATGGTACAGGATGATACATAGGTTGTGAAATCTATTTCTTTAGTGTTTTACTTTTAGCATGTGGTAGTTTGATATTCCACTTATTAGTGTTAAGGAAAGTGCTACTAAACTGTATTGAAAGGTAACAAGTTACAAATGTTAACACAAGAAATAAAATAATATTAAACACATTATCTACATTAAACAGAAAGTATAACTTGGAATTTCTAACCCAAACATCCTTGTGTATGTTCTCAGCTAGGACACTGTTTTCCTCTTGGAATTTGATGGTTTAGTGTCTGAAAGGCAGTGTTATGGGAAGGAGAAAAGTAAGTATATCCCCCAAATCGTCATAAGCCTAAAAACAGAAAAAATGAAGTGTAATAGCATTCGTGTGAAATAACAAATCAGATGTGAAATAACAAAACACTCAGACTGGTCTAGTGGAGTTGAGCTTGTGCTAGGCAATGTACAGACAAAGGATGTCTTCACAGTTCTGAAGGAAGATGCATGAGAAAAATTACTCCTAAGTGCTCTCATTTCCACCTAGACAGTTTGCAGTCCTGGCCCATTCTAATAGAAACCAAGGTTTATGGTATTTCACGCACCGTTGGGTTCTGCTCTTCTCCCAGCTTTGTGTCTACCTTATGGGAACCAGGATATAACAGGATTTTTTTACTGAGAAGTTTTTTCATTAAGGAATTTTATTTGTGTCTTCCAGAATGCAAGACAGAAGCTGTGGCCAGGCATTGCCTCTTTCCTTAATGCTGAAGGAGGCTTACTGTGCAGAGAGAGGCACCAATAAGGGATATCCTGAAAATATGTCAGAAGCTTCATCCTACCATGACTTTTTCTATGATTCCGTATCAGACATACAGAATGGGGAATTTTCAAATGAAATTTCTGCCTTCCTTACCCAGGAGGAGATATGTAAGAGCCTTGATATAGCTCAGGAAGCCATTGCCAATTCCATGAAGGAGGATCAGAATGCAGCACCAGACTTTACTCATTATTTCAACACCTCTCTTTCTAGCACTTCAGAAAGCCCTTCTTTCAGGGATACCAAACTGCATGAGCAAGATGCTTTACAGAGGCCTCAAGCAAGCAGCCTGACTTCATCTCCTGCAAGTCACATTCTCCCAAGGAATCAGAAAGAGCAATCCACTGCACCGCAAACAGCAGGTAGTTTTGTCACAGTTTCCAGGAGGCAAGCAAGCACCTCGCCTTTGCTAACTGCTAGTCCCAGCTTCATTAGAAGCCTGAAACATTCAGAGAAAGATGGTCCAGGTGTGCCTAAGACAAGCCCAAAGTCCGAATCAGCATCCCAGGGAGAAGTTCCTTTCAGGAACAAGTTGTGTGATAAAGCTGCCACATTCATAGAGGAATTGTCATCTATATTTAGACAGGCAGCAAAGACAAGAGGCCGAAGTCCTGATGGGGACTCTTCTTCTCCAGACAGTGGATACCTGTCTCCTAAAAAGAAACAGCCAGCTGTAAGTACCTCGGTGACCCAGGAGTTTGACAAGCCACATCAAGAGACTGAGCCTGAGGCAAAATTGCCTGGAGTTCATCTGAATGGAGAACACTTTTCTGAAAGGGAGAGCATCACTCAGAGCGAAACGGTCCTTTGCCACCCGTTCATCAACATGGAAGAGAATCAATCTTCACCACCTCAATTCACTCAGAAGCTCCGGAGCCAGGAAGTTGCTGAAGGAAACAAAGTGTTGTTGGAGTGCAGAGTTGCTGGCAACCCAGTCCCTCATGTCAGGTAAGCGCGTGCCTTTTAACTAAGTTGCCGGATATCATCGTCTTCTAATTGTGGAAGATACTTAAGGACAGGTATCATAGTGGACCTGTTCAGAGGTAGTCACATAAGAACAGTGAATCATGCAGTGGTTAGTAAGCACATGGAATAACAGATTCTCACCTCTTTAATTCTCTAGAGTGTTTCATTGTTTTCTGCTTGGGATACAAAGTTCTACTTGAATCAAGAGCCACATGGCAAAATTAGAAACAGAAGTGACTCTAACAACATTCTGTGTGACTGTTCCCTCATTAATATAGGTGAAAGAATTCACAATTTGCCCCTGAAGAACATGTATCAGGCAGTTGATACAGTTTTTACTGTCAGTTATTTAGAATGACTCCATGCCCCATACCAATGGGATTTAGGGTCTGTACTGTAAGATAACCTAAAATTTTCTAAATCTAGCCAAATATCCTCTTGTGTAAGACATTTCCAGAAGACATTAAGATGGTTGCCATTTCAAAACTTCTTTCAATTCTTTGTAGTGAAATTTATGTGCATTTGCTTTTGTTTGATGAAAAACCATAAAAGTAACTGCTGCATAAGTTTGTTTAGTTTAGGTTCTTTATTAACATGTGTTTATAACAGTTATAAAAGCTACATTTGCAGTATCAGTGAGGGCTGAATTAACTCATAATACTTTTCACTGTCTTCCTTTTCTTCTAAAGCTATTAGAAATGAAGGTGAACCAGCACTTCACAGACAGCATTTGCCACTTCACAGGTCTGAGCCTTAATGCTAATGTGATTGCTTAACACACACAGAGGTAGATTATACCTCCAGTTTAATAGTTCCTCACAACCTCTTTTGGTTTAAAGTCAACTGAGCATATTTGATATTCTCAAAGGAAAAGTCCTTTTTGGACAGGATAGAATTTGTAGTTCCCCATTCAGAACTTCCTGTAAGGTTCTTTTGTTACATCTGAAGACTGCATAATTCTTTTAAAGTTCTCAACATTTCCTTAAAGGAACGTAGCAATCACTTTCCTGTAACACTTGTTGTACTTTAAATTTCTTCATATTTTTGCTGTGAAGTCTTTAACACTTTGAAATTGTTAATATTTTGCACTGTTACCCCTGATTGCTTGCAGATAGTCACATGTATAGGCCTTGTGGCTATGTAAGCTTAGGAATTCATATCCATCACTAAACAGTGTCTTCATACATACATACCATCATTGAACTTCTCCTTTGAAATCAGTCTTTAACATATTTTTTAAATCTGTACTTTTTGGTACAGGTTTGCAGAGAGAATAAAGAGAGCTGTCAGTTTGAAGATTTTAGATCTTTGTCAGCAAGATTAAAAAAGTACAGTTTTGAAAAGTCATGTTACGGCTACATCTGCTTATATATGCTTTCATTCCAAGGTGAAGTTACTTTGCAGAAAATATCTCCAGAGAGTCTTGTTTGTGACTGTTAAAGACAACTGCATTGCCTTTATCCTCATGTAAGTCTTCAGTGAAAATGTATCCCAGACAAGCTGAATATTGAGACACTGAAATTTTTACAGGGTCAAAAGATCATTTATAGCAACATCAAGTGTGTTCAGTTGTTCTTGTATACAAAGTGGAAAAAGTTGTACCTCAACACATTGAGTACATTGGTTATGTACTCAAGCTTAGATTGTCCTACAAACTGAAGCCAAATGATCTTCTAAACCAAGACAAGCTGTGGATCTAAGTATGCTAAGCAAAGGAATTACATCATGAGCCTTGCCAACAGGTCAGGAAGCTTACCCCAAAAATATAATTGTAATGCCTAAATTGCAATGCCCATCAAGCAATACAACAGCAATGTCATGTCATTAATAGGTGTTTGGTATTTTTTTTTTTTTTAATATCTGCTGGGAAAAAAGGACAAGAATCACAATTATGGGTACAAAAGCCTTACAGTTGTTCATTCTCCTTCAGACTTCCATGAAGCAGGAAAGGGGAATTGTAGAAGCTGCACAATTATGACAGCCAGGGAATCTTCCTCCTTGTGTTTCTTCTCTTAGATTCTTCCTTCCCCCTTACTGAGATATTGCAGCCTGCCAGTGGTACTGATGTAGACACTAGGGCAACAAAACTGTTAGCTTCTAGTAGTTTTTTTGTTGTTGTTGTTGGGTTAGGTAATATGATGGCTAACATACTGTTACTGATACTTTTAGTTGTAAAGCAGAGTAGTAGCAACAGACAGAGGGACCACCCTTAAGGAAGAAAAATAATTATTATTAATTGATACTAAAGACCTTTTCACCTAATTTTACCCATCTGTAGGTTAGATAGTTAACCTGACCAAGTCACCCTAGACTCCATCTTCAGTCACTAGAGAGAAGCACATCTACCAAGAATCACCTGTGTGGTCCATTGACAAGAAGTTAAGGCAAATACTTCAGGCTAAACACTTCGTTATTAGCTTGTCATAACAGGTGAGGTGAATCCTACCTGTTCCTCTATTTCTATGCCAATGGATGGTACAGGGAGAAAGAGTTGCCCTGTCAACTCATATCCACAGGTAATGCAACTAGAAGAAAAAACCTGAACTGTCTTTCTTACTGGTAAGAATTCACCATGATACATATTGCCTCAAAGGAACTTAGTTTTCATAGTACTTGAGTTTTGAAAACATCTGTACTTCCATAACTTGAACAGCAAACTTTCTTACAAAGTTTTTTGCTAAGAAAGCAAGAGACACAAAGGCTTTTTTATAGGGTACTACTTATCAAGTCATTAATAAGACTACTAAGGTACTGAGAGCCAGTATGTAGAAAATACTGTTTTACTAGAATGAAACGCTGGTTCTGTTGGCTTGAATGTTTTTACCGCCATCACTCTGTTACACCTTAACACATATTTCAATCCTACTGAGTTACAAAATGCATTTTGTGGGGTGAAAATGATCCCAGAATAGGCAGCACATAGGCATGGAGGATCTCGAAAAACAGAATTACTAAACATCCATTACATAGACCCTAGGATCAACAGGCATTTACTTTCATAACACAGCAAAAAACCCTCACTGGTGCCATCAGATTCACATGCTCTGTGTTTCCTGCCATCAGTACAAGTACAGTTCTGTTCAGAACCGAGTAGAAGTTATTGATTTCTTTTACGAAATACAGCATAGACAGTTTAGTTGAGTTTGACAGTAGCAATGAGGTTGCAGTGTTTTAATAGCAAAGATGCGCTGTTGTAATGCTTTGGTATCTTGTTGCTCTTATATTATCTGGCAGAACATCAGTCTTTACTTCGGTGATATGACTCCAGAACTGTACATAAATACCAACTGAACTAGGAAGTTGTGCGCAAGCTATGAAGCTTTCTTTTGCTTAGGTCTTTTACATCATTGTTGTATTCATTTCAGAGGCTGCTAATATCAAGATGTTTACAAGAAATCTAGAAATAAGCTTTATATTCTTTAAATTTTAATGTAAACTCTGCTTTTCTGAATAGTATGGGAGCTGTACCTCAAAAACTATTCATTTTGGAAGGCAACACAGTTTTGCACCGTGACCTTTCTGTAATGACGCTGCCTTGGCTGAAGAGGTCACTCGCATACAGCACGGGCAGGGCTCTCGCAGGCTGGATTTCTTCTGAGGGCTGAGCCGTACGAGGGGGAAGCGTAGAGCCCTTCAGCTTTTGAGCGCTGTTGCAAAGCCCATAGAACAAAAGCTAAGACTCATTCAGTGGTAAGAGACTGGGCCAACCGTTTAAGGACACGGCAAATACTTGCATGCTATTTGGGTAAGACTCCAAAGTCTGAATCATGGGGAAAGGAGGGCATTCTTTCTTTTAGAAGATAAGAAAGCATGCAGAAAAAATGTAGTGGATTCTAGACTACAGTAATATTACTAGGAACTTCTGAACAGTTACATAATGTCACCTATGCACATAACTTCCCCTCTTTCTGGAGCTGAAAGGGAGTTTTCTGGTATATCCTGAATATCCAATAAATAGCTAGTATGCTGCAGTGGGAAAAGACAAGCCTATTTAAAACCACCTATGTATTGCAGAACAAGTGAAGAATGCTTGCTTTTTGTGCCACTTTCAGGAACATTTCTGCAAATTTGAGTTTTATATGGTTTTAAAAAAAAAGCAAAACACCAATGGTATAATGCTATTTGACCATTCTCTTGTATTTTGGTAATAGAAAGAATCTAATTTTCTGAAGTGCTGTACTTAGACAACTGTTTCATTAGACTGAATTTCCAATTTGTAATACCTTTAGAAAAAAATCTTTGGAGCGTAATCACATGAATTGGAAAGATTTAAATACTACAGTTTTCTGAAGAAACTGGCCAGAGGGGAAAAATGTGTAAAAGGTATTAAACATTTTGTGAAAACTGCTGAATAGGTAGAAGGTAGAAATGGATATTAAAGTTATTGCCAAAAGAAGGGCTATAGAACAAGCTGAACAGTTACCTGGTCTGTGAGGCATTAAGAGTCAGCCACTTAGCACATGCAAAACTTCTGAACAGGAGATAGAGATAGGAGCATGAGCTGGGATTACCACCATCTATACATTTGTACACAGCAATAAAATCTGCAGAAACCAGGCTTCAGTTGTTCTGATTTTTCCCAGAAAAGCCAGTTTTAATAAAATAGCCACTGCAAATAATGTTTTTGGAACTCTGTGTGGTAAGCGTGATAAAAGTGGAGAGCAATTGGGATTTTCATTTTTTGTCTCAGCTGGGAAGAAAATAACCAGAAGGCATAGTCCCTAAAGCCATGATGAAATAACAATAGTTCAATGGTGACAAGAAAAGCAGTGAGTAAATTGTGCTTTTTTTCCCAGCACACAAGAAGTTGTCCAGCCTAGTAATGAGCACAGCTGATATTTAGGCAGCATCAAGCCCTGGTGGCCATGAATTCATACAAGTGATCTACAGCAGAGCAAAAGGCCTTCAAAAGAAACTACTTAGGTCTTTCTGACCTTTTAGCGTGTTACTGTTTTTCTTTGCATCACATTTTATTCTGGATCCCAATAATCTTTATAGCTGGCTTTCTTACCTTTTCATAGGTTTGTTTGGAGCTAAACTTTCTAAAATCCTCAACCTATCCAAAGTCAAGCTAGAATCCTGCCTTAACCTGCTACCCTTCTTATAAGGCTAAGGATAACAAGGTTGCAGACTCTTATTACAAGCAAAGAAACCATCAAATGTAGTGTAAGTGTATATTTGAAGGTTATGTGACTAGGAAGGCCTCTTAAATTTTAAGTTCCTTGGATGTTCATAGCTGTATCATATAGAAAATAAAAAATGTAAATATTATGGTTTGAGTGACAAAACTTGACCAAAGTAGCTTTGTTCTACAAGAGTAAAATAAGTAAAATTTGACAGAAGAACTTATAACTAGAATCTCAGGGTTGAATCCCAAAAGAAAACAATCAGTTAAATTTCAAGAACCACTACATTTCCTCAAAATTCAATGCCTAACTTACTAGTTCTACTAGCAGAAAATTAGATATCTAACAAAGAAGATTTTGTCACTGGTCAGAACAATTTTTATGTTGCTGAACAACCCAAATTCCAACCTAAGACCTAGTAAAGTATTGAGTAGTTTGAGAAGTTCTAGGATACCTGTCTTCTAAAGAAGGTCTAAAGCACATAAAATATAAGTTGAAACAGACAGTTTTTACATTACTCATAACCATTATATCAGTCAGTAGCTCTCCTTCAAAGTGCATCAGCAGTGCAGTACTTAAAATACCCAAGCTACCATTGAGCTAACTAAAGCAAATCACTGCTGGGAGTGACTTAGAGCTCTTCAGCATTTGCCTCACTACCTGAATATTTAATTACTTCTGAGGTCTGCCCTGAACTGTAAGCTATGATTAAAGTATTTACAGATATTCACCCAGATTCTGTAGCACAACAGCTATTGAAATGCTTTGTGCAAAGTATATTCTCTTCCTTCTTCAACAGCAAATTGACAAAAAAAAAAAAAAAGGAAAGAAAAAAACCCCCACACTTTGCACATACTACCTGGCAAGAACAGGGCTTCTTTGCTTTAAGGAATCTATTTGCTCTCATTATAACCCTTTTCTTCTCATAAGCGTTGTTTATCTAAATTTCACTGTAACAGGTAGCTAAAATCCCCACCTAGAAACTTTACTTGCATGTAGTCCAGAACTGTTCTTAGAAAATATAGAAACAAATGCAAAGTACAACACTTAAATTTATAATAAAACACAAACTACATTGATTTCTACAACTTCACAAAACTTATGCAGTTGTAAAGCCTTTAAAAGCCTTGTAGTCCAAAAACACACAATAAACTATGTCTCCACCATAGTCTTCCTATCAGGCACAGCTGCAAAGAACATTGGATGACAGATTAAGTAAAGCTTAACGCAAATCTACACAGCTGGGTGGAAATCCAGGTGTACGGGACAATGGTGACTGAACTACCTAGACAGTGGTTGGTAGATTTGTAAGTCTTGGGAATGTAAAAGGTATCACAGCTGTAGTTTCTGCTTCTTTACTAGGCTTGATTTCAGGTAGGAAAACTGTAGTTTAGAGGTAGCATTTAGTTTTGTTTCTTAAAGTCTCTCATTGTGTAAATTTTGTAGTTGTAATGAAACACCAGTGCCTTGGTGGGAGATAGAGGTGTTCTACTAGTTCTATAATGGCAAGGCTTTAATACTACTTATTTTTTATGAAGTGTGAGTAGCTATCTATGTATGTGTACTAATGGAACATATCTAACAATCCTAGGTATCCATAGTTCAAAAAAATCTGTTTCTTGGGTGTGTTCCTCACTTTTTTATATAAGCTCTTTAATAGTCGTCTTCAAAACTGTTACTTTTCCATTTTTAAAATCTTAACTATTCAGGTTACAGTTTAGAACCAGGTAGTTCAAGTTCTGCTTTTTAAATATTTTCATAAGCTTAAATACATGCTTCTGTTATTCAAGATGGAAACTTTAGTGAAGCTATTTTATGATGAACTCGTTTAAAGTATTCGTTAATTCCATTCTTATTTGCTAGCCCAAGACTGAAGAAGGGCTCAAGAACTAAACTTGCTTCTGAACAATGAGATGCTTAATGTGTCTTAACAACAGACTTTACTAGACCATAAGCATTACGGTAGCTACAGTGATTGCAGAAATATTTTCAAAAAGATTAAAAGGATTAGTACGTGCTCTATGTAGCACGTGAGGGCTCTTGTGACTTGAAAATCATTAACAGCAATATCTATTATTCTTATACAGTAGAAATCAAATATTTCATTGAGGTTTAATGTGATTCTCACATTATTTCCTATATGTGTGCTTTAAAATGAAGCTCACTGGTTTTTGAGAGGGGATAGAAATAGGCAACAATTCTGTTGCAGAAACTGAAGTACTACTTTTTTCCAGAGATAGTATTGACTATACAAATGGTATCTTTCTGAATTTTTGTAGTTTTTATTATTGAGAATTGTCATTTAAACTTGTCAAAATTCATTACTAATACTCTAACTATAGCAAAGCGCCTCTCCTCTTTTTTTTTTCTTGTTTTCTTGTTTTTCTTTTAACACACCTGTCTCCTCACATGTTTCTCTAGATGCTCTAGCAATCTTACAGCTTTATCAGAAGGCTGCTTCCTTTAGTGCATCTCTAATGGCTTTTATTCGGGTTGTCATGGTTTAACCCCAGCCAGCAACTAAGCACCACGCAGCCGCTCACTCACTTCCCCCCACACCACCAAGTGGGATGGGGGAAGAAAATTGGGAAAAGAAGTAAAACTTGTGGGTTGAGATAAGAATGGTTTAATAGAACAGAAAAGGAGAAACTAATAATGATAATGATAACACTAATAAAATGACAACAGTAATAATAAAAGGATTGGAATATACAGGTGATGCACAGTACAATTGCTCACCACCCGCTTACCGGTGCTCAGTTAGTCCCCAAGCAGTGATCCCCCCGGCCCCCGCTCCCCCCAGTTTATATACTGGGCATGATGTCACATGGTATGGAATACCCCATTGACCAGTTTGGGTCAGCTGCCCTGGCTGTGTCCCCTCCCAACTTCTTGTGCCCTTCCAGCCTTCTTGCTGGCTGGGCATGAGAAGCTGAAAAATCCTTAACTTTAGACTAAACATTACTTAGCAACAACTGAAAACATCAGTGTGTTATCAACATTCTTCTCATACCTAATTCAAAAACATAGCACTATACCAGCTACTAGGAAGACAACTAACTCTATCCCAGCTGAAACCAGGACACAGGTATTGATAGTTTTAGAATGAAGTGACATTTTTCATTTTACCTCCAAAAAATTCATATACAAAGTATTTTAACATCCTTTAAGCACAGCAATTCTATCATGTTTCACTTTTTCGTTTGGTGTACTGGATCTTCTGTTTATTGTCTGTATTTGTGGTCGGTTTACTTTAGTTTATTACCAAATGCAATATTTTACAGTAAGAATTGATCTAAAAAGCTTCCCTTACTAATACAATAGTTTCTATTATTTCATTAATTCACAGTCTTGTTATAATTGTTTATTAATGTTGAGAACAGTGTGACAAGAAATAGTGGTTCTTTTTTGTCATGTAACCTTTTGTAAACAAGAAGTGTTTCCAGAATATTTTGTGTTTATTTCCTAAAGGAGATAGTTTATGGAGTTAGTTGTTAAAATGCTCCCAAATATAAACTTTTGTTTTATATTGTCCCCATAGTCTGTCTGGTTTTCTTTATGAAACTATTTTGGCCAATAAACATGCTTTTATACAGGAATCTACAATGGTCTTCTACTAAACATTTCAGAGCAGAATCCCACTAATCTGTCTTCTTACTAGTCTTCTGCAAAGAGAGAGTACTTGTTAAGAATGGAGGAAGATTCTTGTACCTAAGGAGTTCCTTGGGTCAGAAATGTTATCTTTGTAGATCTGGATGTTTATCTGTGTATGGAACATTGAAGATCATCTGAAAGTATAAACAGCATGTGTAATATTGCTGAGTATAAATAGAAGGATGTTGTTAGCCATTTTAATCTGGTAGTATATTAATTTCAGAAATCTGCTCAGCAGTAATGTGTTGTCATTCAGTATTTAATTTGCATTCAAATTAAGATATAATATCTATAGATATGAAACCGATATGTTAATATCCTCAATATTTTTCTGTCACAAGAATATTTTTTCTTACTCCTCCTTGTATCAATAATCTCTTTGTTACTCTTGCTCTTTTTTTTTCTTCATTTACAAGTCAAAATGATAGCTATTTGCAGTCTTGAACTTGTTATACTTTTAGCCCTTCTTTCATTCTCATTTATTTCCTTTTATACTCTTGGTTTAATGGACCACGCTATGCCATTCTTACGTCTTTTGTTTGTTTGCTTTCGCTGATTTGAGATAAGGCCTATCCATCTCCAGGCATTCCTGGAGTTTCAGTTTCCTTCGGGGCGGATCTGGAATGTAATGTTGAATGTCACTTCAGTGATATGTGAAACTGCTTCCTAATTCTGTTTGTCTTAGAACAGTGCTCTGGACTAGTGGGCTTTACTGGGGAAGCGAGGGCTTATACCCTAGCGCAAATGGTTAAGCTATTGCAGTGGCTGCCTGTAGTGATTTGTGGCCTGCACGTTTTGGGTAGATAACATGCATCTTTCAAATATTTTCTTTTCCATTTCTGTTCATTTTGTGGCAATGAAAGTCCACACTGTCAGGATTTTCTGCATCTGGGGGAAAACATACAGTGGAGCTAAGGCCTTTTTAGATCATGTACTCATCTGCTTTAAAAAATAGCGTGGCATATCTGAAAAATGCTAGTAGTGCATCAGTTTTCTTAACCTGTAAGTAATACTCCTTTTACCTTAGAACAACAGAGATGTTGGAAAGAGGATTTTTTATTATTTGTCATCATGCTACTTAAGAATGGCATTTAGGACACTCTTGTAGTATATGATGGCCAAATGTTCTATTTGGATGAGGGTTTTTTTGTCTTGCTTTATTGTCTAAAACCACAGAGTACAGTATTTAAAATGGATATCTGGAGAGCCAGGCTCTTTCCTAGGTGAAATGATCTTTACAAAGTCCAGATTGCGCTAACAGGATAATTTATGAAAGTCTTATAAAATAGATTGCTAGAGAACTTAGGGTGAGAAATCCATTGGTGTTACAGAATGAATATTCAAAGATCTAAAATCAAGAATGTGTGGGCATGGTTGAGGGGGAGGCTGGCTGGGGGAGACACGGACTGTTTGCTTGTTTGTTTTTTGTAAAAGCCCCAAGGAGGATCTATAGATCGTGGACACTGGGGTTATTCTTACGTTTCATTTATTTCTTGTCTCTGTAGAACAGTTTCGACTACATGATGTATGCATTTCCTCATCTTTGTTACACAGGCTCTGTGCTTCACCAGGCTCTCTTTCTTCAGAGCTGTAAGTTTAGTATTTTTCATGAATGCTGAAATATCTTTTGTAGTTTTTTTTTTTTTTAGAAGATTGCATACTTTCTTTTTGGTTTTTCCATCCTGAAAATAGGAAGAATAAAGCCTGTTAGGTGCATGAAGATGGGTGTTATAAGAGGCAATTGTAAAAACAATGGGGTAGTTGTTGAAACTAGGACTACTCTTTCAAATTGGAATTATGAAGAGAATTCCAGCTCAGTTACTTTATTTTTCTCTATTTGTGAATGTCAATGCCTTTGTCTTGGTGTTTTCTGATTACATTACTGAAAGTTTAAAAGCATCTCTGTTCACTTCTTTATTCTTTTGTTCTGCTTTGTCTGCCTCTCAGCAAAAGAATACAGGTCTAAATTTCCTTGCTAATGCTCCATAAATAAATAATGCATTAACTAGTATAGATAAAAAGACTCAAACGTTAGGTGAAAATATTATCAAAGTACATTTTAAATTGATTCTATGCTTGATGGCTAATGTGAAAACCTTAAAAATAAATTAATAAAAATTACTCTTCTAAAATAAGAAAAATGGTGCTGCTATCTGTGTAATGAAATATATATATAAAGAACCTGCCTTTTATTTACATAGGAATCGAATGAGACTTGGATGAACTCAAAAAATAACAAGGCACCACATGTCTTCAGAAAGCTCTTTCACTACACTAGATTTGTCCATGTTAAACATTTTTAGTTTAAAAACTAAGCTTAATTGAAGTAGTTTTAAAATACAGATTTTCAACAAAAGTGGTGCAGAAACAGAGCCAGAGGCACTATTCCAAAAGGCTGCTTTTACTTCATGTTTCAGCATTTATTTGTTTAAATCTTATATACTGTCTCTGGGCCTTTCCAGTATTGTGCAAAGCATCAACAGCCAAGAGGTCTGACAATGAGGAAATACATTAGCAATCTACTTGTCACGGACTAACTGAAAGTACCGATCTGTGAAAATTAAAACTAAATCTAGATGCTAATAGAACAGAGGCGGGAACGAACCCACGTGTTTTAGGAGCATACTATTTCATTTGTACTGAAATGTGAAGAGAAATGGAGTAGTGAGGCTTTTCATAGAGAGAAGTGTTTGGAGTCGGTAATTCTGGCATCATTACTTACCAATGTTCAACAGGTATGCAGTGCTATTCCAAATCCTATTTAAAATATTATGCTTAATAGTCTTTGACACATTTGCTCATTTGCCTAAAGGCAATACCACATCTTGGACTGTTTAAGTTTCTTAAGGGTAATTACAGCAGTTTAATAACATTACTTAAACAGGACATACCTTTGTAGGACATAATATGTTGCTTTATAAATATAAATTAAGTAAATACAATTATCACTTTGAAACTTGATGCTTTAAAAATTCTTTCCTAATAAACAACTTTGTCATGTCTGAAATATGCTCTGTAAATGTGTTCTTGACAATGTGGAAACTAACTTTAGAGATCTGGATGATAAAATTGAACAAATAGGACTTCTCTGAAAAAATTCGTAGCTGGTGACTGAAAATGTTAGACTTCTGTCAGCTCTAATTGCATGAACTGGACTTTGAAGTAGGTAGAGAAGACTATGGACTAAAAGCTTATGATAGACTAAACATAGAAGAAACATTGTTAAACAGCAGTGAATACTGAGCTTATTTTATTAGTTCTAGAACCCACCTGGAAAGTGCATTCTTGCTAACAAGTGTTACAGTGTGATAGGGCTCTGTTAAGTGGACTGTAAATGTGGATCATTTAATAGGCCATGGGCTTGCCCTTTAAGCCCATGCAAAAGTAAAGGAAGGAGTAAAAGAAATTCCCTTGCCCACCTACTCCCTGTCACATATGAAAATAAGAGAGTAAGTCCTTCCCATAATATCTGTATTTCCTTCCCTGAACACAGAGATATAAAGACAGCAGGAAAGTTAAGGACTTAGCAGTGCTTTGTTTTTATACCTTGTACAATTGTGCTCACATTTTGAGGTGGGTGGTGCAAGAACAGCAGCAAATAGACCTGTTATTTCTGTGAACCCTCTGAAAATCTTCGTTTCAGTGAAACCCATCACTCTGATCAATAGTGAGGCTGGTAGAATAAATAAATAAATTGAAATCCTGCATAGCTTTTTAGGGTATGTTGGAGAGATGTTCAGGGGATATACCGATGAAAGAAGCCTGTTGTTCCTGCTTTAGGCAGAACTTTACAAAACCTCTGAAGATGAACTATATGCAGAACAGCTATTTTGTTTGTATCCGAAGCTTTATATTGGTTTCTCGCCATGTTACTTATTCACAAAACATTTTATGTTGTCATGAGTTCTCACATTCCATGTGCTTTAGGAAAGAAGTGAAGATTAAAAGATTATATTTTATTTTTTTTACGCTTTTGGATATCGAAAAATAATCTGCAGTTATGTAGTGAGGAGATAGCATTTCTTGTAAGATCGCAAAATGAACAGAATTGGGAAGTTTAGCTTTGCACAGAATAAACCTTCACTGAGGTGTTGTTCCCTTAGACACTTAAGTGTTTTTTAGCTTTTGTCCTCTAGAAAACTTTTACATGTATTAATATAAGAAATGGACTTAATTGCTACTTTGTGTCCCTGTCAGTTGCCTCGTCTGAGGTGACTCACAAAAGGAGAACAGTAGGAATAGTGAAAAATTGCAAACAACTGAAATAAGGCACTTGCTTAGGTATTGAAAACTTGAGTCAATATCCATATGACATGTTCCTGTAAATCAGGAAATGAGCAGACTTCTTAACTATACACCTAGATAAACTGGTTAGAGAAGAGATGTTATTTTATGAAATAAATCAGGAGGAATAAGAGAAAATAGATAATAGAATAAATAGATAATAGAATAATAGATAATTTCACCTGTATATACAAAGATACCTTTAAGTTGCAGAAGGGGCAAATGCCTGTATAGAAGTATCTTATCTGATGTACTGGAATACTGCATGTCAGAGTGCTTATTATAGACCAGATCCCAAGAACCTTATTTTCCTTAAGTAATATGCTACAGTTAGTGTGATACTACTCAGTATAGATGAGTACAAAACTCAAGGAGTAGTGTGAACTCGAATAGCTCAGATTTCCTGTGGGAAAGGGTAATAAGTTAAAATGCTTGGGGTTTGGAGGTAATTAGCAGGTAGACTCACTCCTAAGACACTGGGGTTTTTTCAGCTACCTGCAGGTCAAAGCAAGTAGAGGACTAAAATTTTTCTGCAACAAGTCTGTTATGAAGACGTGTTTCTTTTAGTCCAACACTAACATGCTGCTTCAAATCAAAGTGATTCATTGTTCCGCCTTATTAATAATGTATACTTGCAGTGCATGTATGCATTAATGTTATAAAAATAATTTAAGACTTTGCACTTATGCAGCGCCTTTCATCTCAGCATTTCAGTGCTATATAAACAGCTTGTATAATATGTGAACAGCTTTTGTTTATCTCCTCTTATTTGATAAGGTTGTGCTTTTCAGGTGGCCAAGGGAAAAAGACTAGACAAATAAAATCCATCTCTCATTTAGGGTACAACTGACAGGTACCCATAGCTAACTATGAATTCTTTTAATATCACAGAAAATGTGGCTGCTAAGATAACACATGGCCCAACAGTAAATCACTGCTTGTGAGTGTCTTGTGATTAAGACCACTTAAATATTTGCCCTGTGAGTAGCTGAGGCATGTATTTAACTGAACTAACTTGAATTGAGGGCCTCCTACTCCTTTAGACTAGTCTTGACAATTGCAAGCTGATAACAAGCTTCATAGAAGACTGTTTAACATTTGACCACAATCTAGCATCCTTAGCATTTTGCTTTTCCACTATCTTTTTTCCCTGTGTCATATTAGTAAAATGGATAAAATATTAATACACTGATAATTAGGGGCCAGGTACAGCATCAGATGCTGTCAGAACCTATTATCCTTGGTATGTGCTTTCCAGATAGCCAATTCTGAAGGGGAAGGTGGGTCTCTTTGGTCAAGTGTGTCCCTGTGTGTTATGGCAGCTTTGCTTTTAAGAGGCAGGAAGAAAAACCCCACCCTAAAACCCCAGGAGTCAAAGCAGCACACTTCTTCATGCAGGAAAACAAGCTGTATTCAAATAAACTTTTCCATGGCGTTGAGTGCAATTTTCACACAGTTTCCTCCTGGGAATAAGATAGCAAAGTGCAACCCAGTTCAACAAAAATATAAATTCTCTGTTGATTAGTTTAACAGGTACAGTCACTTAACCAAAATGGGACCAGTTACAATGCAATGGCATTCTCTCAAATATCTGCAAAATCAATAAAGAAAATTCTTGTTCTCTGTTTTGTATGTAGGCATGCATTCCTATTCATTGTCAAGTAAGAGAACATTGCAAAAATAGATATTGTGTTATCAGTCAGGTAAAAAATGCTTTCAGTATCTAAGACAAGCAATCATGGTGTGATGTATAGAAGGAAGAAAAGGGGTTTTTTGTTTGTTCTTTGTTTGTTTTTTTTAAGGTAGAATTGCTGCAGTAACTCATTGCTACAGTTAGATGTTCTACATGCCTATGTTGGACTGTGAAGGCCATGAGTGGGCACAGAGATATTCTTTGTAATATCATACTTAAGCCCAGAGATGAAGCAGAAACATGGATCTTTAAATTACAATTATCCATAGTTAAAGCTTGAATGTGAACTGACTTAGTTTCCACCTTATTCCCTACACAAAACTCAAGTTATTAAAACAAAGATAATGCGTAAGTAAATTGACATGCTTATTTTCAGCTAAAGCCTATTTCTGGATAAAAAGAAGTAATGCAATATGCATAGTTTGAGTTATGTAAGTTAATTTTTATAAATTTTAAAGTGTTTGAAGAGTGAATTTCTGTTATTGTCCAGTATAGGCTAATTAAAAAGTGTGCTGGCTTAGATTTCTTATTCCAGTATCAGATGTCCCACTTAGAATGTGAAGCTCATCAAAACTTTTTCTGATTTGCTCCCTTCTTCCTGGAAATGTGTTTCTCTGCTAGTTCTGAATGTAAATACTTGCTGAACCAATTAGTTCAGAAAATAGCAGGAATGAAAGTATGTGGATAATTAAATTAACAAGTGCAATATAAGGCATAGAAGTGGCTTTTCATTTTTCCTAGTCTTAATATAGAAAATCAGTTTCTTCTGTTAAATGCTTATTGGCAAAATGCATTCTTAGTTCCAGTTAGATCCCTTCACTCAGAATTTTCTACTTTTTAAACCGTAAAGACTTACATTAAGGTAACTGACATAGCTATTTATCAAGTAGCCTGTTTGCAAGCAGTGTAAACCAAACCCTTTTAAAACCTGCAGTGACCAATTGATATGTGCCTCAAGCAGATAAACAAAAGTCACTGAGTGTATTAGGGTTTTTATAAAAGGCAAAAAAAATCCTTCAGGGAAGTTCTTATGCAGAATTGAAGATATTAATAAAAAGTGGGGAAATAATAGAACTTTTTTTTTTTTAAGGGTCTGCCTTAATTCTGAATAACTAATCCATAGAAAATTTAATTCTCACAGTTGCTGCATGGAGAGTCCTCAAAAAGTAAACTCCATGATAATCAATGAATGGGATTTATGTTCCTAAGTTCTTTGAGATCTCCCATGCACAAAGTGGAGACATCTAATTTTGATACTATGTATAATATAACATAGTTGAAGATTGGTATAATTTTCCAAACTGTTTTTAAAAAAAAGAAGAAATTCTCTCAATTTCTCTTTCTACACTTTAACGGCTTTCTTAATTAAATATGGATTTTTATGTCTCCTAAACTGATTATACTTAACCAGTCATCAGTGAAGCAAATTTGGAAAGGAAAAAAACTCAGAGGGGAAAATACTTATTCTCTCTGTATTGATAATTTCCCCAAGAATGTTTGTGAATTGCTGCTGCTAGAAGGAATTCTTCTGCAGATGTTAGTATAGGGAAAGCTTCATAGTTAAGCAGCAGTATAACATAATCCAAATTAGAATGCTGAACTTAATTTTTTTAATGTGTCTTTCCCATACACTGCAGAGAGCATTTGTATGTTACAGTCTTTATTACCAATTAATATCAATATTGACTGGATCTAAACACTTCAATACTTTGTCCCTCAGGACAATAGAGATGGACAACTTAATTCTGTATTTATGATTTGCTTGAGATGTTGGTACAGTGATTCTCTTGTACAGTGAAGAATAAAGGAAAACACTTGTAGCCTTACAGAGGTAAACGTTACTGTATGTTTTCTGCCTTTTTTCCAAAACAGCATTGCTGCCGGTGAGGGCTTTCAAGTTTAATTAGGGAGGGTTGGGACAGAAGGAGAGTTGATTCTATCTGAGCTTCCTCAGGCTTGCCATATGGCTGGAAGGAATCTATAAAAGCCAGTTTTCCACAAAACCCATGAGAGGTAATTTTGGGGGACTTCACCTATAAAGGAAGTAGGTGGAGATGGTGATTTGCAGTTAACTGGGGAATTGTTACAGAAACCAATCATTGTAATTCTAGAACATGCTGCTGACTGCAAATTCAGAGGCTGGTGATTCAGAGTTTCAGCCTAGAATCTTCTATTCTCAGGATTTCTAAATCACTGACTAAAGCCTCCTCCCCTTTAAAAAAAAACCAAACAAACCAACAAAAAACCCAAACTAAAACACAGCCTAAACGAGATTACCTTAATCCCTTGTTGGATGGAGGAAACACCACTATTGCTGTTGTCATGGTTTAACCCCAGCCAGCAACTAAACACCACGCAGCCGCTCACTCACTCCCCCTCACCCAGTGGGATGGGGGAGAAAATCGGGAAAAGAAGCAAAACCCATGGGTTGAGATAAGAACGGTTTAATAGAACAGAGAAAGAAGAAACTAATAATGATAATGATAACACCAATAAAATGACAACAGCAATAATGAAAGGATTGGAATGTACAAATGATGCGCAGTGCAATTGCTCACCACCCGCCGACCGACAACCAGCCAGTCCCCGAGCAGCGAATCCCTGCCCCCCCACTTCCCCGTTCCTGTACTGGATGGGACGTCACATGGTATGGAATACACCGTTGGCCAGTTTGGGTCAGGTGCCCTGGCTGTGTCCTGTGCCAACTTCTTGTGCCCCTCCAGCTTTCTCACTGGCTGGGCATGAGAAGCTGAAAAATCCTTGACATTAGTCTAAACACTACTGAGCAACAACTGAAGACATCAGTGTTATCAACATTCTTCGCTCTGAACTCAAAACATAGCACTGTACCAGCTACTAGGAAGACAGTTAACTCTATCCCAGCTGAAACCAGGACAGCTGTAATCCTGGTAAGTGACAACCTGAAAATTGGATGCATGTGACCTTACGTAGTGTGATATTACAGCCAAAGTCACTCCAGAACCCAGGACTGGCATAAGACCCATGGCAAATTCCTGTATAAACTTATGCAGAAACTGGCTTTCAATGAAGGCCTTCCTTAGTTTGTTATAACAGGCCCACTGAATTATGTTCCTTCACAGTTTTTGTCCTCAGAAGGACTGTTCTTCAGGTGTATGACATGAAGATAGAAATTACGTGCTTTGGATTGAGAAAGAAGATGCAATATTAAACTTTCCCTAGCTGGATGGTGTTGGATAGGTAACCTTTAACTGATGTAGTCATCATGATTCAAAGCAGACTGTCTTACTCTGCCTCCTGCATATTTGAAAGATGGCTCTACTACATCAGCCTTCAGCACAAGCTTGGACTGCACTTCAACACTTTGCATTTTAAACACAGATTGAATTCATTAATTATTGCTTCAGTTAACCATATAGTCTGCTCTGCTGATTTTAGTGTAGTGCACTTTGACTGATTAAGACATTACAGGTTTTTGTATGCAGCCTCTATTATAGATGTGGATATTTTACTTGATACTATGTATTATAAAGCTGCTACATTATGTAATGTCTAGATAGTTCAAACTGCACAAAAATGTGGCATGTACCTCTATGGCTATGTTGATCCCAAGGATGATCCTGATTTGCTGCACTATTATTTATTCATAGTATGACAACTGTTCACTTTTCTCTTGTTCTGGCACTCTCAAAGATTAACTTGCTCACCTATAACTTAAATACTGCTTTCTAAATAGGGAACAGGAAAGGAGTTAAATGTTGACATGAAAGTGGACATTACTGTCCCAACAAACATCTCTAGATTGAATGTCTGTAATCCTATCCATACTTTTCTGCTTCTGGAAAGAGCATTGTAGTGTATTATATGCAAATTTAAACTTTAGACCCTTTGGAAAATGAACCAGTGCATATTGTAATAACCTCTCAGTTTAGAAAGAATTTGCACGGGGTTCTTCATGCTTAATTCAGAATTCAGAGCAATTCTATGGGGTTTAGGGTGCAAATGAAAATTTTAACTTTAACAAATGGAGTTCTTGAGGAGCTTGGAAATTTGCTACTTAAGTCCAGTTGTCTATCTGTTTTTGTTGTACAAACGCGTGGTTAAAGACAACTCAATGCTCTGCACATGATAGAGCAAAGAGAACAGCCAGGAGAATATTGTTTTGCAGGCCTTTGGTCCCTGTCCCCCCTGTCGCCCTTTACTTAATTCCGTAAAAAGCTCTAATTTGGTATTTCACGTAACCTTTGGAAAAGTATCTCTTCCTCACCTTTTTGTGGAAAAGGGAGTGTGAATGTTGGGTTGAAGGAGGATATTATCTCTAGTCATGTATTTTTATATTGTTGATGTAATATGAGCATTGCCTAACAGTGGATTAATATTTAAGTTATAGAATGAATATCCAAAATCACAGAGGATCACTCACTAAGAAATGGGAAACAATCTACAAAAGCACACTTGTTAAAAAGCTTCTTTGTATTCTTTGATTCCGTTCTTTGTCTTGAATATCTTAATAGAAGAACTGAAGTTCTTTGAATAACTTGCTCTAGGAGAAAAATTAACCTTTTAGATTAAATCTAGACTACTGGTTCTCCATTTTCAAGTGAGAGGAAGATAATTTATACTAATCTTTGTGAAAACAAAATTCAACTCCGTTTTTCAGGAAAGGCCCATCTTCAGATAATTTTGTAGTACAGGGTGTGAATCTATCATGAACTTCAGTGAAGTCTGTTTTTCAACTGAAACACATTGCCTGGCAAATCTATTCTTGACTCCGCTTTGTACAGCGCCTTGCCAGTTCCCCTTATTCTGCACCAGCAATGAAACTAGCAGTTGTAGTAATCTCAGTTGACCTAAACATTTTCCTTTTTTTTTTTTTTTTTTAAAGAGATATAATCTTAAAATTAGCAGCAGGGATTATTACAACCTGAAACCTGATGCAGTGTTGTAATAGGGTTTATACACCTAAAAGAAGCATAGGGCAAACAAAAGCATAGTAGTCTAGATACAGAAGTCCTCACTAAAATTTAAGTTCTATTTACACCCAGTTTACATGGTGTTCTATTCAGACTGCTTTTGCAGCCAGCAAGCATTTTTGGAGACAAGCTGGAAGCAAAAAACATTGTTCTGGAAATAGCTTTGTTGCCCTTTGCTGCCTTAAGAAGTGCAGGGCTATTTCTAAGGTATATAAATAAGAATAATATATCTAACTTACCACAATTCAAAGTGAAATGCCTGCTTTTAATATTTACTGAAATTTGCATAGCGGTAGCTGGCAGCACTGTAGCTGCACTTTTGGCAGCTTATCTGTGTTTTCTGATGAAGAGTACTGCAATAACTTCCCTAGATAAGGAATGTCAGGGGCGAAATAAGCAACTTTTGATTCCTTAGAAAGGCGCTCTTGACACACCTAATAAAGATTCTTGGAATGCAAATGTCTGACAGTGGGAGACATGAGGAACCACTGACCCTGTGCATGGATCTTCCCATATATGCCTAAGGTATTCTGTGAATTGGCAGCATGAGAAAACTAGAGTACATGCAAACACGCTATTTATGGGTGAAATGAAAGAACTGAAGAAACAGCCACTACTTAAGAATGCTAGTGAGATGCCTTAGGCACTGCCCTTACTGGATTTTTTTTTTTTTTTGCCAGGTCAGTCTGGTTTTGACATCTCTTTAAGGACTCCCACTGTTGTAGACAAAAATCTTGTTCTTATCTTCTGCTCATAAGTGATGAACCTGTGGTGCAGAGCTTCCCGGGAGTAGGTTTAGAAGGAACACCACAACCTGACTGCCTTTTGTGCCAACCACATGCTTACATATTTTCTTTCAACAAAAATGTCCTTTACTTATTTCTACTAATTAAACTACATTGTAGGGAAGATGTGATGACCATCACATACAACAGAAGAGATGAAGTTCCTAGTGTTTTATTGTATCCTTTTTATCTATATTACTAATGGGGAATTCTTCTTTAGAAATCAACTTCAGTAATTTACCTAAAAAAATCGAGTAATATTTTTTTTTCTTTTGTGGAAGAACATTTAACACCGCTATCTACAGGAAAGACATTGAGCTGCTAGAGCGTGTCCAGAGAAGGGCAACCAAGTTGGTGAGGGGCCTTGAGCACAAGTCTTATGAGGAGAGGCTGAGGGATCTGGGGTTGTTCAGTCTAGAAAAGAGGAGGCTGAGGGGAGACCTTATCGCTCTCTACAACTACCTGAAAGGGGGTTGTAGTGAGGTGGGTGTTGGTCTCTTCTGTCAGGTGTCTGGAGATAGGACAAGAGGAAATGGCCTCAAGTTGAGGCAAGGGACATTTAGGTTAGATATTAGGAAAAATTTTTTTACTGAGAGGGTTGTCAAACATTGGAATGGGCTGCCCAGGGAAGTGGTTGATTCACCATCCCTGGAGGTATTCAAAAAGCGAGTGGACAGGGTACTCCAGGGCATGGTTTAGGGGGCATGGTTAATGGCTGGACTCGATGATCTTGAAGGTCTTTTCCAACCGAAATGATTCTATGATTCTATGATTCTATCTGTGCCTATCCCCTTTTCTTAAAACCTGTATTTAAAGAAACAGCAATTTCTTTTCATAGAAGGACAGGTATCTCTCAGAAATCAAGTGATTTCATAACCCTTTACATCAGTCTATGAAGAGTTTTCTTCTCTCCCTACCTTTTCCTTTAGGTATTCAAAAAGTTTTCCCTTTCACAGTATAAGATAGTCCCACTCATGCATAACACCCTAATTCTAGGGATGATTTCCACCCCACCCCCACCCCCCCCCCCCCCCCAGATTTGGTCTGGTTTTCAAATACAACTTGGAGATCAAAGCAGGCTGTGGAAATTGAGCTGCAGGAGTGTCAGTTAGGCCAGGGAAGTTTCTCAATGTGTTGCAAGGTATTTTACCAAGAAGCTTATTTTTCTTCCACTAGAATACTATTAGGAGTTTTGACTAGTTTACCTCTTCTTTAGCCTTTTGCTGTCATCGTCTTTTTTTTTCTTTTTTAACTGCCTCAGCTGAGCTAGTACTTTTAGTTCTGTCTAAATTAGGCTGTACTCTATTTCCATAGAGTGATGCTGATTTTTCTTGTCTTCCCACAAGCAGAACACGCCTGCCCTCAATTTGAAGTTCTTAATAGATGAAATGTGTTAAGTCTTCATCAAATTGCTGTTCTGTTGCTTTTTAGAATAACCCTATTTCTTTTTATTGCTAATTAAGTTTTCAACCTTTGAATTTTCTTGAGTACTGCTTGGTGAACAGTGTGCAGGGAATAGCTTCATACTTAGCATTTTATTTTTGCCGTCAGTATTATATTGGATCTATTTTCTTGTTTGCTCATTTATACTTATTGAACAGCACAAAAATTATTTCATAGTACTTTGTTTTTCCCTGTACTCAAAGTTGAAACCATCTAGTGAGTTATATATCTCCCTCAAAATTGTTGGTCAAATAGGAAGTATCTAAGATAAGATTCTTTGAACAAAAAGGCTTTTTTTCCTCATTGTTCATCAAAAAACAATGACTAAATCCATGACTGAATTAAAAATCAGTAAAGATTAAAAGATTCAAGTGGGCATTAAGAACAGAAACATCAAAAACTTTGTATATTTTAAATCAAACCTCAAAGATACTGAAGTGTGGGGGCTGGGTTGGTTTTTTTTTTAACACTATTCCATTACCCATTCCACGTGTACTAGATGCACCTCTAACATGGAAACATGGTATTGAACTTTTCATTCAAGTCTTGAAAAGTGTAATGATAATTCTTAATACCTGTTATCTGAACTAGAAGGGATTTAAGTGGCGAGTTAACACAGATGTAATATTTGATATAAAACAATTATTTGCACCTTTGTTTAGGAGTGACAGTAGGCTATTTAAAATGTGGAATTTCTTTGTTGGTTTCTTTGTTCTGCAGTGAATCAAGGGTTAGCATAATCTTTTCAGGAGGAAGGCACGTGACTGTCAATCTAAGGGAATTTCACTTGTGTTACCATAAAGAACTCTTCTTTGCTTTTCCTTTAATTAAAATTTTAAAAAGCAACAACAATGGAGGCAAATTGCATGACATATTGAAGATTACCAAAACACACATGCTGGAAATTAAAATATAGGAATAGTGCTTGACATGCTTGGGCATATTTCTGCTAAATTTTGAGAAGATCTTATTTCTTCAGTTATAAAACTAGACATTTTTGTAAAGTCTTTAATTAGTCATTCTTCACATTTATTGCAGCGAATGTAGGTTTCGTATTGTACTTAGTTTATCACCAATATTATTTGAGGCATTATGCCTGCAAAACAAAATGTATGAATAACTGTGAATTAGACTGTCGCCTATTTGAAGTCCTATGATGCAGTTTAAAGAGCTACTGTGTTTTTAAAAAAAAAGTCAAAATGAACAAAACTGTCTAAACACACAGTATCAAATGTTCAGTCCGGCGTATTTCATCTTGACTCCCCAAAAGACCTTGTATTATGGGCCAAAGGGAAAGGGAGGAGGAGAAGTGCTGAGGCTTCTAAAATATTGCAGGCATCTGGTATTCTTCTAAAATTAAACTTTCTTGCATAAGCTGAAGCAAGATAACTTCAGCTATAAGATCAATTAAATCAGTTGCACTGTTAGGTTTATTTAGTGAATCCTATAGAATAAAACTGAACCTTTTCTTGGCTCACTGAAGAATGGAATGCCAAAATCTTTCAGATTGACCATTTAGGCTGCAGGGAGATTAATTTCTGACAGATGCAGTCTTTCTACATAATAGCTCTGGGAAAGTTTTAAATTATTCTTAATGTTACTAGTTTTCGGGGGGGGGGGGGGGGGGGGGGAGGATCACTGTTTTAGTACCACCCATTATGCAAGCTCTTGTACTGAAGAGTTCACTTAAACCCAAGGTCCTGAACTAATAGAAAGGCACAACGCATAAAAAGACTCTGTTCCAAAGGAACTTGTTTAAAGCTGATTATAAGTCTGTAGTAATATTTTGAAATTGCTTGCAAGTGTCCAGTTCTTATTTGTTAGTTAACTGAAACAAGAGGAGGTTGCATGCTAAATTGATTTTGAAGCACGTCAGTGTTTAATGAGAGCAAGCCAGGTGTATTGGCTTTGTGTGGCAAGGTTTTGGTAGCGGGGGGGGTTACAGGGGTGGCTTCTGTAAGAAGCTGCTGGAAGCTTCCCCTGTGTTCGAGAAAAGCCCATACCAGCCGGCTCTAAGACGGACCCACCGCCGGCCAAGGCTGAGCCAATCAGCAATAGTGGTAACGCCTCTGTGATAACATTTTTAAGAAGGAAAAAAAGTTGGGACGGAGGTATTCGGCAGCCGGAGAGAAGAGTGAGAACATGTAAGAGAAACAACCCTGCGGACACCAAGGTCAGTGAAGAAGGAGGGGGAGGAGATGCTCCAGGCGCCGGAGCAGAGGTTCCCCTGCAGCCCGTGGGGAAGACCATGGTGAGGTAGGCTGTCCCCCTGCAGTCCATGGAGGTCCACGGAGGAGCAGATATCCACCTGCAGCCCGTGGAGGACCCCACGCCGGAGCAGGTGGGTTCCCGAAGGAGGCTGTGACCCCGTGGGAACCCCGCGCTGGAGCAGGCTGCTGGCAGGACCTGCAGATCTGTGGAGAGAGGAGCCCATGAAGCAGGTTTTCTGGCAGGACTTGTGACCCCGTGGGGGACCCACACTGGAGCAGTCTGTGCCTGAAGGACTGCACGCCGTGGAAAGGACCCATGCTGGAGCAGTTTGTGAAGAACTGCAGCCTGTGGGAAGGACCCACGTTGGAGAAGTTCGTGGAGGACTGTCTCCCGTGGGTGGGACCCCACGCTGGAGCAGGGGAAGAGTGTGATGAGTCCTCCCCCTGAGGAGGATGAAGCGGCAGAAAATAACGTGTGATGAACTGACCGTAAACCCCATCCCCGTCCCCCTGTGCCGCTGGGGGGTTAGTAGAGAATCCGGGAGTGAAGTTGTGCCCGGGAAGAAGGGAGGGGTGGAGGGAAGGTGTTCTGAGATTTGGTTTTATTTCTCATTACCCTACTCCGGTTGATTTGTAATAAATCGAGTTAATTTTCCCCAAGCTGAGTCTGTTTTGCCCGTGACGGTAATTGGTGAATGATCTCTCCTATCCTTATCTCGACCCACAAGCTCTTTGTTATATTTTCTCTCCCTTGTCCAGCTGAGAAGGAGGGGGAGTGATAGAACGGCTCTGGTGGGCACCTGGTGTCCAGCCAGGGTTAACCCATCACACCAGGGACAGGAAGGCTCCTGACTGTTATGTCAGTATTCTAACAATTTGTTCATACTTCTAAGCTTCAAGAAAGCAAGCATGTTGCACAACCAGTTCCAATTTCAAAATACTCTTTATCATAAAAGTGGTGCAGTAAATAGGAAACTAGGGGACTAATTTCAAGAGTCTGGCAGATTAGTGTATTTTCTACTTATTTCTCAAGTCTTAGACCATTGCGTTGAAAGACGGGCATCAGTGAGAGATAACTGAGATGCAGAACAAGCTAGGGGACAGAAAAGAGCTTGGCCTTCTATCTGATGTAAACAGGTTTCAGAACTAAAGAAATCTGTAGTACAACAGACCTCATGAGATCTTTAGTGACTCACTCCCCTCATAGAGCACAAAGATATCCCAAGACACAAGCAAGGCAAGTATCAGTCAGGGGTGTAAGCACAAGGCATAGTTGAACGGATGGAGCTTGGTGCAAGCTATTATTATTATTATTATTTGTTGTTGATGTGGTTGTTATTATTATTATTATTATTCCCCTAATCTTGTGAGAGTTTTGCAGTTTTCACTGGACTTGAGTTTTACTGTGGGTTTTGTAGCTCCACTGCACCCCAGCTATAGCCACCTCTCATCTGTGGTGTAGAATTTCTTGGTCACTCAGTTGTAGAAAATGGCCGCGACAAGTCTGTACTTAGCTGTGGTAGTTGTAACCAGAGAGCATTCCAGAGCTAACATTAAAGTCCAGAACTCCTGACTCCTTTATCCTGCTCCTTGTTAGCAAACATGCGTAAACCTGCTGAAATATGTTCCATACATACAAACAGATACTGATTCTGAAAAGATGATAGTCTACTGTGGTTTCACAACACACCATATCTCTCATGCAAACCCCTCTATTGGTTATGTGGTGATCAAAAAAAACGATTTCTTCCAGGAATACAAATTATATATGCACTGTGTAACTTCAGTAAGGCCAACAAGTCCTGCAGAGATTCTCTTACCTTGTTTTGAAAACAGAAGTGTGCTTTTTTGTTGCTTTTCCACAGAAATCAGAAGAGGAACTTGAAGTGAGAAAAATAAATGGCAAATAATTGTTGCAGGTTTTTTAAATGTATCTGAATGGGGGTTTGTATTTGTATGTGATTATGTTATTTCTATAAATGGCTTTTCTGGTATGTCTATTTTGGGTTGAGAAAAATAAAACTATCCTTTCACCTCATATTTGAATCCCTTTCACTTTTCTAATTTTATGCTTCATGAAACCTTATAGCCTGAGAACCCTTTGAGGGTAGTCATCATAGATCTAACAGAATACTTTTGATTTTTATCACAGCATGAAGGCAAAATGAAGAAATGCTGAAATTCAATGATGTTTTTCTTCAGAGTAGCTACTTAAAAATACCAATGGAAAAAATATTCATCTGTGTTAGGGCCAAATATTGGCTAGAAAGGAAGTATTTTGATTACATTGTAATAGTATGAAATATAGCCTAGATAATGAAAGGCAAAAGGATATGGCCTCTTACTATATAATCTCTTTGGCCATCAGCCAGAGCAGGAAATTTTCTCTGGGAGAGTGAAGGTATCAAGTAACTTGAAAAGTAATATATTTTTAGATACACTAGCTTCATTTCACACTGCTTTCTAGAATTAGATTGTCACCTTAGAGAACAGACTTCTCGTTTGAAAAGCGGTCTGTAGTCTAACTCTTCCGTATTTATCTAAAATATGCTTTAATTGGATGGGGAGAGAGGGGAGAAACTACAGAACACCATTGTTTTAGGAAGGAACTTTATTACTAGTGAACAATAGTGTACTGGAATATAACCTAGAGAACAGCATACACTGTTCATGATTCTATAGTACAAATGTGTCATTATAAAGACAACACTAAAATAACATATGCAGTATTTCACTTAACAGAACTGACTCTTGGCACAGTCAATATCAATAATAAATCCTGAAAAGTGCAGTGATGGGTCCTGCGATTATCTTCTGCTTCTCCTGTTTGTTGTAACAAGTGAGTTCATTTTTTTTTTTTTTTTTTTAAGTCTTTGTGGAGAGACCATTGTATGCATCTATATAGCACTGGGGGGTGGGGTGGGGGAAGGAAGGGGAAGGCTTTAGATGGTTGGAGAGATTTCAAATCCCTTCAGCCTTGAAAGGATTTTGGTTGCTTACGGACCTTTAAAAGAACTGTTATTTATTATACAGAGAAAGGTATGCTGCCGCAATTTGAACAGTGAAATATGTTTTTGCTCAAGACTATTGCAAATTGTGGACCACCATTCTATTTATGGGGGCAAAGCTATCACAGTATGTTATTATGTACTAAATAACTTCTATTTCAGAAAGTGCATTTTGGTTTGTAATGCTTTTGAAATGTTACTACCTGTATTATATTTACCATATGAATTGTGATAGTGATAGTTCTTATCTAAGTGAACAAATCAACAATTGCAATATTCGTGTAACTTAAAAAGGCACCAGTAGGATCTGGGGGGGAATTAAGACTCAGACCCACAACCATTGTCTTCTATCAAGACAGTCTGATCCCATCTCTTGCTGGAGTAGGATGGATGTTGCAATAGAAGGTGTCATTGGGAGGGAATCTGGGATTTCTTTTTTCTTTCTGCCAGTCCCATGCAGGAATTCTACCATGGATAGCATGGGAGAATCAGCATCAGTCATGTTAGTACTGCATGCATTCTGATTCATGATGCCAGATACTATAATGACATCATATCATAAATTATTTCTTTGGGGGCATCCACACCTCCCTTAATTGTTTCTATCCTTTGAAGACCTGCTGACTACGGCTGCATTATCCCTTAATTTTAAAAGTCCCAACCAATTAAAAGGTTCTGGGAAGGATTTTGTGACAGCTAAGGGTGTGGGATTTTTGGTTGTTTTGTTTTTTTTTTTTTATTAAGAGAGGAATGAGCAGAAAATTAGGTGTTTAGTTTGCCTGAATTAAAAGAAAAAGCTGCCCAGTAATATATATATTACCCTGCCAGTTCTTTAGGGCATATTTTGAAATTTGATACAGGGCAACCTTTGTGCTAGAGATGCGCCTTTTGCCACTCCTATGAAAATCCACCCAGAGCTGGCCAAGTTGCAACCTGCAGTTCTTCCTGAGTTTATATGTGGTTCCATGATTGAGGAATTTTGCCCAAAAGCAAAGATTATGTTTGCACTGGCTATATTCATCTCTAAAACACAGTCCAACCAGCCTAAAGCCTTTGTGGGCTGGTGGACTTCTATGCTTTCCATTAGGCCAAAGAGACTGAGACAGTGCGAAGAGAAGCTTTGGTCAGGAGTGTAGCGTAGCACTGACTGGCCAGAGAGGCTAGTATTGGGAGCTGTGAACAAACTGGGAGCTGATCAGGCAAAAGCCGTTGAGAAGCGGGGGAAAGGGAAGGACGCAGTGCCTGAATAAGGAGGCTGGAACTGCAGTCCGCTAGGGATAGATGGAAGGAGGTGGAATACAAAGAAAACTAAGTGAGAGATCAGGGTAACACTGGGGCTGTGGTAAGAAATCTGAAGAACACAGATTAGGGCTGCCTAGACAAAAAGCTATAGGTGTAGAAGGGATGGGACTGGGATAGGTGAGGAAAATAATGTTCAACTGTCTCTCTGGATATTAAGTCAGAAGTTCTCACAGTAGACTAAAACGTTCTGATGCGATTCTGTACCTTTCTGCGATGCTGTATGATAGAACTTACTTTGTCAGCTTGTTATAAGAAACATCAAAATACTTTCAATTATAAAGAATTACTGAAGTTATAAAGTCAATGACTCAAATGTAGCAAACAAAGTTGCACTTAAACAGTACACTACAGTACGTAATTATGTAATCACATTCCCCCCCCATCTTATTCATGAGGTGAGGGATACAATCAAGAAAGGATTTTTGTAGGATTCCTAGCTTATTTTTGCTGAAGCTGGGAAATATAATATTCAATGAATACTAAAAATTAAACATGTTATTCCATGTACTGAAGTCAGTGTTTCCAGCTGCAACTGAAAGTAATAGAAATGCTGCTTTAAATACATACAGCATTATGTATTCTCTGAAAAAACAGCTCCTAAATATTTCAAATCGTATTTTGCAATCCCATTTGCAAAGCAATGATAACACTTTTTATCTCGCAGTGTTAATTCTGAAAAGAAGTTGCTTATGAAATATTCATGTAGAAGGAAATATAAAAGGCCGTACAATATTGATAATTGTCTTAAAAGTAGGTAGGCATTGTGTAGTAAAGTCTGAATGTTGTTTGATGAAGCCAAGGTTATGGAAGAGATGGAACAGGATTGGGCATGGATATATCAAGTTGAGGACAAATGAAGGAAGAACAAGTCCCTTTCAGGCTTTCAGATCTTTACACTTGCCCTTCCTGTGGTATTAGCAAATGTGGGTGAAACCTGGTAATAGTCCTATCTTTTCTTCTCCCAAGCACCCTTATCTGCTCAGTGAATTTTCTCAAGAGTAGGTGTTCGCTATTTGGCATTTCCTAACATCTAAGTGCTTAACTTCTTAGCAATGCTTTTTAACGTACTAGGCTGGTCTGTAACATCTTTTCTTTCAAAATAAAATACTGAAAGCTCAGAACCCTCAATCGTTATTCAGGAAATGCATAAAGTCAGGTCATCAGACATACAGCTGCTCCAGCTGATGTTAAAAAAAATAAAAATCATAAATTGTAAAACTATTTGATTATTTAACCTGTGGGTTGAAATGATTAAAATACTCAACAAATTCTTTGTACCTTTGAAAAACAGGAGGAAGCATTCTTCCAAATCTGCTGAAAAGCAAATAAAAATTTCTGTTAAATGAGTGGTTGCAAGGCATGAGTTTGACGTTCTTCAAGCACATAAAAACTATGAGTTTTACCTGTGGGGAGTGTTTTATCAACACATTTTATTCAAACAATAACCATTCTTATCAACCAGAACCAGGTTCAGTCTTGCTAATGGGATGAATTGGCAATGAATTCTGTCTACATAGCAACTAGCAAATATTGTTCCAGTGGTCCGGAGTGGCCAATGAGAGGCAGGGCACACTGGGGCAGCTTTGCTCACGCCAATAGCACTATACTGCAATTCCTCCTCCCCATTTCACTGACGTGAATGTTTTTAGAGTATGATCTCATCTGCAAGTTGTAAATACTTGGCACTTTTATGACAGGAAAGTATTACAAAGTGCTGAGGCTTGCTTCATGAAGAATTTAGGTAGGAAACATTTTTAATTTTCTGTTATTAATGACTTACACATATTTACAAAAAAAATTGTACTCTTAATTATGCTAACTAATTTGTAATTTCAGTAAGAATTCATATGTGCAGTATTTAGCATTTTATTTAAAGTCCTCCCTATCTTTAGGGCCTCTTAGTGGAACTGCACTCAGTTGCCTTTTATTGTTCATAAACAAGCAATGACTGGAAAAAAAACCCCAAACTCCTCACTACACTTGTTTATAAGCTTTTAACATCTGCCACCTAATAACGCCTCTTAATTCTTCATTTTGTTGCTAAAGTGTCTTTACTTCACTCATAGAAGAATAAACTGTGAAGTATTATATTGCCTGCTTTTCCTTTTACATTTTCTTAATATAGAATATACTTCTTGATATAGAATATACTTAGAGCATGCAAAGAGATGAACCATAAAAATGTAAGTCAGAAAGTATTTGGAATGTTAAATGTTTTTTTTAATGGGTGTCTTTAATGGTGTTTTCTATGTAAATACAATCTCTACTATGGAGACTTAGCTCTTCATTTCAGTTTAAACCCAGTATAGTATACTTTGAGTAAATCTTGTAATATGAGTATATTCCATTAGTGAATAGGATAAAGAATATCTTACAATTTTTGCATATATATTAAGGAATCTAGGTTTTAACTGCTCATTAATCATAAATATGACATGAAAATGCTTCTATAGCAATGCACAGAAAAAAGAAGGAGGGCTTTGAGGCCAATAGGGAAAATGCTACCTTTTAATTTAATTTTGCTTTTAGGAATAAGGTCGTCTCATGTTTTAAAGGTAGTGTTTCTGAATTACAGAGATAGGTGAGATGACAGTATATGTGTCAACAGTAGTAACAACTGTCCAAAAATATCAAATGTCCAAAAGCAGTGTTTCTTCCTACATCTAAACTGCACCTGCAGGTCCTGAGGGAACTGGTGGATGAAGTTGCTAAGCCACTATCCATCATATCTGAGAAGTCGTGGCAGTCTGGGGAAGCTCCCTCTGACTGGAAAAGGGGAAACATAAGCCCCATTTTTAAAAAGGGAAAAAAGGAAGACCCAGGGAACTACAGGCCAGTCAGTCTCACCTCTGTGCCTGGCAAGATCATGGAGCAGATCCTCCTGGAAACTATGCTAAGGCACATGGAAAATAAGGAGGTGATTGGTGACAGCCAGCATGGCTTCACTAGGGGCAAATCATGCCTGACAAATTTGGTGGCCTTTTATGACAGGGTTACAGCATTGGTGGATAAGGGAAGAGCAACGGACGTCATCTACCTGGACTTGCGCAAAGCATTTGACACCATCCCACATGACATCTTTGTCTCTAAATTGGAGAGACATGGATTTGACAGACGAACCACTTGGTGGATAAGGAATTGGCTGGATGGTCGCGCTCAAAGAGTTGTGGTCAACGACTCGATGTCCAATTGGAGAACAGTGACGAGTGACATTCCTCAGGGGTTGGGATCAGCGCTGTTTAACATCTTTGTCGGTGACATGGACTGTGGGATTGAGTGCACCCTGAGCAAGTTTCCTGATGACACCAAGCTGTGTGGTGAGGTCGACATGCTGGAGGGAAGGAATGCCATCCAGAGGGACCTTGACAGCTCGAGAGGTGGGCCTGTGCGAACCTCATGAAGTTCAACAAGGCCAAGTGCAAGGTCCTGCACATGGGTTGGGGCAATCCCAAGCACAAATACAGGCTGGGTGGAGAATGGATTGAGAGCAGCCCTGTGGAGAAGGACTTGGGAGTGTTGGTGGACAAGCAGCTCAACATGACCCAGCAATGTGCACTTGCAGCCCAGAAGGCCAACTGTATCCTGGGCCGCATCAAAACAAACATGACCAGCAGGTCGAGGGAGGTGACTCTGCCCCTCTTCTCTGCTCTCATGAGACCCCACCTGGAGTACTGGCTTCAGCTCTGGGGCCCCCAACGTAAGAAAGAGATGGACCTGTTGGAGTGAGTCCAGAGGAGGGCCACAAAGATGATCAGAGGGATGGAGCACCTCTCCTATGAAGACAGGCTGAGAGAGTTGGGGTTGTTCAGCTTGGAGAAGAGAAGGCTCTGGGGAGACCTTATAGCAGCCTTCCAGTACCTAAAGGGGGCCTACCAGAAAGCTGGAGAGGGACTTTTTACAAGGGCATGTAGTGATTGGACAAGGGGTGATGGCTTTAAACTGAAAGAGGGTAGATTTAGATTAGATGTGGGGAAGAAGTTCTTCACTGTGAGGGTGGTGAGGCACTGGCACAGGTTGCCCAGAGAGTTGTGGATGCCCCATCCCTGGAAGTGGTCAAGGTCAGGCTGGATGGGGCTTTGAGCAACCTGGTCTAGTGGAAGGTGTCCCTGCCCATGGCAGGGGGTTTGGAACTACATGATCTTTAAGGTCCCTTCCAACCCAAACCATTCTATGATAAACTGAGATTTTAAGTAGAGCTATTTTGAATCTAAATAGCTACTTACAGTTTAAATTTTTCAGCATTCAGTGTAGCTGTCTGACTAAATTTATAAAGCACAAGATGCCACTTTTCATATGTAGGTCAAAACCAGTAGGACCATCTTTTCAAAAGCTGTAGACCACTGAAACAATATTGTGGAGGTATATTTTATCAGATCTAGTATCTTGAAGTCAGAAAGAACAGTTGTTTAAATGCGCAGTGTTCATCCAGAAATTATTGTTTATGCAAATTCTTGATACAAAAAAATTGTTGATACGCAGTCATTTATTATGCCATAAGCTGCTGCATTGTATATAGAGTATATTCTTCTTCTGATTCCTGCTGATCATGCAGATTTCATAATGATTTCAATAGGTCACTTAAAATAATCTGCCAACTTCATCTGAAGACTAGAAAGATCAGTGATATAATGGTTTCTGCACATGGTTCTTATAGGTGAGATGCAAAGTTAAATTTAAAATTTGATGGGATCCAGAAGTCTAAAACTCCAATGCCTATGCTGTCCTGCTGACAAAGAATATTAAACAGATTTTTCATGTTTGTAATGTAAATGTTTGTAAGCGTGGGAATTTACACATTGATTTTACTTGAATCTCTTGCCTCAAATGAATACTTACGTTAATTTTTATCTTTGTTTACACTGCGATTTTTGCCTCTGCTGGTTCTATTCCTGAATTTAAAGTGAATTTATGTTTACCCTATACAGAAACACTTTTGTTTCAGGACTTGCCAACATTATTACATGTTCTACATAAGAGAAGTTATATAGATTGAAGCATTTTTGGATCCTTTTAGAGAACACAAAAATGGCATAAAATTTAGGGTGTTTAAGTTCTAACATGTATGCTTGCTATTTATGACAATTCAGTCATTAGACATTAATTCTCTTTCATAAGTTTCCCCATAATGGTCTTGGCTATGTGGAGACAAATGAGTGAAATGCATGTTTAAAGACAAGAAAAATTAAGAATATGCAGCAAATAAGATAGTAAGCTTCCTTGCAGGTAGACTAAAAGCACTGGTCACAAAGCACTTTGTTCTTTCATATTCTTTCCTGGAGTACTCCTGTGATTATCATCATGCTGCAGGTTATATGTACCAAATTTGCATGAATATGGTCCCCGTAAGACGAATGTTTGAAATAGCTCAAATTAAGTGACAAAACAGATTTAGTCTATGTAGTAGCAAGATATCAAGTGCTTCCTTTCATATGAAATGTGTGTCATCTTACAGCAGTAATTCTCTACCACTTCACTATGGCTACATAAAAATGATATCATTGTATATCACATTTATACATGTTTGATCTTGACCTTTCCATAGAACACTTACAGAAATTTAAGCCCTGAACTTCATGGCTTCTTTTGGATCCAAACTGAATTGTGTCATTTTAATTAACATTTGGAGTCTCTGATTTCCACATCTTGATGACAGATTAGCATACCTGCAGAGTGATAAAATGAGATTAAAAGGTAGACAAACTTCTGTTTTTATTAAGCCTGGATGTTACAGAAGAAGAAAGGAATTTGATCATGGAACGTTCCTACATTAAGGATCTTAATAACAAACTTCTGTGGTATTTCTTTTAAGTTATTCATTGTTTACCTCTGTATTTGGTTGTATTAAGAACTTATATAATTGACTTGTTATGAACCATTATAGTTTCATAGCTACAGAAAACTCCAGTGCAATTGAAACCAAAAAGGGCAAGTGTCATTGCATACATAAACATTTCTACTAAAGCCTTTTTTTTTTTTTTTTGTTGAAAACATCCTCATTTGCTTTTTTTTAAGCTCCAAAGGTATAAACAGGGCTTGAAGGATGGCATCCTTAAAATTGAGAGTTGATTCAGCTTTTAATGGGTAGTTATCTATTATAAATTAACATCTCCCCTAAGCTCAATAGAAACTACTAACAACTTCAGTCTTGGAAAAGATGTACAAAAGGAAAATTCTATAGTAGGTTGGTAGGTCTTTGTTTTTTAATGTCATTTTTTACTTTCTGATTAAAACTGTTTGTATTACACGCAATAGCATTTCAGATTAAATGTTTATGATTTTATAAACTAATTCAGCCAAACTAATTGCAGTGAACAAACTCAGCATACTTGAAGTAAACCTGTCTTTTGGAGCTGCGGTCATTTTGATGATTTGAGCAGATATCACACTGCCATATTTGAAAATACAGGGGAAGCGGTGTTTGAGCTTGAAAGAGAATTGGCAGATAGCTGTTATTATTTCTGGATATCCCCTCTAAGTAACAGCAGTAGCAGGTGCTAGTGACCTCCAGTGATCTTATTCCTAGAAGGGCCTACATTTGTTGAGAAGAGCTGAAATACAGTCTTAGTGCTTTTGTTGGCCAGAAGCAGCCAAATACTACTGTTTAATATTGTGATCTAGGTGTTTCTTGCCTCAAATTTAGAAAGAAGCAAACAAAAGCCTTCCTGTGGGGAGAAGTACAAGTAAACTTACAAAATAACCTGAAATCCAGATGAATATTAGATATTATGTGGAATAGGCACTGCATGTTGTGAAAATTTTCACTACTTTAAATTAATTTTTATTTTTGAATTAGGAACCAATTTTTAATTTTTTTTCTGTTCAAGGGAGAGCAACAGAGATTCTAGAGTCCGCTTTATAGGATGAAGTCCGTGACCCAAGAGGGGCCTAAGGCCTCAACTGGAAGGAGGCTACTGAGCCTTTTGTGTGTGTGTGTGATATTTTTAAGATCTGTTATCTCTACTGAATATGTGAGAATTATCTGTTTCCTAGTTAGCTTTTTCAAAGTAGTAATGTACACTCCATAAATGCATCCCTCTTTTTTTCCAGAGGGAATTGGAAGTCCCACTGCATAGCTGGGCCTGAGGGACTGTTTAAAGCTCTGCCTTCAGAGAACCATCAAGGAGGAAAGGCCATGTAATGTTCCGTGGGAGTACAGGGAGTAAGGGATAGCGTTGACTTGGTAACAGGTATTAGCCAGGAGCTACTTACTTTGGCACTATGTATTAATTCTAAACTGGATGTTCCTTTGTACGGATATATGTGTAGCTTTGGTGAGTACTTTTATAGTACAGTAAGTTGTTTGTCAGATTGAATGGCTGTTTTATTCCTGGTCCTGCCCTGGTAATATAGGCTAGAAGTGTTTTCAAAACATACTGCACAGACTGGTTGCGAAACTATCAGTCAGCAGTAACCATACCGATAGGATTTTGAAAGCAGGTTTTGGGTTTATTTTTGTTTTTCACCAATCCTACTAAACAAAGGTCTATGAAGTATAGGACTGGAGTCTGGTCAAGGGTAAGAGGTGGTAGGGAAGTGGAATTACCAGCTATGGAAATAACTCTTGTAGAGACTCATAACAAATTTTAAGATTGCTATGAATGAAGCATGAATAGAAATGTGTGTGTAAGCACCAGAAGAAACAGCAGAATAAGTGTTAAAAGAATGACCTGAACTGATAGCAAAGAAAGAACATCATTCCCAGTCAATCAAATGAAAGATTGTGTGGCTTCTATCAAACCCAACAGGCCTGCACTTCAGAAGGACCACAGCATCTTGTTAGTGGAAGACTATGCATTCTGACAATGGAAGAGTGGGAACAAGGTTGTAGTATATACTATTTCTTTTTCTGTTAGTCCAAAAGGAAGAAATCTTATAGCAAAAGACTTCCCATAACAACTGTTAACTCTTAAAGAATATAAAAATCTGTCATTATTGCTAATCAAGAAAAAAACCTAGAGAAAACACAAGGACTTGATAGCCAGCATCCCTCATTTTCCATGTTGCATACAACTGATCTTGGTCAGACCACTAAACGCATGTCTTGGTGCTTGTAAATACCTGGGTGTGAGGCTGTGTGTTGAAATCAAGAGTGAATGAAATCTACAAGGGAATGAGTTAGTAGGTAAAATCAAATTACCTGGAGATACTGTAAATGCTATTTCATCTTCCTTAAGGCTTTGCACTAAGTTTTGTTATACTAATTTCCTACACACCTAAAATTATGAGGGAAGCATTTAATTTTAAGCATGCACAGCTGAGAAAAACATACTGAAATTTCATCTCAAGAACAAATGGAAAGCTGAAAAATTGTTAATTTGAGGTACTTCCTTCAGCAGGCATGCTCTTACAGTAACGAAAAAAAACCCAAACTGTACCACCAACTCCGTGTTGTACACCAAAATCTGTGTGTTGTACACTGCAGCCAGGGAGGGCAAATACTATTCAGTTTTTAGAATGGACATTTTTTTCAAACTTTTGAGGTAAAATACATTAATAAATACAATTAATATTGCAAATCTTAGCCAAGCAAATCTTGTGATCATAGAACAGGATGCATGACCTCGTCTCTCACCCAACTTTTCTGTTATGGCAATGTATCTGATATTTCACTGAAGCATCTCGCAGGCTACAGCAAGTCACTGCAGGAATAAACTGACTTGCATATTCTGTGAATTAGTGAAGAACATATCTTACACTGATAAACATGAATACTGATGAAAATCAATTGACAAGGATGTAAAATAAAGTTCTGCTGGGCAGACTGTAGAAAAAGCTACATTGATGTAGCTGCCAGTCCAGGCCAGGCAAAATGCATTTGAAATACTGGTTTTTATTTTATTTGACTGCTTTCTTGATTGTCACTTCTGAGACTTCTCGCATAAGTATATGAAGGTATTTCTAAATCCCTCACAAAGTTTTGTTTTAAGATAAATTTCCTTTTACATGAGAATATTTTAAATTTAATGATTTAAGGTGGATTTTACTCCAGTAAATTTAGGAGGATTCTTTCTCTTCCCTCCTTGAGTGAGCCAGGAAATTACATGTCTTGAATATTTGCAATTAAACATTGAAATAATTTACACAGCAAAGCTTATTAAGCAGGTACACATTTGTGAATAACTTTTGTTGTCAAATTCTCCAATTACTTTGCTGACAGAAGAAAATAAACCTTTTGTTTTAACAACTGCTGTTAAAAAACTGAGGTTAAATATAGGGTGCTCATTGCATCTTTGTGCACAATTTATTTTGTTCTCAGTTTAAACAAGAGCATCTATCCAAAGTGACACCACCAGAAAAGAAATGCAATTTGATTATACTGTAATAACTGCTTAATGACTATGGAGTTGCTTATTGTGAAAATAATGGAGTCAAGCTTAACAGTTGAGGTTACAATTTTGTAACTGTTTCTTAGCCTCTTCTTAGCTAGAACTGTCATGTGTGCTCATCATTCAAGCAAAATGAGCCTGTTTGGATGGCTCCTTTGTGGGAGCTGAAGACGCAGTTCCCATTTCTCTTGTGGAAGTAGCTTACAGCTGAAGAAGCTGCCATTAGTCCTTCATCCTCTATTTATTTCCCAAGGGTTTAGATTTGTGGTTTTTTTCTTTCAGGTGTCTTTGAAGGTGATATCTTGGAGCCTCATTTTACAAAGACAGTTTACATCAGGGACAAATCAACTTGCTGTGGAGTTAGCATTTATGGTGTAAGAACAGCACATAACTTATGTAGCATTCTGATTTAGTGCCAAATAATTTATCTTTGTCTTTCTCAACAGTGACATCTTTGGTTGTTTGTATATTAACATTAGCAAGCCCCAAATTGCTAAACATGTGAGCACCCCTTTCAAGGAGTACTTCAAGGATGCTAAAGGAAACTGTTGGTGTTTAGTCCACATGTTAAAATGAAACTTGTACTATATGCTAATTAATATATGTAGGTTCCACCACCTTGTATTAGAAAAAAAAGTCATCACGTATTGTCACATTTCATGTGATTATCCTTCTAGCTCATGTGGTATCAGCCTGTTTCCTCTCTGGTGATGACTAGAAAATGGTAGTCCAATCTCTAGAATTATCATTGCCATTAGCTCATGTTATGAGAAATACACATACTGGATGACACCTTTTAGAAAGGAAAGCTGCAAGCAGATGTACTGAGTTTAATTCAATTTTTAGTTTCATCCCCCTGTGTGTGTTAGTTTGTATTCATGACTAAACTTGTGGGGAAAATTTTAATTAGGAAAAAAAAAAAGAAAATGGAAAATGTCAGACTAGATTCTTCTGGTGAATTGTAAAAAGTCTCATCTTGGATGCTTATAGAAGAATATCTTCAGTAGAAAGTTTATCAGCCATTTGTAGTTTGCTTATGCTCCTTATAGCCTTGATTTTGTGTTCTACGTAATGTATCTGTAGACATACTGATGTTTATACCTAAAATGTTAACACGTTAAACCACAACACCCTTTTTTTTTAATTTCACTTGACTTGATTTCCAGAGATGTGTTGATACCATTTTTTCAGGTTAAAGGACCTGAGGCATGACACCTTCATACCATACTGTCCTTGTTCAGCAGCAGGACAGACACTACCTCAGACGCCTCTGTACTGCTCTCTAGCGTATGGTCTGGGTCTTTCCCCCACCCTACTCTATATACAGTCCTCCCAAAATTCTGGTGAGTTTTGGATGCCTATAGTCTTCCCCCCCCCCTTGGTTTTTGATACAAAATGACAAATATTAAAGCAAAATTGTAATATTCCGTGTTTTGCTTCCTCCTTTGAGAGTCACCATACATTGAAAGGAGGTTTTAGTGACTTTATCTACGTTAATAAATAGAACTTCAAACCACTTATTTTCAGTTGTATGCTGATGCTTTCAGGAATCTAAAGCAGCTATTCAGAATTAGTCACCTGGAAGAGTTTTATATTTACCTGCTTAGCTTTGGGCTAATGTTTGCCTGTGCTTAGAAAGATCTGACATTTGGGTAGCTTATCTTTGTATTTCTTTGACTTGCGAATGGTGCCAACTGTACTACCATATGCTTTGCAGTGACGTTAAGCTGGGTTATGCAGAATGTTTGCATGAGAATCCTTATTATAAAAGGGGTTCAAAATCCAGCAGAAGAGTGTAACTTCTGATGGAGCTAGCTTTATGTGTGCCCGCAGTCTGTGTCAATCAATCAGGCTCCTGTGTATATTATCACACTCTGTCTAGAATGTCAATAGCTGTTCAAAAATGGAAATAAACCCAAATTAATCCTATTTTTTCTGTAGTGGACACCTCAGAACATACATTTCTGTGTTGTAGCTAAATTTTTTTTTTCTGGGTAACAAATTTGGGATTGCAAAAGAAAAATGCTGAAGTTCTGTATCAGCAAAAAAGTCTTTATGCTCTGTTCCTGATAAGCAATGTGAACAGAAAGCCAATAACTTTTATTCCATATATATATTTCAATGTTATGTGCAATTTTACAAAGTTTACACATATTTAAAGGAAAAGTCTTGTCCTCTTTTTAAAAAGGAATGCAGCATTAACTATGAGCTGCTACCAAAAATTTGCTATAGAGATACCCATTTTGCAGTTCCATTTCAGTAGTAGCCTTTTGCAGAAAAAACTCTATTGTAGCTGTAACATAAAACAAGTTCTTGAACCTCTGACTTCATGATACAAGTTTAATAATGGATGTGAACTATTCTCTCTTTTCTGTTTTGAAGAACATGGAAAGGAAACCAAAAATGTTGCTTTGGTTTTGAATGTATATTTGCAGGGAAGGCCTGCAACATCTTAGTACACAGATAATATAATGCTTGCAAAATTGAGACTGCAATTTGAGGTGCTTTACATGGATCATATCATAAGCTCTAAGTAGTTCAAAGCCTTTATAGTCTTTTGTCCAGTACTTCAATTGTACAGGTAGCTGCTCTGATAATTTTTATTCAGCCAATGTTGTATGTTGAAATGCATACATTTTAATATAAATATGCTCTTCTATATGTACTAGCAATTTTTATAAAAATATGGTTGTTCACGCTTCTGTGTTTTGATCTGCTTGCTCCTTAAATTAGAATACTATTTCACGTCTCCAGTACCTTTTATCTGTAGCATCTTTCAGCTGACTCTCGTTGTCATTCAGCAGCTTGCTGCTCTTCTGAAGAGAGGTAAAATAAGAGGAAATACAAAGTGGTTGTCTATGAACCATCTAGATCTGGCCAGGCTCACCCCCCTTCCCAGACTAGAAGGGTGAATGCAGTTCAGCAAGCTACATGCTTGACAGATTGCAGTTCTCTTTAAAATGGCCGGGTTTCCTTCCACAGACACTTCTGTTGAAAGGTACTTACTATGCAAGTCCTCCTACAGATAACCTATAAAGCAGGATAGGTAATATTTGCAAAATCCTGCCCTTGGAATGGACAAACTATTGATGGAACCATGGTGGCAAAGGCAGACTTAGCTTATGTGTGCTTTTGGCTACTTTGTAAAGTAGGTAAAAATGCCTATAGAAAATGGAGGACTATTACCTAACAAGTTTTAATTTCTAAGTCTTGAGCATAACAATACCTTTCTGCCTCCACCAAATCAAGGGCCCCAGTGTTGGGAATTGTATAAATATATAATAAGCAAGCAAGTTTAAATTTGTTTCTATTCCCCACGTGCATGAATCACTGCAACAAGAGTAAGAAATCAATATTAATAATGTCTATTATAGGAGTAGGCAGGGGTGAAGGGAAGGGAAAGGAATGATAAGTTTTGCATCAATTTACTACATGCTTAAAATAAAATGTCTTCCATTTTAATGGGGAGTTGGCATTTTCAGCGGTATCCAAAGGGGAGGCTGTGAACAAACTTTGGCAAACACAGATGCTCTGTCTGTGTCCCGAGAGCTCTGACTGGCTTGTGGCAATGGGATGTTACTTCTGGCACTATGTGGGCTTGATGATCTGCTGAGTCTCTGGCATACCAATCTGTGTAGCAAAGATCTGTGAAGACATCAAGGACTTGGCAGCATGTTATGTATCTTAGCAATACAACAAGCCTCAATTTGCCAACAGGTATGGCTACATGAGTTCATTCACTGAATGCAGAAACAAAAGCCAGCTTTTCAGTGAGCGAGAGGGGAAAGAGGACTTCTTGCCAGCTGCATTACTCATTAGTCCTCTTAACCTAGCTTAACCCTTTTGTGCACAGTGAAGCTGTGAGGGAGCAAGGAGTGTTTGAATGCTTTGCAGATGTTTTCTGCATTTGTTCATCAGCTGCTGCTGTAGAGCAGCTGGCCATGCTGCAAGAGTGAAACTTTAAGAATGTGTTTCCAGATCTGCTTGGGCTGTTTGCCCTCCAGTTTGTGAGGCTGCTGTTGAAGGTATGCAAAGATCACAGATACTGCACTGGAGAGCAGTAGGATATCTGCTTAAGACATTTGGGATAGTGTATGCATAGACTATCCATTTTTGACCATAAATTCTGTTTGCCCTGCAATTAGCTCAGTGCTTGCATTGCAGAATGATGTGAAATGTGACCAGGTTCTTCCATGAAACACATGTGCAGTCTCTCTGCTTTTATTTTTGTATACTGGTTACTGGTGCTTATACCATAACGAGATATTTTTGCACATTACCCTGTTAAATAATATTGGACTGAAGGAAGACAACAGGTTGATAGCACTTCATCTCCAAATGCAAGCTGAACGGATATTAAGTATGTAAAACAGTTAAAGAGCAGACTGCAGCCTCCAGGAGGGTGCCTTCATTCTTCTTGCACGGTTTTGGGACTTCCTGCCCTGGCTGCCAGTAGTGCTGTAACTCACTCCTGGCTATCTACCAGGGCTGAGGAGCAATCTTTAGGTAGACAGCATTACCTATGCTTTACTTAAGCCCACTGGAGTGGGGAAGCACCTTGCTGGGGAGCTGGTGTGAGCGGACAAGAAGGGCTCTGGGCTCTGTTTTAAAGGGCCATACCCTCTCTTAGGAAGATGGCGTGGGGGAGGGGTGAGGGTAAGATATGTACTTCAGGCATAGCACACTAGAGGTAAGGTATCTCAGCTTCTCCCATCTAATGATCTCCTGCTTAGCCCTTGATACATCTATGACTGATCTATAATGAGTTGCCTTCTGTGGAGAAGATTGTCCTCATTTAAAAGCTTCAGTTCAAAAGCTCCTCTGATGTACTGTGTATATTAATTGCCCAGACACATGTACATTACAATTTCACCTAATCTTTTCCAGGTATCCTGAAACTTCCTTCTGTGTAAACTTTGCAAATTCAAAGGAATGTCACAGAGAACACTTTACATGGAATGAAGTTAGGAAAGCTTATCTCTTAAAAATGTAAAACCTATAACAAAGACATGGCACTGTTCCTGTTTCACTGATTTTGTTTGTGGCACTGTTCCTGTTTCACTGATTTTGTTTGTTGTTCTTTCATCTTGCCACCACCAAATACAAACAGAAAACTCAACTGAAAAGACTCAGTTAAAAGAGCATGGGATTTCAAAGGACTGGTAGAAAAAAACACCCCCATGTATGCTAGCAAAGCACTGGAAGTGTGTCACATGATCTTAGAGAATCCCAACTGTTCATGAAAGCTTGCTTTCTGGATGTAGCTCCACAGCATTTGAAAATTATCTCCTTGGTGTGGCCACACTCCAATCCTGCTTGCCCTTCAGCTGAATATTTCGTCTCTTTCTGGCATAATAATTGTTGAACTGGAGGCTGGTTTCAAACAGAATTTATCATAAGTGGAGATTTCAAAGTGAACTACTTAAAGGTTCTGTTAAAATAAGAAACCAAACTTAATAAAAGTACTGAGCGTAAGGCTTCTTTGTTGGTGCAAATCGTTATGCAAAATTATTATTTTGTTTGCCCAGATGCCTGTTAAGTCAGCTTGTACATACCGGAGTAGAAGTATCGATGTCAACACCGCGTATAATGTTTGGTAGCTAGGGGGCATAAAAGGGATTGCAAGGTGCAGATTTGAGGGTTGACACAGCGGCTCTTATGGGGAAGAGAAAGTGATTCGTGTAACACGCCTTTGTAACATATTAAGGTGGAGAAAACATAAATCGTGCATATCTGTAAGAAATCATGCCTGAAGAATAGCCTGAGTTTTATTGCTTGTAAAATTAAAAAGTTGTATGTATTAGGTTGATTGGGTAGAGGTAAGAAATCACTCCTTGAATTGGCCCAAACTAACTGGTGATGTTTAGGAAACACTTATAAAATAGTGCTCTGTGCCACTGCAAGCAGAGTGAGCCTGAGGGAAAACTATATCCAGAATTTAGGATAATTTAGCTTTGCAAAGGGACACAAACTTAATATGTGGGAGGTCTGAAAAGAAAAAAAATCTCCAACCTTTAGTACCTCAGGGGTAGAGGTAATACTTTATAAGCATAAACGTGGTTACAGTTACTGCTAACTGTATGCTGATGTTCCTTGGGAAAGGCAATATGCACTCGAAGAAGGGGCAGTTTAGATCCATGTGTCTTAAACTGCAAATCAGTAGTTCTCTGAGATAGTGGATTGGAAACCAGGTATAACTTTTAAATGGCAAAAATGATCTTCTATTAAAAAACATACCTGTTTTTGAAGTTATATGCAGGAAGCAGTTAGGTTCCCTAATACTCCCAGTCAAAGCTGGGAAGATAAGTAATTAAAGGAAAAAAAAGTTGGCGCATGAAGTAACAAGTAGCCTGTACATTGGAATATATATTTTTTAAGAAAAAACAAACACAGTAACACTGCATATTGCTTCTTAAATTATTTGTTACGTGTTTTAATAAGTAGCCTGCTATTTAATAAATAGCCTGATTTTCCAAAACAGCTGAATATTTTAAATATTTCAAAAATACTCTTTTGATGAGCAGAACCTGCTGCATACTTGGTAACATAAAACATCTGAGGGTCTACAGAAAAACCTTAATTTTAAAATCCCATTAAAGACAGCAAAAAAAATCTTGGGTACAGCTTTGGTTATTATTGGCTAGAAATACTACCAAATCCATGTATCAGCATTTACATACACCCAGCCTTCTTCAAGGTTTCATCAATGCTTTAGAAGGGGAATAGCACTGTGTGTTAAGCCTGACTTTTTCTGGGCTTTTTTTTATTTTATTTTTTAATCTACCGATGAGTTCATTTCCTGAACTGATTTTCCTCAGTACTCAGCAATAGAAATATGTGGTTTACCTCAAGTTACTTTTGAAGAATTACTGCTGCACAGTTAATCCTCCTGAATAACATTTTTAAGATTTTTTCAAATCATGAAAGGGGATTTGTCCCAGAAGTAGGTGAAGCAGGCAGCCTGGTAAAACTCAGCCTTCACTCCCCAGCTATCCAAACAGCTAAAGCAAGCTTGATTCTATATAAAAAGCATTGACTGATGTTCAAGGAGGGCCCATTTGAGGCGATGCGTGAACTGGGACCCCCTTATGGTCCAGTCAGCAGACTTTGCTAGGTGATCTATTGGGAAGTTTTCCCCCACCTGACCTAATTCTCAGTGTTTGTGCCAAAATATCTTTCCTGGAAATCATTCTTAAAGACATTGCATAGTTTATTTTAAAAAATCTTCTACGTTGACTCTAAAATGAAAAAATATGTAAATGAATGAGATTTCATTTAAAAAAATTTCAATAATTAGATATACTTTTGACAGATTATTTAAATGTACTTTTAATTTCATTTTCTGCTGATAATAATACTTCCATTATAACAAATGTTAATTCCTAAGTTATTTCTAGTCCTGACTCTATATCCAAATGTAATTTCTTTTTTTCTGTTTTATTGATAAGGAAAATATTTTAAACTTCCAGAAAAATACAAGTTTTTAATATATAGTACCTCTCAAAATTTAATGTTACAAAAGTTTGAGAAGGAAAAATTGTGGCCACCTTTGTAACTCACTTATAAAAGAAAACACTGATAGTGATAGAATTAAAAAGATCTCTTTTTAAATAAGTAAACACACATATTGTTTATGTCATCATAGAAGGACATGGATTTTTGGCTTATTTAAATGCTACCCTTGTTTACCATAAAGCATTTGTGCAAACAATTTACATTTTCTGTTAGTAGTAAACCAAAGAATCATAGGGGTTTTTTTGAAAACAAAGTCTCAATATCATGGCTTTAAGAACCTCTCAGGTACTGATTAATTTAACATCAGAACCCAGTACAAGGGTTTGTTTCTTCAATTTAACTGCTTTCTTTATGAGAATTTATAAATGCTGGCTAATCATGAACACTGCTGAATGCTTCTACTGCTTAGTAAACGCATCTTGAAAAAATGCAGCATTTTTCACTTGGCTTAAACTAATCATTGTGTTTCATTAAAAGGAGGTTGTTCTTCCCATTTTAAAGCTTCGTGGTTGCTGGTTCTCAACCTGCTGTTCACTGAGAATAGAAAGATTTATTGTATGGTGAGAAGAGCAGGATGGTTATAGTTTTGCATGGGTTTGTTGTAAAAATACAACTTATTTTTTAATAATTGTTGTATGATTTCAGGGGATGGCAGTTGCCTTGGTGTCCGTTAAAAACTTGATCAGAGTTTAAGAACCGAACCTTTAGTACATGAGAAAAAATAGGGGCTTTCCTTCCCAGCTTAGCTACACTTTATTTCATTCTATTATTTGCAAAATACTAGTTCTTGCTTCAATCTTAAAATATACTTTTATTTAAATGGAAATGCAGCAGTAGCTGGATTGCTTTATGTAATACTCCTTTCACAGGTGGGGGCTGCAGAAATGTATTCTTTAAAAGCTCAACTAGAATGGGATAATTCGATGACTATACTTTTAAAAAGCACTGTGGTTTTAAAAACAAACCAACTAACAAAAAACCCCACCTTCAGCATATCTGTATGAGATATGTGGTGGGTGGAAGGGTTTGGGCCCCACAAATCTCCTGTTGTATTGCTACATTTTATTATTAAGCTCCTTATAGTTATTAGATCATAACATAAGGACTTTGGCATTGTTCATATTAAAAAAATACTTAAACTAAGCTAAGAACTAATATAAATAGTTGTCCTTCACAGACTGTGTTCTTCACAGATTCTTAGAATTGCAAATGAAATAAGAAAAAAAAAGTGTATTGTACAGGATTTAGTGATTATTTTGTTACTTTATGGAAACCACCTTCTCTAAGCTTAATCTGAAAGAAAATTATTTATAAGCTTCTTCTATCATTACTCTTTGACTTCTTGTTTCTTACCTAAAATGGATTTGGTGGCCAGGTGGTAGCAGCAGCATCTGCTGACATCTTGGACATCAGTTTACATAGAGAAGGATGTACTGGTAATGCTGGAAGCTGTGTTTTAAGAACTAATAGCAGGTGCTCTGCTTTTTCAGAACACTAGAGTGTTCTGGAGTCTGGTCAGTTGTCCCAACATTTTGCCTTGTTTGCTTGGAAAGAAAGGCTGCTAAATGCCTGTGGTTCCAGTTTCTTTAGTAATGTGACCATGGAAGTTTTTATGCTGTGTTTGAACTACATTTGTTTCTGGCATTCCTCACAGATTTTCTGTAGTAAATATTAGCAGATAATGGCATGAAATAAAATTAAGAAAAGATTAAAAAAAAAAGGAGAGCATAGGGGCAGAAATAGGGAGCGTTCACACTGAAAATTATATTACAAGAGTTGCAACAATTTTTAGGTGTAGTTTGTTTGGTTTTTTCCAACCAAAACTGACACCTTTCTCTAGCCCTGTATTGGATTTATAATTTCTTATGAAAGAAGGAGTGTAATTTTCTTTAATAGCTTTCAAAGCATTCACTTATTTGTGAAAAGCTTCAATTCTGACTGAGAATATGTGCACTATCCAGAAATAAGTACTTGGGTTTTTACTTTCTGACAGAAAAGTAATGGAGAATCATTAGCCATTTCTACACTCTAGGTTTGTATGTTCTCTCAACATGAGAATGAAGGTGAACTAAAACTGCAGATACATAGATGCATCAGAGAAGGCATGAGATTCTCAGACTCACTGGCAATTAAGAAGAGTAATTCCCATGAGCTATAGCCTCAAGTGTATGAATCATATGGACAATGCATGAATTAAACAAGCGGATGAGTTGAGTTTTAGAAATGTTTGGTTCCCCTCATCTCCACCCTACCATTATCCTAGTTCACGTATCCTTTTAAGGTGCTTTTACATTTAATTGCTCAGCAATTTAAGTTGAACCTATTTCAGGGCTGATCATTATATACTTATCCTGATATTACAATGGATTCAATAAACATGCAAAAGAAGTAGGTAATTCTTTAACTCTGTGAACAAATACTTCAGCCATTTGACTTGTTTGGGCTTGGGATGCCTGTATGTATCCCCCCTAAAAGTAAACAAATTTTCATTGAAATCAGATGTAGCAACTGATTTGGAAAGTAATAGTTATTAAAATGGTTCTTGGGCTTTTTGGTCTTTGGGGAATTCCTGTTGGCATCTAAATGAAAGATGCATACTCTACAAGATTCCTACATTCTTCTAGCGCTCTGGAATATCAGTCATGTGGTTTGACTGACTTTCAGGCTTAAATGCAGATGATGAGGATTTTTATTTGTGTAATTGTAACAAATATGTATTTCTATCAGTTTATGTTATGACGCTGCTGTAAAACATTTGGAAAACCAAACTTGTCTGAACGCATACTGTCAGTATGATGCAGATACTAATCTTCAGTGCATTCTGCTTGAGGCTGTAGCTTGTAAGTACTGTTCATTTTAATAGATATTGGGTTTGAAAAGCCTGTGATTTCTTTGAAACTTCAGTTTAGGTATGCTACTAATTCTGACCTTGGGTTGCGTGGAAGAATCTTATTAATTAACTTATTGTGAGATACCTGAACAACATCCCTTTATATACACAGCCTATATGGCTGTTTCTGATACTTGTTCTTCTGCATCTCTACTGCTTATGTATAAGTGAATTAATAATGTTTGTAAATAGAAACACTAGAGAACCCAAAGACAGAATTATGTATATTCTTTTTTCTTTCAAATAAGAAAGCTTTCATGCAAAGAAAGCATTACGAAAATTTTAATTTCCTCTGATTTAGATCATATTTTCTGTAAAAGTTTATTCAAGTTTGTTTGTTTGTTTGTTTTTTGGTGCTGGGGGAAGTTCTATTGCTCTTAAATAAATACTAACTTACATTATTCCTTTAAGAGACAGAGAAAACTTTGGAACTACACAGTAAGTCTCACTTTCAAAAATGTCTAAATGCTCTTTAGGTCCTTTTGAGAATGAAATTTTGACATTAAATTATTTCAGAACATGCAAATACTTCACACATTATCTTTACAGAAAAAAAACTTCTCTCTAAATCTATGCCACAGAAACACTTCCACTTTTTAAAAGAACACAGGTATTTAGGAGCAGTGGAGAGGATGAAGGAGATCAGGAAAGAGCATGCTTTGGGTCAGTAGTGACAGAAACCATGGAGAGACTGTATGGATGGAAAAATCAAAACCTTTAAATGTTCTCCTAATCAAAGATAAACTCAGCATAGGTCATCATTTGAACAATTAAGGTATGTAGATACTAAAAAGAAATGTTTGAATTGGGAAAATATGGACTGTCTGACCTCACTGTTCTACCGTTCTGCATTTTTCACTAGTCTTGTTTCTTAGATTATAGCCCTTGTCTTGCAAGTGCTCTCTACATCCAAACACTGTGTGACCTTTACTGCTGAATGCCAAATTTACATATGCTATATTGGGAACACATTTGTGTGTACAGAGTACAAGATACTGAAGTTGTTAAATGGCCCAGTTTACCAGAGCTTGTGTCTAGTAAGTGTCAAAAGCAGCAAGTAGAATTTATTTTTTCCTCTTAATACATGGCTAGTATTATATTATACTATTATTCTGGGGAGGAAAAAAAAAGAAATATAATGGCTTCTTCATACAAACAGTCCAGGAGGGTCTGCCATAATCTCTCTGAATGGGCCTTACTGTATTGTAATATGAGAAAATCTTGCTTTTTAGAAGCTACTACCAGTAGTGAACTCTGACATTACTTAGAATACTTTGATCACCTTAAGGAATCTTTTAAATCTCTATTATTTTTTGCTGATTATAATTTCTGATGCATTTATCTAATGTTTCAGAAATTACTGTAGCCATTTGGTCTGAGTAGCAACCAATTTATGACGGCTATATCTTACCAGTCAAAGTGTCACTCCCACAAAGCATCTGAATTCTGCATGTAAAGAGAATGAACTTTCAGTGAAAGAAACTTTCTTTTCCTTCCTTACTTAACTAGAAATGAGAACAGTTGGAAAACAAACTGAATTCTGATAAATGTTCATCAGAATTTGAAACTTGCAGCTGATCTGTTTGTAGGCAGAAAATAAGACATGTTACTTGGAGCAGATCAGCTGCAAATTAGCAAATGTACAGTTGTCATAAGTTTCCTGAATGTGATAGGGTTACATTATATTTGAGTTAAATAACAACAATATTAGTGTAGTAATCATTTATGCAACTGAGACACCTGAAAAATTCAATCTTTTAGTTCACTTACTACACAATAACAAATAATTCCAGGTCTTTTTTTTGTGCTGCATGTCTTTGTCATCTGTGTAGACATCAGAGAATAACAAGAATGTAGTATTGATGCTAGTAATGATTTGTTTGATGGATAAATGTTGTGGAATATCAGCTACTGAACTACTCAACCTTACTTTATCACACCTTACTTGAGTTTTTGGTTGTCTGGGTTTCAAATTCTCCTGAAAGCAGTGTCATGGGTTTGGGTCTGGTTGACAGCAGTGCTCAGAGGGAAGTAGGTGACAGCTCCCCATTACTTTTTTGTTTGCTTGCTTTTTTTTGTGTTTATGTTGTAATTTTATACTTTTGCTGAATTCGTATTCTTTCAGGCCTGTCCTTTTCCACAATAGCAAAACAAATTTAAAAGTCTGGACTAAGACTGGGTTTTGGACTAACCTCTTTCATCTGGAGATTCAATTGCAAATGAAACTAAACGTGGGCTTATTGCTGTCCACTCGACCACGTTTTTCAAGTTAGAACTGTAATTAGCCAATTCAGCTGATGTTCTAGATGGGATGAGGTGTGGTCTAAAAGCCCTCAGGTAATCTTACCTGTTCTTGATCTTTTCTTGCATGTGAAATTTGACAGGTTAAATTTGGGCTGGCAAACCTTAAGACAGCAAATGAAGCCAAGCTCTGTAATGCTACCAAGGAGTAAAGTACCGGCAGAAAAGTACATCACGGTAGGGCTCAGTGAACTTGCTGATACAGAACTTGGATTTACTGTAACTTTTATGGCCTTACAATATATTGAAATTCAGTCTCCAGTGAATATGCAGGAAGGCAAACTTAAATCATCATAACTTCCCTTTCATTCCAGATGGTTTCTATAGGCTTCTGAGATTTACCTTCAACATAGAGTGTATTTGTAGTTTTAAAATTTATCATAACAATTCTTTTTGCTACTAGCTTTGGAAAAGCACTGTAATTTCTTTAATGTAATTGGAATGTAGGGAAGTGTAGTATATCGGTTCTATAAAACCTAAGCTCCTATCCATAGCTCCATTAGTCTTACTAAAGGATAAAAAAAAGGTAGGTCCAGAAAAGGTATTGACTCTGGATATGGAAATCACCTAGGTCTGATCTACACTGTCTCCCATACTGAAGAACAAAGTCTTGTGTAAACAGATGGCTGGTTTATGCTATCATTGTTGAAACTGGCACGCTGGAGTCTAATTTCTAACTGTTTTCTCCCTTCTTTCCCTCTTTTATTTCTGTTGTGAGAATTGGTATTTCAGAACCATTCATTGTGGAAATTGACCAGTTTTGCTTTTGTAAAATACCCAGTGCCAGGTCAGATACCTCAAAATCTTGGGCTAAACTAATCTGCATGAGATGAAATGAAATACAAAATTGCTTTGACTTTTCTTTATATTGTCATGTTTTAATTAACCTTTTAAAAACTAATACTAATCTTTGCAAAGTACTACTCTTTGCAGACAGTAGCATGATAAAGGTATAAATTGTATTAGCTTGTAATATTTTGAGGGCGGTTGCTTGAGATTGAAGCCCTGCTGGGTAAAATAAAGATTCTCCAGAAGTTTTAACTAATCACAGAGCCTGCTTCTGGGTGTATAGGTAGTTTTAGTGGTCCTCAAATTTATTTGAGAGAGTCAAGATTAAATAAAAGTAATAAAAAAAGAAATAGTGAGGCTATCATTAATGATTTATTATTTTTCCTTAAATTTGTTGTTCACATATTAATGACCATTTTTAAGATTTAAAAACCCCACATATATTGGAACCAATAATCTAAAGTTTTTTACAAAAAAGTAACAATAGTTACATTATCGCTTTCTGATTATCCAGGAAAGAAGCCTTAAGTTTTTTTGTTCTGTGGGGTTTTCTTGTTTGTGTTGTGGGTGTTGATTTTCTTTTTGACAGAGAGTACTCTTCTGAATGTGGAATTTGTTTATGAAAATTTCTGAAAAAGTATGGTGAAATTAAACTATATAGAGATTTTTATACCCCTATTTATGCATTATATTGTAAACTTGCAACATTTGCTATTTTAAAAACCAACATTAAGCAGTATCTAGAAATACCTCAGACTGGAATTTAGGAACTTCTGGAAAGGCAAACGTGATGCTATTTTTTCTGACACATAGTAAACTTCAATAGTAGTTTCTGGTTTTTATCTCCAGTTTGCGAACAAACGCACACAGTGTGAAATGCACTCTGGCTTCAGTATTATCAAATAGATTATCAAACCATGCATTTCATGACGTGTCCTTTTAAGCGTAGGGCTCCTCAGTTACAGTTTAATAGCGCAATCAAATGAGCTGCAAGTTACATTGGAATTTTTTCTCTACCTACTCTTGTGGTCAGAATCTTAGGGTAGAGACACTCTCAGTACATGCGATAAGAGGAGAGAATGAGGGGAGACGGATCGCTACATTACTTCCTTCATGTTATTTTTGGATATGACTAGCATTCCTCCCCTTACACACACCCTCTTTTTTCCCCAGCCCCCATCTCTTACATGCATTACAAGCTCATACAAACACTCTCACGTACTCTGAAGCAAAAGCAAGAGCAACAGCTGGACTGAAGCCAGAGGACTTAAACTCCGCTTCCTCGTTGCCAGCAGGCTTTGTTCTTTGGAATCAGTCAGAACTAGGGAGAACGTCTTCATTGCCGATCGTGAGTGGTTGGAATTTGGCAACTCAGCTGTCTATTAATTTTTTCTGTGCTCTTCTGCAAACTAGGCTGAATTTAGAGCAGCAAAGCTAAGAGCTGGGGACAGTCAAGAAATAAAGGATCCAGAGACCCTCAGCTATCATCTGCTTTGTGGGGGGTGGGGGTCCATCTGTTCCACAACGGTAAGTGCCAGCATTAAATGTGTATAAAGATGCAAGAAAATAAGGTGCTTTAGCTGTTTTACTACAATAGGGGAGGGGAAGAAAGTATGTGAGTGAATCATACAGTGTCTGCTTAGTTAGAGTGGTCTCAGAACAGTGCCTAGCAGTAAAACGTTCCTCATTTCTCCCTTTCCAAAAAGCACTGTAAGAATGTATATATTTTAGCAAAATTACTAAGTACCTGTACAATTCTGGAAAGCTTTCCAAATGGGTTTTCTGCAAATCTGTTTTGTTTTGAAATGTGTGTAGTATAGAGTAACTTTAACTAGCAGAGTAACCCATTTGTTTTAAGTGCAAGAGCTGAACCTGGGAAGTAAAGATCTTCTATAACAAAAGATACAAATAGAACTAAAATTCAGGAGGATGGGGGAGTGAAAAGGGATGAGATACTTCCTAAGACTGTTTAGGTTATAGGAACGCAAAATAAACTCGTTTTAAGTGATTGGCATCCATTCAGAGGACACACAGCCCTCCTCCCCTCCCCAGCATTAGAAGCCAAGTGAATCTGTTTTTAAAAACAGAAAGTTTTGAGGGTCTACTGTTCTAGGGCATGCAAGTGAAAGCTAACGTACAATGTAAAAGAGTGTATGCTTGGATTAATGACTCTCAGAGAGAGGACAGGAATTGCAAAAAGAAACTTGGTTTTCTTCCAATAAGAAAAATTTTTTAGCTGTTCTTGCTTTATAAAAGCGTTAACACTGGTGCCTTTTAAGTTTACTAACAGAATGGATTGCTTTGTTACAAGCACCTTTTTTTTTTTTCATTTCTGTGTCTTGCCTTTAGGAAAAGTTTTATAATGATCAGCACAGCAGCAGGTTAATCCAAATTCCTTGCTTTCAGAAATGCCATCTAGCTGTCAGAGGAAATACACTGTGGGGACGCATTTGTTTTAAAGCTACTGATAAGCACTGCTATCAGCATGCTATTATGTCTTGCTATGTGGGTTATCTTAATGAAGCGATAAATAAGAAACCCTTGAAATCCAAAAGTTCAACTGTGTAATAAATTTGACAAAGGGGGAAAGACCAGGTGATTGAATGTACTTTAAAAGAAAAAGATAGTGGGACAATAAACCCGAAAAGAGGAAAGCTTTTCTTTCCCTTCCCATAACTCTGGCTATTCAAGTAGTATTCTCAGCTTCTTCAAGTAGTTATTCCAATATTTTGTGTTGACAAGGTGAGCAGTCCTTCCTCCTACCCCCTTATTAACTGCTGGTTATCAGGGATTTGTGAAGGTGAATCTAGTCACATGAAAAATATGCTGAATGAGCAAATGGGTGATTGTGCAAAGTATAGCAGGCACAGTCAATTAACTGTTTGTTTGAGGTCTGTAAGTTTGTTTTTTCTAATTCAGAAAGTCATAACCAAAGCTCTCCCATTCTGACTTTCACCCTTCATTTGGAAAAACACCCTGCTTGGTGTGGTAATTGGTAAAAACGATCCGCTAAATTCCATTACTATGGAATGACTGCAAAACAGTGCTCAGCAGGATAGTGTGCAGTATGTTAGGATGTTGGGGGTGTTTAGTACACATTTTGTTTACCATGTACTGAGGCACTTCTTTCTACAGCAGTTACTAGCTCTATTTATGGCAAGTTATTCACTGAACTGGAATCACACGCTAGAACTAGCAAAGATTCTTTTTCAGAGCTAAAAATGGAATAGTGTTTTCCTGAGTTGGGCTCCCCCCTGCTGATGGCACCATGTCAGGTTGCCTCAGCAGCTGCTTTCAGTTTCACAATTTACACGGGTGCTATAATGACATTTTTTCTCATTGATGTGGTGGAAAAATCTGACATCTTTATGCTGTTTTTCCTGCTTTGATATGTTAAAGCATATTTTCTACTGTCTGTGAGGTTTGGCAATGAGTGTTGAGTTCAGAGATGGGCCTGTACCAAAACCCCTGGATTCCAATATCCATGAAGTATGAGGAGGTTAATAACTGGATCCAAACGTCTTGGCTCTGGCCTGTTCCTGTTTTAAATGCACATCACTTTGGCCACATGTTTAAATTGTTTTTTGAGGTGATTAAGACTGAAAGAAATCTTTCAGGCTGCAGACAGACTTTTAAAGAGGAAGTGGCATTTAAGAATCACAGTTAGTTAAGCAAGCTTGCTCATTTGCTGTTTAAACTTGACTTTTAGGAGCCTCAAAGGAATTACATTCCCCTTCCTCTATTATAACTTTAGATGTAAGTAATATTTTGGAACTCCTTCTGAGATGTGCTGAGAAAGCTAAGGTGCTTTGTGCCTGTTGTTCCTACTTGCTTGAGTAGAGCAGTGGAGAAGGCTAGCAGCATTCATTCAGGTAATGCAGGTACCTCCAAGGGTTTTTTTGATCCTAAGTGATCTGTCTATAAGCTTTTAACAAAGTGCCACATACATACTTATCTGTACAAAAAAATTGTGGTAGCCCATGGTAAGAAATACTATAGTGCAGTGTAAGGTGATGCACAGATTGTTACTGAAATCATGGTTGTTCTACTTTAACTGATAAACTTCTCTGAGCCTGGCTGGCTTAATGGATTCAATGGCTCTCTGTGAATACAATTACACATGCATCTGCCAGCTGCTTGTGGTATCTCTGCTTCAGCAAGAAAAGCTGTTCTTTGGCTGTGTTGGCTCACTGTGGTTTGTGGCAGACAACATTGATTTATTAGGCAGTAGTGCATTTTTTCCTTTTTTTGCTTGAATGATTGAACTGTGATGTCACTTTTTGTCTTGGCTTTAACCTTTTAAAGAACTTTTTTTTTTTTTGCTGCAGACTGGTCTCTTAACACTAAGGAAGTGGGAAATGTCCCAATGTTCATTGCAGAGCAACTCTGTCTACCCCAGCACATTCCAGGGCCACCGAATCATTTGTGGTGAGAGTGATTCAGATCTGGTTAAGATGATTTAAAAGAGAGGTTATGGGCATACTGCATTTGTGCATTTAAGAAAATACAGTGAGTTTTTTACTGCCTGATTGAGACCACATGGCTCCAACTTAAACTTTTTTTAATGTGGAAATTGTTGGCTGGATGTACTCAAATGATTTTTTTTTTTTTTTAATTGCCTAGAGGCTGAGTTGGGATCATAGCATTTAATGGTAAGGTCAGGGTTAAAACAAATAGTTTTTAATGTTCCTTTGAATAAAAGTAGAAGTGGCTTCTTTGAATATTTTGCATAGCGTACAAACATGCCCTCTTAAATGAGAGCAAATGTATTTCAGGAATGATTTTGGACATTACAGGATAATTGGTGACCTGATTTGAGAGAGAGAGTGAGGAGGACAGAGATAAAGGAAGATCTCCCTGTCATAAATCACAGTAAATATGATCCATTCCAAATACTTTATGGAAAGTATGAAAAATAAAAAGGAAGGACAATGACCTTTTTGATTGTATAAAGTTTAATTGCTTGCTCTCAAAGTCAGCATTTTGGACTGATCTTAAGAGTAGTGAAAAGTTTATATTATTAAACACTTTATTAAACAGTTGTAATTATCTAGAACAAAGTATATCCCTAATCTGAAGGATGAGATTGTAATAATCTATATTGTAGGCACTTTGTACTATTATATTCTTTTCATGCATATTGTTTATTCTGAAATAGTTACTCTTAACCAAATTTTGTTCCTCCCTCAGTACTCTCATAGTCCTTTCTTCTCAATTATATCCTTTGTCCCATAAACTGATGCATAGCGCTTGATATAAGACTTTCATCCAAATCTCCTTCAGATATGAGTACCAGATGGTGAATGTTTTTTATACAGATAATTTCTAAATGAGGAAAAAAAAGTCTATGAAATTTAAAATTTAGAAAACAGATCAAAAGTTATAGCATTGAAAAACACTGTTTATTCTTGCCTCTGGTTGGAAGATGAAGCAAAGATGAAGAACAATTCCTACAGTAGTTCTGCATACGTGGTAATTTGTCTAGAAATAATATATAACTATTATTCTACAACAGCAAATCCAGTAAACAATGATAAGCTTTTCTTCTGTCTTTAGGTATTGGGGTCATAAATTTAGCTGGCTGAAACTGGGGAAAAAAAAAAAAAAAGAGAATAATCAGTCAAATAGCTGTGTACATCCTTTTGAACTAGTTTCTTGCTTAATGTTACTTCTCTCTCTAATTTCCAGGACACACATGGACTTTGTTCTTAACTTAAAAAAAAGGATAAAACCAAAAAAAATCTGCAACCTTTAACCAGGGTTCACAAATCACTGTTAGTTAATTTCTGTCTCACATAAACTACAATGTAAATGTTTTAAAGTTATTTGCAGTTTTTTCTAACTTTGAAGTGCACAGTGCAGATGGGAAAGCTATTAGTATTTCTGAATAACTGCTGTGAGAATTGATCAGAGGTCAAAATGTATACTACAGCACCTTGACATTCCTGCCTCTGATATGTTATTGTGTTGCGTCAATGTGCAGTTTTATTCTGTTAACGCATATGAAATATGTAGAACCAACCTGAACTGGTTTTATGCTAGACAACCTTAATTGTAGTATGGATAAAACAGTACAGTTTTTCTACCAAAAAAAAAAAAAAAAGCAAGCATGGTCTTTATGGTGCCCAGTCTTAAAAAGCGCATCTTGTGTCTGAAATCTTTGACAAATTCCAGAGCCCCTCAGTGCTTTACAGATCAAGTGAAGCAGTGGTGGTAAGATTCTGCTGCGTAGTGTAGGTGGGAGTATCCCTGTGTCTTCATATAAAGACCAGAATATTCTGTTCTTTGACACATCTCTGGGCAAGCTTTGATAGGGCTGCTGAGGGTATGTAGGTATTAATCTGTAACTAGATGGACATTTGTCATTCTTCCCAAACTTAATGACTACTTACATGGCTTTTCTGACTGTAAAGCTGGTGCAATCTGCATTGCATTGCTCATATATAAAATAGATCCCCTCTCTTTAGTCAGTTTTTCATACAGTGGAGAGATGCAAAATGAAAAAAGGCTGGAAATAAGGATCAGGGAATTCCAGGATTTACATGGGCCACAGCAAGCATATATAAATTCTAGTCATTGCAAAAAGGAGTAGACCTTAAAGCAGTCTTGAGCATTGACCCTCAACCTCTTAGATTCTTATGGAATTTTTTATTTTCCAGTAAAACCTGCTTGTGGTACCATTTCATATTTCAGTTTTCATAATGGTTGTGAAAAATACACATGGTATGCTTTGAGGCATGGCTGGCTAGGCCAATGTATGTTGGTAGGTGGGAAGAATCTTGGAAGTGATGAATGTTTGGAGCAAGTGGGCACTGGCTGCAGCTACGCAGATAGTGACCAAAGCACATAGCAAGGGTACATGCATGCTTTTGTATCATACCATATTGATGGCTGGCAACCACAAATATAAACTTGTCTGATAAGGCTGAAAACAAAGTCTCAAGTGAGAGCCATGCTGTGTCTTGCAGCTAGTGAGAGCATGTAAAGGTGCTTTAACTGATAGCTGAACAGATAGCATCAGTTAATCGTTGTTAATTAGACCAACATGATGCCTAGTCCTCAGGTCTGGCTTAGGTGGTAAGTGTAGTCCTCCTCTAAAGAGAGTCCTTGTGAGTTTTGAAATGCACGGTAATGCAGCAGTTAACCCTAATGACAGGTATCTATTTGGATAAACCAGGTAAGTCCGATTTTGCCTATGCTTTGAAATTTCTGTAAAGGGATGCTGTGTATAAGGATGCTGAGGAAATGGTGGCATAAGTTTTGCTGCCTTGGGAGAACTGAGGCTCCAAAGACAAGCAGTTTTCCTTCCCCACCCTTTCCTTCCTCTTATCTGCTATTTCAGCTAGACCCTTTCACATAGCACACTCTAAATCTGTCCTTGCAAACCACAGATGTTATCTGGGAGTCCAAAGTCTTGAATCTTATTTTAGCTCTTTTAATGGGGAGCTTTTTGCTATGTCTGTTATTGTACTTACCTCTGAGGTAGGATATAAAGAAATAGCATGCCAAATAAAAGTACAGTTACTTGTAAAGTTGACAGCTGTTACGTAGAGATCAAGCCTCATTTTTCCACCAGCAACTGTGAAAAAGTCTTTGATAATATTACATTATGAATCAGAGCAGGTATATTCAGTATTGCTGGTGTATTGTTTTGCTAGTTAATGCTGGACATTAATTCAGGAAGCTTCCAGTTTTAGTCCAGACCAGTAGGCTTAGACACTATTTAACATGTTACAAATGTGGGTTTGCAAAGTGTCTGAAGCTCTCTGGCTCTTCTGGATATTAAACTATTATTGAAAGAAAGTTAATTTTTTGATTGATTGCTGTATTTCAATGATTATACAGATGACCTCAGATCTAGCTTTAATAATTTCCTTTCCTGAATTTCTCTTAAAGAGTTTTCTCAGAATTTTCCAGTTGTCCTTACATAAAGTAGTCAATGTTGCTGAGTCTGAATTACAAATTAAAGAATGCATGCAAGATAGCAAGAATTAGCTGTATAGATGAAAGAGACTTCAGCATATTTGGCAAAGACTGCAACCATAAGTTAAGAACAAAATTTGACAAAAAATTTAGCCATTTAAAAATAGTGCAAATTAGCTGCATTATTGCTGGGACTTGATTATTTAACTCCTATCAGCTTCTGGGATGTCAAGTAAATGTGAAAAATAAAAAGTTCAAAATAAATAAAACTTAAGAAAATACTATATAGAAACATAAATATTTTAAACTAAAATTGAACTGTAATGATCAAAATTTCTGGTTTTTGCTCACTGTTTCAGGCATTACTAAACAAAAACATTCAAACCACAAAATTGTCAAGACTCCAAACCAGCAGAATAGTCTCTATTTACAAATTTCTGATTTTATTTATGAACAAGAAAATATAAGGAAATTGTTGATTAAAAAGGCAAACAAGCAAACAAAACCCCAAGAACCAGATTATAAGTGAACTAGTTGGGTTTTTTTTTTTTTGAGAGCAGAAGGTGTGTGAATCTTTTTCTGACATTTTGTTTATATACATTGTTGGGTACCTCATACAAACATACAGAAGCCACATTTTGTTTCCCTGATGGTTCTGAGGGCACTTGCATGAGGACTTTGTTTTAAGCTTAGGAGATGAAAATTGTGATCATCACTAACAGAAATGATTACATAGAGCCACCAACTTTGGCCAAACCATCTGTTCTAACTATATGATTGCTGCTTGTGTTACCTATATATACATGAAATAGATTCAGCTTTTGCAACTGTCTGTGAATACAGGTCATCCTAATCTTGAGTGCTTCAGTGATGGAAGTTTCCTCCATTGGCATCCCAGCCATTCAAGACCTGCTGCTACTATTGAAAACTGTAGTCAGTGAAGTGCTGAGGTGCTTGCTCTGTGCATCCTGAGACACTCTGCAGACTGACGCTGATCTCTGCAGGCTGCGCCTCACTGAGTAAATTTGACTGCTGTCATACTTAGTGCAAGGCACTGACAAAACTGCTGACAGCTTTCTTCCTTTGTTCCTAGCTACTAAGTTGCTGACCTGACCTGACCTATGTGAATCAAGTATTTTATCTTCTGGTCAACAAAGTTATGTTTACTGACTCTGTCTTGGAAGTAACTGGGAAGTAAGAAAAAGGGACATGATAGTAGGAACAGTATCCATATAAGAATGAAACAGTTCTGTATTGGGTATGTAGGGTTTTATTTTGTATTTAATCTGGTCTGGTTTAGCTAATGTTGCAGATGCAAATAAAAGGGTTTATCTATTCAGCTATAATAATGTAGATAACTGTCTTCTGTAGGCATCATTTAATTGTGCCTATAAAAAGTACAGTGATTGCAATATATGTCACAGCTGATTTAATAACTTGCTGCCTTTCATAACTCCAGCAAGATGACTGCCACTTCTGAAGGTAAACCTGCAATTTACACAGTTGCCACTTCTGTGTTTTCAGTATGAATTAGACTACACACCCTGGATGGAGGTTTCTATCTCTTGTTGTTGATTTGCAAGTTATTAAGGTTTCATGATTGAATGTTGTTGGTTTTTTTCTGTGAACTAGAGTGATTGGTCTAAAATACCACTCAGCTTCTTCCCCTTTTTAATTATTATGGTTTTGAGAAGTTTTACTGCTTCATCCGAGATGTGTGTTGCCAGACATGAACTTGCCACTAACTTACCACAATCATTTTAAATGCAATATCTACCTTATGTATAGAATTTAAACTGCATAAATGCAGTTTTATCCTTATAACTTTCCATCTTTTTCTTTACCCTTAACTCTTTACAGTCCTTCCCTCAAAGTTCTAAATGTTATTCCACTGGAAGATTATGCCTGGTGGTTCTGTAAGAGGTTCCCCTCCCCCTAGGCAAAATAATGACAGCATGCTAGTTCACAATCCGTTTCTGGTCAAAGGAGTATACAGTTATAATGGACAGCTAAGAGCAGCATTTCTGTTTCAGATGATAAGCATTCCATTTCAGCTAGACAAGCAATTGTGTTAATACTACAAGCCTCAACAGTTCTTTGGGTCTGAAAAATGTTCAGCATTTTACATGTGATTATTAAATATTTAATTTTTTTAACCTGCTGTAACTGTCTTCATTGCTTTCAATTTTCTTTCTTTTCTTCCCTTCCATGATCATGTTATTTTCCTATCAAGTACCAGAAGTGGTAACTTGATGTAAGCCTAGGTCTGCATAAGCCAAGTGATGGTATCTGCAATTTAAGTGAACATAGTTACAGTTATTTAGTGTGTACACTGGAGACATAGGTGCATAACTGCCCTCAGAGTTAGTCGAAGGTGGCCACATAAAATCCTTCTGCAACAACAGGCAAACAGACCCCTAAGAATGAAACTCCAGTACTTCATTACCATGCAGTGCTGTATAATACCTTACATCAGTCTCTTCATTCCGATCTGCTAGCTTTTTAAACGATTGAATAATAATTTTGTGGCTAACAGTACATCTGGTAATGCAAGGCCAGAATCTGCTCTTATTCCAGAGACCTGGTCAGTGCATGGAAGGTGGTCTTAGAGTTAAGGGAGTGGAAGCTGAGTTCTGAACTGGCTCTTACCTTTCTCGGGTGACAGTGGACAAAGTGCTTAACCTCTGTTTCTCAATAATAAAACATATTTAATTATCTCATGTTCAATTACTGTTTCAGCGCTCAGAGTTCTATTCATTGAGCTTTTCTTTAGAGAAACATTTTTATTCAGCTACGTCAGACAGGAGAACATTCATTGTGCAATTGCCAACGTTCACTGTAGATGAGTGGGAACTGTTGTTCTGAACCATTAGATCCTGTCTAGACTGTCATTACCAGGTGGTCCAATGCTTATATTCAGTAAGATAGCTGCCCTGTGCTAGACACTCTGGAAAATTATGGTGAGTGTTCTTACTGAAAATACACATGAGGGTATGCCTAACCTAACAGAATGGGAAAAATGGATGAGGGCAGGGAATGGTGGAATAAAAGGAGGGAGGCATATTATGCTGCTCTAGTTGGCTCTTCCAGCATGCTCTGAGGCTGCGAACAGACCGTATGAAACCAAGAATGTTATCTCTAATACCATATGTGTGTTTCTTCTGAAGCACTAAACTGTAACTCTGTTCTCATATGCTTCCTCCACTACCGACTCTTAGTACAGGGCTGGTTGTATTTGAAGACTACTGCATTTAAACAAATATTTGAGGATGCTTAATAGAAAATAAAACAGGCAGAGTTTCTTGGATTATCTTCAGAATCCATTTTGGAGAGAAAATTTGTATGTATGTATGTATTTCTATGTGTGGCAAAGGGTTCCTGTAGCCACAGGGTGAAAAATATGGAGCAGCATCTCTACTTTGGAAATCTAATATTCTGATTTTTTGGGAAAAGATTATAATCTTTGCATGAAAGAAAAAGCAAATAAATCAATTTCTGCTGGCACAACTACAGATACAAGCAGAAGGGGTCTGCTTGACTTGCTGACAAATGAATTAGTGGAACAATCTGAAATGCAGATAATGTCTATCATGCTTTGACTTCAGGGTAAGATGTTCCAGGCCCAAGAAGGAAGTTGTACAAAACCAGTCAATTTAATTACCTGTCAGAAAGAAAGAAATTATTGCTCACTGTCTGGCATCTCATGCCCTAAAACTATAGGGGCTCCTATGTAGTAAGTAGCTAAATGCAAAAAGTGCATGTTGCAGGTGCTGGGTTTTCTCTTGTGTTCAGTGCTGAATTCTGTATAGAGTGTTTCACAGTTCTGTGATAATCCTCTGAGAGCATAAAACTCTAAAAATTTGGAAAATGAAGTGTTATACCTGGTAATCATTTAAACCTGAATTACATTTAAAAAATTAACGAAAGCATCTACAATAATATTAGGGACAGAACTGCAGAGTCAGCTATTGTCAAGCTTTTTATGAATGCAGTTCCTCATTCTTCACATTTATAAACTGTTCCATCTGTGCTTTGATACGTGGAAGCAGCTTCCATGTTTGTTGGCACTGAAGGCAAGCTATTGCCTATATTGTGGTGGAGATGGAAATGTATAGGATATTTCAAAAGAAAAAGAAAAATCTTCTAGCAAAATATGAAACCTAAAAAGACAAAATGAGAAAGTTGCATGGAATGGTAAGGAATGAAATGAATGTACATTAGCTGTAAGGACTCTGCCTGTTTTAATTTGAACTTGTACTTTGCTTCATTCTTCCTCTCGCTTACTGCTCATAGCACCTACTGATTTTAGTGTAAAATCTTCTGAAATACAGGTAAATGTACCACAAAACTACTGTATGAACATTTTTTTTTCTGTATCTACTGTCCTGCTTCTTGGCTTTCATTTTGTTTTTACTAACCCCCCATGGAGAATTGCATTTTTAGATATGTCAGAAGGCCAAAGAATTTTCCTTTTTAATGCATTTTAAATAATTTTGCAAATTGCAGACCAGATTATGATCCATTAGTATTCACAGGTTTTGGTGATTTTTTTTCTTTTTTTTTCCTTTTTTTTTTTTTAAACTCTGAAGCCCAGAGAGGTTACAGATGGTTTTACTGATGTATTTATGAAACAAACAATCATTTTCCAAACCTAAGCAGTGTAATTTGGGGGCTAAGAACAACTGGGAATTTGCAATTTTTCAATTATTTCGCTGTATCTCGTATTTAATGATACTGAGAAAACATAGGTATATAATATGTATACAAAAAAAATACATAAATAACTCTTGGGTTATTGCAGCTTGCTGCTATTTCCAATCCAGTCTCTCTTTTTTCCCCTGATATTTGCAGGCTTTTGTGATTAAATTTTGGGGTCTTATATCTGAGGAAAATAATTTTAAGTGAAGGGAAGAGATTTTTCAATCTTGACTTTTAACAGCTTAGCCTCCTGAAGTTGAAGGTATTTTGTTGAGAGGCAGTATTGGCTTTGTTCTGAGGGAAGTTTTTTTCTATTTCAACACACAACGAGAGCTTGAAAAAATGATATATTGTCAAGCACAGCCATGCAAGTTGTTGAGTGATTGCTTTCATTATCGAAATGCAGAACTGTAACTGTAGTGGAGCAAAGAGTTCTTTTGACTCTTCAGTTGTGCCAGAAGGTGCCTATTCTGACTTTTGAGGAGAGTAGTAGTTTTCCCTTTGATTATTTGGATTTATTTTTCCTCAGTTTGGCTAACCTGTGAGGCAGCAGACTTACTTCTTAGGTACCTGCAAAGAAGCTCTATCCATCTTTGCACAGACTGCACTTCATCTCAAAAGCCACTTTAGGAAATATATCTCAGATTTATGGTTGAGTTGTAAGTGGTGGTAGCACCCATATATGTGCCAGGAAGCCAAGTTTAGTCAAGTAGAAGATATATATAAAATATCCTCCTATAAACTCGAAGATGTCAGGTACAAAATAATGCTCCAGAAAATAGTAAGGTGTGAAGAAACTGTCCAAGAAGAGATGATGTAGGGAAATTGTTACATTAGATATTGTTAATAACTTGTTCTGCAATAAGATTTCTGAATTTTCTGAAGAAAATGACTGCTATAAAGAATCTCATTAAATTAACCTGCAGTTATCTAATGAGTCCAACAGCCCTCAAAAATGTCTTACAGATAAAAGTATGGAAACCTTAGTATCTTAAATTGCATATAAATTATTCTTGGTTTTTTATTCATGCTTTTTATTTACATATACCAAAATGGACACATAAATTGTAAATTTATATGTGCCCAAATTCACTAGTTATAGAAGTTACTCAATGAAATGAGAAAGCATTGTTAATTTTAAATAACTAGCTGTATGTGTGGCAAATAATCAACATGCTTGTTGTAAAAGGTGATTAACAGTTTGCACTACATAATTGGTCCTTAATTGCACATTATTTTCTCTCTTTCTTGATCTGATTACCCAAATCTAGAATGAACTGAATTATCTATCCACACTTATTAGTCAGTTAAATTGCTGCTTCTGAAAGTGACAAATTTATAGCACAGGCTTGTGCCCAAATATGGAAAAGAAAGTTCTGTGTAAGGTTTCTGAAACTGTGAAATCTATGGATTACACCTACACCTGGTCAATGTTTTTGTCTTCAGAAAACATGCAGTTAGGATCAAGAGTAATAAGGTACTTCTTTGTGTTTTGGTGATGGGCAAAGATAAGGAAAAAAGATAAATCTTCTGGGGCAAAGGGCAAAGATAAATCAAAATAGGTTATGAGGATTTAAACCTTGGACTTCAGAAATGGAAAATAAGTTATTCAGCATACAATTCACCAGTCCGTCTGTTATTTCATATATGACGGCTGACTGTAACATAAGCAATGTTTTTTTAGAAGAAATTGCTTTATAGGCATAAGATATTTGTCATTCTGGTTAGAAAAGGTTTATAACATACAGGTTTTGCCTTTAATATTGACTGCTCTTTTGGCTGGTTAAAGAAATATGATCTCCTTGCTGTTCTTACTGAATAAATACAGCTGCACAGATGTCTTTGTTCTGCATGATGAAACAAGATTACCTGAAATGTAGTATCTCATTTGCATACCATTGGATGCATTTGTGAAATATCATTTGCCCCAATACCACAACACTCTCAACAAGAGTCACTTCCCTGGTTTCTTTGCCATATGTCATAAATGTACCTATGAGGCTTTGAAGCCAGTTCAACAAGAAGGGTGCTAGATGCTTTTCATTGTTCTTTTATTAAATATTTAGATATTTTTCTTAGAATCACAGTTCTAAAAAAAATAGTGAACACATCCAGTTTTAAAAAAAGTTACTTCTGCAGGAAGTGAGTAGCCAGTAGTGAAGATTACCTTAACTTCTTGCACAGCCTGTTATGACAGAGGTGTTTACTAATCACAAATAAATAGCTTTGGATTACATATCCAAATAAGTCATACAGCAGGTACCTCTTTTCTATATACTATCTCTGGTTTCTATAAAGAAAAAAATTAGCATTAAACTTCTTCATTATAGACATGGAATGTAATTCAGTTTTGTTCTTTAAATCACACCATTTTTTCCTTTACATCCAGATATTTCATTACTGCATCACATCATGCATATCTTCTAGACTTTTATAAGAATGCAGCATTAACAGAGAGATGTCCAATTTATAACTATGAAATTTTACTAAATTAAAATGGTTTTGTTTTATTACCTCATTCTTCTCCATAAATAGTCAAATTATGATAAATGTAAAAAAACCCCATCTTTATTATTTAAGTTACTGTTTATACTGCTCCCACACCAAGGTCACATCTTTAAAAAAAAAAAAAAGGAAAAAGGAAAAAATTAAGGAATTGTATTTCAGGACAAATTTTCCTGAACCTTTAATTCGGTGGAGAATTACCAAGAGATTTAGTCGCTATTGCAAATATCTTTACTCATTTAGCTCATATTATAATGCACATGATTGTTTTGAGTAGGGTTCTCCATTAAAAATAGCTTGTAACAAAAAGCTGAGGTAAAGCAGAAGGGCCTTAGGAAATAGGAGGTAGTTGCCTCAGGACTAAATTTGTAGTAGGAGTAAATTTCAGTAAGTTCAGTAACTTAAGAAAAATACATTTTGTGGCAAAAATTTTTATTGTGCCTAAGAATAATTTAGCAATAACAGACTTGAAATCAGTGGCATGCATTATACCACTGCCAAAGAAATGCAAAATAAACAAAGGTAACTGTCAAGAAAATTATTTAAAATTCTCTTAATCTAAAAAGTAAAAAATGTGTTCTCTAAAAGATTTGGTGTATGGCAAGTTAGACAATTATAAATCTTTGCTTTGCTCAGTGTTCTGTTCAATTTTCACACTTTCTAGCATAAATGTTGTGTTTTCTTGTGTGAATATATCATTCAGGTAATTAAACCCCTCCCTCATAAATATATTTCTTAAAAGCTGCTATAATTAAAAGCTATAAAATGAGGTCAAAAATTGCAAAGACAGAGACAAGATACAATCTTAAAAAAACCAACTTTTAGGCTAATCCTGTGATTTTAAGACAGAACAATTCGTTTTTAATCAAGTTAAGCAATACTGTTTTTCTTTTGTAATTAACTGTACACACCTGTGTAAGGCTGTGGAACATTACAGTACTCGGAAAGAATGATATGAGCTACAGACAGGATCTCTGCTGTAACTCTGAATATCTTGTCTGGAGCTGTCAAAAGCTCAAGCTAACTTTCAGTTTATTTCCCCAGCTGAAATGTTGAAGCAGAGCAGAATCTTTGTCCCACAGGTAAAATGAACAGAGACTTGGAAAACCTACACAAGAATGTAGGGAAGGAATTTTCCTAATGACAGGAATAAGCTAAAAAAATTATCTCTGGAGTCACTGCAACCTGCAAACAGTGACAGAGGCCATTGCTCACTGTTCTTGGAAGCTTTGTAGCCCATGGCTCAGCTGGTCACATCTGTTACCTTCTGTACCCCCTCCTCTTTGCATCCTTGCACAGAGCGTTATGCACAGCTTGAGTTCAGATGGAGCAGAATTAACTTGTAGGAAAAGTTGATAAGTGTCTTGAAAATACAGCCATTTTGGTATTCTCTTGCCATTTTTTTACACTTTGAGAGACAGTTTTGGTCCCCTAGTACCTTATCATGCAATTTACTCAACTGGATGTGAAGTCCTCATTGAAGTTTGTGAGAGCTTGGAGAATGCTGTGCAACACCTGAAGAATCAGTTAAATTCTGAATAAGTTTATAATGTGTACTGTTTATAATGTAACACACTTTTTATTATAAAATTGGCTTCTGTGGTTTTCAGTATATAGAGGCATCTTTTTAATTGCTTAACTGGAGGTTCAGGCAAAGCATCAGTGTCTATATTCAGATCTTCATTTTCTTTTAAGATTACAAAATATAAATATATAAATGTTGTTATTGGTAACTCTTTTATGAATTGCCTATACAAATAATGAAATTGTATATTGCACAAAAATTGAGCAGTGTGCAAAGAACATAAGCATTTTAATAATCTGATTACTGCAGAGTACTCCAAATCTTACATGGCAAAGTTGATTTCTTTTAAAAATCAAGTTAAATTCTTTAAGTAGTAATGTTTTACAGTCTGGAAGTGTTGGACTGCTTAACTTCAACGGAGAAAAAACAAAATGGAAGTTACACAGTATTGTGATGGAAACGCTGACTCTGCCAGTACAGGAATGTCAGAGTATTTCATTTTAACTTTTCTTGCTGGACATACTTAACACCGCTAAGGATAAAATTACTTTTTAATTTACAGCTTATCTCTCTGCACTTTTTGTAGTGGTCAGAGTTCCCTATTATAATTCTTCCCTAAGGCTATATCTTAAAGTTTCACTTCAGCTGCCATTTTAAATTAACTTTTAAGAGTATGCAGAAAGGAAAACCTCTCTATTCCTCAGTGACTCTCAGAAAACACAAGTTCCAGCAGGATTATGCATTAGAGAGAACCTTGAACTGTTTTTCTTAAGGCCCTGGTGCTTACTCAGTCAGTGTACTGTTCAACTCTGTTTATATTTTGTTCACAGTCATTAAAATCCCAGACACACGTGCTCATATGTATTTCCATGCATGGAGGGGTGTGAGGGCATAAAGAAAAGAAGAGTGAAAAAGACAGACATATTTTGTGAATTGCTACTTGACGTCAGTGTGCATGAACTGTTGATCACCTGGCATCTGACTGTCCTTTTTTGTTTGCTGTTCTAGTTTTGCTGTCATACAATAATGTAGCCAGTGGAAAAGCAAAGCAGGCTTTGAAGCATGAAAAGCGAGTATCTTAATCATTGTTCCCCTGCTACCAAAATACCTCTGGTTTGCTTCCTTGGAGTATTGACTTTCCAGTCTAGTGATTGTGTTTCAGCATCTGCATTAAATATTTAATTGCTATTGTTTTAACATACAGTAGATACAATGTAGGTGAAAACTAAGCATTGCTGGAGAAGAGGCAAGGCAAAGAGTGGTACAGCGGAAATGCAGGCAGGAAGAGAAATGGAGGGAAGAGAATGAAGAAGAAAGTAGGAAAGAACAGAGAAATTCAGTGTAATTTGAAATTTGGCAAGATACTTAATGACTAATAAAATGAATTCCAGTTGTATAAAATGTATATTCCTTTTATTTGATTTTGGGGTTTTTTGTCAGCCTTTATCTGACATCTTACAGCAGTTTCTGTTCTCTTTCAAGGGGACAGTTCTCTACAAATTTGCATGAATGCTAGCATGGCCTGCAGGAATGCACCTAGGATGCAAGCTTGAGTTCTTATTCTGTGGACTGATATGTACACACATATGCAAAACATTTTGTTGGTGTCTCTGCCTGTTTTGTTTCTATCTGCACACTTCATACAATATTGAGAACCTACAACAAAGGGATAGGGAAATGAGTAGATAATTTTTGTACTTGGTATCTAGAACCTGTGACATAGATGTCTTTTTAAACCAATGTTCTCTATACAGGGAATTCTCTTTTTCGCAAAGCATCTGCAGTGCATTTGTTCCTTTGTGGTACTTCCAGTGTCTTTTGATTTTGGTTTGGTTTGAGGTATTTTGGCTCTCCAGAAGCATTATTGCCTTCTCACAGCTAGGTAGTAATCCTCTTATTCCCAAGAGGATCAGTAGGCTGGAATAGACTGGACATGAGTTAATGCTGCCCTAGTTAGTATGAAGCTGGAATTTTCTTGTAAGACTTGCTTTGTGGCTGTTTTTCTGTGTCTAGCCATGAGTCCTCCTTGTTTCTTTGGCTCAGTCTCCCTTTGATAGTGATTTGTTGCTTGCTTCGGTGATCCCTCTGCAGAAAGAGAGAATGCTTCAAAGATTTGTCTTTGAATCTTTTTCAGTCCTTAGGAGCAGAAAATCCTCTTACCATGACTATTCCAAGTGTAATGGCAGTAAGGCTGATGAGGCCTGTAGATAGCAGTTTTGTGCTCTGTAATAGCCCATACGATATAAAAGATAGAAAACTAAAATTCAGTCTGTGTTTGGGCAAAAAATACTTAATATATTTTTATTAACTGACCCCTTTTTTTTAATTCACAAACTCTCTTGAAATGAACTGGTGATTAGAAAGTTATTGCAGGGTAAGTATTTCACTTAATTTTATGTAATCTCCAAAAGAAATTCACATTAATTAATCCTCTCTTTTTATCAGCATGTAGATAGAAAAGAAAAAAAATAGATAGAAAAGGAAGGAGAATGTAACTAAGTCTATTCCAGTGTTCTTCATTTCAAATAACTCTGCTCTTGCCTATTGTGAAGGTGAATTCTTTCCACAATAAACAGTGCAGTCCCACACCAGGCCTGTTTCCCATTCATCAAACATCACCTTAATGATGGCTGAGGTAATTCTGTATTGAATTGCTGATGTGTTTTCCTCTGTGGCAGACAGTGTCTGATGTAGCAGGTCAGGACTCGTTTTCAGTGGTATGTCACTGATGTGATGCAATGAGTCTCAGTCCCAACCAATGTTGAGGAATAGCTCCCAGTACTTGAGGCTGACTGTGTCTATTCATGAATCAAGGGACAGTGTAGAACTCGTCCTCCTAAGAAAACAGTTTGCTTATTAAATGTCATCTGACAAAAAAATATAAATGGATTTTTTATTTTAGGCTCATATGCTTATCGCAGTTTCTTAAACATTGTGTGAGCATGGACTTTGGGAGACAGTAGAAGGCCATACAATTTGCATGAAGCTAAACCAGGATCTATCTGAGAAAATAATTAGGCTTGGAGGGGAGGTTTTCCTTTGCAGGATGTTTCTGGAAAGGAAAGAAAAATAGAACTAATGGTTAAGTAGAGCCTCATATTACAGGTTCTTGTCTATGATTGTCTAGAAATTGAATTAACATCTCTCTTGTGCATATCGTTTAAAATGTAACTTAGGAAAGGCTGCACAGAGGTTAGGACTCTGAAGGTCTAATAAGCAAAAAATAGTAGCAGAGGTCCTCACACAGGGAGAAGGGAGGACTTGTGACAAGAGACGAAAGGAGGCAAGAGGGGGAAGAGAAAAGTTAATTTTGGCAGTCGAACTGACAGAATAGATTTGTCTCCAAGCCCAATAGTTGTAAAAGTAGGCCAAAGGGGTCTACTGAGTAAACAAATGGAAGTTTGTTAGTTCCTTCCAAAAATGATACTTTCTGTGTGCACTGTCTGGGCACAACAGAAGACAGAAAAGGAACTATTTAGTCTTTTAATTACAGAAGACAATTACATACAGTTTTAATGCTACTGTCAACATTTTTTTGCCTTCAGGAATAAAAGATCTATTGTTCATAAACACAGAGGGCTTGCCCACAGTTCTGGGTGTTATTAAGGGGAATTGTCTTATGTGTAAATCTGTTAGGTTCCTTAACTCTGCATTCTGAAATAAGCATAAAATGTCAAGTTTTACAATCTAAAATTTTCAGAAGAAGGTTTTGTAAGATAATTTTTATTTCTGTTAATTACATGTAGTTTACTAAAAAGAAAAAAGAGCAATAAGAGTGAGGCTGTTTTTTTCTAAAGACTCCTCTCTGATTGTTATTGTGTGGTATCTGTCATCCTGTAGTGTTGCATGCTTTTCCTAAATAGGTAGGGGGAGGTCTGTAACTCCTTGGGGTTACTTTGGTTTTGGGGGGCAGGGGAAACTAATCTGATAGGGAGGGAAAAAAAGCTTAAGAAGTTTAAGTATTACTGTAATGTAACTGCAGAAGTTCTCTCATAAACATGTACAAACTACAGGGAAAATATCAAATTTTTTTGGTGGCAGATGTTAAGTCTTTAAAAATTATTTTTGAAAATACCATCATGTTTTAATTTGAATTGACTCTCCATAAATTTCTGTGGTTATATATATATATATATTTTTTTTTTTTTAATCTTTACTACAGTAGGAAACTAAAAGTGTATGGGGGGAAGAGAATGAAAGATCACTTTTGAAGCTTGCTGTCAAGAATTACTCACTTTGTCTTTATCCTCACCACAAGATTTGAATTCTGGGGTGACAGAGGAAGAAGAGGGAAATGAGGGAAAGGAGGGCAAAGAGAGAACATGGAAAAACACAGATTAGGATTATGGGCTGAGAGGAAAGGAAGGAAGAATGATAAAGAGCAGAGTGAATTTGTGGCACTGCAGCTCAGAAGGACTTGGCAAAATTTGTTTCCAGGACATAGTGAAAATTTGAGAATGGAGGGAAGGCTGTTCCCTAATGATTTTACTTTAGTGACTCACCCATCTACCGTCCCTCACAAAAATGCATAGCAGCCCCTATAAAAAAAAAAAGAATTATCCATTTCTCACACTTGCTGGCTGCTAGACGTATGAATAATTCAGGGGGTAGCCTATGAGAATAGGACTACCTGGTATGAGGGAATCAAACAAAAAAAATGGGAGCTGGTACCTTCCTGGAAGCAATGCAGACTGAGAACATGGACCAGCTCTTCAGGCAGCCTGCACTGGAAAATGCTTGACTGACCCAATGTAAACAAAATAGGCTGTGCTTTTACCTAGTAATAAGTCATCCCCAATAAGTGTCTGTTTTGCCTGTACCTAAACCCAGCCCTTTTGTTGGGGCATACCTTTTTGGTATTGTATTTTGTATATGTATTATATACATATATAAAAATCCAGGGCTAGAAAACCTGTTCATGTTCCTGATCTGAGACAGGAGTAAACGTATTTAAAGTTTAGCAATATGGAACCCATACCATGGCATTATATTAGGTTGACTGGGCATGATAGACAAAAGTCAAACATCCTGCATGGAAAATCAGTATGAGGAAGAAGGGAGTAGCAAGTTAAATTGAAATGGATTAGACTGTGGTCAAAGCAAGCCAGTACGTAAGATATGCAGAAAACATTAATTCTACCAAAACAGGACACAGAATACCTTTAAATTGTACGTGTGTACAATTTTCCTAGCGTTCAGAAATGTCTCACTACCTTTTAAACAAAGTTTATTCCAGTAAGGTATTTCTTTGCGAATGCCATCAAAAAACACTTCAAAGCACTATGTGCTGATTTCAGTAGCAATTTAGGTTTTTGCAGCAGAGTATAATGTTGTCTTCTGTGCGATGAGCCTGATGAGTTCTTTTTTTCTTTTTGTCTTTCTAAATATATGTGGGCTGCAGATGGTTCTGTGAAGGAAAAGAACTCCAGAATACCCCTGACATTCAGATCCGTTCTGGAAGTGGAGGACTTCATTCACTAATTATAGCAGAAGCCTTTGAAGACGATACTGGACGCTATACTTGTCTGGCTTCAAATTCCATTGGTTCAGATAGTACATCAGCTGAAATATTCATTGAAGGTAAGAGGTGTAATAATAAGATACTTGACACATACAGGAAAAGATAACTAAGCTGAAGTTTACTTTTGGTTCTGTATGTTAAGATTACGTTTGCTTTGGTGGTATTTTTATGGTGTGCCTCTGCTTCCCTTTAATGCAACACATTTCGAACATCACTTCATAATAATTCAGGTATTTCAAGGAATGTCCCAAGAATCAGTGGGTAGATTGTTATTTATTTAGGGTACAAGTAAGATAAAGAATGGAAAAGGAGGAACAAGCAGAGTTTTTGGCATATGGTTAGCTTTTAAGTAGTACCCCCTGTAAATCAAAGATTTGACTGGTGATACCAATAATGATTTTTGTGATAGCAGTAATCCCTGTCTCCGTTCTGAACTTCTTCCCAATGCAATTAAATGTAGCTGCCCCAAATGACTGTCCTTCAGTCATGGGTAAATGTATTGTAATTCTTCACATTTGGTACACTGACTCTAAGTCAGGTTAAAAGTCAGTCATACTGGTTTTGTCTAGAATCAACTGTTAGTAATTGTCAAAATATTTCTTGACTTCAAAATTAGTCATAATTCAAGTATTATTTTCTCTGAGGAAAGTTAATGACTTGACCATGAGTAAAATTATTAAATTAATTTTTATTTTAATTCATGCATCTTTCAAACATTGTGGTAATATGCATTCTTTTCCCAGTTTGTAACTCATTCATATGATTTTAAATGGTTAATTGAAAGTATAAAACAAATTAATATAAGAAATACTCATAAAAAAATCTGAATAATACCATACCAAAATGATTAAATAGCTTTTGATTAACAAAGCAATAAACTTTTCACTATAAATTCACTAAATCATGACAGATGTGCATTTATAGGGTTTCTTTCGTTATGTTTTTCATGAACTATGTTATCCCACATTGGGATGTAATAGCAAAATCAGCAAGACATTTCTGAATCTTACGGATTCTAGTAAGACTTTTCTTTACAGAAGTAAGCATGATTTCAGAAATACTCAGGTATAGTACAAATATACTACTGTGTGATGTTGTAATAACAGAAGCAACACTAAAAAAGAAACAGTTAGGTGAGAGATACAGGGAATAAAACAATTCCTTTTTTGAAATCTGGCAAAGTCTTACTATGTGGAAGTGCTATGTTGAAGTATTACAACATGTACTTTGAGAGAGTGAGAACTGTACAAGTTGTTAGGCTCCTCCCCTGTGATATTTAAGGAAACCAGATTGTCACACCAGCATTGCTTTGTACATTAATAGTCTTGATGACACTGATGCCTCATACTTTCTTCTGTGCAGCAGGCCCAGCCACACAAGACCTGGTTATCTTTTGCTCAAGAGAAATACTTTCATGTAGACACACTTTGCTCACTTGACATTGCTTCTCTCTTACCTTTCCTGTGCTACTTGTTGCTTTGATTTTTGTAGTCTAAACTTTGTAAATAAATAGGGTACTTGGGTGCCTCAGTCCAAACTTTGTTTCACTGGAATCAGTCTACGTTATACTATGCATATTGATTATGAATTCCTTATGACTTGTATTACAAATACAGCTACGCATGTGTATGCACAAATCCTTTGAGGAATAGTATGTACTGCATAAATGTCTAGAATAAATGTTGTGCAAAGTACCAGTTATTAGGAAAACTTAAGACAAAGGGAGTAAATTCTTTCGTATTTTTTTCTTCTAATGAGTTCAGGGTATTGCCAAACACATATATTATATCAAGACTTCCACTGACAAGAAATAACAATACATAAATGTTATGTATAGGTTAATATAAATAGTCTGAACTGTGGAGATTGTGAGTAGCAAGTTTTGTCTGAAAATGTCTTGCTATACTGAGTTGCTCTCACTTAAGGTTGAAGATTTGTTATCTGTGTATAAGCCATATGTTTATATTGCTTACGCTTTAAGTTTTAACATTCAAGTAAATAAAACTATATGTTTCCAGTAGAGTAGTAGCAGTCACCATTTGTTTTTTCTTTTTTGGCCATATTTGCTTCAGTATGAAGGAGGACAGCTAAGAGCGTAGGGAAAACATTTTGCAATTAAATTGGCATGGTTTTGATTTTTGTAACTGTCTAAAGTACTTAGTTACAATCTTTTATCAGATAAGAAAAGCTGCAGTAGTTTATTACAGAGAGTTCTCAACTCTTGAAGTGAAATTCAATAGTAGCACAGTTTTTTCTTTGTAATATATACATTAAATAAATCAGTAAAAGGATATGAGATTATTGAAAATACTTTCTTTTCCAGGTGCCAGTTCCACAGATTCAGAGAGTGAAAGTTTAATTTTCAAATCAAAATCTGGAGCTATGCCACAGTAAGTGTGCAAAGTAGAACCAATGCTGTGCAAATGTTCTTAATAAGGGGCTCTGGAACATCTTTGGTAACTGTAGATCTGAATAAGCATCTGGGGTATATTTGTGTATGTCTTGTGTTTTCTCCTTCTCTCGTGATATAAATGCGTAGTATTATAACCGTCAATTTTATTAATGCACTTGTTCTGTCAGAGAAGTCTGGCCCTACCCTGACAATTCTTTTGTTGATATCAACTTTTCATATTCAGGAGTAACTTTAAGTTAACCAAGTCTTCATTTATAATCACCTAGCCCTGTGCCTCCAAAAAAAGTTGCAGAGGCCTACAGTTAAAGAAACCAAATAAATACATTTTAGTTTGTGTCTTTAATCAGTACTTTTTATTGGGTGTGAAAGTGTGAATTAGCCAAAGATTGTGTTCTACTCAAGCTTCCTCCGGTGTTGATCTTTTCAGCTGATAATGACATATTTAAAGAAGTAGAGAATACGAGGTGGCTTATTGGTTACAAACTAACATATTCTGATTTCAGATCTTATCAAGTGCTTACTGTTTCTTTTTTTCAGGGCCCAGAAGAAAACCACCTCTGTTTCCTTGACAATAGGATCTTCTACACCAAAGTCTGGAGTCACCACAGCTGTAATTCAACCTATCTCTGTGCCCAGTCAGCAGGTATTTTTAGACACCACTTTTTAAATTAGTAAAAGTATTTAAAATTTTATTTCAAAATTTGTAAGTCCTGAAAAACTCTGTCATTTTGAGGAATTATATTGTTGAACTATAAACTTACATTATTATATAAAGAACTGATTTTAACTGATATAAAGAAATTATTTTTAAAAATTAAGTATGTATCTAGTGAATGGGTCATAAAAGTAAATATACATATGGATTCTTACACAGTGTGTATCAATACAGCATGTGAGCAGCTGACAGATCTGGTGATGATGAAAATTACAGAGTATATCACTTAATAATGACTTGGTCCAATTCCAAAAGAATGTAATACAAATGAATACCTACAATAGTTTTTAGCAAAAGTTTTAAATTTTGTTATTAAATTAAATATTGCTGTAATTTCTCTGTGCCTTTTAGAGAAAATTAAGTTTCACTGTATAGAAGTTAAATGTAGAAAATTAATGTTCATTAGTTTATACTAATTTTAATGCCAGTGTGGATAACTTAAAGTTTGAATATAAATCATAAAATACAAATAGAATAGAACTCTCTGTTAGACTGTACATGGTAAATTCTTTTCCCATCCTTTAGCTAACCTTGATAAGCTTTTAGGTACATGGATTTATTTATTATTACTAAATCAGTCGAGGGATGTAATAACAGGAGAGGGAAAAATGCTTCAGTCCAAAGGACTTACTTGAATGACATTAACAGGAGTAAAACTCTCAAAATACTTCAAGACAAAGACAGTCGGATACAAAATTCTCATGAGAAGTATAGAAGCTTCTAAAGCTTGCATTTGATTTCAGAAGTATAACAGATGTGAAATAGTGATGTCACTGAAGAAGCGTGCTAGAACGAGAACACCATAATAAGACTGTGCATTTAAGAGTTTGCATTATTGCATAGGTATATGCAGGCCAAATTATTGAAACAAATATTCTTCCCATTTTATAGCATTGTTGCATTGCTTTGCAGGTTCAAAGCCCTACTTCATACCTGCACCGTGTGGATGGATCTAAGCCTATCTATTCTGCTCCTATTTTTACAAAGGTATGTTTTATCCATCATGACTTTTATATCACACTCCTGTAGTCCAGAAGGAAATATCGAACTGATATATCCTAATGCAGGAATGTTTGATTGTGTTAAAACTTTTACAGTTTTCATTATCCTTTTCAGTACTAATGACTTCCTAAGAAAATACTTGTCCACTGCGACAATGAAGTTCATACACCTTCTACCCTATTAAAACCACTAGTGGAATTACATGAATATTCTATATGTGTTTGTCTTATCCCCATGACTGTCCTCCATTGAGAAATCTTTGTAAAGTAAAACAAGGTAGGCACCAATTACACATCATAGTCATGATAAAGCCTCATTCACAATAATTTATCTACTGACAAGAACAAATAACACAGGCTTTTTTACTCTTTTTTAGAAAAAAATCCATGCAGATATGTTAGTTAAAGCAGTTCAGGTATTCTTCATTGGGTAGTCTTGTAAAATGTAAGGCATGGACTTGCTAGAAGGGAAACTTTTATTCAGTAATTCTTAAGTAATTATTTAAGTTGATATTTATCTTCACATTAATCCCAAATGAAACTTTAGAACTGGGAATTAGGTAACAGCAAAAAAAAAGGATATTATATTTCCCTAATCTCTAAAAAACAACTTTAATTGAAAATATGATTTTCATTTTACCTTCAAACCATCATTTCCATAGCAGTAACTGTTATCTAGTTACCATTTGTCGAAGTCAAACTGAAGAAAAGAAGGTTTCTGGTTATTACTTCAGAAAAACAGTTGACTGAAAGCTAATATGGAACAGCAAGTAGTTTTGCCTAGAGATAAGTAAGAGTAAGCCCTGTTCTCCACAACTGTCTAGCCTGGCTCTACCATAGCCCTTTCACATGTCGGGAAAGGTCTGATTCTATCCCTCATAATTCTGCCCCGATACTGCAGGTATCACAAGACAGTGAATAGCGGAGGTGCAAGGGGTTAGAGAATGTGGTTACTGCAAGGTAGGGAGGCAGGCAACTTCCTAGTAAGAGTGGGAAATAGGAGAAATCCAGCACTCATTCAGGAACTACCAAAGCAATCGAAACTCCACTGTTACTTCCAAATCCTTATATCTCTTGTCCCTGGAATCCACTATTAACTGGCTTAAGCCAGTTGGGACATAACAAACCAAAACAATTTTAATTACAGAAGAAATGAACTGGATATGAACAACAAAAAATATAGTTACCCAGCTTCCTGATGCAAATTTCTTCCTATACAAACTTCAGGGAACAATCCAAAGATATTTAGGTTTCCATGTAACAAAATTCTTACATACTTGATTAACTAGAGATCTATGAATAGTAACTAGTGATAACTCTGATCTTAGGCCTGACTTCAAGTGCTTTGCTGCATCAAGGCCTAAAACTTTGTTAATAAACTGGAAAGGGAATGAGACAGCCAGTACAGTTAAAAAGACTCTTTGATTTATAATCTTGAAATGGATAACAAAGGCAAAAATAGTGGCTTTCCCCTGTCAATTCTGTTATTAAAAGTACTGTGCTTCTCCTCTCTCACTGTAGTTCTTCATCAAAGGTTTAGATTCTTCCTGAATTTTTTCAGATATATGTAAGAATTTATTACAGCCATAATACTGTCTCAGAAGTTATCCATACACAAGCTAATATATCCTAATCATATTTGTGTCATCTAATTTTGGTTGGTTATAAATGGCTCAGAGAAAAAGCAACTCCACATTCTAGAGGTTGACCTGAAAGCAGCACAGCTACTCTCTCAGGACCAAGTCAATCAATGTGTAGCTAGTTGCAGAATTTTCATTTAACTTTGTGGAAGAAGTATGAAAAATGAAAGGTCAGGCTGCAACTATCTGCTTGCGATGGTCTGAGGAATTAAATACTTCCGCACCTTTTCCATTTTTGGTCATATTAAGAATGTATGTGAAAGTAACCTATTCAGTCATTTTTAACTATATAGCTGATGTATTAAATTGAATCAGAGTGAAAATACAGCTCACAGAAAATGTCTATTGCAAAAATGTAATGACACAATAAAATGAAGTTGAAATACAAAGGGAAGAGTATTTTTAAGATTGTAAAATGCTCCCAGTTCATTTGAATTGTGATTGTTATATTTCAGGAGCTACAAAACTCCACAGCGTCTGAGGGACAAGTTGTAGTATTGGAATGCAGGGTCAGAGGACCCCCTCCCATTCATGTTAAGTGGTTTCGACAGGGCATCGAAATTCAAGATTCTCCAGACTTCAGAATTCTCCAAAAAAGTAAGGCAATAATCTGAAGTGGCTACTTTTGATAAGGGCTGGGGAAAGATCATGAAATTAGCCTGTCAGGATTGAGTTTTGGATAGAGTCCTCTCTTCCTCACATTTCAGTGATTATAGTGGCTAGAAGTAGTAATTAAACTACTGCTACCAACAGACAATTTAAGTCTTCCTTATTTTGTAGTGTGTCTGCACAGATTCTGTACTTGTCTAGAGTATTTCAATATACTGTTGTTTCTTAGTGTAATCTCTAATACTATTTTTCTTGTTTGTTTCCCCTCCTTATGATGTGATATGCAGAGCCACGATCTGCAACGGAACCTGGTAAGAATCATATGAAAAAATAATCTCTTGATTCACTAGCTCTTTGAGTTTGTATTGAAGCCATAAATAGAAAAGTGTTTCTGCTGAGCATTGGTAATATGAAACCCCCTTAAAGACAATGTTTCTTTATCACACCTTCCATACTCTACACTGTCATTTACATCAATTCCTTTATTAGTTAAACAGTAAATTCCATTTAGACCAGCAAGGAGAGTCTCACAGCTTAAACTGAAGCAAACTTCATTCTCAGAAAATGAGCAATTTGCATGCTACTGAGGAAAAAGAATAAATCCCACAAAATTCCATTACCCAAATTGTGCTCATAATGAGTTTCATAACACCCAACCACTAAACACTAGTTTGGCCAATCTAGCTTGGCAGATGTGAAGTGTGTTAAATGCAAGTAAAAGCTGATCCTCAAAAACAAGGGCACATTGAATTTTTCTAGCCTATTTGCAAGATAGAAGTCCTAGATTTCAGCGAGCAAAAAGTGTTCTTCCAACTACAGGTTTTCTCTCGTTGCTTCATTTTCCAATTATACATCATTATATGCTTTGGTAGTTTTGAACAGTAAGTGGATGCTAAAAGACTGAGAATGTTTGTTGTTCTCTTTAATGTTTCTAAGTACAGCATGTAGAAGAGAAGACAGTGATATGGTCCGAGCCTTGCTTTAAGAGGGTGGCTGGTTGTGCTTGAATGTGCTTGAATTTGGAGAGCGTTTTAATTATGGTGTAGAAAGATAAAAGAGAAAAGTTTTCTATCTAACATCTGGTATTCCCAAAGAGTGTCTCTGAACCAAAGTACCTTAGCAATGGGGGGGTGTTTTAAACTTTAAGGGGTCACATTACCAGTCTTTGCAGGGAGAACAGACTTAGCAGCTGAGTGATGTTTGTAAAGTAGCAGTGTGGCTATGAGGATACACACTAGGAAAAAGCAGTGAAGGGTTATTCCTAGGAGAAATGCAGCTTTCTCTTAGCTTTCATGGAAAGGAGAGGAGGTGAAGAGGGAGAAAGCTTCTGCTTTTCTTTGCCAGTTATTTACTAATTTTCTTACTGCTTCACAAAATGGTCATGAAGTAAAATAAGTATATAACAATCATACATATACACATACATGCGCGTGTGCATGTGCACACACTCATGCATGCTCTATCCTGGCAGTTATTATTAATTGTGGTGTGCAGCATCATCACCTCTAGTAACAGCTGATGCCTAGAATACATGTGACTGAATGATCTGGTTTACGGAGGCTTGAAATGTGAGCCGTGTGAAGGAAAGAAGAGTGCTGGAAAACCAAATTAACCTTTAATGAGGAACTAAAACATGTCCGAGTGCTAACAATGGGCTATTGGTAGCTTATAATCATAACCCAAACTTTAAGGTTTAGAAATTGTAAGTTACAGTACAAAACAGTTTGAGGAGAGTTTTGGTTCTTTTCATATCCAAGTGTTTGGTTATGAAAAGAAATAAAGGAGAATAGATTTGTACTGAAATATGTTCGATTCTGTATCTTTCTTGCAACATTCTTCTGGAATATCTATTACAAAATAAGTCTCCCAACTTAGCTGTTTTCTTGACATCTTTAAAAAAAAAAAAAAAAAGTCAGATGAATGGGTTGAGTTTTTTCCCCTTCCCAGAGAAGTAGTCCAAGTAGTAACATCTTTTCTAGATTTAATCTACCAATGCTATGAGAATAGTACCTAGTATATAGCTCTTACTAGGAGCTTCTTTTCTACAAAGTCACTTGAACTGCATTCACGCTCTCCTTTACCATGATAGAAAGTATCTGAAAGGACTGAAACTTTATGCAAAAGTTTCTGTGATTTACTAGCATATCTTAGGTGTTTTCTTTTTAATATCTAATTTGAAACTGCTCTGTCAAAATTCATAATCATGAATAATGTTTGCTTATTTTGGGGAATCTTTTTTTACCCCTTCACTCTCTTTAGGCAACATAATGTGTATAATGCTAGGTGAACAAAATATTTTAGAATAGGAATGCAGTGTTATCTAGTAGAAAGGAGAAGCACTTGTTTGCTTGAGACAAAAGGCTCAAATTTCATTGTGTGAATAGTTGAGTACAAAGGAAATCATATATTATGCCTCTTGCTAGAAGATATTTTTTTTTCCATGGACAGCTAAGTAATTTTCAGTATTGTTAGTTGCAAGTTTCGTATAGCCTATCTGACAGATTTTACTGTGGAATAAGTAAGAATATTCATAATAGTTCACAAAGCTAATGATTTCCTTTCATAACTACTACCTGAAATAGGAAATAGAAGGTGGGATTTGGAGTCCAAGATGATCATCACTTTCCTAGCCCTCTCACATACCTGCACCATCATGTTGATGGTGCTGAATGCTGTCCTTTCCATGTCTGGTTAGCTTGCAGACGCTGAGAAAAGATACCTGAAGCCTTCCAAAGAGTACTAGGGAATGGGTCCTTACATGAAAGGTGCATTTCTTGAGTTTTCACAGGTACAGAAAAGTTATTTAATATCAGGGTATCTCATGCCACTTTCAAGGTAGGTGGCAAGGCAAGAGTAGGAAGGCATCTCAAAATTCTACTTTGGTATCTGTATTGTTGCGGTTTAATAGATATAACAGTAGTGAATGCCTGACAGCAGTCTGTCTTTTTTTTTTTTTTTTTTAATGCTTGTAATTCTGTTGTAATATATATATTTATAAGCACCTTCCTGCTACCCAAAACCTATGAAAGAGTTTCAGTTTGGTATTTTTTTCTCCATGCATTCATTGAGCTAAGTACTATCCCTGTAAGATTTGTGCATGTATCAGTTCCTACTAAGCCCTATTAAATAATATGCAGTGCCTTACTCTCCACTAAAATTAATGACAGTATGCTTATTGGTTTATTTGTGTAGGAATTGACTCTGTGCATGCAAAGGGAATGTAAATACAGTTTGGGCAAAATGTAAATATTTCCTTTTGGCATAAATGATGAGCAGTATTTTGTGTATTAGTAGTAATACTGATAATAAGTAACACTGGTTTTTAGGATGTCATGAAGGATCTTAAAATTTCTACAACAGGAGCCTGGGTGGGTAACAGAAACATAATAGGTACAGCACTGATTTGTGATGCACTTCATACTCTAAGAAGCCAGACAAAACTATACCTGCAGAGGAAATTGTTCATAAGCAAACACACAACTGCTGTTTGGAGCAGGTGGTGAATATGTGTGCAAGATTGATAGGGAAACCAACATGCCTGTGCTAGATAAGGATTCAGAATTTTGAAAAATGGACATGATTTCTAAAAATTTTTCCAAGTGTACAACTTCCATGGAATTTTACATCAACTCTAACAAGCCGTAGTGTGACTTTCATTGCTGGTTGTCAACCAAAGTCCAACCATCAACAATCACTTTATAGTGCTCAAAAACATTGGTTATCCTTTGCTAGGTTGGGACTAATGATTTAAAAGAAAAATGTTCCATGAACTCACACAGGTAAGAAATTAAGAAGCAAGAGGGGGGTTTTGGCTGCTTTTTTTGGGTACATTCTATCTACCCTAATGTGTTTTGCACTCCTTTTTCTGTCTAGACAGAAATCAGTTTACATCACAAATCTCTCCAGACTGCTTTGTGAATTAATAGCTAGTCAGATTACTTAAAGCCAACATCACAGGTTGTCAAATTACCTGCTCTGTACTTCTTTCTTGGACGTTTTGACTTTATACTGATTGAATCCTTCAAAGAACAGGCTGCTTGAGAATGAAAAATCTCATGGAATCGTTTGCCAGCTGTTGATATTTTGACCATTACTCAGCTGTCTGGAGGCAGCCACAAACTGTATTGAATTACATTAAAACAATTGTCTAATGGCATGTAAGAAGAAAACTATATGAAGTAATTTTTCTTAAATTGCCAGGGAATTGCCACATACACATGCTTTTTTTTTTTTCCTAAGCATAATACTGTGTATATTCACCAAAAACATCTCAAAAGATAGTCATCAATTCTCTTGGATTGTGCTTTCTTGTTCCCTGTTTGGCTGCTGTGTTCCAGAGTTTCAACTCTAGTACGTAACTCCCTTAGAAATCTCCCCCTATTTCTTCATAATGTTTGAAACTGGAAATATATGGCAGATGTTACAGAAATCCTTACTGCTTCCCCACACCAAGAAAATCAGCTTTCTGGTAGCTGATGAAATGCAAACCACAGAAACTTCAGTAGGTCAGCATGCATGTTGGATTCTTGCATTTTTTTTAGTGAAAACAAAAGAATTATGACTAAGAGTCTGGCTCTCTTTCACTTCTGAGCAGCGAAGAAGGGCTTGAAGAGAGCAATCTCCAATGAGCTATAGCTCAAGATGCCAAATGAAGAGAAAAACTGAAAATAAGCTAAAATTATCCTTCTTTAAAGGTGGTCTGATCAATCTACATGCTATTGCTTGTCAATTACATTTTCAATTGCACTCTGCACTCCCAAGGTACCTACAGAATTCTGGTCCTGTCAGTGACCCCATCTTAAGTCTGCTATGACTGTCCTTGCTTGTTGATGCTTCCAAATTCAAAGTAAACCTCTGATCTTTTTTGTACTATGTGATTTAAAAAAAAAATTGCTGCTATTCCTCTTCAATTGTAAATATTTAAAGCTTATTTGGGTACATTAATCATCACAGTTATGTTGCTGAATGCATTGATTTCAGCTTCGATGTATACATGTGACTTACCTAAGCCAGCTAGTTTGAAGTTATCTACAGCATCATAACTGCCTTAGTGTAAACTTTAGCATAAACTTTTCCTTGACCCTGACAAATGGCTTAACTTCTCCTCAAACCTGAACATTGCTTTAGGGACTAAAGTCCATGCTGCCATAGCAGTATTCTTATTTATTGTACCCGAACTGGCTAGATAGCAGCTGCCTTGGATATTGATTACATATGCTGTAACCTCAGTTCTTTACCCTAAAACTGCATTATATTGCCCACAATCACATTTGCTGTTGTTCAGTTTTCTTTTTAGTATTTTGTAAGTACTGTTTGAGATATCTTCAAACATAGTCAGTTCTGTATATCTTTTTAAAACTTGTCTTTTCCTTTCTTGAGTGGCATAAAGCTTATTAAATAAGCCAGAACTGCTGCCTGACTGGGTAAATGTGTATACAATAGTGATCATCAAAAACAGGTAGATTAAATACTTTTTCCGTTGTGTTATTCCAAGTTAAGGCATCTGCAGGTCTGCAATACTACCATCTATTATGCTACTCTGCATATTCGGTTCTTCTTTATTTTCACACTTCACCATTCTCTTTATATAAAAGATGCAGAGATACCTAAATGAGGAGAAGTTACCTGATGGGCATATTTCTTTTCTGTTAAACTGTAGTTAAACTTCTGATGGCTAAGGGAACAAGAGCGACAATAAGACCCAAGTTGTCTACAAGATGGCAGGGTTGTGTTTGGTTGGATTTTTACCAGGAAACCACCACTGTGACTACCCACTGTCTTTGTGTGGCAGAAAACTTATGGCTTTGAGACTACATCTATAGAAATAGCTCTGTTCATTGCACCATAATGAACAACTACTAATAAAAGACCGTACTTATTTCCCAGGACTGTATGCGCATTACAGTGGAGGAAGCTAACAATCACATTTGGAGATGAAGGTGCAGATATAAGAACTACTCTAACTTTTATATAATACATAGAAACATTCTGAAGTAAACACGTTGTCCGTGATGAAATTTGTTAAAATGCAACAGTTTTCTGTCTTACCAAAGATTATTCTTCCTAATGGACTCATTAACCACTAAGGGAAAGGATTACTCTGTAAAATGTAATCTTTCTTTCTAAATAACTGGCAAAATAGTCAAGTACTTGCATGCCTAAGCATTTTACATGTTTCAGTGAACAGAATGCTTTTGTATTCATCTAGTCAAGTGTTAAATATGTTTTAAGGCCCTGAGAACAGCATTTCAGAGCTGCTTTCTGGAACACATTTTTGTGATGAAATTATTTGTCAGTTGATGATTGCTGGGAAGTAGAACAGACATTATTTACTTCAAATCATCAGATTCTACTTAGCATAGTAACAGAAGGAAAAATGATTACGTAAGTCTGGATGTAAAGCTAGAAAAATACTCAGAGCACTATGCATCCAAAGTGTGTTATGGAAATCTTTAAAGAACATTTCTTTTGTCAAATTAGTATTTTATTTCTATGCTTTCCACAGTAGCAAGCCTTTTAGCAAGGAGCTGGAGGTCAGTGATTGTTGGGTTGGGGGGGGGGGGGGCAAAATGAATAAAGGCAATGGCAATGTGTTACTCACACATGCTTTTTGACCAAGCTGATTTTTGATTAGTTCTTAGGGTTTTTTATGTTTTCAGTTTAGCCAGTTTTCTCATGATTGATCACAAATGTGTTGTAGTTTGCTCATCCGGCTGAGAAGACTGAGTTTTAAACTGATTATTTTCATCACTAATTTACTTTCAATTTATTTTACAAGGATTAGTTCAATTTACCATGTATAATTTTCAAATATACCACTTCAGTAAACAAACCACATCATGGGAGAATCCATTAGAATTCTTTCATCACTGAAGAGTGAAGATCAGCTCTTCTCATGTGATCATTTTACATACTTAAAAAACCTGAAAGAATGTTATGCATTAATTAGCTCTGCTGTTTGGAAAATAGGAATTCTGCTGGTGGTTATATTTTGTAGTAACTTTGCCCTCATTCAAACAGCACTTCTCAGCATGGCAGGAGTGATTTTCTTTTGCAGTCCTGAAATACCCAGCTTTCAGAATTCTGCTGTTAAATGAACAGGAAACTAGTGTGCTGCATGTATCAGATTACATCCCCAGAGTCAGTTCAATCCAGGAGTACGCACGTGTGGTTAACAATATAGCTTCAACTGCTTACGACACACCAAGACTCTAAAAAAAGCTGATCTCAGTAGTTCAAAAACTAGCTTGTGTTACCCATTACTTTCCTGATAAGACCTTTCATGAGTCATTAATTTTCATCTGGGTCAGATAAGATCCAACCTGCTACAGTATTGCCAGACATGCCTCTTGCAGCTACACAGAATGACTGGTTTGTGTTGCCAAAAAAAAACCCATGTTCTGCTGTCTGAAAAACAACTCTGTGCCAAATATTTAGTTAGTCATTCATTTTTAGCCCATTTCCAGTACAGGAAGTTTTTGGATGCATTGTCATTTATAATTGGAAAAATTCCATAATTTTTGTGTTAGCTGTCTAAACAAGACAATGGTCTGCCATTCCACAATGAAAATTAGGAAAGAAAAAAAAAAAAGAACTATTAGAAAATGTTTTCCTTCTTTGAACTAAAAGAATTGAAGCTTACTTTACTGAACCTCTTCTACAGAATAATTTTCACGTGAAAGTTATTGGAGTATGAAATATTTTTCCTCACTTTTCAGTTTGTTTTTATTAGCTATATTCCATTGATTTTGTGATGATATCTGGGATTCCATGTAAATGTCCAAAATGCAAAATGCCTTTTTTTTTTTTTTTTTTTAATGAAGCTGAATTCTATAAAACTTCCCTGCTTTGGTTTTGAGACTAGAAATGAGCATAAGCAAAAGAAACTCCTATTTAATTAAGGAAACCCACGATGTAACATTGTCCAGGTCTAAAATTATCTAGGTATGTTGTGTAAATATTAGGATTATTTAGATTAGCTATACAGTGAATTTTTAAAAAGATTAGAATACCGTTTACAAGTAGAGATAAAGTGACTTCTTTGAAGAATCTGGAAAAAATATGCCTAGATAATTAAATGTGCCCATTATAAATGGATGGAATTGATTTAGAAAACATTACTGTGAGACCCAACCTGAAATATGAACAGTCCAGCCTTCATACAAGTTTTCTGACTGAGGCCCTGGTATAATCAAAGCATATACTATGGCTATCAAAGTAGAATGAACAGATTTCAAACAGCCACAGAATATGTCTGTGTCACAGAGTTCTGATGAGTTTCTGGGGTTGCTGTTTTGTCCTATAGTTTCAATTTATCCATTCTCACTGCTTTGCAGACAGAGACAGAAATTATCTTCCCAAATTCTGCATAAGAGCAATATTTGTGCATCCAGAGTTTTTAATTCTGGTCAGTTTATACAGAAAAGTTAACTGGAAGTGATGACGAAATACTTTGTTTTTACTGGGAATGGGAGTTGATCTGAAGTGTTGCATTAAATACAGAAAACTTTGGGGAAAGAAGGAATGTCGTGACATTCATATTGGTGGTGTTATTTAGAGACCCAAAAAGAGCTTGCAAGTATTAATTGCATATGGAAACCAATATATTGATTTATATGAATTAGTACTATCTTGCATAAAAATGAAGATACTGAGTGTATGAAATGACTGCACAGAATTGTGACTGCAAAATTACTTTTCAAGACAGGCCCCTTTTGAAAACTTAGTTTGGTGAATTTACTTGGTTTAGATACAAAGTGATTTTCATTAAAGCCATTTATGTTGGAAGATCTTCTGCAGTTCTCTCAGCATTTCTTTGTATAAGGAGCACTTTCTGGTGTCCTTCTAACATATAATGCAAAAATATTACATGGTACTTTAAATAGTTTATGATGCAGTTTATTTTTCTTTTTATTTCCAGAAGAGATATGTACCCTTGTAATTGCAGAAACTTTTCCTGAAGATTCAGGACTTTTCACATGCACAGCAACAAATGAACATGGTTCAGTAACAAGCAGTGCGCAACTAACTGTCTGCTCAGGTATGCGATGAAGGGAAAGAGGAATATTTAATCAGAGATCTTAGATAATTAATTTACCTGTGACGTTATCAGTCTGCTTCCCTTGTAGAAAAGGGCTGCTGTAAGACAGGGGTTTTGCCAACCTCAGAAAATTCATATAAAGAAACCTGAATGTTTTTATTGGCTCATTTCCTAGTTTAATATTTTTATTCATGTAAAACACATGTTTAAAGTGTCTGCCACAAACCTGGCATATTTTTAAGCATTAGGGTTCTGAGACTAGATGGCAGCAGAGGCAAAATGAAAGCAGATGAAATTATGCTACCAAAGGTGGCATATGACTTTTGTAAAATAAAAAACTGTGACATGGTATGTTTAGTTTTGTAATATTTTTACATACATATTGTTGTGGAATGCACTAGCCCGGCTGCCATTGCAAACATGCCATGTATACATACATCCTTCAGCATTTTTAAATTATTTGTTCTTAAATGATGCTGAGAGTCCAGGAAGAGGAAATGCTGTTTCAGCTGTTGTTGTCCGTACTTGCCAGTCTCAGTTAGCAGCTGGATTCCTGAAACAGATTTAGAGGGATTCATAAGGTACCTTATTGTGCCCTTTTGCATGGGGCAAAGTCAGAAAACGAGTAGCCAGTCATGTATCTAATTCAGCATAAATTATCAACAGGAGGTCTAGAAAAATATCTGCACAGAACCAAAGAGATCTCACCTTTAACAAGCTAAAAATACTGCATGTATGTACCATGCACCATGTACTTTGTCTATGACTTGTCAGAGAGACATTATTTTTTATTTCTTTTAGCCAACTCAGAAAGCTCTAGTCATGAATCACTGACAAGAGAATCCAACAGTGATGATTTCCATCATTTCCCACCGCTTCCTCCAGTTGAAATTAGCTCTCTTGAGCTTCCTCCTAAGAAACATACAGAGACCCACCAAACAAACAACACTGAGTTGAGATCTGGTGTGACAGCCCTTCAACTACAGCTCAATTTGTCTGAGGAAAAAACAAATGGCATCCATCCCATTCATGGAGTAAATGGAATGATTAACAGCAAGCCAAATGGTGATAAATCCATCCCACCTCCAGCTGTCTTGCTCTCACCCGCAAAGGAGCCACCACCTGTGCTTGCCAAACCAAAGTTGTGAGTATTTTTTGATTGTTTTTTTGTTTCCTATAAACTTGATATTTTTTGAAAGCAGATTTTTGCCTGGAGCAATTTAGTGTTAGACAAGTAATGGACAAGGACTGTTCCTGTCCCTTGAACAATCCTCTTACTGCTGCGATTTACGTCCCAAAGAGCTCAATACAAGAGAGAACTGTGTTCTTTCTCATAGTGCTACGTCAAAGGGAAGTACATTATATATACCAAATTCTACAGAAAGATTTAAGATAAAGTCATAAAAAAGGAATAAGTGGTAGTGGCCGTTGCTCAGTGCTTTTTATTCTTAGTCACTGTACCTAAATGTCATAGTGGCCTGAGATTCTTGCATGTTATTCCTGTTTCAACACTGGTCAACTATCCTTATTCTGAATGTTCTTGGTTTTGTGTAGTCAGTGGATATTCAGGTGTGTAATGTTTGTATTATTTGTTACATTATGTTTACGTAACTCATTCTGCTGTCAGCCAGATTACAATGGCTCTTTTATAATTAAAAATTGGAAAATGAAAAGCTCAAGGAGAAGAGAGAGAAATAAGTAGAAAAATTTGTAGTAACATTTTTACCTTATGTTCGTGATGATACCTTCGTTATGCAAGAGTGATCTTATGCTGACTGTTAACATAGCTTGATTTTAGCACTGCGCAGGCTCCTCTTTTGCATCTTCTTCAAAAATTTTTGGAGTATGACAAAGGAACTAAAATGCTATTTTATTTCATTTGCATCAATAATCAGAATATTGATAATCAATAATTTATTAATTATAAAAATGTGATGTGTTTAAGAACAAGCATGAAACATGGTCTTCAAACCTAGCAAGGTCATTTCTTAATTACATGTTTTCACAGGATAACTTGCAAAATATAAAAATGCTGTTCTTTCAGCAATCATGTGCTGATTTTAAACACACAAAAACACATGCTTGAGGCAGCAAGCCAACAGGGTTCCCTTTCTGCACCCACCACTTTTTTCCTTCTGTTGCTCTTTGTCATTCTAAGCAGTTTCTGACAACTGTAGAAGAGAAGGAGGAGTGGAAGAAGTAGACAGGCAGTGGTGGAATAACAATACATACATATGGTGGTGATTGCATGTATGGGAGGGAGGTTGCTGAAGATGGCAACTTGCAGATGACGGGTGATGTGGAGTGAGCCAGGTGGTCCTGTACCCAGCACTTCTGTTGCAAGACCCATTTGTGAAGAAAGGAGATAGCTGCTCCAGCACAGCATTAAAAAACAAATTTCACCCCAGAGCTTTCTTTCCCAAAAGTGAGGTTGCCCTAGATAAAGTAAAGGCGGCTGTGTCATAGACTTCCCGTTGTATAGTGTTTACTGCTACTTCTGCAAAATTTGTTTTGTTTTTAAACATAGAGTCAACCTATAAACAAAGGTGAACATTGTGTACCATGATGTGAGAAGGATGCTATTACAAGAATCCTTTCAGTTGCTGATGTCCAAATTGATGACCTTGGAATCCCTAGTGCAATTGCACTTGAGTCCTATGTTTTGCCGTTAACACTTGATGCGTAAGAGAGTGATCTTGATTGCAGTAAAGATACATGTTTTGCTTGGCCAAAGCCACTGTAAGTCTATGCTGCTGTCAGAAATGGAAATCTCAGTCAAGTATTTTGCTCCCAAGCATAGTGATAACATAAGAAAGGGAAAGGATGCTAACAGGAGGAGGAAAAGGAATGTCTGGCTGCAGAGACTTGAAATCATCTTTCAGCATTTGGAAACTGCATCCCAAGCCAAAGCTAACAAAATAATTGCATTAAAATTAGCTGAGTGGTAAAGTAGCTATCTCAACCATGAGACTGATCCCACTTGAAGAGAACTCAGCTATGGATTTGTATCTGTCCATACAGTATTAGTATTTGATGATAGAAACAGCATATATTAGCAATGACATAACAGCAAATATGTTTATTATAACATTTTTTAAAATTATTTAAATATTTAATGTTGGCTATGTAGAAAGCTTGAAGCTTCTTAATATAATTAGTGAGTTTTAATTTTGATGAAGACTAACTCTGATTTTAAATTTCCTAAAGAACCTTTTCTTTTCAAGCTTATCTTAACTCAAATAGTACTTAACAGGTTTATCTGTGAACTCTCTGAATAGTTTGTTCAGCCAACACTGAAAGCAATTGCAAAGAGTTTGGGAATGATGGGCTGGTTTGGGGGCGAGGTGTTGGTGGATGATGTTGTTGTTGTTGGGGGGGGGGGTTGGTTTGTTTTGGTTTGGTTTTTTTTTAATAAGAAGGAGAGACTGAGTACCTTCTTGAAGTATGAAATACATCTGCACCTTGGCAAGGAAGCTGTAACCAACACCTATAAATAATGATTTACCACAATTCAGTCCAATGCAAGAGCTGGCATGCTACAGAGAGTTACTGTAGTTGTTTTCAGGCTTGAAAAATGTTTTCAAAGTCCTACAAAATGCTCAGTTTGTGGTTACAGACACTTAAGTAATCCTTAAGCCATAAGTTAGTTGTTGCCTCAGTCTGATGCTGAGAATATGTAAAACACAGTTTAATGTCATAATATACAGAATTTTCTGAGAAAAGCGTATATAGAATTAACTGGGAAAGCAGTCAATACCAGATATTTTGCTAACATGGAATTTAAAAGACAATAATGCTAAATATGGTTAAAAGGCACAATATTTTATCATGCCTTGTTAGCAACATGAGTTTCTGTAGACAAGAGAGGAAGAACTGTTGAACTGAGACCAAAAAACCCCAGATTTCTGCAATTCTGATCTCTGCTGCTGTGACCTATTTGAGGAAGTTGAGCTTTTAGCGTGCATTGGACTTTTCCAGGCAATATTGGTGTAATGCACAGATTAGCTTTTAGAAGTGTCCCCATAAATGTATCGTATCTTCACATACTTTGCATCTCTCAAATTAGGCAAATAAATGTTAATATTAAGTTCAGAATGCAACCCGTGTGTGCAAGTGCTGCCTTAAACCCCTCATAATCCTCAGTCTGAATGTCTGCAAAAAAGGCAGGACACTGTTCTGCAGAACTGTATATAACATGTCCATGATTTCAGATGAAGAACTTCCATTCAAGTGGCTTAGTATTACTATTATTTTTCCATGTGTCTGTTAAAGCAGTAACAGAAAAGAAGATGGTGCTCGTATGGTTACTGGATGTACCTACCTATGTGGTGTTAGTTGGCTTTGTAACAAGCCATCAGTTCAAGGTTCGGAGACTCAATGTGACTACAGTGTGGTACCAGAATTTTCTGACTGGAGAGCTTCTCTTCAGTTGGCTACTGTTCTACCCTCTTTGTATTGGAGTGTTATTCCTGTCTGTCATATACAATGATCAGAAAGAGTATTAGCTTAGTGGGAGTCATTCTATTCCATGCTTCTCCCTTGCAGATGCAGAGAGCAACTGGAGGTATTGATAGTCTTCTTTCTGTAGTTAATCCATTCACGTAAACTCAAAAGAAGCCAGTAGGAAGTGACATGTTTGACACCTTTAAAATTAGCACAGCAATACCTGCCCCTGTAGAATGATCAACTTTTTTTTCTTTGCATTATTGTGAGAAGTAGTATTCTGCATGGGCATGCATCATGCATGCTGTGAGGAAGAAGAATGAACAGAATTCCTGAATTCCATCTCACCCAGTTCTCTTTGACAATGTTTTTTTGCAGTGAAAATGAAAGGCGGATATTAATTTTGTAAAAAGAATACCTGTTAAAAGTGAAAAGCAGTTTATGATGTTGTTGATAATCAGTATTTCCTTCAACAGACATGGCTATATTGTTTCCTGTTTTTTCTGAGATTTGGGGGTTTTTTAAATGTATTCAAAAGTCTTAGTCTTATTTTTTAAATAATACAGAGAAGAAATTAATCATAAACATAATTTAAAAGATATCAAGCAGTTTATATGTAACTTCAGTAAAGAAAAGCTGAGATTATCATTAAAATTATTTCTTAAAGATAAGGAGTTAATCTGGTTGATAAGTATCAAAGTCACCGCTGTGTGAGTTGATAGAACTTCCTTAACTAAAACACTCGTGTTCATACTGGTTGTGAAAGTGATACTATTTCTTGAACTGAATTGTTTGGTGCTTCAGTCTCCACTCCTCAGCAGCTGAGTTTTCTTTCATGGTTTCTTCTGTTTTGTAATAGATGCCTCAGACATTTTTGCAAAGATGCTAGTTCAGTCATTTCTAGAATGTCTCTTATGCCCTTTATTAAAATGTTTATTTCACTGTTTTTCACTCATCACTGAAATTATTCTTAACTTCATCTTTCTGCTAGCAATTTGCTTAATATTGAACTTACTTGTTCTTCTAGTCATGTACATGCTGCGATGTTTGTAAAGCCTGTCCTGCCAGGCATTGGGTTTTAAAGATACCGCAAGAAATTACTACCTTAATAATTGTATTTGATATATGCAAGTAGTAAGTGACTGTTTAGACTATATTAGGGAGAGCTGGATAGAAAAATAACATGTGAGAATAGCCAACAATCCAATGATTAATGCCTTGGAATATACAAAAGTCAGGTATAAATCCTTAGTCTGCCTAAGAGAACCGAGGCTGCTGAAGCCCAGAGAAGACACTTGTGCTGGGAGCTTTGAAGGGTTCACATTTGTTCTCATGCAGAACAACAACATTCTGGAAATGTTAAGAAGACATGTGATGTTGGAAAACTGTTTTCCATCCAGTTCTACTAATGTGTATATGAAAGTGATTTACTTTAGCAGCCTAAATTAGGAAAGATTGACCACAGAAATGCTCAACTTGAATGTTAAACACTGATTTATTCAAGTTTTTGTTTAAAGTTATTGCATCTTCTGGTAAAAACCTGAATAGAAAACCATTCTTTCATAGTTTGAATGACACACAGAGCAGACCTCTGCTGCCATTATTTGTATGAAACAAAAAGTAACAGAGCCTTTCCCAGCTATGGGAAAGATACTGCCCACCTCTCACGTGATTCAACAATGAACTATGTCCTAGTGGGTTTTCCATATTTCTCCAAAAGTTAAGTTAAAAACCAAAAGCAGGTATTATTAATTTTGAATTACAACTGTCAATCAGAAGTATGTACAGTATATATTCAAGATTTATTTGCTCCAGCAAAAATGTGGGAAGTGAAAACTTTGTAATCACGGAAATGCAAAGATAAAAAGAAAACATGGCTATTACAAAAAATTGTGAAGTTCTACAAACAATAATTTAAATCAAAAAGCAATAATTTAGAACTCCATGAAGTCTTAAAATTCGCATTACAAATATGTATTCTTACAGAGAATAAGACACCGGTTAGCATCCCCCGTAATACTTTCTGATAGAAAAAACATGTAAAATAATGTATAATTGAGGTTCACATATTCCATAAGGCTGAACAAAATTCAAAGCCATAAACATTCATAGCATTTGACTTGGAAATGAACAAGACAATCTTCATCTGTATAAGAAAATTGTAACACACTTATTTTGTCTAGGAGTTAGTGATCACACTAAACATGTAACTTTGCATTCATGAACAAAGGTCCATCCAGGTCCACTTCTTTAGTTTCATCTGCTGTGCTCTTTCAAGGTTGATAAGGACGTTTGGATCTTTATCTTGGTAATAAAGTCTACCCACAATAAAACTTTGATCTACACACGTATTTTCTACTGTAGTAGAAATAACTAATGCTAACAAAAATTGCTAAAATGTAAGGCAGAATAACTGCACACAAAGTTAATCACTTGAATGTAGTACAAGTCCTTAACATTTTCTACATCTGTTCTCACAATTAATATATGAATGGTTCATTTGTAGCGCTTTTATTTCTCTCTCTTATTTCATACCAGTATTTTTTAACAGGATTAGAGGTAAACCAAGGAAAACTTGTGAAGAATTTCCATTTCAGCAGCTACTAATCAACAGGCACTTGTTTTACTAAGACTAGGGTTTATGATTTACTCATAACAAATAATACATAAAAATAAAGGAGGCTTTATGAGGGAATATACTAAGAAATAGGGGTTTGTTTCCATTTTCTCAGGCTATTTTCTTATTTTCTTACGCGAAAGTTGCAAATCCTAAGAAGGAACAGAAAGTATTATAATGCACCACAGCTTACCTGTGGACTGAATGCAGTAGGTTAGGTTAGTTTAAACCAAGTTATTAGTTGACTTCCTTAGTGATCTTAGATCATTGTGAAAACTCTGAGACCATTGGGAGATGGAATAGAGGAAATAGGAAGTGTTATGAAATATAGGTTGAAAGTCACATTTATTTATGATGCTCTGTATCTCACTGTTTTAAAGAATGAAGGGAGTGTTGTTTAGTTTTTACCAAAAAAAGATAGATCAGTGGAACAAAGTTTCTGAGCATTTTGTGGTATTATTAGATTGATGTTTACAGGTAGGAGAGATGAAAAATTACACAGGTGATAGGGTGTTGCAGCTGTAGAGACAGCTACCTGTTAAAAAAGTATGCAAGATGACCCAGTGAGAGGACTAGAATCAAAAATATCATTCTCTTTTCTTCAAGTTATAATGATGCTAAATCCTAAATCTTCCTACAAATCGTTAAGCTGTTCTATCTTTATATCATTATGACTAGAAGAACACTTCTAAAAGCATGGATCTTTCCTAGAGAATTGCAGTTTAGGCACCATTTCTCTTATGAGAAAGAAGACCTAATTTTGCTGGAAAACTAGATTGTCTGTACTTAATATATTAAAAAAATATAAGTATAAATATATAATACTTGAAAATGCCGTAATTGAGTTGTATTAAGTTATATCTCTAATGGAGCTACATGAACTTGAAGAGATATGAAACTATTCCCGTTCCACCTCAAAATTCTGTAACTACTGATCAGATGGATCTGATGCTGTATATAATGATCCATTTGTTCATATTATCCTAAATTCAGTTTTATGAGACAGTTCTAATCCCAGTGACTTTCATGATTCCTCATTTAGACACTTAAAGTCACATGAAAATGTGTCAACAATTTCTTTCATATTCCTCAAAACAGTCACAAATAACTTGAATATTGAAATGATGTGCTGGTCTGTCTGCTGTTAAAGGCAGCCTGCTCAGGCAGTAGAATGTCACTTTTTTTCCCAGTTCCTAAGGTGACTTTAATGAAAACCTAAGAACAGGTAGTAACTTGAAATTGTAAATAAAAATAATTAATTGGGGTTTTGTGTGTGTTCTGCTTTCAGTGACTTTAATTGCCTATTTCAGACCAAGGAATAGCATGACCCAAAACCAGTGGCAGTTATTGCTGGGGAATTCCTTTTTACTGATACCTTTGTTAACATAGTGTTGAAGGGTAATCATAAATGAACTTTAAGCCTTTTAAAATCTGCAGAAATACAAGTGTGAATCTCTTTGTAACAATGGATATCAACAACAAGAAACGTTAAAGGTAGGTGAGAAATGTATTTTTTAGGTTTTTTATTTCTTCTTTTGGCACTCATGTTTTCTGACCTTTAGTAGGCGGAGACAACTAACTGTACATTCTGCCTACATAAAAGCTAATCAGTATTTAACAGGAAAAGTCAAACATCCTTGAATCAGTTATAAAATGTGTGCTGCCAGCATGATATACACACAGGACTTCTGTGGTTTTTCAGGTTTTCATTTTAACACTAAAAGTAATCCAGGTTATAGGATAAGCAGGGAAATGGAGGAAGATGAACACAGGTTTGGCGACTTGTTTGAGTCTCTGCATTTTAAGTTTTTAATTAAACACATGCTGTAAGCTTGTAAAAATCTTTAGTGCCTCCAAGAGTGCTATCCTTCTTTTTTCTGCCCTGCTGTTGCTTCATAACTCTGTTGCCTCTCTCATACCTTTGTTGCCAACTGTTACCCCCAGTTCCTCTCAAGGAACCAAGAGTAGGCTTTTTTCTAAGAAGCAAACAGAAACTAGAAGCTCGGCCTAAGTGCGGGTGCATAAATAACCAGACAGTGTTACAGAATAAAGATAACAAAGGTTGAGGGGAGAGGGGGCAGATTGTGCGTTTGGGGTGGTTTGTGTTTTTCTGTAAAAAGTTTGAGTAGATCAGTATGCCAGCAGTTTATGATGCACCTTTGAACCAGAAAATACAAGAGGAAATGTTGTACTGTCCACCTGCAAAAAATTTATGGTAGTCTTATGATAATTGTGAACTAAAAGCATCGAGATGAAATATTTTTACTTTTGAATAATTTCTGTTGTTTTTCATTTCTTTCCTTCTCGCTGAAATAACTGGATGGATTTAATACTTGGAATTGATCAACCAAAGCAAATCCAAGTGTTCAGTTCTTCTAATATGCAGCATTTTCTGAGAGGTTCTCGGTGAGGTTTTTGGATAGGGAGTTCCTGTAGAAATAATCAAGGATTCTCTTGGTATCAAAGGACAGAGTTCTCAAACCAACTGATTAAATGCTTCCTTGCATGCTACTCTTTGCAGACTAATCATTATATGTATTTACTCCATCTTTACATGGCTTTGCAAATGGCATGCAACCACATTTGCCTTGGTATTGTTTCATCCCTGACCTCATAATTATCCAACCTACACATAATTTTGAAAATGTAAAAATACCATCTTTTGCTGGGTAGAAGGAGGAAAGGAGGTGAGAAGGGATATAGTTTTTGTTTTGCGCTACCTTTGTTTTGCTCTGCCTCAATGCAGACAAATCCATTTTCCAGGACTGCTCACTTTGGCTGTAGCAGGTAGATGCTGAGGCCTCAAAACTGAGACAGATGGTGTTCATAATTTTGTGTTTGGTTTGCAGGAAAGAGGAAGAAAGCAACCCTAAACTTTAAAGTACCAAAAATAGTATGTCTGTCATCTTTGCTTTCCAAGTGACTTTCTAGATAAAGGTCCCTCTGGTTCAGGCTAAGAAGTTATAACTAATAGGACAGAAGATTGCACTGCCATTTCCTTTGGCACCCAGGTCTGTCAAGAAATGAAAAAAACATCTGCATACAGCACTTAGTATTCTAATCCAAAATGAGAAACTGGAAATCCTCACTCAACCAAGACATGACATAGAAGTGGATTACTATTAGAAAATAGAATTTGCTTTTTAGAAAACCTGCTTGTACCTTTTGCACAGGTTTTGACAGTAGTTTTTATCATGTTCTTTGCTGAGTATAAAATTGATCAAGAAACTGAGATGAAAGATCAACTAATATCAGTTTAAGAGACAGAGAGAGGAACTGGCAAAGCTAGTTCTGCCAATATTAATTTCATTAGGAAAATGTGTTTGGTAGAGTCAGGGTAGATAAATATACTAGTATAAAGTTCTTTTTCATAACATGAACTTTGAAGTATTATGGACACTTCAGTAGTCCATGATAGGCATAAACATAATTATGTGAATGGTATCTGGGGTAAACAGCAGGTATTCTGTTTGAATGGAATTTGGAAGCTACATGCCTTCAGCTTGAAATCTGCAACAATATGAGGACTGATTGGTAATTGCTCTATCATTCTTTCCTTCAAGAAATATAAAAAAAGAAGGTCATTTGAGGATTCATTTAACAAGGATAATTTCTGAATAACTAATTTACTGCATACTTTTTTGTGTAATATATATGCAAAAAAATAGCTAAAATGATTACAAGTTCAAGTGCTGGCTACTTTCAGACTCCCAATACCTACTGTTAGGGTATCCTCTTGGTTTAATAAACTTGTTGCTGGAACTTCACCTTATCGCAGAAACATCTAACCACCTGCAGTTAGTCCTGCCCATCTACCTGCAGCTGGTCATACCCATGCTTTAAAACATGCTCTGCACAAGTAGGAACTCACACTTGGATGAGGAGAATTGCTGGACAGGATGCTACAGCTTATGAAGTTTAATCATAAACTCACATAGTTACAGAGCTACTTGTTTTTATTATTATTCTGTCGCCTCCTGACATATGCCAGATTTTTTTTTTATTGAAGTGATATAATTGTCTGATGGTTTCTGTGCTTCTTCCAACTATGATTATACTACAAAGCTTTCCTTGTGTGTCATTTCAAGTTTTCTTCCCTGTCCTCAGGTTTATCTTCCATTATCTTTTGCATTTACTTACATTAACTGTGTTTTCATTTTCTGTCCTATGTAAAGAAATATTTTCTGGTGACAAAAACAAGAGGTTGGAACTCAGTGGCATCCGTTTCTCTCTGGTTCAGTATGCGTGCTATAAAACTTTGGATAAAGAATTTCCATGTGCTAATTTTTTGTCATATATGGAATCAATAGACGTGCCAGGGTTTAAAGATACTAATATGTCAGTCCATTAAAGCCATATTCCTAGTTTATGTAGTCAAGCAAATGCCCAAACTAAATAGATTGGAAAAAAACTAAGAACCGAGCAAGTGCTGCAGGTCTTGTTCTGTCAGCCTTATTAATGCTATCAAATATTTCTTGTCATAAAAAGCCTCTCACAGAAACTTTAATGGAGGTAAGAACAGAAAAGGCTTATCCAGTGGAGGGAGCTTTGTTGCTTGGGTAGATGTCTGTAAAGGAGACAGCTTAATTCTTTCCAGAATACTGGAAAAAGAATATGATAAGAGCCAGGGGAGTGGACCACTTTCAGAGACCTTGTTCACGCCCTAGCAGGAATACCAAGTTGGAAGTATGAGTCTAGAATTTGGCTACAGAGGGAAAGTTGGATATTCAGTTCAAAACTAGTAGTAGTGAAGGCGGAAAAGACCCCAATGCTTAGGAGAAGACGCTAGCAGTGCTTATACAGAACAGTTCAAAGACTAATATATAAAATGTCTCCAGGATATAACAAAGGGTTGACCTTTGTATCATGTAGAACAGTTGTTTACTAGAGATATAATCACCTTTTTATCTTCTAGTAGACTTGATAATGTATAATATATATATAGTGTGTGTATATCTAAAGAAAATACTTGTGAGAACCTAACGTGGTTGAGATCTGTGATGTTCTAAAACTCCTGCCTGTTAAATTGTGTCAGGCCTTTAGGTATCCTCGCCAAAAGTGGCAGTGTATTTAGTCAGAAAAATAATTAGCATATGTGAAGCTAATGGAATCGGACCCCTAGTGAATGTCTGGAAATTTTGCTTTCAGGATGAGATCTAGGCAATGCTCATATGACCTCTCAAAGGCTCTGCATTTTTGTTTTGTTTGACTAATTCCTTGTTATTACTCATTACAGATTTGTTAAAGCAGATCTGTGTGATGTTTGCTAATATTCACTGCATAAAATATCTTCAGTTTTCAAGAGTGTGAAGCATCAAGTCAGTACAACTGGAAATCTGTGTATTTATCTTCACTCCACATGCCTTTACATAAGCAAATTATTAGTTTCTTGCATGTTCTTTGAAATTTGTTTCCCTTATCTTCGTTATCTTGATTCGGGAGTTCGTCTGTATTGTACAGACTGATACTTGAAAACACTTTTCATGTTCTTCTGCACGTATTTGAAAGACGCGGTTGCAATTTTCTCAGTTTTTTCCTTCCTTCTCCCTCTCCCTTTCCTTCTCCATCTCCCTAACCACATTGAGCACTATAGTGTTTCTGCTTGTGGTTTCTTTTTGCTTCTATAAACTATTTAAGAAACATATGTGGCCTGTGCAAAATTTTGTCCATCAAGATTTTGGTCACCATCCCCCCATCTCACCTTTCTCACCTCTCTGTGGTAAATCATGTAAGTAATGGAAGTAGAACTGTCTTCAATTATTTTATGACACCTAAGCTTTTTTTTTAAATTGCAGTTAGAGTCAGATAACTGGTGTGATATGTGAATTTAATTAAACAGTGAGTTTAGGACAAAGTGAGATTTCTGTACCTGTTATTTTTTAAAATTTCTGTTCCATTTAAAATCTTTCCTGTGAGACCCATAGAGCTTTCCCTATGTGCTATTCTTCAATAGCTCCAGCTTTTCCATTTGTAGTATTTGTAAGTTTTTTAAAAAATTCTATATGCCTATTTGTCAAAGGCTGTCTCCATCAGCGAGTTAATAAGTTGTTGTGGTAGTAATGTGTCTTTTGTAGCTTTTTATACCTTGTTTTTTTAAGTCAGGTTTAGATTATATTTTCATCTTCTAAGATCAAAAACACTGGAGTTCAGATTCAGCAGTGATGAGTTGGATAGTACAGAAGTGTGGAAGATACAGATATTAGGTCTATGTTTAATCCTAATAAAGGTGTTGGATCCACCACCAACCGTGCTTGTAAAGATCATCAGCTGCTCTCCTTCTCCAACTCTATTTCTGGCACAGCTAGACAGAGCAACTCGCCTTAAGATGGTCTTTCAGGGCCGCCAAAATAAGATTCACCCCCAAATTAAGCAATCCCTTTCCCTTCAAGCCTTTTCAATATGATTGGTCCTTGTCTCTTAGTGATAAATGTATATGGACTCCTGACTTTTGCAAGAGAGACAGAGACTTGCTGTGTCAAGAACTATTCTAACTTTGGTTCTACTGTGCTTTCTATGAATCTTTGTATTTTCATGCTATTTTCTGATAGCATGACAAAAATCATTGTCTCATCATTTTCTTCACAAATATTCTTGTACTGCACTGTATTTGCAGTCCTGGTTCTCCTTAATTAGCTACATCACAGTATTTAACCATCACAAAATCCTTTCTTTCTACTTCCATAGATCTGCTCAGCTGTTCCTTTCTCTTACTGCTGCATGGATTACGAATTTAATAAGTTGTGGATTAGAAGTGTCAGTCAACTGTGTTGTCTTTTATTATCACTTGCATTTGCAAACCTTATTTTGAGAATGATTATAATGTTTTGGTAATTATTTGATATGCCTTCACTTTACTACAGATATGTGTCTGTTAGACTTCTTAAGCTGTTCTTTTGCAGTTATTTTTAAACACATTTATACTGTTTGATACTAATTCTTCAAGACATCAGTTTCTAAATGCCAAATGTTATTCTTTTTACTTCTCTATTTCTACTATTCCACTGCCTTCATCCAACCTTTCTCTACATTTGATTTGTCTTCTACAACTTGTCCTCCCTTCCTAGTGCCTTCCACATTGTTGCTGTTCTGTACATTAGATCTTTAGTCAGCCTCATTAACAGCGAACAAAATATACTGGTTGTCATATATTAGTTGAAGTTGAGCTTATGCTCTAGGTCTGATATTCTGGCTTACCATAATCTACGTATAAACTTAGTTACTAACAGCTGTTGTTTGTGAGCTAACTACTAAGAAAAAACTGCATGTTTAGTTATTGACCATGAAAAGCTCCAAAAATCATGCTCACTTTTCACCACGAAGGGGGGGCTTTTCACACCTTATATGATACCTGCAACACAAAGCTATAATATGCTTATGCAAATATATTTTTTGGTGACTAAAGAACAACTGAAGCCAAATTGATCAGGTCTACAGGCTATCTGTTTCTCATGTGAGTGTGAAAACTCTTAACTCAGGCATATTTTGGAGGTCACAGGTCCCAGAATACATAAAATATCTGGCAGACGCAATGACATGTCAGAAAATAGTTTTAACATAAATTTAATTGGGGTTTTCACTAGCTGTCAGGATTCATCAGAAATTTGAAGACTGTCTATAAGATTACAATCTAGGAAATAATGTGAAATGTAATAAGGAAAATAACAAAAGTCAGATGAGAAAAACGTGTTTGCAAGTGAAAGTATAATCAAAATAACCTTTGATTTGTTGACTCTCTACTCCCCAGTTCTCTATGGGACTGAGTGTCTATAATTTTGCCTATTTTATGCAGTTGATAAATACCAATCCATTATAAGTATGCTGATTTGACATCCAGAGAATGATGGCAGCAGCTGAAAAATATATTTGGGAAAATAGGTAGAACGCCATTAAAATCTGTTTAATATTTTCAGTAACATCTGTCTTCTGCCTGTATTAGAGACTTTTACAAATTAGTTTCCAGAAAATAATTGAAGGATATAACCTACATTTAAAAAAACAGTAATATTTAAGACTGAGTGAAGAAGCTTACTCAGTTATAATTGCTTGGTGAAGTTCACAACAGTTTAAATTCTTAGTATTTTTAGTATATTAGTGCTGAAAATTTACACATATTTAGTATACTCCCTCTGTCATTCATTTCATTAAAGTCAATTCAGTACAAGGGGTAGTAGTTTACTCAAATCCTGTTGCAGTTGTTGATATATTTCTGCAGTGAAAAATGGAGATGGGGAGATAGTAAGAACAATCCAGAGGAAAAATGTCTCTTGCTTAGATTGCTGCATGAAAAATCTTTAGCTTAAGAATATAAAAAGTGCAATTAAAGGAAGGAGTTTCTTTACGTTTCTCTTTCAAAAAGACTTTTGTTAAAATAATTGTAATAGGAAAAAAAGTTAAAGTAATTAGAGCTTGAAGTAGCTTTTCCTTCATTCCCTTTCCCTTACTTGCTGTCGCTCATGCACTCTCTCGCTCACACTTGCTCTCGCCTTGTCTGTCTCCCTGCTTCTTTCATTCTGATGGAAAGTCTTCACAATTCCAACAAATGAACCACTATTAGCATAAGGTTCATCAATTCAGGGTAAGGACCGTTTTGCGTGAATTGCATTGTCATGTTTTCATGAGCCTTCAAAGGCTTCTTAGCAGAGTCAGAGGACAAACTCATAGCATATTTTCTGTTTCAAATACAATACTGTAAGAGTTGCTGTAGAAACTCATTTTCTTGTCTGTGAGTTCTGTTTATAGTGTAGCTGTTGCATTCATTTTCCTGCTTGGATAAATTAAATATTTGGATGATCCAGATTAAATTACTTACGTTCTCACTGGGTGAAACCTTGAAGGGACAGGGTAGAAGTCTGAATTTTTAATTTAAAAATTCTTAGTAAAGAGGTTTCATTAAAGACACTATGGAAAAAGTTTCTAGTGAACTGATAAGTTCTTCCTTGTAATATTAAATGGTTATACTGCTCTGTTTTAATGGTACTGACATTAGAAGGCCATGTATTCAGAGTTTTCTAGAAATGATCATGTTAACAACATACTTTGAGTTGTTACTTGAATAAGTAGGTCATTTTCTTGCTGATTTGAGTGGGAAATGTGGTATGTTTCTCGATTAATCTCACCTATAGCGTTCTTCCCTAATCAAAATGTTTTGTTGTTCTGATGTTCTCGGTTTCTGCAATTGCTTATAATTTCTTTATATCTTAATATTAATTTTTAATATATATCTGTGAAACAGTTGATGTATTGGCCTTCTAAAAAAAAAATAGTCTGTACTTGCACCTTATAATTGCTTGTATTTTGTTACAATTCCCTCATTAAAAAACATCATATAGCACCTATAAATTCTACTGCCTTCTTGGAACTGCCATATAGTGATTAAGACTTCGGTAAATGCAGATATTCCTCTGCACTCCATGCAGAACTGGATATGATCTCAATGTACATACACAAAATATACCAGCAATTCTTATTTCATTGAATACCAAGCGAGACATTCTCTTGTTGATAAACTGGCTTTTTCACCCAAGGACCTGCCATGCCAATGGTAAGCTGATGATAATTTGTGAATGTAGCAGATGTTAGTTTAACATGCCAAACCTTGGTTCTAGTTTTAAATGTGTGTAAATAGAGGCATAAAAATATTAGAAACATATCTGAACCTGCAAGTGGTCTGTGGGATAATATTTAAAACTTCTCATTGATTGCAGAAGAATACTTTCTCATTATGTAATTTTCTGCTTATTCTGTGTGCTAAAGATTGGCCCGGAACCTGGAAGAAAATGCTCTTCTATAATCTCATATGTGTGCAGTATATGTACCGATCCTTATCAAGTAGTGATCTTATGGTAATTTATCTGAGTTTATCTTATGGACTTTCATAAAGTACCTTGCCAGTGAATTCATTGTGCAAGTCCTTTGGTACTTTTTCCCCTTTCCTATCTGTACCTGTTTCTTTTTTATATTTCCACCTATAGCTGATTTCTTAAACTAAGGATTTCTTTGGTTTTTATTTGTGTTGGCAACTACAGTCCAATGTTGTTATTTTTTTTAATTTGGAAGAGATTGAGGGAAGTGAACAAACTTTACCAAGCTTAAAGCCTCTAGAGTCCTCATGTGGACCTGTGTTCAGAGTACTTGAATGCCACCTCTTTCTAGTTCAGCTTCTATAATACGAATTGGGTAAGCAAATCTTGTATCTCTGTGGAATCTTCTCAGGTGTTCAAGAACAGCAGTAGCTATGCAAGTGGCAATCTGGCTGAAGAACCCAACTGTGTGGTTCAGTAGCAGTGTATTTCTCCCTGGTAGCTGAATAAATTAGAGCACATGCAGTTGCAGAAGGCAAAGCAGAATGGCATGGAATGCTGCTGTTGTATTTTGGGGAAAGTTTAATGAATGTCAGGTAGCACACTTACTTTGAGAAAGTGACCTATTAGTTAAATACTCACAAAGAGAAAGCTCAACCAGTCTCAAGTGACAACAGTTTTATTGCAGCAGTTTAGTTCTGTTTTTACCTAAAGGATGGAGATATTTTTATTTTCCACCTTTCTGAATTCAGTAGTAACATTTTCTGCTGTGGCACTTTCAAGAAAAATGCTTTTTATTTTATTATTAAATATTCAAAGCCTGCAATAATGAAATGGCAAACATTATTGGAAAAGTCTGATTTTATTTTCTGACAACTCATTGCTCCGAACATGCATATTAATTACATCTTTAACTGCTTCATAACTGCTTACAGGATAAAATTGTCTTCGAGATTACACGGAAGTGCCAATTCCTCTTAAGTGCTTCATTTTATCATTTTCGTTTTTATTAATTTCCGTGGTATTTTAAATACTTAGGGAAATAGTTGTCATACTGGCTTAGATGTTGTTGGCTTGCTGAAATTATTTAGATTTTTGAGTTGGATACACTTCAACTTTTGTTTACTTTTATAATGCTCACCGGGAATTAAAGTCTTCCTCTCTAAAGTAATATAGGATAAAGAGTGTTTTCTGTCAGAAACAGAAAATCACAACCACCCTTTTGGCCCTCTTGCTAATCATGTTTACTTAACTCTCAACACAGTCTAAAATGGACTTTAGTGACATTTGCAGACTCTGTTATCTAGTAAATGCTTGTCTGAGTGAAACTGCCAAGTCAGCCCCTGAAGTCAGAACTGTGTGCCTTCAGCTTCCATTAAAACACATGAACATGGTGCTGGTTATCAGCAAAAACCATAGAAATGGGCAGCATAAAATACTCAATAAGCATAGGCATTCTATCAGCATCCATAGCCATTGGGGTCACGTAATAAGCCTCATCCTGGCTTTATCAAAATCACAGAAGATTTTGACGATGTGCCCCAGCAGAGGAATGTATGTTCTGCATACAAATACCTGCCTCAAAACAAAATATTCATGGGGCTGGGGGGAAGCAAAAAAAACTAACAAATGTCCAGAATGACAATTGTCCAGCCTGACTGTTACTGTAGTATAAGTAAATGTGTCCTATATCTTCTTTTTTTTTTTCCTAGTGCATGTGCTTCTGTAGATGACAGACTAAGAATTGCTAACTTAATTAAAGTCAGCAGAGATGTTTCGGTCACTGAGATAGGACTCTGGAGTTCTAATGCTGATGAGTGTACTTTTTGCACTGTCCAATTTACTTTTCCTATGTGAATTCTTGTCTCTGGCAGTAGAAGGACAAAAGAGAACTTGGCTTTTTCTTCACTAATTCTCAGGATTTCATAATTGACTGTAGTTGCAGTGATGTGTTTTATTGGAGAAAGCTACATGACTTTTTGAATTTGATATTGTCCAGACATAATTAATAATTTCATTACATCGTGAAGTGCTAAATATTCTCACAATATTCCCAGGTTGAGGAAAACTGGAGGAAAAAACCCCTCTGTTCTTGGTGAGTGTAGAAACAGATAAAACAGCTTATTAGAGATAGTGCTGAATTATCATCAGCTAACTGAGGTATTTTCATGGCTAAGGTAAATATTTAAATTCTAATGATTCTGTGTTTCATTAAGGAAAAAACTATAAAGCAATGGATAGTCCAGATTTTACTTGCACTCAGAATATTGGAGGTCTAGTTACCATGGCTTTTATAAACAAGCATGTTGCTTGTTCAAGTTTCCAAGTTGTTTACTATCACATTTGTTGTAGGTAGTGTCTGGCAGCAGATTCCATTTTTTGTCAGAATCCTCTTACAATGGGGCTATTAACACCTCATTTAAGGCTCTCTACTGTAAGCTGTAGAGAGAAGACAGTTGTTAAGAAATGTCGGACCATTATAGGAGAGTCATATTTTATCCTCGATACAGTCTAATTTCTAACAAGTTATCAGCATACAAATGGTTCTACAGCAGGATGATTTCATGAGAAAAACTCAGCTGTGAATTTCAGGAAAGCATTTCAGTTTAACCTGAGTCAGGGATAGAAGTTACCCAACACAAAGTAATGTTCTATGCTGATTGGTAAAGAGATATTTTAAATATACCTGACAATTCTCTATTAGTATTAAAAAGAAGACATTGAAGGAGGCTCTAAATTGCCTTTCTGTCTATTGTTCTACTGCCAGAATGAAAAGTGACTTAATACTAGCAAGTTACTGACACAAAAAAGTGAAAGACAGAATTAAATCATCTTCATTTAGGGTGTCTAGCTGCTTTTCATAAATTTGTCAAACTGGAACCCAGAAGGTTTGAAATTTTGGATTTAAGACATGCTTTTGAAAATTAGCATGGGAACTTAAAGAAAATATTGACACATAGGTAGTTTGCTTGGTTACTGCCTGTACAATCTGCAAGAAATGTTATGGTACATAAAGTATATTTCATCAAAAGTAATCAAAGGACAAGGAAAAGGGGTTGTGTTTTGTTGTGTTTTTTTTAAAGTAAGCTAAATATATGAGTGGATGAGCTTCCCAGGCTTTGATGTAGCCGGCTTTTTATATGAGGTTTGTTCTGCCAGTTCTGAGCAGGAGAGAGCATGCATGTCAAATCCTTTTCCAAACAAGCCTCCCTGATTTCTGCCAGAGAACCAAACTTACTAAAGCCAGGCAAAGTTAACCCTTATTTAAGAAAAAAATAGTGTTATGTAACTTGAAAGAAAGAAAGACATTGTAGCTCACTGGAATGATTCTCCTAACAATAAGCATGGACTTAAGCCACTAAATAAATGATGCCATAGTTTCCAAAATGAGATAAGGCCAATTTAGAACAAACTTTCAAGTCACTAGGACAAATGGTAATTTCACAAATAATCATTTAACTTTTCTGAAAAATACTGAAAAATCAGTCAGCAATTAATGAAATTTTATAGCTGAAAAAAACCCAAACTTACTGGTAAAATGTGAGGTAGATAAATGTGTTTGTTTATATTCTTTTACTACTACCATACAATTAATACTGGTATAAGTAATAGCATAAGCAGTAAAACTTAGAAAATATTTACCTTTCTGTCATAAATATTGCATAGTATGTTATGTCCTTTCTTTATGGCAAACAAAATTCAGAACAAAAGAACAGCTTTGAAAGATAAAATCTGATCCTCCTAAAAAGGCATGCGCATACTAAGAACCCCCGCTGAAGCCACATCTAAATCCCAGTTTATACTCAAACAGTGAAAGAGCAAGCTCTGGAGTGCAAAGCCTGATCAGGCAGTATTTGGAGTGAAACGTTTAGAATCAATGCTCTGGATAATGATATTCTGCAAAGCTTTACAGATAGAGGTTAAAATGTAATAACAGATGAGTACTGGTATGATTTTAGTGTCTTGTGAAACCAATGACTGCAGATTTGGACAACATAAATGTAACTTATTAAAGGAAATATCAAGGGTAGGAAATGGCTGCTTGTATTCAACTTGTTACGTACCACTTGTATATTTCATGTTTACGCACCCATGGAATGTTTCAGAAAAACATTGGGAAACTACATCAATGTTTTGCCAACAGAAAATGCAGTACAGCGTTATTTAAGGACAGAATAACATTTTTAAGAGTCCAGATTTCAGACAGCAACTTTACCAGCTTTGCATGTTGGCTGTTGGTTGTTGACCTTGCTGAAAATATGTAGCAAATTCTTTGAGTTCTCTGTACCCATTTGCTCTTGCTTGTATGGGAACCCATATGCTTTTAAACATTGTAACTGGTTCTAATTATTGCTTTTATACCACCTAGTATCCTCCATAAATCAGAATCTATTTTTAGATGTGGTCAAAGGATTTGTCATAAGCTCTCAGAAAACAGTTGGTTTACAGCCCAAGTATTTTACTTCTTTAATCTGTGGGTAGAAGGAAGGTTATTCACTTAAACTTCAGAAAAAGTGAATAAGAAATAGTCTCTCTAAAATGAGAAAGAAGTATTATAAACATAAAATATTGAGTATTCTACCTCTGATATAAATGCAAAAACAATTCTGAGAAGACAAAGCTATTTTTATAAGTTTTGTTTTAGTAATCAGTGTCAAACTTTAAAAATATCCAAACCATAAACTTTCAGATCCCCATTTTCATTTGCAATGACTTGACTCTGATTTTCTTTGGCTTTACTGGAATATCCACTTAATACCTTATGTGTATGTAGCTTCTTGGAAACAGATTTTAAAACCCAGTAATATTGTAGCTTATTTTAGCCAGAAATTCAAATGGATTTTGTTCTTGTTTGATACCACTAAATCCTTTTATTTTTTTGGTTGGAAAGGGATAGACTTTTATAAGACCCTTTGAAATGATCTATATATGTTAACATGAAAGTAAGGAGAAGGGGGTTTTCAGATACTAATCATTTCATCTCTTCTGAATATTTGCAGACCATAGTAATTATCTTTCTGTAAGTTCCCAAAAGATATTTCAGTCTTGTGCTGGTTGGAGTAGAACCCAGCTACATTCCTTACCAGTCCTCAGAGCAATGATATTACACACATCTTCTAGAATGTGGAAATAATAGGGTTATCACATCCTTTCTTTTACAAACAAAAATTATCTAAAATGTAAGTTGGTTAGGTCAATGGTTATGATAGTGGGTAAGAGTGTATGCATATGTGTGTATGGATTCCTATGATAATCCTTTTAAAAGATTCCTTCACTTAAAAATATTTTCTAGTACTCAAGAGGAAACCTCAAACTTACCAGTTTAGAAATGACATATGATAGTCATTGCACTAGGCATCTGATATGCTGAATGTGAGTTCACTTTCAATTTTGTGGTATTTACCTGGAAGAGACTTTTGCTGTCATTTGGGTTTGTTAAGGGTTTTTTTGTTGTTGCTCTTGTTTTTCCCTTATTTGGCAGTTGTGCTGAACATACATCCCTGAAGCTGGTTCCAGGTTTATTGATGGAATAGATGTAGCGTACTGCTACTTCAAGAGTATTAGGATGTTGTATGCCTCTAATTCTTCACAGATTGAAAATTATTAACACTTGACCTTTCTCTCTTGGCTTTGATTGCCAAGAACCGTGTTTACAACTACTTCCTCAACATCACTGTCTTCCAGGAGCAAATCTGAAGAACCCACTCTCTCTCCACTGGGATAGACATAGTGTCAATTCGGCTATATGGTTGATGGATCAGGAGACCTACTAAGCTAAGGCCCAGCCAGAGTTGTTCTGTTAAATTATCAAAAATGGCTATATTTTTTCTCCTTTGCTCTAGTACAGGCAAACACTAGTTCCAGATTACTTGCTAGAGTTGCTAGAGTAACTGCATGGGTTAGTTCCATCCTGTATGTAGGAGGAAACTCAGAAACCTGACACTTCTTTTGACACTTCACATGGGGTTTTCACAGCTCACTTAATTTGATCAATTAAGCTTTGTCATCTGTTTATCTTCAGTGTGTCTTGAGTGTGAGTCTTACTGATGAGGCTGGTTTCACACGGTCGTTAAGAGGTCAGTCTTCACACAGTCTTCACACAATCTGTTAGAAGTCAGTTTGTAGTCCTCTAATCTAAGCTTGCTGAACTGGAGTCAACTTTTTTTTTAATAAACATTATTTATGACAAAATAAGGCTGCCAAAGCAGCACAGAAAATGTAAAACTGTGATAGTGCATTTGCAGTTTCTGCAGTAAGCCTACATTATGTTGAGGTTTTTGGCAGTGCATAGTTGCAAGGTCACTTTTATATGAGAATATTCTTAAACAAAACAAAAAATCTATAGCTCTAGATGCAACCTACATTTGATACACTCTTGTTTTGCCAAACTGCCAAAAGTTGTTTCAGGTAAAGTAAAGCTGTCCCTTTAAAACTGGTTTTTCAGCTCAGTCTGTTGGAGACAGCCTGCCAAAGTAAGGCAGGTTACTCCAAATCACTGTAAACATGCTCTGGGAAGGAGAGAAGACAGTAGTTGTTTCTTGACCAATTAATTACACACTTTCAGTTACTATTTTTAGTGGGCGGTTGTAATAACCCAATGACCCACAAATACTCCATGGAAAGCTTAGAAAAGTATTCTGTTTCAAGAATGTTTTTACTATATGCTGTACAGCTTTGTTCTTTCATAGAATTTTTAATGCTAAGAATAATTTCAGAGCAAGAGATCCTGATCACAGCAGGTAAAGGAGGTGCTTTTAAACTAGCTGTAGCAAACGCACTTTTCTTAGATGGCTGGGAGCCTGGAAGGTTTCCAGCCTTCTGTAGCTTATATTGCTTGTTTTCATAGTCTCTTTATGGATTCTCAGTAGTAGATAATATTAGTGATACACAGTCCAGGAGGCCTGTTCTGCTCTGGCCTACTTTCAACATGCCAGTACTGAAAGATATGAGAGGATTAGTTTAGGCTGTGGTCTCATGTATGCACTTTCAACAAGCAAAAGTCAAAGTTGCTGTCACATTGTTCTGGCCTTCCCTCAGCCAGCCTAGCCCCATGGCGCTTCTTCCCTTGGAGCAGGCAAAGAATCAGCTCAGGACGCCATGCCAGGTAAAAAGCAGTAAATGCAGCAGATGCCTGCATAAATGCTTGTGCTGGCACTAGGGTGGGGGCAGTGAGCAGTAGGTTTTAATGGCAATAATGCCAACTTAAAACATCTGTATGTGAAGCTGTGGCTTCAGAACTCTTGCTGTTCCAGTGACAATGGCCTCCTGCTCAATAACTCTACTGGAAGAAATGTTTTTGTCATTTGGGGGGTTTTCTTCATGACAGTGCAGTATAAATGGGGTTTAGTTTAACAGAAAGGACTTTTGGCCCAGGATCTTTATCTATGAGTTCGTTTGCTCCTTCTGTTGCTGTTTTTTGTTTCTTATTGTGGATTTACAGTCCCTTGAGTTCTGGTAACTGAAAAGACAAAGCTGTTATAATGATTATCCTAGAAAATCAGACTCCAAAGAAACACCTGCAATTGATTTATACTCTGTTAGTGAGTTTCACCCCATGCTTCAGAAAAATATGAGGGAATGTTCACTCATTTGGAAGGAAGAAGAGCTGTAGAAACTTCCATAGGGACTGAGCAGTGTAATAGCATTGTTCCTTTCCACTTATTTTGTTGTCCTGTGTTGTTCCCTTTCCTGCTCATCCCGTCCTGTACCCCTCCCCTCAGTTCTTGTCTCTTCAAACGTAGTAGCCTCTCCTCAAATTCCTTCCATTTTTCCACTGTTTACTCAAAGCCAGACAAACCCCCTAATTATGAAAATTAGCAAAAACAGGTCTCCTTCAGGGTGAGTTTATCTTTCCTTCTGTTGTACAGCGATAGTGCTATTAGGAGTCTTGCATTCTATGCTTTTAGTACCACTTATTGATTTAAAAAATTCTCTAATGCAAGTGTGAATTTTTCTTCATAGGTCAACTAGTAACTGATTTGAGAGAGAAGAATAAAAAATAAATTGTGTGTCTCTGAGGTGACAGAAATAAATAATTATCATTTAACAGAAATATTATTTCTGTCACCTGAGGGTCTGATTACACAAACAACTGTATTAGCAGAGAGGTGAAAAACTGTAGCAATGGTGCCTAGAGAGATGAAGAAGTGACTGAATAGAGGGGGGGAAAGACAAATTCCAAAAATTACTGATGGAAAATTTTTCTGTTCTACTTACTTAAAGTTTCCATTCTCTGTCCCTAGCCACATGTTTGTCTCCATCAGGTTTTGCCAAGGCCAATTGTGTGTGTCTGAGACACAGAAACCTCTATACAATGTAGTGGAAACGTTATCATCCGTGAACATGATACATGATAATAATTCATATAGAATTATGATGATTTCAGAGCCATAGAGACACTTCACAAAATTTGTCACTGTTTTCAATTAAGGGAAGTAAATCTTATATAAGGCATCAGATTGTAAGGCAAAAATTACATCTAACAGTACAAACTTAGGTAAAATAGTGGAAGTAGTCAAAAAATATGGCAAATGTTACTTTCCCCACAAGTTGATAATTTGTATTTTATACATATCATTTACTCCTGACATTACAGTTCTTTTTCTACAACTTATATTTGCAGTTGAGTGTTTTTCTCAGAAATAGAGAAAAGTAAACTAGATCAAGTAAAATAAGAATGCAGTCATCTCAGCTTTTGATCAAAAGCCTGGTGCATGTGCGAAAATGTTTGGAATTTTTTTTGTCAGCTGTCAAAATTCCATCACCAAGGGATTTTCTGGTTTTAATGTCAGACACTGGTATGCAATATCCTGAGCTTTTGAGACCAGTGTTGCAAACGGGTCTGTATCTGTTTTTTCTGATCATAGCTCTGTTTTTGGAAAAAAAGTACCAAATTTTTAAAAATTGCATGTAGTGTTTATATTAGTACTTAGTCTAAACATCCATAAAAATGGTTGTAGGGGTATCTGTGTTTGGATATTTGTGGGTGGCTGCAGTATGGACCCATGTGCACTGATACGAACTGTATACTGCAGCTGGTTTTTCTCATTTTAAAGATATGACCCTAAAACTGTTTGTTTACACAAAGCAAAAAAGTACAACTCTAAATACACTTCCACAATGGCTTTCTTTTACTGAAGTGGCAGTGTAAAAAGGGATTTTCCTGGGCAGATGACAAACACTGGGTGCTCCAGACAGAACAATTGAGCATTTCAGAATGAATTATACTAACTTGCTGAACCAGACTCTTCTCCCTGTGGGCATGTATCTGTTTGCATATATTTATCAATCTGCTTGGAAACAGAATAAGGAACACTTATTCATTGCCTTTTAGAGAAGAATCTGAATGGATCTTTTTTTTTATTGTATTAGGAAAAACAAGCATCCTAGGGAAGATTGTAGCCACTTACTGTAAACTAGAAAGAGGCTCTAAAGGTGGTTCTTCCCACTGATTTTCACGCAGTGTGAGTTGTTAGTTCGTCTTTCCTTTAGATAATTCCAAACTCCGGTTTAACAGTGAAGCATACTATAATCGCCTGTCTCCTAGTTTAACCTCCCTAAGGGAGGTGATTCAGGAAGCCCATGCTTTCTTGTAATTTCTTGATTGTCAGGCTATTTTACTTCTTTATTTTTATTCATGACCACCCATGAAGCACTTTAAACTTAATCTGATTGCTAGGACTTTAACAACAAGTTCAAATGCTTCCAGAATTAAAACAGTTCTCAAAATAATGGGTCACTTACTACATTTAATATTTTAGTAGCCAGCTTCTCATGAAAAACTTACTGGTTTGTTAAAGTTATGACCTCGTGGCCTCAAAGTCAGCTTAGGTCTGATATTAACAGTGGTACTTTGCAGAGTACAGGTCTAGCTAGCAAGCACCACACAGAGCAATTACAGCTATTGAGAAATTACTGGAATTCTCTTCCTTTGTGACAAACTCTTTGTCTAGCAAAAACTGTCCCAGCATTTGACGTAAAGCAAACGCTTACCAGTCACTGTGAAAGACGTTGCTTGAGAAGAAGTGCAGGTTGTTCACGCTGCTTAATGCACACAAAGCAAGCTATCTTAGGAGGCTGGTCGTGCATCATCTCCTATGTGGTTAGTAAGGGGGGGGGGGAGCACTTATAGGGGTTGTTTCAGATTATTGGTCTGCAGAACCCAGGAGCACTTCAGTGTTCAGGTGCCCCTTCAAACCATGCTATGATTTTATCTCATGAGAAGACTCAGGATGCACCATCCTGTCTTCTCAAATTTTATTTCCACATCAAGGAAGCCCGATTTTCTTGTTTTCCTTTTTCTTTTGATGTCCTTGCAAATCAATGCAATTGGTCATTTGATAATTTCTAAGTTAGGGTGCTTATAGCTCCCATTCTTAGAACTCTGAACTGAAAACCAAAATATGAATACAAATAACTTTAGCATAGCTTATATCTCTCCTTCAAATAGTTATGTCAAAAGCCAAAAATACTGCTGAAAATAATGAATTTGTTATCCACATTTTTTTCCATAATGAGGAAAACGTCATACTGTATGTTCCTTCAAGAGTATACTCAGGATCTAGGAATATACCCTCTTCATTTAAAGCTCCCTTTCTTTTTGTGAAAAATGTATTAAGCAACTAGGATGGCACTTCCACTGTTTTTGCTTATTGATGTTTACTTTCTAATTAACCTGACATAACCTATACATTCAAAACAAAACTGGTGCCCATCTTGATTTATTGTGAATGTCTGCTTATATCTTCAAAGCATAAAGATTTAAAGCAAGGCTACTTGCTTTCTGTGGCTATTAAAATATATTGGCAGGAGTTTGAATGTCTTGGGAAGAATCTGACTAATCTGTACCAACCTCTTTTCAGTGAAAGCAGTCATTCACTTTCACCCTCTATCCAGTAGATTATAAAAGCTGGTAGAACTTTTTAGTAAGGAACAATGCCAAATTACTAATTGGTAGAATTGGATAACTAGGGAATAACACAGTTTTTAAAAACCTCCAAATTTTGATTTATTAACACTTTACAAACTAACCTGCAAATTTACATTACAAAGAAATTGTAGATTTTTATTACACATGGCAGTTGTTACCATAACATGCCATGATGATTTTGCTCTCTATGCTTTGGCTGATCATTTCCAGGGCCACAGCAGTTTCACTACCATAACCTGTGTAGCGTTTGATTTATTTTCATGTACTCTTTTACTTTTCCCCCAGACTTGTTCTTTATGCTAGGGATCAAGAAATGGTTCAGACTGATAATTATGAATCTGAGGTCCAGGGGAGTTCAGAGATGGGATTTTGTTTCAGGCCCATCTTCAGCCATATATAATAATGACTAAAATCTCCTTCAGTTCTTTTTCATTGTTTAAAAAAAAAAAAAGCCAAACATTTTGAAACAATGTAGCTCAACCACGAGGTGGGAGGAGAGGAGAGCTTCAACTTAACACCAGACAGGCAACTGAAAGTTAAGAGTTGAAGCTCCCAAAGGAAGACTCTAAACAAGACAAGTGTTTGACAGTGTCCTGCAGAATATCAAGACCAACATCACATCAATCTATGTTCTGGACGGAGTATGAAGCAATATCCCTGAAATTTATTTGTGGTCAGAATTACTCTCATGAACTGGCCCAGCATCATAGTTTAGTCTTAGTACATCCTGAAGACTTCTTTGCCAGGTAGTTGGAAAGGCTTGGGGAAGCTCTTGAAAGCCTTTCAAGATAGCTTCCCTTCCCCCGCTCCACTGCAGTGGGACATAACCTGTCTCATGGAAATTTAGCCAGCCAAACTGCTTCACAAATCTCTTGGTCCAGTGACTTGAAGCTGAGATAACTGTGGTTTAAATTTAAGGCAGTTGCACACAAGTGAGCTTAGTTGCATGTCTGCGTGATATCTTTTGAGTTGAGATGAGCACTTTCAAACACAATTATATGTTTTAATTCATTAATGTCTTCAGTAAGGATGGATTATAGACATAAGAGACTCAGTCGTGACTCTTTCCAGACAGAGCCTCCTGTTGCTTTATGCAGCTGATATTCCCAGACCTTGAAGTGGAACTGCAGGAGGGCAGACCTGGTGGTGCTGGGTGGGTAGAATGGCAAGCATGTATGTCAGGAGGTTTCTCTCTGCCAGTATAGTTAGCAATGCACTCCCAAAGTGAAGGTCATTGCCAGTGAGGAAAGTTTGTTCAAGTAACTGGGGCAGTGCAAATCACCTCTCCCTCCAGCAACAGAAATGCAGAAACCAGGCTGTTTTGCCAAGTTGGAATCTGCTTCTACTCCTTGGACTGCTAGTTGGAAGATGAAAGAGGGAATGGGACCTTTGTGCTGCCCACATTTCTAAAATCCCTCCGATGTCTTGTAGAAACAACAACAAAAAAGTAGTATTTGATAATATCATAGCAATTTTTTTGGTATCCATACAGAGAAGAATTTGAAAGGTACTTCTTACTGTTGCTGAAGAATGGCAGTCATCCATATTAATTCATGTGAGAAATGGTTTATAGAAAACAGTATTGCTTAAATTCATATATGTCTTCAAATGCTATTCATATGTCTCCCAAGTGTTATGTATGTGCTGTTGTAATCTTGATATGCTCTGTTGTTTTTCACAAGTTCTTCTGAATTCTCATCAACACCAACATTCATGTAAGCATCTGAAAAAGTTTATCTACCTCTCTGATTTTTATTTGTGAATGCAATACACTATTAGTAACCTCTAATGTTTATTAAGTAAACCATTCTACACCATTTCAGGTGGGACTGCAAGAGCTAATGGAGCATGTGTGCCCTTGCTGTCAGAAGGGCTTTTTTCAACTTTGCAGAGTAGGAACAGTGAGAACTTGTATCCACACAGAGAGAAAAAAGGGTAAGAGAAACAGACTCTAATTCAGAAATGAGCTGGCTTTCTTAATTAGGTGGAGTTCTGTCCTCTCAGTGAAATACCTGTAACCTGCTACTCAGTCAACGTGCTATCCATTGAGTTCCATAGTTTCTTCTAAAAAGCATTTTAGATATTTTCATTATGCATTGTTTGTCCAGTCTTTTTAAGTATGAAAGTTTATGATTTGTGACTCTCTTCGACTGCAGTCTCAGATACCACATGTGTCCTAAGGAGATATGCGGCAGAATTTAGTATCTTCATATTGTTTTCAGTGTGTAGTTTGTTAACTGGCTCATGCCACACCAAGGGCCATATTTTACTGCAAAAAGCATAAACCTGTCTTTCCCAACTCCCATCTTATGACTACTTCCCCTGTGAAGGCACCAGGAATCATGCAGCCACATGGCCAGCTGAATTAGATAGCTGATATGGTTGAAAAGTAAGCCCCCCGCCCCCAACCCCCACTTTAGTTTTTCAGCCAGATCACTACCTTTTCAGTGTTGGCCCAAATTTAGATCACCTTAAGCTAACAGTGAAACTGCATCCTTTGTGTGGAAGATGGCTTCAGTACACCTTCAATAAAAGTCCTTTAAATGTTACTCTTGGTGCAGGGTATTTTAGAGAAGGGGTTGTTGAAATATAAACCTGTATGAAATATGACTGACTGTTCTGTGCAGTGGTACAGAAGGAAACTTTCTTGTAGGAATGGCTCACTAGCAATACTTCATGGTAACATTTATTGTGTTGATTCTGACATGACTCCCTACAGAATAAAAACATTGACATACATGAATGTCTTGAAAGCTTTCCAGGAATCCTTTAAAACTTTGCACAGTACAAGAAAATGTACCTGAAAATTTAACCAAAATAATATACTGGAAGAAAAGCAATGGGGAAAGAAACAGCTTAGAATTTCCCATTTTATTTTGGGCAGTTGTTTTCTCCCCATTTCATGGATGTTGTCACACGTATTACATTATTATGTGAAGGATTTATTGATCTTCATTAGCAAGCCTGCTTGGACTTATTTGAAAAGTAACATTATTAAACCAATCAGAAATGTTATGCCAGACTTTCAGAGTAGCACAGTCTATTTTCTGTAGTATGACTATGTCTAACTTCACTTCTTAAAGTTGTTTGTTTTGTAAAGCACTTTCATACTCGGAGAATATTTTTTGAAGTTACACCTTCGGTATAGATCCACAGAATTCTTTCTTTGCATTTCCAGCTGCTCTATAATAAATTCCATGTGTTTTATCTGTATTTGTATTGATTTTTCAGCTATGCTAGCTTATGTCTGCCTTCTGCCTTACTGACCCTGAAGTCAACCAAAGTGGTGGGCATACAGCCAATTTCAGATGGCATTTGGTTAGTTTACTCCCTTTTAAAGTAGCTTAGGAAATGTAACTCAAATATTTCTGTTATTTGACAAGCCTGTTTAACTTTTCCAATTTCACCCCCTTTACTCTGAATTTCCTCCCTCTTAATATTTTCCAGTTCTAGAGAAAGAGATTAGACATGTACCTCACCTTTAGCTATTTTCATTGTACTTTTCTTTCTAAATTTCTAGTTTTGTTTGTCCAGCTATGGATTTATTTTTTTTTCCTAGTCCTGGGTTTATATATATTTTTGCTTTGTGCTACTGTGCATTTGTCTTTAAAGACATAGTTATATAACCCTGGCACATAGCCTAAACTCATAATTACTTTAAAGGGAATTAGGGTGTGCAAGGAATGCAAGATCAGGCGTTTGGAAAATGGTGCAGTGGAGTCGCTTTTTTTTCCCTGTACAATGAGTATCTTAAACAATTTCTTGGAAACTTATTTCACTTCTCAGCTAATATGAGTTCCATTAGCATTTCTTGGCCTGAAGCCAGTTGATTCTTTCAGGCTTTGTTGAAGTGTGGGTTGTTTTTTTTTTCTTTTGTTTGGGTTTGTTGGGTTTTTTTTTTTTTCCTTTTACCAGTTCTCTGTCTGAAATGATTCAGCTGTGATTTAGTGGCTGTTGGGTTTTGGTGGCTTTTTGTCTCCCAGACCAGTGACTAGAATTGCAGCTCCTTGTTTCAAAAGTCCAGACCTTTACTTATATGTTGTTTTATTGAAGAATGTAGGGGATGCTGTCTAGGCGATATCTGATTAAATTATGATAAGAAAGTACATTTAGTGATCAGACTTATCAGGCTTATTTTATTTTGAGAATCACATCCCAGACCATGTATCAAACCATACTATCAATAATACCATTCTGCTGGCAGTATTATTTAAGGCATGTTTTTCTCATAGCTTACTGGGAAATTAAAAAAACCAACACTGTATTACCTTTTACATATACATGGGACTGTTTCCTCACTTCACTGTGTGTTGTATTCTTTGGAATGTGTACTTAAGTAAAGGGAGCTATACAGTATTTCTTAGAAGAGCAAACCAGTAAATAGTGACGCAAATAAATCAGTCAGACAGGCACAGCTTTTTGAAGGTCCTAATAAAATTGAGCTAGTGTAATTACCTAGCTGACTGTGTCCAAAAAAGAATTGCATATTTTTCCCTAGGGTGGGCTGAGGGGGACAAAAGATCCTTAAAGCATAAGACAGAAGATTCAAGGAAAAGAAAGTAACATGATAGTAATGAGATGCTGACTTCCTTGTGTACCAGCGGAAAAGGCGAGCCAGTGATAAGGGGAGGTTGTGTGCAGCAAATAGTTCAGAGGTCAGTAACCATGCTAGACTTTCCTCCTTTATTCACTGAAAAGGTAAGACTCATTTTGGTGTGGTTCGTTTTCTGTTTCTGGAGTTGTTTAAACACGTTTGTGGTTTTTTTTAAGTACAATACTCTTAAGTACTGTGACATAAATCACACTTTGTTTTGAAGAAGCAAAGGTATATTGCGACAAACTTCTGAATTAGTCACAGGTGACACCTGTTGTAATCTGAGTAGCAGAGTGAGAATAATCAAACTGGGGAATTTGCCTCTCCAGTTCTACTACCTCTCTAAGAGTTAAAGGCCTGAGGAGCTCCTCCCTTTGGGATATGCCTTATGGGATCCTGAGAAAAGACACCGGTACAGATGATCAAGTGGCCATGGTTGAGACATCTCTCGGTAGAAATTCGTTCATGTTTGTGCATGGCTTATCCTAAACTGATCCCAGTTGCTCCATTTTTAGAGATGCTGAACTGCTGCTTAAAACTGATTCTGCAAAAATTGAGGGAATTCAGCCTCATGTGTAATGAAACTTTTAGATGGATTACATCTGGATTGCTGTTCAGTTATTTTACAGCAGCATTCCCCACTAATTCCCTACTAATAAAGATTGCATGTACTCAGTGAAGACCTAAAATCTGCTTCTTGCATTATAAATAAAATATTAAAAAAATTATATCATTTTGTATACCATAGTTTAACTCTAGAACATATTTCCAATCAAAATAAATTTCCCACATTCTTCACATGACTGATACCACTTTCATCTTTAGTACTTTCTCAGGTAACCTTTTCCTTCTGATTTTATAATTTTTATGTATTCACCTTCTCCTCACACATAGATTAGTTTCTTAATGTGGTGTTGCTGCTGCTTGAAATTTAGAAGCCTCTTGGGACAAACCTGAATATTGAGTCTTTCTCTCTAGAGCCCCTTGAACAATTCCTGGGATTGAAATATGAGCTTTTTCATATTCTTCTTCACAGCAGCAGTTCTGTGTGGTTCTTGGCTAGGCAAGGACTGCTGAAGTAAAACCTGCTGCCACCATAATTTTTCTTCTTTGAATCTTCCAGCATGCCCACCTTTTTTAGGGGTATCAGAAAGTTGGCATAGCAACAACACATCAGCTGGGAGCTATTCCCCTGTGAGGCTAGAAGAGTGCTGGGTGCTTGTCATGAAGAGATTGAGCCATCCTTCAAAGTGTTTGCCCAGCTATCTATAAATGAACATGGCTAAACTTTTTTCCATGACCACTCTCTTTTTCTGCCCAGTTACTTACGTAAATGAATTCTGCAGAGGGTGGTTATTTTACAACCATTGGCTGATTGAGGAAAGGATTTTGGTGATTTTATTTTTAAAGAACAAAACATTTGTAAAATATTTCTACAATAAAAAATACAATATTTAAATAATTTATAGGTATTGCAGTAAATTTAGTGAGAGAGAGAAGTCATGCAAAAAAATCTCATTACAGCTATAGACAACTGTTAGATGGAATGCCCTTTTATTTTATAAGTCTATAAATATTCAGTGAAAGATACTTAAGTTTGTTGCTTTGAACAGGTCATCATAATGGGAGTTTGGTTTAGAAATTCCTATACAAGAAAGATTGATTCAGTTTAGAGACAGTGGTATTTTCCTGGGCCCAGATACTCTCAGCTAGTGGTCTTGACAGTATACCTATCAAGTTATAAAGTATTTTCTGTAAGTGCTGATTTCAGTATGTTAAACAACTTATTTTTCCAAAGTCTTCTAGCATAAACATCCTCTAGCAAAATTCTAAATATAAACAATTTCAACAAACACAGTGGAATATCTTAGAGAAAATTAGATACCCTCTCCTTTCTTCCTAAGCAGCTGAAGGAAAGATAGGTTTTACAGAATGGCAGAGTGTAAAGCTGTAAAAAGAACACAGTAGTTCTTTCAGAACAGACTCTCCATAAACTGAACAGACCCTGCAGCAAAATAAACAGTGTTCCATTATACAAGATACCTATAGGGAGTTCTCATTATGCCAAACCCAGAAAAAGATTTACTTTGGATTTGGCAAAGAAGTAATCAAGAATATATTTGGCAATGAGTATATTGGGGAACAGTCTTATTCTCCTCCCCTCCACCACCCTTATTGAATTCCTAGTGTTTTGTTTGGGTTTTTTTTCCCAGAAAGATTCTGCTGGTTCTATAAGTTCAAGATAACCGTAATAAAATGTTGTAAGCCAGCATGTTACTGTATATTAACCATAAGGTCTGTGTTTTAACAAAAGGTGTTATTATGTTTCTCCAAATATGAACCATACGTGTTACATAGTATTGTAGCAAAAGCCTTGCTGGAAGTATATTATGTTTTTACTTTAATCCAAATAGTAGAATTTTGAGGGAAAATACACAATCGTCAGTCATTCTTTATTGGCGCACACCCACTGATGGGGAAAAAGGAGACCAAACTTGCTCTTAGAAGTCCAGTTTTGGTCAGTGAGTATTAGTTTATTGATAGGAACTGTATGTCTGCAATGCAGTCCTTTTCCAGCCAGGAACATATTGTAGTAGCGATACAGAAAAATCCTCCTTTGCTATGGGTTTGGCGGCTATTTTTTCTTTTTTTTTTTTTTTCTTTTCTTTGTTTTGTTTTGTGGTGGGGGTTTTGTTGTTGTTTTGTTTTTTGTTTTGGGGTTTGGGTTGTTTTTGGTTTTGTTTTCCCCTTTTAATCATACTATATGTAATAAATGGTGCTGAACTGCTTTTAAAATAACTCCTCTGGATAAGTGCAATTGTTGGGATAGAAGATAAATTTGCTTCAAGAAATTTAAAAGACTCTGCAGTTATCCTTCCTAATCAGAGTAGGCAACATCCATACTGTTGATATGAGTAGAATTAGTGAATATGCAAATGATCAGTCACCAACATAGCTGGCAATACCACGAATTAAACTTCCTGCCTCAGAACCGCTGTCTGCTGCTGTTGCACTTGCTTTCACAATGGGTGCTTGTAGTAGTCCACGAAACTTTTGGCATCCCATAGATTGTTGCCTAGGCACTGGCCTGTAGTACTGCTCCCTTGGTGTATCGTCTCAAAGGAACTGTTACTTTTAAAAGTTTTGGTTGAGATACAGCATCCCTGACCATGAAGCACTCCTCAATCAAAACCTCGCATAACAGTCTTTGTCATGCTTCTGGAATACAAATGTTGTGTGTTGTTTAGCTTTGCCAGAGAAAGGCCTTTTCATGGCCTAACTAAAACTGTAAAAGGGAAAGTATCTTTTGTTGTTAGGTTGTTTGCACCTATGTGTCATCAGTTAGCAGATGTTATCTGTCCTCTCAGTCCACATTCTTTTAGTCCTTTATAATTTTAAAGCTTAGTTACAAATTCAAGTAGGATCTTAAAAACTGATAAATACAACTGTGTGAAAGCAAAATGTCATTCATAAGAATTCATATAAGACAAAAAGAAATCAAAATTGTGATTTTTACAGAGCATGGTCTTTTTAAACCATGAAAACCACATACTTACAAAGTTGTTGTACCTAACGAAAATGTATACAGATAATTAGAATTTCAATGCTTTTAAGAAAGTCTGTATATCTAATTCTTCATTGACTTTTCAGAATATTTTATCACAGGCCAGTCCATGATACCTGTTCAACTTTGTTTTTAAAGAGACTTCCAGTTTTGTTTTTATTTAGTTTTCACTTTTAATGATCAAAAATCCGCTTTTAGAGAAGAAAAGGAACTGGAGAATACTTCAGAATCTTCTTGATATCTGTGGATTGGTATTTCTGTCCTACAACAGAAGTGTGGACATTTTATTACATGTTTTAACTGAGTTTAAAGTGAAAACCACTATGTTTTTAATAGAATTGCATAGGGAGAGGCGTAAAGTTTTAACCCAAACTCAAGATGAAGCAGCAGAAGTTTTGTTTTAATCTATGTTTAATGTATGGTACAATCTTTTTACTGGTTCTTGTCAAGGTAATGAAAAAAAATGAAAAAAAAAAAACAAAACAAAACCCAAACCAACATTCACTGGAAATTAAATAGCAAAAATGTAGTGATAGCTGTGAAGTAATTTAGAGTAAGAGGTCATATACATCTCAGGGAGGCATCAAAACATGCAGTCATATATGACACTTCACAGATTTTAGAAACTGTTCCAATAATCCTGGTTGAATGAAATGTAGCATTTTAATATTCAGGCTTACTGCAGTATAAACAAGTTTGTCTTAACAGTGCTTTCTTTCTGGAAATGAAGTTTTATGATACCATATTCCTTTGCAGTTTATTTTCATCTCAGCTGAATAGCTGATGTATGCAAAACTCAATGCTTCCCAAAAATAGTGGTAAGAAGCCCAGAAAGAGATGTATGGTGCAAACTCTCTCAAAGGATTTCTGTGGAAGTTGAGCATGTAAGACTGGGTGAAAACTGAAGTTAAAACTAATTTGGATAAATTTGTTCATCCATTTCTACCCAGACATATCACAAAAAATTACATTCAAAGAAGTTTATAATGTCAAGCACAAGAAGTTAGTGTTATAGTCTCCTATGATTCCCTTTAATCTCTACCCTCTCACCTTCATACAGAATCTCATCCAGTTGCCCTGACATCATCTTGAGCAAATGTTGGGAATGCAGACGAGACAAACTACTTGCTTTCAGTTCTCATGCCTTATGTCTGTGATTCAGAACAGGATTTCTAGGAAACTCCTGCTAAGCCAGTAACAGTCCAGAGTCTAGCGTAGACCATCCTACGTGTATGATCCATGGATTTCTGACCTACTGGAAAAAATCTGGCTGGAATTTCTGATGTCATACTGAGCATGTGCAAAGCTGATTTTTTTGGTAGGAAGGGGGTTTGTTTGTTTAATTTTAAATAAAAGAGCTCATGATCTAGCCAAATATAGGCATAGTTTACTGTAGAGAAAAAACTTATTTCTGGCACTAGTAAGATCCTCTGCCAAATAAATTGGTTCTCTACAGAAGTGTTCATGTGCTAGAACACCCTTAAAATGTAAGAAGCACATTCCCCTTTTATTAATTTCAACTTCAGAACTTTAATTTCAAAGGCACCTAACACTTCTTTGTATAAAACTTAAAAAAATAAAAAAAAGATAAGAAAAATATTCTGATCAGATGTTTGCCATGGATTATTTCAGCACAAATGAAAGTTTTGCAAAGCTGTAAGCAGCTGATTGCAGGTTCTTCTAGCAATGTGCTGTGGATATCTTTAGTAAAAGAGATGCTATGCTTTGAAGAGCATATTACTACTTCCTGACAAACTGAACGCTTTCTCCTGTAACCATGGAAAACGCTCTGGTAGGTTTCACACCAACACCTTTGGCATAGGTGAGGGTTGTGCTGGTTTAGTGTCTCTTCACTTGCCATAGAGGGAGAGGGCTTGCTGATGTAAGAAGTTTTGGTCTGTAAACAAAGTACCATACAATGGTGAAAGAGTTCTCTTAAAAAGCATTTTGATACAATGTACAGTGTTGGAGTGGTTAATGATCCACTAAGTAAGGAGAAGCACCAGTCAACAGCTTTTCTGTGTATTTTATAACAATTACATTCCTTTTTCTAAGCCAAAACATAGCCATCGCTATCATATAAATGTAAGTCTTTCTTGAGAAGTCTGGTTCTCTTCCTTCATTTCCTGTAGCATGTTAGCTGCAGCTTATTTCAGACTGTTTTCTCTTAAGCTCCCAGAAAATGTAAACAGAGCATAAAAATCATGTCCACAAGTCTTCACACTAAGTCATTCTGAACTCTCACTAGGAGTACGTTACCCATAAGAACAGTTATTGCAAATTACTATTGAAGTTTGTTTTTTTTTTTCTTTGAATATGTTGTAATGTCTAGGAAGAAGAAACCTGGTTTCTAAAGGACAAAATTAAGTCTGTAACATGTTGTGCTTTGACAGTCCCAGACTTCACGATGCATGTCTTTTTGTTATACGTTATAGTGGGTTTTGATTGCTCAAAGGTTCTATTCTTCTCCTGAGCATCCAATAAACATGACCCCTACAAAGGAAGAAGATCTTACTAGCACAGTGCACCAAGAGAGCTATATAAAAATAATATTGTATTGCTGAGTTAATTTTATTACAGTGCTGCTTTATTCTCTGTGTAGCACTGTGTCATCTGTGGATCTTTTCTTTTGCCCAACAGGCTGAGATGAGTTGAACTATGGAATAATGCTGCCAAGTTTTCTGTTATACTCAGCTTCAATTTGTCATTTCTTAATTTCATTCTGCTGCTCCTCACTGTAGTCTGTGCTTATTTACTATTTACCACTTGCAGGTATCACTAGTTACCATTTAACAAAGTCATGCGGCATATATTTCCCTCTAAAACCAGACTGGAAAGTGGTCATCTACTTGCAATTGACAGCAATTTTTGCTGTCATTCTGTGTACTTCCTCCATTTTGACAATAACATGTTGGCAAATGTTTTCCAGATCTAAATACAATACAATGGGGTAAGTCAACTATACATACGGAGAATAGTACTTCTTATTCCCATGAATTTGTGCCCAACTCTCTCATACATGAGCATTGTCTTTGGCTGCTGCTGTAAATATAAGTCAAATGTATGACTTTTAACCACTCATAACTGCATTATATTTCAGAGTAGCTTTCATCCAGGTTTCCCCCAGGGTATGTTTTAGTACTTCTGCACTGAAAGTTCTGGCAATACTATTTTGATATGAATGCACATGGTTTTCATTCAGAGATAAAGATATATAGATATATATATATATATAGTTAATGTTGCTCACATGGGTCTTTAATCAGAAAAGCATGCATTAAGATTAAATGAGAATTTGATTCCAACAATAAATTTATGCGTAGTAATTAAATATTGTTGCCCAAAGTCTTGATATTAAGCAAATGTCGTTGGTTTCAGTAGAAGATGGCATTTCTTTTAGAGCCCCACTTATATTTAGTTGACAAAAATCTGTGATACTTGGGAAAAAATATGGTTTTTAGATAGGATAGTTACAGCATCATGAAAAGCCTTTCTGCACAGTTATGTTTAAATATTTGATGCTACGCCGTAAGTTCAGGCATGTAGCGCACGATGCAGTTCTTTTTAGTATCAGCTGTCTGTTTTTCTTATGGTGAAAATGCCAAGATAGAAATGTCTTGTCTCTATCTTTCTTGTGATTCCATGCAAACATGTTTTAATGGTCAGCTAAACTGTGCAGATTAATTTTAAACTGGGAAATAACCGTTCTTTGCCTGTGTCTGTGTGGCTGCCTACACGTACCTATATATTTGCATGTGTGCATTCCGTGTCTTTCCATGAAAGTTCTGGGAGAAATTTGCAGCAAGCAGTACTACCTTGGTTTCAATGTGGGCAGGTGTTTCTTTCAAGAGTATCTAAAATGTTTAGAAAAAGAAAAATGTATTAAGCCTACAGATTATATATTGGCCAAAACCATTTGGGATGATACTTTGAAATTAGAATATTAAGATCATGAACATAATGTGACATTTGGGAATGAAAAACAAATTTTGTAAATAGAAGTAGCACCTCACAAATCTACTCAAACTATTTGAAAGAACCAATAAGCACCATGTGCATGAGTGAAGTCTAGTTGATACAGTCCACTGGATTTCCAAAGGTTTTCAACAAAGTCCATTTTGAAAGGCTTCTGAAGAAACTAAGTAGCCAGGGGATAAAGGCTTGACAAAATAGATCTTCTTGCCCAAATAAAACTAAGTGTTTAAAAGAAAGTAACCAAAAATGGAAGTAAACTGTCATTTCTCAAAAGAGCAGGAGATGATAACCAGTTGAATTCCACACAGAACTGCGCTGAGCCTGGCACTGTTCAACATATATGCCTCTTTTTCCAGATCACTTATGTTTTAAAAAAACAAAACAAAGCCCACTTCCTCCAAACAAATAACAAAAAAATGGTGTTCAGCTTTCAGGTGTTTGGGTAGCAGATCTGTAAAGAATTCTTTTTATCAGTTAAGTCAGTGTATATTCTCATACTTTGGCAGGAGATTTGTTCAAGTTCTGGATTAAAATATATTATTAGTAGTAGGTGTATCTATACATCCAGAATATGTTAAGTCTGAGAAATATGATTGTGTTATTGAATATGCTTTACAATATTTGTAAATATTTTGGCACATATGTTACAATGGCAGTATTCTTAATTTTTATTACAATTTTATTTTACTGATAAAATGCTGAGGTTTTTTGATTGTTTTCATAATTCCTTTAATAATAGTAAGGGATTTTGTAGCTTATGAATTCAGTGTTCTCCAGCAGCAGGTTGAAACAGTTGTTGCCGGTACTCTAAACTTGATAAATGGCTGTGCACCGGTACCTAATACCTTCATAGTCAGATGACAAAACTACTTGGGCCCATCAGGTTAATGATGTGATATTTCCTGGCACATTTCTATTCCACTGCTTCTGCAGAGCCTTCTATTTTTTGACTTTATAAAACTGCCATAACATTGTTGTGGGGCTGGACAGCACGAGTACACTCTGGCAGAAGTGCAGGTGGCAGAGCATACAGTGCGGTTCTCTGAGGGCAACGCTTCAAGCCCGTGAGAAAGACACTGCTACAGCTCAGTCTAGTTGCAACTGTTGATTTACTGTGTGCAGTGGAGTAGTCTGAGTGAGTGGGTTCACTGCGGGAGGAGAAGGAAGGATTCAATTGTACAAGCACGAATTGGCAGCTACCAGAATGAGAAGATGGCATGGGGAGCACATATGCTCTACTTGCTGAAAGATTGCCACTGGGGTCAGTGGTAGCAATTTAACTATGTGAAGTATTTAGAGAGAGAAAACCTGTACTTTGAAACCTGTTTGACCAGCCGGAGAGGGGTCTGGAATTGTCATTGAAAGTCAGTTGAGTAGTAACTTCCAGATCTCTGGGAGGTCATCTGTTCTGCAAGGGTAGAGGCCTAAGCTTTATATGCATTTATCTACGTTTTTAGATAGCTTTCTTGAGAGCATTGTGAGTTCCTCATTCAGCAGAGACATACTCTTATTTGCAGAAGGGAAATATGGCACAAAACCAAAAGAGCAAACACAGAACAGCATCTCAGAGGTTGAAGGATATGTCCTTCTACCCTGAACATATCTGTTATGGTGTCATTCGTTCCATTCAGAAGAACTGATGTCAGATGACGAGGCCTGGACAGTAAATTGTTTGCAGAATCAGCAGAGAGTTATTTGTCAGTAGCCTGAACACCTGCTGGAGATGATGGAGCTGTTCTGAAATAAACCAGTACTGCTGCAGCCTTCAGCAGTGGGGAGGGTGAGCTCCAGGAGATATCCCATTTAGTTTTAAATTACTATTTGACAATCATATGTCCTTATGACTTTTGTTTAATTTATTCTTAAAGCATTTCTGTATTTTGGATTTTAATTTTAGCATTTTCTTTGTCAGTTATGAATGTTTTAATTACATTCATCTCAAAACAGATAACTTGAAACCAGGAGATTTTTCTGGACATAAATTCTACTAAATTGCTCCTATATATTTCTTATTTTGCTGTAAGTTGTTTGCGTGTTTAGTTTGTTGGTTTGGTTTTTTTTCTGAGGTGAATTTTAGCATGGTAGTTTATGTATGTAATGTAAATATGACGTGGTCAATATATTTCTTATTCTGCTATTATTATTAAGCTGTTTCTTTAAGTTTTTGTAGTTTGAGAGTTTCTCACAAGTAAACAAACTTGTTCGGGCCTCTGTTGAGGGCAGGAGTGCAATATAAAAATACCAGAGTCGGTTTTCTGTTGAGCTGAAAATACAACTGGCTTAATGTGTTGGGTGCAGCTGAAGGAGCATTATAGGAAGGTGGTTATAAATGCACCTTTGCACTCTCCCTAATTACTTTTTTTCATGCACTTTTGCCCAGGAGCAGTCACTATTGCACTCTACATCAGTGACTTAACGCAGTGCTCTCTTTATTCCGGTCTGCTACTTTTTTTCTGCTTCACCCGAACATCCACAGGAGCTTGCAATAATGGAGGAACTTTTAGCATTACTTAAGGACTCCTTTTCACAACTTAATACTAAGGAACCATATTGAGAAATACGGGAATGCTTCCAGAATCCCAAACAGAATTAGAAAGTCAGAAGTTTAGCTACAACTTCTTCTTTAATTTGTTGCAAAATACTGTTTCTTGTCACGCTGCCTTGGAGAGGACTGTCTCATAAGACTTTTACTAATTTTGAATGGTTACTTCGTGAAGGGTATTCCTTTTAAGGAGTCACAGCTCAATAATTTCCTTAGCCAGATAGAGATATCTCTGCATACTAACTTTGCTTGCTTCAGTTGTCACTGTGGATATACTCACTATATATTCTCCTGAACTGTTATCATTTTCACATTTGAATTTAAAGAAAGAAATCAATTCCTGCAGGATTCCTTGGTATTAATTTAAAAAATGACTATCACATAAATGCCTGTGATATTCCACTTCAAAAAAGAGTAAATTTAAAAGATGTGAACAAAAAATGACCAGCAGGGCTAATTCTTTTATTTAAGTGTTCTTCCTTGCTTGCTGTTGGTCTTACATATACATGTACATTTAGACTGTAAATTCTTTCTCACGAAGTACCTGATGCGCTACTAAAACTGAGTATCAAGCAACAGTCATAACAGTAGGGAGTGTTCTGCTAGCGAGTTTACACCGACTTCCTGCAGGTAGGCCGCTCTTTATAATACTGCTTAAAAGAGTTTCGGGATATTTTGAGAGTAAACCTGGTCTCGCTTGCTTTCTTCATGTAGCATGTCAGAATGGGCACTTTTAAACAAATGGGTAGCACTGTTGAGAGATTCCTTTTGCTCTGCAGAAAGCACCAGTTAAATCCCCAAAGGACAGGCCGTAACCTGCTCTGAAGAACAATGAAAAACATGACAAGAATCCGTGAGTTTTTACACTGGAACTTTATAACTTCGGTTTCCTTTGTCTCGTTGCCAGCGGCTTGCGCACGCTGCCACGGCAGCTTAAAAAGTGATCCCACTCGGGACGCCCACCACGGCTTTGCGCGTGTAAAGGTGAGGCTGCTGGAGGGGGACGAGCGGAGGAACCGGAGACAACGGTGTGTCGGCGGTTCTCGAGAGGATCCCGGCCGCCGCGTCCCGGAGAAAGCCCGGCTGCCCGAGGGCGGCCGTGTGAGGAGGACTCGGCCGGGGCGGGGGCCGGGGCCGGGGCCGGGGCCGCCCCGCCCCGCCGGCGCCCGGAGAAGGTGCTCCTTACATGGGCATGGCCGCGGCCGGCGGCTGCCGCTGCTCGCCCGGGGGCCGGGCGGGGTGGCCCGCTGGAGCCGGGCCGCGGCCCAGCCGGGGGCGGCGCGGCCCGGGGAGGGGGGGTTCAGCCAGACAAAGAACAGACCCGGCAACCAAATAAGGAAGTTGGAGCTGGAGGATTTCAGAATAGGAGCGGGGGGGAGATGGCGGGGAAGCTGGGGAAGCAGTCTTTCTGCAGGAAGCTGCTTTCTGTTGTGAACAGCGAAGTGGTAGATGCAGGGGATCAAGGCTCACGAACTTGTCGTTATCCTTCTATAATCTTCTGCCAGCAAAGCTGAAGAACTCAAGCTGTGTTTGCCATATTTTCTCATGTTTCTGAAAGCTCTTTATAGAGTTTTGTTTATAAAGGAGGGGTCTTTGGCAGCCCCGTTGGTTAGCAGCCTGAAGATAAATGAGTCTTCCTCTGCCAGGGGAAAAAAAAAATCCCATTGTAGATAATTTCAAGCATTACAAAAACACGTTACAAATTTTTGTCAACTGCAGTGTTCTAATGAAAACTTAGAAATGCATCTAGAAAGGGTACACATGCACCCCTGAGATTCCGAGCTGTCTTTGCAGTTGAGAACAGTAGCACAGAAAGAGAGAAAAGAAAGAAAATTAGTACTAAGAAAAACATCCTGACAATTCTGATAGAAGAGCATTTCATAACAAAATGACTTGGTGGAAAAGTATTCCGTGATATCAGAAATGCAAGTAAGCTACTGTTTTAAACATAGGTATGGAATTCATACCCTGCCATCCTAATCCCCGGTGTCTTGGGACCTTTTTTTTTTTTTTTCCTACTTACATGGGCTGAATTTAAAAGGTTTTATTCCTGGCAGGAAAAGACACAGAACACCATTCACCTTTTCACTTCAGATTTACTCAGAGCAGGAAGAATCAACACAACAGAAACATTCAGTAGATGAAGGAGCAGCTGTGATCTCTGCTGACTGTGTGAAAGCTAGAACAGAGAAAACTAAATAGCTGTGGGCACACACTTCAGCAGTAACGTTTAACATACTGGCCTGGTTTGCTCTGGTTTCAAAACGTTAGCAACAGAACATCTCCTAAATTCACAGCCTTTAGAGCAAACAATTACATGCACTATGAGCTTGACATCCTGATGAAAGAAAGTTAGTTATGCCTTGATCTTGAAATTGTGACCAGATCAGCTCATAAACAGCTACTGAAAAACATTTTAAGTGTTGTGGAGAAGCCTGACTCAGAAGAAACAGCTTCTTTATCTTCCTGACAGGCCTCCCAATTACAGCAGCTGTAAGTTACTAAAGTGTACATAATTGAAAGATACAACACACTCACTATTACTGTATCAGGAGTATTAAAGAGAATGTAGTGTTGAGATTTGAGTTGGGAACTGGGAAGGACTTACAGGTGGCATTTGAATTGCTGTAACTACCTGTGACTTTATATGAGCTTCCTAACAATTTAAGCATCTGAAGTGTAGGTAGACCTGTCATAGATCCATAGTGATGCTTGCAAATGTGACTTCAATATCACAGCTGAAGAGGGTTATGCCAATTTTACTATAAAGTAAAGAAGAAACCATAGATACAATACCAGAGAGGTATTTTGGCAAGGTTATTTTGCTCTTGATCTGGATATGTTGATTGAAACAGAAGAAAATTACAGGTATCTTCATAGTTTGTTTCATTAATAAAAAATAGAGAATCTGAGAAGAATAGTAGAGTGAGGGAGAATGAAAGTGCAAGGAAAAGCTGCAAGAGTTGGGAAACGAATACAGGTCAAAGCCAAATGCAAAGGTTGGGAGAGAAAAGGAATTGGACAAAAACTGAAAAAACAGTTCTCCTGTGTGGTGTTAGTGAAACTGGCAGTTCAACATGGGTCAAAATCCTTTTGAGTCTGAGGAGTGAAGTGTTTTCCAGGTTCTATTTTGTTATATTTAATGTAGCTGTTTCCAGAGCTCATACACATTGCTGTACCAGTAGTTGTGCAGGCCAGGAAATTCTCTTGGATTACTCATGGTCAAAACAGACTAAGAATGTGGGTACTGAAGTATCTAGGTACTTTAAGGAAGCCATTGGGATACTTGACTTCTCTATATGCTTGTTGTTCAACCGTCACTGTTCTGGTTCCTTGTTAGAAAGTGCCCATTATAGTACATCCATGTTTTTTCTCCATGCCGTTACAGGGATTACACAGTAAATCTAATCAATATCATTTAAACAATTTTGTACCCTGAAGACCTTTTCTATTTTAGTCCAAAAGGTGAAGTAATTAGTACTGTAACAAAGACGACTTAAGCATGAGTCACTTTACCACCACGTATATACACATGCATGTGTGTATACATATATGTCCATTAAAATGGTAATTGCCTTCTCATGAAAATTGTCTCAGCAATAGAAACTTCTGATTTTTGTTTTCCTCAATGTATAATTAGAAGTTTGGATAAAGGTCCTCTTTTCATGTCATTTTTATTGAATCATGTTTTAATAGATCAGAGACTTTGCAGTATGATTTGTTTTCAAATGTTGGCTCTAGCTATGGTTTCCTCTCTGTAAAACACATAACTTTGATGGTGTGTATTGGCAGAATTGAAAGTGATGGGAAATGTTTGCTTAAATAATCTTTCTTGTAACAAATGTGATCCTTTATTTTCCAGAATTGCTGAGAAAAACAAAAGCCACAAACAACTTGGTACTCCTAGTTCAGACATCGCGAATTTCACCAACAGGAAATAATACCAAACAAAGCAATTTACAGTTACAACCTCAGTGTCTGCCAACACCAGCAAAGTTGGGTAGTACTGGATGCTTGTAATACGGGATTCAAGAAAATTTTGAAATAGTGCTAAGTGCTTTAGACTGGTACATGTTTGGCAATTGCCATTTCAGAGGTATAGTTAGTCCCTTTTGTTTTTAGGAAAACCTAACTTTGCATTCTGGCCTTTTAAAAAAATCTCAAACTCTCATGCATTCCAAGAAAATCAGTGTCCTGTTCCTGGCTTAGTAATCCACATTCAAAGCTTTTAAATGTTGTCAAGTACAGCATGGGAGGGGATGTAATTTTATGGAGGTTTTTTTGTTTAAAATAAAAATTTGAAAATCCACAATAGTTGGCATGTCAAAGCTCATTTTGCACAGCTAGTGTAAATGGGATGCACTTCCTTTATGTAAGAAAAACAGGGAGGTTGCTGAATTTGACTCCATAAATCACTGACTTCAGTCAGCTGCATATGAATCAGTTTGCAAGCTTGTAAACTCTTTCAGTTCCCTCTTCTAGTCCTTCAGTGTCTATGTTACTGCCATTCCCATCTGAGCTTAACGATGTTTGAACTGTAATATGATGCAAAGCTCCATTGTGGCTAGCCGAATACTATTTGGGTTGATTTAAGAGCATGCCTATATTCCTGAATTAATTTGCAGTTTTTAAGACCAAAAGAATCTCATGTCATATGTTTCCCCCATGAAGAAAACACCATTTGAATCTCAATCACAACTTCTTCCTAGGCCTCAGAATTTTTTAGGGGTTTTGTTTGTTTATTTGTTTTCTTTTTGAAAGACATCCTGTTTTGATTTAAAGAATTTGAGAGATCTGGTCTTAACTAGCATGATCAGAATTCCACCTTCCAGTGTAGCTTTTAATGTCTTTGTTATTCACCAGCTAGGATGCTAAAATTTTGCATATTGTAATGCAGAAAAACCAAGTAGACAAACAGAAGAAAGGAAATAGAAGTGTGTAGTTAGTTGTAGTATAGTAGCACCTGGAAACTAGCTGTTGTGGATGACAATGTATGTACACTCTATTAAAATATACTTCCTCCACGGAAGATACACTGCAAGAAAAAAGGTTGCACTTAAATACTACAAATTATTCTGTAGTAGTTTAAGAACTTGACAGACTATCCCAAGAAGTCCATTGCGTTGTTTTAGCTTAATTTGTTTTCTCTCAGATTGCTGAGGATGTAATTACATTGTATAAGGTTTTGTCTCTGCATTTTCAGCTTTTTTTTTTTTTTTTCTGAAGTCACCCTTTTTAATTTTAGTACTTTAAGCAATCTTAATTTCATTTTATTTACAGGGTGGTATAAAAAGTGAATCTTCATTTTGTGAAGATTCTCAAAGTTTGAAAGAATGCTAGCAAAAAACCCCTCATACAACTTCAGGCAGTTTGGTGTTTGCCTGTTTTACTAATGGCATTTACCATTACCTCCTTTAGTTCACAGAAATTAATTGTTGGGGTTTTTTACTGCATTTTTCCAAAACCTGTTTGTTACAATTGTCATTACATTTTAAATATTTCATTTAAATATTAGGACTTCATTGGAGTTGTATGCAATTGTCTTTTTACGTGTAAATTATTTTCCCTCATTTTAGTTCACTAGTCATGCTGTACATATAGTTGGAAACTCCTTAAACTAGAAACAAGTGTTCCTGGAGCTGGAATGATAGGCAAAGTTGTTTACAAGAAAGAATCACAGATCATATTAAGTTTTCAGTTAAGCATATGGTTTTGTTTCCTTTCTCTTTGGATCTTTATCTCACATTGTGCCTCATGTTTGGTTCCCAGAAGTTGAGCTTCATATTCACTTTCCATGCTCAGTATGCTTGTGGAGTCACAGCAAAGCAAGTGTCTTGAACTGAGCTGATGTGCACAAGCTATCTTTTTGCTTTCATCTTCTACCCCCATAAAGTGAACATCAGCATACAGGCATAGACATAAAATTCTTCTCCAAAATTCTTGGAACATGTGTGCAAAATATGTGCAATGTAAGAGCTGTGACAGAAGAAAATGTCAGAGAACTCAGTTGTCTTTATTGCAATATTAACTCACTCTGTTACAATCGTATATAAAGGAGAAGGTGCAGTTAGGAGATGTGAAGTCCGGGTACAGTTTTTCTATAATTGGCTTTTCCTACTGTACATCAGTCCATTCTTTGTTGTGTGTGTTAGATTATCTGCAGCTATTACTGACTTAACTGTGTTCTGCTTGTTAGATAAAATGCTATCCTCAACCAGCATACTTACCCAAAATCATATCGAGACCTGATTAGTGGTGAGTGATATCCTATTTATCTTTGTACTGTCTTAATACTATGTGTATGAGCTACCATGCTTCTTCCCCATAGTCATGTACCCGAACTGGAAACAGAGTGCTAGTGCAGTGCCAGTCTTCTCGCTGCCAGGATCTGGCATGTCACTCTGTGTTCTAGCAGCATTCTTCTGTTCTCCCTATTACGTTCTGGAGCAATCGAGTGATGTGGAGTGAGTTCTGAGTCCTAAAGAGGGCTGGGTGGTGAAAAGGGGTGAAGGGGCTTGAGTAAGCAGGGGAAGTTTCGGTGCCACCTTCTTCTGCATCGTCCACTGTAGAATGAAATTTCTCAAGTACAGGTCTTGCTCATCTTGGGGGTTCATACCAGTTGGAGGAAAATAGTTATGATTATGTTCTTGTATAAACCCAAGAGATTCCAGACATGCAGAGCTGGACTATAATACACATTGATTGGAAAGTAGAGTGAAAAGAAGAAAGAGGAGCACCCTTACTTTCAGCTGCCCTAAAATCTCTTAACCATTGTCCAGGATGTTTAATAGTAGTGAGATAAAAGACAGCATGTTTGTACACTTCTTCTTGCTGTCCACATTGTAGAAAATTCAAGTGATACCACTGATCACCTCTGTGGACTAAGCATGGATTTGAGAATAGAGGCTTTATAGATGTATCTTTTGAGATTGTTCGTCTTGTTTTAAGCAGATGATTAAGTAGATATTACTAATGATTAATTGTGTTCTGTGATTACTTACAAAACTGATGTTGGCATGTAATCTGTAAGCAAGCACTGGATCCAGACCACGTGGGTTCTAGTAGGAAGGCTATGAACCAACAATGGAAATCTGTTCTTCAGTCTTCATCTCCTTGGGGGTGGGAGAAAAAGAAAAAAAAAAAAAAGTATCTACCTCCAAGTGATGCCCTTAGTGGAATATGCAGTAGTAATTAATGTATTTAGAGTAAGTGTTTGACACTCTGGGTGGTTTTGCATAATGAGACTGCAAAATAGCATGATTTTTGTAACATATAGTAAATGTTCTCTGAACTCTGATCCTATTCTTTGACAGGTGAAGACGATGCAGGAGATTGTTTATAAAACAGGTGACTAAAGCGTGCAATAGAGTCATACGGTTTTTCTGAAAAAAGTTTTAAATTCAGTCTAACCTGAGAACTCGGGGACTTGGTAGTGATGAGTAGTGGCATAACTGTTATTTAAAAAGAACAGAAAAGTATTAAAAAGCTTAGAAGAATAACTCGTGACCTCGGTTCCGCAGTTCTATGTTAAAACCTGTAGCCATCCCACCTGCTCTGTCATGCAGACGAAAATGATGTGGAAATCGTGGAAACTTTTCCCATGCAGAAAAGCTAACGTAAGCTCTCGTGGCAACACGTTTGTGCAGCTGTATGGCAGCATGGAAGAGCCTGGGATGTTACCTCTACTCTCTGGGCAGCTGCAGCCGAAATTTAGCAGAAATTTCTCAAGCTTTTCTACTGGCTAAGGATGCCGGGTGCCCGGAGGTAAGAAAGTGAACTTCCAGCATGGGACCCGAGCCTTTTTTGGCAAAAAAAGTGTGTCAAAAAGTCCCGGTTCTTGCAGCTCCGAGGGGAGAGTAATTAAGACTTAGGCTGCGGCAACAGGGCAAGGCGATCCCGATGGCGATTCACTGCGGGAAACCCGCGTTTCCCTGCCGCTGCCAGCAAGCAGCCTGTGGTAACGCCTCTCGCAGGCATCGGGGAGCCCAGGCTGACGGCGGGACTCTTAACGTGAAGCTGCCGGAGTGGGACGCGCCGGCGGAGGCTTCACTGAGTCACGGCGCGGTGCCTGCGCCGCCGGGCCCGCCCTATATAGATAGCGCCGAGTACCTGCAGGCGCCGCTCCGCTCCGCTCCGCCCCGCTGCCGCTGCTGCTGCTGCTGCTGCTCCCGCTCCCGCCGCATCTCCCCCGTCCCCCGCGCTCGCGTGTGTGGTGACTGCCCGCGTAACCGCCGCCGAGGTAAGATGGCAGGATGCTTTCCTGAGTTCGTACGTGACGTGTTTTCTTCAGATGAGGCGAACGCACGGCAGAAGCGGTGATGGAAGGCGAGAGGTCGGGGCAAAAGGAATCAATCGTGCTGTAATCGGATCGGGCTGACCGCCTTTCTTTCGAGCATTGCTTTTTTTGCGCCACTCTTTCTTGCCCTTTGCGTTTGCCACATCGTCTGTGGTTGCATTCGAGTTTGGCTGATGCACTTTATTTGCCGACCTTGGCCATCTGCTTGGGGTTTCCAAATACAGAAAGGATGCTGTTGTGGCGGCGGCGGCTCTGTGTATCTCTGTAGCTCAGGACTTGCTAAATCAGTTGTTAGTTTGCTAGCAAATGGGACAGATCAGTAAAATGTGAGTGCTTTCGCAGCCTTCTTTGTAGGAGACTTCTGTAGGAACCCGGTGATACTCCTGGGTGAAAAAAGAGTTGGAAATGGGCAGGAGACTTGATGTTTTAGAAAACATACTGTGGCTTCTTACCAAAATTAAACCAAACTCAAACAAAATATTGGGGGTTTTTTGTCCTGTGGAATTCATTAGTCTGTAAGGAAGACATATTTGGTGACCTAGCAGTGATGTACTCTTGTAGCTAACTTTTTTTGTCGAATGTTTATTGTTGAGTGTTGAAAGGAATTTGGTGTTACTTAGTAACTTTGTAACTTAGAACAGTAATGGCTTTGGAGGTTTTTTCCTTCTTTTCCAAGTCTGCAGCAGACATTTGTTTAAATTTTAGTAGCAAATAAAAAAAAAAGAAAAAAAAAAAAGAAAAAGTGAAAGTTTCCTGGCAGGGGGCGCATAATTAGAAAGAAGGCTGGGAAAAGTAAAGCTGGCCTTCCTTATAATGATGTGTTTACAGAAAGTTGGAAAGCAGAGATATGCATTGGCTATCAAAGAGAAACCAACGTCTGCTGTTGGAACATTTGGGTCAGCCTTATATTAAGGAATATTGCACTGCAGAGCATACATCTAAAAATAGGAGTGGACACAGTCGATGTTTCATCAGGCTTTGAGGTCAAGAAACTGTTTTTCCATAGTGTTCTGTGGCTGTATTGAACTGAAACCATGATTCCTGGGACCAAACTTTATATTTCTGAAATTAACTCCATAAGATGTGTTACATATTGTACAGAAAGTTTTATGTCTGCTCACAAGTCTACGTGCACCAAAATCCACTGGAGTTCTGGGGTGGGAAAAGTTATGATAATGTTCTTAAGGAAGTCCAACAGTTTCCAGGCATCCAGAGCTGGTTTGTGATTCACTATGCATACCAGACATAGAAGGATTAAGATATAGAACTGATAACAAGAGGATGGAAAAAACATATAAAAAGTTAAATGGCTCTCAGCCCATGTCCATTGATTGTATCTAAATCATTTCACTATGAAAAAGGGCGCAAATACTTGCGAGAACAGGATTCTGAGAGAGATTCTGTTGCATCCTGCTTTCGGATGGGAAACAAAACGTGAAAGAACTGACTGCCTGTGAAATAATATTCTAGTACTAATTTGCCTGGCCAGGAGGAGAAACCCTGTGGGAAAAGGTGGGGGCAAAGAGATAAGAGCTTGAATAAAAGATACTGGGAACATTGGGTAGGTGGTATACAGATGTTCTTACAACTTTTGAAATGCTTAAGAATAAGCAGGTAGGATTTTGTTGGAATTAGGAGTGTCTCATTTGGATAAAAACATTTCTCTCATCTTTGAGATAGTAGAAACCTGATAATCACAAAGTCGAGTTTTACCAAGTTACCATACACCGCAATCTGACAGAAGTTTTCCTAAAATCAGAAGGGTGGATGTGTGGTAAAGGTTTGTTAGCCGTTGACAGATATACGTCACATAGCTTTTCTTTTAGCTTTGAGAGCCAACCAAATTTTTTTTTTTTTTTCAGTGAAAAACTGTTCTGAAAATTTAAAGTGTGATTGAAGTAACAATAAGCAGCCTCATGTATCAGGATTCCATTAAAAAGCACTGCTGTAAAATACATGTTTTTATGTTCTTATACTTAATGAAATCCTAGAAAATTCTCTATTATCTTCAAATTGATTTTCAATTTCTCTTTTTTTTTTTGGTAACAGCAGAACAGCTGTATATATTTTCCTGGCCAAGGCCATCTTGCTGGACACTCATGCACCTATTGTGGGCCTATTATTTTTGACTAGCCTGAGTCTACTGCTTTCTCCTTGCAGAGACTGTGTGATGATTGCAACGTACAACTTTGCAAAGTATATTCTATAGTAATTATTGTTTTTGTACAATTACAGTTATTGTAAAGTAATTATTGAGATCTATGGTTCCAGGCAACAGGAAGCAACTCACTATTCTCTGCTCTGCAGTGAAGAATTTTTTGAGCTTATACGACAGTTCTGGAGGGCATGATAGCCTAACCTCTCCACAAACAAGAGTGTGGTTGCAGTTTTGTCATCCACTGTGTGGTCTGTATAACTGCAGCAGCCATTTCTAATAGCTATGTTAGCTATGTTGGAACAGCATGCCTCCATTTCTGTAAGGATGCAGTGGTAAATCTGATGAGTAATGTTCAGCTGTTGGGCTTTGGGCATTGGAAGGCAAAGGGAGCAGTCTGGCTGGAAGTGACCTGTGGGATGCTGGTCAGCCCACTTGGATAATTCCTTCTTTCTCTGCTGTGCAGAACTTCTTTCTATTACTCTGCTTCAAAATCATCCATGAAACACTTGCCTTATTAAACTTACCTAGTTCTCAGCTGGGCAAAGTAAACTGATTTTACTTGTAAAGTCATGTATTTGATGGGAAAATATTGTATTCTTCAAACAGCAAATGAATTTCTCAACCAGCTCTGCTTAAGTAGCTGCCTTGTGATTTTAGTCATGCCATCGTTAATGTGGACCCATGCACCTGGGAGCAGAGTAGACCGTCAATCAGTGTGATGTCGTGTATATAGGTTTTCTCTGTGTGTATAGCATATTTTCCTGTAGATTATGAATATTGGTAGGCACTAAACCTGAAAGACATGAAGATAAAGACCTTTGGTTTAAAAAAGCTGAGTTTCTAAGATGAAAATGTGTACATAAGGGAATTGAATGGGGTACAGTGAGAAGAAACTGTCTGAAAGATGAAAATAACCATATGCACTATTAGTTACATAATCTCCATATGAAATGTTTTATGTTATTGTCATGTGTCTTTTCATTTGCTGTTTACTCTCCAAGGAAGGAGTCTTCAAATATTTGGGGGTCTACTGGACCTTTACTGACCTGAGAAGAGTTGGTGGCCCTAAGATTTTATTTTCCCAATAAAAATTTCAGGGTTATGTAGAACATATTAATTAACTGATAGTCCCATATATTCTTGAGAACATAATCATTGGCTGGAAATCTTTCACCCTGGGAATATTCTTTAATCAAAATATGCCTATGGAATCTTGTATTCATGAATCATCTTCCATCCTGGGAATATTCTTGTTTCCTTAACAGATAGCATTTCAGTGCTAGATTAAGTAATACAGTTCCCTTTGGAGTGAAGCTCCCACTCAGTAATAGCAATACTGAGCAATGATTTCATAGTGATAATACATCCATTTGGAAAAATTAGGAAGAATACATACAGAGTAATTACTAAGCAAGTTATAGTATGCCCTGAAGATTCATTTTAACCTCTTATTCTGCAGAAAGTGAAGAGGACAGTCTTTTGTGACCACAAGTGTCAGAACTTCCCGGAGCATTACAGATCATTTAACATTTTGGTATTCATTTAATTTAAAAAAAAAATGCTTACTATACCATCATAATTATCATAGAAGGAGAACCAATAATTAAGGGAGTTCTTTTTACATGTGAAATACACTTTCTGGATTAGCACACAAACAGAAAACTTAGGAAATATTTTTCCTCCTCATTGCTGTCTAGACACTTAACGTGGTCCTTATCCCACCTGCTTGAGACATTCTAGCCCTTGCCAAGGCAGGAAGTTTGTATTTCCTTTATTGAAGCAGAAATTGATTGTAATTAGTGTATTGTGTATGGCACTCCCCTGTGCTTTCCCTTTCCACAAAGGGAAGGAGTTTAAGATAAACAGCATTTATTTTTATGAAAATAAATAAATAAATACAGTGAGCTCAATTTTATTGCTGGGCCTTTTTCTGCCTGGTGCACCTGGGTGAGATGAGCCAAGAAACAACTGAGTCTGCTTTCCCTAGTTTGCATAGTGTGCGTATCTCTTCAGGGATGATTTGAGTAAGAAATCTTTGATTAACTTAGATTATCTTAAACCATCCTTTGGTAGCAGTTATTCAGAATTCATTCCAGTCCTTCCCAGGACATTCTTCTGAGACTTGGGGAATTCTATTCCTTCATGTCACCAAAAAATGTTCCTCTTGAAATTCCTCCTTGAAATGGGCTCCTGATTTTGTTTGGTATCAGTTTCAGAAGACGGTCTACATTATATGTGCTGGTCTTAAAACATAGGAGAAGAAAGACCCATTCTTCTTTTTGAAGAAACCAATCTTACATCACGGTTCACTAGAATACTTCAAACAGAAAGTGGCAATGTGGGTCTGAGTTCATACTTAAGCCTTAAAAATGTGGAAGAGTTATTTAGTTGTAGAGTTGAGTCTGTGTGTCAAGAGCTGCTATACTGCATTGCCAAAGTGTCCAAGTTTTGGTAAATGTTCATAAGATGGCACGTGTCTCATTTGTCCTTTTGGATTTGTATAAAGTGAAGGCTTTCTAGAGAAAGACAATTGTTTGCAGACATGATGTGTCAGCCAGCAGAAATGTACAGGAAAAGATTTTTTGGTTTTCATTGGCAACATGGTTACATTTTTTTTCCAGGCTGAAATGTAAAAATAGATTAACATGCAAAAATCTGTTTTAGTAATGTTAACATTTATACCAACCAACTAACCCCATCAAATTCACAGTGAAGATTGATATTCTTGTCTTGTATGCTACTGTACTCATTAAAGCAACACAGTACCTGAGGTGTGCATGTAAATAATGGGAAAACATAGGGAATTAATTTACAACATCAGTATTTAACTGCTTGCATTTACAATCGCAAGCTGGTTTGTTTTAATCTTTGCATTTACAAGAAAATGACTGAACTTTGCTTTAAAAGCATTGAATTTAGGTGGAGATTCAGTCAGCTGGATTTAATTTTTAAATTGCAATTTAAAAAGAATTCCTCTCCTATGATGAAGAAGAATCCACTTCAGAGAGCAAGAAATGCATGCAGGCAGTATCTGGTGGGCTGGAGAAACTTCATTAGGAGTTTCTGCCTGGGCTCTAGTGAATAGAAAAAGAGTATGGAATATTTTGATTTTTTGTGCTGCTTCTGCTACAGAATCATTTAAAAAGTATGACCCCAGTTCTTCAGCCACACCGAATACAGAAATCTGGTTTAAATCAAGACCTGCATGTGTTACAGCAACTTTTCTCAAGAGAGCCAACCTACTGGGTTTAGGCCAAGCTTTAAACTGGGCTTGCTCCTACCCATTTTTGCACCTTACTCACAACTTGGAAGACTTACGCTTAAAAAAGGATCATTATGTTCTTTTTGTAGTTGGATTTTGTCATCTTTTTTAAATTTTTACTCTATGGCTGAATTCATTCTTCTGAATAGGCTGAATTGCAGTATGAAAGTAGTCACTAGAAACAGAATTCTTTCTTTAGTTGTGTTTCAAACACTGTGTGCATATGTACATGCAGATGTGTGTAAAATGTATGTTTCTGACTTCAAAGAACAGATAATGCAGATTTTTTTTTTATGAGAGGAGACAATGCAAGTCTGTTTCTGTGTGCATATGAATCTAATGGTGTGTGAATATATGTGTGTGTGTGTCCATACAAAGCATAAGTAAAAATCTGTATCTGACTCATGGGGATGATTTGTTTAAAGCAGCTATTAAAGTGCAAAACAATTTTAATAGCCGACTTTGGCTAGTGGAGCAGATTCACCAAGGCAACATAGAAAGTTTTGCACAAATGAAAGGAGAGTTTCCTTGCACAGAAACCCAGTGGTGCTGTATTTCTTCCAGCCCACCTCACTGTACTTATTTTGGCTCTGAAATATAAAGCCTTTCTTTTCGGTGTTTGAAGGTTTCAGGAGGGTAGCCTGATTTATGGCTGTATTTTGCGGGGACCAAAGACCTAGTGAATTTTTTAGTACAAGTGAGGCTTTGAAAACCCCAGAGGTGGTCATGCTATTTTGTGGATTGGGGTATTTTCATGCACTCTTTATTTGTGTGTGATCTGTGTTTCCTGTCAAAACTTTTAGGGAATTAAATGAAAGCATGAGTTAATTGGTATTGCATTACTGATGGTGAGTCTGTTGCAAGATGATGCCGTTTACTTCTGTGCAAATCCAAGGTGCCTGAAACCAGAATTATGTAAAGAAAATTTAAAGGGAGTATTGATATCCATGCTGATAGAGGTGTTGGTGTGTAGCTGTGAATGTCTTTCAGACATTTTCATGAAAATAGTGCCTGGGCTTCAGAAGTGTTCATCAGTATTACTCAACTGACAAGACACCAGACTGTGTATTTTGCTGTATAAACTGCAGATTACTTTCAGTGAGGAGTCAGAGTCTTTGGTGTTTTCTTTTCCACAACAGACCTGTTTCTTCATCTGACATGGCCAAATTCTATTGTCTTTCTGCTTCTAAAGCTACCTGATAGTTTCCATATATCCATGATAATTCTCACACACCTAGGTTCAATGTCCTCACCAAATCACATGTTTATTCTTTCGTGTCTAACCTTTGTAGCCTATTTTTTCAGGCAGTAAATAGTTTGCCATACTGCTTGGCTATGTTCTAGGGAGAAAGTCTTGGTTTCCTATAAATCTTCATAGTTTTTCTATCTTTATAAAAATCTGGAGATCTGTATGTAATGTAAAAAAGAGAGACACCTCTTCTATCAGTTTCTGCAGACATATGAAATCGAATTTATAAAGTGAGACTACGGAAGTTCAAACTATATTGAAAGTACATTATGTTGTCTTATGAGTCTCTAGGATGTTACATGTGGTTTCCATTCTTTTATCTTTAGTGGCTTTTGGAGTTTCTGCTAGAGATTTTGAGGTTATTAACCATTTAACATTTTCTTAAGTTTTTAATCAGGAATTCCTGGAAAATGTTTGCTTCCGTTTTCTGCTTTATATTAAAATACCGTCTAAACATCATCTTTCTTTTTTACAAAAGAAGAATTTTTTTTTTTTTTAATATCAGTTGTTTTTCAGGAACATTTGTGTTCATAGGACACAGAACTTTCAGGGAAAAAAAGCTGAGGATAGAAGCTGCTTTCATATATATGCAACTGAATTAGATGAGTGTTGCATGCATATTTGTCTACATAGATGGAGAGAAAAAAGGAGTGCCTATTAACATAAAACCAAAATGATATATCAACATCTTCTCAAACAAAGAATGAACTTTCAGCTGCTGACTCTGAGGTTAGTTCTATGGTTGTCTCTGGCCTATAAAACACAGAGTCTTTAAGTGTTTCCGAGATTTTAGAAATAAAAATTATACACTGATTCTAAAACTCTAGGTTCCTGTGTCCCCCATCCCTTCAAAATTTAGTGGTCATGCTAATGGATAGGTATAAAAGAGCCAATTAATGTGAATAATGACATCTATCTGAATCATATGAAATACCCAGAAAAATGAGCAGAAGGCTCAGAAATCAGGTTCTCTTTGCCATGTTTCCCTTGCTCTCCCACCAATTGGATGGCTGCTGTCAGCAACCAGCTGCAACCAACACATGAGCATTCTCTGCAGCCATAGCTGGAACATATTGCAGTAATCTAGCCTATATGTTAAAGGCACGTCATGTGGTATGCGGACCAGTGTGTGGTGGAACCATTCCCAGGATGGTGAAGCTCAGCACTGACCACATGCATCACAGTTAGCCCAAGATCAAGGACCCAATTTCAACTCTGAGGAATCTTTTAAGGAGGGAAGCAATGCTTTCTGGAGCATGAGCTGACATTTTAAAGGAGCAGGGTTTTGTGATTGCCTGTCTAAGCTTCAGCATGTCCAGCTGGTCTATGATACCTCACTGGAAGCTTTCTTATCACAAACAGACAATTACAGGGATTCTGCAGGTTCACAGGAGTATCAAGAAATTTAGACCCCAGAAACACACACACAAGTAGTGGATGTTCTGTTTGTTACAGACCACAGTAATAAATCGGGGCATTAACATGTGAGCGCAAATGTTATAATTATAAATTAGTTTCAGGTTCTTTTGCCATGCATGTCTTGAGATGAAGCAAGCCATTCCTATACTTCTTACAAGGATCTGATTGTTATCTATGGGCATGGTTCTTTGTGTGGTGAAATGCTTGGTTCAGAAAAAGTATTGATATCTTTAATGCTAGATTTAGCATGTTGTTTTACTAAAAGGCAATAAAATACTTCTGGTTTCATCCTCTTCTGACTGCAGTCTGCTCCTCCTACAAACTGCCAGACAAGGCTACTTCATCCTCACTTCCAACACTCTTTGAAGACTGTTTTGTAGTACTTCTGTAACTTTATAAAGTTAACGTTCCTGTTAGGTGCAAACTTTGGACTTTTCTGGTGGTACGTTGTAACTAGAAAACAGGAGTGACCTAGGGACAGTTAATTATAATGAATTACAAAAGAGCTCTGTCTGCCACTGAGGCTAATTATTGGTTTGCAACTAAAACACAGCGCTCACATTATGTCCTTTTTTGGATTAAGAAGATAGATACTTGTGCTTTAAGCATTAATGCCTACAAATGCAAAAGGCAGGCCCTGTTTACTGAGTGAATTCTTGTATGAGTACTGAATTAGAGGAACTGTTTGCAATGCTAATATTTGAAGTAACAAGCTCATTGATAAAGAGCAGAGCAGAATAGAGTTGGAATGCATTTAAGCAGGAAGCTGATCTGTAGTAGATGAAAGTTTGGGGCGGTTGAGAGAATTTGTACGAACAGACAAAGCTCTAAGGTGCCTAATGTTTTTACTAAGTATCCTCCCTTTTTCTAAAAAGGTTTGGTACGTCTGCCAGAATTTCCAGTACTGGCAAAGTTGGTTATGCAGAGTAATAGAGGATTGACTAACTAGAGTGAAACTGGGATGTTTGGGAGACGTTTGTAAAACATGTGAATGGTACTTTTTTAATTAATGGAAATGTTTAAAAAATGCCAGTGCTTCATATAGAGAGTGATACAAGACAGAAGCAGCTTGTCCGAGAGATTAAATTCTTCACAAAACCATAATTAAATAATACTTAATGTGCTTTCAAGTTAGGGAAATTATGTCTCTGTCATCACTGATGGTCTTTATGATAGAGGAAGAATCACAGAAATCTGCTGTCAAGCTTCCTGAGTTACTGATGTTAATCTTTGTGGTTGGTTGTTGAGATTATTCTCAAATGCTTCCTCTATTTAATTACCTCAGATTCCTCAAGAGTTTTGTGATAGGTTGTCCACTGTTTTGCATGAAATTGAAAATGTCTTTGTCAGGAGTCACTTAAAAACGAAGGAAGCTACCAATATGATTAGTTTCTCAATGAATCACCCTTCATTTTGGAAAATTTTGGGTTTGCTAAAACCACTGACCACTGGCAAAGTTTGTAGAATAATTTAAGCTTTCACAGTTGGTAGAGGTAACTGCAGCATGCTGCATAAAGGACAAGAAAGAGGTGGTGAAAGGCCTTTTTGGAAGATGTGGGACATATGAAAAACATATTTCCCTAATTGGTCTAAGAAGCAGTTCAATGTTTCAGAGTTTTCCTTGGATGTTCTTGGATGTATACTTTCAGGTCTAAATTAATTGGTTGTCCTGTAAATTGCTGACTGTGCCTAATATTCTTGTAATCTGTTATCAGGTCTTGAATTGTACAGATTGCTGTCATATGAATATTGCACATTGATGTGCAGATTAGCATGTTGTGGGGACCAGGACATGTGTTTAAACTATCGTGCTTTTGGTGTAATGGAACCATTTCTGTGCCCTTTTTTCAGAAAATACTAGTAGTTTTGCTGTGATAATAGTGTATATTGTCCAGTGTTTTTGAATAATTGCCCTTCTAATCAAATTTTCATTGAGGTCCTAACTCTTAAGATTTATCTGTGACATGTTTGGATTTTTTTGTTCCCCAGTAAAATTAGGATTACATTTACTGTTGTTGATGAATTTACGCACTGGCCTAAAAACTGAAGGGTACGTAAGCAATGAGAAATAAGTGTTGTACATCATATTCAGGCTATGCCAAGTCAGGCTATAGCTGGGAATAACACAAAATTATAAAAGTCTCTAGGAAGTGTCAAGTTTAATTCGTTACACCTCATTAACTCTAAACTTGGCTGTTTCTGTTCCAGAATGAGTGTGTACACCTAAGTAGTTTGGAGTACCTGTTGTGGTAGAAGTATCTGTTCTGGTATAATTCTGCCTATAGACCAGCCCAACTAATTCCTTCATCTCTAGTTTCCTAGTTCAAAACAGAGGGAAAAGCAACATTTCTAAACTGTAGTACTGTAGGCTAAAACTACTGCAGAATATTAGTACAAGTGGTTGTTAAGCCACAGCTGAGTGATACTTAGCTGGTATTGAAGGAGATACCTTCTGATTTATATAATATTTCTAGATATTTTAAACTGTTATTCACCTGATGGTGGTACAGTTTCTTCTGAGGCTTTGTTGTGTGATCTTTTTCAAGATTTAGTTTATTTTGGCTTGCAGTCGTCTTATGCTAGTTTTGCAATGCAGAATTCACATTTTAATTTAAAACTATTAATTTTTTTACAGTTCTCTGTACTGGGAAGAGTTGGTATGTTTGTAGCTTTTCTGTAGCTCAGGCAGTCAAATCATTAAGTAGCAGTAACAAAGCAAGTTTAGACTGTGTAAATCATAAAAGATGCTAAAATATGTCAATAGTACCTGAAACTGGAACTATTATAAATGTGTGTGGATCTTTGCAGTTGCATATTATTGCCTTTTCCATGGTCATTTAGCAAAAGAAGTTCTCCTGAGCTTCTGAGAAATTCTGCCATACCCCTTAATGGGAAGGTTTTTCTATTCCAATTTTTAAAGCAGATGACATCATTCATTGCTGTTATTTAAATTACCTGGATTTGTATGCCATGATAAGCATTCCCCGTGATCTGAATTTTTAATTAAAACTTGGAAGAGACTCCAGTGTGACACCAAGGGACACTGAGTTAATATCTGCAAAAAATTTCCCACACTCCTTTTTGTATAGGGACATTTTCCAGGCATGGAAGAGAAATTTCTGTGTTTTCACTGCTTAAATCTATTGATAAAGGTTGACATGAAGGTAGTATATTTAAACTTTGTGACAACTTTTCTAGGAAGAGAGTGGAGATTGACCCACTTCAATCACAATACCAAATGCTCATCAGATGTTTTCCATTTCTGTCACTACTGATTGGACTTAACTGGGGACCTGGGTATGAAACCTGTGCATCTCCAAGTATTTCTGTGCCATTTGCGTAAAGGCAAATTACTGAGGTACTTAATTCACCTTAAAAAATTACTCCTAAAGCACAAACTAAAATTTGAAACAAATTCTTGTAATACATGGATGAATTTTTAAATGTAAATTTTCAAATTTGATTGAATGAAGTTTAATTCATACAAAAGTTGCCTGATTTTCAGAGCTACTGATTACTGTTGCTCCCGTTAGTTTCAATGGAATGTCTGTGTGCCTGAACACACAGGCTACTGGTTTGAATTCCTGACTTCATTTACATGAGTTTGGAAAGCTGTTGCAGCTTGTTTTTTCTGTGATAGAACAAAAAGATGATAGATTCGACATGTACATGCCCAGCTAGCATATCAGTTCCTCTTGTAGCTGCTATATATAGCAGGCTAACTTGCATAATAATAGTGCTGGGATGGATGAGTGAGAGACTTGCAGTTGAATTTTTTCCATTACAGCTCATTTTAGCAGATGTTTTCTCTGTTTCCAAAATGACAGAGCAACACAGTACAATAGTTGAAACTTAACAGAGAATTGTAATAACTTATTTAACAGGAACTATGTTGTCCAATCAGCAGGTTTTGGTGAAGTTTTATTGTAACTAAGATTTGATTAATGTTAAATAAATATAGCCGTCATATTATTTAAAATTATGTTTAGAGTCTAACTTAATTCCTCTGCTTTCCCTGACCTTTTCTGAAAGCTAGGCATTAATTGAAACCAGTGCTAAAATTATATTTTAGAAAATGAGCATTGGCTGATGCTAATAATTCTGCATATGGCTTTAGAATAAAGAAAACCTAAAGAAGCCAATTCATGGATCAGCAAAAATACACAAAGATGAAACTGGTCAAGTGAATATTGTTATTTATACCTTTGTCATTCAGGCAATCAAGTCTTAAGCTACATGTCTTCATTTTTAGTGACATGAAGGCCTGTACTGTGCACTTGGCGAGAGTGTGTTAGTGTTGCACAAATACCCTCTATTTGAAATCTTTAGATAGTTCCAGCAATGGAGGTGAAATTTACTCCAGTTATTCATTGTGCATGCTGACCAGTTTAAAATCACTTTTCTGTGTTATAACCTAAACTTCGGCTTGGCTTCCATTAAAGACTTCATTAATTATAGGGCAGTTGAATTAAAAATGTATATGTGAATTAAAACATAAAGATCTTGTTCAGACGCTGCCATTCAGAAGTAAAGTGGATATAGAAGTTCTTTCTTACCCTTCACGATTACAAACTAAAGGTATGGTTTCACAAACCCTACCTTGGAAAGGACTTCCTCCCAGGCAGTATGAGCTGTGAGAGGTCCAGCTTTCAGGTGCCCACCCTTCTGTTGCACCAGCAGAACCTTTTGGGTGGGTGCTCTTTAATCTGAAGCAGTGAACAGATCCAAGTGTAAAAAACAAAACAAAACCCCCAACCCCCAAACCAAAACCACAGAAAAAGCCCCCAACCAACAAAGAAAACCACCAATCCACCCAGTTCTAGAGTTACTTTCAACTTTTAATTCACTTGCTCCTTCTGCTGTAAGGGTCCTAAACTGTTGTGCCATTACAACTGGGTGGGAAAGAACAGGGAAGGGCACACAGAAGTATTTGGGGATATCTTACTGAGTAAGAGGGACAGAGAATCCATGGCATTGTAAGACCACGTGATTCCTAAATGAGAGCATTCACAGTGGTATTCAGTGTACTCCATCTTATATTTATTTGCTGCATACCTTTACTTGATTAGCATTTTCGTTCCTGAGAGTCACTGATATAAACATGGCAACATTTACTGTAAATTTTCAAAGATTGTATGCTGCACAGCTGCCACTAAGAGCAGTAGGAACCACTCAGTGAACTCCTTTCAAACTTTTTTGGAAAAAGCAGAGGACAAAATGACCTACCCTGACTTTTTGTACTGTGGTGAATACATTTTTGTGTTTGTGTGTGTGTGTGAAAGTGCCTAAATAAATTATGCTCTCAGTAAAATTCCATGCCAGTAAATACTGCGTGCAGACTTGAAGCAGGACTTGGATTATTGCTCAGCAATTGTGCATTACAAATACAATAACTGGAATTTATGTTTACATTAATTACAGCATGAACATAAATTTCTCTGGGCACTTCTATTCTTCATGTACGATGTTGATTGCTTTTTGTCTCTCAATATATGACACAAACAATGAAGTCTAGCAATCTTAGTAATGGATGCAAAAAATTGAGTGCAAGGTTATCTTTTTCTCAGAAAAACCTTGTAGGTCCACTGGGTTTTGCTGCACATTTATTTTTATTGTGTACGGTCAAGGAGTCCTATTATTTGTGGTGAAAACTCAACACATATGGGTGGCAACATCTGGCTCTTAGCAAATGAATATCATATAATATTTTACAATAATTAACTAATTTCTTCAAAATAATGTCATACTAGAGATAAGGGATGGTACTGATGGTACCATAAAATAGAGGGTTTGTCTTTTTCAGGATCACAAAGAGCAAGCAGCAAATAAAACTATGGTAGATGCTTGTGTCTGTCCTACTTTTGACTGGTGGATTAGGCCTCTCTTTTTAATTTGTCACTTTCTAAGGTTTCTAGAGGAAATCCTGAGTCTACTGAAGTAAAGTCATAGGAATTAGAACTTCATCCCTTGCTTTTTACTGGAATTATGTACATTTTACACATATCTCTTGTTAGAGATTATGCAACTCCCTTGCTCTGCAGTTGGTGACAATTTAAAGAAGGTTTTCATTAGAAGTTCTCTTTTCAATGTTTTACGGGGAGCTCCAGCTCTATGTTCTAGTCCTTTGTGGCTAACTACTGGCCTTATATGATGATCCTCACTGAAGACTTTGTGGACACTTCTGAGTGTTTAAAGCAAGATGTTAAGTTGCAGAGAGGTTTCCTATTAAGGAAAAGTGATGTAATGTCAGTGGAACACTGCCAACTTCTCTCTGCTCGTTTTATTTATGTTAGCTGCATACCAAAGAAAATGCCCCATAAAACATGAGTGCTTCTTGCTATATTTAGCCAAGCTAATTTACTAATACCAGGAGATTATGTTTATAAGCAATGGAAATAATTATAAAAAGATTTGGGGGCATCTTATTGAAATAAAACAGGTTGAACTTGGGAAAAATAAATACCAGATTTGCTCCTGGTGCATGGAAAGACTCTAGGGTATCTTTTAGCATTTAGCAGAATACATATATATTTCTGTGCTGAAAAGCATTGTTTTAACATTTTAATTGAACTATTTGGCTGATTGTTTAAAGAACACAAAGTACGGGGATGTTATTTACATTGATCTGAGTCCTTTTATTCTTAGCAGTGCAGATGTCCTCACATTTAACCTATGTGACTAAAACCAATCTTGCCATATGCATTCCAGTCTGATCTTCTGGTCTGAAATATTTGCATTCATCTTCATATGGAATACAGTGCGATACTGTGCTTTTTTTGTGATGTTTAAAATCAGTCTGGCATATCTTTTGTTGATTACCTTCTCTGATTTTTCTTTAGGACTACTTTTTTAGTGAGTAAATGAGTTTCCTTTTTAATGAGTAAAATGTTTTTGCCTGGTTTATGTTCAACTCTTTGTTCTACAGCTGATGGTGTTGATAAATAATCAGAAGATTTCTTCCTGACTCTAACAATGTTACTTCATAATGCTGTTAAACAATTTGACCTTTTCTATTAATTTTACTCGTACATGGTGACCCTAGCTGGGTGTGGTAGTGTTGGAACTGTGGGTCCTCCCTGATACTAAGTCTGCCTGAAAGAATATTCCCCATCTTGATAGAGTAGCTGACTACATTTGTTAGCTGCTGATAAATAAGAGCTGTCATACTAGTTAACTACATAATGCATATGAAAAAAAAAAATTGGTACTTTAATAATTAAATGTTAAGTCTAGTGTGACTGTGAAACAATGTGATGTATTATTATGAGATCTGCAGTTGACTCATGAGCTACTAAGTTGTGGGCAGGGGAAAGAATTTTGGGTAGTGTTCTTTTTATCTGCATTACTGAGGATGTGTTGAACATTTTATGTGTTTTCTGCTCAAATCTGAGTTGCCTGTCTTCATTTCGAAGCCTGTGCTTTGTTGGGATGACTTCTAAAGATGCTTCTTTAAGAGAGTATTCATACATTCTGACATTTAGCATCTAATTTACACACTCTGAACTGCACTCTGGAGGTTTCACTGACTATCTAGGAGGCTATACTACTACTCATGTAAGTGAGATGCCAAAGACGAGATGATGAGAACATTTCCCTATGTGTCTCCTTTCAACCAGAAGAATTAGAGCAACATGACAGCAAACTGAAGTGCTGCAAGGCCAGAAGAAAAAGGCAAATGATCTTTGAGGCATATCATAAATCAAGTATCATTGTTTTAGACATCTGGATCTTGTTTTGAAAATATAAAGCTATTTAATATATAGAGGATTTCAAAATGATTGCAAGATTCTGTTGCTATTTCCAAGTATGCAGATCTCTTCTCATTCATTCTGAATGATTCATTAGGGAAGTAGATCATGCTGCTAAAAAATCATGAGAAAATGTTTTGAGTCAACTAAGGGTCAAAAAACATTTCCTGCAATTATGAAGTATATTAATCAAGCTGGGCCTTTTGCCTTACAGATTGCTCTTAATTTCAAGTATCAGATTTTAAACATAAGACAAATTTAAACAAAACAAAAAACCTTGGGTCATGAGATGCCATTTCTAGTATTAGGCTCTTGAGGACAAAAGTTATCCCTAGTGTAGAAGATCAGACATAACTAATCTGTGAAGTATTGCCTGGACAGCGTACAGCAAGAATTATGTGCTATTGATTCTTGCTTAGCAAAGTTTATTTCCCCATTTTTAAAACTAAGGCCTGTTGGATTAGTTATTATTTAAGTAACTTTAATATTGAAGTCTTGAAATCCATTTGGAAAACTGCAGTCTCTGATGGTTTATGAAATGAACGAAAAATGGACAGCTTCAGACAACATTGCCTTTAGGGCGTGAGAATGTAATTAATGTGGTAAGTCTAAGTGCATGGCCTCGTTAGAGTCTTGGCATGCAAAAGAAGATGACTGTTGGGGAACAAACTTATTTTCCTCCAAACAAAAATCCTAAGCAGCTCAGTCTTTCTGCAAATCTGGGTGCTCACTTTCCCTGATATATGGCACAACAAGTTGGAGAACTTAAATGTCTTTGCCTTATTTTACCCTTTATGACAAAAACTACAATATTTTAAAATGTTCTCTGGTGTCGCTAGCTTTTTGACTTTCATTTAATCATTCCTTGTTCTGCAAAAAATTGTCATGGTATTTTGTATGAATTGTCTAATCAATTAGCTGACCTCAAATAATCCAAATGCTTTTGTTATTATGTAACATTTCTATTCAGTGCTGTGTTTGAGGTTTCTCCCTGAAACGGAAATGGAATGGAGGGATCCTTCAAATGAGAAACAGGATCAAAGTACTGTGTAAGTTTTACTTGTGACTACAGAGTAGCTTTCGTAAACTGGCCCAGAGACACAAGGATCATGTGGGTTCTAATACCTAGAATAACTATCCTTTATTTCACAGTAGAAAAACTGTAGTAGACAGGGGTATTATAGGCCAGTGTTTTCCGAAGAGTGAAGTGTGCTTTTCTAGAGAAGCTAGCATATGAAGTGAGGGAGAAGGTAAAGTCATGAATTTTGGTATTGTACACCCTAGGTAGCACTTCTGGAGCTCACAAGGGATGGTAAAGAAGTGGTGATAGCCCAAAGGTAGAGGCAGGAAGACAGATAAGAAGACAGCAGTTAGAGAGAGGGAGGTCAGTGAGAAGAAAAATTGAAGACAGACCAGCATTATACCATGATCTGAGTAATGCTAAGAAGAACAGGGGATCATGTGGAATCTCATGGTTCCTATAGGAAGAAACATATGATCCACAGTGACGCTGACTGTAGTGCTACCAATTTTGGTATTGTCAATATCCTTCTGTCTTTGACGTAGCCTACAAGTCCAAATTTCCATTTTCAATATGGAGCTATAGGTTGTTTATTAAACCGCAGCCAGGTTAGATTTTTTTCTTTTTCCTCTCTCAGCTATTTGTGAGGTAAAGGACAGCTTGGAGTCCAAGTTGTTGTGATACTTGAAGAAAAAGTTTTACATACAGATAGTGTTGACTTCAGTGTGAAAGATGTGTATAGCTACTTTTACATCTTAATAGCACTTAAAATAATGGAAACAAAGCATTGATTATTTTTTTTTAATTTCAATTTACTAACAGTGATTTACCAGTAGTTTCCAAATGTGATCTAAGTACTCTAGTTATGCTAAGGAAACAATTTTTATATATTGTGCACACTAGTAACTATTCAATGTGAAAACTTTTTTCAGAAAGGACGAAACATAAACTGCTGTTGGTCAAGATAAACTAAACTGACTTTGACTGTAGGAATAGATACACCACTCATCATCCATTCTGGAATGTTCATTTTAACGTAAATCTAATCTTAATAAATAAATATGGGAAAATATAACTTGGGACCCTCAAATCAGGCAAGTGCTGTTTCTAGGCCAATGTTCTTTCTCCAAGAGTGTCCAGCTCCAGGCTAAGAAGGTGCATGAGTCATCAAAATGATGAGTCCATGAGGAGAGAATCTTCCTTCATAATTGTCAGAAAAAATGGGTTTAAATCTTGAGGAATACACTTCCCTTTGTAACTAGCTTTTTACACACTACCCTGTGATCAAACTGAAGACAAACAAGACATGTTTGTTTTGTCTAGGAGGTTTTTACTGCAGGGCAGAAAGAAAGAGTGGAATTAATTGAATTCTGGAGGTCAGCTGCAGGCAATCAAATAGTAAAATCTATGCTACAACATACAAAATAGTAAAATTGCTGTCTAGGATGTGTCCACACATTGTCTCTGAATGTGCAAGTGTTAAATAATGTGCATGATACCCTATATTTTTAATATATTACCCATCAATATGCTGTACACTTAAAAAAACATTTCAAGAAGCCCTATAAATTAAACAAAGAGATTATTTTTTAGCATATTTGTTTAGCAAGACATGTGTTTAACTTCCCAGAAATGGAGACTTACACAAAATATAAAGCCAGAATCTCTTGTGGTATACACACTTCTTTCTAAAAGCCTTCTAGATTGTATGGTTTAGCTAGACACCTCATCCTAGTTTATACGCCTGCTCTGTATGTATAGCCTACATTAGCAAGTAATACACTCTGTAGAGTGAAAAAACATGCTGAGGTCGTGATATCTACTCTACACATTCAGAGTCACTGAGTTTGGGTTTTTGTTTTTTCACTGGACTAGCTGTAGTTTTGCTCCCATGGACAGAAGAGCATTAGTGGCTGGAGTTTGTTACATTTGTTTCACTTGACAGGAAATCAGTTCATGTTCTTGAGAGGCTTCTCCAGGATGTGAACTGGAGAACAAGCAAGTGGGAACAGTTAGAGATTTGCTTCAAAAGCACATTTCTGATCCAAGCTAAAGCACAAATGCAGATGTGTCCTTACTGTCCTCTTAGGAGAAGTGTCAATCTATATGGTTCCTTGTTTTTGGCCAGTCACCATGTTGGTTACTATTTTATTTGGGAAAAATGAAACTTGGTCCTTCCTCTTGTTTTCTCTGGGTAAGAAGGCTGACTCCTTTCACTGAGAGCTAAGCAAGATGTAAAACAGTTTTAGAGAAGGGACCAGCCATTCAGAATCACTGGCACACTATTTGGCCATAACAAGTGTTTATCATTACATAATTTACCTGTATGATTTCTTCTTTTTTACATCATTATACATCACATAAGGCACAGCTTAATTCAAGGAAGAAGTCCTTACTGTATAAGTCTCCCATACTCAAGGTTACTTGATATATTAAGAAATAAATAGTACTTGAAGTGAATCATCTTTATGGAATATATTTTCACTCAAAAGTACAAAAGCAATTATTTGTTCTGTCATTTCTATGTGAGGTATTCCATTGAAGCTTTTCAGAACAATGCACTGTACAGTTAGCTAACAGTTAAAAAAAAAATGTTAAATTCTCACTGTAAAATCAATTAATCTATTTACCAGGGAAATACTATTTATTGCCAGCACAAGAAGCTAATTCAAGTTGAGTGTCTGTGTCCAAATGTGTGTAAATTCAGGATATGTTTTTTCTCTTTGTGATGACAGGGAATGTGATTAGGTCTGTTCAATCTGTTCAGGAGAAGAATATATTCTGAATATTTAAAAGTATATTTTGACTGCAGTGACATTTGTGCACTATGGGTGGATTTTGCCTTTGCTCAGTAATTCTGCTGATAGGTATTCATTTTTTGTTTTATAACAAGTGATGGGGAAATTACAGTGAGGTGTAGAATTCAGTCATGGAGTAAGGCTGCAAGTCTACTTAGTCCTTAGGATTCTGCTAAGACATCTTCATTATAATTATGTTTATCATGCGGTTGTAATAAGCAGTAGCTCTGCGTATCTAAGGGCGCTTTAGCAACATTTTAAGTATTGTAATTTTTCTTGTCTCTTTTATACTTTGGGGAAGATGCCTTTTAAAAAACAACAAAAAAAAACCCCTAACCTCAAAACTCACACTTCTGAAGTACATGTTTGGCTAGATAACAAGTGACAGTGCCCTATAAACTCTATTTTATTTTCAAAATTAGTCCAGCAAGATGAATGGAGATCCACATCTTAAAAGATTGTTCCTGATACAAAATAGGTCACAGAAGTATTCATCAGGCAGGTATCACTGACATCAATGCAAGTTGGTGATAAGAAAAAAATGCAATAAACCAAAAAGATGTTATCAGTCTACATGAGCAGATGAAGTTATGTCTACCGTTACAGCCAAGTCTACAAACAGTTCTTTTCAGTCTTCTAAATGCAATAGCTGACATAAGGTACATCTGCCACACTGTCAAGTGTTTTCATTTTCAATACTAATTGAAAGTAATTGAAATTTCAATACTAAGATATTCTGTTGCTGCTGTTTTGCCAGTGCATGTTGGAGTTTTCATCCTGCTCTGTGATGAGTGTAGCCCACAAAGAGTCTGCTGGGCATGAATAGATTGAGCATTTGCCAACTCTTTGCAGAAATATTTATGTGGAGTGCTGCAACATGTGCAAACACTGAGGACACTTCAGCTATTTTTTATATTCAGTTTCTTTACAACGAAGTGACTATTTCATTTAACCAGAGCTTGTCTATCAGGTAGCCTGTTTGGGGAAGAAAGGTGAAGCGGTTTGTCCATACCTGAGCAAACTCTTAACTGCAGCTGGAGCCAAGCAGCTATGTAACATGGAAGGGGTAGTTATTTGTTCCCTGTTTCAGGTGCCAGAGAACAACAGCAGGGAAGCAGTAAGAGACTGTCATTTCTTCAATTAATGCCTGAGATGGGCTTCACTAGTGCTTTTAAAAGGCTAAGAGGGCATCTGGGAAGAAAAATTCTCCCAATAGATCTGCAAATGTCTCTGGATTATACCAATCCCTAATACGGCAGTAACTTCAGATACCCTAGGAAGTTTGCAGTGTGCAGAGTCACTACACAGTTACTCATCCGTTTACGTATCTTTCTTTTCACTGCCGTAACTTTCATTGACATTACCAGCCTAGATTGGATGACAGGGATATAGCATCCTGCACTGGATCGAGCACAAGATATAATTGTGTTAGGATTACATTGGTTGAATAAATGTCACAGAAGTTGTGAGTAATGCTGTAGTGGTATTTTCACTTTCCAATGCTCCCGAGAACCAGGCTGAGAGATTATTACTGTCTTTAGCAGTTGCTGTTACTTCCTGGTGCTTCTCCTCCTTCCTTAAAAGTTAGTGTATGTTGTTGATGGGGTTATTTTTGTGTGAATAGAAGGACTTCAGCAAGAATGGTATAGTACTAAAAGTTTATGATACTAAGATGGTGCTGACACCTGAAGTAAGTCATATTGTCATAGTGGGAGAATCTCAGATGTATGTATTTATTTCACATAAATACCAGGTTTTATGTATTGATTTCCTTTCCAGTGGTTCCTTTTCATATGGTATTTTAAGAATAGGATACCTCCAGTGAGTTTCAGTAACATAGACTACTGATGTGTCAGCTGGTAATATCCAAGCTTTACATGAAGCAGCGACCTGCTCAAATGTCAGAACTATTTGTGAATACAGAATGGCTGGTAAAAGGGCCTAGAATTTAGGCTCTAAAACTACCTTAACTTCTTCAAGTAGTTTTAAAACATAGTTAAAGCTTTAATTTTCAAAAAAACACACTGACAGCAACTGTGTGCTCTCTTTAATATTGGAACATCCAGGAGCTACCTTTTTTTTTCCCCTTTAATATGATGTTCATTCTTCCTCACGAAAGTGTCTATTTCAGTAGTACAAAGCAGTTGTCTTTATGTGTAACCCAAAGAATAGACACTTGATAGATACTAGAATGTTAATATTGAAAGCATGGAGGTCCAGTTTTAAGCCCACTGTAACTGTTGGTGGGTAGGCATAAAAATAAGCAAATCTAACTTTGGTGGCCAGTGGTAGATGAAATATGATGATTTATAGGGCATCCTGTTAATCAAATACATTAAATTAAAAAAAAACAAACAAACAAAAAAATCCCCAAAACCCCAAACCAACTGTGCATGTGCTGTTCCAGTGGCAGCACTGAGAAAACATATCATACTACATCTAGAAGAGGAAGAGTGGCCATCCATCTTTTTTTCTGTTCACTTTTGGTTTTAGGCTAATACAGTTTTTCAAACTTTGATATATATTTTTTTTTCTCCCCATATTTTCTTTGAGTATATACTAATCAGCACAGAATATAACCTTCCACATGGTATAGCACAATAAGAGGCAGAAGATCCGTTTGTCCATTTGCAGACCAGTTCATTCCTGCATTCCAGGTCATGATTTCCTACACTTTGGGCCAATTCAGCTGTAAATTGGAACCTGTTTTGCTATTAATGGCTTGTAACAATTTACCCATTAATAACATAACAATTTTTGCTTCCTTTATCAGTAAAACTTATCTGTGTCATTTTTTAACTGTTACATCCATCACTGGATTTTCTGTGCACTAGTTATGTAACACTACTAAATTACCAAACCAGACAGATTTTTTGACTACCAGACTAATTCTTATGGTCTAACCCTACCAGAGATATGAAGTTTAGCCTTTTTGCTAAAGCCGTATTGTGTCTTTATGACTTTTGGGAACAATGAATGTGCACAAGAGCACAATTTCCTCTCTTTCTGTACCCAGGCTAAACGTGTTATCTTGCTGGTACATGTTTTGAAAAACGTCCCTGCAGTGGTATAGAGAGATGAAAAATGGTTCCTGTCTCTCAAAGAATTGCTAGTGTTCAATGAATACTGGCACTACCACTACTGTTGGTTTCCTTAGTACAGAAATTACCTTGATGCCTTCGACAGATAATCAAACCATAATGGAAAATGGGCACAGGTACAACTGCCACTTTTTAGGATAGACAGAAAAGTTTTTAACAGCCAAATTACAGCAGGATTTCCTTACAAGAGACTTCATAAACAAAATGCAGATGCAATGCAGATGGTTTGCATTTCTCTTCTGTGTGTATGAAGTTTCTCAGATGAGAAGTCAAGCTTAGTTTCATAGTGTGCTCATAATACAGTACCTCTGTTAGCTCTTGCACCATGCTGATTTTACTGAGAGTGCGTTAGGTTACAGTGAAATTAATTATAAACACTCCTGTATATCAACCTGAAATATGGAAAATGTTATTTGTCGTGTATCTGCATTTTCAAATCATTAAGCTTTGAAGGGCAACTAATAAAAACGTTGAAAGGTTGCAGGTGGTGGAGATGGTTCCTGGTTATAGCTCTGTAGTTATTCAGCACGAGGATTAAATTGTAAGTGACAACCTGCATCCTCCCTGAAATCTGTTAGTATAGACAAAAATTATCTCTGAATGTTTGCAGGGTAGAACCCAAACTGGTGCTGGTTTTTGTTTTTCCATCCATCCCGTTCCCCCAGTTCTTATTTTAACTGATAATTGCAGTCTTACATAAATGCGAACACTTGCAGGATTTAAACCAGTCCGCATTTCTTTCTCACAATATAAGGGATTGCTCAGCATCAGGAAACTTAATGCTTGAGTAAACATACTTATATTAATACAGCCTGAAGTCTGTCTGTGTTGAACACTCTGGAGTTTTTGTAAAAAGGGGGATCCATTCTCCCTTTACTTCACCTTCTTGCCTTGTCATATATGTACATTTTTAACATTTCTAAAAATGAGTAGATATTCCTTCAGTGGACAGTTTAGTTGGAATTACTTTTGTATTCTGAGTATTTATTTTCAGTACAGCTGTTAATTAATTCACTGCTAGCTTAAGTTGTTGTTTTCATTTTTAACAACTCTCAACCATTGATAAATCTGGTGGAAAGCCTTAAATTATATTAGGAATTTTGTCAGAGTACAACTCCAGATATCAGTGACTACTATCAAATTTTGGATGAGTTGGTATGCGCATTTCAGTCTCTTAAATAGTAACTGTCAGAACTTTAGAAAATTACTCATTTTCAACAGTACTGTTTATACCAGTAAAATACAAATGTTGTGGTTGTAGAAAGCAAATTAACCAGTGTGTTCAAGAGCTAGCTTTAACAAGACCTAGCAAGTCTGCTATGAGAGCTGCCCAAGAGCCACAGATGCTGAAGCACTGTGAGTCTTACCTAGTGAGGGAACCACAGCAGCTCCCAAGCTCCCACTGCTTCCAATTCTCCGTTCCTTCTTTGCCTACCAGCTATGCAGTTGGGTTGCCAGGGAACTACAGAGATACAATGGTATGTTATACATTCTGATTTTAATAAATTACGAAAAAATATTCCATCCTGGATTTTATTGTATAAATATCTCAGTATAGATATAAATATATACATATATAAATATATCTAAACACAGATACTTGCTGACATGGAAGTCAGTGTTACCTGAGACGAGCCCTTGCCTTTTAATGCAGCATGATGGTGACTGTTTCACTTTTGGTAGAGCTCTGGCATTATTCTGAAGCAGTAGTATTGAGTTAGAAGCTAGGTCTTCATTGGAAGGTAGGTTTCGTGGAGGCAAGTAGTTGTTACACCAAAATACAAATACAGAGGTTTTCTGGCATTGGTTTCAAATCTTAATTTAGAAAACTAGCTCAAGCTTTTAAAGTTGTGGTTAATTCTGGTTATTTTCATTCAAAATATTCCTGTACTTTTGTTTCAGAGATATGTTTTGTATATTGCTGTAGAACTGCACCGTCTGTTTCTCAAAGGGCAGATCACTGGTAGGATTGTGAAGCGGCCAGTCTGCTTTTGCTCAGGAATGACTTGAGGTAGAAGTGAGCCCATTATTCTTCCATACATGAGATAGATAGGACTCTTTCTTTCAAACAAAAATTGCTTTTCTTCATCTGCTTTCCATTTGCTCCTTTTCTTTTGTTAAGATCAGGAGGGCCAAAATCAGAAATTTTAAAAAGTTATAAGATAGAAAAATTTATTTAATTGCAGTTCTTTATCTGTGGTGGTTTATTTCAATCTACTTCATATATTGTGTTGTAAAACACTGAATAAACTTCAATACCCTTACCACACTTTGTGGTAGACACTACTTGGATAGGGTTCATTTTGTGTACGACTGATTCCCTCAAGGCTTGGACAGTATCCCCCTACCTTTGGAGAACATCACCCTCCGAGATAGATAGTCTGGAAAACTGCAAATAGTAGGGTGCCTCCCAGAAGAGGGGCATTGTTCCTCTAAATAAATTTTTTTTATGCTCTTCACAAACCCAGAGATGTAAGATAAAAATAAAGCTGGTACATATCCTAATATTGGGAACCTGTGAATGAGCCTGACAGGGAACTTTCAGTATGAAGGATTTATTGCATCCCTGAAAATGCCATCTGCTCTAACATCCCTGCAATCCAGCAGCCAGTTCCTATTGAGACTTTCAGAGATGTACAACCATCTACCTACCTCCCCTCCTCCATAGCACTGTGTCCAGGCACTTGGAGTTATGGTTCCTGATGGTGGTTGTTACCAGTTTAGCTCTCAAAGTTGAGGACTGCTCTATTAATTTCAAAACAGCGTGATACAAAGAGGGTATCAGGAAGGAAAACCATTATGAAAGTGGCATAAAAAGATGAAACAGCCTATTATGATCTAAACCAAGTGCACACCTCAGATCGTGAATTCTTGAGTAACTATTAAAATATGCTGTATGTATTGACATCCTTAGAGAAGATTCTGATCACCTCTGTCCACTATTTTCTCATACAGTCAGAGTGTTTTGCTTTTAAAAAGATAGTATTCTGTAGCTGCCCACCAAGAAACCTAATGTCTCTAGTCTTCCCTTTGAACATATCTTTTCAAATGTTTCTCGCTATCATTTAGCTCTGAAAATCATCACCTTACTGAGCAAGTTCCAAGTGCCTGGAACCAAACCTGTGCATGCAACTGTTCTTACAGGCAATGCAGGCCAGAAACCTCACCTCTGTTGCAACAAGTATCTGCTTCCATTAAAATATTATTGCTTTACTGTTTGCATTTCTTTAACTGTTTTAGCATACCTATTAGAACATCTGAAAATGTATATAAAAATCTTGGTTAAGAATATCTGGTATTGGAAAAAAAAAATCACAAATACTGAAGCAGACCTTTTGAAAATATTTATGTACTACTAGGCCTGCTTTTCAGTAAGTTGCCGAAATTTCTCAATATTTGCTTTACCCTAGTTGTGATTTTTAAAATTACTTACTTTTGCCATTGGCTGATTGAATTTTACTAAAAATTTACTTCCAGATGTTCATTCTTACATTGTTATAATTAATTTTTTTGCAAAACCAAAAACTCCACATGAGAAAATAAGTTTTATTCTCTATTGTTTAAACAGGCTTGATGTGTTCCCTGAAAGCATGTGTGCCCTTTAAAACACTGGGATTACAAAACATATTTCAGCTAATTGGAAAGAGGATGTAATTACAATTAAACTAATTTTTCCTGTAATCTAATCCAAAAACTGAACTCTCTTTAATTCCCTTCTTTGTTTCCCTACTGACGAGGGCAACATAGCAGACCAATTCCCTTGCATAATTTTGACTGCTGGGCTCTCTATATCTGTGGCACAGCAGCATTATCTTTCAGGGACCTACCTATGTAGAGCTTCCATTGCTGTCGGTGTCATTGCAAAGGAACACTTGTGACTTTATTATTCTTTTCTTTTTTTTTCTTCTTCATAATGACACATCCCTAGGATACATCTGCTCAAGAAATTAATAAGTCTAGGGCAGTATCTGCTGTTAAAAGAATAGCTCTGAGGTGGAGAACATTCCTTTGCAGACAAGGATCGTGCATTTCTACACTGGAATGAAAATTTGCTCTAAGAAGTTCTTTATGGTTTTTGCTACGTGGACTGATGTGATAATGATTATGTCTGCATGTTATTTTTCAAGCAGATATGCACTTGCTTTGTCTGGACCCTAAGCTGATCAAAAGCTTTGCAAATGGAATTAGTGCTGTCCTGAGCTAATAAACCCTGACTTACAGGCACGTATATTCCTGTGGCCTCAAGTCAAGCTTAGTGTGAGAGCAGAGCAACCTCACATTTGCCTGCCAACCTTTTGTAGACATACCACGAATCTGGTCTTTACTTCTGCCCGGACTGGTACAGCAGCAGTTCAGTGGCAGGCACTGTAGTAGTATACTTACCATTGACAGGGCCATAGATGGTAATTTGTGTTATGCTGTTGGCTGGGCACATCGCCATGTGACTTGGCAATGAAAATAAAAAAGTCCCAAGACAAGACATTCTGACTTGCTTTCAGCACATGTTGGGTAAACATATGAGTGTTGAAGACAGCTAAGCTGCTTCTCTATTCAATGCACCATTTATAATACTAAATTTCCCCCATTTTTTTTTTAACCTTAGCCTCTCTGTAATAAATAAAAAAATTATTGGGGGTGATTATGATGGAAAATAAAATAAGTATTATTTGTAAATAATTTTAGAGGTGTTGCACAGTAAGTCTGCAAATATTCAGACTAAAGATTCAGAATGAGCTGAAAGTGGTAATCTTACAGGACCTTCTCCTTCCAATCAGAGGTGACCTGAAGTATTTCTGTCATCAGCCAAGAAAGTCAAATGATGATGGGAACTAAAATTGTGCTGCTTTAGCCCATTTAGGGAAAGCAGGCTTTTATGTAATTTAGCAAAAATCAAAGAATAAGGTTCAGCCCATGTCCTATGGAGTGAAAAGTTGAACTGATAGGGATTTAGAGACTCTATTGTCAACAGTAAAAAAAGAATATAAAATTTACAAGTGAACTACAACATTTCGATGTTTTTGTTGCTGATTTAATTAAAAAGGAAAATGCAATCTCCTCTTAAGTACTGAAATATGTATTGTTGGTGAGATGACTGATGCTGCTAGAATTGAACCATCTTTATGACAAAAAAAGAAAAAAGCAACCGTTAAATGTAAATGACTGATTTTTCAGTTTTCTCTCCTAAGCAATCTTGCTCCCCTTTTTCTTATCTGAACAGTCTCCTTTGGCCTGAGATCATAAGCAGAATTATTGTCAGAAAACATTTTCTGGGAAATGTGGATGGTTGGAATATCAAAATTAATCTTAGAGTGGAAAGTATGATGATATTACCATTTCTAATTTTGTTGCTACCAACAAAAGTATATTATTGTGCCAGAATCATACATTCATATGCCATGCATTAAGCAGACAGCTTCTAAAATTTCTGCTTAAATGACCTAAATTATATATAAACAATGACACACTTGTATATAATAAAGTATTTATATATTAAATATACAGAAAAGGTGTATGTGCATATGCTGAAACTTTGTGGACATCTGGAGTATTGAGATAAAGTTATGATTTCCAGCTGGAACATGACAATTTTTAAGCAAGTCAGTCTGATGTATTTTAAGATGATAGACCACACAGTTAATTTGATCTCAATGTCATTCAAACAACTGTATTGTGGACAAAAACAAAAGCCAGCACATGGTCTGCTTTGCTTCACTGCTGAACATTTTGTTTTTCTTTTTTTTTTTTTTACTTAATTAACAGTTTTGAGTGCTGCTGCATATTAGTTTTCTAGACTTTATTGTTCTGCTAGTGAATGTCTGCATTTCTAAAAGAAATTCTCATTTCCATTTGAGCTGATAGTACTGCAATTAGCAATTCCTCAGAACTGTATTCAGTATCTACTAAGATATGTTTAGGACCTACAGTTAAGAATAAAGCCTGGAAAAAAAAGTGGGAGTAAAGACATGGGGAAGCTTAGTTCACCGTTTCCTTAGGTTACAAATATTTCTTCGAAGTCTTCTTTGCTCATCTACAAATACATGGATGGTTCTCACACAAAAGTTTGTCCCTTGTCTCCAAGTACTTCATTAAAAGTATGGCAGTAATGAAGTCTGTCCAATCAGCCTACAGAGCCTACAGCAGAAATCAAGGCTGAAGTTGTCACTTTGGTAAATATCTGAGGCTTACTATTGAAAGAGGGCCATTGAATGAAATAGGCAAGAACTTAAAAGAAACCTTGTTAAGAAATTCAACATTTTTACCATTACTTATATTATCTGAATTGCTCCTTTAAAATATCCTAAGCGTCTTCAAATTGTCTTATAATTTACATTTTTTACGAATTGAAGGTTCTGCTAACTTTTATTAGGCAAATACTTTTCCCCCCCTTCTTGAGCTCAAAAAATGGACTTTTATAGCAATGTTTTAGCTCTGAAGAAATAGGACTATGCAAGATATGCAAACGCTTTGAACTTTCCTCGCCTTCTGATTTTCCTAGACCATAGATCAGTGGAACTTCTACCTCCTCCCCAACCAGCACTGCATGTCTGATCATCTTTTTGTCTATTTTTCCTTCCTACAGGGACCCTATAAAAATACAGCAGCTACAGAACCAAATTCGTCTGGAGCAAGAAAGTGGCCAGTGGTATCGTCACCAACAGCAACCTGATCATCGTCAGCAGCACCCTCCCTCTTCTCCTTCCTTTCCTCCTCCCCCCTCCTTTCAGGAGCTTGAGTCCAGCCAGTCTGTCACCTCTCCTGTGCCAATGAGTATTCTTAACTCTCATACTTCCCCAACCATGCAGTCTTCCAGTTCCTTCAACTATGCTCGGCCTAAGCAGTTCATTGCTGCTCAGAACATCAGCCCTGCTTCAGGTTATGTGACTCCATCTTCGGGATCATCTACATCCAGCCTTCCTTCTCCTATGTCTCCAACTGCTTCTCAGAAACAGTTTGGGAGAGTGCCTGTTCCCCCTTTCTCTCAGCAGTTTGCTCCAGAAGGGGAATACGCCTGGTCTCCTTCTTCTCCATCCCCTCCTCCCCCACCTCCACCTGTCTTTAGTCCAACCGCGACATATCCAGTGTGTGATTCCTTTCCACTTCCACCTCCACCACCCCCTCCCCTTCCTTCACTTTCTTCACCTTCCCACAGCCTGTCTCCAGCTCCCAGATTTCCTAATTCCAGCCAGTCTCCAGCAGCTTTTCTCAGCTCCATGCTCCCATCCCAGCCACCACCCATTTCTGTCAACGCATTAGGCCTCCCAAAAGGAGTGACGCCTCCGTAAGTATCAGCTAATGAGCTCCTTGAGTTTGACTGTACTGAAGATTGTAGTGAAGATAATTGCACTTGCTTCATTTTATACTTTTCTAGGGTCCTTTTGCTGTTAACTGCTACCTGAGAGTGAGAGATGTGTGAATTATTTGCAAATGCCTCTGTGCTAGAGATGGAATATAGTTTTCCAACCCTCACAGAAGTGAGGGTCTGAAAGAGTCCTACAGTGGGAACACAAAAGAGGAGAAGCTAAAGGTTTAAATTTGAGTTGATGAAAATATGAGAGCAGCAGCAAAAGACTCTGCGTGCCCAGGGCGGTGGAAGGAGATCCAAGAAAACCCTCTTCATGACCCGGTTCTTTTAAAGTCACATATTCAGTGATGCTTGCAGTCTATGTTCCTATTACATTTGCAGATAGAGAAGTATCAAGTAAAGTGAGCATTGTTTAGAAGTCCCTATAGCTTTGTGATACTTAAAGTATAAGGTATTAAAGTATACATCTGACAACAAAGTGGTCATAAAGATATACTGACTTTTTGCTAGAGTTTTTGTTCTGAGGATGTTTGGAAAAGGGTTTAGGAGGGGATTTAGAAAAGCAGTGCATAAAAACAAACAGAATCCCTCCCCCTAACAACTCTGCATACTTGTTTTCCCCTTTTGTCTTCTCTAAAGGCCAAAATAGTATTTTGGAGCATGTCAGCTCCCATCATAGATCAGTTTGTCTTTCCACTGGCACTAGACTCTCATTCCATCCTTAGAGAACAAAGAGACGTGCTGAAGAACAAAAATGAGAATAGCTGTATCCAAGGCTTATTTATAACTTTGTCTAGAAGTTTGTCTAAACATATCTACGGTATCTAGGTGACTTGCTCAGCTACATACTGTTGCGGTGGGAACTTCTGTTATTTCAGTCCAAGATATGAAAAGGAAGAGAAGAAAGAAAGCAGATATCAAAGTAATAAATCATGTATATGCTTTAAAAAGCATTTCTTTATCTTGATTTCTGTCATATAGCTCATTCATTATGGAGTCTGGCCATAAAACAGATTTAGGAGAAAAATGAATAAATAGTACAGTTTGCCCTTGCAGTCATAATAGTTGTGATTTTCTGTCTTAGTGTGTTCTTTGCACTGGCTGAGTTTCTCTATTGATAATGACTGCTGAAAGTTGCATGATTAATTTACTGACAGCTTGACAGGTAAGCACAGCCCACAAAAGCCTGCAATTACCCCTGATTTTCCAGCAAAGGCTCTAGTACAGCTATATAGCTCTGGATAGGAACTGGATTCTCTTTCAAGTTCCTTTCTGTGAGGGTGACAGCAGCAGATCGAGCCTCTGCCGTGTCCCTCTTTCGCTGTTATGCTACATTCACACATGTTCTCACCTGAGGCATTAGCTGTGCTCTTTCTCATTCCCTTTGATCTTTGGACAGAGGGACAACTCTGCAAGGATGCTTCCCCTTTCCCCATGCCCCTCACTTCCCCAAGCCTAGCAGCCAGTCTGGGTGTGCACGTGATGGTGTATCTATCCCCCGCGACAAGGCAGCAGCCTCAGGCTCTGAGCTGAGAATGAGGTGGTTGGCTGTTTGGCCTGCATTCCCTCAGGAAATGTAGTCCAGATGGGAGCTGGATCACATTAACCATACTGAATGTATGTGTGTATAATTTATGTATATACACATGTGTGTGTATATATGTACGATGAGCATTTGTCATCTGAATTATAACATTAAAACATAGTAAAAGATATACTGCATGATGCAAAAAAATATCTGTTGTTATGTATCTTTGATGCCAATTTTTCCCTGGCCTCTCCTTTTTCATTTTATTGTGTAGGTTACTAAAGTCTGGTGTGTCTTGCTGAGTAAATCATTCTGTTTCCCATCATTCTCATACCACTCCTGAACAATTCTTCTTGCCTCCCTTTCCCCCACTGCTTTTGGTATCTTTGCTTTGTGCTACAGTCTCAGTTCTTTTTTTTCCCCTACTTTCACTTTTTCCTTCTTTTCCCTCATCTTTTGCTCCATGCTCACAAATCCTCTCTTCTTGAACACATTTATCTTTCTGAGACATTGTGCGTTTTGAGCCACTCACAGTATCCTATAACCTCAGCCTGTAGTCTCACCATGTACTGCATGATCTCCAAGATCCATTGACTGAAAAGGATGATACTGTTTCCTGACAGTGTGCTGTACAGACTGGGTCCGAGGAAGGAATTGAAGCATTCAAAGTTTTGCTTCAGCTCAGCATCTAAAATGCTAGTCAAGCCATTTAGCTTTGTCTCTGCTTCTTTGACTCTGCTTCAGTCATATGGTGGTGATACTAAGAATATGATAGTGGGTTGCTGAAAGTGAACTAGGCAGAGTTTGAAACACCTTTCATGAAAAGGAGGTACATTTTTTTACTAGACACTCCAAATACACTGTTTGAAGTGGTAGGATTTCCTTTTTAGACAATAACTTCATTATTTATTATATTTTAACATCAGTGGAAGTAGACACAGACCTGTCATTGCATTTAGATACTTCAACACTTTCCTATCAAGTGCCTCTAGCAGATAAAATGCTCTTAAAACAGTTTTCCTGTCTACTTTCAATGTTTTCATGGCTCCTTTCTCTTGCCTTGTCTTTTTTGTGTGTGTATTTCAGGGTTGGTAAATAACTGTTCATATTTTGATTACATGGTCTTTTTACGATGGTTGTTTACTCTCTTCTTTCCCAGGCATAGGTGCTGTGACACTGGTAGCCAAATATCTGAAAGAAAACAATAAATATTTAGCCTTGTCAGGGTCTCTTGTAATTACCACAAAACATTGTTTGGCAGAGTAAGAAATTCTGCAGACTATTTTCATAAGCTATGCATCTTGATATACTGTGGAATTTATTGAAAAATTGTTTAACTTTTCATACATTTCAATGATTGTTTCATTATTAAATCTTAGCACAATTACAGATCTGCTCCTCAGAATCAGTACTTAGGCATCATTCTTATTTTCTTCAGATTGCTTTTGTGGTAGAAGCAGAATAAAGGTAAAGTAAAAAACATTTCAGGTGGAGGTAATTATTTTTGAGTATGGTCAGAGGCAGCATCAGTGAAGTTTTCTGTAAAAAGGAAAATACAGTGGTGGTATAAAAAACAGCAGAGTCTTCATTTCTCCTCATGGAGTCAGACCTTCCATCCATCAGCTTTCTTCAGGCATTTCTCTTCCAGTGTATGTATCATCTTTGTTCTACTTAAAAGAAAAATTAACCCAAGGAGGAGTTGTGCCTTTTTTACATAAGAGGTCAGACAAAACATTTCTAACTCTTTCTTCCATCCCCATACTCTCTCTGTGAGCCCATGAGTAGTAAATACCATGCTAAAGTTTCAGCTAAGGGTTGACATTTTCCTTGGTTTTGGGTCCTGAGACTCTGTGGAAGTGACAGCATTATCTAAACCCGTTTGATCAAATGAATGTTCTTTCCAGTCGATAGATTTGGAAACATTGCACTGGGATTTTTTTTGTTTGTTTGGGGTGGGTTTTTTTGTTGTTTTTTAACAACACTTAGTCTTACAGCCTTGCCTGAATCATGGGAATAGCTACTTATGAATTTACTACATTTTATTTGGACATCCGAATCATGGAAAGCAGCTTTGTGTCATCAGTACCTACTAATTCACCTTTAAATATTTTAAGCATTTATTTGCAATAATTGTATGGTAAATGTATCAGTTCAATAAAATAGATATCATCTTTCCAGTAAGCTCTAGACACTTTGTAGTGACCACCATTTTCAAGCTGTGACTGCGGTGGTGTTAGCTGAACAAGCTTTGGGAATAACCTTTTTTTTATTGATGAAGCAGCTTTGATAAATTCATGTCTTGCCAGAGCATAGTGTTATTAAAAAAAGAGAAGTGCTGGTGGAACTGCATAGCTAATTAAGTACTTAAGGGAATTATGAACACTCGTCAATTATTTCTGAAGTAAAACTTGGCTGGAGTAAGATTGTTGGATATTGTTCTTAAAAATCTCAGTTCTTCCTTTCTTTACCTAAAGAAAACACTAGGGTGGGTGGATGGATATGTTGGACTCAGGTTAGCTTTCAGTTACAAAAGACTTGCAGGGAGCAGAGTTAATGTGACAGAAACCTAGAATTGAGGGGGTTTTGTCCACAGTTAAATCTGTAGAAGCTAAAATCTGGTCTTCACTGTTCATAGAAAAAACAAATTATATCTGTATGAAGAGAAATAAGTATACTTAGAAATTCTGGGTAAGCACATACATTGGTAAGTTCACGTGAGCATTTGTGGAAGAAAAATTAATCGCATGAGAAGGATTTAGTGGCTATTTAGTGAATATTTAAATAATAAGAATGTAAATCCTACTACAAAAAGGTGTGGAGTCATCCAGCCTGGAGAAATGGAATCTCTTTCTAAGTATAAAAAACATGTATTGTCAGATATATGTATATCCTTTTGAAAGCAACTTAAAAAATTACAGTATTTTCTTAAACTAGACACTTTTCCTTAAAGTGGACTTTTTCTTAAAGTCAATATCTTCAGTAGTATTACCTTAGTCACAAACAGAAAAAAATCTGACTGTACAGAATTGGTGAAAGAACATGACTTTCTGGAAAAGAATGGAAAATGGAAGAGAAAACATTGTTTTCAAGACAAGATTGTCTATAGTATCTTGTAAAATGTAATTAAATAAGTGCTTTTATCACTCTGCATAATAAATTCAACTGCTGTTTCAATGATCCCTAGAACCTTAAATCCAAATCTTAAAGGAGATTCTGTGGGAATCATGAAAATAGCAACATCAGAGAGACATCTGCACTTTTTTCCCCTTCGAATCAGAGCTGCTGGTCTCTTCTTGCAGCTGTGTACTGTGACTTGTCCATTGAATTCTGTCTCAAATAGCACTGAAGCAAATATTTTAGTAACCCTTATATTCCTTGAGTCAGTTAGCAATGATGGTCACAACTCTGAGGAAAAGCTACACTTCTCCATCTTTTTATCTTACAGCTTTCAACAGTATCCTAGTACAAATGCCAGCTTTCATTTTGGAGTCAACTGTATTGCTGTCCTATGTAGACTGGACATTTACTTTTACCATTCCTGTAAGTTATGTCTGTCACAACTGTAAAAAAATGGAGGTTACCTACAGTATGATTGATGTGAAAGTAGCGATATGTAGGAAGAAGTACCTTGATTAAGAATTTCAACATCAAACTGAGGAAAAAGGTCAGGGTGTTTTCCTGCTTCTGAGGGAGCTCACCTCATCTCTGTATGCTGCCTATTCAGTCACATCTGGAGTTATCCCTGGATCTCAGGAAAATATATCTGAAACAAGTATTTCTGTAACTGGAAAAACTCTAGCAAATATTAGTGTTTGCATTCCTTCCCAACCCCCAATTTTCTTAAGCTATTGCTCCTGTCCATTAGACCATTTTTGTTTAAAGTTTCTTGATTTATTGTGTTGCACCTTCTTTTCCCATGGCTCGGATACTACTAGTGGCTGTTAGGCCAACACCTGAGTGGTTTATCTGTGATATCAGATCACTTCTTGTTGATTGTGCTAAGAAGCAGCTCGTACTGGGGTCTTTGTTTTTGCACAATGTAACACCTATGCACGTGATTATCATGAAATACATGTCCATATCAGCTTTTTTGAAATATGATGAATGCATGTTTGTTCCTCTTGAACTTTGAAATCCAGGTTGTGCCCCAGATCTAATCAAAGTTGCTCAAAAGCAGAGATCAAGGATTTAACATGGAGACACACAGACAGTTGCCAAAATAGCTGATCTACTGTATCCTGACAATCATTGCATCTGGAATTCTTAATTTTCAAGATGGTTTTATTCAGTTCTTTTTCTAAATGGTATTTGCAGATGATTAAGAATCTTGTAAGATGACAAGTGAACTTAACTAAGGGAATTAGTACATATACCTCTCTGTTGAAAAGGGAGGCAGGCTGTTTGCAGCATTGCTTTGCAGCTTTTTTTGGTCTGCAGATTTTTTTTTTCAGAGGACTTAATTTTATAACTTCCTTATTTTAAGCAGATCTGAATGCCACAGAAACATCTGTGAATGTAAAAGCCAGGTACAGTGCTTGATAGTTGTGGAGACCTTAACCAGTAGCCTTTCATCAGCTGGAATAAAGGGTAATATTTTGGATATATTACCTTTTCTGAGTCCAGTGTAGGTTTTTCTTCACATGCTTCTGACAGTTAACTTGTTCTTCTCAAGATTTCAGGGCTATGAGGACTGTGCCAGCCTTTTCTACGTTCAGGAGCAGTCAGTGCTTTAGTGATTTCTTCTTGGCCATCAGTTCTAGCATAAAGCTGGTAACAATCATAAATGCAGATAAGGTTATCGGTTACAAAATAGGTAGTATTATTTAAATTGATATCCAAATATGCGGACATCTTTTGAAAAGCATATGGCACTTGTGTTTCTATGGTAACCAGTGCAGCATGAGGCAGAGGGATAACTTGCTCAAGTAGGGAAGTTCAGTTCGAACAGGAGAATGAAAAAGAAGTAATTCCTCTTTTAATGAGTAAAAATGCATTTTTAAAGATAAGCCTTAGAAAAATAAATTTTTGTGGTAGGCATGCAGTTTGTAGCTGAGTTGTTCTCTGTGGTATCTAATCATTAAGAAGGATCAACTTGCTCAGAAATATATATTATTCATCTCAGTCTTGATCCTATCCAATGCTGAGGCATGATTTATTTTTTCTTTTCAACTACAGTTTCATAACCTTTTCTTGGGTGGTAGAAATACTTGAACTTTTGTTACCTTTGTTTCATTTAGAACAAGTCATCCTTAGTCAGGTCTGTGCCTCAGGCATTCCCTTAATTCAGATGCATGTAACGTCACATTACTGAACAGAGCTGACTCCTGGTCTCCACAGCTTGTATGACAAGATCAGACTAAAGTGATTTTAATATGCAGCTGCAGCTTCAAAGTTTGTGACCTGTTACAGTGCTTGTAGTAACTTTGTTCTTACAGTAAGTGAAAAATGTATTAAGTGGGCAGAAATTAGCTGTATTTTTGGAAGGCTTTAGTTTTAAAGAAAAAATCAAGTTACTGTTCATTACCTCAGTACCAGAAAATTGATTTGGATTTCTGTGAAACTGAGCCATACTGGCTGCAAACAGGAATTTGTTCTTGGAAGGATAACAACAGCCAGCCTGTTGCCCTTGTTTACACTGTAAAAGCGACACAGGAAAAGAGGGAATCACATCCAGCGTGCACTCTGTGTAATTAAAACATGAAAAGTACTGCTGGTTTGGCCTTCTTTCTAAACAAATGTTAGGGCAAATGCTCAAAACTAAGGACAGCCAAGACAAAGTTGCAAAAATCTTTGCTGTCAAAAATCTCTGTATGAATTAAATGACTGAGTTTTGGCAATTCTGTTCCACCCTTTCTGACCAAAAGAATTCAGACTTATGTGCTTTTATCTACATCTGTATTCAGGCCCTCAGTGGCTTAAGTGATGCGTGTTTCAGAGGTGCTTAAAATCTATGTGAATTGCAGCCTGATTCTCAAAGGCTGATAGTTTCTTTGCACGTTTGTGGTGGTGGTTGTGTGCTCGAGACTAATAGTGTCAATATCTTGAAATATGCCTTCTGAACATACAAATACATAAATGAATTGGCAGAATGTTTTGTTTGGTATTATCCCTGAGAAAAGATGAAAAGAAAGGTGATGAGTCACTAAGCAGGACACAAATCTTACGAACTTAATGCATCCAGATAAGGGCATGTAAGGATGGTGAAAAATATTTGCAAAAGCAGCCGAAGAAAGTTTGCTGCCAGGCTGTCTTGACATGTAAACCATCTCTCAAGCTGAATGGAGCTGTGCTTTGGAGGATAGATTTACCAAGGACCTCCTATTTCTTGCCATTGCCTTGTAGCCGTTTTGAAATTAATCTTAAGAATGTATGTCTTAAGAGCTAACTTGGTGTGGGGGTATGTATGTATATATATATATTTATGTATATATTTTAAAGTGTATATATGTAGAGAAAGAAAGAGATTCTAAAGAGGGGGTGGAAATAGAGAATCTACAGGAGGAATTACATTTCCTCGTGCACCTCTTCTTTTTTTTTTTTTTTTTTTGTCCCAATTTAAAGTAGTCCTGAAAGAGAAAGAGAGGTTTTCTAAAGGCATTTGAAGAAATTTTGACTGATTCTCATTTTTATAATTACATTTTTAAACTGACTACTTCCTTGCTTAAATACTTATTTGTAAATGTAAGTAAAGAGAAGAGAATCTATTTTTCAGTCAAGTTGCCTTGACTGGGTCTTGGATGACACTTCCACACCCTCTGGGTAAAGCTCAGGATGTTCTGGCACATAACCAGAAATCTGGAAGGTTGTTAGGGTGTCTGCCTCTCCTGTTAAAAGCCACCAGGGATCCCCAGGCCATTGCTGAAATATTTGCATACCTTGTTCTTAAATAAAATTCCTTAGCTTCCCTACATGACTTGTTCCAGTGTTTAACTGTCACTGTTGGAGGGTGGAGAAAGGAGAGCTCTACATTGTTTTTGTCGAAGCTAGGCCTGTTGCTCTTCAAGCTGTTGTCTACTTATCCTCCTCAATAGACATGGAGAATCATTGAATGCCAGCTATTTTCTGATGTTTTATGTTTGATTCACCTCTCTATCTTAATTCTCCTCATTTCCTACCTAAATAAACAAGATATTGTGTGTGTGTGTGTGACATAGCTTGTCACAAAAGCTATGGTTTTAAAACCATCTGACAATTTTCTTGTTCTAAAACTTTCCAATTTGCTGTATTTTTCTTGAAGAGCAGTGGATAAACTGTATTCAGTGTCCAACAGCAAGGAATAAAGGAAAACAATGAAGTTTCATGTCTTATGCTAACGTGTCCCAGAATTATATTTCTTTTCCTTTTGAAATAATGGTGTTATTGTCCAAGTTTTAATCTCACAGATTCTTGAGAGAGGCTTAATATGTTAGTGCTAATTTTCCATTTGTATTGCTGTCATGCTTTGAACATTTTTCCTGAGTTTCGTCATCATTAGACCACCTCTAGACTAATTATGAAGTTTATTGTAAATGACAGTTGTTACCTGCAAATGAGTTTCAACCTCTGCAAGTTCAGTGTCATCAGCCAATTTGAGAAACACGCTTTTTTATTTCATTGTTCCAGTTGTTAAGGTTCAAATACTAAGTACTGAACTTAGTATACATAGACCTTTGAAAGAGCTTATTGGTCTATATTCTTCCAGTTTGATAGAAAAAAAAACAAACCCGCTACTCTCTGAATAGCTTTTTCAGATAGTTATGCAGCCATATAAAAGAAATTTCAGCCAGACTCTGTTTCCCTGATTTACTAGGGAACTTAACTGCAGCTCCTGAAGGCTTACTCAGAAGCCATAAACTGAAGTGTATCAAAGCTATTTCTTTTTGCCTATCTGCATGCCCTTCAGCCTGACAGAGAGAGAAATGTGAGGTTTGATATGATTCAATTTTCATTTCCTTATTATCCTACATTGTTTTGAAATGGACTGTAATACTGTTTTCTTATATTCAGTATGGACGTTGAACTTAATGACCTGTAATTCTCTTGGTTCTCCTTCCCCTTTTAAAAATGGGTGTGTTTGCTTGGGGCTTTCTGTTTTCAGAGATAACTGATAATGCTTCAGAAAATGCTTTCACTTGTTACTTGAAATCCACTCCAGAGCACTTAGCCCATCCCCCTCTTTTTGTGCAGTGTTGTGACTTTCTTGGGTAAACTATACATTTTACCTTTACAGCCTATTGAGTGGCAAGCATAAGCAGGCCTTTTTCTGCTAAGACTCTTTTTGTCATTCAAGTATGAAATCTGTAAGAATGTGAAATGAAAACTATTTCTTAAATGTATCACTTGGAATTTTTGAGGTAGGATGCACGTCTCCATTAAAGGCTGGCACAGGACTTCTTCAAGGTGAAGCCAAATTTGAAATTTGCTGCCTTGAAGTTGGCCGGATTTTTTTTGTGTGTGTGTCCGTATCTAAAAAGCGACAAAGTTCGGTTCCATGGCAGTGCTCGGCTGGGTGGGGTAAGAGGCTGGAAAGTAAAGGGAAAGACTGTGAGGAGAGAGTCAGATGCCACCTTCCCACTAGCCTTCCAGCAGTTGGTCCAGTATTCCTGCGGGACATTACCTTCTGATTCCCTCTTCCCACTTTCTCCTCTCCATTTTCCTTCCATATCTTCCTTTACATATACTGTCCCCAAATCTCTTGAGTTACTGAAGCATCTCTCTCTTGAGTTACTGAAGCATCTCTCTCTTGAAGAGACCTTACCCCTTCCTCTTAGCATTCTCTTATCTCCCTGTAGAAGGGATAGTTTTCCTCACTTCTTCCCCAAAACAGAGTGGAAGAGATTTTCCTTGTTACTGTGACTGAGAAGATCCCCAGCGAAACGCTGAGACAATTACTCTGCTTGGTGACTGAGATCTCCAGCTAACGGCTGAATGTTTCTAGGGTGAAGGATGTTGTTCTCTGGCTCTTTGCAACATTAGGCAAACGTCTGCTCTTCTTCTGCTGTGATTTAATGTGAAAATGCAGTTCTTTTTACAATAACTTCACCATTTTCCCATTTTAAATTTACTTTCAGTAACAGAATATGAAATGTTTTAGGAATTTAGACAGAAATGTTTCCAATTTTTGTCTTCTCCATCTATTCACTTAATTCCTTTTTGGCTTTTGACAGCATATGTGTATTGTTTCATTTTAACTAATGCTAAAAATTACCATTGAAAACACTTGCTGAAGAATGAAGTTTCTCTAACCATGTTACGGAAACATAGTACCGAACAATATCCAAGAAAATTTGTTACCTTGTATGATTCTTGTTTAACATTTTGGTGCTGGTAATTAAATTATTAAGTTGTGTATTGGAAAGAAGTTTACCCCTTACATGCTAGTCTGACTTTTTCCATCTCTGTCCTCTGAGTTTGGCAATTTGATTCGATTCCATATTTTGCGTAAGTCATTCCCATGTAATGGGCTGAGCCCTATTCATGATGAAGTTTAAACACCCCCCCCCCCCCAATGTTGAATCAGTACTGATGTTTTAAACAATAATGTATGACTTCACTGGAGAAATGGGTGTGCTACGAGTTTCAAATACTGATAGCAATGTTGATTTCTTCACAGCTGTGTAAGAACAGCTGATCTCCAGTAGAAACCACCGTTATTGGGCATTTCTAGCAACACAGCCATCATAACATTACTGAAAAGTGTTAAATATTAGTGCAGACTGGAAAAAAAATTTCCTGTGCCATTCCAGAAAATGAGAGCAAGACATCCTGAATGTGCAATCATAACTTGTAGACTGGTATGAGGAAAACCTTAGCCCTGTGAATACAAACTGCTAAGTGGTTGCTATTCCGCTGTGAAACCCTGCTGCTGAACACTGCTTTACAGGGATGATTTTTCTTTTTGCCAGTGTAACCTAGACCCTGTGAAGTCTCTGGCTCTTCTTTCAGAAATGACATTTACATGTTGCCTTCTGGGTATGTGTTCAGAGATATGAAGAATAAACATGAAGTTATGCACTGTGTATTGCAAAGCTGTAACAAGGAATTAGTTAATAAATAATATAGGAAATTAATAATTAACTTCCTTGTCTTACATCTTTCTGATCTTTAACCACCTGGTACTTCACAGGAACCTAGTTTATCTTCCATCCCCACTTATCTAGTCATGCTTTCTCTTTCATGTTTCCTCTCACTTTGCTTTATTGCCATTGCTCATCAGTTTCCTCTTTAAATGTATGGTGTTTACAGCCACCACTACACAATCCTGAGCCCTATTTTAACTAATGCATGAATAAAGCATAGTTTCAACTTTTGTCCTTAAACTAACCATTTAATCAGTGATGTGAGTTAGAAGGGACAGCATAGTAAGGTGCCAGACCTCTAATTTCAAAGACACAATGTCATTTTCTTCACTAATAGCAGTGATTCCAGATAAATTTCTAAATAACAATGATTTCAGGAAAGCTCATGAATTTTCCTGTACTGTTTTGCAGGGGATTTCCCAAGAAAACAGGCAGAACTGCTAGGATAGCATCAGATGAAGAGATTCAAGGGTCAAAAGATGCTGTAATTCAGGATCTGGAAAGAAAACTTCGCTTCAAGGAAGACCTTTTGAACAATGGGCAACCGGTATAAAAACATAAAATACCCTGGAGAATGGGAGTGGGCATGAAGGGTAGTTTCTCAGATATGCTGCATATAAAATAATTGTGGGTAGATTATTTTTATATTTTATGTATTTGTTATTTTAAATTGCATGTCCAAGGCTGCATTTCCATAAGGAATGATAGTATACATTTTGGTCTATTGTTCCTTCTCCTGTTGGGCAACTTTACTTGGACTTAGCAAAGCAATGGAGGGCTCAAAGATGATGAATTCGCCTAAGAAGCCTCCACAGCCTGTACATCAAGGGCTTTTTCAGCCTCAGAGGCCGTTTGCTTTTGACTGTTCATCACTGGGTGGCTGGCCAGTAAGCATATGCATAGCTCTTGATCAGTCCAGGCTCATTCTACCTTTTGCCCAGCTGTCGGGCAATGGGGGAAGGAATAGGTGGTAAGTGGACATTGGAGGGGGACGAGGCAGTTCATCATGAGAAACAGACACATTAGGAATCAGGCATCATTAGATCCTGCAGTTGTAGGACTTTTTTGACCAATAGAATAAAAAACAACCTGTAGTACTAACTTACAGACTTTATCAAGAATTAACAGTCTGCTTGAGGAGTCAAGAAATGAGGTAAAATGGGCAAGTGTATCAAACAATTGAAATGCACAGCTGCAAAGTTCTCCATTATTTTTTTGCATTTTAACATATGCATAAAAGATAAAATACCAAATTCTTCCCACTCAGAGTTGATGAGAAGCAACTCTCCTAAAACTTGATTATAGTTATTAAGGCATTGATTTAAATGTCTTTGAAGCAGGAATCTATTCTAAGAGGAAAGTAATTTTAAAAATGTAGACTGTCACCCCTGTTTGTCAATGAAGTGTTTTCAAAAGCATCTGAATGCCTTGGGAGACCTTTGTGTCACTGAAAGGTATTGTGCTTTAGGTTTCTCAGGACCATGCTCAGAAGTTTGCTGTTTGCTACTGTGTCTGGGATGTGGACTATGGTGGTTTAGTTCAAGACAGCCCGTGAGCCAGACTACTCCACAGTTGCTGGATTCTGGTTCTCAATAAGGACAATGGAGTGAAGTAGGGAGAATGTTCAGAGCAACGAGTGCTGCTGTACTTACCTTTCTCCATTGACTGCATAGGGTTTGGCAGTTTTCTGTAGCAGTTAAGCAGAATCACTCCCATAGTGTATAAGTTGCCGTTTTTTCAAAGGAGGTGGGCTGAGCTTTGGAAAGTGAGAGACGTTTGGCCTGGACAAATGAATGGAATGTCCTGAGAAAGCCCACATGGCCCAAGGAAAAAAAAAATCCCAACTGTGATCAGATGATGTGGGAGTTTGAACCAAGTAAACTCTGGGTTTGTGCTTGCCTTGAGGCTTTTGCCTTGCAGATTCCTGTCTTGAGTGATTCTGTTTGTGTAATCATGGCTGTGGGCACTTGGAGTGATCACAGAAGAAATTAAAGTGAAGAAAAGTTCACGACTTGCTTAGACATTTGTAACTAAGCCAAGATCGGTACTTAGTTTTCATGAGTCTCAGCCTGCTGGTTTAGCTACAATATGACATATTTTAAAAATTAATTTAAATGAGCTTTTTAAAAAATGGAAGCATTAAGTGGATGTAATGTTTTACAATTTCCATTCTTTTTTCATTTTTCTGTTTAAATGAGGCATTTCACCATGTAATGAGTTTGCCTTTCATTCACTGGCATTTTTTTGCAATGTTGAGTTGTAAGAAAGTGTCTAAGTGCCTGAAACATGTTATTGAATGTCAAAGGAAAATTAATAATGAAATAATTGAATTGTACACTTTTCTTTTAACTTGCTTTACCTTCTGAGTGTAAATTGTCTTTTATAAGCTGTCTCCTTAATTTCCAAAAGAACAAGAAGAATAGAAATAAAAAACCTTAAAGAATATATTTTTCTATAAAGCTGTCATATTTTTGACAAAATAATCAAGTAGTGTAGTATCTCCTTAGCATTTTTGGCAGAGTTTTCTGCCGTGTGGTTCTAATGTAAAAATTGAGCAGAATGACTAGGAGTAAGGTTTGGGATGATTTGACATGCACTTTTTTGATGGCCATGCTGATTTAAGCAGTTCCTATTGCTCATTCCTGCCCAAGTTTCTGGCAAGAGGATGGAAACAAATGGCAGAGTCAGGGCAAGGGTTGCTTAAGCCAGAAGAGCCATTTGTAATGCAAAAAAAATGCATTACAAACTGTGGTAGAAAATTTCTGTTAGAAACATATTGCTGTTCTCTTTTATTAACATTACTTAAAGCACTGCTTACTGTCTAACTGCCTTGTAGTTCTTAATGAGAAATAAGAACTTTTCTTTCTTCTTTTCCCTCATCCTCATCCTCCCCCCCCCGCCTTTTTTTTTTTCCCCAGAGATTAACATATGAGGAGAAAATGGCTCGTCGATTGCTGGGAGCAGACAGTGCTGCAACTGTCTTCAATATACAAGAACCAGAAGAGGAGCCTGCTATACAGGTGCCACATAACTCTATAATTCCATAGGAAAATAAAAAATTTCTTTCAATTTTTCTTTTTCAGAGGCTGTGATTCTCTTTAAAAAAAGTTCTATATAAGACAATAAATATACATAAGATAGGATGGTTTTGATTACAGAAGTCATATGTTATATATCAGTGAAGTAAACTGGAGGATCACATGCCTGTGGCTCAGCTTTTCCATACTGAATAAAGTTGAGAGTTCTCAAATGTCTGCTCTCTGCTTTAAACTCTTCCATTTATCCTATTCTGTCCTGACCTTTAAGTCTCTCAAGGCAAAAATACATCTACTATCTTGAAACCATCTTCTCTTTATGTGTGTAATCTGCACTTTTTGGATGCAGACCAAAAACACAACAGAAAGTCTGCTTGAAAGGCCAGGTACACATTCTCCATTGTTCAGATGCCAGAGGTACTATTCGGAAATGTGTAGCATTTGTTTGGTTATGTTACCACATAAAGTACATTCTCCTGACAAAAACTCTGAGAAACTGTCATGGATGCCTCTTGGTCTTCTTTCTGCCTCTTGATCTTTTTTTCTACCTTTGCAGGAAGCTCGCTCTGTTGGTGCTTCTGTAGTGAGTCCTGTGGATATTCAAAAGGTTAACATTTTCACCTTTTTCTGTCTTGCTTTTTTGTCCATTGACTTCTTTTCTGTCGTCTTTGCCCTTTCCCTTCTGCTGTTCTTGGTTAATAAGAAGAGGTCACCTGGCATTAATAACTGGGGAGATTTGCGGTGCACTCCGTTCAAGGTGTTAAAGTTGTTCTATAAGCCTAATTGTCTGAGTACAGGCGGCTTAACCGCAGTAATGGCGTGCTCCAGTATCGTTCTGCTGTAGAGTTAACATACTCTGATACTAACTGCCCTGCATCCAAATTGGCTGTTCTTTATATATACCATGTGTACTTCATGGTTTACTTTTATGAAAAACTTTCAGGGAAAAAAAGAAATTTAAAAAAATGTCTGCAGTTTACAAAGGTATTTCTCTCTTCTAACATTTTTTACTGTTATTGAGGGTTATGATTAGTTCTGTAACCAGTCAGTAGAAAGGCTACATGTCATTCACAGACCAGAATCAATGGTAGAAGATGGGCATGTGAAAGGAGGCTTTGTATGAGACTTGTTCTATCTTAGATAAAATAAGGGTCAGAGACAATGGTCAAAGGTCATTTGAAGGCATGCCTGAATTTCTGCTGACTGAGAAGAACGTTGGCTAATAGAGATTTTTTTTTTTTTCTGCTTCTGAGCTTTCTTGCATTCTGGCATTATCTTTATCACTAAGATTCAAAGCAGGACTTTTGTACTGCAAAGTAGATAGAGTGAACAGGCCAAGAACGTACATAACTCTGTCACAGTAACCTTTCCCAGTACCTGAATAGCAAATTTAAACAAGCAGTAGTGTTTTACACTGGATGAAACTTTCGACTCTTCTTTCTATATCTTGAATACTCTTATGACAAATTTTGTTTTTAAGGAAGAAGAGGTACTTTTGGCCAGACAAAAGGGACCATGGCAACAGGAATAAAGGGAGGCAACTATCATGGACTGCCAGTGTTGCCATTTTCTCTCTTCCCCCTCCCCCCCCCCCCCCCCCCTCATTTTTACAGGCAACTGTAAACAAAATCATTTTAGCCTTCTGGTGCAGCCTCTGGTACAGTTATATGCAAATAGCAGATGTGAACCATATGGTCTTCTGGCCATCTGGAAACAAAAGCCACCCTAAATCTGCCTGTACCCTCAAGGAAATATTAGTGTGTTTCTTTTGTCTTTATGAACTGCTTCAGAATACTTTTATTCTTATAGGCTTTTTTAAAAAATGGAAAGAAAGCAACCAATGACTTTCCTTTCCTTTATAAATTAGGCCTTAAGATAACATGAAATACAATTTTTGCCTCATACCAGATGTCTTCATTGTTTCATAGGGAAGTTATTGGAGGGGCAGATTATAGTGTTTTTCTTCAACAAGATACAGTTTCCTTTTAAATGTAAAACCTTAATGGATTGTCAAAGATCAGTAGAGTAAAAAAAAAACCCCAACATTAGGAACTCATTTTGCTGAGCAATGTGTTGAAGCTGGACACTAATATGTACATTTCTTGTTTGACAGGAGTATAAAGTCTCCAGCTTTGAGCAAAGATTGATCAGTGAAATTGAATACAGGTTGGAGAGATCTCCTGTGGAAGAATCAGATGACGAGGTGCAACATGGAGATGAACCTATTGATAACAGTATGTCACCATATTTTGAGATAAAGCTGAAGCATTACAAAATCTTTGAGGGAATGCCAGTCACATTTACATGCAAAGTGGCAGGAAATCCAAAGCCAAAGGTAAGAAAAGAGTGTAAATATTTCTAGAAATGCTCTGAAGAGTTCTATATTAGTACCTTACAGTGAGCCCCTGGACCCTATGGGCTGTATCTTACAGGAACAGCAGACATTGTCTCTTTACAAGAAAGACTCCTAGCTGGTATAAACTGCCAAATCTCTTTTGACATCATTGGAATTATTTAGATTTATACTAGGCAAAAATCCTACTATGAGGCTTTGGCTTTTAGTTACTCTCCACTGAGACTTCATCTCAACTATTTTACCTAGAATTATTTTACTTCTGTCATTTTCAGCATTACCGTTAGGGTACATCTGTACCACAGAATGCGGTGCAACGCTAGAAAGTCCCATGTGAGCTGGCACAGTAGTCACAAAAGCAACCTGATCAGGTTAACATGGGTAATTATCTCAGGCACAGCAACATCCTAATGCAAAAATATGCTGCTTCTGGTTCAGGAGCCAGCACGGTATCTCTGCATTCTTCAGCATTGCAGAGTTTATATCTACACACCCTAACAAGACTAAATTTTATTGAAAGTTAAAAGAAGGCATAATAAAATACCATAAGCTCCCATATATCCCAACAGCAAGATGAGACATGATGGTGAGGTTTTAACAATGAGCTTCTGAGGGAGGGTTGGGCTTGGGAAGCATTTCCTTTTAGCAGATGTAAAAGTACGAGTTGCATGATGTCAGTAGTCTGGAAGAATGCCTTCCTTTGGTAGGTTGTGTTTAACCATTTCAAAAATTGCTTGGCAATCGACTGACTCATTGTGCAGCAGGCAAACAGCAGTAGCTTCTTCAACTTCCTTGCCAAAGCCAGTATCTTCCCCATGAGGTCCTTGCAGTTCTTACAGTGACCTCTTGTGGATAGAGGCTCTTTTCTTCTTCGACAAGATCAAAGATGCCTTATCTCTTAGATAAGATCTTCACAGCAGCAGCCACATCCAAATCTTTCATCTAGTTAAGTTTTACAGGTATTTAGGATTTTGAACAGAGATAAATGCAAATGACTTTACATGTCCAGTGATACAGGTGTATGATACTGCACAAACTGTAAAAAGAAAAATGGACTTTCTCAGGTAGCAGAGAAAGAACAACGGAGAACTATGGCCACATCTACATTAACAAGTAGTGCAGACCAGAAGAAGCAAATCTGTAGAATGAGATAACCACCCTGCATGCATTTCAGGAGGTTTTACTTCGGGCTAGCTCTAATCTCGTCCCACAGACTGAAGCAGATGCAGCACATTAGATGTGTTCTTGGAGCACATTTTCTGGCTTAGTTTCATCTGAAAGAAATCCAATTCTGTGCTCCAAGACCACAACACGATGTGAACCACTGCAAAGTAAGTGGGGCTGATCAGTATAGTCATGTCAAAAAAGCAGTCCTGCTTCAAACTGAAGACACACACTGAGATTAGCCCAGTCTGACTGAAACCAAACCTTTGATGTCCAGTGTTACTTTTGAGATGACCATACAGAAGAGTCTGTTGCGCTGAATAAGGGGTAGAAGACAAACGGGTTCGTTGGTGTTAGAGCTGCAGCGTGCTGGAGATGTACTCTTTTTGCCTGAGGCTTATGACTAGGTTGCTGGATGACCTATTATGAGTCAGCCTTAGTCAATTTAGCCATTCCCTAATTTTCACAGTTTTCAATTAAGGTGTAGTTTCACAGTCATCTTAATCTGATTTAAAACAGATGAAAGAGGATGTCTCCTTTCCCTCACTTGCCTTGTTTTGGCGTTAGGGATTGCACAGCCTAGAAACCACATTGTTAGTACTTCCCCTAAAGCACAGCATTGTAAAGGAGTATCTGATGTGAATGCACTCTGATTCAGATACAATGTTCTGTTTTTCTGCAGTGTCAAAGCATGCACATTAAGAAGTGATTTGCTCTTGCACCTGGGACTATGACCCTTTATTCCATTCACTTGCAGATGCTTTGTGCGATTTGTTAAGAAGTTGCTTGGGATGGAACCAATTTCAGTCCTATTGGATGGCTACTTGTTAGCTGGGCTTTGCAAATGTCAAAGGCTGTATGTGTCTTCCCCTCATCTGCTGGAGCATGTCAAGATAGCAATTTTGAAATGCTCGACGGCTGAGGGCTGCCCTTCTGCTGTCATTTGTTGAAGCTGGAAGTGTTGCCCCTGAATAAATTCTTTACTTTGGCAAATGAAAAGCTGGAAATAATTTACTAACTTGAAGCTCCTCCCTTCCAAGTGTTCTGTCAGCTCTGCCAAGGAATGGCTTTGGGAAGGACTGTAGTGTTTCTAAAATCTGGCATTCATTACAAGGGCTTTTTCTAAGCAGGGTTATTGCCTTGATTATTTTTTTCCCTGAACATGCCATGTAAATTGAATACTGATGTGCAAATTCTGTCTTCATAAATATGACTTTTTAAATCTGAGTCTACTTTTGTTATAACCTTCAGTGTAATGTAAAACTGTTTTCTCATTAAAATGAGAACCTGTGGTGATACAGGAGGGATTGTGGAATACTTCTTTTTAAGGGATATTTCTCTTCAGAATTAGGACAATACTATATGAAAGGTTAATTGAGACGTGAATGTTGCATAAACCTTGTATTGCTCGCTCTTCACATAGCTGAATATAATTCATAGTGATTAAAAATGCCTGTGCTGCCCAAGATCAAAACCCCTTTTGTACTGTGTATTCCATTGTATTTCTAGTTGTTACACATTGGTTTCTGAAAATCTGGTATGAATAAAAGCAATCCAGATGCAGTGCTCAGTGCTTACGTAGTTTAATGGTACATTTATTAAAAGGTATCCTAGAAAGAAAATACTTCACTGCAAGGGCCATTGTCTCCAGCAGTGGTAGTGTTTTACTTATTAACTCCATGTCAGATAAAGGTAATATTACGAATTTACTCCTCATAAGTAAAACCCAGTGATGCCAATGTTTTTAAACTTAGTGGAAATGAGTATTGGACAACATATGCATGATGTTTGGATAGCTGGTTTAGTTAATATTTGCATGTATTTCCATGTAATAATTCCTGGCATCTCTCCTGATATTTCTGATAAGTGCATTGTTATTAAATAATTACTACTTAATGCAGTAGATTTCCAAGCAACATTATGACACATGTAAAGCATGCAAGTTAAAACTCATTTTTTGCAGCTATGTTGTTACCAGCGTCCATTAGCATGTGTATATAAGTGATCAAATATCTCTTGCATCTCCAGTAAGTGCTCTGTCAGCAGATGAGAAGACATGACTAAATCTTTCGTTAGCACCACAGAGTCTCTGCAAGGCTGCTGACAGACAAAATGGGAAACAAGTATAACCAGCTATTGAGGAAATGAAATCATTTCTAGTTACACATAATGCTTGTTAATATAAAAACCATACATGGTAATTAATTTTTAAGGAAAATTTCCACTCATTCCCTCCAAAACATTCACCATTGTCTTTTTGTGAAATTTAAAAGTATATCCTTAACTTTTCCCCCCAAGTGAATGAATTTAGAGCTTTGAAATGTTGACACGTATGAAAAACCTGGCATATTAAACTCTATCAGGAACTGTGCTTTGCTTTGTCACTTCATTTTTACTGGAAAGCCAGTACCCTTTCCTCACTGTAAGACCTAAATTCCCACTTCAAGAATTAGACTGAGGAAAATGTGTGTTTTCCTTGTGCTAAATAGTCCCAGCAGTGATGCCACCAGGACAAATACAGTTGTACTTTGTACAAGTTAACCACGTAAAAATAGTGTAGGATTCTGCACAAGCAACTTAAGAAATGCTGAACACCACTGATGTTTGTTACAGAGTAATACACGCTTCAGAAATGACAAGTAAATAATATTCTACTTAAACGTGGGTTTGGGGAGCTGACTACAGCCTTCCTAGTATAAAATTTTTCACATATTCCTGTGTGTGTTTTCATGCATACACCACGTTTTTCCTTTGATTCCAGCAGATTTCAGTTTGGGGTTTTATATTACTTTTAAAATATAGCAAAACACCCCAAAGCTAGGTCAAAATATTTGAATCTTTTTTCACCTTAAATTTCAGGCATTAAAAACACATACAAGTTTTTTGTGTAATTTATGGATTACTATAAGATATTATTCTGCATACATCATTTTTTTGGCTCACTGCAAGTAGATCTTGGGTCAGCCAGAGAATAAAATTATGTATCAAAAGTAATGGAAAAGACCTCTATTTGATAGATAATGTAACTGTTCTGTACAACTTGGAACTATACTGGTGTTGGCGTACAATTATTAAAGGCTATCTGTGTGCTGACTTGCTTTGAAGTATTTCCTCTTGCTTTGTAAAGCTGTCCATTTCTGTAGATGTCTGTCACATTGGGGTGACACTGTTGGTTTCAATCATACGATTGTACTGAGCTGGCCCGTTCACATAGTGAACTGTTCATTGCCAGCGTGAGCGGCTGAATCCCCTTCTGTTTTGGTTCAGTCCAGTCAGCATAATGGATATGAGACAAAACTGGTGTTTCAACAGTGAGATCATTACTTCTATTTTAATCATCGTTGAACTAATTATTCCTAAAATTACCTTGGTTTATGTTATTTTCTGAAAAGAGAGCAATAGCGTTCTTTCTCCAACTTCTTCAGATTCAAGTTATTTCACTTAAAATTAGTATTATTAGTATGTTAGTTATTAAAATTAGTAGTCTTCTCTGAAATAGAACTTTTCTGTGTAATGACATTTATTTTCAGTTCTTGAAATGTTCAGCTGCTGTTCTGTGCTTGGGATGGGTACAGCCCTCATGCACCTGTAAATTTCTTCGGTAAATGTTCATGCTGCCATCTTTCTCTTTGAGAGATTGCTAATCTGTAACTTGTCCATCAGTGAAAGTGGTTCATGGAGTGTGGTTCTGCACTTTTACTAGTTGATCAAACTGTTTTTCTTTTAATGCTTACCAGAAAGGTTTTCAGCAGTTAAGATTCGTTAGTGCTATTAATTGAGAAATGATGACAATGAACACCCACCTCTTATCAGCCATGCCTTGTTTTTTTTCCTGCAGATTTATTGGTTTAAAGATGGGAAGCAAATTTCTAAACGAAGTGATCACTACCGAATTCAAAGAGAACCTGATGGAACTTGCTCACTGCGTACTGCAGCCTCCACCCTGGATGATGATGGGAATTACACTATTATGGCTGCTAACCCACAGGTAAATGAAGGTTTGGTTCCAGAGCAAACATGCTTCTGGACATAAATCTTCAGAAAACTATCTCATCTTACGTATGCGTGATTTAATTAAATGATGAAGTCACCATGAAGTATGTAAGTTAGATTTCTGTTTTCATCTTGCATCAGTAGGGTGGGACCTTTCTATCTCCAAGAGATTAGCAACTCAACAGCAGTTTTTCTCCTATGGTTTGAGGTTTCAGAGGGGAGGGGTGTTGTTTTTTAATCACTCATTCACCATTTGTTTCAGCTGATAACATCTCAATATCCTTACTGAGCATGGACAGCATACGTACTCTGAAAGGAGAAAAAAAATCCAGTTTACCAGCAGAAGTAACCCAATCCAGCAATTTAATTTTTCTTCTGTTGACACTACTCACTGACTGAGGCCAACTTTTTGAAATGAGTAGGAGTATATCACACCTCAACATGTTTAGATTAGGCAGTGATTGCAGTTCTGTAAGGCAAAAAGTTCTAGCACTTACGATGTAGCAGGGAGGTCTCCTGTGTTGATCCCAAAGTCTTAAACCAATGTTTTTCTGAAACACTGAGTGTTACTGGTTTTGTAATATTATTTGTTCTTCACAGACTCAATACAAGAGCTGAGGCATACAACAGGAACCCACTAGCGCATTGGACATCACTTAAATTTACAGTTCACGCATCCTATTGAAGTAACTTTTTCAATCCACTTTTCCTACAGCACAGCAAATTGAGGGGAAACATTTGCACATGAGAAACCAAGGCAGTAACATAACTTCAGGGATATAATGAATTATTTTCTTCTGTAGCACCAAATATCTTGCCAAGACCAGGCCTTCAAGTAGAATCACACTGTGAAGTAACAAACAGTATCACTGAGACAGAGTTTAATCTGAACAGGAGTGTTGTGCTGTGTTATGAATGTTGCTAGGTTACGTAGCATGACACTGCCATTTTTGCCTTGCTCTTTAACTGTCCATCCTGCTCTATTGCAGTCTGCTTGTGAATGTATGGGATTGTACACACAGATGACACACAAATAGCAGTTTTAGGCTAGAATCTACAAATTGCAGTGCTTAAATCTAGGTAGTATTTCTACATACACAGATAACAGAAATAAAGAAATAGTATAAGGCCAAGGGAATTCTTCAAGCTGGGAGCTTTTACACCTAGATGACCATTGTGTTATAGCACATGGTACTATTTCAATTGTAGAAATTCACAGTAGGTTTAAAAATGATAAATAAATACATACATGCTCAAGGTAGGAAGTGAATTCTGTTCATCTTCCTGTAAGTGTTGTGTTGGTGCATGTACAGAGTTTCCCTATGTAGTGTTACCACGTGATCCAAAAATCTTAGAGACCTTGGTGAATAAATTGCCTTTGTGTTTCGGCACTGTACTCTGTCCCGAATAACTCATATGAGCATATTTAGGGCCTACGTTTTAGCATTTGTTATTCTGGATAAAGTTCATTTGGTGACACAGCAGGGAACTAGGTTATCAGCTCTGGTCATTGATGATGCTAGTTTGTTAGTGGGTTTTTAGATGTACTAAAATGAGACATTTTTGTATTGTTCCTAGTTTGGGGATTGAAAAAGCAGTTTTGTTAAATGACAAAAACCTGTGTCTGTGCTTTTTTCCCTTCTTTGGAGAAGAACCAGAAGCATCCTCCTCTGGCTCCCCTAAACAAAACATCTGTCTGTTTCACCAAGCCCATTCTATTCTTTCTTCACAGTGTAATTCCCAAGCAAACATACTTATCTCTTCCACTATTTGCTTGCTTTTACTATGCGTTTAACAGTACAATGGAGGCAAAGAAGGGCTATGAGTTAATGCACTAGCCTTTCACACTCAGAGATCTGGATTCCAATTCTTTTAAGTCATCCTGAGTGGAAATAATTTTGGCATAGCTTCCTCAATTCTAATGGAAAGTTCTCCACATCTCAAAGCTATCACAAACTTAAGCAAATTTGGCAACCCTTCCTTAAGAAAAGCGAAATACATAAATATAAGGGAGCCTACATCAGCATTCTGATGGACTGGTAGTTATTTGCTAGGCTGTTGCTGTGTTTTGGTCATTGCTATTGGAACCACCAAACTACAAAGCAAAAAGGCATATTCTTAGCTGATAGAAATTGATTTAAAGCAAAGGATTCCGTTCATTAGAGCTCTGCAAATTTATGCCATCTCATGATCTGGACTAATACTACAGGATTTATGTATGTAAAGTAACTTGTTGACATGCCTTGGAAATCATCTGTGGTGGTTAATACGGCAGGCACCATTGCCTGCGATGTAAAGTGCAGCGATCTGGAATTAAGGTTCTAACACACCTCTGGGGTTTGCAGTAAAATTTGCCATATAACTTAATCCAGAGCAAACTGACCCTGGGCCTAGAAAAACACAAAACCTTGCCTGTTTTAGGCCTTTAGTTACAGGTTACATCCCTTAACTAACTGATCTCTTTCCATGAGCTGTATGTGCTCGAGTCCTTATTTTCACCTTCTTCCCTTTTATCCTGTTCTCTCACTTCTTTGCACTATGCACCCAGTCCTCAGTCTGGATTTTCCTTATTTTCTAGGCCATCTTCTCATGAATTACTTCCCACTCATCGCTTCCTTCCCATTCATCCCGTGACTTTTCCAAATCTCTGGCTTCCTGCTTTTTCTTCCCTATCCAAATTCCTTACTGTTCTTTGTGTTTCTATTTGTGATGCCTTCAGGTATTGAGATAACGCAGAAATTTTCCCAAAATGTGTGAATGCATCACCTGCCAGAAAAAGATTAATATGCAGTGGTGCCTAAAATAGAAATGTATTTGTTCCAGATGTTTCTAATGGTCTTGTAACACAAAAAAAGCTATTGCTTAAGAAATTGCTGCAGGTCATGCACAATAGCTTATTTTAACACAAGTATTTTTCTCGTGGACTAAGTGGGTCATGGGAATAAAAGCGGGACACAGCAACTTCATTTCTAACAGTCCAGCAGTAACACGAAGGTCATTGCCATTTGAAGGCTGCTGTGACCCCAGTGAAATTGTTTTTCGATGGGCTTTGACCAGTTGTTAATGAACAGCAATTTGCAACCCCTGAATTACTGTGACAAAAATATTTGTCACTTTTATGGTGAAAGACTTGAGTGTGGAGCTCACAGCTTAGAACTGAAATACACTGCAAAGCTGATGTGGATGTTGCCTTACTGCTACCAGTCCAGGGGGCAGAGACACAGATGGACATCTTCTATACAGTTATCGAAGAGCTATTTAAAACTATCATTTTTGAAAAGTTATTAAAATTACATTGTCATATAAAAGTATATAAACTTTTACTACAGTATTATTTTTATATATACCTGTTATATTTGTATCTATTATGTCTATTTATTAATACCACCAGATGCTTTTAACCCTTACATGGTGAATTCAGCGGAGTCCTGGATGTCAGCAGTTCTGGCTGTAGGCAGTCCCATCCCAAATTTGTTACCTCTAGTGCTTGTGGTGGAACACCTGTCTTTTAAAAACCAAAATAGTTTATTTTGACATAAGAAACAAAGCAAAACAAACCCCAGGGATTAAATACAACAGATCCCATGTTTTATTCAAAGCTTCATCATTCACCGAAAATAACCTAAGACTGCTGAACCATCTCCAACGTCCAGCAGTGCAGTTGTGTGCTTTGGTGCGGATTCATACCCCCAAACCAGGCTCGCTCTTCTGAGAGGAGCCTTTAAGTACTTGTACAATTGGTTTGCTTTGTACATGCATGGATTTTTTTCTTTGAGCTGTGGCCCCACCAGGTCAAGTGGATCAATGCACTTTGGAGGCAGAAGCTCTGTTGTTAACTTTCAACACTTTCCAAGTGCCATTTTCAAGAGTGACTGATCTTGAACTAGTCTTTCTGTCCACTTGCCAGACACAGAGAAACCTCCCACCCACATCAATGACTTAGTCAATATACTGGTTTAAGGATTTAATTGCTAGTGGTACTAATAATCTTTTTTTAACGAAAAACTTCCAGGTGGAACATTTTAACCATGACTGTGTTATAGTCACAATTATTCCAGTCTGTTCTGTGTTCGATGGGAAGCTGACAAAATAGTTTAGTATCAGAAGGTATGTTGACAAATGTTTTTCAATGACTTAGTGAAAAAAGAGATTGTATTACAGACTCTGTAACAGGTGGGCAAAACCGAAGAGATCAGGTTGAACATTTATTAATATTATATGCTTTACGTATTTTAATGTTTCTACTCTCCATCATCCTAACAGGGCAGAGTAAGTTGCACAGGCAGGCTGATGGTTCAAGCTGTAAATCAAAGAGGCCGCAGCCCTTGGTCACCCTCTGGTCAGCCTCATATGAGAAGGTATTTGCTGCTTTTTGTTTGTTTGTTTTAGTAATAAGCGTTTTGCAAAATTATTACGATAAGATAAAGAATGTGAAGTAAGAAGGTAAGCTCAAAGTATGGCATTCAGGAAGAAATGTGTCTCTGCTGTCTAAAAGTTTCTGCAAAGCTTGCACACTCAGAATTATAAGCAACCTCTGAAATTACATGACTTTTAAGTATCTTTAATTTTGCCTGTCTCCTCCTCTCTTTGTCATCTTCACTACTTGCTCCTTATCTCAAATTACACTACCAGCTGTTGGGAAGGACCTTGTCACTTAGATGTTTTTTTAAAATATCTCACCTGACTAGGATTCTACCAGAAACCTGTAATTTCTGCAGCTTTTAATAAGTATTCATTTAAAGAAACAGCAGAAATAACTGCATGCCAGACAAGGTTATCAGATTTACATTAGAAATATTTTAGTATTTCAGTGATTTCAGTTCAGGTTCTTATAAGGAATTATGAGTCAGAAATAAAGTATTAAACTTATCTTTGGTGAGTTTACAATTATTCACATACGAAGCTTTGGTTTATGTTTTTGGACCATATAAGGGAATTTTCCCTTCAAATACTTTTTTTTTTTTTTCATTACCCAAAGCATTTATGAGGCTATTTAGCATGGCTTAGACATCTTCAGACGATACAAAAAAATTCATTTTGGTTACCCAAACAGAACTGCTTTCAAGGGAGTATGAGGGGTCCGGTTTCCGCTGTGATGAGGTACAGGTTTTACTTAATGGTCACAATGGCCATTGACTCTCAATATTGCCTAACTGTAATATATAGAAAAAACGTACATACATATAGTCAATGTGCCATAAAGAAATGATTCCTGTAACAATTAGTAGTGGTAGTAGTATGTACTGTAGAACCGCTGCATGCAAAACAGGCTGTCTTATCCCTTCTGGTAACTAGGAAGTATTAGGAAGCAAGGTTGGTTGTTTAGAAGATCTTATCAGTCTTACTCTTGCACAGAACAAACTGGGCTTCCCGCAGTCCTGAAAGCATTTCCCAAAGTCTCGCTGAGGTGTCCTACCAGCTCCCCCTCTAATGCTTCACCTTTAGGCCTGTAAAGCCCAAAGCTCAGACTTCTTATGGAGGGGAATATCCTGCTATCACTGCATTGTGAGAACAGCCCAAAAAAATCTGGGTCTGTTTGGCGTAGCCTGTCCAGGAAATAAGGCACTTGACACCTGCAAATAATGGGTAAAAAGGAAAATTGTCCGTTAATCCCTGAAGGGAAAAGTTGCCATGAAGAGTCGGGTTTCAGCTTAGTCAGTCATTGGACGCTGGGTGAGAAAGGGGAAACATCTTTTAAAACGGGGAGAGGAGAAAGGAAGATAGGTATGGGTAAGAGAGCGGTGAGCAGCTGACACTTCTGCATCTTTCTGAAGGATAAAATGTGGGTGTCTCTCTCTGTGTGACTGGCAGAACCCTTGGGCAGTAATGGGGGAGGCTCATTTTTCAATCTCTCCAAATGCAATTGAAGTCCGAGGCCACTTACGGCTGGTATTTTATCTTCTAATTGAGACAAACACTTGGGCAGCCACTATTGTTTTGGTTGGGTGTCCAGTAGAGTAAAGAATTATAAATAAGTGATTTCCATACAGCAGTTTAATTAATATTAGGGCAATTATTGCAGATTCTTATTTCCTGTAAAATTACCATACGTGAAGGGCTCATCCTCTTACCTTTACTTACAGAAGGTCTGTTTCTGCTAAGCATTCAGCACAATACTATTTCTGTTCAGTGACATTTCCCATTAGTCCCATCACCCCATTCTCCCCGAGACTGATGAAATGTGAGCACGTAAAACCTTCCCAGGACAGATTCCCACCATCGGCTTTTCTAACATAACGTACCACACTATTGTGCTCCCCCATATACTATAGTATTTGTCACATATATTGCCATATACTTTTGATAAGTAATACTCCCGTGGCATTACAATATTATTTCTATAAGCTTTTCTGCTTGAGAGCAACGAAACTTTTTTTTTTTTTACAAGTGTAATTATTAGCTCAATGAACTTTATGACTTGTTACACTGTCGACTGGCTTTTTCCTGCAGTATTTTTAATCTCTTACAGAACTCTGGTTTTTGTCATCTTCACTATGTCACAGACATTTTAAAACACTGTAGTTATTTCATTTTTAATGTATTTTCCTGCAATTTGCTTAGCTTGCAAACATTACCTTCTTAGCATTACGTGGCGGGGGGGCGGGGGCAAAACGTTTGAATTGTCTGACGTGTACCAAGCTTGGGCTCAATCCCTTAAACGTCATGGTGCTCAACACTGTAGCACCTAAGCTGTCTTGCCGTGCACTGCAGCCAGAGTCCTGAATAAATCATCTTAAAATGCATGAGATTAAGAAAGATTTTAGAAAGAACTATTCCTGTTGCCCCTGCTCTCAATTAGAGGATTAATTTGAACTTAATCTCCTTTATCCCCAATTAGTGATCATTATCATATGGTCAGTCATAAAGTCTTCCCCAGCTTCTCGCTTGCTGAAATTCCTAGCACATTGCGCCACGCCAACCCACAGAGTCTCCCCTGGACACACTTAGTACATGATGTTGGTGTTGCTGAAACTAATCTTTGCAATTTGATGCCCACATCACAACTCTAAAGAACCCACAACTAATCCAAGGGTATTGCAGTCTATTGCAATTTGTCATTCCTAGACATCTGAAGTACCTAGCTCTCCTCATTTCATTATTTCTTTAAAACCACAAAATGTTTCAGAACTAAAACAACCCTAGTTTCACCTCCCAAGGTAAAGGCTTAAAAAGTAGTCTGCAATTTTAGAGACAAATTTACAAAGAGGTAGAAAGAAATGCATTATTTGTTTCTGACTCTAAACAGCATGCTGATTTAGGTTTCCTTCCAAATGTGTAATTTGAAAACTTAGTTTTCACGATTCAAGAACATACTAGCAGAAAAAAAGATCTCAAACTCCTAGTCTTTTGTGTTTTCTGTTTCATTTGGTGTAAATTTTTTTTCCCCAGTTTTGACCAGTGCTGCCTTTTTATGCAGCTGGAGCAGTGAGATGGTGGCTTTCAGGACTTTCACACTTCTGTGGTGCTAGTTAACCTGCTTGGCTCAGCCTTGCAAGACATTAAGAAGCACTAGTTACCTGTACTTTATTGGCATCTTATCAACAGAATCTAAACAGGATGCATATAAATACTGTGAAGGCAGATTTTGCTTGGGTTGCTTGCACTGAGTAGCACTCGCTTGACTAGATACCATCATTTCTAGTTGGTCTTGCAGAACTAATTACCAAAAGATACGAGTATAGTTTTTCTTTACTACCATCCATCTTCCATCCCAGCTACATGCATACAAGGCAGGTACGTTGGCAAAATTGGTTAGAAACTCGCCAACGAGAGCTCAGCGTTGCTTATGAGCTGTAATGCAGGAGCTACTGAAGTAGCTTTAGGCACGTTCAAGTGGCAAAAAATATTAGGTGCCTAAGACCTGGACTTAGGCACCTGAAGAGTTACATGAGCTTTTAGCGCATGCAAAGATGTCAGTCTGTGTTCCACATTGCAGTATCCATTCCTACATTAATAAGCAGTAGGGGCTAGATTTCCCTCAACACATTTGCCTTTAGTTATAGCTGTGGGAAGCCTGTGATGATCATTAAAAGTCAAAATTTATCTATTTATGACAGATAATACTGTAGCAAAAGTGATGACTGGTCAGAATGCAAACAGAGCAATAACAGAGAGAAGGGCAACAACAGAGAAGGACAAAGTAAACCAAATTCAAGCAACTCTAATTAAACTTTACCTCAGTGGAACAGTGTGCAGCTAGAGTGTTTATCTTCCATACAGCAGTACAGCATCTTGTTTTCCAAATAACTGCTGGGGGTTTGAAGCTTTTTTTGTTATGAATTATTTTAACCTAAAGAAACACCCCTGGGCAGTAAAAAACACAGTATAGCCACGTCTAACACAGTACCGCACGTCTACTGCAGACACTGGCCAAAACAGAAACATTGGCAAAAGTTAACAGAAAATGGAATTCAGAAAAGAGAATTTCACTGTAAAGTGTCATTGATAAAAGTTATCTTGGAGGATATTTGCATAGCTCCTCTTCACTGCAACAGGATGTTACTGCAGGCAGCAGCTGCCTCCAGAAGGGAATCCACTGAAGCTGATCAGGCAAGGACAAAAATTGATCTAAAATTCTGTTTCAGTTACAAGTTTCTTTGATTACTAAGTCACACAAATGGAATAATGCTAATTTCAGTTGGAAAAAAATCCCGTTAAATGAGGAACCATCTAGAAAAAGATTTGATAGATTAAATTAACAGGCCAATCCTGAAAATGGATTAAACTATATTGTGGAAGCTTAAGGTGATTGATACTGTTTCTGGGGATAGGAGTTATTTTTCCTTCTTTTTGTTTTTTTATTAAACTTTTTACAGTACCTGTATGAAGAACAATTTAATGACCAAAGTTTTTCTTCCTATTGCTCACAAAAGAAATTCCTATTATTTTGACACCACAATTTGGTGGCTTTGAAAATGTTCAAGAATATCTCAAAACAAAAAAAATCTGTTAAATGAGGAATAAACATCCACAGCCCTTCAATCCACAGAATTTTCTGCATGGTCTTCAGTAATGCAGAACAAGAGAAGATGAAAAATAAGTCCGATGTGAAAAGTCTCTTCTCAGTGGAGCTGAGTTAGCTTTTAGCTGCTGTTATTTTCTGAAAGGTAAACATAATTAACAAACAGTACCTGCACTTTCTGGTGTAATCAGCAACAGTGAAGGGATTAAGTACACAGGACACTGGCAGTGGGGGACTGAAGCTATATGCTAAGGCCTACCGACTTATTTTATTTGTATTTCGGTGATTTAAAGACTAAACAAAAGTACTATCATGTATAAATAAATTATTATTACAAGCAATTGCTCTGTAGCAAGACTGTTTTCTAGATCATATTTTGCCACATGCGAATTAAATGAAAGTAATTAGTAAGTAAGTACAGTGTCATAATTAACTCAGTCTGAGCCAAATGCTACCACTGTATATGTGTAAATATGGAGTGATTATGGTATAGGTCAAAGAAGTGATTTAAAATTCAAAGCAGTCTTGTAAGTGATTTTGGTTCTCCTGATTTAGCAGAGAAAAAAAATAATTTACCTTTATTTCATGTTATTTTAAGACCACGATCTCGATCAAGGGACAGTGGTGATGAAAATGAACCAATTCAGGAACGATTCTTCCGGCCTCATTTTCTGCAGGCTCCTGGAGACCTGACTGTTCAAGAAGGAAAACTGTGCAGAATGGACTGCAAGGCAAGTATCATGGAAAGGATAGCAGCCATCTTTCTGCAACATTATCTGACTCAAAAACCAAGTCAGTTTCTTTTCAAAAGCTATTTTACCTATTGGCAGTTTCAGCGACTGTCAATGGGTTAATTAATCTCACCACTTATGAGGAAGTGGGCAATAAAAGTTTGCTTCCCCTCCAATGAAAGTGCTTCAGGCAAATCTTACAGCTCACAGTAAACCGGTTTTTAGAATTCAGCTATGCTGGGGCGTGGAGGGAAGCAGTACACACTACAAAGACAGCATGCTTCTCCATTTTTAAGTCCTTTTACTACTTGAGTTTCGATCCCCCATTAAAGTTTCAAACAATATAATCTTGATTTATGACTTTGCCTAAAAGAATTCATCAAGGCTTGGATGAATTCTGTTTACTTTATGCTGATATATTGGGAGAAGCTATTTGTTTTCAAGCAGTACCCACAGCAAATGGCAGGGCTTTCAAAAGTACAAGACCTGTTCACACAGACGAAACACTAAAGAGCACAGGTGGTGTTATCTAAGTGGAATAGCACTTAAGAGTTCAATAATTAGTCAGCTAACATCTTTTTGTCTGCAACTTTTCCACAAGAAGTTAATCTAGAAAGGAGTATCTTCTCATTCCACCTGAATAGCAAACAATAAAAAAAGACAAAAGGTATCACCCTGCCTTTTGTTTTGCAATGTTTTATTATTTAGCTTCTAGCATATCTAAACACTGATCTTTTTTCAGTCACGCCCATAAGACGTCACAGAATTCAGGGAGTTGGCCAGAAAGTAAGTGAATGAACACAACTGAGTCAATGTCTAATTCAGGACAGAATTAGATCTTTAAATCTTGTGGTACACCTGCAGTAGCAAACAAACCCAAGCTTCTCTGAAGCAACAAGTCAGGACTCCTCTGGTGTTTCATATGGCTAAGACCATTTCCCATTATTCTGTTTACACTTAAGGTTAGTGGATTACCAACTCCAGATTTAAGCTGGCAACTTAATGGAAGACCAATTCGCCCCGACAGTTCTCACAAAATGTTGGTGCGTGAAAACGGCGTGCACTCCTTGATCATAGAACCAGTCACAGCCAGAGATGCTGGCATCTACACGTGCATTGCCAGCAATCGAGCTGGTGAAAATACATTCAGCCTGGAGCTCATTGTTGCAGGTAACATCTTCATGCTAAGCTTCCGCACCCAGCACTGTGAGGGTAACGTGAAAAAGGAAAATGTAAGTGCCGTCAAATGGCATGGTTAAGGGGTGGGGGTAAGAAAAGGAAACCTGGCAGTAACAGAACTATAGTATATTTATAGGCGACACACTCGTGTTATGTTGTGGTGTAAGTTGACTGGCATGTAACCTCTGCGTGCACAGTTCAGAAAAGAGGGCTGTTGTCCTGAGGCACAGTTGAGGCCACAAACCAGACTATTTACTTGAATGGGTTTTTTTAATGGCAATTTGTGCAGACCCATATCTACCATGATTGATTTGTGTGTTTCACAGCATATTAGACTAACGCCATTCCAGCCTTCTGGTAGAGCAGTTCCTTCTGTAATTAAAAGCCCATCCTTTTATGGACTGTGAAGGAGCACTTTTAACAAGCATGGTGCAGCCAGTGTATCTAGTCTTCATGCTCCACATTTCAATTTTTTCAGGGAAGTGGGGGAAACCACTCACTCAGCTCTATTAGCGCTCGCTTTTGCCCTATTAAAATGCTGATGTGACTGTTTTCTTCAGAGGAACCAGGATTGGACTTTGTGATTAATGAAGACAACACTTAAGTTCCCTGCCACATAGATTTTTCATTACTGGTTTTTAGCATGTTGCTGAAAGAAAGGCTACATTTTCATAGATTAGTGTCAATGTGACTGCAATCTTTATTTTCACAGCTAAGGAAGTACACAAAGCACCTGTGTTTATAGAGAAGCTACAAAATACAGGTGTGACTGAGGGATTCCCAGTGCGACTGGAGTGTCGAATCTCGGGGGAGCCATCTCCTCAGATATTTTGGAAGAAGGAGAACGAGTCCCTCACATACAACACTGACCGAGTGAGGTTAGACTGACTTCGAATCCTATCTCCCCATGTATAACTTCAATAACGATTTATCCTGGTAACACAAATGAAAACCTAGAAGGTCACAAGAATGCTTTGTGTGAAAAGCAGCTCATAAATATTAACTAGTTATTGTAATAATTGATGATATTTACTCAAACTTGTGGCCAGCCTTGTGGCAGAGCCAGAATTAAAATGTTAGTTCTGTTTTCCATCCTTGGACTTAAACAACTATCTTTGCACTTTAAGCAAGTTGAGCAATAGTTTTTCTCTTCTAGAACTAAGACTTATAGAAATTTACTGGTGAAAACCTAGGCTCCTAAGTAAAGCTATCTGCTTCTCAGCAGAAACCTTGATTCATAACACTGCTGTGTAGTTAAGCAACTGAAATTCAGTATTTTATATTCTAAGATCTACAAACTTGTCTTGAATGTTCAATAACATTTTGTAGGAATGTTTAAAAGCAAACTCATGATATATTTCAAGAAAAGGAACTCAGTACTGATATGACACTGTAATAAATTATTGCTGTCCTTCTAAGTAACTAAATGTATTTCAGTACTTCATTCCTCAAGTTTTTTTATCCCATCCCCCAAAAGTCTGGGTAAGTCCCTACTACTTAAATCAGATTTCCAGATATCTTAATCTGTAATTGTGAAAGAGAAGTTACTTTATGCATTTTTGCTTCTTAGTTTTCAATACAGGATATTGAACTGCCAAACTGTCAAGCATATTCAAGGTTTTATCTTCCACTTGCTAATTTCAGAGGAAGTTCCATATGAATTAAAAGTGGACTATAATTAAACTGTAACTAGGATTGGGTTGGCTTATAATGACTTTTTAAAACAGTCTATGCTGTTTTGCAATTTAAATAGTCATTTTCTACTTTTCTTTTGTTTAGCATGCACCAGGATAACTACGGCTACATTTGCCTGCTTATTCAGGGAGCTACAAAGGAGGATGCCGGCTGGTACACCGTTTCAGCCAAGAATGAGGCTGGGATTGTGTCTTGCACTGCCAGGTTGGATGTTTATAGTAAGTGACTTCAATTTTCACGATTGCATTAATCCCCCCAAAAGCAACAGTCCTGTAAGTTTCAGTTTGTTCACGGAATGGTTTACATTGGTCTCTCTTTCTTTTGTTTATAGTTTCTCCTCAATAATAACGATCCACATCAAGACAACAAATGCTCTGTCAAAGTACATTTCACCATCTTTCAGATACCTAAAGCAAAACAAGCATGCATGCTTTCTGTTTTTGCTTAGTATATTAAATACAGCTAATTAACAACAGATAACGGCATGATTACATTATTTTTGTGGATCATTATTACTATTGCTCTGCTAGCACTTCCCTAACCTTTTGTATTCTTTTGTACATTAGTGTGTAATACACCTGTGACAGCTACCAGAAGTGTACTACTAGATGTTTTATGGCTTTCTGCTTAATTATTCGGTTTGTTCCAAAGCAGCTCCTGTCATAGTGAATGTTTTCTTAAACCAAAATCTCTTACCAGTCTTCCTGTAACAAGAGTAAGTGGGGGGTGGGGTGGAGAGAGACTGGAATGATAAACGATGGTTTCTGTGGTGGTAGTGAGACTTGCGAATTAGAGACTTGGCTCAGCATTCTTCAGCGTATGAGGGGTGGCAATGGCAACCAGATGATTTCCTTTCATATACAACAAATAACCCTCAAACAGGCCTGTCACTGTAATAGCAGTGCACAGAAACAAACCCCTTGCTGTTACCCTTCTCAGTGACACAAGGGAAGGTAGAAAGCATTGCCAAAAAGGCAAAGTAACACACATAGACACTATTGTTTTTACTTACCACATCTGAAGGTGAAACTAGATGCTGAGGAAAAAAACCACCATCGAGATACGAAAAAAACTTGCCTTTGATATAATGGTTTTCTGCTGCTCAGAAGTTAGTATCTCCTTTACAAAGGGTTGACTGTGCATCTGGCACGCTTTGTTGCACAGCTCGAGATGGCTAACGTTTCTTCTTTCCTTCTTGATCTATAGCTCAGTGGCAACAACCACCTCAGACAACCAAGCCAAAGAAGGTGCGGCCCTCAGCCAGCCGATACGCTGCACTTTGTGACCAAGGACTAGACATCAAAGCAGCTTTCCAGCCTGAAGCAAATCCAGTCCACCTGACGATGCAGTCTGGCTTGGTAGAGAGCGATGATCTGTAGATCCAGCTGCCGCTTCCATCATTTTCTTTCAAAGCAGAAACACTGAAAGCCATTGCCTTGACCAATGATACTCCTATGTCACTTTATGCAAAGGCAGACACCTTCAAGTACAAAAGATAAACAACAAACACAGTAACCATATATTTCTTATTCATTATGCCAAATTAGAAGAATAGATAGATTATTAATAGAAATGTACACACTGCACAACACATCACATTCACCAGTTCCTTATACCTAAGTTGCTTCAGCTCTTACGAATAACCCTTTTCATAAAGGCCAAAATACATCAGAGAGACAGATTTTTCAGAAGAGAACACTATTTATCACTACATGCCTTCATATGCAGTAAGTAGATGCTACACAATGTTAATGGTGCAAGATGTTTTACTTGACGCCATTAGATCACAAAGAAAATTAGAATGTATGGTTATCTATAGTTCTAAAATGGCAATGCATTCTGATAGCTACAAAGAACAAGTGCAATATTGTAAGAATAAAACAGGAAGGGACAAGGAAGAGAAACGTAAGCAAATGCTGTTATCTCTGCAAACTGCTTTCTATTCTATAATGAAAAAAAATCTTGCCTTAAATGCTGTTAGTATGGACAATTCTATAAAGCAACATCAGCACCGTAACTTTAAATTCTTTTGTATTTTTTCATTTTGCCATCTAGGAGGAGGCTTACTTACAAACATACAGCAAAGACAGTTTAAGCATAAGCAATTTAACCTCTTCAAGATAATGAAGAAAAAGAGCTGACATGTAATAACAGTCTACTCCAGACCATAAATACTGGTAACTAGATGGGAAAAAAATGCCAACCGTATGAACCACTGCAGTAGGTTACTGCAAGGGGTGGGAGGGGGACAGGGCAAGAAGGTGCAACTCTCTATGGATTTTCTGAAGACAGTCTGTAACCTCCTAATACTCCCATTCAAGAATCTGAAATTCTAAGGTGAGCTGAACACTAGGGAGTGTATGTATGGGATGTTCGACTGTTTAAAGCTTGTGTAACGTGTATGAGGATTTTAGAAATGTATAGTAAGTGAGAAATGGGTTGAGACTGCAATATGAATTGAAATGACAAGTATACACCACAGGTGATAAGCTTGCAGATCTGAGGAAGTAGAAAATGAAGATGGACAAAAATAACATCAAATTTGCGCCTTTATTTTCTTAACATAGCATATGTCTCTGGTAGATTTCACTTTTTTCTTCTGATTGTAGGCAAATGACAGCTCTTTTAATGGGTAGAGTCTGTGTACCGTAGATGAAAAGCCTGAAGGCTACTTTCAGAATGCAAGGCAAATCCACATCAAACTGGAGCCCCACCTAAGTCAGACCTGACTAGGGAGTTTTAAATTGGAACCAAATGAATTTACAATGAAGGGGAGGGAAGGACAGAAGAATTACTAGGCCTGACAAGGAAAATAAGCATTTGATGGTACGAGCTATGATTCTTTGCTATGAAAGGAAAACACTGTATTCCTTATATGAAGCACATATATGGTATCTTTCATTATTTATAATAAAAGTGTTGAAATCTTTTATTTCAGTTCAGTTATTCAGAAGTCCTGTACTTAGGAGGTTTTTTTTTTATTTTGTAATTGTGTACACCATATATTGCATTACTGCTATACGTGTATTGCTTTGTAAGTACACAAAGTTTGTTTTGTTTTTTAGTGACTAATAAACTTTAGCACGTAAGGTAGTACTATTCTGGTGCAGGATATGACCAGTTATGGGGATCGTTAATCTAGATTAACGTCATAGTCTGTCATCTGGGAATAATCTGATTCTATTCTAGAAAAAGTGTGTCATATCATTTGCCAAATTTTTCTTGACTGTGACATGCTAGTTTACTTTTTTGTTTAGCTTCACTAGCATTATTTTGCCACCTTTTATTTGTATTTATAAAAAAAATGTATTATCATTACTTTGGATTGTTGTGCTGATACAATGTGGGTTTAACATCAATAAATATTACACAAATAAATAGAAAGTTTTCCTTCTGATAAAGACTATTAACTGTTTCAGTACAAGCATGCAAGTGTAAGATTTAGAAATTTTAAATATTACAAATACAGATGAAATGAGGGCTATATGCAGCATCTAAAAATGACTAGAATTTATCAGAATATTCTGCTTGCGACCTGGAATCTTGTTAAAACAAAACAGAGGAACATGACCCATACATTCTAAGAAACATCTTCCGAATAAAAGTACTAGAAGATGCTTTTTTTTTTTATAGGTTAGAAAATATGCAGGTCTATGTTGTGTGTCAAGTAATTGCAATATGACATCACTTACAACTGATTCTAAGTACAGTGCATGGTCCAAGCACTGTTTTAAAAAAATGTTAATATTTACTTGTAAAATCCTGAATATTAACTAGCTTCTCCTTCTTCCCTTTCTATGCAAAGATAACAGGAAAGATGCAAGATAATAAATTTTTTCTTTTAGGTTTACATTTCAAGCCTTGATCACTACAAACAGAATTATCTCAGCAATTAATGGTGATACGGCAACTGAAGTCAATGCAGTTCTGTCTGCTTACAGTAAATTTGTCTTTGGCTTAGAGACTAAAAAACTGAGCCTGCTCTTGTGAGCTGGTTTAAGATGAGGTCATCATCACTTTTTGCCTCTGTATATATGTACAGACGCACACTTAAGTAGTAAATCACATCTCTAAGCAGCAAAGTTGTTTTTATGAAAACATTCAGCTGTGCTGTTCCTTAGTAACTGGGACTGTTTGGGTTTACAAATTCAGAGATAGAAGTGTGGCACAAGAAAATGACATACTTTTCAAGCCAAAAATCTGAAATTCTTGGAAGCTTCAAAGTAACTTTCAGAAGTTTAATCTCCCTCCACAAACTCGAAAGATAGCAAGACCTGAAAATGTACTTTTATCATTTTATAGGACTAAATGAAGAAGTCCTAAATTTTTGCAAGACTTCAGGTTTAGTTATGGGAAGAGTTCAAATTATGTAGGAAGTTGCTCAGTCCAAGTGTATTCAAAGCAATCAAAGACTCAATGCCAACTACATTCAGGATGACGACAGAAACCTCTGTCAAGAGCACCAGCAGCAATGTGCAAAATTCCACACACATGAAGGTTTTTTCAGCTGGTGGTGTGCTTTAACACACAATGCCTGCCTTCATCCTGCAACTTCAGGACAACAGCAACCAGTAGTTAACATACACAATTTTTTTCCATCACAGCCAGCTGGGGGTGGGGATCAAACCCAAACTATAGTCCAATTTGAAACCCTAGCTTATAAATCATAGTTTCTTTCTATATTACCACTTTCAAAGACCATTCTAATTCACTTACTTAGGTTGTATGCTAATAAATGCCTCAATTCCCCACATATGGACAACTACATCCTTATCTCTGCAAGCAGCCCAAACGGATTTAATATGCAAGTACTTCATGAGATCGTATTATTAATCACGTCATGATGCTGAGGGGTTCGGCTGCATGCTCTGGCTGTACGACCCAGCCGCCAAACCCACGCGGTGTAGTATAGATGGATTAATACACGGACTGGAAATGCCTGCTCAGGTTATGCACGTTGACTACAGACCTGATTCACTGCCTACCAATTCAGCTGCACCTGCAAGGGGCAGAATTTGCTGACTTTTAGCTCATTCACCTGAACTGACTAAAAGAAAAAGCCCTCCCCCTGCACAGTTCTGTTTGCGCAGAACCATGAGCACGTAAGACACGTCAGGCAGATAGCGGAAAAGACAGCTCATGCCCCAAGAAATTTACAATCTGTTCCAGACAGCACACAGTATTCTTTAATGTGTCTTAAAGCTTGCGTCTCTAATTCAGAATTAAGCCACAATTTGCTTCCTTTTACAAAAGTAGTTAATACATAAAATAATCCCATACTACACTGAATCACTAATAAAAATGTCAGTGTTCGGAACATAATGCTCAACTCACGCTTAAGAGCAAAAAAGCCAGACTACAAGCAACGGTACATATACAGCAACGATTTCAGCAGCTATACAGAGGAGGAAGACAAACGAGCTGCAGTCCAACACCACAAGGAAGGAGAAATTTTTTGCATTATAAAATAGCTGCAGCGCAACAGGTAAACCCTGGGGAAGGGCCAGGTCTCACAACCGCTGTCACTTCCTAGTTCTGTGGTAGCATAAACGGTCCAGAAACAGCTGCAGAACAAGAAAGGAGAAAAAAATAACAGCACAGGGCCACTGCTCAGAATGGTTACACCATTTATGGCAGGAGCTCTACAAATCTCATCACACTGAATGGATTAGATTAGATTGGGGTTCTTTTGCCTGAAACTGTTCTGTTAAACACACAACTAAACATACTGTCAAGCTTTTTTTGGCTGACTCTTGGCCCAGACATCACAGAGTATTTCTACAAAGCAGAACAGAGGGTACAAAAATACATTGCCAAGGACAGGACCTTTCCGAGCTACTGCAAAAGGTGTTGAAAATAATAATACCTCACAAGATAAGACTTCCCATACAACAGGCAACACACCTCTACGCTACGGCAGGTGAAGAACTAGTGGATTTTGGAGATGGCTTTTACCCGCAGCGTTTGTCTGAGCAACTGCTGGAGTCATTTGTAGGAAAGGGCCTGCCTAAAAAGAAAACCTGTTTTACCACACTATTCTATAGTATAATGCACAATTCTCTATATTAACATACTAACTCACTTCCTCCTATGATACTTCAGAATCAGATTCACTGAACATTTTTGTAATATACTGCTAATCTACAATAGTTTTATTTTTCTTAAACTCTGTATTAACTTCAGCTGTACAGTCTCTGATCATTTACTAATTCATGTATAATAACATATAATAAATGAAAACCTAAAATAAAATGTAATTCTTCCACCAGTACAACTGTTTCTAAATCCAAAGATCTTGAACTGTACATGAATGATGTCATTTCAGGTATGCAACAGCAGCAGCTTTCAAAAATTTCAGTTTGCTAAGCTCCAGATCCACTTTCCACTTAGAAAATATGTATAATTACATAATGCAGATGTCCAAATCTAAAATAGGCTGTTAGTTGTTTCCCTCAAAGTCCTGTATATGAAAAGCATAACAGAGTTAAAAATCTTAATAGAAGAATGAAGTAATTTTTAAACTTCTTCTGAGCTGCAAATCCATAAACGACCAACTTCATAAAAGCAGAACAAAGTTTTCACTTGTGCTTATTAGTGTTTTCTTGCAACATATAAAAATGGGTATAAGAAAAGGCACAGCTACCACTAGTAACTGTCATTCTAAAATAATGAATTTCAGGTCAGCCTATACATCCTGAAAGCGGAGATGGAGTATCACAGTGTTTCCAGTCACTAATTCCAAGGAATAAGACATCAGAGATCAGCCTTTGCCCAGGACAAGTGGTATCCAAGCCTAAGGTGAGGCAGAAAGAACATAGCACCTTAAGTGGGGGGGGGGGGGGGGGGGGGGAAGCTGATGATCAGTGCGTGTCCACTGCCCTCGCTTCAGAGTTCAGATTTGTCCTGGCTGCTTTTGGCAGATGTCAGGTCAGAATTCAGGACTGAACTCCCAGTCAGAGGAAGCTGACATAGCAGAGCATTAATCAGCAGTTAGTACAGTTCCTATTAACAAAGGGTAATACAGTAAGGGGAGCTCAAATGAGTTGTCCTTTTTAGAGCAAAACTAAGTTTATGACTGTGGCAATGCAAGTACCTCTTCATGGACAGCTTCAGCTGAATATGTCTGAATAAATCATTTCTTATGAACAAAACTCACCTCCCATATTAATATTCTAGTATACTTGGTTCTCCCCCAAATGGAAAGACGCCACCTTAATTAATCAATGAGAGATACAGGCACATGACAAGCACTACTGGAAGCCAGATAACACAGCATTAGGAAGAAAGGCACCATGGTGCTAATAGAAACAAAGATTTGAGAGAAAACTTTGTAAACAGCTTTGCAAAACCGTGTAGTAAATTAACCTTGTTAACCTAATATTTACAGGTCAACTGAATACAGCTTCACGGCACAGCAGAACGCGTAGCACGACCTCCGCTCTGGTGCTCTGAAAATTATGGTGAACTATAAAACTACAGACGCTCTCTGTTCTATATGCCTTCCAAGAAAAAAGCCACAAGAACCTGCAGAGAATGGATGCAGTTCCAGTCTACCACTGGCAGAACCATCTCACCATCAAAAATCACATATGCACACTAAATGGCATCCATACAAAACACATGCAGTGACTATGTTGTTTCTTTTCTCTAGGGTTCCAGGAAGTTTTCAGTAGGAATCTACCAACTACCTGAAAAAAATAGGATGAAAAGTCAGACTGACAGCAGCAGGAAGCAGAACACTGTAACTTAGAGCTTTTAACAGGTCTTCAACATACGGGTGGAGATCTGTTTATAATACAGCCTCCAACATCTAGGTGCAACATGTACTTGTAGTGCATTTAGCATTAGAAATACCGAGCTGGGAGATCTGCGGATTAGAATTCACAAAACATCAAACTGCTTCACTAACATGCTTCAGCAATACCATATAGTCAACTTGCAGTTATCCCTAAACAAATTCTTCACAATTGTCACAGCAATTTCAAACCCGTCAACATGCTATGCATGCAAGGCCACCTCAGCGGTGTCAGCCAGCAGTCTGGGAAACCGTAACACCCACGCAGCTCCATTTGCTCAGGCAGTGTTAGCTCAGAGACGTCTGCCCCCCATGCTCCCACTGACATTATCCTAATGCGCATATAACAATACCAAGGAAGATTTGGTGGCTTTTACTTGTATGTTGTCTCAACACGTTTGCCATCATCATACCCAAACTGGCAATTTGTTACCAGATCCTCAAGTAGCCAAAGAAATTTTAGTTTTAATGACTATGACAGAAAGATTCATTTTTATTTCAGAATATGACACTACAATGGTGAAGTGCACAAAGGAAAAAAAGGAGAAAAAAATAGTAGAATTGGATCTGATGTATGTAAAGAGTGAAAAAACCACAATTGTAGGTTTCAATGTCGTATTTTGTTCTATGAAAGGAACAAAAAATATCCCAGATCTTAACAGATATAGGTAATATTTGTTACTAACTCAATAGACATATCTAACAAAAAGGAGCCTTCAGCACACAGTCTGAAACTGAACATAATGTGTGCCTGGAAATAAAATGTAATCTGGGGCTTCAGCAGAGTTATTGAAGAGCCAATGCTCTTTAAAGACTTCTCTCCACCACTACATTTTCCCTGTCTTTTCAAACACTGATTGATTACCTGAATTAAGTGAGTGTACCTGGTCTTGGAAAGTTCAGTTTTCATTAGCTTTACTTAAATGAACTACACTGTGCTTAAAAAAAAAAAAAAAGTCACATAATTGCAACTGGCAATACACATTTCAGTTTCATGCAATACAACCTCTCACACTATGCAACACATCAAAGGAGGAAAATTTGCCTAACAGCAATACATAATCGTTACAATGTATGTTTTAACTGTAGGGAATAATGTAATAAAAAGATTTTGAAGGCTGGGCTTTAGATATCCACTTTCTATCCAAATTTCACTGAACTCAATATTGAAATCCTTTCCATCTTTAAAAATCATGCCTTATATCCCCAAATAGCTCAGGATACATGGATTTGGATTTTACAAAACTGCTAACAGCAATGCCAGCTATCAACTTTGTATCTACACAGGCAACTCCACTTCCATAAGACTACATAGATACACTAACCCAGTATTACCAATATGATAATGCCTTAGGATAGACTGCCCTCAGGAGGCCAAAATGAAATCTCTTCATGGATATCGCATACTAACACACTAACTCAGCACACTTTATATGCATGTTACCATAAAAGAAAGTCTGCAAAAGCTGTTCCTCGTGACAGCTCCTACTTACAGCTGCAATATTTAAAAAAAACCCCCTCACTAACATTTTGAGTGTCCTGCTAGAAACTTCTACTGATGACAATCAATTGCAATATGTGCCTCAAAGTAGAAAACTAACCTAGTGAGTTCACTACAGCAAGTACTAAGTTACAAACACATCTCTTAAGAGATAAGCAGAAGTAAGGCTCCAACGGTACTTAACAAAAGACTATAGGAGAGTTTTAGGCAAAACAGCAGATGAAGAAACATCAGATGAATAAAAAGCACATGCTCTCACTTCCACTAGGAATGGAATCACAGAAACTTTGTTATGTCTAGTAAAAGAGTGGACTGAAATTTTCAAAATTCAGCTGAGAAATCATGATAAGTCAGTCAAGCACACAGTCCTACTCAAGAACACCCACATGCAAAAAAGCTCAAACCATTTATATGTAGCTCAGCATAACTGCTAGCAGCACAAGATGTAAAAACCAAACATCTGTTTTTAATCAAGGACAGCGACATAACAGGCATACCAGAAATATGATGGAAGCAAGACAAACAAGCAAGACATTGATACAAAATACATAGGAAAGTCATCAAATGAGATATCAATATATTAACTCATCAAATCAAATATGGACTGAATTTCCAGACCTAATAAGGTAAACTCTGTTGTCAGACAATATTATTTCTGTCGTGGTTTAACCCCAGCCAGCAACTAAACACCACACAGCCGCTCACTCACTCCCCCCCACCCAGTGGGATGGGGGAGAAAATCAGGAGAAGAAGCAAAACCCGTGGGTTGAGATAAGAACGGTTTAATAGAACAGAAAAGAAGAAACTAATAATGATAATGATAACACTAATAAAATGACAACAGCAATAATGAAAGGATTGGAATGTACAAATGATACGCAGTGCAATTGCTCACCACCCGCCGACCGACACCCAGCCAGTCCCCCGAGCGGCGAATCCCTGCCCCCCACTTCCCCGTTTCTGTACTGGATGGGACGTCACATGGTATGGAATACACCGTTGGCCAGTTTGGGTCAGGTGCCCTGGCTGTGTCCTGTGCCAACTTCTTGTGCCCCTCCAGCTTTCTCACTGGCTGGGCATGAGAAGCTGAAAAATCCTTGACATTAGTCTAAACACTACTGAGCAACAACTGAAAACATCAGTGTTATCAACATTCTTCGCTCTGAACTCAAAACATAGCACTGTACCAGCTACTAGGAAGACAGTTAACTCTATCCCAGCTGAAACCAGGACAATTACCAACGCAATTATGATGATGGCAGTAGCTATGACATCCAAGGACTATAAGGCCAGCAACGTAACTGTAATGAAAGACAGCAATTACCAGCAGGTCGGATAAATGTCACACTGAAGATATCAAGATGACTTTTTTTTTTAATATTTTTTTTTCATGCAGCCAGTCAAGGACACCCAACTCTGGCTGCAGTCCCCAGGAGCATACAAGACCTGAGTCAAAATGTTATTTTCAAAGACTGGCTTTGTGATGGTAACTTTTATTTCTGTGAGAACATTGACAAAGCTTATTAATAAAGACAACAGACCACAACTGCAGACTTCCATAAAAAAGGAGCAACATAAAATAAGGAAATATGCTAAAATGAAATAAAAAAGACAAGTCAAAAATATTAAGATGCAATGCTTCATGACAACACTAAGATTGTATGCACTGGACTTCAGTATGATGACTTTAAAACACACACACCAAATTAAACTTTTTTTGTGGGGAGGGGGAAGCTGACAGGGATTAAAAGCTACTAGAATTTAAGTCAACCTTTGTAAAACCAGCAGTGTAGCTTTAGCAGTCAAACAGAATCTGTCACTGAACGTAAAATTTATAGACAGATCAGAATGTAGAGGAACAATTTACAAAAGTGCACACAAACTGAACAGCACTTCAGGAACAGGAAGTGTGCCTGAATAAGGCAAGCAGATGATTGAAATAAAAAGCAAAGTGCTCAGGGGAGGCGAGGCCACAGAGAAAAAAAAAAAAATCCCCAAACTCTGAACAAAATCCTAAATCAGTTTTTGGTACCATGCAGGAACCATGAGCAGAACCTCTACAGGCAACTCACTGAAGGTTTCACCCCTCAGAGCAAAACATCAGAAGAGGTTACAGAGGGAATAGTAACAAATGGCTGGGCCTGGGGGCTACCACTCCCTAATTCTAAGGGAAATCAAGTAACTGCAGGGTGAAACTTCTGCGTTAAAACTGCCTCATTAGCAAATGACTGGAAGCTGGCAAAAGTGACAGCAAGCTTTTGGGAATTTTCTGGGTGGAAGAATCACTTGTTTTTTAAGAAGAGATTCCAGAGGGATCAACTACAGACAAATTATATTTTTCTGTACAAACTGCCAGAAATTTTTCTAAAGCCTTGAAAACAACCAGATAAACATACTGAGGGAACTCAGTGTTGCTTTTGCAAAGGGAAGTCATGTTTGATAAACATTTTAGAGTTCTTCTAAAGACTAAAAAGAGATGAGAGTAAGGAGATCTAATACAGCATGCTTGAAATTCTAAAAGGCATCTGACACATTCCCTTGCCAAAAACCATTAAAGATGCTGTGCTGCCAGCAGAAGTTGTCGTATCGGTAAATTGTTTAAAAGATAGAAGAGAAAGGGTATGAATCAGCAGTTGTTCTTTCCTAAGGACATGGATCGCCAAGAGAACACCTATAGAGGCACCTATACTGGGGCTAGCAAAGTACAACCTATTCATAAGGATTCTGAGACAGCAATTTCTGAAGGCCACAGTATATTCTAGTAACACTAAGTTACTCAAAGTAATAAAGGGATAAAGGAATTAAACAAAAAAATTGCAGAACCATTTCATTGAGGAAATAGGTCTTAAAACCATCAGATTAAATTCACTGTAGAAAAATGAGAACAATTTCCATTGGGGAAAATACAAAAAATCAGTTGTAAATACATATGTAAGGAAATGGGCTCCAAGCTGACCATTAATTATTTAGGACTGAGTTGTTGTTCTTGTATAGCTTCTGAAAACCAAGTGTAAATGTTAGGAAAAGGCAAAACAATTAGGCATTATTTTTGGAAGCAATATAAAGCAAAACACAAAACATCCTATTTTTTTTTTTTGATAAATCCACAGTGAACACTGTGAGTGGTTCCACCTGCTCCTCCCTCCTTGAGAAACTGGAAAAGTAAGGGACAACAGAGTTGACATAAGGTACAAATGAGCTTTCCAGCAGCAAGCAGCTAAAAGAAATATGACTCTTCAGTTTGAAACAGAAACAACTGGGGCAGGCAGAATACGATAGAGGTCTACGAATTCAAGAACAACACAGAGAGAGCACAAGAGGGTTGTTATAATGTCTCATCAAATGTAAGAACCTGCAGGCCTCAACCAGAGCTATCAGATGGCAAACATGTCAATCACAAATTGATGGAGGTACAAGAGTCTTCTAAGGAGACCACCACACACTTGATCCATTACCTACCCTATGCATTCACTACTTCCACTGTCTGAGACATCACACCAGGCCAGACAGAACCCTAGTCTGACAAACAGATATTACTTCTTAGAGTACGGGTACACAGTACACGCTGAAATGGATTACTGTTTTTAACTAGTTTTCAGTTCTAATTTACCAGTTTGAAGAAAAGGGAAATAAAAGGTCTTTTAAAAATACAACTTTAAGGCTACCAACACTTCAATCTAGTCCTATAGCAACAGGAGCAATAAAAAACATAGTATGTATTGCAACATTTTTTAAAAATTACTTAGCAGCATACTGAGATTCTTCTGAGGGTGTTATTCCAGGTTTTAATCACAAATATAAACTAAAAATGCCATTGCTAATAACATTTAACAGTTCCCTTACCAAAAAACCCAAGGGATAATAATAATTAGGGTCAGAACTCACTAAAGAGGAAGTTATTTTTAGTCTCTTAATTTTGGCTTCTGGTCAAGATATTCACACAGGCTTTGCCTGTCAAATACTAAGGACAGGTAAGGGCAGCAGCCAAGTTACTGACATATTACTACTTAACTAGTAAGAACAGGAGTACCAGCTGTCCTTCCTCATCTTCAGTGCCCTCAGAAAAAATTCATCTATTCTCTGGCCAATTCCTCCTATCAAAGAGAAACATAATTAGCAATTACATTTTTGGTGCAAAGACACATATGATGCATAACTCTTCACAGCAAATAACACCATCTCTCTACAAAGAGATAACAGTAAGATAAGGACTCCTGAAAGGACTACCTTTAGTGGTATTTTATATTCCAAAGTGAGTAACACAACCAACTGTAAAACCCCCTGAATATACAACCATTCCTTGTATTATTTCTCAGTACATACCTGCGAGAAGCTTGAACATGCACTGTTTTCTGGCACAAAGGCAAAATTTCTCAGCTGCACAAATGAAGAAAATCTCAGACTTCTAAAGACTGAAAGTTATCATCAGTGAGATCTCTTCTTTCTGTACTCCAGTTTGTGCCAAGACGGGAAGTAATTTCAAAAGCCTAATCAACATCTGGATCAAGATGCAATGAACACTGGAGCTAAGAAGTAAAGGTCCTAAACCACATTCATAGTTTTCTTCAGAGATGATAAAAACATCAGTTACCAAAAATTACTTGATCTCAATAGAAAAGCCTGAGGTCAAATTTTTGGTAATTTTTCATGAAGAGAAGAACACTCAGGATCATTTACAGCTGAATAATTACTCTGCTTCAAGAGCTGCTTTGAATAAAATAAATGGCTATTTTATTGACTATACATACATATTAAAGAGCATCAACATAACACAGTTGAACTGAGCATTCAAAAAGATATACAGCAATACACCTTGACTTCACGCTCTGGAAATGAGATGTGTTTCTAAACATCTACTGAGTCAGTGAAAAGTCTTTTATGCAGCAAGGCCTGCAACTGTGCTGTTCACCAGTGTATGTGCAGCTCAAACTCAGAATATTACAAAATTAGCAACTCCAATGACCAACCAATGGTCCTTCAATATATATACGCAAGCGTTACTGGATTAAATTAGTGCTGTACATACATTCAAGAATGGAACTAAGCATGTTTTGTCTTTATAAAAACACACTGTAAATAATTAAATCTCCTAAAGGCAATTCAGGTATGCTGAAGATATAGAATCTCCTAGCTTTGTAGTGTTAGCTACAAACAAAACCCAAAGGAAACTCCTTGCCACTTTGTAGGGACTAACTGATAAGAATAAAAAATTATACAGTTTGCAATCTTCACCTTACATGAAAAACTGGATGCAATCATACCTGCCATACATGCCTCCGCACTTTAACCTTTGTGTAACATGATAATTCGAATAAAATCTCCACTCTATCCCAAACTGGAAAACATGACTCTATAAAAATATAGTGCTTTAAAAATGTATCGGCATGTTACTTAAAACTATCACTATATCAAACCCAGACATTTTTCAAATTGTTACATACATGGACTTCGTAATACCAAATGACTCTTTTGGGTAGCTAAACACACAAGCTGGAACCCATTGTTGCTGAATTTCGCTTCGGACTAAAGAATATCAAGTCAATTACATACATCAATCTTCAACTAATTGCTGCACACCCCCCTTAATTATTATATATTTAGATATTACCATCATGACATTTAAGTAGGTACTTATTCAAGGTAGTATTTAAGTCAGAAGCTGCAAGCCTCCATCTACAATTAGAGTACTCCCTGTAACATAAGGGGACTCCAGAAGAAAGACAACAGCTTGTGCAACTTCATGAGGCTCTCCAAATCTTCCAAGGAGAATTGCTTTCTTCAGCTGATCTTCTTCCAAATGAGCAGTCATCTCTGTGTGAATAAAGCCTAAGAGAGGAGAGATATTTGAAGAGTTACCTAACCTTCAGCTAAATTTCTCTAGCAGATTTTCCTTGGAATCCTCCAAAGTGAAATTTACTACCAGGATTCAGCACCAGCTACCATTCTTCAAAGTCTCAGAAGTCAGTCCACATAATTTTATAGCCAAGAACAAACTTTTAGCTAAGCAATAAAATGTCTTCCGTTTTTGGAAGCACTGATGTAATCATAAAAATGCAGAGATCTGTACAAGTCTATGAAAAAAGAAAAGGTAACTCTAAAATTGGGCCCCAAAACCATATTTAGTATCACTTTTCTGATAGACAAAATAGTCATTTCACCAAAACATTCTCAATAAAAACATGGATATAAAATCTCTGACAAGAAACCCCTACAGCTTGCAAGTGTTTCCATTGTATTTTAGAACTTACAATGGCACTTACATAATTTCTATTATAGCACACATTTGAAGAGTATTTCTTGACAACATTGAAGGACATTTCTTTACTATTTTCAGTTACCTGAGATTCAGTTTTCCCACTGCTGCACTTCTCTTCACATAAGCTGCAGCTTCATAAAGAACTGATCTTATCTGCTTTCTAGCTGCCACCAAGAAGGGAAAGTCTCAGTTTTGTTTTCTTCTGTACAACTTTATGATGACACTGGGCCCTCAGTGAGCTGCTCAACTCACTAAACAATAAAACAATAAAAAGCATTTTTCCTGCCTAGTTCACAAGCTGAACTGTTTCATAGAGTGGTCTGAAAGGCATTAGAGCTAGCACAAGGTGAGCAGCAGAGTACACAGCTATGAGTGGAATTCCTTAAAGGTGGTGGTTTGCTCAGACTAGATTGTCTTGTGAAATCACAGCCTTGTCCTCACAGAACTTTCCAGACTCTCCTTTTACTACAGGGATAGACAGGGATGCTTTCATGCCAGCTTCTTGTGGTTTTTCATGTTTCTCTACTAACAAATAAGCATTCTCTAGCAGGAGACAAGGGTAGCTGTCTGTATATAATTAGTTCTAATCCTTCCATCTGCAAGGACAGCAGGTTTTGGAGGAGTAACAAAGAAAAAAAAAAAAAAGACATTTATTATGTAATAATGGATAGAGGAACAGGTACACACTCTTCCAAATTTCTCAGTGTTCCCTTAAAAAGACTGAGCATTTTGTAAAAGAATGTATTATTCTTTAAACTGAAGAAAAGAGATTAAAAGCATTTACATATAAAAGTTGAAGAAAATAATAGCAATCTGTCTTAAGTTACTTTCAGAGCACAGCAAATATCCAGCAGTCTTGATGACCATGTATTGCAACAGTCAAGGATGTAGGAACTTCCCAAAAACTAACCCGGAGCAACCACGTTGACTCGAATTTGCTTTTTTGCTACTTCTTTAGCAAGAGAGCGTGAAAATCCAACTAATCCTGCCTTGGTAGCACTGTACACACTTTGACCGGCGTTGCCTTTAAGGCCTACAATACTTCCTAAAAAAAAGAAACAACAAACAGAAGAAAAGATTAAATGACTAATCTGAAACCTTGTACTAGCTTTATCATTTTAGTTTTAAATTTGGAATGGAAAATGAGATTACAAGAAAAGGAATTAGAAGTATATTACTAAATGTACTTTATAGCCTGCTGCTGGGATACACAAATCCCTCAATTATCTGTGATTTTTGTGGAATCCATATATCTATGTTGACCAATAGGCACCAGGAAAGTAAAAAGAAGAGCTTTCTAAAAAAATATGCTTGCACAGAAAAAAAAAGAAACCAACTGTACCTATTTGATGCTTAGTTAATAACTAGCAGCTGGTAGATTTAGCTACTGAAAGAGCTGATAAAGAATGGTAAAATTCTTTTTTCCATAAAATATAAACTCTGAGGTGTTTATTACTGCAAAAAGCTGGTTTTACATTTAGAAGTTGCTGAAATTACACAAAATAAGCATTCGTAAAAAAATGCTAAATATAGAATGTCTAAATACAAAGAAAATAAGTCAATTGTAACAAGTAACATTTCAACAGTACACCTGCTAAACCTTTCTAGAAAACTAGTACATAGAATTCCACTGGATTAGACAAACAACTTACCTATATTGACAATAGCACCTCCCTGTTGTTGAATCATGCTTTTTACAGCAGCTTTGCATGTCAACATTGTTCCCAAAAGGTTAGTGTGAATCTGGGCTGTCATATCTTCAGTCTTGGTTCTCAGTAACAAACCATCCCTGACAAACAGACCAAAAAACCCAAAAGAATTCACTGAACAACCCCAATGATCACATTTACTCATAGTAAAACATGACTGATGAATGGAATATTAATGGGGATTTATATGGTTCTATACATTCTAGCATTCAAACTGATGACGCTGCGAGGATGACACATAGCAAGAAAAAAGTTAGCTATGCTTTTGGCAACAAAGCCTCCTTTGCAAAGAAGTATCAAACATTGTTTTGCACTATTTCAGGGGGAAGAAGTGGAAGAAAGAGGCGTAGAGGGGGAACTCATAAACTTGGAATGCAGAAACTACAGTGAAAGCTGTATCATCTGTTAGAATTTTACCATTATCAGGAACAAAATATTGGTGAGTGCTTAATACTGTTTTCAGATGTACTCATTAACAATACTTTTACTACATGCAAAGGCCCTTAGCACCTTACAATAAGATGCTGTCTTCCAGAATTACATACAATCTTGTAACAAATAACTAACCTGTTGATCCCAGCCGCATTAACCAAGTAGTTAATAGGACCTAAATTCCTCTGCATCTCCTCAAAAGTATTCTGGACTTCCTGTTCGCTCGATACATCACAGCTAAGTGCCAGATGTCCTGCTATATTGAAATAAAGGCACATCATAATAATGGTAAAAGATGGTATACCATTCATAAACCTTCTTCAGCATTTATCAATTGCAAAAACCCATGTTGAATTAGTGATAACTTGAGGAACCCATTTAATCTCCAGAGAATTAAATAAGGACAATTTTCAAGTATTGTACTGATTAGTTATGTGACAATTTCTTCGTTTATATTTTTGGCCTTTTGAAATCAAAAGTTCAGCGTGAGCAGGCTGGTCTCAGTTCTGGCTTGGCCAGGAGCCAAGGATGACTCAATTCATACAACCTCCCTGTTGTGACCTTGAACAATTCCTTTCATCTTACAATTCATATCTTGCAGATAGACTAGGTAACATACTTAACTTTCCCAAAGAATATTATGAAAACAAAATTGTACTGACATAGCTTTTCTTTCAAATTTCTCAGCCTTTTTTTTTTTTTTTTCATTTTCATCTAGTTAAAACAATGAGGTTTATTTAATGACTTACTACTTTTACAAGTTACCTAAGCATTGGACAGGGAAGAAATAATTGCAGAGCAGCATACGTACCACCAAGATTACGTGCAGTGGTTTGGGCTACTTCCAGATTTCTAGCAATAATTGCCAGGCGGCAGCCTTTCTGTGCCAGTAATTCTGCAACAGCTTTTCCTATTCCTCGGGATCCTCCAAAAATGGCACAAACCTTGCCCATCTTCAAAAATAATTCACAAATTGTGAACAAACCATGAATTTCAGGTCCAGTATAGCAAAAGAATAACCATCGTTCTTATCAACATCACAGCCATGCTAGTTTGTAGCATTTTGTAACGTCAGATTATAGAATTAGTGATTTGTTAATTTTTTATTCACCAAAAAATAAACACTTGAGCTAAATTAGACACCACTTCTACAAATGCAAGTTAATTCTTAGTGATTTCTGAACTAGTAAAAAAAATTATGCATGCAATCTAGCATTTCAATGCTAGTGTTATGATAACTCCTATTCAGTTGATGAAGTATGTGATTTATGTATCTAAAGGCCATAATGTATCATTCAGCTATTTATTCAAAGCCGACATAGTAGCTGTAATTATATTGTTCTTGCAAGCACTATTCTCGTACTAAAGTCATTTAGCCTCAAGGTCTTGCTCCATCCTAAGTACCTGTGTTGGACACCCACATTGCAAACCTTACAGAGCATGATTTGATACTACTGTATGTACAGTAGTTTAATACTAAGTTACACTACACAATACTATGTTTCACCACTAGCCTTAGGTTTTTTTGTTTCTGCTTTTGAAGAAAAAAAATAGCTTTTTGAAAAGTGAAATTATTCTGAAGTATCTAGCTTAGATGTTTAGGAAGGAGTGTAAGAAGAAAGTACTGTAGAATGATCTTTTATTCTGCAACCTCTAGAAACCAATCAGCTGTTCTGGGATTTCCTGAGGAGCCAGAGGCAGAATCAAAGCAATAGCAATGAACCTCTTTTCCATACATTTGAATAAATCCTTTTTGAACCCAATTATACTTTGTCTCCATAACATCCTGAGGCAATGAGTTTCATTATTTGTGGAAAAGTACTTCCTTTTGCTCTTAATTTGCTTTCAGATAATACTATGCATTTCTCCTTATAACTTCCTCTTACTGTTAGTAGCTTCAGAGGCTACTCTTCTGTATTTTACCCTCTCCCATAACCTCTTTCAGGTCTATCTAGTTACTCTTATATGTATGGAAGCCATTCTGTATCTCATTAAAGACTGTCCAAGTTCTTAATCCTGTCACCCTACCCTTTGCCTTGCTCTTAGGTCTATTACACCCTTTTTGATATGCGATAACCAGAAGAGCCCACAGTGTTGAGCATGCAAGGACACCATCAACTCATACAGTGGCATAATGATTGTGGTCTCCTGTGACAGGGCCTGAAAGAGCAGGCGGTCCTTTTCTGTAACAAAGTAAGCACAAGTGCTTGAAATCAACCCATGTATCTGCTTCCACTGGCAAGTTGAAATCAGCTTCCTAGGAGCAGGAAGAGGATTAAATACTTGCATCTCAGGCGGCAGCCCGTTCGACAGAACATGTACAAAAAAGATGTCCTGCATGAAAACAACTCCTTAGTGATAAAAACAGGCACCACTGCCTGACCAGAAAGACTAATCTTTTGGATAGTCTTCATTAGGTAGCTAGACTGCAAGAGATGAACCAAGAGGTCTTGCACCCCAGCAGCTACAGCTCTTACTGCCTTAGACTAAAGGCACAACCAACCAACCCACCCACCCACCCATATCTTGTTGACAAATTTTTCTGTTAGAAACAAAGTCTCAGTCTGCCTTTTCCATCATGACTATCTCTTCTTTTACAGAATTACCACAATGACTCTTGGAAGTTCTTGCCTACTTGTTGCAGCAATGTCATACTAGGATTTCCTCCTTCATATTTTGTTCTTACCAGCACTGAGCATACCTACTCTTTTATGTGAAACATGGAATAATATAGATTACGAGGGATCTCTGGAATTCATCTTGTCTAACTCCTCCACTCCTAAGTAATGTCAAGTGAACCATCTTATACTGTTTATAAATGCTGTCAGACCTATATGTATTTTCCCAATAATTCTGGACATGCTTAGCTACATAGGACTCAACAAGCTGCCTGTGGGGAGAGAACTTCTTTAAAATGTGTCATTCTACCCTTCCTGGTCTCTTTGAGAAGGGAAAAAAAAAAAATCTTAGCGATTCTACCATTCTCAGAAACAATAGCGAAAGTCCCTTGTATATTAACCAGACATTTACAGGGGGAGCGTAAGGCCTACTTCCAACGCAGCAATACACAATTTGTGGTTTAGCACAAAAGAGCTATAGATTCTTTGGAGTTGTGACTTGGGAGAAAAAAAAACTGCAGCAGGAGTAATAACCCTATATTCTCTGGTCAAATAAAGGTCGGGACAACCAAGTATCTTTTGAGCAACAGGCTCTTCTTCTAGGTCACAACACAGCACACACAAGTGCCTGCACTGCCTTTGTCCTCTACGGCTTTTCCCTTCTTTCAAAACAAACTCTTTAATCCGTGACCCCCAGGGCTCCAGTGGCACTACCGCTAACCCTCTCATGGCGCACCGCTCTACATCCGCTGGAGGACACCTTTCAACACATGCGAGTCGGGATACCGCAGCCGGCCGGGCCGGGCCGCCCCGCCGCCCGCACCTGTGCGCCCTCAGCCGCCTCAGCCACCGCCCCCAGCCCCGACCCTCTCGGACAACCCGTTCTCCCCTCCCGGCAGACCTTCTTCTCGTCGAGTCCCGTCCCGTCCCGCCCGCCCCCCCCCCCCTTTTTCGGGCTCCCACCAACCTCCTCCGACCCGGGGCGGCACTCCTGTCCCTCCCTCCCGAAGCCCCTCACACGCCTGAAGGAGGGCGGCCGCCCGCAAGCCCCCGGCGCGCGCGCCGCAGGGACTAACTGCCCCCAACCGCCTCCGCCCAAGGCCGCCCCGCCCGCCGCCAGGGGACGGCGGCGCACGCGCGCAGCGAGGCCCCGCGCCGCCCGGGGAGGGGGGGCGGAGGGAAGGAGCCATCGCCCGCCCGGTGGCGCCGAGCGGCTCCTCCGCGGGGCGGGGCGGCGCAGCCCCACGGGGAGGGAAGGAGGGAAGGAAGGGGAGAGGCAGGGCGTCCCGGCGCTGCGCCGCAGCACGGCTCCCGGCCCGGCGGCCGGGCTCCAGGTGGAGCCCGCGGCACGGACAGCGGGGCGCGGTGGCGGCTGGGAGCCCGCCCGCCGCGGGGCACGCCGGGACGCGTAGTCCCCGCCTGGCGCCGGTGCCACGGTGGCAGGGCTGCCGCTTCCCCGCCCCCCCCCCCCCGGCAGCCGTCTCAGGCCCTCAGCCAAGCGCCGGCAGCGCTTCCCGCCAAGCCCAAACTCGGGGAGGTGGTGCGCCACAGGAGAGTGACGAAAAAAACGGCGTTTATGTGTATTTCAGTTTGCCTCCTGGTTTCTGAGCAGCTTGTCGTTTGCTTTCCTTACAGAGGCTTTTTCCCTCCCCGACGCGACGACGGTTCAGCTCTGAGCTGAACGCAGGCGTCACGAGATGACGAACTGATGTCAACCACCTGTTCACAGAAGCCGCCGCTGCTAGAAACAGCCAGAAAGGCAGCCGGGAGCGGCGGGTCCCTACGCTGCACCCTCCGAGCCGGCAAAACGAAGCTCCCCGCGGCGTGTGGGAGAAGGAGACCGCCACGGCCCCCACCTGCGGAACGGGTTTTGGCCCTGCACCCACCTCCCTTCTCCTCAGAGCTCACACAGGGGCAAGCCCTTCCCCTTTCCTTTTACGCTTTCTGGTTTTAAACTACGTTTTACATCTAGGTATCCGGACAACGTCTGTCTTAGCCACTCGTGCTGGGCTTTGTGCCTAGTCCCAGTACTAGTTGCCGGAATTTATACGGGGCACGAAGTAGCCACCTCGCACCGAACTGGAGCTCTCTGTCGCGTCCTTGTTTCCCCCTGCACGTACAAAAAGGTTTTCGTATGTAGACGTGCACAAGCAGATGAATAAAGATTTTGTCTCTTTCATTTTCGTATTTCCTTGCTCCCAAATCCCCAGGATCTTGCGCGAGGCATCACTATACCAATAGAGTGAAACTGGAAACACTTAAAGGTAGATAAACCCCGAGTACAGAAACACCTGTGAGAGTTCCTGTTCAGCAACCAAAATAAGCTTCATGATATCCAACTAAACTAATGTAAAAAACTGCTGTGTTTTAGTGGTAATGCTGTTAACATTTATGTCTGATGATATGCTGGAGGGGTTTCTGTAGGCTCTTAAGAGTCACACATACCAAGTAAATTCTTTCACCTGAGAAATAAGAATAAAACCGATTGCAATTGCCTACAAGAGTACTCCCTTGAAATTTTTTTGAGAAAAATTATTATTAAAAGGTTCCACAAAGGAAGAAGTACCAAAATCACACTGGAGTTTCTATGAGCTCAGTGGGAGTGTAACTTTGCACAGTTCTTGCTTTTGACTTGAAAGCTGTTAATCAGAATTTCAGATTATAAATGTTTCCAGGGGAGCTGTAGAGAGTTTAATAACATTACCCGTATTCACATAGGATTCTTTTTCCATGAACCACTCTTTACATAGAGAAGGAAAAGCAGATTTAGGCATTGCTAAACAGATGAACATCTGTAAGAAAAAAAACCTTTAAGAAAAGCTGTTATGCAAAATTAGTTTCTTTTAGCAAATATATTTATATTGCAAGCTAGTTGTGTTTTCAAAAGAGTAAATGAGATTTTGTGATCCAATGACATTTCAGAATATGCCATATTCTGAAAAAACAGAGGTCCCAGTGATGAATAAGAGAAGGCATAGAGACCTGAAACTGTGACTTGGAACAGTCTCTGATCAAGACTTTTGGTCTCTAGCATAACTAAGGATAAGGATTCACAGGGGTTAATTACGGCTTTTCCTTCAAGTGATACATATAAGCAAAGTAACACAAAAGGGAAAAAAACTGTCCTTAGTGATATGGCATATTTTCTGAAGATGTGTATACCACAGATACAATAACTGTGAGCACCACATTGTATGAGGAGAGCAGCAGGCAAGATTTTATGTGAAAATTATATTAGCAATTACAACTTGAACATATTTGTGACCTGTGTCCTCAGCCAGAGAGCTGACCCATCCTTGTAAGAAAGTTAAAAGCTGATCTCTGCTGTACTGTTAGGACTTGGCTGACACAGAGCAAGCATGAGTTTCACAGTATTTTTTTAAAAGCTATGTTATAGTTGACAAAGTAAAATACCCTTTTCAAAAGTTCAGACGAGATTCTGTTCAATTATTGTTCATTAACTGAGTGGTTAAAACAAGGTGTGTGTTCATTCGTTGGCCAAAGCGAGATTAGCCTTTTTCCTCCAGATGCCTAGTTAAATAATGAGATCACATAGTCTAAGCAGAGTTCATCTGAGCCAGTTTATTTACACCAATTTCCCATTAAAGCAAGATGAGCTAGTGGAGTCCACGAGAGAAATCACTGTCATACTGAGTACCTCCCCTTTCTAGGGGACAGTAGCTGATACACGAACTTGATCTGACAGACCTGCTCCATCCATCGTGTCCTGGTCGGTAATGGTTAGTTCCATACTGGCCATTATTATGCCTGGCTTACTATTAATTGGAATTAAGTGGGATTATAAGGTAGTAATTCTTGTACGGCTCTCTAAGTGACCATGTATACACACATTTGGAACCTGTTCATAATGTACAAAATGATGCAGCTGTCTTTCCTGAATGCCTAATGCATTCAGGTATCAAAAACACACTTCCTAAAAGAGTTTTTTATTCTTTTCTTAAAATGTTTCAATCATTCTTCCACACAACTGAGATACTGCTTTCAAGTAAGCACTTCTCTGTTAACAGGGGAAAAACACAATATCCTCAAACAGGAAAGGCTATCTAATGTATCTAAAAGCATAAAACGCAAATCAAAGCATAACGTCACAAAACAGGGCCCACTAGCCATTTCTTAACTAAGGTCCCCTGTATCAGCTATTTCAAATTCCTCTTGGTTTTGGATTTGAGGCCAGATTTACAAAGGAACTTGAGTGCTAATCATTAATCACACTGGTGCCCAAATCTGTGGTCTCTTAAATTTCTGCCAAGAGTCACGCATGAAAGAGTCATGCTGCTCAAAGTTCTGTCAGCATTTTAATACTGTTCCCTGTACTGCTTGTGAAAGCATACTTACCACATTATATGGGTTTTGTGTAAGGCCCGAGATAAAGCAACTGGAGAACTGGCTGCACGTACGGGTCAGTCCCATTTTAAACAAAAGCCTGCTGGCTGGAGCACTTGGCTAAAAGAAAACCTATTTTCAAATCTTCTATCTTACTGAAAACATGGCCACGAACTACAGCTTCTCACCATCGAACAAGACTGTCATAACCATCAATCTGAAGCAGTTTCAGTTTATAGGAACAACAAAAAATTGAAGCGAGCCACAGGTTTGACACTACAGACAGATTATTACTGTCTGGAGATGTAAGAGCTTGGGGATTAAGCATCTATTGAAATCAACAGTTCATTCAAGAAACTATTTTGCTTTTCAACTGGCATATTAAAAATGACCTCTCTAGGTTAAGTGTGATGATGAAGGCATGTATCTGAGATACAGGAGTCATGGTCTTGGAAGAGAATTAAGCCAGTCAGCTTAAGAGTTTAAGAGGTTTCCTTCTTTCCATGCCAAATGATAACTGGGTGGCAGGTCACACAGTCAGTACACTGCTACGCATTTCTTCCTATAAAAAAAGGGTGTAACTGGACTAAGCGCCTCGTTCTAGGCGAGCTGTCCTCTAGACCATAGAGGAACACCATCGTCAGGGCTCCTCATAATTTTCTACTTTGCCTGGGCAGCTCAGCACTGAGGTTGCTGAATCTTTCTGTTCCTATCAAGCCTAAATCACCCCTTTCTTCAGATGCGCACTTGTGATTTGCACTGGGGAAAATCAGATCTAGTTACTAATTATACATACATACCTATTATATATACACACATATATATGGAATACTGTCCTGGTTTTGGCTGGGATAGAGTTAATTTTCTTTCTAGTAGCTGGTATAGTGTTATGTCTTGGATTTAGTATGAGAAGAGTGTTGATAACACACTGATGTTTTCAGTTGTTGCCAAGTAGTGTTTAGACTAAGTCAAGGACTCTTCAGCTTCTCATGTCCAGCCAGCAAGAAGGCTGGAGGGGCACAAGAAGTTGGGAGGGGACACAGCCAGGGCACCTGACCCAAACTGGCCAAAGGGGTATGCCATACTGTGTGATGTCATGCCCAGTATATAAACTGGGGGAAGTTGGCCTGGGGGGATCACTGCTCGGGAACTGACTGGGCATCGGTCGGCAAGTGGTGAGCAATTGCATTGTGCATCACTTGTTTTGTATATTCCAATCCTTTTATAATTATTATTGTCATTTTATTATTGTTATCATTATTAGTTTCTTCCTTTCTGTTCTATTAAACTGTTCTTATCTCAACCCATGAGTTTTACCTTTTTCTTTCCAATTCTCTCCCTCGTCCCACTGGGTGGGGAGAGTGAAAGAGCAGCTGCATGGTGCTTAGTTGCTGGCTGGGGTTAAACCATGACAAATACATAAATTATGTAACTAACAAGTTATACACTGCAATTCCCGAATCTGTTTGATACGGCCTCAGCCTTCTAGGCAAGTGGTACAAAGCCTGAGATGAACCGTTGGGGAAAAACCCAACCACCTAGTTGTATGACAGAAAAACACTCCCCTCTTCTCCCAGTATTTTGCAACTTTGCAAACTTTTCCCAACCACGCCAGTTCAGATATTTAAGTGGCCGAATTACCATGCTTTTGCTCTTAAGTGATCTTTTTTTTATAATGCTGCAGACTGTTTTGTTTTTCTAGACTATCCAAAATCTCCCCAGTATTTGTTCTTGTGTTGTAAGAGTGAACTTTTATCATGCTAACAGGAAATGTTTTTGTACAATTTAGATGTACTTTTTCAACAAATATGCAGGCAAAATTTTCCTCTTAAGGAACTTATTCCCGGTACCCCTGTGAAACGTCTTTCTTCTAAAAAAACCCCCAAACCCCAGAACAAAACAAAGCCATGAGAGGCTTTGGCAAATTACCTCATGTTTTCATATCTTCCTGGCTAAACAGGTTTCCCCACTATGACTGGCATTATTTCACACTGCAGCGTGAGGCCCATGTTTAAGTTAGCACAGTCACTGAACTGCTGCTGCTTCTAGCGAGAAGTCAGGCGCACCATGGAGGCCACAGAGAGAAGCTTGTATTATTGCTGCTTAATCTGTTGCTAAAATTGAACACTTCACTTCCAGTGCTGCCATGCAGCACCTTACACATTAAAAGAACACCACCATCACCCACCCGGGTAAAAGTATCTTCAAGAAACATTTGTCATACATTCAGCCTCTGTCCACGACTCTGGTGTGATCACAGGCACTGGCCACTCCTACTGTGTATCAGCAGACTTTGGATCTCAGCATCTCTCGAAATCTCTCGCTTCCCTCGGTATGTCTGACTCCTCATTTAAGGACTGCACTGCCACGGAGTGTATCGGTGTTTAGCTCAGAAGTCGCAAGCCAGCGAGGACTGGGAACAAGGAGGAAATAAACAGCTCAGCCAGCCAGGGACTAGATTCACTGCATTCTGTACAGCACCTCTTAGACAGACACCTTTTCAAAACTGCAAAAAGCATCACACAGGGCAGTCAGCATCTCCCAGCAAGGTAATTTGGAAAACAAACAAAACTGACACCACCACAGACGGACATGTCTCACTCCCAGCAGTCTCCACTGACCATTTTGTATAGAAAGGATATTTTTTGTGTATTGCACATTTTGTGAGCGCTAAGAATATCCGCTAGAAGTCTGGTACAATAACATCCAAGTGTTTTACAGAAGTGTTTGAATACTCATGATTGAATAACTCTCCTCCTGTTCTCTTAGAGGCAATTTATTTTTAATTGTATCTAATATACTCAATACAGAAAATAAGTCTCAGGAACAGCACTTAAAAATAGCTAAATGCCATTTATAAAAGTCTGCCTTGCATAATTGGTTCTTATTTCATGTATCAATGTAGTCTTAACTTCCCCATTCTGCCTTTCATAGTTTCATCCCTACTCCCATTCACTACACATTTATATAAGCTGCAAAGTAAGATCCATGGCCAATCATTTCAAGAATTAATTTATCCTGTAAAAATCTGTTTAGCTATTACTGCAATTGCTGGTGGAAAAAGAGTATTTTTGAGAAGTATTCATCAGCAAAGGTGACAGCGTTTTAGCTCCTAAACATACAGAAAACTGCTCTCAGCATTAAGACTAACAGAAAAAAGTTCTAAACAGCCAGAATTTCCTTCATGTTATGATGGAGCAAGGGTCAAGGTTTTCCTGCCCTAATACATCACTAATCAGAGTCACAGGTTTTGAATCTCCACAAATGGTATGGACAAGTCCAAATTGTTGCCCACTTTAGTCCTGTGATGCAGTCTTCTGAAAATTTACTGCATCCACTCATATTTACATTTAGTACCCTGTATGTACTGTGTCTTAAAGTTTGCTTTGTTGGGGAAAGGGAAGAAAGCAGGATGTTGGAAGAAGATGACAAAGAGAAGGAGGCAAAGTCAGAAAGAAGAGCAGGGGAGAATAAAGATAGAAAGATTCTACCTAATGATTTGGACGGAACTCATTAGGGTAAGAAAATTCAGCTGAAGGCCTATACTGCAGGAACAGTAAAACACAGTTAATAAGCAACATGAGTTGGTCCTTCACCTCCCTTCTCCTGAGAAGCTCTAAGAACTTATACAAGCAAAGTCCTTGTTTTATAAGCACAGTAATTAGCCCCCAGGAAGCAGCATACCTGAGACACATGGAAGTGAAATACTTTCATGATTCCTCCTAATATCTACTTTGAAATTCATAACATTTATGAAGAGACCAAAAGCTGTTTGAAGCAGGAAACTGAAGGCATATCCACAAGCACTACACTGTTTTTATAGCCTCACCTATTTTAGCATATGTTCATTATGTGAATGTGACTATGTTTTCAAGGTTAGCCCTAATAAGGCACAAATTTAATGAGTACAGGAATACCAACTTAATGTAGCACATCTACTTACTGACAGAAAGCAGCAAGTCAAAGGACCGTGTAGTCATCCCCCCATAACTGCAAATAGCTGTGATCCTAAACATAAGGACTTACACCGGCAAAACTTCAGTTGATGATTTGCCAGCAGTGAGTGTTGAACACAGTCCACAAGTGATAGTGACAATCACTCATATCTCATAGACTGCTCACCTCCTTTATCTTCACCAGTATTACAGGAAATGTCAAAACCAATATTCTTTACAGCTGTTACTCATTTTGCAGCCTGAAACACATACAGTAATACTTGGAGAGCTTTCAAGGAACTCAATTCCTAACATTCAATTTTCTCTATCAGATTGTCCTAAATAGATGTAGTTTTTTATCGCATTTCCTTGCAGAAATACTTTGCTGTCATTTCATCCTGCTCGTGTACTTAACTGAGCAGCTGAAGACTTCATCTCCTTGTGACATACAGAAGCCCTTACTGTTGTATGTCCTTCCAACAAAGTAGTAAATCATAATAATACCCAATCATCTGGCTTAATGAGGTAGGAATTAGGTTATTAAAGATGACAAGAGGTATTTTTAGATGATTGCTTACACCATTTTTTAATTTATCTATCACAGTGAATAATTTCCTTCAAAAATTATCAGAAGCAATTAGCATCCTTGGAAAGAATTAACTATTGCTTATGCCAGACTATGTCAGATCAAGTAATGTTTGATTATATAAAATGCATACCTTATTTCAACGGTTTTATTTTTTAATCATTCCTCATAGGTTTTGATTTTCAAGAGCACAGTTTATGATGAGATTCTACTAGAAGTCAAACATTTTCCTAGGTCCTCGTAAGAGGTCTGGTAACCGCCCCTGCCTGACCACACACGGTTAATAGTGTGGCTTACAGAAACCCAGGATGGCACAAGCTACTGTCTCTAAACTCCAGAATGGAATTTTGTTATGGATCCTATATATTTACTTTATAGAAAAGACAATTAAATATTTACTGCTAAGGGGGAAAAAAAGAGCAATTTAGAAGATCAGTCTAGAAGCTGTGAATTTTACCACACTATGACTATATTGGCTATGAAAATGCAAAAGTGATGAACAAATCTCCTGATTCAAAGCCACGTGATGCAGGTTGATACAGCTGTAGGGTGCTCCAGGAGCCTGTTTTGAGGGTTTTTTTCCCAGAACAGGAAAAATTCACATATATTTTTTAAGTACACTTTTTTGGGTTTATCCTCACTTGCCTGAATCTTCTCTATAAGGTTATGTATCATTTCTATATTGAACATAGAGAATATACTGTATTCAGCACATTGCAGTGGTAGATTAACCCCAGCCCACTGTGGACCAGCTCCCCTTTCTGTCAGAGTTCAGTCTCTCTTTACCCAGTTTCTACACATCATGTTCTTTTTTCTTGACAAAAGAAACACTCTCTCCCTCTTCCCATCCAAGTTCTTTCAACAGACACAAAACTCATATACCATTGCTTGAACAGGGTCCTTTTTTTTTTTAGGGAACTATACATTTGCCAAAAATATCAGTTCTGAAGAGCACTGAAAACTACACATTAACAAAAAAGAATAAAATTTAGGAACGAAGTACATTTTTCCATGTTTGAAATTGTTTTAAAGAAAAGCTAGAAGTTAACTTTTCAGAGAGTTAAACTGAAACACTGAATATTCTGAGAAGATTCAAGCTAGTATTTCCCTCCCAATTTTCACAGTTTAGCTACCAAGCATTTATCAAAGACGCTGCTATCTTCCCAAAACCAGAGAGCTGGATTCTTCTCCCAGCTGAGTCTCTGCAGCAAGAGGTTCATTAGGCACGACTTTTTAAGCTGTACCTGCAGCTCCAACCAATCTTAACTAGAATAGTAGAGTCCACTGCTTTCATGTCTTTTCCTTCTTCCACAGGGTTATTTTCTTCATGTTTTTCTCTCTTCCTGGTAGACAAAAGGAGAAAGAATGCTTCTCTCTTCCCATCTTACAGGAAAAGGAGAGTCATCTTTATTATCTCCAGCCATAGCCTTTTCCATAATACTACCCACAGACTGAAGATTTTCAAGCAAAATTGCCTGAATCTGGACTTCAGTGACTATCATTGAGTAATACCACACTGCATCATGCATTTCCACTTAGATCATAATTATTTTAGGCAACCTATACAAGTCGGCAACATTTCTGCAGTGTGTGCATTGTTTACATAGCAGAATTCATTTCTGTTTACTTCATCGAATCATTGTTGAATTTGAGGATGCCTTTCATAAACAATTATTCTGCTCTAATAGTAACAAGTAACACATTTGCTTTACAGACACCTCAGTGAAGCATTCCTGTCAACATGAATTGTCTGTCATGTGCTTTAAAATGTTTTGAAAAAAAATATGGTATGCCATCTGGCTCCCAAATGCTCATTAAATCCATTGGAATATGAGTGTTTAAGGAAGCTAACATCACATGATGCCCACCACTTTAAAAAAAAGAAAGAAAGAAAGAAAGAAAGAATGTATTTATAGATGCTACAAACAAGAAAAAAAGGAAGTGGTTAAATTTTGTTTATAATTTAATTTCCTACAACTAAGAACATGCCAGCCATTTCAAAGAATAAAGACAGATGACAGCTCCTGTTCCCAGGAGTTTATGGTCCAAGTTTATTTTCTGAGTGACGTGAACAAGGGAAAAAATCTAGCAGGGGAATGGGATGCTAAAGCCATAGACTATTTAGATTTCTCAGGGGAATGATGTCCCTATGAACTGAGATTCAGAGGGCATGCTCCAAGTTTCTTTTAAGACTTGCCAAGTCACTTAGTTTCTCCCCTCTGAATGTCAGTTCTCCCATCTTTAATTGAGCCTAATGGCTGTCAGCTTCCCGTACTGACACAGCCCTAGGGAAAGATCTACTCTGTAGTTAACTTTTTTCTGTGGAAGCACTTTTAGGCCTTAATGTAGAAAGAGGACTGCACCTGCAAAAACTGAATTACCGGGTAAAGGCCTTAAACCCCATTTGGAAATGCATCGTCTTTCATTACGGGAGTTGCTCAATTCATTTTTCATGGGAAACTTAAAAATAAATAGATTAGGGAAGGCTGGGGAAGTTTCCAAAAAACCCCAAGTGTTTAATTTAAAAAAAACAGGTTTGACATTAACTCTGTATTTCCTGTAATTTTTCAAATAAGATTTATCCTATTTACTAAAAACTGCTAGACTTTCATTTGTTGGAATAAGTAAGTGCTTTACAAAAACAGTTTTTCTGTGGCAATGTGCATTTATATTCAAAAGCTATATATGTTAAGTATATGTAAATAAACAACCTGATAAATACATGTTAAGCAATTCTACTTGTGACACATTGGTCCATTGCCTGATGACAATGATGCAAGAGAAAAGAACAAGCTGCAATCCTGCAAAAAATAGCCCACAGAGTAAAGTGACGGAGAACAACACATAACCTAATGGGATAAGAAGGTAAAAACCAGTAAGGCCTCATCCAGTAGACGGCAGGACACCATCTCCTGAATAACATGTGGACTAATGGTGGGTAAATTTTCTCCATTGTAAGAACCGGGTAATGTGCTGACTGACCTTATCCAGCCTCTGCATTTTCTCAACTCAATGCATTGCTATTTTTAGCAGCAGAACTCTGCAAAGTGTTTTATAACCCATTTTGGCTGTAATGCTGCATCCAGCTGCAACATCCTCCATAGCTTTTACTAATCTAGGCTTGCTATTTTGTTAAGCATTTGAGGAAAAAAAATACACTGGGAAATAAATAAGGCATTGAACTCCACTATTTGGCTGTAAATGGAAGCCTTTTGCTCTAAAACTTCTGTACCTGCCACACTCAGAAATTATGATGGCAAAGACAAGTCAGTCAATGAAGGGTGGAGTGGGGAGGCTGTAAACAAATCCACTTGCTGCCACGCTCTTGTGTTCTGCCATCTGGAACTTGACAACACAGCAGGAGGTTTCAAAACATGATTCTTGTAAGTTAATAAATCTGTTATGCTGACAAGAGGGTCATTCTGGTTTTGATAAGACAGACTGCTCCCTGAGGGATGAGAAAACTTATGTACATGGAATTAGTGTGCACTGTGTGCTGGCAAATTTACGTGAATGCGAGACAAGCCGTGGCCGGGTAGCCGTTCCTAATGAGCCTCCCTTGGCATGTGCAGAGCAGCCATGCAGAGATTCATTTGATGATAAAATGGATGTGCTATGAAGGGCAGGATGCAGTAGGTATTCCACTCATGGTAACCCAAAAAGCAGCACACATTTGAAGATCTTTATACCAGCTGAGAAATCACAGCTGCCACTAATACTAACAATTTCTGTGTATTTTATCAGCCTAGCAAGTAAATTAGTAGTTCATTTCTTCTGTCAAAAGTAAAAACCATACAGGACAGCATGCTACCTAATGGTACCAACATTCCAAGTATTTCCAAACTTGGGAGAGTTACACTTGTATGTAAGTGAAAAATGCAAAACAAAGCCCAGTTCTACCATCTGACTAAAGCGCTCTCACAGTAACATTGCTGTTTGCATCTCTCATGCCTCTAAATATAATTGTTTCATAAGTAAGAATTTTCTGGGTTTATTTGTAACATATATATATATGCATTATGCACAAGTTGATAGAAGAATTTCTAGGTAAAACAAAGATATCCTCAGCCTGGACCACAGCTCCATCTATAGCTCTGTTTTCTATAGTAAAATCCATTTATTCTGGTACAGCATGTTTCAGTTCTTTCAGAAGAACACCCACATTAACACGTAAATGGCAACAACAGCCATACAAATACTAACGGCATAGTATTCATCCATGTATCTTCCTTTGGAGGACAAAGCGTTGTAATGCTACAGGTCCTAATTACTTTTCACAGCATCATTTGAAAGGCCCATCTTTTTGCAGACATTAACAAACACAGATAACACGTTTGCCTTCATTTTCATACCTTTACCACAACCTGTCATGACAAATCTTTTAGTTAATGGTCTGCAGCCATTCAATTCCTACGCACACGAATGTTGTCAGATTATTGCAGTCCTCCTGCAGCTGATTTCTAGCATTGGTACCAGCACCAATCCCAGAATTAGTGCTCCCCCTCACTGATACGCTTCCAGTTCTAGTTTGCTTGTAAGGCGAGGAATCAGTTATCTTACTCTTTCTTTTCCCCAAAGCAAATGCTTTCCTTTTTAAAAAGGAGCAAAGAAAGGAAGAAAGAAAAGCATATGCACTAGCGTCACACCCTCCAACCCTTTGGATATATTACCCTGAAGTAAAGAGCTTCCCACAGCAGTTTTAGAAAAAGACCTCCCTCTCCCACCTCCCGCATCCCATTTTTGACTGTTCATTGTTCAAATTGTCAGCACAGATAACATTTAACTTACTTTTCCTTCACAGCTTGGCTAAGTAGTTCTCCCAGGTACCACAGATGTTGCCTTCCTGCCACCAAAACCAAACTTTTGCACCTATACCACAGATGTCTGATCCAATGCCTAGCTTACACCTAGCATTTTATTTCCTTTCCTCAAAGAGAAAGCATTTGCTCTCTTAATTTCTAACTCTGCATCTGTAAATTTCTCATCCTAGACTTTAGCAGTTTTCCAGCAGTAGTGAGAGGAGACTCCACACGACTGACGTTGGACATGCATACGCAGATCAAATTTTTTGTCAGCATTGCCAGGATTTCTTGGAAGAAGTCTCGATCCATGTGCTGAGCTGCCCGATTACAGCAACTGAAGGTCTTTGTACTTGCTTTCAATGGAGACATGCGCTGCTCTTGGTGTCTGTGTTAGCAGACTTGTTTAAAATACCCAGTTGGTGAAGTCTCTGGGATTATCTGCTTAAGCATGGTCCAAGGCATAATTTAAGTCCCTGATTCAGCAAAAGTCACAAGCACCTGAAACTCCCACTGAGGCAGTATAGCTGTAGTGCACACACCAAAGGACTATACCAAATCACAGCCATGGTGACTAATGCACAATGCGGAAAGAAGGGAGAGGGTATTCTAGACCAGTTCAGTGAACCATGACCATTACATCTCAAACTAGAAAACAGAAAACATTGCCAGAGCTCTCCAAAGTGCTGTACTTTCCCTTGATATCTAAGTGTTACAACACCCAATAAATCAATTTCAGGTTTGAAATGTCAATTTAATTAATTTTTGCTGGATTAGAAAAGTATAAATAAATTCTATTTGTAAGTAAAATTGCTTCCCCCCCCCCCCCCCCGAACCACACTACTTTATTTCCAGGATGGCCCAGAGGGGTCAAAAAAATTATGATTCAGCAAAACACCTCATCACACATTTAACTTTTATGATCATGTTTAAATCCATTCCTGTCCTGTAAAGTGCTTTTTTGTTTAGTAGGAGTCCAATGCACTTAATCCTTTAGGAAATGAAGGCCTAGGAAGTTAAGTGGAACATGTGAGAAAGACAGAGAAGGAGGTTGGGCATACCATCAGGCTACATTATAATTAGCCACTAGACATGCTAGTTCTAGCCATAAAAAAGTAATTTAAAGCTATAAGCAAGACATTACATTCATGCCTTAGGGACCTCTTTTATATTTGGAATCACTATTTCAGCATTTAATATCTCTTCCAAAAGCATTCTATTGTGTTACTAAACGTAGCAGGAGATAACATAAGCCAGCTATAAGCTATTGTAGATTTGTCAATAGTGTTTTTACTTATAAGAACATGGGCTTTCTACTTGTGTCTTTTCCAGTGCCAGACAGAGATAAGCTTTTAATAAAAAACATTAACCAGAAGTTGACCAGAATCTAGTATTTGCCCTTTGCCCGTTTTATTTCCTTAAAAATGTTACTTTTGACAGGATTGTAACAGAGAAATCATGCAGATACATGCAGCCAGATCTTCAGACACACACAAATAACTAGAAAGAGTTCCAGCCTCTGCTAGCATTATCTGATGATAAAGCCCAAAGAACTCAAAAGTACAGTTTTGCTAATTTTTCTCCAAACTAGCTCCTATACTTGACAGAAGATACTTCTTGTACTGTGGATTTAGCCATGACTCAATGAGACCAGGGCTGTAGGCTAATTAAATCACAGCTGTGTGAGTACACCCTATTACTGTCAGCTATGAGTGTGATACTTCACAGTCAAAACCACACCTGTTGTACAGATTGGCGAAAGTACTAAGAGAGCAGATGGAAAAATTCCCATGTCATCTTGCTCATCAGTAACACACTTACGCGGAGTCCACACAACAAAGGTTTGCCAACGTAAATATATTACAGTGCAAAGACAGACGCATCCTACTGATTGATCGTTTTCCACCAGCCTGACCTCTGAAGAGATGCAACTGCTCTGGGAGCAGACAGCTTTCACAGCTTGGTTTAGCTGTCTGAGGCTGTTGAGCAGCTCCGAACGCAGTTCCTGCCATCAGCCCACACTGCGCCTGCACTTGGGAACGCTGGCAATGTAGCTATCGCCGCAGAGGCCCCACAGCCATCTAACCAGCTAAGTTCTGTTGTGGTCCTCATCTCCCAGACATCCAAACACTTGGTCACATCCAGTAACAAATGTCACCAACCTTCTGTGGGAGAGGAGCATCAGCATCATTTAGTAAGGGATAGCTTAGTGTCAAAAAAAGAAATAGCTGTGGTTGGACCAGACAATGTTTCACTCATCGCTTTAATTACAGGGCTGTTTCTCCTCCCACCCATTCCCCACTGGCACATTCACTGCTGACATGTCAATCTTTACTAAGAGAACTGCAGCAACTTTCCCAGACTCAGAAACTGATGTTCAAGCATGGCTGATCCTGGGCTGTGGAGAACAGTTGAGAAATGTTACCCATAGAACTTTATATTTAAGTCTTCAATTTTTCTTGGATCATCTAAGTGTTCACTAACACTGCCAAATCAGAGAAACCAAATTACAAGGGCACTGTTGTGTTTTGCAGTTATGGCCAAATTTTATCTGCATTTGATGCCAGGTTAATGTGGATTTTCTTATCAAGGAGTATTCTAGGTAAGAAAAAGAACAAATGAGAAATATTCTCAGCCATTTTCTTGAGCGCAGCTGTAGCAGACCTCCAAATAGCAATATGGTTGTGGCATGCACAACTGGGCCACTTAAAGTTGGTCCTGAACCAGTCTCTGGTTCTTCAGACAGAATTCAAAGGTCATCTCATTCTCGCTCTCTTTCTTCTATTTACTGGAGACATTCTGAACAGAAACACTCCAGCTTTCTGAGAATTACGTCTAGCAGTCTGTGGCAGAAATCACAAATTCAGTATTAAGGAATATGCATTAGGTGCAAGTAATCAAGAATACTGAATGCCTAGGCAGGATGAGTACCCATCTTGATAAGAATTTTAAAATATTTATCCCTTTGCATGTGTTCCTATCCTCCATGAAAAGGTTGATCTTTACAAAGCCCAATATTATTTTATTTTAAAAAGCTATTATGTTTCGTCCTTGTAAAAAAGCTATGTTGTGTATCAGAGATCTTAAATTATTGAATGCAAAGAATTTCAGTGATATGCAGAGGAAAAGTTACTTGTGTACTATAACCTGAGAAGTTGGTCAGAGGCACACAGTAAACCTTTGATAAGGAGCAAAAAATAAGCAGATTTTCCTGATCTGTGTGTATTCAAAAGACACGCTAAGATTGCCTACCAAAGAGTGGAGAAAAATTCTTTGAACTGTAAACTTCTTAGAGCTAGCATTCTTCAGCTTACTGAGAAGTTCAACCAGCTGAAATAAGAAATTTGACCTAGGGCACGTCCCTTGTTGTGGAGAACAAAGTCAATGACCACTTTAAAGTCATTCTGCTGCTGACTCATCTTCTCTCCCAAGCATCCACAGATATACCATGAGAAAATACAGCATCAACTAACCACAAAAGATTTTGGGGCTAGCAGCCGTTAGCAAACCAAAGCCTACTCTGCAATTGTGGATCTGAAAATTTATAGTTTGATTGAAAAGTGAACAAGTCTTCCATGCTTTACCGTGCTGCTAAACGGCATCATCTTTGATCCACTGCCTTAGCCGTACCGGTGGGACAACCATTTTTTGAGAAAAGCAAACACAGCCCGAATAGCTCTGTATTTTCCAAGTATGAAAATCCTCCAGCTATGTTTCTTTCAGACATATTCATTCCTCTAGGGCGGATGAGATATTTTCTTTCACTATTTAACAGTAGGGGGCATATTCAGTGTATGCCAGTAAAGTTTAATGAAATCAATGAAGTAGCACTGATTTGCAGTAATTGAGAGTCCAACCATGTGTTCCAATGCCAAAGAATGTGAGTATTTTAAAAGCTTATATTGCTTTCCTTTCTGGAAAGGGAGTTGGGGGGGAAGGAAATGAAAGTCCATTTGCTTTGTGGAATGGGGTTCCATCTAAGATAGCAGGGACAAGAAAACACCTGTACAGATATTTAAAAATCCTGACATTTTTCTTTCTGCCTTTGTAATTAAAATGTATATTTTTCTTGCTGTGCTAGCCAAATTTCCACTCTCTACACTCTTGTACAGCCTGTTCCCACCACTCTGAAATTAGAATGTAGCCAGTGTTTGGACACATCTTGTGAATTGGTTTTGATCTAAATGACTACTAGATGCAAACATCAGAAGGCCTTTGGGTTCTGCATGCCATGTAAACTGAACCATAATATGGGACCTGGCTGCAGAGTGCTATTCATTTACATGTGCTAAGAGGAATTTTTACAAGCTAGTTATAACTGTGAATAATTGAAATCTGGGGCTAACATTACTGTGTTTAAATTGTCTTTATTCCACTGAGTAGGCACGGCAGAGAAGTTAAGAACTGATTTTGCCACTTCTCTTTTCAGCAAAATAATACAGGTGACAGGAAAGAGTATAGTAGAAGGAACGGATAAATAGTAATTTCTGACATCTACTAATATCATATTCAGTGTAACTGCTATGATTTGATAGGCATGCATGAAATGCTCATTATATTACATTTTGAATGGCTTTTGCACATTGCAGATTGGATATAGCAAATTCATTTTTGTTTTGTTCCTTGTATCAGGCTGATTCTGATCAAAGTGCTCTTCAGCTGTTAAAATGGATCAGCTAAGTGTCTCACCCACAGAAACCAGTCTCTAGGAGACTTCTCTAGTGGAAGGGTTTAGATGTTGCAGCTGTTGATTGTATTTGGAGGCAGGCCTAATCCATCAGAATCTATCTGCAAATTCACAAAAACCAGTCAGCCTTTACTTTCAAAACAAGTTTTAAATCACATACCTCGCAAGAACAGGAATCGTCAGTTTGGCAAATGAGGAAACTGAGGCTCAAAAGGTGAGACCTCACGTTTTCAAGAGCAGGTGCTAACTTCAAGGCTCTCAATAAGCTTGACTCCTAGAAAGTAAGAGCAATTTGGGTGACACTGTGGAAGGAGAATGCATTGCATGCATACCATTTCCCAAGAGAGCCCTCTAATATTAGTGTTACTACACAGACTACATAGAAAATGGACACTACCCCTGTTTATTAATGCAAACCTGCAACTCCTGTTGTGTTTTTTTATTTAACTCAGTACTCAGTGTGAGATATATATTCTCAAAGCACACCCATCATATCGAGCCTTTCAGGTAATTCAGGAATACAGATGCCTAGTTTTGGATTTCAGATGTGTTTTGACACGAGAACAACGATGCAGCTCAGGCCTACCACAACAGCAGTTGTTCTAAACGCAAGCAGCAAACAAATACAAGCTTGAGAGACTAGGTAAAGACTGAGAGCTGCATTTTCAGCCTTAGACGTCCAAGTTCCTCTTAGGTCCTTTCCCAGAGATGGATTCTGGTAACTGAGGTGAGATCACAAATAAGTTAGCTAAGATTCAGGTCCCATTTACAGGTCTTCCAAATCCTTTTCTTTTTCCCATTTTTTCCCCACATTTGATGTCCATGTCCTCACCATCCACCATAACCATTCTCAGCTCTTTTGTTTCTATATACAAATATTTCAAGTATACCAGCTTATGAATGATTAAATCATTCAAAAGAATTATGACACTGGTTTTGCTCAAGTCAAACTTCAAATCTGCTTAAGATTTACCATTAACCATTTATCAAAGTGCAGGGGAAGAGCGCTTGAGAGTGATTTGAGAAGTATACATATTGCAGATTCATGGTAAGAATCCAAAGAAGATTGGTGCATTGGCATGTCGTACAGAAACCATTGGCATCGCTATTTATTGTGCACATATATGAAAGACTATACCATAGGAGTTTTAGTAATGCCAGACACAAATCTTTTTAACTAGACAAGTAGATTATTGTGTTTCATTAAAGTCAATATACACCTTTAAACACATTGTACTGGAAAGAACAAGCCAGTTAAAACATTCTGCCAGCCCTGTGCAAAAAGCCAGAATGCTCAGAAGCCATGTTTTTAAGCCTATGCAAAACTATCATAATTGTCATTACTGCTACAAGGCAGAGGTAATGAAGTGAGTGTGAACAGGATTGCAGGCACCTTTGGCAAGCCAAATGTTAAAACACATATTAGAATTACTCAAAAATTACAATACCATAAAAACCCCAACCCAAAGAAATAGTCTTACTTCTACTGCACAGCCATGATGTTTGCGTGTACTTTTCTCCTATGGATGCACTGATGTCAGATCACAATTCTGAAAAACAAATAAAGCTGCTTTTCTATATTCTCTATTCTGCATTTCTACAAATCATGTTGCTTCCCCCCCTTAATTAAGGAAAGTTAGACTAGATGCTCCTTCTTTACAGAGAGGACTTAATGCTGCATCACTCACTGCTAGCAAAATCTGGTCAGTCTTAACTAGCACGGAGTCTATCGCAGTAGCTGAAACATTTACAGAGTCTAAACATTTTTGCAAGCACTTTAGGATTAACTTTCTACCATTTTCCCAGCAGCCCCATGTATATAGTAGACATGCAACCGCATTCAAATCAAGAAGATCTCCTAGTTAGGCAGTTACCGTCTGACTGCTGTGCACAGCAAACTTCTTCAGGGCAAACGAGTCTCTTACCACCAAACGCTTTTGCCCTCCATTAAAGTTTGGGTAGATGCTTCACCCTCAGGGCTAGGGACTATCCCTCAATATACACACAGCAGATCCACTACACTAGACACTTCTTCCTCTAGGGAAAGCACTTTATAACTATTATGCACCTGATATGCTGTTGACAAGACCAAACTAGTCAGTCATGATCAGACTGAGATGGAAGTTACCTACCTCTTCTGAAGTTACTTGCAGAAATAAGGAGGCAGAAAAGATCAGCCAGATCCTCAGTTCTCTCTACAATTTTTGCATTATATTCATCATTCCAAACTTCCAACATTATGGAATCTGAAGACTTTTTCTCTATTAGCAGAAATATCCTCCTATGAATGCTGAAATTAAGTTCTGGTAATTTTATTGTCGAATTCTTTACAAGTAATTTATGTTTAATGTTTGCATACACATTTTGATTTAGCTGTTTGCTAAGAAAATATTTATTAGGATTGGAAGTTTAACATAGTAAATCAAACACTTAACATTCACTGGACTTCAAACATAGATATAAAATACCTTACAAAATTTTTTATGGAATTACACAAAGCAAATGCACAGGGTTTGTCTGTTTCTACACTGAATTAATCCCAAGCCAAAACCAAAAAAAAACCCCTAAAAGATCACAAAAAAGGCATGATAAACTGCATTTTTGTCATTGTTGCACTGCTATGTAATAAGCCCTTTTTACAAACATTTACTTAATGTTAAAAAAATCAATTAAAAATGTATTCCATCTAAAAGAACTATTGGATTAACAGCTGATTTTTTAACTGACCTTACACCATGAAATTCTATTAATAGAGGTACCTTAGTCACTTAGTTTAAAATAGGGAGAGTAGAGATAGAAAAAAATTAACCTTTAGTAGTCTTTAATATAAAATGCACTAAATTTTCCAAAATAAGAATATTATGACACACTAGTGCCAATTTATGCTGACAAAAGCTGATATCAGCTTCTTTCTAACTAAAATTCATTTCACAAAACCTTTATATATTACATGAATATTCAAGTAAACTATTTAAAAATATTTAAAAATGCAAAAACTGAACTATACAGTGTTTCAGAGAGATGGTTAATTTGGGAATGCTGTCATGTCCAACTAAATATATTTATAGATATACTTTTTCTTATTTTTAAGACCATCATGATACTACCTGATATTGCAAGAACTCCTTGTCATTAACATTTGATTTTTTTCAATGTATAACTTCAAAAAAAATTATAAGGGTTTAACACATCACTCTGTACTTTTTCATCACTGTTTCTGTGTACTGTGCGACACTGAATCACACTACTGGCTTCCCTTTGTAAAGTGCTGAGTAACAGCCAAATTACATCAGATTTAACTGGAGATGACAGTGCTCAGCGTCTTGCAAAAAATCACCATTAAACTGCTACAATCATACAATAAAATAAAAAGTTCAGCTGAATAGCGTGTGTTCACCAGTGTCAAATCTCTAACAAAACCCTGAAAGACTAACAACACTTTTCTTGCTGGCTGCATTCTTTATATCCATTAGCTGCAAGGACATTAAAATATTTTATTAATGATTCAAACACTGGACACCTTCTCTGGTTGAAGGCGAGTTGCTCACTAGTTTTGGTCAAGTGGCTTTTGGGAAACTTTCAGAGCAAAATAACCCAGCAACAGGAAATTGGAATGAAAAATGCCAACCATGCACAGTTATATTACTGCAGGAATTGAGTAACACATGCAAGACAAAGAAAAGGTCAGAACATACCAAAGTAGCAATGGTTAAGAAGTTAGTAAAGTTTTCACAGTGTTTCATACAGCCTTTTACTTTAACACAAGTGCATCACTTACCACCACTATTGCTCAGACATTTTAAAACATCTCTTGGCCATGCAGATCAGTTTGAGAAGAAAACAGCAAATTACACTTCTTAGGCATTTTTAGACATTAAGTACAACTTATAATTTTATTTTTATATTCAGTCTTATCAAACAGATGTTTTCAAGATATAAGCATTCTAAGTGTTGGGCTTTAACATTCCTTCCAATTTTGTTGGATCCTGAGCGCTAAATGCCCAAAGAACTGGCCAAATATACAAAGCTAAGCTTTGTTCAAATAGCCAAGTTATTACATAAACAGAAGGTATAGGGAATTTCTTATTGGCACTCCTAAATTTCTTCCTTCCTAACCTTGAGATGATCCTAACCTTGAGATGGTTGAATTTTATTCTGTTGTTCACATACATCTTTGCCTCCTGGAAACATTACTCTGCTTGGGTGATTTATGAAGAAGTAGAACTAGACTCAAGAACACCACTGACTTTTTTTTTTTTTCTCTCTGTCCAAAGAACAAAATACATATTTTTTCCCCACTTGGCAAATTCTATTTGACGCCACATCACCACCACTCAACATTAACTCGTAAAACAGACTTACTCCACTGTCAGACACAGCAGGGGAAAAATGTCCAGAGGATAAACGGGAGGCTCTTTATCAGATATAATTGCTTGCTCATAAGGAGAGAATCCAGCTTCCCCTTAGTTATTCTTTCATAAATTAATAATTTGTTAAAATCATAGTCACAAGAACTTTAGCTATTACACAAAATTCAAGTTTAAAAAAACCAAGAATAAATTAGTTACAGCCTTGTAAACAATTGTTCATTTATGTAACATACTTGGGGGAAAAAAAAGTTCCTCTACATAATAAATCAGACAGTACAAGGCACACATCACACTTAAGAATCCAAAGTGATAAAACCAGCAGATGCCTTCATCTTCTTTGTTCGCTGGTGTAATTGTGCTATAGACACTGTAAAAATATGTAGATTTTTGTTTACATTACAGTCATTTGAAAATATTTCATGACTGTGCTTTTTCTGGTAAAATATTTGTGCTATTTTACAGTACAGTATGATTTGAAGCTCTTGGAATGAATCTTCTCAAATGTTCTCTACAAAGCTGCCGGGGAAAAGGCCAGTTTTTCCATTTCGTTGCAGAGTACCTTTGAACCAGCCATCCTCACGTTTTTTGTGTACAAAAACAATGTCACCTTCTTTAAGTTCAAGTTCTGCTTCACTCTGAGGAGGATAGGATACCACAACCCTGTACCTGTGTAATTAGAAAAAAAACCCTTCATTTAGGTTTTTTTTTTCCTTAAACCAATGCTGTAAAAAATATTCCTGTCCATGTCAAAACTTATGAAAACAGGAAACTGCCTAGAAGTGTTTGCTGAGTACATAACAACTTATAAATTAAGTACAACTTGAACAGAAAATAACAATAGCAACGTAATGAATTTAAGTCAAATGTATGCATCTCCTATCAAGCTTTTTTCACCAAGATTCCTGTAAAAATACATACAATGGTTAAATAGCAGGAGAAAATTGTAAACATATTTTTGGATATAAATTTGCAGACTCTTCCACTCAGCATGACTCAGCAATAATCAAAGCATTACAGCAGTAACTGGGCATAATTTTACAACTGTATGTCTAATATGATATTATCCCAAGGAAGGCTCTTAAGGAAAGGCACAGAACAAAAAGCAGCAACCAACAAAACCTATTAATTTGCATTGTTGTTTTAAATGATTTTCATTTATCTTAGAAACTTTTCAGGATAGAATGCATACCATCTTGTTTGGACACAGTTGCACAATTTATGTACTACTATATTAAAAAGAAACATTTTTAGAAGTGTTCAACTCAACAATTTTCTTAAGCACCTGATACAAAGAAGTATATTTTTTCAGTTTTTCAAATTAAAATCGCTTTTCAAATATGAGCGCATTAAAAAGAGGCTACATTCTTCTATCTCTATTTTTAAACGTGCATAACACCACTCAATCTCTTCTACCATGGTTTGAGTTCACATCAACCTAAAATTCAAGTGTTACAGCTCTGTAGACAATTGCATCAACTTCTTGATCAAGTTTTCTGATAGATATTATAACTCAGTTTCTAGTTACACAACCAATAATGTCTGCATGTTGAAATCAAGTAGAATCCATGGCTGACTGTAGAATTCAAAAGTTTCTAAGGTTAAGAGCCTTAAATGCAGTGCTAGGAGATCTGTTAGACAAAATCTAATTTCCTGTTAAAATCAGAACACTTTGCACTCATGAAGATTACATATTACTTAATAGATTAAGATAATTATTATCTGAGTAATCTTAAAATAATTTATGATCCTAATAGATTAAGATAAATTAACAATCTGATAAAAACACAAAATAACAGGATACTTCTAGTAAAGGATGGAATAGCAACTATAGCTCAATACACACGTAATAATACAAGTTAATTCTGTAGTACTGAAACGGAGAAAGATACTGTATTATAGTAGTACATTTTGCTTAAGAACATATAAACCAAAAATGAAGTATGTTTATATAGTTAAAAGTATTCAGAAAAGAGTAGCAGCACTGTGTAAATAATTAAAGTCTCTTGGAAAATCTATGTATAGCAAATCATATTAGGACTTAATCAGTTGTCAAGTTTTATTTATTAGTGATTTATAAACTATGACTTTGTTTCAGTTATGACAATCCCCAGATTTCAGAGCACTGGAATTATTAGATTCATGCTTCATAGAAGTTACCAAGCCAATTACAAGATTTATTAGTGTACAGCTTCAGAATGCTCCTCATTCAACCCAGGCAGCATGGCAGATGCCTGCACTAACTTCTGCTGTGGGAAATATGGGTTTTAATGCCGACTTAGGACATAAGAAGCAAACATTTTTAATAGACTAAGTTTAATTAAGACTGTAAACTACTTGAGATAGAACAATAGCCTCTACTCAGGCAGGACAACATAGTAAAGGATAAAGAACTGCAATAAAGCTATGAAGAACTTCTACTATTGCAATAAACAGGTTGCTTTCAGGCTGAAAATTAACCAGCGCACTACATAAGACACCCATAGCACTAGTTTTATCCAAAAGAAAGCCGTTAAAAAAATGGGTTTCAAGAAAGAATACCTGCCTTACTTACCTTGCATTCTGTCAAATCCTGCTCTGTAAACATTTGACTTGAAATATGCTTGGTTTCAGTTTCTAATGCTGTCTGTCAGTAACCTCTACGCTCTCCTGAATTGATAGACTAGTTCTGTTCTTTCCCTAGCTTCTGCTGCTGCCTCCTGAGTGTTAAAACCAACAGCTTTGGAAAAACCCATCTTCTCTTTGCCCTCCCTAGAGGATCACCAACTTGCGCAGAAATACAGTTCTCCTGAGCTTTCCATACAGTTTTGAACTCCCTCAACCCTGCAGTAATGTAATTTAGTGCTTCTTGTTAACTTTTAGCTTCCCGACTACTTTGATATCCATCTTGTAATCTAATGTTTAAAAGCACAACACCCCTCATGTTAAAATGCTGGTTCACTATATTTTTCACTGTTTAATGAGAAGAAACCCAAAGGCTTTACACCTTTAAATCACATCTCCTTCTTCTTTTGTTATGAGAAGCCATCAATTTTTTTTTGCCACATTTTACAAATTCTATTTGCCCAAATAGAGGTGATCAGATCCAGACTCATCACACATTCACACAGCTGTCTACTCAGATCACCTTTGATCAGCTATGGAACAAAACCTATTTTTCCATTACCTATTTCATCATCTACAACATACTGCCAAAAGTACCAATTTCATGCAGGGTAAAAAGCTTATGCTTCAGCTCAAAAGTTCATTGCCAGGTCCCTGGAGAAAAATAATCACATTTACTAAGCATGACCTATGTTTTGGAAAAACTTGTTCGTTCCCACATGTTTGACTCTTCTAAAACACTTCCTTGTTTATCTCCCTATTCAGAATTTGCAAATGTTTTTGAAGGTCAAATTTGCAGATCTTTTGTGGTCACCTAATCTATAATATTTTATATGCACCTAAGCTGCACAGTATACATTTTCTTCCTTCTATTTTCTTTGACTGTCTTACGGTATTTTTCATTCATTTTCCAAATATTATCCTAATTCTTTTTAATCAGCTAGTGATAAAATATTAATATTATAAGAATAAAAGTACTTTATCTTCCCAGAAGCAGCCCCTATATTTGCCATCAGTTCTTTTGTGATATTCCTAATGTGTCTGGCTGTATCCCACAGTGCTTTTGCACTTTGTATTTGCAATTTTTTTTTTTTTTTTGAGGAGGGGAGTGGTGGCAGTGGTGGTCTGTCTTCACATTTCTCCATTCTACTTTTCATTTTTAATATTGGCATTTCTCACACTTTTCAGTAACATGAAAAAGATTATATCTTTCATGTGTTTCACCCTTTCTTCATTGCTTCTGTTTCACTAGACACAAAATACTGCTTTTCTTCCCAGCTATTTGTAGTTGATTTTTGGACAATTATCTGTGATTTTCCTGATCACCAAGTGGATAAAAATATTATCTCACATGCAGATAATTTTAGCTGAGGAAAACACAGAAAGTTGGAATTACTATTATTATACAAGTTAAATTCATACTTATTATTCAACTTCTTGCTTTAGTTTCTTTTTCTTGCACTGAATTTTCACTTTTCAGCTCACTTATGCCCTGCTGCTGTGCAGCTCTCTCCTGTCTGCTGAGTAGGTGCCTTGACTCCTACAGATGATCAATGCCCATCTAGGGCAGACTGATTCTCAGCATTTAATTAACAGCATTAAATGCTGCCAGATGTGATAAAACCTGCTGCCCTCTAAAGCCTCTGGCCTGCTCACTACAAGCAGATGTTACACCGGTCATTTTGTGGTGGATAAAATCACAGAACAAAATTACTGCTGTCTTTCACTGTAACTGGATGAAGGATTCATATTATAGTTTAGGATATGCAGTGATGTGTATTTAGGTTTAACTTCAGGTCTTTAACACCCTTGTGGGATGCTGGGAAATTTACTATTATAGTGCTGTATATTTACTGTAAAACTTAAGGCTATTTAATCAATGTTCCCCTCTAAAAGAGAAAGCTCATAAAAAGAGCTTGAAATATTCTTTTACCCCTTGTCATGGAAAAAACTAAACCCCTCAGATAAACAAACTACTGTGTATTCATAGCATAACATGGCTCCCTCTGGGAATTGCAGAGAGTTGGGTCTATCTTTATAATGAAAAGACAGTGATCCTTGGTTTTGTCAGTGCTGCATCAACACAAAAAAATCACACAACTTGTGTCTTGGCTGGAGAATCAGAAGAAATGACCGAACACCACTGCAAAATCTCAGGTGACAAGAATTCTCCAAACTGCTACAAACTGGAAGCAAGGCTTGGCTGAAATTTACGTTTAAGTTCTCTGCTCCTTCTACACAAGGAACATATGAAAGACCATGGACCACAGTGAGCAAACAACCCAGTTCACAGAAGAGTGTATATAGGAATGGGAACTACAGAGAAGACCTGCAATAGTAAGATGGAAGGGAGTGTCATCACCTTCCCTTCCTTTAGCGAAATCGCCACTGGTATTAAATATCCACCTGTAAATCCATGTCACAAAGAGCTTGTTTGCTATCCAACAAATCAAATGCCCATCCATTTATTCTGTATGATAGGAAACAAGTTCACAATTTTTATTTCCAATTTTATGTAGAACATACAGGAAAGACATACTCTAGGACAACTTGCAATTCTAGTGAATGAAGAAACAGTGGGATTAGAGTAAAAATGTGATATTGCATCTTAAGGGAAGCAAAGCGTTTGGGGAAAACTCCATATCCAAAACAGGAACATTTCAAAGCATTTTCAAGTGCTTTCCAGAGTTGAGCAAGCTACTTTTGCTCCTAATTCATGCAGAATAATCAGCACAACCTGACTCCTAAATCCTCTAGTCACCTTCGAAAATAAAACTTGAACACTAACAATTACACTGCAAAGCCAGAGCCAGAATAGAAAGAGTACTGCTTCTTTTTCCAGTCAGATTATAGCCTGTGATTGGAATTGTGATTCGTAAGAGCAGAATAATCTTAGCAGGAGATTTCTGTTACTCAGCTTTTTGTTGAGCTTATCCTCATGAGTACTTTCCTCCTCAACCCCAAATTTTCATTGAAGATACTACTGCATCATCAGTATGTTTCTTACCCACCTCTTCTTCCAGACTCATGAAGATTAATCAATGCTTATAAATTACTTTGAAAATACTGAGTACAATGTAAGTAGTAAGTATTATTAAGCAACATACTTTAAGCAATTTGGCCTAAGGAAATGGAAACATGACAAGAGAACATCAGCAGGAAAAACATTAACCCTGCCCTGAAAAGGACTAAGGGAACCCAGATGAAATTCTGTCTAGCTACTGACCAAAACGCAACAATTCTGCACGACTACCAGGGAGAATGATCTTGTGGTAGCACTTCTTTGGTAGCAATTATCACTTAAATAATAGTAAGGATACTGAGATATAGTAAAAAGAATGTTTGAGTGTATGTTATTATAAGATCAATAAAAATATACAGCACCATTTTCTGTAAGTAGTTCTGAGAAAAAATTTCCATCATGGAAGTGAAAAAACTACTTTTTGTGAGGATGCAAATAGCTTTACACAGATAGCCACTGGTCATGCCAGAATGAATTTGATATTATTTTCACATTCAAAGTATAAAAACATATTACAGTGCGAAACAGACTTACGATAATGTGAAAATAAATGATGTTATTCTTACAGAATAGTCTTTCAGATTTTATTTTCCATCTGTAAGTGTAAAACTACTTCAGAAATCCAGTACAAAATAGAAATTTCCTGCAAGGAAACTGCATAGAAACAGTAATAACCTTTTAGAAAATATTAAAGGTATGACAGAAGTAAAATAAAAGACAAAGTAGAAACTTACATACTGTCTGGCTCTTACTACAGGAATATAGCTTAAGATCAATGGGCCTCTGGAAGTATAATGGTATGCCCACACACCATGAGTTAATAGTACCAGAACAAAGTCTACAATAGTCGGCATGAATCAGTTCAGTCCTACAGCTGTTAACATTGCAACTCCGCATTTTTGTTCTGTACACCACAATCCTGCAGCTACTGCAAAAGAAATCCTATGACACTCTACATACTGCTTGTCTACTACCAGGAATAATAAAAAGAGACAGTAGTTAGAAAACAGCCACTTTCTTCACAGTCCATGCAATCTACTGAGGACTTGGAAATTTGAAAATAGAAGGTGGACACAAAAGAAGTGATGGAACTTTAAAGCAACTGCCTGGCAGTTTCAGAGTCCAGACAACTTATGTGTTTTTCAGGCTCACTTGCCAGGACACAGAGGCTGCCCTAGAGCTTGCTATGTAGAGTGCACAGTAATGGGGCATTTGGGTAGTAAAAGTATCTTTGCAGCAGCTCAAGAAATCACATATTAAGCCTACTCATCGATAAGGATCTCATTCACCATATATTTAGGTTGGCAGTTATGCACTTCTAATAATCTTAAAGGACTAACCTGATATTCATAAATCCAAGAATATAACGTGTTCATGTTTTGCCAAATAGGAGGCCTATTTTATCTACCTCAGTTCTCATATCAAACCTGTGATCACCGTATTTGAGTGTCTATTCATTCCAAAACCTCAAAGTAACACAAAAAGTAAACAAACATGAGTGTTGGTTGATAAGCATATAAAGCATTTTTTAAAAAGTTTCATCTTGCTACAAAATCTCAGCATTTTGAAGCAGTTCTAATATACACTGCAAGTGTCAGAAAGTAGATTTTTTTCTTGGTTTGCCTGAGTCTAGCTGTGTAGGATAATTTACCTTTCACAGACAAGAGGCCTGGATTCATTCAGGACCGGACCCAGGGATGAGCAAGGCTGCCGAGGCGGCGGTGCTATTGGAATAGAGGAATCCAGGGAACTTGTTTTCCGATGCAGTGTCTCCTGTGCCAGCCCAGAGACCTCACTGTCGGTGGGACAGGATCCAGCTTTGCTGTGACCACCTGTTGATGGAAGCTCTGGCCCGACCGCACCTTGCAGGGCTAACTCTGCAGCTGCCTGCTCAGCCTCCAGTGTTGGTGATGCTGGAGGTGACAATCGGGGCTTGCGTTTAGTGGATGCTCCAGAAAGCAGTTTCAGCAAACCTTTTTTTTCTTTCTGTAAACCAAAAGCAGTGCCTCATTTTAGAACAAAAGTCTCCTGTGAAGAGCTGAACACTGTCTTCTGATAGATGGCATCATGATCAGAGAGGACTTGGTAAATTATGAGGAGATATTTGAGATTGTACAAATTACAAAAGATAATTATGAAAATTATAAAAGAGAAAGATAATTATTAGAATTCTAAAGAGAAAAACAGTAAGTAATTTAGACCATAAACCGGCTAAGTCCTTTCACTTAGTTAAGTTAAGGCTTACCTTAAAAGCCAATGGCACTGGCCCAAAAGGTTGTCTAGAAAAAGGAGTGAGGAGTTAAGATTCCCACAATGGGAATCTAAGTAGTAAAACATTTCCTTAACGTGGAAGTTTCTAGGAAGGCATAAAGAGTCATTTCAAACCAAGGAGGGAGAAAAGTCTGCCCTGGAGGCTGCTGTTTAGATAAGTGTCTTTTATTTATCCTCTCTCAGTAAAGGGAAGACCTTCATGATTTAACAGAAATTTGCCGCAAGGGGAATGTATTGTGTTTTGCTGCTCTGCTAGAGGGGAGAATTGTAAACATTCTTTTTGCTTGTCCAGACAGGAATCCCTGAAGACTATTACTTACCCTGAAGAGAATTATTTAAGTAGCTTTTGTATTTCTTGTCTGTTTTTTAAAGGGGTGTGGCAGTGATCTTCTTACCAACCCTTTGACTGAGTGAATTTAGTGCTTATGAGAGGTGCCAGATTGTAAGCCCTGGAGACAAAAATAAGCTATTAACCACAGAAAGAGAAAAGCATGAGCAATGTGAGATTTTTAGTATAGCTTGGGATGCAGTGGAATTGGTGAACTGTGAATGAAAAATCCTAGGTCCTTCTTCCAAGTCTCCAATAACTTAAAGCTAGTTCAGCAGAGAACTGCTGTCTAGCAAGTGGGAAAGAAAAAGAGAAGCTCAAAAAAACTAACAGTCCAAATATGTTAGCATCTTTAACCTTAAACTATAAGTTTTCTAAAAGCCCTGCCTAAGGGCACCTCAGTCTGATTTCAGTGGCTATGGCTAAAGCAATTTTAAAACAAAGTTCTAAGTACCTCCATTCAACAATAATCAACAAAAGTAATTAAAAAGTGGGTGAGATTAGTGTACAGCCTATGATTAAAACTTTCATAAACTTCATTAAGGAGTGCATGAGGCTGAAGAGTAGGAAGGTAAAGTCTAAAACATTTGAGATGTAAAGAAAGTTGTCAAAAGGAGGAAAAAAAATTATAACTACACCCCAACTATAAAACAAAACCAGTTAGAAAGTTGGAGGAATGTTTCTGCCTACAATATATATAACATAATCACATGGCTTGTTGGACAGTGACAATGAGTTTAGACACAGAGGAAAACACTTCAAATAGAAGGAAGGAAAGCAGAATCACTAGAGACTCTACTGGTCGACAGTTAGAAAAGACAGTTCCGTGCGTTTTTATTTTTGTCCAATAAACACTGCTGGTAATATGTTTTTCATAATCTCTCAGTGTGTCTGCTTAAAAGGAAGGCAACCTAAAAGAAAACTGATTTTCACTAAATATTAGGTTTATTTTACTAGACTGAACTTTTTATGTTCCCACAAGTTCATGGGGGTTTTTTCTTTTTTTTTTTTTTTTTTTTTTTTCCATTACAGGCTTTTTAGTTTACAGATACTTACTGATAACATTTGCTAATCACACAACTTTCTAAAGTATTCAGGAAACTGACTGCAGGTAAAGAAAACCAAAATACTTAAAATTCCAAAAATTCCAACAGTCAATCTAATAGTTCTTCTGAACTTCATCCATTCACCTTTTGTTTTTCCTGCTTAAGGCATGAACCTGCTACCCTGTACTAGCCCTTCTCCAAGGTCTGCTCTGTATTTTACCCATCCTAAATTACTCTTGTATGGCCCAGAATAAATTTGCCCATAGCTGTAGTCACAAAACAGCTGCCTGAGTTTCAGGCTCAGTCTTAAAAACCTTACAATGCTGCTACTCAGCAAATGTAGGAAAAAAATATGGATCTCTTAAAAGTCTGCATGATGAAAATGGGAGAATTCAAGGGAATGATTTTATTCTTTACCCACCTTGCCATCCTTGTCTGCTTTACTGGCAGCAGCATTTCCACCAGCTGCTAAAGCACTCTCTGGAGATGCAGGAGCTCCAGGGTGAGTGTTTACAGTTCTTCCACTAACATCTCCCTCCAAAGATGAAGCAGCAATGTTGGGAGAATTCAAAGAAGCTGCTGCACATGCCAGTGGGATGGTTGAGCGGTTCACATTCACAGCCGTGACATAAGCAGCAGTATTTGGAAGCTGGGGCTGGAGCTGCTGGGAGGCAACAGAGTGGTGGGGAATGATCACAGCTGCAGGAATAAGGCATGTTGGACTCTGTGCTTGTATGGGTGTGACTGCTGCCGTAGGTCTTTCTTGACTGTGTGCAGCAACTAGAACAAAAGCATAAAATGTGAAAACATGAAATCTCCTACAAGACACACAAAGTGAGGTAGGTACAGTCACTGTGTTATAGCGGATCAGGCATAAGAAGCTTCCTTCCTACCTTTGTAACTTCCATTTATATTACTGTAAGGACATCTTACACAGCATCAAATTTATCTCACAAGAATAAAGTAGCAGCATATGCTACCATACTTGCATCAGTATGCAACAGAAGAATAACAGCACTGCAACTATTGTGGAGAAATTCAAGCTGCTAAGCAAAATGCTTCACATACAGACAGAGATGCAAAGTGAAGATTACATTTTAGTTCATAAGAGCTAGCTAAATACTGCCTGGGACTTGTTTGTTCCTTTTAATATGCTGTGTAGTTGTCAGGGCACATAAAACAAAGTTGGAAGAAACACTCCTTATAGAAGCTGCTAAAAATATAATTGGAATGTTTTCCCTAAACTATTCACAAAATCCACAACAGATTTAGTGGGTCTTTCAAACAATAAGTACAGTGGCAATTACTGCTATGAGTGGTTTCTCTGAAAATGTAACCTATTGTCTCTTGGGATGTTTAAATATGGAACGGGATTTAGTCATACCCCTGTGAAATAAAAGGAACATCTACACTGGAAGCTGGAGAATAGCACAGGGCTGAATACACTAACCTGGGCTCCAGCCTAGCTGCAAAGCATAGAGCTCTGCATAAACTAATTTACCCTTTCCAAGAAGCAAAATTGCTATGATAGTTATATGGTCAACCATACATGCTTTTGGATCATTTCAACAGCTTGGGTATCTCTGTACCACTGGGTGGTATGAAGTGCAGACATCTTAACTGAATAATGAGGCAAAATGCAGCATTCCAGTGCTGCCCAGCCTCTTTCCTTCAAATACTCTGAAACTTAGTATGTAAGGAGGGGTCATCCCTCTAGCTTTGTGCATGTAGGTCTCAAACATATCAACTCACTCTGATTTTTCAGATACTAATTAGAGTTTGGGGCTTGTTATAAGTGATATCCTGGAATCAAGCCTCCAGCACTTGCTCTCTTTATCCTGCTCTCTACAAATTCCCCTGGTAATTTGGTTAGATTGCATCAACAGTGTATTAGAGAAGACTGACAAAGTTCACAAATTTGACATAACAATCCAACAGTATTATAACCAATTACAATCTCTATGATAAGAAACACAAATTTTTTCTTAAAAAAAAGCACCACTGAATGCTATGTCTATTTTTTGATACATAACCTCTTCCCCTGTAGCAGACCCTTCCTATGTCTGAGTACCATGAACATTTCAAAAAGGAAGATAGGGAGAGTGCAGCAAGATTTTTTGTAACAAACAATTTTTAACGCTGCCTTCTGTTTATGAGACAAAGTCAGTTTTCTTACAAGCAGCTGCTATTCTTCGAGATATGACTATACTTACATGCAATCAGTGGAGTACAAACATGGAATAGCTTTCTGGTTTTGTTTTCTTATCCCTGATGGAATCCATAGGAAAAATGCTTCAAGTCACCCTGCTTTCTGGTTTTGTTTTCTTATCCCTGATGGAATCCATAGGAAAAATGCTTCAAGTCACCCTATTTTCACATAGTTCATCCTTTAATGAAATAGGCAGAATATACATTTTCTTCTCAGTTCCTTTCCATCAAAGAATGCATACCCCCTCAGCGAGGGTGATGTCAAGCAATGTCTCACCAAGATCATTTGAATAAGGGTCCTCGAAGTCCTGAGCTAAACTGAAACTGAAGAACAGCCCTGCAAAATGCAGCATCGATCTGTGAAGCCTCATCAAGAGAGTAAGACTCAGCAAAGGTGCTAGGGAAAGCTCAGGATGATCACATTTCAGATGCTGACTACAAAGTTCTCTGTACCATTTGAACATAAGCCATTATTGCTTTAGTTCTCAGGCCTTTAGATGGGACAGATCTGTACTTGTGACCGAACTGTACACCTTTACACCACAATCCAATGCTAAGTTCTCTGTGAAGAGAGTGCAGCCCCTTTGATTTTTCCATTTTGGACCTGAAAAGTTGGTGGGAAGTATGTTGTCATGTCTTCCAGCTGAATGAAACTGTAAGAGCTTATTCATCTTGACAGCGGTGCAGAGATGCGGGGACAGAAAGGCCTTTGGAGCCCACATGAGCCTTCTCCTTTGTGCTGTCACTTGCAAACTTCTAGGCAGCTCAAAAGAATGATTTAGAGTAGAAACCACCTATGTCTGAGAGGCAGGAAAGTACAGATGCTTTGCTTAGTTTCTCTTACCAGCTGCCAATAGCACCTGGTTATTTTTATTTAAAGGTAGAGAATAAAGTTGTTACAGAGGACTATCACATCTGTTCCAGCGTAAAATCAGACGGCAGGAATATGGGGCCAATTAAGAAAATAAAATATCTAAAGACATATGTACGTATCCTACCTCCAAAAGCAAACCTGGTGCTGACATCTGAACATGCACAGGGTGTTTTAGGAGATGCATGACTCCAAAGAGGGAGTGCGCTAATTCATGGATCTTGAGATCATAAGAAACAGTCATCCTTAAGGGGATAACAGAGAATACCATTTGCATCTTTTGCTTTCTCTTCTACTCTGCCAGTAAGAATTTCGTGATTAAAAAAAGCCTTTGTCATGACTCTCTCAGCCAAGAGATCTTAGGCCCCAAATTCAAGGCTGAAAGAGAGAACACTGGGATAGTTTGAAATGGAGGTTTGTTTTTTTTTTTCTTTTTTTTCTTTTCTTTTGATGCTCTAGGAGCAACTGGAACAGATTAGGCTCCAGTTGTGTGGTATTTTCCTAGCCTGGCAAATCCACAGAGGAGTGCATGGATTTGGTAAACAAAAACTCCTGAAAACACCACTATCAATCTTTTTGGATCTGGGTTTAAATAACAAGGAGGCATGTTTCACTATGATGTGGCCTGCCCCAGACAGTAAAGGCAGAGTTATACTTGTCAGAAATATAGAATTTTATGACATAGATTGTATGGATCTTGAAGCCAGTATAGCCTTAGTGTTTCAGAGTCAAAGCTGAAAGAAGTTGCAGTCAAGGTTAGAGAACAAACTGGAATGCCTAAGGACCAACCCTGAGTCAGAGACCTGAAAAAGAAGAAGGAATGAATGCTAAAGGTCTTCAAAGATATTAGGAAATAATTTAAAAGTGAATGCTAAATCAGAGCAATCTGTAGCTGTTATGCAGTTAACAAGAAAAAATAAGCTATGACTCAGATGTTCTTATCACTTTTATTACTATAAGAATTGCATATAAGGGGGGATGCTCAAAGAATGTCCCCATCCCAGATACTGCTGGAATAAAAAAAATTCCACCTGAAGTACTTGCATATAAATTCCTAACAGTAGGAGTATGTACATACACACAGTTGCTTAGAGGAGAATAATAAAAGATTCAACTATCCAGAGAGATATATTGTCATTCCAGAAAGCATTCAACTCTAAAAAACCAACATAAAAAATACCTTAAAAAAACCGCAACACATATTTACACACACCTTGACTCCAGCCACTTGCCCAGACAGACCCTACAGTTTGTCTACCACACATAAAAAAGCTTTATTTTATTTTATTTTTTTTTTTTACCTGTTCTAACTGCATTGCGAGCCTGGTTGACTGTCATTTGTCCTGTCACGTGCATAAGGACCTTGGTTTGCGGACTAGTTTGGATATGTGCTGCAGAAACCACAGCTGTGGGTACTGTGCTGGAGTTCACTGCCACACCATTCCCCTGGAGCTTCTGAGATGTTCCACTAGCAGTGGAAGGGCTGACCATAGTTACCACTCGTCCAGTTTGGCCAGCGGTAGACATGGGGACTTTTGTTTGTGATGCACTTGTCACTGTCCTGCCAAAATTAAAAGCAAAACACTAAAACACAACTGAAAAAAGAGCTAGTTACTAAAACCTGCAGGTCTTTTATTATCCAATTTTAGCATTAAATACAAGAACAGAATCAGTTTGGACTTGAAACTAGATAAACTATTTAGACACTTGTATAAAAATATACCTTGTAACTGGAGCCACATAATTTCCAGGAAAAACACCAATCTTGCTTGTATGCATGGAAGTTCCTTTGAACCAGCCATCTTGACAGCGTTCAAACACTAAGAACATTTCTCCCTTCCGCAGTTCCAGTTCATCTTCTTTTCGAGGAGTGTAAGGGTATATAGCAATATACCTAAAAGACAGGAAAGTAGATGCAATTGATAAACCTAAAACAATTGAAAACATCACTTGTGTTTTCTGGCAGAGAGAGTTCAGTCAGAGATGAGAAGGCATGGCAGAAAGGGTTATGCATTGGTTGATCCATCGTACTGTTACAATATTAAAACAAGTTATGGCAATATTAAGGGAAACAATGACCTTTAAGAATATCCTCCTAACTGCACCTTAATGTAATGTACAATACTCCTAAAAATACTGTCCACTTTCTTAATTTAGTGAACTTAATTAAATAGGTGTTTATCAACTACAGATCCCAGCATATCCCACCTTTCTCTCCCTACACCTGCTTCTAGTATCACTTACACTTTGTAACATGCCAACTTCTTTTTTTTTTTTTTGGAAGGATGGGGAGCATGGAGAAGTTCTGTTAGTTGAGAGTGAAAGATCAGTATCAGAACTACTTTTCAAATTGCAAAATTGGAATCTCCCTGTGCGACTGCAGTGCCAAAAAAAAGGTATGTTACTAGAACTTGAAGGCTATGGGTAAGGTAGGTAGCAGTTATTCACTTGTAAAGTTTATTTCCCCTTTTTCCTTCTAAGCGACATTAATGTATAATACAGTGCATCTGAAATGATAGTGAGAGTTCAGAAACATTTTGCATTTTTCTTTTTAAAAACACAGTCTTAGAAAAAAAAAAAAGTAAAAATAAAACTGAAGCTCCTGCAGTTGCATGCTGGAATATTCCTAGGGAAGTCTTCAAATAAGATTGCACAGTCTCCTATTATCACATTAAAAAGCGATAGTGTTTTAACCACCACAGTGTTCTATTTTCTGCCACAGTTTGAATGTAAGAAAACTGTTTTAACAGTTTATATAAAAATGTTTATATAATTATGGACCCAGACCTATGGGAAATAGCATTCTAATAAATCACTTTTTCTCAAAAAGAATATAATTTTCACAAGAGGTAGCCAATTAGGGTAGATGGGTAGAATATCTCCTTTTTTGAAAAAGGATCCACAATTACCTGCAATGCTAGTCTTTCCCACTCCCCTTGTAACCCCAAGGGTAAAAAAGCAGCTTTACAAAACATTCTTTCGCCAAAATTGTCTCTTGTGCATAGTAAGGATAGCATTATCTGTATGCTTCTCCTTTTTGCTTTCTATTTTTTTCCTTGCTGTCCACCCAGGAAACTTTGCATTACCTGCAAAAATGCTTTAAAAGCAATATAGGTACCTGGTAAGACAAGTCCAAAATATGCTTTAAAGGCAACATACGACACACTGGCAACAAAAGGCTTCACTGGCATGTGATTTAGGGGTGATCTACAAAGCCACATACTCTATGGGAAAGCAACTGATGTGCTTTAATTGGTGTTCATTAACTTCCCTTTTAGTTAAATCATTCCAAATTTCATTAGTATCCTCATATAGAGCAACCCTTTGAAGATGGAGGATGGAAATAAACGAGATGGGAACTTGATTAACTGCACTAAGCACAATAATCCATAAGAAGCAGTGTTAAAATGCTTGACACCAAAGAAACAGCCCAAATCCAGATGCACCTGCTATACAAGAAGGGTGCTCTTTTGGAGTGGGAGGAAACTGGGTGGGAAGATAAAAATAAAGACACAGAACAAAAGCGGTCCTTGCATTATTCAAATATGTCCTGTTAGATGGTTCAGCCACTCCTGATTTTTATTTTTTCTTTTATCGTTCTTATTCTCCAGGCTGCACACAAAGAAGTTTCCAAGAACAAAGATGTCGTCAGCAGCACGTTAATATACAAAATATTTTCACCCAGAAGGATGACACGCATTTGCTTGCGTTACAAGTACGAAGACATAATGCTAACTAGCAGCTTTCTGCCTTCATTCCAAATTGCTATCCACTAATTAAGTGAACTGTAGAATCTTCAGTCAAATTTCAATTGCAACTTACACAAGCAGTCTGACAATGACATGCTAATATAACAGTCTAAATGAAATACAGCACTTTCTGTGTTTTGGCATAGGTTATTCCATACGAGAATAGACTTTTCATACCTTACGTAACAGAAAACATTGCATAAATTCACTCCAGTATTTGCCACTTGCGAGTTACACAGTCTTCATCACTAACTCAAGGATTCATTCATTTTCTGCATGATAAATACGTCATATTTTTGATGTGAGTCCTTTCTATACACAGCAACAGCTGATTATATTTATCTCAGACATAAATAATCCTCAGTATGAAGGCTATTTGGGGATGTCACCTTTATGTATGTTTTGGTGCTTTTGTTCTCAGTTGTGTGCTTGACTTTCTGGGAATTCTAGCAGAACATAGCCAACTGGCATGATATAAGTATATGTGAAATTATTGATCTTGTTCCATATTTCTGACTGGTGAAGTTTCAATTTTACTTACACACTTGGACGAGTTTGTGGTCGTAAATGTGCCATTTGGTCAGTTGATCCTGATGTAGGCCTTTGTATTACACCTGCAGACTGAGGTCCAGAAGAGGCCGATGCAATGATTGCAGCAGACAAGAGAGGTGGTGGCGGAAGTGGGGGATTCATATTCTGATTTTATGAGAACAAAAAAAAATAGCAACAGATGATCAATAGTGTTTGATTAATTGAATCAGCTGCAAAAAAAAAGTATGATATTCTAAGGAAATGGGAAAAAAACAGCTGAGTTCAGTATTCCTTTACCTACTGGTACGATATAACTGGAGAGTTAGGTTTGTCTGTATTTCTCTTTTTCCAGTTTAAAATCTTGAAGTCTTGGCAGCTAATTAAGCAAATGACAAGCAGTTTCTCAGCACAGGAAAAATGGAAAGCATTATTTGTAATTATAACATCTTTAGGATAGGACTCCACAAAAATTCAGAAGCCTTCCAGGAGGTAGATTTTGCATCCTACTGCTGACTGTACTTCAAAACATGATTGTTTTTGTAACCTGAAGCTGAGACCTAATATACAACTCAGCAGCAGTGCACCCAAACCTACCCCTTCTGGGGAAATTTTCTTTTGATGTATGGGTTACAAAAATGAGCACAATATGAGACCGTAGTCACTGAGCTATTGTTACCACTTTCTCTTATGCTTCTAGTTTAAAGAGTTAGGTTTTGAAATTCAGTATTATCAGATTGGTAATCTTTAACAAACACCCCAGTAAAAAGGCACGGTTCCTTTACAGGGAGATCGTAGTGGGGGTCCTGCCTACAGGCTTCTATGCCTTTTGAGAATCAATGGAGCAATTGTTACCTTCTGCGCTGTAAAACCTCAGACAATTCTTTAGGACCTTGTGTACTGACACTCCTGGGAAAAGTCTCTCACAAAAGGAGAACTTTTCCTTCCCCGCTTCCAAAAGTAATTATTTGTGTTACAACGCACACAAAAAGATTAATAAAAAACCTCCAACATTTGAAAATGTAAAAATTAATTTCAAACATGATCTTCAACTTAACGCAATCCTTTAATACTGAAACAAAACTCTAAACCACCCCATTTCAGGTTTAAAACCCACATAACAAAAACATAAATTAACAAAATGTCCTGAAGTACTGCCTGGCTGTTCCAGTACATCAGCATATGAACGCACAGCATTACATTATCAGTTTGGAAAATATATAATTGAAAGTCATTTTAATTCCCCTCAAACAGCCTACTTCTAAAGGTTGGGTTTTTTGTTTTTCTAAACAAAAACCTATAAGGAAAATAAGTTTTACTTCTACACTGTGTGATTACTACCTTGCTGCATTTGGTGAAAGTGTTAATAAAAAGACAGCTCTCTGAACTAGTCTTAAAGTCAAGACACAGTGAAGAACTGCATGATTAAAAGCTTTCAAGTCTAGAGAAAACTGATTAACTCTTATAATTTTTCAGTCAAAATTCTCATGCTTAGTTATGATATAAATTGCATGGTATATTGTGAAATATTCCTGGTTTATTTAAAGCTTTTTTCCTGATCGTACATTAAGAATTTCTTAAGACCAAATAGGTGTCCTGTATCCAACACAAAGCAGACATGACCTGCTTGAGAAACATCATTGTGTGCTTTGATACTAATAGTTGAGTTATTTACAAGAATGGCAATCGCATTTGCTTCACATTCTAGATCCCCATCCATCCAACAATCTTTTAAAATAAGTTGATAATTCATACTGAAATACCAACATTTCTCCTTCAGTTGCTTTACAGCAGAAGTTATCTCCCCCCCTTCCAGTCAGCTTCAACAAATGTCTTAGCTGAATCCAAGCTGAATGTGAGCATCTAACTTTTAGGCAACCCGTCTATAGAATATAAATTCAAATCTTTTTTTAGGCATCTAGATTCCTTTATACATGGTAGAACCTGTAAATCCACATGAGGAGATGACTAGCTGGAAATCTTAAAATTAAACCTATTCATACACAACATCAAGGTTGTCACGATTGCACACTTCCTGCATCTCTAAAGATATAAATGCTGGGCGTTGTATTTTTTTCTTTTGAACATACAATATACATTTAATTTTTAGCTGCAATAAAGGCACCTTCCCAGCTCTATTTTATTCTTCTTTATTCAGGTTCTGCTCCCCTCCCGTGTCTATTACTATGGTAATGAAACCTGCAGTAGAGCCACAGCCCAATTAAACTCCTAAAGACTTGGCAAGTACTTAGAAATCTAAATAGACTACCTGATAGTCTTTAGAGGACTAATGCTCCTCAGCTTGCACTGCTGCAACTTGATAAAATAGATCCAAATGCTCTAGCCAAGTTTTCAAGAAGTCTTCTGGCATGTAACCATTTTTCTAGCTCTTGAGAAACATACCTACCTCCAGAGCACAAGCTAGTTTTGATGGTTCCCATATTCAACATTCTGTGAAAGAATATATGCAAACCTCATGTGATTTAATAAAATATGCTTCTCAAATTAATTAAGAGTATTTTTATTTTAGCTAGTTGAGGGGGAAAAATTGAAAGTTTCTGCAACTACTTTTCAGACAAGTGTACTTTCAAGCATATAAAACAGCAAATAAGTGATAATTTATTTTTTTTTAATTGGAAGATGAAACATTACATAATTTGATACTTAATTTATGTAAAAACTTCAAATAGTACCTATACTCATGCCCTAGAAACACATATGTATTACTAAGTTTAAGTATCATTAGGCTGCATTCCTGTATCAGTCAACGGAAGATCAATAATCAGTTTATCCAAAGAATAACAAAAGGCACAGCAGCGAAAAAAATCCCATTTGTTAACTGCCTTCACTCCCACAGGGTCTAGGACAAAATATATGACTTGCAAAACCCCCTGAAGGCTAACAAATTAAGGGTCATATTTAACAAAATTCCTGAACTATAAATATATGTTATCAAAAACAGGCCTCTCATACAAAACCTCATTTCTTTCATCTGCTTCCTCTTCCCAATAAAAGTTGAATTTTTGTTGGTTAAAACTCAGACAGTTCTCATTTAAACCTCCTCCTGACTTACTTATGCTATTGAATCAGCTGCAACTACATGAAAGAGAGCTAAATGTCATCAGTATACTATAGCCCTCACAGCTTGTGCCTCATTAATAATAATTCAGACTACCTTATATACTTTAACATAGGGGAGCAATTTTTTTGTGTGTGTGGGCAAGAGAACAGGACCAGAAAAAACAGGGATTTTTAAATTTTTGAAACCTTCAGCACGTAAGTGAATGTAAACCACCCAAATATAGACCACCTATCTCTGCTAGTTAAGTGCACATACCAAGACACCATTTCAAAGTCAACATATTCAATCTGCAGAAGTAGCAATATGGATATCTAGGTCAATTGCTGTCCAAAATACTTTTAACTTCTCAAGAGACTGTAAAGACAGAATGAAAGGAAAGTAAGTTATCTGTCATTGCTACATTCCCTTTTTCTTCTGCTGCTTTTGAATGTAACTCTAACTTTGCTGTGGTGTCTTTTGTCTCTGTTTTTCCCATATCATGGTTCAAATCACATACTTCCCTTAAGAGTTTTTTCAGCAAAATCTATGGCAACTAGATCTCCTCCATTAGATAACTACCTTATAAATTACACCCAAGAATTTCCTCCCAAGTAAATGAGCCTTACATAATTGTACGTGCATACTTTCACCCAACAACTACTGAACCTGACATCTGCTATTTATATTTTATAAAGAACTTTAAATATACTAAGCACCTACAAGGTTCAAAAATGCCAGTGGCCAAGAAGAGAAGACCGATTAATGCCCCCATTAAGGGCAAAGTTGTGGTTTGAAGTCCCAGAGAACAGTGCAACTGATAATATCACAGTCAAAAGCCTCAGCTGTGAGAAGTTTGTCTCAGTTCATAGCTTCTTCAATTTCAAAGAATCGAACCTCAAAACACAAAACAAGAATTAATGCTGCCAGCTAAAGAACTAGGCTAAAGAACTGCTGCTGTAAAATAAAACTTTTAAATAAATTATCACAGCTTTTCTGAATGCAAATTAAAATTTGCTTAAGTGATACAAGCAGCAGATAGCATATATGGTTACTCAACAAAAGCACTCTCATTCCTAAGTCTTATTTGTATCAATTTTGGCTGCAAATTTGGAAATTACTTACTTCATACAACATTTGGTGCCAAATAGCATCTACAAAAGATTATTATGGACAAAATAAAATTAATGCAATTGGCATTTTTTTGAACCACCATAATATATCCCAAAATAACAATGTAACAAACTAAAATGTGATCCTATACATGTACACAGATAAAAGACTCACAGGCTCCTTTGGGCTAGGAATTAATTTCAACTGTCTTAGAGAAACTTGCTACCCAACAAGACAGCTCAAAATATCTCCTCTCAACAACAAAAAATCCATCTTTCTTACAGAAGATAAGACACTAGCTTTTCTTTGCTTCTAGATTCAGGACAGATAAACGTAGCAAAGATGCATAAATTCAGGATTACTGTAAATGACTATGTCCTTCTCTTCTTCACTGATGGGGAATCATGCTCATCATCTCTGATATCTTCCTTCTCCCTTAATCTGAGTTTGGCATGAAGTAAAACAAGTTGTATAAATGGCTTGCTCTCAAAGAACAATCAATTACTTTAAATAGTATTATAAACACCAAAACGACTGACAGGAAGAAGATCCAATTAAACCATCTTCATGCTAAAGAGAAACTCTCCCTGTTCAATCCAACTCCCTTGTCATTTGCTTAGTATTCAGAAATGAAGAAAAAGCTAAAGGGAGAAGCTTAGAGAAATGCAGGACTTTATACTTACAAAAGCGAAAAATACAAAAGCAAAAGACTCAAGCCAGCCACTTCTGATGTATTAAATAATACGATCACAATTGTTCCATAGCTTAAAATTAATGCTCAGAATGTCAGGGAGGGTTTTTCCAGAAGGGAAAGATCTAGAGAAACAAGAACACCACTTTGTCTCTTGACCTGTCAGAACTGTTTTGCACATTTCTAAAATTAAGACAAGAGTTTATGAAGCAAGAGGAAGAGTGGACGTAAAAGACACACTTCACAGTCTGTGACTATAAACTGCATCATCATCTAATATCATCTATAATAAAAGAGCACAGGAACGACCTGACTGTAGCCTGAGCTGCCAGCTTGTATTTTAGTCATGCTGAAAACAAGTCAAGAAGAAACAGAACATTATGTACAGAAGGTTATTGACTTTTAAAGAGGGTGGCAGAGAATAATTCAGATTCTCAATGGGAATTATATGCCTAATTGGAAACATAACCAGGAACATGGTTATCACAAAGAGAAAGTAGCACTCCAGGATACAGGACGATCATGTGGCAAGAGTTTCACTCCATGCTGCACTTAGCACTGTAATTTAATTCCTGTGGGTACCAATGGTGAGATTGCTTTTGAACAAGCTTATGCAGCTAAAGCACCCGAGGTGGTTTAATGACTGCACCAGCACCAAAATAAAGTATTTTTCCATGTTGGCATCAAAGAAAGAACTACTGATTCTTAATAACTAACAGAAGTGTTTGTTACTGAGAGGAAAAAAAAAAAAAAGGAACTTCTGACAGGCCTTTTGAATTATGCTTTGAATCCTGCCTACCCCATCCTCTCCAAAACATATCTCAGCCACAAATCAAATCAGTCACTCAATGTTTGCAGCATATATGTTAGCTAGGCTTGTATTCTGACCAATAGCACAAATGATACAAAAAGTGGTTTTGCTTGCTCAGTTCTCACAGGTATTTTCTGAAGGACAGGATGAAAGAAGTATAAAAGATGACATGGATTAGTATATAAGCAGCTAATTGTTTCTAGTATTAGATGTATACCTCATATGCAAAAAAAGGACCTGGGGATCCTTCCTGGTGGACACCAAGTTGAACATGAGCCAACAATGTGCCCTACTGGCAAAGAAGGGTAATGGTATCCTGGGCTCCATTAGGAGGAGTCTTGCTAGCAGGTCAAGCGATATGATAGTTCCCTTCTCTTCAGCACTGATGAGGCCAAACCTGGAGTACTGTGTCCAGTTCTGGCTCCAGTATGTCCCCAGAGATACATGGGCATACTGGAGGGTCCAGCAAAGGGTCACTAAGATAATTAAGGGACTGGAGCATCACTCCTATGAGGAAAGGCTTAGAGTGCTGGGACTGTTCAGCCTAGAGAAGGTTCAGGGGGATCTCATCAACATATATAAGTACCTGAAGGGAAGGTACAAAGATGACGGAGCCATGCTCTTTTCAGTGGTGTCCAGTGAAACACAAACTGAAACACAGGACATTCAGTCTGAATATCAGGAAACAGTTTTTCACCGTGAGGGTGACTCAACACTGGCACAGGTTGCCCAGAGAGGTTGTAGAGTCTCCATCCTTGGAGATATTAAAAAGCTGTCTGGACACCGTCCTGGGCAACTGGCTCTAGGTGGACCTGCTCGAGCAGGCGAGGTAGACTGGATGACCTCCAAAGGTCCCTTCCAACCTCAACCGCTCTGTGACGTTAAAATATGATTCTAAATATAAGGAGATTATTAATTGGTTCCAGATGAGCATACATTTAACAGTAGGATTGCACAGATGATGCACAGACTGAATGAGTTGTTAACAATAAAAGGACACAGCACTGCTACAGCACAACCTGCATTACTTAGTAAGGCAGGGCAAAAGCACGCCATCTGTATAATTGTCAATAATAAGGTCATCTGTCTGAAGAACAAAGAATGCGAAATACATTTACTTGGATGAGAGCAACTACTACATCACTAATGACAATGAAAATTTGTGGGATCATGGTGGATATTTAGCTGAACACAAACTTTGTGCTACACTCAGGCTGAATGAATGGATGCAAATTCTCAAAGATATAAACATCAGACTAACAGGATAAAAGTAAAATGGTCATACAATCAATAGTTTCATCAGTGAAAAAGACCACGCAGTACTGTACCCAGTTCTGGAACGTGCTTACAATGTGCTTATCATGCCAGAAGGAACTACTGCAGATAATTCAGAAAATAACAGCATCATAATTTTAAGGACTGAAAAACATAACTTAGAGTCCCAAAGAAATCTATCAAAATGCAACCTCTCAGCTGCAACCAAGCCACACCTAAGCATTTACTTAAAAAAGTTGATAATAGAAGACAGACAATTCTGCCTTCGGTTTTGCAGACAAATGTGTAAAATGATCCAAGTGCTGAAAGTTGGAAAAAAAACAAAACCCAGACACATTTAGCAGCAAGGCTATTCATCATGTTTTACTTGCTTTAAAGACTGCAAGGATAATTAGACACCTAAACAAGATCAAGCCTCGGGTTTTTTTGTTTGGGTTGTTTGTTTTTGGGTTTTTTGGGGGTTTTTGTTTGTTTTAAACTAAGTGGAGATTTATTATTTGACTGTGCCCCCCCCGCCCCAAGGTTAGGGGCGCAATTTTTGGACTCAGAACAAGAATTAAATTTTGAGAATTCCTATGATCAGAATAAAGGCTCATTAAGTTCCCTTGAAGATCTCTGAAAAACTGGTATCCATAATCTTTACTGCAGTTAAGGTCAGGCTCTGATAAGTGAGGTATGATATAGGGCATTCCAGAGCTTCTCTACCACAAGCATAGCAAAATAAAGAGTTTCAGTTGGTTTTGGAATGAAATCCTACACTTTTTGAAGACAAATGTAATTTTCTTTGTCCAAAGGAAACAACATGGCAATGTATTCCTTCCTTTAAAAGATGGCCATTTGCAACAGTTTTTCATATCTATCTCCAAGATCTCATATGTTCTTCATCTGCCACAGGTGTACACACAACTAAAATCATCTTATCCAATTAGGAGAAAGCAGAGTTTTGAAACTTATTTCAGAGAATCTTGATAATATTGAGTTAAGTAAGGCAGAAATATCTGGCAGCTGTGGTCTCAAGGTGATGTTTTTTGTAAGATCTTGCTTGTTTCCCCTAACCTCCCTCCCAGCATAATCTCTTTCTACTTATGCTGAAAAGAACCACTGTTCTGGAAGGAAGTTGCTTCTTGTGTTTACTACAGAGAAATGACAGAGGAAAGCTGGAGAAATGGATACACACGACAGGATGCAAACATTACTGTATCAGTAATGCTTTTGCTATAGTTCAATTTATACCATCATCTATCCCATAGATAATCATCATAAAATCATCATTTCAAATCAGTGTATCAGAACTCGAGAAAAAAAAAAAAAAAAGGACTGTACAGACCAAAGATAAATGGGAAGGCTGAGTTTTTTTAAATGGTACTTACACCAAGAGCAGCTTGGTAGGTAACTTCTGATGGGAAGGTAAATGAAGGCCCTGTTGTGACTGGGCTGCTAGGAGGTGGAGTCACAATTAACCCTGTAGTACCGATATGAACCTGTCAAAAAAAGAAAACCAAACCCCAGCAGGGTCAGTTCTGAGTAGTTTAATAACAGCTGGTTTTGACACAGCTGCAAGCTTCACGGTCAAAATCACCAGTACTCTACTATCTTTAACTTTAGACTAGAACTGATTTTTTGTTAGATACTTATACAAACAATATTGGATCACACTGCTCACTTTTTTTTTTTTCCTGACATTTCAGAAACTTTGGAGATGTATTGAACTAGCAATGTGAAACACACTTTTACCAATGTCAGTTTTCTTTTTTTTCCATAAAAAGCTGTCAGATCCCAAAGACATGCAAATAAAACATATTTACTAGCTCATGTAAAATGACACCAAGACTTCTTAGTCTCCATTAATATCTCTTCTCGCAAAGTGTAGTCTCTATGTGAAACAGGCAATTGTTCACTAACCAATGTAGCTTGTAACTAAAAGCTTTGAAGAAACAGGAGATTAAAAAATAAATAAAGCTAGATAAATATTTCTGCTTATCACAATCTGATTAATATGGTACATTTCTGGAATTCATGCAGTTTTCAAGTTGAATTTACCTTTTACTTGCAGGCAAATTATTAATATCCAATATTATATTCAATTTAGAAAAAACCCAAGAAATTAAATCACTCCAGTTTCTAGTTTCCACAGTTTAATAAAAATTTTTGTGGCACTTAAGAAATTAACAACTGTGAAAAAAATTAGCTTACAAGACCAAAAATATTTGCTAGCATTGTATAAGAAGTGTTATAAAATCTTTGCCTTAAATGCTCTCATGTTGGAAGATAAACTTCGTGAAAGCGTACATTAATATTCATTACATATAATTAATAATTTGAAGTAAGTACTCTGACAAGATCAGAAGCCTTATAGTAATTTAAAAAAAAATACACACATGATTTATATTTTATTTCATGTAAATTACCTGAGAAGGGGCACTACAGGAAAGTCCCGTCAGCTCACTTATGCGGGCTGCTGCGGTTGGGTTGCTGGAGCTGATGAGGACAGGAGGACTAATTTCCATTGAGTGGCGATTCTGAGAAGACTGTGAAGACTTGTTGGACATAGTGAGGGAGGTAAAAGAGTGCCGTTTTTTGGTGTTTTTCTTAGTATCGGTGTGCTTTTGGGTTGAATTGTTGTGGGCTGCCCCAGAGGTACCTTCTCCAGAGTCAACAGCAGAACCTGAAGGCTTGTCCAATTCTATCAGCTGTTTGGCTGCTGTGTTAAACTACAAAAGATAGTCACGCATTACTAATTTTTTATTTATAAAAATCACCTGAATATAAAAAAAAAAATCTATTTTCCTTTTATTCATAATATAATAGAATTTAAACCATGCAACTTAAAACTGTGACATACTGACCTACTCTACAAATTAGTCATTACACAGAGTGACAAGCCTTTCGCTACAAACTCAACACACCTACTGTTGGGCTGGTGTGGACTACCCATCAGAGGTAAAATTTCAATCAAGGAAAGACACTATGCTTTAGTCCAGACATGGCTTAATTCAGCAATTTCCGCTGCCTGTGTTATCTAGAAGTCAGACTAAATCACAGCGATCCCCTTTGACCTTATAATATAAAAATCTCTATTATAAAACTTCTTGAATGTTCATTTCATTTTAAGCCTTTTTTGTTTTGCTTGTATGACATAAGCCCACACCTTTGCATGTGGGCTCTTGAAGACATTCCTCCTACTATACCTTGGTAGGTATGCACATATCTTTAACACTACCAGTAGTAAAAAAAAGGCTTCCTAAATGCAGATTTAAGAACATAGTAGGATAGACTAAATATCCAGCTATACCAGTATACTGCCTGACAACACATAGCTACACAAGCATAGGACCGTAAAGGGAGAAAAGAAACATATATTGGCAATTCTGTGGAAAAACCTTCTCAGCTTCTGAATTTTCTAATGCACAGGCAGCATCTCTATACCTAGGAACCCTCAAATGGATTTTTCTTTTTTTAAGCTTATCTAATGAATTTTTGTTCACAATGAAATTTTCTATTTGTTAATTTGTTACAACAATATTATATTAAATGCAAACAAATGTTTCCTTTCCAATGAAGAAATACAGACTCCCACACATTTTCTTCTTACAACGAAATGTAAGTTATGTAGGGGAGGGGGCGCAAAACAAAATACAAAACCCCCTACATTTTTCACAAACCCTTTATTTCCAGAAGATCTTATTTATATTTTAGAGCTATTGGAAATAATAATGTCAGAACTCTCATTTATTCATGAGCTGAAGTAACACCAGTACCAGTTTTCTGAACAAGTTAACTAATGTTAGTATGTACCACTAAATATGAATACTGTTACTTGGGTAAGTGTAGCAAATTATGAAGAAGGGAAAAATCTTTTCTGAAGAACATCAGGATGAAAGAATGAAATTAATTACTGTGGAAGTACGATTTCTATTTCTTCAGCATATTATTTCTTCTATTTATTTCACCCATTTTTCCACAAGTCTTGAGATACGTACTATGCTCATGAAGAGTTTTAAAGCAGTATTTTACCCCATCAAAACTTTGCTAGACAAAACCCATGTCATTAATCATGACAGCATCAACACTGATTTAAACACAGCTCCCACAAACAACAAGAGCTTATACCCTGAACACTTTCCTATATCTGAGGACAAGTAGATATATATAAAGTGGTACAAAAGAATAAAGAATATATTTTTTTAATATAGAAAAGGTTTTCAAGTGGTATTTGAAAGATGAGATCTGGAAAGAAATTCCATGCACACACAGAAAAAATAAGACTGAAAAAGTTCAAAACTAGAACTACTGGAACAATGAGGAGTTGACATAAAAACCTACTAGGATGCAACAGCAGGAAAATTAAAATTACGAAATGCTCAAAGAGGAAGAACTACCTAGAACATACTGCAGTTGAAGAGGGGCATAATGGGGGATTTGAAAAAGGATATGATGATGAGAATGTAGAATTTTTTCCTAAATGTTGTTACTGTTGGTCCTTTAGAAGGCAGCTGAAGAGAACAGGAAGGATAGGGGAAGACAATGTCACAGTAATAAACATTCCTAAGAAAAGGGTGGACGCTAGATTTTCCTTCCTGCTAATACTGGACATGGATCATATGGACAAAATAATTTTGTACCACTTGTGTAGTACAGAAGACATAATCATACAGCCTTCTCCAATTAACTTGCAAGCCTGTTATCTAGATAATTTTGGGGTTTATTTATTAAATTTTAAAATTAGAGCGGACATACTTCTAAAAGACCAGTGAAAACAATGGTATTTTATCACAGAACTCTGTTATGAGGCTGAAGGATACAAAACAAGTAGAAAATAAGACCAAAAAAGCCTGCTCTGCTACTCATCCTGTCAGGGTCCTATCCTTCATCATGGAAGAACATGCAGGCTTTTCAAAGAGTAATCATTTTATCTCTTTTGCACATTTTATTTTTTTCAACTCAGATTGAAATTCTTCATGTTCTTCCTGAGAATGTGTGTCTTCCATATTGTCTCATACAATGGCTGCAACCACTTCTATTCTTACCTAATCTACTCCCTTATTTAGCAAATAGCCTGTTCACAAATAACACAGATCAGAGAAAGAAAAGCACTACTCATTTCTAAAACAAGAACTACCTAATCGGAAAAGTTAAGGGATCACTCAGGAATAAAAAACAAAAAACAAAACCAAAACCCACTCTGCGAAAAGCACCCTGAGGTACCTGTTACACCTAATTATGTTTGTTTACCTCCTGAAGCTATTAATGCCTGCAGAATCTGGTTATTCTATGCAGTGAACAACCTATTAGAGAAAAGTTAAGGCTTGCCCATGGGATTGATTCAAGACTGATTCAAATATAAGCAACATACTGAGCTTTCTTATGTAGAGAAGCAAGCACAGGACAGTAGCATGAACCTAAACATGGAAGTGAACCGATTACTGGGCTTTTCTTAGAAGCAACCTGAGGACAGCAATAGTTGCAGGATACTTTGCAGAGCACAGTTTCCTTCTTCCTTGAGAATAGAAATGAAGAACTTGCATGCATTCTCCAATGAAATGGCTAGCAACCATTCAAGGTCACCATGGGAATGCATCCCACTCATGCTATGAAGTGTTTCAATACAGCATTCCCTTCTGCAACAAATACCCCAGTATCTATTGCCACATTTTCTACGTCAGCCGTTTTCCTGAACAGACGTATTTGAACCGAAGCTTCTTTAACATTTACATTTATTTGGTTTTTCCACTCAACAAAAGCTTTGCTGTAACAGGTAGCCTGAAATCCAATTCCCCTTCCTATCAAAACCGAGAAAACAGAACAACTTCCCCAACGGGGGCAAGGCAGAGGGGCCTACTGAGCCGCATCTCAGTGCTGCAGTAGGGGATGAGGCTAGCACATAGGTTTCAGCCTGCTTGCAGCCATCTGGAGAAATTACCAAGTAGACTACCATGCAAGACCTATTTCAAGTCTCTTATAACTGTGCTTTACTGTACTTATTTTACAAATGAATTCAGGTGTTCTTCACTCACATATAGATAGTTGGAATTCAAATATCATCACTTTCTGAAATTAAGTGAAAACACCATCTTCTCCCTCAAACGATCTTTCTATTCACGTTCATCCAAAGTTTTTATTTATGCAATTTTACTACATCACCATACGTCAAGGAGTTATTTTTCCACGTTACCAACACTATTGTTAGCCAAATTCCAATTTCTAGACATTTCACTTTCACATATATTTGGAAACAAAGGAGTAAAGTGTAAGTAGAACTAAAGCAAACGTTGTCCTTATCTGATAATATTATTTTTGCTAAATATCATCCTGGAGGATAGGTAATAGCTTAGAAACTCAAATGCAGCTTTGCAATTAAAGTTTTGGAACAAATATGTTTTGTCCAAACCAATGGAAAAATCATTTTGCAAATCTTAAACAGATCACAATCATGAGCAAAACTGCATTTATATTAATTTTTGAAACAAATGAAATAGTTCTATATTGCAGATTTTGTTAGGGAAATTAATCAAAACTATGACGCTCAGAAGTTGTCACTGGAATGATAACATTGAGATTATCACATTCAAATATAGTGGGGATTAGACTATTATTTTCTACTCAGAATTAACAATTCTACTCAATGTGGCATAATATACAACATTTAGCTTTTGCATAAATTTTCTGTTTTAAGTTCTGGGCATGCAAAACAGTCAAAAAGTAGAGGAAAGCTTCCATAAAAGGTTTTATCTTATTCATCTTGAGTTAGTATTGTTACAAAAGTCTGATTTTTTTTTTTTTCCTAAGCAGGTTAAATCAGATCAAATCATCTACCGGTGGCAGGCAACGTTTAGCCTAGTAAGTACAACGTTACAAAGACCATGCTAGAAATCCAGCCAAAAATCCGATCTAAAATGTATAGACACAATAAAAAATAAGTATGTTTTGAAACACTCCTGTTTGGTACAGGAGGAGGTGCTAATAAAAAAACCCAACCTGACACACTAGGTACATAAAATCTTATGTTCCCGTTGATTAAAATTGTGTTAACTGATGGATGTAGTCATATAAAATGACAATGAACTTAAAATTCTACTACAGTGAATATTTTAGATCATTTGGAGGTTTTTTCCCTACATTTCTGTGAGATTGTTTATAAATAAAGCTAGAGGAGCTGGATTAATACAAAGGTGTCTCCCAGTTGTTCATGTTAACTTGGGAAAACAAAAGCTGTCATTATTTTCTACTGACATTTTGATTGAAAAGTGATTCATTTTCCCTGATTTTTCTTTTTCTGTTCTGGGCATTTATATTTTTCTAGTTGTTCTGTATGAGTGCTGAATAACCTGTAAAAATTTAAATACTTTTTAGATTTGGAGTGTGTTTACTAAGTGTTAAACCACATCAAAATGTCAAATTTGAGGTCTTTCTAAGAAATTTATACTGTAGCCAGAACTGTACTCTATGTAGAAAAATTCTAATAATATCTGTTTAGTTCTGATTAATCATTTTTTTTGGAACAGAGATAAACATAAGTGTAACAAACTTAATCATACAGTTTCTAGACTCACTGCATTTTATTGTCACTGTACAAGAACCTGGTTGACCTGCTTTTAATGCAAGCATGTTGAAATTCCATCAGTCAGGAGTCTAGTAATTTAGGTATGTTAATCAGGTCTTACTCTAGTAAAACTAAAGGGTTTGTTTGGTTTTAGCACTTCTTAGAAGACAGAATTTCATTTTTTGCAATGTTTGCATTACTGATTTTTCATTTGCAGATAGAAGTAATTATTTCATAGTGCTATGTGCCTACAGATAAAGATGTAAATGTTTTGTGAGTCAGTTAACAAACTATATTTTTAATGGAATCACTATTAAAATTCTTCTCAAAATGTTTTCAGTCTTAGCTTTTATTATTACCACAAATTTAATAAGTGAAAGTGATATAAAATAATAGAGCAGACTAGCAAACGTTGAATCATAAAATGTTCCTCCAGGTAAAAAGTTGTCCTCAAATATAATCAGTTTTTCATGGACTTCAACATATCTAAAATTTTATCCTGTGACCTCATCATACAAGAAATATCGCAAGTATCAGACTTATACTACATAATAAACATCACAGACTACACTCATTTTAAAGTTAACGACTTCAGAAAATCTCCAGTAAATGCAGCTACTAATTCACATTTTTAAAAAAAAGGGAAAAAAAGGATGTGGACTAATATACACAAGGCAAAGATATGTCTGTCATTACAACAAAAATAGGCAACGATTACAGGATTGGGAAATATAACTAATAATACCATATAAAAATACCTCAAAAAATATGAATTACTTCTCATCTTTGGTGTCTTTAATAGTGACATAGGTAAGCATGGTTTGATATACTTGTTTGTATTAACTGTCTGTGTATTTTCCAGAACAATAGTTATACAATCTCAGAAAACAGGTATTTAAAAATTCAAATTGGTAAGTTTTCTGCATATCTCACTGCTCTTCACCACAGCACGTCTTTTGGTTTAGTATATACTGAAAAAAATCACCTATCTGATCTGAAGTATCTCTTTGGGTATTATTTATCATTCTAGATTTCCCGTATCATTTTAGTGGGGATTTGCTACTGTGTACACAAGTGCTTGTGCCTGTTCCTAAAGGGTTAATTGAAGATACATTTTCTTAGTTGACGGAATTTGTCTGAAAACATCAACCTTGAAATGTATTTTGTGACTGAGTATCATTTTTGCATAATTTTTTTCAAGAGTATATCTCCATTTTGCCAACTTTTGTAGAGGTGGAAAGGGAGTTGTTAGCTAAATAGTTAGCCCAAGTGGCAGCCCTAGGAAAGGCCTTTTTCTAACTTGGCTAAGTTCAGTGATTTAGTTTTAAAAAGCACCACAAAAAGCTTTACTGGCTGAACTGAAGGGGCAGTTAATTGCAAGGAGCTAGGAATGAATAGCCAGGGGCAAGAACTTCTTAAATTGGCTTTTAAAAACTTCTTAAACTGAAGCCAGATTTGCACTAAGCAGGTTGAAACCCTTTTGGTTTTGTTGTTTTTCAGTCATGTGAAATTTTCTATCCCCAGATATACAGATCCTTACATCAACATATAAAAATGAATATACATATTTTCCCTTTTAAAAAGAATAAATTCTATGTTGGCTGAACACAGTAATCTTTTTAAAAGTTCCCATCTCATCAGGGCATTCAGAAATTGAATTAATAAAACCTGACTTGATTATTAGTACGGTTACACATTTCTTCTGTGACCTGAGGTACATATTTCTCATCCCACAGGTAATGTGAAAATACTTTTTTCTTTCATCATTCTGCCGCATTTATTTAAATAAAATCTTGTCAATGCAAGAAGCGTATCTTACCAAGTATCCATAGCATACCTATCAGAAAAAGACAAACACTGTTCCAAACCTCTATATATTTCTGTAATAAAAATTTTAATAATCATTGTTGCAGCTGTACACACTGTTCTTAATCACCTATGTCTTTCTGTATAGAAGATACAGCTTTCAACTCTTAAACCTTAAAAGGTTCAGGAAACTTTCTCAACTGCTACCTCTCACTGCATATCGTTGCATCACATATGAGAAATGCAGGAAGATACAGAAGATTTTATATAAGGGTCTGTTGGATGTAAAAGTCAATGCTTTACCTGCTTAACAACAGCCTTTATTCTTTGACTTTCTAGTTATGCTAATTTGCTTTTGGGAAGCAGATATTAGGGACAGTGCAAAGCTTACTATTCCTCTGACTTGCTGATTGCTTTCATTTTGCAGTTAAGTGTGGTTTGTGATTGACTGCATGACTCCAGTATTAACAAGAAAACACACTGACTGCCTCCAAGTACTCTCATTCCAATTCCATTCAATGAAAATAGGTATCAAACAGCTAAGTAAAAATCACTGGTTCAACTGCTGAGGTCATTAACCTTCCCAAACTAAGCACACAGATCTTAGATTATTTTAGGTCTAAGGCTATTTATATCTCAGGCGATTTTAGAATCATCACCTGTACTGATTATTTTTCTGTTTAGAAAATGAAATTCACAGTGGACACAACCCTGCTGAGGGCCCAACTTTACTCACCTCAACATACGAAATTGGAAATATTCCTATCTTGTCAGCCAGCATTCCTTCTGCCCAGTTTTCATCCACACGGCGAATTACAGTCAGAACATCATCCTGTGTGAACATGCAGTGATTATGTCTCCCAGCTCTAATTAAACTAATTTAATTTCCCTCCATAATGCACGGGTAATCAGAGAAGGCAGTACATGGACAAGAACCACCGAGTAGGCACTCTGTAACAGGAACATGCTGCTTTGGGGGTTGAAGTCGGTTCCAGCCATTCCTCTTCCTATTTTGTCAGAGTTCAGCTAACTGTCCACAGCTAATCTCAGCCATCTGACTTTGTCCTTAGTGCCAGATTTCCTGCCATGTTCTGTCCATGGTATTCATCAGCTCCCCTTTAAGTCATTGGCATTAATCAACAGAACTGCAATCTTTTTCCTTCTCAACTGACTCATTACCTAATCTTCCCTAGATGTTGCTTTTCTGCTTAAGTACTTAAGAACACTGGTAAGTGATACGATTCTTTCACATGGAGCATTTGGATTAGATATGGTTTTGAGAAGGTCACATAAAAACAGGATTTACATGGACATTAAACATTGCTCTCACTTATACTGAGATATGTAATTGTTTCATATGCAAGTTAAAATATTTAGAAACATATATGCTTACTCAAGCGAGACCAGATTTAAAAAAAAAAACCGACAAGTCTGCCAACAAGTTAATCAAAATATGCAAGCTAGTGCCAATCATCCTCAACAGTATTGCTGTTCTGTGTTGTAATAACCGTTGTCTGTCCAGATGTTAATATCCTTCTTTTTTAGAATTTTAGCCATCCTTTTCATTTTTAATAGGCAAGGGTAGAAAAGCGATTAGTTCACATTTGATCTTGCAACATTTTCGTGCAATTTGATAAACTAAAGAATCAGAAACTGAAAAAAAGGAACAGCTCTGATTCCTGTTAAAATTCTGTATCATTATATGCCTTGCAAGACAGAAAATTAATTACAATAGAAACAATATAAGAAGAAACGTCATACTTCCCAGAAGGCAAGTAGTAATATGATAGAATGACACAATTTAGTAGTACTTTGTGTCTAGTATCTAGATCCTAAAAATGTTGCTTACTGAATGCAAAGCTGAAAATAGTACCAACTTCAATAATTTACTTTTAATTCATAACATAGGTTATTTCTCATAAACTAAGAGCATTACTACTGCAATTATGAAAAACTGCGTTCTCAAAAATAAAACCTCAGAGAAATTATATGTAATTTAGGAAGAAGAGGAAGGCAAAACTAATCAACATAGGAGAAATACCTGCAGAATTACTTGCTCTTTTCATATTTGTGCAGCTCCATTAAAAAAAATGCAGGAAAGACTACAGAACAGTCTTATTATTTCTTATTCAAGTGAATGAAATCATTAAAAGAAAATAATAATCATATTCTGTTTTTACCTTTGCAAACGGTAAACAGTCTTTATCTGCTTCCTTGTCTTTTACTTCAAAGTCATAAAGTGCTTTGCACTGAGGCGGAGGTTGAGGTAAAGGTTTAATAATCTGAACAAAATTGGTAGGAAAAAAGCCATGGATGCCATTGACTTCTCCATGATACCAATTTTCATCCACCTGTCGACGCAAAATGATGATGTCCCCTTTACTGAATTTAAGATCTCCAGGTTCTTTTCCCTCGTAGTTATACAATGCTTTGGCACATGGTAACTGAGGTACACCCTAAAGAAGAAGAAAAGAAAGCACTAGAATTAGATGAGTAGTAGTACATACAATTTGTATTACATTCTTTGGAAGACTATGAATGAAAGTGTATAAAACTGCAAAGTAAAATTATACACAATAGAATTATTTTATTGCAGTGATTCTACTGATTTTAGCCAAACAGGTAGGAAGAGCTTCAGTTCTATATAGTCTTAACATCCCCCTAAATTTCATGATGATTTTCAGTAATGGTACAATGTGGATAGACACAAGACAGGCAAAAGACTGTAATACCTTAACCCTCATGTACTAATTCACTAAGTTTAAACATTAAAAAACCAAAACAAACCAAACTGGAAAGTATCCTGACCACCTGACACTGGACAGAAAAATACTGCAAGAAAATATAGCACTAGAATAACAAATTTGCTGTAAGACCTTTAAGGCATGTTTTCTGCCTTTCTTATTATTTTCCTCAACTTATTTATTTCATGGGCACAGAATGCTAAGGATGAGGACGTAAGGGAGGTGTTTTCCAGCTTTAAAAACAAGTGTCACTTCATTAAAGGTGAGATATTTCATCCCGGAACAACCCTTCTAATTTAATTATTTATTTTAAAACCCAGATAAAAAGAGTTACTGGAAAAAAATCTGTTGAAGGTGTGTATGGTTGGGTTTTCTACACTTGATTCCTCCATAATATCTGAAAACTATGGGTCATTGGTGCTGCTCTTGAATGCATGTCAGAAGGATTACAATATAATACTGTATCATCCTCCCTTATATAGACGGCAGGTATTATTTTTTAATTGCTCAGTCTGTGCCTCGACATTTTGCAAGAGTGAGCCATAAAACTCTACAACTTTAGTATTAGGGCTGCTGCCTTCAAAACTCTCTTTTCTCTCCAACTTTAGATTCCTAGAGGGGAGCTCACCCCCTTAATGATGCAAACAGCAGTAACCTGCACGAGTAAGACAGTCTTTCCATAGCAAAGACAGCATTTATAGTCAACTAGAGCACAGAATTTCACATCTTTAATGCTATCCCTTACAGAAAAGGCAAATTTTAATGAAATCCAATGCTGGCAATATTATTCGCCACATCTACCCCATGGTATGTCTCTCCTCTCAAGTATTCTATCAGTTCGGATTGTAAATTGGAGTGGACTTGCAATAATATCTCAAGAGGTACACACACAATGCAAGGAAATTCTCAGAAGGAATTACCACTTCAAGTCTGTCTCATTGGTCAGAAGACAGTGTGCTTGATAATTTATTTCACATTTAACACTTCAAATTCTGTCTTTCAATATAATCCAATTTGTTTGGACATCTTTAATTTTTGTGTATGATTTTATAAACAGATTAATGATTTAATGAATGGATAAATAATATCTTAAAGATTAGCTTATTAAATAATTTTCTTTCCACACCAAACAAAGTAAAACCATATGTATATACATAGGTACAGATGAGTATGATTTACATATGAACACAAGAAAATCACAGTTCATTCTATTGCATCTGGGATGGGTACTAAAACTATTATATTAGCAGGATCCATGCAATTGGTCACAAAACCCAGTGATCTTCAAACAGAAGCAAACAGTATTTTTCTTCATGATCACATTTAACTGCATCAGTGCAGAATGTAAACACTACTGGCATACTCTGTATAAACCTGGATAGGGAAAAAGACTAAGACGACATCAACTAGAGAATTTGTGGGCCCCAACTGATTGACGGGGAAATTCATGGCCACAATAGAAGAATTAAAAAATATTGTATGTATGTATTTTTAGTCCTGTGTGCTCTCTGCAGAGTAAACAGACAGAATGAAGGAAGGAGTCAGTGTAGATGTAGCAAGGACAAGTGCAGAGAGAGAACTGGGTGGGGACAGGGCAGGTTGGAAGCAAAAAGAAACACACCTCTACACAAGAGAGGAAACACTGCTTGCTTATCCATTTCCATCCCACTAACAAACCAACCAACCAAAAAACTTACAGCCCTTCAGTGATTACGAGCCAAAGAATTACTTGGTAGAAAAAGGGCCCCAAGCAATTATGGCTACTACAAGGCATACGCATCTCTCTTGCACTGGAGGGAATAGCTGGAGTTCTCCCAGGAATCACCCCGTTGTCCCGGGAGAAAGCTTTCTATGGCCCTGTACTGAGGAAGAACTTTAAGATTGCTGTGTGTATGAAATACAGTTGGAAAAAAAATCGTTTTAAAAACAAAGAAAACCAAAACAAACCAGGAGTGCCAGCACAGCAGATCACGTCAAAGCAATCAAATTCATCAATTAGTCATCATTTAATTGTTAGGAACTCGGTATCGCATTTATAGAGTTTATCACAAAGCCTCCCATGAACAAACCTTCTTCACTCAAACGTACAAACATCTGTTTATATTTTATAGGAAGTTCCTTTCCCAGTGTATACGTTGAGTTACTGCAAAGCTTGTTTCCCACGTTAAATAATAACGGTTCCAGTCCATAATTTCAAACAGAACAAAGTACAACAAAACACACTTAGTTCTCAGTCAGACTGCCAGGGATTAAAGAGAAACGGTTAAACGACTCCGAAGAGAAGTGAAGCAAATGCCTTTTCCTTCTGTCCCGGGGGAGGATGAAGCGAGAAGGAGCGGGTGCGATGGGGAGCGCCGCTCAGTTCTCAGGGGTCTGGTACCAAGGGCCCTAGAGCACCATCTTCACATTCCTCCTCCGAGAAACCTGGCAACCTGGGAGCCGCGGCTCACGGCCGGTGCCTTCCGGGCCACTGCGGTTAGCAGCCTTGGGCAGCTTCGGCCCCCCATCTGCTTTACCCGCTGTTCACCAGGAGAGAAGGCCATGAGGATACGCCGAGCCGGAGTTTACATTTCACTCCCTGTCTCTCACTTGGCTAAACATGAAAGGCAGGCTTTGGAAGAAAAACTTTGCAGCCTACCCTTAGGTTCACAGCTGCCATTCACCCTGCCAGCTCTTTGAGAAAGCAACAACAACCAAAAAAAACCCCCAAAAACCAAACCCCCAGACAAAAACCATTTTAGGAAATTAAAATATGAAACTCAGAAAGACTCCACACAAAATAGGTTCTTAGAATTATTTCCTCAGTCCTTATGCAAAATCCTTACGCAAAAATATTTGAACATCTCATGCTACTGCTGACATACAAACTGTTTAAAATTCATGTTTAGCTAAGGCATGGATATACATACATGTCACATGCCAGATTCCTTTAAAGAAAATAAAATTAGTAATATATGATGACATCAAAACAAACGGCTTAACAAGAATATGAAAAAATGCGTATGCATTCACATATATGAGGCTCAGGTCCCTCAGATTTCTTCTCCCAACCCAGATATTTTGTCTTAGAAACCTACAGAATTCGCTTACAATTTTCCTCTTTGGATTTATACTTTGTCTTCAGTCACCTTATTTCAAACTTTACTCTTATTTTTTTAACGGACAATATGCAACTGTATGTATTTTTCATGAGCTTAAGCCAAGACAAACTTATGCCTGCACAGAAACATGAGATCTGATTTCCTTTTAAAAAGGAGTTTCTGTGGCAGAAGCCCAAATGTAAATATGCTTACACTGGCATAAAACAGCGTTCATTGTGTAACTTACTGCACTTGGAGAACCAGCATAAGCTAAAGTAGCAAAAATAGTAAATCCCCTCCCAAGGAAATGAATGGAACAGTTACTGGGTCATCTGCATCTCTGTTTCCTTCCAAGCCTCCCCGGCTGCAGTGCTGCTGTTATCACTTTTCCAAGCAAGCAAGGCATTCCCTGTTCTTCGGCTGTGAGACTGGGATGTGGCCTGGGCTGCCCTGTGAACCAGTTGAACTTACCCCGAGTATCTATGCCATTTTCACCTGTTTGAGGTTCTCAGACACTGAGTGTCTTCAAGAGGCCAGGAAGTCTTCTTTTTACCAAAGTACTGTTTATGTTAGTAGTGGGACAGACAAAAAAGATTCCTGAAACTGTCTACATGCACAACCAAAGCACTATCAGCCTCCAAAAAAGCTGGCCTTCTCAGACACCTCAGCAGCAGTTTTTATGCCTAGCTTTCCTAAATAACTTCTGCCTTTCTTTAAAGAAAATCTAAAAACTGGAAGTTACTATCATTTTGATCCATGTTATCAGAGGATCTTTAATAATCATCAGTTATGTGTAATTTTCTTACAAGTGAAGACAGAAAAATTATTTTTCTTCATCTATCTTTTTTTTTTCTTTCCATGCAGTTCCTAAATCAAACCAAGTCACATTAATAACCAGGACAAGATGAGAAACTATTACAAAATATCTCCAACTACACAGCAATTTTAAGTATAGTAACTCTGGTGCTACAGAGGCGCTTTTACCAGTCTAACTTTTTTTTCCCAAAGAACCAGTACTGTAAGACATACTTGGTTGCCAGTAAAAGTTGCCCTTACATAAGGAAAGGAGCTTGTTAATATGCTGCAGCCAACTTGTTTGCAAGGCAGATTTGGGTCAAGTGGGTTCTTCATGTGTACATTCTCCAGCAGATACAGGTATACCCAAGATTTCCTCTTCAGACTCCTAGTCATTCAAACCTTTTGAATGACAATATTGCTTCTTTTAATCTTCTAGTCCATTCTCTTTCATGTTGCTGCCTTCCTGACTCAAATCTTTCAAATGCATCCTTTTTATTACATTTATTAATGTGTATTTTAGCTTTCTTGCCTTCTTTGGCCTTTACCAAGCTGTCCAGTCCCACATGCAAGAACATCCCGTTTTGCACCTATACTTTTTTCATGTCTCTTTCATCTTGCTGGCTCCAATGCTCATTTTCAAGTCTTAACTTAAAGCCATCTGATCTGTCTAGTTCCATTTTCTTTGTTTCAGCCTCCTTTGTTCCTTCTGTACCTGCATTTAAATTTTCACGTATTTTGAGACACAGAGTTTATAAGAATACTTCACTGAAGACCTTCTTAAACTGCTTATATTAAAAGATGTGTTTCCTTCAGTAGGACTGCCTTCTAAAGGAAGGAAACATGCTCCCTGTGTTAAGCTATAGATACACTGCTTTCACCTGAACAAATTAAATACTCAGTTTTGCAGAACACACCAACCTAGAGGCAATAACATTTGAAACTAAGTCTCCCCATTTCTTTTTGAGTTCCAGAACACAAAGTGTCTCCATAATCCAAGAAGAATGTTAAAAGCTGGCTCCCAGCATTTATTTTTCTCATCTAAGGAACAAAACAAACGTGGTCAGATTTGCTCAAAGAAAGGCTAACTGAAGCGTTATTAATCTGTATCTGACACCAAATTATTAGTGGAATCAATTTTACATACTTCTACCATAAGAACTATCTTGGAAGACTGCAGAGATCATCAGTGCAAATGAAATTATTTCTAGTTAAAGCACCTCTGAGGTTCCTGTTATCTGAATGATAAAAATGTAAGATATTTTAAGTCAGGAGGCTGTTATCAAGTTGCCAGTATGCTGTAAGAACCATAAAACCAAACCTTTGGTATCATCTGATATGAATTACTATTGCTCTACTGAATACAGTAAACCAGTATTTTTTATATGACAGTTCACTAGATTAAGGAAGTAAGCATTGTTAATGTTGGCAAGTACATTAATTTCTACTAGTTTCTAATGATATAGTTGTACTAAATCTCATTCTTCTCAGCACATAAAATAAATAACCAAACATTTTACTTAAAACAGTAAAAAATTTGCAGTTGTTTTGAAATGCCATATTCAAATATGGTTAGTCACAGCTTGGTACAGTTTTTTATTTTAATAGAAGTTGTGCATTGAGAGGAAACTAGCCAGCCAGGTTACTCTGATTAAAGAAACCCATCTGTGTGTAACTTAACTGTGACCTACATAACAATAATAATTTTGAACAAAGATTACTTTAGGAAAAAAATAGGATGCAGGATAAAAAACACAATCAAGCCAACATATTCGTTACACTTTTGGAAAAGCTGAACAACTGCAATCAGTAAAAATTTTAGGTTCTTGATAAATGAAGAAATGGGATGATATTTTTACAATTATTTAATTCAACCATCAAGTTAAAATTTATTTAGTAGACATGCAAAGCTTCTCTGCTACTAGCTAACTACTACAGAATATGGTAAATTTTCTCTAATGCTTATACATAACACCAGTACTAGCTCTAGATGTAATAGTGTGTGACATATCAGAATACTCTTTATTAATTTCCAGGTTTCAGCCATCTAATGCAGGTTGAAATGCCAAGCACTCATAAAGCCCTTTGCCCGATCTTTTGAGGACTTTATCAGTTAACTTTGCTCTTGGTAACTTGCAGAAGAACCTCATAGCACAGGCTCAGAGAAACCCTGTGTTTTGTAATAGAAGGGTAGCTCCTCTCTTCATGTAAACAATTTTTGTGCGTTCTTTTGAGGTAAACTATCAATGACCTACTTAAAGTGGCCAGTTTATGAAAGTCCTGTTTGCTTCCTCTGTCTTAACAGCTTTTAGAAGAAAACATTTTGGCATTTTTTCTTGTCTGCTGTCAAGGAATACATTTAAGGTTGTTTAATATAAGTATGAGCAACTCTCGCCCACAAAGTTGTTTTGAAATTAAAAGCTGGAATACAGGAGAATGAAAGGAATTTAAAAATGCTGCCTTAAGGCCTAAGCAATCAGACTAATAATATGGAAGGTTAGAAAGGGACATTTACAAAGCTTTCCAAAGGCACTTAGCCCAGTCTCTTTCTGTGCAATACCTGTGGTTTTGAAAACTTTTTCTCAAATGAAAAAATGAGTGTCTTCAGAATGCTGCCTTCTTTCCTTTGCCTATCTGAAATGCAAAGTTCTCAGCTACTTACTTTTCTGAGGTTTGTTAAAGAATATTTTGAACACTTTCCACTAAACTAAGCTCTCAAAATAACCGAACAAGTAAGTAAAAAATAGGAAAAAGTAGAAAGGAGAAAATAATAATATCCTGCATGTCCCCAAATATTTTAATTGTATGCACTTTGACAGGTTAAAGATTGCTTCTTTCCATGGGCAAAAAACCCAAGAAGTGTGAGAAAACTGCTCTGCACAGGAAAAACTGAGAAGGTAATTTTCAAGATGCAGAAGAGAATTTGGGTCTGTATTCCCATTGATTCTGAAAAGGAAAGCCAATCCATATCAAACAATTTCACTCCAAGACTTTAAAAACCTTTTGATTAATTGTTTACTACAGAACCCTTTTGCTTTGAAAAGAATAGATCCTTGTAAGAATCTATACAAAACTTTAAAGTGTGCATTACGTAGAGCTAAGATGTTTACATAAAAGAGTTCTTTCCAAAAGCAATGATTTGCTTTAAAGATCTGCCCTTATAAGCTGTTATACCAGCCTCACTGGTCAGTCTGAAAATGCTACTTATCCCCCTAGGTTTTCTCTTGGTATGTTACGACTAACTGGCATTTGACGTCTCCATCAAACTGTTAATTATTCCTGTCCCAGTGCCGTTGTACAGCAATGTGGATCTCCTAATCTCTTTGAGCACGTCAAGTTGATATGCAGCACAAGTTCATTCCATTCCATTTAAACTCTTCTACCAGTGTATTCTATTTTCATGTAATATCACCTATGGCTTCTAAGACCAGAATACTGCATACTCCGAGAAGAAAAAAGAAAGACACCTACCCCTCTTGGCAAGCATATGTCTAGAGGAGCAGTACAATTGTGAGACTGAGTAGTGGTACTTACTAGTCCTACTCCAAACTGCCACTATATCCCTGAAGAAGTCTCAGTGTGGAGTGGGATGTTAAAATGTATCTAGTATTGCCCAATCACATCCAATTTGTCAACATTAAAAACCCTATGAACACCTAAACCTACAAAGGCAAGTCAACACTAAGTGCTTTGGAAAGTTTTGCTGTTTCCACTTTCTCTACATACACCTATAAAAGTGCAAGAAACTTACCTCACAGGTATTAACTTTATCTTTTTAAAGAACACTTCGGAAATGGAAAATAGATGCAGTAGATTACTGATCCACTGCTACACTTTCATTTTTCCAGCCAGCTTGAGAAAAGTGACTTACCTTTATCATCATAAGGCAGAGACTTTTTTTTTTTTTTTGGGGGGGGGGAGGCAGGAGGGGGGAAGAGAAGAAGAAAAGTGAATCGGAAAAGTGTAGCAAGAAAAGAAGTAAACAAATGAAACAAAAAAATCACATAGGATGAAGGATATGAACGTCAAGAGCCTGTCAAAGACCTGGTAAAAGACTTAGAAATAATATGTCTCAAGTAGTTTTCTAAGATATATATCACTGAAGCTGAAAATACAGAACTATTTGACTGTTCAAAATACATAATTGCTAGATAGCACTTATGTGTTTAGCAAGAAGCCTCATTTTGCCTAGTCACCCGGTTAAATGCCTTTCGTAACTATTCGCTCCCCATCCAAAATCTGTTATGGGAAGCGTGACAACTTTCCTGTGCCAATACAGATTCTTAAATATCACTTACTTTTTTTGCTTATTTGTTATATGAACATAAAATCACAAAACAGTAACTACAGAAGAGGCAAAAAAACTCCCCCTGAAAACTACCAGAATACAGACCACATCTGAGTGTTAAACTCTTTCCCGAAATTCATTCTTACCTGGCTATTGTGAATCCTTCCCTTTTCACTCTTCATTTTAGTTTCCTCATAAACTGGAAATTGCACATCTTTGGCATCCTTTTGCTGCTGCCTAAATTCATACTTATCCTTCTAATACAGTTATCTGGAATGTACTCTCCCTGTCAAAAGCCATATATGCAATTGCTTAAACAGCCAAATAATTAAATTCCCAAGCACGACGTGTGCCAGTCTGAGCTCCAAGTCCAGATTAAATAGAAATTTTCATGTAAACTCAGAATACTCTTCTTTCCCATTGGCTTCATGGGAGACAGCTAGAGATGCCACAGACCTTCATATACCCTTCCACAAACAAATAAAGCTTCAATAACTGCAACTGTTACCATTTGAAACCTGCCCTACTAACTGAACCACCATCTAACTTTTATCAGTCACCAGAAAGGAAAAAAAATGTTAATTCAACAAAACATTCCCAAAATAACATCTTGCTGTAATCTATATAATCAGTATGGCAGACATACTGTACATGACAGCTGGTGAGAATTTCTGCAGCATATGTAGTAGTTAAAGATATAGGGATACAGTCAGCAGCAATCTCAGACAAAGGCACCATCTTGCAATGCTAAGAAACATCTCCCTTCTTTTGTTTAATACAGTCTCTTCTTTTTTTTTTTTTTAATGCACTAACACAAAACCTCACTGCATTAGAAAGAAATAAAAGGGAGTCTACATAACCCCATAGGGTATCGCTAACACCTAGAGAAGATTCCATTATTAACGTGATACCACTAGGTTGTGCTATGCTGGAGTAGTGGTAAGAAACAAATAGAAGTATCTATGTCGTCTACCAGTCTTAACATGGCTAATCAGAACACATATCTTCTCTTTCATTTTTGCATTAAACATAAGCCATCAACATTGGAAATGCAGATCTATTTTAAAAATTCTCTCACAAATCTACACTTTGTAATGCCACTTTACAAATCACTTTACAAAACACATTCTGTTTGCTCACTTTAAAAAAAAAAAAGTTAATCTACGTAGTGCAGAAGACTGGAACATTTGGCTTATCAATGAAGCACTGGAACACAGGAGGCCCTGTGCCTACTTCAGGGAGCTGATATTTTAACACAAGTATCAAAAGCTCCAGAGGGTTTATCAACAATGTAAAAATTTAAGAGTAATGCTCTGTATTGTTCTAAAGGTTTTTATACTTTGAAAATGAACGTAAACAAGCTTCCCTCACTGTGATGTGAAAATGAGTATGTTTACTTGTTGAACCAAAAAAAGGAGAGGGAATTCCAGGTGAGAAGACAGATTGAAAAAAATTGAAAAGAATAAATGAGAAATGAGATTGCCAAGAGCAAACTCTTACTGCGCTTTGAAGGTGAAGAGTTTGAACATGATACAGAAGGAGCAAAGCCAGCAAATGACTCTGAACAAGGGAGTGACTTGGTAAGATTACTCTTGGTGAGATCAGCATGAAGAAATGTTCCTTTAATCTCTCAAATACTTTGCTGCCAAAAATTGGGCAATGGGAAAACACAGAGTTGCAAATGAAGAGGTTGCTGCATTTTTTGATGAAACCTATCAAGGTTGACAGGTGTGACTTTTTATCTGAGCATGGTTTGCTTTCCATTATGATCAAGTGTTAATGTATTCCCCGCCAAAACAGTGTAAGGTCTAAAATTAAAACGACCCTGTCAATGATATTTAAAAAAGAGAGTAACCACACACAGCTCTCCTATTTAAATTTGATTTTAAAAATCTGAGATAGCATCTGACATTCCACTACCTGCTGAGAAAGTGTTTTTAGGTTTATTTTCTGTCACTTTCACTATTTTGTTAATGTTCAGGTGCTTGTCCAACCTTCTGGATAAACACATCACTGTCACACATCCTTCTCAGGTATTCCCTGCAAACTCTTGTTGCCAGGATCTGGAGGGCCTTTCGCTAGGCGTGATTTGGGACCGGTACTGTGTCCTCCTTCTCCTGAAACCCCCTCACTCCCTTGAAATTCTTTCAGAATCAATTTAATTCCTTTAATATGTTGACTTCAAACAGCCCCTTGCCTACTGCGGAAAAGAAAAGGTGCTAATTTTAGCTGTCACTGTAGTATACACAAATATACGTCCGCTGCATGCACAGAGTAAATTACAAACTCCATTTGCTATTTATTTTTACTTATTCTTTAAATTTTTCGTGCCTCAAAGCTTCCTGGAATATACATTCTTCTTCCAAAACATTTTTATGGTACTCTACTTGAAGCAGCTGGTCGGCCTTTTGAAAAGGCAACTAATCCTAGCCGAAATTATGCATTTTTTTTCCAAGATAAATGTTCCTGTACGCTTTTTACTATAACAAAAGAGCTGAGTGAGCCACAAGAATGCTACGTTAACATTTATCTCTTGTCCGGTGACAAGCTGGAGTTTGCAACTCTGGTTATTTCAGCCAGACTGTAAAAGTAGACAAACAGCCTGGCGCAAATCAGCTTTCTGCTCAGTGGAGTACGGCTAGAACTGGCTGGAACCCATAATGCCTACAGAGAGTACTATGCTTCACATTTCATATTGCTCAAATGAATACATTTTAGCGTAAAAGTATTAGTGTAGAAAACAAAACTGATCCGTATGTCTTTATCGGGTCTGAATTGGTACGTAGCCACTTCCTAGCCATACCGTGCATCACCACGCTCCCCTCTGCTGTCACTGTACCTTTACAAGTCCTTCCCGCCGGCCTCCATAACCTCCCCGGCCTCCATTCTGCCTGAGCTTTGCCTTTCTTAATCCCATACCGACACGCTCAGTGTTTCTAAGTTCCTCCAGCGTCATCCATCCCCACATCCACATTCCCTAAGCTTCCTTTCTGCAAGGGAGCTCCGTGAGGAGCTCCCCACTCGGCTGGCCCGGCCTTCCCACCCCAGCACCCCCCGCCTCCAGCTGTCCCTGCCCCTGAAGATGAACTGGCTCTCCTGGGGCCTGACGTTACTCTGCCGCTTAACCGGCAAACAGATTTCCAGCAATATGTGACTACCTCTCTTTAAGTAGTGCAGAAATCCATATTCTACCCGTTTATGTTAGTTAATTAGTCCCTTATTCCATTAAGAGTTACGACTGGTTTTAGGTGGGAGCTAATACTTAAGCAAGGTGTCAAAACTCAGTTACTCCAGCAGATCTTGGCCAAGTTTTCTCCCAAGCTGCCCAGCCCTAGACTGTCCTTCACTGTACAGGAGTGCTTTAATTTTTACAAAAACTATGAGATCGAATACAGCAAAATCTCTCATTACTGTAATTCCACCATCAGAGGCAGGGAGAGTTGCATAAGGAGTACACAAAGTAGAACTAGGTATTTCAGGATAGACAGGAAAGGGAAAGGATTTTCCATTTTGCTTTCAAATGCAGTTGTTTATCCACGAGGTTTGTTTTGTTTTCAAGCATGACAGGTGAACAAGGGTTAGAAATGCTAGGCAATATGAGGCTTACATTGAAAGGATAACCTGTTCACCTCTCAGTATTTTACTACAGAAAAACTACCAGAACTTAGGTCCAGGGAGGTCTCGTTGGTCTGCATTTCCTCACAGCAGTTCTACTCCTCTAGTCCACTTGCACTGCTGACATTATATTACTAGTTGGTTACAACAAACCAAACAGATTTCACCATCCCACAGAAACTAGAAGCATTTAAACTACCTAAATGAATGGTCTTTCAGCAACTGTGTTTGCATTCACCTTGGAAAGAACAGGAAATTTGAAAGTAACAAGTTGATCATTACTATGCTGTCGTAACACAGATTAAATCTCTCTGTTTACAGATTATTTCATCGGGTAATCTTCCCCCATCTTTTTTGTATTTGGTAGATAGTGCCTCAAAATGGTAAGCTTTGAGTATTATATACAGACAGCTGCTTCTTTAGAGTAGTCCTTCAAAATACACACCCTTTCTACTTCAAACAACAATTTAATAGCAATTCTATCCTGTTGTCATATGCGTTTTCCTAAAAGCCCTTTGCCTCTCCAAATGTTATGAGAACTTTGTAGTCATTTTGTAAAACAACATCTGAAGTATCTCTTGGACTTGTACCACAATTTACCAGTCTCTCTATTTATGAAAAACACGTTTATACAAGGTTTGGGGTTTTTTTCACTCTCAAGTATTTGGAAAAGTTAAGGAAGGTAATTTTTTCCATTTGTCTATGATATAAACACAAAAGAAACAATGCATTCTTTTATCCAGTTCAATGAAAATGACCATTTTCCTTCCCCAACAAAGGGAGGTTATTTATATTTTATACTATTAACTGTCTCAGATCTGCTCATAGTTTTCATTTATGTGTTCATGCCATAAATTAAGATACATACTTCTATATAATGATTATAATCAAGTAGCTATATGTATGACAAAGTTTAATAAGTAGTATATTCTCATACATATTTTTTTCATTTTGGAGCAGTCTTAAAGTATATGAACTGCACTACTCTTTCATGAAACTAAAATGGAAGATGTGCTCCAACAGTGATTTGCTGTTCCAACATTCCCTGGAATCAGAGTAGAGTCTGCTCAAAGTATTACCTCTGAAAAAATACAGGGTGTGGCCACCAGGTCCTCAGCACCCACTGTTTTCCTTCTGTGGATCCATTCCCACTGCTGATTACTTGCTAATATAGATGTAGCCAAAGTTTTCCCAACCTGAAGCAGTTTTTAGTCCTCTGGCTGTGAAATGTGATACATACCATGATCTCAATGTTTTCTTTGAAATAATTAAAACAGTTCTCATTCCAGCCAGGTTAATCCCACTAGAAGTTTATTCCATGAAAATTAATTTCATGATACCCAGAGAGATTTTTTCCAAAACCTGCCTCCTACGGATAGTAAAACTGCTCAGATAAAATCACGAACAAGAAGAAGGGACTAGATATCAGAAACTCTTTTGTAGGAGATAGTAAGCTCTTCCATGGGGCTGAGACCATGCACTTCTTAAGCAATTTTAACTTCTAAAACTTTAAGAAGCCTGTAACCTCCTACTGCATAAGGACCTCCTGACTTTGAGACTCCATAGTAAGCAAATTAATAATCACCTACTTACATTAACAGGGAATGCACAGAATAATTATGTTCCACAAATAAATTCTCAAGAACAACTTACAAGGAGTACAACTTTCTCATTTAGATAAAAAGTATTTTAATTATGCGGTTCAATCGTAATGCGTTATTATGGGAAAGCACTGCTTTGGAGCCAAGAGTTAAGAATCAGATAGGATAATGAAAGGCTGACGGCTCTTTAATTCTCTCTCTTAACTATTCATGCTACTAAACTGGTTGAGATATATTTGGAAAGCAGAATTCAGTCATCCTGCTTCAGAACTCTCTGATTCAGACTGCCGCAAGGCCTGATGGAAGACAGCTCCTTGAGCAGGATATTCAAATAAACTGAAACTCCACCGCTTTTTGTCACCTTGGTAGCATAGCTTGTACCTTAAGGCCCACCACCAACGGAGCTCGTTTTTCTCAGCTCTTGTATGAGACTGTACCTCATTTATACAGAATCAAACTCATGCAGTTAAAAGAAACACAAAGTTATAGTAAAACCCCTGCGAACTGCAACTGCATTAACACAGCCCTCAGCTTTGTAATTGTTCCACTCAGCGCATTTGTGTGAATTGGTGCTGACGCAGAAATACTGTCCTGAATAAAAAGCCCTGAATATATATTCATGTAGGTACAAAACTTGCACATGGTATGACAATGCTGATATAGGCCAATGTACATGCCATTGTCACACGCATTCAACTTTCCTGCAGGGTAAACACTCTTCAACCCACTGACTTTAGCTCAAAGTGAAACAAATTATCTTGTAAGCAACAAACCCCACCATGTTTCTCCTAGCTGTCCTTCCCGTCAAGTTTTGCTGACATTCCAATTTTTCTCTTTATTCACTCAATTCTGTTCTCTCTTTGTAGGATGGCTGAAGTTTAGGATTTGATGCGACCCCAGACACAGTTTTGGAAAGTATAGAAACACTGATGTACACCATGACACATTCTGTCCAAAATTTGCTGCCTTCAACAAAGCTGGCTTGTAAGTCTGTCCCTACGCTGCCCAAAAGCCTGCATTTAAGGTTGTTTCTAAAGAGCCCAGTAAGCCTGCAATGCAGAAAATCACTTTTTCCAGAAAGGCACCAAGTCTTAAACTGAAACATTGACAGATGAACAATTTATCCCTTCCATTAGGAGGTTTCCAGTGGCTTACCATGCTACATAGATTTAGATACTTCTTAAAGTACTTGTGTAACTCACGGTAACTTTAGCCCATTATTTACCATCACTCTTCTGATTACGTAAATCTGTAATTTGTATTAATTGCTATTCCTTCTTTCCGCCACTTGTTACATGAGACTATTTTTGCCAAATTTGTTATTTTTTTAATCTTTGGGAAAGTAACCCTTTTGAATCACCAAACATAAACAGCAGGGGTTGCTTATACTGAACATAATTTTCTATGCAACCAATACTTTGTCTTGAACTTCATTGTGACAGCTCAAAATGACTAAATACCTGGACTAGGAAATCATACTTTAATCATATTTTATAAGTTTCAATACATTCTGTAAAGTAAAATAATTATCTATACATCTATGTTTTTAGAAACTAACATTATATTAATACAAGCTGCATAAGATCTTCAGAATAAGACTACTGTACATTTCAGTTTGAGACACTTCTTCCTTTATATTACATTAAGTGCTTAAGGAGTAAATAATTATCTTCTTTTTTAAGTTTTTAAAAAAAATTTATTTAGGGTTGACAGCTAATTACACATAATCTCTCTTTGCACTCTTCTTCCTTCCAATATTATTTAAGGTCTTCTCACATTTCCCAACAGATTAACTTTTCTCAAGTACAAAGTCACACTGATCCTATTTCATTATCTATATCAATTATGACTCCTGGAGGAGACAGAAGCCAGACTGTAAGAACAAATACAGAGAGCCTGTGAAGGTCTGTTCCTAAATGCATTAAAAATCCTTCCAATACAACAAGCTGTTGCTGACAGCTATGTGCAGGTAACTTCAGTTAAAGAAATATATTTCCAGTATCCTCTATATTGGAAACAAACTCTGAGAAGGTATTTTGAAATCTGGGATTTGCCAAATCAGAATGGTTACATTAATGTTACCGTTAATGTTGCTGCACTGCAGCAAAGTAAGATCTCCTCAATATCAAAGAAGGATCAAGTCACATGAGCACAAATTCTGCAGCTTTGCAATATTTACACAGAACTGGCATATGAATACTTACACTTGTGCCAATTTTCATGTGCTTCCATAATTCAGTCACATTATTCCAGTTTCTGTGACTTTCAGTCTTCTGATTTTAGTATTTATTTCAAAACTCTAGCTTTACAGTTACTTAAATATACACTCTGATGTATTCACAAATAAATTTAAAACTCTTCTAGCTACAAAAAAAGGCCAAAAAGGTAATGCTGCAGTTTCAAAATCTGAAAGTTAAATTAAAGTTACCTCCAAACTTGACTTTTTGCTTTTCATTAAACATGAATTTGGAAGGCGCCCCCTCCTCCCCGCCCCCATCCTGAATGCTTTGAGTGGCTGGTAACAAAGACTAAGTAGGTTTAACATTATTTATGAGACCTGGAGTACAAGAAAGAAACAAGCAAACCACAAACTGCCATGTACCTTTCAAAGCATGCTTTGTCTCCTCTACAGGCAACTCAAATCTTCCCTATTAATAAACTTAACTGAAGTTTTCTCTGGATCCCTTAACAGTCTTTATATAATTTAGGAAGGAAAGGCCAAAGGAATAACTTTCTGTGATAATGATCGTAACAGGAATCCTTATTTACTAAAATTGTAAGACTTTCCACATGAAACTACTTTTTTCAGTTCTCTGGATTCAATTCACAAACTTTGCAGACTGAGGAGGAAATCTAAATGCAAAAAAAGAAGCCATGGATTTTCTATTTAAACACAGCTTAAGATGCAAAAGCAAGGTTACTACAGCTCTTTTTCCAAAGTATCAAATAAAATGCAAAGCAACAGAAGAATTTCTTTTAATAGTATGTTATCTACCATAAATTCTTGACAATGTTAAAAAAATTAAGAATATATAAGGTCTGCATAGAATAAAACTAAATTAATTTCTAAAACATGTCTTCATTTTATATTTACAGTTTTTTGGGAACCCCAAGAAACATCGTGGTACATATCAGAGCACTTTCCTTGTAACATGTCTCCATTTTGGGTAGGCATTAGTGTGATCATCTTGCAGTACAAACAAAATTCTGCCCTTCAGAAAAAATGCGTATGACACCACACTGCTTCTAAGTATTCTGCCGTGTTGCACGCACACTTCTGCAAACCTCATTTATCATCCATGTATCAGACAAAATATGTTGCAGATTTATTACATTGCCTAAAGGAAATCAAACCTATTATCTCATTATTCAAGTGTTCAAATTTAATTTTCTTACAGTTTTAAGTCTACATTAGCAGCTTATATTTAGTTTAAACTTCCAGATGAACAGAAAATAATTAGTTCTACATAAAAATGGCCGACCTTGTCAAGATGGTGTCTCCAGTGCTCCTTGCATCATGCTATTTTTGTGCTTCCCAAACTTTCAGTTAGGAGTGCTAAATACGTGTTCCTATTTGTTTTTGCAGAGCCATACTGCTCAATAGTTTAGTAGCATAAGGTCTGACAGCTGGCTTTTCCAATTAAATTATTTAGATGTTACGACAGGTCAGACATTGCCTCTCCTCTCCCCTGCTAAAAAAAAAAAAAAAAAAAAAAAGGACAATTGTAGGAATGTACTTAAATTGTTTTGTGTGGGTAAACACAGCACTGGCTTAAATGGCCTCTGCAAATATACCACTAACTAGTTACAAGTAAAAGCTTCTCCAGATGTGTAAAATGTAGTACCGTTCGGTTTCCTAAATTCTCTTTGCAGCTGATGAAAGCTTCTGTGTGAAATGCTATTTAAATACAAAAAACGATTAAAAAAAATTCTTTAGCGATTCAATCTACAGCTGTAACGTTGCCCCTAAAATTAACTATACACAAAAATCTTCTGTTTAAATTCAACATGAGTCTTTGAACATTGTACAGAGGAGCTTAACATAAAAACATATCAGAAGAAACTATTTTGCAAATCAGCATTGTGATCAGCATTGTCATCATTACAAATCAGCATGTATTTCAAAAGCATGTCAATCATTTTTTTTAAGATATTAAAGACAACAATAATAAAAGCCACACATACTTTGGAAGCTTGTTCTAAACAATAACTGTTATTGTTAACATCTGCTCTAAACACAAGCTAGAATATAAACCTTAATAATGTAGATGAAAATTCCAAGATCCAATCACGACTTTACAAAAAAAATCCAATTTGTATGAAATGTTCCATGTCTGCTATGGAGCCAAAGGCAATTTTTAGCTTGGCTACATTTGAAAAGGAATCCCTACGGTCTTGGCCAGCTCCAGTCCCTTCTCTATCAAGCTGCATTAAAACAAGCAGGCACATAAAAAGGCAGAGTGCCACATTAGTGCCATCCTCCACTTGGTTCTCTGTGGCTGCTGGCTGCTCGCTGAGGATATGTATAATTTGACACCAGCTACAGGCGTCCCTCTTCCAGCTGGCTGGTAGGGGACAGAAGAGCAATAGGGGACACCAACAAACCCCCAATACTGTGGGACCAGTTAACATAGAGGACATGAAGAGGCATCACAGGTCACTGCAGTGTTGGTACAGGCCTAAATCTTAGTCTAATGAAAATAAGCAACTTTCTTAACCAGAGGAGACTTCAAGTTGAAATGCCTTTCAAGAAAGTTACATGTGCACAAATTGGAGAAATAATGTAGATGGTCTTCTACTCTCCCCTAGCCAAAGGAGCAAAGGAACAAAACCAGTTCTTTCTTTCGCTTGGGTTCAGTGGTTTGACTGTTGCAGCTTCTCATTAGCTAATATTCAACATAATCAACAAAGATCAATCAGCCAGTAAAGGGAAAATTGCTAGAAAGCAAACATTCAGGAAGGGTACCAAACTAGTAATTACAGCATAACCACAGCATGAGTAATGCACAAACTGAGGCAATGGGATTCACCTGGTCTCTCTAGGAAAAGAAGAGACCTGCACTTCCAGATTACCCTAGCACACACTGACCACTTCGCTTCATTCACTGATGAATGTCCATTACCTTATACCTGCTTTGTTAAATAAAATTATCTACCCTGCTAGGGAGTTACAAATCCGGCCTCCCTAAAAAAAAGCTCCTAGCTGAGAGGGGAACAGGACAGTGACAGGCAAACCCAACCGCACAAGACAACCATCAAAATCTAGACTGCAGCAGCCCTCTGGCTACCCGAGCAATGACTGCTTCACCTCCCTACAAGGGGGATAAAACACACATCTCCTATCTTAACGCATAACTCACTTGTCACACAAAAATAAAGCAAGTCTCAATTTGTGAAATGTGCAACAGGGTGACCATTGAGCGTAAGGACTTCTGGCAGGCTGCTCAGATTAGGAGACCTGCCTAGCTTTCAAACCCCATGCTGCACAGTGCCAGGAAGCCTCAACACTCCTGCAGGTCAGAAAAATTAGGAGCAACTCATTATTTAGCTAGCTCTTAGTAAGGACCAGGACTACCCACATACTGCCATGTAAAAGCTCACCTTACAGTTTCTGGTACAAACCACATCGTATTGACTTTAGCTTGGTATGTGTTCTCAAGCTGTATCAGAAGACTTTAAATTTAGTCAGTCATCCACCTGAAATCATTTACTGCTTCTTCTGTTACCTTCTGTTACGTCAACATGGCTTCACAGCCAATGAAGCAGGCTTACGTCCTAAAAATACCAGACAGACTGTAATGGCCACGTCTAGAATCCTTCCAAATGGCCTAAATCCTTCCACTCCAAACTATTCTATGATTCCATGTCTTATCATGCCAATGAACTTCAACAACAAGCACACAAAAGCCTATACTTAAAATCTTATATATAAGATATACTTACAGTCTTCTACAAGAATTGACTGTTTTCTCCCACTCAAAATGCCCCTTTAGAGAAAAATCTCACATCAAGAGGAGGAGGGCAAAGGATCCCAGTCTAGTTTCTCTTCAAAGAGGTCATCATCTATCAGGTCATCCACAACACAAAGTTTAGATTTTCCAAAAATGCACCTGATATTTTGGAACACATAATGTATTAAACTACTTGATTTACATAACCATAGACAGATTATTCTCCCATTACATCACCCCTGAAAGGTCATTTTAATGATACTTCTTTATGCTTCATATTGCATTAACAAAGGTTCAACTAAAAAGCCTACTGAAAGTTAGCTTTTTTCTCCTTAGATGAGATTTTGACACCCAAGTTAGCCCAGTAAGAACTCAAAGTTGAATTACTGAGCCTTGTTTTACTGCATACACTAATTAAATTATGCCAATATATATATAATGCTAATATATTTTCTCAACTTTAATCCTCTGAGATTATACCAGTAAAATATAAAGTCAAAAGAAAAATGAGTCAGAACAACTTTGAATATATTTGGACTGTATAAAATAAAACAGAACAAAATTCTACCTCTCTCCAGCCAGTTTACCAACATGTTAATTTTTAAAATTTTTTTATATTTACACATAGACAGAGGTCATAATACAAAAAGATTTGCTTGTAAATCTGAACATAGCAGTTGAGAAATGAAGTTTTGTCTTTTAACACTAGAAATTGAAGAAAACTGCACTTTTTCAAGAGTTTTAAAACTCTACAAATTATTTCAAGCAACAAGATCCTTGTCATATGGCTGTTTCGTGCTTAGTAGATGAAAAATTATATCTGTAACTCCATTTAAGTACCTGTACTATCACTGCGACTGCAAGTGCAAGCCAAACTCTCTCCCTGTCATGTCCTTGCTACAAGTGGTTAACCCTGGCATAGTTAATTACTTTGCAGGTTAAGAGTTTTCTACTTCTCCAGTCTTCAATTTTCTCTTTTACTCTCCATAAAATTAACAGCTCTTTCCAAAGTCTTCCAGTAAGAATAACTTTTCTTTATACCCCATCCTGATGAAACTTCCAAAAAATGCAATGCAATAAAAAAGGAAACTATTAAACTTCTAAAACTGTTAGTTTAATCCTCTACATTTTAAGGTGTGGATTAACCGCCCCATTTCTTTTTTTTTTTTTTTTTTTGTAACATTTCCCAAACAAATTCTTAAAGTGATGTTTTGGTGTTTTTTTTTTTTTTTTCCACTATATCCAGCAATTAGTTTATTCCTGCAAAGACAATATATCTGCATCATTAACTCTCCAAACATTAGCTGATCCCTATTGCCTTGCATTTATTACTACCTACAACTATTATTTATTTAAATCCCTTGAAACCCCATTTGTTTCCACATACATAGGTAGATCAAACTAAGCGGAGCAGGGAAAGGCTTTGGACAAGTAGTCTACCTGAGACTAGAACGAGGCCTCTGAAGAGGCTTCCATAGCACAAGCACTCCATACCCAGACCGACACCTCCCACATCAACTGAGGATCTCCTCAGGGAGTTCAGCAATTCCTCTGATAAAGTAAGTGACAGATTCTAGTCTGCTCAACTGGTCCCTTCCAGAAGCATCAAAAGCTTGATTTTGCTGTGTTTTGTCCAAAGATGAAGGAGTAGTGATGCCACAGAGCCACATAAACCTGCACTATGAACAGAGAAAGCTTTATGCCAAACAGCATTTTAATTCATTTTATTAAAATATTTACCTAATAAGGAACTTAATCCAGCACTTGAGTAAAGAAATGAAGGATGGGAAAGCAAGTATGGAAAATGAAAAGGTGAAGACAGGAAAGGCACGTGCCATGCAAGTTAGGAGATCCATCCACAAAGTTAATACACTGGTTTTATATTTAAGAGGAAGGGTATCGATAAGACACACTGCAACACAAATTAGGATTTGAATCTAAACACAACTTTTCTCATTAGCTTCAGAAAGTGTTAGTATTTTGCCTTGGTTACAGACTGAAATACAAATCATGCAAAGGTTTAATAATTTTCATAAACTGGACTGATATGATCCCAGACTTCTGACAGCCAAGTAACTGGCTCAACAAGTGTCATCCCATGGAGGATCTCAGTAGCTCTCCTCCCCTCACCCCATTTTTACCAAAGGGATAAAAAAAAACCAGCAGAAATCTGTAAGATATCATGCTTAACTTCATCCATCCAGGCAAAAATGGAAAACTAATAATCAAAAAAAGCCCTCTGGAGACAAAGCAGGTAGTGCAGAGATTGTACATTAGCTACTGGTGTCATACCGGGATCTGAAGATGAAAGGCATTTTAGTCAAACAACAAAGCAACCCCTCCAACAATACAGAAAAGCTAGTCTCATTTAGTTCATTACTGGAACCAACTTACCTTTAGACACAAGGTAGCTCTTCTACTGTCTCTCCCTTTCAAATACAACTTATGTTAAAAGCCAGTAACATTACACATTCAAGTCCTCCAAGTTAGTAAACGCTGAGCTGAGATTGTCTGCAAAACTTTACATTATGCCTCTATATATGCACCATAATACAGCCTCTAATTACATGATCACTGTTTTAACTTTCTAGAGATGAGACTGTGTTTTTTCTTATCATTAATCAGTGATCATAAGTCTCCGTGTCTTACTCACTGGACCAACCCAGAATACTAAATTTTCAGTTTCCCTTACTAAGGTTTTAATTATGTTAAGCACAATAAAGTTATTAATAAATATTCAAAATTGCTTCAGTGAGATGAGGGAGTGGTGTAACTTTCATTTTACAGATAGAGGCAAAAAGTTAACAACCAAAAGTCCTCATTCCCTTCAGCTGACTTGTTTTGTTCCCTTCTCTCTAGCCCTCCTCTCCAGAATACAGGACACTTAGCTTTGTACTTCAGAGATTCACACAATAGGTACCAGTGATGACAAACATCAACGTGCCAAAACACACTCACTTTTCCATAGAGGGAACTACTGCATACTTATGAATGGATACTGTGTAACAGGTTAATATTGAAATTTGTTTAATTACGAAGTCTGGGGAAAAGAAAGACATCACGCAACACTACTGTAGATGGAATACCTGAAGTACTCAGCTAGCCACCAAGAGACCAAATGATGCTATATCCATAGGTGAACAGAAGGCATGCTTTTCCTTTCCAAATATTCAAGAGCAAAAAAGGTGAGGAGAGCAGTTTTTATCTAGAACGCTTGAGACAGTATTTTGATGGGGCCCACCCTAAGTAGTATTGCCATATCAACCTTTGTGTTGTGGTTGTCCAAGGTGAACCAGCTATTAGATTCAATCTTTTCTGACAATAGAGAGAGGCAAAAGCATTGGTCCCTTCCTTGCATTTCTGGTTTGCAGCATTTTCCTGGCCCTGCCTGCCTGAGTGGACCAGCTAAATAACCACTTAAATACCTTGGAGAAGAAGGCTTCCAAGCAATTGCATGATTGAAGTAACGCAAACACAAGTTTTTAGAAAAAAAGCATCATTTATATCCCCTAGGCACATACCATATTATAGAATTTGTCCCTTGCTTTAAGACCTACAACATCTATTCTCTCCTGACTTAGATTTTATTTTTAGTTAGCTATAGATGATCTCATAAAAATACATCTGGCCCAGGAGAAACCAGCTGCAATATGCAACTTTTACTGACTTAAAATTTTTTTGTTCTTATTCTCTACCCTCCCCTTCCCAGCAATCTCACTCTTTCCTACCTCAAAATGGACTGAGCTCCACTCCCTCATGTGGGCAACAGAGACTCGATTCAAATATCATGACTGGGCTTACATGCCATCATTATCTGTACTTTCATCAGTACAAACTCAGGTGTAACCTAAACTTTAAAGTCTGAGCACAAAAAGTTAAAAACTTTATAACTGTGGTACACTTCCTAGTTGTTAAAAATAATAACAGTAAAAAAAGTGAATGTACACATTTCTCCCCTCATCTTCCACATTCTACCTGAAGGCAAATATCAGTGAAAAACTTTCCTCTGCAAATGTATTTTCCAGTGTTGAATAATCAACAAACTCCAGAAAACTACTGCAGTTAACATTATTAAAAAAAAAAAGTTCTATTAAACGAACCATTTAAATTCATTGTGTTAAATACTTTCCCATTCTGACAGAGTATTTTGAAGTCTGACTCATAGTTAGGATTGCAGTATTTGAGGCAGGCAACTGAAAATGGAAAAGCTAATGCCCATCAGCCTAGCTATTTTCTCTATATACTGTTTGTCTATTAGCATTTCAAAGGATCTATGAATTAGAAATCAGCCGTCTCCAGATGTACAGTGGGACTCCGGTTACTCCAAAAAAAAAGACAAATTATGTCAGGAAGTCCAAGAAAAACTCATCAGTATTTCAAAAATTTATTTAATGCAATAGTTAATGACTATGTTATTATAGCTTGCAAAATGCTTTTTAAAATCACAAGTGATTTAAAAATGCTCACACACGTTTACACTTATGGCAACGCATACAGACTCATCTTAGAAACTGCTTGTTACTACATGGGTAGTCAGCATCCCTACTACAGCAGATTTTGTGTGTTTTACTATATCCGTTAAAAAAAAAAACCCAAACCAAACAAAACTCTTATACTTCTGTTTCTCTAAAAAAATAAGCAATGTAAGGTTACAGTTTAGAAGTTAGACGGTGTTACCAGAAGCCAGACAGAACATTCATTTCTAGGTGAGCAAGTGGTCCTCATTCATATTTTGGCACAAGCTGGTTCATTAGCAGCTTGACAGTAAAAGCAGAACAGCAGCTTTCTGCAATAAAGACCTACTATGCTATCTGAATACAAAGCAAGTTTTGGACACAGCAGAAAAAGGGAATATTTTAACACATGAGTTAGAAAATACACAATTTTCCATTCTGATCCCTCAAAACTTGTAGTTGAATACATTAGAGAAACAAATTTACACAGTTAAAATATAACTAACTTCCTTGGGAATAGGCTTCCGTTCTGCAGATGCATTAGGGGCTTTGAGGCTTAGAAGGAAGCACTTGGAGAATGCTGAAGGTTAGAGTTTGTTTTGTTTTCCCTGAATATTTGTTGCAGGGAATATAGGCTCTTTAGAAGAAATATGCTTTTTTGTTGGCCCTCATTTTTCCCAGCAGACAATAGCTGCTACTGTCCAGCATTTAAATGACCTTTGCCCTGCCCTCCTACTTTGTTTCCCTTAGGAATGTCATTCATCCTTTTGTAACACATTGCAACTCATTATTGCCTTATTTTTTCCTGCCACTTTTGTTCTGGTCTTTAAAAGAGAACATATACACTCTTTCAGTCTAAGGAAAAAAAAAAAAATGAAAAGAAAATCGTTAGGACTTGGGAGAATGCTCAGAGACAAATACTCATGTTGTACTCCAACATAATCTGAAGGAGTTTTTACCCATAAACTTACCAAAACTAGTTAGTGACTTAGTGAACTAACCATAGATACAATGAAATACCACAATAAAATACAAAATTTAAGGATATTTCTATTTTCTCTCATTATTTCTTCTTATATAGGTTGCTCCCTTATCTTCATCAACATTTCATCATACGTTTGTAAGGCAAAAGGGGTTGCCCCCCCCCATCTCAGACCAACCTATATGTGATCTTCATATACTCACACCTTTCCTTAGGAACTCTGAATTTATTTAGTAGAGACATAATCCTTATCTACACTAATAGAGTTTTCACAACATATTCACACTGTTGCTATCGCTACTGATACACCGGTACTGAAGAACAAAGGCAGACCTCCCGCTCTCGTAACACACTGATGCAGCTGGGTCAGTATTAGCAGAGACTGAACTTTCTTTAATAACCACTCCTCATGTATACAGAGGTACAGTAAGTTTCTTTTGAAAATGTCTTTGAAAAAGTACCTGAAAAGAATAATTTTAACTTAATAGTCTAAAATACAAATGACTTTCAATTTCCTCAACTACTATACAAGAATGGTGTTTTCACAGCCAGCAATACAGACTAATAAAGTCTTCCTTGAGCACAGTTCTTTGCCCAAGAGTAGTAAAGAACCATCCAAAGTTTACAGGGGAATGGCACCTGCAAAAGCTCAAAATGTTAAATTACCCTAGAACTCCTACATATTAAAATATACTTTGGTAATCAAACCTAACTCAGAAATATATAGAGTGGGGATACAAAGATTAAAATAAGTGTTTTGAATAATCCTTTTTAAAAATAAACATTACATGCAAACACTTATGAAAAACTTACTGTTACAAAAATGATACAAAACATCATTAACAACACTGTTCACACACTGACAGTTTAGTCAACCCAGTGAGAAAGGCACAATTTAAATCACTGCAAAAAAAAAAAAAAAAAAAAAAGGTTTCTAGAGGATGTAGATGAGGAGACACAGAAAAGATTCAAGATTACAACCATCTACTGTGAACCAGCAGCCCTGGAGGGAAAAATGTTTCTTCTCCTTTTCTTTTAGTTCACCAGATACTTCTCCCCGTGCCTGTGCTACACGCTAGCAAGAAAAATGAAGTCTTTGTTTCCCCTCTTCCTTTTACTTATAGTTCTGTGGCTCCAAAAGCTTGCAATCTCATGCGATGAAAACTGCCACTGGAAACATTACAACATCATGTCAAATCACACAACGAGGTACTTCCATATCATGTCAAATTGCTCGCTGTGGAAAACCAGAGGCCTCTCTTATAAAAGGACAGCTGATAAGTTGAGCATGGTATTTCATTCTTTATCCTTTTTCTTTTCTGCTTTTTTCAATCCCACTTAATAACCCAGCTGCCAGTCACCGTACCAGCCACCAGTAAGAGGGTTTCACATAACTGTGTTAGCTGGTTCCTGCTGCCGAAGCTAACATCGGGATTTAAAACGGGCCCTCCTGCAATCCATCCCTCAATTCAGAAATTCTCAACTTTTGCAAACAAATAGGTGCAAAGATCAGCCCAAATCATTTACAGCTTTGCCAACTGGCTCCTCATTCCTCAGGCTGAAACCCTGTTTAGCAGAGCTGCTCTTCTTGTCGGCCTTCCAGCTGCCTGCTGGGATGAGCAATATTTACCATCTTACTCTTCAGAGGGCAACAAATAACAGCACGAGTTAAAAGGGGACTGATTCCCATTCCAACAGGAGTATTTGAACTACTGTCTTCGGGGGAAAATTCAAATAGCCTCCTACATACTCACCAAAACTTGACATAAGAATAGCTTTCATCTTCTAGATGCAACAGTGAAAAGCTCCAGCCACTTCAGAGGAGAAGGAGTCAAGAGCCTAACAGCGTGCGCCTTCTCTACAGCCCAGCTGCTAGCAGCACAGAAACCTGCTCTGCCGTGAGTTTTCTTTCTGGAAAACTGTTCAGCATTTTAATGCTGTAACACAACAACGTGTGAGTCACTCTCTTCGAGGGTATCGTTTCATTTCAGATTAATAGGAACGAAGGAAAAATTACATTTTACAGTTACAGCCTTAAATTTCTTGTTTATACGTGAACATTTGGGATTAGATGCACACAGGCCTAAATGCTTGCAGAACAGTATAAAGGATATGTAGGACGATGGTTTGGGGGTGATTATACCCAGTCCTACAACTAAAGACATCTCTGCCTAGCTGGTGAAAATTAAAGTTGTAGTCCTTTTTCCAGCATGGAGATGAGGGAGGACCAAATTCCTTTTAAATAATACTGCTTTTACAAGTTGATATGGCTTGCACATTGTGATAGCCTTCAATCAAAAATGATTTAAAAAAAAAAAAAAAAGAAATATAAATTCTTTTCTGCACAACCCCATGTGTAAGGTCACATATGCACAATCCATCAGACAAATAGTAATTCTAATCATATTTAGTGTGATTTGAACTGCACTTAATTTTTAGATTGTAAGAACTATAGACAATTAATACAGTTTTCTTCTTAAAGTATCACATCTACTCTAACTACCTCTAACAAAAGGCTTTTGGCTACCACCAGATGACAAATAACGTAAACTAAAACCACAAGAATGTCTAATTAAGAAGAACTAGAAAACGATGGAACTTGCTTCAGTTTGCTTTATTCCTTTACTAGAATGGGTACTTTTTTGAAGCAAAATGCTGGGCAGAAGTAAAATAAAGTGTATTGTGTCAGGCCATTTTACAATAATTAACAAACTGAAACTTAAAAACAGAACCAAAAAAGTCAACCTACTTTAGACTTGCCTGCTGGAAGTCCCCAATACTTAGGAAACAAGTCTGCTTTTGAAGGACAAGATGATAGTATGAGGCACACAGCTGATAGACTGTACACTTTTCCCATGTTTCAATGAAGAATAAATTTGAAGAAAAAAATGTTAATTTTTAAATTTTTTTTAATTCAAAAGTGAAATGTACCTAAAAAAAAGTAGTCAAATGTGGGGGTCATTGAAAAGGTTTTCACAGAATACAGAAATTTCTGATTTTGGTGATTTAGGGGCTTTACTTCAAGCAGCAAATGAGCTTAAAAAAAAATGCACTCAGTTTAAACAAAAATATTGGATGCCACAGCTCATGGTTTACATTTTCTGTAACAAAATTTGCATACAGCAACCCAAAACATTTGCTCCTATTCCTATGTTAGATATTTGTAGTTACTCGTAATAGCATGAGATGCTAATAGTTCGAGTTCAAATGAGAAGAGCAAAACCTCTGAATTTTATCAGTTGCGATTATTAGTAGTGACAGGTCATAATGCTTCTTGTGCTTTCTCTGATCGCTTGAGTGAAATTTGATAGCATCTTTAACGCCATACTTTGAAACAATGCATACATACAGACTTTTCAGAAAGATGATACTATAGAATTTTTACAACTAACGTGGTAATGTACACAATTGGTTATTTCAACTCTGTTCCATAGGATAAAACTTTCTGTATTTAACCTCCAGACTGCATTAACTAGCCCACAATAAAGCATCAAGCTCTGTGGGTAAATCATGCTTATTACTGATTAATTTAAGAAAATCTGGCCTTCAAAAAAGCACCATGCCAAGGAAAAAAAATCCTATTTGTATGAATGGTAGCAAACCAGTTAGAAGAAACCTGTATATCTACAACATATCTTAGGAAACACTCATTATAAAGTTGAAGTCATACAGGCAAATTCTCAAAAAGATCAAGAAATTAACAGGCAGAGAAGTTTGATTATCTTCTATTATGTATTATAACATGTAGAAAACTTAACATTGAAACTTGGGTAATCTGTTTTCAAATTTTTACTGCTACTATAAGGTTCTATACTTAATGCACTGCATGCTCTGCAGTTACCATGTACTTCTCATGTGACTGATTAAGGTTTTATCAATCTAAGCACAGTAAATCAAAACATATGTATCCAAATTTTTAAAAACTGTATTATAAGATGACATAATGCAAGTAATTAAGGATTGCACATGAAACAGGCTAAAGACAAGACTGTATTCCAATTTAATTACAACTTTGTGAGGTGAATACTCAAGCGTATATTAGTAAAGCTGTACACATACAGCTAGAATAAGAAAAAGACGATTTTTCTGTTTACTGAATATATAATAGAAATACTTAAACATTAATAAAAAAAAAAATTCACAAACACAGCACCCTACACAGTTAATCTAATTTATGCTAAAAAAATCTGATTTATATTGCTATAATCTACAGGGGTTTTGTAACCAATTTTGCGAAGACTTGCCTATGTTCTTTTAATATTCTGCTTGCCATTTCATTCCGTTTCATCAGTACAATGATTTCAATTTCAACAAGTGTGTAGATACAATCTTTAAAAACTCATTTATGAGTAAGCAAGCTTAATTTCTTGTGTTACAGAGTTCAAGAGCAACATATATCATCTGAAAAATACCACACAATATTCTAGCATAAACACCATCAATATACTTCCATGTTTGAGATTTCTTATCTATTACACCCACAAAGGAGATCTAAATGTGTTAGAAACTAAATGTTTTCTAAGTATACAAATTATATGTGCTCATTTCATTAAAAAACAGAAGGATATGCAGGGTTTTTTGAATGACAAATATCAAATAGAAAACACATCTGCTCCACTTGCTACTTGAAAAAATATATTTTAAAAATCAAATTAGGCCTCAAAATACAATTAGAAAAATCATGTCAAAAAACCAGTTCTACTTCTGTTTGCTACTACTAGTTATCTCATTCACTGCTTTAGCAATGCAAGACCACTATTGCAATCAGTAATTTACAATTACAGTAACAAATACCTGCTTATGTAAAACTGTACTACTTTTAAGATTTGTTTTGGGTGTAATAATTTTTTGGTTAAAAGTTTAGCATAAAAGAAAGCACTTTTCATGTATTTAATAAATGAAAAATAATTTACTTCAGCAAGCTTTCTGTAAATTACAACAATTGAGAGATTTAATTGCATAAGCTAGAGAAATGCCTTATTTCTCTTTTAGGGCACCTGGATGTTCCCTCACTCCAATATCTAAATGTAGCACAACATGATTTCTGACACCCCTCAATCTTGGGTACAAAGTAACTAAGCAGTGGACAAAGTTTTGAGAAAAAGAAAAAAGGAAAAAAAAAAAAGAAAAAAAGGTATTATATTTATTTCACAGATCAAGAACTAAAGACTAATTCATCCTCTCTGGAAGACATTACTACAGCATCTAAAATGTTATTGCCTCTATTTTCTACTCCACTTTCCTGCTGAAGATTATTGTCCATTTGGCAAGGACAACAGGAGAAAAACCCCATGTGGTAGCTCATCAGCAGGCATAGTTCATAACCTGCCGATTAGCCTAAACTGACTTTGTCAGTAACCTCCAGCAGAAGACAGGAGTGATAACAGTTTAAACTGCCACAGATAAACCTGTCAAAGATCATGATTCAGCTCACAGAGAGACTAAGTGATATGCCCAATGTCATATATTCAACTTAAGAGCTGGAACTTAACAGTCTTAACTACAAGATAGCGTTCATTAATGTATTATTGAGGGCAGAAAATGAAGTTTCTGAATTCATCCTGTAATTTTCAGATTTTTATAAGTGCTTCTGGTCTTTCATTCTTTTCCATAATGTACAACTCCACTAAAGCCTACAAAAAGCTATAAAAACTCCACAGCTTACCTAGAATACTCTCTCTTGCAAGACACAAATTTTATCAAATTCATGCACCACCATATTTTCATATGGCTGGGCTAGGGAGCAACCCTGACCACATGAACCTGAGCTGAAAGAATACTGCTAGATTAATTCTAGAGCTGTGATAAAGTCATGTCATTCAGCAAATTCAGCTGGAGTTGATTTTTTTTCCCCAAAGTAGCGTTTATTTTGCCTTTCTTTTCAAAAGTACAAGTCCGTCAGCAAAGAAAAAACCCAAACTGATAAATAGTAACCAAAAAAGAAGCAAAACCTTAGCTGTGAATAAACAGAAGTTATACAACCACCATGAAAGAGTTTGTTGGATACAGCACTAGACAAAGATTAACTTTGCTCAATATTTCTCTTTTCACCTGCCCATGAAATAAAAAATGTATTTTTTTTTCAATAAACAGACCAAACTATCTAATTTCGTGACATATTTCATCGTTTGCTCCAAAAATAAACCACATTTATTCAATACATATATTTGAGCTTACCACAGCAAAAATTATACTGGAAATGGTGATTCATCTATATTTGTTTCTCAAACAGTGAAAGAACACAAGAAAAAAGCACCATATAACAGTCCTGACCACCAATGTGTAGCACTATAGAGGTCCCTAGATGTATGTAAAACCAAAGCATGGGGGGAAATTGCTGATATTGTAGGAAATAGAAGAGTATAGGACAGATAATGTATTAAGAGGTACCTTGTATATGTAACATTGACTGAACACATAAATACACCAATATTTATGAATGTATGACTACATTGACTACTAAATATAGGAGTATACTGAAATGTTGCTGTGCCTCCACCTTTACGCACACACAGAAGTGAAAACAACTTTCTAGTACAACCTATTATTTGTTTGAAAGGAAATAATGGGCTTCAATCATACCTCTGAAAACAACATGTTATTTTCACAGCTTGCTATACTTACTGCAATGGACAGTAAGATAAACTGATAAGAAAGTTTAGCAGAGAAGGAAAGTTAAAAACCAAACAAGTGGTATGTAAAATGCATCTTGACTACGGGAGACAGTCTTCTGAATCAGATTCAATCTAACTCTCTTTGTTCCATGCAAATGTACTTATTGAGAATTACGGGCCTCATCTCCCCATCTGCTGGAAACAGGATCTAAATGGCAATCCAATTCACCAAATATATTTTATAAAGTATTTTGGTATCATAATATAACCTTTCTACTAAGGGCTCAGACTTAAATAGAGAATCCAACAGCAAGAAAAAAAAAAACCCAGGAAAAAATGGTGATTGTTAAAATGCAGATACAGTCTTAGGTGAAACTAATAAAAGATTATTTCTTGTCCCTCTTCCCCACAAAAACCTAGGAATACTTGCATCACCTCTTTTATGAAGAAATATAACTTGCCATAAGTTTATCCACCAAGTGAATCGCTAATAAAAAAATAAAAATTCTTTTATTTGATAATACCCTACTGTGCCGTTTCAACAGTTCTGTACAGAACATGTACACTGAAACTAATTTTCAGTATCTTCATTTCACTTACACACTTACTGAAAACAAGAAATATTTATTTTGCCACTGCATAAATTAATACTTTCCTACTACTACTCAAGTCATGCATTTTTAAGAGCCACGTTTAGGTTATGTATTAAGATGTAACATAACCCTGAAATCTTGATGGCTCTTTCCTTATTTATGCCACTTAAGGCTACAATTTAACCTATTGTTCCAGGCTCCTTCATCTATGTATTAATTTATAAATGAGACCATTCCATTCAAGATGAAGGCAGCAGTATAAAATGGTCAATCACTGCCACGCCCCAGAATAATTGAGGGGCAGGAACTACAGAATTGCTCATAGCTCGTGTCCCAGTAATTTCCAAAATAATTCCTGAGTCAGAAATATTACTAAAAGAAGCAATTTCTACAGTAGCTTGGAATCCTAAGCTCTCTAGGCGTCTGACACATCAGGTTTTCTTTTATGAGGGATTTCTCCCCCACAAAATTTGTAAGGAAGCTGAACAGTAGCATAGAACATCTTCTTTGTCAATGAATATTTAATCTCACATTATTTTATATTATCCAGTATTGATTTTTAAAATGTTTATAGTAAAACAGGCTTTAAGTCAATTTTGCATATTGAAACTAAAAATTACTGTTGAATACAAACATAGTATCTGAAAGCAAATATAAGTTATCTTAAAAAACTGAGATGGTAAGGTGACTAGAGGCAACTCTTGTTCACCCAGTCAGCATGCTGACACCTCTTTCCCTTCCACCTTCTATTTGAGTTAATCAAATAGATTGATTTTCATTTGGGAGATCCAGATTAATCAAAGTACCATCACGCATTCATTTAAAATTTGTTTCCCTAAAACTGTGCCCTCTAAAGTCACTGAGATGTTTTTTAAGAAGCAAAAAAGATAAAACAACCAAAGTTTTAAAAAACCAACAAAAACACTTCTCTCACTGTGAGTGAGGACCTGCTTAACATACAAGTGATTTGATAACATCTGACCTACAATACAGTACTCAGTCTACAGACGATCCTTAGCTATGGCTGTTTCATGCTTTTGTTCCTGATTTAAAATTTTTATTTTTTACTACCTTACATCTATTTCAACTGTATTATATCAGAATTTTAGCATATTGCCACCAGTGGCACTTACTAAGCTCACCACATTAAGCATTAAAGCAAACTTCAATTTTACCTTCGAGAAATTAAGGAGAGAATACCATCCCTCGTGCTGATTTGGAGGCATTTGTTATCAAGTAATACTGAATGTATAAGATCTTCTTGAATCAGAGATGCCTGTCAGCCCTGGTAGCTGCCTTACTCCCTGTTCATTTTCTGCTGACCTTTTGCAATTGAGTCAATCAATTTTATTTTTTTTCTGGCGTGACCTGAACAAGAGGGTGGAGGTGCCTTACAGCAATTCAGCCTGTAGGTGGGTGGATACCACCCACCCTCCAGAAGCAGCAGCAGAAGAGTCTACAGCTCCAGCAACTGAGAATAAAAGATCAATGTATTTTGGGAAGTACTCAACTCACTGGAATACTGGGTAGGTTTTTTGCTGTTGTTGTTTTAAGTGACTGCTGTATTTTGGGGGGAGTTTTCTGTTTTTAAAGAAAAAATTATTTTTGAAGGCATCATCAACATAACCGTTTAACTCTAGGAGAGGATTTCAGACTGTGAATACTGGTGAAATAGTCCTCTACAATTCAGAATTAGCTCCCTCAGCTCTGGAGAGGCAGGATTTCAGACAGATGCTGCTTTTCATTGCTGCCTATGAGCTACCTGCAGTAGGTCCCTTTTGGAATACCGGTCATTGGGAAACGTAAATCAAAGCTCAGCTATGCGATCAAAGCTGCAGTATCTAGCATCTTAACTGCCAAGTTTTTGTCAGTCTAGCAAAAGACTGTAAGAATATAAACACAATTGGGTCAGACAGCCAAATTTGATGTCACCCACGTGACTGCAACAACAGGTTTCTGCAGAACAGTGTGTGGGATAAACATCTGCCTGCTGCAAAAAACATGCCTAAAATTAGTTTCAGAAAATAGCATTTAAATTAAGATCTCTCACCAATAATTGTCATCGAAAGCACACTGAATTTCAACAGGAGCAAGTGTGGGGGGCAAGGCTTTGATTAATAAACTTTATCATTAAATCTACTACTGTTAAGTCTATACTCACAAAGATTCTACAGCTTATTAACAGTTCTTTCTCAACTCAGCAACATATTAGATTAAGAGACCGATGAACAGCTAACTTTTACTGTTAAAGTGCTAGAGGCTACATTTAGGTTTTGACAGTCACAGCAGTTTCGATATGCCTTGGTGGCACATTTCATTGCAGTGTTATAGTTACAAACTGAAAAATCCAAACACTAAAAGCACACACAGGAAAACACTGGTGGATAGGCTTAGCATTTAATGGTCTTGTCCATTCGAAGATGATTCACTTCAGAGAAGCTTCCAGCACAACTTCACTTACAGTAAGAATTTCTCCTAATTTTGCCACCCTTGGTCTAAGCAAGTTTGGGGTTCCAACCCCAGCCAAGAACAGCCTGTGTCATACACTGGTAATAACCTTGGCAGCACACTCCTCTGCTTCTATCACTGCCAATACTAATGAAACAAAACTAGAGGCAAGAGGTTTCTTAGAAACTTGGTGTTAATGCTGCCTGGCTGAACTATCTGTAATGCTTGTACTAATTATTCCTGAGTAGATTAGACCAGAGAGTGCCAAGCAAGCCCAGCAGCCTTTTCTGTGCACAGTCTGCTGGGTGACCAAATTCAAAATTATATTAAATGGCTGACACCAACATAAATTGCAACAAAGCTACAAGTTTAAGAATCATTATAGCTATGTTAAGACAATCATTGAAAAAAAAAAACCTCAAGTAATAGATAAAAGTAACTTACATAAATAAAAAAATAAACAAGCGATACATAAACAGTAGTTTTATTAAAAAAAGGCAAACAGTAAAATACACCCATAAAAATCCAAATTTTGCTTTTTATTTGAAATATTGCACAGAGTAAATAAAGAACGTGGAAAGAGAACAAAGGGATGATTTCTACGCACCAGCAGTTCAGCTTCCTAGTGCCAACATTTTATGTAGCACATTACAGCCACTTTTATACCCTCATCTGCATGCATCAAGTAGAAGTTAGTCTTCATCTAGAGCCATAATATAAGTACGTACTTGTACCTCTCCATAATAATATATTTGTACAGCCTCAGTTGTTCTCCCTCCTTGGAGGTAGAAGATTGTGGTTCTATTTTGCTTTTTTAGAAAAGGAAACAAAGGAACATTACACTGCTCAGTGATTCTTTTAAAATACAGATTCACTACTGAGGCTTTCAAACACTTTGTGCTGTAACATAAAGCACACAAAATCTAATCATTTTTTCTACCACCTAGAAAGAACATACCTGACACTCATTTCTTATTAAGAGAAGAACACTGAATTGGTAAAAGTGAAAGTCTAGATACAATGTGCAAGGTCATCTGAAAAACTGAAGTCCACATATATCTCAATGCAATTTGCTGTTATTATTTTTAAGGGAATAACATTACACTGAAATTACTATTTTTGTTATTTTTCCTTCAAATTCAATAGCAGATATATAAACCCCACAAGATCATAAAGATATAGCTAACCTGAAATGTAATATTCAAAGTTATGTATGCTATTAAAGCTGTCTTTTCAAAAGTGATTTAACTTGTGAAAAAAACTTAATTTATGCTTTGATAAATATTAGTTTCTTTCACAACAATAATGCTCCAACATCTGAAAGTTTATCCCAAGAGATACTATTTTCTCATTAAAAACAGAAGTCAGAAATGAAGTATTTTCTCCTAAATTAATCTCATCTTTACATTACAGAGGAAAATGAGAAAAGAAATATCACAGCTAAGCCAACACAAACAACAAATGTTATGTTCCCCATCTGATAGTCAAAAAATAGAGGAAAACCACACTTCAAGCCATACTTAATTTTGTGCTTTTTAGGCAAAATATACAGTTGGAATTATTTTATCTCATCAAATCATTCATTGGGGACACAAACAAGGAGATTAAGAAAAAAAGAAAAAGGTGCTATTTCCATAAAAAGTGTCATTAGTACCTGCAATACATGATCCAACGTGACATGAGACCGAACCACCAAACCACATATGCCTTGGCAGGGATTCCCCTTAACCTCTGTTACAGCACTGAAAGGGACAGCAAAACAATTCTCTGGCCCAATGACCCAAGGACTCACCTGGGATGTGGGCAGTTGGATTTTAATCCTTTTTCCAGTGGATATTTTATTTCCATAGAGCAGAACAACTTCGATTTTAGAAAGGGGGCCAAAAGTCTACATGATCAAGCCACTACGATCACCAGTACCAATCTTCACAGTATGTTAAATACTGAAGCAAAGGCTGAATTCCCTTAATTAAGGTGATTCACTTAAGGCAGATTTAATGCATACTGGCAAAATGACAAAACAGAAAAAACATGGGACTTCTGTATCCAATGCTATTTTTCCAGTGTCTTTTGAAAACATTGTGTGCAAAGACAAACAAAAACCATAGAGATAAAATACAAAGTATTTGTTAGCCCTTGATCTTAACCACTAGCCAACATTCATAGGGCCTTGCTGGCTTACCTCCATTAGAAAGACAAAATGATAATTCAAAATAGTATTTACCAAGAACATTCATAAAATCATGATTCTCTGAAAATAACATGACCAAGAAACAGCACCCACATACTTTGCAATTTTTAGTGCTACCAGCAAGTCCTGTCCTCTCTAGAGTGCTGTCTGTTGCCTTGACGGTTCATGCACAGCTCTGGTTCCTTTCTTCCTTCTTTTTAACCCTCTCTCAGAAAATCCATTTTTCTTCAGGCACTAACGAATGACCCAGCTCTGGTATTTATGGTCAGTTTTATCAGTCCTCATACAGTAGTCTCCCCTGTTCCAGATTTATTATGCTGATGAGCGCCTTTAGCAGCAGCTTCTATTGCTTCAGCTACCACAGGAACAGTAAGACCAGTGTCCCCCTAATGAAGGATAACTACTGCACTTACTGATTTTTACCAGATCTGTTTTCATGGAAGCCATTAACACTCTTCTGTATTCCAACAGAATATTTTCCAATGTATATTTTAATAGCAAAGTTCAAAACTGCAATTTTATTTCTATAGCTACAAGACCTTGAAAAGTATAAACACAGTGAGTGTTTATGTAAGACCACTTTGGACAGATTTCTTCCATTAAACTTAATATGCTGAATAGAAGAAAGAAATCTGCAAAAAGTATTCTTTTTTCAGAACACAGCACAAATCAAATGCTATTTCATCCACTGAGTACCGCTACTAAGACATTCAGATTTATTTATCCTAATAAAAATCAACTACCTTCTCTGAAAACAAAGCACAGTTTGGCATCTAACGGTACATTCAGCCTAGACTTCAGTAATTGGAGTCCGCACCCAAAACCAGAGCTCTGCGGTGCTGACAAAGCCCTGCCATTTGACTTCTGTTTGGTGCTGAGTTTGGTGTGCCTTTGTACAAAGCAAGGGGCTTTCCCATAGGTCATAAAGCCACACTCTACCAAAAGTTTCATTGACTCTACCTCTTTCCCCAAAATGAAACACATGGAGAGTGTGAATCTGAGTTTTTAAACACATTCATGCATTCAAACCTAGAAAATCAGTGCATAACTTCATTTCAGCTTATCTAGAATCTTACAAATTCTTACTAATGTTCTAGGTTTGAGCACCAGAGGTATTTGATTTCCCAAGAATTAGAAGCTGTTCCTAGGATGATGTGGGGTCCTAACCTTACATTGTAAATAGCAGTTAGAAGAGAGCGTGCCATGATTTCCTAAACGAGACTGCAGCCAACATCCAGATCTGAGAGTGAGGTTATCTGTTTAAGCATGAAGAGGATTTCTCCAATATCGTAACGTACCTTACACAAACAAAACTTATGAATTCCTGGAGGCAACTATTGAACATTTGCTTGCAACACATGATTTGGAATACTTTGCTTTCCATTTACTATAGGCGAGACTAACCAAGCCCAGCCATCAAATATGGTGTGGTTACTGCATACTGGGCTACAAGATTTTTCGAGCTATAAGACATGTCTAATTACAACGACCAAGTCAGAGCTTCTGTTTGATTCAGATAAACTACCTTGAACTTCAATCTTGCTATGGGTGACTGGGCTTCAATCTGACTATATCTAAGTGAAGCTGCACTGAAATCCCCTTGTAAGCATATAAAAAATTTCACACACATGGATTTCTTCTGAGGACTGTGCCTCTGAATATTATAAATCCATACCCTTCCATTACTGCAAGGACAAAACTGGATCTAAAATAATTTTATTCCTTCTTTTTTAACCATTTTTTATCTTAACTCTTTATTTGTGAACTGAGCAGTACACTCCAGACAAAAATATATACCCACTTATTTGACAACCACAGCCTGCAAAAACCAACAAACAAGGGCATGAACTTCATCAACCAATCTATCTCATTAACTATCGTAACTCCCATCAACATAAAAAAATAAGGAATCATGTGGTAGGGATGCCATGTTACATAAAATTTTACTCAGGAGAATATTTTTAAAATGGCATCCGAGTTTGCATGTAAAATTCTGTAATTGCTGCAGGAAAAAAGGGCACAAACACTTCCTGACAGTTGTGCTGTTTTAACTCATACTCCTTTTTTTCTTGGATTCCTGTAGTGCCAACTCAGAAAATTTGAAACAAGAGCATTACACTAAAAAAAAGTCTCCCTATCAATCACTAGGTAGTCAATTATGAATATTTCCTATTTAACTGCATTGGAAGTAGTATTTAATATTTTATTATTTTTAAAGAAATAAAGCCACAGAACCTTTGTATGGAGTATGTAGAATAACCAGTTCCTCTTCTATGCCGTTTAAAATAAATTTTGACCTCTTTTACGCTGTTCCTTTTAAAGGTAGGGAGCTGGTAAAATAACAAATAGGGAAGCATAAACGACATCAGCTCCCTGTTGCAAGCAACAAAATTCTGAATTGAATATACGAAGAAGTATGATTTCCTGAGTAAAGAGCATATACCCACAACAGGAGCTGAAGTTAGAAATAAGCTTTCATTGACCCTTATGTTTCTTTCTGGGTTTGGAGGTTTCAGTATGAGAAGATAAACATTTCTTGAAATTGTAAACTGCTTTGGGAATCTGTTTCCAGAAACAGCCCACTAACTATTCTATTTCTCCACTGAAAAACCAGTTCTACTTATTAGTGAAAGATAAACACAAATCTCCCTTACTGAACAAAAATCATGTATTTTGAAAACATAATTCTAGAAAGATAGTTCTCCTTTTAACCATATTACAGAAAAGTGAGCTGCTCCATGGACTGAAAACATACTGAAAATATTCTGTTATTTTGCTTGGAGAACCTGCCCCACAAAATCCATTCTTCTTATCTGTCATGACTAAATTCAAAAGAATAGTATGTGAGATCGTAGCCATGCTCTGTAATGCCAGTAAGATGTTTACATCCTTATTTTCAGCTATTACTAACTGAAGGACTACACAAAAGACTAAGGAAACATGGAAGCAAGGTGAAAGAAAATGCTACCAAATCAGAATAGTCACAAATGCTTTTTTTTTTCTTCTTCCTTCTTTGAGAGTCTTTTCCAATTTCTAAGCAATTCCTAGGATACTAGCCCACCTTTTCCTATATTCTTTCTGAGTTCATTAAATGGAAGATTTAAATTTGTAGCTTTATTAGTTCTATAAGAACTATGAGAATAGTTTATTAGTAATAAAATTGACATTTTTAGAATCCTGTGAAGAATCTCAAAGTGCTTGAGAGATATGCCAGAAATAATCCTCACAGTCCTGAACAGGAAGTTCTTCAACCATTTTGGAACTGAAATATTCTAAATATCACACACTATTTCAAAATAAACAATGAAAAATAAAATATACAGTATATTAAAATTAAAATACACACACACTGGAGGAGAATAGATGGCATGTGAGTCAACACACTTAATTCTTGTTTTCACCTCTTGTCCAGCCAACTCCTCCATATCAAATTTTCTATTTTGATGCTCTCCAAAGCCTTCCTCAAACAACACGCGAACTCTTCAACTTGTTCCTCCACCACCTCCTCCTCACCAGGTCTCTAATTCAATTCCAGTGAGCAGAGAGTCATTTGCTCGATCGGATTTCGTCCTCCATCATTTTTTATCCAATCTGTCTGTTGCTATGTTCCAAATCTACCACCACTGTTTTCTTTCAACATAACCCACTATCCCTCCACTACCCTTATTGCTTGACCTTTCGGGTCTTTATCACCCATCAGTATTGAAGTTTCTCTGCTTTTCAGTCATCTCCTCCCAGAAGCCTTCTCCCACCCTTTCAACGAGATGAGTGATTGTTTTCATGCCTCATACTCGCTGTGTGCTCGGCTCTTCTGCCGCCCCCTCCAAATGCAAGGTCACCCTTAGCATCTCCTGGACATGGCTTGTACCCCACATCCACTTCCTCTGCTTGTACTCTGGTGCTGCATGAACATGCCTGGCAGGGATCCTCATGTTAGGCTCAATTCTTCCACTATAAACTTTTTTTTTTCCCTTCCTCCAGCTCCACTACCCCAGGAGCTCTGCTCAGGAGATGGACACAGCTTAAGTTCAATAGGGCTAAAAGAGCCAAAACTGAACAGAAGTAATATGCAGACTGCAGTGGTGGCCAATACAACATTATCTGCATTAAAGTTTTTTTTAAATTCTGGTCCACAGACTACTGATCACCTGAAAGATTTTTAAAGATAGCTTGTGAAACAACCACAAAGATGCTTTCAATCTGCATATGCATAATGGCAGGGAAACAGTTATTTTTATTTACCTCATTCTATATTTAAGATTTAAACTTATTTTCTTGGGCTATAAACCAGGCATTAATGCATTAAAAAAAGAAAATATCCTTTATTCCTCCCCATCCCCGCCGCCAACAAAACAAAGTAACAGTCCTTTCAACTTTTTCCTCAAATTGTAGGTACTGTGGTAGTGTGTCTTATACTCAATGGAAGTTTAGATCAGCATTTCTCAACCTTTCAAAACTCAGTGTAGATATCAACACTTATTTATGGAAGACCTATATATCTTCTGAAAGATTATCCATTCATCTACTTATTGACTATCCCTGCCCTGCTTAGACCGAAGATCTAAGAGGATTACAGAACTTGGTGGCAAGGCTGAAGGCTTGTTAACTTAATAAGGCTGTGGATTTAAAACTGTGTTAAATTAAACAGGTTTTGAAAATGGCTTAACTCTGCTAGTGTGGATAAGATTTAAGAGTCTCCTCTCAGATCTGTATCTATCTCATGAAAAAGAAGACCATGTGAGATAGTAAGGCACTGGCATACACGAACAGGTGAAGGTCTACAAGACATTGATTTTTCTTTTAGCAAGCTCTCAGCTTCAGAATAAAAGCTTCATCTTTACTCAGAGGCACACTACCACAGCACACTGAATTCATCTTTACTGGATTTGTTTAAAATAAGCTTCTAGAACAGCTATGCCCTATATATGCCAACTCAGATCGTCATCTGATTATCTTTGAATACTTTTCATCTTAACACTTTTTAATCAGTCAGAAGTGCCTCATTCTTCCCCAATTTTTGTATATAAATAAAATGCAGACTATAACCTAAAGAATTAAGATAGCATGGTAATAAAGAATAATCAAAGAGACTTGCTTCAAATTATGCAGTATTGATCTTCTCACTCCTCTGTGCAAGTAAGACTACATTCCTTTTCTTGAGTTCAGCAGCCTGAACATCCGGTAGGAGTGACTACTTTTGTCTTTAACCAGGGTTTTTCAAAAGCTTGTCTTGTAAAATTGTGGTTCACACAAGATAAAACAGTGCTTCAGTTCTTTAAAAAGCTTTTAATGTACATGTATATTTTGAAAGTTTAGGTGCTGAGAAGAGGAAGTCAAGAGAGGTCATACGCACATCCTTCCTTTATAAAAAGGAGGGCAGAGTTATCTCACGTTACTGCAACTCTGATGCCATGAAACAAAATCAGTTTTATTAACAAGGGAACACTAAAGACTGAGGAGTGCTTCAGGTTATGAAGTCCAACAGGACACTCTCTGATGCCTGGCTTATCTTCTGTGCAGCACTTCTTCACTTCAGAGAGGAAGAAAATGATATCTGTATTAATTTTTAAGCAACACTGAAATGCTTACCTTTGATCAAAATGCATTTATGATTAATATCATACTTCCCAGCTAGAAACTGTAAAATTATACTTTGCACATTTACAGAAAATAGAAACAGTCTATATTCAACTCTGAAGAATCATGCCAACTTGAAAGATAGAAAGAACAGTTAAGCACTAGACCAGACCTTTTAGTTCAATTTAAAAAAAAAAAAACAAAAAACCCCACAAATTTATACCGTATTTTAAAAATTATATGCAGAAGGCTGAGCATATCAGCACCATTTCAAATAAAATTACTGCGCGAGAGAGACAGCGCACATACATGCGCACAAGAGACTTGTTCTCATTTTTAGATCAGACACATTCTTGCAGGTTCTATTTTTTTTTATACTTGAGAGTTTAAGTGCTTATACTATAGGTGATGGTGGTGGGGAATTAATCAAGGGCCAAATAAGATAGGAGCAAAGACCTAGACAAGAAATTAAATTACTTAAAATTCTGAAGTGTTCATACTCTTACACTACAAAAACTTAACTTTGGATAACAAATCACACGCTTGAGTACCACAAGTGTCAAATGAGCGTCACAGTCCTAAGCTTCTAAGGGTACAGGGATAAATGATTTCCGTGGTGGATTGCTCATATGTGCCACAGTTAATTTTCATGTACCTAGGAGGCTCAGATTCTGAGACACTTTGGCAACAGTGTCTGTAAATGAAATGTGAAGAATTAAGTTTGACTTCTGTGTTTCATTTTCCCCTCAACTGGAGAATCCAAACCTGTACGTTTCCAGGAAACATTGAATGACATTTTAAAGATATGCATATAAGCATCACATGTCAAATAATTCCAAATACTGGACTCGGTTTCTCTCTTTGGAGTGACTGTCCTTATCTCCAGAGCATCTTCCTGAGTCCCAACAATTTCCTGACTTTAAGAGCATGCAGAAGAGAAAACAGACTTAACTGTTTGCCTCTGTGCTGACCAAGACAAGCTAGGGGCTTTGTGTCCAAACTGCACGGCAGCCCTGGCAATATCTATGGGACGAGAAGATATGAAAGCAGTTATTCAGACGCTCTCAGTGCAGCAAGGCTCTAACTAGGACTAGCCCCGCTGTTTAGTCTGATGATCAGAGGACAGTGCTGCCATCTGCCCCTCTATACTCAGGAAAGATAAGTGCAGAAAAGAGCACTTGGATAGGCAATTCTCCCACCTCAGGGCTGCTCACTTCCTAAAACTAATCCAGCTCACCTCAAAGCAGCCATCCTTCATCCAAAACACCCTGCTCTCTGAAAAGATTCTGACTTGGTGATGTGAAAAGAAATGCTAAGAAACTGATCTAGTGCACCTGACCCAAGAATTCACTGCTTATTTTCTGAGATGAGCTTTTGTCTACTAACAAAGACGCACCTGACAGGAACTGAGACATAACAGATGCACACTTTTCCTTCATGCACGAAGTAACAAGGTGTATGTATGAACAGGGCTGACCAGGTGATATTTCATCTTTAATTACTGAGACACATTCTTGCCCACACTAGGATGTGCAATGATTTAAAGGAGAAGAAAAAAAAAAAAAAAAAAAAAGGAAACTCTTACACCAAAGGAGGCTAAGCAATACCGTAATATTAACCTACACTTTATGCTCTTAATTCATTTAGCAGATTTAGTCATAAATACCACAAGAGTGTCTGTAGTCCAGATACTTCAACAGAACATTTTCTTTCTTATTACTTTATGTTCCCTATGTTTGACACAGTCAAGGACAAATTGGACACAAGAGGGAAGAAAAATATATGTTTTCTTTTTCTTGGAAGTACTACACTAAGATCAGAAGCGAGAGAACGTTTGAATAAAGGACAGTGATGGAGCCAAAGAAAAGACCAAGGAAGGTGCTAAGCATATCACAAGGAGAAGGCCAAATACACTGCAAGGGGAAGCCCACCAAAAGACAGACAAACAACTGAACATAACAAGTTTCCAGTTTTATTATCACAGCTGCAGCTTCAGGCTTGCTGTTTTCCACAGTTCCTATCTATGCACTAAACATAGGGGTAAGAAGAGGAAGTACCATGTGAAAAAACATTTCACTCAGGTAAAGGAGAGAAGAGGAGAGGAGAAGGATTTCAAGCTGACCCCATCCCAATCAGCCCCTTCAGCTCTTCCTACCATACAGGATGTCTATTAAGCCACCAAACAAGAGGTACCCCTTGCAGAAAGCCAGGCACTATGCATACAGAAACACAGCAATAGCACTACCGACTGACTTTTCTAACCAGACCCTGGACCACCTATGTAAAGCAATTTTATGGGTATCTGATTTCTGTGGTAATAAGACAAAAATTCAAAGATTTTAATTCTCCTAAAAAACAAACAAACAAAAACAAACCCCCAACCTGCTCCCCTTCACAAGCCCATTAAAAGTAAGGGCTTTAGACTTCCTTTTTGTGCAGAAGTTTAAATTTTCTGAGCGATCAAAGCTTTTTGAGTAGAGCTATAAACTGTAACTCACCGGACAAAATAAAGTGGAGAAAAAAAGACACCATTTTATTTCAGGTAGGTGGTTTTAAACAAATCTACAGAAATGGAGGAATATTACTTTGGAAAGTGAAGGGAAATAAAGACAGCCCCCTCTTTCACCTGAAAACAAAGGAATCATACAACAGTATCTTCCACTAATACACAAAAAAAACGTGTTTCAGAAACAAAATAAAAAGGGATTTAAGTATCACACTTAAATACTGTGGATTTGTTTTTTAGTTTATAAATCAACTTACTTCAAAACCTAATTATTTTCTAAATAAAGGGATTACACTAGTTTTGCAGCTATTTTATCAAGCAGATCAATGTTAGCTGGCAGGTTAAAGATTGCTATCATGGTTCAAAGTATGGAATTAAATATTTCTGTACTACCAACAGCATTCACATTAGATACTCTCTTTTTATTCTTTTCAAAACACACTCAAATCTACACACCAATGTGCCAGTCAGATGCAGATTACTTACTCTAGCTGAAGAACGGAACACCAGCTTCCGCAGATTTTTTCACTGTCTGGCTTTTCCTCACTGAGGTACTTATGTGATTCCCTATTAAACATCCAAACAAAACGAAGTCCGTTTAACAATGTAACACCAGGCACTGGACCATCTTTGGTACAGGAAATGGATTATGAACAGCTCTCCAGTAATGTGGAAGTCAATGATTTAAAGAGTGAACAGCAGTATCTACTGACCTCAACTGAGACTGTAGACCCATTGTAAAACACCCTATAGATACATCCAAAATAAAAAGTCAATCTCTGCTCTAGAGAGTATACAGTTTAAATAGCAAGTCAAACAAAGGAAGTACTATCAGTCATATCTGCAGATGGGAAACAGAGGCACAAAGAGCTTTGAATGGCTCTGTGCAAGGTTATAAAGGATGTCTGTGGCAGAGCCAGGAACTGAGCCCGGAAGCTCTCAATCCTAGCCCCTTTGGATACGGAGACAATTCTTCCTTTTGCTTATCCTCCGTCTCTTTACTTAATTACTTATCTCTGAGAGGAAACATATTAACAACATGAGAGACAGTCTATTTTCCTTTTATATTTATAATCTCCATTACATTTTCTCTAGGTTAACATAGCATACAGAAGTGTTACAGAGAAGTAATTAAAATTGTACAAGCAATTGTAAATGTAAAAGCACAATCTGGTATTTCAGAAAGCATTAGAGGAAACAAAAGCACACATACATGATTTAGAGAGACTTCCCAAAATGTTTTCTGATGATCACTCTGGAATATGAATAGCCACCTATCTCCACATTCACAAACTAAGGTATTTCACGTCAAAGTTGCACCTCTACACTCCTTACATTTTTATACGATGGAATACATACAGGAATGCATAATTAAAACTACACAGACAACAATAAGATACGCTTTTGTTTTTTTTTTTTAATAGGAGGGAAAGCAGGTTTTGTACAAATCTGTACACAAACATCAAAAATGAGGTATCATCACATAATGATTCTCCAGCCTACCATCACAAATACCAATCATGAAACTAACTGCATTAGCCACTGTTTCTTGCATATCTCTACAACCACTTTTTCCCCCACAGTGGCATACTTTACAATCTGATCTATTATCACAACGTGAGCCTCTTCTAAGGGTACCTGACCACCAGGTGTTTACTGACATGATATTTCTGTGTACTGTTTTATTCTGATAACTCTTGTTCAGAGACGATTTAAACATCTGTTCCAATCTACACCTGCTGCCATTCTTGGCAATCCCCAAATTTATTGTCAATCCTGTAATAAAGTTACTGATATACGAATGCAGATTTTCAGTCCCGTTGCTGTTTTCTAATCTAGGAAGTTTCCCTTGACAACTAAGTTCTGCCAGGATCTCAGTAGGCCAACAAGTGCCATGGCTACAACAGTAGCACTTGTTTCAGCTCCTGTCAGGTTTTTGAATCCTGCTAAGTAGTCAAACTGTGCAAACTGCCACCCTGAGCTCTCTTCTCCAGGGTGGTTAGGATAAAAGAAAACCGATTGCTAGCATCATGCATTGAGTCCAACAGACAGAGGAGCCTGACCTGCTTAAGTCCTCACAGATGAGAAGGTGGCCCGTCATCCCTACTGCCCCAAGTTGTGTGCTGAGTTGAAACACCACAGCGGGGGGGAAAGAACCTGGCTCCATTTATTTCCCTTCTTGGCATTAAAGCTGCTTCAGCAGTTCCCAGGCAAGCCTAGTAGATCACAAATGACCACTGCTGCAGCAGTATGGATGTGGAAATTTAAAATTTTACTGTTGCTTTCCTGTGATACACAAGCATGAGAATGGATCTGTGGGTTTACACTACAATGCAACACAGCTGAGCATTAGCAGAAACTCACAGACCCACCTCCAGTTTGAGGGTTTTTCTTTCCGCTTCGGTTTAAAAGAATTTATCACAAACATCTCGGATGTTGGCGGTTCTCAATAAAAAAAACAAAGTTTTAGGAATGCAGAGCAAGAATTTATTGATGCAGCTAGAAGGCCCCCTTTAAACACCTAAATGAGCATCTTCTCATAGCCTGTAATGTTCCTTTACCCTCTCATTTCAAGAAGACTTCAGCACAAGTGATATCACTAGAGGTCTCTATCCGCTTTCCAGAATAAAAACAAGAAAAAAGGGAAAAGCTTTAGGACTTACCCATTGTCTGTACTGTAACATTTCTTGATAAGATGTCCCACTGACATACAGTATAATACACTCAAATTACACCATCAATACTTAGCATAAGCATCAACTCTATTAGGCATGGCCAACTTTCGTGCTATTCATGCTTTTCTTTTGAAAAGGAAGATCATCTGAATCCTTTGCTTATCTCTTCCTGCCTACACGTGGTCCAGAGAACAGCTGAAAACATAATTAAAAAATATTTTCAACAGTGATGAGATTTCAGACTATCTAGACAACTCCACTCTAGGTTCTGCTGAGAAGACAGCCCTAACTTCAGAAACTTGGACTATAAAGAAACTAACAGGAGAATTGGTATGTCTTAGGCACATACAAATTCAAGGGAAAAGTTAAATGTGTATCACCTTAAGTCTGTCCTCTAGTAGAGAAACCAGAACAGCTCTCCAACATCTATCAACTTAAGCACACAGCTACATTTAAGACTCCTGCAGTAAGCACATCCTTGTAAAACTACTATAAGAAACTTAAGATAATACCTGCTCAAAATATTTTGTGAAAATGACAAGATGAATAACATGAGCATAAGTTTGAAAGTAAGTACCCTACAATTTTCATATGCTCTTTTGAAGCAAACAAGGCTCATGTGATCATGCAGTCCCTCAACAGCCCCTCAGTAACTTGTTCCTCCTGACCAGTCCCAAGCAGATTTGGCAGCAGGCTGCGGTTCGTAAAGCTCTTCCAAGCTGTCAACCTAGCTGAAGGTTTTCACTTAAAAACAAAAACAAAACCACAAAACCCAACAAAACAGAAAAGCCTTAAATTAGCATCCATACCAGAGAGGAAGCTGCAGCATGAACGTAACTACTATTTGTTCTCCCAGGCAAGCTGGCTGCTTAGAACAGAAGAGCTGGGCAGCCAGCAAACAGTTTTCTATCAGGTACAGCAGTATGCTGCCTTTGTCCAACTGGTACCCGCGGAAAGGCGCAGAAGGCTTTATGCGTCAAATAGCAGGGAATAGAAAGAGGTTAAGAACTTGCAGGGAGAAATTGCAGCTGTTACAGGAGTGAAATATTACAGAGGTTACAGAAAGAAACAGGGTTATTGCAGTGGGGGAGATACAAGGCACAAGATTTGTTAATCCCCACCACCCACCCAGCTTCATTAGTTTTAAGACTCAAGGAACCATTTGTTTGTTTATTGCCATGTGTCACCACATACATACAGAGAATGCAATATACATAGTACTGTGCAATAACAGGGCTGGCAGCTCCACAGTCATTGATACAGTTCAGGAAATCATGCTGCAGTACATGCTGTATTAACCTTTTCTGAAAATTATGGCATGCTCTGAAAGGGCATTTATGAGCTTAGTATTACTTCAGGGTATAAGCAGAATGTTTATGACTTGACAGCCTTCATCCACGTTCACTTCATTTAACATAACAGCAACTTTCATTTACTAGCTCCCCTTCAGCAAAATTAGTTCAGGAAATCTGACTCTGCCACTCATCTAGAAACAGATTTTCCTCTCTAATTCCCAGAGAGGAACTGTATTTGCTACCATCTTTATGTTACAGTTAGCAAAACTAAATCGGGCATTTGCTTCAACCCTGTCCATTAAATTGGCATTTTGCTTTCTGGACTTTTTAAAAAAACAAACAAACAAACAAAAAAACCCCCCAAACCAAAAAACTCCCACTTTTCATACAGAAAAAGGAAAAGTTCTTCTTATCTTCCCCTTCTTATCCCTCAGAGTCGGCTCGGGTTCTTAATAGTACTGCCTTCCTAGTAAAAAAGGCTCTGGACAAAGTGGACAAAAGATGAGAAGATGACCTTTCCCTGTCTCCCAAAGGAAAGAAGACACAAGAACGCCTGTGAAACCCCAGAAACAAAGATGTATTCAGACTTACTGTAAAATGTTGAAATCTATCACTAATATACACTGAGTATCAGTTAATTGCATGAGGAATGCACATGGTTACAATTTTAATGGCACACAGTACGGCATAACTAATAAATTGAAGCAACATTCCACATGTTATCACTTTCTACTCTGCACAACATCTGGAATTGCAAATGTTGCACAACAGGGTATTATAGAACATTTTAAAAAGAGAGAATATTCCATATTCAAGTTTTTTTTTCTAATAGGGCTTTAAGAAACTCTGAAGCACAGTCATTCACATATGCAGTACACTGCTGCACCGGAAGCTTTTTTGGAGGAGAAGCAGTCTCTGAAAATACGCAGTTATTTACAAAGGTTGACAAGAAAATATATAAACAAGTTATATGGGTATTTTGCTTTGTTTTAAGTTGAAAAGCTTTTGCAAATGCAAGGTATCATGGTAAACACCTTAAGGTTCTGGAGACCACCAGACTGGTTTTGATACTGCTGAAGCTTCTTTGCAGTATTTTTTTTTTTTTTAAGGTCTACCTTCTGAAAGAAAAAAAAAAAAACAAACAACAAAAAACACCAAAACAAACCACAACACATCATCTTCTCTCCTCCCTTACCAATTAATCTATATACAGAACAAAACTAATTAACAGGAAGTGGCATGATAATTATTATTTTTATATTCTAAAGTAAAGAACCTCATGGGAGTCTCTACCAAGCAGGAAAAAAAAAAAAAAAATCTAATGGAAGAACACCTGTGTTTTAAATCCCCTTGCAATCTTAAAAGGTATATCTAAGATGTTTTAGATAAATTCCAATCAGCTAAGTACAGCTGAGGACAAATCAGTGTAAGGCTTCCTTCATCAGGGAAGGAAAATAAATCATTCAGCTATACTTTAAAATAAAGACTAGTCCTGCCAAATACACATTTAAGCCCTCTCCTTGGATCTCCTTGAGACATTCCTTAAAAATAAAATAGACTTCACAACAAGGAAACCACCTAAACCATTCAGAAACTCCACTTCGAACACAGAACTCTGAATACGGAAGCATCACTAAGTGGGCAGCAAGACCTTTCAGAGAAGCTGTTCTGCCTTGTCGTTAGAAAAAACAGAGCAAGGTCAGACATCTCATAAAACTATATTTCCCGATACAGGCTCTAGAATGGATAGTCGTAAATAAGACTACTGAGTCTTGATTATAAAGGTATGACAGAGTCTACAAGTTGCATAGATCCTGGGAAGGAACAGGAGTACAGGCAATGTCTTCCCATCACAGTACACAGATTTTCCGCATCACTTGGAAAAAATACTTTGGGGAAAAACTAATTAAAGAAGGGGTGAGGACTGACAGTACAAATAACTTATCAGACCACAGTAATTCAAAGATTTCTTTTTAAAGGAAGAGAAGTAAAAATGTAGCTCCTTAGAAGCCAAAGGCAAAACCTTCATTGACTTCAACAAGAACATAACTTCCCTGCTCATGTTTAACATTCATTGTATCTAACTCAAAGGAAATTTACTGATAGCCAGAATCATTACAGAAAGCGCAAGAGCCAAAATAAAATCTCTAATCTTGCAGTTGACAAACCAAGAACCATTTCAAGTGCTCTTCACAAGATGTTTATCCTTAACAATTACTTAAGCTTTCCACATAAATTATCTTGTTCTTCCTTTTTAATACGACAGTTAAGGTATTGAGATGCTTTTCTGCTCCTTACCTCAACAACTGAGAGTTTTAATAAGGAAGTATTATTTCTGGTATTTACATAACAGTAAACCAATACTGGTAATAACACCGATGTGTTTTGCTAGAAAACTACAACAATTCTCAAAAATGCTTTGTTTTGCCGTATTTACTATCTGACTGCCCTTATCCTGAAGCAGAGGCCATCAACCGTTTTGAAATGGTGCAGGAAAAATACCGTCATCACATAGTACTTACCCTAACAGGAGGGCTTCGTGCTTGCACTCTTTGCTGCTGTCCAACTTGAGAGCTCTGCAGGTCCTTTGATCCGCAATTAGCTACAGTGTTGATCGGGACCCTTAAAGCATTTGTGCTACCTGTCCCACCACCAGCGCCAGGTTTTCGAGGCCTTTGTTTGATGCCATCCAGTAGTCTGACAAGCAGAATATTACTGGGAAGTTCATCAACACTGCAGTCCACTAAAGTCCTGCACTCTGGGCATCGAAGCTCATTTCGAGAGCTCACAATGCCCAGCAGACAGCGTTTACAAAACGTGTGTTGGCAAGGCAAGACTTTCGCAGAAGCATCAAGGCGTTCTAAGCAAACAGGACACTCCAACAGATCCAGCAAAGCTGATTCATCCATTTTCTTTGTATTACTTAACCAAAAAACAAATCTTTGCAGAATTTGTGTGTTTTGAGCACTCCAAGGATATCATGTTACATCCATTCCTCTTCTGACTGTGCTCTGAAATTTTTTGAGGGAAAAAGGCATTAATAAGCTGGAAAGAGAGTCAGTAAGACTACGTTATATGAAGATGTTCATACAAAGAGCAAAATAAAAGATCTCTAGATTAACTCAGTAGGTATTTTCAATAAATGAAGGAAACATCAAAATAGCAACAAATAATCATAGCAATCTACATTAATATACCTATTTAGGTGAACTATTATAAACAAATGCTAACAGCAACGGTTTTTAAATTCAAGTCCCCATAAATTTTAATCTTGAGTGATTCTATCTTCTCAAATTTTTCCAGAATGATGAGCTATCCCCGGTACAGCTTTATAACAAAGCTCGCTTTTCATAGTTCTTGCTTAATACACCTGTATCTCTGAACATTTATTTGAAACCAGTTTTTACAACAAGACGGCGGTGAAGGTAACTACAGCTGGGTCCAAAACAACAGAGCATACACCAGTAGGGTGTAGCAAAGGGAATTACATTTATGCCGAGACCAAGCCAACAGTGGACTACATATCTACCGTTTCTATGAAAAGTAACAGCAGCACATTACATACCCCAGTCTTGAAAACGGGCTCTAGCTCACCGGCTTTTAAGCTTACTGCAGGAACTGACAAGAGGGTTCACTGCAGTGCCGCCTTTAAGAAGCGCTTCAAAAAACTATCGCGAAGTGATTTACAGCAGGAAGTGCTACTGCCATATCGTTAGGACAACACGAGCGCTGCGTATGCAGCCGCAGAGGCAAGCCTTCAGCCAGCTTGAGTGTAGGCAGCGAGGGGCTGTAAAAAGGGAGGGAAGGGGGAAAAAAAAAAATCCCCCCCCACCGAAGAAGCCCCCTAAAAGATATCATTCTGCGGGAAGTCGCACCAGGCTGCTCCCCAGGGGAGAAAATGGCTTGTTGAGCTCGGCAGTCCCCACCGCTACGCGCCCGCGTACTTGGCGCGGCAAGGCAGCCCCAGCCCGGGCCCGGGCCGCTGCCCCTGCGCTTCCCGTGGCGAGGGGCCCGGCGGCGGGCCCGGCCGGCCGCGCGGCCCCGTCCCACCCGCCGGGGGGTGCCGGGGCCAGGCTCCGGGCGAAGTTGAGCGCCTCCACCCAGCCCCCGCCGCCGGCCTGCGGAAGCGGCTCCCGCGGCTCCCCGGGCGCCGGACGCGTGCCCAGGCGCTCGTCCCCGCACCTACCTGCTTTCGGGCTCCGCGTCCACCCCGCCTCCTTTATTTATTTGTACTGCCCCACTCCTCCCTTTAAAAGCGATTCGCAGGCAGGCAGACCCCGCGGCGGGCGGTACGCGCCCCTCCGGGTAGAGGGGGGAGCGGCGACGGCAGCCCCAGGGGGTGCATCCCGCGGCCGGCAGGAGGAGGCGGGCGGGCGGGCGGGCGGGGGGCAGGCCCGGGGCGGAGGGCTGTCACCCCGCCCCGCGGCGGGGAGGGTGAAGGCGGGGGGGGGTCGGGGGTGGGTCGGGCCTGCGGCCCCTGCCGCGCCAAGCCGAGCCGCCCCTCAGGGGGCGCGGGAGCGTCCGCGGGGAGGCCGAGCACCGCCCCCCTCCCCGTCCCTCGCCCGACTCTCACCGTGTGGCGCCGCAGCGGGCCGGAGGGGCTGCGCCGCCCCCGCTTTGTTCCCGTGAGGCGCCGCCGCCGGCCCCACCGGTGCCGCTCCCGCCGCGGCAGCGCCGAGGCTCCCGTCCCCTCCCCGCCCCGCCGCGCAGGGCTGACGCGAGGGGCGGCACCGCCCCGCCCGGCACCGCCCCGCCGAGGGGGCCGCCCTCCCCGCGGCCCCCGGCCCGGCCCGGCCCGGCCCGGCCCGGGCCGCCTCCCCTCGGCGGCAGCACCTCCCCTCACGGGAGGGGCGGGGCCGGGCCGTGACGGCCGCCCCCTCTTCCCTCCTTTCCCCCCCGCCGCCCCCTCGCCAGGTGCCGCGGGGTGACGGGTGGGGCTTTCCCGGGACGGGGGATCCGTCGCCGCGCCGCGGGGAGGGAGCTCCCCGCCCGTTTTGTGAGCTGGGGGGGCCCGGCCCGGCCCGGCCCGGCCAGGCCAGGCAGGCACCTGGGGCTGCCGCCGACAGCGTGGGAGCCGGCGGTGGGGAAAGAGGGCGGGTGGTCGGAGGGTTCCTCCCGCTCTCTGTGGTAAATCAGGCGCGGAGTGCCGGCCCAGGGCTGCGAGGCCTCGCGGAAGAAGGAGCCGGGGTGCCCGCAGCCCGCGGCGGCCCGGCCAAGGAAACGCTCCTCAGGCGGAGCGGGCTTGTGTGGGGCGGAGGGGCCCTCCCTCTCCCGGCGGGGGCACCCGGGCCTCTTCCCCCGGCCGAACGGCCTCCGCTCCCGGCGCGAAGGGCGCAGCGTCTCGGTGGTGGGAAGGGGTGAGGAGGCCGGGGCGCGGGGCAGTCGCGGCGCTTCCCGCCTCTGGGCGCTGGTCGGACGCCGCGGTGGCGGGTGCCCTGTTGCATCAGGTGCTGCCCTCGGGGGCAGCGGTGTTCTCGCAGGCCCTCGCAGGTCGCTCTGTGGCGAGGTCGAGTGCGGCGTAACGCATTAACCTCGGGTGTGCGTGCCCGTGTCAGGGTGGCCCAGTTGCTTGTTGGCGTTGCTCAGTTAAATTACCAAGTGAGGAGGTCAGAAACTGCCCCCGAAGTGGTGCAGTGTCGCTTGTGACACGGGCACCTGCGTTCAGGAGATGAAGCGCTTGCTTTGTGAAAGACTTCTCTACGAGGCTGTGGGAATGAAGGAGGAAGTAAACCCTAAGGTAGAGGCAAATTATCATAAAATAAAAAAAAATTTAAAATTAATTTTAAAGAATTCCTTTTTTTTAAATCAGATGAGGCACCTTGTCTATGGATGGTGAAAAAAAATCTAGAGAAACGTGTACGTTTCGGTTAATCACCTCGTCAGCTGCAACTCAAAGAGGAAGCAATCCTGAAAGCTTCCTTCTTGTGTGTAGTTCTGAGCTGTCCAAGTTTCTTGTCATTCTTAGACAATTTTGTGTGCATATAAAAGGGTTTTTGATTTTGTTGGGGGTCTTTTTTTGTTTTTTTTCATGGGTTGTGCAGGTTTGTGTAAGTTGATACCATGACGGGCTTTTCTGTCTTGCTTTCTGGATTTGTTAGCTTGGTTGTTTCCTATGGTGTTCTCTATTCTGTGGTTATTAGGATTTCCAAATAAGTGCTCCCACTGAATGCATCTCTATTGGTTTTATTTTTTTTTAGTAGTAGTAGAAATATTGGAAGCCCTAAATATCTACAGTTCATTAAGAAACAAAGTTTCCTCCCCAATGAATTCTGGAGTTCAGGAAAACTGATACAGATGGGGTTCTGGTCTGTGTCTGCACTTTCCAGGGAGTATCGTAATGTAAATAGAAGAGAAGGGTATAAACATTTGATACTTAAGAATATTCCCATGTCTCATGGGATTCCTCTATCTTGCCATGTCAGCACTGCCGCTACAGAAAGAAGGGTAATCAGGACGTTTCAAATAGGGACTTGTTGAATCTAAACAAAAGTTCATCTCACAATTGGATTTCCCTTTTGGCCATAGCTTAGCTTTTCCAAAAGATCTCATCAAGGTTGCATGGTAATAATTTGCCAGCCTTTCCAGCATAGTTTTGTAAGCAACGCAGTTATTGTTGTCTAAACTTAGTTTGCTGTCTAAGGAATGTAAAATATCTATTAAAACAGTAGAGGAATCTACAATACAGGTGGTGCACCAGGGAAGCAAGATGAAAGTTCAGGGAAGCAGGATAAAAAGATTAGCCCTTTATCAGGGCTGGTCTTTTATAATGTTTTACGTAAAGTCTGCAAGATACTAAATATATTGTGGGATACTAGCCAAAGCAGTAAACATTCTGAAGAGTATCAGATAAATATGTTACTTCCTGAGCAGCAGCAGTAGTTAATTTTCAAACAAATATAATCTGTGTAAAAAAACTGTGGGTGTGCGTGCTGGTGTACGCCACTGCCCTCTTACGGATGAAGTGTTTGTCTCGGAGTGGTTGCAATCGTCTGACGCCAGGACTGAAAGCAACAGAATTGCTGTTACACTGAAGCATTTATTCATTCTCATTTCCAGCCACAAGCAGGGAACTGTACACTTTGCACATTTTTACACGAGGAGACCTCCCTTCTTGAAACCATTCCATTCTTATGTACAGTTCGTTAGTTCCTTGCACAACTTTTACTAATTGATGCAAAGGAGAGATTGCACAGGGCAGAGAACCATTAAAAACACAGACTTGAAGGAAGAGAGGCCCTCCAGTTACGCAAATCCCTGTATTTCTATGATTATAATGTCTATTAATATTTGTTTGTATTTGTGAAAACATATTTTACACGTTTTTGGTGTAATAAATCATACTTCTGAAGTTGGTTTTCAGGCACAAACTTTTTTTTTTCTCCAGCATTGGGGTTTTTTTTTTTCTTTCTTTCTTTCTGTGCTGTTTCTCTTCATCTGGAAGCCATTGGGTAAAGGAAGAAGCAAAGGGCGATAGGCAGAACAGCAAAAGTCACAATGCCAGTAGCAGAACTGGTAACGCCTGGTTTCTTTCTTTTTTCTGTGTTCTGTGCCCAGCATCCTTGGTGCAATAAATGCACTGTGTCCTCTGTGCTCCTCCTTCCCTTTTGCCCATACCTTCTTTTTCTTCTGTGGACCAAACCAGCCTGCAGGCCTCCCCCCATGTCTTCAGCCCTCTCTGCCAAAACAATCATACTTTATATTCCTCCCTAAACCCTACTGCAGTAATTCCTGTTTCTATCACGTTTCCAAGTATCCTTAGTTTTTCCTCTGTCCTTAAAATGCAAGGCAGTGTATACTGTGCCTGGCTTTGGGCAACACCGGCTAATTGATAAGTTGGCAAGCTAACAAGAAGAGAGAACTTGACCTTTGCTACATGCTTTTCTGTAGGCGGGACAGTAAATTTTAGATCTTTTCTGGATATAACCACTGTTTTCCATAAAACCTATAGAATCTTAATATCTTTACAAATATTCTGTCAGGTTTTGCCAACGAATTATAAATAATTGGGAAGAGGGGCTCACAGATGCACTCTATGCTCATTTACATCTAGTTCCTTAGGAAATTTAAGAAGTAGTATGAGACATTTTAGAGTAGGATTCCACTTGTTAGCATGCAAATCTTTTGAAACACACAGACATTTGTAAACTAATGCAGGAAAGCGTTAAATGCACTAAAATACACTAATGCACTGAAAAACAAAACAAGGTCCAGTCTCCTTTCTAATGCTGCAAAAGGTCCCTGAAGATTGTGACCCTGATGGCAGGATAACCTGTTTGCCTGAAAAAGTCATGTTAGCAGTCTGTATATTTGGATTCATAAAACAAAACTGAGTGCTGTGTAGAGAAGCTCTGGCGTGAGAATAAACGTATGAAGGTATATTTAATTTATTTATGAATTCCATCCTTAAAATCTTGAGATGACTACAAAAGACTCAAAGGCAATAGGAATCATGGAACAAGAGGTGTTATGTCCTATCAGAAAGAAAATACAGCAGAAGATAGTGTCTTGTGGCAGTCATAGACTGAATTTTTTTTTTATTTGTAGGTTCAAGAACAAATTTTAACATTCAGATTATTTCTAATGAGAAGAATAAGCATGTTTTTGTTTTAAGATACATTCTTTGTACTAAACTATTTTTATATCTATTTTTTTTTGTCAGAAAGGGTGCTCTTTCCCCATTGGTAATATCCACATTAGCCCATCTTTCCCATGCAATATAGATCTCGAGCACAGACCAAAAAGGTTGATCTTATTTCCTTGTAAAATGACCCCTGGAGCTGCAGTGGCACTTTTCTTTCAAAGGCCACACAAAATTCCTACTGACATCAATTTAGTAAGAGTTTACCACTGATGGCCATGCTGATATTGCTGGCTTTTTATTGGCAAGTATAGCACATAGCGAAGCGTGGCCAACTTTCTTCAGTCTCTGGTGGAAATGAGCAAGGATGCTCTTCAATGACTTTGTTCCTTTTTCATGAAAGAGTTGGGGATTTTTTTTGTGGTTTTGTTTTTTGGGGGGTTGAGGGGATTGTGGTTTTGTTTAGGTTTGGGGGTTGTTTGGTTTGGTTTGGTTTTCTACAACGAGATGTCTATGCTGCAGTTAGCTCTAGCTTTAAATTGTCTAGCACAGTTACTAGTAGCGGAATTCTAGCAGCATTGAGCTCAGCGTGGTTGATATTGATCCAGTCAGTTTGCTGGCAAACCGAGTTTTGTGCTGCCCCTGCTGCACTTTTTGTGTTGTGAACTAGTCGTAACTAAATCAATGACTGTAATACAAAGGTACTTCTAAGGCTTCTGCATCCTGCCAGAAGGATCTCTGCTGTTCTTTTATTTGTGAGGAGGCAGGAGAAACGGGTTGTGCTTTCAGTACATTTTGACTTCTAGTTTTACATCTTTATTCTGTAGTCTAGGCATCTAGCTTGGGGTATAGACAAAAGTTGCCTGGTTGCATCTCAAACCTGACAAGACAGAGATGACATTTGATTTTTGATTACTTCTTAGTTTCCTGTTTTCTTGAGGAGAGTATCATTTGTGTATTAATGTCATGAACTAGCTCGCTCTGACAACGTGAAGCTGGGATCGTACCTTTGCAAATATTGATGCTTTTGTAATAATTTACGTCACGATGAGGGAATATGCAACAGAAAAAGTGGCTGTGGCATTAAAGAGCAAACATGTTAGAAATTCTCAGTGTTTAGGTGAGGTCTTTGTTACCTTAAGACATTTCCACCAGGCTGACTGGGCTTATGGGTGCTTATGATCCAGGTAGCCTAGCTGCAGTGTCCACAGCTGTACCTTGTAGAAATGCATTAAGGTGTTGGTGTGTTTAGGTGGTCAAGAACTTGATTTAAATGATCATTACACTGATGGGAACATAGTGCCTGCATCTCATTAACCAGCAAGCTTGAAATTTCCCGTACTACAAACAAGGTTAAAGAAAAACTGAAGGAGAATGTTTATTTAAAGAAATCAAGCTAGGGGGCACAGCTGTGAAGATTTTAGAAGAGGTACAGAAATGTTAGAATCCATTCTTAATAAGTTTATTCTAAAATCAAATTGTCTTTTTCCATCCTTGCATGCAGCTGATAAGCCACAGACCTCATCTGTGCAGCTGAAGAGTACGTCCCAATGCTCCTTTGCCTCTCTAGAGTTAGTGCTGTGCCCACAGGGGAGATTCCTGTGGGGATGGAGCATGCCAGATTCTCTGTTCAATCCTTTCCTAGGTATCTCTCAGTCTGATCTAGATCTGCTCTCCCAAAGATTCCCAAGTGATTCAGGATGTAGTTTTAGAATTACTGACTGCCCTAGACTTTTTGGAATACTTGCATGCTGTTTTAATAGTTTGCTATATTGTTAGCAAATTTTAAGCTATTAAAAAGCTATTGATGTTTTCCCCACTTGCAAAGGCTACGTACAAGACACAGGGTAAAGCTGTTTCATAGGAACAGTAAACCAATAATTATATAAATGTTTAAGTAGAATTATTGTGTTACTGACTCTAGACTGAGATCAGGCAGAACTGTAATCAACCACTTTGAGTGATAGTGGGCTGGAGTGACTAAACTCCAGTTTTATCTTTGGTGAACGTTGTGACAAATGTTTGGAGCTTTCAAAACCCAAACAGATGAGATGAGTCGTGGGGCCCAAACAATTTTTTTTCTTTTTAAATAAGCTAAAACATCATAAAGGATGTTCAACATTCATAAAAGTTTACTTAAGTCTTCATTACCACACCTCATTACCAAAGTATCTGAAAGAAGCTGAACGTCTGGAGACTGGATACTTGGCATGTATACTATTTGAACAAAAAAAATCAATATTAGATAGGAGGAGGTGGAACTGCTGAGGAGAGTCAGAGATGCTTTTGCATGTAGACTGTGCAGAGGGAGGGAGGTTGTGCGCATTGGGAGAAGTCTGTATCCATCATGTCAGATGTACAATTCCTAGTTTCTGTCTTCTGTTGTATTTTGTATTTCTAGAAATGCACTACAGCTTCACTCTCTAAAATCTTGTGAGACAGACAAAGCTGGTCAATAAGTTTCATGAATAGGGAAGAATTCACAGCACTGTGCTATTTTATCTAGATGGGTCCTGCATTCACATTAACCCTCCTAGAGCAAACATCCTTGGCCAAAGCCTCGGGGTCCTATCTTCAGAAAAGCATCCTCCAAAAAGTAGCAGGCTGGAATCTCGGACCTCTTCACTTTTTCACACCAAATGTCTTCAGAACATACTAAGCACCCCCTCAGTCTTTCTAGATGAGAATTTTTCAAGTCCACTCTGAGCATAGGCTCTATGGCAGGTGATGTAAGGGATGTTATTTCTCTTTTGGGCAACTGCACGACAACATAATGAAAACTCAGAAATTTCTGTATGTTTTAACAAACACCTTATGTGTGTCTTAGAATAAGAGCAGTTACTGGAAGTGCATTTATGGAGGAGCAACTCTTAAAAAATGCTTGTGCTTTTGTGGTCATTAAAGCATGAGAAATGTATAGTAACGGCAAAGATATGTCTGTACTGTGGTTTGTGTGTGTTTTATGGTGAGTCCTGCAGTTCCTCCTACTGTCCAAATCGGGAAGTCTGTTGAAAAGCATCATACTCCCCTCACTTACATCTCCTTTGCAGTGAGAGTTGATTTGGATTTTGTCCCAGAACAGAGTCTGAATGTAGCTGTGCCACACTTCCAGGCTTAGGAGCAGGGATTGGTAAGATGCTCCAGGGTAAAGATGTGGCATCTTTCCACATGAAACTTGTGTTTTTAGAGCAAAATCTACATGAAGAATTTGCTAGCTTGTTTGAATTCTAAACCAAGGCATTTTAGAATTTTGAGTGCTGCAACATTTTGATAGTTTGCCAAAAACAACAAAAAAAGAGTTGTCATGTTAGTTCTTAAAACCATGCTCAGCTAGTTTTTTGAAAGAGATTTATTTCTTTAAAATAGCATTTTCCTACTAAAACTGTCTGCTGGGCTGAGCTATCTGACAGGCAAGTAGAATTATCAGCATGTTTACTTTTCAAACATCTCTGCCACACTTAAACAGTTTTGCTGTGGTATCAGACATACATGAGTGATGAGGTAGGTTTTGTAAGAGTTTGTGTACTAGGATATAAAAAGATTAAAATGTGTTACAGCATTTAAAGTGCACCAACATTTCCATTCCAATCTAGTCAAAGCAGTGTCCTTATACCAAGGTAAAGCATTTTCTTTGACTGAAGCATCCCTTTGTGGAATGTAGCCTCAGCTACAAGGAAAGTTGCATTCCCATTAGCACAAATTATACTTCTTGTGTTGTCTCAAGGGTACAGAAGCTCCTTTAAAGCTTCAGTTATCTGCAGTTTCTGGTATGCTTATGAAAGGAGGTAGGCAGAGGTTTGGATGTGGTCAGTGTACCATCCATGTACCATTGTTATTGTCTGTGATATCTTAGAAGCAAAAACCAAGGATTTCCAATGTAGCTTGACTCCGAAGGAAAGTTTTGAATTACATTGGGATGAAAAGTAAGGGAATGAAGGGACAAGTTCCCCAGTGATTTTTTGCAGAATCTCTCCTATCATTCTGCTACCACAGTTCTTTACAAATGAGGAACGTAGAAAAAAAAACCCCAAGCTTTCCTTGTTAAAAATAAGATTAAGGAAGTGAGATAAATTTATGGAGTATTCATGGCACAACTTTGGATTTCTTTTATAAAGTTTGGGACTTAGCTTTTAAGTTGACGAAAACGTTGAGACGCAAAATGAATTCTCTGAGGCTGCTAGCGCTACAAGGCTATATAATCACTCTGGGATTGCCAAAGATTTTTTTTTCTTTTGTACATTTGTGTCACTCTCACTCCCACACATCTGGCAAGAGAGCTCTCTGCACAGGCTTAGTTGAAAATCTTATCTCATAGATCATTACTAGCAATAAATTCCAGCCTTTGTGCTTACTTATATTGTCCCACAGCCTGGAGTCACTGATTTTGTGGAACTAGGAATTTGGGCTGTAAAATATTTACTCACTAACACACACCAAACAAAAAAAAAAAGCCTCAAAACCAACCCGCTAGCTGTTTCTTTGTGAAGCCAGCTCTGAAAGTTTAAATCATATCGAACTTGACTCTCAGGGCCAAAGAAAACAGGCAGCTGGATTCCATCCCTTTAGCTAAGAATCAGCCCTTAAATACCTCTTAAATACACGGTTTGTATGAGCTATAGTCAAACTCACTTTCAAGTAATGTTTTCCCGCATGTCCCTAAAAATGCCAACAGCAACTCTCTGCACGTGGATGTGACTAGGGCACTGACAATGGTTAACTGTGCCAAAAACCTGTTTGCAAGCATCACTGTGAACTGCTAATGCAGTTCTACCACCATTCTTCTCTAAGGTCATACCTACACTAAAAAAAGGATGTATTTTTAATCCATGTCATAGTCCTTAAATATAGCTAAGGCAGCTGTGCTCAAAACAGCTGTTGGCAAATGGTCTGTGCTAGGTATTTTCTTATGTGCTAGTTGCCATTAGTGAGCGTTTTTCTGGTACTGCATTCTGGAAGCATTCTTATTTATGGTATTTACTGTGCTGTTCCTTTTCTGTATGACAGGGATGGAGAGCATGAAGGCAGCATTACCTCATACATTGAAGACTTCGCAACTAATAACGAAAAAGACTGGAAAGATAAGAGAAGGCAAGACAAATGAGGGGAGGTAATGACTGGCATAGATGCAGTTATCTCTGCAGGATAAATTAAATAATTTGCTGGGGAGGAAGCAAAGGGACAATTCCCAGAACTAAACCACAGATCTCCATTCTAGTGACTGGGCTCCTGCAATACTGTTAACGAGCAGGATCAGAGTTAGTAATGACCAGGAAGTGTTGCTGGGTAGCCAATGCATTCTCTAGGTGTGGTGAGAAATGGTATGGAGACGCTTGAGATGCAGTGTACCCTAATATCCCTCCATTCCTGATCATCAGATTTCAGAAGAAAAATTGGCAGCTGGCAGATAATAAAGCCAGAGTATTTTCCAGGAGTCCCAACAATCATTCTTGAGTAACTTACCCCAGCAAAAACATGGCAGAGTAAACAATCAGGGTATAAAGAACTTGAAATGTCTTCCCCTTTTGTTTTCATAGGACAAATGAACAACGTTTTGACTATAGGTAGTGTTCCGTAACATGAAACGTAGTACTTTTAACCAAAATACCAGGATAATCCAGGAACAAGCTGTAACTTAATTTTTGGCATATTTATTTTCAGTTTCCCAAGGGAATACTAGTGAGTGCGTGGAAGTGTTTTTTAATCAATCCTGATACATATCCACATATACTGCCATCTAGAATGGGGTTACTGCATTATAGCTGCTGCGGGAACCTTAACTCAGTTTCATTGACTTTAGGAGGATTAAGTCAGAAACTATACCATTCTAATGCCATTTTTTGTATTTACTTGGCAAATACTCTTGTCAATTTAAAGTTTCCCATGGGAGGTGTCAAGAGGTCACTGAAATTTTCCTGGGCAAGGGAGGGAGAGTGGTTGAAACCTTGGCCTCCCTGCTGCTTCCTTCAGTGTTTTTCTTCATGTCATTAGTGCTGTACTCGGCACTTTTCCCCCAGCTTCCATTAGAAGAGGGAGGGAGGGAGTGAATGTAAAAATGTTAGTGAGAAATGGAGGCAAGAAACACAGAGAAGGCTTCCCTGCTGTTTTATTTGGCTAATTCTAGGCCTCGGTAACAGTAAACTTAATCACAGAAAGTGAGTATGGAATATATTGTCTAGTATGCACAAAAAACTCCCAGATGCTTTCAGCACATTTTTTTTTTCCCCAGTTCATTCTATTATTCTACACAGTCTTCTGTCCAAGGATCACAAAGCCTTCTGACCTCTCTGTTATCCTATGGCAAGGAAATACAGTTCCCTGAGGCTGAAAAAGCACCAGGGTTTGATTTCCAGAAATGAGGTACCTGCAATTTCCACAAACATCAGTGTAACTGTACATGAGCAGCATATTTTTCAGATGCCACTAAGACAGAAATGCAGAATGGAGGGGCAGGAAAAACACCCCACATCTTACAGGCTTTGTATGCAAGGCTTCTGCATTTAAGCTGAAAATACCTGAGCTGAGGTATCAAAGACAGCTTTGTTAAAGCTAGTGACTGTAGGAAGGGATCTGACCTGTTTCACACTATGGATTAGTGTGATCCCTCTAACAAGCCGCCATGGTTTATCATATGATAAACCAGGCAATTTCACAATTACTAGATTTTTTTTTTTTAACAATTTTTATACATTTCTCACATTTTTAACTGCTGTAAGGCAGAATAAAACACCTGTGGGGAGTTTTGCCAGCAAGTGAAAACAAATACAGTGTTAAGTACATTATGGCTTGATTAACGCAAGATAAACATTATACACTATGCAGCTTTTGCTCCTCAGCAGGCCTATTTCACGTTGTATGTTTATACATAAATTTCTCTTACTAATACCGCACAAGCAGTCTTGCACCATCCTTGACCCATGAGCTTTAGGAACTGTTGCAAAGTGGTATAAGTTATAGCTCCATCTGTTATACTCCATCCTTCTGATAGAGATTGCTTTCACTGTGGCAGAATAAGCAGAATGGAAGATGTGTTCCTATCCTCACCAACTGCAGCTCAGAGTCTGGTGACTTGGCTCAAACCCATCGTCCCAGCAGTTTAATCAAGCGACGCTATGCTTTGTGCCAAAGCGTGAGGGTGGGCGCATGTTTCATTCTGCTGGTCCTGATAATCATCAGCAGAAGCAAAGAATAGACAGCTGAGAACAGGAGCATCTTAACAGATCACAGTGGGATTTGACTCAAGCTTTTTTCTGGTGGGAGGAGGGAGGCCTTATGACTGTGCTCATCCATGCTCTGCTATTGTATGTATGGCTACAAACTGGTATTTATGGTGGAAAATCTGTCCATTACTGACCTGAGCAGACTAGTTACTGTAGTATCACTGCATGGTTAACAAAGGTCGCAGGTTGCAGGGTTGAAACTGCGCTCCCTTTCCCAGCTGGCAGAGCTTAACCCCACTGTCTGTTAGAGTCAGAATTTCCTGGAGTCTCTTCCTGGACAAACAAGATTGCCCAATGTAGAGAAAGCAACAGTGGTCATCTGAGGAAAGGAGGCACTGCAGTGATTTAAGTGAATACAGTGAGTTAAGTTTTTCAGGACGCTGTGATCATTAACTGATGTGCTGAAGTCCATGGTGGAACTGGATATACAATTTAGTGCAATCAGGCTTTTCAACAGCTGAAAAAAAATGCTGTATTATTTGTAGCTAAAAATCACATTAGAGATGTTTTACTGCTGTGGCATATATGTTCACTGACAGTAAAATACAGATCTACTAAATAAGGCTTTAAAACTATTAAGCATGAAAAAATAAAATATACTAATATTTCTTAGAATTAAAAAGTCATGAAAGTATGTTCAGTGTTAAGTCCAAATTTACTCTATTGAGAAGCTCAACTGCCATAATCTTCACCTTTTGACTTCCTCTTACAAAGTTTGAAGAACAAGACTAAAACACTTCAAACTGCCATGTAAGTTATCAAAACTAACGTCAGTGGCAAAGGATCAACTAAGTGTGCTACAATAATGGCAAATTAGATGCATTTTACTACTGTCTTTTAGATGTCTTTATCAAGAGTTGTTACAGCTCAATACAGAGGAGGAAACAGAATTTAGAGGAAGTACAACAGCTACAGCAGTTTATAAAAAGGAGCCTGATGGACCCTGTAACCAGTGGTCACGTTGGTATAGCTCCACAGTAGACAGACCTCTAGCTCATCATTAATGGCATCTCAGGTTTTCTGTCTTTTCTATATCCCCACCAAATCAATCGCTTCTTCAGAAAAAGGCTGTGTACCTCACTTTTGCAAAAATACTCTGATAGCATTTAAAATAGTTCTAGCAGCAATAAAGCAAACAGCAATGTGAACTCCTGACGGGGAAGGTGGTGGAAGGAGAAAATAGCATCCCTGAAGTATTGCTTGAGATCTAAAATTTTATTAAGAGAGCTGGGACTGCAGAGTTTTTGCCTAAAATTTGAATGTGGGGAAGTTTTATCCTACATTGAGGATACAGCAAAAATGTGTACTTCATCCCTTCCCCTTGAGAAGAGATTACTGTCAGGACTGTCTGCAGGATACAGCAAAAATTAGGGTATGTCAAGGACCTGATTATGGTTCCATTATCCGCAGAGCACGTCTGCATCAGCTTGAGCCACAGCGCTATTTAAAACTGAACTGTATTTTGTCCTGGCTGACTATAGTCCCTACTGGAACATCCATCAGCCAAGCAGAAGTGACTCATGCAACGCCCCAGCCTCACACTTGATACAATCAACCTCAGGGATGACTTGTGAAAGAACTGTTACAGCCATCCTGAAACTAAGCAAATGCTACCTCGCTGGAGTTTTCCCTGCTGTGCAACCCGCCTGGTTTTGGCTTTTATTGTGCAGCTAATGTGAAAAAACTCTCCAAGTCTCTGGCTCTGTGAGTTTTTTAAACTGTGTTGTTAAAAAGAGAGTTAATGGAATTAGCTAAATCCTATCTTGGTTTAAAAATGTCTTGGAAATAAAATCTGGAAGAGCGCACCAGATCAGAGGTGCTCAAGGCAAGCAATTTAGTAGAAGCAGCTGAACTCCTATATATGTGGCTCACAAGTAACTACAAATTAATATATCTTTATGGAAGCAGTTCAATTAAGGTTTTAGTTGCTGAAGAAGTGTTTTTAAGACTCTTACACAAGCCAACTGTTCAAAGTGCTACTACTTGAATTGATGAACTCGTCAGCTCAGCTGGAAAACATACCAACTTGGAAATGCATTTGAAGTCTGTCTTGCATTAACACAGATTTAATTTAAAGGAAGAAGTTCTTTATGGATTTTAAAACTAGTACTTAAACTCTGCAAATTGCTCCATCTAAACTGCTATGATAAAAATGGCAAAAAGAAACATTCTAGGAATGGTAACCATTGGTTTCTATTTTATGCTAAATTTTAGTCTACATGGCTCATGAATGAACAAGTGTTAAAGTAAGGTTTGAGAAAGCACACAATTATTTAGGAAGAAAAATGTTTAAAAGGATTGAAAAATCAAATTTCTGTATTTGTGTTTGGTTTATCACAGTTAATAAAATGAAGCAGAGGCTAACTTCATTTGAGCCTTGATGAGGTGCTTTTAGTGGAGAGATAAAAGTCAAATCAGTAATTTAGTCAGGGGCATGCTTCTACCCCACCCTCTGGCCGAGGGGAAGGTCGATACAGAGTCCAACCATGCACAACACCGTAACTGTGCTACAAGTGTCATATTTTGTTTTACTTAAATTTGCACCTAGGCATTTGGGGAAACTGGACGTACCCTGCCATCCCCCCCATCCCCCAGGAAAAGGAGCGCAAGGATTGCACGACTGATACAAGCTGAGAAACTGCGCTCTACCTAAAAGCTTGTTACCCAGCTGAGTAAGTTCTATGTATTTCTCTGTATCTTTGCTTTGTAAATTATTTGTGAATAACGCTTCGTAAACGTACGAAGATTTGTGTTTACGTGTAGGGTTTCAGAACGTGGCCTTGTACAAGGAAATACTTGTAAATCATGGGAACTTAAGAATTTCCGTGCTGGTTCAGACTCACCATCGACCAGCTTCGGAACCCTACCTAGAGCACGAGGTAGCCCCCGCCCCCCCCGCCGCGCCCGCAGTTATGCCGCCACCTGGCGGTCGCAGGGCGGCACCGCCGCCCCGTGACAAACGCCCGCGGGCGTGGGCCGTCTATTGTAACCGCCATCTTGGGAAGGCGCAGGTCAACTCCGAGTGGGGGACAGTCAGAGCTGTGAAACGGCGTAGTTTCCCGTGCAAACAGATGTGAGAAAAACTATCTTACAAAAATATTTTTGTAAGTTTTCAACAGATTTAGGCAAGCTCGTAAAGCTTCAGAAGAAATGGGTTAGTATAGAATGCACGTTTGCATAAACATGCAGCGTTTATGCACAAATCGGAGCGCAAGGGAGACAGAAGCACTAAAAGCTGAAATAAGAATTATTGATAAATGATGTAGATGTCTCAAGAGCACAGAGAACCTTGTCAGCAATATGGTACGCTGGAATTTTGTTTCAATCAGCCATTCGCTTACAAGACTGCAGAAACGTTCATCATCTGCTTTGGTTCATGTTGCCCAGCCAGGCAATACATTTTTCTGGCATACCTTCTAGTAGTAACCCCAAATACACAAAGTTCAGCAAACTGAAGAGCAAAAGCCTCTTCAGGCTCTGTTCTTTGAAAAAGATTTAAGGCACCGATGCTCCGGGTAGGATGACTGTACCTGTTCGGCTCAAAACGAAGCCAGTTAGCAGTCGAGACTCCATCTTCCCGCCGCAGGCCCTGAGGACACATTCTCTCTAGTTCTGCCGCCTCACGGCTGGGGCTCTCTGTTCTGCTGGAGGTCGGAAAACCCCAGGCGGACACACAGCTACAGATAGCACAGTTAGCCAGGAGAGTCCAGCGTTGGGGACTACAATCATGTCTGCAGGGCAGCACAATAGAGGCATTACGGGTTTGGCTTTCTAGGGTTGTGTTTTGGGAGGGGTGGATGCATGGTTTTTTGTTTGTTTGCGTTTTCTTTTGTTTTTTTTTTTTTTTTTTTTTTTTTAAGATTCCTCATCTGAACTGCAGTTGGCTGCGGGGGTCAAGAAGAAAGACTGAGGACAGGGACATAATGTGAAATAGTTTATGGAGTACGTTTTGTGCCAAAAATACCATTCTATACCTCAATTTGCTGCTAGAATGCAACAGAAGATTCTTTATTAGAAATGTAATATAAAGACAGACCAAATACTCAACTAATTTCAGTAAGTTATTACATACAGACCAATAAATCATCCTGAAGTCACACTGTCCTTGATGTCATTACAGTGTACATTAAATAGGGATTTACAAGTTCGGATAAAAGTATTTCTTTAGCAAACTTATTTACTGTGTCATTTTTAAATTAGCTCTTGAGGGATTTCAAGGATATCCAGTATTGGTTGGCAGGTTTGAAGATTATTCTTGAAAAGCTGTGCACAATCTACGCATATTATTCAAATCATTAATTGATAAAAAGCTCTACGTCTGTAAAGCTTGAAGGCTGCAGATTATATCCATTTTTCTTACCAGAAGCAAGCTAGCACACTGCATAAGAAATGAATGTCAATAATGGTATGATTTCAATTTAGAAAGAACTAAACACCCCCAACCCATAACTTCAGTAAAACTGTATCACCTTGAGAAAATTCAAAACCATAGAGTGCAGAATATACCAGTTGGTATATTTTCTTCTCTCCATATGGTTAATCTATATTCTTCTAAATCTGAAGGTGGGCAAGGTATGACTTGAAAAGCAAACCTGAAAAGGGAAAATGATGTAACTCATGAGGATCATCTCTCTGAATAGATCATTCAGCAGTGAAAAGTGGAATGGAAGAGAAGCCTACTGAAAAGCCCCCAAATTTACTGTGGGAATTTTAAAACAAAACAAAAAAACAACAACAAAAAAAGGATAAGAGAAGCAGCATAGGACAGAACCAGCACTGTTTCCAACAATGACCATACTTTCTCATCAGATGAAGCAAGAGGTGTTTATCAAGTAAGTAAGGATATAAAAAATTGGTATCTTAAAGGCATTTATGATCATTAATTTTATTCTCATCACAGGTTCCCAGGATACAGCTGAAATAGATTAAATTTGGTCTACCTTTAAGAATTGGATGTGGTTAAAAAAATTAACACTTTTCAGTGGGCAAAACTTTAATAACAACATCATAAAACAATTATACAAAAATCATGTACATATTTTGACAGTTCTAAATAATATATATATATATATACTTGATTTTACTTTGTGGAAAAGTAACTTTTGACAGTTTTAGACTGTGACTGGCTGTAGCTGGAAAAAAAAAAAATCTATTTTTTTTTCCTCCAATAGGGCAGTTGGAAGTTCGACAGTTCATCAGATTTGTAGTAAGAGACTTATTGTATGGGTAAGCCAATAAAGCTGGTCCAGAGACAGTGACTGGAAAACAACAGCATACCTGATGTCTGCCCTGTATAATACTGCTTTTACAGGAGGAACAAGGAAATGTGGGTCAGAAGAAACCTGTTTTTGATTTTGGGGTAGTGGAAATCAAGATACAAAACATGAGCCAAAAGATGAGAAGTATTACTTAGCACTTGTGCCTGCAATATTTAATTTTCCCCCATTTCTGCTAGAGCTATGAGTGCAACAGTAAGAATTTAAAAACAAACTGGAAAAAACCCACTCCTTTCAATTCAACAGCAGACTATATTATCATTGACCAGATTACAAAATTCAAAAGAGCTAAATACTTGGGATTTTGGGAAGGGGGTGGGGAAGGGGAAGAGGAGGAAAAATATTGGGGAAAAAAGTATTCCAGCTCCAACTGAATTTTACCATCTCAAAAAACCCCAGACTTTTCAATGATGGCTGAAGTACCAGTTTGCCTTGATTTAGAAACACCATTAAGATATTTCAGGTGACACTGGTTAAAAAGTGACAGAACCTTTCAGCTTCAAAATACAGTAATTTTTTTATTAAGAAAAAAGTAAAATACTCAAACTGGACCACTAGATTAAGATGCTCTTAAAATACAACCATGAGGGTCAATAAAAATGAAGTAATTTCTTTATATAGCTGTAAAGAGAGGCTATTTTAAGTATGTAAGTGACTAGCTAGATGTGGGTACTTCCACAACACAGTAATGCTTCCAATTGCTTAACCGTACCAGCCAACTGTTGATATGGCAGAAATTCTGTTTTACATTATAGGTCTCAGTTTTGTATCAGAATATCTACAGGTATTCCTTTCTATATTTCTTTTGGACTTTGAGAGATTACAGGTTTGGGGATTTTTTGTTTTGTTTCGTTGGTTTTTGTTTTGCTTTTTAAATTTTGAGCATCTAATATTTAATGAACACATTTAATGAACATTTAATATGGAAGTACACACAAGAGAAGTGTATCGGTATCCCAGTTTTAAAAGGCATGTTTTTCCACTTTTTCGTACAATGAACGTTCTTTTTTGAAGTCTTGTTTCTCCTGCCCCATGTTACATTCTCCACTACAATTTGTTATTCAGCTGTGCAGACTTCAAACACCGATATGTAGTGAGTCAGGTTTATTCATCATTATCTGTAAAAAGCAGAGGGAGAGAGACGGGGTGAAAAGGAGTGACAAACACACACAATCAAGCTGAGCTTACAAAATGAACTAGAAACCACAATTTAGTAAGCAATGCTACAAGAATTCATTAAATTGGTCACCAATGAGATGACTGTTACCAAAACTGGCTTGAAAGCACTATGTGTACAAATACTGAACAACATGTCATCTTTCTTGGATTAGTGAATTTAAGATAGTTTCATCTCAAGTGGCCTGCTTCAGTTAGAACAATCCTCTTGGTAAAGAGCAATATAGATTTTTTTTTTTTCTAACTTTTCTTATTTCAAGGGTATAAAACTTTTGAGACAGAAGCTCATGAACATGCTTCTGACTGTCACTTGTCCTCTATTCACCTTTATTAGCACAGGATTTTTCCTTTAAATATCTGAAATTTAAAGAACTGCTTTAAATGTAGTTCTTTATGTACTTTAGTACTAAAGTACTATGTATACTTTAAATGTCTGAAATATAAAGAACTTTTTCTTTACATTTTCATATGCTACCACAGATTTGTAAAATACAGAGTTAGAACTGAAGCTATTAAAAATAGCCACTTGTTAATCAGCATTTTGCAAGATGAAAGTCAGCTTATTTTAATAGGATTCACTCAGACAACAGCTTACAATTTGTATGCCAACATTTCAGCAAATTGTCATTTAAGCCTTTCAGTACTAGTTTTAAAATATCCTTAAGGCAAAGTGGCAAGGAAAAGAAACTAGTAACACTATAGTTACCATTTTCTTCTCGTTCTATATTGCCAGTCCTTTGGACACTTGAAAAATGAACTGCTAGAATATATCTTTCTAATTCTATCATTAAATCAATAAATTGTGGTTGAAAAAATATTTTTCAGACACTTTTCTGTCATAGTTCTATAACACAGCATGAAAACAACATGGTACTGCTTATTCTTGCTGAGTGGTTCTACTGTATCGGTAGCAAAGAAAAACTGGGAAAATATGATTTATATTAGAAAATTTTTTAATTATTATGTTTTCAAAACTTATTTTTTTTTCAGACTTCCCCCCCCCAAGCATTTACATGTAAAAACCATAGAAAGCCGTAATCTTATCTGACCCTTTATTCACTGCTGTTGCAACACATTTGTTTAATTTAAACAAATTCAATTTGTTTAATTTAAAAGATGCAGAAAGTAGATGTTGGTTAACATCCATTAGAATATTTTTTCAAAATTGAAATACATTAAATAGTGATCATTGCACGCATTTCTAAAACCAATATATAATGCTTCTGATTTCCATAAAAATAATTGTAATTTTAAGATTTCTTTTTTTCTCTCTCTCCAGTAAAAACTTTCATCAGTAGAAATCTAAAATTACGTAACTGCAGTTAAATTTTTTACATGAGAGAAAAAACCCCAAACAAAACCATTTCTCATTAATTGTGGCCTGTGTGCTATTTCATAGAGTGACTCTGAAAGATCTAGGAACTATCAGTCTGCCTAGTAATCTGTGCTAAGCTAGGCAGGGCTCCCAAGCAACATAAATTCTCTTCATGTATTACTGAGCCACCTGAAAACTAAGATGGATGGTACCTCCACATCAAGTTCTTCTGAAAAATGACGATTATAGGATAAAGAGCCACATGAAATTTTCTTTTCAGAAAAGCAGTGATACTGCAACCCATTAAAAGCAGAGTTTTGGAAAGAAAATATTATTTTAGCTAAAAATCCATTAACTCTTAAGATTGTTGATTAGATTGCTTTTAATTCTGAAAGCTTTATTCTAGACTTCCATCTTCCCAATCTGTATAACTGTTTTACAGAAATTAAATAATTATACTGTACCTTTCATAAGACAACTATTGTTACAATTGACTATATATACATACATACTGTTAATCAGAGTGGCCAGCATGCTTCATCAAAGTTTGCCACATTTTATTGCAGGAATAAAAATACCCTTTGTGAAAAAAATTAATTTTATCAATTTAGCTAATCAATATAACAAAGCACAGATATGTTTTAAAAGTATATTAGAACCTATTGTATATGACCAAGAAAGAATGTAAGACAAGCCATAGTTGCCAGGATACAGTAAGATTACCTTCTTGATAGGCTCCGTCTGCCATTACTAGGTGAAGTATTTTGGCATACAGGTGTTTGTGTTCATTTCCAAGAATAGTCTGAACAATGGTTGAACAAATATCAATATTTTCATCTTCATCTTCATGTATAGCCTGGGAGAAAGGACAATCCATGTTGCCAAAATTAAAATGGGTATAGAATTAAATAGTTCATGTTTATTAAATGCAATTCATGGTTAAACCAAAGAAGTTTTCCTGTTTAATCCACTGGCATGGCATTTTCTCTGTTAATATTTTAGTGTGTTGAAACAGTAGAAGACTAAAGAAATAAGCATTGATTCTAGTCACACAATGCAATTAGTTACTGGCACAGTAAACAGCCCTCGGTACTTGTTTCTTAAAATATTTTCCACTTGAGGTTATCCCACAAACCTTTATTTTCTCATAAACTTCAATGAATTTATCAAAGCCTATTTCCTGCTCAAGGTTGTATCTCAACTCCTCCAAATGGCTGAAAATACTATCACATTCTTCACATTCACTGGCAATCTCTCCATCACTATTATCTGTAAAGAAAGAAAACAACAGTAAAAACCCCTCAGTTTTCCTACATTCTTAATGTTGTTTCCATGTCCCTAAACTTGATATCCACACAGACCTCTAAATGTAATGAAAGCAAGTAAGCTCAGGAGCACTAGGCGGTTTTGGCAGATGTTCTGAACAACCTGCAAGGAAATAGGAACAGTCCCTTTCTTGACAGCAGAGAAATTCTGAATCCCAAATGGGAAGCATCTAGCTGTCTCCTCTAAAACTCCACTCTGATAGTTAACCATAAGGGTATTCATACTGAAAGAAAACAAGGTATGGTCTTAAAGCAGACTTTTATTTAGCAAAGCAACGTTAGTAGGTCAAGTTCCATATAACCATTCCACATATGTTGGAGGTGGAACTGATGCAGGGTTCAGTGGCTGTCCCACACCAGGGAGAGGAGCTCCCTAATGAAGCAGCTGTCTTCTAACAGAAGATATGGACATGTATATTAAGAATAAATTATTTAACTTCTGCACTGAGATGCATCTTGTTCCATGGAGCAAGTCTAAAAACCCAGTACGAATTTAGCTACAAAGCTCCTCATTCTTTTATGAGTGCATCTCCTTTGTGTAGCAAATTCAGTATGCCATCTGGTACAATAAGATATGCGAGAGAAATCAAGATGATTTTGCTTATAGGCTACAGAAACCTTACAAATAGGTTTGTAACTGTCAAACGTTAGGTGAGTGTCCTGGTTTCAGCTGGGATAGAGTTAACTGTCTTCCTAGTAGCTGGTACAGTGCTATGTTTTGAGTTCAGTATGCAAAGAATGTTGATAACACTGATGTTTTCAGTTGTTGCTCAGTAGTGTTTAGACTAATGTCAAGGATTTTTCAGCTTCTCATGCCCAGCCAGCGAGAAAGCTGGAGGGGCACAAGAAGTTGGCACAGGACGCAGCCAGGGCACCTGACCCAAACTGGCCAACGGTGTATTCCATACCATGTGACGTCCCATCTAGTATAGGAAGGGGGAAGTGGGGGCAGGGATATCGCCGCTTGGGGGGACTGGCTGGGTGTCGGTCAGCGGGTGGTGAGCAATTGCACTGCGCATCATTTGTACATTCCAATCCTTTCATTATTGCTGTTGTCATTTTATTAGTGTTATCATTATCATTATTAGTTTCTTCTTTTCTGTCCTATTAAACCGTTCTTATCTCAACCCACGGGTCTTGCTTCTTTTCCCGATTTTCTCCCCCATCCCACTGGGTGGGGGGGAGTGAGTGAGCGGCTGCGTGGTGTTTAGTTGCTGGCCGGGGTTAAACCACAACAGTGAGTTTAACAAAAAAAGGATCTATTTAAAAATACAAGATAGAATCCCTATGTAAAATCCTATTATAAAATGCAAACTGCTTTTGCCCAAGAAAAATACTTCCTTAAATAAGTATTTGAATTATGAAAGGACTTATCTACCCAGGCAAAAATATACAACTTTTTAGATTTCAGATCTTATATTACCAAATCTATAAAAAAAATACATAGTATTTCCTGGTAGGTCACAGACTTTCTGAGTTAGTATTAAAACTCTACTGGTTTCCATTCCTATATATGACTAGTGTAAGTTATAATCCTGACCAAATCATATCCCTGATTCAAGTATCAACACTCACATCAACAAGAAATTATCATTGAAATGAAAAGTTGTATATGAGTTAAAAACTCATGAGATGACTTCTAATCTTGTATTTAACTTCTGGATCTTGAACAGATTTGGTTTCAAGTTCTGTCTGTTCCTCTGAGTTTTGAAAGTCTTCCTCCCGCCCCCAACAATGAAACCTGCAATTCTTATGAAACATCATGAATCTAGAAGGTGGGACACTGACACCAAATACCGTAACGCTTGCAACAACAGAATCACAGAAACAGATAGTATTGTATGTTATCGGTGTGTAACATCAGCACTGTCAAAAAATGAAGAAGATGGTATTACCCAAGTTTATTTTACCTTAAAATACTTATTGGAATGTATTATATCAATAATATCTAACAGGTATATTCACAGGTTTTAAATTTGTTTGAAATGGTCTTCAACAACCCAAAGTTACACAAAAGCTACATTTTAGTTATTGATTTTCTACATCTTTCTATATCTATATTTCTAAGTGTACTTTATTCTACAGGAGTAGTAAAATACTTATATTTCAACCAGTATTTAAAAAACAGAACTGAGACTTCAGGACACCATGGTGTATAATAGCTAATTTAAAATGCTTAAAAGCAGTAATAAATTTTTCTGTCTCATTTTTAGTTTGACTGCATTAATAGCTATTTTGGGCTAAGGACAAGTTTAATAATTTCACGTTCCTTTTGACTGCCTGGTAAATTACTTAATTGTAATGTAAGCTGGATCCCAGATACTCCAGTCATGTCAGTTGCTATTTCTTTTTCACTCTTATATTGCAGTCATGATTTATTCAAAACATATGATGTGTACAGTCTTTGATCCTCCTTGAAGACAAGTTTTAGACAAATAGAGAAAAAGTGATTTATAATCACTGCCTAACAAATAGCCAACATTTGTAACATTGAATGTTGCTTAGATGTTGACCATAACATTCAGACAGTCTAAATATCTGATTTTTTAAAACTTCTGTATAAAAACTATTAATTAGAACTTTATTTCATTGTAAGTATACAATGCAAAAACATTATTCTGTGTTTGAATTGTTAACAACAATAAATAACTTATAAAACAAGTATAATAGAATTATACCTGACTGCCATTCTTCATTAAGTACACTTTCACTGCTGGGGTTATTTTCGTCTCCTTCATCCAGCTCTGTACCATTTGTTATGCATTCGATGACATTGGCCTTTAAAGTAGACTCCTCCTCTTCACTGAATTCCTCACTAGGCTGCTCACTAAGCAATTGTTCCATTGAGGCCCGGAGTGCCTGCAAATCTGTATCTGCCTCCCCAAACATACTAAAAGAAAGTGTTATAAAGTTTATATAATTAATACTTTACAGGACAAACTCTGTAAGAAGAGCTCATTCCTTTTGTTAAGCCAACAAACTGGAAAGCCAATGTAGATGGAGGGAAAAGAGGGGAAAAAACCCCCCAAAAAACCAACAACAAAAAAAGAGGCAAATATTTGTGTCCTCCGTCCAACATGATTACAGCACTGATACCATGATATCATGCAAGGCACAGGGAATAAAAATTCGCTGAACAGATAGCGGACCATTTCATAAAATGATGATGCTAGGTCCTCAATTCAACTTTATTAGTAAGATAATTTCAAAATCTTTGTATTCATGCACTATTATAGACCCCTGGCAACTATACCATTCCCAATCCAGATAAAAATGTGTCTGGAGCAAAAGAGATCTAGATCTCATCAGATGATTTTATCCCTCAGACTACCCAAGCTGCAGGCAATAATCAAGAGCCAGGGTCAGATTTTGAAGCCCCTGAAAGAATTTGGGGGACTTAAAGGACATCCCAATACAACAGTAGAGAAGATAGATGAGCAAGATTCCCAGAACATATGAAGAAAGGAAATATTCAAGAAATCTTTATTTCTAGAAGAGCGATAGCCATCAACTTTGATCTGCTTCAGCAGAATGCAAGGTGCAGAAGCCAGACAGAATAGCATCTTGGATGGAATTTGGAAAGGAAATTCAAACATTGTAAGCAGTACATCCCATTAGCTTCTCAATTCTCTGGAACAAGACTCAAAGTAAATGGTGATTCAATACAGGATTTTTAAAACTTGGGTAAAAACCCCATGCTGGTATACTGTGTATAATTGTTAGTGTCTAACCAAAAATATTCTTGATCTAAGATGCCTATTGAAATACTTGATAAACTTGATACACTCACATATCCTCAGAATCAGAGGGTCCTTCTTTGGCTTGCTCATCTTCTGTATCATCTATTTCAAGATTATGTTGATGCTGCACATCTGCTACACTGGGGACATCAACTAAAGTTCTGTACAGTTTGTAAAGATCTGGGAGCGAACATGTTCTCAACATCTGCAAAGGCAATAGAAAGCCTGTTTGGTAACAATACTAAGGACAGTCTGAGGTTACAAAATACTTTAAAATGAGATTTTTTTTGTCCTTTTTCATTTGAAAGTCAAAATAACCGTGTCCAGCACAGATACTCTAATTGTTTAAAGTTTGACATCTTGAATTTTGCCTCTTAGCTAAAAGGAAAGCATTCCTTCTGCCTTTACAGCTTACAGTGATTGAAAAGCTTTAAGAACATCAACTGACATATAGATCCTGGTTTTGTGCAGATTTGTTCATTACCTTGATGGCTATCTAAAGAAAAGGAACGTTGCAGTAGAGAAATAAAATATACTTATATATATGTAATTGTTCACAACGTATGTATGTCTATCACACCTTAGAACCATTTTAAGTAGCTGACAAAGGAATATTTTTTAAAATTACATTTTATTATTTCTCTAGGTTGGTCACTGAAAACAGTAACTTCTGTTTATGGTATGTTTCAAGGCAGTTCCATAGTATTAGAAAGAAGTTCATTACAAGAAGTATTAGAAAGAAGTTCAAATTACAACAGTAATTTGTTGCAATGGAAATAAAGCAACATGGAAACAAAGTAACTGTTTGCTCAGCCATCTACCAGATCTCTCTTTTAAGAAGTCTAAGAACCCCCTAAAATTACTAAATGTTCACCATAGTATTAATAAACAAAAGGAACAAGACCTAATCTGCACTAAGAAGTTTTACCAGTAAGCCTCACCTTCCTTCAGCGTAACTCTGAATACATGCACGTTCAGTGTTTGCTCCTAATGAAAACTTCTGAATTTTAATAAAAAAAAAAAAGTTCCTCAGCTGCAATTTATACCAGCACAGTGTATTCATATGCATGCTCAAATATCAAATCTCTGTCAGCACACGGCCAGAATATTATTGCCATCAAAGGAATAAACGCACCCTTTTTGACCACTACTACCAAAGTGAAGGAACAATTAGAAGACTGAGTACCCCATATTTTGAAAAATGCTTCTTTTCCTATTAGCCTACTTCTGTTAGCATACAGACCTGCATACAGATAGGACACTAACTCTGTCTGCCCTGCTCCCTGCTAAAGGTTTCCTTAGTTTCTAGGTAAGAGCTGCAGCAGAGGTATATGGGAAATTCCAGAAAGTTACATTTGCAGATGCTGCAAAGAAGTACTGAACGTCCTCTTATTGCAACCAAATGAGGAAAGGGAATTTGTTGTTACTGCTGCAGCAGACTTAATGAAAGAGAGCAACAACACATCTGTCGCTTTTCTGCAAGCTCTCTGCTATTATGTAGAGCTCATCCGATACTGCATTAACAATTCTGTGACAAACACTTATGGCCAAAATGCACACCAAATATGCAGTAACAAGTGACATACTGAAGCCATTCATATTGATACACTGAAGAACTTCATTATAAAGCATATCCATTACTTCCTAAATCTGATAAGGGTACAAAGAATGTTCATCTTGCCCCTACTCACAAGTTAGCTTTTATGTAATCATTGTCCAACTGCCAGATAAACAGCTTCATAAACTAGGGAAGTTAGTGATAGACTAACTCTTGAGGAATCAAAATTAGAGTCATAAATCCATTTATGTGAATATATGGATCTGTGAAAACAGATGCAAGCTTGTCAAGAAGCCTCATCTTCCCACAGATGCAAATAGCACTATCCCTGACACTATGCTTCCTAGCAATGCATCAACAAATAGATATTATTCAATATTCAATTATTCATCAATACTGCAACTTCTTTCATGCACTCACAAAAAAAAGGCTGGGAGTCAAAAGAAGAAACATTCTTCCTTATCTGGCATTCCACTACCTAGGAAATCCTTTACTACACATTGACTGAATGCAGTGCAGGTGTGCAAGTTTCCAGAGAACCCTTGCCACCATTGTTTCTCCAAAAAGCAGCTACTCTTTTACGCACTTTCCACTTTAGAACCCAGGCAAGTGTTGCACGTAATTTAAGAAGTCTGTTTCATCTACTAGTTCCATAACTATTATTAAAATATTTTAAATTCATATCAAAACAAAGTTCCACCATCCTATGCTCATTTTACAGACTGTAAGCTGCCACTCAACCCTATGCAGCTGGTCAGTAAATGCCTTCAAGCAAGCAGTTAGTTCCATTCACTCTTCTTCAGTCTTCCTGCTTCACAGCCAGAACCTGTGCTAGCTGGTTAAATCCTACAGGAAAAAAACCCAGTCACTTGGTTGCCAGAAATGGCAAGATACCTTTTGCTGATCTGTTCAGTATTTATATTTATGATGGCAAGGTAGTGATAAGTCTGAAAAACTGCAGAAAAGGGAGAAAGCAGATAGGGGAAGTTAGGAATTTCCTTATGAACTCCCTCAGTTATGTCTCAGAGAAGCGGTGGCATTCCTCCACAAACACCCAGACATAGAATGCTGAATGGTGAAACCAGAGACTCTCACTGCTGCGCAAGTCCTGCTGATACAGTGAACACAGTGCAGTCATACTGCAGGGCAGACACGGCTAGACAAATACAAACACCTGCTGAAACAGTTGTGCCATCTGTTCTGGCCTCATTCAGCCTCAGTAAGAAAACAGAATAATATCACTATAGAAAAACAAGTATTCCTTTTTAGTTTTTTAAACTTGCCTTTGGGTCGTTTGCATCAAAAAGCCCTGTAGAAAGTCCAATCAACAATGAACTTTTGCCTTTATTTTTCGCTGGTGATATGGAACGTGAACGAGGTACAAAAGGCTCTTCCTGTGATGACTGAGCTGACAGAACTGGTGAGGCTGTTGGTACAGCTGTGGGCTGTATTACCCTCTGAAATAAGGGTTCAGGTTGCAGAGAGTCACTGGAACAAGTTTCTGATGTGTTAAAAAAAAAGTCTGTTACAAATGTAAATAGATTAAAAACCCCAAGCTCTTAAGCAAAAGGTAACTAAAGTGAATAACTAATTTCTGTTGTAAAATTAAAGGGGAAAATAGATAGCACTGTAAAAGTATTAAAATCTCTTTGGATTATTTAAGTAAATACATTATAATGAGAAATTCTCCCATTTTAACTTTTTGAGAACATACAGCCCTCAGCTATTGCCTGTTCTCTTCTCATGCCTTCTAGTTCCTCATTATCTAGTCCATGCCTGAAATTATGGTGTCATCCATTTTCATCTGTTGCTTCTTCCCTTATACTAGCTTTCTTCAAAGCTACCTCAACATAATTCACCCAAACACTGGACCCCCCCCCCCCCCAGTTTGCATAAGCCACCCATAAATAGATGCAATAGTATCACCAATGATACTTGACAGTATTGACAATGTATTTTCTATTCCACTGTAAAACATGCAGACCTTCTGAAGTTACTTCAAAGACTTCCAAGAGCAAGAAACTCTTCTATGCAATAAAGATAAAAGATTATCATTAGCAGCTGCTTAAAACATTTTATTATCGAAGCTGCAGCTCAATATTAATTTGAGATGTCTATAAACAAAGCAACACTTTTATTAAGTAAACAATCAGATTTTATAATGTTTTAAATAATCGTTTTAAAAGGTTGTAACATTCAGAAACTTGATATTCGCTTTTAAGTATCAGTGTGGGCCACTGCCCTGTTCACCTCTACATAGCATAGCTTTGTTGTTAAATGTTTTCTTCCAAAGTGGCAAAAGTAACACCCACAATTTGTCTTCCTAATCCATCAGAAATTTGCTTTTTAGAAGTATGAACTAAAAAAGAAAGTGAAAATAGAAAACCTGCTCTTTTGGGGTTAGTGAAGAAGTAAGAAGGGATGGTTCAAGTACTCCATACTGCCAGCTACAACAAACAAGAGACTTTGACTGACCTTCTGGAGCTTCCTTTTGTGGTGGCACCTTGTCAAGTGCTAGTTTCTCAGAAGCTGCCTCATTTCTTCTGTCATGTTGTGCCCTATTATAAAATACCACATCCAGGGGAAACACCATGCAAAAATAGTCATTAGTCTACTGAAAAAGTCACTAAGTGCAGTAAAACTAACACGGCAGACAAGGAATGAAGCTTTAGCTAAGCTTAACATTTTAACTGATGTATCTAAATCCTACTCAGTTAAAGCTAGTTGTTTGAACTGGAGAGAGAGGGATCAGAAGAAGAGAGTACTTACCTATCCTCCTTCTCTTTTACCCACACTTCATTAACAGTGATGGGAAATTCCTTACTCTGGTGCTTTTTATCTTCTGTTTCTTCCAACATCTCTGCTTCCAAATCATCAGGTTCTAAAATTAATAAAGTCATATACCTCATTAAAAATGAATCCCAACCAAACAAAAAGACAGGACAGTCTATACATCTTAAGATTACACTTAAATCCTTCAGCTTTAGTAATTTTCTGCATTTTGCAGAACCAACTGAAGTTTTGTAACCCCAGCACTAAAAGTTTTTTTCTGATACAAGAAAAGTATCTTAAAGTTCCAACAAATTGTGTGTTCTAAAAACCTCAGTAATATTCCCCCACGTCAGCAGGGTGCTGGCATCATATAGAGGAAAAGATTCCAGCACAATTTATGGAGAGAAACAAATAAAAAAACCCCCAACAACAGCAGCAAAAAGTCTGAAGCACTTTAGAATTCCATTTGTATTCTAGAGTTTTTCATAAGCAAACAAAAAAGGTTTCTGGAGATTTACAAAATACATTAGTGATTCAAATTACAACACAGGCATAGAAAGCACTTGGTCCTACCTAAAAGGTGTTAATAAAAAACTGCGCATTACTTATGGGAAGATATAAAAGTATACAGGATCGTTACTTCCCTCATTGAATTGGAAAACAGATTGTAATTGGAATTACTAATGAAATGACTTACCATTCAGCATAGTAGGCTTGCTCTGCACCTGGGTAAGTCCAGCTCTTTGAGATTCTTCTGGTACAGTCATGTCAGACTCTGTGACACCAACTGGTACTGAAGACTGAGCTCCAACAGTAGGAAAAGCTTTCACTTCCTTCTCCTCTGATGAGGACCGATGATCTCCTTCAAGAAGTTCTGCAGTACCTAACACAAAATTATTCTATTATTTAAACAGTGCTTTAACACAGTTTGATAATAAACTACAATGTGACTACAAGGTAAGTCTAGAATTTTTGTTTCTTTAAAGGAAAACAGAATAGAAAAGTTTGCATGCTGTTATTATAACTATTATGAAGAGGAAATCTAGAAATATTAAAATTTGAATTTGACTTGCTATATTATTATTAGTACAAGTTTATACTTGGAATAAACATAAGTCCTTTTGTCCTTGGAAAGGACAAAAAGCAGGAGTTGACCAGAAAAAAAAAATCTACTGCTAACAAGAAGGTTATAGCACCTATCTAATACAATATTCAGTTGATGACATCCTTTTAAAAAACAGACTTGTTTCTATCAGTAAGCTAAGTCCAGGACTTTTCAACAAAATGAAGATCCTTCCCTTTCAGCACGTCCTTCTTACTTTCTTACCACTTCAATGAGTTTGAAAAATGTTGGTGTCTTCCAGTACCAGCTTGTGCTGACATTTAGAACTGAGGCAACACCCAGAAGTAGAAAATAAGAGTGATGATAAAATATGCTTCTATAGCTTCAAAATTGTTCCAAATAGACAAACTGGCAATCTGGCACTTCCTACACCAGCTATGCTTACCATTTATTACATCTAGTTCCTCAAGTAAGTCGGTTTGCAGCTGCAACTCTGCTTCTCCTAGGATCTTCAGGACTGAATCAGTAGGGCTTTTGCCCCAGACTTTCCTGTGGGGTTCACCAATATCTAACCTAATTACTTCCCCCAGAGTTTGACCTGTTGGGATACAAACATAAATATAGAAACTTTCAGAAATTAGAAACTTTTGTTCACTTTATCTATAATAAACAAACAACCTCCACAAAACTAAAAACTACAAAGTCAGAACTCATGTCACCTCACCCCAAGTCAGACAACCTAAACACTGTGCTCAAAAGCCTAGCGTTTTTCTTCTGCCAGTTCTATTTGATGACAGGAGTTACTCAATGCCAGTTAGCATCTGCAACTTAATAGCAGCAGCAGATCTTTTCAGCAATTCAGGCACTCCAAAAGAAAACAGTATGAAAAATGTTTAAAACTGGCATGAGACGGTCTTAGCTTTACCTGAAATGGGAAACTATAAAGTCTCTTGTCCTGCTATCCTTTGACATATGTTTCTGTTATTTCTCCCGCCAAGGAAAACAGAGGATAAAAGCAACAAGGAAGAATAGAGCAAAAGAAGTTTCTTGATCTTCTAACATCCTAGCCATGTAAAACTACTAAGCTATGAAGTAAGTCTGTCACATTCTCAACGATTATTTACTTCTACAGTGTGAAACAGACCCTTAATAAGACACTGAAACCAGGAAAAAGGTCTTCTGCCCAAAAGACCAGAGAAGGCAGATAGAAAATTTGCAAAGACAGGCTTGATTTAAAAAAAGAAGAAAAGCTAAGAAGGGCACAATAAAAGTAACAGATCTGAGTTTTTATTGTTCAGTTTTTCTTGTTCCACTTATAACATAAAAGGGTTTTGATGTTAAATAAGAAACTTTCATGTATCTTAAGTGCTTTTTATTCCTTCTGTCAAATTAGTGCCTTTTTAAAAGACACAAAGACAGCTTGAAGAAAGTAACCATGCATTTAATTAGGTAACTATTTGTTGAAATTAGGAAATTATTTGTTGAATCTTCTGCAGGCCATTTAATTACTCAGCCTGTGCCTTAATCCTTATCCAAGGGAGTACATAACCACCTGTTTTTTTAGAAGCAGATGACATGCAACTGATAACAAGACAATAATAATAATAAAGAGTACTTGCTTTAAAAAAACCAGACACTACACATGGTAAACTGATTTACTAATATCATGGTGACAAAAAAAAGTACTTACGGTCTGTTCCAGAGAGAGAATCTTCCATTGATAACTGAGCTAGAGGAACTACCAACTCAGATGCCCCAGATTCCCATTTTTTGCGATCTCCTAGAAGTGGATGGTCACCTTCGTGTTGTTCCTTACCATCTTCAGACCCAGCTGATTCAGAGATATTTTTACACTCCTTTTTCCCTTTCTCATCTTCTTGAGCTTTAAGATTTTGATTTAATCTTCTCAGTATTTCTCGTTTATTCTGAAATAAGGGCCAACATATATCACTTAAAATAGTACCTTTCTTAAAAGAAAACTAAATGAAACTGAATACAATTTGACATACTTGCGTTGCAAAATCTGGCTTTTTTATTTCCTCCTCAGCTTCCTGGATAGCAGTTACATTTTCATCCTTTAAGTCGGAGAAGCATGAAATACAATGTAGAAGAAAAAAAAAAACTTGAGAATATTAACAGATATAATAGCGAAAAGTCACCTCTAAAACCTTTTCATTGACAACTGCAGATAGACTGAAACAGAACATATGATACTTCTGGTTTTGTGGGGCTTCCCAAAGACAGAATTTCAAGGGCAGCTTCTGTCTTTGAACTGTTCACTATCTGAAAGTGGTGAGCAAATGAATCAGACTCAGTTTAAGCAGACAAGTGAAAATTCAGACCATGAAACATGTAGAGATAAAGCTAGATATGACCTCTACAGCAAAACGCCACCAAATTCCAATGCTAGAAATGAGTAATTCTATAAAAGAACAAAAAAAGTGGCAAGGACAGAGTCAAGGAGAACCCATAAAGAAGAGCAGAATAGAGAAGAGACAGCTTTAGTGATATGTAAAATAATCAAACTAAAAATTGAAGGCAAAAATGTAGAACTTAGAACCTTTGCGTACAAGGCTTGTCTTCTCCGATTCCAATTGCTCTGTGTGCTAATTTTTAGTCAGTTATAGTCACCATCCTGCATTACTATAAGACAAACTATCCACATGGAAAAAATGTGCTAATGATTTAAGTATTTGTCAAAACACGATTTGTTTATTTTCCCAGCTATCAACTGACATCTTTCAGTGTATTACATTTTATATACACTATTTAGCCCTAAGTTTCACTATATTCCCATAGTCATAGCCTTCAGGGCTGTATACAGTATGTAATCCCACACTACACTGAAATCTAGAAACAGCTTAGGTAAAACCACAGAAGTTAGCATCCAAATTAACACAGATTGTGTTAAAAACCTCAAATTGTACAACGATACACTTGTATGCTCAGTTTCACAATTGTTACTTAAATCAAATGGTGGTAGTTGAGGTAAATGTGTAAGCACTTACAATATCAGGACCCAAGATCACAGAAAATAGAAATTAGGAAGCCTCTAATACTGTTTTAGACAAGAAGAAGAGACAAAACTACCAGATTAAGTCTCTTAAACTTTATACTCTCTGTTATATTCAGCACATACTTTCAAACTCACTGAAAACAAGAATTAATATAAAATAGTCCTATCATTCAAAATTTATATTCTCACTTCCACCAGGTTACAAGCTCCACCTTGATCAAAACTGAAATTGCAGCCTAGAGTTCATCATAAACCATTTTGTTCAAAACTGACTGAATTTGAGTTTCAGTGTACAGATGTATTTCAACAGCTTCCAAGTTTTGGTTTCTTCTTACATTTTTATTTCTTTTTTATTTTCCTTTCCCTAATTAGAAGCAACAAGTATCCTTAATGATTTTTTTCTACTTAATCTACACATTCTTCTAAAATTTCTTTTTCAAATCAGTTTGGTTTTGGTTTGGGGGGGTGGGGTGGGGGGAGGGGTTCCCATTAATTTTACCCTTTTAGTAAAAGTACCTACCACACCCACTTCCTTCAAAGCAGAAGTCATGGAGATGACTGGTGTACCAGGTTTCACTGGAACTTGTGGCTTAGGAAGAGCTGCTCCAAGCTCTTCTAGCCCATGCACAGGACTCTGTTCTGTAGCTCCCACATTAGGATCCTTTACCCCTTTCGCTATCAGCTGTATAGATTGAATTAAAAAAAATGTAAATCAACAAATTAACTTTGAGACTTTGCACACTAAACACAGTATTATCAAATAGGCTCATGTAAACCTTAGAAAAGGACAATAACACCACACGTTTTCATACAAAAGACAACTACCAACTGCACATGTGAACTATTTTCAGTTTACCGGCTTCACAACATCCTGCTTTTTGTAGCAAACTATTACTAGTTGGACTTGTCACTCCACAGCACACAGAAGCAAAAGAAGATTAAGTACACTTTGATAAGTTACAGATCTTTAATGAAATATTGAGGTGATCCTAATGATTCTTGGGTTTGATGTTCTTAAATTCTTGAACTAAATTCTTCATTCAAGTATACCTAAGATGAGGCTTCTAATGAGGGAATTCTGACTGACAGATGCCCTCCTCAGTTGCAGAAAACTAATTAAGCTTGAAAAATCACAGTATAGAATTTTAGTTATACAAAGATACGGCACTACATACTTTGACTGTGTGTAACAGATTTATTTTCTTACGTGTTCTTCCCAGGCTCTTTTCTCTCTTTCATATGCTTCCTTTCTCTTTCGCTCTAACTGTTCTTTCAGAACTGCAGCTCGAGCATTTGCTTGGGCCTATAGTAAACAAACAAAGCAAAAAAAGACCAACTTAAAAATCATAAAAAGCATTAGTACCCCATTCCATTGAACATTTTAAAAAGAAACATGCCTGAATTACTTCATTGTCCCTTCTCTCACTTATTACTGTATAGACTGTGAAGGGAGGACTCCACTGACAATCAAAATCACCACACAAGTATAATAACTGGTCTTCTATGTTGAAAATAATGGCAACTCCTCAAAATTTAATTACAGTTCTTGATTTGCATGGTTATATTTTTAGTGTACATAGTAACCTTAAACAGCGTAACGTAAAATTAGAATCTCTACTTAAAATTAGTTTTGAAGCCAAATGCATTAATCACAAAATATTAAATATCTGGTTTAAACTTTACAAACTTACTCAACATAAACACAAAAAGTTTCAGTTGCTGTTTTACCTCTAGTTTTAAGGCTAGGCATAAGGTTAGCTTGTTTTTACGCTGCTCTTTGCAGATGATGGGGAAAAAAAAAATCATAGAATAGATAGAGTAATACTTTCTATGTATCGTATGGTAGAAATAGTTATTGATACAAGAACACTGCATGGAATAAAGTTCCAATCAAACACTGGATTTCTGTGAAACACATTTGCTTTAAATGTACTTCATCACAGGGGTATATAGCTCACCTTCCAATCCACACATAGCCCCTGTCAGCACATGTAAGGAGTTTTGCCTTCCTTTATTCTTTTAACTAAAATAAAGCTGCTGTTATTTAAGGTACATCTTCCTTTCGCTTCCAGTATCAAGATGCTATTTTAGTTATACCAAATTGCCTTTAGGACTAAAGCTAGCGTAGAGATAAATCTCAAAGGCAGGGATAGGAAAAATCCTTGACTTGCCACGCTATGCCAGAGCATATTTTAAAATTACTTGTATAAAAAAGTCAAACAGAGTTGTTACCTCAATACAGTTAAAATAAAAACCTCTGTATTGGGTTTGTGTGGCAAAGTTTTGGTAGCGGGGCGGGGTTACAGGCATGGCTTCAGTGAGAAGCTGCTGGAAGCTTCCCCTGTGTCTGACAGAGCCAATACCAGCTGGCTCCAAGACGGACCCACTGCCAGCCAAGGCTGAGCCCATCAGCGATAGTGGTAGCGCCTCTGTGATAACGTATTTAAGAAGGAAAAAAGTTGTGCGGCACACAGAAACGGCAGCCGTAGAGAGGAGTGAGAACATGTAAGAGAAACAACCCTGCAGACACCAAGGTCAGTGAAGAAGGAGAGGGAGGAGATGCTCCAGGCGCCGGAGCAGAGATTCCCCTGCAGCCCGTGGGGAAGACCATGGTGAGGCAGGCTGTCCCCCTGCAGCCCATGGAGGTCCACGGTGGAGCAGTTATCCACCTGCAGCCTGGGGAGGACCCCATGCCGGAGCAGACGGGTGCCTGAAGGAGGCTGTGACCCCGTGGGAAGCCCACGCTGGAGCAGGTTCCTGGCAGGACCTGTGGATCTGTGGAGAGAGGAGCCCATGGAGCAGGTTTTCTGGCAGGACTTGTGACCCCGTGGGGGACCCTCACTGGACCAGTGTGCTCCTGAAGGACTGCACACCATGGAAGGGACCCACGCTGGAGCAGTTTGTGAAGAACTGCAGCCCGTGGGAAAGACCCACGTTGGAGAATTTCATGGAGGACTATCTCCCGTGGGAGGGACCCCACGCTGGAGCAGGGGGAGAGTGTGAGGAGTCCTGCCCCTGAGGAGGATGAAGCAGCAGAGATAACGTGTGATTAACTGAGCACAACCCCCATTCCCCGTTCCCCTGTGCCGCTGGGGGGGATAGGTAGAGAATCCACAGTGAAGTTGTGCCTGGGAAGAAAGGAGGGGGAAGAAAGGAAGGGTGGAGGGAAGGTGTTTTGAGATTTGGTTTTATTTCTCATTACCCTACTCTGGTTGATTGGTAATAAATTGAGTTAATTTTCCCCAAGTTGAGCCTGTTTTGCCTGTGACAGTAATTGGTGAGTTGATCTCTCCTGTCCCTATCTCGACCCGTGAGCCCTTTGTTGTATTCTCTCTCCCCTGTCCAGCTGAGGAGGGGGAGTGATAGAACAGCTTTGGTGGGCACCTGGCATCCAGCCAGGGTCACCCCGCCACAACCTCTTGTAGTGGATGTATGAACAAACTATTGATAACAAAACAAAACGTAAGATACTCCATGAGATATGAAACAAATCTGAAAACAGTACGTTACATCCCCTCCCTCTCCACAATTACCTTCTGTGCTTCTATCTTTTTGCGTTTCAGTTCTGCTTCCTCACTTGATTCTTGTCGATCAGAACTGGCAGCTTCATTCTGCAAAGTAAGAGTCCTTAGAGAATTATCACTAATTCACGTATGTAAAAGCTGAGTGATGTAGGTGACTACTTGGATCATTTAGACTGACTGTATGACTAACATGGGTCATAATTTCACTAGGTAGCTCCCCACTCAAATGTAAAGTCTACTTGGACGGAACTTAATCTTTGAGATTTGTGGGGGTTTTTGTTTGATTTTGGGGAGGTTTTTCAGTTTTAAAAGATATGAAGCTTTTACAAGCCAGGAACAAAGTAATGTGCCTACTGTTGCAAGGGAAGTGACCTAATGATGCTGAGCTCTCACCTGCCACCCCTCATCACTGTTGCATGCTCTGCAGGTAAAGCATACAAGAAAGGTTTGATGCTCTAGAATTCCAGTCTCTTCCACTGTATGTGCTCCAAAGAAGGTGGAATGGGTGGGGAGGAAACGGTAACAAGTAAGAATATATAAGGTCTACCTCCGAAATCTCTGTTTTCAATCTCTCTTACTTCTTTCCATAGCCTCTGTATATTCCTGTTTAGAGAACAGACTGAGAGCTATGCAAAAAGGTTCTGACAGGAGCCTTTTATTGTTCATAACCAACTTGTGCAGACCTTTTATTTAAAATAAATGATTTAGAAGGCCTGTTTAGTAGGCTTCTTACAGTATAAGAAAAAGACTATTATTAGAAATAATTTGGGAAAACACAATCAAGAATTTTAGGTAATCTTTTTAAGTGAAAATAAAAAAAAGGTCATGCCCACCTTGGCTCCAGTCAACTAACAGGAAAAAAAGATGACTGGAAAGAACACTGAAGATAGAAAAACTTCAGAAAAATAATTTGGCACTCTTCATAGGCAAAGGAATGAATACATATATTCATCTATTCATCTATCTATTGTATATAAAATAGGATACTATGCAGTAGTGATAGATATAAAATTGTTAATCAACATAAGGAAATAGACATATCTGAGAGATTTGGTCTGAGATGGTGTTCCTCTAGAAGTGAACCTCCATACGAAAGTCTGCATCCGCAGGTCACCAAGAAAAAAAACTCTTAAACGTGGTCTCTGAATTCTGAAAATTAGTTTAAGCCTACTTCCTGGAAAGATATTAATCTCTTCTCTGTTCCTTTGTAGGTGGCATACCTTCTGGGACATACAACACTACCCCAGGTAAAGTACAGACACTGGGAAAGGAAGATAGTTTCCTGATACGCCTAATAACCTATACAGAGAGTTAATGTCATGGTCACAGTAACAGTACTTTTGTTTGATTTTACTAGCACAAGCAGCCTTGGCCTCCAGAAAAAAGGTTTCTGGAGAGTACCTTTATTTCTGCAGTTAACCATACTGCAGGTAGAGTGTGGGTCCTCCTAATTTTGAGAAGTGTTGCAGCTGCTCAGTGAAAAAACTGAAAGAAATGGCGCAGTACAGCAATGGCTCTATACTGGTAACATTTTAGCACTGTCCTCAGTGTTCTAAGGGTACTCAGGAGACACAGTGGGATTTCATAGGGCTGTATATGGAGATAACTAGTCCCACTGCAGCAGTTTTGAAGCTTGTCCAAAACAGCAGAGGAGACAGAGTTATGAGTGAAATTAGCACCAAATGCAATTAAGATAGAATGGGCTTATGGTGCATCAGTTTAGCATTTTATGTGTCAGTGCTAGTGATAAACTTCACTGACCAGCCTCTACAGTAACTTCATACAAGACCTTGATATTCCTCATGCTCTTTAAGACAAACTTAAAAGAACAGCCCATGTTGGTCCTATGCCAGACTTAGCCACTAGCACATCTTATAAAGTTTGCATAGTCTTCTCAGGTAGAAACATACATAACTTTTGCCCTGGATCATTCATGTTAGATTTAAAGGGCATGGGTTCCTCTTCAATGCACTAAAGAAGTTTTGCACCTCAATCAAGGGATTGAATTTGGCTCTGCTGCGTCTCGCCAGTGAGATGCAATCAAGGTTAAAGAAAATTAAAAAAAAACAATTCAAAAGAAGTCACTAATACAGAGAAAAAATTAGAATATTTTAGCATTAAAAAAACCAACCACCCAAACCTACAGCAATATGGAATACTTTAGCTGGGACAGTGGTCCAAAGAAACTGAATGGTACTGGGCATACTCTTGCCTTTATGTCCACTCACTATACATAATATGCACGAAAGCACTTAATATGGGTGCTTAAACGGAGGGGTGGGACAGGAACGTTTCTATAGTTTTAAATCACAAAGTACAATGTGAATACATAAGCAGGTAAACACTTGAGGAAACCCAAACACTCTATTAAGACAAGTGGACAGGAAGGGAAAGAACAAACAGGAGTACAAGATCACACAGGAGGTTAATGAAAAAATGGAAACAAACTCCAGACCGTATTTACTACATAGATTGCCTCTCAAATGAAACTTTTTTTAAGCAAGTAAATGGATTGTTTCCAAGGGTGCCTTGGACTATTCATTTGACACCTTAAGATGTGTTCGTTCTGAATCTACTTTATGAACATATTATTTTGGTTTTGTTGTATTACGAACATATTTTGGTGTTCTGGTTTCAGCTGGGACAGAGTTAATTTTCTTTCTAGTAGCTAGTATAGCGTTATGTTTTGGATTTAGTATGAGAAGAATGTTGATACACACTGATGCTTTCAGTTGTTGCTGAGTAGTGTTTAGACTAAGTCAAGGACTTTTCAGCTTCTCATTCATGCCCAGCCAGCAAGAAGGCTGGAGGGGCACAAGAAGTTGGGGGGGGGACACAGCCAGGGCAGCTGACCCAAAGAGGCCAAAGGAGTATTCCATATCATGTGACATCATGCCCAGTATATAAACTGGGGGGAGTTGGCCAGGGGGGTGGATCGCTGCTTGGGAACTAACTGGGCATCAGTCAGCAAGTAGTGAGCAATTGCACTGTGCATCACTTGTTTTGTATATTCCAACTCTTTCAGTATTATTATTGTAATATTATTATTATCATCATCATTATTATTATTTTCTTCCCTTCTGTCCTATTAAATGGTCTTTATCTCAACCCATGAGTTGTACATTTTTTTCCCCTATTCTCTCCCCCATCCCACTGGGTGGGGAGCAAGTGGCTGCATGGTGCTTAGTTGCTGGCTAGGGTTAAACCACAACATTTGGAAAAGTGATGTTTGAAAAAAGCGTATTGATTACATTGAGCTAATGCCAGGAATTTCTAACTTTCATACGCACCTACAGACCTACAGAATGTATGAAAATAATCGCTTTGCACATATTCTATGTGAGTGTTGTCAAAAAGTGACTGCTGGAGAAGTTTCTATTAACTAAAGCAAATAAACATGCTAGTGCTTGATGAGAAATTTACATGTCAAGTTCAGATGTGACCTTACGTTGTCTTGTTTTTAAAAGATTGTTAGTTTACAGGCACTGAAGCTGCACCCCCAGCACTGAAACAACAAACAGATTTTGCATATTCTGGAAGAAGAGATGGAAGTACACTAACTGTGGAACAGAGTTAAATGTCAAAAATGTATGTCTATAAAACTGCCTATGAGAAAAGTCTTCCCGCAGGGATAAAAGAATACATCCCACAGCCAACTTCCGTAAGTATTTAAGACTATTTTTCAAACCAACCTTCTCTCCACGAAGTTTTGCTCTAATCTGTTGACGTTCATTAAAGTTTTGTAGCCGGATCTGTCTTAATCTTGCCAAATATTCCTAAGGCAAAGTAAGGAAATAAGTTTCAGTTATACTGAAACTGTCTCTAGTATGGTTAATTTAAAATACGTAAGAATCCACAAAAAAAATAAGATGGGTGAAAAAAACCCTCCACACTTACTATCACCATATTAGCATTTACTAATCTCCAGAAAAACTCTCATCTAATGAAAATAAAGACAACTGGAGCGCATGTTTCCCAGTATTAACCTATCATTACATTTTATATCATTGAAGGCTAGGAGTGGTTATATTCATCACCACAGAATTAAGATATACAGAGTCATATCTATATGTATGCACATTCAAGAACCATTCTGAGACAGACTGATGTAGACAACTATTATTTTGATTATTAAAAAAACCAAACCAAAACAAACGAATCACAACAAACACACCCAAACTCTAGAACTTTGTACAGTAAATTATTTCCTAGGAATTTATAAAGTCCTTTTATTTTGTTCCACAGATGAACCATGCAGGGAAACTAGGCACAATCAAGGTCAAAATAGTGCTATTTGTGTGATGAGCAAAGTGGCAAACATGCGGCAAGCATACCTCTTCCTCCTTGTTTCTGGATTTCTTTCCTCTTGCAGAAATGGGCCTGCTTCCATAGGTATCTGCCACGTTTTGCAGTGTACCCTGTTTGCCATTTAATGGTATCAAATTTAAGGTGGCTGGGGCAGTAAAATTATCTGCTTTATCCAATAAGTGTTCACTTATAAGAAACCAAATCCATCAATGATCTGCAGTTGTTCTGAAGTTAACCGATAACCCCTTTTCACTTATACAAAACATAACGACAGTAGTAACTAAAGATCCTGAGTAGCCAAAGAGCAACACTAGAGTTTTAGGAATATAGTTGCGTTCTCCCTGAAATTCTTATCTTCTCCTGCTATGTTAGAAAGCCTAAGTTCTGATGCGCGTGAGTTTTTTCTACATCTGGATTATATACAAATTGTGGCACAGAGTTGGCATTTCTGCCATTGTTGAGCCAAGACTAAAATAAAAAGTGGAATCTTTATGTTCTTAGATTAAGCTTTTTCCACAATGACGACTTTTTAAAAAATATACTACAAGTAGCAAACTCAAAAACCTATTAAAATACTTAAATATACATATTACATCTAACAAGCTGTGTTAAATGGCTAATGCATTTGCATTCACAGCATATACTCTTGGTTAACGTGATGTACTCAGTGTCCTGTCACCAAAAGGATTCAACCTTTAAGGAAGTCCAATACAAAACAGTACAAGAATCATTTAACTCCAGGTTTCCTGCTTGGATTAAAATGCAAAATATTTAAATTATTTTGTTCATGATATACGATAAGCCTCTGCTGAACAGGTTAAAAATAACTTGATTTGTTAACTCAACATACAATAAAGACAGTAAACATACATGTGATAGTTACATGGACCTTCTGCCTTATAAAATACTAGGGCTTGAGCTTTCTCAAGCTTGAGTGTAGAGAACCATCGGTAAAGTAAATACTCCAGTTAAAGTTCTTGATAGGGATGACTAAATCCAAATATTCTGGCTAAATCTCTCAGATTGAGCAAAAAATCAGTAACTCAAGGAAACAGCACATTTCTGCACTTCTGTGGTTTAGTGACTGGGGGATCAGAGAACAAATTAGAAGAACCATCCTGCAGATAAGTACACGTACATTCATGAGGACTGCATGAATGCTCAAGCCGAAGCCAGAATTAATTCATACAAAATGGAAAGGAGTATTTTCCATATTCACCTTTTCAGAAAATTGGTTTTATTTTCAACTTCTTTATGCATGTTCCTGAGCTTTACAAAAGCTAACTGGCACTATTCAAGTCATCTCACTGTTCTTCATTCTAGCATTTAAGTTAGTTTACATATTTTCATCAAACTGATGGAGATTTATATCACTGCTCTTAAACAAGAAAGAAACTGGAAGCAAGATTTTTGAGAACTGATTTTCTTTCTGTAGATTGTTAACTTTTACTCATCTGCCTCCATTAAAATTTTCAAAGACCAGGACTCAATGTTTTGCAATGCCACACAGCTACAGTGAAGTAGCAAATTAGGTCAGCAGCTGTCTTAAAGAAGAGATGACTGGAAGTATCATCAACTCAACTACCAAGTCAAACTTTAGACCATCACCTGAAAATTAAAATGACAGCAACTATATTTAACAGGAGCTAGTTAAATTAGTGTGAGTCATTTGACTTACAAGTCTTTATATGACAAAGAGTTGCAAATTAGATGATGATTCCTACTGATTTCTCCTCTCAGATCATCACGGTCTGGACAATAGTCCCATCCCTATATGAGCACTCCTGCCAGCTAGTCAAATTATTTTCCTGCATGAATAGAAGGAAGCTGCTGAGAACTTCTGCTATCAATGGCAAATGACAGTACATGAATTTGGAACCCTGGCTTCAAGTTATAAGTCTCAAACATCTGGAAGTTACTTTTACAACTGTTCCGTAACCTCCCTGTTTTATTAAGGCAGCCAGTTAAGAATAAAACATTTGGGCTCAGTTGAACACATTAGAGAAACACTAACCTGAATACTTGGGTATCTTGCATTACTTGATCTCATAACTTTATAGTAATACCAACAAAGTCAAAACCAAAATGGAAGCAGGTACTACTGAGGACTTGTCTAAGAAGAGGCAGTCTTAACAAGATTGTTTTAAAAAACAGAACCATAATTTTAAAGTGGAAGACTCATGCTTTAAAACATATACACTAATCTAAGGATACTTCACCATCAAAGCAGTGAATCAAAGTATCTAAGAATTGCTTACTGTAAGTGAAATAATCCCTGAAACAAAGACCTGACTGTAAATCATGATCTGATAATCAGATATAACTCAGGAGATGCTTCTGTAAATCTGCAGTTGGTCTCATCTCACTGCAATGCCAGCATGGTCAGTTTAATTTCAGCAGCTGACAGTGATATTGGGACTTGGTTGTGTATGAATAGTGTGGAGAACCACTCAAAAAGCAAAACTCTCCACATTATGAAAACACATAGTTCAATCACACAAAGTCCTAGTGCAATTGAATAATTTCCAAGATATCTTTACTGTAAAACAAACTTCCTAAAGGAATACTGAATTTAGAACTGCAAGCATAAAAAACAAAGAACATTTTGTGACACTGTCCACTAGTTGATCTCTAGAGAGTAAAGGTTTTACAAACATTAAACTTGACAGAGATAGACGTCTTTATAATACCTTCTCAATAAGCAGAATGTGGTTTTGTAGAACACACTACTGTATCTGATCATTAGCTGTATCTGTTTAATCAAACTTCATTTTAGGTTCAAGCTACTGAATAATACATAAAGTTTAATTTTAACCAAAACTTTAAAGCTATGAACAGGAAAAAAGTGTCAATGAATGTTCTAAAATTCATAATATCAAGTTAGACACATGCAAAAAAAGTTATTGTCCTTCGTTAATAAATTTACAGTCATGAGAAACATATTGCACAATTCTGTTACATTTTAATATAAACAGTGACAAAATGCAAAAAACCTACCTCCCATTCTCTTTTTTTTTTTTTTAAATAGTTAAGGAAAATATTTAGCCAGCATTTCATGGTTATGATGCTACTTCAAAGATTCATAAAGCATGCTGAAACAGTAATATACATAGGAAGACCAGATTCCATACCATGTGTCCCTCAGCTCGGGCTTTGTTTTCCATGGCTTCTCTCTTTCGTTGCCAGAATTCTTCAACTTGCTTTGCTCTATCTGCAGCTATCCATCCTTTTTGCCTGAGTAATTGCAACACATAGCAAGATGAAAGTCTCTGAAATACGACACTCAGAACCCCCCCCTGCATTTATTCTAACTAGGACACACACAAAAAAAGTAACTTTCTATGAGCAAGGCATCTTCAAAAAATGCCTTCCATCAGCCAAAATACAAGTCAGACTTCCACGAAACGAAGGAAAATAGGCTTAACTAAGTTAAAAGAACAATTTAAAAAAAACCCCACCACCCAACAAAAACAAAACACCATGTTGTCCTTCCAGATCCTGGTCATCAAAACAAAAATGAACATCAAAACACAATCTTAATGTGATTATTTCTGAAAATGTCTCAACTTGTTTCATTATTGCCATCATTTGTGAAAAAGACGACTCCTTCAAGGTTTCCCTTCAGAGATGAGCAAGAACTCATCTCATGAGCCAGTCACTAAAGTCAATACTGCAGCAGTCTTTCAAGACTATGTTTGGAGTAAGAGATTGTACCACTTAGATAATTAGTACAGTGTTAGTATTCTCAGAGTGTTCTGGCAACTCCTTTTGGGGGATCTTGGGGAATTTTTGTTTGTTTTTCAAGGGACTGTGAAGGAATTTTCCTACCTTAGAATTAGCCAGAACAAGATGGTTTTTTCACATGTTCCACCCCAGGTCAGGGACCTGTTTGGGTAGACATGAAGGCTATGTTCAAGTTACCATAACTGAGTATCTGGCAAGTCTCCTAGTACATACATATGATCACTTTGTAGAGGAACCAGTTTCTGACAAACTGGTTAGAAGTGGACTCAGAAGCAGCTCTCTATTAAAAAAAAAAAACGAAAACAAAACAGTGAGAAATGGTGTAAGATATTCTAACAAATGGTAGAATGAGGAGGCAATCCCCTTTCCAGGGTTCCCCTAGCCTCATTTGACTGAGGACTATTGGGGGTCCAGCAACAGGCAGGAAGAAATTGGAATAAGCTGATAGCAGTAACTCATCAGGCTGAGACAGTTAAAGAAAGAATCATTTCACAATACAAGAGCTATTGCTAGTAATTCATAAACGAATTAGCACACTAAACATCCTTGCATCTTGTTTTTTCTCTCCCCTCATCCCCCACCCCCAAGCAACAAGGAAATGAAATATTTCCATATGCTACAATTCATTAAGAGGAAGACTGAGATAAAACTACTGTGATACAATAAAACAAACACCATAGCTGCTCTGAAAAGGCAAGACAATCCATGTAGGTGTTACTGGTAAAGAAAGAAACACTTGATAATCTTTGTATACACATATTTGACTCACTACAAGATTTTTACTGTAACTGTTTATTACATATGAACTCAACTGGTGGATAGTGAAATATGTCCAAACCTGTGTCATATAGCTGAAGTTTAGCTTACAGCATTGGAGGAGAGGTGCTTCCCAAGCAAAAAAACGCCAAACCTGTTTGTCTCAAACCAAATTCACAGGAAAAACCTATTTCAACTAAATTTTATGAAAATGGTTTTCCCTACTCTAAAGCCAAGTGACTCATTTTGCTAAAACATTTCAACTGATTACTTCTGGGCTGCACTTCTGTCCAAGAGACAATTTTTAAGGATTGTTGAAGTTGAATATACTTAGCTTCATGTTAGTTGTGGTAGTGTAATCAAAAAGATTGCAACTTGAGGATTTCTCAACTTCTTTAATATACATTCTAAATTACCTGTCCTTAAGAAAGTTCCCATTATTTAAATTCTTTGTTTGAGCTAAACATCTGAACACTTATCTTTATATTTCACCTCCAGCTGAAAGAATAAAGTGCAGGAGAGAAATACTGCTAGGCTAGCTATGATAATAAAATTGCTTCTAGATAATGAAGTACAAATACCTACTACATTTTAAATGCTAAGAAACAGCACCTCAATTTAAGGCTAAAGGTAATCCAGTTTATAAATAGAAAAAAAAGTCTCTACCTATTTTGAAACTTCTGCACAGTATTTTCACTGAATGCTTCCAAGTTCATGTATTTGAGAAATACTGAACCAGCTTCTCTTCATGATCTCGTTATTCATAATTTGCAGCCCTCTACTATAGTTCCTTTCAATTTTAACACATTTAAAACACTTTATGCAGGTGTTGCCTATTATCATTTAATATTGTCAAATGTGCGAGGCAGTGTTTCCTAATCTAGGCAAGATTTGGGGATTGTGGAACTTTGTGCAATGCATTGAGAATAAATAGAGGAGGATGGAAGTACACATGTACATCAGCTGGAAAATACACTGTCCACTACTTGGTTGTACCAGGAGGAATTTTAATTAGCTCACAACAGCCCAAATTACTATAAAGAAAATAAAATATACCTTGTAGCTTGCAAAATTGTAACATCAGTGTTAAACGTGTTATGTTATTGCTGCAGATTTTAAAATAGAAAAAAATCTACAAAGGCAAAATATATCATATTAAAACATAAAACTGAAAAAAATTAGTTTAGACAATGTTTTCTTTGGCCACTTCCTTTTTCTCACATTAGCTCCATTTATTTCTTCCTCCATGGGACACATCATTGGATCTGCAGAAGTTTAAGTAATACATGAGAAAATTTGTCCCTCTATGAAAGTTAGTTAGCAACGCTCACATACTAAACTTCTAGGAAAAAAGCTATTTTCCCATTTACTGCTCACAAGTGTGGGCACAGTTCTCTGGGCAATACTAACAGATCTGAAGGACAGCAAAGTAGCTTTGAAGAAGCTACTTGAAAGAGTAACACAAAACAAAACAAAAAAAATCAGTACTTGTTTACAATCCTTTTACATATAAAATACTTAGTTTATATTAATTGAAAAGAATAAGCATCACTGAATTAGAAGTTGTACACCATTATAACACCTGACATTCACATCTCGACAAAGAAAGCTCCTACAAGTTTTCCACTGATCAATAAACAGGAGCTGACAATTCTGGGAGCATTCTAGACACTCTCCTGTGCTATAGAGTCAAAGACTTAGATGTAGAGAAGGCAGTCAGAATGACATGACAGGAGAAGTAAGCATCTTCGCAGGTAACACAAAAAGTGGAACTATGAAAAAAGCAAAGAAGGAGGCTTATAACGTTATCTGCAACTGCATTAGGCCAAGAATTTTGGCTGAAATCTAGTTTAGTTACAGTTGTTAGTAATCCATTTTTTCCACTATTGGGGAAGCCAAGGTTTCCATTGGTTCTAAAAGAATTGTGGTCTGCAAAGGACTAACGCACAAACAGATAGCACAGTACCAATGGATAAAAGTGGTTTTGAGACATATCCAACTACTAAATAAAACAAGACACAGAACAAGAATCTAACATGTAGGGACAGATTTATGGATTATCATAGTCCAACCTGTTTGCATTGACTTGTTTAGACACCTCCTTCAATCTTTTCATTTTTTTCCTAACTGCACCAGCATCAGGTAAATGGTGATGACCTGCAGGCCCCTTAGGAACTCCTGGACGTATTCCAGGTGGAATTCCTCTGTAGATAAATATGTACAGCAACTTTCATTACTTTCATCTAAAGCAGACCACATGCAACTTCTAATGGAAGGTAGCCATACCTTTCAACAACTTCTCGGCCTTGTACTTTCGCCCTCAATTTGGCTTCCCTCTCTTCAGCTACTCTAATGTTTTCCTTTTGCTGTTGCATCTGGTCAAAAATAGCATGATAGTGTTCATATTGTCCTCTGGAAGGCACGGGAAAAGGACCAACACCACCTCCACCGCCATAATATGGTGCCTGGAAATCAGAAGAGGTAGGGTGGAAATCTCAAATACTGATTTTAACAAGCCCTTCCAATTTTCACCTCTTCAGCAGAATAAAAGCATTAATATCTCCTGCAACAATTCTGAATTGGTCCTAGTTTTATTCCTGGCATGCCCCTATTTTAATGAACTACAAGATAGATAAATTAAAAACTTATTTTTTTGTTAGCACTTCAGAATAACACACCATTTTACCTCCCTCTGACAATAATCTAGTTATACATGAGGCATCTGTCACACATTTTGGAAGTTATTGGTAACAAATCCATTGAAGCGTAATTGGAGATAGTTGTTCTACACAGCAAAAAAATCAAAGTTTTAGCACAAAAACTAGAAGTGATACACTACTAACTGAAGTACTAATGAGTGTTTTGTAGCCAAACAGCCATTTTTTCATGAAGTTGGAAACAGTTAAACACACTTCTAAGGTTAGTGAATGGTATTAAGTGCAGATTTATCTGAGATTCCCCATTGTTACCAATCTATAGTTTGGTTTCATCACAAGAATTGAGATGCTTCCCTACTAAAGCTCAGATCAGGGGAACATCTACCACAAGCTACTGCTTTATGCGAATTATCTCCGTCATTCTCAAAGAATTAGAATTCCTACAGAACCTTCATGTGAAAATAATAAAAAAAAAATGTTGCAAGCAGCTGTGTACAGTAGTAGCCAAGGATGGATGCAGAAAATGTGAAACTGGCAAAATAAGGTTAAGGTTGTCAGCACATGCATAAACATTCCCATTACACCTGGGGGAAGCAGTCAAATAGCCCATGGTAGTGCATCTATGGAATTTGTTTTTACAATAGTGTCAATGGTCCTTTCAGAGCAGTCTTAAGTATTTTAAAGAAATTCAAATAGGTGAGTGCAGATGTGGCAGGTTTAAGATTGCCTCCCTAGAAGTTCTTGAACAGATTGTATTTGACAATGGAATTTAACTCACATTCTGAGTTTCAGTTGCTCAACACCCATCAATAGCTCCCCATAATCCATATGATAAAATACTGAAAGATTTATCCAGGCATTCAAATAAATATGCAGGTATGCTGTTCATCCAAATAAAAATAATTTACTATACAAGTCTATAGTTTCTACAAATAGAAGGAAAAGTCTTGCTTTAGACACTATTCAAGGTTTCACCTACAGAGCTCAGTTTTCAAAAGGATTATCTAGAGAAATAGTATGATCAATCACTAGGCAAATACTATGAAGCAGGTGCTCATCAATAGTCTGCAGAACAGTTACAGCCCCTGCTAGAACCACAAACCCAAAGCCAAATCCTTGCCACCTCTGTCCCTACTTTCCCTCAGAAACAGGTGCTAGCAACCAACCCAAAAAGACAACAGGAGGAGAAAATCATGCAGTGCATGACCCTGCTCTGCCTTCATAAGAGGCTATATGGCTTGCATTACTGGAAAGCTTGAACAATGCTATTCAACAGCATCGTCAGGGAGCTGCTGGATACACTGTTTTCATGTTGGAGAAAGCAAAAGGATAATTAAGTCAAGAATACTATAATAGTATATGGAAACCTGGAGCGATGATTACCTAGCAGCCTGCAGTAAGATCTGTACTAAACTATCCAATTTGGAGAAGACATTTCAATGAATTTTAAAGCATGTCTGCCATGACATTTTACACCAGTGACACTTAGTGAAAAGATACACAGCCACTGAACCTCAGTTTCCCTAGATGACTGAGAATACTGATAATGATGCAGCTGTAGCTACAACGGAACACTTTACACATTTGCAGTGTCTAAGGACCTTGCAATAAAACTCTTAAAGTTAATCAGAAACATGATAGTTTTCAGGAACATACATAGCTCTCATCTAAATGTGATGATGCTGATATATTGTGTTGTATGGAAGCTTGTACTGGTGTCTGCCAGTTTCATCTTAGAGAGAGAAGAACAGCATAGGAACCAAATGATGTTTTTTGACCTTTCCATTAAATCAGCACCTAGTAGTTTTTAAAGTCTGGTATGCTTAAGTTTGCTTTTATATTTAAGCTTTACTTATATGATGTGTGGCACATATCCAAAGATGATGTCTATTTTGAAATAATACATATTTAATAAGCAGCTACTGAAACCTGGTCAAGTGCTTGTGTATTCCTCATATTCTTGTACAAGGAACAGGAAATAAAACCTTTATTCATTTTGACTCTACTGCTCCATCAGAGCTTGTTTACAAAAACCCTACTAAACATGTTTAGGCCAAGTATTTTTGTAAGACTCACTACCACCACAACAAATAGCTGTGTTTTAATCCATTTTCTACTATGAGACAGATTTACACCACAGCAATACTGAACTTCCTGCACTGGCTCTGTCTGATGAAAGTACCCAGACCTTTATATTCAACTAACTTCATGAGACTACTTCCCAGAACAGTTATGTTTCCATGAAACTATGACACACACAAACAGGCAAAAAGAAACTGTCATAGGAATCAGATAAAATTATATAATTAAATTATGTAAGACGTGAATGGCTAAAGAGTTTACTGCTTTCAGAAAAAAAAAAAATTAGATTTACTCAAGATTTTTTACCCCCCTCCTGAACAACTTTTCAGTATATATAAACATTTATGTTGCTAAGTAACAAAGAGAACTTAGAAGCAGGTGTTTAATACTGGGGAAGAAGACCATTATGATGAGAACCTGGAAAAAGATTTCAACAAAAGAGTTCAAGAACAAACTTGAATGTAAAAGAAGCTGTCCATGCATAGATTCAGCACAGGAAAAGCAGCAAAAGCAGGAGTGGAAAAAAGAAAGTGGCACATGAAAACCATTATTGGCAGAAAGAGAAGAGATTCAGCAATTTAGGAAGTATTAAAAATGAAAATTGCACATTATCTCCAAAAAGCCAGGGAAGAGAGTCTGTTATACAGTTTCTCTTAAATTATCCATAGATTAATAACGGGCAGCCCCAAGAGTTGACCTCCAAGAGCAGATCTTTCTGAAAAGAGAAGACCATGCCAGATAACCAAAGGTGGGGGGAACAGACTACACCACATTTCTGCATCTGCTGCCAACCTTAACATCACCACTTCCACCTGAACCAAGCACATTCCTCCATCCTTGTTCCCTGGCTCTGTTTATTCGTTCCATCTGAAGGAGAAAACAATACAGGAAAACATAATTCAAGGAATCACAAAGTAAAAATTGAACTTCACTATTAACACATTTTAAACATATTTTACCCTTTCTTTTTCCAATCTTCTCATTTCATCTGCCTTCAGTAAACTGATCTGCAATGTGTAAGGATTAAACATGTTTAGTAACGGGGAAATCAAACTCCTCCATATTCTTATGCAACATGTAACACAGCACAAAATATTTCATTAAAATTACTATAGGTGAAAAAAGAAAGTCTCAAGAATCTTGTCTACCTGATCTCTCTGGCGTTTTTCTTTTTCAGGCAATTCTAATCTTTTCTTTTTTGAAGGTTCCTGAAAAATAAACATATAATTTGACATTTATTATTGAGCCATTATTCTGTCAAGTCTCTGTCAAGATAGGTTAGCGCTCCAATTGCTGGTGTCTGTCCACGAAGATTAAAAAAAAAAATTTTTTAAGAAAAATCACTGTTACATAATGTTATGAAAAAAAGATAAGGAGGAAAGGTTTGAAGGTTTTACTTTGTCATTCTTGCTCTGGACTTAGCTTTTGCTTAGTTTGAAAATTAACAGATGATTTTATGGTACCTCAAACATTTTCCTCCTTTCTTCTCCTGGATTCATTTTCTTCATTGGAGTTGGAAAGGCCTAGATAAAAGGTGACACTTCAAATTAGATAGCATGATGCCAGAATGAGAGAAAAATTCTAATAGGGGGAAAAAAAAAAAAAATCTTAAACCCACAACTTAGTATGTGCAAAATGGGGTTTAAAATAATTAATTACTCAGGAGGTTTTAAATGAAAAGCACTGCTAGGATCTAGGATTAAATGCTACTGTACTTGCTCATCCTCTACTAAAAGCTCTGTCTTGAGAGCTGAAGGCAGTAATTTTTAAATCTCTTTTGTCTTAATTTTTCTTCTCTGGCAATATCATTCTGCATAACAATCTTTTCCTATTATAAGTCTTTGAGGGTCCCTAGATATTAAGATTCTCTTTTATTTGGAGAACATATTTATTAGGTTATCTTTAGGCTCTTTTGCTTGGGTAAGTCTAACCAAGGTTCTTGTTACCTATGGAAGAGGAGAATGCAGACACTATTGAATGCCTTGTAAAGAAGCAGCTATACATAATAAATGATACTGCCTACTCTAATCTTCTCAAAAAAGTTATAGTTACTTTTAAAGCATTTTTTTTCTGACCATACTACAACACAGAGCGCTTCATAATATTTTGACAACCTAAAATCCTATCAAATGAGTACTTTAAATTCAAGTATTTCAGAAGATGGAAGCCTTTAGAGACTTAAGTCAATGTAGTTCAACTACAGTGAGTTAACATAATATCACTAAACAAAGGAGATGATTGTTAAATGCTCCTCTGAAAAGCCAGTTGAGAGCTGCAAGCTCAAACTACCCTGGAAAAACAGCAAAGAGAAGAAAATGTCTATTACTGTAGCCAGTTTCTATCCTACATCTTACCCCTTATCACTAGGTACAATCAACACAAAGAATGTCTTAAAATTGCAGCATTACTGACTCCTTACATGCAGCGAGAATATATTTCCTCAGTCTCTACCCTGCTGCTTTGAGTCTCTATGCAAGTTGGATTGGTGCTAGCTGGTAAAACTCGATCACAGAGAACAGCAGACCAGCAGATGGTTGCACAATCAAGCCTTAAAACATAAAAACCTCATGGTCTCATAAGGACACACAAGAAGTCTGTGCATTCCCTTCTTCTTGCTCTCTTTTTCAAACTGTATATCACAAGCCAACAAGGCCTGTGTGATCCATGAGCTTTTCCCTAAACCCCCGATAACTTTTGAACCGCAAGGATAATTAATATCTCAAGTATAATTTTCTAACCACCTATCAAATTTGACAGATGGATAGGGATCTCAGTATTATGTTCCCCAAAGTGCCACGGGGAGAAGTAAAGAAAGAAAACACAAACCCCACAAAAAACCCACAACAACAACAAAAATACTACTTATTCAGAAGAAAATTTGAATTAGTTCTCTTGATGAAGTGGGAGCTTCTTGGTTGCTAGTTGTCTGGCACATGCATATAGCTCAAAACTAGCTGTATCATAAACATCTCCTGGCCATGCAGTAATTAAAGGAATAAAGAGAGAGAAAAAAAGAATTTTATGTAATAAGGAGTACAGAGAAGATGACTGGAAGATCAAAAGTACTGTATGAAAGTATACAGAAGACTATTTCTCATTAGCTCATGGAATTAAGTCTGGAAAACTCCTCTTCCAATTACACAATTTCTCTCCCTGACAACACATTAGAAAATGACTACAAAACTTTTCTATGTTTTGAAAATTTAGATTATCTTTGAACAAGGAAGAAAGATGCAAAGATTCTTATCCAGTGTCAATGATATTGGTATACCTGACAGACTTCCAATATTTCTAAGAGTGGCAACACCAACAAAGGAACTGAAAACATGCAAAGCACATCTAATTCAGCAGTGGAATTAAAAACCAAACTTAAGGAGCAGCCTCCAAAAATCATTATATTAAAACAACCTAAAAAAAAAAAATATAATCAATAATGAAGCAAGCCAAGCATTTAAACTACTACTACTTTCTCTGCAGATGCATGTGTCCACATAAAAGACATTTTCAAAAGGAATGCATAGTATTTTCATAGCATTTAAATAAGGTATGAGCAAAACAGTTCAATTTGAGTAACTTAGCTTCTTACCTGTCTAGATTTAGCCAATGGTTTCTTCTCATTAGGCTTCTTAGGTGCATCACAAGACTTCCTGATTACTAAAGGCACTCCATATTTTGCAGCAGGTTTGGTAATTTTCTGAGCTGGTGCAACTGAAGTCAGTATTTGTTCTTGAGCTGGTCTTTTAGCTAAAAAAGAAAGAAGACGTGTTTTGCAGCTATCCAGGCTGGCCAGTGTACCATATTTCCCATTCCCAAGGTCTTGGAACAGCAAAGCTGGAGGAAAAATGAGTGACCTGCTAACATTTCATTCACACGAGCTGATACCTAAGTGCAATATACCCAGGTGTCCAAAAGAGTGTGTCTAAATTTCATGCTTGATAAGAAACAGCAAAACACAATCCCTGAGCTTTTCACTCTCAACACTTAAAACTGGAGAACTGAAGCTTATTTCAGCTGCCATGCTTTTATTATCCAGTTGTCATGGACACAGGGAAGTTTTCCTAGTGGAACAGAGAGACAGGCCTCCCTCCACTAACGACATTGGATTACAACCTGCAACACTAATGTCAGCAGAAGATGAGTTCTGGAAGAACTTCAATGGCCTTCAGGGATATTGTTTTCCCTGCAGAGTTCCTGAAAATATGCCAATATTGTGGATTTGATTCTGTGTTAGCAGGGCTCTCTTACTACAGCAGGACAGCCGCGAAACACACAACACTATCAAAAGACGCAGAAATACTTGCCACAGCTTCAAGTAATTACAAGGAAATAAAATAAAGGGGAATAAAATCTAGGGAAAAATGGGTAAACTAATGCAGGAAAATGAAGTAAGGTAAGACAATCTTGACAAAATGAACCATGATCTAATTTGCTACCAGTAGTAGAAATCCTACTGCTTTGGGCTGAAGTCAGGGCTTAATCCTGGAATCTGTAATGTCACCTCCCACATTTTTACAAAAAATGGTATTTCTCATTACCCGTTTGTCATTAGCAAGGGGGAAAAAAAAAAATCGTACAATAACTACATATAAATTATTGCCAGTATTTGTAGTCTTCACTGTCTCCTTAAATTTTGGAAGCGTAGCATACTGCAAGACGAAAAAGTACACCTAAAATATTACAGGACCACAGTTTGTATTTGCATCACTTGTACCCTACATACATCCAGCTCCCCAGGGGAAGGGGGAAAATAGCTCCCCTCTCTTTTTTCCTTAAACTTCTACAATCAGGTATAAGAACACACCAAAACCAATAAAAGAACAAAGTTAGGTACACTATCTTGCCAGAGCTGAAAGCAAAAGCACTTTACACGCTTACTTACCCGGTGCAGCATGTGGTCCAAACTTATGGAAGATTTTGTGATTGAATTCTTCTGCAATAAGCTAAACAAAAAGTTGAACAGTTAGCCAACAGTATTTATGACTGAAGCTAGAAAGAACTTTTCAGAGAAGTGTGCCACTCCCAGTAAGCATCTAATTAAAAGTATTTACTGTAACTTAAATTTAAATGAATATTCAACTTTATGTATTCAATTTAGTATTACTAACATGAGTATGAGGCTGGATTCAGTATTTTCAAACATTTTTTCCATAATTGCTCCAAGAATTTTAAAAAAGCAATTTAGTCTGACTTCTGGGTGGCACATGTTACCTCATTTATGAGCTAACTAAGAATCTAGAAGAAAGTTAATGTGAGCATCAGCATAGTTTATGCATAGTTTATTTCAGATTTCTGTATAGTTGCCAAATTTCACTTCAATTTCTCAGACAGCTTGTGTCAAAAAAACAGTCCTTTAAAAATGTTTGTAGTTTTTAAGTTTCTCTATGCTTTTCAAGATGGGAAGATTACTACATATGTGGATATCTAGGAACAATGTATACAGTGTGCTGTCAGGCATATCAAATCAGCATAAAATGTGGAAAACAGCCTTCCTGGAGTAAAAAAAATTGGAGTCGAGACAAAGAACATTCAAACATCAATAGGCTATCATCTCGAATACTGTATGTAGTTCTGAACCCAACACCTCAAAAACCATGTAGTAGAAATGAAAAAGTTTCAAAGAAGAGCAGCAAGGATAATTAAAAGTGTTGAAAAGATTCAGTACAAAGAACAAATAAGCTTGCTCTTCAGCCTATAAAAAGACAACCGAGATGTAATATGACAGGTCTAGAATACCACATGTGATTTTGCAGAGAAACACACAAGGGCAGCAAATCATAATACCAATATAAGAAGTGGGGTACAACTGAATATAAGGAGGAAGGTTTAGAATAAACAAAGTCGATGCTTTCTGCAACAAGTAGCAGACCTGTGAAATTTCTTACTGATCATAAAATCTTACACAGGTTCAAGAAGAAATCAGATAAGCTCATGGACAAGAAATCTATTGAGGATGACTAAATACCAAAGAAGATGCTTCCTGAACTGATGCAATTGAGACAGAAAAAGATGAAGGCTGGGAGAGTATTATAGGGTAATGTCACGTACGCTTGCCTTGTTCTTGTACGTCTCACCAGGCACTGTTCACGGCCAGTGTTCACTGCCCACAGGATACGGAGTGAGACTGACTTTTAGCTGAGCCAGCACCATGTTGTTGTTTTCTAACATCCTGCTCTCAAACTTCTTGCTGAATCTGAGTGCCACAACTGGTGCTACCAATACAGAATATTAAAGGATGGGAACTAAAAAGGAGTTTTTTTACAACAGTAGAGCTACTTGCAGACAGATAATGGCCATACTACAGACCACCTTTCTAGAGATGGAGCATGCCAGGAACGCATTACTTTAACATTCTGACAACAACAGACAGCAACGTTAACTGAATAGTTGCTAAACCCCAAGGTTTTAAAGAATAGTCTTTATAGAATCTTGAACTATCCAGATTATTTTGATTTGCTTAGAGGCTACCAGTCAGTTACAATGATGCTGAGGAGTTAAAAAAAAAAACCCCAAGAACCAAAGTGCAGAACTTAGGACTCTGCACATGATGGCAGGGAAAGGTTTTAACCTGTATGGTCTGTCATCAAAAGATTCTGTAAGCAAGAAGTCACACATCAGAACAGTCTCCTACTAACAGTATTTCAGTGATCTTGAAGCTTTTATTTGGGTAGTAAGCAGTAACAACTGAAGTGTGATGTTTCCATGATAACAGAAAGGAAAAATAACTCTTCAGCATCTTTCAAACAGCCCTTTTTTTGTTGTTTTTAAATTGATGCTAATTTAGATCCACTCTTTACTGTAACTTAGTAACTATAAAAATTGAGACAGAATTTATATAAAACTGGAAGACTGATTTCTTGTCATTTAAGAGCAGGATTTCAGCAATAGTTGCAACACGTTGAAGATGTCAGCTATGGAAGATCTCTTAAGCTTAGACTAAGTAAAGCAGAGGACAACAGCATCAGCCATGGATGAAACTGAAATAAAATAGGTGTTACAGCTGTGTCACAGAATGACCACCTCTGGCACCATTTAGTAAAAGGTGCTTTCTAGCTGTGGGGTTTTTTTGTTGTTCTTAGGATTAGGTAGCATCTCTAAATCAAACGTGTTAGTGATTCAGTTGGAAAAATTGTGTGCAAGTATTCATACTCAATCTAGGAGCAATTAGTATTATCAACTGGTTGTAGTCTATTACTAATTATACTTTGCCTGACTAACTCCAAATAAAAATTCCATATCCATTCCAGCTACTGGAAATAAAAATCAGATCAAACTATTGCTGTTGTCAAAGTTAGAACAAACTTATCTGCAAAGACTTCTAAATCTTACCTTTCACTGCAACTTTAATCTGAACTATTATTAGTTGAAAATCTATTTCATATACAATTGAAATTCCAATTATATATGGCCTTCTCATGAAATTTCGTTAGTTGCGAGTTGGAATCCATTAGAATTCTTTATACTTAGTGAGGTCTCCTTTTGCATTCATTTCCTCCCTCTCCTTTCTCTGTCTACATTTATTTACCTCGTATCAGTACTATTATTCACTTGTTAATCTTGATCTCTTTTGATTAGATTTATATTAAAAGGACCTGAATAGAGGTCAAATGATATCAACAGATTCTAAACAGAATAGCAAGAAACTTCTTCGAGGTTATATACGCATGATACATTTAAACATCAAGAAATTTTAAGATTAGTTTACTTAGCAATATTTCATAAAACATGCTTTCAGGCCATTCCAAATTCCAAACAAAAAATGGACTGAAGAAATTTCAACAAAGCAGCGATGCTGAAGTCATTGACAGCACCATTTTATGAAAAAAAGTGTATCTAAATAAATCAACATCTCACTCATAATTCCTCACTACACAGAAAAATACACAAAACAATGCACTTAAGAAAATGCCAATTTAAATTGTTTGTGGAAACTAACAAATACTTAAGTAATTTGAGATTTTTCTTTACAGTTCATAATAAAACTCTTTTTTCCTCAACTGAAAGTGTGTCTATAAAAGCTCTAGAGAATACCATTACACAAATTTCTCATGTTGTACATTAACATTACAATAAAGAAAAAGTCCTGTGGTGTTTTTAGCAAAACTAGAATTAAAACTAACGCCATACCTGTGGTGTGAGAAATTTTTCAACCCGTTTGGCTATAAAGTTTTTCTCCAATATGGAGTTTACTGATGGTCTATTCCTAGGATTCCTTTTAAATAACTGTGACAGCAGATTACGTAGGTCATAGGAGTAATGCACAGAAACAGGAGGAAAAGGTCCAGAGATTATCTTCAGTACCAAGTTCTTCATGTTGCCAGCTTCAAACTACATCACACAAGAAACAAAACAGTTACTACGTACTACTTACTGTCTGTCCACCTGCAAGGCTGCATATAAAGATGAAGAGGAAAACAAAAAAACAACACATCTTCCCTTGCCTCAACACACCAAAACAAATTTTCAAGGCCATCAATAGTTTACATCAGCAGTTTAAAAAAATCTGCTGCCAAGTGTTCTGATTATAAATACATCACAGTACCAGTATTTCATACTACAGGTATAAATTTTGCTAACAAATAATTATTTCCCTCCAGATCTAGACTGACAATGAAATATAACTAAAGATAAAATAATTACATAATTATCTGCTTGATCTCTCTCCCAAACACTTTCAACCATCACGTCTTCTGCCCTTTTTAGCAAAGCCATATTTCAAATGAAAGAATGTAAAGCGTTCACACTCCTTCAGTGTTAAATCCAAAGGAATGCTTAAACTTCAACTTAAGGTCAGAAAACCGAGTGCAGCACTTCAATTCCTTTGCACAATAAAAAGAAAACAGTACATATCACCCAGGTCACAGAAAACAACCTATTGCCATCAACTCTCAGAAAGGCAACATTGTCAGCATTCATGCCACAGACAAGACTAAGCAATAAGAAATTACAAAAGCTTGAAATGAAATTAAATCTTTTTTTTTTCATGTCGTTATAATCTTTTTTCTTTTAATAAAAATAGCTATTAAAAACAAAAACGAGACAGAAAAAAATGTTTTTTCTTCCCTTCCTAACTGGAAAATCAGTGATAAAGATGTATTTTTCAAAACAACACACACACATAGGGGAAAAAAAAGAGGGGGGGATGACACAACTCTTTCACCTTGGAATTTTTTTCTAAGAACTCTTCCTGTTCTAAACAGAAACGCATTAATCCACCTGCACAAAAGCTGACAGTCCAAATTCAGACTTTCAGTGAAAATGTCAAGTTTTTTTGAAAGAAAGGAACACTATTCACAGTATCGTTTGTTACAACACCTAACAATTTTTTTTCAGCTAACACAGTTCATTAAAAACCTATATTGAAAATAAAATATACAGTGCTAAGATTTCTGGAGAGATTGGCACGAACCAAAATACAGACGGAAAATGTTGGTCAGTATAGGAAAAGGAGATGAAAATGCTGAAGGCAATTTTAAACAGTCACCATGAAAACCTTTCATCAACTGAAATCCATTTGTGTAACATCAGGAAAAATTCCTGTTTGAAACCACTATTCTTTTAAAGACACAAAAATTTTCTACTCACCGCATGCTTAAGTGTACACATTTCATAGAGAACACAACCAAGGGCCCAGATATCGCTAAATCAAAGAGAACATACCTTAAGAATTAGTTCTAGATGTAACATTGCCAAGTAACTTATATCTGTGAAGTCTATCTTTGAAAAGCAAAAGGTTGTATTTTGAGTATGTACAAGCTCCCTTGTACGTATATCTTCCACTCCCCAAACCACAAAATTCCAACCAAAAAAGAATTCAACAACCAAAAGTAAGACCAACCTGAAAACCAGATGAGGTTATTTTGGGTCCAGGTTTTATTTAGACCTTTTCATCTGAACCACCTCAATCACAGAGATTAGACAAAATATGGACAAAGGCTTTTTTTCTTCAAATATATATTTGCCTGAGATCTTAGAATTAAACAAACAAAAACCCAAACAAAACTCACCACCTAATTCAGCAAATACAATTCTTAAAGTCAATGTACTCTGTTTAACATTGACTTACCTTCCCTCACTCATTACACGACTACAGAATTAGGTTAGAATACCATTGGATAATAAACCCCATGTAGAAGAAATTGACGGACAAGGAACTGCAACAATTTTTATCTTTTAAGAAACCAACTGAAATTAGTATAAGGCACTCACAGCAATGGACACAGCAGCTTAGTGCAGTATAAGACTAACTTGATAATGACCATTTTAATTACATTAGAGACGCTGTTACCAGATAACAGCCTACTGCCAGGACAGCAAACATATAAGCAAAGTATCTGTATGACTTTGTTATCTGAAGCAAGCTGAGCCACCTATCTAGGCATGTGCTTAGAGAATCCAATTACTATGTTTGTGATTTCATCCTTAACACAGTTTCACATTCATACTGCATAAATTAAGGCAGTACAACTAGTGTGCAGATAGACAAAGGCAGAGCCATAATTAAGAACACTGCTAGATCTAGAACTCAGAGCATTAAGCTAAGTCATCTCTGCATCACAGTGCTTTGTACTGCACAGACCTACTAAGGTCCCACCTGTACAGTGAGACTCAGTACCTTTTTGGGTAAGAGATGAACTAACAGCTGTTCACTATCATACAACTAGAATAGCTTTAGATTTCTAAAAGAACTCACTTTCTACTCCTTACCAAAAACATTTAATAAAATGCTTATTACTACCTTTTATTGTTGTAAGGCTTGTTCTGACATATTTCAGGTGACAAGTAGTATGGCGTTCCTATGCAAGTGCGAGCCAACTCCGCAGTACTAAGAAAAAAAGAATGAACGTTAACTCACATGAAGTGCATAGATTGCATTTTCCTAGATCAAAGCAATTTAAATTAAGTCAGAGAAAACAGCATCAAAAAGGAGTTACCTGTTAAGAACTCTGGCGATCCCAAAATCTCCCAGCTGTATTGTTCCATCTTTGGTTAAAAATATGTTCTTGATATAGAAATTTTAAGAAGTCTGTTAATTAAAACATTCATACAATTGCACACTTTTTGTTCTCAACATGTTTTGGGAAGAATAAAGTTTTCTACCATTCAATCACTCTGAAGTCGCTAGCAACAGTGTTATTGACTACTATGAAACACCCGACTTATTCTACTCCTTCATCAAAATTAAACACTATAATACATTCTAAAACATAACCTTTTCTGTCCCCACACATAAACATGAGTAACACTCAAGTAGCTTCATCAGATAGTCTCATCTCTTTGTACAAATATCATATAAACCTCTTCCAGACAATTCTGAAGAAAAGTGTTTCCAGTATTAGAAGCGTTTATGTAAAAAGACCATTTTATCTAATTTGCCAATTTACACTAGCAAGATATGAATTTAATCACTTTGGAAGTAAATTCAGTTAAAAAATAGTTACCTACATACCTGTGACTTTATGTCCCGATGCAAGATTTTTCTATCGTGTATGTGTTTTAGTGCTAAACAGATTTGTACAAACCAATCCAGAATCTATGTGTAAAAGAAAATGCAACATCAGCATCTTTATCTGAAAGCTTCCCCAGTTACATAACAGAAGATTATAAAATCAGTTTTAAAATTATAACTCAAGATTTTACCCTCTTCCCACAAACCTGTCTTCATTTATACCATAGAATAATTAAAAATGTTAACAGTACTGTCACTATAATGCAGACTTTTCAATGAAATATGCTTATTACCCAAATTAGATATTAAGCCTGAGACTACTAGTTTCATTACATATTATAAACCTAACAAAAGTACGCAATATGAATTTGATTGGCTAAAATGTTTAAGATATGGAACTTGCATCTTAAAGATTGTACTTTTGCTGTAACCAATACGATAAGTCCTCTTGCAGTAAGTCAACCGAGAGTCCTAGAACGCGATACTGATGTTTACAGAAACACTTATTTTATCACACAGTAATTTTATGTATTTTACATTAAAAAGAAAAATAGTACAAAGCAGATTTCAATGAGAAAAGCAACAAACAACATATAACTAGAAGATCATAAACAAGCCAACAAACCCCATTTTTTTCTGTGAATTTGTAAAAATCACAATATAAAAAGTGACTAACAGCAAGAACTTTTCCATGTGAAAGGTGGTTTCACATTCCCAACTTAGAAGTACACACATGTCAAAATTACAGTATAATGCAAGGTGTAAATTTAACTTTTCCACCTTAAGTTCTTCCTGTAAAAGTGAGCCCAAATTAGAAAAATAAAAAGTTTTACAGATTATATCCAAAATATTTAATGATTACCCTATTCTAAATACCATCAATAGACCCAATATACTAAGCCTTTCCAACCACAGGCAAATTGAGATCTTACTGGATGCAAACACAAAAGCATAGAAACAATTTATAAACAAGGAAACATATGTCAGTTCTAACCAAAAAATTGAATCCTACATAGTCTATTTTCACTTAATTTAATCAAATCTGTACATTAAATCCTCTCATTTATTCCAAATTCTCCCACAGTACAAATGACTTCATAACCAGTATCATGAAAAAAGAAAATCTGCTGATATACTTCCAATATTAATTTTTTTTTCTAATTGAAAAATACACTTTTGCATTATGTCAAGTTCATATTGCTTGTATTATTATACTTACAAAGTATGTTATTTTATACTTCTGATAAATGAAAATCAGTATTACCAAACAAAAATCCTGCACCATTATATCTTTTAAAAAAAAAAATAAGGTCAAAGGCTTAAAAATATTCATGTTGTCCTTCAGTATTTTTCATTTCTCAGATTTGGTTTACTTTGCAAGAGATCCAACTTTTTTTTAAAGCATCTTACACAGACAGACAAAACCCCAATAACAGACCCAGGACTTCTAGCTACATTTTCTTTCAAGATACTACTGTGACTGATGGCAACGAGAATCACAATTTGAGAACCTCCCCTTACATTAAGCAACCATATCTACTAAACTGAACCAAAATAATTTAAAACTCATGAAGAAGTATCATGCAACAAAACACTATAGCAGCAGTTTGTTCTTACCTGATCTTCAGAGAACAAGATTCCTTTCTGGGCATTTATTTTTTTAAATAGGTCTCCTCCTTCACAGTAATCCATCACTATGTAAAGACAGCCGTTTTCTGTAAAATAAAACATAAACTATTTCAAAAAGGAAAGAAAACACCCATCTTTAACATAACTTTCTGAATATCTTCACTGCAGTCACAGAAAAAGTAAAAAAAGTAACCTTTCCACATGCAGCTTCAGATATCATTTATTAGTCCTTTTTTCAAACTTCAAGCAAAAATGCTTTTATTATTTTGAGTTCCACAACATAAGTTTCCCATTTCTGGTAACATTGGACTATTTTGATATAGAAAGAACGAAATGACATCTGCTGAACCAACGCCCCAAAATGGGGTTCAAAACCACTACGAAACTAAAGGTGTCACTTTATAAATGCAATATAAAACCACTCTTCAACCTGTTTTCAAACATCCTATAGATCCCCTACCCTAAAAATAGAGATCTTAAGTTCCAATTTAGGTAGTTGCCTCTATTTGCCTAATTCTTTCTTGGAGTTTTACCTGGACAAGGTATTACTCACACGAAATGCAAGAACGTGACAATCATCAGCTCTCATACCAGACATACCGTTCATTTCAGTGACAAATGGAAACAATTATTTTCTCATTTTTTAATGAAATTTGAGGAGACTTCCAAAAATCCTATGTAAGTTTCCACTAGGAGTTATGAACATATATAATACATTTCATACAGAGATACAGTTTTGTTCCCCAATGCAACCTTTTCCAGTTACTGATGAAAAAAGAGATTAGGCAGAGGCAAACTGCAGGTTACCAAAACCACGGGAACTACACTACTCGCTTATTAAGCATGATTTTGAGAAGAGCTGAATAAATGCACAAAATCAATCACATGCTGCTCAAAAGAAAAACTCTTATGAGTTAGTCATAGCACTTTAAGTAGAGTCAAATTTAATTAAATCATCTAAGTCGTTTAAATTTCACTCCTGCAGAACACTTCTGAAATCTGTCTTTCAAAGTATCAAACCCAGGATTTTTCTTTTGTGCTTACAGCTGTTTGTATCTTGGTTAAGCTTTATAATCAGTATTATTTTAAAAGATGATTCTAGGAGTCTGGACTTCTTGCAGACCTGCTGCTGAAATAATTCTCTTTTATAAACCAAATCAGTATGTTCAAAAGTCCATGTGCTTTAGCAATAAAGATGCAACGTGAAGTCTTGTGAAGTACAGATTACAGAATTTACCTTGTAAGAAGAAAAAAAGAAAAAAGCAGTCTTACAGAACAGGCCTCTATTGCAGAGAAGACAGAAGAGTGGATTTACAAACCAGACGACCACGGCTGTGCAATATGACTACGGCACAAAATTCTAATTTAATGAACAGAAAAAATAAAAGCCGCCAATCAAAAGACATATGAAAGTCAACAGAAAGGAAGGAAAGGAGAAAAGAGCAGTGTCCCTAAACAGTATCTCAAATAATATTTAGGGGTTTTTTAATAGTATTTTAACCTAGATGATAGGCTCTTGGAATCTTTTATCTGTTCTGCTCATTTCCCAAGACATACACTGTGAAAACAAGGTGGAATTACATTCTCCTTCCTTCATAGCTTGATGAAGTAAACAGTCCCATCTATTTTTCCAGCTCTGAAAGCAGTGATACAATTGCAATTACTGAAGACTGCATTCTAAGACAACAGACTTTGAGATAAAATTGCTCTTGCTAGGTTATCAATACACAAATTTAGACCATACTCATATTTAACATACACAAGCATTCAAGTCGTTAGGGTATACACAAGTATTCAAGGAGACTTACACTCTGGATAAACAAGAGAACATAACCCTTTCATTTAAGCATCAACCAAAATTGATGCATGTAAGGAAGACACAGGAACATTTCTGTTTAATTGTTGCACTTTTTAAAAAAAGTACTATTATTTTTAAATGTGCAGGGGAATTGTGAAAAAAACACAACCAAAAAGAACTGAAATAAGTAACAAAAGTATGAAAAAGACTGATTAAAGAGACAAAACACACAGACTTTTAAACTAAATGCAGTAAGTAGTGCACAGACTGTCACTTACTGTCATTACTTCAGGTTCTACTGTACTAATTAATCTTACCTTCAAATGACTCCCTATACAGGACAATATTCGGATGTTTCATGTTAGCCAATACAGCAACTTCTCTCCTTGATTCTTCTCTCTCCTTATTTGACATCTTCAGAAGGAAAATAATGATTGTTGAGAACAGAAATACAAAAAGAATGGATCAGTAATTATTAATAATCACTCACCTTAGAGATGTTTATTTCTTTAATAACGTACTGTTGGCCATTTTCTTTAGCTTTGACAAGAATTGCTTTCCCAAAGGATCCTTCTCCAATCTTTCGCACTTTAATATATTTATCCATAGTTATCTTCTTAAGGCATCCTTACTTGAGTACTAGGCAAAAAAACACGTAACAGATTTAGTTAGCTGTACTTAGTCATCTAGTCTGCCAGGTCACATTACATTATTTTTTACTCAAAACATCAATCCATTTGTCTCTTCAGTTGCATCACATGCTTTGTAGCTTTTCAGTAAATCATCTACTCTTAGTCTCAATTCTATATTGGTACAGTTGGCTCACTTGGTGTAGAAAAAGGGCTGCATCGCTAAAACTGGTTTAATCCTTCATCTTGACAGATAGTATAAAAAAAAAAAAAGGATGTGTTTTATCTTTAAAAAAGATAAGCAGTCACAGTGCCATAACTTCTGATTCAGCTAGCACACAAACATCATATGGAGCTATAGCACCTGGTTAGCAATCTTTCATTCACCTTTACTTGGAAGAACTATAATAGTAGGGGGGAGAAAAATCCCTACATGTTGTTTCTTAAGAAGCAATAAATCCAGTATTTTGGAAGTTAGTCACTATAATGAAGCCAGAAATGGACTGAATTTTGGATCCCCATCAAGTTTAGAATCATTAGTCAATATAGTAAGGTGTGACATTAATTCTGACTGAAAACTTAGGTAATTTATTTTTCCATGTTGCATATAAAATAAATTCATTACAAATGACCACTTCGACTACCTTTTGAGATTAAACAGATTACTCAGCTGAATGTTGATTGTGTTGAAGGTTCTATATTAAAAAACTTTGATAAAAATAATGTGTGTGGAAGGTACAGCAATTTAGAGAAGTGTCAGAACAGCAAAGAAAATTGGCAAAACAAAGACCAAAGTGACAAACGTCAAAACAAATTCATGGTGGACTAACAGGCCATCTTTTCTACAGTAGAAAGAACTTCCGTACCCTGAAGAAGTTTCCATAAGCTGAAAAAGACAAAAGGTTCCTAAGCTTTTCTGCATCCGAGCCTCATTTGAGAGCACTAGCAGCATTTGTGCTTTCCTGTACCCAGCTTCCTTCCAACAGGAGACCCTAGTAGCTTAGATCCATACTTCACGCACTTCTCAGGTGAGGCTCTTCTCCCTGATTTGGGGTCATATTTTTGTCACAGAATCACCATGCACCAGACACAGACGCTGCTAAAGAGTCTCAGGAAGATGAAGGACCCCTACCATGAAAGCAGACTAAAATGAATAAGCTTGATTAGTATAGCAAGTCAAAACACAAGAGAACCAAAGTAATCTTCTCTGCAAAATAACTACCAGGAAAGAAAAAAGTGAAAATGACAGGCCTGCAATGTCTTGGTGGTTTGGTTGGGTTTTTTTTGCCTTGAAGTACAGAAAAATAGTTTAGCATAAAGTTGCACTTCTAAAAGAAGACTCAGTATTAACATCAATATTGTCTTTTGGGCAATAGCAAAACATAGCAGGTGGGACACAATTTGAACTTCATATGGCTTTAAGTTCTCTTCCTACTCCTGCTTTGTTTATGAAACAACCTATGTCGTACTACCACTAAACCAGCTGCATTAGGCATAGCTTAGGGCTCCTACTGCACGCTGTTCTGCGCGAATATAAACGATCAATAAGCAGCCTGTGGGCGAGAAGGGACAGTTCGGTCAAAGAGGGGAGATAATTTTGTAGGAGTTAGATAGCTTATTTTTACCCGTGGCATAGCAAGTACAAGTCTTGAGAAAGGACATCAGCGCTGACAGGGCGTTGGCTTTTCAAGCCCTGGGCAAGAAGTCATTTTATCCATCACGGACAGGCACAAAAGCGGCTTGTGCGGCGGGGCACAAGTCACACCCCAAGACAACCCAACCGACCGCTGGGCGCGGAGAAAGCGAGGAGACAAACCTGAACCGCACAGCCAGGCCAGGACCAGGCGGACGGAAAGAGGCAGCACGCAGTGCCCGCCAGCCCCAGCCCAGCGGCAGCAGAGGCCCCCAGGCCAGGCGCCGGGCTAAGCGAAGCGCCGGGCCGGGCCGCACTCCTCAGCCAGGCCCCACCAAGCCACCGCCCCCACACAGCCGGGGCGAGACTGGCGCCAGGGCGAGAAGCGCGCCCGGGGACCCCCTCCCCCGCCTCAGGGCGACTGAGAGAGGCGGCCCGGCCCGGCCCCGCCAGCTGTTGCTGCTACTGCTGCTGCGGGTGCCGCCACCGCCAGCCCCGCAGAGGGGCGGCCCCGCGCCCCGCCCGCCTCATCCCCACCCCGGCATACCTCCCCGCTGCGCCTGCCACGGCCGCGGCCGCTCCACCGAGCCTCACGCCCGCCGCGGGTCCGCCCCCTCAGTCCCTATTGGCAGGCCCGCCCCGCAGCTCGACTCCCATTGGGCGGCCTGTGGCAAGGCGGGGCAGCAGATGCGCTCGACCGCCCTTTCCCGCGTTAGCGGTGCTTCACCGTGGTAACCGCACGGCCGGGAGTCACGTGACGGGCGGGGCGGGCAGGCGGGCGGCGCGCGTTTGCGTTTAAGGGAGGGGGAAATAAAAAAAAAAAACCCCAAACCCGGCTATCAGTCTTCCACGAAACAACGACGACCCGCGAGAGCGCGCAGCCTGGCACCGGCGCCTCCTCAGGGACTGCCCCGGGGCGGGGTTTGTAGGGTCCCAGCGGGGCTGTGCTCAAACCTTCGCGGGGAGCGTGACGCTGCGCAGGGCGGCTGGCTCCCAGGTGGCTTCTGTGGTTCCTCTGCTCCCCAGCCGAAAGGGCGAGCCAACGGCACGTACGAGGGAATGCTTGGGACTCGCAGCGCTCGCTCTCTCTCGGTCTTAAGTGTCTCGATCCGCCACCCCGCACGCCCGCTACAAAGCGCCGCTCAGACTTGTCAGCCTTTTACCTAAACGAACCTGCGGGTATTTTATCATTTTTTCCTTGGGGAAAAAAAAAACCAAAAACCTAACCTGCTGCAGTATTTTGCGGGAACATCCATCCCGTCGAGGAACGCTAAGCAAACTCTTTACCGGCCCCAGTACCTTGGCAGGCACCGAGATGCCTGGTGCCCGCCTCGGCCTGAGAGACCGCAGCAGCTCAGCCCGCGATCTGCGTTTCATCTGTGGACCAACAACGTTTTTAAGCTCTCGGGACTCTACGTAAGGTGGAGCGCGCGGTGCCCCTGACACTTCAGGCGCGCCGTGGTTTCGCCAGAAGCCAAACGATGCTGCGATGTACCGACCCACCTCCCGTCCCTGGGAAACCGCCTTCCGCCCCTTCCGAAGCACGGCGGTTTCCCGCTGCCCCGTTGCCGCCCGCCCGCCCTGCGCAGCGGCCAACTGTAACCCGGGGCCGTAACCCGCCCCTCACAGAAAGGGCCGCCTCCGACGCGGAAGGGAGCCCGGCGACGGAGCGCGGGCCGGGCCAGCGGCACTGCAGCGGAGCAGAAAAGCGGCTGCAGCACTGACCTGCCCCCCCCCCCTCACTGGGCACGCGCCTAACGGCCGCTCCCCTCAGCGGCCGCCGAGAGGCCACGCCCCTCCGCGCGTGCGGGCGAGGTGGAGGGACGGACCCGTGTCGGCGGCGGACCGCGGGAACCGGAAGTAGCGACGGCGACGGCGGCGCGCGTGCGTGGCAGGAAGCCCCGCCCCCCAGGCCGAGGGGGCGGGGCGGCTGGCGGAGCGACCGTTGGGCCGGGGGCCGAGCCGGTGTCCGCGGCGTCTCGGCGACCCCGCCCCGCCGCCGCAGGAGGATGAGCCAGCGCCTCCCCGGGGAGCAGCAGGCGGCGCCACCCGGACAGGTAGGGGCGGGGCTCGGCTCCCCTCGGCTCAGGGCCACGGCGCGGGACAGGCACCGCGGCACCGCGACGTGACAGGAGGGGCCGCGGGCGGGCCGCTCGGTCCTGCCCGCTGGCGTCGGAGCGAGCGAGCGAGCGAGCGGGGCCGAAGTGGCGGCTCCGGCCTGAGCGCGGCGCGGCGGGGTAGGAGAGGAGAGGAGAGAAGAGATGGCAGCCCCCGCCGCAGGGCCCGCCCGCGGAGCGGCTGCTGCGCTCTCGTCAGCGAGACCGCTTCGTCTTGCGGCCGGGAGGCGGGAAGGGGCAGAAATGGCGGTTCTTCGCCCACCCCTCAACTTACCTGTCCTCCTCCCCCGAAAGGGGAAAGGCCGGGGTGAGGGGGCGTGCCCTGCCCACTTACACAGCCTGTGATCTTTTGTCACCCGATGTCGGTGTTCTTCTGTGGCAGCTCCCGTTCGCCTACGGAAAACCGAGGGGCTCTGCGACTGGGAACATCCAGAGTCTCCTCCCCACGTAAACGGCGTTAGAAGTGTTGTTCTGCCCGAGTTGCTCGCCTTATGTTGGCTCACAGGTTTGGTTAGTAAGGCTGCTGTTACACAAGAGAGGGAGATAATGGGCTTTTCTTGGAGCCTCCTAAGTAAATGAGGAGGGTGCGGGTCAGCGAGGTTAAAACCGAACATTGATTGCATTCTTTCAGACTGTCTTCCCTACTTGTTCAAAATCCTTCCCTTCCCTATCCAAAAACGTGGAGCTGACTGTAAAACAAGTATGTATCCGTTCTCACCTAAAATGAACAGTGGCAAGCGTGACAGTGGAAAACCATGTGCTGATTGTGAAATATGTTCGGTGTTGAATAGTAAATTTGCTGTGTCACACTTTAAAGTACCGAACTAGGTAAAACAAGGCCTTAAAAGCAAATTAAAAATGTTTCTGGTGCTAAACTGTGTTAGAACAGGCCCTGAAAAATATTTTTGGAAAGATGTCCCAAAATGGTAATCATTTGGGTTTCAGGAGTTGCACCTCCTTTTTGAGGTTGTTGGACCTCTGAAGTTTATGGTGCAGAGTTTGTGAAAGAAATTAAGTTCATTGATTATTTAAGTGTCGGATGTATTGGTACTTTTTGCTTCCAGGTGCCTTTCTTCTTGGTGTACCTGTGAAGGGTTTTATGTTCTGTATCCCTTGGCAACATAGGTGCTTCTTTGCAAAAACAGCTGTTTGAATGAAAGAGGTGTTGGCGTGACAGATTTGAAAGCAGATAGTTATCAATACTGTTTCCCTAGTTAAGGAAACGTCAATATGCTGTAATGTAAAATTAAAAAAAAAAATCATTCATGCATTATAGGAAACATACCTTTGCGAAGTAAAATAAGGCCCTAGATAATGCACCAACTGTCACTATCATTTTTTCTAAGATAAAAGTTTTACACTGGCTAACTGCTTTAAATTTGATGTCTTGTCTCTTTGGTTGGCAAGCAGATGTAAACTTGCTGCTCAGTACTCTGAGTTGTCAAAATGGGGAGCAGTTCTACTGTGGGAAAACTGCAGCTAGCTTAAAACAAAATGACTTTGCATCTGTCTGCAACACCTGTGAAAATAAAAGGTATATAGTGCCCAGAAAAATGGAGCTTGTTTCTTGTTTGCTGCTGTTAATATTGGTATCCCAGTCCTAAAAATTCTTTGCCTCACAATAGTAGATGTCGTACACAATGTGTATTGCAAGATTTCTAGAAATGTATTTTCCTTGTTCTATGATTCCCAAGGCTGTCCTTGCCCAAATCTTTATGGCATCCTCTCTGTGGGTGGTTTACAATACTGCTGTTTTCCGTGTGGTGCATACTTGCAATTTGAAGTAATCCTGGGGTAAATCTCTTCTCTCTCTCTCTCTCACTTGATATTGACTTGTAATAAGAACAAGCCTATCCAAATCCTCAACTGGGAAAGACGTTTGAAGCTGTTGGTCTTTGCTCTTCGTGACTACATTGCTCTGAGCCACTTTATTTTATGAGTTTGCCTGCATTTTTCTCTCGCAACTATGTTGGTACTTCCTCTTGTGCTCTCTTCCACACTTAATGTTTGTCACAAACTGATTTTTCAGTAACCTGCAAGTGAGAACCTGCTGTGCGCTGGTTATTCTATGAACAGCTGGGTCTAGCTGTGTAATACATGTTCTCCCGTTCACTGAATATATGCTTTAGCTTCCCCCCTCCCCCAGTTTGCTTTGGGCCTTTGGGGGCTCTGTGTGTGTGTGTCTTACCTTGGTATTTGAACAGCAGAGTTGCATTCTTTAAATGTAAGCACTAAAGCTGGGACAACTGTTCCAAGTTCATAACCGTTGCCAAAAGGCATTCTAAGAACATTCCGAATTTTTTTTCCCTCCCCTTATTTAAGTGACTTTGTGTGCACGTGGATAGGTGTTACTGTGCAGATCAAGTTTTCAGGGTAAAGTTGTATAATGAGTTGGTAGTAGGGATATTTTTAACTTGATCATAATAAAAAAGTGGGATAGAAGTTGTACTGTTGAAGAGATTTGTGCCAGAAATGGTAGTGCCAGTTCAAGTTGTTTGAAGAGTTAATTTCCTAATTCTCAGACTCTAGGTTGCATGTTCCTAAACTTGCTTTGGCACCTCCTTGGCAGCAGCAGTAACCCGGTAATCTCTGAAGGCGGTCAGCAGTGGCAGTGGTCAAGCGCATGAAACTGCTTATACACCCTCCCTCCTCATTTTCCCCAAACTAAGATTTCAACTTTATACCTGCGTGCTCCGAGAGCAAGTTCCCAATTCTGTGCTCCCCACGTCAGTCTTTCCCTTATGTCATAACCTGAAAGTGCAGGTTTTCTGTTGGCTGGCTTCCTAAAGCTGTTCAGGTGTCAGGCCATGTTTTTATCTCTGCTAGTGAATGAGGTATGCAGCTCCAGGCTCTGCTACATAGTACTTCGTGCTTGTTTATATGCCAAGCTTTGCAAACTGAAGATGCTTGGAATATTAGAAAGTTTACAATTATAAATTTTTATAGCTGTTTAACTTGAAAATTGTTTTCTACTTTTGGAAGCCTTTATAAAATCATCTGCGAGAATAACATTTAGACAAAACAATGCTCATTTAAATTAATTCTGAGGGTTGTAAACGGACTGTAAAAATAGCATTTGCTGGGACATGTGTTGTGCTTTAGAAAGACAGAAACTGAAAAATCAACATAAAACGTTGAGATGGTGGTTACACTTAATGAGCTGATAATACCTGTTATTATCAGAGAAGAGAGTTGACAAAGTAGTTCTTGGGTTTCATGCATAATAGAAAGAATTCTAGACAAAGCTGTTAAAATAGTTGTAAATCTGTTTAAATCCAGAGTATCCTTATTTGTTTGTGTTGCCTAGTAAGTAGTCTTGGATATGTACTCCTGCAAATGAATGGAAGGAAGAGAATTTATAACTTCATAGGGGGTACCAGTGGTTTTTTTAAATGACTTGCAGAGTGTTGAACTTTCCCCTTGAGCTTTCTAGACATTCAGCTTTTTTGTTTGTTAAGCATTTTGCTTAGGCTTTCCAGTTACAGGATTAGACTCTGTGCTTACTTTGGGAGGATAAGAAGGAATAGTAAATGAAAAAGTGAATTAAGTTCAGTCCTCAAGCACTGACCCTTTGATAAAAATAACCTTTGCTGTTACTTTTTTTCTTATTTTTGGTATATTTTGATACATTTCTCTAAAAAGCACACGAAAGAGGAGGTACTCAAATATGCATTTTGCATGTTCATATTGCAATACAGTATAATGAAGAAATGTTTCCTAATTGAAATAGTAAAAATGTAATTTCAATTCAGTAATACGTTTAACTTATAGATAGAGCTCCTGAGGTGACTTAATATTTTGACATCCTGCCAGTTAAAATTCAAGTACTCGTTTTCCTGAAAGATAAGATTGTGTTTGAGTTCCTTCTAATCTCCAAATTAGTGTTCTCTGCCAGATTTGTTGGTTTTGATGTGTTATCTGCAGTTCTTGATCTACTGCAGCTTTTCCCCTGAGGTCTCTGTTATTAATTTGTCTCTTGTGTATGTGTTGGGGGGGGGAAAATGCAGTTCTCCATATGCTTCCAAACAGGCTCATTTTCTGATTCTGAAAAGTGAATCTACAAATTTCCAAAGGGGGTATCTCTAGGAAAGGAAACTAAAGATTTTTTTAAATTATTTTTGCTGCTTGTCTTGCAGAAAACTTCTATTCTCATATGGAACACTACAAGAAAGAACAAGTAAAAACTCAAAATTATTATCAGTCTTGCAGACTTATTAGTTTTCTTCTGTTTTGTGCTGAGACATGAATATTCTTTTAAATTACCCAACAAGGCTTATAAGAGTGCAGAACACTTGAGGACACCTAACAACCTGTGCAACTGAGTATTCATGTTATTACCACAATTACAAAAATCTCAATGTTTATTCCTCTAACAAATTAAAAAAAAAACAACCCCCAAAAACCCCAAAAACAAAAAACCCCATAAAAACAAACACAAACCCTTTTGGTTCTTTGGATAGGGGTGGATTATTTTTTAATAAATTTGATTTATGAAGCCCGTGAAATGACCTCATCTCTGTGGTTATGTAACACATTTAAGACCTTCTTGTGTACTCTGTTAGCTAGAAGCCTTTTAGTAAAGTATTGCTGAATCTTTTCTCTGTAATTTTCAAAATTAAAAATCTCCCATGAAGTCGCTTTCTTTTTTTCCTCATAAAATATCCACCTTGATTCTTGCTTTCAACTTGATACCACTATTTAACAGTAATAATTTCCCTCTAGACTCTGCTGCCAGAAAATTGTCTGCCATCTGTAGATCCTGACAAAGTACGCATAGTTGGCTGGTTGGCAAGTACAACTTCTAAAATTAAGTTTTACAGCTGGAGAGAAGAATATTCAAGTGAGGGGAACTTGCTGTGCATTCAGAACTGCTAACACATTTGATTTAGTGAATACTTCACTTTTGGTGGTGTTTGTGCACGTAGGGCTTCACTGCCTTTGGGTTTTTTTTGTTTGGGGTTTTTGGGGGGGGGGGGTTTACCTCCTTTGATTAGCATATATGTTTTTATTAAAAAGCAGAAAGAAGCCATTAACAATCTTATTTATTAACATCAGAGATTCACAGATATTTCTTGACAGATTTATTTATTTGTTTCATCCTTTGAAGATGACCAGAATGGCAATCAGTAATGGTTGGATATGCTATAGTTACAAAAACGAGGTGGCTTCTGTCTAGTTAGAGCCAAGAAGGTCAGCCATGAGCCAGATCCTGGCATTGATTGCAGATCGCTTCAGTCTTTGCTCACCTTGTAACCCTAACACTGCTGCTTGAGAGGATCTAGAGCAAGAAAAAGAGCAAGCCTATTATCAGGGCTCATAGCTTTGAAGTTTGAACAGCTCTACACAGTGCATCTGTCAGTTTATCTGTCTGTTAGACATACCAAGAAGAGTTTCTGGCTTTTCTGATCTCTTGATGGCCAAAGACTTGTCATTTCTAACCAGAGTACAGCGAATGGGTTCCTCATTAGCTGCTATTTTCTTCACTTTGAAGTTTGAAAATCGGGAGTAGGGAGAGTAAGTGAAGAGGAACCACCAGGGGTCCCCACAAGATTTCGTAAGCAGTGGTCCTGTGCCTGTGCTGTACTTTGGAGAACTCGGTAGGACTTTTTTTCCTTGATTTCATGGGCTTTTGTGTGTTTATGAAGAAATTGGACTTCAGAACAAAGACCTTAAAAATCTATGGAAGCTGTTGTTATCAAGAAGATGTGTAGAGTTAAAATGGGGATAATGGTGCTTTTTCAGATTCCAGTTTGACAACCCTGAATTATAATTTTGCCTGTCAAGAATGAATACTTTTCATGTGCTTCTCTTTCTGCTGGAGTCAGTGCTGTCATATGCCCTTGGTCCTGGCTCACAGAGCCTCTTTTCTGTGATGGTCTCCTTACTTCCTTTATATTAAAGGGGTTTTTTTGTTCCTTGAGTAGTTTCAGATCATTTGGATACAAATGCATGAAAACTTGAATGAAATTATCTGAAAGGCACGTAACTCAGGTGTGACCCTGAACTTACGGATCTGTGCACATAGCGAAGGACTGTTCAGTGCATTTCTCCAAAAAGATAAAGAACTGTAGTATAAATAACAAGACTTCTGGTCATTCTGGTGGTATGTAAAAGCTATACTCCATTGTTTGTGTATCCCTCAGATGACTGCAACACAAGTCCACGTTCAAAAGGAGCAAAATCCTTTAAAAACTGTAAAGATAAGGTTGCACGCTGTTGCTGTGTCTTTTCATCAAACAGAAAGTGAGCATGTTGTGGTTTAACCCCAGCCAGCAACTGAGCACCACGCAGCTGCTCACTCACTTCCCCGCCACCCAGTGGGATGGGGGAAAAAATCAGGAAAAAAAAGAGTAAAACTCGTGGGTTGAGATAAAGACAGTTTAATAGGACAGAAAGGAAGAAAATAATAATGGTAATAATAATAAAAAAATAATTGAAATATGCAAAACAAGTGATGCACAATGCAATTGCTTACCCAATCACTGACTGATGCCCAGTTCGTTCCCGAGCAGCGATCCACTCCTCCCCAGCCAACTCCCCTCAGTTTGTATACTGGGCGTGATGTCACATGGTATGGAATATTTTTTTGGCCAGTTTGGGTCAGCTGTCCTGGCTGTGTCCCCTCCCAACTTCTTGTGCCCCTCCAGCCTTCTTGCTGACTGGGCATGAATGAGAAGCTGAAAAGTCCTTGACTTAGTGTAAACACTACTTAGCACCAACTGAAAACATCAGTGTGTCATCAACATTCTTCTCATACTAAATCTAAAACATAACACTATACTAGCTACTCTATCCCAGCTAAAACAAGGACAGAGCATCATGGCCAAAGACTCAACAGACAAAAGTTATGTTGTCTACACTGGAACCTACAGTCGTATTTCCTGCCCTTCAAAAGAGGAGTATGGGTTTTACCTTTCAGTTGTCCTAACTAATTTCAGTGTTAGTCTCATCTGAATACGAACACAAAAGGAACACCAGAGGGTTTTTTTGCTAAGGGTACTCTCCATCTTTTCTTTGCTGGATGGGATATTTGCAGCTATAGGTACTGACACATTAGTTTAGAAACGGTATCTTGCAGGTATTTTAGGCTTGCACTGAAGTAGCAGCCATGGACACGGTTGTTTACCATGACTTGGCTAAGGATCAGTACTTGCCTGTGAAGCTTAGGCTTTTGAGTTATATTTGCTTTTATATCTAGTTCAGGTTCATGCTAAGGGATTATGTTCTTAATAATTAGAAAAAACCAAACACCCAAACCCAAAAAAACCCTAACTAAAAAACCCCAAACCCGTTAAAGACCTTACCACTCATGTAGCTGCTTATTACTGGGCCTGTGTGGGAGACTACTCTTCAACTCTGATAGCAGAGTTGTTTCTAATGTATCAATAAATGAGGTTAGGTGAGTAAATTTAAATCTTCGTTTTTAGCTAATTCAGCCAGTTTGGGTTGAAAGAAATTAAAGAGTATTCACATTAGTAACTTGATGAATGGGAAAGAAGCAATCCCTTCAATCACGTAGGCTAATATCTTTGTGCTAGGTGGTACAAGTCTTCAGCTGTCACAACTATGGCTAGCCATAGCCTTAGTTGTTAAGACATTTTAGAGAGTGGACATGAAGTAGTTTTTAATACTTTCTACAAACTGAAGTCAATGCCTTTAATGTTTGAAATCATATGACTAGAAGCATGAGTTCAGTATTCATCCTGTAATTAGGGTGACAGTTTTCCGTTGGTTTTTTGGGTTTTTTTTTAAAGCTGAGAAGATTAAAAAGTGCTATCAAAAAATCAGTATTTATTATTGATTTTGCTTTTGTGAACATCAGATATAGTGGTGATATTCTGTACTGGTATGTATCATAAAAGTGAAAAAACTTTTCAGGCTGTTATGTTATATTAAGCTTTTATAACTAAGACTGGTAAGATTCAGTAGAATCTAGAAAGTAGATTTGAGTCTTGTCGTTTTAAAGCTAAGATCGTCTTCATGCTTTACAAGTATTAACTTTTCATGTAGTTTAGTCTATGTGTTTCTGTGCTTGTCCTTGTTTTCTTTTTTGTTTAGAGAATACTCGAGTATGTGTCTCTCTCCTCCTTGGACATTAATTTTATTTTGGAAGTAGCTGTGAATGGAACTAGACTAAATTTTATATATGTATATTTTTGGAAATTGACTTTTACTCTTATATTCCAAGAGTAGCTACTACATAAACTCAAATAGTGGTTTTTTTAGTTTTGTTTGGGGTTTTTTGTTGTTTTTTTAAAACTCAAGTAGCTTCAGTTAACTGGCAGTGCTCCCTCGTTTTTCTAAATATGACCTAAAAATTGACCAAGAACCTTTCTCACTAAATGGCTGCAATAGGAGCAGTACTATTCTGGACATCAATTAAGTTAGTTTCAGATGGGGTTTTTTGAATGCTACAGAGAATGATCTTCTGTGTATTTATTTTTATAAGGTTACCATATGCATTCCCTAATTTTTAACAATTTGGGTTCTTGAGTATCCTTAAGAATTTTTGTGGTCTAGGATGACTTGAGAAAGTTCACAAAAGCTGCTATTTCACTTATTTTCCCTTCTGTGTTGTATTTGAAGTGTAAGGGGTTTTGAGCCTTTTTATGAAGAAATAAGTCTGCTAGTGATCTAAACATTACATTGAGAAATTCCTCGCAATTCATTCACCCCTTTTCCAAACCTGAAGTTTGGAAGATGTGAAGATTGTTAAACAAGATGAGAACATCACTCGTCACAGACAAAATAAATAAATTGACCCTAGATATGCTGGGGCTGCGATGAAAATGGGAATGTAATTTTGACACTGGTGAGGCTAAGGATGGAAGAATGGGCACAACATGGCTTTTGTTTTAAAACTGCTGTAAAAGGCTTATCATTTGTGAGCTCAAAATTTCTTTCTGAAGGGCAGGCTCATTTAAAAAAAAAACTGGCAGTGTACTATTTTAAATTAGCGTACTATGGGAGGTTTGAAATTAAGTGTTCAAAGCTAGTCTTGGCTGCTTCCATTTTTTGGGCAGTTGTTCTGACATATATATTTGGGATATATGTTGGAATTTTAATTTAACTGTGGGTGTGGGGAATGTTTTTACCTGTTCTTGAAGTGTATGGTAGTTGCTTAATAAGATGATATGTATAGAACTCCTGACTATAATAAATAATCATTTTTGAAGGTTACCAGTTAAAATCTTTAAAATCCTATCATTTTTTTCAAAAATTTTCAGCAAATGACTACTCACTCATTGCTATCACTACATTTCCTCTACTGTAGAACACATTCTTATGTGTAAAGATTTTATTCTTAATTTTAATTTTATCTGCTTTTGTTTTATGTCTGTATAGCATTTCTCACTAGGTACTGTCCTTGTGTAGGTTTTGCAGGAAGGTATGTGTGAGTTAGGGGACAGATGACAGCCTTTTAGTTCTTAGTACTGAACAGAAAAATTGAACATTACACTGTTAACAACATCAATTTTCAACATTGTCCGCTCTCTTTTTTTTTTTCTTTTTCTTTTTTTTTTCCTTTCAACTATTTAACGCAGATTTGTAGTCTGGAATCTGGAAGAGTACTTTTAAGTTTTCTCTCCCCTCCCCTCCTGGGGAAATAACAAACTTAGATGCCTTTGTTTCCTTGCCACCCCTTTGAGATATGTAAGAATGTTTCTACTTGCTTTTATGGGACAAAAGAGCACATACCAGAGATTTACAGATTGCTCAGATTGCCAGACAACAAATGTCCTGTAAATCAGACTTCTTACTGTCCTATTCTGTCTTCTCCAGAGACACTTCACCTTGTTGGAAGTGGTTTCCTCAGCTGACTCGCTTCTCTGTTGACCTTTTATTTGTAGAGCTTGAAAGATAAGCAGGATGTCACATCTGAGAGCAGAAAAGTGCCTGAGGTACTAGACTGTGCAGAAAACTGCAATAGCCTTATATGCTTTTTCCACTACAAATGTAGCTGTTTCTGTGCTGTTCTCCTTTACCTATGTAGTTCCTGCCTGCACTGTATTTAAATAGCTCTTTCACAGTTCAATATACCTGTATGCTTATTACTTTCTTCCCTCTCCCTAGTCATAACAAGACAGACATCCTGCTTTAGCTGTGTCATCTTTGGTTTTGTTTGGGTTTTTTTGTTGTTGTTGTTTAATTTTTTTAGTGTCAGAGGCTTCTCTGTTAACCTGCTTTGTAGAAGAGTTTTGATGGGTCAGGACATTCTGGAAATACCTTAGTAATGGAAGCGTGATGGTTTAGTTGCAACCTTTTTTGTGAGTTGAGTCAAATTCCTTTCCCGTTCCAAGAACTCCCTGAATGTTCCTTAGATTTTCTTTTCTTTATTCTTACAGTGCATTACTTCACTATTTTTGTTTTTTTCAAGGATGATCTGAAACGGTTTTGAGTCTGCTTTCTGCGGTATCTGGACTGGACTCTGGATCAAAACTATGATACTTAACAGAAATAAGTTACATGTAATATCTTTAATGTTCTCATTAATCCTTTGTAATGTCTCTTGTGTTTTTACAGTAGTCTAGGTTGAAAAAAAAGGTTTATTACTTAAATGTTTTTACTGTAAATAGTGGTTGTTGGGAATCTGGTATAGGATTTTTTGTTTGCTTTTTCAGGATATTGGGTTTGGCTAGCATTCAAGCAGTGCCTTTTCTCCCCGTTTGCAATTTCTCGAGTAACTTTCATCTTTTCCCACTTGCCTTTTAGTGCCTGTTTGGATAGGGCAGGCAATCTGTGGAATGAATCTGACATTATAAAATGGCAAGTTGGCTGGTTAGTTCTGTCTTCACAACTCCATAAGCATTTGTGCAGGCTCTCATGTATGAATGCACTCTTCCAGTATCTGCAAAGGTTAATCTGCACCAGACTGGGTTAGGCACAATACTGGTTCTCTTCTGGCTGTTGTAGCCATAGAAAAAACATTTTCCTGGCTCTTCCTTTTCTTTATTATTACTGGGAACAGCAATCTCTTTCTGAGGAGGAGTCTACTCTCTGTGTCTATGTCACTCGGTTTCCTTCACTCAAGTGAGGCAGATCTCTTACCTGCTAACAGTGTTTTAAAGTCACATGAGCATACACTTTTAAGTTGTCTGAATCGTTTAACACAGCTCAAGATAGTGTGTCCCTAACTTTGTATCCTAGTTTGTTAAACAAGCCGTTTTGTTAAAGGCATACAAGGAAATCTGTTGTATGTTGACCTAAGCTGTCCTCCCCGCCATTAATTGCAGGTAGTGGTGGACAAATTAGTGACTGACATGCTCTCAAGAAGTAAAATTTTAGTCCTATGTGAAGCTTTTTGAACAGTTACCTTTCTCATTATCTTAGTTTCCTGCATTCCTGCCATTACTGCATGCAGCTGTAAAGCAGTATCTGTAACAGTATCAGATATGAAGCAGTTGGGGTACTTGAGTCTCTGGGAATGTGGAGAATTAATGTACAGTTCTTAAGAATCTTGGTTCGGGTCCTCAAAATGAATGGTTTGGTGTTACAGGTTTGCTTGATTGTTGGAGAGGTCTGTCAGCAGCGATACTTCTGCAGCAGGAGACACACAGTGTTTCAAAACAAGAAGAGAAGGCCTGTAGTTTCATGCCTATCATGTAACTGTAGGCACGTATGTGCCAGAGGAGTTGGCATGTGGAATCACGTTTGTGCAGAGATGATGTGGGGATTCTTCCCAGTATGCTTGGTCTGGCTCTGGAGAGTCTGTGGTTTTGTTTGTCAGTTACTGACTAATTGATGAAACTTTCCTTTCTATTGTAGCCCAGGCTGAAAGCATTTTTGCAGTTATGGGAAGATTTAATATCTGTAATCCACTGCCCTGACATTTATCTGAAGTGATTTAAAAGACATCCAAAGGGAGAGTTATTTCTCTTCACAGAAGTGGTAGTACTCTTGGGGTCTAGATTTGCTACCTCTTTGTTGTTTTGATACATTTACAAACAACTTTTTGTGATTGCTAACTCAACAGTGGTCTTTCTCTTGCTTGTTAATTGTTTTCTCCTTTGTAATGAAGATTACTACATAAATAAAAAAAATAACTATTAAAAATGTCACATATACAACAGGAAGAGGACACAATAGACTAAAACTTACAATGTGCTTGAGGGAGGGGTTTGTGTCTTGTGCTTTTTGTATTCTAGTGCTACTTTTATGGACAAGGCAGGAGAGTTTTCTATCTCCTTGCAAACCTCATCAGAATGTAGGAAAAATCAGATGAATGTAAAAGTAACAAAGATTTCACTCAGGCAGGAGGCCAATTGGCAGATGAGAGTCTAGAATATAATTTTTGGTGCATGGAGCAGGTGGAAGAAGGTGACGAATGATGCAGTGAGTGGAAACACTTCTTGGAAGTCCCAGAGTCTCATTTCAGCTGAGCTCTGTGGTTTCCATTTATGATAGTACCCAGCTGGTACAGGCAGAGTGATGTTAACAGGACTTTCTGTGAGCATGGTAATGAAATAGTCAGACTATTCGTGATCTGACTTTTTCTTGGGCATGTTCTTTGTAGGTACTGTTTTATTGGGAATGCCAAAAATTACCGTGTGTGAAAAGTTAGTATCTGTTGAACAGTTTCAAGTATAGCTTCTGAATAAATTATAAATTGTGATCTGATCTATTTGGGGGAAAAAATGGAGATGCTTCCATTGTTTCCAGGTGTAAGCAACTGTATTTTCAAATAGGATATGCTTCATCGTATGACTGAATTTTTTTTGGCTGTTCATTCAGAAGCTTTTCTCAGTGCCTGTAAAATGGTAGAATATTAAGACTTTTCACATAAAGATGAATGGAAGAAATTTATTTGAAGAAAGAGTATGTTTTAAATTGTAAATATTCTAAATAATTTTTTTAAAGGAAATAAGAATGGGTAAAGCCAAACGGATCTGTCTTGCCCAATAACAGATCTCTAGGGAAGAGTATAAGAACAGAATAAACATATGCACATCTGCAGAATGCTCTCCTAGCCTCCAGCATTTCCACCAGAGGTGTCACCTTTAATAGCTTTTAATGGTTTTTTTTTTTTCTTCTGTGAATTTGTCAGGCTGCTTTATGAACCATTGCATATTTCTGAAAAGTGGCAAAGAATTACACCCCTTCCCTACATGCTGTGTGAAGAATCAGCCCTTTTTTCTCTGTTTGTCACCTCATCACTTTCATTATAACACATAGGGACTACCTAAAAGCAACGGAGGCTTTTCACTTTCTTCATGCCACTTGTGATTCTGCTGACATCTATTGTGTTGTCATCTACATTACATCTTTTTCAGACCAAAAAGTCCTGATCCATTTTGTTGCCCTGTAGAAGGAAAGCTAATGTGTACTCCATTATCATTGTGCTCTTTTGTAAACCGTTTCAGCTCTTATGTAATCTTTCTGGACTTTTGGCATTATGTAAAGTATTTCAGGTGTGGACAAGCTGTGGATTTATACAGAGTTTTAATGAAGTTCTCTCTCTTAACTGGTAATTCTTGTATCACGTTAATTTGGGGACTGCTAGTGCATGCTGAGCTCTTTCTTGTAACTTTATTACTACATTTGTGAATGGTAGTAGTCAGGTCAGAGCCCATTGCTTTATAAGATAAGTTGGGATTGGTTGTGCTGCCCCCTCGCCAAGTGACGTGATTTGTATTTATCTGTACAGAATTTTATCTTGTGTTATCACCCAGCTGCACGGTGCTGAGAATTCCATCTGCAGCTACACAGCAAACCTTGTTGCTTCATTTTTCAATCCTTTTTCTACGTAACTTACGTAGAAGGCTGAGCCATTTGCCAATATGGGAAAGCTGTCTGTCTGACCTCCGCTAGTAACTCTTGATATTGGCCAACCGGTTTGGCTATACTTCACTGTGGTGGGTTGACCCTGGGTGGACCCCAGGTGCCCACCAAAGCCAGTCTATCATCCCCTTCCCAGCTGGACGGGGGAGAGAAAATATAACAAAAGGCTCGTGGGTCAAGATAAGAACAGGGAGAGATCACTCACCAATTACCATCAGGGGCAAACCAGACTCGACTTGGGGAAAATTAACTTAATTTATTGCCAATCAAACTGGAGTAGGGTAATGAGAAATAAAACCAAATCTTAAAACACCTTTCCCCCACTCCTCCCTTCTTCCTGGGCACAGCTTCACTCCTGGATTCTCTACCTCCTCCCCTCCCAGTGGTGCAGGGGGACAGTGATGGGGGTTGCGGTCAGTTCATCACATGGTGTCTCTGCTGCTCCTTCCTCCTCAGTGGAGGACTACTCACACTCTTTCCCTGCTCCAGCGTGGGGTCCCTCCCATGGGAGACAGTCCTCCATGAACTGCTCCAACGTGAGTCCTTCCCATGGGCTGCAGTTCTTCACGAACTGCTCTAGCATGGGTCCCTTCCACGGGCTGCAGGCCTTCAGGCACAGACTGCTCCAGCGTGGGTCCCCACGGGGTCACAAGTCCTGCCAGAAAACCTGCTCCGCGGGCTCTTCTCTCCACAGATCCGCAGGTCCTGCCAGGAACCTGCTCCAGCGCAGGCTTTCCACGGGGTCACAGCCTCCTTCGGGTACCCACCTGCTCCGGCGTGGGGTCCTCCCTGGGCTGCAGGTGGATATCTGCTCCACTGCGGACCTCCGTGGGCTGCAGGGGCACAACCTGCCTCACCATGGTCTTCCCCATGGGCTGCAGGGGAATCTCTGCTCCGGCACCTGGAGCACCTCCTCCCCCTCCTTCTTCACTGACCTTGGTGTCTGCAGGTTGTTTCTCTTACATGTTCTCACTTCTCACTCCGGCTGCAATTACTGTTGCACAGTTTTTTCCTCCCCCTTCTTAAATATGTGATCCCAGAGGCACTACCACCATCGCTGTTGGGCTTGGCTTTGGCCAGCAGCGGGTCCATCTTGGAGCTGGCTGGCCTTGGCTGTATCGGATATGGGGGGAGCTTCTAGCAGCTTCTCACAGAAGCCACCCCTGTAGCAGCCCCTGCTACCAAAAACTTGCTAGGCAAACCCAATATGTTCACAAGGCTCAACAGCTGGGTAGAGGAGAAGGATCTGAACTGGAAGTCCTGTTACCTGTTTTTATTGCTGCCAGCTGTCTGGATGTTTACAGTGCATATAGCTTTGCAGCAGTTACAGTGAATGGTTACAGAATTTGCAGATAAGTAGAGGAAAAAGGGTGTAAGGAAAAGATTCAGACATGGGTTGGGGGGGGGTCATCTACTTTACTTGGAGGGAATGAGTGGTTTCTTATTACTGAAAAAACGTATGTTGGGTTGTATGTTAATAAGGAGTGATGACGTTTGAGAAATGACAAACAGGAGACTTCCTTTGGGTGAAGGAGAGCATGGAATCAAGGTGTGATCGTGCCTTGTCCTCCCTCCCGCCTCAGTCACGAAGTTATTTCTGTGAGATTTACCTCTACAAGGGAAAGGAGGACTTGGTCTGAGTCTGAAAACCTAATGTGTTAGTGTTATACTGAATGTGCAAAAGAATGCATTGCTGACACCTCATTGTGTTTAAAAATAAAAGAACCACTAAACAAAAGGCGTATAGGTAAGGGGTTTGGAAGTTTTATGTGGACATGAAGATTTTGAGCTGTTTTCCACTTTTATATTTGCACTCTTCTGTGCAAAAGACTGTGAAGAGTTTTGTTCAGGGGACTACAGCATTAGCCTGCCATCTGTTTCACTCCAAGCAAACACAGTACAAAGACGCCACTGCTAAAGAAGCTCCTTTTTTAACCTCAACATTGGCTGGATTTTGTACCAGCTCCATGGTGCAGTGCACATTCATGGGGCATGCACATTCCAGCCACCGGTACTGAAAGTGAAATACTTTCATGATGATAACATCAAACTAAGGAGAGCCAAAGAAAGGGTGTGAGGAAGCATCATCCAGTTAAAAATCACTAAAAATTTGTGAAAAATGTTCTATATATATAATGTTCTGTATTACTGCTATGTTTTTTGTAACTTGTAGTATTGTGACCTTAATATTTTTTCCCCAAAGCATGAAATACACTAGTTTTGTTTTATTTGATATAAGCTTCTCAATCTTTTGTGCATATTCAAATAGAAAATAACTCATTTTCTTTATATAGGTTACAAAACAGCTAAATGGAGTCTGAGCAGCTGTTTCATAGAGGCTACTATCGAAACAGTTACAACAGTATAACTAGTGCAAGCAGCGATGAGGAGCTTTTAGATGGAGCAGGTGTAATTATGGACTTTCAGACCTCTGAAGATGACAATCTCTTGGATGGTGATGCATCAATTGGTAAGTTAATGTTAATTTCAGCTTAAAAATTTCTTTGGGTTTTATTTTTGTGGTTTTGTGTGTTTTGGTTTGTTTTGTTGGGGGGGGTTGTTGTTTTTTAATAAACAAAATCAACCCTTTTTCATGACTAATTAATGTTTCTCTTTAGCTAATCTGTCCTTCAGAGGCATGCTTTAAACCTAAAAGTGGCTGAACATTTTTCTGTGTGCATGTCTTAAGTTGCATTGTATGGGATGGCTTCTGATACAAGGCAGATATTAACTTACTTCTGGCAAATGACAAACTTCTTGTCAAGTAGGGGAAGGATGGCTATTCTGCAGCTACCTGGTCTTTCTTCGTTGCAGCAGGATTTTGGAAGTCCCACTGTCTTCAGTATTTCTTTGGGGCAGAAAGTAACAGTCACTTTTAATTGTTACTTGTGGAGATAAATCTGTTTTCTGCCCCAAAGAGCAAAACCCTTAGAACTAGCGAAGGTTATTAGAAGCAACGGAAAACACCATACGAGTTGAACTTTTGACTAAGTGAAAAGTTACAAAAAAACCTTTCTACTGTAAGCACTGATAAAAGCACTGAAGTAATACAAAGAAGAAAGAACTGGGAGGCTCTTCCTTTTTTTTTTTTTTTTTTTTTTTCAATTAACAAAGCAGTTAATGGAGTGAAAGCATTAACATTCTCTTAGCAATGGTCAAAGAGGAGAACAGGAGAGAAAGAAATGAATTTCTGTTTAAGATGGTAAACTTAGTTAAATATATATTCTTATCACTTCCACTTGTTTTGTTTAAAATCAAACTCAGCATCTTGAGTTTTCTTTTTTATCAGTCTTTCCTTCCCCATTAACATTCAGTTGTCTTCTTTCCCTGCAGAGTCTCTTCCTTCACACATTTTCCCTTTGCCACACTTGGCAGTTGGATGTTGGCATTGTACTAGATAGTTGTGTCCTATCGTTATAAGCATCATTCTCATCTGTATGCCTTCTATCTAATTAGATACATCTGGAATGTGCAGTTATTTAACTTGTATACCAATACAGGTATCAAGAGCCAGGGCATCTTCAATCTACATAAAAATTCCTTCTGCCAAATTACTTATAGAACACCAGCATGGTGAAGTCAAGCACTTAATAGTTAGGAAATTATTAACTGAACAACTGGCTTCCATGTGTAATGTTTTGTTCTGAATATCTGGCACTTAATTAAAAGTGAGTGCCTTGCTTGTCTAACATATTTGCAGCCTGTACTGAAAGTCTGAAGCTACTCTGGTTATTGTTTATATAAACCCTCTCCATCACTTCAAGCTTGAAGGATAAATAAGTTTGCAGTAAAATAAATAGTTTCAGAGCCAGTGTTCTGTCCCTTACTTGTTGTGAAATTATATCTGTAAATTGAGACCAAACACATGAGGTGGTTGTTTTGTTTGCACTGTCAAAAGCAATGCTAGTTGCTGCACATGCCAGCAGCCCCTATCTCATTGTAATGCAGAAGTATTAGAATGTGCATTAGAACATAAATATTAATGTATTTTCTTTCCTGGAGTTGAATTTTTTTGCTAATGACATATCTGCTTGCCCCAGTTCTGGTCACTCAGTAAGAGGCAGCAGTAGTAATAAGTCCTATTATTTTATTTAAGCGAATGGTGATCTATGTGTCTCTATGCATGGAAAATATTTTCTTGTACGGTAAATCAGAGTAAATATCTTAGCAATAGATCAGAATCTGGTATAAATTTTCTTTTCAAGGTGGTAAGAATATACTTCTAAAAAAGTTTTAAATAAACTTACATGCAGGAGGTGAACATCTGTGTTTCTCATAGCTTAGGTCTCGAAATGTGTAAGGCTTTTTTTCTTGTGTGTTTTTAATTCAGCAAATCTCATTGACAAGACCAAATAAGCACTTCCTTGCTGGACTGCATGTGCCCTTTTTGTAGTCCTCTGTTATTCACTTAGCATCAACTGTTTTGTTTGTTTTAATTATTATTATTTAAATACTCTTAATTGTCTCTTTATTAATGTATTTTTGTTCTGTTGAGTCTAAGTACAGATGAATTCACCATACAGAATCTGTCCCACCTCCTGAGGAAGGGCAGGACCATCCCAGTAACTGGAAGATCCCATGCTTCTCAATACTGGAGGCCATCCAGAGCATGATGTGAATGCAGAGGCATTATGGCTAGCTCCATCCGTGCTTCAGCTGGTGAACCTGCCAAAATCAGGAGCCCTGTTTAAACATATAGGTTGTGTCTTAAGTCTGTAGGGCTGGAAGTACTTATAAGCCTCATTTCTTAGCAACATGAACAAAATGGCAATAACGTATCTGTACTTAAAATGATTATGGAAATAATGTAGTTAAATTGAAAGCTGCATAGCTGCAGAATGTAAGCTCAGTGTACAAATGAGCACAGACGTGAATTTATCCAATCTGGATAAGTTGCCATGAACAATAGAGTGTTCATCATAATTTTACAGTTTATGTAATAAAATACAGACTGACAGATTTTAAAAAATCAAGACCATGCAATGAGGAGAAACTGAAGGATTAAGAACTTATCTTTTTTTTTTTTTTTTCTTCTTTTTTTGGCTAATGAAGATTAAACCATAAACTGCACATATATTATGCAGATAAAAAGCTAACAATATGGAATTTCTAAAGTCATTGTAGTCTTTCCCCCTCATTCAGAGGGCAGTAAAGTAACAGAATTCTGCTTATTTCAGTAGGCTTGGTAAGTCCTTTGGCTGTCAGGACAGCAGTTCTATAAAGCCTGCACAGTACTGCCATTCACATTACCACTCATACTTAAGTACTTAACTGAGGCATACAAAGTCATTGAGGCTGTTACTCAGTGGTGAATATGCCTTCTGTTGAAAACATGTGGAAGGTGGATGATATTGGGAAAGAATACTAACGATATGTACTACTCGTCTTATGTGGGAAATTCCTTGATACTATATGGGACTAAACAAGTGAACATTAACTGGAACCAGTCTTCAGAAAGTCTTATCACCTCGACTTTTAGGTTTCTTTAATATTTAGTTGATAGAGATTTGCCTTTTTAGTGTCACCTCTGGTTTGCAATTTGAATGGTTTTGTGTAGTTCCACATGGGGGATTCACCATTATCTTAAAAACAATGCTGTATAACAATCTTGTTTCTCTTAACACCATCTGAAAGCATGTATATGACCTGTCCCTTACTGTGTCATCTGAGAAGAATACAGAAACTGTGAATATGTAGTATTATATACTAAATACATATATTATATAAATACATATGTATAGTGATTATACCATAATTATATATATACTATATCACATTGCTGTTATGTTCTCCAGTAGCTGTTTTCTTTGCACAAATTTCAGACTTTTAGTGGCAGCATTATGGAGAACAAGTAGGTATCGTGAAATTATGAATTCTTTAGGGTGGTGTGTTTTAACATGCTAAATAATTAAATTGCTATGCATGTGCAGGCTTGGATGGCTTGCACCAAAGCCCTGCCTAGAAGGGATACTGCCTGTCAGCTTTGATCAAAACTTGCTTTTGTTGCTTATCAAAACTAATCTCTTTGTAGTACTGAAGTTAGTGTTTTTCCTTGTTGAACTACTGTCTAATGAGAAGTACGGTGACATTATACTGATAGCAGAAGCATCTGCCTCTTTGTAGGGACAACATCTTACCAATGCTTGTACATGCAATGTACTTCCATGTATGCAATCTGTGGAGATCATTTTCATCATGGCTTATCTATGTTTTATTTTTAGACTGTTTGTCCTGCTTCTTGCGAGGTCAATTTAAGCACGTTATACTTACTATTGAGAAGCTGTCAGTTCTTTAATAGTTAAGCCATATAAGCTAATATTCACTGGTTTAAATTTTGTATGAGTAGATGTATACTATTTAGCTTTTAAAAAATTGTTACACTAGGATAGTTGTTTTCCATCACTTTAACAGAGGAAAAAAGAATTCTTTCTAATCAGAAGTGAAATCTCCAGAAGTGAAATATATTATCAGATTAATTTTTTAACTGGGGAATATGAATGAGAAGATTAAACGTCTAATCCATTCTGTTTCTCTCAACATTGGCTTGCCTTGTCTGTCTCTAAAGCTTGAGACATGCAGTTCTTGGCTACTGGCTGGGCTTGAAGGACATAACAAGTATCTTCAAAAGTTCAAACTTTTTTCTTTTATGACTCAGAGTTACCCAACTAGTGAGGTGAAACTGAGAGGTCTCCATAATTTTACTCAGAATTGAGGGCTGTTTATATGACAGAAGAGAGGACTGCATCAGTTTTCACTATTTTTTTAATTGAAGTGTAGAGCAAGCTCTGCAGGGGGTGGATTTTTGTGGTGTTGCCAGACTGCAAATTTTTCAAGGCACTGACTGAAATCAGATGATTAAACCTTATTCGCAGTAAAAATGGTTTGCAAACAAATGATCTCACTGGTGTTATCTCAAGGTACTTTGATCTGTCTGTGGGAGTCTGAGTCCTGAATGAGCTTGGCATTCTTTTCAATAGCTATAGTGATTCCTGCTTCAGTTGAAGGAGCTTAGTTGCTTATATTGTGACTTCAGTGTGGAGACAGTTTACAGTCTGGCATATGGTGTTAACATAAAATTGGCAATAGTTAACCTTAATATGACAACCTGTAAACTGGTAATTCAAAAGCTGCTGCTACAGCCGCTACTATCTCCTTGCAGTAACAGCAGTGCCACTAAGAAAAAGACTATGCCAACAGGTCATGGTGTAAAACACTGCAGCTCTCCTAAACTGTCCTTACCCATGAGTTGGGAGTCCTTTGCTTAAAGTGAGAGACCAAAACAATCCATTTTTGGTGCCCTAAATACCGACATTAAAAATATGGTATAGTGAACTAATATTATGGCGTTATTTGAGCAACAGAATGTGATTTTCAGCAAGTGTGAGGTGGCTCTGTATAATCAAGAAATTCGTACCACATCAGAGGTTAATTGTTCAAGTAAGATCTAGACATAGTTATCTTTTCCAGCAACACATGAATGTCCTTTCATGTGCATGCTTGTTTCTATTTAGCTATCGCAGTTTATAAAGAAAAGAAAGAATATAAAGAAAAGAAAAGAATAAAATAACTTATTTCCTGCATGAAGAACTTAAGTTCCTGTTACATTCTTTATGCATGGAAATTGCATGAACAGATTCTTCCTGTTGGGCAGAGCTGTATGAAGAAGGGTCTTCAAAGTCATTTTGCACCATTGGCATTTTTCGTGTTTTCCATGCATGTGGTATAAAACTGACGTGACTGAACAGTCATTATGACAGCTTGACATATCTCTTTCCTAAGTTACATACAGCCTATTTTCCAAGTTAGCAATATTTCCATTTAAGGGTTCATTCTTAAGTAAGGAATATATTCAGTCTCAAATGATGCCATACAAATTCAAGCATGAGATAACATGACTTGCTGTGATCACAGGGGCAAGCATGAGGCACAGCTAGTTTATTTTGAATAGTTAAATTGTCAGTAGCTGGTTATCTTTTACTTTTTTTCCTGTTGGATTGTAGTTAGAGCTGCAGACATTTTGCCTGTGCTCCATACTACTAATGCAGCTGAACACAGGATATCTGACAATACAGAACCATGTTTTCATTTACTTTTTTTATTAGTAATGCATTAAGTTAATTTTGTCCATCTTTTTGGAACACAAGTTGTTATATGTTATGTTTACATGGATAACTGGGCTAATTAACAAAGTTCTTCCTTCAAGGATTTCAAAATTCCTGGCAGAAAACAAAAAAATAGGCTGGAAGATTCTTAGATTAAGGGGAAAAAATGTTTTATCTTAATTATTGGATGTCATTATTGAATGAGTGAGTTGCAGGTGTTTGAAATGTCTTTTGCATCTTACCTGTTTATCATGATAGTGATTTTCCTGAACTCTGATGTATTTTTTTCTTTTTTAACATAATTATTGTGCGAATTGAAAATTCACTTGATGTTGTTTTAGTTGAACAGCCTGTAATGGTGTTACAGCGTTAGTTAGTCTGGGCCTTCAGATTGTAATTGGATTGATGTGGCATTAGACTTTCTGAGGGATGGAAATTATGGCAGTGTGTATGTAGAGTTTTAGTAACGGATTAGTTTCTTCTTCTCTTAAATGTTTAAAAACAAATATTGACCATTTCAATTTCTCACAAATGCCATGGTCAGTTCTTTGAGGACTTGTTTATGAGAACTGTTGTTTTTATAACTTCACTCTACCAGCAGTCCTTGAATGGTCTCACCAGTCTTTCCCACCAAAGTTGTATTTACAAACTTAGGTTTCATCACCTTCCAAAACACACAAGCATATGCATTTCCAGCCTGATACTCTGGAATAAGATGAATCATAATACTAGTAATTCAGTCCTTCCAACTTTCTAATACTATATAGTCTTGTTGGTTTCCTTCTGCAGCTCTGCTGAAGTTCTTAAAGTGCACTGGCTTTGTTAACAGATGCTGCTGATGCAGTTACTGCTGACTTGACAGCGTGGTGTAGTGTTATTTTAAGTAGGTCCTTCTCCCAGGCATACTGTATGAATAGTCTAAGATGAAGGAATGAAAGCAGAAGAAATGTGATGGCATATATGTAGGTATGTAGAAAGAAGAGTCTGAAGCATACAATAAAATAATTTAGTCTAATATGACTGTAAAGTCTTTAGGTACTAAATAAACAATTTTCACTGCAGCTTTAATAATTTTTCATTCATTCGTTTTACCTTTGATTTGTCCCTCAAGTCAGCCAAAGGAGGCGGATACTATTCTAACCAAATTGATGTCAGGCTGCACTCTTGTTCTCTACCTTTGAGAATATTCTTGCTTACCAGCATTTTAAAGTGAAAGCTTTTCATCTGCTTGGATTAAAGAGAAATGTTATTCTGGAAGAGGATATCATGATGTCCCTGAAACATGAGAATGGCTGTACTGGGTCAATCCACAAATCCACCTAGCCTCGGCATCCTGTCAAAAGTCAGTGCTTAAGGAAGAGTAAGAACAGAGTGAGTAAGTGGTAAGCATCTGAGTCCTTGTACAGCAGTCCTGTATGGCTGAGGGCCTCCCTCAACTCGGTGGGGATTTTTAGTTTTAGTCCTTATCAGTGGATTTTTCTTCCACTGACTTTTTCTTGAAGCAATTCTTTAGTACCCACACCATCCTTTGGCAAGCTCTAACAGCTTAGCTACATTTTTTGTGAAGAACTACCTTCTTTTCTTTATTTTGAACCCATGTCCAGGTATAAATATTGCTGAGAACAGTTATAACTGCCAGTCTTGCCTAGGCTAACACCAGCCTATGCATTAGCATGGACTGACACATGGACTGCCTTGTCACTCATCCTTGTACAGCATAAATGCTTAAGCTCTGTTTTTGTTGTTGTTGATAGTTGCAGCTGTGAAAAATCTTTCTGCTGATACATACTGGTTTTAGGGGGTATTATGAGCTTATTGAAATGAAACTGTGCTTGATACAGAAAGGTTTGATGTGAAACTAGGACAGGGTGACTGTCACGACCCAGACTGGACAGACCAGGAGTGTTTAATTCGAAATTCCCTCGGGCTAAATTAAGGTGAAACAACACCAAACGATCAGTTAAAGATTTTATTTGTGACAGAAGCAAACTGAACTGGGGAGGTGTGGTAGTAGGTGGCAGGGTTTCTCACAACAGGAATTGGCATAGGACTGCTTCTGTAAACTGTGTAACCATATACATCGATTCAGGGAATAAGGAGATCCTTCCCGTTGAGTCACGAGGTTCAGAGCAGACCCCCTTGCTTTCCAGACTCCTCCTCAGAGAAGGGTCTAGGGGCGGCTGGATCCACTCTTAGTCTCAGACTTGGTCAACGGTTTATATCTTGAAACTGTCTCAGTAAACCAGGTAACTTGTGGTAACCATATACATTGATTCAGGGAATAAGGAGATCCCTCCCGTTGAGTCATGAGGTTCAGAGCAGACCCCCTTGCTTTCCAGACTCCTCCTCAGAGAAGGGTCTAGGGGCAGCTGGATCTAGTCTTAGTCTCAGACTTGGTCAGCGGTTTATATCTTGAAACGGATGAGGTGTAGGGATTGTGGAAAAGAAAGGAAAGAGAGAAGATGACAGAGGGAGAAAAAGGAAGAGAGAACGATTTCACCGGTCCTGGGTCCAGCGTTGGTTCAGTCAGCCGAGGTGTCCAGTCAGCTGAGGGGTCCAGTCCCGGTGGGCTTGCGCACCCGGGGCTTCAGTTTGTGTCCTTTTATCATCCTTGCCCCTCCTTCGGGCGGGCACCCGAACTTGTCAGGTTAATTAACAGTTTGTGAGCTTTCCGGCTTGGGGGTCGTTTGTGGAGTAACTTCTCCTTCCCTGCAGACACGGCCATTGTTTGATCTTTGTATCAGAACAGCTTATCAGAACAGGGAGCTGCGCACCCTCCAGCACGCCCTCCCCCTCCTGTTGCTGTTGTCTGAGCTGATGGGCTTTTCACCTTGGCTCCTTGCTGTGCAGGGTTTGTCTTTAAGCAGAACTTGCCCCACCACAATGTTTGAGACATTAACTCTTTCAGTCTCTCACAGTGACCTGAAACTAGGATGACTTGATTGTCTTGCCAAATACACATACTTTGATAAGGCCTATCATGCGTTGGCCATATACATGTAGAAACTAACAAGGATTAACATATCGATAGCATGGTGCTTCACTGTGAAAGGTGGTAGTCCTTCTCCCACTTTTAAGAGGAGAGAGGAAAGAATCATGGATTAAAATCTCAGGTGTCAGAGCAGTGATTTAATTACAGCAAATCAGTGAGCAGTTGTATTTATTAATCACCAGTGTGAGGTATCAAACTGTTTATAGCTTATGTTTTGCTATACCTGTATACAATGTATACTCATTAATTTCTTGTTGTCCTTGCCCTTGTCGTTTGTAGTGGTCTTGATCCTCTAGAACAATAACTGTCTTAAGAGCTCTGTTATTAGAACAGGTGGTTCAAAAATTGAATTTCATTGCTACTTATTTCTTTCCCTCCTCAGTTATCTCTTTTCCAGGTTAAGGACTTCTGGTTGGCTCAGTTGGACCTTGCAGCTATCCCATGCTTTGGATCCTTTTCGCAGCCCTTTTCTGAACCTTTTCTAGTATCTGTAACTTAAGGGTGGGATCAGAACTTCACACAGCATTTGGAAGATGGGCATGTCATGGAAATAAAGTAGCAAGTCTTACTCTGACCACTACTAAGTACTGAGCTCATAATTTCATGGAATTCAAATATGCCTGGCATAGTATAGTATTATGTATTAACAACATACAAAATTGCTGTTGGCACTATGTTCACACAGCTTATGTATGTATGGAGAAGATGTAATATTCTTGAAGGTAGAAAGTAAGCTTAATATATATGGCATATCTAGGGAGGAATACATGTTGGTGCTGTAATTTTATCCCCTGCACATACTTGGAACAGCAAGTTGGAAATAGTGGCCAAAAATAAACAACCCTAAAACAGAATAAGAGCAATCTAGCAGATAAAACCTATTTCCTTGTCTGCATTTAGGTAAGAGGAAAAATAGAATGATCTCAGTAGCAGAATTTTGACTAGTCCTAGAAAAGGGGGAAGTAAACTTTAGGAAAGCTGCTAAGTAAGCCAGGATCGCTTCCTAGTAAGGATGCCAAATCTTCTTGTTGATGAGTTATAACTACAGTTTTAGCAGATTGGAGTGTGAGGAAAAGCCACGTATGCAAAGCTGAAAATGCAGCAAGACTGACTTTCTTAGTAAAACCGTACCCTGTAAGGAAAAAGAACAGAAAAAATAAAGGAAGTAAAGAGGCTCTTAGAGAATCAGAGAAAGCAACTTGTTTACAGAAAATAGCCTGCTTTTCCTTCCAAGTCCTCCTTGCATGATTAGTACAGTAAAAGTAGATACTTTTAATGTCAGTGTGAAGCTGACCAACTTTAAAAAAAAAAAAAAGAAAAGAAAGAAAACACAGGAAAAAAAAAAAAACACCTCTCTCAGCTGATAGCTAGATGTAGTCTGTTGATGTCAAGGATTTTCTTCCAGCATCATTGGGTTATGGATCAAGGAGTGTGTGATGGACAACCCCAGAAAGAACTGAAAAGAAAACTGAAGAGAGTAGTCTTGTGTTCAGTGTTTTGGGCCAAGATGTCAAAGCAGTCTTTAGGGACCAAATGCTTGTGTTTTTTTCCAGTTTATTTTTGGTCTTAGGCATTAATGTTGCATCATGATTTCATTATTTCCCCTTTTTTCTGTCTATTTCTTTTTTCTGCCCTGAAGTTTTGCACTGCAGTGGGGAGCCTTCACTCCTGTTTCACTGATTTACGGTGAAGGCTCAGCTACCCTGAGGGGGGAAGTCAGTCTCAGAACTGATTACACAACATCCTTGTGGCTATATGACCTGTTCTACTGCATTCTGTTTGCTGGTTGGGTTTGACTTCAATTACCATCTTCTGTGTCTGGACAGCGAGTAAAAGCACCACTGGAAGTTATACAATGCTGTAGAAGAGTAATTCAAGAACCTGTGGTTGGCCAGTGAAGAAGCGAGTTTACTAGGCTAGATCCTGGAATAAAGTGTTTTCTGCTGGGTGAAATGATTGTAAGCAAAATTAAGTGACTAATTTGTGGGAAACAAACGATTATGAAAAAAGAAACTGTGATTAAGGAGCTGGGGTTTTTTCTGTATAATAAAATGTAAGTAGAAAAAAATTTTATCGTGTATTACTGCTAAGCACATTCCTCTGGGATTTTTTGACTCCTGTTTTGTTTAAACCCCATCTGCCTTGAACTACTCAACAGCATATGCTATAAATTTGTTTTCTTCTGCTTTTACATTATACTTGGTCTAGAATTTTTCCTGTCATTGTCTGTCTGCCTCATTGAGGCTTTTGATGAGGTGGCAATGGAAACAGCTTAATGGAGTCTTCTGATTATAGCCTGATAGGGAGCTGGGAGACTTTTGCTAACACCACTGTGATCAAGCACAGAGTTCTATATAATGCTGATGAATGAATGAAGTTTGGGACTCTGTAATTTAAGTTTTTAAAGTTTTTGGTTTTGGTTTGTTTTTTTTTTTACTGTGTCTTAATTTGAAGCTATGTATAATTGAACTTTTTTTTCTCTCTTTTTTTTTTTTTTTCCTTTTCTGTGATTGCATCTTTGAGTTATTTCATCTTGGACCATGTCTGGGTACCAGAACTAGAAGAAGGGTGTTTGTTCTTCTTTTATTGTCTTTAGTGTTTCCCACTGCTGGCTCTGTGTGACTCAGAGGAGAAAGTTGTGTGATTTTTATGCAGAACAAACAAAGTCAGACTGAAGGGGCTGCAAGATCAGTAAACTGAGACAAGTTAAGTAAGAGAAGTCAAGCTGGTAGAAGGATTAGACCTAGGCTTAATTTGACCGCATGGATTGAGAAAGGGTAAATGAAAGAAGAAATCAGAAAAAAAGGCAGGAGAATAAAGCTGGAAAGGAGTGGAAGGAAGAGGAATGGGACACAGTAGGTTTTGAGACATTGGCACCCTGTTGTAAATGAATGCTTTCATGCCCAACCTTCAACTGAGGGTGCATATGAGTTAAATTCTTTTCAGAACAGTTGGAGATGGTAGCTGTTTTGAGGCGTGCTCTATTATGTAGCATTTTTCAAGAGAACATTATCTGCTAGCTCTGCTGAAGGAGAAGCTTTAGTTTTGAATAATAATAATAGGAAAGAAACTGACAGTTAAGAGTCACCAAAATCTTTTGCATCAGTCACACTAACATTTGTAATTATCAGACACATTTTTGGCATCTCTTGTTACTTTAAAGAAATCATTCAGCATCCCCAATCTTACATTTGGAATTTCATAAAAACCACAATTTTAATTTTCATTACCTGGTGCAATGAAATTATATATTCTGTCACCAAAATAAACCAAGTAATTGAGGGAATCGAGAGATTATGTTTGGTTTATATGTAACAAGGTGCTTGGCTGTCTTCCTTAAACCTAGCTTACTTTTTAACATGAAATGGTGGGATAGTGCTTCAGAATTAAGGTCTTCCCTCCAACCTTGGGTAAGCAGGCCATCATACCTCTGTGATACTCCCCTTCTTTTCGCTGGCCTTGTTCTGTCACCTCAAAACACCTTTCCCTGGGTGTACCTGATGTGTCTAACCTCTGATTTATTCTTATATTTTCAGATACTTTATCTTGAATATGTATCTTCTCTCTCCCTAAAAGGGAAAAGATAAGGTGTGGAGGCAGGATTAAGGTATCTTTCTTCATTCTTACTATGCCTTAAAGGTGTGTCATCTGTATACATTGTGATATTTCTAGAAGGATGGATGCATCTAAGTAATGGTTAACAACAGTATGTGCCTGTTGAGAACAATGGGAACACTCAGATGTGTGAAGTTACTTGGACATGGAGGGATTGAGGCCTTGGTCTATAATTACTGTGATGAAATCTCCTTGAAAGCAAGCTGCTGTACAAACCTGCTGTTTACATATGAGCTGCTCTATGTACTAAATTGGCCATTTTAAGGAGTTCTCAGTCATTGAAAATAAGGCTACTGTAAAACCAACTTTAGGCCTTACAACAAGTGTTCATAATGTTATGTACTCCATAATACCCAAAATACCTAGTTAACTAGAGACAGCATTTCACTAACTACAATTTTGGAATTTGCTGAACTTCACAACAGAAATAACTGACATACTCTTTTGAATATAAAATTGTCAGACAGTTAAAGTCAGACACTATTTCAGACCAGGTAGAAAAAGAGTTATTTGGAAAGATTAAATTGTATAGACTTCTAGATATTAAAAAAAAAAAAAGACTGGCTTAACTAGGTCATGTTAGCATACATAGTATCTCTCTCTCTTGCTTACAAAAAAACCCCCACCTTTCATGGTATTGTAGGAAAGGGAATACACACAGTGGTAGTGGGTATGAACAATGGAAACACAAGCTGTTGGTAACTGAGAAGGGAGAATGACTGTTCTGCTTTTTAAGACAGACAAAGAACTGTATTTGGCAGCCTGTCTATAAGCAGTAACTTTGGAAGAGCTGTTGCAATTTAATATTGGGGAGTCTCTTGAAATTGTATGTAGCAAATATGAAGTTGTATGTGTTTTACACTGCAGACTTCTTGTCATTATTTTCCCTCATATCTAAAGTTTATCAGATATGCCCTCCAACTAGTTATACCCTTTATCTTTTCCAGCTCAGACTGAATTTCAGACTTGTATAGAACTTTTGCATGTGCCTTAGTCCAGTGAACAAGTTTAGTCCAACAAGTTAGCCATTTCTGTGCTGTGACCAATTTTTATTATCATTTCTAAGACATTCCAGGCCTTTGGTAACTACATCAAACTCTTAAACTAGCGATGATCTTCCAGACTGTGTTAATACAAGTCCTTTATATCCTTTATTTCATGTTCTCTCAAATACAGAGTTGAATTTATAGTGTTGTCTTCTATAATCGACATACAATAAATGCATTAACAGTTTATTCTGTAATAATTCTCTTTCTTCAGGTTACAAAAATCATTGTATTTTTTCCTGCTGTGAATGACTTTTTTAGAGCCTTACAGTAAGATTACAGACTCTTTCCAGGTGCTGTTGAGATAAGGAGTTGAGAGTGCTCAGGGTTTTCTGTTGTACGTCTCCTTAAATCAAGGTAATGTAGATAATTTGAAGTTCAGAGGTGCTTAGGGTTTTTTTTTTTTCCACAGGCAAAAAATAAATGGTGAGAATGCATAATGGCTCTGAAAGTCACACCACTTTCAGGTATTCAAGATCTTAAAGATTCAGTTGCTCTCGTTGAAAAGATGATTGTAGGAGGCCACTCTTCAGAAAGCATTTCCTTGTATAGATGACAGCAAATGGAGATGTCTGTTTAACTCAGTAGAAGACACCAGTATTTTAGAACTGTGTATCTGTGGCTCAAGGTTTCCCTTTGTCTTGGAGCTAAGATAGTCTTTAAGGTTTTGAAATACATTTTGTTCTATGCTCATACTTTTTTTTTTTTTTTTCCTTTATTCTCACTTGTTTTTCCATCCATGGAGATACCAGCATTTTCTCAACGTTTGTATTGGAGCCATATTTTTAAGATTTAATTATTGACAGGTCTGTGAAGTAAATTTAATTTCTTTAAGTCCTTCTCTGTGCTCAAAAAGATCATTTACAGTACACAGCCTGTAACATTGGTATTGGCTTATAAAAGAAGTAACTTCCTTGAGAATAAACTTGGAAAATTATTTAAGAAACTAATGCATTTGAAAACTAAAATAGTTGTCTGTCTGTCACACTTAGAGGTGAAAAAGTGTACATAATGAAATTAATTCCTTCCCTTGTGTCCTGTGTGAATGAAACTGAAGCTGGGCCTTGGTGCTGCAGGCATGCCGTATTCTCAACTTTACTAAGCATGAATAGTCTCGGTAATTTCACTGGGACCCCTCAGTTATGGAAATCATGTGTTTGTATGTATACACACACATATGTACAAGATATATTAAAGTGTTATGCTGAGGCAGTGTGTGTAATGACTTGCATATCCATCTTCAGCTCTTGAGAGCATTTTTTTTTTACTTTTGTGTAGTTTGACAAAAATGAATCTCTGCAACTTAAGTGATAGCGTAGTTAATGTATGACCCATTTTACTGAAGCGGAACACTTAAAACAACTGAGAATAATAGATCAGGGAACAATAATTGTATATTACCTGCTGGAGGGGACAAAATGAAAAACAATATGCACATCTTACACATTTTGTTACAACTGAACTAACTATGGAAATCTCATGTAAAATAGTTTTCTTATCAGTAATTGCAAGATAGGACCAGTACAAGATCATACAGTAAACAAATTAATGTATGGATACAATATATAATAACATCCGTTTCAGATGCAAGCAATTATGTAGTCAGTTTAAGATTTCCTGTCTCTAGATACTGGTTATTTGAAGTGCTTGGGTTTTGCCAAAGCTGTAACAGTCACTGTTTGATGATGTATCACATGAACGCCTTGGTTAGCATTCATGTGGGTTGTTGCCTATTTTGAGTGTGTGACTTTTAAGGGCCTTGGAGCATTTTGTCAAGCGTAGAGTAATGCAAGCTTAAGTATGGACTTGTGTTTATTACGTTTGCTCCCCCCCTGCCCTCAGTATTTTAATATGAGTATGGATGTTATGCCGTTGTAATACCAGAATAATCATCACCAAAAGAAATGGAGACACCTGACCATTTTAGCTAGGTATGTGATTAAATTCTTGCTTCAATGTTTTTGATTACATATGTTCAAATCTGACATTCACTGCTGTAGAATTGAAAGTTCTATAGCCTGCATGGGGTGGGTTGGGGGGGGTGGAGGTGGAAGCGGGGTAAGCTAACCCCGTGGAGCGGAGCGGTTGGCTTTTACTAGGTTACATTGTTCTTCCTCGGTGGTAATACTTTTGCTGTTCGAAGAGAGTAAATACGATTACCGGGAGACAGGCTTCCCCCCCCCCCCCTCCCCCCCCACAGCGGTAAGACACGAATTCTCCCTTCCAAACAAAACGCGATTATAACCGTTTAAAAACTCTCGGCTGGCGTGGCTCCAGAAAGGCGAACAAAGCAAGTGCCGCTGTCTTTGCCTTTTTAACCGAGGGGCTCAACCCGCCGCTCACTTGTTGACAGGGCTGGCGGTTCCGGCAGCTTCGCGTGCGCGAGTGAGCTGCTGCCGCCGCCTGTGCGTTCGCCGGTCCCCGCCACCCTTCCCGGGGCAGGGAAGCCCTAGGCCGGGGCGGGGGCAAAACCCTGGCCGCCCGGTCGGGTGTGCTCCCCCCCGCCAGTTGCCGGCGGGCTCTTTTCTTCTTCTTTCTTCTTCCTGTCAGCAGTCGGCTACGTGGCTTCGTTTTCCTGTGTAGATGAAACGACGCGCAAGGGCGAGCGCTGCCGCCCGGGGCGGGGCGGGAGGCACAGGTAGCGGGGCCGGGGCCGCGCCCGCGGCCGCCCCGCGGGGCCGCGCCCGCCGCCCGCCCAGCCACTGGCGGCGGCTGCGGCCGCCCCGCGCTGACATCAGCGGCGGGGCAGAGCCCGGCTCCTGCGCCAAGGCGGCGGCGGCGGCGGCGCGCAGGCCGGATCCCGGTCAAACATGGCAGCGTCCCCCGCGGCCGCCCTTGCGTAAGAAATGCCGCGGCCCTCCTGAGCCGGTAGACGGGCTTCGGGTTCGTTACATCCATGGATGTCTCTTCGGATCCGTATCTGCCCTACGATGGCGGGGGAGGAGACGGCATTCCGCTCAGGGAGTTGCATAAACGAGGTATGCCGAATTTACGTTTGAGTTACTCGTTTGCATATCTGGATGTGTGAGACAGCCGTTCAGGTTCGAAGTAGAGGTGTAAAGGCCTGTTAAGTATCGCATTGCTTTGTTTTGCCAGCCTGACGCCTTTTGTAGGAGGAGAATTCGGTTCTGGCTGGTTCCTGTGCTGTCAGTGATTGTTTTCTCTGTGGGCAGATTAGTCCTGCTTCACATCTCATCGGCTTGTGACTCCATCTTCGATATGTGGCAGGCAGTCTTTCCTTTCTCTCTCTCTCTCTTTTTAAATCGATAAAACCATCTCGTGCACAAAAAAACCCCAAATTGTGGTTGTGACTGACCATGACCAAACTGGCAAGAGTTTATTAAATACGCTGTTTTCATGCCTTTCGCTAACTTGAATAGGAACAGCGTTTGTCTAGCTTTGAAGTTTCCGTACGTGCTTTTAGACTTGACTCTTTGTTGACGTCTTTGATATGTGAAGGGAAAGCTCTACAACTGTAATGTCAGTTAAGCCAATATTGATGAGCTATTAAGAAATTGGAGCTTTGTGGTAGGTTCTTTATGCTGTTGCTTGTAAGGAAGCAGATTTAAAAATAAAAGTGTTATCCATGTTTGGGGAAAAAATCCTCTTTTGAGCTTGCCTTTTGTTTCTTACTGCAAACTTAAAGCAGAATACGTTCTATAAAGATTTGGTTTTGTACTGAGAGAGGTTGTAGTAGGAATAAATTAAAGCTAGGCCTTCAAATTCTGAGGATATAAGTTTTTTTTCTTGGTTGGATTTGGTGGTTACATGTTGGTGTTTAAAAACAGTAAATTTGGTAAATTTTCACTTTAGTTTTGTTTAAATTGGCTAATCTAAAATCAGGAAGTTATCAACACTTATGGCTGGTGATGGCATTAGAGAGGTGGTAGGCTGAGAATAAAGGTATGATTTACATAAGATTAAATTTTTTTCTCTCCATGTTAATTTATTTTATCACCTTTCCTTGTAAACTCTTATTTTTATAAATAAACTAGGTCACTTTTTTATGTTCATTTAACATTTTTATCTGTGTTTTAGTAGTTTACATAAAAGGTTATTTGTTGTCTTTTTATGATTCTTAGAGTGTTTTTCAGCCTGTGTTAAGAATATCAACAAGTTCCAATATGGCTTATTTTAAGACAAGCAAATTTTGCTCTGCCCAGATCATTGTTATATAGCAAGTGCTGGATACTTCTCTAAGTCAGATTTTAGAATCGATTCTGAGAAATCGAGGATGGTATTTTCTTAGAACATTTGCATTTGTGTGAATTGGAGGTCTTCTCAATGTATATGAATACCTGAAGGGAAGGTGCAAAGAAGGCAGAGCAAGGCTTTTTTCAGTGGTGCCCAGGGACAGGACCAGAGGCAGTGGGCACAAACCGAAGCATAAGAGGTTTGCTCTGAATATCAGGAAGCAGTTTTTTACTGTGAGCGTGACTGAGCACTGAAACAGGTTGCCCAGAGAGGTTGTGAAATCTCCTTCCTTGGAGATACTCAAAAGCTGTCTGGACACGGTCCTGGGAAACCAGCTGTAGGTGGTCCTGCTTGAGCAGGGTTCTTGGACCAGAGGTCCCTTCCAACCTCAACCATTCTGTGAGTTTAGATTTGTAGATAGATTTAAAGATGAAAACTGCAAAACAGCCCTAATATTACACTTTCACAGCTGTGTTTTCCTGGAAATTACCAGATTTTAGTTGATTTTACAGTACAAAAGGTAGATATTTGCAGTACAAAATGGTGTCTGGCACATTGGAGTATTGCTATTAAACATACAGTTTACAAATACTGTAATGAAAACAGTCGAGGGTTCAACTAGGTGTTCCCATTGTGGTGACACCACTAGGAGCCAGCAAGAGAATTCCCGGTTGTGACTTGTCCCTTTTTGCAGTTTCATTGAATTCTGTTGGGGCTTGTACTTCCTATATTCTAATACTGTATTTCAAAACCAGTGTTACTGGTGCTTCTTGGGTTTGTATAGTGAGTTTACTTTAAAAAAACCAAAACAACAACAAAACCCCAACAGTGTTACCATAATCTCTTGCAAATCTTAATTTGTCAAGTGCATATGACTCATAAGAAAATTGAGTCTCCAGACCAGTTTGTTCCATAGCTTTCATCAAAATTTGTGGGTATTTCCAGCCGGTTTACAATACCACAGCAATTTGTTACTGTCATCTAGCTATCAAAACAGACAAAACCAGAAATTTAAAGTAAATTCTTGACATTTCTTAATTATCCGTGAGTCTAGAAAAGGATATTACCGAGACTTTTTTTGCCTCCCATGTAGATTTCAGAGCATTGTAATAACAAACTAAGAGAAAATGGATAAAGATATTTTGAGAAAACAGGTTTAATTGTTAAAGCCTGTGGAATTTTTTCCCTTATTCATGTACTGACAGCTCCTCTGTCCTGCAGAGTAATGTTCATGTCATGCAAAACTGCTTTGTAACATCAAAGCATTTGTTGCACTAATTGACTGCAGCGGCTCACCCAAAGTGGCTGTACCTCAGCAGTGATGAAATGACTGTTTAAATCATTAGGGGTCTTTGAGGTTTAATTAACGGCCTTTACTAACGTTCAGTGAGATGAAATACAAAGTATTGTAATACATTATTACTAAAAGCTGGACCCATTGGTCTTTATTAAGAAGATGTTTGGTTTTTTGGTTGGTTTTTTTTTTTCAGTGCAAATATGCTGCAAAACATTGAATGGAAAGGTTTTAAAATATGTATTTATTAATTGTGTTTATCTTTGAATGTTGATTACTCATCATTATTTCTTCAAAATAAATACGGGTATTATTGAATACTTCTTATCAGGAGTTCCTTTAACTTGCTCTGTTCTGAGACTTCTCTTTATGTGGTACTAAATTCATCGTTCCAGACCTCCTTATCCTCCCTGATAGACTAAAATAAAACTGCAGGAACACAGTTCGCTTCCACTCTCTTCTCTGGTAACTAAAAGAGTTAAAAGTACTGCTTCTCTCTTCAGAAAGGGTTTTAAAGTCCCGGTTTAGTATTGCATATATCATAAGCAACTGACATGTACACTTTTTCTTAAGAATTTTTTATGTAATAAACCATATGCTGGAATGTATGTTGTGTAAATCAATTATTTGTGTTGCTCAATTCTTTGCCCTTGGATTTATTTTTGCATCATTTTTGCTAGCTGGACCCTTTTGAAAGTTCCAAATTACTGGTATCTTGCTTGTCTTCCAGCCATTCACAGACACACTCACACTCTTTAATTCCCCTCCCCCCCTTTTTCCCTAAATAAGCATCCATTTTACCATTCTTTAAAAATTTGAAATCTGAGCAATAGTGGTACATGTATAGTGGCCAGGCTACCAGTAGCAAAAGTTGAGCTTCAGCGAACGTGGGGGTTGTTAACTCCTTTATATTTGTTACATGTACATAAGCACATCTTAGATTTTAGATTTTGGAAGTCCTCAAGCAAAATTAGTGAAACGCTGTTGTTCCACTAATAATCTGCAATTGAGTCAGTAGGCAGGAGATGTGAAAATTATGTATATAAAGAGCATGCCAAATTTACCAGTGACTTAGTTTTAGTGAACCTAATTTTTTTTGAGAGACAAAATAACTCACAATTTCATTTATTGTGCACCAATCACCACTGCATGTAGGTGCAACTCCTATTGCTTAGACTCTACGATTAACAGTAACACTGGGGAGACCTCTCTGCCCCCTCCCCCAGCTTCACCTGTTATCATAAGCTGTGGGGCAGAGGATATTTAATAATATCCTAGGAAGAGTTTGAGTCAGATGCATACTGAGCCAGTTCAGATCCTCTAAGTGGTAAAAGCTATACTTTGTATTTTAGGCTGCATTTCTGCTTATGGGCGTCTTATGTTTAAGAATTAGTAATAAATCAAAAGCTCTTAGAGACTGAAATTCTCAGTGTGGCTTTTGAAGTAAATGGGTGTGAAAGTTGTGTACACATGCTCAGAGCTAGAGTTTGACCCTGAAATTTTATTAGTAGCAGAGGAAGAGTAATAAAATTAATTTTTACACTAATTACAGGTTCATGACAGAAGATATGATCACGATGATTATAGTTGTCTAACATTGAATGCTTTGAGAAGAAGCATTACTTGGAGAAACTCAGCATGGTTACAGCACTGAATTTCTGCTGCACTTGTTTTAAGGTTCCTAGTAGGGAATAAGGACTTTCAATTATGAGTTTAGCGTATTTGACTTTGGTGATTAACAGAAAGTACCATGAGATATAACTACAGTTCTTTGTAGGTAGTTGCAGGTTATCTGTGTGCCTGTGCTATACGACTGGTAAGTTTCTCTGTTAGGCAAGCATTTCTCAATTTTGGAAGTAATTTTGAGATGTACTGTTATCTGAAAGAAAGCTCATGAACAAACCGAGATTATGGCCTCCTTGGGCCGGGACATGGCCTCATTGAGACAATCATATTAGCAGAATTATTATTTTCGTTGCATCCTGCCTTTGCTTTCCAAAACAACATATAAGTAAGTAGCTCTTACGTACATGCAGCAGCAGTGCTTAGAAATCTGATTATCTAAATTTCTGTTGTTCTGACTCATTGCCTTGGCCCTTGTTACGTGATAGATTACTTCCCTTTTGTAACATTTGCTTTATCTAACTTTATATATCTTTATACCTTTTATTTTTCTGATCTCCTTCCTGCACTGTTAATCTTAAATATAAGTTGTAAAGTTAGTAGTGTGGGGATCACCATAACTTTTCCCTTGCATATCTGAAGTCCATATTCATTATAGACTTAAATAAATAAATATAGTCCATTCTGTCTTTAAGACTACAAGAAAAGAAATCTGTAATAATAAAGCCATTTTTTTGCAGCATCATAGAAACAGAAGTGTTTCTTCCACCTAAAGTAAAAAGCCAAAGCTATTTATGTTCTTTTTTTAATTATGCTGTACACGTTGAGCAATACTTGACCTCCGCTTTGCCGCCTTCTCAGATTCCTGTGCATTTGCAGTGGACGCAAGTCTTCAAAAGTCTTGGTTTAACTCTGAGGTGCTAATATTCAACTTTTGTTTTACTCCTACTTTTTAAAAGGTTATTTTTAAACACAGATTTTTTTTTTTTTTTTTTTTTTTGGTCAGAAGAGATGGAGAGGAGGGGATTACCACTCAGTACTTTGGTAAAGCATTTTATTTCTTTTCCCTGTTCTTCAAAGCTTGTTCTGAGTCTTCCTGTTTCCCACCTGTCAGATTTCTTCCGGCTGATTTTTTTTTTTCGGTTCGTGTATATATAGTTTTGTCATTTTTGTATGCATTTTGATTGCAATGCAGAGACCAATTTGTGCTTGTAAGCATTTGATGCAGTTTAGAAGAGCCAACTGAAGAGACAGGCTGAAAATTCATAGTAACATACAAAGGGTAATGTGTTACTTGATTACAAAGACTTTAAAATCATTAATCATCAACAGTAGCAAATGATAGCACTCTGGCTTGGCATGCTGTTCTCCTGATTCTGAAATTTTAAAATTACTTTTAGCCAGGAAAAGACAATAGTGCTTAATGATTCTTCTTGAGTGGTTACAGACAAATTTAAATAAACTGACGATTGTTTCTTGTCTTTTTTTTTAATTGAAAGCCTTGTACTTTGAAGTCTGAATATGGAAACAGAAAGAAGCTGAGGCACTGACACATACCTTGTGTATAAAATTCTTCTTTGTTACAAGTGTAAATGATCCTTCTGGTGTGCATTGCACTCGGGGTGCTTCCCTGCCTCCATTCCCCTTGCCATCTAGTATTCAAGGACACACGGGTGAAGTGTGTATTAGTACACACTTGGATTAGTATCTGGCCTCTGGAAAGGTACAGCCCCTGCTGATTTTAACACTCAGCAGGTTTCGATGGTCACGTCAGAGAGAGCTTTATTCCAGCCTTTGCTGTAAACTGATTAGCTTCATTTTCACTCTGAGGTGCATTTATTCCCCCGCCCCTCCTTTCACTCTGCTTGGAGTAGCACAAATGAAACATGTTGCCCTTCTGTCAGCCAGAAGGGCAGCTGCTGAGGGCAATACTGTGTAGTTGTGCGCAGCCTAGAAAAAGGGATGTGTGAGCAGCAGCAAACTAGTGTATTCTTGCTGTAAGAGTTAGCAGTTACATAGCTTGTAGAGAAATACCTTTGAGAAACTGGGTCCTGTTATTGCTCTGCCATTGACTCCAATATTGACGTTGTTTATCTGTTGTTGTATTCACAACTCCGAGATGTTTCTAAACATAGCCACCTTTGGGAGTTTTGAGCTCTGTGAAATGGATATTACTGTATAGTGTCAGGATATTAATATTTATATAGAAGTTTTGAATTGTTTCCAGCAAAAGGATGTAATTAAAATCTAACAAGACCCAAGGGTGCATTTATATATTTCGGTATAACTAGTCTGACAGTTTGTTGCTGTGGAAGTGGGTGAACTTGCTTGCTGTTCCCCATCTCCTCTCTCGGTTCTGGCTCTTGCACTGGCTCTGTTTCTTGTCTGACAGCACAGAAGCTTGATTCCAGTTCTGTATAATGGCAGAATTTTTTTTTTTTTGTTAGTTTTGTCTGCTTAGTTGGATTAGCACGTTTGCTTGGTTTACTGTGCAGTCAGATCCACAGGTGACAGAGCTGATCTGAGGGTGAGAGTGGGAGTGTGTGACCAAGAATGAGAGGGAGAAATAGGGGGAGCAAGATCTCCTATTTGAGTGGCAGCAGTCTGTTAGATCAGCTCAGCCTTGTTGTGTAATTATGTCCTGAGAAATGTCTCATTTCATAAAATGGAGCAAGCTGATACATGCTCAGTTTGGGACAGAGTAGTGCATTCAGAAGACATATATCATATGCTGTAGAAGGGGTCTTCAACTTTATCATAAAATTGTGGTCCCTTGTTAATTCTGCTAGCCACCGTCTTGAGCCTGTTCATGTCTCAGTTCTGTACGTTATCCTCTATGGAGGCTGTAGTTGTGTGGATTTGTTCTCTAGGTGATACTGGGTAATTGTTCAGATAATCACATGGTGGAGAACCACATAAAAATCTATCATGCACTGTTTGATTACCCGGGTTGCAGCATTTGTCTTAAATCTTGATGTTCCTGTTATTTTTATGAGAAAAGAAGGAACACTGCACACAAGGAAAGAGTCGGGAAGGATTGTTGAACAGCTATGCAGGAATCGGGAGCATCAAGTATGTTGCAAAACCCCTTTCTTGTGTGAAACTGTATTTAGATAACTGTGAAGCACTAGCTCCCTTGTTTCTTTAACTCAAGGTGTTTTAAGTGTACTTTCGGTGGGATTTTTAAATCAGAGAGTGTGGAAACTGGAACCCACTGCCTCCCTGGAAGAGGACGCAGGTCCACTGGCTCTTCATTTCTTCATACCAGGGACCAGGATGGCAAGACCCTGAAGATCTTTACGATCTGCTGGGTTTCTTCACTGGGGACTTGTTCCGAGAGGTCTGTGAAGCGAAAAATGCAACAGCATATGAGTGTTGGCAACTCATGTTTTGATTTGTTAGTGTTTTAAAATGTTTTATCGTGAAAATTTTTGAACTGTACCATCGAGAATAGTCGGTGATGGTCTGCTTGCATTTTAAAAGTATGAGTCCTTGCTGACGTGATCTTTTTCTTTTTAAATGAATTAGCTAAAAACTTACCAGGTATTTTTCTTTAAAAAACCACGACTTTTATCAGCTGTGTGTTGCCCAGGCATGCTTTCAAATCTGAAAGAAATCTACTGAGTTGCAAAAGGACAAGGGAGTATGGGATCACTACTACAGGAGATGAGGCAGCCTTTGAAAATGCTATGCATGGCACCTGGAAAATGCTGTGTGTAATCTACATAAATCAGCTTTTTGTCATGTTTATCATAGTTCCAACATCAATCAAGATTGAAGACTGCTTGTATGAGGCATATATATAGAATACGAAAGAAGAGAGATTCCTTGCCTCAGGGGGGACGTAAAGCAAGGAGGAATCTGTAATGTTTAAAACAACTTGTGTGAGTATAGGAAAATATTAGTTCTGTAATTTCTTTGTTCATGCTTTACGTCAGGAGGGACTACCTAAGCAAAGCAGGAGGTTGGATCAGTGTTTGGGGCTACAGCCATTCAGTATAACTTCATGTGCAGAGGGAAATGAAGGAGAACAATATGGTAAGGACTGCTTTTTCTATCAGGCATAGTGTCCTCTCAAGCGATTTTGGATTGTATTTTTTTCATTCTCATTAAAAAAAAAAAGGAACAAACAAACCCCCCACTTTTTCAGAGGTGAGAGCTTTTTTTGGTGTTGGAATTTACTTCTCTTATTCCAGTTTTGTCCATGTAGCATTTTTGTTTGTTTTTGCTGTACCTCATTCTTTGGTGTCCCAAAGTACAGTGTTTTACTGTTAACCTTAATGCTTATTACAGGTTTTTTCTTTCAACATGATGCAATATTCTTTATTAGATTTTTGTTGGGGTTTTTTTTCTGAACAACTTCACTGGAAGCAGTTCTTCAGCACTACCAGAGCTGATTGCTGAGAAAGGATCGTGCTGAAGGCTTGAAATTACATGCATGGAAGGGTAACAAAAGTCAGCTGCCTTCCTAGAAGGTAGTTCAGGCAAGACCTACAGTGACTGAATCACCTAAAAGAGACAATCTCCTTTCTCTGAAGCATGTTGCTTTTATTGTCTAGAAGCTTACTGTCTGCAAGCTTGCAGTCTGTGATTGCAGCAGCTTGCTAGTTTTATGTTGAGAATACAGGATTGTTAAAGATGCTGTTGGAGAAGAGTGTGCTAATAAAGGGATGCCAGCTACCTTAGTTTTGCGAAGTGTGGAAGGATTGTGTTGAATTTGCTTTGTAAGGATTCCTGTGAGCTGTATTGAGCCTCTGAGAGGATCAGTATATTACTGTTTGCCTCCCTGTAGTAACGTAGGTTAGTTTGGAATAACAGTAATAATAAAAGTTCTGCCTGCTACTTTTACCATCTGCTTCCCAGTCTAATAAAGCCTTAAGCAAACTCATATGTAACAAAAAGAAGGCTTTACTTTCTTTACAGCTGCAGAATGGCTCGGGTGTGTGCATATGGAAAATGGAGGTGTTCTCTTATTGTATCTAGAGGCTGTGCCTATGTACCTTGTGTGTTAAGTGCTTGTTTTTAAGACTAAGGCTGCTTGAATTTTGGTGAAAAGCACTTGCATTGAGTTGTAGCCTGAGAAAGAGTCTTGAAACTTGAGGACTGGAGAGAAGGGGGAGGAAGGGAGGGGAAATACTTTCTGAATATTGGGAACATCAGAAGGCTACATTTGCTAAATGCTACGATTTATCAGGGCAATGATGATTTCCTGGTTGGAGGTTAGAATCTTGTGATGAAAAATGTATATTATGGTAAGGATTTTAACAAAATCTATTGAGTTGAAAATAAATTTAATAACACTTTGATGAAGCTGGCAGTAAATTATGAGAATTTCCATGTGTTTATGCTGATGAAAATCATTATCATCATAGCTGGAAAGAGCATCTTACTGTGTGAAACACTAGAGAAGGAAAGGAAGAAAGGGAAGTGGAAGTTTGGGAAAGTGTTGAGTATTAGTAAAGGTATATTTCTCTAAATTCTCCTTTAGAACAGCTATATGCTATCTAGATCATAATACTAGCTGGAGCATGTCCTCTCCCACTGCTGTCAGACTTACGTGTCTTAGATACAGAGCATCAGATTTTGTACAGTTGTCCTCTTCGTGGTCCTCTATAGGGCAGCCTTTCTACCACACACTAATGCAGGGTATCACTGCTGCCTGTTTCTCACTTGGTACAAGATTATAGCTATTCAGCTGTATCAGGCATTGACGGCAGCTCTGTATTCAACAAAACCACATCTTCAGCTTCAGGTCTTGTTCTGTGTCTCCTCCCCATCATACAATAATCATGTATATTCCAGTATTTGGTGTGCCAGCAAATGCTGGCAAAGCAGGAACCTGACATGGTTTCAGTGGGATTTTTACTGTATCCAGGCAATGACCATTCTTTGTAGTCTGCTCCAAGTTCTGCATGGGGTCTGGTGCAGTGAGTATGGTACCATTCCTGATGGTTTCCCTGGAGAGAATTCCAGTTCAGCACTTTGTGATATGCATAAAATCATCTGTTACTGTTTGTGATACACTTATAACTCTCAACTCTCCTTTGCCTTGTGTGGCATAGGATTGCATGCTCTTTATAGCTTGATACTGCTTCATATATAGGAGGGCATAAAACCAACTCCCCCATGGCAAAGGCAAGCTTTTGTCCTACCATGATCACTCAGGTTCAGGAGACTGCTTGATAACATTGTAACTTTGTAAGAAATTAATAGTTAAACTGTGGCTGAATATAATTTATGTCCCTTTGCTTTGCAAAGGAGGTTAATTTCATGTAAAAAAAAAACCATTTTCATAATGTATTCTGTTACTCTCTTAATTTTGAGAGCTAAACTAATCATTACAGTGTGAATTTTGTTATTAGATCGGCTTGCCCTTTCAGCTAGCCAGACATGTATCTTAGACTTCCTTTCTAGTTAGAATTGGAAACAGCAAGAGAATTGAATCCCTTATCCTAAAGCAAGGTTTTCACAATTACCTTTATTAGCAAATCTGATTTAATTTGTTGTTGTTAGCTTTTTATTAATGGAAGCATAGGTAATGCTTCTTTACATCTGCTTTAAGAGAGACTTAGCAGCAGCTTTGAGAAGAGATTTACAGAGCTTAGCTATGGTGAATAGATGAGGGAGAATTTAATATGGCATAGACTGGGAAAAAAACAGTATTAGGAAAGATGGCAGCCAGGCTAGTATGAGAGAATGGTATTGGCATTGTTGAGTTGTTGTTTCCTGCATTTGCATTCTCTTCTTTTTCTTTAAGATTTAAAAGTCTATAATTTTTTTTTTTTTTAAGCTTTTCTATATGTAATGTGTATATGTAATTAATAGTAGTTTTTGTGTCTTGAAAATGTTAGATTGCATTTTGTCTTAATAGGATTTTTGTATTATTTTCTTGTGTGTTGTCTTTCACCACCAAGAAGATGTCCAAATAAATGCTGCGTTATATAGCAGGCATAAACGAGACCTCTCAAGCAATAGATGGCTGAGGCACACCTTTGGGTCTGAGTATAATGCCAGGTGTTACACTGCTTCTGCTAGATCTCAGACTTCACAAATTTAAAGGGAAAAGGCACATTTTACCTATGTATAAATCTAATTGTCAGTTATTGGGGAGAGCTGGGGCTGGTGAACTTGGCATTTGTGGCATTTGGAAGTTTACAGGTAGGCCCTTCGAAGACTTTTTTTTTTTTTTTGTAAGTTGGAAACTTCTGCTGACAACACCAAGAAGCTGAGCCTACAATTAAAAACAAAAAAACTCAAAAACCCAAACAAACAAGACAACCCCGTGCAGAAAACACCCCACCTGCCTAACCATCCCAGTGTCAGTCTAGTGAAATGAGTTCTAGTGCCTGTCTGAGCTGATGCAGGCCCAAGTTGGCCAAGACTTCTGTCTTTAATAATAGAGATTATTGTGCTATGCCGTATAGTGTTGGCCAAATTATTTCGTTCTTAGTCAAAAAAGTGAGAGTAATCACTTTTTAAATCATTGTCTATATTCACCTCATTATAAATGTTCACTTTATAGCAATTACTGTTGCAGAAGCAGTTTGTGTTGGGTGGGCAAATGGTGGCCATGCTATATTTAGGCAACCATACAGCAGAAAATTATACTTGGGGTCTGTGAATATACCGTAGGAACTCAAAAAAGCCAAGATATTGCAGAATTGATGACATTTGAAAGCTTAAAACAACAAAACTTTTGTGATCACTTGTGACGAGGGAAAAATTCTCAGTACGCCTCTTGCTCTTTTTATTCTCATCACTGAAAGAAATACTGGGATGTTGTGCAAGCTGCTTGTGAAGGAACGAGCTAGTGATGACAAATTAGTAGAAGACATTTTCTTTATACAGTATTTCCAACTTTTCATGACTGAGGTCTGTTTTGTGGGTTACCTGAAATAAATAAAATTTAAAAAAAAAGTATTCGCGTGGCTTTCTGTTACTTTTTAGCTGCAATGATAATCTGTTGATAATGTGTTTTAAGTTTGGTTTAGACATGTAGGAGAGATTGGTAATCAATGGTATATATATTTAAAAATAACTGGCAACTTATGGGAGTGCTGTGAACTTTATATCTAATAATCTGGTTTTATTTTCTTACAGTCAGATTTTCCTCTAGTAGCTCATAAACTGAAATAAACTTCAAGGTAAATGTGTGTCGAAGCTGCTCATTTTTTCCACTTTGTTCTACTGAAGTTTATCTGGAGTCTGCACACAAAACAACGACAATTTGACTAGTATATTCATATTTAACCAATGGAAATACAAAGTCACTAACGTGCAAATTTAACCTACAGATGTGTGACAGAAAAAAATAGCGACATGCAACATTGAGAGACCTAAATGAATGCGTATTATGGGAAGTGTCTTAATTACTTGTTCCAAAATTTTATATGCCATAGTGTTACGAACATTCAAATACTTCGTTTATTTGCAGAATTAATTCATTCCTGTCTTTCCTCTGCCACAGGAACTCATTATACAATGACAAATGGAGGAAGTATCAACAGTTCAACACATTTACTGGATCTTCTGGATGAACCAATTCCTGGAGTAGGAACGTATGATGACTTCCACACCATTGACTGGGTTCGAGAGAAGTGCAAAGACAGAGAAAGACATAGACGGGTACTTGAGATGAATAACAATACTTGGAAAATATTTTTTTGTTGGATGTTGGAATTAAGGTCTGATCTAGTAACACATACAAATATGTGCGTACTTTAAATTTGTAAGTAGTTACATCAGCTAGAACTACTTGAGTGCTATTAAGAAAGCACCATTTCATTGATGCCTGCAGTCCTGCAACAGTATTACAACTTGGAAAGGCAACAGTAATTTAATGGGGGGGGAATAGTTCCCTGACACCCAAATGACATTTTTACGGTACTGCTTTTTTTGCATGCTAGTATATTTAAGGCTATTTTCCAGAGTAGATATATTTGTAATAGTACAATAGTGCTTATGGCGGTACTTGTACAGAAAAGTGAGCACTGATGTATATTGCTTTTATACTGAGACAAGTGTATCTGTGCTACTGCTGTGTAGTGCTGCGGTTGTTTGGATTATGGAAAGTGAAAATTCTTGTATCTAAACCACTTACATCAGTGTATATATGCTTAACAAAAAAGTAGTCTCAATATGTGTGGTAAATGTCCTTTCCACTCTTCCATCACAGAACTTGCTTTTTTCCCTCTTCTCTGTTGATTTCTTCAGAAGATCTTCAAAGTTCAGGCCATTCATCTTTATCCCTGTGATCTGTAACCAGTTCTTTCATGAAGCAGGCTCAAGTTGTATTAGTAACATGCTAGATACCGTCATTCATGCAGTAGACTTGTTTAATAGCATTTTGGGAGGAAATACGCTATTTAGAGCCTTATTGCCATACTTTTGGGTTGCTTACATTAATTAATTTTAAAAACAGAACAGATTTGGAGATGTTATTTCTCCTAAAGTATTTTTAACTGATCAAAATGAATAGTTAAAAGTTAATTATAATTGTATGGAGAGGTCAGGGGAGAGGTTCCTTCACATACAACACTGTTATTCTGCTTTCTTTGGAAACACGGTTTTTAACTTTCTGGAAGCAAATGTAGGGTGCCTATGCTGATTTACTTTGACATGGTTAAAAAAAATAAATCTTACACTTAAAAAACAAAACATCCACAATTGCACTATTTAGTGCTTTTTTAAGGAAAAGAGATCCTTGGACAATGGATCTGAGAACACGTACCTTGTTCAAATGCTTTTAATGAAAAGTAAGAAGGTGTTTTCCATGTAATGCTTTATATTGTATTTTGATGTCAAAGCAGTAATTAATACAACGCCATCTTTACATTGCAGATACATAGGTTAGTGTCTAGTGGATATGCCATTGGATAGAATGCTGGGCCTGACCAAATCCTGGCAAGGCAGATCACACCAGAAAACAGGTTACCTAGGGTGAAGTCTCACAGCTGTTTCTCATTTTAATATCCGAGACCAGAAAAGTCAGACAAGACAGTTCACGGTTATAGTCACAGAACTACTGTGAAATTTATAAATATGCCCTGAATGATAGGAGACTGTCTGGCCATCTAATCAAAGATGTAGAAAGAAGAAGGAATGAGTACTAGTGGGTGGTTTGGGGGGGGGGGTTTGCTGTTTGTTGCACATACTTTCTTGCTCCTTTTACAGTATGAAAAAATCATAAGAATAGGATCCAATTATATAATGAAGGTTTAATCATAAAACAAGTTATGCACAAATTTCAGCTAAGTGCACAAAGTAAATAAGGCTAAAATAAGAATTACTATTTTTTCAGTACAATAACTTTAGATGTCATTAGTAGTAGTTGTCTAGAATATTAAAGGGTAGTTATCCAGTTTTTGGGTTTGTTTATTTTTGTGTGGTTTTTAGTCTAAAGATAAAAGAAAGATGTTTATATTTGAAATAGAAGTTTAGGAATTTGAATTGTATGGAATAGCTTATTAGTAGTACACTAACAGTTTATTTGAGGTTCGACAAAAAATAATTTAAGATTTAGGAGAGAAATAATTTTACAATTACATGTTTTTAGATGTGTATCATAGAAAGTATTCATTTATCCTAATAATGCATTTCCTGGGTTTGTTCTTTAAATTAAGCAAACTTACTTTCCTCTGTCGGTTGTTTGATGTCTGAATAACCAAGCTGATTTATCTATGTAAAGCACTAAATACAAGGAGAATGCTTGTAGTTTAAAGAGAGGGTATATTTGCCTGTAGCTTGCATCACGCAGTCTGTATGTCATACTTACTTTTTTTCTCCTATTCATATTGCAGAAACACATACAAGTATATATGACAATTTCTCTTTGCAGATTAACAGCAAAAAGAAAGAATCAGCATGGGAGATGACAAAAAGTTTGTACGATGCATGGTCAGGATGGCTAGTAGTCACACTAACTGGTTTGGCATCAGGTAAATTAAAAAAACAGAGGATTTCTTTCTTACATTAATCAGCAAGTATAGTTACTGTGCTTTTCATTTGTGTGTTATCCACCAACCTGGATAAGAGCTGGTTCAGACTACTACCATAATTCCACGAGGGAAGGAAAAGGTTGACTATCTTCCTTTACAGGCTTTAGCGTTTTGAGGGGAGGGTTTACTAATCAAATGGAAAACAAAGTCCTCACTGAATTTAGTGAGAGTTTTTCAGAGTTCTTGAACTTCCACCTACTAAACTATCACTGTTCTTCAATCCTGTGAATGAAATAGGGAAAACACCAACCTGTTAAATTTTGCTTTTTTCCTGCAGAATTTCTTGTGAAAGTGTATTCATTGATTGTGCTAGATGGTTTTCCTGCTATGAATTTGTTTGGGTTTTTTTTTTTTCTGCTAGGAGCTTTACTGAACCCATAGCTTATTCCCTATGGACCAAAAAGTAGCTCTGGTATATGAGTTTTGGTAAACACACTTCCTTGTAAAGCATGTGTTTATACCTGAGTAAAGTCTAGCTATATGTTTATGTCATACCTTTCTAGAGGTTGTTACAGAGAAAATACTAGCTTTAACAGGTAGAGTTTGTTGGCCTCTACTTCAACTCTATCTTTTCTTTTTGATGTACTTTAGGATGAGTTTTACAGCTCAAATCATCTGATAGTTTGTGGCCCCACTGTCATGCAGTGCTGCTTTCTATGAGCATAGTTTGGAGTGACCAAAATTTGCAGGAGTGAGAAGTCACAAACTTTGTGCTCAGTTTTTCCAAAAAAGTATTTCAAACAGAGTTCTTAGATTAAATGCTAGGAAAATTGAATTAGTTGCAGAGTATGGCCACACCTGTTAAAAAGGCATGGTAACTGTATAATTACTACTTAGATATATACATAATCACTTTCACAAATCACATATAAGTTAATATATATGCAAAGTTTGTAGCATGTTTATATACCTCTGAATGTACAAACTGGGAGTGCATAATTGCTGGAAATTGCTTGTGATAATTTGGGTGGCAATGTGCAGTGTTGTGTTTCCACCTCCCAAGCTGCTATGTATGTTAAAATTGCTCTGCTATGTTTCTGAGCATCAAAGTGAGCAAATTCTGGCCATGAACATTCCTAGGTTTTTCAGTTTCAACTGCTTTCTGTTGCATGTGTCTAGTGAATCTTAAAAGATACAACCTTGATTTCAGTTATGGGGAGATCTTATGTCCATGTATTTTAATTAATTTGGTTGAAATTTTGTTCTACTGAAATACTGCCTTTGACTTTGATTGGCTCAGGATCTCAAACTGAGGGTCTGTCAAGATTAGTAAATATAAATTAGTAAGACTGAGGTAATTCTTTACTACCAACTTACACAAGTAAATTGTGGCTGTCTCTAGACAGCTGTTTCTAGTAGTGATTAATACCTTAAAAATAGTAAATTATAACTAATTAACAGTTGTACATGCTCACAAAAATACTGACTTTAGAAGTAGTTTTTCAGTATACCGCTACCATGAAAAATTATTTTACTTTTGTAAAATAAAGGGGTTTTTTTAATTGTTTAAATCCTTTGAAGCAATTTCCTAAGTAATGCCTGTTTTTGAGGATTCTTCAAGTTTTCTGCATGTAGTTATAACACAGAATCCATCTTAAGCTTTGAGTTTGTGAACTGCTTAGTATCTATGCTGTTTGTTACCTGCAGTAGGAATTTTACACGCTCACCATGTTACAGAATGAAGTCATTTTGTATATGGATCACATGAGTGTCATCAGGTTTTATTTGGTGTTTTATTTATGTTGTTCTAAACTAGTTGTTGGCAAGGTAAGAATTATTTTCTCCAAATACGCTGTTCTGTACAAAACATAGTAGAATAGTTCATGAGTTCTCTGAGGCACGGCAAGGTAGTTTTGTCAGAAGGTCTGTTGTCTTTTTCATCACAAAAATGTATCAGTCTTCTTTTGATTCTTAACTCCTTAGTTTCAGTGGACTGTTGGAGAACTGTGGCATAGGAAAAAAAAAAAGAAAAAATATGCATTTAACTTCGGAAATATACAAGGTACTAGATTCTTCAACAAATACTAATCCTACCATATTGCAAGTAGGATATATTCCTGGAAATCAGTAATATTTTAAATGTCTATTTCTTTAGGTTTTCTGTGATTTCAATTTACATCAATTAATACCAGCACATTTCTTCATTTTAGCGATGTGTGTTATACCTATTTACTAGAATATTAATACAAAATTGTTTCTACAACAGGGGCATTGGCAGGATTAATTGACATTGCTGCTGACTGGATGACTGACCTAAAGGAAGGCATTTGCCTTAGTGCTTTGTGGTTTAACCATGAACAGTGTTGTTGGGGATCAAATGAGACCACGTTTGAGGAGAGAGATAAATGTCCGCAGTGGAAAACATGGGCAGAACTAATAATTGGGCAAGCAGAAGTGAGTATATAGCCATTCTTTGGTGGTCTTGCTCAGTAGCTTGACTGAACATGGAAAGAAAATAATGGTCTTAAGGTTAGGGTACTAAACACAGATTTGGGTTGTACTGTCTGCTCTATTTTTCAGCATTAATTAATAGGTTATAGTGTAATAAATGTGCTTTTCATGCACTGCAAGGGGGCTTGGAGTTTTGCAGATGTAAGGAATTTATGAAAGTATAGAACTGTTAATAACACAAGAATTTCTATTCTTGATCATAACTATACATAAAAAAATCATAGAATCATAGAATGGTTTGGGTTGCAAAGGACCTCAAAGATCATCTAGTTCCAACCCCCCTGCCGGGGGCAGGGACACCTTCCACTAGACCAGGTTGCTCAAAGTCCTATGCAGCCTGGCCTTGAACACTTGCAGGGATGGGGCATCCACAGCTTCTCTGGGCAACCTGTTCCAGTGCCTCACCACTCTCACAGTAAAGAATTTCTTCCTAATATCTAATCTAAATCTACCCTCTTTCAGTTTAAAACCTTACCCCTCGTCCTATCACTATATTCCCTGATAAAGAGTCCTTCCCCATCTTTCCTGTAGGCCCTTTTTAGGTACTGGAAGGCTGCTATAAGGTCTCCCCAGAGCCTTCTCTTCTCCAGGCTGAACAACCCCAGCTCTCTCAGCCTGTCCTTATAGGAGAGGTGCTCCAGCCCCCTGATCGTCTTCGTGGCCCTCCTCTGGACTCACTCCAACAGGTCCATGTCTTTCTTCTGTTGGGGGCCCCAGAGCTGAACACAGTACTCCAGGTGGGGTCTCACCAGAGCGGAGTAGAGGGGCAGAATCACCTCCCTCAACCTGCTGGTCACGCTTCTTTTGATGCACCCCAGGGTGCGATTTGCTTTCTGGGCTACGAGCGGACATTGCTGGCTCATAGTCGGTTTTTCATCCACTAATACCCCCAAGTCCTTCTCCGCAGGGCTGCTCTCAATCCACTCGTCACCCAGTCTGTATTTGTGCTGGTTTAGTTGTCCATAAAAATGAAATTTGTGGTGGTCTCCGATAACTAAGAATAGGTTGGTTTTATTTTTTCTACCATAAATTTTTTTAAATAAGGAAAATTTACTCAGTATTCAGTAGATTTTAGCAGCTAATAGCTATTAAAAAAACCTCCACAACTGTGCTATGTTTATTTTTTCTTTTTAAGATGAAGTGTTAGAACACTTTCTACCTTGTATAACCCAGTCTTTGCTGATGTGCAGGTATCATGACTTTATGCTTTTCAAACAAAGCTCGCTCTTTCTTGGCTTGGTAATAATTACTGTCCCTCAAAATATGTGCATAAGTGTACTTTGCAGCAAGAGTACTTCTGGGTTATTTTAAGTAGTGATTTTGCTCCTACATCAAATTTATATTCTAACATTTTTTTGGTTTTTGTTTTTGCTTTTAGGGTCCAGGTTCATACATAATGAACTACATAATGTACATTTTCTGGGCTTTGAGCTTTGCCTTCTTAGCGGTTTCTCTGGTGAAGGTATTTGCTCCCTATGCCTGTGGCTCAGGGATACCTGAGGTGAGGTCTAACTAATACATACATTATAGATGTTTCATATTAATGTGAAAATTTCTGCTGCCTTACAGGGTTGGGGGAAGGCAAGAGGGGGCGCCTTGTGACTTTGAAATACATTAATAGAAGTATTCAAATTGAAATAATGTAATTGTGCTAATTGTAGCTGAGAAGAATAACCCCAAATTGCAGAGACTCTCCTGAGTTTGTAGATTTTGCTGCATGCTTCTGGCTGGACTACTTTTTAAGGAAGCATTTAGCTTGAGAGAGTAGACTTCTGAAGAGTGATTTCCAAACCTCCCCCCAGTCCCCACCCTCTTTACACTGGTAAGAGAGCAGTGGTTCATTGACAGAATACACGTCCTTTGATACAGCAATTGATCTTTTGTTGCATTGGCTTTAATTGCCTTAACTAGCACAAACCATCGAACAGTCACAAAGTAAAATGTGTAATAGCCTCAAAAACTTTTTTTTTTTTTTTTTTTAAATTGCTGTGTGCTACTATACACAGAATGGGAGAGAAAAACCCAAAGTCGAAGTCTGGTCAGTCTCGCTTCTCCAGTCATTCTGTAAATATTTCTTAATGTATGTGTATTGTAGAAGTTGACGGACAAATCTTGCCTCTGAATAAGTCTGGAGTAGTTCTGTGCCATTATTCCAGAAGAGATTTCATCCTAAATTGGTTTCCAAATTTAGCTAACCTTTTCTTTCTAGACAGCTGCCCAGTGTTTTGTGTACATCCTATTTATAGACATGTTGTCCTTTCCTATGATAACTATATTATTTCCTATATATGGGCATATTTTCCAGTCTAATATGACACTGTTAGGCAAAGTAATACCTTAGGCAAGTGGCACATCTTTTCTAGTGGAAAAAAGGCTGATGTTTTCCATCTTTATGTCAAGAAATCTACTGTTAAATTTTTATGTAGAGAAGGTAAAACATAAGGACAAAACAGAGAGAGGGGTAGAATCGGTGCAGATGTGATATGGCTACAATAGATGACCCTGAGTATAGTTTTTGCAGGTCTATTTTTCCTTCAGGAGTTTTCTGACTTTCACTTGATAATTTACATTATAAACCTATGAATGCAGTCTTAGAAGCTACTGCAGATTAATTTTCTACTAAATATAATTGATAATGTTGTTGTATGTTATTGTCCAGTGTTTTAGAGTAAGCTGCAAATGGAAAGCCTCTGGCAACCAAATGGATTCAGTGTAGCAATCTGAACAGTACATGTTTTAAAGTGTGATAAAGTTAGTCATTTGAAAGTTAAGCAGCTAAAATGATAAAATTAATTATTTTCTGATGAAAGCAGAATACAGTAACAGATATTATTTTCTTTTTCTTCCAGATAAAAACTATTTTGAGTGGCTTCATCATCAGAGGTTACTTAGGGAAGTGGACTTTGATGATAAAAACAATTACTTTAGTCTTGGCTGTCGCGTCAGGTTTGAGTTTAGGAAAAGAGGGTCCCTTGGTACATGTTGCCTGCTGCTGTGGGAATATTTTTTCCTACCTCTTTCCAAAGTACAGCACAAATGAAGCTAAAAAAAGAGAGGTAAGTTCTTGTAAAAGCATTTCTAGGATGTATTGAGTATCCATGCGTTTACACTGATTTGTTTAAAAGACGGTATTTGTTCTCTCAGACAGTGTTTAGGCTTGGATTATTAGTAGTTATTTATTGTGTTAAGAACAATGGATTATCCCTAGCATTCTCCAAGGTAAATTGTTTCCATGTCAGAGTAAGTTTGCGTTTCTCCCACCTCAGAGACCATTTGATTTTACTTAAATTCTTTTTATTCTTGGTTCTGCATTTTGGTAATTAATGAATGTCTTCAGCTGTGAGGACAGCAGAGGACTTTTGAACCCGTGAACAAAGTATTCCTGGAAAAGGGTTGATGACAACTGTGTTTCTGCTCTTTCAGTTTGCTGTTGTTAGTGAGAGAGTGGTGGGTTAGCCTTGGTGCCCACCAAGATGCTCTCTCACCCCTGCTCCTCAGCCAGCCAGCAGGAGAAAATAAGATGAAAAGGTCATAGGTCAAGATACGGACAGGGAGATCACTCACCAATTACCATCGCAGGCAAAACAGACTATACTTGAGGAAGATTACTGCCAATCAATAATAGAGTAGGATAGTGAGAAATAAAAACAAAACTAAAAACACCTTGCCCCCGCTGTCCTTTCTTCCCAGGCTCAACTTCACTCCTGACTCTTCTATCCCAAAGCTGCACAAGGGGATGGGGAATGGGGGCTGCAGTCAGTTTGTAACGCTTTGTGTCTGCTGCTCTTTCCTTCTCATGCTCTTCCCCTTCTCCAGCATGGGGTCCCACCCATGGGAGACAGTCCTTCATAAACTCCTTCAGCATGGGTCCTTTCCACAGGGTGCAGTCCTTCAGGAATGGACTGCTCCAGCCTGGATCCCCCACAGGGTGCCAGAAAATTCCTGCCAGAAAATCTGCTCCTGCATAGGCTCCTCTCCACAGGCCATGGCTCCTGCCAGGAGCCTGCTCTGGTGTGGGCTCTCCACAGGCTGCAGCTTCCTTCAGGGCACATCCACCTGCTCCAGCGTGGGGTCCTCCATGGGCTGCAGATGGATATCTGCTCCACCCTGGACCTCCATGGGCTGCAGGGGGACAGCCTGCCTCACCATGGTCTTCACCACGGGCTGCAGGGGAATCGCTGCTCCGGCGCCTGGAGCACCTCCTCCCCCTCCTTCTTCACTGACCTTGGTGTCTGCAGGGCTGTTTCTCTCACTTTTTTCTCACTCCTCTCTCTTACAGCTGCTGTGCAGTGTTTTTTACCCTTTCTTAAGTATCTTACCACAGAGATGCCACCAGCATCACTGACGGGCTCAGCTTTGGGCAGCAGCGGGTCCATTTTGGAGCCAGCTGGAACCAGCTCTGTTGGACATAGGGGCAGCCTCTGGTGTCTTCTAAACAGAAGCTACCCCTGCAGCCTCCCCGCTACCAAAACCTTGTCACATAAACCCAATAGAGAGTGCCATGCTAATGAAAGCAAGTATAGTCATAAAGAGTAGCAAGTCTTAACAATCTTATTAATTCAATAAAATTTTCATACTGTAAAATAAAAAAGGGTATCATCCCAGCTGTGCTTCAGTTCTCAGGCTCAACTTCTATACTTGTAGAAGGAGACTGCAGAAATGGGAAATTTGAGTTCACTTGCTGTTTCAAAGCTGTGTATTCTTAAATCATTTAACTTACCTGTGGTTTAGCTGCTCATCTCCGAATAATGTAATAATACTTTGAGCTTCTCTGTGTATTATTCCACAGGTGTGTAAGGGCTACTACCTGGGGGTCAGTGTTCTTGCAAGGAATTTGTCCAATGTTGTTACAATTAGCATGCACTTTAACCGTCCGCAAATATTGAATGTAATTCATCCATGATGCTGTAGGACTAGCTGCTGCTTCAGTTCCTCTTAATCTCTCCCTTAATCTCAGTTCACCTCAGAACTTTTTTGCAAGTTTTTGCTTGGAGACTACTTGTCGTGGTTTCAGCCCAGCCGGTAACAAAGGACCACGCAGCTGCTCGCTCACTCCTCCCGCCCCACTCCGGTGGGATAGGGAGGAGACGGAGGAGAGAAAAGAAAAAAACCCTGGAACCTCGAGGGTTGAGATAAGGGCAGTTTACTGGGACAACACAAAAAAAAGGTTACAACAACAACGGTACTAATGAAAGAATATACAAAATGAGTGATGCACAGTGCAACTGCTCACCACCTGGAACCCGACGCTCCGCCACCGAAAGTCGAGAGACCTCCCCCCGGCCCGCTCCCCATTTATATACTGAGCATGATGTCACATGGTATGGAATAGCTCCTTGGCTAGTTCAGGTCAGCTGCCCCGGCTATGCCCCCCCACCTCCCAGGTTCCTGTAAAAATTAACTCTATCCCAGCTGAACCCAGGACACTACTGAGCACAAATCTCCAGGACTGATATAAAAGCTATTGTCATTGTGTCGTGGTTTAACCCCAGCCAGCAACTAAGCACCATGCTGCCGCTCACTCACTCCCTGACACCCAGTGGGATGGGGGAGAGAATCGGGGAAAAAAAAATGTAAAACTCGTGGGTTGAGATAAGAACAGTTTAATAGAACAGAAAAGAAGAAACTAATAATGATAATGCTAACAATAATAAAATGACAATAATAATAATAATAATAAAAGGATTGGAATATACAAGTGATGCACAATGCAATTGCTCACCACCCACCAACTGATGCCCAGTTAGTTCCCAAGCGGTGATTCCCCCCAGCCCCACTTCCCCCAGTTTCTATACTGGGCATGACATCACGTGGTATGGAATACCCCTTTGGCCGGTTTGGGTCAGCTGCTCTGGCTGTGTCCCCTCCCAACTTCTTGTGCCCCTCCAGCCTTCTTGCTGGGCATGAGAAGCTGAAAAGTCCTTGACTTAGTCTAAACACTGAAAACATCAGTGTGTTATCAACATTCTTATACTGAATCCAAAACATAGCACTATACCAGCTACTAGGGAAACAATTAACTCTTACCACAGCCAAAACCAAGACACATTGATTTATGTCCCTTGAATAATATTTGTGATTGATGGACCTCTGTGCCACACACATCTAGAATAGAGTAGAATAGAATAAAATAGAATAATTTCAGTTGGAAGGGACCTATGACAATCATCTAGTCCAAGTGTCTGACCAATTCGGGGCTGACCCAAAGTTAAAGCATGTTGTTAAGGCATTGTCCAAACACTGACAGGCTTGGGGCATTGACCACCTTTCTAGGAAGCCTGTTCCGGTGTTTGACCACCCTCTCGGTGAAGAAATGCTTCTTAATGTCCAGTCTAAACCTCCCCTGATGCAGCTTTGAACCATTCCCTTGTGTTCTATCACTGGATACCAGGGAGAAGAGATCAGCATCTCCCTTTCCACATCCCCTCTTTAGGAAGCTGTAGAGAGCAATGAGGTTGCCACTCAGCCTCCTTTTCTCCAAACTAGACGAGCCCAAAGTCTTCAGGTGCAACTCATAGGACATGCCCTCCATGCCTTTCACCATCTTTGTTGCCCTCCTCTGGATGCATTTAAGGACCTTCACATCCTTCTTAAATTGTGGGGCCCAGAACTGCACATAGTATTCAAGGTGAGGCTGCACCAGCTCTTGAATACAGCAGGATAATCACCTCTTTTAACTGGCTGGTTACACTGTGTTTGATGCCCCCCAGGATGGGGTTTGCCCTCTTGGCTGCCAGGGCACACTGTTGACTCACAGTGACCCTGCTGTCGACAGCACCCCCAGATCCCTTTCTGCAGGGCTGCTCTCCAGCCACTCCTCTCCCCTTTTTTACTTGTGCCCTGTGTTACTCCGTCCCGGGTGCAGAATCCACCATTTGGACTTGTTAAACTTCATCCCATTAATCATTGCCCAATGCTCCAATCTATCTAGATCCCTCTGCAAGGCATCTTGTCCCTCAAGAGATTCAATAGCACCTCCCTGTTTGGTATCATCAGCAAACTTGTTAATGATGCGTTCAACTCCTGCATCCAGATCATTGATAAATATATTGAACAGAACTGGCCCTAGAATTGAACCCCTGAGGAACACTGCTGGTGTTCCAGGGACCAGTGGTTGCCAGCCAGATGTAGCCCCATTCACTATAACCCTTTGAGCCATTCAGCCAGTTCTTCACCCAGCACACCGTGAAACCGCTCATTCCACAGTTGGACAACTTGTCCAGATCGATGCTGTGAGGGATGGTATCAAAAGCCTTACTAAAATCCAGAAAAACTACATCCACTGCCTTTCTTTCATCCACTAGGCAGGTGACCTTGTCATAGAAGGTTATCAGATAAGTTAAATGGGACTTTCCTTTTGTGAACCTATGTTGACTGTGCCCGATGATTGCATTATTCTTTAAATGCCTTTCAATAGCACCCAGTATAATCTTCTCCATAATTTTTCCAGGAACTGAGGTTAGGCTAGCAGGTCTATAGTTCCCTGGGTCTTCCCTCATGCTCTTTTTGTAGATGGGAAGAGCATTGGCTAGCTTCCAGTCAGCAGGGACCTTCCCAGACTCCCAAGACCTTTGTTAGATGATCGAGAGGGGTCCTGTCATAACATCTGCTAGATGCTTCAGTACTCTTGGATGAATCCCATCAGACCTCATGGACTTGTGAGTGAACGTTCAACTGATACAGCTGGTCCCTTACAATTCTGGTGTCCACAGATGGAAAGTCACTGTTGCCACACTTGTGGTCCTCTAACTCAGGGGACCGGGCAGCCCAAGGTCTATCAGTATTATTAAAGACTGAGGCAAAAAACACATTGAATGCCTCCGCTTTTTCCTCATCCTTATTAGTCAGATGACCATCTTCCACAAGTATCGGTCCAATGTTTTCTTTAGACCTCCTCTTGCTGTTAACATACTTAAAAAAAGCCCTTGTTATCTGACACAACACTGGCCAGTTTCAACTCTAATTGAGCTTTGGCCTTTCATGTCTTCTTTCTGCATATAGGAACCACAGCTCTGTAATCTTCCTACTAAGCCTGACCTTGCTTCCAGAGATCATAACAATTTCTTTTTCTTCTTGAGCTCCATGAGGAGTTCCCTGTTCAGCCAAGCTGGTCTTCTGCCCCACTTGCTTGATTTATGACACAGTGGAATTGCCTGCTCTAGTGCAGAGAAAACTTAATACAATTTCTTGAAAATGAGCTATCAGCAGTTTCGTACTGCAGCATAGACCCCTTGGGGTGCTTCACTGGGGAGGTTTTGAGCAGCGTCCTTGGCTTCATCATGGCTAGTACCTGGTCAGTGGCTGCTGTGGCCACATCCTATGAGCATTCTGATACGCTTCCTTGATGCTTATCTGTTAGCAAGTCTGTGTGTCCTTGATAGAAACATAGAAGAAACTGATAACTATAATGAGATTCTGTTCTTCATGTTTAAAGTGTATCACAGACTGCAAAAAAAACCCCTCACCATTGTTCTTTTCCAGGTGTTGTCAGCTGCCTCAGCAGCAGGAGTATCTGTAGCCTTTGGTGCCCCAATTGGTGGAGTCCTTTTCAGTCTGGAGGAGGTATGTCAAGAGATGGCACTGAAGGATAGATATTTTTAAAAAATCTCTTTTAGCATGAATAATCTTAGAGTCCTTTAAGCTGCAGAGTCTTTCCTAAGAAGGAAATTATTTTTGGACCCACATTTCAAAGTCAAGAGTCCTGTGACCAGCAAACTCCTAGAGATACTTTTTCTTTTCTTTGGATGAATGTCAGCTTTGCTTTATTCTTAGTTATATTTTTCTGGAGAAGGGCTGAGTCAGTGAATAATTGCAGTTTACATACAAATAGAGATACAGCAGTTTTTCACTCTAGGGATGTATTCTAAAAAAAAATAATTAAAAATCAGGCTCTTTTTTTTCATTTTGAAAGAGGCTTTAGAAACCTATTGGACAGTTTTGTGAAGCAAGTTTTTAAACATTAGTTTTCTTAAAGTTTCAGACACTAAACACAATTGAATATGTTAATTATTAAAAAGGCAAATATGCTATGACTGACCTCCAAGGCAACCAGACTCTGTTTTGTATTAGTTTTCATTAGTTGTTTTCAACATACCTAAGAATGTTATTTAGATCATTAGCATTTTTAAAGAAAACTAAAAATCTAAAAATCTCTGAATTGAAAAAAGGAAGCAAAATATTCTTTTATGTGTAATTTTGCTGTATCACTAGGGGATTTTGAGGAATTCCTTTGTTGCAAAAAAAAAAATCCAAAAAAGCTCAGAAGAAAACTCTTGAAATTCAGATCAGGCTATGTGGGGCTTAAGTATGAAACTGCATGTTCTGTTCTGAGGATTTTTTTTTTTTATGTTTTAGTCATACTTCATAAAAAATAACACATCTGCCAGAAACCTTTCAATGTAGATTGAATGGAGATGAAACAGTATTAGCAGGAAATTTGAGAGAGCAACTAGTATGCAGTCTGGTTCTTATGAATGCTAGAAAGAGATACTTATAAACCGACAAGCTTTTAAACATAAAATACTATGCATTATTTCCTAACAGTCTTAAAACAGTGGTTTCAATACTGCTTTAGTATTGACTTTAAAACGGATATAAGTATGAATTGTTATAGAGCTTTTTAAAAATGTAGTATGTGCTGGAGCACCAGTGCTCCAAGTGATAGGAATAATACTGATAATAAGAGTAGTTTTGGGGGGTTTTTTTAGCATATACCATGTGAGCAGCAGTACTGTAACACGTGCATCAACCAGTCTTTCCAGTATTTTTAATTGAATCACTAATAATTCCTATGTATTGCCTTTTGCAGGTCAGTTACTATTTCCCACTGAAAACTTTATGGAGATCGTTTTTTGCTGCTTTAGTAGCTGCATTTGTTTTAAGATCCATCAATCCTTTTGGTAATAGCCGCCTAGTTCTTTTTTATGTGGAGTATCACACCCCTTGGTACCTTTTTGAACTGCTTCCTTTTATTCTTCTGGGAGTATTTGGTGGGCTCTGGGGAGCATTTTTCATCCGAGCAAACATCGCATGGTGTCGTCGACGCAAATCTACAAAATTTGGGAAGTATCCTGTCCTGGAGGTTATTATTGTTGCAGCAATAACAGCTGTCATTGCATTTCCTAATCCATATACAAGGCTAAACACGAGTGAGCTTATTAAGGAGCTCTTCACAGACTGTGGGCCATTAGAATCCTCTTCCCTCTGTGACTACAGAAATGATATGAATGCGAGCAAAATAGTAGATGATATTCCTGACCGTCCAGCAGGCACTGGAGTCTATTCAGCTATATGGCAGTTGTGTTTAGCACTCATATTTAAAATAATCATGACCGTCTTCACCTTTGGTATCAAGGTAAGTGTGAATGCAGTGGCTGTATCATCTGCTGTGATTACTTTAATTATTGCCTTTCTCATTTTCCATCTCTCAAAGCCAGCAGCTTTGTTTATAGAATTTTTTTTCATGTGTAGTTCTCTTAAAAAAAGTCTTTTTACTATTAATTAATAAGCAAGTCTTGTAGAAAACAATATTAAGTTTAATTAAATTCAAACTAGCCCTTTGTTCAGCTGAACAGAAACATGTGCTAAATTTAATAGGGAACAGTAACTGTGTGGGTGGATGGCTGTTTGTATGGGCCTGATTCAGCAATAAGGATGATTCTAAAATTTCCAAGAGCTGAGTTCAGCTGAGTTCAAACATAACCACTCAGGTTCCTTAGTTGTGTTACATGGAAGAATAAAAGACTGTACCTCTTGAACAACTTGTAGGGTTTTTTTAAATCTCCTCATTTATCACATAAATGTAATTACTGCAGACTGTCAAAGGGAGCCAATGATGATTTCTTTCCTGAAATTTCCAGTATTGCATGTCATGACTAGAAAGCGGGCTTTGCTTATATGACTGTGATGGGAATTTCTTCTCCATTACGAAGCAGCATAATTTTTGTTTTTCGCGGTCATTTCGTAAATCTGTTTTGGAGCTCTCTTCAGCTTCTCTCCAAGCTGTGGCTGTTCTCTGAATGACATATAACTGTCATGCCCTCATCATTTTCTGTCTTGTCAGGCTCCCTTCATAGTTTTTTGCAACTACATCATTAGCAAACATGTCTTAACACAAACGTATTGTAGAATGTTCACTAAGCAGGATTTGTGTTTAAACTGGTTTTAACTTTTCAGTCTACATTGCTGTTCCATGTAACTGCATGGATAAGAAAACAACTTCTTTACTGTGAGAGTGGTTGAACACTGGAATGGGTTATCCAGAGAACTTGTGGAGTCTCCAACTTTGGAGATACCCAAAACCTGACTGGATGCAATCCTGGGCAGCCTGCTGTAGTAGACCCTGCTTGAGCAGAGGTAGACAATCTGGAGCGGTCACATCCAACCCCAACCATTCTGTCATTCTGCAACTAATAGAACAATATCATGTTGTGTTTCTCATGTGTTGATATTTTAAAAGATGTTGCAGTCTGTTACTTGAGGTTGTTTCCCATATGTTGGTTGATGGGTAAGAGAAATCCATTGTGTGTATTTTAAATGCTAGTTTTCCACAGGTCAAAATTTCAGACATTATTCTTTAATGTGACCACTCCAATCTGTTGTATTGTTTTGTAATCACTTGCTGTATTTTACTTATATCTGGGCCTCTGCGCTTCTAAGCATTCTAACATTTTTTTTAACATTCACGTGTTTGTGTGCATCTGGCTCCTTCTCATGGGGTTGTCACCACAGGATCACATTTTGTGTATTATAATTCACTAGATTACAGAATGGTAGAGCTTACACTTCATTTGGTTTTGGTTCATTTTCTCAGAACTTTGGCATCTGCAATTTGGTGGAAATATTTTTGTGAAGTTGTAAGAATACATTTATTACTTTGCCAATAGGCAAAGAGTCATGCTGCTGTCAATGATGGGACTGTGCTATATACATTTCTCTGAAGCTTTAAAGCGTATGGCTGGTTAGAATGTCAGCCAGTATCTGCAGAAGGGGACATCACTTTAATGTTATATTTATTGGATTTTAAGCTTTATTTCTATGAAAGGAGAATAAAATTCAGAATTTCAAGGAAAAACAAAAAAAAGACAATTTTGTCATTTAAATCATTATTAAGGATCCTCTGGGCTCTCCAGGTCTGTTCCTGGAGCTGTAGCCGTATGCAAACACGTCTCCCCCACAGGAACTGTCTTCCTGTGAGGTAAGCAAAGCAACTTAGCTGCCGCCTGTGGAGCATGGTGATTCCTGCTGCTCTTACTGCCGTGAACAGGGAGCACCAAGAAGCTGATATGGCAGTGGTTTGGGTTTTTTGTCTTGGTTTTTTTTTTTTTTTCTTTCAGGCTTTTGTATGTATACTGTACTGCTTCTTATTAGTAGACTCATCACTGTGTCGTCGTGGTTTAACCCCAGCCAGCAACCAAGCACCACGCAGTCGCTCGCTCACTCCCCCCCACCCAGTGGGATGGGGGAGAGGATCGGGGGAAAAAAGTAAAAAACTTGGGTTGACATAAAGACAGTTTAATAGGACAGAAAGGAAGAAACTAATAATGATAATGCTAACAATAATAAAATGACAATAATAATAATAAAAGGATTGGAATATACAAAACAAGTGATGCATAATGCAGTTGCTCACCACCTGCTGACTGATGCCCAGTTTGTTCCCAAGCAGTGATCCACCATCCCTGGCCAGCTCCTCCTAGTTTATATGCTGGGCATGATGTCACATGGTATGGAATACCCCTTTGGCCAGTTTGGGTCAGCTGCCCTGGCTGTGTTCCCTCCCAACTTCTTGTGCCCCTCCAGCCTTCTTGCTGGCTGAGCATGAGAAGCTGAAAAATCCTTGGCTTAGTATAAACACTACTTAGCAACAGCTGAAAACATCAGTGTGTTATCAATATTATTCTCATACTGAATCCAAGACATAACACTATACCAGCTACCAGAAGGAAAATTAACTCTATCCCAGCCGAAACTGGGACGTGTGTAAATGCTGACGATCAACAGTTGGGGTGGGATTACAGCTTTGCCTCAGAACCTGGCTGGTATGCAACTGCAATACCAAAGAAGTGGAAAGTCGCACACATATCCTGATTCCTTGCTTGTCTCAAAGATGATGCATGTGCCACAGAACAGATCTTTTCCTCTGTAGTATAACTTGAGTTAGGTTGGCATGCACTGGAGAAGAAAGCTGAGACAAGGTAGAACCTAACTTTTTTTCCTTGCTCCTTCTCAGTGAAGGTTCCTCTCCACTTTGTGACTTGTGATTCAGAGGCTTATGCAAATGAATGCAGCTGTAAAATCATAATTACAGTTAGACTTGTAACCGTTATCCACATGTGATGGAAAGAAGAGAAGGAGCTAGATGCATAAAAAAGTTATGTTAACCAAGTACCAGAAACAATTTGGATGTCATTTCCATGTGGTGGCTGAACTTCTGTGGCATACTGCTGTAGCAGACTAGAATCTGAGGCAATTTCAAAGATTTATATAATATTACTTTTATATCTGAAATGTTATTTTTTCAGGGTGCTATTGAAGTGTTCACCAAGAAAGAATTTCACTCAGGAAAAAAATGGGATTTTAACAGTTAGAAAGGGGTTTAGATACATGATTAATTGTGGGAAATAACAGTAGTGGTATAAATGCACAATTTGGATATTACACTAAAATGGTAGCATTGAATAGTTGCCTCTGTCAACACTGAAATATTAGGTAATTCAGGGTGGGAATGAAGGATAATTAAACTTTTTCCCCAAAACCTTTGCTGCTGGCTTTCAAACACTAAGTTTGCTATGTTTGTTTGTCCTTGGTTTGTCTGTTAGAAATCATCTTTGCAACTGTAAATATTGGCAATCTAATAACAATAATAACACCAGTAATGTGAGTAGATTCTGAAATACAATTCTGCACCTGCTATTGGATTCCATGGCAAGATCTATAGTTTGGAATTGCATAATACTTAAATTTCACAGCTGTACAGTGGAAAAAAATTAAATTATGTGTCCTGTTACACCAGGACATTTTTTAATGAAGTTATTTTGACAAGATGGGTTTAGGTGCATTTAGACAAGAAGTAAAAATTTTACTACTTATTTGTAGTCAGATCTGTACCTCAGTCACAGTAGAAAATATTTTGATACGAACAACTGCTATGAGGAGAAGCAGTGGGCATTTCCAGTTTAATGAGACATGTAGACACCAGTATGTTTTTTGGAAAGAAGATTAGCTTCCTAAGGAGGAGAAAAGATACACAACAGCAGTTTCTCAGATGAACCCTCACTCCTTATGAAGCTGCTGATAAAAGCAAGACTTACAATAATATTTTACTAAGCCATGTTGGTATAACAAGGCTGTGTGGCCTTTTCAGGTTTTAGTTAGTAACAGAAAAACAGTTTAAATAATTAAAATTACAGTAGGAACTTTTTTTTTACAGTAATGTTATCTACTTTTTGCATTGGGAGTTGTCCTGCCTTTTTCTCTCTCAGTGTATTTAGCATTCTATATACACTCCTTTGTATGGGAAACTGCAATATAGTAAGCAAAGCCTCTTTTAAAAATCACCTGTTTAGTTGGCCTTCTAAGTTACAGCAGTTTTAGGAAGCAGTTTAGGAAGGCAGTCCTATGTGCAAAGTTTGTTTAGTAAGTGAATGTTGACTCAGAGAAGCATGAAGTAATAAGGGAGATGGGAAGTTGTAAGAAAGACTTTTCAGTACTAGTAGCACAGCTCAGGTTGGACACACATATGGTAAGAATTGTGCTGTTGCCACTGAGAGTCTGGTTTGTGGTCCTGTATTGGTGATAGATTTGCTTTTAAATACAGTAAAATATAAACAAATGTGCTCATAAAATGGATTCAGCTAGCCAGGTTGATCAGAGGTATCAATAGCATTGTGTTAAGTTTTACTAACCTTGCAAGGTCAATTTACATGGTTTTAACCTGACAGTTTGAGTATCTGCATCTCTTTTGGCAAAAAAAAAAAGAGTTTACTTATAAAACGATGCATCAGGTATGTTCCCATCAGCATGACAGTAGTTCTTACATTTTTGTTGCAGGTTCCATCTGGGTTGTTCATACCTAGTATGGCAATTGGAGCAATAGCAGGAAGGATTGTAGGAATTGCAGTGGAGCAGCTGGCTTACTACCATCATGACTGGTTCATTTTCAAGGAGTGGTGTGAAGTTGGAGCTGACTGTATTACACCTGGTCTTTATGCCATGGTTGGTGCTGCTGCATGCTTAGGTAAATAAAATATAACGAAGTAAACAATTATCTGATTTCTTGTATGTTGCCAAAATAATGATTAAAAAATGAAAGGAAATATAAATGTATGCGTTTTGGAACACCTTTTTATGTGGACTTCTCTCTCTGCAGAATAATACATTCACATCTCTATAAGAGACCATCAGATCCTTGTGATCTGAGGACTAACGTGAAATTCAAACTGATGAGAAATAGAAGAATTTAAATAGTAGTGTTTGCTTTCTCTTTTTGGTATCAAGAGGTGTCATTACTGCATCAGTCAGAAAAATCAGAGAGTGAAGTACTGTTGAAATTACTACAAGGAAGTGACGTGATCAGCTGCCACATCTACATGAATTGCAAAAAATGTTCTTGAAATCCATAGTCCAAACAAAACTTTCAGAAGTGTTTAATGATTTGGGGAGTCCAGCTTGAGGTATTTTGAACAAGTCTGATTTACAAACTGTTGAAAATCAGCTCCATGGAAAGAGACTTAAGTTGGGCACCTACACTAGGAGAGGTTTTTTGAAGGCCTTGTCTCATCCTAGCTTATAACTTTGTTGCCTTAGAAATTAAACTTAAAAGCTATTAGTACAGATTCTGCAAAAAGTAGACATTTTCCTTAAGGAAGAGTGCATTTGAGTGATCAAATAAACTAGTGGTACAAATTTAGTTTTTGGAGAGGTCGTTTTGTTTTTTAATAGTTCAACTTGAATCACTTCTGAATGTATTGAAAGAAAGACCATATTCTTCTATTCAATGAAGATAATGGCATCAGAAACCTGGGCAGAAAAAACATCTTGAATACTAACAAAAGAGAAATACAATCCCTGTCTTTTCCCATTGTCCAAGAGAAAGATTTCTTTTCATCAGCTCAGAATTCTCTTTAGCTTTTATGATTTGGCAACAGCATTAAATTCCTAATCCTTTGGACAACATAGCTGTTGAACTGCTACCTGTGACTTCCCTGCATTAGTTCTGTTCTTTTTCCAAATTCTTATCTTACTGGATTTCCTTGCATTTCACAGTATTTTTAATCTAGATGTGGTGTGGAGAAATACATAGTTTTATTCTTAGTTTACATGAAATAACAGCACATATTTTTCAAATCCTTTTATTTTCTAACTTTCTAGGAATTTTCCCTAAAGCTCTTTTTTTTTTTTTTTTTTAACTTCTAAAAGTTTTGTGTTAATTTTTCCTGTCTGCTCCTGTTTGTATTAGACAGAATGATGTTTGTCAGATGACCTTTAATGGCAAAGTTATGTTTGTAGTTCTCAACAGGAAGGCAGGGAATTCTAAATTCATTATTATCTGATACTAGAATGTTACTGGCTACCATTTTTCTTGCAGGTGGTGTGACAAGGATGACTGTGTCCCTGGTAGTTATTGTCTTTGAGCTAACAGGAGGGCTGGAATATATTGTGCCCCTAATGGCTGCAGTCATGACCAGTAAGTGGGTAGGAGATGCCTTTGGTAGGGAAGGCATCTATGAGGCACACATCCGACTGAATGGATATCCTTTCTTGGATGCAAAGGAAGAATTTACTCACACCACACTGGCTGCTGACGTTATGAGACCTCGAAGAAGCGATCCACCTTTAGCAGTTCTGACACAGGATAATATGACAGTTGAAGACATAGAAAACTTGATCAACGAAACCAGCTATAATGGTTTTCCTGTTATTATGTCAAAAGAATCACAGAGACTAGTGGGTTTTGCTCTAAGAAGAGATTTAACTATTGCAATAGGTAATGATCTTCCAGTATTGCATGATAATATATGCCAATTTAAATTCTTTTACAGCTTAAATAATGTGTGTTTCTAGACTTATTTCAGGTTCAGATACCTCACACAGACTGTCTGTTCCTTTATTGAAGTACATGATTATCTTCAGTAGCAGGCTCTGAAATAGAGAAAATTATAATCTTTTTGTCAAAAAAACAAAAGTTGTCATACTGAAGTAGGCCAAAACATCATCTACTCTGGTATTTTTGTTTGTTTTGAAGCTTTTCCTAGTATCTCTTTTCCTCAAGTGATGCTACACTAACATACTTCTTCAAAATTGAGTAATTCTCATTTTAAAACAGCAGGATTTTGTGAGAATTACTGTCCAAGTAATTTTTTAATTTAAATGTATATCGTACTTGTCTCTGACAGTATGTTATTTAGTGTTGTTACAACAACTAAGATTGTATTATGGAGAGAGAAGCAAAATGTTAATTATTTTAGGTTTCTGTTTTTCAATTTGTGTAATGGGAAATTTGGCCCTGGGCACATGAGCTCACAAGCCGTGTTTGGGCCCTCTTTCTCTGGGTGACTATTAGAACTTGTGTGATACTTGTGACAATGCTTTGTGCACTGGCAGGAAAAATTCTCTGGATTTTGAGGATACTATCCTAACAAAAGGAAAAAAATCATTGTTATGTAAGAAAATGTTACAAAACTGTAACATTTGGTGCATGAAATCAGTGATGGAAGTTGCATCTTAAACTACTTTTTTTTTTTTTGTAATTCCTAAGATGGTACATTGACAAGTATGTCTTTGTTAAAGACACTGAAGAAAGAGACGCAAAAGTCTCCTGAAACTTCTTAAAAAAAAGTTTTGTGAACACAACACTGTTTACTTCAGTAAAACTTTTGCCTGTGGTCTTAGTACTGTGTATACTATGGTAATACCCTATGTAGGACATATAGGAATATCCAAAACTTGGAAATTATTATAGACATATGGGTTTAAGTTTACATTTACTTAAGAGTAAATGGGGGAATAGCAGAGCATTCTTCTAATAAGACACTTTCACAGTAAAGACTCATTTCAGCTGCTGAGATTGCACAGTGCAAGTTGCTTAGTCTTAGATTTTGGCTGGTTTATGAGAGTCATTGTGTGAAATAGTTCAGGGTATGGGGGGGATGCTGTTGTCAGCAAGGTGATGAAGACATGAAAAGGAGGAGGATCCAGTTCAAAAAAGCTAAATAAATTAATTATAAACAAGAAGACAACTTTTTCAGAGTGATCAGAAATGAGTTCTTTGGTTTCAAACCAACAATAATTACAGCCATTGGTATCATGACAGGGGGCCTGTCAACTGAGATTGGCTTTCCCCTTGACAGTTTCTTCAGCAGCCGTCTATGCGCCTCCTGCATGTTATTTTTTAAGTCTTTCCACCTCTTTATAGTAAACAAAAGTTATTTACTGGAGTGAGAAAAGTAGTAGCCGAAGAATGGCTAAAGCTGTATGGTAGATGGTTTTTGTGATTTCTGCACAAACACTTCTTAGGCATAAAGCAGTGGCTATGGAAACACATCAAAATAGCATATATCAGAATATCAGCATCTAGAGAATAACATCAGAGTCTGGTAGTGTTGATTGATCTGTCTGTTTGCACTAAATTATCTTACTCCAAGAATGTAAATTCTTCCTCCTCTGCTGTTTCCCCCCTCCCCTCTTTTTCTTAAAGAAAGTGCTAGAAAGAAGCAGGAAGGGATTGTTGGCAGTTCCAGGGTCTGTTTTGCCCAGCATACCCCATCGCTTCCAGCAGAAAGCCCTCGGCCTTTGAAGCTTAGAAGCATACTTGATATGAGCCCTTTCACCGTGACAGACCACACACCAATGGAAATAGTGGTGGATATTTTCCGGAAGCTGGGTCTGAGGCAGTGCCTTGTAACACACAACGGGTGAGTCGAGTGGCAGCAATGCTGTTCATTTTGTTAGATACAGTGATTTTCATTTCCAGGATTAGGGTATTTGAACCAGGATATATTCCAGGATCATGGTATTTGAACCTGTAAGTTTGGTACTGCAACTGAGGACCCTAACTGTTCATTAAGAAGGTGCTGTGCTGTGGCACCTCTCTTAAATTCTTACTCCTCCCTTGTATTCCAAGTAAGCAGGCAGGTGATGACAGTCATTTTAAGATGTTCTGTTAAAAGTTAGCTCTCATTCAGCAAGTTTTCTGTGCGTGACTTGCATGTGGAGGAGACGCAACTTGTGTCACAGAAACTTAGTCTTGTGTGGTACACAGTCCAAGGCCTGTATTTCCTCGTTCATATATATGTTCTAGCAACATGCAATGTATCAGCTATTGAACATCTAGAAATACCTGGGTTCATAAAAGTAAGGGAGACAGTGATCCAGTCAGTATCTCCTTTTCTGGTGTTCAGTGATGGCGATTACCACCAAGCTCTTGTTTTCGGAATACTAACAACTAAATAACTGCTACTAGTTCTGGAACTTCAATCTGCAACTTTTGTTTCTACACTTCAAAATATTTCAAGAAAGTAATTTTAAGATTTAGAATGTTTGTAAATGAGACTATAGGGAGTTGTCATGTGATTACCCACTAAATAAATCAAACCTAGGCATGGAAACATAAATGTTCATTATAATTGCCTCTTATCTAAACTACTTTTTTTTACATGATCTTTTTCTGTGTAGCTGTTCCTTTAACATTCTGCTTTCCTGTACCTCTTGCATTAAACACTTGACACACAACATCGCAGCTCCTACCATAGTATCTTGCTTTCTCTTTGGCATGTCTTTTAAGGCATCTGGGGAATGAAACATTGTCTGCTAATGCACCTTATTTAGGATCAAGGTACATGGGACAAAACCCAAGAAACCTGGAATATAGGTGGGGCTTTCTTTGTTTCGCTGTGGGCAAAAGGACTGCTGCTATAAGTGGCAAATATTTCTATATCGCATTGGTTTCCAAGTTGTATTTTTTCAGATGTATTTTAAAACAAATTTATTTAAAATGCTCTCCTGCCTTTTTTTTCTGCAATGCATCCCTGTATTGAACGGCGAGTAGATGTTTTCAGAAGCATAAATGATTTTAAGAACCTTTCTCTGATAGGGAAAGGACATCATGATCTGACACTTAGAAGTCAGTGCAGGCATGCTTTTATTCTTGTTTTGCGGAGGGAGATTCGAGTTGATAAAAATTCAATGAAGAATATTTCCTGTGATGATTTTTTTTTCTTAGTTTCTGTTGTGGTTGAGTCCTCAAACTTTGACATTGATGTTGAAATTGACTCTTAATGAAAGCTTAACTGTGCAAAGCTGTGTCAAACTGTACTATAAATTAACTATTTTATGGTAACGTAGCAGCAAGTATGGATGGCTTTAATAATTAGCTGTTTTCAGATATTCATATTTGTTGTCACATTTCAATTTACAAACTTGTGATATTCCATGAGCACACTGTCCATTACAAGAAGATCATATAGTAAATACTAGTACTAGTGGTATTTAGCCATGGCATATAGCCGTGTTGGACATCAAGGACTGATCTATATTTTGGCCAATTTTCTGTAAATTGAATGTACCCACATAAAGACACACATCAACTTACTGGTTCCGAACCAGATTGGAATAGGAACTGTGCAGAAATTGGTGCTTGTGACAAACATAGAGTTATATAAAGACTGAGCCTCACCCTTCCTAATTTGTACCAGAATATACATTCCAGGGAGTTGCTCTTTATTTATACTGTTATGAATGAGAAATTTGTCTGAATTTGTCTCTTTCTAGGGAGACCAGATAACCCCGCTCTGTAGTGCAGCTTCAAACCTCAATTGTTATGTTACAGTTATTACTTTGTTCATCTATTGTGCCTTGTTAAAATGCGAATAATTATCTGTATGTGTGAGAAGAAATAACTGTTAAACAAAGGAAATAAAGTAGATTTTAGTTTCAGTGCCTCTAAAACCTGAAGAGGTGTGAATTTGGGGAGAAGATATGAAGTATGCTTCCCTGACGTGTATTTGATATGAGAAATGTACTGCTCTGGGGTGGTTGAAGACCCAGCTGTGTTCAGCATTTTGGGAGCAAAAGAAAAAAGGCAATGTCTGGGAAAGGGTACTGACTTTCAAATCATTTTTCATTTAATTATCTCATTAGCTTTCCTGCAACCATTCTTTTTTTTTCTTTTTTTTTTCTTTTTTTTTTAGTTTTGCTCTAATCCTTTTTCATTATGATTAGAACTTTTTTTATTTGATTTCACACACAGTTATTAGCATAACATGATCTGTTTCAGGATTGTCTTGGGGATCATCACAAAGAAGAACATATTAGAGCATCTCGAGCAACTAAAGCAGCACGTCGAACCCTTGGTGATTAGATATATCAGATCTCATAATTAGACACATTAGAAGTCAGGAAGCATGAAACTTGTGAACTGTTCAGGGCTTTTATGACATCGGCTGAACAATAAAATCATCTTATGCTAAAAATTTGAATTAAAACATAAAAAAAAATGTGCAAAATCCTTTTGTAGAAATGAAGCTGTTAATATGGACATACTGTTAGTCACAACATTAAAGGAAGGTAAACAGTAGACTTTCTGATACTTTTGTTCTTGAGATCACATAGATCCATCTAGTTGAACTGCTGATTTCCCCAGGTGGGAAAGCATGCAGCTAGGAATACTTTTTCCCTGCCTAATGCAAATTAAGATTTTTGTATATGCCAATTCCTTTTTCTGATCTTGACAGCTTTAAATAGCTGTTGAATAGCAAAGTAAGTATCAGTGTCTTTTGAGAAGCAAAGCCAAACATGTTTTTAATGTATCACAGCATTAGATCTTCCCTGTAATCCCCCTCTATCAACAAGATTTTTTAAAAGTATTCTTATTTTTAGTAAAGTCCTGTGATTTTATGTAAAGTCCTGTGATTCTGCTGCTGTTACTGACAGCAATTAATGTTCTCCTTTATAAAATGTTCAGTGATATCCTAAGCCACTAAGTGGCATGCTACTATGTTGACTGTTGACTTCAGAATCTAGACGTTGTTTTAACCATGATGTTGTGAACTAACCTTAGATAGATGGTAGACTTTGTCTTAATTTGGACATGGGTTGCTAGTTACATCTCTACTAAACATACCCACCAAGTTTAGCTGCTTATATGCAAAACATGCTAATTATGTTCTCATTTTATGCTAATATTTCACAAGTATTTCATGCGTCCTTTAATAAGACAAAACGAAATGTACTAACCAGAATAACAAGGGCAGCAGCTCATTCATTCTGCTCTTTGCTTCTCCAGTGATATTATCCTTTTGGACAGTCTCACCCTTTCTGATGCTTCACAGAGTTATAATTTTAAAAGCCACGAAGACCCTGTCATAAGAGCACAGTATCTAAATTGGAAAATGAAAATTTTCTTTCATTATTCACAATTTATTTTCTAAAGCTGTGATCTCCAAAAACTAGTTAACTATTGTTTATTTTACAAAAGTTTCGTGGTGAATACAGTGTGCTCCTATGAATACATTCAGCCTGAGCCAGTGCGTCAGACTGGAAGGATCCTAATGATTTAAAAATGGAGGGAAGGGGAGTTTGATTTGCTATTAGCATTTTGGGCCATCAAGCGGTACGTCACTTCTGATGGCTAGGTTGGAACATGCCTCCCTTATGAAATGGGATTAATATCACTTCTTTTTCATACCTCTTTTTTTCTTTGTCCCTCTTTGTTACTTTTTTGTTGGCATACGCTAATCAAAATTTCATTTTTGTAGAAACAAAAAGTTAAATAAAAATTGTCATGGGCTCTACTTGTATTGCTTGTATTTCATTAAAATGGACTACAGCTGTCAGAGACCATCTGATATGGTGTCTCAGCATTGCTGTCTTTTAACAAACCGGTGGTTCCTCAATATTTTGATTAATAAAATGTTTTTGTTTAAATAAGAAAATCAGGCTGTTTACTTTTGCTCTATTCCTGTCAACAAAAAGGACTTGGCTACAGATTTGTTCTGCGTTATTATTTTCCTGCTTGGATTAATATCGATCTTCCATTTATCCTTTTCAGGCGCCTCCTTGGCATTATAACAAAAAAAGATATCCTCCGTCATATGGCCCAGACGGCAAACCAAGACCCCGCCTCAATAATGTTCAACTGAAACCCATAGCTGAGGAGAGAGAGGAAACGGAAGAGGAGGTTCATTTGTTGAATAGCACAACACTTTAGTCTGGGGGATACTTCTAAAATCAGAGACGAGAGCTGGGTTTTTGCGTAACAGTGCTGCTGGAAATCAGGAGTTGGTCTGGGGGAGTATGTGGCGAGGAGGAAGGCTGATGGGAGCGTGGGAAGGGAGAGCTGCTGCCCTGCACTGGATGCGTCCCGAGACGTCAGGTCTGCCATGATAGTGCAGTGGGCGAGCCGTGCGAGGTGGTGCAATTCTCCAGCCCCAGCCTGGTACTTCAGCATTGAAGAGATGTGTTATTAGTCCCTGTTTCTGGAGGGATCATTCTGAATTGAGCCATCTTACGGAGACTGAAAGGTCTTGCCCTTTTTACCATTGAAAACTGTTGTGTTAACTCATGAAACGTATTGATTATTACACGTCACCTTTCTACATTCCAGAGGAGCTTTATTTCTCTCTCTCCTGAGCCGTAACAAAGCCTCTTTAAAATTGGTGTGCCCTTTCGAAGCAGTTGTTTCTCATATTGAGATGTACTGTGAGTTACTGAGGTTCGATCACAAGAAGGGAGGTTTTTCTTGTGCCATTAAATGTGTCAGTTTGTACATCATGAAATGCTCGGGGCAGTACAGATCCACTGCGACAAAAACAGATTGAACAGGTAATACCTTGCAAGAACCATGCGAGACTTCTTTCAACCCATGTGCTGTCGTGATATGAGGAAAAACTAAAACCAGATGAAACTAGCGTATCAAAGAAAGATACTGGTTTTGCTGCAGAAAATATCAATAATGTGACCTGGTCTTATGCAATTTTTGTATTATTGAAAACACTATGATATATACCAATGTTGTGCAGTATAAGGAAAAATACTGCTATTCTACTAGTTAAGAGCTGGAACAATTCTGTATACGTGTATCTGGTAAAAATTGCATGCTACAACACTGGAGATCTTTTTCCCCCCCCTGTAAAATTTGAGAACGGTCATTTTTGTTTCTTCTCCACAAAAGATGTTCCACTGCTGACATGGTAGGAAGAAATGTAACTCATAACTTGCACTAAATGTATATTATTTTTCTTGAAGTTTTACCATTCTTTATTTATATTTGTATGGATTAAAAAAATTATTAAATATGAATCAGTTAATATCTCACATAACTAATTACCTTTTTAATGTGATTTTATAGAATAATTTGTAATCCTCTGCAAGTAATGGAGGATTAGCAAATGTTTACAACTAGATGAAGGGTTTAAACGAAATCTTTTCTTTATGATCCAACATGCATATAAGATCATTTTCAAATGTAACTTTCACTGCCGTTACCTTGAGATTTCCTTTATCCTTTACTAGCAGATAACTGGAACAGTAGTATTAAAATTTTATTTTAAAAAACTGCAGGGTTGTAAAAATAATAGGAAGAAAGCAACTATGATTATTAGATTGCTTTTGACTTTTTTTTTTTTCCAAGTATATAGAGGTGTAAATGGTATGTAGCCACAGAAGGTGAGCAGCAGGGCAGAATCGAATCCAGTACTTGAAACTTTGGCAGGACTTTAAAATTCAGCAGCAACACACACGCTAGCAGGTGAACTGACAGATGCCTAACTTATTTACTTTTTTCTCGCAAGTCACAAGATTAATTTGTTTCATATTCATTTTACCAAACCACCACAAACACATGCAGAGGAAAAAAGGCAATATGCTTTAAGCCTAAAGTAGGGAGGAAAAAATTTAAGAAATGTGGCTGACAAAAATCATGCTTTATAATACAGGGTTAGATAAAATTTCCTTCTTTAACAGTTTTGCCCACAAGACTGCAAAAATATAAATGGTAAAAGTCTAAAATAATAATCCTAGCTGTCTCTAAGGCATTCATCACAGTTACCTCAAACATCTTTATTTGCAAAGTACTCAGTATGATTTTTATCTTAAGTACAGCAACATACTGAAATGAAATTCTGGTACTTTTGGCAAGCTCCAAAATAATGCCTGTGCTTAAGTGCGCTGCTGAATTATTACTGATTTTTCTGAGTATAAAACTGCCATCTCATCATCTCGTCTCTTGCAGCAACTGGAACCAGTAGAAAGCGAAATTTGCCAGCAGGCTCATGGTCATCAGCCCCTGTATTAAAAATGGGTTTGGTACTGAAACAGGGAAGCAGGCCATGGTAAAATGGGAGCGTTGCAGCAACTAGCTGTATTCTTCCACATGAAGTCAGTGCTAGTGGTTCAAAATTTGTTCTGTTACATTGCGTAAGCCTGAAGAAACTTTGTGAAGTTTCTTCTGTAAAGAGCAGGATTTGGCCCATTTACAGAAGGCAGCTCTGGAAGTTGTCCGTGATGCTGATTTCTGTTGTCTCTTTTTTTTCTACAGTGGAAGAATATAAGCGTACGTGTATAAAAATTGCTTTAAATCAGCTGGAAACCTCTGCCATGTCTGATGTTCTCATAAAACACTGCTGTGTGTACTGTGTTAACTTGCACCTAATTCTACAGACTGTATGGTCTGAATTAAAATACGGTTCACACCCCTGCTGTGTTTTATAATTTCAGTATGGATCCTGAGTGCTGCATATAAATTGTGCATCTCTGTTTACTTTTCTTACCTGCTAAGCTTTCCCTGTTGACATTTAAAATGTCTTCTGGTAAACATACGTTAGAGGTTCTGATAATGAAGAATGTGTGCCTGTGCTGTGCAACAAAGATTTTCTAATGTAAAACTTGCAGCGCCTTACTAATTTGAAAAAAGTTACTAATTTGAAAAAAAAAATGTGGTGGATTAGAGGGGGAAAGTGTCAGCATTTTTTCTTTTTTAAAACCATTCGGTTACTGGTTCATGAAGAATGCATTCTTTGTTAATCTGTGATGTTGCCTAGAGCTGTATTTAATATTGATCTTAATGTTTTTATTTATAATAGTGTGGTAGAGCTGCATATCATTACAGTAAAAATTCTGAATACTGTGATGATTTAATCAAATATTAAAAACTTCTGTATGACCATTTATTGTTTTGTCATGTTTTCTCATTGTTTCACAAAAAATATTTGTGTTGATTTTTGTATTTATTTTCCCTGAGAGAAGATTAACAGCTAGGAGTTTTACATACAAAACTAGCAAGCAGATAACAAAGAAAAGAATGATTTTAGGAGGAGATGCATTCTTTGTATTGCCTAGTATTTGGCTACAAATCAGTAGCCAAATCAACCCAATCAAACAGATCAGTATTAGGTATTTTTTTTCCAAAATATACATTTTAAAAAATTGTTTTAATTGTAGAATAGTTGGCTTCCCGGTTTATAAAAGTGTGTGATGCTTTTACTGTCTAAAAGCCAGGATTATGTAGTTTCTACATGGTACATTTTTAGTACTTCTGGTTTAAAAAAAAAAAAAAGGTTAGACAGCTGTTGATGATCTATATTCATAGAATGGTTTGGGTTGGAAGGGACCTGTAAAGGTCATCTAGTTCTAACACCCCTGTCATGGGCAGGGACACCTTCCACTAGACCAGGTTGCTCAAAGTCCCATCCAGCCTGGCCTCGAACACTTCTAGGGATGGTGCATGCACAACTCTCTGGGCAACCTGTGCCAGTGCCTCACCACCCTCATTGTAAAAAACTTCTTCCTTATATCTAGTCCAAATCCACACTTTTTTAGTTTAAAACCATTACCCCTTGTCCTGTTGCAGCAGGCCCTGCTAAAAAAGTCTGTCCCCAATTTAATCATGTACAGTACTTTGGTATTCAGTTGGTGTAACATTTTTCCTTCTCTATGAGAGGTTAATAGGCAAGACTGGAAAATCCACACTAAGGTCCCCATTTTTGCAGATTAAAGTTCATATTGAAATAACAATGCAAAACGTGCATACTTTTTTGTTACTTGTATGATCTACAGGGCATTACTATATGAAGGGCTCTTCTGCTTGGAACCTAAAAAGTAAGGGGGAATGAGATGGAGTTTTCAAGAAACTACCTCTGTTTTATACACAAAAAAAAAAGTTCTGGGCCCATGAAAAAGTCTTATCTATGCTTGTGCTTATGTTTGAATAAATGGAACATTCATATGCTGATTGACAGAGGTGGGGGTTATCAAATTTACAAAAGTAGATGTGGCATGTGATTCTGAGGCCTGAAAACACCTTTTTGATTTAAAAACTTGAGATGATACACTTTTGAAGCACGCTGACTTACACCATGAATTATTTATTAGTTTGCACTGGAAGGGACCTTTGGAAGTGTAATAATTTGCTAAAAACTAGGGACAACTTTCAGATTTGAGCATGTTGCTTGTGGGCTGTGACCTTCCTTAGCAGTACTATCATCATGAGCAATGACATAAACTGCTACAAGTCAAGTCAAGTCACTGTACGATGGCAGCAGGCCTGTTGAGGAAGAGCAAACATTATTTCCCATTGGTTTCTAGGCTGTTTGTTATTTCAAGCAGTTACCTGAGAATAAACTCTTGAAGTGTACTAACAATAAAGGAGGTTAGTGGGCCACTGAACTTGAAAACAATTTGCATTGTGTACAAAATCAATTCTGTTTTCAGTCCAGATGAGTGAAAACAGGGTGACTTCATCTGACTAATAAGGTAGCAGCTGCAGTGGAATTTCTAATTAATCTTGTAATGTCAGTTAGCTGTATTTTAATCCTATTTGTTTCCTGTTGATTCGGCCAGATCAGGAAGACTGAAGCCAGATGCAGCGCTTTGTAGTAATGCAAAAGAGAAAGCTGCTGTAACCACACGTTTTACCGATGTGGTGGGAGAGAACCGAGGAAACGCACACCGCCAGTAAGGATCACCAAGAACAAGGAAAGGGAGCGCGCCAGGTGTCAGTCCGTCAGGCACTGGTAGCGACGTCCGTGTCCGAATCGCTTCCCCAGCGCCCACCGATTCTCTTTACGGGACGGCAGACCATAGCCTCCCTCGCTGCCTCCTTCCTTACGGTCAGGGGCACGGTGACCCTCGCGGGCCCGGGTTTGGCCTCAGGCCCAGAAACGGAGCCGAGTCCCGACCGGACAAGGCGGCGCCGCAGCTCTTCTGCGCGGAAGCCGTAGGCGCGTGCAGGCACTCCCGCCACCGGCCGCGCTTCGGTGATCCTCGGAAGGCGAAGGGGGCGGGGCCGAGCGGGGGGCGGGGCCTCCCGGCAGGCAGGCCCAGCCCCTCTCCCAGCCTCACGCGCGCCGGCTTCCGCCCGTCGGTTGCCGCAGTAGCGGCACGTGACACCCCCCCCCACCCCCTCCCCCCCGCCCAGCTTTCGCGCCCGCCGCCGAGGGTCGTGCGGGAGCAGTCAGTAGCGGGAGGCACCGACCGCCGTCCTGAGAAAAGCTTTACTGACCGCGGGGGAATCGCCGCGGAGTACACAAAAAAAAAAAAAAAAAAAAAAAAAAAAGCACAAACACACACAAAAAGGAAAGGAAAGGAAAACGGAAAGGGAAAAGGGCGCCCGCCCTGCTGGGGGCCGGCTCAGGGGGCGAGCTGGTCCACCTTCTCCTCCCGCCGGCTGGCCAAGTGCGACTCGATGATCTCGGCGAAGAGGTTCCTCTTCAGCAGGGTGTAAGCCAGAGGCAGCAGCTGACCCACCGTCTTGTGGAAGTACTGCGGGCAAGAGGGAAAACGAGAGGCACCCTGGGGGGTCAGTGGCTTTGTTCAGAGAGGGAGGGCAGCCGCCCCGCTGGGCTCTGCCCCCTTCCTTCCTTCCTTCCTTCAGGCTGACTGACCCCTTCAACCCCTCCCGCACTCCTGCTACACCTGCAATTGCCACAGCAGCGTCAGGCTGGGTTACCCAAACTGCCGCAGAGAGATGGAAATGCTACTTTCAGCAGCGCAAGAGATGATAACTACTGTTAAGGGATGCAGACATCCAGCCTGCGGTTGAAGGCCCACATCCCATCACACTCCACCGCTCAAGGGGGTTATGATGGTACTTACAGTAACCATGTAAGTGCTTCAAATGCATAAAAGCCAGAGCATAGCTGTTAGCATTTGTGATGGTTATTGTACATGTAAGCCCACTGCACCTCCCCTTATGAAGGGGAAGAGGGTGAAGTCCTTTTCCATGCCTTGAGCTACAGATAAAGTGCCAGTGTTTCTTCTGGCTCTGTAAGCAAGGGGACAGGCAGGCTCCTGTCAGAACTGGAAAGCAGCTCCAAGTACCTTCGGACAGGCAAAAGCACTCGGACCAAGCCCTGGTGTTACTTATGTACAAAGCCACCCTTCTCCCTTTCTTTTACTAAACTAGAAAATGAAGTAAGGTCTCTATTTTTAGAAACAGCTGCAAAGTTACAGCTGTTCCAAATTGCTACATAGCATAGATATCAGGACACATCACAGCATTGTAGAGACATAATTTGTCATCGCAGGAGTTTTTCAGCGGTTCATCTCCTGTGCTGAGAAGCACGAAGCGTGAAAGATGGGGGTTTGCCTCCACCTACTCAGCCAATTGCACGTAACCATTTCCTTCACTGCCCTCCCAGATGCAGGAAGGAATTGAGCAGTTGAAGCAGCACAGTCACTGAAGGAAGGGTCTCATAAGCAGGGTGTCAGAGGAAAATACAACACATTCTCAGATGCTGCAGGGAGCTTACTTAAAAGGGCAGGGCAGGGAATCCAAGAAACACAGTAATTTAACAGTGTATGGAAAGAGCTGTGAGTTCTCCTTTGTTTCAGTAGCTACATATTTTAACTAGCATTTACACAACTTTTCTGGGCCTACATTTAGTATTGCAAGATTTTCATCCTTCTATGTGATGCTTTGGAGTGCCCCTTAGCCAATAGTGTTTTACTAAGAGAAGCTACTTTGCATTCTGTGACCATCCATTCATATTACATTGATGTTGAGGCTTCTTTATATGTTATTTCCTAGCCACAGATTTATTACAGAGGTAACCCTTTTCATCAACGGGGCAGTGGCTAATACAGAACAAAAAGTGTTAAGTACAATCTTTACATGTGATTAAGTGCTAGTAAGTCAGTCAGCTTACTTATGATACCCCCTGTTAACACAGAACCAGAGACACCTGGTGGGAGGTCTTTTATGCAGCCATACAGGCAGTGTAGCTAGGCAATGGACCTAGGTTCCAATTTTTTCAGCTGGGGTTACTAACATCAATCTGTTCCTTGATCCCGTTGAATATGAGTGCTTGCACCCATAAAAGTAGTTGGGGTTAGCTATTCAGTGGATCTGGAGCAGACATTCTGCGTTTTTAGGAGTCTAATGACAACTCCTTGTCTTGCGCACATCAAATCACAACAGTTAAATGCTGCTTAAGTGCTTCTGGATTGCGGGACTGCACTTTCATACAATCAATTTTAAATTCAACAAGGAACGGTGTCGTAAGTGTGACTTTTTAACAGTCTTCACGAATTAAGAATATTCTTGTAGACTTTCATGATTCCTAGGGATAATTATGCAACAGAGTTGGGAATAAAGATCTACGACACAGAACAACTCCTGGCCCATGCATAAAACAACGCATAATTTTGTGAAGTATGATTGTTGTAGTACTCACATGTGATCCATAGCAAAACAGGTCCATGCCCAGTTCATACCCCATTCCATAGTCACATTCATCGTTAGCAAACTGAACAAAGGTCAGCATTTCTTGAATGGGTGCAAAGGCCTTCAGTCTCTCATTATCAGTAGGAGCATCAACAATGGCCTTGCAAATTTTTTTAAGATTAGCTGCAAAAAAACAAAAGCAGAAATATTTAGATGTTTAAATTTAATATTGCGTAGAAGTAGTTTGTGGCAAAAACGTATGTGTGTCACACTTACATGAAGACTAGGTGGGCACACCCTGAGCTGCTAGTGAAAAAGCTTCCCCATTCCCTTTGCTGCTCATTCTTGCCCACCACGCTCATCTATCCGTTGCCCATATAGAGACACAAGCATTTGTGTGGTGAGCTTGCATCAAGGAACTGATTCTGGTTAGAACAACACTGGGAGAAGAGGGGGGATAAGAAATAAACCCACAAATCCCTGATTGTAAATCAGTTTTTTTTCTGATCTACCTCCTGCACAGCTGTGCCAATACAAGAGACAAGGTCATCAGAACTACTACTTCAGGAATTATTATTTCAGATTTAGCATGTTTCATTGATTCTCATCTGGTTCATTTACAGAAAACACTTTGAGCTCAGGTGTGATGGTTAAGAATTCTGCCTTTTACTCCCACCACTCATGTTCTCCAAGTAGGAAATATGAATGCAGCTTGGTTTTTGCAGAGTAGCTGTGTGACTGAAGGTTGTTTATACTTAAATAAAGCAGAAGAATATAGTAAACAAGATATTTACCATTTGTTTCGGGAAGTTCTCTGTATCCAACATCGTTTTTGTCTACAGGAACAACTAGGCCTGCTCCATGAAATGCTTTGGTCACCACCTAAATAAAGAGACAGGATAATGAATATAGTGCTGTAAGTCAATACTGTGACATAAAACCACTCACCTCACTAAACAACATTAACACTTGACTGCTGGTGGTCAAACTTAAGGTAGTGTCCAGGCTCCAGCACATCAACTTAGTTTCAAATTATGTAGCAGTTACTTTTAAGTATTGAACTTTAAAATAACTGGAAACTCCATTTCAGTCAAGTTCTGAAATCTAGGAATCCTTGTAGTCACTTGTGTAGCACTGTATTACATTTGTTTAGTCACCTCCTACCATAATTACTTCCGATAGGTATGTAAAAAACCTCTATTACTAATCCATATCATCCTTAGTAGTCCCGTTTCCAATAGATCCAACCCAACTGTTTACATGAATCTTCACTTTGAAGCACTTTTCTCCACATTCCCCCTTTGTTTTAGTTTTTAGACTATTTATTTCCCTTGTTGGCTTTTTTCTTTATTGAATGCCAAGCTATGGTTTACAAAAGTAAAGTGTTTTGATTTAATCCCATTATTTGGAACACACTTGTATTAATCTTCCCTCTCCTGAAGTTTTAGAGAGAGAGCTGATTAGCTCTGGAAATTCCTAAATGAAGCATCCTTACTGACTAGAAGGCAGAAAAATTAAGAAAAAAAAACAACAAAATGAAACAGGCAAGTAAATGAAAAAAGTTTAACAGAACTTAGTTCTCTCCAGTGGATCAGGAAAGTCATACTTTCTTATCTCTCTGTTTCATCTTCATGGTTTTTTGTTCCAGAGAATAACCCAGTTCTTTTGCTGTTCTTGTTAGTTTTTCATCTATGTCTTTCAAAATAGCATTTTTCTTTTTATCAGTCACTTCCTCAAGTTTTTTTGACAAAAATAATCTGCAAACAGAAGAAAAATGTCTTAAAAAAGCTTAACAGAAAACAAACAAATGAATAGCCTTCTAATCACTAAACCTCCAAATCTCATAATGAAGATTAGCAGTCACGGGTTTATTTATACACATAGAAATGGGAATGCAAGCCTCTTAACAACAAGATAGAAAAAAAGCTGGGCACAGACAGTACTTTGGCATTTCCTATCTGTATTTGCATTACAATATAGTTTATGCCATCTGCATGTGCTGAAAATTCTCCTGGACTCAGTAGCTGTCCATCTCTCTATCTTAGGAATTCAGTTTGCTGCTTCAGTGCCATATACACTATTTGTCATCCAAGTCATGCACATAAATACATATTTATGAGTTTCATCATGGTGCTTGCAAAACAAATGTCCTCGTTTAACTCTGCACTACACAAGCATTCTTTTGCAGGAGTTATTCTTCAGTATGCCTTCACTTACTACACACGTCTGTCCTTACAGAGCTTTCCATTTTCAACTGACAGGTGATGAAATCTGTTGTTTATATTCATTATGCAGGACCATGTAAAGCTTCATGAATCACACTGAATTACATATCCATATAAATGTTATCCTGCCCCCGGTCAGAAATGGTACTCCTTGTAGTTATTCATTATATACAAAAATAATGTATTTTTACGTAGGCAAGAACAAGAGCTAGATGCTACTTATTTAGTATGATACTCAGATTTCATTCACCACTGTTTGAGATGCTCTTTCTTTACTTATGAAGTATTTTAACACAACCAGTAGGCATTTTTTTTCCCCACAGAGCCTATCCCTGCCAATGTATTTAAAGAATGAGATAATTAACACTTATCTATTTTACTTGTAAAAGGAAGACACTTTCAGGAAGTCTATTAAGGCTTATGAGAGTACCTTAAAACTTGCTAGCAAGAGCAGAAAGTAAGTGAGGGTTTCTTGAGAAACAAGATACACAGTAAGTTAGCTGCATTATTCCACATCACATCTCCCAATTAATAGTTTCCCTTCTACTCTACTTTTTATAAATAAAAGTAAATATGAACCTTACTTGACTGCAGCAAAGATGTTATCACCAACTTGTGCAATCACACAGCCCTTCTTAGCTTCATTAGCACCAACCCACACTGGAAGCTCATCTGGCACATCCCTATTTATAGAAAAAGTACACACAAATAGTCAAGCTGTATCCATTTCTCCTATTTCAAAGCAAACTGCCCTACTGCAAAGTAGTTTTCTTCCTCACCATGCTGCCATCTCCTTCAGAAACCTAACAAGAAACGCCCTTAGATGCAAAGCTCCAAAATTTTACAGCATGGCTTTGAAAGGAGCTTCTATCAATACATGTAGAGAGAATACACGTTCCCTTTATTTCATAAGGCTTGACTTTTTCTTCTAAGTATCATGGCAAAAGTTAAAACTTAGTAAGCAAAGGTGCTCTGGAGGGTTGGGGGAGGTGGTTTAATAAATATTTAAATCTAGTCTTCAAGTCCAGTATCTGTGATCTTTTTTAATAAAAGAGATCAACCCATGTGTTAATATCTTATTACAGAAGAGAAAGATTGTTTGATGATAGTGCACAATTCTCAAATCCTGCCTCAGGGAAAAAAAGAGGAGACAAAGCTACACATAATTATAGTCCAGCAAGAGCATATATTCAATAAAATACCTGAAATATCCCATGTGATACTGTGTTTTGCTATCCCCAACAAGTATTGTCTGGAATTCTGGGGGATCATAGAAGAACCTCCAATGAAGATTGAAGTCCAGATCTATTGAGTTCGCTTTTTTGTGTTTTCCAGCAAGAATATCATATGGTCCAACCAGCGTAAGTCCAACACTTGACACAAGTGCATCTGAAAAGCAAAGCATGAACTGGTTTACTTTCTGGTGGGTGCATATCTAGACCAAGAAGTTCCCATGTCACTCAGGTATCAAAAGCTTCCATAACTCCAAACAGTCAAACACTGTTTACCAGACAAGGAAAAAGCTGAGACATTCTTCTATTCAGATAGCTTTCATTCAAGAGTTAGGTTATTACACTTCCCATAAGTAGTAGTCAACAGTTCAGTGTCTGGATGGAGATTGGTGAAGAGCGGTATCCCTCAGGGGTCCATACTGGGACCAGTACTGTTTAATATCTTCATCAGTGACACAGACAGTAGGATCGAGTGCACCCTCAACAAGTTTGCAGACAACGCCAAGCTGAGTGGTGCAGGTGGCACACCTGAGGGACAGGATGCCATCCAGAGGGACCTGGACAAGCTTGAGAAGTGGGCCCATGTGAACCTCATGAAGTTCAACAAGGCCAAGTGCAAGGTCCTGCACATGGGTCAGGGCAACCCCCAGTATCGATACAGGCTGGGGGATGAAGGGATTGAGAACAGCCCTGCCGAGAAAGAACTGGGGGTACTGGTGGATGAAAAGCTGGACATGAGCTGGCAATGTGCACTCGCAGCCCAGAAGGCCAACCCTATCGTGGGCTGCATCAAAAGAAGCGTGACCAGCAGGTCGAGGGAGGTGATTCTGCCCCTCTACTCTGCTCTCGTGAGACCCCACCTGGAGTACTGTGTCCAGCTCTGGAGTCCTCAGCACAGGAAAGACATGGACCTGTTGGAGCAGGTCCAGAGGAGGGCCACAAAAATGATGAGATGGATGGAACACCTCTCCTGTGAAGACAGGCTGAGAGAGTTGGAGTTGTTCAGCCTGGAGAAAAGAAGGCTCCGGGGAGACCTTATAGCAGCCTTCCAGTACCTAAAGGGGGCCTATAAGATGGGGAGGGACTTTTTGGTAGGGCTTGTTGCAATAGCACAAGGGGTAATGGCTTTAAACTCAAAGAGGGTAGATTGAGACTAGATACAAGGAAGAAAATCTTCACTGTGAGGGTGGTGAAACACTGGAACAGGTTGTCCAGAGAGGTGGTAGATGCCCCATCCTTGGAAACATTCAAGGTCAGGTTGGACTGGGCTCTGAGCAACCTGATCTAGTTGAAGATGTCCCTGCTCATTGCAGGGGGGTTGGATTAGATTACCTTTAAAGGTCCCTTCCAACCCAAACCATTCTATGATTCTAAAAAAACCCCTGTCATTTCTAGAGCATCCAGGCATGCCTTATTCTGTTGTATAGTAAATTTGGGGAGTTGAAACCCAGATTCATATGAGGAAACTTCAGTTCCATACTAAACATTTTAAATGTACTTGCAAGAAAGGCAGGTTTAGACAACATTTAGTCCCTTTGTATTACACAATTTAAGTAATTATATTTCAGAAAGCTTGAAGCATACCAACATCTTTGTGATTATCTCCAGTATTCCTGTTTAGACTCACGTAAATATCCTGCATCTTAACTGGAAACTGAAGCAGTGTTAGAATGCATCTGACCACCTCCAGTTTGTCTGCCTTCAGGTTGTCCTTGAGAGCAGAAGTTAGAAAAGGCAAAAAATATTTAAAAACCCACCACTTGGTTTCTCAGGATCTAGTTCCTCACAAAACTTCCAAAACTGATAGAAGTCTTCAGGCAGCCTAAGCCGATAGCATGTTTCTGCTTCTTGACGAAGACTGTCGGGGATATCTGCCTGATTAGACCTTCTCTTCTTGACATCTCCATTTTTTTCACACTGTGGATAAAAAAAACCAAAACACCAAAGTTCATTTAGTTGCTTTCTGTCAGTTCTACTGAAGGATTTTACAAACTTTCTGTATTAATGGAGGAACAATGATTAAGATAATTACATCACGCTTGTTACTTAAACCAGGATATACAGCAATTAGAACACTTATTTTGGACAGAATCCCTAAAAAGTGCATTATCTGAGACATGTGCTAAACACATATGAAATAGCAAAGTACTACTTTGATATTAATGGGTCAACATAACCAACAGAAGCACTTTCATTAGTCAATCAAGGTGTAGTGGTGGGTTGACCCTGGCTGGATGCCAGGTGCCCACCAAAGCCGCTCTATCACTCCCCCTTCTCAGCTGGACAGGGGGGAGAAAATATAACAAAAGGCTTATGGGTCAAGATAAGGACAGTTTAATAAAGTGAAAGCCAAGGTCGCGCGCGAAAGCAAAGAAAAACAAATGATATTATTCTCTACTTCCCATCAGCAGGCGATGTCTAGCCACTTCCTGGGAAGCAGGGCTTCAGTACGCGTAGTGGTTGCTCCGGAAGACCAAAAATGCCCCCCTTCCATCTCCCTTTACTTAGCTTTTTTATATCTGAGCTGACGTCATATGGTATGGAATATCTGTTTGGTTAGTTTAGGTCAGCTGTCCTGGTTATGTCCCCTCCCGAGATCTTGCCCTGCCCCAGCCTCCCATTGGGGGGGGGGGCAAAAATGTTGGAGAGACAGCCTTGATGCTGTGCCAGCACTGCTCAGCAGTAGCCAAAACACTGGTTGTTATCAACACCTTTCCTAGCTACTGATGCAGAGCACAGTGCTATGAGGGCTGGTATGGGGAGTATTAACTCCATCTCAGCCAGACCCAATACACAAGGAAAGGACTAAGCAATTGCCAAGTTTAATCTAAGTTCTACATTGTTTTAAAACGACCTTTTCCAATCACACAGCAGCTTGCATCCAAGAAACTCGTGTGCTTTACAGACAGTTGGAAGCAGCGATACTATTTTGTCATGTCTGGTTAAACGACACAAGAAAAATCCCCTAAGCCTCTACTATCTGAGCTACTCCGCTATTCAACTCCTGAACTGGTGCAGTTTACAGCAGAGCATTTTAAAAACAGCTTAAAGTTTAAGTGGTTGCAAAAAATGACGTAACATGAACCGCAACAGGCTAGGAGACGATCCGTTCAAGCACGCACACCACTAAAGCGGTAACCTCAACTACCTCGTCCCCACATGAGGCTCCAAGAACGGGTCGGAATCGTTACCCGCGTTTTAAAAAACAGCAATAATGATAAAAACTAAGAACAAGAGCAAGGTTTCTCTTCCCCGGCTAGGACAGCACAACGAGGCAGACCTTCCGCCTCTTCAGCTGGGTACCCGATGGCGGCCCCCCGCACCGCCAGCACCCGCTCCCAGCCGCAAGACGCCGCGGCTGCTGTTCACAGCACACCTGAAACGCGGCCGCCGCCCGGGAGAAGCCCGGCTCGAGAGGAGCGGCTCCCGCCTCAGAGGACCGGCGGCCCTGCGGCTTTCCTCAAAGCCACGGAGCAAACCAGGACGAGGGGCAAGGAGGCCGAGGCCCGGCGCTGCCACAACGCAAGCCCCGCCGATTCGGGCCTGCGGCCCCACCACCCCGGCCCGGCCCGGCCGTGCCTCAGGCCGCGGCTGCCGGCCCCTCTGCCCGGGGCCCGCCGGCAGGCTTAGCCACCCGCCGCCCCCCCCCACCCCGCGCTAACGGCCACCTGATCGCCGGCCGGGCCCGCCGCCCCGCGCGGCCTCCGCTTCCCGCCACCTGTCATGCTCCCGCCGCCGGCCGCATCGCATCGCGCCCGCCCTCCCCCGCCCCTTCCGAGGTCCTGCTCGGCGCCCCCGCGCATGCGCAGGCGGCGGGGGCGCGCGCGCCGGGCCGGCCACGCCCACCCCCGACACCCTCGCGCGGCGGACAGGCGTTGAACGGCCGCGGCGGGGTCTCGGTGTGCCCGCCTGCAGGAGGTGGTGGGGAGGAAGGGGGGAAGGAAGGAAGGAAGGAATACCCCTGGAGGGGCCGGCCCTGAGAAGGCCAGGAGGGAGCGGGTGTCTCCGGGAGAGAGGAGGGGCCTCGCAGGGGGCCGGCTCGGCCACCGCCGCCAGCCCCCGCCCGCTGAGGGGACTGAGCCTCAGCCCGAGGAGGAGGAGGCGGCGGCGGGGCAGAGCGCCTTTCCTTCCCACGTAGGCGCCCTGCTGCCAGGTGAATAAGCGCTTTTACAAGGGCGGTACGCAGTTTTACATCTGCGCATCAGCTCCGGAGCCAGCCTGTTCCGGAGCTGGCTGGCAAGAGAAGGAGGATTAGAGCGGGCGGGAAGAGGGGGCACAGCGGTACCCGGGCTAGAGCGAGCATCCCTGCGCCTGAGGGGGGGGGCGAGGTGGGAGGAGAACGAACGCAGTTAACCCTTGACTGCGAACACATCTACGGCTGGAGCAGGGTGCTAGAGATCAAGGCGGGGGGAAGCTTACAGCTGTGTTTCCTCAGCGGTAGGCTAGGTCACCTCAGGACTGCCTATATACACACATGTTCGAGGCTGATTTTTTTTTCTTTTTCCCCTTCTTACGCATACGTGCAAATTCCTGTAATACAAATTAGGGGAGTATATTGGGATGAGACAGAAAAAAAAAAAATTACCTGAATATTAAGTGTAATCTTTCCCTTCAGAGCTAAAGGCATAAGAGAGAGAGAGGAAGCAATACTAGTTTTCAGTACACAGAAAAAGGGAAAAAAAAAACAAACAACCAAAAACCCAAACAATCCCCTAAGCCTCTGCTTTAGCATCTCACAGCTGCCAGGAATATAAAAGTGTCATCACATTATCTCACTTCCAGTGAAAGACTCAAGGCAGCAGCGTGTTAACATGTAGCAAGTGGGACACATCCCTCAGTTTAGGAAAGCACATAACCACATTATGCAACATCCACTCATTTAAGTATATTGCTGAAATGCTTTGCATAGAAAAAGGCCTAGAAAACCAATAACACAGAAGGAGGCAGTGGGAAGCTGGTTATATATATAAACCTTTGCTTTTTCATTTCAGCAAGTCAGATTGCAGTGGATGTATTTAAAGGAGCATAATGTAGTGTAGCTACAGGAATTCTTTCTGGTATGCAGTGTGTGTTCAGCAGAGATGCATATATGGCATAAATCCAGTGGGGTTTTTTCATCTTGCAATCCATTAAAGTTGTAAATATTTGCTGTAGTATAGATAATTAGCTTAGGTCTAGGAATAAGCTGCAGTGCCTTTCAACTGCCTGTGACATTGACAGTTATGCAACTCACACAAAAGCTTGATAATTTTGTCTACAGCATTCACTATGAAGAGTTACACACAACATCACAGGAAACTTGATCCTGACTGATGATGTAACTTCCTGCATGTAGAAACAGCTAGGCACTTCATAGAAACCATGGGTTGATATGCAGGTAGATGCAGGACAGTCAGTGACAAAGTCTTCTCCTTCAGCTGGAAAAATTGTTGTTTAAATCAGCATACATATTAAACTGTTTGCTTACTAAAATCCTGCACACATAAGGAATATGAAGTTTCAAATCGAAACCTCTTTTAAGGGATGGATTGTGTTTCATCACCTGAGGTTAAGCAGAAACGAGGTACAAAAGCTCACCAAGAGACCACAAACCTAATTTTCTTCCTGAAGAGCATGAAGAGTACCGCCCTGAGGTTTCTTTGGGAAATGCTTTCTAATATTAGCCTCACTCCATAATTTCTAGTATACCAAACCTTAACCATAGTGAAGGCTAGACAAATTGGCACCCAAAGGAATGACATTTTCCTCAGTAGCTTGGTGGAAAGTGTTCTAGGTGACTTTAGAATAAAGGCATACTTCCCCCACCCCCCATCAAGAGTATCCATTGTATACCCGAGCTTAGCTCGCCCAAATTCCAACCTCATGCAGCAAATATAGATTCAGTGACACCAAAGGCACCAATATTTCCCATTTCAGTATTAAAGCTAACAAATGCTACATTCTGTCAACCATTACTATTTCAGGATAAGCTTTTTTCCTATTGCAAGGTGAGCTTAAGGAATTAAGCTCACCTCCAAACCTATAGCTTTGCAGATGCTTATCATGCCCTCCTTTTCTCCTCTCAGTGTTTACTTAAGGAAATCCTTCACATAACCATTTTCAGTTCCACAATTACAATTTTACTAAGGTGAATGCAAAAGCAGCATGGGAAGGGGGTAGATCAAGCATGCCTCATGACTTAACCTAAAGTCTCAAGTATGTATTTCTGCCACGTTAGTCTTCTGCTACAAAACAAGTAAATCATAGAATCATTTAGGTTGGAAAAGACCTTCAAGATCATCAAGTCCAACCATCAACCATGCCCACTAAACCATGTCCTGAAGTACCCCATTTACTCGCTTTTTGAATACCTCCAGGGATGGTGAATCAACCACTTCCCTGGGCAGCCTATTCCAATGTCTGACAACCCTCTCAGTAAAAAAATTTTTCCTAATATCTAACTTAAATCTCCCATGCCTCAACTTGAGGCCATTTCCTCTTGTCCTATCTCCAGCCACCTGACAGAAGAGACCAGCACCCACCTCACTACAACTCCCCTTCAGGTAGTTGTAGAGAGCGATAAGGTCTCCCCTCAGCCTCCTCTTCTCTAGACTAAACAGCCCCAGCTCCCTCAGCCGCTCCTCATAAGACTTATGCTCAGCATGAAAACATCTATCTTTTTTTTGGGTCAAGAAAAAACCAACCTTTTTACAGGTGGAAAACTTCAAAAACTTAAGAGATTGACTTTTGCCTCTTACAATATTTTGCATTATAGCATTGAGAGAGAAGTAATGGAAGCATGAAATAAACTTGTGGCAGCCCCATTTTAGGTATGCCAATATCTCACAAGGCAAAGCTATGCTGGAAAAAAAATGCAAGTTAACTAGAAAAATGCTCCTGCATCAACTTACTGTTAATATTAGCGCTAGGTCTCAAAAGCCTAACTTGGAGGGCCTTTACCACTTCACTGAAGATACAGCTCTTGTATCTTTGTTGATTTTTTTTTTATTATTTTCTTCACACAAGCTATTAAAATCTCCGAGAGCGCCTCCCTTCTACAATAGCCTGCAGTTTGGTGATACCCTAGGAGAAAAAGACACAGAATCCAGGAGGGAAGATACTGAATCCTCTCCATCTGAGGAACTCAGTCTCTTACACTTTCCAGGCAGGTACCCCAGCCACTAGATTGTTGGTTAAGAGTAGCAGTGTTTGGCTATATTTAAGATAAAATGGGGTTTTAAAAAGACTTATGTGTGTATATATATATATGTATATATAGTGCAACTCCTAATCCCTTTATAGATATCTTCCAAACAATTTTAGAATGAGTACCTCAATAGAAACAGTTAATGAAATGCCCAGTTGCCTCATCCCGTCCCATCAGGCTTGAAATATGAGGCAGCTAGCTTGGTTCCATTAAGATCAGATGGTGGTTATGTTCAGAAAACTAATGTCATGGTTTAACCCCAGCTAGCAACTAAGCACCACGCAGCTGTTCTCTTACTCCCCCCAACACCCAGGGGGATGGGGGAGAGAATCAGAAAAAAAAAGTAAAACTCATGGGTTGAGATAAGAAGAGTTTAATAGAACAGAAAAGAAGAAACTAATAATGATAACAATAATAAAATAACAATAATAATGATTATAGGACTGGAATATACAAGTGACACACAATGCAGTTGCTCACCACCTGCCAACTGACACCCAGTTAGTTCCCGAGCAGCAATTCTCCCCAGCCCCACTCCCCCCAGTTTATATACTGGGCATGATGTCACACGGTATTGAATACCCCATCAGCCAGTTTGGGTCAGCTGTCCTGGCTTTGTCCTCTCCCAACTTCTTGTGCCCCTCCAGCCTTCTTGCTGGCTGGGCATGAGAAGCTGAAAAATCCTTGACTTAGTCTAAACACTACTGGGCAACAACTGAAAACATCAGTGTGTTATCAACATTCTTCTCATCCTGAATCCACGACATAACACTATACCAGCTACTAGGAAGACAATTAACTCTATCCAAGCCGAAACCAGGACAAGGGGATAGGTGTGTGCAGTCTCCTCATCAGTCACCACAACATACTGATGACTAGACTATGCAGTGTAAATATAAATAAATTCTAATTTCTGTTCAAGGACTGATTTTTTGCCAAAGAACATGATACTGCATTTTTCTTGCCACAAGAGGGAGCCATTTAGATTCTTGTCATTAAAAAAGCAGTTTGAAGAACAAAGACGAAAAAAATAAGAATACATGATTGGCCACGTTGATGTCCTTTTGTACCATTCAGTATAACTCCTTTAAAAGTAGACGTATTGTTTCTAAACACCAAATAATTTAATCTTATTCTAAATAATCCCAGCATATGTAGCAAATATGTTGGATTTTTGTGCACGTCAGCTGTCACATTGGGGTTGTACAGAATGCAGTGAATCACAAATGCAGTGAAATTATGCTACTTTAAAATAGTTTTAACAGTGCAGTTTAAGTGAAGGTCTGGTTCTTAATAAGTTGCTTTACAAAATTGCCAGCTGCCTTCTCAGGTTAAGCCTCAAATAATCCTCAAATCACATAGAGCCTCTGTTCCTTGGGTTATTAGCTTCTGTAGGGCAACTCCATGTTCTGAGGTTCAGAGAAGGACACATCCTCCCTTCCATCAAAATAAGGATGAGCTGGAACTGTGGACACATTCAATGTCAAAGACAAGATTTGCCTCCAGGAAGGTTGTGAGTGAGCAGTGCTGCAGCAGACTGCAAAGAGACACAGTGCCTCTGCTGAGTCACCATCTCACTGCTGCCTGTGCTGACAGGTTATCCTGGTTGCCTGCCAGCTCCCCTTGCAATTCTGCGAGGTAAGCTATATACATCACGATGAATGAAAGAAGAAAATGCAGTGGGAGGGGAAAAAAAAAAAAAAGTCATGTCACTGGAAGAAAACTCATCAGGATACTGCAGGACATATCTTTCCAGAGAAATCCTGGAGGCTTCAGGTGGTTTTGTATTGTGAATGTTTAAAACAGAATATGGGTGAAGACACATAGTAGTCTTGCTGTGAAGGACCTGAAGTTAGGTATACATTTTAATATAGCGATTAATATTATTTTGGCATCAATTCAGTGAGCCTTGCAATAACTGGTCTTGACAAGAATGTGAACTCACAGCTTGGTACTGCTGTAATCCAGCTTTCTGAACCACTATTAATGTAGATCTGGCAGCTAGCAGTAGACTATGATTTTAAGGTGGCAACAGTATTTTACTGCAAGCTAAAGTCTTTCTTTCTGCTCTATTTTGAATATAGGGAAACCATTCTGATCACATAAATTAGTGCTTGGAGCACTGACCCCTATATCTACACTATTCTGCATTTAAATTACTTGTTAGTCTTGTGATTGTACAGAACCACAATTTATGTAGGACCATGTGCCATACCTACCAGTTAAATTTTACTGATATCTGTAGACATAATATTATAAAAGTTGCCTAGTTTACTTGGAAGCACAGCTATGTATGTTCAAAGCAGCAGTGAGGCACAGTTCAGCTGAATGTATTATCCCAGGAAGTTACAAGTCTTCCTGTAAGAATCTACTCCTATAAGGGGCTGCTAATGTAAACACCTATCCAAAAAAAGGTGTTTCCCCCAACAAAAAAAGAACCATTCTAAGGGTCTAATTCAATTTTATTTCTAGTAGGATAGTTTCTGAGCCAGGCAATCTAGGTACAAGATTCACTTTTTCAGTTATGTTCTTTTGTCATTTATGGGTATCATGCTGCTCTTCATCTGTAACTTTTCGCCTTAAACCCTTACCTGCATATATACAAAATACAGCATACAGGTATGGAAGATAAAATGTATAAAGTAAAATGGGTGCAACTGGAGGCAATAAATGAAAAAAAAAATCTTTGGTCCGATACATAAAAACAAAAGTTATCTAACAGCGAGATATTTTAGTCAATGGCTTCTTGGTAGAAACCCCCTTGTGAGGCTTTGCATTTTTAATATGAAAGAAGAATCACTCGATAAACATGCTTACCACCAAGACAAACCCTGCAAACATTGCTTTACCATTAGTAACTTCTAAGACTATGTCTTTCATATTTACTTATATTTATACACACTACCTCCCAGTCTTCAGTTTCAGAACCCTGTATTAGTGCGACAGTTTACTAACATACAAAGCAATTCACATTCTGCTGTCACCAGATATTAGGGTGACAATCAATACAAATAATGAAACAATGTGTATTCACTAAGTGTTGACTGATGACATTAACATTTCATCTATGGCTTGGTTTCCAACATATGCCTTGGTTTCCTCCCCCAACAGATAATGGAGTGAGGGGGGGGGAAATAGTGGCTCAGTCATTTCGGCTTAGGCTAGAGTGAGTCAGGAGGCAAGCAACTCAATATAATTCCTTCTCTCCTTTTTCTTCACAGTCCAAAGTTGAGTGAATTGATCATATTCCTATTATCTGGTCTTTAGAAACAGGGAATTGCTGGCTATAACTGACTGACTGGCAAGACTCCTTTAGGAACAGGGTAAATCCGTTTTTGTATTTTAACATCCTGAGAGGCAGTAGTTTACATTTTCAGATAAACCACTCAAATAATAACTTTTGTAGTCATTACTGCTGTGAGAGTCCCTAAATCTGAGGATTTAGTGTATGGTTTAGGGTGAACAATCCAATTATATTTAGCAGCTTCTGTAAGAAACATTTCTTCTTGTGTTTTTTCTGGGCACCATGGCAACCACAAAACATTAAAAGGAATGAAAGCTGCACTTAGCATAAATCTTAGCAGCAGCGCTGAAGTATAACATTGACTTTGGACTTGTGTTCATATTTAAGGCTCTTCCTTCAGACCTGCTCAGATGTTTCCACTCCATATGGCTTCTAGTGCAACAGTACAGTAGATTTTTGCTGTAGACTTCTCCTAGCTAGTAACACAGAACCTAGCGTATTCTCACTGTGCCATTCCCAGCTAACAGCTTCAGTGCCTAGAGCTGTATAGCATTAGCACAGTCTGTTCCTAAATAAGTTAGCTTTCTGTCTATAAGCATGACTAATTAATTCAGGTGCAGCACTGTGCTGACACAGCTCTACTGTTTCCAGTTCTGGAACCAGTCAAGTATGATGCTCACCTGGGATTGCTACGCTGTGGTGTTGCACAACACAGGTAGCAGTGACAGCATATCCAACTCTGTTTTCAGTGATCCCATTTCCCATTAATCTGTCTTGATACTATAAGCTACCATAAACAAGTGCCACAGCAGGGAAATATGTCTAAAGCCCTCCCCCATGGTTATAGCATATTCAAAGACAATGGCACTAAGGCAGGCTTATGCCCAGTATCGTGAAACAACGCTCTTCTCATCAGGGTGGTGGTGGGAGAAGGTAGACCCTGGCATCCCCCCTTGAGGCAGACCTGCTGAAGTCTTAGGTTTGCTGCCCCTTTCACATCGGGGCTGAATCTGCCCTTAGTGCAGTAACCACCCAATTACTACAGACTCCACTGGGAAGCTGTAAATATAATATGTCTAAAAGACCAGGCCTTCACACCACAAGAAGAGACTGACATGCTTCCTCAGCTTCAAGGAGCCAACATATTTCTTATGTAACTTCAATTCTCTAGGGCCCACAACTTTTTGTACAGATATATGAAATATATATAAGTAATTTAGACAGCTGTAATATCAACACTGAAATATAAAAATAGGTTAATAGCCCCAAAAGATGGCAAATGCTTCTTTCACAATAGAATTCTGGTTTTAGCATCATCACTGTTTCCTGTTGAGGTTTTGTAAAGTTAAGCTTTGTCTTTGTTGGGGTGTACTACTTTTCACGAGCCACAAATGCCCATAGCTCTTGGGGATTAGGGATATTCACAAGTATACTGAAACTGCATTTCATCCCCTACCCATAGTAGTACGCCAGCTTTGTAAGCCACCAACATAATTACCAGCACAATACAAGCTTTAAGCATTTTTATCATAATATATTGGCAAAGAATACACAGGCTTTGCCTCTGTCTTGAAAGCTGGGGACTCCCAAGTTAACTGTTATTAGCACCAGCTAGCCAAGATAGTTTTGAAGAAAATACCCACCCCTCTCAAAGAAAACCCCACAACATCTCACAACAAGAAAACCATAAAAAAGAGTACCAACCAACCAAAAAACCCCCCACCAAACCCAAAACCCAAACTAACACTACCACAGAAAAAGCCAAGGTCATTAAGAGTCTTTTCCAGGTATTACATAGATACAAGTCTCCACATCCAGAGACATCAGTTTTCCAGTTTAGAGGTCAACAACTGTCTTAAGTTTATCATCAACTCCACCCTTTGCAACAAACAGCAAAAGAAGAATCTCCAAATTGCATTGGTGAAGAATTACAGGGCAGCATCTTTTTTTACTCCCTTTGCTTCTTTTTCTGTATTTACACCAAGAAAGCTGTTTGATAGTTAGCCTTTTCTATTTAAGTATTTTCTAAGCATAAGAACACTATATAGAGAATAGTTTCAGTGCACAAGACATTTTTGTGTTATATTTAGAGCCAAATTGCTACAGTTTAGCCAGGTAACCCAGTTCTTGCCACTCTGTCCCTCACAGTTTTAAGTATTTTTTTCTTCCGTAATTCATAAAGGAGTTGTTAGAGCAGCACTTCATCTCAACACAACCTAGCTAGTACCGCTACCAATCAGCGGTTGTTGCTTTCCCAGCAGAAAGATAAATACACCAGCTATTGTTAGACTAGCTCTCATTCTTCTAATGCTCTCAGAGCAAAGGGGTATAAAACCTCTTATTAATTACACATCCCAGCAGATTAAAAGAACAAACCACTCTAAATTAAAATTCTTACCATTGCACAGCAAAAAGAATCCAAAGTACTACCAAAATCTGTGACCTTATAGAAGCAGCTATATGACTTCTATTAACAGGCTTGTTCTCTTATGTAGAGATGCTCTTACCAAGGTATCAGCATTGGCTGATGGGTTGCAGCTGTACCTGCTGCCTGGCCATTTAACCCCTGCATTTCTAGTTCCAATTTTCAGTAGATGTAATTGGAAAAAGGATATTGAAGATTTTGGATTGTTTAGCAGGACATAGCTTAAAGAATTTGGAGTGTCCCCAAAACCACAGTATAACTTACCGTAGCTGCTTTTTTTCCTGCATAATTTCTGTATTTTTCCCTTACTTGTTCCAGTTTTTCATTTAACACCTCTCCTTTATGTTGCCTATCAGAAGAGATAACAGGTGTAAAATTTCCTCTGAAAAAGAAGAGGAGGAAGCTAGGCAGGGACCTCATCGTAGAAAATGTACTCATTAATATGGCAGTTGCAAGTCTTTTCTTTGTTTTTGTTACAGTGTCAAGGCTGGCTTAAAAGTATAGCAATACTTCTTATATCAATTCTATCATTCAAATAATCCTGTGTAACTAGAGGGATCTAATTAAGGAAAAGGCAAGTACTGAAAAGCAGCAAACGGAATGGATGTTGCAAGTAGGGCTTGTGTGAAACCCTTGTTGATCTACCACTAGTTGTGCTTTCACTGTAGTTGGACCATGGTGCATTAATAGTAAAGAACTAAATCTTGGATATTACAAATACATTCTAAAACTGACTTCTTTTTAATGCAAACTGTTTAAAGTCTCAATGTCTTCAGAGTGTCTGCCCATTTAAGGACCTAAATATACCATTTAAGCATTACTGATTTTTTCAAATTGGTACCTGTTAGGTGCTCTGTTTCTATCATTGGTCATGTATAAAGCCCTCATGGTGCTGATGCAGCCTACAGCATGGAATTTAAGCTAAAACATCAAACATCCTAAAATGAAATTCCTTTTTGCTAGAAAAGTTTGGACGTCTGATACCTTCTGCAAGGTTCTGGGAGCTCTGAACTGTAGGTTCAATACACCTTTCAGGATTGGACCTCTGTGAGCAAACTCATCACATTATGGGTTTTGTAGCACAGTTCATAGTTCCAGCAATATAATAAGCATGAATTTTAAAATAAAACCAAACTGCAGTGTATAGCAAAACAAATTTAAAAATCCTTGCAAAGTCATTGACTCCATCTCTTGTCTTTATTTCATCATCAGATATAACTCTCACAGAGGTCAGCATTTTACAAGGACAGTTTTTACAATATTCAAAAAATTGAAACACAGTTATTTTTCATTACTTTTTGATCCCTTTGATAACTGAACAGAACAACTTAGTTCTGAAGCATGGTGCCTCCTAACAGAATTCAAAATGCTAAGATCATTTTCTGCTGGCTTCCTGTAGGATTTTACTGAAAGACTTCCATGAACTTACTTCCCTGACCATCATCAAAACACTGTTGTGAGAAGAAAAGGAAGAGGTGTCCTCTGGAATGGTAAACTGGATAGCATAATTCATGCCTTAAATAGGTTCAGACTAGTGACTTCAAAAGTTCATGGCAAAATGTGCATTGCAAAAAGTGTGCATAAATGTGTTGTGGACATAGGATAGAAAGTTATTAAAGGCTTTGAGCAACTGAAGAAGTAGAGGGACTTGAGTACACATAAACAAGAAATGATTCCAAAGATATTACTGCCACATCCAGAAATATTCAGCCATGTGGATATTCCAGGGCCAATGTTCAAGTCCATGCAATGTCATAAGACATCCTAGAAAGATGCATTGAGTACTGATAGTTATATCTAGCATATTTTAAAATGTTGTACTATATACTTTACTGTATGTGAGTGTTATGTTATCATCAGTAATTAATTGTCTAAGAAAGAATGTAGGCATCTGTACTTTTAAAAGGTTCTAGCAAGACCTGTTGTTCTGTTGTGTAGAGACTCCTGTGACTTTCAGCTGCCCAGCTAGCATTAAGCCATTGAATGAAATAGGCTATGACTTTTGTCAAACACTATGGTTATGTATAATTGTGGAATAATATCTCAGAAACCCCATAGAAAAGCATTTGCTGTCTATGTCTTGTTAAAGAAAAGGTCAGGAGTATTTTTTTCTTTCAAAGAGAAGAACTGGTCCAATGAGGCTGGTTTCCTAAGGAAAATTTGCAGATTAGTCCTCTTAATACTATACAGACTTTTTACTAGGACAACAATATTCACTGTTATGGGCCAAATTCTGATGAAAGTATCAATTGGGCTGATAACCAAGAATCCAAAGGAGAGTGATGGGGCTGAGAAGACTGCAGTGTATTATTTCTCTTAAGTAAATCAAGACCAAGGAGAACATAGAGATTTAGACTTGTGGTTCAGATGGGAGTTGAAGGTCGAGCAAAGCAGCCGCTTGAAACTCATCTTCCTCATTAAAGCTTTCAGAAGATTCCCATTCTGTAGTCCCCATCCTTGCTCCGAGGGTGTCCTGACTGCTAAGAGCTTTGTGGTAGCTGGTGCAACCAGGTTTGTGATATGACTAATATCTTTTTCCTCCTCTCAACCCCCTCAAAATGTATATTTTCACAAAATTTAAGTTGACAATCTGGGTAAAACAGTTTTTGAATTTACTTCCTTTTTGGGGGGAAGAAAAATTAAAAAAAACAGAATGAGTCAACTAAGCTAGCAAAAACATAATCTGAAGTAGGCAGGATTATTACACAGTTATTATGGTGTGTACATACACTTGAAAACAGCTATAAAGCACAACAATGCACAGTTGTTGCAGTTGACTGCACACTCATCATATTAGCAACTATATGTATAGTATGATATTGATAATCAAGCAGTTTCTGTAGTACAAGACCAAATCCAAAATGTACACAAAATGGAGAGTTTTGTTGTGAGAGAAATTAAGAATTGAAATCATTAAAGAAATCACTTTTTTTTTTTCTTTAAAATAAAGCATGGTAATTTAACCACATGGCTGCTAGTGGTAATAGGAGGCAAACAGTTAAATTTCTATAAATCAGAGCATTAACCTCTTACAATTTCATCTTTTGTAAAGCAAATGAAATACTGTATGATATGGCAGCATTTCTGGCTAATAATAGTACTTATCAGAGGTTCTTAAATTAGTCTATTATCACAAGATTAATTAGTGTAATCATTTTATTCTTAATTAAGTAAGCAATTTGTAGCTAATTGCTAACTCCTTGCGTTTCTCAGAAATCCTTCCCCAGGATGGTTTTTTCTTTCTGCCTGTATGATGGTGCCTCTAATGGGATGCAGCACAGCTGTTGAATGAGTACACGTGCTTTTTGGAAAAAGTAGGTAAATGACATAGTATCTGGCACTTCTTACATGCATGTAGTCAGTGCATGTAATCTTACTTCCATGTGATCCATTTATTTCCTCTCTCCTGTTCAGTCCTGACAGTAGCTTTGGCTTTCACTGAACTGTTCCACAAGTGAAAAGTTGATTACAATTTGCAGGAGCCTTAATCCAGTGGAGAATACAACATGTGGCTAAAGAAGCTGGAAATCCCTTGTGAGTATCCTGTCAGAGTAGATATGGAATAAGATGGAAAGTGAAAGTTCACTGCATCTAGCTTTGAACCAAAATGTGTCTTATCACTTTAAATGAACGGCTTTACTTGGGGTCCATCATGAGTAAAGCAAGTTGTCATGGAAACCTTGATGGCATAATTACTATCCAGGCAGAGCAATAAGGCCCCAGAGACTGTGTAATCAGGTGGCCATTTATTCTGGAAGACTTGGGCTTCTGTCTAGTAAAGGAGTATGGAATTGGTTGATTAAAGGAAAGCTGCTCTAGTAGGATCCAATAATGAGATATAAACATTTTTTCTTGTCTATCAAAGACAATTACTGCATGGCACTTTGATTTATTCACTGGTAAAAATATTCTAAAGCTGTTTAGAGGAGCCCAAGTGTGGAAGCTAAAGAAGGTTTTGTTCCAGAAGATAGTTTTGCTCCAAGTTCTCCTCCCTTCCACATTTGTCTACACTCTTGCTGTAATTATCACAATCATGTTCTTTCTTGTTAGCTTGGGTATCTCTGTATTACACTGCATTACACAGTGTACACATAACCAAAGTGCCAATTACACCACTTCAGATAAAGATCATCCTGTACAAAAAGAATATGCGTAATTAGTCTTGTTTAATTTGGGTATTTCACAGTGTAAGTGCAAAGGACTAAAATAATCATGTGATTGTGGTTGGAAATGTTTAAAAAGTACTTCAACTACTTTTGTGAAATACATGATTGGAAAGCTTATTGAGTCCTGTGAGTCATACTATTTTGGTTATCCAGGAATCCAGAATTCAAGCTGCACATGTGTCCTTGATGTAGTTTTTGGAGCAGTTTCCTAAATTCATCACATTTTAATGTAGTTACCACAACAGAAAGAAGATGGAAACTAAAAAGAAATGGCAAGATTGTTTGCTAACTCAATACTAGGACTCTGAATCTATTCAGGGTCATGGCTTGCCCTTTAAAGGTGTATAAGGTAACTATTCAGAACTGTCCACTTATTTACACTGGCACCATGTTGGAGACAGTAGTGTCTTAGACTGTAGACATCACTTGTAGGATGGTTAAAAATAAAATTGCAATTCAAACTGGCTCCTTCTGAGTTTCAAAACTGTCATGAAAGCAATCTGTTCACACAGTACTGCTATACATCAGGGCTGGATGCAGTTAGGATGTGAATAAGGGTGCTATTGAACCACACAACACATCTTCTGTCATATGACATAGAGAGCACATCAATCTGTGCAAAGCAAATGGGGTTGAGCAGGAACTGTAGCTCCTTTATGTGCCTGCTGGTAAATCTGTCCTTCCTTCTGGAAGCAAAAATACTAAAACTATAGGTATAAAGAGGCTTTCAAAAGGATGGACTCCCCTTTTTGGTCTGCAAAGCTAATGCTTATTATGCAATTTTGGTCAGATATCTGCATGCATGAGGCACATCAGTGGATCCAGTCAGGTGGTTGGTACTCTGTGAGACTCCCTAAGTATCATTCCTTTAAGCACATATTAACTTAGTGAAAAAAATGATGGGCAAACAGAAAATACTGGAGTGGAGGATCAGTTTTGCACAGGTGCTGGGGAAGAGTGCAGAGAAGATCTGTGTTTAAATAAATAATTTTTCTGCAGAAGGAAACCAATCCATGAAACAACCTGTGTGAAGGTTGGGTGTTAAGGTAATTCTACAACCACAAACTCAGCCAAGTTGTTTGTCTTTTGAGAACACAGGTCTGTGTGTTTGTCTCTCTGAAGAGCACAGGTAGTCTAACTGGGTGTCTAAAGTATCTGTAAGACCCCGCTGTATTTACAGAATCAAATGGAAATTTAAGACTTCACCTACAAATGGATTGGATTCCTGCTGTTTGGCTCGTAACTCAGGATCAATTTAGAGTATGTTTTGTGCTATCTTTATTCAAATACATGCCCCTTGGAGGACAAAACAGAGTTTGTGAGGTGATATCTTATTACTCTCATCAGAGCCTTAAAAATAGCGGTTCAATACAGTATTTAGTCCTGAATATGAAAGGGTTGGGTGTTAGAATGGATGATTGTGTCAAGTTAAAAACCTGTTTAAAGACTGATTTATTATCTGAATGAGCTAAAAGCAGGTAAGTATGCTATATAAATTGTGGTAACAGCCCAGCAGTGAGGTAAATGTCCCCCAAGACAGATCCAGCTAGTGAATGTTTTTAGCTGCAGCATAATTCACTAATGTGAGCGGGATAGCAGTTCACAGTAATACAAAGACTGAAACATTACTGTGGAATCCATACTGCTATTTCTACTACAAATTCTGCACTGCCTTGCGTGTCTAAAGAAGACTTTGTCCTTTTGGAATGTTGTTGTTCTATCTGTATTCACTTTTGTATTTTTCACCTTCAAAAATTGTTAAAAAAAAAATTTAGGGATATCCCTACTCTTTGTTTTCCAAAAACCCACCATGTACAAAGGTGACCTGAGACAATTTCATATCTATTTGCAAACTGAGCAAGAATTATTTTTTTCTAAGTGCTGGGACAGACTGAAGAAAACATGTAATTTGAGTGTACATCTTAAACATTTCAGTTGTGACATTTCTGGATAAACCAGGTCAAGACAGTCTGAGTGATAAGAAAGAACTGGTTAAAGTGTTTTTCATACTGTTAAGTCCTAGACTGTAGCCTGTGAGTTTATTGCAAGAAGTCAGTTGCTGTCTTAAAGAGATCAGGATTTTATTTTACTTATGTTATCTTTACAGTGTTTTCAGCAAAAAATTATGATGGGCAGGGAATAAAAAAAAAAATTCTTATAAGTGATTGTCCATTTGTCCAAAAGGTTTATGTACTTGTGTTTTCTATCAGTATTTGTGTAGAGGGTTTCCTTTTTGTTTATTTGTGTCTGGCAAAACTTGATCGGATTTGTAAAAATTCACATGGGTCTCTGCTGGCATATAATAACTAAATAGCATTTGGATAAATCCATATTTTATTTGGGGTTAGCCAACACTTTTTCACTCCTTGACTTAGTTTCTGGTGAACATTATTCTAGAAAGAGGTGTCCTGTTGGCTCATGGAGTTAGATACAGGAATGACAAAGCTCTGCAGGAGTATTCTGCAGGAGTTCGTGCTGGAGGAACATGTCTCAAGGAGTGAAACAGTTTACTTCATAGTTGTTAAACTCCCTATCAATAGGGAAGGTAACTATGGAAAGCTGTGACTTTGTGCTGTTTTGAAATATGATATGCTGTCATATTTGAAATATGATATTCTTCTCACCTAGGCTAGCTCTTACTGAACTACATTCATACTGCTAGATCAGCTCTGAATTATGATGTATAGATGAAAGACTGCCATTATCAATATCCAGAAAAAGCATTGCTAAAAGTTTATTCTTTCTGCAGTAGTAGCTTATCATGGCCCCTGAATTCGATATTGACAATGGAGTTTGCTAGCAATGTAGCTATAGGCTTTGACATTTTGGTATCTGAGGCACGAATATTCTGAGATTTAGTCAAGGTCTAGGACATTGATGAATATTCATAAATTATTAACCTAAATACTTCCCCAAAGGTAGAATTGTGGAAAGAAATAGATGCTTCTGTTGCAGCTTGTACTATTCTATGCTGGTTCTTACTGCTTCCAAATTGTAGAAATAAATGTTGACTCCAGTCCCAGCAAAAATCATCTTTTGGCTATCTTGTATGCTAGCAGTCAAATCCTCTTGTGATGGATTGCAGTTGACAGACTGTTGCAACACACCTGGTGCATACCAGTTGAGAAATAAATGTTATGCAAGGTTAAAAGTATGATGAAAATACGTGTTGTTACAATAACAGTAGGTAAAATTGCACTTTTTTTATTAACTTCATATGATCTAAAGCTTCTTAACTTCCTCTTTTCCTTTCAGTCCCTTTTGTACTTGATTACCTTCGCAGTGTCAAGATCTATATGGCAGTCAATGTCCCTTTCTGTCTGCAAACCTGATTCTGTGGCTACCAGCATGTGAAATAAATTATTTAATTAGTTCAAATGCCTTTGGATCCCTGATCTGAATGACCTTTACCCATTTATATTTGGTCATCTGAAAGCAGCCTATTGTCGTGGTTTAACCCCAGCCAGCAACTAAGCACCAGGCAGCCGCTCACTCACTCCCTCCCCACCCAGTGGGATGGGGGAGAGAATTGGGGGAAAAAAAAGTGAAAAACTTGGGTTGAGATAAAGACAGTTTAATAGGACAGAAAGGAAGAAACTAATAATGATAATGCTAACAATAATAAAATGACAATAATAATAATAAAAGGATTGGAATGTACAAAACAAGTGATGCATAATGCAGTTGCTCACCACCCTCTGAGCAATGCCCAGTTAGCTCCCAAGCAGTGATCCACCGTCCCGGGCCAACTCCTCCTAGTTTATATACTGGGCATGACATCACATGGTATGGAATACCCCTTTGGCCAGTTTGGGTCAGCTGCCCTGGTTGTGTTCCCTCCCAACTTCTTGTGCCCCTCCAGCCTTCTCGCTGGCTGGGCATGAGGAACTGAAAAGTCCTTGACGTAGTCTAAACACTACTTGGCAACAACTGAAAACATCAGTGTGTTATCAACATTCTTCTCATCCTGAATCCAAGACATAACACTATACCAGCTACTAGAAAGAAAATTAGCTCTGTCCCAGCTGAAACCAGGACACCTATGAAATTGTGTCTTTCTGAATCTGTTGATGGCATACTGTTGTCACTCTATCACCACTCCCTTTTGCTATGATGGCTCACACTATAACTGGCATTTCACAGATCCTTGGGATTCTCAACCTGAATCCCAGGTCTCAGCAACTCTGTCTACTGATCAATTGCTCTTTTTAGACTCTCATAGTATTAGTAGCTGTTATAAACCCACCAGTTCTAGATATTTGGTTTGTTGGTATATTTTGGGAAGTGACACTTTTCAGTCTTCTGTGTTTATCATCTTTTTACTGTGACAAAAATGTTTGCGTTCCTTTTATATACCAATACTAAAACAGTCATGAGAAAGTGCTCTGGATTCACTTCTGCAACATAACAATAAATTTTATTTATCATTACCTATCACTGTGCATTGGTCCAGCCAGAGAAAGAATATGTATTTCATATAAATATATGCAATAACATATATGAAAGAAGTTTTATATTTCTGAGTAAGAAGTGCTAGTATAGGAATCCAAACTATTGCAATAGCACCTATCACAAACACTGATTCTCCTTACTTTCCCACGATTAGGAAATGCTTCCGAAGTCAGAAGACTGGGTTAAGCACATTTGGGTTTCTGGTGCTAACAGAAGGGAGTATGCTGTGACTCCCTTCCAGACCATGTGCTTAAGTGTCTTCCTGCTTGAAAACAACACACACATAAGGAATAATGCATATGCTGATGTGCAACCAGGCACATGTGCCTGTACCCAGAAAGTAACAGATGGTCTCAGATCCCACGATATAGACAGAACCACAAAGGCCAGATCAGATTTAGATTCATAAAAAATGTATTCTGCATCTGTAACAGATTGTCTGTAAGAAAGCATTTTCCTCAAATAACTGATTTTTTATTTTATTTTCCTAAATAAAGTTTAAACAAATAATTTTATATGTAAAAATATTCTGCCAATACATGGAAATTAGACTAATTCCATTCGCCTTTTCATTCCTTCTTTCCTGATGTTGAAAAGGATGGATTATTTTCATCAGTAAAGATTGTAAAGGATGCTGGTGAAGCCTTGCAAATGACCTTTGAATTTACAAAGACAGTATTTTAATTCTGATGTCACGCTGGACTGTTACTGTCAGGATAGCATTTTTTACATCACCTAACTCTCTGTGCAGTAAACCAAGCGGGTGCTGTTTTTCTCTAACTTTTCGCACTTTCATGCTACTAAGTCGCAAAAAGGAAAGCTAATACCGTGGACATTTACAAATGCCTGTTTTGGAGTGTTCAGTTCATGAAACCCGTCTTGTAATTCAGTTGAAATTGCAGGGCTAGAAAGATTCTGCGTTTGCACCAAACTTACTTATTCATTTCAAAGTAAGAGTTACTATTCTTTGTGTCTTCAGGGACTGGCAAGGGAGGAGGGAAGGAGAAAGAAAACTTTGTTAGGAAATCTGAGTTCTTGCTGTAAAAACAGAAATGTCAACCCTGATGTTTTTGCTGTAATTGCAACACCACTTCTCCACTATGTAGAAGGATGTTATTCAAGCAGTTTCAGTGCATGACTCTCTCTCTCATGTCTTCAAAAGCCTCTGCTCATATGAATCTGTAGGCCTTGATAACCCGTCCCCTTGAATAGTTACTTCACTGCATGAAATACTCTTTGGCTTACATATGCCCTGCATTCTGTCCAGGAGGAACAAGGGGCAAATTATTAATTTCCATCAAAGAAGAACTGAAGTTGTCTCTCAATTTTTCTTGAATGGAAAATCTGAATTATTCAATTAACATTTCAAAGATATTTATTTTTTAAGGAAAGAGCTTTTTTAATAACGATGCTATGAAAAGCATTTTAAACCATTGTGTAAAAGACTGATCTGCTTAAGCAGCTGCAAAAGTCTTCCTTCAGTACTTCAATGTTAGGTGAACTGTTTTGTATCAAGGTTTTTCTTATTTTTCTTAAAATTTCTTTTCTTCAAAACTCTGCCACCAATTTTCCAATCCTTTTTTTGCCAGGGTCCCTTAGGAAGCCACATTTTCTGACTTCCCCTACAATCCTAGACTGATATTTTTCTCTGTTTTAATAATGCTTCAGTATCTCTTTCTTATCCGTTAGCAAGATGACAATTTTTAAAGAAAGAAATTCTTTTGCTGATGTTGAATTTACATCATTCTAACTCTACCTAACTCTATCTGCCAGATTGTTACAATAGTCAGGATAGTAATTCTGATTTAATTTCAATTTAAATGAGACCAATGCTGAGATGGGCAATACTAACATAGACTCTCAAGGAATCATAAATAGTATTCCAGAGAATTTGAACACAAATACATTTGACCTAAAATATAAATTTCCCTCGTTGAATAATGTGCTGAGTTTGAAAGTAGATGAATGCAATTTCATGTATGTGCTAATGTGCTAATAGAACACCGTTTTGCTTTGTGATGGACATTTACATATAATTTGTCTATTTTTCCTTCTCATAACTATTCATTTGCAGCATTATAGGACTTCTTTGGGCCTTCGGAATGGCGTTTTCTTTTAGGCAATGATTGACATTGTAGCTTTCTAGATGAGCAAATGCCTTACATTTAAAGAATTTAAACTTTGTCAAGGGTATTTTGTTTGTTTTTCCTGAGTTACAATATGAAATGTTTTAATTTTTCTGTGTTGTTTTGTTGTGTTTATAAATGTTTAAAATTCTTCATAAAGTCACTTTGCGTTATATAAAAGTAGAAGACTCCTGCTTATTACAGTATTCTGAAGGCTTTCCAGTTAACATAGAAAAAGGCAAATATTGGGAAAGGAACAATAAAATAACAAACATTTTACAGAAAATAGTTTAAAAAATCCTTTATTAAATTTCTTCCAATTTGTTCAAACTTTTTCAAGTTATATAATAAATAATTCTGATATAAATTAACTATTGTTTTGTACACATATGTATGTCTCACACAGCAGCTTTCCTATATGGTAGGGTATATATATACATTACCTGTGGACATAGATGTTTGTTACAGGTATATTCTTCACGGTTATCTTTCTGTGTTTATGCTTTGTGACATTTCTATTGCATATATGCATAGATATGCATATATACTGTTTTCTAAATTACTGAAATGTTGCAAAACTTTTAAAGCTTCAAAGAGCTAATCTTTTCTTCCACAGAATCTTTGTTTCTCCCAGTTACTATTAGGATAAATCAGTTATTTGTGTGAAGACGAGAAGGACTCTGGTGGAGTCTGAAAGCAGTGCTGCAGGATTGCTGCTCTATTATTTTGTTTTATATCAGCTATTTTGAAGCCTTTGATCTAGTTAGTCACAGTCTATGTTACAAAGGAGAGAACATACAAAGTGATTTAGATGATAGCAGATGCTAGATAGCAAGTATATATACCTAAGCAATGCCTGTATCTTCCACTCCTGCCACAAATGGGAACTGTTCCTGTATTTTTGTTTTGTGTGACCTAGCTATAGAAAACAGTAATTGATTAAATGTAAGTGTGTTTCTTCAATAAGGTGATTTGAAATAGGCTTAGACTTCTGGGTAGGGGAAAAAACAAGTGTTAAATATCGACTAGTGAGAAATTGAGCAAAGGGATTTTTACCCCTTCTCCTCACTTAGTTGCCCGGTCAGGTGAAGTTGTAGGAGTGTGTGATGGGTTAACCCTGGCTGGACGCCAGGTGCCCACCAGAGCCGTTCTATCACTCCCCTTCCTTCTCAGCTGGACAGGGGAGAGAAAATATAACAAAGAGCTTGTGGGTCGAGATAAGGATAGGAGAGATCACTCACCAATTACCGTCACGGGCAAAACAGACTCAGTTTGGGGAAAATTAACTCAATTTATTACAAATCAACCGGAGTAGGGTAATGAGAAATAAAACCAAATCTCAGAACAGCTTCCCTCCACCCCTCCCTTCTTCCCGGGCACAACTTCACTCCCGGATTCTCTACCAACCCCCCAGCGGCACAGGGGGATGGGGATGGGGTTTACGGTCAGTTCATCACACGTTATTTTCTGCCGCTTCATCCTCCTCAGGGGGAGGACTCATCACACTCTTCCCCTGCTCCAGCGTGGGGTCCCACCCACGGGAGACAGTCCTCCATGAACTTCTCCAACGTGGGTCCTTCCCACGGGCTGCAGTTCTTCACGAACCGCTCCAGTGTGTGTTCCTTTCCACGGTGTGCAGTCCTTCAGGCACAGACTGCTCCAGTGTGGGCCCCCCACGGGGTCACAAGTCCTGCCAGAAAACCTGCTCCGTGGGCTCCTCTCTCCACAGATCCGCAGGTCCTGCCAGGAGCCTGCTCCAGCGCGGGGTTCCCACGGGGTCACAGCCTCCTTCGGGAACCCACCTGCTCTGGCATGGGGTCCTCCACGGGCTGCAGGTGGATATCTGCTCCTCCGTGGACCTCCATGGACTGCAGGGGGACAGCCTGCCTCACCATGGTCTTCACCACGGGCTGCAGGGGAATCTCTGCTCCGGCGCCTGGAGCACCTCCTCCCCCTCCTTCTTCACTGACCTTGGTGTCCGCAGGGTTGTTTCTCTTACATGTTCTCACTCCTCTCTCCGGCTGCCGAATACCGCCGTCCCAACTTTTTTCCTTCTTAAAAATGTCATCACAGAGGCGTTACCACTATCGCTGATTGGCTCGGCCTTGGCCGGCAGTGGGTCCGTCTTAGAGCCGGCTGGTATAGGCTTTTCTTGAACACAGGGGAAGCTTCCAGCAGCTTCTTACAGAAGCCACCCCTGTAACCCCCCCCGCTACCAAAACCTTGCCACACAAAACCAATACGGAGTGGCACAGCTCTTTACTTCATGGCTACACCTACTATGATGCCAAGCATAGTCCATAATTTCTTCTGTAAGGTGTAAGCATATGTGGGTTTAAATGTTGGATAGTAATAGGTGAATATAGAAAAGAGGACTGAAATGATCTCTGGGTCACTAAGTGTAGCCTCCAGCTGTTTTCAGAAATCATATTGTAGAACATATTAGAGTCCCTTTCATGAACAGCTTAAGATGCATTTTGAAGTGAGTCATATTTCTAGCACCTACTACTCTTGTTGGAAGGCTCTTCTGAAAACTCATTTTACTGATTAAACTAGAAGCCTCTTCCTACTTCTGGCCTAAGTTTATTTGTGGCCAGTATGAATCTGTCTGTTCTTGTGCCAGTACTGTTTAGCCTAGATTGATCTTTTCCTTGCTGGTGTTCCACTTTCTGATGGGCTGTCATAATTGATTTAATTTTCTTTTTCCCAGGGTAAGCAAGCCAGTCAGTCTCTTTAAGTCTTCCCTCAGAAGACAGGGAATCTCTCTGTTCCTTTGATTATCCTGGAAGACTGCTCTGCACCTGATCCAGTTTGAATGTATCTTTTTTGAACATAGATGATTGGAAGTGTAGACTGTATTCCTACTGCAACATCAAAAGTGCTTTTTACAATGGCATTTATACTTTCTTTGCTGGAAATAGTTTTCCTGATACATCATAGGATTTCAGTTGCCTTTTCCACAGCTGTTATCAAATGGGTGTCTTGGGTATCCTGTGATGGCCATCCTTTTCCTATATTGCTTCCAGTTGTCTATATTTCATAGCAGCCCTCAAGTGCATAATGCTGTAATTTGTAGTATTAAAATTTAATCCAGTTTCTGTTACTTCAGTCCTCAAGGTCATACAGCTCTCTGTGTATGATATTCTGGTCCTCACCCAGACTGGTGCTGCTTCCCAGTTTTTAACATCAGCAAACAGTAATTAATACATGTATTTTTTGTGTCCAGGTCATCGATGAAAATATTAAGACAAGGCTCATCCTAAAGTGGATCCTTGAAAGCCTCTTTTAAGAATTGCCCCCCATTCAAGTAGTTCCACTTTTGGTACAAATCACTGTGTTCCATTTAGCCTGTTTCTTACCTACCTCACATTTCTTGTGCTCATTTTCTCCATCATGTCTAACTAATATTCCATGCAGAGCAAGTCTGTGCCTGAAAGTAATTGTGTTCCTTTGGAGGTGTATTCTTATCTTTTCAATACCTTTCTGAAGTCCAGATGTAATCTTTTCCATTTCCCTTGGTTTTATTTAAAGTAATGTAAAATTTTTTATGGAAAAAACCTGTCAAAATCACCTTCAGTAGAGACTAGGGAGGCAGCTAATAGATCCTTTTCTCTGTGTGTATTTATCAGAGTGAATGTATGGATACAGAGAACAATGAAGGCAGACTTCCCTGTTAGAATTGTTGGTATGTTAACCGAGCTCCAAGCTTTTAGCAGCCCCAGTCATGTGTCTGTGCAGCTGCCTTCATCACCATCAGATTCACATAGCATCTATGCCTTGTTTTCTCAACACCATTATTTAGGAAAATCATTCTCCTTGCATGGCTTTGAATTATTGAAAATAGGATATTTTCTCTCTTTGAATCTGCCCTCTTTCCAAATATTTATGTGGGATCACCTAGAGCCTTAAAAAGATTTTCTTTTAATAGGGCTCTAGTGTAAGAAATGTTTTAATGTTACTCCATTTCTCATATCTGTGATATGCTGCCATAACTCCATGATACTCAAGCTCAGTCTGTCCATGCACGAAGTTTTATTAGTTTCTCTCCACATAATACAGGACTGTCTACAAGCGAAGGTGCAACAGTAGTTGGCCTGATCTCAGGAGAATGTTCATAATTAGATAATAACATTGTTTTGTGGTTTTGTCCTCATTTGACAGGACATCTCTTCTAGTATAAGGTAGGACTCTGACATCATGGTGGGCAGCAATTCAGTGGTGTCCCTGTTCTTACTGTATGCATCAGTCTTTCACTTGAATTACTTTCATATGACTTATATCAATTACTCTGCTCACATTCTGTGTGGACCAATTTTTTCTTTAATCAGATGGTGCTTCCTAAGTCTGATCACTATGTCTCTCCTTCAAAAGATAAATCATTTACATTTAACACAGTACTGTACTGGAAAGATCTTTTCTGTCTCATCTCTATTCAATAGCAAAATCTCTGCTTTTCAAATGGAGATTGAGAGAGGATCCTATGAACTACCGCAAACCTACAAATGCTCCTGGTAGCAGTAGGAGCTGGCACCATTCAGTAACTCACTTGGATTCTAAAAGCTAAGATTAATGGGAAGCTTATGCTTGTGAGAAATTTTATTGACCAGCTCTTGGAGCCAGCCAGACCACCAGCATGGATCCTGTAAGAACCTTTTCCCCCATAGGAGAAAACCCCCTGTCCTAAAATGGAGCCACTGTGATGTCCATTCAGTTTCAGCATTTCTCTCTTTCTGTCTTGTGTAATCAATCTTACTCAGGAGCTTTTTTTTACATTCTAATTATGCAATGCCAAAGGGACCCTCATCTCAGATGAGGTCTTTAAGGGCTACTGATAACGCATATAACCTTTTCCAGCACCAAGATTTGAACTAAAAATTAGCGGGAAAAGGCAGGAGCTGAAATTAGGCCAGAAACAAAGTTAATGTTTTTACCAGGGAGTGTAATTAGCCAGTAGAGCAGCTTCTGGTAGGAGTAGCTGATCCATGGTCATTAAAATGTCAGAGACTTACTGTGTTTTTGTTTGTTTCCTTGTATTTAATATGAGCCATATGGCAAGGAACAATACTTCATTTTGAGTATCCAACAAGGGGAATTCTTATTAACAAAGGCTTTATAGTAGCATGTGTGAAAGAGGGCTTTCATTATATTTGTAGGGTTAATTTATATGTGGTAGTGTTTGCTCTCAGTTAATCCATCTGTCTAATATTTTAACAATATTTTAATGAAACCTTGAGCCAGATGTAAATGTAGTAAGAGTTGCCTATTTTATCTGTTGATTTTCAGTAAAATATTGAGCAATGAAAAACTTAAAACCTAACTCTAACAAAGGGGAATTACAGTGATCACCATTGATTTCAACAGGGTCAAAATTTTGTGGAGCATTTATATGTTCAGCAACTGAAGTAGTGAAATATAAATATACAGATTTAAGATTACCTTTATGCATGTAACAGAGGCAGTTCCTGTAAGACCTGCAATTCTGTCATATGTAGCAGTCATAATGTTTTATAATACATAGGCAAAAAACCCCACAAAAACTCAACCTTTGTAAAACATGAATTGCATGTCAGCTTCCTTCCTAGTTAATGATAGTCACAAAGCTGGTCCCAAATCTGTCACTGCTAAATGAACACTAAGTTGATAGTGGTCGTTCTGTTTATTGTTCCCTAGTGTGGTCATCACTATTCTTAGCCCTTTGACTAGAAGCGTCCAGCAGACATTAATATATGCTCATTACACACAAATTTTAACTGTCTTGAATCTTTTAATTGGTTGCTGCTGATCAAGGAACATAGACTTAACTTATCAGGACACTACTAGACCTTAATGGTCCTGGCCATCCTCACCTTAGGCCTCTGCCTGCACCCCTGGGTGTGGGCCTGGGAGCCTGATTTCAGCGCAGCCTGGGGTCTTCAGCCCCCACCTGAGCTATGACAGAGGACTGCTGGTCTCCAGCTCAGCCACTGCCCTGTCCTGCCTGGCCATGGGCTGTGGTGATCAAGACCCTAACCTGAAGGCTGATTTCCTGGCTTGACCTGAGCCCTGCCTCATCACCATGAATTTGCCTGATGATCTGGACTCTTGGTTGAGCCTGGCTGCCATCTCTGGGTCTGTCCTGCCCTGTTCACCTTGCCTGGGTACTGTGGGGCTGGGCCCTGGCTGGCAAGATGCTGGGCATCATGCTCGGCTCCCACCTTCTCATCCTTTAGGGAGCAGGCAGCCCTCACTGTACACTGCTATAACTGTCTACTGAAAGAGTTAGAAAAGCTTAGATTCAGCTCCTCTTCCAGTTGACAAAGGGATGTTGCTTATGGATGTTGGGATCATGGGTTGAGTCAGTCCCTGAAATATTAAAAAAGAAATCTGAAGCAGAATGTGGTGGGTTGACCCTGGCTGGACCCCAGGTGCCCACCAAAACTACACTGTTACTCCCCTCCTCAACTGAACAGGGGAGAGAAAATGTAACAAAAGGCTCATTGGTCAAGATAAGGGCAGGGAGAGATCACTCACCAATTACCATCACGGGCAAAACAGACTTGTCTTGGGGAAATTAGTTTCATTTATTGCCAATCAAATCGGAGTAGGGTAATGAGAAATAAAACCAAATCTTAAAACCACTTTTCCCCCACTCCTCCTTCTTCCTGGCCTTAACTTTACTCCCAGGTTTCTCTACCTCCTCCCACCAGCAGCGCAGGGGGACAGAGAATGGGGGTTGTGGTCAGTTCATCACACGTTGTCTCTACCGCTCCTTCCTCCTCAGGGACAGGACTCTTCACACTCTTCCCCTGCTCCAGCGTGGGGTCCCTCCCATGGGAGACAGTCCTCCACAAGCTTCTCCAACGTGAGTCCTTCCCACGGGCTGCAGTTCTTCATGAACTGCTCCAGCGTGGGTCCCTTCCCACGGGCTGCAGGCCTTCAGGCACAGACTGCTCCAGCGTGGGTCCCCCATGGGGTCACAAGTCCTGCCAGAAAACCTGCTCCAGTGTGGACTCCTCTCTCTGCATGGGTCCATAGGTCCTGCCAGAAGCCTGCTCCAGCAGTGTCCTGGTTTCAGCTGGGATAGAGTTAACTGTCTTCCTAGTAGCTGGTACAGTGCTATGTTTTGAGTTCAGTATGCGAAGAATGTTGATAACACTGATGTCTTCAGTTGTTGCTCAGTAGTGTTTAGACTAATGTCAAGGATTTTTCAGCTTCTCATGCCCAGCCAGTGAGAAAGCTGGAGGGGCACAAGAAGTTGGCACAGGACACAGCCAGGGCACCTGACCCAAACTGGCCAACGGTGTATTCCATACCATGTGATGTCCCATCTAGTATAGGAACGGGGAAGTGGGGGGTGGGGAATCGCCGCTCGGGGGACTGGCTGGGTGTCGGTCGGCGGGTGGTGAGCAATTGCACTGCGCATCATTTGTACATTCCAATCCTCTCATTATTGCTGTTGTCATTTTATTAGTGTCATCATTATCATTATTAGTTTCTTCTTTTCTGTTCTATTAAACCGTTCTTATCTCAACCCACGGGTTTTGCTTCTTTTCCCGATTTTCTCCCCCATCCCACTGGGTGGGGGGGGAGTGAGTGAGCGGCTGCGTGGTGTTTAGTTGCTGGCTGGGGTTAAACCACGACAAGCGGGCATCACAGCCTCCTTTGGGCATCCACCTGCTCCAGCGTGGAGTCCTCCACGGGCTGCAGGTGGATATCTGCTCCACCATTAAGCTCCATGGGCTGCAAGGGGACAGCCTGCCTCACCATGGTCTTCACCATGGGCTGCAGGGGAATCTCTGCTCCGGCGCCTGGAGCACCTCCTCCCCCCCCTTCTTCACTGACCTTGGTGTCTGCAGGGTTGTTTCTCTCACATGTTCTCACTCCTCTCTCTGGCTGCAGTTGCCCTTGCGCAGGTTTTTCCACCCCCTTCTTAAATATGTTAACCTGGAGGCACTACCACCATCGCTGAAGGGCTTGGCCTTGGCTAGTGGCGGGTCCGTCTTGGAGCCAGCCAGCATTGGCTCTATTGGACATAGCGAAAGCTTCTAGCAGCTTCTGGCAGAAGCCAGCCCTGTAGCCCCCCCGCTACCAAAGCCTTGCCATGCAAACCCAATACACAGAGTCAGCCTTAGTTGGATTCTGGTCACTAAAATGATTATATTTAATGGTTACATGCATGAGTCTGTGGTTAAGGAGTTGTTACAGAACTGTAATTGGTCATGTGCATTAGAATATTGAACCTGTTTGGGACTGTATTTAGTAAACCTATGCGTAATATTCCGACATATTGCAAAACAAGAGGCTTGTATCAGGCCATCCTTTCTTCACTTCAGAATAGTTAGATATCGCATGACATAACTACCCTGGGTGGCTGGGTGGGCAATTCCTGCATTCCTGATTTACTGAGTCTTTAAAATTTCACTGCTATCAGACCCTTGAATGCACTTGTGGCTGGATAACATTTTGGTTTCTGTGGCTTTTGGAGAAATCTTTTAGTTATTCTGCACAGCATTCATATCCATCCTCCCCCTCCTTATTATGTATATAACATTTTTTGTCTTCAGACTATTATATCCAGCGGTACATGACTCATGACCAATTGCAGCTCAGTAAAATGTCACTGTTATGAATATATTGCACAACGAGCCTGCCTTGCACATCTTTGGTGCAATATTTATTATTCAGCTCTTGGTGGAATCAATAGAAAGATTCCCATTAGGCTGCAAAGACATTTGGAGCAGGTCTGAGTTTGCCTTTAGTGTGCCAGACTACTGAATGAAAAAAAGGGTGTATTTGTAGACTGGGTAGCCATCTCTTTTATAACTTTAATGTAGTAACTACTGGTGACTAAAATGGAAGTTTCAGCATACTCTGGTTGCAAGACCACATACCCAGGGCCTTTGAAGAGCTCATAGGTTTTCACATGGCCTAACAATCAGTTGCATTAAGAACACCTCATCTACTTCTTGAATAGGAAGTCTTTAGCAGACGCCCACTGCGATGTTGCCCATGATGGTCTGCCCAGTAATCCTAACCTGTGAATTCTCAGCTGGCTAATGTCCATTCCTAGGCAGAGCTCCGTGCATTCCCGCTACTCTTTCACATAAAGGGTAAATCCCCGCTCCTTGCCTTCCCAGTCTCTCCTTCCTAAAGAGCCTCCTTTCTTTCTTAATTTTGCTTTAACCCTCATGAACTGCATTTCATTCCTGTTGTCTGTAATTTTTTATGCCTTGAGCTTTTTTGCCTGTTTACGCATTCCTCCCTGGGCCCGCTGTTACTTTTCCCCATATTCCCTTGTCCACATTCTTATGTGTCTCCCTGTCTATCGTCCTCTGTCCTCTCTTCCTCTTTCACCACTTTGACTTTGGTTCTTCACATCGGTCATTATCTGAGGCAGTGGAAGACCCACACCTCAACAGATACACTGTGATGCCATTCCCTCAGTCCCTCAGAAGTTGTACTTTTTCCTCCATTGTCTTCTATGGCCCTCAAGGCTTGCCTCTTTGCAAGGTAATCCTTTTGAAGCAAAACCTGTCTGTTTTCTTACAGTCTCAGAGCATTGTTATTACTTAAATTGCTAAGTAAAATTGTGAAGACACTGATGCTTTCTTAAGAAAAATCAGGATGTATTATACCAGCCAGGATAATCTGTGATGCGCTGGTATGAATAGGATCTAAAATAAAGGTATGCTCTGGGCTTGGTTTTCATGGAGTTCTGTTTCTTCTTGATGTATTTATGCATCCAGCCTGACCACCATATATACAGTCAAAGAAACCACATGTGCAATTTGTCTTGTGCAATGTGATAAAAATTTTCTAAAGCCATCAAGATCATTTCATATGACAGCACTGACTTGTGCCATTCTGTGTGGGCTCACTCGTTTGGCAGAGCTCCACAATAGCTGTGACTGATAGCAGGTTTTTTGCTGGATATCGCAGCAAAACAGGAAATGACTGGCTCAGTTTCAAAGCAGGGGAAAGAAAACAACATGGAAAACTAGCTTAAAATTATTTACAAGACAAATATGCAAATGGTTGGAGTAGTCACTATACACATTTAACCCATTCTTAAAAGCTTGCTTCTACTTCTAAAATAGTAAAACTGAGTAATATTGTGCTTTATGTTATCTCTTTGGTCTGAGATTTACTGATTTCTACTGCAGGAGGTGCAAACTCCCTTAAAATAGCATTTGATGACAATACATCATTACTACAGCACAAATAAGTAGTTTGAATCCATTGCTCCTAGCTAACTGGTATTCTTTGCTAAGCCTTAAAATTATGGAATTGATTCTTCATTGAGGCTGATGTGAATTGAGACTACCTCTGCAGAAATAAATGGAATAATAGGAGGATAAGAGGGTAGAGAATAAGACTCAACATCTCTGAAGGGAGGTGACATTTTTGGCTTAAAAGATTGTCAGTTTTTATAGTCATTTGTGACTGATTCCCAGAAGATGAACATTGTCTAAAATTAAATGCTTCAGATTTGCAAGGAACAATGAGTCACGGGTAGATGTAGAGAAAAGTAGCAAAACCAGCAATGACAGAAAGTGGGTGTTAAGAATAATACAAAATAAATCTGAGATCTGATAGCTGAATATTCATAATTAATCTCATTCTATTTCAGTTTTCTAGAAAGATTGTATTTGAATTTCATTAGCTAGTTTTTCAACATCAGCAATCCCAAATAAGATGAATAATTTGTTATCCAAAATAGCAAAATAATCAAATTCAAATAAAGGAATCTATAGTACATGTGAAAATAATTTTTAAAAGCATATTTCACTGTTTTTTGAATGAGTTCTTGTGTGCTTCTCAATTGTAATGGAGTCTGATTTTAAATGACTTTATAGCTATTTTTGCAAATGTATTAGAAGTAATTTAATGTCGTACATCTGTTCTTCATTATTTCTCCCAAAGCTTTTAGTTTGATCTTCACAGTACTCTGAATAAGATCAACTAATCCGGATAGCTGGTTGCTTAGCCTGGTACTGGCACATCAGGTGAATGATAACGATCAAACTTATCATGGGGAACTGTGGGATCATATCCCAATGCATATTTTCTCTCCTGGAAAGGCTGTGAGTAGCTGACAGTCATGTCTCTAGGGGATCAAAGGAAGATGCAGATGGGAGGTATGATGGCAGCCATTTTTGCAAAGATTTCCTTCCCTGAGGTGGGAGGATAAAATACATGAACAAACCAATTTCTACATGAGTGCATCTTACTGCCCTGCAGTCAGGTTCCCTTTTCCTTTCATTCCTGAAAGATGTGCTTAATAAAACAACAGATAATAACATCTATGCATTTAGTATCTGATATACTGAGAACATATTTCACAAAATCAGAATACATTTTAAAAGAAATTAAGTTTTAAAATTGGACTTCATACCAAAATGGGAAAACACCACCTCAACTTTTGACAACAAAGGAGAAAATAGACTCTGTTGTTAAACTTCAGTTTTTGATTAGAGACAAAATATCAGTTTTCTGGTTTCATGGGTGGTTTGTTAATTATGCATCACTGAATATTCTGACCCTGTTTGTATACTGGAGTGTACAATTCCTAATCTTCATGTGTTAAACACTCTCCAGGAAAAAGTATACCTTCTGTCCCAGGTAACAATAAGAAAACTTGATTTTCTAGATGTAACATGGAAAGGAAGGAAAAGACAATACCTCTAAAGAGGGCAACTTACTGTGTCTGGTAAAGCTCTGCCTGGCCTTCTGTTGTGACTGCTCTATGCTTCACTGAGCAGTTCTAAAGCTAATACAGCGACCAACCTGGGTCAGAAGGATTCCTCTTGAATAGAGCCAACACCAAGCACTTTGCCCTCTGCTTTTCTCTTTTCTTCTGATCTTTTCCCGTATTGATTAGTGCTTGCAGCTCAGCTTTGTGGGGAAAAAATTAGGGTAGCTTTCAAGCTCTCCTCCATATGCCTCCATTAAATTGAATTGCCATCATTTGAGTGGAGAATGTGAGAAGATGCCTGACAGCACCTTCCTTTAATTAGCAGAGAAACTGCCCATCTCTCCCACTTAAATTAGGATAGGAACTAGGGTTAGAACTTGAATGTGAGTCTTCGCTCTTTTGTTGGTTTAATATATTTACACTGGAGCTAGAAATGACTTTTATATACTTGATATTTAAAACACAGCAATGAAATAATAATTGGTAAAAGACTGCTCTATTTATTATTATATCCAAATGAAGTGACCCTTAGCAGTTCTCCAGAAGACTGAAAATCAAAAGTAAATAGTAATGCCTCCCACTGCCCTGGTGATAAGAACAGGTAATTATATTTTATCCAGAAGCAAATATCAGAAGCACAATGGAAAAGACATGTGAGGCACCTTACAGTGAAGGCTTCTTTTATCAAAACTCGAGTCTTTTGGCATTTAGGACACCTTTTGGGCCTCACACTGTGCAGTAGGCAGCTGGACTGCACATACATAATAACCTGTACACACCTAGAGCAATGACTCTAGCAGGGTATGTGAGGACACTCAAGAATCTTAGCCCTTACAAAAGGTGATTAAAAGGAAAGAGTAAAATGTGATGCATGAAATAAAGAATGAAATACCATCAGCTGATTAACTAGAGAACTGTGGTTAATTTTCCAAGTCCAGTGTAATGGAGATACTTGGAGACCCACTCATGGTGTACCTCCCTCTTGCTTGCATCACTGAAATTCAAGACTGACTCTAATACAGACTAATAGCACCACTACAAAAAAGCTGCAGGACTTGGTGACTCAGTGACTTGCTCTAATTATCTTTGTTTAACAGTGGTATGAGACCTCTGTATCAGTATGTGGGTCAGCTCCTTTTCTCCTTGCCTGCTTTTTCTGCTGCTTTCTTTTTTCTGCTGAAGTTTTTTTTTCTTTGGGTTTTTTTCCCTTCTGAGGCTGCTGTAGAAGCTATGTTTCATGCACTTTTCAGGCTGCACTGGGTAAAGGTGCTGTTGTTTTGAAAGATAGTATCAAGAAGTTAGTTTTTAATATTTAAAATAAGGTTTTACTTTGGAGCAATCCTTGGAGAGTTTGAAGCTGAAATAGGTTTCCTCACTAATACAGACTGCCTTTCTATTGTGTAAGCATAGGCTCACACATGCATGCTGACTTACTGTTCCAGCTTACAGCTGCCAGTTCTGGCCTGCTGGCAGGAAGATGGTATTTTATTCTTTTGGTTTTTTTCATTTGAGCACTGAAAGTCTTTGCTTTACTATCTGTACTTCCTTTTGAAAGAGAGGTGGCTCTGGCTGATAGAAGACCTAGGAAGAAACCAAATTAATTCGCAGGCCATAGAACTTCACAGTGTTCTGTTAATTAACACTAAAACCACTGGGGAAACAAACTAAACGAGCAACCAGCTGGGAGGAGGTGCACAAGCATATCACGATAGATGTGACTGTAAACTGATGGCTACAATCAGTTTCATCAGGGAATGGAAATAATGTACTAAGTTTCAGTGCTTCTGAAGTCTTCTCCATGGGGCTTCTTTCTAATCCTTTAGGTAGTCCCAAGCCAAAACACAAATCTTCTGAAGAACAGAGGGTGATAATTCTTCAGACAATGTTGCTGGAGGAATGGACGTGTCCAGGAGGAAAGGACACACATCTTTTCAGTTTGACCCTGCTTCTCCTTTATAATCCTCCAATAGCCATGTGCCAGCTGCAATGTAAAAGAACCCCCTGCACTTCACAGCCCCTTCTGTTAATGTAGATGCTCTCACAATTGTATTTGTACTTAATTATTGAGGACTTGATCCTTCAGTCTTTGCAGGAATAAAACTGTGTTGGTTTCAGCAAGAATATTGAGACAAAAGGTATGATCAGCCTTGTCACGAGGCAACTGTCTGTTTGTAGTAAAGAATATCTAATGCTGATTAAGTTAATCCTGTAGATTTCAGGTTTGGTGGTACCCCTGAAACAGACCTTTCTTCAGACCAAAACTTCTAAACTCTGATATACTTTGCCTGGGGACTATTTCTTGCTCTGCCACTTTTTTTTATCCTGTGCTTAGGTGAAACTGCAAGTCCTTAGGTGTACCTTATGGACAGAATTAGGAATTTCAGAGAATTGCTCAAGTTTAGTTTTGCACTAATGAATACAAGAGTTGTCATTTAGATTTAGGCCCAATGTCGGTTAGCTCTTTATCAAACGAGTGCACAGTGCCTGGTCCTTCAAGGAGAGATGCAAGAGCTTGGCAGACGACTGCTGTATTGAGGCTTCTGATGTCTATTTAGAGATTGGCCAAGTCTGTAAAGTAGCCAGTCTAATGTCCTTTCCAAGATCTTTATCAGTCTTATGCTACCACTTGATACCTTCAGTCAAATGCAAATTTTCATTCTAACTTTTGCACATTGGTAGATATCTGACAGCCTCTGGCAATGAGTTCCTTAGTTTTATTTCTGTTTGTGTGAAAATGTAGTTTATCAGTTGGGAACTTACTTTCTTTTTGTTTGATCGTATATGTCCTTATTCTCCCGTCACAAGTCAGAGATGATAGTTGCTTAGTATTCCACTCACGATATATGTTATATACTTGATGTCACTTTGTATTCCTTTTCCTGATGTAAAGTACAAATCCTTACAGCATCCCTTTGTCTTTCTTTGTTGATCACCGAACATTTCTGATTCTGATACATATTTTTACAGAGTAGGTGTCCAGTGCTGCACAGAATATACCAGACAAGACTGTACTGTTTATTCATATAAAGGTATTGTCTGTAGTACTGGTAGGATTTGGGGATTTTTTTTTTTTCTATTTTTTAATGCAGTTTATCTGGCTTTCTGTAATAACATGCAGATCTCTTTGGATGTAGTTAAACTGTACAGGTGGTTTATATATTTCTTTTAAATGTGTATGCTCTTCAGTGTGCATATTAAATACTCAATTATGCTATCATAATGCTCTTGTTTAGGTCTTTCTGCACTTTCCTACAGTCTTCTCTGGACATTACAAACTTAAGTAACTTGGTATGACGTGACATTTTGTCACCTTGCATTTTTTTTTTAATGAAGCATTGCATATTCCCTTTAGTAATTCAGTCATTATATATATGAATTGCATCTGCACTGTCAGATACACTATTTAGGCTTGATGACTTACTGGTTTTGAACTACTTATTTGCTTTTTCTTCCATACAGCTTTTTCTGAGTCTACCTCTCTTTGTTCATTCTGTTTCAGTTCAGTGGTTTTCTAGAGCCTGGCACCTGGATGTTTCTTACTATTTGGATACATTTGAATAATTTGATGAATGCCAGACTCATACTTGAGTGTGAAGAGACAAAATCCAAACTGTTAGCTTCTAGCAATGTCCTAGTCTGTGTTTACAGAGGTGTGTTTCCTTGATTTTTAATTTGTCAAAGGAAGCTCATAAAAGCTCTCAGGTTTCTCACTGCAGATTTTATATGAGAAAGCCTCTTAAAACTTAACATAGCTGATCTGGATAGAAATAATGAAAAAAATAATGAACAGGTAACATAGTTTAAAAATGCCAATAGATGTACTCTGTTGGTGTGCCAAATATTTCTTCAGTCAGTTATCACAAAAAGCAAAGATGATTATCAATACATTGCCTTAAAATGTACCCACTCAGGGTAAGCTTCAGTGCCTAAAACTCTCATCTAATAATCTAAAGGAATATTAAAGCTAACTCCAGGATTACCTTGAAAGATGGACAGTATGCACTGAAGGGAAAATGTGATTTGACTTTGGGAATAATTTGATTTGGTCAATGAAACTGGAAGTAAAATTTTACGATAATCACAAATCTCTTTAGTAGAGCTAGGGACACCCTCTTTCTTAGTGTCTACTGTTTTCCAGTAGACTAGTGAGCCTAAAGGGAAAAAAAATAGCCACAATTTATAGCTTGGACAGTATATAAACAACAAAAAGTAATGAGCAACAGTGATGGTTTTATGCAAGCAAATGGAATGAGTCACAAACTAGTTGTATTTTGTATTAGATTTGGGTTTGTCTTTGGCTGTTGGGAAAGAAAATGGAATCTGACTGTAAAACTTGCTTTTTCAAGTAGCAGGATATGGAGTACATTACCATAAGCTGTCACTTTCTGGTTCTTTTAGCTCTTATAGTTATGGGTGAATGTAACATAAGTGACTGATTCTTTTACACTTCATAAAATAGAAAAAACAATTGTCTATACACTTATAAACAGGAATAAAGCTGAAAATGGCACATAGACAGTATTTTCCATAAATACTCTTAGTATTAATGGATTGTTCTAAGGGCAGTTCCTGAACAATAATTTTTTAACATGTAATCTAAGAAGTATCTAAACTGAACAACAGAGCAGAGTAATGGCTTGCTGCTTCAGCTGTCCTATAAGAATATTTTATTATATATTTATTTCAGCTATAGATAACATTTTTTTACTGAATACAGATTAAAGATAAGAAATATCCTTTTTTTTTTCAAAGCAATTTGCTGCATTTCAAATATTATATATTGGGTTTTTCTTCCAAAGACAACCAGAGCCTTTGCTTGTAAAAAACCCAGACAACTTGGTAGCTTTTTATACTATATGAATAACTCTAGCACACAATTAATTTTCTTTTTCAAACTCTGCAATTAAACATTGTGATACATATCTGTACCGTGTATATCCCATTGACACGTATATAATCTGTTTTGAGTGATTTATTTTTGTGCATTTAAGTTCCACTTTTGTTAAGCTCATAACCTAGAAAGCTCTTGACAAGAAAATTTAATGATTACTATAAGGCATAATGTATTTTTGGAGAACAATTTTATTCTGTACCCAGGCTCTTCCCAGAAATAACCTTTCCTTCCATTTACACCATGTTGCCATTGCTGTGCATGCATTCATTTGTGTTTGAAATAGCAAATACTGGTCAGAAATGAAAAGAAGCAGAAGTGGATAAAGAAAAGGTGACGAGAAGATGATGATGATAGAATATCATGAAAACAGAATGGATGTTACTTAATAAATCAGTTCATCTTTAACATTTGATCTATTGCTCCCAAAATTCTGGCTATTCTATAAATGCCTTCCATTGTGTCTTATTACCTAAAAAGCCCAAAGGCTGTTTGGAGAGGGTTGTTACTTTAAATGCTTTGCAACTTAACATATGTAATAACCTGCTTGCAGTTCTTTGGTAGACAATGCTGTATGCAGATATTCTTCAGAGAAAAGATGAATATGAACTAAAACCCCACAATGTTCAACCTTGCCAAACTGTGAAGAAGTTTTACTCTCAATTTTAATCAAATTAAAAAACTTTCCTGCTGGCAGCTGACTCTGCACTGCCTTGGAGACAGAGCACTTGAAAGGCATCCTTTAAGACAAAACTGAAATATTTATTTAGGCTTTGTAAAGATGGCAGATTTTGAACCTGTTTTTTTTTTCTTATGTGGCAGTGCTGAAATCAGGTACTCAAAAGCATTTAACTAAGCAAATTTTGAACACAATATAAGACCCGTAAGTGAAGCAATTCTTCATGTTTTTCATGTCTCTGACAGAATGGGAAGTGATGTTTGAATGCAGAGATACTTATCCAGTTTAGATTAGTTACATTTGCTATCCAGGCAGCCCATTTCTATCTGATTTAAAAAACAAGCAAAGGCCTAATTGCTCAAATGTCTGGCAAGACCGTGCCGTAGCTACCAAAGTTTATGTGGATTCCAGCAGAAATTGTAACTTGGGCTCATTGATGAAAAGCAGTGAAAAAGAAAAGGGAAGTGCAATAACCAAGGTATAATAAAGCAGTTACAGAAACATAGCTAAAAGAAATATTCAGACAGTGTCACGTTTATTTAATGGGAAGAAAAAAAACCCCATTAACTAGGAAGTGGGAGGCTTCTTGGGCCTAGCTGAGGCCTTGAAGCTGTGAAATGACACTGTGGACTTAGCTGAATAAAAAAACGCACGGAAGGTCAATAGGATATGAGAGGAAAGGAAATCATCCAAGTTGCCTGGAAATTTCAAATTGCCTGAAAATTTCAAATTGCATATTGGTTTAGAGGAGAACACAGCAGAATGGGGATACAGGGGAAATTATAGATGATATATGAAAACTTTCATTGGTTATGACAAGTCCAAGTAATAGGAAAAAGAAAAAGAAAAAAAAAAGAGGAATTGGAGGATTTTGCTTGTGTGGGTGGAGTTTTATTTCTCCCTGGGGTTAACTGAATTGTAAAATAGAAAGCAGGATGTAAATAATTCACTATAATCCCAGCTAACTGGATTTTTCTGCAGGAGGATAGTGCTCAGTGCCTCTGTCTGTACGTAGTAATATCAGCACTCCTGATCAGCTATTCCTTGATGGACTTTAGAGACTTTTGGGACTTCTTTCCAAGGCAAGCACAAATAATGTATTGTGTATTACTGGATGCAGAAATAGAATAACCTGGGGAAAAAAATATCCCTAAACCAAATAAATAAATAAAATTCCCTGAACTATTTACATTGAGAAATCAGATTAAGTGATGAGTATAACTAGCAGTTTCTGGGCCAGAGATATAAGGCAACCTGTTTTAATTGTATCCAGCAACGGGCAGTAATACAGCCACACATTAGTCATATCCTCCCAGTGGGTCATGAGCCATTTGTACTACCTGTTTTCAGTCACACAGTTTTATTTGGAAGAGCTAGGATGCTCGATTCACTGTATAAACTGTTTAGATTGTGCTAGTGCTGCAGTTCTAATAGCAGAGTAGAAGAGGCTGGTAAATAAATAGTGCTACTGCGATGCTTGTGAATTCAGCCTTCAGGCAGATTTTCAATAAATGATGAGAATATGAGAGGCAACAGCATGGAGTCCTGAAGAACTGCCAGTTTTGCAGAAAAGAAAAGTAGAAAATAAAAAAGCAGTAAAGATAACCTGCTTAGAACAGATATTTTCTTGGCCACCAAAGCATTTTTATAGAAGGACTGTGCTGAAGTAAAGATGTTTAAGCAAGTATTTACATATCAGTCCTAACTACCACCATGGTTGATGAAATATGATGAAAGCAGTATCAGCTATTCGATGTGTATGGATACAACTTAATGTTGTCTGAACTGATTTCATACAGGATTTTTCATTTTCATATAGTGTTTTACTCTCTTTCAGTGAGGATCAAAGTCAGAAAGAGGGCTGTGCCTTAAAAGTGGCTTTACTGCAGTTGTGCCCTGTTTCATAACATTTAGTTACGAGAATTTTCCTGTTGACTTCAGAAAGAGTTGGGCTGGGCTCTTAATGCTTGGTACATGGAACATTTAATTCACGTTGTTGTCTTCCTAAATATCTGGAGTTTCTTTTTTTTTTCTCTGCTAATGTTCGGGCTTTGTAGAATTTGTTCCGTAGCACAGCTGATGTGTTACTGGCACACCACCACAAAAGTGAAGCATATTGTTCCTATTTTGGTATGTATCTGTTGCTGTTTTATTAGCAGGAGGGTTAAGATATTATTCCCTTTATGTGTCTTTTTGCCTTTGGCAGGGTGGGGAAAGGATTAATACAATTTGGGTCTGAACAACTGTAGTAAAGAGAGATACTGTGATGCATAGCATAGCACTGTATACAGATGCACATTCACCTGTGTTTACATACAAAGTGGAACTTTATTCTGATCTCATTTACATTAATAGGAGCTATGAATAACTTATTTTAAGTAGGCGGATTTACATAAATGCAGGACTAGGAATAGAGGCAAAGGTGTTAGACTAACAAACTGCATATAGTCTAGGATACTCAGTAAAGGAAAATAATTGGATTATAACTTTTGTACAACAGTTTTTGTGATCCTTCAACAAACTAGGAGTTTGTCCCCATCTGCAAGTGAGTCTTTTCAGTGGGTAGTTAAAAGACTTTATCTCGATCTGGCATCAATTATTCACACCTTTCTCATTTCTCAGTTGTGTTACAACAGTGCCGTCTATCTGGAAATGAAGTCTGCCATACTTGGGCACCATCCAGTACAAAATGTAATCAGAAATGTCTTCTGCCTCACAGATCATCAGTGCCACACTCAAGCTTCCCTTTCTCTGCTAAAATTCCCACTGAATTTTGAATTATGTCACTGATTTGACCCTGATAGTCAACTTCTTCCATGGTATATCTAAAAAGCCAACTAAAGCCCTCAAATAAAAGCCATCATCAGTTACTTTCTTTGCTTGTCACAGTGCAGCTCTCTATAGGTAAAACTCATATGTTCAGATGTCAGATGTTTTTCAGGCCAGTCAGACATTGAGCTAAATGACCACAGAAATTAGACAGACACAAACCTCCCTGCCCTGCACTTAAAACATAACATGCCATTCATATACTTACCTCCTCTAACTTTGATACTTGGTAGCATATATAGTTTAAAATACCTATATAAAAAGTATTCAGTCAATATATTTTTCTTCTCTAGAGTAAGATGAGAGTAGAAATCTAAGCTCAAAGGAAGAGGCAGGCAGTCAAGTTGCCTTTACTCAGTATGATAAAAGCAAGTACTGTGGTGTTGAGCCACAATCATATGATATGTGGTGCTGTTTCTGATCCAAACTAGACCAGAGCTGCAATACACGGTGCAGTGATGTAGTTTCACATAAAGGAAGTGTGGGAGATCAGCAGTAATTTTAGTAAGAATGCTTACAACAGAATGAAGAACAACATTTCTTTTCTTCCTTTAATTTCCTCTTCCTGTGGTTTTTTTTTTTATTTATCTTGTATTTTTTATCATTGCAGTTGTGTTGAACTCAGATAAGGATTATTTGATGCAGCTCTTTTTGGACGTTTGCAAATTATTCTGATCAGTAACAGCGAATTGTGGCAGCCCTTTGCTAAATTTTAGTGATACTAGATATCTCATTCATACCCTCAGGACAAGCAGCTGGATTTCTAGAATATTTCAGGAGGAGCAGTAATAAATAGGCAGATTTTCTTTTTGTCAAAATAGTTTCCATATTTTCATTAGATTTTGTTTTATCTTTGAAATCAAAAAGAAATATCAGCACTAAGTATCAGCCTGTATTAGGAAGTGGGATTTTACAGTATTGGTGATTCAGGAGGCTGGTTAGTATTTGCAAATATAATTGTCAAGTCTGTTTCAAAGATGAAGTGAGCATAACCTGTAACATTTTAATTGGCCATTTTATTGAGGTGTTGCTGAAGCTGGACACATTCAAGCAACGCTTCAGTTACCAGTAGCTGAAATTTTGATTGAATAAAATTTCCATGTCTTTCAAATAGCTCTCGTTCCCTACCAAAAGAGAAAGCTGTACAATACCATTTTTATAAACAGCTTTCTTGGTGATGCACAAAACTTAACAATATCAGATATGGGTTACCAAATGAAGAATAAAAGCATATAACTGCACCCTAAGGAAAAAGAGTGAGAGGTGCTTTTTTTTTAACAGCTTGTTTTTCATTGCAATAGTACAATAACTGACAGTTAGAAAGATAATTTCAGTAAAAATTTTGACATAGTAGAACTGAGAGTTCTTCAGACACGTTCAGTGTATCTCCTAACATTTACAACGTAGTCCAGCTCTTATATTCTTCACTGGAGTTGACTGGAGTTTTGCTTACGTATAGAACAGAATGTGGGACTTCAGTTGATACAGCCTAATGATCTATGAGTTCCTTTTTTGTTCACCCTTGTTTTGCAGTTTTGTCAGTGGTGTTGAGTCAACTGGTCAAATTCTGTTTATAATAGGTGGTAGATTTGGAATTACTTGCCCAAATTTTGTGGAATGCTGTAACTTTTCCAGACAGTGGCTCCGTGTTACAGATACACAGCATAGTCAATACTTCATGAACATGTACAAAAATAGTACTTTTGAGTGTTGCCAGTTCATATCTTAAATCACAGTCTTATCTCATTTGGTGTGTTTTCCTTAAATTATCAGCTTTGAGATTGAGATTAGAATTTATTTGTTATCAGAAGCAATAATTCTTCTATCAAGATCTATTGGGAGGAGCACCTCCTAATTCTGGGACCTGTGCAGGAACCCGGCGCCTGCCCTAGCTCCATGCTGGGATGAGACCTTATTGCACACTCTTTCTCTGCTCTGCTTCAGTTTTCAGTGGAAGTGAACCCAGCTGCATGGATTAGGCAGGCACTCCCAGGGTCACTGCTGAATCTCTATCTATAAAATCTGCTCGGTTTATATACAGTCTGGAAGTGTTAGTCTTTCATTAAGGAAAGCTCCTAGCCATAGTAGCTGTGAAGAAAAGCTTGAAAATGTGAACATAAATGCCCTGACATCAGAAGACAATTAAAACTGTCAAAAATCTGCAAGGTTTGAGGTTTCATGATCTTTTTTTGAGGGACTGGTAATATTTTCCTTACTACAGTTCTGTTTGGAAATATATTTTTACTTTTGTTGAGGGTGTCTTTCTGTTTGCTATGTTAAACCTTGCAGAGATGATGCTTGTCAAACAGATGAATCCCTTGTGTAATTTCATTGGCTTCCCTGGAGCTTTTCCCAGTGCTATTTCAGGAGAATCTCAAATGGTGCATAAATGCTTTCTCTGGTTGGAGCTCTCTCTGGTTCTACATACATGGAAACGATGACTGTAACTTGGCCTTTAAGCTTTGGCTGTTTGAAGAGCTGTGTTCCCCACTAAGCTTCATGGTGTGCATTAATGGCGTTAAGTCTAATAGTGATGAAGACTGGTGTCACATTATGTGTCTCACAGCACTCAGATTGAAACAACAGGTCTAGGATCCACCCTTCATCCTCTTCTGAGGCTAGTTAGGATGCTGAATTCACAACTAGAAACACACACCTTTTTTAAAGCACAATGCACTTGAATGTTAAAAAATACTTGACTGTTTTACATAATATATTTTTATAATTAGAAGGGTTAAGTTTATTCTTTTTTTTCATGAAGGGAACAAAGCATTTTTCCCTTTCCTCCTTTCCCCATAGGAATCTTTTACACAATTTCTTTTAAAACTAAACACCTCCCAACTTCAACATACATACTGTGCTCTCCTGGACTTCTCACCTCCACCCCTTGACTCTGAACTGGTATATCCATCAGAGAGAGATAAACCATTCCCCCTCCTGTTTTTTACCCCCACTTTAATAGCAGCAGTTTAAAGACCCGTTGACGAGCAGATCAGCTACATAGACGTGAGGGGGCAGTAGCTTCTGGCAGCTATGTGTGGCAATGGGCCAGTCTGGACAGGGTGTGGAAAACTTGATTTTTGGCTGCCAGCAAAGGAATAGTTAGCCTGGGAGGGTCGAAAGGAAACAGAGAGATTGACCAAATCTATGCCACAAGAAGAAATGCATGAACCCCTCCTTACTGCTCCCTAGTCATCTTCTGGGTTGGACTTAACAAGTACAAGAGATCTTGTTCCAGGAGAAAGAATGAGGGTGTGTAAACAAGGAAAGTTGGTGTTTGGGTAAACCATGTTTTCTGAAAGAAATGTGGTGGGCCAGCCGGTTTTTAGCATGTTCAACTTAAATTGTTGGCTGATGGTAAAGTATGTCAGTTGAATATTTTATTCACTTGAAAATAATGTTGATTAGATGTGTGAATTCAACAATTTGGTCAAGAAACCCTATGAGAAGTTCAAATGTTTGCATCAAAAGTCAAAGTATTTTGAGTTGATTTATTTTTTTTTTTTAATTAATGCTTCAGATTTCCACTTCAGAACATTTTGTATCTAAGCATACTTACATGTAGCAGTAAGGAAGAATAGCCTTTCCAAGGTGGCAGCAGTGTTTATAGGCTTCCTTGTTTGTTTCTCCAGAGAAAAACTGAATAAACACTTCAGGCTGAGGTGTTTTATTTTTCTTCTCAGCTTCCAAGTCAGTAGCTGATTTGGTACAGTTAGTTTCACAGATTTAGCTAAAAGCATCCCCTATGTCTGTTATTTAGCTTGTAGAGAGATGGGGACAAAGCAGATCAAGAATCTCCCAGATTTCAAGAGGTACAATCAATATTCATATACCACATCAAAGCTGAGTTTTTTGGCTCTTTTATCATTCCTTTGCATGGGATCATCTTGATGAATTCATTTGTTTGCTCATCCCCAGTTCAGTTAAGTATTATTTGAATGGTGGTCTACTTAAAACTGATACTCAGATTCCTGGAAATATGTCCTTTCCTTGAATTTGTGTTTTTACTTTGGTTTTAGTTATTCTGTATCTCATGTTAATTGAAGTTAAAATTTGACCTTTGAAGGTGTTCAGAAAGATTTTGTGATTCAATACAGATTTCATCCTTCTGTGATAAGTTCCAGTTTCTGGTTGTTCAAAGAATGACAAATACAGAGTTTCTGGAAGAGCAGGACTGAAAATTAAGTGCCAATTTTCTGTCATTATGTTACATTATCAGAATTATAGAGTGTCTGCAGAGAAGATTGGCTTTAGAAAACAGTCCACTTCTGTAGTGATGAGAGGAAAAAAAGGCTGATAAAGAGCATGCAACTGCTTTCCAGAACTTCTAATATTAGTTGCAAGTGATTACTGGCAGTGGCTTTATCTCTAATTCACATCTTCCACTATTTAGAGAAAAATGCTACTATCAAAATGAAATTCATCAATGTGAGTATGTGGGCACCTTACAAGTTGTCAAAATTTCAATACTTCTTCAGTTTTTTTCTTTGCAATAATCTCATTGATGAAAGTTGTTGATAGCACTCAGTCAAAAAAACACAGTATCTTACTAAATCAAATCAAATCAAATCAAATAACTTGCATTCAGTTAAAGGAAGGATGCTTTCTTTTTTTCTCTTACACTGATGCAAAATATAAGCAGTTCATTGCTGTAAATAGAGCAAATCAGTGCAAATGAGAACATAATCAGTCTTGAAAAATTTGAATTATTTGTATGGATGCCAAATAAAATCAAGACAATTTATGTGCTGCATAATAGCTTAGGAAAAAAAATTATTATGCTGAAATTATCTTTGTCAAGTTTTTCTAAATTCATTCTTTTCTTTGTAATAATGACATCGTCTTGTTATTAACAGCTAGTAGAATAGCAATTTTTTTCCACAGTAATAGAATTGAAACATAATCTTTAACCATTATCACCATACCCATATTCCCCATGCCTTATGTCTTTTTGTTTCCGGTAATGTAAAGTAAAAAAGTTGTACAATGGTTGGACTTGATGATCTTAAGGGTCTTTTCCAACCTAAATGATTCGATGATTCTATGATAATAAATTAAATATTTAATAACCAACCACCTATAAAAATGGAAGAATAATATGGATTCATGTACTTTTAAATTAATGCCCTTCATAATTCTTTTTTAATATTGGCAGTTAGAAGGGAAAAAGTTCACCAGAGATGTGCAATAGGTTAAACATTTCATATAAGTTATTAGGGAAACACATTGGAGAACAATAAAAACATGGAACTTGCTATGATTTCTCGTATGGCAGCAATGGCTGTGGTTTACCTGTTAGTTTCAGAAGACTGAGAAAATAAGAACGTCATGAAGATACCAGTTCAAAGAGAGGTCCTTCTCTGAGTACCTGCCCAGTACCAAATCAGTTCAAGCTGCACTACATTTCCAAGTGCATCTGGTTTTCTGATAGCTGTATTTCCTATGTTTAAAGCATACTGCCCACGTGAATTGGTTTGTCTAACAGGTCTGATTTTGGCTCAGGTTATGGCTTGTTAATTGTTGTTTTGGTTGTTGATTCTTTGAGGACTTCTTATGCAATGTTTGCAGGGTTCTTTTCACAGGAGATGGGCTGATCCTTTTTAGGGTTCCCAGTTATTATGGTGATACAAATAAGAAATAAATCTTAATCACAACAGTGTCCATTCTGGCTCATTGTTGAAAACTTCTTAGATATAACACCAAAGTCATAACATTTCAAACCATCTCCTGAAAAATACTGCTTTCTGCCAAATCTCATTGGTAGTTATATGTAAAACAACTGTTAAGAGCTTGCACTGAGTAAGAATGAGTTGATGTAATGTGTAGCTTAATCCAGGTATCATATCTGCATTCTTTGATATATTTACCCACAATTTAGCAGTGATACATACATGTGGATTGTAAAGCCACATATATTTCTGGGGAATAAATAATAAAAAAAATATTTTTATTGGATTTGTAGTTTTGTAGTTGGCTCACAGTTTCTACTCAAATGTTTGCTGAGACATAATTGTGACTTAAAAAGCATTACAAGTGACCTCTGAACAAAGTGATCTCCAAACAAGGGGAGAAATGCTGGATTAACTAGCCTAAAAGCAGAGAAATATTTTTCATTTCAGATCTCTGCTCTCCTCAGGCACGGTCTGTGTGAACCTCTTCAGAGAAGTATTGAGATTCAGCAGATCTCTGTCATTAATTTCACACAGGGCAGGCAGTCTCCTGCAGAGGCACTCAGTGTTCTCTTTTCTCCTTTTTTAATCAGTTAGGATGCTGTTAAACAACAGGAAGTTCAAGTAGTATGGTTAATGCTGATAATGAAATAAACTGCCTATCAACCCTGCAAGCAATGTGTAAATAATTTTTAAGTGCTTCAGGAAAAAAAACCAAAACCACAAAAACCCCAGACCACCCAAAATAAATATGTTTAGTACCTATAAAAACAAATGCATTGAAAGGCCAGTGATGGGTTTTAGCTAGGGCTGAGTGGCAGCTTGAAATGTGCAGTATTTCTCAAGATGGCAGGGATCATGTTAGCTTAAGTTGGATTTCATTGCAGAACATGATTTCAGGGGCCTGTGGAAGCCCCTCACTAATATTCTGCCACTAAACTGAATAACAAGGTTGCTTTGATTGCCTTTTATGCAATGGAAGAATTAATTCCACTTCTGGTTACTGTCAGATCATTCCTGTCAAGAAGTACAGTCCCACACATAAAGTCCCTGGAAAGAAATATTTGGGGGAAGCATTTGGAATGAAGGAGATTGCACCAAGACTGAACTATTTGAAAAAAAAAGATTATGAGGAAAGCTTCATGTCCCATTGCAAGATACTCATTTACCCTGTGCTATTTCAACAGCTGGTTCTTTATGGTCAGAGAATAGGATGGAAACCTTATAAAAAGTGTGAAAAACAATTCTTGGCATAGGTAGTGAAGAGTACGCACTCTCTGTTCCTGGTGACTGGTTAAATCCACTTGGGATGGGGATGGTCATGTTTGCCCTGGGAGGTTATCCTGGGAAGGAGTGAACATTTTCTTTCTGCTGTTGTAGGCAGCCCCTCTGATGACTCAGTGACAGCTGTGGCATGTCAGAGGCAGCTTGGCTCTGTTCAATGCAATTCTTTGCCAAGGACCCACCTGGGCATCCATCCCTCCAGCAAACTCCCCACCCAACAGTGCCAGAGCTCCTTCTTGAGCAGATGTTTTGGGGTATTCCTTTTACAGAGATTAGGCTACATTGCTCCTCAGAGTAGGGTATGATGATGGTCCTTTTCATATTATTCCATCACCAGTCCTACTCTGTGATTCTGCTGAGTCCACACTAAGGACTCCTTCCTTACATTTGAGTGCTTTGATAACTGCTTTGAAGGGCTCTTGTCCCTGACTGTGTCTCTGGAAAGAGACATTACAGTTCCAAGCTGAATTAGCTTTTGCATGTAATCTCTGCTGAGTTAAGGACAGAAACATAGGACCAAGCTTGGCCACCTGATTGCAGCACAGCGAAGGGGGTTCTGGCCTTTCTGAGAAAAGGGGGTCACATACAGAATAAAACATTGATAATTACAAACAGTGGCCACATATGAAACTCTGTTCTCTCTAAGCTAGGCCATCTCTAAGACGATCAAGTAACTGCTAAACTTGTCAGTGAACTTTGCCCTTCATTTTATCTGTATTTTCTTTCCTTGTATTTGAATCATTGCTATCCTCCCCCATAAGTACCTGCTCTTTCAGTGAGATCAGAATTCCTCATCTTACAGTTCCACATATGAAGAAGTTATCAACTAAGGCAGATGAGAAAGGGCTAGGAAAAAGTGGCCCCACTGGGGCAAATGTTCCTTCATCTGACCACCCCCATGTCTCCCAACATAGTGTTGTTTCTTATTATAAGGAAGTCAGGACCAGAGAGTTCAGTCTAAACAGATTCTGGTGAGTCATTTTTCTCTCTGAGGAGCCTGCCTTGCCCAGTTTTCATCTCTGACTCACTGCAGCTGTAAATGGTGGGGCATATGATTTTCAACGGGCACATACTAACACCCTCTTCAGAACAAGTTCATCTGCTTTTACCACTAGTTTCTCTATAACGTACATTTTGTTCTCTTCTAAATCCTGATTCCTGGCATTGGCAAGTTCTTCAGGACTGGACTGCAGTCACAGAAATATTAAAAGTGTACAAGTATTCCTTAAATAACACTTATTTATGTAATTCTTTTATGTATATAAAAATAGATTTTACTGACTCAGTTAAAACTATAGAACTTGGATATAGAGGAAAATTACGTTTTTTTCCTGTGGTTGAAACAGAGGTGTCCACTGTTAATGCCATTGTATCATCTGGATTTAATGAAAACTCTTGCATTTGATGGAGTGATCTTTTTTCAAACTTTGCCCATCCTATTTCCAGTTATATCAGCATGTGAAATTGGGATAAACTTTTGCTGTCTTGATGTCAGCAGAACCTGTATTAATATCCAAGGGGCTTTCTGTGTGACAAGATGACACTTGTTTGTCCCTGGATACTATATGCCTCAGCTATAGGAGAAAATCTAGTAGATAAAGGCACTGAATTATATACATAATCTCAGGTCACAGAGTGGTGTACCTCCTGTGTTTTGCTATGGCTATTTGACTAGCAAAGGAAAAAACCCAGAGAGTCTTGTCTTTCTGTGCTTCCATTGTAGGAACTCTTAACTTCTCAGAAATTTTTCCTTTGGGCTGGAGCTCCCTACCCTTGTTCTGAACTCGTGGGTGATTTCCGAAGAGCAAATCCAACAAAAATGCTAAAACAATAGCTAATGTTTTAATCCTAAAAGAAAATGTTACCAGCCTTGAAAGAAGAGGAATGGTGTGTTTGTTACCTTGCACACAGAAAGCCTGCACTCAAGATATTTTAAGCTGTGACATTAGGCAGGCAAAATTCGACCTGCAAATTGAGCATTAAGACCCAAACTTTGTTGCTTGGACCGAACTCCGGTTAGTAAAAGAACTGCAAAATCATGTCAGTAGTAGCTATAATAATAATACTATATCTGCTTTTAGATGACACTTTTCATTGATAGATCATCTTTTTCCTGTTTTATGGGTAACAGCCTCAAATGTGCAGAATTTCAGTCTATTTGCTGTACTAGTTGCAAAGCTCAGGTTTTCTGAATTCCAGTTCAGTGCTCTGTACTTCACTCTGATGGAGCTATGACGTTCAAGCTGAGTGCTTTTGTGTTCGGGTAGCATTGGAAGTGTCTGAATTGGTCATGAAGATGTAGACATTTATACTTTATCAGCTGGTAAAGTATTGCCTTTCTTCCTGAGCAAGGTTAGCATATATCTGTAGTCACAGCTGCGGCAGGAGACAATAACTGTGAAGCATGAAGCGCTATATGCCACAGAGCTTGAGCACATAGGCAAATCAGGCAAAGCCCTTTTCTGCAGGGCACAGAACAAGAAAACAGCTTGCTTTCTTAGATGTGGCACGGCCAGCAGCCTTAAACCCTACAGAGAATCTGCCAAAGCTAGTTGATAAAGTTTGCAGCAAAGAATTGCTAAGTGGCATCCTTTGTTTGCCCTCAGCAGAATTGCACATGCTGCAGCAAAACTAAACTCAGACTCTGCCTAATACCACAAAGTTTGCAATAAGGAAGCAGCTCTTTTCATTTTAAGCACAGATTCCATCACAAGAGGTGAGTAAAAGATAGAATATTAATGAAGAAAAAGACAGTATGACCATTGAGACTGAGTTTCTGCATGCTACAGCTAAAGATCCTCTTTAAATAATTTCTGCACTGACTACAACATTTCCCTTTCAGAATATATATACAACTTTTTAGAAATATATCCACTTTTGATCTGGGATTTCTAGGATGTATGCCTATGTAAGTTATTCCAAAAACCTATTTGAAGCTTCAGTATATATCCCTTTAAATTATTGCTGCAATATATACATTGAAGCTAACAACAAATGAATGTTTTCCACAGAAATAATCAGTAGGAATCACAGAGAAAACTCAAGACAATATGTCATGAAAGATCTTGATTCAGACTAGCAGGACTTAATGTAGTGTTTAGTGTAACCAGCTCATTCTGTCAATCACATCACATAAGAGAGGTCAGCCTAGTTTTGCTGGAATTCTTGTTTTATAACTATGAATATATAGCTTAGCTCAAAAGTATAAAATCTATTGTCTGCAATAGTCATTATTATTCACTATGTGTATATATCACCTCCTATTTGTGATTCTCAAGGAATTACACAACAGTAGGTATTTTTATTAGAGCTGGTTGGCAAGACATCAAGGATGATACTGACTTTGAAGGGCTTTGAAAGATAAGTTTTTCCCATGTTAATTTTTTGGGGAAAAAAAGTGCAAACAAACAAAAAAAGCATTTGTCTAAGTTTTGGCATATTTAGAATAATGAATTCTGTTGTGGGGTTTTTTTGTTGTTGTTTGAAATGATGTATCTATTTCAATTGCTTTCTTAGCTTTTATAAAAAAAAACCCTCACAACTAAAATGAATCAAAAGATTCTGATGGAGCAGAAATGGATTTTGTTTTGGTTTTATTCCCTTTTAAAAAGTTGTCCTCGTGTAGAATTTTGAAAATGTTGAAGGGCTTCTTCCCAACTTGAAATATCACTATCTTTTGCCAGGCAAAGTTCTGTTTTCCATCCAGGTATAGTCTCTATTATACGCTTGCAATCGCTGTCTTTCTCCAATAGCTACCAAATGGGGAAACTTGTGAAAGGATCTGCCCAGTGTGACAATGGCTGCTGGTAAAGCAGGACACCCCTTGACTCCAAAGCCACTTCTCTAAGTACCAGATTTGAGGATGGAGGTCAGGTCAGGTTACCCCAGATTCTCTTTTAGTGCACACACTCCCTATTTCTCAAAAGGTGAAATCACAGATCTGGAGGGGTGGCTGCCCACCCACCAGCCTACCAGCATCTGTCACAAATCAGCAACAGCAAATTGTCTCTTTCTCAAAAGTCAACCAGCAGGTATTGACACTTACAAATTACTAGGCAGAGCCACATACTGTTTTTCTAACAAATACAAAGCAGGCATCAAAACCACTGGCTCTGAGGTTGTTGGGCTTTTTTGGAGGCAAGTATAATGTATATTGTACTGTATAAACAATATATACACTACTTTATAAATAGTATGTTATATTGCATATTATGTATAGAATGTATATGTAATGTGTATGTTTATGCTACACAAAAGAATTTCATGCTGGTAAACAGTCAAAGAAAGTGTCAGCACCTCTGAATGGTGTGCAGCAGACTGGGGCTCAGTCCTCCTTTCTGCCATGGATGTTACATGTCCCTCTGGGTACACTATATAAAATGCAACCCTATCCCTGTGTATGTCAGTGACAAAACATTACTGCCATTTACCAGTGTAAGATGTGCCTGAATGGCACAATGTGAAATGGACGTTCTGAGTCTTCTTTTTCCCTTCCAATTTTCTTGCCTTGTCTGTTTAACCCTCAAGTTCTTTGCTTTCTGAAACAGAGGTGATATTTTATTATGTACATGTTTGTACTGCACAACAGAGACATGCATCTGAGTTGGAGCTGCAGAAATAAATAGAGTAATATAAATAAAATTCAGCATCAGATGATGTATCAAAGGCAGATAAGTAAAATGAGCAAAAGACAAACATGTATGCTTGGAAATAGTGCCTTAGAACAGCTCTTGCTTTAGAAATAGGGTGGCTTTTTTATGATACAGCAGCATGTTCTTTATTACCTTTTGGAGCCAGCAATGAGTTTTTGCTTTTGGTTTTGTTCTGCTCAGAGATTAATGTGGGATTCCACCCTTGCATGAATATTTTTACTTTGTTGAGTTAAACTTCTGTTTGCCTAGTCAGTTCAGCTGACCAAACTAAATTAGCTGCTCTGAGAATACACTCAAAGCAAAGCATTTTAGTATGGTTTCTCTCATAAAAGTTTAATGCATTGTATAATTAGAAAAGGTTGAGCGCTTCCATTAATTCTGCAAAACTTTCTCACCCATTTATTCTGATAAACCTAATATTTTGCTGACAGGAGGAATCTAGGCTCAATTAAAGGTATAGGCAAAGACATGCATCATTGTACCCCAGAAACAACATCCCACAGGAAGGGAAACAAAACAGGAGTTTTGGGGAGGCTCAGCTGACATTTGCTGTCCTCTCAGAGCTTTAGGGAAGATGGAGCACTCCGTGGGAATGTTAAAGTTTGGGAATCCCAGATATGTGGTTAATGGAGTTGAGCAGATCAGTAAGATGTCCCTGAGGAACTGGTGCCTCTCTGTTTCTGTTGCAGATCCCTTCCCCCTAATAGCACAGGCTGGGCAGAAGCCGCGATGTTGCCACAGTCATGTAGCAGCAGCAGTAGAAAGAAATTTGCAAGAGTTAATACTGCTTGAGGCATCATTAATTCCTAATGGGGCTTGAGGAGAACAATATTGTGGAGATCCTCTCCTGCTTGAAATCCCATGCAGTCTAATCTCTCTGTGTACTTGTAATAGTAGTGATGTAAAACTATGCATGGGTGTGTTATTACGTCTTCTGCTTTGCTCTCTGTTTATCTCTTTTTATTGGAAAGTTGGTTAAAATTAGGCTTTCACAGGAATGTGCAGAAAGATTTATCCTTAGGATTATGACTTTAAGACTCTGAATATTATGTATGTTTCTGCTGTACTTTGTGGTTATAGCAGCTTCCAATAAATCTTGGAGGGTACTATATAATTTCTTATTGAAATAATTTTAATACTGTTTCCAGACAGTATTGCTCACTTCAGAACAAAACTAATGTGGAGCAAATTAGTCCATAAATGTGTCTTACAAGACTCACCCCCACTTTTTTATTGTCAAGTTTCAATGCAAGATTTCACTGGAATGCATACATTTCCATATTTTAGTACACTAAGCTACAAGGTGTCTTTAATATAGACACCTGATCATCTCAGGGAGATGATTTCGTAGTCTCTGTTGGGTGGCCTCGTAATATGTGTGTGTGAATTCTTGACTCTTCTGAATCCAGTAGAACAGCAGCATTTTACCTCTTCTTAAAACACTTCAGACTGCTTGGCAAAATAACAGTTCAGTGATTCCCGAGCTAGTAAGTTGGCTGCTGCATCAGTTCCTAGCCAGGTCAGCACTGCAGCATGTTGTAGGTAATGGAAGGCAGCTCTTACAGCAGGTGTGTATCATCCTTCCTCTTCTGTGCTTGTATATATTGGGAGGGCTGTGTTTGTATGTGTGTGTGCACGCGCTTGCACATGTAGCTTTTCCTCCTTAGGTTTAGTTAGTTCATCACTGAAGTATGAATGTGTGGATGTTAAAAGACTTTGTACCTTTAATAAAAATTTTGAATAAGCAAACACTAAAGGTATGTTCAAATTCTTTCAGTGCTCCTTACTGCTTTCTAAGATGCCTGTCCTGCTCTCTACCCTATCCTACTCTCTGCACACATACAGGGGTACAAAGGATCCACAATTTAAATTATGTCTTTTAACATCTTTCCCATTTTTCCAAAAACAATAACTATATTGCAATATTGCTGCAACAATATAATTCTGTTCCTTAGACACGCACCCAGATTTTCTGAAGGGCCAAGGAAACAGGGAGCAAGGCTCAGGAGCCAACTGTCTTCCTAAGAAAAAAGTTAGCATAATTTTCCTACAAGAAGTGGAACATTAATCCACAGCCAGACGTCCTAACTGCTAGCTGTTTCTGTGAATCAGGACTGCGAAGTTACTCCAATGCTTCTAATTTGTACCAGAGCGTCTAGCACATAGGCTATAATAATCTTTGCCACGGTGCCACTGAAATTCATCAGGGATGTCAGGAATGGATTTGGCTCCACTGTTTTTTGGCCTTTTGTACTTTGTCAAAAAGGTTTTCCATTGTCTGTTTCCCAAAACAGTTGTGTCTTTCCATAGAGCACTGTACTGAGTCCAAAGTAGAGGGAACAGATTCCTCATCGTCCATTCCAATTAAAGAATTTTTAGAGGGAAGGAAATCCTGCCATTGTGCCTGAGTCACCAAGCTAACATCAGGGACCAGTATCTTGTTCCCATTGAGTGCTGAATTGATTCTTCCTGATATAATTAAAATTATATCACTTTTTCTGCTCTTGGGAATGTGGAAAATTCTTCTGGGTTCTTAGTTGCATCGTAATGTGTATCTTTTTAACTGAAATTTAAGACAGAACTCGCAGATACAAATACTCATGCACTTTCTGAACAATTTGTCTGAAGCAAGTTGTGTGCCACAGAGTCTTTGTTTAAATTTTAAAAAATTGGAAAGCAAAATGAAGTAAAAAAAAAATTTAAAATCCCAAAGACCTACTTGTCATGATTGTAAAGAAAACCTTAAAAATATGTCCCAGGCTTGGTTATATGATGTTATTCAAGAACAGCTATTCCTGAGTAACTCTGTATGTGTGTATTCTTATTCCATAATTAGCATGGCTCTCATTTTTAGCTCAGCTCCTTTTCAAAGTGCATTACGTTGAGCAAGAGCATAGCAGTTTGGGAAAGGAAGCGAAATTTAAAACCAGCCTCCTGAAGAGTGCCTCACTGTCTTAGTAGTGTAGTCAGGTTATAGGGTGCTTTGAAGAAGGAAAATGGGGGAAGACCATACCAAACCAACTGTCAGCCCAAAGTGTTGACATTATTATTGTGGTTGCAGTATGGAGCTAGTAATAAGCCACATTTTTTTTTTTTAATACAAAGTTACAAATACGCAATATGGACTGTAAAGTTCAGGCAGGAAATTCTTCGAACTGAAACACGTGCAGCGAGTCATCAGCACGGACAAGGGAATAATTCTACCCCTTATTGACAGAAGGAGCTGTATGGTGGGTTGACCCTGGCTGGATGCCAGGTGCCCACCAAAGCCATTCTATCACTCCCCTCCTCAACTGGACAGGGGAGAGAAAATATAACGAAAGGCTTGTGGGTCAAGATAAGGACAGGGAGAGATCACTCACCAATTACCATCATGGGCAAAACAGACTTGACTTGGGGAAATTAGTTTCATTTATTGCCAATCAAATCAGAGTAAGGTAATGAGAAATAAAACCTAAATCTTAAAACATCTTCCCCCACACCCCTCCCTTCCTCCTGGTCTTAACTTTACTCCCGATTTCCCGATGGTCAGCTGACATAGTGGATAAGGAGGAAAAAAAAAACGTTTTATGACCCCTGGCAGGATTTTAAATGGGAGGTGGCTTATAGAGGGTATCATTCTCCAGCATGATAAGACACTCTTTAATGATTGTTACCTGAGACGTGTGTGTCACTGAAAGAGGGAACCTTTTCTCAGGAAAATTTGCAACTATTCAACTGTACCATGAAAGAAAGGTGTAGGTAAAAAGATGTTTTTATGTGCATCTAACTTGTTTTGTGGTAAGAGTGATTTTGAAGTAGCTGGGTAATAAGAAGACATTCCACACCCAGGACTGTGGTGCCTCTAAAGCCATCACATCTGGGGCATCAGGGACACTGGAGCAAGTACCTGTGTGTTTTGCAATGTATCCAAAGGACAGCAGTTGCCCCATCCAGGTGGAGAGCATGTATTACTGGGGTCTAGAGAGGAAGAAGGGTTTTCTAGTGATGGGTTAGGGCTGATGGCAGAGTTCACTGACAATCAGAAAAATACTGGAGAGCACTCTTGGACTCTGGCTGGCCCAAGAGGAGTTCACTACAGTCAGCAACTACTCTTGGCTGGCACAAACTGCAATTTCAGCACCTCTAGTTTACGGGAGCAGTAAAAAATATAAGTATCACAGGGCACAAAATACAGACTCCATGCTCCACTATGCAGGCCACACAAGAGTGGTTATAGGGAAACATTTAACCCCCAAGACACATAATAGAGGTATGTATAGCACAGGGAGACTTTCAGAGTCTGCCTCAGTGACTTCATGAAGTCTTTGGAGACTCTGTGGTGGTTTTCATGGGTTGACTGAAATTGGAAGCAATTGTCTGCTGAAGTGTTGAAAAGAAACAAAAGGATCCTTTGTGAAAATAACACAGCCAAAAACCTCTGAAAAACACTGCCCCTTGTTTTGTGAGACCCTGTATTTCCTCTTTATGCATGAAACATAAATGGAGTTAACATTGCTTAGAAGTGAGGAGCTCCACACAGGAGTAGGTTTTATTTTTGTACCAGTTTGTTCTTCTTTAGCATATTTAAATTGTTTACTTTTTGCTATTTTCTTTCTGTTGCCTGGAAACATTTAGTAAGTTGTCAGCACTATAACATCAGCTGATTTAAGATTCAACTAGAATGAGCCTTAACACAGAAGCTTATAGTCTGTTTTTTTAAAACACTGCAAGAATATTGAATTAAAGGGGGTTTTGCTTTGTCAGGTTTTGAGCAACTAGGAATTAATTTTACTAGGACAACAGCATGAATGTACTATTACAGTAAGATCAACTTCTTGTCCTTGACTCTGTATGCACTGCTGAGGCAAAATTTCTCACCAAAACCTTTAGCCCTTTCTCTGAGAACCAGACTGATGACATCATTGCCTGTGTTACATGTCATTAATTCAATACAGATTTTTTTAAAATTGCACTTTCAACTTTCAACTTTCTTTTCTGATTTTAATCTCAGAAAGCTGAGGTATCTTCTGTGTGATAGGTCTATCAGGACTTTGACTCTGCAACATTTTGAACACCTCCCTGAGGCACGCTGTTAACTCCCGTTAGAGTTCATGGAAGTTAATGGTGAAGAGTGTTAGACCAGCATTGGTATTTCTGCAATACTGACCATAGGACTCAAGTCATTCAGGGTGAAGTTGCACTGTGTTGGACATATCTGCAAAGAGTTCATGTCTGGTATTTTAGAGTAAATATCCCATCAGCACTTTTAAATGTCTGGTTCTATATGTGAGAATCTCGAACAGGAATTCCTAAGCCTAAAGTAGGATAATTGAAATGACTTGATTATATGAAATTGTTTCCAGGAGAATTCATGTTAATGATTGGTCTCAGTTAATACCTCTCTCTAAATGTTTATTTTGCTTATGCGACTGTTTGAAACATGTCGATATCTCTCCTCTAAATGTACACCACTGCTCATAGGTGACAGAATATTAATAGGTTCACAATATCATAGAATCCACACTATTTATTTTTAAAAGTAGTTTAGTTTTAGAGTATTTAGAGTCCCAACTATATTGTGACTCATAAACCTTCACTACTTCTTCTGTAGTGATATTTCCCTAACTGAATGAGCTACCAGGATGATCTTCCTAAAAGTTCAAGCCAAACAAGAAAGCTAGCCAACAGTCGTTCTGATACATGTTAATTGGTTGAGATGAAAAGCAGTGCTGAGAACTTTCTGACATCTCATTTTAAACTCAGTTGTATGTGTGTTTTATGTGTCAGTTCTTCTGAGAGCCCTCTCCTCTCAGTCCTGGGGATGATCACATGCGTAGCCTGTGCCCCATTTTGAATTTCCAGGAAAATCTTGGAATAAACAGAAAGGCGGCATGCAGTAATGGAGAACAAAGGAGCAACAGCAGAGAAAAGAGTGATGGCAAATATTGGGAAAGAGCCTGCACCCTTCACAATGATACTATTCATATATATAAATCATGTGCTTATGTCTTTTTCTGGATCTGGGCCTAACTGCACAACTGGATTTCTTTCAAGCAGCAAGTAAGCGCAAGAAAAAGTAGAACACAAACTCAGAGACACAGATTCCTCTGGTGGAGGGTGTAGTTCAGGCCCACAAATCAGAAAGCCAAGGACTGTAAAGGAAAGCTGCAAAAGACCTAGAAAAGAGAAGAGAGTAGTATGTGACTTTGCACAGTGGTGATAGAGTGTTAGTATTTAAAATTGAAGATTCTTATCTGGTGAGCTTGAAGGTTCATTTTCCACCTTCTATTAAACTCTGGGTGTATTTTAAGAGAATGGGACTGGATGTGGACTAAAGCCCTTCTGAGGTAAAGAACAAGGCTGTATTTTGGTCTCTGAGGAGGCTGACTTCTGTTTCAGTGCAGAATAAGGTTTTGAAAACTTTGGTAAGAGTGCATTATGAAACCCTGAATTGGTAATGGATGGTGACTGTGAAAGATATCGAGGGTATGGGGTGTGGTAACAGATTGGTGAATATCCTGAGTGCTGTGCAGTGTAGAACTAAAGTGCATGTGGGTCACAGCAGATTCCCTTCAGATCTGAATGGTGTTAATATGCAGAAGGCAGAATACAGTTTGTTCATCTGCTGGATCAGAGATCCTGCTACCTTGCTTAATCTGTTCTTTTGTCACGCAGCCAGTTGGCAGCCTAAGCTCTGTGCCATACATTTTCTTATTTTTAATGCTTGTGTGTTGCATAATAAAAATATGAGAGGTGTGGAAATAAAATTGCAGCTTGGTCAGTTTCATTTTGAAGCAGATCATTCATTTGAATGGAAAATTAATGGCTATTCTAAACTGTATTTTCCTCTACACAAATACATATGGATATAGAAAAAGCATTTATTAATTGACGATACATTAATGTCATCTAAAGACGTAGTGAAACAGGAAGATAATTGGATTACTGTGTAAAATACAGTATTTGAGCCCAACAGATCTAACAAATGTGACACTGTGCTTTATCTAATGAGTGTAAATGAAATCTCACACGAGATTAGAGAATGCAGTACTTTGTACTGCAGAATCTTCCATTTCCATTCCAACCACATAACCATAATCATAAGTCATTCATGAGAAAAATCAATGATCTTAGTTTTCTGACAACTTTTGTTCACTGTTCCGAGGAACTGTTTTCTATCTTTTCTCAAGAGGGTATTTAGAATTTAAGCTCCCTCTCTCTGCTTGTTTATTATGTACAGTGCCATTCATTTGCCAAGTGACCATGGTGCCAAGTTCCAGCCTGGCATTTGTGGAACATTTTCCTTTCAGTCCCTTGAGAATATATGCTTTGGCCTCTCTGAAGCCAGCAAATTCTCTGCACTCTAATGAAGTGGTGTGGTCTAGGCTGAAGTGGGCAGAAAAGTTACCAGCATCTGTCTTAGTGTTTGTGGTTACAACATGGCGCAAACGATAGAGTTATCGACGACAGCTTTTGAAAGAAAAAATATGAAGGAAGACTTATTTTTTTCTGATTCTGTATTTGAATAAAATCTCTCTAATTGCATGGGTAGAGCATTAAAGTATACTAGTACATATTATATCCTATAGCAGACTCTTAAAGAGAAAAGAAAAAATGTGCAGCAGTAGGCCAGACTTGTGAAAGATTGTGTAATTCTGCTCCAGTAAAACTGGCCTTTTACAATCCATTATATGCTAAGTCAACATTAAGGCAACAGACCTCATTTACAAACTGGGAATTCCCAGTGTAGTTGCTTTCCAAACAGGGTACCTGATCAAAAGCATTTGCTATCAATTCTGCTAATTGACAGTACCTTAAAACCTTTTATTCTGTTACCTGGAGGCAAGCTGAGGACAACCACCATCATTGAGAAAATATTGATTTTTCTGGGACATCCTGTGTTTGTTCTGCAAATTGCAAATAGACACAGAATACAATTTATACCATTGTGAGAAGAAAGTCTTGTGATTAAGTCTGGAATCTGTGTTTTCCTAACCTTTCATTGCTCCATTTTCACAGGTTAAAAAAAAAAAAATCATATAAAACTCTCCTTTAAAACACAGCAATAGGTCAAGTTGTACTTTGTTAAATCTGGCCAGCATCCTGCCATTACAGAATAAGATGAATAAGCATACAGGGCTTAACCAGGCAGAGGCTTTAAATCTGTTAATTCATCATGATGTGCCTAGCTTCTGCACATTCTCCTTTAGAACAGAATAGTTGGTCTGTTGTTAGGTCTCTGAGGACTAGCTTTTTACTTGTGTGCTGGCAAGTGAACCCCATGCCTTCTTGTAAGTTAGTAATGGGGAGAGACAGAGGAAGAAGAGCCAGACAACTCTCCATTAGCATTAGTCAACTTTGTAGCTGCTCAGTAAGAAGCAAAAACTGACTGGTCAGAGCCTGAATAGGCAGAAGGACAAGGAGCTGTTGCTGAGCGGGTGATGGGTGACGTAGTTCTTTGGAGAAGAGGGGCTAGGGGCAGGGAGCTGATTTTGCTGGAGGTGTTTTTCAGTAGTAAGCGTGGGACTGTCATCTTAATTCCATGTCTATTGGACTGGCCCAGTCTGCCTCCAGCTCACTCCCGCCTGCCTCTTCTCACCTGCTCCCAGCTTGTCTAGATTCACAGCATCACAGCCCTTTTCCACTTGAATGCTGTCAGACCTCTGCGACAGTCTTTATCTGGTATGGTACAAAGGCAAGCTCACATCGCCAGTACAGCTGACCTGCTCATTACTCTGTGCATTTGCATGGTCTTCAGCAGTTACCTCACTGAAGAGCCCATGTTTAGTCTCCCTTGAAGAAGAACTATGAGGTAGTGCTAAAGCAAATAAAAAAGAGGGGTACTTTGGTCACAGTATCAAGCCAACAGGATGGAACTGGGTTCTCGTGAAAGGGTCTGACTCCACCATCCCAGCACAGAGACTTTGGTGATGCTCCCAGTGCCCTTCTCTGGTCAGGAAACAGGCTTGACTTTCAGATGCAGTGCGATCACCCGAACAGTCTGGGGACTGCATCTTGCAACAGTATCCATAGTCACCTGGACATTGCCAATTTACATGATAATGGAATAACATTTGCCTCCTTATAGTATCGAAGGTTACCCTGAGAAGTGTCTTTAGCTACTGGCAGCTGACAGCTACCTACCGGTTGTGATGAGCTTCCATGCTGCAGTGAGCTCCATCTTTGGTGAAATTTTAGCTCCTGCATCAATTTTACAAGCAAGATCCCTAATAATTACGTAGGTGCTGGGGTTTTTTTTCTGAAAAACATGTGAAACATTAAGTACTTCAGAGGCTTTCAGTCCCTGCTTCCCTGCTGAGAAGGGATGGGTATTCTCTGGAGTTTTTTTCTGAAATTGGTGTAGAGTAGGAACATAGTTCTCGGTGCTGTATCATATAACATTTGGCTAATGCTCTGGGGCTATTTCTGGTAACTGCAACAGGAGTTACAGTGTCAGGGTAGGTCTATTATATTGTCTAATAAAATAACCAGTAGTCTGATGCAGACTACATGAATAACAGAGATTTGGAGCCTTTCACCTCATTTGTGGCATATATATTAAACACTGAGCTCTGTGCTTAACAGAGATTACACGGGGATTATGAAATGTAGAAACTGTAGTTGCAAAAAGCAGTTTTATTCAGCAGCAGATTACTGTCATTTTACTGCACACTTATGAAAAACTGGAGTTTCTGGTTAAAAGAATACAGAAAAACAGACGCCATTAACATGTAAATATCAGCCTATATAGAAATACAGCATTTCAGTTAAAAAATGTGAAAAAGCATTTATCAATGCATTTGAAATTAATATCATTTACATAGTATTACCAAGCTGTCTGCAGTGTCTTCAAAAATATCTAATTTAGAGAGGCCCCTGCACTTGGCAAGCTATCCAATGAAAAAGATAAATGAATCCAGATAATGGATAGCTGATGTACAAGTGTAGGAACAGTGCAAATGTGCTATTGCATCCATGATGGGAAGCTAAGCAAAAAGAAACATGTTATTTAAGGCAGACATGTATCATATATAAGTTTTTTGAAGTGAACAAACAAAAGAACATAGCATATTCATAGACGCATATATGCCTGAGGACACTCATTTCACTTGTATCTTGGGAATTATGGCTTTACCTGTTCTGTTGATGCTGTTCTGCAAAATAAATCTGCTGCAGCCTATTGATTAGTTCATCCTGCACCAATCTGGGAGTAGTTAATTGTACATCTGCATAATTAAAATTGAATTATACAGATGGGTGTGAGCGATCCTGCCCCAAAACAGGCAACTGAAAAAACATTAGGATCCTCTGATTTATTTTAAAACGTGTGGAATTTTAGGGCAAACAAAACAAAATCCAAGCAGCAAAACAAAACACAAAAAAAAGGTATCAAAATGGAATGGGGAAAGGAAGCAAGAAGATAAATCTTCAGTGGAATATTGATTTTTATACACAAAGAAGAGATCACACAGGGTAGAGAATGTTTAACCAAGAAGAAGACAGCAGAAAAGAAACTCACTTCCACCAATCCCTTAAGGAAGCTGCGGTCACCTAAGCAGAACCATAAAAATGACTAGAAATATCTTCCCTGATAAAAGGTATCCTGAGAGAAGGGCTGGGCAATATGTTCCATATTTTTGTGATAATTTACTTTGGGGTTGGGGGTGAAAATTTCATTGTTTTTAGGAATGTCCTTTTCCTCCACTTGAGTATGTTTAAAAACAAATGAACACATGATTAAATGAGTTAGAATTTAATATACTCGGAAGATAAATCACCTGTGGAAGTTTCGAGTGAGGAGAAAAATTTTCCATTTTAATCTTCTTAAATTTATTTCTATTTTTTACCGCCTTTTCCTGAGGCTGTTTACTCTGCACGTATTAGAGGGAAGGATAATGAAGCATTTTAAAGAGGCAGGATCCATGCTTGTCTCCTTAGAAGGGAGCTTCTTTTTCTGGCTGATACTTTTTTTTCAATCCTGCTTTCCGACTAAGGTAGTGTTCACCAGCAGGAAGGAGTTAAAGGATATCCAAATAACTCAGGAGCTATCTGTCAGGGCTAATCTTGAGGTAGAAACAGTAAGAGGCTTCAGAAAGAGGGAGGTGGTGGCAGCATTTATTTTTCTTCTCTGTAATTATCAATTCAGAATGACTGGGCCCGAGCCATTAATAAATATGAGTGGTTTATTGGGTGGTATAATCAAAACCTATGCAAGAGAAGACACAGGTATTTCGGAAAGACCAGCTTGTGCATCTCAAACAGGAGCTCCCAAACTCCGTGGCTCCACAACAGGACAGGGTGGCAGTCTGTGGTTGGCCTTTGATGCATAGCTAAATAGTCCTGAAAATAATTTAAAAAATGGTAGATGAGGGAGACAAGGCTCTTTCTGATACCTCTTGTACTCTTTCCATGCCTAAGGTGCTTGCCCACACAGGAAAGGTCTGGTTAGAGTAGATATAACAGGAATCTGTTCTCAAAATATAAAGTGGCTATAGAATGGCAAACTGATTTGATACTGATGCTAAATTTCTACTCAATCATAAGCAAGGTTTTACATGTATTCTCCATGCTATACAAGGCTGGCTGTTATTTTTTCTCTTTCTTGTCTTGTCTTCTTGTAGTATGAAATAGCTTCTCGTTACATAACTTGAGTGTCCTAAGTCTGCCACATTTATTGTTTGCTGCCATACATTCTGATTTTGAGTAAGAAATTGGTAACTTAGCTTCAGTTTATATTACTGTCTTTGACCAATTTACAGACTTATACATGATACCATGGATTCACGAGTCAGCCTTTACTGTAAGAGTATAATGACTCAGTTTGGGCCTGGGAGCCAGAAAGCTAAATATAGGACATAGAATTAAAGCCTGGTACAGCTGGGAAAAAAAAAAGTCCATTTTGGGACTTATGAAAGGTCAGTTTGGCACAGAGGTGCCTGGAGTGCAGAAACACTTGTCCTGACCACTAATTTCACTCTCTTCTCATTTGAGAAGTAGCACTGTGGAGCTGGTGGGGACAGAAAAAAGCACAGGAAGGTAGAACGGAGAGAGGAAGAGATGGAAGAAATGGACACTGAAAAGGAACCGATTCTCAAGTCTCTTAGCAGGTTATTCCAGGCACTAGTGCAGGCTGTGGGCTAGAAAATATCCAGTCCTGTGGGAAAGTGGTGCTGTAGCGCTGCGAATATCTGGGGTACTAGCCCTGAGCTATGCACCATCTGTCCCTGGCTCGTCTTAGTAGGAGAGCAGAGACCTCCCACTGTCCCCATCTTTGTCTCTGTGGAGTTACTACCACCAGCAGCTTTTAGTTTTGGAGTGCCGCTATAGTACTGATGTAAGGCAGTCTCCTCCACATGATAAACATCTTCTCATCATAAGAAGTGCTGGGGGCAGCCTGTTTCACAGTCTTCAGGAGCGTAGCTCACTGAGACCAACTGGTTGGTGGTACCTTGCCTTCCTGAAAAATGCTCCAACAAAGCTGTTGGAGGAGTTCAGCATGCTGGAGCGGAGCATCCTGAAGTGATGCTGTTCCATATAAAAAAAAAGTCACAGCATGTCCAACTGCCCCCATTGCAAGACAGGGTCCCATGCTGAAACAATAAAATAGCATATGGTTCTAGCCATATGTATTCCATTTTTATGATCAGTTTGTGACCCTTTCACTATTTTTCATAGGTATTTGTAGATAAATTGTGGATGTCTCAGCCCCATTAACTCAACTGAAACTGTTGAATAAAAATGTTTCTGAAAATATTTTTCAAAATTGCAGCACTCTTTCAAACAGAAGAGTTAAAACATGAAATAGCTATTGTTTTCCTGCTATTGGCTATGTTTTTCAGCTTAGAACAGGCAGCTGGCAAGAGCAAATCTTTCATGTGTGAAAGGGCAAGTCCCCCCCACTCCATCTCTGTCAGTGACTGCCACTGGCTGCTAGTTGTGTAGCACCAGCAGAGCCAGCACAAGGTATTACAGTGTCTGCTTCAACTAGGTCCTGCTGAAGACTGTTAGGGCGTGATATAGTCCAACTGCTGTGGGACAGGAAAGCCATTTCACTTCATCCTTTTAGGGTGGATGAAGGAACGGGGGCAGGTATGGCAACACACACTTCTATTTTGTCTTGGTACTAGGGTGCCTCTGGGAGAAAAGACATTTACTTCATTGGCCCCAACTCTGAAACAGCAGCAAGACTTTTTGCAAGGCCCCACGACAGGGCTCAGAGGGGAAACAGCAGACAAAAAAGTCCTTTGGATTACATGTGGAAGTGCTGACACACTTCCAAAGAGAAGATGCTACATACATGAGCAATCTAGGCTATTGATAACAACACTGACTAACAATTGGGTCTATATTCTGAATAATGATAACAGCTCCCTTTCAGAGTTTTATTTAAACTTCCTTTCTAGGTAAATAACTCCTTCTCCTGATCAAAGTTTCTGGAATATTAGCAGATGTACAATGAGAGACATAGTTCACTTACACTTGAACTGGAGCCATGGCATACTCTTAGTAGGAAATTATCATCTTGTTGAGTGTGTACAAACTCAGCATACTCTGTGCAAATTCTTTATTGAAACAATGATCAATTTACAAGCTGGATCACATTTCATTTTGCCACTTCAGCATGAACTGGTCTCTTTGTGGTTTACGGCTGTGAACTATAAAATCATAACAGTTATTTAAATCAAAATACAGTAATTGCTTCTCAAAAGAACACATTCATATTTGTCTTACATTTCTTGTAAAATCAAAAAGGATTTCATAATAAATGAAATATAAGTTAAGATACTTTAGTGCAAGCATTTCCTTTGCATCTAAGAAGCTTTCAGTTGTCCCACTAAGTATGGCATTCTTAAGAGGCCAACTCTTAAAATAGCATGCTGCCAAGATATTCCATGAGAACTTTTAAAATTTGACACTGTTAACACTTTCCAGAATTAGTTGATCTGAACCAAATTGAACATCAGAAAGCCCTGGTTATAAGTTACAGTACTTTTGTCAAAGGGTAACTGCAAATTAAGGAACTGACATAGTATGTACATTAGAATAAAACAGGCACTGATTTTAAAAAAATCAACATCTGCCTGCATATGCCATTCTGCAAGTCTTATGATTATACAGTAATTTTTAAGCACAGGAGTGAACTGCTGTACCTTTCCTAATACCAATAAACCTGAATCAAAATGCTGATCTATGGGTGCTTATAAAGTTTTTTTAAATTACAATCTCAAAATATGACTGAAGGGTAGGTTTCATCACAAGCATATTCAAATCAGAGAGCAAAAAAGGATCATCAGTAAACCAATGCTACTCAGAAAGAAAATGTTGAGTAAGTAGATAGTGAGTACTATGTTCAAGTGGTCTGATTAATATGCTCTTACATTTAGTGAAAAAAGAACAGTAAGTGTGAAATTCAAATCCAACAGTGATTTCTTGTGCTGCAGAAATCTAGTCATGTTTCATGAAGTTTTGGCAAAAATATTTTAAAATCGTGTAAATATATCCTGCAAATCTCTCTTCCTTTCTAAGCCTGGCTTGGTGTTTCTTATGCTTTTAGAACACAAATACAGTTGGACTGGATTTTCTAGACACTGAGTATTTTAAGAACCATTAGTGTTTGGTGATACAATAAATAGAACAATGTAACAAAAGATGTGCATAGTCCAATGAAGGGAGCAAATCACTCTAATGTCCCTGAAGTGCTTAAGGTGCATGAAAATACACAACAGTGCAAACGTTAATGTTTTCTTAGAGCCATCATTAATTTTACACTTGTTGATTATGTTCTTGCACCATAAAATATCCATTCCCTAAGAAATACTGCCAAACAGAATTGTTTACTTTATAACAGCACAGCCAGAAAGTTTGGAACAGGAAAGAAGGGTTTGGGTCTTGCTTCCCATCTATCTCCCACAAAGGAAGTGCCTCAAAGCACGTAAAAAGCTTTAGGCTTACAGGTGTTACATGATGGATGCATAAAGATACTGAGCAGCATACATGAAAACAGAAAAAACCCCCCCATAAATCAGAACCATTACAATCTGTATTTTCTTCAGATACAGTGCTGTTTTGCTTTTATTCTGATAATACCACAAAGCTAAATGTCCAAAGAATTTATAGCAGACTGGCTGGACCAGTCCTACCTGTGAACTCTCAGCTGTGAGTGAGTCCAGCTCCAGCAAAGTCGAAGTTCCCTTTGACCTTGCAACAGCAGGAATTCAGCACTACACCTATTAACATGCATCTAATCCAAATAACTGTCGCTCATACGTGGTTTGCAATGTACGTTTGTGTGTACTTCAAATATATGCTCTTTGTGGGCAACCTTTGGAAAAAAACATAATCTGTATCTTCAAGGAAGTTTACACAGAGATACTGAAGAAAACCATGGGGATTATTTGCTTTCAAATGTTTCTCAATAAATAAATAATAAACAGGCTGGAGACCAGTCTGAGGGCAGCAGTCAGGATCAGAACTGCCTGGTACCAATCACCACATGAATACATGAAGGGGTCTGGTCTCTACTCTAAAAAGTTCATAATTAAAAAACAATTAAAATTAAAAAACTGTAGTTTACTAAATAATTTTGAAACTCTTTTTTTTTTTTTTAAAGTGTAATTTAGAAGTTATTTTTATGCTTTCAAGGAGAACATCCTTGCTCATCTGTGTAATCTTAGCTGGGCACCAGGCAGGTAACTTTAGAATGCATGAGCATTGTTTGTAAATACTGGACAGGCAGAAAAATCAAGATCCCCCTCTTTTCAGGAGGTTAAGGTGAATTAAAAGAATTTACTGCAAGTTCCTGCTTTTGTTTCTGCTCTTGTCCTTTTTCACACCAGAAGCAAATTAAGTAACTTGAAAAACTGATGTGAACACTAAACAGAAATGTACTTAGGACTCAGACAGGAAGTTAACAGTTTACATCAGTAGTATTTTCAATTGCACTGGTCAGAAGTGAGGTTCTTTATGGTATTCTCTTAATCTACCCTGTGTTCTAGATTTATATTGCTTTGCTGGAACTAAAATATTTCCAGCCACATTCCTAAAGGGACTTTGCCCTTGCATGTTTCCTTTTGAGCATGTGCAAATGCATTTTATATAGATACCTGCCACTGTGGTGAACACAAACAAATACTAGGCAACTAAATGCTGTCATTTTCACAAGTTGGTCGTAAAATCTGAAGTCCATTATTAAACATGTATTTTTTTTTAATAACCATAGAAAAGATATGGAGCCTTCTCTGCATCACCTACGTAAGTCATGGGGTGTTCCTGTATTACACTGCTAGGGAAGCTCTGCACTTTAACATGAGGAAGTTGACATAAGACCTCAGTTCATTATCAAGGGTTTTTTTAGATAGCTGCAACATTGACTTTGTTTGGTCTCAATTACCTGCGCAGTTAATATACCTGATTGCCTCCAATGGACACCTTATGCAGATGTGGCTACATCAATAAAATGTCCAGAGAGCCATCCACACATCGTCTGCCCATAGACCTAGGTGACTTCTTTTTCTGCAATATACTTGATTCCAGATTTATTTTGAGTATCTGTACTTACACTCCTTCTTAAAAACTGCAAGGTGATAGGTTGTTCATTAGTTGCAAATTAAATGTGTGTCAGGTAACTAAGTAATATGCTATTAATACTACACAAATTCCTCCTTGTAAGTGCTTTCTTTCCAGACTCACTCCGGAGACGGTCCTTTTTATTGTCTGTCTGCAATAGAAATTATCACTTCCCTTCCACCCCTGGCATTTCCTGGCATAAATGTTGATCCTTTTTAATGCCACAATCGCTGTGATCATTAAAGCTTTACTGGGGTAGAGTCACATGTACTCAAGCAGTGAACGTCCTACGTAGGTAGGAGGTTCTTAAAATACCAAAGCAATTATAACACAGTAAATAGTTTGTGTGATCGTCATTGTAATTTCACAGGACACTTGATTATAATTTTTTTTTTTTTTAGTTTGGATGAAACACTCTCAACCTTATGCTTATAGATTAATTTAGGATTGATCTTCAGAATATGAATCTGCACAAAATTGAGAATCCCAATAAAAGGCTCTTCTGCCGTTTCAGCCTTGTCATCAGCTGATTACGGGCGTTTGCAGGACTGTTAAGGAACCTGCATATCTTCTGGTAAGGTAGTGCATACTTACTCCTACCAAATTACTACAAAACAAGACATCTTGCATATTTGCTGCTGTTTTCCATATAAACTTCTGGCAAAGTAAAAAATGGTCAAATATATGCAAAAAAACCCTGCAGGGCTGTTGGACTGGAACTTTCTGTAAGATGTTTATGGGCTTTCCCATCTGCAAAATACACCTCAAAGTTGTTTCTTGATGTGAAAAAAACAATTATTGGCATCTTCATTCCATGGAAAAGGGAAAGCTATTTCCCATGTGCCTAAGCAGTGTGGTCTCAAATGAAATGGAAACATTTTAACTTTCTTTAATAGCCCTCTAAATCACAATGCAGCTGAGCAAACAGGCTTTGTAAATGGGATCTATTAGGATTTTATTTGACTACTGGAGTGCTGCCTCTTGGGCAATATTTCAAATTCACAAGATAATATTTGCAAAAATGCAATAGATGGAAATAACGAGAGTGAAGGAGGAAAATGAAAACCAGTTTTATGTTTAGTAAGTTCAAGTGTCCTACATCAAAGACTACCAATGACTTCCAGGAGGCCACTATGGGTGGCTCCAACCTAGAAATTGCTGAGGTAAATGTTTCTTGGAAATACTCCTAATTGAAAAGAGCAATTAATATTAATGTAATAGCAATTACTCTGCCATACATCATGGTAAACTAAAGTCAAACTGAGAAGAAAGTGCCAAATAATCCACATACATGCTTTTGCTATGATAGTCTCCAGGTAAGGCTTAGCGGCAAGTACAATATGTATATTTAAAAGAGCTCCACCTGATTTTCCTGCTATGCATAGATTCAGGAGTAACTATCATACATGGCTTTCATATATAATGCATGTATTTTTGTCATTTGCCAATGCTGTGTCATCAGAACTGAGTTCAGCAGAAAGCTCAGGAGGGGGCTCTGCAGGAAGTGCTGGTGTTTGAGGAGTGTCTTCTTCCTTGGTGTCCAACTGCATGCTTTCTTGTGACTGACCGTCCATGCAGTCCTTTTTGGACAATGGGTGAACTGACACTTTTATTGCAATCTGTTGAGGTGGCTCGTGCAGTGACGATGCGTCAGAATCAGCTGTGGGAGAGTCACTACGCTTCAAAGCATTCGGAATCATATACAGCTCATCTGTATCAGTGGTTTCCTGGCCTTCTGCTGTCTGCCGTACGAAATTCTGTCCTTGCTCCTCCAGACCGACAACCTCCATAATTTCTTCCATTATAGTCCTGCAGTTCATGATGAGAGGTGGCAAAGGTACACTCCGAGCAAGCTCTTCAATATAGCGAGCAAATTCCATGGTCTTGAACTGGGTTACTTTGGCAAGCTCGAGCGTTTTGGCTGAAGTGATAATTGGGATACGCTTTGCAATCTCAAAGGCTTTCTGGAGTTTCTCTGCCCCTTCTGTTCTGAAGAATTCATTGATTGCTTTCTCTGTTTTCTTCAGGTGACTGCTCATCATACATAACCGAGTAATGTTCAGTATCATAACAATGGTAAAAGCTACAAGGCAGACAATCATGTAATAGATTCCCATATCACCGGAGGTAAAAACAACCCTCAGCGTCACAGTATTGTTAACACTGCCATATGTATTAGATGCGACACATGTGTATTTACCTCTGTCTTCAAAAGACACGCTGGTAATGTTTAGTAGCCCATTGTCAAGAAACCACCATTTTCCTGCTGGAGAGGAGACAGAGTAACTTAGTTAGGAAGTATTTTGTTCACATGATCAGCGTAGTCTTAAAAATCAGCTTTGTCAAACTGGCTTCAGATTTTGGAAGAAGGAAATAATGTTCAGAAAAAGACAAAGAATTTACCGTCACAAAGGTCCGCCTGTCCCCAAGATCCTAGCTGTGTTACTATCAAATCCCTGACATCAACTGTGAATAATCAGATCAAGCCCTAAAAGAGTCTCATAAAAAAATGTTAATATGCATGACATCTATCACAATCTTATGGTCAGCTGAGTTACAAAGGTAGGACTACTTACTCCAGAAAGCCTCCCAAACACATGCCACACTTCCTCAAAGAACAGTAACAATGGGATTGTGAGGCAGAAAAACCTACTAAGCCCTCCCTAGTTTTGTTCCCTGACAATGCATTTTCTTACAGTTGGGTTATTTTTGGTGTTTTGTTACAGTATCTCATATAATTCTGTTAATGTAAACTTTAAAACCCCTAAAATTTCGGACATCATGTATTAAACTGCCTGGCCTCTGAGGTGTTCAGAATCTAATTTTGAAGTATGATTTTAAAAAAAGGGAGATAGGATAGGAGGAATAAGATGGATGGGAAAGAGAAGAGCCATGACGAGGTAAGAGAACATCTTTTTTGCCAGTATGAACTCCTACGCACCATGATGGAACTTCTTTTACTTTTAAAAGTCATTTCTATCAGTGTAATATAATTAACATCTTTGGTCACTACATGTAATTGTACATGTACATTTCATATCCTTTGAACCTGGCACAGCAGAGCAATTTAGCTATTAAACTGAGTTTGAAACAACATGTTAAAATCCAGCGCTCCTATCACTGCTAAAGTGATTCAAGATTCAGCTGGTTACTGTGTTTGCCATTATATATTGGTAACGAATTAGATTTTTAGTTCCCCAAGTGAGCTTTGTTTTTATTCAAATATCACTACTATTTAAGAACTGAGGATGTGTATTTTTTACTTTATTCAGTGTGATATGATTTATTAAATTGCAACTTTGTTATAAAAACCATGATTTGACTCCAATAGGAAAGCCTGGTGTCAATCCTTTCCTTCATGTAAACCCACCCCTGGAAGTGTTGACATGGTGGAGGGAACAGCCAGAAACTGTAGGAGTGCCTCTGTGCCTTCTGAACACTTCATACAGGGAGATGTCATACAGAAGATTGTCTTTTAAAATAATGACATAGGCTGATGTAAGCCAACAAGATCATCTAATACACACTGCTGCTCAGAGGCAGACTCAACTGTTTTCAATCAACGTAACACAATCCCAAGCCATTTCTGACAGGTATCTGCTGAAGGCAGTAATGGAATTTCAATAACCTTCCACAGGAAGGAATTTCAGGTGTTCACCTATCTTTACTATCAGAATATTGTTTTTCCTTAAACCTAACCTAACCAGCTGCAATTTAAGTCTATTAAGGTAGCAGAATCTGTAATTAGAGGACTAAACCAGCGCAAAACCCCCATGCAATGCATGTAAATCACAAGGCAAGGATTGCAGTCCTGCCACAGGTTGGTGTATACCTTGCTTCTATATTTATTTTATCTTTTTCACGGAAGTTCTTTCATTGTTAAAAAGATTATTCTATTTTTTTACTTTATTTCTTTCAAGGAAGGATCTGTGGACAATTCTGAAACTCATTAGGCAAAAAAAGCCTATAATTCAGAGTAGTTATGGGCTTTTACCATTTTGAAAGTTTTTCTAATTAAACATGGCTTATCCAAATTGTTTTTTTACATTATCTCCAGTAGAAGCCTATGTAGAAAGTATTCCCACAAGACCCCTGCCTCAGTTCCTGTACGGACAGTTCTTAATTACATCTTTTTATCCTCTTACTTAGAATTTTTAACTTAGCTGAAATACTATTTTTTGCCCTAGCTTAATTCTTGAAAACAGCTGAATCACTTTGCCTGAAATTAAAAAATATAGAATAAATAAAAAGCTCAGTCTAAAGCAGACCTTCCCATAAAAAAAATCACTTCAATCTGCTAAAGTTAGGCAAATTCAGAGGAAAACTCTCTTACAGAGGAAATGTCAGCATCTGTAACAGATGACACTTCTTTCTCCACCTCTAGAATAAGAAAAAATACAGAGTATTGGCTGCTCCGTAATTCTTTGAATTGCAATGTTGGCAAAGTAGGTCTTTATTAATTGTAACATCACAAGTCACCTTACTGATGTGTCCTGGCTCCAGCTATTATAAATGACATAATGGCATTGAACTGTGACTCAATGACCGGGTCTGTGCCAGTGGAACCTGGCAGATAGTATAAGCCTAATGAGAAAACAATGATAAGAAAAGGTATCATTGCTAGGTTTTGATTAACAATTCAATGCCATAATCAACATAATTGTATACATACTAAAGAAAGGTCTTGTGCTAGGAAACATTTCTTACAGGAAGACAGTCAGTTTCTTAAAGGAGGAAGTGCACTGTGGAAAGTCTAAGTTAAAGTGATGTTGTCTTAATACTACATCTGCAATTTTTACTGGTTTGGTCAAAGTTTTTGTTCATCTACCTAAATATTTATGTTAGTGGCTACCTCTCTCAGTTGACTATACAAAGACCTGAAGTTAGATGCCTAACTAAAGGAGAAAATTTCTGTTAGTGAGCCTTAGTAAAACACTCTAGTGCACTAATCACAGTATGTTGTCATGACCGCACAAATTATATCTGAAAGTCTGCTAACTAGCTCAAGTAGTTCCTTTCTCTAGCTTTACTCAGAAAATTATAAAATACTGTAATGTAAAATATAACCAGTTATGCAGTAAGCTTTTACAGATACACTATGCTGTTGCACATCCAGCTGGGTCAATCATTACTCCCGTCATAGCAGAGTTCTCCCTCTGGTCAGCTATTAGTTAGCAAGCTATCTTGCATTTAGTATGAATAACTAAGACTTTATTTCATCATGCTGTGAACAAAGCAGTCAGTATGGAAGGATTACATGAGCAAACCACCCTTCATCCCCCCTGAAACGTTCCCTAGAAGTATAACTAGGATTATCACCCAACCCTTCCGTTTAAGGAAAACAAGCTCATGTGTAATTAAGGTCTCTGGCAAATGCAACTGAAGAGTCTTAACTAAAGCCAGGAAGGCTCAAACTTGGCTTGTCCTTCTGACTGCTGCCTTATATAGCTTTTTCTGTTGGTCATTCAGGGCATCTCCTGTTTCTCACACTCCCATGGCACTATGCATAAAGGCAGCAGATATATCAGGGAGTTAGCTGTGTTGCATTCATGTCAACAAACTATTCGCATATGTCAAGAGAATCCTCCCTTGAGTTGGAAAATAGCTTTTTAGTCTTTTTTGGTGCCAGAGGACAGAATGGGAAATAGGATCAAACCCGGTCTTCCAGTGAAAAGAAGCCTGTCTACACCTTCTGTTAAGTGCTTCAGCTTGCTATGTGTTGCTATAAATAACACATTAAAAAAATGTTACTGTTTTCTTCCAAGGTGTGTACAACGAATTTATGACTGCCACCGGCTTTTCATATATTTTCACACAGGAAAATACCACCGTCAGGCCATTAAGTTCAGGTTATTACTCAACCTGCTGAAATCAGAAGTGTCTCTGGACAGGCTACATCAGTGAGAATACTAACATCTTACCTTTATTCTCCTCCTCTTGGAGAAGGTGGCCGTTGGAATTGTACCATCTGTAATGTGGACTAGGACTACCTTGGACATTGCAGTCGATCAAGGCACTACTCCCTTCCTTGACTATAACATGGTCGATGCGGGAGATCACCACAGGCACAGATCCCACGTTCATGTCAGTGTGGTTGAAAGTGCTGTTAGTCACATCCTTAGCAGTTGTCAAAGCTGCTAATAAGATGACAAGGCGTGTGGTAGGCAGAAAGTACAAAAAGTGGTGGCTGTTCAGTATGTTCATTTTCCTTCAGTAGTATACACAACTGGCTGGGAACTGGGATCGGTTCTGTTGAACACAGGCCCTTGAGGTGAGGAAGTCACACAAGAGTTCTACTTTGATCTGTGCAATTTTATGTTTGAAATATCCTATAAAATAAATAAATAAATACAATGAGATGGCATGTATAAACAATCCATTAGATGTGCTCTTTTGAAATAGTGACACATCCATTAATGCATTTCACAATCATCAGCTCAGTGACTTGTCTAAATGCTAATATTATCACAGTCCTTATTCTTACGGGAAAAAGATGCATACATTTTCCTGACAATAGTGTTGTTCGGAGTGGCAGGCGTGGGAGAAGGCTTTTATCACCTAGACACTTAGCAGCAATTTAGCTACAGCAGCAGCTACAGTTTTACGCCAAAAGTTCTACAGATTTTTCTTTTTTTTTTTTTTTCACATTTGCAAAACCAACAGGAAAAACAAAGGTACAGCATGTTAAAGCTGTCAGTACTAGTTCAGTGCTGCAACTCTGTCACGTGTCTGGTCTTAGGTGAATTGTGGAACATGGTGTAAGAAAGAACTGCTCCAGGAAAGGTTTTTGGAGCTGATGTTGGAATCCTTAATACACAATTTTGTTCAAATGCAATAGCACATACAGCAAAACATCTTAGACCATTCACTTTTCTTAAGCTACTGCATTTTTTTAAGTTTTCTGAGGTAAAACGTAGCATGGAAGAATATTCCTAAAAGTACTTGATAAAGTAATTTCAATGTCATTTTTAGAGCAGATTTAGAAAGAAAAATACTTGCTAGTGACATAATTATGGGTAAGGTTTCTCTGAGATACAAATGGAGTTGGGACTTTTCCATTCCTTATGTGGCATTAAGCATTTTGCCTGTATATTTTTTGCACACTCTCACTACGTTTTCCCTCAACTAATCATCTACAATAAGCCTTTTCTTAAACAGTGATTTCAGTTTGTAGACAGAGGAGGGGGGGTTTACAAATGTGCTCTCTATTGGCCTCATTATGCTCCCCGCGAACACAACTGGCATTCAGTACTGACTGAGGGCACAAGGTTGGTCTCAAAATGAGCACCTTTGAAAATTTCACTCAGCGTGTAAGGGCCACAAATGATGTTAAAATCACATCAGAGTATCTAACTACAGTGGTTTTACTCATGTGTTTTTGAGGTAAATAATTGAAACTTAGTGAAACTTATTAGTTAGAAGAACCTGGAATGCAAATACAGGTAACAATCTAACAGACTTTCCCCAAATGAACATTCCACTTGCAAAACTGTTTACATTTTATTAAAGATCTTGTTGACACCACGGTAACTCATCTACCTTAGCACAGAAAATGACTGCTGACAAGGTTAGGTCAGTTCCATATATAAAGGAAACACTAAAACAAAACCAACCAACCAACGAATCCCCTTCCCTCTTTTCTTCTTTATTGAAAAAGTCTTTCACTGGTAATATTTGACTTAGGTTGTTTTCTTCTCCATCCCCTGTTCTCTGTAAAGCGATTTGATTTCATACAAATAGATACAACTGTTATTAAAAGAGCAAAATAGTTTCCTCCATTTTGCAGGATGAATCATTACTTGAAATGACAAACTATGGTACCTTAGATAAGTTGCATGTATGGTGTGGATGCCTGTCACAACTCCAAGCCTGCCCTCATTTTTTCTCTGTTTTTCTAATTATTGCATGTGGAAATATTTGTCTTGAAGAGCCAGGATAATTTTAAACTTTAAATTAATATGCAAATTTCATTTGTCATATAAAGCTATATAAACAATGACTTCAGAAACCCATTTCCAATTATGCAAAGTGTGTACAGCCTGCGCTTTTTAAGTTCTGTATAGGTACAGCCTGTCTGAATTCGCACTCTGGACAAAATCCTTCAATTCTGCCTATTCACTTCAGTAACTATTTACATCTCATTTCTACTACTCCATTAACCTTGGAGACAGCCATTCTTTATGGTTACACATATTCATCCTATAAAATGTTTCTGTACAGTGTTATAGATCTGCACTGCACCATACAGAAAAGCCAAAAGACACGTCACACTTCCTGGCAAGGGAGCAGGAACAAAGACTGGCTGGATTAAGACAATGGGAAGGGCAAAAGAACAACATAAATTGATTAAGCTTTGTGTTGCTAATTACTGGCTGTGGCTTGTTATTATTGTATTTGAGCTTACCATATTTTTTGATGCAGAAAGATCAGTAGCAATCAAAAAAGGTGTTTAGCGTGGAAAGTAATTTGCATTCCAGAAGGAAATGAAATAGCATCACCCCAATGGGTGAACAGAAAACCTGTAAGGAAGGACCTGCAGTGTATTGGGAAGCTCAAGGCAGTTGGTGGCCCACTGAATCCCTACAGCACAGGGAAAGCGTGTGATGGCAGTAACAATGTAAGGTGTGGCTATTCTGTATGTTTACCTGTGTTTAACGCAGAGTGTATGAAAGTAAAAAACGTACCTTTGTGTAGTGATAACAAATGTGACTGGTTCTTAACATGTCAAAGGGCCAATTACTTGTCTGAAAATAACAGCAACTCCCTCACTCTGGCACAGAATTAAATCATAAATAACTGCAGTAAATTTTAAGAAATAGAGCCGAATAATTTATGTCTACTGTGGGAGATTCGTACCTATTCATGTCACTCCTGGGAATGTACTTTCCCATGTATGTTCCTGGAATGAAGAATATTAAGAAAACACTAAATACCTCTGCAGATGCATTTCTGTTTGAAATAAATACAGTTTGATGGCAAGTATGAGGAATAACCAGGCAGTAGGTTTAAAGCAGAATGTTTGGAAATGGTGGCTGCTGCTTTCACATGCCATCCAGGGAAGTACTCTTGATGGACACTTGAGTATGTTCAAGGTGTCAGGGAGAGATGTCTCTGAAGAATGGTGTTTTAAGATGTAAGTTTAGACAAATGTTCCCAGGACAACTAGGAAGTGATAGGCAATCTTTTCTTTGGTATGCACCTTCTGCGCTATTAGTGGGGAACAAAAAAATGGAAGAAACCAAAGAAGGTTTTCTCAGCCTCACCTAACACAAGAAAGTTAAAAGGTGGCCATGCAGGGACCTACATGTCCAGGACCCTCTGCTAACCTTTTGGGCAGGACCAAAAATGCTCAAGTCAGGTTAGGAAAGCAGGAAGAAGCAGAGGGAGAGAACTGAAAGTGTAGAAAATGTGCTCACACCACTCTGGTGCAAAGGGAGATTTCCTGAGAGTTTCTGTCCTACTGCTTTGCCATAGGCACAATAGCAGCCTGAGAATATCAGGGAAAACGAACCTGGGATCCAGCTGCTTTGTTAAACACAAGTGATGTAATGTGTTATGATTCAATCACACAACTAATGGGGTGAAGGCTAAAGAGACTGAAAAAGGACTGCTAGCGATGTCTGCCCACTTCTGGCAAAGAAGCAAGAGAATCCAGAATATTGGAGAAGCGGGTACAGTGCTGTCACCCTGGATCGTGGCCATGAGAGGCGGTAATTAGCTGTGGCCCATGATAAACCTGATGAAGGCAGCCAAAACTGTAACCTTTTAGTCTGACCCAAAGTCAGACAAAGCTGGATTGAGTAGACTAAAACAAAGATTCCTGTAATAACTCCTCACAACTGAGAGTAACACAGGACACTAATATAGGAGGACATCTGCAATTTTGAGTATTGCTCTGTAGGAACAGACTGAGTCTCTGGGAGCATTTTTTGCCACAAAAGGGTCACTATAAACAAAAAGTTAAATTTCTGGTCATGGGAAGAATGTAAGCGTTCTTTTCTCCCATCCCCAAAGCACAAGCTACCTGTAAAAGACTTATAAAAAGTAAAAGTTTATAATATATTTAATGTGGTTACATACACTTTTTTCTTTTTTTTTTTTTTTATTTTAAAACTGTGGTGCGTGAAAAGGAAAAAGAACACTCCCGGCTATTCTGAGCTACCTTTTCCACTCAAAGTTGTAATCAGGGACAGGCTTACCTTCCAAGATGGAATCAGATGAAGCCCCAAACTCTCCTCCAGCATCTAGAACATATATATAGATAACTTGCCCTGCTGTATTGTATCTGTAGCAACATTTACCACTGAAAGATGGTTGCCAGTGGTCCTTATATTAAATAGTTTTGGGTTTTTCTTCCCCAACCCAAATGGTATAAACTGAAAATCTGAAAGTAACAGATTTACTGCTCACGGGATTAACTTTCAAGGAAAATTGCACGTGACTTGAGCCACATGAGGGAACTACGACAGGCTTTTCTTCTAAGTGACACGATAGTCAGATCTAGCATGCTCTCTATGCATTTCTGTCCAGAGAAGTTCCCTGGAATGTGCTCCAGAACAAGCACAGCTGCAGGGTGGTGGTATTAATCCTAACTATGTGAAACAGGGACAAAAACTGAGGTTAAATCTTCCTTGTCCAAAATCAAGCATCAGTCTGAACAGAAGACACAGCTCAGACTGGCTGTGAACATTAATCACTCAGAGACATGTTCTGATTGACCATTTATTTTTTCATGTCATAGATGAGTTTGCTTCCCAGTATTACTGCCACCAAAGAAAATGACTGTGGGTGAGGGGCCATGTTTATAAGTACTGCATTTGTGCAGAACAGCATGATGACAGAGCACAAAAGAACAGAAAAGGAGGGCAGTGATGCATACCTTTTCCTGGCTCGCTCACTTCTGTAAGACTGGCCTGTTCTTGTTCTTGGAATAATGTGTAATCCTATTAACTGTGAGGTTATTCAATTCAGAAGTGAAGCACAAGAAACCAGCTTATTGTATAATGCATAAATTATGTTCCTATAGCTTTAACATCCCAATGCTATCTTGCTTGGCTTGTAAGTGATCAAGAAAATGAAATGATTTTAATTCTAGTTCTCATTTCTCTATGAATAAGTATTAAGGATGATGCTACAAAACAAAATTAAAGCTAATTCTTTATTATTTAAAAACTACTTACTACCTTTCCTAGTTTCCATGGGTAATGCCTTTACAGAGTGGGCAAAACTGAAAGTTAACAGGTTTTACTGGAACACGAATGCAAATGAAGGGACTTATGCCACATGGAAGGCAAGAAGCTCACTGACAGTTCAGGGCTTAAGAGTGAGAACCACCCACTGAAAAGGTTAACCTATGACGAGAAATGTCACTCACTCACAACTAGCAGAAACTTTCTGACTTATTTTTCTAGTCATTTGCTAGTGAACAAAATATTGAGGCTTGGTTCCAAAAGAGCTGCTCTGTTCATTCTCCTTGGGGGGACTTCAGTCCTTCATAACTTCATGGTTTTCTGCTTCCCTCACTATGTTGAATAGGTTGCACACTGGTGATGTTTGTAAGATGAAGAGCTTCCTTCTGCACATCTAGACTGGGGCTTCCCGACTGGGCAGCAGCTCCCAGCTATGTGCACTTCAGTCTCTTCAGCTGCTTTCAGCTGCCTGGGAATCCTTTAGAAACTCCTCATCAGGGCTGTGTGATACTGCCCCGGCCATGCCACGTGTGCTCAGCCACTTGGTGTCACACTTGCTGCCTTCAGCCACCTGATGGGACAGTATAGAGAAGACAGACCCAGGCTCCTCTCAGAGGTGCGCAGTGAAAGGACAAGACACAAAGAACACAAGCTGCAACAACAGAAATTACGACTATTTATGAATAAATATTTAAGCAGGAGGTCAGTCAAGCCCTGCAACAGGTTGCCCAGAGGGGCTGTAGAATCTCCATCCTTTGAGATGTTCAAAACTTGACTAGACACAGTCTGAGCAAACTGGTCTACACTGGCCCTGCTTTGAGCAGGGTGTTGGATCAGATGGCCTCCAGAGGTCCCTCCCAACCTAAAGAAATGCTCATACTCAAGAAACACAAATACAATAATTGCCTTGGAGAAGTCAATGTGAAAAAAATATGGCTAATCCTAAAAATTTCTATATGGGATGCTGGGAAATTGCCTTCATGATCCCCTTCATAATCCTTTTATTTTTGAGTAGCAGTATTTTAGAATGATGAGACAGGCTGAGAGTGTTGACTACAGTCCCCCAAAAAATTGTTTGGCCTTCTCCATTATACTTATATGATAAGTAAGTACAATGATAAGTCCTCTTTATCATATATAGAGGACTTATTTTCAGCCTAGGTAACTAATGAAATATCACTTATTTGGAGTGTCTGCAATAGTGAATGTTGGGGTTTTTCCCACATGTAGATAGTCAGACTCTAAAATTCATGGGTTATTATCTGCTGATAGATCTGGCTTCTTGATGCTAGAGAATTGTCAGTTGTGGTGAATCAAATCTTGAAATAGAATAAAGCAGAAATAAGTCAGACTCAAAGACAGACTAAGATAACCTTTTCAGACTACTGACTTCAGAGGGTAGATGAGTAAGAAGAGATATTATTAAAAATATACACAATATTGAATGGTTTAAAGAAGACAGCTGAGGCATATGTATTTACTGCTTCTCATAACACTAAAACAAGACAAATTTCACTGAAACCGAGGTGGAAGATGGGGCAGTAGGAGGAAAGAAAAGGAAGTTTTTGATTAACAATGGCTAGACTGCAATTTCTTGACACAAGATAAAATAAGGGCTGGGAATTCAGGAAGATTCAAGAGACAGTATAGAATTTACCTGCACAGGATCATAGATTATGATGGTTTATGCAGAATTTGGGGACTTAACTGTCTTCTGTGTATTCATTGTCCTCTGAGGGTACGGCCCTGGGCAGTGAACAAGAACGGCTGTCAGTATGGCAACTTGGAGCCCTTTTCTAGGACTCCTGACTAAACAAAATGATAATAAAGAAGCCTATAAATTAATTTGTTTTGTAAGCACTGGTAAGCTATTACAGGCAAACACTTCTCAATTTGTTTTGCAAGGTGACAAATGATAAATAACAAAAGAAAGAAAATGGAAAACTCAAGGGACGTAGCTTATTCTACCATTAATGGCAGAAACAGAGTAAGATTTGTAATGAGTATCTTCTAAAGTTATTTTGTTCTGAACACATCCACTGCTGTCAGGGATAACAGAGTAAAGTTAACAACTGTAAAGATTCAGTTGTCTTAGTTTCAGGGTTCCATAGTGTATCAATAAACTGCAGCAAGAAAGCACCAAGTAATAAGGTGATTTCACATTTTGTATGTGTGATTGAAAATGAATGCCATATCCAGACTTTTGGTGTAGGGAAAGAAGCACATGCCATTCTATTCAGCAATGGTACAATGAAGGAGTTCTTCATGTTGCCTTTATGAGTGTTTAAATGTTTTAGAATATTTCCGCTGTAAATTTCTTGTCAGTTTTGTTCCTCTTTATCCTACTTTATGTCTCAATATTGCAAAACTAGCAAGCATATGGCATCCTAGAGACTTTAAGACCCCCTTCACTTTGAATATTTGAATGGACCCATTCATTTAACCGTGTCTTTGAATGGTCTGATGTGCACTCCCCTCATGTCAATGAATACTCAGAGACCCTAATCCATTAACCTAAAAATAAATAGATGAAGGCTGTTGGTAGATAATTATTGGAAAGATTATTTAAAAGCACCTCAAGAATGCCAAACCTCTGAAACGTTCCCTTCTGATGTCGCAGCTCCTGTAATCCCAGCATCTCTGCTGTATTGAATCAACTTTTTGCGAAATACACTGAAGTAACAAAAACATTCAAGCAACTTGGATGCTTAACTTTTCATTAAATAAGTTGTAGTTCATATGTCCATTTTCATAACGACTGAGTGATTTAAGTGTTCCTTCTTGGAGGTATTTTAATGACTGCAGTAAAAGCAAAGTTTTATATTTAGTGGAGAAGCTTGCTGTTTTTAATCAAGACAGATGCTGTGGTGGCAATGTCGTACTGAGTTGGGAGCTACCCAGATCATAAAGCAGATTCAACACTATCAGTAGTGGAGACTTTTTAAGGCCCAGCTTATGTCTGATTAGGTACGCACTCTTTACAGAATTTTTAATCTTACAAATAAATACTTCATTTATGTAGATTATCTAGATTTATTCAGCATTTGTATTTATTTGGAGGCTGCACAATTACCACTGAATACAGTTTTGTGTACAAAGCTATTATTCCAGAAACATATGTATGGCTTTAAGAGACACTTGCTTAACTCCTTGCAAGCTTTCTGCATAGCTGCTGTTTTGCTGTTGCAGTAAACGCAGATGGATCAATGCTTAAAAGTCCCCTTTGTTGAGAAAGGAGGAACAAAGAAGATGCACAGAGAATGTCTCCCACACTTCCACATACACGCTGCCTGGCCTCACCAAGTTCTACATATCTTTCATTTTCTTTACTCACCTCTTATCTTTTATTTATACCGGCACTCTGTAAGCATTATTCTGCCAACAGTTTGAATACCAAAGTCAGCAAATACAACAGATCTCATATGCTCTTGGCATGGCTTATGTGACCCTGCTAAGAACATAGCGGGGCCTGATTCACTTCCCTCCACCACCTCTTTTGAGCTGTGTTTGCCAAAGCTAACCATCCTTTAAGCACATCTAATTGTTTTCTTTTTCCAAATGAAGAAGAAGAATTCCAGATATAGGACGTTCAAACAAGACATAAAATTAAAAATTAAGTTTTGTTTAAACAAAGATATGAAGGGCTTTGCAGGGCTAAAGACTTCTGCTGTTTAAATTCTGTATGTGCTTTGAATAAGAGAATGTTTTCAATGCACTGATACAGTTTTCATTATACTATTTTAACAAAAGGCTCCCATTTTACTTGGAATATAAAAGAGAAAAAAAATAGGAGAAAACAGATTTCAGTATGACTAATTCTTCTCTATCCCTATAGAACTGCAAGATGGATATAATTTTTAATGACTGGCTTTCCCATTCATTGGTTTCTGGGATACAGGGCAAAGAGGTTACACGTGGATGCTGTGATTAGGACAGGATTAGCCTTGTCAGAGGGGGAAGTTAAAGGAATCTAACCATTCATGACTGATTGCAATAGAAAAGGATCATTTCAGGTTAAAAGTGCCTGCGCCTACTTCCTCCACAAATAACAAAGGGGATAGCAGACAGGATTCAAAGGAGCTTGCCCTGCACCACACAACAACTTAAGTCTTGCTTGTACACAAATGTGATCAATTTAGCCCTTTCCAAGGATGCCTACATAAGCCATGCATATGCAATAATTTAGCTGGAAGTCCTCAAGAGTTTACTACAGAACCTCTATAATTTCAGACTTTTGTGCCAGTTATTTCTATGTCGGATTGAAAAATGTAACATAACTTTCTCAGCATCCAGTATTGTCGGTAGGACTCTGTACCACACAGTCACGCACATATGACTGTACATGCAGCAGCGCAGTTGCAGTGCCATATACATGCCCTGGCCCTGCATGACTTAAAAATATTAGCAGAAATCTTTTCTTTGTATAAAACTCTCAGTGGCAGAACCATGTCAATTAAAAGTTAAGTCTGGGCTAGGTAGATTATTCTTAATGTAATTCCTCCACGTGTGGTGGCCCTCTTCCAAAATAAGATATTTACATGCAACTGTACAGAGTTCCTCATTTCTGATAAACAGGTGTTACTCATGGTAATTACTTTTACTCTGAAATAAGAGTCCACTACCAAAATTTCTTAGATAGCTAAATCAAAGTCGCTAAATCTGTTTGAATTCCTCTATCCTGACACAAATAGGTACAAGTTTTATCTGCCCTTCGCGGCCTTCCTGGCAGATAGAACATATGCTACTCTAAAATGCTGCTACGAATGATTTCAATCATAGTAACTGTTGAAAAGTAATAGCATCTCCACTGTCTTGGAAATGACGGTTCTAAGATGGGTCTGTATGTGGATCAAAAATGCCACTGTTGTAGTTAACAGAACTAAATAAGAAAATTAAGACTATGAAGAGAGGTTTGCAAAGGCACACATGTCTGCATGGATGGATGGCAGCTAAGAATCGCAGGAATGAAAAAATTCTGGGAAGCATCCAGGACCTTGGTCTTACCCCACAGTCTTCTGGTGACATATTAATGTAGTCCACGATATCTCAAAGTAGGATCATAGGCATTTATGCCTGCAAAAACTTCTAGTAAAGGTACAACTTGCTGACAGTGAAAGAAGACCCTGCTAGCAAAGCTCAGTACAGGTTACTTTAGCTCCTGGCAAGCTCACTCTCCCTGTTACAAATTGCATCCATATCTCAGTTGTGCCTTACACTGGCAAGAAGCTTAAACCATAAAAGAAATGCCAGTTCCCAGATTCCAAACCTTCTAGGCAAGAACTGAAATGGAGATTGGTTTTGTTCCATTTAAATCCAATACCCCAGCACCCTATCATTGTGTCACAAACGTGACCCTCTCCTAAACTGTATGGGGGTGGCTTTGCATATTTCTGTTGGTTGGTTTTGGGTTTTTTTCCCCTGGTTAAAGTGACAAATACACTTTAACCAGGTTCCTGTGCTGACTCCATCCTCCTCCTCCATATTAGAGCAGGACCTGTCTAATTGCAGGGAGGCAAGGGGGATGGGGCAGGGAGGCAAATGGAGTTGTACAATATAGATCACTTCAGAATTCAGTGCTACGCTCCCACCATGTGTTAAATGTTTTATGATGGACTGATTTTATCTGTAAGCTTTCAGGATGGGAAACATGCTTTGGACAAATACCACATATCACTGTATTAAAGTAGGAAGAAAGCCTTTTTTTTGGTGGATGTTCTGCTGTTTGTCTAGACCTCTGAAAACTTCAAATTCTTCAAAAAAAAGGATGTACAATGTGTACTCCAGCTGTGTAAGTTGCACTCAACATCAACTGATGTTGATATACTGCAGTCTAAATGAGAAGGCTTTCTAATAAAAAAGGATTCCTACTACACCAACCACAAGTGTATCAATGGTGCTGTTGCTAACTGTACACACTAAGCCAGACAAAAGATTCCTGCCATGCAAACATCATCTCCATTGAAAAGAGATCTGCCGTATTTTGTCCTACTGCAGTGAAGAGAGAAACCTTCCACAACGTAATGGCTCTAAACAACTAAAAAGCTACATTTTTTTCCCCCTTTTAACTCCTTTGTCTTTTTTCCCTTGAACAAACTTTACAGTCCTTCAGGCAAATACAGTACCAAATGAGGTCACATTTAGTATTTAGCATTGCTTACACAGTTGGTGCTTTTATTTCCGGAGCAGGGTTATCAGGGAAGCTCCATCTGAGATACTTCAATCTAACAACTGAAAGAGGACTGTGAGGAAGCGTAGTCTCTTACAAGACTCTCCACATAAAGGCACTAGAAAAGTACCCGCTCCGTAGTGCTCTCTGTTCTCTTAGGCTCCCTCGTCCTATGCTGTTCGAATCTGCCCCGTGAAGAAACAGTATTCGATAGTTATTGCAGGACCGCTCTGGCTCTTAAGTTTTAGACTGTAGTTCCCTCAGGGCACTACCGAAATGGAGTTTTATCTCATGAGACTACCCTGTGAAGTAAAAGGGTAATTAAAGCAAAATATCACGAGGCAGCCTTTATTTTAAATTCAAAGCGGCACAACTTAAGCTTTCTTAAGAAGTCAGCTCCCCCGAAGAGCCCTCTGCCCTGAATCAATACCCCCCTTCCTCCTCGCCAGCGCGGGACAGCAGCGAGCATCCCGGCTCCAGCGGGAGCGCGGCAGTTGAAGGTCTCCAGTAAAAGCTTTGGGCTCGTTAGCTCTTTTGCCTAAAGAAGCGCATTTCCCTGCAAGCCCCGGTGCTGATTTCAATTACTCTCTTAAACTTTCACGCCGAACACAGCGTTACTCCGCTCCCGTTGCGCGGGTAGCTACCGCTCTCCAAGGCGGGCTCCCCGGGAGCTGCCGGGCGACAGCCGCCGCGGGAGAAGCATAGCGTCGGGCTTGCCAGGCTCGCCGTGCTCCCTCCGGGCACGGCCACCGTCCCCGTGCTCCGGACCTCTAGGCTGCCCGGGGGCCGCCGGCGGCGGGGCAGCGCGCCCGCTCCGGAGCTCGCCGCGGCGGCTCCCCGCCGGGGACCACGGAGCTCCGCAGCCGCCGCCGCCGCCGCCGCACAGGAGCCGGTGCGCAGGTCGCCGGCAGCCGCGGCAGGTGCCGGCGGCGCGGCGAGGCCGGTCGAAGCGGCGGCAGCGGGCAGCTCCTCCCCGGGACCGCCGCCTGCCCGCCCGCCGGGGGAACGGCGGCCCGCGCCCCCCGCTGCGCCCGCTCACCTGCCCGCCGGCTGCTCCCGCTCGCACGCTGCTGCCGCCGCCGCCCCGCGGCAGCGCCCGCCGCCGTGCCCCTCAGCGCGCCCCGCGCAGCACCATGCCGGGGCCGGGGCGGGCGGAGCGCGGCGCTGCCGCAGTGCCGTGCCGCGCCGTGCCGTGTCGCAGCGCTACCCGCCGCTCCGCCGCTGCCGGCTCCGGCAGGGGAAAAGTAGGTCAGGGCGGCACTGAGCATGCTCGGGGCCGGGCCGGGGGGCGGCCCCGGGGCCCGCGGGGGGCGCGGGAGGCGGCAGCGCCCCGGGGCCGCCGGGGCGAGGCCGGGGCAGGGCCGCCGCGGCAAGGCCAGCGGGGGCCGTGCGGCGGCCGGAGGCGAGGCGGTCGGGGGCGAAACGAGCGAGCGGCTGCGAGGCCGCTCGGGGAGGGGGAGGCGGGAGTGACGGGGGGGGGGGGGTGTCACTCCGCCGCCCCCGCGAGTCCCCTCGGCCCGTGCGGAGGCTGTGGTCCGGCGGGAGCGCTCCCCCGTGGCGGCCGGCGCAGCCCCGGCCGGCGGGATGCGCACGCCTGTCATCGCACGCCTGTCATCGCATCCCTTCTCAGAGATGTCTGCGGGAGCAAGGGCTGCAGGAAAGGGGGAAAAACCCGACCTGTCTGGATAATCTTGGAAATCAAAATGCTGTGCTTCAGAGGAGTGGCACGCGTGGTTTCCCCGCAGGGCTACATTCGTAACGGGATTACAGCACCCAACTCCAGTTTAAGCCCAGCCTGAGGAGGTCCCAGCCTGCGGGGAGCTGACGCTGACTCCGTAGGTATCCAAGTGCTCTGTCACAAGAGGGTAAAGCTGTCTTTAAGCTCGAGCAAAACTGCTTGAATGTGGTTGGTGCTAACTGTACGTGCTGTGCAGCCGCTAAAAATGGATTAGGATGTATGCGGGCAGCCTCGGGCAGGAGTCTGGCAGGGACCTGGTGTGTGCCGGTGCTGTCCTGTGCCACTCTCCCGTACTTCCTTCCTCACCATGTGGCATCAGAAGAGGAGGATGAAAGGCCACCTTCAGCTGAGCATCAAGGCCAGTGGGTTAAACCATGGGGGTCTATGTTTCCAGGTGTTTGTAATCCTCCTATAGCCAGGCTTGGACCCTGCTCTTGATAGCCTCTTCTGATTGCTTCCAGGGCAGTAGTAACTGAAGCTCCTCTGCTCCTCGGAGGAGTAATCAGATGAGAGAGCATTTGCTGAAACTGCCAGAAGAATATGGGTTAGGACTGCATCTCATTGCAGGGGGAGGCATACATGAAGTGTACTGTGGTGCACATCAAAGCAGGACTCCAGCCTGCACAGGGAAAACTGAAGAGGAACAGCAACAGAGGGCTCAGAAATGGAGAGGAAGACCCGCTCCAGGGAGCTGGACTAGTCATGTTGAGGGCCTGGGCACCTGGACCCACCACCTTGCATGCAAGAAGAGCAGGGGTGGCTGCAGCGGTTGAACATGGATGCAGCCAGTGCTCGGGAGCGGTGCAGGCACTGGTGAGATGGTCCCTGGCGAGATGGGCTGCTGACAGCCAGGGCTTCTTGTGGTCAGGGTCTCCAGTATGGAAGAATTGGAAGACAGTGGGGAACATGCATCTGATGTTGTCAGGCTTGGCCAGAGCCAGGTGCCAACTGAGGGAGTAGGTCAGGGAGTGTGCTTCTTACTCATCCACTCACGCAGCAAAACATTTTCTTGATGGGAGGAGCTGGTTTGGTCATAGGACCTTGTTTGCCACTGACTTGTGACTTGCACTAGCTTGGCCCCACTTACTATGCATTTGTTTTTCCTTCCTCCCACGTTTAAGTACTGGTTTTGAACACAATTGAGTGGCTTTTATTTATCAGTTAATGATGGAGCAGTTAGATAACTGAGTCCCCAATCTCACAACCTCCTTTAAGTCAGGTGGCACTGCTGCTCTCTGAGGGCATGTCAGATCTGTGTGAGATGAGGTTGAATTTTTGTGTTTGGAAAAGTCACACATTTTTCCTTAGTCCCCCTGAAAGTGGCTACCCTTTCAGTCTCCCTGGGTTTCAGTGAACGTAAGCCTATGTTGCTGGAGACAGCCGTAGGAATTTGGATGCCCACACACCTGCTGAAGAGGCAGTTTTGCTGGGACTTTTGTCTCCTTCCAGCACTTCCACATCTTGATATCACCCCACTGCTGACAGTAGAGCCACCACATTATTTGCTCTATGCCCTTTCCTGGGAGATCACTATCTCCTATGCTTGGTGTGGCCTGTGCTTGTCCTCCCATTCACTATAGCTGTTCTGGGGGTAACTCAGCAGGGAGATGTAGACTACCATGGGAAGTCTCCTGTTGTTCTTCATGGTCTGCAGCAGGTAGGAAGCAAGGACTTGTACCACCCCAGCAGTTAAAAGCAGTGGCTATGCTGCACTGCTTCCTTCGGTTCAATGCTTCCTTGATGTCCCTTTCTTCCTTCCCCATCTCCCACTCTTGCAACCAATGTGTAGTAGAGTAGCCCTGAGGAAGACAGCTGAGCTGCGAGGGCATACTGCCTTTTCCAGCACCCGTGGCACGCAGCCACTATCTGACCATAAGCTCCTGAAGACCAGCGAGGAACTGCCTTCCAGCGGGTCAGGCTGCCTTGCTCAGGGCTTGAAATGGCTGATCCTGGGCCTTTCTTCCAGCATTAGGTATACCCACCTGGTATATCATTTGTGCCTTGAATGCTGCAAGTTGGGCAAGCTTTCTGAACTGACTCTGCACCCTGGTGGGTAAGCTTGATGTCATTGGTGCATAGGAAAAAACAGCTAAGGCCTCTGGGAGAGAGAGGGAGAGCTGGCTTCAAATTCATGCTTTATCCAGTCTGGAGCAAGGTCTGAAATCCCAGACTGTCAAGTGAGTGTGTGGACTTCTGGAGGCGTTTTTCCATCCCACTTTTCCAATAGTGCTTGCACCAGCTGCATGCAGAGGACTGGCGCACTGAGTGGAACAAGGACTGTAACACGGATCTTCCAGATGTGTACTCTAGCTCTAGATTAGCTATAAAAATCTCCCTAATTTACCTGAGATTAAATTATTATATACAGATGAAAGAACATAAAGAATAAAACTGAGAATATTGTTATTTTCTTTGATAATGCTTGCCATAGATAAACACTGGCATTTTATACTTAGTAATATAGTGGGCACATTTTGCTCCTATAAAACCAAAGCATTATTTAATAAGAGGCAGCCTTTTACCTTGGAGCAAACAGAACTTTGGTATTGCTGATAGTTGTATCTGAACAGCGTAATCAGGGAAGCCTTGTAATCATGCTGTTAGAAAACTAAAATAAGCTTAAGTTGTACATTTTGTGGGATTACAATCCCTCCATCCACTAGGTGGAGTGGGATCCGGGAATGGCTGAGACAAGCTTGTGTGCCACACAACGTCAGGTAACAGCAGAGAAACAAAAGCAAAAAGGGAAGTTTTCAAATAGTATTGAGCAAAATAGCTGTATTAACTTGCCAGTCAACATAGATACAGGAGGGGATATTCCATTTAGAAATTAGATCGGCATATTTCACATAAAGTAGAAAGGAAAATTTTGATTACGAGAAATGCCTTTTTTCAGTATGGTGATGTTACTCTTTTCTTTCTTTTTTAAAATTTCTAGACCCAAGTACAATTAGATCTTGCATGAATACTAAGGAGAAAATACTAACTTACTTTATTAAGATACATATCTTCGGCATGCTATATTAACTCGATTTAATTGTTTTCTGAAATATGAGCTGCATTATAGTTTTATTCATATCTGTTACCCAAGATTGTTACATTAGTGACTGTCATCACATTATTCCCATCTAAAAGACCGCAATTCCAAGCTGGACCAGCACTGCTTTCTTGGTTGGGTAGCATGCTGTTTTTTGGGAAAGATGCGGACACCTGAAAGGCGTGGATCTTTGTTGGGAGGGAGATGCAGAAATCGCACGGTCCTGGAAACTCCTGGCCTGCACCAGATGTGCCAGACTGGTGCAGAAGGAGGTGTCACGGGAGGGGATTGGTGTTCCGACCTTGAGCCAGACAACTGGGGTCTAGTTCAAAATATTTATTAATTTATTTAAACCAGCATACATTCATATCATGGCCTGTGTTTTGTTCTTGTTCCTCCTCCCTACCCTTTGAAATAACTCAAATTTAAAAAGAGTAGGCATGAAGCTCATGATCTTATGGTGTTTTTTATTTGTACCTCATTGTATCACGTAGTGATAACTACTTTTCTTCTGCACTTCTGGATTTGTTACTTTCAAGTTTTGTTGGTGGTTCCTTTTTGTCCTCTACAAGTGTATGAATGGGAATGACCAATTAAATTTTATTCCTCCCTATGCCTTATCTTTTAGGGCGTGGGGTTACAAAAGTAACTTGTTTTTATACCTTTACTGTGACCCCTCTCTTTGCTCCTCCCAGAGGAGGAGAAATTCTTGTCGTGTTGAGGAAGATGTTCTCTGCAGTGATCCACTTTCATTACTCACTTCGGAGGGAAATTCCTTCCTGAACTATGTCAAAGACACAGTCCATAAATGAAACAAAACTACTGATTATGTGGTCACTATAATATCATCTTACACAAACGCAAATTTGAAATGAACAGCGTATCTTTTGTGGTTTCATTTCCTCTTTGAGGTTCTCTTGGCTTTGCAGTATATTCTCTTGATGTAAAGGTCTCTCCCTGTCCTACAGCATATATGTGGACAGTTTCTACACGTGCTTGTAGTTGCGTTGAAAGTGTTGTCGCTCAGGCTCTTCAGTGATGTGTGCTACAGAAAGCCTAGCCATGTGGATAGGCTAAGCCAAGGGCAGATATGTCTGCATAAATTATTGGCAGCTGAGGACAGTGTGAAATCCACACCTCTTGTGATCTGAAGGGAAAATTCCACAATGAAGTCACAGAAAACAGGGTTCAGAGGGTTTGGCGCCATTGTTTAAAAGCTGCCAAGCTCTTTAGGACATGAAGAAATAAAAGAAGGGCTGATGAAAGCCCCTCTGTCCCCATCCCTCCCCCCAGCAACTTGCAGAAAAAACTTTCCATGTGTAAGTTGAGGCCAACTGAGAGCACTTCTTACAAATAGAAGAGTTTTGGTTCCTTTCTTTTTCTGTACCCCCCACCACTTCCCTGCCCCATGATTTCCTATACATTTCCTTCTAGCTAGTGGAAACTGGAGAGAGGGTATTGCTTCAGAGGACACCGATGAGATGAAACACGAGGCTGGAAATGAAAGTCACTGAGCCAGGAACAGAAGGATCTCGGTTCTCTGTCGAAGCCTAAGAGGGCTTTTGTCTTCAGACAGAAATGTTGGATGACAAGTGGATTAGTGGGGACCCTGAGTGAGCCAAAGGCCTAAGGGTCAAAACAATTGGTTTACAGTTACCTTAATAATGTCAGATGCCTCAGATTCTAATTCTTTCCCTTTCTACACCAAATAATCTTTTTTATTTCAACTATCTATTGTATGAAACAATGATCATTTCTCTAATCGCCTTTGCTGACCTTGCCTGGCCCATAGCTCTCCAGCTAAATAAACTGAGATAGGGCAATAAAAAACAAATCTACACCACTGATTAGCTTTTGAAACATCAGTGTTTACCATTCACCGCATGAACTGACTGTCAGGCATTATACCACCATGGAAACAATCTACAACTGCATGTCATGAATGTAAAATAATATGAGACACAGAATACAGTGCTGAATTGCACATGAATGAGAAGATACTGGGAATGCTGCATGACCTTCAGCAAGATTCAGTGTTTATGTCAGTGAGAAAGATGAGCCAAATTATTCATGAGGCTGAAAGGGGGAGAAAAGGCGTGATCTTGGAGCAGTTGGAATTATCTTATTCTTGCGGGAAAAAATCAAGATGATCATGTTAATATTACCATTTCTGTTACACACTCACCAGAGTCAGAATTTTAGGAATGTGTGAAGCTTTGTGTGTATTATCCAACTGCAAAAAGATGATAGGATTTTAAAGCATCAATCAATGCAGTTTTTATTCCTTTTTGGTTTTGTATTTTTAAAGCAAATGCTTTCAGAAACGAGGCGAATCAATAGGTGTGAATCATCAATAAAGTGGCTATAGGATGGGGGAAACTTTTAAAGAATATAATGTAATCATGCATTAGTATGTAAAAACCAAAAAATATGACAACTAACTATTAAGGATTTTATAAAATAAAAACAAAACCCCAAACTATTTTCAGTAACATAGTCTGAAGCTATGTTCTTTAGTGACACTCTACACTTATCAGGGGAAGTTGAGTGGTTTATTGCAGGAGATAATAGGAAATGTGACTTTGAAGATACTGTTTATTACTAGGAATGAGAATTCTGTTTTTCTGCATGGTCTGCAGTTGGGTAGTGCTGCTGAGTGGCACTGGTGCAATAAAGGCAGAATTTGTCCTGACACAGAAGGTGTGCCTGGCTGGGCTTTTTTACTTTTCAGAAGCCCTGTGTATTGTCAGCCCATGCATTTTCTTATTAGCTCTTCACAAGACAAAGCAGGTAACCTCTTTTTATGAATAAATATAGTATTTCCACTAATCCTCTAATTCCACAGTATAGTAGTGAAATTAAATATGTGAGTAATTCAGTGAGGCAAGCCAAATCTGGCACAGACCAAATGAGAAGCAAAAGTATTGGGTGTCTGATGTCCCAGCTGTCTCTGAGGGGGGTCCCAACCTTTGAAGATGTTCTCCACCCACTGAGGTCACGATTTCTCATATTGGCAAAAGCAGTACAGAATTCCCTTTTTGGGGTGCTCTTTTTTTGCTCAGTCCCTAGAAAGAGGCAAACACTATACTGTCCGGCTGAGCTGATTTTGGTCCTCAAAGCCACTTTTGCTGATCACTTTCAGTAATATTTGTGAGGGCTTTTTGCTTTTCCCATGACTTTATTCTACAGCTGGCAACTCCAGTGGATTCTCACATTAAATACTGTGTTTTCTGTCTTGTCGGTTTTGTGATATAAACAGTTGTCTAAATGAAGCTCATTTTTAACAAAGCTAATTTTTAATATTGTGTTGAGGTTCAAGATTTTTCACTACCTTAAAATATAGCTTCTTCATTCCCAGCTCACATTAGATCTGTTAATCCAACGTGTGTTTATGCCTTTTCAGATATTAGTTCATTCTGCTAATTAAATATACTTAACCAGTACTTGAACCTTTACCCAGGAGCCCTTTCAACTTAAGAGTTTCAGCTTTGTCACAAGGTAACCCTGCCATCTACTGGCAAGTCTTTAGTAATGGTTTTTGTCTGTAAAATTGGAGTGGGGATGTCTACACTTTTTACCTACAAAAAAGGCCACTGCTATTCTGAAACGCACAGGCTGATTTCCTGTTGTTCGGGGAAACATGCATCTGAAATGCACAGATATTGAGTTACCTGGGAAGGGATCAAATATGTAGTAAACAAGGGCTTTTCCTTTCCCTCTCGGACAGTCAACATTTTCTCCATCAAAGGTTTTCAAATCTCTCATCTTCCCCTGGAGCTACTTTTTGGGTGGTGCCCCAGGACTAGGGAGGATGGCTGGGGAGTCCCCTGGCCTCCCAGTTCTCTGTGTGGTCGGAAAGGTTGGGAGCTCAGTGGGCAGTCAGGGGTGCACAGCTCCTTTGACGGCTCAGAGATTTCACACGTGCATCTGATTACCAGTCAAGCGTGCATCTGGACCCTGGTCATCACAAGGTATTCATCTGGAGAGAAGGAAGAAGCAAGCATGTGGATAGACCAACCATGACAGACCAGCTGTGCTGGAGGAGCTGTGCATGTTTCTGTGTTGCCAGTCTCTGCTTGCAGGTGATGCTGTGAGAGGGGCTCTGGGGTTACCTGGTCCAATTTTGTCCTCTTCTCTGTAAGTTGCTTTGCAGCTGGTAGACTGCTGGCATCTGGAAATACTGGGTCTAGTAAAAGACAAAGTCTCTTCTTGGCTTTCTGAGCTCATGTTTTTCCTTCCCTGTGTATTTGTGTAGCTGAGAGGTGCAAACAAGTTCTTGTAACATGGTCAGACATATACTGTTATGCCTGTGCTTCTGGGAGCATCTTGCCTTGAAGGCATCAGAGCCAAAATCTCTGCTGACCACAGACCCGCTCCATGTCATGCTCTTCCTATACTCACTCTTTGTGGGTGAGCTTTGCTTTAGTTATTCAACAAGACTGGGTTTTTTGCCCAGAATTAAGCCTATGGCTCTGTATAAAAGTTAATCTAAACAGCAAGAGGAATTACCTCCTCTGAAAGAGAGGGAAAGAAAACCCAACCCAAAACAGTTTGTCCCATAAAGAGTTGAAGGGATTCATAAATCACCTGGCATTGGTTTGCAAGGACTGGAAGCTATGTCCCTGTTTAATCAACTGCCATGCAGAGATTCACAGCTAAAACTGTCCGTACAGGGGTCTGTACCCCTTAGCACAATACAGGCAACTTCACCAGTTCAGATATAGCCATATGTGTTGCATAATGTTCAATCCCAACAAATAAACTCAGCAGTGACTTTAGCTGTGCTGAGCAGGACATAGTGCTTGGTCAGACTCACATCCAGACATCTGGGGTTGTGTCACTGTATGGGGCTCCCTGCAGATGGAGCTAGGCAAGATGTGCCAGCACCTGGCAATGCAGCTATGCCTAACTACAATTGGCTTAGCAGTCATGACAGCTTCCCATTAGCAAGCAGAAGTTTCTCCAGAATGATTTTTAAGTGTAAACAGCTTTGCAAATGAAGTATATTAAGCATCTGCTTCAGTTTTGATTTTAAGACTAGTTTAAAAAGCAGGATACAACAGGCAAGTGATTTTAAGGATTATCATGTAATGGCAGAGATGTAATCAAAGTCTCATTAGTGCTTTCTTTCCTCCACATACTATTTTTCAAAAGAGATGATATTTCTTGGTAGGAGACCCTTCTATTTTGATGTAACTTTCTCTACTCTCCATTAAAATAGTCATTTTACAGCTTGCCTCCTCATGGAAAGACCTTGAATAGGGTTGATATTACTTCCAGATACCAAAAGAAAAAAGTAATTGGTACCAGGACATTGTCTGGATGTTAATAATATTTCAGTTTTACCTTTGTTGAAAAAATAATTTATTCCCACCGTATATTAGAAAGGAGGAGGCTTGGCACAATCATAGGCTTACCTAAATTTAAGCTCAAAACCATTTTAGCTTATTTAGTCTTACAGACCATTGTCTCCTACACTATACTAGACAGCAGTTTTAAATGGCAACGTTTTAAAGCCCCAGACATGGAATATCATTTATCTAGGACTGAAATGGGATGAACTGCAGAAGGTATGGCGTCAGGGATGGGACTGGTGGGGTCAGCCTCTCGGCTTTGCAGAACAATCTTTGCATTAGGCATAAACAGGGGTAGTTTTGCAGGGAGAGGACACAGGAACTGCTCAAGCTGCTTACGATCAGAAGACAAAAAAAGAGGGATATTTTGGTGATTGCCAGTGAAACCGGTTTTAATTTTCTGCTTCAGCACTGAACTAGCACTGCTGGTACTTAGGCTGAGAGAAGGGTGGGATGGGGTGGGACAAGGTACTGTGACATTGCTCTACCCCCCTGTGAACACCACGTCTCTTTCATGCAGCCAGCCAACTCATGTGGGTTGGGTTATTTTTCTTCCTCCAGCTGCAGTGCATCTCTGCATGTTACATTGAAATATGTCTTGAACAAAAGCGGGACAATTTCAGTCATGGCTAGATCCTAAAGGGAACCAAAAATATTGTGGTTTAGCTTCTCCTGTCACATCATGATACAGTGTGTGGGGCAGTAGTAGCAAAAATCTCTTCCACCTCCCCTGCATTTCACCTCCTGAAAGACCAGCTACTGTCTACTCTATGCAGAACATGTATTTTTTGCACACATAGCTCCTTTTTTTCTTCTCATAGTTTTTAAAAGCTCATTAAAACTGCTTCTTCCTTTTCACAATCCATTTCACAGGGCTGTGATATTTATGCATTATAAAACTTTCCTTTTGTCTACAACATGGGTTGATTGTACTGCCTACTCTCATTGTTCCCAAGCCTGCATTAATGAGACACTGTAGGAGAAATCCTAACAGATACTGGCAGATTGCCTTAGAGGGAGAAAGTGGTACCATTTACTAGAATAAATTAAATTGCAAGAAATTCCAAGACTCATAGACTGCAAAAATATTCATTATTGCAGAGTTAAATAGGGTAATTCTTGTTTGCAGAAAGCTACCTATGTACTTTTCAGAAGAGATAGATGTACTAAAATTCTTTGAAAAACAGGAAGAACAGAGCAGAGTATCCATCCGCCCAGCCTCCCACCAGCAACCCTTCCACTTCTGAAGGTGGGAATGGCTGTTGTGAATACATTGAGCATGGTCAGGAAAGGGTAACCACAATAACTCCAACTGGCAGAACGGGGTATATTTGGTGTTTCTTCTGTGTTCTGTAGAATTTTATTCTGTCTTTTATCTTCATTAGTGCCAAATACCCATCACCTTTAGCACTTGCACTGAGTAGCATTGAGTTGTCCCTCCACTCTGAAGAGGAGGATGGTGTCTGTTCTTGCTTACAGTGGAGATGCTCTGGAGGGAAGCAATGCAGTGGCAGGAATAGCACACCCCCAGATGCCCTTTCCCCCATTCTTCATGCACTTACAAGCCAGGAGTCATCTTAGATAAACCCAGCTGGTGTGAGCCATGTCTGGCCACCTCACAGGTGTGGTGGGGTGAGCATATTCAAGCTGTCCACATCAGGTATTCGGTGGCAGATGTAGCTGTGTATTTCAAGCAAATAGGTAATTCAAGATAATTGATTCCTCACAGCAACAGGAGCACACGGCTTTCTCTTCACCGCACATGAACTGCTATGTGGGTAATTGGTTTCTCTTTGCATGATATGTATAGCCCATGTACTGATGACAAGCAGTTGTTGAAAGTATTTGCAGCTCTGGAAAAATAAAGCACTTCCACTCCTGGTGTTTATTGTTCGATGAAAGATACATAATTTTGCTTGAGGAGTTTATTTCTGGAGTCCAGAGAACAGCTTAATCACTTTAGAAGGCTAATTTATGAAACTGCTGGAAAATATCACAGTCTATAGAGTAACTTAACATGTGTACAGGATGGCTCATAAAATCAAACAGTGTTTTAGCATAAAAAGTGAGAAAACTGTTTGATAGTATATCTGTTATTTAAAAAAATTAGATAGGAAATCAAGATGTATTAGAATAAACAGTACTCTATCATTTCTTATGTTATTTGGAAAATATAAATTGGTGGTAAAATGAATTAGCTGTAATATCTATTGATTTTAAAGTCAACTGAGACTTTTAAAATGTAAAAATTAAATGGTTATTCACTCAAATGTCATTCATTCTTATAAAGATAAAGCAAACTGTCAGTTCATCTGAGTGGGCATTTCCTATTATTTGTTTGTTTGGAAACAGTTTATGAAGACATTTTCAAAACTAAACTTTTTCTTTTGAAACAACATTATTATTACCAAGATGTTAAGGAAAAGGGACTCTGTGCTGCAAAAGAGATTTAACTTTGGTGACATTTCTCTATGGAATGTAAGGTCAAGCGCATCAGATTTGCTTAGGTCCTGTGTGGAGGTACCTACGTAGAGGTGCTGCTGGGTGGTTGCAGGCTGCTCTCATGGTTCTCTTCTCCCTCACATGCCATGCAAGGAGGATTGCAAATGCTCGGATTTACATGGGGAATATAGAATTCATCCTTTTGGGTCTGGCCTTTCATATTTCAGAGCACTAGAAAAAGTATATGAAGCCACTGAATGTATGCAGCCACTTTCTTTAGTATTACAAACCTTATGACTGACATGGTAGTGACACTGCTGAGCAGCCAGTATTTCTTTCTCATTGGGGTTCTTGGGCTGCTTGTTGGTGAGCATAAACACACTTATTAAAAAGGAAACAAAATCATTGTGCGCTTTGGTCACACTGAGAGGCAACAATAGTCTTAAGTCACACGTCCAGGGGGCTGGATGCTCTGAACTCCTGGGCTCTCAGTAAGGTGGGGTGTATCCTTGAGCAAATTGCTTAAACTCTTTGCCCTGAGCTGCAGTTTATACACCAGTAAAATGGGGATAGTAGATTCATAAGTAGCTTACAGAGATACTTTCAGGATGTTATTGCTGGATATTCTTTTGTTTCCATATACTGTGTAAATTGTTATTCTTTGGAGTTATTATGCAATTCTTGATAGTTACTGAAGGTAAGATTGTTACTTTTTTTTGATGTCTCAGTGAAATTAGAGCCACAATTTCTATACATTAATAAATGCAGGTTTCAAAAGCACCAGTTCACAAGAGAATTTTGTTTTGATCTCTTCATATGATTTATCTTACAGTTTCTGATAGTGTCCTAAAACCCTGCTGTTGAAAATAGAGGAAAAAGCAGATAAAACAAGTGTTGTAAAACAAGAGAAGCTGGAGTTGACTTAATCCAAATACCAGCAACTAACATACTGACTGCTAATATCAAACTGTAATACTGTGCTTGTGGGGAACTTTAGGCAGTAGTGTCATTTCACACGTTGAAAACCCCAGGCAAGCTTTCCATCTTGCTCCCCTCCATGCCATTCCACTTGATGGCACTTCGAGGCTTTGTTCTCTCAAGTCACGATTGACTTGACTCGCTTGTTTAGGATGGCATATAGGCTGATGTCTTACACTTCAGAATTTGTATTTTAATACAGCAATTTGTCAGTGTCTGAAATGACCCTGCTCTGAAATGAACTGAATAATCAGTCTGAGGGAGCAAGGGAGAAATGGGCAGCACTTCTTGCCTGGGACAGTCTCCAACATCTGGAATCAGCAAACACAACGGTGTCTGAAAGCTATCTGGTGAGATGCATAAATTGTATATGAGCTAGAGATAGATGGTTCAGCTCTGGAGAAAAGCACATGGAAGCAGTGAAGTATATCAGGAAAACTGCGCTGATTTGTCATGTTGCATTTGCTCCCTTCCCTTGGGCAGACAGGTGATCTTGCTCTGCACCTTCTGAGCAATGGAGCTGGGCACTGCAGACACACAGTGCTGACTCTGTCCTGCTCATCTCACTGCACCGTACGCTTTGCATCAAAACAGCTCAGAGAACTTTGCAATAATAATCTGTAGAGCTCAAAATCACCAGGCATTAACAATTATGAATTTGCCAGTATTGTAAAAATTAATTCGACTGCTTACAAATAATGAAAATAACCACACATTAGTGAGGGGTTAAAGATGGGTGGCATTTTGGATGGGTCCACTAGGTAGAGAGAAAGCTAACCATGTGCCATTATCTGGCTTTTTGGGATGCAAGCTGGTGTTGGTCAGTGTAGAAAAATCTGTTGTCTGCCTGGGCTGGCTGACTGTGTGAATGGCTACCAGTCCATTGCTACCACATCTGGAACTGCTGAGATCTCCAATGCCTTGGCTCAGCTACTACCGACCACTTTGATTCTCACATCCAAACATCCCCTGGACTTTCTGACCCACAGGGTGAGAGCCAGTAAGTATTTTCAGAGCATTCCTGCGGCAGAGGAAAGGAGGGTATGTGTTCATGTGTGCTGTGTCAGCTGCCTGAGCAGTCTTGAGAGTTCAAACCTACCAAGCAGAGCTTCTAGCTTAGTCCTTGGAGTTAGCCAGCCTTGCTAGAATGGTACCACCCCTGAGCTAACAAGCCTTCTCTTTCAGTTTATGCATGTCACCACTCTAATGTAGCTTCACTGCTACCAGTGTCAAGGCAAACCACCTCTGCTAATTGGGGGATGTGCTCCATCCCCTGTAGCCATCATCTGCTCAATCAGGTTGTAGGGTTCCCAGCACAAGTCTGCAGATCCCTTTGTGCAGCAAAGAGGCATTGCTCCTAGGAGTGAATAATAATTATGAACCACTCTGGATTTTACTGCCCAAGCTCCCAGCTGTAAAATGAAGATTTTATCTATGTACTAGGCATGTTGTGAAAATGCCTACACTGTGTATTATCCAGCATTCCAATACTATGTTAGTCTCCAACAAGCAGAAGCAATGCCGCTTCTGATTTTGTTCAGGATACCACTTCTTAGGTCTTTGTGACTTCTGTCAAAGTGAACAGAATTGGCTATAATGTCGTGACAATGTCAGATGTGATTATAGGCTATAACTAACTAAAGGGTTATCACAGACCCTCTAGGCTGATGGACAGAAGAAGTCACGGCTAACGGGAGCTGGGAAAGAATATAATTGCTTCATTTAAATGAGTAAAACCCAAAGAGCATATTTAGAGTAAATGAATGCATTTGTGATGGATATCCAAGCCAACTCCAGTGAGGGCATTAAAAAAAAAAGTTATTAATTGCATTTCAGTTGGCAGATGATTGGAAAATGCATGTAAATATTTGACAGTGGTGCAGTGCAACTGGGACTAAGTGTCAGTTTATATGACTTGGTCACTCATCAGTTGTTTAAAACAAATCATTTGCATCTGAAGGCAAACAAAAGTGAGGAGGATTTAACAGGATTCAGCAGCATGAAAATTAAGCATCTCAGTCATCAGCTTTAGTTTTCCTCACAACACTCTCGTATTTTTTTCCGACGAGCTTAAGTATAAGAACTATCCCTTCTCTGCCATCTGTGGAGATTATGCCTCCTTGTGTCAGAAGCTTAATCTGAGCCTTACAGAACTTCAGATAAGTAATTGCAAGCGTTTTGGGCTAGATTCTGACAAATAACCTGTACAACTATTTACAGAAATAACTGAGGGGTTTTCTGTTTTGTGGAAGTATCATTCCTGTTCACAAGTGGAGGAGGAGTTAGGTGCCACTTTGGTTATTGTGGCACTATTGTGTGGTTATTCACAATAGTGAAGAAGGATGTATTGCAGACCTAGAAAACTCCTGTAAAGTCCCTTCTGCTAATTGAAAAATGATTCACAGTCATGGTAGGATTAGGAATGTGTATCTGGTTTTGTCCTGGAAAAAAGTAAGTCAATGGCTTGGTTACAAGTGTAATTGGCATTAGAATAAAAATTGAAGATGGAAAGAAAGCTAAGACTATTGGCAGGATATTTCGTAGACTTTAGAACAGCTGGGTTTTGTTTCTCCACTCTAAAGGTTGGGTTTTTTTCCCTAGTTTCCTTTTGGTTTTCGCATAATGTTTGTAAATTGCATAATGTTCCCAAGTATTTATAAAGAAAAAGTAATCAATAAGTTAATTTCGGGGCTTCCAAGAACCAACAAGCCCACACCATTTAAAATTCTCTATAGTCTGTGTAAATACATTTTTCATACTTATATCTAAGGTGCAGTCCAGGTTTCACTGGGGCTGAAAAAAGCCAGTGGAAATGCTGTTATTGGAGACAGCATTTTTGAATATGTGTGTGGTCGCTCAGAAGATCTTCCAGGCTGATGGTGTCCTTATAATACCATATTCATACTTTTTCTAGTGTTTTACATTTTGTAGTGTAAAAACTGTAAAACTGCTAAGTGTTCACACCCTAGTCTTGCTAATCTTGTTATCTCTGCCGTGATACTTCTTGCAACTTGCTAATCACATTACCTCTGCAAAGACTCAGGTAAAATAATTGGTAGAATCTTTTTTGTCAGTAGGTGAGAGAGATTGGTACAAAGATTCACCCATCCTGGCTTTTGTACATGCCTTGGGAGACGAGCATTTTTATTTGTGGGCATTTTCTGTGTCCATCTCATTTAATGGAATTTTATGATATTACATTCCCAGAGGAAACAATGTGCAAATAATGGATCAGATCCAAATCATTATAATAACCATGTGATTCCCCCTTCCCACCCCTTGAAATTTGATTGTCTTCTGAAAGAAAACATCACTTGACTCACAGCATATTCAGAACAACAAAAATTCACAATACAGGCAAAACTACTTGTGGAATAATTTTTTTTTTTCCCTGAGTGGATAGTTCTTACTTACCCCTCCCTCTGTGGCTTCTTCCATGATCAGCTGTTGTGTTTTGGAGGATTCCTTAATTGTAATCCACAAAACCATTCCAGTGGAAGGACAGTTCTACTCTGCCAAGCCTGGCAAAAGAAAAGATATAAAATGAATGTTTTATTGATCCTGCAACTCTCCAACACTGTCATACTGAAAGTAGCTTCAAGATGGGCAAGATGCTGTGGGTAATTTACTACACAATTTTTTTACAGCCATGTTTTATGTGATGACCAAGCAATTCTTTCTTTTTCTGGAGCCTGGGCTAGGTTTCCCTTTGTCAATCAACGTTCATTCCAAATCAGTGATGTACGCAGTTCAGCATAACTTAATCAATGCTTTTTAAAAATTAAATATTTTTAAAAAATAGCTTAAAAAGCATAATTATCCTCCATTACTACCAAATGTATACTGGCACAAAAGGTAAAGAAAAGCAGGAATGCTGCCTTCATTTGCTCTGGTAATGGCCAGCTAATTTGATCCTTTTCTGTGCAGCATATATGTGTATATGCAAGGGTGCATGTGTAGACCCTCCGGACGTATATTCAGAGACTGGCAGCTTGGTACATTGCCTCTTTCCATCATTTCATTATGTGATCTGTGCCTGCTGCTAAATCATTATGTTTGCAGCAAATCATGGTACCAGTTTGCCTTGTATTTCACTGTGAAAGCCATAACTTTAAAATTATGCATCCGCTTGAAATAATACTCCTTCCAGACAGCCTGTTTGCAGCTAGCACCTTTCAATGAGAAGCCTGCTAACTTAATTTGCTACTATCTGCTTTTATACAAGTGGTGGGCTGTAGGGTCATTGACAGAGTCCATGTTAGGGAGAACTTTAGGCCCCTCGGTTTTTTTCCTAGCAAGTTTGTATAAGTAATGCCTTCTGATTATCAGCATATGCAGCTGTTTGAATAGTAATTATTCCCTCAGAGGATTTATTTCATTCTTGTTCATTTTCTGTTCATTGTCAAAGAAGATAAACAGTGTTTTGTGGAAAGCCCAGCTTACCAGGTCAATTTTGCATGGCAATTATTTTTTAAATAAAACAGACAGCATCACAAAACAACTTTCTGGGAACATACATGTCTCATATAATTACCTCTGAGTAAACTTATGCTGTGAACATAAATCTGAACTGCAGGGTTGATGATGCAGTTAGAAATCCTTCTAAATAGTTTTAATATTTATAGCAGTTCTTAAAAAGGAAAGTCCATGCAAGAAAGTTTAGCGAGACAGGCCTTGCATAGCTTATTTGCCCCACAGAGAGCGACTACCCCTACAGTTTATCAGGTGAAAAAATGTTTCCCTGAAGGAAATGAACCCACTGTACTCTGTACTACACAGCTTGTAGACAAGCTCAGAGTCTGCAAACCAGCATTCAGTTGCCTTAGCAGTGCATTTCAGACACTGCTCATCATATAGACCATTGCCAAGGCAAGCAACTTTGTGGCCCCAAGGCAGTAGGACAGGCATAAAACTTTCCTTTCCTGTTCTGAGCACAAGCTGCAGGGGTTTATGGGTTACCGACCATTTCCTCTGCCAAAAGCAGTAATTTGGATTTAAAAAAAAAAAAAAATTAATTAACTTATCTTTTATGCTTTGTCTGGAAGTCACGACTTACCTCAGGAGAGATGAATGTAGCGGAGTGCAGCCACATTCCATCACCAGAGTGACTCCAAAGTTAGGTCGCTCCAGGTGCTTCTTTCTTTCTCTGCGAGGCTCCTGCTCTTGGCAGAGCTCAGAATATCTTTTATATCCTCGCTAGGCAAAAGATTTCACTGGACCTGCCTCTAGTCGCTGGCCTTTGACAGACAGCAGGACAACCCTTGGCAGAGCCGAGGGTGATTTGCCTTTGGAACCCCGTGACGTTCCTGCAGCAGATGAGTCTCCTGCTTTGCGAGCGCTGCAGTCTGATGGCTTTACATGCCTAGCTCCTGCCTGCACATTGCTCTCTGATAGCTTCTGGGAAAACTGCAGGTATCACTTATAGTCTCTGATGGCCTGGATGATTTAGGCTCTCTGCTCTTTGTCTCTGTCTATTCCACTTTTTTGTACAAAGAGCTCACTGAAGATGCGTGGGAGGGTGTCCCTTTCAGGATGGGCTCCCAGCTGAAATCTCCCTAACTCTCATGTTCAGAAAGCTGTGGAAATGGTCCTGGAGTTCATCTGTATGTAGTCCTTAGTGTCTGCCTGCACTTCTGTACAGAAATGACTTTGTACTCCAGGTGAAGAGGGGCTTCTCTGCCAGGCTAATTTCTGGTAGCCTGGTGAGGTGTTACAGTGAGTCTGATCTGTAAGTTTAAAGCCAGAGATGATTATGCTAATTTAAACCTGTTCTACGCAGTTTGGCTCTATGTGTGTGTAAGTGTACATATGCAGACTCTCACTTCCAAAGACAGGCAGAGGCTGCATCACCTTTCCCTCATTTGATTATGTGGCTCACCGCTGCTGCTAACAGATTACATTTGCAGCTATTACCAGCTGCTCTTAGTTATAATTGTCTTGTTAGATGCTTGCTGTGATGTAGGCAGAAAACAAAACAAAAAAAGGCAATTTGTTATCAGATCATATTGCCTTATAAAACATTTCCAATTATTACCTTTAAGTTAGTTAATAATGTGTTCTGATACTATGATGTAAGTGAAAATGTGGCATCCAGAGTAATACGAGATGGTACACGTGCACAGCAGACATTGACTCATCTCTAAAACATCACTGTATCCCTACTGCAAGAAAAATAAGTTAATTTTCATACAAACTTAAAGAACCTCTCTGATTCTTGTCAAGCTTTGAGCATTTTAATGTGTTTGAAGTTCTCTTGGCACTGCTTCTGCCTTAATAAAAGACAGTTTTCTGCAAGGCAGGCAGATCTGAAATGCTGGTACTCCTGGCTGTGTATTTCTTTCCCAATTAAGATTACATGTCCTGGTGAGAGTAAACAGAATTTGCATAGAATTAGAGGTTGTTCATGTAAATTTATAAAGTCATGTAATAATTAACAGTAATTAACAGGGCCCGCTAAACTAAACTGAGAGGTGGTGCTATCCAGTGTCATTGTGAAACGAGGTCTGAGATGGGAGGTTGGGCCACTGGGTAACATGGTGGAGTAAAGTAGGGTTTGACCTCCAAAGATAAAAGAGACAAGGCAAAGCTTGAGCTCATAGCAGGTTACCAGGGAAGCTTTTTCGGAGTTCAGGTGTGAAGCACTGAGCTGCGTTTATGCTGGGATCCTAAAGCAGTTTTTAGGCTATGATTAGCTTTGGCTGGGAGGAAGGTGAGGAGTCAGACTGAGTAAAACCATGATTTATGCAAACCTAAAAAGTAATCCTAAACTCCACCATAATCCTAGTTGTAGCTTCTAGCTGGCCTAGAAGAGGTATGGGGCAAAACCACGTCTGGGAAAAGAAGTGGGGTGCAATAGCTGGAGCTAGAGTTGGGGCTCGAGTTCACAAAGCTCCAGGATAAAGGAGAGTGTCTGCACAGGGAAATGGAGCTGCTGTTCTGTGTTTTGGCTGGCAGGGCAGTGGCAGGCTAGGAAATTCCACTGAAAAAGGGTGGAGGTGAGATTGGGATATATGTTGAGTCAAGGCTAAGCTGATCATTTGTATCAGACTGACTTAAGAAACGATGCCAAATTTGGTTTCTGAGCCACTTTTTGCTCTGGGGCTTAAATGCAACGTTTGGGAAAAGATTAGTATTAGGGTTGGTGTACAAGCTGGGATTTGCTTCTGCTAGTGCCAGTAAGTGTTGCTGACAAGTTGGTTACGCAGAGGTGGCCAGACTATGTTGGGTGTCAGTGCCAGTTTGTGTCACCGTGATGTTCGTACATGTGGGACTGGGCAGTGTCACCAGGTTAGGGGAAATGCTAGGTTTGTACTTAGAATGAGAGTGAGTCTGCAAAAGAAAGGGTGGGAAAACCTCAGATGCAAGCCTGTTTAAACTGATGTGGACTGTTCTGCACAAATGTATAAACAAAGGTTAGCAGTGATGGGTATTTTTCAGGAGGCTGAACTAGAACTGCAGGTAAACACTCTTGAAATATAATTTTCTTCTTTGAATTTGCTTGGATCTTGGCAAATATAGCAGCAGCACAGATGCTACCGATGTGCACTGAGCACACTGACCTTTCAGCAATTTGCCTGTGTGTCAAGCATTGTATCCTTCTGGGCCTTGGGGAATCCCAGGACGCTGGAAGCAAACCCAAGTAAAAGTATTAAAAAAATCAATGTTCTTGATTTCAAAGAACAGCAAGGACATGAATCAGTCACAGACACGTCATTCCTTACTACCCTCCCTGTCATGTTCAGCCATAATTTCATTGGAAATCGATTTTAAGTGCTATCCTAGATGAAGCTGCTGCTTACTATATTTTTTCCCAAGTCCTTTGATTTTTTTTTTTCACGCAAGCTTTAAAAAAAAAGAACAAAGTTCGTAGCTGACCAGTGACAACTGATGAGTTAATTGAATGCCTGGCTTTGGGAGGAAGCAACCAGGCAAAAAAATGCAGCTGGCTATTGCCTGATCACTGGAGAAACTGTCCAGCCTGTTGGCATCTGGCAATGGAGCTGCACAACCCTTGGGGAATAGCTGTTTCTCACAGTATTATCTAAAACTAAGATAAAAGACAATGTCAAATTCTGTTGTACATTACATGTGTTTTATAAGCGTAGATTATGGTAGACTTCGGTCTATAATGCACCCCTCTGATTACATGGAGAAGGGAGGTCTTGTGGTTGAATCAGAGAACTGAAGGTCAAAAGGTCTACATTTCCATCTTTACCACAGGCTTCCTCAGGAACTTTGGACAAGTCGTTATTTTTGTGTCTCAATGTTCCAAACTACAGAATAAAGATATTTAAACTATGAGGTAAATGTACCATTTTTTGTAAAGAGCATCTTAGAAATAAAATGTTTTTTCTGCATCTGCCAACAGTTTGCATGCCTACATCCATTTGGGCTTGTGAGCCCTGGCATGAGATAGTTCACCTTCTTACCTGAAGACAGGTACTTTTCCCTACTTTTGCTCTGATGTTGTGCATAGAGAAAAAGAAAAAGCATCAAATCAAATGCGTATGATCTGCAGCAGTTTATATTAGACCGTGGTTTTGCTTTCTTAGAATCTGTTAGGTAGATTTCATCATGTTTTGGGAAGCTGATGAGTCATGGCACTTGAAATGAGTGGATCTTTGTGGGTTAAATTATTGTCTCCTATTATGTCATATGTGCATTGCACATTATGTGAAGTAGCTCTGCCTGACTTTACTTATCATCAATCATTACAAGTAAAAATTAAATATAGAAGGAGTTATCATGCACATGGAGTGTAAGATTTTATTGATAGACTGAGGGGTGATGCCTATTTGGTGTTTGCCTGTGCTAAGTAAATATAAAGCCTGCTTGCCAAGGATGAGCCCCAAAGGAATTGCAAATCTACCGATTTGGTTTTTTAAAGTATAATCAGTAAGAGGCCACTCTGTGGTCACTCATAGGTGAATCAAGAAAGAACAGTACTTGATTCCTCAGGGACTTGTCAGGGAGAAGGACTCAAAGTCAGCCACTCTACTTTGAAGCATGGCAAAGGGCATACTGCTGAGGAGTGTGGTGTCAGGGAGAGAAGGAAGATGTTCTTAGATCTGTGTAATGAAGCACTGCTTCTCCACTGATCTCAGCTATGTAATTGGAGGTTTGCTATACACAGCACATGACATTCCAGCTTTAAAACATTTTTTCAGCAAAGGCTATTGAAGGTTTGAAGCTCTTTGTTCATTTGAATAGTACAGAAATCATGAATATGTTCTGGAAGTTGGTAATATGAGAAAACATTTTGAAGTTGTGCTTGTCCAGCAGAGATGATTTTGGGAAAAAAATTAAACCTGACCACTTTACCATCAATGTTCATGGAAAGAAAAGATAGTGTCTTAGGCTTTTAATATTCATTTAAAAATAGCCTAGATGGTACAAAAATGGCCTGGATGGCTTTTCTGGGGTAGTGTAAAGAGGCAACCTCTTTGACTTTGTATCTCTGTGGAGGGTCGGGTGAAGCTTAGAAGAACCTCGCTGTGCTGAGCTAATGTCTGTGGGAGCAGAGCTCCAGGGAAGCTGAATTTTAAGGCAAGTTCAGCAATGAGTCTATGGAAATTCTCCTTCTCCAGCTAGCTTGGCCAACTTCTCCTGCGGGGATCTTTGAGGAAGGGAGTGGTGCATTCAGCATCCCTTACCGTGCCTGTTACTGACCCCCCACTGTCAAGTGCACTGCTGGGGCTACAGGTGAGTATTGTGTTAACCAGCAGAATTGTCAAGGCAGCTTGATAGGAGCAGCACCCACCACCTACTTTTCTCTGCACAGGTCCACGCAGCAGTTGTACTTTCCAAACATAAGCACCAGTGAGTTTAAGCAGTTCTTGAGTTTGCATATATACAATTGTATATGTTTCACTCTTGCAATAGTATAAGTAAGTGGGTTTTGTGGGCTCAAATTTGACCACTGGTGAATGACAGCTTGGGTGGCCTCTAACTGCCAAAATATATTTAAAACAAAGGATTCTTTCAATATGTTTTACTATTTGCATGTTTTAACTGGGGCAGATGAAAATACCTTGTTCCGTGGGAAAGAAAAATTGTTCATGACAGGAATACTAAAAACCACAAGCAAGTACTTACCTATTCCTACTGAAGAATGTAATATGCGTCACCCTCTGTCATAAGGAAATCAAAGTCTTGCAAGCAAAAAGGAAACTATATTTAAAAAGGAGCTATATTCTACATTTTCTTCATATCACTGAAGAATACTGACAGAGAAGAGGTAGTGTGGTCTATCACAGTGCAACAAGAACCAGTGGAATTAAATTATATTTTTCCTGGAGCTGTGTTATTCCTCTCACCATACAGTCACTAGGGAAATTGGGGAATGGTTATGGGCCAGGCAAACTGGAGGGTTTTCTAACACCTGCACGTGCAGAACCAATATTTATCTCTCAGAGTTACATTCTGGTTATATTCCCCTATAGGAGGGACAGAAAAGAAACTGAAGTCTGGTCAAAGTTACATTACAAATTTGTCATTGACAAAAGGTGCCTTTCATTTACACAGACTTATCGCTGCAAGTTTTCTGTGACTCAGCAAACTGAGGGGTTTGGCTGTCAGAATAAATTAGTCTCTCGTGGCATAACGCCAGAGTTCGGTGTGCTTACACTTAGTGTTATCAGAAACTGAAAGTCAATAAAATTTATAGCAGCAAAATTTTCCAGCACATCCTCGACCTTGCTGGAGAAAGTTGTGCATTCAGCAGTGCCAGCAACCGTCTCTCATTGTTCAGAGGTTGAGTCCTCCCTGTGGTTTGTATCAGACTACCTTTTGTACGGGAGGAAAAGGATGGAGTTTCATGACATTTTAAATCCTAGTCTTATGACGTGCTGCAGTTTAAACTAGGTTATACATTATAAAACCACTATGTACTGAACTGGTCTCTCCATCTTGCTTTATCCAGAAGTGCCAGGGAACAGCTTTCCATAAGAACTTTGAAAAGGGATAATTTTCCTTTCTGCTGGGGGAAGTAAGAAAAAAGCTTCAGGGGGCAGAAATCTGGCTTATTTTTCTGGACATCCTGTGTATTGCTTTCTAGCTGGGTAAGTTCCGTTGCTTTATTATGAGCCCAGTCCTTAGGTTCATGAAGGCATTTGCTAAATTTTCTGAAAATATTCTGGAGAATTAAAACTAGAATGTAAATTCAAGAAACCCTATTCACAGGTTGCACATCCTAGAGAGTGCATACCTTTTCACTTCAACAGTCCGATGAAACAGACCCTGCATGGCCTCGCTTCAGGCTTCACGACATTGGCTATGGCTCACTGATGGGGTTTCTAAAGCTTCCCATCATCTGGATACTCTGTGCTCTCAGTATTCTGTTCTTTTTCTTCCTCTTCTCAGTAGGATGATTCCTCTCTCTTGCTAATAGGATAATGACTCCTTTGTTTTCAATATATGTAATACATTGCTCACAAATCAACTGGTGAAAAACGTCATACCCCTTTCTGCTATAGAAATACTGCAATGGATGCTAGTGTTCTGCTCTATGTTTTTGGAACTTTTCCCATAAATCATTTAATTATGTTTTCTCTTTCCCTGATTATCTTCACCCTTATCTCGATCATTTTTTTCAGCTGCTTCATCTCTGTATAAACCAGAGAGCAAAGCAGCACAATACTTGGGCTGGCAACAGCGTTATATGTTGTTAAGGAACCACTTGTTTTGTAAATGTTGAACCTGGGTCCTGAAATGCATTCTGATTAAAAACCGTGCTGTTAGATATTAACAGATGATACTTGCCAGAGCTTAGTATCAAAAAGCAGACAAAGACAAGAATTGAAAAAGTACCACCTGCTTGTAAATTCACTTGAAAAGCCCTTGAAATAAGGTGGTCCCTCGAGTAGGTGAGCACATAATTTCAGTGAATAATAAAGGTAATTAATAGTCAAGTGCAAACCCACCTTCCTTAAGCTATAGCTGTTGTAGCAATTGACTTATTTATCACCTCAAACCAAAGCAAACCAGATCTGGTTTGATACTGTGTGGTTGAGAAAATAAAATCTTACTTTGCAGATAAGACTGAGTGAAAAAATAGGGCCCCAGAACACAGAATAAATATAAACACCTTCTCCTGAATGACATTATCAGATGCATCTGTTCACCCAGGGCTGTTCATATTCAGCAGCACTATGCCCACTTGGTCCATCTAGTCTAGAGATGCACGCTGAAGGAAGATTATAAAGAATAAATGGGGTCTGTGCTACTACTAAATACATGACCAGAGAACATCAGTACTTCAGAATTAAGGTACTGCAATAGTTTTCTTAAGATGTTCCTTAATTTGAGATAACTTGCTCTATAAAATGAGTTGTAAAAATAACTTGTGAGCTATAAAAGTAAATTTAAAGGAATTAAAGTATGTTGTTCTTTGACAGCATAAACACATGGAATTACTTTTTCTTATCTGCTGTTCTTTCCAATACCTCTTCAGATCAGACACTTTCTGAAAACTTGACTTTTCTTCTTATGCAGCCAGGAACAAACTATGTGAGAACTGAATTCTGTATCTGTGATTGTGGTGGGATTGGGCAGATTCAAGACAAGGGAAATTTTGAGCCTGTAATTAAAACATGCAAGACAAAAGATAAAACAGTTTCTTAAAATACTGTCAAGCAATTCCTGATGTAATTTTCATTTTTAAATGACAGATAATGTTCCAAGCAGCTGATGTTTGGAGACCTCCCCATTGGGAAGTTTACATCTAAATCCGTGTTTACTGTTACTTTGTCTTTTATGTAACGAATGCCGATTTCAGCAATGGAAGAGGAAAATGCTATATAGTAATACAAAGCCATCACTTACCTGCATGCTTCAGGAAGCCTCATTTTCATGTCTGAAGGAGTTGGGATAATGGTACCCAAGAAAGAAGTATCATTATTACTGCTTAATAATTTGAGGGCTGCTTTGTCAGTTAGTGATCTTGTCCATATTTTGAGAGCTAGGACAGCAGTTCTGTGGGCTAAGCTCTGTCTAAATATTATCACCTGGGGACTTGCTAATATGTTTTATCTTTCTGCTTCTTCACTGGTGTGGTGGATGGCACTTCAGTTTGAAACCACGGATTGCTTTCCAGCCCATTTTATCATTTAATGTGAACACCCCAAGGCTCTACATATTCATGCTCTTCTAACACAGGTGGTGTGGACCATATTCTTAATGCTGTAAGGCTTAACAGAAAAAGCTTTGCTCCTTTAAAATTTTCTTTAACGGGCACAATATTGTTTCCACATGTCATGCCCTTTTGGCAGCTCTGTAACCCTGCTTCTGTTTAACCTCATGCAAGAAAGTGGAGCTGGCATGCATAAAAGGGAAAGGCATTTGTTATTTGCACATCAGCACTCATCTTTATGAAAAATCTCAGATCTCTGAGATCTGCATTCATAGAACTGTGCTGATAATAAGAGTGTTGAGATCAGTTAAAAGGCCCAATTTTATTTTTAATAAATCTCAACTAAGTAGAAAAGTGAACTCTTTAGGCCTGCTATTAAAAGGTACCTTTAATTGCAGAGATGACTGGTTGAGTGTATGGACTTAACAATGTGACTGGAATAGTGTTGTACCTGTGAGAAGCATAATACAGAGTGCTGGGAACCACAGCTGTGTGCACATTGTAGAGGTATTTCCTGGTCACTATTCTGGAGCAGCGCTTATCCAGGAGGAAAAATAGCTGATTCAACTAACAGAAATATTGATGCCTAAGACATGAAGGGAAAAATGAAGTTATAAATGAGCTAGTTGTATTAACACCAAACCCACCATTTTAATCTGCTTTTGTTAACCAAGAAAACAAAAAATATTGCAATAATTTCTAAAAACTTCCACTAGGCTGGCACTAACACACATCTCTAAGAGGACATCCAGTGTGACACGAAACAGCAAAAATATAACGTCATGAAAAGAGCTATTGAAGATGAGATTCTTCTCACAGAGCTTTTGATAGCTAAAATATAGTCCTCTATAATGAAGCGAGTCACTGTCTACATAAGGAAAAAGGAACCTCAGAAATACCATTCATCTGACCGATTTTAAACCTCAGCTATAGAGATTAATTGCATTGACAGATGTGAGTAATTCAGATGCAGATATGTACATTGTAGCCTTCATAAACTGACATTTGTGTAGATGGGTTCCCCCAGCAGCATCTAGTAAATAAGCCAGTTTAAAAAGCTTTGTAAATATTAATAACTTAATTTTCCCTCATAATTACTGTTAACGTATTGATGATTTTTTCCCCATTTCCTGCCCTATGCTTCAAATAGAATTGAAATGAAAACGCTGTAGGACCAGTTCTTGCAATGGCTCTAATCAGGGGGATGTTTTTAGGAGGAGCTTATGAGGGGATCTGCAAGGGGGGGATCCTTATGGGATCCTATGAGGGGATCCTTATGAGGGGATCTGCCTGAGGGGACAGGCACTGTGATTCAGCGACACCGCTGATGCTCTGCCACGGTGAGACTTCTAGAGCAAATGCTGCTTTAAAATCAGTCTGCTTAAGAATGTGAGAACCACTATGGCAAGTTAAAAGACATGTATACAACCCTGTAGTATCCAACTGCCTCATTTAACACAGGATTACCTCAAATGCATCTCCCTTCCTGCATTCAGCACTCTGCATTATGGGAGGCTGAGTTAGGAGACTGTCTTCCTGGGCCCCTGTGCACTTGGTGGAGAGAGATGGGGTAATTGCCTTCGGTGCAGCTAGAGTGACTCGGAGCAATGAAGCCTCCTGATCCGGACATGCCTCTCTTTCTCCATTGCCTTCAGAGTGACTGGAGAGATGACCCTCCTAGCATGGAAGTGATACAGGAGCTACTAGTTTAGATTCTTAAAGACAGGATGTATACTCTTATCTTTCTGCTCTCTTCTTCCCTTCCTCTGAACACTAGTAAATTCAGAAAAGAATTTTTACCTCTTTGAATCACAAAAGATGAAATGGATCATCCTCTTCTAGAAGAAAATAATAACAGTTTGCAGCTATGAAAAAAAAAATCTCAACTAAATTTGCATTCTTTGTCAGGTTCTACTAAGTAATAAGATGATGTAAGTACCTAGGAACGTCAATAGCAGCATTGGATATCAAAGTTCTTTACAAAGGATGGTAGCTATTGCTATCCCCATGGGGATACAGAGAATGAAGGGACTTGTTTGAAGTTACTCAGAAAGGAGCAGGAAATCCAGGTCAAACCCTTTTACAACGCTCTGCCCACTTGGCAACACCATTAGGATTTTTTTCCCTCTGGTACGTAACCAAAGTGTTGTTCCAATGCAGCTATTCATTCCATCCTTATTCAAGTGCAGTTAGAAAGGGGAAAGGAGATATTTCATATAGGCTCTGCATGATAATGTAGCCACTGGCTTCAGCTGAGCACACAAAAGCCAAGCCAAGACTGGAAAAAAAATGTGACCTAAAGAAAAGCTTGAACTTACTGAGCAGTAAACTGACTTGGTGCCTGTGCATGAACTGAGGATTACTTCTAAATCTTGTCCCTAGATTTTAATTCTCACTGTCACTAACTTCCTACACAATAATCTGTCTTGCCTAAATTGTCTTTGCTAAAAACAGAGAGACAAGCTAACATAAACACCTGTATTGCCATACTAGTTCAGACCAATGGTTTTTAGTCCAGTATAGCGTCTCTGACAATGGCCAAAGCAAGAGCATAAGAAATGGGGAAATATTTGGTGATCCTTTGAGCTCCTCCCTCATTTAGGCAATCATTGGATTAACAACTCCTGATCTGGACCATGCAGATCATTGTGTTTAATAGCCTTTTATGGACCTGTTCCCAATCGTTGTGTTTAATCCCTTTTTCAGACCCATTTGTATATTTGGCCTGCACAAAGTCCTGTGTAATGGTATGGTGCATGTAGCACTTTTCCTGTTTAATCAGCATCCGCTGAGTAACTCCCCCCTACTTCTTCTGCTATGAGAACAGTGCATAACCACTCCCCATGTGTTTTGCCTGTGCTGTTGCTGGTTTTATAAATCTGTCTTGCATACTTTCAATCTCTTTCCAAACTGCAGTGCCTGGCCCATTTTATACATCCTTTAGGGAAGCTGTTTCATACCCCTGTATGCTTTCTAATGCTGTGATGCTGGCTGCATGTATAAAATAGCTCTGATTTTCTGAATAAAGAGTGCTGCATAAGAGCAAAAGAACAGGTTTTGTTGCAGGTTTTGGTTTTTGGCAGGGGCAAAACGTTTGTGTAGCTCATTCATCGCAGTATATTGTGTCTTCCGTGCTCTGTGGATCTGTTACTGGTAGCAAGCTGTGGCAGCTATTAAATTTCTAGTTTGAAGGTAAAGATGTTAGCAAAGCTATTAGCAGAATTCTATTATAGCCTGGAGAAAAAACAGAGTAAGCAGTATTTTCGATGAGACTCTTTGAAGTGTCAGTAGTTACACAGTCATATATGATTGTTTTGGCCTGATGTTTATCATCCTTAATATATAAATAAACTTTAGAGAAATAAAAAATTTTTGTCCCTTGAGAAAGAAGGCCATTTCACAATCAGAAAGTGTGGTTAGCACTGTGAATGAGTATTAGAAACGTCTCTAACAGAGTCAGTCTCTCTCAACAATTTGTATGTGGCTTTGGGGCACATTTCTTCTTGTCTGTTATCACCGGACTTTTCTCACTTCATTTGTCCTGAGCATCACCAATACTTTATTTTGAACAGTGAGAGAAGGGTAGGAGCATGCTACTAAGCTGTTTGCGAAGATCTTTTCCACTGTTATTAGACCTCTGAGGCAATGTGTGGGTGTGCACGTGGTCATGGTGTTGCAACATTTCATCCAGGAAGCTCACAAGAACATGGCTAAGATTCCCTCTTGCCCTTACAATTCTGAGTCATGAAACTTTTATATGGGATTTCATTAAAGAGGACATCAAAACCATGTAATTGTCTTAGGAATTTTAGTACCATTTTAAAAACTAACTTGGTCATTCGGGAGTCTAATTTACAAACATAATCAGTAGGACTTCAACTCCCTACTTTACTTACTCTGAAAATCAGTTTTACTTTTAAAAACAGAGGATCGTAGGAACTTTTTACCCCATCCCACCTTCATGGCTTTGGTACCACAGCTAAGGAATTCCAAATCATTTTTCTGAATGCCACTTTTACAAAATAGCCTAAGGCCTAACCTGCCAGGATGCAAACCAGGCATATCCAATGGCCTTTTTAAATAAAATGCTACTGACATCAGATGTCTATGTGGTTTATGATAATGTAATAATCATAAAAGGCTCGAATGTGATTTCCTTATTTCTGACGCCAGACAGCAGATGGTGATTTGCCAATACAGAAACTATTTCCATTGGTGTATTTCCCACCTGCTCTCTTATCTACTTCACAAAACCTTCCTGTCTAAAAGGGAAATTTCATGTTTCCCTGCGTAGGATAGGTTTCTTGTTCGCAGCAAACACCACTTGCAAACATGACTGATATCCACAGAGTTCAATCCCTGAATTATCAGTGCATGTTGCTTTCTAAAAGTCCTCTCTGGTCACCTATTATGTGGAAACTAATTTAACATCTAAGGGTTATCGCAGAATTGCTAGGGAGCGAATTAAATGTGGCCATAGAAGATTGCCATTGTAATAGGCTTCATAAAAATACTATTGCTGAGTAACCTAATTCATCTTGAGAGTAAAAATAAGGAGTTCCTGAAGGTATCCAACAGAAAAGTTTAAACTGAGTAACACAAAGTAGTCAGTTTCCTGATAAATATGACTAGTTCCTAATTTGTATGTCTGGCTGGTAATAAGTAACAATAACTAAATAAAAAGGAATAAAAAAGATAAAAAAAGGGAAACATTTTATTATGCCAATTAGGAAGCAGAAACAAATAACACTTTTATTCATTTGGCATAACTGCTGTTACTTGAAGATATAGGCAGTATTATATTCCTGATAGTTACCCTTCTGAGGTACATCTCTCTAAAGTCAGTGCTGGTCTCCTATAGTGATGCTGGCTGCTTTAAATGAGAAAGTGTTTGGGTCAGACTTGCCGCCAGCCAGAGATTAATTATGGATGGCATTATGTCTGATGTGACCTACAACAAATGCAGACAATAAGGTAATAGCATACTTGGTCATCAAATTAATAAAAGATAAACAAAATGGTGACAGCTGTAGGAAAATAATTGGCCTTGATTATTGAAAAAAATATGTTACCTGGGGGGCCCATGGAGGGAAGGATTAGAGAGCTCCATGAAAAGAGCTGAACAAAGAAGTCCAGATGAAAAAAAAGTGCACTGAGAAGCAAAAGTGTGGGTTAAATACTTGAAGTGGAAAAGGTATGAACAAAATTGAATACTGAATAATGTATCTATAAGAATCAAGGCTGTTCTCTTTTGGTTTCAGTATGTGATTAAGTATTTCCTTTCTTAGGTATTTCTAAAGGGCTTTTTGCTGTTTCCTTTCATGTTTGTGAGATGCCTAAAACGTTTACAGTTTAACTGGCTATGCCCATACTAAGACAGTAACTCTTCTCAGTCTTCCTCAGAGATGCAGGAACTAGCTTATTTGCTTATTAAGTAATGTCTTCCAAGTTCTTGGAACTGTGTTGACAACAGTATTTTACATAGTCCACCAAGAAAACTGAACTGGTGTTTCCATCCCTCCTCTTTATTGTTTTGGGGGAGATGCAGACAGGGAGACAGTAGATTAAATTATACATTGTCTAATTGAAAGAGGATTCCATATAAGGCAATAAAATAAATTGATCTTGTCAGAAAAACTTCTTTATCCCAGAAAAACAGAAACAGAAGTCATCAATACAGATGTAACTCCAAAAACTCCTGCAATAACTAGGCTAGCACTAGTACAACTTTATACACATAACTAGCAGTAGTATAGGGATTAGTTTGCCCAGTTAAATTTTGTTTAATATCGGCTTTCACTAGATGCAATTTAAATTTTAATTTAAAGACATTAAAAAAAAGAGAAATGTAAAAAAAAAAAAGTAAAGAAATCCAGTGTTTCAAATTGTTCCTGCATTCTGGTGGCTACAAAATGGAGGCAAACAAGCCATGTTCATGATTGCTAAAATCAAACTTTGCTATCAGTTTCATAGCAAGAGGTGTTCTACCTTCTGCTAAATTTTCATGGCTAAATAACAATAGAAAAGCTAATGTTCTATCAGTTAAACTGGGTATTCTCTTAGGAGCCAAACTAGATAGGTTTTTCCCAAAGTGTTTTTATATGCAGATAAACTGGTGATAATTCAGGCTGATGACACAAATAAGCAGATTTCTGATTCAAATGATGTAACAAGCTGAAAAAAGAAAAGACTTCTGCAATAACAATAGTTTGTTTTTATATTCTCGGATTCTGGGTTTACACAGATGGTTACATTCTCCTTCCTAAAAGAGACACTGCAATGGTTGCTCCTCCAGGGTTCTGCTGATCTGGCGTGCATTCACATGCTGAAATGTGCAGTGTACAAAAGCTGTGACCTTGTCCTTGCTTTAGTGCTGTTGCCCACCATTAATTCAGGATGTGCCCACATCATCTTCTGGTGCTTATTCCAGTATGATGGAGCCACACAGATGCTCCACCATGTCCTTGGTGGCTACAGGCTGGCAGTGAGGTGCACTGAAAAGATCGAGTTTCCAGTCTGCTAGTGCACCTGGATACCAGGAGGGTTTTAGCGCTGGCCTGGTGTCTCAAGCTGGATCTGGTTAGAAATTCCAGCATATAATAAGCAGGAGCCAAAATCCTGGGCCAGGCCAATGGTATTCTACCTCTGTTAATGCCTGATTTTTTTGAGGAAAGTGCAGAAAAATATTTTTAATCTTTTGAACCTTTTAGGTTCAAAGTTCATTAGTAGCCAAACTTAGAGAAAGTTCAAAGTTCTATGTAAATCAAGGAACAGAAATACCTTCGTGTTAATTTTTTCCAGGTCACATCACAGTATATTCACTTGCTATATCCATCCAGATCTGATCTAATATAAGTTGAAAATAAAAAGAAAATCTAATTTTGAAGGTATTCTCCAAATTCTGCAGAGCTAGCAGGGAATCTTCTAGCAGCAGTCAGATTTGTTAACACATTTCTGGACATTCATTCTTGCAAAGAATCAGCAAGACCCTTATCCTTCTCCCATGGTGATATCTGAGCTTTGCAGGGTTACACAATAGCTTCCACAGCCATTATGAGAGAAGTGAGGTACTGGCATTCCTGGTAGCAACGTTAGAAGAATGAAAATGTATGTTTCTTTGTATTTGCAGAGTGCTTTTCATTCAGAATGATTACGGTTCAAACACTGCAATTGTTCTGTTCCTATCTAAGACACAGCCTACAGTGGGCTGCTCAAAACCTGTTATTAAATAATAAAGAAAACAAGTCAGATTAGGGCATGCACCAGTACAGCTCAATGGAGTTCTTTTAAATATTTGCCCCAGTGTATCACAATCCAGCTTGCAAAGGCAGAACTGAAAGTACTGCAGATCTGTAGGCCACAAGGTTTTAAAATACAAGGCTCCACACAGAGCAAACGATTTTTAAAGGATGAAGTTTAAAATGAAACTTGCATTCAGAATTTAGGGGACAATCCCCCCAAACTAAACTGTTTTCCACAAAAACTCTATAAATTCTTGGACACCACCACTGATGCTCAGGGACTGACATTCAATTAGATGAAATAATTCTCTGCACGCTCACAGTTTAATGTAAGAACTGTCATATTGTATACACACATACATTCTCTCTTCTAATGAATTCCCCATAAAAATATTTTTTTCCTCAATTACTCATTAATCACAGCTGTGCTGAAGGGCTCTCATTTGAAAGTAAAGGGGGATATTTTCCTTCAGATCAGTGACCTGTGTGAACCTAAAATTTGTAAATGTATTTTATGCAGAAGTTCAGGAATTATGTTGAAGTTGTTACAGTTAATACTTCCATTCTCCCAGGGAAGAACCACTCCCCCTTGCTACATCTGTAAAACTCGCAAAGCAGAGGTGGGATGCATTGCACGAGTCTAAATGTGTGGAACAACACATGCATACATGATGTGCGTTGGGTGGGTTGAGGTTTATGTCCCTTGTACAGCAGAATTGTTTGGGTCGTACAGTGGCCATTTGTCCAGAATTTCTCCATGTTTTTCATCTGTCAAAAGCCTGAAAATCCAGTGGAACCGAAGCGTAGGTACAAGAGAATGGGCAGGTAATTGCCCACTCAGAAATAAGTCTGGAGAGCCAGCCTGCCTGGAGCTGCCCACAGGTCAGGCAGCTCTCTACAGCACTGCTGTAAGCTCTTTCACAGCTGCCCATACCTAGGTAGCATCAGAGGATGCGCTTCCCACACCGAGCCCTCTCCTTCCTCTGTATCCTCTCTTCCCCAGTGGTAGAGTGTGTCACTTACATCAGACGGCTTAAACCCAGCTGTGAATGAGAGACATTATTTGCTCTTGGATGGACGAAACAAAGAGAAAACGAAAACTTTCATTTGCCACATCATTTCTTTCTATGTGAACCTGTTGCCCACCCTTTTCCTTTTGTCTCTAAGTGGCTTCCTCCAGCAACATTTAATCACAGCGAATGCTCTCTCCCGGGAGACCAGAAACTGTGCTTTAAGAGGTTCAGGGAAACACTATGTGCATATAAGATTTCACTGCCATTGTTCAATCTGCATTGCTCAGGATGTTAATTTAATTTTAGATGCTTCACCACAGTCAGGGAAAAAACCAAACTCTCTCAAATTAGCTGATAGCAAAAGCATCTAATGCGTAGCAAGTTGAATTGCATTTTGCTTACATTCAACTAAATTAACATTCAGATCTCTGAAAATTAAGAGGTGTATTATTCAACACATCAACAATATAAAACTTGCTTAATAATGATATTTTGATTACATTTTTCTAATTCAGGTCTGGCTGAATGACAATATGGCAAAAGTATCTGACAATGACAATAGCATTTGCCTGAGAACTAACACCAGTCTTAAATAACGTTTAAATTTATTCCTCTGTTTTAATTAAACACACATCAGTTCGTTCTGTTGTATAAAATGATTTCCTAAATGGAGCCCAAGATAAAAATTGGCTTACTGATAGCAAAGTAGAGCTTTCAAAATTTCTACACGTGGTTAACAAACGGACTTGAAACGTGAAAACTTGCCGTTAGGCAGCACTGCACAGAAGGCACCGCTAGTATGGACCCCCCATTAGCACCATCAGTGTAAAAAGGGACACATTTGTCTTCAAAGCCAGCGCTGGTGCCCCGAGAGCAGCTTTGGGACTGCAGGCTCTCCCCGCACTATGTCACTGTGTGCGTCCTGGCTGCCCGAGCCCAGCCCGACGCCGTGGCGGGGCTGACCTCATCTACTGCACCAGGTTGCCCACCTGCCCACCAGCGGCAGCCCGCTCCTGCTGCTGACAGGGAGGATCAGAGGGGAACCTGGAGATGGGGATTGGGTTGCAGAGGAGGTGTGGTGGGACAGCAGACCCAGCCCCATGTTTGCAGAAGGAGGGCAGGAGCGACAGACAAGTTGGGACCATACCAAGTACTTTGAATGGGTCTGAGAGGAAAGGTGTCATGTGCCGATATCAAATTGGAGAAAATTAGTCTGCAACTGGACTAAAAGTCGCAGTAATCTGGAAAGAGGGTTTGATATCTGGATTGAGTTTAGATATGCTGCTCAAGAAGCTGCAAAGTGCAGAGATGGCTTGGATGTGTGACTAAATTAACAGGCTTGAGATAGAGATAAAAAGTGATGCTGGGCTGAAGGCACTGGAATGATCCTGATGATAGGAGAGATGCTGGGAAAGGCACACGTCTGTGCTAGTTTGTTATGACACATGCTACTTACGACTACAGGGAAAAGAGGGGATGAAAATCATTGTTAGTACTAAAACCAGGACTCTAGTGAAACTTCCAATTAAGCAAGGCTGTGCCTGACCCTTACTTGGTTGGGTTGCCCAAGCTGCTGAAGGACTGGCTGGATCCTTGAACACGTATTTTTACTTTGAATTTCTGAACACTTGCACATAAAGAAACAACCATCTGCTATTGGTGGAAAACCACAGCACTTTCATCCAAAGAGTAAATAAAACTTTAGTCACTAAGCAAAATGGGAAGCCTTGGAGAATCTGTACAGTTAAAACTTTCTGAAGGTTTTGTATATGTTGCCAAGTATCAAATGTTTGGATGATAATGACCAAGGGATTAGAGATCAAAACATTTCTTTATTTTTTCATTTTGCTTGCTTTGTACATCTGGCAGTGTCAGGGTATTGTCCATTCCACGATGTCCCCTGTTCAGTTACTTATGCTCTCCATTCAAAAACACGTCTGACTGATATAACTAAGAGCAGAGGGCAGCCCTATTAGCACATTCACATGCCTTTGCAAACCAGAGATGTTCTAACACAGGTACAGAGTAATTATTCACAGACTGAAGTGGAAGCCAGCAATCTGAAAACCTTTTACAAATTAGAGAATGAGCTGCAAAACCCATGCAAATTGCAAGGGACCTTAGGCCAAATAGTTGTATTTGTAATCACAGCCTAATTTTGCTGGATCAGTTTCAATTTTTTAGCATCCTTACATCAGTTTTGTCTGACAAAACTGTAGTAGAATTAAATACTGGTCTTCACATCTTCAAAACCAGATACCATACAGCAGGACAAGAAGGAAAGCGACACACAAAACCAATTCCAACATAAGGTGTTGGAGGAATGTATCAGTTGGGATTAAGTAACAGTGGCTAAGACCACCTCAGGTGCAACTTCCCAAGTAACAGATTTCCCTGTTTCCCAACCCAAATGGAAAACAAAAGCCAGAACAAAAATCAATTCAAATCTAATAAAACCATGGATTTGACAGGAAACAGAACATTTTGGTTTTGAGTATTTTAAATGTTTCTGAATTGGAATAAATTTAGCAATGCAATGTCCTGTCAAAAAAATTAAGCAAATCATTTTTCACTCTTTCATTTTTTGCTTTTTTAGCTGAAACAATCTAAGGAAACATCCACTGTATTGTGCTTGCTTTTAAAGTGTTCTGATGAAATCCAAATGTTAACAAATATTTTCTGGAGATGACTTTGATTGCTGCAAGAGCTCTACTTAGCTTTTTCACAAAGCTTCTTTTATAAGGTCAGCCAGTCTCTTGAAGGCCTGAAATGACACAAATATGGTTCACGTTTATATTCCAGCATTACTTAAATAGGCAGCATACCAAACCTGTAAGGCTACTAAAACTACCCTAACCATATACAAACTCAGTATTTTATACTGCAAAATTCTGCTCATATTCTCTGTTTTCCTTTTATAACAACATGTATGGGCTTTGACTGGACAAAGCTTCCACTTCTCTGACAGAAAATACAAGGCAGAGTTTTCTGAAACAGAAAAATATATATATTGATTTTCAAAGGTTATTTGGAGTTCAGATGCAACTAAACAGTTGTACTTTTAATACGACTAGTGATCTTCTGGAATAGTATCGCTTTTAACTTAATATAAGGGCCTAGAGGCTCCAAGGGTGAAAGAAAAGGAAGAACAGTTGAGTGGGGAAGCATATAAAAGATACTGTTTGACTGTCAATAGTATGGTTATGAATTACCTTTACAAAGGAGAAGGAAGAAATAGAAGAAATACAGAAGAAGAAATAGAAAGGCAATAGAAGCACTTATCTCTTACACACCTTCACAACTGAATGAAAGTACAACTACAAATACCGAACTGTTTCAAGGACCTGAATCAAACAAGTATTAAATCTGCACAAATAAATGTCTCTTATTTTTCTTCCCACTGATTTTACAGATACAGCCAAATAGCATCCAAAATGTTCCTAAAATACATAGAAGATTAGTTCCTGAGAAATTAAATACAACATATATGTCAATTGCATGAAAGAAAACCACTATTCTTTCTTATAAGGGATTGACAACACACACACACACACACACACACAGAGAAGAAAACAGGTAATTCAATCTCAGGAATGGAAAGTCTGAAAAACAAAAGATATGTGATGCCTGCTAATACTAAAACAAATATCAAAACTTCCTCTGACTTCAGTAAAGCCTTTATGAATGATGTCTGGGAGGATTAAGTGTGAGGCTCTACATGTATGAGATACACAGAGAAATTTATTTTATTTATTTATTTATTTATTTTTAAAATTTTAACAATTTGGTACCTTTCACGTCATTTGGATATGAGTACATTGCCTAATAAACAGTTAATACTGCTTCAAAAGTACTGCTTAATCACCAAAGTAAGTAAAAATAAGGGAGCATTATTATGTGAGAAACTGTCTTGATAAGAACGTAGAAAAAAAAATCTCACTTACCAGATCCATCTGGGCTGGAGAAGACAGAGAGAAGGAGGCTCTGACATAAGAACTAGGCTCTGAACTATCGATATTGAATGCTCCTCCAGGAACCAGTAACACCTAAGAAAAATTGATTAGCACCCAGTTATCACCACTTCTACACTATGTTAAATTACATTTGAGAAGGCTCACTGCTGAAACACTGGTATCAGAACATGATGTAACATATTTCTTCTCTTCAAAATGAGAAGCCAAAAATACGCAACCTGGAATCAGACTTTTCATAACAAAATAAGGGGCTCTCAGGTTTTGGTCACCTAGGCTGGTGGGTTACCAGGTCTGGCTTATCATCACAATGTTTAGAAGCACCAGTGAGGTGGGATGTAGTTTACTCAGTACACAGTGCTGGCTCTTATAAATTGTAGAAATAAAACCACACTTAATTTCTGTTATTAAAAAGCTATAGTGGACAGCCATCATTCATATAGATACTTATATATATGTTGTATACATGACATTGTACTATATATTATAATGGTTTAAGTAAGCTGATTAAATATCAACAACTGACTACAGACATGAAAATATTTTATTAATGAGTCACTGTGCAACAATGCCTGACTTGCAGACTCAATGATGATGCACAGCAAGTTCCCCTGCTTTTTAATGTGTGTTCATATGTGCGGATAGATACGGTAAATTTATTTTATCCTTCCCTCATTTCATTTTAACATCATAAGCTGTTAAACCATAGGTCATACTTCTTTCTGCAAAGCTTTTTCCATGATCAGCTGCTGTGTATCGGAAACACCCTTAATTTTGATCCATAAGAACATGCCAGCAGCAGGAGGGTACCATTCTGCCAAGTCTGGAGAGAGAAAAAAGAAAGGAATCAAGAAAGAAACTTCTGCTTTACCTTTAACCGATACATCAGATTTAGTGATGTTGTAGATTTGTTGCTCCAATGAACTCAAAGGGAATGGAGGCCACAGAGCCAGGATGCCACTTCCCAAATTTAAAGTACTCCTAACCAGATCTGTGTGGGCTTACTGCACTTGTTCTAGTATCCTCAATGCTTTTTTGTGAATGTGATTGCTCTGAATTACAGAAATCCCAAACATTAACAAACTATACTTGTTGATTACTTTCAGATCAAGTAAACAACCTAAAATAATTTTTCTGATGCAGTTTCTCTTAACATCACATTGACTATCAATACAATTTAAAGTGTAGCAAAGTGCAAAACGGTTTTCCTTTAAGTTACAATGATTACAGATTCTTCCCCAAAGAAAAGGAGAGCCTAGGAGTTATGAGGCAGATGGGAAGGCTTAGAGAGGATTTGTGTCTTAAATTACACTTGCAAACTTACTGTATACCTTTTGTTTACCTAGAATTCTTTATCTGGTTTTGGACATATTTTTGAAGAAACTATTTATTTGACTTGACATCTCATCCAGCTCTTCCTTGGTGTATTTAACCATTACATATCGACAAAATAAAGGTCTGTCTTCCATAATATTATGGCTCCTATTACTAGAAAACATGAAGACCCTGTAGTCTTTTACGTAAGTATATTCTCACAATACACTTTAAGGTAGCCCACTGCTATTACACTGGTTTGATACTTGGGGAATTGAGACAAAGAGGACCTACCTAGGTCAACAACCCAAGGTTGTTCAGAGCTATGTAGAAAAAGAAATACTTCATATCTAAAAACCTGGAATTAGCAAGAATAAGTACATTAATGACTGTGTGGTGCCCAAGTACCCATGTCCCATGGAAGTATCCTCTAAGGTAGGTGGGCAATTCTTAAGCAGTTATTGCTGATTCCACTTAGACTAACTAAAAGGAGTGAGTCACTAACTGTAATTGCATTATCGTTGATCAAATTCTTTCTATGCTCCGTGACTAACCACAAAAGGGAACATTTGAAATTGATTTTGGACAAAGAAATGATTATCAGTACTGCTATATCAGTTGTTTATACCTTCTTTTAAATTAAGGCCACTGAATCTGGCTATTTCAGACAGAGATTTTAAAGACAGAGATTTTAAACATGAAAAATCTAAGGACATAGTGGAGTGAAATATATGCTCTTTATAAAACTGCTTTATATGGTAATGTGGTGAGCTTTTTTTCTCATCACCATCTCCTTGTCCCACCAGAAAAGTATGAAAAAAGCAGCACTAGATAATTTGTCCCAAGCTTAATATTTAATGTCATTAATTTGCTTATAGTGTTTATCTGTCACTTCAGTCAAGAGATGAACTTCAGTGATTTTTCTTGAACGCAAAGATGATAAATAGCTAGAAAAAAATTTAAGTAATTAGCTGTGTTGTACTCACTGACCTTTCAACCACTTGTCAGCAGCAATGAGCATTGCATCCCGCTGGGTCCTGTAGAACTCCACCACTCTGAAAGTAAATTATCAATTCAAAGTCATGATCCCATAGCACTTCAGAGTCCATTTGTTTCCAAAGGCAGAAACAAAGCTTTTCTACTTCAACAACCTAAGTGCACATTTAATGGAAACATAAGCATATCCTAAATGGGCACAATACAGTATACTGTGTGTATAAAATTTTGTGTATGTATCAGAGAAGTCTTGAATGCTTCAGCATGTCTGCAACAAAGCACTGATCAACCAGACAGAGGAAGTGCCTGTGTGGCTGCTTCTTAAGCTTTACATATGTCAAGGAAACTCTTTACATATTATATCCATTCTGTCTATTATATCAGTGGATACAAGTCCTGTTAGCAATATTTACTGCACAAAACAGGCATACTGAAGAAAATTAAGGACTTATACGTATGCAAAAGCACAGCCTCAGTATTTGTGCATTTGGGTTGAATTTGTGTAATATGCACACATGGAAATAGTATTTCACAAGGTAAAAAGCAAATCACAGGATAAACCTGTCATGACTATTCGACAGCTTCCCCTTTTCTATCCCCTATCACCTTCACACTTAAAGTAAAACTACCAAATGATTCAATCTCTTACTAGGGAAAATTACCCTAACCCAAGTTTCAACATGGACAAGTCTTGTGCAGTGGCTTTTGTTGACATAAAATGAGACAGCTGTGCAATGGGAGGCACAAGAGAAATGCCTGATAAAGAGTTCATAAATCAGATGCAAATAAGTTCCCTTCTCTGCAGAGAAAACATACTTAGTACTTTGCATGATTTTACGTTTAGATTTTTTTTTATACTCTCTGACCCAATAGCTTTGATTTCTGGATGTATTTTATTACACCTGATAGAAAAACAGTGATACTACCAAAGGCTTATATAGTTTTGGGACTCAGCCTATACCAATTGCTGCATTCTGCATGAAATGGTAAATCTCAGTTATGCAGTTTTTACCATATCACAAATTCTGTTGCAAGTTTTTTGCCTTTCTGTTATCATTTTACTTTCATGTTGGAATGAAATTATAAGTAAGACCAGACTTCCACAAAAATGTAGCTGCTCCAAACAACAGACTAGCTCCTACTCAAAAGCATGATCTAACAAGTCAGCCTTGTCCAAATGGTATCACCTGGAACAGATTGCAGTCAGCTGTTGGGCCTCATAAGTAAGTCACCTGACAACTGAGTCTAGAAGGTTATAAAGCATTGCAGTTACCCTACTGCAGCACTATTTTAATTAGTTTGAGAGGAAGAACAGTTTTCTGGCTTGAGCAAGGATGCCTTTTAGCCTACAAGAAGAAGGTAAGTGAAGAGATGCATTTAGAGTATATTTTTTGAACTGCTGAAAGTTGAGCTAAAGTGTGGTCCAAGTTTCCCTGCAAAACCTATCTTTATGCTCCTAATTCTTAAAAGAAGGCAAAGCTAGGGCTGATGCGTCTGCTTTGTTTTTTTTTTTAATGCTGGTGTTTACAGTATGGCCAACAGGCAGGTGCTCAGGGGCAGAAGTGGCTGTTACAGTGAACATAAGAACCTTCTCCATGCTTTGCCCATGCTCCTGTTACATGCCTCTGCAGAGTGTGGCACACTCCCCCGAGGTAGGAAGCTTGGGGTTCTAACTGCATCTGAAATGAAGCATGGATACTCAGAGAAACTATGCTCCTCCAGCAATAATAAATGAAAAACAAATATGTGTCAGTCAGTATGTAAGAAATGCCTTGCTGAGTTATACCTTAGCCCAGTGCTCTGTCTCTAAGAATGGTGATAATGGCAATGTTTAGTGAGTGTAGGTGAACCTCACTGCTCTCTGTAGGTCTTTCTGTCATTAGATTAAGGATGTTAGAGGGTGAATCCCCACTGAGTTAGTGAGACAAGAACTCCCTTTACAGAAGCTATGCTGACTCCTTCTCAATAGATTATGTGCTCAGTGATCTTAGCCTTTGCTATAGACCCTACCACTTTCACAGGGTTGAAAACTTTATTCACTGACATGGAGGTCCCAGGATCCTCCTGAGTTCCCTTCAGATGGGAGCTGCGTAATGACTGTGCCAGTGGACTGGCAGATTGTTGGTCTGTAGTGGTAGGTTACGTGCCCTGACCAGCATGTCTGTAACTTCACACTGAGCTCCTTCAGGACTCTTGTGTGAATACTGTCAGTCTTGGTGACCTGGCTTACCCATTTGGCCTAATACTGGTGCACCTCCTCTGACCCGGTTACTGCAAAGAATGTTTTATGTAGGTAACAAGAAGCAGAATGATAGATGATGGGATTTGGCATGTGACATGACCCTACCTGTCTATATGCTCCAAGAAACCCTTTTCTCCCCATTGCTGAAGCAGCTGTGATATCATGATCTAAAGAAATAAAACACATCGTCAATACCATATTTTAAACAGCACTCTTCCGCAGACATGAAAAGATATATAGCCTGATGCATTATCCAAAATTCCACACAGGCAACAAATTGCATGTGGGGTCTCTTGGAGCCCTTTATAAACAGAGGTGGCAACAGCAACAGGCCATTGTAGTCCATGTTACTGATGTCTCCAAGGATCATGGCCATGTTTGGAAGTTGGGGTGGGGGGAGGGAAAAAATGGATGCAGAGTTAAATATAATAATCAGGGAGAAAGAGGAAGGCAATGTATATTGCTTTACCTTCCTGCCCATATCAGCCTCTCTGCTTTAATACTGCCTCTATGACAAATTAATGGAGCTGGAAGATGGAAGCCATATTTAGATGTGGTCAATGTCTCCTTTCCTTATTACTAACCATGAAGGGGCTGTAGTTGGCAGCCTGCTTTGTAATGTCTTTGTGGGCTGCCAGTATTGTTCTAATTGCAAAGTAGAATGAGAAACAGAAAAAAACTAAGTGCTTCTTCCAATGTATGCTTTACACTGAGGTTTTTCAAGTGAATCTACTGGCAAGAGATATAAAGTATTTTGAATCTTGATTTGTGAAATCTGAGGGTTAAGGGCATATTAGCTGTGCTTTCCGTGCACTGAGACACCCTCTAGCTCTGGTTGTAATTTCTATGGTGGTCTCTCCTTTGGCAGAATTGACTGTGTATGTGCTTATTATAAACAAAACTGCAAAAGTGCAAAGCTGTTTGTTTGTGGTTTCTTATGACTTGGAATATGTTATCTTTTCTAAATACAGTTCAGTTGGCGGTTTGGTACTTGCCTGTGTGAAAGTGCTGGTGTGCATTGTTGAAACCTGAATGTGTAGAATAACTCTGTCAATAAGAGGCTTGGGACCTGTCAGAAAACCTATTCTTAACCTAAAAAAAAAAAAAAAGAAAAAAGTTACTACAGAAATGCAATGTGCTAATACTTTGTGTAAGTTGTAGTTTAACTTATAACTGGGAAAACGTGTAACCATTTCATTGACATTGTAAGGATCTTCTATGCATTTAAGTTTGTTTATATCTTAATACTGCCCTAAGCCCCAGGCTTATGCAATTTATTTCACGACTTTGATACTTGGCTCATAAAAACATTTAAGGGTTTTTAATGCTTAGAGTAGCAGCTTAGTTCTGAGACTTCAGGACATATCCCACATTTGTAAGCCTTCCTCTGCAACCATAAAGATTACATGAATCAAAGGGAAGAAAAAGATAGGTTTTCACATAATGAAAAATCATGAATGCTCAGGCTTTATGAAAAACAGATGGGAAGTGGCAAACAGCTTTACTCTTTCACTCCCTTTCAGTATAGCAGAATAAATGGAATTCAGACTGATAAACTAGATTCTTATTCATGCTTCAATTCTTATAACCCATCTTTATAGATTGGCTGAAGTTTTTCTTTGAAGAAAAATAGAACCAGTAAGCTCATATGCATCTTTGACAAAGATGAAATTGCATCATGCCTTTTTGCTGTGTCACTTCTGAAAGTGCAATCAAGCTTAGCATCGTCTCCTCACTTTCTCAGGAATGGGGTTATAATCCACTAGCTGCCAGTGCAGAATTCACATTACTTTCATATATCTATTAGGATAATAAACAAAAGCAAGTTAAAAATCAAGTATGTTGACTTGTGTGAAATGGAAAACAGCCAGTTTAGCTTTTCAGGCAGGTGGAAACAACCTGAAAGAACTGTAGGGCTAGAAGACGAGAGATCAGTATAACCCTATGAATAGTTTTTGGAGAATGATGCCATCATTCCTCTTCTATATTAAAGTCCAGGGAGTCTGCAGGAATGGTAAGACATAGAAGGAGAAATGGAAAAAGAGAGAAAAGGTCCTAGGAGTTCCAGGAACAGAGCTGGAATCCAGCACCTGTCTGCCTAGCTGGTGTCTGCAAGAATGGGCTGCCTGGGGAGAGTGGCTTAACTATCAGTATCAGAAGAGAAACGGAATCTGGAGTTAAATGACTGCCAAGAGATGACATGAGAAGTGAGCAGACTGAGAAAAGCTGTGGATCCAAAAGTACATTCCAGAAATGGATAGGTATTAGATGAAAAAACACTATGACATGTCTGATCATTTTGTATGAAGTATTAGTCTTGTGCCTTAACTGAACAGGCAATGCTGAGCAGTCTAAAGCTGGCCTTACCCAGATGAGAGAATTTTAGAGAAAGAGTCAGTCCTGATAACTCGGCCATCCACATCCATTGAGAGGAAAGTTGGAGCCCATGGCTTGGAAGAAAAATAAAAAATAACATTCAAGGTGCTAGTAAGGATTACGATGGAATTATTTTCTTTACTATGAAGACATAATTAATTTCCTAAAGAAATATTTTGATAGTAAATATTTTACAGATGTGCATTCCAAGGAAAAAATGCAGTAACTTGCTGACAAGTGATTGTTCAGGCTAGCTGTCTGAGATGTGATCACAATGTTCTATGAAAGTCATCAAGAAATCAGCCTTGTTATTTTTTTGATGCTTAGCCCACTGTTCACCATACAAGTGTTCAGTTCAAGTTGTGGTATGATGCCATAAGTAGGAGAGAGAAATAATGATTTCTCTGCTATGATTTTTTTTTAATGGAGTAAACAGAAACTGTAATTTCTAAGATGGGGACCTGTAACTTTTGGCTTTATCTTAAAAAAGGGAAATCAGAAGATATGACCAAATTTTGATGACCTGAGTTCAGCGCACTTTTTCGTTATCAAGAATTCTGCTTTTACACCTTCTCCCCTTACACTCTCTAACAAAGCTACACAATGCTATTCAATAAGTGAAGCAGTTTTATTGCTTCCTCCCATAAAAACATGTTTCAAAGTAGAAAATATTGAACTTTAGCTTCTACCAATGTTCTATTGCTTTATAAGACCAGCTTTTATTCCTGAAGTTAGGTACTTTTGCAGACTGTGCAACTGTAGATCCATGTGTGAAGATGGGTCAACACTTGATTGTTACCCATTTGGGGAAAATTTATATGAAGGAGGGAAGCTGCCTATCCAATACTACTTCCTGTGGTATCTGGGAGAACTCCCTCAGGTTGTCTAAAAGGCAAAGGGGTAAAAATTGGGATATAGTAGATTGGGAGTAGGCAGTCTTCCACTGAATGAAAGAAGAGCCTGGGCTGAAAGAAACATTGAGGCTGCTATTTTCATATGCTGCTTCAGTGGCATACTTGTATTGCTCTGGAGGCAAAGTCTTTTGCCATTTTCTGACTACTGAAGGAAATTCTCTCCTGTATAAGGCTTGAGGCATTTGAACCACTGATTCAGGACAGGATTGATGCAATAAAATGCCACAAAGGGGACAACAACTGAAAGTAGTATAGACTGTGAGGCCTACAGCTACCTTGGCAGGACATGAAGAAGGAGCATGCAGGAAGATCCATGGCTCAAACCTTAGTTCTCTCCTGGACCAGAAAAGAAGGTGTTACTAAGGAGTATGGAAGACAAATTACCTTTTCAAACTGAAGAAAGTAGTAAGGATCGTCTTCTATTATAAGGAAATCATATTTTCTTGCAAGCTAAAGAAATGAATAAAAAGTAAAGATTTGTTAAAATGTAAAGACACTGTAAATTCAGTTCTTCCTATACCTTGGGCCTATTACCAGGACCATGTTATGATCTTATGGATTGCTCATTTGCTATACACAAGGCTCTGTCAAGAGAAGCTTTCAAATGCCCGAATTAGACATCTAGCAATTATAAGAGTAAACATGGTACCTGCAGTACAAGGACACATGTATATAACTGAAGGTCTGTTCCATGTAGCATTCAAACTGTGCAGAAAACTTGCACTAAGTCCAGTTTGAAGCCCATGGCAAAGATATCAGCCAGCAATAGGCTACTATTGCAAAACCAATTTATCTAATGCATAGTCCACCTCTGAAGAGTTGTCATGAAAGAGGTTCTGCTAGAAACAAGTTCTAGGAGGAATGTCTACTGGACCAATAATGGGCCCAAATACCACACATGGGGTATCCTCAACTGAAACAAGACTGCCATTTATCCATTTCCACCTACAAGATTCACCAGCTACGTACCTGGTAAATCTCCTTCTTGCGCTCTGTGGTCAAAGAGTTTCCAGTTGGGTTGCAGCCATTCGGAATAGTGTACAGGAATTTGGGGAGGTGGTGGCTATGATTTTTTACATCTTCTGAGCTCCAAGTAGAAAGAATTTCTTTTAGAGCTTTTGGAATAATGCCATGTTGGTCACTAGGAACATTAATTATGTTACAACCCAAAGGTCTCAGCTGTTGATAGGAGGAACAAAACTGTCATAATCCCATAATTCAAAGGTCTTCCTTTTGTCACTGGCATTGTAAAATTTCATTGACACAAAGTGTTTCTGACTTTATAGCTATCTCAAACTCCATTTGCTCATTATTCAAAAGAAAGTTTGCCTGAATTTGCTGTGAAGCTTGTCAAACTTAACACATTACACTTTGTTTGCCCCGTTAAGCCAGCTGAGAAGAAATGGGTATCTCCTATGTTCAATTGCTGCTCTTCTCTAGGAAATCACATAGTTTTGCAAGCAGAAGGGGGTTTTGTGAATTTGAACTGTATTCTCTGAGGATTTCTTACGCTCTCACCACAGATCGTAAGTTCATGGCACTTTCATTTCCTCCTGACAATTTACATTCTACTTCAGTGGAAGTACCAGAACTATAAGCTACTCTTCACTGACAAAGGGCAAAGAATCTGTTCTCAATAGATATATTCAGCAATACAAAGGGGAATGAAATGGTGCTACTGCAATGACATGTTGACAGCAGTATGAAAAAATATAGGTAAAATACCAACAAAAAAGTATGCTGTCTCCCCTCTGAGGAATTTCAATTTGTACCATGTAGTGCTCTGCATTTTTAAGTAAAAATGCAAGTTGCTGCAATGTCAAATATATTCCTAAAAGTATATTTGATTAGACAAGATATATTCAAACTTAGCACAGCAAACAGTAACAAAATTCCTTTTGATGCAAGGGGAGACTAGACTGAAATTGTGATGTATTACCTATTTTAACCCTTCTTAACAGTTCTTATGCATTTTGAGTTGATATTTATTTACATAGTGATTAAGCTATTTTTCAGAAGTAAACTTTGCTATTTTTGTATAGTTCTTACTAATTTACATCTTCATACTCGTATATGAATGTTTCAGGCCTATTCCACTTTTATAGTATTTATAGCTACAGTGTAATCAGCCCATGCAATTCTTCAGGTGAATGTGCTGACATGTTAAAATACCCACTTGTTATAAATTTGCTTCAACCTCACTAGGTTGTGATGGCTTTCTTTCCAATTCCAAATGTAACCTTAGCCCTTGAATGAACTAGGATTTGGAAGAGGAACTTCTGTCCTGGGAATAGCTTTTACAGAACTTTTAGTAGAAAAGCTTCTATGAATTCATATTTATGAACTGGACTAACACTAAACTTGATTCTTAGATTGGTTTTTACAGTAAATACAGTGTATATAAGCCTGCAGATCTGCTACTAAATTGCTGTTTACTTCAAATACAGCATTCACAATATTTTGTAGCTAAAGAATACTTACAGCCGCTAGTGTCCCAGAGTATGTAGGTGCATCCAAAAGGATGTTGTCACCAGGATTAATGAGCATTTCAAACACCTGTAAAAGAAGAGAGTCTATTTTAGAAAGATTGTGCCATTCTTGTGCACATGCTTCATACTTCTGACTTAGTGGAATTAAAAATCTTGATTAGATATTAGTAATCCCCTAACCACTTAATTATGCTGTGAGAAAAGCAATGAACAGATGAAAAATCTGTTTGAGAGCCAAATGAAGCTAGGCAATCAGCTAGAGAATACCAATTTGAAATGGAAAGACAGTGCTCTTGTACAATAGAAACAGTGCTTCAGTTACAGAAAGGATCAACTAAGCAGTGAGAGTGGACTGGAAAGGGTAATTATTTAAGAAAGCCTAACATAATTAGAATTGAGTTATGGTAAAGCAAATAATGCATCTATGTACTTATTACTACACTACTTCTGTAACATGAAATGTTACCTTATAGCATATTTTCTGACAGGGTCTTTGGTTTACTTGAACATTCATGCAGTCCTGACAGATCAGACTGCCACATCAGTTTCATTTCAGTTCTGTTATCTTGTATTGATAATACCGTGAGATATACCCTGCATATAGTTTATACACTAGCACTTAATGCTGAGTATAACTGAACTTATGGAATAAACATCTCTCTGAAAGAAATGCTTTTAACATATGAAGCTTTTGGTCTTACTTTACACAAGCCTTCCTGGCTACCAGTTGTGACACACACTTCCATTTGTCCTTGCTCAGGACTATAATTGGCTGTGGGGGGATTATGTAGATTCCGCTGGAAATCCTTTAGCCAAGACAACAGCTCTGGAATCCTGAAACATGAATAAAATAAGGTGTATCTAACATCTGATAAAGGCTGAAGCTAGGCTGTTCCTCTAAATCACTGCCAAATCTAGCACACAGTCCTGAGTAGGATTTCAACTGTCACAGATACACTTAGATGCTGATTTTATGACTGCTTTATCAAATGATGAAAATGAGATAAATGTTTCTTATGGAAAGGCAGAAGAGATGGGCATCTGTGGTCCATACACCAAATTATCATACTGTAATCTGGGTGGTAATGATTTGCCAAGGATGGAATAGGAGTGGAGGCTGAACAATATCCACTCCTAGGAGTGATCTTTCCATACTCAAATGTGGCAATGTGACAAAGCTTGCAGTACTGCTAGTAACAGGCTGCAGATAATAAGGATTTCTGAAACAGATTTTTAGAAAAATATGTCTTAAGATCTTGTAGGATGTTCACAAATGGCTGGGTTCATTTAAATATTAAGAAAAGTCTTAACTTCACTGATTAATGGCCTGTGTGCCTCTAGGTACCTAAATATTTTTACAAGCCTGACTCAGTGCTGTCTGCTGCTGAGTTCACATGAGTGCTGAGGTAACTTAATGATATGCAATTTTTGTACTAAAGATGACAATACTATAAATACCGCCAACTACCACAAGTAGTACATATTGACTTTAATATATAGTACCAAATGAAAGCAAAACAAATACTCCAGAATGTGGAAACTATGCATTGCAATACAGTATCTTTTAATGAGTATCTTATTGCAAAACACAAAATGATTCCTCCTAGTGATTTGGGAGTCTGGATTCTCAAATACTAATAGCCAGGAGATGCTCTGGCTTGAGAATTACTAGTATTAGGGTTTGTTTTTTTTTAATTACTTGTCTGCTCAAAACTTTCCACTTAAACTGAAATGTAAATAATGAGGCAAATTGAAAGAATTTAAACCTGGTTTTTGTAAAACAGGTTTTAAAAGCACAGGTGAATTAATGCAATAATAAAGGATTTTATGATCCTTTGATTCTGGTATCTTGAAGTGCAAGCAGCTGTGACAGATACCCTGCTGAGGCTGAGTACTGGAGAGCTCTCTTCATCAGATCTTCCCCAATCTCGACAGCAGTTCCATGTCCAATGGCAACAGTAGCCCTCTTAAATGGAAAAACATTAGGGTTTGGTGCCCCTCCAGCCAGAGAGATGAGAGATGGAGGAGACTTCTGCATCAGTTCAGCTGGAGTAAAAGGAAAAGACCTTGGTTACAATTCAATTATTGTAACACTGATCATATTCTTCAGTCAGGATATAATAATGGTCCAGAGAAGTTCATCCCATTTTTCACCTTATTTTTTTAACTGTCATGAATTCAAAAGTATGATAATTCTTTTTAAACTCACCATTCTACTTGGATTAAATAGGTGTTGGGGGGGGCAGGGAGGGAGACATAGGTGGGACAGACCAAACCAAAAAATCATCTTTGTTAAAATAAATTATAAATAGCTGTTTTTATCTTATCTGGACTGTTCTACTATTATAAAAACTTTTTGTGTGACTGATGTCTTTTAAGCTTCACCTTAATGATCTTCTGTTTAGACTGACTTGGAATGATTTGCTTTGGTTTTTGTTCAGTCTCACTTTAGCTGATGTGGCAGTACTGCAGCTACACTAGTAGTTACATATATGATTATAGCTTTTCCATAGGGGAATGGGAATGGTTCTGGCAGCCCAGCTTTGGTGGCAGAGGCACTGTGTAAATAATTCAGTATGAAGAAAATATTAATAACTTGTGCTTTAAAATCACAGTTTCACAATCATTCAGATCCAATCTATGCAGTGCAGACTGGACCTTAATCCAGCAAGGCACTTGATTGCATTAAATCTAAGAGCTTACAATATGGCACTTATGCTGGTTTGACAGTTTTACATCAGATATGAGAGGACAGATGACACCAGATCTGGCATAAAGCCCCCAGTTAATGAGTTTATTCTCCGCTATTTATTAGCAACTTGAGCATGGGGAGTTAATTCTTATCAGTTCAGCAACATGGGTCATGTCGGTGACTTTTGGTCTGGTAAAGAGATATTTACTTTGTCATCAAAACTGCAGCCTCAATGTGTCTTTCTGCACAAGCTGTGCTACTTAATATTTGTGTTATGATGCATATCAGTGTATCACTTGAAAAAGTATAGAGATTGACTAGAGTGAATTAGTTGACTTAGCTGTACCTGTATAAAGCATTTTAAGCTGAACAGCAAATGCTAACCTGTTACCAAGAGATGAAATTGACCCCTGAAGGCTTAACTAGTGATGTATGTCTCATGCTCTCATTCTGTCAGGTCCCTGTAGGTTTCAATTGAGTAAACAAGTAGGCAGTTAACCTTTTCTATCTGTCACACAGAACACTATGTAACACGGTAGCCTAAAGATAGTGTAATATAGAAAAGGAAAGTGTAGCAACACTGAGGGGGTGGGGCGGTGAGGAATTTAAGGACATTAACAGGATACAGGAGAGCTAGGTGAAAAGAAACATTATGCTGGAACTGAATTTCAAGTCATTAGCAGTAGCTTGTTACTGGACAACCAGCATAAATTCAGTAGCAAACTGTGCCAAAAGCCCTGCTTCAGAAGCAGTAGCAGAGACTTTTCAGATACCTGTTGAAGTGACAATACTATTTCTTCTGTCTGGATGGGTTTCTGAAATGGCTATTCACTTCATTCTTCTTTATACCTGCTTGGCATCTCAACTTGACAAAAGTCAAAGCAGTTAACTGGCCTTGCTTGTCAGCTTACAGCAGTTTTCTTTCAAGACCTTTCAAGTCTTTAGCCATGATACCCCAGCGAAGTTCAGAACGTAGAATGATACCCTTCCAGAGAACGAGCATATACTCACTCAGAAGTCTTATTGGAGATGCTTTTCTTGCTGCGCTCACAGTGGTGATGAACCGAGAGTAATTCATATCTGTAGGGAAAAGAGCAATTAATTGAACATGAAACTAGAAAAGTGAATAGGAACCCCAGTGCTTTTGGTATGTGCGTCTCCCACAAGTGATGCTTCCAATTTGTCATCTCCATAGATGTGCTCTACCATAAATTAAATGTCAACTTCTTCATGTTAAAATCAGTGCTGGCATTTATTTTCCTTTTTGAACTAAAGGAAAAGGTTTCTGCTTCATACTCACAGGTTCTGTCACAGCCTCCCAATGACACTGGCACAGCAAGACTAGGCCAGATGCTGCTGTTCTGGTAAACACAAATAGCAGTACAGCTTTTGTCTGGAGAATTTGTTGGTGTGCCAGTGAACAGGAAAAAGCCCTTTTCCCCTCCCTTTACTGCCAGCTGTGGAGCTTTAAAGGCAGATTACAAATTTGGAGATCTGACAGACCTTAAACAACCATCAGCTCTTTTTTAATGAGAATCCAGCTTTATTTAGCTGTATTAGGTATTGCATTTTAAGTGCTTTAATGATTGCAAGCCATCGTTATGAGTCACAACACTTGTCAAGTTAGATGTGTGGTGGTTTTTTGTTTGTGTGTGGTTTTGGTTTGTGGTTTTTTTTTTTTTAGGAAGGATAACTAAGAATGTCTTTCAAAATGCTTCAGATGAGTGTTTTCCCCCTTTTTTCCTTGGTGCTGATAGAGATTCAGTGGATAATGAACTGCAGTCCCGTGGGAGGCCTCAAGGCCTGCTCTCACAGGAAAGCTATCTTCAAAAGGAAGGAAAGCAGAGGAATGAAATGAAGGGCACAGAGACCCTGTCATTTTGACTACCACTTCCGAGTGTGCTTCTACTGAATTCACAGAAAATAATCCTCTAGCAACCACAGCGACATGCATGTGCTGCCACAGCGACATGCATGTGCTGCCACAGTGACATGCATGTGCTGCCAGCTATTAAAAATGATCTGTCGAGCAAGGCTGCTTTAAAAAGCCACCAACCTCATGCTTTCCAAAAATAACTTTCCTCGCCCTCCAGCGCGTCTCCCCCAGCAGAAGCACACCGAGGCCCTGCCGTAGCGCTGTTGCCTATATACGAAGGCTGGCTCCGGCTGTGTTTTCGGGAGTACCTGAGGCAGCGCTTCACCCCCCCCCCCTCCCCCCCTCCCCGAGGCGACTCCCGAGACGCCCCACCGCCGCCCCCCCCTTCCCGGAAGGGACACGCCGCGGGCGGGGACGGAGCCCCCAAGGCCGCTCGGAGCGACGCGACCCGACCCGACCACCTTCCTCCGCTCGCAGCGGGTACCCGAGGGCCGCGGCCCCTCACGGCGGAGGGGACGGTGGCGGACGGTGGCGGCCGTTGGCCGGGCCGCGCGCGCGCGCTCACCTACCGGCAGGACGGCGCGGAGCCGGCGGCGGCAGCGGCGGCGGCCGGAGAGGGCAGCGGCGGCTGCCCGCGCTGCTGGGCATGTGCGGGCCCGCCCGCTCGGTGCCCGCGCCGACGGGCGCTGGGGCGCGGGCGGGGCGGTGAGCGTCCCCCGGGGCGGCTCCCTCAGCTTTTCGGGGCCGCCGAGGCCCCGGGCCTGGCCGGCGTAGCTGGCTGCTGGGGGGGTGGGGCAGCTGGTCCGGTAGCCGCAGGCAGCGCGGCCGTGAAGGCAGGGCGGTTGCGTTCCGCTGAGCGGGTTTGGACGCCGATCCTGTGTAGAAGTCGTGGAACGCACGGCTCCCCCATCGGTTCCTTCGGTGTAACGTCCTGAAAACGAGGGCTGGCGCTCGATCGGTGCGGGGAGAGGGGAGGTGGCCGGGCCGCGGGCACGGCAGCGGGCTGGGCGGCGCCGGGGGGCAGCGCGGGCCTGCCGCCACGAGCGGAGGTTGGCGGTGGGGGAAACGGGGGGACAATGGGAGACCTCGCGTCGTTTTCCTTTCGTCCGGAAGGACGGATTAGTGGGCCTGGCGCGTTCGGTCAATACGTCAGTTTTGTAATAAAGTTATTAGTTTATAAATCGCCAAAAAGAGGCAGCAGCGTGGAGCAGGCGAGCTAAACCCGGCGTTGTCTCGCAGACCTCACCAGGGCGGCGATAACGGAGCAACCGGGGGTATCGTTTTCCTTGTGCTCCAAGGTTCGTGAAGCAGCAGCAGCAGCAGCTGCACAGCCAGTCTCTGACCCCACTGCTTGTTGGGGCCTGCTCTGCTGGAGCCCCGCGGGCTGAAGGAACTTGCTTTGGTTAAAGCACAGCAGAAACATTCTCGTTTTTCAACCGAGTTATGCTCTAATCCACTGTATCGTGTTTTCGCTAAAGCTTCTGCTGATAAAAGGAAGCAGGACTAAGATCAAAATTTGAAGTGGGACATCTGAAAGTACGTTTTTTTCACGGACCAGTGGGATCGGTGCCAGGAAAAGCAGGATCAACTGTGTCGTGACAGGTCCCCTGCTCTCTGGGTGTGACGTGCTGTTGTTTGTGTAACACACGTGACTAGCTGCTGCTACTGAGAAAGGTCCAGGGACACAGAGTCATTTTCTAGTCACAGCTTTGGACTTTAGCACATCAGGGCTGCCATGGTCCTTGCTCCTGAGTGCAAAATGGAAGAGAGGGGTCTAGGTATAAAGTGGTATGAAAAACCAGTGCAAGGACATGTGAAACCCGGCATGCTTTGCAGCATGTATGTCTTCATAGTTAGCTTGGAGGCAGGAAAGTGAAAATGCTGGAAGGGATGAGCACTGGAGCATTTCTAGGCTTTAAATCAGTAAATCACCAGGCTTTAAGGTGCTTGGTCCTTAAAGCACTTTTTAACTGTCACCTTCCAAAACCTTCTCAAGGCAAAGCTGAGGTATAAGAGCGAAATGGCTCTAGAAGAAAGAGAAGGCACTGTAACAAGATACCTTTTTTCCTCTTTAGTTTGGGTGACTTTGTCCAGTGTTTGCATCTGCTGAAAGGCTCCATAATTAGATGGAGTGAATTGAAATAGAAATGGAGTTCCTCCCTAGTTTGTGATGTAGGTGAGGAAGGATTGTTCACTTTAGTTGGTATGTGAGCGCTGTTATGCTGAAAATCAAATTTTGTTACTAACTTTCATGGCCTGAAGAATTTCAAATTTAGGTAGTTATCTTCTAATAGTGTGATGTACAGACAAAAATAAAAGATGGGCATATAAATATGAAATAACCTAGAAAATGGCAACGTGTAAGAAAACCACCGAGTATATTGGCTATGTCCCCAAGCAGCCACAAATGGAGAGATACCAAACTTCTGTGGGGAGCTGGCTGTGAAAACAGATTGAATCTCAGCTGCTTTTTGTGCAATCTTGTTTTTTCATTTCCAGGCTGTCAGTGTTGCAGTTTGTGGCACAGACCAAAGCCCAGAGAAGTCAAAAGAAAGATTTCCATTGATTTCTGTGGGCTTTGTCTGGTCTCTTAGCCAATTACAGTGTCATCCTATTGAAACAAATTAAAAAAAAAAAAAATTAGAAAGTGTACAAATGTTTGGATGCTTATCCCCTCTGGATTCATATGGCAGATCTCTGCATCACTGCTTATATTCCTTAGCAACCACGAGTCGAGTGCTCTGTTTTCCTACTGTGTAAGAATAGTTATTTCCTTGCTGTCTTTGTGTATTATGTGCACACTTAGAACAATGGCTATTTGGTGTGAGTCTTAGATAATTCATGAAGCATTGGCAAGGCTTACATATGGTTGTTTCTAATGAGAAATATCTCCTCTCCTGTCATCTGAAAATGTACTCTACCTGTCTCTAAACTGTCTACATGCTGAGGCTAAGCTAGGTCCAGCTATGTGTTTAAAAAAAACCCAAACAGCCAACAAACAGAACAAAAAACCCTAAAGCAATTTGACTTAAGAGAACAAGGAGATCAGGCAAATAATGTTCCTGCACTATTTGTTTCTCCCTTAAGGACTTCAGAAATACCAAAACAGTATTCCTTTTAAGAGGACCAAGAGGAGAGCAAAGAATTGAGACAGTACACACCAAAATTCAACTGAGATGCTGTTTTTGCAACTGTATCAATTTTAATGTAAAGTGCAAATAACCCTAAGAAGCTGCAATGTATCCTGGGATACTATAATTTTTATAGTTTTAAAGCATGTTCATTCTGTAAGATTTGCCAAGTGCCCTATTTGAAGTGATAATTTCACATCTATTAAATGTGAGTCGTATGAAAAGTATGATACCGTCTACGGAGCACCTAGTTGGGAGTAAAACTACTAGAAGGGTTAAAACCTCAGTGGTGGTGGACCAAGCGATATAAAGGTTGCCTTTTGGAAAGCCTGGTTTGTGGGCTCGCACCCACTCTCGTTGACCATAAGATGGCGCATACGCACTTCGTTTCCTGGTAGTGAACTCAAACTCAATAAAAATTTCAGATAAAATCATATTGGCATATTTTATTTGACTGTAATTGCTTCACTGCAGGCACTTTCTGAAACTCGAAATTAAGACTCCCACTTGAACAGCTTGGCTATCTGCATTTCAATTAATGGGTTAAATTTGGGCCAGTAATGCTTATTACTAGTTGGAGACAACAGAATTAAAAAGTGGTGCTGGCAAAATAGTGTTACAATGTGAAGGTGGAAATTTTAATGTGACGAATTGCAATGGCTGCCCATGAGAAAATCGTATAAGACCAGAAAATGGGTAAGTGTGAGATCAGCCATTTTAAACATCAGAAGCAAATTGTTACTGCCAAGGGCTGCCTTCCACAGGAAAAGTGCTGACTTTGGCAGTACCTTTGTGTTTGCAGAACATCCTGTACGCAGCAAACCATCACAGGTGTGCAGCAGCCACAAAGATCAGGAAGATCTCAGCAGTGCAGAACAGTTTGAATCTAGGTTGTGAACATCCACTGGCACAGTTACTGGAAAGATCAGAGGTACCTCTTTTTCCTGTAGGAAGCTAAAACTGCTAGGAGAGTGCTGGCTTTGTGTCTAGAGAGAATTAGTGGAAGAGATGTGATGTTAATTGTCCTTTGGCTTGTAGATTACTTGAGTAATTTCCTGACTTTTTGTCTGTCTTCACTGTAAGCTCTTGGGAAAGTAACTCTCTCATTCTTCCTTTATGCAGTGCCTTTTCCAGTGGGACCCTGATCTTGCTGGCCCCTGATCAGAGCTACTGCAAAACAGGTAGAATGCTGTCACTTGCTCCTCTCCCTCTCTTTTGAGGCAACTGCATAGTAAAACCGGTTTATATTGTCTTTATCCAGGATTTTAGAACTTAATGCATCCCAAAAGTGGGAGAGAGCTTGGGGAACAGTGAAGAAAGATTCTCAAACAGTTCCAAATCCTGCTGCCTATCCAAATAAAATTAAATGGCAGCCTAGGCTCACCTGTATGCTATTCATGCTTGTTGACCACTTCAGAGTTAGGAGGACATTCTTATGTCAGTGTGCTTTCTGCTGGTGCTCATTTTGTTACTGTTTTTTTAATGTCTGGCTCCTTATTATGCTTCAGAGACTGTCAGATGAAAGTAATGGGACATCCATGGTATCCATAATATTCATAGCAGCTGTCAAATGATACTGTCTTAGAGTGAAAGACTTATGGTTCTGCAGAGTGACAGCTGTGGCTTGTATATGTTTGAAGCAGCCCTCTGTGCTTGAAAGGTAGTTTTACCCAGATACGTAGCAGTCTTATTCTCTGATTGACAGCCTTTTTTTCTTTTTTTTTTTCTTCTTTTTTTTTTAGTGCACCAGGGCTGTCATGATTGCTTCCATCTTTGCCTTTTTCCAATCAAGGAGAGAGGAAAGCATGGTATCTAGAAAAACAGAGTTTTCTAGATATTCTAGTACAAACTCTAGAAAAACTGACTTTCACAGTAACTTATTCCTCAAAAGCAGTTGCTTGCTCCAGAATGTGTTCTTTTGATAGGATGTCTAATACACTGAAATGTTTTCCTTAGACATGTCAGACACTCCTGTACTTAAAAAAAAAAAGCCAGGAGTGATATTTTTCATATCACTTTGTCCATGTTATAGCAACTGAAATTGGATGGAGCAAAGATCAATAATATATCCAGTTAATACACTAACGTATAAATGAAATGAATCATAAGAAATGAAATTACTTCTCCTGACAATCTTGAGATAAATGCTGTTCCATAATACCTCAGTCTTGTCAATTTGAATTTATATTATAGGCAAACAGTTGCTGACATGTGAACTCTATTGTGTAAATCTCCCAGGAAGTGGGTGCTTGCTATTATTTGCAACATATGTTATTCCCTGGGCTCAGCCTTTATTACCCATTTTCATTTAGTGCAGGCAGAAGAGTTTTTCTCCCCTGGCCTTGTATGCTTTTCTGTTCCTAGAAAGGTCACGTGTTTTAGTCTGACGCAAAAGTGGTATGGAATAAGAAATGATCCTAAAGGCAGAATGAGATCATGGAAAAGTGAAACTGTTGCTTCATTCTTGTCATTGCCTGGAGAAAAGATGTTTCTCAGGTGTGGTGACAACTGGTACTAGAGATGTGTTCTGTTTCATTCTGTATTTTGAAGTTTGTCTATTCTATTCATCATGGAATAATCTGCTGGTTTTGCATCTAGTCGTCTTCAAACTGCTGAAGATAGCTTTTTGTTGTTAATTCTTGATTAGAATTTGGCCTTTTGTCATGAGAGTAAGTTTATCTTGACTTGGACATTTATCTCTTAAATTTTAATTTCTGGGCCTTGCTTCTGTAAACATAAAAAATAATTCAGACTATCCCTCTGTATCCTATTGCAAGCCAAATCTTACATTCAGCAGTTGCGATAGAATTATGCTTCTGTTCCATTAGGTTTTGCTCTTCTTAAGAGCTAAGTTTCTTCAGTTCATGTACAAATTACATCTGTAGTAAAAAGAAAATTATGTCACTTCTGAGAACAGATGTCTATGTGTGTTATCAGAGTGGGGTGTGGATAAGCAAGATCCTTGTATCAGTCTTACAGTGGTTATCTGCCTGCAGTCATTACATGGCTCCAGAGATGATACAGAATTCCTAAAGCAGCCTGAAGGTGCTTCTGTCACTCTGAATATACAGGGAATCTGGGGAGATTGCCTGATGTAGCTATTGCCTTTGAAGCTGCGGTGGGTCAACCCTGGCTGGACTCTAGGTGCTCACCAAAGCTGCTCTATCAATCCCCTTCTCAGCTGGACAGAGGAGGGAAAATAGAACCAAAAGCTTGTGGGCAGAGGTAAGGGCAGGGAGAGATCACTCACCAATTACCATCCTGGGCAAAATAGACTCTACTTGGGGAAAAATTAATTTAATTTATTGTCAATCAAACCAGAGTTGGATAATGAGAAATAAAACCAAATCTTAAAACACCTTCCCCCCCACCCCTCCCTTCTTCCCAGGCACAGCTTCACTCCTGGATTCTCTACCTCCTCCCCACCAGCAGCGCAGGGTGATGGGAAATGGGGGTTGGGGTCAGTTCATCACATGTCTTTGCCACTCCTTCCTCCTCAGGGGAGGACTCCTCACATTCTTCCCCTGCTCCAGTGTGGGGTCCCTCCCACAGGAGACAGTCTTCCATGAACTTCTCCAATGTGAGTCCTTCCCACAGGCTGCAGTTCTTCACAAACTGCTCCAGCGTGGGTCCCTTCCCACGGGCTGCAGTCCTTCAGGCACAGACTGCTCCAGTGTGGGTCCCCCATGGGGTCACAAGTCCTGCCAGAAAACCTGCTCCAGTGTGGGCTTCCCATGGGGTCATAGCCTCCTTCAGGCACCCACCTGCTCTGGCGTGGGGTCCTCCCCGGGCTGCAGGTGGATATCTGCTCCACTGTGGACCTCCATGGGCTGCAGGGGGACAGCCTGCCTCACCATGGTCTTCACCACGGGCTGCAGGGGAATCTCTGCTCCGGTGCCTGGAGCACCTCCTCCCCCTCCTTCTTCACTGACCTTGGTGTCTGCAGGGCTGTTTCTCTCACGTGTTCTTACTTCTGTCTCCTGCAATTACCGTTGCACAGTTCCCCCCCCCCCCCTTCTTAAATCTGTGATCCCAGAGGCACTACCACCATCACTGATGGGTTTGGCCTTGGCTGGCAGTGGGTCTGACTTGGAGCTGGCTGACATTGGCTGTATCAGACATAGGGGAAGCTTCTAGCAGCTTCTCACAGAAGCCACTGCTGTAGCCCACCCCACTACCAAAACCTTGCCACACAAACCCAATACAGAAGTGTGCAAATTCACTCCTGTCTTATGTACCCCATAATATCCAGTCTTCACTTGATATACTTCACAATTATTACATGTAACTAGGACTCATTAAAAATCTTGGAAAATTTTTGGAAAAGAATATTTTATATTTGTAGAGACTTACTAAGTAGACCAACTCCACCTCCTGCTTAACTTCACTAGTGACTATTGTTCTAGTATGTTTGTTTTGACATATTGTATTACTGTGTTTTGCATCTCCTATTTACCTTGCTGTTGGTCAATGCCTTTGAGATTCAAACCTAAAATAGATGGGAATCTTCAGAAGCTGTAGAGTCTGTCCTTTGATGTAAAAAGTTTCTGTAACATTGACAAGTTAATCTCTAATGAAGGTTAAATGTTCTTCAACATACTTGAAGAAAGAAAAAAAAAAACAAACCAAAAAAACCTAGGCAGGAATTGGGAGAACTGAGAACGTGAGTGCCATACGTTTATAGGAGTGCTTCAGGGATACTCTGTGTAATTTGTGGTTTGTTTCCTCCCCCCCCCCCCCCCCCCCCCCCCAAACCATCTCTTGTTTTGTCCTCCTTTTCTCTCTCATATTTGAGAACATTGTCTCTGTCAGAACATGTTCAAAGCACTGGGTTTCTCTTCTGTGGACAATTGCTACATGTGGCTGTTCCTTTCCTAATGAAATTTCTAAGTGCACTGTTGTACTGATAATGCTAATCTGTTAATTCAAGTTGAAGCAAGGTCTGTTTTAATTATGGCATCTTTTTCTACTCTGTAATCCTTATTCAAACAAATGCTGAGCCCTGCAATTCCAAGAGTGAAAAATATGCATTGTTGCTCAGATTCTTGGTATTCTATCCTTGCAGGTGGTCAAGGTGATCCTTTTTCATGAAGTATATTCATGTCTGCCTGAGTTCTGCAGTGCTGCAGAATCTTTGGGCATTGTCTCCTTTTTTTTTTTTCTTCCTTTCCCTTTCAGACTCTTCATTCCTCAGTCCCTTGTCTCTCTATCCTGTTTTCCTCTTGTACCTATAGCTCTGTTGTTGGTTCCTTGATCTTCCTTCTCATTTTGCTTTCTTTTGTATTGTGTTTTTTCATATTACATGGAACAGCTCGGTAGTTAAAGCAAATCAAATTTCTTCTCTCATTTGAGAGGACATCCTTAACCAACCTGTTTGGGTTATAACCAGGGTACGTTTTGTTGTCTACATGCTACTTGGTACCAAATGTGACCAACTGAACTTTTCCTTAGGTAGTGACAAACTGTTTTGCTGCTGCTATGTCTAATGCTGTAATGCACAATATAACTTTCATAGGACAATCAGAATGATGTATTATCTATTGGAATAACAGGACAGATGGAGGCAAAATCATGAGTTCTACAGGTTTGGTAGGTCTTTGAAATGCTCCTTTAGTGGTGATGGATACAGATTGAATAAGGTGATATTAATTCACCATCAAATAATAAAAAGAAAGTTCTAGGATGGGTAGTTTTATCTTGTTTTTAAATAGTACAGTTAGTTTCTTCTGATGTTGAACTCCTCACTCTCACTTTGTAAAAGAGCTTTATTCCGGTGTCAAGTGAGTCTTGATTGTGCTATCATTGTTTAATGTATTTTGTACTTCAGTGTTTGTGTCCCAGACAAGTACCTAATCCTTTTTCCTTCTGGCTTATCTGGGGCATGATTCAAAATCCTCAAAGAGACAGCCTCAGCCAAGTTCATTTTTATGATCTTGATTTGTAAAGCACACTAGCTTTCTGTGTTTTTTCGTACACCACTAAATTTAAAAAATGATAGAGTTCTGCAAGCACCAACAATCCGTGGACTTGTACCTCTCTGTCAGCATGTTCAGAGGAAGCAATTGCATTCACAGAAAGAATGATAAAATTGACCGTATCATATAGACTATGAACAGCATTTTAATGGCATTTTGGCATTCACCAAAAGCTCTTAGCTCTGCAGTTGCTTTTGTTTTGCTCCCTGTTTGCATTGATGATATAAATCACTGCTTTTCAAATGGATTTAGAAAGTGCTTTTCTAACAGTCAGCAATTAAACTGCAAAAGTTAATTCCTCAGGAATTAAGTTAAGTTATATAAATGTCTGATTAATTAGTAAAACTAAGATTGGTACAAGTAAGATGAACTGTAGAATGATGGAAGTAAACATAGAAAACAAGCATATTCACAAGGCAAATGCAATAGATGGCATAATAAAACAGTTTATCTTCATGTGTAGAATATGCCTGAATTTTCTTCATTTCTCTGAAGTACTGAGTATAAGTAACTGTTTATACAACCAGGCCATGTTTTTAGGGTAATTCTGGCTAATGCCATGTCTGTTGTGTTGTGGAGCGGGGGGGGAAAGTCAGAGGGAATAGTCTGTTGCCGATGCTTATAGGTAGATGATCTTGTGCTGCCATATTGCCTGTAAATGATTAACTGTTTGTGACAGTGTCCTTGGGATCCCAGGAATTATGAATCAAAATTCTAAGGCACATGTGTTTAGAGAAGTTCCTTGTTTCTGTGGTGCGCAGGAATTCTTAGGAGGGATTATCACATGGATGAGAGTGGTAGTTGGTTGGAAAGATTGATGCATGTTTGGGGATTCTCTGAAGTAGCTGGGGTCAGGATCTGGATTAATATGCTTTTGCTTTTAGGATGGCTGCATATTGCCCATGCAGGTACTTCAGGCTGAAACTTGCAGTAATTTTTTAGAAAACTGTACTTGGGTTAGCATGCTTACCTTGTGCCTAATTTAACCAGATGCCAGCTTTGCTCTGACTACATCTACCATAGGCAGATGTAGGGATGATACAAACATTTAAAAATATTATTTAGAAAACTAATCACCTTATCAAATGTTCTTGGAATTTGCCCATGCGTTTTTGACATCTATCATGTTCTAGTGTATTACCCATGACTCTCGGGTATTTATGATTTTTTTTAAAGTCAGTAGAAAACTAAACTGTCAGACTGAAGGAGCTTTGAAGTTGCTGCAAGAAAACCATGATTCCAAAAGGAGAGCCTGTGTCTGATTCCTGGCTATCTGTTTATGGAAGACTGTTGAGGTGCTGTGCTGGATATTTGCGGTTGGACTTTAGACTTGTCAAGCTTGGTAAGATATCAGGATTTTTATTCTTTTTGCTATCTTGATAGACAGTGTTGCAGCTTCTGAGGCTACCAGGGCTGAGGTCTGTTAGACACATTTTGAGGATTTCCTATCAGATGGCATGCTTGAGCCTTTTACAGCTGTCAGTCACCTTGGTGATTCTGACTTCTATGACATGATTCTTGTGACACGAAAGCATCTAGAGGTGGTGAAATACTCTTGAGAAGAGTCTGTAGGGGAGCCTCACTTTGGGGGGGAGGGGAAGAAGAATACTATATATACAAGGCTGTGGGCCTGTAAGAGTGGAAGGAGTGAGCTCAAATGGCAGAGTGAGACAGTCATAGATGAGGAGCTGTAAACATCTCCTTTTAGACATCCGGGCTGCGGCCAACAGTGAGTGGAAATAAATGTGAGTGCTGGAGGTGAGAGGAACATAATGTATGAGATGTTAGATTTGTTTCTTAAGTGAGTTCCACTGTCAAATGCTTTCAAATATTTTTCTCTGTCAAAATGGAAATTAACATAAGTTTCAAAATAGAAATATTACCATACATTGATCTGTTTGAGAAGACATCATATACTCTGTTTTCAAACTTATTTATTTACATGTTGCTGGAGTTTTCTAAAGGTTTTTTGAATTATCTACTCAAAACATTGTTTCTACTAAACTTGCTCTGTAATCTAGCAGTATCATGTCAAGTGAAGTCTTTAATTTGGGTAAAAATACATCAAGATTTTGGACTTAATTTTGTATGATAAGAAACTGAAAAATTTACCCCCCCCCCCAAATCCTACTTCTTGGTTTGATGGCTCTCTATTCCTTATTTAGTTTAATATTAAATGACTACAGATCTTGATATGTTTTAGGTTTGCTTGCTCTTAGTAGATAAATGAAAGGGAAAGATTTTGTCACATAATATTTCAGCATGATTGTAGACATTTACAGATATGCTTGGGTATCACTGAGACAACCTGAAAGCCTGACCAGTTCTCCTAATTATTCTTTGTCTCTGGCAGGAGTGATGAGCATACCCTGTAATTCTGGGACTGCATATAAAGTAAATCTAGCAGAAAGGCCTTGAAATCCATGGGGTATTAAAGTCTATATGGGCTTAATGAGAGAGTTTAAAGCCTGAAACTGTGCTGTGGAGTGCTGGACAGTTTGGAGGGAAGCTGTCTAGCTGAGCATGCCTGCTTACTTAGCAAAAGCTATTGTATTGAAGCAGAAGTAGGAAAAGTCTTAACTTTACTGGCATATTCCTCAGATCCCCATGCATCTTTGGTTATTTCCCAATTTACAGAATATCTGGAAGAATGCAGCATTCCATAATAACCTGTTTTTTTTAAAAACTTTTTGCATAACTGGTCGCTTCAAAAGGTTTTCTTCAGCTTCAAAGGATACCTTATGAAGCTGTGGAAGGGCATAAGCCAACTGATAGGATTTCCACCCCTGCTCTGAGGAACTGATATGACTAGCCTTGGTGGAAGCAAGTTCTTTTAGTGTTCCAATTGCCCTTCCTTAAGGGAATCCTCTTACAGTTTAAGGGAGAAGCTTCTTTCCCCAACCTGCAAATAACAGTTTCAAGGCAGAGAACATTATGGTGCTAAATATTCAGAGAGCTGAGGTCTAATCTACCCATTTTGTCCCTGTAATTTGTATCCATAGTGTTTCATCCCACCAGAAGAAATTGCAGAAAATGCAAATTCAAGTCTCTTGACTATCTGTATTTTCCATATGAGTGCATAGATGGAAAAGGGTGCTGAGTTTTGCATTGGAAACTAAATTTCAAATTAAAAATCAGTTGTCATTGGAAGAAACTGCTTTGAAAATTTGATCTGATAACTCATGAAGATTTTTGGTTGCTAAGTAGTATGCATACAGACTGTGGGAATAATATATTTTTCTAGGTTTGAGAATCGCTTGTGAACTGATGATGGATATGAAGGCGCTTGCGTCAGGGTGAATGGATTTAGAAACTGACTGTATTTTAAGCAATTTAGACAAGACTTGCACAACAGTACAGAAAGTGATTTTCCACTATTGCTGTGTCAGTTGTTGGCTTTATTTCTCTATTTTTCAGTGTCCCTAAAAGATGGGCCAACTGTAATCTTATGTATTTTATAAGCCATGTTAGCCTCTCTGCCTTCCACAGAGAAATTCTTATTTGCCTGATTGCCAATTGACTTTTCTCTATCCAGGTATAATCTTGGTTTTACAAGTTCCTGCAAAACTGGCAGTAAGCTTTCAATAAATAAAATTGTTAAAATTATGTCTTAATGCCTGGTGCTATGTGGAGAATCCGGTGTTTCTGAAAGATTTTGAGATTTGAGTGAAGTATGAGTATTTTGTAAATTTCCAAAAGAAGAGAGGATAAACTCCCTCATCTTGATTGAAATATTGTTTATAACTCATTTGGCAAACTCTTCCCCATCTGCTCTGGAGATATTTCAGACCTTTCCCCTCAGAAATACCCCATTGACAAAACCGATGTTTGTTTCGTGAAACTTTAACTTTGATATAACTGCCTCTCCTGACAAAGACCCTCTCAAAGTTTTTCCATTTTTCTCTGTTGCATTTGTCTGCCTTATGGGCTGACTTTCCTAGCAATGTGTTGGTTCAGGAAAAGCCACCTAAGAAGCTGTTGTTCTGATGAGGTTTTGCAATTGTCTGAACAGTTTTCCCTCCTCCTTTTATGCTGATATTAACTTTACTGTATCTGGCAGTTTAAATTTAACATAGCTCAAGTAACATGTCTTTCAACCCTCTGGATTGGTTTACATTGCTTTTGTTCACCGGATAATTGTTGGCTGTGCTGTGGTCATAGACGTGATATTTGTCAACTCCCAGACTAGACTGAACTGCAAGTGCTGAGTTTTCAGGTTTGAAGCTCTCTTGCTATTTTATAAATTGTCCTGTAGTCCATGCAAGAATAAATTTAAAACATCCTGTAAGCTTCTTCGTCTTCAGAACTTGTGAAAGATCTGAAGCGATGGCCTTATGTCACTACTCTGCCTAGGAGAGAATGGTATCTGCAGTAGCTAGAACAACAGAGTACACAGAGTACAAAATATTAGTTGGAATGCATATGCTAACTTGTTTTGCATTTGTTGTGGTATCTGAAGTATCAAGCACTGGTGACTATTGATGACAGCATGCCAGAGGCTGAATGTCAGTTCTTGTGTTCAAGGTATGCTTTGTAATTCATTTTCTGTCTAAATTCTTGAGGCCTCCTCCTGTATTTGAGGTCTTTCATATAAGATATGAGTAATAATCCTACAAGAATAATTAGAATATGCCTAAGCTGCAAAGGCTGAATTTCATAGCTATTTGGACTTCAGTGTTTGCTTCCAGTTATAAAGCATATAATGAGAAGGCTCAGGTTTTAGACTCAAGAAATTGGAGTTATTTAACATTGAGATCTGTCATCCCTGACTTCAGTGAAGCAGTGTGTTCAGTGAACAGAAAACAAATAATTTTTTTAAGGTAATCTTTGAAACAGATTAACATACGCTTTAGATGCACATAAAAGCTTCCTCCCTACCACCTTATCTTCTTTTCTAGCTTTTTTTCTGAACAGTTAAAATTAAATTTCTGAGGTAGAACTTGCACAAAAATAGTAAATGGAGGATAAAACATTCTTTTATTATACTTTACACGCAGATCACACTTCTATTCATGTCATCTGAAGATGCAGCTGTTCTTTCACATAGTTGATTCATGTCATCCACAATTAAAATGTCCTTGCTATTTAAAAAATGCTTCTCAGCATGCCTAAAAAGGTTGTCGAAACAATGACTTGTTCACAGTGAGAGAAAGGCTCTTAATGCTTTATAGAAGACTGATGCAATGACTTGATTAGAAAAATCTGTTTTTATCTGATTTCAGATGAAGTCATCTGTCTTCTTGTATCTTGACTGTTAGTTTAAACCCAAATCTTCCTGATTTGGAGCCAGTGATGGTAAGTTACACTGTATTTGTGATTCCTGGGTTATACAACATATTTACAAGTACATTCATACTGATCTTGTTCAACATTGCCATTTCTATCAAACACTGCACTTCTTGCACCGAATGCATTACTTCACTTCTTACAGGTACTCAGAGATATGCAGTCCAAACTTTCCAAACTGCAAACCTTTGATTATTGATGAAGTTGCATTCTTTCTGATATTACTGAGTCCTTTGAGGAAAGCAACATCATGAGGCTTGTTCTTGCTTACTTAGTAATGGTTGGGCATTTCTAAAATACCGACCCGCCCCCCCGCCCCCCCAAAAAAAACCAACCCAAAACCCTTCTGTTCATTCAAGTTGATGAAAAGGTTGAGTTGTCACAACTCTTAACATCATAATAAAGTATTAGCAACATAGTTTTAAACTTCCTGCTGCCTTCTGGAATTCACTATCCCAAATTGGACACGTAGGTATCCTCTACAATGTGTGGGGAGGGTTCCCCTGCTTGGGAGTACGGGATCCTGGTGTACAAACTTCTGACTAAATGACTAATGGCTGTATTTCTGTCCTTGGTACTTGTTAGGATCCTTACCCTGTAGGGCTGCCGAACTGCAGATTGTGGCAGCATTTTTTGGCTGTAGTTCAAAACTCACACTTCTCTCCAGGAAGCTGCCTGGCAAGCAGTAGTTAGGCCGCTTGCTGGACTACTGGAGAACAGAGTCCCATTCCCTTTCTCAGTGAAAGTTCCTGACTGCAAAGTTGCAGATGTTTTGTGATGTGAGGCTTTTTCAGTTCGAAACTGTTCCTCTCTTGATAGTATACTTTGGTGTTCACAGATTGGATGTCTGTTACTGTTTGTGGATGGAGGGGTATATAGATCCTTGTTCAGTGAAACAAAAGCATGCACTGAAGCAGGAACTGGAACCCAGCTTGCTGCCCTAATCAGTAGGACTGTGGTGTGTATGTCTAGGTTTAGGCTCACAGAAGCTGTTATTCCCTTCTGAACTGCAGCAGCCTCAACTGAAGGCTTTTGCATTTTGTAGCAATCGGTAGGTAAGAAAGATCCCCGCAAGTTGGACTGTTGTAGCAGTTGAGTAGATAGAGCATGTGCCAGCCATACTTCAAATTAAGAGACTTGTGTGTTTTTTTTGTTTGAACTGTTTCAAAGCATAATTCACAATAAAAGTTGTGAATTTCAAGTGGGGGAGGCCACCTTTTTTTGCAATGCAAAAGCAAGACATCTGAATTGCACTGCTAGGTGGGTTTAGGGTAAAGGTGTCTGTTTTACTTTTTCTATGGTCTGGTCAGTGTGAGGAGATTTGTTGATCCTTCCTATATATTTGTAATTACCACCTGTGTTATTAAGGAGAGACAGAAAAAGGCCTCAGGGCTTGTGTGATTTGTTGCAGTTTCAAGATGCTTAAAAATTGAGTACCACAGTTCTTGCATTGCTATGTCTAGGTCTGTTGAAAAGACCGAAGTACCTAAATTCAATTAACATTTGATCTGGTGCACCTGTGCCACTTAAGCCTGAAGATTTTTTTCTACTTCAAAAGGGCTAAGCCATTCATCCCTTTCCCATTATCTGTTCTGTGCATAGATGTGCTCAGTGTGATTGTCATTGTATTCCTTAGAGATGGCTGCAAGTCAGTGTGGCAAAGGGTTTATGACATTGATGTGAGTTTTACATGAGGACTTCTAACAGTTGAGTGCTTTTGCTACTCTTTGAATCCCAATGACTCTACCATTTTCACATTGCACATGGAAGGAAGTTTATTCCTACAAACACTACTAAATAGTCACTATTTATCTTTTCCCCTTCCTACTCCGTCTTCTGCTTGTTGATAAATACATGATGTGTGTGTAGCTTGACCATTTTTTGAGGCAGGCATCATGATGGTAAAATCCCCACCCCAATAAAACTGATAGGAGTTGGCTTAGGATTTCACATTTAACCCAGCGTATGTTTTTAATAATACCTGTTACCTTTGGAAGAATATGCATCTCATCTAGGAAGACGTGTTTACATGCCAATCTTTATGCACGTTTTCCACAGCTATTTTTTCACCTCTTTCAAAACCAAGATGCTCATAGTATCCTTATATTAAATTTCTAAATCAATCACTTGCCTGTCTAACTTGTAATGTGCAGTAGCAACAAAAAATATCCCAGTTCATGCAAGCAATACTTTGAGGCATAATACAGGTTGCTGCAGGCAAAACGAATTTGCCCTGTAGAGGAGTAAATGTGGTATGGTCATGAAAACGATGGAGATGTTTCTCCTCCTTCAGAGAGTGCTTTCTATAAAATAAACCAGCCTGAATTTAGTCAGGCTTGTCTCACCATATCCTAGGGTGGCAGTTTCCCAGTCTCCTGTGCTTCATGTCTGTCACAAGACTAAGGAAGGAATGAAGAATCACAGGAGAAACATAAAATCAACATCTAGCAGGACAATTAGCAATCTATTCAGAGCTCATCACTGTACAAATTAAGTTCCATTACATTTTGCTACTATCTTTAATTTAATGAGGGTAGCAGCTGCTCTGCTACTTCTTATAGGAGTCACAATATTACCACACTATGTAGAGGGGCTTTGTTTATTTTTATCAGCACAGAAGAAGGCAGTATATTCAGCAAGTATTATTTCAGGGGAAAAAAATGCCTGTATTAAGAGACTCTTCAATTATTCCCCTAGCTCCTTATGACTTCCTCCCAGATGTCTTTAGTAGTCTTCATTATTCAAAACCTCATTTTACCTTTAAATTATAAGAAAATATTTTCAACAGATAATGGAATTAAAGAGAAGTCAGGGACAAGTCAATAAACCATTATGAGACTCACAAACATAAAGGTTTCACAAAAATGATACATGGCCTGCTCAGACCTACAGTTGTGTTGCTGTGGTTTATGAGGAGATTAATGATTTAGCAGTTATCTTATTTTTGGTTGTAGAGGACAGTAACTTAACATTTCCAGTTCATTTTTAAGCCCTCCAGAAGAGGGGTTCAGGCTGGTCAGACTGAGTCTAAGGTGACTAGACTTGGTTAATTCTCAATTGCTAGCAAAGAGACAAGTTCCATCTGGTAATGGTTTAAAGTGCTTAAACACAAGTTTTGTTCTGAATTGACTCCTAGGGAAGGACACTCTGTCTCTCCATAAACAGAGCCATGTGAGCATTTGTAAATGCTCCACAAGTGAGTTTTGAAACCTTAAGTTTCAGAGGCTTATGTAGCTTAGTGCTGAGAATCCTAACTTGGACATCAAGAGTATCAGTGTTATCAGGGGAATAACACTAATATAGTGTAACTGGGGGAATAATTGGGTTTTAGGGTTCTGATAACGTTGGAATTTGACTGGGGATTTTTGAATCAAAAGGAAACTTCCCTCCAAAGCTTGAGCAAGTCAGAATGAAAAAGAAATTACTATGTGAAGTTGACTTCAGTGTTTAATTAACATGAAGTTTAAGGATTTTGTTTTGATGCCAGATGTTTCTTGATGTGTATTTTATAGATATTAAAATATTATACATATATATGTATAATAAAAACCAAAGGTTAGGGAATTATGGCACTTTCAAAATGCTGGAATGAATGTTCTTATAAAGGTTGTTATAGTATGAAAAATTCAATGTAACTGATAAATTTGCAAAGCATTTTATATTCCAGTGCATGTTTTGCTACAAGTTTGGGTAATTTGTTTCCTTTACATTGTCTAATGTTTTATTAGGTCTGTGTGTCTCAATCTTAGTCTTTAGAGTATATATATGGTGCCAAGATAGTGTAGATATATTTCTATACTGTGAAAGAAAGGCATATTTATCAGATATCAGCTTATTTAATATACATGATTGGTTATAAAATGTATCAAGTGAGCCATTTTTATCTAACATGAAACTTGTATGAGATATGGCTGAGGAGTGACTACTTCAAGAAGAGTTGGATCCACAAGCTCAGAATAACAGAATAACAAAATGAGAAAGCCCATTTGGCTGGCTGCTGTCTCAAAGATGAATGGTGAAATGGGCAGAAAGTATAAAGATAGGAGTTATAATACTGCATTTGTGTGCCTTAAGACTTTCAGCCTGACCCCCCTGCCTGCCCTGTTGCAGGTATTGTTTCTGCTTGGAAAGGTTATAATGAATTATTTGAATTCACTCATATGAGTAGTTTCTTACCTCAAAAGAAGCCTGCTGTGGGGACTGGCTGAAGTGGAGGGCCTGGGGTCTAGGCCATGGTTTGCATGGTCCAGAGAAGCCCAGATTCAGGCTGTCTTGGGCAGATGGTTTGAGGCTGAGAGTTTCGTTGTTTTCCCCCGTTTTGTGTACTTCTGTTGAAGTAAAAACCTACAAAAGGAGGTGAATTATCAATTCAACATGGGGTTGTTAAAGATGCAGCCTCCTCTGAGGCCTAAAAATCTATTTCTTTACTTTACAGACCATATGCAAAATCCAGCCTGGACGGAAGGTTTGTTGGCTAACATGCTTTTCACTCCCCATTCCCCCAGTCTCTCACTTTGGGCATGTGGCTGCTTAATACTGTTTCTTCTCATCTGCATGCTTGGGCTTCTTTCCTGTGAAAGGGTGAGGGCAGGAGCAGTGTGTGAAGTAGGGTCTGAGCACAGAGAAATGCTCCAAGGTCCTACCTTAGGATTGTAGTCAGAAGGAAACGAATGGTGGGTCTGAAGATCCCAGTATGTGTGAAAATTTGTAATTCAGTATGTAGGAACTCTTATTGTGCATGGGACTATTTTTTGGATAAAACTAATATAGCTAATTGAATATAGACAGAGGTAAAATACTCTGCTGTCTATTGTTGAGGAAAGAAATTGCTTCAATATTAAATGACAAATTGCATACCTAACTAGAACATAAGAGGAATTAAATGTTTTTAACTTGATCAATACTCAAGTGTTGGAATCGTTTCTACTTGCTTCTCTTCTGTTAAGCAAGTAGCTGTTTTGATCATTTGTTTAACTCTAGCTTTTTAAGTCTGAGATGGACAATAACACAGATTGCCTGACCCCTGGAGTAGCTTCAGTCTCCTCTTGAAAATAAGTCTCTTCTGTTCTATACTGTTGTCTTGACCATAATAGCACTTGTATTTGGATCAGTCCTTGTAGCTAATCACACTATCAAATGAGTCTCTTCTGTCCATGAAATTAAAATGTCAGCATACTCCAAGCTCTCTTCTCCTACTTGAATTACAAATGGTAGTTTGATTCTGGAATCTGTCTCTTCTCTTTGGAAGTCTTTGGGTTTTTAAATGTGGCTTTATGTTGTGGGACTGCACCTCCTGAAAGTTGTCATCAGATTTGAGGCATATCCTGAAACTTCTCAAGGCAAGTAGTTTACAAAATGTAGGACAGAGCAACCTTGCCTTTGTAACAGGGGAAAAAAGTATGTAGTAAGTTTTGAATTAGTATAATGCTGTTTGCCTGTATAATACATACAGTTCTGTTTACATACTTCATATTATGATCATGCTTAACTTGCTTGACCAGGAAAGGACTTCATGCATGGATTTCACAAGTCCTGTGGGTGCCTTCTGATTTTTTTGAACTCTCCAAAAGTAAGAATGTTATGTATAAAATTTATTTAATGTGTCTTAAATATTTACCTTAAACATGGTTTTCCCTTAAATATTTTTGAAATCGTACAGGGATCTGCATGTTATCCCTTGTTAATTTTGGTTGTAAGAGAATTAAATCATTAAAAGCAGTGAGCTTTGCGCTGTACTGTTGAAGTTAACGGGAGGTTTGTAGTTTATAGTAATGGGCTTGCAGGATCAGTGGTCACCCAAGTACTTTTAAATAAGGTCCTAATTACAAATAGAAACATGTAGAAACCTTAATCTCTGCTGGAGTAGAACATTGATGCCTATTCATTTTGCTAGATAACCTTCTCCCACCCTGTCTTATATCAGTACAATAATAGTATTGCAGAGAAGGCTTGCATTTCTGGCCAGTGAAGTTTGCCAGGGAGTTCCTATCTTTTTAAAATAATGAAATTAAAGACAAATTTTACCAGAGAAGCAGCTGTTAAAACACTTTTTCTCGAGTGGTGAGAGAGAGGGGGACTAGCTTCAGGCATTCTTTGTGCCAGTCTCTGAAGGCTGTTTATCTATACAATGCTGTGTCTACTTTCCAGGAGCTGTGAAGAAAATATATCTTTCAAAGAGTTTGCAATCTCATGCCCTAATCCTGCATTGGAATTCAAGGAGCAGAAGGCTGCAGACTTGTTTCTTATTACTTTGGTATGTGTCTGTATAGATGCCTGTATAGATCAGGCTTTCCACACTGATCACAGTGTAAGCTGGGGAGGTGGGAAACAGAAGAAATTTTACTGCTTCTAAATGTGATGCTTTTTCTTAACAGCACAAGTAGCATTGTGACTTTTTCCTTCACAGTTCCTTCCACAGTAGACAAAGGGTTGATGATTTGGCTTTGCAGTTCCCCCTGAAGGTGGGATGGTTCAAAATGAGGTGAATGGATACAAAATTTGTGACAGATTTCACATCATTGCATGAAGACATGGGACCTGAGCCTATACTTAATGGTATGTAGTTAAACAGTGACTATGTTCTTTGAAATACTGATGCTCCAAGAAGGACCTACCTGTTTTAGGTGACCACATGAAGGTTTCATGGTTTTGATCAGCTTTATCAAGCAGCTGACATTTGTTAGTCCTCAGAGTGACTACTTAAGAGAGGCTGCATTGTGTGCTTTAAACCAGAAATCTGTTATGTGACTTCTTGTCAAAGACTTGCAGCAAAAATGGCTAGTAATTTCATTTTATTTCTTGGCATTAAGTAGTTCCAGAAGTTAAATCTGCAGTTTATTTCCAATTACAAGAAATAAGAGCTGTGGTCACAGTGGAAAGAAATAGTTAAACAGGCTAAGCAAAGTTCTTAAAACAAGAACTGAAATTGCCTGACATACCAGTGGGAGAGGTATTTGGTTCTTCACCTTGGACTTACTAGTATTTTCCTGACTTGCAGGTGAATGAGAATAACAGATATTTAAAAATAAAAATAAATTACGTTATGTGCCACTGGTATATTTGACTTGGCTGGTTGGGAAGAAATTTTAACCAAAAAAGCAGAAGTCAGTGAAAGATCTTTCTGACATAACACGATTCTGTTACTGTTCAATAACATTACTTATTCACGCAAGTAAGTCCGACTCAGCTGAAGCATCTTACTTGCAGTGAATTTGGGTAACAGAGCTGTGCTTTTTTAAAAAAATGAGTTAAATTTGGTGACATTTAAGGTGCTATTCCTGTTATGACTAAGGATTTCAGTGACGACACTGTGACACTAGTGATCCCCTGGGTATTTTTGAGTAATGCTGTTAACACAAATGTTGACTGAATCTCTGAATATGATGTGAAAGGTACTGTAACATACATGGTGAGACTGTGTATACCCATTGTTTGATTTATAGCTTATATCCCACATATTGGTAACTTTGGCCCTGGAAGGAAAAGTCTGTCTGGCAAGGAGTGGGAAAGATGCTCAGTTTCCCCATATAACCTTGGAAAACTGCATTTAGGCTGTTGTGACACAGCGTAACTATTTATGCTTAATGTAAAATTATAGGCGAATGTTACTTATTTTTCAGATACTTGACATTCAGGGTAGATTTTAAAGCTCATCTGTTATGTTTCAATAAACTTCTGACCTGCTGCTCTCTAACCGTTAGATTTACCCAAGGGCATACTTGCTACTGCTTTTCTTCTGTTTCTTCTACGTGAACAAATTGGCACAATGTATGAATGACCCCAGCCATGCAGAAATAGAGACGTGGTTTTCTCTTCACTCTCTCTCCCCCTGGGCAAATCAGATACTGAGATGCTCACCATAATTTTTATATACCTGTAGGGAAAATGCATGAAGAAATCCTGCTAGAAGCATAACAATTGAAGCATGATAAACCATTGAAAACCAAACAATTATCTGCCAGTGACACCTGCTTTCCCCTCCCCATTTTCATTTTGAAGAAGTTAAATGGTGAAAGGACTGTGTTCTCCACCTTCCCATATCACGTTAACATTGGGGAAGATGGTCTCTGTGTTTTGCCTTTCAATGTTCTTTGTAAAACAGCTATAAAGAGTAAGCCCATCAGAAAAGAAAGTAACACACCTTCTCTGATGGACTGTGCTTAACAATTGCTTATTACAGGAACTTTTGAGGAAGGTTTCTTTACCTGTAATAATTCATTTAGTTGTGTGGTACTTAAAATGCAGCTCATAAAGAAAAAGGCATGGATTTCACAAGAAGTTTTTGATCTGAGACTTAAAGCATCTGACTTAATAGTTCTCGTAACTTATATCAACTATGAGTAGAGACAGTGTTATTCTTGGGCCAAATACGTTATCCTTGCACAAGAGGGTCTCTGTAGACATTTAATCATATTCATATCTATTTTTCTTGAATTTTACTAAATTATTTACTTCACTGAACTGTCACAGCGGTAAGTCTCATGAATTTATTTCACAGGACATAAAAATACAACCCTTTTTATATCTCTGATATTATTGTAATTATGTTTCACTAATTGAGTTTATACAATATACTAGCTGGTCACCATTTACACAGTGATGGTCAATAGGTTTTCCAGTATTTTCTATCTGTATGTTGTGGGAGTAGAGTTGTTGTTTGGCATCACTATGGAGCTTAATGAGTTTGAAATAGACACATCTTTTCAGAACAAAGTTTTGGGTTTTTTTCTCTTTGGTAAGCTGAAATTTTACATTGTTATGCTTTGTTTTTTTTTTTTTCTTTTTTTGGTTACAGTTAGTTTCTAAAATACCTATATTCCATAAATCTTCATAGGTAATCTATGCAGTAAACTTCTATCTTTGTCAAGAACTCCCCTTCCCAATAAAGCTTTCAGTGTTTACTTGCCTAAGAATTTTGAGGGTTCCTATGATTACAGTTGGCATAAAAAGCCTATGATATTAGAAGGTTATATCTATAAACACCAAGCATAGTATCTGCTACTTACCTATATGTGGCTTGTGACATACCCAGTAGTACCAATGATGTCTATCATAAGGGATACAAAGCTCAAGAGTGATGCATGTTCTGCTCTACATCTGGAGTCCAAGTCAGGTGGAAATGCACATGGAAGCATCAAAAGCATGGCAGAGTTGGCACCACTTGTCAGTCTGTTCTGTTGGTGGGCCCCTTTTAGTCAGTGCTTATGTCTCACTGTCAGTGTGTGTAGATTTTTTTTTTTTCCCCCTGCTCATTCCCTGTTTACAAACCTCTGTCACTGCTACTAAGTGATTCTATACATGTGCATCAATTTGTTCTGCAGGTGGACATAGATGTGCTGCGGTTCCATATACATGTTCCAATTCATGTCTGTGTCCATTGTTTATAGATCGATGTACAAGGGTAGAAGCAGCAGCTGTGTATGTATGTGCTTGTAAAGGGAATAGGCAAGAAAAGCAACTGAGGTAGTTGGATACATACATGGGGAGTGGGTGGTTAGGAAAGGTAAGAAGACAGCAGAATAGGTCATGGCACACTCACCCTTGACCCATCAGCTGTTGCTTGTCCCTTTACACTTAAGCAGAGTTATCCAGGGGCCTAGGAAAAATGGCTATATCAGCCAGTCTGTATCCCTGCCAAAGTGAAAATTCTCACGGCAGCACACAAAACTTATCTGTGATAGCCTGAAACATGAAGAGGTTTCACAGTATAATTATTTCACTGATGGAACATCTCAATAAGGAAGTTCTTATCAAAATTTCTCTTTTCTGGTCTTCATCATTTTACTTTTAATCCTTGTGTGTCACACTAGATAGATCTCCTCCTTCTTAGAAGTTACATCTATCAAATATTCATGGATACTCATGCTCACTCTGCACTGTAAGTTAGCAAAGATCCACATGTTTAACTCTTAATCTTTCCCCATAAATCAGTTTCTCAGTCTTATCATTCGTGTTACTCTTCACAGCCTGGTGTTGAATATTAACAGAGCTGCACACAGCGTTTCAAGTGGGATCCCAGCTACTAGGAGTAATAATTATTGCTTTTCTGCAGTGTGCTTTCATCTCCTGTGATCACCAGGAAGGTTTTATAAGCCACCAGTAGCACATCCTTTATCTCAGGTGTTTCTTCCTTCTTTGTCTAGTTGGATACTTTGGTTTTGTTTCTATTTAGCTTAAGTTTAATCACTTAGATCTTAGCAGGAAACAAAATTTTTGTCTTTGAGCTGCATCTGTGCATAAGTGATTTCACTAATAGTGATCCCCAGCCTACGGCTCTGAGGTGACACGTTGACTGCAAGATCATAAGGTGTTCCTCACAGCAGGAAAGAAATAGCACTTTTATTTTTCAAAATGGCATTAAATACCCCCAAATCAAAGTATTCCATATCTAGTTTCAAGAGAGAATGCTATTGTTATCAGCTGGGAAAGTTTTCGTGTAGATTTTGCAGCTTATGAATGAAGAATACTATATTGCTGTTTGTTGGTTTTATTATAGTAGTGAATTGGTGTGATTTATAGTTAGAAGAAACTCAGGCTTTCAGTGCACTACCTTTAACTCTGTGGTTCTTCTCTTTGTTTTAAATGGGTCATTTTCCTCCTTACAAGTATTTTAATAGTAAGCTTTTAAACTTAGATTCCATAATGGCCCTATTTTTATCAATACATATCTGAAAATGTGAAGAAATAAGCAATCTGTTTTTTTGCTATTTCTCAGTTAGTTGTATGCCAAAGATGACAGCCACTTCACTAGTAATTTTAATGTGTTCTGGGTGTTCAGAACTGTTGTGGCTGTGATTAATTTTACGTGGCATTATACTGATACAACTGTCCTTGTATCGTTCCCACTTTTGGATTGGTACAAATACTGGTATTTGCAGATACAAATCTTAGAAGCAGTTATTCCTGCTTGAGTACTGTTCCAGGGCAAGTAAAGAATGACTCCATTTGAAATGCATTGTCAATTTGCATAGTATGTATTTTGCAGCTGATGGTTTGTGCTTTTGACCTTTGCATTGCAATGGATAGAAGAACTCCAGGCCATATTCACAGCACCTCTGTCAGTCATGAAATAAGTTGCTTAAGATACATCCTCCTCTTTGCACACTGCTTTTCACTTTTAATGCTCAACAAATATGCTATCATTTTAAATATTTAACCGTTTTCTTTGACAACACTTTACAGTGCACAAAAACTTGTGTTGGTAGTAATTTTTACCTTTCTTTAGGTGTTTTGGTATGTTTGTCACTTATCCCCAGTTTTTAACAAGGGGTAAAATTGTAAAACATTAGGGGCAAAGAGTGAACCCTTAAGGTAACTTGTTTCTCGCTTGAACATGTCAATCTTTACTGAAAAGTAGGGAGCAAAGAATGCTTACTTGGTCAAGGAAGATGTGTATAATCTGAATTACTGTTAGAATAAAATGCATGTCTTTCTGCAGACCTTGCTTTCAGGAAGGAAAGCTATTTCTTTTCAGAAATCTCATAAATCATGTGCGTATTAGCAAAGCTACCATACCACAAAGAAAAGATAAAATGCTCAAAGAAAAGCCATAGTGCTGTAGAATGCAGAGTGCTGCTACATTATTAATAGTGCTCTAGAAATTGTTGAAGTATCACAGTATGATTGTTTAGTGTTGGGAAGAAGTCTGTAGCACGTGTTGAGAGAATTATTTAATGGAACAAGGAGGCTGTGTTTTTGCTTGCTACTCAAGCCTTACATGTACCATATAGTGAGAAATTTAATGGGAAAGTACTTTCTAGAGTAAACCACTTCATAACTACAAGAATGGTGTATAGAAATACACCAGTTTTGGTATCTAGACCATATCAAATAGACACGGTGCCTTTGGGAACTTTTTTCCTCATACAGTATGCAGTCTTTCTCCGAGTTTCACACTGCTGACTCTGAAAGATGCAGTTTGCAGCCCTGTCTTCAGTAGTTTAAACAGAAGGGCTTGGGCCTGACCTTTGAGAGTGATTGCCTCTCTCTTGTCATCTTATGAGTGGGATTGTTAAAGATGGGTTCCTTTCAATCAAAAAAAGGGAAGAGATGACAGGCAGGGGATTCTCAGTGTTACAGGATTCTGCGCCTCCCTCCCTTGGTGTAAAACGTTGACCTTTCAGACATGCTGCTAAAGCATGGGGGGTGTTTTGTTATTGTTTTTCAGATAGCCAACCCTCAGCTCACAAGTTTATTCCACAGCAGGAGTATGCACAAAGGTGTTTCTGTAAGCGCTGGTTCAGTCAGTTTCTTTGAATGTGATGTTAAAGTTCTCAAGTCTGGTTCTTGGCTTCACTGCAGTTCAGCTACAATTGTAGAGAAATTCCCGATCAGCTGTATGCCAAACTAGATCCGTGCAAACGGCATCTATCAAGGTTTTGGCACTGAATCTCTGGCAAATCTTTATCTTCAAAGTGCACAAACAGTGGAGACAAAAGCTGTATATTTGTCTTAGTGGCTTGTTGCTGTGATAGTCTTGACTGCAGATCATGTGCATGCTTGAGATTTTGAGTATTGATGTGTCAATTTTTTGACATGGGGAAGGCATCTTAGCTTCAGAAGTGATTGCATTGTTTTGGTTGGGGAAAAAAAACCAAACCCAACAAAAAACCAAAAACCAAGCAACTTTTACCCCTTCAGACAAGATTGCAGACTTTGACCTGAACAGTTAAACTATGTGCAGAGTTATAAGCAACTGAAAAAAATCTTCTGATGAAGGGAAAGGAAGATCTTTATTGTCTTTGTAAGTCTGTTCTGTATGTGAAAACAAATTTCAAGCAATAATCAAGGACACTGTTACCTTGGAAGCTGGCAGAGCTTTACCAGAAGCTCATGGCTTGGCAACATGAATGTGTATTGCTGGCACCTTTTTCTTATGAGATGCTCACACAAATGCTGATAAGCAGTGCTGATTAGGAGACAGGATGGAAGAAGTCTTGTGTAGCGATGTATAGGTGTAGCTGGGATCTAAACTTTGTCTCCATTTATTTAAAAACAAACAAAAAATCTGTGAAGGGAATAGCTTACTCTGTGTAAATATCCAAGGAGCTGGGACAATCCACTTGCTGACAGTTGCTGAATTTGAAAGTTACCACCTGTTAACAGTACAACAATGCCTAAATATTGCATCCCTTTTTTCTTGTAAGACAATGAGCCTCGCGTAGCAAAACCTTGACTTTTCAGTAGCATGTGGTGAAGATGAGTAGGAGTTCATCTGGCTGTCTAAATGTGGAAAAACATGCTGGCCTGCTCATTCTTCTTGATCTAGCCTTAGCATTAAAAGAAATTTGCTTTGCATTATGAAGCTTGCTGATGTCAGAAAGAAAAAAAAAAAAATTAGGCCCAGATGGCATGATGCTAAATAGAGCTGAGTACAAAGTGTGCATGAAAAAAGAGGCCAATCAGTTTTTGCTGATCCTGTATAAGTGTGAGGAGGAAGAAAAAGATTTGCTTTTCAATTCATCTTCCTTAAAGAGACCCAAACTGTGTATATGTTATAGCTGAGCAGAAACCTGCATGACAAAAGCCTCCTACTGCTTTTAGCAGGACAGTGCTGGTGTTAGTTCTCAGTTTCCCATCTCCATCATGTTTTAAAACTGGCTGTTATCTGGAAACTTAATTTCATAGGTAAACAAAGGTCAGCCCTCTAAAGATGGGGAAAAAAAGATTAGTTGATCGCAAGTGTAGTAATTGCTCTTGATTTGTGAAAATCTTCAAGTGAAATTTTTTTAATGTACATCTAAGTAGGTTAACTACTGATTCAGCTAGAAAGGGACAAAAATGTCCAAATTTGTAGTCACACATTTCTCTAGTCAGGCTACTTGTCCTGGTTTCAGCTGGGATAGAGTTAACTGTCTTCCTAGTAGCTGGTACAGTGCTATGTTTTGAGTTCAGTATGTGAAGAATGTTGATAACACTGATGTCTTCAGTTGTTGCTCAGTAGTGTTTAGACTAATGTCAAGGATTTTTCAGCTTCTCATGCCCAGCCAGTGAGAAAGCTGGAGGGGCAGAAGTTGGCACAGGACACAGCCAGGGCACCTGACCCAAACTGGCCAACGGGGTATTCCATACCATGTGATGTCCCATCTAGTATAGGAACGGGGAAGTGGGGGCGGGGGAATCGCCTCTCGGGGACTGGCTGGGTGTCGGTCAGTGGGTGGTGAGCAATTGCACTGCGCATCATTTGTACATTCCAATCCTTTCATTATTGCTGTTGTCATTTTATTAGTGTTATCATTATCATTATTAGTTTCTTCTTTCTCTGTTCTATTAAACCGTTCTTATCTCAACCCACGGGTTTTGCTTCTTTTCCTGATTTTCTCCCCCATCCCACTGGGTGGGGGGGAGTGAGTGAGCGGCTGCATGGTGTTTAGTTGCTGGCTGGGGTTAAACCACGACACTACTACTAGAAGATTTGTTTTTGAATACAAACTGTTGATGCCCATAAAATGAAACTTGTGAAAGATTCAAGGAAGCAAAGCTTTAATGTTATTTATTTCTCACCTTTAAAGTGGGAATACCAGGTGCTTTTTCTGTTTTTATCAGTAATAGTTTCCTTCAAACAAATTGGAAACAAAAACCCAGGCAAGCTAAAATGTCTTATATGGAGCAAGTTTGATTTCTTTTATACCATTTACACTTATTCCAAGATAACTTTAGGTTAGATTCTGGCTTCTATACATATTAAGGATGCAAAATAAAAATCAAGCCTACATTTCTTCTTCAGTTACAGGCTGGTCATGTAGCTCTTATTTTGCAGACTTCTACAAGCAGTAGTGCTACACATCAGTGCTCTTACTCTTTGCCATGAGTCTATAATGTTACATGTCCATAGCAAGAGCTACAGTTGTTTTTTTAATTTGGATAAGAAAGGTGAAAATTCAGACAAACTTTGATTCTTCTGCAGCAAAATTACATCCGTGACTAACAGGCTTTTTGCTGTATAAACTTTCAGTTATCCTGCTGATTAAATTTCCCTGAAATATTTTGTATATAAGGTCACTGCTTGTAAAGGTCATTGCTTCTTAATAAGAGGTGTTTTATCTTTGCCAGACATGAAACCCCCCTACCTTTGCACTGCTTTATCAGAATCTTCTTAGTATACCTCTTTTTTGCCCCTTTTATCACTCTGGTGTGATATGGATCTTTCTGATGATACATATGTGCATATACTTGTTATACATGTGCTGTTTTTTCATAGGGTACCTGGCATCAAGGTGGTTGTGGCCTGAGACTTCCCCTGCCCCCACCCCAAGAAAGGTACAGAATCACAATTCATGTCAAACAGATTTATTTTAAAGGATGAGAGGAGGAAGAAGCCTCTACACAAATGAAGATGACAAAAGATCTTTCATACGTCTTGTATATCAGCTTCTTGGCTTTATTTAGTGTTTTTTAATATATTTGAAACTTGGGGAACTAAACAGAGGCAAAAGGTGAACTTCACAGGATGTCTGTAAACTGGAAGGATTCAAAGAAGTTCTCCGTCCATTTCCTTGTCTAAAATCTAGTTTCACCCCTTACATTCAGAGTTGTGTTGTTACAGCATTCTGCAGGTGGCAACCTTTTCAAAAGCACTAGGAAAAAAATGTGGGAATAAGATTTCTCATGTCTCCCTCTGCAGTAGCCACAGATAGTATCATTGCTCTCTAAGCTTCCTCCAGGCCATAAAGGTCTATGCTAATTCTCACTCAGTAGAAAACCTTTAAAATACCACTGTTCTAGTAATTATTCTCTTGACTTTGTTACTCAGAATTGATCCCAAAGAAACAAAAACAGAACAAAAGGAGTAGGCTGAACTTCACACTCCAGTGCTCTTTTAAATGAGAAGATAAGCAAAAAGCCAAAAAAGTCTGGTTTTGTCTGGTATAGCATTTGCATCTGGAAAATTCGTTTAGGGCTGGAAACAGATGATGCAATAACACCTTTTATCACCATTGATTGCTTTTTATTAAGAATAGTCCAAGCAGGGATATAAAATTGCTTCCTAAAGCTTTTAAAGTCATGACAGCTGACTTTCACAGGTGTTAATTCAGTTTGCTGTAGCATTTAGCATCCTTAAGTGTTCTGGTACTTTTCCATCAATTTTTTTTTTGAGTTATTAAGCTTTGTCCCCCCCCCCCCCCCCCCCCCCCCCCCAAAAAAAAGAAAAAAGAAAAAAGTGATAGTGTTTAGAAAATGGCATGTACAATGTGTTAACGTAGATTTATTTTGAAACCCGCTCACTCTGCTGTAGGATGGAATATGACTCTAAGGAAATATTCTGTATAATGCAGTGGAGAAAAATAGATTTTTTTTGTGACCTTTAAGTTGAGCTTTTCTGTTCTGAACCACATTATTTTGCTAAATACAAGGGAACTGGAGCCAGCCTGTGACCTTTTGTTATCATGCAGCTTTGAGAAATGGCAAAAGTCATTCTGATGCTCAAAAGTTCCATTACAGAGATATTGTTTGGTTTTTTTTTTAAAGGAAAAAAAACACAACACCAAACCAAAAAAACCCAAACCAACCTTGAAAAGATTCAGAATTGTGGTCCTATACCAGAACAATGTAACCATTTTTGATATTGGCATACATTAAACCTTCTTCTACAGAGACGGTAATGTCTGAAGTTAATTGCAATCCATGTTGTTCTCAGTCCTTTTTGATCCCAGAGGTGTTCAGTACCTCTGAGGAATGGATTTTCACCTCATCAGTCCTTTCAAGTAAGGAAGCTGTAGCAGAGAACTGATTAAATGATTTATCCTTAATTTTCTATGACTTCTGTGAATTTGCATTTGTGGCCCTGTATCTTTGCTGTCATAGGATAGTTCACTTTCAACTGGCGTCTCATTCATAGCTTGCTAATTGAGAGATACAATGTCCAGAGGAAGCAGAGATGTGCTTTATTTTAAATATTGATGTTGCAATTTAATCTTCTTCCTTAATCCCTTTTCCCACTCTGCTGCTCAGTGCTAAAGGAGACTGATTTGTTCCTGTCACTGAAAGATGTCTTCCTCTGATTTTTACAGTGCAGGATTACCACTGAATGGTGATGAGCTTCCTTGGGGTGCCAGATCCTGCACCTGTTCAAGATCTCTCCTTCCTCAGAACTGAAGTGTTGGGGGCTTGCATGCCACTCTACAATGCTTTGCAGAGCTCTTCTCACTCACTGTGTGTTGGGATAGATTCAGACCACTAAAAAATATTTTGTCTGGAAGCTACCAGTGACTCAGGATTAACTCTGAAGTGTTCCTTTTATTTGTTTCAGCTAGCATGCTGCCAAATCAAGCTGCTCCCAGACTGTCTTCCGTGGTTCTCCAGAGCTGAGATACCATCTCCTGGACAATCTTGGTCCTTAGGTGTGTCTTTCTAAAAATAATATTGAAGATTCTTCATGTAGATATTCCCCTTGCCTCCTTTACCAGAGAGGATTTTGCCCTTCGTGCTTCTGACATTTTTCAGTTCTGATCATTGACCTGGTTATGAGCATCTCTCTTCTGGCCTGTTTCTTTGGCAGGTGAAGTTGCATTGTAATAAATAGATAAAAGTGACACTTTGGGAATGTGCTTCCCAATGTGGTGGACCTCAGCTAGCCCTATATCTTATTGGTGTAAAACCACAATGTATTCACCCTATGCCAGAGCCTCCTTTTCTGGCAAGAAAGGCTTTCTGGATATTATTGAGTTTAAATATATTCTTCCAGGTCATGTACAGATTTAGAATTAGTTGTACAAACCTGTTAATGACAACAGGGAATCCAGTCATTACTAGCTCTTTAAAAACTACACCCAATAAAAAACAAATGTTTTTGATGACTGTGTTAGAAGTGGAGCTGTAGAGCTATATTAGTGAGTGATGTTCTGAGCGGTATGTTTCAAGCTGCATTCAGACCATGAGAGATGGATTGCTTTACTTTGATTGATGTGGGTGTGCTTTGTAGAAGGAAAGGACGTAAGAAACACTCCTTATCTTTTTAAAGCAGAGTCTAAAGGCTGAAGTGTTCTGGATAGACAAATGGTACTGGGAAGTTTGGATCTGGATCAGCTTTGCTGCTTGGGCCCACTGGCTATGCTGCCAGCAGGTGGGCTCTGAGAGTTTGTAGATGATGAAGATAAATAACGTGCATCCACTGTGTCATTGATAACTAATGCTGTTCTGTTTTTAAGCCTCAGTTCCCTTCATTTACCACGGCAGTTCTCTCATCTCTGCCTTCCTCTTCCACCCTGGGCTCTTGGGAAGAGTGAAGAACTGCAAATCATTAGCCAGATACCAGAGGCCCAGCTGAGTTGTTAACCTAGGACTGCATAGACTGAGGGATTGGAAAAAAAAAAAACAGTCCTAGGCTGTTGAGTCTCCTGATACAGTACTGACTGGGTAGAATCTGAAACAGCTTGACCAGCTAGACAGTTCTCCCAGCTAGGTACACAAAACACTCAAGTGATGCTTGCTTTTTATAAAGCTGTATCCTGAAAATGCCTGAGAGATGATGGGGCAAGGCAGCCTTGTAGCAATTGTAAAAGGATTGTGTTTTCAGTTAACAAAGTGGCTTTCCAGTGCTGCTGTTCACTTTTAGGGAAGCGGAGTAGACAGGAGACGAGCAGCACTAGGAAAGTTGGGAGACCCTTGACTGTATGGGACAGTGTAGTATTAAGAGGCAGGGGGAGGAGTAATCTCTAATGATTAACACTTAATACAGGTGCATTAAGGCAATGGAAGTAAGGATAATTTAGGGGAGAGTAGTAGTGAAGTGGCAATGGTGCATGGTGGCTAGGCAATAAAGGAAAATATAAGGGGGTGTGGCAGGGATGCAAACATAGGTCTGTTAAAGCTTTTTAGTTTGCTGGGTTAAGGGAACAATACCTTATTAGAGAATGCATCTGAGACTTGTGGATGTGGGAATGCTTTCTGGGCAAGGAAACTGAGAAGCCTTTCTGGCAAGATCCACCATCTGAATGATGGAGGAAGTAGGATATTTGGTGTGCTGTGGAGCGCAGCTCCCTATTTGTATTGATTTAGAGTTGGCTGGTGGCAATAGTGATGTGTTGCACTCATCCTGATACAAAACCTACCAGGCCTCAAAATGTCTGAGCTTTTAGTTTATCAGTTAGTGGAGCTGCTTCAGTCTGTACTCATTTACCAGTTCATTCAATTGAAACATTTTATGAGGACATGAGGTACCTGTCTACTGATCTGCTTGAATCCAGCTGATGTCTGATGTGGAGAGGAGGCCTAATTGCTTTTACTTGCCATTGCCAGCTCTAAATGTGACATTAAAAAATTGCATGTAATGTCTGTAGTCCTGAAACACATGTGAAAGGCCAGAAAGCTATTTTCCACTCATCCCTTTTTGTCTGTCTGCTTGCTTGCTTGCTTTCTTGATTACGTTCTTTTCTGTGATGACACAAAAAACCCTGTTTACGTTGTCACAGTGTTTTGCTTTGGGATTGTGTAAGATGTATTATAGGAAGGGTTAAGTGAGACCCTGAGTAATGAAGGTCTCTTTGCCTAACTGGATTCTTGTCCCTCATTTGGGATTTTTGTGCTTTTTTGTGAGACCACTGAAGGAACAATGCAGTCCTATTTCAACACATGCAGAGATACATAAATCCCTATCTGGTGACAGAAGAATACTTACTAGAATAATACTACAGCATTTTGGTTTCGTAGTTGAAATATAAGTCTAAGAGCTGCAGCTCATATTTCACACAATAATGCCTCCCTTTGTTTTTATTTTGTTTTAATTTTGTTTAACACCCAATAGCAAATTGAACTCTGAATTGTTTGTTTAATTTGTGTGAAACAAGTGAGGCAAGAATAAGTCCTGGATTCACTGAAGGTTAGTTAAAGTGCTGGGAAAACACAGACAATAGAGGTTCCACTGCACGTAAGAACAAAACTTAATCTTTGGAACCTTTTTAGGAAGGGGTATATTGTGGCTTATTTCTAAGATTCCCCAGTCCTGTTTAAAAAACTTGGAGAAAATTTTTTCACTTACAATTATTAGGGGAAGTGCACCTCATCTGACCACTAGAAGTAGATATTGGATAAACAATGACATTGCTTTTTAGCTTCCTGCCATCAAAGTTCTCTGTAAATCTAAATTGTTGTCTGTCTTCTGGATACACAGGCTTGTTCTGTGCCAGAGTTTCTGATTTTCTTTCAACCCTAAATATCAACTTGGGTTCATTGGTATTTTTGCGTTGATTTATTTTTTTCATTCCCTGTGATACCCTTTGGTTCTTTCAAGACCATTCTCCTTGTTTGTGTGATCTGGCAGGAAGGTTGTTACGTTTATCCCAGTGTCTACTGCTGATAGTTAAATCTACAGCATGAAAAGATAAAAGGAAACAAATTCTTTTTCCAGCTTACTTCCCTAAACAAGATACTCTAAGGAGAAATCCACTTATTTGCTTCTGTGAATTGGTTGCTTGGTTGCACTGGAAATCACACTGAAATCTTTCACGTATTTTTCCTTGAATGATCATGCTGCAGCTTCCCCATTAATCTAGCATTGCGCCTTGCAGACATACCTATTCTCATAGACTGCAGTACTGAAGATGAGGCAGACTGTTCAAGAGTGCTAAGTTTTGGATTTTGTTTCTAAAGTGAATAACTATCTGGCACTGAAAGGGTTTCCCCATTTTATCAGAGCAGGCAGTTAATCACTCATGGACTACAAGGGCTGCTTTGGCTGTTTGTTTGCTCCTGTGCTACTTCCGGTTGTTTGGGTTGTTTCAGCATATTGCATCATACTGTCCAGAGCTCATGCAGAAATGTTGGCAATTCATCTTAGCATTTTCCCTGTGTCAGCTGAGGTTGCACACCAAACTAACATCATTTTTCAAAATGCCACTTCAGGTGGCAAAGAACTGAATCTTGTAGTCCTTAGCCAGAAAAAAACCCAAACCTCATGTCTGCTGATTTTAACAGTACAGCATCAGACTCAACTGTCTATAGAATTCAAGTGTTCTGAAGTTTACCACTGATTTTAGTTACTATTTTCTGCCAATTTTAAGAACAAACTGCATTGCACTGTAGGTTGTTTTTTACATGCTTGTAATAGCTGAATGCTAATGTAATATGTGAAATTTTATATGCTTAGGTACAGATTCTGATTCCACAATTGACTTGGAAATCTTGCAAGCAGTAACACTTTTGACTTAGATTAGTGGTAATAAATCCAACCTTGGGTACTTTTTCCTGTCTGTCTGGGGATTCTATGGGATTTTCTTTGACCTGTAGTCCTAAGGTAACCAGAATTTTGACTGAATTGTTTGACAGGGTGAGGAGCGAGAAGATAATGATTGCCCTCAAATTTCATGAAAGAAAGTAGCTAAGCAAACATCCTTTTATGTTCCAGAGAACTTAAGGGTTCGCAGCGTCAACTCAGCCCTATTGTTTACCACAGAATTCTCAAAGGGAAGTTATTAATAATGACCTAAAATTTTTAGATAATGTGCTGTATTAGAAGTCAGAGGATGTAATCCTCAGTAAAGCATGCTTTTCTCATTGGTTTCTCTACTGTCTAATAAGGGGTGAGCTTATACTTTTTAGAACTGTGGAGATCTGAAAAAGGCTTGTGTGCTCAAAACTATGCTGCTCTTTCAGTGGTATCAGTTGATCTAATAAGGTATTATGATTCTGTATAAACCTTGCCTTGCTTCATTATAATGCAGTTAAAAATATCAAGCAGGCATGAGACACACATCTATAGAAGAAACAGGTGTCATGAGTTTCTGCTGAGACTTGTCATGTTTTTAGAAGAGCTATAGCTGTTAGAGTTGCTATTAAAATTGTAACTGATACGACTAAAACAGTCGTACTTACTGAAAAGTACTGTAACTTCATAGCTTGCTTAATGAAGGAAAAGCTATGAGAATGCAGGAAATGCCCCCATATCTATGGGTAAAGGAAATGTTGTCTTAGAGTTGTCTCCCTCCTACTTCTGTAGTGTCACAAGCATTAATTAATCTTTCCTCACAAGTTGGCAGAATGACTACCCCCATTTTATAGATTCATAAAAATGGAAGGGTCAGAAAATTTAGGAGCTAATTCTGGCAGCCCGAACTACAATATCATTTTTGTTTGGAGAGAGAGTGCATCTGAGTGAATGCCCTGGCTGTTTCCCCACTTACTGTTGTGGGTTTAGTTTGAAGGGCAGTTTTGGGATGCGCAACTAGATACCTTCCTGTACAGCCTCTCCTGAAAGGAGTCTTTTGACTCTCTCGGTGAAATCATAGATTACTATATGACTGAATATCTCATTGAAATGGGTTGAAACAGCCGGATCCCTAGATGTATTTAGTCAGAGTCCATCAGTTAGGTGCTATTGGTCTGCTGCCATCTTACCCTGTAGGTTCTTGTGTTTCTGCTGTCAGTCATGTCTAGAGGGCTGATTCAGCTCCTTGGGCCTTGGACTACTATAGCCTAGACTGAAGCCTGAGGTTCCCTGAAGCAGCATTCTTGAACTCTGAATGTATTTTGGTCAAATCCCCTACCACAGGGTAGTTTAAAGACTCTAATATTCATGTTTGATACATGACCCTGTGGTTTGATGGAGGGTGAAAACCGCCTATGAAAAGATGTGAAGCAGAAACATGAACTGGATTTACTGCTTTCTAGATGTGTGCATTAAACAACAATGCAAGATATGTTATGGGGCATATTTTCTCATTATCTACTATTAGCTTTCCTTTGTTTTAAAAAATATTTAGGGCAGGGTCTTGAGCCTGTTTTCATGCCTTAGGGAGTTGCTGGCTATGTGATAGAGTCCCCTTGGCCACTGTATATAGATCAGAGGCCATAACTTATTGTGCCCACTTTTGTAATACGTTTCTTTTGTTTGGTCTCTGTTTAGTTGTGGGGCAAGTTGATTATTTACAATATTCACAAGGTGGTATAATTGTTCCCCTTTAACTCATCAGTTGTAACAAATGAACAGCCTTTCCTGATATTGTTTTCCAAACAAAGATGAATGGGCTAACTGATTTAAAAAAAAAAAAACAGGTGCAAAATGAAAGGGAAGATCCTCTGCATTTGCACTGAAAGCAGAATGTTAGATGAAACCAGGCCTGTCAGGAAAACAATTCAGAGGTTGTAAGTCTTTACATAGAAGGATCTGCTATTTTAAGGGAGTCAAACAAAGCCACAATGCTTTTCCACAGACACGAAATGAGTGTGCAGTGTTCTGAAGGTGTATGAAACACTTAAAAGCCTGGGTTTCATTTACTGCATACTTTAGCCAAGGTGTATTAATGTCTCATTAAAGAAATGAACAGTAAGGAAGAGAAGACAGGAAACTGAAAATGTTGTGTGAACTTAAAATGTTATGTATGGGGTCTACAGAGTGGAATATCTCTTAGTAGATGGTCCCAATCAGTTGCAAGTAGTGAGGAATGGGAAAACACCTTATAACTGAAATTATCCACATACATGGTATCCAGTCTGTCGTATTTAATAAAATTTTGAGGAAACAATTGCTGGCTCAGTAACACTGAACTTAAGAAATCTATACCTAAGGTGGAAAAAAAAGGAGTATATTTTCTACAAAACCTTTGTGATGCATCTCTAAGTGAAGTGCTGTATCTATGGGAAGCTTGAAAGTGCCCGTTTCTCTTTTCTACTACTGCCTGTACAGAAATTGAAGCAGAGCAATTTTTTCCATTTGGTAAGGACACCCAAAAGTCCTAATGTTTCAGAGTAGTCTAATCAATAAATTAGCATGAAGCAGCATCTGTCATCTGCCCAAGACTGCATGTCTAATAACTGTAATGGCTTGGAATGTAAGAACATGTGACATCAAGGTATATTTAGGGAAGTGTATTTGGTCCAACAGATGTCTTACTGAAAAACTCAAGAGCAGAACTGATTCAAAATATCTGAAGTTCCGTTCCTCAAAGAAAGTATGTGCTCTCAAAGTTTACAATAGTATCTTAGTAAATTAGTTATATTATGGAAATAGTTTAAGCGGTATCTAAGTATATGAAGGTTAGTGTGGGTAACAGTAGATAGTGAGTTTTTCTGAAGTGTGGAGTAGGTAGAGCTTTTCCACCGCACTAAAATAAACCTTCAAAGGACTCAGTGGTCTAAAAGTACCTGTACTCAATAGATGTTCCCTTCCATTTTAGGGACAAGGGGTGGTTAGCCATCCTTTCTTAAGTTTTACTGTCATGCATGCTGTAATTCCTTCTATAGTACCTCTGGGGAAAGCACTCATTTGAGGATCATAAGCGGTGGACTCCAGTTTTGTATTGGTGGCATTATGAAATTGTGACAGCTAGAATAATTTGATATCTGTTGCTGACTTTTTCCAAAGATTATTTAATGTGTATGACTTTAGCTATTGAAATAATTCCTTGATTAATACCATGCAGATACTTAAATTGTTTGGTGAATGAGAGCCTAAGGGAGATGTTTAGAAACTGATCAGCAGGTGTGCATCAGCCTGAAGTAGTTCAGTTTGGAAGTTCAGTTTAGATCATTATTTGTTGTCAGAAAAATGGAGCATTAGCTAGAAGCAAGACATGCCTCTGCATGTGGAGTGCTGTTCTGGTTCACTTGTGTCTGCTTCCCTTCATTATTGCCAGCTTCCCTCCATTATTGCCATTCTCGTTCTTCAGTGCTTCTGTCTCAGATCCTGCCACTTTTCCGAAGCAGAGACTTTGCTCTAGTAACCAGAACAGTATTTAATAAAAATTGATGTTCTATGATAATTAAATAGTGAAAATTTATAGAAAAGACCAAGAGTGGGTCACTTACATTCTTAGACACAGGAGCGTCTTACTGTGTTCACCTGTGTTTTGTTGTGTCCTCAGCCTAGGGTTACATGTATGGGGTAAATTAAAGGGTAAGGATTACTTACATCTGGTGATACTAATTAATGTTACAGACAAAACTATTACTTTCTGCCTTCTGAATAGAGGACTTTTCTGATTTCCTGCTCATCCCCTCCACAGGGTGGACAGATTAGCTGTGCTAGCCTTATATGAATCCAAGCGATGTGGCTCCCAGCTACTACAGTTGAAGTTGGTCTTGGCTTTCTGCCAGTTCTATATCTCTAGGGATTTAATTTCACAGTGAAGAGGAGAAGAGAAGAAAGGCTAATGATAATCTGTCATGCTTTAGGATGGCTGCTGCTTCCAGGTATGCTCAGAAAAGTTTCAGCTGTTTGAATTGCAGTAGCTGCTTCCTTTGGTGCCGTATAATGATGTGAGCTCTTTGCCTGAAGATATTGTCCTAGCTACCTCTCTGACATGAGGTCATATTCAAGGTTCTGATTCTTCTCTTCAAAGCACCTAGCAGCAACGTGTCCAAGGAGGCACTCCTTTGCTGTGGTATCCAACTGACATAAAATTCTGCAATAGATCATGACTATAACATCAAATCTCTTAAGAGGACAGTTGATGTGTTTTAGCGCTGACATGGTTTTGGACAGCTGCAGATTCACTGCCTTCAGGATTCTAGTATAAAACTTGCTTCTCTTTAAAGTTATTTTTTCAGTGTATAATAGAAAGAAATTCTAAATGTGTGCTCCTGTCTTACCTCTAACAAAAAAGGAATAGCAACATGTCAACAGTACTACTAATGTGTGGAGATGTCCTAATGATGAACCTGGTGTCATACCTGAATAGACAAACTAAAATGCACAGAAATCATGCAGGATATAAAGCAAGCCAAGACCTAGCTCACGTCTTCCAAAAGAAGGTGCAGAAAAATAATTCTGTGTTTTCTGTAAAAGTTGTAAAACTGAGTATTCCAGGAGTTTGTTATAAAAAAATGTAAGCTCAAGAATTTGCTAAACTTTGAGACTAAACCTATAATCTTTTACTAGATGATTTACTGCAGTTTGCTGATTCCATGCTTTGTACAGCCAAAGTGCTGAGTGTTGCAGCTTGTGGTTCTGTTCTTCCAGTCCTTTTTTGGTGGCTTTCGGGCACACAACTTGGTACTCTCTCTGGGTGCAAATAGATATGCTGGGAAACACTGTGCAGCTTTGTGCTCTCCTTGCATAGCAGTGGGATTGAGAGAGTACTCACAGAGATCAAGCACTGATGTTCAAACATAAGCTCAGTCAAAGTGGAGATGTTAAATATTCTCACAGTGCAAAAAATGCAAAGTAGATTTTTCCCTGAAAATTAGAAGTGTCCTTCCCACATATTGGTCAGTGATGAAGTCAAATTGACAAGTAAGTGGTTCTGTAGAAAAAAATTTTTTTTTTTGGGGGGGGAGTCTTTACAGAGGAGTTAAAATGTGTAATGTAGGGTCATATAATGTTAAAAGTAGCTATGGAATACATTCTGCCTCAGAGCACGTGAGGGTGAAGTAAGCATTTGGAGAAGGTTGAAGTCATTCTGTCGTGAATATATGACTTTTCTCTGCCCTAAACATATTATCTGAAAGCTTAGAAATCTTTACATTGGTCTGACTTTTTTTTTCTTTCTGGGCTTTTTCTAGTGCATTATGGATAGCTTTTCCTGAGTATCATCTGCATTCCTTTCTCTTTAATTACTAGTTTTTTTCTTTCTGCATATCTAACACAAAATGACTATAGCAACTTTTCTGTTCCACAGCCTCCTTAATTTTAATTTAATTGTGAAAGATGCAAAGTGCTACAAAAGGACAAATATGTGAAATATAGGTGGGCAACAAAAAGGGACAGTCAGCTTAAAAAAATAAAAATGAAGGGATGTTATCAGCAAACAAATAGCAAGCCCCAACACATCTCTGCTGACTCTTATAAACCTTCTGTTTAACTGTTGCTCAATATTTATCAGTTTCATCAGCCTTGAAATGGGAACTACAATTGCTTTGAAAAATGGATTCAGGTTATTTAGTTTCACTCTATAAGCAGCAATGTGTCTTCTGCTGAAATGCTATTTTGTAACTTCAAGGAGGATTGTTCGTAAATTATGACCTATACCCTCTCCCTCCCATGAAAACAGTGGGAAGGGGGTGGTTTTCTAGCAGACCAATACTTTCCAAAAAGTGATAGTGTCAAGCATTTCCTTCATTAGAGGAACTTAGAGTCAAAGTTTTAACTGCTTTGTTCTTGCAGCACTAAGGTTAGTATAGTCTAGACCTCATTTCTTAGAAGTTAAAATTTGGATCAAAACTATCAGCTCGGGCATAAATCATCTATTTTCCCTCTCTCATAGTAAGCCACTTATCTTACATTCTTCCTGTGTGTAAGAAAGGATTTGTTGAGGGGTTTGTGGCATGGACATGGCATATGAATGCCGTGTGTTCTGACCAGTATGGATGAGCACTAAAAAAAAGGCTGGTATGAGAACTGATACAGGCTATGACATATCTAGCGAAACATTCATCGGGAACATTCTACAACAGCCGTTTAGGCACGCCAACTAAGAATTTGTCAGTTATTCAGCTTACCCTGAGCTGTCTCATCTGTCCATTCAGAACCTGTATGTTAAGACTGAATGAGCTTGTACTGAATGTGTGCTGTTTAAGGAATGCTAGACAGCCCAAAATTTTAGTCCCTTGAAGTTACTAATTTTCAGTTAAACATAACTAACAAACTTGACTAGGCTTGACGGACAGGCTTTGTGCAAGAAACTCCCCACGTCTGGGAGATAACTTGGAGCCATGCTACAAATACAGTTCCAAACCCACCTAGATACCCTCCTGTGCTCACTCTGCACTGGAAATCTCAACCTCTTCCCTCACCTGCTTTGCATATCCTCCTCCATGCTGGTTTCTTTAGAGCTAATGCAGAGCCTATCCATGTTTTGTATGAAGTATTCTCTGTATAGGTAATTTTTTTCATTTGCCCTCTTGTTGTTTTTTTTGTAGGTCTTCCATTGCATTGTTTCACATTTTTGTCAGTCGTGTGACTGTGTTGTAATTATGCATGTGTGCATGATAACACTATGTCAGTGCAGCCCCGCATTTGCAATTAAGTCCGTTAAGATCAGGACTTTACTGTTTAATCTTTCAGTTCTTCTACGAAACAAGATTTTTGCATTATACAGAGGCACACCATCATATGAACAAAACTGTAAAAAAAAATATTTCCTGCTAATAAAGAGAAAACTATTCTTAAATAGGAACTTGTGCCTTGATCCAGTTTTTGATGGTTATCAGCAACACTGTTGCAAATTACAATGTGCAGACTTGTGTCTGAATTTAGCTGACATGGGATAAATTTTTAAGTCTGCATTCTTGTTGGGATCCTAACTTGAGAAAAGTAAATGATTTGGAAAGTTAAAAAATAAAAAAGGGTAACTGCAATGGAGTTAAAGAATGCGACATTGAATATATTCTGTATGTATGTGATTTTGTCTGTAAATATGACCAATCCCATTTATCATGCAAATTAAACATGTCTAAATCTGCAGGTTTTGAGTTTCTTTTTTTGACAGGAAACTGCACAGACTTGTTTTAATTTGTTCTGTCTTAATATTCTTTTCTTTCTCTATGTAGTTCAGTACTGACAACATAAAACCTACTGTTCTGATAAAGCACCTATAACCTAAATATTTAGAGTTGTTTGTCTTTGCTCTGGGAGTCTACCTACCCTTTCAATCCATTTTTATATTAAGAAATATTGAAGTTTTGCATGACATTTATCATCCTCCAGCTGAAGGAAGAAAATTCATTACTGGCAATGAATGGACACAGCCATACTGCTATCACTGAAATAACATCTGCTTATGTGGGGCGAACTTTGGTCCAATATTTTTTTTTTCTACATCAGTAAGATTAAATTGAGAACCATCTTTTTTTTTCTACATAATAATGCTAAATATTCTTAGCAATTGAAAATCAGTAACATTTTATAAATGAGCATATAATATAAACTCAAATATGTATTCCTTTGGACCTTTAAAGCTTGCTTTCAGCATAAAGACAGATTGTTGGTGTAGTAAATTAAAGCTGCCTTACTGCCGCTATTTTGTCCAATGTTCTATCACAGACCCATATTAATATTTTATCCCCTTTAATATTATTACATGATGCAGGCTTTATTTAAATGGATTTGACGGGCTTCTTGGTTGGCTTGACAACCAGAGGGAAAAATTAATGTTCTGCATTTAATCTCAGCTCAAGGTGCTAAATTATTTTGGAGGTCGAAGCTGTCATGCATATCATGCTAAATTATTGAATGTAATAACTATTAGCCTGATGTCTATTTATAGATTAGTTTTTTTCAAATTGTTGTTTACTTCATGCATCTTCAGCTAATTTTGAAGGGAACGTATCTTAAGTTTTACTCATCCAGTACAGTACTACTGTATCTCTTACAGATACAGCACTGGAGGTTATTTAACCAGCAATAGAAAAGGAGATGATGGAGTCAGCAATCTTTAAAGCTGTGGAAATAAAATAGCTTTCATGCTGATGAATTGCATGGTGTACACAGCCTGTGTAACATATGCAGTCTTAACTACTTCAGTTCAAATATATTTAACTTTAAAAGTTCATAAAGGAAAGAATTATTTCCTTGTTTTTACTATTATTGAAAAGACGTAGATGCCAAGGATGAACTGAACTGCTAAGCATGTAACTTAGGAACTCAGATTTAAAGCTTAAGGACAGTGACTTATTACCTTAAGAGTACCATATGCTTTAGGAAAAATGCAATGCAGGATAGACTGAGCTATAAAATGTTATTAGCAGTTGTTTAAAGAATGCTACAATACATTAAAGCTTGAGATGATATAATTATTGTCACTGATGTTGGTATATCTTTTCATAGCTTTGCATTTCCCCTGCTGTCTCAATCTGCCATGTTAAATCATGTCAAGAAGTGTGATAATGTATATACTCTAGAACACTGTGAAGCTTACAGGCCTGTTTGCATAGCGAGGGCTCTGAGGAAAACCAGTCTCTAGAAGTGGGCGTGTATGACATATCACTGTTTTCTGACTTGCCTCTTCTCTCTCCTGGCACAAGAATCAGTTTCTCACCTCTGTGTTTTATTCTTATCTTATGAGTATGAAAATAAGAGGTACTTTATCTGTATCATTTAATAGCGATCCCTATATGATGCTCTATGAAGTCAGACTTCTGCAACTGTTTCCCTTGGAGCAGTATCAGTTGTGACCAGTGGATTACAAAGAAGCACTAACATCTGGAAGACTGTCTTCCTTGCAGTGAGTGGTGATGGACCAAAAATATTTCTGTGCTATCAAACAGTGCATGCTTATCACAAATAAAGGTGGAGACCATTGTACTGGTTGTATATGAGTTGACACATTTTTTGTGTAGATGTATAATAACAGAGAGAAGTCATCCTGTGGTATGTCCTGTATTGATCCATTGATTCAATATTAGAACAGTTAATGTAATAACTCCTTTTAGGCATTGGTATAACCAGAGTGACTGCAGTGTTGCCTTGTCATTCTGACAAAACAAAACTAAATGCATCCTTGTACAAAAGCCTACATAAAAATGGTTGTTTAGATTTGTGTTACTTTGAACCAAGGCAGGATGAACAAATACCTTTTTTTACATAACTGTAACAGCTGTTCACTGTTTTGACTGCAGTAGAATGATATCAGTTTTCTTAGTGAGAGTTAAATTTTCCTTTTGGTTTTTTTATGTACCCTCTAAACCCCAGCCCACATCCATCTCACACTAAGTCTTCAACTGCTGCAAGTTCGTTGTTGTAACACAGGACTTGAAACTTCCTTGTAGCAGACTTTATTGAATAGCTTGAATTATAAATAGAAATGTATAGATGAAGTAATTGCCTTGGCATCAGTACACAAATGTCTGTAGCAAAGTTGGGGATAAAGCCTTTGGCGGCTCAACTCTGTGTGCCTTGACCACAGTCGTCCTTGACTCTAGGGAAAAGAGTTGTGTCCCTTCACTTCAAGAGCCAGACTGTCTTTTCTAAAAGACTTTCAGTTACTTGATACAATTTCTTTTCTTTGAGACTGGAAAGGGAGATGGGAAGAAGCCAGTTCTTTTCTCTTGAACCCTCTCCTCTTTTTTTTTTTTTAAACTGCATAGTTATAAGGGGAGAAAATAATAATGGTGATATTAATCCTCTATGGATTTGTTCCCACTTTTCTCTAAAAGATATTGGAAAAGGAGAGGAAAGATAGAGGGCAGGATTTTCTGATAGAGGATTAAATCCATAGTCCATTTAGTGTCACCACTATTATGTGTCTGATGGTAACAATTACTAGGTACTTCAGAGAGTTTTTTGTTAAAGGAAAAAAAACCAAACAAAAAATGAAAAACCAAACCAAAAACCCCATGATGATTGTTTTGGAATAGTCCTATAGCTACTCCTTTTTGTAGTTTTGCAATTTTTTTCTCCTTTCTGCACTCTAAAGGCATGTCCTTAGATTTCAGTCACAGAGATAAAGGAGTGACTGTTTTCTCTGGTTGTCCATGAGTTTTGTCTCTTCCACTTAACTTGAGCTTTAACCTCAATGTCTTATTAAATTAAGTGGACCTGGTTTGTTTTTTTTCACCAAAGGTATTTGGTAGTCTTGAACTTGAATGTTACCGTTTTAAGTTTTCTTTTTCGTTATAAAGGTTTATTTGCATTATATCCAGGACTCCATAGTGGATGGGTGAACAGATAAAATTCTCACCAGACTCCTGCATTTAGCATCCATATGTATGTGGGCTTGGTACTGTGGTTTTGGTATGTTCCAGCATTGTCTCCTTTTTGACTCCTGCCACTCACCTTCCACGTACTCTGCCTGCTACATCAGTAGGGAAATGGAGTGTCTAATTGCTCAGGCTTCTAGGACCAGTGCTGATCTTTTTCTTACAATGTCTTAGTTACTGAAGCAGGCTGTTTTCCAGAGCTTTTGCTTACTGTTTTGTGTACTTCTTCATGGACTAGAGAAAATTGAAGGTAGGTATTTCTGTTTTTTTGCAAAAAGATATTCTAAGCAAGTACAGCTGGTAGAGGACACATGCAGATCAGACAAGTGATAGGAGCCTGTGTATGCTTTGTTTGCTTCTTCACCACTTATTTTTATTTGGTCAGAATTACTTAAAATACTTATTCCCTAGAAGATTTTTTTTTTCCTTACATGTGGTTTCACCTCCAAGTCAGGTAGCCTTTCCTGCAAAAATTGCTGGGTATTTAACTGTAAGTAGAAGAACACTGAGGCTTAGGTACCTGCTGGGGTGTATTACTACAACTAGTTTTACTAAATTACTTCTTATTTGTATCTTATTATATTACTTTTTGTCATATTGCTACTCTTTAAATTCTTGATCCAAAATGGAGATAGAAAGGCAGTCCACTAGCTCTGTGAGTGAAGTAAGATTTGTAGTTTTAAAAGTGTAGGAAATTCAGTTTTGAACCAAAATTATAAATATTCCATAGACTCCCTTATTCATCGTAGCTTGCATTAGCTGTGTGTTGTGAAATGCTGATAAAAAAAATATAAGGCTGTATAGCAGACTAGAATAACTTTCTGGATACAGTATACAAGTCATAGCTTTCTGGTCTGTGTTTCTGTCACTTTCTCTTCCAGTGAATTGATATGACATGCCACTGTTAAACAGGGTACGTCTTCATAAGCAAATAGGAGTTTGTACTTCAATCTTGTGAGCTCAATTAAATGAACTTAATATGATTACTCTCCTCTTTAGTTTGGTCAGCTAAGGTGGCTTTAGATTTTCTAGCCTACTCCTAAACAGTGTTTTTTGATCATATCACACCCATTCAGCTGAGTAAACAACTAAAAAAACACATTCAGTTTTTTGCTCATTGAGACCCAGCCTTAGAGAAATTAGTTGGGAAAGGTCCTGAGGATGCCAAGTTCAACCTTATTTACTTTAAAGTCAATGGTGGCTTTGCTATTAACTTCCACAGGATCACAAACATAGTATAAGAACATGATTTCTCAAGCTATTTCACTAATTAAAAATTGATTTTTGGCTTTGTGTGGATTAAAGCTGCTAGATATAAAGTTGTAGGTGTTTTTGTGTTTCCACCCTGTAAGCCCAGTTGCCATACAGCTCATACAAGAACTGAGCTGGAAATAGCGGTAAATCTAATTCTGCTTTAAAAACAACAAAAAATACTGCCAACAACTGTGTACAACAACTATGTACGCAAATGTCTGGTACCTGCAGAATTTCACCGACTTTAGTATAAAGCACTTAAAACTGTCAGAATCAATGTTAGTTACATTTTTTTTTCCAAGGCAAAATCCAAGTTCTGACTGTGTATCAGTTTCTTTTTTTGCTAAAATTCTGTAGCTTATTAAGTTCTTTTTGGACTGCCAGTTTTCATTGTCCATGATGATTTAAATTAGTTACTCCTGAAGGGAAGCAACAAATGCCTTCTGGATTTAATTGAGTGTTTGTTCCTCCTCACATGGAAAAACCTTCCAGTTGACAACAGTCTACTTTCCAGAAACACTGATTCAGGACGTCTGTCCCTGCATCTGTCTGACAGCATTTGGAGTCTGAGTAGATTCATTCTGATTCTGAGCAGCTCCGGTAAAAATTTCTAAATGAAGAACTTTTTTTCATGACCTATTTTCAGTATGAACAATTTGTTGAAGTTTGTAGCTGAACTCAGAGGAACATCTATCTGGACCACAAACTTATATTACCATTTTACTATTGAACAGTTCTAGTTATTTCTTTAGTAGATTCTCAGGAATGAATTATCTTAATAATCTTTTGTTGTTGTTGTGGCCAGGCAGGTGCATGCTGGCAAGTATACAAGAAGCCTACAAATCTTCAGTAGAAGTGAAGCATGTTGAGTGTGACTTGTATGCAGCAACTGTGGACCCCAAGACTGCTTAAATAACATTAAATGAAGTTTTTCTACTCAGTTAAATGGGAAATTCTCAGCTAAGCACTCGTGCTTAGAGCTTCATTCAATGCATCTACCATTTAACATCCCACTCTGTTTTTCCTCATTGTGACTTATACTGCAGTGAGGAGAATTTAAGTTAAACGACAGGATGAGCTTTCTGGTTGTAAGCTGTGAAACAAAGGGATAGGCTGTCTGGGGAAGCTCTGGACCCTTAGGGGTTGTAAGAGGTTAGTCATGCATCTCAGAATGGTTCAGGTATTCTTGATCCTGGTTTAGGTCAAGGATGTGTGGACTAGATACCCCCTTTAAAGCCCTGCCAATGCTATTTTCTGATGGTTCTGGCTTAGCCATGTTATAACTTACAGTGAGCACGTCGGTATGGGTGAGTGCAATATAACAAGGAAGAGAACTTGAACTTAACAGAATGTACTTAAACCAGTATAATGTCTGTCTTTGTGTTGTTCAGAGGTCGGAAATCCATGTGTTTAACTTTCTACTGTTGTAGATACATAAGGAGAGGTTGTACTTGCTCAGACTCCAGCATTCAACTGGAAAACCAAAATGATTTGGGGAAAAAGGTACTGTTGTCTCCTTATAACACACAGAAATCTGATGCATAGTGGTATTTGGAGTTAATCAGTGAGCCTGAAGTCCAGGATATGAACCAGTATCATTAAGTCATTGACCACAAGCAGCATTTGCTTAGCTGCATGTCCCCACTGTAGCAGTAAAATGTGTGGGTGTCCAGAAATGACTGGAAGAGTAATTTTGCTGTTGTAGAGATATAGCACGTGCTGTCCCTTTAAGTATCTAGCTTTTAACACTGCTTTTAATGATTCTGTACTTAGTCACTGAGTTTCTTAACTTAAATAACTAAACAGAAGTAGAACATGCAGGTTAACTTCTATCACCTGTTCGTAGGTGAAAGCTGATGAGAATCCTTCTCATTTTGCAATTTTTCCTAGGGAAAGGGACAATATTTTTCATATTTCCTAGAGCAGACAGCCTCTTTTCTATGCTGCCGTTCAATAGGATGAACTAAGCTCTCTGAGATCAGCAAAAAAGGTGTTTGAATGACAGTAGACTATTAAAAAGGATTAAAAAAAGTAGCTAGCTACACATTTTAATAGAATAGATACTTTAATGGTGAAACATTCCTGTATAAGCAATTCTATTGCTCAAAGCCCACAACCTTTTAATGCTTCTTTCATTATTTTCTATAATTTCACATCATATTTACAGTTACCTAGAATTCAGAAATCCCGATGAATAACATCTAGTCTGCTTTCATTTCTTAGCAGTGATCCTCCTATGCAGTCTTACCTTCTGTTGACCTACATTTGAAGTGCAGCTCTGTGCTGAAAAGCTGCAACCGTCTGTTGAAAAATTGTGTAAAATGGACTTACTGCTCAACATCCCCTATTAGAGTGAAAAGTTAGCAAAAAACCCCTAAATTTCCTGCTTTTCCCTGTGAGCAGCTTGGAGGCAATGGCCTTAAAAAGCAGTACAGGAAATTTTCATCACGTATCAGTCAAGGCTTGGTTGTTGAGCTTCAGTAAGAAAATTGAATTTTATAATTGCAGAAGGTGTGATGGTGGCAGTTGCATGGGCCCCAGCGAAGTGGGGTGGGGGAGTTTATGCCAGCAGTAAGCTTTTCCTCAGCTGGTTAAGATCTGCTCAGAGGCAAATCAGACATATTCATTCCTTCATGCTGCATAAGTAGTGCTGGTGAGTAGCATTGGAATGGGGCCTGAAAGATGCACCAGATTTTTTAGCTTTTTTGGCTGGCTGACTTTTCTTTGAAGGAAGCTTATTTGAAAGTGGTATTTATGTATGTATTGGCTGGCAAGGAACATTCTGGATTGAAACACTAGTAGCTGTGGACCTAGAGACATTAATTTCTCCTCTGATTTTCCTTCTGAATGTTAGCTTCCCTGTAGGTAAAGTATCCTCTTTGGTATCAGTTCTGACTCTGAGTTTTCTTTAACCATTATCAGGGTTGGAAGTAGAAATAGAGTGGTAGGTGGGAAAGAGGATGGAATAACAAACTTCGGAGTATCTTAATCAAGAATCATGGCAGACGATTGGAGAGGGATCAAGGATAAAAGTAATCTTGTAAGCCAGTGAAGTTACGGAAATTGATTTATTTAATAGTAGAATGACATGCAATCCAGTTATCAAACTGTGATAAAGAAAGGGGAATGATGCTGTGCTTTGTGGAAATAATTTTCTGAGAGGATTTTAAAGAGAAAGAAGTTGGATAAACTTTGGAAATGTTTTGAAAGATCTGAGACGTATTCAAGCATGCAGTTTTTGAGGCTGGTGGAACCTCTAATTGAAACCATGTTATAATGGAGCACCATGGTAAGAAAAGACTGCCAGAACATCCTCGTGGGATGTGGAAAAAGCAATGAGAATTTGCCTGCTGCAGAGTGAGATCAGGCGGTAAACTTCGAAGAAAAATTGGACAAGATTATCCTTGAATCTAAGAAGGAGCTTATAATTTAATCAAAAGCTTGTAAGAAATAATGCAGAAGATCACAAATCATGAAAGAAAACCCTGTCTTAATCCATGTCCAGTTTTTGGACAGATAATCGTGAGAAGTGAGAGAGGTGTGCTGAAGCCTGAAAGAATGGAAAATACCTAAGGAGAAGCAAGAGGTATTTTGTGCAGCAGAGGAAAATTGTGAGAAGTTTTCCATAGGTCTTTCTATCTAGTGACTAAATTATCACCTTAAACACAGATGAAACTTATATGCTTGTGTATTTGCCCAGTCATGCAGAAACGAATATGCTGTAACTAAAGTTACAATAAAGGATATATGACCCAGTCACATTGAATGTAAACTGGTTTTTGTGTCTTAGCTTGTGCAGCAGGCAAACATGCTTACTAAATATGTCTGTGAGCTAGATGGGATTGCATCAGGAAATGAAATTATGTATTTTAGGGCTGAAAATATGCCCCCAAAAATAATTCAGGAAGACATGCTATCGTAGAATAACAGGAACTGCTGTAGATAAAGTGTAGAGAAAAAAGCCAAACTAAGTGAAAATATGGAAGTACTCTAGGATGGGCCAGACTCTCAGAAAGGAGGTAAATGATGCTATTAAGCAAAGGGTAAAACTGATATTTAGCACGATTCAGTATCTGACAAAGAATATTATTACATGTTAACATGCTTAAAGAAAGGTAAAGGCCTCGGTCTAAAACTGAAGTGTTTGTGCATCCTATAACATAATTACTCTATGGTCCTTCATATGGTTGTTATTTCTGGAGTCCGGAAATAACATGTCAGAGTGCCACACCTAAGGATGTAATTTGATCCGTAAATTCTGCACTGAATGCTAAATGTGGTAAGTGCCCATAATAGATCCATTTGATCCTTATGACTTGCCCTACCAAAATACAGGGCGTCTAGTGTGTGGTGCTCTCAACTGAAACGCTGCTTCTTAGAAAACATGGTATCAGGTACTTGATTGTATGGTCACTCTTGTTACAATAGAAGAAACCCCAACTATATCATATGTTACAGTGAGGGTTGACATGACCTACTTAGCTGAACCTGAGGTCACTAGATAGATAGGACATGTTAGTGACTTTTTGCAGCTGGAGATGTTAGAGGAGTATCTGGCATTTGAGCAACTCAAGAGAGCATTATCTATGGGGGAACCAACTAACAGCACTGTGAAGGGCTGAGCAAAACAACACAAAAACTGACAAAGTATATCTTTTCATATGGATGGTGCTATCACTGACTGACTGACAACTTTGATTTACATGTTGTTTTATCAAGACTTTTTCTTTCAAAGAAGGGAGTGATTAGAGCTAGATTAGAGTTAGAGCCTGACAGATGGAGATCATTCCCTGCTTCTCATGTGTTGCCTTTTTAAAAGTGATTTTGGTTTATGTACCCAATAAAAATATATAAAAATCATAGCTACAAGATCATACTGAGTGTTTTCCTTGATTGTTTTCACCTAAAATATTGTAGGATGTTATTTGTAAGGCTGGTATCTAATATTACAGTGCTAATTATGTTCTTTTCTCATCTCTATTTCCTCTTACATACCAATGAAGTGCTTTTAAAATGTATGGTATCAAATGTCACAATTTTTCTTCCATACTTTGTTTTTCTGTTTAAAAAAAACAAGTTTTTTTTTTCCTGTATCCACTAGTTCTAAATCAGCTAGCTGCTTCTGCTCCTATAAACAAGATAGTTATAAGCAAATTATCAAGAGACATGTAAAATCTCTTTCCTCCTTGTGGCTAGTCCTCTCTTCATTACTGTTAAATATCATGGCAGTTCCATGGACAGGACCAGAAGGCTGTTTTGGCCTCAAGATTAATTTGGCCTGTGAGTTGCTCCACTTAAGGACAAATATCAAGTTAATTTCTAGGAGAGAAGTTTGAAGCTGTGTAGTTTGGGATACTTCAAACATTTCAGTGTCTCCACTTCAGAATCAAATTTGTCCTAGCGCATGAGGAGAAGCCAAGGGATCTTGAATTTTACACCACTGTTTCCTTGATCCTCTGGCATGGTAATGTAATAATGTAGTTCTGAACATGACTCACCAAATGGTTTTTGCCCAGTGGTGGTATACATAAATGCAGAATCCTACACTTGCAGATTCATGTAATTCAGCAGAAGTTAAAGTACTATTTTATGGCTTTTCTGTGCCAAACTTTCAGATTCTGATGAGGAGCATCTCATGATCAACTTTTTATTTTAAATAATCTACATTGAGGCACATTAAAAATCTACATAGATATTTAGCATCTAAAGCTTTTCATATCTTTACCATTATCAGTTCTGGATTTTTTTGAAAACAGAATCCTAGCTTGTCAAAAGGAAACCTGGCACTTTCAATCTCATTGTGGTGGCACAGCAGGAAAAACAGATGTGAGAAGTCCTATGAAGTAACATCCACTGTTCAGTGGAGGAAAAGTATTAGAAGATGAATTTAAAGAGTAGAAATCTCAAGGACTCTGTTTAAATGTATTTGAGCCTCTGGATGCATGATCTTGTTGTGCAGCCATGGATGTAACAGAATGCCTCTCTCCAAGGAAAAAGGAATGCAAGATGATGGTTCACTCGCTTTGGGACAATGAATATGACAGATAATGGAGAATGTCCTTATCTGCTGATTCATATCAACTGATAACTTATTTTCATTAACAATGGTCCAGTCAGATACTTTCATCACACTTCCAATTCAGTGACCTGTAAAATCAGAAATGTCCAAGTCATTGTCATAAAAATATATATAAGTGCACATTACAGTTGATAGTATTCAGTTCAAGCTGAAAATAAAAGGTGAATTTAATCTTGTAAGAAGTGTTTGAAAGGATGTTTTAAGAAAAGTGATATGCAAATATGATTGAGTTGGTAATCAGCTATAAATGCTTGTCTTGTGGGAAACTGAACTAGAGTAGCAACCAGAATGCCAAAGGCTGTCCCCCTCTGACCTCCCCCAAAAGGTTATAAAACATCAGTATTCTGAGATCCCAAGTGCTGGTATTTTTGGCTTGCATGGAGATTAGTTGATTTAATTATATTTAATTTATTGATTGAAATCAATTTAGTTGATTTAATTATATTTAATTATAGTACTCAGTTTCTTCTTCAGAGTACTTTTGATTTATTAACCTTTGTTGAAAATATTTGTCATATGCAAGATGAAATTCTGTCCACAGAGATGAGTGGCAGTATTGCCATGGACTTGAAACAAATTGATCTCTTATCTACTAGACCCTCATGTAAGCAGTAATTATATTGTATTAAAACAAGAAGTCAATGAGCCAAATTTTCAGTGAAAGGGTGAAATACTTAAGTCAGATCTTTGCTCATTAATATGTTAACACCATGGCTGGCTTTAAAATAATGTTAAGTTTGCTCAGTTAAGGATTCAGAAGCCAGGAAGTGGCAAATCTTGGTCTTGTGGATGTGTATGTCACAGTTCCTAATTGGATTAATGCGTACTCTTTCTTAGATCATGCCATATGATGTTTAACTGGCTTATTTATTCATTAGATCAAGCCTTTGTTCTTTGCATAATTTGAAATCCATGGTTACATACAAAAATACTCTATATAACGTTTAGAATTCAAATAAAGTAAGATGACAAATTTTTCTTACAGGGAAAAATCTAGAGATACCTTTTATAAACTCCCTGCAAATGAATCTTTTTATTTCCCAAATACTTTATAATGATGCTACATGTGCTATGCTTTTTAGTTTTTTACGTCTTGTTTAGGAAATGACCCTGTGATTAAAGAAAATGGTTGAGATTAAATTAGGAAGATTGACACTCAATGTATGTAAAGTGGATTTGTTTTGATAGTTTTTTCTTTATTCCTGCAGTCCTGCACTAGTGTGTTTTGTGATCTCTAATATCTTAAAGCGGGGAGAGGGTAAAGGTGGGAATAATCACATTGCTAACAAAGTGTAATTTTATGGTACCAGACTTCCATCAAGTGATATGTAATAACTCCTGAAGTGTGTGTCCCCTTGTCATGGTTTGGGCCCAGCCAGCAACTAAACACCGCCCTGCTGCTCGCTCACTCCTCCCCTGCGGTGGGATGGGGAGGAGAATTGGAAGAAAAAGGTAAAACCTCATGGGTTGAGATAAGAAGAGTTTAATAGGACAACACAAGGAAAGAAGAAATAATAATAACAACAATAATACTAATAAAAAGAATATATAAAGTGAGTGGTACACAATGCAATTAATTGCTCACCAGCCGGAACCCCATGCTCAGCCTGTTACTGAGCCATGATCCCTCCTCTCCTGGCCAGCTCCCTCAGTTTATATACTGAAACATGATGCCATATGGTATCGAATATCCCCTTGGCTAGTTCGGGTCAGCTATCCTGGCTGTGCCCTCTCCCATCTTCTTGTGAAAATTAACCCTATCCCAGCCAAACCCAGCACACCCCTTTCCCCACAAACACCTTCAAAGCAGACTTAAGTAGTAGTGATAGACACTAATGGTCGTTTTACAGTAAATTGTGTCAGACTGTGGAAAGGAGGAATGGCAAGAAGTGAAAAAGACATTGATTCTATTACATTTTATTCGTATTCTACATTAATTTTGCCCCCACAGTGCTAATAGCAAGGGGTAAATATACTCTGTATATAATGGATGTCTGCTTTTCCCAGTTCTGTTACTGTATTGGTGCTGGTTCTTTGGTCCTTGTAAATCTAGTTTATTTGGGTTTTTCTTGAGAGGGTCTAAAACAGAGCCAGAACTCAGATTTTTCTTACTCAGTAGTTTAGAAAATTTAAAAATACATCTGATTTGAATCCATGGACACCCTATTTGGAAGAAGAATCACACTGCTGCTTCAGGTATGTTTATGCTTGTGATTAAAAGCTTTTTACGTATGCATCCATCTCCTTTAGTTGTTCTGCTGCCTCTGTTTGAGAATAACAGTGCAATCAAAGTGACAAAAGGCTAGGTTATACTCCTAAGGGAAGTAATTATAGCAGTACAGAGCAGACGGTAAAATTATCATTTGTTTGCTATTTTATAATGCAGTACCAAATATTTATCATGGTATTAGTAAAAAAGCCATAAAATTTATGTAGATTTTAGAATATAACAATAAATGAACTCATACTGCAATGAAAAGCTAAGTTTTCATGAGACCCAAAAGAAATCTGTTCTAACAATGGTTTCGTCACAGTACAAAATATTCAGGATGTAGTATTCTGCTATCTTGTTTTATATAAAAAAAAATGGGTCGTTTTACCCATGGGTGTTCTTACAACTTTGGATAGACTGTTTTCAGGCTAAGCTCTACCTGTCAGGGCTTACTGTATCAGAAGGGAGATGTCACATATATGTCAAAGGTAGCCAGTGTTTTTTGTGTTTTGGAAAAAGGTATCTGAAGGATGGTCTCAAAATCTGTGTATTTGCCTGAGGTATCAATGTAAAGGAATATTTTGCTAATCTGCAGTTATTTGGGATAGTCTGGACTGAGGCAGTAACAAGTTTGATCTTTCATGCAAGTGAGAAAAGCGTACTGTATGTGCTTCACAAGAGACAGCTATGGTTTTGTACCTCTAGTTCCTTATTTTCTGCATTACCCTTCATGTGGTATACACCCCCACAGCAATTCATCCAGTCCTTGAATGTGCCTACTGCTGGTATTTGTTCAGCTCATAAACGACTTCAAACAATGCAGCGGTGAGTTCTTACTGCCTTGCAACTTGATGCATACAGTCGTTATACTTCTTTGAACACCATAGCCACAGGAAACACACAGACCTTGGTCAAATCACATGTGCTGTTCATACATGTGAAATGAAACGTGTGTTCATTGCAGGGCAGGCAGTGGGACAGGTTGTTCAGTAGGTGATCTGACGCATTGACATCCCTTGGGTGACACGCAGGCTTTGTGCCCAAGTGGCGTTAGAGAAGCAGCCCAAGGCTTGCCTGTCCGTGTGATGGGGCAGCACCCGTCCTCCTGTGGAACGGGGTAGGTGTGATCGGCTCTCTGATGGCTGCCCTCTGTCCCCTAATGCGTTTAGTAGCACTTTGGTGGGGGCAAGGGTTTGTATCCCCAGATTCAGTAAGACGAAGGTTCACACTGCCAAGTTTCCTCTAGCAGTGAATGCTGGTTCTGGTGAACACGAGTCGAACACAACCTTTTTTTCTGTGGAAAAGTCAGGGAGATGTATTTTTGGTCATGTGTGGGTGCTGAAGAGCTCGAGTTAATATGACTTGGTGAAGCCTGCATTGGATTTGTTCTCCTGTTCTACATTCCTCTGAAATCTTACCTGCTGGCTGGTAAAATTTTGAGGTGTAGCATAACAGGCCTTCAGTGTGACTTCAGTACAGACACCATTCAGAAACTCCGATCTGGGATTCTTCTACCATGTTCTACAGATACTTGTTGTGGCTCTGTTGATAACATATATGGCCCTTAAGGGGAGGCAAGGGGGGGGGGGGAATAGGGCACAAATAGGAGTAAGCATGTAGGTTCATATGCAACATGATGATCTATATATTGAAGTATAATATTAAGTGATAAATTAATATTTGCTGAAATCTTTAGTAAACAGTCATGCCAACTATTCACGAGTCATGCTCGTACACTGAAGCTAAAAAGAAAAAAAAAAGGATTTAATTTCATTTTGCTTGCACAGGAGAATAATGCTCAACTCTGTAGAACATTAATGACTTGATTGATGCATTGATTAAATTTGGTGTATTATGCCAATACAGATCACAAAAAAAATCAACAAAGATATATGTTTTGTATTGAGTATACATCAAAATTCTACATATTTTATCAAATGTAATTACTTTCTGTGCTTTTTTACCTGCTTCTGATATTACCTTATAGAAAAATTCTGTTGAAAGACTCTGCTTTCAATGAAATTTGGAATTAAAAATATTTAGTATCACACATCACTAACACACTCCAAAGTACATTTACCTTACACTTAATCAGTGTGTATGTATCCAGTAAGAAAAATCTTGATTTTTCAGATCACTGGGTTTAAGCACTTCTCTATAAATTTTGAATTAAAATCTTCTTGAGCCACGAAGCATTTTTCAAGTATGTTATACTGGAAGATATATTTTTAGTAACTTTATCAATACAATTAATACATTTCAGGTAGGATAAAGTGCTGTAAGCAGTAGTAGATACCAGGTTGTACTCCCAGATGGGGGCAGCATTGGTTTAAAAAGAAAAACAAGAATGAGGCAGTCCTGGACTGGTAATTAAACTGTTCACTCTGAGGAAGTAGATAGGCTCCCAAATCAGACTAATAAATCTGTGGGTTAATAACACATTAGTCAGATCAGCATGCCCCATAATCGCTGCTGTTGATCCATTTGCCTGTCTTTACACAGTAAATTGATTTTAACCAAGGATTCATCAAAGAGGAAACTTTTATAAGAAAATTCAGAAAAAGTAAGAAAACCAACTATGCTTGCTTCTTCTTGAGCCCTAGTGGATAATTTCTCCTTAAAACTATGCTGCTATTGTTAATCCTGTCAGGAAATTAATTTTTGGCATTGCAACTTAAAATATTCTTCAAATGTCACCCTGTGTTTCCTTAGTATTTCTTATTGCCAGTAATTTATTCTATAAAGAGTTACAAGAAACAAGGCTGGTGCTGTAGAGGTTGAAGGTGACTGAGTTTACTGCTAAGAGCCTGCAAAAGCATCGGCTTCTGGGATTTGTCTCTGGTGGTGCATTTTTGGGTTTTCCCTAGCAAGAGAGGAATTCCTTTGGTCAGACAAGTATTCATGCACACTCACTCACAGACCTTGTCTCAGAGGACCACTGCAGCAGACAGAAAAATCATCTTTATTAATCCTGGAAAATGGGGAATACATTGAGCAAATGGCAGTTTGCTCAATAAAGGGGAAAAAAAATAAATGGGCAATTAAATTATATTTAGAGTCTGTTACAGGTACAGCTTAGACCAATTTCAAATTCTGGCACTTACTTGCTTTGGAAGTAAATCATCATTGTTTTTCTTCAGTTCATAAAGTTCAGTTGCATTGTCAGTGTTTCCATAGTGTAAAGATAAAAGCTGCACAAAAAGTTAATGAATTTCTCAGAGCAATCTGAGGGCATTTTTTTGTGTCTTGTTTTTCTGTGGCTAGAGCAAAGGGTAGAGTGAGAGGAGACATCCCATTGCTGCTCCTGCAGAACTGCTAGATTAATTAGTCTTGAAACCTGCTGCCAATTGCTTGTTCATTTGTTAACTAGAAGAATGCATTCCTCATTCAGTCTGAAAATGGAGGAGTGGCAATCAGAAGATTTGCATCTTTGTTTTTATTACCAAGAGTGGTGATCAAAGCCTTGTAAGAATAAATTGGTGACACTTCCTACAGAAATTTTCTTCTTTCAAGCAGGTTAACTGTCAGCTATAAAAGCCCCTTCTGGGACAAAAGCAAGCTGGAGAGAGATAACTGTAAAACTTTGCACTTGTGTGCATACATTTTTTGTGGAAGTGTACATAACCCAGTGTATATTGGCATAGATATATTTACTAATGAAAAATAAGTCTCATTTGGATGTACAAAAGCCTGCAGAAGCGTGTTACAACATGGATGGAGTTGTGATTATGACCAGTAGGAAAATTACACGTTTCTCCTCAGAGATGCCTACATTCATAATTTGTGTTACCGCATTTGTGTGCGAAGAAACCCACCAAAGTGCTTATGGCAACGGCATTCAGGTTTGTTACGAGCAGAGACAAGGTCAACAGAGTAAACACCCTTCTCCTTCCCCCCAAATTTTAGCATTAATAAATTATAAATATGTGTCCTTATGTCAAACACTATCAGAGAAAACTCATGTGCCGCATGTTATTTGCCCCACATAGTTACTGGCTGACTCCCAATATTGTACAGGTTCTGAAATGCCACTGTGTGCTCTAGGCCAGCTCATGTAATGAAAACACATGCGTGTCTGGTATAGTGAAGGGAACTAAGGTCTAGGTAAGACTGAATAAGGCTGAAATCTTTCTGGATGACTGAACAAATTAACTGTTGGATACACAGGATTGCCTGCAGCAGGTATAAAATTACATTATGTTAAACCTTTGTGTGAGAATTGCAAGAAGAGTAGTTTTGAGTTGCAATTAGGAAGAGAATAAATCAAAATACTTCCTAGGGGGAGAAAAGCTAGTGGCAAGTTGTGTAGGGAGCATGTTCATTTTGCTTATTTCGTATCTGTGTCTACATTGCAGTGAGAGGTGTAATTACAGCATGCAAAGGCAAACCTGAGTGGTCTTTATCCAACTCAGCTGAACACCCATGCCTTAAAGCCATGGTAATATTGATGTCAAAAAGGGAGGGACTGTTCAAAGAGATTAGTGACTTCCTTTTTACTGAAAATAAGTCTTAAACTGTGAGACTGGGGTATTAAAAATGAAACTAATATTCTTTGAAATAATACAACTGACATTAACTTGAGACCCATTTCCCTAGATGGGTATCTCATATGCACATATCCCTAATATGGCTTAAGAATTGCACTGTTCGTGTGGTCGCTGTTAGAAATGTTCTCAAATTCTCAGAAATTACTTATATAGTAAAAGATGGGTCTGAAGTGATGCATTTCTTCTTTTACCTGATTATGGAAGATAGGCTGAGGTTGTAGGACCAGTTTATAAACCTAGTACTTTGTTGGATTTTTTTTTTTTTTAAGGACACCCCCCCCCCACTTTATTTTGCATTGGCTTCAGGAATAAATATGCTTATGAAACAAAAAAATGTGCTGCAGATATTTCAAGAGATTGTGTGGCTGTGCAGATCTGTAAAAAATGGAGGACCTAGCAGATCACTAAATATTACAGTACACAAGAACAGTATTTTCTTGCTCTCTTACCTTTTCATGGTAAATGCTTTTAATTGGAAAAAGTAAGCTATTAAACAGACATGGTTGTTTTGATTACTCAAAATATTTTCAATGTTTTATGCATGCAGGTTGATTGCAAATGCATCATGACTAATTTATTTCTCAATTAATGTTAGTCCATTAACTAAAATATTTGTCTACTTGGACATATTTTTTTAGATAGTAAACTAACTTGGATTCTGTGCAGCTGCATTTCAACTTCTGCATTGAAATACTGTTTGCAGAATAAAGATGCTTTTTTGGATATGTCCTGGTGAAACTCCATTGACATTGGCCATATCTGTCTGTTAAAGGCAACCAGGTTTTACTGCATGTGATTTGACTTTACAGTGATCAGTGATGAAATACTACTGTTATGTTCTTCATGGTTTCAGGATGTGAATAACAATCACTGATGTGTATAGCAGATAGGTGGAAAACCAGATCTTATTTTCAAAAAGGAAATTTGTGCAGAATGTAATTTTTAAGTCATTTGCTATATTTCATACTTAGGGAAGCTTCTCTTTACCTTTATTATTAAGAAAATCTGTAATACCAAAGCATAACAAATTGTTCAGTTAAGCCCAAGACAGTTTATGAGGAAATCTATATGCAAGGAAGATATGTCTACTTTTATGTCTTTAATTTATGATATATTTGATGGTAGCAATATTTATAACTCCTGGTCAGGGAATAGCACAAGAAGATTAGCTTCTCTTATAAAGCCGTTTGTACTCAAGTGTAATGGGGCAGCAGTATGGGGGACAGAGGGCAGTATGTTGCATTTAAGCCTTTTATTTTACCTTTAAGAAAGAAGTAGAGCTTACATCTTTATTGTATTATTTTTTTAAGCTACCAACTGATTTTCTCTTTTCATGATGTGTTCAAGACACAGAGTACTGGTCCTTTCAAATGAAGTCATGTTTTTGGTAACATAAAGCGAAACTAAACATATCAGAGATACAGCATGGTGGTACCATGGCATTGTGAAAGCTATCAAGAAGTGAATTAAAAATAGAAAATACCAGGGAATTTCTGGTGGAACCTTTTTCATCGCAAAGAGCTTAATAGTGTTGGTATTAATCAGGGATGTTGGTGACACTGATCTGTATTCTTGCTCCCAGTCAGGCAGCAAAAGGCATTAAGCTATGGGAAATCTGGATCCAGGTGAGTGACTAAATACTGATTGCTGCTCTTGGCTAGGTCTCTCCTTTATGTGAAACTTTTTGAAAAATATCTGTTTTGTCCTCAGATAGAACAAAATAAACTTCTCAGCCTTGAAACCTTTTCATTGAAATGGTATGTTTATTTTCTGACCTGCCCAGTCATTTGAGCCTTGTGATTACTTTCCAACTCTCTCCAGGACAGCGTCTCCTCTCCTAAGGGCACTGAAGCTAGACCATATTTTATTGTTTCTTGTTATCTTTCTTCTTCAGCAGTGTAGGCCTCTGTCATAAATTCTTTCTACAGCTCTTTGCAGTCTTTCCCCACTCATTTATTGGTATGGAGAGCTGCTCAGTAAACTAGACTTAACAGTCAGTTTATGTCTGGGGGGGGAGGGAAGGGGGGGGGAATTAAGAAATGCCTACCCCCTTTACCATTACTCCCAATTACAGTCTGTATAAAGTGCTTAGTCTGACAAACTCTTTTCATATCCCCTAGGTGGCAGGCAGTAAAAGCCAAAAATGAGATCCTTTGTTATCCGAATTTTAGGCAACTAAACAAATTTAAATGAGAAAAAGTATTTAATAGTAGTTGGTTTTATCACACTAATGCAAGTGTCCTGGGTCACTGTGTGAATTGTAAAGTCTTAACAGTAAAAGGTATGTGAAAATCCTAACCTCAACAAAGCTCAGTTCAACAAGGTTTTCTTCTCAAGGCAAAATTTAGCCAAGCGTCAAAATTCAGCCAAGTGTTTTCAGGAGGATTTGCTCAGGTCCAAAGCTCTTCCACTCTGCCTAGCATACATGGTAAGGTTAATGCTACCTACCTGTGCTCTGTATTTTTCACTGGTTAGTATCTATTAAGTCTGCTGACTGGAAAGAAGAGTAATACCAGTAAACAACTTTTCACTGTGGGACAATCTCAAAATTAGGTTCTGGGAGACTTTTTGTTGGCTTCAGAAGCCATGAATTTGAATCAAACTTATGAACCCTTCCTAAAGATATGTTTCACTAAAGCTCTAAAGTGTTTTGAACTGTTTCTCAGTTTGTAAGAGAAGATATGTCTTTGAGATGTACTTTTTTGTATTTGACCATTTGCTAGCATGATGATTCATTTTTTGTAACCAAAATTTTCCTATTCTGATCTTAACTTTCTACCTTCCTCAAATTATAGCAAATAATTTAGCAAATAATTCTAGCTTTGCAAGACAGGAGAAGAATAGAGTGAAAATTATATTTGGAGTATCTCTTTTTTCCTTTTTTTTTGTTTTTTTCTCTTTTTTTTTCTTGGAAACCTCTAACAACATTACCATTTTGTGGCCTGACTTGACTTAAGAGTGAGGTAGAGAGCAAATTTCTTAAGCAGCTTCTTTTCAAAGAATCCAAACCATGTCCATAGAAACGGCTCCACTAGACTACCCAGTCTCTTCCCAAAAGCGAACGTTTCCATGCCACAAAAAAGAGAACTTGAAAAACAATCTGGAACATTACTAGCTAACATTTTTTATAGGGATAAATACCAGATGTAAAGTAGGGAATTTCTCTTACCTTTGATGGTCCTTGCTATATACATGCAGATGTTTAACTCTGTGGCAGTCCATGTAATGCATCATTAAACAGTTCTGGGGTCTCACTGGATTTTTATGGTTTCATAAAGTATCTAATTAAGTCTCTGTTTTTTGGTGTTAGTTTTTTTTTTAAATGTAAATCTGTGCCCCTCTATACATACAGAAAAAAAAAAGGAAGACAAAAAGGTTGTAGAGGTCAGAAATGACATGATTTGCTAGCAAAAAAAGCAACTATTTAAAACTACAGGGTGATAGTTTCATAAATGAATGTCACAGTAGGAACATCATTATCTAAAGACCTTCAAAATTTTATTTTCTTATTTCATTTTTATTGGTGAAGATAAAAATGAGATTAATGTCTTCTACATAAAAAATTGTACTGTACTGCTCTGAGTTAATGTCTTTATATAAGGAGATTTAACTAAAATTTGTGTCTTCAATTTCTGAAGGAGGCTCAGTGGTAAAGTATGGGCTTTTATAGGGTTATCATGGAGCATGTACTACTGTGTAGAATCTCATGAAGAAAGAAGTTTAGTCAGGGTAAATTTATGCAAGGATGGTGACTCTGTGAAATTTGACCCATCGATGGAGCTGCTCAAAGTCTGAACAAATGTACAGCTGCATTTCATGTAGTATTGAGTACACCCAGACATATACCAACCAGGAAAAGCAGAGGATCAAACAAATGCTCTTTCCATCCTTTCTCTTCCACTCTGTTGATCATTAAGATGGTCATTACAGCTATGAAGGCAGATTTTGATAAGCCTGATATGGGCAGTACTCTATGCCTCAGATGTTGCATTCTCATCTCACTGGTTATCTTCCTGATGATGAAAACAAATATTTCTTCTCCATAAATTACAAATTTGATATGTTTTAAGGAGCACTTAAAAGCTTTATGCTATGTTCTGTTTGTTTCCCTCACTTGTCACTTTTCATGTGTCTTCTTTTTTAGCCCCTTAAGTGCAGGAATGAGCCCAGTGACTCTTGCCGGTTAAGGGTGTTGTCAGTGCAGATCAGAGTCGTCCTGGTAATGGTGTGTGTGAGCAGAGAATACATGGTTAGTGTTAGTATAAGGATGAGAGTGTCAAAGATTTTGTATGTGTTAGTTTTCAGAATCTATTTGCTTGCGTCTCATGTTCTTCGGTTGTCTTTTCTGACCCTCTGCCTGAGTCTTATTTGATGTCTCTTGTAATTGTTAATGAAAAGTCGCAAACAATTTTGCTTACTGGATGAATGATTTAGAAGAAAAAAAGCCCGTATTTCCATGCTTACACTGTTTAAAATTACTATGACCTAACTTTGCCACACAAGAGTAAGGGATAAGCAGAAAGAGCAACTTAAAAAAAACCCAAGCCAAACCCCCACTGTTTTTAGGAATTTATGAAGTCTTGTGTGTCAAGTTTTACACACATGAACTCATTGGCATTTGTATGTATGCCTAGTGTATGTATAGGTGCACTGGAAAGGTGAAGGCAGCCTGGGTTCCTAACTAGGTGTCCCTTTCCATTCTGAATCATATTTAGAACAAACATCAGTTTTTGTCTATAACTATGGCAATGATACAGCTGTTTGGAGACCCAGTGAAAGTTTGAACCTGTGGGCTCCAGTGACCATGCGTAACACAGCATGCCTGCTCTGCTGTAGCAGTAGGCCCTAAACAAAATAAAAAAAAATAAGGCGTTCCATGGTAGTTTTTCCCATAAATGGAAATAATTGATTGTGACTTGCCTGATAGTTCTCAGGGGCTCCAAAGCCCTATTACAACCTGTTGGTTAAAAAGAAATATGCTTTATAGAATTCCACTAAAAAAGGTCTGCTGTTGTAAAAATGTAATCCTGTGTTGTTTTATATATTGTGCAGTACTGAAAATCTTGTATGTAATTGATCATATGCAACTGATGTAATATTGTGCTGCTACTCCATTCAGCTAGGGGCAGCTAGTGTTCCTTAGATAAGCTTTGTGTGAGTCAAGTAGATGATTTTAACAGAATCTGCTGGATGAGTCATTGTTAAGAGATTAGGAGCCCACCAAAATTGAATGAAGAAGTCTCTAGGAAAACAATTGCCAGTTGTTAGATAAAAGAATTATAGTAATGTTATCCATAAACTTGGTGTCTGCCTAATTATTCATAATGTTACACTCAGAGGAAAATGGAAGGGGACGTCAAGCAGGCTATTACAGTAAATGTTGGGATTTAATGGCGGAATTGTTCTGTTTCCATCATTGCTGTAGACTTTCTGTGTATTGAAGTCTTGCTGCCACTCCACAGAACCACAGAGTCCAGCTGTATAAATGAGGCTGTTAGTTTTTCACCTGAAAGTGAATGTACAAGGCTTTCATGAATGTTCATTAAAAATTAAAATCAGATCTTAAAGTGTGAGAGTCATATCTGTTCATTGCTTTATGCCACCACAAAATAAATGGATTAATAATGTAAGCAATAAAAGACTGGATAGGAAGTCTTGTTCTGGAGAAATGTTAGAAATAATAAGAAAATTCAATCTTTCTTCAACAATCATGTCTGAAAGCAGCCTGTTGTGCCTGAGTTTTACAAGGTGCTCAGAACCTTATGTAATGTTGTGTGTTGGATGTGCTACAATACCCACAGCCTTAGGGCTGAGCTGAAGAATGAGTGTTGACTGTGATTACAGTTTTCTTGCTTTTGACAATTTGTAGCAGATTTAACCTCTGCTGAAGTGTACTTCTGTACTTGCTTTTTAGGTTAATATACGCAAAAAAGATGTAGTGTATGTTTACACTTTCATTTTATGAATGTTAGTTATATCTTCCATACTATCGCAATCATAGCCCAATCCATTTTTGTTAGAAAACATAGATAAATGATACTCTAGGAGCAGGGAAATAACATTTAGAACTGAATAAGCTGCCATCCCACTGAAGTGTCAAATGTAACTTATTTGTGCAAAAACTTGGTCCTAGAATTTGATCATGGTTCTAAAATGATCAAACTTTTTAACCTATTACATTTCCTATATATTTCTCTTTGCTAAGAGGCAGTTACTAAAGATGGTGTTAAAATACTAATGTGAATGTGACATAAGCTTTTTTTTTTTAAACTTCTCACTATTCTGCTCATGTGTTTTACAGTCAATATTACTGCAGCTGCCTCTTCTCATTGAGTGCAGGTGTCTTAAAGGAAAACAAAGTTCTGAGGGAATTCACCCTTGGGAGACAGTCTACTAAATCAGAGTCTGGAGAAATTAGAAATGGAGAGTGAAAATGCAAAAAAACCAGTGTAGGTGAAGAATGGATAACTGCAGTCTACATGAGGAAGCAAGGACTTGCAGATTTGGTTAATGACCATGTCACAAAAAGACAAAATGCAACTTAATGGCCCAGTTTCCAGAAATAGGAGCTCTTTATGGAGTGCACACAGTTGCATACACTAAAACAGTTATACAGGCAGACATTTGCCTGCACATAGCCATTGAGATACTTAGCTTAATACCTAAAAGGCATTTATCATCATGGTAGAGGTCTACAGTGTGATTTCAGGGAAACGAAATGGAAAAATTGCTTGATCAGAACACATTAAATTTCAAAATTTTTTAAAAAAATTTACCTTAAAGTAGCAAATTACAATAGTACTTTTGCCTTTCTTATCTTAATTCTAGAGATAAGAGGTATCTGCGTATGTACTATTGTATCCCAGATGTTTTAAGTTCTTTTCTTGCTTGTATACAAGAAAAATTGTATTGCAATGAATGTGTCTATTGCAATAAAGACTGTCTTTAGCGATGGGTTTGAGAACAAATGTGGTAAACATTTGTCTTTCCATCTGAATGAACTTCTCTTGCAGTTTTTAAAATTGTAGTTTTGTGTAGTCTCTTTTTTTTTTTTTTAACCTTCTGGGAGCTATTGATGTGAATGGAAGATAAAGCTGTTAAAACTAGTGTAGTATATGACTTCAGAAATCAGGGGGGTAACTAGCTTTAACACTGTAGAATGATTACAGTTAATTCTACATGCTAGTTTCTTTCCTTTCAAACTTTGTGCTTGCTGTTGGATGTGGATGAGAACAACTCAAGTCTGAGTTACGGTCTACTTACTGAAGCTAGAACGTGGTAAACAAACATTGTGCTCCTGCGACTATTTGGGTTAAACTATGGACTTGCATTTGAAGTTTCTGCCAGCCCAAATGACTAACTGAGCATGTTTTGAGCAAGTTACTGCCCCTCTACTGCAGCCTTACCTTTGCACTGAAATAAGGCTGGCTATCGTAACGCCCTGGTGATGGTTTTCACAAGCTGGTTTGGGGACGGGGGATGTCAGGTAATACGAAGTCAGTATCGTGGAAGAGACGGTTCTCGGCAGGGAGCAACGGGTAGGAGCCAACATCAGTAGCTTACCCAAAGCAGGTCAACGTGCTCTCTGGTGGGGCCCTGGGAGCTTTAGACTTTCTACCAACCCTAGTCCTAACCATTGCTGAGCCACGCACAAGTAATCTCAATAGCCATCACCCAGATGGAAGATTTTCCCACAGTGGAGTTGAGAAATTTTTCATTTTGGCAATGTTTGGGGCTTCTCTGATGTTCAACCTGAGGTGAGGGCTATCAAAGGAAAGTGAAGGCTGCAGCAAGATCTTGGCTGTGTTTGGGCAGTGGCTGTGAGGTTTATTGGGTAAGGCTCAGCCAGTGCTTTATGGTGGAGAGAAAGCTTTGAGTCTTGGTAGTAGTGGAGCTGAACAGAGGCTATCAAATAATTACTATAATGTCATTCTTTTCAAACTAGTCAGTTTTTGAGAGAAAATAGTAAAAAGAAACCAGGAGAGTCAAGCACACAAACAGTTTCTCTTCTAGAGAAATAGGGTTGGTTTTATCTCCCGTTCCATCATAACCATGTTGAATTTTGCTGGTTTTGTCTTAAGTCAGGTTTATAAAACATTAATTCTAGATACTGTATGGAAAACAGGGGTAGGAATGGCTTTTGGTAGAGAAGTATGTATGTTCAGAAATCTGTTTCTGATATGCCCTTTCTTTCCCATTCTTGGTTTTGTCTGTATTTGTGTTTTTGTAAGGTTCTGAATATAATGTTCTTGGTTCAGATGGGATTTTTTTTTTCTCTTTTATGCTGTGGCCACGTGGTCTCGTCTGGAGCCTGAGCTATGGGCGTGACTGACAGCATCCCTTAAGCAAGGGACAGTGAGAGAGAAAGAACTGCTGACCTTCATGTTATTGTCTGATAATTAAAACTGTGATCTAATTAACCCTCATTGCCATCACATGGTGGTTCTGAGAAACCATTTCTTCATGGAGTTCCCTTGCTTAATCAAAATTGCAAGGAAGTGGATAATTCTGGACTAGAACTTACCTGAATGCTTTTAAAACTCCTTTGCTGTAGTACTGCTATATGACATCATCTTCATTACCTCTAGTGTTACTGTTTTTATGTATTTGCCATCCTAAATTTACACTGGAATTACATATTCAGTTTGGAAATACTAAGCCATTTAAGTCCTCTGAAAATTGCTTTGCTTAGGAAGAGATGTTTTTAATGCCTAAAATGAGATGGAGGCAGGGAGAATTTAGGAAACACTGTTCAAGAAATTGACTTGGAACAACTGATCTTACTAATGTGATTACAATGAATCTTTTCTTGCCTTACCTCTTCTGTTACAGCTGACAGAACTCAAAATAATGTGATGCTTCCCTTACTGAGTCCACTCTTGTCTTCCTCCCTTATTTTCAGTATTTTCTCAAGAATTTAAAAAGACAGAGAAAGGTTTCATCTTTAAGGACACCCTTTATTCAGACTGCAGTGCTCTGTTTTCTAATTTCAGATGCCTTGCCAGAATTCTTCTTAGCTAAATTCTGAAGTGCCAGCTTTAGATTTAGTGTCAGTAGTCAGGAAAATGACTCGGTGTAACTCAACGCCACTGATACTCAGCTTGGCAGAATTCAACACTAGGGATTCCAAAGCAGGACGAAAAGAGTTTCAGGGTATCTAGTGTTTAGAGGGGAGTGAAAGAAGAAATAGAAAAGGGAGCAAAATGATGTGAAAATGACAATTGCACATTTTCAAGTGATAGAAATAGCATTTCTTCACTGTGGGAAAACAAACAGGAGAGAGTGAAAAGCGTGACGTGTTCTGATGACTAAGCTGTTCCTAAGCATATTCTTTTCTGTACAACAATGCAGAATGGCCCAGGCAAAGGATGTGCCTTATTTTGATTTTATAAATCACTACATATGATTATTTAACAGCAAAAAAATCCAGAAAACTCTCCCAAAATGTGCTGATGTTTTTACTTTTAGTACTGTAAATTCTAAAGAGAGGTTCATTGCACTTTTGTATATAGTATTTAAATAGAGAAGCATATGTAATGTTTGTCATCACTTAATGGTACTTTTCTACCTCCCTGCTAAAGATGACAAGAACAGAAGAGTTTAGCTAGCTGTATATGAACTTGTCCTGGTTTCAGCTGGGATAGAATTAATTTTCTTTCTAGTAGCTGGTATAGTGTTATGTTTTGGATTTAGTATGAGAATGATGAAAACACACTGATGTTTTCAGTTGTTGCCAAGTAGGGTTTAGACTAAGTCAAGGACTTTTCAGCTTCTGATGCCCAGCCAGCAAGAAGGCTGGAGGGGCAGAAGAAGTTGGGAGGGGACACAGCCAGGGCAGCTGACCCAAACTGGCCAAAGGGGTATGCCATGCCATGTGATGTCATGCCCAGTATATAAACTGGGGGGAGTTGGCTGGGGGGAGTGGATCGCTGCTTGGGACCTAACTGGGCATCAGTCAGCGAGTGGTGAGCAATTGCATTGTGCATCACTTGTTTTGTATATTCCAATTCTTTTATTATTATTATTATTGTCATTTAATTATTGTTATTAGTATCATTATTGGTTTCTTCCTTTCTGTCCTATTAAACTGTTCTTTATCTCAACCCACATGTTTTGCTTCTTTTTTTTTTTTTTTCCCAATTCTCTCCCCCATCCCACTTGGGGGATGTGGTGTGTGCTGCTTAGTTGCTGGCTGGTGTTGAACAACAGAACTGTATAAAGTAAAATCAGCTTTATAAAATGAAGATTACAGTGATACATTTGAACTCTGAAGGAGGATGATCCTACAGCTTTTTTTCAGTCCAGTAATGCCAGAAGGGACCTAAAAGATACTAATCATTATGACCTGCATTGAGCAAAGCTTTTAAACACATGCTTTGTTTTAATCCTGGGATTTTATTTCCATAGTGCTTTAGGGATAGCTGTTAGTACAGAAAATAAAACTGCAAGCACAAAGTACAGCCTGAACCTGTCCTCTGTGGAGCAGGTGGAGCTGAAGGAGCTCAGCTGACTTTGCTGGCTGACTAGATAGGCTGCCTCCAGGGAAGTGTGGCAGTCCAGGTGAAATAGGTTGTACTATTCATCTTGATACCTCCTTGTAGACTGATGTGAATATGCTGATATAACAGGCCTAGTGTGAACATTTTGGCTAACAGGCTCAGCATAGCTGGATCTTCCTTTGCACTAAACCTTTTGGGACTAAGCTTCTGATGATGAAGGTACAAAAACATGGGAAAAAAATAGTTGCATGCAAAAATATAACTGATAAGAATGCAATGCAATGCCAACCCCTTAAATACAGTTCCAGATATTTCAGTGATTGCATCCTGGCTTTCAAGAATCAAGTTCTACTCTATTCTACTAAGGAAAAAGAGTAAAAATCCCTATAAGATAAATTGATTGAATGCAGTATTATTTGACCATCCCCAAGTGTTTGAGAAGAAGCAGCAATTTTAAACTTGTGTGACATTCTTGTATATTCAGATGCTTGTGATGTGTTCTTAGTGACTTGCGGTATACAACTATTTAAAATTTAAATTAGAATTTGAAGGGAAGCATTTAATAATTTTTTACACATCTTCAGAACTAGAAGTGGTGTTGGGTATCTGTCACAATGGGAAATTTGAAAATGTTAGATATCCGATGTATTTATGCCTTTGAAATTTTTCTCTAAATTTTAGTTCTTGTGGCTGCAACATGTGACTAATCTTTCTTTGCTTCTTGCGTCTGTTGGGGAGATCTGCTGTAATCAGAAAAATTAGAGAAAAGAAAAAATAAAAAGCCTTTAAAGGATTTTAAAAATCTGAACGCATGGGAGGAATGCACTGTTTTTGCCTATCTTTGATGGTTAACAACGGTCTAAATTGTTGAGAAAACTTTGAGCTTTAGATACTTAATTTTATATCTGTAGTCTAGAAAACCAGTATTATTGTCTTGCCTTGCATGTCTCCTTAGCAGTACTAAGACATTTCTAAAGGACCACATTAGCCTGTTGAGTCCATTCAATACCTGCTGATTTGCTATGGGAGACCAAAGTAATACTGAAAGTATTCTTTTAGGACTGGGAGTACAATGTCTGTTACAACTGCTGGTGTAGTAGAAACTTACATTACACAAGGAAAACAGGAAAAATCTGAATAGTGTCAGGAATGGTGTTTAAATCTTTCTGCCATGGCCTGTTTCTTATGAAATGGTGAGACCTTGCAGCAGAAGATAATCAATAATTCATCACCATTCATTGCTGGAGGCAATAACATGCTCTTGCTTTCCTGATCTTAGCATTTTGATTTTTGTTGCAACCTTAGTGCATGTCTCTAGGAACAAAGAATGATTTGCATGGGTGTAGTGTTGCACTGGAGCTGACTTCCCTACAACATCTGCTACAAATGGCATTCTTCTTTTAGCAGTCATATTTTCTTATCGTGAGGCTGACAATAAAAAGCAAATGACTGCTATTCATGCCAGAAGTTTTAATAAATAAGAAGTTAGTTATTGTTTCACACTGAGAGTCAGCTTTCTTAGTGATATAAATCAGCATGGTGTTTTTTAGCTGAGAATGTGTGTCCTCATGTGACAAAATCATTGACTCAAATCCACCCTTAAAAGAATTTTGTTCCCACGGCAGCCGAGCAGGGCAGAAGGCCTATGTGTTGATATGTGATTTGACATTGGGTTTGAAACGTTGCTCTACTCTGTGGTACGGCTATCAAAAAGAAGCTTCTCTGACATTTAGTGGTTGTAGGAATGGGTTTGAAAACAAACCAAGTAATTGTCAGCAGATCTGGGAAGACGGTGAGGGAAAGGGAAGAAATATTTCAAGATTGAGCATTTAAAATTAGGTGCTTAATTTACCAAGAATGAAAATGTGTAGTATAAGTGACTTGATCTGGGGATTTACTGAGTAGCCACCTGAGTGTACTCAGCAAGCCCATTTGGGTGCTGGAATTGACTCTTTACCTTGGTCTGGTTGGAGGAATAATCCCACGTTTGCCAAGAACGTTTCAGCTAACAGACAAGAACTGTTCACTTCATGCCAAACCTGGCTCTGGTAGGCTAATAAAACTCTACAACTTTGGATCTAGCAGTGGCAATCCATAATGAGATGATGGGATATTGTTAGTGATGCCAATTTTATTGAGGCTTGGGATCTGAGGGAGCCTGAGGAGTGCTGAAGTTACCTCTTTTCAAAGCACTGCTGCGCTGGTATAGTAGAAGAGAGGTAAGTGAGAAAGAGGTGCTGAAGAAATTCCTTCTTATATATTAATATATCAGCAGGAACACCATCCAGTCACAGGAAGGAAAGCTCTAGGCTATTTCAGAGAGCCAATTGCTTCAGTATCCTTGACCCAGCTGTAGTCAATCTCTTATGCTTGTGGGGAAAAGGTTATCCTCACAACAATTCTTTAGTAGAAGTTATTTATTGGGTAGAAGAGAGGTCAGAAAATAACATCATTTTTCTATAGGGGCTTTATAAAGTATTTATTATAATTGTCTTAAAAACCTAGAAGGTCATGACCATTTTGGGTAAAATGAACAACCCGTTATCTAAAGGGACCCAACAGTATTAGTACAGAGACTGGAATAGAGATTCCTTGCCCAAGCAGGTCAGAGGCTACCCCAGGAAAGCTGGATCCAAGTATAACTCCTAGTAGGGAAAAAAACCCCAACTTTGCAAATGCTGATATGAAACCAGTCCTCTTTTGTGCCTTTCGTATAACTTCTACAAAAGATTTTCCTCTTACTTGAGCATGATGTGATTTGGTGTATTTTACACTTGTAAAGAGTAAACCAAATTCTCCACATCATTATCTGTATTAATGAGAAAGATCTGCTATGCTTTTAAAACAGTTAATCTCTAAAAAAATCTTGAAAGCAATTCAAGACTTTAACTCAGTGTCCTTATTACTTCATTATTTTTCATGATCTTGTCAGTGTGATAGTTGAACTCTATGGAGTATATATGGATGTGAGAAAGATTTGAGAGATGTGGTTAAAAGAGGCACTGGAAAACATTTCAGTTATTTAATGAAACCACACAGAAGAGATTTTAACTAGCAATTTACTCTGTAGTGTGAGCTCCTAGTTAGGAGTAACTGGCAACAGGAGAACCTGTGTTACTGTGATTGCAACCTGCAGTCTTTATTTGGAAATTGCAGTTAATGTTCTAAAAGCATTATATTAAAATACTGCTCTTCCACTTCTTCTAACAGCCTGAAATTTGTACTTTCAAATATAATGATTGAGACAAACTCAGCATTAGAAGCATGCAGTCAACCTAAAATGTACTCAACTTAAAAACAAAGTCAAGTCGTGTCAGAGATGGTCTCTGCTCCTGTTTTTAGTATGTACTACAGCACATTTTCTTGTTCCTGCATTCTTGTGAGAAAAGAGACAGTGACTAATATCCAGCTTCTGTAAGTAACAAGATGTCTGGTTAAATCTAAGCAGATGAATAGTCTCACTGAAATCAGTGGGAATACTTGATAGCTGAAAAGAAATTGAGTTTAGTTCTAAGGGATTTACTTTTTTTCTATTAAATATATTGTCTGTTTCTCGATGTTTCTTATGCTTAAATCAGAGTAATTTTTCTCAGATAAGTGTCTAAGCAATCACTACAGGAAAACTAAATAAAATTTGGAATTAAATTTTATAACATCTTATTATGGGATATTTCAAATGTTCCTAGTGAGATTTTGGAACCTCATTTGCTTGAAACGTGAAGATATTAAAGCTGTTATTACTTGATGGGTCTATATTTATACGCCTAGTACACCAAGATGCTCTTGATAATGTGTCTAAAGTGTTGGAAAGAACTTCGGATAGTGAGTTGTGTGCATATCATTATACTATTTCTAGGGTCTTTCCTTGAAAGGAAAAATATAAGCCTTTTGACAATAGGAGGTGTTTTGGTCTCCTTACTAGGCCATATATTCAAGACAGCATCGTAGAGTATACTTGCAGAAGTAATTGGCAATAATGTCTGCTAATAACTCCTAAAACTTGATTCTTGCTGCTGTGAATGCGCCACCTGCGCTGCTATGAATATAGTTCAGTGTTTTTCCTAATGGCTTTATTTTTTTTTCTGTCTAACATCGTATTCTAAATATCAGTGCAGAAGTCAACATTAGAAATATTCTTCGATTTATTTCTTTACCTTGGCAGGAGATTATTCAGCACTTTGCTTACTGTAACACTGCTACAAAGTCTGGTGCTGATGTACTTATCATCGTGATGTACCTCTAAACAGCTAGTAGCATACAAGAGGTTCTGTCTTATCTGTTGGAGTCATTGAAGAATGGATTCAGCCACCAAACTGCCACTTAGAAAAGTAAACACAGAGATTTTCTTAGAATGGCTGAATTAAATGAAGTCATATTTAATTTCATAATTTTTGTTTCTGCCTTGTGATTGAGATCTGCTTGTGTAACTAGACATTCATTCTCTGGCTGCTTTCCCTTTTATCGAGGAAGTAGAATGAAGCTAGGATGCCTAAAAAAGAAGTAAAGCAGCCACAGGGGCCTTAATGAAATAGAGTGTCGTGGTTTAACCCCAGCCAGCAACTAAACACCACGCAGCCGCTCACTCACTCCCCCCCACCCAGTGGGATGGGGGAGAAAATCGGGAGAAGAAGCAAAACCCGTGGGTTGAGATAAGAACGGTTTAATAGAACAGAAAAGAAGAAACTAATAATGATAATGATAACACTAATAAAATGACAACAGCAATAATGAAAGGATTGGAATGTACAAATGATACGCAGTGCAATTGCTCACCACCCGCCGACCGACACCCAGCCAGTCCCCCGAGCGGCGAATCCCTGCCCCCCACTTCCCCGTTTCTGTACTGGATGGGACGTCACATGGTATGGAATACACCGTTGGCCAGTTTGGGTCAGGTGCCCTGGCTGTGTCCTGTGCCAACTTCTTGTGCCCCTCCAGCTTTCTCACTGGCTGGGCATGAGAAGCTGAAAAATCCTTGACATTAGTCTAAACACTACTGAGCAACAACTGAAAACATCAGTGTTATCAACATTCTTCGCTCTGAACTCAAAACATAGCACTGTACCAGCTACTAGGAAGACAGTTAACTCTATCCCAGCTGAAACCAGGACATAGAGATATGCTAGACAAAAAAAAAAAAAATTTGTTTTTGCCTGTCTAGGTTATTAAATTCAGGAAAATGGTGCATAAATGCTCTTCTGCTACTATTGGCTGCCCTTTGACAGGTTAACTAAAGTGAATATGAAGTTATCAGCAAGCCCTTTTAAGCAAGGAGGAGGCCTAAGGCATCATGCTTGACAATGAGGTTGTGTTTCTGGCTGCATAAATGGCAGCTGCTAGGCAGTTTCACAGACCTGGCTTTTAGATATCTATGCACTCTTGTATGATATACCGGGAGAAAATTCTCTTTGTACTTTCGTTCGCTTTTACTTAAACTTCCAAGGATAATGTGAAATGTAGTAATTTGTACTACATGGAGTACAAGGATAGATAAAGGAGTAATTCGCCATTTGTAGCAGATTTAATCAGGCTTTTAGTTCAGTCAAAACAGCTTGCAGCTGAATGTTATAATCAGATTACCTGACATTGGGAGAAAAATTGAAGCTCCCCAAAAGGCCTCATCAGGTTGTCTTCACGAAATAGAATTTTCAGTTTCTCCCCGTTACTGAATGGTTTCAGATTTACAAAAAACAGCGCCCCCCCCTTGCCCCCCCCGCCATGGCTACCTCAAAGTTGCATAATGAAATGTAATGAAACCATTAGTATAATGCAATAGAATGGTGGTGCTGCTATTCCATTAAAATCAGTAAGGCATTTGGTCAACATGCAGTTAAAAAGTGGGGAAGGATACTTTCGACAATTATATCTTGAAAATTTAATGAAATGTTCTTGTAAAGTTAAATAGCTGAAAGTGTGTGGCAACACAGTTATATATTTAAAAATGCTGTGTTTTGATTTTTGCTTTCTTTGCAAAAATTAGAAAGAACTTCTGTCTGCTCATACTTGCAGATTTCTTATTTTACAATTTTGACCTTGGCTATTGAATGTATGCCCGTTTGCTTTCTCTTGGGTTTATAACATTGTGGTTTCTTAATTAATCTCTAAGTCCTGTTTCTTCTGCTGCCACATTTCCATGGTCCATTCATGCCAACTGGCTTGCAAAGTTATCAAAACTCTTTTATTGGATGTCTTTCATAGCAGCAATCGTGCCTATTTCCTGTGTGACTATGTAATTTTATAAAAATATATTAATTCTGAACTCTTGCTCCTTGCACAGCAAGCTGACAGTTTGCAAGTGACAGATCTTCTGAATGGCTTTGCAAATAGAAAAAGAATTTCAAGTAACTGAATAATTGCTTCAGAGCACCTTTTGTGTCAATAGGAGTCTTTTCATAGAGTGCTGTAATCTTTTGGATCCAGCCTATATAGCCCATTAAATGCATTTAAAATATTGTAAGGGCATAATTAAGTCTTGCCATATCCCTGTATTCCTTGACAAAATCTCCCTTTAAAGTCTTAACATCCTATTATCTGAAGCAGGTTCAAGTAGTAGACGATCTTGATGTGCTATTCAAAATGTTTTTTGTCCTATGGGAACAGTGGGCCAATCATGTCAAAACCTTTTATCATTAGCAGTTACAAGTGCTTTCTAAAACTGTCTCAGATTCAGTGATCTAAAAGATGAATCTGTCATCTTAAAAAGAGTCTCCCTGTTGACTGGCCTTCTCCCTCTCCCAACCAAGAATTTCTGGGATTATAGGAGGAGGAGTGAGTATTCAGAAGTAAACTACTACAGTTTTTTCTCTTTTTACTTTGATTGATGTCAAATATGATGTAGTCATATCAAATTGTGAGCTTTTCTTTTGAGGGTTTTGTGCAGCAACAGGGAAAGGAAACCTTTTTAGGATTAGAAAATGCAAATATTTGTGCAAAGACTGAAAGTTCTTTGAGCCTAACATGGTTAGATCACCTTTTAAATAAACTTAAGCCTGGTGTTTTCTTTTTATACAGGTGAGTAGGCTCTTTTACAGTACAACCAAGCAACTGTTTGGAGGTTGTCCTTTATTTATGGGAACTTTTCTCTAGCCCTACAAAATATTTTCTTAGGGCCGCAGGGGAATCCTTGTCTTTCTTACTGAGATAATCTAAGTAATTCTGCTAGGCTCTATGCAGTTCCTTTGAATTTTTCAAGAACACAGAGGAAAACAAAACCCAAGTTAGTCATAGTGAGTTAAAGTCAAAACAAAACTGCAAAGCTGGTGTTGCTGACCAGGATTTTAAAGATAGCACCAGTGCAAGTGGCTGTTTAGAGTATTGTAAAAAGGATGGTATAAAAACATTAAAATAAGCATGGTCTTTTAAAATAAGCAGGTATACAGATGTCAAGTTCTTGATGTGGCTAATGATTTGAAGAGGATTGAAAGAGCGTAGTGTTTGAAATGAACAGAAACAGCAATTACTTACAGAAATTAAAAAATACAGTTGCGAATTGGCAGTCACAAGTCTCTCCAGACATCAGTTCCAAGGAGCTGCTAATGAATTAATAAACTGAACTGTTGCCCTGAAGATAGATTTTTAAGAAAATAGAGTGGGGAAAAATGACACCTCTTGAATGATCTGAAATAAATGTGACAGTCATCGACTTTGAAAACGTTGTGAGGATACTGGGAAGATATTATCTGATTCATACATTTCTACATCAATTACGCAGTTTAAAGTAAATGTAGAGGTTTCTAATTAGTTCTTTGTGCAGCTGTCAGGCTACTTTTATCTTTATTTAGTATTATGCTTTTAGTCTGTGATAGAACACCAGTGATTACAGATAGAGACTTAGAGTGAAGGAAATAATTTGAAATGCACTGAATGACTTGAAAGTAATTAGGTATGTGCTAAATGACATTTATCTTGGGACTAGAACTGGGCAAAAGAGTCACGGTGAAAATGTTTTTCTAAATGTTATGGCTTATTTTGTGGTTTGTTTTTTTTTTCCCATAAAACACTTGGAAAAGCTTTATTAATCTGGAGAATTAAGTACTGAAGCTGAACATCACTTCTTTTAGGAAACTCAATAAGACACTTTGGACATGCATATATCTGAAAACCAAAACACATAAACACACGCTTTCGCTCACACTGTGTATGCTATCTCTTTTGCCTCTATGAAGAGTGGCACTGATAAGATACCAGGGTCTGAAATAATATTTCCATACACAAAGATGTCACTTTCCATTCATATAGGTTTAATCTGAATTTATTTTCTGTAACCTTGAAATAATAAGATAAAATATACCCCAGTGCAAGTTTTGAGTAAGAAAGAAATAACAAAGATAAAGTTTCTTGAGGGGACTGTAGTGGCACCATCAATGGGAACAAAATTACCAGGGTGGTTCCACAGAGAAAAGAATGTCTTACTCCCCCAGGGAGGTAGCTGGAGATCAAAGAGGATCCCTATCTTCACATAAAAGTCTCTGAGTGAGCGAAAGCAGGCAGGCAAGCAAGTGAAGACCACCTGAGGGAGAGAGAATAATTACATGGGTATCAAGCTATGCTGCTTCTCCTTTAAAATGATGGAAGTTACTTGAGTTCATGGGTATAGAAAGTGTAAGAAAACTCTGCAAGCAATCCTGATAACTCTTTGCTTAATGGGTAAATAAAAACATTATGTTTTTGGAGAGACTTGAGTTACTCTGTCTCTTGCATTGTAATTCTTACCTGAATGTGCACCTATGATGTGTTAACACTGATTGGAATTGCCTTGCATGTGGAATTTAATAAAAGAGAAAATTGTAATCCCATGGCTCCTCTGCCAGTAGAAGCACTATATAGTTCTTAAAAAACTGAAGCACAGAATCCCAGGTTTGTCACAGATGTGAGTACAAATATGCAGCTTTCTCTGTGACTATGGCATCCTTTAAACTCAGGTAACGTGGTGGTCATGATGAGTTTGTTTATTCCAAATCCTTTAGAGAAACCACAGAGAATATTGGTACACCAGAACTTAGGTCCAAAATGAATGGAACAAATTAATTTCTGGCTAATATTTAATTAGCCTGGGATTGATCTTCTTTCACAAAGCATCTTAGTGATGAACATTTCAGCTGAGGTCATTGATTTCAATTTCTCTGAGTTTTCCAATTTTATGACTAAAAGATTTTTTTTATCTTTCTGGGGAAAAAAAAGTCCACTGTTGTGGTGGGTTGATCCTGGCTGGATGCCAGGTGCCCACCCAAGCTGTTCTGTCACTCCCCCTCCTCAACTGGACAGGGGAGAGAAAATATAACAAAGGGCCTGTGGGTTGAGATAAGGACAGGAGAGATCAACTCACCCATTACTGTCATGGGCAAAACAGACTCAGCTTGGGGAAAATTAACTCAATTTTTTACAAATCAACCAGAGTAGGTTAATGAGAAATAAAACCAAATCTTAGAACACCTTCCCTCCACCCCTCCCTTCTTCCCGGGCATAACTTCACTCCCAGATTCTCTACCAACACCACTCCAGTGGCGCAGGGGGACGGGGAATGGGGTTTACGGTCAGTTCATCACATGTTATTTTCTGCTGCTTCACCATCATCAGGGGCAGGACTCATCATGCTTTTCCCCTGCTCCAACGTGGGGTCCCTCCCATGGGAGACAGTCCTCCACGAACTTCTCCAATGTGGGTCCTTCCCACAGGCTGCAGTTCTTCACGAACTGCTCCAGCATGGGTCCTTTCCATGGCGTGCAGTCCTTCAGGAGCACACTGCTCCAGCGCAGGTCCCCCACAGGGTCACAAGTCCTGCCAGAAAACCTGCTCCAGCGTGGGCTCCTCTCTCCACAGATCCGCAGGTCCTGCCAGGAACCTGCTCCAGCGCGGGGTTCCCACGGGGTCACAGCCTCCTTCAGGCACCCACCTGCTCTGGCGTGGGGTCCTCCACGAGCTGCAGGTGGATATCTGCTCCACCATGGACCTCCGTGGGCTGCAGGGGGACAGCCTGCCTCACCATGGTCTTCCCTACGGGCTGCAGGGGAATCTCTGCGCTGGCGCCTGGAGCATCTCCTCCCCCTCCTTCTTCACTGACCTTGGTGTCTGCAGGGCTGTTTCCCTTACATGTTCTCACTCCTCTTTCCGGCTGCCATTTCTGTGTGTCCCGCAACTTTTTTCCTTCTTAAATATGTTATCCCAGAGGTGCTACCACTATCGCTGATGGGCTCGGCCTTGGCTGGCGGCAGGTCTGTCTTAGAGCCGGCTGGCATTGGCTCTGTCAGACACAGGGGAAGCTTCCAGCAGCTTCTTACAGAAGCCACCCCTGTAACCCCCCCCCAGCTACCAAAACCTTGCCATGCAAAGCCAGTACAACTGTCAGTTAAAAATCCTGCGTCCTTCTTCTAACAGGGATAAAAGCCTGTGCTGAGAAAGCAAGAAAGGCTAGGCCATGTCCTGTACTTTCTAGTGTTTACTTTTCCGTTCAGTCTCAATAAATCGAAATTCTTTTTTTTGGATGAAGAAGAGTTGTATTTTATAGAAAATATGAAATTTTAAATACCATTGAAAGTATTTTATTTTTAAGATTGTAACTGAAAATGTCAGACTAGCTGGTGAGCTTACAATGCCTTTGACTCCATTAGGCTTTCTCAGCAGTGTAGCTCATAATAGCTTATTATGCAATAAGCTGCTTGTGCTGCAAATTAATCTGTGCGATACAGGTGTCCAACTGTGTGGAAGTCTATAGGATTGAGGACTAAGGATGCTGTGTTTTCTATATACTAGTTGTGCATTCCCACATATCCAGGTTTCGGATGTATCTAGTACTTAAAATAGCATGTGGTACTCATAATGCTTGCTTTTTAAACCCTTGTTACTGCACAAATCTATATTACAACACTTCAGTTTTCTATAAATAGCTATGTCCTGTGGTTAAAACAGCAGATACAATACCTTAACTGGGATTTTTGTTCTGCCTAAAAAAAAAAAAAGTGAAAGATGGATAACTGATTTCAAGTTCCATCTAGTTGCTTATATTTGCTCTGTAAAGAAAAATAATTCCTTCCTTTCAAATACTCTGCTTGCTGTACAAGCTTTAATTTCCTGACGAAGACATTTTTTCTGTGTTCTTCAGCGAGTTCTCTAGATGATCCATGAAATAGAACAAGGAAAAGGGTGAGGTTCATGTTTCTTCTTTAAAAAAAAGTAAATCAGTGATGGAAAAAATACAGACATATGTACCAGAGTAAGTCAAAGATGTGTTATGTGAAAGATGTCCATAATTCATCAGGAAATGTTATAACAGAAAAGATATACAGATGTGGGTTTTGGTTGCACCAGTAGCTCCACAGGTAAACTCTGATTAACAGTTTCCTTGTACTGGGCTAAAGCAGCCAAAATTTGTAGACTTCTTGCCTGGAATGTGTGGCAGTACCAGCACCTATAAAGACAATGAAAACTCTCCAAAGTGATTGCCTGCTAGTCCCTGTCGTTTCACATTTCACATTGTATAATTTAAATAATCTCAAGCATGTTTTCTGAAACTGAATGTTTGCAGTTCAGTTGTAGTGATGCCTGGGGTAGCTTAGAGGATTTCCCTGCAGAGACCTCCTTCTTGCTTGTCTTTCACTATGTCTGTTCAGATTAGGAAAATATTGCACTCGCTTTAGTCTCTTACTTTTCATTGGCAGAAGGGTTTTGTGTTTTTTTTTTTTTGGGGGGGGGGGGGCGGTTTAGGAAAACAAGCAACAAAGCAAAGCATAAGCCTTATGGACTTTTTTTTTTCCCTTGGTGGTAGCAAAATCTCAATTTAATTCAGTGTTTTAAAATACAATTTAGTTGCTGAGAACTATTTGGGTTCATTGCAGGGCACACCTGGTCTGTCTTCTACAAACTCCAGTGGAGAGGCCAGGCTCTCAGCCAGTGCAAACCGAAGTGCTTCACTGAATTCCATAGGGCTTTTCTCACTAAATCCAATATTGACTATCTCCTGCCTCAGGTATTACAAAGAAAGTATTAACCCCCCACCCCCCCAAAACCAAACAAACTCAACATGTTTTTTTCTCCTCTCCATCTCCTGTATTTGCTGCAATAAAAATAAATCTAAACCCCTTTTTAAGCAGGGTCATCTAAGTTCCTTGATACAAGGTAATAAAATCTTTTCTAGGCTTATTCCAATATCACTAGTGCAAAACTTTTTCCTAAGTAATCTAGCTCCATTCTACTCCTACAGAGATGGGAATATAGGGTGATAATTGTAGAGATCTGAAAGAAGAATTTGCTTGGAGTAGATGAAGTTAATTAATACTGTGCAAAAAATGTTCCATTGTTTTAATTATCTTTGTGGTTTCGTGGTAGATATTGCCAGAAATCCAGTAGAAACTGCAGTCGGCAATTTTCTTCATGTCGTACAATATATATGGAAATTCTTCCTTCTGTTTTTTAAATTATTTTTAACTGGTCTCTGAGAGTTGTCTTAGTGGTATGAAAATGTGTTATTCAAGTTTTCAGCTAGGTAAGTCTACACTGCACTGATTACATATGTTTGCTTTTGTTGTGTTAATCCTGCTAGTCATTGCATGCAGAACTTTCCCTGTCCTAACTTTCCTAACTTTCCACTCTTCCTGACAGCATGGATTAACAAGTAAGAAAGTGTGGATTAACAAGTAAGAATGAGCAAGGACATCTCTTGTTCAGGCAGATAATCAGTCCTACTGTGAACTAGGTGGACAGTCTAGATGTTACTCTGTAGGCTGCAGTGTACATCTCAGTACTTCTGAGAGAATGAAAGTAGTTTTTCTTACATCTGCTGTTGGCAATATATGCCAGTGCAGCTTCTTTTGCCCTTTTCTATGGAAGTTATTTTTGGTTATTTTTCTTTCACTGCACTAGGAAGAATATAGATATGAAATTTCAGCTGAAATGCCTGAAAACTGCATTCTACATATCTAAATACATAGCTAAATTACACAGCGGATGGATGAAATTTTCATTAGAAATTAGATTTTCTATAGGTCCTTCTGACACAAGATATAAGTGTGTTTTGAAGCTAAATATTGTGATCTGGAGTGCAACTGTGGCATGCAGAATTGTATTTTAGATGATGATTTTTGAGGGAAAATTGTGCTGAAGGCTCTAAGTTCAATCCTTTTGGTCTATGCAGTGGAAACGTTCCTTTCAGCACTGCTGTCTTCTCTGGTTCTCAAGGCTATTAAAAGGCAGAAGGAACTAGGTACTGTCCTAGTGACTGTTCAGAGGTTACTGTATGTTGTGTACATATACACACACCTATACGCATTTTTTTCTCAACAAATTCTTGCATGAATTTTCAATACTATGGTACCAGAGTACATGTTATCAGAGTCATGTGTGCCTGTCCTTACCTCCACGTCCTTTCTACCTTTGGCGTTTCTCATTATCGCAATATGCAGTTAGGAATGGTAGACCAATGAGACCAAATGCTTTCTGTGCTCTGTTTTAGCTTTCCTTTGCTTCCAGTTGCAATTCAATGTATAGTATGTTGTCTTACATCAGCTGTGATACAGAAATAACCATGGCTCCTTTTTGTGGGAGGGCCTGTGTGTTATCAGCTATAAGTGAAGTACCAAGGGACTACCAACTAAGGGAAGTTCTTGAGGCAGTTTATGGATTGTAATTACTGACAATAAAATGGGTCATGTGCGTTTGTCATTTTTCACCTTGGGTTTTGATGTACCCAGGATCATTTTTCCTGGATAGATTATAGGAAAAGGGTGATTAGTCTGACTTCGTGACAGGGTACACAGAAGTTGCATCCCCCCGGTGTGTCCTAGGTAATACTATTTACAAAAATGTCCAATATTAACTTTAGAATTGCTAATGACAGAAAATCAACTGTTTGGGAAACAATCCTAAAAGTCTTTGCTCTTAAATGTCTGGATCACTGGGTCTAGTGATACTTTTTTTTCTATTGTGTTGTAGAGTTCACTGTCAAAGTTTCCTTCCACTTTTTATTTATTTTTTTCCTTAACTAGCTTTTTGATTGTTCTCCTGGCATTTTCTGTAATGTCTTTTCTGGTACTGGGATTGTTCCTTGTGGATCATCTATGAACCCTTTCTAATTTATGAACTTTCATACTACATTACACATACATTATTCCAGTACTGATCACATTGTAGAAGTTGCCTCACCACTCTGGCTTGATTCCTTTGCTTGTGCACACAAAGACTGCAGTCTTTTTCTCATTGTCTGATGGAAGATATTGGTGTCTCTCTCACAACTGGTCTGCTTGGGCTATATTTTTGAGGAGTTAAGTGCTTAGCTATAACCATGTGATTACTAAAGTTAGTGCAATCATTCATGTGCTTAAACATCTGCAGGATATGGATATTAGTTCTGCTCTCCTCTCTGAAGAATATAGCTTTGTAGTATTTGACATATGATACTTTTTTTTTCTTTAAGTGCTGTTTTTGTTTCTAGCTTTATTCTCTTCCACTTTTAGTCATAAATGCCTTCTCCCAGATTCTCCTTGACCCTCAGCATCTTTCATTTATGGGCTTTCTAGTTTCTCCTTGACTAATCATCTTGTATTTTTTTAATAGCCTGAAGAACTTTAGCCAAAATGCCATTTTTAATCTCATTTTCTGTTTCCAGCATACATTTAGTAATCCTCTTTTCTTATACTACTTGCAATTAATGTATCCCATTAGTGTCCCAGACTATCAGTGTTTCATTTGCTCAAAGGATTAATGTTGAAAAATGTATTAGCTCTAATACATAGTAAATGAGAGGGATTCCACTTACGCATTTAACTTCAGCATGCTCACTGGAAACAAGGATGCTGGCTTTACCTGGAGACCTAACTAGAATGAATATAAAAGATAATAGATGGATTCTCTCAAACATTCATTAAAACTCATTTCCAGTAGTAGGTACTGTTCTCCTGCAGTCTGTTGAGAATCCTCTCGTGGTTGTGCACTGCATGCTTTATGGTGATAGTCTCCGCCAAATCAGCCTGCAGAAGTCAAAGTTAACTTTCAACTTAATTGTTGAAATATTGTGTTGAATTAGCTTTATAGCTATAGTTTTGAGAAGAAAGAAGAGTACAAAAATAGCTTTCTGGTGTCTTTGGCCCTCTTCAGTTCTGGCCAGTCCCTAATAGGAGTAAAACGAGCCTTCAGAAGGATTATGCTGTATTGCCTAGGAAGAACTCTTTGCCATGGAGAGGTCAAGTACTCAAAGTGCATCCTAGTCCAGGCAGGTTTGAGTCAGTTCTGTACCTTCTTGGGAACTATATTACAAGATGTCTGAGTAATTTCCCTTTCCTGGCCTAGATTGAATATATATACACTAGTTGTCACATGTGTTCCATTGATCTTACAGATATTTTGGATGCCAGTAGAAAACAGTAAATTGGCTTAATCTGTGCTTGGGTGTGTCTTACCTCTGGCCATTACTGTTTTCCCAAGCCACAAGGACAACACACTATTTGGGAAATTGCTATTTATTCGCTGGGCTAACCAAAGACTGAAGTGTAAGGATTTTCACCACTCATTGTTTTATATTTATGTTGCAGGAAGATCTTGAAATTGATACATTCTTTGTTATGCTTTGGTGCTGACAGAATTGGTGTCTTTTATAATAGAAGCATGTCCTACTCTTGATATTGGCCTGAACTTTGCCAGAGTTCAAGTGTCATTTCACTGCCATTTCTTGGACCCTGTTGATTAATATGCCAGTGTAATTCCAGTTTCATAAACTGTTGAGCTTACAGTTGATTATAAATGAAAATAACTTGAACAGCATGAATTTTGCTAACAATTTGCTCAGTTTTGTGCTTGTACTTTTCTGAAAGATAAGCTTACTAATTAAAATATGGACTTTATTTGTAAAGTATTTGTTTTATTTCTGCATACTATATATGCATGGGAAAGAAGGGGGATCCAGGGAACCACAGTCTGCCCAGCCTTAATCCCTGGGAAGAGGATGGGTCAGGGAATATTATCAGTGTGTATAAATACCTCATGGGAGTGAGTAAAGAAAGTGCAGCCAGGCTCTCCTCAGTTTTGCCTGTTGACAGAAGAAGAGGCAATGGGCACAAACTGAAATACAGAAAATTCATAAGAAAAAACTTTTCTTTTTACTGTGAAGGTGATCAAACATTGGAGCAAGTTGCCAGGCAGGTGTAGTCTCTATCCTTGGAGATATTCAAACCCGGCACAACTGTATGCAGAGCTGAGCAGCCTGTTGTGGCTGACCCTGCTTTGAGTAGATGATCTCCAGCTGACCCTTCCAAGCTTGGTGATTCTGTAATTGTTCCTACGATGTGGATGGGGCATTTGAGCTGGATTTTATAACTGATGAATCCTTAATATGAATAAGTAGGTTAGCAAGCATTAACAGAAACGTTGGGGGTCAACTCCTGGTTTTGTAATAACTGAGTTCATTGCGTGATGGATGAGAGCCCTGGTGCATCAGGATGATTTTGTCAGTCATTTCTGTTGCCTGCATGATCTAGTTTAGATTGGAAATAGTTGCTTCCTTTTGTCATATGCCTCTTTCTGCAAGACTTTTAACATCAATTCTCTCAAAAGATGACCTAAATCCCAATTTGAGAATCTTGTGCTTCTGTGGTCTTAAATGGTCTGTTCAATGTCTTTAAAAAGAATAAGTTGCTTACAGTTGAAGATATGGTCAATGTCAGGCAGTAGATACCCATAACCTTTTGAAGACAGTTGAAACTGTGTCCCAAAAGAAATCAGTCAGGGTCTGAATTGTGGTTTAGCCTTATAACTTAATTCTTATATACAAGGATTCAGAGTGGCCAGATGGGTAGTTGCAACCATAACACCCACATACAAGATGGTCTAATCCTGCAAGCCAGTTAAGGTGCTATAAGTAGTAGAGCTGGATGGAAAATGAAAATATGAAAATTAGATTACAAAATTAGGTAGTAGGTCAGAAAAGCAGCTTTGATTTTTAAAATGGTTATTGATGTTATTAATTGATGGTTGGATCTCTTCCCAGCTGGTATTGTCGAGAAAAATGTACCCCTCTGTCATGCAGAGCAAGAAAGATGTATTGTTCCCATCACTAACAACTTTAAAAAGTACCTGCATTGAGAAAGGAAGAATTTAGAGGAAGATTGAAAGGTATTTATTCTCCCAAAGTTTATATACATCTTATGTTTACCTGCTTTCAAAGATGTTTGTTTGCTTCAGTGATAAACCTGCAGAGCATGAAAGCATGGGCGTGTGTTTCATTCTGTGAAAACTGAGGTGGTGTCTTTGTTCAACCATTAGCTAAACTGCTAAGGCATGTAACGGGGCTATTTGCTTTTTTCTGTCAGTTACCAACACTTGATTCTTTGCCTTGTTTACAAATATTTATTGCAAAATTGTTTCCTAAATAAACTTGAGATGGGCAAGAACTTTACTCTTCAGTGAATGCCATGATATATAATTGTGGGGAGCAGATTCTCAGCAAGTGTTAGTTACTGTGTCTGGCTGGATTTCATGGACAAGTACCACTTTCCATATGTTGGGAATTTGGTCTTTTCTTAGTATTCTACACACTATTTGAATGATTTCCAATGCCTTCTATCCACAGATCTCAAAGTTGGCTTGGATGCTAGTGTGCTAGTGTGACATCTGGATCCTCTTCAGAACCATGATATCACATGTTGCAGAAATACAGAATATTCTAGATAATATTGTTGAATATTTTTGTAGATGAGTCCTTGTTCTGTCAGTCTTTCAGCTAGTTATATTAAATAAAAACACTTAATGAGTTCATCTCTTATCTTGCAAAATTACTTGCTGTATGAATTTATCCGCTTTTCTTAATAAGAAATAATTTTAAGACAACCTTAATGTGCAGCTTGTTACAGATCTTACAGTTGCCACTAATTATCTGATACAGAGATAGTGCTAAATTTATGGTTGTTGATGCAAGCTGTTGACTTAGTGTTACGGTAATATAATTTCATATAGTTCAGTTAGTGGTTTGTTGACATTAGGAAATAATTGAAACAATTTGGAGGACACTTTTAATAGTCAGTTATTGTCTCTTGTCTTTATTCCTTCCTTGAATATAATTTGACATAATTTTCTGAAACAATAATAATATCCTTAAATCACCGTGATTGTTCTTGTTATCACAATTGTCCAACTAGCATTTGATTTTTTTCCTTAGACATGTTAAATGTCCCAGTTTTCATTTAAGACTTCTGTCGCTTTTATCATTTCTGCTTTAATTTTTCTCTCTGTTCAACCTTCTTTTGTAAAACCTGTTTTGAATATAGCCCTTTCTGACTTGTATATCGCCTAAATTCAACACAATCCCCTTGGCATTCAAAAGACCCTATTTTCGATTTTTGGCCTGTTGCATTCTTCCCACAAAGCCCTGAGACTGTTGCATGCACATTACTGCTATATATTTGCTTACAGGACCTTGCTATCATGTTCCGACTTTTTCCAAACACCAATTTCAGATATTTTTCTTAGAGGATCCTGCAGAAGCACCACGTCTTACCACATTCACTAAATTGCAAAGCTCTTTCAAAGACCTTGCAGGACTTAAAAGTACCTGCGATCATTATGCTTCAGTGACAAACTGGAGTTCTTGCTGACATCTTTTCAAACGTCTCTGGCAGTACAACCCTGGGGAGACTTCAGTCAGTGGCTTCCCTTTGAACAACATTCCCTCATGATTGATTTGAAGACATCAGGGAAAAAAGAAAGAATGGGATTTGTGTCTAATTTTTTTTCTGAGTGCCAGGTAAAGAAAAAAAAGAAGGATTATTTAGGAAGAAATGGTGAAATGTAGGTACCTAACTCCAAAAGTGTAATCCTGGAAACCCTAAACTCAGTTACTGACTAACCCTGGAAGAACAAAATCTGAATAGGAGCTTCAGTGATAACTTCACTTCTCTCTTATTTGTGAGAACATTCTAGCATACATCTTTTCTTTCTTGTAATATCTCAAAAAGATTGGAAAATTTTAATGCAAATCAAAGCTTATATTACTTGCAGTCCCCATCAAGTGGTGGCTGCTTGTTCTTGATCCCTTGTAACTATTACTTGCTCATCTTGTGACTGTGCTTTTAGGTTTATTAAATCCATGAATAGGCATAAGTTGTGACAATATAGCTGCAAAATTAAGGAAAAAGAAAAACGAGTTAACGAAAAATGAATTAACACCCCATCATTCAATAACTCATTTTACATTTTGGCAGACAAAAGCAAGCCCACTCCCATATGTTGCATCTATATAAAGCTTCTGCAGGATTTTTCATCTCAAGGATTTAGTGAGGCTTCAGTTTCCGAATAGCTCCCAACCAAGCGGGTAGTGCACTCTGCTGGGGAAGGGTTGTATGGTTTTGACCAAAACAAAGTTTTGATGTCAGTACAGAAATGGAAGGAGCTGCCCTTATTTCTAAAATGACACATGATATCTCTGTGCTTAATCCCTGAATGACTGAGCATAGGAGATGGACTTCAGGAAACAAGTACTAGGTTGGGGATTCTTTAAGTGGAGGAAGAAACTGGCTGGTAGGCAAAAAGTAATGCACCAAACCAGGAGAAGTAAAGGATTGAAGGTAGTATTACTTGTTGTTGGTTTGGGGTTTTTTTTGCTGTTTTTGTTTTGTTTTGGTTTTTTTTAGTTCATGCTTTTTGTACCAGCTATGGGACCCTGTTTTAGGATGCCTGTTTCTGTATACTGTATAGGGAGCCTGAATGCCTAACATGGAGTTTCAGAGTGCTTAATACTTACATAGAAATGCTGCAAGAATTCATTTTCATGGTGCATAAATTGTTTTCTGGACCTTGCTGCAAAGGGGTGTATAGTAAAAACACTTATTTCCCTGACATGCTGCCTTTTCTTAATTGAGATCAGGAAATCAAGTACTTCCAGGAAGTGAGACGATGCAAGCCTAAATTAAATTTGTCATTTATTTCTAGTATTATGTTAAAATCTTGTATTGACCTTCTCTACAAGGACTGATATTTAAAGGGAAAACTCACCAGTTAATGGCATTACAAAATTATCTAATATGGAAAGATAATGGTTTGTATTATCTGCAATCTTGATTACAGGAAAAGAAGAGTAGTTCTAACATTTTGTATCTATTTATGATAAGAAGCAAACTCCATTTTTTTTTTTTTCGACTAAAGGAGAGGTGATTTTTTTTTTTTTTCTTTGTTCTGAAACTTTTTTCTAGTCCTTTCTTTACCTGTCAACATTGATCAGAATTATTTTACGGTAACCCTTGTATCAGCAGTTTCAAATGAGGTCAGTATCCTTCTGTGTTTTTTCCTTATACATACAGTGGCAGAGAGAAAGTATCTGATAGAGAGTTTAGACTTCCAGGCAAAGCGATAACAGTACATAGTAGAATTTTATTTATAGGTATCAATCTAAACAAAAGAATTTGTTCAGTGTTGTCCTAGTAAGTTTACATCAGAATCAGTATTGCATCAAGATCGCCTCAGTTTGAATGTATTACCTTTGTTCCAGTATTTTTTCCTCTCTCACTTAAAATCCATGTGTGTATGCATGCATGTGTACATGCATATATATGCACAGACATGCTTGCATTTGAAAAAAAAAAAAATACAATTCCCAAGACATTTGATCATAAAGGCAAAAAAATTGTTCCTACTGATATATAGTTTTTGGATAAGAGACTGACGTGGAGTAAACGGACGTAACAGGACCTGACTGTTCAGGCTCATTCTCTGTAGAGTGTAGCTCTTTCACGACTCCTGTGAAAAAATTGCATGCCTACTGAACTTGATAGTTGTTTTAGCTATACGAAAGTACCGCCACGGGTTTGTGTAGCACAGAACCTTTTCAGAATTGTGGAATGGATAAGAATCAGAAGACACATCAACCTTTGAGTTCACAGCTCAAACATTACAACTCTTGACACTGGCTTGGTTTTTTCTTAAATTTCTGTACAAGAGTTATGTTTTTTTGGTTGATTTGTAACAATTTATTTTCCAAGTGCTGGTAGTTTACCCTGAAAGTCTGTTCTCCCACCTGTTAGTTAAGTGTTACACTATAAATAGTTGATAATTTTTTAGGTAGGCATAAATAAACAAATATTTTCATGAAGTCTTTTTATACCAAAATTATTTATAAAAAAAGCTATGTTTATTACCTGTGTGCTTTTAACTTATTGCTTATGTCAGGACAGTTTCATGTCAGAGAAATCAACTAAGAACACATTAAAATGTTTATAGGATTATATATAATGCTTAAAGAATGTAATAATATGCTACTTACATTCCTATAAATTTAAAGATTATGGACAAGTTTTTAAGTTTTTGATACCCAGGCTGCTGGTAGATATAAATTCTTTCAGTTTTTGGCAAATGTGCTTTGATATTTGTGATGAATGTGGTTTACATAGTTGTCAAGAGGTAGTTCAAGAAGTTCCTGTGTCCTGCTGTATCATCACTGTAGACAGAACCTTCTCTACTGTCAGTTATTGAACATTGTGGGGAAACTCTCCTGTACAATTTAATACCTTTCCAAAGCCACACTTAACAAATCAGATTCTTCTTTCCTCTAGCCCGTTTATTAATGATCTAGCCAAGCTGCAGGACTGTGTCTTCTCCATGAATATTTTCAGTTGTATTTGTCCAATGGTCAGATCAAAGTTGACCGTGTATGTTAATAGTTTGCCCTAAAGGGTTTAGAGAACTGGATAAGCAATATCAGCCATTCTACTAGATGTAGGAAAAGTGATGCAAATATAAACATTTCCCCTCTCTTTTCCATTTTATGTTGGTGGAACAGGGTGCGATATGTAGCTTCTGTTCTGAAGCCTATGTGGCCTTTGCGCTTGTAATTCTGGCAACCACAACCATAGTCTAAAGTGGCTTCATGTGAGCTGGATGCAGGGAAAGAGGAAGAGATGTTAGGAAGCTGCAAGCAGTCTCCTCTTTAAAGGAAAGAGAGACCCAAACTCTCCTAGTATTCCAAAATAACCATGGCCTCCACTTACAGTAGTTCCCCAAATCCTTAGAAGTCTGAATTTTGGACATTGTCCTACACTATTACAGATGTAATCAGGCATCGGTGTTAATACTTCAGATGTCTGTGAACAGTAATTTGGGCAAAATAAAACAAACATCCTCAATTACATGATCTGAATACATTTGAATAAAGATAGTCTAACCTTGCAGTCTAGTTATAGCACAAAAACCTTAGTATCTGTACAGCACTAAAAATGCTATTTTTCAAATATCAGAGTAAAGCTTGAGGCTAAAAGACCTCTTGCTTATTTCCAATTTACATCCATATGCCTTCCTGACTCTTACAATAAGAAAGACTATATTCCTCTATCCCTGTGGCTCTCTTGTAATTTATATACCTGGGGAAGATCTGCTTTTAGATGCAGCATCTGGTTTTCAATGATTTCCTGCTCTTAGCCAGCTGAATTGACTGAACCAGAAGGAGGTCAAGTCTGTTGCCTGAGGTCACACATTGAATGAATGCTTGAGCTTGGATTTAAAGTTAGATCTGGAGTATTCCCTCTTGGTTCTTTGCTGCTTGCAAGAAATACTTATTTTAGAATTTCAGGTGGATTTGGGAATAATCAATCTGTATTATATGCAAGCAGAAAATTATAATGCTTAACCTGGTACTTATGAAGTACATACATAGTTCTTGCAAATGTTATCTATCAAAGCACCCAGAAAGCAGGAAAAGAGTAGAGTATTTTACAGTTACAAAATGTAAACATATGTAAAGCAATAAAAAAAATACTGTAAACTGGTAAATAAGAAGACACTTTTTAAAAAAAAATCTGATAATTATTTGCATTAATGGCAAATTTAGCACAATGCTATTTCCTTTAACGGTAATCAGGTGAGAAGAAAATGTGTTCTTTACCTATGTTTTCAATAGTAAGTTACACTGTGTGCATATTTATAGGAATCTGAATTACAGGACCTTGGACCTCTGTGTAGCATTTTCCTGATATTCTGCTTGCATAATTCTTTTTTTTAATTAATCTTTATGTAAGAAGTTGTTTATCAAGAATTGGAGAAATTCAGTCTTTACATGATTGTATTGTAACACATTAGTTGCGATTAAGGGCATGGAAAAATGAGTTTATCTCTGTAGTTCATTGATATGAAAATGTTTGTCATAGATGAAATATAATTTGTAAAGTTGTTTTTTTTCCCGTTTCTTCTGTGAGCAAAAATAAAAAAGTGTCTACAGAGATGCTTTATTCAATTTGGAAAAAAACCATTGATATTGCCAATGAGACTTATGTCTTGACTCAAGCAAATTCTGAAATACTGTTTCAAAGTAAAAACTGAAATATTTCTGACTGTTTTGAATTTTTCTAGTTGAAAAAGTACTGCCATAGGTTTGTGGAATTATAACTGCAGTTTCTAGATGGAAACAGTTCATCTGAAAAAGCGGTCCCTTTTCTAGCTACTGTGAGGTTGGATGGTGATAAAGCACCTAGGAGAGTAGTTGAAATGACAGTCCAGTCTAAACGGAGTAGGAATAATTATGCTCCCAAGTTTTCTTGAAATGAACCTCACAGTTGGTCAGCAATAGCAGTTATCCATAATAGTAGTTTAAACAGCTCCTGGGAACGTTAACAAGTCCTTTCCTGTCATGCAGAGGCTGAAAGAGGAAAGAAGCTGTGTCAGTCAGGAAAAAAGACACAATTCGATGAAAATAGCAGAAAGCCTTGACAGGAATTATTTTGACCCATGACACTTTTTTATTTCCTTTTACTTTCTGACCTTATTTCTGGAGATAATGAAAGGGACCCTTAGAAGACATGTATGAGAAGTTTTATCATTTCTTGGCTGTGAAAACAGTGTCATGTTAGGAGTACTATAAACACAGAAACAGAGGCTGGAATGATCTGGGAAAGATTGCGTATTTGTGAAATCAGGAGGGCTGATTTGGAGGTCTCCATGGAAGTCTGGCAGGAAACCAAAATTGTTCCTGGATTGGGGCTCCCTGTTTTCTCCACAAAATGTCCCCAGGAAGGATAAGAGCGCTCCCCTTTACTGTAGTGTCCCAGGACTGTGTGAGCGGAGAGTGAGGAATGAGATCCCGATGGGAGGATGAGGTACGGCAAAGACAGGGGTCTGGAGTTGATGGCAAGGGGATCTGTACAGCCTGTGAGGCAGATACCAGCTGTTTCTCTGAGCTAGCATTTGGAATAAATAGGTCTTGAATTTAGAGACTGTTCAGGCCATCTTTTCTTTTATTGGATGAAGTACATGGAGGAAAGCTGTAAGTTTCTCCTGCTGCACTTAATCTGACCGTGGGCTGTCTGACAGTGTAAGTTTTTACCGTAGCTCTTCTGAAGGACTGTAGCATGAAACAAGCCATTGCAGTCAGTAGTTAATTTCCTTGCATGGATTTAAAATGCAAAAAAGAATGAGTTTGAATTACAGCCATGTTATTGATGGAATAGTTAGACTAGTTAGGAAAAGACTTTTAAAAATCTGTATTTAACAGAGTGAAAAGCTTTTTTCTTGGCCTCAGTATTGTTCAGAAGGTATGTTTTTTGATGCATCAATAATTTATAGAATCATTCAAATTAACTTCACATTGACTTCCTTATAATCACTTTACTGAAAATACTTGAATTTATAGGAGGGCATTTAGTAAACAAGAGAGAGAGTGCTTAAGGTAGAAAGTAGTCAGCTTGGCAAAGTTAAAAAACTATAAGGTCATTCAGAAGAGAGTACAGGTTTTACCTGTATTTTCATTTGGACACAACTTGGAAATATTTGCACCCTCTTTACGTCATCACATTTTAACTCTGCTATTCTGCAAAGACAGGAGATATTTAGTTTTACTTCCTGTATGGATAAAGCTGGAAGTGAGATGGGCATAATAAAAAGCAAGCAGCAGAACAAAGAAATGTTTTCTGTTAGTTAAAAATGACAGGCAAGTTACAAAAACCCCCATTATTTAGTAACTTCAAACATGTTTTGAAGAAGATGTTTTAAGTTTATAAGAATGTTGCATTGTTCTGAGGTAAGAATTAATAGCCTATTGCAAAACATTCAATGCCTATATACTGCCGCAACCAACATATAACCTATAGGATGGTATTGATTTCAGGTATGAGTAGACTTTGAACCCTTTTAAAAATTAAACTTCCAGTAAATACAGTATATAGATTCAAATACTGTATTTCTCCTTATACAAAATAGTGTTTATTGGGTTTTTTTGTAAAGCTCCTTTTGAGGGTGTATTTTGCAAGTCTCTCCCTTTGCTACTTCAAATGCACAAAAATCATGTGCTGTGTATATGCTTTGGAGGAATGCCAGGAGTGGTTGGATATGCCTGCCTGTAGTGAACGCGTGCTTTATGAGTGAAGCTTACACAGGAGCACTAAGCTTTTGTTGGGCAGCAATGTACTGCTTAAACGAAGTACAGTGGAGACCAGTGTAGGCTGCAAGATCTACTTGAAAAATGGGAAAAGATTAGTTAGCTTTCTGTTATCGTGGCTACAATGTCAGCAGGTATCAATTAGCTTTTGGTTATGTTGGCAAAAACTGGTCCCATAACTTAGAGCATAACCAAGCCCTAACGAACTCTCCCAGACCTGCTCTTTTCTTAGAGGTATGATCTGTCTTGAAGGAGTCATAGCTCAGCTGAAAATCTTTTGTGATGTTTGCTATGAAGTATAAGTGGTCCTAGAAGTGTCTGAGGCTGAACGAGTCGGGAACCCTCTGGATCTTTTCCTGCAGTGCAATGTCATGTTGGTAGGTTTCCATGTTTGTTAATCAGCAGATTGCACCAACTAAAACATGCCCATCATAAAATGCACAGTTGTGAGTAAAAGCTGTGGGCTGGAGGAGTACAAATGTTTTACTGTCCTGCATAGTATTAGTAAATAGAAGGATCATATCTTTCCTTTACATTGTCTGCTTTTTGAAACATTATTCTTATCCCTCTATCTTCTCATTTTGGCATGTAATTAAGCTCCTGAGGCCTTGTGAAATAGTGCATATTAGTACTTTTTTCCTTTAAAATTCTTCACTCTCTCAACATGGTAAGAGTGTGTGCTTTTGAGAGCTGTTTTTGTTGACATTTTTTTGCAGGACACTCAATATTGTAACGCTGGGCTTTGAATCGTCAAAAGGTATTGTTTCTTCAAGGTGTTACAAGGGTAAACTTGTACTCCAAGCTTTCCATGCATATTTGGCTTGAAGGAAGGAAGTTGCTTTATGGAATAACTTATTTCTCCATCAATTATTAATTATTTATGTGGGTCTAGCAGGTGGATTTAGGGACTCATTTGATACACATAGAAAGAACTAAAGCAAAGATGGTCTCTGCTTCATAGAGCTTAACATTTAGGATCCTAATGACATCTATCTGTAAGATGTGCATTCTTCTGCCTAGCTTCTAATTCTGTTAAATTTTTGCATTTGTTTTTTCTTTTATAAAGCATTGTTTTGGAAACAAGTCCCTTATACACAGGCTAGCATTATCAGAGATACACTGCATTGTGATTTTTTTTTTTTCTTCTTTCTAGTTCCTTGAAACCACTCGCTTCATTTAAACTTCCATCAATTCAAAATTTCCTCTTTCCCTTGAGCACACTTTTTCCATATTTTTTCCCTCAAAGTACTATTAATACTTTCTGATTATTCAGCAGAAAACTAAAAATGTCTCTTGAGCCACTCAACCTGATTTAATTGGTTTCAGTGTATGGCAAGCTAAATTCAGATCTCCATTTATCAAACCCCAAGTCTCTCCTCCCCTCTAAAACTGAGCAGTGCTCAGGTGAAAAAAATCAGGAGGCAAAAAATCTGTTTGGGACTGTGTATAAAATTTCGTAACATTCACAAGGTCACTGCAGTGCACGAATTAAAGGAAGGTTGGTTGCTTGCTTGCATTCCCCGCCGCCCCCAACTTCAGTGCTTCTCTGAGCCCCTAGACTGTTATTTCTGACAGCTTTCCAGGTTTCTCCGAATTGGTTTGAAGTAATATTTTTACTTTGTTCTTTGTTTCTCCATTTTTTACTTGTTTTGGCACAAAGAAAAAGGGGTGGGGGAGTGCATGAGAATATAAAATATTCTTTTCTTATGTATCAAAGAGAAGCAGTGTATTCAGAAGGTCAAAGTTCCTTTTTTTCCTGAAGAATTTCAATTCCTTAGGCCCCTTGAGGTATGTGCAGTTGAGTAAGTATCACCTTAAAACCTTTGTTTTCTATTGAAATTTTACAAGCTTTCCCACAGTTACCCTCCAACACTGTCCCCCCCAGCCACTCTAAATTTTACCTGCTAAGCTTTGCTTACTGTAGACTTGTCGAACTTCAGGACAGTGCATAAAACAAAACTTGAAAATAAATGACAAGACATCTGGAAGAAATTAAGTAATTCCATTTCAAGTTATTTACATGCTTAAATAAAAGATCTGCCATGCATGTTTGTCCTGATCTCGGCTAAATGTCTGTTGCATAATGGTTCACAGTTTCAGGACTGGACTTTATTTCAATTCCTTGCTGTTAGCACCCCACGTACTGCTGGGTCTCCTGGTTTATTCTTCTAAAAGTGGATACAAGAGGAAAAAGGCCCTCAGCTCAATTCCTGCATCTTTTGTTTTTTCCTGACTTGGCAGCTAATGCAAGCACCCTGTGGGAGAATTAGGAGTAACACAGACTACTTTTCCTTCATCTGACGAAAAAAAAAAAGGGATGTAAAGAACCCGTTACACCTAACCTTGCAACATGTGATAATCCTTGGTTGTGATGGCTGTATACATGCCTAAGTGTGAAGAGGAAACAGGAACGCAAAACCAGGTTAAGTTTCTTCCTTCTTGTCTTACTGAAAATCTTGAATTCTCTTCCATACAGTTGTCTCTTAGACAGGAGGGAAGAGTAGGGAGAAGAGTTAACCACTGAGTACAGTTACGGCCTGGTAGGCCACTTTTCATGATAGCTGTAGAACCAAGACAGCAAAACATTCCTATATACAGGGGAGGGAAGTTGGTCTATGTGTGTACAGGTAATCTTTTCCTGTAGGTCTCTGCATACATCCGTCTTTGCTCTGCAAGTAAAATGTATCTGTCTTATTTGTTCTTATGTAAAGCCTCAGTGTCTGTTGAATTTATTGATAATTTGCCCTCCGGAAGCTCAACGGTACAATAGTGTACCAGAAGCCACACAGGGCAGGTGTAAAAGCTCCTGGGGTGATGCAGTTTTGCTGAAGTGTGAGAGGGGTTGGCCTTGCCTCCCTAGGAGGCTACCACACGGGAGCACTGGAAATGTCCGCATAATCTAACATTTAAATACGAACACTGACAAACAGTTTTCTGAGAAGATCTGAGCAAATATTCAAGCCACAAAGACTGATAATGTAACTCCTCTACAGTCTACTCAGTTGTGTTACTGTGTAGGTCACCATTAAAATAGGTCAGTAGTATAGGAGAGAGGTAAAGTGTGGGTGAGCCTTTTAGCGGTATGCAGTTATATGAAGTCTAGTCATCTGTTAAGGATACTGATTACTACCGTGGCTTCACCAAAGCCATGTTTTTAATGATTTTTTGGGGTGGAGTGACTAAGTTAATAGTTGGAAAGTATGCAATTTATTTGGGGGTATGGGGGTGTTATTTGTAAGATGTTGGCTAAAGTGTTTTGTTGAAAGTTTGTAACATCAAAAATACTGACATGAATAATGGAGAAGTCAAACCAACTGCTAACAGGCTGAGTCCAGAAGGAAGAAATAAATGGGAAACAACCTTTCTAGCAAAAACTCATGAGCAGAACCCCTGGAGGGGGCTGGTGGAATATTTCCATTTTCCACCTACAATATACTGTTTGTTTATAGATGGGACTGTGGTGTATGTTTCTATCTGAAAATTTCAGACCTGGCTGCTCTAATGCAGTCAAAAGTTTGAGGGAAGGAAGGGAGACACATGAGCAGCAGTCCTGCACATTCAAGCAATCTAACTTTTGAACAATGTTTAGTTATGGCAAAGACACAGCAGAATAAAAAAATCCTTGCAGTGCCTGTATATACAATAAGTGGAAGATAGAAAACTTTTGTGTGGTGGTTGCTAGAAGGGAGTGAGAAGCATCTGAAGTCAATCAAATGGCTGGTGATAAATCAAGAGAGTTAATGGCTCATCTAAGTGGCTTTAAGACTACTGAGTAAACCTGGACTGAAATGATCCCTGGTATAATTAGAGAGGCTGCACTGAAATTGAGCAAAAGGTGAATCAGGCCCTGAGCCTGGAGATCAGCACGCTATTCAGATTTCTGGGAGATCATAGAAAATAACTGAAATAATTACTGCAGTGATATGTGTATCTGTAACAGTAAATCTTAAAAGTTTCAGCTGGTTAAGCCCATGTCATGGTTTAACACCAGCCAGCAGCTAAGCACTATGCAGCTGCTCTGTCACTCCCCTCCTCAGCTGGACAGCTCGTGGGCTGAGATAAGGACAGGGAGAGATCACTCAACTAATTACTGTCATGGGCAAAACAGACTTGACTTGGGGAAAATTAACTTAATCTGTTGCCAATCAAATCAGAGTAGGGTAATGAGAAATAAAACCAAATCTTAAAACAATGTCCCCCCACCCCTCCCTTCTTCCCGGGCACAGCTTCACTCCTGAATTCTCTACTTACTGCCCCCACCCCCCCGCAGCAGCGCAGGGGGACAGGGAATGGGGGTTGGGGTCAGTTCCTCACGTGTTGTCTCTGCTGCTCCTTCCTCCTCAGGGGCAGGACTCCTCACTGTTCCCCTGCTCTAGCATGCGTCCCTTCCCACAGGCTGCAGTCCTTCAGGCACAGACTGCTCCAGCGTGGGTCCCCCATGGGGTCACAAGTCCTGTCAGAAAACCTGCTCCAGCGTGGGCTCCTCTCTCCAAGGGTCCACAGGTCCTGCCAGGAACCTGCTCCAGCGCGGGCTTCCCACGAGATCACAGCCTCCTTCAGGCATCCGCCTGCTGCGGCGTGGGGTCCTCCCCAGGCTGCAGGTGGATATCTGCTCCACCATGGACCTCCGTGGGCTGCAGGGGGACAGCCTGCCTCACCATGGTCTTCCCCATGGGCTGCAGGGGAATCTCTGCTCCGGCGCCTGGAGCACCTCCTCCCCCTCCTTCTTCACTGACCTTGGTGTCTGCAGGGCTGTTTCCCTTACATGTTCTTACTCCTCTTTCCGGCTGCCATTTCTGTGTGTCCCGCAACTTTTTTCCTTCTTAAATATGTTATCCCAGAGGCGCTACCACTATCGCTGATGGGCTCGGCCTTGGCTGGCGGCAGGTCTGTCTTAGAGCCGGCTGGTATTGGCTCTGTCAGACACAGGGGAAGCTTCCAGCAGCTCCTTACAGAAGCCACCCCTATAGCCCCCCTGCTATGAAAACCTTGCCATGCAAACCCAATACATTCCACCCCTGACTTCTGTGCATCACATACTTAAGAATTATCATTAAAATCCACATTTGTCACACAATCTTCACCATTTTCACAAACTTCACTCACATCAACAAAAAAGAATTTTGCACATCAAAATAACATCACAACACTGACGAAAAGTGGACAATTAACGCACAATCCACCCCTTGTCCCTTCACCACAATTACAAAATAAATTCCCCACAGTCATTTCACTCTTCACTCTTTTGCTGTGTTCTGTCCATGTTTTGCAGATTACCTCTCCCAATTATTATCCTTATCTTGAATTCCTTATGCACTGTGTTGGGTGTCAAAAAGGACTGTGGTGGGTTGACCCTGGCTGGACCTCAGGTGCCCACCAAAGCTGCTCTATCACTCCTCTCCTCAGCTGGACAGGGGAGAGAAAAATATAAAAATAGGCTTGTGGGTCAAGATAAGGACAGTTTAATAAAGCAAAAGCAAAGGTCATGTGGGAAATCAAAGGAAAACAAAAGATTTTGTTCTCTGCTTCTCATCAGCAGGCAATGTCTGGCCACTTCCTGGGAAGCAGGGCTTCAGTACACACAGCGGTTGCTCCGGAAGACGAACGTAAATAATGAATGTCGTCGTCGTCCCCCCCCCCCTTTACTTAGCTTTTAGAGCTGAGCTGACATCATATGGTATGGAATATCCTTTTGGTCAGTTTGGGTCAGCTGTCCTGGCTATTTCCCCTCCAGAGATCTTGCCCACCCCCAGCCTGCCAGTGATGGGGGGGGGAAAGTTGGAGAGACAGCCTTGATGCTGTGCCAGCACTGCTCAGCAGTAGCCAACACACTGGTGTGTTATCAACACTTATCTAACTACCAATACGGAGCACAGCACTATGAGGGCTGCTGTGAGGAGAATTAACTCCATCTCAGCCAGACCCAATACAGCCCATTTGTAGGAAGACTATTGTATCGGAGCACTGTCTTAAACTGAGTTACACAAAACAGAGATTTGTCCCAATAACTGGTGTTTTGGCTAAGTCAGTGGATTGGAGATAAGTGGGTGAACTTAACTGACTGGAACATACTTCCACTCACTTGTGCTTAATCCATATGACTGAGTTGGGTCTGCTTTAAGGATGCCGTACGGGAAGCTGTACTGTCAGGCTCTTGTGGGTGGGACAGGTGTATCCCCATACAGCAAAATGCCACTGAGGTGCTCAGGGACCAACAGGCTGCTGGGGACAAGGAGAGGAGGTGGTTTGACTGACAGTTATAATTTCTGGTTACGATCCCTGTGCATGGTACAAGCAGTATTTAGGATAACTTAAGGATGCCGATAGGGACAAATAGTTGTACCAAGGTATGTTTGGTCAGCAGCTTTGAAAATGCCAGCAACACCAAAGTTGCGCCTACTTGCCTTTTTAGGCACTTAAGCATGGTATAGAAAACCATCAAATCACAGATGTGTGCTGTGTAAAGGCAATTCAGAGTATTCCTGTATAGGTCAGAGTCTTTCTCTAATACTGTATCTTTTAGAGAAAGCCTTTATATGTCATTTGAAGATCTATCATTTTGAGGATGCATGGCAATATTGGGGGGGGAGGTTCAGTAAAATGTGGCTTTAAGTCATCAAGTTATTAGAGTTCATAATTCCTAAGATAATAAAAGAACAAAAAGGAGAACAACATTTAGGTCAATGAATAGGCTTCCTCTGATTCACATTAGAGTCACAGACTTAATTAACTGGGTGTTTTATGTCATTTGCAAACATCATCATACAGACTCTGCTCAATTGTGCATCTGTTTTGTCAGTGCCAAGGGAATATCCAGGGTTCAGCTGATCTCCATCTCTGGAGTGCTCCTATGCAGTAATCTTCTATGTTATTTTTAATTAATAATGAAGACAATCATTACAGATTTCTTTCATCTTAAATTCTTTGACTTGCAGGCTAAGGCATTCTGACTGACATCTCTACCCTCTGCCTGTCTGCTCCCTTTTGGGGCGCTGGGGAGGAGAGGCACTTAGCAGTGCCTGGGGCAGAGCCGAGGGGAGAAGCTGGATTCCGAGGATCTGTTCTCCACTTTGCTGCTGACTCCCACTTTTGGGTACTTGATCTCTGAAGGAGTCCCAGTCCAAAGCTATGTTTGGCTATATAATCAATATCATAATAAACCTGATATGCTGTTAAGAAAGCATATTTATGTAGGGAGAGCCAGTCCTCGCTGCCTACAAGCTAGGTATTGACTTTAAATACAGCCCCAAGTAAGTGAAACACTGTGCTCCTCCTAAGTAGCCTCAGGAAGCACTGACCCCAGAACACACCTTCACAGCACAATCCTTCCCTCGTTTGCTTTCTACCCTGGAGAGCACTACCTCAATATTGGCTTATATCAGCAATATATTACTACTTTCTGTTGCTTTGGTTTCAGCTACTCTGCACCTGTGAGTGAAGGTGACATCTGCCCCATGCCCCTCGCTTCTTACTTAACAAAGTACATGCAATATTGTGTTGCTGCTGGGCTATTTCATTACCATTTATGCACAAAAGCTGCGCATAGCTGCAGTGCTGGAGTTAGGACTTTACAGTAAAATTCTTCATAAAATGAGCAAAGAAAACAAGAGCAGGAAGAGTTGGGTTTGTTTAAAGTAGCTCGAGGAAGCTTGCCCTCTCAGTAGCAACACTGCCTTGGCTTTGTCTAACCTAATGCTTGCACTGATACTGAATTATCAGTATTAATTTCCTACCGCAGACAAGGTCATAGTGATCAAGTGACTTAAATGGGTTTATAATCCTGGGTATGCTGACTCCTCGTGCTTAATTTTTGTTCTAAGCAATTCCTTCATGAAATCAAATACTCATGAAAAATCAATAGTCAAACACTCACTGTAGGTGATTTGAGATTTTTAGGAATACAGATGAATCTGTTTGGTGTATTTTTAAGAAATTTGCCAAAAAAGTTACTGGGACATCACTCACCCCCTGTTCGCCACTCCTCACATCAATTGTTGATATAGATGTGGTTGAGGCCCACATTTTAGTTTCAGGGCCTAATAAAAAGTCTTAAAGAGTGAAAGGGCCAGTACAAAATGTGGGAGATACAACTGCATGGCCATATTGAAATCTTCTTTGGAAACATGATTAGAGACCTCATTCTACTGATTAAATAAGACTTAACTATTTAAATCTCTCTTCTCTTGCAAATAATCCAAACAATCCAGATATTTCATTTAATATGTGTGTTTTCACCTGTAATTTAATTACAAGCAGAAATTTCTGTTCTGAAAAGTTAGAAGAGGATGCATTCCTTCCTGAAATGTCCAATTCATTTCCATGTACTATTTTACAAAAGTTGTTATTGAGGGGATGGGCACATATGCAGTCTATCACAGGCCAAACTGAGGGTGGTGTAAATGTGTTTCTGATACTATATGCACATAGGTTGTTCTGGTTTGTCAATGCTGTGTGGTAAAATTATATCCTAATCTAACTTCTTGTGGCTGGTTTGTCTGCCCATACTGAAGAGTATTTTATAGGACTAAAATTCTCTTACTTTTTTAAGTATCTGAGAAGTTTAAGATAGTTGTATAACAAGCTTAACTAAATAAAGCAGTAAGCATGTTGGTGCAAGACAAGAAAGGAAATGCATGAAAATCAGTGTGAGTGACCAGCAGAGAATGTTCTTGTCCAGTTGATTGAATTGATTGTCACTGCATTCCTTCCTTACTTTCTATTCATCAGCTACAAAAAAGGCAATGGTGCAGGAAACGGTTAAAACACTGTTTTTGCTGCGCTGTAATTGATTTTGCTGTATCATCTTATATAGCTAACTTGTTAGCACCATGGTAAAAATATGAAAGTGGGTTGCAAAGGATAACACACTTGTTCCTGCATGGAAAAGGTATAAGAGTTGTGGGCCAAATGGGCAAGTAAGGAACAAAGATCATTAGATATTTTGACACGGTGGGCAGTGCAATAGGAGAAAGCAATGATGCAGAATTAGGAAGAGCCTTGAAAAAAAGAGAACAGGTTTTGAACTTTATATACGTGGAAAAGGGGAGCAATGGTGTGAATACAATTGTATGGCACTTAAAACAGTGGGGACTGGGGAAAACACACTGTGGAAACTGTGGTTAGTTTGAACTCTGTGGAGGTAAGTTAAAAGAGAGTCAGACTTGTATGCAGCAAGTTTTGTCAGTAAAAATGTGAGTTTTGGTTACATACCAAATACTTGGGTGTCCATGGTTTGGACGTCTGAGGAGAGTGGATCAGGGATGTCAAAGATGTGTGCGCTCGAGTGGCAGGAAGGTCAATGATGTTATCAGAAATGAGAGAATAATATACAGAAGGGGGAGTATGAGAGGAAAGATAAGTATTTCAAATAAGGCCAGACTGGTTATATTGACAGTGAGGCCCTGGCAAGATTGTGTTTGAGAGACAGCTGAAATGTGGAATAGTAGGATTGGAAAAGTAATTCTTCAAGTGATCATTTGTAAGGAATGCAGACATAAGCATGAGGCACCTTAGAGCAACACTCTGTGGTACTGTTTGAAGTCACACTGCCCTGTTTCAGCTGGGACAGAGTTAATTGTCTTCCTAGTAGCTGGTATAGTGCTATGTTTTTGAGTTTGGTATGAGAAGAACGTTGATAACACTGATGTTTTCAGTTGTTGCTAAGTAATATTTAGTCTACAGTCAAGGACTTTTCAGCTTCTGATGTCCAGCCAGCAAGAAGGCTGGAGGGACACAAGAAGTTGGGAGGGGACACAGCCAGGGCAGCTGACCCAAACTGGCCAAAGGGGTATGCCATGCCATGTGATGTCATGCCCAGTATATAAACTGGGGGGAGTTGGCCAGGGGGGATTGCTGCTCAGGGACTAACTGGGTGGGTGGTGAGCAATTGCATTGTGCATCACTTGCATATTCCAATCCTTTTATTATTACTACTGTCATTTTATTAGTGTTATCGTTATCATTATTAGTTTCTTCTTTTCTGTTCTATTAAACTGTTCTCATCTCAACCCATGAGTTTTTACTTCTTTCCCTGATTCTCTCCCCCATCCCATTGAGTGTTGGGGGAAATGAGTGAGCAGCTGCATGGTGCTTAGTTGCTGGCTGGGATTAAACCACGACACGCACCTTCAGTCTTTGGTCTTTCACTTCTGTCCAAGAGTCAAAATCTTCTCACAATTTGTGTTCACTATGATGTCATCACGGTCAAAGCTAGTCACTAGACTAAATATGCATATGAAGATCAAAGACGGCAAGTAGTGTACACTCAGTGTATAAACAATAATGCTTACAATAAAAGATATTTATTGGGTTTGTTTTCCCCATTTATATCGCAAGCCCCAAAGAACTTGGACTGTTCCCAAAAGCCACAGGGCACAGCATTGCTGTGGTGTTCAAAGGAGGTGCTTTGAAGAAATCACATCATTCATCAAGATTTTCTGTCCTGATTCTTGCTGACATAAGTTTAATTCAAAATGATAATTCATTGCTGTGGTATGGAGTGTAATTTTTTTTTTTTCCCCCAAAGAGGTTGGTGGCATTTATTTCCTGGTAGTATATATTTTGCTTGCAATCTTTAAACTTCATTAGTTTGTCACAGATTTTGCCATTATACTGTAATACTATCTACCTTTGCTCATAAAATGCATTTTTGGTAGACTCATTTGCTTATTTTCCTAAGTGGTGGAGAATAAGGAAATTAAATGACTTAACATACTCAACTTTAGTTATGTCACTGGACTTCAAAAAGAGCCTCAACTAGCCTCAGCTGATTGGTGGGGTTAGACAAACATGCAAGTGTTAAATTTATCAAGAAATAACTCTAGCTAAATGCACAGAGATTTTTTTTTTTCCAGATTTTTTTAATGCTAGTATTACAGTATCTAAAACACCAGGAATTCATCCAGTTTTGGGGAGATAGCATAACAACTTTCCTACTAAAAATACTGATAGTCTGTTATGCCTGAAACTGTAAGTCTGCTGTTTGTCGTTGCAGGTTGTTTCATGAAGTGTAACCCAGTACAATAATGAGTCCATCCTAATTGAAACTTGATGATCCTGAGGGGAAAAAATGAATGCACTGTATTCTTTAGATCTTATTTCTAACCTTTGGGGCTCCTTGTAGATGATCAGAATTGAAGTATTGTTGCAATGTTGTTCAGTATAGCTTCTGTAAATGAATCTCGTGTTCAAAACTAAAGCACTTGTCCTGGCAAGCCACACTTCTTAAAATAACATCTTGGAGCTTTTTTGATGATTTTGCCTGGAGTGGGAGCACCATATATCTTGAGAACAAATTATTTATGGAATGTCTGGCATAACGAATGCAAGAACCTAGCTAAAAAGAACTTAACATTTTAAAGATGAACGTTTCTTGCAAAATAAAATTTAACAATACTTCCAAGCATGAGGAAAGAACCAACCAGTTAACATCCGCAGCATAATCTTTCCTCCACTCTAAATTCTGCCCATCTTCCCAAAGTGAAGTGCAAAATGTTGATAGGTTAAAAACTGACCTGTGTCCTAAACAGAAAGTGGGATGGAAGAGTACAGTAATAAAGGGAAGAAAGTAATGCCCCAGGTATTATGAAGAAGAACATGAAACTCCTGACAGCAAGGCTAAGAAGTGGAAAAATTGAAGCAGAGGAAGAACAAGAGAGGCAATATGAAAAAGGTGGGGAATGCACATAGAAACTACTAGTTTGTGTGCCACTGAAATGGATACTTTATTTGGATGCCTCCTTTTTTGTTTTTTTCTTGGGCAAAAATAAGGTGGTGCAAGTCAGGGTCTTGGCTTTTTGTGTGTTATAAGTCAGACAAGATATATCAAATATCATTTAGGATCTTCACTTGTCTTAAGCCCTATTTTCATTGTTATCTTCTTCCAAAAGATTTCTATCAACTTTACTGTATTTTAAACATCTTCACAATATGTTGAAAGGTGCTTTAATTTGAAAAATTTGGAGTGAAGGAATGAATTAATGTAGTGTAATAAATCTAGTTTTGTAAGTTAAGCTTAGAGGGCTACTGCTCTGTTTTATACCTATATGTTGCTATACACGTATTAACCTTTAAAATAATTGTCAAGTTATTTTAATTATCTCTAAGCTATCCTAGGGACAAAATAATTTCACCATCATGGAGGAAAAAAAAATCTCACCAGTGGTATTTAATATTTCTATATTTATATGAGGTCTTGTCAGAGTTTATCAGGGAGATGGGTACATGAGAAAGAAGAAAGAGAACTCTTCATTAAAAGCACCCTGTTGTCGTTGTGATATTGACTGATCAAGTTTGGTCTCTGAAAATTGGGGAAAAGCTGAAGACACCATATAAATAAGTTTTGGGTTATGGTGTGGTTTTGTTTTGTTTGGGTTTTTTTTCAGTAAATGTTTCCTATGGCTTATAAGTTTTCTTAAAGATGTTACAGTGGTCCAAAAAATCCCATAGCTAAGTAGCACTGAATGTTTGCTTTGAAGCTGGAACGGTATATTTTCTGAGATCAAACTTCTTAAGAAGTTTAAAGACCACATACTAAACCCAAACTTTGTCTCAGAAAAAGCTAAAATCTGTCTATGTGTCATAATGTTATCTTGCTTATTGTTTTTAATTGTTTCTGTAGCATATGAATCCAGACTGTAATTAGATACCAGTTGCATCATTTCCTCATTGTTATTAAAAGGATATGTGTGAATATGTTTGGTAATTCTGTAGTGTTTAATATCCAGATTTCTCACTGTCATGGGAAGTGTCATGCTTTTGCTTCATAACCAGACAGTGTATGTTTTCAATGAAATCTTATTTAGGAAAGTACGACACATTCATCCTTGATATTTAAGCAAATTCACATTGCAGAATGATTAATTGCATTCAGCCTTTTCATCCATTTCTAATTTTTCAGGGGACATAATTGGATGCAAATTGGCCAGTGTTAATCATTAGATACCACTAATTAAAAACAGAAGCTGTAGGTAATGGTATGATTATTGGTAGAAATAAATGAAGCAGATCAGGTAACACTTTTCTTCAGGGACTCATGAGTTGTGCCTGAGCCTCATTAAATTCCAACATGTGAAGGTGCCCTGCTGGCAGAGGCTGCAGGAGAGATGTATTTATAAATAACTTAAAAGTAACATAGGAGGGCAGTGTCTGAAAAAGGAGGTGGGGAACATTCCTGTGGCTCAAGGACTCAGCCGTTTAATAAATTAGGAACTTTAAAAAAAAAGCAATGTAATTAGGTGGAAACTGGTTTTGCATAATGAAAAGCCAGTTAAAAGAGAAACTAAGGACATATTTTTTCTGACCATGTTTCTGAAGCATACTGAAATGCCATGTTCTGAAAATTCAATGAGTATTTTTTGAACCCAAACAATTCATTTCATACTTTGTCTTTTAAAACTGACTGTGATGTTAGATGACCTGTATACTGAGTAAGGTGGAGGCTTACTGGAAAAACTGTGATCATGCAATCAAATCCATCATGGTGTTTTGTGCATATATTCAGAGGACATAGTTTCCTCATGCAGAATCTTCTGATTTAGCTTCTAAATTACTTCTAAAATACACTGACAACCAATGAAACCTTTCAGTCCAGTGATTTTTTTGCATCATAATCACCAAAGTTTATCAGGATTAAATATTAGTAATAACTACCTTTAAGGGATTCATACAGTGATGGAAAACACCATTTAAATGATTCAAAATACTGATACCAAATAAAAGATATTAATAGCAGGTATTACACGCTGTTCAATCTTTTGGACAGAATTAGTCAATTGGGTTTTTTGGGGGTGAAGAGAGCCATGAATGAGAGCCTTTTAATTTTCACTAGCCTCCTATTCCCCACCAATGCGATGTTCACCAGTGATGTAGGCAGCAGCCGGGAGCTGGGATCCCTGTTTTCTGGATCATGCGCCACTTCTGCCCAACAGCTTTGGGCTGTCCCCAGGAGGGAAGGGACAATCATGATCTGGCCACGGTCTTGCCCATCTGACAGCTGGAGTGAAGGACATGTATGGAGGGCAGTGTCCCAGCTATTTGGAGGCAGAGACTGAGGAAGGAGCTCTAGCAACCAGAATTGAGACCTAAGCTTACTGCTGTGCATACTGCAATTTTACACATAGGTACCACATTTAATCATTTTGATAATGGCTGCTATTATATATGCTTAGAATTGCAACTACTACTGTGATATCAGTATATTACCACCACTCATCCATAAACATAAATAATGGCTTCAGCATAAAAAGTTATACTGGAAATAGATATTTAAAATTTGATTGTTACAGTTTTAATAGCATAAAGTTTATCGTATCCAGTCAGTTTATTATCTACACAAATAGCTTTCTTTTTCAGTGCCACATTCTTACGTGTGAAAGAAGTATTTTGTATTGCAGGATGCTCGTCAGATCTGAACAAATGCTGGGTTGGTACCAGCAGTAACCAGAAAATATGTGCAAAAGAATATAAATGTAAGTACAGTTTCTAGGACTAGTGTCAAATCACAAAAGGATATTTATACACTGCATAGCTGCTGGATTCACAAAATAGAGGCCATCAGAAATACAACTCTGCGTACTACTACATCTGATCTCAAAACAGTAGGAGGAGAGTTTCATAAGACCAAGCCAATAAAGCTTGTTTGAGTAATCTTGCTTCTAACACATGAAGTTCATCTAAAGCGAATTAAATTTTACTGAACTGTATGGCTATATGACTTTTTTGTTTTTAATATGGCTTTTAATATATGAATGTGAAGCCTAGCAAATACATCATCAAGGTATTTTTAAGAGGCAATACTGTCCTCTGAAATAGTCAGTAGAGCAGATAGACTGAAAATTCTACAGTTGAATTGCCAATTGTAAATCCAAAGTCTAAACGTTCTTCTAAAATAAGGCGTGTCTAAAAGGAAAAGAATGTGCTCAGTGGGGCACTAACAGGCCCTGCTTTACTTGTCTGTTGTGTGTTATTTTAACCATTTATTAATATTTCCTGCTCATTCTGTCTGTATAAATGCAAATAAGTGTACTGGTACTATGAAATCATTGATAACACCAGAGGATATTTAATCTTGCGAATATATGAGCTACAAGGAGATGTTAATTGATTCACACTACTGTGGTATTTATCTAATGCCTCTTTATACTAAATACAAATCCAGAGCCTCATGCTGTTGAGGTAGCTTGGGGGGTCCATGCTATGGCCGTAGGCTGGAGGCAGCATGGGGTGTGTGAACGGGGTGGTTGCAGCAGGGGTTAGTGTGAGACGATGCTCTGCTACCCCAATAAAAGTGGGTTCTGCTGCCTGGGCTTTCTGCTTCCAGGGGTGTGTGGGAAGGTGTGTGGGACAGAAGGGTGGCACCTCAGTGGTGTGTGCTCTGCCTTAGGGAGAACCTGGTCAGACTGCGTGAAAGGATGTCTGCTAGAGTTACCCTTTTAGAAACATGTGCATGTGTGTTTGATATGTTTGTGCCAAACTGTGGGGGGCACCTTGCTGGCAGATACCTCTTTTTCTTACCCAGAAGTACTCTTGGTAGCTTCTGCTTTCTGTACTATAGTTGCCATTAGATACTGTGAGTTGAAGAGCTGACAAATACTCCTCCTACCCATAGTGTGTAGGCTGCCTTCTGTCAAAAAACATCTGACCCAGACAAAACCATGATTTCCTTTCCCTGACTGCACAAGTAGAAAGAAAATTTACTTCAGCTTTTCCTCTGAGATGAGTCCCAGCTATCAGGAGTGTGGTGGTAGCCCAGAGGATGGGTCCTCCGGCTGCCTTAGCTTCTTCCAGTGGCATTGCGGCAGACCCCATGAGGAGAAGGGTGCTGGGCCCTCATTCCAGGGTTGGCCACTCTAAGGGACTATTCCCCATGTTCAATCATTCAGTGCAGCTCAACATTAAGGACAGCTGTGCCAAGTAGCACTGGCATGGCAGTGTCTATTCTGGGCAATAATGGACACACCTTTCAATATTTTTCACCTTCTCCCAGCACAGAGTGGGTGCTGGTGCAGGTGCTGTACAAACAGTGGCTGTGATTTGATGTTCTTTTTTGCAGTATGTTCCACCCACGTCCTTCACCCATACTGCTCTGGGTTCTACTTTGCTGTGCAAATGAGCAAATTAGAGGTCTATTAGCCTGCCCTAGTGAATGGACATGTTACAGCAATGCGAAAGATGTGTGTAGCATTGTCTGACCGTGAGGCCTGCTAGAAGATTGTGTCACAGAGAGAGCGCCAAAGTAGCAGGGTACCATTAACACACAAAAAAGCAGAAAACTATTCTCTTTGTTCCTCCCAGCAAGCCTGTCAATTAAGCCCTGTCCATAGGCAGCTTTCTCTACCTACGAAGAAAATCAATTTTCACTTTAATTTTCATTCCAAGTTAAAGACAACAAGTAAACATGCACTGTTGAAGTGATACCAATCCGTTGTTCAACACGCAGACTCAAGGCTGTCAATGCAATATAACATTTCAGGTTTAAACAAAATTGTTAATGTGTTTTATATCTACATGGTCAGTGTAACAGCTGTCACTTTGTAGGTGACTGTCTAAAGTTAAACAGGCTAATTAGTCCATCATCATTAGAAATCGATGGAAAGACTTCCATTGGGTTAGTGAATAGCCTCATCAACTGTCACCATAGCAGACTTTCTTGACCTGTGCATTCAGAGAAGCTAAATAATGAGCACTGACAACACTCCTTCAAATACATCTGGACTGAGTGGAATGGGTCCCGTTGTACTAAAGACTTACCAAGTGGAGAATGAAGATTCTGGATGCCTTCTCTGAAACTCTGCCAGTCCCCATGTACCAAGCTGGGAAATGCTTTTTCTTACTTTTTTTTTCCTCCCAGTGACATGTACTTCCTTAGAGAACTTTTTTTTTTAAGTATGGCACTTAGTGTTCAGTTTTTACAGAAATCTTAAAAAAGAAAAAAAGCAAGTAGTAGCTCCTTATGTTGAGAGAGAATCAGAAAGGTGGACAAAATCATGTGTTTGGTTTTCCAAGTAGGAACATGGGTAAATTTCACGCTGCCTGTATGAGGAGTTCATAAACCTATTTTACCTGTATTTGCTCAGGGTTATAGTGCTGCTGTACACAAGAACTACTGAGTCCTTGTGACTGTCACTCAATCTGTGTTTCAGATATCTGTTACTTGTATGACATGACTCTAATAAAAAAATAGTATGAATCAATTAATACTTATTTTTGTGCTAGTAATTTTACATTGTTTTTCTGTAACACTATTCTCGGTTTTATGGGTGATGACTAATATTTGCTAAAGTTTATTGGCAGGTCGTTTTCTAGACTGGACTGCCAATTTCATGTCAGCTGAAGTTCACTGAGCAAGGCAGTATTCTCTTTCTCAAAGGTCAGCAGCTTGTATCAGCTTGCATGCTCAACATCTTTGAGTTTTTCTGTAGAAAACTGCAGTGGCAATGTGGTAGCATGCAACATTTAACCCTGCTTGGATGTCATGCATGCATTTAGGCGCCTTGTCATTCTTGCTTAACATGCATGAAGGTATGTTACATATGGCAGTACCATAAAGGGCCTACCTTGTCTTATTATGACCTAAAAGTTGACACGTCATGCAGTAGCAGGTCTGATAAAATTCTTTGTGCAGTTGGCAGAGGCTTTATTTTCATTTTGTGAATTACTAGAAGAATAATCCAGTTTCTTGAACTCATATCGTTTATTTTTCAATCACAGAATTTCAGACTTGTTCAGCCACAAGAGGGGAGAGAAAGATGGTGCCAGTGTCTTATGCCAAACATGATTTTTTCCTTCTTCTCCTTCCTCTTTCCAATTCCATCAATACTCATTTTTGTTACAAACTGCACTGAAAGACTTTTTCTGGCATTGCAATGGCTGAGGTCAAGAGAAACAGCAGGAGCAAAAAAGCTGTGGAAAAGCAGTAAAGCCCTGAAGTGACCAGAAGCTGGGATCCTGGCGTATGAATCCTGCAGGTCTTCCTTTCAGCTGGCTCTCAGCATTATTCCTCTCTCCATCTAAACCAAGGAGAGTGAGAAAGAAGGAAGCATGGTTCTTTCCCCCCAAATTCTTGTTTTTAACATTTGTAGTTGTATATCATGATTGGTATGAATGTAAGTGTTGGTGGAGTTAAACTTGAAAGCATACATTAGAAGAGGAAAAAAATGTGGTGGAACAGAATGTAAATGTCAAAATATGTCTTCAAGAAAATGTGCCTAGCATTTCAATGTTGAGAGTCCACCACATAACTTGAACGGACTCAAAATGAGAGATTACTGATGATTAAGTTAAAATCATATTAAGTTTAGAGGCTTGGATCTTTTGATATACTTTTTCTGCAAATGATAGTCTCAATATTACACAATCTATAGCCTTCCAATTTTGTGAAAATGTCATGCTTTTGAAGTGCAAATAGTGGTGATTGCTTTGCTTTATCCACAGTAATTAAGAGGGCTTCTTTGCCCTGCTGTATGTACATCCTCTATTTTATCTTTCAGCAAATCTGTTTTACTGGAATAGCCTTGTAATTGGGAATCTGTGCTTATCTACCCCATGCCCTTCTTTCTTCTTTTTTGAAGATTGAAATATTTAATGTTTGAGGTTGTTTCCGTATGTTGAAGTTTGTATCTATGGATAAACATGAGCATGAATTTTCCAGCTTTGAAAAGGCAGCTTTTTAAACTACACTAAACACTCATAACATTAAATTTACATTATTATTAAATACTCAATATATGCACTCTTAATCAGCAGAAAGTGGGTACCCCAGGTGTCCTGTTCTGATTTCTAGTAAATTGCTGTTTAAGCTCCTGTAGATTTCATACTTTAGAGAGATACAATACCAAGTGAAATATTTTATGAGATTTTTAGGTGAATTTATTTCTTTTTCTTTTTCTTTTTTTTTTTTTTTTTAAAAAAGCTCCCTTTCTTTTAGATGTCAGCAAAATTAAGTTAGCTGCATCTAATTTCAGACATAAGCTAGCATGGCCTATTTTCCATACAAATTTAATCCAGTGTAGTGTGCATTATCCATGACTCAGAATAGCATAACAAAAAAGCCATCAAAGGTTTCCATTATGAATAATATAACTGCTAGATAAGATAAATATTCAAGACAGATGATAGCGGAAATTAAAATTTTATAATTGGCCTTCTACAATTAAATTCTAAATTGAAAAAGAGCTTCTTCCAGTTCCATCTATTCTTCATAAACACCATTTGTTACATCTTTGTGTAACTTGAAGAGGGTAAAATGCATTAAACGGATTTTTTTTTTTTAAAGGATTATTATGATGCAAATTGCAGCTTATAATGTGCGGTGCACAATACTGCTAAGAAAGAAGTTCATTAGAGGAAGAGTGGACAGCTCAGTGGACTGCAGATGGGATAAAAAGCCTTTTACTTTTGTTTCATTTTTGGGATGGGATCTAATAATAGTGGAAAGCTAGTTGTAAACTTTTTATTGTTGATGATCTCATTTATTTTCAAGTGAGGACAAAAATCACCATCACTACTATAGTGATCTTTTTCTCACTGATAAAAGTGATTAGCACTGAGGATCTGCAGTGGTCTCTCCTGTCAATTCATTCAACTTTTTAGTGACAGCAGACTCTTCTGCATCCTTTCTTGTAGGGAGCATAGATTAATTAGTAATACCAAATAAACATTACACGACACGTCCTGCGTAGTCAGAAAGTCTCTTTGCTCTTTGAATGTTTGAAAAGGAAACAAACAGGGAAACAAGGGCTTCCCAGCTCAGCTCAGCTTCAAAGAGAACTATCAGTGGTTACATGAATCCTAAAGCGATGATGCTATATTTTGTTTAGATGGCTGTTTGCTGTTGCATTTTTTAGGGCTCAGTCTCTTTCCTTCTTCTGAGGTCCTGTGCATGCACACAGCACAAACGATGGTTTCTAATGGCCTTCTGTAGTTTTGCGCTTTGCAATGGCACTTTTAGGGTTGAGCAAATCATGGGCATGAAACAATCCTTGGGGGAAATGTGAGTGGAAAGCCAAATGATACTAAAGGCAGTACATGGAGAGGCACGTCTCACATTTGGAATGAAGGCAGTCTTTAGAGAAAGGGGGTCATGATAAGCGGGAGGGATGCACACTGGAAAGGAATACAAGGAACTGGGGTTGTGGGGGACATATTAGGAGAAAAGTGAAGTTTCCCCATTCTGATCTAGTAGAAAATGATACCAGAAGACTAGATTACTAGGTAACTCTGTACTGCGGACAAGAAATGCAAAAATACCTGATCCAGTGCCAGAGTCAAGAAACCCTCTTGCTTTACAATTTTCTAGAAAGCCTTTACATTTTCAGTTTTGCATAAAAGCTTTTCTGTCTCCACCTCATCCATTACCCTCATCTCTCTCAGGTGTGGGCAAGCGGGAAATATGGAATATCTATCAGAAAGCACCGATCATAGAAAAAAATTACAACTGTTGTTTGATGGAGTGAAATAAGATAGTAAATACTGAATAAATAAATCAAAAAGCATGGTCATTGTAGCTGGGAGTGAGACACACTAAAGGAGCTGTCTGAATTGTGATGCTCTCTTTGCATACTGTTTTGGCTATGTTTGCCTGAGAATGTAGGTGCTTTAATGCAAAGGTAAATGAAAAGAGAGATTCTTAAGTTCTTCTAACAGGCAAGGGGAGCTTGTAATGTAACTTACACTGATAGCAGATGTGATAGGGTTTTTCTCAGCAGCAAGTCTTGCATAATTTATTGTTCCTAATTTCACATATTTACTTGGAGATAGGAGACAGTAAAATAATGAAAGTAGTTTCCCTGTGGCTGATTTTTCTATTTCAGAAAGAAGCTGCCCTTTTTAGTGATATGGGGGAAAAGAAAAAAAAAAAAGGAAAAAAATTTGCATATTCTTATATTATTAGATGTATTTGCTTACTGAAAAATCTGTACATCAATACTAATTAGAGTCATCTTTACTCACAGGCTAAATGACAAGACACTAAATTTCATTTTCATCATGATGGTGTTCCTGTTATCGTAAAGGAAAGGTCTCTTAATGCAATGTGATCCCCCCAGAGTGTGCTGGTCTAGAGTGTCTCTGAGCAACGGCCAGATCTTCACTGTGTGATGCTCCCCAGAGTAAGCAAGCAGTGAGGAATTCACTCTGCAGCTGGGGATGCTGTCAGCCCTGCTGTCACCCTGCTGGCTTTTGTGGGCCTGCCTCTGCTGCTGCAGTTACATTTCTGATAGCAATTGAGACGTGGTCTTACTATATATGGGTCTATACTATACATATTACATGGTCTTACTATACATGTGGTTCATTAGAAGGCATTTTGCAAGGACATTAACTAGCAAAAAGTAGAATTTTGCTGTGTTGGTTTTACAGCCCTTGTGCCTGGTCTGGATTTTAATTTACATTAGGTATAGCTTCCTTGGGATCATTTTAAGCTAGTGTAAATACAGGATTAGCTGAGGAGCAGAGGTCTTTTCTCCTCACCAAGGAATATACTTAGGAGTGATATCTCTGATATGAAAATGCAAGTGTTTTTTTGTTAAATGTAGCAAAGTGTACTCTCCTAGTTAAATAACCCTTATGAAAAGTCCTGTTTTGAAAGTACATACAAAATTCATGCATTTAAAGTATTTGAAGTATGCAGGTTTAAGTATCCATTTCAAAAAATAAGTTTTCAGTCTATTTATCAGTCAGCTCTCTTAAAGACATCTGAAGGGTTTTATTGATACTTAGAGAAAGAAATCCTTGGTACTAGAACCATCATGGAAACTATCTGCTTGATGATGACTGTTCTGGAAAGCTGTTAGAGGTATTGAAAAGAAGTTTATCTTGGAAACCATTTTGTACTAATAACTATAGAAGCATAATTTTGAGTATGCAGAGGCATCTATGATTAATAATTTGCATTGTTTTTAATATGTATCCTACTCTGTCTTTTTGGTGCTCGTGCAATCTTACTGCCAGTGACATGAAAGAAGCTAAAGATCTCAAGACAAATAGCTACTTTAGACATTGCCATACTCTGAAAAAATAGAGGAAGTGGTTATACTATGACAAGGAGAAAGTAAGTTATTCATTAAAAGGTTCTTTTTTTCTTTTTTCATTGCAAAGTTGACTTGAAAGAATAATAAAATACAAGAGCTTACCTCTGTATTATCTTGAGTACAACCATCTAGGTGTATTGTCAAAAACTGAGAAGTACTAGCCAGGGGATGTCTTGGCTGGAATAATCTTCAAATCCATGCTTCAGTGAACCCAGGAGCCCAAGGAATTAAAATAGTGAACCAAGTGCATTAACAATGACAGGCCATTAAAGAGCAACACATTATTACGTGTCAGTTTTGGGCTATCAAAATATGACGCTGGAAGTTAAGACTGCGTTGAGGTTTAGGCTTATGCTGTGAATACATAAGTCATAAATAGGTCTTTCCTGGCGGTGGTTGTCTGGTATGTCACAAAAGTGAACAACTGCCCCCAAGGAGAGAAGCAAGGAGCTTGCAGAGCTACATGAGGTCTTGCTTTTTCAGCTGTGCAGCACTACATTAGTAGCTCACCTTGCGTTGGTGGATCTGTGGATGCCATAGCTCACTGGGTTGATGCTGTTTGTCCATTGGAAAGAAGAGGCGTGGAAACTTATAAATTGTTTATGGATTTATATATTATTTCACCTAATTATTACAAAATGTGGGCTTAGGACAATAGGAAGCGGTGTTAATGGACAGTGTCTAAAACACATGGCTAAAATCTTTACTTGTCATTACTTCTGTCAAGTGACGACAGTGGATTATTTATTCCTGCTCATTTCTAAAATTAACAAGTAAAAATTACTCTGTATTCTTCCTCTCTGAATGATGACCAAGTTTGAGCTATCATTTTGAAGGCTTCCAAGCCAGTGAAAGAGAAACTTTTAAATGGGTCTGAGTGACTCAATAGTATTATGTGTGCAACTTACAGATGACCTTCAAAATGCGAGTGAGAATAACTGTATGATACTGCTTTTTTAGCTAATGATTCTTTTCTTCTTCCCCAATATAACCTTTCACAATTAGATCAGTCCTCAGTTAGATTATTGACAAAACACTTTCATATGCTTAAAGCTTAGAGCAGCTAATATGTATAACAGTGTTCATTTAATCATTTAACTAAATAATTATATCCCCAAGAAACAGTCTGATGGGATGACGTGTCAAAGGCGGCAGAAAGAACTTCCAAAATCTGCAGTGATTTAATTAAACAAACACATTTAACATTTGCATATAGAGATTATATTTTTATAATTAACTTCCCAAATAATTTATTTTGCAGCCTTTTAATTTCCTCCATATCATTCTGCCTCTTTGATAAATCCAGTCACATTTGACAGCCCCAATCTGGCATTTAAATATGACCAAAGGTGACAGAGCAATCATTCTTTAAACAACTTATCCTGAGTGATGTATTAAAAAAATCTTAAAATCAGTGCCAACAGCCACTTTTGCCTATAGCAGTCATAGATCAGACCATTTCAAGGCAAATACGTTTTTTTATTAGGTAGATAGAGCTTACTGTATTCCGATTTATTTTATCCACAGCGTAAAAAGTACTAAACTCTCTGGGTGCCTTCTCATCAGAAGTAGTAGTGAGGAAACACTACAGACAACAGGAAGTTTATTCGTCTTTTTAATAGTAACAATCAGTGAAGGATTAAATTCTTTTAAAATTACTTTAAATTTATAGCAAAGAACATATATACTCTTCTTTTTTATCATCAGTCCATCTCACTACCCAAATTCTTCTTGGCCTCCAACTCAGCTGCTGATCTTTTCTTTTGACTTTCCCAAGAAATACAAAGGATTTTTACTATGTGAATCTTCTACTTTTGGCATCTCAGTTCTCTCAGCCTCTCCTCTAGTGTGGAAAGTGATACATGCTTCTACCTCCTGACTAGATTTCAGTACAATCCCTGTAAAAGTTACTAGAAAGATTATGTTACGGTGAAAATTGAATTGGTACTTATCAAATTGCCTTTATCCTGCTTCATCCAGGTGTGTCCATCATAATTATTCCTACTGTTTGACTTCATGATGTGACCTAGTTCTCTGCTGTCAATCCACTTCCAATAAGCAAGGATGGGGGGAAAGAGAATTGTGTATGGAAAAAGAGAGGAGCATACAGCAAAGTGGAAGGTGCTCTGGGATCAGCTAGTTTCTCCCTTTCACCCTCAATACTCCTAAGCCTGCTACCTAAGTTACTTAAATAAGCTGCCTTTTTTTTTTTTTTTTTTTTTTTAAATTAGACTAATGTCTCTTTTCACCTGAGCGGCCTTATGGCCATGTAAGTTCGATATTTAACGTTCATAAAATATTGAGATTAAATGTTGAGAATTACCTGCTTCCAGAAGTAAATGTAGAATGTGGAGGAAAACTAGTTAAACATTGTCTTTATTATCTGGACTTAAGGCACCTGCTCTACACCAAAAGTCAAGTAATGATTTCACCCAGACACATTTCTGTGACTACAACTAAATCAAAGTATAGCCAAGTATATGTCTAGTATTGATGCCTGGATATTTAGCTTTTGCCAGTAACTGTTCTCTGAAGAACTCTTACTGCTTTTCATCGTGATTGTTACTCTCCAGAAAAGGAGAATATAGGGCCCTGGTGAGCTGCGGTGAGTGGTACCTCCCCTATTACCTAGTTTTTCTATTTTTGCTTGGTTGTGGTTCTATGTGCAACACTGCTCTTGTCATCTTGGTTACCTTTTTACGTGTGGGATTGAACCACTGAGTGGCTAATATACATCATTATATTAAAGATAATACTTACACAGTTCCATTTGATTGGAAATCTAACACTTTTTTTCTGAACTGAAAATACTTTTAGCTTGATATTGTAGCATTTTTCTATTCTGAATCTCTGCCCATATGTGTGTTCATTTTCTTTAGGTGAAGGAGTGTCTGATAGCAATACTACCCAGACATTGTTGGGTGTGATGTGATGGTGTCTTAAATATGGGTCCGCTGCGCCTACTGACATTAAAAATAAGAAGAAAAAGTTATGCTTTCTGCACTGACTAATGAAAAAAAATATTGGCATAATGGCTGCAGAAGAGCCTTCTGTTAACAAACAAACACATAAATAAATAAATAGCCTAACTGAAGCAGGAAAAATACTTAGTCATGATTTAAAAGTTCTTTAGCTTCATCGATGTACCATAAGTGTTTTGGAAGTGATGGAGCAATCTCCTGAGACTTAAATCTAATCTGTGATGGCCTCTATTCAGATATTTAGTATGTGAAACACTCATCTTGGCAGAATCTTGATGGATTCTATCATTTTTATGTAGAATGTTGCTGTAAGGAGCAGTATTTTTTGACTGTCGGGTGAAAGTGTGGTATATATGCAAACTGACTTTGTAAAGCAACATCTGCTGTTTGCTTCTTAGGGCCTTATTCCTGTAAAAGTCTCTGCAAAGTTATAAAAGGAGGTTAATTCAGCATAAAGCTCATCCCTTTTAATACAGCCTAAAGGCAGTAATTGAGCTTTTCCAAATGGGAAGAAGTTCTTTTAGAAAAGTTATGGTAAATGTAACATCCTGATGCGGACGAACATGTTGGATGTGGCAAAATAGACTTGGTGAGGTTAAGCTTGCATTGATACAAATCTTTGCATCAAATTACAATCCAAGCTTTCTTACATTTTTTCTAAGTGGATTCACCTTTTTCTCTGTGTGTTTGTGACGGAAAAGGACTTAACTGCAAGGTTCAAGCAAACGACTTGAACTTCACTTGCAGACTTAACTGCAAGGTTCAGGCAAACGACTTAAACTTCACTTACAGACTTAACATGCCACTATTGCAGGTTTTACAGATACAATGGAGGAATGCACTATTGCAATTTTTTAAGGTAAGGGTAGTACATTATTACAACCACAAGCGATTCACAGACAATCACAAACGCATTTACAAACTTAAAGCATAAACAACATTCACTTACCCCTCCAGGTAAGGGCTCTCAAGCCCAGGGAAGTTACCTCAACTGGCATCCCGATCAAGGGGGTGTGTGTGTGTGTGTGTTTCCTTCGCAAGCCAACTGTATAGTTGGAGAAGTGACTCCCCCCCTTTCCAACCCGAATCTTAGAGTTTTTATCCCCTGACTTGTGGAATGGTGTGTATGACTATGTCTGAGTGGATTATGATATATGCCTAAATGGATTATGTATATCTGAGTGGAGTTTCCCCTTATCTTTCCTTTGTTGGTCTGTGATTGTTTGAATACACAAGGTTGTCATTTGAAACCGAAGCTGAAACCCTCTGTTTTTTTGGTTTTTTGTTTTTTTTTAACCTTGATTCCTCAGCAACTGGATAGTGGTTGGATTGAGACTCAGGGCATACTATTTGTTTAAGGGATTTCAAGGCTCAGTTCAGGTTTTTGTTCTTTGAATGGTGCAGCCACCGCCCTGTTTACTTTAGGGTTTATCAGACAACCCACGGCTAAGCTGTCTATGCAGCTCCCCGTGAGTCGTCTCTGCAGAGAGACAGGGCCTCAAGGCAACCCAAGGCTGGGTCACTTTTGTAACCCCCCATGAGTCGCCTGTGTGCACTAGACATGGTGAAACTTGTTTGTGAACTATGAGCCGGACAATCCACACAGTGTTGAACTTGCTTCTGTTTCTAAGCAAACACACTGGAGGTGGAAATGCTTAGTGGACAATTGTTCGAAGCTTTTGCGTTTGTTGAGTCTTCTTGTGAACTTGTGCAAGTTACTTGCTATTTTCATATTCAGTTGATGTCCACTGAACAAATTCAGTCTTCAGTTACTGTAATTCCCGTTACTCTGTCAGACTACGAAAGAAACTTTGTGTGTTTAAATGTATGCAAAGAATGAAGAGTATGATCCAGACCCCAGTGAAGTCAATGGTATTTTTTTATTTAGGGAGGCAATCTTCAATTAACTCAGGCCATGCATGAAAAAACAGATGTAAAAGTTAAATGGGAATTAGTACTTTCAGGTATTGATATCTTACTCTCACTGCACCCAGTGTCAGTGAACTCTTTAGCACAGTTCTCAGATACTTGCATGATTAGCTATTTTACCCTTGTTTATCACTGGTGGTACCTTTTCCTTGTGACAATGAGATAATGAAAAATAATTCCTCATGTGGGCCATATGTGAATAACTGTAACATACAATCATACTAAAACAGTCCTGTTAACTTAAATCAAAATTACAGTTACATTATCATACATCAGCTATTATGCCTTTGTAGCAAATGGGAAACCAGTTCTATTACTGAATATACTCTACTTTTGTTGATGGTAGTAGTAAAATGCATTCAGAACTGTGTGAACTTCTGGCTTCAAGCCTGCAGGCATGTGATCAGTATACCGACCTGCTGCTTTCTAGAAGTTGAGAGTATGGTAAATCCCTGAAGTGTTTCACCTCCACCATTTCCTTTGACAGTCTTTCACAGAATTTCCACTGATTAATTGTTAGGCTGAGTATGCTTGAACTAAGTCATTAATTTTGTCTGAAAAGGTATAATTCCAGAGCACTTTCTCTAGCAAGATGATATTGCCTGCATCATTAAAAATACTTTCTCTAGTGCCTGTCATCCATAACCCCTCTGCTCCCCAAGCACAGATCCCTTCTATTTACCTGCAGTTCATGGATAGAGACAATAAACCAAGGTGAGGTTTTGTACTTCAGGTGTCCTTTGATGAAACAGTTTGTTTTTCTGAATCTAAAATAGCAGTAAATGATGAACTTTGAGTATTTTGAAGCTTTTTGTTGTGTTAGAAGCAAAACTGCTCATACTTAACTTTTTGTATACAAATTTTTGCATAATTTAAGCAGAGTTCCCCCCTTCCCCTGAAGGAACTCACAGGCCTGTTAGCTGTGGCCTGACTATGACAAAGTGAGTTGGAAGAATGGAGAGATAGTGAAGAGAAAGGTAGTTAAAATGTAATTCTTTTTGTTCTAAAAAGTCTTAGCATATTAGACACTTTTGGCAAATAGTTTATTTTCATTTTAATTTAAAGTATAACATAAATAAAGGTTTTGTTCTATTGGCATACACAACTACCTTAATTTATCTGGTGTGATTTTACACTAACATAATAAATTGCTGCAGCTTTTTTTATGGACATTTAAGTCAAACGAATATAAATTCTTAGCATCAATAAAAGAAATAAGGATCCTGAGCCTTACTCATTTAGGGAGTGTTCTCAGCACACTTGTTTGCCTGAAAGGATCCATATTATTTATTGGATAATGTAAACCAGTAAAGGATATAGTCTTGGCCTATTTAACACTTTATAAGTGCATTGTGTATGATTTTAACCCCCTGGGTATGATCATAAATACGGTCACACAAAGCTTATGCCATTATAAGTTTATAATGGAAATTAGCACAAGTTTACATACAGACAATTTCTTCTGACCACAGCCATTGAAATTCATTGTGACCTAAGCACTCAACCACTGCATCTTCAAAGAAATCCTTCCAAACCTGATTCAGCAAAGAGTTTAAGTATTCACTCAATTTTGACCATGACAGTATTTATATTCTTATTCTCCCATCCAGAGAAGCAGTTGTATCTATGCTTGCAATCTATTCAAGGAAAGAAAAGAATGGAGCAGATGATATAATTTTATACAAATCAAGCATATTGTGTTTTCTCAATTTGTGTTCCATAAACACTAGTAAATTTGCAGAATAATTAAAAATTGTTCTGATAATTCTTGCTGGGAGATGGTTCTAATAGCTTGCCTCTAAGTGAGGGAATGGAGGTCAGAGTGGCAGGTGTGTGAAGCAAGGTGATGGGAGTGAGGGAGCCCTCAGGAAAGATAAGAGGCTGAAACGGGGCTCACCTCAAGTGCTTGTAGATGAAAGTACACTTGCCCGGGAAACAAGCAGGAGGAGTTAGAGCTGCCTGTGAAGTATGGCACCGTTGGAGTAACTGAGATACAGTGGGATGGCTTGGATGACTGGCCTGCTGTGATGCATGGAGACAAGGTCTTTAGGAAAGACAGGCTGGGAGGATGAGGAGAGGCATTCTTTACATGAAGCAGCAGCTTCATGTATGGAGCTTTTCTACGGAATGACAAATAGGGCCTTGTGGAGCAGGATCGGGGAGAGGCAATTAAGGGTGACGTGTTCATGGGTGTTTTTTACAGACTACCCAATTAACATGAAGAAGTGAGTGTAACCACCTTGGATCTCTTGGATCTGCTATTCACTAACAAAGAAAAATTGGTCAAGGAGGTGATCATCAATGGCAGCCTTGTCTGTAGTGGCATTCAAGGTCCTGAGAGAAGTGAGGAAGGCAAGTAGAAGACTGCAGTTTCTGAAAACAAAGGGGGTTTAGTTTGCAAGATAATATACTTTTCAGAGGTAAATGTCTCTTTAATAACAAAATAAAAGTTAATGGAACACATATATCTGAATTAAGACCTCTCCTTCAGTTTTCTCAAGGGGAAACTTCCTTTCAGTCACAAGGACTTCTATGGAAATCAGGCACAAATGGATTGAATGTCTGTGAGCTAACCCTACTCCATTAGAGTTTCAATTTATTTTGTACAATTTTTACATTGCTGTCAGTAAGACTTCAAAAATATTACTTATCTGGCATTCTTTAAAGCTGGCATGGATTGCCCAGATTTGATTGAAAGTACAAAAGTGCCAGCAAAACCAGGCAGTGTGATGGCTGATAAGGCAGGAATCCAGCTTGGCTTTTAAAGTCTAGATTGTTTGCGGTGCTGGCTTTCGGAAACATCCCCTCCTCTGCTTTGTTATGTGTATAAATGGTAGGCATTGGAAACTGGTGCTACTGGCAGAGCAAGGAACATGAGACCTCATGACAACTGTGAGCTTTCTTCAGAGCAGAAGCAGACCTTAAAAACACTCTAAACTGGTGTCACGAATGTTAATAATCATTTAAATGTGTTGATCAATAATTAAAAAATAACCAGTAACATATTCACCAAGGCTACCTGGGAAATAATGAGGAGCATCTTACAAGAACTTCCATTTTTATGAAAAGTAAGGCACATCACATGAAGACAGCAGGTGGGCTCAAAATAACAGGAGTGGGCTGAGGAGGGGATTAGTTTATAGCCAAGCAGTAGAGCTCCACAAGATATGGAGAGGCAAAGAGCCACGTGGAGTTAAAATAAACGCAGTTAGCCTTTGAGATTGCTAAATACAGATTAACCATATCTGTCTTAGTAAGTCCATGAACTAAAATGATCAGAAACTGTGAAGTTGCCTTGCAAATATACTTATCTTGTTCTGCTACTTCTCAGGCATTCACTTTTAGCCACTGTTGAATAGGATGTTGGGCTAAATAGACTTCTAGCGTGAATCTGTGGCTTGTGTGTGCTTATCTGATTCACAGACAGTTCAGTGAGGATAAAAAGAAGCTAAATTTTATGAGTTAGTGAAAAATGTAACAGGATCAATCCATTTTTATTTATATCTTATGCAGAAAGGTGGTTTTTTTCTTAGCAAAAGGCTAGCAAGACAGAACACTACAGTTTAACAAGCTGTTTGCCATAATGTGTGCTGTAACGTGTGTGTGCATGTTATATGACTATATAACTGCATAGAATATTTCTCAACCCATAGCCTTAGTATTTTACAGAATATAATTGGAAAACTTCAGTTGAATTTTAGATAGTTGTGACACTATTGCCAGGTGTTAAAACACATGCAGCACATGTTCAATTTTGATACATGTACTTGGCAGTATTTAACACTGTTTTATAAAACAAATAAAGACCAGACCAGAAAAGAAGGGCTGCCATTGTGGGAAGTTCATGACATGGGCAATTAGAAGACACATCTGTCAGTGGTAGACCATTCTTTAAAACCTTGCTAGTTTTCCTCTTGTGACACATGTTGATTTACAAGTACAGGCACAAAATGTGGGATGATTAAGGAATTTATTCTCATTCATTGAACGCTGCAGGCAAATGTCTTCAATATTTAACCAAGAGATCAATGAAAGCAAATTGTTCACTGACAACCAGCTAGTTACTTCCCTTCAGGTGAATTACTACTCTAAGTACTCTACCGTTATGAGGGCAGCTCTCTCTATTTTCCTTTATTTCTTGCATTCATTTTCCTCCCTATTTTTATCACATCTCTTCCAAGAGCCTCCTTACAAGGTAAAACTGGAATTACTTAGAAATGCAGAACAGCTAGTTGCTACTGTGTCATATATCAGTCAAGCTCCAGGAAGGAGCTGCATGTTTCAGTTTCATATATGTTGATAACTGTAATTTCAAAATGAAGTATAGAGCCCAGAGTATAAAAAAGTATTTCAGCAGGATCTGCACGCAGTCTGCCCAGCTGGGCAGTGCCATTTCACTTGTCCTTTTGTCCTTTGTTGGGCTAAGAATTTACCAAGTATTCCAAGTATTATTACTACCCAGTACTGGAGGGGGCACAGCCCCTGTAAAAATTATGTCAGCATTTCCAAGGAGGTAATAGTTCTTTTTCAGTACTGTAAGGTCAAGTCTGACATTCTGTATGATTTTTTTTCATAGGATGTGGGTAGCAATAAGAGAAACGCCTCTCTTGTCATATCCTCTCCTTGTTATGGGAAGTGTTACAGTAGTTGTGAAATTCTTTAAATAGCTACCAAGCTGGGACACAGTACATTTCAAAAGTTGCTGTATACCTTAGAAACTAACTGTCTTTTCATCTTTTGTGCCCTTGTGGTTAGGAAAGTGGCAACGCATTGTCAGCTTACAGAATGCTACATGAGAATTATTTGGGTGGTTATTTTTTCTGTAGGGTTATAGATAAGGAGCTTTTGTTCGTTCTTAGCCAAATTTATTAAATCCTAAATTGTACACCTGTAAACCCAAAGAAGCTGATCCATGCGGTAGATGAACAGCTTACAACATCATGCCAGCATTTAGAACAGCCACAATCTCTTATCTTTCTAGCAGGCCACATATTGCTTCTGTCAATTCTGTCAAGGGATGGCCTCGTTTGCACAGCTCTCGTATGCCACTTGCTGTTATTAGATCTTGACAAATCATTCTTCTCAAGGAGTAAACCAGTATTTTCCACACCTATCTTCAGCAGTTACTCCTCCAGGTGCAAACAAGAAAACAACAGAGAAACAGTTTCAAATTCAGAAGAAATTGTAAAAACATTTTAAAAAGGTCTAATGAAAAAATATATACTTAAATATAAACTGCATCATATGGCTCTTTATATACACGTTCTGTCATGTCCTAGAAGATCTTATCTGTTGTCTAGGATCCTATGGTGCTTTTTGCTCTACAAACACAAACCAAAAAGATATTTTCTGTAATGTGCTTTCTATTATCCTATGCCGTTGTATGTTCTGAAAATCACTTTACAAAAGACTTTTAAAAAAATCTACAAGCATTCTTTTTCCTAGTATGCTTCTTGATTAGTTAAGAGACCTATAAATATTCTCTTGAAAATTGATTTCTCAAAATTTCCATAGAGAATGTTTTTGGGAAGTTCTTTATTTCCAGACAATTTTCTTGCTTCTAAGAAATATGATTTCAGAGAAAATTTTGTTACCAGAACTGGTAGTGTTAATGCAGAAGCAAGAAGTAATAGTGGAAAAAAAATAATACTGTGTAGCTAAAAGAACTTACTAAATGGGCTCTGAAGACATGCCTATAAATATGAGAAGACACTAGAAAAGTAGGTTTTTTAATTAGAAATTTATTTTCAGACTTCATTATGCATTGCAAACATTTCCCCCCCTAAAATTAAACGTTATACTTCCATTGATTTTAATAGGTTGATACTCTACACTGTTGATTAATTATTAAATGCTGTCATAATACCATGGTAAAATTGACTTGGTCAAACAGATCTGTAATGCAAGATATAAATCAACGTAGCAATTTTGACAGCAAGAAAATTACAGCAGTTCAGATACACTGACGATTTGTGCCTATGTCTGAGGCATGTTGGTTAATTTTCAGTATGTCTTTGATGGACATTTGTGATCAGTGACACTATCTGGAATGAGTATACCTACCAATAAGAACCTAAGAACGGTGATCTTGGGTCAGACCAGACATTCGTCTAGTCTGGCAACCTGTGTTTGTAGCAAACACTTAGGGAAAGAAAGCAACAACAGTGATACTTCCCCTGGCATGTTTATCCAATTTCTGTATTTAGTAGCTTAAGTATACCCTGAGCTAAAGTCTATTTTTTGATTCTGGACACACTGTCCTGTTAGTTTATCTATATTCTTTCTTCCCTCAGTTGGATATTTACCTGCAATTTTATAATTTCTCACATAGACCAGGAATCGTATATAAAATAAAAAGGTTACAGTCTGTATGGAGATGAGAACGTGTGGTCCAGCCACATCAATGGGACCACCATAAATATCCCCAAAGGATATGGGTAGCCTTTTCACATCACATCAGTGGGCATATAGATCATATGCTTCTGTGCATAAAACCCTACTTCTGTACGATTTCTCATAGAATACTGTCCTGGTTTCGGCTGGGATAGAGTTAATTTTCTTTCTAGTAGCTGGTATAGTGTTATGTTTTGGGTTCAGTATGAGAAGAATGTTGATAACACACTGATGTTTTCAGGTGTTGCTAAGTAGTGTTTAGACTAAGTCAAGGATTTTTTAGCTTCTCATGCCCAGCCAGCAAGAAGGCTGGAGGGGCACAAGAAGTTCAGAGGGGACACAGCCAGGGCAGCTGACCCAAACTGGCCAAAGGGCTATTCCATACCATGTGACATCATGCCCAGTATATAAACCAGGGGGAGTTGGCCGGGGGGGACAGCTGCTCAGGAACTAACTAGGCATCGGTCAGCAAGTGGTGAGCAATTGCATAGTGCATCACTTGTTTTGTATATTCCAATTCTTTTATTATTATTGTCATTTAATTATTTTTATCATTATTAGTTTCTTCCTTTCTGTCCTATTAAACTGTCTTTATCTCAACCCACGAGTTTTACTTTTTTCCTGATTCTCTCCCCCATCCCACTGGGTGGCGGATCGTGAGGGAGCAGCTGCCTGGTGCTTAGTTGCTGCCTGGGGTTAAACCACGACAAATCCTCTTTTTAATCATTCTGCTTGTGAGTCCAAGAGAATACAGGTGTACAATTTGCAGTTTTAATGATTTCCAAAATTATCTCTACACATGCAACCTTTTATGGATTTCTGTAACTCTAAAACTGGAGAGAAAAAACAAACAAGGAAATTTGTTAAATACTAAATCCAGTGTAAAGCATTTCCAAAAATACAGTAAGAAATGTAGAGAAATGTGTGGCAGAAAAAGTTCAACTCTTAGACAAATTCAAACAGAGAAGTTTTCTTTCTTTATTATGTAACTTACTATCAGAAATCGTTACTGGCATGGCATCAAGGTATTTTTTGTTCCTATGATTGTGTCACTGGCTTGCATCGATTAATCACGATTCCACAAAGGTGATTTTCCTGCTTTAAGTAGCTGCAACCCCTGCTTCAACTCCAGCAGAAGGTGCCAAGCAACAGACTGAAAAAAGTATTTACAAATGTAAAGCAAAAAGAAGTTGCAGGTATATCCTGGACCAAAGAACATCTTGTGTCCCATCTCTATTCACAAAAAAAGAGTATGTTAAGCATTGCTTACCTTCCAGATTCTATGGTCTTGATTCAAATATACTTAAGTTTATTATACAAGATGAAAAAGTTGCTGACATCATCTATGTGTACCTTTCACTGTAGTTTTTCCCATTTGTGCTCATTTTCCTCTTATTCCTATAGGTGTTGTATTGACATGACATAATTCCAGTCAGTTATTTGCAGGCTATTAGTCTGAACACCAGACAGATAATATGTATTTGACAGCAACCGACTGGGTCAGTAATCCATAATTTGTTGATAGCAGTAGACACAGGGCATTAGGGGATTGCAAATTAAGTGCTGATGTAGTGGCAATTACAGTCAAACTCAGCAGCATTGCCAGAGTTAAGGACTGAAGTTTGCTTTAAAGTCTGTTTTCAGTGGTTTATGTAATTCAGCTAGGGTAATTTGCAGTTGAATGAAACCTGACACGGAAATTGTCAGCTCAAATGTAGATTTCCTTCTGAAAAGGGTTCAAACAAGAATCTAGAACACAGCAATCATTAGAGAGGAAGTTCATTTTGCTAGATATAGTTAAGTGATAAATCAAGCATAAGCATTTGCAGCTTCCAAGAGTTTATTTCTGAATGATTTCCAACTTTGTTTTTAAAATACATTATCAATGAAAAGGTACTTTTTGTTACTACTTTACGGAGCTAGCTGTCAAACAGCAGTCACTCCGCATAAAACAATGAAATGACAGAATGGTGTAAGTGAGACCACAACCAGAAGAACAGTTTAAGTTTGAAATTAGTTCTTGGTCCTCGTATGAGTAGTTCTAAATGGCTACTGTTAACAGCATTATTCACTCCTTTAGGTGACACTGAAGCTTGGTCTCCTAAAGGGTCACAGTAGGCGAAAGCAAAAGAGGGAATTAGCAGGGTCTCTAAAAATTTAAATGGATATTAAATGAAGTTTTCAGCAGCGATGTGGCTGTATTTCTTAGAATGTCAGATCATTTTACGGGCCTTCACTCACTTCATTTGGAGCTTTCTCTGTATTGCAAATTAAGAAGTTGAAGAAGAGGTCACTAGCCAATCAACACAGCAAATTGATTGTAATTACTCCAGTCCCCAAAGGTAATAACATTTTGCTTCAAGTGACAGGTCTGGAGAGCCTTGTGGTAACCAAGGTCACCCGAACAACTTCAATCCTATCTAAATATTGCACCATGGGAAAGGAAACCCTGCTCTAGGAAGACCTTTTTCTTGATTAAAACCTCTGGAGTTCAACATTAAGTCCTTGCTCAGTTCAGATTCCACTTTGTTGTATTTATATTCTAGTACTATATGCCCGTGCTTACTATTTTGTATTTATTTTATCAGAAAAGGAGAAAAAGAACAGATTAGGTATTTGATATTGAAGGTTAATGTTACTTTTATGAGATATAATGCAGTGTCATCTTCTGGATTGTGCTTTTTCTCTTCAAAGAAAGAGCTGCTATTTGTGCCATTAATTTTACAGATGTGCTGTTGAATTTGTAGGGACAGATATAATGTTCTACTTTAATAGTGAACCATGCTTAAGTGAAGTAGAACAAACTTGCAATCATTTCTTTTTGGGCTCAGAGCTCTTTAGTTGCTATCTCAAGGTTCCTGTGTTGCTGGCATTCACTGTGACGGGATTTGCTTCTCAGAGGTTGTAAATAGAAAGTGTTATAGGCAGTGTTACTATTATCATTTGTTGACCTGAGCAGCACAACATTCAAGCTTGTTTCAATTATAAGGAGAAATTGGATGCATTTCATTAAAGTCACTTTATTTACAGAATCTGTTTTCCTGAATATGGGATTAATTAAATAGGGGCATTTTGTGCTCATAACGTCAAGACTCTTTCCACTAGCTCTTGACGCAGAAAGCTCTTACTATTGGTTCTGAGGTTGCATTGATCATATTAAGCACTTTATGGGAACTTAGAGTACATTGGTCCTGGAATGCTCAGCCCCAGTTCATTCCTGCACGAAAGTTTTAATTAGATGGACAAACTTGAATTTTGTGAATGAAACAACTATCTGCTGTGACTGAATTAAGTGCTCAAGCTCTCTGTACAAGATTCCCTTATTTCACAAAAGAATCAAACTTATATATGTTTCAACAAAGATCTAGAAAGAACTAACAACATACAGCTATTACTACTAACACAGGAGGGCATATCTGGCTCAGCTGGGGTGTTTGCCAGTCCTCAGAACAGTTAAAGATAAAAACATTCCATACACATACTCGTGACTGTCTTCAGCCACATCTCAGGCATACACAAGGCCATCCTCCAACCTGACCTTGTAAAACTAGTTCTTCAAGGGCTTGGCAAACATGCAGCACAACAAATTCTAATGGTCACTCTTGAAAACAAATGCCAGGTGTTCCGAGCTGCTCCCACACTACCTTTGTGGCACATTTTATTAATAACTTTTCTTGGTCAGCTATACCAATCTAAGTATTTAGCTGTGAACTTTGGTTCTCGCCGTGCATTAATATTGATAAAGCCCAAGTAACCTCTCATGCTGAAAGTCTACAAAAATAATATATAATGTTTGACACTCCCTTCTCTGTCTTATTTTCCACTCTCTCCCTCTCTCCTAGTCTGTGTTTCTCTATGCTTGTCTCTCTTTCACATAAGTGTATTCTGGCTTAAATGGAAAATGCTGGATAGTTTGGATTCTTGATGGAAATTGCATATGCTTTTTGTGTGTTTTCAACCTGAAAGAAATGAGAGGGAGCGCTGGTGAGAAACTGTTATTTGTACTCAGTACTTTTTTCTTGAAATTAAGTAAAGAATAGGTGGATAGGTATTACTGCTGCCAGTTTTAAGTGGACTATTCAAACTAAAATCATCATCTCTATTAGAATGGTTAGAGGAAAAAGTAGGGGTGGGAATTCCCACTCTCAAGGATGCTGTTTTTCAGAATCTGTTCCAGAAACTGAAACATCATGAGATCTGTGTTGGGGGTTAACCCCATGGGTTAACCACTGTTCATGACAGCTGCGCTCAGGTGGCTTTGGTTCTCTTCTGGACCAGAATTGTAGAATTGGAGACTTTGGAAAAATCAGTGCCCTTCAGAAATAAGGGTTGCTTGGTGTCAGTGAATTCTACTGGAGTTTTATATTTAATACAATAGTGCCAGAATTCCATATTCTGAGCGCCTTTCAACACGTGGGTCCATGCTCTGCTATGACTGCCCTTGCGAAGAGTGCATAAATCTCATACAAAATATATTCATGTTGCAGCTAAGGGAACTTATCAGTTTTCCTTTCCAGAGCATGTAAATAAACTACAATCAGTCTGACTGTAGAAAGGTGTTAACTCTGAAGAGATGTACAAGTCGTGTATCTTCTTGATCTATCTTATTGATAAATGTTATGAGACCCTTTAGTTGTCTTAGTTTTCAGATAAAAAAGAATGAATGAGCAGAGTTTCTTGAATGAAATGCAAATCCTTGAATTTGGTCTTGGTTTCTTCTCATGTTCCCACTTAGCTTTTAAAGATCTTTGTTGATACTGTTGTTTACTTTGCTTCCATCAGTTGCATATGTTCCAAGAAGTTTAACAGATTTCTCTTGGCTATGTTGCTGTGAGATTTCATTCTTGTTACTGTATCTTCCTAATGTGTTGCATGAAGTACTTTGTAAATTACAATTTATGTTCTTCCTACCATGTGGACAGCTTCTAAGCTCTATCTCCTGACTTATAGTTATGCTCAAACAATAAAGTTGAAGAAAATGTGGAATTATCAAAAAGTCAGTGTTAACTCACTGTCTTTACTTGGGATTATGACTCCTTAACCTACATGAACTAGACTTAGACAGCAAAGGAACCTACACTTAAAAGCTGCTAGCCTGTTTGTTACTGTGCGTTACAGGTTTTATTTGAGTGGGGAAGGAGAGGAAACAACCCCCCAACTCCTCCAAAGCTTGAAAAATGCTAATCTCTCAGTTCTTTGTCCACACTACATTACTCTCTGTTGGTGATACAAGCTCTTCAGATTCCTGCACTCAATTTCATGGCTGTTTAATCCAAATCAGGATTTAAGCATACCCTGTGGAATAACAGGACTTGCCTACAAAGGGGAATTGCTGCAAGTAAGCTGTATATTCATCTATGTAATTTGTTTTAAGTGCTCCCTTTATACTAACTCCTTGCGTAGACAATTTTAGAGCATGTGTCCACCATACATAGTGCAGAAGTGCCCATGGTAGCTTCAAAAATGGAAGCAGTACAGTTATGTCACAGCTGCATTGCAATGAAGTTGATGTAGCTATACCCCTTTCAGATTGATGTAGTTAATAGCTCTTCGTAATGTCACATGGACATACCAGCTTTGTTGGAGGTAGCTGCAGGCTGTCTGTGCTGTATGCTGCCAAATGGTGTAGGTATGCTCTTTCCCTGTTTTTCAATAAAAGAGTATGTAATCTTGCTTAGATTAAACTAGGATTGTTCGCAGTGGGGAATTCTCACAAACTATCCAGTGCACTGTGTATCTCACACAGGTTAGTGTGCAATATAGCTTCTCTGTGTAGGCAAACTTGGAGTCTTCAGGATAGAGACTGTGTCCTCCTCATTGCCTCGCCAGATTACCTGAAAGCACTTCAGTGACTGGGGACTAGAAAAATGTTAGATTTCAAATTCCTAGCATCTCCCACTAAAGCACTGCAGCTGCTGAAATGAACAGTTAGGAAACATTTGTATAGTGGCAGGAGAGTGTTTTATTTCTCTGTTTATTTAGGATCTGTGCAAAGAATCATTTCTTGTGTTCGTTATACATTAATGACACTGCACAAACTATACTTCATGATGCACTTGGGTACAATAACTTAGCTGGATGGTTGAATACAATTTAAATATGCAAAGAGAAGGGACTAATGGAGTATCCTCAAGGACCAGCTAATAGCTTTATTTATAATCATGTCATGCTATCTAAATTTGTGAAGATTTGTGTTTGTCACAAACATTGTGTTGTTGAAATGTAGCATTTTAGATATAGGTATAAAAGGACATCAGTATTTTCTCTGTGGAAATACGTTACTCTGATTTGTGTGGGTGTTTTGTTTTATCTGTAACCCACCACCAATTCAAATGCCTTCTGAGAGCACTTTTAGTAGGCACTGCTTCCCCACTTAGAATAACCCTACTTACAAAATAAAAAAAACACCTTAAGCACATTTAGAGAAGACAGGAGTAATGGGGGGAAAATAGCAATATTTTATATTCAAGGGGAAAAAAAAGTGCCTAGCCTGGGAACTTGGAGTAGTCTGTGAGTTTGGTTTGAGCTCAAGGGGTGCCCGTCTAGTAAAACCTGCTCTACGTCACCTTTCCTGCTCCCCATCTGCCAGACTCCACCTGTCAGGAGTGCAGAGTGCTGGGACATGCTCTGCTCTGTTGGCTGGTCCTGTGAAGAAGTGGAGCTAGGTCCATTTCTGGGGCTCCATCCCCTTACTCAGCTAGGGTGAAGGTTCAGGTAATTCCTTCAGGCCTGCTACTGCCAGTAAGTAGTATTGCACCTTTTCAGCAACAGCTAACTTCTGCCATTTCTCCTTGTGAAATTCTCACTGCAGGACTTCAGTTTGTGGTTCTGAGCCTCGCCTATTGATGCAAAGCTTAGTCTGAGGAACACAGTTTTCAGTGGAAGAAAACCAGTATTGCGTCGGAATGTTGAGTAAAGTATGGGCCTCTGTATGGTGGACACACTTTTCTGATCAGTTTAACTGGCCAGTTTTCTGTTTTAGTGATTTTGGGGGCTCATAAATACCCAAATAACTTGCAGATTAATATCTTTCTAACCTCTGTAAGGTATTTACATAGAATACCAGCTGGACAGAAGCACCAGGGACTCTGGAAGGCTCCTTATTTCCTAGAGATAAACTGCTATGTTGTAGGCAAAGCTTGTCCATCTATTTCTGAAAAAATGTATGGCCTGGAACATCTAGAACATCCACTTTCTGTTAAATAGCAGCACAACCAATTGTGTGTGTTGTGGCCCCAAGGGATATCTGCTGCCCCGAAGGAATTTTTGTTCCTTCAAAATTTTATTGAAATGTAGTTTGTTTTGAACTCTCCCTATGTACTTTCACAGACACTCCTATTCATAGGCAATGGAAGATATTTGTTTTCTGATACTCTCAATCACTTCAATCAGTATGATTGTCAGCTGCTAGTTAAAAAATGGACTTGGACATAATTACATTTTTTTCATCTACAATCTGCTGGGCTTGTTTCTAATTCATTTTACTGCTCTCCCATCTGCTTTTATTCATTACAGGAAATTTAAATACCCCATTTAGTCAAAGTATAATGTTCATTTCCTTTGTATTTGTAAAAGCAGTCATCTCAAAAAAGTCATTAGGTTTAATGTTAACCTTTAATGTGATCTGTGAATATGATGAACTATTCTATGAGTTGTCTGAAGTTTGTATATGACATTTCTAGGTTGCCAAACCTGTCATTGATTAGCAATGTAGCGGTGCATTTACAGTTTCAGGGCAACATCTCAATTTTCTGAGGTTTTGTGGATGTTGTTGTGAAGTGATTTTGGTCTTGCGGTGCTGATTTTCTTCCTCTAGATTCTTTTTCAACTAATATCAAACATGACAAGATGGTGGCTTGGAGTTTCAGTCCCACTGTTTACTAATACAGCTAAACTTAAGTTTCAAGCACTGTAATACCTTTTTTTTTTTTTTTTTTTTTCCCCTCCTTGAAGAGCTGGAGGCATTAGACATTTATCACTTTGTAGTACCTTATCCTTCCAGCACTCACTGGGCAGGCTGGAACATGAGTCAGCGTAATGAACTGCAGCAAGAGCATCTGTGACTGAATAGACAACCTGCTTAATAAATGTTTATTGATTTAAATTACAGATTATACACATGCATGAGATACTGAAATAAACTAAATCAGAGCTGGTTATGCATCTGTCTACACTTGACTATATGTCTAAAATAATTATGGCAATATTTGAAGCAAGGCAACAGGGTTAAAAGGTTGAGGGAGCAGCTGGTGGATTGCTGGGGTTTTTTTTCTGAAGGTCCCAATCAGCTGCAGCACCCCTAGAAGGAGGTTTCTGAATATACCCCTGAAGATTGAAGACAGCTTTTCAAGTGCTTACTTTCTGTACATTTTCAAGGACCTTTACCTTGTGGGAAAGTACTACAGGCCACAGCTGGTGCAAGTAGAAGTAAAGGCACTTATTGTATTAACCAGCAGTAAGTTTGGCTTTATGCCTCTCTCCTCTGTGACATATTTCCACGGCCATATTGTATAAGAAATTAATTTTTCTCTTCCTCAATAAGCTGTTGACTCTAATCAACTATTAGAGGTACAGTGCATGTAGCTATCATTACAAATTCCTTATGTATTTTGTGCACAATTACAATTTTCCTTATTATTGTTCCTGACCTTTATCCTTTCTCTCTCCCTAAGCCTCCAGTTTAGAGGTCTGTCATGTAGAGATGACATTATTATGTTCATAACAAAAGCACATCTGAAAGCTCTGCTTTTTAAATCACTGCCTTTCAGCGATGATTTCAGGACACTATTGCCAATAACTGCACTTCTGTGTGACTGCTTTAACTATCTGAAATAATACAGAAATAACTCAGACACAATTTACCTGTGTGATTTAGTCTCAGATCATCTGTTTCAGAAGTTCTGTTCCTAAGCTAAGCTGTATTTATAGCAGTGGTGTGTGTAGCTAGCAGTATAATTTTGTATTAATTTTACAAAGTATCCAAAATGATCTGGTTTTGCTGATGGTAGTGTTCTGCAGTGTAACACAGTGGATCATGTTTATGGTTGTACTAACAAATGGAAACAAGTTTGTGGTTCCACCTCTGTGATACTTTTCAACATTAGCTTGGTCCCAGAGTGTTCACTTAAGCAATCTTTAGGATCCAATTTTTAGATGATGGTTAGATGTTTCAGGATGTAGATTTCTGCTTTTTCAACCTCAGGGGTCTTGTACAGATCTTGCACGGTTAAAGTCATAAACAACTCTTTCTGCCTGAAAAGTTTCTATCACTTTTTCTCCCACATGGGAATTCATCCTGTGATTCTCTAGCCTCAAGGTACTTGCTAAGGAAAAAAGGGGATTTTAGGATGCCCAGTGATGATGGAAGTGATGTACATTCCAAGAGGGTTTCTTTCTTCCTTACTGTTACTACCTGTGTTTAGATGAGTTCTGCTTGATTCTTTTTGAGGGCTTCAGAGATTTGATGCCCACATAAAGAACCCTAATCCCATAGCAAGGTGAGATGTAAGATGAACACCAGTCATCAGCACTTCCTCTTTAACTGGCTTCAGAGTTAATGTAGGCAGGTCAATCAGAGCAGCGTAACTGTACCCAGTCATACACTTGCATAGCTTCTAAGTCCCGCTCAGGGCTGGGGGTGTCGTTACCAGCCATCTCAAAGTGGCACAAGTACACTCCAGGGTGTTTACCCAAGGATGAAGATGTGGCCAATTCAGAGCGCTTTGTGCTGCTAGAGCTGCCCAAACGGGTTTGGTTGTGGTTCTAACTTTTCTCAATGAATATGACCAAAAGACAGCAGGCATAGGAGGTGGGAGGTGGAGGACAGGTGAGAGGCCACGGTGAGAGACGTGAAGTGGTTCTGTCTAATCAGGTTTCTCATTTCTGCACCTGTGTTGTCCAGCTGAGAGCACTGATAAGCTTGGACAGTGAACTGGACAAAAGAGCTGGTCCAACTGAAAAGCCAACTCCCATCCCCACTCTTTTATGTTTGGAACATATGAAGTTTTATGTTTCACTAAAAAATAAAGCTGGTTCAGTTCCACTGTCTGATTTACCAGGCATTGGCACAGGCTGATGGTGGGGAAGCTGGAGCAGGTGGGCAAATGGTGTGAAGGTGAGGAAAGGACAAAGGGCAATGACTGGCTTGAGCTGCTTGTTGAACTGTATTCTCAGTGTCTTTATAGAGTTGCTTAGTTGTTCTGATGGTCCATCTGATTTGTCTTTTACACATGTGAGAATCTCATTAACGCCTCATAATTATTTTACGTTTGGGTTTACTTAAATTTGTTTTGTCATATATTCTTGAACTGACTGCAGTCTAAAGAGGTTTCTCCTAAATCCTCATAAATACTTTGCTCACTCGGTATTTTGGATCTAAATCTCTTGCTTGTAGCTATATTGAGTTAACTTACTGAATGGTTTTATTCCATTTAGTGTATCAAGATGAATACCATGTTAACAAAAAGGGAAGTTTAATGCTTCCTATTTAGTTAGAGAACTATGATAGCTTTTATTCTTTTATGCTGGCTGACTGCTGAGTTTTGGAAATGTCAGCTGCCTTCCACAAGTCTTTGATACCATTCATAGAAGTAAATATTAATAATGTTTACTTCAGAAGAGTGTTGCATGGATAAATTAATGTTTGTAAATTATTCTGAAACTCTAAGATGCCAAACAGTCTGGTGCAACAATTAATATTGCTAGTGTTAAGTATCATCCAGTTTCTGTATTACATATTCATGTCCTTTAACAAGGGAAGGGAAGCAGAATGTAATGCTCATTGATGTTTTTAAGTCCTTTATTAGAGCTAATGTCTTATTAATAGCCTGGAAAGCTTCTTTGCAAATATGAGGTTTAGTTCTTTTTCTGCTACTTTTGAAGTCTAAAGACTGTATAGAGGAGCTATTACTGCTTCATAAACAGTTTCTGGGATGAATTTGCAGGTTTACTCATGTCTCATCTTGGGGTAGTCCTAGAGATACTATTTCATGAATATGTAGAGTATGTTTGCTATTATTTTTTATGCTGTAGATTCCTGGCAAATTCCTAGTTTATTCAGAAAGTGGCCTGCTGTGGAATACTCTCTGTATAACATATGCTTGTTTCTTAGGCAACTCAGACTTTGTTATTGATATGAAATGAATCTTTACTGCAGTATTACTATGCTTTGAAAGCATTAAAAGGCATTTTTAGTTCCTCTGTTCTTTACAATGTATACTGTTGGTTTTTTTTTTTAATTTTTCTTTTTCTGACACCAGATTTCTCTCTACCATTCATGATTTTGCATATAATTTTCTGTTGAGTCAGCTCCCTCCCTCCTTCTGTATAAATACCTATGCTAACTCCTTTTTACTCAGAGATCTTTAGAACTATGCACAGTTTTGACAATTTACCATCTTTCTTACACTGTTGCTTCTCTTCAGTCCTCATGGTCACATTATACTGATCTATATATTAGTTTCTTTCTCACTATCATTTTCTCACTGAAGATTCCCTAATGTGGTTGGAAATGGAATTATGAGGAAAAAGGCATTTTTAGTTTGAAATTAGCTGTAGTCTAGGAAAAGAATGAGACAACCTTGTAGCTGAGATAAAGCAGGATTTAGAAGAATCTGTGTATTACTGCAGGAAATTTGGTAGTACTTTGAGTAGCAGAGATGTCTACATGAAATAAGAAATACTTAAAAGTAAGTTCAACTGAGTTCAGTGGGCAGGTGTATCATTAATAAACTTGGAAGGGAAAATGAACAGAAATTTGCACAAAGTTCAAACCATTCATACAACTGAAATGAGAATGTAAACCGTGTACAGTAGTTATTGAGGAAAATACCAATGGTCATGAAAATAAAATTGATCTCTAAAATTTATTCAATAAACTGCTGTAGAGCAGACCAAATATGCTACAAAATGATAACAAAAAATGAGGACATCATGCAAATTGAATTTTAAATAAGCATAGAAACTGTTATGTAGTTTTAACATGAAGAAAACATAGTGACAGAAGAATCTGGAGTTCTGCTACAATGGTTGTTTGCCTCCATGCTTATTTGGCACACTTAATGCTAGATAGATTCCTAAAAATGAATGCCATGAAAATTGCTGAAAATAAAGTACTGAGATATCGAGAAAGTACCAAAAAGCAATTGTAGCTCAAGTATATGGGAAAATCAAAGAAAGATGATATTTTTTATGAAGGAATAAAGAAGAGAGCAGTACTTAAAGAATTGCATGGGTTGAATACAAAAGTCTTCTAACATCATTAAAATACAGCACAACATGATTTCCAATACAAAAGACTGAAGGCTAAAAGTTGTTATACATTTTTGTAACAGAAATTGCTTCATAAAACAGACTACCTGGGATACCAATCTTCTGGAAGTGAATGAAAATTTCTACAGGGCCTATACTTTAATAAGCAAATGAAGAATAGCATAGAAGTGGAAAAACAAATGTTAGCTTGTTGGATGTAGACAGTAAAAAAAAACCCAATACAACAATATTGATTTTGATTGCAGAATTTGATATGATGCTGCATGCATTAATAAAACTCAAGTTGTGGGCAGCTAGCCTCCATTTCCCTTCCATGTGACAGTGTAATTCTACTGGGTGATTTCCTGTGATTTTACTGCCAGCATTTGTGAGTGTGATTATGGTGGGATGTTTGAAAGTAGATGCTTCTTGCCAGCCATCAATCTTATGCTATCCCTTCTCAGTGTAAAAAGGAAAAGTTGAGATCGTAACCTCACACAGTGAAGCAGGCTTCCACATTGCAACCTGAATCACTTCTGAATGGCCCAGTGATTCCAGAAATGAAATTTCTGGTTTCTGCAACCTGCTTGCCTGCCTTCTCAGCAGTCTGCTGGGATAAGAACAAAGGACTAGAAATTTCTCTTGAATCTAGTCCTCCGCTGTGACAGGTAAATGCATCATTTAATTCATTGACGTTTTTTAACCTTTTCTATTGCTGTTGTACTGTTTCACCCCTGTTATAACATTGTTCCTTCAAGAATGAGAATGGCTAAACTGTCTGTTCTCTTGGATGTCACAGTAGGAGGTGATGTTCAGGATGTAGCATGTGTGCACTGTGTGCTGTTCAGAACTTGGAGGGGAAGTTTGGCTCATGCACTTCTGCACCAGAACCTCAAGTGCAAGACAAAATCAGTCAGAAAGTCTAAGCTGCTGTAAATAATGTAGATGCTCAGTGTAGCTACATTAGTAATTATTTTTCAGTTACAAAGATTCACTCCTTCATTTTGAGACACATTTTTCATTTCACCATTAAGGCCTCTCTTCTCTGTTCCATTTCTCATTTTCCCCTGTATTAGTTATTCATAACCTTTATATTTCCATGATTAGCACAGGCTACAACATTGTCTTTCTTTTTATCTTGCTCATTTTTACTCCAACAGTGCAATCCACACTGATTAGACCGGAGCAAATTCTTCATGCTGTAGTAGCCTATGTACCCCTTAATGTAGACACTACCTTTTTACAATTCACTTGTTCAGTCTTCTCCTGTATAGTGCATATAGATGCAGATCATTTAGACCCTGTGCATCCACTTGATTTATACACATACTCTGAAACCAGACATAATTTAAAAATAATTCAAATTCTTTATAGTAAGGTTAGGTTTTTTTTTTCCTTTTCTATTAATGTAACTTACCTTAATTTCTTCCTGTTCTTGTTATCCTTTCAGTTTTGTCTTTACTTCAATATTTCAGTTTCACTTTTTCCCATCCATTAACTGTTAGTAGAATTCAAGAGTTTGTCTGTTTAAACAAAATGATTTTTAGCACTTTCTCCTCCTCTTTCACACTTTGTAGGGCAAAATTGACTTCAAGACTCAAGTGTAAGTATATATTGTATCAAAAGAAAAACCACTGGTAGGTATTAAAATTCCAAGGTAGCTTCTGTGAAATTATAGGGTAAAATATAAAACCTGCATATAAGAAGTACTACGTATAGGAATATCACAGTAAAAATTCTGAGGAGCCTCATAATACCAAATGAGATGAAAGTGGTGAGAATCGTTAGAGTGAAGATAAAGAACATTAGGACTAGTAGTAAAAAAAGATTTAGTTACTTTAACACAAATATGCTTGCTACTGTGCCCGCCAAGAGGACCGATGGGTTCAACCTTTTCCTGGAGCATACATTGCTTATTGCCAGGTCTGACAACCTCTAATGAGAATATCTGGCTCACCAGAAGGTTGTGTTGTGAACTTAGCTAAATTCATGTCCACAGTAAAGTGTGTGAATGTGTGTAGATTTCTCCCAAGTTCACAGGTGTTTTACAAATATTCTCCTTCCATCCCCACACAGTCAGGAAAGAGAAATCTAGATTTGTCATTTCCTCAAAGATAGACCTGTGCTATTTGTAGGAACTTTTCAAATTATTGTTCTTGGAACTTGATATCGAGGCAGTATGTCAAGAAGTAATCTATTTTCATGCACATAATCCATCCTTTTAGAATAGAACTGTTCCTTAGAAAAGCAAAAGCATTTAAGGATGATTTTTAACCCAAGGAAAACCTCTCTGTGGATGTCTCCTCCAAAGACAGCTGTGGACTCTTACAAATTCCCAGCTTCTGGTGAAAGTAATGGTGAAAGGCAGGAAATAGGTAAAGAAAATAAGCTGGAATGGGTCAAAGGTAAAGGGATCCTGTTGTGTTGCTGGTACTTTGAACAGATAATCTGTAATGGCATGTAGGTGAAAATGCCAGACCGTAAACTGTTGGTGGGCCTCTGTCCTGCCTAATTATTCCTTTGGCTTGCTAAATCTTTGCCACCTGCCCCAAAATAAGGACTCTACTGTCTGAGCTGGCGGAGACAGAAGCGCCATAGAGCAGCTGAACCTCTCCTTTAGTGAGAAGAGAATGATTTACATATATGTACCTTCTCCTTGACTGGAGGGAATTTACCTGCAATTAATTTATCCCCAAATGTCCTGAGGTAAAACTTACAGAACGATTTGATACTGGCATCCTGGATAGTGATGTGGGCCAGGCAGAATGCCTGAATTATTTTACTGAAGGCTTGGAAAAAACTCGATTTTTTATTAATCCTAGTATTTATTTATTTTTAGGACAAGGTATTGTTTTGAGGATGATTAGTAGTATACTTGAAAATCATCATATTTATTTACCTTTTCTTTCAGTGTAAAATGACCAGCTAAGATGATTGTTAGGTCAGACGCCTGTTCCTGCATAATATTAGAATTCTAAATGCCAGATATGAGTGTTAGTGGTTTCTCTAAAGAGAAGAATATTCTCCTTTCTGTGAGGAATCGTTTGGAAATAATTCTGAATTTCTGTTTCTCTTGCATTTTACTAACCTCTGTGCCTGCATTGTACTGTTTTATGGAAAACAGTGTCAAGAAATGCACATGTATGGCCCAGACGCTTCTATTCTGCTTTTCACAGAACACCCCCTGATGTCAATAATTTGCTGAAAAAAATGATTTTTAAAGAAGGGAGATGAGACCTTAAATACAGAATTACATTATAGAGAAACTGGAGCTTTGCGAAGTGTGCTGATGAGAGTTTTTACTGGGGGAGGAGGTTTTCCAGGTATATGCCAGGTATGTGAATCAGTTTTCACTGTAGAAAAAGGATTTTTGTATTTTTTCTGTTAAATGAAAATAGAAACTAAATAGTACAAATTTGAAGCAGTTAGTTCATCAAATGTCAGCATATTCTGTTTCCTGGAACAGCAGTTTACCATAACATTACTGTCTTCCGACTAAATGAAAAACATTTCATGAAATTAAAAAGACAAGTATTTCAAGAAGCTAATGCTTTTAGTTAACTTATAAAATAAATTTGGTGAGCTATTTTTGTGATCTACTGCTCTAACTTTAGGAAAGTACTAAACTAAAATAAAAATAGAAGTTTAACTAGCATATCTATATATACTGAATTTACCCAAAATAGAAGTATTTTCTTCATCCAGTTAGCCAAACCACGTTATCTTTACTGAAATAAAAGTCTCATAGCAATTTTATATAAAAATGTTCTAGAAATAAATCACTTAGATTCCCACCCATCATCATACTGCTTTATATGGTCCAAAGAGAATGATGATGAGTGTGATGCTGTAGCCTGGTAGAGATCATATTCATGTGAGAGATGTAGGTCCCAGGCTTTGCTTTAATGAATACTGTAGTGTTTTGCACAAAATGGAGCAGCTTTGACAGCACAGGCTGAGAAAGACTCTAAAGCTTTAAATTGTGTTTCATACACTCTTCTCTTCCTAAAATATATGCTCAGCCACGGATTACAAGGAAAAAAATGTCTTTTTAGTATTCTTGGTATTGCCGTATCGGCTAGGACTGCTAGTAATAAGCCAGGTATCTAATGTTTTAAGGTCTGAATGAAAAGGTAACTCTTGCCTTAGGAAGCTAACCTAGACTTTCGTATGCTATGGTAGGCTTAAAAAAAATCAGTTTTATGAAACCAAACAATACAGTACTCTAGAGAGTGTCATTCAATATTGGGAATAGCTACAGAGTCTTAAACAAGATGAGAGAATAGACAATAAATATATATAAATATAACAGGTTGACTTCAGCTTGAAATACTCTGTCATATGCCTGCTGATTGCTGCGATTAGTCTTGAACATGTCAAACTTCTCTCAACTTTTCTATGAAAGGTTTGATAAATTAATTCATTCAGCCTTATCTTACTGGCTTTGTTCTTAGCACTTACTCCTTGTTCCAATCTCAGTGTTACTTCTCTTTGCCTATCGAAACCTCTCATCATAACGCTCTTTATAAAGGTATTGCAACCTTTCAAAAGTCACAACTGTTCTATTTTTGTTTCCTCCATGTCTGATTAAACCTCAAAATCATTGCCAGGAAGATTTTGTTAAGATTTTTCTTCTTTTTTGCTCTTAAAATATCTTACACTTACATTTGAATCAAATGTAAGTTCCTAAACATCTATTTTTGTCCTTGGCTTTCTTCCATGGAATATTCAAAGTTGTTCTGGAACCTGCCCTAAGAGTTAAACGACATTTAAATAGTACCAAGACTGACCTTTTCTCCTGGGCAAGGAGAATTTTCAGTGAGTGGTCTTCTGAATAACTGTGAAAATATATGAGTAGATGAAAAGATAAATGTAGCGCAATTTTCCTGCTTCATGCATAGTCTCCAGAGGATAATATTTGGTATAGGAGGCTAGACTAATTTAGTAATGTGACAATTTTTTTTTCCTGGCAAATATATATAACTCTGTGAGGATAATGCCTACCTAATTTAGAGAGGCAGATTCTCTACTAAAATGCAGGACACTCCAGTTTGAAGGATTTTCCCGTAGAATTAGTGAAAGAAGTCTTGCTGTCTCCTTTTGCTGTTCCTGAGTACTAAATTATAGACATCATGTTTATGTTTTTGCCCAGATGTTTTTCAGACATCAGTTTCTTGTTGCTGAAGCACTATGAATTTTTTCTGCTAATAGAAGTAGTCTCTAAGAAGACTTTCAGTTGTATGTCGAGGTGCCATCCACATAAACAGGCAACCCAAATTTGGCTTTACATGCATATAATATTCCTGTCATTCTGTGCCATTTAATTTTTGAAATGTAAACAAGATGCACATATATGACTGAGTCAACTCAGAACTTTACAAGACATGTCAAGTTATGAAAATAATTTCATTCATTAAAACTGAAGTGAATTTTAAATGTCAAGCAAAGCTCCCATTATGAATCAGTCATTCTAAATAAACTTTATTAGTCTGAGATAATTTAAAAACAGACAAGCTGAAAATGTGTCCAGGTTTTGCATAATAACTTGCAGCACATTGTTAACGTTTGAATTCTTTTCATTCTTCTATACTGATGAGTTTTTAACCATTTAACTTGGGAAAGGGAATTTAATCATATGGCTGCATGCTCTATGACAGCTGTTAATAATTGCCTGGTCTATAGAGCTGCAGCAGGAGGGGATCTTGCTGCAGTTCTTGGGAGGTATCTGCCAGGAATTTTACCTGAAGGGAGTGCTTTCTTGTCAGGCCCAAGCTAACATAGCAAATGAAAATCTGAGGCACTATGTGCCTCCTCCTTTCTAGTGCCCAGAAACAAAATAAATGAGAATTATGTGCCATAGGAGTGTTACCAGTAGAACATGAACGAGCATCCACAAGTCACAAGCAGACCCAAAGAGATTTTACAATTTAATAAATATGCCAGTTCTAAAAGGCATCGTAAACTGGTGCTTGAGATGTATGCTTCGTATTACAGAAAACTTGTGCAATGTATTTATATTGGTCTTGTGATCGAAATCATGTGGTTAGCAGATTCTTGCAGTTCACAAAAAACTTTCCGTTAGTGTATAACCTGCATACAAAGTCTGTAAATTCTTGCTTGGTTGCGGTAGCAAGACTTGTTTTGCAATGCTGATGTATCTAATTAAAAAAAAATGATGGTTACTGATGAAAAAAGGATTTTTTTTTTTTTGTGAATTGGTAACTTAACATCCACTTGATACATGATAATACTCTTTCACAACAATAGTGTAATAAAATATCACTTTTTTTTTTTGTCATGTACAAACTTTACTCTTTTCCATAAACACACTCATCTTTTTGACTGGTGCATGGAAAGTAGAGAATAAAAGTATTTCAGGAGGTTATAAGACCTGTTAAAGCACTAGGTATGAAAAGGCTGTCACACTTCACTTTCACAACTTCAGACATAATTATCACTGCTTAATGGTTGACAAGCTAGAGTCAATTTTTACAGTCTAAATGTTAAGAGTGGATGATGGCAGCAATAAATACCTGTCGGCAACAGCTTTCAAATACTTAAAAAAAAATCCACTTGTATCTGGTCAGTGATAAAAGCACATGAAAGTTCACAAATTAACTGACTTTACAAGGATTTGTCAGGTCAGAACTGCTGGATTTTACAATTTATTCATCTTTTTTGAATAATACTTGTAGCTACAGATTAGCAGCTATTGTTACAGAAAATCAAGCCAGAGATTAGGAGAAGGGCAAGTATGAGGTTTTTATCTGTATTTTATCAGGCTGCCTGTATTTTTGAATAGTGTGTGCAGAACTTGGTAGTAAAGTACCTCATCTTGTGCTGACAAGGCAAGAAAAAGTGTTCAGCTTTGGGCTATAAGCCTAGCTCTCATGTCATCAGCAAACATGTTTAGGATACTAACATTTTAATGTATTTAAACTTAAATACTATTGCTTTAGGTTATATTTCTTTTGGCTTCTATTGTCTTTCAGCTTTAGTACTAGAGATACAAGAGACGTAGCATCTGACTTTTAGATTAATGCTTAGGTAATGCACAATAAAGCTCTCCAAGCCCCTAAACAGACTGTAAGTCTGACAGCTGCTTTGTTTATTTTGCCATTTGTCTTTAGTTTATGGTGGAAAGGAGGGGAGGGATGGGGTGCCGTTACCGGAGGTGCGTGAGAGCCAATCTGCTGGCAGTATGTTTACAGCATCGGATCTTCTCCTCTGTGTTTAGATCTAGGCTTTTGGTGCAATGCGATGTGGCCAAAATAAAGGCCGATGGCTGCTCCGTCCTTCTTGCTCATGTTCTCCGCTCCAGCGGGGTCCTCCGCGGCTGCAGCCCCGAGGATTGCCAGTGTCAGCCCCGCCACAGACCGCCAGCGCAGCCACCTGCCCCCGCCGCTCCCCTCGGCCGCCCCTGCTTAAATAGCTTCCCCTGGCGGTGCCGCCAACGCCGACTGGTTCCAGGGCGCCACAGGCTCCCCACATTGGCTCAGCCGCGTCCTGCACCGTGTCCGTTGGGGAAGCGGCTGGAACCGGCTGTTGCCGGTTAGGGGACGGCCCCCACCTTCTCCCGGGGGCCTACCCCCGCGCGCACCCCCCACCCCTCTGCGACCGAAACTTCGCCGTTGACACCCAACACGAGGGGAGGGGACCTTCAGCGACGCACAGGCCCCGGGGAGCTGCAACGACACGGGAAGAGCTGTGAGGAGCTGGCGCAGCCGGGTGCTCCCCCTGCCACCCCGGGGCTGTCGACTCCTGGTCTGCCAGCCCCCTGTGCCGGGCTTTTGCTGGGCTGCTGTCAGGCCTCTGATCTGTGGCCAGATCCACGGAGCGAGAGCTCAGCCCCGCTCCGACATACCTGCTACCGGGAGGAGCCTCATTTCCAGTTTCCTGTGCCACTTTTCCCAGGATTTAATTTACCAGTATGGCTTTGAAGTTAACCCTCTTCTATATGAGTGGTAGGGCCCCATAAGCCCTGCTGTGGTTTTCCACCTGCCCCCACTTAAATGTTGCTATTTTGGACTACTGTTGTCTTCTACTCCACAAAAACAACTCCTATAATAGAGATATCACTCCCAAGAAAAAAATACAAGCGGTAGAAAGTTTTACAAGGCCTCTACCAGAGCTTTCCCACAGGTTACCAGCTCAGCATTTGGCTCACATAAACCACAAATTATACCTTTTCACCAGAAGGGAATAAAAACGTTTTACCTCCCTGCTTGCAAACAATTCTCTTGTATTAAAAGCTCCTTCAATTTTAGTCTGTGGGTTTAATTTCTATCAGTCCATGCAAGGTATCTATGCCAGACCATTGTTCCCATCCTCTTCAGTTACTGTTTTGGATCCTCAAAGGATGCAGCCTTATTTGTTTCTTGAAACCAAAACCACCTTGTGCCCATAACCAAATAGCTGCTGAGAGACCAGTCACTCAGAAATGAGACATAGCATTTCATCAGTGAAGCATGGTGAACTGTGTAGCTCCCACACCCATGAGGCCTGGGAGTTTTGAATCTGCTCTGTGCCTCAAACACCTGCTGAGCTGTTTCAAACCTTTCTTTTAAAAAGTAAACAGCTTTTCTTTCTGCTAGATTTTTTTCCTGACAAACACCTCCAAACTTGTTTCCATAGCGCTGTCTTCCCTTAAAAAGAAACTGCTTGCCACTCCTGTTATCAAAGTAACCGTACATTTCATGAGAAGGGGACACAGGTTGTGCCCCTATAGCTTGGATCTGAGCTCTTCTCAGTAAAGATTTCAATAAAGATCCCTTTCCATGCTTTGCACATTACAAGAATCCAGCCTGGGCATCTTTGGAAAACTGCTCTGAAAAGCCATGTTCCTCATAATACAGATCAAGCCCTTGCAGACAAATGGGCAGGGAGTGCAAACCTTGTGTTGCAAATATTCAGCAGCCCAGTGCACATCAACTGTTCATTCACAGAGGCACACACCCCCACAAAGACATTTACTGGTGGCAGCCTGGTCCAAGTGGAAGTGTTTTCTGCTATTACAGATCCCACGTGTGTTGCTTTCCAATCTTTCATCAGATCTACGAATAACTGTTCTTTTGTTTTCTTCTTCTAGTACTGTGCTTTGTATTGTTTATGCCTATGATTTATGTAATTTATATTGCTTTTATATTGTTTATACTGTACTTTATAACCGGTTGTTTATACTGGTTAGTCTATGTGCACTGCCTCAGAGCTCAGCAGACTTTGTGGTTACAGCAATAAAAAGACTGCAAAGGTATTTTAGATTCATACTAGAGTTGAAAATGCTGACACCTGCATGAGCTGCATTTGAGTTAAACACAAAGAGATTGTCACATCCCCTACAATCAGAACGACACTAAGAACCTTCCCAAGACATGAATTTATCTAAAATAACCCCCCAACATTGTCCTCTTCAAACTGTACTGTCTTGAACTGATCTTGAAAAAGCCCCAAATCTTAACCCTGACTGAGGGTGCTTTTTTGACACCCTGATCTGTTTTTCAAACTGCTTCCCTTTCAGACAGTGCTTAGGAGTGCAAGGCAGTGAAGGTTATGCAGCAGTCCCCCAGCAACGTCCCAGTTTTGCAGTTTCATGTACGGTTCAGGTTCCCCTAGGGATCAGGATCTGCTCACCAACACCCTCCCCACCTGCCTGCAAAAAGCTGCTGCTTCTCTACAGCCTGCCATCCCCAATGGCTTGAGGACAACCCAAGCCCTGCCTTTGGCTGCTGAGCTGGAGTGATTCTGTTATCAGGGGATACTCAAAAGCAGTGCCCAGAAAAAAACACCTACCACAGTGAGCTCCCCAAAAAGCCTTTTTTTTGGTGTTAATCAAGGAAGCCATTTTGTTTAAACAAAAGCAATGGAACTTTGGAACAACAGCACCATGTTTCTGGACTTAACATGTCAAATGGGGAAAATGTGAAGTTATCAGTCAGAGAAACAAAACGGAACTGAAGAGGCTCACACCCACATGAATATTCAGTTTGAGCAATGATAGCAGCATCACAGGGAGCAGACAGGGAAGCAGGACAATGAAGGGGTTATAAAGGCACTGGTTCCTTCTGTGTGATGAATCTAAAATGCGGAAAACCAGATGTATTTCTGTGCCAAAAAAGTGTTGAAGTTTGCAAGTTACCCACAAGTGCTATTGCTTTCCACTGGAGTAAATGAGGCCTCAATGTCTTGAAGTTCATGCACCGATGCACAGGTCGAGAGAAGATCTGTGCTCACAGGTTGCCCACTCTCTCTTTGGGTGGGAGACCTCAGGGCTTCTGCACAGCAAAACTGAAGTGGAAGGTTTACACTTAGACCCTTAAGGGCAGAGGAAGAAACTGAAAACAGGCACTACTTACCTAGGTGTTTCAGTCAATTAACAGGGTGGTTAAAATATCCTGAAGGGAAGAAGTAAGGCTGAAATCTCACCTTTCTTGGTTAGTGCTCTAACAGCTAAAATATTATATAAAAACAGGGTGCGCATTTCCCTTCTTAGATTGTGGTACTGTTTACTTCAATATTCCTTTACTTATATCTTCTAAGTTTTCCAGGGTTTTTTCAGTTACTCATAAACTGGATTTGATACTCCTCAATTCTGTTTCATGTATGCTTCCTTCCTGTAGTTAGACTAGGTTGGTTGAAAAGTGAGTAGCTACTGTGATGCTCATTCTGATTTTCTCACTCAATGATCTCCAGCTTTTTTACTATTCTGTTCTGTGCATATATGGAGTATTTCAGTTACTTAAGGCTTATTTTCGCTTGATGGATAACTTGGATTAAAGTTACAAAAGGATTTGAATAATTATCCTAGAATAACTGTGTTTATGAGCTACAGAATTGCCACAATGGTTTATCTCAAACTGTTTTCAAAATGGATCATGTTAAACCAGATGTGGCACTTTTATCCTGGAACAAGAGTATTCACAGATGAATTATTCAGGGACTGCTGTTCTGGAAAAATCTATTCTTGAGTAAGTATTTCTGAGCAGCTCACATGTAGAAAGGCTTTTGTGCTGATGTTCTCCACAATTCACTCATCACTCACAACATTTAGTGTAACAGCAGTCTGGAAGCAGAGGTGAAAAGAACCACAAATCTCACTTGATGTGCCATGTGGGTTGTTTTTCCTGCAAGCAGCTTAGATGTTCCTTTATAGCCATTAAAAGTTTATTAAAATGCATGAGACACATCCATTATAAACCAGAAAAAAAGGTCCATTAATATTACATATCAAATGAGAATTATATCCACACATTCCCCCCCGCCCAAACCCCCAAACACTAAAAAAAAGCACATTTAAATGTAGAAATTTAGAAAGGGCAGAAGAATATTTTTATACTGTGTTAACCGAGTAATTGATTAAAGTATTAAAAAGTGGATCAATAATGAGACCTTCTGCCTAGAAATCCAGCCAGTTCCAAACAATGCTGGCATAGCTCTGTGACATGCTGATGCAGCTGACATTTCCTGACCTTGCATACTTTGAAGGCAAATTGCATGGCCTGCACACAATAGTTCTGGGAAGAATGAAAATAACCCATAAATATTAGAAGGGTAGTGACACTAAGGAAGAAGAATCCTTTAGAATAAACACAGTGGTACAACTAGAGTTAATAGGATGAAATTAAGGAAAAGGGAAAATGTAGGTGGACTGTCATGAGAAAATTCCTGTTTGTAAATTACTAAGGTATACTTGGATACAAAATAATTTCCCAAGAGAAGTGGGGATAACACTCTTACTGGGATGTTTTCATGCTGGTCTATGCACAGCTATATTTGCATGCGACACTAATATAGTATTGATAGAGAGTAGGTTATTTGTTCAGTACTTGAATGTTTGTCTGGTTTACCCATGAGGTCGTCTTGTTTCATTTACATCCTGGGAAACTGATACAGAGTGAGTTTCACAGATGTATAGAATATGAAGAAGTAAACAAGCATAAACTGATGTCCTAAAACAATATTCATTCCTGACTGCAGCTTTAAAGATGTTACTGGTTTTTTTTGTAGTCAGCTCTAGCTGTGCTTTAGCTTTTTAGTCCCCTAGGAGACTTCTTACTGCAGGATCCTCTCAAAATTAGGTCTTTCTTTTCCAAAGTATGTGCAATGTTAGTACATCTGTGTAATTCTTGCAGTGCAGCTCAGCAGGCTTTTGCCAAGTAGTAGCTTTCAAGATAACTCCCTATTGGTCTTCTCTGGAAGCAATTGATGAATAGCTTGGCTTTAAACAAAATATTTTTCCAAAATATTTTCTCCTTAAATAAGCTTTTCATAGCTTGTAACCATTTTCATTCTCCTGTAAATTATAGGACATATATTTTTGGAGGAAAATTATTCTCTTTCCAGTGCTAGGAAGTTAATATGTGCTGATCTCAGCCAGCAGAGCCAAAGGTGTCTGTGAAACATGCCAGGTGGATAAGCTGCTTTGCAATTAAAGATGAATCATCACTTGTTTGCATTTATTTCCTTCATCTCTTAAAATTGTAACCCTGAAAGATTAAGAAGAAATAAATTAGGTTTTAATAAATATTCTCCTTCTTTATGACAACTTCTGAAATTGTACTGCAGAACTTAATCCTTCCTTGCAGAAGGAGCTCAATTTTCACCGTATCCTCAGTAGTGCAGTACACTATTTCAGGTGGTCTTCTCCAGATAGAAGTTGTGAATGAAATTCTCAATATAGACATTAATCTGCTTCTGCAGAGTTTACCTGCAAGGTCAGGAAATATTAACAACTTTGTCCATTGAAACAGCACAAACCTTTAACACGGCAACATGAACCATAATATTAGTCACAAAAAGTCTCCTCTGCCTTTGAAAATGCTATGGTTTCTTCTACATATGATGTTAGACAAGTGGACACTGCAAACAAGTGCAGAATAACTTGATATTACATTTATAGTGAATTGGAAGCGTTTGGGATACATCACATGAACTTTGCTTACAAATCAGGTCCCAATCACTTTTTTCCTAATTTTTTTAGATACATATCAGTATATATCAGCCAGAAGGAAAACAAGAAATAGCTGGTGTGTAAAATTCCTGACATTTTTTCTTGCAGCTAGGTGATAATGTGCTCACCTGGATGATGGCTGAAATCTTTCTGCATATCCTGCAGATCACTCAGGGATAGGGATCAGGTGATTACCTCTGGTTCTGCCTCTTTCTCCTGTTCTCGTGGTGACCCTGGTTCATCTTCATCCTTTGCTTAATAACGTTATTATTATTATTATTATTATTATTATTTTCTTCCTTTCTGTTCTATTAAACTGTTCTTATCTCAACCCACGAGTTTTACTTTTTTTTTCCTGATTCTCTCCCCCATCCCACTGGGTGGGGGGGAAGTGAGTGAGCGGCTGCGTGGTGCTTGGTTGCTGGCTGGGGTTAAACCACGACATACTGTTACGTATATGAGTAGTGACATATTGCAGTAACCAATTTATTGAACAGCGTTGTTTGGTTTTGAATCAAGAAGAAAAAGGTTGTATTGCTCATAAATAATTGTATAGTTTCTATATTCAAGTTTAAGAAATGTACTGAATATGCTGTAGCAGATTTATGATGTCGAGCTATTTCTGTGGCATAGTATCATTGCAGAGAAGGGAAGGAACCAAATATCATCTTCTGCGAAAACTGTTGAATGCTTACATTGCAAACTATATTGTTATGATTGTAATATCTGTATTAATTAAACTAAGGGTTAGATATCATTTTGATAAAGATTAAAGTCCTTCAGCTGCAACTTTGAAATGCTCAGTTTCAACCTGTCATAGCTTAGATGGAAAGGGAACACACAGTTTGGGGCATATGGCTAGGGAATACTCAACACAGGTATATTACACATCTGTCCTCGTTCTTTCACAATCTGAGATTTGACACACAAGTCAAAAGAGCCTGAAAATGGACTTCACATAATGTTTCAATGCACATAGACTGGAGCCACTTGTGTGTATAAATCCACTTAGTATTAATGTGTGTCTGAATTGTTGAATTATACAAGCAGAAAGCTTGCTTTTTACTCAGATTTAAATCACTGAAACTAGTTCTGTCTAGAATAATACATAAACTTTAATGTTATCACAGTTTTCCATGGGCTTTAGGAAAGATTAGTGGCAACTGGTCATCTGCTCCAAATTTATATGCATTTAATCAGAGTGGCTCTGTACTGGTAACTACAAAGAAATTCTTTGTTAACTCTGCCCTTAGTACATTTCTGTAGATATTGCCAAAATACGTCTACTGAAAATACGTGCTTATCTACAGGGAGTTTTGGAAATTTCCATAACATTTTTTTGTAGTTTTAGGCTTGTTTGTATATTTCTGAATTTTAAATTTTCCTGCCCTCTGGCTTGTAAATTATCTGTAAAAACATGTATTAATGAATCCTTGTATTTTGCCTCTAGATAAATAAAACCAATGTGAACTTGCTTACTCTAAAAGTCCAGAGTATTTCTAATTAAATTGTAAATCCTGCATTTCATACATTGCTATATTTACACCGCACTTTTGAATTCAACTTTCAGGCACTATTTATCCTGACAAAAAAAATTAAATTTAATTTTAAATGTAAATATGAATGTTAAAGAGCATTAAACATTGATTAAATTGTAGCCAAAGGTTAGATTTCTGTGGCTATGAATGTGAACAGGGTTAGTCTGGCAATGAGTAGTTTTTAAAATCTATGCTATGTACCTAATTTCCAATGATTTTCAATAGGATTTGGTTTCTTATGCTCTGCAGATGTCATAAAATCATTTAAAGAATGTATCTAAATCTGTACTGGATATCATTGATTCACAAGGATGTTGCAGCAAACTTTAGAAATTAGCAAATCACTGAGAGTCTGTGGCATGAATTTAACATTTAGATAGTATAGGTATCTAAGTTCTTAGATTTTGGCATTACTAGATAGAATGAATCACTAAAATATAGTAAAATTCAGGGTAACGTGGAGACTGATAACCTGTAACGCTTTCCCCTTTTGACTGTTTTTATGTCATGGTTTTACTAGCCCTGTAGTTTGAATAGACAAAACATAGTTTGACATCTTTCCAAAATCTGTATTCAAACTTTTCTACAGAATTCTGGTTTGATGATAACAAATATTTTCCTAGTGTCATTAATTACATTAATTCTTCTGCCAATTCCAAGTAAGAAATTACACTGTTTATCCAAAAAAGACTGCCTGAGAATTATTATCATGAAACCATGAGAAGGGAAAATAAGTCGAATGTAAGACCTGTATGTAGGTTAAAGCAATGCTGTAAAATGGTATATAAAAGAACATAGAGAATATATTAGAAATGTGATGATTCAAAGAAAATAGTGCTTAATCATTGTGTTAATAGTGTTAATCAATGAAAACTATTTTTCTGCGAATCGGTACTTTTCAAAAATTGGGGAAGAGTAAAGGCGCTTTACGTGTCAAAAAGTGAAACACTTTTTTAATCAAAAGTGCTGTAAAAAAAAGTCAATTTCCAAATGAGGAAATATTTGTGTAGCTCTTGTGTATGGGTGAAAGGGAACAATGAAATAAGCAGGAATGCCTCTGGAATATGAACACTCCAGGAAGAGTCAGAATGGCCTCCAGGGATTGCCACAGCAAATGCAACTTAGTAGAATTGTTAGTTATGTGTTGGGAAGGACCTGTTCCTTGGTTTATTCTGGAATGAGGAAGTAAAACCGAAGTCTTCTGCAGCCCTTTTCTGACACACTCATCTGGTGCTGAGTTGATGCTGGGCCAAATATTTTCCCTATAATATCTTTTCAGAGGAGGTACTGGAAGTGACAGTGACAGTCAGATATTTTAAAGAAAGGGGACTGATTTTATTTTGGTTTTTTAGCCTGTGAAAAAACTATTTTATCATCCAAAGTTGTCCTTTACCAGCTGAACAAAGGCAATTCATCAGTTTGGATAATTTTTATAATACAGATGAGATAATTGTAATAGTATAGGTAACTTAAATCTTTTGCTCTTTTGTATTTTTTGTGAGTAGTATGGCCTTCCTAATTCCATACATAATGTGATACTGTGAAACTAATTTCCAGTGAAACCATTGGTTTCAAGGCTTTCTTCTAGCCTATTTTGGTTTTGTTTCTCCTGACTCATTAGTATTCAGCTTCTTATAATGAGGTTTTCATCAGAATAGTACAGGTTTATTCTTTAGTACTCCTCCAGGGGTGGAACAAAGCTTAGATTAGCTTTTTGGTGCCAAAAGGGGTCAATACTTGCTCTGATAAAAAGAAGCAGCTAGACCAAATTTCCCATTATTGCTCCCTCATCTGGATGTTTTTTTTCTAATATTATTTTCTCTGTTCCATTTTAGTAGTTACAATTGTGTCTTGGTCTACCTGGACAGAGCAATACAATTTGATGAAGTACCAACTGCAGACATAAAGTCCACCTAAATCTTATCCTAACTCTTGCAGAGTTACAAGAGCAAAAGTTGTAAGTCAAGCACCTCAGCATTCCTCAGCAGTTGGCATCAGAAGATTATTTTACACTGGAAGCTGTGTAAAATACAACACTGTATTTAAAAAAATAGTTTCTAACCCAAAGGGAAGGAAGTTAGGGAGAAAACTTGCTGTATGAATTCTTTGACATGTCTGTTTCAGGGTCCACCAGGCCTGTGCTATCATACAAACAAAACAATCCCCCCCAAACCAATCTTATCCCACAGTATTTATGATTTGTTGGCTTGTTCTTTTTAAATGAACAATTCAATGCCAACCATCTTTTTTAGTTTGGCAGGCAGCTGTCTTCATACTTTTGATACCTGTAGTGTTATCATAAACACTTGAATGTTATCACAAACATTTAGAGAAAATATTTTCTAAAAATGAGTGCAAAAAAAAGACATGCTATTATTCTGTTTGACTGTTTCCTATTGGTTTTCTTATGTTACCAGAATGACTGTGTGTTTAGTTGATTTTTCTGGTTGTTGACTGAGACTAAGTAACAAAAAACAATAAAAGAAATCTCAGCTTCTGGTTGCCAGTCTTGCATTGCTCTCAGAGCTCCAGCTGCTGCAGCTGACATTTTCCATTGGAGTCTCCACTTTTGTTAAAGAATGTAAATTTCTAGCTTTTCAGGTGAAAATATAACCTGATTGCAAGGATGGAAAACTGATACCCAAACTGGTTATCCCCATGCTAATTTTGTATGTTACATTTTGGTAAAGAAGAAGGAATTAAGAGAGGTCTGATTCACAGTCTTGAACACATAGTTGGCAGTGTTTGATAACAGAGCATGATAAATGAACAGTCTTGTATATTTCTGTATGTATTTTGCAAACAAGTCTTTGCAATGGAATATTTTTTGAGAGGAAATTGCTGCTTGGCCAAAACCAAATTTTGGGGTGGGACTGTATTTACTTCGGCTAATTGGCAGTTTGTCTGATTTCCTTACTTGATTTGGGTGTATCAGCATTAGGTAATTTCCTATTTTACAAATAGGTTCTAATCAGGTTGATGACCACACTCTACTGTTCATCTTGGACATATATAGCATCAAGACAGAGACTGTCTCTGACCACACCAATGTATAAAAAGATATTGCTCCATTCTTACTTTGTACATGTGGAGTAACACTTTTATGCTTTTGAGAATATGAAAAAAAATTAAGCTGTATGTGTGATGTGTAAGGCAGTCACTTTAATTTCTTATTTCACCCTCAGTCAGTAACAAAGCATATATTAAAGAGGAGATAAGCAACGTATATCCCAGCTAAAGTGAAGCTTTATGTCTCATGTATTTCAACAGGAATTGACCAGATACATGAATTAATCATGGACTGGATTCACTAGGAAGCATATTGAAAAACATAGTTTTCTGGCCACTTGGCGACCTAAACACCATTGAAATAGTCTTGCTAAAAGAACTGCAACTTTGGGGGAACCCTCTTCACCTTGAACAGTGTGCAGTGCTCCATGTATAAAACTCCAACTATGCAATAGTGATCTTAGAGTTGTAACTGAAGTATTTTACTGAAAATAGGGCAAGAAATCTGGAAAAGGAACATTAGACTGGAAAGGAAAACAAAGAAGGGGAACCATGGTACAGAATAATTATTTGTAGATGTGTCTCAATCTATGCTTAACACATTTTTGCAAATTGCAACTCAAATTCATGCATTTTCACTTTCTTCTTGTGAATGTCCTGCTTTAAGCTTTGACGTAACTTTTGCAGTTCATATTTTTCTATTGAGAAAGCAGAAAATATAGTAGATATACTATTGATATCTTCCTCAAACCATTTGCAGATCTTATGGGTCCTCTTATGGATCTGCTGTTTCAATTACACTGTCCCTCTGCCTTGTAACTTCACAAAATGCTCTTTTCCTTGTTGAGAATCTTCATACTGATTTCAATTGCCCCATCTGAAACCTGTTGGTGCACGGTTGATCTGACAGCTCACTGGGCATGGATTTTGATGGTATAGTCATGCATACGACTCAACAGAAGGCCGAGACTAATATGTAGTACAAAAGATTAATATGACTTTTGTCCCATGTAAAAGGACCATGGGTCTCTGAAATAATCTCGTCATCTTTCCGTAAGAGGTCAAGAGATAAATTCATTGTATACTGTTTTTGATATTTGTTTATGCTGAATTATATTCATAGAATGTCTTAGTATGTTTTAACTTTTATTTCTACTAAACAGATTTTCTGGAATAAATACCTATTACTGAATTACCTTGTATTTAAAAAGAATATAGCAGAAATGAGGATGCCTATGTAGTCCTCTACTGCAGAATTACATCATCAGAATCTGATTATCCTCTGAGCTGGCCAATGATGTAATAAGATTTATTTTTAGTAATGAGAGTTAAGGTATTTAACCTCTGCTATTAGAAGAGGATCAAGAGTTTTATTACAACTGCTAAAGGTCTAAGCCTGGATTTCTTGTAAATAATGCAGGATGGCTGGTCTCCACCAACCCTGGAAACTGAAAGATGCTGAATTCCTGTTTCTGGAACATATTTTACCTCAGGGGAACTGTGATATCTTCTCACACTGCCATCTAATGAGATAAGCAAAATTGAAAATAATGTAACCAAACCATGTCTTAACTCCCACCCCCATCCTTTCCCCCCTCCCTAGTTTTTTATCTCTTTGCTACAACTGCTAGTTTTTCTTAAATATCTGGGACAAAATGCAAAACCAATGAATGTATTTGAGGAGGAAATAGAATATGTATCACTACATTACAGTTCTAACAAACTGGATAACAAACTTGCATAATTTTTTAAATACTAAGCTTCAGTTTGGAAATTTAAACTGGGAAAATTCTGTCCAAGGTTATTGGAAAAAAATGCTCTCCTGGGTTCTGGTATTATTTTTGCACTTAATTAGATATGTCAATGGACTGTGGTGGTCAGAGAGCTATCTGGAATACATACCAGATGCCAGAAAGAAAAATTGCATTGTAGTCTGTCTTTAGATGCTGACAATGAGATACTATTGTCTGTCCCCTGCCGAGTGTGTGTGTGTAGATAGGAAGAGGGAGAGGAGAAAGCTTGGCCAGATTGATATTTTCCTTGCTTTTGTTATGCTTTGCTTTCTCTGCTTTTATAGCAGGCTTATTAATGTCTGTGCTCCCAACAGTGCTTTTAGCTTCCCCGCAGGCAGCTGCCTGCTACTACCTGTATCTGTAGTAGGCCTTTGTCTTGCTTGCTGTCTGTTTCTGAATCTGCACACCTCCAGTGCAATGGCATACCTACTGTTAATTGAAACCTCCTGATTAAGTATTTTGTTGCATCAGCACAGAATTAGAAGTCTAACCTCAGCTATTAATGACAGCTCACTTCTCAAAAGTGTTACTTGAAACAAATGCAATAAAAACATTAAAGAAATGCTTGATTGAAATAATTTTTTGTAATTCATTCAGTCTTTTACTATCAAATAATGTTTTGGCTTGTTTTTAATATTTTTATCCTATAAATGGTTTGATGGCTTAAATATTGAAATACATCCAGATATATGCTATATACACTCAATATATATTCAATAAGCATATATACTTGATGTAAAACTGTATGTGTTTAACATTAGTAAAGTACAAATATATGAGACAATTTTATATTTATTGATAATTCATTTATTATAATATAAGACCAATACCATTACTATACTAATAGATATTTGACATAGGAACCATTTACTTACCCAACAGTTGTGTTTTATTCTTTGAAAGTGTTCTTGCATTTCACTTTCACATTTCAGGTTAAAAATAATTTTCCTCACAATGTATAATTGCCATTTTTCCTGGCTTTGCTCGATACCTGTTGTGTAAACCATAAGCAACAAATGAGCAGGGGCTTTTCCAATGGTCTCTGCAGAGGATTGGTCTTGCCAGTGCTGAGCGCTCAGAATTATGATGGATTTTCACACTTCCAGTGGCTGGTTGGTGAGCTTTATGTTGAATTTTATGTCATACCATTGTTTAGCTACCCTGTACAAATGTTCTGAGGCTACATGCTAGAAGCCATGATGAGGCTTTCTTTTAGCCTATTCTGGTTTTGTTTCTCCTGACTGATTAGTATTCAGCTTCTTATAATGAGATTTTCATCAGAATAGTACAGGTTTATTCTTTAGTGCTGAGGCTATATGCTGGAAGCCATGATGAAACACTGTTATATCAAAACTGCTTCATATAAGTTTACATGTTTTGGTGAGAAAGTTTCTGTGAACAAAAGCATAGATAGCGAGCCATTACAGAATAACTAGTAAACTGGGAGCAAAGGTGCCTACCTGGGATATGGAAGAGAGTCAAGTCCTTATTCTGCCTAAATGAAAGCAAAGACATCAACTTGAATCTCTCCTTTGAGGAGAGCTTCTTGTCTCAGTGAATGTGAGAGCATTCGGCAGTTCAGCTCTTTCAGCTTACTCCACAAAATAGGCTGACTTTATAACCTTCTAGTACTCCAGTAAATCCCTGTTCCAACCAGAGTGAGCTAAACAGTGGAAAAGTATGAGCAAAGGGTCTTGCATCAGACTCAGTTGATACCTGTGTACTTCCCTCAGGCTGGAAGAGTAGGGTGAGCATGACACTGCACTGATTACCCTAAGCAACTTCCAGGTGAGACACCAGCTTGCACACTGCTGGCATGGGCATCTCTACATCCTGATTCCCTGGGCAGTATGGGCATACTCTGTTTCTGGCCTTGAATTGGTAGAAGCAGGTCAGGTGCTCGAGCTTGGATTTCCCACTGTATTATTGCAGCCTTTTCTGGATAATGGACTGTTTTCATAGGGATCAAAGGAGAGAAAGAGAGTTCTTGATCAAGATATAGCATGTGTGCTTTATTCTTCATGCTGTTAAAATACTGCAGGATGTTTTAAGCCAATAAGACTGTATGACTGAGCATTGGAAAATTTCAGAATAGAAGACTTGTAATGATAATAAATAATTCAGTTAAATAAAGGAAACATGTTTTTTCCCCTGGTAATATTCTCCAAAATCATACTGAGAGATTGTAGCAGCCAAACTTCTTCTCAGTTCAAGGATGTTCAGGACTAGGATTTGGTTTCTCATGGACTCCGCATAGATGGGAATTTGTTGTCAAATAAATCACTAAAGTGTCTGCTTTGTCAGTTTTGTCTGTGAAGTTGCTGGAGCAGTAAAGCAAAGCACTTTGGGGATGTACAGAATGTGAATAAAGATTAAAAAAATCTTTAGGGAAGGAGAGAAGGCTGAAGCAAGAAGAAAGAAAAGCCTGACTATTTAGCATATATGAACTTTACCAGTGTTTCACTAAAATGTGACAAAACCAGATCATATCTCAACTGAATTTATTTTGGAAAGCGTAGATTTACAGTAAGAGGAATTAAATGAAGGTAGAAAGGAACTAGATGCCCACCATGTTATACTGGATTGTCTATATGGATTAAAGCTGAATTCTGTGAAGCACTTCTTTTGCCAAATGCATGTGTACTCACATGCAATGTTTCCTACTCTTGGAAAGTTATGGTAACTATTTTCTTTACTGTTTAATTAATGCTATTAACCGGGCATTCCTGTTTTTCGTTGTGATTTTATTGTCCTTGAGCCAAGATCTGAAGTTCTTACAATTATATTTCAAAAGGATTTTGGGACATATATGTTGACTATCTGAGCTTTAATTGATGTAATTGAAACAGTAGCTCAGCCAAAATTCCTGTTGATTTCACTAGGATACAGTCATTAAAATCAAAGTAAAGGATTCAATAAAAAGTACCTAAGCAAGCCCAGAATGATTTATGTTCACAGCAATGATGAATTATATGTCAAATTAAATTATTTGATTCACATCAGGCATTTTATTTACAGTACAGTTCCCATAAATAAATACTTTTCCTTCAGAAAGCAGAGTGGATTCTTCAGCAGTTTGCATGGAGTTAAACCCACAGCTATTAAAAACAATGAGAAATTTGCTATTAACTTTGGTAACAAGTCAAAGTGAAGAGGATTTGGAAATCCTTCTAATTTCAGGCTGAAAATCAGTTACACAGAAGTGTATGAATTGTGGCAGATGTAGATGGAATAATTTAAGATACTAAGCTCCATTTCCCTGTTCTGTAGTTCTTGCCTGACTCATGAATACTTAGTTTCTAATAAGACTGTCAGAGCACTAAATCTTTTTTCAGACAGACTTTAAAAATCCCCACAAATATCTGATAGCAAACTGGAGATAGATTTAAGGGTTTTTTTGACCTACTTCATACTGTCCTTTTGCAGAGATTTAACTGGTGACAAAAAGATTAGTATTTATCTTTTCAAGCATCACAAACAATGAAAATCTGAATATTTATCAAGTCTCTTTCTCAATATTTTTTATTCCATTTGGTCCTACCTTGCAGCTCCCTGCTTTCTTGAATCAGTGTTTTTCAGAGTAGTGGCTCTTGTCAGTCACTCCAATGCTTCTGTGTCTGGGCATGCTGATATGTAACAGTGGGCAGCTGACATGGAAATAGCCAAAGCAGAAAGAAGGTCTGAGCTGCATTTTTAAAGATAACTAAAAAAAAGGAAAAAAAAAATCATTATGGGAAAGATTCTCTCAAAAGCAAGGCTCGTTTTTGGCTCGCCCTTTTCTGTACTTACCCCTGAATCCTATAAATAGTAAACATTAGAAAAATGTAGTAAGTAAACATTATGACTATCACAATAAGAGGCATTTACATGAAGAATTTTTAGAGGAGTAGATGGTATTGCTTTATGTATTGAAATTGATAACATAGTCTTGTCAAATTACCATGAAGAGATTGTTTACGTTTGGCTTATTTCCTAGGCAGCATTGCTGCCTTTCTAGTACAGACAAAGCTTATTGAAAACTTTGTCATGGTGTTTCCATGTTGTAGAATTGCACAATTGAAAACTATATTAATTATATTTTCAGAAACTGATTTTTCATTTTGCATTAGGCGAAAAAAGTAAGAGCAGCAAAACAAAACTCAGCATGATATAAATCCCATTAAAAGTTCAAGGAAAGAAGCTCATATTTATTTCTTTACATAAGCAAGTATTGCAGGAAGATATTTAAGTTATATTCACTACTTTTCAGGGGAGAGTGCAAGGAAAAAATGAGTAAACCCACTACAATTACCTAAATTTTGTTTGAAGAAAGTAAAAGCTTGTGATGCTCTTTCCTAATTCTGCTTTCCTAAAGATTCACCCTGAATCTTTACCTTATACATTTAGACTTTTTTTAAATTCAAGGAAAGTACGTATTTTTATTGCAAAAATGGATGTTCAGTACTGGCTTGATTACGACCTATTTTGGAAAAGCAGCTTAACACATTTAATTATCTATGTATTCCCAGTGATCTTAACTTGTTGGCTATTTTCTTGCATAACGAAGCTTGTGTGTTATCAGGGTTTTTATCACAGGACTCCCCTATGAATGACAGCATCAGGTAGTAGTGAAAGGCATACAGCCAATAAAAAGGGAGAATATGGATTTCACAGCCCATAGACAATATGCTTTTTTGCCTTTATCTTGGTGAGTGTGGGAAAGCTGGGAGGTGTTGCAACCCCCCCCCTTGAATTCCTTGTGAGAATCAGCAAAAAAAATGAAAGTGAGTTTATAAAACCACATCAGCAGTGCAAATTGGTTGGGATAGCTTTTGTTAAGTAAATCAGACAGTGGTGAAAATCTACTTAACGCATTAAGTCTTCTACATGAGAATAACTGGCTGAAGCACAGGAAACCAGTTTAGTCTGGGACAGTTGGACTTTTTCTGGTAGGTTATTTTTGCAGTGTAATCTTTATCTCATTTTACAGTCCATTGTCTGGAAAAATCTTACAGCTCAAAGTTGGGGAACTTGCAAGAGTAGGTAGCTTTTGGGCAGAAATTTTGCTAAATTGAAAAAAGAAGAAGGAAGGGCTTGGGGCGAAGCAAGAATCTAAAGTTATTACAAGTCTTCCACTTTAATTCACAGCAAATTGAAATAAAATTTAACCACATTTACTGTTACGCAAACAGTAATGTTTAACACATATCAGTGAGATTCTAGATCACGGTAGATATTTATGCTATGAATGATGACTAGGTACTAAACCATACATACAATAAATCATGTGCTTAAATAGTTTTTATTGATCCATTTGATCAATAGAAAATGATTTGTATAAATATATGAATACATGTGAATTGCCTATGCTATTTTCACTTCTAATTTAAAAAAAAAAATCCTAATGAGAGGACAAGTAATTTTCTGTAAACAAGGAGATTCTTACTTGTTATATTATTTAATGAAGCTGTGGCCTGTGGAACACTAGGCAGTAATTAGTGCTGATTTCTTCTTTGCTACTGTGATGCCATTTTCTTCTTGATGTACTATTTTTGAGACACCAGCAATTTTTTTTTTGAAAGGTTTAAATGGAAGTCAGCTGTTTAACACTATTCATAGGAAGAAATGGATCTTATACTAACTGATATAGGTCCAAAATTATTTTAAAATACTGGGAAAATGTATTAATAACTGGAAGAAAATTACATATTAAAAATTGCATCACATTGTTACTCTGAATAAATACTGCAATGAGGTCTTTGTAGGAGAACCTTGAATATCTTTTCCAAGAAAGAATTGCATTCTTGAATCAAGGACAATTTTTTTAGAAGGGTATGTGTGATGGCTTGACCCTGGCCAACACTCACACAGCTGCTTGCTCACTTATCCCACCCACACCTGTCCCAGCAGGACAGGGGAGAGACTAGGAAGAGCAAAACTCAAAAAAATCATGAATTGAGATAAAGACAGTTTAATAAGTGAAGGAAAGAGGGGGGAAAAAAAATGAGTGATGCAAAGGGAATCATTCACCACCTCCCACAAGCAGAGTAATGCCCAGCCAGTCTCTAAGCAATGGCCAACTTTGAAAGCCAACCCGCCTTTCCCCTTCTTCTTCCACTACCTCAGTTTTACTGCTGAGCATGACATTATGTTGTATGGAATATCCTTTCACCAATTTGGGTCAGCTGGCCTAGCTGTGTCCCCTCGCAATCTTTTGCCTACTTCCAGCCTTCTTGCTACTGGTGCAGTGACTTGAAAACTGCTACTGTTCTAGTACAACAAATGATGTCTTTGTGTTTTCCTCCATCTAATGCTGTGAGTTTGGACACCAGTCACAGCTGATTCTATGTCTGAAAACTTATAACATAGAGACAAGCAAGCCAGAGTGTTTCAGTTCAGTTATTTTCTTCTCTGGGCTCCCCCATATCACTATCCCCAGAGCCAAGTGAAGAAGAAAGCTTGGGCAGAGTTGCTTTCATTTCCCATCCATGTCGAGATAGAGCTCCTCCTTCCCACTGAAAGGGGGATTTTTCCATCTCGCTTCATGTTCCTCTCAATCCTCTTGCATGATGTGGCAAAGTAAGTGTCACTCCATAGTTTTCAAAGAACAAGAGAAGTTTGTTTCATGTTACAACCTCTCTTCTTCTCCAGTAATGTGCTCTTTTTATATCACAATAAAACATTATCTGCCTAAGGCTTTGAGTCAGGGGAGATGGACTGTCAAAAGCCTTTGACTCTTTTACATTTAGAGCCATTGCCTGTGCAAATGCACCAGGAATTAATGTGTTCCATTTCTGGAGTCCCAGTTGATTTCTTAAAGACTTACCAAATACTGTCACAGTCAAAATGCCTTCAGGCTTGCAAATGAAGAGGGGTTGCATATTGAATTGGAGAGCAGGCTGATGGCAGATGGGAGGGACCCATCTGTGGAGGGTCTTTGAAACTCTGTCAGTTTCACCCTGAGCAGTTTGGCTTCATCAGAAGAATCAGGGTTATCCTGTGGGCTGGAAAGTAGGGTCTGATAAATAAAGTGTATTAAATCTTCTTACCATTCTGCTTACAAGATCCTGACTTCTGTTTTACCCATTTAAAAAACTGATTGAATGGAAACTATTAAAATAGATTTTACTACTAATTAAAAGGTAAGCGCTGCATCATTTTCAAAAAAACTCTGGAAACTTGACAGCAACTTAAAAAAGATGGAAAGCTTTGGAAATTATTCTGTTCATCTTTATTGGATGTACAAAGAGACTTATTCTAGGATGATGTAAATTGATAGAGCTTCACTAAATTTAGTTATGCCTCTCTTGCACTAGCTACAAATTTGATTTGGGGTTATCTTTCATGCAGTTTAGATACTCTATTCCCTTCCTAACACTCAACAGTCCGATTATCTGTCTCTAACTCGCAGAGGTCAGAAATCAGTCCACTGGAAGAAATCCACCTGCTTGGAGATGGCTCTAGGCAAGTTCACCACACAGGAAACACTGAATGGCTCTCCCTGAGGTGAAGGATGGGGCCAGGCTTTGGGATGGTCCTTCCAAGGGAAGGGCTGGGACCAGGCTTCCCTACTGCTGTTTCCCTCCCAGAGGAAGGATGTGGGTGTGTAGTGGGTTGACCCTGGCTGGATGCCAGGTGCCCACCAAAGCCGCTCTATCACTCCCCCTTCTCAGCTGGACAGGGGGGAGAAAATATAACAAAAGGCTCGTGGGTCAAGATAAGGACAGTTTAATAAAGTGAAAGCCAAGGTCGCGCGCGAAAGCAAAGAAAAACAAATGATATTATTCTCTACTTCCCATCAGCAGGTGATGTCTAGCCACTTCCTGGGAAGCAGGGCTTCAGTACGCGTAGTGGTTGCTCCGGAAGACAAAAATGCCCCCCCTCCATCTCCCTTTACTTAGCTTTTATATCTGAGCTGACGTCATATGGTATGGAATATCTGTTTGGTTAGTTTAGGTCAGCTGTCCTGGTTATGTCCCCTCCCGAGATCTTGCCCTGCCCCAGCCTGCCATTGAGGGGGGGGCAAAAATGTTGGAGAGACAGCTTTGATGCTGTGCCAGCACTGCTCAGCAGTAGCCAAAACACTGGGGTGTTATCAACACCTTTCTAGCTACTGATGCAGAGCACAGTGCTATGAGGGCTGCTGTGGGGAGTATTAACTCCATCTCAGCCAGACCCAATACAGGGTGGAAGGGAAGGTTTCTGCTTCTGTGAGGAACAGTGCTGTCCAGCTCCCCCACGCTGGACCAGCCACCAATGGCAGCAAAGGGCAGCCATCGGCATTACCAGAGCTCTGTCATTTGAGGCATCTGCCTTTCCCTGCCTACACCTTGAAACAAGATGGCTGTCACTTACAGTGACACTGAATGGTAAGAGATACCGGTTTTCAGAAGGCACATAATGTATAATGTTTATCTACTTCCTCTCCTCCCTCAGTTGCTTGGTTGTAGCACTTCGTATCTAAAGAGTAAATTGCAGTTGATCAGAATATCTGGAACCTTAATACATTTCAGGAAGAAAAATGTTTTCCAGTTCTAGCTATGTTGAAGAGCAACTTCTGTTTTACCAGTTTGAAAGTTCAGGGACATACTCGGAGTTTTTCCCATGTTTTTGAGCATTCAGGTGAGTGGCAATTATTATTCTGTCCCCCCAAATGAACTTAAAGGTTTTCTGTCTTCTTTTCTTTTATTTATAAAACCTGAACATCTGTATCAGTTCATCTCTACTCAGGAAAACACTTAGGTACATGCTAGAAATTGCTCTCCAGAACAGCAGTGTCATCTTCAGAAAAATGAATTCATAATGCAAAAGGTTTGAAAACACCTTTGTGATAGTACAGCACTAACTGTTGACGTGGACATAACTGGGGGGAGATATGTTTTTTTTTTTTTTTTAAGTTAGAATCTTAAAGTCACAGAGATCACCTCCAACCCCCCAGAGTGGTTAATATTTTTAATTTAATCTTTCTGCCATTTCCAATGATAGAAAGTACTCTGATAATTAGGGTATCCTTGGAAAACTTATCTTCTTTGACTACCAGCATTATTTTGATTGTTTTGTAACAGCCTGATAGTTTCTTGCAAGCAGGAGTCAATGATTCTACTGACTCCTTCATGTTTAGAGGTAAAGTGACTACAGATTCTTTTTCCCTTTCAAAGGTGAGAAAGGTACAAAAGTAATTGCTTTTTGTTAATTAGTATTCCTGTGTTTGGCCCTATTTCTAATTGTATTTCATTAATTAACATAGATGAGACATGCAATGTGGATGTATAGTGTATTTCACATCTTTGCAAATCAAGACCTACATAATATATCAAAATGTTTGTGAGTTGGAAACTTAGTTTTATTTTTGATAGAACTTAAAAGTTTGTAGAAGATATTAATTCTAAAACATCTGCTTGCTCTTATAGATACATTAGTGCCAACTGATTTCTATAATTATATATTATGGTTCAAAATTAATGCTGCCAAAGATGATATAATTTGAAATATATTAGTTATGAATGGCTTTTGTTCTTTAGAGAACTTATTTTTTTCCCTATGCATACTGAGATAGGTTTTATCTGTGTCCAGTTCACATTACCCCAGCAGTTTTTGTGTATACTGGACTCTTCAGAAAATCTGCAGCAATTTAAGCAGCTCCTCAGAAAGCATTTTGCAGTGCTTTAATTCTGAATTTGTTTGCATGTATATGAGATGCTGAGAATGGGCCAATGTGAACTTTAAGCCCAGATGTTCTTTTCTCTCACTGTATTAACCCAGATATTTTAGCACATGAAAACTGCTTGGAAGTGCCAGCTCTGCCAGAGACGGTGTTGAAATGCTGGTAGTTTGTAAATACTAGCTATTTATGTGTGGTCAGTTTTACATCCATTGCTCACAATGTACGTTAACTTAGGTATGCAAACAGTTCTCTTGGTTAGATGAAACATTTTCTTTTAGCTCTCTGAGTAAAGGGATGTATACATTTCTGTATCAGGACAAAAAACGTGTGGTTTCTGAATCCATATGTTGTATATAATTTAGAGAGATTGTGCAGAAGCTTGTGTGAGACTGTCTTATTCCCTTTCATATTCAGTAAATTCATTTCAGAACATTATCTGCTAGAAAAGTTTTGTGCCCAGTGTGGGCTTATTCAAATACCATAGATTAGAGAAAAGTCTAAGGACCAAAAAGGCAGACAAATTGTTTAGTACTTCCTGTGAGTTATAACTGGAACAAACTGGATCACAAAAAGAGCTTCAAACTGGTGTGGATGGGAGAAGACCATCTCAAAATTCCACTCTACCACTACAGACCACAAATTGTGCTGAAGCTGAACCACCCAGGCATCTCAAATTGTACTTCCTCATCCATCAGCTGAAAAACAGGGAAGGACTAGACACCTCAGCAGTGATGGATGACCCTGGAGTCCCTGGAAAATTTATGACCTTAGAGCAAAATGTGATATTCTTCTGTCAAGATTCTGGTGTCCGGGTGATAGTGTGAAATTCACTCCAGTGCAATTACACAGCTAAACATGACATCACTGCCCCTGTGCAGAATCTCAGGACCTGCTTGAAAAGTCAGTGAAGTTTGGAGACCAGCAATGGCTGGAGTAGACACATAACCTGTGGTGTTAACTCTCAACTGGTGAGGCCAAAAGCAGGGAGGCCAGTAAGCTTGAAGATGCATGAGTGCAGTGATACTGAAAGTTTGAATAGATGCCTTCAGGGCGCAGTGGGTTAGAAGGTGAACCCTACCTTTTGGCAGCCAGCTGGGGAGTTATCAGCATCATCTTTGAGATAAGTCTATAGGGAAGGAAGATGTGCTGGATGATGATGCCTATTTCTGTGATACGATCATGTATTTTTCCACACTAGTCTGAGTTAAATAGCCAGAATCCAGGGAGTGGAGGCTGCCCACTCAGGAGCTAGAATAGGATTTTGAGCATTATGTGCCAGTGTTGCAGATATCACAGGTGACACTGCTCAGAAGGCAGGAAGGTAATTCTCAATTTTCTCGTCTCCCATAAAATGTGCTAAAGGATAGACATCCCCTTAGCTGGAATCCATGCAGTGCCTTCCTATGCCAGGAAGCTATGAGAGACATTTGTTGCACTTGGCCTCCACACAGAGAAAGAAATAGGCTTGAGGTCTTCTCTGATGAAGGGCTTCTGATCACTTACTATCAGACCAGCAGCTGGTAGAAAGCTCATGCAAACAAATTTAGCACAGACATTACAATGATGACATGAAGCCCCCTGTAAGAGGATGTGTTTGGAGAGTCTTGTGGTGGGAACGGGGCACAGACGTTAGCTGAGGAGTGCGCTTCATACTGTGCTGTTGTGGATGGGTGGCACACGAGAGGGACTGTCTTGTACAGCATGTTCTAGTGTCTTGAGCCTGGGGGCAAAGGCAGCTTAGGATGGATATTGCTGATGCAGATCACTTGTCTTGATAAATTTAAGGCAGAATTTAGGCAGGTCAAAGGCAATATAGACATTACCGCTGAAGCTGATTACAAAACTGCCACTCAGTACTGTGCAGGCCAGCCTTTGAGTTTGATTGCAACTGTGTTATTTTTTTCTAATATGAAAAGTTTATTTCTTCTCACCTATTCATATGTCAAGCTTATGTACACATAGTTTTTGCAGGCGAAACTTTCTGTGCATGAATTCTATAGGGAATATACACTAGCACAATGACTCCAGGAGACTGCATATTTCATAATAATCACTTCAGTGTGGATGTAAAGGCTCCTGGCAGTGTTGGGTGTATGAAAATGCCTTCAGGACATAATAGGCTTATGGTACTGCAACTACAATTCACTTTTTCTTTTTTTTTCCTAATTCTATGGAGCTCTTTTTTTTTTAAAGAGAATTAAATTTGTAAACCTCTTTGTCTGATTCACTTTGGCAACTTTTACTCCTTTTGCTCTTTTTACTGTGAGCATGAAGCACAGATTTTACACAGCTGAAGAGTACAGAGCAATTATTTATTGGTAAGCATACTGTGGATAGCAAGGACTAGTGAGCTAGTAGGTAAAAGGTTAATATTATCAGACTGAGCATTATATGCTCACCAGTTCGATGAAACATCTGACAAGCACTTGCTGCTCAGGCAGTTTTAAGTCAGGTGAGGAGGGGTCATCTTTGCTCCTTAAATTGAGCTGATCCTTGATGTTGCTGAGTTGCCATCTTCTGGTTCACCATTTTTGTAGCATTTTAAGCCTCTTAATGTCAGTATTTTTCCTCTTAAGTCCTCATGCTACTAACTATCCCCGTATCCACACTTACACTTTCTTCTGTGTCTTTACACTTCTTACCTCACATGGCTTTTGGTTTACTTCCTTTTGGTCATCTCAGCAGTTTTCTCAGCAGACTGACCAAAGGTCACACAGCTGTACTGCTCCAAACTGGGCTTGGGTTCATAGACAGCGGTAGCCTTTGTCTGAGGGTTGCATGTGAATGGTGTCCCCAGGTACTTTCCTTTTCTGACTTGTTTTTTATCTGAAGTTTCTGAGAAAATATTAATATTTGCACTCATGGATTTAGCTACATCCCACTAAGATCAGATAGTATACAGAAACAGCGAAGACCAAAATTAGTGTCTTGGCAGTGTGCAAGTCTTTACAGAGTTTAGAACAATAAAATAAAATAAAATGTCATGATAAAAGACTATGAATAATACTTAGGATTTCCGATGTGTTTTGCTGTTCAGGGTTCTATACAAACATTAAATAACTAATCACTGAATAAAGTATATTTAAAATAAAATATAAAACATATTCTAGTGTTCAGAAGCCAAAGAGCATTGCGCTCCTCAATAAGAATTATATGGAGAAAATTACTTGAGTGAGAACTCCACAGTAAATCAGATATTACTTTTATTACTTGCCATTTCCTGGCATACAGAAGACCCTATCATGGACTAGAATTCCACCCCTTCATACAAGCAAAACCAAATAATGATCTCCCATCGATGAATTTACAATCTGAGCATAAAATGAGGGATGATAGGCAACAAAATTTTAGGATTTGGTGAGATGTGTTAGACTATAACGTAGGTAGTGTACTGCTACATGAACAGCCTAACTTCAATCTGACTTTTCTTAGACATTAAACAAAAGAAGTTATAAAGAAGAAATATGTATGAATTTAATATGAGTCTTACAGCTGTCTTTTTTACAAGATTTATGAATCTTAAGCAGAGATCCCATGGGAAGCCTGTATTCTGTTTAACTATAAAAACCAAGTAGCTGAGACTGCTACCTTTACTGCAAGACTGGGTTTCTTCCATCCATGCTGGAAGAAATGTCAAGTTAATTATCATCAGAATAAATAGAATTTTGCTGATATTTAGTTGCATTTTTATAATTTAAAGCTGTGATTCTGCAGGCATTTAAACAGGTGTGTACCTTGGCTCATGTGAGCAGTTATCAGCTGACATGATGAAGTGAGTCACAAACACCTTGGCAGCTTTCCACTCAGAAAATACACTGCTCTCTAGCAGACTCTGAATCTACCACTATTAGGTCTTCAGGAGCACTTTTAAATAGCCTTCCAAGGTGTCTTGTCTGGTTGCCACTGTGCTCTTTCTCTTTGAGACTGAAACTTTAGAAGAAAAGAAAATCCCCCTTAGATGACTGCTATTCAAATGTCTCAGAATTCCTCTGGAAGGCTCCTTGATTATTTCGTGACAGCCTTTTTGTGCTTCACATATTAAAGTACCAGAGACAGCTGGTGGAATATCTTCTGCTCTCTTGAGCACCTCACCTGTTACAATAAACACACAGCAGTGTGTTACAGGTTGTTTATCCAAGATTTACAGAGATACAGACAACAGGTTTAAGGTTTGGACTTTATTTGTTTTTGATGAATCCAAAGACTTTCAGCAAAATTGTTTCATTTTGTTATTGAGAGCTTGTATAGTTTCACATCTGTCTTTGAAATTTCAGCTTGCTTTATGCTCCTACTTACAGGTTGCAATCTATCTGTGTACGGTGCAGCACATAGGCACTTTACCTGAGAGTAGAGTGGCACCATATGGACAGATAATATCCCTGTCTTCTCTTCTGAGGTATGAAAAGGTATGTGATTAATGATCTCTGGCCTGCAAAGCTAAGATGTATCATGAGCCATGATGTAGGAGGTTTTCCACCTAGAAGCCTTGATTATGGAGTGTATAACTGATGAGAAAGAGGGAAAAAAGCAAAACATTAGGGAAAGAAATTACATGTCTAAGATGGCTTGAGTGTCTCTGATTCCATCTTGGGATGTAGAAATGGACTGGGTAACTCTCAGGATTTCCTCCATCTCTACTTTTTATTATTCTGTTTCTCTAGAAGAAATGTAGGATGCCAGGATTAGTACCTGTCTGCATGCAGTGCTGTTTCTAAATGACATGTAACACCAAAATAATATCTTGCCTACAGCCAGTGGCTTCCTCCATGCAGCTCTTTATCTGAGTTTGTAAGGAGGGATTTGCAAGTGGAAAGAAAGAGACCAAACAAGAACATAGGCAGAATTAAGATGGAGGCTGAAAAGAGGACTGACATCCAGCTGGCTCTGCAGTGAAGGAAAATCAGTCTAAAGTCAACAGAGAAATATAAAAACGCATCTGGTGATACTGCAGACATTTAGCATGTTTATAAATAAATAAATAAATGTAATGCATTCTCAAAGCCAAGCTCTCTTGTAGTTCTGCTTGCTTTAGCAGGGCTTTTCGTGTCCCTGAGGGCACCAACAGCCCTGACTGTCCCTGCCCTCCCCCTGGGGCCTCCCCCCACCCAGCCAGGGCCGAAGACACCATTTCAGCCCCCCAGAGCTGTCAGTCCCTGTCCCAGTGACACCGCAGTGGTGCCAGTCTCCAGCTCCCCACAGTCCTGCAGGCCAACATCACGGCCCAGCCTCGGTCCATCCCTGTAACCAGGGAGGTGTCTGATGCCCAGGGATGGGGCTGCCCCCCAAGGTGCCCTGCTCCTGGCTGGGGTGGTAGGATGGGCTCTGGCTGTGGCTGCCAGGCCCTGCCCTGCTGTCCCCAGGGAGCCCCTGGAGCCCCTGCAGCACCCTGGCAGGGGCATAGAAATCAAAGTCTGGAGTTAATTACTGTATTTGTTACATGGAGCAAGCCTACCCAGCCCATAACTGAGAAGACATCACTACCTCAAACTCTTTTAGCTGCTACAGCCCCAAACAAAAGCCATAACGAGTCTCATATAATAAAGTTTTGTGAAAATTATGCATGTTCTGCATGACCATATTTAATAACAGAAAAACAGAGCTGGAAGGGACCTCGAGAAGTTGTGGAGTCAGTCTTGATCCAGTACAAGTCCTGTTATCAGCCATGTCCAGCACATTTTTTCCAGTCTGTAAATACTACAGCTATTTATTTATGTTATTTGTCAGTGCGTATCCCAGCTTCTTAACCAAGGAGGTTTGAAATGTGTGGCTGAGTTTCATCCACTGCTTTAAAAACAGCAGGAAATAAATGAGTAGAGACAGCCTTGACAGGAGAACTTCCTTGTGTTTGTAGAAGAAGGAGCTAATTCAGGTTTAAGTTAGTAATATAATTTTCAATGCAATTCCAATGTTGCGTGAATATTTAAATTCTTTGCTTTTTCCTATGTTTCAACAACTCTTTTAAAAAAAAATTTTTTTTTTTCAAGGTCCGTTTTTTTCTTGGACCATTATGTAAATCCAAAAGCCATGTTTGCATTCAAGTCTGTGTACTGTCATTTCCCTCCTTGTTTTCTAAACATGTCCAGGCTGACTCAGAAAGCTTGGTTTATTCCATCAAGTTTGGCTGAGGCATTTATGGATCAGATTGAAGAAGCTGCTGGTGTCTGAACTGAGATTTCTGTTTCTCTGGGACATGGAGAGGGCATTTGGAGAGACTAGAGCAGAGATACTTACCAGAAATCAAGGTAGCTCTGCCTTCAAACAATAAAAGCTAAGCTACAGTGGTGTATGACACTTCAGTCTTGCACATTTCACCTCACTCTAGCTTTTGCTTCCAAAAATGGTTTCTTGTATTAGTCGATCTTCCTCGAACTGTCTGATATTTCCACTCTTATTTCTTTCCCTTTCACTCACTTCTCAAGACACTGCTTGAATTCTGTCCTAATATAATTTCTTTAGCTGCGTATCTGCAGAACAGGTTAAATAGATGAAGAGAAGAGAAATTTTGCAAAGACTTGAAGGCACTGAAATTTTTTTTGGTTTGTTTTTTCCCCCCAATGAACAAGCCCTAACATTTTTAAATTTGTTGCTAGGAAAATCTAGATTTTTTAAGATAGGTTAATCAAAATGTATCTTTACAAAATGAAACTGTTGTGTGTTAAAATTTAGACTTCTTATGGTATTACACAAATTTGAGACTTTGAACAAAGAATGATTTGAAAACTAAAAGATGGAACATTTTTTTTCTGCTTGCATCTTGTCAGAGCTTTGTTTTCTAGTTTTCTTTTGAAATTAAATTACAACATAATCCAGTTTTATTAAATGCTCTGATTTCAGCTAAGCAGTCTATTTTTCAGAATTTTTCCACCAGTTCTACTTCCAGTAGCTAGTGCTGAATAGGCACAAAGAGAAAAAATTCCTCAGGAGGAGAGGAAATAATGTTGTTAAGCAAGGACTTGTGCTGAATAGCCACCACTGAATATACAAAATTAATTTCAGTGTGTAGTTTTTGATATTCACAAGAATTGTGATGCAGTATAGTTCCTGCAAGAATAATTGTGCTATAACTCCTAAGAATGAATTTCAAATAAAATAGAAAACTTGGAGAAAATAACAGGCATGCAGGACAAACACTGCCAAACCAGCGAACCACAACATTAATTTTTTGTATCAATTCTGCTCTCTAGATAGTAAAAATTTATACTTTGTCCAAAAAAGACAAAGATACATCGTAATAGTAATGCCCTGTGTATAGGATTTTGAAGAAAATGGGTTTTGCAGTCCTGGCACTGGCCTGGTGTGTCAGGTTCTATGTTGAAAGGTCTTTGGATTTTGGTGCCACTTAAGTTAGGGGCCGACATGGAAAACATACTAGATGAGATATTTGACATTACGTCACATATAGTTTGATATAAATGTTCTGTGGTAGTTTGGGTGGTTTTTAATTTTGCCTACTGCCACTATTAGTGCTTTGGGACATGGTGAGACATTTATAGGTGTTTGAGTTTCACATGAGTTAAGGTGATAAATAACCTTTAGCACTCTCTGGAAGACTAAATACTTTAATCCCTTCCTAAAATCCTTTTATACCTTTTGCTTTCAGAGGTAAAATGAAGGGTACAGACTAAGAAACTCACTCAAATCATGCAGTTGAATTAAAAAGTAAAATATTGATGACAATGCCAAACTCTACAGCTAAAAATAATAGAGGTTAGGAACATGATATAACACATAATCTATTATAGTAGCTGTTACAAATTGGAAAGGTGAATTGGGGTAGGTTGTAGATAGACATGAACTGGACGTGATTTTAATCTAGTACTCTCAAGTGTGTTGCAAATTAAGAGAAACATTTACCTTTAATGTAAACAATTGGTAAGGCCCTGTGTAGAATTATTAATACTGCAGAAAATCTTACAATTGTAATGTGCTTAGTGTGTGAATGCACTCAGATTGAAGCCCATAAATAGCTTTGAATAACAGTAATTTGAAGTGAGAATATGTTGCTGCCTGCATTCAGTATCATTGCAATTTATACAAAGAAGTCCGCCTTTTATTTATTAAAATAAAGCACAGTCTCAGAGTATACATTTACTCATAAGCTTTGTTACCTTCAAAATATTTTTCAACAAACAATAAAGTGCTTGGAAATATACTTTTCTGTAAGAAAAATAGTAAATTTGCTAATTTTATGCTGTTAGAAATGGAAGTAATAAGCTTTTGTGTGGCACTAGGTGGACAAAAACTTAAATCGCTCTATGACTTACTAAGAAACTGGTATTTTTTTGTCACTCTGAGATTAGCTTGTGCTTAAAACGCTCCTGTGATACCTCATGGTATCATGGAGAATACCGCATTCTTTCCTAATGGTAATATTTCTTGCAGGATTGCTTCCATATTTCACTATGGCCTGCTCTTTGGGATGCATCCCACTGCCTGTGGGATACATCAGGAGAACCAGTGCGTTGTGGGTTTGTCCAATAGAAGAGACTCATGTGATGAACAGCATTATGTAGATCCTATACAATTTTGTGGAAATGTAGGAGTGTGTCTTATAAATGTTGAATCAAGGCAAAGTGAAAACTTTCTATTACTCTGATGTTTCAGTACCTCATCTGACTTTCAGAAGAGCTATAAAAATTCATTAATAGTTTACTTCATAACAGTTATTCTGAGTTTGACCAATTCCAGTGCTTATGTAAAATATTCCTCCAGGGTTGTGCAGTGACTAACACAAGAACCTGTTGGTGATTGCAATGTCTGTATCTCACCAAAATATAGATGATAACGGTGATAAGCTGTAGTTGTATGGCACATATCTGGGAGGGAGAGAAAAAAGAGAGGGGATGCTTGATCTGCATATTGCAAAGTAAATGTTAAAGTGTACAGACTACTAAAAGAGAGGCAATCGCTCAGAATAAAACTCCCTATCATGGAAAATGGATTTCTATGTTAACTAAATGAAAACTTTAAGCAAGCTGCAAGTAGCCTTAAAAAGATTGAAATATATTGTATCTATTAATTTCTTAATATTCAAAATTATCAGAAATATTTATCATTGAAAAGGAGTTCCTTAGCATGCTCAGCTCCTTGTAGTATTTTGAACCATTTAAAGCAGCACAGAAGTGCAAAGCCAGGAACCTGGGCAGACATTCAAAGGCACTCTGAATTTTCAGTCATGGGACTTTTGATCTAAATATTCTTTCATCATTTTAATTACATTCAGGACAGGTAAAATTGTGGAAATTTCTGGAGAAATATTTTTTATTTTCACTAATATTCTATAAAAGGGAACATAGATATTTTTCTTTGTTGTTTTGAAAAAGAGACCTTTTTGAGGTCAGCACACTGATACATCATGGAACTGCTCTGTTGCAATGCCCAATGATCCTAATGATCCCTTTCATCTTTATTGCAGCAGTTTGTAGACTGCAAAACAAATCAGAAGGCAATCCAATGTAAGTGCATCAAAAATTAATGTTAAATTTTGTATAAAGTGCTTTGAGAATCAGAGTGATTTGCTGGTAGAAACGATCTCTATATAGAGTTTGGTAGCTTAAAAGAGGATTTTAGTGTTAGTAGTAGTTACAAATAGTGAAGCTTTTCTTTTAATTATTATTAAGACAGAAATAATTAAAAAGTCAGTATTAGCAGAACCAGTGCATTCAATAGAATAAGACCTATTATGTTTTCCTAGATCGATAGTGAGGATGAACTTATATGGGATAGTTGGCAGAAAGTTTCAGTGCGTTTTCTGTAAAAGAATGACTTCTCCACGTAGATAATATTGCTTAAGCTGTCCATTTCCAACTCATAAATCGTGCCTGGACAACATGAGTCTTCAGAAAATCAAAGGTCTTCATAGTTGCCTTTTGTTTTTTTAAGTTTTTGTCTAACTCCGGTTGATTCTTTCAGACTTTTTTCTGTGGAAAAGTTACATGTATTTTTAATTCAAAGATTTTAGTAGGCTATACCAAGCCTGCTGCTGCAAAAACCAGAATGCTTCTTGCAAATCACAAAACATAAAACAACGTTAAAATCCTCGGCTCATTAATATTGAAAGCAAAAATCACCAAGATGGATGAACACATACGCGTATCTCTGAAACTCTCTGGAAGTCTGTTGTGGTTTAACCCCAGCCGGCAACTAAGCCCCACAGAGCTGCTTGCTTACTCCCCCACCTCCCAGTGGGAAGGGGGAGAGAATTGGAGGAATAAAAGTGAAAAAACTCATGGGTTGAGATAAAGATAGCTTAATAGGTATAGCAAAAGCCACATGCGCAAGCAAAGCAAAACAGAACAAGGAATTCATTCACCACTTCCCATGGGCAGGCAGGTGTTCAGCCATCTCCAGGAAAGCAGGGCTCCATCACATGTAATGGTGACTTGGGAAGACAAATGCCATCACTCAATGTCCGTCCCCCCCCGCTTCCTTCTTCTTCCCCCAGCTTTTTATGCTGAGCGTGACGTCATGTGGTGTGGGATATCCCTTGGGTCAGTTGGGGTCAGCTGTCCCAGCTGTGTCCCCTCCCAACTTCTTGTGCCCCCCAGCCTCCTTGCTGGTGGGGTGGGGGGAGAAGCAGAAAAGGCCTCGGCTCTGTGTAAGCACTGCTCAGCAGTAACGAAAACATCCCTGTATTATCAACACTGTTTTCAGCACAAATCCAAAACATAGCCCCATACCAGCTACTATGAAGAAAATTAACTACCCCAGCCAAAACCAGCACAAAGCCATTGTGATTGAAGCTTTTTTTCCCTGATCCTCCATATGGAGGCCTCCTCATGTGGACAAATGTTTGGCCCACAATGACCAGAATTCAGAAAGATGGGAGTGGGGAGGGGGCCAAAAGAAGACTATAATTAACAAGTAATTAATGTGGTAGGACTGGATACTCTTAAAAAACAGGATCTCAAAATAAGTGGTTGTAGAGAAAGGTTCCGCTTTTGCCAATGGGATCCCCAGTACTTATGCCTGCCCTCAAGGCTTTTTAAAATGCAATTGAATATGTTTTCCTCATAGGTGCCTTAGAAGGGGAAAAAAATTGATGTCTGGGAGAACATAATTGGGGATTAAAATGTTAATGAATCTCTCATTTTGCATTGTTAATGCATTTATTGAAAGATAGTTATTGATTTAATTATACTAACAAAACAAATTACATTAAAAATGCAGTCTAACTCAGTTTTGAACCTTGGAAATGGAAATAGGTTTTTCACCTTCAGAAAAGAATAAAATCCTATTTCAAAGACAGGAAATCAGTTGGATTATGTCTAGAAATTTATTATGGATGCTTTTGAAATGCTATTGGCATTGAAAGTGCGGAGTGCTATTATTCTCCAGTGTAATTATAATTGGCTTGATTGCATAATCTTACACATCCTAGTAATAACATTTGCAGAAGTAGATATGGTCTAACTGAAATCCAGGCAGACTTAAATTTTCTGATAACACTGTTGAAGCCCTACAGTAAATTGTAAAGGAAGTACATTCGCAGTGCTGCTGCATAGTATAAGCACAGTTTGATATGTCCATAGAATATGAAGACTCAAGGTACATAAGGAATGATAAGACTGCATATTACGTGTTATATAGAGACAGCAGACATTCCAGTTATGAACGGACTTTTTTTTGGTAATTTTTCTTCCCAGAGTTTGGGAGACAGCCTCCTAATAATGATTTCTGTTCATACAAAAGAGCTAAACTGCAGCCGTTCAACTTGCATATATTTTGAGTACTTACGCTCATAAGTGGCTGTTGAGGAAGCAAAATTTCACTCCTGAACTAGGGGCTAGTCCAGGATCTTGTTCCCCAGCTATTCAGTTTCTATTGCTGGCAGGCAATAAGTAACTGGGCCTTCACTACTTTATGTTAGTGTGCTGACAGGCAGCTGGCTGCCACGCTTTGACTGCCATTTAGCAGAATATGCTGCATCTTACCTTCTCGGAAGCCAAGGCCCTATAGCATCGTGTGGCCATGGAGCCATATGTTGTGCAGAGCTGTTGCAGGAACCTATCCCTAAGTGCTTTTTTTCAAATATGGCTGAAATTTGCTAATAGATCCAAAACAAACTGTGCAGGAAGGATAAATATGCAAACACAGAATGACATTAAAAGCTGTTCTCTTAGGAAGCTGAATTAGAAATGGTTTAGGAAAATGTTAAAAATTAGAACTTTTAAAAAACCAATTATATGCAGATGAAAATGCTTTAGAAACCTGTGTCTTTTTTTATTGTGGTTAATTCTTTCTTCTTCCTCCTTGATTTTCTTTTCCCTTTAACTTTTTTTGTTAAACCGATGTTACTATTTTCATTTGAGGAAGCTGAATAAGTTATGAAGAGGTACAGACAGAAAAAAAAATAAAGTGCAAAAAGAAAGAGAAAATAAAAGTGAAACAAGTATCCCTACACAGTGCTCCTTCTATTGTGCTTAATGGCAAATGAAGAAAAAAATAAGAAATTCTGAAAATGAGTATGACAAATATTTTGAAACATCAGAATTTTAAAATGTCTTATTTTGGCCCCAAACTGAAAAATGTGAATCATTGTATGGAAAAACAAAAGTTTAATGGAAAGATGCTAATGAATATAAAATACATTTTCAGCAGTAAAATCTCAAACTTGTAGCATCACTTGGTCACAAGATGGTTATAAATAATAAGCCTTCTTATTTCAGCAACACTACAGAAGTATAATAGCAGGGACTTCTGCATGCTGAGCAGAAAGTACATTCAAAGACCTTAGAAAGGCTCTGACAGAACACAGTTTTGAACACATTTTTCTGCTGACATTGGCTATTTTATTTTCTCCATACTGGCCAACAAAACACTGTTAACTACACTTATATTCAATAAATACTCTCTCTGAATAGTTTGTTAATACCATTCTTGTTTTGGTGGTTACAATCATTCTTTCTCTTAGTTTCACATGACGTTTTCTTGTCCAACATAATCTTTGATAATATGTCTATATTTCCATGTTCCCAACCTTTCATTTCTCCTGGATTTCTCTTTACTAGACAATGATTTGCTTCACCCTTCCCATTGATGTGTCTTTATGTTTTTTGCTAGTACATTGCATAGAATCATAATTTAGGAACCTCTGGAGGTCATCTAGTCCAACACAGGTCTCATCAGATCATGCTTCTCAGGGCTCTGTTGTCTAGTTTTGAGTATCTCCAAAGATGGAGATTCCATAACCTCTCTGGGAAACCTAGTGTGTGTTTCAACCTGTGGCCATTGCCCCTTGTCCTACCACCATGCACCTTCAAGAAGAATCTGGCTCCATCTCCTCTGTATCCTCACAGGTGCTGAACAGAGAGGAAGAATCACTTACCTTGACTAGCTGGCTGCACTCTTACTAATACAGCCTGGTAGCTTAACACTGGTAGCATCTCATGCTTTAAGACAACTGATGCTCCTAGTACTTATATGCATTTTTGAGAACTTGTGCTATTAATAGAGGCACATAAAGGTTGAATTAAAGCTTTAGTCAGTTTTTGTCTTTGGCCTATTGTTTTGCCTCATTTGTGGCTTCTGACAGAGAAACCAGCAGCTGCTATTGTTAGTACCACACTGACACCTGCAGTTATTGACTGTGACAGAAGAAGCAGGTGCTCAAGCATTACCCATCCTCAGTTTTGTCCCCTTGAAGAAAGAACTATTTAAAGAAAACCCCTTGTGCGGCTCATCATGATATGCAAACCTGAGGCATGTTATGTTGTTGCGTTTTGCAGAACAGCTCAGTGAAGAGAAAAAAAAATCAAACCTACAGTAGTCCATGAAGGCCATTTCAGACTCTAATCTTTTTTCTTTTTTTGGAGCAAAAATACTTCCAAAATCATCTTAACTGTAGCTCTGGCTGCATGAGATAAGGAATAGTGCTGAGACAATCCTGTTTCTTCCTTTCAACCTACACGTCTATACCTGTGAGCGAGGGCTTTGCCTGGCAAGATGAAACTTAATATATCTTGCTTATATTGCATATTTCCTTGAACAGGTTAATGGAACTGGCAAAGAAGGAAAGGACTTAAGGGCAGTATATAGATGTTTAATACTATATGTAATACACTCTGTAAAATGAAAATGTGTGTTTTAAGGAAACAAATTCAGCCATTTAATTCCAAAAGTTGAAAATCACGAGTAGAAGTCATTCTTACATACTTTTTTTTAGTGTTTCAATGTCTGCATTCACTCTACTTATGGTTAATATAATTTAATGGAACTATTAGTACTCCATTTTTTCAAAGAGTTTAATGCAAGTGAAATTTGCCATTTCAAAAGTGTTGGAGACAGAAGACTTGAATATACAAATACTGAATGGCAATGCAATCTTCAACATCAGTGGACTTCATCCCTGTCTGCTGTGCAAGAACTGCTTCTCTTGGATGTCATCACATTCTTGAGCTTTCCAATGCCCAATATTGAGGACAGCCCAGGTGATGCAGAGATCTGCTTCAGTCGGGCTGCTGATAAACTAAATGTGGCAGGGCTTTTCGGAAAACCTTTCCCTACTTTAAAGGAAGGGGGGATTACCTGAATGTTTCAATAATCTAGGTGCATATCAGTTTGCCTATACACTCTAACATTATTCTTGTCACTATTTTCACAGATCACCAGCAAGAGATCCTATAGCCACTAGTTAGCACTGCAACAGTTGAGGCAAAACGTCTTATCTGTAGCCTGCATGAACCTTACCAGCATATGTTCTTTGATGCTTTTATTTTTTTTAGCAATGGAAAGCATACAAAGTTAATGGAATTGATAAGAAGTTGATATACTAGCCTGTTTCAGTTTGCTGTGTGTATAAGATGCAATGTATATTCTTGACTAAGCCTTTGCCTTTCTCTCTTGTCCCACCCCAGGGTGTTTTTGTTCTTCATAAGCATTCAGAAACTATATTTAATTATATGATTTTTCTAGTAAAGTATACTGAACTGTGGCTTTAATTTTCTTTCACATACTTTCCGTGTTGCTTTGTTTTGGTCAGAATTATAATTAGAATTATGGGGTTGTTTCTTATATCTGTAACCTGCTATTGCAGAGAAATAAACTGTTTCCCAAATAATATTACAGTCAAAGCATCCAGCTGACTTTCAAGAATATTCAGTTCCAAATTTGCTAAGTGTCCCACAAAGGCACTTTGACTAAGTGGGTAGTGAAGCAATTTAGCGTGAAAGGAGAATTTAATCTATTTTCCTCAGTCTCTGTATTCCTTAGCTTTTGGAAAAAGAAGTGGATGATTCCTCCCAAGAGCAGGGCTATATAAAGGCCATAACAGAACACTGTTAACTTCTAAGTCAAGATGTGAGATGGCGTATTGACAGACCCATAGAATAGGGGATTATGTCTACGGCAATTTAGCAATCACAACATCCATAGTTTCTGTTTAAATGTACTCATCAAGCCTCATGACTATGCCTTGAGCATAAGCTGCTAAGGAAATACTTCTGAACTCTTCCTGAGAATAGCTTCTCCCCTGAGAGACAAGCTGAATGAAGTAAGGATGATATTTTTGTGATGTATATCTCACTGAGAAGTGCTGCTAAATTCAAATAAACCATTGACCATCCTGCAGTGGCTTTATTTACAGCATAATAAACTGAAACAACTATAAATCTAGAGCTGTGATACTGACTTCCCCATCTAGTACACTCCTTTATGTTATTAAAAATAAAAAACAGCTCTAAAAAGCCTTATGCACTCAAGCTAGCAAAACGTTTGTTTCCAGACTTCACTAACAGTATAGTAACTCTCTCTCAAGCTAACACCCTTCCCTGACAGGGATGGGGCTTCTAATTAAGCATTTAAGTGTAAACACATGACCTTAACTCCTGGTATAAAACAACACTGATGCTCAAACATAATGGCAGAACTGAGCTGTGGGTAGGTTGTGTATTTCTCCAAAATATGGTTAGGTATAAAAGTAGATGGAAATTGTTTCCCTATGTTGAGAGAACAAACTGAAAGCTCTAGAAAATTACATTTTCAGGTATGATATTGTAACATGCAAATAGTTTTATCATAGATGCTCAAATTTTGAAGATTTCTGTTTTGCAGGAATAGTATTCTAGCAGTAGGTAGTTTATTGATTAACACTAAAAGGAAGGGAGAGGCCTGAGAAAGTGGAAAATGGACTAGCTGAGCTAGCAGGTTTTTTTTATGCCTGTATTCCTTGGAACTCTTTTAACGGCATATGCAAACTTTTACCTTGTTTTCATTTTGCTTTGTATGTAAAAGTAAAAATATTTGAGAGGTTAACCAGAAGTTATCATTTAGACCAACTCAATACTGTTCAATGAGAAAATTTAGGCTCCAGGAGGGATTTAACCTGAAAGGACTTGATCAGACTGTTTGTATAATTAGGAAGTATAAAACATTGAGTTTCTAATGAAAATACCGCTTCTGATCCCAGAGAAAATAGTTTAATTAACTTTTCATTCTGGTAGGTGAAACTATCATTAAGATATGATACATAAATCAGAGTTGGTATCTGAGCCTGATATACCGAATAACTCAAATTAATTTTGGATAGTAATCATGTTTTGCTTGCATTTTTTTAGTATGTGAGGCCTGTGTGTAGTGAATTTGTGATTGTTTATAGTATCCTGTAAATTAATTACTCTCTTGAAACTGAAATGCTTGAGGTTCTGGTGTTCTTCCCCCCCCCCCCCCCTTCTTAACTGAGGACACTATTTCCGAATAATTCTGTGTAGAAAAGCATCTGACATGGTATTATTTTTAGGGTGCATTATTTAATGAGTAATATAGGTCAATATTCTAAGTGCTTCTTGACATTTTTCAGCTTTTCCAGGGGAAAATGAATTATCCAACCTGTAGAAAGAATTTGTTGATTCTGGGTCCTGTATGTATTAGCGAGCAAAACGGAACGGAATTTAAAATACACTGAGTTACAGAAGTATTATATTTTTTTTTTAATTAGTATTTCTAAACTACAAAACTAATTTACTATCCAGGCTTTTTGTCTGGACAGCTTGATTAAAATAATAAATACAACGTCTGGCATGCTCTGTGTTCTGTATCAGCATCTGATTCAACAATGCTTAAAAATTAACTTTGCTTTGAGGCCTATTTCAGAGACGTTGATTTCAAAAGCGCTTTCTTTGCTACAATTTAGGGCTGCAGACTGAATTCCTAGAGTGTTATCTGTCAGATGCTAATTGGCTAAATATGTGAGCCTTCTTTTTTCCATGCTAATTCTCATTAATAACAACGTAGAGGTATAAAATATGTGGCTAAAATCCCACCATTTTTTTTTGTATGTAGACTGCACTTTTTTCAAGTATTAAGCATTTTTGTTTATACTTTCATGTGTCAAAGAATGGAAGGAAATTTCTACTGAACTTCTTGAGCTCTCTTGATAAGGCCAAACTTGCATGAAAAAAATACTTTGTGCAAGACAAACAGAATTGCTTCAAGGCAGGAGGGAGGAAACACTTTAAAATAATGTGCAAGGACATGTAACGCTTCCCGACTGCAGATCAAGGAAGTACAGTAACATGCTGGGGAAAAGTGTCTCTTTTATCTGAAGAACTGTGAATGTATGGGATGCCAGCTTTTTCTTAATGCGGTGAGTAGTTTTTGCAGCCTTTGGAAAGGTGAGTAGCCAGGTTGACAGGCTGCCCACTGTATAGCAAAGGAGTGTCAGTAAACAGACTTCAGTGGTCATGTGAAGTGATGGCACGTGAGCGAGGTGAGGTTATCGTGGTTTCAAGGTGTTACACAGGATAGCAAGAGCCTATGTCTTGCTTTTGAAAAGGAAGCAGGGATATAAACTAATGAATACTGAATGTCAGAGCTATGAATATTAATGTGCTATTGAAGGTCACTTTTCAGAAGATACTTGGAGGAAAAGCCTGCTTCATGAGTCTGCTTATCAGCTTTCTAAAAAGGGGGAGGGGAGGAAGAAAAAGGTTGTAAACTCATTCAAACAAATATTTCTTTTGGTTGTTGGAACTTCCTTGTAATTCCCTCTAAGGCTTTCCTTTTTACTAGTATGCATTATAATCCCCGAAGGATATATGCTTTAGGGCACAAGGAAGCAAGTTCCCATATGAGTGGCAATACCCCAACCCTGTAGTATAAATCGAATAGGACATACTGATTGATTGATTGTTAGAATCAATACATTCAAGTATGATTACATGTTGCATTTAATATTCTGTATTGCATTTAATAAAAATTATAGACAAAATATTAGTTGTGTTTAAAATCATCTAATATGTATCCAAATGTCATAATGGTATACACGGTAGGAAAAAAAAAATAGAATAATGCTTTCAGTATATTTCTCTTTTTCAAGTATAACTTTTTAAGCACCTTGCATTAACAGATGAGGTTAAAATCATGCTTTCCATCAGACATTATTTTCCTTTTTGGATATTTTCCCCTACAAGTATTTTTACTGCAAATGACATTTCAAAGTAAAAGTAATTTTCTCATAATTTTTATTGTAACTGTTATTTTAATGCTAAATTGAACCTTTACTTTCCTTGTGTGTAAATATATTATGTTGGAGAGATTTCCATTTAAGTCTTGAGTTTCATAAAGTAAACAAATGGTAATGTGATGTTTTTATGCCAATACTAATGAAATAAAACATATTACTGTCATCTTTCTTGCTTGTATCATTCCTGGCATGTACACAACCCCCTTATAACATTAATTTATGCATGCTAGATATGTATATTTCAGTGCCTGAGAGTATTTCCTACTACTACTCTTGCATACAAATACACACATGTGCACACAGGAATGCCCTTTGTTGTAGTTCGGTTTTTTTAAGGGTTTAACTTTGGGGCAAAACTTAAGCAGCATTTTTTAGTGGATTGTAGCACCATTAGAGCAGTCACTTTTTTTTATTCTTCCTGATAAACCACTACCATTTAACAATCCTTTAGGTGAATGCAGAGCTCATTAATGGGATCAGGCGAAAAGTGTTCTTTATAACGGCTTTAATGGAGATCTCAGATTTACACAGTGCCTGAATAAGCAAGTGAAAACGTCTTACAAAGAAAACCAGAGGACTGCTAAGTCATCTATTTGTTTTAGAGAGGCAGCATGTTCTTAAGTGAATCCAGCAGTCCATGTAAAGGACTCTGTTTCTGCACAGTAACAGAGAACCCTGGAAACCTCTTGGGTGCTCCTGGTTTATGGACCTCACTGCAGCTCTAAGCTGCTCTTTGCTGAAGCAATTGTGCTCAGTTACTATTTAGTGAAGTGATTGAACTGTGTTGAAACATGGCTAAGGAAAATGTTGTTCTTTCTGCCCAGCATCACTGACATGCACAGTCAGTAGTTTCTGCCAGGGTTGGGGTGACAGGTCAGTTTTGTAACCATAGTTTGGGGCTCTTTTGGCTTATTCTATGAGGTACAAGCATCAGGGAGCAATTTAGTGAATGAGAATGTAGTCAGTTGTATGTAAGGAAGAGTGGCAGCTTTATGTAGCTCATACCCTTTATGGTGCTCAAATGTTGTATCTATCTGTAGTCCATATATGTGTGTCTGTGTATTGCTACTTGTGATTTGAGGACATCAGAGCTTGGTCTAGCTACCTTATACACGTTAAAACCATCACAGTATCCAGTATCACTCTGTCCATGCCACGTGGCAGTGAGCATGGTTCCCAGTAAGCATCACTCACAGCCTGCACACAGAGGTGAAACAAAATAAAAACCCCAAAGCAATAAATTACTAATTAACCACATGTTTTCAAGAAGTATTAACACATTAATCCTCCTGCATAGTGCTTAATGTTACCAAATGAGTTGCTGTTACTGAATGAGTTAAAACTGATATAATCTATGCAGTGCAGCAAAGTGCTGTTAGATGGTGTAAGTACAAATTAGAGCGAAGGGTAATTTATATCTTCTTGTGACCTTTTCTTGACATGTACCCTGACCACTCAATGTGTAATTTACCATACAGCCTGGTTGCATTCATGGATGGAAAATGGAAACATTGATGTGCAAGCTTAAGTAACTCTTAGATTAGTCATACGCTGTGGCAAATAACATCAAGGAAATAACAAATATGTTGCATGTATGAGCTTTCTAACATGATCTAGACTTCCTCACACCCCTAAATGATCTTTTGCATCTGTTGATGTATATGAAACAAGTGACTTGATTAAAAAGACTTCATTTCACTTTTTAAACTGTTGAGGGGCAATAATCACCAACCAAAAGAAGATATTTATAGATAGTGTGTTTTTTTCCTTTTAGAAGATGTGCAGACTGGTTTGATTTTGCTTGCTTAAATTGGTTGTCAGGAAACATATGTTAAAATGGCAGTTACCTTCTCAGCCAGAATCCTTAACTATGTAGTGATTTCTCCACTTCTCACAGATTTATGTTTGATTCATTATCAATTATGCAGTAGCTTTCACCCTGTGTCTGGAATGTGGACTACTTTCTCCTGTGCTATTACTTTCCTTTTTGGCCAGACACTGGGATGCATTCAGGAAACAATTTGCATTTGTTCCCCTGCTTTCTGAGATTGTAAATCAATGCTCTTCTGTGACCTTATTGATATTAGCAGCTCCTCCAAAATTTCGATCCTTGTTTCATTCACAGAATGTGCTATTCATAGTCATAGGAGTGGTTCTTACATGAGCAGTTGTATCTCATGCACTTTGTGCTACTCATGTAAGGATTACGTCCATAAACAGCAGAACTGTTCTTCTTTCTCTTCATTTCAGTATCTATGCTATAGAAAAAGTGACATGTTCCTTATTAAAAAGAAAAATAAATCTAGGAAGTGGTGATGCGATAAAACCATCATTATGACCAGAGAACAGAAAGGATATTAGACTTCTAATACATATACTTTTGATTTTAAATACTTCATAATTTATGAATGGTTGTTACAGCCTTTACTATATGCCATATAATCAGAAAGTCATAGAAAGCATAAGGAAAGCTGTACGAAATTAGAATACAGCCTTAATGTTTCTCCAACCCTCTATCTACTTTTCTGTAGATTTAAAGTTAGCTGATTAGCTTTTTGATTTAAAATTACAGTTATGAATTTTACTTTTAAGTGATTCTACTACTTTCGAACACAGATTTATCAACATGATTTTCCATCATGTTAAATACTGATAAATTTTATGAAAGCTGCTACTTGGTCTGTCTTACAGCAACGATGAAAACTCTTTACTGCCCAGAGGGAATGTGTGGATCTTCTTTGCATGCTGCGGTGCCTCATTTAGGAGGTTCTTCATGGGTTTTCATTGCCTTTGGAAAGACAATAGATTTTTAGACTGATAAAATAGATTGGAAGTTTCATAAAATGAATAGGGAGAACTCTAATTGTTGCTAGTCCTAAAGCTGATACAGGGCTTATCTGGGACTAAGTTCTGGGCTGAATGTAGGGTGGCAAACATCTCGCTAAGTATGTGCAAATATCTTATTTTAATGCTTTTGTAGAAGAAAATGGTCAGTCAGTAGCTTGGGAGTAGAGAGAACAAGGAGAAGGTAAAGGTCTCAGGGCTTATTAAGTTAGGTGACACTACTAACTGATGGTAAGGAAGCTGAAGTTCACAGGTGGTACAAGTCAAACCTGTGAAACCTGATTTGTAAAGGTCTATGTTCACACATTAAATCCTCAAAGATGTAAAGTCTTTGCCTCTCCTCACATGAAAAAAAGGATGTGGTAGAGGAGGAGGAAAGGCTTTTTGAAGTGAGTTGTTTTTTGGTTGGTTTATTTTTGGGGTTTTTTTTCCTTTTACTGGAGTGTGAGACAGGATGGGAGTGGCTGGAAACACTTCAGTGAGGCTGGTGAGATGCCTGGTGGTACTTAGCTGAATCAATACCTTCACAGATGATTAAAACTCTTCCTTTGCAGGCATTCAGCTTCAACTTACATAGACTAGTGGGAAGAGGTGCTACCATCAGGCTTGAAGTACTTATTGGGGGCAGACAGATGGTGGCCAAGTGTAATTGCATGGTAACTCTAAGGGGAAAACATGGCTTTGTCTTCTCCACACAGTAGCTCAAGATTTTAGGACTTGCAGTGTCTGGAATAAAAGGGAGATGGCCCTAAAACAAAGTAACAAAATCAATGTAAAGGCTGGGAGCCAGCTATGGACAGAGAGATTAGAGGTTATTCAGAAAAATGTGTAGTGAAAAAGCTCAGGGTCATATTCCTAGCACCGTGAGACCATGCATTAACACAGCTTTATGAACTTAGCTGCCAACTGAATACAGCACCAAGCCCCCCTTCCTGAAGGTTAGAAATAAATATGGAGTAAGAGGTGTCTGAAATGCTCTCCCCTCATATGTTTCTTTTATTAGGTGAAAAGTACAATGTGTTAATCTATGCATATATATGAATCCTTTATGATACAGTTTTTCCTCTCATCATATGGGACCACCTGAGAAGATGAATAGAGCCCAGATCTGAGGCTCTTCCGGAGAAACAAGTACCTCACTTTCATTTCTCTCCTTTACTATTCTAATACCCATCTACTATTCATTGTTTCTCCATTTGAGTTTGACTCTCATATTAACAGCTATTATTTTACCATGCATCTGACATTTCCACCAGTTCCAAATATCACAGAAGGAGCACAATAGCTTGAAAAATTGTCAGCCATGACGAAGAGAACATCATGCCAAAGAAAAGACCTGAAATAATTTATTTTCAGAACAGTGTGGCCTACTAAGTATGGCCTTGAGTGTGACCCATGTCCTCAGGCTAGAAATTCCTTTTGTGTGTTAGTTACTCATCTGAATGATACTGATACTAGTTATTTCATAAAATGCTTTGAGTTGTGCTGGTAAGAAGTGCTCTTTCAAAGCAAAGATTCATTACTATTCTCTTTTATGCTGCATGATTTTCAAAGAGCTGCTGCAAACAAAGGAGTTATTAAGGCTTCTCAAGAAATGATGTAAGTATCTATTATTAATTTAGTCCCCCATATCAGACTAGACTGCTGCTACATTAAGAAAGGGAATTCTAACCATGGTTACTTCATTTTAAAATGAGACTTGCTTCATTCTGGGAATCTTGTTTCCTTAACACAGCCTTTTTTTGAGTTAGTACTGTGATTTAAAAGATTCTGGACAGCAAACAAGCCCCATTTATTATTGCCTGATTTATTATTGGAGAGGAAATATGGAAGAGATATTTTTGAAGCTTTTTGGAAGGCTAGAGCTGTCAAACTAAGCAGTTTTGTTACAAAACTGGTGAGACAGGACCTCTAACATTTTCTTTTCTGAGATGGCCAGCATTAGGAGCAGAAAACCATCCATTTTAGTGAAGCGTTTTCCTGAAGTGTGCAGTTCATTGAACTCCTGGCATTTAAGATCACCAGCTGGCCTTTTAGTTAGTGTCTTGAGAAAACTTTCAGGGGTTATGAGAGCTGGCTATTCCCCTTTACACTTAGAAGGTCATCATGTGCTAAACTGTGGACTTACAGCCTGGGAAGCAAAAAAGTCAGACTGACTCAAAAGGGGAGGTGTACTTATCTCTTTGGCCTGCTGTGTAGGGCTGGTGAAAACCTGTGGCATGTTTGCATAGGCAACACCTTCAACAGAAGAACTGAGAAGCATGTGAGTCCAGGTTCCCCTTTAATCCAAGGTTTAGAGTAATTTTCTGAAAAAATAATTTTTTTGTTTAAATCCAGAAAAGTAGAAGAAGAGTTTGAATCTTGATGTCCCACGTACTTCATGAAAAATTCTCTGCATGGGTGCACAGAATAAGAGTATTAGGAGGATAGGATATGTCCCAGTTCCTCCTCCTTTTTACAAAAATAATGTTATTTACTTGTTATATACACAGAACAGAGTTCCTGGGTGTGAGTCCTGAGAAGACATGTATCTGCAGAGGGAAGAATTATCCCTACAAATGTGTGTGGTTTTTTGTTTGTTTTTTATTTTTTTAAGGGCTATGAATTTCATCAGTACTAGTGGTCACTTAAGCAGTAAGCCACTTATGCTGTTTTGTGTCTCCTGTTAATAGTACCTAAACTTTTCTATGCAGTGAGAAGATTGTGTTCTTTACTTAGGCTTGTGAATCTCAGCGAACAGTGAAGAATCTAAAAGTTAGGCCTTGTATTGGCCTGAGCTGATAACTAAGTTGGCCTCTAAGTGCCTTTGGTCTTGGAACTGGTGACTGGATCATTCAGGGAAGCAGAACATGAAGATATAAGAAAGCATATGAAAGACATGGACCTGCTGGACTAGGTCCAGAGGAGGACCACAAAAATGATCAGAAGGCTCGAGCACCTCCGCTACAAGGACAGGCTGAGAGAGTTGGTGTTGTTCAGCCTGGCAAAGAGAAGGCTCTGGGGACACCTTATAGCAGCCTTCCAGTACTTAAAGGGGGCCTTCAAGAAAGATGGGGAAGGACTCTTTATCAGGGAACGTAGTGATAGGATGAGGGGTAATGGTTTTAAACTGAAAGAGGGTAGACTTAGATTAGATATTAGGAAGAAATTCTTCACTGTGAGGATGGTGAGACACTGGAACAGGTTGCCCAGAGAGGCTGTCGATGCCCCATCCCTGGAAGTGTTCAAGGCCAGGCTGGATGGGGCTTTGAGCAACCTGGTCTAGTGGAAGGTGTTCCTGCCCCTGGCAGGGTGGTTGGAACTAGATGATCTTTAAGGTCGCTTCCAACCCAAACCAGTCTATGATACTGAGCTAGAAAGTAAAATGGTTAAGAGGAAGGTCCTGCATTGGTAAGTCAAAGACACTGCAATGAAGGTTGCAGTCAAGGCAAAGTAACTCATGGACAGCTCCAAATGACATGTGATAGAAGAGAAGAGTGTCTAATCTTGAGGGAGAGGTCAGGCTCAGCATAATACTGAGAGTTGTAGTAAAACAATTGCTTGTTTTCTTTTCTTCTTTCTTTTTTTTTTTTCTCTCCCCCCCCCCCCCCCCCTTCCCCATAAAGAAATTTAAACTTACAGCTAATAAGGATGCCATTAAAGACATCAAGAATATTCTCTTTTGAGCACAAAAGCTTTTATCTTACAGTATTGCTGTCCTCACTCCTGGCCTTTTTTAAGACTTTAAATACTGTATTTTGGACTGTACCGTGCTGTATTACAAGTAAGCATGCACTGCTTGTTAAGTACATGGCTCTTGAACAATTTGTTCTCACCAAACTTTGTCTGTTGCTTTTGCACTTCACCTGAACACATATATCTCTTTGAATTTGCATTAATTTTGTTTAATTGCACTTGGGGGGCTAGTAAAGTCAAGCAATAATTAATAAAATTTATTCATTACAGGAAGGTTCAGAATTACAAAAAAAAATGAAAAGAAGAAAAACATAAGTGGAAGACATCTCATTTCACAGTCAGTGGTCTATTAAACTTTGCAGTGCAAGCAGAAGCATTCCCAAAATAATAACTCTGCTCCTGTCATTGCACAGTATGTCTTCTACACATACCAGCTTTAGATTACTTTGATATTTGCCCAACAAGTCTTCCAATTTCTCTTCAATGATATCTGAATTATTTAAGGCTTCAATTTTTTTTCTTTTAGAGACCGGGAACTTAGGAATGTGCTGGCAGTGTGACCCTGACCATTAACATATAAATAATGTAAGCTGCTCTATACTTTGAGAGAGATGATTGGCTCTGTAAAGACATTTGGACAAATGTGTTCACTATTTAATCCTCATCCACACAAAAACTAATCATAGTAGAAACAGCCTATGAAAGATAAACTAATAAATCTTTGCAAGAACTATGGATGCCTACAATATTTGTTTTGAAAAAGTAGTGAATAAAGGATATGTATTAGTGAGCAAAATATTGATTGATAAACCTGTCATTTCCAAGGGCTGAAAAAGTATGGCTCTTAGCCTTATTGATGCAGAGATGACAGTCATTTTTATTTTAGTAACAAATCATAGTATGACAGATACAAAGGTATTAGGTGATAAATCATGAGATAGGAGGATTCAAGTAGCAACTCTGAGAAAATAGTCCATTTATAGAATAACATTTACATTTAATTTATATTTTAAATAGAAGAAGTATCTCTGAAGCTGGATACTTATGTCTGAAAGGTATTCCCATTCTAAATTAGTAAGGGAAAGAATGTCAGGGTCTTAAGTCACAGCATATTTCGGTGACCTAATTGTGAGGAAAGAGTAGGGCACTTCTTATGTGACATTTCTACTTAGGGAAAATGGATTTTATGTTCTGGTTCCTTAAATTAATTATTCAAAATGCTGAAACAACTAAAATTGGTTTATCTGTTCATTGACTTAGAAGTGGCATGACCTAGAAAGTGTAAAGCCAGGCCATTTGGGCTCCATTTGCAGATCTCCAGTGATCTGCTTTGTGACCTTGTCTTGCCTTGGCTTCCTTTTTTCTTCAACCTTCTTTCTGCCTTATTTAGGGGTTACTCTCCAATGCAGATGCTATTCTCTGTTCTCATCAACAGTTTCTGTCTACACTGTTCTTTAAAGGCAGCTAAATCCACCATCCAGGTGAAACACTTCTGTGCATTAAAATCCTTCAAAAACCATTTCAGGTTTTGTTGGAAGATGCATTCTCACATATCCTTTGGGTTAGTACGTTGTCAGATCTTCCAGGGTAGGCACATTGGCAGTCTCTCTGTTGTATGTGAGAAACCGACTCGTGTGGGCTCACACAGAAGATAAGGAAATTTAGAACTAAATTAGTAAAAAATCAGGGGTATGGTCACTTTGGAAGTCACTACTACAAAATTATGCACACCTAACTGTAGTGCTTACCGCAAGATCCTACAGTAATACTGATGTATTATGAATAGTGAATAACAGTATTGAGGCAGTGTTATCTAGTAGGTATTCTCTCAAGTGATGCTTGCTTTTAAACTAGATGTAGTTCTACTGATCCTTCTGTCAAAATCTAAAAGAAGCAGGTATGTAGAAGTGGGAGTTGGAAGCAAGATCTCATTAGTTCCTGGTTGGTAGTGAAGCTCGGTAGCTCTTTATTGCAATTTTTTTGAGAAACTGTATATGAAATTTTCATTCTTCAAAATACAAAATGTCGGGATTGGGAAAAAAATCAGTCTGAGAAATTTCTATGACATCTGATTAGATCCAGCTTCTTGAGGGAACCAAGGTTTTTCTCTTAAGGTCTCATACAGTTATAAAAGTCTTTTCTGCTCAATCAGCAGATCATATTTGTCTCCAAACTGGCCAGAAACTGAGTAATGAACATGCAATATTTTTAAACAAACTTTTAAATTGCTTTGTTCTGGGTGTAATTCCTAGTGTATCAGAGAACTAATGCAATACTTCACTGTTGTATAACAATCTGGGAGTTACATTCAGTGTTTGGAGAGATCAAAACATGTTAGCATAGTGGACATAAGAATACCACCTGACAGTAACAGCTTGAGGTACTCTGTTCTTAGAGGATACTGGAATAAAGAAAATGATCAGCTGCTGTGGGAAATGCGCATTAAGCAGCAACAAATAGTACAACTTAAAATTGGGACCTTGCTTTGACCACTAACTCTGAACATGTGATGCACAGCATTGATGAGTTCTTCTGTATTTGCCTGTTAATTTCTTCATGATGTTTGTCAGGCTTGTCACTATATTCACTATGTAGTCTGAAGAAAAGTTGAGCAGTCCTGATTGCCTAGACACATGCATGTGGTAAAGGGTGAAAAACGCATTTGGAGGAGAAGGGGCTTTGCTATGTACCCTGAATGTACCCATTTACCTTGTTTGTGGTCCTGCTGGCCTTGGATAATGAATGAAAAATGAATTTTCATCATTAAGGTTTACAGTTCACCTTTGAACATTCATACACAACTTATACTCTTTGGATGCTCAACTGTAATTCCTGCTGACATCATGATCCTTCTTCTCTGCAGCAAGGAGAGAGAACTTGAATTTAAAACATGGAATGTATTTATGTCTGCATGTTAAACTGATATAATATGAATTTCACTGTATGCTCTCATCTAGCTTGTATTCTCTCAACTGGAACTAAAATTTAATGAGGAGATCAATGCTTTTTGTATCTGACAGTCTTAGTACACAGTCTTAAGCTGCTTCACTCTCAGACACAACTGACCTCTTGTCACAGAGGATGGGGAGTAGCCCAATGTTTGCTTTTTCAGAAAACAAGCATATGAATAACTCTTTGACATTTTTACATGAAGCCTGGTTCAAGGTGATACCAGAAGTATTGGAGAAACTGGAATTAATGGACAGAACTGTGGTGCTCATCTGAATCGGTGACTGTTTAAGGCAAAGAGGAGGAAGACTTCCTCTGGGGCCCTGGGCACTCATGCTCATTTCTTCCTAAGATTGCTGATACAGCATCTGGTAGCTTGCTCAGACAGTTTGTGACTCGTATGCTTGCTGACGAAAGAGAAAGACGAGGAGACCACCCTATGGTCCTCAGTCTCTACTGTGAGATTCACCTTCCCTCAGTGTATGCTTCCATATCACTAGAGACCCTGTCTGTCACAGTTATTAAAAAGGTCATGACAGCACCTGAGGTCAGTCTCACATTTATTGTATGAATATGAAATAGAAATTGAAGGGGAAACGATGTGAATCATTGTGCTTGCTTATTCTCTGGGACCTAAAATTGGTGTGAGGAACTGAGAATCCCCTCAAACGTGCTGAGCAGCACGCAAGCAGCATTTATATCCGATACATTAATGGAGCAGGAAGGTGTCATGCTTCTTGCAAGCAATAACACGCTTTTGTTCTCTTGCCAGCACAGAGGTGTCTAGTGCCATCTGAGATGCTCTAGGACATCTAGATGTAGCAGGCAGATATAATGTAGGATCTGCAGGAGAGCTGTTGACTTCAGAAGTTGGCAGGGGGAGGCTGGCTATGGTATCTTGGCGCATCTCAGATGATGCTCCATTCCTATGTATGGCAAATGACTCAAGGCTTGATTGCCTTGTGTATCACAGGGTTTCTGAGGTTTATGAAGTTTAAGGCAAGACCTGTGGTGGCCACATGTAATATCAAATAAGTATCTAAAAGCATTGTGATCCTGCAAACAATGTATCTTGTGCACATAGGAATGCTTTAATTAATTAAATTAGTATTCTCTATACAGAAGAGGATTTGAGCACATTTACTTAATTAGTCATGTACCTTTCCTTTGTCTATACTAATTGTGAAATAAAGATAGCAGGTATCAAGAATCTGAATCTGTGATGTTGGCCCCTAACCTGGATTTCTGTTATTCAGATCATATCAGTCTTATATTGAATTTTACATTTATCTTGTGTCCACAGTCAGAGATTTCTTTAATAGAAAACTTTGCTGTTAATTATAGCAATATCTGTCCCAATCTCCATCCTGTTTGTTTCCAAGCCACTTGATATTTTAATTTTGATTTAGGTATTAGATACTTGTAAGTGTTCTAGATGAATTTATCAAGATAATAAACCAAACATGTTTTCACTTTGTAGTTTTCTCTGTTCGGAATTTGCAAACAGGCAAAACTTTCCAATCAGAATAAGTTAGCCTTTGATTCTTAAACTGTTCTCTTTTTTTTTTTTTTAATGTAAAATTTTTATTTTCTCTAATTCATTATAATCCCATCAACTGACATTTATTAGAAGTATGGTGGCAAATCTCTAAAACACTGAAGATTTCCAACTGGTAATAAAGCATGAGAATTTAAAAATGAGTGACCTGATTTACTTGCAGGACAAAAACTAATTTCATGGTGATACTGGCTCTTAATCAAGGGGATATTCTGAGAGTGATCTGGTTTGGGGTTTGTATTAAAAATAATGGTAAAACCTTGAGCAGTCACTAAATAGTCTCTAGTATTCCTCTCAGAATTTTTAGTTAACCTTCAAACTCACTTAGCATCTCTAAAAAGAACTGTGCTACATATTCATTTATACATACAGAAGTAACATTACTTTTTTATTTTATTAATATAGGCACAGTGACCACTATAATGGCTAGTAAAATCGTTTTTTCACTGCAATCACTTGTGGGGAAAAAAAAAAAAAGTTACAATTATTTCAGACCTGTTTTCATGCTTCCTAAATATGAACTGACACAAACAAGTTTGATGTATTTTTCTTTTTTTTTTTGAGGTGAAAAAATAGAGACCAGGATTAGTTTACATTTGACAACTAATTGGGCAGAATTATTAAAGACTGCATTTTTTCCATTATCATTACTTCTTTGGGATGACTTATAGGGAAACAAACCAGACTGACATTGGCAGCTGCATTTGTGAGATTATAAACATTTCATCTGGTTCTCAAAATTGGAATTTATTTCAATTTCCAAAAGACTATCCATTTCCAAAACTGTAAAGATTTTTTTTTTTATTTGCCTTTGTGACACGGTATTGGGAATATAACTAGATAAGTTATGAAGAAGAAACAAATTCTTATAATTATAAATAAGGCTGAGTGAATATAGGTTTCATTTATTTGAATAAAGTTCATTATGTCTTCTGAGATGTATATTTAACTACCATTTCATATATGGAAGTTGGAGTTTTCACAAGAGAGTGAATACATTTTCAGAAGGTATTTTTGTTGGGATTGCAGCATATTAAGACTGAGCTGTAGCTGGATAGCACTGATTTAGTATTCAAAATATTAGAAAATTATTTGTATTAATAGCAAATGCTATATGTGTTGCTTCCCAAATTTCAGCAAAGATCGACATTTAAAAGAACTTCAAATATATGCAACAAGAACATGTAGAACTAAGATGCTAAAAACAACCACAGTGAAAACTAAGACATATTTTAGCTTAGTTAATGCTGTGAAAAGGTATTATGAAATCTCAAAAAGAGTAGTACTAGATAATTCTTAAATGTAGAGTTAGCATTGCTATTTTTATTATTATCTTTCAAAAGTTTATCCCTAAGCAGGATTATTAAATCTCCTTCAAAAAGCTTCAGGAAGAACTGCTGTTCCTCCCAATTCTCTCATAACCTATTGCTCTCACGTGTCTGAGGGCAGTAAGACAGCACTAGCAAAACCTGTCATTTCTTCCCTTAGTTCCTGGTGGGTGAATACTAATAGTGCTCAGGAAAAATGTTGGTTTTCTCAGCTGTGAGTAATCAGAGCAGGAAGGAGAAAAGGGGAGGTTGCATAATCTGTCGTCCTAAGAGCCCAATGAGCCTATGCAAGCTATGGGTGCATGTTCATGGCATCCTTATATATAGGCTTATTGTGCTCTTAGCATTATTTCGAGGAAAGGGACATTAAGGCCATTTAAGAACTCTTGGAGTTTGTGTAACCAAGAACATTACTCTCTTGCCTCTGCTTAATGAGAAATTTCTGAAGTGTTAGGTACGATGGATCTTTAAAAAGTTATTTGCCTCCCCCCACCCTATATTGCAAATGACATACAAACCCAAATCCACTCAGTGATCACTTCTCTGCTAATTTTTATGTAAGCAGAAGATACTATTTTTATATCTAGTAAGTTTGTTAAAAAGGCTGTTTTAAGATTTCTTACACTTGTAAGCTAACAAATGGATTATTTTTTTGTCAGTTCATATGAAGTCATTCTGTACTGTAATTTTGAAGAGGACTAATAGTGCATTTTTTAGACATGAAGAAACTTAATGTTTGCTCTAAGTGCAGAATAAACCGAGAAATCTAAAATATGGAGCCAAGACAAGGGTTTCTGCAATGAAAAGAGCACACAGCTTCACAGTGGAAGCAGTACTCTTGCTGTGGTAAGGCTTTACAATGCCCGTGTGATCCTAGAATAATCAGAAATACATCTAATAACTTAAATGTGGGATCAAATCTCCACTTTATATTCAGAGTATAGGCAGGCAAGATTCCATTGGAGATCAAGATTCTCAAAGCACGTGTTTTGAAATTAAGATAGATTTACAAAGTAGGCATAATATCTTTGTTGTTCTTTGGCTTTGCTTATATATTTTAAAATTTTAGTTCCACTTAAGGTAATCAATTAAATAAAGTTAAAGCTTAAACAAAAGACAATGAGAAAGTGACACAGCCAATAATTTCTTCCTCTTGCACACAAAAAAGCCTTTGAGAAGTTAGAATAAAATCCAGAGGTCCCCGCATACTTTTAAAATTTCCTTTATGAAATCAGTCATCCTTTGAATTCAGTGACTGGTTTTTGCAGTGATCTGTGTAAAGTGTGAACAAAGACTGTAGGCTTTGAACTCCTGAATGTTTTAAGTCCATTGTGATGCATGCTAACGATTCTTTACCAGCCTCAACAGCCATGCTGATTTTACTGTTGGTATAGAGGGTTTACGACACCGCTGATCAGCACTGTATCTACCCAGATTTTATTTTTAAACATATGTGGATATTATTATGCAACTTTATTTTCTTCATTGGACTGGGGACCAGCTGATCCCCTTATGGTAATCTAGGTTATCTGGTCAGATGAAGTTTTAAACCCAGAGTGGGGAAAGCACAGGAGTGGATTTCCACAGCCTGTAGCCACTGATGCTGTGGTCCAGCACAGAGGTGGGCAGCTGGTGCTGGAGAAAGACCCCCTGCAGCAGCAAGCGAAGGCTGTGAGGGGGTCTGCAATCCACCTCAGAGCCATGCAACTGTCCCGCAATGTTTGCTTCTCAAGCAGTTGTTTGCTTTTTCACCACAGCAAAAGGCAACAGACTGGATTCAAATGTCTCATGGGCTGGATGGGTTTATAGACTGCTACCAAAGATCAGTCTGAAGGAGCCATTGTGACAGGAGGGAGATGCTGGGCTTAGCAGTACTTCAGTCACAGCCATTGTTCTGCAGCTATAACTTTGTTCCTGTACAAAATGAATGTTTTATTAATTTGTTAAAACAGATTCAGAAGTACTCTGAGACATCAGCAGCCCTGTATTAAATGTCCTTGGAAGGCCAAAAATTTGATTTAAGTCTTTTTCCTTTTTCTACAGGTATTTTCCTTTCAATAGACAGGTTGTCTCTGTGTATGAAGGTCTATCACATCATGCTTGCAGTATATCAGGTTAACACATGATTTCATTTAGCAATTCTAAAGATTATTTTAGGAGCAGTGTGTTGAAGAAATTCATTGGCAAGTGGTTGAGAAATACCACTGAAGTTATTCCAGTCACTGCTCTTTCTGCTACTATTTCTTGTCTAAGGAGTGGATTTCAGTATCACATCTGACATGTTAGCATGCAGAGTGTTGTCTCTAACCACATGTTTTAGGTGTCTACATTAGCAATGGATGTGTGTGAATAATAAATTATTCTATTCATTTATTATTCCTGATGACTAGTAAATTATTTTAATGACATTGACTATCCTATTCATGCATTACTTGAAAGTGATTGGAAGCGAATTGCTGTCAAAAAGGCTTTGCAGCTGCAAAAAATTACACTTCTACTTTTATTGTATTTCCTCTACCCCCAAATAGAATATACTATTTCTATCTTTCCACTCAATTCAGCCAGCTGTCACTCACACATCCGCAGACAATTACAATGTACTCACATCATATCCCAGCTGCCTGTGATAGACTATTGTTTTGTAGTCCAGTGCGTACAGGATAATCTCTGAATATCCATCTCCCACTTGAAACTATTCTTCCATTGGCCATACTCTTTTTCAGCTGAATGATCTATGATGTTCTGGTCAGGTTCCCAGCATGTCTTAATCTAAGAAGAGTTTTGCATGATCTCTGTAACACAGGGCTGTCTAAAATGAACATGTCACTAATATTTCCAATGATTTTGTTTCAAAAGTGAATTAGAAATAGTTTGATTTACTTTGTAGAGCTTCTAGCATCTCAGATCAATAATGTATTTTGTAATGAGCATATTATGTCAGTTGTATAATTACAGATTGAAAACAAAATCGTTGCTTTTCATACCAAGTGGTCTGTGACAAATACCATAAAGAATGCTTTCTAAAAGGCACTTATTTTTGAAGAATACATTATTTTCATTTAGGGTCACTTGAACTGTGATATTATATACTGGTTGTCGTGGTTTAACCCCAGCCAGCAACTAAACACCACGCAGCCGCTCACTCACTCCCCCTCACCCAGTGGGATGGGGGAGAAAATCGGGAAAAGAAGCAAAACCCGTGGGTTGAGATAAGAACGGTTTAATAGAACAGAAAAGAAGAAAAACTAATAATGATAATGATAACACCAATAAAATGACAACAGCAATAATGAAAGGATTGGAATGTACAAATGATGCGCAGTGCAATTGCTCACCACCCGCCGACCGACACCCCGCCAGTCCCCGAGCAGCGAATCCCTGCCCCACACTTCCCCGTTCCTATACTGGATGGGACGTCACATGGTATGGAATACACCGTTGGCCAGTTTGGGTCAGGTGCCCTGGCTGTGTCCTGTGCCAACTTCTTGTGCCCCTCCAGCTTTCTCACTGGCTGGGCATGAGAAGCTGAAAAATCCTTGACATTAGTCTAAACACTACTGAGCAACAACTGAAAACATCAGTGTTATCAACATTCTTTGCATACTGAACTCAAAACATAGCACTGTACCAGCTACTAGGAAGACAGTTAACTCTATCCCAGCTGAAACCAGGACACTGGTCTATTTTAATCATTAAGTGTCCATGTGTTTAGTATTTTTCTGAGTATCAAGAACAAGTCCTTAAAGGAATATGCAGAAGTAGGAAAAAGAACCATGGTCTGGGGACAGCAAAAGTCAGCTACTTTCATCTGTGTAACCCAGACTGAGTCGTACAAAATTTTATGCTTATTCTGATATCTCCCCTTTCTTCTCTTAGTGATCAGATAGGAAGTAGAGCAATTTCAAATTTATTAATCATGTGTTCTGTTTACTCTATAAAGCAACAACAAAGATGACCCTTTGTGGGGGCTGGGGCGGGGGGGCGTGGGTAGCGGAAAGCAAACCTTATATTTTTCTTACAGAAATTCAGGTAGCCAAAAGACTATTGGCCATTTAACTGTTTATTTCAGACATAGTAGATACAGTATTACAGATTAAATCTAATTGAATGTGAAAGAAAACAGGGATTGAACTAGTCATTTTTAATAATGCCATCCAAAGTCTTCAGCTGAGCATTAATGATGCTCAGGAGATGAGCAACTTGAAGTACATGGTTTGCCATGTCTGTGCAAGCAAATTCTGAGGCACTGCTGGTTTTACTCCCTGCCAAGGGCACAGAGAGAGAGAGAGTAGATTTTATCAACTGCAGTGCTAATCTACAGAGAAGTTAGCATAGCTTTCAACCGTAAGTCATTTTTTGTGGTTTTTGTGATTTTTGACAGTTAGCTTTGTTCTGGAGAGAGATTCTGGGTTTTAAGACAATTTCAGGAAAATCTGAGTCTTGCCTCTTTAACAGCATGACAGACGTCTCCCTCTGTCTATTATTATTTCTCCTTCATGTGTTAAGCTTGCTTTAAACAATCCTTTTCACACCTAATGGTGCTTTTCTTTCTTTCTTTTTTTTTTTAAACCACATACTGTTCTATCATGCCCAGTTCTTAAAATAATTCTAAATTGGTCGTTATACACTTTATTGGTAATATTTCCCATCATCCATGGCTCTGAAGTAATTTACTAATTATTAAATGTACCTTAAATTTTGTCTTGTGTGTGTATATATATATACACTCATCTTCTTTTTATCACTAATTATTATGATATATGATAGAGCAGTCTTTCAGCCACTCCCTTGCTTTCAGTATGGTTTTCAAAATATCAGTCTCTTACTTCCCTTATGAGTGGTTGGGCTAAACTGTGAAGCTTTAGGCAGGCATGAGTTGGCATGTAATTCAGTGATGCAAAATGTTGTGTTCAGTTTGTCAAAAGAATATTAGCTTCCAATGTGATTTTTCTTTGTGGTAATAGTGAGATTTACCAAAATAATGTATGATCCTTATTTGTGTTGACACTGAATTATGGCTTTAAGAATACTAAAGGCATTAATGTATGTTTTACACTTTCAATTCTTTTCTCCAGTTCTTAATTTAGAATGATCATGTTTCTTTCATCCTTTTCCTTTCTAAGGGATAATCCGTAACACCCTTGTTTCAGCTTCAGACTATGAACTTCAGTGAAGTCAGTAAATAATGTCTTTAGAATCAGTTGCTCTTAAATCATATGGTCTTTATTGTCAGCAAACACGTAAGTGAATTAGAAAGGGTGACATCCAATTAACACAGCCTTTTACTGGTTTAATGAGCAATGATAAATTTAAATTCTTTCTTTTGCACTTTCAAAGTAAGTGAAATTAAAAGTAGAATGAGCTAGAGAGATTGTTGTTCTGTTGATTCATAATAAATTATTTGTATTTTATTTATACTGGGATAGGAGGCATCTTCTTTGAAACGAAACCCATAGGTTATTTGAATAAATGTCTGTTACCATAAAATCCAATAAAACATTAATTCCTACAGCATGTGGAGTTAGATGGTAAGTTGAACAACGTTGTTTCATTACTTGTGTTTTGGTTTTAAACATTCAGTTAATATCCCTTATACCACTAAAATGTGTGGCTTTTCTTGATTTCCATTGACATTACCTTATTAATAGCTCTGAGAAGTGTTGCTAGTTTTGTAGCAGCAATTTTATAGACTTTGCAAAACAATTAATTACAGTTTTAATTAGCAAGTATGGCCTCTACATAACAAATAATTTATTCTCTTATTAAAGGTAAGGAAGAAGCTCTGTGTTTTTTTGTTTCAGGTTTTTTAAGTCAGAAAAATTTTATAGTTATTCAGAAATAACTACAGTTATGGAATATGGTGCATTTGATTATTCTGGTTTCAGTTTGTGTAGACAAACTATTTGTGACTGGGGTTTCATAAGGACAAACTATTTGAGACTGGGGTTTGATAAGGTGATTTTTGGTTTCCCTGGACTTTTCTGATCAACAGCAGCAGAACTACTTTGTATTGTTCTGTAAGTTGTTTTCCTGGTGAGAACATCTCTGCTATGTGCTCTTTGTGTATTCCTTGGGGTACTTCTATAAAGCCAATCATTTATATTCTCTTGTTGCATTAAGGTCCACCAAATGTAGGAGCAAGTCGGCTCATCTCACTATGGTAAATAAGAGTGAAAAATAAGACTTACAGGACAAAGTCAATCTTTATATAGTTCAAGTAAATTCTGTGGAGCTAATTATCCTTTTCCTTAGTATGATTTTATTAGCTCTAGATGTTGTGTTCCTGTCTTGCATTGATATAAGTATTATTAGAGTTAGGGTAGTCAGAGTTTCTGCAAATACCTCTGGGACACTGTGTTGAGGAATTTTTCACTTATTGAGCATCTTCCATTGAACAAAAGATAAACTGATTCAGAGATTTAAAAAAAAAAAGTGTAAACCTTCAGTCATGCTTATATCCCATTCTCTTTTGAAATATGAAGGATTAATTTAAATGGTAGTCTTTCCTTTCTATGAATTTGTATTTCTTGATACAGAAATTAAAACCTAAAATTGAAGTTAGTCTTAGAGTTTTGAAACAATAAGAGCTGGAAAAACAAATAAAAATGAGTTTTTGTGAGTGCAGTTCATCTAAATGTATGTGCTAGTAAATTAACAATTTATAAACTAGTTTAAATATATCCTGCTGTGGGTATTTGAGGGCACTTCAGCATAGATGAGATGCTAAGGTATAGAGGCATTGTCATCATGAAATACATAATAAGTAGTTGTCAAAAGATTGAAGACAGGATTGAAAATTTTTTTCCTAGAAATGCATACATTTTCAGATAATGAAATAAAAATAGACTGATCTTTTTTTTTAAAAAGGTGCTCACGTTTCTTACTAATTTCAGTTCAAATGGAAATACACAGTAACCTGAAATAGGCCATTATTTTACTTTAGGAGTATAAACTTGCATAATTTAATCAAAATTATGACGGTTCTGCTCACTAATATTAGATTTAATTGAACATATCTCTTTTTCCCCATATGAATAACTGTCCCAGTTGTCCCCTTCACTTTCTCCCCTTCTTGCTGAATAGCTTCTCTAACCTTAAACTCCCAACATATTCCAGAATTCTCTCATCTTTTCAACTCAGTGTCCCCTCAAAGTCTCTTGCTTGGCTTATCGCTGACTCTGCTTTCTGGACACTGGGATATCTTTCCCTGTGTCCTTGCCAATGTAGATTGTTTGCCCGAAATAGTACTTCAGTTCACTGTGTCGTCTTTTGAAACAAAAGTTCACGTATAACATGCTTACATTTAATATATTTCTGGTTTTGATCATCCTTGTTTTATTATAAAGTGTTAATACACTTCATAATTCCTCATGTATCTCAAGGGAACAGTGTGAAATGCAGCTGATTAAACTTTACAAACACTGAGGTTTTGTTTGAAGGGTGGAGGTATGGAGAATATAATGAAGATTCAGATAATGGTCGTGTCCACACTTGAATACTAATAGCTTTAACCAAATACATTCAAAAAATAACTGTGGCTTATCTTGGAGAATAAGAATGAAAAGGAATGGTGGTTTTAATAATTATAAAAGCCCTTAGGAAGAAACCCTGATGAAAGATGTGTTTTCCACCTCTGGGAGAAGCTTGTGAGAACTTAATGGAATACTGAAGGTCTACACTTTGAACATAAACTCATAAACAATGGCCTTTTGTTTCAAGGGGAATGCTTAGAAAGCATTCATGAGACTGTATGCTGTAAAATTAGTTGCTCCTCCACCCTGTATTACTACATGGTCATTACACTCTCATCAGTTATTTCCCACTCTAGTCTATACGGCTGAAGTTTCTACAGAGGCACACATCAGTCATCTAGAAAATGAAAAGAAGGATCCTTTCCTTCTAGAAAAATTATGGAACTTCTTTTAGATGACTGCTTGTGGGTGGAATTCTTCTTGACACTAGTAGTCCCTCAAAATGCCATGAATTTACGTATTCAACATTTTTAAATTTGAAGATTTTGTGTGAAACTGTTTAATGCCATTTGAGGGACCACCTACAAGCCATTTATCATGGCCTCAGTGTTTCTTATACTTCAAGGATCAGGATTTGAGATCTACTGTTTTCCTCATTATTTTAATGGGAATTAGATATTTAAACATTCATTACACACACTTGCAATTCTCTTATTTATTCTCTTAGTTATCTTATGTATACAGCTGAAGTAGAGTCAAAAGAAAATAGGCAAGAATGAATTAATTCAATTTTTTTACAATCATATCTGAGAAAATTGATTTATTGTCTTTTTTTTCCCCTGAACTAACATTAATATTCCTATGAAATATTTCAACAAATAACTGATAGTTTTTGCTATTAAGCATTGTGAAGCTAGACTTGAAGAAGGAAGAGTTGTTCAGTTTCCTCATGTATTTTTGGTTCATTGACACCTTGCTTAACTGCGGAAAGTGCTAAAACTTCTTTGTTTATAGAATTTTTTTCTGGTTATAGTCTTTCAAAAAAACTATATCAAAGCCTTTTGTTTTCATCTACACTAAACCAACAAAATAGTAATAATATTTCTTCTTCAAAACAGTTTGGGTTTCTTTTGTTCTCTTCCTCTATTAAATGTATTTCTCAAAAATGTTATATTTACATTTTTTTCCAAGAATTTTGGCATTCTGTTACTGTCTTTCTGTGCTAATGCATACCTGACAGTTACACAAATCCCTTCATTTTTATAGCTCTACGCTTTTGCCAAAATTGTTTCTCCTATGATATGATTTAGCTTAATTTCCTTAGGAAGAACCATAATGCTTCACATCCCCTTAAGGGAGAAGACCACTTTATTGTTGTTGCTTTTTATTATTATGCCTAATCCTAGATTTCTAACTAAAAGTTGTATTGTATCATCAATCATAAAGCTAAAGGCTTCATTGAAATGACTGTCACCAAGTAGCTGAAAACCTGATCTATGGATCAATTGGAGAATTAAGACTTTGAATTGAGAATAGAAAAGCATTGAGAATCTGTGGAAAGACTGGTACTCGGGAGAATATGCTCACGGTCACTTGGCTCAGTGAGGCGGCGGGCAGCTGGATGAGATGCAGATGGAGGATTCTCATTATTTTCACAGTCTGTCCCTAAATAAAGTGAGATACAGTAATGCTGTCTGAATATGATGATTGTATGGCTCATTGTGGTCATCTTAGTGGGACAGAATACATGGAAGACACTGGGGAGCTGCCGCGACAGATTTATTTTGTCAGTGCTTGAAAGGATCAGGCTGCTTTGGCTTAGCAATTAGTTTGAGCAGAACCTCGTGCCTTCACAGACATGTGAAGAACAAAGAGAGGGAGAATGGGAACTGGGTAAGGATGATGCTCAGTTAGTCACCAGATTTCTTTTTTCTTCCCATTGCACACTATCACCTCATTTTTTCACCTGCTTTGGTCAGAGCTGAGTGTATTTCATCTAGCAATAGAATGTTTTTCAACTTGGTATACTTGCTTGGGAAAGTGGAACCTAGTAGTACATAACAGAAATCCAGCCACAGATAGCTGCAACTTGACTGTGTTTGGGAATCTTCCTGTTTCTGAGCTCTTCCTTTGTTTCTTAACTTATAGTGAATAGACTGAGAAAAGGAAGTATTTCCAGGCATGTTTTATACTCTGCACTATTTAAAAATTCAGCTGTAAACCTAAGTAAAACTGAAAACTGAATTCCTTAAATAGTTGGTGCTGAAAATTCTAAACTACAATGATGCTTTTATGTCAGCATGGTGACAATTCTGGCAGAAATATGACAGAATTCAGTTTCATGACAGTGGTATTTAATAGGACTGTGTCTTCAACTGATGTTGCCAGAGGAATTATAAATTGATCAAAAAGTGCAAGTATCTTCCTTTTTTCTGCCAGTAGTAATTTCATGACCACATTGGATATCCTGGTCTCTCCCTTGTCCGTCTTTAAATGGCAGAGGCTGGGCAGTCCTCAGTTCCCTGCCCAAGCACAATTTTAATCATAGAAAGTAAAGCTTCAGTGCTCTTGAGCTTCATGAAAGGCAATGCTTCAGACCAGATTCCTTTTACCTGATGAGCTTTAGGAGGTTACTAGGTTTTCTGTTTATAAGGGCCTATTAGATAATAAACCTTGGCCTGCAACTAACAAGCACAATTAAAGACTAGTAATACCTTAAAAACTCCAGTCAGGCAAGTTTCAGACATTTATTAACTGAAGATTAAAGACTAACAGCAACCCAAGAGTCTAAATTAGAGGATGGCGTTTTTAATAGTTGTTGATAGCTGAGTACCAGCTATAAATGCTACATCTGACAAAATTTTTACTTCAAATATCGGGTTTTTTATCTTCTCTCTCATTTCTTCACATTTTTCATATCGGGTGTAAGCTACTCAAATGGATCATCTTCTTAAGACCCTCTTTTCAGAAGAGCATTCATAGCCAAATATTTTAAAACCAAACCAAACCAACCAAACAAACAAAAAGCAGATGACTCTGGAAAAATGCAGATCCTTCCTTCTTGTTTCCATTGTTTCCATTTAGTCCTTGTTAGCTGAAACATGTCTTCTTAAGAATCCCTTCCCTATGGTATTTTTATGCTATCACTATCAGAGGTAGTAAATCTGTTTGGTACTTGTGTACGCAGCTGTTACTCTCAGAAATCATGTGCACTCAAAACAAAGCTGATTTATCAAGGGGTCATCTGAAATATTTTAAAAAGAAGCAATGACTGAATATAAATGTGACAGCTGTTAAGATTTATTTTGTACCACACATACATTGCAATCTTGGTTTAAAAATACCCCACACCACTACCACCACCACCCCCAATACAAACCTAACCCCCCAAAACCTCACCAAACCTCTCCTAAAACCTTGCACAGCTTGAGGCCTTTTTCTACAAATATTCCAGAAAAGTTTTTTTCCATGTGTAATTTTCTATTATTGTGTATACTTCAGAAGTATTATGAGATGTACATAATGAAGGCCTATTTTTAGAGATGAAGTATGAATACTCATCTTCCCAGGCTATTTCCTTTTTCTCTTACTGAAAAATTAAGCTAGAAGGTACTAACCTACATATGTATTTAAGTGAGAATTAGATATGAAGAAGGCACGGATGTTCTAGGAGTGGCTAGTATATATTGAGTACCCTTGGTACTTCTATTAAATATGACAGTTTAAACTGACAAAATTACAAAATTGGGCTCTGGGTTCATATGATGTAAATTATAAGCACCTGATTGTTTGAGTTTAACCTTTCTTGTTGACTTTCATCTTATTTTGAACACTGGGAAATTTAACTATAGCTAAATGCCTGGAGATCATAATATTTTTAGATCCCTGTCGTCTTGCCAAGTAAAAGAGTTTTGAATGACCTTCTGAAGAACATATGAGAAAATTGCCTACTGTAGATAACACAGTAACTGTGACCAAGGACAGAAAGGATGTATAATTCTTCATAGTGAACTTTTTACTGGCTAGTGGCAATCTATTACTGACAGTTTGAGGCTGAAATGAATATCAGAGTTTCAGAAAAACCTCCATCTTTCACATCTAAGGAAAGCAGTGTGCCTTTTGATTAGTACTGCATTAGGCTGTTCAGCAGAGATTCAAACACTTGCAAACAATCCTCTTTAGATAAGGACGAGTGAAGTGGCCTTTTTGACAGTTCAGTTCAGCATGCAGTTCAACTAATTCATTTTGGTTTTGGGGAGAACCAGTTTCCTGGAGTCTTTTAATAGAAGTGAGAATCCCACCTATACCCTTTTCGTTTACTTTTTATATTATTTCATTTCAGCTAGCTCAATCTATTTGGACTAAAAAGATTATCATTTATCTGAGTGTGAAGGCACTGCTGTGTTTATTGGGCAACTTGTTCATATATTTCTGTTAACATTTATTAAAATATGTAGCACAAAACCAAGAATATAGGTGACATGATCTATGTGAACCCAAATAAACAGCTCTACATCAGTATGGCTGATCAATATGGCCAATTCAATTTTTTTCACAAAAGCTTCATATGTTGTGTTTTTAACTTCTCTGCAGGCTGGCCCTTTAAGCAGTTTAGTGAAAGAAACTTACATTTCAGCTCTGCTGTCATATTTCAGCTGACATTTCTGCTAGTAACTTATCTAAGACTTGGTGGGAAGCAAAGTATTTTGGAAGGAATTCTCAGAAATCCACTGAAAAATAGCTCAAGTCCCCTTGACAAACCTTATATCAGAGATAAGCTTTGAGAAGCCTGTCCAACCTGAAGTATTCTAAAGAATAGCTTGTGAAATATTTCATTACTATATACAAACAGATAAGACTTTGTGCAGCATAATCCAGGATATAGAAATACAGTTATTAAGAAGCATTATAATCAAGTCACATATTAAAATGATCAATATTTATGTGATAGATAAAATTAAAATGAGAAAAGTTAGACAATCTATCTCAGCAAGGTCCAAGGTATTATTATACCTATTCATCTCTGTTCATGTGTTAGAAAACAAAGTCATGATTCCTTGAAAATACCGTTTTTGTATGAGTAAGGTTGGTTTATGGAGTTTTCTGTAATTGATAGAATCTCATCATCTTTTGTCTACTATGCCTACTCCTAGGGGACAGCCAGGAGAGAAATATAAGTCTCTGTCTAATCTTAGTCTTTATCTCTGGAATACATTATCTGAGCACGATCAACTATAGAATGGCATCTTTGCAATGTTAAGTCTACTTTTATTTTCACTGCACATCACTTTCACTTATGGAAACAGGAAAATGTGTATTTCAATCTAAAGACAACGCCGACTAGGAAGAAGTTTAGAGTCTCTCTCTTCCATATTTTTTCAGCAAAACTCTAAAAAGTGCTAAGTTTTTACAGGTAATTACCATAGGGAAGGGCTTAAGCAAACATAAGGTCTTACATTTGTCAACAGTTGTTCTGTGGAAATATGATTTTCCAAAGAACAACTTGTAGTTGCTTATAGGCTACAGGTACCAACAGAGAGTGGTGTGCCAGTAGTCTTTAATTCTTATTCTTACCATAGTATTACACCCTATTGGCAAAAGTGGCTTTCAAAGACTTTTGTAATGTAGGTTCCATCTTAGTAGAAGGATTATCTCAGGTACCAGATGAGATCACTCCTTATGAAATTATAACTGAGTACTAGAATAAAAAAAAAACAAACAACTTTAATAGCAGATGGAGATAAGGGGAAAAGTCACCAGTACAAAATGATCAGTTTGCTGTAAAAATGACTTTGTGGACAACGGAACTGTGTGAAATATTCTACTCTGTTTTGTTCTTGTTACAATGTACTTGATTTAATGTACATCACTGTAGTACATTCATCCTTCCAGTAATGCCTAAAGCACAGCAACATGAGTGCGTATTTCTTTTAACAATCTATGGCGTAAGTCGTTGCAGTCTGTTCTTTAAGGTCCACTTATATTTGATAAAGTATTTTTAGAGTGTATTTGTGTCTTGGGTGATCAGTCAGGGAGATCCAGTAGTAGTTTTCAGACCATCAGCTTTGGAAAATGGTGCCATCCTATTTTCATTCATTTGACAAATACTAAAATCAACTTAACACATTGCTGTTTTCATGGATGGATAAGTAACTCTTATTTCTTCTGTCAGATTTTTTTTTTTTTTCTATCCAACATGCAACAAAAAGAGGGACTTCATATTTGGAAGTTCTAACTTTCCTGCTGAACTTCAGAGTACAAAATTAACACTACTGGTTTATCAGCCACGGTATTTTGTTTTTCAGATAGAAGCTTCTATTTTTTGCGGTATTTAATTTGTGTATAAATAAAGTTTGTAGCTGTTCAAGAAATTAAATCTCAAGTTTTCATTCCTTTGCAATACATCAAATTAATGAAACTAACTAGTTTTCTGCTATCAAAACAGATATTAAGATAAGCAACAGCAGAGTGAACCTGTAAGGGATGTCATTTGATTCCTCAATTTACATATCTAGCAAAGTATGACATGCTATGAAGATCTCACCCAAAAGGTGTGATTCCTGACTTGTCCATATCAAAGCTTCTAATGCTGTCTGTAGAAATGCAACTTAATTGATGGCAAACTATTTGCAATGTACAGATTCCCCAGTTTTGTTGGCTCTTTTTGTATTGTGATGTTCCTCCTTCCCATTTCTCTGTTTCCTTTGGCAGATTTACCTTATTCCTATCTCATGCACTTCCCCTCTTTAACTGTATATTTCTCCACTCTGTTTTTCCCCACTGCAGATGTGCTCTCCACCTCCCACACCTCCAATAGTATCCTGCTCCTTAGCTCTGATGCAAGACCTGTCAAGTGTTGCACACTCTGCACACCTTTGTCACCCCTGTCACACTTTGCCGTGGCTCTTGTATGCAGCTGGGCTGCTGTAGCACTTTGCTCTGTTGATAGCCAGACAACTTTCCTCCATTTCTCTTGCTGAGCTGGAGAAAAGAATTTACAATTTTAACTATGCTTATATTTCAAATGCTCAAGAAAATGCAGAGAGAAACTGCAAGAAATATGTGATGAAGACAGCCAGGCTAAAATCTTGTGTGCTTGGGAATACAATGAAATACTAAAAAAAAAAAAAAAAAATAATTGATTTTTCAGTGTGTACAAAACCTTGAAGGAAATCCTCTAAAATGTAATAGAAAATAGTAAGAGTTTGAGAAACCTGAGACCCTTGTTATGGGAGATTTCATGGAAAATGGGGGACATTTCTTTGAGCTTGATTATTTAGAGTTAGCATAAGTAGGCCGCAGTTAGCATGAGTGGGCCGGAGTACGTGACAGCTGCAGTATGAACGGACTTTGAACCACCAGAAAAACAATGGACATGAGGAACTTGGACAGTGGAGCAATTAATAAACAAGATAACAGAACTGCAGAGGCAGAAGGAGCTGCAAGAGCTTTAATGCAATTAAGAAAGCTGTCAGTTCGGCTTAGAGCATTTAGCTGCGGGATGGGGACTTAGGAGTTGGTTTGTATCTTTGTTAAAAATCAGGGTTTCTTTTATTCTTATGTATTTTATTAGGTATAATGTTGCTTTTACCGTGTTTAATTAATTGTGTTCATAGATCTTTGCAAAGGGCAATACAGCAGGTGTTAATAGACAAAAAACAAAAAAAGGGGGAATTGTGGACACATATTTAGCTAATGGTCGCAAGAGCATTCCAGATGCCTTTAGAAGACCTTGAACAGAATAAACAAGAAGACAAAAAAAGAAAGATGCCAATTAGAAGAACACAGGTGCTCATTCCACGATAAAGGGAACTTGGCACAAAGAACCTCAGTTCGGCAGTTTATCTTGACCAATTAGACTGAGACAAGTTTCGCATGTTTTAGTTGGTATAACCAATTATGTCCTATGTTTATGCGTGTGTACAGAGTTGGTATAACCAATTATGTCTTATGTTTATGCGTGTGTACAGAGTTGATATAACAATCATATTTTATGCTTGTGCACGTGTGCAGTGACTTTGCAGAATATGTGATTATAAATATGTGTGTGTTTTAGCAATAAACGTTGTCTGCTTTCAACTTTACAGGCGACCGTTTATTTCTACGTCCTGCACCTTGTGATGCTTTGTCTCTCCCACTCCTTTACTGTAGTAAACTGTAGTTTTGTGTCTAAAATTTGATGCAGGATTTTCTTGTGAGTGAGAAACAGTCTGTGGACCTTTTGGGGTAGTACTTGATTGTGTGGGCTTGATGATCCATTCCCTGGTTTTAGTTCCTGAATCACTCTGTGTACTTTGATAGTGGTTATGTTTTGGAATTCCCTAATGAGTAGCTTATTGTTGCTTATAGATTTCAAAGGAAGACTATGAAATCCCCTGCAGCTCATCTGTGTAATTCCATAGGACTTGTCTGTAAGGGAACTTAAAAACATGCTGGATGCATCTCACATCTCTAACTTTGTTCACATCCTATTTGTGTGTTTATGTATGTCTCTGTGTGTTTATGTGAGAGAAGGAGAGAGAATTTATGGTGGGAGTAAAGTACAAACTCCTTTTCAAATAAAAAAGGTATAGATAATTGTAACTGTGTTGGAGAAAAGAATGAAAACTAGATGATGGAAAGATGATAACAGGATAGATGACCTCTAATAAAATCGGAAAGGTTAATGAACTGTTCTCCAAGAGAAATAAGATAGAAAAAGAAGAGATTTATTTAATTTTTAGCAAAAAGTGATGTTTATTAGTTAGTAGGGTAAAATGCAAATATAACATTAACAGAGCTTTAGCATGAATTAATCTTAATTAAAGAGGATGTGGCTTATAGGTGTGACTGGCAGTATTAAGGTGACTCACCATGCCTGATTGTGTGGAGTTACTATGATTCTCTGCTTATTGCAATGTCACATTGGTGGCCTGAGGTAGAAGCTTTGCCTGCATTTCTGGCCAGTGAGTCTTAGCTACTTTAACACATCAAGGTTGATTTACAGTTGAGGCTAGTTATGAGCAAGACAGATGTGATAACTTCTGAATTGGAAAGTGGGCAAAATATAAGCATTCGTTGCGAATTGGAATATTAAAAAGAACTAGGAAATGGATAAGAGATGGAAGACTGAAAAATATGCATCTTTATTCTGACCTGATCTAAATAAAAAGAAAAAATATTCTGAAGAAAGCTCAAAGTTTAAGGGCTCATTGGGGTTTTATAATCAGAAAAATAGGCAGAATCATTTAAACTTCTGTTTTAAAACTTGCATTTTAGAATCTCAGACTCCTGAGAAACACATTTGTGTTATTTAATATCTTCAAAATGCCTTGGACATTGAAAGAGTAATGCAAGTATTAATCAAATTGAAACATCTAAATGTAGGCTTTATTCAATGTCTATAGTCTTTGTTCATCGTATCTCATCTTATTCATCCTATCTAATCTACCCTTATAGATTCTTCAAAACAAGAAAAAATGTCCATGAAAGAAAGTATGCACTGTGAAAGCTGACAATCTAATAGACATATCAAATATATGTTAGTCATTGAAAGGACTGAAAGCTCGAATTCAACTTCTGAGTGAAGAGCGGATTATGCCTACTGAGAATTGTATTTCGCCCCTCGTGTCTGTCTGTTTCTTGGTGTCCTTACCACCTTCACTAATCCTTTGATTCATAAAGATGGAAGTTTCCTCTAGGGTTAAAGTGACATATGATTGACTAGTATATTCTGCGTTCTGCCCAGCAGGGTATGATGCAGAACAAGATAGTCCAGTAGACTATAATTGCTGTTTTACAAGAGAAGAAGCTTTCCTCTTCCTTTAAAAGAGCAGTAGTATAACTGGGGAGAAAAATTGTGTTTGAGTTCTGACATTTAATATCATGTTGAGCTCTCGCAACTTTCAAAATCATATTTGTAATGTTCTCAAGGCAGTTCTTTTTACAATTTTCATAGTGATATCAGTGTATAAAAAGTTAATTTAATAAAAATCAGGAAAGGCATCTGCACAGACTGCGGTGCCTTTTGTCAAAATTCAAGCTCTGTGGCTGCTATTTCTGTGATACCATATATTCAAGCTTTATACTTTGCTTTTATTTTCCATTGTATTCATGATTAGACATCATTCTCTTCAGTCCACTCCATGTATTTTTCACCCTAACTGCCTTCAGTCTCTCTCTTGTCTGGAGTTAATTTTCTTTTTTTATTCATTTCCTTAAGAAGATTGAATTAAATAAAATATATTGTTCATCACCTTAAAATGTGAGGTTTTATCTCCAGGACCCTGAAGTATATAAATGAGTTTCCTACTGAAAATGTCACATAGGTCATTTTTCAGTACCCTCACTTCCAGCAAAACCCTAGTGTGCAAATATATAACTCCAGCTACAGTAAAAGAAGTAATTCATCTGCAAATCAAAAGACACTGCCACATAGTTAGAATAATTAAAGGCATTTTACTGTAACATTCTGAAGCTATCAGTTTAATTCCATAGGTGAGATTGTTATTTTGTTTTCAGCTAATTTTTTGACAAACCTTTTGGCCTTCCATTAAGGTTTCTGTGAAATGTCCTTAAATTCTTCTCCTGCACTGAAATGGTTGTGGCTGCAGCATCGTCAGGGGTAGTAACTGTGTACTTTAGATTCAGGTCCATCAGAAAAGGGACAAGCCAGACAGCCCTTGCTGGCTGGGAACAAGTGGGATTAGAGCAATGGAGTGAGAGACCGTCCAGGGGTATACTCAGTGAATCTTTCCAAAGCACTGGCAGTGGTGCCTTGTTCTTGGAAACTGTTTGCTTAATCTATTGATTTAGTGAAGCTACCCTGCTTCTGTTAGATGTTACGACAGATATGACAGCAGCATGAATGGTACTGACCTGAGGACACACTTTGCTTTTTTTAGAAATCATAGACAACCAGTCATGTAAAGGAAAATAAATGCCCCATGATTTTCAGGCCTCTGGTTTATAAATCAAAGGAGAATTTAAAATATTGAGTGCTCATTGAAACATTCAAAATGATTGATCCATAAGCTGAAAAGACATATATATTACTATAAATGTATTTGTTTATTGCATTTCAAATATGGTAAATTTTTTCTTATTTTTTATAAGGAATCATATGAGTTCATGGTTATGCATTAATTTAAGCACCTGCATACTGGTGCTTATGGTCTCACATAAAACTTACGTTTTGCTCCGCCTTTTTTCTCAAGAACACCTTTTTCCATTTTTTTCTATGATAACTGGTTAATAAATGTATAGATCTAATGTCAGCACTGTGCTGACAGAAACATGTGAGTGATTAAGTTCAAAATATTACATGAAATTGTTTTCTGTGTATTTCCAGTACTGTAACTTGTTTCACAACAGTTCTGTCCTCCCTTTGTAGGTATTCTTTGCTGGGCTTGCTTTTCCTCTCCAATTTCATCATTTACTTCTGCTAGCAGCTTGCAAGTGTCTGTTCTCCCTGGGCAGTGTTTGCTGTTCAGGTATGTTCTGCTATTTACTGCTGCTTTGTATTTAAATAATACAAATAAATGTTGAGCACACAAATGTTAATTTCTTACACAAAGGGAATAACAGCAGTCATTGTCAAGGAAAGTATTGGAGCATTATAAGCAATGCCTAAAACTGTGCTATAAAGTACTATTATGTGGTATTTCAGATGAAATAGGAATAATGCAAAGATGCAAAGGAATATAAGAAGCTCATCCTGTCCAAGAATCTGCCTCTGGAAGCACTTAATAAGCAGACCGAGTTAAAACTAGGACTTTGCTGTATATGCAAATGCATACAGTGATAACTGTAAGTGCAAAATGCAAAAATACTGCCTGTCTGACTTTATAACCTCTTTTTCCTTTGCTTTGTGCTACTTTTGCACTTATTTAAATAGTGATATGGACTGCAGGATCATGCTGATTGGGACCATATGCGTGACTGAACTGGCTTTCATTTTTTATGTGACTGCCAGGTTAAAAAGTGGATACAGCATTCAGGGATATCCCATCTTTGTGACAACAACTGGTCATTTTCTTGGCAAGACAAGTCTAGTTTCTCTGTATCAACTTATCCTGCCTACTGGTAGTACAAAAGGTATAAATTAGGAGCATCTTCTCCCTAGAAGCACAGCAAGGGAAATCTTGAGCCTGAAGGTAATTTTTGCTTTAAGAAGTTGATGTAATATTAACTTCCTATATAATGGTTTTCATAAAGTAGTCATGCTTTGAGATCCTTGGCACATTATATGGTTAATGGGGAAAAAGGCAAGAAAATTTTAGTAGGTATATTAACAACTAAACCTTTAAAAATCACAAGAGTACTTAAAGATAGCTCCACGCTGGCATTTTATAGCGTATCAAATACATGCCTGGAAGTCAATGGAGTTGCACTGACAGTTGATTTTGGCTTGGCATTTCCACATTGAAAGAAGCGATGAGTGTATTTGCTTCCTTGTACTCACAGTGAATTCTGAGCTCCATAAGATTATTGTTAGTCAGTTAAACTTTGAAATGCTTTAAGATAAGAGATTATCTAAGCCAAAATAGAGTGCTCTGCAAGTGTGGATGTTACAGATTATAACTGTGCTTTAAACTCTGCGAAGGTAGGAAACTGTCACGAGACAGTTCTGTATCTATTCAGTTCACTCCATCAAATACAGTACTTCAAATTTTCAAGATTAGCAATCTTCACCTACAAACTGCTGAAGGACAGCAAAGTTTTACAGATTTCATTTCCAGTGTGTGTGACAGCATCAATGGATTTGTCACTCTCAGCAGTAGTTTCTTCCTGAAACATTTTGACAGAATTTGGAAGCATTAAACTAATTTCTACATCAACATTAAAAAAGTCTAGCAACAACTTGGTATTCTTCCACCGTATTCGAAGTATGAGTGAAAATACCTACAGCAAATTTCAAGGTCACATGTGCATTGTGAGTCTGAAAGACAGCACTAGGGTTCTGAGAAGATGCTGGACGTTGCCATATTCAGACTTGAGCATTGTAGGTCAAACTCTGCATTTGGATCGTTGCCACTGAAGTTGTTAGAGATTCCTGGGATAATGGTGTTTTACTCCATAACTTGCTGAGGTAAAATGAAGGGGGAATACAACCTGATCCATTTGTCATCTTTGGAATTCTGTATGTGCATCCTTTTTGAGTAAAACCTGATTGACAGTTGTACGTTGTCATTGTTACTGTAGGGCTATTCATTTAATCACAATTATCTGTAAATTTTAAAATAAGTCAGTAATATTTGAATTTGCATGCATCTTCCCTGCCATGTGTCCATTTCCTTTTGGGTTTTTTTAACCCTTATGGTTTACCTAAGAAAAAGATTGCAGGGATCAGTTAGCCCCTACTTGTTTGCCCAGTAGATTGCTGCTGTGTTTGGGCTGCAATAATAAGCTGTACAGAAACAGCACATTTTAATGTACAGGTTGATTTAAAAAAAAAAAGAAATTTCAGGGAAAGAAACATCCCTCTTTGAGGAACAGCAAGGAGTTTTCAAAGGGAGAGACGAGAATTTTATACCTTATTGAAAAAACAGGTTAAGTGAGAGGTGATTTTTAGTATAACAGAATAAAATTTACATTTGTGGAAGGCAAACCCCACCCCCAACCCCCAAATGCACCTTTCATTGTAAGTAGGAGGGTGACCATAGTCTCTTCTATGCAGCAAGAGAACAGAACAAGTTTAAGATAAAAGATACTGTCTAAACTGTTGATGCCCTAAGTACAGACAAGGGTGGATTACTCTGGTTTAGAGACACTCTTGTAAATCTTGGCCTATGAAGATGCACATTGAGTTGGTTGCTCCAGGAATCAGCAGGGCACACTGATCAGTGCTGCTTTGAAGAACTGTGGCAATCTAACATCCACGGCCCGTTGCAGCTGCTGAACAACCCATGACCTTATGCAAAGATCATTTAAAGTCTGTTTCATCTGCAAGAGGAAGACATTTAAGTTACATTTCTTGAGCAGTTCTACTGTAGGCTTTATTTTTTAACAATAAATTGCACCAGTGGCAACAAAGGGAACAATTTATAGTGAGCTAGTATGTTCCTAGTTTTGCACATAGTGTCTGTTTTCAGAAAGGTGTTACTGTATATACCTATGAGGTTATATACAGAACTGATTTAGGATTACAACTTTCAATTAATTCATCAGATTTAAAAAGGCAGAACATACTTTTTGATTGAATAAATTGCTGATTAAGTATGCTGGGATTACTTTTAAGAAACAAAAAAGTACAAGTTTGAAAAATTTGAAAACTAAGTAAATAAGAATGGAAAATATTAAAGGAATGTTTACTTCTTAAAAGGAAAAATAAGAGTCAGAGGAAATGCAGATTTCAGGGAATATTTCTGCAGTTGCAGTTGAATGAAATATTATAGAATAAATCTTCCACACCCAAATAAATAGTGAAGCTTTGATATAATAAAATTAAACAGAAAGGACAGTAATTTGTTTAGGCTTATTGCATGTAATTTTTGTAGTAGAGGATGAGAAAGGAGAATGAAGAATAAGGTAGTATGTGAACACAGATTTGTGTCAACGTGAGTAAAGTTCAAGACAAAGTGCTGTTTTTAATGTTCTGCAGCGCTAGAAGCTCCAGAAACACAGTTCATTGGAATGTATGTTACTTCATTTTTTCTGTTTTCATTGTTGTAAATGGCAGTCTAAAACTTAAAATGCCCTAGCCCCTCATGCTCAATCTGTTATTTGTTTGTTCTTTCACATTCAAGCCAGGTTATAAAGTTTTAGTGCCATATTCTCTTATTTGTTTGTAAAATCTTGGCTTTCAAAAATATTAAGGGATGCAAAGCAAATCTGGAAAGATGGTGGATGTTTGCAATTTTCCATTAAGTCAATATGTATTGCAAATTAGCAGCTGTGCTTTTCATGATGTGGCCCCATAAGTAGGCAAAATTTAATATACACTACCACATGGAACCAAACTTTATGAAACTGGCAAGCAACACACATCGTTTCCTGTTTTTCCTAAGGGAATCTCCAGTTTTTATTTAGTTTGCACTGTGACCCTTCTTCTAGGTAAAACATTTGAGGAAAAGGAAGTCATGCCAGGTAGCAGGCTCGGTACCAGAAGCAGCATAGCTGCCCTAGCCCATTAGGTGAGCCTACACTCTTTCACGGTGTCTCCTGCCTTCCACACCGTCTTATTTTAGATGAACAGCACACTCTAGCAGAAGGCACTTTGGTTTGTGGCTACTCCTGGCACTGACCAGCAGCATCAAAACCTGAGTAACTGCTATGGTACAACCCATCCAGAAACTTGAGAAAGGGACTGATGCTACGTTCTCAAAGAGCAATGCTTTCCCACTCTCACACAACAAGCTGAGCAAGTAGATACAAAGAAAAAGAATATTCTGACCTTATGTATTTTATAAAACATCTGAGCATTCTAGTATGATTATGGAATTCACTGAATAATTACTCAACAAAATATTTGCAAAAAGATGGAAGGACAGCTCGTTTCCCACCTTCCTCCTTCCCCATTAGCCTGCAAAATATTCTAGCAAGTGGCCTGACCATCCTGCTCCTTAGGCCTACAGGACTTGCTGGAAAAGCAACCACTGCTCCCCTTCATGTCCCCACTGTGTTCTCCACTTGCACAACCTGAGAAGAGTCCAGCTAACAGGCAGGTAGCTACAAAGAGATTATTTAATTTCTCAGGCTTTTGCCTCAGTGTGATATAGTTACTGCTCAGATCTTGGAGGAAGAAACTTCACCAGATTCATTACTGCACTTCAGTATTATTCTTCTGATTGCTGGCCCTCTGCTAGCTATATTAATCATGCTGGTTATACATCATTTCCAGTAGCTTGGGTCATCTGCAGCTTTATTGCTAGGTGCCCTGCTTAGTTATCTTCATTCCTAATCTCTTACATTAGCTGTACTCCTCATTTTTTCTCCTTTATTTATATTATTTTATACTTTTGGATGATCAGCTCTTCTGCATCTGCTCTTAGCAATCCATTTCTCGCTATTGGTAACTGTAGTGCTTAGGACGGTCAGGCAGCTTGGATACTTTACTGTTGGCTTTCCTGGTTATCAGTGAAGCCACTTGGGGTTTCTGAGTGGGAGGGCTGGTTCCACTGTGCCTGAGTATGTTTGCCCTGAGCGTATGGAAACCTATAGTATTCTTTCCTTCTTCTTTGATGGCCTTAGTCTAAAAGGTAGTATTTGGGTGTAGTGCCCCAAAGGTATCCAAATCTTTCCAGACCCAATAGTTTTCAAGAGAAAACCTATTGTGGTAAAAATTCTTTGCTCAGGGTTATTGAAACCATGTCTTTGCCTGCAGGACTAACACAACTGAAGTCTTTTGAGCAGGGCCATTCACTTTTACAGGCAGGACAAACAGACGGTGTATGTTTTTTAAAAAACGATATGTTTTAGGACCTGTACTCTGAAGGAATAATTTTAGTTTATAGAATTATAAACATTTAATGCACTGGTTTTACATATCATTGCCCTATCCCCTAAATAGAATAGATTTTCATATTATTAAGAATTCATTATCATTAGGGTAAATGTAGCATACAAAATTACCTCCCACCAACTGAGGTGGGTGGCAGATGCAGGGGGGTGAAGCTTGTTACCTGAAAACTTGAAATCCTCCTAAGAGATCTGGGAAGAGAGAAGCAGACCGACACCAAGCAGAACAAACGTACCTATTATGCATCTTCCACATAAATACACTTAGATACAAGGGAAGTAATTGAAATGCTGAAGTTTACTGTAGCAAGATTCAAACATTTTCTATTTTAATTTTTATTAATCAGCATAACATTAACAATTGGAATACAAAGCAGAATTCTTTGCCTATAGATTTCAGTGGCAGTTTTCCCCAGGGTGCAATTAGGAGTGTTGTGAGACATTTTTTTGCTTCATTTCAAATATGTGAAGCCTGGTTCTGCTTCTACTTAAGTCAATGGCAAGATTTTCATTAACTGTCTCCTGTGATAGCCCAGTCAAGCTCAGAATGAAGGAAGTACATACCAGGGTGCTTTGTTAAAGCAATGGCTTTAACTGAGATTAAAAAAAGGCTGAAATTAGCTATAAAACAATTTAAGATTGGTACACATAAACTAATTTGTTACCTTCCTCCATGCTCCAAATGTCCCACCACATTAATACTTGGAGCATGGAATTATCAGTGTAACAACTGGAGAACTTACATATCCATTACTATGTTAGTAAAGTGCTTGATGATAAGAGAAAGAAAATGCTGGTACACCATTAAAAATATTTTAAAAAAATCCTATAAACTAAAAAAAGTCTGTAAAAACGTGTATAAACACTAGTGTATATATAAAAAGATGTGTTTGAAAAGAGAAAGTTCCTTCTGGAATATTTTAATATTTTTGGAGTAGAAGAAATAAATGGAATATACAGCACACCAGAAGACAAATGCTAGGAGAAAATTTATTGTCAACAGGAATTACTTGAAAGAAAATCTTTGGACTATTATTGTGATTGATTAGCATGGTACACCACTTAAAATAATTTTTTGTGTAAATACGGTTATTGGAGCAAAAGAAGCATTTTATTTATTAGTAAGCCTTGTCAACAGAACTCTAGGCCTCGGGCAGATTTATCTGTAATTTATTCAGATCTGGGCTTGAGTTTTACACTGTGTTCTAGAGAGAAATGGTAATCTTTCTATTAGAATTTAAGACTCATTCAAAGTATTTTTAACAGAGGTTTTTCTTCTTCCAGAAGGGATTTAACCATGATTTACTAGCCTCTGTTCAACACAGCCAATCTAGTCTCTTAAAATTATATTTCTTCTCTAGCTCCTATTTTGAAGTAGTCATAAATATTCTTGTTCTGACTACTCAAACTACTCAGTCTTGGTCATATGTTGAAAGATGCTCAGCTTCCGTCAGAAAGTTTAATGTCAGGAGAGCTGGGTACTCTGAACAATTCTCAAATATCCTGTAAAATAGCAGCAGTTTCAAGGTATTTATAAAGCCAGATAAAGCAGCACTGGCCTATTACTACAGCACAAACAATGGAAAGTCATTAGAAATACAAATCATGTAAAGGCTGGCGAAGTATTTTCAGAAGGGACTGTAGTGCTTTTCTAGCTTGATATATAGACAAATAGCTCAAAACATAGCAGCACATTAGCAGACATTTAAAAAACCAAAGCAAACAGAACAGACACTCAAAACTAAAACCAAACCTAAGCCTAAAAAATTTAATTCTTTCCAAGTTCAGTCCACTGGAGCTTGTGCTTTTCCTACATTAGCCACCTGAATTTAACATGTGTGAAAGTAACTTGGGGTGACTGTGTGTGTGTACTCCATTGCTGAGAGTATATTATTTTAGAGTTAATTTTCCAACTGCATATCCCACATAAAAATAAATGTCCTAGGATTTAGTTTGGAGGGGTTTAGACAGCCGATATTTAATGCTTTCGTGTAAATAGCAAGTTTAAAGAGCTAACTAAGAGTAGACGTATGTATATTCATGTAAAAATAGATAAAGACCATGTTTCAAACTAATTTTCTTTAGCATTACTCACATAATACTCTTTTAAATGTTTAAATAAGAGTTACCTGATGTCCAGAGCTGTTGATTTCTCACTGTTACTTTTAGTAGGTGATCAGTAGCTTTATTACAGAGGCTACCTGTAGGCATAGTCTTGTTTGAAAAGGTTGACCATGCTGTAAAGTGTGGTTTTTTGTGTGTGTATAGCATCAGATCGTGAAGTGCAGTAAGTTAACCTGTCTCTTTAAAGTTCACTACAGTGATTTACTTATGCTGCAAATCTGGTATGTAAAAGTGGGTTTTATTTTCTTTATTTTTCTTCTGATGTGCAAAATCTCATTGAAAAGGTCAGTCATAGAGGTCTTGTACAACTTTCAGAATTGTTAAAAAAGATTTGGAGAAGTAAATTATTTCATAATTATTAAATTATACAATGTACTTTTTCCAGATAAACAGCATATTTATCCTTTGTCTCCCTTTGAAGCACTTTTAAAAATATATCTTGATGCTATATACTAAAGAAAATACAGTCCAAAAGCTGATGTAAAATGTTTTGACATATAAATTCAAATTATATTAAGTCAACAGTCCTTAAAGTCAATAGACATGAGTTTGGATGTTGATAACCAAATGCATGACAGGTAAGTTGTGAGAAGGCAAGAGAATTAAAATCATTTTGCTAAATATTTCCAGTGTGGCAGATTAATGATTTGGGGGTTTGTTGTTTTTGGTTTTTGGGTTTTTTTTTTTTGAACCAAAATTAGGTTTAGTTTTCTCAGCTGAGACTGCAAAATTATCTTTGTAAACTGAGATTGCACATTTATGTATGAGCTGCACTAAATACATGAAGATTTTGATTTGCTATTATTATGGCATCACTAAATGTACTTTCACTGAAGCTGCTTTTTGTCAAAAGTAATTAAAGGGGTTTTTTTTGTGAAAAACAATAAGATTTAAGATAATTTTTTTAGCAGGAGTTAAAATGCTAGTTTTTAATTAGCAGTAATGAATATGTTAGAATGAATAGGTGATACATACTTTGTGAAAGCTGCAGCTTAGATAGCTTCATCTTAGTTGTAGCTGACCCACATAAGAGTCCTATTCCTGAATACTCTAGACTGGGGGGAAGGGGAAGGAATTATTTTTAAAACAGGATCTGCCATTCCGTGCTAAAGGAAAGTGCCCTACATCTGTCTCTGCCAGCAAAATTCAGGCTCAGCAGTTTGATATGACACTAATTTACTTGCATAGAGATTTATAAAGCTTCATAAAGAGCAGAACAATATGATTAGATAGTACTTCTGTTGATTCAATTACAACTGAGGTTTAAAGATACTAAGAAAAAAAATCAAATGGCCCAAGCTGGAATTAAGCTTTCTTAATGGAATGGGGAAAAAAGTCAGCAGTGATGAAAAAGAAACAAAGAATTTCTGCTGTGTTCAAGCAGGGAAACCATTTCTTAAGCTGTGATGGCTGTATTGCATCAAAAGATGGAATTCTGAACCATACGTCATTCTTGTTTGGGATCTAGATTTCGTTTATAACTTTAGTGAAATGTTTTTAAATGATTTATTTTGGTTTCCACTGAACTTGCGTCTTTTCATACAGAATTGGTTATGCACTGGATCACCCCCTCACAAATGTACCCAGAATACTGTGAGGACTTTTTTTGTAGTGACATATTATGCTTTTACTCCCTTTAATGTGCAGTGTCAGCAGTTCTCTGATGTTGTCTGTTTTTAAGCTGAGCAAGGCAGGAATTTCAAACTAATTTCCAGCATACAAATCTATTTGTAATATTGATAGTTCAGTTGTATGTTACAGATACGACATGCCTCTTGCTACTTGTCTGCATTTGGTGGTTTCCTGTGAGGGGCAAGGATACTCTATTGAAATCAGTGGGGCATATGGTTGTAAACTTCATCATGTGGCTTAGCACCAGTAAATCTTCAGTCAAAAATCTCCAGCAGACAAGGATTTATTTAGAAAAAGGTTTTAACTCCCACTATGTAAAGCTTGGCTCAGCTCTTCAGCTCAGCTACTTATTTGAAGAAATTTACATGTATGTACATGTGTGCACACAGGAAAAAAAAAAATCCATATTTTTCTGACAAAAGCAGTTTTTTTGATGCTATTTCAGGTTGAATAAAACATTTCATATCTGTAAAAATGCTGAAATATCCACCAAGTGAGAGAGCTCATGAAGAAAATGAGTACTGAGTGCCTATCAGTGGGTAGGGAAGTTATTTAGAAAATTGAATACCTGTATTTCAGCCCTAGCAGTAACAAATATTTAAATACCGTATGATATTTGGTCCTGTCATTCCAAGAAGTACAAGCTGTTTTGCTCAACCCACTAAGTCAGATTGCTTTTTATCATTCCTAACCAATAAAAATTAACTGTTTGACCAGTGATGCTGGATTACAATACAAGCCTAAATATAATGTACTCCTACCCTACACCTTCAAGTCTAAAGCAAAAATGAAGAGAATTTGATGTGGCTGTTGCTTTGAAAAAGCTCATGTTCAACACCTATCTTTAAGCTGGTAGCTTCCCAATGAATAGGAAACTGAATGAAAAATGGTCTTGTGAATCCCTAACACTTGTGTCCTTAAGATTGTTTTCTGGGTTTTCATTCTTTCATTTTGTGTTTGTTGGGGTTTTTTTGCTTTGTGGTGTTTTTTTCGTTCATGGATATGGTGTTTTATGGTTTGTTTCTTTTTTTGTTTGTGTTGTTTTCTGGAGAGGGAGAACTGAAAGGAGAAAAGGACAAGCTGTTTACCTGTTTTTTAGTTCCATTCATGTATTGTTTATAATTTGAGCCATTAATGAATTATGGAATAAGAAAGGAAGAATAGAGGTTTGAAATGAAAATTATTTGGCAGTGTGTTTAACAATAGGACTCAAGGGTGAAGAAAACTTCTTTGCTATCTGATGTTGGTTTATGCTTAGCAAAGTTTATGTCATTGATTTATTGAGACTCAAGCATAAGTGTGTCTCCATGTTGTAATAATAAAGTAATAAAATCAGTATATTTACAAAGGGGTAAGAAGTTCTTTGTAGGATACTCTTGATGACATCTGTAGGCAAGCAGAGAAAAACAACTGGAAAGCTTTATTTGCAAACATGTTCTTATATGGTTTGAAGTGATTTGAAATTGAGTCAAATATAGTATTTGCTGGAAATTGTATTGACAGAGGGAGTTGTCTACCTATCCTATTAAGGATTATTCTTAGCAGTGTAAAGATTGTTCCTACCGGTGCATCCCTAGACTATGATAGTGTCAAAGAGCTTTGGACTGAGACAGTGGAGGGGGAGAAACTCCTCTTTCAGTTGCAGATTTGGGATCTTGTGTGTCACTGTTTCCTCTGAAGGCTTGCTGCAAGTGGTAAGCAGTCAAATCATGATGGAGCAGCACGGGCCACTTTTCTGAGGCTCTTGAGGTTACAGCAGCTATTGCTTCCTGGCAGGGGATTACTTAGCTAGCAACAGACCTGTGCTCGTTTGTGCTGGAAAAGCTCTCCAGAAAACTCCAACACCTGGAGTCCTTCAAGCCTGCAGAATGAACTGTGATTGCTGTATAACCACCATTAAAAAGAAGTATCTGATTACCCTGACAGCTGCACAAAGTGGTAGGACAGTGACTGAGATTTTTCCATTATGGATGTACTCTGAGAGACCATTTGTAACGTCATTACTGTTGATTGTGCTCATTTCCAAAGTTGCTGTTTTATTGTCCTTTACTTTTTCTTCCTGAAGTATAGGGAATATTTAAACATGAACTGACTTAGCATTTGCAAATGTAGAGGTATTTCTCATGAGGGGGAATCTAGCTAGTTTGATTTATTTCTCCAGTTTTCTGACTGCATCCTTAGAGGGATGGTAGTATCAGTGGTTAGGAGCACCTAAACATGGAATGTTTATCTGGGCTCTGGACAAGATTAGTGCATAGGGATTAATGCAGTTGGAATTGTATGTAGGAAAAAGGGGTTGTTTTGGGGAGAGCAGGTAGGCTGAAGACCCTTCCTCCTAGTTGAGTCCTTACTCTGAGCCTGTGTGTACTTCAAACAATGAAGTTTTTAACATTTGACTGTTGACTGCTGCTGCTCCAGCAAAGTCAGCAATGAAATATCCCATCAGGGCTGGGCAAAACACTAGTGCAAAGGTACCTGTGGTTCTGTCAGGAAATGAATTAATGGGGCCTGAGGTTTCTTTAAAGCTGAGCAGTTTCCTGTTTCACAAGCCAATGGAGATATGACCAATCCTTATTCTGCTTGCGTAGAAACAGTTACATTGCAGTAGGGTTGCAGAAGCCATCGAATGAAGACTCAGTAGAGCCAGGTGCTAGTCCTTAATAAGTAAATAAAAAAATTGGTCTTTCATCATAACTCATCTAATATAAACCAGTTCAATTGCTTGCAGAGAAAATCGTATTTGTCTGATCTAGTTGTCTGCAAGAAATATGTTTACACACAACTTCTATAGCAACTAAGCTTACTGCTTTGTAGGACAACTGTATTCTGTAAGACTCTTTTCATTAAAATAGATGGCTCAATCCCCTTATTACTTTTTTGTCCTCTTGGAAAGGCCATGACCTTTCCATGAGAAATATATCCACAATATATCTGGGAATATTTGCCCAGAACGTTCTCATGTTCTCTGTAGTCAGAAGAGTTATGGTCATTTGTTTTTAGATTAGAAAATGAAAATACAGACATGTAACTTAGAAATGTGAAGATATTTTCTTAGATTCAGTCTGTCCTTTGAAGGAAAAGGAAAAGAAGAAAAAAGAATGCCCGGTGGGATTTGCCAGTGACTTTTTCTTTATATTATTCTGTGTTGTAAATCCAAATGCTTGCAAATAAAGTACACTGAGAGGTAACAACATCCAGAGGGAATAATACTGAAACAATGGCTATGGATTTCCAGAAGAAAGATTTCTGCTTCCAGTAAGGTCAGGATCTTGTTATTGGGTGATGAAAATTTTTATAATTTGAATTTTATCTTTAACAATTCAGAAGATAAAACACCAAAACACCAAAACCCCTTCCAATTGCATCTTTTATACAAATAATAGTGTAGAAGGGTGACTAATAATGTATAAAATTAAGCATTTATTAATTCAAAAGAATCATTTAACTATTCCAAGTGTTAGAAGTATATGGAAAGTGATCAGATTACTGTTACCATCTTTCAAACAAAAACATTTTCATGGCAGGGAATAGAGACTAACTTTACAGCTTGGCTCTAATCATGTCCTCTAATGTTCAACAGAAAAATATAACCAAATAATTAATCACTCAGTCATGTATACATCATCAAACTGATCTTTTGCAGAAAGTGACTGAATTAAATGTTGCTTGTTTGAATGCATTTTTGCCTGTCACAAAGCAGGATAGAAAAAAAAAATCCTGAAAAGTTGAAATCTTTCCTTACCTTGACAAACAAAAGATAAACCAAGAGCTCCCGGTTATCTTTCTGTAAATATTAACATATAAAACATTCAGGAAAGGTTTGTTTTAAGCTTGTCACTTCTCCACAAAACTTCCTTTGAACCTTCAGGGTTCAAACATTTAACCATATGTCAGAAAGCTTGTGTGACAGTGACTGACCTCACTTCTTTCCTGTTCCCTTTGATATGAGATATAATCCTGTAGACTTCCTATGAAAAAAAAAAAATCTTAGCCTTCTTTGATTCTTTGGTATGCTGGACCTTTATGTCAGAAAGCTGTGGCACTGGGCTCCAGGACCACTATTTTTAGTCTTTCAGTATGTCTGGAAGAGGAAAATCATCATCCTGAAATTAACAGAAGGGGTTTGAGCTAAGGAAAAATGCAATGAAAAGTGTCCATTTATATTTCCCAGCATAGACAACACAGTTACAAATGTCCATAAAAACACCTCCAAGGAAGGAAAAGAAACCAAGTTTAACCTTGTTATTCAAGGTTAAATGATAGTAGTCTCTCCCATCAGCTCGGGATCCTGGCCTGATTTTCTTATGAGATCCTGCTTACTCACATCATATCTTGTATCTCGGGTTGTCCTCCTCAGAGAGAACGCCTACAGGCAAAGTATATATCAGCTTTTCTGTCCAATCCACTCTGATCCAATTTTCTTTTGCTCATCTTCTCTTCCTCTGATTTCTTTTGCCTCTCATTCATTCAGGCAAAAGAGCAGTGTCAAAACTGACTAAATCAAGGACTGATGCACCTTTTTGAATACACAGATATTCTGCTGGCAGATGGGTCTCTTTTGGCCTATTGATGATTTTCCAGTTTAGCAAAGGTAACCCCCCAGATCTCCATCATCAAAGCGATGAAGTGGTCCATTCACACAACTTTCTTACCTGAGCTTGCTTACTAAAAAATACTATTGCTAAAAACACTACAGTGAATTTAGGCTATTGGGCACTATTACTAATACCTGCTCTGAGATGTGATCTGTTTACAGTCAGTCGCTGTAGAGTGCTAATAGGTTTTAGACTGGCATTCAAAGCACTTTTCTGAGGACTATCTTAACAGCAGCGAACACATATTAGCCAAAAGTATTTAAGTGTTGAGGCTTAGCTGCATAGAAGCAGCATTACTGTGTATGTGTGTACACCTGAAGACTTGCATACAGTATTTTAAATGCAGAGACTAATTGCTTATCTTCCATTATTAGAATTTTTTGCGGTGAACTTCATGGAAAATTATGCCTAGAATTTTTGTCTGTATTTACAAATTGTAGAATTTAGCTAATTAATTAAACTAAATGTCTATGTGAAGTGAGTTGCCTCTAATTTACTGCAAAACTTGCTACGCATTTATTGGGTTCCCAGGCACTTCGCTTATGGTATGTTAGTTTAGCAGGATGAGTTTCTGTATAGATTCTGAAAACCATACTGTAAACAATGCGTTATTGCCTCTTTGTTGTACACCTGCATGTATTTCTTTTACCTGTCCCTTTTCTCTTTACTTTTCAACTGCAAACAAGCTACAGCCGCATACCTCATAAGCTGGCATTATAAAGAGACACTTAAGAAACATTTATGAATTTATAAGGTGATTAAATATTTTAATACAGCTGCCTCAATGTATCTAAAATCTGTAGTATGTATGGCTGTGTAGTAAGCTGTTAGCACAGTTTCCAAAGAATTAGTTGTCCAGTTTTCCTATTGCCTTTGACAGAAGACATATATATGATTCACTAAGCTGGAAATCTATGTAACACACTACATGCCTTACAGCACATCACAGAAGGTGCAGTTCACAGAAGAACAAGCAGAGAGGAGTCTTAAGGTACTACCACCAAAAATTCTTCTTCTATTCACATTCTAATATTGAATAGGAGATTTTTTTTTTTTTGGTTGGATTTTGAAGACTTTCTAAAACTTTCTCTAAAGAGAACTCTGTCCTGGTATTCTCTCTGCATTTCTACAAGCTGTAACTATGACTCACACTCAGGATTTGGTGGCTTTTGTCATTTTATCAGGTCTGTGGAGCATTTGAATGGAAAAAGTTTCTTGGGCTAGACTGCAGAAAAGATTGCAGATATCAAAATTTACATCTGAAGAGCACTTAAGCAGTTAAATCCAAAATTGTGGTCCTGGAAACCCTGCTGAGCTATTGCCTAATCCCAAAGGGATCTAAATTGTAAATGGACCCTAATTTCAAGCTCAAGAAAAAACTCCTTGCATCTTGACAGAGATATCTGTCTTCCTGTCCAACTCATGTTTAGGACCAGCTGGTCTTAAGAAAATTTTGTCTATTAAAGTCTCCTGATGACTGCGTCAGGAAAAACACCTGAGTGTGCTTCTCAGACTTATGCAGAACTGAGATCCCTGTAAAATGCAGCAGTGGTCAACATACAGTTTTGAAATATCCTTTCCTTTTGCTATTATGAAATGCATCCAAGAGAAAGGAGCTTCTTCTATTTCACATCTTCCAACAGTCTGGCTGTTTTTTAAAATACATAGATGATCTTTGGAAAAGAGACAAAAAAATTGAGGTTTCACTGCGACTGATTTTTTGGGTTTTTTTGTTTTGCTTTTGTTTTTTTTTACTTCATGAATGTGTCTATTAAGTGCAAGAAAGAGAAGTCAACAGCGTTGCAAATTTCAGCTTCATACTGTAATCTTTCCTACTAATTTTAGTTTACTTCAGTGTTACCTTAGCACATGTCATAATTCCTTCAGGTTCATTGTGTTAAGACAGTCACTATTTTAGTTTGGTTTCATCTTGAAATGTGTGGTTTGAGGTTTTGACTTGTAAATCATCCATATCTTGCTCTAAATACAAAATATTAATTTCCTCATAACCTTTTCTGGGTTTCTCAGCAGTATAGCACCTGCGTGTTCACAAGCAAGATTTGGTGAATTTACATTGCTAAAGTCCTCTGAGTGAGGTATGTGATTTACACCCTGCAAAGGGAGAAGAAAACCACAAATCCCACTGATTTCAGCTGCAGCTGTGAATTGTCTGTGTTTTAACAGCTCAGACCCTGGGATTTCAAGTAAGGTTCCCAGAAAACAGGAACACATAAATTCTGGCTGCCTGTCAAGAGCATGCTTTGAAACTACTGGATTGCCGGAGAGCAGCAGCCAGGTGAGAATCCAGTTTTTCAGCACTACATCCAAACATCCTCACATTTAAAAGGTGATACCAAGCCTTTGTTAATACCTTTTATTATTACAGGGGTGTTACAGACAAATGCATCTCCACGGACCTTGGAGATCATTCATCTTATGCTCTGATAGGAGGGGATTCTCATAGAGTGGAATGGGATCACATAGTTAATGCTTATGCACAGCTGATGTAAAGTGCTAAGGTACAAAGGTAACTGTGAATCTGACTTTTCTCAACTGTTAAACTCACAGCCTCAAAATACTTGTATTGCTGCCACCTGCATGTAATTTCTTATCCCTTTGTGATTCACAACTTTTTGCTTATAGAAAATAATGATTTCTGTTAAGGCCATTTAAAAAAATCCTATTTCATCACTATTTTTTCTAGGGCTATCATAATGTTTTTTGTAAAGTAATTAATCTATTAAAAATACAGTTCAGGACTGAATAAAAGTTCACATAGAGTTAGGTTGAATTCAGAATATATTTTGGCTCCATAAATATGGGAAGAAACATTTTAGACAGTTTTTTTCTGGTTTTTTTTTTGAAGTAAAACAGATCAGGGTTTCTTTTCCACTTAAAAAGAAGATTAATTAATATTAAAAACCTAGTATTTCTTAACATGGAGGCTTTAGTCCAAACTGATCTAAAATATCCTGTATTTAGTCAAACAAAATCCTTATATTGGCAAAATGACATTGTTTCTGTTTTTCTTGGTTGAGAAAAAAATCCAAATCACTGAAAAAACCCAACTCCAAGTAATTTCCTCACTTCTTGCTCCCACCTTTTTTCACTCTTCTTTTTCTTTTTTTTTTTTTTTTCCCAAGCTGCCCTCTACTGCTTGATTCTAGACTTGCTTGTCCCAGCCTGACGATCTGCTGTTGTCTTTGCTCCTTTGTGCTCCGACTCCTGCCTCAGTTCTTCCTCTCTGGCATGTTACTGTTATGGGTAGTCATCAAACTATCTCGCAGCAGCTGGAGTCCAGAAGTGACCTGGAGAATCTAGGGGAGAAAAAGCATCTCCCTTCCCTTAGTAGAACCCAGTCTTTAACTTCCTCATTGAATACAATGAATACAGTGAATTATTACGCAATAGTTGTGCATGTCATGCACAATACAGGAATACAGTCAGGGAAGGCAAGTCTTTGAAGAATTTAGCTGCTAAAGTCTGACCCATGTTACTTCAGCATATGCAAACTTAATTTTTATAGCTTTATAATATAGGAAGATCTTTAGGAAATCTGGAAAAGGCAGATCTCTGACTCTTGTCAGTCCTCCTTTCAAATTTCATGGTCTGCTGCAGACTTTGGGACTTCTGTGTGAAGTGGCTCTGAGAGTTTAACAGGACACAAAAACGTATTTCTTTCTGACTTTGTTCTCAGAAATGATTGAGCCTTTTTTGCCTAAGAGTTGTCTAAAAAGTTTAACTTGGAACATATGGCAAAATTTTGATGATATTGGTTTAAGTTTTGCCAAAATTAGTTGTAGCTAAATGGAAAAAATTTAAAATGAGAATATTATGAATTTAGAGGTAGCAATACTTGGCAGAGAAATTCTTTTCTGATTACTTTAAAAGTCAGGCATACTTTCACCCAGCACAATGTCTGAGTGCTTCCCCTGGGAGAAAAATCCTTTAGTTGTTTACCTCTCTTGAGATGAAAAAGAAACTGTATGAAGACTCCAATTACAGAAGAAACTTTTCTTTTCCTGCACTAATGTCTTGTTTCAGTCATCTTGAAGTCTAGCTGCAGGTATACTAACAATGTAAATTACATTTCCATGCTTCATGTGGCAGTTTTGCCTTTGGATAGTCACTATACTATTTTCTAAGCAGCTGATGAATTTAAGCAGCCTACTGTATTCACTGAAGTTGGTGAGGTTTCACTAGTGTGGCTGTAAGCAGAATTTGACCGATGAAATGGTGCTTTTCTTCTCTGCAGTATTGCTTGTGTCCGCTGGTGACAGGGTTGCTTGTTTTATCTCAGTGCTTTTATCTGTTCTACTCTTCAGTAAGACCCTTCTTCCAAATGGCTCCATGCTTCCAGGCGTATTTTAATAATTCCTCACAAAAAGCTAGAGTAAGCAAGATAAATAACACAGTATGATCTATGGCTGCTTCTCAAAGGCAGGAAGCACAAATCGTGTTTAACCACATAAACATCAAGCTCTCATCTCACTTTACAGACAGGGAGTGGTACGCTTGGTAAAAAAACATCTGATTTATAAACACCTGACTTTTAATATAAAAAAAGAAGAAATGGGTGGGAAAGTTCACAGAACAGATGGTAATTATTTAAAAGGAACGTTATTCAAAAATATAAAGGTACATTCATGTGCATAACAGTTTTTCAAAGAAGTATTAATGTAAAACCAGCCAAATACGTCAGTGGTAACTGTCAGCTCTATTTCACTTATATTGTATTTTTTGGCTTTCTGTGAAGAAAAACCTCAATAGTTATTCAAGGTCTTTGTTAAAAGTTAAGTCTTTGCATGTTATTCAGGGTTATTTGCACTATTTTAGTAGAACTGGCTGATAAAAATATACCTGACCATGCAACTACTTGATAGTTGACTTCTCTTTCTTCTTAGCCCTCCTTTTCTCTCTACTTGCTTCAAAGTCCCTATTCTTCCACCTCCCCAACCTCTCCAAATCCTTAGCAAATTCCTGCTTCTATACCTGTTCCCACAACTCCTAGCTCTTCCTCTAACCTTTTCTTGGCAATATAGAGAGTCTATTCATTCAACATATTTCTAAATATTTCTTGAAATAGTTGATAAACCATTCACAGTGGTCAGTGTATGCTCCAAGGACAGCAAAGAGCTAAGCATCCCCAAATACTGGGCAGTTGGGCAGTGAAGCTATAAAATGCCAATGCATAGAGGGAAAGAGGGCAGTTTTTTGGAGATACCCAGTGGAAAAAAGAGCAGAAGCTTGTAATGTTCATAATAGCATTAGCTTCTGCTCTATGCCTTCTGTTCCAGCTTATGGATAAGAGAAGAGGATTAGGCAACCATGGGGAGAGCAGGGAGATAAGGTTCAACGTGTAGATGCCAGGGAACAAACTCTGGCTATGATGCGGATGCTCCAGGAGATGTGCCAGCTACGTCCAATAGCCCCATAGATCTTTAAGCTCACTGGCTTTTCTAGCACTTTTCTGCTTTCTTGGAGATTTGCAAGAACTATTTCATTCTCAACAATTCATCACAAATCTAATGCTATGTCTTAAAAAAGTCCTTTAACTTAGGCATTTGTGTACAGCAAGTTTGCATTCTGATAAACTTTTGGTCTCCAAATTACACTTTTCCTTTGGTCCCAAGTACATTATTTGCACCTTTCTCTTCACATCCTGTATTTTTTTCCCTAATCCTTTTAGTTTTATGAAGTGTCCTACTCGTTTATATTACAGATCACAATCTGAGTCATTGGCTCAAGATACAGGGATGATCAAATGGCTGGTTTTATGTATTTTTAAATAAGAATGATAGTGTAGATAGAAAAAGCCCCATTCATTCACTGGGATTCTTGATCTCTTCACCAATTACTTCACCAGCTGTAAGCTGTGCAGAAAAATCTGTGATACCCATGGACTCTCGCACACTGATGATTAAGATGGTTTGATGTAATTGAAATTGTCCTAGGCATATCATTTAAACACAATGAATTTGGACAGTACCCAGAGGGGTTAACACAGTGTGAACGTTTCCAACACTTTTTTACACTTTAGTGATCTCACTTGAGAGAGACAAATATTAATCAGTAACCATAAAATGTACACTATTAATAATGTAACTACTAAATATAATCATTGCTGAAGGAAGTACATAAAAATACAGTGTATTTGGCAGCAGTTTATGCGAGTGTGTCTCTTTGTCATCTTTTCTGTGCTCTTTTTAGGACAAAAAGTTGGTTGTTGCAGTGTTAGAAGTCCCATCCTCCTGTCTCTCCTTCTCCATCTGCAAAATGAAAGGCATGAACTTGCAAAAGGACTTCTTCCAGAGGAACAGAAGGGCATTGCGTTTCTAGCAAATTGTGCTTGGCGTGGGAAGAAATCTTTACCTTATATTTTATGCAGTAGCTAAGTTATTTCCCTGGTCTGTTTCAGATACTTAAGTGCTGCCTATAATGTATGCTACTGGGATCAGACAGCAGGTGTTTGCTTCAGGTAGTCATAAACTCTTTTAAAAGACTTTAAAATATCAGTATCAGTTAAAAAGTCTTGACGGGAAGTTAGCTACTGTGGAGATTTTATGGGAATTTTCAATATAGTGCTTTTCTTCAAAGAATTATATCAGATTTTCATTCATCTGTGACAGAAGATAGTAAACTGGATGCCTCCAAGAGTAAGACTCTTCTGAAGCCCGTGTGCACAGAAATTATGCTGTTACTCCTTGTGTCGCTTTCAGGCCAGTTCTAGTTTTGTCAGACACATGCATGCATGCCATACCTGCCAAGAATTCTGCCTGACGCAAAACCACCCTATATGTGGGTTTTTTCTTCTCTTCCCTTCCCCTGACAAGCTTTTCCTAAATTTCTTCTTATGATTTCTGTCAACCCTACTCTGATCATGTTAATTTATTCTTTTCTCCCTTGCTTCTAATGAAAGATTTTAGCTTTTCAACCATCTGAATAATCACTAAGAGAATGAATGCATTATCGTGTATGTAAATATTTAGATACAACTAGAGCTAGGAACAGACATTGTCTCAGTGGAGGAGGTTTAAAATTTGTGAACTGATTTAACTTAGAGATATTTTAATGAAAAATTTTAAAAGTAATCAGATAGCTAACATAAACTGAATGCACCAAACATACTACATCTTTAACTTTTTTCCAGAATATGATGTACATAACAGTTGTGATAATGATTTTTAAAGCAATATTTAACAAATTGCTATTCATTAGCTGTATAAGGAATATAGATATATGAATATATATATATATGAATTTATTCCAACAGCTAGGAAATATTTACAATGTTTTACATACAATATTTTACATAAACAATTGTTCCTTTTTTAACTGTGATGTTCTCAGAAAAGGTACATTTCACTCTGGTCTATCTTCCTGCTGACTTAGCTGCAAGAAAATCATGGTAGAATAACTGATCAATACTAATGCATATTTTAGTGACAACATCAGTAGTAGAAAGAAACTAAAGGTAGTCCCTGATGTTATAAAATGTTGTATTGGTTCTACTTAGGTGATACTGCAAGTTGGTGATAGAGCTTCTGAAGTTTTTTATGATTTAGTAGCATATTGCTTTTTACAACACTCTTTACCTTGAAGGGACATAAGAAAGTAGACGCTTTAGACTATTCTGTAAAATTGATAAAAGATACACATTGGAACTTTTGGAAATTTGCAAAGAGTTTTTTTTAGAGCACAAAAAAGAAGCAAACACTGTGGGAAATAGCCCTAATGCTGGCTGGGAAAATCTCGTTCACTTCTGTAAAGATACTTCAGTCTGTCTGTTCTTGTTTTCATCATCTCACACCATGTAGCCACTGAAGGCCTACATCTATACGTCTTAACATATTTACACACTATTTTTAGAAGTCTAGTAAGGAAGATAATGATGATAAAAAAAAAAAAAAAGTCTGTCCCAAAGTGCTTACAAGTCCTTTTAGTGAGAGTTGATTGCCACAGAGAGGTAGCAGAATGCAGCGCTGAGGTTTTGCAAGTGGACTGCCACACAATGCGTAATTCTGCAAGAAATAGTGGTAAAAATATTTTACTCATTGGTTTAACATTCCAGTGCAACAACATATACAGTTAGAAACAAAGAAAAACCAGTTTTGTTCCAACCCAGACCCTCTATAATTCTACAAATTAAATTCAGAGAAACAGTGATATATAAATATAAATGTCAGCTGATTGTATTGAGTTGATACTAGATGATACCAATTTTGTTTAACAATTTGTTGACCTGTTTTACTACATCAAAAACTTCATTTGAGTTCTGCATTGCAGTTTTTCATTCATTTTAAAGGACTAATATTTCTTAAAACTAACAAACACAAAACACTGTCATATTAATTCCAGCAATCCACATACATTACTCTGTAAACACTCTTTTTGGTCATCTGGTTTTCATTTGCCTTTAAGATTTCAGTTTCAAGGCAGCCTGTTCCTTGTTAATAGATTGATTAAAGTATGTCCTGCCTACCATACAGTACTGTTGCTGTCTTGAACTCTGTATTATTTAGTTTAGCTCTCACTTGGGGCAGAGATGGTATAAATATCACCAATAGACTTCACGCTACTTTTGTGAATAAACAATATCTTTTGTTGCTTTATTTTCTAAAATCATCATTGACTGTCCTTCACATGCATTCCTGTTTATTGACAGTTAGGATAGGACTTGATGCAAAAGGCTGATTCAACACTTACAAAATGGTGAATCACCTTTTCTAGCTGCTTGTGTCTTTCATTTGCTGTAGAAGAGCCAAGACTACCAGCCTCAACTGGACATTTGACTTTCAGTCATCTAAAATTCAGTGAAACGTCTCCCAGGCATAGCGTATACCTTACATGCTTGTGGCTTTTCAGAATTTTGGTTTCAAAGTTGGTCCGTTCTATGCGGTCCTCGAGAATTAGGCTACCAAGAGGAGATTTGTTTAAAAGTTTGAGTTCCCCTGCTTGAAAGTGTCCAGTCCAGTGGAAATGAGCATGAGTACGGAGTGCAGGTGAAGTAGGTGAAGGTGCACAGCCCACACAGCTGGTCTCTTGGCCAGGCTGTTTTAGAGTCTCACAGAGACATTATTCATGGTAAGTAGCGGTGCACACACAACTTAAGTGACATGTAAATTATTTTTTTTTCTTTTTTGTCTTTTCTTTCTGATTTCACCTTTTCTAAGCATTTGTTTTTTGACAGTGATATTGATAAGGTGATTTTTATGAGTTTCAGATACTGTGCTAGCATGATTTTTTTGAGGAGTCTGATTTATGTACATTATTTGATGAATTTTCTTTTTCTCCAAGGTCCTTGCATCAGAGAGAAAATTGATGTTTTCAAGCTGGCAGAAATCACGATATTTACCTAAAAAAAGAGGACAATTTTTAAAGATCATGAAATCAACATTACAGCTAAGCATTAACTTTTATGACAATTGTGGTAAGCAAAATTATTCATGATCATGTTTTTTTCTTTTTATTTCTGGTCAATTTTTTTCACATTATAGCTTACTTTCATTTTATGTAGATAGTGCCAAGCATGAAAGGCTATTTCTAACATAGTGAAAAATGTTTCTCGATTTAGTACCTACCAAGAGATTGATTTGGATGTCTCTATGCATTTAAATTTTGTTAAAGGGAATGGTAACAATGTTTCTGATGCTGAAATTAGTTTTGGAACAATTTTCTAGCACTTTTTAGAACATCTTATTATCATCTCTCTAATTGTGCTTCTCCGTTTCTTGGATGAAATGTCAAGTAAGGTTTTATTATATGCATTTGTTCATGCTGTGAATCTTTGTTGATTATTTTCCTTGTTTATTTGATGGCCAGATCATTGAACAAAGAAAAAAGACATGAATTCTGGTCTATTTTACTATGTTTTTATTACTTTATCACACCAATTGCAAAGGGATAAATCTGTTCTGTCGTTTTTCAAAAGGTTAATGTGACCATTAATCTCTCTTGAATTTATGTTACGCACAATATCTGCTTTACTGCATATCCATTACAGAACCAAAGCTTTGTGAATTTGATCAAAACCAAACAAATTTTTTCCTCTCATCCTCCCCAAAACCCTTGTCTGCCTTCTGTTTTTACTGCCTGTCTGTCTCCCCTTTCTGCCTGGAAACTTTAATGTAACTCTATTTTGTTATAATCCCTTTAGCATTTTCAGTGATTTAGCTGGAAGGCACAGTAACAGTGTCTAGATTATAGAGTAAATAGATATGCATATTTCTTTCTTTATCAGCCATAGTGTAGTTTAAACTATGCTATCAGGGAAGCTACTTGAGTGGAAGCAATTTTTAATCTGTAGCATTGACTGTTGATATTTCTTTAAAGGCAGAAACAGGACTTGTAGTTTTCTTCATTAATAATGGCGTCTTGGAGGAAAAAAAGACTTTGTTATGTGGAACTTTGGTAGGTGCCAGGTCCCCCACACCAGAAACCTTCAGAGAAGGCTCTTCAGGGTGTATGGTCCATTTTAATCTATGGGCAGCCAGCTCTGTTTCTGGGATACGAAAAAGGCTGTGAGTCATTTGAGATTATCTATTGCCCATATAACAAAGCTAAATTTGTAGGTAGTGAGAAGATCTGGAGCCACCCTGTAGCAATATAATGAGTGCTACCTCTAGAATGGCTGTTTAATGTAGGAGTGTATTTAGTGTGGCTTAGATATTTTTATGGAAAATCCCTCAGTGAGTGCTTAAGATGTGGTAAGAGACAAAGTCACAAGCAGCAAAAAAACAGTCCCAATGGAGCATCAAAGAAACTATAGTGAATTTAGAAGGGAGGACACCCTCCAAACAGGTGGGTAGTTGGTGCAAATATCTGCAAGGTGTAATGCACAGTGCTGTGTGTTGCCTCACAGATGTGACAGCTTTGGGGCCGAGTGCGGTTTAATCATGGCTGCGTGCGGTAGCCCCATGTTTATGAACTCTGCTGGGAGGACTTTACCAGCATGTCTGCTTTTCTATTTGTGTACAGCTGTAATCCTTTGGACACCAGCTGGCTCATTGTCAAACCAGCACAGATGCTTTCTTATCTTACTTTCCAGCAGTAGCATTATGCTTAAATCATCTACTCTGTAGACATGCCTTGCAACATTGACAGGAAAAAACCTTATCTAGTCTTGCTTAGGTAACCACTGGGAATGGCAAGACAGATGTGTACATTGCTTGTTTTATGGTCCTTTTTCCCCCTGTAAGTATTCTGTTTTTACTGAAGCATAAATAATACTTTGTTTTACTTTGGCCACAAGCTTTTGGAAATAAGACTCATGAATACTTAAATCTGGTCAAATATGTTTTCATCTAGTTCAGGCTTGTTAAAGGAGTAGGAGAATTGCAAAACCTGCAAGAATACTTAGCCCAGGAAGGAGACAGTAGCACAATTAGATCTATAACTGACAGATGGTACCAGCCAAAAAAATATTGTTCAGGTTTTCCTATTAGAAAGCTTAGCTGGCAAAGCATACTGAAGAACCAGAGACAAGGTTAAATACAGTGTCTGCCACTCGGTTTTGGAAGGCACATCAGTACTTGCTCTGGGTTGTTGGACTTGCTTGTCAGTTTACAAAAAAACAGCGTAGAAGTGTAGTGTGTTTTATCATAATCTTAATTAAAGATAATTAAAAGATTCAGATATTCAAAGTTATCTTCTTAGCAAGAGTCATGTGTATGACACTGAGCAAAAGCTTCAAAACGTCAGGCTCCTTTCCAAATTAAGCTTGTTATATTACCTTCCTTTCTAAGCTAAAAATAGGAGGGATCGTTCCTGTGCTTTTTTGCATTTTATTTCCTTTGCAAGTGTAGTAAGCATAATATGTCTGCTTACCCATAAGCACAAAAGGTAGGACATGCTGTCACCATTTTCAGCCTTATTTATTCCCAAGAATGTCACAGGGATTAGAAAACTAAGTAAATGTATGCTATTATGAGTAAGCGTTTCACAGCCTGCAAGGAAAGACTCATTTTTCTTCAACTGCTTTCTCTTCTTGCTAGTCCTCCACAATGGAATCAGTTACGACTAATTCTTCGTCTCAGCCACCTATTCATTGCCCTCTGTATTTCATTCAAAATCTCAGGGGTGGCTTGGAAAGGCCAGACCCAGAGTTGCTCAAGATTCGCCCTGGAAAATTTAAAAAGAAACAGAAAAGATATCTACCATCCAACACGTTTTATTCTCTGAAGGGGTCACTTTCTGATCCATGAGTTATTTTTCTTTCTCTTTCAAACACAGGAAGTCCTTAAGCCCCAAAGGTACTTTAGTTTCATTGTGCAGTGCAACAGGTCCAGACAATTTAATGTCTCTGCAAGTCTTCAGCCTAGGCCCCAAGCTGCAAGACAAATTGTAACAAGAAAGCATTAGGAAACAATGATCAACTTCAGGCAGGATACTTAGCCTTTAAATAACTTCTCATTTTTATACAGAAAAGAGGAAAGAGATTATTTATGGGAATATGAGATCCCAATATAAGAGAATCATAAGATTTTTCATCACCCTTACCAATCCTATTGGAATTAAATTTAAAAAAAAAAGAAGGCACTAAGGGCATTTCCTGTTTGGAAGGAATACAAGCCACGATTTGATGATGCTTGATATCCTGGACTCTCAATGGTCTTCTTCACAGAAGGAAAACATTTGGATCAATGGGCAAGTAAATTGTAGAGTCTTCCAGTTAACTCAAGCCACTTGAAAATGAACACCAAAAGGACAAAGTTTTTGCAGATTGGCTGTGGAATGTTAAACATCAGGAAAACTGACCCCCCAAATTCTTTCATTCTTAACTTTTAGTATTTTTGGTGGTTTTCCTTACTTTTAATTTCCCCTCTAAACAAAACACTTTGATGAAGAGGAATGAAGGGACAAACTTGAAGATACTTTGCCTGATGGTATAGCAATCAAGTCATATCTTTTTTAGAGTGACAGCCAGCAGAATGCACTGAAGATCAGTTAACCATGTGGCAAAAATACTTCACAGACGTATTGTGCTGCACCGCAGAGAAAATGGTCAGGGACTGGCTGTTGTAGAAGGAAGGTGAACACTTCTGATCAACTTGTCGACCAAAAACCCCAATAGTTTTCTTTTTTCACGTGAAAGTGTTAGAGGAAATATCTGCCCCTTCTTAAGACTAGGCAACTAATTCTGATACTGACTTTTTTTTAAATTTATTTTTTATTTTTACTCTACTGTGGACATTCTGACCACTTCTAAAATTTGAAACTGATTTTACAATTCAGTAATGAAGAATGCTTAAGTTTTTTAGTTGAACAAAGGAAGCGCTCAGTACAGGAAAAGTATTTCCAGCCCAGCTCTACCCATAGTGCTTTTGGATTGCTCTTGGAGGTGTTATTTGGATGAAAGCTCCTGTCAGACTAGATAAAATGACTGACAAGGCCAAATTGGCATGCATTAAGGGAAATGACAGGAGAAAAGCTTAATCATGCCTGTACCAATGGATTCAAGCTATTTCGGTGATCACACTGCCATCCTGTGTGTGTCAGTAAGGCTTCACTTTCATCTCTGTAGAAAAAACTACAAGGCAAAAAGGCAATTGGCCTTGATTACATGCTGAGGAGAGGCCAAAGAGAAAAGTAAAGCTTTCTTGGCACTGATAGGATAACTGGTCACGCTAATACACTCTGCTGTGGCCCACAAAACAAACGGGAAGATAATAGTAAATTGGAGGAGTGAATTCTTTCGCCTGAAGAAAGCTTGGAGGTACACACTTTGACTCTCTCAGTCCCTACTCCTGACCCAGTTCAGTGAGAAAAAATGTCAGTGGAAAGTATGCATTGGTGTTAGTTGAACAAAAACCATCTGGGTAACCATCAGGTTCCTCTAATATAATGACTATACTATTACTATGACTGATATTAAATATAAACTGCTAATTAAGGAAAAGTTAATCCAGCCCTTTTTCATAATTCCAAGTGGCTCCTTTGAATGTTCACCATGAAGAATTTGGGTTTCTCCATAGCCACAGCCTATGCTAGAGGCTGCAGAAACTCACTACTGAGAATTTTTGAGCGGCACAGCTGGCAAGCCTTTAGCTTCTTGGGGAAGTATTGGAAATACAGGAGTCTGGGTTGCAGATAAAACTCCTGAGTGTCTCCCTCTGTCCTACTGACTTGTTTAAATCCTAATGTGCAGGATAGCCAAGACAGCAGCATTATCCTGAGAAGCTGAAGGCTGTCAACCCCATTCCGACATGGCTTTGGAAGCAGATTTTATTCCACTGACTACAACTGGGCACCCTATGAGTATAGGTGGGTGTGCCCTAGGGCTAAGTTATCTCCTTGAATATTGTTTCCCTATTTTCCTTATTTTCCTTAAATATTGCTTAAGATTGTTGTTAGAGAAAAATCATCTCTACAGGACCTCTTCTTTCTGCCAACCCTTTGCTAAAGTCATAGGAGAGGTGAAAATCCTAAAGAACTATTAATTCTCTGTGCTTGAAAGAGAAAAGGATGCTGCTGTGTCACACAGGAGTTTATCTGAAGTTCTTAAGCTTAGTTTCAGTCCTCCAGATGGGACGTGCTCAGACATGCTAGTGAGAGACAGAATGATAGACAGGATTTCTTTGCTTTTCTCAGTTTTGGTTTTTATGTCTCATTACTTCAGAAAAAAGGAGTGATTGGGTTAGGTAGAACCTTCTGGTAGGAGGGGAGCAGCTGAGCATGCCTGTGAAGGGAAGTTTAGTAGCTGGCGTTTGGGGCAAGCAGGAGAGTAAGTGATCACAGGTAGGAGCCAGGAGCTAGCGAGGCTGGGAGCCTGCTGGGAGCAGGGTATGGATGGCCCTTCAGGCTCCTCACTGGCAAAGACGCATCCTAGATACCAGGAGGGGTTTTGGCATTGAGTATCCTTACACCAAGGCAAGGCCTCGTCTCCAAGAAGTGGGTGAAAAGAGATTTGCTTTATATATATATATATATTTTTAATTATTATTATTATTATACCTACTGTTTCCTTTTAAAAAAACCCTTTACCAGGGCTCTCTACCGGGAAAATATCTGAGCAGATCTGCTTCAAAGCTCTGGGGTCCTTTTGCAAGCAGAGATATAAAAAACTGGGAACACAAACCAGATATTACACTTTCACAGCTTTATCAACACTGGGCTTTTTTCTTTCATTTATACAGCTTCATCTACATAGGTATAAATCTAGCAAGAACAGCATTTCTGCCATCACATTGTGCAGATGTTCTTGCAATGGTGTTTAGCTGGATGGCACTGAAAGCTCCAGTCGCCACAGATACCCCCTCCTCAGTGAGAAATACAAGAGCTAAGATTATGGCCAGCAGATAAAAATATTGTATGTCTCCCTCCGTAACTCTCTCTTTGTAATATCCTAATGCACAGCAACATGGCTGTGATAGTAGGTAACTACAGAAATTGCATTTATTTTAAGATGTGAGTCAGGATATTACCACACGGTACCGTAATCACACAGGCCATAAAAGGATTTGTCTCTTCCTCTAAACCATGGGGGGAATATTGGTGGGTTCTTCGTCTCGCTCCTTTCAGTCCATTCTTGTATTTCCTACCAGTTTTGTCTGTTTGCACATTTCTTCCCTTTTGGCCCTGATCTAAATGTGATTCCCATTCTTTTACTTCTTAATTCCTTAGTTCCTGCCTACAGTAAAAAGCACTTCACGCATTCAGAGGCATGATCCCTCTTTTTTTATGTTAGTCATCACTGCTTTTTATTTATCACATCTTCAGGTTCTCTTCCTATTTTATCAACAAATTCTCCTCTTACTAGCTACTGTGGGACTTTGTCACAGTTTGGTTCCTCAGCATGTTGCTTTGATTTTATTTTGACTTTAACTTATATTTATTCTTTTCTGTTATTTTTGACCTCATGTCATTCATTAAGTTGACTCCCCCTTATGGCATGGCAATGTCTTCATCTCTTACTGTAAAACTGCAGAATGCTTCTGCTTGATGGTGGCTATTGCAGCCTTTCTCTCTTTGATACAGTTTTTTGTTCTGTCCTACCCTAACTAATGCTCCTCATTTTCCATTCTCAGACCAGTCACCATGTCTATTTGCTGCTCATTCTTAATAGTATTAAGATCCTTAGGGGATTTCTTAAGCCTGTTTAGTGCCATGGAAATGTCTGATGTGTTTGTGGATCACAGTGCTACCCTGCAAAGAGTCCAGAGGTGCTATTAAAAACATATTTGCCAGATATTATGAAAAAAGCTAGATGGAATTATAAAAACTTAATTTATCTAAGATATAGCACCCCTCCTGCCAAATTCTTTTCACATGACACAAAAATATGTGATGCTCTTTAATAGCGTGAACTCAGGTTTTATTGAGACAGAACCAGCTATCAGAGATGACAGTCCCTAAAATATCTATGTATTAAACAGTAGCATGCATAACTTGGTTATTGCTGACAACCTGAACTGAAGCAGGCTTAAACAAACGCAAGGCTTTACAATTAATGTTCAGTAGCACTAGGCTATTAAAAGTCTTAGTTCATGTTTCTTTTATGATGAGGATATTCAACAGAACTTGGGAATTTCAGATCATGTGTCCCACCAAAATTCAAGACCAAAGGCATTTGTCTGAGTTAGATTTTGCCACTTTGACATTTACCAAAATCCCAATCCCATAGAGTCAGTGTGGGTGTTAACAAGGATTTAAATGAAGTTCAGGTTTCACTCACGGGCCTTTTGCTTCCATTAACCTTAATGGGCTGTGAATTAGAGCTATTGAACAATGGCAATGAGAAATCAATTACTTATTATAATAAGGTATTGTACGTAAGAGGGACAGGGGCAGATCTTACCCTTTGATTTTGTGCCTTACTACATCTCTGAGGTTTATTTTTCGCTTATAAAACCACAGGTGGACTAACTTCTGTGGATTCACAAAAACACAAACCAGGCTCGGATAAGAGACACTTCAAAATGTTAGGTAGCCAAACCTACCTAACACATATCATGTTTAATGAATTAGCTAATAATATAACTTAGTAGGTGGTAAATGAGCTAATAAAATATGTAATATAGTTCTATGCTGGAGTCCAAAACAAGTGTTAAAATAACATTTACCGTTATGTTTGTAGTAATTTGTATAAGCTGCCTGGCAGGAGGTGAGTGTGCTGCACTATTGCAAAAATTATAACAGGAACAATCTCATTATTTGTATATCTGGGACAAAAGGAGGTCTGTGAATTTATCCCACAAAACGTGTTTTATGAAGAACCGACTAAGGACAGAGGTCAGCATTGGATATTAAAATTTAAAGCCCAAGAATTAAAGACAACATTACCAGTGAGTCAACAGGGACTGGAGTAATTGATCACATCAGCCAAAAAATAAAGTAAAATAAAAGTGCGCCATTGTATGCTCTGGAAAAGTCATAAAATGACTTACATAATGTTGATTTGAGTAATTTCTGCTGATTCCACAGAAGTATAAAACAAATGAGAATTGAAAGCCAATCCTAACTGAGAAACCTAATGCAGAGAGCTATATCCCCTGACTGCAAATTCCACTGGAATTGCTTTGGAGAAAAAAAAAAAAAAAAAAATATATATATAAAATTGTGTAGTGAAATGATCATGCTGGGCTTCATTCTGCACCACTGACTTTAATGGGATTTTCCTGAGCAGCAAATGTAGGATTCAGCTCCGGTTAGTGGCAGTGCCACTTGACTCCAATCACATAACTAGTCAGACAGACCCGAGACTAGAAACCATGTATTGAATTGTATCACATACCTAAAAGGGGGAAAAGTGTTCACAAAACTTTTTTCCAGTATAATAACTGGAAATATGCTCAATTCTTTTGAACAAAGGGTCAGTTAAGTTATTTAATTGAACCTGCCTTGACTATTAATGCTTGGGGATACCTGCTCAGGAAGACATGTATACCAATGTTTAAATCCAGTCCCATTCAAAACGGCATTTAAGCATGCACTAACCTTTGAACTTAGTAACTCTACGTGTGTCAATGCTCTCTTCTCCCTTTATCCTACAGACTAATTCAGGCAGGGTTTTTTGAGGATGAAGGTGTAAAATGTAGAATAACATCTTGAAAATGAGTCAGCAATGCTCCTTTCAGGTGGAGGAATGCTAACCTCAGCTGCACTGTATTAGCAAGACAGTAGCCGGCAGGTCAAGTTCCATGAATATTCCCTTCTGCTTGGTTTTCTTTAGGTTGCACCCAGCATATCCTGTTCAGTTTTGGGTTACTTGGTTCTAGACAGGGGTTTGTTCAGCCTGGGGAAAAAAAAGAGTCTAAAAGGATAGCTAATTGCTGTCTTCCACTACTTAGGAGCTAAGGAGGAGCTGGGACCAGGCTTTTCAGAGGACTACAGTGAAATAAAGACAGATCATAGTCACAAGATGCAGCAAGAAAAATTTGTATTTTTACATAAGAAAAATATTTTTCATGATGAGAGTGGTGAAGTACTGAACAAGGTGACCCAGAAAGGTACTGAAATCTCATTTTTTTTAAGATATTCAGAATTTCACAGCACAGAGCTATTTTGAAGTATGAAAATAGATTTTTAATAAAATGGCTAGTATTTCTTGTGAAATTAGGTCACTGCATTCTTCTCTGAGTCTTTTTAATGTTTAAAAGAGACATAGACTTGTATACTCTTACTATCTGGAAGTTATACTCAGATATGCTACTGAAGATTTTTGTGTTTCAGCTGTTCATGTTATTGCAATACTTCAGTGGTTTAGAGAATGCCAGTGGGTTTCTGGATACATATATGTGTATACATATATGGCTAAAGCAATGTCAGAGAAGGTATAATTAAATATCATAAACCACCAGACTTTATGCAGACCCCAAAATGCAGATTTTCATAATTTACGTGCCACTTTAATTCTCAATTTATTTTACGTTCTGTTGAAGAATAAATATTGATTACTGGGATTTTTCTGTAATTGCAAGTCACAAAGACACAAAAACTGAGAAGCCATCTAATAAAGAGTGTCTCCTCAGAAACTGGACCATTTGGGAGTATTTGAATTTTGGAATATTGGAATTATTTTTAGCTGAAAAACTGAGGTTGAGATTGACCTTGAAATATCCTTAGTGCAGAACAATGTAAAGGCATTCTACTGAGGAACAAGAAAACATAATGGTATTGAGATCTTAATTAGAGTTGCAAATGTTGTTACAAAAAGAACTTGCTTCTAATCCTTTCACAAGTAAAGACCTCTGATTCATAGAAAAGTATTTTCAATAAAAGAACATGGTAACACCATTGGTTAGCTTTTATTTGACTCATATTTCCTCTCAGTATAATAAATCTTGGTTCTTCTTTATGGCTAAGGTGACAAGAGCCTTTTAAGATGTGTTGTAAATGCTGTGTATCTTTATATAACCTTCATGTAATAATTTCTTAATACTCTTGTAGAGGAATAATTACATGATTTATGAAAAATATATTGAGGTCATTTGATAATACAACTGGTTATTAGTATAAGAATATTGATACCAACTGGAGAAAGTAATTACCTGGCAACGCTTAAGCAAATTCCTTCCAAGCACAGCAAACCCAGAGCACTCTTTCCAGAGGATACTAACACTGTTTCAGAAGTTGAGAGGATTTGTATAAGAATCTAATAGTTTGTTTCTTGAAATAAAAGAAAAATAAGCACTTGTTAAACCCAAATAAAATTTAAAAGCTTGCACAGAATATGAAATGAGTAAAAGAAAAAAAAAAATACAGCTACTATTTAAAAGGTACCCGGAATTTTGAGAAAAAAAGTTTAAATCGCTCCAAAAGACTGATTTTAAAACATCTAGATAAAGCTGATGTGGATTACTGAAGTTGTAGTATAAAACAGAAACCAATTCCTGTGAAACACCAAGTTGTTCAATGATCACGTGTGCTCAGAAGGGAGGCATAAGCTAAGATTTGGTGAAAAGAAAGGAACAGGGCAATTTAATTTGGATTCAAGACTCTTGCTGTTCAATGATTTGCATGTTTCAAGGCAACTTCTTATGTGCCTTTTCTACGTAACTTAACTGTTGTCTTTGGTTTTTTAGGAATTATTTATAGGTTACAGTCCCTAGTCCTGTTATAAGATATTCAGGATATCTAGTCTGCATTAGGCAGAGTTAACCAGCATAAATAATGTTTACCTATTTATTTCTTGCTTTAGCTATCTTTAGTGATCATTTATATGGGAGGCAAGATAGTCAGGTGTGTTGCCCCCTCAAGCCAGGCACTCCTGTGTTCTTAAAAGTCTTTTAATCCAAGGTATGAGAGCGCCCTGCAATTTTGTTTTCTGTTGCCTATTTTGTTTAAATTTTCTCTTTTTAATATAATAATAGTAATAGTGATAATGTTGATCATTATGATTATTTTACTTGTTTCAATGATGATAGCCCCAGGGCTGGGCAAATGTAATAAAAATAGTGGAGTTACCATTTGGTAATTGCTTCCACAGAGACAGTAAATGAAAGTTTAACCCCACCTTTTCTCAAAACTGTGAGTAGCTTTTTTTAAGATAAAATTATTTGACACTCAGCAACAGACATATAGTAAGCACAATTGCTATAATCAGTGACAGGGAAGCTCATGGAAGAGAAAAAAATACCTTGCAAGGGATTTATTCATTAAAAACCCCCTAGAACTCTTTGCCTTAGTTGGACGGACAAAACAGCTATTAAATGAGGAGGAAGTCTATGCCAATAGAATTGGAATGATGGAAGGTAATTTCTGACAACAAGGAAAAAGGAATTGTTCTTTGTTGTTTCAGTCTATTAAAATCACACTGGAAAAAGCACTTTGGACTATTGCATAGGAAATATTCCTGTACTAGCGGAGCATGAATGGCAGAAAATAGGCAAAAGGACGTAAAAGGTCTTATGAGTTTCTAATTAAATGAAATTAAAGTTGAAGGGAGATTTTTTTTTTTTTCAGCTGCAGTAAAGATTTAGACTTGTGGTGAATGAACTAAAATGTAACCTTTAATGACAAGGAAAGATAGTGGTATAAAAAAACCTACCTTCTACTTACTGACATAGCTAGATCAATGTTTGATTAGTTCACAGATGGTAATTGAATTAAAGCTTGCAAGTGTAATGTATAGAGTATTGATTTTTTCCTGTTGACTAATCAAGAAGCAACAATTCAGATGCTGAGAGAGAAAAAAAGGTTGCCAGAAAATATAATTGCTATTAAAACACACGTCGTAAAGGCAATGACAAAATCAATAGAAGACTGATACCATGCAAGTCTGGGTACTTCTAATTACTCAAAATTATACAGTCTAAATTCTGTATTGGTTTTACACCACATATAACCTCATTGATTTCAGCATGAAATTTGGTCCAGTACCTACAGAACACTCTGCTCCTTTTTGTTTTCCTTTCTCACCATGGGTCTTCCCCTGCTGAAATCAATAGCAGAACTCACATTAAATTTCAATAATGTGTGACCATGGAATTTTGCTACTCAAGGAGACATTTGTATGAAAAATGGGAAAAATCTTTTCTCCATTGATAATAATGACAGCTATATTGATGAGGCTGTTGCTTTGCCACATTAGTTGCCTGTTTTTAATCCAATTTAAAAAAATGGCAGTTACATACAAAGGCTTATGATAAGGAAGGGGACTTGAATAAAGAATCCAGGAAAGCATATCTGTGTATTCTTAACTTCAGCTATGTGAGTCAAGTCAATAGAAGTCAACTGATGGTTCATTGAAGTGTAAAGCTAAGGATGTGTATAAAGAATTTTGCGTGGTCAGTTAAAGCATACACAATACGTAACTACACAAATATTTTCTGCAAATATCCTTCTAAAGCTTTATCTTTTTCTCCAAGTGACTGTGGATTTGTAAAGATGTGTACATTTTGGAGGAACAGCCTACCATCCATGCTTTTCTGAACTCATAGCTGTTTGAACAAATACGTCGTATTTTAATTTTTTTTTACTGTCCCACAGAGCTCTCCGGTTACGATGTGGTGAGAGTCAGACAATAGTTGCAGTGTGGTTTTGTGGTCCCCAGCTGCCTTTCAAAACCTATCCAATATCAGGACTTTGTATTGCTCCCTACATTGCTGTTTGTGCTAGCCTGTGCAATTGTTGACCTTTGTAGTTGAGTGACATTTAGAGATGAATACTTTTAATGTTTCCACATAGTGTATTTCACTTCCCTATTGGAACTATAAAGACACTCCTTTATTATACCTTAACATATAATCATTACCAAAAAGGGCTGCATTTAAACAAAAGTACTTTCAAAATCCAAAGCTTCAGATGTAATTTGCTGAGGCCTCAGTGATTGAATGAAAATATGCCTGCCTGTCTATTATGCCAGATTAGAGATATGATGTCTATGTCCCATTAGAGATATGATAACTATTTTCAATCTCAGTGATTAATATACTGTGACACCTATAGATGGATGGGAATTGAAGCTGATTCTATGTTAGAGGATACTATCTGGTAATTTAGGATATGCATCTATCTAGCTAGCTGTATACATATACATATAACTTTGACTATATGCAGATGTAAATGGAGTTCTATCAATTTGGCAAACTTTTATGATGACATAGATACATTTAAAATCTATCTTGGCTTTTAACATAATAATTTTCCTCTAGACGATATCCTGCTTCCTCTCACTAGCGTTCTGAATAACATCCATGTTACTTACATACCTCCTGCCTTACCCTTAAATGGAACCATTGTGTGCTGGAAGCCTCCAGTTCCTGAATGAGGACTTACAAGTTGGAAGGCAAATATTTTTTTCTGGTGTAAGAAGAAATTAACATTTCTATCATGGCCTTACAAAATGAGAGATGTGGACTTTGGCTACTTTAAGAAAATGAGTTCTTTTGGGGGATTAAGGAAAATGTTAGTCAATTATATGAATCGACACAGAAATTCAGTGAGCTCAAGCTGCAGATCTTCTCCAAGCAGATAATTTCACATACCCAGCCTGGTGGCAGAGAGAACAGTGGTTAACTGAAGACTGTATCTTCTTAGATAAGAGATTCAAAGAGGATAAGTGCGTGACTGATGGAAGTAGAATACAGAGTTCAAAAGTGAAAGGTAGAAGCAGCTTGGTGAATGCGTCCCTCTCTCTTTGAAGACAATCCTGCAGAGGGGAGAAGGTAAGGTATGCATTGGACATGGGAATTTAGGAGTGATTTGCTTTGGGAAAAAATTATGCAGAGAGCAGGGATTGGTTCAGCTGGTGAAATTCCTCTTTGGACTGGGCTTGGGTAAAGTTATATTTGTGAGACTAATGGTTACTCTTTCCTGTTAGGTGAGGTTCAACAATTTTCTGGCTAAAAGTCCTCACTGTCTTTCCTGTAAGTGCTCTGACCTCCAGGGGAGGGAGAAAGGTTAGGATTTTGTGAGGTACTTAGAGGAGGAAGGCAGTCTTTACAGTATTTTGATTTCTCTTCCTTACTACTAATATTTATGGAAGTTCTGACAGGTTTGTAATGTAAGAGCTTATTGACTGAATTAAGAAATAACATTCACTTTTCAGTTGTTCATAACAAAATCCTGGTATTTTCCTCACTAGTTACTCATTTTGTTAAGAAAGGTTAAGATATTAAAACGTTAGAGTAAAAATATATCAAAGGCCAGTTACATGTCAAAAGTAGTTAGTTTACGCTCACAAACAGTTCTGTTATGAAAATGATTTGTTGAGAATATTTGGTGAATATATACATTGAAAAAAGGAACAGCTTTCAGCAAAATCATTATTCTAAACTGATTTTTATACAATATATTATACACATTTTTTAATATACTATAGAATGTTGTACTATGTGTATGCATACATGTATATACAAACACGTATGTAAACAACTGGGCACGTATGTTGAAGACCAATTTGAGGTGATATGCAACAGCCGTAAAGCAACACTGCATAACTAATATCTGAACAGTTTTTCTTGCCCAGTTACCTCTAGAAATCTGCTGTGATTTCATACAAAGTGTAGCCATGTTGAGTACTCCAAATCTGCACCGAACTACTGCACCATGAAATCTGGATCTTTACCTGGAAAGACTGGGGAATGTAATGTTTGTGTGCATTGTCTGTACAGAGTATAGGATTAGGCATCTGAGCTTACTTGAATGAAAGCTGCCAAGTGCTCATCATTCTTGATATTAAGTCTCTTGCCTTTTGATCTAAATACAGATTCAGAAACCTAATTGTTGTCCCCCATCTTTAAAGTTGTCCTGCCTACAGGTTGATTTGGGATCCTGTCTCTTGTGTGATAATTAGTGTAGTGTTGTGAATGAAGCTTCATTAACTAAAATAAGTTTATACTTTGATTTATATTGTGCACTTTTAGCTTCATCCCAATATCTCATTTATATTTTTCAGTTTAGCCACTTAATAGGCTACAGAGTTTAAGGATTTGTCTATAATAGTTCCCAAATCTCTTTTTAGGTCAATGCCCTGATGTTCATTTTCCATTTAACAGCTATACACTGTCTCTTTTTTTAATCCAAACTCATTATTCTACATTTATCTGCATTTGTCATCCACCAGCCAGGTGCATACATTATTTACATCACTATGTATTGCATTGCTTTTCTTCATTTGCTGTTCTTCACAAGCGCAGCTGATAGAGTAGTAACAAATAATCCACAAACTCACCAAATCACTATCTTTCTTTTTACTGCTTTCAAGAAAAGAAACACTGAGTTTGGTGCAGTACAATTTATATGGTTATTTATGACAATTTGGACAGATATTGGCAAATCACAAAATATTAATTAATTACTGTATGTTCACGAATTATTAACGATAAATCATTGCTCACCAGAAATCTGTAGAGAATACATTGTCCTGTCTGACATCTGCTGTTCTTTAATTGCATTTTCATTCCTAAAACGATAGTCATCCCGTCACAGAGAAGAAATTGCCACGATGTGACTGAGGCAAGTAAGCAGACACCTCAAATATCAATAACCCTATTTCACATAACTCCTTTGGTGCACTTGCTTATCTGATGGTTTCTCCCATTAGCGAAACTGTATTCCTGTGCACTTCCATATACTCTGCTTCTCAGATGCATGGACAGAAATGTGTGAATATTCTGAATGGCTATACATGTGGAAGTTTATTTCTTGTACTAGATGCCTGCTAATACATGACGTCATCATTCATTTTTTTACTCAGTTTCCAACTATATAATTCAATTCAACCATATTTTAGTGCTTGACAAGGTATAGAACTCTGATTATAAATCAGATAACCCCTTCAGATATCTGCTGGAAGCACAATCTGCCCTATATAAAGCTTTTTGTGCTTGGATTTCTATTCTTGTTTTTCTTTATCACTGCACTCCACTCAGTCTGATCAAAACACTACCATAAAAATCACCAATGATTTTTAAATGTGCTTTCCTACTGTATTTTTTTTTTTTTCTGCTTTCTCCTTTTCTCACAAGGAGGAAAGTCCTGACCTCCTTTGCCAGGGCCTGACCCTCATTTGACTATACTCCCAACTCAGTGGTTTCAGGAAAAACACAGAATTTAAAGTGGGGTTTCTGATGCTGTAGTTATTCCATCCTTAGTGAAGTCTGGCCTGTAAGATCAATGCAACATTATCTGGCAATTCAAAAGCAGGCATGGTAACTAAGTGAATCCTGAAGACGGCAAAATCCACCTCTCGCTAGACAAAGATGGACAGATACACTCAACAGTAAAAAGAGTGTATGAAAGTTATCTAAAACTTGAAACCTTTTTATTTACATGTTAAAGTCAGATGTTTTCTAAACCAGTCTTACCAAAACCACCCATAGGTTTTGAGAATGCTAGGCTATTAATGAGAAAAAGAACTGTGTAAGTGAAAGAATTGGGTAGAGGAGAAGTGCCAGTTCTGAGCTATTTCAGGGACATTTTTCCTGCTGAAGGAGAAAGAGAATAAACACAGTAGTTTCAAAACTCATGTAAAGTAATAGAAAGACTCTTAGTGGATAGATCAGGTCTGCACAGACTGAAGATCCAAGAATAAATGAGACATGATTGTTACCCAAAAATGCAAACTGCCTAAGTAAAAACAACTCACAATAACTTGTTCTGACCCTGGCCACTGTGTTATCTTTGCATAAGCCCTCCATTACAAGCTGAACGCTAGGTTCTCTTTGCTCATATTTTGAAAACACATTGATGGAATCTTTAAAAAAAGTCCTCCATCAGCCTCAAATATTATAAGCCATTTTGTATTTCTTTGTTCACATCAAATCCCTTCTGATTCCTTAATACGCATATTTACTTGCATACTGTAATTGCATACATAATTTCTTAGGGAAAAAGCTGAAGCATAATTTTAAGAGTTTATTTAAGCAAGCATTTTAATATCTATAATACATTTCATCTAGAAGGCAGTTAGATCCAAGCATCTTTGATAAAGTGATATTGATTTGTTCAACTGCCCTAAGCAAAATGGATAGTATTATTTCTCTTGTTGTTGATTAGTAAATGCTCTGACTCTGCTGGCTTTGTTTTTTAAATGGTTGACAGAATGTTCAGGGGAAACAGACAATGAATTATCTTTTGAGAATTGCAGCATTAATTTAAATTTGTTTTAATTTATTTTGATGTTATGTTTAGAACTATGATCATTGCAAAGATTTATACTTTCACAGAATGCAGTGATGAAATTTCCAAAAAATGTATTTGATAGTTCCCTTTACAGAATATGAAATTATTTTAGAAAGAAGTAACAACTGCGAATTACACACAGTGACATCTATAATATTCATGTGAAAAATGCAAAAGCAAATGTAAAATTTATGAAAAACCCCAGTCATTCATTGTTCCTCAAAATGGAATGAAATCATAAAATTGCTGCTGGAACATTCTCAGCAGGCTTCAAATGTACTTTTCAATTATATGAGCATCATTCACCATCTGTCAGCCCCCATATCTGGTCATTTATCTATATGATGACTCACTGCAGGGTGCTATAAGTATCACCATTACTTTATTTAATGAGTACCCTGTCTATTTGCACCCCTCTTGACAGCTTGTGTCCATATCATTCATTCATTGTCAGCCTACCATCAACAAGAGAGGCATCTCTGGCTGCTGTCTCATGACAGCCTGCTGCCTTTGGTACCATCCGTTCTGCATCCATCCCATCACCTCCGAGTCCATTCTCACTGCAGCGCTTGTAGCCACAAAGCTACTTCAGCCCACACTGTCACAGTACTTCTCCCAAAGGAGGAATGGAAACTTGCCGAGGGAATTTGACCTCACTTTTGACCTTGAGAAAAGGTGATTATGTGATATAAAGGGAGAGTGAAAAGGAGATACTGGTTCACGTAGATCCTCTCCATGGAAAACATCAGGAAGGTTCTGGTGCAAGGAGAAAATTGCATGGAACTTCTTTATTCCTCTCCTAGTTCAAGTTGTTCCACGTGGGACAGAATTCCTTTTCTCATTCCTCCCATGCAGGAGATCTGGGGTCCAGGTACACCCTGCAGAGCAGAGTTAATACCCAAGATTATTAATTAGAGGCTGCATGTCGTGCTGAAATATAAAGAGTAAATTACTATGACCAACCTGGGCAAGGTCTGTAGGGAGTTTAGAAAGAAAACCCCATGGGAAGAAGTGCAAGGATTGCAGATGCATTTTGGAAAGCAGCTTCTGCTATTATTCCTCGTAATTTCAAATTTTATCAACTCACGCAATTAAAATTCTCACAGTGAATCAGCATATATCAGTACAAAGTCACTAGACAGGCATCTAGTATACCTTTCCTTGTAATCTAGTAGTGCTACACCATCCCTTTTCCCTAGTCATCCAAACCTAGGAAAGTTGAGAAAGTGTTTCCTTTGAAGTCAATTCTACTCTCTTTCTATACCATATGTAAGTAACCAGTCTGGACGTGCTTAAACAAGGGCTCTTTATTCTGTGTGACAGGAATCTGTTGGGGAAAAAAAAATTCCCATGTGGAATTATTAATCGTGGAACAAGGTTTCCTAGCTCCAATAGCTTCTATTGGAGGCTATACTTCCTAATTAATTAATTTTCACTAGGGAGAGCAGAAGGAAAGCAGTGCAATGTTTCTTTAAGCAAAGTAAAGAAAGGGACACTCATTTGAAATCAACTTCTATTTGGTTGGGTAAATTTTACAGTGGCATAAAATAACATTTCTAGATTTGTTATTCACTGACTGTATAGTTTTAAAATGTATCAAAAGTGTGGGTCAGCTATATAAATGTTAATTTCACTGGTAGAATGAAACAGAATTTAAAACGTTTCAAAACGTTGAAATGCCTATCTGAAGTGGGAATAAGAGAAAAGTTATTACAACTTGCAGTGGTATAGGTGTATAGGTGGTAAGATTTAACCCTGCTGATGGAAGAGGTTAATATCATTCTCATTAATAATGAAGAATAATAAAGATAATAGAATGACATTCATAGATCAACTTCTGTTTGCACTCAAATTGTCATAAATTATGACTCTCTGCCATTGGGTTAATCAATGTCCACAGACCCCAGGAGAAGATTTTCCAGGTCTTTTCCTCTTCTGGCTTGTTTTATGACTCCATGAAAGAAAGAGTCACCTTGACTGTGAATGATCATACTCTTTTGGCTCAGCTCAACCCAGAGCATCCTCCTGTAAATGATGAAGCAGCAAGCAAACAAAACCCCCTTTCTTCTCAGTTATTTTAAGTTAGACACTCAAAAGCATAAGCACCTAAAATATAGAAAGCAATTAGTATTCTAGGAGGGGACACCATGAACACAATACTTCACCTTATATAAATAAAGCAGGTAATAAATATAGATGAGGAGATACAGCTAAGCTATGCAGAAGAGATGTAAGAGATTAACGTGTGCTAATAAATTTCCCTTGAAGTAAGGAACCATAGCCAAGGAAAGAAGAGTTGTCCCGGTGACATTAGATAGAAAAATATGAATCACAATTGCTGGCAAAGATTCTAAATGTGGAAACTCCCATCTGTTTTTAAGTGATTCTATCTCCAGTATTTGGAGGATACTAATATTTGACACATGTAAGTGGTCAAAATGGAAACTGCCCCACCAAACTGTGAATATGAACTTCAATACAAGAGCACATTCAGTGAGAAAATCCTCAGAGAAGATATGGAAAAAATCCAAACCCTTCTCACTGCAAGTTTCAGCCTAAGATTGGTTATCAGCAGTCTTCTCCCTACTGTAACAAAAGTAGCAATTAAAAGAAAAAAAAAAAATCATCCTAGCAGCCCAGATGTAACCTAGGCAACTTGAGAAATGTATGAGGAAACAGTCACAGAATACATCTCCTGTGTTTGTGTGTTCTTGTAAACACATGAAATAAAAATATACTTATTTCCTTCAAATAAAGAGAACAATCAGTTCTGAAGCATCTGTTACATGTTATTTTACAAAACTGGCAAGTAAAGCAGCAATTTTAATGCTTACATAATTTAAACATATAAATGTAATTGCCTTGAATGAGCTGAGATTTCCTTGGAGTACTCTAAGCAAATGCATCCCTTTTTCTAACCAAGATGCAAATGAAAATGGCTTCTTGCTCAATAATAAATAAAGCAGACTGGTTAATCAATCTCTTTCTCATTTCTTAGGCTTTGTATTTCTTTTAGATTCCTAATAGAATAAACCAAATCAAAGCCTGCAATATACTAAAATGTTATCTAATATTTACTAGATTTGCTTTTTCATTATTGTTGGGAGGACCAATAATTTGAAACAAATAATAATTACACAACTGTTTCCTGATTTTGAAAAAATGAACTCTTGTCAACTCCTAAAAATGTTTATAACTATATGACATAACTACATGAACTGATGAACTGTAAATATTAATGTTTGTTGTGCTTGCACAAATAGCTGCAATCCAAGTTACTCATTTTGCAGGCTTTTGCTGCTATGATCCACTAGCCTAGAGCATCAAAAAGAGGTTCTTCAAAACTGTAAATACTAATAACCTTTCTGTGAGTAATCTGACTGATCTCTGGTACTTTAGTATTCTACTAGGCAAGACCAAAGCTTCCAGTTAATGGAAATGAAATGAAAATCAAATTCTACTCACTTAAATTGGGCATTCCCGTGAAATTGCCTGTATTGGCACTCAGTTGTTCTTTTGTTTTGTTTTTTGTTTGTTTGTTTGTTTTTTGTTTGTTTTGGGTTTTTTTGTTTTTAGTTGGTTTTTTTTGTTTTGTTTTGTTTTTTTAAGAACATACCTGAGATCTCCTGCTGCATTTTTGTTCAAATAGTAAGACTACTAGTGGACAAAGTTTAGTTCTTTAAGCCCTATGCTTCAACATAATCAGTGGTTGGTGCAGAAATTTGATTTAGATTTAAGTTGCATATTACTGAGAATTTAGCCCTAAAATTTTATAAGAACTCCATCTTAGGATAGTTTGTCTTTAAGTAGCCAGCTGATTTAGTCAAGAATTTAAGCTTTCTCCATCAGTAGACCATTTTTCAGTAAAGTAGTAACCCATTGCTTAGTACTGGAGTGGTCTAGACATGTCACTCATTTCTGACGTTTTACAACTATTCTCTTAATTTATCAAAAATAGATGACAAGTTGGTTAGACAAGGATATAGTTACCACAGAGTAAGGGTTATGTGTTAAAGAGCCAGTGCAAAGTCAGCCAACAGCACGCTTGACATCTGGTGAGATTTCTTGGCATTTATTAAATATCAAATTGTGACATTTAGGAAGGCAAAAACACTTAACCTGCTACTAATAAGCTCTCAAGATACTATTGCCTATATGAGCAAAACTAAAATGGCAGCAAATATGCGTATGTATACACACGCATAAACACACATATACCAGAAGCTTCAAAATCACTGTGCCATACGCTGGCCCATGTATTATTTAGCATATTATTAGTCATTTATCATATTCTGTATGTACAACCAGTCATCAATTTTGCCCATCCACAGCACTTGTTCTGGGCTGTCTGCTGATATTGATGTGCATACTGGACTTCTATTTTGTGCGTGGATTTAGTCATACACCCCTTTAAAAATTGTTAATGGGCAATCTGAAAAGAATCCGAAACACTTCAAAATCTGAAAAAAAACCACTTTCCCATGTCATTTTATGCCTAGGCTTGCTTTTTCAGGATTTACATTGTCAGCCTTTTCTAAAACTCATTTATTGGTCTTATTGCTCTGTAGATGTGTAGCATCCACATCAGAACATCAGCAATAGGTGTGCAAGATTTTGACCCCATATGTATTGAAAGTTCACTAAAGAGTTCACTGAGGAGAGATTTGGAAAGAGTGTTTTGCTTCTAACCATCAGGACAGGAAGGATTTGGTGGTAATGGACCTTGAGCAAGACTGATTTGCTTAATATTTTTTTTTATTTTTATTTTAAGTTTAATACTGTTTGAGTTGTAAAATTGTTTCTAGCTTGGGAGTGTTATATATCAACCAGCAGGTGTTATTATACACGAACAAAGCCTGGTGTATTGCAAAGAAAATGGATCACAAATAACATGTTCCAGATATGTAATGTATTATTCTTACCTTGGACTATTTTTCAACTGTAATGTTGCTTGGGAATATTTGCTGGTAATTCCCGATGATATATATTCTTTGCTGATATGTATCTACCGCTTGGAATTATTAAGAAGCAATACAAAAATAAATGAATAGGAAAAAGAGATGCAAAATAAGGAAATGGGCAGAAGCTGTTTTTTGATTTTTAGTCTCAGGTGAAGAAAGCTGTCTTGAGAGCTCTGTCAGGAGATGACCTGCCAACCTGCCAATGCCAGCTTTTGCAAACCTGGAGGGCTTTTGCATACGTGTTAGAATAACAGGCAAAACAAAACCAGGCTTGCCTTCCTTGCAGGGTTTTTTCAATAGCCTATAAGCAAACAAGAAAAAGAGATTTTATCTAAAAAAAAGGTACAATGCAGGCTTGAAAAAGAAATGTCTAGTTCTTATATTTGTCAAACTATTAGCAGGAGCTGGTAAACAGATAGATCATGGCTGATAAACTATTAATGGCTTTCCATCAAAAAAAAATCAAAGTGTAAACAGATAAATAGACTTTCACGAAATTCCAGGACAGTCTCTGAAGTGTCAGTGACACTTCTGAAGGTGGATGCATAGATCAGATTGTAGTATGCACATACCAGAGAGGAGAGCCAGCAGAGTCTGAAAACTAAGGTAATGCGCATTTCAATATACAAGGTGCCAATTAAAAGATTTGTATTCATGTCTTTGGGCAGGTAACTCTGCCATGATACCCTTTAATCAGCTATAGACTGAAGTTACCATTGCTACTGGCTGCAAAGCCTCAATGTTGATTTCAACTCCAGGAGGGGACATGACTGCATGTATCCAGGCCCTGGAAGAGACTAGAAACATATTCAGGAGTAATACTGTGGCCAGAATGGATGATCAGCTCTACCTGAATTGCTGACTGTTGGTCAGTATTCCTTGGATGCCAGTGATTCCTAGAGATCAGTCGTAAATCAGTGTCTTGAAGTTTCAGGAGTCTCTGCTATGCCTGCAGGTAGCTTTTGGGATGAATCAGCCAGCAAGAGAGGCTAACTCCATAAGGAGCAGGCAACAGAAATCAAACATAGTGAATTTACACATTGCAAATGACATTAAAAGCAATATGTAATTATACAAGATTTCTAGCTGTTCTGTGACATTACCTATTCGCTGCCATCACCCCAAATTTAAAAGCTGATCATCAAAACCAAGTGAGATAGAACAGACATAAAATGAAGCCACAAGATTAATTTAGCCCAATCTTAATTGCAATGATTTATCATTGTCCGCTGGGCATTGCAAAAATATTAACAAATCTCACAGAAAGATTAATAGATACCCAGTAATAAACTTAGCCTCCACATCATACATAAAATTAAACATGAAGTTTCCTCATGAGACTCAGATTATTATTTAAATACTTGAATTATTATCGCTTTAGTGTTTCCATTTTGCAGAATTTCCATTTCTACTTTAGCTTTAAATGAGATCAGATTTGTCCAGAATTGTCTTGACAATCTCAAGAGCCATGAAACACACAGTGCTCAGTGCTGCTTTACCATCCCACAACGGTTACATGAGCTTGGCCTCCACTGTTCTCATATCTCACTGCTCACAGCTGGAGAAGCCAGGAGCCCCACGAGTCCTTTACGGTTCCTTCTGCTTCATTCCACCAAGCTGTTTTCTGAGGGGCTCACCATCCCACCACTTCTGAGTGCAGTCCTGTTGCAGTAGGCAACTACTAAACGCTCTTGGAGTCAAATGAGGAAACTGGTGCAACAATATTAGGGTGGGAAGAGCTCAGGGCTCTGTCCCCTAGAGCTAAACCCAGAAGCCAGCCAGGTGTCCTATTCTGTGTGCAAGCAGACAAAAGCACCTCATGATGAACCCCAAACCCTGACAGAAGGAGAGGAACAGCCAGTATGACAACACAGTAATTTATATATTTTCCAAACCTTAGTCTTGAGCGTAAGCAAATGACTCAGGACTTTAAGTGAGGAGCTCTCTGTGTTTAGCATATACAGACCTGAAGACTTTTTTGGAAGCAATCCTTGAGCAGTCCTTTTCTTTCAAAATGTGATAGTAGCAAACCCGCCTTTTTACATGTTGCCGTCTGTTTGAAGCACTCATGATAGGACAAGTCATGAATACCAGGTGGTTTAGTGCCTTCCTTGGTCAGAGGACCAAGTCATCTTCCAGGCTCCTGGCATGGCATGGCAGGCATGTGCAGCTGGTGAGTACAGCACCTCGCCACCAAGAAAGGGTCTTCATCCCGTTTTCCTTGCTGGGGTAACAAGGAAGTTCGAGAGATTTCCTAGGAAGGCTGGAGGTGAGCAAAGAGGAGGCTAACCTACGGGCTTTAGGGATACGTAAAACTGGCCTCTCCTAATTTAGAGGGGCTTCTGATCGTGTGTCACCACAGGAGTAGCAGCTTCATAACTCTGAGAAATGGGAAAATATTTCTCCTTCTCATAGGTTGAGCTGGCAAATAATGAATGTTTGTATGACAGGATGGAGTCAATGGATATGTTTAATCCCTTTGGTAAAACACATTTCACAATTTCTGACAAGAAACATCCATTAACTGCTCTTCCTAGCCTCAGGACATTTCTTTCTGATGTCTTTAATTAGACTTTTAAAAATGGACTGATCTTATTGCATGACATTTTCTGCAAAATTCCTGTGTGAATAGAATTTTATCAAATGTTTAAAGGTAGTTCCTGTTTGAAGCTCTATCAATAAAACAAAGTAGAGATATTAGGGAAACACTAACGAAATTAGACAAAATTATATAAACATTTCATAAACAACATATTTCCTACAAGTAAAGTGATAGGTAGAATGGTGTTTCCCAGAGGATCTTAAGTTTAGGTATAAAAAGGGCTTTGCAAAAGTTATCAGATGGCCATACCAGTCATTAATTTCAGTATGTGGGCTAAGAACTGATGGGTGACTGAGATGTTCCTTGTTTATTTGCTTAGGTGTTCCTTTTTAGCAATGTTCTTCTCAAGTATTCTCTGTAGTAGAAAATCCCCCAAAGTCATAGTGTATAGCTTTTGGTAATGAAGTAGCTGAGAACTTGTATATAGATAAAGACAATAGGGTTGATGGGTATTTGCCTGTCAGCATCCCGATTGTGTCTCATATTATTTTCCTCCCTTTTTTCTCTGGATGGGAGTTTTTTGAAATGATGGAATATTTGGTTGAAGAGTTAAAATAAAAATAAAATGATACATAAACTAATCAGCAAAAAGTACAAGAATAAGCAAGAAAATACTAAAGTACAAAATGACACACTGCAATAAAATGATAAACTGCAGTACTGGCTTTTCATTCAATGTTTTATGGATGTGCTGAGACTTTATAGTGCCTACTGTTGTTAACAGCTCTTGGGCTAATTAGCAGATGCTTAAAATCTCTAAAGATTTGGCCCAGAATTACTAATTACCTACTGTATGTCCCAGACTGAAGAGAAGTTGTAAATATATGTATGTGCCATGCACCTGTCAGGCATTCACTCCTTACTCATAAGAAAAAGCACATGAGGTTTTCTGAAACACCAGGTTTTGATTGTCTTAGCATGTGGGGGTTTTTAAAGAGTTTAAGATCTAGTCACATTCTCCTCTTTGATCTCTCACATTTCAACTTCTCTTGAACTTGATTATGTTTTGATACAAGCTTTTAACTGAATAAAATCTTCAGGAGAAATGCTGGAGAGAAATGGAAATAGCACCCATGCTTACAAAGAGCACAGCTGCTCATTGTGTAAATAGTGTCCACACAATGTTTATGTGCTGTTTGACACTGACACATTTAAATCTTACAAAAACAACAACCAACCAACCAAAACCCCTCATTGATATTGGAAGCTTCAGAAAGTGACATTCTCAGATTGTAGACTGATATTCTGTTTGGAAATGACTAGGTTTTTATATGGCTAACTTTCTGCCTTTTAAAAAACACATCACAGATCACTAACAATTGGCTCATCTTCGAGAGAAAGTCTTTCTCAACTACCTACATTTTAGAGATGTTTCAGTGTATCTGCAAACAGGTACTTCCGTGTGAACATATATACAGTATAGGAGAAACACTGTCATGGTCTGAAGTTCCTGTTTTATTATTTTCTCACCTATTTAAACTAACTTCTTCTTTGTGTAATGAATAGAAACAGAAACAGCTATCTGTAGTTAAGCTAGTTTTTCTAATACTGTTATTGAATAATCACGGCTCATGTAACGCTCTGATATAATTTATTTCCACTGCTTTTTACAGAGTAGGTTATTCTTGTTAGCCCAACTTAGCATAACGACTGTCAAAATTGGGCCCGTGTTGCTTAAAGCTCCATTAGTCATGTTGATTAAAACACTTATATCTATCTATTCTTAGTTCAGTCCTACACTACCTAACATCTTAAGGCCTAAAAAGACTCTTAAGAGTATAGAGTGGTTCTACATGGCAGAGGTTACTGTTCCAAAGGTCCTTTGAAGGAAAGGATCATATCAGGTCAGTCAGAAGCAAATTCATTAAATCCTGGTGAAAGCATTTTGAAGTTAAACTAATCAGATTTTCCTGAAAAGGATGTTGGACTTCTCACAGGATCACCTCTCCATTAGAGTTGTGCATAGTAGTAATACCCAAATAGTGGCTGGTGACCTCTTTTACCAACATAGAGGTAAAATCTGTTCCTGGCTGTGCTGTTTTTGGCTGGGATAGAGTTAATTTTCCTCATAGCAGCTGGTATGGGACTATGTTTTGGATTTGTGCTGAAAACAGTGTTGATAACACAGGGATGTTTTCGTTATTGCTGAGCAGCGCTTACACAGAGTCAAGGCCTTTTCTGTTTTTCACCCCACCCCACCAGCGAGGAGGCTGGGGGGGCACAAGAAGTTGGGAGGGGACACAGCTGGGACAGCTGACCCCAACTGACCCAAGGGATATTCCAGACCGTATGACGTCACACTCAGTATATAAAGCTGGGGGAAGAAGGAGGAAGGTGAGGAAGTTTGGAGTGATGGCGTTTGTCTTCCCAAGTCACTGTTAGGCGTGATGGAGCCCTGCTTTCCTGGAGATGGCTGAACACCTGCCTGCTGATGGGAAGTGGTGAGTGATTCCCTTGTTTTGGTTTGCTTGTGTGCATGGCTTTTGCTTTCCCTATTAAACTGTCTTTATCTCAACCCACGAGTTTTGTCACTTTTAATCTTCTGATTCTCTCCCTCATCCCACCAGGGGGGAGTGAGCAAGCAGCTGTGTGGGGCTTAGTTGCCAGCTGGGCTTAAACCATGACACTAGCCTAAGAGTTTTATTTTGTTTAGAATATTCTTAAGGCTTAATTTTAGGATTTGGAGTACTGTTAAAAACAAGGAGTGTCAGCCTTTGCCGGTCATCTATGTTTTAGCAAGCATGGGAGTAAATGGTGGGGGAAACACATTTTATTAGTCGGTAGCTGGCTATTAAAATTTTCCTCAGACTGTAGAGCTATGGACTAATTCTACACTTTTCACTTTAATGGTTGTCTTTGTATTTTTAACATCTAATCATCCTAATGAATCTTGAAAATGTTACATACAGATATCCCAATTTATTTCTTAATGAATTTTTATGGATATCTTACCAGTAAGCTGGAACTGTTCCTGACTTAGTCTGGAGTACTTAAAAAAACATACTAGGAATAATGAGCAAGCAGTACATAAAATCACAAACCTTAATATAACAAAAATTACGTGGCATTCTGTAATGTTTTTTATGCCTGATTTTTATGGTGGCTCAACTTCTACTACATTTCATCCTGATGAAAAAGGGCATTGCTCATACCTGGTGACACTACTGCCTGTTTAGCTTCACTGCTGCATTGAAATAAAATAATTTTTGCCTGAAATTCAGAGGCTATATTTTTCCAGACAAAGAAGCAGGCCATTCAAATGCACAGGAACAGATCCAAAAACTACAATAGTTAAAGGGACCTTTCACTTGGAGGACAAAATCTGAGTTTTTGCCAGAAAAGAGGAATGGAAGCTCTTGCGGCTTTAGATATCATATTTAATTCACAATTGTGAGCTTATGACAAAAAAAACAATTTCATAAAAGAAAGAAAAGTTGAAAGAATATAACTTTCTTAATTTTTCATATATCTATTCATTTGTATCTTCTTTATTGACACTTTGCTATAATGTCTGCATATATAACCATTTTCTAAGAACTCAAAAATGAGTATGTACTAGGCTGGTTCAGTATTGGTTTCAGTCGTATTATTAGTAGTATTAAATGTGACCATAGGTTTTATACAAGGAAAGTGCTAGTTTAAATTCTAAGGGATGTTAAAACCTTTATCATTTAGAAAGAAAAGGCAAGGAGAGTTCTGGTTCAGTAGAAGCTGTTGTTTATCTCTGGAGTCACTTCCTTGTTGGTCAGGTTTATTAATGTATTCGGTATTTGTATTTGGTTTCTGCTTAAATTTTCAATATTTACAAAATTTAAAGGTTAGTTGCTTGACTCTTTGGAGTAGATGTATAAAAAATTAAATGGCCATAAAGAAGAAAACAATCATCAAAATAGGTGTTTGAAATGAACAATGTAAATTTGTTATCAGTGTTTAGGCTTCTGCCTGCTTAGAATTTGGTTATATGGAAAACTTCAACAGTGAGCAAGCTAAATTATGGCAAAATGAACCTGTCATTCACTGTCATCCTGCTTTCTTGGTTTGTATTGTTGTTACCTAGATGGTGTCAGTCACCAATGTGAAGTCTGTGAAAATGCATGTGGATCGCAAATGTCTTATGAATCTTAGTTATTCAGCTACCAGGCATATATGTTTCTGGTTTGTATTTTAAATGCAAATTTAATTTGTGTGTGACTTGCTGCACAAATAAGTGCATTGCTGCACAATTTGGTGCATTGTCAATGCATAATGAAGAATACTGGAAATGTGGACTGGGTAACAAGCAGTAGCAGAGACTGAAATTGCAACTAGTAAGTCAGCAAATATTTGAGTGTTTGTTCTTAGCTTATGACTTTTTGAAGCAGGAATAAAATTCTTTACTAACATATATATAAACAAAGTCCTTGAGAAATGACAAACTTGAAACAGATGCAAACGTTAGAAATTAAGGCAATAATGGAAATAGTGACTTCCTCTTATAAAAAAGCCAGTGCCATTTTCAGACCCCCCCCATGCTTTCCTGGAAACTCTCTACATTAACCTTTTTTATATTTTTCTGTCCTTTGTCTATTCATGCTTTGTTATTTAATGCATTTCTTATTCTAACAAGTAGATGGCATCAAAACTCACATTGGTATTTCTTCAGAAATCCATACAAGACATTACAAAAATCTTTAAATTGATTTAAAATCTAAGGAAAGGGAGGGTGAGGTGCAAAAGTACTAAGACTAAAGTAAAAGCAAAGTAAGAAAATAAATTCAGGGGGATGTAAAGAGAGCAAAGAGGCACTATTGTTCATGAACATTTTATATTAAGATTTGAATCCTCTTTTGAAAGTTTGGCACTTAAAGAAGGGACACTTTTCTACTTCTGATCTAGCTAAACTGGCATAATGAATTGAAATTGAAACAGAAAACATAAGGTTTTATTGCATTGGCTTTCTTGTCAAGCTCACATACAGCTTTTTTTTTTTTTTTAAGAGAAAGTGACTGTAAGCCTGACTTACATATGAGTTCCTCTCTCTCTCCCTGATATAATAAGAATAAAAAATTATTAAACAGTTGTTACAGCCACAAGAGTCTGGCAATATTATGCTCAAGAGGGCATAAAGGTCTGGGGATGTTTATGAAAGCTGGAGCATATCAGGGTATCGGTAGCAGACTCTGAAGTGGTAGCAAAATCAGACAAAGGAGCCAGGATAATCAGCATGCCTATGCTGAATATAGTGGTAAGTCATGTCTGCTTCCTACTACCTTGACTGGCATCTTAATTTTTCTCATGTTATAGATTAACTTAGACGGTTTAGAAAAATATCTGGCACCAAAAGAAATCCAAAGCTCATTGTATTATTAGTGCATCAGATCAATTCAGCAGTTGTGAAATGTCATAATTTCTGTTAACTGGAGATTTTTAGGCATGCCACATGATGCACAGACCACAGATGTTACAACAGTGACATCTGCAACTTGACAATGCTAGACAGCAAAGGAAAAAAAGACCCGCTCACCCCACTCCTGAAATTGAAATTCCTGGTAAGTTAATTCATCATTAAATATTGTTTAATGCTATATAAAGTAGACCCTGTTAGGGAGAAGGTAACTGATTTTATTTGATCTTCCTTTTAAAACAGCAATCACTAATGTACTGGAGAGTGTATGTGCGTATGTATGGATGGATGGATGGATGGATGGACTCCAGCATGTATTGCTGTTTCAAAGGCAGGCTTGTGCCTTGGGGTAGGCCTAGCTCCTTCTGTTATCATAAGGAAACCAGAAACATATCAAAATGATTGTCATGGCAGCTAGCAGGTGGCAGGGGGCAGCTAAAAGAAGCCTCCTACTGCTTGGAAGCCACATCACGTTGAAAATATTTGAGTTTATATTCAACTTATGTGCAGAGAGGTAAAGAAATGACACATTGCCATTATTACTGTCTTATTTCAGATTAGGCTGATAAAAACCACTCAAAATAAAATGCCCCAACCAAATAAAGACTATAGTATCTATTCGTCAATATTATTGTTGCACAAAGGATATTGAGGCAGGTTCACATGAGAAAAGATTTCATAGTAGGATCTGTAGCTGACAGCATACATTAGAACGGAGAAAAGTAGTTTTGAGGTAAGATAAAAACAAAGGAGAAAGAGACAGAAATGGGAAAAGGAAAGCTCTCCCCAGTAGTCAGCCTCTGGGGGCACTCTCCAGTACAGAAGGTGGAAATGATGAAGGTGATGAGTGATAAAGGTGATGATGAGGTTTTTGCAGTGCTTTCTCCCTAGTACTATATGCTTTACACTGGGACTTGCTCAAACTCCCTACAGCTTGTTCTTGCTTATGAGGCTGTTAGCACCGATGGGAGTATGCTAACCAGGTGCAAGCAGAGCATCCTGTTTATCTGTTAATTTCCTGTATGCATGTACTATTGGATAATATTTACAAAGTATTTCAATGGTTGTTATGTACCTTATTTTGTGCTGTGTTTAGCTTTCATATATACAAACGCCAGAAAACAGGAGGTAAAGAAAGCACAGAAAAGAAGGGCAACATCCCACCAGTGGTATTTGCTTTCCACGAGAACTGCCACAACAAGAATCCCAGGGTTTTGCAAGTGTGAGGTCATGGGACCAACAACACAAGAAAAACAGCATGGGAACACAAGGGAAAACCACTGCTGCAGAGGTGCTGAGAAGACACAGCTACAGCAGCTGAGGAGAGAGGCTGCAGAGTTGCAAACAGTGGGGCTTTAATACTACTAAGGCGATAGCACTAAGGCACCCGAGGTACTGTGCAGCAACATCAACCTGCATATCCTGAGGTTTGGATTTGATGCATTTTAGAGATGATTTTTTGTTTTCTGCTCCTGTGTCCTGTAGAAGTGATACCCCAGTGAATGGCAAGACGTGGGTAGCTTTGTAAGGGAGAATAAATCCATTTGCAAAGGGAAAAGACATGATAGACATTGTCTTGCATTATGTCACGAAGAGAAAACTTTAAAACGTTTTTTCAAAGTAATTTGGAATGTTTTGACAATTTACAATGCTTCTTTTTTTTGGATTTTAATGTTTTTATTTTGTATTAGAATATTTTTAAAACTGTTCTTATTTTTTAGTTTATTTCATAGTGACTTTATTAAACACACTTCATTGGGAAAAAACATCTGCATTCTGAAATTCCTCCTTATTGTTTAAAAAATGGTTTTCCATTATTCATCAAAGTGATAGTATCAGAAAATGATGTGCCATCAACCCAACTTTTCTTAAAATGGAAAACCCTTAACTGTTTTCCAAGCAGTTCTTGAAAGGACTTTTTAGGAGGGAGCAAGCAACCGCTGTAACTACAGAACCAGCTGACTGCATTTCCATATTAACTCTCAAACCCAGACTTAACTAGTACTGCCTCTGCTGCTTCTGTGCATTTAAGAAGTAACAACTGAACAGTTAGTGTACTGGATACCTCTTACCCATGTACCCTTGTATAATATATATGTATATATACACATAAGTAAACATGCACACAGTGCTTTTATTTACTTTTTGTTTTATCTGAAAGGTTAGTGCCAGTTATACTGATTTCTTCCACTTGAGAAAGATCTAAATGATGAGTGAAAAAATTTCTCTGGCCAGTCTGAAGAACAGTGCTTTACAGTCAGTGCTGTTCAGTGCTGTTGGGTGGCTACTGCTGTCTACTCGGACAGAGCAAAGCAAAGACAAGCTCTAAATCTAACTAACCATTTTTTAAAAGTGCTTTTGTTTTACTGGCAAATACTCCTACCTATAGACATTGTAACATGTGGAAATGAAAAAACTTCCAGATAATTTGTAATTTAAATATAAGCAGATTACTAATAAATGAAACACAAATAGAGGCATTTACTCTAGTAAGCTTCTGGATGAAAAGAGACAAAATTGCTTAGAAAGATGTAGGAGATGTCAGCGACTTTCTCTGTGTACAGGTGAAAGTCAGTGGCAGGTTACAGAGCAAATGTTGTACTCTCCAGGAGAATAGCTATTTGGAACAATTTTTTCAAGAAAGAAGGCTAAGAGTCTCTTTAATGGGTAGCAGGAACTTGTGCCCCCTCCCCCCCCCCAAGAGCTGGGGAGAGAAACGGAACGAAGGCAGGACATGAAAGGGACAAAACCATAGGGATGAAGCACAATGTGATGGAAGACAACAGGACAAGAAATGGAGATTGGCCTTTGCTTTACTTGCAGGGTGAGGTGGGGAATTTAAAGGTGATTTGTTAAGTGCCGATCAAATGCTGTTCCTTTTTCCCTTGCACTGATTTTTTTTTTTTTTTCCCCAAGGAATTGCAGAGTACAAAGAATTTGAAGGCAACCTACATTTAGTGGCAAGAATTTTAAGGGGAGATGGAGGAAGAACAGAAAAGGAGAACAAGTAGGACTTTTACTCCCCATACATAACTGCAAACATGTCAGTCAATGTCAAACCAGAAGCAGCCTTCATTCTTTTTGTGCAGTTATGACAGGAAGAAAACAATATTTAGCTGGGGAAGGACACATTTTTCCCTCAACTTGTTTTCCTGTGGTGCTCTAAAGCAGCAGCTTTCCAGTTAACTTAAAGTAAGCTTGATTATCCTTTTTTACAGAAATATAAGGATCTGTACATAAAACAAGTTTGGTCAAAACTGTCTTGTTTGGACTCTTATCAGTGGGATTTGTACTTGCAGCTGTACACCCAAATTCTTAGATTGTGCCCTCCTTCCTGCATATGTGCTTTCCTACACAGTGCCTTTTCAATAAAAGAGTCTCTTAAGGTCATCTTCTCCAGAATAAAATTTAATAAATCCCTCAATATCAGATCTGGAAGGTGGGGTGGTGTTTAATATCTTCAAATTTATGTTATATCTGTGGGAATAACAGACATTTCCCAAGAGGTACGTTCTGAATCCTTTGGTAATGATGAGTAACACATTGCTATGCAAACAGTACCATTAAATTTCCTGTGATGTGTCTTTTCTACCACCTTACTTTGGGTCTTAATGAAATTTGAACTTGGATTGCTTCCATCAGAGTCTGGATCATTAATTCTGTTTATGTGATGGCTTATGCTCCAGCTCATCTTTTGTATATAATGTTGCTGCTTCTGCCAGGAAAACATGGGTTTGGGGTAGAGCTTGTATTTGCACTCTGTCCCAAAACTCTCTTACAACTGCATGTGAATGCTCTTCCATAGTTGCCCCAGCATGTTTGGTGCTTTACATTACTCTTTCTGACATATTCAAATACTATTTTAGCATTTTTTATTCTTCTCCACCTTTCCTTAGAGTCTCACCATGAAAACAAAACAAAACAAAAACCTCAAAAAACTGCAAGATAGTTGTAATCCACTGCAGGATGAATAACTTGACTGTTAAAAAGACTACCAAGGAGCAATATGAAAACATCTTCTGGGATCTTGTTCTTGCAGAACAGTCTAACATACTGGGGTAAAGTATAAAAAAAAAAAAAAAAAAAAAAGCGAAATGGCTTTTCAGCAAAATGAAATCAGCTCTACAGGGCAGTGCCCTACATTTCTTTATACTTGAAAAGTTTTAATAACTTCTACACTGCCAAAGATGTTAAGGATGAAATTTTGAAAAGAATAGAAAGATTATTTATTATGAAATCAGAACATAATTTGATAGCAACATGAATTTGCTAGGCTTTGATTTCCTATGTCTCTCTTGTCCCGCTGGCCTCCAGGCAAAGTTGGAAAATTCTATTTTTAAAAAAGAATAGTTTCATTCTGGTATCCGAACCAAAGTGATTTGAAAAAAGTTTTATGAGCATCTCAATGCTTAACAAAGCCTGTTACAACTTAGTCATTACTAGATATTTATATACAGTGCTGTAGTTTAGTTTATCCTTTCAGGAATAGTGATATTTGTTAACATACCTTTAGCTAAAAAAAATAGTCATGATATTTTTCTATGACTGTCCAAGACAGTAATCATTGAGTTAAGCACATAATATACTGTTTTGCCACTGGTAAATGTAAGAGGTTTTAAATTTGGCATTGCTTCCCATCAAATGTCTTCTGAATACAATATACATTTTTTTTTCGCCCCTGTATTGGTTACAGGACAAAAGTTCAGCTGATTCAAATAAATAACCATACATTTTATTTTTAGCTCCTGCTATAGGTCTTCTGTATCAAGATTTCAGTGAACTGAAAGGACAGAAGGTAAAAGCTCTATGACCAGGGTGAAGTAATATTTTTTTCAGAGGAAAAACCCCAACCCTGGCTCACAATACTTAATGGACTGTCATTTTCCTTTCTGTGTGTGGTTTCATTCTCTTTTCCATGTTAATAATTCTAAGAACAGACTACTAAAGCACGTGGAACTGTTAACTTTCATCAGTGTTTCTAATGGAACAAATAAGCAAAATGTTTATGCGTATGCTGGAAATAAGAAACATTTCACTATCCCTTTTTTTGTTATTGAGTTCTGGTCCAACATTTTTAGGTAAAAAATAGGAAGACAGACCTCCTAGATCTAATAGATTATCTGGAATCACAGTATTTGTTGACACTCTGAAGAATCAGTTTAAGAAATAATACAGAATTCACTTTCTGCTTTGTTTGATTGGATTCTTATGTTGATGTGACATTGTAATTTAAAATACAACAGCAAAAAACCCCAGATGTCTTGTGTTGGACTGAAGAGGGCTTCGTACATGAATGTACAGGGCTGCATCATTTAAACTGCTGCCTCATTTAGAGGGAGATGAAAAGCACAGACTACATGGATGTATCTTTCATTCTTCTCTTCCCCAAGGTTTGGGTACCTTATTCAAGATCATACATACTCTTCACTTAGGATTCACAAGTTGGATTTCTTTCTTGAGTGATTTCTTTTAAAACTCTTTCTTTTAGCTTGCACCTTCCCAAAGGTGGTCTTAGTCTCCCACAATAACTTGGTAGTTAGCACATTTGCCCAGAATATGGGGGAGAAATTTAATACCTCCTTTTTCAGACATGGGTTGAAAACTACATCCTATATCTTCTGGGAGAATACCCTAATTAAGGACTCAGCTATAGTGTCTGGGATATGACTTCTTTTGTGGAAAATCCCAATTTGGACAAAAAACTCAAGATCCACTGATCAGTGAGCTAAAGCTTGAAGGAATATGCTTTCTCTTGCAACACTGACCTGGAAAGGTAATGCAGAATCCTAGTTCCAGTGCAAGACAATGAAGTTTACATTAATTCTGTTAATGAGCTACATGGTTACACATGTTAAATGGTGCTAGTAAAATGTCATACGTTATCAGGGATCTGATGTACAATATGCTGGCCCATTTCCAGTTGGTCTTGACTGAGTAGGGGAAGGGCAGTGCAAAGATGGGTGGTTTGGGGTTTTTCGCTGTATAAATAGTAATTTATTTGAGCAATTGGAAAAGCTATATTCCATTATGATTTTTCAATTTGCTTTTAAACAGACTTCATTTTTGCCCCTAAGAAATTGTGTCAGTATACATGAAGATAGGAGTACAATGCTGGGAATATTTCTCAGGCCTCGTAACCTTAGTCTTTCTCTGAAATCCTATAATCTGTCAGTGCCTTCTCTTTTATCTAGACTAGTATTGTATACCCTGCTAACTTCCTTTCTATTCTTACAATCAAAGCAGCACTTCTTTTCAGCTTCTCTCTACGTTCAGTTTCCATTAGAGCTCCAAGATTCATTCTCCTTCCTCTGTCTCCCACAGATTGTCCTCAGGCCACCTCATCTGGTCCCATTTAGAGATGGTATCGCTAAATACCACCCCTGAACTGACACCTTCTAGATCTACTCATCACACCTGACCTTTCGCTGTCAGTCTGCTTTCTGTTGCTGTTGTGCTGCTGCCAACTCAAATTCAAACTGGCAAACTCATGTTTATGCTCCAGAGCCCTGCACAGCTCTAGTGAAAGGTGATTTGAGTGGCAGATTACCTCTCCTGCATCCCTTTTAATGTTAAACATACAGCCAGTACTGCCTGAGCAATGACAATTTTTCTCTTTGCTACAGAAGGACCTGCAAATTATGAAGACAAAGCTCAGTTGTGCTACACAGGATGCCAGTTTGGCAACTGAGAGTTGAATAGAGTCAAGATGGAAAGACCCTTTGTCTGTGTGGCTGTGGAAGACATTGCTGATTTCAGGGTCCTTTTGTGGAAATCAAAGTCCTGTGCTAATGAGGAAATTATTTCAGTTATTTTGAAGTCCATTGACACTTCCAGACAGCTTATAGTTTTATTTCTTGGTCATTATGTTCAGTTAGGCCTTGCAAGGTAATGTCGGCAAGGCCTGCCATTATCACTAGGTACATAGATAGCATCAGTTCAATTATCACAGAATAAACCATATTGCAAGTAGTGGTGAGGAAGTTTGCTGTGTGATGCATTTTTATTACAGATACTGTATCATTGTAATGTATACATCAGGGCTTCCTGTGCCCTTCAATTGATCAAGCTATGACATACGAAACTGTTGAAATGATTATGAATTGAGGATACAAGTATAAAGATCTTCCAAAATTGACTACATTTCTGTAATGCATAATTAAAATGTTCATGTCAGCAAATGCCATTGACTGAACTTGATAGTGTATTATGCTACTGTTCCATTGAACTGGCAGAGGTACTTGGAAAAAATGGTTAGGTTTTTCGATGGAAAGGGAGTGGAAATCGATTTCATATTCTCACTTTGTCTCCTTACCTATAATGTGACTTTATGCATATATTCTTTAAGGGTAAGTATTGACACCTGGGACAGCTCTGAAGAATGTATAATAAGTATAAATAAAACAGTTGTTTAAAAATTCCTTGGCTTTCTAAATGTGATCAGTCAAAAGAAAAGTGAGTCAGCTCACTGTATCTTCAGTGGTGAATAACATTCCTTGCAATAATGCTTACAACTGGATCGTCACCAGCCATCCCTGGCTATGTGATAAATCAAAACACAGATTTTTTTTTTCTGTAACCCTAGAAGATATAGTGCTTAGGACATAATTTTACCTTAGACAAATTCAAAACGGTGTAGTATAACCCTGACTTTATTAAAGCCATTCTTGATTCATGTTGTGCTGTGATCATAACCAGATTTAAGTTCTTTAATGATACGATTAAAGAAAGTTTCTAATATATCCCTTATAGTTTCCTCACCTTCTTTATCTTCTCCAACATGGTTTATTCATTGCTTCTCTGATTCTCTGAATTTGAAATTTTAAGTGTGATTTTCTGCCTTGCTCTACTGCTGCTCCTGCTGAAATCAGCAATGGCCCAGTATTCATACACTCATTATCTAGAAATCTATTAATTCCTTTCTTCTAGGTTGGTAATGGTATTAACATGCTCTATATGCAGTAGGCAGATTTTCCTCCTGGGGCAGTGTAATTAAAGTCTAAGTTTAATTCCACATCTCTTCCCTTGAAATGGGTTTATTAGCTGTGGAAGATATGGGGGCTTAAAATAACACTTAAAGTAACTGAAGGTTATCCAAATTTGCACTTTGTTTAAATTAGGAAGACAAATCAATGCTGAGTTTGATTCAAACCTTTTTTTCTTTAAAAAAAACAATGTTCTAAATACTTTTTCCATAAACATGAAGTAATGCAACAAGACCCATTTCCTTTTCAGTGCTCTGTGCTGTTTTTCAATACAGACTGAGGTAAAAAGGTCTGTCTTCAAGTTTTGTGGAAGCAAGGGAAGGCAAGGAAAGAAAAAAGAGCAGGAAAGACTGTTTCCAGTGGTTGCACCAAAATCATCTTGTTATTCCCTATTCCCTTTGTTTTTGAGGTAAATACATGCTAATCCCAATAGTTAGCCTTCTGCCTTTGCTATTTAGCTCTGGGAAACTGCTTACCCACAAAGCCCAATATTGCCCTCCTCATTTGATGTTGGTATAGTGGGCAATTAGCTGTTGATTCAGTCTTGAATGTCAAGCTGAGAATGACATGTGCCAATTTCAATACCATTTAACTCAATGTTCAGTGCTACTTAGCTTAACCCATGACTTTTGAAAACACGTAAGACTTGCTTTGAAAAGAATAAAGGAAAACTTTTTTCTTAATTAGCTCTTCTTGACTACTGAGATGAGTCCTTTCTCTGACGCCTTATCTTTTCTATTTGCTTTAGGGACTATGTGTGATTTTCCATATAGCACATGAATACTGACTCTCAAAATAATAAAGTTTGAAAGTACTCAGTTGGGCTTAACAAAATTGTGCATGCAAAAAGATGTACAATAATTTTCAAGAGGATAGTTCTACACTGTTCTTTATTTACACCACAGTCTAGACATAGCCCAGCTTCTAAAGGTACTTAAGCAAAAATTCTAAGTCTATAAAATAAAAATATAGGTAGATGTTTAGTGTAATTTTCAGAAGCAGTTATGATTCAGATCAAGTTTCTTTGTGCATGACATTCATATTTGCCAGCTCCTTACAATTCTAAAAGGAAATTGAAACAGTTAGTGTAAGGACATGAAACTCCACTCGATGCATTCACAATACCTGTGACAAGGCAGTGCTCTCAAACATTCCCTGCAAGAAACAGTTACAGATACTGCAATCTTTAAATGCTTTCTAACAGTATGGAACAAAAATATCTAGAGGAACATTACATACTAATTTACATACAAAGAAAAAGGAAAATAAAATGGGTGTTCTAAAAGCAAACATTTAATGAGCTAATTCAAAATGTAACTTATATAAATGCAGTATTTCCACCAAATAAAAAAGATGAAGGAAGCCATGTAAAAACAATAAAATAACGGTATAGAATAAAGCTGGTATGTTTTTGAACTCAATGTTCTGAGGTTTTTTTAATCCCAGGATAATATATCATAGCACCTCTTCAGAGATAGTATAAAAAATTGATTATAATTTTAGAATTATTTTTTTCTTCTTTTCTATTTAACAACAAACTGGAGTTCAGATTAGCAGTGGACAGAGACCATCTAGGTGAAGTGCAAGTCTGTAGGCAAAGATTCTTATAACATTTGGGGAAAATTTATTGATATACTCCTTGTAGTTCTATCCAGATATCAAAATTGGATAGACAAGACCTTAACAAAACCTTTTTCATGAAAACGTTACTTGCCATCAGCAAATTTGATGAGACTAAGTAAAACATCCAAGAGAAGTTCTATTCTTCAGGGAAAAATTACTGATTACACAGTTTTTCCTGCATGTATTGTAAGCAGATTAAGCAAGCATGAAAGATAGGACTTATTATTAGCCCAAAATAAAAAGGTAACTGGTCCAGTTATGGGAAATGTGACACGGATGTTTTACATTCATTTTGTAGTAGAAGGAGATCATTAGTATTACAGACAGATCACACCAGATTTTCATCACTGCTATAGTTGCTATGTACAAAAAATATATCAATGTCCATCAGAAATCCTGACAGCAGCAGCCAACAGTGCCAGTCTGGTGGGGAGGAAACATGGGAAAGATCCAAGCGTGTCAAGGGTATGAAGCTACCATGGGTTTGGGATTGGTTTGGGTCATAAAAAAAAAATAAGCAGTGTGGAGATATTCCCAAAAGGATCCCCTGCAGTGAACAAACATGTATATTAGTGGGAGAAACCACAGGCAGGAAGAAAGGACCCATCATGCTGTGTCTAAGAGCTGTGGAAATACAGGGGAAACTTCCATGGAATTTTTCAGAGCATTGTTGACTTAGTTGATAGAAACTCATAATCAGAAGCATCCCAGAATTACATCTTATATGACTATATGAATGTATGCAAAATAGTGTAATTCTGATAGCATACATCTGGACATTTCCTATCCCTCTGGGTATGTTCACTCTGCTGTGATGAGAACGGGGTTAATAAATGTTTTGTTTTACCCTCCTCTCAATTGCAAATGAATGCAAGATCAATGGTACCATTACTGGTCTTTTTTCTGCATCAGTGTCTTTCTGACAATGTGCACTATGAGCATAAGAGGATGATTTGACCTCTTTATTGTAGTGGGATGTGGCAATTAATTTTTTATTGAAATTTCAATTAGCTTTTCTGTTCCTATAATGTTTTACCTAAATCCTCTTTTTAAGTTCTTGCTAAGGTTACCAGAAAAGATCATCTAAGCATGACTGTGTTAAAAGGAAGAGGTAAAGAAAACAAATTATTTCTATTGTGTACAAAATTGAGGTCACTTTAGGTTAACTGAATCAGATTCCTTGAAGAGACGAAGACTTTCCACATCATGAAGAATCATTCAGAGAATTCTAATTGAAAAAGGAAAGACACCAGCCTCTTATAAAAAGAAAAAGATACCAAGATTAGTACAACGGAGCAAGAAAACCTGAAACAGATTTTACAGACTGTTGCCTTTATGACTGTTATAAAAGAAGAATTACCAAATGAAAAACAATAGAGAAAACCCGGAAGATTACAACTTTATATTAAGCTGTCTAGCACCCTGGACCAACCAAAGAACAAAGGAATTAGGTCTTATATTTAGAATTCTTATGCATCTGAAATACTTAAATGCTAATAGGAATGTTAAAGAAAAACCTACTCTTGTGCTTGACACCAAATTAAAAAATGTTAACAGAGACAATTTTAAATTTCATTTGGCAATTGCCTTACTATTGCTAAGGTTAAGATGATTTTTCCTTGGAAAACTTATTTTTTGTTACATGTGACTTCCCAAAAAACATAGTAGTTAACTGAAAAGTTATATTATTAATGAAAATTTAAAATACTGTTTTTCCAGTCTTTAGCCTGCATCATGCAGAAGACATTTTGTACTGAGCAATGAAGCTACTTTGAGGAAATGTATATATGTTAAATATAGGGAATCTGTGGTTCATTTGCCTTTGTATTGTATAAGTGCTAAACCAGCATTTACACTTAAAATCAGCTTTACTCAATACCAAAACCTGATTATGTTAAAAAATATAACTATATTGCAGGGTCTTCTGTTTTCTGTGAAAATTTATGTCAGTTGCCAAGCTTGGTCTCTGGGATGTGAATGCATTTAAGTGAGAGAAGTTCATAAATTACATACTAGTAACTTCCATAATAAAGCAAGTCATTCTTACTGTGCTAGCTAAGAAGCCAATAAGCCCATTTTCACAATGATAATGCCAATATAACTCATAGAGCATTTAGCTCCATCCAAGAATGGAAGAGTAGATGGATGGGTGCTTGTGCATGTGTCTATGTTTCAGGAAAGTGTTTATCAACTATTTCAGTGGTATTGAGACCCTTTCATGAAGTTCAGGGGGGAAAAAAAAGAGGAGTTATGGCTTATGACGTACTGAAAGGAGGCTTTTAAAAGACATGACAGGAAGAAATTAATGTAAGCTTAGGGATTCAGTGTATATCCTCTGATTTGCAATAACACCAGAGAATGGCTCAAATTCACAGTCGATACAAATGAATGCAAGCCCTCCGAACCGGGTGGCATCCTGCCAGCCATGAAGGTGGATGTTTTGTACTTCCTGCGCTTCCAGTCAGTGATAACAGTGCTGCGCGATGGATAAAATTCCTCTGTGTGTTTTGAAACAAACCCCTGTACCTCCAGAAAAGATGTTTTCCTGAGTTCTTATGTAGCCTATAGGGACATTACGGAGAGAGAGGAAAAAATGTCAACTATCTCCATCTGTAATCAAAGCTGGTTGCTATAGTAATGGCACCTTGTTTTTGTGTTAACGGGAGTCAGACTCCTGTGTAGTCCCCAGCTATCTCTTTTTCTGTCTCACAGAGGTACTCTCTTAAACTTTGCAGATGCTCAGTTGGTAATTTGAGTCCATTTTTACTCTTTTTGTTTTTAATCTTCTAAAAGAAAATAGCTCAAAGCCCATCAGTGTTACTGCTGCACATCCATACATGTACAGCTCAGGTAAATGAGTAATTCCTTTAAAATAATATTGCGCTCGTGCATTTTTTCACATACATGTCTGAAAGTAGTTAAAAACTGTGATTATCCAATGACAAAAGAGTGATACAAACATAAGGACAGTTTTCTCTGTTCCTGTTATTCTCCTTTAAGCATGTATCTTAAAAACTTTGCTATTGAAAGCTTGTCTTCAAAGGTAAAGGAACATAAAGAACATTTCCTTCTGTGACAGTGGAGGAATGGTTTGTAGGAGGCAGGCCTACATTGCTAACTGCTTACTCTAAAATTATGCTTGTGCTCAGTGTACCTAAGACTTTTACTCTAAAACTTTTAACCATTTAATTTCCTAACTTGTGACTGTTGCTATTTTTAGTATCTTAAGAAAGTAGATACTGAGTTCATTATTTTACAGTGGCAAGTTTGTCTCCCTTCTTGAGAATAAAGGTGAACACAGATTTTCTTAAAACTGCAAAAATTCATTGCTCTTACAAATTGCTCTTGTACTATTTCAACACAACAAAGCAGGCCATCACCCATCCAAGGACTGGATAACATGCAAATGAATACATCAATCAAGTTGCTGCCAGATCTATAGGTAAAGCGGTGATATAAAAAGGCACTAGGTATCAAAAATATTTATATCTTGAAATATTTTTCCAGGTGTCTTCAAAATAGCTGAATGTAATGAAGTCCAGCAAGTAAAAAAAAGTGATAGTAAGGTGTTAATGAAGTGTATTCTTTACATCTTTCATGTGCTTGGATTCTCCCTCAGAGTTACAGGGAGGTGCGTCTATAACATAAACATTGAAAAAATAAGTTGCCTTTTAAGTAAATCTGAGGTTCACTGGGGCAGCCGCAGGTCCTGACTATGTATATCCAGTAAAGTGATACCTGGTTGTTTTGACATTGATTTAACAAAATATGTTCTTTTTTATTTTTGTATGTAACACCTGATGCTTTAAGGTTAAATCTGAAGTTCATTCCTGTTTACAGGGATCAATAAACTCTGTAACTGAATGCAGCAGATTTTTCAGCTTAATCTGTTTCTAGCTAAAAATACTTCTGCATCTTTTCTCATTTGTTAGTCTGATGAATGAAGACTATTTGGGCCAGTGAACAGCCTGAAACAAAACTCACTGGAATGAACAGGAGCCTCCTTGTTGACTTCAGTGATCTTTGAACTGATCTAAGGTTACTTTCAAATCACTCAGCTGAATTTCAGTGAAGAAAATCATCTAGTATGGATTGAAATGTATGGATGACAAACAAGAATATGACACATTCAACATAATAAAGAGACTGCATAATAATATAACAATACTAAAAGTTGAAAATCAGTATCCACAAAAAAATGCATAGAATCTAAGCCAAGGAAATCTGTGAGCATACAGGGGAAGATGAAAGAGTTGCTGTGGCTGACATCACTGAGTTGTTTTAAATTGCAGACAGAGTGTATGTGTCTTGGACAAAATACACCACCAGTGTGAAGAAATACATCAGACGTCATAGGAAAAATGGACAATGTTGCAGTGGAAAAATGAATAAACAATTACCCGAAAAGTAAATATACTTCTATTAATTCTAAAAAAAGAGTTGTACAAGCCTATGAGATACCAGAAACTGAAGGCAGGAAAAGAAAACCTACAGGCAGTAAAGAGTAAGAAATTCAGGTCTTACTGTGACTAAACCACTAGCATTTTTGTTATGAATTTGTTTTTTAGCTTAAATACATAATACTCTCTGAATATTTTCTGCTGAGATGTTACTCCTAGATGTCATCTTATCAGAGTGAACAGGTGAAAGTAATTTTGAATCCTTCTCTAAAACACTTCTATTGTCCTGATTATGGATATTTTTTTCCTCAAGTTTTTCATTTCCCAAGTATGAGTAGACCAACTCTGCTTGATTTTAGCATTCTGTTCTTTAAAAGGCAGCATGAAACTATGGTTTCCTTTGGTGTCTTTCAGGTGTTTTCTGCAGTAAACACATACTGCAGCTGTTTTCTTAAACAAAGGTCGATGGTTGTTTTGCTAGTATGGGCTTAGCCGTATTCTTCAGCTAGTCCATTGGATTTTGGGTAATATGGTTTGCACCTGTGCGCAGGTCATGTAGGAGAAACTCCAGGTCTGCAAATTACTGGAATTATTCAGATGTCTGTTGTTTTTCATTCTTTGAAATTAGGTCATTTTGCTATTCTCTCACATAGCCAACATGTCTGGCAAGTGATGCTGTGGAGTATTTCGCTGTAGTTTTAGTGAACAGATTGCCCACTGAAGAATCTTAAGAATGCTATGAAAAGGAGATAGTGTTTTCTGAGGTTATTTTTTGCATAGTATATGCTAGGATGCATGTATGTTTGGTTTGGGGTTTTTTTAGAATTTCTGGGTAAATTTCCACTAAAAGCAGTCACTTCTTCCTTTTCACAAAACGCTAATTCTTCCCAGTTAGCTGGTTGGTATTTTTACTTCATAAAGGTCTCCATTAGCCAATGAAAATTATTGGTTTTGTGAATATTAAGATTTATTGTTCTATGTTTCTCTCACTATTTCTCTTATTTCTGGATGCTCCCAAATGCTCCTGCGTTACATAAACAGTTCTCCAAGTCTCCTCTCCTGCCCCCACAAAAGTGTGCATGAAGATCTGGAATGAAACTGTCTTCTGGGTCTGCTTTTCACTTCAGGTTGTCTTTTTATTACTTTAAGATCATATAATGGGACTTCTGTGGAAGAACTCCCTCAAAGGCTGGAGGTTTGTTAGAAATGTGGGTTTTAAATCCAATTAGGTTTATGTGTATATGTAGTGAGAAGGAGACAGAGAGAGAGAGAGAGGGAAAGATGAAGTTTCACACATGTACTGAGAAAGGCAATTCCTTCTCACCTGAATAAAACTCACCCCAAAAGGACAGGAGAAATAACAGGTTGGTGACACTTTATATTAAAGACACTATTGGTTGTTTAAGTCACAAAACTTTTCAAATATTTATGGATTAGACTCTGAGACTAAGTATGAGCAGGCATCTGTATACTGCCCACAATGCAAATAAAAAGCAGGACTTTCATAGGTCATGCTATGGTTTTGAGATAGTTACCACCAGAATAAAGAGACGTCATCAGGAAAGAACACCAGCATTCTCACTTTCATTATCAGATCGTTACATATTTGATTGTTATGCATGTGACATTACCAAAGGTCAAAGTAAATATTACAGTAACATTATTGGATTCAAGTTTTTCTTTTTTCAGCGGAAGTTTTTCCTGTCCTTGATTATCAGCTACATTTAAAATGTTTCAAAGATCTTTGTGCTGTTACTATTAGAGAAACTGCTCTTGTATTAATCTCTATTCCCCAAGATAGCAGAAAACAGAGGAACAGGTCATTAACATGTGCCTGCTTTTAAGGAGAGGCATACTGTCACTTCTAATTAATATATCTATATTAGAAAAAAGGATATGAGATTTTTTAAGCAAGCTAAATAGCTATATACCCAAAAGCATGAAAAAACCCCTCAGCTAGACCATTTTTCCTCTTTATATCAAGCAGGGTGTTACAGAGATTTCAAATCCAAAGAGCTGTACATCAGGCTGAAAAAGATGCACTTCACTGAAGTTTGCATCCTCCTTTCTCAAAATCATATGCAAAAAATAAACCATTGTTGTGTTCTTTATATACTGCTCTCAAAGCATGAATTTCTGTGTCTGTTTATCAATTTCTAAGTAGACCAACATAAACCTCCTGTTCTTAAAATATCCTGAGGTTTGGCTTGCTTAAAAAAAAGATGGCAAAGAGCATTATCTGTTTAGTTAGTTTTTATCTGTCGGTTTATGATTAATAAGCTGTGCAGTTGACATATTTTCAACTATCACACTGGATTTACAGGTACTTATGGTCATATGAATAGGTCAGCATGCGCAAAAGAAAAACCATTTTTCATCACATGCATGTTTTATTACTCTCAGGGTACATAGATCTTGTTGTTGTTTATCCATAGGCCATTTTATTTTGCTGTGGAAATTGCTTTTGCACACAAAAGTGTGGACAGCCTTTATTTAAATAAATACCAGAGTCATATCAGTTACACGCCTCTATTTTATTAAGACAAATGTCCTATTTGCAGTAATACAAAATTTATCCATTATATGGTCTTTTTGTTTCCTGTCCTGGAGAGATGAAATTTATTGTTTATAAAACTAATAGACATAATGCTTCTATGTTTCCAGCCATATTGGAAAAGATCAACTGTTACTATATCCTGCAAGAATTTAATTCCCTCTGCCATACTAATTAGTTTGTAAAAATGCATCCTTTTCCTGAGAGATGCTTTGAATCAAAGTTCTGTGCAAATTTGGTTTCTGCTCAACAAAAAATTTGGAAAAGTTTGGCTATTCAAAAGAAGAATTATTCAGGGAACTCTTCCAGGGGAAAAGAGTGTAATACTGCTGTTGGTTCCTGCTTTTTCTACGTGCAGTGGTGAATGGCATCATAACTGTCAGGTAAGCTTCTCTTCAGGTATGCAGTTTGTATCAACTGTGCTTTTTATCCTATTTAATCATTAGGTTTGACTACTTCATATGCTGTCAGTTGTCACCTGTGCATGAGTACACTAGTATGCTGCTCCACTATCATACCACACTTTTAGAGGTAGACCTTGACTATATTCATGACCTGATTCTTGAACTAGTCAATAAGCTATATCAGCTTGCTAAGCCTGCATAGGCGGCGACTTGTTTAAAATCACCAACCTTTGATAGAATGAACCTGCAGATGAAAATTAGTTCTTACTTTTTACAAAAATTATTTTGTTTTGGCTCACTCTCCTTTTCAAAACCTTATTGTTTTTTTTCAGATGCTTGGATAGACTGATTTCCATACTGTCTTTTCCTTCACTCTTAATTACTGTATTAGGCACTTGGGGGGAGGGGACAGGGAAGAATGTGGGTTTTTTTTAAAAGAAGCTGTAATTTTCATTAGTATCATCATATGCATTTGTGTTCTGTTGTGCTTGTGATTTAACGGATATGTTCATACAGGAAAGGTGTGAATATCATAGCTTATCATACCACAGAAAGTCCTTCTGATAATGACTTTTTTAGCAACAGCCCATGGTTTACAGGGTAAAACTGTGACTTGGCCTGTAGAGAAATAAGGCCTTAAAAAACCACCCACTGAGCTATATGGGATACTCAGAACACTCTTGTTTAGGGCATGAACAATGCTACTTTTAGTCTTCTAGTGTTCAAATGCCATTATGCAAATTGGATTCAAAAAACCCTAAATAGATAATGCATCTGATATCCTCCCTGTTAATCTGAAACACTTGAAGAGCACCTGAAGCAATTTGGCAATCTAATTCATAGAGGTAAATTACATTTGCTGCCTATCCTGTTTTACTAAATTTTGCTTCAAGATCTCTGTTCCTTTTGGTGTTATTAGAAAGATAGGAATGAAAGGGAATTGGCACAACTAGGAACAAATTCAATTTTTACTGAAGTATCCTAAAATACTTAAGAAAAATCAGTACAGGGCTGTTTCTGGATCCTTGTTAAAATTAAACAAATAAATTTTCAGGACCTTTATCTGCCAGACTGGTGGTGTTATAAAGCAGTTCCCTAGATCTTAAAAGACTGATCCATTGACCTCTGTATTATTAGCATGAGACTAGTATCCTCCCTGCTGACCAGCTGTCCTGATAACTTCTGATAGCCTCACATGGATTTCAATTGACAGGGGTCAGGTAATCCTTAGCACTGTTACAGCAACCATAAAGCATTTGAGAATTTGCACAGCATTTTTCAATTGCCTGCTGCTTAAAGTGTCTTTTTTCTTACTGAAACTGTTTTGTGTTTTTTCAAGTAATTGTATTTGAACCTAATTAGATTCATGTGTCCATGTAAATAAGGAGGGCTTCCTGTTTCCTTCTGCCTCTTTATAGGGGTAAGACATAGGGATGTAAAGGAATAGATTTGTTGTACCTGGGAGGATGCTAGTAGGCTTCTTAAACTTTGTGTGTCCAACATTAAATGTTAAGTGTTGGGTTTTTTTAATATTTGAAGTTCAAAGTTTTCATAACTTAAAGGGAGTTTTGGTTCTTTTATGAATCACTTAAAACACTTAGAAATAAGAATTTTTTTACTGTAAGGGAAGGAAAAAATAGATCAGAAACTAAAGAGTGTTTTAGAACTAGTGGGAGTGCCTTTGTGGTTTGGAGAAGAAACCACAGAGCAAAATGCTCAGGAGAACTTTGAACTACACCCTCAAAATGCTTAAGAAAGGTAGGAAGTGGAAACAAGAGGCATCTACTCTTTTGTTTAGTATATGTTTGTATATTTGTTGCCTTGTACAAAGACTGCTTTTTTTTTTTTTTAACTTTGCTTTTACATCATCTTACATTGATTTAGTGAATGCTTGCATATTTATTTTTATATTCATTGCATAAGAACTGATTGGTTTTTGGAATGCTTTCATAGGGCCTGCCAGCCGTTTGCTTTTGTTGCTGTAGGCGTCTTGAGAAGTGGAGAAAGTATGTACTTGAGTTAGCATTGATTTTAGGGTTTACTCTTGTAGTCTGCATTTAAAATAGTCACAAATTTCAAGTTTAGCATTTCTCCCCAATGTATTTTAGTGGGGAAGCTTCGCGTGCAATTTGGATAAGTAATGATTGAAGCTTTTAAGAGTGTGCCTGTTGACCGCAGAATTTAGCGATCATTTTGAATGTATTTCTTTTGCTTTTGATGGCTGTAAATTGTTCTTCAGAAATAGACTTTGTTCTTTCCCTCCACGTGTTTTGTCCCTTATGTTGATCTGCCACCTGTGTGTTGACCTTGGATCACTTTATTTTCTTGCTGGAGGTGTAATTTTAGGTAACATGTCCTTCAGATAGTTTTCTAAGTGGCTGTAGTATGAGATTAGGCTCTCATGACAAGTACAAGTGATTAATTTCAGATTGGGCATAGAAATATTTTTGTTCAGTTGTTAATTTTTAAATGAATTTTTTTTCTGCATCTGAATCTGTGGGGAGAAGTAATATAGAATAGTGCAGGATAAGCATGCTATTAGAGTTAAAATCTTTTAAAATCAGAAAATGTTGCTGTTGGCATTGCTATGTAGTACAACTTATTAGTATTTTGGAGAAGTATAATCTCCAGATATATTCACTATATTAATTGGGAGAAGTTTCCTTTTTGTGAATGATACTAACTAGCAAAATAAACCCAGAAGTATTTGTGCTTCAGTTGAGAAATGGGAAAACCATTTTTTGTTTTATTCTGAGCAATCGGAAATCCAAATACCTATAATACCAGGAGTTGTTTTGGGCAATGCATATTTTAAGTTGTTTGACATTTGTACTAGACTTTTTTTAATATGTACATATCCTCTAATTCTAAGGTGATAAAAACACTGCTGCACTTGGAGAAGAGTCTGTCTCATAGCAGGTGGTAGTTCCTGGATTTCACTGAAATATTATGATGAAAATATAATAGCAGATGTTGAATACACTTATTTGCAATGGAAATTTTAAGAAACAGTTTCTTTTGCTTGGACTTTGAGTATTATCTAACATTAAGAGTACAGAAGCTTTTTTTCTTTTTGTTTTTGTTTTGTGCTAATGAGGGGACAGGTTTTCTATAGGGAAATAACAATTTAAGGTAGTAATACGTCAAAATATTTCACGTGCACTGACCAGTTTTACTACTTCAGTTGTGTTTAAAAAGAAAAAAAAAGTGTTTCAATTCTGTACTCATATGGATGAAAATTTACTGGAGAGTGCACTGCAGGCAGCAGAATTCCAAATGTGAACAGTTTTGTATCAAGTTCCTTCCCCATCTCTGATATTCCTTATTGCTCATTTAGACTGATGTTGATGATTTTAAGGGAAGCAGTAGAGATCTGTTGTGAAAGAGAAACGCTGGGAAAATAAAACTACTGAATCTTGTTTCTAGAATACAACTGAACTCTGAATGGCCAGGAACATGGAAATGCTATGCAAGATGTTTTTGTTACAGTATATGAGAACCCAAAACTTCCATAAGGAAAGAGGTAAAATTACTCCACAATTTAATTGTGTTCAATTACCCACAACTTGAAATGAACATTTTCTAATTTTATAGCAAAAAGCAGCAACAGAAACTTTTTTTTCTTCCCTCTGTCCCTGGTTTTTAATTTTAATTTTTTTCTCTCTAAGCAAGAACAGACTCAAAGCACTACAGTTGACCAAAATCTGGTAAAACTGACTTTTGCCCTTTTTCGACAAGGGCATTTAATACTATCTTAGTATAATCTAAAGTCTGTTGAGCAAGGGAGTTTCCTTTATACATCTGACAGGAATGGTATCATAGGTGAACATTTGAAACTCAGGTTTCCCCTTCTGCTGTATGATTGCACACTAAACTATGGAAGTGTGCTGGGCAATACATGATTTAAATTCAAAACTTTATTCTCTGACAGTAGTTCTAACAAATTTTCTCGTAGTAGTGATCTCTCTTTCAATAAGATACATCTGTTTTAATGAGAGCATATCTGAGTTGCAACATGAAATTGATGGAGCTGCTTTTATTTTAGGAAATGCAGAATTTCATTAATGAACATGGACACATGCCTGTAAATGATCAAGTGATCTGCAAAGGCTCTTGGATCAGAGCTTTACTAGGGATGTGAAAAGGGTAACAGATGTAGCTAGACATAGAGGCACTGAATGTATGATGGCTATAAAAATATAAACCCCATTGGCTTGAATATTCACTTGCAAGGTTTGTTGGTCTGCACTTGAATATACAGACTGATTCATTGAACCACATACCTATTGGGAAATTGGATGAGTCCAAAAAAACATGGCTTCAATTTTTATGGCTGGGTTTCTAGGCGTGCATAAAAGAAGGCAGTGGGAATTTACATGAGTGTGTGCTGAACCTGGACTACAGCTGCTGCTTTGCTTGTGGTCTGAACCCAGTAGTATGATTCTAAGACTGTAGAATTTATTTATTTTCAGAAGAGCAGGGGTAGAAAGAAAACACAGTTCTCTCATGAAGTGTGCCTTGCACCCTATCCCACTCCCCTCACCCCCCAACAAGTTAATATTTTCTGGTGCACCCATCTGACAGTCCTATACTATAAGTTCGTAATGCAACTTATGTGGTCAGTTCTTCAGGTTGCATAATGAAGGCTGAATGATGAAACAGTGGAATAAGAACTCTCCATGGTGGGGAAAAAACCCAAACCTAAATGCACAACCAAAACACAAAACCCAACTTGCTTGTAGTAACTTGCCAAAAATTCCAATATGAGTAACCATGGTGTTGAAAGAACACTAGTAATTCAAGGTTTGTATCTAGTGATTAAACTACACAGTGTTCTTCTACTGAAGGGTAGGAAGGAAAGAAACTGACTCTTGGCCAGGAGCCAGGGACTTCTTTGGACTAATATTAACTCCTATGTGAGATGGTAGGAAATGATTAAATTTAGTCCAGTTATGTTTTTGCAAAGTAATTTTTCAGTCTATGAAAGCGAAATTCTTATTTAGCCAAGAAGCTGCAGTATATATCATTTGCATACTGAATTCCTTTTTATTGGTATTTCTGGCAAGTACAAGCCACTATTTAATGTTAGCGTAATTTGTTTACAATGTTCATGACTCACTCTGGGATCATTCACAAGGAAAGTGCTCTATAAACATTAAAGATGACCTATGACTAGAGCGATTTATCTTATGCTGCCTGCAAACTTCCCTGCAGTGTAGGAAATGGGACTTGGACCCTGTTTAGCTCTTGCTTATCCATCTCTCACAACTTGCAGTACAGTAAGAAATACTAAGGTGATGTTTTCACCATCCTCTCTTATAAAGCTGCTTAGCATATTTTCCCCTCATATATGGACATAGCCCTCTATAAATCTAAGGTATCATACTTTTCTGCATTCTTATTGGAAGAAAGATGAAAGAAACACATCTAAATGGTAGAGGGACTGTTATCATTCATGAAAGACAGCTGAATATAGCTTTGCTCTACTGGAGAAAGGGCTCAGAGGTACCTGATGCTTTAAATTTTTGGTTTGATTGTCATTTTGTTTATTAAGATCAATTCACTAGAAAAGTAAGCTGTTACATTTTGAATACACTGGCTTTAGGGAACAGAAAAGGTTTGCTTCCAAATCTTGATTGATTTTTTTTTAATTGCCTACTGACTACTTGTAAGAATGCAGAGAGGAAAAAAGAAGGAAAAAAAAAAAACGCTTAATCTTGAAACACTCCAGAAAGACTAATACTCTTTTTCAGAAGAAATTATGTATTTTTCCATAAGGTTATCCTGCTAAGATTCTGTTTATTCTGCATATTTCCAGACAGCTGTAGGAATAACCTGATTTGAATATTCCAGTATCCTATGGATATGATTTTGTTCTGGGTTTTTTACTATGCCAAGATTCATCTTTGTTTTAAACAAATCCGTAGAGTCTGAAATAAGCGTAGTTCCAAGTTTTTGCCATACTTACCAGATTGTTGTTTACTACCTTCAGGATGGCTTTATTAGCCTGATGTTGTGGTGTACTAAGTTTAAAAAAGCATGACTTGATCTCTAGGTTTTGTTCATAAATGGAACTCTTATTTAGAACCTCACAATGCTACTTTTCTGGAACAAAAATCCAGATTATAATTCTGCCCTGGTTTCAGCTGGGATAGAGTTAATTGTCTTTCTAGTAGCTGGTACAGTGCTATGTTTTGAGTTCAGTATGAGAAGAATGTTGATAACACTGATGTCTTCAGTTGTTGCTCAGTAGTGTTTAGACTAAGTCAAGGACTTTTCAGTTCCTCATGCCCAGCCAGCGAGAAAGCTGGAGGGGCGCAAGAAGTTGGGAGGAAAGGCAGCCAGGGCAGCTGACCCAAACTGGCCAAAGGGGTATTCCATACCATGTGACATCACATCTAGTATATAAACCAGGGGGAGTAAGGGGATTGCTGCTCCAGGGACTAACGGCCTCAGTCAGCGAGTGTGAGAAATTGCATTGTGCATCACTTGCACTTTCCAATCCTTTTATTGTTACTATTGTCATTTTATTAGTGTTCTCATTATCAGTTTCTTCTTTTCTGTTCTATTAAACTGTTCTTATCTCAATGCATGAGTTTCACTTTTTTTTCCCTAATTTTCTTCCCCATCCCACCTGGGGTGGGGGGGGGGAGTGAGTGAGCGGCTGTGTGGTGTTTAGTTTCTGGCTGGGGTTAAACCTCAGCCATTCTACAATGCCTACTTATCCTGAATTTTGTTTTCTTCTGCTGACCTGGACAAAAACTCTTGTGTTATGGAAGTTGTAGGGCATGGTTCTTTCAGCCTTCTTTGTTCTAAAAATACATCATTGCAATCTTATGATTTTTTTTTTACCAGTTTCTCTTCTTTATCTGCTAGTTCTTATCCTAGCCCTCTTAAACATAGCTACTGCAACTGTTCTCTGCTGCTTTGGAGAGTCTAAAAAAAAAAAAAAAAATTTTTTTTTTAAAAAATCATACAAATATCTGACTTTAAGCAAATTCCTCCCAATTCTAATGGTCTTTTCATAAACATGGGCTTAAGAAATGAATAGTTCTAAAGCAATGGGATTTTAAAAGTCAGCAATATTATTTTGTTTTCCTTGTCCCTCTGTGATTTGCCTTTTTGCTATTTTTCATGACTATTACTTGGTCTTTGGCCTAATTTACATGGCAGTGATGGGTACGTTGCTCTTTGTCACCATGCAGTTGGTGATTTTCTTGAATAACCTTGAAGAAATGGTCAATTTCACTCTGTGTGCCCTTTACAGAAAGGTGCTGAAGCCATATATGGGAAGGGTAGTTGCAGCAACATGGTTAGAAGGGACTTGATATGCTTCAGTGCCTGATAAATTGGTAGGAATTACAGAGGCTATACAGTGGATAACGCTGTAGGTAAGGTGTGTATACATAACAGAGGAAAGACTTCTAACATGTCAGGGAGAACACAATGTGTTTTAGAAGGACGAGATGGGTTACAGTCCTTAATTGCAACCAGAACAATGTCCAGTGAAGTAGCATGTTTCCTTGTGACTAACGTTACTTCCCAGGTGGCTGTGATTAATATTGCTTCCTAGATTGTTAAGATAAACTGAAACTGAAGGTGTGGGGTTTTTTTGTCCACCATATAAACGGAAAGGAAAACTACCAGGGGGATTTGCCCATTAAACACAGAGAGAAGGAAAATATATTTAAATTGGAAGGGGAAGATCTGAACCTCTTTCCAAGCTGTATTTTATTTTAAGGGCTGCTAGTACATGAGAAGCTCCATTCTGAACTAATCATTGGGATACCTGCTGTCCTTCATTATTAGAACAACCCTGTAAGCATCAACAGTTTTTAAACAGAATTTCCTCTTTTGATTTGCCTCTGTGACATCATTGTAATTTTTCAGTGGAAATATTATGGCTCCAGGTAAAGAATAAACTTCTAAGGAAAAGAACTCGTTTCCATGCAAATATCCAACATAAGAAAAATAAGAAATACAAAAATGCTTCTCATAGCAAATTTTGTTGAAAATGAAATATCTGCTTAGAGAGTTTCAGTAAGGCCTTTGACAAAAGGATTCATATTCTTGATCAACACATAGGCGTGTACCTACAGCAAGTGCTACAGAAATGCTTATGTTTGCACTTGCAGCACTTAGTTATTTACTGTGCATTTATACAGCACAGCTTGGTTCTTGCTAAAGTACCCATTGCTATATGTAGGGATGTATACATATGCTGGCTTTTAAATAATAAAGACTACAAAAATATATAGAGGTTAATTGTCATTAAATGTGATTATAGAAGTACATGTCTGTGGCAAATGGATGACTGGTTTGTTTCTTCAACAGGCTACTGTGTATGTACTGTGCTTTTTTCAATTATTATTTAGAAGTAGTAACTGTACCTTTAGAAGGAATGCTGCTCTGCTTTTGCTTTTTTCCTAGTTTCACTATGGGTTTCTTAGTGGGAGGCCCTTAGCTGAGAGTGCTCCAAATCCAAAGTGTGGATTTGAGCAGGCAGAGAGGGACCAAGCAAGCAGGGAGCTGTGGGAGCAGTGCAGGCAGAAGAACAGGCTTCTGGGCAGACCTAAAGCTAAGCTGCCACAGGGCAGAAGGAATGAAACTTTTATAAGGATTCAAGAGGACTCTAAATTCGACCAAGAAAGCCACTAAAAGTTTCCACACTAGATAACAAAACTGGAGGAAAGGGTCCTATGCAATACTGGACAGAGAGGACATTGTTATCTGCTTCATCAATGAGTTCTCACGTTCTTTGTTTAGAGAGATCTTGTTCTAGGTCACTATTTCTGTGGCATAATATGAATCACCTTTGCAGACTGAGCCGCCTAAGCTAGACTAATAAACTTATCTTGAGGTAAATATGGTACAATTCTACCTCAAAGTTCTGGCTCTAGCCACACTTGTTGTGGGAAGATCAAGAATTACCGGAAATAAGAAAGTATGATCAGGAATTACCGAGCTGGCAAAAGCTGCTATTATTTATTAGATAAAATCTGTAAAGAATTTTATATACCCAGGCTTTACAGTTACCATTTAATACTTAACCTTCCTTAGCTTTAAAAAACATCAAATTTCAAAGAAAAGCATCAAATTTCAAAGAAAAGCCTCTTGGACTGGACGGAATTAAAATTTAAATGGTGATCTGTATAAATTCAGTGATGTTCCTTGGTTTTATGCTCTCTGTCTCTTTCAGTATTAACACTTACCTTCAGAACATCTCCTCTATCTGTCACTTATAATTCTAGTTCATCCTACTTTTCCATAGCACTACATAGTTTTAAACCCCTTTATTTTGTAGCTCATAGTCAGCCTAATAATATAAACAATTTAATTCAAATGCCACCTAAACAATAACTTTGTTTTGTCCTTGTATTGTATATTTTCAACACTTTAAACTTGTTTACTCTGATGTTTTCAAACAAGACTTCTTATTCGTTTCTGATGACATCTGAATTATTGAAAGATTGCATCTTGACTGCAAAACTCACAGAATGTCTGAAAGAATCTAAATCTATTCCAGACAGTATAAATAATTCATGCTCAATTCTTCTCTCTCAGCTGTGGCAATGCTGCTGCTTATTTACAGCATGCTTCAAGGAAAAAAAAAATATCTCATTTTATTAACATCTCTCTGCTATTAAATAAAGCTGGTCATATGTTCCCATAGTAGCTACTCAAATCCATTTACTATGATGTAATCATCTTTAATTTTCTGTGTTTATAGCTAATTTGTTCCTCATTTATGAACTTAAATTTGCAGGGCTTTTTTTTTTTTTAAATGTGATCCAAATAAGATAGTATTATCAGTGTTTTCCTGTAAGGGATCCCCCCATTCCCCTTTCAAAACCAGAGATGGAGAAGGATGTGGGAGGCAAGAGTTCAAACTTCTCCAGGCTTTAGTTTTTGTGTGCCTGGTTGAGGACAGCAGGTGTGTCCATGTTAATATTCAAAGTCTTGGCATTTGTTTTCATTGACCTGTAGAATGAAAATAAAGCTTTTGAATGTTTCTATGAATCAAAATTGCCCAAATACTTTCCAGCTGAAAATCTTAGAATTTTTCTATGAAGGACTCCCTTCTCCAAAACCGATCAGCAATTCTAGCCTGTCCTAGCAAGTGCCCTGCAATAACTTCACACTGATTATCTTCATGAATTGTTTGGATATTGCTGATAGCAAGTGTAGCTTTCTGGATTCCCTTTAATAAAATACGTTCAGATAGGCTCCAACTAGTGTGGTTGATTCCATCTAAAGAAATAAAGAGGAAACTAAAAAACTTAAATATTTAATATGCACTTACCACGCTTTATTTTCTACACTATCGGTATTGGAAGATTTGAGAGAAACGTTATATTTGAACTTTTGGATCTTCATGTTTAATATTTCAGATCGGATGTCTCTAAGTGCAAATGTAAACATACTAGCATGAACTGTTACAGTTAAAGACCTCGCAGGTTTTGTTTCGCACTAATGTGTGATATGTTTGCATGATAATTTAGAGGGCTGATACAGGAAGGGAAGCTGCTGCTGCTGCTAAAACTGTTATAAGTGATACTTTTAAGCTTTTTCAGTTACTTAAATTAGTAATGCCATAGGTATAGTTCTGTTCTCTGCACTAGACAAACTATTTCCCTCTTGTACCTGTAAATCCAGATGAATCCTATCGGTTAAGAGAATAAACCATTATGAGTGTAGGACTATCCATCTTTGCTCAGAATAGATATAGTAACTGGTAACAGTGTTTCAGAGAAAATGAATCCATTTGATACTGGAAATTATATAATTACTTGCTCAAGGTCATACTTGCTCTTTGTCCCCTACAGGTAATGTTCCCTTTCAAGAAGGTTTCTATTATGATTAGTGTTTAATCTTAACTCACAGCTATAGATGTTTTCAGTATACATAAAAATCTCTAACCCTTTTTAAAGTGCTACTGCTTTTCAGAAACTTATCTCAATATGTATCCTGTAGTAGTGTCTTACAGGTAAACTGAGGTCTGCAGAGAAGTTCTTTGAGTATTTTGTATTCCCTTTTCAGTGGCATTGAGTGGGTGTTACCTCCAGTAGTCACCCTGGAATCATTTATGTTTCTGTTCTTGCAGTTTCTAGTTGAAGATGCATTTTATTAGAATCCTTAATCTTTTTATTTCTTTTTTTAAACTCCAATTTACACCTTAAGGGCCTTAGATTTTTTTTTCTACTTACAAAAAAGGATTTTGTTACTGACTAGTAAATATTAATGTAACAAATACAAAACTTTTAAATTAATGCTTAAATTAAGTGATTAAATAATTAAGAGTTACAAGAGAGGCCTTAAATGTCACTCTTTCAAAATACTTAGAATGAAAACAAATTGGTACTAAGTTTTTCAAATGACTTCACACACAATGCTTTAGGATATTTTTTTCTGCTAAGGGAATAAATTACATTCACAGAAACTAATCCTTTTAGTCCGTAAATATTGCTCCTGTAACATAAAGGATCATACAGTATAATATTTTTAATGAAGTCTTTGTACAGAATCACAGAATGGCTGAGGTTGGAAAGTGCCTCTGAAGATCTAGTCCAACACACCTGCTCAAGCAGGGTAAGCTATAGCAGGTTGCCCAGGACTGTGTCCAGTCTGGTTTTGAATGTCTCCACCACTGGAGACTATATGACCTCTTTGGGCAACCTGTTCCTGTGTTTGGCCACTTGCATGGTAAAAAAGTGTTTTCCCATGTTCAGGTTGAATTTCATGTTTTAACTTGTGTCCATTGCCTCTTGTCCTGTCAGTGGGCACTGCTGAGAAGAGCCTGGCTCCATTCTCTTCATTGCCTCCCACCAGGTATTTATATGCATGGATTGGATCCTCCTCAGCCTTCTTTTCTCTAGGTTAAACAGTCCTAACTCTCTTAGCTTCTCACATGAAAGATAAAATTAAATTCCTTAATCACCTTTGGCTCTGTGCAGGACCCACTCCAGTAAATCCATGTCTGTATTGTACTGGGGAGCCCAAAACTGGACCCAGGACTCCAGATATTGGCCTTGGCAGTGATGAGTAGAAAGAATGGTTCACATCCCTCACCCTGTTGGCAAAGATCTTCTTAATGCATGCCAGGATACTGTTGGCCTTCCTTGCTGTGAGGGTGCATTCCTGGCTTATGGTGAGCTTGTTGTCCACCAGGACCACAAGGTCCTATGCAAAGCTGGTCTCCAGCTGGTCAGTCCCCAGCATGTACTGGTGCATGGGATTATTCCTCCCCAAGTGCAGGACTTTGCATTTCCCCTTGTTGAACTGCACAAGGTTCCTCTCTGTCCAGTTCTCCAGTCTGTTGAGGCAGATGTCTCTAGCAGTATAACCATCTGGTGCATCAGTCACTCCTCCCAGTTTTGTGTCATCAGTGAACTGGCTGAGGGTGTACTCTGTCCCGTTGCCCAGGTGACTAATGAAGAGGTTAAACAGCACTGGCCCCACTATTGACCCCTAAGGTATACTACTAGTGACTTGCCTCCAACTGGACTTTGTGCCACTTATCACAACCCCCTAGGCCTGGTTGTTCTGCCAATTTTCAATCCACTTTACTGTCTGGTTGTCTAACCTGTACTTTGTCAGCTTGTCTATGATTATGTTACAGGATGTGGTATCAAAGGCTTTACTAAAGTCAAGGTAAACAACATCCACTGCTTTCCTCTCCCCATTGAACTAGTAGCCTTGTTGTAGAAGGCTATCAGGTTGGTCAAGCATCACTTCCCTTTCATAAATCCATGCTGACTACTTCCAATCACCTTGTCCCTCATGTGTTTGGAAATGCTTTCCAGAAGGATTTTCTCCATCACCTTCTCAGGGATCAAGGTGGATCTGATTGGTCTGTGGTTCCTCAGATCTTCCTCCTTATCCTTCTTGAAGGTAGGAGTGATACTTACTCTCTTCCTGTCTTCAGGAACCTCTCCCAATCACTATGACTGTTCAAAGGTGATTGAGAGTGGCCTCACAAAGATGTGAACCAGCTGCCTCAGCTCTTATGGGTGCAATCCATCAGGTCCTATGCACTTACATACTCCCTAACCTGGCCTTCCTCCACTGTGTGCAAGTCTTCCTTCCAGACTTTCCCTCTAGTCCCAGGGGGCTGGGATTCCTGAAAAGCTGGTTTTACTAGTAAAGACTGAGGTAAATAAGGCATTAAGTACCTCACCCTCTTCCATTTTCCAGCCTTTTCCCTTCCCTTTGCTATTTATGTATTTGTAGAATCCTTTCTTGTTGCTCTTTGCATCCCTTGCCAGATTTAACTCCATATAAGCCTTGGCTTTCCTAACCCTATCCCTGCATGATCAGACAGCAGCTCTATAATTCCCCTGGAGTATAATTACACTTTGTTAATGTACAATTAAAAGAGATGAAAACTATGGGGAGGGGGATTTAAAAAAGTGTATTTAAGAATAATTCTTGAACATAGAAGTTGTTTATATTTTGATTACTTTTGGCAGTAGAAGATTATTTCTTATCTTACGAAAAACACAAACACGAATGAATCTACTGTTAGCTATATGAATTCAAACTTGCCCTGTGCTTTGTAGTGGAGTTCTTGATTTACTGTGGTATAACTGGATGCAGTGTAGATCTTATTGCTTATTTGTCAGAAAACAAATGTTAGAGAAATTTGATGGAGGTTCTTCCCTAACCCATGCTGTTAATACTCATATTACTCTTCTCAAAGCTTTGACTACTTAGTGACTACCCACCTACTCTCTCTTAACAATGATGGAAAGAACATTGAGCAAAGATTATAAGATGCCCTCAGTTACCTTGGAAGCACTAAAAGGTGACTCTGAATAAAAGTGGTAAAAACCATTATGCAGAGAGTTGTGTATTTAAGGTACTTTGAAGAAAAAGTACATGTTTGGAGCAGTGCAGTTACTATTTTTGTACTTACTATTTGTTAGGTGCAAAACCTAAATGCTAAAAAGTGAATCCTAGGTTTGATTTCAAAGGCCATAGTCAAGCAGAACTCTCACTGACTTCTCAAAGTAACTTTGAAATTCATGCCATCCCAGTGACACTGAGAAAGTAGCAGAGTTCTGATATACCTCAATGATGGAGTGCTTTTTCTTCAGCAATGATATTCTTTTTGAAAGCGATTGCAAAGAGAAGCTGTAATAATTCCATTCAGATGCAAATATGCCTGGATTTCTGCTGAATTTGATTTACCAGTACTCTGCCTGCTTCAGTAATCTATACCTGTGCAAACTGCAGAGGGGGGAAGGAAGAAGAGGAGAAAGCATCTGCTCTGTTTTAGTGAAAATCCCTGATTACAAAAGATGCAAGTCAGTGGAGAACTGATCTCAGCTGTGGTTGTTTTGTTAAAGCTGTCTCTGCTTTCTTCATGGGTCCATCTTGTTTATGTTTCCCTAATACAAAGGAGTGAACTCTTTGGTTTTGTTCTTCTGAATATTACATTTTAGAGGTACTTATTACTTTGTTATGAAATAATTTCTCTTCTGTCATTAATGTTCCACGAATTGCAAAAAAAAAAAAAAATCAGGCTCAGTAAGAATTGTCATCTAAGACAATCTGAATTGTCTGAGGAAAAATCAAAACAGTCAGTTGGTCTTAATACTTTTGTTCTTGATGAAGCTTTAGTTAATTATTTGTTTAAGGAAGAGCAATAATTGTTTTCTCAGACCATCTGGAAAAAAGATTTTTCTAGTAGATTTTTTCTTCCCCTCAAAAGTAAAATTAATTTTTGTGTATATACTCAAACCAATTAAAACTGCTAACAATGTTCAGTGTTACAACAAAACCCTGTGTATGTTATAATTTGAGACTTTTTTTTACAAGAATAGCTTCCATGCATTTTCCTCTAACTGAAGGTAAAGAAAAAGCTAGTGTGCCACTACCTCAATTTTATCTTCCAGCAGTTTTTGCTTCAGTGACTCCATTCCCTCTGTGACTGTTTTGTTTTCTTCTGGAAGAGTGTTCTGTCCATCATGACATCTGTTGTGCCGATGCATTTCTCACATTGCACTCAGAAGGAAACTCTCCTCTAACTTCCCCTTCCATTTACATAGATGTAGATCAGATCTGTTCCCTGTTTTGAAAGTCCATGGAGAGGAATCTTGTGGATGTTTCTGTTAATTCTGCTCAGCATTCTTCCTTGGTCAGGGCATAGAGAATAAAAAATCACCTTTCTTTTCTGAAGCCCTTGTTCTTTTGCTTGTCCTTTTCAGTCCACTTCAAACTTTATCTGAAATATTAACAAGGATTTCTCTATATAGCTTTTACTAATAATTCTTAATATTTCCATATATATGTATCTCCTTCTGTTACCTTCCTCCCTACCCAAGTTAACTTTGTTAGCTTTCTAAAGTAATTGGAAAAAGAATTATAGTATTTAATTTTTGTTGGCAAAAATTACCCCTTCAAGTTTGGAAACTGTAAATTGTATATGAGAGATTTTACCACAGGAAGAAGTAGTTCTTGTAAACTTAATGACTTTCTATTACACCTCAGTAGGACTTAAGTGCCTTATGTTTGTGTAGTGCCTGTTGTGTTAGATTCTATCTATTTCACACTGGTACAATGCAGATAAAACACTTAAAACCTGTTATTAGCCACATGGTCATCTGCTGTAGAGAAGGAGCATGTTCAACTAGAAAGGGGATGCACAGTGTTACCTACCCTAGGTTGCCCTGCTTTGAGCAGGGGGTTGGACTAGATGATATCCAGAGATCCTTCCTACTTCAACCATTCTGTGAATAGGCCTGTGGGAGGAGTGGAAGACCAGGTGCTCTGGTTCCCTATCTTGCTCTTTGAGATGAGCCATATAGATCTTATGTCCAAGCTTCTCAAAATACCCTTTTCTCACAGGTGGGAACTAATCAAGAAAGAATGAGATCTTATCTCTGCCTCCAGTCCTGCTTCCTGGCCAGATTGGCTTGAGACTGGATGGAGTGAATGGTGAATTACCAAGGGTCCTTTCTAAAACAAACAAGTGTACCCTCAGAAAAAGAAAATGGGAGACAACTGTGATTGATATGTCTTTCTAGACTATAGTGACTCCTGGTATTAATATCTCTTGGATAGTAATAGAAGTAGCTAACATAATATCTGTATCTCTCAGCTGTGCCTAGAGTCACACTGTAGCCCACAGTGTGCCTGCTGGTGTCCTGATTTGAGTTTTTTGTGTCAGCAAGAAAGCTCTCATTGAATTTACTGATGTGGAAATAGGTCTGTAGCCCTTTAGGGACTGGAGGAACATATACTGTCTAACCAATTCTATTTCAGAGGTTGATATGTGTTCACACTCAGATGAGAGATGTGCTAGTTGAAGATGTGTAGAAGATGTTGGACAGTTTATTTTGTAGTGTTACATGGAAGGCTTCTGTGAAAATTGCAAATCTGAATCAATTTCTCTTGATTACATTTCCAAAAAGTCCTAGGAGAGAAACAAATGCCCATATGTTAAAATTGCTACTCTATGCATAAATTTTATATATGTTATTTTGAAAACTTTCTGGACTTTTATTTTAATCCTCATGCAACTTTGGTTTGTTTTGGTTTTTTTATATTTGGGAAAATCCAGGATGTTGTAAAGAACACATGCACAGACTGACTGAAGGAGAACTTGCAGGTCCTGCTTCTTACTTCACTGCAACCACTACAGAGTTGTCTGGGGGTAGAGGGGAGCATTCATTTTGTGCAGAAAAGAACAAGAAATAGCAGAATTACACTTTTTGTTAGCTCTTGGGAGACCTAGATTCCTGGAATAGTCACACTCTTCTGTGATTATATATAACTCTTTAGAGGTGAGTTCTGTGTACCTGATATTTATTTATCCACACACATTCAGTCAAATACTTCCCTTACGTTGTATGTGTGAAAGAAATAATCCCTTGCTTTCTCTGTGCCCTCCTTATTGATCTTCCTCTTTCCTTTTCTCTATGTAAGTCTAGAAATGGATGGGAATTATCAGTGAAGGATATTTTGAAGTCAGTATCTATCATGTTGCTAATCCTACATACCATTAGAGTTTAAGATAGAAGTGATTGCCTGTATGAATTGCTCTTTGGTCAGATTACTTGCAATAATTTGACTATATCAGAACTGATGTTTCTTTTCTGTTGAGAGAGTTGAAAATCTCTGAAAACAGTTATGCTTAGTTTTGTACCTGTAGAGTGAATCTGATATTACTTCACTTCTGGAAATACTCAGCTTTGTATTAAGATGTGCTATCAATTTATATAGAGTGATTTACAGCATAAGGAATACCTGCTCTTATGATCTCTTAACTATTTTCATTCCAAGGTCTTATACGAAGTGTGTGTGGGAGTAAAGGTATTTTTGTTTATACTGTTATTTGCTCCAAACTATCCTTAAAAGGTTCAACTAACATGGGTTCTGTCTTGCTTTAGTGTGGGTTTGTACTTGTTTAATCAAAAACGATCTTGAAATCCTGCCTAATATATAAGAATACCAATGAAGCCTGTTAAGTCTTAATAGGTTTTGTTCACGTTAAGCAGCTAGTTTTTCAGGGTAGGCTCTCTCTGATACTAACAAGAGCTCAGTAATGAAGGAAGCTGCCTGTTGCATAAACAGATTCGTGAACTCTTTTCCCCAGACAGACATGCTAATGCCTATTAAACATAAAGCCATCCCCCATTTAATTTGAGAGTCCACTTTTCCCAAAATTTAAGAGCTTTCCCACTTAATAACACTCTTGTAAAGAAAAATAGAGACTCATTCCAGGAGAGATGGGTACTTTCTTGGTTAAATCTTTTCCTTTGATATGGTAGGTAAATTCCTTAAATCAGTGCCCAAGGCAAAAAACCCCATCTGTGTTCCTTCCCTCCTTGTGTTGGGCCGTATGATGGGGATATTGGAAAGCTTTTGCACATAATGGTGTGCTAAAAAACAAGCTTACTTTTCCTCCTGATTTTCTGACCTCCAATCTCACTGTTTATTGTCCCAAATAGAATATATAGGTAATACAGCCCCTCCTTTTCTAAATATTAGCATTCTGATAGCAATAAGCACTAAACACTGCACAGGTAATAAGAAAACAAGTAATTTAGGATTCTTAGAAGACCTTGTTAGTGTTCTGAAAATAAGGTATGAGGTCAATAACAGATTTTTTTTTTTAAATGAGCAGAAGAAATACTAGCCAAAGTGGATTTCTTACAGAGAAAAACAATTGGTGATCACCCAAGAACGGTACAGAAACATGTCAAGTGCATATTTTGGGATGTCAGTATGTCTTGATGTCCAAGAGCTTCACTTTAAAAAGTATTTCATTTCATGTCTAATTTACACTCCATGATACATTTTGTTCATGCTTTCTACTTCTATTGCAATAATAAGAGATTTATAATAAAGAAGTCAGTATCAGGTTGTTCTTGTCAACTGTTGCAGTGTACACAAAATACTCCAGAGAAGGAAGGAAATGTGTCTTATTCACACCGGTTTTGAGGGACAGTGCAGTAAGAATGCATGGGGGGTGGGGTGGGGGAATAAACAATCCCTTTAATCTTGGAGATCTCGCATACTCCTGCCTCAAAGAGTTTCCAGTCACTGTCTTCACAAAGTTGAATTTGACTCAGTTAAAATAGAAAGACTGAAAGTCATAGAAAGGAGCACAGCAGATATCGGTACTAATCAGTATTCAGAGGAGGGAAATGGACTCTGAAAAGGAGAAAGAAAATCAACCTGAAGCCATATTGTTGATGAGAGGCCACCTTGACTCTGACAAGTACAAAGGAATCTGTGTCATGTGAAATCTCTTCAGAGTAATTCTTCTGAAGTAGTGAATTTGAGAAGAACCAGGGGATGCCAGTCCAGAGATCACATTGAAAATGAATTATTCATTTCCTTCCTTGTTAAAATCTTATTATCAATCATAGGTACATGATCTTCAGTACTTGATTGGTTTGATGAACTGCAAGAGAGCAACCTCTCTAATTCATATTTTGAACTGTTTGGGGTTTTTTTTTTGACTGAACTTGATCTTTGAGAGGAAGAGATGAGAAGGAAACAAAAACATTACAGGATTTCTGATTTTATTTAAAGATGGGTAGAACACTTTGTAAAAGCACTACTGTGTTCCTCTCCAGATGATGTGGCACAAACTAATGCCTTGCTCTGTTGAAGCGGGGGGATATGTTGGGGGAAGGAAGGGGAACTCAAACCACACAAACTGGTACCATCTTAGATTGTGTTATGTTATAAAAGACTGTTAGGATCACATTTATTAGATCTGAAACTGGTCTCAGTGTCCTAAATGTCTCATTCCCCTGAGATTACAGATACTGTTTTTGAAACTTGCAAAACTGAAGGAGTGGACTAGGGGATGTGCTCTCTCAAGATAGAAAATTCTGTAGTTTGCAAAGCTAACTAAATGCACAGCAGTGAATTCAGAATCTACCAGTGTTGTTCTTGCTAACCTTTTTTTACTTTGGTCAACTTTAATCTGGTTGTCTTCAAGTCCTCTGACAGAAAGTGATAGATATCAGTACAGACAGGCCATATATAGGTATCTAATATAGATACATAGATATAAATGTATTCTGTAAGTTAAAAGCCTACAAATAGTTTTGAAAGTACACAGTTGTACTTCAGACTACTACTGCATGAAAGTCAAGTCTTCCCATGCCTGGTAGTAGTTTGGGGGATCCCTGCATTTTGCTTCATTGTAACATACCCTGATAAGGCAAAGAGTAGTGCTGGTGCAAAGAGTGAATGCACAGGCATGCATATATCTTGCTAGCACATTTTAACAAATGGTTTTGCTATATCAGTTCTGTAGAAATTTGAACTCTGGTAGTAAAACTGTAATTCCCTCAAATAAAATATTTATTGACTCTTTGTGTGGTTTCTTCATGTATCTTTTTTTAGATGCCTGATTATTTCTTGTTTAAAGACCTGCTTAGTACTACATACTCCTAAGGAACAGGAATGAGTAGAATATAGTGGTGAGAACTTGAAAAAGCTGTATACCATGTTCATTTGAAAACTTTTGTACCTGTCCAAGACACAAATGTGGCTTCCTTTTCCATTAGGTGAATGATACATAGCTTAGCTCTGGTACACCACCATCACCTCCAAAAAAAAAAAAAAAAAAAAAATGAAGAATAAAAGGAGGTACCAAGTACCATCAGTTTCATCTGTTTCTGTTTTGAGAATGTGATGTGAACATTTTCAGGTTTATTCTGCCTCCTATAAAGCACTATTGGCTTCACTAAAGCATCCTTTTCAAGTGTGTGCCTAAAAAGCAACAGTTTTTCTGTACTCATTACTAGTTTATAAATATTCAGGTATGAACATGTCTGTTATTTAGAAAGTAGCTGATGGAACTTAATATGAGAGAAAGAAAAGAATGAGTGATGTCGTGAGATTACTAAGAAATTGCAGAGTTCTTCAGATAGGGATGCATGAGACAAGGCAAGAAAAAGTGTAAGGTATAATGTATAACATGTTTGCACCCTGGTACCTTCTTAATACTAGAAAGACTTGCTAGACTGGATCAGCAAAAGAAGTATGAGCTTCTAGTACTGCATGTGTTAGGCATTAGGGTTCATTAAATCACTGTCTCAGTATGATCATGAGTACAGAGGGTTAAATTTCACACGGGATTTTGTACGCTTAACTGGAAATGAGTTCATTCCTGTATGCTGGTGTGTTTAGTAACTTCAGTGGGGACACCAGAAAGCTGTTCTACTGGGATAAGGAACTTTGAGTTTAACAGGATGCTCTTGGAAATGGTACATTATTCCACGAAATGGATGCAGAAATTGACCATTTTCTTGATTTTTATTTTCTTAGGCAAGAGGTCAATTCCTGTTTTAAATTCTACAGATTAATGTTTACACTAGCACTTGCTGAATAATGAAAAGTTTTTGAAAATAATTTTTTACCAAAAAAAAATAGTCAAAAGTACTACTGGGAGCAATTAATCCAGACTTACATTGCACAGATAACTCCATTAAAATAACTGTAGTTGTTGCTTCCTCTCCCAAAAGGTCTTAATTTTCCTTCATCTGGTCCCAATCTAAAGTCTGTGGAAGCCAATGGAGACAGTTTCTGTAAATTCAGTGTAGTAACTTTTCCATTCAACATTGGTCACTCATTGCTGTACCTGAAAGGGATGGCTTATGCTCAGTTCTTGCTGACTACTGCCCTTGGCCATGTATGCTGTGTCTTATTTGGTCAATATAAATCTTACAGTTTTAAGTACTACAATTCCCCCATCACATGCACGCAGCTTTGCTTGCTAGCAGAATTTTTCTACTACATCTTTGTGGGTTTTTTGCCTTGAATACCTAGCATGTATTTGTATTCAAGTTGCCATTCTTAGATCTAAGCAGCAAACTATGGGGTTTTGTCAGTTCTGTGTTGCTCTGGCCAACTTCTGGAGGCAAGGACAGGGAGACTATAGTACAGTTTAGTTTGTGTCTGTGCTTAAGCTGTAGATGTCTGCCAGGCAACAGTGCCCTTTCTTACTAATTTCCAGATGATTTCTACAGCTTGTGGGTTGAAGCATTGATTGATTTGGTGAAGAATGCTTAACTCATCTGACTTAGAACTAGAGTTTGTGAGAGATTTTATAACTTTTAGTATAAGAAAGTACATTTATAATGGATTACTTCTATATTAGGATCATGACTTTGCATTAAACCTTAATTAGTTTACAATACCATCATCTCGTTCTTCCTGTGTAATGACTTCTTCCTTCTCAATATTTTCAACATAGTCATGAAACTGTGTACTACTTACACTGTGGCTGCTGAAGTTAAATGTTAGAGCTGGTCCTACACCAGTGTTTCCATACAATACAAGAAGGTGACACAGAACACCCAAGTCTCATTTGAATGACAGTTGGGAACTGGCCAACATGTTCACCTTCTACACTTAAGGTCTAGCTCTGAGGTCTTCTACTTTAGTCCAGAGACTAGCCCACAATAAGCCAGAAACTTTTGCATGTAACCAGTTTTACTAGTTCACTTCTGCATTGCTTACATGTGTTTGTGTTACAAATAGCTGCCTTTCCCTCATAATTTATTCCTTGGTACTTGATAGTGTTGATTTGTTTCATGGTATTCCTACTTAGTTTAGGTTTTTAGGCCTTACATAGGCTTTCAAGAAAGGTTGTCTATAAGTATCAAGGTTCTAATGTTAAAAAAAAAAAAAATCCCCCAAACCACTACTTCATCTATCAATAAAATGGAGTAGTTAATCAATAGAAACTCATAATCAATAGAAGAGGAATAGGTAACCTTGACAATTCACTAAGTCAACTCAACTGAAATACAAACAGAAAAGTATTACAAAACCATTCCCAACAAGTTAGAGAAGCAAACAGGCCTACATTTTAGAGCATGGAGTATATATTAGAGAAATCTAAGATTTAATCAATACTCCAATCTTTTTGTCCAGCTGGTATCCAAATTTAAGTTTAAGTAGGATGAAGTTTAACCTTATTGCTTATGTATCTCTGTTCTGAGATAATGAAACTTTTATGGAAAATTTTCATTTCAGTGCATTGACTGTATTTTCCCTTTCTATTTGGCATTTGCAAATTCATAATGAATGTATTATAATATGTTAATTTCAATCATCAACTGTTTCACATAACTCATTCAGTTGGAATATTTTAATTGTGGAATGGGATTTGCCATTTTCAACATGAGATTAGTAGATTGATAATGCATTTGGAAAAAAATTTAAGAATGTGTAGCTGAATTAGTGCCTAGAGGAATCAAGCTCATGTTTGACTAGTGCCAACTTGCCAACTTTTTTTAAGAGTGTATTTATACAACTTGTGTCTAAACCAGGCAACCTTCATTACAGTGTTTGAAAGATACACTGCTAGATCTAAAGCAACTTGCTAAAAAAAAACAACCCCCCCCCAAAAAACCCAAAACCACACCAAAACCCCAAAAGAAGACCAAACCCCAAAACATTAAGATTACCTAATGTACAAGAAGAAATGGAGGATGGAACAGGCATGTGTGGAAAGACAGTGTAATGTTTTAATCCCTTTTGACTTTTGAAGTATTTAGCAGAATCTTTTGCTGACTCTGGTTTTCATCAGTGCTCATCCATGAGTTACAATAGCTATAGGTGCACAGTCACAGTAGCAGGGCAAGTCTTCTACAATACAGAAAATATATTACAGGAGGCTCTGCATATGAATAATGCAAAAGGTTTGAGTGGCTCAATGAGGGGAAAAAAAGCAATCCAAATGGGTTCTTCCACTGACAGGTTTTAGGGGTCATTTCTAAAGATTTCACCCTAACAAATTGGTTGCATTTAAAAGCCTAATAAAACTTAAAGCTGTGTTACTAGACTGCATCTGCTCTTGGTACAATGGTTTATTTTAAAGCATTTGAACTGTGCCTGTCAAGTAAATTACATACCCAAGAAATACAACTGACAAGTACATTGGATGCAATATAGTCTGAGCTGCTTTGAATTTTAACCACTGTGATACGTGGTACATCAGAAACTTTATAATGAAAAACTTCCATTTCCTTTCTGTGAAGTGTTTGCATTCCTTGGAACTCTGGTTTGAATGTGTCCTCTCACTCTGAAATCATTTGAAGGGAGACATTGACTCCTTCTCTGCTGTTTTCTTTGGATCTCTTTGCATTCTTTCTTGGCTTGTTAGTCCTCATATTGATTTCTTTTTTCTTTTTTAGAACCTGGAGAGAAAAGTGGAATCTCACAGACAAATTAATGGAAAATTTTTATTGTTTTAAAAGATCATACTTAAAGACTGTGTTTAGATAGCCCAGCATCAGAGTGGATCTGAATCTCTTATTCCTTGGTTTTTAGGTTATGCATAAAGAAACCTGATCTGCTTTAGTATAGTACACAGTATGATTCATAAAATGTGGTACTTTGCCTTTTCAGGGTTGCCAGCAAGCTCAGTTGCTGCTTCACAGTAGTTATCAAATGACTTCAGCATTTCTTAAGATTATGAAGTGTCATAAATAAATATTTCATGTACAATATTAATTTCAGTATCAGTCTTGCTGTGATGTGAGAAACTGGCATGCACAATGGAACAAAGTTCTTTTAACTGGTCATAAAGGAGCAAGAAGACAACAAATGGCAAAGGGGTCATTTTGGCCGTACCTTGGTTTTCTGGATATCATTTCACAGATTGGTTTGAATACCTAACTTCATTTTGATCTCTCTGTATGGTTGTCATTGTAACAGAAGGCCAAAATCACAATGATAAAGGTATAATGGCATTCCAAAATGCTGTCTCTGGGGTCTGACTCTAAACTACTACACTAAAAGCATGAGCCTGAATAAAATAGCCAACTTCCAGAGCTTAAAGGCTACAAGAGAATACGAATTCTATTAGCTATTAAAAGGCTACAGAGGTATCAGTACCAGACCAGCTTGAATATATGTGATGAAGACATGCAACTGAGGCAGCAGTAAGAGCAGCAACTTGCTCTTAAGCCAAAATGAGCATAAACAAGTCCTACAGGTTGTATGTAATACCTGAGCCTGTTTCTACTCATTTCTTACCCCTTTACAGAAAAGAACGTGCTGCTGAAGAACATGCTTCCTTGTTCTTTTTCAATAAGGGTTAACAATATTAGATAAGTGATACCTTTTTATGTTGAGTTTCTTAAACCTACTGTTCTAAAGTGGCCAAAAGGCAGGCGAGGAGCTGGACTAATTCACAAGTTTAATTCTCTGTGGCTAGACTGAAGATCACAAACAGTATTTGATAATGTGGTAAAGTATAATGGCCAGGCTCCAGTTTGTTCTGAAAGGCATCTACAAAGATATCTGAAGATACTAAGATGCAAGACTCTACTTGACCAGATGCTTTGCTTTTTTAAAATGAAGTATTGTAGAGGAAGGGTTTTAGGTACTTTGAGCACAGCTAGAGAAACAGAGAAGTATTTTGTGATTGATTTCTTTTAAACTGATACAAAAGGCATGAGATGTGGGAAACTCAGGAACTCCCAGCTTCAGCCACTATTGGGGTGAAGAGCACTAATTTCTCTCTTGTATCCTAGGCCAGTGCTAAAATCATCAGACTGCAGTAAGGCAAGCTGAGGTTCTTTCCTCACAACCCTCTGTCAGAAGGAGCCAGAAGGAGGGAACAACTTAAAGAAAGCCTCAGATTTTTTTTTTTATTATCAACATATCACTGGAAGTTACTTGGATCTTAAGAAGGCAGGGAAATCATAACTGCTGTAGCATTTTTGGTTTCAAAAAACTTGGCATTCCTGAGTTGTCTTTCTCTGCAGAGTTCTCAAAGATACAGTCAGTCTTCAGCTTGGTCATCAGTCAGGAGGTGGCTGCAGGACTGATCAAGCCTGAGTCTCTCTCCTCCCTCCCCAGTCCCCACATATACATGTGCCTCAATGTCTGTGAGAGCTTCTATGCTGCAGAGTAGGATTGCTTTGGACTAGATAGCTTCCAAAGTCTCCACTGAGTCAGGACCCTTGGTGCTCACTGCTAAATGCAGATACTTCACTTGCTTTCAGAATGGCAATGTGTCCGTTTCTGCTTTGCTTTATCCATCTGCCTTAATCTCACTTTGGGGTTAGTTCAAAAACTTTTGCAATATTACCATGCCATTTTCTTTGTCCCTTATTGTTTACTTGGATTTTCTTTGGCATTTTTTTCTTTCAGTCTCAGCTGAGTCTAAGAACTGCATGTCAGGGATCATATGGCTAATCAAATATGTAATTGTCTCCTATCACTTGCCTATATCATTTAACAAAACAAGAAAATCTTTCTTCAAGTTGAAGAACCTTGTTATTACTTTCAGGTGCCAGGAATTTGACTCAGATGAACATTAATTAACATAAATAGTCTGTCCTTCCTCATCACTTCAATTGAATGAAAAGATGGTTACTGGATTTTTTTTTTCCCCTCCTTTCCCTTGCTGTTTCCTATAATGAAAAATGTAATATTGTTAATGGAAGGTAAAATGAATGGGAAAGTACTTACACCTGTGTTTGTGATAGTATTAAGAGCTTAATGAAGGTGGAAACCTCATTATTGATAAAATTCAACTGATTTGTATTTAATAATATGCTTTTGTTCTGTAGCATAATTGCAGTTTTAATCATTTTTTTTCTGAGACATCAGGCTTATTGAATGTTATCTATACTTACTGCTCTCAAGAAATGGCTAATTAAGAAGGCAGTATGACCCTTTTATTCAAGGCTAAATTCTACTTGGTTAACAGGAATTCTTCCCTGATGAGATTTACTTGTATTAATCTCAGATCCAAGACTATTTGATTCATTCTGTTAGTAACAGAAGGCAGGAATTGCACCTACTTGGACCATTAGCTGACACAGCTGAATGGATAAACAATATTTAAGGGACAACTTTTGCTTTAGCTTTTTTATGAATTTTCTTTTTTCCTATGTATACCTTGCTCCTGTTGCATTCTGTGCTACATAACTCAGCTGACATTGTAACCTGAGAAAACTAGCCTGTATCAACTTTTTCATACAGAGGAAACTACTAGGTTTAAAAAGTTGTCAGAAGTCTCGAATACATAAAAAGTAAAACAACCCAGAGAATGTAAAATGTGAGCTTTTTACAAGGATTTTTTTTTTAAATTGGTTTTTACTTTTAAAAGTGAATTTAGTGTAGGAGCCAACTCTGTTCTGTGTAAGAAACTTCAAGGGATCACTGCTCTGTGTTGTGAGCGAGATGTGTAAGAACCTGGATCCTGACTACTTGCTGTAATCTTTTTCTAAAGGCTCTTATCAGCTTTTCAACTAGAAGTTTTCCAGATAGACAATAAGAGCCATAGTAAGTACATGTACGAGGGTGTGTTAGGACACACAGGAAGGAATTTGTACTTCTGTGGTGCATCTTGCTTACACGGTATATGGAAGACAGTTTAAAATGAAATGGTTTTGGAAGATCTTTACCTCTTGGATTAAATGAATTAGCAGACAGAAACATTAAAATGCTAGTGAATGTATTTAATTCCCTTTATATCTGTCTTCACTGTCCTCAGGCACTTGCAAAACTGAAAATCTCATGAAAACCTTCTTTTATGGTTTGTCTTCAGGAAGAGCAGTTATGAATTGTTCATAACTGCTTATTAGCCTGAGCTCTTGAACTCCATTCAAATGCTTCTTTAACATTTCATGAAAAATCAAAGAAGAAATGAGAGATTAAGGAAAAAAATAGCATGAATTTTAAGACATTAATATCTCTTAAGCCCAAGGTTTAGATTACAGTAAAAAAGAAAGAGAAGATGGAATACAGGCAGTAGTGCATCAAGGGACTGGCAAAAGAGAAATAGCAGGAGCACAGGATTTGATATGTGACTAGAAAAAGCTGTTCAGAAAAACTGGTATGTATACAAAGACATACAGCTTCAGAAAAACAATGGCACAAGGGGAACAAAGTAGAACCAAGAAAAGAGTAATGACCAAGCTTCTAGTAATTTCTGCTTAAATTTCAGCCAAGTATGTAAATGCTGTTGCAAGCAGTTCTGCATAGACAAATGTTTGGTTTTGTGGGATTTGGGGGTGGGGGGTGGGGGGGACACATGATAGTGTGTTGGGTTTTCTGTTTGTTTTTTTATAAAGTTATATTTGGCCTTAGGCATGAAATGCTTCAAGTTAATAAGGTCTTAATCTTTTAATGTTATTTTTAGAAACCCTATGTTTGTGTATGCATATTTGCTTTTCAAGCATAGTACTGAACCCTTCCAAGATTTTTAATTTTTATCTACAGAAAAGTAGGAGGTTTAGGAAACCAAGTTGTGGAATCTAGTATGTGGAGGCTACCTATTTTGGGCAAAATGCTTGAGTAAGAGGTAGACTTTGTTTAGATTTGGAATTAATATTTACATCTGCTACAATCCTAAGACCTGAGATAGCTTGACCTATGTGTGGAGTGCCGAGTCTGGACTTTCTCCATTTTTGTACCTGCTTTAACTAAGGAGATACTTAAAAACGTATTTTAACCTCCAGAGCCTGTAAGTTACATAGTGCTAAGGTCAAGTTTTATTTATGATTAATTTAAAGTGTAGATTGCTATTCTGATCTAATAACTGAATGCCAGGCTGCCTAGTTATGACTCCTTGTTACTGTCAAAAGTCAACAGTCACCATTCACCCTGACTTCACAGGGCTCTAATACTGGTGGATATACTAGTTCATAACTAGTACATTTTATAAAATGAGAAGGATGTTCTAAACTACTTATATTTAAATAATATTATAGTAGAATTTTGTCTAAAAGGTGAAAAAGATGAAATATTCAGAATAAAGACATACTTAGATGTACCAAGAAAGTTTGTTTTAATGAAATCTATTAAAAATTAACCTCTTAAATATGGTTTGTCTGTAAACTGTCTTGACAAGATACTGGTGAACACAATGTCATAATTACAAAGAATATGGAAGAATTTTTTTAAATGACACTAGTGTCACAGCATTTTTCCTCATATTTGTATAGTAACTGAGATACTACTGATGCATCCATTTGCATGATAAATAATATGCCTTCTTTCTCATGTTACTAATCATCTGACTTTTAGCACGTATTAAATAGCAAGCATGTCTGACCTTATATTAAGGTACTCATATCACTTGAGTGTTACAGTAGGAAAAATGCACACAGAAATGTTGCTTTTTCCAGTGTTATTACCTGTCTGACTGTCCAGGGAAAATGCATATCACCCTCCTGAGACATTGAGAATATAGATGAGAAAGCTAGAGAAATAAATGCTAATGCACCAGAACACCACATAAAAGACTAGAGGAAGGTGGGAAAGTGTGACATGGTTTTAAAAATGGATTTAGAAAGCATGATTTCATGCCAGTACCATGATTACTGAGAAGTTTGCTGCTAACAAATTAATTCACTTTTCCAAGTTGGATTGAAGGAGGGTTATAGATTTGATATTTAGTACTTTGAAATTCTCATATAAAAAGATAATGTAGGGAAGAGGCCAAAAATACAACAAAAAGGCAAACATGCATATATTTTTTGCACTGATTCACTGTCATCTTTGCACTTCTTCTCATTGCCATCATGACTATTGGCAGCAAGAATTATCTGAATGTTTAACAGCTCCAGTTCTGAAATATAGTATTTTTCCTATCATTATATTTTGTACAAGACCAGGGATCAGAGCTATACCCTCTGTCCTGATAATCTTATTTTTACTTTGGTTCTCTCCAGTTACATATCCAGTCTACTCTGCAATTGATTTTTTATGGACCACGACTGTGTTTAATTGCTTGCACAGATAATTAGGTGATTGATGCTTTTGTGCTGCGCTTTTAGGAACTTAGGAATGGCTAAGGAAAGGTTGGTTTTGAGTTCGCAGCATGGATTGTTTGCCTACTAATAGGCAAATTTCCAACTGGTAATGTAAAATGGCTTCCTGGTTGTATTTGGCTAGCAGTAAATATTTCTTACTTTGTCACAGTAATTTCTGTGCTAGGTACTAAAAGCTGTGTGTGCATATGCAAACTAAATGTAGCTTTAATCCTCTAATCTTAAAAACAAAAAGACAAGAGAACTAGTATCTTTAAAAGCTGTGGTTAAGTAGATAAATGCTGAATTAGTGGCAATGTGACCACTCACTAGAGTTTAGGTGACTAAACTATCCCATAGTTCCAGGGGAAATTAGAACTCAGGCATTCAACCTTGAACTCTAATGGCTGTGGTGGTTCTGGTCTGACTTTGAGGTGCTGAGAGGTTACCAGAGGAGCAGCCAATGGTTCTCCTGTCTGCGCTTGGCAGTGGAACTGTGACATGCAACAACAAAAGGCTTTGCTTGAAGTTTTCCAGGTCTCTGAAGAAAGCCTAGAAACAAGATTTCACTCACACACTTGAGCTGTTGATTAGTGATCTTTAAAAATGAACTTAGCCTTTTTCTACTTGTTTTATAACTGGCTGCCAATCAAGTCCTGGGAGATGAGTTACACCAACATGGCCTGAAACTTCTAATTGTTCAAACAGTTTTGAAAAACTTACCTCACATTCTTAGTTTACCATGCTACGGGTACTTTAAATCCAACCTAAAGTACTTTCATTTCCTGTTAATTCTTAAACACGTTGCAAGGATGTTATTTCAGACTTTTATTCTCTTATTTGACCACTGTTCTAGTTTAAGCCCAGCTGGCAACTAAGCCCCACACAGCTGCTCGCTCACTCCCCCTGTGTTGGGATGGGGGAGAGAATCAGAAGATTAAAAGTGAGAAAACTCTTGGGTTGAGATAAAGACAGTTTAATAGGGAAAGCAAAAGCCACGCACACAAGCAAAGCAAAACAAGGAATTCATTCACCACCTCCTGTGGGCAGGCAGGTGTTCAGCCATCCCTAGGAAAGCAGGGCTCCATCATGCATAACGGTGACTTGGGAAGACAAATGTCATAACCGAATTTCCCCCCCTTCCTCCTTCTTCCCCCAGCTTTATATGCTGAGCATGACATCATATGGTCTGGGATGTCCCTTGGGTCAGTTGGGGTCAGCTGTCCCAGCTGTGTCCCCTCCCAACTTCTTGTGCCCCCCCAGCCTCCTCGCTGGTGGGGTGGGGTGAAAAACAGAAAAGGCCTTGACTATCTGTAAGCGCTGCTCAGCAATAATGAAAACATCCCTGTGTTGTCAACACTGTTTTCAGCACAAATCCAAAACATAGTCCCATACCAGCTGCTATGAAGAAAATTAACCCTACCCCAGCCAAAACCAGCACACCAATGTTGAGCATGCCTAGCTACAAAAATCTATTAATTTAAATTAAAAGAAAAATAAAATTATGGGACAGAACACAAACCTGGAATAAGTTACTTAAAGATTACTCAGTTGTGATATTGTAGTTACAGATTTACTGCTTGTAAACCAAAAGCTCCAAATTAGTTTCATGTTCGAAGATACTTGGATACTTGGTTGTAAAAGATGCAACATTATTCCATAGTCTAAAGAGCACTTCTTGTCCTCCTTTTCACTTTGCATAACTTCAGTGAATAGAGTAAAGCAGAATAGAATGTAAGTTTAGGTGACCCCTGAGTTCTGACTCAAAATCCAGTATTCAGCATCAAATTCATTAGATAATAACAGGTGGTGAGGCTGATCTAGCTGCATCAGGGGTTTTCCTCCAAAGAATAGCTATATTTGTGTTGTTTTTTAAATTAGATTGTACAGGGTTAGTATATGTTTCTTAATGCAATCTATTTATGATTGTATTGGTGTTCTAGTAGATTTTTCAGCTTTTTCTGTCCAAATCATTCTCTGCAGATGTAACAAACTGTTAAATGCTGTCTGAAGAGTAAAATCTGCCCAGGATCTGTGTTCCTGTTCTATCACTAGCTGTTTTATTGGAAACCCTTCCTGGTCCCTGCAGACAGAGGAAGAGCTGAGGAACTTTTTAATACAGGAATGATGAAAAGATAGAAGAGAAGAGGATAACACATAGGAAGAAGAAAGAAATAGAAGAAAGTGGAGATATGATAAAAAATAAGTGAGCAAAGAGGGGAGAACAAAAGACAAAGTTTTGTTGTTTTTTTCTAAAAAAACCAAAAAACAAACAAAAAAAACCACCCAAAAAAACCCAAAACCACCACTTTTGTATCTGCCTGGTTTTTATGGTTGTTTTAGAATATTAAAGGTCTTGTCCAGGAGGTGTGCTGGGCCTTCTAAGCAGTCTGGATCTGTTTTGAGTCTGATGGTTCTCAGGACTATAGCATGCTTCTGGAAACCATAGACCTAGGGATGGAAATACCCTGTAAACATCTGTCAACACTCCCTAAAGCATTTGACACTCACAACACAGAGCTCCTAGAGAAAACACAAATATTTTCATTATAAAAAAAAAGATGTTTTTGACTACAGCAGTCAAAGGATGGCTGTCCATGCCACAACAAAAGCCTGAACTAGTGCTATATGCTGCCTTGGTCAACGGGTGTAAGGAAATGTCTATAAAAAAAGTGAGAAAAAAAGCAAAAATTGTCCAGCCTCCTGATATTTCAACTTTGGGGCCCTTCCAGAGACTTATACAGATTTGTGCATTTGATAACCCTTAGCACATTTGCCATCAAAATATTTGTCAAGTGTCTCCTTGAACCTATGTAGACATCCATTAGTCACAATGTCCTCTGGCAGCAAGTCCTACAAGTATACTATCTGTTGCATGAAGAACAACTGTGTTTTGCTTGTTTGAAACTTGTCATCTCCTTTAATGTGGTGGCCTTCAATTCTTCTGTTGGAAAAAAAAACCATTGAACAAGTGATTTCTGTCTGATTTGTAGGAACAAGAATCTGCCAAATGTCTCCCTAGCTGTTTCTAGTCTATGGACACCTAACTAACTTAGTTTTCTGTCCCTGTAGTCTTTATTACAGTCCATCTCTGAACCTTTTCCAATGCTATTCTATACCTTGGTCAGGAGGTTTGAGGTGGGGTGAGCTAGCTGAATACCATGACATTAAATTGGCTTCTGTTTTCCTAAAACTAGAAATATCGTAGACCTGATTTCTGTTAGTATTATTCCTTCTTCTGAGGAAACTTCTATGTAACAATGGGGTTTGTATGCTCTGACTTAAATATATATCTAAGAGAAATTAATAAACTCTTAAAATAAACAAATTAGTGCAGGAAGGGGCAGCCCTCAGGAATCTTTCTAGAATGCTTGCTGGAGGAATAAGGCAATATAAGTGATACAGAAGAATATGGATGCTTTTTTGTATGAGACTACAGGTTCTGCCATCTACAGGGTTAATCACCTGACAGATGTGGGAAACTAACATGTAATGCTGTATCAGCCAAAGTCCTGAAGAGCACCTCTTGCTTCTACTGTTATCCTTCTTTAGCCAAGGATTGATCTTGCAACTTTGAACCAGATGTGCTTTGACTTGCATAGGAAGAAATTAAAATCTCTAAAGAATCTTTTCCTGTGACATTATTTGGCCTACCTACTTTCTTTTTTTCTTTTTTTTTTCCTGCCTTTTTAAAGATTTTTGGCTTTTTTCATCCATTATAAAATTATTCTTGTCACCCTACATCCAGGAGACCATTTTAAAGTAATTCCACAGTTTGATCTTGGTGAAAGTTTCCAAAGACCCAAGACAGTTGTCATGAACTTAAGGTGTGCTGTGCATTTAACTTCTTAATGGTAAACATGAATTCTTCTGCTTTTCTTATGGCTTACACTGTAGCTTTTAAAAAACAACTGATTTTTCTATGACTGATTTATTTTGAATGCACTTTTAATATATGTAAGCTGTCAAGCATAAGATGGCCCTCTTCAGAGGAATCCTTAAGTAAGAAGAAAGAATATTGCAAAAAATGACTTTAATATGTATTTTAATGTTTTTAATGAATTTTAATTTTTAATGCGCAACTAAATATTTTTCTGTTTCTGTATACAATTAGTCCATTATTGTATTTCTACATGATGTTATACAACTAATAAAACCAAATTAGCTTCTTCAAATCTTTAAAAATATCCTGAAACCAGCAGATATTGTTAATATTAGGTAGCCTGGTTTAAGCTGTCAGTCAAGTTGGAAGTCTATATAGCTAGACTGTTTGAAAAGAATGATGGACTAGCTATGTGAGTTTTTGGCTCTCTGTTTAAGACTTCTGTCTGCTTGTGAGCAAGTGCCAGAATAGGTGTTCACTTTTCAAAGATTGCGTTAGTGTGCTGCCATGGCTTATGAAATATGAAGGAAATCCCAAATGGGTCTAGAAAGACAAAAGAGAGCTTTTAGAGGTATTGATGCAGAAAAGCATAACAATACAGATCTTCACTTGTGCCAGGTGTAGAAATATGCAACTTTCACAACATCATTTTGTTAAGACTGGCTTTTCTCTGATTTCCTCTCTACTAATCCGTTTTGTAAAAGAAGCTGGACCTGATCTGTATGTTGCCTTCTGAATCACTCTATTACTTTTTTTTTTTAATTATCAGTCTCACGGTAGAGCTTTTGGTTGATGGCTTTTCCTTTTGAGGAGGAAGAAAAAGTAAAATTGACAGTCTTTCTATTTGGCTCATATATTTTATTCTCCTGAGAAGGGGTGTTGTAATGATGGCTGAAAGATCAGTGGAAAAACTTAGCTCTGTGGTAATTTTATTACTCTATTAGCAGTATTTTATCTATTCAGGAAATATTTTTATGTAGATTTTTTTAAAATTATTTTCCTCCTAATGGAATAGTACCTTTTGAAACTCAGAAGGAACCCACAGGGAAAGAGGAACACTGACTTGGACAGAATTTTTCTCTCTATAAATAAGTAGTTAGTCTGTATTATTAGTTTTCTTTCACTTCAGATAAAGTGTGTGTGTACCTAAAACATCTTTTTACAAATAGCTACGTTTAGCTGTGCTATAGCAAGGTGGCATCCATTTATGTGTGTTAGTGTGACTGTGATTCCTTTTACAATTCCTCTCTGAACGGGAAGAAATGAAGGTTCAGTAAATTGCATTTCAGACTTTGAAGGGAGGTTGAAAGAGAGCTTGATACCAGAATTGCTCAAATGAAAAAGAGAATATTCCTAAAGCCACCCATTACAGTAGAACGGCTAAGCCAGACTAGAGATGATCCATGGAGCTTAAATACTGGAGTAGCCATTCCCTTTCTGAGCACTATAGTCTGTTTCATAATGTTCTGCGACTTCTGATTTCAATCCTGGCCAAAAAGAGAGAAGATGAAGGAAGAAACTATGTTGCTGTAAAAAAAAAATAAAAGGAAACATACAGTGTTTCAGTTTCGGTTCAGGATAATTTTTATCTTACCTAAAATTTTTTCTTGTTTTATTCATCCTATATTCTTTTTCTCTCCTCTTAAAGTTTAAAACAAGCACTGACAACAGAATATATGAGGGTGCTACATACAATTCCTTAAAATGCTGTTAGTATTTTATTTTAAAGTATGTACATTTCTACCAAAGAAAGCACTTTATACCACCATACTCTTGAATCAATTGCCTTTTTTTCCTAAATGTCTGGTAGATAAATATGCTGCTTTTGAAAAGGACAGGACAATTTCCATTTGTTTCTCTTGAAGAGGTGAATGTGCAGGTGGTTGCCCTGAGGGGTCTAATCTTTGTGGTTAACTAGTATAGTGGAAAAGAGAGGCAGGCAGCTGTGACCCCACAACTAAAAGGAAATTGTTCTTTAGTCTGAATATAAATCCTTATGAGACAGCATGCATACTTTTTTCCACTCAATCTTGAAAGTTAGAAATAAGTGAAATGATAAGTAGGGTCTGAATTGTAAACAACTATGATAAATGAAAATGTAGTTAGAAGAGCAAAATGAAGAAATAAGAACGAGTGAATGGTAGGGCTTAGGGTCCTTTCAGATGCTCAGGAAAAGTGAAAACTAAATCACTGGAAATAAAAGCTAGCCATACCACTTGCCTACTGGTAGCATTGCACAGTAGTTCCTTGCTATTGACCTGAGCTAAAACTCATTGTGGTAAACTGGAGTGGGATGGGAGGAGGAGGTGATTCTTGGGGGAGGAGGAAGTAATTTTGGGGGCTCACTGGATTGAATGGATTGGAGTTGATGAGATTTGGTTTAATGCAACATGAAATGCAAACACCTAGTTGATCACTCTCAGGGAGGAATTGTTTTAAGATATTAAAAACCCCGAAAACAAAACCAATCCTAGTTTTGTCTATTTTGGTTTCTGATTAAAGACACCATTAAGTATCTAGCTTTGTGTTAGATGATGTGAAACTGTTCTGTGTGGTGGAAGAAGTAAGAACAGCAGTGCATGGGTAACTTGGCAGAGGTTTTATTTGTTTCACATAGACTATCAGATGGTAACCACTTTAAAATGCTTCTGATTTGGAATTTCTCTGTCACACTGTAGAAATACTAAGCTTGGGTTTTTTTCTCAAGGATTTACTCATTACTTCATTTAGCTTGTTGCCTCAGCTGCATTAGATCTGCAGTCCGTACATGTTCTGCAGCTGACTGATTCATAAAAGATTATTAAATTGAACATGCATGACAGAAGCCACTAACAAGTGTGCCATTAGTTAGTCATTTGCATGCTAGCTGTAAACTATGCTTAGATTGAATAAATAAGTTAAAAGAGAAAGCAGTAATGTGAGCAGATATAAGGCATGCTTGGTATGGGGAGAGGGGAAAACCTACTGCTAATTAATGGCCATAAAAATAGAAGTCTGATTACAATTGTTTGGGTTTTTTGCTGTGACTCAAAATACACTCTGTTGCCTCAGTATGTTGGCAATGTGATATTAGGGTAATCTGATTCCTGACTACTGCAGTGATGATGACTATAGCACCTACCTCCAACTTTCTGCACTTTCATTTTCCCTTATTTTTATCATGTGGAAAACATTTTTCCATGTTGTATTTACAATTTTTCATCCCATTCCTCTGTAAACATTTTCTGAAAAAGACAAGTAAAATTGAAAAATAATTGTTTTGGTTTGAAACTAAAATACAAAAGAAAGGAGGAGAAATTAACTCTTGCATTTTTTCCATAATTTAATTGTTAGCTTTGTTTTACTGAAATGGGAAGTACCCTTAAAACAAGAAAGGGAAAAAAAAGAAAAATATAAATGTAAGTTCTTAGCAAATCGAAAATATTCCCAAACAATTCTGTTCTAGCCTACATAAAACAAAAGAGCTGGTGTTTGAAAAGTGATAAAAAATGGCATTCTGAGTGTGACAATATTATGCAAAGAAAACACCTCTTTATTCTGGTGAAAGCTATACAGGAAATAATTTAAGTTCTGCCATATTTATATGTCTATGCAGTATAGAAATGAATCAGACCTATTGATTATTTAATTGCTGTTCTTTCCAGAAGGAGAGATGAACAATAAAAGTGGAATTCAGTTTAGCTGCTGCTGCAAGACCGTACCATATACTGTTGACAAAATTTATTGTCGAAATCTGAGCTTGTCATTTGACTGGTAAAGATATTTATCATGTGAGGAAAAAGTGATATGAAAGTGACTAGATTATATTGTTACTAGATAGAACAGGTGTTGTGTTTTTATTTGTAATTACGGTAAAAGCTGAGAAAATGTGCCTTTCTAGTACTTGTGTGGATATTTTGCTGTTTTCAACAGAACTTTACTACTGGGATGCTTCCTTTCCTCTTGACAATGCTGCGAGCTGCCAATAAGGCCATTGTTGTCCTCAAGGCAAACACCAGAAGAAAGGAACAAGTACTGCTGTAGATGTACAGTACAAATTTAGAACTTTTTTTGGTAATCCACAGTGCAGTTCCTAATTGGATAGTCAGTACTTTGATCTCAGATGGAATTCTGTACAGAATGTGCCCACCCAGGGTACGGAGACAATGCAACACAGACCAAAGTGGTAAGAGCACTGGAATGCAAAGCCAAGGAATTTAATATAAAATGCAGATTGGCCATAAATTACTCTGTGTATGGATGGTATACAGCTGAAGACTTTAAGGGTTGCTTGGTATATTTCTTAAGGACACAAAGATGTGTACTGCTCTGTTAAAATTGGGTAGGCTTATCTAGGGCATGACTTTGCATTTTAAATCTGATGGGATGCTTTAATAGATTGTTCCCTTTCTCTAAGCATGACTTATGCAGGTGTTAGCCATAATAAAAAGGTATTGTGACATGACTTGTCCTATATAATGCATTTAACTCTTTCTTATAAGGCCCATTTGGGACTGTAATATTTCTTCTTTAGAGGAACACTTCAGCACAACAATATATATGTGTGTGTGTGGAAATCTAAGACTCTTCTCCCAAGAATTAATAAAATTGTTCAACAGCTAGCTTTGAAGATTGCTTGGCTGTTTATTTGTGGAAAGCTAACTTTGCTGTATGACGAAGGTTTCTTTTCGTGTTTCTATCTTCTGAACTTTGTAGGAAAACAGAAGTACTTATATGTAAAGCTATTGCTTACGTTTTAGAAATTGCTATGGAAGGGTGGATTAATTAGTGAGTTGCATAGGAAGATGATGTGTGCAAGACATCACTAAAGCAAAGTTAGTACTAAACATAACTTGAGATGGGGAAAAAGGGAGTGGTACTCATTTATAGCAGTAACACCTTGGGGTAAAGGACAGGAGAAAGAAAGAGGAGGATGGATGACTGAGTCTAGATGCTGTTATCAGGAGACTTCTCCCATTCTTGGTTATACCATTCATCAATGTCAAGCCAGTGACTAGTGGTGCTTATTGCTAATAGTTATTGATCAGTGGAGCTGACAACAGATTTATAACTGAACATGATTGCATGGTTCCAGGCAAATGAAAATATCACATCTTTCCTTCCCCCTTGTCTTCCAGTCCAGAAGTCATCTTTGTATTCTGCAGTAAGCCTGATGGAAGGGTAAACCCAACCCTGGTTTAGCACAAGACAGCCATTTTAAACTAAACAAAATTATGTGAACTAAATTGCTGTATGCCTAGTAAATCCACAGCGCTCTAGTTTCTAGTAACAAGAGAATTTAACTTTGTCCATAAATGATAAAACAAAAAAGAGAAATTGTTCCAGTGATTCTTTCAAAACCTTATTTCTGGATAGGGTTACACTGGCCAGCAGAAAACTCGCATTGCCCCAAACTCCAATGTACAGTAACGTTGTCTACTTTGGTGCTATGCTTTCACACAAACAAAAGTAAGAAGAAACCAAAGAAAAATAGCCCATAGAGATGTGACACAGAATTATGATTTGGGTAGACTTAATGCTTTCCTTCCTGTCACATGGACAGAAAATGAGTTGCATCTGCAGTGGCAAAAACTGTTCTCCAACATACAGATAGAGAGCTGTGCAGTTTCAACACTGAGTCTGGGAGTAGGGATTTCTTTGCCATGTGAACTAGCATGGACTTACTCCTGTAACAAGAAAGTGAGTTTGTAGGCTGGCTTCTGTTGGGATGTCCATTTCAGATGTTGTTGATAAATTTCTGTGCTGTTCTCAAGGCTTATTTTAGTCTACTCAGGCTAAGCAGACACTTTGTAGTGTCCACATGGACATTTGAATCTCTCTTGTGAAAAGGCTCTGAATTAGTTATCAACCTATCTGTGTACAAGTAGGTTAAATTGTTCCTTCCAAAGTGCATTCCCTTGTACACGTTTAAAGCAAATGCTTCACCTGTCATTCTGCTGGCAAATTATACAAAACTAACCTCTTATGGACTTTTGAACAACTAGTCTTAAAAGAACACACCACCTCCTTTTTCCTTAGAAACAAGGAAGCATATCTGTACTAATTTAACACATCGTATGCTTCTTCCCAATGCTTTCCTGATGTTCCAACAAGACTTTACCTTTCCACATCTTCCAATTTTTCTGTTACTGAGCTGTTTGTTGTGATATTGAGCAAGTTGCAAACACTACATGTCTGTGTCTTTTTAGTTTATTTTTTGGTAATGGTCTTACATGCTGCTGTTCAGGTCCTCTTCATTCTGCCTTCAGTGATAGCAGCAGTCTTGTTCCAGCTACTGTTGAACTACTTCACAGATCATAAGGGTTCTCATATGAACTGCAAGACCAAACTGTATTTCTAAATCTGACACTTCCCTCTTGAACTTACAAATTATTGGTCTGGACTCAGCTGGTGAACCTCTTTATTTTTATTAATTGATTTATCCAATAAATCTGTTGGCCACCTATTCATTGGGTGTTTGGGATTAAGACACCTAAAATTAGCTCTCTACTTACAGGCACCAAGGATACTTCTGTGTGTGCTAAGTATATCAGTTCCCGTTACAGCTGTTTAGCTGTATGAGATGACCTCACCTCTTGCTACTATTTCAGCATGAGTTTTCCATAGACTCTGTGTGTCATCTTCCAGCTATATGCAAATGTTTCAGATACACCCAGGTATCTCAGATACTACCAGACCACTATACTTATGCAACTGATGATCTTGGTCTGTCCACAATTGGGTTTGTAGAATTTTAGGAATCTTCCCTGGATATGAGGGCTGGGAGAAACTCCATGAGCTCCTGTGTTGGCTCTTGCAATGTATATACTATTGGTCAAGCCCTCAGCATTTGCCAGAAGGATCTTGGAAACTAAGCCAATGCATGATGGAGGTTGAAAAAATTTACAAAACTGTTACTGCTGGCTCTCAGAAAAATAAAATTGTCTGATATAGTAGTCATGGTTAACATGGAAGGTCAGGTAGCCTTAGCATGAAGTAGTTCACAATTTCAGAGTCATCTTCACATCTCTTTATTTTTCCTACCATTCAAAATCATTACACTTCTTAGGCTTAAATCTGCTTATGAATAATTGGGAAAATTATTTAAAGAATTTGTATAAATGAAATGGGATGACTGTTAAGAAAACATGATGTTTTCTTTTCAGAGTTAGCTAGAGGAATTTCAGTAATTCAAGTAATCTAAGAATTTAGAAAAAATTATTTTTTTTCAAGGAGCTATTTTTATGTCAGATACATAAAAGTAAACTTTGAAAGTAGAAGAGATTATTGTGATCAACTTTCAAATTACTGGATTCATTGAAAAGGTGACTTATAGCTCTAAGGCATGTGCATGAAGTAAACCAGACAACTTTAGTATTTGATGAACATTCTTCTTGATGCCAGCCAGATGCCATGTGAAACACCCTCCATCCCCTCTATCTTCCTTTTCTATTTCTCATATTTGCCCAAATTTCTCCTTCCTCCTCCTTCATACACCCTAATTCATCTATGTTTCATTAATTTCTTAATTATGGAATAAGGAGAAAAGCGCTTTCAGCCACAAAGGGCCTTTGTTCTAGTTTCTTTTTCCTTTGTAATTAAGAAATAAATATTTTAGTTTGAGTTTTGCAAAAGACTTGGAAGTTTTATTCCCTTGTCATTTGCTTAACAGATAGCAGAAATGTACTCTGGTTGATGTATTGCCATCAAACATTGTTGCTTTCTTTTTAATGACCCAGTGTATGTGTTGGATAATGACTCATATGCTGTCATCAAAACCAAATGGAGCAAGTTATCTGTGGAGTCAGAAGGAAAGTGGAGGGAGGGGCTCAAAGAACTGACAGTGCTGTGAATTAGTGAGGATTAAATAATAATCAAATACATGCTGCTCCCTCCAGTCTGACATCTGTTCTGAAAAAAAGTTCCTTATAAAAATAAAATAAACTGGATCTAAACTAGGATATGACTTGCCACTCCCCATTGAGGATACTTAATTAGGTAATGAGGACAAGGTCATGAGTTCTTCAATGAATTCATTAAGAGGGTTTAAGCTTAGGTTTTGGTTCATGCTCCTTTCTAGCAAGAACATTTTCAGGTAATAAATCAAGCTGCAACAAAATAATTATTGGAAAAGAATAATTTTGGACTTCTGGTGCCTATTTTCACATTTGCCTCATACCTGCTATCAGACCTTAGTCAAACAGCATAAATCTTGTTTGTGGATAAAATAGAAGAAATATAATCCCCTGTCTCACAGGCTTTCTCTTGTATCTCTCAATGCTTCCAGATTCTGGTGCAGAACTGACCAGGTTTCAGCTGGGATAGAGTTAATTGTCTTCCTAGTAGCTGGTATAGTGCTATGGTTTGGGTTTAGTATGAGAAGAATGTTGATAACACTCTGATGTTTTCAGTTGTTGCCCAGTAGCGTTTAGACTAAGTCAAGGATTTTTCAGCTTCTGATGCCCAGCCAGCAAGAAGGCTGGAGGGGCACAAGAAGTTGGCACAGGACACAGCCAGGGCACCTGATGCAAACTGGCCAAAGGGGTATGTATGCCATACTATGTGATATCATGCCCAATATATAAACTGGGGGGAGTGGGGGTGGTGCGATCGCTGATCAGGGATGTTGTGGTTTAACCCCAGCTAGCAACTAAGCACCATGCAGCTGCTCACTCCCCCCCCCCCCGCAGTGGGATGGGGGAGAAAATCTGGAAAAGAAGTAAAACTCATGGGCTGAGATAACAATGGTTTAATAGAACAGAAAAGAAGAAACTAATAATGATAGTAATAACACTAATAAAATGACAACAGCAATAATAAAAGGATTAGAATGTACAAATGATGCGCAGTGCAATCACTCGCCACCTGCCGATAGACACCCAGTTAGTCCCTGAGCGGTGATTCCCCCCACCCCCACTCTCCCCATTTAATATACTAGATGTGATGTCACACAGTATGGAATACCCCTTTGGCCAGTTTGGGTCAGCTGCCCTGGCCATGTCCTGTGCCAACTTCTTGTGCCCCTTCAGCTTTCTTGCTGGCTGGGCATCAGAAGCTGAAAAATCCTTGACTTTAGACTAAACACTACTTAGCAACAACTGAAAACATCAGTGTGTTGTCAACATTCTTCTCATACTGAACTCAAAACATAGCACTGTACCAGCTACTAGGGAGACAATTAACTCTATCCCAGCTGAAACCAGGACAGGGGACCAACTGGGCATCGGTAGGTGAGTGTGAGCAATTGCATTGTGCATCACTTGCATATTCCAATCCTTTTATTATTACTATTACCATTTTATTATTATTATCATTATTAGTTTCTTCTTTTCTATTCTATTAAACTGTTCTTAACTCAACTGATGAATTTTACTTTTTTTTTTTTTTCTGATTCTCTCCCCCATCCCATTGGCTTGGGGGGGAAGTGAGTGAGCAGATGTGCGGTGCTTAGCTGCTGGCTGGGGTTAAACCACAACAAGAACTCATACAGACATATGGGCATCAGTGTAGTTTGGTCTCTGAATTAGAGAACACAGAACCAAAAGTTGAGGTTGAGATACTAATAACTGAGGATCAAAGTAAAAAGGTTTTTTTTTATTATTATTCTTTGCCATTTAGTGATGAGCTTTATGTTCTTCTTAAGGTAGCATGAATTCAATGTGTAAGACAGGCAACTAGAATGTGACATAGTACCTTCTAGATAAGCTTTCAATACCAATACCTCTGGCATATGTAGAAGTGAAGCTCTGTCAACTCAGATAGAAGCAGAATTGAGTGAAATGGAAAAGAACATATGTGACTTGACAGTACTGAAAATCCTAAAGGTTACTTAGTCACTATGGCATCAACTCTCATCATTTTCTTTGTTAAGAAGAAATTTTTGGAATGTCTTTTTTTTTTTTTCTCCATAGTTCTTGTTTCCAAAATTTTTAGATTGTGAGAGCAGAACACCATGGCTCTTTTTGGGGGGAAAGGGTCACAATGACAGTGATGACTTTTTACAAAATAATAGTGAGAGTGACTTCTGAGTATATTTCATTCTATACCAGAGTATCACTGAACTAATGAAAGACTCAGTAGTAAGGGAATAATGTGACTGAACAATAAAGTCTGTGCCTTGGGCATATTTTTCCCATTGCCTTCAGTATGTCTGGGATCTCCATCAGAGTAAACACCCAGGCAGCTCTGACAGCTCCTGGATCCTGGGGGAGTCATGGAGTAGAGATATGTTTGACCTTGAATAATATCATCTTGTGCTAATAACAAAATAAAATTCAAATATTCACAGAAAACTTCTCCAGGGATTGTTTGTTTTATTCTTCTTTCCAAAGAACTTTGAGAGAAACCTTCAAAACCTACTGTAATTTTCTTATGTGCTTTAAGAATACTGACTTTCACAGAAATTTTTGGCATAGGAGAAGGCATAGGAGAAGTCACTTAGTCCTTCAGACTGAGGTGCAACTAAACAAGAGCTATATTCTGGACTTTGTTAGCTGAAGTGTCTATATACCAGCTAAATTACCTGCTAATGTTCCTGAGTGTGAAGAATGTGAACAGGAGTGACTTCAGACTTCTTTATGGGGAGTAACTTTATTCCTCAGTGTTTTCAGGGTCCACAGAGGAGCTGTAACTCTGCCTATTCTTGCCTGCAGGGATGGATACAGTTAATGTTCCTGAACTGAGACTACCTACAGCATCACTTGATGAAAAAGCTGTAGGAGTCTTCCAACTCCACAGTCTCCCTTGACAGAAGACAACAGATGTCTGCTTTGTCTCTCATTGTACACAATCATGCTAGTCCCTAGATAGGCAGGTGGGAATATTTACTTCTGAAACAAGACTAGTTTAGCTTTCTGTACTTAGTTTTACCACAGAGCATTCCAGACTCTGGATTACAGCTCTTTGTAGTTAAGGCTTAGGTTCTGGCCCCTACTTTAAGGGTTAAAAGGATTTAAAGCATTGCTTAATTTTCTTTGATGCTCACTTACACAGACAGCTGCATATTCAGATCCACAGTAAAATAGCAGCATGTACCCGAGTCTCACTGTACCTTGACAAAACACAAGGGAAGAACAAAACAACACAAAAGGGTCTTCTCATGAGGTTGACCTTGGAGATCAATCATCTCTTCTTCACTCCTTTGATCTTCAGGTATCCAATCAGTGCCCTAAAAAACCCAGTGTGTTCTTCTGAAGCCCAGAGTCATCCTCCTGCTGCTTGCCTTCGTCACTTCCACACACTCTTAACTTCTACCCTCTCATGCTTATGGCAACTAAGGCTGCCTTGCACTACCAATCCTCAGCCAGTTTCTTCTTTTTCACAAATAGCAGATGCAGCAAAGCACCTCGCCTGTTGGCCCATCCAGCTAGCACCCATCAAAAATAGCGTCCAGTGCAACTCAGAAATTTCCTGGATTGCTAATACCACTTTGTTGCCTTCTTGTCTTCCCTGCTTGTTTTTCCTGAAATGTTTGTATCCGTCTAACAGAGCACTCCTGTTATATGTGCTATAGTATTGCATCTCTGCAATTCCAAAGATATCATAACTCTCTGACTGCTCACAGACTTCTAGTGCCTCTCATTTTTTTTTTCCCTGTCTACATGCCTTTGTGTACAGGCACTTCAGATGACCTCCTTTCTCTGGTATGTAGTTTGAGCCAAAATGTGCTTTATGATTTGCCAGTTTAGTTCAGACTTACAGTTTTTAATGGTTAAATAGATGCTTAACTTTCCATAGAAGTGCCTTTTCTGAGGACTGTCAAAACAAAAATTAGAAGTAAAAGAACTTTGTTTATAAATCTGCTGCCACTGTTCTTACTTGCATGATGCATATCTGCATTCTGTGTAGTAAGCACTGTGTCTCTAAAGATTTATGTGTAGGAGAAGTTAGTAAAGTTAATCCCAAATATTCATGGAAAATATGTATACTTAGTATAATTCCAGAATATTCAAATAGCCATCTGGTATCCTCTTAGGACACAAATGTTTTGGTCAGCACTCCTGGTGACACAGTTTTATTCCGGTTCTGAATGCAGCCAGAAACCTGCAGGAAGGTGAAGCTCCACAGACTTAATACTGTTAGAAATGCCTCAGCCTATTTAATGGGAAAGTTTCTGGATGTATGAAAATATCTTATGGGCTTTAAAGACAAAACCACTCACAGACTATAATTGCTTCCAAGAGAGTGGAAGGTTCCCACTGTATCCTGATGCTATAAATGAAGGAAGGGGCAGCCACTGAGATCAAAAGTTGAATCCTCAATGTTAAAAAGCCTCAATGTCTGTGCTTCCATTAATGATGGGCAGGTATGTACAAGGATAAGGACTGAAAGGTAATCAAACTTGATGTTACTTAAAAGAGGTAATGCTTACTGTAACTGCTTATTCTGTTACTCATGTATTGCACTTTGTTTTGTGCACTACAATAACATGGTTTATATTGGGTTAGTATGGGCATCTTGTGTAAGAGATAGACTTTTGAATCTTTTCTTTGCTCATTGCTGCCTTTTGCTAAGGTAAATTGTACTCTGAATATTATCTGCCAGCGTGCAATAGGTAAGAGCTGCATTTATCACTTACCTGGCTTCTCATTTCTCCTTTAAAATGGACAATTCTCAGCTCAGACTGTCTGTCTATACTCCTTTATGATATAAAATGCCAGATGATCAAATAGTTGAAGCACTAAATAAAGAAGATAACACTGGTGTCTGGGAGGTAAAAAAAACAATACTGATCAGCTTGCCGGTCTGGTGACCTACTTGGCAACATAAAAGGAGGAAAACAAAGCATGTGGTCACTTCCTTAAAACTCATTTTCATTTATTCTGTTTCATGGAAATCTATGACCAAATGTCTAAAAAGAGGTTAGCTGAGAAATGGGGAGGTTGGAGAGGAACTTGGGTAACAGCCATAAGGATATGACAAAATTCCCTTTGTAGGATTTCTCCTTGAAGCAAGTGAAAAACCACTATGAAGAAAACTATCTTTTCAAATCAAGTTATGATGAAAAAGGCCGTTTTTTTCTTTCTTTAGTACTGAACTATGTGCAAAATGTATAGTGGATAAATCTGTCCTAATCATAGCTAAAGACAGTTATCCTTGTTCTCTGCATTGGACTCGGCAATAGCTTACTTTACCTAACAGAACAGAAAGCTAGAACTCTGGCCCAGTTCAGATCTAAAGTTAATGAAGTAATAGGCTCTTCTGGGATTTTTGAGGACATTAGTGAGAGGGAAGGGGAGAGGGAGAGAGGTATTTTTAAAGACATGTTTTTTCTGTGCTTTTTTTAAAGACTCTTTTTTCTTAACTTCCTAGTTACTTTTCAAAATTTTTTTTTTTTTTTTTAAGATGCAATGAGTTTTGTAGGGTGATAGAAGTTGAGTTTTTCCTCACTGAAGAACCTTGTCTTTTTAAGGTGTTTACTATGATGAAAATGTCTTGTTTGATCCACCTCAAATATCTGGCCAGTTTGGGGGGGTCTTGTCCCTAAATATGTTAAAAATTTAATTGATGATTTTGGACAGCTTTTCTGCACCACAAAGGGTGAAATGGATTTCAGTCAGCCAAAGACTCTCTATTCCAGAGTGCATTGCATATTCAGATGCAGTCCTTGCGATCTGAACTTTCTGTGCTAGCTTCAAGGACAGTCGTCTTTTGATGTTTTTTGTTAAATTTTATTACATTCTCACCAATAAGATGTTTCTCAGTGAAAACTATTTTTATAGAGATATAACTTTTTAATATATGAATAAATTTTAATATATATCTATATATAAAAATATGTATATACACTAAATCTACAGCTATAGATACCTTCAAAAAGAATAAATATAGTTTATCAACTGAAGTCATACCAATAGCTAATACTTCTGATTTCGGCTCATTGACTATAATGGCATACAAATCTTGAGAGGCAATGTGTGCAGTATCTTCAAGACTGTAATGCCAAATATGCATTATAAAAGATTTCTCCCCCCCCCCCCCCCCTTTAGTCTGTAAAACTCTTTAAAAAATATTTTTGCTGTAGTGTACATTATGGACAGTACATAAAAACATAACACACTTCATTGTCAGAAGATAAAAGACAATGGCTCAAAAGTCTGTTCAATGAATGAATTTTACTGAGTAAGGCAAATAGTGGGAACTGAAATATGAATAGATGGGATATTTTCAGTTTAATATATGTATAATGATTTGACTCACTATTAAGCTGAATAAGCATATTAAACAATCACCCTCAAAACATTGTAAAAAGAGAGCTGAGAGTCTTTAAACACAATAAGGTATTAAATTCTCATAGATTAAACAGTTAAGGATTCAAGACTCCTGAACTACAGCTACTCTGGTGTGGAATTGCATATAACTTTATATTTGTGTACTGAGAAAAGAATTGGACTCTATTTCTTAAACTAAGTAAAAAAAGCATATTGCTTCTTTTGACATCAAAAGAGTAACTGTGTATGCTATACACATTCATATTTTGCTATTGCAAATTTTTCCAGTGTGCTCGTGGATATTTGTCAATAGGCAAAGTTTTACATTTGTAGTGGAAACTCATTCTGCTCTAAAAACAAAACATGTTTTGGGAAAGTGTTTGGTTTACAACTTTTTCAGAGGACAATAAATATAGACTTAGAGTTTAATGCTCAAAAGAATTATTTAAATACTCCATCAGAAAGCATGCTCCTTAGGGAATTATTCTGAGAAGTATATAAGGATGGATTCTCAAGCCAGAACGGGAAAGAGAATGTGACTGGGGTTTTGAAACGAAAGACATGGTGTATCTGTCCAGTATTAAGAGGACTATTTTTACTGGACACAAACTATAAAGTATGTAAAGTATTCTTAAAACATCCAGAAGGAAAAGTATAGAAAGCCTTTAGGTTAGCCTTTTCCTAGACTTTTCCAAGACACCATGACAGCAAGGGATGTACTAGTAATGCAAACATTCTAGGATTCATGTATCTATGAATGGAGTATATATACTCTAGCTACTGAGGATAAAAAATAACTTTTAAAATGCCATGAGTCAATAGGAAAAAGAGAACATCTATGCCATGCTTGTCTTGTGTTCATGCTGAGGCTTTTCAGGGCTAGGCAATTTGCCCAGTAAAAGGCCTTTCTTTAAAACTGTATTTAGTTAACTAATTTATTTTCTCAATATCAAGCACTTGTCTAAAACTTAATATTTCTTTATCCAAGTGCAACAGGATGCAACCCGGGATACTTAGGTCAAGAGAAAAAAAAAAATAACCAAAACACATTCCTACAAAGTCATGGGGAATTGTCTGCCCTTCCATGTCTTTGAAAGTGATGAACTTCCTATGTGGAAAGAGAAATCTAAGAATTATTCAAGAGATTTAATTTGGCATAGATAGACGGTTACCTGGAAAAGAACTGTTGTTATGAATGTTCATCTGTTCTTATGATTTTAAATCATAAGTTCTGCTGTATTTAACCTATAAGTTCTGCTGTGTTTAATCTATTTTTACATTTCATCGTCTTGTTAATACGGGGGGAAATGACGAATCAGAAAGCAACATTCTTCGTGTTTTTTAACTGTCTTCTCCTTTGTTTGACTTGAAGCAAATATTTCTTTAATGTGAAACTCCCATATGAGTTTATTTTGTTGAACGACCTCTGAGGTATTCTGGATGATAGTTCTAGGTAGCTAAGGGCAGTTGCCCTTCTAGCCTACTGTGCTACAGTGCCAAAAAACAGTGACAGGAACTACGCAATTCTCTGTGTTGCTTTACTGTACAAGAACCTCAAAAGTATCATTTTATGACTTTGGAGAGGAATAGATCTACTTGTAAAGTTTCTTGCTGGTTGCAACAGTGATAAATTATGTCCAGAAACAGATGGTACCTCTAAGTGGCGCATGAACTATAACTCTCAAACTACTTAGCTATTTGTTTCTCATGCTCTGTTTTTGTTGTGAATTTTTCCTTCTTAGCTTCCCTATTAATTCAGTTAGCTCAGCAGTCTCATTCTGTCAGTGGTCAGTCAGGAAAACACACATGAATCAGGATCCTGCTAAAAGCAAGCTTGTTTTAATACTAATTGCTTGATTCAGTGCTTTATTATTATTATTCTGTCTGAAAAGTTCTTGGTTTATAATTTGAAACAAACTACTAAATCATGTCTAAACCTGTGTTTATACAGAACTTATAGCTAAATTAGTGGCTCAGTGCATCTCTTCTAGAATACAGTATTTGTCCCTGGAAGTTTACTGAAAAGCTGCTGTTCTGAGAGGTGGCTGCGTAAGGAAAATAAAACTTTGTTAACCTGCTCAACTTCATGAATCTGAGTTATCCAGCTAGTCTCCTTAGGCTCCCTCTAGACCCATAAACAGTGAAGTTCTCAGAAGGTGATTCACAGAAGGATCACAACTTACATTTTCTGAACTACCTTTTGCAGGAACCCACCTCCCTTACTAATAAAGGTTACTGGCTCAAGTGATAGTAAAAAAAGGCCTTTAATTTGTGCAGTGAGAGTATCTGTGCGAGTCACTCGTGTAGAAGAAGAACTCAGACTTAAATGCAGACAGAGTAAGGAGCAGGGGGAAAGAAAGAAATTGAGAGGAAGGCAATGATAGATAGTGTAATGGACAGATTGTTCTTTGTACTTTTCAGATGGAAACCACAGATTATTTTTTTTTTAAATAGTAATAGTATTTGTGAAGTTAATGTTTCAGAATTGATTTATAACAGAAAATGCATTTCAATAAAATTAAAATTTTTACTTTTTCCCCAGAAAAATCTTTGACTTCCCGTAAGTGACATAAAAATAAATTGTGCTGATTTCTGCTAGCTTTTGCCCAAATAAAAATAATTTGTTAAAGATATATTTGTAAGGTCTGGGAAAATGTGGTTTCAAAACTTATTTGAACTGTCGGTCTCTGTAAGAGTTGGTGGAGATAAGATTTGCTATGATATTTGCTGGTCTCCTGAGTATTGTAGCTCCCTTAAAAGAAGAAAATTGCTTTCCTCGGCAACTTTCCTTATCCAAGTAACACCTACAAAAGGACTGGCCCATTGGGTGGTACAGATGAAACATACAACTTTCGCCACAATGCAATGGGTTATTATGAAGACAGTAATGTTTGATGTTGAGGAAATTAAAATCAAAACATTTCCCATCTGTTGAAAGAATGAATGAAATATTTGAACTTCACCACTTTTTTAAATCTACAAAGTTAAAATGAAATATCCTAACTGGAATTTTTCCTCTTGTAAAAATACACTCAAAACTTGTGCTTACCTACCTCACTCCAAATCAGAATTTTTAAAAAAAGGTATTTTTTAAAAAATGTCAGAAATTACCATTTTTTACAGAATCAAATTTCGTTTTCAATTCTAATTCAAAACCAAGGCCTCCTGTATTGTATGCCTTTGGCATGAATGTCCCTGTAATTTCTCAGCTCCTGTTGTTTAAAGGGCAATAGTAATATGTGTAGGTTGGAAAAATAAAGGTCCTCCCAGTTTCTTGCATCGGTCCCTCGAAATAGTTTTGCTTATTCTATTTTCTGTTTGGCTGTCTTATGCTGCAGGATTGTTTTTTAATTAGTTTTAATATTCACAGCTTCTCATTGTATTGCTTCAAATCTTTCTCTGTATTTGGTGTTTTAAATATTATCAAAACCTGTGTGGGTCAAGATGACCACACATCTTTTCATATCTAATTTCAGTGAGGCTCCAGCTGTAGTGCTTTTTCTTACTGTGCCGGGTGTTTCTCCCTAACTTCCCTCCTTTGGCCATATTGGCTTTTTAAACTCCTCGTTTTATTGCTGTATGTTATGCATTCCATATCCTTTGGGCACACTTTAATCTCATTATACACATTTCAGTTTCTCTCTGCTGTTTCCCCTCTGCTATTTTATTACACTCGATTGCACTCAACCTGCTGAATATTTTTCCCCTAAACTCTGTTATTCTGAAACCCAGTATCTTCATTTCCCCCTTTTGGCTTTGCTCTAGATGTCATTTTACACTTAACTAGATTAAAATTACAGTGCAAAGCAGATTTGGTTACTTTACTTGTTCTATAAACTTTATCTCAAATACTGTCCAGAACTAAAAAATTCAGTACAGTAAGAAAAATACAGAACACAAAACCACAAAAAATTATTACATGACAAATGCATTAATCATTCAAACAGATCTAGAAGTGAGGGAGGGTGAATTCAGAACTCCTTGGAACAGCCTAAAAGTATGTTAAGGACACTGGAAAATAAAACGCAAGACAAGAGTAGTGATGTAAAAATAACACAAAAGGTACCAGACATAACAGATAAATAATATTAAACAGGTGAACAAGAACAGAGAAGTAAGCCAGCTGGGATTGAATGATTACAATAAGAAAAGAAAGATGTCTGTTGGCCTTGCTCACTGCCAGTATCACCAGCTGCTTCCTTCTCCCTCATCGCCCAAATTGTCATGTCTTATAGAATTATCTGACTGAGAGGTGGCCAAATGGGAATTAAAATTTCCAGGGAGCAGTTAAAGGTATTTGAAATTGAAATGAATTTTTTCTTCTATGCATTAGTCAGAGGTGGAGAAGATAGCTTCTTCATATGCCGCATAAACATGACATTAGTCAGGTATGACATACCCTTACAGACCTTTGTTCTTTTGTATAATCTGCACTTTACAATGGACTTTATCTAATATGTTCATTTGCTTTCAAACTGAGTAACATTATTACTAACTACATTTATAACAGCTATGCTGTGTCCTTGCATGTGTTGTTCTTTTTTTCTAAAAAACCACTCTGTGACTAGAGCAAAAGTAAGATTTATTAGTGCAGCGTTTGATCATCACCAAGCTCAACAGAAATGGAGCATTTGGGATCATTAGAATTTCCAGAGGAAGAAATCACTGCTATTTTCTTCAAATATCAGAAAAATTATGAAAGGAATTACAATTTATTTTAACTGGCTTGAGTATTCTATGATTCTGTTTCTCTACTAGCACAAAAAATTCATAACAATAAAAAGTTTATTGCTCTGCAAAAAAAAATATTAACTTGATTTTGATTCTGTTTAGAATATAACTTCATATTAATATTGTCATGGATATACTTCTGTGTACTCTTACCTTTTCAGCTTTCACCTTGCCACTTTGGTTCCTACTTTTTCTTTCATTTAAAGATTCCTTCTAAGCAAAACTCAGTTAGATGTTATATTAGACGTCTCTAATATACTGTTATCTCTTCATACTAAATTAAGAAATATGCTGACCTGCTTTTTCAGTGGATGACTATACCCCTCAGCTTTTTTGAGAACTAGTGACACAAGCATGACCAAGTTTTTCATTCTTTTGTAACTGAGGAGTAGTGGGATGCTTGCTTCTGGTATTTGGTTTTTCTATTAGGAATCTGCCAATATTTTTTATTTGAAGTCTTGGCTTCTCCTAGTCCATGTGTGGCTAAGACACAGTTTGTTTGTCTGGGAGGGAATATTAAGTAGGTTTATAGAAAATTGATGGCTATATCAAGGTTTGAAAAAGGAAAACTGTATTTACCTACTTTTCCTACACATTAAAAAGGTGAGCCTACCTTCCCTATTTACCACGTTATCAACTTTTACTATAACATAGAGCTACATTTTTTTATATATAGAAACAATTTCCTTAAACAAATAGATTTTCAGTTCATTCTGCAAGAATTTTCCTGTTGATTGGCTTCAAGCATCTTCCCAAACCAAGCAGTATAATGTTTTGGTGGTCTGTCAATAGCAAAATAGAAAATCTGAAGTAATGCAAGAGAGGCAACTAAGACTATTCTGTATAAGAAGACTTATATTCTATATAATTAAAGACTTCCATAAAAGTCTTAACTACCCATACACTATTCCTATCTGTGCTTAGAGGGATTTAAGAAGTCTGGAATCAGAAAGGTCTGTAGCTATAGTACCTTGTACTCCCCACATCTCCAGCTTGACTTGGGGGGGAGTCAGGTTTTAGGAACAGGTTTCTTTGTTGTTTTCTTCACAACCAGCACTTGCAGGGAAATTAATTTTATATATTGCTATCTTGGCAAGAATCAGAATTCTTATTCCAAGTCTTTTTTCAAATTGTTTATCTTAAAAAAAAAAAAATATTTTTGCCTACGTGGCTGCAAAGCTAGAAGATCCGCACAAGTGGGAGTTGTCTTTTACTGTATTTGGTCAGGTTTTGGTGTGATGTGGATTACATTTAGAGGGAAGTGGATAGAGGTCATATTGAAGGAAAATGACAAGGAGGAGTAGGAAGGACTTAATTCCTGAAACAAAAATTATTTGTTTTCTTTTAAGCACTCAGATGTGTCTACCTTAAAAAATAAATGAGGCAAGAATAAGAGCGCGGTTTTGGTTGCTTTGGGGACTTTTAGCACTGCAGTGCTCTTTCCTCTAAATATACGGAATGGTCAGATTATTCCCAGTTTAATTTTATTGAGTGATTTAGGAGACACAGTGATTGCTCAGACACAGTACTCCAGCACACTATGATTTGGATAGGATGTCCTGCTGAGAAAGTCCATTTAAGTTGGAGGGAAATGTTGGTGATAAATTGTAATGAATTTAAAAGCACCAAATCAAGTGCGATGTCCTTAATGGAAATGGATTTTGTTCAGCTGCAATGGGACCATCATAGGAAATGTAGAAAAATAACTTTGAAATTGTGACCTCTCTGAAAGCAGCCTAACACAGCCCAATATTTAGACCTACTCTTCACTGTCTGATACCACCATCTGAAGGAATATCTAATTTTCAAAAATCTATTTGGTCCCATGAATTTTTTTTTTTTACTCCTACTGCTGAATGTCTTTTTCCAGCTACTGATTTTAAAAGAGTGATGAATTTAAGGACATTGAGGAACATAGGCATGAAATTAATATCAGGAAAGTAAAGACATAGAAGCATAAAAATGGAACTGGTATGCTGTTAAGATGAAGGATTAAACCAGAGTAGTATGCTCATATATCAGACTAAACCGTAACATTGACTTGTTCTTTTTCTATCCCTTTTTTCAGGAATCAAAATGTTCTTAAATGAGTAACATGATAGAAATGTTGATACTCTAAAAGAACTTACTAATTATTCATGGATCGTTCCTTCTGTCAAGCTCTTGGTAATGGGAAATTACTAAGGAAAAACTGTGAAATGGGCATTTTTTTGTTTCTGCTAGAACTTGTTCAATTAGAAAATTCCTGTAAACCTGCTAGTCAGTAAAGAAAGCAAAGGTATTTGAAATATTGTTTTAGAACAACAATATTAATACTTAATTCCATGGTGGATTTGCCATACTTGGTACTATAAAAAAATTGTATCAGATTATATTTTCATACATGTACAAACTTAATTTAAAAAGGGACTAAGGGATTTTCTTAGTAGAGAAAATATTCATGGTCATCAGCAATAAAGCACAAACTAATTTTGTATTCCCCTGATTTTTGTACTTGTTTATTGCTACATTTGCTACAAATAATTATTGGAATATATATTTTTTGTGTGCTCATACTATTACTGCGTATTTCTCAGCTTCTCCCTCTCTGAGTCTGTACTGTTCCTTTTTTTTGCACTGACGTTGCATTGAATTTTTTGGATTACCATCCTACATACAGAAAGGGGCTTTCACACTTTGCCATTTGGCACAAGTTGACCTAACAGCAGGAGCGTAAAGATATGACAACTGAAAAGCTCAGTAATAAGGTATAGTTCCGTGTATCGAGTACTACCTAAAGGACAGCATAAATAGCTCTGAATTGTGTATCACTATAAATGATATGTAATTCAATTATACAAAGTCACCATTTATCCCATGGCTGTCCCTGTTTTCAGATATATTTTCATGTATTAGCCCCACAAAATATTAGGAGATTAAAAACATCAGACCAGAAAATCAGATGATAAACTCAGTTTAGGGGATGGTCACATATGGACCAGTACAGGTAATAACATGTAAAATGCCTGTGACTCTTTTTTTAATATAGATTAGACTGGTTTACAGTAGAAAATCCAGTCCGATCTATTTAGTTTACCTCACAACTTCAAAGACTGAATTTCCCCCTCTGATTGAAAGATGTGGCCCACTGATCTGATCTGTACAGTGTGCAAGAATATTCTGTCTATACTGCATTCTTTTCTCATACGCCCTCCAAAGCAGTGAGGTGTGAGCCACTGCTAATCTAAAAGTTCTGTGTCTGAAGATGGCAAACTACACTGATAAATCCCCCCCCCCCATGGGAAAGAGTGCTAGCTTGGAGTGCAGGCAATGGACATGTATGCCCTAAAGACTGCTTCTGCAGGGATGAAAGAGAATTTGGGAGTCACTAGGAAGCACAGTGCTGTGTTGTTTCATGTTTGACTTCCCTGTGAAATATAACTCTCTAGAGAAGATAGGCTTCCAACCAAATAGCGACTAGATTTGAAGGTGCAGCAGCCCAGGAGTACAGGAGATGGGTGTTGTGGTTTAAGCCCAGCCGGTAACAAAGCACCATGCAGCCACTCACTCACTCCCCTCGTCCCCCCCCCGGCCACGGTGGGATGAGGAGAAAATATAAAGGCAGGCTTGTGGGTTGAGATAAGGACTGGGAGGGATCACTCACCACTCACGGTCACGGGCAAAAGACAGGCTCAACTTGGGGAAGAAACAAAACCAATTTAATTTACTACCAATCAAATCAAAACCAATTTAATTTACTATCAATCAAATCAAAACAAGGATAATGGGAAGTAAAACCAAACCTCAGAACACCTTCCCCCCACCCCTCCCTCCTTCCCGCCTCAACCCTGCTCCCGGTTCTCTCTCCCTCCTCCCCCCGGTGATGCAGGGGAACAGGGGATGGGGGTTGGGGTCAGCTCCCCACACCGGGTCTCCGCCGCTCCTTCCTCCTCAGGGGCAGGACTCCTCACTCGTCCACTGCTCCAGTGTGGGGTCCCTCCCACGGGAGACAGTCCTTCATGAACTTCTCCAACGTGAGTCCTTTCCACGGGCTGCAGTTCCTCACGAACTTCCCCGGCTCCAGCGCGGGCTTTCCCATGGAGTCACAGCCATCTTCGGGGGCCTCCGCTCCCCCGCTCCCCTCCGTAGGCTGGGGGGGGACAGCCTGCCATCTCACCACGGCGCACCGCCTCCCCTCCTTCCTCACTGACCTCGGTGTCTGCAGAGGTGTTCCTCTCACGTTCCAATCCCCCCACTCACTGCAGGTTCCCCTTCCTAAATCTGTTCTCCCAGAGGCGCTACCACCGTCACTGACGGGCTCGGCCTGGGCCAGAGGCGGGTCCGACTTGGAGCCGGGGAAGCTTCTACCAGCTTCTCACAGGAGCCACCCCTGCGGCCCCTCCCCCGCTACCAAAAAAACCCCGTGCCACACAAACCCATAACAACGGGTTAACAGAAGTTTTTCCCTCTCGTACAAGGAGCTGGAGGTCTGCCTGGTCAGAGTCCCAGCAGACTGATGATGGGATGGGGAAAGGGCAGGTCTTTAAGCTGACATTAGGCTGTATAAAGAAGGAGGTAGCAGCAGATGCATCAGAGATTACTGGAGCTACTTTTAAAAGTGTCATTTTACTGAACTGAAGTATTTCTAGCATGATTATGCTTTCCAATAAGTGATGTTCCTGGACTTGCATATAAAAAAGTGTCTGAAGTTAGTAATTTCTTATGGAGCTTAAGCAGCAATGGACTGTAGATAACAACATTAAAATTTGAGGAAGGGGGAAATATATTGGAAGGAGGAGGAGTGAGAATGGGTTTTCCCCTTTAGGGAAGGGGGATGCAGTAAGTAGTTGCCAAGTTGGCCGGGGAAAAGGAAAGACCAAAATCCTTTCCCATGACCGATGCAGAACTGCCTGAGCACAAAACAGCTCCCTTAGCTCTTATCTGGTTCTGGTGAACTGTAATGGGATAAGAATTGCACTACAACTAAATGGATGTGTTAAAATCTATCTACATATGGTGGTCGTCTAAACTATATTCATTGTGCTGTATCCAATTAATACAGTAGTTTCCTCAAGAGTTTTCAGTCGTTATGTATAGTGCTACCTAATTTAGCTCTAATCAGATGAGTTTTGAAAACAGGGGTCAAACAGATAAATAATTTCCATGTGATTTCTGTCAGAATTGGAGTTGAGCATAATGCTGGGTGGAATGGCTGCCAGCTCTGTAGAAAGGTATAGACGATCTAGAGGACTTTATGCAGCAATGGCTGTTAAGTAGTTTTTTGTTAACTATTGTAAATGAACATACTTAAAATTAGTTTAGATTACAAATGTTTTAGATAGCACTGTATTCACAATAGCAAACACTGAAGAAAAAGAGTTTTTTGAGATTGAAAAGTTATGACCATCACATCCCCCCCCCCCCCCCCCCCCCCTTCAGTCTTTTCAATTTCAGTGCTGGTAAATTAGAGGAAAAACTCTTTGGTGACTGAATTTTTCTTAATGAAGAATTTTTTCCAGTGGGATCTTAGTGCTTACATGCACATCTAGGGCTAGGAAAGGAAAGGAGAGCTTTTAATGTTCTTACTCAGTTTTACAAAACCTTGAGGTTTTTAAAGGTTAAAAGACAGTCAGCTTCTGATCTTCTAGATGGATGGCATGACTGTTCGTGAACACTAATCCAAGTTAAATGATGCTTGTGAGAAGACCAAAGACAACAAAAGTCTTAATATCAGTTTAACAGACATATATAATTATATATCTGCTGTTGGTTTTTTTGTTCCTAATCTGTAACCATGCACAATCAGCTTGATTTTTCTTTTGGTACATGTCCAGGTAAAAGATAAAAAGCAATAGAGAAGTTATTCTGCCCAAGAAAGTTGTAGGTTACTGGATCAGACTGACCTTAATAACAGACCCATGAAATAGTTCACTTACTGGTAATGAAAATGAAAGCTCTACTTAGTAATTGTGGCAACTATCAGCTTGCTGCATGCTTTAACACACTTATGTATGTGCCCATGTGTATGTAGGGAGCTGATGGGGTTAAAACAATGTCCTGGTTTCAGCTGGGATAGAGTTAACTGTCTTCCTAGTAGCTGGTACAGTGCTATGTTTTGAGTTCAGTATGTGAAGAATGTGGATAACACTGATGTTTTCAGTTGTTGCTCAGTAGTGTTTAGACTAATGTCAAGGATTTTTCAGCTTCTCATGCCCAGCCAGTGAGAAAGCTGGAGGGGCACAAGAAGTTGGCACAGGACACAGCCAGGGCACCTGACCCAAACTGGCCAACGGGGTATTCCATACCATGTGACGTCCCATCTAGTATAGGAACGGGGAAGTGGGGGCAGGGATTCGCCGCTCGGGGACTGGCGGGGTGTCGGTCGGCGGGTGGTGAGCAATTGCACTGCGCATCATTTGTACATTCCAATCCTTTCATTATTGCTGTTGTCATTTTATTAGTGTTATCATTATCATTATTAGTTTCTTCTTTTCTGTTCTATTAAACCGTTCTTATCTCAACCCACGGGTTTTGCTTCTTTTCCTGATTTTCTCCCCCATCCCACTGGGTGGGGGGGAGTGAGTGAGCGGCTGCGTGGTGTTTAGTTGCTGGCTGGAGTTAAACCACGACAGTCCTTTTTGGCGCCCAACGTGGGGCTCGAAGGGTTGAGATAACGACAAACCTGACCAGAGCTTGTTAAAACAAATTTGTTATAAGCATTCATTATATCAGTCTAATAGTCGCTGGTCATTATGTTGATTTATGTGTTCTTAGAGTTGCTCTGGTTTTTAAAGTTCTGTTATGTATCACCTCGCTTGCTGTATGTAGTCCCTCTTCTGCTGCTTATCATCCGTGGGAGGTGGATTAAGGTTTTCGCTTTGATGTATTGTACAACACTGGTTTATGGTATGATAAAGTCGTCGGCTGTGGGATTAATCCGGTACTTGCACTCAGCATTGTCACCTTTATACTGTGGAAGCCATCTGTGGGAAACTGTTAATAATTATACCATTTACCTTTCCTCCTTGGAAAACCAGTCTATGGGTGGGATACCTTTCTTCCCCTCTCCTTTCTCCTTCAGTCCAGTTACAATGGTGTTTGAGAATTTTGAAAAATTTGAATACTCTTGGGATGTTGGGACCAGCACGGTCCTAGCCCTACTGCTAGGAATTAGCATGCTTCTGAATGTGGTTCAGCTCTCGTTTAAGGTTAAACAACTATTTAAGAAAATCACCCAGAGATCTGCCCCAAGGCTGGATAATTATGAGTGGCAGGGTGTGTGGGGTAGTATGGGCAAGTACCTAGAAAAGTGGGCACCTCCAGTGTTTTGGAAATTCACCCCTGAACAAGTGCAGAATCCAGAAGAACTAGTAAAATATTTGGAAAAGGTATGCTGTCACCCCGGCAGCTCCAGAGAGATACAAATTACTGCAACGTGCTGGGGCCTGGCCCATGCCTATCAAGCCCTGTTCGACACCACACAGTACCCTCAAGGGGAAGAGAAGGTCTCTGGACCTAACGACAAAACGATGAGCACTGTGGTCACTCATACCTCGGCAACAGGCACTGCGGCCCCTCCAGCCCCGGTGACGAGCACGGCAGCTACCCAAACCTCGGCAACAGACACTGCGGTTATCCAAGACCCAGCGAGCGGTACTGCAACTGAACCAGCGGACCAACCTGCACCAGTATCAGTTGCCCCCGTACAGAAAAAGAAATATACAAAAAAATCAGTTCGCTTAGCGAAGGATGAAGGCGAACCAGGGTCATCACGGGAACAGGAGGAAGAGGCAGAACCAGAGGTAATAACCCGGTCCCTATCCTTGAGTGAGCTGCGGGATATGCGAAAAGATTTTGGCCGCCGTATAGGTGAGCATATTATCACCTGGCTCCTCCGATGCTGGGACAATGGGGCTAATAGCTTGGAATTAGAAGGTAGGGAAGCCAAGCAGCTGGGATCGCTTGCCAGGGAAGGTGGCATTGACAAGGCAATTGGAAGAGGGACACAAGCCATCAGCCTCTGGAGGCGACTCCTGTCGAGTGTGAAGGAAAGGTACCCCTTTAAGGAAGATGTTATATGTCAATCAAGCAAGTGGACAACCATGGAAAAAGGTATCCAATATCTGAGGGAATTAGCTGTGCTAGAGACAATTCATCATGATCCGGACAATCCACAATTACCCAAAGATCCAGACGAAGTCCAATGCACACGACCCATGTGGCGGAAGTTTGTACGGAGCGCACCATCGTCCTATGCCAACTCACTGGCAATAACGACCTGGAAAGACGAAGAGGCACCGACAGTGGATGAAGTGGCTCGCCAACTCCGTCAATAGGAAGAAAATCTCTCCTCCTCCCTACAAGCCTGCATTTCGGCTGTGGAGAAGCTGTCCGAGGATTTCCAGCAATTCAAAGAGGAGATGTCCTGTTGCCCACCTGTAAGGACCAATGTCTCAGCTATTAGGAGTGAGCGCTCCTCTGCCCAAGAGAGAGAATATAGAAGGTACACACCGCGAGGTGCCCTGTGGTTTTACTTATGTGATCATGGAGAGGACATGAGGAAATGGGATGGAAAACCTACCTCGGTCCTAAATGCACGGGTTCGTGAGCTGCGAGGAAAAAACACCACAAAAGGGGATTCTACCAGGAAAAATGCCGCTCCGGTTTCCAAACAGAGTAGAAGGGCTGATCTTATTTCTGATCCTCTTGAAGGGACTTCTGAGCCAATTTTACGAGAAGTGAATACTGGATACTCTGACCAGAATTAGAGGGGCCCTGCCTCCAGCCAGGTGGAGGAAAGGGATAACCGGGTCTATTGGACTGTGTGGATTCGATGGCCTGGCACGTTAGACCCACAGGAGTATAAGGCTCTAGTAGACACCGGTGCACAGTGTACTTTAATGCCATCAAGTTATGAAGGGGCAGAACCCATTTCTATTTCTGGTGTGACAGGGGGATCCCAAGAGTTAACTGTATTGGAAGCTGAAGTAAGCCTAACTGGGAATGAATGGCAGAAACACCCCATTGTGACTGGTCCAGAGGCTCCGTGCATCCTTGGCATAGACTATCTCAGGAGAGGGTATTTTAAGGACCCAAAGGGGTATCGATGGGCTTTTGGTATAGCTGCCTTGGAGACGGAGGGCACGGAACAGCTGTCTACCCTGCCTGGTCTCTCTAAAGACCCTTCGATTGTGGGGTTGCTGAGGGTTGAAGAACAACAAGTACCAATTGCTACCACGACGGTGCACCGGCGCCAATATCGCACCAACTGAGACTCTCTGATTCCCATCCACAAGTTGATTCGCCAACTGGAGAGCCAAGGAGTGATCAGCAAAACTCGCTCACCTTTTAATAGTCCCATATGGCCCGTGCGAAAGTCTAATGGGGAGTGGAGACTAACAGTTGACTATCGCGGCCTGAATGAAGTTACGCCACCGCTGAGTGCTGCTGTTCCAGATATGCTAGAACTTCAATACGAACTAGAGTCAAAGGCAGCCAAGTGGTATGCTACAATTGACATTGCTAATGCGTTTTTCTCGATCCCTCTGGCAGCAGAGTGTCGTCCACAATTTGCCTTTACTTGGAGGGGTGTCCAGTACACTTGGAATCGATTGCCCCAGGGGTGGAAACACAGCCCCACCATTTGCCATGGACTAATCCAGACTGCACTGGAAAAAGGTGAAGCTCCGGAACACCTGCAATACATTGATGACATCATCGTATGGGGCAACACGGCAGAAGAAGTCTTTGAGAAAGGGAAGAAAATAATCCAAATCCTTCTGAAAGCCGGTTTTGCCATAAAAGAAAGTAAGGTCAAGGGACCTGCACGGGAGATCCAGTTTTTAGGAATAAAATGGCAAGATGGGCGTCGTCAGATCCCAATGGATGTGATTAACAAAATAGCAGCTATGTCTCCACCAACTAATAAAAAGGAAACACAGGCCTTCTTAGGTGTCGTGGGGTTTTGGAGAATGCATATTCCAAATTACAGTCTGATTGTAAGCCCTCTCTATCAAGTGACCCGAAAGAAGAATGATTTTACATGGGGCCCTGAGCAACAACAAGCCTTTGAACAAATTAAACGGGAGATTGTTCACGCAGTAGCCCTTGGACCAGTCCGGACAGGACAAGATGTTAAAAATGTGCTCTATACTGCAGCTGGGGAGAATGGCCCTACCTGGAGCCTCTGGCAGAAAGCACCTGGGGAGACCCGAGGCCGACCCCTGGGGTTTTGGAGTCGAGGATATCGGGGATCCGAAGCTCGCTATACTCCAACTGAAAAAGAGATATTGGCAGCATATGAAGGAGTTCAAGCTGCCTCAGAAGTGGTTGGTACTGAAACACAGCTCCTCTTAGCACCCCGACTGCCAGTGCTGGGCTGGATGTTCAAAGGGAGGGTCTCCTCTACACATCACGCGACTGATGCCACGTGGAGTAAGTGGATTGCACTGATCACGCAACGGGCTCGCATAGGAAACCCCAGTCGCCCAGGAATTTTGGAAGTGATCACGGACTGGCCAGAAGGCAAAGATTTTGGAATGTCGCCAGAGGAGGAGGTGGCACGTGCTGAAGAGGCCCCGCTGTATAATAAACTGCCAGAAAATGAGAGGCAATATGCCCTGTTCACTGACGGATCCTGTCGCATTGTGGGAAAGCATCGGAGGTGGAAAGCTGCCGTATGGAGTCCTACACGACAAGTTGCAGAAACTGCTGAAGGAGAAGGTGAATTGAGTCAGTTTGCAGAGGTAAAAGCCATCCAGCTAGCATTAGATATTGCTGAAAGAGAGAAGTGGCCAGTGCTCTATCTCTATACTGACTCATGGATGGTGGCAAATGCCCTGTGGGGGTGGCTACAGCAATGGAAGCAGAGCAACTGGCAGCGCAGAGGTAAACCCATCTGGGCTGCCGCACTGTGGCAAGATATTGCATCCCGGCTAGAGAATCTGGTTGTAAAAGTACGTCATGTAGATGCTCACATACCCAAGAGTCGGGCCACTGAAGAACATCAAAACAACCAACAGGTGGATCAGGCTGCCAAGATTGAAGTGGCTCAGGTGGACCTGGACTGGCAACATAAGGGTGAGCTATTTATGGCTCGGTGGGCCCATGATGCTTCAGGCCATCAGGGAAGAGATGCAACATATAGATGGGCTCGTGACCGAGGGGTGGACTTGACCATGGACGCTATTGCACAGGTTATCCATGAATGTGAAACACGTGCTGCAATTAAGCAAGCCAAGCGGTTAAAGCCCCTGTGGTATGGAGGGCGATGGCTGAAATATAAATATGGAGAAGCCTGGCAGATTGACTATATCACACTCCCACAAACTCGCCAAGGCAAGCGCTATGTGCTCACGATGGTGGAAGCAACCACTGGGTGGCTGGAAACATATTCTGTGCCCCATGCCACCGCCCGGAACACTATCCTGGGCCTAGAAAAGCAAGTCTTGTGGCGACATGGCACCCCAGAACGAATTGAATCAGACAACGGGACTCATTTCTGAAACAACCTCATAGACACCTGGGCCAAAGAGCATGGCATTGAGTGGGTGTATCATATCCCCTATCATGCACCAGCCTCTGGGAAAATTGAGCGATACAATGGACTGTTAAAGACTACATTGAGAGCAATGGGGGGTGGAACTTTCAAACATTGGGATACACATTTAGCAAAAGCCACCTGGTTAGTCAACACCAGAGGATCTGCCAATCGGGGTGGCCCTGCCCAGTCAGAATTTTTACATACTGTAGAAGGGGATAAAGCCCCTGTAGTGCACATAAAAAATATGTTAGGGAAGACAGTCTGGGTTACTCCTGCCTCAGGCAAAGGTAAACCCATTCGTGGGATTGCTTTTGCTCAAGGGCCTGGGTGCACTTGGTGGGTGATGCGAAAAGATGGGGAAGTCCGATGTGTGCCTCAAGGGGATTTAATTTTAGGTGAGAACAGCCAGAATTAAACTGTATATTAGTTGCTATATAACCCTGCTACTGTATGTTATCCTTACTATAATTATGTGCTATATCCATAGTACTATAGTAAGAATCACTTAGATCAAGCAAGAAAAGAACTGTGATAAAACTGAGCAAAGCGCAGTAGTGATGGAACCAGAACTGACTCCAGCATGCAACAATCCAACGGTGCACACCATGCTCCTGCTGCGCCAAATGTCACCTGCTTGTCACACTGCACTGAAGCCCAATTCTGCTCTACCGACTGAGAGGACTTTGCACCATCCCTCCTGCCCAGAAAGGCTGGTATGACAGATGGAGCCCAGAGTCGGAAACTAAATGAACTCAATGAACATTTTATGAACATGACCCATGAACTAAAGGAATGATATCTCTGTGTGTGTATACATATATATATATATCATTGCTTATATGTCTTAAAGGGATGGAAAGGTGATGATTGATCAGGATGTAACTAAAGGTATGGGAACTGTGCATGACGTCAATGGTATAGAATAAGGGGTGGATACTGTCCTGGTTTCAGCTGGGATAGAGTTAACTGTCTTCCTAGTAGCTGGTACAGTGCTGTGTTTTGAGTTCAGTATGTGAAGAATGTTGATAACACTGATGTTTTCAGTTGTTGCTCAGTAGTGTTTAGACTAATGTCAAGGATTTTTCAGCTTCTCATGCCCAGCCAGTGAGAAAGCTGGAGGGGCACAAGAAGTTGGCACAGGACACAGCCAGGGCACCTGACCCAAACTGGCCAACGGGGTATTCCATACCATGTGACGTCCCATCCAGTATAGGAACGGGGAAGTGGGGGCAGGGATTCGCCGCTCGGGGACTGGCGGGGTGTCGGTTGGCGGGTGGTGAGCAATTGCACTGCGCATCATTTGTACATTCCAATCCTTTCATTATTTCTGTTGTCATTTTATTAGTGTTATCATTATCATTATTAGTTTCTTCTTTTCTGTTCTATTAAACCGTTCTTATCTCAACCCACGGGTTTTGCTTCTTTTCCTGATTTTCTCCCCCATCCCACTGGGTGGGGGGGAGTGAGTGAGCGGCTGCGTGGTGTTTAGTTGCTGGCTGGGGTTAAACCACGACAAACAACAAAGGAAAAAAACTTCATAAGCATATCAAAATGTGTTTACTTCATTGTCAGGCAAAGGCAGGAAATAAAAAAGTACAGCTCAAAGTGGAAGGAACACATAGGCCATACAATTTATGTAGGAGTATTTAAAGGTATTATGTCCATAATTTTCTGTCAGCTAATGAGATGCAATCAGAGAACCAAAGCTAGGAAGCCAAACTAAAACTGAAATTCCATTTCAGTCTCTAGATGATAATGTACTTCTGGCTGCCATCTTTTATCAAGACCCATGAACTGGGCAAACCGGAAACTACTGTGTCTGTACAAATAGTTTGGCGATTTGCCAGATTTCTTTTGCATATCTACCATCTATTATATTTAAAGACTGAGAAAGGGAAGGTAGGGGTCATTAAACGTTGGGATTTGGTCTCAGTAGTAGTAAGTCAGTGATTGCAACCCTTTCTGGAAGGTATAGAATCATAATGTAGGTCAGAAGAAATCTCCAGAGATCTAGTCCAACCACCTGCTCAAAACAAGTCTAATTAGATGAATTTGCTCAGGAGCATGTCGAGTCAAGTCTGGAACACCTCCAGGGACAGAGATTCCACAGTCTCTCTGGGCACCTGTTCCAGTAGTTAACAAACTCTCAAGGTAAAATGTTTCAACTTGCATCTGTTGTCTCTCCTTTTATCACCATGCACCTCTGAGAAGAGCCTAACCCTGTCTTCTCTGTATTTTCCTATCAGGTAGTTGTAGACAGCAATGAGGTTCCCTCTGAGCCTTCTCTTTTCCAGGCTGAACCTTTCCAGACCCAGTTCACTCAGTCTCTCCTTGCATGTTATATTCACCTAACTGAGGTCCTCTGCTAGACTCACTCCAGTATGTCAACACCCTTTTTGTACAGTGAAGCACCAAACTGGACACGCTACTCCAGATGCTGTCTCACAAGTGGCAAACAGAGGGGAAGGATCACTTTCCCAGGTCTCTGCTGGCTAACTCTTACTGATACAGCCCAGCATTGAACTTGTTGTCCAACAGGAACCCCAACCCCCATCTCCTTTTCTCTAGAAAGAGCTGCTTTCATCAGGTTATTCCAACCCAGATGCAGAACTTCACAGTTGCTCTTGTTGAATTTCTTAAGGTTCTAGTCAGCTCATTTCTCTGACTTTCCTAGGTCCCTTCCTAGGTCCTTTCCCCTAGGTGAACAGCAGCCCTACCCTTCAGCATACCGATTGCTCTCCTGGTTTGGTGTTGCCTGTAAACCTGATATCCCACTGTCCTGGTTGATGAAGACAGTAAACAGCACTGGTCCCAGTACTGATGCCTGAGAAACCCCACTAGTTCCTGGATGCAGTCTGAGCTTTGAACCACCAGTAATAACTCTTTTGAGCCTGGCAGTCCAGCTAATTTTCCACCTACCTTACCTATTTATCCAGCCCATATCTCACTGATTTAGTGATAAAGGGACTATGGGAGGCTGTGCCAAAGGCCTTGATAAAAATCAAGGTACATGGTATCCACTGCCCTCTTGGCCACAGTGTCATTCACCTCATCTTAGAAAGCAATGAAGTTAGGCAGGCATGATTTGCCCTTAGTAAATCATTCTCACTGCTCCAAATCACCTTCTTGTCTCTTGTTTTAAGAAATAGCTTCCAAGAGGATTTGTTCCATAACCTTCCCAGGGAAAATGGTGAGGCTGACCAATGTGTAGGTCTCTGAATTCTTCTTCCTTGCTCTTTTTGAAAATGGATAGGACATCTGCCTTTTTCCAGTCATCAGGAACCTCTGATGATTGCCATGATGTTAGACAGCAGCCTCACAGTGACACAACCAGATCCATAAACCTCACTCCCATAGACTTGTGTATGTCTAAGAGGGTTAAGCGATCCATAACTCTTTCTTCCTCTGCTGTGGGTACTACTACACTCCTACAGACTCTGCCTGAAGGACCCACGATGCCTGAGAACAAGCTTTACCAGTGAAAACTGAGGCAAAGGCAGCAGTGAATATCTCAGCGTCATCACTTGTCATTACACTTCCTGCCCCACTGAGCAATGGGCCCACATTCATCTTAGCCTTCCTTTTGCTACTAAGGAACTTAGAGAAATGATTCTTATTATCTTTTACCTCTGTTGGTTGTTTCAAATCCATCTGAGCTTTGGCTTTTTCCTACATTTGTGCAGTGTCATCTTATTTCTCCCAAGTAGCTTGTCCCTGCTTTTGCCTTCCGTATACTTCCTTTTTGTATTTAAGGTCAAGTCAGGAGCTCCGTGTTCATCAATGCTCATCTTCTTCAATGCTTGCTCAGCTTTCTGCAAATCTAAATCTGCTTTTTTCAAGTCCAGGTTTGTAATTCTGTTGTTTATCTTGTTCACTACTCTTAGGATCCTAAACTTCACAGTCTTCTGGGTCACTGAAGCCAAGGCTGCCCTTGACCTTTACATCATCCAGCAGTTCTTGTTTGTGAGTAGTAGATCCAACAGAATATCTATTATAGTCTGTTCATCGATCACCTGCATCACTCACCTTTCCCCTGTTGTGCAGATATATGGTTCGAGCTAAGCTGGTCCTGATGAATGCTAACAGGTCTTGTTCTCACCAGTGCCCAGGGCACTAAATACACCTGAAGCTGCAGCTCTGCAGGTGGAGCAGGAGCCTTTCTCCTGCTGCCAGAAGCCAGGCACTTCCAGCCTGCCCTGCACCGACACCACACACACTGCCCTGGGTTGGGCAGCAGAGCGCAGATGGGCTGCAGCACACGCTGACAGCATGGCCCACACCTTGTCCTTGCTCTAATCAGACTCATTTGACCTTCTTTGGAACTATTCTATTTCTGCTTTTGCCATAGAACAGGTAATCGAGCTGAACAGAATTTTCAGAGTTTCAATTTCATTAATTTATATAATGGCATTTTAATGTGTTTAGTATTATTCTCATCTCTTACACAACCTGACACCTTTGCTTTCTGATTGCTGTGTGCTGAAGTGACATTTCCATGAGCTATCCACATTTACACTTGCATCTAAGATTATTCAGCTCACTTTGAAAGCTGTGAATATGTATAAATATGCTGTTTCTTAAAATCTTTAGCAGGTGAGACTGACTTCAATTGTGCTGCAGATTTTGTTATCTCATTTTGTTTTCCTTTTCTCAGGTTATTCTAAATACACTATGTAAAATAAATGCTAAAATGACAAGGATGTATAAAGCTACATGCTATATACAGAAAATGGAACTTCAGCCTCATGGTATGTTTGTGACTGCATTTATTAGTTGCTGGTTGTTTAGAAGTGGAAACAAACAGAAAGAGAAGTGGCAGGTAGAAGGTAATCTGGCCAACAAAACAATTTCTTTGTACCTAAATCAGTTTTCAAAAGGTTTTTTGAAGATACTGTTTTACGGCTGAGTGCCCTGCTCCTGATACATTTCTTCTATTGTGTATGAAAGATACTTTTTTATTAATAGAAACAAAGGCACTCAAAGCACTACAAATAAACTTTTAGAATAAGGCAACTGAAAAACATAAAAAACAAGGAAATAATCTAAGGAGCTACTACCTGTGAAAAATATAAAATATATACTCTGCCTTCTATTGGTCTGCTCCTCTCCCCCTTCCCCTTCATCACACACAGACAACACCTGCAGAATCTCGCAATTTTACATCATGTGTGCTCTAATTTTTGTGCATTACTTCATCCCTTCTATTATTTTTATTTCTTTGCTTCACCCTAGTCAGTTTTCTCTCATGTTGAATGCCTTTTTTCCTAGTATTTTTTTATTGAAGTAATACTTGCATGTTTTCAAATGCTGCCGTGATCCTTTTGTGGCAGGCACTGTTTCAAATACAGTTTTGGAGATGCTTCCTGCCTGAAAAGCTTTGCTTGTGTCGCAGTTTAACTCCAGCTGGCAATTAAGCACCGCACAGCTGCTTGCTTACTTCCCTCAGTGGGATGGGGGAGAGAATTCAGGGGGGGGGGGGGGGAAAGTAAAACTTTTTGTGGGTTGAGATAAAGACAGTTTAATAGGACAGAAAAGGAAGGGAAAATAATAATAGAATATTCAAAACAAGTGATGCACAATACAATTGCTCACCACCTGCTTGCCAATCCCCAAGCCAAGGTGCCCCCCAGCCAATTCCCCCAGTTTATATACTGGACATGACTTCATACGGTGTGGAATACCCCTTTGGGTCAGCTGTCCTGGCTGTGTCCCCTCCCAACTTCTTGTGCACTTCCAGGCTCTGCTGGAAGGGCAATATGAGAAGCTGAAAAGTCCTTGACTTAGTATAAACACTGTTTAGCAACATCTAAAACATCAGTGTGTTATCATCATTGTTCTCATCCTAAATCCAAAACACAGCACTATACCAGCTACTAGGAAGAAAATTAACTTTATTCCAGCTGAAAACAGGACAGCTTGCTAAAGATGTAGGAGACATCAAGTGAAGAAAAGAGTCGTCTTAGGCACTTGGCTGACTTGCTGGTCAGAACTATGTGTACAATACCAAGGAGTTCAGCAGGCATTGGGCTGAGTTAGTCAGGTATCTGGTATTTCAAAAATATTAGCTCCAGCCACTCCTAAATATACTTATGTAGGATAGGAATAGACAGTAGAAATTCTACTGGTTTATATTGTTAACTTTAGAAAAAAATCTAAGGGAGTGTAGTTTTTTTTCTTTGCAGTAGGTGTATGGCAAAATAATGTCTGCTTATCTTGTAATCAGTCATTTAAATGTGGAAGTTTTCTGCTAGAAAGGTTGTTCTAGGCTACATAGGTCTCAGTTGTCACTCAAGCAAAGAGGTAACTGACGAGTCCTTACGTGAATCATTTGAAGCCATAAAGATAAAATGGGTTTTGAAATTTTATTTAAGATGTTATCTTCCCTTCCTGAGACAAGAGAACACTGCCTTTAAAGGTCTGTAGTCAGTAGAAATTACAGGTTGTTAATGCTGTCTGAATACTTAAAAATATGTGTCAGTGTCTGTATTAGTATTCTACTGAAATAATAAAAAATATCCTTGTCAGTATGTGCCTGTACCTTCTTGAAGAACAAAAATTAAATACATGCAAAGAAAAATATACACAAAATTACTATAAAACTAATACTAATTTTCAGATTTTGTCCTTTGTTTATATGAACTTTTCCACTTTATCATAATTTCCTCTTATTGAAAAGTTAAAAGGAAATATTCACAATGGATGACTAGTGAAGCAACAGCAGGATAGAGCATCAGGTCTGAGTGCATCAGGTCTGAACAAATATTCAAATACTACAAGATTAAAAAAAGCTAGATATACTCTCGATGTTCAATAAAATCATGTGCTCAGTGAAGAAGTGCATGATTATCACACTAGTCTGATAGATATACTGGTTTCTATTTAATGAATAATGGAGAAAATGGTAAAAGCTTTATGGAAAATGGATAAAAGAGTTTTAAAAGTTAAGAGAAATCTTTGAAGCTTAGCGAGGAAACTGAGTATGGGACATCAGGGCCAAGTGGTTTAGAACATATAGTTTATCTAGAACGGTGTGTCTTCCTAGTGAGATAATCAGTTGTGACCTAGCTGTGACTAGTCTTGGACCAGTTCTAAACCAGGGGTTGCCTGGACTGAAATGTCTATAAACAGCACTGATCACTGGGAAGTATGTTGGTAATTAAGTATTGGACACTGATCTTCCTCAGAGTTTGCGATAAAAATGATCTGGCATGTGTAAAAGTAATTATGTACAAATGTATCACGGTTGGACACTCACTTGAAAAGACTGAGATGAACTAAGTAGAAATGATGGATGTGATAGATGCTATTTCATTGCATTGTGTGCAGGCAGATGTCTGGTATGAAATTCACTGGAGATGTTATTCAGTTAGTAATCAATTATTGTTTGGGAACATGTATTAGTATTTCTTTGGAAAAAATTATATAAAGTCTGTGAATGAATATAAGTGAGAGTTTAGAGCTGGATGGGGTCAACTCTAAGCTGGATGGCTACTCTAAGCAGTAATTTCTTGGTTTAGGTTTCTTGTTCCATCAGCCTAATCCCAGATTCTTTTAGAAATGTTTTGCATCTCTCTCTTTTTCTGCAAACTTACACATATATGTCTTCTGAAAAATAGTGATAGATTTCAAATAAAGGAGGTTAGGGTAAAAGTTACACTTGTGAAAGGGAAATCCACAATGTCTTACATATTGGTTAAGTTCCAGTGAAGTCGCCTAAATATTCCACCTATGTGAAAATTGAACAGCAGTTAAACCATTTTTAGTGACTTCTACCTTCCTTAGTTTTTACTGTATTTGCACATCAGTAACCATATGTTCTTCTCTCTCAACAGTCAGGTTAAAATGAATAGCTACTCAAAATATAGCTCAAATTAATCTCTGATATAACTCTGCTGACTTTGAAGTACCTTTTTTGCCTACTATATGAGTGGAAGTAAGGTTGGTCTGGTGTAGAGTGTGTGTATTAGTGTGTAGGCACACATACTTTATAAAGCACAAACTGACATAGGTATATAATATTGGGGAAAAAAACCCTCACTTATCATGACTTATATGAAAAATATGTACTATTATATCATCTCTCTATTATAGTTTTTCTCTTGCAGGTGCTCTCTTTGCCCATACTCTATTACAGTACGGCAACTCATTTGCAACCATTTTCCCTATCATCTTCAAGGTGATTTCCAGATTTGGCATAATACTTAAGTTTAGAAAACCAAAACAAAATTAAAAAAAAAAATTGCATTGGAGAGTGCAGAATGAAATTTAACCAGGCTAAATTAGAAATGGTAGCAAGAACATCAGCACCAAGGAAGTAATTTTTTAAAATATATATTCTGTTTTCTCTATAGTTTTAATACTCTTCAATGGTATTCTAAGAAACAGGAATTCTGAGGAAAAGATTGATATTTTCTTAAGAAAAATAAGTAGAAAAAATTAAGAGCTTTATAAGGAGAACAGTAGTGCTGAAAAGTATAATTTTTGTGTGACAAATTAATAGGGACCTGGCACTCTAAAGATTCCACCACAGCATAAATGCTAATCAGTATAGATTGCTATTCAAATGGGGGGTGGGGAGGGACAGAAAAAAAAATATTTGCACCTTCAGAAACACAATTTTAGACCTCATTTTTTTTTGAGAGAAAAATAGGTCTTTCAAATTAAAATCAATGTAACCTGTAGAGCACCAGGCAAACTTCTGATTGTATTATATGCAAACCCAAATACAGATAATTGTGAAAAGTCAGAATTTGATCTAATACTTCTAGAACAAGTAGTTTTAAAACAATAATAGTGTACATTAGTCTTTTTATTAGTCTTATGCATACTAGTGTTGTGGGTAAAGGAAGGTGAGTCTACCCATGGGAACAGACTGTAAGTATTGTATTGATGCCAAATTGAAAATGTTCTAGCAAATTGTTCCTTTACTTGCCATATAATTAGGGTGGAAAAGAGTGGGGAGAACCTATACAAAAGATAAATTAGTTTCGTTCTATATCCCTTAACACCCAGTATTCCTCTTTTCAGCCTTTCTTCTTTCATCAAATGGGAGTTGTCTTAGACTCTCATATCATCATATTGAAGAATCACATCATTAATGTAGGACAGTGTTCTCAGACCTACTGCATAGTTTTCACCTTGTGTTCATATTTGCTTACCTGAGCCCTGGTACTCTGCTGGGGATCTTTTTTTTTAGGTTGGAGATCCCAATTCAATATTTAGTTCTCTCTGTTAGCCTTGATGAGCCCAACAGTGCAAAACAACTACATTTTGAGATAATGCTGGATATCTACTGAGTCAATGAGGTAGGCTACTTCCTTGCATACAGAGCTGTTATCAGCAGTAGCATTGTACACCTTAGATAGAATGTGTGAAAAACTCCCGAGAGAAATTTGAGAACAGTTGTCTGTCTCAAAAGATAACAGTAAACTTTGTGGCAGTTAGCACGCTGCCTTGGAGAAGAGCACTCTTCAGGAATTAATTTCTGAACAGGGCTTAATAAGTAAATTGTGTCTGACACAGACACCTTGGACCTCCCATCCACTCATGTATGTCTGATGAACCAGCAGAGGATATGGTTAGACTTTTGTAGTCTTCTGTACTTGTTCTGATTCAGATAATCCTCAGGTTTTCCACAGAAACTTGAATAATTTCAGTGGAAAGGACTGAATGTGTTATTGGAGATTAAAATGGGTACTGTAGTTAAGGAAGCTTCCAGGAGGGGGGAGCTGTGGCCATCAGTAAGAAGGAAGAGGGAATTAAACCACTCTTTATGTATTCTAACCTCTGAGCTACAGAGCAAGAATGAGAAAGATTGGCAGCTTCTCCCTCACCTTTTGAAAGAAATGAACATTTTTGAGAAATGGATTAACTTAAACAAGATAGGTCCATCTCTGGTTTCAGTGACTTTTAGCATAGACTGTTCCCTTGAAGGCATAAATGGTTACTGTTCTTCCATATGCTCAGAGCTGCTGGAAAATTGAACATGCTGTTGATCTTACGTAAATAAATAGTAACATGAATTTCTGTTAAGTTACTTGATTTCATTTGTGTGTTCTTCCTTTTTATAACCAATTGATAGTAATCACATAAAAATGATACACACTAACTTTGTAGCTGAGAATGTGGGTTGAAAGAATTAATTTCCTTTAAAACAGTATCATAAAATACTCTCTATCTTTCTTGCTATTTTGAACCATTTCAAAACTAAGACAGTCCAGAACACAGGTGATGAATTTTCTGCTGATTGTGCTGAGATATAGAAAGTAATAAAGCCAGAGAAGAGTCATGTCATCTATAAACCTGAGAAATTTTAAAAATTGTTCAGTATCTGAGCCATGAGTATATAAAAATTATATTACTGTGGGTCAAACATTTTTTAAAAATACAAACCTTTTAAAGCTGGCACAATCATTGCATAACTCTGTCTTCATGCTGGCTTTTTGTTGTTGACTAATTGTATGTGATTCAGAACTTCTCTACAGATGTGTCTGATCTAAATCAGAGGACATAGAGAGGACTGATTATATCCCTGCTAACATTTCATTCCAGAATCTAATCATCCTTGTAAAAAGTACCTGTCTAATTTCACATAACCATGAATATCTCGAGTTGGAAGGGACCCACAAGGATCATTGAGCTCAACTCCCTGCTCCTTGCAGGACTACCTAAAAAACGATATGACTAAACGCATCATCCAGATGCTCCTTGAACTCTGACAGGCTTGGTGCTGTGTCCACTTCCCTGGGGAGCCTGTTCCAGTTACTGACCCACCATCTCAGAGAAGAATCTTTTCCTAACATCCAATCTGAACTTCCCCTAACACAGCTTCATACCATTTCCATTTAATTTTTTCCAATTTTAACACCCAGCCATTGTTTCCTATTTCCCATACTTTTTTTAAAGAACTTTTGTTTCTTTGCTGGTTTTTTTTCCATGTGAAGCTGTATAAATACTATACCTAAAGTCAGTAATCTTCCTGAGAGATAGAGCAAACTTACTTGAATTGCTACACAAAACAGGTTTTTAGCTATCTTTTGCATACTCAACTTTTTTCATCTCCTCTTAAACAAATGTTGACTGCAGTTTTGTCTTGTCTGCTAGTATTCATCCCACCACTATAGCAGACAGCTATAATATATCCATAATCCAGCTCATGAGCTAGCCATTTTCCCAGATTGCTGTATTAGTGGCTCAGATTGAATCCTCTCCTAGTGGTGTGCCACTAATGCTCCATTCTGAATAAAGTGTGATATTTTATTTCTCTAGGCAGAATTTAGAAGAAAATTGCAATTCTTTTTGAACTCCATGTTTAGCATTTTCATCCCTGTATATGTTATAATTTCTGTGCACCAATGATTTTGTTCTCAGAGACCTAAATTTGCAACAGACAACACGGTTCTGAAGGTGTGCTAGAGGCTAGATGGAAGTTATAAACACAATGCCTTCTGCCCTTCCGTTTGGGTGCTCTTTAAGGTGACATATAGTCTGGAGATTGTACCACTCCTGAGCTGCTGTAGCCTCCTTTTCCCACAGCACACTTAGGAATGGATAGAGAGACAACACTAAACTCAGACTGGTAAAATATTTACAGTCTTCACTTCTGTTGAAATCAATCTGTGCAGTACATCTATGATAAGAAACTTTCATCTCCCTAGACTTGTAGATTTTAAATTCTAGAACATAAGCTTATAGCACAATAGAATCATCGGTGTATCAGCTAAGCAAATGTACACCAGCCTTGGGGTTAAAATAAAAAATTCTTTAAGTATAATATGGCAATAGTTTGGTTATAAAAAAAAAAAAATCAACTGTGTAGTGCTACTCAGTTGTCTTTTGCAGAGTGTGCTTTTTGAGAAACATTTATTTTTCACAACTTGAGGGGACAGCTCAGGTAAATTTGCCTATGTTCTCAGAAAATGGTTAGCTTTTCTTAAAAGAACATTGATAAACACATAATCAGTTATTTACAATGTAACTGTGGATAATACCTGTCTCATGTCAACCCTTACAATAAGAGTTTGGAAATTTGAGAGAAAAATATGCTATGTCACAGAACTGTTTTTGCATATTGCACCTGACTGCAGGCATGTTACTATAGAGATACTGCTAAAACTGGGTCTTTGGCGTTCACTGTTGCTTTGAAAAATAACTTTGAAGCCTTTGGAGGTAATTTACAGGAAAACAATATATTTCAAAGGTTCCATATCTTGCTCCCATACAATAATGCTGAAACTATTCCCAGCTAGCAATAATATAGCATTATCAGATCTGAGGACATCCTGTTGCAAATTGAGCTAGGGCTGGGATGCCCAAGATGGTATTTCTGGAAGCCAGATATAATCATAGAATCATTTAGGCTGGAAAAGACCTTTAAGAATATCGTGCCCAACCATTAACCTAGCACTGCTAAATCTACCACTAAACCATGTCGCTAAGCACCACATCTACACGTCTTTTAAATACCTCCAGGGATGGTGTCTCCACCACTTCCCTGGGCAGCCTGGTCCAATGCTTGACAACCCTTTCGGTGAAGAAATTTTTCCTAATATCCAATCTAAACCTCCCCTGGCACAACTTGAGGCAGTTTCCTCTTGTCCTATTGCTTGTTACCTGGGAGAAGACACTGACACCCACTTCTCTAGAACTTCCTTTCAGGTAGTTGTAGAGACCAATAAGGTCTCCCCTGAGCCTCTGTTTTCTCCAGGCTAAACAACCACAGTTCCCTCAGACACTCCTCATAAGACTTGTTCTCTAGACCCTTCACCAGCTTTGTTACCCTTCACCAGCTTTGTTGCCCTTCTTTGGACGTGCTCCAGCACCTCAATGTCTTTCTTGTAGTCAGGGGCCCAAAACTGAACACAGTATCAGAGGTGTGGCCTCACCAGTGCTGAGTACAGTGGGACAATCACTTCCCTAGTCCTGCTGGCCACACTATTTCTGATACAAACCATGATGCCATTGGCCTTCTTGGCCACCTGGGCACACTGCTGGCTCATATTCAGCCAGCTGTCAGCTCCTTTTCTGCTGCGCAGCTTTCCAGCCACTGTAGCATTGCATGGGGTTGTTGTGACCCAAGTGCAGGACCCAGCACATAGCCTTGTTGAACCTCATACAGTTGGCCTCAGCCCATCGATCCAGCCTGTCCAGATCTCTCTGTAGAGCCTTCCTTCCCTCAAGCAGATCAATGATCCCGCCCAACTTGGTGTTGTCTGCAAACTTACTGAGGCTGCACTCGATCCCCTCCTCCAGATGATTGGTAAAGATATTAACACAGAACTCGCCTTGATACGGAGCCCTGGGGAACACCACTTGTGACCAGCTGCCAACTGGATTTAACTCCATTCACCACCGCTCTTTGAGCCTGGTCATTCAGCCAGTGTTTTACCCAGCGAAGAGTACACTCATTCAAGCCATGATCTGTCAGTTTCTCTGGGAGAATACTGTGGGAAATGGTGTCAAAGTCTTTACTAAAGTCTAGGTAGACAACATCTACCCTCATCCACCAAGCAGATCACCTTGTCGTAGAAGCTCAGGTTAGACAAGCAGGACCTGCCTTTCATAAACCTATGCTGGCTGTTTCCTCTCTGCTGCATTGTCTTTCCACTAGACTTCCGGTAAGTTGAAGTCCCCGACAAGAAAAAGGGCAAGTGATTGTGAGACTTCTCCCAGCAGCTTATAGAATATTTCGTCTGCCTCTTCATCCTGGTTAGGTGATCTAAAACAGACTCCCACCATGATATTTGCCTTGTTGGCCTTCCCCCTGATTCTTACCCATAAACTCCCAACCCTATCATCACCATCATCAAGCTCTAGACAATCGTAACACTCCCTAACACACAGGGCTGCCCCACTGCCTCTCCTTCCTTGCCTATTCCTTCTGAAGAGTTTATAGCTATCGAGTCATCCCATGTTTCTGTGATGGCCACTATATCATAGTTTTCCTGCTGCATGATGGCTTCCAGCTCTTCCTGTTCGTGGCCCATGCTGTGTGCATTGGTGTAGATGCACTTCAGTTGGGCTATTGATCCTGCCACCCTTTTGGGGGGAGAAGCCCTACTTCCTACGTGACCATTCTCAGGTGCTTCCGTTGCTTCTAATCCATTGCTGCTAATCATCAATAACCCTTGCATCTTTGCTGCCACATGGATCTCCATCCCCTACCTCCACTGAGACAGCAGACCGAAGGACCTTGCTAGCACACTGTTCCTCAAACATTGGCGTGCCACCCCCAGGCTTATCTCCAGTGAGCCTGGTTTTATCCCTTTTGCTCTTCGAATCTAGTTTAAAGTTTTTTCAATAAGCCCTGCTAACTCCTGTGCAAAGATTCTTTTCCCCCTTTGAGACAGGTGTACCCTGTCTGTTCCCAGCAGGCCTGGTGTCGCGTAAGCTGACCCATGATCAAAAAACCCCAAATTCTGCTGGTGACACCAGGCTCGGAGCCAGGTATTGATCTGCTGGCTCTTCCTGTTTCTTCCCTCATCAGTCCCTGCAACTGGAACGACAGAAGAGAACACTACTTGTGCTCCTGATCCCTTAACCAGTTGTCCCAAGGCCCTGAAGTCTCTCTTGATTGCCCTCGGACTTTTTGTTGCAACTTCATCACTGCCTACCTGAAAAATCAGTAATGGATAATAATCTGAGGGCCACACCAGGGTAGGAAGCTTTCTCTTCACATCTCTAACCCAGGCCCCAGGGAGGCAGCAGACTTCCTAAGAAGTGGGTCCAGTCTGCATATTGGGCCTTCTGTTCCCTTCAGAAGGGAGTCTCCTATGAAAATGACCCATGTTTTTTTCTTTATGGAAGGTATTTTGAAGCAGGGCATAGGCCAACTTAACCTCAGTGATACCTCCAAGCTAGATGAACAACAGCTATCACTGTGCTCTTTTCTACTCTTAAGTACATAAATGCATCTTATGGCAGGACTAAAGGAATAGCTTATGCATGGGGTCCACCTTGACAGGCCATCTGTGGAGTTCACTTATTTATTCTTATTTCTACTGTTTCTTTTAGTTTATTACTGTCATACAGCTGTCAGTTTCAGAAAATCTGATTTGATTTGTACAGCAATTAACTGGAACAAATCCAGTACGTTGCTGAGAACATGCTGTAAAGAGCCTAGCAGCATTTTTTCTCCAGGGCAAGCAAAAGTTTTAAGCAGTGTAGACGTTATGTGGTCTGTTCATCAGTGTTTAGCATGCTAGGGCTTAGCTCTTTGCCCAGGCAACTTCTGGCCAAGAGACCTTGGTGCTCTTATTCATCTGCTTTCGTTACAATTGCTGTATCCAGGGATTAAATATCAGTGGTACAGTGTTATGGTAAAGAGGCAGAGTTTGGCAATTATGGGAAATAATAAAGACTAGCAGGACAATGCAGCGTTGTTACAGAAGTCATAAGCAATTGTACAAATAAAGCTATGTTAAATATAGGATTTGCCTTGAGTCTGTCATTGTGATTGCCTCCTTAACTTAGATTTGCTTTTTAAAAATATAAACTCTTAGGGCTGGAAAAGAATTTTGAAAAGGTGTTTTTGGAGAACATTTTTCATAGCCATATTTGCATTGAAACTTTTCTATGCTTTTCTTTTTCAAAGAAGTAGAACACATTCAGTAAGTACAATCCTGAAGTCTGTTCTTAAATTTTATTCAGGTAAACTCAAGTGAGTTTCAAAACATCAGATAAAAAAGTTAATTTGTATTGCCTAAATAGTATAGGCTTTAGATCACAGAATTTTGCAGAGTAATGAAAAAACAGTCCACAATCAGAAACACCAGTTCTAGCTAACTGCTAACATTAATAGTAACCTTTGGTGTAAGAAAACATAGTTCTGGGATGGATGTTCATGATTAGAAATAAATTTTAAAAAAAAGCAAGCAATTTTTCGTGGAGAGGATATATTTTTTAACTAACTGGAACTATTTCATATTTTTTTTACCCTTTGGGACTCTCTCATGCTCTGGTTTAAATCACGTGTAGCTTCATTGAATTACGTTTTCATTATGTGAGTTTAATATCAAAGAGATTTGATCTCTAGAGCAACCAGTGTACAACATAGTTGGTGCATATGTTTCTTTCCTTGATCCATGAATTTTACTTATTACATTAGCCTTTGCCTAGAGGATTTCAGATGCATGTTGATGTCAAATGCCTTTCCAAAAGTGACTGTCAAGAGAAAAAGAATGCTTTCGGAGTGATTGACTTGGGGAAGAAAATGTACAGATAATAAGCAAGTTGGCAACATACAATTTTATTTTCAGATAAATGGCCTGAAATTGGTGACTTGCTCTCCCTGGGAGATCAAAAGGGATCATAAGATTTAGTGAATGGGAAATATAGAGTGCTTTTTTGCTTCAAGTGATGTTGGAACTTCTGGGGTGTTGGGCCAATGCTGTAAGTGGGCACAGTGGTCTTTAAATTTGTTACTCGGCAGGAATATTTGATAACACATTTTCTAAGAGTTGAAACACTTTATTGGAAGATTCTTATCCAAAATCTTGTCTCAGGGTTTCTGAAAGTTAAGATATTTGAAACACTGATAAAGGCTGATGAGGTTAATGTAAGATGAGGGCCTAGGAGAGATCTGGGTTACCGCAAGATTAAGGATTCCAGACAGCTTGTGATAAATTAAAATGTACAGAGAAGATTTCTCTTTCATTTCACCTCAGTGAAGCAGTAAGAGTAAAGCAATGCTCCACAGGAATTTTTCCTTGTGAACTCCTGCATGAGCAACCCATGCCTATATATAATACCCTTTAAAATGTACCAATTGGCAACCACTTTGAAAGTCCTTTTTCATTTACATTATTTAATCTCATTTATAAGGAGTATAAAGAACTAAAATGATGGCCACATCTCCAGCATTTGTGAATTAGCCATGGAACATCCGGAGCTGGTGGCTCCTGTCAGTGTAGTTAAAATTATCTGTGTTTCTATTGGTCACATATGTTGATGTGAATCAAATTTTAGTAGTTCTTCAGCAGTCTTTTTTCCTGTTTTTGGCTTCTAATATGTATCTCAAAGGAGAATTAGTTCTGCTTTTTTTCTTTTTATGAGAGCCTGGGATGAGGTCTCCATTAAGTATTCTCATTGTAATAGGAAAGCTAAGTAACCAGGTGTTTGCCATGTTCTTAGGACACGGGCAAACCATTTTTTGCAGTGGAGCAGCCTCAGCTTGTAATGATGGTAGCCCTTAAGTGGGATCATTATGTGCATTTGGCTGTTGAATACTTGATTATATGTGTAATATATTTGTTTGAAAATTGTTCTAATGTAAATCAGCTTGAGATAAAATTTGCACTTATCACTAAACCACAAGGGCCATATTCTATCATTTTTACTAAATCATCTTGCATAGTTATTATAACAATGAATAATTGAGATCAGTAGCAGTACAGGCTTGGGGGAATTTGGTCTCTAACAAAGTCTGGAAACAAATGCATTTCATAAATATTTTATGGAAAAATCTGAATGCCATCATGGTCCTCAAAATAGCACCTAGGGGAAGAAAAAATAATCCCTGATTCAGACATCTCTTTTATACATTTTCTGCTTTTCAAATTGCCTTTTATATTTTTCCCATGAAATTGTAAAGTGCAATTAAATTTGGAAGTTCTCAGCTCCACCAAGGCGCATGAAGCTTCTTTTTATTTCCAAATGTTGCCTTCCAGTGTTCAGGCACTTTACCATAAGCACTTGCATTTGAAAACTGATGGCAAATGAAAGTGAAATGAACTCTGGTATAAGCAGGTATGTTGATTGCTCCGGCTCTTCAAGTTGATTTTAATGTTTTTTACAAGCAAGGTAGACTGAAATTCCTCTTAGAGTGCTTGAGGTGCTTGGGTTTCTTTCTTATTCCAGTTCTTCTTTCATACGTCTTTGAAAGAAGCTGAAGATGGAGAAAGCCATAAGTATGTGTTTTTTCTCTTTTTTTTGGGGGGGAGGGACGGGGAGCATTGATTAAAATACAGGTAAAATTGCTTACATCAGAAATCATCAAGAAAAGATGAGGTAAGCTTCAGAAACACACTTGAAGGCTTCATTGCACTTCTTTGGACGCGCTTCGGCACCTCAGCGTCTGTCTTGTAGTGAGGGGCCCAAAACTGAACACAGTATTCGAGGTGCGGCCTCACCAGTGCGGAGTACAAAGGGAGCAACAGCGGCCAAGTCCCCCCAGCACATATAAAAGAAGCCCTTAGGGAGGCAACCGGAAGGGCGGCAAATGGGGCGTGGCACGGCAGTAAGGGCGTGGCATGGCAGTTCCTGTGGAAGGGCACTGAAGCTCTGCCAGCTCGACCGGGGAACAATGGTATCCACCCAGAAGGCCACGGCCTCTCCAAGCTCTGCACCCACCATGACTGATGCAGCTGCCCAGACAGAGGTCTGGTGGGAACAGGCTGCCACCCTGGTGCCAGGCTGCCAGCTGTGCCCTGCTCTCATGCTGGTATCGGAGGGCAGCAGCGAGCACACCTGTGGAACGTGACCCCAGGTAGAGGAACTCCTCCGCTTAGTGACAGAGCTCTGGGAGGAGGTGAGTAGGTTGAGGAGTATCAGGGAGTGAGAGACACTACTGGAATTGCACCCTACCTTCCCTGGGAGAGGCATAGGTATGAGGCTCTGCAAGTGGAACAATAACGAGGATGATAGTTCATCTAGCTTGGAGGTGTCACTGAGGTTAAGTCAGCCTACAGCCTGCTTGAAAATTGTTTCCATAAAGCAATTCCATACAATATTGCATAAAACAAGACCACTTTGTGAAAAAGGACAGTGAATAAGGACGTATTCTCGTTTAAGGAAGACTGTAAGTTGCACACACTCATACAAAACAGTTCTGTGTAGGATTTTTATCTTCTTTCCTGTATATAACTGATATTTTTGATCCTGCTTTAATTTAGTTTCTGGGCATCGGTGGAGACACCTTTTTGTCTAAAAAATGGTTGCTCTTCAGGAGGAAGTTTTAATGCACACAGCAGTGAGACCGGATAAAGTGAAATCAAGGAAAGGGGAGTGGCCATTATAAAGTGGTAAAAACCCTTCCACCTATCGATCATTATTAAACACCTTCCTGATGTGGAGATGTTTGAAGTTTCCTTTTTTGCCTGTGTCACTCAGTGTGTATATGCTCTGCAGGATTTTTGTTTTCCTGATCTTCACACCTGAACATATTCATCAGTGCTCATAATGCTGATTCATCATTTTAGGGTTGAGGCAAAGCTATGCGAGAATTAAGTTTTACCTCTTTGTTTATTGTAAGGTTTGTTAGAGCTTGATAAAGATGAGTGCGAGTAACGTGCCTCAGTACACAGCAGTACTGAGTCCTAAGGATATTTAGATGCCTAAGCAAAATTGCAGGTGCCTACAGCATTTCAGAATGACTTTGTTCACTAGGAATTTGGCAGCAAATTTAGCAAGGACTCTCCTGAAGTCTCATTTGAGAAACAAGCAAAATTGAAAAACAGTGAAATAACAGGAAGATTGTGGCCTTAATTCTTTGATGAAACTAATGTTGTATATCTATCCACAGGCAATAAAATTTGTTTCAAAATCTTCCTCTCTCTTTCCCTTCCCCATCCCAGCCTGAGAGGACAAACTCTCCCAAGTTAATTATCAGTAGGTATACTGATAGATTTGAATTCTAGAAAGATCAAGCATGGTCTTTAAAAGACATACAGGTATCTTTTCTGCTGGACTTGGTGTTCCATCGCACTATTGAACTGAACCCCCAACAACTTACTTTTCACTTGAGCGTTGCATTCAGAATTTGAGGATCATTTCCCCTGGTAGTGAAAATGCAGCAGGCAGCTTTATGCCAGTTACTTCTCTGTAAGACAATGTCTTTATGCCTGAGTATTCCACAGAGGCAAATAGAGTTGTTCCTGATTCATAGCAGGGTCACTTAGGTCAGGGTGGAGGTTCTTGTTTACAAAGAACCAGACTAAGACTCAGTAGATCTGTGTTCATTTACTGGTGCTGTCCTGGGTGACTTAATTTTTCCACCTTTCATTTTCACATTTGTAAAATGTATACTTCATCCTTCTTGTCTGATTAGAGTCAAGTTGGAGATGACTATTGTTTGGCCTCAAAATTTTTGCCAGCAGTCTTCCTTTGGCTGGGATTTGGGCTTGGGGTCATTTTGATCTTTACCATCACCTGATTTTTTATTTATTTTTTTTCCCCTGCAATTATTTTTTCCTGTTACAATGGATATACGATAAACTATGTTGTTTGGTTGAAAAATATTTTTCTTTCATATATTGCTTCAGATGACATATGTGACATCTAAGTTGTATCAGTACTACAGTGAACAGACATTGATTAAGAATGTTGACTGTTCTTAAACCTGTCATGCTGGTTACCAAAATTGCAAGCCATTGTCTGGTCCAGACTATTTCTTTGCAAATGGTCTAATGACTGTGTTATTCTATGTTTGAAGGAAGCAGCCCTCTTCTGTACTATTTCTTCATAAAGAAGTGAAAATCAATTCAGAATGTGTAATTAATTTATGAACTATGTCTGCAGTACAGGGCATTTGTCTTGCATTAAATTTTACCTTAATGCTGCCTGAACATTTAAGATATAGATCACTCGTGCTGTGATTGCACTGAGTTTTCCAGAGCGCTAGACTCTGTTTCATCAGGCACAATATTCCTTGCCCTTTTTCGGAGGATACACGTGTTCAGGATAAAGATATTGGAAGAATATTTATTAGGACTGAAAAGAACAGAGGCTATGAATTACAGCAAAAGGAGCCGGTTTATCTACAAAAACTCCAGTGAGGCAGCTATAGTTTAAATAGGTCACCTAAAGCCAGTGTGTCTTCCTTGTAGCCAGGTGATAGTGCTTCGCAGAGTTTTTATCTTGTGTATTTGACTTCTTCCCGCAAGGTCAGAGATAGCTCTGGTAATACTGGGAATGTTTGGCCTGGAGTTCTTTTCCAGTTGCTGAGAGGGAATGGTGTGGTCTCCCCCACAAAAAAAAATACAGTAGAATTTTGAGACTTTCAGTAAAGGGCAAAATTTATATTATAAGCTGATTTTGGTGTTGATAATGTATTTTATTTTTCCTTACTCCCTTTGGTATGTGATAGAAATTGCACACAGAAACTTCTACTTTGAAAATTACTGAGTTCCCCTGCCTATCTCCCACAGCACATGCATTCAACTTTACAACAGTGGCCCTTTCCTTTGTCAATCACAGCGTGGTTTTAACAAAGAAAATATTTGGATTGTTTTGATATTTGTTCAGGAGGGCATTTTATTCACCTTTGGAAAGCATGTAAATTATTAAAGCCACCCCTGAAACTCTGCAATTGAATGGGACTTCTAATCCTTGTTTGAAAATATAAATTATTCATTGTAGGATTTAATTTAAAAGTTGGCTGTGTGGTTCCTATGGTTGTTTACATTGCATTCTGGTGAAATTGAAAGCACAAATGAATTCCACTAGGTTTTGTTAGAGACCTTCTGACTCAGTATATCTGAAGGTTGTCTCTCTATTTCTTTAAATATATAATCCCTTTGTTTTTGCTTCCTATATCAAAATAAAATACAGATAAAAGAGAAAGTTGCTAAGTGCCTTCAGCAGTAGCATTTCACTGAATGCTGCCATCCATTCACACTGGCCACAGTTGGCTCTTGGATGAAAACCATCTGAGGAAAATTGACGTCTGAAGTGGTAGTACTATTATCTTCGTATATTATGTTTCATCGTGAGCAAGGAATGAACTGATGTGCTTAGACACTTACTGAATAGTCTATATCATTTTTTGAAAGAGCAGTAGTAGCGTTTGTGGGCTACGTGAATTTTGTTTGGATAATTTTATCCCGTGTAAATGCCCTGCTCCCCCATCTCTATTCCATTCTAATGTCTTAGGAACATTATTGCTATAGCTTAATGCTAAATTTACTGAAACAAGTAAGCAGTGTAGCTTCTCTTTTATGCTAGTGTTGAATGCTCTTGTGTGTAACAGATCAAACTGTAGAGATCAGTACCTAATGCCCCTTCCCCAGCATGCAGAGATAAACAAGAGCTATGTCACACGTAAAACAATTTCCCAGTGACTGTTATAGCAAAGGAGCGAGGGGTTAGGGAATTGTCTGATCAAGCTCTCTGTTTCTTTGTGTCTTCTAAAAAAAGCATCAGGGAAAAATGAGCAGAAAAGTCAAGGACAGAGTCAAAATAAATAGTATGAAAGCGTGGCATCCAAAACCAAGAATATACCTTTATGTTAACCTCATAGCGAGTGAATGTAAAGAGCAAATAAATTAAGGAGGATATGCTATATGAAATCTGGAGATTGTTTCTCTGATTCCTTTAAAAATTTGCATAAATTATTATTTTTATTGCTATAGGAATATTTTAAGTATGCAGGGCTGAATTATGCCACTTCAAGATTTAAAAAAAAAAATATTATTTATCCCCTTTATTCCTATGAAAATCCTACATCTCAGAAGCAACTGGTCTGGAGAACAGAACAGACTGTATGCCTTGAATATGTAGGATTATGAATCAGAAAGAGGCTCTATACAGGTTGGGCTACACATAAGCGCGACATAAGGGTCAACTGTGTAAGTCCAGTGCAGAGTGACTGAGACATGATAGTTTTGTGACGATCTAGAGAAAATTGGTCAAAGCAGCTGTTATTCTGTATTTAACTTGGTTTAGCTGAGATCAGAATACAGCACACTGCTGGCTGAGTCTGTTTCCTCCGAATTTGCTCCTGTTGTGTTCTGCTTTAAACTCATTCCTGCTGTGTTTCTGACACAAGTTTCAACGCATGCTGCTTCTGTAGCATGATGTTATAATATGGGTTTTGTGCAAATGCTTAGTTGCAAATTGCTGCTTCCTTTTGATCATCCATACTCAAATACATTTGTGTATGTCTAAAAGGTGTAATGTTGCAACTGGCTGTCGTGCCACCAAGCAGATTTACATGCTGCAGTCCTGTGCAGTGCCCCTGCTACAGGTCAAGAGCAACCATATGCAGCCAGTTTTTGTATATATCTGTCAGTTCACATCACGTCAACAAGCTTGCCTTTCCTCCTTTTTAAAAACAAGCACTTTAGAAGAAAGTTTGTTCAAAATGTCAGCTGAAACAATCAAAAATCTGATTGAGGTGTTAGTGCAGGGAACACTGTGAGATTATTTTAAGTGTCAGCGAGTCTGGGAACTAACTGAGCTTGTGGGGTTTTTGTTTTAATGCTTTAGCAAAACAGGGCATAAGGAAACACTTTGAAAATTTTCAGGAACTTAGTGCATTTCTTGTCTCCTTTAAGAGACATCATTTTATTAATAAATATGACATTCAGTTTTATTTTTCTGAAAGATACTTCCACTGTGTGTAGCATTTCCCTCCACAGTCTCACTAATGATATTTACCTTTTGCAGTGTTCAGGAACTGACAGAAAATGTAATTTTCTTCCCCACAGGATTTTTGTCAATTTCAGTGAAATGTGCTTAAGTAGCTTTGCATGGGGAGAAAAGAAGGAAAAAAGATTTCTGTCCTCAAAAAACATGTACTGAAAGGATGTAATGGAAAACTGTGAAATACAACTTCAGTATTAGAGTGGGAAGTGAACACATTTAGGGGTTTTGTTTGTTTTTCTTGAACCTTCTGGAGGTGAGTTCTTGGTTCTATCAAATATCACAGATGACTTCTGCATGTGTGGGAAAATGGTTCTTTTCCTCTATTTGTTGTTTAATATTTTTTCATAGAATCATTTAGGTTGGTAAAGACCTTTAAGATCATTGAGTCCAACCATTTTCCTGACAGCATTTACCACAGTACAAATATTCCAAAATCTGCAGGAGTCTGTCTTCATTGACTGTAGAATACTTACTATAGTATTTTACTACATGTTTCTGCTGTCAAATTTATAATCTTTTATATTTGGGTTGGTGTTTGGTTTTGGGGTTTTTTTTTTGGTTGGTTGGTGGTTGTTTTTTTTTCCCTGTATATCTCTGACTCCAGTATATGGAACACACCTTTGCCATTGGTTTTCTGCCATGTATGAAGGAACCCCAGTTATTCCTTCAGTATATTCTTCTAGTTGCTCCTAAAAGTTGATTATATCACTCTCTGTAGCTTCAAGTGTCTACCTACAGCATGTCAAATATGCAGCTTTGCTAAACTAAGGTGCTGTCATTTGGATTCTTATGTTCCTCCTCTCTAAATCATTTATGTAAGACAGAATAAGGAATGCTTTCCTTTCCTATAGTTATAACCAATGTTAGGTTCTCTAGGCAAAAGCTAAAGCAACATCAAAAAGCAACTCACACCGAATAATTTTCCCATCTTCCTAACATAGCCATGCCTATGGCCTAGGCATTATATAGCATTTCCGATCTTAGAATAAAACACTCTCTGGGGTTTGGTATTAATACCTACAGAATCAAAAGAAGAGTTGAACGGTGAACATGTGTTGTGAATGCTTTAAATTCTGAAAACAAGGAAAGTTATGTGGATTTTTCGGCTTCCAGACTATACTTTCTGGAACAGTTTCTATTCAAAGAATATCATACATAGTCTCTAAGGACTTGGCTTATGGTTGAGCTTTCAGGAAGCAAACCTCAGAAAATAAGAACATAAGAGCAACAGTTCCACATCAGACAAATCATTATCTAGCCTGTGTCTTTTGGCTAATAGCAGATGCCTAGGGAAATGTGCAAGATCAGAACAAGTACATAATGATACTGCCCTACATTACTCTCCCAACATCCAGTGATTTGTAGCTCAACTGTTATTGAACCAAAGGTAGTTTCTTTCTGTTTAAGAGACTCTGCTTCATCTGTCTGTCCAATTGTTTTTCGAACCACTGTAGGCTTCTAGCCTCAGTAATCTCCTTTGGCTGACGCTGCAAATATAAAGTCAGTGTTAGATTTGTCTAAGCTTAGGCTCAAGTGTATGTGGAATCATTTGACAAACTGCAAATTTCTTGAACTCCTGCCTTCTTGCATGGTCGCATATCCATCTGTCAGTGAAGCTCGTCAGTTATACATGTTTTTTGTGATTTACTGTAAGAGTACATAGTGATTATACTCTTACTTGGATTAATATCTTAGGTCTTGCATGCTTAACTGGCACTAACATTTTTGACCACAACTACCAAACATTTTGGGTAACACCTTTGGGGGGGGGGGGAAGTATTCTATCCAAGCTGATGTATTAGCATATTGGTTTTGACACAGGTTTTCATCAAGAAGGCTTTTGAGGCCCTCAATGAACTCTGAAGAGAGAAAGGGGGGGAGGGGGATGGCTTACTGGGAAACAGTTTGGGGATTTTTTATTTTATTTTATTTTTTTATTATGTAAAGGTGGACAAATCGGTATAGTCCCATTCTGCTGTGAAAGAAAAGCAAATTCTGAATATCTCATAGCTGCTGCAGGACAGATTGCTTTTATTTAACCACATGGCTGCAATGCTTTTGACTAAATGGTTACGTCTCCTTCACTATACTCTTCTAACAAGGCACATTTTGAAATGCTTATTTCATTGTCAGAGTCATACTCTTCTCTGTGCTTTGCAGAACAAGTACAGGTGAGAAAGACCTTATGCAATTCTTTAGTCTTCCGTTTTGATCCCGAAATAGATGATACTAATGAGACTAAAAGTCTTACATAAAGAATTTTCATCCTCCTTTGGTTAATATACACCTCATACACACTACTGATTTTCCTGATATACTGTTTTATATATCTTAGAGGATTTCTCATTGTGTTCTGGGGTTCTTTCAGTAATGATATGTTTATGGGGACAGAGGAATCTTTTCTCTGAGTCTTGCTATCTGTGGGAAAGGAGCCATCCGATAATAAACAGTAGTTCTTGCCTTTGTGAAATAGGATCTCTGAAGTATAAAAGGGAAGCAAAAGCATAATCGATGGTCCTGAAAGCTGGGGGAAAAGGTCAATTTCAGGTTACATTGGGTAGATAGTATGGTAAGCATGAAGTTTTTGATATAAACTGCATGCTTTGACACAGTTCCATTTTTCAAAACAATCTTAGAATTTATTTTTTGTCTTGGAGTCAAATTAAAGCAGAGTACAAAAACTGCCTGCATGCAAAATACTTGCTTTAATACTTTAAAAGCTCAAAATTTGATGACCTCAATTGTGGGGATTTTTTATTTTTTTTAAGGCAAGAAGACTGGTTCTGTAATGTCTTCTTCATAGTTATGTTAAAATGATGTTTTAGCAGATCTGAATTAATTTTAAAATAATTTAGTTTCTCTTGCTTCTATACCTATGTAAATGAAATGAAGATATATTCTTTAATACTTCTCTTGCCTTCAGGTTTGATTTTTTTTTTCTTTTTCCCATTTATTAGCATAAAGTAGACATTAAATGCAATGTGAGCAAAGGTCATGAGGTATGAATTTATATGTTGTGTTAAGCTATGATCATGACTATATCACCCAAGACACTGCATTTGCAGATGTGAAGGCATAGGATATCTGCAGATTTTTAAATCTAACTTTGATTTGGGCGTTTGGTTTTGGGCGTTTTTTTTGGTAATGTAAATTGTTGCATGTTTCACCCTTATGTGGTATATTTTTCTATACCAAAGAAAATAGAAGCACTCAGATGTAATACGTATTCCTTATATATAGCCTGGTGGTTAATATGATGTATATCAAAGAACTGTATGACATTATGTGGCTTGCTCTAAAAAGAATAGAATGTTGCATGGTTGAGATTTGTATTTTGGGAAAACAAATTCACAAATATCAATTTAAACATATAAATAGTTGGTAGAAGCCAAGCAAACCTCTGATCTGGTGTATGTCTTGCACTGTACATAACAAAGGAAAATCTATATTACTATTTCTAAAGCTTAGGAAACATAGGAAGATGCAGATATAAGACACCCTGGAAAATCTTATCTTAAATCAGCCAGACAAGATTAGTTGAACCAAAAAGATTGATTTAGACTTTGCCAAAATCATGAAAAAGCAGATTGTCCCTGAATGAATTTGATTGATTTCAGTTAGGAATTGTTCCACACCTTGAGTAAGAATGAATAGAATTTGCACTTAATGAGGTGAATATCGATTTCCTAGGAAAAAAAATGTTCTTATAATGAATTTGTATAGAGGTAAGCTGATACCACTAGCAATAAGGATATAAAAGGTTGCACATTTGGGGTGTGTGCTGAGACTCACTACTGTTAGAATTTTCCTGGTGGAATATACTGTTTCCAAATTAGAATACTTTAATACATCATTATCTAGAAAATTTGAGTAGTACTGTGTATATGATATCACTTTGTCATTAAACAGTTAGTCTTTACGGGAGATGTAACTTGTATATTTGTAAGCACTGCACACTTTTGTTGCATATTTTAGTCTTATGCAGTTTTGCACTCATGGATGCAATCACATTTCGTCTTTTTTTGTACTATTTATTGGATTATGTAAAAAGATAAAAGATTTTTTTCAAATCTTTATATATTCATAAAATATGTATTTTACTGCTCTATTGATACATAGCATCTGATATGTTAACAATATTGATAACTTAGAAGCTACATTCTGACAATTTTTGATAAATCAGGGGTTTTTTACTGAAAAATATGAAATTACTGAAATGAATTTTTCCACTAAGATCTTAAACATTTTCTGCTTTTGAAAATCAACCTTTTTATTTTTTTCAGGATAAAATGACTTTGTGTTTATTGTATTTTGAAATTATTTGAAATTTAAGCTTCCTAAAACCCTCAAAATGTTATTTTTATATGGAATAGTGATTAATTAGTATTTTTAGGTTTTTTCATTTTCCTAATCACCGTGGGGTAAACACCTAAACTATCAGTCTTCCTTTTTTTCTATTGAATGGGAAATCAGTTTCTTAATTATCAAAAGGTCTAGTTGAAATCTTGCACAATTTTTAACCCTTGCTACCTCTTTGATGCTCCAACTTTCTAAAGCTAGTAGGCTAACCAGCTATAGGAAAATTAGGTTTAATAAAGATGTTATTCATTTCCCAAACTTTCTCTACTGAATTAAAAAAATTAAAGTGTCACTTGTCAACACAGTATCTGGTCTTGAAATTATTTCGTAACTTCAGTACAACAGTGTATTTAAGAGTGGCTCTTTATCAATAAGCTTCTATAATGAAGGTAATGACTTATAGCCTCTTTTCTGGGTAGCTATTTTAAAAATTCATGTTTGTAAAGACCACTGTTTTTGCTACAAATGGTGCTGTATATTCTCCTATATATTAAAAGCTTGTTGTCCTTGCATATTATTATTGTGTAAAATACTTATGTATTTTCCATCCTTGCCACTGGCAGTATACATGTTCTACACAGGAGTTTTTCATTGTGAAACAGTGCAGTGAAGCATGAAAGACTGCTCTCGCCTGCCATACCATGACAGCTATTTGTCCTGTGATGCTGTGTGAAGAGCATTAAACAGCACAATACCATCAGTAGGATGAGGCCTACAGTGGAGACCCCCAGCTAAAGAAATTCATTCTCATAAAATTCTAGTGCATCAGTCTAAGGCAATCCAAGGAAATGAAAGGACAACATGAAAGATTTCTTCTTTGTATATTGATTTTTACTTAAAATGGGTTTGTGACATTTCTGCCATCATCAAGTTTGTTTATTTAAGGTATTTCTCAAGGTATTTATTTAACTGTTGAACATAACATCTTGGGAATTAAATGTGTCTTTGTAGGAGAATGTGGACCTGAGCCAGGCTGTTTAAAATTTAGGCTACATAAACAAGAGGAAATTCAACATCGAAATGTTCCAGGCACTGGAACTTGATTGTCATGTTGATAAATTGTTGGAACAGTTTTGCCTCGGTTTTGACCCACAGGCTCACAGATGGTTCTCAGGTGCCATTTGGGGGTGTGCATGGTCAGGGGCCACTTCCAAAAAGCAGTTTGGACATAGTGACCTCTCAGAGCATAAGAGAGTTTACAGAAAAAGCCATTTAATGCCAAGATAGCTTTGGTGCCTGAGGATGCTCCTGAGCACATTAAATATATTAGTGTAAAAGTAGCTTTGCAATCTGTGGCACGTGTACAAGGGAAAAGAAGGGAAGGCGGTGTAGATGAAAATTCTTGTTTTCACAGAGTATGTTGCAGGGAATTTTCTTTAATTTATATCATATTAGGTGTATGATGGTTATTGCTGGAAACCTTCAGATTCATTTCATTTTTATCAGAAAATGCATTTCTTTCTGTCAGTCTTGTCTGGAGGAAATCAGTTCTATTAAGCATCCATCCTTTAAGGGCAAGTTGTAATGACTGCATTTTGTTCTGGATTATGACCTGGTTCCTTTGTGGCACAAATGGGAGGAAATAATATCATAAAATGGCAAATGTGCCACTCTAGGGGTAGACAGAAGATGGGAGCTTCACAGGAAACTCCCTCTCTTGATAAACATATGAAAAGCTTACTCCTAATCCTGTCAAGCCTAAAGAAAACCAGAGGTGGACAATTACCATTTGTAGGTGTCCTGGTTTCAGCTGGGATAGAGTTAATTGTCTTCCTAGTAGTTGGTATAGTGCTATGTTTTTGGGTTCAGTATGAGAAGAATGTTGATAACACTGATGTTTTCTGTTGTTGCTAAATAACGGTTAGTCTAAAGTCAAGGATTTTTCAGCTTCTCATGCCCAGCCAGCAAGGCAGCTGGTGGAGGGGCACAAGAAGTTGGGAGGGGACACAACCAGGGCAGCTGACCCAAACTGGCCAAAGGGGTATTCCATACCATGTGATGTCATGCCCAGTATATAAACTGGGGGGAGTTTGCTGGGGGGGGATTGCTGCTCAGGGGCTAACTGGCCATCGTTTGGCAGGTGGTGAGCAATTGCATTGTGCATCACTTGCATATTCCAATCCTTTTATTACTACTATTGTCATTTTATTATTGTTCTTATTATCATTATTAGTTTCTTCTTTTCTGTTCTATTAAACTGGTCTTATCTCAACCCACGAGTTTTACTTTTTTTTTTTTTTTTTCTGATTCTCTCTCCCATCCCACTGGGTGGTGGGTGAGTGAGTGAGTGGCTGTGTGGTGCTTAGTTGCTGGCTGGAGTTAAACCATGACAGTAGGGTATGACTTTTTCAGGATCAGCAGAATTTATGGGACATTTTAGAGGAAACTAATATTTCTCCTATTTTCTGTTGAAGATATAAATCCTTCTACATTAAGGTGAGCCGGAAAAATTCCAAAGGGAAGTTGGCGTAGATACTTATCATTGCCATCAACCTGTATAGTATTCTGTTTATACCAGGTTTTTGATACTTTGTCCTTTGTCTCTATGCATGCCTACTGCAGCAAACTTAACTCCATCTCTCGCAAACCTCTCCTTGCCCCATGATGTTACTTTTCCAGCTCCTTTCAGCTTCTTTAAATGCTGTTATCCTACCCTTGCTTCCTTCTTTTGTTCCTTAAGTACTGTCATGTTAAGTGGCAGTGAGTGCTGTGGCCAGCTTCAAAATACAGGTAGTCTAACTTGGTATGCATTTTAGGACTGGCTAAATAAAAGGTCAGGACAATAGAAAATGTTGAACTTGCATCACACTCCTTTTGGGCAACACAAAATTAAACCTCCTCTACCCCATTATGAAACATATTGCAAGCAGCTTGTGCCCTCCTGCTGCCTCCTTTCAAAATTGATTGAAATGAACCAAGTATCAAAATTTATGGGATGGGGGGTAGGGAATGGATGGGCAGACAGAAATAGTCCCATGAACAGTCTGAGGTAGATTGAGTCTGAAAGCTAAGGATGGTGCTTATTTTCAGTAGGAAATAAATCTGTAAATACCCAGTTGTCATTTTTATGTTTCCAGCACAGTACACTGCGTAGAGTCAATATCGCTGAAGTGGGTCTTTTCACTGGCCTAGAGTTATGAATGGTTTTTAAAGTTATGAGTCCTTTCCTCTCCTCTCTTCTTTTCCTCCTTATGAAATCAACTTTAACTTTCAGGTGGGTTAACTTATCAAATTTGCAACAGCTTTCTACATCTTAACCTAAAATATATTCTTTCATAAAAAAAACAAAACAAAATAAACTTTCCATAAGATTTTAAAATTGTGAATAGAACATGCTGGGCTGTATTTTATTGTTCATCCAGTTTATGATAGACTCAGCAGGGACATGGGTTTGATAAGATAGTGATTATTGTTCCCTGAGTCTCTGGTTTCCTTTGGCTACAGGCCTATTTTAAATGATGTTTGTTCACTTTGCTGTATCTGCTACATGTGATCTGGATTGACATGGCACTTTTGCTCTTTTCCCACTTCCAAAAGTGGAAAGTTTCCAGCAGCTCCATCTTCTGCCAGTCTGGGCTTTCTGTTGGCAAAGCAGTAACATTGGAGTAGTGCTGATATGTGTAGAAGGGATCAATATCTGCAACAAATGGAGGATTTTTTACTACCTACCTGTTGGCTGTGTGATATCATAGTCTAGTGATACCTTTGATTATAACAGTTCCATTCTGGTCTACACAATTTTATCTTAAAAGAACTAGAAATACCGTTCTATGCTTTGATATACTTATTAAGCCATTTATGGCAAATGACTATTGTATTCATATTGTAACAAGACAATGCTCCAAGCATTTCTTAGGGCATACTTATGAATCCAAGTCATGCAAGAAAACATCTACACATAATTAGTAAACTATAATCAGACTGAATTAAATAAAGTTTTCCTAATTTTCTTAATTTTTTAAAATGGTCACATGCTTTAAACTAAGATTTCATCTTTTAACCTTTTCAAACTACTTTAAAACAGGCAAGTTTCCCTGCTTTCTACTTCCAGAAGATAATATTCTAAATAGTGACTCAGGTTTTGAACAAGTTTGACAACAATTGAAATGGAAGATTAGTAGCTGTAAACCTAATCCACACTTTCTTAGAGCTGTGAAGTTTGGCAGTCAGACTTTTAGCCAGAGTCAGACTCTTGGCTCTTCCACTGGGATGTACCTGCTGTTGCCTCGCAAGACCTGATCCAAGTAACAGGGAAAACAAAGCAAGCCCATCCTCACGTTCTTCCTGGAGGAAACACAGCATTCAGTGAAATTAATGGACAGAAACACAGAATATAATAATTCACTGTTAGTTTTCAGTGATCAAAGGTTTGTTACTCCATGCACAAAACCCAGACTTTTTTTTTTTTTATTATTCTTAGGTATATACTATGTATATAAAAATAGGAAACCTTCAATGTAGAAGTTATTTTAGATACATTTTAATAACTGGGATTAAATAGTTCAGTGTTCATTTTGGAAGAAAAGACATTAAAGATTCTTGAAATGTATTAAAAAAAAAAAAGCTTAAAAGTATTATCATGCCCTTTCATAACACTGAATAATCTTTCTCAAAAAGTTTGGCTGTAATTGCATTTTTATCGTCTGCTTATGTTTTATTGCTTTTTTTTTTTAAATGCATCATGATTCACAATAATGTCTGTCTATCACTTCAATTAAATATTTCCAGGGTCTACTATAATAATAGATTCATGCTCATTTTCTGCTGTATTTTCAAGGTAGAGCATTTTTGTATAGAATTTTAAAACTTGATTTCAGGTTTTGCACAGTTGCATGTCAGATCTGTTTCCAGATGCATTCTCTTTGGTTTTGATCCACCTAAGCTCCCAGTTTTCTTTAATCAGAGTCATTGCTGCCTTTCTGTGTCTTGAGCATTAATATAAATTATGGAAAACGCTCATGCAGGTGGAAGGTCCTAAGAAACTCCAGCATAGTGCCCAGATCTCTGGTAAATAATTGCCACAGTGTAGCTGGAGTTTCAATCACAGCTGCCTGGATGCTATTTTATGTTTCCTGATATTTGAGTCTAATCTATAACCTGTAACTGCCTAAGTCTGCAATTGACATGTTACCCCTAGGGCATTGTGGTACTGCAGTCATGACTCCAATGGGTTTTGAAACACTTCCTGCATAAAGTTTTGAAAACTGGCTTAGATCCACTTTGGCTAGGTAGTGTGCAAATTTCAGCAATATTCATGTTAAAAATTGTTGTGTTCCAGGTGCTGAAATGATGCTGTACAAAAAGCCTTGGCATTCAATTATATATTAAAAGAAAGCTCAGCTTTAATATGTTGTATGTAAAAGTTTAAAAATATGAAGTAACACTGGACTAAAGGTAGTAAAGACATTTTTTGGAGTTCACGAACAGGCTAAGCTGTAACACAAATAGAGCTTTCAAAAGCCAGAAGGGAGACTATCTGAGTTTTAGTTTGCTTTTTTCTGTTTACTTGTTTGATTTTGTAGAAACAGAGTCATGAGTTTTAGTCCTTGGGACTGACAATTTCAAGCCAGCTGCACATCACCAAGTATTTTGCCTTTTTACAGAAAACTACCTGTGAAGCCCAATGAGAGCTTTTCTACAGCACTTGTATATTGCTTGAACTGAAGCTTGGGCAAAGGCCTGAACACAGTTATTTTAAGTTTTGATCACTTGATGGTATGTTATCTTTTCTATACAATAAAAAAATTGATTCCAGCAATTAGAGAGGATGTCTAATTAAAACCTTTCTGTGGTAAGCATTGTGAGTAATTCCAACACTGCTTTTGATACAAGGAAAGTGGGGGCAAGGATTAATGGATTTGTTGAAAGCTGATGAATGAAAGGCAGAGCTTAGGCACAAGGTTAGAATTTACTGTTCTATATGGCTTGCTTCTGCTGCTGGAAAAATGGGCCAAAAATACTGAGGTGGAGTTAGAGACACTTTACCCATTAAAAGACATTTGAGAAGGAAATGAAAGCATAAATCATAGTTTTATTCAGAAGAGAACTGTCATGCAAGGATGATTGCTCTCTTTTTTAACAAGAGATAATAAAGTTAATAGATATCACATATTTTGATGATGAAATTTAAATTTTAAGAAATTTAAGAAATCCAGTTTTAAGAAAACTGGATTTTCTGTCCTGGCGCTTGAGCACTTTGGGATATTTGTGTGCTCGCATGTTTGTGTATTTGCATATGCATAGGTGTGTAAACAAATACATATGTGTATGGAAGCACATTAAATATATCAGGCCACTTTTGCTCTCCAGTCAGCAAAGAGATTGATTGCAAAAACGAGTTGCTAGGAATTGCTGACTCCAGCATCCTTCCACTACTCTTTAATCCAGCAAATTGGTTTTACTTCCAGCCAATGAGATTGATAGGGTAATATTTTGCCACTTACCAGTCTATACCTTACAAAATAAAGCTTAGGTGCTGTTGCCTTAGAACTGCTTTATATTAGCAGAACACCACAGAGTACCCAGAAACAGGAGGGAAATCCTATTCACTAGTCCAGATTATCATCTCTGATCTAGGCCACTAAGGATGAAGAACCAGCCAATAGTTCAATGGGTGCAAATTTCACTGCAGGGTAAAATTAATCTAAAGGATGTGAGGACTTGCTGAATATGCCTGATAAACTCTTATTTTTAGATATAATGATTTATATTGCTATTGGCTATTACTGCATAGCGATCCCTTTGTTAAACATTAAAAAAATGCTTAGCTTCTAACTCTTTAAATTCTTCACGAGCCCCTGCCCAGGCAACAGACTACATATAAAAAGTTCAGTGATACTGGATGAGGTAGTAAGAGTCAGACTGAATAATAGAGAGGATGATCTTCCCCTGTGGGGAAAGTTGCTGAAGTTATTGTAACGCTGGTTAGTCTGTAACATCATCAGCACTAAAAAAGCTGAAATTTGGCTCTATTTCAATTGTTATGGGACCTCAGAAGAATTACAAGTCACATAACTTGTAAACTCTTATTTATATTTCCCCATAGCAGCAGCAGTGCTTACCTGCTGTAAAAATTAAACTCACATCACAGAGTTGAACACCAAGCATGCCTTTCCCATGACAAATCCAGGTTCTGCCAACTTCCTGAAGCATCAAGATTATTGAGTTACATCCACAGCCTCACTTCCTCACTCTAGTGTGATGAGATAAAGTTAAACTACTTGGCTAGCTTCAAGTATTTTTTTTTTTTTAAAGTTTAAAGAAGATAGTTAATTTTAAATTATTACTGCTACTACATTCAGTTAAATTCTGAAAGGATATTTTCATTGGACACAATAACCTTTAAGAATTCATAAGGGAAAACTGATGATGTGTCTTTTAACATGTGAATGAACTAAGTGTGCCAAAACCCCTGTGATTTATTTAAATATATAATGAAGGGCAGAAAAGCATCTATGTAGTCTCATTCTTGGCACAGGTAATTCAGAAGTCTTGCTGAGAATTTTGCCCAGTATAATATTACTTTGCTGATGTGACTTTCATGTTACAACTCATAATTCTGTGAATTTGGGGTTTGTCTCATAAATAAGTAATAAAATATGACCTCTTTTCACCCCTTTCGTTTGAATTATTTTATTGTAATTAGTAACAATGTAATTGCTATCAGTTTTGAGGATTTTTGTATATATTAAAAAAATGCCTCTCTTTATCATTATGCAGACCCACAGAAAAAAGCTATGGTCACAGGTCAGTACAACATAGGCATTTATCCTGATGTATGCAGTCTTCTCAATTTTGTCTTTTCTTCTTGAAATAAAAGCCCAGGAAATAGTAATCCCTGTATTAATTTTTCTAGTGCTATAAAATGAGCATTGATATCTCTCTTCTGGTCCTTAATTGGCGGTGGCTGCTCTCCATTCTTTCTTTTCTTTCCAAAGCTTTAAAACAGCAGCCGATTCAATGGGAGGCACTAGTTTCACTACTGTGTCTGTGAAGTCTAAATGAAAGAAAAAGAAAAAAAAAAAAAGTAGTACTGAAATGGGACTGGTATAGAAATAATCCTTAGCTGCTCTCAGATTAATACTGAGCTGGTTTTATATCTGCAGCAGTGTGTCTGTGCTGGAAGTAATGGGAAATAATAATGACTGCTACTTCTTGTAATTGCTGAAGTTATCATTACTGTGTCTCTGTTAGCTGCTTTCTGGAAATCAGGGGCTAAATCTGAAAGAATATGAAGAACTTTAAATGTGAATCCAGACACGTGCATTGTTCAAAGAGGGACAGTTTTGGAAATAAAATAGGCTAACTTAGGGCTGATTTACATGATTATTCTTTGCCTTTATAGCTCCAGGCCAGAAATATAGTGCAAATCACAGAGAAAATGGAGAGCCCTACACTCCGGTATTGACAGGAGGCCACAGGCCAATGTTCAGAACAAGCTTACACTTCTCATTCCAGCAGATGTAGCTGCACAGGTTGATTTTAACCTATCTTTGTATTTCTTTCAGCTGTAGGTCTCCTTTCATTGCGGCATTTTGCATTTTCAGTAATGTTTATGGTACCAGAGCACTGTTTTTATAAGCTTTGCTTAGGGCCAGAGCTTCCTTTCTGGAAGAAAGTTCCTTTTCTGGTTAAATTCTAATTGTCTTGTCCAGGGTAATTGTGCACACACCAGTAATCTATCTGTCTGGGTTTGTGGGGTTTGTATATCTGGGGTTTTTTGTTTTTTGTTTTGGGGGGATTTTGTTTGTTAATTCTAGACTGTAACCACAATATGAGCTCCTCTTAGCCTTTCATGTTTAGTCTTCCCCAAATGCAAGACTGTTGCTTCTCCAAAGGCAGGACTGTTGCGTTCCTTTTATTTGTTTATTTATGGAAAGTAATGACCACTTTTTTTACCAATTTCCTTTCATTTCTGCACCTTCACCTTTGCAGAGTGTGATGGTGCTTACATTTGTGTGATAGTTTTATGACTGATTTCCAGTTCTTAATTAATGGAAAATTTAAAACCCACTGAAAGCACCCAAACATTCTATTGGAGATGCAGGTACTGTCATCTTCCTGTTGACATCCACTGCTTACAGATGCACAGTGTTGAGCTGATTATCTTATTTTCTTCTTCTTTTAGAGTTTTAAACTTTGTGGAAGTTTACTTGCTCTAGTGTTCTCCACAGTTTATTTTATTTTTATCTCTGGGAATCAGTCAGGCTCTTTTGGTGAGCCCTTCATTGGTGAATTACCAACTATTGCTGTCCCTAGGAAAAATGCTTCTCTAATACCCCTCTTCATTTTCCCTCAGTTTGGAAAGATAAGCTACTTAAAGGAACAGTGCTCAAGAACGTACATTATATACACGCTGTAGCCATTGTATCCCTTTAATGATTACTCATGCAGCCAAGAAGGGCACTCCCCTATGGGCTGAGTTACCCAGTTCATTGAAAAGGGTGTATTTACAGCTGTACCACAGTTTAAATTGGTTTCTGGAATGAAGGCAAAACTATAATTTAGAGGTTAGAATAGAAAATAATAATTTTCTCTTGCCCGTTACTACCTTAATATGCAGCTGATGTTCTAAAACGTTTCTTGAAGAAATAAAGCTGGTTTTCATTCTTCTGAAAAAGGATCAACTGATCATCTAAAAACATTTTTCTCGGTACAGGATTCCTAAGTCCTGAAGTTAGAACAGTTCATTTATAGATACAAAATGGAGCAGATGAAAGAGAGAGCTTTCTAAAAGAAGTGAAATGTGGTCTCTTCCAGTATGAGCTTGCTTTCTACTTATTTGAATGTCGGGCAGGTTTTTTTCTAGAGAATGGGTCTACATAAATGTAGAAGAAATTTTTTAAAATAATTAAAAAATTCTAGTTTTACTAAAATCTTTAGGATGGATCAAATTTTGATCTTTGTTTTGAAGAATTCAGCAATAATTCCATTTAAATTAGTAATACATATTTGGGAAAGGTACTGGCTTTTGAAGAAAATATACAGTAGGTATATTACTGAGGAGAAAATTGACTTTGCAGGCTATTGTGGTTGGTCTTTGAATCATTTAAGCAACAGATAAGAGACTAGCTATGTTTGCTTTATTAATTGTTGCTTTGCTTTTTTTTCTTTCTTTACATTTTTAGCAGGACTAAGTTGTAGTTATACTTTCATTCTTGATAGATGTTCCCTCTGGGAACCCTGCAACTATGCTAAGAATCTTAGCTTTAAGTAGCATTATATCTCACAGACAGTACCTTGATTAAGACAAACTTTAATTAAGATAAATGGTGACTGCTTAGTCATCTGTTTGGCATGGTAAGACTTGTATCTTCAGACTAATGCTAGAAGTAATGAAAATTTTTCATTTTCTTAGTGAAAGCACAAATTAGATTTTTGCAGGATTGTTGCCCACCTGTCCTAATAAGCGCACACCTGTTAGAAAGCAAGACTAAGCAATTTCATTATACAGATTTTTCTCTATAATGAAGTTGTATTATCTTCCCAGTTATCCTATAAGGATGCAAGTCAGCAGTATCTGTTCTGGGAATAATATTATTTAATCAGGGTTAGGCTTAATTGCTACTGATGCAAATAGTCTTCATTTCTTAATTCATAGAACAGATGGGGGGTGGTGTTTTTTGATTTCTTTGGGAAGATGATCCATTCAGAAATCAAGATAGATTGTTCAGTGGAGAAAACCTCAGAATGTATACATTATTTAGGTATGACATCTCATCTTTGTTAGCAGTATTGAGCATGTCAGCTTGAATAACAATCCATAAAGATACCATTTTGACTGTACATCCATAGGTAGGTTTGGATCTTGTGCAATGAGAAACACTGGAAAATAGCCAGTTCCTTAATGTCAGGTTTAAACTGAATAGCCTATTATCCTTGTGGGAGTAATTTAAAATAGCACAGTGTTATTGTTTTTTAAACCAAAGCATTCTCAAGGTTCCACTTAAAGAAATAAAGAAAAAGATGATCTATATGACCCAAATCTGCCGTAACAGAGTTACTCATGCATTAAATTTTTATCCAAAATGTGAGTTCTTTGAGCTTCCAGGGTCACAGAGAATGTCCTGTCCTTTTTCTGGTCTCTGGGTTGTTCACCTGGATTCCATCTTTCCACCTGCTCAATGCCTCGGACTTTTTCAAGGACATGTACATGACTCCAAATGAGTCATGGAAAATAAAATGCAACTCCCTAGTAGACAAAACAATGTGAAGATGGAGGTTATCTAACTTTTTACACTTTTATAGGAATGCAGTTTGGGTTACCTGTATATTTTGGCTGATGCCATGGATTTGCTCTTTTCCATATAGATATGAGAATTTATATTGGAATACAGCCAGGTCAATGAATACCTTTTCTCCTACTACTGACTTACAATGCCATCCTTACAAAGGAGGTTCATTTCTCCTCTCATGGGCAATTATCTTACATTTCAAATGTAGTTAGACAATGCATCAATTTGCATCAAATTATACAAACCACTTAATGTGTGTAATAAAATTTGTATACAGGCTCTTCAGGATCTCACACTCTTCAAGGTTACTTTTTAATAAATCAGTGAAAGTGATTAGCAGCCCATAAAACACATATCCAACCTAATCTTGGACTTGATTTAATATAATAACTTTGTTCAAAAGTAGATTATGACGTCTCTTAATTTATGTATACATGCTTCCTTAGTCAGAAAACCAAAGCAGACTATCAAATGTGGAAAATAAAACCCTACTTCAGAAAGGCATATTTCCTATTACTATTAAGTATCCAATTGCCTTTTTCGCTGAGCTAGCATAATTTGAATCACTCAATGAAACACACATGCAGTTTTTGCAAATCTAAAGGCTTGTTACTATAGTCATAGCATTAAATTTTAATGTTAATGTTTTCTTGATATGAATAGTCATACAAACAAGTTATTAGGAGTAAACAAACAATATAGTTCTACTCCTTGCTTCAGATTTGATTTAGAAAGAGCATATTTCCCTCAGCTTTTGTTAATGCATATTGAAAGGACAACAAGCTTTTTAGTTTTACATTTTATCATATATATAATCTTGGCTAGGTAGGATTTTTCAAAGGATATTTTTGTACCATAGGCTTGAAGTAATTGAACAATTGTCAATGATGATACCTAACCCTTGTAAAATACTTTCAATATAGCTTTTGAAGTGGTTTAGAGAAAAAATAGTCACACAATATTTTGTTATATAATAATGAAATATTTTCAGTCCACTTCATTGTGAAAGCATGTTATATACACTTCTGGTTTAAACAAAAGGCTGAACAGAGGCCGGAATTTTATGAAAAAGCATATTTTATGAAATTCTACAACTATATTTTATGATTTGCCTCTAACCATATATCATTTACTGCTAATTACTGTTTTGCTAAAAGCACTTTTTGTATCCAAAGACAACAATAAGGGAAAGAAACCATATAACTTGAAAAATAAGAAGCATTGTTATTTTGAAGTATTAGCAGAGAAGTGGAAACCATTTGTGAAAGTTGTATGTAGGAGAAGAAGAAAATCCATTTGTATTTGACCTCTTTTTCTTAGGAAATACAAGCAGTATTTTCCCAGACTGCTTTATTCATTTGGAATATTTGTTAAATATTTACACTCCATGATTCAGTTGCAAAATGAGATTGTACTGCAGGAGGCTCAAAAAAACAAATAGCTTTCAATTCTCTATAAATATTTATTAGCCTTAGTTTATGGTAAATGACAAAGAGCACAGCTTTAGAATTTCGTAGGTCTTGGCATATTTTTCTCTTTTAAGTGAAATACAGGAACACTAGCTACAGTTTTATGCAGTGTAAGACAGGTATGTGTAATAGTACAGTGTCCAGTTAGTTTTTATATGATTTCTAGTCTTCCTGTTTATATCTACTTCATAAGCAATACAATGTAATCAAGGCAGAACATTTTGTGAAGGTGTAGGGCTGCATCAGAATCAAACAGATCTCCGAGGCAAGATATCCTGTACTTTAAAAAAATGTATGAAAACCTCTTTCTGCTTCTTGACCTCTAGTAAATATCTGCAGCCTTCATCTTTCTTGCAGGGGCTTTCTAATCTTTAGTGCAGAGTAGCATTTGGTATTTGATTGTAGCCTTAAGCACAAGTGTCACTATTTCAGTGAGGTAAAGCTTAATCTCTTCATCTTAAAGAATCTATTTCTGGAAGAGATATGGTTTAGGAAGAAGGTTCAAAACAGCTACATTTTCTACTTCTACCAGGGACTCAGAAAACCAAACCGAAATAAAACGGCTTCCCACCCCATTTCTCTGACCCCTGGTATCTGGGCCGTCTTATACAATTTTTGTGGATGTTCTCTCTTTTTTCTACCTAGAAATGTTGTCCTGAGGTACTTGAAAGGTTTACATTTATCTGGGCTTTCTGTATATCTGCTAGCCTTAATAACCTTTATGGTACCAGCCGGGATACTGCTTATCTGGAAGTGCTATATATTATGGCCATGTCTAGCAAAGCCATGTTTAATAAGACAGATTATTTTAAAAAGCATCAGATGAACTACATGTGCATGTAGTTAGATTACATATGCAAAGCTTGAACCCATTAAATCTGCTATATCCCAGGTACACTGCATATGCAGAGCAACCACTCAGCATGTGCAAAGCAGACTGTGGCTCCGTGCAGTACTGCATACCCTCTACAGACCACGTGGCCATAATTACCGGACAAAACTTGGTGGGAGCCAGTCTTCATAGCTCCAGAAACATCTCCATGGGGCTGGAATATATGATGGGTTATGGGTGACCCATGACTTTGTGGAAATAACCATGAGAAGGCAGGCAGGATACACCTCAGTTGACACTAGGTGCATGTATAGGCATCCGAACTGAGCCCCGGTGTAAGGACACCTGATACAGGCACAGGCTGATTCCAGAAATTCTGCTGGAACTTCCCATGTGTTAGTCATAGAAGGATATATGGGGCATCATAACTATATCTGGATATGTAATGTATATGTTTTTACATACACACTGACTTCCTGTAGTGTGTGTTATGGTTTTGTTTTTCTAAAATAGTCTACTATCTTGTATTAGTTGAAGCATATTAGTAAAAGCAGGTATTAACTGAAAATGGCTTTGTACTTAAATCTTTCAACTTGGGAAAATAATAATGAAAAAATCACTTTATAAACTTAAAGTATTCTCATGAGATAATGAAAATTTATTGTTCTTACTAAGCAGAACAAAAGACTATACATGTAGTACAGAAAAAACAAACTGATTTATTGGCTCAGTTTTACAAAACCAAAAGAAATATAGTGTAATACTATAAAAAGTTTTAAACAACATCTGCACATTTCTTGTTTTCCAGGACCAGACCTTGGTTTTAGTTATATTTATTTGTTTATTGTTTTAATCTCACAGTTTATTAGTGCTTCCCTCCCATTCTATGTAGTACATGCTCTGCAGAGGATTGGCTGGAAAGTCTGTCTTTTAGTTATAAAAAGAAAAAAATCCTTTTCTTCACAAGGTACAGGGCATGTTTTTGCATATAGGAGGAGTGTTACAAAAAGTGTCATATTAAAGATCATGACACATTCTTTTACAAGAAGGCTGAGCAAGGTTATTCCAGTTCTCCTTACTTGCCTGTGTAGTACAGTACTAAATTAAAAAGCCAAGAGACCACAAACAAGTGCAAGCAGGAAGTATCAGGAGAATTCTCCTGAAAGAAAGTACTTTTGATAAAAGGGTAAGGTTTTAAAAATATTTTTCACTACTCTGAGACTGTTTACTAAAAAAGACAAAAACCTGAAAATCAAGGGTTTTTTCTCAAATTCCACCAACTTGGAGGATTTGAAGGCTTTCAAAAGAAAAGGGAGAGAGACTGGCAAAAAAAATTGAAAAATATCATCAAAGGCAAAGTATTTGAGGAAAAATTTCCAATACTTTTAGACATCCTGGGGTTTTTTTTAATTGCCAGCTTCTTTTTATCCTTCACTCCTCTGGCACATATTTGATTTTCCAATCTGCTACTGTTTCATGATGTTTAGCAATCCAGTTTTTCTGAGCTCTGAGTGATGATTCCTTAGTTCATCTGTTCACCTAGGTATTTGCAAGCTGCTTGCCCATAAGCTTTTTCCCACATCTCCAGGGTACCCCAGTTTACAGGTCATCATTCTGGTGACACACGGTATCTGAACTATATAACACTCAGATTTTCCTGAAGATTTAAAAACAAGTACCCTACAATTTGAGTAACAGAAATACAGAGGTCTAGACAAAGTCATGCCCCCAGGAAGCCATCTTTGGGATTGGGATCAATTGCCTTTCAAGATTAAGGTTTTTTGCCAGGAATGTCTCCTCCTGTTTCCCCTCTGAAAAGGGTAGCTCACTAGCAGTCAGTTCCTTGCAGTCTTTTCTGGTTCACAGTCAGGAAAAAAATTTCCAGTATTCTGTACCATTGGCATTTTAATCTCCCTTGTATGTTTGCCTTGTCCACTTTTCCTTTTGTGTTGGATTGCCCCTGCCCTCTTCTTTTCCCTTCCTGTATAGAACTATGTTTGTTTGGGCCACTCCTTTTATCCCACCTGTATCAGGCTAGAGCAGATAAGGATTTACAGTATTTATCTTTGATTCTGAAGTGGTTGATACATGTGTGGGACCATGTGATCCTGTATTTAGCTTACTACATATGATTTTATAAAATACTTTAGGATATCAGAATATCTCACAAATTTTAAAACAATTTAGTCATAATACAGTTTGGTGGTTTTTTTATTTTTTTAGTCTATCTTTTCTGGGTGGAGTGCATTTGTGAACACTGGCATTTTACTCTGCTCCTAGGGCACATCTTTTTTTTGTTTTCTAGTGCTCATGTTGGCCAGAATGGCATGTACTATTAGTGTTACTGTGACACATTTTTACAAGGTCCACATACTTTATGTGGCTATGATGCTTTCAATACTGTAGCATTAGTTGGTAGAGGATTAGTTATACAATTAAAAAAAAAAAAGCTATGCCTTTACATTACATAACAAATTGACATGGACTTTAAAATTCTTTATGGTTAAGGTGTAGAGAAAAGCATTAGAAAGAATCTTATTGCTGTTGTTTTTCACTTTCATAACACAAATGGCATTTGAGGGCAAATTTCATGAGAAATCACCTTTATCTTCATCAGTGTCTCTGCATAGTCAAGCACTGGAAGGTATGTCTGGCTAATGCTTTTGTCAGCTCTCATGAGCTCTGAGTGGTGATCGTTAAACCAGGGCTACTTTCATTGACTTTCACAGTGTAGCAATGTTAATGAGGTTCAGTTATTGGTATAAACAGTCATTTAATTTACAAATGCTGAGACCATGACAGACGAGAGCTGTCTGTCTGTCTGACTGGTGATGTGATTTTGTTGCTGTTCTGATGGAACCTCGTGCACTCACATAGAAAACAATAGTTTTGTACTATTTCTAGCCTTGTTCTAGAAGGCTAGAAATATTCTTGGAGTAATTTTCACTGTCTGTTCCAAATTTATCTGATTGTCTCAATAGGTCTGATAGAACAGCAGCTGACATCTGTGGGTGCTTTGCCTCTCACAACCAATCAGCTAAAACCAACTCAAAAAAAGCATCTGTCACTGTCACAGCACAGATTTAGTAGAGGAGTTGTGGGTCACAGATTTGTTTAAATGAGTGAGGAAAGGATGGGAAGAAATAAGAAAGAATACTAGGCTTTGGGGGGGAGTGGAACAGATGTGTTATTTAAACCTGATAACACCATTACTTCACAGTTTTATGTGTAATTTTTTAATAATGGCAATTGTTTGTCTTTCCAAGTAACCCACAATGTTTTGGATTTTTTGCTTGGGTGGGGAGTTCAGGGGGAAAGGAAGTGACTAAATCAGCTACTTTCAGGATGGGAACAATGGTTTGGGGGTATTAACTGGACCCTTAGCCAGAAGAAAATATGAAAGGAATACCAATGAATGCACTTAACCAATAATAACGCCCCCCCCACCTCCTCACCCAAACAAAACAAAACAGACCATGTTAGGACCTACAATAGGGAGGCTAATACAACTGGCTAGATTGTTTTTAGTTGTTTCTCCTAGCACGCTAAATAAGGTATCTCTGCTGGATGTTTTCAAAGTAGGATGTTCCTTTCTAAATCTATTGATCTGTGACATTTACAGTTTTGACCCTGAATAGTCTCTGTTCTGCTAGACAGTTCTTCTGGCTCAAGTCAAAGGAACTGAAGATGGTAAATAAAGAAATATATCCATAAGCAAAAGAACCCAGTGTCTATTTTATCAAATTAGCAAGAAGACAGTGACTCAGGGGTGCCTTGGGGTTTGTCTGTCTCTTTGGATTTCATATAAAGTTTTCATACAGGTTTAAATAAAATCAGGACAGTATAGTAGTCCTTTAAGCTCTTCCCCAGTAATATACTGAATTGTCACAATCACAGCCTTTGCACTGAGTAAGAAGGTAGCTGGTACCTCTTTTGTAAATACCCAGTATGTGGAATTTGGAGCAAGTGTAGGCTAGATCTGTGTAAAAAGCAAACACTATTTCTTATTATTGTTAGAAGTCAAATTCTCATTCTTCAAGTTGTTCTTTGTAAAACTTCAGAGAAGGCAACAGGGGTATTTATTTATTTTGGTAACTGCTGGCTACATTGTCACTTTTTTGTCTTGGGGAAAGGTGTTGACTTTTCCAGCAAATAAGGTTTTGCTTTTCTTGGATATCCTAACACAATTTAGTGAGGATTTGAGTTATGAGAGGTGGGACAGTAGGGAGCTGTTTATTGTGGGGGTTTTTTTAGGGGAATGTTATTTCTACAGCCAAATCTTTGGTCCCTATTGTCTTCATGTAGGCTTAAATGAGAGAAGCAAGGCAGAAATGCAACTGTTATTTGAAAACAAACAGTAACAGAGCATCTAAAATTTTAGAAGTTGAACCTACTAGCTTTTGGATGGGACTGCTATTGGCTCTGCTCAACAGGCACTTGCCCCAGGAGCCTTTGCAGACTCACAGATAGAGATGACTGTCCATGTGAATCCAATTACAGCACTGAGGCCACAGTAAGCTAAATCAGCAGATGTTGTAAATTTAGAAGAAACACTTTCTGTACCAGCTAAAACTCCTGAAAATAACCCTTTTCTGACCAGATGATATGCTTCCTTCTCTTTCTTTAATCTACGTTATTTCTCTCTGAGAGTTTAAGTGAGGACTGAGTGATTAGTAAATAATCTATTCCTTTATTATTCTTGTTGATCATATACTTATTCTCTTAAGTTTGGCTGTGTTATGTGCTGGCTGTTTGACTCAAAAGCAAAATCTTATGAAGTTTAATGAAAAATTAGCCTTCGGAGAAAATTTCAAGTCAATTTCAATATAGTCCTTCTGTACAGCAAGTTTTCCATGAACATGGTCTCTCTCTTCCCAAAATAATTTCTTCCAGCAGATAAAAGTAATCTTTTTTTTTTTTTCCTTGGCACTTGGTTGGAACATTGTCAGTTAGGTAGTAACTTCTCAAAAAATATTTAGCAAGATATTCAGAATTTCTGCTGTAATATCTGTAGGAGAGATGGATCACGTGGGGTTTTGTTTCCTTATAATTTTTATGCAAACAAGCCCAGTCCTGACACCTTCCTGTACATCCAAACCCAGACCTTAAAAATATCCTTCAACTGAAGTGCTGTTAATTAACAGAATACTGTCATGGAACATTTCTCCCACCTACTTCCTCCAGCAACATGTCTTACAGAGAATATTAACTGAATTAGAGGATAAATGAATGCCTGCAGCTAACAAGATTTTTCATATAGCTCCCTTGCTTTATGAAGGCTTGGGGTTAACCAAGATAACTAGGCCCTGATCCTGGGAGTTGCGCTTATCTAAACAGCCTTGTTGAGGTGGTTGAACTGTTCAGGTGAGAAAGGACTGAATGATGAGGTCTTGTTTCCTCTGTATTACATGCCTAACTTGAAATTCCTCACAGCAGGAGAAAAAACATATACAGAGACTAAGTTACCTTTAAGACAAATGCTTAAATTGAAGGTAAGCAGATGGAAGGCATTATGGAAAATGTAAGGCTAACTCACAAGTATTGCACAGGCCAGGCATAAAAACTATCTTAGAGCCTAAAGCAGTGGCGGTAGTCAGAGTTGTGTGATAGCACTCTGAGTCAGGTTTCAAAGCAGTAAACACAGGTGGACAAATTCTTGACTCCTTCAACAGACTAATAAGCCTGTTGTTTTTTAATAATGCCTATTTGCAGGGATTTCAATGAATAAATTTCAGAAAACCTCACTACAGTTTGAAACTTCAATGATTAAAATGTACAACAACTTATATATAACTCTCCATTTGAAATATACAGCTTTATGATGTTGGTATTCCAGGCACCTCAGCACTCCCCCCCCCCCCCGCCTCGTTTAGAAATACGCAAGTGAAAATTCTCAGCTGGTATCACCATACATTCCTCTTTGTGATGAAAGGCCGTAGGAAGAGTCTAGTGACATTGTAATTATAAGCTGTACACGTAGCTAATCTGTAAAGAACACAATTTAAGTTATTACATTCTGACCTATTAATTATGTCTTGAATTGATGACTTGCTTTCAAATTAATCAATATATACAGTGCCTCATACTAAAATTGTTCAACCTCTATGAGATGTCCTGTGAGAAGACTCAGTTGAAGCATTGGAGGCTTTGGCTTGTAAATTTTGGGGAACACAGTGGAATCGCTTCCCAGTTGCTGTGGGTGACAAGCAAGAACATAGATGATGCAATAGTGTGATAACTGCTAGTAAATATTGATTTTTAATTAACTCTTTCAAATTAATGTTTGATAATGAATGTAAGCAATATTTGAAAATATGACATTACAAAAATTATGGTGTGTCGTTACCTTTCCCTTTCATCAAAGGAATATTTAAGTTTGGGCAAAAAAATAGCAACAGAAAATTCAGGCACACTGTTTTCAGAATAAAAAGCGTATTGGTAAAGCAAGAGATTTGTAGTATAAAAAGCTTTTAACCCTTCTAATTCAACAGTACCTATCTCCTTTCTTGCAGCAGTGGCTATAAATGCATTTATTTTTTCACTAAATTTAGACTGGCAGCAAACATTTATGTGAATTACTGAGTCTGACATCTAATTAACACAGTCTTTACAGGTTTAATGAGCAGTGATAAATTTCTATCCTTTCTTTGGCACATTTTAATTAGTTGTAATTATGAGTGGAGTGACCTGAAAAGCTTGTTGTCCCATGGATTCATCATAAATTTGTGTAATTTATATATGTAGAGACAGAATGAGTTTTTATGGAATTGAAAAACCAAAGGTTATTTAAACCGTTACATCAGTCATATAATACCCTTCTGTAAAACTCAGGTAAGCAAAACATTGGACATAAATATTTGACTACACTGCAGGTGATGCTTCATAAATTAAATTTATTGTCTTTTTTTGTCTGAAGAATAAGTAAACATTGAAATCTACTTCATCTGTTGCTCACGATTGAAACATGGGCTGCTGACATTCATCTTCAGTGTCAGTATACCTTTCAAGAAGAAAGAGAGTGTATGTGTTTAAAATACTTATTTATAAAGATTTTTAGCACTGAATAGTTGCTGAAGTGAAATGCAAACAAATGAAAATATAATCTTAATTAAGATGACGAGTACAACGTGTTTTCTTTACTAGAGCCTTCCTGCAAAAGTAAAGAGGAATAAAAATTTCTAGCAGCCAAGACTATTCTTCCTTCACAGGGAGTTTTGTGGTCTCTTTCTAGAGACATGAAAGAACTGTCAATGACACTTACACAAATTTACTTTACCTAACACAGCATGTGAAAGTAACTGAAAGGTTTGGCCATTAAAATAAACATGTATTTCATAAAAACTGTAAAAATGAAACATGCTAACATTTTATAAAGATCTCAGTCATGGGCTGTACTTTGATTAAAAAGATATAACTTCATAAAATGGGACTTTATGTAGTGTTTCTCTCCTATAAATCTTGATATTTCACTTCTTTTATGAGTAACAAGGGCTGTTAAAGGAGGGCATGCTGAATCAGGGTTGAAATCACCTGAGGCCCAAACTTGTGAAGTCCTGTACCCTTTGGGAGCTGATGGGAATTCGAGGCATACAGCATCCTGCAGCAGTCACTGTTCTCCATGCTGTGACACACGATGTCCTTTTCACAAGGAGGTGGGTCTCCCAGTAGCGCTATATTTTTTGGCATCTCTCATCCTAAATCCCTAAGTCTGACAGCTACTGCACCATCATGCAGCATAGCTGAAGATATGGAAGAGAGAACAGGTGGGATTTTTGACAGAATTGTGAAAAAAGGAGCAAAAGAACTCTCACTTGTTAATACAATCAGAAAAAACATGAATAGTCTGTATTAAGGGTGACTAAAATATTCATATTCAGAAGTCAGAACAACATCTGAGTGTGTCTGTTTCCATGACTTGGGCTCAGTCTTTCCTGCGATCGCCAAAGCTCTAAACAAATTCCTAGCTTCTGCATTAGCAGCAAGTTGGTGATTCCTTGGGTGTCTCTTCTTATTTTCATTTGTGACAACAAAGCTTTGGGCAGCTTCTGTTGAAGAACATTTTCTGGTAAAATTACTGAATAAGATCTTCTTTTGAACCTGCGTCTCATACATGGCAGCCTGTGAATGGTAGGGGTGGAGAGGGAGCAGTAGAAAATACATTGGCCTTTTCTTCCTAATCTGTATCCCTTTGACCGTGGTTTTTGGTTGCTTGAAACTGTTCTGTGATCGAAACTGTAGTCTCAGTCAATCCAGAGATTATAACTGGACTGAGGTGAAATATAAGAACAGAATTCAAAAAGGAAGAATAGCCACAGTAAAAAGAACAAGGGACTAGAAGTTGAAACAGTACATGGATTGGAAAGCTTAAAAATTTTGGGAAAGTGTTTTTTCCTCAGAGAATCTCTTGAAGATAATATTAAAGTAAAGGGTCACTGTCAAGCTCAGGTCTCAGTTTGTTGTAGCCTCTTATTTTAATGAACTTCCTTCTTTATTCAGTTCTTTCATACCATTTACTAGCCTTGTTGTCTGCCTTCATTTTCACTGCATTTTTTCCTTTTATGAAAGGTAAGTAAATTGCTGTCAATTACTTTGCATAATGATTGATGACGGTGTCTTGCTTAATCATTTTTTGATGTTTTTGTCTGTCGTGCTATGCAAGTAAGTGTAGCATTTGTTAATACAGACAGTAATTGCAAGTACAAGCAACTCACTTTTTTTGATTGATGAGAAAGTTGCATCAGGTCACAGGTGCAGCTACGGGTTTGTTTCCTAGAGAACATTTACTGTTGCTTAATTAGGCTAGTTTTAAACAGCAAAAAAGATAGGGTTTGTGTCAGTTTCCTTGGGAGCCTAGACCAGACCTGATCAGGAGGACATTTTCTTTCTCACAATCATCCTAAATTTTCTTCTTTGGGCATGGTTTGTGCATTCTTAGAAAATGAACTGAGAATTAACATTTCACTCCAAAAGGCACAGGTAAAATTTCAGAATATCTTATTCTGAAAGCAATTTATTAACAGCAGAGTACTTCTTTGCCAAGGACCATTAGATGCTCCTTAGAAGGCAGGAAAAGTGTGACCTCATATTTTATCAATTTGTTCTTTTGCTGTCTCACAAGACTTTTTTCAGAATCTGATCCATGTTAGCCATCAATATCATATCATCCCAAGGACTGTTTGCTCCCCTGGTAAATTTGATCTGTGGAGTTTGAGAGTTTGATCTGTAGCCTTTCCTTTCATGCCATTTATTTTGTTTAGTGAATCGAAGTAACTTCAGCTTTTACTTAATTTAAATTCAGGTTTTCTTCTTCAGCAGCACTATTCTACAAAATGAGTAAATCAAGACTAAGTATTTCTGGTGTGGCATTTTGAAACTGAACTGTGAATACATAAATGAAAGCCTCAGCAGATGAACATCAGATATGTGAATACTGTTTCTGAGATTGAACATTAACTTCTCGCAGTAACACCTTGAATATAAAGGAATCAGACTTTAGTGTGTCCATTTGTTGAGCTGGCTTTATTTTATACCCTGCTAAACTCATCAGGAGCAAAACAATGAAATAAAATATTATGAGAATCAAAGTGAAAATTATCCAGCCCGTGAGTCTGAGACAGGTCCTAGAATAATTATCTTTCCTCAAGTACTGCTGCTCATATCTTTTCCATTGCTCTTGCTATTTATACTGTCATTAAGGAGAAAAATAGTTGAGTCCTAAATCTCCTCCATTGTACGTATGAACAGAAATAATAAAAACTCCTCGGACTCCATTTGGGGACGTAATTTGACCTATCTTGTAAATTCTGTCAAAACTGGTCTGTAAATGGGGAAGGAAAAATGACAGAGGATACACGTCATTGTCCTTACTACATCTGCAGAGACTACTTAGGAAAGATAATGATGACGCACATTAACTCTGACACGTATCACTTCCAAACAGTGGTATTTCCATTTGGGGAAGTTTCTAGTACATTTCTAGCTCAATGCATTGTGTGAAGGGCCTGGCCATGCTGTCTTGGACTGGGTGTGCCCATATATTTACTGTGCAAGTAAATACTTTCCTATTTGCAATCATACAAAGGGAAGATGTGGTCTAAATGGTGCACGGACTGAATTAAACTGGTATGTGTAATAATGAGCTCAAATAAGTTAGTCTGCATCATTGCAAATAAATTAATAGAAACACCATTTGTTGTATGCAAACTACCCATGCACATGCATTGTTTTTCTGGGTTTGATTGTTTTTAAATCAAACGTGTGTTGATGAAAGGATGAATGAATGAAATAAAGCTTTCCACTTAAAAATGGCCAGACCTAGTCAGACCAGTGAAGTCAGTGAAATGGTGAAGAGGATAGCAATATATTTCATTTTAGAAAAGGAGCACTGTATATGTACTCTACTGCATATTTATGGCTTATTAAAAAGTTGCATAAGCTTTTATTCTTAAAGATATTTATTCAGGTCTTCAGAGTTTGACTGACTTAATCTAAATTTCATTGGCAAGGGGTGAGACTGAAAGTTAGAACTAGTAAAGGATTTAGGTGCTTTCAAGTCTATTTTAGGCGTTTAAGTCCAAAATTGTTATTCAAAAATCCTAAACTTATTGATGCCATGGCTCAGGGCAATTTTAAAGTATTTAGATGCCTTCTCGATTAGTTTAAATCTCTCTCTTTGGCTGTACAGAAGGTAGTTCCAGCATTGCTTAAGCTCTAGCAGAATCCAGTAGCCAGATGACACTTCTCTAAATTTTCTGCAGGCCCAATTATTACACCTCTTAAACACAGACAAGGTCTTGCTCCTCGGGAAATACAGCTGTGGTCATTCTGTTTCAGGGGAAGGTCTGTGATGACGTTTTGTGAAACAAACTATTGTGTAGACTGTTTGCCCAGAAAATAGGAAAGCCGGTGATCGTCTGCAAGAGAAACAGACCTGAATGCTTTAGCTGGTAGGAGAGAGTGTCATTCATCTCCCTTGTGTTTTTTGTGTGTTTTGTGTCATTATTAAATTCTCTCTTCTAAGAAGTAATTGATGGGTTATTTCAGATAAGAGTTACAGTATACTGTACTTAAAGATGTTACCTGGCCCAAGGAGAATTTCTGCCTTCTCAACTGTGTCTTTTTCATCTGTTATAACCATGAAAAAGAAGTGGAAATTAGTCAAGTGTAGTGCCAACTTACTTACAGGTTGGTTTTATTTGTATTAATGCTTAAAATTAAAAGGAAGGCTCTTTGGAAATGGGAATTCTGGTTGGCATGACTTTCCAGAGAAGTGTTTTGAGAAATGTTTTAGTTCTTAATTTTTTCACAAGGCTTTTTCTAGATGAAACAAGCAAAATATTACTTACGCACTATGTTAAATGAGCACTGTCCCCTGATGCAGAAAAACTCTCCCAAGAATTCTAAACTGCTGCTGAACATTATTGATTAAAAAAACCCACAACAACAAAACCCTATACTGGTTTGTGTAGAACTCTAAAAAGTATCTATTGATTGTTTTCTACATGAAGGATTATTTTTATTCTGATAAACCAGTTCTTGCCTTGGCTCCAACAGAAGCTATACTTGTGTAAATAACTGAGAATATATATAGCCTTTTCTGTTACAGTAAATGAGAGGAAAGAGAAGTTTTAAGTACTATGTGATAGAATATTTTATGTGCTGTGTTTGGCCCTTTTTTTAACAATAAATCTGAAGACCTTCCTGCTCTGTTCCCTCTGTATTCAAAGAAACAAAACTGAGAGGACTAGATATTGGTCTGGAAAATGTGCATAAAGTCTTTATCTGGCTGTTTTAACAGTATTTTTGTGTTTTGTTTTCCAACCATATATGCCAAAAAAAAAATCAAGTATACTTTAAAAAGCTACTAAGAACCAAAGTACAATCACTAAATTTAAATATGTTTCCACACCTGAGCTTTGTAATTCTTTCTCTCATATACTCAGCAGTCATAGTTACAATAGTCCCAGGCTGGACCAGCTTCTACTTTAAGTTCTTTATGACGCTACTGTATCTGTAAGGAGCAGAATTAGTTCCAGGATTGACATATTTTATAGAAACTGCTATATATGTATAAAGCTATGGGTTTTTTCTCTGGCTTCCATTTCCAAGTGGCTTCAATGGGTAGCTTTGGTTAGCATGCATTATAGCTGCTGTCAAAAAGACAAAGATCTGGCTGGTTTGTGATGGGGGCTGCACTTAAAACAAGTGGTGGCTCCTGTCTGTTTAAATCAAAAAGAAAGAAGCAGAGGTCTCTTGGTCACAACTACCTGAATGTATTGGGTGGCTGAGTAGCTAACAGTAGCGTAATATGCATTTACTTAGTGTTTAACATAGACTAAATATAAAGTTCCACTCCAGATTAGACACTAATGTGCAATTCTGATAAATAAAGGGAGCTGCTGTTGTGTAGAAACTACAGGATAAATATCTTAGTTCTGAGCAGTTCTACTCCTGCAATAATTGGAGATAATTTTTGTTTACTCCACCTTCAAGCATGTTTTTGTGGGAAATATTTACTTCTGTTCGATCTGAATCTATATTTAATTTTTTTTCTCATTCTCCCTCTTTATTGGCTTTGTGGACCTCCCAATGTCAAGGTAGAGATTTATGATTAGCACAGTTGTAAAGGTTGCTGTCTCATCTCCAGTGAGGGTGTCCTCTCTCTCACTGGCTTTTCTACTACTGCTCTCTCCTTGCAGTTTTGCACAGAAAAGAAATACACCTGTATTTAGACATCTGAAGTAATTTGGTGAGACATTTTAGTGTTATGGCAGGTGTAAGGATGAATTCACTGTGCTAGCATTCTTTCTCTGCAGTAGGCGAATAAATAAAATGTCACTCAAAACAAATGAAGAGCAATTCATTGTGATCTGCATGAAGATGGTTGGGATACTAGCTGAGTCCAAACCAGCAAAAATGAAACCAAGTCAGGACTAGACAGACGGCTAAAAGAAGGCTAGAGTAGGGAGGAGAATCGCTACTGAAGAAGAAAACTGGGTAGGCTGAGGGGAAGACAGCTTGAGCAATCTTTTTGCTGTGATCAGACATGTGCTCACACACTATGCAATGCTACTTGAGTAGTATACAAATATTACTACAAGGAGATGCATAAACCATCTCTCAATGACCTGTTGAGAATGAGATTAGAGGGGCGATTTATGTATTCCCATCAGACATCTTTGTCCTCCTCCCACATAGAGTAACTAAATACAAACCCAGAAATGAATCTTGGGGATGCAAGGTTTATTCATAGTGCTGAATGTTGCTTAGTGCTCTATAAATAGGCTCAGGTAAAGAATATACTTCAGTATATACAGTGTGATGAAAAACATAAGGAGAGTCTACTGTGGTTTCCAGAATTACTAATGAAAAAGTAATTAAATTACTTACATAGGAAAATTTGACTACAGCATGCTGTGTTCAGCTGGGTTTGGAACAGCCAAAGTGAATATTTTTCTTGATAAAAGAATTTCTCCCCCCCCCCCAAGTAAGTGTTCTTTCTTGCAAGTAAATATTTCCAATCTTTAATGGTGCTTAAATTAGATTTTATTTATACTTAAATCAGTACATTGAAGAATTGTCTGAAATCCACCCAGAAGTGCATTTCAATTGAATTAATTTTTCTAAGTTTTTTATAATACTACACTGGGGGCACCAGAATGAACTGTAGCAATTTAAGAGAATTAAGGTGTAGACTTTTTTTTTAATCTCCCACTTTAACCATTGGGTCTGGCTCTCATCCCACCAAATTTTTGCAGATGATGAAAGTAGGAGGAGTTAATTTAATGTGTTTAGTAACAGAATGCATCATCATTCCAGACGGTTGCCATCAAGGAGGTGGAGATGAGAGATGCACGTGCTTTCCATGCACCTTTCAGAGTTGTATACGCATTCCAAGGTACAGGAAAGTAAAAGCAGTCTTTTCCAGAGAGAAGAAATTGACAGATATTCTCCAGGGATAGTAGGTGAAGAGAGAATGCATATGCATTATGTGTCAATAACATTAAAAAGAGGTTCCCTTGCACTTGAACGCTGCTGAAAGCTGAGCAGCAAACCTGAAGTACAAGGCTTGAACTGATTTGTGTACAGCAGCTGAATGTGAATAATGCTCTGTTCTTTGGCCATCCCAGCAGATTTCCGCTTTTCAGTGTGTCAAGCACCACCAAAAGTGGTGTAACAAAAGGAAGGTAAATGACGTAGCTATCCTGATGCTTAAACGCAATCTAAAGAATGGCAACAGCTATTGGTTTTACAATGTTAATTAACTGATGGGATTATGCACTTCCTAAGTGTGTAAAAGTGTTGCCTGTTTAAAGAGAAGACTGGGTAGGGAAGGAGCAGAGAAATCTCCTAATAGCAGTTTTTCCAGACTTTTTATGCTACAGCTCTCACAGGCAGTTGTTGTATATGAAGGATACTGCAGCAAGTGAGGGATTGAATTAATGGTATTCAACAGAGGCAGGAGGAAAGGGTAGAAGATGGGATAGTGTCATAAGATCTGTGGAGACTTCTGTATGTGATGGGGAATCATAGCAGTGGCAGAGCCAAGTTAGAAGGGGTTAAGATGTCACCTCAGGATCTGATGAATAGTGGTTCATTTGCCCTTCAGCATTCTGTGGAGAAAATTATATCCGATAACATCACTAAGGTTTCTACTACAAATTGTATGTAGGCAGAGGGTTACCTGGATTCTACCTTCTCCTATTTTTTGGTGTTTGACTCTGAAATCACTGTCGTAAAATAAGACATTTTTTATTAAAATGTAATTGCTACTATTGGATTTTAATAAAGTGAAATTTGTGGTCATGTAAAAACAAATCCACTTTCCTAGTATACAATAGATATCTGAGGACATTATCCGAACTATAAAATTTAATAAATTATTGTAAAATCATGCCTACTGTAATACAGAGTCATAAAATCTTTCAAATATCAGACTCATTGTATACCATACAGGAAGTAATAAAACATGGATTCAGAATGACACACTACAATAAATAAAGTTTGAACTCTTAAAATAGATGATTTATAGGACACTTTAGTAAGCTTTCCAAATTATGAAAAATAAGCATCTTTCAGTTATTATTTTTTCAGATGTGACTACTTTTTAGGCATCTCAGAATTGTACCTGCCAAAGAAAAATAAAATCAAATTATTAATGACAGCATGTACCTTTCTTGTCCAATTAAAAGAAAAATGTTCTGATTAGAAACACTCCCCTGGGTATATGGGGGAAAGAAATCTTCATTTATGTATAAGTGCAAAATGAAAAAATGTCTTAAAAAAAAAAGAAAATCCCTGCATGCTAAGACATGTCATGCTATGGAATGATGTTGGATGACTAAATGCCATCTTCTGAAATCATCAGCTGGTTTTGGGGGGTTTTTTGTTTGGATTTTTTTTTTCCAAAAATCAGCATTTCTCTCAAATAAGAATGAGATGTAGCTGGCAGATAAGACAAGCTAAACATGTTATCAGAGAAAATGGCAATTAGAGATATGTATGTTACATGTTATTTGCTTGGAAGTCTCTTCACTTATGAGCAAGGAGAGTGGAGCACTACAAGCACAGTAAAACTGAGTTTCTTACCAGCTTTGCAAAGATTTTCCGCCATTTGTATTGTCATATAATTGGAGGCTTTTCTCTTTGCAGAAATTGGGTATGACCTAGTAATGAATGAGCTGCCAGACAAGCTGCCACAAGGGTGATCCTCCCGCACATGTTTTTCTGAGCTATTGAATTCGATTTGTATTCCTATTCAGGTTGCTTAAATGCCAACACTGTTAATCGCTTCACACTGTTAATCACTTCACTTGGATTTTGGATATATGGACCTAAAATCTGTAAATGTTATTGAAAGTTATTTTCCCAGGTACTCTATAGATAGATGCATACTTTAGGAAGTGAGCCAGCCAAAACAGCTGGGTTGTATTCGGTTTTCACTCACAGAACAAAATGTTCTTTCTAGTCTCTCTTTCTATCAATGCAGAACTTATCCCTGGTGTATACTTTATTTTTGTGTCTGTGTTCTTTTCATCTGTCCCAAGTAATTTGAAGACTGTAGGATAGTTTTTCAGTCTAGCAAGTTTTACTGGCTGAAAGCTTTTGAGATACCAGAGGTCATCCCTTTTATTTCATTCCAGGTGATGACATCTTTCCAAGTATACAGTGGAGCTAAGTTTGCTCCTGTTTCATACTTTTTTTTCTTTTTCTTTACAAAAAGCCCTTCCTGTTCTCTTACAGCAGTTGTTTTTTACATGTTCCCATTTATTTTCTGGTAAGAAGGAACTGAAATAGAAAAGCATGTTCTTAGTGCAGTTTCACCAGTGTCATGTGGTCCAGGCTTGTTTGATGACATGGTAGATCTGCTTTAATAGTCGCTCTTTATTTCCATACCTGCCAATTTGCATCTGATTTTCTCTTCATTTCCAACATATGATGACTGCTGACCTAGTTTCTGCTCTTCTGTAAAAAATTGTATTCAGGATTCTTTCATATCTTTATGAATTTCTGTATTTTCTTTGCTTAATATTAATTTGCTTTACCCATATTTCTAATGCATCCTATACACTCTTTGTAGATTTCTGTATTCTGACCTGCTAATATCACTCATGAATTTTATTAGTACTTATGCAAGTCATTAATAGGAAATTTGGCTACAACTGAAATTTATGCTGTTTTCTAGCAATAAATCTGTGAAATTTTGACAGATTTTATTGTGGGAATCAACATTTTTTAAAAAAAATTGGCTATCTGAGTTTTGCTTTGGAAACTTACGGGAGCATCAGTATACCTGCATGTATTTTACTCTCATTTTTCTTGTTCTGAATTTTTATCTGTAGAAGATTTACCTGGATTTGATAGTAGAAGAATCAGTAATTACAGTTTCACCCCTGAAAAACTGTCAGTAGAAAAGTTATAAAGTTCCAGGCTGAATCTGCCTAAGTTCCACAGTAACAGTAATGCAGACTCTCTAACAGTAGTTTGGAGGTCAATTCTGAAGTGTATTGATAGTCGGTCTTAATACCTAGTTGACTTGTGTCAGCATCACAATGCCAGCAAAATATATTTATGGATTTACATCTTTGTGCCAGTCTCACCATATAGAACAAGAATTTGGGGAATTAGAAATGGAATCAGCCTGTCATGATTGCTGCTTCTGACAATTGTATTGTTTCTTTTTTTGTTGTTGTTTAAAAAAAAAAAAGAAACAACTGAAAAAGAAACAAAGATCTGTACAGGGCAGAGTAGTTCAGTGTGCTTACATTAACCCATGAAATGCTTTTTCTTAATATCACCTACTATATTGTAGAACTATTTTATAAGGTCTTTCAAGAAATTTGAGCTTCAGATACTGTCCATCTTGAACCTTTTAGTTATTAAATTTTCTCCTAGTATCATAGGACAATTGCCTTTGGAAGGGATCTTTCAAGGTCTTTCATCCAGCCTTCTACTGAAAGCAAGGTCTGCAAGGTTAGATGAGGTTGCTCAGGGATTCATCCAGTTTGATCTTGAAACCTCCAAGGATGGAGACTGCACAACTTCTGTGATCAACCTGTTCCACTGCTTGGCTGTTCTCATGGTGAGAACCAGTCCATACCTCCCTTGTTTCAACTTATGCCCATTGATCTATGTTTTTCTGGTATTGGCAGTCCCAAAACTGTATGCAGTATTCTACGTGTGATCTAGCAGGTACTGAGCATTTTTTTAGAATTCTTTGCTATATTCAGCCCTACTGTTGAAGGAGCTCTTAGTGCTGAAAATACTGGCTTCAGTCCTTCCTTAATCCTCAGCAACTTGCAATTCTTCTTTCCTGGGGAAAAATCTTGTTTCTCATTGCTCTCAGAAGACATCAGTGTGAGTCATTGGAGGAGAAGGGCAAGGAGCACCCTCTCTACTAAATTTGCTGCATTTAGCAACAGTATGTTGTCTATGGGATTCTCCTGCTTTGACACAGATCTTTTCCTTGGGGATGTCACCTGAATCATCTAAGATAATCAGTGCTCTTGTTATTGACTGTGGTACAGCCATACTTCAGGGAACTCTAGTGCTAATTTACATGGCAAAGTACCATCCTCACAGAGACAGAGCATAACAGAAATCTTCATCTGAAAGGTGGCTGAACATTTTAGCAGAATTGTTAGTGTAATTACTCAGGAAAAAGAGCTGCATTTTTCAGGATGGTTTAACCTCAGCAGCCATGGGAAGCGATTCTACGGTTTGGGTCCTGCAGGACTTTTCCATTTTCTCTGCATCCCCTGCCCACAGCAGCAGCAACCTACTTCTCCCTAAGCAAGCATCCCTTGTCTGAAACGTAGGTGGTTTTTTGACTTTCTTCCCTAAGCAGCAGCTTACCAGTGCCACGTGGGTATCTGTCTCCTCTTAATGTTCACTGCCTGCAAGTTGCCTCCTCCATCAAAAAGCCACAGATGTACACAGATCAGCCCTTCTTCTTGCCACAAAACAGTGGCATTAGAGGGTGTCTCTCCATGCTGGGATGAGGTAGGTATAGCAAAAGCTGCTAGAACAGTCGGTTTCAACTGAGAGAAAAAAGGTGGGATTTCTGGTGGACCATGCTGATTTCTGTCAAAGAAGGATATCTTAAAACATTCAGCTGTTTTGTGATGAACAATTATGAACTTTAAGGTCTGAATGAACTTCAATTGCCCAAAGGAGTTTTCTCAGTACAGCTTTAATACCAAACAGATGCTGTGCCTGGCAGGGACCTTTCCTGCCTAAAATACAAATCACAGCAGCTTCAGGCCTGTTCAGAGCTCAGCTAGCTGCTAATCTTGTCCACTGGACATTACCATATGGGCTGGCTGAGTTTACTCTGCTCAGTAGAAATTTTTCTTTCCATCTGAAGAGTATCCCAGCTTTTATAGCTTCTTCCACACTGAATGAATAGGTAAGGATGAGGAGGAAGAGACAGAGAGAAGAGAATAGACTTCTTGTGAAGGGAGATAGAGGATAGTAACATGCTTGTAGCCACAGATAACAAAAAAAAATTGCTTTTTATACAGTATTTTCTGTGTATTTGCTTAGTCAGAAAGCATGTTCTGTCACTCCAAAAATAACACCGATTTATTAAATGGTAAATTTGTAAAATATTTGGTTCTTCAAGTTCTTGTGCCTTTCTGTTTCTTTTTCAGGTTTATTTATTTAATGTGGAGGATATATCTCTAAAACATTAATAAAAATGCACAAATCTTACAAGAGCTTGTCATACTGAGTGTTTTTAATGAATATAGTTTCAGGTAACTTTGTTTTTTCATAGTGTAATCCATTGAATGAGCGTAACTCAGAATAGATCCAGAAACCAAGATTCTTACCTATATCTAAATTTAGTCTACAGTACTTGATCAGAAGTCTCCTAAGAGTTTGCTGAAAGATTATTGAATACTGCTAAAAAAGCATGTCTCTGCCCCTCTGATCCCTTTAACTTTCTCATGTAGTTCAAACATTCTAGATTTGGTTTGACCTGGAGTATGATAATGCTGTGAATTTCTTAAAATTCAGACTCACGGTCTTTTACTCAGGGGAAGTAAATGTAATCCTTCAATGTTTCCATTAGATTCAAACCTGAGCTTTGAGGCCACCATTCTATGCCCCACATTGCATCTCTGTTCAGGAATACAAAAGTGCCTGGTTCAAGTCCCTACTTTACCAGCTTCATGGCAGTTTTGAAACTGGAGTTTCCTATTGCCCCACCTTTTTTCTACTTCTCCTTCAAAAGTGACCAGGGAACGCCACGACTTTGTGGGAAGTAACTGCTACACTGTTGGCAAGTTAGCTCCTAATATCCAGTGCAGACACTATTAAACTACGGTAAGTGCATGTGAAACTGCAGATTGATCTGACCCAGATGAGTCAAAGTATTATGATATACCTTAACGAAACGAAGTGGTATTTGCATAACGTATACAGCCTCTCAGTTAGAGGCATGTGTATAAAACAACTTAAACAACTTTCTTGAGTCTATGGGTTCATTTGTGTTAATATTTTACCTCAGATCAGAAATGCGCTTTTAAAGCAAATGTTCTGATCACCCTGATTTGCCAGCCTGGTATGTTGCATAGTGATCCTACAGTACACCAGGTAGATTTTCTTTACGTGAAAGTATAAGAGAAAACGTGCTGTAGGAGCATGCGCAATGTGATCTAAGTGCTAATGGTTATTCGATCTGTTGAGATCAGACTATAGCTATGCCAAAATAAAACACGCTGAAATGCTTATAATGTAGATGTCAGGTCCTTGGCCTGAGGTGTTTTTTTCTCCAGATCCATTCCATGTTGCCTCCTAATGTCCATACTACCTCCATGCTACCATACTATCACCTAATGTAGTCATACACAGCCTGTTTGCTCATAGGTTGGCTTATACAGAAGTAACTTTTGCCTACTGATGTTGCAGAAATCTTCCAGAAATCTCATCAACATCAAAATAACATTTTTCTATACTTCATACTGTTAACAAAGAGGTAAACATCATTAATATGTAAAGGCCATCTACTCTTCTATTAAAAGTGTTGTCAGTCATTATTATTGAGCTTTCAATTTTTTTAAAATTTTTGCTAATGATTTTATTCAGTTACTATTTGAGCTGGAAAAACTCTGGGGTTTTGTTGGGTTTTTTTCCCCCTCCTTATCCTGATGGTTTACCCCAAACTTGTTTACCATCCTTGCTATGAATAAGCTGGGGTATAATCAGCCTCCCAGAAATAGCTTAAGTGAAGTGCATTGTGGGGTGGGAGTAGGACTGGTACTACTAATAAATTATCAGTAAGTGTTTCTGGTTTTTCTGAGGTGTCTTCCCATGTGAAAATAAATATTGATTAATTTGTTTAGATTATTGATTTTTCAGAGGATCTTGTTTTTATCTCTGTGAGAAGGGAAGTCAGATGCTTCAAATTAAACCAGTATGAATAATCAGCTTTGATTTTACCAGGTGGGATTAGCATGGCTTTTATAGCTTAGTCTTTGTCAATAGTTTTTCCAGTCAAGGTTTCTATCATTTCAGTAATAAGTGACTTCTTTAATCGTCATAAATCCCATAAGGTTTTTATGCATATATATAACATAGTGGAAGGTCAAAAAACTTTTTCTTAAATAAACTGGGAGGTACAACATATAGTGAAGTCTCAAATTCTACAAACAGGGAAACAAACAAAAGAAAAACAACAGGCCAAAATAAACCAAAAATCGGGGTTGCAGTACACTAAAAGCTCACTGGAATGATAAAAGGCAAAAAATTTCTGAACCAAAATCAAGAGAACACTGTATCCTAAACACCACTCAGAATAAGGCTTCCATCTGCTACATGCCATTCAAATACATAAGATAATAAATACTCACATTCAAAGAACAAATTACACTGTACTTATGCCATTTCCTTGTATGCAGAAATGGAGTGAAAAAGCTAATTATAGCTCTACAACTCTGAAGAAAGTTGCCTATAATATGGCTCTGTAATATAGTTGGTTTGAATGGTTTAAACTTCTGGACGTTTTAGATTTGTATTCCAGGAAGTTCTCTGTGCAGCCATACTTCACAGGGTTGGATATTTTTTTCAGGCATGAGACTGTCCCATCAGTCGATTATCCCACTGGTTTTGGGGGGGGGGGGGGTTTGCCCAGCTGGCCTAAGGTCCTCCTGCTATCATGTGCTCTTATTGTGAATTTCAGGAATAGCATATGATTTGTCAGGGGGATCTTAAGCAACAACATCTAGGGCAACTACAAGTGTGTCCACTTTAGTGTTCTATATTAGATAAGGAGTCTCTTTACAATTGTGCTTTGGTTCACCTTCAAGTGTTTTCAGAGTGCTCTAACTCAATTCTTCCCTGATGACCCTGAATTAGTAAGGTGTTGTCCTGTAAGAGTGCAGCTAATGAGCTCTAACCCCTAATGGGCATTAGCTCACAGGATCAAACTGGAGCTAGTCAGCTATAACCCTTTCAAATATATTTAACATGGACTGCTGGTCCTCTGCAGTGAATGATTCACTCTACAGATTTCACTCCTGTTGTGCCATGCTACTTGCTAAATTAGATATAGTCTATGTTCATCCTTCTTCTATTGTTGTATTTTCTACTGCTTCAGCAACTGTGGGAATGTACCTTCTCTACCTGATATGATTCAGAGAGGATCTATAAGGGGACACACAGCTTTTGAAGAAAAACAAGCATTTTTAGATCCAATGATCTCAACTGGATTGAGCTTCAGAAGTATCAAGGACAACACAAGACACAAAAATAGAGTGGATATTTAAGATTTGATGCAGCTATTTTAATTCTAATATCTGATAAGAATGCCATGTCTGAACTGATTTCTTTGCTTGGTAGTAAATGCACATTTCACTGATTTCAGCAGAGATTATATGACAAGGGCAGAGTTCAGCCTTCATGAGAAGTCACTTCTGCTGAGAATGTGGGACATTCAGTTCAAGCTTTCAACCCAAGTAAACAAGCATGTTTTAGAATTTTTTTCAACCTGCCAGTTTTACAAATTGGAATTTTAAACTAATGCATATTTGTCAAGCATGCCACAGTGTGAGAAATTCACTAGGGAAGAACAAAAGTATAATTTACTGACTGCAGTATTTTTCAAATTATTTAAATATTATTCCTCTCCTGTCTCCTTTCTCTGAACTTCCTACACTATACCTTACTGAGAACTGAAAATACAAGGTCATGATGAACACCTCCATACAAATGAGTAAATTTGTTTTATTATTCAGAAGAATGAAGGGCACTAGAAGGTCTTGATATTCCCAGAAATAAAACTGCATGCAGTTTGATGTGGTTTCCCCTGTCTGTGATTATGACAAAGATAGCATTAAGCCCATTATATTTGAAACTGATTCCAGTTTAAGTCCTGTAGAAGAACCGTCAATCCATTCACTGGCATAACGGCAACATGCAATTAATAGGGCTTCCTAAGCTGGTGACCTCTGCCTGCTATCCTTCTGCCCTTACAGAGATCCATCTTTCTCTCATTCTTTTCTCTGGAAGCTGACTTGCTGTGGCACTCCCAACAAATGCCGGATGGAATAGTTTACATTTTTCAGTTCCTTGACTCTAAACACAGTGGTCTTCCAGTGCTTTCCAGGCTCTGTTTCACCCCACTTGCAGTCCTCAGTATCCTGGACCTGGCATCTGTTATCTGTTTATTTCTTCATTTTCAATGCTACTTGGGAGGCTTTTGTTTCACAACTGAGAACATTTTTCTGTATTCCTCATCTCCTTGGTCTGCTGCCCAAATGCTCTAAATTTCCTGGAGTCCTTTCAGACTTGTTCACTAGTTTTGGGCTGACTATTTCAAGGACTTTCTGCATAAACTTTAGGCTTGCTATTCTCTTAGTTAAAACTGTCAGATGATCAAATACTCGTTTGATTAAAGACCTTGCTAGGACCACCACATATTCAGAGGAAGATTGAAGCAGAGGGAGGTGGATAATCCAGACAGGATGTTGCAAGAAATATTTACCCATTCCATATCTTATGCTAAATTTTGTATTAGTATATTCTTGTGAGAATACTCCTTGAACAATACTCCTCAAAACATTCACTTTAAACAATTTGTACCAATTTTGCAGAATTCTTGAAAGAGGTATGTTGTATCCATTTGGGTCTGGTTTAATACATCCTTTAGCCATAACTTTCAGAGCTGCTAGTGCTGTGCTCAAGAAATAAGCTTGGTTTAGAAATTGGAAAATGGCTAATATTAAGGGAGAAAAAACCCTCTGCCCTTCTGTTGGAAAATTCTGCAGATAGTGACAGAAAACAATTGCCATTGCTTTTTTTGTACTTTTATTTTTAATTCTGGGAACAGAGTAAAATGTCATCACCTTATAAAGTACACATTTATACAGGCTTTCAGAGATAAAGCAAACAACATGTTCATCCTCTGTGAAGCAAAGTTTGAAGGAAACTGGATGACCACTCTGTTTACTATATGCTCTGCCAACTGTGTTGCAAATTAATGTACTGAAGACTGCTGGGCAAAATGGTTTGCAGATTTTCAGTATGAGTGTGAACTGTTGCCATAAATATAGGTTTATAGATCAAACACTTGGCAGTGCTGAGAACATTGAGAATGATGGCAGCTCTCCACAGAAGGAAATGGTGTTTCGTGTGACCTTCCAGGCATCTTCCGTGTGGATTAGCACAGACACGGTCTCTGGATTGATGATACCAGGCACAAGCTCAGTAAGAAATGTGTTTATTACTGGAGGGTAAAGGGCATCTTTGCATCTTTGCAGCAAGTTGTTCCCTCCCTCTAAAATACTGTTGTTTCCTGTCTTCCAGCCCCAATTCTCAAAACTGCTCTGGGAAAACCAGACTTGAATAGCGCAGTAGCCGTCACAGCCTGTGTAAACGGGCTCAAAAGCTGTGATGTTGATAATGAAACAAGGTTTGAATTTGGGCCTAATTCTTCAGTGCATTAAGGACTCTCAGTTCCACTAATAAGATCTGAGGACACTCAGCATTTTTTGCAAGGAATTCAACACCTTGCAGAATTAGTCTCTGGATGAATTCAGATGAGTTGCCCAGGGCAGGTAATTATGATGAACAGGTATTAAAGAAATATTTGATACTTTAAGATACAATAAAAGAGATGCTGTTGTGCCTGGTCACTAACATCCAGAAACTGTGAATTGAACAAAAGATTAATTGCTCATAGAATGTGTAAATACTTTTATACATTTTAAAAAAATGCCTCTGGTTAATTTTTAAATACCAGGAATCATAGTTTTAGGCTTTGCTTTTCAACAAGTAATCTCTTTCAGTTTTAACATAGACTGGAAATGCTCAGCCCTGATGCTGTAGTTCAAATTGCAGTCTGCCCCAAACAGTGCAATTAAAAAAGCAGAAGCTGTGGCATCCATTTAAAAAAAAAAAAAAAAAAAAAAAAAGGGTAGATCTGGAATTTCTTGTATGTTGATCTTGCTTTAGGAGTTGAGGGTTAATAATAAATTATAATAAGTATTAAATTATTATTTATAATTTAATTACTTCCTAAGTTATTGTGCTTTATATCTATATTTAATTATATTTAAGTATATTTAAAATTTCTTTCTAATAATTTAATTATAATAAGTATCCAGTAATAAACATTGGATATATTTAAACAGCATATTTTGTCCCAGAGTATTCTACATGGAATAACTTCCAACCACTACCCCACCCTCTGCCTAGTCTTCGATACAGAGGCTCTAGTGAAATTACAAAAGGGCCAACATTGATTTGTTTTCAGTGCTGATTAATATGTCAGATAATGTTTCCTCTTCTTAAGTCAATACTCAATTTTTTAAAACTATGATAATGGAAAACTAAGTACTTTTGGTTTAATTCTCACAACTCTAATTACCAGTGCTAAACGTAGCATATTGTTTTACTGCATAATTTGCTAGAAGATAGGAGATGGATGCCATTTAGAATATTTTCTTCTTGCTTTAGAAGATCACTTTTTCTGTGGTAGGCAGTTATAGCATTAACAGCAAATGCTGTGTAAATTCATTCTTACAGCTACTTTCCTTCATACTGAATGCAGATAGAGAGCACTGAAGACACTGGAGTCATCAGGTGGCCCTGGAATTTGCGGAAGAGCAGAGTGCTTTGATTCTATTTCATACTTATTAATAAACTTGAGAACTGCAATAGCTTGTCATGAATTTCAGAAGTACGTGGAGGGAACACTGTAATGCATACATGAGAGAGAGGGCAAAATTTATGAAAAATTGGTTGAATTATAATCAACTCAGTTCACCTTGAAGATGACTGAGGAGACAGTACTTGTTAACTAAAGGACAAATTCTTATATGGTTGCTTTTCATTATTCTGGTTAAAAATCCTTACAATTACAGAAGTATTACCAAAGATCGTGAATGAGTAATTGATGTACTTGACATTAGGTGGAGACAATCATTGAAAGCTTTGCTTTTTGGAACAAATTGAATTAAATGGCTAACTGCCACCTAACATTTGATGTTTGAAGGCATGCATGAAGATATACATGGCAGAGCTTTTTGCTGAGAAATAGCTTTTTACTGAAAGTATATCTGAAATTACAGTCTATTATTAACATTGTTGTGAAAGTACTTATGAAACAGTGTATTAATCTAATAGTAAGTCTTGATGTATGGTAATTCTTTCAACATCACTTATTGCTATTGGTCACCTCAAAGAGTACTTTGCATTTTTCTCGGGCTCTCTGGGCAGTTTGGTGTAGCAATTTAAGCTGTAATCAGAACCTTAGGTTTAAATCTTTATCTGCCTTTTTTACCATGATGAAATCTGCCTTGTATTGGGGCAGGAACTGTGCCAGTGCCATTGCACAAAGTGAGGCCTAATCCAGTGGGCCTGTATGTAGTGTTGAACTGGGATGGCACTAGCTTGTCTTATTTAAATATTCTCACCCCAGGCCTTTTCAGGCTGCTTTTACTGTTGATTTCCTCACTTTCCTCATAGAGGAACATGTTTATAAGTTCTTTTAGCTTCACTAGTAGCAGCCTCCCACTTAAAAATGTTCTCAGGTGCATACTTGCAAATTAATAACATGCACAGTAATGTGGTTAAGTTGAATTCAGTCCAAGCAGACATGTTCAGTGACAGGATAACTGCTCATGGAGTTGTGAGTAAGTGGAGGAAGTTCCTAAGACTTAATTCCTAAGAATTAAGTGATGTTTATACAGGAAAGCTTCCAGAATCAATAGTTTACTTGCAGTTTTGAACTGAACTCTTCATGGATATGAGTGATGAAATATGAGAGGAAATTTGAGAGGAAATCTGCATTTGTACTTGCATGTTCATGGGTAGGAGAGAGGAGGAAACAATACAGTAACTTGATTTTTTTATTTATTTTGAGCAATGGAATAGCTCTGTGACATATTGTAATTTCTTTATAAATATTGATCCTTAAAATATGGTATTGCTGTTCTGAACAACATTTTGAGACAAAGTCTTGGTCGCTCAGTAATGAAAAAGTCTTTAATCTAGAATCAAAAGGGATTGCAAATATTCAGAGATATGTATAAACAATAATGACTACGAAAAGGACCTAAAAATTATTGAGTTTAGGGATGATTTTAAGAAGGTCATAAGAAGGACAAGTATAATAGTAATATGCCAATCCACCAAATATTTTAATTGTTTCTGAACTAATTTGAGAAGTAAGGGAAATAAACAGGAAGAGCTGAAATCTTAATTAATGATCACAACAGCATCTCAATTGGCATATGAGACACTCAGTGGGATAATTCACATGATTAGAATATTAGTGGGTATAATTTGCTCCAGAGACATCTGCAATGGGGGAAAATGAGAGAATGTATTGCTTTGCATGGCAAGTAGATCCATAAAGAGATGTTACACGTTTTCTGGATAAGGATAAAATGGCCAAATCAACTGTGAACCGCCAGATAGGATTTGATTCTTGGGAGGCAAAAGACTTTTTCTGGAAGAAAAAAAAGGCAAAATTTTCAGTTGTACAGACAGTGGTAGTAAAAATTTTTTTAGAAAATAGATACAACAAGGCACAGAATTTCCAGCATATTGTTATACAGAAAAGGCTGGGGGTGGGGCGGGGAACTAAAAAGAATATTAGATATGTAATTCTAAACACTGTGGAGGAATGGCAGAAAATGTGAAAGTAGCAAAAAGCCTGGGTGAGAATGACTGTGAAAAGAGAAAATTTATAGTCCTTAGAAAAGAAAATAAAAAACAAAAGCCAAAGAAATAAAGCTTAAGGAAGTAGGCTTAAACAGATCCTACTTCTCTTCCTACCTCTCTTATTCAGACAACTGGTAGGAAAAATGTGATAGGAGGCAAGTCTAAGTAGAAAGGGAGTTCAGAGCAGTTCCATTTCCCTAAACAGACTAAGTTAAAGACATGCATGTATTTATCTTGGGATAGAGAAAGACTAGAAAATATAAGCAGGGATTAATTAGATAATGTAATGAAATCTTTAATGATCTCAAACAAAAGGGTGTGTACAGAATGTAGAAAATATAGCAAACTATTAAGGACATTAAAAATAGCATAAAAACCTAGGCAAAATCTCAGAAGTGCAAAGCTAGAAAGTGATATATTTTTGGCAAAAGGTTATGAAGGGAAAAAAGAAAATATTGCATAAATGGAATTCCCCCACTTAGTACTAAGAGAAGGACTAAGGAAAGAGTAGATTTACCAATCAATAGGAAGGAAAACCTATTGAAAAATAACAGCTGCAGTACATTTAAAAAATTTGTGATGATTACTTCATAAAATTACTCTTTGGTTCTCAAAGGACTGGCTCGGGTAACCTTAGAATCTTGAACTGTCATTTCTGGGAATATAAAAAAAAGAGAAAATTTAAAAAAAAATAAAAACTAGTGTCTGTCCATAAAAAGATAAACAAGGAAAATATGACAACCAGTTTGCCTTCCTAGAAAAGTACTGGAACAATAATCTACTATCGAACTATCCGTATACCCATATATGGTTTGGGGTGGTTTAGCCCCAAAAAGAAGAAGCCTGAGTTGGGAACTAAGACATGAATTAGAGAATTAGTTAAGAGAAGTCATCAATGAGGAAAAGATTTAAGTGAAAAAAAGTTAGATTTTTAACATCAAGAAAAGAAAACTTTCTCATGCTGTGGACAGTGACGCACTGGAATAAATTGTGTAGGACAGTTGGAAGTTTATAAGCTGTACATCTGCAAGGAATATTTTAGGTATCGCTGATCTTGATTAGGGCAGGGAAACTATGTAAATCATCTTCCAACATCCCCTACAGCCACACTTTGTAGTTATTTCCATGATACCTAGCTACTTAAATCAGTCTTGGTTGGTCGATAGCTTCTATCACGTTAAACTTACCAGAACTTGTATGTAGTTTTTCCATTTCACTCCTCAGAGAGAGCTATTCCACTAGCCTTATACAAGTTGTACTGAAAAATATTACAGTTTCAGATAGTGACTTACATTATTTTCTTTACTTCTACAGGGAGAAAACAGAACATTTATCTTTAAATTGTTTACAGCATTAGGTAAGTTGCACGTCTGTGACTAAGAAGTTAAGAGTTGTTAAGCAATACCAATAATAATAAAATAGTATCAGCACTTTTTTTTTCCTGGTGGTGCAACACTTGGAGAACAAAATATTTAAGGAACGTTTGTACCCTCCTTTAAAAAACATTCAGAATTCAAAATACACTTCTTGTTCTCTTTCCTGAGCATCAGGCTTTTTATTCAACCAAGTTTAGTTTTCTTGTCTTGACATCCTTTTCCTTGGGGAAGGGGTGTGGATCTGGGAAGCATGTATTATCATAGGGGTTCCCCAAATGAGGTGGTTGTTCATACAGGGGCCTGTAGAGATCCTTGCCTGAGTTTGCAGAAGGTGCTAGAAGCTCACATGGCTCAAGGGAAGACTGGACAAGTTTTTGGAAGAGATAAGCACTAATGGTGATTACATACTTCAAAAGATACATCTGGCATTGCCATTGGCAATTCCTTGTAGCAGCTTCTGTTTGAAGGAAGCAGGCAGGCAAAGGTGGTGCAAGGAACATGACATCAGATAAAAAAGGATGGATGCAGAGAAGCTTACATTTAGTTTACAGGTAAGGTGCTAGAGATAACACTCAGAAATGTACAATAACTGTCTGTTTGATCTGTGCAAAGTTTATGCATTGTGGCTGATTTCTTTGGTGCATCTGTATTGCAGGTCCAGTGATGATGAGTGGGGTCAGACACAGCCCAGTGATCGCTCATCACAGCTGAAGTGCCAGGGCAGATTCAGGATCAAGCTCTGCATCAGGAAGGTATGTGGTCAGGCACAGGCAAGGCACAGAAGCAAGGACCAAGGGGGTGGCCTGAAGCAGCTCCCAAATGAAGCAGGGGCAAGTCTCCCCCCACAAGTCTTTTAAGGCTCTTCTTGAACAGCTCTTCCTTCAGTGTGGTGTGAATTAAGATGGGTGCCACATCAGAGAGCTGTCCTTGAGTACAGGCAGCTGAACTCCCGGCAGGCAAGGGCCCTGACAGTAAGCAAAAATAGCGTTGGTATGCCAGATGTTACAGAAGAGAAGAATGATACGTAAATATTAACAGGCAAAATCAATTACTTAGAAAATCTGTAATTGCAGGAAACAAATAATTGCTTTGTGAACCTTTATGATTCAAAATAACCCAACTTCTTGTAAAGTAGTGTTAATCCATGCAAGTCAACATATTGTAATCTATTTATGTAATTCTTCTGTGTGGAATTGACTGATGGAAACAAGGGAGTGTTCACGGTTTTAACTGTCCTTTTAAAAGTGTTTAATCAATAAGATTTTTCAACCAGAAACAAGTATATTTCCCCTTGAATGTTTAAATTTCAATGACACCCTTTGATGTATCACTATACTACTTTGCTTAAAACAGTCATTATTATACTGCATAAAGTTGGTAGGTCTCACCAAAGCTGGTTTGGTTTGCTTTTCTGGGCCATGTGTCACCACAGCCCTTGTTTTGTATCAATTCTTTTGCAAAGAGTGCAGTGACATGCAACATACAGTTTTCAGTTTGAACTATCTGTCACAAAAAGGAGACTCAATATTTTAATGACCCTTTTTGATTTTTAGAACCTTTGTATTTCTTCTGTTCCTTGGCTTATTCTAGGTATTTCTCCTACGATGGATGTTGAAAGAAAATTCCTATCTATTTAGCCTTCATAAGGATAATCCTCTTACTCCTCAGGATTCAGGCCACTAGTTTTATGTACAATATAAAACCCAGTATGGACAAGTCATTTATGTGAAATGCCCTCACTTCTTACTGGCTATGTTTGGGTTGAATTAATGAGAATGTTAAGAATAAGCGTTGTTTGAGATTTCAGGTATGTGCAGGGAGGGTTACTATCTTAATTATCTATAGAGAGAATTTATAACCCTGTATTTACAGTACAGAAATTAATCCAGTACATTTATAGGCACATACAAAGATGTTCTGAGGATACTATTCATACATTTTCAAGGCAATTCCAGCACGTTTTGAAATATAGTTTCCACTTAGTATGAACATACAGTGCAAAGGGGATTATGCGTTTGCTTTTTGATATCTGTTTTAGTCCTCTGTGCCTCCCCATCGCTCAGCAGTTCTTCAGAGTACATACTGCTTCTGGGAATTTTCTTTCATCACCCCTTTCAGTCCCTTTGCCAGTTCACTTTCTCTATCATACCAGCTTTGTAACACTAATTCTCAACTTCAAAGTAATTAATTTATTTATCTCCTAATACATAATTTCTTTGACTTTCCATTTCCTGTTCCATGCTGTGTTCCTTTATACTTCCAATATCTCTGTTTAACAACTATTTTCTTGCTGTTCCTTTATCATCTCTTCACTTTCTTCATGTCCACAGGGATATGGCAGGAGGTAGGTAAGGCGAAGGGATTGCATTCTTGAAATGATCTCTCCCCTCTTTTAAATCACATCTTGAGATTTCTTGTATGATGTTTACAAATAATTAGTGACATAATTACATAATTGTCTGACATATCAGATGTTACTTTTACTTATAGAAAAAATTAATACTTTTAAAACGTTATTGCTCATGTCATATATGAAATCAGTTTACAATCAAGTAGTGATGACACTTTGTGGGCAGGCTGTATTTTTATCGCTTCCAGTTCCTCATTATTCAGTACACTGCTTGCCATCTTATTCTTCAAATAATATCAGTCAGATAATATAATTTAATAAAATTATAAAATAATAATTTAATAGTAATTTATTCATTAATTATTATAATTGGTATAAGGATAATTTTGTATATACAGCTCCTGAGAATGAGGGCTATCATATGGCTAGTAACTTCATATTATGACAGGTGAAATCATAGTTACAAATATAACCTCTGTGTGATCTTTTGACACTTACTGATGAGTAGCAGCCAACATGACAGAAATTCATACATAAATATTTCCCAAACCTTTAAAGTAAATTAGGAATGATTACAAGGAATAAAAGCCACCTCAGTGTTACTGGAAGGGTGGGCTCTGCAATTCACCATTAGCATTAATTTCCTGTAATAAGACCGTGGGGTTTTTGCCTCTTGTAACCTTGCCAAATGCTAAACATTTGGGTTGATGTCTTCCGTGTCATGTACCTGCCTTGAAGTTTAACTGTTTTATAAACATTTAACCCCACATGGCTCATCTAGGTATGAAAGCAAGGCCAGGTTGCAAATATCTTGTGTTGCAATAGAAAGGGAAAAAAATCTGAAACTTTGTTTAGTATTTCATATTTTATATGAAATATATATTTTATTATTACTACATTATTTCATATTGGTATATGCAGTATAATTGTAGCATCTGTGTTTTTGTAGTGAGAATTTCAAACTTGACAGGAAAATGATTTCTGTAAGGAAGTGCCTTTTGACTTGCGTGGAATCTACTCAAATGTGTCTAAGCCAAAAACTTTTGAAGAATCCTATGTGCTTTGCCTAGAAGCTAAAAGCTTTGAGGTACTCTATTATTGGCAGGGAGTGACTGCTCTTAGTTCTCTTGCAGCTCCCACTGCAGACAAGACAATGCTCTGTTACCACAGAGAAACCAGGGAGGAGTGCACCTGGAAGGAGGACAGAAGTCAGTTTCTCTTCTGCTAATAACTGAGGCAGCAGAAAATCATATGCCTCGAATGACTTTCAGTTAGAGAGAAAGGAGTAGTCTGTGGCTTTGGAACCCAGGGAGACAAAAGCTGGGTCAGAAGGGTATAAAAGTTGGAGGAGGAAAACAGGAATGGAGAATGGGAAAATGGAGAAAAAGCAGAGCTAGCTGGACCAGAGGAGTGTAAACTAGTGATTCTGATAGAGGGAGAGGTAATCTCCATTTGTGATTTGGATGCTCTGTTTAGCATCTTTAATATAAGTTTGTATACATAGGGTGTCATTTTCAGTGTTCTGGTGTCTCCCAGACAGCCAGGCAGATGTATAGGTGGCAATCTGAGATTGTTTTGTTTGCCAAAATTAGATTTTTCTTCTCCAGGAACATAATAAAACTTGCATAAAGTCTCACTGACACTGTAATCTGTTAATTCCAGGAGCTCAGGGAGAAATTGTCCTGAGATATGCTCCCATGACATCAACATTTAAATCCAGAAAACATAAACAATACTTTGAGAACATGAAAATTCAGACATTTACATTGACGTGACTACTTTTGAAGTGTGTAAATAGTAATATGGTACTCTAAGAGTATGTTAGAGCCTTGTGTTGTTAAATGATTTAAAGGTGTACTGAATATTATTCTCTCACCATATATTACTTTTCTGCTAGCACATGTTTAGAATTAGGCCCATGTAGAACAACACTGGGAAATGTCCTGTGTTGGAAAGATAAGCTGATAGAATCAGTTCTGCTTGCGAAGTGCAATGTTACATTTAGGTCATGTGCATCTCATGTAAACTTGTAGGCGGTGGTGACTGGCTGGATAGTTAACAGTGAGATTACAGTTGAAATATACTTAATAGTCCAGCCGAGATGGGCACTTTGGGAAGGAAGTGAAAATTCATGAGTCCCCTGCTGTTTGGCAGAGTGGCTTAGGGTGCATAATGCTGACCAAGCTGGCACGTCTGAGCTGTCTGCACAGTAGTCAGCCTATTTTTATTCTGCAGGTACAAGCCCATTTTGTCAGGCAGCAAAATCTCTTACTGCGTTGTTTTCTTCTCTCTCTAGTCTGACCCTAGTAAAAATTAAGCCTTTATATGTTTTGTTTGAGGTATCTTTTATTAGAGAAGATAGCCTACTAGAAAGTTCAGATGAAGCAAGGAACTTCACCTTTTGCTTTTACTGTGTTTATGCCTGAGTATAATTAGGCTGGAGTTTGTGAGGCAGAAGAAAAATAAATACATGTCCTTACTTGAAACAGAATGTTCTACCTTCTATTTGGCCTCCAATACAACTCTCAGGGGATCCTAATGTTTGACCCAAATGTTTAATATGAACATCTATTTCCTTAATCAGCCAGAGGTGTTGCCAGTGTTAAGCCAAGAAAGCAAGTAGCTGGAACCTAAGAACTAGCAGAGCAGAACACTGTGTGTGTTTTTAATTGAAAGGGAGCTGAACAGCATCTTTCACTTGGATGAATATTGCTCAACAACATCTGAAATCATCCGAAGGCAGTCTTAAAATTCACAACCTTGTGTTCTTGCCTGTATCCTTAGTAAGTGTGAGGGAACGTAGAGGGCTACAAAATCTCTGCTGTTGAGATCTCAGTCATCATTAAAATATTATTTGATATGGTAGTTTCACCTGCACAAGGATTGTCACTAATCTTTATCAGGAAAGCATGTAAAACTACACATGGAAAATATCCCCCTGTTCACAAAAAGCTTTTAACAGTTGGTTCCCTTCTGAGCCCAAGGCAAGGTGATCAGTTGATAGAATACCTTATTTTAATGTCAGCTGCCAATCAGACAGCAACTTCAATCAAGATGAAACCTCCTGAAAACTGCCTTACTAGATCCAGTAGTTGGTTAGCCTTGAGCTTTTCCAGAGCTCCAATTTCCAGACCTTCTATTGCTTTCATCCATTTGACAACAAATGCTTATTAGACAAAGAAAAAAAAAACAAAACCAAACCAAAACAACCAAAACTTTCAGTGACACTTTCAGCAGTAATTTTTTTTAGGAATCTGCAAATGGATCATGAATTAATATGATTGACTAGATGGCAAAACACAGCTACTGCTCAGGTTCAAAAAAGAAAGATAACCACTTGTAATAGACACCTAGAATTGTGTTAATCTCATCAGTTCCTTAGGCTTCAAATGAGAAGTCCTGTTTCCGATGGATGTGGAAGGTTGCCTAAGCACATATAAATAAATAAAAGTCTATATATAAAATGACAAGATGTGAGAAGCATTAATTCTGGTCACCTAAGCACCACATGGGCAGCTGCTCATATATCTTTTCATATTTACTGTTCAGGTTCTCAGGCTGACATGGAAGATAGAATCCTATACTAGACTAGCTTAAATTTCACAGACATTTGATGTCACAGGCATTAGTCTAGTGAGATGCTACACAGTCTCTATTGCTAGGCTAACTATTTCACTGGAGGAACTGCATTAGAACTGGAGCTGGAAAAATTCCTAAAACTCTATAGACACAATTTGAGAGATCTGCTTCCATAAAAATAAAACTCTTACCAACGAAGGGGTCTTCACCATATTATTGCCATCTACATCACCTTGGAACGAAGACACTTTTTCTCACCTTAAAATCCATGTTAGAGTTACTGCTATCATACAAATTAATGTATGCAAACACAGATTAAGCCTCTTGATATGTTGGGCAATGGTATTGTCACAACAGAATGTGGCGCTGCCATAGTGTCAGGGCCTTGAGTATGCTACTAGATCTTAATCATCTTGACCAGTTTCACCTGGGGCATCCACCGACACATCCTCTAGGAGCTCCATCTATCTCCTGGGCACCTAGATCTTGTCTGAGCTATGTTAGAGCTGACCCATCTTGCTGACTGATCTTCCTGAATGAACCATAGACCTACAATGCAGGTTGCTTTGTCTTCAGTCCCCTTTTTGGCCATCTCCTGCTGTTTGTGACTGAACTCCCTGAATAGACACTGGACCGCACCTTGTCTAGGCCTATTCAGATACTGTGGGACTGTGACCTTGTTGATGAGGGCACTGTCTGTGCTATGGTGGTCTTTGGCTCTTGGCTTGTCCTCCCTCTTGGAGCAGCCACACTCTTGCTGCTCCTTGATGCACAGCTCAAAATGTCAATAGTCCAGGTGTTGCTGCATATTGAGGCACAGGTGGATATTCAGAAGATGGAACATGATAAGGTCACGAAGGGCACTATATGCTATCCCTGTAATTACCCAGAATTTGATACTTGTCAGACAGGCCAGGTATTTTATGCTAGTATTAGAACTCTGCCTTCTTTCCAGCTTTACTGATGTTTCTGTTTAAAAAATACACAATGTGCAATAATAAACCGTATTTTATTGGTTCTCACAGTACATATAAAGTATACAGTCATCCTGTAAATAGCACGCACGATTTAAAGAAAGAGATGGAGAATGTCAGCATCCTTGAAAAGCTGTTGGGAAGTTGAACATCTTTGTTCAGCCTTTCCAACTCTTTCCGTTTCATCCTCACCAAAACAAAATTACACTGATATAAAGGGCAAACCACCCCAGACTATTGCTGCTATAGATTGCTAGAATATATTGTGGTACCACAACCACTATATATGTTGTAGCAAAACTTACTGACTTCTCTGTTGTATTCCAAAAAATCTCTGAATCAAACTCTCATGTCTTATCTGTATTCAAAATAAATCATAAGAATGTTTCCACAAAAAAAATTGATGCCATATAGAAAAGAGTTCCATACATATGTTCTAGTCCTTCCTTTTCCCCTAAAGGAAAACATTTGTCAAGTGAGGGAGATTTGGTGCTGCAGATTGACAGAAAGAAAAAGGATTGTGCTGTATGCAGTGAAACGAATGCATTTCCTGCTACTTAAAAGCCTGAAATTTCCTTTTCATGGGAAGGGAGGAACACACAGTTAAAACTAAAAAACCTCAAACTAACACCTAATCTGGAAAAAATGATTGTGCTCATCTTTCATTCCTATCCCTAATTGGTTCATCGTTGTTGATTTGTGTAAGGTATTCATTACATAAAAGCTCTCTTGAAGAAATAGAAGTCAAGTGTTCAGTAGTGAGTCTAAAGGAGATATCCACCCACACACTTAATATCGGTTGTATTTTGCATTAGAATTTTTGCCTGGTTCAATAATCACTGCTGTGGTGATAATATTACTATTATCACATTAATTATTGTTACATTATTAATAATAGCCATAAGGAAAAATCATGAGGCAAAATGCTGTTACCTGACTCAAATTGGAATGTATTAAAATAAATGTTCATCTAATCCAAAGACATGTGAATGAAAACACAATAAAAACTTGTCAGGGAACTCTTTTACTCCAAAGCAAAGGAAGCCAGATGATTAATACCGTGATAAAGCCATAGGAATGAATGAATATCTGATGGAATACCTGATAGAAATGAATGATTATTGCTACATATGAAAGAAGATACCCTACTCTCAGGAAAACAGGAAATGAAAGAGTGATAAAGCAAGTAAGGTATTTCATATCATATCAATGAAACTCATTTAATGTAACTTAAAACTTTAAAACCAAATTTTCTAAAAGGAAAAAGATGCCACAGTTTATTTTTTAGTTAGTAAGTATATCAAACAGGCTTTTTAGATTTTCAAAGTGCCAAACTTCTTCAGGTTCTCCATCTCTACTGCTTCTTTGTGTTTGTGATGTGTTTACATCACTTCTTTAACCTCTAGCACAGTCAGGCAGCAGAGGGCACAGGGAAAAGCTTTTGTCTTGTAAGGCATATTGGATTTTGCCATACTCCATTCTTTTGTCTGTAATAGAGAAGGAAACTCTTGAAATACAAGGACAATGTCTCTCTCTTTTTTTTTTTCTTTTTTTTTTTTTTTTATTCTCCACATCATTTTTTGTCTCTGCAATTCTACTAGGTTTTTCACTTGCCATGTGAAGGGTAGTGTCTTTGAGTGAAGAACTCTGTTGCTAGGTGGGAAATCAAAGTCCTGTTTCTTTTCATGGGGAGATGACTGTATTTCAGCTTAAAATTCAGAGGAAATAGATCTGCAAAGAAAAATGTGGGAGGAAGTTTTAAGATTCCTTGGGGAGTCCTACGATGTGCAAAATTATTCTTCAAGAATCTGTGAATCTTTCAGATAATTTCAGGTTTCCAAATGTCTTGCTAGACCTGTTTAAGACTCAGAGATGCATTCTGAGATGTGGTAGATGTAGTTTTCTTACTCCTTTAACATTTATTATTCCTGCCGTATGCTTCAAAAGTTTATAAAGCTTTATTGCTATCAAGTTGACTATGCAATAGCAGTAATTTCAGGGCTAAGGGGAGAAGAGACAGCAGCTATTACTTCAGGGCAACGCCCTTTAATTGCTATATCAGAAATTCATCTTACTCTACTTACTGAAAATCAGCTGCAGTGTTTTCTCCCAAACTGGCCTTTTGAAGTTTCAATGGCAGCATTAGGTATTTCCTGATACTGTCAGTAAATAGCTTAAATCTTACTTATGTATTCCTATTTCATATTACCAAGAGTATTTAAAAAAAGAAAGCGCTTTTACATACTTTATTTCATCTCTCTTTATTCAACAAGGTTGTATTGGAGTTTCCTCATGTGGAATGAAGCCAAAAAATAAATACCATGTTTCTACCAAGGGCATATGATTGGAGACTTCTTGTAATGCAGTATTGCTTACTGATAAGGTTCTTAGATTTTCTAGGCAAGGCAAACCAAGTTACCCCAAGAGTATTGACTCTTGGAAACTGGGAAATCAAAATAAATACCTTATAAAAATTAAATACTTCTGCTCCCTTGATTTACTACTGCTAGACTCAGCTATTTATCTGTAATTAGAATTAATGTAGCTCAGTTCTACTACTTTTACTTGTGCTTAAATCAATAAAGTTTTTTGTGTCTGGAGGAGTATGTTTAGACTACAAACTATGCCTAAGTATTCTTTTGTAGTAACAACCAGCCTAGAAAAGAAGAAAAATGGCAGAGTGGGGACTAAAAGAATTTTATATGAAAACTCAGGGTAAAATAATGGTCTTCTGGTATTCAGAATACTTTTATAAAATTAGTCAGTATGCCGTGCCACTGCGAGAAGAACTGAATCGACAGGAATTCAGTTAGCAATGATCCTAAACTATTTGGGAATGACAACACTGCATTTAAATACATGACGTGGACAACCCTGGCTTCAAAATACTTGGCTTACATACAGTTTACGTGCATGAGGCTCCCTGTGGCTGCATAACCGTGTCAGGGCATTGATAATAAATACTGAGCTCTAGGCTGCTATGGCAACAATGGTAGCAGTACAGGAGTTAGCTAATTTTAGACTAGCTTGGGTATGTCTACAAAGATTGCAGTTATGCTATTGCCTATAGTAAAAACGTAATCTTAGATCACTTCAGCGTCTTAAAATATGAAGTAAATCCTGAACATCCAAAAGTGATATTTAGATGAATGTGATGTGTTACTGGATGTTTGAGCAACTTCAGGCTTTTTTTTTTTCTTTTTGCTGTATATTCTAAGATGTATTGCAGTAATCAAATGCAAGGCATAAAAAACCCCATTGACCTCCACAACCAGAATACGTACCTGAGGCAAAACCAATCTGCTTGAGATTTCTTTCAGTATTTAGTAGACTGAAAATCCAATAATCTCGTTGACAAGAAAGTTAATGTCCATACTTTTCCCCTGGGAATCAATGAAATTTTTCAAATAGGTATAATATTCATAGGCAATAGTTATGACATAAAGTTGGGAACACAGCATCTAATTTTTACACCAGTGGGAATAACACAGTGCAGTGATAGAGGTCACCTTGAATTACAACAGATACATGTTGCAGACTTCTCTGGTCTGGGCAGAATGACAAAATACCTAGTGCAGGTAGGCCCAAAGATAACTTAAGGCCTTCAGCAGCCTGCTTTCACTTTCCCTGTATTGCTGATGGCACATTGAAATTAGAATTTGATTATAGACTAATCTTAGTAAACTGTTATACCAGGAATGAATTCTATCAGGGTGCTTGAGGAAATGAATTAGAGAATTGAGCTGAACACTATCAGCTGCTGTAGGTTTTCAAATACAATACCTGCTGAAGACAGATACTCTGACCCAGGTAAGAAAAATATTTTATTCTGGTTTTTTGTTTGTTTGGTTGGTTTTAATTATGGACTGATTTAACAAAATGTGCTTGCAAATCTGAGTACTCTTAAAGGTTTTGATAAGCTGTATATGCTTCCCATTTTAGAAGGTGCTTGAGAAACTTTTAGATTGAGGGGCCTAAATTAAGTATCTTTAGATTATTTGCCTGACACTGCTTCCATTATCAAAGCATGCCTTATTTTAATTTAAACAGAAGTTTGCCTTGATCACACAGCTGAGAATAGGAGTGAGTCCCTTGCCAACAAATTAGCTAAATATTCTCACTTTACACCCCTTACTACCATTTCATCCTGGGTTAGCTAAGTTACATTGTTATTGCATAAGCTACCTTGTTCAAAAAAGAGTTGCCTTTTAAAGAAGGCTTATTTTAATGATTTCTAATAAAACACAAAACCAAAATCACCACTGCTTGACTTTTACAAAAGCAAGAAAAAAAGGGCTTGATTTATAAAAGGCTTAAATCAAAGCATTGCCTATGGACATACATGCATTTCCACACATGAGTTCCAGAGCCTGGAGAAGACGGTCTGGTGCGATGCACCCTAAATGAATCGTAGAATCATAGAATCATTTAGGTTGGAAAAGACCTTCAAGATCATTGAGTCCAACCATCATCCATGCCCACTAAACCATGTCCTGAAGTGCCTTGTCGATGCGCTTTTTGAATACCACCAGGGGCGGTGACTCAACCACTTCCCTGGGCAGCCTGTTCCAATACCTGACAACCCTTCCAGTAAAGAAATTTTTCCTAATATCCAATGTAAACCTCCCCTGCTGCAACTTGAGGCCATTTCCTCTTGTCCTATCTCCGGCCACCTGACAGAAGAGACCAGCACCCACCTCACTACAACCTCCCTTCAGGTAGTTGTAGAGAGCGATAAGGTCTCCCCTCAGCCTCCTTTTCTCCAAACTAAACAGCCCCAGCTCCCTCAGCCGCTCCTCATAAGACTTGTGCTCCAGGCCCCTCACCAACTTGGTTGCCCTTCTCTGGACACGCTCAAGCAGCTCAATGTCTTTCCTGTAGTGAGGGGCCCAAAACTGAACACAGTACTCGAGGTGCGGCCTCACCAGTGCCCAGTACAGGGGAACAACCACCTCCCTGTTCCTGCTGGCCACACTGTTTCTGATACAGGCCAGGATGCCGTTGGCCTTCTTGGCCACCTGGGCACACTGCTGGCTCGTATTCAGCCGGCTGTCAACCAGCACCCCCAGGTCTTTTTCCGCTGGGCAGCTTTCCAGCCACTCTTCCCCAAGCCTGTAGTGTTGCATGGGGTTGTTGTGACCCAAGTACAGGACCTGGCACTTGGCCTTGTTGAACCTCATACAATTGGCCTCAGCCCATCGATCCAGCCTGTCCAGATCTCTCTGTAGAGCCTTCCTACCCTCAAGCAGATCAACCCTCCCTCCCAATGGCTCAAGTGACAGTGGTTGATAAACAGCACATTGTTAGACCAGAGAATGCAATAATGTCCACACTTACAGCACAAATACATGAAGATTTTGCTGAATATTGGAAATACGTAAGTTACTCCTCCTTACAGTTACTCCTCCTTACAGTAAGAGCAGTGGGATTACCACATTATCATTTAGGGGATTTCCCCACCCTCACCCCCTTTTTTGTCCTTTGTATAAGAGGGTTGTTCCAGTGTGTTGGAATGTATTTTATAGCTTCTGAGGTAGACCTTGACTAAACACTTTTGGAAATATAACATCAGTTCTGGAGCACTGGATCTGGTAACACAGGTGCTCTCTTTCAGGACTGTTGTTTGTTCCCAGTTTACCTGCAGTAAGAAGGTAGTGGGAGAAATGCGGAATTGATTCTGTATGCAAGAAAGGAGGAGAGGAAAGTCTTGCTGCTTAGAAAGAGCAACAAGTATCATTGGCTTCTCTTTTTTTTTTTTTTTTTTTTTAACAATGTATTTGTTCTCTTCACCTCACTTCACCAAACAGCCTTTTTGTAGATTTGAGGATGGTCCTGATGTCTTTTTGATGATTATTTTCCTGATGCTGCCTGAAAAATGTGGGTTAGGCATAGATATCTAGCAGAGAAAAAAAAAGGTTTTGAAAAAAGGTCATTTGGCTCTAATGCTGATAGAAGAAAGGAGGTTCACAAACTGGGTAACAGAATGGTCATGAATCAAACTTTAGGACTAATGTAACTGAAATATATCTCAGAATTTGATGGAAGTTGTGTAGGAATAATATTTTCCCTACTTGTGCTATTAGCACATTTTTAAATCTCAGTTTTTCAGAAACAGGGGTATATGTGAAAACATGAAGGAGACAGAAGGCAAGGTGGGTGAGTGTCACTACACAGAATGTAATTCTGAAGAGTGTACTGACTACTGAAACAGTAAGTACCCAACAAACCATTACATTAGAAGGGGAAATGTATTATTGTCTCAAAATCAGCTTAAAAGCTACTGATGTGCCTGTGAAGCTTTCACTGCAGAATTTAAAAAATCAAAACTGATCTTGTGTCAGCAGGATAACTTTTTAGGCATATTGGAACAACTCCTGAACTCAGTTGTTCAGAAAGCAACGCGCACCAACAGGTTGCATGGACAAGCCCCAGCACAGCAAAATGGCTTCAGCAGTTAGCAGGAAGTACAATCTGGTATTTTCCTTAAAGTACATGCTCAGAGGATCTGTAGAAATGATTAGGAAAAGAAATATTTACCTCTTTCGAGGGATGAGGTGGAAATACAGGCTGACCAACTTTTACTGAGTATGAAGTAGTAAGGTCTGTGTCTGCTCTCCCAGAAACTGATAGGAGTTTTGCAAATAGGTTAGCACAAGCAGCTACTGAGTTTGGAGACCATAAGCAAGAAATGGAAAGATGAAGTATGGCTGGTAGACTATGAAAGAAACCCCTGAGATGTAACCCTGGCTTCTGTTCAGATTTTTTCTGTACAAACTTGTGCAAGGTCACTTTCTGTATGCAGTCTCTCTCGTTTGTAAATTAAGAATAATACCTGCCTGCCTTGGATTATTTATGCTGAAGATTAATTAAAATTCATAAAAGCACTTTCAGAATTTAGTGTTGCAAAAATGCTAAAAGAAGATTTGTAACTTTGATAAAGAGGAGACCTGTGATGAATGGTAAGAGGAAACACCACATAGTAGACAGCTGATGTAGTTAGAAGAACTGCCAAAGTTTTCATCAGTCTTTGTGGTGGACAGTTTTCCTGAATCTTCTACCTTTTTTGTGAAAGGATGGAAGTTTTAAGAATTATTATTCCTTATTTTTTCTTGAAAAATTGCTGTTAACTGTACAACATGCACGCTATGGAGATTTTAATGAGAGGCTGGCTTATTTTCATACTATAGAAGTCTAATTATGGCTTTAAATCATAGGTTGCCTCAAAGAATCTGAGCAAATTAACAATATGGGAAACTGACCATCAGTTACAGTGGAAAAGGAGACCCCATTTTCCCTAAGTGCTCTAACTTGAAAGGAGTACTGCCACAGGAGAATTTCCTTTGCGGACATTGTGGCTGCTTTCTAATCAGGGAAGAGGAAGAGGAGACTGACTCCTTAAATGTTTTTCCATAGACCACTTTCTGGCACAGGTGCCAATCACAGTCTGCGCTTAAATTTTTGCTCCCAAATGGAAAGTGTACGTAATGCCTGTGATTCAAGTTGTTGCTGGGGTTTTTTGCTCTGTGCTTATTGCAAATATTACTGTACACTCCAGGTAAGAGTCTCTTCACCTCCTTTGATGCCTCGTGACATGACCTGGTGGAATTATACAGGGGCTTGAAATGGGTTCTTGTGTAAGCACTTGTAAAACAGTGTCAAGGCATTTGGGTGAAAATGCGAATGAGATTCATTGAATATATCTAGGAATATTCAAACCATAGCACTGCCTGCTAAGTTCTTGTGGTCATCTAGATACTAAATGTTGCAGACATAAAACATAGTGAAGGACGTAATGACTCTTCATGAATGTAGTACATTCATAAAGTCATCTGTGATGGTTCTCAATGCACATCTGTTAAATTCTAGTTTATTTTCAAGCAGAATATGTGATTATAATAGTGAAAGATTTTTTTAGAATATAATTTAAATTTCTTGGAAACATTCATTTAATTATTCTGAGGTTATTGCATAGCATCTATGTGTATATAATTTCCAGACAATACTGCCGAAACAAATCCATTTTTCAAAAGAAAGACTGAAGAATCCACTCAGAGTTTACATGTGATCTGTTCTGTAGTGGTTTTATTTGTAATAAAACTAATAAAAAAAATAGTATCAGTTCTTGGGTTTGAACAGTATCAGTGTTTTATAATAGCATTTCAGCTTGCTTCCGTGCTGCATTTTTCCTTATATTTCCATGTAATTGTAGTGTAATATATATGTAATAATATACTGAAATAAAATGGAAATGGTAAAAAAACTATAATGAAAAGTCAGAAATATTTTTCAGCAGTAAAAATGTTCTCTGTTAATTCATTTCAAATACCAAGTGATATCACCTCTCTTTCATTTAGGTTAGTTGAAAGAATATTTGAGTTTATCATATCTGAAAGTCCTAACTGTATTCTACTATCATTTAAATTCATTTCCCTAGCTATAGATTATCAAATTAAATTTAATACTAGTAAACTTTTAATTGCATTAAAGGTTTTGCTGCTTGCTCCTTTCTTCTTACAGGATTGCCATCATCACAATCATACTTAAAAATAAAAACATGCAAACATGGGTCACTGAGAAATGAAAAAAAAAAATTAAGGCTTTGGATGAATAGTCAATAGTTATCATCAGCCACACATTTAATTTCCATCTTGATCTTAGCTTATATCCTTTTCTTCCAGTGGAGAATATCCACACATATGGGTGCTTCTCTTTTATCATTAATGCAGCAGTACAAAACCCATTCATTTCCAAAGGCTCCTTTCCTCCTCTGCAAATTATTTCCTTTTTTCTTTGCTTTAAATTCCTTTTGGCCTAAAGTTCTTTGCAACCTTTTCCTTATTTGTAGAAGAGATTCTACATTTTTTAATAGATGATTATTTCCTTGGTAAGCTTTTAAAATAACCCAGATATGGAACTGATAATTCTTACACTCCTCACATCTAACATATGCAGCCATCAATTATTTCTAGGCATGCTACCAATTCAAAAGTACTTGAAGTGAACATTTGCAAATGGTAGTTGAGTGAGATTTGAACGGAGTCTTTGCACTATCCATAGCATTCATGCTTTGTAAAGCACTTGCACATGAGAACTACTGATAGACAGATGTTTCTGTCACAGAAGGTTGAGAAAAATTGGCATTCTGTCAGATCAAAGAGGAAACAAATTCCAAGAAAGATCCTACCTTCCTATATATTGAGTAAAAATCTAGATATTACCATGAAAATTGTCCTTGCTGATTTCAAATAGATGAATACGCATCATACATACATGTATATGAATTCCAAGATAGACTTCAAGGGTGACAGCTAGAATTCAACATCGGTGTTTCTTTAGACTGAAGTAATTAACCTGAAGTTAACACTTGGCTTGATCCTGGAAACTAAGATGGAAAAAAGAGCAGTCCTGTGGATCACAGAGTTTGTGTACACAGAATGCCACGTTTCTTGTTCCATAGATTATTTATACCTAATTAATTGCAATTATTGAATGTATATTTGCCTGTATAGTTTGGTTCAATTATGTCAATTATTATTGTTGGGCAGAACTGACCTCTGTATAGATGTAGAAGTTTCCATTTTCTCTTACACTCTAAGTAGCAACTCATTTTCCTTGTTTCATGTGAAAAAATTTCTTCCCCTGTTTTTCCAGTAAACAGTCTTTCATTAAAGTTTGATTTTTCTGTGAAGTCTCATGCAAATCTGTAATTAGCTTCTGAGTTCCAGTCAATTAAATAATGGCCTAAAATGGTTCCTATTTGGAGTCTCATGGTATTTTGGGCCTCTGCAGTGTGAGGGTTACACTGTGCAGAAAGTCAAAAACTACAGAGCAAACAGTAGCTAGTCTCTTTGGGTTACGTAATTATTTAGTTACCTACCAAAAGGGGAAAAATGGTCGCTAAAAGAGAAAGCTTTGCAACAGCTGTGTAGTATACCACATGTCCCACTAGTTCAAGCACTGTAATAACAACAAAAACAGACACGCAGTTTTCTTTATGTTGAAATGGCTCTAGGTTTGGTTGGTTGGTTTGGTTGGGGGGGGGGGGGGGGCTGGGTGGTGTTTTGTTTTCTTTTAAATATATAATTGTTAAAACTGCATAGGTTTTATTTTTGCAAATACAGTCTAAAGTATTTGTGAAACTTACTATGTCTGCGCTTTTGCCTTAGTACAAGGCATGGCATTCATTTTACTCAGTTCACGTCAGTTCAACATTGCTGTAATCAATTGTATTGATTACAGTGGATTAACTGATGTATTTGTAGATGAAAGGAGGTATAGCTAAGATTGTCTCAATTACAGAAGTTGCAGAGCTTACTCTGTTGTAGTATATTCAAGGAAAGAGGAAAATAGACTGCAGACAGACAAAAAGCTCTCTATTGTACTTTGTACTGGGAAATTGATTTTATGACCTGAAATATGAACAGAATCATTGGTAGTTCTTACACTGCCCCAACTCTGCAAATTGTAATGGAAACCCACTGATCCGACCTTTTTTATTTTTTTGTTTTCCTTCTTGTTGTATGTCTGTGTTTGAAAGATGTTAGTAATCATCCACTATCATTGTGGTCTACTATAATTACTATTATTACTATGTTTTCTTTTTATTAAAAAAGTGAAGTAGATGCACAGTACATTTTTCAAATACTGATCCTCATCTCCCTTATGTTAATAGAAACCAGGAATAACTAAGCTCAAGAGAGTGTAGTCACTTCGATGAATGCTACAGGACAGGAAATTCAGCTCGTGAAAGTTTCCCCAATTTTTATTGAATATCAAACTTCTGCATCTGTGTTAGTAAAGAAATTGTTCTCTGCCCTAGTGAGAGCTAGGGTTTTTTTAATCATGGCAAGGAAGATGTTTAGAATGAGTGGTTTTGCCTTCTACTTACTCTTTTTTCAAGGGTTAGGCAAACTGAATTTATGCATCATGAATGCAGGCAAAGTGAGTTGTTTTAGGATTTAATATTACTGATGAATACCTTTTAAATGAAACGCATACTTCATTTCTCCATACATTTGCATAGTGTCTGGCTTTATTTTACTTTTCTTTTTTAAAAAATCCTTCTCCTGCCTAGCTTATTGACAAGATCAGGATACCAGCTTAGGAACTTCAATGGATGAAAAGCTGCTCCCTGAGCACAAAAGCTAATGAGTTCTGGTTTCCTGCAGTTCTGTGTCCTTTCTCCTTCCATCACCGCTACGATACCTCTAGCTCCCCCTCACCCTGCATGGTATCATTCTCTTTTTTCTATTTCTCCTAGCTCCTGCTGGTCTACAAGCAGCATGGGCTGTAACTCATTCCAAGCCAAGTGCTGAGGGCCATCTGGTAGGCTTAACAGAGCAGGTAAGTCTTGAACTGTTTAATTGAATGTGATTGGAATTTAATTCACTGCCAGAAATTAACTTGCAAAACTCAAACAATGCTGTGGAAAAAGAAAACCTGATTAAAAATTGTGAGTTTGTTACAGGGAATGGAGATGTCCAACTCAGAAATGGAGTTTCGTATTCAGACCCTGAAAAGTAAGTTTAGATATGTGAATGAAGTTGGGAGTCACCCAGCTTGAGGAACTTGGTTCTACAAACTAAGTTAACATATTTCATGAACTCATTCGTTAGAAACTGCATATGTGTTTACCATAGTTACTATTTAAATCTCAGCAATGTTGCATCACTCTTTTATCCTTGTTAGTCAATGTACGCAAGTAATTGTTTTTCAGTTTTCATATTCTCAGCTCATGCAAAACACATGAAGTTATTCAGCTGCCATTCTCCTTTTTTAAACTCTTACAAAATATGAAAATCCAACCAGACTTGTTTTAATGTTTTCATAGGTATTTTTTTACTTGCAAAACTGGTGCCCTTTATTTTTGACATGTCTTTTCATGAATGAATTAAAACTTCCTGATGAAATAACTCGGTACACTACTATGGAGAATTAGAGATCAAATGTTAGAAGTAGTTCAATTGTCTTTCACATGTTTCTTTAGTCATTGTCTCCCAGCTTGTATCTTGCATTGTTTTCTTCTTATTGTTATTATTTAAAATTTTTTGCCTTCTTTCATTCCACGTGCTGTGATACAGTGATTAAATATTCCCATCAGTGTACTAACAATTATTTAGGAAAACATCTGGTCTAAATAAAAATTAAGTTACTAATTTTCATTCTTGATTTTTATTACTGATGGTTTGAAATTTCATGCACATCTGATAATAATATGGCAATAAGTGTACCGGCCATATGGGCCAAATTCCGTAAATTCTTGCATTTAACTTTAGTGTTGGGAGTAAGGGAACTCTACTGAAAGTACCTCTTATAGTCTCACTTCATTATCTTTAAGCTGTCTTCTGAGAATAACTATTATATATCTTAGGAAAGCCTAGCTGGCAGGACTGCATTACGATATTGAGCTTTATGGTCTTTGCAGTAGGTCAGTGGAACCAGACTAGAATAGGCTTCTCTAGATTGAAGTAGGCTACTACTCTCTGAAGAGCTGATAAACGGGTTTGTTTATCAGATGAACACTCATATCAGTATGGGTTTTCATATGCAAGCTTGACTTTGCCCTTTTTATAGTATTCCTTGTGTTGTCCCTTGATAGCGTGCTGTTTAGGGAAATGAAGAAAAAGGGACTGTGTATGTTACAGTCCCGCTAACACTTTTAATAAAAAACCTTGGGAGGTGCTTTCAACCAGTGAGGAGCTAGAGAACAACTGAATTCCAGGGATTTGGGGTAGGAGGTGCTTACAGGAGCTAAGTGAATCTGAATGACTAGCCCAGAGTATTTTTTTACGTGATTTGAACACGAGCCATTCATAGTTATTTGTTTTGCCAACTTAAAGGCACAGGGGTACAGGCTGGTTGAGAGGCTGGTTAACCACCTGCAGTGTATAGTTAACAAGAAATAAATATTAGTAGATTCCAAAAATCCTAGCCACATACTTGAATATGCAAGAAAAAATGTTTCCTATCCTTTAAAATGGACTCTTACATTTAAACCTTTTTTGGATCGTGCCTATTACTATTGCATGTGTAATTCTTGGTATTTTATTGCTGCGGCAGGGTAATTTAGCATTCAAATATTGAGTTTATACACCATCTAAAGTGCCAGCTTAAGAGATCCAAATATTCAGTTTCATGCTATGCTTCTACTTGCTTGGAAGCATCTCTTGAAATTGTCACTCATGTTGTAATACCCCTATGTCATTTTTTAACCCTAGCCAGCAACTAAGCACCATGCAGCCACTCACTCACTCCCCACCCACCCAGTGGGATGGGGAGGAAAATCTGGAAAAGAAGTAAAAACTCATGGGTTGAGATAAGAACAGTTTAACAGAACAGAAAAGAAGAAACTAATAATGATAACACTAGTAAAATGACAATAGTAATAATAAAAGGATTGGAATGTACAAGTGATGCAATTGCTCACCACCCGCCGACTGATGCCCAGTTAGTACCCAAGCAGCAATTCCCCCCAACCCCACTCCCCCCAGTTTATATACTGGGCATGGCATCACATGGTATGGAATACCCCGTTGGCCGGTTTGGGTCAGCTGCCCTGGCTGTGTCCCCTCCCAACTTCTCGTGCCCCTCCAGCCTTCTTGCTGGCTGGGCATGGGAGCTGAAAAATCCTTGACTTAGTCTAAACACTACTTAGCACCCACTGAAAACATCAGTGCGTTATCAACATTCTTCTCATACTGAACCCAAAACATAGCACTATACTAGCTACTAGGAAGACAATTAACTCTATCCCAGCTGAAACCAGGACACCCTACCTTTTGTTATCTCTTTAGATACTAAAACTGAGAGCATTTTATTTCACCAATTCTTTTAAATGTATTACTGTAATTGAAGAGGGATTGCTTGCATATTTCATAATAAGAACACACTCTGGAAAGAAATTGAGAGGCTGAAGGTTTAAAAACAAGCAGGCAAATGGCAAAAACTGCAAAGGAACAGTATCAGAAATTATTTCAAATGTCATTGGAGATGAGCTTAGATTACCAGCTTTCTGGGATGGGTAGAATTCAGAATCTTATTTTAAAAATATCAAATGGTGCTTTCTGCTGCATTTTTATTCCTACAATTTTTATTTAGATGACTAGCATGAAATAATTATATAGTATTTAGTTTAGTATTAGGCATTTTTCTCTAGTGATTTAAATGAGATGTCGTTAATGACTAGGTACATGGTTTAGTTCTCAGTACTTACTCAGGCCGATCTCCTGTGTCAGGACCCATGTCAGTATTGAATTATGTGACGATACTATTTTCTGCTAAGTTGAATGTCTTTTGGAGCTAATGGAGGACCTTAATGAATTTGCTGGAGTCTAGATTAAGTTTTGTAGAGGGCAAACCATGGCTTTTTCACTTTTACTGTAATTATGAACCTCAGCAAAATATTACTGTAATTAGGGTAACATAATCCATATTTAGTTAATTTCACATATTAATTGAAGTTAATAACTTCAATCACTTTAGTTATGGAGACTAATTTAGATAACATACACATAACATTTTGTATGTGTATAAAGGTGTATTTGCAGGATTGCAAGCAGTCACATTATCTACAAAAATCTAAAGAATTTACTGCCATTCAGGAGGTATATGGTAACTCTCTAATTGTAACACATTGCAATGACAAATAAGCATGCATTAGCTTCTGCAACCCATACAAAAAAACCTAGCTAATAAGCAGCTGACGGCTGAAGACCTCACCTACAGTGGAAGACACTGATTTAGGAAAGACAGACAGCTCTCAGAAATGTGAATGTTCCAGGAGCTAGTGTGAAACAGGTGCAGCAGAAACTTACCTTCTACTTCTTTTACAGTTCAGATGGGTGCTATTAATTCAAAGCAATATGCTATACTTGAATTCCTTTCCTGTTAACCGTTTTGTCAAGACTCAGGTAGTCCTCTGGGAAGTATCCATTATTTTTCTGTGAGAAACAGCAAACGTTCTCTTGTCTAAATTGAAACTTTTTTTAGTTTTGTCTGGCAGCAAAAAAAGGTTAATATAACAACAGTAATATTTAGCAAACTGTGTTAATAGTTATATTAATGGAATACGATAACATCTGCAATCTTAGGCAATTTAAAAAGAAATAATCTCTATTTTAAACATTTGGGTATGAAATAAGTATTCGTATATAGGAATCTCATGTAACAAGATTCTTTTCACTGATCCATCAATCTGGCAGCATTAGAGTTTCTGTGGATTGTGTCAATCCTATTGATCAGAGAAGGAAAAGAAGCTTAAAATAATTTAAATACTAATTAAATAGCATCAAAAGAAAATTAAAATTGGACTAAAAAGGAAGTCAGGTAAAATCCTGGTTCTACTGACATCTAAGGCAACCTAGGTCCTTGATTCATGCAGTCAGGGTTTCATCAAGTGTATAGAGTCCTGCTTTGAGGAGGGTGCAAGTTTAACATGCTCAGAAATTTTGGATAAAAATTGCACCATTGTACAGTTATATATTTTCAGATATGAAATAAGAGCAATTGGTCACCTAAGACTGATTAGTCATGACATAATTGATATAACTTCTTGTTCATTATGTTAAAGTTTCATGAAAAACACAGACAGCTTATGCTGGGCATGATAATGTTATTCGATTATCTTGACTCTAGAAATAAAATGGTGAGAGAACAAAAATAGTAAAATTCTTTATTACTGCCCCAATTCTTCACTACATAGGGTGTAATTCAAGAAAAAGAAGAAAGACTCAGACAGAAGTAAATGTGAGTATCTTTTTATTGCGTTATTTATTTAGTCTATGAGTTGATGTGGAACTGCAGAAAGTGCTGCATACCACACTATTACTTAATTTTAATAAGGATCTCCTTGGACTGTTGTTCGGACTCCTCCTTTTCTATAGTGTTTTCAGGCTATCTAATTTCCCTTTTAGCAGTAATCTATAAAATGCATAACAGGAACTTCAACAGAAATGTAGACAGTAGCCAGCTCCATGTCTTTCTCACTTAAGCATTTCCTGTGAACACCAAGGACTTTGGAATTCAATTCTAACTTTTAATTTTATGAGTGTTCTTTAATATTCCTTTCATTTACTGGTTTAAGTTCTTTTTTTCTTTTTGGTGGGGTTGAATAGGCAATATTGAAGCTGTGAAAGATATAATATTTTCTATTGTTTGTTTTCGATAGCTAAATAGTCTTACTTTTTTTTCCATATCCTGTGCAAAATTTGCTCTGATTATTTTAAATTTGTACCTCAGTTACTGAACAAAACAAAGGTGGCTGCCAACAACATGTTTTACAGGATATGGATATCAATTTATTTAAAATGCTTTCTAAAATAAATTGGAATGCACTGTACTCTAATTTAAGTGTGCTTCTGTGTGGTTACTCAGGAAGCTGTTAATAAAAAAAAAAGGGGGGGGAAGTAATTTTACTGATACCTGCGGGAAAATCTAGAATAGTGGTCATTCATATTAAATTTATATCAACTTTATGAGGTTTTTGTCATCTTGACACATTTATGGAGCTGTTAAATTTTTGCTGCCTGGGGGATATAATGTACTTGATGTGACCCCACTTATTAAATCGGGACCATGCAAGTAGCATTGATAACTTGTCATTCAAGAATAAAACAGAGCCAAGTGTTCTCTAGTTCTAGAGAAAGGACATATTTGTCAGAGAAATAGGTAGGGAAATAGGTATTATGATCTATATCAAGAAGATACTTGAAAAGGGAAAGAAGGAGAAATATACAGGCATTTAATCAGGTACCTCACAAAACTTCTGCAATTGTTCATGGGTGATAAAACACGGCATGACTCATGCTATGATAGCCTAAAAGACCTTCCATTGTCCTAACATTAAACCTGAGTGGACAAGCAGATATACAGGATTTGTTATACATTTCAAATTTCCATATTAATGTACTTTATAGAAGCTATCTTTTCTACATGGGTATGCAAGTGAGCATATGTTGTATTGGGGCCCTATATTATCACCATGTTGTCATGACTGTCTCAGAATTCCCATGATCATTAAGTTGAATCAGATCCAATTTAAATACAAAACTTTTTTTATTTGGAACCAGATCCAATAACCAAAAAATGTCAGTATCCACTGTTGTTTAGAGTGATCAAATTTAGAATTATTGTATCTAGAATAATTCTAAATTAGGATTTCATATCATTGATCAGGAAGATTTCAAGTTCATCAATAATTAATTCATCATGAAGAAAGTCATTGTGTTGCTACACCTCTGAGCTTTGTACTTTATTCTTCATAATCGCTCACTGAAAAAATGAAGTAATTTTCAAAAACTGAATACATTCATATTCATACCTTCATATTCTATAGAACACGTGGTATTTTGGGCTAAAATTTTGGGTCAGAAGGGAACACTTCAACTTTAAATATTTGTTTAATAACTTGTACACAAAGACATTTTGGTTAGATTCAAATTAATAGTAACACAAATAATTTTGTTGTCAGCAATTTTTTGTTGTATTATACCAAGCTAAATGGCTTTATATTTGAAATTCCAGAGTTAATTTATGGGTTTATTTTCACTAGTTCATTTCTTTTTTCTGTGGCAGGGCACATTCTTCTGGTAGAAAAATGTATTCTCTGTTTCACAGCCAAAACCTTTCTATTTTTACTAGGTACCAACTGCACAGGCGTGCAGATATTACTGAAACTCTCAGTAGGAAATATTGGTTATATAGCTTTTAGCTTCACTTAGGGAATTCTCATGGTAAATATTCCCATTTCTAAACATAGTACGATATGGTATTTACTGAACTGAATCATAGCCATGCAGATTCATAACTTGTGCTTTGCAATGTCCAAAGTCCCTCCTTTTTACATTTTGTTTTATGTAAAGCTACCAACACCCTGGTGGTTCTCTGATATTAACATTGTGAACCTATTTACCTTTGTAAACTGGTAAAGAAGTTTTACAAGAATGAGTGTTCTGGAAAGCATTCATTGCAAATTTTTTCTGCCCAAATGAAAAGTATGGTGAGTACAGCCTCTTCTTTAGTATTGTATTACTTTAGTTTTCTAAGCGAAGAAATTCAATGACACGTGAAAACATATATGGGAGTTAATTAAAGTTTTTGTGTATTGGGGCCAGAGAATCCACCTTTTCTTATTCTTTCCTCTTTTCTGTTGGTCATTACAGTTCTTAATGCACAGAAGTACTCACAAATGATGAAGCCTGAATGATGACATGTTCCACAAAGGCAGCTGTATCATGCAGGCAATAGGTAACTCTCCTCTTCCTATAAATTCTGGAGTGTCCGTATAGGTCATGGACTTTAAATCTTAAAGAGGTAAGTACGTTCCAGCTATTAAAAAAATAACAAAACCAAAAAACCCACTAGTAAATATTTCAGAGCTAAGTATGTCTTTGCTATTCCAACTAGTGACATTTAATAAAATTCTGAATGTAGTACAAAGTACATAAATTGTCCTTTCTGTGTTGAAGATAACCAGCTATGACTAATTGTAAAGTAGCCACAAGGTTTTCTCATGAGAGTAAATTTTTTATGCTAAACAGGCAAGAGACAGGCAACTTCCACAAATCTAGTTTAATCCACGAATCTTCTTGACAGATTGTAAATTATAGCATCCAGAATTTTTCATCAGGGACATGAATGAATGAAGCTGAAAACAAAGGTATTAATAATATCACGTTAAAGATATATATCCAGTCATGTGCTATAGATTATATATAGCACTGAATTTTAAGTTTTTCTTTCATTTAGGTAGCCATATTAAAAACGTAGAAAGTTACTTGAGAAGAGCAGTGGATATAATGTTTGTTTTAAAGCCATTTTTACTGTGTCTTCAGTGCTTATGTTATTTATTAATATAATGTCAGCAAGTTAATTTAGCTACTTTTATTTTTATCCTAGTGGGGTTTTTTGGTTGTTCTTCCAACAGGTGAGTTGCAAGTTCATTTACAACACTTTCCCTATATAACTTTGGGCTTAATTTATGAGGACAATATAAGAATTTTTAATGAAAATTGAACAATCCATGTATTTTTACAACTAAAAAATAGAATATGTATCAAAACTAAAGTATTCTACATATGCATCCCCGTGTTTAGGATAAGAAGGCCTTCATTACAAAGACTTCTCTGTTATTTTTTCAGACTAATCATAGAATTTCCAGAATTATTCTGCTGTGGGCCACATCTGTTTCATGTGGGTCATTAATGAAGGTAGAGGTAGCACAGACTGGTGCAAAATTATTTTGAAAACCCCGCCAGAACCACGTTCAGATTATAAAGTGTTAACATACTACATAGTACTGTAGACAGAGCAGTTAGTTTGTACTTGTGACTTACTCTAATAAAAAAAAATTCTGTATTTAATATTCCATTTCTGATAAGGTATACCGATGTTAATATCAAATATTTTAGAAAATAAGGCAAATCATTTGAATTTTACTTGCTTAGTCATATCTGTTTGGAAAATGAGCCCTCTGTGTTTCCAGCTATTGTGGGGAAAGGCCAGTCAGGCTTGGAGAATGGCAGCATGAGTGCAACTCTTTCATCTACCACAAGCATCCCCAGTTGCTGTCCTCTGTAGTCTTAGCACGCTATCAGTTCTCTCCATGTGCAGATCCAGTACACAGTGGACCTCAATATTGGAAAGTAGATGTCAGTTAAAAAAAAAAAGAAAAAAAGTTAGTAGTCATGAAGCATGCTGACTGTTTTCTTTTTTATCTTCTTCATTCCATGCTTTCTTGCATTCATCAACAGATACATTTTTTTACCACCAAATGGGCTTAGTTACAGTCTTATTGCTGTAGGTTTTGTAATAAACAGCACATAAAATATGCTTAGTAGAAATAACATATTTATTACAAAAATGCAAACCACTGAAGGAAACTAAACTGCAGCATTTTAAGGCATGCATATCACACGTAGGAATGTGAGATATGCTACCTTTAAAACGTATTATTACCTTACTAAGAATTACTATGTCAGCAATATGCAAAAGTACTTTACTGACTGCAATAGGTGTACCTGAAAGAGATTTTTCTCCTACATGACAAAAGGTGTCTTTTATAGCCCAATATTAGGAAGAAAACAACTTTTAAGTTTAGATTCATCTAGAGGAGCAGTTTCTCTTCAGCTGTTGACTCTATACCTGACTTAGCAAGTATCATTGGAATTTGGGCTTGGAATTTGGGTGTATGGGATGACTATGTTAACATGCCAAAAAATTCTTATGAGGTATTGAAAAATTACTGTTCTGAGCAAAAGAAAACTGGAGAAACTTTTTCTACGACCTGATCTTTTGACAACTGTATCAATAAGGGCTTCTAGTTCCAAGATTCATACAAGGTTCCAGCTATAAGTAAGTTTACCTATTAGTTATTTCAATTTTTTCCAGTCTGTGCTCCTGCTATTTATCAAAAGCCAGTCAGACAAGATGAGCCTTCTCACTGAGGTAGATAAAGTATTTCGTTGCAATTTCCATTATCATAGAAATAGAGAAAAATCATTCTGAACTGAAAACTATGTCAAAGTATTTAAAACAAATGTAAATTGCAGGAGTTGAAATATTTATCTCATTCATCCTGTTTGGGTCTATTTTTAAAGCCAATACTTTGAAATCTGCTTGTGGTTTTTAAATAAGCTGCTCTGTCAGGGTATTCTTCATCTGCAAGATGGTTTATTTCAGCTACTCACCTGTCTTCTCATTCATTTTGTTACTAAGGGGAAATAGGTATTGAGCAATTTGGGGGGTGGGGGTGGGGGGAGGGTAATTGCCTCTTCAGGAAAAAGAAGGAAAACTGCAAATGCATCAGCTTTTACAACACTGTCTTGGTATCAGTGACAAATACTACGATAAATGAGTTATTGTAGTGGACTTTTTAACTGCTAAGCAAAGGAGTGTCATAACCATTTTAGGTGAAATAATGCAGGTTAGTACAAGAAACAGACTTCTATCACTTGGATATTGCAGAATCACCAAATAACTGATAAAGATTAATGGAAAAGAAAAAGACCGTATCATGGTTTACTGTATAAAAGTCACTGAGAAAACAGATTAGTTTAAGAATGTTCAAAAAATATGTTTCTAACTTACTTTCTGCATTGTGTTAAACTATTCTTGGTGAGAAAGCAGTGTTTTTAACCGTACTATGAAATGGTAATTTGTGTGGTATTGAGCCTGTTACTATCCTTTAGTAGCTAACTTCTAGTGGAGGGCAACAGACAACAGCTAATAGAATTGTGTGAAATTCAGGAGAGAGAGTCCTATTTTTGTGAATTTTTTGCATATAAGAACCATGCAAAATACATATCTATATTTCAAAACTCCTTTCAGCAACATAGCGAAACCATGTTTTTATCTGCAAAAGTAAAACACTTTTGTCCACAAAACTACTAAAAATATGCTTAAGGAGTAGGGCCAAACTAGAGCCAGTATTTGACATCTTAAGCAGAAAAAGAGCTGTACAAAGTGTCAAATAGAAGAACTGAAGAAGTACATGCAGTGATTTTCTTCCCATTTTTGCTTGGTTTTAAGAAAAAACCACATATTTAGGATAGCATTGACTTCATGGTAAAGGAAGGAGATAACATAGGTACAATCACGGTATTATCTCAAAATTACTGCAGACCATTCCAGGTCATTTGTTCTGGTGAATGAACCACAAAACCAATGTTACATAACTGGTATTTTTTCACTTCTGCAGAATTAATGCCAAGGAGTGTAATTTTACTGAGTGCCTGTTGGAACCAGTAACTGGTGACAAGCCTTTGAGCATTCAGTGTCAGTTTGGGATGCTCAGCACCTTGCTGAGTGTCTTTGCAGATTCATTTTCTAATTCTGGAATTTTGTCATATTTAGGCATTTCATCTTGTTCTTAAATTGGAGTGATATGATTCTGGAGCAGTTGGGTAAGTTGGTGTACTCAGTGTACATCAGGTTTAGATCTTGATCTGGTTCCTAAGCAAGTAAAAGGAGAACTTCCTTGGAACTTCATCATCCAAGACCAGGCATAGTGTCTCTATGGAGAATGAATTTCAGCCCCAGAGGTGTTATTTTGTCATCTAGTTAGAATACTTTCATACTTTTAGTTGGAGAAACAAGTTAATCCATGTGTTTGTGAATGTGTAGATAGAAAAAAATCTCTTAAGATTTCATTTTGAAAAGAAAAGAAAAAAAGAACATGAATATGCACTTGTACTTTTCACAAGCAACAATACTGTTCAGCAAGAAATAATGTTTCAAAGTGATCTGTCACATCTACAATACTCCTAAATGTGTAAAATATAATGAAGTGAACTATAAGGTGTTTCTCATGTAGCATTTAAAATCAAAGAAAGATCACTTCTACCATGCTACTCAAAGATTTACATGTATGTAAAGGCATGTTTAAATTATAACAGGCATATTAAATTATAAACACAGAAAAGCAAAAAACCAAATATCACAAAGGTACAGAAATAAGGACCCAGGAAAAAGAAATTTTTTATCCTGCTCAATAATTCATGTTCTCACTTTGTCACGCTGAAATATTTATTTTGAAGGAACACAGGCCAAAAAAACCCCAACTTTTTTTTTCTCCTCACATAAAATAATAACTGCAATCCAAAACAATTAAGGTTAATACTATGTATAAGTGAAAATTCCCTTTTCCAGGACATTTTCTAGGTTATACTTTGTTTCAGTGAGTTTCAAATGACAAGTCTGTCCGACACACTTCAGATATTAAACCAAAGGTTTCTAACCGCCAAAAAACCTTACCTGTCACGTATTAATTGATGGTTAACCAATATGCTGTCCCTGACAGTGAAAAATCACTGTTTCTTTTTCCTGAAAGAAGGAAGAAGTTGTCTGTTCCCTTCATCCCTGATGGAAGGAGGACAAATTATAGACTAGATAAATGTGATCTTGGCGCTTGGTTCTGTCTTGCCTACTGAATTATTCCTCTGGTTCCAATTTGGAAGGCAGAACTTGAAATTTAGGTCTTGCACGCAAGACCCCACTTTGCAGGCAGCATGCTGCCTAAAGGTACTTCCTCTGCCACTGCAGTACAGGAAGCACAAACTGTAGTATTTCTCCAGTTTTGTATTTGCTTGGCACTATACCTTAGGCAGTAGTGCAGGCTGTTGGCCGCTGGCCCGTATACTTCCTGAATACATGAGCTTGGCACAAGTAGTCCTAACAGTGTAGAGGGGCAGATTCCTGTCAAAAAAAAAAAGTGTTCAGGACATATATGAAGTAGCTGCATTTAAAAGTTTCATAGAAACCTAGAGAGACATACAATGACATATGGGAAAATATATTAGATCCCTTTGGAACTGCCAGCCACACTGACCACTGACAGTAGTGCGTTATAAAAGCCATGACTCATTATATGAGATTTCACTGTGGGTTTGGCCATTGAGTCTTGCAGTCTGTGAAACTGTACATCCAGTCCTCCCACAGAGTGCTCTCTGCTCCTTTCTCTCTTTCATCTGAACTGCTCAGTGTGGCTGTTTAAACAATAGTATGATTATTTAAATCCCAAGAGCAACAATATAGAATTGATAAGAAAACAAGTGAGTAAATAAATTACGAGTAACAGATGATGATCTAGTTCATGGTGTGCTAAGGCAAGAGGATAACCTACCCTGCTCGTGCAGGTAAGGATTTGTGGCCAGGTCAGGGGCTTTCTGTTCTCCCAGAAATATAGAAAACACTTCCAGTCCTTCCGCTGTGGCAGAAGAGCAGTGATGCACGCTGGAGGGAAAGGGCAGATAGTAACAACCAAAGAGTGGCTGTATGAGGTCAGCCCAGGAGAGACTCTCAAACCAAGCATTCCACCTCTGCCAAAGAGATGAGAAGAGGATCCCCTGGCAAAGGCAGGAGGTTTTCCTGAACTTCCAAGCATACTTCTTCCAGCCCGCAACAATTTGTGCCTCAGGTAGTCATTAGGCCATGCTATTTTCTCAGCTTTTTAAAAGTCCTTACATTGTTCAACTGTGGATTTTTTTAAACCCACATAAGATTTTAGTATCTACAACATCTTACAGCAAGAAGTTCCACAAACTAATTAAACATGTGACCATATAGTTACAAAAGAACCCAAACAACCCAACCCCCACATTTGTTTTCTGTCTGAATTCTTGTTTAATTTGATCTTCCATACTTCTTGGAGAAGACTGTTAATCATTGTTTTCCTCTTACCTCTCTTACCTTTTTTTATAATATATAGATGCCTATCTTTTTTCCTATCAACAGTCTCTTGTCCAGACTGAAGAATCCCAGGCTTAAGTCATACCAGTTGCTTTTCTCTGGACTTTTCCCAGTTCTTCCATAACTTTACTGAGTTGTAATCCAACTGCATACAATATTCAAGACACCAGTGCATCATGCATTTCCATGACAGCATGACAATGTTTTCTACTTTTTTATTTTCCTTATTGTATCTTGCATTTGATTCATTTTTTTCACTGCTCCTGAGCTTTGAGCTGATGTAGTGAAAACCCCAAGACACCACTCCTGAGAAAACATAAAGTCCATTGTTTTGTATGTGAAATTCAGATTTTTTTTCCATATGCATCACTGTATATCTATCTTTCTACACCTAATTTTATCTGCTATTTTATGGTACAATTGCTCAGTCTTTACCCCCCCGAAATTGTTCACAGTTCACTCCTCACTATCCTCAATAACCTTATATTGTGAAACTTCATTCTTCACCTTCCCAGACAAGTTGTGAATATATTGAACAAGGCAGGTACTAGTACAGATCCTGAAGTATTCTCTGCTGAAAGCTGCTCATTCTTTTTTCTGTTTTTTTTGACCTTGAATTCATCCTTGTAGAACCTTCCCTTTTAATTTAGAGCTGGAAGAGGAACCTTCTTGAATGCCTTAGAAATAGACAATTGTGCCTTCCTTTTCTACACGCTAGTTCATAATCAAGATCTGGATGTTCTGTTTTCCGGATGAACCCCAAAGAAAGCCTGTGTTGAGACCAATAGAGGAGAAGTATTTTCCTCTGTGATCATGACTGTTGCCAGTGAAAAGTGTACAGAGTAAAACTAGTGTAGATTTAGTTACTCCTAAAATAACACCTTTTATTTCTGAAATATTCAGCCATTTGCAAAGCATGAGGCAGTACAACCTGTATATGGTTGCTTGCATTATCCTCCTTTTACAATTTTACTTAGGATTCCAGCCAGGAAGAAACAAGTGGAGCCCATTTGCCCTTAGTCATTATATATCATAAGATATGCCAGAATGCTGACCAAAATGATATGTGTTCTACTTAATGTATTACATTTTGTGCTTAAAAGTAAAAAGATTTATTGATAAAATTATTTTGCCGGTGTTTGAAGTTGAATTCCTTCTCATTCATTCTTTCATTCTGTTCTTTGTGCATTCTTAATATTTGCAACTCAAAGGATGGACCCAAATTTTGCCCTCATTTTACACTGCGTTGAATCCAACGTGTAATGGACTGATCCAGCATGAGAAAAACACAAGTAACGTTATCTTTCTTAGAAACTGAATACCGGTGATTATCTGCTACTCTCCTTAAGGACGGCTGGGGAAATATATTCTAAGCATCACTAACAAAACAAGTTCTTTGTTCTTGGTCAGATTTGAAAAGGGACAACTTTTCTGCATGACTGATTTACAGTACTCAGAAAGCCATTATCTGTATCCCACTGGCAATTACTTTTGATTATTATGTATATGTATGCTTTAATAAGTGCTGCCTTTTGAAATCAGCTCCTCCTTAGACCTAATCTAGGAATAAAGCCATAATGCCAAGTTTATGATATCTTAGTGTGTTGCTATGGAAGTGATATTAGCAATATTAGAAATCCAGCACTGTGGGCTGTGTAGCAGTAGAATGTGATAGAAACTGAAAGCGTGGATGCGGTAGAAGAGGCTTTCATTTCAACACAAATATCTTTGATTCTTTGGAAAACCATCAGAGAAAAAGAGGACAGTATATCAGAGGACAGTAAGTATATTTAGATATTACAGTTTATCTTCATGAGGATGTCTAGAATGTAAGAGCATAAAGTTCTTAATTATCAAATATGTTTTCAACAAATAAGTTTAAAGGTTAAAATCACTGCACATGAATTAATATTCTTATTAAGAAAAAAGAAAGGAAGATCTTTTTACTGTTTGCTGTTGTGGTCACAGGCTTCTTTTTCTTTCAAGTTTTCTTAATTTTTTTATTTCTTTCTTTTCTTTTCATTTTTATTTTGCAATGGGAAGCAGACCAAGCAGATGGTAGCAACCTAGTTCTGTTCCTTTTTAGCTGTGATTATTTCCAGTGAGAGTTAAGGATGCCTGACTCTGTCCTGGGCCCTTGTACAGTAAGCCTGTTGATATTGAGTGATTATTGAATAGCTCTATAATATATATTTATGTGCAATTTAAGGTACAAAATGATCGGTTGAAGTTTGTTACAATGTGCTTAGATGCATGGAAAGCTGAAAGACTGAAGAATGGATCAATAAAGTCATTACTAGATGGAAAATGCTATGAAAACATATCGGTGATGTACGATTAAACTGAAGAACAAAAATCATATACAATAACTGGTTCCAGCTTTTGACAGGAAACATGAGCCTTCAGGCATAAATGACTGTGAATGGCAAAATGCAGCTGCTGCCTTCATTTGAATAGCCTAAGGAAGACAGGAGAGCAATCAAAACATGCCCCAGCAATAAGCAATCATTTCAGAGCTTTAGCTGACTGTAAAAGCAATAGCAAGTTAGACCCTGAAGAGTACTAGACAGAATCCTGTGATGTGGTGTTGCCAACCCCTTTGGAGGAGATACAGTGAATAAAGGCATATTCATGAGAAAGGGGAAGTTTCACAGGGAATTAAGCAGCTGCAGAACCCGCAGTCTCTGCATGAAGCATCACATACGTTCCAGTTTCTGCAGCTGCCCTTCAGCCTCTATTCAGCTGCTGAAACACCCATCTTTGCTTCCCTCTTTCTGGTCCTAACGAACACTCCCAAACAGCAACTCAGGACTGTTTGCATGTTCTGCAGCAATCGGCTGCAGTGCTAATAAAATCCGTTCTCAAGTGCGCTGTTTTACATTTACTGTTCCTTTTTTTCTTTTTTATTTTATTTTGCTAAGAACTTAAAAAGTGAGAACATACCATTTGCCCTAAGAATATGCTGGAGCTCTAGAGCTGTGCACACTAACTATCACAAATAAATTGCTGTTGTGAGTACAATTTAAGTGCAACAGTGGTTTCAAGAGGAAAGAAATTCCAGAGGAGGTGCAAACCAGAGGTAACATATCCTCACAGCTTAGTGCAGTGCCATTTTTTGTAAGAGCCCTGGAGATAATAATAGCACAAGTCTAAAAACAATAGGACCATATTAGCAACACACTGTCCCAGCTAAAAGCTCATTTTTATTTTCCTTCTGGTTTTGAGGCAGACTTGATCAGCAAGAGGTTGAAGGTCTGTATCATGCTGCCTGGTGTATTTTGCACACGTGTCCGCAGCTATCTTTAATCTTACTGACATCAAATAAAGCATTTTGGGAGAAGGCAAGAACAGGTAAAACAGTGTAAAATATAAAAATAAATTTATCTACACTATCAGAGGAGCATATTTTGTTGACCTAGCTCCAGATTTTCCTGCTTTACATAGCTCCATTTCTCTTCATTCACCATTCTCCTTTTTATTGCATTCCATAACTACCAGAAACAAATGAAATCCAAAAATTCTGTAGAGAAAAACAAGTTAAGCACCCCCAGCTGTTCACAGCAGCATGAGCTGCTGCTCCATTAATTCCAATATGTATGTGCACATGCCTCAAGCACAGCCTTGCCCTAGCAACTGCTAGGAATGCAGAATTATTGCTTATAATAAATCATCATAAGCCAATTGGAGCTCTGGATACCCTGGTGTTTTGACACAAGCTGTATGTGTGAGAACAGTATTTCCAAATGTTAAAAAACTATAGGACAACTTCATTTTGTTATTGTCTTTTTTGAACTTACTTTTGACTTCTGTCATAACATTATTCTTAAAAAAAAAAAAAGGAAAAAAAGAAAAAAGAAGAAGAAACAATTTCATTGCTAGTGTAAAGAAAAAAAAATTAAGTTGCTCATAGAAGTGTAGTACATTGTATAGCTTTGTTTACACGAGAAAGAATTTAACCCAAGAGCTGTATTAACTTGTGAAAGTTTCAACCATGCTTGTGTCACCATTCAGATGTTTGGTTTTGCCTGCAAATGAGTTCTGGATGAAGGCAAGTCAAAAAATAATGCTGTGTAGCAGAAATTGCTAAACTGACACCAAAGATATCATAAGTATTTGTGTTGCCCAATGACAATAAATAAATAATTATCTCCAAGTCTTCTTGAAAGGTACGGTCATCAATAATATGGCACCATTTTTTTTCCATAACAGATCATTTCATAATGGCTAACGGAGTGTTCTGCTTAAAATTTCTTGAAACAACATGGCCAATAGCTATATCAGGTAACATGTCATACTTGGAGAGTATGTAAGTAAGTAAGTAAGGAGCTCGTAAGTAAGGAGCTCATAAGTAAGGAGCTTTTCAGATATACCCAGAGCCTTATATAAATATAGGAAATACACCAGTTCTAATTGGTTTGGATTCACTTAGGTTGAATTGAGGTCTGGTTTATAAAACAAGCCTCATTTTTAATTAAGTCAATGTCCTTGCAATCTTTTGCACTATTTATCTATGTTTATCTATGTCAATTTAAACAAAACCTTAATTAATTTTTTAGTTGGAAGATACGAAGGTATGAAAAAGTTGTTTGGTTTGGTTTGGTTTTAAAAGAAAGCTCAAAACCTACTCCTGTTTGTTTACCTTACTCCACTTTGCTGTCTGTCAGGATCTAAGTTAAAACAGCTCCAGTTCCTTTAGCTGCAGCGAGAAAAATTCAGCTAGTGTTTGCAAGTGGCTTTCAAATTGCTACTGATATTTAGTAGCACGTTTTCACTGCACAGTTAACTAGACACTGGAGTTATAACTCACCTCAATCTCATCATCCACACAAAGAAGCTAGGTTTTAGTTTGCTCACCTATTTAAATAGGAATACAAGCAAGTGTTTAAGCACTGTCTTCCAGCTGAAACCCACTGGTGAGGATTTGGATAATGTCAATAAGCAAAGGATAGTCATACAGTGTTAGGGCAGGTGTCAAACATGGCTTTCAGTCACCTGTATATACTGTCCAGTGAGAAGCCAAAGTGTATCATGCAAGTCAGTGTAATGAAACATGGGAGCTTACTGGTCTGCATGGTCCAGTAATAAAGTGAGGTTGGGAGACAGTGAACACGGTGTTGTTTTGGGACTAAACAAACCTGCCTGTGTGAGGTTATTTCTAAAGAGTGTTCCAAACTGTGCTTATATTTTAAAACCTTACAAAACTTTCCGTACACAAAATCTAATTCCGAGTTTTGCTCAGTGTATGGACAATTTCTACACATTAGAGGAATTCACATTGTTAGCATTTACGTTAAGATACAAGCGTTAGTAAATGTGCTCTGCTAAATAGGTAACACATGGTTTGGGAAGAAATACAAAATAATACTGGAAAAACGTGATTGCTAGTATCTCTTAATAAAAACAAATTTTGAGTAAAATATCAAAACTGTTGAGCAAATTGAAGTCAGTGGTAGAAATGCCTTTGGAATTTGAATGTATGTGAAAAAAAATGTATATGCTTTCAGATGAAGATAAAGCACATTCCTGCTTATATGACATCTTATTTTATGAATAGTGTACCTTAGACTGTAAATGTAATGTGTTAAAGGAAAACTATCAAAATTGGAACTATAGAATAATTGCACTAAGATCAGGAAGTAGTAGTTATGTGGTTTATTTGACAGTTCATTGCTTTGTAGAGAGAGCCAGAGCAGGTATCTACTGATTAACCAAATGCTTTGGGGATAGTTGGTCTGAAAAAGAAAGCAAGCTTGAAGGATCAGGGAAATTACCTGCATCACTTCCATTAAGTGTATGCATGGTGCTAAACTTCCAGAAAAGGTACTGGGGGGGGACATAACCTATGGATGTTTAGCAAGAATCTTTATCAGAACATATAAATCAGAAAGCAAATTTTCACTGTATGTCTGTCTAAACGTTCATGCAGGAAAAAACAAGTGCATGTTTACAGAGCATGTGTTAAGTACAATTTAAAAAAAAAAACAAACAACTCCCTTCTTTCCACCATAACTTGATCTTTATTTCTTTACGGGCTGTAGATGAGCTAGTAAAAGAGCAAAGGAGAGATTTGCAGAAATACCTTTGCACACCCCCATGATGTAATGCATGCATAATAGAAGTGTGAAAATTAGTGTGTTTCTTCATTGGGTGAAAAAGATTTAGAAAATATATAATTTATGGGCTCCAAAATGTTTTAAACATTTGTTTCTGTAACACTAGTCCTTTGAACCCTGGATAGAAAAAAAAAAAATCATCCAAGTGACAGTTTTCTGCCTCACTTGCTCTTAATCGAGTTTACACTGTGGAAAAATCACAGAATAACTCTGGGTGTGATGCAGATGAAATGTAGTGAAATAAATCCCTGTGCAATGGATGCAGTTGTCAGAGCAACCACACTGTGGAATTGCTCTGATGAGAATCAGAGTAGTTTAGTTTAACCCGTTTTAGTAATTTTTTATCTTAATTCCTTTACAGTCAGGGCTTTATTTCTCAAGCTGAGCAGTGTTGGCACCAACAATCCAAGAGAAAAAAAAAAAAGACCAAGCCAGTGTTAGTTCGAAACCATTGTAGCTAGAAGTTAGTGCCCAGCACTGTGAATCTGGAGACTGAAGTAAAATTTGTCTTCTCTAAATTTAACGTGAGCTTTATTGTAGTTTGAGATTAACCTTGAATTCAGTGGCAGTTCTACAGCTGACTACATATGACCTTGATTTGACTTTGGTGAACTCATGAAATTCCCTGTCTGTAAACTGGATGTCATTTTTCTGCTTAAAATGGATGCTGTGAGACTTAACTAATCAGTATTTTTTGCTTATAAGGAGCATGAGGTTCTTGTAACAACAAAGCCTATAAACAGCCAAAGCAGATAAAATCTTCATGAGTATTGCAAGGGAGAAATCACAGGCCAAATTGTTTAGTTAAATTTTAGTTATGCACTAAATTGCAAGTCATGCCTTGCCAGAATTATTTTGATAATCTTAAAAAAATTTCTTCTTGAAGAATGAGAGTGAAAATGTAGGGAGTTGTCTTCTGTGCTGGTGTTAGAAAGCTTTCTTTATCTCGATACGGTTTTATTTGGATGTTGAAAGGAGGCTGGAGAGGAGAATATATTTCTCCCGAGGATTGTTAAATGCTGGTACTGCCCTAGTGTCCCACAATAGGATTATTATTGTTGTTATTATTATTATTATTATTAGTTTAGCTCTGATGATTTTCATTATACTCTTTTGATTGTACTTTAATAAATGAAAGAATATTTCATTTAAGTTATTGCTTATATAGTTGTGACCTCAATTTTTATATATTTATATACACATACCATGGGTATATACATTCGATTTAAACTATCTAATAATTGCTTGGAACATTACATTTGTTGATTGCTTGCACAATGTTTGTACCCAAAATTTTGGGGGGAATAAAATTGTAAAGGTCAAGTTTATCATATTCTAGGTTAACAGATACTGAGTTTGAGTTAGCACATCATTGCATGAAAATGTAGATGTCTATTCTGCATTCCATTTTAACAGTTGAAAGAAAAGTTAGTCTACTATTGAATTTTCTCATGTGAATTACATTACATGAGCACAGTGCTTTGAAAATGCTTCATCAATTCAAAATAAAGTTCCACGTTCAGTTTCCATGTGTTCTATGATACATTCAGCCTATAAAACCAAATGTTTTATAATAGCTGTACTGAATCTTAGTATTGGCCAGATAAGAATGTCCTCAAGAGACTGATCTACACTGACTTTTCTCCCATGACTCCAGAGCACAGCTTCCTCATCCATTTGTCTTACCCTGAAGTTCCTTTTTGTTACTCTCCTTTCTTCTAGAAATACTTATAAACTCAGTCACAAAAGTCTATGCATTTCTCGGTTCCCCAATGTACTGGTATTTGAGATATACATCAAATAACAAGCAAGATATTGTGGGATGTATGTTGTGTCATACACCTCCTAATTGGTTGTCATTACTGCATGTCTATCATAAATCCTCCACTTATTACAGTGCTTGGGCTCTCTGCACCACACAGTCAACCATGTCTCCATCCCAGGCGTAAACTCCCTCCTTTCTTCAACACTCACTCTTTTTCTAATATGCCGCTTTCTGTTAGCCTTGGCTGATGTTGCATCATTCAGACCATGATTGCTTGTCATCGTCCTGCTGGGAAGGATGTTTCCTGGGCTGAAACACTGTGTGCAGGTATGTGATGTATCTGTACAAAAATGATAGCCTGGCATCTTCCTTCTCCATCTCTCCTTGATTCCTACACTGCAGCAGATTTTTATGATCTTCCCTTTGATGGTGGCTGTGGTCTTCAGGAACCCAAAGCCAAATATGGGAAAAATTATGTATATGATTTTTTTGCCCCCCCCCCCCCCTTTTTTTCTCTTCCTTTCAAAGTGCCCCATGCTTTTAGGAAATCAATTAATGCACAGATTTAAATGCTTTTATAGCAAAGCAGCATCAAGGTCACCATTGCCATGTTACGGGTAACATTTTTATATTCATTTAAACCACTTTGATGCAATACTGAAGTTATACAGGAGGGTCTGTTTGAAGACATGCTTCTCCCTTTATTCCTCCAGCAATAGCGTCTTGTTAGTAGGCTTATGCTATGACCCGTGAATTCTGTGCCCATCAGTTCAAGCTGGATTTATATTAAAGCTATCTAATTCTGAGTGGATAGAATTATTTTCATTTCTATTGAATTTTTTGGTGGTTAGTTGGTGGCAGGTTTAGTCTGGTTTACTTGTGGTTTCTCTTCTGTTACCTAGCGTACTCCTATGGAATAGTTTAATTTACTGCATTAATTTAAGCGAAGTTTTAACTGAGTTTTGAAGCTGATTGATATTTTCTAGTTATAGGAATCTCTTTAGGTGAGCTGTTAAATACCGCACTGTTACCATGGGTTCAGTTAGAATGGTATACTAGTTAAATGTTGAAGAGTATGATCATTTCTGTCAGTATTTCCTATTCTCTGTATATATCTTTCAAATTTGTAACTTTTTCAAATCAAGTAGAAGTTGTTTATATCATGAAGAGATGACTTTTTATCAATCTAGAGAAAATATCAAGCTATTTAGATTAATTTGTGGGGGTTTGACCTTGGCTTAAGTAGGAAACTTATATTCATTATATTTAGGAAAGGTAATAAATGGATTGGAAGGCTTAGACTGTATCATTTATCTTATATGACTTTAACAGTTAGGCTATGATTCTAATCAAAAAATGTCACTTTGGATTTTAAATCTATTTTTATCACCCAGAACATCTCATCTGTCAATATTTGATTAGAGGTCCTTGCTGCTTCAAACAGCTTTTCTCTGTCTGACAGATAATCTGAAGCTCTGAGACCATCGATCGAAGCTTCATCTCTAGGAGGGGAAAAAAAAAAAAGAGCTAGAAAGAGCTAGGAGATAATTTTGGATGACACTTCAACCTGTGACTTCTGCCTTGAGCCCAATAGAAAGGCTGAATCTTTCTGTCTTATCACTGCAACGACAGACTACTCCTGTATTGATTTAAACAGAGAAGTTCAAATAAGTTCCAGCTTGATTATTTCTTCATAACATCTCATCTGAGTTTAAGGGAAACTATGCTATTTTTTTTTTCTTTTCAGCCTCACTTTTTCTCCTTTTAATTTTCAGTGCAGTAGAATGTAAGTCACTGGTCTAACACAGGTACTTGGTATGCCTGTCCACTATGCTACACATATGATAAGAAACTTTCTGTTCAAGCACCGTCTTTGACATGATTACTTCATTACAATACAGTAACTGTCCTGACGATGAAAAAGAGGCTAAAATTTCAGTCTAAGATATATGTAAAATCAGAAACATAAATTGATTGTTGTTGGAGATCCTGAAAGGTCTTTTATGCCTACCTGCTATAGTGACAAGTGCTTGTCTAATCTGTTCATGAATATGTCTTTTGAGAAAAATTGTAAAATATTTCTTGGTACCTGTAGGAAAAAAATACTGCATTTAATGTTTTCAAACATTCAGTTTAGTTCACAAATCTGTATTTGATAGTAAGTAGCTCAAGCATATTTTCCCCACACAGCAATTCTGAGTGCTGAAAATCAGGTGTTTATTGATATGTACCATAAATACAGCGGTAGATTTCTACCTTTAATTATTCCAGTAATTTTTAAATCTAAAAGCATAGCTTGCATGTATTGCTTACTCTTCTTAGAAGGATAACTTGTGAGTTCTTCCTTCTACTGGCATATCTGGATCCTGGATAAGGTAAATTCAGAGCCTAACAAGCAGAAGAGTTTTAGCTGACTAAACAAAAGCTATTGTGCATATTTTATGATTTTATATTCATATCTTCTGTGTTGAAATTTGACAGTATTCTAGGTTTGAAGTTAGATTTTATGTCAGACAGAGAAGTGTTAGTGAAAAGCTAAAAGGAAGGTGAATCTTGCTATGCCTGGGAATATTTAGCACAGACATAGAAAGAGTCAAGCTTTTTGTCTGGTATCAGAATGGAAAGGTATTGATATTAGCCAAAATAATCAGGGACAGGAGTGAGTACCTGAGATTGCAAGACATCTAAAGATGTAGGGTCAAACTTATTCAAACCAATCATACTTGAAAACAAGAAATACAACCACTAAAAATTTGCCAGAAATTCTTTACAAAGAACTCAGCTCTGTTGACATTCGCATTAACAGCTAAGGATTTGAATGCAATATGTAGATAGCTGGAAGCCAACATAGGACTCAAAGGGGTTGTTCATGAATTTAACTGTAAGGTTAGAACAGTGATAGAGACCCTCAGTAATAGGTGTCCAAACAAATGTACATCAGAGATACTCACAATTATTAGATAATTCATATCTAATTAAGCTCTTCTTTGGGTTTCTGAACTAATGACCTGATTAATTTTGACTTGCAGCTTTGTCAGCTATGTTTTTTCCTTTTATACATCCATTTTTGAAGCAAATTCACAGTATGAGCACAGAGTAGTGGTTTGCACACATCACAGAAATGCTATTATCTTCCTTGACTGAAATGTTTCTTAATCGTTCCTGTGAAATGCAATATTGTATCTACTTCAAGTAACCTGAGAGTTCCTTGCTGATTTAAGTTTAGATTAATCTGCTCTGTCAAAAGCCTTGGAAAACAATTAATAGCTTAGATTTATTGGCAAGAATGGGCAGCAATTGTTAATTTTAACCAAGCTTCATGTTGAGTCTGAAGATTTTTGAAGCTCAAAGCAGTAACCAAGAAGAATGATCCTGCTCAGATTCTTGCAGTTCCAAAAGCTGCCAGCTGAAGAGTAATGGGTAACTTTACAATTAACTCAGTTAAGTTGAGTCATGAAATAACATTTAATGGTAGTCTGTATTTCCCAGCTCCCTGAAAAAAAGGATCTTGGGTATTATGATGGAAATTATGAGTATAGGAGCAAGAGAAGGTAAGAGCAATAGGAGAAACAAAATTAAGAGAACCTGTCTTTCTTTTGAAGAGAAGGAAAGCTGTTTATAGTGACAGATATGCACAAAACTTTCTCTGGGCCCAGATTTAAAAGATGATTAATTACTACAGAGGAAAAAATATATTTAATACACTTTCATTACTGCAGGAATGACAATGTCATTTTAAGTGATATATTGAATCTGCTGCATATTTAATTTCTAACAACCATAGCTATAAGCAATATTACTTAACCAAGGTAACAAAATTCCCATATTTGCATCAGTCATTTATACTATGTTAAAATGTGGGTGAATAAGCAGCAGTTAAGTAAAGATCAAAGATCATCCAGCTGTTATGCTCTGGAGAGCAGGTAGAAGAATAAGAAGTCAGTTCTCTTTCTATATACTAGAAAATCCCCTCCTAGAAGAGAAAGTTGGGTTTGGGATTTTTTTTTTCCTGTCTTTTCGTTTGTTCATTGATGTGTCATACATTGGGTTCAGCAGATGAAGTTGTGAATTTCTTTTTTCTTTTCTCTACTTCCATTTGCATTGTATCAATCTATTCCAACTCCAGAATTTCCAGCATCTTTCCTTGCTTTTCTGTGGCAAACATCCCTGCTTTACTTGTTTCAGAACTATTTTCAGATCGCCTTGCAAGATGAGATGGTGACATACTGTCATATACTGTCATACATGGAGATTAAGGTCAAAATACCATTCAGTTTGGTTGACAAACTGAGCTACCCGTGACCTGTTTTCTAGACTGTTTAGCATCACAAATAGCTCAATGGTACAGTAGTTTAAAGCAAAGCTCCTGCTGACTTCTGTTGCAGATGTTACTCTTCAGTATGTCTGCATATCAGGATCATAGGTCAGAAATCAGGTGATCACTAATTATGTGTCCCTATTTAATGGCCATCCATGAAAAGTCTATTTTAAATGGCTTGTTCATTAGCACATAGGAATTCAGTAGCTAAGGAAAAAATATGATTGAGTTCTATGGGTTTTCATTCAGCTGCTTTAATTGTGAGATTGTTTTTGTGTGGTTGCTATAATCCCAGGTTTATTCTAGAGAAGCTGAGGTTGGGGAAGGAAGAACTGAGACTGAGGAGATGGGCTCCTATTATCAGTGTTAATAAGCAGCCTTGGATCTTACATGGTCCTCAGATGCTGCCAGGAAAATACCTGGTGGCCTCAGTCTGAAGCATTCTTAGTACAAATGAAATTTATCAGTTACAGTAAAGCTATCTTTTCTAAGCACATTAAGTTTTTATTTTTAAAAGCAGATAATTTGGGCAGACTTCCACGGGCATGGCTAGCTCATGCTTCCTATAAGAACATTCCCTGCTATATTTTCACAGCCTGCTTTGAAACCATGGTATTTCCATAGCTTTCCAACTAATAGTTGGTGAGAATCAATCACTAATAAGAATTTCTTTTAATGTTAGGGAACAACACACTTTCTCTAAACTGCTTTTGCTAAAATTAAGACAAAACAAATTAAAGTAATCTTGCATGGAAAATTTCAGCCTTAATGATTCTATTGTGTCAAAATTATAGATAATTAAAACCAGTGCCTTAAAAAAACAATACTAGGAAAACCAAAGGTGATACTCTCAGTTCCACAGTTCTAATATTTAACGACAGAAATTAAAAGAGGAGGGTTTTTGTATCTTTCCTCTTGCAGCAAAATACACTGTGTTCTGAAACCCCTGAAGTGAGCTGAAAACCTGTCACTAGTTGTAAATGGGCTTTAAACAAAGCCCATAATGAAGCCACAAAATAACTTTTACAAAATTTCTCATCAGAACAGACATTTTTCATTCTCTATAGGATACAGTTAGAAAGAGCTTTGCTGAATTTACATTTGTAATTGTTTCTTTTTATTCCAAAGCACTTTGTCCATCAGTTCAGTTCTTTGATGTAGTTTTTATAATATTGTTAAGGCAATTGGCCAGTCAAGTTTCTTTATACCTTTCTCAGCAGGTGGGTTGTTGGGTGTCCCATCTCACAAATGCTAATCTCTTTTAATTTTTTTGAAACTTTGGTTATTCAATTAAGTTCTCCACTGTACCTTTGAGTGAAAATGTGTATATGTGCATATATATATGTATGAATACATGTTTTGCTGTATACACACACACGCACACACACATATATGGATATACACCAAAATGAACCAAAATATTTCTGGGTTTGCTTTCTGTGTTCAAGAAAAGAACTGTCACTATGTAGTAGCTGCTCATAGCTAACCAGATAGGAAAACTCTCAACTTCACTATTCTTGTGTGCACAGATATATTGACAGAAAGCTGGGAGGCTTTCACATCACCGAATAAAACTGGTTTAATTTAAAGGTAAAGAAGTATGTCAATTATATGACAGATTGATAGGACACAAACTGTTTAAGGAAATGTCTATCAGGTATGCTTACAGATTTAGCTTCCAGGAAGAAGATGCAGCTAGGAATGTAGTACTTTGATGGTTATATTAGTCAAGCTTTTAAGAAATCATATTCTGATGCTGTTATGCTTTTGAGAGACTCTTTCCTAATCTAATGTTATTTTTTCATATCTTGATAAATAAATCCCTTAGAACTTTCCAGAGAAGTGCAAAGCTTCCTTATTTTTCCTTTTTAATCATGCTTTAAAGTTTAATAAGGATTTCTATCTTTTATTAAATGGTCAAAAAATTCCAAGAAAAGTCTATTATTCATTACTAAATTCTACCATGTATCATTATATAACCATGGAGACTAGTAAGACTCCTGAAGCTTTAAGTCTCAGCATTGCTCATAATGCTGTCTTCTTTTAATATTTGTAGGAAAATGCCAAGGTGTTTCCCCAAACCCAAAGCTGTTCTTTCTTACTTGCCTAAAATTAAATAGTAGGAATTTACAAGATATCTCCTTTTCTGTGTATGAGAACAGATTTTTTTTGAAAACTCAGAAACTTGAACCTTTCTAGAAATACCTTGCTATTCTTATTTAAAGTAAAGCTATAAAGTACAATTAAAGGTCCTCAGGACTTTTCCTGGACAACCAAAAACTAGAAAATATCAAATTATATTGAACATCAAGGAGCTGAAATATGGGTACAGAAACAAAATGAACATCTGTAGAGCTTCAGTTTTACTACTTTATGTTCATTTAAAATGAGAAATAATTATCTCCTCATCTTTCAAAACTGATGAAACCATAAATGTCCTGTATTATATTGATGCACAGGAGATTCCGGTCTCTTGAGCAAGCATACTCATTTTGTTGTTTGCATGTTTGAATGTCTGACAGAATGTGAGTCAATGGTAAAGAAAGTAAAATGAGCTAGCTGAACTTTGGTCATTCCCCATGCCTTGCTGTATATAGCCTGTATTTTCCAGGGTTTCAGGTTCAGTTTCCATATCTGTGAATGAGAGAATCTTATTTCAGACACCTTGTGAAGAAGCAGTCTTGACATATTACTTCAAAAGGGGAAACTTGGGTTGAAATAGATTACTGTGTGGATTATACTCTAGATGTACATATATCACTTCAGTCTTATTTGAATGTTCAGGTTCAGGAACAGCTTTCTGCTGAATCTAGTACTGACCTTAACGTCACCATGAGTAGTCACGCATCCTATGAGAGAACTGGATGCTTCAATGGAAATATAAATGGAAGCTGTTTGGAAAATGCAGTGTTAATACTTTCATCTTGTTTAAAGGAAAAGCATTTTTCTGACATATTGATCCAACTGAATGCCACTAGGTGGATGTTAGGAGCTCTCTATTTTGATATCTTAGTGGTTAGTAACAAAAAGGAGTATGTGAATTTTATATTTTAAAAAATTGGAAAAGCATACAGTGAAAAGTACCCAGAAAAACCAATCATTTAGTCACAAACACTCCTAAACCTCCAAAATATGTTAATGGTTTTACAGGTAAATGGGTTTATAGTTTCAAGTACCAAAGAAATTTGTTTTTTCTTCTGGTAATTTTAATCAATTCTTTTGTAATACCTGCTGAAGCTCACTCTAAATTTGACAAAGTTTTCTTTACAGAAATGTAGTTGTCAGCTAAAAAGAAATAATGGGGGGTTTTAATTCCTATCGCTAAAAATCTTCTTTTTAGTTTGGATATTTGACCTTTAGGATGGTATTTTCCTTTCATTCTGTATTAGGTTTAAGACCAGGCAATGCATTCCAAACAAAATCAATGAATCACAGAAAGAGATACATGATAATACTGCTCAAGAAATATTTGTATTTGGTTCTGAGGTTTGTAGATAAATATTCTGTAAGTTTGGAGAAATGAATATATCTTTATTAAGTACTATTTTTATGCCAGTGAAATGGAGATCATTCCATAAAAATTTTATTGCATACATCAGTCCTTAGTTGCTATTACAGAAAATGTTAAGTTTCTATTCTCTAAACTGCTTTAAAGACAGTGTGAGCAGCACCTTTTTCAATGCATGCTGGTGCAAATTCAAGAAATCAATGGTAACATTTTTGCATTTGAAAGTAACACAGCTGCAGTTCTGATGTTGTGGTTGAAAGATGACAAGAGGTGTACAGTAGGACTAGATCAATGACTAGTATTTTTTATTCATGAGCTTCATTGTTTCCTTTGCTCTGGCTAATCCACTCAGTGTCATTCTTGACTCCTCTCTATTCTCTTTTGCAGCCCAGTAAGCCTTCTTTCCATTTTATCATCAAAATCCATCCTTTCCTCCTTTCTGTTTATATCCTTGTGGACAATTTGTCCCTTCTTCCTTTGTACCAAAAATTTGAATACTTGATATGTCTTTTTCTCCCACACTTGCTTCTTTCTGTTCAACTCTGGGGTTTTTGCCTTCATATCTCTTGCAGAATCAAATTCAAGCTCTCTGCCATGATTTTAATAAAGGGTCTTGCCTCACATGTCTAAACTAATAACTGCCTCTTGTTCTTTATCTTCTCTTGCTTCACATTACTGGTTTGTTTCTCATTGCTACTCTTCTTGCTTCCTGTGACATGAATAGTCATTCTATTATGTACTCTTATCACAAAGTCTTTCTAAATATACTTGCTTCGAGAAAACGCCTTATTCCTTTTGTTTCCAAAACTTCCAGTTCTTATATTTCTGTAGCAAAGTGTGTAGAGGATAGTATTCCTTATTAGCAGTGATATTGATAAGTTAGCATGCTAAAATGAAGAGTAGGTGATGTGACACAAGACTGACTGAACTGGCAACATAGGTTCAGATTCTCTGACCCTGTTTTGGTTGTTTTCCCTGACCTGCTACATTAGTTTTACAGCTTCAGCTGTTTTAGATGTAATGATTTACAAAACACAGAACATCAGCTGCCAAAAAAATGTCAGAGAGAAATGACTAATGTCCCTTTTTAGTAGGGAGGCTTGCTTTTTCTTTTTTTTTTCCTTTTACTTTACTCTTTCAGGCATGAATTATTCTATAGTATATTAAATGAATATGCTGTTGGTCCCCAGATTTTCATCAGTAATGAAGACTAAGAGTAAAACCCCTGATCTGAAACAAAGCCTAAATGATCCTTCCTACCAAAAGAGATATTAAAGGAAACAGGAGAAATCTAATAAATGAAATCTCTCCCATCTTCACCCTTGAAATGGCTGGTCTTAGATATGGTGTGCTCTGCAAAGCATCAGTATTCATGCCAGAGTAAACTGAATTAATAGCGCTGAAAAATGAATTATTTCATAGCATAGATTTTTGGTTTTTTCTACTGCAGTCATTTTAAAAGAGAAAATGAAAACTCATGAACTTTCTGCTATGAATTATTTTCTTTTTTATAGTATTTAACTTCACTAGGCCATCATTGTGCATGTCATTTCTGATGGATAAAATATTCCTGCAGCTGTACAACAATATAATTAAACATGTTTCCTGCTTTTGATGGATAAATTACTGGAAACATTTATATGGTGGAACAACTGCATTAGCCATCATTTCTTTGTCTGGTATATTGCACTAGAGAGCTTCATTCCTCTATACATACTATAACATGAAATTGTGGGGAGGGAAATCGCAATCAGATTAAAATAGTTGATAGGAGTCTTTTTAGTTTTGACAGTGGAGGTTTCTCAGGGAGTGCTGGTAAAATATTGTTTAGGAAATAAAAGGTCTGTTTTCAGTTTGCTTGAAAGGAAGTTAATCTATTAAATGTCAAATTTGCAAATGTGATTTTAGAGTGTGTCAAAATTTGAGATTTTCCTTTCTTGGGGAACTGTAAATATTGCTGTTAGTTTTAACCTTGAAAATTAAATTATACAAGTTGAGTGTTGAAAAAACACCAAAATTTCCAGTTGAAACATTTGTGTGGGTTTGCTTCACATTTAACCTGCATTCTTCAAGAATTTTATCCCACCACTCTCGATGGGATCACTCAGTCCCAGCTAATCTGCATCTTCTTTCATGCTCCGAGAAGATCTGACTTACAGGAAGCACAGCAATATTTCGGTAAGTGGGGAGACTCTGTGACCAGATTGGACATCTTACCAACCTAAACCTTAGAGACAAATATGGAACATGAAACACCTGGGATGCATTTTCTAAGAGACACCCCAACAGCTCAAAGGAATGCATATATTAATATCCCGTGATTGGTATATGCAGTGCAGATCCCTATCCTATGAACTTGGTGGATTTACACTGGGGTGGTTTTGTATTTTTTTTATTTGCACCTTTTCCCTCCCCCCTTAGATGTCAAATTGCTCTTACAAGAGCAACAAAGCAAGTGGGGCTACCCTGCTCACTTTCCAGTAGGAATACCTCTGGAAGACTGGTAGGAAGGAAGACAAGACAGCCACGCTGTTAGCACTGCGCCATCAGAGTTATCAGGTAACACTGTAAGTTGTGTAGTGCACTGCTGGGGGTAATTCCTACTTCTGTATTACAGTATATGGCTACTAGTGTCGCTTTGGTGTAACTGCTTTGGTGTGCTGCAGATCAAACCTAAAGATGCTGTGGCATTACACAATTAACACAGAATGCATTAATCGGGGATTTAGCATTTGCTGTCAAAAGGAAACTAAACTGCAGTAACAGTATCTTGGAAAAGGGGGATCTGAATTATATTTGTAATAGCTTGTGGTTCCTGAGCCAGGAAAGGATTTATCTTCCAGCTCTATAGATGATCAGTATCACCACTTCAGCTGTTTGACCGTTTAATATAGCAAAAATCTTGTGTGCTCTTTTCCACTGTTGTTTGTCCTTATTTCCCTTCTCTTTTTGGATGGTCAACTCTAAACACAAGTCCACCTGAGTCCTGTCATGAAAATCATTACCTACAGCTTTCCAGATACAGAAACACCAGCCACAAGGACAAGGGAGACCTATGAAGACTGGCATCAATGTGACTCTAGGTGGAAGAAAATTTGGCTTTTTTTCTTTTGTATAGGACAAATTCTGCTTGCCACAGCCCTGTCAGTATTCCACAAAACAGTCAGATATCAAGCTCCATTAAAAAATTGCTTCAGCAAACACTAGAAACTTCTTTAGAAGGAAACTTTTTCTCTCCATTGAGACTACATTCCTAAGCCATGTGTCCAAAGCGTATACAGACATTCCCATAGCCTCCAAAGTATTTAAAGCAGAACAGGCCGTTTGAACTAACTGGGAGATTTTTATTATTATTATTTTGAGTTTTTCATGGTAATGAAAAGTCCTTTGAGATGGTTAGCAGTGGAATAAATGCATCTTACCAGACTCTTGGCTTGGCACTGTGCATTTATAGATGATACAAAGAGCATGCACTATAGGAGAAAAGGAACAAAGGTGACAGAAGGGAGTACAAGGGAAATGAATGGGAGGCTTTTCTGAGATCGATTCCTGCATTAACAGCTGAAGCATCAGCTCTGGAACCCAATAAAGTGCACATGACAGATATCGTTGTTTTAAGTGAGTTTCAAATATTACTTCAATTTCTTCTTTAGATACAAGTCTCCTCTTATTAGTTCAAGTATTTGTATTCCCCAAACTAAAATGAAATATGAGATGTTTGAAACTCATCCATGATGTTTATCCATGATAAATATGCCTAAGACCGTTCTACATTAACAGAAATATCTATGTTCTACTAGCAAAATGTTCAAGCAAATGAAGAGGTGCTGTCTTCTCTAGGAATTTCCAGGAATAAGCTGGAAACTTAGATCCTGAAGTGTTACAATGGGCTTTCCTCCTATAGATCAGCTAGTCTGTGGAATGGATGTATTTTGCCATCCAGATATACTCCACTGACCTTGTGATAATCTGAAGTGCATTTCTGAATGCCTCATTCAGTGTAAAAATAATAGATGCATTTTGTTGTTCCTTTTACCTCGCTTTATATTTATATGCAATTCAATGGTGAACAACTAGTTGGAAGATACACAGTTTTTAAGATGGTGCACCAGAACCGAGATGCATGCAAGAGGATATGCCTGTGTACTCTACTACTGTCTTCCAAAGCACTGTTTTTATAAATTCCATAAAATAAGGAATTTTAATAATTGGTGGCGTAACCTTGAGTAAAGCAGTCACTGTGTTTTGAAGCCAAACTATGACCAGTAGTGTATGTGCAGAATAAGATTTGAATGTAACTTTGAGCTCAAAAAATTTATTCAAGTGTCTGTTTTCTTATGTGACTGTGCCCAAAAGAGAAATACCACCTGCAGGTCCAAATAAGAAAACCAACCACTTTAATGTTGTTGAAGGGTTACATTGCATATTATTTTTCATGTAAAATAGTGAAATTTAAACATACTTCAGAGAAGTGGTAATCAGGAATTCATGCCATTAGTGAGAAAATCTGGCCATATGTTATTGAAAGTTGCTAGTATACTTTGTTTCACTCTCCAATGTATAGTCAAGCACACATTTTTACAGCCCTCAGTGTCTGTAGATACTCATTCTCTCTGCCTCAAAGGGAGATTGATCTCTTTTGTTGCTTGGCCATGTATCTAAATAGGTAAGCGGAAAAACTTACCAAATCTTTGACCTATATAAAAAGAGTTACTTCTGCTGCTAAAGGCAATGAATAATAGCAAGAGTGGAAAAGTTACACCTTACCTGAATTGCCTGAATATTTGTTTGAACAGAAACACTGTCCAACAGTTGAAGAATTTGATTCAGTGATGAATACTGCCAACTACTTATTTTTATAGTCAAATCACTTCACTGATTGTACAATTAAAAATAATGAAGATCTTCCTTTAAAATATGGATGTTTTTACTTTTGCTTGTCTGTTTTTTCAAAAGCTGATTTCTCATTTTTTTCATATAAAAACATGAATCTACGAGAGAAAAAAATTGGAAGGTTATTGGTGACGTCAAGGGTTGAATGGAAGAAATTACACTACCTCTAATCCGTCATTATTTTGCCTGATACAGTCGTAAAGAAAAATGTATGAAAGGTATTTTGCTCATTAGTTCCTGGATCTCTAAATGGTAAGCTGTCTTTATGTTTCTGAGATCTTGATTTTATAGGATTAGCACATTAAATTTAATGCTAAGTAGGACTCTAGGACTTAGACTTTTGTCAATCGGTCAATTTATGGTTCACCTTAAAATTTAGTTTTTATTTAAATACTATGTAAGTATACACAGTGTAGAATGACCACAGTAAAAGATTTCTTTTTCAATAAAAATGCAGCTCAGCAGCTTTGTGATAAATGGTGACATTATGTATATGCCAATCCCTTCTGGAAAATTGGAGCGATTCTAGACTTTGCCAAAAATTTGACATGCCACCCTAAATGTTTAATCAGGGATGCTGTGACATTCAATGCCGCTTGTATATATGTGTCAGTCTAATTTTTATTAAACCTCTTCAGAATGAAACAGAATCTGCTTCGGGGGGGGGGGGGGGGAAGGAGGACTGAACCAAACTAATGCTATTAATATGTTTCTCTCTGGATATGACATAAATAATCTAAAATTAACTATGATCCTCACTTCACTGAGCACAAACTTCCTCAGTAAAAGTTTTGAATTGGAATAGAACTCAGAGGAGTGCTGTGTCAAATTAATGATCATGAAGCAAGGCTCACAGAGCATTAGTAGTCAGCTTCTGCCTTGGGTGAGACCAGGGAATAGATGCCATTCAGCCATCTGAACAGAATTTCTATAATAAAATCTGTCCTTCAAAAAACCAGAAGAACCTAACGGGACTTCCCTGTGACTTCTCCATCAGTTGATTCTATTCTGGCCATGGAAAATACATACTAGATTTCAGATAAGGGCCAGAGAAGCCAACTAAAAAGAAACATTATTAATCTGTTGGTGCTGCACATTAAAAGGACTATACAAGTTAATAGTTCCAATCCTGAAAAACTTTGCGTGTATGATCTCTTCATTTTTATATATAGCCTTATTTTGTTTAGTGAGACTAGCTGAATAATTTAGGAGATTTTACCAGAATTTTGATCTATGTCTATGAGTTCAACTTCACAACGTGGAAAGTATGTTTGTATGAATATTTCTAGTTCATAATGATGCTCTTACTGGTGTTTCTTCAGATTGTTTCTTATATAAATTTTATCTGCTATTTATCCATCCTCTGGTTTTAAAATAACAAAATTATTAGGTGCTATTCTGCCACCAACAAGTAACAAATGTTTTACTAATGCCAGCTGATCCAGGTTTTAATTCCCAGTGCTCGTGAGAAAGTAGTGGACCCCATCGTAGTTTCCATATTGTTGTTTATTTGTTCTGGCATATGACACTGGGACATGGGGGACATGGGGGACATGGCAGGGGTGCTCTATAAACACAGAACAGAAGCATGCTCCATAGGATGGCATATGCACAGAGTAAGTGGAAGGCTGGGACACAGTGCTGGTCAGTGTAATAAGTAGTTGTTTTGGTGTGTATTCTCTAAATCTTCTGAAGTTTTACAGAAAGCTTGGCACTGAAGAATAAAAAGATATTTGATGCGTACTTAAAATATTAAAGGGAGAGAGGGAGAGTTCTCTGGTTTTATACAGCCAAAGCTTCCAGCCAAATTGAAAGGAGGAAGGAAATTTTCTTACAGCTGTTTCGGTCCCAATGTTTTCAGTAAGAAGTGGTACCCTATTCATTTTTCGACAAAGTAAGACGCTAATACCTTGACCACCTCTGGATTGTAAAGCTAATGACACGCTCTTACTTAATCAATCCAAAATTGCAGAATTGCTGTATCTGTCAGCGTTCTTTCCTACCTGGAAATTGGGTACAGTCAGAACCCCCAGAATCCTTTCTAGTCACTGAATGATTGTATGTGTCTAGTGGCAGCAAATATTGTTCTATATTTTCTCTGGTGTAATGCTGTGTCCCAGGATATGTACTGCAACACTTCTAGCCAGACCTGATGTCTACCTGTGCTGTTGGTCGTGAACAGGTAAAACCCAGGATTATATTCAAAAGTACAGATTATGCTTGAAAAGAGGCATCAAGTGATCTGGAGCTTTCATGGCTCCTGTAGATCCCAGGTTCTTCTGAGAAAGTTGGTGCTTAGGTGTTACTACAGATTCCATGGTTTAAGGTAAAGAAAATCCCTATTTCATTCCCTATAGTTATGGTTTAGCAAGAATTACATGATAGACAGATGCTCAGAAATGTATTGTTTGTAAATATAATACAGTTTTCTAGTGTGAATGTAAAATGAAACATAATGGAATAGTTAGACCTGTAGAAACACAAAATATTTCCATCATTACAGAGAGAAAATTTCTATAGCAAGGAGGATTTGGGGTTCCTAAGAGAAAGAAAAAAAATGTTCATAGTTTATCCTGTATAAGATCTAGTGAGATACTAACTTTCTTGTCTGGTAAATGAATCTTTAGTCCTATGTACTCAACCATCATTCTTGTTAGGTACCCAGTCATCATTCTTCTGTCATCAGGAAGTAGCTGGTATATCCAGCAACCTACTGAAATGCTGGATTAACGCAAAGGGAGAGCAATTAAAGATGGAAAAAGTAACCTTTTGTCATGTGGCTGAAGCCCTAAACTTAGTCACAAATGCATTCTCTTTCTCTATGCTTGAGAGGAAATTTCTGGAAATTATACTATGACAATTCTAGAAAAGAGCAGCCTGCCTGTTTGTTCTTCCCCTCCCTTAAAATTTCCTGCCTCCCAGTTACCCTGGCATATGGTTAAATCATGACCTTCAGTCTAATTCATGATTAGATGAAGGATGAGGACACTTTAATGAAGGTGCTGAGGGCATTATACTGTTAAGCGTTGTTGAGGTCATTGGAAGAATGTGTTGTTCATCAAGATACTTCTTTTTCCCCTTACAGCACTTTTAATTTTCTGTTTCTCTGTGTTTTTATGTAAATGTCATAATTCTGGAGCTTACAAGTATTTCAAGGCAAAACTGAAGAGGCAGTCAGACGAGTCATATGGTCTCCTTGGGGAACAGTGGAGAACTTTGACTATGGGCAAAATAGCATTGATTTAGTATCCAACGCTATCTCGTTTACTCCACTTGAAATATTTAGGTTGCATTAACAGTAATGCTCCATTTGGGCATTGCTTGGCCCTTGGTAACCAGTTAGGAAGAGGAGGAAAAAAAATGCAGGCTGACGTGAAACCATCTGTTCTGTGTCTGAAAGCAGCTACCTCCCAGGCCTTTTAAGACAGAGAGGAAAGGATACTGGATACAAAAATCTTCCCACTAAAAATGTCAGGAACAGCAGGTTTACAAAGGGGTTTCTGAAAAAAAAAAAAAAAAAAAAAAAGAAACAATGAGAAATCAGTTAGAAATATACAGAGAAGTATGTTTGATATTAAAACTCCCCATGATTTGATCAGTATGTTTAGCAACTCAGGAAAAGTAACACTTATGTTTTATATGTTATAGAAGAGAAGGAACAGCAGGAGCATAAAATACAGAAATGACTGGGAAAAATGATCTTTTACTGTAGTGCACAAAGTAATGTTTGTATTCCAGGATGAAATAGCAAACAACTGGAGAGCCCCTTTAATCATACTAAAGACTGTGTGGTGATATACCGAGGCCACGAAGTTCCCTAGTTACTGCAGCAGTGTGGTAAAGTCATACTGGCTATTCATATCCCAGCAGTAAAAGCAAGCAAAACTTGCCTTGGTCTTGCAGAGGCAAGTCGTCCATAACCTTAGTGTGTGGAAAAGGAAAAAGAGGTGACAAAATCTGGGGAGTCTTCAAAGTTGCCTAAGGTGCCCTTTATGGCAGAATGATTCCTAACCTCAGAGTAAAATAACTACTACTTGATCGATGTATCGCAGAAAGTACTTTATTCTGTAATCTCGCAGAGCATTGTTTAGTTCATAATTTGTTTTTGAAATGTTTTATTCTACAGCATACCCATAACAGTAACTGCCATAACTTTAATGATGTTTTAATATCATGAGATCTCATTATAACAGTCTGCTTATTCAGTTTTTGCTGATAAGTGAAGTAAGAATGCCAGCTGTTCTGGTTGAATTACTGGGTCCATGGATTACTAAAAAGAAAATTAATATAGTCATTATTCCTTTTTTTTCTATTGAGTAGCATTTAGAGGCTCCAGCCAGGATTAGAGCTTCGTTATAATAGATGCTGTATAAACATTAAAGATGGCCTTACATGGTAAATACAACATGCTGTTATTGTTTAGTTTAATGTTGAAACAAGTTGAGTTTTGTTTGCAGTTTCAGGAAGAGAGGTCATGTGTAAATAATGTTGTTCATATTTAACTAATACAATTAATTCATTCATCCAAAACCTGCATAAAGACTAACAAAAAGTATATCTTAGATCTGAGATTACATGGAAAACTGTCTAAAAATTACTTCACCAATTTTGTACTGACAGCCTAAATATTGTATTGCATACTGAGCTGGGCGTGGGGAAATGGAAGTAAAACAAATTGTTTTCCATCACAAAACAACAGCGAATACAGTAGCACTATTTTATTTACAGCACAGATGTTTATTTAACCAATTTATTGGTAGCAACCTAGAGAAAATTGAACCAAGTTGAAAAAATATACCATTTCATCACAGACTGGAAAAAAGAATGTGTACAGATATGTTGCAGTTTATTGAAATTTACTGCACTTTGAGATATATTGCATACTACAGGAAAGATAATTTATCTTTATATCTTATGTTATTATTGTATGTGTCAAATAGAATTTTAGTTTGTCATATTTCTAAAAAATATAAGCTCGTTTCAGGAAAGCAGTCATCACTGTACGTGTATGTTTGTCATATTTATTTAAAGTCTTAAGCATCACCTCGCCTTGATTTTTCTTGGAGAGATAGAAAGAGATGACCATCTTTCTCACTGTTTAAAAGAGCAAACTCAGCACCAAATGGGTAAGATCTCTGAAGATGATTGTAGCATTAGCTCATCTGCGGCGTGACGTAGAGAAAAAAGGGTGCAGAGCATTTCTGCCGCAATGTTCTAGTAAACACTTGGAATGAGCCTGTTCTTGGAACCAGAAACCTTCTCATGTAAAGAAGGTGCTACAAAAGCATTGTCAGTAATTTAATACATGGTCTTTGGACTTCTCGTGATGACTGTTGGCAAGTTTCATGCTGGGCAGCAAACACCATTTGTCTGTATTTTCTGTCTGATGCTGCTGGCAGGGTCCTAAAAAGATAAAAGAAGAAGGAAAACCCTACCAACTGTTGCATAGCCTGGAAATAATAGTGTGTGTATATTTAGACTTTTATCAAGTTGACATCATAACGTACAGCTTCTAAGAGGTGAGCTATGAATGGTGTGTATTCCATAAGTGAAAAGGTAGTGGTTTTCTGAATTTTGTAATAACTAAACACTTGAAGCTCAGCACATAACAAATTATCTTAATTGGTTTAAGCAATCAAGCATAAAATACTGTGGTCTGTTGGAAGTTCATAGCAGTAGTTCATAGTGTCAGCAGAGGTGAACAGGCAAGAGAACATGGAAACAGTATGCAGCATTTGTGTGCATCGGGTGCACGGTCTGCTGACTCCAGTGTTCAATGCTACTGGCAGCTCTTTGATTCATAGATGTTCATCTCCCTGGCTCTGTGGATCAGGCAAAAGAGCAACCGTGTTATTTTTTTATATGTGAATCCAAATGTTTACATAGCCAAGACATAATCCTCATGTTGATATATGCTGACACTACACACGCTGAATTTTGCAAGTGTTAGAATAGGCCTATCTAGTCTTTTCATTTTACGACAGAGATGATTATTTTTTTCTGACTGGCAGATTAGTAAAACTACTCGTCCAGTACTAGGTATCTATAAGAAGCTTCTAAATACCATAAAGGTTCTTAAAAAAACCCCCTGAGTTTAGAAGGAGCAAAAACAATTATCTGTGATTAGTTTTGATATGTAATATTTTAAACTTAAGCTTTCTGACAAATATAAGTGATTTTTCTGGTTTTTTCCACCAACAAAATAGAGCACTTTGAAGGTTTCTAATTTAAAAAGTGACTATAGTTAGTCAAAAATTACCACAGAATTTTTTTTCCCCAATGAAAAATGTTATTTTTCAAAATACAGGGGCTTTAATAAAAAAATAAGTATTTAGATTTTTCAATTTTTAAGAGACTTGCCATGTCTGTATACATTTTTCTAATTCTTAGTGAAAATGCTACCTTAGATGTCATCGTATTTCATTGTGATTTTTGTATACTAAAATGAACTTCTCAATCATCAAATGGAACTATTGAAGTAATTAAAATATTTTTCTTTTAAACTTCGGAATTGTTTGGGAATAAGAAGCTTCAGAATTTCACTTCTTACCAAAAAATTCCATGCTGTTTATGCTATAATTCAGGTTTAACAACAACAAACCTTAAATAACAGATAACTCACTTTGATTATATTAGTATAGTAAATACAAAGGTAAGTAGCTCTTTCTTTTCAGTTATTGGCTGCAAGGACAGAAGCTTCAAGTTTATTAGGCTGGGGTTGGAAAGGTCTTTGAGGATCTAGCAACACGTTAAGTAAGTGACTATTTTTCTGCTTTTTGCTTTTGTCAGAAAACTCGCATTTGAAAAAAAAGATACTGTTCAAGATTATATTACAGCTACCTTATTTGGGGGTTTTGTGGGTTTTTTAACAAACAAAATGTTTAAAAATGAAGATGAGAAAATAGATTATACTTTGCTTTTTTCATTTTGCATTCAATTGCGTATTTTCATATAACTATGTATGTGTGTATAACTATGTAAATACATTAAATTTTGAAATTATATCATTGCAAAAACATTATGTCATACAGGAATAACAGTTAGCAATGATCACTTGGAAAAAAAAAATACAACTCATTTATATAAATTGAGAGCCCAGAGAAACCCAAGAACCATGAAATAAATATCTATAACATTACAGCAGATGAACGTAACTTCTGCAGAAATCGCTTCCAGATCTTAATTAGAAATGGTTATTTTTGACAGAAATCTTGTGGTTTGAATTAAGAAATGTAATAAAATATTTAGACTAGGAGTTAAAAATATGTTTTCCTTTACCCTTTGAGACAGGACTTAAATGGGAATGGAACGCATACAGGGAATTTTTGTATTATTATTTAGCAGTGCATTAATAGAATGTTATAGCCAAAAAAGAATCTTCAGTGTAGCAATCTTTTTGTATTAGTATATGGTCTATGGTTTAGTTGTATATTTACAGAACAGTACCTAACATGTTTGATCACTGCAGTGTTTCCCAGAGTCACTCCATCACTTTTAGCAACAAGTCTGTGAGTACTATAGCTGGTTATGGCCAGTACAGGGCACAGAAACTCTTTTCTGTATTCAGTTGGTTTTTTGACATTATCACATTCTTTAAACAGTCTGACAACAAAAACTCCAGCTATTTTTGTTATATAACATAAGAGAAATACCAATTATTCCGTTACAGCTGATTCATTCATATCCAAACAAATTAATGTCATTTAGTAATGTCAAAAATTGAAGTTCAGCACAGCAGAGAAAAGTCCAGGAATAATATGTTTGCCCATATCAGTCAATCTTACTGGTATTTTGCAAGCCTTTTTACTCCTACCATTTTGTCAAAGGTTATACATGCAATAAGATATATGTGAGCATGTCTCAACCTTCATAATTATGATACAAACTCTCAGAACGTATAATAAATCTTTCAATTATAGAAAAATTCTATTTTGGGAGCACTGTGGTAACTCTTGCAATAGCTCACTGTAACAAGTTTTGGGTTTTGCAGAGATTAATTTTATGCAACACACAGATCAGAGCTCAAACAGTGAATAAATTAGTCCCATGTTGCACTTCAGCACAGTGTGATTGCTGATTGACAACAAGTATTGCAGGGTAACTTCAGTAATATATAAGCATCTAATTCTCAGCCACCATACTTCTGTAAATATTTTATATTTTCCCCTTTCTTGCTTATAGCTGATCCAGTTATTCCTTACCCTCTGTCATGATTCCTAATGACAGGAATTGTCTGGCAGTGTGCACCTGCAACAGAATCTTGGAGACATTTAAATTTGATCTTATCCAGCCAAAGAGTTCCTGTCTCTTCTTTCCTAACTTCCTGTGATTCTGAGCTTTAGGGTTGGGGAGGGGAGGGTGTTTTGGGGGGAGTTTTTGGGTGTTGGTTCATTGGTTGGCTGGGTTTTTTTGAGGGAATAAGACTAAGTGCAGAAAGGGAATGGGATCAGTTAGAATAGTAAATACTCTTGTCTTGAATCATATGATATTCCATCCAAATGTCTAGTTTGTTTATTAATACACCTTGTCCTTCTAGGATGCCTAGACTATCAGAAATGTTAAGAAAATGTGATGAAATTTATTCTCCCTAAATCTGAGCTCCAAGGTATTCATTTTCCACCTTGCTCAACTGATTCAAACTCCAACTGATGTATAGCATGGCTGTATTACAAAAAGTGATGTCACATTAACTATGTTATACTTCAACATGCAAACACAAGGCACTGTGTAACAGCTTCAGCTATTCACTGGTGAGGTCATGATATCCTCTGTCCTATTACGGCTGATTGGATGCTCAGAAGAAAATTGACTTTGAAGGTTTCTAAAACTGTGTCTTTTATGGCAGACAGGTGAAGGGATGTGCAAATCAAAGGGCTGCTGTCATTTCTGGCTGAAGGCCAAACAACTTGGAACAATTCAGCAGAGAATTTGAATTGCTCCCTCCATCATCTATAGTGGAATAAGACTAATAGTAAAAGTTCTTTTTAAGTGATCAAAAATGTATGCCATGGTAGGCTCAAAGTTTTGGAGATACGTCTTGTGTATTAGGATTTAAAATATCAGATTCAGATACTTCTGGCAATGTCTTTGTCTGGTGTTGCTATAATTTCAGCAGCACCTGACAGCTGTAACAGAGATCAGTGAGTTATTGCAAGTAAGTTGCTTATCGTGTAGCTTTGCACTAGAAGAATATTTAGTGAAATTAGTGTCAGTGTTAGCGACAGTGAAACCCTTTGGCAAATCTAGCAGGGAGTTTAAAAACTAATAAAGAAATAATATATGTATCTCACCCTCCTTGTCCCTGTAATGTATAAACCTGAGGACTCTCATATCAGGTAAGAGTAGATTTCCCATCTAATCTAAAGTAAATTTTAATAATTAATTAGTTACAGAAGTATTGATATCTCTTCTGAAAACCTGATAGCAAGTTGGCCAGATTTATCATTTTCAGATAAACCTTAGATATATGTATCTTTGACCAGCACATCTTTCCTGTTGTCTGTGAGTGGCTTCACAAAGGCACAGTTTTCTTCCATGTTTATTAAAGATTATCTATCCTTATTTTCTTTAGATATCAAAGTACAGTTTGGTCTAAGTGGAGGAAAATACTGCTTGTCTTTGCTGCAGCTGGGGAGATCCTGGCCAAGGAAAGGAAGTCCAGAAATTTTCAAAGGTTATGTACCAAGTGTGAAGGGCAAGAATGGGGAGCGGGGGAGGCAGGGGCAGGAGGGCTGAGGCATTGAAATCCCCCCACACAAGCAGAGGGATGCTCCATCGTAGGCAGAACTCACCAGGAGGCTGCTGCTGTCTTTGCCTTCGTCTTCCATAGTAAATCTGCACCAGACCGTGTTGTCTTCTTGGTGCGTCAGCATGCAGAGGAATGAACCATCTTAATAAGCTTCAAAGGTCTTCCTCCTCTCTGCTCATGACAAGAACTGGATAATTGCCTGCCCATTGGATTACAGCAGCCACCACGGATTACTCAGGCAAGGCAAAGAAATTTCCATTTACCTGTGCTTTTGAATGTATCTGCTCACTCCTCTGTCCAAGTTTTACATCCCATCAGGACAGGAGTTCAAGCTCTAAATTAAAATAAGATTAAGCATACAGTTTTCTAGGGTTTTTTGGTTTGTTTTTTTTTTTTTTTTAATGTATTACAAAATGACTTAATTAAATGAGGTTTGATTATATTAATGTCAGGTATTCACTATCAGACTTCTTGCTTTTCAGAATACCTTCAATACTGATAAAAACAATCCTAGCAAAGGTTTTCTAAAATATAAATTCCATGTGTTTACTTCTGCATTTCAAACCTAAATGGTACAAGCAGTTTCCTTTTAGCAGTCACATTCATTCTGGGTTTATTTATAATCTGCCGAGAACACAAAAAAAAAAAAATCTCAATGTGAGTTGCCTTATCTTAAATAGTGGACAATGGAGCCAACATGTAAAACCACCTATTAGCATGTCAGTCAGAGTGTTATTGTACTCCCCCAAAATAGCAGGTCTACTTTAAACAAGACTGTGGTTTATGATTCAGAATCACAAAAACTCTCTTTCTAAGCCAGTAAGGAAGACATCTGGGAAGAGCAGATCTAAGCCTATTCAAACCTCAGAGATTTTACCATTTATAAATTCAAATTATCTGCTTTCAGCATTGAAATAGTGTTTCAGAATGACAAAAGGAACTGATCACTGGTGTACAACAGGCTGACTTAACCACAGGCTTCACTGGCAGTGTGCAAGAGAGGTTTTGTAAACGTGGCATTAAGAATAACTGGTGGTTATCTTGTATTTGGTGTGAGCAAGAAAATAAATCCAAGTAAATATAAATGATAGTCCTTAGATGGCAGCTCCCTATAAATTTATGTCTAATATTAATAATTATACTTCTAAGAAAATTAAGGAACTGTAAAGGCTATTGAATTCAGATTTTAGATGAAGCTTTAAGAACCTTGGGGTTTGTCGTATACAGAATAAACAAAGGCAGCTGAAGGACCTTCACACACTGAAAGTCAATGTGATTGAAACCGAAGCTGCAAAAGCCAGAGCAGAAACACAGATCACAACTGTCTAGTGTTCATGAAGTCGTCAGATTCTGGTATGAAGTTTGGTGATGTTATTTTAAATGCCTGCTTTGTGGTGAGTGTGAGACCTGGAATAATAATGCGATGAATAAGGATTCTGATTCCAACACATTTGAGGGCAAAACTTGCATTGACTCCAGCTGAGCCAGGAAAACACCCAGTAGGTATTTTTGCATGTTGTTGTAAATATAGCACAAAACGTAGGAACTACACATTCTGAGATCTGGCCCAGTATATTTGAGACTCTTGTCTCTCTTTTCTACCTGACCACGCTACAGAATTCCTGTTAACCCCTTTTAACATGCATGGCACACTGTCTTAAAAAAAAAAAAAAAGAAGGAAAAGTATACAGAAACTTTGGTAACATACTAGCAGACCAACTTCTGAATTAGAGTGGAAGTATTTTGTAAAAGGTGAATTGGAAAACTCACACTGAATTTGTCAATGCAAAATGCTAAGTCTTGTTCTAATAGCTTTGCAGAGGATTTACCTACTGAATCCAAGTGCGTACACAACTGTGCTAAGAAATTTCAAACATGACCTTCAGCATCACTTTTGTGCAGGAGGTGGAGAACTGCCTCTCAAAAATTGCTAAGTCTGCACACGCTGAAATCTGCCACTGGCTTCACGTAAGGGTAGGATTTTTCTCTGGAGGAGGCATTTCCAGTAGTGACGAATGATGTAATGGATTTTTTATGTGATCAAATGGACACTTAGTGTACGTAATTGTATTTCCTTAGTATCATTTACCTAAGTTCAAAATGTGTAATTCATTTAGTGTTTTATAAATTGTTATTTTGGAGTTGTGCCAGAAATTAGAACAAAAATTGAAATGACTGTAATATTATTTTTTAATATGGAGTGCAGATATAACTGGAAGGAACCGAATCAAGACATAATTCAGACTCATTATAAATAGCAGCTTAACACTGAAATGTGCTGATATGAAGAAAATAAGTACAGGATTAATTATACAGAAAAATAAAGTGAACACATGCAATAAACTAATTAAATGTGAACTTGTTCATAGAAAAAGAAAGTTTACCCTGTTCAGAGATAGATTTAAGGTCTACTGATAATAAGAAAATCCTCCTAATAGTACTACAGGACATTAAAAATTCCTATACAGTATTTCATCAAATGATAGGATTTGAAATACAGGAAACTGCATGCACTTTTCATTCCTTTTAGTACCATGTGCTTTAGCAGGTTTTAGATATGCTGCCTTCTAGAAAGCTATATCTTCTAGATGGCACTGGCCTCGCAATATTTCTGCTCTACTCTACTTCTCCTGTAACAGATTGGATCTCATATTGAAACACTTCCAGGTTATCTGGACTATTTACGCCTCTTGCACCAAATGGAAATTAACTTGTTACAAGATAAAAATTCATCAGGACAACAATTACTGTAACAAATATTCATCTATTCTGCTCTAAGTGTCCATCCTTGGAGTGTAGTTTATGGGAAATACTGACTTTAAACAAAGAAGAAATTTAGAGTTACACCAAAGGTTGTGTGTCAAGTAGTACACATTCAGTAAGAGAACTTGTTGCTAGGCTAATGGGGAAAATACAGTAAGGTCAATTAAATGTTTAGAAGTTTTTAAAAGGTGTGTAGGTGTAGCCTTTCTTGTTAGACCCGGGGTTGCTTTAGCACAATATTGTAATTTGCTGCAATCCAAACACGCTCTTACCACTTCAGCACTGTGTGCAATGCATTCAGATGGCATAATGTACCCACTTTTCCTATTTGCTACCTTCAGTATTCAAGGACACCTTTGAGAAAGGATCAATCCTTTTGTGCACATCCACCAACTTTTAGAAAGGTTCCCAGGCTACTATAGGGCCACATTTTTTGTTATCGTTCATATTTTCAATTTTCAATAACATCCTGAGAGCTTAGCCATTAGAATTGTCAGAACAACACAGAGGTTTTTAGCTAATTTTAATTATAATAGTATTCATCTTTATTATATATATTTATGCAAATTGGTGGCTAATATAGAGATGGCCCTGAACTGAAATGTTGATTCCAAATACTCTGAAGCTTTTTAAATGGGTGAAGTACAGATTCAAATTTTGTGTTTCTCATGAGATTCCAGTTGAAAGGTAATTATTTCTGCCATAATTACTGTTAGTCCCAAATTTCTAAGTATCATTCAACCCTGAAGTCTCCTCAATAGTAAAGATGTGCTGTCTGACATGGTGAAATGAATATTGATGAAAATAGTGGTTCAAGAACAATAACAGTTCTTTATTAGTCAAAATTTCCACTCCAGAGACTTCCTGGCAGAGTTTCCCAAGCACTGATCTAACTCCAGCCCAGCACTCACAAAAGAGGATGGAGTAGTTTGTGGCAGGTAGGCATTGCTCTGAGCTGCAACTCTAAGAGATTTCAAAGCATTAAACAGGGCAAGGACAAGGGTCCGAGGGTCATGGCCTTACCTCTGATCTCTTGTTTGCGCAGGAGTGAGGTAAAGGCTATTCCAATAAGTACGTGGAGCCAGTTCTCTCTATAGATGAGAGACGAGAAATGACAAATGGTCTCTAAGCACAGCAACAACTGTTGTTCCTGAACTTTTTTGTTTCAAAGAAGGATGGTTTTTTTTATTTTTTCTTTTTTTCATCCATCTGTGTACACTGTGTATATATATATATATATGTTTCAGGAACAGATGAGAACCTTGTGAAATGAAATAATCTTTATTTTTTCTTTCTTGTTATGTTTTACCCATAAGAGCTTTTTTCTTTTTTCTTGTTGTGCTTTTCTTTCTTGTTAAGAGGTATTTCCATTTGCATTTAACTTCAGGTCAAAGCCAAGACCCACTGCTTAGAAGGAGTGGTTTTGTGGGTTTCAGAGAGACCAGTATTTTTAAATCCCTGAGACAGCACCACTTACAGAGAGTGTTCTGGACCCTTTATGATGTTACATTATGGTAAATTTTATAATTGTTTACTACTGCATCGAGTTCTAAATAAATGCCTCTAATAGGTGAATACTTTTATTTCTAAAATGTCGATTACTGTAAGTGATTCAGAAATCCTAATGAATAGTTATGTATAAGGAAGTAATTTTGAAAATTACTTTTTGGAGTGTGTAAAAACACAAAGAAATGCAGCTTGCTTAGGAGGTGCTGATGAGATCAAACAAGTCCAGCAGAAAATGCAGTTCTTGGACTTGACAGGAATAATTTTGTTAAGTGTGAGCAGGTATGACTCCCAAAAAGAATAAGCATCCAAATAAGAGGCATTTAATCTTACAATAAAACAGTGCTTGAAGCATTTGCAAACATTCATCAAATCCTTTCAGTATGGGCAAGGAATATTTTAGGCTAGATTGTCACTATCCTTTCTGGAAGAATTCAAGATATGAATACAAATGGCCTCTACCTAGATGGCTAATAGTAAGAGGCTAGAGGGTGTCTTAGGATCAGTATTGAGACGGTGTCTTTGCACCCACAGCTGGCTTGAAAAGAATGTGAGGAATGAGGAGGTCATGGGCTGCTTCTGCGTATGAAGTTTCTTATGGCAATGGTTAAATTTATAAGTTTGGCTGGTGTGATTTCCTGGTTGATATACCACAGCTCAGATCTGCATTCTTATGCATTTCTTCCCTGGGTTCATTTCTTTTGGAGAATTTATTTCTTGTCTGGGTGCAGTCCTAGAATATCCTTTTCCCCTCAAGCTTTCAGTAAGCCTCCTATTTCACTTGTCCTCTAAGTAAAAACTTTCTTCAATATTTCAGGAGTCCTACAGTGTTTCTACTGTCCTGTTAAAGTTCAGGTGCTGGGGAGGTTGGAGTTTATTTTTTTGTTTGGGTTTTTGGGGTGGATTTTCTCAGTAAAAATGTAAGCCTTTTTTTCTGCAGGATTTTTTGAAGTTTTCCCCAGAGTGTCTGAGAAAAACCTTCCAAACAGCTTCTGGCTTCTTACTCTTCTTTTTCAGCTCTGTACACAACGCACACAAAAGTTTCTCTCTCCATTCCCCCCCCGTCCCTGTAGAAAGAAAACCTTCAGAAAGGCTGCCTTTCCCTTTGCTTGCTATCTAGTTGTCTCAAACACTCTTATTTGAAGTATTCAGGTAGTGCTGAGTGAAATGTATTTATTTTTTCGTTTGCTTTCAGGTGAGACTGGATTATCTCATGATGCGTTGCATTAAAATTTGAGCTATAGAGGATGATGCTGCCTACATACTGAGCCCTGTTTGTTAAGATGCCTGAGGGTATGATGTGCCTGATGTGCAAACCCTTCTGAGATCCTCTTGCACGTGTCACATACCCTCTTCTGTCCCCAGTTCAGGATCCTAGGAAACTACTAGTATGAACATCTGCAGTGCCACAGCGTTGTGTTCAGGCTGTGGCTCCTGTATCGGTAAAAGCGAGCTTTTAATTGCTGATTTGAATACAGAAATTAACACAGAAAAGAATTAGGTGGTTTAGACCGTGAAATGAAGACAGGAGCATTTGAACTGCCAATTCTTGAAATAGAAATGGTTCACTATTATGCCTGTAGTTTTACTGAAAAGGGTATGTTATCAATTTCACAAAGACACTTCCACGCTGACTGCTGTGGAAGTCACATAGACACAGATAGTTATCTCATGTTACCTTCCTTAGGAGAGCAGATTTTGGCAGATGGGTACACCTAAAAATGCTCTGTGGTAAACAGGAGATTTTGTGAAAGATTATTTGTTCCATAAAGTCTAAGTAATCGTTATTAGTCATTTTACTTTCTTAGAGGATGCTATTTAGCAGACTGGCATCTGGCCAGTCAGACAGATTTAACTAGCATTACTTGAAAACCAAGTATGGTTGGTTATCAGCTGTCAAAGGTTCAGGTGAGGTATATTGATCTACAGGAAGTCAGAGGAGTCGGTTTTGATGAACTAGAGCTTCTGCTTTTCTTCTGTCACTTTGGATCAGGAAAGCAATGGCTATAACACGCAGTCTCAGAAAATGCTTCTGGTAGTCAGACAACCATTTTCTCCAGCAAATGCAGTGAGTGACATGTATGCTTTCATGGAAGCTCCTGGAGGAGAATCCAAGATCGTGCAGCTCTTGGGAAAAAGGAACTCCAGAGCCTGACCAGTTCAGTGTCTGCCTAGGGACATGGAACATGCTTTCAGTCCTTTATGCAAGGTTTTAGTCCTAGATGACCTGGCTCTGTGCTCTGTTAACTCATAATGAGTAGCGCAGATTTTAAGCTTCCTTCTGTGATTCTTCCTAACCTGTTTCTGCTTTTGTTCCAGAGTTTACTGTCACATATCTTTTCAGAGTGTTTTTAAGGCATCCAAATTGATGGCACCTAGGCAGGTACAACTTCACCTCACTCAGAATTTTACTTTGAGCCCCATTATTGGTAATGCCTCATATATACTTAATATTCTGAAAATGGTGAAAAAAGTCATGGTTTCAATACTGAGGAAGGAGGTTAAAGTTTACAGATGGAGAGGGAGCACTGGAAATCCTGGAGTTTTCATACAATTATTCAGCACATTTTAGATCCCAAATTAATGCTGATAATCAAGTTATTTGACTGTATTCAGTTTTAGTAAAATTTATTAAACAGTATAATATTTCTAAAATACTAAAGTAAAGAATGTTGCTCGGACATCAGATTTTTTTCAGAAAGGAAAATAACTCTTTCAGTGCAGACACTTCTGGTAACATGGTAAAAAATAAGTAAATCATATTATCAGTGGAAGAAGGAAACAATCCTAAAGGAACATTTAATCTTTCCTTTTGTATACACAAGGAAAGAATCCATACTGCTTTAATCTGGGGTTGTATTGGTTTCAGTTTGCTCCAGTGATGGATAAGGATGTGATTATTTGTGACGAATATGAATTTCTTGTAGGTATTTTATATAAAAACACAGAGAAGTGACAAGAAACCTAATAGGCATTCAGGCCACAGGGGAAGTTTAATCTGGCTTTGAACCACTTTTAGTTCAGTAGGAGTGTACTGCACTCATCCTTGAATGAGATTTAGTTATTTTGTGCACAGATTATGATACCACCACAATAAGCATGACAAATGCTCCAATTTGAGCAGGAATCCCATCTGAATGTTAAAGAACCCTTTCTAGGCATTGCCTCTGGATTTTTAATTTCCTAACCCTGTTCATTATGAAAAATATATGAGACATCAGCAAGTCTATATTTTAATAAAGAAAAGGAAAGAAGGGAAAGAAAGAAAAGCATCCAATTAAAATTCCCCGGGAGAAAGGCTTCTTCCCTATAAACACACAGACATATGCACATGTGCACCCACCCACCCCCACCCCCCTTTCTCCATTATGGAATTCTTAATTGTTTTGGGGCTCTCTCCAGTACAGACATTTCATGGGGGACCTGACCAATATTGTGTTTTATCAGCTGCTCCTAAGAAGTGTTTACTGTACAATCTCTGTAGGATGGATCAAGCAGGTGTAGTCTGAAAACCGTGAGTCCAGTGCAACAAAGTGAAAAGTGAAGATATTTGCTGACAGCAAAAGTTCTTTCACAGGGAAATGCAGGTGACAAATGAAGAGTTTGTCATCAGGTCTCAAATGTATGTAGCCCAGTCTTCTTCCAGCAAACGAATGGTGATCACCCATAAAGCTTTCCAAAGAAATGAGAAGAGGAGGTAACGTAAAGAGAATAGAAATACATTTTGCACTTTGATTAAGTTTATTTGTGAGGCATTATATATGACATTAACTGACTTGTTAAAGCTCTCAAATTCGACATCATAAGGAATTCCTAAGAGTTATGATTAGTGACTGTGGTCTTAAAATGTCCTTGATCTGAGAACACTTGCTATTTTTTTTAGTATGAGATTCTTCATTAGTATTTTTGTTGTTTTCATTTTTGTATTTTGTGAAACTATCCACTGGCTTCAGTCTGAAGTAGAGCTCTTATTTAGAACTACTGTTGCTTGTTCACCGTAATTTTAAACTCTTTTTGGCTTTTTTATTGTGTATAATAGATTGTCCTCATACAATAGCTCTCTGTACCCAGGAGGTTCTAGTGAAGTTGGAAAATTTTAATGAACATTTGAACTGGGAAAGACTGGCTGATTGTCTGGAGTGTCAGTTGGACTGTGTTGATTATGGTCACATGAATTATAAAACCTAATTTTTGTTAACATACTGCCATTAAATATTTTGCAAAATTTCTCTTAAGAATAGTTGCATAAACATAGCTCTCCTGTGTAAAATTCAGCCTAGTCACCCAAACCTCTATTTATCCTTTGGCTAAGTTCATGTGACTGATACACAAAATGATGCCTTTGTACATACACTATGTAACTTGTATTTCCATTTGTAAAGATACTTTGATTAACTATCTGGTGAAAGATAACTGCCCAAATGCAAGATGATTCTAACAGAAAAGTTTAACTGTAGTATCTATTTAGTAATAAAGGTAAACTTTTATTTATTAAGAAAAATAAGTCTTTTATAATTGGAAGTAATCAGTGTACTTCATGTAATCTGGCAGTAAATGACTGTGAGCCCATAGGGCTACTTACGTTCAAAACCAATTTGGTAATCTTCCAACTGGAAATTACAATAAATTAAGGTCATTTCTCCAAGGAATGACGTAAACACTTAAGTAATGGAGCGCTTCTCTTTATGTTGAAATCACATAAGTAAAATTAGAGCCTGCTTAATTACATCTATTGTTGAATGTTTTGATCAGGCATTTAAATACCTGCGGTGGGGCTCACAATCACGTTTCTCCTTGCTAAGCTGGAAACATTAAACCCCCAAGCAATCAGGGTAGGCATATCTGCTCTGCACAAAAGGCAGTGGGAGAAAACAGGCTAACTAGTAAAGCTATCAAAAAAAAAACCCAAAAAACCCAGCCCTACAGATAGTGGTTTTTTACATTTCATATTAAAATATATATTTCTGTCTCAGATTTTTACATCATGCCATGTCGTGGTTTAACCCCAGCCAGCAACTAAGCACCATGCAGCCGCTCACTCACTCCCCACCCCCCCCCCCAGTGGGATGGGGGAGAAAATTGGGAAAAGAAGTAAAACTTGTGGGTTGAGATAAGAACGGTTTAATAGAACAGAAAAGAAGAAACTAATAATGATAATGATAACACTAATAAAATGGCAATAGTAATAATAAAAGGATTGGAATATACAAATGATGCACAGTGCAATTGTTTACCACCCACCGATCGATGCCCAGTTAGTCCCCGAGCGGCGATCCCCCCGCCCCCACACCCCCCAGTTTCTATACTGGGCATGATGTCACATGGTATTGAATACCTCTTTGGCCAGTTTGGGTCAGCTGCCCTGGCTGTGTCCCCTCCCAACTTCTTGTGCCCCTCCAGCCTTCTTGCTGGCTGGGCATGAGAAGCTGAAAAATCCTTGACTTAGTCTAAACACTACTTAGCAACACCTGAAAACATCAGAGTGTTATCAACATTCTTCTCATACTGAACTCAAAACATAGCACTGTACCAGCTACTAGGAAGACAATTAACTCTATCCCAGCTGAAACCAGGACACACCATTAAAAAAAACACAATTATCTGTTGCTCATAGCGGCTTACAGTTTATGTTTTCATTTTTTCAAAAGGCGTAAAGGTGTAGGACATAAGGATAAATAGGCATTTTCCCTTCTTGTTTCTCCGCATCTCCCTGTAACTTTGCAAGATACACTGTATCTTCAAAGGAGAGGTTGATCAGTGTACAGTACTGTGTGGGACCACACAGCTGGATTGTCTTTAGCCTTCTCTGAACTCTGAAAATGATCATATGTAAATACTGTCATTTTCTAGTGTGACTATATGGAAAAACTCCTTTTGGTACTCAGAATTTGCTTCTTGGCATTTTTTTATTGATGTTATCTTTAGTCAAACAGCAAAGTTATTTGGTGACACAGATTTTTGGAAATAAATGTTTAAGCAGCTGAAATCCTTGATGTGCTTTCCGTGTTTCAGTCCCGATAGCCTGACTCTGGCTTTTGAGATTCGCACAGACTTTCTGATAGTAGTACTGCACTAGGAAAGATGATTCAACTTGGGACCTCTATGTGCCTTCTAAGAGAAAAGACATCAGACTTTTGGGGGGATTCTTTGCTGTTTAGTTTACTTGTTAGCTTACTTAGTTCTGCACTCCAGGATCCCTTGTTTTCCTTCCTTATTTAAGACAGTAGGACCAGAAAATGCTTTCTCATGGGGCTTGGAGAGGTAGAAAGAAAAGACAGTACTGCACTGAGCAGATGGGAATGTACAAATGCAGCAGGATTTAATTCAGGCCATTAGGTCTTGTGAGCAGTAGACACTAAATTTACAAACACCTGTGAATTTCATGTATTTCATGTTTAAATTTCTTGGCCTATTCAGGTAAGCTGACGTGCAAGAAGTTGATTCAAGAAATGCAAAGAAGGACTACATTCAGGTGGATTAGCTGAAAAAGCCTGTGCAAACTATAGTTGATGTTGACAAGTGAACTATGGAGTCTGTGTTTTATTGAATTTTGTTCAGTTCAATAATGTATGAAAATGACAGGAGGAAATGTATTAAACTTATACATATGGATGTGACAGTCATGCATGAACATTCTGGACATAAAAACTACTTAATCATATTTCTCAGATAATAGTGTTTGATGTTGTTCTCAGAAGTACTTTAAATATAAACAGATAGCATTAATAAAGCAATAGAATTGAATTTTACCAGGAATTTTATTTAAGTTCATGAATATGCATCCAGGTATCTTCTGCCTCTGGACTAGATATCCATGATTTTCAATGCCTGCATAGCATGATCATAGTCCTAGGTAGTCAATTAAAAACCTATTATTCATAGCAACATATGAATAAGCCAAGACCTCGTACATGGCTACAAGTCTATATTGTTATAAGTAACATCCAATCTTGTGTAGACAAAATGGGATGTTTCTGAACAGTAATTATGCTTTTGCAATACATTCTAATTGGATGAATAAAGTTGAAAATGTTTTTCTTTTTGTATTATATGGAACCAGAGCAGTGGTGGGTGGCAGATATTAAAAATACATTAAATCAATTTCTCTTGCTTATTTCACATGGCATTTTATGTTTCATTGTATATTTATAATTAGACTTTGTGAATATGTAAACGATACGAGTGACAAAATGTTCACTTTTTAAAGACATACTCTTATTATAGTAATGTTTAACAACTAAGTTAAAATTATTTTTAAAAGCTTCCTTTGCTCTGTACAATAACAAAAGAAAACAAAGATACATTTCAACCTTGCTCAGCATTTAAAAACTTTAAAAATATTTATACTCCTACTATATGCCACTATTAGTGCATGAAACATGGGGTTTTCAGAAAATGGAGGAAAAAAAGACTAAATCCATTCATTGTGCAAAGATGATAAATGACTCTAAATTTACTTAATCCTCGCTTAAGGGTTTGAAAAGTCACTCTTTACTTTATCTCAATGGTGAGGAACTTGCTTCATTGAAAGAAAAAAGGTTTGCCATTGGCTTCAACAGAAACCAGAATTTTTTCTCCGTGAGGTGCAGAGTAATGTAGAGATTTCATTTATTTTCTCAATAGGGTGCTTATTATAAGGTATCAGAGAAGTTTGTCCAGATATGTACACAAATAAATTTCACCCAGTCAGTATTAAATGTCATGATGGCATTCTGGGTTCCAGGATCTGAATTCTGCTTTCAGAAGTATTCAATGAAAATATTCAAGTAACAGGAATTTAAAAATGCTGTGACTGTGTTTTGGAATTCATTTCAAACACAGGTGGATTCGCTTCTCTTTTCAACTTCAGCCCAACTTCCCTTACCTGGCTGAGTGTTCTCGCCTGGCCGGATATTTCCACAGGGATCCACATGAATCCCTGTCTTGTCTCTCGTGGTTTTTAAGTCAGAGGCGCTCATTAGTGTGAACCTCAGCAGCACTTGCTGGCTGGCACCTGAGTAGAAATGCAAAGAAACACCAATGTATGTGTTAAAAAAAAAAAAAAGGTTTGATTTAAGGTGCATGTAAGTTAGTAATACTTTTTAACTGAAAACTGTATTCTCTTGAGGAAAGCTGTTTTAAAATTGAAAAGGTTATGTTTTGTATTTCTGCATACAAAGCACAAAATGGTCTCTAGCAGGCTGATGTGAAAGCTCAGCTAAATATGATTAGATTGTAGCTTTCTAGATTGAGATTAGTTCTTTTCCTAGCCAGAGGTAGAGACTAAGATAAACTTGAACTTAAGGAAATGCTTTATAACATGGCCAGTAGTCATGTCTCAGTTTATCTCACTTTGATTTCAGTGAGGATTGAAGGGGCCTCTGTACTGATTATATGGATTTTGTGGGAATGCTAAAGTATATACAAATTATTAAAAAGAGTGTTTGCTTATTACATATTGATTGGCTGAGACCCAGTATCACCTGCCTACATGTTTGGCTTAGCATCAAAGTTGCAGTTCATGAAGATACTTTTAAAATTCTGCCAATAACTAAAGGAAAGGTTAGAATATTTGTTCTAATTTTTCCCTCCTTTCAGTATTTCACTATTAAACTGCTCCTGCCAGAAGCAGCTTTTCCACTAGGCTTCTGTGAATACCCCCCTTTATGACAGATCTTTTCAGTCTTGAAAGGGGGGGGGGGGGGGGGGCGGAACTAGAAGAAGATCTCAGAAAGGTCTTAATACCCCTGCTCATTCTGCATATCATAAAGTGTAAAATGGATACCCCGCTTTAACCATCTGTTAGTATTTCTATTACAACAACGTTTATATAGCACGTTTGTTCGATGGTTGCTCTGTGGTAGACATCGCACCCTATAGTACAATACAATCCTACCTCCAAGAGCTTATGATCTTAAGGTCCAAGTCTTGCTATGGATCCCAGTGATGAAATGGAGCACAGAAAAGCCTAAAGAAAAGCCTGTAATATACAAACTTATGGACCTTTGATTGTAGAATTGTAAAAGCAATAAGCAGTGCTAGCAGCAACAGGGAAGAAAAATTTCAAGCTCCTTTTGTTAGTTGATAACAAGGATCCTTTCAGCAGTGTCTAGTGTGCCAGCTAGCAGACTAGAGTCAGAGTACTTTAAGCAATTTCATTATAAACCCTGCTATTGAGAAATTTATAAGACTGCTATAAAACTTCACTCAAGGCTGATCAGTGCCAAAGAACATTCCTTTTCCACTTGAAAATAACATGTGGCTGCTGTTTATAAATGGTAGGGTTGCAAAAGTGGAGAAAGAGAGAGATTTTCAAAGGCATAAATTGGGATTAGACATCCATTCTCTGTTTCTTGGAATATCAGTCAATAAATTCAAAACAAAAACAGTGAGACAAAAAACTTTTACACAATTCCTGTGTAGCAAAGCATAAATTTTGATGAATAGGAGGAAGTGACAATGGAAATTTGCCTGCATAAATTTCCCCCCCCCCAACAGGCTATTTTTTTTCCAACTCTGTCTTTTAAAATTATAATTAGATTTTGGATTATGTTCTTTGGATGATTGAAACTTTAAAAGGACAAGTTGCTAGAGTTTCAAAATTATCTTCTATAACTTCTCCTTCATATAATTTTATACCTGCCCATATTGTCATTTTAACAGCTTCCTGCTGTGATAAATTGTAATGACTATCTGCCCATGATCACCTGTCAGCTATAAAATATTGCAATATACATTTTGAAATTGGACAAATTAATCTTTGCGTGATAGACTTTTCCACTGTCTTATTTCTTATATATCTCTGTAATATTTCTTCTTCTAAATTTGGCTGCCTTCTAATTAATAAAATTAAATAAGAAAAGTTAGACAAAGGAAATTAAATTCCAAGTTGCCAAAGGACAAAGAGTTTGAGTAATATACACAAAAAGTATGACAAATCAGGGTTCCTGTTGCACCTCTGTTCTTTTTATAGAAAATACAGGTTGTAACATCCCTTATTTTCTTTCTTTTTTAGTACGTATAGTGAGTATGCATGGTATTATTAACACTATGTAGTTGCTGGGTGTAGTTTCTCCTTTCCATCAACAACACTCTAATTTCTAGTAAGGTGCAGTTGGTCCTCATCAATTTGGATATAAAAGTCTCCCTTATAAGCACTCCGCCTTCTCTGCAAGAACAAATTTGTCGTATGCTTTTGTAGCACGTTCTTGACCCAGACACGGAAAAAGAAAGGGTAGCTCCAAATGTGAACAAAAGGTAAGGGTGATTTTCAGAAAAAGGGGTTCCTGATGATTACTTTAAAATGAACAACTGAAAAATAAGTCTCCTAACAACTCTGCGGTTTTTAACTTTATTTCTTTTCTCTGGTTCTTCCTTGTATGGTGGAAGATCAAGAGAATGCTGCTGATGGTAGACAGTCTAGTGAAAAGGAATGAATGCAGACATATCACTAGTAAAGTGATCTGAGTCCCAGGAATACAACTAGAGGACAGGATGGTTTTGCAACTTATCTCCAGCCTTCCAAGTCCTTAGGTTTTGTGGGAACAGACTGACTTCTGCTTACAGGGTACAGGTTCTGCTTCTCCCTCTAAAATTCTCAGACACTGAAAGGGAAAATCCTGTAGAGTTGCCTCTCTGGTGAAGATTATGCCTAGATCAGTAAAATTTCTTAAAACTTCTTTTAGTTGCAGTTAAACCATTAGCCAGCTCAAACTCAGAATTAAAGACAGCCTTGTGCATCCAATTACATCTGATGGCCTTTTGCTCAGAATTGCTAATTTTAGAAAGGAAAAAAAGGACCTGTTACAAATGTGAGGTAAGTCTTATCTAATCTAGCATCCCTGTTTCCAGATATGTATTGCTATACCCACATAAAAAATAAAGGAGAAATAACATTGTTGGATTTTCCTATACAGGTGGTTCATCCTTTCATGTATACATATACATACATGAAAAAATATTGTATATACTGTGTGTAGGGATGTTTTATTATGACATGGAAAATCTGCTTTTCATAGTAGCACATGATGGCAGGAATTCTTTTCCCCATATATGACATGGAACTGAAATATGAGGTGTATGATTTTGCAGGAGAATAACAGTTTTAGCTATATTACATGTACAAAATCCCAACTGAACATAATATAACTTTACTAGCTCATTTCTCCTGCGGCATCAACACCATTTATCACTACTACTTCCATCTGGCATGTCTGAACTATCATGATCAGCATTTTATGTGGAAATGAAAGCATTCAGTATGGTCTCTCTTCTCTAATGCTCTGAGGTCAGATACAATACTGCTGGAGGCAGTGAAGATGCATTTTTATCACACACTTGAGAGACATCCATTTGACATATTTTATAGTTTTCTAGGTTAAGACCAGCCAAGCTTTTTCTTATTTGCACTGACCTGGCATGGGGTCATTTGCTGTAATAACAACCTAAGATTAATTCAAATAAGTTTTGCTATACTGCAGTGTTAAAAGTTTGGCACATGCAGCCAAATATTTAGGGGCTAAAAGCCAAATTTCTATTACATTTTTTGCAGAGCTTAGAAAGGCCATGGAACCACTTGCCCAACTGTTTTCTCCCCAAGGAAAGGCTGCATGTGATTTGCTTACCTGAGGTCCTTGTGAAGAGGTGTTAGTTGCCCTCCTTTTCTCATGGAGGATTCATGGAATGTGAGCTGATGGCTTAGTTAAGAGTATCTGTAGTTTAGGTTTAAAAATTCAATTCCAGTGTGTAAAAATATATGGCTGTTCCTTTTTACACCACAAATTCATGAGACTGTCAATTTCTAAGCCTCAGTAATCCATCATGTGAGAAGCAGTCTTACCACAAATATGTTTTATCATCAGCTCCTTCACAGCCATTTGTGATCATTTTAGGATAGACGAGGAATTCTGGAATAAAATATTGAGTCTGTAACTATACATAGATCACATCACAATCCTTAATTTCTTTAGAATTCATGCTAATAATATATATATCCTTACATAATTGCAAACTCCATTTTTCACTGTGACATTAAAATAAACACATTGTTTTTATTGACATTATACAGGTCATGAAAAATACAGGTAAATTTAGTATAGCCAGGATATGGTGAGTACATGGGAAGTTTTGGATACATATGAAAATTTCTTCTGAGCGTTGCCTTTTATTGCCTCATTTGTTGGTTGGGTAATATTATGTTAAGGCAAAGAATCTTCCAAAAATTGTCATTTACTAAGATTAAAGAGTTGACACTTGTTAGCAAGCACTGTGAGTTAGTCAGGAGAGAACAAGTTCTCTCTGTAGACTACTGCTTATTTTGCTCATAAAAACCTACTGATCATCACTCACAGTGTTGTAAAAAAAAAAAAAAAGGGTCTACATGCTTATTGATTTTCAGTAATTCTACATTAAATCTACTGAGCAGCAGATAAAGGGTCAAATTCTAATACAATAGCCAGTGCTTCACTCTGCTATTGATCTTGTATTACTGAAAAAAAATGGTGCTGCATGATACCATGATACATGAAGAAGACTAGAATCTTCCTCCACATGTTCTGTTTTAAAACTGTAATCTCACAAATACATTCAGAAGGCTCTCATCAGCAGTTATCTGCAATTTACAGCGTACTTACTTTGTCTACCATGTTTAGAATACAGTTGGAACTAACAGTAGTCCCTCCTTAAAATGTAGTCCTGTGACACTACCCAGGACTTCTTATAGTGCCAGTGCTTTTCTACAGTCATGTTTCAGGGTGGACCTTCAGTTTAGAAATTTGTGAATATTTTAGCAGATATTTCCATTTTTTTTTAATAATCAAAACTTGGAATAATTCCTCAGTAAATTTCCTGTGGTTGACCCTGGCTGGACACCAGGTGCACAGCAAAGCCGCTCTATCACTCCCTTCCTCAGCTGGACAGGGGAGAGAAAATATAACAAAAGACTTGTGGGTCGAGATGACGACAGGGAGAGATCACTCACCAATTACTGTCACGGGCAAAACAGACTCGACTTGGGGAAATTAGTTTAGTTTATGACCAATCGAATCAGAGTAGGGTAATGACAAATAAAACCAAATCTTAAAGCACCTTCCCCGCAGCCCTCCTTTCTTCCCAGGCACAACTTCACTCCTGATTTTCTCTACCTCCTCCCCTAATAGTTTACCTAGTTATCTAGGTAAACTATAAACTTAATATTGAGTCATAAGCCTAATTACATAAATATATTAACAGTTAAATTATATCAGTAGAAAGCCTCCAGCTATCTTCAGCATGCTTGGATCATTCAGAAACCCTTATGAGTAACTAAAATAATAAACATGTATACAATGAGAGGTTTTGCACATCATGCATGAAAGATTCCCAAAACCTGAGATATAGAGAATACATTATCTGTCATTTCTCACTAAGTTTATTCTGATGATTACATAATTATTGATGGTCCTTTTTGCAGTCTTTCCAATTATGGCCCTCGCTATGAGTGTTGCAGGTTAACAAAACTCTGAAGTCATTAATTTTACTTCTGAAATTTTTAAACAAATATCATTTTTAAAAGATAGTGAAAGATTTTCAAATAAAGTAGATGAGATGTTTGTATAAAATTAAGTCTCTGCAGTCAAGATTCTTTGATTTTGATAGCTGAGGACTAAATTTGGATAATCACTTACGGGGTCATGAAAGTAAATTGCTGAAATTGCTCATTTTACTCTGGTAACTTGGTCCCATTGAAAATGGTACTTGTATTAAGGCTACCTTAATATTGTCTCTGTCTTGGAATTTTATTCAGAAACAGGTACACCCCTGTAGTTCTGTTATATAATATGTTTAATGAAAGCTTTTTAAGGGGAGGAAGCATCTCTGTGCTTATATTAAATAGGTTGAAAAAATCAGACAGCAAATTGTTTCTAGAATTTGGAGCATTTTTTCTCAAATAATTACATTTGGCTCTTAAATGATGGTGGGCTTTCCTCCCCCCACACTCCCCAAATCTTCCCTCATTCATGGAGAAAGCTAAGCACATAATTAGCCTCATGAAATAAAAATCGGAAATTTTTTTTATATTCTTCATCCATTTTTGTGTGATTTTCAGAGATAGTAGGGATACCTTGACAAGCAATTCTTTGTTTTCCTATATCAAATAATGAGACAAAAAACAATTAAAAGGGACATCCTACAACAACTATATTGCCAGTCCGTATGTGCTGTGCGTATTCATTTTCAGGTTATGTTAATGCAACGCTCTAAGAAATACAGTAAACTATTTATTTATAAAATGGTGTTCATACTGGTTACTTGTGTCTTTTTATCAAAATGTGAAGTCTCTTGTTCTTATGTTATGCTTGAATTATTACAGAAAAGTCATTTTCATCACTCTTCTAGCAGATCTGAAAATGATGGAGGAGCATAAAATCCTGCCTTCCACTCTATCACTTGTCCTTTTAACATGGCATTCTACTCTATTTATTGAATCAAATTATGGTAAATGCCCTATGTAGTGATGTTTAAACTATTGTCTTTAAACTCCTTCTAAGGATGCTAGGAAAAGTAACAGACAAGTCAGTTCATTGTCAGTCAGTCTCTATGCATTATTCAGGAGTTCACAACTTTATAGACCATACCAGAGGTCTCCTGTTTGAAAAATCACTTTTCTGTGAAGTATTAATTATGTAAAAGTTGAGTAACTCTCCCATCAATTCTGTGGGGGACCTGAGACCAGTTGTCTGACTAAGCTGAAGTGTATCTACTCCAGACAGAAAAAAAAAATGGAGTAAACTGTCATTTAGATTTAAAAAAAACCAACAACAACAACAACAAAAAAACACAAAACCAAACAAAAACCAAAAACAAATTTCACAGTTAGGTATTCCCACAATATTACAAGCACCACTTTAAAACATAACAGTGAAGAGTGGATCACATAAGTGAAAAGTTACCATCAGTTCAGCTGTGGAAATCACAGCTGACCAGAGCCCAGGCAGAGCTCAAACAGATCGTAAGAACAAATCTGCTGAATTTACTGTCTTCAAGAGCAATCCCCAAATCATCTATCTTCTGCTAGAATAAAACAATCAGCTAAACGGAGAGGGGGAAAAAAAAAAAAATCTCTGCTAGCAAAACCTTTGCAATAAACAGGCTGAATCCCTAGCAAACAAGCCTCTTAGACTCTGACAGGGTTCGTGTCACCGCAAACTGCAGAATCATTGGAAATGGAAGAAACTGCAGATGTCAGTAAACCCTTCAAGGCAGAGACAACATTAAGTTCAAGCAATGATACAGGAGACTATGTAATGCTTTTCTGGAAGAAATTCAGAAGCAGCCCCTGGGACCACTCACAACTGAACCAACTCCTTTCATCATCTGCTGCAACACTGCTAGTCAGTATGTCTTGAACAGGATTTTGGTTTTATTTCTTTTACGTATGTACGCTACGAAGACCTCAGCTAAAGGCAGCCCTTCTTTACGTAAATCCAGGTCCAGCTTACGTTAGGACACAGCTGATGCCAGGTTAGGGCCTGAACTCGCGCCCCAGCTCCATATTTCCGCTCCGGTCTGCCAGCAAACCTGGATGTATATACATGTAAACATATGTATGCCCCCATCCAAAAGCATCTTTAGGGAGAGAGACCGCACAGGATAAGGGAAGCTTAGTTCCTAAAGGCTCTTGGTTTTTGGAATACAGGTGGTTTTTTTCTGAATTCCTTGTCTAACACTGAAAGCTGACTTAAGCATCCTGTTTCAGGGGTTTGAGCAGAGGAGGAACCTCCAGGTTAGCCACCTGTGAATAGGAGGAAAACCATTCCAAATCTACAAGCTCTCTCTCTGGTGCAGGTGACCTCTCAGCTGTGTCCCAGCTCCTCTGGATGGTTGCACATGAGCGACTCCACTTCTGCCTTACGGTATTCTGCTTGCTGTGAGAAAGGAGCCTCAAAGTGTGACCCCACAGTCAATGGGAGCACCCGGGGGACCAGCAGCCTGAGAGAAGCCCCCACACCTACCACCTGTCTAGGGCAGACAGTCTCCATGGTGCCCAAACTCGATCTTTTCCTCTACATTTCACTCCAACGTTGTTCAGATTTTGTATCACTAAGGTCAAAATTCTGCACGTGTCTTCTTGGGAAGGCTGGTCACTTACACTAGGATCAGAAATCCTGTTAGGGAAACTTCATTTTAGAAGGTAAAGTTTAGAGATGTCTTTGAGAAAAATCTCATGTGTTAATCTAGTGGTTAGTGTTGTGCTCAATGGCACACAGATGCAATGCATACCTTGAGGAGAAGAGAACAATCACAAACCACTGAAATCTGTTATAAACTCTAAATTCAGCTATGTTAGTTCTCTAATACAGACATTTAGTTTACTTTTAGCAAATAGATAATTCCAGAACAGAGGCAAGGCTGAAAGACCTTCACTGTTATTACAACTTCTGTTAACAGAGTGAAAATTACTTCTGCTCTATTAGTATAATAATACCAAATACAAGTATATTTACATTATCAGAACTATTTTGCAAAAATTTTTAAAACATCCATCTCTGTTAATACTGAAAAGCTGAATATTTTAATTATTTTTTCTTAACTCACTGCCTAGCCATTAATACTTCCAAATAGCTTTTCTCATTCTCTGAAAACATACATTTTGGTATTCATTGAAGGAATTAAAATTAGCACAAATTTGGAGAATTAAACATGAGTGACTAGGATAGCAGAGAGTCCTGCGGGAATGGCTCTTCCCAGTTTTGCAAAATACTGTTGGAAACCTGTGGGAAATAACTAATCACCAAGGTTTTTTTCTAGCTTCCTATATCCTTTCATAGTCGTCCCAAGAGATAAACATGTTTTATACACTTTCTAAAGGGGAGAAAGAAGGGCTTGATTTATTTATATTTGTTTTTTGAAATCTCAGACTTGGAATTCTTTGAGCAGTCAAAACAAAAATGGAAACTCTAAAAATCAGAGTTCCTAAATTACTACCATCCCAAACTAAACTGGGTATCTGTGTGATTGATTGCCAATGACATTACTGACATTACTGAGGTCCTGAAAGGCTTTAAGTATCCAGATCAAAAGCACCCATTTATTATACTAAAAAAACCCACAGTTCATCACAAATATTTGCTTTTGTATTAGATAAGACAAGATTAGTGTAATATTGTATACCAAACAGTAACTCATCAAGAGAATAATTATCATTTATACATTGATTTGTAATTTTTTTTTCCAGTTGGTTTTATGTGATTTACATACAGAATTCATGTTGCTGTGAACGATGGTTTTGAGCTACCATCTTCCTGGTGGCTTTGAAAGTTTTATTTGAGCTGTCTTTATTATCCTTCAAACATACTTATTCAATATTCCTTTTCTTTTTTTTTTTTTTTAGTTATAAATAAGTAATACAATGAGGAAAACTATGAAAGCTATGAAAACTACCTGAGAAGAACATCCATACTTGAGTGAAAAGTAAGTGCTTGTATGTTAGAATGTTTGTGTTGAATCTGAGTTTATGTACCACTTTCCTAACATGCAAGATATTAGACACTGATTTATGAGCATTTCTGTAATTCCCCTGCAGTTTTATCATGACTAAATTATACCCTTAGGTAGAAGTGAAATGTCAGTTGATGATTAGTGCACTGTTACACCTTTTTCACTGGATGGTAATGGAAAGTGTCTATAAATCTACCTGTTAAGAAGTCAATACAGATTACACCAGCAGTTAACTTAGGGTTTTGCTATTCTTAGGTTGGCAATTACATGCCACATTAAAGACTTTTAGTAAGCTGAATTTCAAATACCTATCAAACAGTATGCTTTTGCACAGAAGCATCAACAAGAGTTTATTCTTCACTATTTTATGGTGATCCAACCAATGCCGGTTTATTGCAGAAAATGTACATCACAAATGAGCTGAGACAAGCTAAACAAACCTCTCAAAATCTAGGACATGGCATTCACTTTCAGTGTGTGCACGATCATTTGTACAAGCCTGAATGAAATCCGTTATGTCATCTCTGTTCAATGAGGCTAGAGAAAGCAGAAACATTAGCATCACTGAACTGTCAAAAAGCAGACCTATTTGCAAGTGTTGAGTTTGAAGCACAGAAGTACAGAACATTCTGCACAGGATCACCAGCTTCGCCTAACAGAGGCACGCTTGAGATGTGGGCCAAATAAGTCTCAGGCATCACAGCTTAAAGGACATATTTCGCAGCATGTTCATGACTCAGCTTTTTCTAGGTTTTTTTATCATGTTTCAGAGCAGTATATGGTGGAGAGATGGTACAGGAGAGGAACCACCTCTGAATTCAGTGAAAGCAGGATTGGGCCCATTGCATCACTTCCAAAAGTATTTCTTTTAACTATGGGCAATACCAGTTAACAGAAACTACAGTCTGTATTTCTAGGTTTTAAAAGATGCTGCAGCAACCAATACACAGAGCCGTCAACGTTTCAATAACAAGTCGTTGCATACCTCCAACTCAAGATCTTTTCCTTGGGCTTCTGATTTTTGTCTGTGAAGCTAATAGCATATGAAAGGAGTGAGGTGGCCAATTCACTTTTAAAAGAAGTTTTGAAATGGCTGTGCAGCTGAAGCATGACATAGTGTGAATAGTTCCTTTATCATTGTTTTTTTGTTTGGTCACTCTATGCTATGCCTACTTCAAAGTGCTAGGTTCCTGCTTATTCAGAAAAACAAATGAAACACAAAAAGAACGTGTGGAGAAGCAAGATTCTTTTTAATTAATGCACTGGGAGAGTTTCCATAACAAGGTGCCAAAACTCTCTCACTTAGCATGAACACACTTTGGTGTTCATTTATTGGGAAACCCTTTGACTAACGAAGGATAAATATTTGGAGGGCTTGAACCTAGGTTGTTCTTCAGTGGTTTTCCCTGCAAAAGGAGAATGCTATTATTTTTTCTTCCATTCTTTGTTTACCTTATGTAAAAATACAAATAAAAACATATATACATTTACAGTGAGATTATATGGTTCAAGCTTTTGTGCTTGAACACCTGTACTGGAACATAGTCACACAAATGACCTTATTTTAAGACATGTGAAATAATACTTTGTTTTCAGAGGGAAATCAGTGTCTGCAAAAAAATGTTGCAAAAAAGGTCACAAAAGAATCTTCTAAAGAATCTAAATCTTTGTGTAAATACAGAAAATATCAGCTAAGCATTGTGAAGTTTAGAATTTATTCATGTTGGATCTCATGATGTCAATGCTGCTTTAGTAAAAAGTGAGTAAGAAAATGGTTCAATATTATTTTAAATGTAGTCCGCCTTTCTGCCAGTTATAAACAAAATTTTAAAGACTATTCTAAAAGAAACTGAAAATCCAATTCAAAAGCCACTTCTTAAAAGCACTGAACAGCGCTGATACCAGTTTTCCCTAGCTTCTTTCACCTGCTTTCTGTTCTTGCAAACTGTTCTCCATTTCACATATTATTTCTCATATTTTCTGTAGTTAATATGTGTCTCCTGAGGCTGGATGTGGATTCAGCTATTCCCATCTACTTCATAAAGCCTACAATTAAGGCTGTATCTCATTTTTAAAACTCATCTATTCTTTGGAAGAATTTTGAGCCTCTACTAATCAGTAAATGTAGCAAAAAAATTGGTACAGTACTTATTACAGAGAAAAGAATGTCAGCTAGATATGACAACTTGGACCAATTTTGTTTCACCTGGGATCTTTTACAAAATGCCATTCCTTGATTGCTTCCACTTATTTCTGTTCTCATATGACCTCTTTTCTGTCCTTCTCAGTCTTTCTTTTCTGCTGCTGCTTCTCACCTCCTTTCAGCTTTCTTCTGTTGCTTTTTTGCCAGGTTTCTATTGAAATATTTGGTGTTCATAATCATTTGGATGAACAATTGATACACCGTCTCTTGCTGTATGAATACTTACTATGCATGTAGCTTAATTAATATTTGCAATATTAATAGATCATGATACAATCAAAATGCTGGGATTTTGTTGGCATAATTTACATAAAGCAATTGTTCCTTATCTAGTGTAATTAACGGAGTGTTACTCCACTGATAGATCTTGGAGACTTTACTTCCAAACCTGTATGTTGTCTGTATCATCAATAATGAAGACACCGAAAACATAAAAATTAGACTAACAAACAATGTCATGTAGTTAGATAGTCAAATCTAAAAACTGTAACGCAAAAGAGTAGGTAGTAGCTTGCTGTTTCTTTGCGCTAAGTAGGCATTCAGATAGTAATGGGGCTGTGAATAATCTGTGGATTTAATTCTTTCTGGAGCTGCTAAACAGTCTTGAAAATGTGCCATAGTTTTTATCCTGGAAGAAGTATGATCATGAAAACTAGAAATAAACTAGACATAAAACTAGAAAAGTAGATGTAAATTTTAAAACACCTAAATGAAGGTAATACTTATCAAGGCCAACACAGAAAGATAATTAATCTTGTTGCTGAGTTTACCATTTAATATGTTTGTGTATGGAAGTCCAGGTGCAAACACATATACTTTTTAAAAATCATAACCACAAATTTACACCCCATCAATCTAGTAACAGAAATAACTTTGTTTCAGTTGTTTATAGGTCTAGAACACTGATGTTGCTTAGAGTTATGAAATAGAAAACTGGATCTCTGATAGCTTTAGTTTCAAAGGTTTGATATCTGAAAAGGAGCTCTGTATAAATCCATGTTAAGTTTTACAGAGGCATTGGAACTTCTTTGCTGTAATAAAGAAGATAAACAGTGATTCCTGAGCATCACACAGAAATAGCAGTATGAAGACACTAAGAAAATAACTTGAGTGAAAGAGGAGATTGCGGGGGGGGGGAATCCACTAGAGCTAAATTTGCAGAAATAGCAAAGAAAAAACATAACCTACAGCATATTTTCAAAAAATGTGCGCAGGTGAAAAGTATGCTACTTAAAGAAACCAACAGTGGTTTTTGATACACCTGACATACTTAACATTTTTAAGTCACACAAAAGAGACCAACTATAAACATAGCTACAAAAGTTTGAGAAGTATGGCACTGCACATATAAATGAATTTTTTTTTAGATTTCAGAAATTTATTTTACACGTAAGACATCATTCTGAGAGGGTCAAGCTTGTGCTGAGACCTCCCAAATTCTGCCCTACTACTGGTTTCATAAATAAAGCTCAGAATGGAGCACTAAACTGAGAATGTAGTTTAGTGGGCATGAGATTACTTAGTTTGCAGATAAGCCTGATCTTAATCATTTAGTTCCACCATCACAACCTAACAGTGAAAGAAGATTGAAGGTAACAAAGCAATGATTAGACAAAGTTGTGGAATCAGACTGAGTTGAATTTGACATTGCTAACTTATAGGGTAACAGCAGTGAAACATGTTTCAATACTTACAGAAATTTTTATGGGAAACGGAATTTCAATGCCTGTAATAGATGCTGATGTTAGAGGAACTGAGAAATTACAGATATATAGAGTAAGACTGGAGAAGAAAAAAAATCCCTGAAATCACTATTGTTTTATCAAAATGACACATTGCCTATCTATGATGGAAATTTTTTTGTAGGGGTATGACACAAAGTTGTCACTTTGAAATTGATAATCCAAGTCACTGCTAAAACAGGGAAAAAACAGCGTGTTGAATCTCAAGTCACTTACACAGAAGACTGGCAATAAAAGGGTGGATGAATTACCAAAAAGACAAACAGTATCATTTTAGAGAGGTGATTTTAATATGCAGCTTTTTTTCCCCCTCCCTATTTCAGAAAAGGTCAGTGTTTCTGAACAGAAGTGTAACATGCCTTGTAAGACACCCGAGACCCTCATAACACTGCCTGAAAGTGATTGTGCACCTCTTGACAGCAGTAAGTATGAGTGACAGACAACACTATGCATTTCAGAGGTTAAATGGCATTAATAAATTCAGTCAGTGGATAGATTACAAATATTTGGAATTACACAGCAGAGTTCTGTATATTGTTGTTGTCGTCTTTGCCTGGAAATGACAGGCGTGAAATTAAAACTTATGTGCCAGTTTCAACAAGCGCCCTAAAAGCCTTAATTTCATGGAAACCTCATATTTTATGTTGGTTAGATCTGTGCTGGTATCTTGGTTGGCTTAGGGAGTGTGAGCCTGAAACTGCAAAAGCTCATGGAACATTTGACAGGTGTGGGTCAAACTGATCATTGGGTAAAAGGTGCATTTCTTACAAGTATGTTGGGTCCAAATGGATTTTGTACTCAGAGACAAAACTCATGATATACAAGATACATGTCCTTACTAAACCATAATAAAAGCAAAAAAACCCATAAGCTAGAGCTCTTTGATACCAGCAATAACATCCATCTCTCTGGGTGTGATTAATTGAATTTTAGGATAATACCTTTCCTACATTCCTGCCCACTGTAAGAGGTAGACAGTGAGGATTTCAAGTAGCACTTTGTTCTATGTAGACCCCAGTGAGGTCTTCTGCTATACAGTTCAGGAAAGGACCAGACTCATCCAGGTTTGTAGAAACCAAGACAAACTTCTGACTAACTTAGTATGGCTTGTACTCCTTGCATTCATAAGAAGAAGATGAATGTCTGAGCTAATTCGTGCAGTTTACTAGAGATTTAGGTTTTGACAGAGTGCATTACACACAGCTGTGGTGTCTCATCAAAGCTGGTCCCTGCTCTCTCTGCTGCATAAACCAATCTCTACTATAACTTCACTCAATTCCCCAGTCATCTTCCTCCTCCTTTCTACCTGCTACAGAGAAGTGTGATGTGTTAATTACCTAATTAACACATCTTCTTTGTAATTAACCTGGCCTTCTCTTTATCCTGACTATCCACACCAGAAAGAAGGATGTCAGGTGGATCAATTTACAGTAATCTAAGCTGCTTACAAGCATATAGGCAGTTTAAAACAAATAGTATGTTAAAAAGGTCTCAATAGGCAAACAAGTTTTATTACCAGCTACTGAGGCAGTAAAAAAATGACATTTTCATTAGAATAATATCTATACTGTACTCTCTAATGCCCAGCTTGGGAAAAGCTAAGGAACATTTGCTAGAAAAAAATTGGAAAACATGCCCCACTGGGCAGAAAAAGGGAAGAGGAAAAGATTAGTCTGAAACAAACACCTGTTGGAAGAGTGCAGGACCAGTGAGAACATTTTCTGACATCAGCCTTTGGGTGAGGCATTAGTCATTCTCTTCTGCTTGGAGCGTGTTGCTTTGTGTAGGTGGGTCTCCTGGGGAAAATCTTGCTGAAGGGTGATTAGGAGCAAGAGGTTTCAGGGACAGACTACTGCTTTATTCTATTTGATTTAGGTGGATATTGTTATGGAGGGATTTCACTTTTAATTTGTATGGTTGTAAGTGCAGCAAAAAAATTTTAAACAACTAACGCTAATGAAAAAGGGTTATGTATTGCTACAAAATACTGCTAGTGCCTTGCTTTTAAGTGATTGATCTCCTGAGTGGAATCCAAAACCTGATAGGAACTGTTCAGTGTAGAGATGTATTTTAAATCCATTCCCTCTCTAGAGCATAGGTGACCTACCTACCAGAGGCTGAAAGTTTTAATTTTTGTCTACTTTGGAACTCTGATGTGGAGGGATTTGTTGACAGTTCTCCTTTAAAAAGAAACAAACAAAGGGAAAAGGGGAGGGGGACACAAAACAACCTGGTGGTTGTATTTCTGTAATGTCAATGGTAGCTGATTACCATGAGAAGTCTAGTCTGTAGTATTTTACATATGTTACCCAGTTAATGTTTCATGAAAATATATAAATAGCCTTGGCACCTGGTGCTTCCCTTTGTAGGTAAGTTTGTTTTGTTTTGTTTCTTTTTCTTTCATAGTCGTACATATTCTCTTTTTACATGGTCTTTTAACAACTGAGTTACTACATAAAAGGAGTTGGCAATATTTTCCTATGCATGTTTAGAAGAATTAAGAGGTCACTATTATGACTTTATGCATAGCTTTATGCTGAAGGCATTCTATGAATACTTTCAAGCAGTAAGAATCACAGAAAAATAAAAATTTAAAAAAAAAAAAAGCCCGTTTCTTATATGATATAAGGTTTAGTTCGGAGATTGTGTGGTCTGTCTGCTCAGCTCTGTCAGTACCGAGCTGTTTGTGGAAATACACTGAAGAAAATCTTTCAGTACTTGAGAAACTATTAGGATAAAGAAGTGGAGGCAACAATGACAATTTGAAGTGTTTTAAGTGTGCTGAGGTAGATAAGCAGGGATTTCAAGAACTATAAATTCTGACTTAAGTGGCTATCTTCTGTCTAAGTCATGCTTCAGATGCTAAAATCTTATTTTAAATCAGGCTACTAAAGCTTAGGTAGGAGGTGTATAAACGCCAAAGAGTAATAGTTCTGTATTCCTCAGGTGCAGTGAAGAACAGCAGAACCAGATGGGTTTTTTTGGTTTTTTCCCCCACCGTTCTCACAGCCTTTTTCTTAAGGAAAAATAAGAGTTGGCTTTAAAAAGGCTTCCAGAAAGCCTTTTCAGCTTATTTCTAGAATTTGGCCAGTGTTCAAATGCAGTGTAGTAATTAACTCATCCTCAAATTAGGTGATTTTTCAAATCTTTTCTAAAGATAAAATTCTTTGTATTGCAAATGAAATTTCAGGAGCACCCTCTGGAGTGCAGTGCACACTGGTGATGCATGGCATGAAGGATGCAGTCCATATGCTGCTGTGTGACTCACAGGGGAGAATGCACTCAGTGCAAGGGGATGTTGTCAGCTTATCCTGCTTTTTTAATTTGAGTTCATTTGCTGTAGTTGTTTTTCTGGAAACATGATCAACTTAAAAAATTAGCGCCCAAGACACCTTTAACAGATTTGGGTACTTAGCTGAAAGAAAGCAAAACCCCATGCCGTTTTTCACTTTGCTCTGTTGCAGTCATCTGCCTCGGCCAGAGCTTAAGACTGGGCCTGTAGATGTAAAGCGTTGCCTTATCTGTACGTCTACAGAGGTAGTTAGGGCGGGAACACAGTCTGTCAGAAATTGGCTTGCTTTACTCCAAACTTTACTAGTTCCAGAACAAATACAAAGCGCCTTTTTGAGATACGTCATCAGGAACTGACGTTAATGAGTCCAGACACTCAGTATGCTGCAGGACCTGCCTACCGTCTCGTATAACTGTAGGGAATGGGCTTGTCCAAGCAAGCACAGATACCGTTCTCCGCGTGGTCTTTGAAAGTGCATCTGTATGATTCTGAATGTCCTTACCAGCTCTGGGCACCGTGGCAGTGAGAACCGCAGCCTTTGGAGATGCTAGGGGTGTGCAGCAGCTTTTGATATCGACTCCTTTGTTTGTTAGGGAGGATCTGTACCTTTGAATCCCGGCTAAGAGCTGGCTGCCTCCAGACAGGAAGAAATTGCCTTCTGGGTGTTCCTCTGGGGATGCTACCTGCCTTACAGCTCTTGTGTGTGCTTCAGTCCACTTTAAGGCAGTATTAGGCATTCTCATTCGTACCAGCACAAACAAATCTTCATTGAAGACAGTGGGGGCCCTGCACCTCTGGTACGTCCCACTGTCTTTAAAGTCAGCATCACAAAGTAACCACACAGCGCTCGAGAATGAGGTTCTGTGCGAGTCTTGCAGTTATTTCTTTATCGAGCACATTGCTGCTCCAAAACGATGGGGAGAGATGACAAGCATGGACAGTTGTATATGTCTAAGTTAAAAAAAAAAAAATCCTGACCAATAGAGAGTGAAATAAACTACACGTTATATCCCGAGCAACAGCCAGCTAAATCACCCCTGATTACTCCTGACATCAGCCTCTGGGATTCCCTCTTTCCTCTTGAACTCTGTGCTGTAAGAAGAATTTACAAAATAAAAAAATTGCCAACTGCTATTCAAATGATAAGTGGTGCATGCTAATTACATTTTATATGGTGATTAATTAAAAATAACCATGCAAATGTCTAATTTAAGAGTCACTCAATTCACTAAGTCTTCAGACACTGCCTAGCTGCCCTAGGCATTTGATGGTTAGGCAATTTATTCAAGCTTTCAAAATATTCTCAAAATGTCTAAGATAATGAACATTCTTGAAAAAGTTCCAGCTAGCTTGGAATATATAAACAGAGGTTTCAGAACAGTAAAATAGCACTGCATATATTAGCATTTTTGAGCTGAAGTACTCTGTGTGTACATAAAAATAGACCAGGAAGGGAATAATAGAGACTCTAAATAATCTGAATATTTAGCTGCAGCGCACAGAGGACTAGTTCATAGATTACTTCATTGGCTGAAGAAAATTAAATATAATCTTACTTAGACCCAAATTCTTTTTTTTCTTTAAATAGGAAGCTTTTGATACACAGGTAGGCAGGGACTTTGCCTTATTCACAAATAAATATAATTGTAGCAGGAGAGCTACGTCATAACTGTGACTTGGTTCAAATATAGTGAATTTTAATCAGTGGAATATGCAATTTACAGAACAGACTACAATGGCCTAGTGGATGGGAGATTAAAATATACAATGTGAAGAATATTTTCAGAAAGTAAAAAATAAAAATTTACAGAAGTCTAGAAGTCTAATTTACCATTTTTGCTAATAAGAAATTAATGTTTATACTTGAATTTCTATTTTAGGATCTCGTTCCGTATGCCTTTTTTTGGCAGAATTTTTATTGAATTTGGTCAATACATACCCCCCCCCCCCCCAAAAAAAAAAAAACCCTGCACTTCTTTTCATGTTTCTGGTTATGCAGGAAACAGTACCGTAATGACTATCGCCATGATTCTTCCTAGACAAAATACTTGCGGTTTCTGTATCATACAAGAGAACATATGTTGTTCCACAGCATTGTACTCTCATAACGTACCTTTTTTATTTAAGTCTCTTTACAGATACCCAAATATTTTCCACAGAGATGAATGAGTCTTGGATTATGACAAATGGTCTTAAAAGCATCATCTGTACTGGGGCAGCTTCACCCCAGTAAAGGAATAATCAATACAGCCATCTTGAAAAAGAGAATGGTGTTGTAAGGGCATTAACCGTGCCATTTGGGGCCAGTTGAGAATTGTTTCATCTCTGAAACTGTTCCAGTAGATTCTACATATAGAGTGAATCTATTTGCAGGAATATTCTGGTATTAAAATAGAGAAAATTTAGATCAACAAGTGCAGCATGCACTTATTTTTCCATGCATTAATGATGTTCCTAATGCTCTCCAGATATTCCACCCAATTCTTCAAAAATTAATTCTGTAATAACAGATACTTGTTTTCAGGGACTATTCTAGTTTACAGAAGGCTATAAATAGAGCGATAAGCTTCTGTACCTGCAGACATTCCTACCTGCAAACACTTCACAAGCATAAAAGTAAAATTAATTAGGTATAGTATTAATTATGAAGTATTTCTCCAGGTTTTATAAATAGCAGTATTTCTTGCCATGTACAGTGAAACCCACAGTAGCTGAGATTATATAATGACACTTTCCACTATTCTTTAAAATGAGTTTTACACACAGAACAATTATTTTATTTTTTAATGTTTAAATAAAGTTTACTGTTTAAATACTTCACATAGCAGCTGCATAGAATCATGAATAGTAGAGATGGAAAAGACGTAACGTGGTAGATTTTTTTTTTTTTTAGTTATCCTTTGTTCATACAAAACTTGTTACTTGTTTTCTAAAAAATTTTCAGTATGCTATCTATTTTGTTGTTGTTTTGGGATCCCTGCAGTTTGGGATTTTTTTTAGTTCTAAATGACTCAAGTATTTCAAGTGATGGGATTCAGGTTACTTCCCACTGGCAGCACCCACTGTAGATGCATCAACACTGGAATCTCTGTGTACCTACCAAACCTCCTCTTTGTGTGTCCAGAAATTTTGTTTGGTGTCCGTTATTCTGATATTTTCCCCAAATTAAAAGAGCTTTTTCTGTTTACTGATGACCTGCCAGTGGAGGTGTCTGGTGTAGTTCCAGACTTTACTAGGTAATACTTTGAATACTGTACTAATTACAGAGAAGTATTTAATAAGCTCTGTCATTTCACAGTATCCTCTAGTTGCAAATGGAAATGCTTCTTCATTGAGCTAAGGTCTTGGGTTTTCATAAGGAGTATATTCAATCCATAATTTTTTTAACTTTGGATGAGGTGCCAGAGTACATGTTTATAGCTTTCTCCAGATTTGCAAATACAGCTCAGACCCAGTTTTTGGACTCTTGATGATCAAAATCTCTGTTTTCTAAAGTAGCTATTTTTTCCAATATGAATTAGCTATATAAGAATATCCTGGATCTCGCCCATAGCCCAACAACTAAAAGTGATTTCTTGTTTCTCCAGCATGTTTGAATTAGAAATGAAATTAGGAAACTATTTCTTTTTTAAAAATCACAAAATAACAGATGGAAAATGTAATACGTATCTTTAGCAAAATATTCTATTGCTCTCTCATCTTTTGATTAAATTCCCCCACGCTGAAAGTTCCCCAGATTGGTTTCATCGTAATATTAGTCAGAATCAGGTATGATCTTGGGTCAAAATCAGGGACCATCACTTGAATATGTCCAGTATGTAAAGCAGAGGTATACTATTTGAGGTATTTCTGCTATTTTTCTTTCCTTTTCTCATGTTTTTTGGGACAATCACAGGAGGTTTTATTGCTGCAGTTTCATAAGTATGTTTTATTTTCACCTGGTATTTGGCAGATGGGCTCTCAGCATGGAAATTATTTCCTGGAAAGCTTGCAAGCTCAATCAAACCATTGTTGAGAACCAACGGAGTAAGGAATAGAGTTGCTGGTTTTGGCAGAGCACTATATATTCAGCACTAATAAGGCCTGTTTCACACTGGTCAGCAACACAGGAGATCTGGCTAGGACCGGGAAGCAGTCAGTGACTCGAAAGCATCGATGTGCTGTCTTCCAGCCACGCTGTCTTTGTTGAGACAATGACAAAGGACAGGGCTTCTTATGGAGGTGTATTACTGCTCTGAGCCTCCCGCCCGTATGGCCACGAAGTCCACGACTTCCCTCTCTCATCCCACTAGAGCCTGCTAGGGCCCACTTCCACCCTTTTCTGGTAGCCCCTACAGGTATGGTTCCACCCCTGGGCTCTGTGCAGGCAAGCATAGGCAGCGAGTCTGTGAAATGATGAGTGCATCAGGCAGATGTTGACTCCCCTTGTCCCAGGTGTCTACGCTTGTCTCCTGTGTGTACCCAGCAGCTATGTTTAGCCTGCAGAACAATATGATTCAACCGAGTTGCTAATTCTGATGAGCCCTAAATAACGCTGTTAATCAAATCGCTATTCTAATTGTCTGAATGTGACTGATCTTCTTTCTTTCCCTTTTTTTTTTTTTTTTTTTTGGCAAATTTAAAAATATGAATGAAACGGGAAACTGGCTAATAGAAGGTCTTACTAAGCTTGTTCTCCCTTTTCTTTCAGAGTATGCAAATGTTACATATCCGTTAACATATAAAGAGTGTAAACATAATAGGTGTTTATATTTTGAAAAATAATGATGATGCCATCTAATTCTTTGTAGTTCTTTTGTTCCATACTTTATCCTCTGAATTGTTTCTAAAGAATTTTAATAGAAAAGCTTTACATAAAAATTCTGCAGAGAAAAATACCTAAACATTTTCTAAGCTCATTTACCCTTCTTACAGACCCCGTTACCGTAACAACTTGAATTGTCGCTATAGTAATATTCTTTTATTATGAAACATGGTATTTCTTATATACAAGATATTTTCATAAGCATCTTGACCTTCAAAATTAAAGTTATTTAAAAATTTTTTCTGGAAGGTATTTCATAGTTTCATAGGACAATGTATGCAAGGGTTAATTTTTTAAAAATGGGATTTGGCTTTTATTTAGAAAAAATGGAAAAGCTTCTTGGAAATACCTGAAATCTTACATTCATATTGTGAGGCTCTTTACTATCCCCCTACAAATTTATTTTTTTTACTCCCTTAATTAATTGACTTATGAAAAGTACAAAAGGTAAAGATTTTTTAAAAGCTTATTTTTGCTTCTCGCATGTTTCTCTTCTCACATTTACAACGGCATTAGTTACTTGAAAGCTGATCATTTCTATTTATATACCTAAGAACCTGAAGATAAAAAAAAAAAAAAACAGCTTTTCAAACAAACAAAAAAATAATATAGTAAAATAATATGTCAATATAATAAATACATAAATAATAGACTATATATTATTGCATACAATATAGCATTTGTAAAAATAATAAGTTTGCCTTTTCTTATGCAGCCTGGTATAGGTTATGAGTGAAATGTCTAAATTTTCTGTAAAATGGTTATTTTTTTCTAGACCCAAACAATGAATTGTTAGGATACTAAAGTTTTCTGCCAGCTTCTGTTTATTTCTCCCTTTGCAGTTTCCTATTTTTTTCCATTTGTGAAATTTCATCTTATTTTTGCTGTATAATGAGAGGCTGGTTCCCAGCTCTTACTCTGGGTCTCCAAGGATAGAAGACAGTCGATCCCCAGTACTGTATTCTAAAGAGAGGCTTAGCAAAGTTAGGTACTCCGGAGCAAGCTGTTTCTTTAAAAACAAACAAACAGGCAAACAAACCACCTGAAACAATAGAATTGAAGTTTTCAGAGGGATGCAATTCTTAAGCAAGGTATTTTTAAAACTTATGCGTAAACATTGGTCTCTATCAGAATTCTAATATTTGTTAAAAAGAAAATTGGATTAGGATGTTGATAATGCAAGTTAGGGATTATAATTTTACCTGGTCTGATTGTATTTCTGATATCTATTGCCAGAATCGTCTTTTCCCCACTGGTGTGTCCTGCCTGAGGGCCATGTGTTTTGGAGGTGCTGTCCTGGGAGGTGAGAAATGTGGAGAACTGAACGTTTCCCCCCATTTTGTAAGTGACACTTTAGCGCGTAGGCTCTGTGCGAGAGGGTTTAGCAATGGCATCGTGACTGTTCTGAAAACAAGTGATTGCTACCAATTCTTTTTGTTGCAAGTCCCATCCTTTAAAACATAAAAGGCAAAATTTAAGACCATGGAATGGAGGTCTTTGGGGGATTTACTGGAAGAATGTGTGTTTTGTCTTAAACAGACTGAACATAAGTGCTGAGCAGTGAAATATTTTTTTTCAGAACTAGGACATATGTAAGAAAATTCAAGATCAGAAACTCCTTTAGAAGAGAGTGTAATTAAACTGTGTTATAAGATGGAATTTGAGTAGATTTCAATGTTTGCAATTTTGGACTTGGACTGTCGGAAAACAGCCGAGTCCTGATTCAGATGTCTCCCTTCCTAGTGTTAGTGATACCTTTTCTGCAGTTGTAATAAATGTTGGTAAATTTTCCCTGTGGCATCACATGGAGACTGTAGAATATGTATGTCCTGATGTCAAAAGTGTTTAACAAGTGCAGTATCTCAATATTGAAGTTTTCTGGTATTGAGCATCTTTTTAGATGACACTTTCTGCTTCAGTGTAGCCAAAGCTATATTCTCCATAAGGAAGCCACTAAGCTAGTTTGCTTATCTCTTGTTCGTACATAACTTTTTGCTGGATTTTGTGTAGAAGACCACAATCACTAGTCAGACACTCTTCATGTGAGCAATTTTACACTTCTCTAATTATGAATGTATTGACCTATGCATATGTAACAATGCTAAGAATGCTGGAGGTCATCTTTGAATGCAATTTAATGCCATAATTGCAAGATCTACAAGAGTGTTCGTTTTCCAGAAAGAAGGCCCACAAGGCATATATGTTATGAAAAATTTCCAAATTATGTTCAGTTATTTGGCATTTGGCATTTTGTGGATTTTTTTTTTTCCATACTGTACAGCCTTTTAAAAAATATTCACACTTTCAGCAATTGTGCCTATAAAACACCAAAATTACTTTTAGTACTGTCTTTCACTATTTTTCATTTTCATCTTACCATCGTTGTCTCGTTTCATGTTACTGGCTAGTCTGGCACTATATAATAGGTCTTTAGCAGAAAGAGTGCTAGCTTTCACGTAGGTATGAGACCATTTTTATTCCTAATATTCATCTCTATAAGAGTATATCTACTGTATAGACAGTGACAGTATGTGTGCATAACACATTATTAGTTATATATATCTAGCAATTCATAGTGCATATACACTATCAGTGTCTATATAATCTTCTATTTCTATATAATAGCATAGATAAACTGCAGGAGCAGTACTGCAGTCACAAATTTATGGCCACAACATAGACGCTCTGAAGTGATTACACTGATAGGTCTTTGTTGTAATAATGTGAAAATTTATCTTCTACATGTTGAGAGCAAAAGTTCAACAGTAGTTATTCTAATAGCTTTTCTGATAAGTTGTTATTATATAAGAAAGGTATTAAGTCTTTGGTTTAATGTTTGTCTTGGAGACTATACTACATTCAACATTAAATAGTGTGTATCAGTGAAGTATTTTTACACCTTGAAAGGGCCAGGATCATATTCAGTGACAGTTACTCATCTCTGGAAATATTTCATTTTTGTTATTAGAAACAATGAGGGAGTTCTTACAACAACAAAAATTAATTTGGATTTAACTCTACTTTCCCTTTATCCTAGTACATAATACATTCTGGGCAAAATAAAGTCACCTTTATGAGTTCAAAATCTGATACTAACATTAGGCCTGTACAGAAATGTGGTTTACTCCCAGTTACATTTTGTGCACAAGCTGTTGGAATACAAGATGGTTCTTACAATGCTGTAGGGAAAAATTTGGGTGCAGGAGCCAAAAACCACTTCTACTTGCAGAAGCCAGGCAGAGGTATACCCAGTCCAAGCTTGCCACTGTATATTTATTCTGTCCCTGCAGCAACATCAAATGATCAATGTCATGCAGAAAATCTGGGACCCTGGAAGGGTTCCAGTACTGTATTTGCAAAGACCAGTAAGATCTGTAAGTCAGCTTGTGCTCAGGTTAGAGCAATGTGGCTGCACTGTACAAAACTAGATGTCATTCAGCTACTAATATAGGTGCCTGGAGCAGGGGAGTAGGGAAAATGGTCTACTGTAACCTGGTCCTTAACACACATAACTCCTAAATTTTAATGTTAGGGAGGCCTGGGGAACATCGGGACTGAGAGCTTAATGGGTGAAGTGAACATTCATGAGAGAAAGTAGATTGACTTGCTTTTTGTGTACTGTCATCTATTTATTTCCTTAAGGTTTGTACAGAAGGACTTCTCTACATTCCCCTTTTCTCTTTCTGCATGTCATTTTGCACTAGAGATATCATAGTAATGCTGTTTGCAAGACTATGCTGTCCTTTGCATCTAAGATACTAAAAATGCTAATTAATGAGCTTTCTTTCCGGGCCCATCCCCCTCCTCATTTGTAAGCATTCTGTAAGCATCTGAGAACAGTCATGCAGTACTTGTCAAATAGGCGCATTAAGAATTTGTATTTTCAGGGTCAGTTTGGAGACTTTTTTTTTTTTTTTTCCTTTTCTTACTTTATGCTATGCACTTTCTAAATATAGCCAAGGAATTTTTTGGATCTTGTGTTGCTCTCTTATTGTGCCTGTTCACAGGCTTTAATGAAAAAACTGTACGATTAACCGTTCACTATGTTCTTTTAAGTGTGAAGGGAAAGATATGCAACCATGTTGCACTTTATAGTTAATTATAGGATTTTTCTACAAATAAAACCAAGCGGTTACACCTAAAATGAGTTCTAAATTATCAAGTTAAAAAGTGATGTTTTACCTTTCAATGGTATTGGAACTAGAGACCCAAAGCACTAAATTTAGTCCCATAAAGTTCCACTTAGACTTCTGAATTTAAAAACATGGTCCATTACTGTTTGAACCTTGGTATGAGAATCAGTATTGTGAAGGCAATAGCTGAATCCAAACTCCCCACGAAGACCTACCACTCATCCGGGTGGTCTGTGGAAGAGAAGAAAATGTCCATCACATTAGAAAATGTTACAGTTGTGAGAGGCTTGGGGCTCTGCTGACAAAACTACATATGATTAAGTCAAATGAACATTACACTGATTTCTCCTCCTCCTTCTGCTGGAGGGTATTGAAGCCTCAGGTTTTAACAGCACTGAAATAATTTTGTGTGCTAAACTGTAACAGTGCAATTCTATTAATCTGAAACCTAGTTAAGCTGACCGTATGCCACATTTCATTTAAAATTTAGCTGTCTCTAGGACCATCCTTTTCAAGGTTTTCTTTAATGTTAGCACAGGTAAGGCTAACTGAAAATTCAGAACATCATGTATTTGCTTTCCCTGCAGATATTTTGCTGCCATGAGACAGAACCATAGCTTTACAGCCCTTTTTTTTTTTTTCCACCTATTTGCAGTAATCCATATGGAGCTATAATAACAGCACATACCTTTTGTCACCCAGGAGATCAGGTGGTGAAACATCTACCAATACCTTCCCTAGCGAGAGAAGCTTCATGCAACTTAGATAAACTATCAATTTTTACAAATTTAGCTACCATAGATGATTTTTTTACATGCTCTGAAATGAAATATTTGCATAAGTGTGCACACATTCTGCTTCACTTCTCTGCAAAACCTGTTTGTAATATTAAACTAACAGTTTCAGCACTTGCACATTATAACATTCCCATTACCAAGGACAAATTAGAGGTAGTAGGTAGATCATAGTTAACATTAATGATATTTTAGAAATAAAAACATAGGACTGTAGTAAATAAGAAAATGTATCATCCACCCGTTCTCCGAGTCTTATGGCAGTCTAACTGAAACAGTTGTTCCTGTTACTGTCACACTTGTTTTGCTAACATGAAAACAAATAAGCCAAGCCAGAAGGACTCCTTCGTGAAGTATAGATCCAACCTGGAGTCATTTCATGCCCACTTCAACAAAGATTTTGAAGGACAAATAGAAGTATTACTGCTCAAATGGCTTGTAAATGTTCAAACTACTTGTAAAAGTTTTGGAGAACAGTTACTCTCCAAAAAAACATGAAAACAACCTAAAAGTTACAGGTTTGTCTTTGGACCATATACCTCCATTTATTTTTACTTTGCTGAATTCAAATGACATTGATGACACTATATAATTCATTAGCCAAGATACTGTGAGATTGGTCTTTTCTCCTGTTCTTAAAAATATCAACCTTGAATGCTAGATTAAATTAAACTCAAATTCTACTTTCATATATTTCCCAATAAATCCAAATAACTTCGGTTAAGTTACTTAAGTTACTCTTTCTTACACCAATATTAATTAGCGCACAATATGGTCAAGTTTATCCTTTTTGACAATGAAACAGTGTATCAACAAGTCTACATTATGTGGTATTTTACTAACCTACTGAAAAAATTGTTATTTATAATAGAAGATGTCTATCCAGGCTTAGGGACTTTAAAACTTCAAATAAACACTTCAAAAATCACCTCGCTGAATTTAAGAAATTCTGTTTCCCATGTAACAGTGCCGATAGGTGGCTAAATAAAGATTACCTAAAGTTAAATGATGGAGGAGAGCTGCTAAATCCTTAATAGTTATGTAGAAGACCTTCAGTCATTCAAAGCAACCCTTTAACGGGCTGGTCTCAAACAACATGAGCTTGCCATTGATTTCTGAAGGCAGAGGGTATTTGGAAAAGGTGAAAAATCTTAAAATGCTTGTTAAGGATCAGAGATAAATTAGTTTGTAGTTTTTAAGGGATGCGTTAGAGGTGGGGTTATTGTAAGAAGGGAATAGGATGAGAATTACCACTGTAGTGTTGACACACGAGGAAGAATTCATAATAATAAAATATTCTTGAATAATTTTGGAGAAATTTGAATAATACTAAATTGGAAAGAGAGGCATAATAGTAAGAACTTGATACAAATAAAGTCCCGATTTCTCATGACTCTCACATCCTTGATTCCTAATGATTCCTAGCACAATAAAATATAATGAGTAAGTAATGACAGCTCAATTTCATGCTCTTCAGCAGTAGTAGCTGAGTCTTGCTCACAAACAAGAAAGCTTGAAGCCCAAATCGTTCCAAAGGTCCCCCACAACAGTGATTGTGCATTTGCATTACAGCTCATGTTTTCTGTTTAGATAACAGCAGAGCCAACAGCCCATTCAGTGCCTTCTGAAGCGCAAGTTTGTTATTTTTAAAAGATTAATGGTTCTGCAAAGCTGTAACATACGTAATTAAGAAGCCTACATTCCTACATTTAACCTGATTCAGTGCCCTACACGTAAGAGAAATGTAGAATTTGGCATTCTAGTTGAGTTCTGTCACAATACAAACCAAAAGCAATTTAATTACAGAGGCTACAACAAAGCAGAATGAAAGCAAGACCAAAATTAGCTTGATCTAGGTAGAACCAAAGGCAACTTTTCATCAGATAAGACAGAGGTCAAATTACAGAGTGGTGATATAATTGCTGGATTTGGAAGAACTAGGAACAGCATCACAAAAGGAAGGCTATGGCTAATGGCAGCATTTACAATGTGTACTTGCAAGGTAATGGAGCCTGCAGTGGTTAACATGGCAATAAGCTAAAGCCAAGCCGTTATATTCAAAATAGTATGTAACTATAACCAGCCGGTAGCCATAAATGCTAAGATTACTGCACAGGGTATTCAGAGCTGTCTGAATAGCTGTTTCTTGTTTAACCATGACCAATGCACAACAAAAATGCACCAAAGAACATCAAGGACAACCATAACTTTTCTTTATCTTTGTATTTTGTTTGATTAGTATGGGAGATGGGTCTTATTTCCCAATTAATGCTTTATTTTTCCCCACTAACACTCTGAATATATCTAAATTGGCCCTGATTATGTCTGAAACCAGGAATTGTAAAGGAATACAAATATGGTGTGTTATAGTATGTAGAAGTTTAGCATATTCCATCCAAGAGATATTGTTGAAATTTTGGTTACAATAACTTGTTATAAAACTTGTAGTAATCTTTTTTCTTTTAGTAGTTATTCATCTCTGAGACTATTTTAGTGATTAAAAGGTAATTAATTCTAACATTGTGAAAAAAAGTTTCCTTTGTGTAATAGATTTCAGAGTAGCACATATATGTGGGGAAAAAGAAGGGGGGAAGTGTCATGTGCAAAACCAGGACGCAGCAAGTAAAATGCACACAAGTAATGGGAGATAAAGTACTCTAAGCAAATTATAGTGACTATAAATTTGGGGCTGATAAATGTGCAGAGAGAATTCTTGGCTAGTTTGAGAAATTTCAAGGTAAACTAACATCTTTCTAAGTAATAATTCTTTAATAATATATCTTGAGTAAATTGCCAAGAATTACAAAATAGTATGTTATGCAGTAATATAGATATCAGAAAGATATAAAAAACAAACTTCCTTTTTAAAAAGGTTTTCTTACTTTTTATGGGTAAAATGATAATCTTGAAAACATAGGGGATCCTTCTCCCCTCTATTCAGCACTGGTAAGACACATGGAGTGCTGCGTCTCGGTCTGGGCTCCTCACTACAAGGGAGATATCAACATACTGAAGCCAGTCCAGAAAAGGGCCATAAAAATTATTAAGGGTTTGGAACACCTTCCATATGAGGAAAGGCTGAGAGAGCTGGGACTGTTCAGCCTGGAGAAAAGAAGGCTCTGGCTTATCCATGTGTACAAATACCGGATGGCGGGGAAGGGAGGGAAGTAAAGACAACAGATGGTATTTACTATTGCTGTTTTTATGAGTGCCCCTAATGGATGTCACACAAAAAAAATTAGGGATCTTGGTAGCTGTAGGCAGCTCCAGTTAAATAATTACAAATAGCGTAAAGGTTATCATATCTGAATAGGCTAAGGAATAAGAGAATACTGCTATGGTTAAGTTAATGAAAATGAAAAGGCAGAGTTCTGGAGATTTCTTCTCTGTAAGGAAATGTGCTCTGATAAAGAAATAAATTTTGCATGGCTCTTCTACTCCTGAAATAACAGAGTGGACCTTTAAATCTTCACGAATTGAATTCTTGTTGGTTCCCAGCATCTCTATAGTAAACACTCTGGTAAGGCACAGGAAGAAGGAAGGAGGAAAGCTGATAAATAGTAATAATCTTTCAGAAAGCTTCATAAAGGCTTTTATAATGGTAATTGTGATATAAATATCTACAGAAACTGAAAATCTCAGTGGACCTCTGATAATAAACATAATTAGTAAGAAGTCCAGAAACTTGCACTGCATGGTTACTACTCCCTGGGGAAGGTACATTCCCTCCAAGACTCACTGCTAGATTATAGTTTCTGTCTGGAAACTTAAGGCCAATTTAATGGACATTGACTATCATCTGTGTCTTACAAGGCTTTTGTTTCCTTCTTTCTTTTTTTTTTTTTTTTTTTTTTAAATCAGCCATGTTTACATTACCACTTTACACACAGATTACTCACAGATCTTGCATACTACCTGAATTCATAGTGTAGCTTCTTGACCCAGCAACTGTAATGATTCAATTGCATCATATTACACAGCATGAGGCTATATTGTACTACTGCTTGTTATGGGACATTATTTTGAGTTGTCGGCAAGATGCAATATTCAAACGGTAACACTCACACTATTTTTCAGTGTAAAACACTTCCCACATTTATGTTGTTTTCTTGAGACCGTAGGTTTGGATAGCAATTCCTGATTCATGGAACAGGTTTTCAGCTGAAATCTGCTGTCCTAAGGAGGAATGGCATATGAATGCTTTTGTATTTCCAGCTATTTGACTAGTGTAGTGCTTTTCAGAACATTAGTCTTTGCTGACAAAGGTATAGTTTGCTTCAGTTTAAAAGTCTACAGGAAAATTGCAGCAAGGCAGGCTGGTTCACATAGCTTTGCTTCAGCTTGCTTACTAAGCGAAGATCTTCCTAAATGGTATGATAATCCCTCAATGCCTTCAGTGAAACATAAAAAGTAAGGAAACTTTGGAAGTCCGTGGAAGTACCTGTCTGATGAGGTAATAATGTTTATTATTAGTTAAGGAGAATGTATTGTAAGGTTAACTTGGTGATGTGCTGAAAAATTGAAAGACCAGACTGGAATGGTGCTGCAGTCTCAAAGAATCTGATACACAGCAGGATTAAAATTAGATAAGATAATTTGTAATATGATATTTAGTGATTGCTCTACCTTTCGGTATTTACTTATCACGTAACACAGAAGGGTTGGTTTTTTTACCATAGCTCAAAGGAAGAACACTTGAATATGACTTGCTAAAATTGACCTTTACTTACACATTGTGACTTTTACATGGCAGCATTATGATAAACTGACTCTAGCTTCAGATTTACTACTCAACCCTGACCTTTGGTTATATTAGAATATAGCTTTCAACCAAACTAAATAATAATGTCTCTGTGAATGTAAGGAACTGGCAGATCTGAGATGTCAATTGCCAGCTCAATTTTCCTTTCACCTGGGAGTACAACATGTCACAGTGCTTTATTGATCTAAGAGCCATTAGAGTTCAGTGTTATAACTCTTCAGTTTTCCACACAGCGCAGTACAGTGTGCTGTAAAAGAGATGAAGCATGAACTGGAGTGTGACTCCAGTCAAGGCTGGTCAAAATTTGGAATGTCTGTTTCATCAGAAATAAGTATAGTTATTTGAAATTATTTTTTTTCTTAAGTTGGAACATGCAGCCAAAATCTCTTGTGAAAGATATTTAAAAAGATGCTTCCAAAAGTATTATTGCATAGTTTTTTAGTATATTCTGGAAACACACTGTTTCTGAGATTTAAGTGCTTAGTTTTGATGTTACTGGAACACTTCAAACAATTGCATTGTTGCAACTACGTTATGCTCCTTTTGAGTATGGTATAATAAAACATTTTGATTTCATGATTGAATGTAATATTCAAAATGAAGGACATAATTTTACTGCAAAGAAACTTTTTAGGAACTTTTTTTCCTAAATGTCAGTGACGTTGATAGATTTTGCTGATATGTTTTGATTTCATAAAATCAGTATCTGCTGATAGAAACTGTTTAGGTAGTCAGGTTTCAATCTGCTGTAAACTAGAGGATAATAATGAATAAAAGCACCCCCTTGTCACATCTGTTCACGCTTCAGAAGAATGATTGTATTTCTGTGTAAGAATGTCTTTGAAGTAGTGCAGCAGCTACATGTGCCTTTGCTTTTCACATAGGGACTGAAATCAGTAGGATTTTTACTTTAGAAAGGACTAAGATTATAATCCTATAAAAACTTGCATTATTAAAATAATTCATTTACTTAGCATCTACATAAAGATTAAAGAGTTTGACCTACTGTTGTTGTTATGCTATTAGTGCCAGGATACTTCCGGATACTGAAGCACACATTTCCTAGCATTCAGGCCTTAGCCAATTTTTAAGCATGTTCATAAACTTGTTAGTTGTTATTCAGTCTTAAAACAACTTGTCACATGCTTTTGTCTACTGTGCTGAAATGTGGATGAAGAGCAGAGGAACTTATTTTTCCTTTTTATGAGGCTCTGTAACTTTTATAATTTAATCTTTTAATATGCAGATTGAGCTCTATTGTCTCTCTCCAAATTATTTGTAAGGTATTCGTGTTGACTGAAAGTGAAAGTGACTAGGTAGGTAGGTATCCATAATATAGAGATATTTTAACAAGGTGTTTTCTAGAATACACATTGTTGAATTTTTTTATTCTTCCAATGACATTTAATTAGTAGTGGAAAAAGAAAGGAGAATTTCTCCATAGATTAGCAGTGTATAGTTTCATGGTTTACTATTTCCTTCAAGCTAATTACATATTGGTGGGGGGGTTAAAATATTTCAGGCAGTTTTGTGTAACTATTTTAAGTGTACATTTTTCCTTCCTTACTCACGGTGGATAGAAACATACTTTAGAATCTACCAGAGCAACTTAATAATAGAGGTGATAAGTGAAATAAAAAACATTGATATTGTCTTAAATACCAATGCCTTTCAAATTCCCATTTGTTAAAACCTAATGCTGTGTTTATTACACTTGAAAACATACTTAGGTACTGTACATAATGTTTTACACTTTTAAACATCATCTTTAAAATTCACTGGTAGTCATTCCACCATCACAAAGAGGTGTCCAGTCATGTTTCTTTAAAATCAGAACTGTTTACAACAGATGCAGGATTTCACTAGTTTGTTGGCAGCAACAAGGTTACCTTTAAAATGTTTATGTTAAAGCGGAGGTGCTTTCTGGAAACAAATTCAATATGTGATGCTTTGAAAGCAGCCATCAGTCAGCAAAATGGTTGTAGAAAAAGATTCCACCAACTATTCCTCATTTCATTTGACTGATTGATCTGATAAGGCCAGTACAGCAGAAGCAGTTTGTTATTCCAAGCACTCTCAACTTAATCTCACTTAAGGGGGTTGGGGGGCGAAGGAAGGGGGGAAATCAATTGTCATTTTCAGCTTTTTAGAAGACTCTGCACCTTATTTTACAAAACAAATACTTGTTCCTATTATGATGGAGGAAATAAAAATGCAACTTCTGTCTAGAAATTACTGCTTAGCTTATTGCTATTTTATGATCATTTCTTCCCCCTGACTGAGAACACGGTTTAATTGCTCAATAAAATTGTAAGGTTTTAAGACAAAAAAATCTACTATAAAATTAAATGAGATTTAAAAAAGGTATGCTAAACAATGTGTCAGTTCATTACACCAGTGTTGGTGGTTTTGAGAGCTGAGAATTATAGGGTCAGATTCATTAAAACCATGATGATGTCAGATGAAGTTGAAGCAGCATTTTGTCCGAAGTTTACAGTGTACTCTCAAATTCAGCAAAACACTGAAACAAAAATTTTGTGGAACTGACAACTACTGGGGATATGAGGTCTTTATTCACAGATAGGCCCATCTTCCCAAATGAAAGAAAAGAGTTGGATTGCAACACTTTGTGCAAGGGGGTTGGGCTCTGTGACATTTTATCTGTGAATTTCATTTACTGGGCAGTGACAAGGTAGACAAATAGAATTCTCCATGCCTACTCTGCTGTTCAAAAATTAATGAGAAAGACAGTAAAGCCTAGGTTTTAAAGCTCCTGAGAAGAGGGTGTTGGAGATGCACCACAAGGGAAGGATTTTTGCCTGTAGCATTCTTACAGATTCACAAGATTTGCAAATAAAGCCAGTGTCTGACAGTTTGATGTGATGGCACTCCACAAAAACTCCTGTCCATCATTGCGTTCACCTCCACGAGGCGTTTGGTATTTCTGTGCTGGAAGAAATGCTCCAGCTTCTTTCACCTTCAAACCATAACCAGCCTACTTTTTCATACTGTCTTTGGCACTCTGTCAAAGCAAAAATAGAGTTTTTTGGGGACTGGGGCCAAACAGCGGTCAGAGGGACAGACGCGGGACTGGTGTCTAGCCGAGGTTTTCCCCTTGTTCTGCTCACCCAGGAGATGGGCGCCCCTGGTTTGGGGTGGGACCTGGGTGGCAGGAGGCCATTCCCCCTGACCTGGTGTCAGGGAGCAGCAGGCAGCAGCGGTGCAGAGAGCAGACTGCAAGAAACCATCGATGAGACAGCTTGAGGTCAAGGGGAGTCTTCCAGTTCCATTTTGATACAAAATCAGAAAACTTAGGAGTGATCGGGGGTTTTTTAGAGTTACTTATACCAAAGAAAAATTCAGGGTTTTTATAAGCCAATGTGATGTTAAATTTAAATTGTGAATCCTTTCCAGAATCCTGGCTGGGATTAAAGCATATTGATGAAAGAAATACTATGGCCATTTTTACATACATTTGCTTTCAGTTTTTTATATATATTTCATTGTCTGTTAAACCCTTGCCTCACTAGAGAGACTAAAATAACTTTCTTCTAAAGCTGAAACCAAATGGCCTTCATTATAATGAAAATAGCGTTCTTTATTCTTCATTATTTTTTTGTTTTGCCATTAACCTTTGTAACTTATAGCTTTCCATCTGCTACTTATCTTTGTTCTACAGGTTGGGGAAGAAAGAATTCCATACTAATAAGCCCAAATTGAGTAACAAGATAAACTCACTGGCCTTACCCTCATCTTCAACCATGGAGGCAGGACTATTTCTTGCAGGTTGTACCCCTGAGTCTCAGGCATGCTTGTTGTCAGAGAAGTATAAATCTTTATAGGAATATGCTAGCAGAATTGCTGAATCTCTCACAGTTCTCACAATCTGTTATTAAATTTAGATTCCATTTTGTGGATATTTCAGGAATTTGTGGATTTCATCCTTGATGAATGGTGACATCATAACAACACAACTTCTTTTACCATGCTGCTGAGCAAAAGGTGGTACAAATTTTGAGTCACTGACCACTTCAAGATGAATCATCTACCAACAGGGAACACTCCTCTGGACTTTGGTTACTCCATCTGACACTTCTGCTTTTCTCAGATTAAGTCTGTTTCCAGATGTCCTCTGAATATTTGTAGTGACAAAAAGTGAAGCATGAAGCATGTGGAAAAATGCCTCCTGTAGAAATGGAAAAGGAGAGAAAGATCCAACACAGAGAAGTTCTGGACAATGATACTTACTGAAGTTTCCCCACAAAAAGAGAAATATTAGGTACTGGTTTATCTATTGCAACCTTGTAAAATGCAGGTAAAGATAAGCTAACTTTTCAATTCATGCTTGCAGGTCCTCTAACATACCTTTCATACCTGAGAGAAAACAAAGCGTATTTAAATTTACACTTTTTAGAAACAGTGGCTTTGAAATCAGCTATTAACACAGTAAAATTAATAGCCTAGTGTTGCAGCTCCCGAGCAGAGAAATCCTGTTGACTTGCATGGGAGTTCTCAGATTGCAGCTCAAAATTTTCATTTTGGATTATCCTGACGCATTTTCTCCTTGTAAATGTTTCATTTCATGTACAAAATTGGTGATGATATTAATTTTTCTAGCTGCTTTTAGCACTTCAGAGGAAAAATACCCAAAACATCTTCCTTGCATTGTTCTAGAATATGACATCTTTCATTAAAATAAAGTCCTAATGTCTGGACACTAAATATTACAAACATTACGTAAAACATAAAAATATTATGGCCATTTTTACAACTCTATGCGTTCAGGTTTTTTTATATACTTCATTGTCTGTTAAGCCTGTGCATCACTAAAAAGCCTAAAATAACACCTTCAGATCTATGTGGGCCAAATCTTTTCCTTCTCTGTTTGTTAGTTGGACCAGGGGCTTTTGATAGCTCTTGATCATTTGTTATATAAGAAGACACAGTTTATGACTGCTGCTGAAATTGCAACCAGATGTTTAATCTCACTTAATTTTCCATGTTATTTTTACCTGGTTTTGTGCGTCAAATGAGTCAAATACTCGTTAGTGCAATAACAGGTGTGATTGTACTATAGGTATCTGAGTAAGAGATGTATGCCCTCCTGCATAGAACTTTTATTAAGAAATGCCCTATGATTCTCAGAATAAATTCATCATTCGGAATTTCAAATGTTTTCTAAATAATAATATTTGAATTGAATAACTCAATGTTCTACCAAAGAACTCTTTCACCCACTTTTGTATTGCCAAGGTTTTAATTGTTTAACACACCTGGAAAGCTTCACTGCTAGTGGTTGAGGTTGTAAGTGACTTAAAGCATTGTGGGAATTAACATCTCTTCTGATAAAATTATATGGTAATGCACTCATTCATTTTGAATGAACCTTGCAAAATTCAAAATTAATTGGCACTGATTCTGCCACTGTGTAATTTTCTGAAGCAGCCTCAGTACTTAGTCTGAAGCACTTTTTCATGCTTTTTGGTACCTAAATTATACAGGTATACTTTGATATTTTATTTCATTTTAGAAAATCATGACCACCAATTGCAAGGAACCCTACTGCTCTTCAGGACATGTAGGACTCAGAAGCGGAAGAAACTTTTTATTTTCCTCTGCCAAGACAACTGGGTCAGTGAGTGACGCAGGCAAAGTATTGAAGAGGTACCCATCTTCACCCTAGAGCACTGAGACAGAGAATTCCTTGTTCTTGGTTGTTGTGTATTCTATAATCAGAATATATTTTTCAATTTTTCTGGATGCATTTAAGTTCTAAGTGGCTCAGGATGCATGTAGCAAATTACTATACTGCTGGTCTATACTGGAAGCTTTATAAGACGTTCTGTAACCTGATTTGGTAATGGAAGATAAAACAATGTAAAAATCAGGCTGAACGATACAAAAAGCATTGCTGCTTTGGTTTTCCTATTTATGAAGCACTGAACTGTAGAGTACTCTAATGATAGCTTGTATTAATTTTAACAAACTTGAAAATCTTGCTGACTAGTCTAACATTTAGGTGTTTTTTCATTCTGTTTCTCATCAACCTTTAGCTTTCTGCTGGAGGCACCACATTTGTTATGTTAGTGTAAATAGATAATTACAAACAGTGGTAAAATGGAACACCACCACTGGTAAAGCTAAGAGGCTTTTAAAAGCTTCATCCCACTCAGTTAAAAAAAAAAAAAAAAATTAAATTAAAATGCATAGATTGTGAGCATACCAGTTTTATTAACACAAAACACATTTTTGTGCTGCTTCCTAAATATCTCCAACTCTATTAGAAAATGCTCCATTTCCTAAAACTAGCATTTTCTGGTTCTTGCTTTCTACTTACACATGAACAGTGGAATTTGTCTTCAGAAGCTGCCCGGGGGGGTGAAAAAAAATGTAATGTCTCTTCTCACAGATTGGTCTTTAACTAAAGGTTAAACTGTATAGCAGTTGAAACTCTGGTGATCCCGAGTCATCTGTTGGAGGTGATCTTTAGCCTTTCTTAAGCAGAGCTTTATTTTGCAAAGACACAGGGGACATGTTGTAGGGGAGATAGGGTATAATGCCTGATGTGTTGTACTGGAGAGCTGAAGAAGAGAATACTAAAGAGGGAATGATAAGTGTTAAGAGAATAGCTTAGGGCTCAGCAAGTCCCTCCTCTTCACTTAAGTTAAGGAAATAAAATAACCACTGGCAGTTCATTTGGATCCTTAACCCATAGCTGCATCTACAGATGCTGCTTCAAACTTTGCTTATCTTTAGGCAGACTATACTTTATATGTGTCCTGTAAACACTACAACTCTTAATGCTTTCTTTGGCCTTTTTTCTACCTCCCATTATCCTGTGTGAAATTCATCCTTGGAGCAGGCATTGGGCACAGGATTGCATGAAGTTTTCAAATTAAAACCGAAATGGGACATGGACTATGTGCTGGCCCATTTCCAACAATGAATTTCACCTTTTTTGGCATGAATTTCTGACTCCTCTTCCTCCTTTGTGAGAAGTCTTCTATTTCTGCTAAGGAGTCCTTGAGCTTTTTGGATGTGAATATATATTTTAGTCCTTTATTAAAGAATGTGACAAGAATACTGACAATGAAGTAATGTCTCTCCATTCTTATATCTTAGTGAGATCGTTTAGAGAAAAAGTAAAAGAAGGAAATACAAATAAACTGGCACTTCATAATACCTATTTGTAAATAATATCCTCAAAATCATGTTCCTTTTTTTTTTTTTTTTTTTTTTTTTTCCCCCTGTCCTGTTTCAATATCAGCATATGCCCTAAGGGGACATTACAAAAAATTGCAAATGTGTTATTACCATTTTTTCATTTCCATGCTATGCAAAAGAGTAATCAATATTGCATCACTGTAGTTTTTTGATCCCCCTGACGTTATTACACATGAAGAATACATATTGCATCCACACGTATTTGCTACTAACCTTGTCTTCATATGATTCTTGATAAAAATAAGGATAATATCCTGTCTTAAATCTGCAGACGTGGATGTATTCTGCAGTAATGTTTTTCTAAACATCAAGTTATAAAATTTACTTTTAAAGCCTGTTTAGCACTGACCTATCAATACTTGTGTTTTATAATTTAGTTAATTTGTTGGGTTTTTTCAACTACCATGGTAATTTTTAAAGTTTTTTTTAATACAAAATTTTGTAAGTAAATATTTACTCATACAGCAATTCAATTTTCTGTATACTTCATGAAGGTCACATTTTCAAGGAAAGCATAGACAGTTCAGGGAAAATATTCCTACACAGGCACAAGCACACACATTGAAGTACACATGCTATCGTTATGACAGAAACAGAAATCAAGTATATTGGGTGTAAGGGAAATTTTAAGGCTAAAGAAAAATTAATTTAGTTGCTGTCCTTGTGTGAAAAGAAGAGGAGAAACGGTAACCGTACACAGTTTTCCAGGGGTATTAAAATAGTCAAGTGTTAGAACTGTGTAAGCAAATGTGTACTGCAAGACGGGAATGAGGCATATGGCAAAGTTGTTGAATATCTTATTGCAGGAGTTGTAAACTGATTTCAATTTAGGTCAGTCACTGACGTTCCCCAGAACTCAAACCTTCAACAGCCCTTCTTTAGCAATATTCTGCATTTGTGTCAAATGTGGTGTTTTTAAAAAAAAATGGAATAATGGTCTTGCCTTTTTAAAGTACTTTTAAGAGGCAAAAGCACAAAGGAAGTGCTTTATATCAAGCTAAATAACTGAAAAAAAGAAAAGCGCTGTTTTTCAACTTATTTTTTATACTGTAGCTTCAAAGTGTGATTTACTGGTTGTTACACTGTTATAAATATGCTTCAACTGAAGAGGTGTTCAATTGGCTGTTAACACTTTAAATTAATCAGTGTGTACCTCACAGTCAGTTAAAACTCATTTTTGTGACTGTAAAGTGCCATCTTTGTCGTCTTTTAGTACAACATATATACATGCTTTTCTCCACAATATCTTTAAAATAGCTCTAAAGTGATCTCTAGGGAGCATACTTGTCATGAGATAATTACTGGCCTGTACTATACGAAACTCTTGGCTGCCCTCCATGCTTTAGGATATCCCAGGAGAATAATCACTGTATTACAATGTCTTTTCTATTGTGATTTAATATCTTCTTACACTGATTGACAAAGCAGTCAAGATGAAATTAATTTATCTTGTACCAGTACTTTCCCGGCACAGTTTGAAGTGAAAAGACATTGGGTAATGCTGCTCAGAAGTGTACAACAGCCCTCCTTTCTGAAATTAGACTTCAGCTACCTACATTTAAAAAGCTATGAAACATGACATCTGGCAAGCTCATTCTTCTCAACCTCTTTTTATAATCAGGCTTAAGATCTCAGTGGATATTCCCCAGCTGAAGATGCACAAAGCATAGCTGCTGATATAGTCTGTAGGTCTTAACATACATAGGTGGTACATAAACACCCAGCTGGAGAAGATGCTGACATTCAGCACTTGAGCAATTCACAGTATGGGTCTCGTTGGGGTTAGGTCACCCCAGGTGGGGTTGGCTTGTGCAAAGCTAATCCAGATCCCGAAATACAGGAGTAAGTAAATCAGGAGGAACTGTGCAGGCTGACCTCCCTGACCCGTGAAGGGAGTGGGGAACTGCTGAGGGCACATCCACCTCTTTCCTGGGAGATTCACACAACTGCTTCTCTTAGGCTCTCCAAGGTGTGTGATATACACCTCAGGCAGACTAAAACTCGGGTATGCAGCTTCTGGGGTTAAAAAGGTTACTGTTCCTGACCATAAGCCACCCTCCCTGAGCTTCATTGTCATATACCAGCATTACGTGGTGCAGCTTTTCACCTTACACCTCTCCCAGCCTCTGCGGTGCCTAGCTGCCAGGGCAGCCCCTTCTCACTCAGGGGGCACAGCCCGCATTATTTTGTAAGGTACTCTGACTTACATCAGTAAAGAGACCCATTCGTGGTATTTTGAAAGGAAAAGGCAACCAGGTCAGAGGCAGCTTGGGAAATGGAAAGAAAAAAAAAAAAAAAAAAAAGCAGCAGCATTTGCAAATCCAAATGAATGTTTTAATTGTCAAAGGAAGGATGACTGCTTCTTAAAGACAGGAGTTTGGTTTTGCGAATGCTTTTGTGATTGCATGTGCTTTTGAAATAGATTCACCTGCTTTCACAAAAAACAACCCCAAACTTAATTTTTAGTATCTATGTAATGCAGCAAGGAAGCATATGGAAAGAAGGCTGGAAACCATTTAAATCATTGTATGATTCATTGTGAGAGGAAAAGAAAGGTTATATGAGAATTTCTGATTCCTCTCTCCAGCTGAAAGACAGAGAAAAAGAACAATATAGGAATGGTTCGAGATGCAATTTATGATTTGCCCTTAAGATATTTATGAAACTATTATCTTTATTTCCCCTTTTTCTTCTCATATAATTTGATTTGTGGGAAAATTAATAAAAGAAATTACATACACAAAAGCATAGCCCATAACTGCTGCATACTCAAATTGATAAATGTGAACCGTACTCGGTGTGATATTTAACAGAAATGAAAATATGATGGTACTAAAGTTATATCTCTTTTTTTTCTCTTCATTGGCTCTGCTATTAAATGAAAGGATATATGAATATTATGCATCTTGACAATGAACTCTTACATAGTGAAACAGCATTTAGCATTATTAAAATGTGAGTTATTCTTGTAATTGCAATTTTTTTCAAGACTAAAACAGTGATTGATGTACATAATATACGCTTGATAAGTCACAGAAAATACAGTAACAGTAAATTTCTTAAAGCAATTAAGCTGTCTTTTGTTAACATTGAAATTACAGCCAAAGAATACTCAGTAGGTTAATAATTGTATTAGTTGCATATATAATTGAGATTAAGGTAGAAACTAATCTAAACTGAATCAAAATGTATTTTTACACATAATATGCTTCTAATAATATGTCTGCTTGCTTAGACAGACAACCACAAGCTCAACCTATGCACCTTGATGCGGAAGTGGAAACACACTACCGGAAGTCTCATCACAGACAGGAAGCTTCGAAAATGGAAAAGCCAGTCCAGTGCTTCTTTCTTTCATGCTGGGGTAGTGTGGTTTCTCTGTTTTCCATGTAGAAAATAAAAATAAGAACTTTTTCCTACCTTATTGCTATGTTGATCTTCATTGGTTGTAAGATCATAAAGAAAGGTCTCAGATGCTATGGTAACAGTGGCTTATAAGCCTGAGAAGTCACTAAAAAGACTTTATCATTGGAATAAAATGAAAAATGTATTTGCTTGTAGGGCCTACAAAAGTCAAAAGAAGGTAGAAAACCTGGAAGATTGATTTGCGCAAAACAAATTGAACACAAGTGCAGCACGGAGGTAAAACAGTGTCATGGTGACATGCAATGAAGACTTTCATGGCTCAAATAAGAGTAACTTTCAGAATCACCTTAAAAACAGGAGTTACAGAGACCCTTCCCATTGTGGTCAAGAAACCATTTGCCATACTTTGGCAATGCGTGTTCTGTGGCTGTTACATGTTTTACAGAAAAAATATTTAGAAATATTTCTTTCTTCATTATGTTTGCTACCACTTTTTGTGATCATTAACACCGACTCTTGTGTGTAAAAACTGAATATTCAGTGTGTGGGGCAAAATATATAATAAGCATATCTTAGAAATCTATGAAATTATCTAAAAAAGAGCTTCAGTCTTACTGTCATAATGCAAAGTCTCACTACCTCTTTACAGGTTATAAAACAGAGGCCTCTTGTGCTTTTGGGAAGTTAGATTTCTTGAATTCCTATTATTGGAGGCTCAGTGAAGCATCATGTGCCAAATATTTCTCTAATGCAAAGTTAAGCGTTGCTAGTTTAGGATTGAATCTTGGAGGGAAAATTCCATGTGTGAAAGCAAAGCACCTTATTTTATTTTAGACGCTGTAGTTGTCTGAAGCTATTCAGAGGTTATCCCATAGCTTTGTCAAATTTTCTAAAGTGTGTTTCTAAGCAAATAATGAATCTGTTGTGTGCATATGCATGATTTTTTGTTCTAGCTAAATAGTAGCACTGAAGTCCTGCCATGTTTATTTCTGGATTTCCAAATAATCTGCCTGAAGTAGTGTTTTTCACCCACTCGCAAACTTCTGGCATAAAGAGGAAGAGAACCAAAGGGCAGTAAAAGCTTTGCTTCTCTGGGCCTCTAGGTCTCCATGATTTATTCCAAGAAGCTCCACATGAATTTCCCCGGATGAAGTGATAACAACAGGAGTTTTGCCATTGTTCAATGGGATCAAGGCTTCGCACCAAACCACTGCCCATAATTCAATTACATGGTGTCAGCAACAGGAAAAAAAACGAGCCTTTTCTTCACATATGACTTGCCTGAATCTTTGCTTTCTACTGGTTTGTAAAATAAGTGAAATATGCATGCCTGAGCATCCAGCTGTTACTCTTGGCAAGCCTCCAGTAGCACAGGTTATAGCATCCCGAGGTTACAAATTAACACCATCATACTGGGAAAGTGGTTGGTTTTTTGTTTTGCTTTGTTTTTTCATTCCAAGTTTCTGCAAGTGTAGCACAGCATAAAGCTACGTGTTTGCTCTCCCCTGGATGGCAGGACTGACCTTCAACCAAATATTTAAGGAACTCTGCAGAGCCTGACGTGCTCCACGCTGCATGATTCAATGGGAAGGAAGCCTACCTCTACAGGAGGTCATCGAGAAAGTAAGATAAAGCAGCACTCTGAAAGGAACAGCAGCAGGACATGGCTCAAAATATTATCAAAGGAAGAAAACTGTTTTCTTAAAGGGCAGCAGTCTCCATTGCAGAGGTAATACATTTGCATTGCGACACTTTTAGATGTTATGTGATTTTCAATGAGGTGTCATGGCATTCAGACACAATGCCACACACAAAAAAAGTTTTTATAAACTATTGTATGTTTTTAAAAACTGCCTGAATGTGTGTCTGCCGCTACAAAGAATTTAAGCAGTTTAAAGAGAAAAAGTTCTGCAGCTTCCTCACCTAAACAAAAAATATTTCTTTTCCCTTTAAAGGAAGGGAGACACATAAGTATTAGAAGTATTGGTTGCAACTTTAACTAGAGATGTTGTATAAAGCGGACGCGGTAACAGCACATTACAGAAAATATTTCTTTCCGGTCTCATTTTTTCTCTTCAGAATGTATTTCTGAAGGGATAATTTAGGCTCTTACATGTAAAGGTCAGGAACAATATTTCTAAAGAAAGATACAAGACCAATACTTTTCTGTACAACTTTGTGATTTATGGTAGCATAGTAAAGCCTTTGACAAGTTTCATCTGACCTCACTACGCTCCTCAAGCCCTGCTTGAGCAAGTGTGTAGGCAGTTAAAGAATGTATCTCATAGGAAACAATGCCTAGTATTTGATTGTCTTCCTTTGTGCTTTTTAATGCAATTATACAGGATTTGAGACACCTTGAGCCTCCCAATGCTCCTTCAAACTCTTCTGCTCTAACATTGCAGCAGCTACTTTGGATATTTATTGAAATTTTGAATGAAGGCATGAGTGACAGAAAAGAGGGGAGTGGAGCTGAGGGGAGCAGCATAACCCTCCGTATGGTCGGTGACCAGCCAGCCTTCCTCTGGCTCTGCACAGCTGTGAGGGCCTCTTCAGGTCCACATCTCTAGGACAGTAGTTGCTGGGTAGGATTATTGCACCAATTTAATTAGATGTTTATGCAACAGCTCTATACCAGCTGTCAATTCTAGAAATCCACTCGCTGAACATAAGGGAAGGTGGTTCTTTTCCCTATTGTTAAAAACCCTATATAGTTCTATGTTAGATTCACCTCCATAAAACGTTCAAAAGACTTGAGGAAGCGTAGCATTATCTTTTGTATTACTTCTTTTTTAGTACAGCTACACATAGATCTCATATATGCATGTATACACACAAATGTTTATACACATATGCACATGTACTCTCACATAAGTGAACCCAAATTTTTAATAGATTTTAATGGGTAAATAATGCCATTAATATTAAAAAAATTCATAAAATGTCTTGTTTAACAGTAAATTTTGATAATCATACACACATACTGTCATATAATATTGCAGTGTGTTTTAAATACTGTTTGAATGCTCTATGATTATAATAATCAAATATATAACATCAAGACTGTCTGAAGGCAAAGGAATGTCAGAAGAAATACATGATGAGAATAAAAATTACATAAAAGTAGCCTTCTAAGTAAGTAACAGTCAGGCATGGCACTGGCAAATGTCAAAACAAGTAATGATTATCATGTGGAAATTCATATCTGAATGACATTATACAGTAACTATGCCATGAACCTTGTACCTTGTCTGAATGTTATATAATCTCTCCCTCAGATTTTGCCCAGTTTGTTTGCACTACTCTAGGTTTTAATATGTAATATGATAAAATAAATGCAAACATCTAAATTTAAATGATGTGCATAGTAGTTGTTTTGTTTAAAAAAAAACCAAACACCCCCCCTAAAAAAAAAAACAACCCACATCCCACCCTTTAAAAATCACAGCCATGACTAGATTTATTAAAAATGCTAACTGAATTATTCCAGTTATTTACAAACACTTTGCAAATTCAAAATTAAAGCTACAAATATATGATATGAAGCATCCTGGTTTATTTGGACATGATTTCATTGCCTTAGCATCCTCTTCTGTCAAAGTGCTATAGCATTAGAAATGTAGCAATAGCTGTTGCATTGGGATGATCCTGCTGATCAGAGCAACAATCCGTCACTGCTGTATCCCATCTCTGACAGTGGCCAGTCATAGGTGCATAGGGAAAGCATACTGAAAATAAAAGTAGAGTAGATGTATGATCCCTTAATATTTCTTCCAAGTTTTTTTAAAAAAATCAATAAATTATGTTTTATTATATTATTTTCTCCTACGTCATATACACAAGCTTTTGATGGCTTTTCTTTTATTACTTCTTTAATTATTTCGTAACCCATTTTGGCTACTGCTAAATGCCATGGCAAAGTTATGTAATTTTACAATTGTTATTTTCTTTTGCTTGTTTTAAATCTGTTGCTTGATAGTTTAAGTGCCTGTCACCTAGTTCAGGTGTTTTGGTAGGAAAAAGTGAATAGAATTTTTTTTTTTTCTCACTTAATTCAGAGCCTTCATAAGCCTATAGGTCTCTATCAGATTCTCTCTGAGCCATCCCTTTTTCAAGGTGGATGATATATAGCTACCTATAAGTTCTTATATAGAAGTCACTCAATGGTTAGCCTCATCACCCTTTTTTCCTATCTCTAGTTCTTTTTGAAAGTTCTATTTCAAGTCTGTTTTACAGAATTTATCAATTTTCTTTGTGCATTGTTGCAGAATAACCTAGATTTCTCTAGGAAGCTGAAATTCTACCAGCGATCTTCCTTTCCTCTAGCAGTAAAGCTGATTTAAAGGATAACTAATATACTTAACGTGTTGGCAATTTCACATTGAAATATCGAGCAACTATCACATGATCTGTGTGATTTATTAATATTCAATTTATTGATCTCTTTTTGAAAATTATCTATTAGCATGTCTAACTGAAACAATTCCTCAGGCTTATCTCCTATAAAGAAAGGCTGTGGTATCAGCTTAGACTTCTCTGCTATGAACATCAAGGCATTGGGATGCTCAACTTCTCTGTGATGGCTTTTTCTTTCCATAGCATCCTTTTTGTACCTACGGGATCTATTGACCCTGAAATCACAGATATTTGGCATGAGATTGCAAGGCCATACAGCTATTTGGCAGATTCCATGCTTATGATAAGTCTGTAAAATTAGTCATAGCTTTGGGGTATTTACTAAGACACTCCTCAAATCTTTCCTTTGTCTTGCATCGTTAATGGTTTCATATTTATGTTATGAGAAGTAATGCTTCTCCTGGCCTGATTTACTCCTAGCTTCCCTGCCTTTGATGTATTTTTGCTGTAAGATCATCCTGTTTCCTTTAATTATGGTACATCCTATAAATAAGATGGCCCTTTTTTCAAAGAGGGGGCCTTTTAGATGTGCTTTTGGTGTGATATCATTTTCATTGTGATTGGCTAGTGTGGTGTCTTTAGCTATTTTCCATGCTGTATTTTACCCTTTCAGCTGCTCTTTTTCATTTCCTTTTTTTTACAAGCTTCACATTTTTATATACCACTGCTAATTGAAAGTAAGCGATAGTATTATGAATAGTTAATACTGTATCTCTTTTATAAGGATATAGGTCAAAAGTCACTATTTGATTGAGGTATTTTGAACCAAATTCTGCCCTTGTTCAGAACTAACTCAGTATTTTTTTTTCTCTTTTTGTGAGTTCTGCAATGAGTTGCTTTGAGTAGCAGTCATATGATATCAAAAATCTATACTTTGCATTATATACCATCTGACATTTATCCACTGTGGATTATGTTCTCATTTATGGTTTTATTGACCACTCTTGGAACAAGATATCCATTAATCAGTTTAATTGAGCCTTTCTTCTGACCTAAAAATAGATCAATCAAACTTCTGATCTTATTTACTCACACACGCTGAACTGTATTTACTATTAAAATGGATCCCAGAATTACTTTGGGAACCTTAATTTCAAAAGGGCCATGGGAAATCTAGTCCACAGATAGTGAATGGAAAGAAAGCAGTTTTTATACAGGGAAGGAATAAAGGTCTTCCATAAGCTGAAGAAGCTGATATTAAGAGATGTTTAAAGATCAAAGCAAATTTCTCCAAAGAGCCAATATAGAGATAGTCCATGGAGGAACTGTGGAGTTCTAGAAGAGTGAAATAAAGTTGCCTACAGAGAATAACAGAGAATATTGTAAAACTTAATGATCACTAGGTTACACAAGACCCAAACAATAACTCTCAAAAGCCCCTCTTTCACCCAAAACTGCAGGATAGCAAATTGCTTTTATGTAGAGAAAGAAGAGGTAGAAATTGTGCTTTAATTTAGTCTTTCATCACTTGGTTCAGGGGGATTTTGTAATTTGATGTGACAAGGTTTCAAGATAAATGGAAGAAGTAAGTATTTTCCCAAATTACTAAGGTATGCTTCATTGTGCTGAGTCTGTGGACTTGCTACGTACTAGATTTGTACTTAACTCTAGTACTCCTTCTCTGAAATGCAAACATACTCATGGCACTTTGTACAAATGTCATTGTAAATGAAACACTAAACTGAAGTACTAGCTATGAATTGCCTATCTATGTAATCTGTAAATTACTCTTAATAATCCATAAAAGGAAACAGACTGTGTCATGTTAAAGGTTTTTGCTGTATCTCAATAAGTGCAGCTCTGCAGAAGTCACTTGAGCTCTACAGTTGCATTCACTCACTCTGGGGAAAAACTCCTAATGCCTCAGGTGGAAAAAGGTCTTCAGCATCTACTCCTTGTAGCCCAGATCTCCAAGACTGCAAGAAAAAGATGTTCCTGTAGCTGTTCAGATAATGTAGTCTGCCTCTCTGGCCCACAATCCTAGAATGAATAGTTGAAGTCTGGGGAATAGCATGGCATAACTGAATAGAGAAGAAATGGAAATTGTATCATGTTGTTCTGATTTACTACCCAGCATAAATGCATGGTTCAAATAGGAAAAAAGAAAAAAAAAAAAAAAAAAGACCTTTCTGTGAGAACTCTGCAGAAGTGGAATGGTTACTTTGAGGGTTTTCTTTCATGTTGATGTACTTCTACCTCAGAACACTCTTGATGCCACACTAAATGTAATGTTACTACGTAACGTATGCATACCATAATCCCATCCCTCCAAAGAATACCACCAGGCTGGGTCCACTTAGAGAAGTGGTCCTTGTAAAGCTCTTGTCAGATCTTACAGCTCCTGTATATACTAGTCAGCCTTAGTCATTGAGGACTATTCAAGTGTTTACAGTGAATTACAAAGAATTTATAGGATCATTGTGAGAGAGAAAAAACAGGTTTTGTCTTCAGAAATGCTGACAGTTTCTTGATATAGAAAGACCAGTATGGGTGCTTTATGATCCATATCAAAGAAAGACTTCGGTGTTGCTGATAGTTTAGTGCAGATGCATAACAAGAAACAGTCAAAAGAATAGAACTACATGGCTGAGATTCAAATATGCTCATAAAGCACAGTGTTTGGATGCTCAGTGAGCTTTGTAGCCCCAATAAGTCTCACTCGTGTCACATCAGAAGCCTTAGGCACTCTTGTCCTATGATGGCATCTTGTTAGCAAGCAGTAGACCCCAGCAGAAACAAAAGCTTAGGGCACCTCTGCCTAACTGCCCATGAACTCCAGTTTCATCAGAATTTTGCCTAACAAGAGACTTAGTTACTAATTTGATTTGTAGAAGAGCAAAACCCTGGCAAATTAAAAGCAGTAAACACTCCCAAGTGATTTTCTGCAAAGCAGAATAAATGCATAACTGCTTTAAATTAATCATATTCCATTATTTTCACTTAACAGCAAAAGTAGTAATTTTTTTCCTAGTTTATGAGTGAAGTTGTCTTGTTTGAAAATATCCATTATTGGAAGCATTGATAGTAAAGATGGTTTATAGACAAGACTTGATTATGTCAGTCCTTGATTCAAAAGGTGCCATTTAAACAGTATTATCGATGTCAGGGGACAAACAAGTCCTCATCACCTTACTCAAAAATTGCTTCAGGGTTCATGAGAGAAATGTATTTGGAAAACAGTAGGAAGATTTTCATGCTTAACATCATTACCACGCAATTATGAGGAATGAGAAGTGTTTCTCACATATATGCCTCATGGTCTAGTGAAATAATTGCTCAAACACCTAGGTTCAAGATCAAACAAGCTGGGCATACTCAAAGTATATTTTCCCATTGTTTTCCCATTATAAGTTTTACAAGACATTGTAACTGCAGTAGAAGAAATTAAACAGGTGAGAAATGGAACAGATGGGTCTATTCTAGGTTTTGACATACAGAAGGACTTGAGAATCCAAAATGTCTTGACCTGTTTTGCAGGATCAGAGCTAAGGCAAAGATTCTCAATAATTCTCAAAATAGCAGCATTCCCTACAAATATAAAAATATAGAAGAAATGAGGACTTTAATGCTAGATAGAATGAAACATTTCTCTTGGCACTGGTATCCTGTGCTCTTATTCATTCTCCATGCATTCATTCTCCACTATCTTACCGTTTTTCTCCGTGATTTCTGTCACTCTTCCGTTAGCAAAATAAGAGATGTGTCAATCTTCACATAGAAATCTCTGCTTTTGGTACTCAGCATCATTCATTGTTTTATTTCCCTTTCTTTTCAAAAACTTTATGTTAAAGCTAAGCTAAAGCTTAAGTTGTAGAAATTATTCCTCTCCTGATTTTACAAACAGTTTGTGTATTAATCTTTACTCACTTTAGCAGTGCCACTATAGTGTAATGTTTAACTTGCATTAATAATTCCAATGACTTCATTTGGTTCCTGTTGCGGGACTGAAAGCCAAATATGTATCTTTAATCATGTGCCTAATGAGCCCATTTGGCATTCAGTCCTGCAACAGGAACCAGATGAAGTCATTGGGATTATTAATGCAAGTTAAACATGTAAGTATTTTCTGGACTAATAGTCAATTGTACTTAACTGTTCCTCACAGTCAGTAGAGATAACTAAAGTGAATTGTGATTATTATATAATTTCTAACAATCATGGAAGCAAACACAAGTTCCCTCCTTGGAGGCTGTTTAGGAGTGGTTTTTATTGTGAAATATAAAAGATACAGCCTACAGAGATGCATGCTATGAGTAACATTTAGAAGTATAACTTGCTGATACTTGTGTGAAAATCTGGAGAAATATGGTGATGGCGTCTTGCCATAGAGTGTGCTTAACTGCTATAAACCCTAGTGTTATTTCTATGTTCTTAATTATTAAAATGTCTATTTACTAGCTAGAAATAAATAGTGGGTTTTCTGTGGAAGGAGGTCAACACTGGAGTCCCACCGGAATCCCTATTTGAACCCATGTTGACTAATGTGTTCTTAAATACCCTGGAAAGGGAGTTGAATAAGTGAGAGCAAATGGTTTGTTGTTAAACTAAATTATGGGAGTGTAGTCAAGAAAAGGACCAGCTGTGAGTAATTATAAAGGGACAAAAAACCCCACTGAGTGACTGGATGATAGAATGGCTGATGAAAATAATGGTATGTAATGTAAAGTAATAGAAGGAAAATATTTGAACTTCATGTATGCAGTATTGAGTTCTGAGCTGGCTATTATTATTCAGGGATGAGATTATGGGACTGCAGCAGACAAAGCTATCCACATTACAATAAATGGTTTCTGAGAGAGCAGTATTTCAATGTACAGTGTTCCAAAAAATCAAACAATGTCAAAAAGAGGAGCGGACACAAAAAGTCATTCTGCCACTCTCTAAAACTATGGCATCCCCTTCTTTTGAAAACTGTGCACAGGGTTCTGCTTCTCCTTCTCAAAAGGGAGAGAGTGGACCTGCATGGCAAGGCGTGACAAGGATACAACAGGATTTAGGGCTTGATTGGGCATTTGGTCTTGCGCATTGCGGCTGCTTTCACAGACTAGCAAACCTCTGTCAGCAAGGTGAATGCCTGGGGGAGAGGACACTCCATTTGGCCCAAATGTCCAGTCCACTTGCAGATCTAGGGGGGACAGAGAAGCCCCTGTGTAAAACAGAACACCTTTCTGGGACTGGTGTCAGACAAGCAGCGGGGCTGCGCATCCTAGTGCTGATTTGTTGTTTTCTGTCTTGGTGCTCTTCCAACTCTTCAAGGTTCGTTCAGTTTGTTGGTGATGATTTTCTCATGTTCCTACGACAGGCAATCACAATTTGATAAAGGAAAACACTCCTTATGAATGGTACAGGTATCACACTGCTTAGTCAGTGATACATCTCAACCTCTCAGCCATCTTTTCCCAGTTATGTTTTCTATGCTTTTAAGTGCTGCCCTAGATGACAGTGGAACTAGTCTGACACTTGCTCAGCAGCAGTTAACAACAGACTAAAAAAGCTTTTATAACACTGTTTATATCTAGTTGCAGTAACATTCAGATTTTTCATGCAAATTAGAGCTCTCTTTTTTTCTTTCTTCTGAAACTTGTATTCACATAGTTAAGCAGCATAATTTTTTATTCTTGATGTAGAAATAATTTTGAGGTCTGGAAAGGTCAAATGGCTCACGGTCTGTACTATTTTTACAGACTAATTGGCACAAAAAAAATAATTCTAAGGCTTGGAAATTCATACCGGGAAAACCCTCAGTCTGTGAAGAACCTGCCTGTGGGAAGGAGCTAGGTAAGGGACAAAGGAGAAATACATTTCCTGTCCTCAGCTGTTTGTGCCTTTCCTAAGCAAGAAAGAGGGATAGAAGGTAGTTCTCACCATTTAGAATCTTTGTGCAATATAGAGCAGTAAAAACCACAGTGAAGATCCTTAGGGTCAGAGTAGACAATCAAAGGAACTAAATTACTAAGGCCTAGCTAGGTATCACTAAAGAGCTGAGAGTTGAGGCTCCCTTTACCTCCTTCAGCTGTGAAATGCACTGATATTTAATATACCATGCTTTAGTTTTTAAAGTCTGGATTTTGATCGTTTCTTCTGTTAGGCTGAATCTGATGGGGAAAGTACATTTTCATTTGCAAGACAAAAATGCATTAGTTAATCATAAAGCATGGTGTATTCTGTAGATGTGGGAGATGGTCATGGGCATGGACCAGCTAACACCTTTGACTGGGTCCTGGTCCCTATGAGATGGTAGGCATCACTCTAGAGCTGAATAGCTGTGGAGCAGTGGGATTTTTCAGACATGCATAATCCTGTTTACTATGGTCATGACACTACAAGAGCAGAACAGTAGGAATGGATGGTGTCTAATCTTTCATATACTTTTCTTGATAATCATTATCCACCAGAGGGAGATGCTCTAGAAATATTAAAAAAATAGTTTTTATTGTGATTTTTGGCTTCAAGGTATAATTCTTCCTCACCTTCAGCCTAAAGGAATAGAGATGTTTTAGAAGTATGTGTACTGAAGTAAAAGATCAATCTTAATACATACAGTATGCCTTTTTATAACCATGTGTCATGCTTTTATCTTATTTTATAAACAACTTTCAATCCTAGGGTTCATGAGAAAAGCTAATGTGCAAGGCTCTGTGCCAGTCTAAGGGCATAGTTATTAAGATATGATATTAATGGAAATGACCTCTGTCAGTAAGATGGACTAAGCTTGTTTCTGAAGCCTATTTGGTCTTTACCAGTTTTATATTTCAGATGCTCCCTTAGGCACATCAGTACACTGACAGAAGTAAAGGAATGTAAATTCTACCACTAAAAGTATTCCTACAAGTAAAGTAAGTAAAAAAGTTCAAACTTGTTCAGAATTTGCTGAGCCAGTGACTTCTGAATACTACATATTTTCTTTTCTAAATGGTAGTTTGGACTGCACAACGGTTGTTGAATCTTTCAATATTGGACTAATTTGATCTCTTATTTTACTGGTGTGGTATCTTCCTTTTGCTTTTCTTTGTTCCCCAGTGCTCTGAAAGAATCCATCCAGGTTATGGATAAATTTTATTATACTTAGAAATAATTAAAGCTTACTCATAGGAATAATACTGTTAAACCTGAAAATTAGGTACATGTATCATCATACATTAAGCTGTTCACATTTACACCAAATATTTCCCAAATCAACACTTTTAACAGCAAATTACATAGCAATTTAGGTCAAGTCTGCAATTTTTAAATGCCAACTATTTATCTTGGTCATCCTGTGGATTATTTTTCCAAATATGTGCAAATGAATAGGTGGGTTTAAGAATTGGTTGCTGATTTTGCTTGTTTTTCCATTGAGAGCAAATACAATCATGTTTAAGGTATTTTAAGATAAGCTTTTACTTCATATTGGTAGTCGACTGCATATAGGCAAACAGGAATGGCCCTTAGAAAATATTCCTATCTATATAAATTTTAAATTTCCATGTATATAAAACAAAAAGAGAGTAACGAGATGCATTTTACAGCATCTAGTTTATCTGTCTCCCTCACAAAGAAATATAATTACCTACCTCTAGAGCACTCTGAAAAAGGACAAAACCCAAAATACTTCAAGAGAAATACCTTAACAGTCAGAGACTAAATTTCTTTGCTGGAATGCTGAAGGCTGTAGTACCTTATTTTCTAAGGCTATATGAAATGGTAATATGCCCTAAATGTTTAGATGCTTTGTTATCTACAGAAAATCAATGTTTTTTGTAAGCAGCTGCTGAGTCTGATCAATCATTCATCCATATTCTGCTTCAAAGTCTGTGGATGTGTTTTTTAACAAGAAGGATCTTTTGTATCAAACAGTAGGCAGATTAAATGCAATTTATTGAGATTAAGTTTAAGGCAGATTTGAGTCGACTTGCCACTTGCATCTTTTTGAAAAGCTACAGGTAGCTGCAGCGAGATGCATTTACAACTTCCAATAAGCTTAAATCTCAATGATCAGCAGCATGCCTGAGGCTGTGGTGAAAAACTAGGGCAGATTCACTGCCTTAGAAGCCAATAAAGGCAAGTTTGCTACATGCTACAGCTACTGGCAAGGGAGAGCATCCATTCAGCACCTGCTATATTTCAAGCTCCATTGAGCTTCTTCTGGGCAGCTCATCTGATAGCCCTGAAGGAGAGTTTAAATTTGAGTGAAGTCCAAAGAAAAATCAAACAAATGTTTTGTGCCTCAGAGCACTAGATAGAAAGAAATTTTATATGTTGCATAAAGTCATAACTAACTTAGATTTGTATGTGCTCTACATAATTTTATAGGTTAGTCTTTTGTTTAACTGACAAAGGGAATGCCAGTAAGCCTGACACTGCAGCTTTTTTTACAGTTCTGGCAGTAGAAAGAGGTACTTTGGATACACTGTGATGTGATGTGATCTTTCCTGTGAGTATCTTTAGTGGTCACAGCTCCTAAGAGTCCCAATCAGGTCTACGTACCGGTCTTAACACATAAATTTATAATAGGAAATTTATAATAAGGAAGGCTTATTATTACTTGTACTGTTGTAATTTTTTTTTTTTTCCTGTGCTTTGATTCATTGTGGATAAATTCTTGGTACAGCTTCTGCATTGGGAAAAAGCATCAAAGCATGTGCTTTGAAGTTCAAAATATATTCATGCATGTGGCCCACTAGATCCCCCATCATCATGGCTTTCTTAAATTGGGACTGGTTGTCCCAGCTTCACACCAGATTATCAGCAAAGTATTTCATTGCTGCCTTAGGCTTTTTTGACAAGAATTAGCCTTTAATTTCATTTCAATACTATCAGCTCAAGACATGGTATTTTTCTAGACAGAAATGTCATGTTTTAGACACAAACTGTGATTTTTTTAATATTATTTGGTTTCCTGCCTTTTTCTATATTCAACAACCTAGACAAAACTGCATGAAAATAAACATATTCTTTTTTTTCATTCCACCCAATCAAACTAGAAGGGCTGCTGAGGCACTTAGGGCAGAAAGGTATGTAAAGAAAAGGAAACTTCATTTTTCAATTAATTTATTTTTCATAGAGATAACTTTTTCTGAAGTGTGATTAGAGTTGAAGAAAGGAAAAAGAATTGCAAGGAACTAAATATTTCTGGAAGGCAGCTTCCCAGTTACCATGGAGGAAGGATTTTAAAATCCTTCTACAAATTTGGAGTTTCTCTCCAAAGGATCTGTGTGCTACTTCAGATTTGAGAAAACTAAGAGTCACGGGGAACATTGAAATATTAAAAGAAGTAAAGTTATTTTCTTTTCCCAGCACAAAGAAAAGCTATAGATGCTTCACAGAGATATAAAGGCAAAAAGGAATATTGTGAGACTGAGGCTATTTAGTCAATATATTCTCTAAGGGAAATTACAAAGTGATTAACAATGTGAAACAGACCCAGGGCATACAGCCAGGGATTTATCTCCTCTAGTAAGCAAGACATCAGAAGAGGCTATTGCAATGGTATCATTCAAAGTTTCACCAAATGCAGGTATTACTGGAGCATTTAGCCTGACCTCTATAGTAACCGGTCCATATCTTTTGCCAAGATACCCTGTACTGAATCCAAGAATGTTCCCGGATAAAGCATGTCTTCCAGAAAAGCAGCAGGTGAGTCCACCCATCCTATTAATAAGGGATTGCAATAGTTAATCCCACTGATTGTTGAAATTGCATGCATTTTCTTATATGACTGTGATGGGTTAACCCTGGCTGGATGCCAGGTGCCCACCAGAGCTGTTCTATCACTCCCCCTCCTTCTCAACTGGACAGGGGAGAGAAAATATAACAAAGAGCTTGTGGGTCGAGATAAGGATAGGAGAGATCACTCACCAATTACCGTCACGGGCAAAACAGACTCAGTTTGGGGAAAAATTAACTTGATTTATTACAAATCAACTGGAGTAGGGTAATGAGAAATAAAACCAAATCTCAGAACACCTTCCCTCCACCCCTCCCTTCTTCCCGGGCACAACTTCACTCCCGGATTCTCTACTAACCCCCCAGCGGCACAGGGGGATGGGGATGGGGTTTACGGTCAGTTCATCACACGTTATTTTCTGCCGCTTCATCCTCCTCAGGGGGAGGACTCATCACACTCTTCCCCTGCTCCAGCGTGGGGTCCCACCCACGGGAGACAGTCCTCCACGAACTTCTCCAACGTGGGTCCTTCCCACGGGCTGCAGTTCTTCACGAACTGCTCCAGCATGGGTCCTTTCCACGGTGTGCAGTCCTTCAGGCACAGACTGCTCCAGCGTGGGCCCCCCCCACGGGGTCACAAGTCCTGCCAGAAACCCTGCTCCGTGGGCTCCTCTCTCCACAGATCCGCAGGTCCTGCCAGGAGCCTGCTCCAGCGCGGGGTTCCCACGGGGTCACAGCCTCCTTCGGGAACCCACCTGCTCCGGCATGGGGTCCTCCACGGGCTGCAGGTGGATATCTGCTCCACCGTGGACCTCCATGGACTGCAGGGGGACAGCCTGCCTCACCATGGTCTTCACCACGGGCTGCAGGGGAATCTCTGCTCCGGCGCCTGGAGCATCTCCTCCCCCTCCTTCTTCACTGACCTTGGTGTCCGCAGGGTTGTTTCTCTTACATGTTCTCACTCCTCTCTCCGGCTGCCGAATACCGCCGTCCCAACTTTTTTCCTTCTTAAAAATGTTATCACAGAGGCGTTACCACTATCGCTGATTGGCTCGGCCTTGGCCGGCGGCGGGTCTGTCTTAGAGCCGGCTGGTATGGGCTCTGTCGAACACAGGGGAAGCTTCCAGCAGCTTCTTACAGAAGCCACCCCTGTAACCCCACCCGCTACCAAAACCTTGCCACACAAAACCAATACAATGACTTTGTGCGATGTTGGACTTTCAGTGCCTGTTTCTTAATCTTGTCTTTTTTAAGTGTCACGCAGTGTTTTCTCGCTGTGAAGGTACTTGGGCACTATGTGAATTACCACTGCTTGGGGGGCTTAGGAAAAAAAAGCAGTTTGCAAGGTCCCTCACCATAAGGAGTTACTTTACAATGTCCATCAGAAGATGCATCTAGTTACCCACCAACACATTTGATCTGGTAATGCTTAAATCTTCTTACTTTCTGTAGGCCCATTCTACCATGCATTTTCCACAATGCGTTTAACGTCCTTTATCAGATTTCTACACCCCATAAGTTTTACATTTATATTGAATTATTTTCTATATCCTTCTTGCTGTTTTCTTATACTGTTAAGTACTGTCCTCACGTTGCCCTGAACCAGGATGCATTTTTGGATGTAATTCTGTCCTGGTTTCAGCTGGGATAGAGTTAACTGTCTTCCTAGTAGCTGGTACAGTGCTATGTTTTGAGTTCAGAGCGAAGAATGTTGATAACACTGATGTTTTCATTTGTTGCTCAGTAGTGTTTAGACTAATGTCAAGGATTTTTCAGCTTCTCATGCCCAGCCAGTGAGAAAGCTGGAGGGGCACAAGAAGTTGGCACAGGACACAGCCAGGGCACCTGACCCAAACTGGCCAACGGTGTATTCCATACCATGTGACGTCCCATCCAGTACAGAAACGGGGAAGTGGGGGGCAGGGATTCGCCGCTCGGGGGACTGGCTGGGTGTCGGTCGGCGGGTGGTGAGCAATTGCACTGCGTATCATTTGTACATTCCAATCCTTTCATTATTGCTGTTGTCATTTTATTAGTGTTATCATTATCATTATTAGTTTCTTCTTTTCTGTTCTATTAAACCGTTCTTATCTCAACCCACGGGTTTTGCTTCTTCTCCCGATTTTCTCCCCCATCCCACTGGGTGGGGGGGAGTGAGTGAGCGGCTGCGTGGTGTTTAGTTGCTGGCTGGGGTTAAACCACGACAGTCCTTTTTGGCGCCCAACGTGGGGCACGAAGGGTTGAGATAACGACAAACCTGACCAGAGCTTGTTAAAACAAATTTGTTATAAGCATTCATTATATCGGTCTAATAGTTGCTGGTCATTATGTTGATTTATGTGTTCTTAGAGTTGTTGCTCTGGTTTTTAAAGTTCTGTTATGTATCACCTCGCTTGCTGTATGTAGTCCCTCTTCTGCTGCTTATCATCCGTGGGAGGTGGATTAAGGTTTTCGCTTTGATGTATTGTATAACACTGGTTTATGGTATGATAAAGTCGTCGGCTGTGGGATTAATCCGGTACTTGCACCCAGCATTGTCACCTTTATACTGTGGAAGCCATCTGTGGGAAACTATTAATAATTATACCATTTACCTTTCCTCCTTGGAAAACCAGTCTATGGGTGGGATACCTTTCTTCCCCTCTCCTTTCTCCCTCAGTCCAGTTACAATGGTGTTTGAGAATTTTGAAAAATTTGAATACTCTTGGGATGTTGGGACCAGCACGGTCCTAGCCCTACTGCTAGGAATTAGCATGCTTCTGAATGTGGTTCAGCTCTCATTTAAGGTTAAACAACTATTTAAGAAAATCACCCAGAGATCTGCCCCAAGGCTGGATAATTATGAGTGGCAGGGTGTGTGGGGTAGTATGGGCAAGTACCTAGAAAAGTGGGCACCTCCAGTGTTTTGGAAATTCACCCCTGAACAAGTGCAGAATCCAGAAGAACTAGTAAAATATTTGGAAAAGGTATGCTGTCACCCCGGCAGCTCCAGAGAGATACAAATTACTGCAACGTGCTGGGGCCTGGCCCATGCCTATCGAGCCCTGTTCGACACCACTCAGTACCCTCAAGGGGAAGAGAAGGTCTCTGGACCTAACAACAAAACGATGAGCACTGTGGCTATCCAAACCTCAGTGACAGGCACTGCAGCCCCTCCAGCCTCGGCAATGAGCACGGCAGCTACCCAAACCTCGGCAACGGGCACTGAGGTCCCTCCAGCCCCAGCAACGAGCACAGCAGCTACCCAAACCTTGGCAACAGACACTGCGGTTATCCAAGACCCGGCGAGCGGTACTGCAACTGAACCAGTGGACCAACCTGCACCAGTATCAGTTGCCCCCGTACAGAAAAAGAAATATACAAAAAAATCAGTTCGCTTAGCGAAGGATGAAGGCGAACCAGGGTCATCACGGGAACAGGAGGAAGAGGCAGAACCAGAGGTAATAACCCGGTCCCTATCCTTGAGTGAGCTGCGGGATATGCGAAAAGATTTTGGCCGCCGTATAGGTGAGCATATTATCACCTGGCTCCTCCGATGCTGGGACAATGGGGCTAATAGCTTGGAATTAGAAGGTAGGGAAGCCAAGCAGCTGGGATCGCTTGCCAGGGAAGGTGGCATTGACAAGGCAATTGGAAAAGGGACACAAGCCATCAGCCTCTGGAGGCGACTCCTGTCAAGTGTGAAGGAAAGGTACCCCTTTAAGGAAGATGTTATATGTCAATCAAGCAAGTGGACAACCATGGAAAAAGGTATCCAATATCTGAGGGAATTAGCTGTGCTAGAGACAATTCATCATGATCCGGACAACCCACAATTACCCAAAGATCCAGACGAAGTCCAATGCACACGACCCATGTGGCGGAAGTTTGTACGGAGCGCACCATCGTCCTATGCCAACTCACTGGCAATAATGACCTGGAAAGACGAAGAGGCACCGACAGTGGATGAAGTGGCTCGCCAACTCCGTCAATACGAAGAGAATCTCTCCTCCTCCCTACAAGCCTGCATTTCGGCTGTGGAGAAGCTGTCCGAGGATTTCCAGCAATTCAAAGAGGAGATGTCCTGTTGCCCACCTGTAAGGACCAATGTCTCAGCTATTAGGAGTGAGCGCTCCTCTGCCCAAGAGAAAGAATATAGAAGGTACACACCGCGAGGTGCCCTGTGGTTTTACTTATGTGATCATGGAGAGGACATGAGGAAATGGGATGGAAAACCTACCTCGGTCCTAAATGCACGGGTACGTGAGCTGCGAGGAAAAAACACCACAAAAGGGGATTCTACCAGGAAAAATGCCGCTCCGGTTTCCAAACAGAGTAGAAGGGCTGATCTTATTTCTGATCCTCTTGAAGGGACTTCTGAGCCAATTTTACGAGAAGTGAATACTGGATACTCTGACCAGAATTAGAGGGGCCCTGCCTCCAGCCAGGTGGAGGAAAGGGATAACCGGGTCTATTGGACTGTGTGGATTCGATGGCCTGGCACGTTAGACCCACAGGAGTATAAGGCTCTAGTAGACACCGGCGCACAGTGTACTTTAATGCCATCAAGTTATGAAGGGGCAGAACCCATTTCTATTTCTGGTGTGACAGGGGGATCCCAAGAGTTAACTGTATTGGAAGCTGAAGTAAGCCTAACTGGGAATGAATGGCAGAAACACCCCATTGTGACTGGTCCAGAGGCTCCGTGCATCCTTGGCATAGACTATCTCAGGAGAGGGTATTTTAAGGACCCAAAGGGGTATCGATGGGCTTTTGGTATAGCTGCCTTGGAGACGGAGGGCACGGAACAGCTGTCTACCCTGCCTGGTCTCTCTCAAGACCCTTCGATTGTGGGGTTGCTGAGGGTTGAAGAACAACAAGTACCAATTGCTACCACGACGGTGCACCGGCGGCAATATCGCACCAACCGAGACTCTCTGATTCCCATCCATAAGTTGATTCGCCAACTGGAGAGCCAAGGAGTGATCAGCAAAACTCGCTCACCTTTTAATAGTCCCATATGGCCCGTGCGAAAGTCTAATGGGGAGTGGAGACTAACAGTTGACTATCGCGGCCTGAATGAAGTTACGCCACCGCTGAGTGCTGCCGTTCCAGATATGCTAGAACTTCAATACGAACTAGAGTCAAAGGCAGCCAAGTGGTATGCTACAATTGACATTGCTAATGCGTTTTTCTCAATCCCTCTGGCAGCAGAGTGTCGTCCACAATTTGCCTTTACTTGGAGGGGTGTCCAGTACACTTGGAATCGACTGCCCCAGGGGTGGAAACACAGCCCCACCATTTGCCATGGACTAATCCAGACTGCACTGGAAAAAGGTGAAGCTCCGGAACACCTGCAATACATTGATGACATCATCGTATGGGGCAACACGGCAGAAGAAGTCTTTGAGAAAGGGAAGAAAATAATCCAAATCCTTCTGAAAGCCGGTTTTGCCATAAAAGAAGGTAAGGTCAAGGGACCTGCACGGGAGATCCAGTTTTTAGGAATAAAATGGCAAGATGGGCGTCGTCAGATCCCAATGGATGTGATTAACAAAATAGCAGCTATGTCTCCACCAACTAATAAAAAGGAAACACAGGCCTTCTTAGGTGTCGTGGGGTTTTGGAGAATGCATATTCCAAATTACAGTCTGATTGTAAGCCCTCTCTATCAAGTGACCCGAAAGAAGAATGATTTTCAATGGGGCCCTGAGCAACAACAAGCCTTTGAACAAATTAAACGGGAGATTGTTCACGCAGTAGCCCTTGGACCAGTCCGGACAGGACAAGATGTTAAAAATGTGCTCTATACTGCAGCTGGGGAGAATGGCCCTACCTGGAGCCTCTGGCAGAAAGCACCTGGGGAGACCCGAGGCCGACCCCTGGGGTTTTGGAGTCGGGGATACAGAGGATCCGAGGCTCGCTATACTCCAACTGAAAAGGAGATATTGGCAGCATATGAAGGAGTTCAAGCTGCCTCAGAAGTTGTTGGTACTGAAACACAGCTCCTCTTAGCACCCCGACTGCCAGTGCTGGGCTGGATGTTCAAAGGGAGGGTCTCCTCTACACATCACGCGACTGATGCCACGTGGAGTAAGTGGATTGCACTGATCACACAACGGGCTCGCATAGGAAACCCCAGTCGCCCAGGAATTTTGGAAGTGATCACGGACTGGCCAGAAGGCAAAGATTTTGGAATGTCGCCAGAGGAGGAGGTGGCACGTGCTGAAGAGGCCCCGCTGTATAATAAACTGCCAGAAAATGAGAGGCAATATGCCCTGTTCACTGACGGATCCTGTCGCATCGTGGGAAAGCATCGGAGGTGGAAAGCTGCCGTATGGAGTCCTACACGACAAGTTGCAGAAACTGCTGAAGGAGAAGGTGAATCGAGTCAGTTTGCAGAGGTGAAAGCCATCCAGCTAGCATTAGATATTGCTGAAAGAGAAAAGTGGCCAGTGCTCTATCTCTATACTGACTCATGGATGGTGGCAAATGCCCTGTGGGGCTGGCTACAGCAATGGAAGCAGAGCAACTGGCAGCGCAGAGGTAAACCCATCTGGGCTGCCGCACTGTGGCAAGATATTGCATCCCGGCTAGAGAATCTGGTTGTAAAAGTACGTCACGTAGATGCTCACATACCCAAGAGTCGGGCCACTGAAGAACATCAAAACAACCAACAGGTGGATCAGGCTGCCAAGATTGAAGTGGCTCAGGTGGACCTGGACTGGCAACATAAGGGTGAGCTATTTATGGCTCGGTGGGCCCATGATGCTTCAGGCCATCAGGGAAGAGATGCAACATATAGATGGGCTCGTGACCGAGGGGTGGACTTGACCATGGACACTATTGCACAGGTTATCCATGAATGTGAAACATGTGCTGCAATTAAGCAAGCCAAGCGGTTAAAGCCCCTGTGGTATGGAGGGCGATGGCTGAAATATAAATATGGAGAAGCCTGGCAGATTGACTATATCACACTCCCACAAACTCGCCAAGGCAAGCGCTATGTGCTCACGATGGTGGAAGCAACCACTGGATGGCTGGAAACATATTCTGTGCCCCATGCCACCGCCCGGAACACTATCCTGGGCCTAGAAAAGCAAGTCTTGTGGCGACATGGCACCCCAGAACGAATTGAGTCAGACAACGGGACTCATTTCCGAAACAACCTCATAGACACCTGGGCCAAAGAGCATGGCATTGAGTGGGTGTATCATATCCCCTATCATGCACCAGCCTCTGGGAAAATTGAGCGATACAATGGACTGTTAAAGACTACATTGAGAGCAATGGGGGGTGGAACTTTCAAACATTGGGATACACATTTAGCAAAAGCCACCTGGTTAGTCAACACCAGAGGATCTGCCAATCGGGGTGGCCCTGCCCAGTCGGAATTTTTACATACTGTAGAAGGGGATAAAGTCCCTGTAGTGCACATAAAAAATATGTTAGGGAAGACAGTCTGGGTTACTCCTGCCTCAGGCAAAGGTAAACCCATTCGTGGGATTGCTTTTGCTCAAGGGCCTGGGTGCACTTGGTGGGTGATGCGAAAAGATGGGGAAGTCCGATGTGTGCCTCAAGGGGATTTAATTTTAGGTGAGAACAGCCAGAATTAAACTGTATATTAGTTGCTATATAACCCTGCTACTGTATATTATCCTTACTATAATTATGTGCTATATCCATAGTACTATAGTAAGAATCACTTAGATCAAGCAAGAAAAGAACTGTGATAAAACTGAGCAAAGCGCAGTAGTGATGGAACCAGAACTGACTCCAGCATGCAACAATCCAACGGTGCACACCATCCTCCTGCTGCGCCAAATGTCACCTGCTTGTCACACTGCACTGAAGCCCAATTCTGCTCTACCGACTGAGAGGACTTTGCACCATCCCTCCTGCCCAGAAAGACTGGTATGACAGATGGAGCCCAGAGTCGGAAACTAAATGAACTCAATGAACATTTTATGAACATGACCCATGAACTAAAGGAATGATATCTCTGTGTGTGTATACATATATATATATATCATTGCTCATATGTCTTAAAGGGATGGAAAAGTGATGATTGATCAGGATGTAACTAAAGGTATGGGAACTGTGCATGACGTCAATGGTATAGAATAAGGGGTGGATACTGTCCTGGTTTCAGCTGGGATAGAGTTAACTGTCTTCCTAGTAGCTGGTACAGTGCTATGTTTTGAGTTCAGAGCGAAGAATGTTGATAACACTGATGTTTTCATTTGTTGCTCAGTAGTGTTTAGACTAATGTCAAGGATTTTTCAGCTTCTCATGCCCAGCCAGTGAGAAAGCTGGAGGGGCACAAGAAGTTGGCACAGGACACAGCCAGGGCACCTGACCCAAACTGGCCAACGGTGTATTCCATACCATGTGACGTCCCATCCAGTACAGAAACGGGGAAGTGGGGGGCAGGGATTCGCCGCTCGGGGGACTGGCTGGGTGTCGGTCGGCGGGTGGTGAGCAATTGCACTGCGTATCATTTGTACATTCCAATCCTTTCATTATTGCTGTTGTCATTTTATTAGTGTTATCATTATCATTATTAGTTTCTTCTTTTCTGTTCTATTAAACCGTTCTTATCTCAACCCACGGGTTTTGCTTCTTCTCCCGATTTTCTCCCCCATCCCACTGGGTGGGGGGGAGTGAGTGAGCGGCTGCGTGGTGTTTAGTTGCTGGCTGGGGTTAAACCACGACAAATTCTCATCTTGATAATGGAATTGTTACTGCATGATTCTTGCTTTCTAGCAGCCATCTTATTTTTAAAGAATTTCCAAACTTCTTTTGACGTCTTTCTCTTTAAACATTGTTTTCTAACCTGTTTTGCTTATGATGGCCTTCATTTTGGGGAAAACCACTCCTTTGAAAATTTATGTACTAACACAGTTCTTAGTGGCTCGGACTATGTTCTTTTTCCTTACGGAGAAATCGGTGGGCAGCTGCATTATTGCTGTTGGTCTGTAGGTTCCAAAACAATGTCCAGTTCTGTTATTGATAAATCTTTATTCAACATAATGACGTCTGAATTAAAGCAGAATTGCAATTAAAAGCAGTGTCTTTTGAGCCTGGAAGTTATCTTCTTCATTTACCATTGCTATTATTCTACTGTTTGGTATCCTATATGCTTTAATCAAACTGTACTGCCCAAAATACAGGTTTTCTTTATGCATGTTAGAAAAATTCTTAAGGATGAACTTGTCTTGGTAATATTTTTTTAAATAACTGTTTTCAAATATTTGCATGATCTTTCTTAATTACCACAGTTTCCTAAGTGTGTGTGGGGGGGTAAATTTATTTATTACAGTGATTCACATGCATTAAGGTTCTGCATTATCAGTACTTGATTTAGTTACAGATTTGTCTAGTATAGAGTGACTCCCTCTTTTTTTTTTTTTTTTTTGACCTTCTTTATCTTTGTAAGCAGCTTACTGGTGACTGTTTAACATTGCAAAAATCTGACTTGTTCTGCCAGGTTCCAGGCAATTCCTTTGCACTTCTCATGAGTCATAACAATTCTCTTCCTTAGCAAAACAACTGACATTGGTTATATAAGCAGTTTTATATTCCTTGTCAGCTCAGCTGAACTTGTTTGCAATATGCTGAGTAGGAGTTTGCATGACAGTTGTCATCTCAGCACCCTTTTCTCCTGTTGCTAATGCAACAGCCTCCTTGATGTCCAGCTAGTCTCTGAGATCATTAGCTCATTATCATCATCAGTGGAGATGCAGCCTGTTCTCATTGTCTAGCCTTCTCCCTTATGGGGATGTTGTACGCTATTTTGCAAAAACAAGTCTTCCACTTTGCAGTAGCTATGCAAATAGTAGTATGTCTGCAGCACTCCCAATAACAAATTGTGCTGCAAGAATAGCTCTAGAATTTTGCTAATACCCTGGAATCTTCTGCTATTGAAATAGGTCTCTGACAGTGAAGCATGTCATTAGAGGCAGCATATAATTTTATAATTCTGTGCCATTTACAGTTGCATTTTTACTTTTTCTCCAGGCAACTGGCACAATATCTTGTACTTAGTACTGAGAGCCTTCACTCTCACCTTAACTGTAGTAATGCTTCCAGCTCTTTTTCTCCAGTCTCTGTAATACTGTGTAATTAGATACATCTCTTAACTGAAGAGTGTACAAATTAGAAAGGTATATTTTAGTTCAAATAGTACTCAAACAGTACAGCTCTTACTTTAGAGCTTACTTAACCTCTAACACTAAGACAAATGGAAATTCACTGCTAACTTATGCTGTATATTTCAATAGCTAGTTTTCCCTCATGTTTAAATGAATGGTTTAAATGAATGGAGGTGGATTGAGTATGATAGGCCAACAGCTATGTATGAAAGTGTACTCTGCCAGCATTCTATATCTACCTCTGAATAGGAAGTACCCCTTCCAAAATGAGTACAGGATGTGCATGCCAGATGTACATACAGCCTAAAATATGATAGTCCCTCTAATTGCTAATATACTGAATGACACTCATACATACAAACGAACACTTAACACATTTTTGTAGCTCATTAGCCTTTATAAGTATTTTTAAAGAGCACAGCCCTGAAAATTATCTCTCCAGAAATTTGCAGAAGTGACATCCTGTTACCGCTCTTAAATGAGGAAGAAATTTCATTCCTAGTGTGCTAGTTACCAGTGAAGACACTGCAGGAACCTGGGAGGATGCTGTTAATTCTTTACATCAGCCAGGCAACACTCGGACAATGCTCAAGGAATCTTCTCCAGCTGTAACTAGGAACTGAAACCTGGGCTCCTCAACTCAAAGAGCGCTCTTTGCTTGCTTTAGGACAAGAAACAATCCACTGTAATTAGACATAAGCAAGTCCTTCTGATAACACGATTTTTAGAAGGTTTCAAAGTGAAGGTTCACAGACCCATAGAATTGTAGTGCCACGTGCAACAACAAGAAGCCCTCCCTCTCAAACATATGGCTCTTAATTGGTTTAGGAGACTGTCATCCTATGCCTGCATCAAACAGGCTGGACTGTCTACGACACTCAGTGATTCATCCAGAGTAGTAACTTGGCATTTGAACACTGTTTCCACAAATTCACAAGCCAAATAGTAAACTGGTAGGGTTTTTTCTTTTGAGTATCCCCAGTGTGACAAGAAGAGGTATATTAGGAAGCACCCATTCTCTCTCCTTCCAAGAATAACCTAGCTTGACAGGACATGGGGAGCAGCATTGAGCTTCACTCACGACTTCAGTCTTGATGCTTTTTTTTTTTTAAATGAAAAAGCAGTACATAGCTAGTACAAAATATCCTAGAATTGCTCTTATTTTACATCATTATTTTTTACTCATATTATTTTAATGTGTAGCTGAGTGTTAACAATTATAATGCTTAAAAAAAATAATTTTAAAGAGCAGAACAGCTTTCAGTCTTGGAAATGAGATTAAGGCTTTGCTAAAAAGTGATGTATATGGTGCTTTTTATTTTAAAATATGCTTGTGAATAGGGAAGAATAGTCTTTGCTTTATCAAGCTAATTTTGGAGTGATAATTTAACAAAGGACTGATTTATGCACTTCATCTCAGTTAAGATGCTTTATGCTGAATGATACTTTTCATTGGCATATAAAAGTATTTACCTAAAATCAAAGGTACTGACTGTCCCCAGGACACTTGATTACAGTCTGAAATCTTTGTGGAATGGCTTTGTTTGTATGATTTCCTTTCTGAAATGGGGATTTCCCCCTTACTGTGGTATACTATGATATAATCTACATTCAGCAGCAATGAAACTTAATGACTGGCACCGTACATAAAGAACTAGCTATATTTCAGTTAATGAAATAGACTTCTTGAAGCACTTCTTCAATTGCAGCTAGATCTAAGAAATCGCTGTTATGTAGGGTATGCTGGAACAAAGCATTCCTGTAGGAAGCTGGATGCTCTCACACTTACACTACGTTTCTGATTCTCTTGCAGCAATAAGTGCAAAGCTTATGCTTTTGGCTCCACCATGGAGCTAGCAATTGTAACTGCAACTGCACTGTTGACACTCATCATACAACTTGAATCTTAAACTTAAATGTCTTTATATTACTATCTCTAGCCTACCTATTTGTAGAATAACTTCAGAAAGTCACAAGACATTTTAAAAGCACACGATGTTTTATCAGGAAATAGGAAGAGTAGAAAGATTGCTAAGCTATCAAAAGTAATAATTATAGTTTGCAAGTTAATGCATTTTTGAGACTTTATTTAGAAATACAAACATGATGAAAAAATTCTCTTAAATTCTCAGTGAAGAAGGTGTTTTAGTACATTCCTATTCATCAAACAACACTTTAACTTTCTGAAGTTCTTTAACTTCCTGAAGTTCTTTAACTTCATCATCGTTTTCCTATGCTTACGAACTTTTGGTAGTCATAAAAACGTGCCTTCTTATTGAACCATCTTGGTACATATCTCAAAACTGCAGAACTTTGGTCTGTTTTGGTGAAGCTTTTTGATGTTGTTTCCATCTTGAAAACTGTAATATGCCATTTATTTCATGTTTCATACTGTGTGATTTCCATGTCAGCCTCAGCTTTTAAATTCTATCGCTGTCTTCCACAAAAGGGAAAACTGCGTCCTCACACACCTGTAAGAAAAAAAAAAATTAAAAAAATAAGCTCAATGCATTTTGAAATATAACAAAATGATCACACATAGTGAAATGTGTCAAGGTTTAACCCCAGCCAGCAACTAAGCACCACGCAGCCGCTCACTCACTCCCCCCCCCCCCCCCCCCAGTGGGATGGGGAGGAGAATCAGGGAAAAAAAATAAAACTCTTGGGTTGAGGTAAAGACAGTTTAATAGGTAAAGCAAAAGCCCCATGCGCAAGCAAAGCAAAACAAGGAATTCATTCACCGCTTCCCATGGGCAGGCAGGTGTTCAGCCATCTCCAGGAAAGCAGATTTCCATCACGCCTAACAGTGACTTGAGAAGACAAAGGCCATCACTCCGAACATCCCCCGCTTCCTTCTTCTTCCCCCAACCTTATATGCTGAGCGTGACATCATATGGTCTGGGATATTCCTTTGGTCAGTGGGGGTCAGCTGTCCCAGCTGTGTCCCCTCCCAACTTCTTGTGCACCCCCAGCCTCCTCGCTGGTGGGGTGGGGGGAGAAGCAGAAAAGGCCTTGGCTCTGGGTAAGCACTGCTCAGCGGTAATGAAAACATCCCTGTGTTACCAACACTGTTTTCAGCACAAATCCAAAACATAGCCCCATACCAGCTAACGTAAAGAAAATTAACTCTACCCCAGCCAAAACCAGCACATGTCACCTAATACTCATCTCCTAGTATACCATCAAATAAGGACACAGCACAGTTCACATTGTTAGATTCACTGTGTTTTAGACACAGGTAGTTGAAATGGCAGTTATTAGTTTTAGGACATGCTTTGCGTTTATTGGGAAGATTCATCAATCCTTCTATCCGATACAGATTGCTGTGTGTGGACTAATCAAGGAGGATGACTAACCAAGCCTCCCCAAGGTAACCATAGTTTGAAATAATAGATTCTTCTGTTCCAAAATATTGGCAACTTATTAATGAGTCACTTTATGAATTTCCATTTTTCAGAATTTTAAGCATTCTGTGACTGTGCCATATTAATTAATAAAATAAATGTATGCAAAGTCTAATTCTGCCTTACTTCAGGCACCGTCTTTATAAAGTAGGCTCTCTGACACATAAGTTTCTGAAACTTAGTGGCATGTAAAATTCTGCTGAACTTCTGTGAAGCTTTGGCCATGCAAAATACCTGGCATTTCAGCCAGGGAAAAAACAGCATCTGAGCTGTTGCGAAGCCAGGAGCTTTATGGAGTGGATTCTCCCTAAAAGTAGAATTTTTGTATGTTTCATTTTATCATGATGTATACTGAGGAACTTTGACAGTTTTCAACTTATCATCAATGTCCTTATACAGTCACACTGACCAAAACTACTTAGGCTGTGTACTCAGCTTGCTCCTTTCAGAAATAAGCAAACAAAAAAAAAACCCCTTAAGATCTGTTTAGTCTTCCATTTTTGGACCTTTGCTCTGAATCAGCTGGAGAAGAAATAGTAGGCTTATGTGACACAGTACATAGTGGGTGACCCAATACATAGAATCAGCTTTATTGCTTCTCTTAGAAGGCACTCTGTCCCAATTCCAGCTTGGTTTCAATAAGGTTGCAGTTGGGCAGAAAAAATATTTCTCTTTCTCTACTTTGTCTGCTTCGTTTTCTGTTCTTTTCCTTTAGCAGCTGACTTGTCAAAGAGACTAAGCCATCAGCTGTTTGAATTGAAAGCATTTTCAAAAGGATCCAGTTTTGAAATACTAATTCTTGAAAGAAGTAGATAATTGGAAAACCAGGTAAGACAATGCTCCTCGCCCTTGAGTAGGAGGGGAATACACAATTTTGAGAGTTTCAGACTTCTTAACATTCATTAAGAAAGGAGGGAGGAGTAGCATTATTTGAATGGATTAAACAAGTCAGTTGAGGCCCTCAGGCTGGAAGGGACCCCTGGATCTATCAAGCGAGGGATCTGCTACTGCACATAGCCACGATACATTTTCCTAATCATAAACTTAGTAAGATCCTTTTAAAACAGATTAAGTTGCTTTTTCCTAATACTTGATGGAATTTTGGTTTACTAGTTAGCATTTTATTCCCAATTTTCACTGTCTTTCCCCCCCCCCGGAGATTTTGTATATGATCTTGTCCCAAACTATACTAAACTCAGTTTCACTTTTATTATTCTAGCGCTCAAGGTCATCTAGCTCTTCCTGCATAACAGTCTAATCTTCTCCTTTATTGCTGATGACTCTCAAAATTTCATTAGCATATACCTACTTTTGTGCCAAGATCACTAACATAATATTCAATAGCATTTTTCCCCAAGACCAATGCTTGACCAGCCTCTACAAGAGCTGACTTTTACACAGTGAAGATAGATTCATCTAAAAAAGAAAAGGAACATATATCTAAATTATAATCTGAAATAGTGCATACTCCCTAAAGACATAAGTATATTTCTCAGTCAGATTGATTGAGTACAGTCAGAAGTTCAAGAACAGAGCTGAAGGAAAAACAAAATACCAAATAACTCATGCAAATAATGAAAAGTGTTTCTAAATACAGATCTATATGCAGATGGCATCCTTTTTCTTTCATAATAATATTTAATATGGGACATGGGTTAACTTTTTTCTCTGTACAGAACCTCGAGAGACCAGAGGAAATTTTTCAGACTGAAATTTGAATTAGCTTGTGCTAGGAATAATGTTTTGACCAACACTGACCAAACACTGACATAGTGCTGTGTTATTAATCACAAAAACTAGGTAAGCTTGGCTGAGACCCTTTCCCTTCCTGAGATTTTTTTCCCATTGTCTTCTGCACCAACAAAATAAAACTATTACCAAATAGAGATGTGCAGTCTTTCTGAAAATTAGGTAGTATAGATGTGCCTCTATAACTATATTTATGCAATTATGTTTGCTAAACCTACCATGAAAACTACTCATAGCAGTTACAGCACATTTTCTACATGCTGCCTGTGAGCATCTCCTCCAAAACATGCTTCCCTGCTATGATTTTAGGATACTTTTCAAGAAGGTGTTTGAGCAAGTGTGCTTAAGCAGCTTTTTAAGTGCAGATGCATAAACGTGGTCAACAACTGTGTATTAAAAGCTGTTGGAACCCCAGCTAAGCAAGGGCAATTGCAAAATACGGAAGAATCTTTCTCGTAAAAGCATGGGGCGTGGGTTGCAAAACAGATTTGTGTTCATAGTGAAGACAGGTCCTTAGTTGCAGTGACCCAAGACAGCAATTACATGATAACAGATATAAGCAGGGTAGTTGACTCATGCACAATGGCAGTTCCATCTTCACTCAAAACCAGACATAAGCAGTGCTCAGAAAACTCTTTAAATACTGTGGGGTTTTTTTCCCCCTTTTTCATCAATAAAACTTGTGCCTCTTCACAAGATATAAGAGTATGTGTCATTGTTATTCATGGAAACTGTCAGGCTTTTGAACTCCACCGAGAAACATGAAGAGTGAATGACAGATGGAGACCGCTATCTTGGCAAGGAAGTTCTCTGCTAGCAGAATGCCATGGTATGAGACCTGAAAGAAAGAAGAGATGACAATTTAACTTGTTCTCATATGTAAACGTCATCTGAAAAGAGGCATTTCATTGTGAAGTAGCCTGAGATGCCATGATACTAACTCCTATGTGTATAGGCTGATAATGCCTTCAGCCTTACCCTTAGATGCTAAATGGTCTTGAAAAGCTTGAAACACATAAGTTAGGCTTAATACCACTAATGCAAACTGCTCTGGTGGCTTTCCAAAGGCTGGAAAGCATTTAACCCAGGTGTGATATCTTGAGAACATGAGCTTGAAGATTTTGTAAGAACCTTCAAAATCCCTACCTATTGCTGAGATGTTCAAACTGCAGTGACTCTTTATCTTGGTGAGTGCTTTGTATGATACGTTTTCACATGCCTGTTACATGTTCCTGACCTGAAAAACTTATATCAGAGTAATTAGCTCCAATATTATACATCCACGTTCCTGATGTGCCAATGCCCTCAATGCCAGGTCGTTTAAAGCATGGGAGGGACGTAAGTGGAAAAACACTGCTCAACTAAGCATGTGTGTGTGGGAACATAGGTGGGTAGGAGAAAGAGGCTGATGGCCTTTCTGATGGCTGAAAGGAATAACTGAAAAAGAAAATTCATTTTGAGCTAAACAAAAGCCCTCATATACATTGAAATGGAGCACTTTCTTTGAACTTTGTTTAAAAAGGTCTTAGGGGGTTTTGCTATTTCAAATTTTAAAAGGTTCCTTACAGTGGTCGTGTTTTACCTTTTTTTTTTTTTTCATTGTTTAGTTTTTAACCAATCCATTTGCTTCCACATCAATTCAAATTCTGATTTTTTTCAGTTAGTAGAATCTATAATTACAGCAGAAAGCTTCTTGCTAATTTTTTTCTCTCTCGTCTAGTATATATAAAATTGCAGATGCATGTACCTGGAAAAAGTTCTAGAGAATTCGGGATTTACTACTTGACAGACTTCATTAATCACTTCATAAAGAGCTCTTAACATTAGCTATTCTTAAATTTATTATTAACTTCAGGATGAAAGTTTTTTGAAAATCCATTTGGCTCTATTCTTAGCTATTTTTTATCCTTGAACATGGAATGATCCACTTGATATCGTATTAAGTGAATAAAATTAGTTTCCCAAGGTGTGGAAGACCCTCTACATCCTAGTTACAAAAAATGTTTCCTCTAAATAATGGGGGGGGGGAAATTCTAAGTTACATTTGTTAAGATTGGGCATTACCATGGAACAACATTTCTGTTTCAGAATGTTAGTTTTTTCTAAAAAATAAGTTTGTCAAGCCACACAAACGAGTACTGTTTTATTGCCTGTAGCCTGATTCACCTCTCATTTACTCGACATTGCTGGAGCTAAAATGAAACTGTTCTTGTTCTCACTTTAAGGAAAAACTTCAGGCCAGACACAAGTGTTCAGGAGCTCTAACTCTGAAGTGAAAGGACAGGACAGAATGCTTATTGATTCACATTACAGCAGCAGATGATGTTATTGGCTTTCCCCATGTCCATTTCAGTGTTGTCTAAGGACTATCAGCTCTCAAGTTAAGTTACTGCAGTTCTAGCACCTGGTGCTGCTTCTGACTATTTGGAGGCAAAACAAGATTTAGAAACATACGGTAAGCTGAGTATTTCAAAACAATGGATTTGTGGATATTTTAACACCAGAAATTGCCAGATCTCATGAATAAAAGGACAAACACATGCTCATGGAGATGTCCACACATTTGTTAAAATTGTCCCTGCCCACAGTTTCCTGAGAGTTATTATCTTGTTTTTTATTCAGGGTATGAGGAGAAAAAAAAAATCCCCAGAACAAACCAAATGAAAAAACCCTCAGCTTCTTCACATTCAGGGTCACTTAGATTGGTGTAACATTTTTTTTACGTCTGAGAGCCATTAATACTTTATTTTCTCACCTTCGTGCTAATATGAAACTTGTTGCAATTATAGGTTTTAGCTCAAAAAATTCAGTATGTTTTTGATGAAACTCTTTGGTTAGTTTTATCTTTATTTCCTTCATAATATTCAGCAATGTCTCTATTTCTTATGTTTGATCCTATAATGTATTCTGAGTCCTACTACTGTTGAATATCCTATGAGCCTGAATGAAGTCTGAAACTGAAAAGACAACTTGTGATGTCGGAATTGTAATAGCCAAAAAAATCTTCCAGTTCATGACGGCTATTTTGAAATGTGGATAACAACTTCCATGGAAAAATATTAAATATGTGCTTAGTAAGACTGTAGATCAACCTGACAGTAACTATTGGTCATTTAATAAGCATTTTTCTGAGTGGCATTCTAGTCCTTTATGTTTTATCTTTGTTTGGCTTATCTCTAGTCTTCAATGTCTGCATGTAAAATGTCAAATATATTAATCAGTAAAAAGCAGAAAAAAACTCTTGCTAGTACCCCTTAGAAAAAGTATTTTCTAATATAAAGTATTTATCTTGAGCCTTGTTTCTTTCAGCATTTATTTTCTTACTTGAATGTAGTGGAATCAATATTGCAAATCGCATTCATACAGCTCATCAGAAATCACTGGATTTGGTGATTATAATTTTAAATAAAATGACATTTTCTCCTTAATGATGGAGCAATATGTAGTCATTAGAATCCAGGTCATGTAATTGCTGGGTTGCACCCCAGAATATATAAAACCATCATCTTGCCTTCTATGGCATCAATGATGCCTTTCTACAGTACATGATGGAATTCAGTGCAGTAATGCAGTATAAATGTGCTGCTTCTTACTTGCTTCATGTTTTTATATATATTTATACTAGAAATTTGCACTGATGGAACTGGAGCTGTCAGCATTATGATCTTCATTTAAATTCTCTTTGACAGTTTCCTCATCTTCAAATTTGAAGTAAGTATTTACATAGCATTTGTTGTCCTAGGTATACTTCATAGAAATTAATAGTCAACTCTTGGTGAGTTAGGGAAACACTGCATGTTACTAGCATTGAACTGTTAGTAGCAAGCCAACACATTAGTTTACTCACTTTTCAAGCTGACATCTTGATCTCTGACACAACAGGGAGAGGAGAAGGTGCAGGCCATTACAGTATTGGAGGGGACATGAGGTCGCTGTGCATGCCACTAGGGTGACTTTCTTCAACCCACAAGGATGTGTAACGTACCCTAGGGAATGGCAGGAAGGCATGGTGAGGGTTTGGGGCATGTGGTGCTCGGCTGGCTGGGAGTGCATGGAGGATGACAGAGATACCACCTGGTGCCATCTCATCCATTCATCCTTTTAATATGGTTAACTGAAATAAATGATTCCCAGTGCTGGACCTGGGCTTAGTCTTCGGAAGAACTGCTTGGAGCAGCCCAAAACAAAACTGGAGGCAAATGGGCAACTAAGTAACGTGGAGCTCCCTCTAGCCCATTCTCCTCTCCTGTTTATCAGTGTAGACATCTCCGAAGTTTGTTGGCGATGTCTCTAGTGAGAAATCAGATCTGAAGGTGACATCTGCTACCTTTTGCTATATTCTGCACATTTTACAAATTCGGTGAGATGAGACTTTCAATCTTGTTAAGGAAGCCTTGCAGAACGTACTACTTTATTTCCAGTAATATAATGTTATTTTAGATCCATCCTGGATCAGGTTGCTTGATAAGAGCGTGAAGGCCCTATGTATTATCAGACAAAGGGAACTCTTGGACGTGAAAAGAAAAGGATGTGAAGTAATGTTGATGTGAGGCCTTACTAGATACTTGGAAAATGTATAGCGAGCTTTCTGAAATGGGCTAGGGACAAGACCTAAAAGGAGGATTGGTCTTCAAAAAAGCTGAATGCTTTTCTTAGCTAACAGAGAGTTGAGCTTGTTCTGTTCTTGTAAAGCTAATATATGCCTTCTGTTTGTTAAAAAAGATGATCTAAAAGAAGATAACTTTTTCATCCAACTTCCGGCAAATGTCGTGTTCCTGTACCATATTTAGGTCGAAATTACTGTGGATTTTTGTGAAAGGAAGAATGAGCAACTATTTTTCCTGACATCAGTGTTTTATGATTACTGAGCTATTTAGAAATATTTGACATTGTACTGATTTTCCCTCTCAAAATAAACTTTTCTGATTACCCTTACATTTCAGTGATTTCTTTTGTGCAGTAGTGAATCTGCAGCTTGTGAGGTAACTGGCAAAAAGTCTGATCCATCAGCATTTTTGTTTGCTTTCTTGAGTTTGTAGTGGCACAGCAACAATGAAGAAGCAATCATCCATCATCCAGCTAGTCAAACAGAATAAAGATTTGAAAGTGGAAATAATGCATGATGTTAGCTTTATTCATTGAAGTTCTATGTGACTTTTGCTGGAGCAATAGTTTTTCTCTGGAATTTAAACCAAATTTTATAATTGTGGAACCGGAATAACATTATTTTCTAAATGCCAAAGATTTTGGGGGGGACTCCCCCCCAAAACTTTTCATATGATTTAGTTCTTTTCACTGCTACTAAACTTTTTATTTAAGGTAATGAACCTTTAAGTGTACTATGACTAGAAAAATCTCCACTGGCTAAAAAGAAGATGTCTTCAGTTTTGTAACTACTTCAATTTTAATAAATGGTTGTAGTATACTTCTCAAGTAAATTTTCTGACTCTACGCAATAGTGCCAAACCTAATAGCTTAAAGTCAGGATCCAAAAATCTTGATAAAAGGAACTTCTCTTGAGTTTCTCTCTGGGGAGTGAATTTCTGTATTTCCTATATGAGTAGGAGGGCTTCTAGCTTTCCCTTTCAGCTGAAATTCTCAGTTAACTTTGAGAACAAGAGTTTGATTCTAAGAAAAACCCAGCAAATTGGATTTAGAAAAAATATTTCCACAGTTAGCGGCAGTACAGATATGTGATGATGATTTTGAAACTGGATGACAAAACTGGAGACAGAGGTGGCCGAAATGACTTAGAAAAGGAAGGCCAATAAAAAACTGTTACATGTATTGTTATTTATAGCCAGAGTCTCTATAAAAATGAGCATTTCAGGTTTTGAGGTGAATATGTTGAAACTTTTCTCTGCAGAATACATTGAAAATATATGTGCTCTGTGGGAGTTTGGAGGATCTTGGATTTTGAACTTTTGTAAAAAAGTACTTATCACATTGAATTTCCATTTCTATTTCTAGTATGCTACCAGTGTCATGCCTTTCCCTTGAGGTTTTGGTCGATCTTAAGGCAAGGGATACAGAGAGAGGGTGTGAGGTGCTGTGAGGGACCCTTGGAGGCCTGAGGATGAAAAGCAGCCATGATAAAAGCCTGTCAGTCCCCTAAATACCAGAATTGCCGATTGTTTGCAGCTCCGTTTCAGATTTGGGTTCCACTAGTAGAAGAACAGATCCCTTTGCCCCTCTTCCTGCCTTTGAGAGTGGTTTGCAACACTACGTGTTGTCTCCAGCTAAGCAGACTGAAACAAAACATGGGAACAGACCTGGTCATTTTATATCCCGAGTTACCTGGAGGTAAATACTGTAATCAAAGCAAACTCCCATTCCATTACTGTTATCCACTGTTTTATATGGCAGTATTACAGACGGTTAATTATCATTTTACTAGATTCATTCTCTGTTTAGAGCACATCAACCTCTGCTGTTTGTAACAGTGAACACAAAGGTGTGTACTTTATCTTTCGTGTGAGTGCAGAGTTTGGCTCCTGCAATACATGCACTGAATAGTGGCTTTTCTGCATGAAGAGTATTGATTAGCCATGAGCTGGAGTCTCTTTTGAGTAATTCTATACGTAAAGCTGTGATCTCAAAAAATTTACCTCGCAGGCTGTCTGACTTCAGCTTCTAGGTTTGAAATGCATGGCTGAACAGCTTCTCATAGTCAAATCACTTGGTAGCTCTGATCCCTGATAGGGTGTTTTATACTCTTCTCTGATTTTCTGTCCTAGGTCATATCAGAAGTCTTGGTGGAACTTTTGGCTTAGGAGGACACGTGGGAGCGGAAATGAAAATATGTCCCCAATATACTAAATTGTAGTGCCAAGGTGTGCACGGTCTCAGAATGCACTTTCATTCTTTTTCATATAGAGCTTGAGATTTCAAACAGCAAATACTTGAAGGTTTGAATGTATTCCCACTGAAGAAACTGCGTATTCTGCAGCTCCACTACAAGTTCTTCTAGGGCAAGCATATGTTATCGCAACATGCTTAGACGTGCGTTTGCAGCTTTTAACTCACTGAACAGTGATGCTTTTTTTTTTTTTTCCTTCTTCCTTCCTTTAAACTAGCTTAGTGTCTTAAAAATTCAGCAATTCTTACTAGGGCTAGGTGGCTCATGATTGTGTGAAAAAATTATTTGCTGAAAAATGTACCTTTATTCTTTACAAAGCAGACCTGAATTTGCCAGTTGTGGACTATGACCCCAGCTACAAAATCATTCTCAGGATTCAGGAAATTAAATTGAATTTCATCTCCTGAGAGTGCATGTCTGCATTCACTTCGACCTCCGGAGAGGGACTTAACCAGCACACTGTGGAATTCTAGTATGCAACCTCTCCTAAATCTTTTCTGCCAGTAGTCCTACTTTTTCTATACAATTATTAAATGATCTCATAGCAATCATTTCTATACTTAGGATGGTTCTAGCTATTATGCTTTTCACACTGAGTGGAAGAACATCGGGGCTGAATCCCTTCAGACAAAAAGGCAGCTGAGTCAAAATCTTCTATATGCTGGGTAAGTTTCCTAACCCTGGATGACAAGCTAAAAAAATAAGTGGAATTTCTGACAAAAAGATCAATGCCCTTTGGTTTTGTGAATACTTCTAATCTTTTGGTGAATTCAGCTCTTGAATACAAACCCAAATTTTTAAGACTTGGTTGAACTGAATACCCTCTTGGTTAGCTGCAACAATCAAAAAGTGTAACTGCTTGCATAGCCTTTTTGGTGATCTTCCATGTCATCCTTACAGCCTGGCAGGGGTGAAAAGAAAACAATGAAGTATATCCTTTGACACTAAGACAATAGAGCAAAGCCTTGCACATGACACTCTTGTAAGCAATATTAGTTTATGTAGGTCTTGCAACTCTCAGGGTGAGTGCAAAATTGTCTGGAAACTACAGAAAGAGTGAAGTAGCAACGACTCACTCCCAAGTGTGGCAGGATACATTTTGCATTGCTCCGCAAGGATCTGTCCTGCATCTGAACACGCTAAAGTTCTTGCTAACAGTCTGGATTACAGAATACAAATTGTTTATTAAATTTGTATATGACAGTGGAAGATAGGCTTAAATTCAAAGTGATTTTGACAAACTGGATAAATATTCTGGAAAAAAAAAATGATATTCAATAGAGACAGTGCAAAATGGAGAAGTATTCAGCCATAAAGATAGAAATAGGAACAATGAATTAGGCGGTAGTTACTTTGAGGGAAACAAAACCAACCAGAACTTAAATTGTATCCCAAACCAGTCATTAGTTAACAGCCTGCTGCTGTTGCCACCAAAACTTGCATTCCTCTTGGAAGCATGGAAAAAGAGTATACACTGTGACACACGCACAATTATCCATCTTTTCTCATAAACGCTTACAAGGTCCCAAGTAGCATATTACATCCAGCTTTGGACACCGCACTTCAAGAAAGATACAAATCAGTTGAAGACAGTCCTGCAGTAAGAGACATCAGCTGTTGAGATGTCCTGGAGTGCCTATGGAACAGTATCTGGAAGTGGGCTTTAACTGTGTAAAGACTGAGGGGAATACTCTGCTTTCTGTCTCTGGTGGCTAATGTAATACTCTGAAATCACAGCAAGGAAGGTTCAAGTTAAACATTAAGGAAAAGTTTGTAACTGCAAGTCAGAACAGATTGCCTGAGGAGGCTGTAGTGGTGCTATCGCTGGAGGACTTCAGAACGGGTTAGACAAACACTTGTCAAGAATGACATAGATGTAGCTGATCGTGCCTTGGGGCAGAGCCACAGAGGAGCTGACCTCGCAAAGTCCCTTCCAGTCCTACTTTTATGTGAAGAGCATTATGCTGCTTCCTCCCACCCCACCTTCAGCGTTCAGAGTTCTTCTGTTCCTCCCACAAGCTTTCCTTTATCTCGAGCTACTCTCCTAAAAATAACCTTTATCTGCTTCTTTTACTATTTTATGCATGTGTAGAAAATGCTTTCTGCACAATACAGTTCTGTGGATGGACAAGATCAATCTCACCTGTGAAAAAGGACAGGACTACTTCTCACCATTTGTAGAGATGCACTTTGGTTACGGCAAGAGGATTCTCGCTGCAGGGTTTAGACCTAGACATTCAGAAATACTTTAGCCACCTACAGAAATGCGGACTGTAATTGAAGGCATAGCTTTTTATATGCAGGGCAGAAAAGAAGTAACTTAGATATACACCTTTATTTTTCAGTATTCATTCTAGACACATTAACGTTACGAGTCTGGTACACGTTTTCCCACTGTTTGATGTGACAAAGCTGAAAGAGCACTAGGTCCTCAACCCAAGTGTCCTCCTGTTTTGCTGAGGGGAGTTAGTTTGAGAAGGACGAGTAACCGCACCACGTAGTCAGAACGAGCAGCTGAACTCAGACCAGAAGCCCAAACGGCTCTGATGCAACAAGCAAGGTAGAGGCGAGAACCGGAGCGACACCGCTTCGAACATCTCCTTCCCTCGGTGGTCCTCCCGAAGCGGGGGGTGACCTCAGCCCCCGCGCTGCGGGGACCGCAGGGGCTGCATGGGCTGCCGGCCGGGCGGGATCGGGAAAGGCGGCGCTGGGGGGGGGGAGCCCGGGGAGCCCCCGGCAGGTGAGCTCCCCGCTGCTGCCTAGCGCAGCGGGCCGGGCCCGCGGGCTCTCAGCGCGGTTCCCCCCGCGTTTCATGTAGCGCCGTGGAGGACAGACCGGAACGGGAATTGCAAGCCCTGTCCCCGGTGCGCGGCAGCGGCAGCAAGCGGCGGCAGTGGCGGCGGCGGCGCCGCCGGGCTCCGGCCCGCGGTCCCCGCGCCGGGGGCGGGGGGCTCCGCTCCCTCCCTCGCTCGCCGGCCGGCCGGCGCGGGAAGGCGCGGAGGCGGCGGATGGCACACACGGGGCGCCCGGGATGAGGGGACGCGGCGGGGCGGGCCCGGCGCTGCCCGCCCCCGGCCCGGCCGGCGCATGTGGTGGCGGGGGGCGCGGGGGCCGCCCCCTCCTCGCCCGCTTCCCCGGCGCGGAGGGGCGCGCTGTGCCGCGGCGCCGGCCTCCGCGCTCCTCTCGTATTTTTTTTTTTTTTTTTTTTCATTTGAACTCTTGCTTAGCAATTTGCGCGTGATGAGCTCATGATGCCGCGCCCCCCCCGCCCCGGGCCCGGGCAGGCAGGGGGACGTGAGGCGGGCGGGCGCGGCAAGCCGCGGCGGTTCCGCGCAGCGCTAGCGCTCCCGCGGTGCCGCGCAGCCAGGAGGAGGGGGCGCTCTCTCGGGCCGGCGCTGTTCGCTGCGCTCGGGTCGTAGGGCTTTTTCCCTCTTTTTTTTTAATTTTTTTTTTTTTTTTTGCCTCCCCCTCCCGCTGTGTGTCTGGTTCTTTGCCGCTCCGTGCGCAGGTGGATCCATGAGCTCCCGCGGGAGCGGCACCGCCGCCGCGCAGCGCCGCGCCGGGGCGGGGGGAGCAGCCGCCAGCTTCGGCCCCGCCGCCGCCGCCACCACCGCGGGGGGCGGCCCCGCCCGGGCGCGGGGTGGGCGGCCGTGAGGCGGGCGGGCGGGCGAAGTTTCTCCGCGGCGCCGGGCCCCTCCGAGGGACAGCGGGGAGGGAAGGACCTGGCCCCGTGGTGCCGGGGTAGCTGCTGCTGCCACCGCCGCCGCTGTCACTGGAGCAGCCCGGCTTTGGCCATGAAGAGGAAACAGAAGAGGTTTCTGCAAATGACGCTGCTCTTCACCGCAGCTCTGATTTTCCTGCCCGACATCGGCCTCTGGTCTCTCTACAAGGAGAAGCACCTGGTGAAGCCCGCCGAGCCTGCCGAGCCGCAGGTAGGTGCGAAGCCGCCCGGGAGCCGCTGCCCCGCGCCGCTCCGCGGTGCCCCGCTGCGCCGGGCGGCTGGCGGGCTGCCGCCCCTCGGGCCGCCGCCCCCGCCCTCGCCCCCTGCGGGGCTGAGCGGGGGCCCGGCGCCGGCGGAGGGGTCCGGGGGGCGGCGGCCGGCGGCGGGGTGCGGAGCGGTGAGCGGCAGCACGTGTGCTTGTCCTGCCTCCGCGGTGGAGAGAGAAAGTTGTGGGCGAAGACCTGAGCCCGGCGGGTTGGGTTTCCCTGGGAAGGGCAAGGGCAAGCTGGGGCAGAAGCTGGCTGTGAAATGAGGAGGACGGGGGACTTTGCACGCTTCGTTGGTTAGCCGAGGGTGTTGCTGGGCTCCAATCTTCCTTACGAGAAGTGGAGTTTTTACTGCAACTTTTATTTGTCTGCCTGCCTGTAACGCTTCTTGAACTGATGTGTGGCTGTATGTCCGCTGAAATTGCTCGGGATCCGTCTAGGTAACTAACCGCCTAGATTTTTTGTTTCCTCTTCCCTTCTGCTGAAAATTCGACAGAAGGGACTGACAGTCTTTCTCTCTTCTGAATGTTGCTAATGTGCCCTGATACAACTACGCTCTGTGTGTATAACTGCTTTTCAGGCTGATGTCACAACCAACTTTAAAATACTTCCAGTTTACAGTCTCCTCAATCACCGTTATTAATAACAGCAGTTGACATAAGCTGTTTTTTTCTTAAGTTATTCTTCAACTCGCTGGGTTTATCACGTATGGCTCGTAAATCACGGCATGACCTGTATTAAGTGAAGTTTAGTTTTAGGGAGTTGTTGTAATGCAATGCTTTAAAACCCTGCCTGTAATTTACCAAAGCTTGTATTTGTTCTGTTCAACAGTGCTATGCTCCTACACTGTAATTGTCAGTGTAATATAAATATGACATAAATATTTCATACATCATTAGTAAGAAATTATGGGATTGTTTGATCTTTTAGCTTGTTTACCACTTGCATAGCCTTTATGTTAGAGCATATTAGACAGCATCATGTATCATTTTAGTGTATTAGTAGTCTTAAATTCAAAGGTCATCACCCATGTATATAATGCACTTTCCACATACTAAATGTATTATTTAAGTTACCGGCTTCAACTGAACGATAACATACTTGATTCTTTGTTAATATAGCTATCCGTTACAGAAGTTAGTCCTCCAGAGTATCATAACTGGTTAATGAAATATGCTGAATGGAAGACACTTTATTACTACAGGAGGAAGTTAGGGATAGCTTCTTAATTTGAAGCTTTGTCTTTCCAATTGTTTTAAAATGCAGTAGGTGTCAGGTGCTAGATTTTAGTAGGAAGTAATTTCTGCTGAAAGAAAATTTTACATGATCATAAGTGTCTGTCATTAGTTTACAAGGTGCGTACTGTAGTCTTTGCAGTTTCTAATTTCCTTTGTGATTTAGGAAAGCTAAGGTATTCAATGCAAATAATTTCCATGTTTGTTGCACGGCTCTTTGAAAGACACATGCCTTGACATAAGATGAAATTTCTAATGTTCAAGGCTGTACTCTAAGTAGAGCATGACTGGACAGCACTCAGAGGGAAATAACTTTTTTTTTTTTTCTTTTAATAAAAAGTTCTGGGTGAAATGGTGGAAGAAAACCTTGGAGGTCAGCAGCTGAGCATACATGAAAGGCTAGTGAGACTTGCTAATGAGACCCCAGCAAATTTTAAATCCTAAGTTTTCTGAAAGGGGCTTTTTACTAGCTTCCCTTTCTCTCTTTTTGTCCTTTTCTCCCCACCTGAATACTAAATAAGCAGTAATGGGACTGTTTAATGGGAAAACAATAAAAATGAGCAATGAAACTTTGAACCTTACAGCTGACTTTAATGTAATTCCGTTATCAATGTCAGAATTGAAGTCGTGTTGGCAATGTCATTACCCAATGAGGATAGCAGGTTGAAGTAGAGGTGAGTAATGCAATTACAGTACTTTTGTCTTTTGATGTGCACGTTATAACCCAAAACGCATACAAGGAGCAAGGGTTGAAGTACAAGTTTTGAGTTCAACTCCTTTAAATATAAAGGAAATTGCGAGAAGATGGTCAGTGTATTTCTTTGAGACTATGCTAGAAATGAGGTCATACTAGAAAAGACTGCATTAGAAATAGTGAAATAGTATCATAGTAGAAATATAACTTTTTTTTTTCCCCTGCTAATTTAGTAGGAGATGCAAGAATTTGAACACTCATTCTTTGCCCTTGAGGTGTTCAATTACTCGATACTTAGTATGACTTAACACAAGTTTAAAGGTCAGTCCTACTGAACCTGCAGCAGACTTTTCTTATATATTCTAAAGCTGTGTTAGGTTACATAGGTAGGTATGTATGTGTGGTCAGCACATGACAGTGATGTGCAGTCAGACTGCTGTGGTATGTCCTGACCATGGAAGAGGGGCAGAGCTGTCAGTGACTTTAATGAGTTAGCCATAGGCTGAACTGGTTTTGCCCTCATGGGTAAAATGTGTGTGTGGCGGTATTCTGACATTGGCAGTAATGTTTATAAACATGCCATCTTGTTTTAAGACCAATTAAATTAATGTTCTTGATTGTCAGGTGTTTTTGAGGAGATGGCATGGTGAAATTCTGATTTTCTGACTAGTTATAAACGAAACTTTCCAATTCATTGCTAAAGTAGACATCCCCAAACTTCCCTGTGAATGAGGGCTCTGTCAGCCTCTCCCACCACCTCAGCTGCTTGCCATAGCACTGGAGCGAAGGAGGAGTAGCAGGCTGATGGAGGAGGCATTGATATCCTGACAGCAGTAAGCAGAGAAGCTGTTCAAAAGCAGTCCACAATGCAAAAATAATCTGTTTCTATCAATGGCAGAACAGTGTCCCCTGGGGACTGGGCCATTCCCAGTGCCTAGAAGACGGCACTTGTGCTCTTTAGTGCTATCTAGAAATTCTAATATGACAAAATAAGTTGGCTTTTTATTCTTTAAAATAGTGCTGCAATAAGTTACATAAGAGTATTTTTTTGTCTTCGTGCAAATTCTGTTTTTGAGCAGAGAAGCTGCTCTTTAGGAAAGATTAAAAGATGAGAAAATGGTATTGACAACCCTGATTTCAGACAGCATCAATGATTTTGATCACTGTACATTAATTCTATAAGCATTATTAACCTCTAAGTGTTTCATACAAGCTTCATTTTTTTTAACCTATCATGTTTTCCTAAGGTTTTCACTTGCGAACTTGATAGGCTTGATCTTTATATTTTGATAATTGTTGGTTACTTTTGGTTTATCACAGTATTTAAAGTGGAGCTTCAAGAGTAAAGGTACTGGGAAACAGGGAGATGACAACTGAATGAAGAAAATGCCAAATGGAGTTGAAATGCCTTAGGGGTTACTTCACTAGACTGCAAAGTCAAGCACACTGGCACCCCATAAAAACAGAAAGAAACATATCTCACAACACTTATCACCAAATACCTATATTATGGACACTGGAAAGCTGCTGCAAGAAATTTGGTTCTTTTACGTGAAGTTATTTTTCATATATTGAAAGTATATAAACAGACAAGGATAAAGCCTTACTGTAGCCAAATAAAGTAGCACTAACTTAAAATTGGATTGAACAGCAGCATCTCTTAGTCACAGATGCTCTGTAATACTTTTTCACAGGTGTATTACTGAAATGCTTTATGATGTGTAAAGTAAGGAAAGAAGGTAGACTTCTGGCTTTGTTTCACTTATGCTTTGGCGCAGTGGTGCATGCTACTTTAACCTCCTGATTTAGGCACTTCTGCAGGAGGAGCCCTCAATGGTGATGGGCCTTTTTATTTTGGTGCATGCACAGTGCCCAGAGCAAAGACCAAAACACACCCATGCTGTGAGGGGAAGGTGTTGTTCCATGGGATGGAGTCATACTCTCTTTCCCTTGTCCTCTAAATTCTGTATTTCTGTCTGGTTAGCCCCATGATTAGGTCTTTCTCTTGGGATATGTGAGGTACAGATTTAAATTAACTCCTCAGGATAAGGAGAACTTAGTTCTTACAAATCCTGGGCCTGTAGTGTAGTTGGCAAACAGGCACAAAATCTACCTTCCAAACCTGGTGGCTGTGAAAGTACTGACTTTGGCTTCTGAATCCAGGAAGCGGTTTCAGCCTGAAATCTGTCTTGCAAACAGTCATGAGTTTCTGAAGTCTGTGAAAGAAGTAAAAATTTAAATTTGCCCCAAAGTGCAACGTTTCCTACTGTTTAGTACGTGGGTTCTGATAATCATAATTGTTCCAGGACAGTTAACTCTGTTTACCCACTATTGATGCCAGTGAAGTACAAAGCTTGGTTGCTGAATTCTGTTTCTGGAGCTGCATAAAAGCTGCATCTTGATTCTTACCCCCCCACTTAGCTGTATTTCCCTTGCTTTTCCAGTTGATTTCAACAGCTACAAAATCTTGTACTAAGTATGGTTTGGTTAGGACACAAATAGACAGCTATTTCCTATGATTGCACTGTCAGGACACTGTCAGTTATGTATTTAGTTCCACTGTTTCAGTTGCTTACCTTTGCTTTTACCACAAACTTGGGAAGTGGGAGAGTTTTGTTTCTCTTTAACAGAGGAGTAAATAGAGTGACAAACAGGCCCAAGTCTACAAAAGTAGCTGCTTGACTGTTGCTGACGTTAATTTGTACTATTTTGGCAGAGTGCGTGGCCGACCATAAAAGTACTGATTAAATGAAGCCTCACTTTCTGTGCTCAGTTTCTCAGTTTCTATGCGTGTGCTGTTCCAAGCAAGCCCTCATTTCTCTCCCCAGAGCAGCAGCTGGGACCTGGTGTGTTCAATCCTCTTTTACTCTACAGCCCTGTTCATTGCTGTGCCGGTGTGTCAGCTCCAAGAGCCCCTATACATGGCATGGCAAAACAGAGCTTAGTGTCTTAAAATGCAGTGCATTGGCAATCTGCATTTGCTGTTTAAGTATGTGACAGTCATACAGTTAACACTTCTGTAATTCACTTCTTTATCTGAATTGTTCATGTATAATTTTTTTCCCCTGTATAGATTGGAGCCTACTGAGGAAAATACCGTTTGAGGTCTAAAACCTTTGTCACTTTTAAGATACAATATTATTTTTGGCAATTAACAGTATGTTTCTGTTGTAGTCAGTATACCAGAGGGAGCCCTCCTGTGGTTAATTTAATACCTATCAATTTTCAGGAATGTTAATAAACAGAGTATATCTTACAGGATAAAATGGACTGGTTTCTATATTTAGTTTTCTTTTCATTTAACTTGGCGTTTGTAATGCATTTCAGCTGATAGTATTGTGTGTAGTTACCTAGTTACCTTTTTTTTTTTTTTTAAGCACAATCATTTCAGATTAATCCAAATGAAAACACAAGGTCAAGAAACTTCCGTGCATGCCAGCATTTGGACTTGTAGAAAGACAACGGTGATGAGGGGGACTCCATGGCCTTATTGAAGCAGTGGGATACAAGATTGCTCACTGATCAGGGGGACATATCTAAGCTGTGTTTTGTTTCCTCACTGGGACATGATGCTCACTTCTTTCCTAAACTTTCTCATCTCCTTCTGCAGGGAATGTAGCTCTTGTGTTTGGGTCCAAGGAACTGCAGCGGTACCGTAGTGGCATCCCAGTTGGGAGCCAGACTGCACTGTGCCACTGCACCAGCCGTTCTGTGGAGATGCAACTGTGTGTGTAGGCAGGTGTCTGTTCACACATATAGAAGAAAGAACAATTCAGCTTTTCTTTCTTTTTTTTTTTTTTTTTTTTAATGCTCAGACAGGTAACTTATGGTCTTTGTCTAGCAATATGCTGATGCACACATTTATAGCAATTGACTTCAGCAAAACTGAGTGTATGCTAACTATTTTGATGGATCAGGGCCAGGAGCAGACATGTTTGGTTACTTTAAATAAGGCTGAAAAAAATTAAGTCGGAGGTTGACAAGTTAAATACAATGCAGCTCTGGAATCCCAAGCTAAAAATCCTACATCTATCGTAAATGTTCCTCACTGTCAAGAGACCAAATTACACTGAGTGAAAGAAATAGCAGTCCCAGCTTTTTAATGTTTCTTTAAAAGGTGAAAAGGCTTTATTAGGAGATGTCAACCTGCTGAACCAACTCCTTTCTGAGAATTCCAGTGTAAACTGGTTTTTAAGGTCAAGCTCTATTGTGATTTATTGGTTTCAAACTGGTTTTGACAATTGTCATGTTTGGAGGAGTTTCACTGCCTGATGGGCTTGGCTGGGTAATCGTTCTCAACATACATCTTCAACAGAGAAATCCTTTCCCTCTTCTTTATGAAAAAATGCTATAGAAGAGACCTACTTGATGAGGTTTGCTCCAGAGGTAAAGGAGAGGAAGAAAATCTATTGCAGGAATTTAATAGGATTTCATGCTTCTCTTTCAAATTCTTCACCTTCATTTCCATAATTTTCACACGTCTTTCTTCATAGAGAAGATGACATGACTCCAAGTCTATGCAAACACGTGGTGATTCAAGTCAGCTATTTAATTGCCAAACTAAACAGCAATATATTAAGAGAATTGTAAGAATAAAAATAATGAGGTGTATGTGCAGCTAACATAGAAATATATAGGCTACAATATCCCACTCTTTTCTGGATGTTTGTACTCAGCAGGGTCAGAGTTGTCATGTTCCTGTTCAAGGTAGTGTTTCACAGGGACAATGTTATCTTACACTGCCATTTTAAGATCTCTTGGCAGATCTTATTGAAATAATTTCCTATCCCCTCTTTCTCCTGGTCACATCTTGTTTATTGAAGACCTCTGCCCTCGCTTTTGGAAGCAGTCACTAGCTGAAATACGAGGCTGTCATCTAGCCACATGTGGATATAACAGATAACTACAGCATCCCTTTTCCCCCATCACCTCCAGTTGTTGGTTACCATCCAATGCTTGAACTTTTCAGCGAAATCTCTGGTGACAGAACATAACGGCATTTGACAGGTCCTTCACTGGATCATTTGAAACCACCTCCACAACGGTTTAAGCCTATCTGCCAGACTTTTCCCTGAAGTAGTTGAAGAATATTTGCATGTCTTCTTCAGAGCCATGTGAGTAGTAATCACCCGTGAGAACAGCAGCAACAAGGAGTTTGGAGATTGGTGACATCTGGCTGTGCCGTGAACGTGCACTGCCCCGAAACTTCTGTCAGGTTTGTGCCAGCTAAGAGTTACCACGTCCAGTGCAGTTTCCTACACTTTGCCTGTTTTGTGGTGGTTTTTTTTAATGCCAAATTTACAGTGCAAATTGGACATAGTAGGCTAGAAAATCTGGCCCATACGGCTTAAATGTTTCATCGATCAGCGGTAAACCATTGATTCTGTGCTTAAGATGCAACGGCGATTTAACAGTTTACTTCTGTGCTGTACAGTGGTTTATGACAGGATGTGATACTGCTAAGAGATTTAGCTAGGCGGAGTAATTACCTGAACTAGAATTTGGTCAGGACACCAATGTTAACACAGGGTGCTTTAGAAATTGGATTGCTCACTGAAGTGTGTAAGTGTAGATTTATCAGACTAACTTAAGGTGCTCATTTGCTTAAAGAAGCATAATTTTTCATACTTCTACTTAAAATAGAATAACAGATGAGTTTATTTAGAAAATTTTAGCCTGTTTATTTATTGTTGCTCTCTGAAAATAGTTTTCTGTAAATTAAGCACTAGGAGAATGCAAACAAATGTTTAGCACAAGCAAGAACATTTTATAGCCAGCCTGTGACAAGTTCTGTTTATAGATGAAGATGGGGAAGAGCAAGGGCTCCCTGTGTCTCTGTTCAGAGCCACTGTCTGGGAAACACAGGCCCTGCCCATGTGTTCCTGCAATGTTAACGGCTTCTGTAGGTGAGAGAATTTTATCCTATATGTTTTTGCCTCACTGTGATTAAAATCTCCCAATTTTGCATTAGATAATTGTCTGTCACAGGCAGTTTGTCTTTCTGTCATCCAATCCCTGGGCTAAAAGTTGTGCTTGTAACATTCGGGTAATGCTGCTGAAGGTTTACGTGGTTGTTTTGGAGAAGACAAGGTCAAACAAGTGGTCGTGTACTTGGGAGGTTTGAGGTATTCCCACCCACAAGAGTTAGCTCCAACAGATACTGGCCACTGAAATCTCTCTTCTGCACAGATTAACTGTACCCTTGGCAAAACTTTGCCAGTCCCTGGCAAAGCCTGCACAGATGCAGCATTAGTTAGCCAGAGCTAGGTAACTTGAGAAGAGACTGTAAATTGTACCAAATCTTGTGCTGAACCAGTATCCTTCAGTGGTTCACCAGCTCTGAATCATCTGTCTTGCACAGTACATAACACACGGTTTAATGCAACAGTCCACTTTTTTTTTATATATAATTTTTTTTATATGAGAGGCAAAATACCTACTGTGACCCTTCAATGGAGAAAGCCCTCTTACTTTCAACATAGCAGCACACCTCCATCTCTTGCCTCTTTCTCTCCTTTTTATTTGCTTTTTGGGGGAAAAACACATTTCAGTTTCTTTAATGTTTTTGATATCTCATTTGATTGCTGGGTAAATTATTATATGGGATTGCTTGAATCTTGGAAATTTTTAGATTGCTTTTTCTACAGAGTAGTAGTTTCACATTAGCATGGGAAATGCATGAAAAAGACACATTGATGCCATCCTGCAAGAAATATATTGCTATTTTTCAGGCTCTGATAAATGACTACATTTTAAGTTGCATTTGATATGGATACAAAATGAATGACAGGCTTGAACGGATGTTGTTTTTCCAGAATAGCTCAACGTAAACTAAAGTGACAGTCAAATTGCTGATTAAATTTTGCAATTATAACACCAGTATAAAAATGTAAATCCAGAACTTTTATGACATTAAGTAATGAATTCTCTGCTAAAGTTACAAAATCGTTAGAGATGCAGCATACATGGACATAAAAAGTACTTGGGATGGCTGTAAAAATTAGCAGAAAACTCAAAAATGACATGCAAAAGCTTCACAGCAAAATATTCCTGCAGTACATTTAACCTGTGTTTCACATCAGATTAAACCTTTTTCAGCATAAGGGCATCCTTGACATAATTGCCAATGATGGTGAAGCAGTGGGAATTTCTCCAAGTATATGGAGACACTCCTCCTAATGATGGTTGGATTTTATTTTGATCTATATTACTTCTTGTTCTATATAGCAGTCTTGAGAGAAGGTTTAATTTCTCCATTTTCCCTAAAGTAATCCATTTAAGAGATATAAGCCCAAAGAAAGCGCAGCCAGAACATATGTATTAGCCTGTGCTTTGCTAACTAGAAAGTGAAATTGCGTTCACCTCCACTGACTGCCTATACTAATAGAATTTTAAAATCAAATCGAAAGTTGTCATCTTCGGCACTGCAGACTGCCACGCCATGTGTGCAGGAAGGGCTGCAGAGGAGGGCAGGAAACTTCTGCAGCTCCGTCAAGGAAAGCAGCAAAGCTGCAGAGGGCTGGGAAATAAATCTGACTGGAAATACAGTCCACTACCTTACGTGATCTTGCCCCATCTTCCCTGTCTCCTCACTTCATGAGGAGAGGATGCACCAAGAGAAGTAAAGATGCTGAGATGTTGTTTAAACCATCCATATGCAAAGCGTAGAGAGAAACTGCTTGGCAAAGAGTTGTTATTGACATGAGACTTACTTTTTGTAAGACTGAGGTGGTATCTCAGCAAATTACTACTCAGAAATTCCAAGTGCTGCAGTTCATGTGCTGACCCCACACAGAGTAATAGTGCAGTCACTGAAGATAAAGGTGTTTTCATTGAAGCAACTTCAATATGAATGACTGAAAGAGAAATTTTTCTTCAAATGCTCAAGACGCATAACAGACGTCTCCTTCAGAAGCAATGAAGAAAAATTGTATTATATATTGGGATAGGGGAAATGGAGATGGCATCATGCTAAGCAGCAACCTGCTTCTGCATCTGGAATGGATGTGCATGACAAATTAACACAGGAGATCAAGCCCAGGACATGTGTATTTACTGCCTGTGCATGTTGTAACCCCTTCAGAGAGAGGTCTTGGAAAAACTTGCCTTTTTATTGTATTGTAGTAATGTTTGTTCTGTGACTTAACGAGAGTAAAATCTTACTGAATTAAGTTTAAAACTAAAATTCAGTGAATTCAGACTCTTCTTCAATGCATTTTAAAGAAATTATGAGAATAGATTCTTCAGAAATGGCTATTAGTGTGGGCTTTGAGTTTTTCTGTTTATTTTTATATATATGTATACACACACTTGTGTATGTTTGTTTATGGGCAGGAGGAGGTGAGGAGACCATCTTTGCTTCCTACAGGGAGGAGTTTATTTTTCTTAATGTAACATGCCCTAACAATCTTAAGAGGAATGGAATGATTTTGTGAAAGACACAATGCAAATACATGGGAAAGTGTATGTTTATGAGTATAAATTCAGTCCAATCTACAGTGTCTTTGGCATTTTCCAGGGTTTTTTTTAATAAATGTGGATTTTTGGTTTGTTTTTTTCTCTCCTCCCTCTTTATGCACAGATTGTGTGTAGGCTGGCTTTATGTTTGGTTTTTGAACAGCGATAACTTTAGATGATCTACTGAACTTTTTTCCCCTCTCTGCTCGAAGTCTTGGAATATGTAGGAAGTAAAGATGTTGGCTTATTTCATTTATGCCCTTGTTTCTTTCCAATCTTTCCTGTTAGTCGTTTCTACTCTTTAGACAATGGACACCCATATAGATTTCTTTAGGACATCATACACAAGGTTGTTCAAAAAAATACTTGCCCAGGGCTGCTGTCTTTACAATATACTTTGCTAACCTGCTTTTCTCCTGACATGTGTGACCTAAAATAATCAAACGACTGAGCTTCTCTTCCACTTAGTAACCTTCTTCATATCGCAGATTAACCTCCAATTTACTGATCTGGTTGTTAGAGAGACCAGCTACTCTCTTTTAATGATAACGGAGAGTGAGAAGCTGCCAGAGCGTTAGGATGGAAGTGACAGGAAGGAAACATGAAAGAAAGGAAAACGTACAGCCAGGAGAATAATAAGGACAATACATCCCATCAAATATATTTCTGGAACTTCTAAGTCATGTTGCTGTCATGTTTCTTATGCCTTCTCTTTCATGTTGCTCTAATCTGCATCTCTGGCATATCTTGTTATCATATTATTATTTTTTTAAATGCATGCTAACTGCAACCTTGCTTCTTTATTCTAATTTATTATACCATATTAGTAAAGCTGCTTTGGAATACCCTAGATTAATGATGCATTTAAACTGTTTTAAAATGACCCTGGGCTAGGTCAATTATTGAAGTAGTGCCAGTGAGGAATATTTTATTTTGATTGCAGTAAGCTCTTAGTTTTATGTTAACAGCATCGTACAAACATGACCAGTGGGCTTTTAATGTTGTAGTGAATTGAAAATGTGTGAATAAAGCATGCTTCATATTTGTATGTAGCAAACTGAGGTTCCTTCTCAAGAGGAGATTATAATCCTGTTTTCTTCTGTTGTATGTGTGGTCACCTTTTTGCACTAGTGCTCTGAGAAACCAAGCTTGCCTTTTTGATACAAAGGCAAAAAAGTGCGGGTGCTGCTTATGGCACATTAGGTGTTAGTGCACTCGCCTCTGCTATACCCCCCCCCCAGTTTAACAGATCCATGCTACCACACCTGTACTTGGACAAAACAGTCTCTCTCTTCCTTTGCAGCCTGAAGGTTGGAAGGAGCAAGTAGTTCAGGATGTTTCGGTGTGGGAACTGTAGCTTGGTGTGATGCATTTTGAGCTCCTACCAAAACCAAGGGGAGATTCTTAGTGGGGCCGCCTTACTTCACTTCCCGATGCTTTGCGGTGTTTTTATGTCCGTAGCTGGAGACAGGCTTTGCAGAGGATGTCCGAGGAACAGCAGTGCATGTGGAGAGGAGGGCCTCAGTTCCCCCCCAGTGCTGTGGACACAAACAGCGTTGACACCTGGTTAATATGCTGACACGGCGCTCAGGGTGGCCTCCCTGAATCACGTTTGCCATGGCTGGGCAGAGTGTGGTGTCAAGCAGTGTTTAAATGTGAAGTGATGTAGCCCTTAAGGTGGTCTGCAAGGTACCTCAGGCTGAAAATTGTAAAAAGAAAGTGTGTTTCATGCCTAGCTTTGGTACACAAATGGGAAATTTGTGGTGCAGGGTGGGAGAATCCTCTAATACAGATTATTTCCCAAAACTTTATTTGTAAAAGCAGTGCCTTTAATTTTTTTTTTCTTGTAAAATTCACATCCTTCATTATTGTGCAGGTAACTTTGTATTTCTTTTCCCTTTTAGAAGTGCAAAGTGTTACTTGCTGCGTTCTGCTTTAGAATTGAGCTGGAACAAGGGCTTATTGCATATTTTTCAAAATGCAGGGATATGTTTTTTCGCATCCCAAATACATCTCTGTTTTAATCTAGTCTGCTTTTCTGTTCATAGCTGTACTGTAGTTTCTTCACTAGATTCTAACATTATGGGCAGCTTATGCTGCAAATTTAAAAAACAAACAAACAAACAAAAATAATCTCGATAACAAAATTCAGTAATGCAGTCTCTTCTCAATAAAACTGGCATTGCCCACCTTTCAGCGACATTGGACTTCACAGGTTTGGCAGTGCTTTGCAAGCTTGAGTAACTCATTAAGTTTCACCAGTAACTTTAGGCTGTGGTTGTAGTTTTTTGTTAAATTGGTCCTCTGGAAGAGGAGCTGAAAACTGACCCCAGTCATGGCCCAAAAGTGCATGTACACAGAACTTGTAGAAACTTGCTTAAAGTAAACAGAATATGCACCTCCCCAGAACAAAGTTTTCAACTAATTTAGAGGTCTGTTGACTAAGAGGGATAAAAACAGTGTTTAAAATTAAGACTCCTGCCTTGTGTAAGAGAACGATGATTTGGCAGTGACTGAGATGCTCAAGAGATAGCAGAGATCTTGAACATCAAGCCACTTAAGAGGAGAAACAAAATGTAAAACAAGACCAGAAAGATTCATTCCAATTGCTCCAGAAGAATCATGGGAAAGAAGATAAAAACACTTTTATGTTTTGGGGTTGTTATTAGACTGAGGTACTTCCAAGGTGCTTGAAAACTAATATGATCCATGCCTAGGGAACCGGGGCATAAACAAACGATCTGTGGGATCAATAGCCAGTGTTTGGAAGATTCATTATAATGGGCAGAGTTTATATAATGGAAGACAGAGAAAATAAGAAATGGGAAATTTGGGGTAGGATACAGGCAGAATTTTACTGCTATAGCTAAAGATCTCTCCACATAATCTTCTGTCTTTCTTCGTCTAGCCCTCTGAGTGAAATACGGATAAATATAAAATAATGTATATGGGTAAGTAAATAATCCTAGTTTTACATATACAGCAATAACTTTTGACATAGTAATTGCTACTCAGGAAGGAGCTCTTGATGCTTATATTAGTTTTATGAAAACGTTAGCTTTCATTTCAAAGAGGATAACAATGTTATGGCTACTGTGTAAATTCATTGTGTACTCTCAAATACTGTGTGCAATTCTTGTGCAATCGTAATCATCACAGATGGGTTGGAAAAGATACCTATCAAGGGTGACTGAATTAAGTAAAGGCTTCATTGCTGAGTGACTGATGAGACGACTGAGAATACGATAGAGCTATCTGAGAAGAGAATAACATGGAAAAGATGTGCAGGGATCACTTTATTCACTCTCTTTCAATAGAAATAATAGTATCAAATTAAATACTGTACCAGGTTCAAAACAAATGACAGGTACAGGTCTTTGTACAATAGGTTATTAAGCTGTGGAGCTTTCTGAAGCAGGGATTGTGGATATTAAAAGCTTACATGGCTTCAAGAAACAATTGAATACATTTGTGGAAGAAAAATCCATTAAGGCTAAAGATGGCACCTCTGGCTTGCAATGTCCTTGAACCACCAGTTGCTGGAGGCTGGAAGGGTACTGTAGGAAAGTGAAGTTGTTTGTTTGCCATGTATTTATATCTTTCTTTAGGATCTGCTGTTGATCACTGTCAGAAGCAGATAGTTGGCTAGATGGACCTTTTTGTATGACTTTTATAAAAGTCATTCTTAAACTAATAATGTGTAAGTGAAAGTCATCCATAGTAGCTGCTGATAGGAAATCAAGTTGTGGAACAGGAGGAGATTTTGAATGAGTTACTTGATGCTGGAGAGTGTTCTGGTAAGCCAGAAAGAATAATAAACGCCAGACAGGTTCAATAGTGCAGCTCTATAGTGAATTTGAGGTGTGGCACACCAAGAAATCACGCACCTTAGGTGAAGTGTAACTGTAACAATATACATTTTCCTATTATAAATGCATGTCTTGGTGCATAAGTTAGTATTTGAAGGAGACTAAAGACACAATTTCAAGATTCTAAACTTTAATTGGTACTTATAGGGGCACTGATACTTATCATCTCCATCCTTTCTTAAGTGCTAGCAACAGGATCCCAGTCTTCTGCATACTTAGTTTGCTTCTAATTTTTATGCAACATTTTCTCTTTTTCGCTCTCCTAAATAGTGTTAAATTTTTCCTCCTCAGGGTAAAACAGGGATACATTGAATATGGTAGAGTGTCATAAGGAACATCTTAAGTCTGAGATTGTGGTATTGTGTCAGTATATGTGGAACAGCTTGGGGGGGGGTTGTGGTTTTCGTTTCAGGGTTTTTTTTGTTGTTGCTTTGTTTGGTTTTTTGTTTGTTTTTTTTTTTTTTAATACCAAAGGGAAATATTTGCCTACATTGACACATTGCATATAAAGAGGAGATTATGACCTTAAAATATTTTAAATTACTCTGTGGAATGTCTGCAGAGCTGTACATTCATTCCCCTGTAACTTGAACTCTTGAGTACGTATAGATATAAATGTGATGTTTTGCTACTTCCACATGGTTCCCATTTTCCTGGTACTGAACTTTGTTTGATATCAAGGCTGTATTTTGGATTTCAGTATGGATAGAATCTACCAAAGGAATGTCTATCTTAACCATCTAGGAATAATGAAAATATCTTTTCTCTCCTCCCCTGCCTCAGTAGAGGTTACTTACAGGAAACCTTATTCATTAGGATTCTATAGGCTGTGCTGGTCAGGGAATTGCCAGATGCTTACCAGAATACGACTTAAGAGTTTGCTGACAGTAACTGGTGAAGATAAAAGCTCATCTCTCTTTTTCCCTTTTTTTTTTTTTTTTTTTTTTTTTAATTGAAAGTGAATAGCACAATTAGCTTTGCTAATGCAAAGCAGTACATCTAGGATGGAAAAGGTGTTTTTAAAGAATCATGGAATCGTCCAGGTTGGAAAAGGCCTTTAAGATCATTGAGGCCAACTGTTAACCTTAGGACTACCAAGTCAACCACTAAACCATGTCCCTAAGTGCCATGTCTATATGTCTTTTAAATACCTCCAGGGATGGTGACTCAACCACTTCCCTGGGCAGCCTGTTCCAGTGCTTGACAACCCTTTCTGGTGAAGAAATTTTTCCTAATATCCAATCTAAACCTCCCCTGGTGCAACTTGAGGCCATTTCCTCTCACCTTATCGCTTGTTACTTGGGAAAAGAGACCGACAACCACCTCGCTACAACCTCCTTTCACGTAGTTGTAGAGAGCGATAAGGTCTCCCCTCAGCCTCGTTTTCTCCAGACTAAACAGCCCCAGCTCCCTCAGCCGCTCCTTATAAGACTTGTGCTCCAGGCCCCTCACCAACTTGGTTGCCCTTCTCTGGACATGCTCCAGCACCTCAGTGTCTTTCCTGTAGTGAGGGGCCCAAAAACTGAACACAGTACTCGAGGTGCGGCCTCACCAGTGCCGAGTACAGGGGAACAACCACCTCCCTGCTCCTGCTGGCCACACTAGTTCTGGTACAGGCCAGGATGCTGTTGGCCTTCTTGGCCACCTGGGCACACTGCTGGCTCATATTCAGCCGGCTGTCAACCAGCACCCCCAGGTCCTTTTCTGCCAGGCCGCTCTTCCCCAAACGTGTCGTGTTGCATGGGGTTGTTGTGACCCAACTGCAGCACTTGGCACTCTCCTGGAATTTATTTTTAGAATCATAGAATGGGTTGGGCTGGAAGGGACCTTAAAGATTATCTAGTCCAACCCCCCTGCCATGGGCAGGGACATCTTTCACCAGATCAGGTTGCTCAAAGCCCCATCCAGCTTGATCTTGAACACTTCCAATGATAGGGCATCCACAGCTTCTCTGGGCAACTTGTTCCAGTATGTCAATACCCTCATCATAAAAAAAAAAATTCTTCCTTATGTCCAATCTAAATCTACCCTTTTTCAGTTTAAAACTGTTGCCCCTTGTCCTGACACTATAGGCCTTGGTAAAAAGTCTCTCTCCATCTTTCTTGTAAGCCCCCTTTATATATTGAAAGGCTGCAGTAAGGTTTTCCTGGATCATTGTGTACTTATTTGCTAAAACCTGCTTCTGCACTGCACTTTATGTATGATGTAGAAATTTGTTTTATTTCTCTCCTTCTTAAATACATGCCGGCTATATAGTGCTAACTTTTATATACAAGTTGCAGAGTGATACTGTCAGCTATACTGTCAACCAGGTGTCAGGGCTTGAATTTTGGTATTATACAAGTCCTTGCAGAGTATTTCATAGCAAAACAACAGGATTTTCAAAAAAATTGACTTCACTGCCATCATCCTCATTACTGAAGTAAAGCTCCCATTGCCTTCAATGGGAACTGAGTTTTGTAATCAGTGCTGTCAGTCACCATCTGTACTGACTTTCTCTTTCATATCTGAATCTTACCATAGAGTCCTTCCTTTCTGGGATTCCATCTGTCAGGCAGTTTCTTTTGACTTGTTTCCAGCATCAACCTTTGTACCTTCTTTCACATCCTCTTTTGTGCTCCAAGCAAGCTCTCAAATCTTCATTCTCCCTGCTGTTTTCAAAATACGTTTTGAACATGGATGTACACAATGAAGTACCCTAGCAATAATAGCTATTACCAAACCCTAGGCAACATCACGGTCATCTGAAGAAGATCTGTCAGGAGGCCGAGGCTTGGAAGGCATTGACCTCAAACCCTTTTCTCATCCCTACAAGTGATATTTCAAAGCAGTGGCTGATGGAGAAGTTTGAACCACTGATGACTTTGAGTCTTTTCTGTGGATAAAAGAAATCAGTTAGTATGGCAGTTAACCTAATAATAGCTTGCAAAAGTGTCAGCTCTTACAGGTTTGAAAATAAAATCAAGTAGCATTAATCTAACCTGGTTTTGAAGGGCTTTTGCTCAGTAAAGCCATATTTATGAAGACTTAAACCTGTAGTTTTGAGCTGATGGTTGCTAACAGTCCTGCATACAGTGTTTTCACCCTAACATAGTTAATGTTAAATGCCAACAATTTATTTGGCACTTTATAAGCAAATAGAATGAAACGTGTGAACCTAAAACCTTCCAGTTTGAAAGAGAAAACAAAACATGAGAATGTATTAGAAATAATAAATACATAACTTTGAAAAACAAATCATTTTTGAAAGTAAATCCAAGATAAGCTTAAAAAGGGATGCATCTTCTTAATGAAATAAAGTTCAGTAGTTAGCATGTGGTTTAATTAATGAGTTTTAAGTATAATTCAGACGTGATATTCACTGCAACTCATGCCTGGAGGAGATTTTTATGTATCTGAACAGCAGCCTTTCTTCCAGGTGGTTTCAGGGATGTGACTTTTTCAAACAAACTTTGAGTGAACTCTTGCTAGTTTATGAATTTGATTTGAACTATAAACAAGGATGATATAGACTTTCAAAGAGACAGGAAAAGCAGTAATTTTTATAGCAGTAGGCTTTTTTAGTGTATGTATTAAAAAAACCCCAAACTCTCTCACATTGTGACTAGATAGCCTACAGGTAGAAACAAACCGATTACTGTGTTCATATTGTATTCATTCTCAAAGGAAAATATTACCTGGTATGAAAAGCCCTGCTTATTTCAAAGGTTAGAAAATGTGGCAACAGACAATTGTGTAACAGAAAATTGAACTAGAGATTTTATAGGATCGAGGCTTGCCAGCATCTTGCCATGCTATATTTACTCATGGTTATTTTGCATGAATAGTAGAAGACTGTTGGAAAAGTATAACAACATTGCAGAATGATTAAAAACTGACATGCAGTATCTGTAGATAATTTCATTTGTTTAAATGTATTGAAATGAGAATAAGCAATATTCTTCCTAAGAAGCTAAGTTGGCGTAAGATACATGCCTTTTTCCAAATATCAAATCCATTTCTTGCTGGAAAGTGGTGTGAATGACCAGGTACTGGCCTGTCCTTCTGCGATGTCTAGCTTATCACTTTGTGTCTCTGTGATTAGCTTCCCTTATTTTTAAGATGCAGCTAGGAAGAATTCCTCTGGATAGCAGATGGAGAGAGTGATACATAAGAACCAGATGACTGATGTTACTGCTCAGCTTTCCCTTACAGTGGTTTCTTGAAGGCTCTTTGGTAGAGCTGGCTACTTCTGTGCCTTTTTTCCTAGGATAAGATAGCTGTCATTACCTTACACCTCCAACTGCATGGTGTCATTCTTACATTAAATCTTCAAGGTTCCCCAGGCAATCAATCTGAACTATTTCTGTTACGGGAAACTGTCCATTTTCCTATTCCTTCTAAGCAGCCGAATAGATATGGGGGAAAAAAAAAAAAGCATCCTTTGAACTTTGCCACCAAAGTTACTTGTGGTGTCTTTTTGCAGAGTAATAATAGGTGTGAGCAAGGATGAGGAATCTGGCTGTAGTGTATCAGCTTTCAGCAGCTCTGATAGTTTACCAGACTCATATTTTTCAAGGCAAAGCTTTGGCAGCTCCTAATTTGGCTTTTCTTTCTGTCTATCTTCGGATTTTTCTGATTAAGTTCATGCACTTTTAGCTGAAATGGGGGGAAAAAAATTTAAAGTCTGAGGAACAACCACTCTCCTGTTGTCACTTAATGGCTTCCCTTTCCCAGTCAAATTTCTTGGGATGGTACCAGCCCTCAGTCTAGGGGCCAGTGAGCTTGTGATGTCATAACCGATATAGAAAGATCACATATATGATTAGGTTTTCTTTCCAGGCAGTGAATGATACACAGCTGAGGAGATGCTTGAAACTGTAATGGAGCAATGCATGGGAGTTTTTCGTAAGCATCAGAAAAATTTGTTGTTGCTACAGACTTCGTTGGATGCCTCCGCCTTTAGTGATCTCTTCAAGTGTATTTTGTCAGCATGGGGGCTTTCACTTACTTATTTGTGGGCACAATTCCATCATTTTATCACTTTTTTTTTTAGACCAGGCCCTGAGCTGTTATAAACCGTGAATCAGTCTTGTTCCTGCAAAAGCAGCTAATTTCAAACACCTTCCATGATACAGTAATCAGTTATACATGCAGTCATCAGGGAATTGTAAAAAGACAAGGTATTTAATAGTGGGGGATCATATGTAGAGCAAAAGGAATCTGCAATTGGGAAGGATGCCTTAGTGGGCCTAGTGTACTTCTGTTTCTTGCTTAAGTCCTCTGATGGTACCTGGTCTGACTGAGCTTCTTCAGATAGCTTAGAATAGAATCATAGAATAGAATCATAGAATCATTTAGGTTGGAAAAGACCTTCAAGATCATTGAGTCCAACCATTAACCATGCCCACTAAACCATGTCCTGAAGTACCCCGTCCACTCACTTTTTGAATACCTCCAGGGATGGTGAATCAACCACTTCCCTGGGCAGCCCATTCCAATGTTTGACAACCCTCTCAGTAAAAAAATTTTTCCTAATATCTAACCTAAATCTCCCTTGCCTCAACTTGAGGCCACTTCCTCTTGTCCTATCTCCAGACACCTGACAGAAGAGACCAGCACCCACCTCACTACAACCCCCCTTCAGGTAGTTGTAGAGAGCGATAAGGTCTCCCCTCAGCCTCCTCTTTTCTAGACTAAACAGCCCCAGTTCCCTCAGCCGCTCCTCATAAGACTTGTGCTCCAGGCCCCTCACCAACTTGGTTGCCCTTCTCTGAACACACTCCAGCATCTCAGTGTCTTTCCTGTAGTGAGGGGCCCAAAACTGAACACAGTACTCGAGGTGCGGCCTCACCAGTGCCGAGTACAGGGGAACAATCACCTCCCTGTTCCTGCTGGCCACACTATTTCTGATACAGAAGCAATATGCCTGTGTCTTAGAATTCCTCTGAAGCAGTAGTTTCCCAAGGAAAGTTCCCCACTTTATAAAAAGAGTCACTTTAAAAATGTGGGCGTTATTAGGACCTAGGTAAATATTACTACTACTTAATTTTACTATGTCAGCTTTTTTTTAATAAACATTTGTTAGCTTTTGTTGTAACTATTTGCCTTTTTCACTTTATTTGCAATGAATAATCACAGTATATTTGCAAAATATTAACTTCTGTGTTGGATAGATTGGGTTTTATATCAGTTTCATCAGCCCCTCTCCAGCCCTGGCTAGTAAGAGGTGTTACAGAGGATTTTTTTTTTTTTTTTTGAGTTCCTGTGATGGATGAGTATGGAATAACATGCCCACAGGGAAAATTATTTCTTCCTAATCCTTGTCAGTTAGTGGTTGGCTTATGTCCTGTAGTCTGAAGACTTATATCCCATATACTTTACTGCTAAGTTCATACAGTACTTCATTTTAGCTGACTTCAAATTTTGTTCATTACTGACTTCCAGCTTGGGAATATTATTATTCCTTATTGTGCTGCACTTCGACAAAATCAGTCAAGAGGCCATCATTCTAACAGAAAGCTGTGACCGATTGCTTTAAGAATAAATGATACTTGCACTGACACAAGAGAGAAAAAAGGTTCATTAAAACTCATGTTGGAGAACTCTCATCACTCTTTTTCCATTGCATTTGACATTGCCTGAGAGACTGTTATATATTATGTTTATTTTTAGAGACTATTGTTCTCTTTAAACCTACTCTGCAACTGGAGGAAAGCAATAATGCTTTCAAACAGAACTTAAATTTACAGAAGCAAGACACTGCAAGTTTCTGTTATAGTACGGGGCTATCTCATGAAAAATCTCTTAAAAATAAGTTTGACTTTGGCAGGGAGGAAAAAAAAAAACCCCATAAGGAGAATCACAGACTGCTTCAGGGCACACAGATTGAAAACGTGTGCACCTTTTATCAAGAATGTAATGACATTTATAAGTGCGACCTTCAGCACCTCATGCTTATTTTAATACTTTCTTCTGAAGTGCTGAAAAAGTAAACTAGTTTCATTTAGTTTACTTTTTTTCCCCCAAGATTGATCTACTCTGCTACTCAATGTCCTGCTCATGTACAGAGCTCATAAAAAACTAATGTGTTCTATAATCATATGATTGGAAAGGCAAAATATCCTTTCAGAGCTAAATGGTTAGAATAAATGAATTGGAGTATGTTTCAATTCCTTTCTTAACGAATGTAATACAAACCAATACGGAAATGAAAAATTATTTTGGTTTTAGCATAGACCAAAGCTAAAATGGAACTAGTTTCAATTAGAAGATACTTAAATACACAGGAGAAGTGTATGGTTTAACCAGACAAATTGTAAAACAACAGATTTCCTGTATTTTGCAAATAGGTAAGCAGATTCAGGGAAAGCCACACATTATTTTATTTGCCTTGTTTTCTTTGTCCTCCTCTGTGTTTCAGTTCCTAGTGTCATGGTTTAGCCCCAGCCGGCAACTAAGCACCACTGCTCGCTCACTCCCTGCCCCTGCAGTGGGATGGGGGAGAGAATTGGAGGAAAAAAAGTAAAACTCATGGGTTGAGATAAAGACGGTTTAATAGGACAGAAAAGAAAGGGAAAATAATAATAATAGAATATACAAAACAAGTGATGCACAATACAATTGCTCACCATTCGTTGACTGATGCCCAGCCAATCCCTGAGTCCACAGTACTCCCTGGCCAACTCCCCCCAGTTTATATACTGGGCATGACATCACAGGGTATGGAATACCCCTTTGGCTCATTTGGGTCAGCTGTCCTGGCTGTGTCCCCTCCCAACTTCTTGTGCACTCCCAACTTCCACTGGCAGGGCAGTATGAGAAGCTGAAAAGTCCTTGACTTAGTTTAAACACTGTTTAGCAACATCTAAAACATCAGTGTGTTATCAACATTATTCTCATCCTAAATCCAAAACACAGCACTATACCAGCTACTAAGAAGAAAATTAACTTTATTCCAGCTGAAACCAGGACACCTGATTACTTTGCAGGGATAAAATACTAGTTATTGCAGGGGCCTTCTTTCTCGTTTTAGGTACCTTTTGGGTTTCTCTCGTACAGTTAACATCAAATGGACAACAGGATTGTGGTTTCCAGGGGCTGTGACTTCAGACTACTTTTGCAAACCCCCAGTTTCAGCCCTCAAGACTGACTTTTGGTCAGGTGACCCAGGCTACGTCATCCTATTTACTTGTAAAACACGCCATACTTCTCTTTCCCGTTAGTACGAGAGCATCATGACTTGCTTTCACCTGAACTTGAGCACAAGTCTTATGAGGAGCGGCTGAGGGAACTGGGGCTGTTTAGTCTAGAAAAGAGGAGGCTGAGGGGAGACCTTATCGCTCTCTACAACTACCTGAAGGGGGATTGTAGTAAGGTGGGTGCTGGTCTCTTCTGTCAGGTGTCTGGAGATAGGACAAGAGGAAATGGCCTCAAGTTGAGGCAAGGGAGATTTAGGTTAGATATTAGGAAAAATTTTTTTACTGAGAGGGTTGTCAAACATTGGAATGGGCTGCCCAGGGAAGTGGTTGATTCACCATCCCTGGAGGTATTAAAAAAGCGAGTGGACAGGGTACTCCAGGGCATGGTTTAGGGGACATGGTTAATGGTTGGACTCGATGATCTTGAAGGTCTTTTCCAACCTAAATGATTCTATGATTCTATGAACTGAATGTTTGCAGGGAGAAAGAGGTTCGTGACTAAATAAAAATTCAGAAAGTAAAGCTGTCATTATATATGCTACGTTGGTGAAGCAGCTAACACATTATAACAGCTGCCAAATTACCTGTAATCAGCATCCACACAATAGAAGGTACTCTGCATACTGATGAAGTTGTGATTAACACCTATTAACAATATGGAATTTGTCAATGAAAAAGTAAAGACGATTCAGAGCAATATTTGGAAAGAATTATTGTCTGTGAAGTTTCCCGACTCTGGACATAGTAATTTTAGATTGTTATCAGAAATTTGCTAACAGTTTAAAAACATGCCTTGAAAAACTGTGTTCATAACTGCTAAGAAAAGGAAATGTGTGGCAAAATGATGCTTTAATGGAAAAAGTAGTGGGTCTGTCCTCCTGGCTCTTCCCCTCCCCCTTCTGACTATATTAAACCATAATTATTTTTTTTAGGCACGCCAGCTCTCTAATTTCCTTGGAATTGTCTGCCTAGATTTCTTTTTTCTTCTCTCTTTCTCTCTTTCCTTATTTGATTCTGCATCCAAGCTCTATAAAACTTGCTGTAGTAACCTGTGATAGAAGAATGCACTAATTATTGTAATATCACCCTTGTGAATCCCTGTGGAATAATGTAGAGAACATGTGGGCTTCTCTGTAGAAGAGTTACTAGAAGAAGCATGTCAAGAAAATGTGATTTTGCTTATGCTCTTTTTCTTTTTCTTTTTTTTTTTTTTTTTTTTTGCCAGTGCCCCCAAAATCTCTAGCAGGTAAGTAGGGACACTGAATAGAGTATTCTAATTATTTCTCATGTTGAATTTGCAGTCCAGGACACTTGTCTTGGGACTTCATGATACAAAAGTCAGCTTAGAAACCTGTTTATGGCTTTTAACCAGCTTGGAGCCCTAGGGTAGTGTCTCAACTCTGGTAAAGTCATAGAAATCCACCTCTGGAATTTGTGAGTATGTGCTTTGACTTAAGGCTAGGTCTGAAAAGAGGCTTGGATGTTAGAAGTGCTGAGCTTTTCAACACTTCACACTTAGGACAACTGCAAAGTGTTCCAGAAGCCTGTTGGACCCTGAGGATTCAAGTGTCTCGATCATATGCTTACTTGTGACATGCTTAACTTAAGGGCAGAAGGAATGGGCCTGCATGGAAGTAGCTGGAAAAAAATTGCTGCTCAAAATGCGATTCTTTCACTGCAGCCCTCTTAAGAAGCCAAGCTGAGGTGAGATGTAAACAGCTTTCATCGACAGTAACCCTGGAGCGGTATTTTAATATCCTTTTCTATAAAGGAGATGCAGTGGTGGTGGTTTTTTTCCTCAGCATTTTTCTCTCGGACATTAACATAGTGATGAGAGCATGTGTAGACTCAGGTAAAGTTCCCTTCTTTGCCTGAAGGGAGCTAAGGGTCAGTTTTCTTTTCTCTGGAGAAAGAAACTGCCAATTTTCAGGTAATTTTAAGACAAGAATATTCTCCTTGCTCCCCGCTGAAGATACGCACCTGAAAAGAACTCGGCACTTGTTGGTTACTGTCTAGGGAAATGATGTTATTTTGGTGTCTGTCTCTCAAGTGGCTTAACTTCCGGGTATGCTCAGTATCCACAGCACCTAACTGGTTGAAGAAGTAGGGGATACTGGGCAACTTCCATGCTGTGCTTGGAGTAAGAGGTTTAGTGCAACTGAGTTATCTGCAGAATAGTCAAGAGGTAGGTGCATTTCTGAACTAAGGACGCCTGCAGATGAGGTCAGCCTATTTAGCATGAGTTCTGGAAATACAGTATCAAGTATCTTAGCTTGGCAACAAAAAATTAGCTTCCTTACAGGGTTTTGTGAAAAGAGGTATCAACAAAGCCTGTCTTAAAACACCCTCACTGCATTCTACTGAGACATCTTGTTGTGTCAGAGTTCCTGTTCATTCTCTTTCTGCACTGTATTTTGTCAGGTTTTTTTTAGACTAATCCATTAACAAAATGGGCTTGTCAAATCTCCTCATCATGGTTTAGAAAAAGAATAAATTTAGTAATTGTTAAGTTATTTGAAGATCAGTCAGTCTCTGTGGTAGTCTTGTATGTACTGCCAACAGAGTAGCGTCATTAGCCAAATTTAGGGTCTTTGTTTCATCTGCATAATCCTCACTGGTGCTCACAGAGGCACACAGCTGTAGCTAAGAAGAATACCTTGAGCCAGAATGTGTAAAAACCAGAAGTCATATGCAGACAACTCTAATGGCAATGTTTTTTTTTATCATTTAAGAGTATGTAAATTTTAAACAGTTGTGGGGTTTTCGGTTGATTTAAGGATCCGGCAGTTGAGATGGAAAATTTGCAATGCTGTGCATTTTTTTTGCTGGTGACATGACAACTGGCAGAACTCATGTGCTGCTCTGATAAGACTTATCAGGGAGAATTAACTTTGGGTTTTGGGCTTTTTTTGTGCATACATCTGTCACTAACGTTGAAGCTCGGAAACTGGAAAAATGTGGTTTATTAGGTTAGAAATATTTGAAATGTGTACAACAGACAGGGAAGAGCTGGGTTCTGATGTCAAGTTATTAGACAAATTTGTATCAATATAAGACTTCTGATTTTTTACAGACAGACATTTTAAAGGTACAAAGAAAAATTATTTCCTACAGTCAATAGGCACCCATGTTAAAGGAAGACAAATTGAACTATTTGTATGTCCAGAGTTGTTCTATGAAAATGAAAGCTGATGTCTTTAGAACTAGAAGAAATCTTTAAACCTTGGAGGTCTGTATTTTATATGTGTAAACCCCCTTAAAAAGTGAAACAGCATGATGGTGTAGGGCACTTAAGAGCATCTAGTGCTGTAACTCAGCTATTCTCAATGCTACCAGGAAATAACACTGCTTCTCCAAGGTGAGATATTGTCTGAACGATGTAGAATTTGGTGAGGGGCCTGGAGCACAAGTCTTATGAGGTGCGGCTGAGGGAACTGGGGCTGTTTAGTCTAGAAAAGAGGAGGCTGAGGGGAGACCTTATCGCTCTCTACAACTACCTGAAGGGGGATTGTAGTGAGGTGGGTGCTGGTCTCTTCTGTCAGGTGTCTGGAGATAGGACAAGAGGAAGTGGCCTCAAGTTGAGGCAAGGGAGATTTAGGTTAGATATTAGGAAAAATTTTTTTACTGAGAGGGTTGTCAAACATTGGAATGGGCTGCCCAGGGAAGTGGTTGATTCACCATCCCTGGAGGTATTCAAAAAGCGAGTGGACGGGGTACTCCAGGGCATGGTTTAGGGGGCATGGTTAATGGTTGGACTCGATGATCTTGAAGGTCTTTTCCAACCTAAATGATTCTATGATTCTATGATTTACTGCCTCTTGTGTCTGTGGGTTTGTTTCCCTTGGAGCTGGTGCAAGGTCATGTCACTGGACCTTGATGACCCCTAAGGCCTGGATAACTTGAACTCCATGGAGACCATTGTGAGGTTATGCAGTAAGCAAATTAGAAGGGCACTGGTGAGACCACACCTCGAATACTGTGTTCAGTTTTTGGGCCCCTCACTACAGGAAAGACACTGAGGTGCTGGAGCATGTCCAGAGAAGGGCAACCAAGTTGGTGAGGGGCCTGGAGCGCAAGTCTTATGAGGAGCGGCTGAGGGAACTGGGGTTGTTCAGTCTGGAGAAAAGGAGGCTGAGGGGAGACCTTATCGCTCTCTACAACTACGTGAAAGGAGGTTGTAGCGAGGTGGTTGTCGGTCTCTTCTCCCAAGTAACAAGCGATAGGGTGAGAGGAAATGGCCTCAGGTTGCGCCAGGGGAGGTTTAGGCTGGATATTAGGAAAAATTTCTTCACCAGAAAGGGTTGTCAAGCATTGGAACAGGCTGCCCAGGGAAGTGGTTGAGTCACCATCCCTGGAGGTAATTAAAAGACATATAGACATGGCACTTAGGGACATGGTTTAGTAGTGGACCTGGCAGTATTAGGTTAATGGTTGGGCTCGATGATCTTGAGGGTCTTTTCCAACCTAAATGATTTTATGATTCTCTGATTCTGTCTGTGGAGAGTGGGGGTAGACCTGTGCTGGAGAGAGGGTGAACAAGCAAAGTCCTTTAGACTCTGGGGTATGAGTGTGCATGTGCTGCCAGACGTGAAGTACCATCTGGGGAGTGCCAGCATTCTTCTGCTAGCTAAAGGGAATCAAGGCAAATCAAGGCCTGTGACAGGGAGGAAAGGGCTGTGTAAAAGCCTGAAATTTCAGTTGCAGTTTTGCACAGTGATTCGAAGAATCATTAGTAAAGTATCACGAGTGAAGTATTAAGAATCATTGGTAACCAGAAGAACATTGGTCTTGGAAATCTCAAGTTATGCTGGAGAAAAAATGAGTAATTTTATCTTCTTGTTAATAGAACCACCATGAAGCTGCTTGTTTCCTGAGGGCTTTTTAAAAGGGAGGAAAAATGGCAATAATGCTGAATGGTGTCTTGCCAGGAGCACAGACATATACAGCCAAGTCTACATGGTCATGCAATTAGTTTTCACAGAATGAAAAAGGCAGTTCAAAGGAGTAATAAATGTGCAGAATAAATTATGAGAGGGCAGTGAAAGCAATGAGCTTCAGTGGATTCCACAGTAAATCAACAAAGTTGTAAAGAGAATATAGCAAACCTAAGTAAAACCAAGAGGTTCAGAGATATGTGTCCTGTCATGTGTTGCTTCCTCCCCCCCCCAATTAGAGATTCTTAGAACTAAATTTCATCAAAAGGCAATGCTAAAATCTGTTAAAAATAGATATATTTTTAAAATAAGTGTTCAAAAAAATGTGATACAGAAGGAAAATTTCAGCAGCAGGCTACACAGGTACAATGTTTTCTGACTGGTTCCACAGAAGTGTCTAGCTAGCAGTATGTCTACTTTGAATTAGACACGTATACATGAAGAGTCGTGGCCATGGCTTAAATACCATTGCTCTTGGCAGAATTATCCCGGGCAGTCTCCCATTCCGCTTCTGTATGTGTGGTACTGCAAACATGTGAATACTCTAGACTTCCCATCAGCCTGATCATCTGTCAGGGGATTATTTCTGTGGTTCACCAAGCAACCAAGAGCAATGAAGTTCTGCTTACTCATTCCTCACTTGCTTTCCTCTACTCCCTAAAACATACTGGATCTCCAGTTCTTCTTTACATGCATAGGATTGGTCTTGCAGGATGAATTTTCCACTGAGAATAGATATAAAAATTTACTATGGTTCCCTGCAAGCAATAAAGAAATGAGAGAGGGGTTAAAATCTTGAATAAATAGCTAATAGCCAGCACTATTTGACTGTATGATAAAAATTTTGTGAAGACGACAATTGAAAAATGTATCTGGGTGATCAGATTTTCACAGTAGAGTAAAAAAACGAACTCAAATACAGTCACAGGCCCTGAAATCTCTGTCCAAAATATTTTAAAGGCTTCTATTTGTTCTGCTGCCTTTCAAAGATGATTTGATTCATAATTTTTTGTGTGACGACAGAAAAAACTGTAAATTTGTGATTCATTTGCAATGTGCAGTATGATTCAAGAAGTTTGACTGGTTCTAAAGCACAAGGTCCTTTACTTCCTAAGAAGCTTGGAAGCACAGTCTGTGGAAAAGAACCCCACAACTTGCCATCAAAATTTTGTGTGTTTCTTGTTCACTTTTAGTTGAAGAAAAGAGTGGGCGAGGCTGTTTGGTGGGAATGGTGACCACCTGCAGAGTTGCAAGGCTCCTGACTGTAGCTGAGGCTGCCTACTCCCCTCAGAGGCAAATTAATCTTTGGGCAGTGCCCTTTGCTTCAGTTGCTATGCTTAAATCATTAACCTACAATGTGAACATTTTCAGGAATGGAATAGCATGATTTGTATCTTTTATATAACTATTTTGGTAGTACTTGAAGGAATAACCTTAAAGTGTTGTAATTTCTACAAATATATATGCTGAAATGTAATAAAGTTTCAGACCTAGCATGGAAAGCTAATGTCTCATCAAGGTTACTGTTTTAAGTTTACTATTTTCTGCTCAGCATTGGAATAACATGTAATAAAGCAATGCAGTTGTTTGAAAAATAATGTAAAACAATGAAATATGAGATTCATCCAGCAAATGGAGGTAAGTGTATTGCAGAGAAGATGATTGATTTGGGTTTTTTTTTAATGCTTCCAAGTTCTGTTTTCAAGGTGATTTTACCTTACCTTTATAATCAAGGTGATTATAAAAAGTTCTCTACCTATTTTTCAAGGAGTAAAGGACTCGATATTGTTGTGCTGTGGGTGTTTTTGAGATTTTTTGTTGTTGTTGTTGCTTCACTTTTGGTTTAATCTGCATTTTAAACATAAGGGACCAATTTTCCTGTGTGTTGTTTGGGGTTTGTTTTAGTTTGCTTTTTAAACCATGTGTTGTCACCTGTGTGCTTTTAAAGAGGGAATAAAATGCTATCAAAACAGAACAGCAGTGTTTCACATCTGCTTTGCACCTGGTTCAGAAGGTATAAATCTTAACACATGGTACACATCATGCTCTTATTCTTCATTCTTGACCAGAATTTTTTTCTTTTTTATGGAAGATACAGCAACTTAAAATATTTTTCTGTTTGTTTGTTGCTGTAGGTGATTGCCAGATAAATCTTTACTTGTTTATAGCTATAGTGGCAAACCTTTTTAAGACAGGCCTTTGCTTTTGCTCACATAGAAGTTAATATACTTTTAAAATAAAATCCAGTCTGATCTAAGCATAGTTTCTCATGTTTGTTTTTGTAACAAAATAAACATGATGTGGAAGTACACACAATCTTAACTGATGATCCATCTTTATGCCGTGATCTGATTTATGGACAGATTGTCTGGTTGCACTGTGTGCTAATAAAACTAGAGCTGTTAAAAGTAAATGATTCTTTCACGGAGATCATAATTAATGTATAGACTGAACACCCAGGGATTTTATCAAATTTGAGGAATTTGATAAATTCAGATATTGCTATTTGGGTTCAGATTGCCACAGTGTTACTTCAAATTTTTATAATCCTCTTGTAAGGATAATACAGGAGGATTATAATCATACTTTCTTCTTGTAGCATCTGACTAGATGCACTAACCCTGAAATGTTACTCACAGCATTACCTTTTGGAAGACAGCAGCTGGTATTTTCTTCTCTCCTACAGGCTATGACAGTCTCTTGCCAGATTGGGGTATTGTGCCTCTTGCTTTCAGACAGATTTGGCTAGTTCATGAGTTTTCAGCTCTGGTGTCTGTCTCCTTTTTGTGGCGGTAATCTGTCTCCACCCATCTGTGCGGAAGTAAGAGGTTATTCAGGTATTGAAGTGGAAAGGAAACAAAACAGCAAGTTGGATTGAATGTTAAATGAAAAAAACCTACCTGATAAAGAAACCTCTCTGGTCGAGAAGAGCAGGATGGAAATGAAGTTGTTGAAAGAGCACAGAAGGGGAGGGGAGGTGACTGATACGAGTAGACATAGGTAGATGAGCCTTTGGGTAGATTTTAATTTTTGTTCCTACCATGTTGATAGTTTGCAAAAAAAAAAAAGCAGGGGGGGCAGGGAAGGAGGAATGCCACCTCTGTGTCTACAGCCAAATATACTCCTTGTTTTAAAAAAAAAAAAAAAAAAAGAAAAAATGTATGATGCCATAGATCTCCTTCACATAGAGCTACAGCAAAATACAATAATCCATTTCTGCTTTGGAGGGCAGCTTCTGAGCTGTATGCTTGTAGAAGACTTAAGCAAAATTCACATACTTCAGGAAACCTAAGTGAATTCACTCTGTCGCTATAGCTGATTGACTAGAAATAGTGCGAAGTATTCAGAAACCTCATTATTTTAGGTTTTTTATATCACCATGCAATGCAAGACAATAAATTAATCAAAATAGTCCCAAGGAACGTCCGAGACCTACATTTACTTTTCTTCTGGAATGTATTTTCTCATTTAATTTTACATTGCCAAAGCAGCTTATTATACTGGATTCTCATACAAAAAAAATAAGTCAGTGTTTGTTGAGCTGGATATGATATTAAATAAAAAACCCCACACATTAATTTCACTTATTCTATAACTTCATGTTTGAATATAAAGTCAGAATTTATGCAACTGGAGTTAGTAACTAAAGTTTTGCTTATCCTTGGTGCTTTTCTGTGCTTGTGTTTTTGTGTGTGGTTTTTTTTTTCTCTTCAAATTTTGTAATGAACTTGGCACCTTTAAAGAAAGGTACACCATTATTTAGCACACAAGGTTCAAATGCTTTTTGTGTCTTTTAAATAAAGTTCCTTTAAACTTTGTTTTTATATTATTAGTGTTATTGTTACTGTGTAATACTTGAAGAATTTAGTGTGCTTTATCTTGGCAAGTCTAGATTAATTGAGATTGAGACACAAAAAGTATTTTGTCTTGCAGATCTTCTGTTGATTTAAAACATTAACTTATTTGTAGGAGTATTTCAGTGTATTCCATGTCCTTCTCTCATGGAATATTTAATTATAGTAATATTTCAAAGATAAAAATATTTTTTTTATGCAGTGGCATACTACAGTGGGAGAGTGGTCAGCATCATAGTTACTTGTCTTCTACTCCTTTGACTTTGCTTTCAGATACATATGCATCAATTCATATTGAAAATTGGAATTCAGTGGCTCTGTACAAACACTTAACTATATGCATGGATTTCCTTATGATCAGTCTAAAGGACTTCTTATGCTGAATCTGTGACTTGAATGAAAGATTGGTCAAAAGGAGTCTAAAGACCCATAAACCTTGCTGAAAATCAGTTCCAACAAAACTGTTCAGAGACATTTTGTTTCACATTTCCTCAGAGTTTAAAATAATAGTAATAAAAAAGCAATTAAGAGGTCCGTCTCTCTCTCCCTTCAGTCTAGCCCAAATTTCTGAACTCGAGGTCTGTTTGCTCAGCTTGGCTCACTGGTCATTAAAGCTCCATGAAACATGAAAAGCATTTGGGAGAGGTCTCGGTAGGGCAATTTGAAATTAACCTGGGCCAACTACAGTTTGCTTATTCTATGTTGTAGGATTTAGGGGGTTTACTGATTATGAGGTTGCAGACATTGCATTTATAGTTCTGAGTTAATACATACTTTGGAAAATAACTGGAGTTAAAGTAATGCTGATATATAATGATAATCTGATTAAAATCAATTATCAATTTATATAATGTATACAATTTTTTTATTGCTTTTAGTGTTGAATGTTTCATTTTTCCTCTCTTGTCCATGTTTTTAATATGTTCTTCTTGCCTCAAAATAAAACAAATACTTCCTGTTGCATACATATTAGGCAGGGGAAAAAGGCATTTTAAAAAAAATTTTTAGAGGACTACACAGTTGCTTCTAGAAAAAAATATAAAACACTTTAGATTAATTTTCAGTGATGATGTTCTGCTGAGTTTGTGAGAAAAGAAGTGAGTTTCATAGGATCTGCACAGATGGATCCCTGCACTGTTTCAACAATCCTTCCTGTTCTTTTTGTATCTATGCGTGTTTCAACAAAATGACTCACCAGCGTTGAAACCTAGATTTAATAGTCTGAGGTTCTAGTGTTTAGCTGGGAATGAATTAATCTGGTTGGTGTCTGACAACTCGTGTAATCACTGAGATTTTTGAGTCTTTTTTTTTTTTTTTTTTCCTTCTGTACTTCAGTTTTGTAGACTGAAAGAGAAACAGTTCGAGGTATTACATGGTTAACAGAATGCTAACATAATTTTAGCTTAGTTTTGGAGTGAAGACAGTGATGTTTGCAGGCTGTGGGACAGGAGGGGTTGTGTGGAGGACAGAGCTGTCCCTAAGATAGCACTGCTGGTGGTGCCTGGCCACAGCCCTCTGCGGGAAATGCAGCACACGCCAAATGAAATTTTCCTTTGGCAGATTCAAGTTCGCCATTTGAATAACGGGAGCTGAATCAACCAGAGCGCTGTTGTGTCAGTCTACACCAAAGAGTTTGATAGCACCATGATGCTAGTTTTGAGGGTGTGGGAAAGGGGGAAGGATGGTATGTTTCTGTGGATAATTTTCTATACTGTCCTAGTGGAAATAGTTGTGCTGATGATGTTTCAGTGCAAGCCGAAGTCAATCCTATAGCTATGGGTTGTACTGAAGACAGAAAGTGTGTTTTACAAGCAGGAAGTCAGCTGTCAGGAACGCGGCTTTGGTGAGAAAGTGCTGACTGAATAACTTATGAATGGCTGTTGGCCAGCTCCTGGGGAAACACAGAGGGAGTGCGTGTCTTGTGCCCTCCCCGTTACACCACACCGGCTGGTTGAGGTGACACAGAGCGGGGGTGTTAAGGGGTATTAATCCGCAGCGTGCCACCAACCGTGCAAAACTGGTAGAAAGCAGGATCTGTGCCTGATGCTATCCATGAAGCTGTTTGGACTATGTGCGATGGTGTGTCAGGCAAGGGAAACATCTGAAGTTACGCACACACAGGTCAACCAAGGTCATTTAAATCACTTGTGAAACATCAAAACCAGCTTTAATAGTCAGCAAGTTGTGGATTGCCTTTCTGCAGGCACTTGGTGATACATAAAACCCATTTCAAATAAAACAGACTTTTTGTCTAAAATGCAAGAGCTTGAGTTAGTCCATAAGTGGACTTCTGTTAAAAGGCAGTAATTATTTGTATAGAAGTATTTCATTAAATGAACAGTGTATTGAATGGCTTAAATTTGCAGTGGTTCTTGACACTTTTTACACATTTCTCCTGTTTTAAGTATGGCAGCAATGAATGCATTTTGCATAGCTAATGGCGTGCTGTCACTGCACGTTTACTTTTTGAATGGAACCTTTTTCCCTGAAGTTCTCAACATTGTGGACTAGGTCTTTAGCTCTGCTCTATTGCTTGGAATCATCCTGGCACTACAAAGTGATTTTTAAATTGTCTTAACTGGACCCTTGGGATTTTCTTTGCTGTGATTCTACATCACCATTTTAGAGCTCATCATTGGTGTGGCCCTCACCTGCTGGAGAGTGGTCATTTGATCACTGACAATAGAATAATGTGCTTTAATGTGAAGATGCAATGCAGTTAGGGTAGAATAATGAGTCAGTTCCTCAATCGTGTAGATAGTAGCAGCACCATTGACTTCAACAGACCTGTGCTGTTATACATCAAGTGAGAATTTGACGCAAAGCCTGACTAATGAACTCATTTAACTCCTGTGACTCAGAAATACAACTTTTTTTTCCTTCATGTAGCATAAAGGGTGAGGTGTACTTAAACGGATTTAATTAACCTGTCTAAATTTGATCATCTGACTAATAGGTGCTCCTGTTCATTTAGGGATGAGGCAGAATCATTGTGTTTTCTAATTAAGAACTAAACTTAAGGCTGTGTGCCCATTTGAAATATGTAGTGTTTGGATTGGAAGGGGAGATTTGAAAAGAAAAAGAAAGCCATCTGAACACTTAATAGAAAGGAACTTAGCCAGCAAGGAAACATAAGCATTGCTGATCATTACTCCAAGAGAACAACAAATAGATTACAGATTATGCTTTTACTTCATGTATTTTGCAGTGGTCCTGTGTGAGGGTTGGCACACCTGGTGTTTTACTTATCTTTCAAATTTACTTCTCATTCAATTTTCTTCTTTCTCTTGGTTCTCCCTGTGAGAACTGAAGCTGTAGGAAGGCTGGGTTTAAGGTTATGTCTTTCAAGAGAGCTCTGATTCATCCCACCTCCACTTCTGGCTTAAATAAAGCATTTACAATATAATTGTGGGGTTTTGGGGGGTTTGTTTTTTTTTTTTTTCTTTCCTCTCTTGTTTTCCTTCCCTGTTCTCCCCAGTCCCCTGTGCCTTGACAGCTCAGGGTCTCCTTGTCTCCTTTACTGAACTTACCACCTGCTTCCATGCACTTGTTATGTGTTTTACCAATTTCAGTTCTTCTGTGGCATTTCTCTGAATCACAGGGAAATTCTCTCTTATTTCCATCCCCTAGGGCAACTTTGTTTTCCCTTCGACTCAATCTTGAACTACTGTTGTCTCTCTTCCTCTCTCTGCCTCCAAAACCATCATCTCCTCCTCTGTGAGCTGAAGTGACATTGCAAATGCTGTCTCTGTCTCACTCCTGGTTGTTCTTGGGTCATTTCTTCGCTTGTGGTTCCCTCTGTGTGCTCTGACCTTGTTACAGCTACTCTTCTTTCTACTGTCCATCCTCTTCTCTCTGGGATGCTCTGGAACTACCGGGAGTGGTATTTAGGGCAGCACAAATTAGGCACGTGAGCAAATCTTGATGATACTGTTACTTTACAAGCTGATCATGACCATCCTGATCAGAAAAATATGCTGTCTCTGGCCTCTACTGTCATTATTTCTTGTGCTTGCCTTTTTGTTATATAAAACTGATCTTAATTTCTGCTTTTTAGAGCCACTTTAGCTTTGGATCCTTGTTTGCCATGCAACAGTGGGATGACTTTTCTGTTCTCTTTATTTCTCTCAGTTGGTGCGATTGATCTTATTTTACTGAAATTTGCTGTATTGAGGGCTTTGTAGAGAATGGATTTTTTTCAGTTTGCTAGTAACTGAAAAAGCAGGAATTGAAATGAGTTTTAAAATATATAGTGAATAGTCATTTACCCTTCTTGTTTGCCCTATCTTTAATGATTTTTAGAGATTTTCAGACATCTATTCTGTTTTCTCCTCAGTCATTATCTTCCCAAGCTGGAGAAACCCAGTCTATTTAATCTTGCCTCATAAGAAGGCAGGTTGTGTGCTTGTGATCATCCATTCCTAGTGCCACTAAAACTTATGAAATTAGGAAGGACAAAAATTTCACACATCCTTCAAAATGTAGATACACCTTGACTTACACAGCAGCACAGTAACGTTCTTTTATTACCTTTCTAATAATTTTTGGCATTCTGACTGTGTTCTTGGATATCTGCGGAGTGCTGTCTCTAGTACGTACTCTACTTTTCCCTAGCACGTATCATTTGTAATTCTGGCCAGTAACTGGAGAGAACATTGCAGTGCACTGACAATTTCAGGTGGGCAGAAATGCAAACCATGGAATTTGGGTAAAATACTGCAATTAGACTGGTGTAACTGAGTTTAAGTATATGTATCAGCTAAGGAATTAGAGATTGCTGTGATGGGAGTGTTTAGAAGACTGATCTATCAGGCCAGTTCTACACTTTACTAAGCTAGGCAGTCACTAACACCACACCTGCTGCTAATAGTTTTTTATACATTTGTCACTGTGTATTCAAAGCAGTCAGTCCTTAAAACTTGGATTCTGCATAAGTTGTGAATATACAGTACCACAGAGCTAATGCAGTAGGAGATGACAAATGCTGGTAACACAAATATTGTTAGCATGAGCCAAGACAGCTTGAGGTTTTCCCACCTTCCCATTGTACTCTTTGACTTTCACAGCAGGTCTGGAGGAATTTTTCTTTTCTCACTGAATCATAACTAGGTGTTTGTCAGAGGAAAACGCTGGGAGGAGCTGGATGGTTCAGAAGAGCGCTTGGGAATTCAGATACAGTTGTTCTTCAGATCCTTGTGACCTGACCCTACTCTTGGCAGCACAGGTAGAAAGATTCCCCTTTGCTTCGGTGTCAGGTGGGTCCTTACAGAGCTCTGTTGTTTTAATGGTAGATCGTATGAATCAATGCACCCAAAGTTCTCTCCGTGTTGGGAACTGCAAATCTCAACTCAGACAGCACTCGTTCAAGGCCAGCAGGCCCTGGCTGTGCAGTTCAAGGTCGCCGATATTAACTTTCTCTGCGATAATGGCTGTCAACTTTGGAAAAACAAATTTTTAGAAAATTTCAAATTTATGAGATTTAACGACATAAAAAAACCCCATTAAACTACTGGTACATTGTTAATGTCAGAAGAATTTTGGTTGAGGTTAAGGACCAAAAGGCAAAGAACACATTCTGTGGCCGATCTTCAGTTACTCTAACTTCTTGCAGTTTGTAATTTCAAGCCAATGGAGCTATAAAAGTTTACACTGGCTGAGAAACTCCTTATTTTTTAAAAGTACATCAACACAATTAGATTCTGTAAATATGGCATTTCAGCAGCCAGGAATAAGAACAGAGTAAATTGATTCTCTGTACTAAACAAATGAAACATTTTTGGTGGGAATTCCGGGCGTGATGAGCACTTCAGAATAAAAACCATATTTAAACACTTTAGGCATCAGATTCAAATGCTTTGGCTATGTTTCTTAACATACACACACACATATATGTGTAAGTTAAGGGTATATATTTCTCTCTCTGTCTCTCTCTCATTAAATTCAGTTGCATCAGCCTAACTGCAGTATTTTACCCAAATTACATGGTTTGCATTTTGCAACCTTAAAACTGTCAGAATATATTTGTAAATAATATATCCATATATATGCAGAAATAGATGTTTTCAAGTAAAGATGGAAAGCTGTGTTACAAATTCTTACTAAATTCTTACCACTGGAATGACTGTATACAGAGTTTTACATATGGCCTTGAGAAATGAAGCTTCCAAAGTTTAAAAAAAAAAAAAAAAAAAAAAATTGAAGAAGGGAAGAAAAAGAAAGTGGCAGCAGCTTGTCAACAAAACAAAGTACAAAGAACAAAATTTTCACAAATTTTATATTGGGAAAAATGATACTTTTTTTCACTCAAAATAGAGAGAATTCAAAAAAATGAGTTTAAAGCATCAGCTAACGGAATATGGTATCTGCCAATACTGCCAGACTTGCAAGAAAGAGACTAATGTTGCTATGACTTCAAACAAAATGTTTCAGGTTGTTTGGTGATCTAAAATACTTGGGTTTAGTTCAAAAGAGCTCTTAAGAAAAAAAAAATATTTTAAATTTTCTACTTTCTACAACATCAACCTGACATTTTCCCCAAATTAAAAAAAAAAATAAAAAATCAGCTTCTTGGAAAGCATTTTGAAAATTTCCAATGAGATTAAATTATTATACTTTTTAATTTAAAATTTTTCTATCTCTGTTGCATTATAAAGGTTTATGAAGCCATTACTGATATGGATGTGCAGCCATTTACAAACTTCTTTAGTACTGTCAGATTGGTATTGAGAGATTTGACTTGTGTATAGAACTCATCTATAACTTATTTTGATTATACTGTAAATTTTGTTGTTGGCCTCAGAATTGTTGTGGGGAGGGAGAGTTAACTAATTTCTACAAATATTGTTATAATTTTCCACATTTTTTTTCCTTTAGTCACACAGCACAAGCTCCATAGCATCAGTACGTTGCAATCACAAATGTTCGCAAAATTGATAATGTGGAAATACACCCGAAAATTACATGCACAAATTTTGTACTCATGATACCCATAAGTTACTAGGACTGTATCATACAAATAATTTCATTGCAAAGTTAGGATGGTTCATCGCTACATAGAACTGAATTTTCTTGAAGTAAGAGGCTAGGAATTAAAATGAAATCATATTATACAAAAATACATGATGTGTTTTATCTAGATGTTACCCATAAGTCACTAGGACTGTATCATACGAATAATTTCATTGCAAAGTTAGGATGGTTCATCGCTACATAGAACTGAATTTTCTTGAAGTAAGAGGCTAGGAATTAAAATGAAATCATATTATACAAAAATACATGATGTGTATTATCTAGATGTTAAGAATTTCTTCTCTAAAAAGGGAGATCATCACCTGGAAGTGACAGCTGAAAAAAACTACCTAGTCTCATCAGATCATTAAATAATTGCCGTCTACTAATGTGATTCAGCAAGAAAAAGACGTGTGACTGTAATTTTATGAGGAAGGGGAAGGGGAAGTGCTAGCACAACCCCACACACTGCTGGCGGTGCTGTGCCCTGGTCCTCTCTCTTCCCAAACGACGGATGTAAACACGTGTGCAGAGAGACCTCTTGGGTAACCAGAGGAGGGGAGATGGAACATGCAGGAGGAGATTAAAAGCTCCTCTTGTGTTTTGCTAATCAGGAAAAAAAAACCCCAAACAACAACCCATCTTCAAACATCCAGCACGACTGCAGAAAAGAAGGCCCAAAATTACAAACTGGTCAGGAGCACATCAAGTTGGAAATGTGGAAGTCCTTAAATGTAAAAATCATGCAAAAATAGACCATCAGAGCAGTAATAAAGGGGTAAAGAATCCTTGGAGACTATGTCTGACTAGTTTACAAAGTAGACTAAGCAGTTTTTGAGGTAGTAGGCAGCTGGAGTCAGTGTCTTGGGGGTTCCCTTAATGTTTCAACCCTACAAAATACTAAATTGTATTGAAGGCACACTCAAAAATATACTCCGAAAAGTAGAAATGCCACAGAAATGCTCAAGGGCTAATCTGTTTAATATTAAAGACTTCAGCTGGACAACATAATTAAAAATGCAAACAAGAGTTGTGTTTTTAGAAGACGTTCTAAATCAGTTTAGTATTGTAATACGCTGGATGCTTCTAACGCCACAGTTTTGGGTAAGTTCAGGGTGTCAGCCCCTTACGCAGTTGTACTTTCTTTCGTTTCTGATTTGGTTTGATATAATTATGTTAGGTTTCTTTGAAACTGCCAAGTTACTCTGTGTGATAATACAGGTCTCTTATGCATAGGGGGTTGCAGACTTTGCATAAATATTCAGAAAGGGAATTTTAATAAGCAGATTTACTATGCGTACCAGCAACAATAATTTACAACCTAATACCAACCAACTGTGTTTCAGGACACAATTAGCCAATTAGGTGTCAGCACTTACATATTTCAGTGATGGTTATGTACTTTTTAAGAAGTCTTCTAAGCTCCTACATGCTATTTAGATACCTAATTATTATAGGAAATCTGCCACCTGATTTTTAAATCTATTCAGTACTATTAAAGTCAGAAAAGAGGAGGGCAGCTTGCTAGCAGTACAAATCACAGAAATTAATTTATAAGAAATAGTCTAAGGTTTTAAGATAAAAGATTCAACTCGGGACCCGTGCCTATTTTCTGAAGCTCACGATGCCATTCTGACAGAAATACCTCATTAAAATATTTCCATCTCTGTTATACGAAAGGATACCTGGTACAAGTCTTCAGGTCTCTTAGACGCTGCCAGCAAGCCTCCGAGGCAGGATGTTTCTGTTTTGCCTGGAAAGTGGAACCAATTACAGCCGCTCCGCGACAGCTTCGGCAGCAGGGACGGCGACGCGGTGAAGGTGCGGGCATTGCCCTGGCAGGGAGGCTCGGGCTCCGGAGGAGGCCTGCGTCACGGCCAGGGGGCTTCCTGCAGTAGCAGCAGGCGCTGCTCTACCTCTGGTGCTTCAACGGGACTGCCTTTCATCTTGCAGCTCAAGGAGAGGCCTGCTTGATCCTAAACGCTGTAACGGTTGAAGCGTTTTTGTGCCCAGTAAAAACGATACTGTCATTGCTAATAACCTTAAGCTCGCTGTGCCTCGTGTGAACGGGCATTACGCTAACAGTGCGGGGCCCGGTCCTGGCCTTTTATTAGGCTCATTATCCACTAATTCCGAGGACTTGCTGTGCAAGCAGTGTCGTAGTGCTGGGTGCTGCTATGGTGTCGTACACCCTAAGGGCAGGGGTAACAGCAAAGGCCTTGAAAGCGTGGGCGCGGGGTGCGAGCGGAGGCCCCGCAGCCGCCGTGCCCCGCTGATGAGCAACGGAAAGGGCAGCCTAGAGATCTGGGAAAAGGCCGGTTTTGTTTTAAGAAAATTAGCCAAGCAACAGGATGAGGCAGCTGCTGTGGCCTGGGAAGGAAACACCCGGCAAGCACCTTGCAGCAGGTGGTGCAGGCCAAGGGGCGGCTGTTGTCTGCCAAATCGAATGTCTGACAAAAGGGCAAGATCCCAAGTGCGGGAGGGGGCAGATCCTCCTTTTGATTCTGGCTCCCCTCCTAGATGAGCTCTCTTCAGTCTGTTTGTCTCTCAGGGTTGAGACCATCAAAGTTGAGGTCACCATCAGCTCAATGGAATCAGAAGATCTGAACAAAAAAAAAAAACAAAACCCCACCCCAACAATTTCTTCTATGGTGTTAAAATGAATGTGTAATTTCATATCTCATCATGGATAGTGTCACGTTTGCATAATCTCCATAATACATCTGTGTTGCCCCTTACTGACAGAATATCTGTAGCTCATACTTCATGAGTTACAGTTGGCAGATTTCTGTTTATGTCAAGCCCTGGATCGCAGAGTAGGAGACTGGGAGGGGCATAGCTCCATCTATTAGAGCCACCTACACTATAGCAGGCTGGAGAAGATATACTAGTATACTGCACTAGTATGGTGAACTCTGAGAAATGTGTAACTAAGGAATAGCATATACAAAATGCAATATACAGGTGAGCCATAGGATTGACTTTCAAATTCTGCAAAGTGCTTTGTTCTGATCTAATACTACTAATTGCAGTGTGGACCCTTCTACCTGTAGGGCATGAGCTCAGATTGTGTACTGGTCATTGCTTGCTGGCTACTAGCTGCAGGAGGTGCCAGATCCAGTCCAACTTCCACCAGACAAAACACTGGTTTTGTAGAGAGAATTGCAATCCCAGAGGTGGAGATGCTCAAAATCACTAAAAATTATTCAACAGCTTCCTTTTTTTTTTTTTGGAAAAACATAGTTTGTTCTATCTTCAATCATTTCCCTGTCCTAGATTATAGAAGAGAGAGAGGCTTATTTTTCAGCATGACTGAGAACCAGTTCATGTTACTTTAGGGACTCTGACTAATAACTCGCAAGCGAGAAGCTGGAGCGATCTGAAAGGTTCAAGAAAAGAGAGTACTTTTTCTTTATGAGTTACTGAATATAAAAGACTGATTATGTCTTCTGTTTTTGTGGGGGACAGAACTCATCATCGCAACACTACCAACACCATCAATCTGAACAACCCGACGATTTAAAAATACTCTGTCATAGCTTGTGGTGGCATAGTTGTTCAGCTCCTTTCTCTAGAGTGAAATAATCTGATGTAGTATTGAAACTGCCACTAAGAATTGTTAATGTATAATTTATCCTTGCAATTAAAAAACATTTTTAACCAAGTGTCACAACACAGTGACAAGTAAATTAGGCTGTGATTTACATTACAGTGCTTTGCAACTTGATTTAGTGTCACTCTGGAGGAACTGACAAACAGCCCCAGTGGAGTAAGACACTGCTTTCAGTAAAGAATGAATTCATTTCCCATGTGCTAGCAAGGATTGAAAGATAGTTGCTGCCTGGTACTGAAACAATGATTCATATTTTTTGTTTGTTTTCTAAAATGTTAAGCAATACAATAGCAAAACTTTCTAGACAGAAAGAACACTCGGGTCAGACAGCGATTGATAACTTGGTGTTTTTATAAAACAAAACTTAGTTTAATACCTTAAGGCTTTTTTTCTTGTTGTAGTAAGAAAGGAAGATGAATCTGATTATTTTATATTTTCCTTAGTCATTGCCTAAAGTTGGGAGCTCTGGAATGTCAGAATATGAAAACCGTGAAGAAGTCAGGTTAAATGCTGCTAAATGAAACTCACCAACGGTAGGTTAGGTGAAACACTATTACCATTGGATTTTAAAAAAAATACTGTCCCTTAAATATTATCAGTAATACCAAATATTCACTGCATTAGTATTTCGGGATGTCATTCATTATTGGTTTTGGATGCTTCCATTTTTTCTTATCTTACCTTCTTTCCAATGAGTACAATAGCGTTATAGAAAATAAGTGTAAAACTATAATGTTGGTGAGATTTTTATTGAGGGGAAAAGGAGGAAAAAATTCTCATACAATGAGCTAAATGAGTCATCCATTCTCCTCATTAGCTATAGTTAGCTGTTTCTAGGGAAACTATACCAACAGTGATAGAGTGAGATTTACCAGTTTGTTCCATCTGTACTTGCTCTTCTCTGGTAACTGAAAGTAGCTGAATGAACTTCTCCGTGTCCTGGCAATGTGAGAACTGTTCTTTTGGTCTGTGGGATGACTTGGTAGTTGCAGTGAGGTGGTTAAGCAAAGACCATTCCTGCAGTAGGAAGGAACTTCCATTGTTGTGAGATATTCGTAACGTTCAATCCTTTAACCCACAGTTCTTCCCTCTCCTCGTGTAAAAAAAAAGGGGGGGGGGGGGCAAATTGGCAAATTCAATTGTTGATTAATTATCTACATTTTATGGACACGTTGTTCATCAGTCAAATAGTTGCTGGAGGTGCAAGATCTTCAGGAAAGCATCTGTGCAAGTGTGGATGTGGATGGTGTTAAGTAGTTCACTGACTAACAGATCAGTTCTTCATTGCTGTTTAGCTGCCTGTAGCGAAAGGACAAAGCGAGGAGGAAAAATACCATAAAAATTTAAGAGTCCAACTATGACTGTTTTGTTATAACACAAGCTTTCACACTCCTTAAAATCTGCAAAACATTTTACAAATATTTCTTGTTGGGAATGTAGAGGAAAAATGTATTATGATTTAACTGGGTCTTTATTTATTTATTTATTTTTCACTGCAAGAAAATTATCATTTGGAAAGAGCTGGTATTGCAGGGAGGAAGAATTGTGTGTGTATGTAGGTAGCTTGTTAACTATTTGTGGGGGCCTTGGAGTGGGTTTAGCAGTATTCTTTTATACAAGGGAGTATGTCTTGCTGTAGAAAATAATAGCATTATTATGATTACATATAAACTTAGGTAAGATGGTATGACTGGCATATTGTAATGGTTTGCCAAATAATAGAAAAATTACAGACCTCATGAAGTGTATATAGTGTCAGTGAATTGGCAGTGTACTTTCCTGTGTAACCAAGATGTTGCATAGCAAAATTTGGAAAGGTGTGTCCTGATGGGCATTATTGGAGGATGTACTGAAAACCCTGTGGCTAGAAACTTTCAAGATGGGATAAAATGAGGTTTGTGCGTTTGTGTCGTCTTGCCTTATGTCTGCTATGTGAATTACACCTTGTCGTATTCAGGTGAGTTTCCTGAAAACAAGGCAGGTATGGATTTTGGTTGCCTGTTTTTCTGCAGGTAATCCTGGTTTCACTTCATGAAGGGTGGGAAAATACCCTGTGGTACAGGGATTTTTCTCATCAGCTCCCTTTAGATCCTCTTCAAGAAAGACAATGAAGAACTGACAACAAATCAATCTCATCCAAACAGTTGCAGACATGTCAAAAAAGGTGACACTAATATTCCACATTCTAAGCACATTAACTGCCTTTCACAATAAATTACCCCAGTGGATGTTCATACACAAATAGACAACATCAGCTATAAACCAGTAAGTACGAGCTCTGCAGGGCATGCTGTGACCTGCTTACTCCAAGGTTACAAACTCTCAAGAGCCTGCAAAGGAAGAAGCAAGGAAAGAAGCGTTTTTCAATTTACAAAAGCTAGTTTTCCCCACCATTTTCAAATCCGAGTCTGAGCAAATGATGGCAGTTTTGGCAAAATGTGTAATCCCTTATATCACAAAGTGATTTGGCATTACTGTGACTTGGGCTCAAGTGCCAGCTATCATTACACAAAATACAGATAATAAGCAGACAGGTCTAGTGCCCAATGGTATTTCCAAGAACTTTTTTTTCATGAGGGGTTACTCCTGTTGTTCTCATTCATCTGCTGTAGCCTTAGTACCTTAATGAAGTGTCCTCAAAGGTCCTGAAACAAATTGACTAAATTTGGAACAAATTACACGGCTTTTTTTCCCCAGGGAATATTAATTCTGCCCTAAATACAAATTCTTAGCTGGGACTTACTATATAAGATTTTGTTAGACAAATGTCTTGCAGGCTAGAAAAAGTATGGCAGTAGGAAGGCAAGATTATCTTTTGGTAAAGCTCAGGTGTAGCAGCTTAGTTTCCTGATTTCTCAGGCTGATGGCTTGAGTACTTTGCGTACATAAGGTGAGGTGCGTCTTAGTGTCGTCTCCTGCAGAACACTGTAAGCCAGAAATGAAAACATCGTAAAGTGAATTTTCCTTCTTGAGGAAATTTCCTTCTATTCCTGCTCCTGCTGTCAGTGAAGTCAATAACAGGACTGACTTCAGAGCTGGAAGTTCAGTCATCTTTGGTCTTTCCTGTGCAAAAGTCACAGAGCAGAACAGTGGTAAGACTGGAGCAAGCGGTGTTTATTATATACTGATACATCTTTATCAGGAGAGCTATGCAGTCATTCACAGTGAAGAAGGAAAATACTTCTGTGACCTGCCCAAGAAGAAGAACATTAATCTTCTGCACGTTTTGTAACTCTTGGAAGTTACTAATTTTCGAAAGATTGGGGGGGTGGGATGTTTTTTCCCCCTTCCTTTGAATTCTCATAGAATTATTTGTATGTTGATGATCTAATATGTTGAAAAGATGCTTAACATAAATGGAACGGTGTTCCTTGGTACCTTTTTTTCTGGGTGATCCAATTAAAGTAATAGAGGTATAAATCCAAAAGTGTGGTGAGCTTCGTAAATAGAGAACTTCGTACTGAAAAGCTGGGTGGACTACTGCCTGTTCTTTCCCAATTTTGGTATTAGAAAGATATATTTTGTATTAAGAAAAAAGTAGATAAGTCCTCCTTTCAAAAGCTATGAAATACTGTTGAGAGCACAGGAGCCAAGTTTGATATTGCTGAATTTTATAGATGTGACTTGAAAGGTAGCAAGACTTTTGGATTTTCTGGGCTTAAATTAATGTGATAGGGTTATTTGTACTGTGTTCTCCTTGGTAACTTGTACTCATCTTGACTTGTGCCCTCCTTTATTTCTCTCCATGGCATAGGTCAGCATTACAGAAAACCTCTCTTATGTCTGTCTAAAGTGATTGTATCGTGCTATTGATTTATGCGTGAAATATGTCTATGGTATTGTTCAATATAAGATAGATTGTATAAGGGACATTACCTGAATGTGTATTGTTTTCTCAAGGTACATGATGATACCTTTACAGTGCTAATACCAGAACATGTGAAAAAGCAGAATATGGGTCGCAATAAACAGAGAGAAAAGGAAAATCTTATAGTGTGTCTGAAGTATTGAATAGAGGACCTGGTGGCAAACCATGCTGAGGGGAGGGACTGATTATTTGTCTTTTTTATGTGTGACAGAGAGACAGAGATACTGGTGGACTTAATTTAATACTGTACTTATAAAAAAAAAAATGTAAGAAATATTAAAAGAGAATCTAGTTTAAACTAACTAGCTGGAGGCACAAACTGGTGTCTCCATCCCTTTATTCCTGCCTTTCTCCAAAGATCTGAGAACTGTGTGGCATTTAGTAAGAATTAACTGCTTGGAGCTGGGCTTCATACTTTCCGTAAGACTGTGTGTGGTTTACATGTTTATATACAAAATAACCTGGTTATCTACTGTGATTTGTTTTATGAGTTTAAACTCATTTTCTCGTGCGGTTAGGGTGGATTAGAAACAGAAAAGAGGCAGTAGGAAGGGAAAAAAAGTAAAAGTGGTGGGACAGGGGACTTAAGGAGAAAGGTGATGTGGCAATAGTGGGAAAGGATCCTTCCATAAAAAAGAAAACATGTTTATTACCAATGGAAAGCCAAAGGTGCCTGGGGCTGAAAAAGAGTGTAAAAGAAAGAAAATCACAGTGCCTTTGAGTTTTCTGCTACAAAGGAGGTTACAGAACCTTCATCACAGGACATGGACAAAGAAGAAGAAAGCAAAAGGAAGGTGAAGCATTTTTCTTTCAGGGATTGCTTGGCTTGTTTCTATTTAGTGTTTTAAAATACACACTAAAGAGACTAATTACGCTGTTAGAAGTATTGTTATAAACAATAAAAATCAATAGGCAGGTTTCTGTGATAGGTTTCTTCCACACCAACAATTTGGGAAAGTGCTAGAGGAAACAGGCATTTAAGAATTAATAAACAAAGTATTTCACAAAATATATCAAAGCAGGTATAACTTCAAGCCAGCTTAACTTTATTTTTAATTGAATATATCACTTGTTGATAATTTTTACTTAACCTCAGCTCAAGCAAACTAGAGTGCATGATTCTTCCTAAAATTGTTAGATTATTCTTAAATTATAGGAACATTTGCAGTACTGTTTGCATATGATAGGAACTTTACTTACAGAAGACATACTGTGAATACCTTGTTGCTTTATGTACTTATGTATCCTTAAAGCTGTTTCTAGTGTGGTTAATAATGAGGAGTTTGAAGGCATTTAAGTTTGTACAATGCAAAGATAGACAAAAGAAGGAAAGGGTTTGCATTATTAATATTTGTATTTCAGTAGGTCTTGGAAACAGCATAACAGCACTGGTTTGGAGGGAATAAAAATCTGACATTTGGGATAAATTGTGGGATGAATTATGTAACTAAGAAATTGGTATGAAGTGGGATGAAATTGTGCTTCTGTACTCTCAAATTCGCCAGTTTGTTTCTATGTCCTGGTCTTTCAGTCATATCCAAGTAAGCACATTTGTCCTAAAATTTCTCCGCATACCCTTATGGCATGCTATAGAAGTCCTCAGCACTGTGTTATACATGTACTGACAAGTTGCACCACAGCCTTTATAGTCCTTCAAGTATATTGAATTGAAAACCACAAAATTATGTCTTGGGCCATAGAAGGCTTCCAGCTGGGGCCGAGTACTGTGCCATGAAGGTCCTTCTGTGAGCAGCGTGGACATGAGCCACTCTGGCCTGAGAAGCCACTTAGTTCTGGTACCAGAGATTGGTGCCGAGTGTGAAAGATGTGTGACAAGGTAGATATACGTCAGAAAATTCTGTGATGTAAGCTATTTGATTTTACACAGAAGCAGAGCGTAAAATTGTTCTCAAAGCCAACAGCTGGTATTCAGCATGGAGTTGGAAACTACCAGCACAGCAGAGACCAAGTGAAATGTCTGCTGGCTCTTAGCTGATAGCAGTGCTGGTCTGGATGAGCTTTTCTTCATCTGCTTCCATCCAGCTCAGAAAAATGCTACAGATAGTGTAAGGTAAAACAATTTGATGTTTTGTAGAGCAGAGGAGAACTGAAAAAGGCAGGCAGTGGTCTCTGCTAGGAGGCCAGGTGCTGCGGGTGCTGCCCAACTCGGCTGTTTGGCACCAGTGGTTCTCTGAGGCTCATCTCCCTGCTTCTCGTAGAAGGTGTCTAGCTCCGTCCAAAGTGTTTGAGGAAGCTTCCTTGTCTATGAAGTAGGGATCAGGCTTTGTATGACTGCGGGCCTAAATAACAATTGAATATGCAACCTGTGGTTTGGATATTTTGCCACAAGGAGGTAACTCCCAGGCTGATGTGGGGAAAAATAAGAGTCACTTTTTGTAGCAAAATACAAAAGTATACAAACGTGCATTCAGGGAGACATCTTACTGAGAAACTAACTACAAGTAACATATGGAAAAATGTTTACATGTGTGAAAGAGCAATATTGTGTATTTTCAAGGCTTAAGCTTACAGTTAGGTTTGTTGTGCAATCAAAATCATGCTTTTTTACTGGCATTCTTTCTAATTCTAGAAAATTTATTGTTTTGTTAGATTCTAATAGTGTATCTGAAGTCTCAGAGTGGTAATTTGAGCATTTGCTAGTTTATATTGAGAAGTAACTGCAGTCTTTCATTCCCTTTTTCATCCCCCTTTCTCCATGTCCCTTTTCTCCATTTATCTTTCCAGGGAAAGATTTTGTATTTATGTACTAAGTATTGTTCAGCACTGAGCAAAACATCCCAACCAGAAGAATCCTTAATATTTAATGCTAAAGAGGAGGAATGAGTCAGGGATGGTTCTAGCTGTTGGGGAACTGAAACCCAAAAGATAGAAACATTTAATGTATAGGATGTCTGTGATAGTATTAATGTTTGGTATTTCTAAGTCTATTAATTATTTGGTTTATAAAGGCATTTTATGTTAGCTGAAAGAGAAAAATAAGTGGTAATAGGAAGCATGTCGTAAAACTATCTGATCTTGACTTCTTAGTTTTTTAATTTACTCCAATAATCTACTGGTTGTAGTTTGGTTGCAGAGTTGCAAGTTCCAACCATTTGAAAAATTGTGGCAGCCTTAACAATTTTATACTATTAATTTTCAATTTATAAAAAAAAAAAATAAAATTCCAAAGACATACAAAAATTGCAGGTAAACACTTAAAACACCTGTACCAGATTTTAAGTGGTATAAAGTGCTGTAATTTTACTTACTTCAGAATTAATTCTAATGTGTTGAGAAACTGTCTCTTCACTTTGAGTCTTCAATAATTTATCACAGTAGCTGAGCTCGGGGAAAATTGCTGTTAGATTCCACAAACCTGAAAGAAAATGCAAAAGCTGTAGGGGGAAAAAAATATTCAAATGAATGTTTACAATAATTGATGTTTGACATCCTGTTCATGAGCAAAAGTGTTTATTGATGCAGTTTATATAATGGAAAAAGCATTCTATTTTAAAACTCAGAAGGACTTCAGAAATTGCTTAAGGAGACACTGAACAGTTAATGGTGAATCTTCTTAGGAGAATAAATTCTTCAATGTTTGGTCTTTCAGTAGCAGCTTCTTCAATGATTTATCTGCTGTTGCAATATGATTTTTGATACACCTTATTAAAAAAGCTGTGGTTGTAAGTCCTATCGCTGAAGCAAATAACTAGCATGAATACCATTATAAAACTTCTCTTTCTGTTCCCTCAATTTCAAATAAGCGACATATGTGATGCTGATTACTGCCTTCCAAAGACGTAAATGCTGGAGAGTTGTTGGACTTAGAGCACATGTATTTGTAGCATTGGAATCTTTTGTGTGAATACTTCTATACTGAAAGCAGAACTGATGAGAAGGTGTTGTCTTACATTAACCAGCAGTGCTGTGTGGTAGAAGATGCTATGAGTAGAATGCTCAGTAAACAAAGTGGGGCATAAAAAAGGTCAGTGAAATATGTGGAACTTTCAGGCTGGAAAGAGGACTACATCAATAAGAATAAAGAGTTTTGCTTTCATAGATAAACAAAAAACCAAAATAAATTTACGGGTGAAAACACTCAAACAGAAGATGGGCATAAACACAAAATTCTGTATCTCTACATGAAGCACTTTTCATGCAATTTTGTCTATTTTATACTCAGTGGCTAAGCAATATAGTCCGTGGAGATTTAACTTATCTGAAGAAGGATTAGGTCTGATAGTCAACAGAGGAAGGAAAGAAAAAGCAGATTAATGCATTTGTAATTTGTAATCTGGATTATGTGGAAACTCCAGTGAGGAAATAAGTGTGTTCTTTATAGACACTTAGAAGTGAATCCATGGTACTCATCGTAAAATCTTGTGAACTATAGAAGTATATAAAAAAAATGTCAGAAGAAGAAGAAGAAAAAAGAACTTTGCAGATAAGGCAGTTATTTTGGATGCTGTGATAATAAAGGAGGATCTGCAGGAGAGGAGTAATGGCAGTGCATTAATGAGTTCTGAAGCAGAGAGAATGGCAAAAAAAAGTGTTAACTTACAATTGCCACAGATGTAGGACTTTTAATTGGGGCTGCATTCGCTGCTCTTAAGGACAATGTGTAAGGGTTTAGTTCTGGGTTTTATGAAGACATCAGCTGGGATGCCTCAACAGTTTTATTTTTAATATCATCCCTGCAGTTTTGTGCAATTCATAGCATTCTGTCTTTTCTCTCTTGATCTTTTCATGGTCATGTCACTTCTTTCAGAGAGTAGAAAGATGACTGAGGGAGACAGGTATCTGGTGTAATGAAACTATCATTAGCAAAGATACAAATATTGAAAGGTTATAAGCTAACACTTAGTATTTAGGTATTTTTGCCGTATGATTTCCCTCTTCTTCACCACCCACCCTCCCACACTCTGAGTGGAAATACTTAACTGAAGCCTGTTCAGTAAGTAGAGATTACTGCTACTTTTTTTTTTTTTTAAGTGAAACTATATTTCTCAGTTTGAAATGGGCTGTGCTTTCTATACCTCTTTTCGAAGGCTCATTTGTACACAGGCACACAAGCATGTGCTTTTTTCTGTGTACAGATACTGTGGTAGTTCTGTGGGAATATGTACTCTACATTGTTTAAATTGGAGATACCTGTAATGCTGCTTTGTATTGCACAGATTGCAAAACCAAACAAATAAAAAACCCAAGCTGGACAATAGCCTACATGTTTATAGTAAAGGAATAGAGTTCTGAAACTGTAATCCATAAATTTGATCTGCTCATTATAAAAAATGTCTTGAAACTTCTAATTTGACTCGAGGGTCAGTGAGAGATCTGGATGGGAATCCCAATAAGAATTGGGTTCCTTATTTCTAGTGGCTAACATTTTATAGGTTTTTAGAGAAAATCAGCAGAGAGTCAATTCCACAGTGCTTTCATGAAAAGTTAAAGATACAACCTTCATGTTTGGAGGGGGGGGGGAGAAAATCTCTGCAAACCATAATCTGTATCCCAGAGGAGCATAAGAGTTTTGCATACTGTGAATACATTAACTACGCATGCTAATGCAACACTATCAGTACAATGATCTCCAGCAGTATTGAAGTACATTCCATGTTTTGGGCTTATCTAAATTTGTTAATTAAATACTGCATTTTATATTTGAAAAAAATATGTTTTCTGTGCATTAAGGGCTAACAGGTGTGACACACTGCTTATCTTCTAGTCATCAGCAATTTGTCTTCAACCAAATTGTAATGGAAGCCTCTGCTCTTTCCTGAATACTTCAAAAGGGGACTTTAAAAATAGAAGCTGTAGCTAGAGCAATTGTTAAAAGCAGTGAGGAACACCTGAAGAAGTTTTGTCAAATGTAGTGTTTTAAAGTAGTTCATATTTGTCATCATAATTATGAATGCTAGATCTTTAACTTTTCTTAATATTAATAGCTACAGAGACTTGGACTAGTAACAGTACATTTTTCTTTCATAGTAAGCTTCTATAGATGGGCATGATTTTTTCACTTGAACAAAATCCCAATGACATCCACTAGTATACAACTGGTCCCTCTGTGTGCCATTTAGAAGCAGGAGCTCTTTGAGGTTCATATCTGATGAAGCATTTCAAAACCTACTTACCTCTAAGCACAGGATTTTAACCAGGTGATTTCGAAGTGAGACAATGTGTCACTTTTGATAAAATGAGGCCTGAAAAATTTTAAATTAAAAAAAAGAAGAGAAAACAATAATATCTACTATTAAGATTCTGAAAGCAGCTCCTTTCAGAGTGTTGGTCCAGAGATGAGCGCTGCACCCTTGCTGCGGCTGAGAAGGATCCAAAATTGTACTTGCTCTGTATTGCAATGAAAACAAAAACTTTCGCATGTTCTAAATGCCACAATCCTTCTCCAATGTTTTCATTTTAGCCTGGTGATAAAGGTGAATCTGTAGCACAGGAGTGTTACAACTTGAACAAGTTCAAGGCAATGTCCTACCTGATTAAGATAAGAATTATTTACCATAGCAACCCACCTAAAATGTCAGAGATACTTGAGTTGCTACTGCCCAAGTAACTAAATGTAACTGACATCAGTAATGATCATTAGAGATAAGTAATTATGTTTAGCAGCCGCTGTTTACTGCTTCTGGGTTTGAAACTGCATCTACCCTGCTTCTTTATGGTGTCATTTGGAGTCATCAGGTCATTTAGCTCTAACTCTGATATTTCAGGACCATACTGTGTAAACTTCACCTGAGCGGGGAAAGCAAAGACTGAAGTCTTCCCCAGAGACATGACCTTAAGGAATGAAAGCACTGTTTCAGGCATAGCACCGAATAACTGCATGAGGCATCATGACTATAGCCTGTCATTTTGTAGCAGGATGCGTATCCTGTATATGTTTTCCGAGGTAGTTGGAGAGAACACCATTGCACAAAATCTGTGATGGTGGAAACACTTGCTGAGTACCACTGAGTATGATGGATGTTTTCCATGAATGGAGTTCCTATCTTTGTATCTTGATGAAGTTACCCTGCCAACACTGAAATGTACCCAAGTACTCTAAAGTGATCATTAATATGCCTTGTTCATTCAAGTCAATGGAGATGCACAAAAGAATAAAGTTACTCATGTATGGGAGGGTTTGCATATCAATTATTGAACAGAAGGGTTGTTTTTTTCTGAAAAAATATTTATCCAAGCTTGACATCTACTGAAGAAGGTTTCTGAAATCTGACAGAATGAGCCAGAAAGAAAATAAATAATCATTGGCGTATTTTCAGGGGAGAGACGAAAGCATAATGTAAACATATTTTGCATAGTGAGGCACTGTCTACACTCAGATTCTAACTATTTTAAAATATAGTTAGATAGCAAAATTTCCCTGGTATAGCTGTACTTTACAAGAAAGAAAAAAGTGATTATGCAAAACCTGGTGAAGGTTTTTTGGTAGTAAAGTATCATAGTAAAATCTGATCTAATCAGACAAAGTAATTGGTGGCATAAGGCATTTTGTCTAGACAAAAGCAAATCTACTCCAGCGGTGTTACTAGCTTAAGTATAATTTAAAAAGAAAACCTGTACACACCACAGTTGCCTAGTAAAATTTTAGAACTATAAAGCCATCTTCTCATAAACTTTTCAGTATCAGTCTGCTTTCTCTGATGTTATAATGTGTCTGCGTGCCAAACGCCCAGTGGTTACCCAGATGGATGCACGCAGCTGTTCACTCTGTAGGCAGCAACCTTCAATGGAGAGGTATTTCAAGTCCTCAAAGATGTTCCTTTCATGACCATCCTGTGTAAATATAAAGTGCAAAAGGCAGACCTCTAAGAAGAAAGTACCATCACAACCGCAGAGAGTTCCAGAGTAAATTTTGGAAGTCATTGCTGCACCATTTTAAACCATTGTTTAATTATTTCATTAATTCAGTTAATTGAAATTACTTTTAATTAATTAATTAATTTCTTTAATTCAATTTAGTGGACAAAAATACAGTGTGGAGAAAGCATATCTAATTACTAGTGAATGCATAGTACTGCAGTTAAAATCCTCTCTTCAAATAGAATATGCTGTATGTCTTAAAACACGTTTTAATCTCAAGAAAATTACCCCCTCTCCTGACATAGGATAGAGTTGTTCTTACCATTTCTTAGATCTGTCATTTTTATCACTAGGTAACTTCAATGGACTTTAACATTTTTGTAACATATGTAAACTGATACATACGCATATCAGCCATCTTCTTAAAATGTCTGAAGCATCAAGAACATCAGCTTTGAAATACCAGGACAGATTCATGTATTAAGAATGAATCTTTACGGTCCTTTCTAATGTAGGCTTTAAAATTATTCATAATGCTTCTTTTATATTATAAATTATTGACTGGAAAAGCACAACTCAGCGAAAGTTTTTAAAAAGCTTTTACAAAATACCCTATTCTATGTATGCACATAGTTCTGTATGTACCGTCAGTGGTAAAAATATTTGGTGTTTTCTAACCTCTTCTGAAACTGGAATTAAGAGTAGGTGTTGCACTAAGCTATTGCCTTTGGGCACAAGAAAGTTACATTTAAAAAAGGCTACCTGGGCTTAAATGGAAGTAATGTATATCCCTTATTCACAGGTTATTTAAACACGTAAGATCCACATCCTTAGAGAACGAAATCTTGGTTTTTAAATTCAGCTTGGGAACCTAACTGCTATAAGGATCTGAACAATGGAAAACAAGATCTTATGTAAATCAGTAGGACTCACCATTTTACGTGATTCGTCTTATTTATTTATTTATTTATTTTCTACATTTTGTATAAATAAGATAAACTTATTTTTATCTTAAAATTTACAGAAAGATTGAATTGGTTTGGTAGCTCATAAATAAAGCTTTGCAAATCTGAAATCATGTTAATAACTCATTAAGTCTGAAGTAATTTTTTTTGCAGACCTTATTAATAAATGGTTAATAAAGTATGTTAAAAGATCTCATAATTCTCCACTAGCTAACTGTGTAAAACTGTGCTGTGCAGTTTGCAGCATGAAAATTTAAATTGAGTTCCATCAGTTGATTACCAATTATTGCTAAAATGATTCTTTATAGCCATTTATTTCTTACATTTCTAATTTTCTCAAATCGCTGGGTTCTTGCAATAAATCTCATAGGAGCCTTAAATGCCACCTGGAACAGCTGTTCTTCCGGAGTACTGACACTCCTTCTTCTAAGTTTAGTTTATTTTAGTCTCTGCTTAAACTTGTGTATGGCCCAGTCCCATTATTTTAAAGGAATCTTGCAAACAGGACAACTTTAAAATTGGAGAGTTTCCAAATGTGCCTGTTTTTTGAGAAAAGAACAGAGAAAGGAGATTATAATGTCTCTAATTGTTTTTATATTAGATAAGCAGAAAAATAACTGTGATAGAGGTTTCATACCGCTGCCGACTTTTTTCACTAGGACAAGATCGGTGTGGTTGATATCTTATATGCAGCTGTACAAGATTTGTTATCTAAGAAGCATCATTGTCAAATGAGGGCTAAGATATAATGAGGGCATTAGCAATGTTGTTGTTCATTTCCAATTACAGGATGTTGTGTTCAATCTTAATTGACAGTACTTTAAATTAAACCTGAGATTTGGTTCCATAAGTGGCAAAATCTTCACTAGACAGAGACATCAAGTAGAGAAGGATATTCTGTTCTGTGTTCAGATGCTTGTTTCTCATGTGCAAGTCTTAATTTTCAGCAGTAATAATCATCGAGTGAGAAAAAGGGGCCATTTTAGTATTTGTAATGTGGATATGTGTAAATAATTATGTGTATGAGACATATGTATGTACTCATGCTATTTAGTATAGGTATAATGTATAATGTTCACATACTTTCATATACATAGATGTAAATTCTTTCCTTATTGATTGGTCACATCTCTGTACTACCCCCACACAGTATGGTTGATAGTATAATATTTTCATAAAAAGGTCATTCAATATAACAGATACCTGGCATAAGAAAATACGGTAAACAAAATTCTAGAGTTTATGAATTACAGTAAGTACACATTTTATTATATGATACACTTTACATTTTACATTTTATTATAATATATATTTTATGATTATTACAAAGATTGTAGCTCCTGAAATAATGTAAATGTTGATTTGATACTGGTACTAAATTGCTCCTTACTTTTAGCTCATACAGCTATAGTTTTTACCTGTTCTATTGCCTGGCGGAAAAAGAATAACTAAAAAATAACAGGAACAAAAGATTTGAAGGCCCAGACTAAGTTTTGCACGTTCAGACTGCAGTTCCAGTGAAGTCAAAGAGAGTAACGTTGTCTGGCAGTATAATAGCAACATGGATATAGTTTAGTGGAGGCTCCTGAAACAAAGAAATACAGATCTGAAGTGCCAGATTACCTAGTAGGTAGCGTAGCAAAGGGTCACAAACCTATCGCTTAAAAACCATCTGTGACTGAAGTTGAGTGTGAATGCAGGAGAAAGTGTGATACTCTTCATTATTGGTTTGAGCACAACTATGTCTGATGAGTGTTTTCTGCTAACAGGAGTCTGGGCTATTGCATACTGTCAGTTTTCAAGCGAGGATACCGTTACAGGAGTTTGTAAGTGAGGGGATGGACTCAGCATTTCTGTGTAAAGAATTCATGTTTTCTACTGTTTTGAAGTATGTTTGTATAGCTTTTTGTTTTCAGCAGAGACAGAATGTCTCTAGTCATACACTATCTGCTTAATGAAATGCTCTCTGATGCCTCCTCTCTTCTGGGAGGATGGTACGAGTTCGTATTTTTAAGAATATACTTAAATTTGGGGAGTCCTGGTAAACGGTGTTTACTTTATCTCACTGACTTCCATAGGAGTATTGCCAGTGGATCCAGGAAATACTTAACATTTGGTACTTGATGCAAGACTGTTCCAGAACTTTAACTTCAGATGAAATAATGTGAGATGAAAACTGACGAGCAGGCAGGGATGGAGCTTCTGCTCCTTGTACTATTTAACAAACAGGGTAGAAATTTGCTCTGGTGAAGTGTGAGTCTGCTTTAATCCCAGCTGTGCCCATTGGCTTTCATGTCTTTATTAATACAGCGCAGGATTCTCACATTTCTAATCGGTGCAGCATTTGTACGGTGAGCCTGATGCTTCTGGCTTATTGCGAGTGTGCTGGCACATAGCTGCTAATTCAGCGTGGTCTGGGTTTGCAGGTTGAGCCTTGCAGGTCTAAGGAGTTGTGATGGTGCTGGATTCAATACACAGGTGTCAATTTTACTGCACAGTGAAGTCATCATGGGTATGTTGGACTCACTATTAGCATGCAGCCAGTCCTGTGCTTATGTGGTTTTATCTTCTTTACTCTGGACAAATTTCTGAGGGGAATAAAAGCAGACTGCATATTGCAGTTCTGACTTCAAACCCTTTCAGTAGTTGCATATGTGTTTGTATTGTGAGCAAAATGTTCCTTTGCTGCAGAAATTAGCTAGTATTTGTAGAATATCAAAGGAAAGTTGAGGTGGCTTTTTGCGAAATTTTTCTTTCAAAACAAAATTCTAAATTTTTTCAGTCTTCACTTATGTCAAAATATAGTTGAATGGGTTGCTTTATGATTCCAAGGATTACTTGGCAATCCATGACTCTCAATGTTTCTGGTAAGGAAATGTAAGACTTTTCCCACAAGAGAAAAATGTTTCTTATGCTGTCTCTAAATTTATGGATAACTTTATTTCCAGTTAGATTGCATAACAATAAAACCATAACAAAACAGTCTTTTGGAAGGTTTTTTTAATGTATGCCAAGCATTAATATATAAAGAGTTAATGGGCAGATGTGCCTGAATTTTCTAGAACCAGTAATACATTTGAAGGGAGATGATTGTGAGAGTGATACAGCTGACTGTCACTAGCATAACAGTGAAAGAGGAGAATGTAACACAACATAATTTGCCTGTGGGTCAGGATGTAAAAAAAGCTGCAGGGGAGACATACTCTAGTTCTTTGGGCCTATCCAGATGTCAGAGAAAAGAAAAAAGAAACAGTTGGGCAGTAGATTGATTTCTCCACCCCCACTCCCCCCATGAGTAAGTTCAGAGGGGACTGATTGTGGAACTGATAAATCTGGATAGGAATTTCTGATATTTTTATAAAGTTAGGCTCTTCAGTTAATTTTATTTAAATTGTGCATTTGACATGATTTCTCTCTCATCTGATAATTCTAATCAGCATCACTGTACTACACAAAAATGTGTATCCTTAAAAAAAATTGAGGTTCTAGTCAGAGTTGACAGTCACTGGAAGGTTTTTTGGATTATATAGTCTTTTAAATTTAAATGTCATCTCTGAGGGGTGTTGAGCAGGGGAATAGCTTGTGCTTGACTTGGTGTATCTGTGATTGTGCTGTGTATCCTCAGTTGGTATTCCCTGGAGCTGAACAACTGTACCACTCTGTTTCTGAAAAGGGTAGAAACTGTGGTAATTTCTGACATCAGAGGTAGTTCTTTCTCTTCATTTTAAAACATGCCTTTCTAATTCATAAATGGAAAATATGAGGGAACATAGGATTAAAACATCAGGATCTCTTCCTGGCTTGCATAATGACTCCGTAGCCCGTTGAAGTTACACTGTTACATCTCTAGGAGAATGTGGCAAATAATCAGAATTTTAGATATTTCAGGATGACTTCAGGTAGTTTCTTTCATGGGGTTGGAAAGGGCCAAAGAGGAATTAAAGACCTCCCTTCTAGCTTTCCAAGTGCCTGGGGGGATTCAGAGGAACATCATGCTGACTTGGTTCTGTAAAGGTGATTTGTAGCTTCAAGGGAGATGTGCCTCACTGCTTTTCCTTTTGAAGCATAGCTGAGCTGAGGTCAACTCTCTTTTGAAGCCCCACAGTTACCAAGAACGCAAGCTCTTGTCTGCCTTGTCTAGCCTTTTCTGACGCTACTGAGCACTTTTGCCCATCTCTGTGAATATGCATCCGCGAGTGCGTTTGTGTGTTTGTTGGTTAAACGTGTTAATATATTACACTGTCATGCAATAAATTTAGTTGTTTTGCTTTGGTCTCCTTCCTTACCCAATATTTGAAGAATTATTTCCATCAAGACCACACTAGTGTCCTGACCAATTAAGTCAGTGCTGGACAGTAACTCTGCTTAAAAATAAATGCATGAATAAATCTATCAAGAATGTTTCCTTTCTTAAATGTGGAATTTATTTCCCTAAAATTACATTTTTATTTAGGTTTAGAAGTCTTTGTTCCTAGGTTAGTAATTGCTGTAGGCCCTAGGCTGAAAATGAGAGCTTTGCCATTAATATAAGAGGCATACCAGATTCAGTGGGGAAAAGGAACTGGACATACTTCCACAGATTTGTATTTTTCGTAAGTAATTTCAATGGAATGAGTTAGGTTCATATAATTTCCTAGCTATGAAAAATTCTGGGAATTAATCTCTCTGTTTCAAGTGTATTTTAGCATAAAAAAAAATACTATGCGGTAAATCTGTGTTCACTTTCGTTTGTTTTTTACAGTTTGAAATGACTGGAGTTGTATTGTACAATTAAAAAAAAATAAACAAGTTCTATGAAACATTGTGGCATAATCCCTGACCTTAAAAGCATAGTATATAAATTATATTAAAATTGGAGACTTTAAAAAAAATAATATAATTCCCTTCAGAAGTATATGCAAATTATACAGCAGATTGTTGGGGAATTTTTAGATATTGTATGGCTACGTCATTGTGTAATCTTTAAGAGGTATTGATGGTGAAGATAGGCAAGCAGTGTGTTGAAAGTAACTTTACCACACAGTCAAGTGTTCTCTTGCCATAGATTAATGCAAAGTGTTTGATTAGGGAAAATTTCATTTCTGTGGTGGATCACTTGTCTACATGTTGCTGAAGTAGCCTTTTCCTTGGGCTTGTTCCATTCAGTCAGAGCTCTCAGAGTCATCAAGGTGGCCCACAGCAGCTTGCAAAACTGGGATTTTTATATGTAAATCCAGATGACCTACTTTCCACCCAGGTCCCCACTTCATCTTTGTTTCTTTATTGACTGCCTGTAAGCCTCCAGAACCGAAGGTCTCGGGAACATAAATAGAATTCAGACTATCTGGACCTGAGCTTTTGTCCTCAAGATAAAATGAGATTCATAGCATGTACAAATTGGTGTTTGTGTCCTTTAACTGGTGTTCCATACACAGGTGAATTTCGCCCTTTAAAAATGCTTTAGTGTCTGTAGTTCTTAAAAGAGAGGTTTTCATCCTGAAGTTTTGGGTTTTCTTTAAATAGCTCAATGCTAAACTTCTAGAAAGTAGGGAAAATTCTGCTTTCATCCAGTCTCTTGTGACTTGTTTTTGGTAAATAAATAGACAACACTGAGAGAATACAGAAGCCATGCCCAAAACAGATGGAGCACATTTAACAGGGAAATTTGGGATATCTATTCTCGCTACACATCATTTTCATAATTACTTTATGTATTTTTTTTGTGGAGAACTTTGTGATAACCTGCTTAAGAAGTGTATTCATTTTGGGTTGTCATGCCTGTGAATTCCCTCTTGAAAATAACAGAGGAGAGGAGTTGTTACTGTTTTATATTTTAACTTCTAGTGATTTTCTGAAAGGAGTTTACAGTATTTCACTTTTGCGCCAGGAGAAAACTAGGGGAAAAAAACCCACACCTTCAAAAAAGTTTTGTTGAATAGAATTCTATCATCTCTCATTGGACAAATCAAAAAAAGACTTTTCAGCCTTGATGGATAAAGTAATGTAGAATAAAGCAGTGTAGAATAAAAGAACACCATACTAGTTGCAAACTCCTTTTAAATTCAATGTTTAATTGCAATAGGATCCTTTTTTTATTATTATTATTTTACCCATGACAATTTTTATGATAAAAAACCAAAAGCACAGAACAGACACAGTTTTCTGCATCTCTTCTACCTAATTGTTAATTAAGATTTAATTTAATTGAAATTGGTAACAATTTTTGCTAACTTTTTGTACTGTGTTATCATAAAAATGGTTTAGTATTTAACTTTGGTCTCGGTGGCTCACATAACTCCCCCCCCCCCCCCTTTGTCCCCCCAAGATACTACACTAGCTGCTGTTTTTGTTACCTTTCACAGGATTCTCTGGAAAAGCCGGAAAGGTTCCAGCTTTGCTTTGATCTCACTTCACATTGCATGAAGGAGGCAGTTCAGTTGCAAAAAGTAGCATCTTTCTTAGATCTTTTTGTCTGGAAACCATTTCTTGGGTTCAGAATTTTGCAGCAAGGAATTTTAGAAACTGAACCAGCTAGAAAGAAGAAACAATTGGGCTAACTGAGTTGGAGGTAGACTATAATTTCTGCTTTTTTCCCCTCTCCATACTCCTGTAGAACAAAACTCCAAGCATTATAATTTTTTTTTCCTGTAGAGTCTCTGTGTCTATGCCTTCATTTCAGTAGTTTGTCTGAGTCCTTTTCCACAGGCTCAGTTAGTGGAAATGAGAATATTGAATAACCTTTGAAACAGAAATTATGGTGATGTCTTACATCACCTGACAGATGAGAAAGGAACAATGGAAAAATGGAATATTCCCCTGCTTCTCCTCTTGCATCCTTACAGAATAGCCAAGCAGAAATTAGTCCTATGCTAATATTTAATTTCTCTTTGTTGTAGTGGATAGCAACAGATGTTTCTTGGCTGAATACAGGTGGAAGGAAAAATTACTATTTTTTTCATACATCTGCAGTAAATACTGCCTTAATCTGTATTCAGATCACTGAAATTAAAGAAATGTCTTTTGCTGTCATGTATCAAGTGTGACAAAGTATGCCAGAATCTGTCCCAGAGATTCCCATGAACCAAAGGCTTTCATACCCATATCCTTTTAAGGATATAGAGATCTAAAAACAGTAGTAATAAAATTAGAAAACCATTTTATTTCCCACTCCAACTTACAGAATGTTTCTCTGCTAAAGTGAGAAAATAACGTGCTTATAAAAATGAGTTACTGTATTTTGTACAAGCAATAATGTGTAGTTCTAGGTGTACATGTAGTGGATACTACAAGGAGATTACATGTAGGTTCATAGAGGACTAGCAGGGAAACATGCCTTACCTTCAAGGTGTACGGGGGCTTTTTCCTAAAAATCCTCAGTAAAGATCTTTGTTCCTCAAATAGAAATGAAAGGGAGTTTTATGCCCATTATCTGTGTAATCTTTGCTATAAAATCAGAGAAGGACAAGAGTACAGAAATTATAGCATGGTTAATAACCAAAGAGAAAAGTAATGAATTGATATTGAGGAAGCAAAGACAGACAATATGAATAAATTTGATTTGTTTTAAAACATAGGCCTGAAATGCTGTATTACTTGGAAATTGCTTAATCTTTCTTTGGACCTAGCTTCTTCAAACTTAAATCTTGTTTTCTTTATACTTCAATACTAATGATACAGCAAGGTGTAAAATTTAAGCTTTGTTTAATACGGTTGGATGATTAATTATAAATGGAAAGTGAATGATGATAAGTGTACTTTATTAATCTCCAGTTATCTTTTCTACTATTATGATGCATTGGCTTTGCCTCATAGTATGCCTAACAATAAAGGAATATTAATACATCCTCAATGAATAGAGCTGAACAATCAGTCATATGCTTTTATTTTGCTATTGAATACTTGTTTCCAAACCAATCTGCTGCAGAAAGACAATCGCTATGAATCAGCAGCTGCTATTATCACTAAATAGAGACTGTTGGTTGCTCTGAAGATGGAGTTTTCTAGTTTTTGTAAGATTTACATAAGTGTTTTTCTGAACAGAATGAAAGTTATAATCTGGACATTTGGTGTTTTCATTTGGATCTTCCGGTTGCTTTCTCTTCTACTAGACCTATCATAATGCAGATGAAATCCATACAAATAATGAACAAGTCTTTTTCTTCAGTGGCTTGCATATAAGATCTGATCTCTGTCATCAAAGTCACTGGCTAAGCTTAGAGTTAAAAACAGAAACAAATACAGAATTTGAAATTCATGTCTTTAGTTGTTGTTTTAGTGAGTTCCTTTCACAAAAAGATGCATGCTCTGTGCTCTCAGCTGGTGACAGCATTCATAAAGAAGCTCTGGCTAAGACTCGTATAATTGGAGCTTTTACAAGAGGATTTGCGTTTCTCTCGGTGTGGCAACCCCACAATAACTAGTAGCAGGTAGAGAGCGCCCTGGGAAGGTTCATGATCAATGGAGAGCTGCTGAATGAGGCAGCCCAAAGCCAGCGAGCTTGCCGACACCTTTTAAAGGCAAAATCTGTCCTGGATGGGAAACGGCTGGTAGATGGGATGTCGTTTGTATGTAGGTCTCCTGTTGTACAGCTCTTCAAAGAAAGGGAAATGCTTCAGAGGGGAGGCAGAATGGTCGTGGAGAATTTTTTGGCACTATTTATGAGTTAGTACTCATGAAAGGCTGGAGAAAAGGAAATTAATATTAAAAAGCAATGAGATTTAAGGACTACTTTAGTAATATGAGGTAGATAAAGATAATATGTGAAATATGATTTAATGTTTCTTAAATGTAATGTGTAATAAAGCGTAGATATTTTAAAATAATTAAATTCATCATGTTTATTACAGTAATACTTAAATATTAGTGACGCATATGGTTCCATAGCTCTATAGTCCCCATCCCACCATAATTATAAACTCAATAGTATGTACAGAGAATGATGAGGGGTATAGGCTAGGTAGTGTGCGATAGTGTGATTATTGCACATTTGAGGACTTTTAGCTCCCCGAGGAGACCAGAAAAGCTCATTATAAAATGTCACACAGAGATTTTTAGGATAAGAGGCTGTGATCCATACCAGTGATAAGGGAGCACAATATCTCCCCCCTTATCTTCAAAGTACTTTCATGACAGATGTCAACAATATGGATGATTACTGTGTCATTTAAAAGGGAAAAGAGAAAGCTAAATAATTGTATGGCACAACTGAATATATTCAGTGATTGTATTTTGAATAAAATTATTTTATATTTTCATTATTAGCCTTAATTTTAGCTTGTCCCTTGTTGGTTAGCTAAGACGTATTATTTCTGCTCCTTGAAAGAATGTGTGCGTTTGCAAACAGTTCAGGAAGGAATCATGAGACTTTTCTGTAATTTGCTCTTTGCAGAATTTGGACTGCTACATTTTCATAGCCTGTTCACTGAGAACGTAAGTTATTTTATGGAACGTATGTGCATTATATATTTCATGTGTACACACACACGTTAATTTCCCCTTAATTCTTGCACCTCAAACTGCAGTGCTTTCTCTGTTCACTTCACTGATATTTTCACAAAGCCAAGCCTGTAATTCTGGTAAATACTAACGTTACAATGTAAGGTACAGTTTTTTTGTTGTTGGTTGTTTTTGTTAGTGGTGTTCCCTCCCTCCCAAATGCAGAAAAAAAGAGAGCTGTAGATATTGTCTGTCTTGCTTGCTTTTTTCTTTCTTTTCCCTTTTCCATTTCCCTACCACTTCAGTCTCTATTACTTGTAGAATCAAAGCTTGAGTTAATAATTGACTGAAATTGGTTTATCTTTCCTAAGAAAATAAGAATTGATTTTTTTTTTTTTTTATGCTGCTTCAACTTTTAGTGACACTTGGGTAGGTCAACATTTCACAGTCCTGTTGTTCCTAAGCTCAAAAAAAAATGTTTTCTGAGCAAATTTTCTTCCGTAAAAGCAATGAAATAAAAGAAAAAACCAAACAAACCCTACAATATACAGTAGATGATATATACTTTGCAACTTGTATTTTCTTTGGAATATGATTCTTTGCGTGTTTATGTGTATATATAATTGCAAATGTGATACAAATAAATGCTACATACATACTGTGAAAAATACAATTATATTGGTATAGTGATAGCAGACGTTATTCTGAGAAGAGCAGGGAAGAATTAGGTATCTGCTTTTACCTCAACACTCCCAAACTTTCTTTCATTATTTTGAATAACCAAAAATTTAATGAAACCATTTTGACAAGCTGAAATAAATGATACTCTCTTCCTCTGCCTGTTCTTTTGTTGTATCTCAAAACTTCTACCTAACTAGGTCAGAAATTTCCATCATTTTCACTGTGATTTCTCCATGCAGTACACTTCCGTTGTAGTTGGTGAGAATTTGAACAAAGAACAGCAATAAGATCAACCTCCCTCTGTAGAAAGATTTTGCATCATTGAAGCAAGATAGCTGAGGATGTGGCTTACAGTGATTTGGAGATTTTCTTTGGTTTTTTTGGACTCGGGCAGCTCCACCAGACTGTTTAATATAAATGAACGTGCCATGTTTAGTAGTAATAAAACAGATGGATGTAGAACTGTTATCAAAATGGACTGTATTAGAATAGAAGTTGTGCAGAACACCTTAGGCTAAGTACCTTTTTGTTCTTTTGTAACTGCATATGCAAATACATATCCTGTCAATATGTTTCTCTTCCTGCAGCTGGCTTTTTTTCCTTTATCTACAAATCATTAACCAAGGAAATGTCAAAATCCTGAGAAGAAAGGCTTGTGTGGAAAAAATACTGTGTATTATAAACATGTATACTGACATGATTTATGTGTATTCACTGCAGGAAATTTTCTTTCTATTTTTGAAGGAATAGCTTTTAAGCAATTTATTTACCTACAGCAATAAATCAATGAATGTGTTACATCTATGAATAGATTTTGAAGTGTCCGCCTGAACATAAAAAATCTCATGGGTATTAAAAGCCATTATGTTCTGAAATTGTAACATATCTTGAGCTTCTTAGACAAGACATTAATATAATCAGAGATGTTCACTGTAGTTACTGAAAATATTCTTGATACTGATGTGGGATTTAATTTAATAAATTTAATTTTAAAATTTATTAATTTTTCCATAGACTGTCTGTAAATGGTTGAGGTTGCATTTATAATTGTACAAAGTTTTTGGAAGCAAGTTTGTTGTTTGTGTAACTTTGGCTGAGTTTTGTGCATGTGCAAGTTGTATTCTTTAAAACATGAAGCTGTATTTTGTATTTTATGAATGGTTAGTGCTCGCTCTTCTCTTCCCCCCACGCTGTGAGTCTCTATGCTGTTAATCTACGATTACAAATCAAATACAAAGCATACTGCACTATAATCAATTAAAGAGGGAAACCAGTATTAAGAGCTGTTGTAATTCAGAACCACCCCCGCCATGTAAAGTGTCTTGTTTTCCATTTAAGAATGCAAAATTAAACATTTTGAAGTAACAAATCCAAAGCAGTTCTCTTTAATACCCTATGAATTCAGAAGCACCCTGTTATTGATTAGTTGTGATTGATCTGTTCAACTTCCCAGTAGTCCCAAGCAGCAGAAGCAGCTGCTGTCCTGGGCACGTTTTCTGTGTGCACAGGCATGGGTGTAGGTGCACACCTGATTCTGTGGATGGGTTCCCCTTTTGCTCTGGTGAAAAAAGTTATCTAGTTTACTATCCTAAATGTATTGCTTGACTATCGTACCTTACACCTTCCCAGACTGCTTCCAAGAATGCTATAGAAATGGTTATGGGATTACTTACCAGTCAGCCACATGACATTGGATTGCTGTTGTCTTAGCATGAGCCTCGCTTTAAATGTCAGGCTTACATACTCAGTTGTCATAGTTTTGTTGACTGTCTGTGACTGTCAGTATTTTAATGTGGGATGTTGGAATATTTTAATGTACCGTTTATTAATAGAAGGTGGTTATAAGAGGAGTAGTACCTGGTGTAGAAATATGTAAAAATTACTTCCTCTAATTTTTTTTTTTTTAATCCTTACCTGTAAAAGCTATGTTGTTCCACACATATATGTCCTAGGCTATAACATGTCTTTCTCTACTCAGGAGATTCCTTGACTTATTATTGTGGAACTAATTTATTGGAAAAAGAAAATCAAGCTTCAGATTTATTGTTATTCCTGGTGAAATGCTATGCATTTGACAAAGACCATAATCTTTGAGGATCTGAATTATTATTCTTTTTTCTTTTCCCTAAGACCTTGTAGTGTTCTGGTATCCAAATCACAGATGACAGTGTCTTTTTATCACTAGCATTAGTTCTTTATTGCACAACAGGTTGCACAAGGTGAAACAGAATCATTATAGCAACGGTAAGTCCCTACATAGTAACAAAATCTACTTTCATCTTGGGTATGATCTCATCTGGCAGAAAAGATAGAGAAAGGAGCAAGACTCCTATGTGATTCTGAGCTGTGTTAACAAATCCCAGCTTGGAGTTAAAAGAAATTTTAAGTGTGTGCATTCATAAATGTCTTATGTATACTTTAGAAAGTGATTTAGGAACAAGTAACCTCCAAAATACAGTGCCATCTGCACACTCTACAAACACTAAAGTGAAGAATCTTGTAAACATTTTATAAACAACATGTGCAGATTTCAACCTGTATTTAAGCTACACCAAATTTTTTGCATAAATTTGCCAAATTTAAAGAAAAACCTTGCACAACTTTTGAGAAAGTAGTGAGCTGGTCACTTATCCCTGTTCCCTATTGTGAACATCGAAGATGTGACATTTTGTTTTGTATGTTTTTCCCCTGTGCAAGCTGGCAATTCTCCACAAGAACAATTTTCCAGAGTTGCATAAATAAGGGCAGGTAGGTGTATTTTCCTTTAATCGCTCTATAAAGAATCTTTCCTCTAAAGCATTGTGTTGAGCACTGGATAGAATGCCAGGGAACTGATTACAAAGATATCCATAAAAGAAAAATACCAGTCTCATAATTCTGTATTGATTACCTAAGCATTAGTGACTGCTGCATACCGTGTCTCATGAAATCACTGGATATGAAGTGTGAATACTCTTTAAGAAATTTTATTGACTTCAGTCTGACAGTTTTATTCTCACATTAGTAAATCGTCTCAAGAGTGCTGCCTTTTTCATGTGACGTGTCCAGAAATTCAGTTATCATTAATAGAACAAATGCTACATTGCAAGCATACTCTTACCAATAACTAAGAAAAATATTATCTCCAAGTGCCTAAAACTGCAGAGGAGCCTGTGTGCCTAGCTACTGAATAGCTGAAAATGCCTTCTTGTAAATATTTCAGTATTGTTTATGAGGGCAAATGAAATCAGTTTCCCTTATTCTGCACACCTACCCCCCAGGATCCTGTGGTATGTGGTTTCCGAATGACAAATAAGGGTATTTTTCATTGTTAGCATCAATTTGTGGCTGCAAACCAGGTTTCCTCCTCTGATTCCTGTTGATTTTCATTCTTGACCTTTGTTTGCTTCTGTGGCTGCTGGCTGGGTATCTAAGCTCTGGTTCTTTCAATGAACCAAATGCTGTAGGGTACATCCCTCTTTTCATGCCGAAGGCTTAGCTCTTCTAAAAGGAGTGCCATTTGAGTCGTAGCAGCTTTCTTACCACTTGTGCCACAGAAATGACAAAAACACTACTCCCATTTTCATTCCTCCTCTCTTTTTGTGGGTACTCAGTCTCTCCCAGCTGACGGCACAGTACCACCCACACTCTTGCTACTGGAGGAGGTAGAGCTTTCACCACCCAGCTTCCTACTAAAGATTTGTATTTCAATGTCAAGATAAAACTCAGTTCTTTTCTATGGCAGAGAAAGGTCCAGGTGAAACTTACGATTTATTTTTATTGGTGGTGGCTGTTACTACAACACAGCTCAACAGGATTATAGTGCAGTTCCTTTTATACTAAATCCAAACCAACACTCCAGCCGTTCCTAGTGTTTGTAGAGGTTTTGATCTAGACATGGCCAGTACAAATGCAGAAACCTCGTGAACAATTAAAAATCAACATCTCTGAAATCTGTGAAACTCTGTAGGCAGACTTGAGCCTTGTCATTTGTATCCAATTTTAAGTACCACTGTTCGTTCTTTTTTTTGTGTATGTGATTGGGGGGGAGTGGGGGCAGTTTTTGGGTTTTCTTTGTTTAGTTTTGTGTTTACTTGGTGGTGGGGTTTTGTGAAGCTGGGGAGAGAAGTTTCTCCATGGGGAAGAAATAACAAAAGAGTGTTTCCTTTTTCTCATCTTGTTTGTGAAAGCACGACAAGGAAAGTAAGGTTAAAAGTAAAATATAATTTCCTGTGAAAGTGACAGTAAATAGGAAAGATGTTTTGTTTATTTCTTTTGAACCAGTAGTAGACATAAACAAAAAAGTAAATGTTGCTTTGAGTCAGCCTTTGGTACTTGTCTTATGAAATAAAACTTTTGCATAAAGTCTTTTTATTTGTTCTGACATTACAGAATTCTTCAATTTGAAACTAAAATAAGTAAGTAGCATATATAGTAATTTGTATATGCCAGTGGCTTCAGTGTTGAAGTATTGAAAAATTATGACTGAGGTCAGAAAATGTACGGTATATTTAGCAATGGTTAGACTCTTTAATAAATTAAGAAACATACACAATTGTCTGGTGGGTTTTGTTTTTTTTTTTTAAGAAAATAGTTTTAAAGGATGCTCATTCATTTAAATTTGCTGAGAATATTCATTCAGAATGCACGAGTTTTTCATTTGCATGAAAGAATACACGAGAGTATTCTTTTCAGAATGCCCGTTTTTTAAAACACGCTCAATTTCTAAATGTACCTACCTCGATGTAGTACTGACAATGATCTAAAGCATGCATGTGTGTGTGTATGTATACGTTTCTTTGTATCTAGGGAGCAATTATCCAACTTGTGAGCATAACTAATTTCAAACCGTGTCTCTGGAGCAGCAATCTTCTTCTCTTCCACACTTGCAGAAGAAACTGGTTTGAATTCTCTGTAAACTGCTTTTCACTTTGAAGGCTTTGCTTGTTTTTCTTGTGAGTTGCTGCTAGTGCCAGAACTGCTGTGCAAAGAGACGATCCTTCCCCAGGTGCCTGAGTTGGTGTGAATGCTTGCTTTTCAGGTGAAGTCTGCCACTTCAGTGGCACTTGATACTATCCCAAGCACCTCCTTATTTTCAAATACAGGTTTAGGAATAATTTTGTGCTTTAATAAAATTGAGGGTTTGCTTACACCCTTTGCTAAATTGGTCACTGTGCCAGGTGGTAAAAGGAGATAGGAATCCAGACCTGTAATGTAAGGTTAATCCTTAGATCTTCAGAGTTAGGTGTACTCAAGAGCCCCTGCAAGTCTTTGGGTTACAGGTGTGATGGATCCTTGGAGTTCTCTGTTCACTCTAGCTGTGCGAGGGCAAAGAGTTTCATGATGTTAAGATTTGTTCAGATTTATTTTGGAAGTGATATTTTTACTACTTCTGTGGACTTGGGTATTTGAAAGTTGTATCTGTTTCTTACAGAAATGTATTTTCTTCAAAGATAAGCACACCGTGGTTTAATATGATTGGCATGTCATAGACAGAAGTTTTATATATATATATATATATGTATTTTATATTACCATTATTTATATTATAGCAGAAGCTTTTTGAGATCTAAGGTGTCATAATGTCTTTAAAAACACAAAGAGAACATAGTTAAAGCAAAATGTTATCACTGTCCTTTCAAAAAAATTAGATTGTTATCTCTGAATCAAGATTTCAAGGTTTGTTCGTGTTACCTTACAGTATGTTCTTTCTTACAACCCTTTGTAAATCCTGTATGTCATATATCATATCCTAAATCATTTAGCTACTGTACACTTGTGTGCTAGTATTGTAAAATGAGGAATACTCTGCCAATTCCAAGGATATTTTTACTCTATTTTTTTTAGCTGACAGAACAGATGTAATTAAGAATGGACTGATTTCCTGGATGTATTTGAAAGTCTTTACAGAAAACTAATCATTTTCCTTTTTCTTTTGTAAATAAAACTCTAAATGCTTTGTTGCTATTGTGTTTTGTTGGCAGAGGTGCAGTGGAGCAGATGTCTTCACATCAGTGTCAAGTCCTGCTGTAGAGGCTGCAGTTTGCAGATTTCTTTTACTAATGGAAGTATGCAAGGCTGTAGGTCAAAATTTTCTTCTTCAGAGTCAGCTTGTTTAATGCCATCGTTGTTATGGTTAAAATCTACCACTATTTCAAAATATTGTCAAACAGTATCGGTTACTTGGTAGCTTGAATTAATCCCTTGTCAAAGCAATGTTCAGTTTGGAGATATTTTTAACGGGTTTCATAATTTCTTTATCATAGCCCAAGTACTTTGGTTTTTGCAGTTTTGGCAAACTCTGAATGCAGCAGAGCAGCAGTCATGATCCTAACTAAAATGTGCCATACAAGATGACACTGATGATTTACAGTTGACTTCTTATTTACAAAATGTTGTGATAAATGTGTTGGGGTTCCCCCCCCCCAAAAAAGTGAATAATTGGTAACATGAAAGGATAAATTCACTTAATTTATTGGACTTTTTTTTTTTTTTTTTAAGAATTAACTTTTTCCAATTTAATGTTGAGGTTTCTTTGCATTCACTTCTACTAACTTCAGTGGTTTATGTGGATCATTTTTGTAATCCTCTAAACATTAAGATGCCCATATTAAAAGTAGGAGAAATTTTTGTGAGAAATTGTTCATTTTTCATTGAAAAAAAGTATCTGGTAGAAACACTTGAGAAGGTATAGTCAAATTTCTTGTGTGGGAATGTTGCATCTGGAGGGAATTTTTAGCCCTAGAGTTACCTTCTGTAACCTGAAAGCTTTCCTTTTGTTCTTTAGAATATCTGGAAAAATAGAAGTTTCTACAAAACATAAGATTTTTGCCTTCTAATGAATTTTTACCACTATCTGATCTTTAATATATCTGGCTTCCACAGCATCCTACACTGGCTGCTTGGAATATAAACTGCCTTTGATGTATGGCACATCTTGGAAGAGGGCCTTCCTAGGAATCCTTCCAAAATAAACTTGTTAAGAACAGGCACCACCCTTGTCTTTAGCTCAGGGGCAGAAAGGAAATAATATTCACCTTCTTTACTGAGAAGTCCTTTAACTGTAATGTTCATTGATGAATGTCTGTTCAGTGGCGCTTCTGCTGAGATTTCCAGAAGTACCTCAAATCTACGAAAAATAATGGATTTCACAGTTCCTGTGATGTCTGAGAAAGTATTTTGTTGTTTCAGGGTTGGTTTGTTTTTTTTTTTCTATTAAAGGGTGCTCCCTTACAGCTTGCATTATGAGAAACAATAAGTAATGTTTCCTTATTCAACTTTTTTTATACCATTCATGATTCTGTAGCCCACTAAGCTGAAGAGTCTTGGAGCTGTTCTTGGAAGCTTTTCATGCCTTTGATCACCTTTGCCATTCTGTGTACAAGGTTTTTAGCTTAATTTTAGTTTAGTCATATGTTTTTGAGATAAGGTGAACATTGTGCAATACTCAAGGTGCTCAACTACCATAGAGTTATGTAGTGAGTGGCCTAATAATTTATTCTCTATTCCTTTATAATAATTCCAGAGGTTTTGTTATCCTTTTGGCTTCTACTGGAAAGAGATTCCAATTTCTGTTTTTTCCTAAGAGATAATAACAAATTTACAACTTCTCATAAAAATTATCATAAGTGACTTTGTTATCAACACTCAATTTCATTTCTCATTTTATCAACTTACACCTCTTTTCCATGTAGCTTTACTTTTCATTATTCTGAATAATTTCAAATCATCATTAAACTTTGATATAACATTATACATTCCCTCTTCCATGTCATTTTTGAACATACTGAAAAATACAGAGCTCAGGACAGGTGCTGTAAAACTTTTAAATACTGCTTACTGTGGAAATGACCATAGGTTCTTCTTTTTGGTTTCCCATCTTCAATACGTAATCTTCCACAAGAATGCTTTAGATCTTATTCTATGACAGGTTAGTTTCTTTAAGAAATTTTTAAAAACTGTGAAAGCATTTTGAGAATTCAGGTAGGCAGTAAGACCAGCCTATTCTTTCCATACTAACTGACTTTTAAGAATCCAAATATATTTGTGAAATACAACTTTCTTCAAGTTGTATACTTACTATACCACCTTACACGGAATGCCACCAGAATTGCTTTTCTGGTGGATGAAATTCACCCTTACGAGTCCTTCAAGTTAGTGATTTTGTTTGGCAGGTATATAATCAATTGCTTTATGATGTCACATAAAATATGCATGGGGTAATGATTAATAGAGATGGTACTGCATGTCCTCTTTATAGAGGTTTCTGTCTGCTGGCCACGTATTTGCCTAACGAGGCCAAGAACCAACATTATGACTTGACAATTCTAGATGAATGCTGCAGTAAGGTCTCTTATTCCATCAGTGTCTCCCATGAATTATGCCAATACCAATATAATCATTCCAATCTGCAGTAGTTTAATGAGGACAAATAGGCTCAGAGCTGCAAAAAGGTATGTCATGTACATTCTCTGTGTGACTATTCAAGTGTCTTCCATGGTCCTGGTGCTGCATTGTAAAATAATATGTGAAGTCACTTGGGGCTATATGGTTGTTATATTTGGATGTAAAAGGCTGGTGATTATAACTAGTCATTACACCAAAACCCTACAGCCACAACACAGGATGTAAAAGAGTGTGAATGGTGAAGAAATGCTCTTTAAAAAAATGCTTTAACAGAATATAAATAAGGAATTGTCAGGCTCATAGTTAGATTTGTCAGCAGGAATAAACTCCTTTAACCTAATCAAACATTAATATCTCCTTCTCACTGACATTAAAGTAATGCTGTGAATAATTGAAAACTGTAGATTGTCATCATCCTGTAACAAGAAAACATTTTCTATGTATCTTCTTTGTTAGTAAATAGAGATACAATAGTTTTTCGAAAATCTTTTCATCTCTCTCCATCTGAGGTGCTCAGTATAGTTCTCTCCTGTCTCTGTGCTGTATTTTTGCTTTGATGGGTAAATGGAAGCTGTAAACCGGTGTGACTAAGGCCATAACTCTAAGCTTACAATTTCTGTAGCTCGTTACTATTCTTTAGCCGCAAACATGCATATAATGTAAAGCAGGTATATTTCCTGTTTCACTGCATCTCTGCTTTATCTGGTGTTCTACTGCTAAGGACAGCTTTATAGAAAAGACCATTTAGTGGATATATTTGGAAATGTATCTTTTAAATTATTATTCTGAACACTGTGAGTATGTAAATCAGAAAAAATAATCTTCCTATATGATGTGTTTGTGAGAGAGTGTTTTACATACAGATGGTCTGATATCTTAATCACTTAGAGCTACATTCAGCCAAAAATATAGACAGACTCTGTGCCGTAAGCTGGATAGCAGATTAAGGCAGGCTTCTTAACTCATTCAGGTAGCTATAGCAAGAGAGAGGGTGAAGCACTGTGCCTTACATGCAGAAGAGCAAGGGAGAGAAAATTTCTGTGTTTGCCAGAATTTGAGAGAATCGTCTTTAATCTTTTAATTCATAACAACATTACTCATCTGGAATATCTGGAGCCATCGTATATAGAGTTGTTAAGGCTCAGTCTCTGGAAATGTCACATAGACACTGAATTTCTGGTTTTTTTATAAGCAAAGTCATGTCGCGTAATTAAAATCGCAAACTTTTTAGTGCTATTGTTCTAGTTCAGCATTTTTTCACTGCTAAGAGTATTTGCTGTCTTCATAACTTTCACTTTTTGGCTTACTTCAACAAACGTTACATGAGTCTCAGCAAACTGTATCAAATGTATAAATCATTACCAGCTGGAAATCCTTTAACTTAACTAACTTCAGTGCAGCAGACTCAGGTCTTCATACAGAGCTTTCCGCTTTTTGTTGCTTATTGTATGAGATAGGGTATTTCTTATGTCACCAGGTCAAATGCCACCAGGGGATGTACAGAGGGATACAGTAAAGTTGTAACTCGGGAGGAAGCTCTCTCCAGCCCACACTGTATGGAGGTTGCTTCAGGATCCTAGGTGCTACCTGATGAGTCAGAAAATACCGCCTACAGTGATCCTGGAAATCTCCAGGTTCACATCACTGTGATGTGTACAGAGATTCAGGCACTGCAACAGAAATCTTGAGGTCACGGGGGATCACACTGTGTTTGGGAATGATGAGAAGATCCAAGATAATTTTGGGAAGCAAGGGAAGTCTCTTTATATTTCTGAGAGATGTAGCAGTAGTAACATTTTGTGTGTGACTAATTCACTAAGGTTAGCAAAATCACAGGACTGGGTGAATTTTCAAAAAAAAACTGTGGCAAGAGGGGAAACAAAGCAAAAATAACTCTTTTTTTTTTTTAAATTATGATTTTAAAATTATTTTTTTCATGTTTCAAGACCTGGAGGGGCTAGTAATTCTGATGACCGGGGTGGGGGGTGTTGGTGGTGTTGGTGGTGGGGTTTGGGGGGGGTTTTTTTTTTGGTTGGTTGGTCGGGTTTGGGTTTTTTTTAGTGCATATCTTGGATAATCCAGAAAGTAGGTTTGTGTATCTAGCTAATGTAATACCATATGAGAAATGAAGTTCTGCTCTAGGGATACCTTGACATTACAGGGTGGCTTGACATTTTAAATACATGTGCTTTAAATGCTGATGCAGAAGTAGTAGGGCTTTTGCTTTGTTGTTTTTTTTTTTTTTTCCCCCCTCTTCAGAAGAAGCTACAATACTATTCATAATATTTGATACTTGAGGAGGCTTGGAAGAAGAGCAGAAGGGAGATTGGTACTCTTGCTACTAATAATTAACAGTAAATAAAATAATGTGACAGAGTAAAACACATGGAGGAAGCAGGACAAGAGGATTAGCATGGGATACAGTGTGCTTGCAGTTTTTGCCAGCCCAAATGGTACAAGATGAAAATCCTGCTGCCTGAATTGAACTGTGAGAGTGCAAGAGAATAAAAAGATAAAAATGCATATAAATATCACCTTTGCCATGTGAGACAGGCTGTCTGTGTATAATGGAGACCAGAGAAACAAGTATTAGCTAAAACAATTCTTTACCTTGCTGAAAATGGAGTGATTGGTAGAATAATAACCTAGCAAAAGGGCAGTGAAATGAACACCGAGGAAACAGATGTTATAGCAATAATCTGTTAGGAGTCCAGAAGCTCTTAAGAATGTGAGCAATAATCCATTGGAAATGGTTGAGAAAAAACTGTAAATGTATTACAGCACTCACTACAGAACTACACACAGATTTCCCAGTTATTCACTCAAGTGTTGTCAAAATTTAGCAGTATAATATCTTTTGTATAAGGTGTATTTCAATTTGATAATGAGCTGCTAGTTTATATAAATGACCCCAATAGAGAATGCTGTGCTGAGTGTCAATAGGTGAACTAGTTTCATGCTTTAGCATAGCAATGTGTAATACTCTACATCACAGCTATAAATCAGGAAAAAAACTGACATACGGATTGTGCGTTAGGGGGGATTTTTATTTTGAAGTTTTCAGGATTTGTTTTCCTATTGAATATTTGAGCTTTTGGTCCTCTGTAACAAGGACAACTAACTTCAGTTGCAAAAATTTAGAACAACTTAAAATTTTGCTTTGAAATTATTTCATGGTTGTATCAGGACTGGAGACCTAGGCTTCAAGGTGAGTATCTTGCAGACCCTAAAACTGAACCCAAATGTGCTGTGATACTGGATTTTCATCTGGTTTAGCTGAACTACTGTTTAGCCATAATAATAACAACTTAAAAAAAAATTCTTTTCTTCTTGACATAACAGAATAATCCAAAATAATTGTTGCTTGCTTAATTCTGATCTGTTGCTCAGTAATTGCTCGAAGCCAGTCTGAAGCAGAAGAACTGGTCTGCATTATGTGCAATAAGCTTCCGCATTCTTGGCAGAAACAGTCCTCTGTGTCATCTTTTCCCAGTTAAATAGAATTATAATTAATAATGACCAATATTTGTATGTCAAAGACTTTTCAAACACTTAGTTTGAAACACTGGTGCCTGCAACACTGGATGAACTTTCAGGACTCCCCTAAACATTAGTTCCTCTTGGTGAGTATCAGTTAGTCTAGTAGTTTTCCTTGATGTCTTAACAGCTGTTGCTAATCTGAGGGAGGTTAGTTGAAAACCAGCCAGTTTGTTGATTTCTTTCTTTGCCTTTTAAGGAACGAGGGAATTGTTTCCTACTTCATGGTACATGCCTGCGTGGGCGAGAACTGCATGTCTGTGACACCTCTGCCGTTTACAGCCATGGTATTGGATTGGGATAGTGCCATATTTTCAGCAGTTGGTAGCAATTACTGGCACCTTAATTTATATATATATAAATAAAACCGAAAATGGAAAAAAAGCTTCTCATTCTCCCTCTGTTGTGTTCAGCACCTTGATGACAGAAATTACATGGATTTGAGCCCAGTAATGACTTTTCCTTTCTCTTACAAATCTTGCCTTTTCCATTTTTTTAATGTATCTTTTGTTCCAAGTGAACGCTCCGTTAGTAAGATTAAAATCACTATTATCAGTTCTTAACACTTTAGGTTGCCATGGCTATTCACTCACTGCTAATATTGCTGCTCCTGGCACACATGGGACTTTGTCACTGTCAAACCTGAAACAAATAAACTCCTCATATCCATTGACACTGATAAGCTGATAATTTTCGGTTGCAATATTTGTCCAGTCCTCCTATGAAGAACTTCATTGAACTAATGTTATTTTTCTTACTCTTTTTGGCAGTGCTGCACTTGCTTTGCTGTCTTTCCACATTCAGTTTTTGATCCTTGAAAAACTTGCAAAGTGGAAAACATACTGCCATTTTTTGCAACTTCTTCCAAGTTTAGGCACTGCCCACACTTGTATCACTTGCTGCAGTTTGCGTGGCTTGCAATACATGAGCTGGTTTTTGGGTTGTTTGGGTTTTGGGTTTTTCTGTGTGGAGTTAATTATTTTGTCCTATTTGCTTTTGTTTTTCAGGAATATTTCTCATAGTACTTTGCATAATATGTCGATAGCACTGCCCATAGTGCAGTGGGGTTTCTGTCAACTTCTTCATACACATTTTCATACACATTATGCAAGCACCAGTGGTTGTAAACTGTTGCAAAGGTATGTAATGTGGATTGTATTTTTGTGTCATTTTCCAGACAGTTTTGGACTTTGACTATTTTGTATACTGTTACTCCAGAACAGGTTTTTTTCAACTCTCTCATAAAGTTTTTATCCATAGTCTCCTCTTTTCTTGAAGGGTCTTAGGTTGCTTATAAGATCAGAAAATGTCAGCATGCTCGGCTGGCACATCCTGAGTTTTTGCAAGAGTTATTTTGAGACGTAAGGCCAGGATGTATCTTTCTGAGTGTTTTGGTCCAGAACAGTCTGGTCATGTTTCAGGTACTCAGTAGTCTGGAAGATTTTTAGGCAGATTGCAGTATTTCTGAATTTTGTTATGGTCTTAACATGCTTGCTTTAAGTTAACTGATACCTTATTGCCTTAAAAAAGGAAGAAAAAAAAGTGCGTAAGACCAGTTGTCATCTTCATTGAGAATAAGCAATATTTTTTAACTAGTGCTCAACAATAATTTGAAGTGCTGTGTGAAATTCCTTTTTTTTCCCTACAAATTTCTGTTCTTTTAAAGAGTCTTTTTTAACATTCTTAGTGAATATTATTTCAGCTTGCTTTCTGTTTTCAGAAATTGCATAGAGTCATGAAGCTCTACTTAATAGTGCCTATAATCTAATCTGCATACTATAATTTCTGCATAAGAAAGGAACAAGTTTCAACAACTAGTTTAAACAGCCCAGACCTTTTAATAGTACACTTCTTGACGTACGGTCTGAGTATAAATGATCACAGGGTCAAAAGTATAAATTGTTTTAGTTTGCAGAGAGGTTGTTGCTTAGACACATGCCAGTTTTTGCATGGTAATGAGGCAATTTGTTATTGTATGTTAATCTGTTGTTTTTCTATTTTAAAAGTATAATGAATGCTTGATAGGCTGAAATATATTTGCATAAACTATTATGGTCAAATTCATGCATCTTCTTTCTGAGTTTGTAATGAGACATGAAAATACTAATTGAAAGAGGTTCTTAATACGGTACTAGAGGAATGTGACACTGAAATATGTCATGAGAAATGGAACAAAAAGAGAACAAGATAGTGTTTTCTCTGAAAGACATTTTTAGAAAACAACCAACCTTCCTTATCAGGAGAGCTTCTTATACTGTTTCTTTTCTGACTCAATCCAAACTCTATTGAAGTGACCTTGGGAAAAAGATTAGCAATGGAGAAACCAATTCAAGAATTTAGTAAAAAATTTTATTCATTTATGATGTGAGACATGGAAGACATGTACATTATTTCAGTCAATAGACAAAGGGATTTGCTGGCTTGTAAGTAAAGCAATAGGGCCAAGGCCTGGCTCAGAGTGCTAGCACCCATTTCACCCTACTGCTATACAGTGAGCAATGTAAAGAACATGGTGTTGCTTATGCCAGCCACCACTCTCTTAAACAGTGCATCAACAAAATTCAGGGCTTGGGATGGCTGGTCACCACTCACAAATTTGTTTGGAAGTGGCTGCACTGATGTGAGGGCTTTGAGAGTTTGGCACATGGTGTATCAGTTAGTTTGGGGGGCAGAGAATGGTCTTTGACCAGTTTTATTTACCAGTGTAGATACAGGTTAAATGAGTGCCTGCAAATGAAGTAATCAACTCATTTTTGTTCATCTCTGTTAGCTAATGGTGAATTTATGTACTGCTTAGTCCAATTTACTACACACAATATAAATACTGGGTTTTTTGAACTGAATTTAAAACTCTTGGCCAGGACTCGGACCTGTCTGTCAATTTAGCTCACAATTTCTGAAAGTTTTTGCTCAGCGTTAAGTACTTATGCAACCTATAGTAACAGAGAGAATATGAAAATCTAGGTAGAGAATATTTTTTAAAGTGATGATCAATAGCACAAAAGATAATTTCTGTTATAAAAGAATTATAAAGTATTGATGAAATTCTGTAATGGCATAAATATCGATAGAACAGTAATTTATTTTGAGAATAAGACAGTCTGAAAGATCATGCAAAGTGACTGAATAATATCAGAAAACTTGAGTTACTGGACAATTTTCCAGAAGCTCTCCTGAAAAAAGAACTGCTGAAGCAATGCTGTCTTCTCCTCTCGATGCCTGGTGTGCCAGCACAGCTAGAAGAGTACATTTATCTCCCTACACCTCATTGGAGTCCCTTATTAATGCTGACATCTGTTCAAATCTTAATTACCACATTACCACAAATAGTCCCTTGTCAAATCTAACCTAATTTAAAAATAGCTCAAAAGCAGAAGTGCAAAATGTGCCTCTATGTAATACAATGCTGTTTTGTTAATAAAGTAAATGGATAAATCATTTCCATAACATTAAAAGCATCGAGATTACAAAGGTTTTATTCAGGTTTTGGAGGTTTTTGGCATGAAAATCTACATTGTTGATAACTTTTGTATACATGAAAACTGACTTAAATGCTTTATGCTTGTAAGGATGATCCATAATCTTCCTAGAGAAACTTTTTTTACATGATACACAGTCGTTTCCTAGTTATGTGCCCCTAGGTGATACCTTTTACAAAACAACTGCAAACATTATTATTAAAAAAGAAAAAACTTAAAACACCAGGACTGAAGTTATTTTTGTGCCATTTTTGATACCTAAATATTGAGTACATTATCAGGTGTTTGAAATGAGCATTCGAGTTCCAGAATGCTAGAATATTTCCTGTCATCCAACAAAGTTAGAGTAAGTCAGTGGCCTTTCTTCTTTGATGCACATGTTTTCAGAGGCATTGAAAGACCTTTAAAGGTCATTACCAGGTGTGTGCAGCTCCAGATGTGCCTGCCAAACATTACCACACTGTTTATCTTTCTTAATGACATTGTTCAAGCCTTCGCACAGTCTTGTGGCCTTTAACCATGAGGTGAAGTGGCAAAATCTTGATGGTCAAAATCACAGCAAAAGTCAAAATTTGCCCCTTAGAGTTATATAGATGGATTGTAGGGCTTTCAGGTGCATCTGACCTTTGATCAGCTGTAAAAGGGATGTAAAGAATCTCAAGATGTGTTATGCAGGCTAAGAAAAAAGGGTGCCTTCTAGTATACTGCTCATCTACTTTTAACTAAACAAAAACAAAAAATGTGAAATGGACAGGGGAAAAGTATATACATATATCTGTATCTGGACGTTCCTGCCTGGTCATTTAGAGCCTGATTACCAAGGCTAGTATCCAAAATGTGATTGTTAAGTATCATCTCATCCCAGCTGTTGGTAAAATAAGAGCTATATCGGAAACTTATAAATTTCCGTTACGACATGGGTCATTGCTTTTGAGGCAAAATCTGCCAGGCTGAATTTGAGACCCTGATAATCCTTAGGGTTCTCCTTCGGTACAGCTCATCTGTGCAATGGGACTTCATTAATAGTTCTGTCAAACCTAAGAATACAAAAAAATCACTTTGTAGAGCACAACTTTATAAAATGTCAGCTAGTCATTCTTGTATCAAGTTGAATGAAACTGCTTCAGGGCAGGCCATGAAGTTTGTTGGTTGTTTCTGAAGGGGTGTTTCTGAGGTGTTAAAGGAACGCAGGAGGTTAAACCTGAGAAGTGGTGTCAGCAAGCACTTCTAGCCAGTGCGCCAAGGGAGTACTTCGTAAGAGGCATGTGTTGAAACAGTCCAAAAATTGTCTGACCCAGCCAGAAGCTGATTTGTGGTTCATAAACCTCTGGGTACAGAGAATGGAAGGTATAAGGTATTTGCTCCTTCCCTGTCCGAAAGATCCCTGTAATACAGAAAACCAATGGTCATCTATAAAAGTAGCAATGTTACTTCTGTGCATCATCATGTCATTTTGTGCTTCTCCAGTTAAAACCCAGCTGCCTCATCTAGACAGCAGATTTCTGTGGTGATCTAGATGAGGTTCAGAGCACTTCTAATGCGGGGATCTAAATGTTTGAGAAATGGGGGATTTCTTCTCTGTTCTTTGAGTTGCTTTCAATCTGTAAAAAGTAATTACCATTTAGATACTTTTCTTCTATTGTTTTTGCTGAATTATATGATTGTGGTAGTCAAGAGGAGGACAATGTTGTAAATCAATGTTAGTGACATAATCTATGAGAATTGCTCACTTAGTGTCTGTGCCTTAAGACCTCAGGCCACCACACTGTATAAACTTGTTTGATTTTAAGCACACAGACATTCTTACTGACTTTTTCTGATGATTTAATCTTTCCTTGTAAATACATTCACTCTCTGTATCTTGCCATTGGATAGGCTTCTAAATACATACTTATATGATACACTTATCTTGGGGGGTTCTTTTTGTGAAAATAGCGTACAGTAAACAACATGGTGCTAAGATACTGTAGGGAGGTAAATAGAGGTAACATTTATTGTGCAGTTATAGACATATAACATGCTGTACCAACATTAAAGATCATGCCCTCTGATTGCATAAACTTTATTCCCTCAAAATGCAAGTTGTAATTGTTGTGCTTTAATTTAAAAGTAAAGCACAGAGTGTTATGTTGTCTTCTATGTTTATGCATACACTTGTATTTAGTTTGCAAGCTGAGACTACTCATACATTCCTACAAAGATTTAGGTGAAAAATATCTTCAAATAAGCTGGTAAAGAAAAGGAGAATCTAAACTTAGGTCTTACATTTGCAATTCTCTACAATATGTTTTAACATCATCTGCCACCTGACTGTTAGAAGGCTCAGATGATTATGTTTTCTTTAAAGGTTTTTAAAACTGATATTATGTCTTTGAAGAGGTCTGATGAATGTTGGTATTTGGATAATCTATTGCGTATTGAGAATGAGTTTATCTGCTGGCTTGTCATACATCAATAACACTGAAATTTTTTTTGGTAATGCCTTTTGTGAATAAAAACTTGTAAGAATCTTTGGAAGTTTTGAACGAGACAAATCAATGAGCTGAAAAATCAAATAATGCCTTCCTCCTAAAAATTATGTTCTCTTGAGGTATTAAGAATATGAAATTATGACTAACACAGGCAGCTGAATTTGCTGTTTTCTCATCTCTATATTGTCAGTAAAAAAAGAACACGTTCTGTTAATTTTCCCAAACTCTTGAGTGTATTGGGCATCGATTTTTAAAGAGCTTAAGTGGGAATCTGCTGAACATAAGGTGATGTGTCTCAAATAGCTTTTTTTATGCTAAAAGAACAGCAAACAAGCATTTGCTTTTATTTTTTTCATGTCTTTTTGTTATGCAGAAATTAACTTGTGTCTATGATCCAATGCATGCTAGATTCCTTCCTCCAAAAACAACACAAAACTTCCCTCTCTCCCCCTCCAAAGGACTGAAGGGTGGGGCATGCAAGAGAAACAAGTTATTCTTACCCTTGGGCAGCCTGATCCATGCTCAATTAAATACTATGTTCTTTGGCTCAGTATTACTCTGCTCTAGAGTACACGTATAAAAATGATACCAGAGTATTTAGTAGTTTCTGGTTTTGTGTATTTCCTTACATCTAATGATGAATTTTTTATTGTTTGTTTATTCTAGCACAGTTTTACACCACGATACGTCATTGGCTGAGTTAGCTGAATTCTCTTCTAGTGCAGAATGGCTTACCCACAACTAATGAGTTACATCTGTGAGGTTCCAGCAAAAGCAGCTGATGCTTAGAGTCCATTTTGGATTACCAAAACTTTATTATGTATAATTGCATGATAGCAAAAAGTCCACTGACCTCTCTAGCCCACAGCTGGCTGCTGAGGGGAAATAATCTGTTTTCATATTTAAACGCAGCGGATTTTTGATAGCCAGTGGAAACAGAGTGTCTGGTGATGCATAGTTTAAGAGTTTAAATCTTCTAATGGGTATCTAGGTAATTGCATGCTTTTGCCTGTTAGAAGCAAGTGAATGAGGCAAGAATCAGGGAATGCTGTTCAAAATTGTTTTCTAATTATTGATCCAACTACCTCAAAATATACCTGCAGTTCTCAATCCCTTCTTATTTCTGTCACCTTGCATCTGCTTTCTTAGTCCCCTCAAGAGCATTTAAGAACAGCAACGCTTTTTAGCAGTCACAGCTTGCTGTCTGTATCAGGAGTGCTAAGATCAATACCATCTACTCTACCTCCAGAGGAGATCAGTGCATTTTATGCTTAAAACTTAGTGTGTCATCAGCACTTCTGTTTTAGAAATGGTAATATAAGCCTGCAGCACTAAGGACCTTGCTGAAGGCTTACACACTTGAAACCAGCAGCAAGTCTGTTGCTGTAATTGTAGTGTGTTGTTGCTGATTGTTATGCCTGTTGGGTGGGTTGCTTTAAATGTGTGCTTCCTTTTCCATCTTTTCATGTGTCAGTCTCTCAGAAGTTTGGAGGGGCTTTAAAAACAAAGTGGGATTCAGTAAATGCATAGATGACATTTGGTGACTTTTGATGCATTAAAAAGGAGGTAAAGTTCTGAAATGGAAAACAGAGCTTTAGCTTTTCTTCCCCAGCAGTGAAATATTTTAGTCTCCTAGTACTATTTACTGAATTTTACAAATACCGTATAAAGTGTCACATCACTATATTGTGAAATACAGTCTACATGTCTCAGCAAATAATTGATTAATTATCTTTTCATCTGCAATGATCCAATTGCCAAAATTGAAGATGTGTGAAGTCAAGTTCTGGATATATCTGTGTTTCAAGATAGGCTATCCAAATGTTTACTGAAATGGGTAGAGCTGATCATTGCAGTACCTTGAACAAGAACAGGTTGTAGAGACTCTGCTTTCCTGAGGAGCAAGCACTTTCTCAGGAGCTTGTCTTGGATCCATCGCATTTTCCCATAGGTCTTAAAAAGTAGAATGCCTAAGTGGTAAATAGTAAAGCTTGCTATTCCACTAACAAAATAGCACAGTAGTTGTATGGTCTGCACATGCTATAGGGAGATAAATTTACTATATTTGCAAGTATGATGTGTCACCTTGGTCACGACTGTCCTGTGGAGGTGTCCTCAGTTGGTAGAAGTGCTTATGTGACTCAGCTTATTGATTTCTGAGACAGTATCTGTACAGGGGCATCAAATATATCTTGCTTTTCCTTCTCGGGTGATCTTTGCCTCTATGTACCATACTGAAAAGACTGTCTGGTTTTAGTCCTGGCAATGATCTGCTTCCTATAAATTTAAGTTCCACACTGATATCTCAGGTAATGTAACAGCACACGCATTCCCATCTCAGTCTTCAACTATGGAGCTTGTGTTACTGGAATTACATTTCTGAAATGGCTGCTCACTCAGCATTGCATACTGCAAAGATAAGAATAATTCAAACTAATTATTCTTTGTTATTTGACTGTTACTTTGATTTGATACCACTTGCCCATATTTATCATTATGGCATGTTGGGCTTCTTCTCTAGACGTATTCATCACCTTTCTTTCCAATTCAGTGCTTACCCAGCGCCGGTGAAGTCAGATATTCAGTCTCTTCATTCTCTTCTAATTCTCATTCTTTGCTGAGGGGAATGTCTATTCATTCATCACAGAAGCACAGTCCTCTTTGGCTTCTCAAGTGAGTATTGCTTTTCTATGAGTACAGAGACTGTGCATTCTAAATTCTTGTTCACTGATGGGATCATATTTTTTGCTTGAATATGTTCATTGGACCCCATCTGCTGTGCTTCAGATTTTCTGAGCATCTACCTACCTGGGTACATGCATAATTGTAATTTATAGATGTACATACATAAATAGCTACACGTGTGGTTTTTTTCCAGTGCAAAGGAGCGTCCTATGAATTCCATCTTTGCTTTGCCACTGTGTTTTCTTTGACTGCGTCTGATCTTGTCACCCTTGGCGCTTCTTTTTAGCCTGTAAACAACATCCTTGTTGCCCACGCATAGATAGGGACAAACATCTTCCATGAATTCAGGTTATATTTATCTAATGGAGCATCTGTTTATTCTTGCTGTTCCTGAATTTTTTGTCTGTCCTTAAAAGCAGGACTGTCTTTTCTTGTATCTCTGAAAGATGTGCATCTTTGACACTACAGTAAACAAATAACCTCAGGTTGGAAACCAGCATGAGATTCATATCCCAAGAAGAAATTTTTCACCCTGTTAGGCATCAGATTCCTATTTGCTGCTTATCAAAGACAAAGTGCTGGTCTTCCATGCAGTTGTATATGTAAGCATATTTCTTGAAACAAAAGATAAAATTATATTTTTTAGAATATTCTTAGTGATGTAATAGTGACACTGTCATTTGACCAGTTCTGGCAAAAGGATCAACTTTTAGTGTCTCTTGGAGCTGGGGATAACTGGTTTTCAGTTTAGATTAAATGCAGCTTTGTTTTTTTTAACCTCTGAGAAAAAAAATCCTGCATTATATAACCAAAACCAATTAGCTCTATATTCTCTTTCCATGTGTAGAACACCAGTTTTAAGTCATTATTATTAACGCTAATCACTAAATGTTTAAGTATTACTATTCTTTAGTAAGTGTAAAAACATTAAAAAAAACCCAAAACATGAGAGAAGTAGCTTAGGTAAAAACGCTTTTACTTAGATAAAAATAGGTATACAGAAGCATTCTTGCATGCAGTGTTTTTCTCCCACCTATAAAATATTGATATAATTTTTTATTACTACAGTATCTATATTTTATTCCATGTAGCGTATAATAGAATTACTGGTAAGGGAAGCATCTGTTGCAGTTAGCTTATTGTGATTACTGTTTAATTTTCTGTAGCTTTCAATGTGCAAACAGCACCATCCAACTAATGTTCATTTCATTAGTAAAATAAGGAAACGTTTTTTATGTTAAAATGTAAGTAGGTTGCTAGAACAGAATCATGATATGGGCAGAATAAACTTAATTATATGCAAACATTTTTTGTTTTCATGCCATTCTGAATGATAGGAAATCTTTTGTGAATTCTGTTTTATTTTAAGAGATTTATCTTTTTTTCACATAAGGATCCAAGTGATGGAGCTTTCGCTATGTTTCTGTATTCAGTTTGGCCACGATTAAGCAGTTCTGCATCCTATACAGTGGCTGTTAGTTGTCTGTGTGCTAAAAACTACTCCTTGCACTACTCCTTACTGACTGTATTGATCCACAATGCCTGACACTCTGCGTACTGAAAGTGGCAAGAAAATTTCTGTAGTCGTCAGCATTGCATAAGCAAGTTCAAATAGTGTATCTTCCTCCTCCCGTGTCCAAGGTGTTCTGTCTCATGGGAAGTCACAAAATAATTTTCAGTGGTTTAGAATGGATGAAGAGAGTTTTTCTTTCCAGCCTGCAGGTAATACACATTCTTTTCAAGATAATTGTGTTGGTTGTCTGTGTCCCTAAGCACGTGGTCACTCTTATCTCCACTTCACTTGAAAAACTGTATTTGTCCACCATAGCAAGCATTTCTCTTCCTCTGCTGAGAGTGACTTTGCTAAGTGTACTCCACTGAGCATAAATGCAATAAATCCCTAACAAGTGTTAGGAACCTTTCGTTCTGATCTGTAACTTCTGTGAATCTGTTTTCCTGGTGCTCAGAACATTGATTGTTCCATCACAGTAGGTTATCCTTCACGGGAAGAAGTACTCAATTCTGGATGTAAACTTATGTTTATGAGTTCAGGAAATAGCAAATCCTAACTTCTACTGGAGTTTATATTTATGGAAAATTTACTTGTCATGACATAGCCAAATAGAGTGCCCGTGGCAGAGCACGTGGTGGCCATGGCTGTCTGGGTGCACGGCTTCCCATTTAGATCTGCACCCATTCTGTACAGTAAGCATGTTTAATTCAGGTAGATTACATCATCTGCAGTTACAAGGGCTGAAACAATGCTTGAGATAAATTTCCTTAAGAAGGAAAGGATTGCAGTATTCTAGCATCGTTCAGGCAAAGTCACTGATTTGTATTTGCCAGCTTTGGTTTTCATCACACTTCTCTTAAAAAAGAAAAACTTTTTTAATAGTATTTAAATGCAGTAGATGCTTCTTTTGGAGTGTTGAAACTGTATTGTTAACCACATCTTACCCAATTAACTAGTGCATTTCACAAAAATATTATCGCAAGGCTTGGAGAAGAAAAGCTACGATAACACTAAATAGTCAGTTCTTTGTGTTTTTTTGATATTTTTTTATTATTTTTATTTCTTTTCCCTTAGAGCGTTAAATTAAAGGTATCCTATAAAGAAGTTTTAGTCTTTGTAAAAGAGCATCCTCCTTGGTGGAGGAGCACTATGTTTTGAGCTCTCAGGGAGTCTGATTACCTGCCAATTGAAGTAGTTCCTGAACAAAATCCCTAATTTTCTTTCTTACAAAGGGTTTTGGCAGCTATTTTGGGGGGGGGTCTTTTTAATTCTATGAGATTTATGAATGGACAAACACAGCAGTCATGCTGTAGTAGCATAAAGGAGGAAATGGCAGAAGAAAGAAAAACTGGGGTTCCCTTCTTACTTTGAAAGATAACTTCATTGGTATTGGAAGGAAAAGAAGTTAATTAAAAAAATCCATTATCATGTTTAAGTGTATCTATTAAGTAATTGAAAATTATGACAAAGAGTTATGATGAAGTGTATTCTTAAAGGAGACGTTTTGTGTGTAAGTTTTTGTCTTTTAGCTTTTTACACCAGACATCCCTAGTCTGAAAGCAAATTTTCATTGCAATTAATTTTTCAGATAGCTATCCAATAGAAGGCCATCAGTTGGTTGCCAATTAACGGTATATGATTTTTTGTTTACAAGTTCTCTCTTGGAATAATTCTGTTAAACCTCAGATTTAGGTAAGCTGATACCTTGCTGAAGAAAACTGATTTTTATTATTTCTCCTGCTTGTTTTGATATAATAGCTTTACCATGCTATTATTTGTCAGCTCTCTTCTGGGGCTGAGTTACCCCAAGAAATCTTCAGTGTATTCAGACCCAAATAAGCTCCAGTACTGCAAGTTGCCACATGTCCATTCAACTCTGAGATCCTGAAGAACGCTGTTTCATGTAGAATTGCGATCTTTGAAGTGTGTGAATCTGCTCTAACTCAGTATTTCCTTAGAGAGACGTTTGTATTTAAGACGTTACATACTGATGTGTCATTACTTTGATATTTCTTAGATATGTATTTAAGATGCTGGATTAGCATGGAGTTTGGGTTTCAAAGATTACAGCTTTCCTGTAACATCTTTAACAATAGTGAGACCAGAAAGTGGGAGCTTTGCTTAGGTAAGCAAGCATCAAATAAGCCTCTGAATTGTTAAAAGGTATCGAAGCTGATCTGAGATTCTGGGAGTTTTTAAATCTGGAGTTGTTGATTAAGGACAGATTTCAGTATTAACAAAGTTATCTGTCCCAATTTTGGTCATCTTCGATTGTGCAGATCTGTAATATCTCAATTGACATAAATGAATTTACATCTAGGACAAGTGTGGAAAATGGCTGCGAAACTGAAAATCTTTGACTGCCTGTACTTTAAAAGAAAAATACATAAAAGAGGATATATGCTTTAGTATTCTTACCTTTTTATGACAGCCATTGCATTTGACATTATTACTGCACTGGCCAAAGAAAAAGAACCATCTCTGTTATGTTTTGCTTTCATTACCTGAGTTATTTTAAAGAATAAATGTAAATTGTGGTTCTGTTGTTGGAGTGTGCCACAGCTGACAGCGTTTAATTCTGCTCTCCTGTTTCTTTCATAGCATAAGCAGAAGCTGAATTACTTTGTTGACATTCTCTTTATATTACATTTATTTAAAAATCAATAAAGAAGCCATATTAAATAAATACATATATTTAAACTATGTGCTTTTATTTTTTTCAGTAATTCTGTCTATGCTGACATTTTTCCTAGGAAAACAAACAAACAACAACAAAAATGCTGTATGTCCTATGTTACTTTGCAGTAATGTTGGTTAAGGAGTTTATTCATGAATTTGGTAGGAAGGCTTTCATGTAGGTTATAGAGTTGCTTATACAATAGAAGTCAGTTAAGTCTGAAGCTTTGCGAGTTGGAAAAACTTTTTGAACTTTTACATAAGCTGTGCTCACAACTGTTTTGTAATAACTGTCTGGAACTGTATTGGGAATGTATGAGAGAGATTTGTTTTTAAACTCTAAAACTTGATTAATATTTGTAGCTAACCCACAGCATGCTGTCAAAAGAAGGTTTTTTTTCTCTTAACAGTGACCTTATAATGCATGTTTTAATTAAGCTTTTTCTTAAGTTAATTTTCTTTTATAGAATAGCATTAAAATGTAATGACAAATTCTGTTTTCACTTACGCCGTTTTGATTCCATTAGCTGGCACCAGAATGTGGTCACTGGTGTTTCAAAAACATATATCACAATTAAATACTTTGTCTTAGGGCAATATGCTTTCAGGAAATTGATTTTTGAGTTACACACTGAACCTGGTAAATCTGGGAAGCCTTTATATGCTACTAATGCTATTATCTGTCAGATAGGGAATGGACTTCCATGTTTTGGAATGAAGTCATCCTTTGCTTCCTGATTGAAGAAAACCTGGACACGGTGATTCGAAAGCATAGTAGTAGTCACACTGGGGTAAATCTTTCAAACTGGTGCTTATGCAGGTATATCACTGAGAAATGCCAGATGAAAATTGCTTTCTCTCTCTTTTTCTTCTTGATCAATAGGAATGGACTAAAAGAAAGAGCATTAACCCGTGTTTCCATTATATCTAGGAAACAGCAGAGACCATTACTGGTTGTTTTGGCAGCAGTTTTGTGTCGTTAACTCTGCATGGGGCTACAAATACCTACCTAGCCATCCCCCACCAATTGCCAGTGTTTCATGTGATATAGGAACTGGCGAGTGTTGAGCTCATTTTATTCTTTTTATTATACCAGATATATCATGACAATTAAGTAAGTGAGAGTAGAAAGAAGGTAAAGTAGGTTCAGCTGAATCAACTGGAAGATTCAGCACCATGTTATTTGGTCACATCTTCAACTACCAAACCCAAGAGTTGAAATCTGGTTTGAAAAATTTCTGACAATAGTTGCTTATGTATAGGAAACAGGAAGACTTCAGATAACCGCTATTTCAGTTGTTTCACTTGGAAAAAAGAATATATATAGGGACATAGGATTTTTTGTCTTTACTTTTGGATTAAAATGTGCTTCACTCAAAGCTCTTCACAGAGTGTCTATTTAGACTTGATTTTCTGCCTTTCATACATTTTTGTTGTCTTTACTTTTTTTTAATGTATTTTAGTTTTCCTAATTGCCAGCTGTATTTGCTAACCACCCTATCAGGCTTCAGGCTTTCATCGATTTTTGGAGGATTTTTTTTTTTTTTAAATTAGGAAGAAACTTTCTTCTGTTGGTATTTCATTGATCCTAAAAAGTTTTCTGAAAGTATCTGGTTTGGGTTTTAGTGAATCTCATGATGTCTTAGGCTTCTTGGTTTCTGTGACGCAGTCACCTTTTAACAAACATCTCTACTTACAGGGTGTGAGTAAATGTTCTGATCAGTTTTGCTTTTTTCCTGTGTGCAGTTCTTCATATGCTGCCTTGTATACCAAGGTAAGTTTTCAAGGTGGTTAGGCAATGGTCCACTTGATTCTGGAAGTGGTAGTGAATAAGGTAATTTACGCACAGGAGCTATTTTAAATGTAGTGGAAGTCCTCGTTGTGAGCAAGGGTGTGGGTAAGAGAAGAACCTGGCACAATCAGCAGGATTCCCAAACAGGAATTTCAAATGTTAGTCTGGACCTTCGTAGGTGGTGGATGGTCCTTGAAGGTCCAGAGGTGGCTTAGTGAATGAGCAGGGTCCACATGCACTGGAGCCTGTGAAATCCTGAGTTGATTTCTCGGTAGCTGATAGTGCAAAACATTAAAGTGCTGTACATTAATTGTTCTACAATTATTTTGACTTAAATGCTGCTACAGAGAGGAATACCAGTGAAGTGACTAAGCTAGATTAAACCCCAGTGCAGTCTTTGAGTTTAAACCTTATCACATTTCTGGTTTAAAGTTATTTATTGCTTTTTGTCTGTTCGTACATCTTGTTCCTAATTACAGCCAGCTGTAATTGAGCAAGCAGTGTTTGCCAGGTTTACCTTTTGTTTTGTCTGCCTGATGGATGTGCTGAAAGGAGAAGGCTTACAGGATTCCCCTCAGAAACAGGGAAGATTGATCAACTGTAATGATAAGAACAGCAGCATCGTTTTGGCTTTACCATGGGGTAAAAGCCTATCAAAATGATATAGTTAAAGAAAAGTGAAAATCAATTAGTCAGTGACTGTAGTTTTTCTGTAGGGGTTTTGTTAATCTTTTATCACCTGATTAAATTTCTGTTGCATACGGCTGTAGAAAATGGAAAAATATGCCCTCATTTTTTTGCTTGGTTTGACTGAAACAGGTGCTATTTTCTTTTAGCATTAACTTTCTAGTTTTTTTCATTTACAGACTGTCAGTTCCATTCCCAAAGTAGAGAACGTTTGCAGTCATCTCAGCGCAATAAAGACACATGGAAGCTCAATGACTGAGACCACAAGTTTAGTCAGAGGAGTTTTAAAATCTACCCCAGGGTAGAGGCAAAATGACAAAGAAAGCAGAAAGCTGTCAGGGTGCTTTTTGAATCTTAGACCTGCGAAATTTGATGTTTCCTTACTTCTGTAGGCTCTGCATGTGTACAGAGGTCTGCCTTTTTTTCTTTCTTGTGAAGAGATATATACTGTGTACAGGATGATAATGCCCGTTTGTTCAGTTAGGCCATGTTTGACTTTAATTACGGTGTCAGGGGTTGAGCTAAAATGATTAAAAATCTGTTGTTAGTGTATTCTTCAAGCTGAGAGACACCTTGATCTTTTATAAAAAAAAGAATAACTACAGTTAAATAATCTCGTTAAGGAATAATATGCAGTCATAGATCTCTCCCCCTCCCCCCCTTTTTTTCTTAGATGTTGTTATTGGGAGGACTGAAAGACTTGAGTAATCAAAAATCAAGTAATGGCTCCATCCTCTTGAAGAGCTGCATCATTAAAGCCATTGCCTATAAATTTTAATTAGGGTAGGTGCGGTTGTCACGCTGATGCACATGGGTAGCACTCCAGTGACCATGATAGGTTTTGGTGAGGGTTTGACTGGCTGCCCATGGTGCTTGTTGGGAGCCCGGGGAGGGAGGGAGGGTGTGAGGTTCCTGTATCAGAGAAGCAAGCAGCTCCCGTGGGGACAGGCACTCTGATACTGCGGCACAGAGATGGCCATGCTAGAAAATCAAGATAGCTGCCTATGCAAGGGGTTTGAAGAGGAGGAGTGTAACGGTGGTGGTGTGTGCTGCATGTCAGCCTGGTGCAAGTACTGAGACTTGGGATGCTCCAGGCAAAGATATTCTGCAAGGTGGCCCCTGCAGGAAGCAGTAAGGGTCAGTTGTTTTTAATACTTCATATTACATCATATATGGCATATCAGTTCAGGAACTGTTAGCTCTCAAGAAGAAATATTGGTCCATGTTGTATACAGAGTAGCGTAAGAGGTTACTACTGCCAAGTTAGTCCTTGTCCCGTCTTGTTTTTTGAAGAATGGATGCTCCCCAAATGTTACACTTGTCCTTACTGATCTAATATCCCATCTAATTAATTTTCTTGATTTGTTTAAAAATATTTTGCCGCCTTCTGTTGGATCACAAAGCATTTGCTCCCCTAAAACTTGACATTGCCTGCAGATTTAGTGAGTCATAAACGAAAGCACTAAATAACATGCTGTCTTATTTGATAAGGAACCATTTGCAATGAGTTTTCAGGTATGTTTACCACAGTCCATACATGAAAGAATTTGTTAATTAATTGCCCAACACATCCCAAGAACTTGTTGGGCAGCTGTTTTCAGCTGTGTCCTTTATCAAACACGTACCTGGGTAACTGAAGCTTCCCATTCACACTAAGTCTGGGATTTTGGATGCTCCTGTTTAATCATTTCAAAAGAAACTCTCACCCATACTACCTTTTTTGATGATCCATAATAGAACTTTATTATGAATTGTATGTATGTACTTATATATGGCCAGCTAAATAGCCTTGATAGAAAGAATGAACGTGTAGCATATCTGTAGGACAGGCAAAACTTATTTTTCTGACTGTTGCCACTTCAAATGGATATGGTCTTTGGAGATTATATATATTTTTTAAAATGCTAGTTTGTTGAAAATATAGTAATTAAAATTCTGAATATTTAAAAAATGTTCCGTCTGGAGAGTAAATACAGAAAATAGTTCAAAAAAATCCAGTCTTATGCTATAAATTATCCCCAAATAAAGCTTTTATCTAATTTGAACACTTTATTTTCTCGTAATACTTCATATGAAAAGTGTATCATTGTATTGTAGTGGGGATGCTCAAGTAACACAGTTATTTCCTGAAATCAAGGAAAATCAGAAGTCCTATATTAGTATAATCTGTTAAATGGAAAGCTGTATGACTGTTGGTTTGATGATAAGCCCGTATTTCATTTAATCCACTTTTCTATAAATATTATATATGTATATCTTAAAACTGAAACAACAAATTATGTAATAAACTACTAAAAAAATGAGACTTCAGAAAAGACTGAAATAGGCTTTTGAGAATTTATTCTGGCTACTAACCTTTCAACAAATGTTCTTAATAAAAGCCTAATCTGCATTGTTCCTTTTTATTGTCCTTTGCTTTTTCTCCAAAAGCTAAATGTGCCAGACATTGTAATGAATTCATTATACGTAGATGTCAGAATTGGCTTTGGCTCTTCACATTTGCTAACAGGTAATGAACTAGAACAATGGACAGTCTATGCAGATTTCTTACTGTGAAGGCAGTTTTTTTAATTTGAGCAGATGATCTGAGTACAGGGTCCATTAGCATAACCATAGATGGTGTGCAAGGGGTATTTAGCAAGAGAAGTTTCTTAGTATTTTTCCTTTTCCTTCTTTTGACAGAAATAGATGACATTTGATTTTGCAGTTACTTTGAGCCAAGAATACTTTTGTCAAGGACAGTGTTTCACTAACAGAAAACGCTAAATAATCTTGATGCCAAAACCTAGAAATATGAATTTTTCATGTGGAATATCTTTACTGGTATGTTGTATAATGATCGTCCCACAATATACCACAAATAAATTGCTTATTGAATTTAAATAGGAGAGACTAACTACAGAGCATAGGGATCAGATCCTGGAGTGTGACATTGTCTTTTAAATTTAATTCTGTAGGCAAAGTAGACTAATTCATTTGCATCCTTCCCAGCATTACTTCCCTCAACTTTCACCTGCAGTCATCTTCGTTACTTTCTATTTCTTTTTGATTTCTATGAAAGTATAAGGATTTTCATCTCATGATTCCATCTATCCATTTTTATCCTGTTGAGATAAAATACAATTTTATAAATAGCAGTGAAAATATCTGGAGTCATATTTTGCACCTGAAGGGTCAAAACTTGGTGTGTGTCTGAATTGCACACTGCAATGATGATAAACATGGCCACTAGGATAATTTGTTGAGTGCTGACAACATGATACAAAACAGGAAGACATGGCCCATGTTGTAAAACAGCTTGTAAGGGTTAATTGCTGCCTCTGGCTTAGCAGGAATGCAAACGGAGAAAAAAAACCCTATTATTCACAGTTTGTTGTTAAAAGTCTCCTCGGGTGGTAGATGTCAGGATTTTGTATAAGTGTTTGGGTAACACAAAGACAAGTAGAGGAAAAAAGAAGGAATTGGAAGGAAAAAAACCAACAAAACCACAACCACCTGAAGGACTGTGGAGTTTCTGTGCCAACCCCTATATGGTATTTGCCTTGTTTCTAGGTGCCCTACATGGTTTCCTAACCTCTGCCTGTAAACTGTGATACTGCTTCCATTGCCTTGTGCTTTTTATAAGTTTGACTAGGAAAGCAAAACAATGAAAGCAAGTCAATACATTTTACTTTCCATGCTGTGTCAATGCTAGGACCATGGGTGCCATCCTGTCCATGCTAACCTCCAAGCTTAGCTGTCCCAAAAGCAGGAAAAAAAAGGGGGGGGCAGGGGGGAGTCTGTCTTTGCTATCCCATGTAAGAACTTACAACATTTTGGTAAATGAGGATAAGCAAGTACATTGTAAAGTAAAGCTGAAAATCATTAAAGGAAGACAAACTGGGCGTCTTCAATTAGTTCCTCTATTAGTGGAGTACTAATGCAGAAAATCAGGGAAGAGGATCTAATTCACTAACAGAAGTGTGAAACGTGTCTGAAGGCATCTTGATAAAGGCTGGCTTTTTCAGTTCTTAAAAACTGCTACCTGGGGGAAGAATGGCCATCTCCTTCATAAGCAGGCATATTTGAGGGCTGATGAAATATGTTTTAAACTGGAAGCAAAAAAATTCCATGAAGTCACAATTTTAAATCCAGTAAACTAAATCTCCTTCCATTATTCAACTTTTTCTCATGTTCCTTTGACCTATAATGTTATGTTTTTCTTCTCAGATAAGATTTTGAATGGTCTCTATGCTCTCTCTGCTGGCTCCTGAAGGCTTGTTTGCACCCAGCGACTAATTCCAAGGTTTCCAGTTCTTCCCCTTTCTTGCCCGCATGAAGGAATAAAGCTGTGCAGATACCCATGTTCAGGTCAAAGTTGAAAAAGGAACAAAACCCTTTGCTTGCATCACTTACTGTCCTGAATTTTCTCATTTTCCTTCCTTTCCAGAACTGTTCTTTTTTATCAATTTATTCCTGATTTCAAAATTTCCTGGATATGCTGGAACAACAGAAAACATTTCTATTTATTGAACAAAACCTAGAATTACATGTGCTACAGATGTAATGCCTGATTTAAAACTCCAACTCATTCAAACAATTTGGTTTAGCAAACCTTAATACACAAATTAAGTCCAAAGTAGAGACAGGTCGTAACTAACCATTCATCTACTCAAACATAGTGGATAAACTGAAAAAAATTCCTAGGTGTATGCTTTTGTATTCCTAACTCTGCCTTCCAGTTCTGAACAGATGGGGACTCAAGTAAAACAGTAGACTTCATCAAAGTCTTAATAATCACTTGATAAGAGAATTGAAACTTTCTACATTTCAGCAAAAAACACCAAAGAAATCAATAAGAAGGTAATTGTGGTCAAAATGAACTCTGTAGAAAATAAGCTTCCTATGCATTTGCCTGTGGTTTGGTTTGTTGGGTTTTTTTGGTTTGGGGTTTTTGGTTTTTGGGTTTTTTTGGTTTTCTGTTTGTTTTAACTGTGTCCCCATTGCATTTTTTCAGATCTAAATTTATCACTACTTTTAAAAATTATTATTTATTTCTTTTTTAAATTTGTGGCCTAGCAGACACATTTCTTCTGACAACATAGTGTTTCCTGTATGTTGGTGAGGGGTAACGATTCATCCCTGGTGTATTAATCACAGGTAAAATAATAAAAGGGATCCTGTAATTTTTATTAGGTCTTGAGTATACAGCAGTAAAACATATTACCAGTAAGGTGGTAGTCTAGACGTGCTGTTCTCCATACAACCTTTGCAAATTTTCTATTAATATCTTTCAAAAATATGAATTGTGATTCTCTACCATCCCTGATGGTGATGAGATGGTGAAACAGTGTTCTTTTTACTGAGATATGCGGAGACGGCTGCTCAGTAGACCTTGGACTAGTCATTTGTTTGGATTTTTTTAATTTACTTTATAAATGTGAGAAAGGCTACTGCTGGTAAATTGTTTAGAGACACATTTAGAAAGGCTTCATGGAAGCTCAGGTCTTGCCAGCAATATTCTCATGAATGTAGAATTTGTTTAAGAAAAAAGCAGAAAAGAATTCTTATTTTCTTTTTTCTTTTTTTTTTTTTGTGTTATGAGCTGTGATAATTGCTTATCTCAACCCCAAGTAAAAAGTTTAAATCCAGAGCTTATGTTCACAGAAGGTGAAACAGTTACACTGCTTTTGCGCTGCTGGTGGTAATAGGAATTATGCTGTCAACAAACTAAGGACAGATAGCAGTAGTTAGGCGTGAAACCAAGCTGTCATTTCTCCAGGTCTTTATTCAGTGCATAATCACAGAAGGTCTGTTGTCAGGAGATTACAGAACTCTGTAAATGAAGCTAGAGAACATGCCAAAAAAATTGCAATCTCTACACCAACTGTTAAAGGAAGTTTAAGGTAGCTTGTCTTGCATAGTTTTCAAAAAATGAAATGAACATTCTTTCTGACAATCATAAGAAAGGTTATTAAGCCGATTGGAGTAAGATTTGCTGGAAAATACGATTGCGCTACTAATTCACTAGCAGATTAATTTTATAAACTACATGCAATGGAAATGATTGATCTACCTTACCAATTTTTTAAAAGTGAACTGCATCAGGAGGCATGCATGAGTAATGCTAAATAGTGTAGCAAAACTATGAAAATTTTTCATTTTTTAATAGGGAGATAACTAGAGCAGCCGTACGAAAGTGCACTGCATGGAATTGACTCATGATGGTAATTAACAAACTCAGCAAGTAAGTGTGTGGCCATCAATCATCCTAAAGAATTAAAGAAAAATCAATTAACAATTTAATTAAAAGTCATTTGATGACCTCAGTTATTCTGTTTAAATAAGATCGTCATTTCGCTTCCCAGTTCAGAATTTAGACCAATTATTTAATTAAAATGCCAATGAAATACTGACCTAGTGAAACATTTATTCTAGGTGTTTTAAATATAGATTATCAAATTATCTTAACGACTACGTATCCCATGAGATAAGAACAGTGGTGTTCCTTTTATTTTATGAAAGATTTTTACTGCTGATGTTATCCTTATGCTCTAATATAGAGGTGTTTTGTGGCAGAAGGGCACTTAGGGCTATTTTTATCTGCTCCTCAAATTTTTAGCTGTTATCTGAGGGCTATTTTTCTTTTACTCACCTACAGTCCTTGTCCATTTTCTTTCACTTTCCTCTGATGAGAAAGCACACTGGGAATGAATTAATAGTTTTTGTTAATTCCTTTCTAAATGTCTCTGCTGCTGTGGTTTGACCTTTCCTTATATACAAGAGGTATCTCGGTCCTTGACCGAGTTCTGTCTCTTGTCTTTGGGAACTTCAGTTTTTCCAGATTTTGGATCTGCAAGATGCTGTTAACACTCAGTTCATTCATCTAGATTTTGTGGGTTTGGGGTTTTTTTTTAATGTAATTACATTAATTTTAAATGTAATATTGTCCTGTTTAAGCAGTATACATTAGTCAGCTCCTGGTTTTGTTTGATTGGTTTTTAATTTAAAATAAAATACTTCTTTTTTTTAAATTTCTGCAGAGTTGTAAAGCTTCCTCTTGCACTTCTATCTCCCCATATTTCTGCTAGTAAAGGTTAAAAAATATATTGAATGTAAAAAGAAACATTGAAACTTAATATTCCTTGAATGCTTTTGTGTCTTGAGCAACGCAAGTGGAGGAGAAAAATATAAATAAAAATTAAATATAAACAGAATATAAAATAAGACAGTATATTGGCAGCCCTGTGCTGCTGACATAGTTAAGATAGTGGGGGACCTAATAAAAAAGTAGTAATTACCACCCTCCCTGCCTCTGCATTCTGCCCTGGCGCACGCAGATATCTGCCACAATGAACATGTATTTCCCCATTGCTGAAGTACAAGTTTCTGGTAACAGAAGGTTATCAGCATTATCGCCAGTTGTCATGGATGGGAAGAGATGAACTTGATAACTTGATCTTAGTAATTTCCTAGGTGTCACTTGGCACTAGGACAAGCACAAACATATCAAGCAGAAATGGGGCATCCAAGCTAATAGCAGCTAATTAACGTGGGTATTTGCCACTATGAAATGACTTTGAGCAATCTTTATGCATTTCCCTTGAGTAAGTTTCAGGAAATCTTCCTTCATATGCATATGTTGAGATATTTCTAATGGGCCACACTGATCAACATTCATGTGTGTGTGGGGGGGGAGAACATTTGGTAAACTTAGGCTCAGGATCATCTTTAAGTGTCCTTTTACGCCAGTGAAACCAGTATGAAGTTCTGCTTTTGGCAGTGGTCACTAGTAGGATATTGGGCTACATGGACCCAGTGTAACAGTTATTAAATTACTTGGAAAAATCACTGAATCAGTAATACAAATAGACCATCAAGTTCAGTGCACCATCTTCCCCTATATCTCTTGAAGGTGACAGAAGTATGCAGTCTTTCTGCACAGCTCCTGTATGCAAAGGGACTCTGCCCCTCCCCGTCGTTCCACATGTAGCGTGTTTTATTAAGTAGAAAGAAGGCAGTTTACACAATGTCAGTTTTACAACTCCCTTTGCTGACACAAGGAAGCACTGATTTTTCTTCAGATTTATATTGCAAAACAAGCTTGAACTATTTTTACAAAGCTCTACAAGCACCAACTGGTATCTGTGAGGACTTACACTAGAAAATGAATAATTTGAGCAGTGTTAGGTATTTTTTTTACTATAAAAATTGTTCATTAAACTGACTTTTTAGTTTAGACTGTTAAAAATGGGGAAGATGCATAATGTGCTATCTTAGTCACTGACGTATGGAAGGTCACATTAAGTATTTACTGTGAACAAACTGAAGTATTATTGAATGAGTCTTTGGGGAGTAGGGGCCTCCATCCTTCAATCCATGAAAGCAAGCTTAACATTCAGAGCTCTCCTTTCTTACGTTGCATTTGTATGTAAAATACAACAGATACCAGAATATACAGCCAAAGAGCTAATGATTATTTTTTTTAAACAAAAGTCAATAGGGCTGTAAAATTTATGTGAAGAGCTGAATTGTAAACAGTCCCTGTATGTACATACACAGTGCACTCAATAGTTGTACTACAGAGTTTATAAGATATCTATGCCATGGTAGAGTTGGTACTTCAAGTCAGTTGCTATTACAATTTGATGTCCTAACTAAATCTTGCCTACAGTATATGTAGTTTTAATGTACTAAAATATACTTGAAATGTGATTAAACTGGTTGTCATGTGCTTTGGAACATTTTACATCCTCTTTGTCTATCAGTATGTCTTCTGGATATGCTCACCCTTGAACACTTTTAAACATCTTGTTTCTCTTAAGCAATCATAGTCAGCAGTTATATGTCCATTTTTATTTCACTTGTAGACCTTTATATTGCACCCTGTCATTATGTGCTGCTTCACAATTTATTTTATAACACTCAACTATGAGACAAGGACTGTGTCTTGCAGTTTTCTGCACTAATCCAAAATGATGTACTGTGTGATTTAATAGACCAGGTCATGAGCCAGGCTTGGTTCTGCTAGCTAGAGTTTATTTATACTGCTTTAAAATGTGCATTTATCCCCTTCATTTTTTTCTGCTGCTACATGTGATGATTTTGTGATTCCACATTTTCATCTTGACTGAAATGTTAAGTTTAAAGCTAATCTTACTGTAAGAGTACAAAATCAGTTTTTCTTTTGTGATATTTTAACTTTAATTCTATCCTAGTCTTGGATGCTTAAGATGTGATTTTTTTTAATTTTTTTTTTTTTCTGTCTAGACCGTATGTCTCTAAGTTGCTTAAACAAGTATCTGGCCATATTAAACTTCACTAAAGATATCTTTTTACAGTGTTGCATGTCATTTTTGTAATGGTGGTTTGCTCATTATTTCTTTCATTTTGTTTGGTTGTAAATATCTTTTTACAGGCACTATTTGTTAGGAGTTTTAATTTTTGTTTCTGTTAGTTTTATGTTAATTCTTGCACACTTAATTCCCACAAACATTGGAAATTGGGGTAGGTTCTCCTGGCAGAAGCATCAATAGCACTAAAGACTGCAACTTACTTATCAGTTCCGCTGACAGTGAATGATCTTGACTAGTTTCTCTGTCATCTAGACCCATAACAGTACTGCAAGCAAAACATAGCAATAATTTATTTTTATCACTGGAAGAAAACAAATTTCATGTTGATGCATGTCATATATCTATTGGCAAAAATATTGCTGATTTACTAATACTTTTTCCAAGCAGAGGTTTATGTAAGTTTCTTCAGTTACCCTAAATTAAATAGACAAAAATTTATTTGGGCAAACTAGCCTAATGCTGTCCCTCCGTAAGTACCAGCTAGTGTAGTATTTACACTACTGGGACATGCAGTCCTGCCTCTGCCCCATTTCCTGCTTCACCTCCTCCTATTCTGAGGCAGGTTGTGTATTATACTGCTCAAATGCTCAAAATGTCACGAAAATGCTTTTTTATTTTTTTTTCCCAAACAAGTTTAGTAATTCCAAATGCAGCTGTAAATCCTCTTTTGTCCGCAACTTACTTAAATTTGCGTTATTTTTTGCTGTTTGTAACTTTGTTGTAAGTGACGGAGCATCCTTTCCTCACAGCTTCCTGAGGCTGTGAAAGTAATGTATTCTCTTTTAAACCATGTCCAAACACACAGATGATTTTAAAACTTTAAGGTTTCCATGGGGCACAAAATTGTGCCTTTTTTTTCTTTTTCTTCAAGAAACTATAGATATAATTCGCTAAGTAGAAGATAGGGTTTTCATAAAATTGGGTCATTCTAAGAGCCAGAGATTAGCAGAACAACTCTAATATGTTCTTTGGAAATAAGAATCATTAAAATTTTAGTAATTTTCTATGCCATTTCCTTACTCATTAACTTTTCCATCACTTCTAATGGAGTCTGCATGAAGCTCCTTTTATTTTGAACAGTTTTCATTCTGTTTTAAGCTTAAATTTAGCTATTTATGTATATTCAGATTTTTCTTCATCATCTTACAATATAAAAGGGTTTTATTTGTTACATGATCTACTTTACTTGATATTCCTTTTACCACTGCTATAAACTTTGATTTTGTGAAGTATTTTAGCATATGCTCTCCGTGAAAGATACAATATTGTGTGAAATTTTATTGTCCTCTTTAAGATTGTGAAGACATCCTGTTAAGTGTAGTAAATTGTTTTAATGTATGGCAATGACTATTAAGAAAAATATAGGAACATAAAGCACCAGGAGCATATATTTATAGTGGAAAGTTTGGTGATAATTATCTTTCACACTGTGTGATGAATGTTTCAGTATGTAAGTGGTGGCAATTTCTCAGTGATAAATCTCTCAGGTATTATAAAGGCTAAGAGCAAAACTTTTGCATCAAAAGCTGTCATTCTCTTCTGGTAGAGCTATTTGTAAAGGCAGTCTGGAAAATAAGGCTTTCTTTATAATGACATCTGAAGTTTCACAGCATGTTTTTTTTATCAGTATTTCATTTTCTTAACAGACCATGCTAAAGGTAGTTTACCTAGCTTCAGCCTTATGTGGAGATCACTAGTGTAGCAAAACAATGATAACGTAGCAAAATTATCTGAGCTGTGGTTTGTACTTCCACCATATGAGTGAGGGGTGGCAAAACCTTTACCTCCCCACTGCAGTTTTCCTTGAAGTGCATGTGAATTTTATTAATCTGAAGCTTCATGATACACTTTTTGTATCATCCTTCCTGTAAGATACAACACGTCTTACTTTGCATGGAAATTTGGTCGTATTTAAAGAATATTTAAGATAAGTAGAACTTTCCTGGATGAAATTGTGACCTTGAAAACTTCTAGAACCAGCAGAGCTTTGTTACACAAAGGCCAGTGCTTCTGCCATTAATCATAATAGTCTGTGCCTACAGCTATTGTTGGCTTTTCAAAGTGAATTATTAAAGATATAGGAACATGAGAAGTATTTATTGCAGATCATTTTATCAAGCCAAAAGGGCAGGAGTCATTTTGTACAGACTACAGAAAAAGGGATGTTTTTCTTGTCTGCATTTACAGTAGGCCTGTAACTTCGTGCTTTTAGAATATGTCAGCTTAAAATCAATGTACTATTTAAGGAACAAGGATTTGATAAACCAACTGCTAAATATTAGTGTCTTTATTCGCAAAGGTATCTTCAGGGTTCTTTGTTCCAATGCATGCAAGCTATGTCATCTGAAATCTCCTTGCATATTTAAGCAGCTCTCTTTTCTATTTCTGTGTATTTTTGGAAGCATACGGGTGTCATCACAAACTCCTGGGGGCTATCTGTTAGATAAAGGAACAAATACTTGACTGCCTTTTTATCTTAATTAAATCCTCATTGATGAAATCATGTATTGATTTATAGCTCACAGACATGCCAGGAACTTTGGGGTTTAGACTCAAATGACAATACTAAAAATACTTTTTTAAAACAAAATGAAAACTGAATAGTAATATTACTTTCCCCAAAAGCTCATCGTTCTCTTTCTGTTGGGTTTAATTAGTTGAACCAAGGCCAGAAGAAAAAAAGTATAATCGGCAGTCATAAGAAATACATCATTTAAGTGACAGATATATATAGACAGTGAAGAGCTTCTGAGACAGTTCAAAGTGTGGCCCCTTAATGATGCATGCCCATGTCGCTGAGCAGGTGGATAGGATTTTCCTGGGGAAGGTATGCATGAGAATGTTGGATGTTGTACTAGGATGCACCAGCTAGAAATTTCCAGTAAATTTCCAGAATTCCATTTACTGGAAATTCCTAACTGGTGCATCCAATGGCCATGGCCATTCAGAACGGAGCATTGCCATGTGAGATTGACTAACAGGGTTTCCTATGAAACGATAGCTTGTTTTATGTATGTCTGAAGATGCGTATTTGCTTATTCAACCTCAGGTACTTCAGAGTTTGGCTCAGTACAAGTACATTGTGTGGCAAAGGGAAGGCAGGTTCCTTCAGAAAGTTCTGGAATGGGGTGGTACCACAGAGATGACTTGATTCCTACAGGTAAGCCTAGAGAAATGGTGAAAGCCATCACCACTGATGATACTGTAAGTGTCTTTGTTTCTCTGAGTTTGCAAAAATAAGAGGTAAATGAGTGCAAGTGCTAAGTACATCATTCCTTTGTGCACCCATTGAATATGCTCAGATGGCCTACTGCTGACACTTTTATATTTATATGTATATAAAAATATAAATATATTTATATTTATATTTTATATTTATATTAACGCTATCTAATCTTTGTTCTTGGTTGGTTGGATGCTCTCAGTTCCACAATGAGATGGTATTTTAGTTAGTTAATGCTTGTTATCAGGTTATGGATGCAAATGTTCCCCAAAACATATTTATAATGCACTTTTCGTGAGTGTCAAATCAGAAAGGTTTTAAACTTACCGTATGTGCTGAACAATTAATTGCATAACTACTCACAGGTGATGTGCATACAGGGATGCACCAATGATACGACCTTGCAAAGAAAGGTATGACCAAAGTCTACTCATGTAACACGGCAAATTAAGTTTAGAGAATTTTTGTGCCACAATTACCAACTTTTTTGGGCCATCTGAAATTCAATGCTTGGGTCTATACGTGGATTGCAAGTGATGTGTGTCTCATCTTTGGAACTAACGTTGGAAAAAGAGTATTACAATATTAATAGTACTTAGCAGTACAGTGGCTGATAAGGCACAGTTGTGCTTTGCTTTCTTTGCGTCAGAGTAGAACTTGAATTTGAAAACTTTGTTGTTTGCAGTGGCTCACACAAGTTCAGTTCCCTTTTTGAAAGTATCTTCACTCTCAGTATTTGTTTAACTTAGGAAGTTTCTTTTCATTTTGTCAGTGTGAAATCGAAGCTCATTTCTCTGGGATACTGCTACTAAGGTATTTCAAGGAAAGCAAATTTTTTTTTTTTTTCCCCCCCTGGAACAAGTGGAAATCTTATTTTTCTTTCTTTTCAAGGTGATAATTTATACATAAGGTGCTGTAAACAGATACTTACTTTGGATATAATAACTTGTAGATTTTTTTTAATCTGAAAACCCAGTTAAGCATTGGCCAGATAAGCTGCTAAACCCTCTTATGGATAAACATGATTTAAATTATTCCATAGCTTCCTCTGAGAAGCAAAATCAGGAAATTTATTTGGACATAGAAAGAGGACTGAAATGAGACATTGCAATACAGACATTAAAAGGAGATGATAATGATTTTATACATCTATAGTATTTTAAGCTGGATTTTAGCAATTGTTCAATATTTTAGCTTTTACAGTTGTTACAGCCTTCCTGTGAATTCTGTTATTTAATGAGGACAGTACAGAGTGTTGGATGAAAAATGAGAATGCTGTTTTTCTGAGGGGAAAAAAACAAAGGAATATTAGTGAACCTTAGTTTCTCATACAGTATTAGCTTAGGAGCCCCTCTTCCTAAGGAGTCTAAGTACACTGAAGTTCCCTGCTTAATTACTGAGCTTGCAACAGTGTGTAGTCTATTCCAGAGCTTCATTAAAATATTTTTCTCACTATCTAACTATGCATCTTGCAGTAGTTTGAGGCCATTTCTTCTTGACCTGTTCATCAAAGATATGTTTCTGCTTTACATATGTTAAAATTGCTATTGAGTTGCAGCTCAGCTCTTATTTGTATATGAGAGCATTAGTTTGGAGATGAGAATAAATTAATGATGAAGTTATCCAAAATAATGAACAGTAGCACAAAGACGATGGCGATGATTAGAGACGGTTTTTTGAAGCCTCCTCTCAGGCCCTTGATGGCAAGGTCTGAGATCTTTTAAAAGGGTCAGTGTATTCCAGGGTGCTTCCAGGCACGTGTGAAGTCCGGGGAATAATGTCAGTCTTTGTTAGTGTTTCAGCTTTAATTTAGGTAATTTAGGTAAATTTAGACTATGTAAGCTGCTGGGCCAACCTGGGCATGGGCAGCTGGGCCCCACCAACGGGGGCACTGTCGCTTTCAGGGCCAGGCACATGTGTTAAATGCATTTCATGCATTTAAATGTGAATTTGATAGGGTATTTAAAGTGTATTAAATGTATGAGTGATAAAGCAGACATCCAGATTGTTAGCGAATTCCTTGCTAGTATATAGATCAAATAACTGTATTAAAGGTCCTATCATTGTGTTTAACTCATGCTATAAATTGGGTGACAGGTTTAGGTACATAACCCAGACAGGCTCAGTTCTTATGATTGTTATATCCTTATAATTTGGGGAAAAGTCTTGTATTTCTGAAACACTTTGCTGGTTGGAGGACAGCAAGTATGTTGTGTGATGAGAATTTAAATTTTCTGAGAATTTTGCTCATCACAAATGGGAGAACCAAAACATAGATAAAGTTGAGTCTGCACTTTTAAAAAGTCCCCTCCTATTGTCGTATTCTGTGATGGATTTTAATTGTAAAAAATTGTAGAATTTTTTTTTAGAACTAATGTAATGACTTTGTGTTGCTGTTAGTAGATATGAAAAAGAGCTGCATTAGAATGGTCTCTCATCAGAGAATTTCATTATAAATAAAAATATGCACTTGCTTTAGGTAAGTATATATATCAATATTAACAGGCATTTAAAATCTTGACTGTAGTATGTTTCATAAATTTCTTTCAGCCAAAGAAGGAAGAATGTCAGCCACTAGTAATGCTTTTGAAGCAAAGTAATACAGAAAATATAGTATAGTACTCCCAGAAGATGAAGGTGTGAATTTTCCCATACATCATCTTAATGGCAACATTTTCTACAAAATGACATGGGGCACTCCTTTCATATTTCATGACTTCTATTTGCCCAGCTTCAAAATGCCAAATGTGCCAGTGAACAGCACTTTAATATTCATGGGTTTCTGGGATGGCTTTGACAGTTGTCAGCTAGAAAAATGGCTTAATTAGAAGGAATCTGACTTGTGGTTTCTTCTTCATACTCAGCCACATACACAAACATGCAACATATATCTCCACATTTGTCTTCTACAGAAAACATAATTTGTGAGTGACAGTATTCTTTTCCCATTACACTTGACTATGTTGATTTAAAATGCATTTTCATTTATTAAAATTACTAGAATACTACTGCAATGGAAAATATACTAAAATCCAGGGGAAGAAAAGATCCTTATCAGCACTGAAACTAATGACTTAAAATTGTAAATATGATTAAAATAGCATTAATATTAATTTATGTTATCAAAGAGACTAAACTACAGGCAACCGTTTTCCAGACAGCTGAGCTATTTGTGTAAGAAACTGATTTTTTAAGAGATTGAAGAGGAAGTCAGACTGTTTTGAAACAACAAAGGTTCAGGTGGGGATCATGTTCATACTGAATTATTAACAGCAGGAGAGGATAAGTTAACAAAACCTTCGGAAAGTAATTGGACTAGTCTGTAAGGAAAATCAAAGGTAGTGGCAGAACGAGGAATATAGGAATTATCCTAGTGGATGAAGCCCTGTGCAGTTTGGGGTTTTTATAACTTCTCATACACTTTAAAGAATAAGAAAGAGACTGTCAGTATGAAAACTCGAAAAGCATGTATAATATCAACTCCTTCCAGTTCATCCAGTACTCATTTTTAATGAGGTGATGATCAGAATGTGAGCATGTGCTTTAAAGAAAGTGCAGTGTTTGGCCCACACCAAAGGTCCTTGTTATAAATTAGATATGAAAATATAGGAGCTAAGAAGCTAAGAATCTTTAAAGTAAACATTAAATGATCACATGCTTTCAAGTCAGATATAATGTATTTTGTAAATGACAGTATAAAAAACAGGCAGGAAGTTTCCTCTATAGTTCTGGCACACAGTATTTTAACAAGGATCTTGAGTTTCATGGGTATATGGGTAGAATGACAAGACTGTAGGGTCTCACATACAGCTTTACTTAAAAGCAATACAGCCAGATGGGAGAGAGTACAGTCTCTCATTAGTTTAACTTAACTATCTTTTGATGAAGCAAAAAACTCCATATTTAAATTCCATAAGGATTTTGTTGCAATTGGAGCTCTGGTTCTATCAAAACTTGAAGCAAATGAAAAAGCATTTTTTTTACAATTAGATTTTAATTTCATTTTAATTAACATGTTAGATTCAAACATGAACAGGATTTAGACCTTGATCACTAGAATTTCATGAGTTCCACTGTGCTTCCAGCTCAAAGCAATAGCTAACTACTTCAAACTTGCAATTAATAGAATTTCTTCTCTGTATCTGAACCACAAGTTAGAGGGATTTTTTTAGTTAGAGGCATTTTTTAGTTAGAGGAAATACAATCCCAAGGCCAAGTGCAGATTTTGTGATCCAAATTGCATTAAAAGTAACTAAATATATCCATTTTAAAGTTATTTTGAACCCAGGTTGTGATTCCATTTCACCAGTAGCTCTGACAGTGTATTGTGGCGGTGCAGAGGTGGGGGATTTTTTTGCATTTTGTTCAGTGCTTGATTTGGTCCTCATACCACTTGTGGTAGAGTTCTTAAGGAGTTCTGTGAAATCATGTTGTGTGTAAACTGCAGATGCTGTACACTGCAGGCAAATGGCAAAATGGGACATTCTTAACCAGTTCTTGACCAAAAATATTTTCCCCACTAAATTCACAATGAAAGTTTTATAGTCAGAAAACAGTTCTTATACCATCCTAATGGTTCAGTACTAGTAGTAGTAGTAGTAGTAGTAGATCTGAAGGTAATCTGAAGGTAAATTCATTATACAGAGAGTTCTTCACTATTTCTTGTCCTTTTCTGCTCTGTAAATATTGCTATGTGGTGGTAGGTCCCGAGCAGTGGAGATATTTGTGTTGATGACTAAGTGCTTTGCTGCACTGAGTAGTCATATAGCCTAGAGAGTAGCTCTGTAGAGCTAACTTCTTGCAAGACCCATTTCAGAAAAATGAATAAACATTTTCTTCAATCCATCTGTAGTATGGGAAGCACTTAAACACTGGTTTGAAATATATACTTAACTTCCTTAGAATTCAATGAAAAGGTATGGCATCTGAATTAAGTCTTGAATTCTTGAATTGAACAAAAGGTTTAGATCTGATATCATGGAGGATCAATCCTGAACTTTCCCTTCAATTGCAAAATCTGCAAAAGCATCTGATCTTTTGATTATATCAGCTGTGAAATCTGTGGCAGTGGTCATTCATCTGCCCTTATAGTAATTCAGGCTTGTCTGAGTTACTTCACAATAATTTATTTAGATGTTAGTTACTCTAGGATTCTAATACATGTTTTTGTAGCTTCTAGAAATGTTTGGGGTTTTTAATTATACTTATCCCCTGTAAAAAAAATGACTTTTTGAAGAAAGACATTTGACTTGTTGCAGACATATGTTTTACCACAAGAGAACCTATACTTGAATGTATTCATTGTGGTCAGTGCCACAGATAATTAAACTTTGAGAGAGAGGGACAGCAAGGAATTAATTGTTTTTATTAAGAAATGAACATGAAGATTAATAAATAACAATGAGGGTAACCACAAAATGTTACTATACTGGCTTACTGTTTCCATTCATCAATAATTATTGTTATTTCTCATTTTAAATACTGATCCTCTAAGCACTTTTGTGCATGTGTATATAAATTCAAATGAACTTCCATTAACTTCAAGAAGAGTTCTCATAAAATTATATATGCATAAGCTTTGCAGAAGTGGCATTTCAGATTATTAATATTCTAGATAGAAACCAGAGAATTAACTTCCACCTGCCATTAGCTGAAATAAAGCCATAGCTTTCACTGAAACTGAAGTGATTTATATCAGCTGATTTTCTTCCTTAAAAGTTTTTAGATTTGATGGTTATCAAAACTTGCATTTAGTCAATCAGTATTAGCAGTATTTAAGATCAGTTTTGCCACACAGAGATGGGAAGTCAAGGAGATTATAAAGATACTGAGGTAACTGTCTTTATCTTGGGATCCCAAGTACGCAAGTATTTCCCTGCCTTTTTCACATAACACAGCATTGTGTTACATAAGTGTTGTGGTTTAACCCCGGCCAGCAACTAAGCACCACGCAGCTGCTCACTCACTGCCCCCCCACCCAGTGGGATGGGGGAGAAAATCGGGAAAAGAAGTAAAACCCGTGGGTTGAGATAAGAACAGTCTAATAGAACAAAAAGAAGAAACTAATAATGATAATGATAACACTAATAAAATGACAACAGTAATACTAAAAGGATTGGAATGTACAAACGATGTGCAGTGCAATTGCTCACCACCTGCCGATTGACACCCAGTTAGTCCCTGAGCAGCGATCCCCCCACCCCCACTCCCCCCAGTTTATATACTGGGCATGACATCACATGGTATGGAATACACTGTTGGCCACTTTGGGTCAGCTGCTCTGGCTGTGTCCCCTCCCAACTTCTTGTGCCCCTCCAGCCTTCTTGCTGGCTGGGTAGGAGAAGCTAAAAAATCCTTGACTTTAGACTAAACACTACTTAGCAACAACTGAAAACAGCAGTGTGTTATCAACATTCTTCTCATACTGAACTCAAAACATAGCACTGTACCAGCTACTAGGAAGACAATTAACTCTATCCCAGCTGAAACCAGGACAATAAGTAATATATTATATTCCAGAGTAATGTATTAAAGTTCAAAAAAAAATTGCACCTCTGTAGTTACTGTTGTCTGATGTGAGATGATCAAGACATATTTCAGTGCTATGGCACTTTTAAATAAGGAATACTAATCAAACTCTTTCATCATCTGGATGAGGAATAGGTCACTAGAGAATATAACATTCTCGGGTGACATGCCATTATACAACAGGGACATCTCTGAGAAATTCTTTGACGTGGCAGTATTTCTTAACATGATTTGCCCAGAGCTGAAGTCAAATTTATTGTAATCCTGCACAGCTAGTAAATCTGCCATCAACCTGTCGGTTGCATCAGTAAAGCTACCTTTTCCCAGATGTCAGTCCGTAAATCCTTTATTGTATTTATTGATTGAGTCACAGATTATTTCACCTCTGGCCTTCAGTTTCTGAGAAAAGAACAGAAAGAATTTGTTTCTTCCTCAAAAAAAGGATGTTAACTTTAAATTATGGATAACATATGATGAAAAAATCTGCATACTGTTTACACATGTCGTCCTTGATGTAATTCATCTTATTTACTTCTCTTGTGAATAGTTTAGCAAGGTGTGGGTATTTTTCATGAATTTACAAGTGATTTTGTTAAAAGAAGTAGTAGACTTCAGTAGAAAGTCTTGAATTTAAATTATCATCTGCCATGTTCCATTTAGAGCATGTAGTACTTACTACATGTTCAGAAAACGGCAGGAAAGTGAGTGGAGGAGAGATTGGACTTGCTGCTCTGATGTGGTGTGTACACTCAAAAGACATGAAAGTAGTGTGAAATACACTGGACTTTTGCTCATATTCAATTAACTATAAACTAATTTCAGTGTATCTAGAATCAGTTACAGTAATCATGAATTGATGGGGGAAAAAAGGCTGCACCAGTCAGCTGTGAAACAAAAATATAAAAAAGCTGTACTTCCAGAGCAGTTGCTCAGAACTGTAACATTTCAGTAATGTGCATTTCTTGCATCACTCTTACTTTTCATCACGTTTCTGTCTATCTTTGTAATACTGCATTATAGCCATGCTCAAGTTTGATATTCTAGTATTTTGAACAGATTCTAAATTTTAGCTTATTTTCCAGTCAAGTGCAACTCATGAAAGGAGGGGATTTAATTTTTTCAATGACAGGCAGTTAAATTCATGTGTACATATTCTTGGGTCTTTCTCATGTTGTTTTATACAACAATATGTTATAGTACTAATTTTAGTAAAAATAATACAATAAACCATGCAGGTAACATGAAAAATTAGGAACATACACCATAGGCGGGTCCTTTTAATCTTCCATATTATTAAGAAAAAGACATTTGTTTAAATGTATTTGTGGTGGGTTGTCCCTTGCTGGATGCCAGGTGCCCACCAAAGCAGTTCTATCACTCTGCCCTCCTCAGCTGGACAGGGGAAAGAAAATATAAGAAAGGGCTCGTGGGTCGAGGTAAGGACAGGAGAGATCGCTCACCTATTACCGTCACGGGCAAAACAGGCTCAACTTGGGCAAAATTAACTCAATTTAATACCAATCAACCAGAGTAGGGTAATGAGAAATAAAACCAAATCTCAAAACACCTTCCCTCCACCCCTCCCTTCTTCCTGGGCACAACTTCACTCCCAGATTCTCTACCTGCCCCCCGCCCCCAGCAGCGCAGGGGTACGGGGAATGGGGTTTACGGTCAGTTCATCACACGTTATCTCTGCCGCTTCATCCTCTTCAGGGGCAGGACTCCTCACACTCTCCCCCTGCTCCAGTGTGGGGTCCCTCCCACGGGAGACAGTCCTCCACGAACTTCTCCAGCATGGGTCCTTCCCACGGGCTGCAGTTCTTCATGAACTGCTCCGGCATGGGTCCGCCTTCCATGGCGTGCAGTCCTTCAGGAGCACACTGCCCCAACGTGGGTCCCCCATGGGGTCACAAGTCCTGCCAGAAAACCTGCTCCGTGGGCTCCTGTCTCCACAGATCTGCAGGTCCTGCCAGGAGCCTGCTCCAGCTCGGGGTTCCCACGGGGTCACAGCCTCCTTCGGGCACCCACCTGCTCCGGCATGGGGTCCTCCACGGGCTGCAGGTGGATATCTGCTCCACCGTGGACCTCCATGGACTGCAGGGGGACAGCCTGCCTCACCATGGTCTTCCCCATGGGCTGCAGGGGAATCTCTGCTCTGGCGCCTGGAGCACCTCCTCCCCCTCCTTCTTCACTGACCTGGGTGCCTGCAAGGTTGTTTCTCTTACATGTTCTCTCTCCTCTCTCAGGCTGCCATTTCTGTCTGTCCCGCAACATTTTTTTCCTTCTTAAATATGTTATCCCAGAGGCGTTACCACTATCGCTGATGGGCTCGGCCTTGGCCAGTGGTGGGTCCGTCTCAGAGCCGGCTGGTATTGGCTCTGTCAGACACAGGGGAAGCTTCCAGCAGCTTCTCACTGAAGCCACCCTGTAACCCTGCCCCACTACCAAAGACTTGCTACACAAACCCAATACAGTATTAATTTGAATATTAGCAAGTAATGATGGATAATTAGTCATGCTAGTAAATGGAGCACTAACATTACAGTGAGACAAGTCATCAGGTACAGTCTTTGCCAGTGGCAGTTTTTGACCTTTTGAATAATGATGAGATTGTTAAAACTGAATGGACGTGAGAATGCAAATTCAGAAGAAACAATTGCAGTTTGCATGTTTTCTCTCTCTGTTCCTTGGCAGCATCAGGAAACATTCTTGGAAAGTATCTAAAATGTTAGTAGCTCTGAAGTCAGTGAAGATGAGAAGATGGACTTTGAGAAGTGGGGTGAAGATGTAAATCCAAGCCCACCCCTTTTAGCCTGCAATCTGCTAAATTTAATGTTGACAAACTCAGCAGAATAGCACGAAAATAATAAGTTTTCAGTTTATGATGTTTGAGAAGGTTGTGCTGAACACTCAACAGAGAACTTTGAATTCTAAATTTGGAGTTTAAATAATAGTAATGATAATCCTGTATACAATATACTTATGTGGTAATTTCCCCACATCTGAAATGTATGCTTATCCTTTTTTAGAAAGAAATGGTACGGGTTAATGTGTGCTGTGAGTCAGTAAGTACTATACCATTTCAGTGGTTTATTGAGGTCCTAAGTCTTGATGGAAGCCTCAAAGCTACATCTCTTGGCACTTATTTCACCGGCTCTGCAGTCCTTCTCTCCACCTCAGCCATCTCTGGTCCCTGTTGCACCACCCACCTGTGCCCTCCCTTTGGTTCAGAGCCTCCTCAGGCTCTGCTCTCACCCTTCATTATTCATTGCTTTTCAGTGTCCACTGATTGCTGTGGATCTCTGACACAGTCATCCAAAACAGTCTGCCAGTTTTTCCCTTTCTTCTGACCTGAGTTCCCAAAAACTTGCATTGGTCTTTCCCAGCTGTTTCAGATCTTTCTGAAACTGTTGGGATATCCCCATTACCACAAAAGATGTATCATCCCTGTGGCAAGGACACTCCCTGTCGCCTACATGCAGTAAAGTTTTGATGTGGCTGTGATCAGATTAAATTCATAGCAATCAGCAGGTAGAAAATAGAAAAAAAAATCCAATAACATGTTATCTTACAGCATCTCTTCTTTCTTGCCAGATCTGCGTGACTATTTTTTTTAATTCCTTCAGTATAAAAACTCTGCTAGTACATTCTGACTTCATTTCTTTCTTTCAAGTTGTATCCTAACATTGTAGATAGTTTAATAATAGGGATACTAGTAAATCCTCAAAAACAACTCTACCTATCTACCTACTTACCTGTTTGTATCTCTGTATTTCCACTTAATTCAGCTAGACTATTCATGATTATTAAGTGGCTGTACTTGTTATCAGGGCAAAAGTTAAACAATTAAGTAATAAACAAAGAGATATGCAAGGAAGAAATTAGGAGTAGAAGTGTAATTTGGAAATTTATCATTGTCGTGGTTTAACCCCAGCCAGCAACTAAACACCACGCAGCCGCTCACTCACTCCCCCTCACCCAGTGGGATGGGGGAGAAAATCGGGAAAAGAAGCAAAACCTGTGGGTTGAGATAAGAACGGTTTAATAGAACAGAAAAGAAGAAACTAATAATGATAATGATAACACCAATAAAATGACAACAGCAATAATGAAAGGATTGGAATGTACAAATGATGCGCAGTGCAATTGCTCACCACCCGCCGACCGACACCCAGCCAGTCCCCGAGCGGCGAATCCCTGCCCCCACTTCCCCGTTCCTATACTAGATGGGACGTCACATGGTATGGAATACACCATTGGCCAGTTTGGGTCAGGTGCCCTGGCTGTGTCCTGTGCCAACTTCTTGTGCCCCTCCAGCTTTCTCACTGGCTGGGCATGAGAAGCTGAAAAATCCTTGACATTAGTCTAAACACTACTGAGCAACAACTGAAAACATCAGTGTTATCAACATTCTTCACATACTGAACTCAAAACATAGCACTGTACCAGCTACTAGGAAGACAGTTAACTCTATCCCAGCTGAAACCAGGACAATCATAAAGCCAAGATCCTGTCTCTATGCTGAAGATTTAAATGGAAAGGTCAATACTTTAATATTCTCTTTGGCTCATCAGATACGCTATAAAATGTCAGGACTTTACTAAGTTGCATACTAAATTCATCTCCAACATTTTGGTCTCTCAGTCTTTGTCTGGGCCTGTTGTTTTTCCAAAGTGGCAGAAGACAGGCCATCATTTTAAGGTTTCCAATAGGGAAATTTGGAGGGGGAGATGAGTCACAGTTTTTGTATGATCGTAAGAATCTTACCAGGGATGGCATTTCTCAACATCGTTACACTGAGGTTAAGCATGGAAAGGGTACCTGCCGCCTTCTTCTTCTACTCACTGTCGCTGTTTAATTGACTGACCCATCAGCTGCTGTTCTTCATTGCTGTCCCCCCTGCAGCTCTCTATTGATTTTCTGGTAAAAAAGTTCACTGAGACAGCTGCACTTGAATCTAGGGTGGGGTTTTTTTGTTGTTGGACTGTGCTTTCGATTAGTTTAAACTTACCTGTTTAAATAGACAAGTCTGTGGTCTTCTCTTGCAATGGATATATAGTGTAGAAATACATTAAAGAGTTATAGTGGCTTAAAACATTCATTAAAACTGAAATGCAGTAAACATTTGTTGTATCAGCAATAGGAAGCTGCACACCACTGGCTAAATAACAAATGTGTCAAAAAGTTATATTAGTGGAATTTTATTTAGCTTTTTTTCTTTACACTGTAACCTGGAAAAGAAACTCCAAATCTCAAAACACTGAGAAAGTTCAGTGAAAGTAGCTGAGATGGAGACTGAATTGTTGAATGAATTACATTAAAAAAGTATATGTTGATTTCATAAGAATAAATTGATAGAATTTTTTTTTCATTTGTAGATTTTAGCCCAATGGTTTTATAACCAAAAAGGAAATCATATTTTTCATTAATTTTTAAGTTCCTTGGTAAAGGAAGTTCTATACAGTATTACCATTCTTTTTGTTAAAAAAATTTAAAAAATTCAGAAAATAAAAGTATTTTGAACAGTCAAGTTTTATTAGTGAAGTGATTCACCTCCCTTCAGCTCTAATGGAATGGAAAAGTGTGTGTCTAACTTTTGCTCTGTAATTATCTTCAGTTGCACATGCCTGGCACCTATGCTTATCTAAATCAAGAAGGCATTCAGGATTAGACACATCCAGTTTGCACCTGTGAAAGACTTGCTGCTTATCAATCCACATATCCAACCTTTCCAAATTTCTAAGAACTTGGAAAACTCCAAATCAAATTCTTCATGGGGCTGTAGAAAACCTCCCTCTGCCATCTCAGAAACACTTTATTCTAGTCAGGACTGGAACACATGATCTCTCAAACCAGCATTACAACTTATCTCCTGGTATAAAATCAGTTGTGTATCTAGGCCTTTAGATCAATAGAGAGTCTGAGCAGGGCAGTAAAGTTACTGATAGAGGGCAACCCAGATTAAATTAAATCAGGACACATTCAATTAGGTTTAGCAGAGACATTAGGAGGGAGCACAGCGTGAAAAAGAGCAGGAGAATTGTGACAGCATCGCATTACTGATGACAGCTGATGTGCACCATGAGTGTCTTTTACATCTGCCTACAGAAATAGTACTTATTGACACCTGGGCTGAGTTTTTGGTGTGTATATGGGATGCAGTAGTAGTATAATTGCATATAAAAACAAATAGTAATGTAACATTAGTACAATAGCTGCATGTAAAACACTTGGTTGTTTCAAAGCCACAAGTTTATGAAGCCTGTCAATTCTGCCTTTCTCAAGCATAAAGCCCTGAAGAATATAATAGAACTACTTTATCTGACACTACATGCTGCATATAATATTTTAAAATAAATGAACAGAACAGAACGCAGCAATTTAAGTGTTTGTCTGTTTAAATAGAGGGATGGAGTCTAGCCAAGAGGTTTTTTTTCTTGATATGAGAGCATATGACAAAGTTGTCCCATTGGCACTGAGAGAGTGATTCTAGCCAGAAGAATTCCTGGTCCCTTGTATCCATTTACAATTGTGCACTGCCTACTATGAATTCTTATTTGATTAAAAAAGTCACACATGCTAATTTAAAATGTAGTAGATTGGAAGGAGAGAGAGAAATAGAATACTAACAGATAACGATTCTCTTTTTTTTCAGTTGTTTTGGTTTTTTTTTTTAATTGAATAGTATATCTTGGATTGGTTTAGAAGAAATGTTGAGGTCACAGATAATTCTGTTCCTTTATGTAAAACTTTACTCACTACTCTCAAATGAGAATGAAGGAAATCTCTTCAAAAGGTTTTTGAAGTATCGTTAGTACTTTAAAATAAAACTATCATAATACACAATTATTTGTTCTCATTCACAACTACCTGTGGCCTGTCCAGCTAATTTATCTAGTTGATGTCTATATTTTGTGTGAGTATTATAAACTGTGGCATCTAAACTACACTTTCCAAGTTGATTTTAGAAGCTTCTGCTTCCTCACCTGTTGCGTGATTAAAGTCGCTTGAGGTCGTGCAAATGGGCATAACCCTTGCTAGAGATTGTGATATTTTAAAAGGATTGCCATATCTTTTATCTTCATTCTGTTTTTTAAAGATTGAGTTACATTATCATTACCTACATTAACTTACATTACAATATGGAGAATAACTATAACATTGCTACATATATCGGTATCAAAATGCACAAAGGCCACAGATGGTTTTAAGGCCAGTAGCACACAGCGCTGTACCAGCCTCCTCCAAGGCACAGTTGGCTCTGTCAAAAAGTTCTCCCTTGAGGTTTTCAAGCTTGTTAGCTAAGCCAATATGTTATGTTATTGTATGTTTAGAGTCTATGTGTGTGCGGTCAGCATGAGATATTCAGTGAAATTAAATACTAGCTCACTGGCAGACTGAAATTTGGAGTTTCAGACTCCCTGCCTGGTCCGAGTTCCAGTCCCGGGAGTACTTACCAGTTCAGTCTCCCCAAATGTACTGGTGGTGGTTTCCCTTTTTGCTCTTCGACACCCTTACTGCTCCCTGGGCTGTATGGTGAAGAGATCTTACCATCAGTCGCACACTGTTACAGGTGAGCTAGTTGTGACCTAGGATGATAATGATGGTACAATACATACTGTCATAGAGTTCCGTATCAATGAATTTCAGCCCCTTCTGTTTTTCTCAAGAGTATATTTCTGAATATGTTGAAGGTAAAAGTCAAAATCTGAAAGAATTAAGATGACAGAAAGTCATCTTCTTTTATCCTTTTTGCTGCTGGAAGGGAGAGCTCTGATCCTGCCACCTGTTGCATAACCCACTGCTGTCAGCTGGAAACAGAGATACGATCTATGGTTTTTATATATATCAGCATCCTATATGTGATGGTCAACTCTTGGGACTGTTGCCAAGACTCTCGTGAGCTCCTTGTTTCCCTGCCAGGATGACAAGCTCCTGCTTTTCAAGCAACCTCTTGGAAAACAATTAATGCAGAGCAGCAATGAGCTACCTCTGTGAACTGCGGACAGTAAGAGCAGAAAGCTCAGACTTCACATTTTCATTTCGGAAGTTTTATTCTGCAAATAGTAATGCACAAAGTTGCTTCTTTTGTGCAGGGTGATTTTTAAGCAACTCCTCTAGAGATTAAACGTTCAGGTTAAACATTCATAAGATTCTTCATTATCTACTGAATTTTTTACTGGAGCCGTGCTGCTGTGCGCAACATGTGAAAATATTGAAAATTTGGCTGGACATTTAAAATTACTAGTTCAACAGAGAAAAAAGCCCCTGTGTTTTCTGATGTCTGAAGTGTACACTGCTCACAGCTAGAAAGCAATTCAGCGTGATAAATGTAAGTGTGAAATGAATATGAAAAGATTAATGAGAATAACAGAAAAGTTTTGGAGCAGCCCTGGGTTTCAATTTGTTCTGGGTAAAAAATACGTAATTATAAGTACTATAATCTTTTTTTGCTATAATTATGTTCTAAAAATTAGAGGATAATTAGTGCTAAGAAGTATTCCCTTGTATTCATTTCTTACTACGTGCTTTTTACAACACTCTCAAGTCGTTACACTCAGGGAAGTACTACATTTAAAATGTGTAATCCTTCGTATTCTAACCTTGATGCTTTTTTCATGAACTGAAAACAAGGAAGGACATTCTTGCTACTTTTAAAGCCCCAAGTGGGGCTTGCATTATGTGTTTCCTCTTGAGCATTGCCTTTTTTGGGGGGTCTGTATGTATGATTCTGTAGTGGCTCCAAGGTAAGGAATTGTCGAAGCTCTGAAATGCAGCCAGGTCCTGTGAGTCCTGCTCACCCAGCAGATGTACCTATAAAGTACCTTCTCTGTTACCGGCAGGAGAAAAGCTCATTCAAAGTTCATTCTTGATTGAACTTCAAAACGGAAGTCTCCTTATACTCTATCCTTAGTCTGAATTGGAACACTTGCCCCCATTGGCCAATTCTAAAAGAGAAAATTATCAATCATAACTTAGTTTTTTTTCTGAAGACTTATAATCAGACTTAAAAAATTTAGACCCGGATCCCCTAGAGTGCTAGAGGCTTCTTTGCTAGTGACATCAATGGCAACTCCTTTTGAAAATGTTCCAGACTGGATACTATGACACTAAATATTTTAAATACTAGAAGGTGTAAACCAATTTAGAAATACTTTAAATTGCATAGTCACATTATTTAATGTATCACTTTGAATTAGGTTATATTGTATTAATATCATGTAACTAGTATGAAGGAGTTAGTAAAGATGATGTCTCAATAGAAGAAAAAAGGTAAGCAGACTGGTTAAAGCATCAAGAGGAAAAAATGTGTGCTTGTTGGTGATCAGAACAAACCCATCTATTAGAAGAATATGATCTTTTGAATTCAGAAACTAATATGCTTTATTTACTTACTACATTGCATGATAGTTTAGAAATTTTTGCATCTGTAACATTTGTCATTACTGTTGAAAATCCCATTGATGGCCTTCACTTTTTTTTTTTTTTTTAACTTTTTTTTTTAAAGTTAGAACAGAGCTGGAATTTATGCTCTGCTCTGTTACTGTTTCCTGGGCATGTCTGGCAGCTGAGCTGTTTGCTTGACCGTAAGATTTAGATGTCTGAGGAAGAAAGAGGACAATTCATCTCTCAACCTGGAATTAAAGCCTTTCCGACATTTAGATGTAATACTTTACACCTCACTAAGTGAGTGTCGAGTGGAGTCACTGACATCTGACACTACAAAGACTAAAATATTCATGCGTATTATAAATACAGAAAGTAAGAAATAGTGCTCTCTACCCACATTCATTGCTAGGAGTTAAGGCCAATATATTAATCATGTCTTTGGTATCCCCCTCTGTACCTTCATTCACTTGCCCAGAACCACAGATAAGACATGCAGCTTTTGAGCAAGTTTTCATCTTCCGTTGTTTTGAATGCTGATCATGTTGGAAAAAGAAGGCAGAAAATCCCCATTTAAAATTTCCAGTATTCATCTTTTATACAATCCTCTTCAAAAAATAATCTTTTAAAAGGAGAAGGAAAAGGAATCCAAAATCAAGTTTGCATTCTTTATTGTATTAAAGTAATTATTACAACTGATTTTCTCTCTTACATTCTGTGCTTTGGCAAATCAGAAACTATTGTCTCTAAAATATGTCTAAATAATTTAAAATCTCACACTCTGTAATGATTAGATGGAGCCATTCAGCATGTCATTGGCATATCCACTACTCAAAAAAAGCCGTATACAGAGGAATTGTATCAATCTGAAGATGGCCTAACTTCTTTCAAAAATTATCTGTTGCACACAGGAAAAGCTATTCTTTCTATTCTATTCTGTTCTGTTCTGTTTTCCTATTTCTGTGTACCATTTAGTTTATCTTTGGAAAAAAAGAGCCAGCATTTGTTCTGTATCTTTCTTTACTCTTGAACAGGCATTGGGGCAAGCAAGTCGACATACAGTACAAACTGTACTAGAGCTATAATTTCTGCTAACTATTGTCCCACTGCTCCAATATAAATCTTTTTTTGTGAATATTTCTCCAAAGTGATAATACTTCTGGTTGTGGCAGCTCTTGTTCTACCGTTGAAATAATTTACTATTTTGTAGGCTTGCTGGAAGGAGCTGGAGTAAAGTGAAAGAGGGAAAGACATTTTCCTGTCCTCATTTGGGAATGTGTGTTTTTAGCTTAATGAGAGGAACAGACAAAGCTTGTGATCCACAAAGACAAAAAACATTTATTTGTAGTAGTATTTCAAATATAAAGAAAATACAAATGGATTTTTTGTTTGTTTGTTTCAGAATGTTGTATTTCTTTGCCATATCTGTGATGGAAGAGAGGCAGATAATTACTTTTTGATTTGTAGGGTCAGCAATATTGCTTTTTATAAATCTGATTTTTTTTTTTTTCATTTCTGGTTTGTGAATTGAGTTATCTGACGGGTTTGTGCAAATGTCAGGTTTCAGAATGAATTATATGTGAATGACTTAGATATACCAAAGAAACGCATGAATTCAGCTGTGTCAAATATTTCTCACATACTTCAACTCAGTCATTGCCCAGTCAGTTGTTTTATCAATTTTTTTATTTTTTAAGCATAGATTATAAGATACCATTCTTTGTCATAGTATAAGCATTTAAACAGTTATAAAAGGGAAACAGAGGAAGATAAATTCAGTTAGTTTGGAAAAGTATATTTTCCATTTGCACACATAACTGACTCCCAGAAAATTTAAGGAGACATTGATTTTTATTTAGTTTCTGCAGAAGTCAAAGATGCTGAGCTTGTCAACACGATAAATTCCTTGGTACCCTTACTCTGAAGATTCATTGAAAACTGGTAGCAAGGTTTAGTGTTGTTGACATGAATTTAGACTAATAAAAAAAACCAAACAAAACTGTACAATTAATTGATTATAATTCTGAAAACTGAGGGAACATTTATAGTCAGTTGAAATCTGAATGGCTAAATATAAAACTTCTTCCAGATAAATATGTAAACATCAACCCTTATATGTTAGAAGATTCTATTTCTGTTAGAAAACTAAGAAAAACATTAATTAATTGCTCAGTAAAAAATATCAATAAGTATAAATAAATATCAAAATGAATGATACTCTAATAAAGTACGAGAGGCATGGCTGTTCTGCCACAAACAACAACAAAAAAGTACTACATTAACTCCCCATTTTTTCAAGAGAACCTTGATGAAAGCATAGAAATCTAGAAATGTATTTGTGAGAACCAGGAGCATCTGTTTTGTCCCCATGTCTTCTCTAGGACTTTATTCCAAATGCACAAGGAAACAATACCATTTTCACCTGGAACATCATCTTTGTACTTTCACTGTAATTTTTTTTTCTATACCAAATGTTCTTGGTTTTTTCTTGTTCTTGTTTTATTATTAAATCAATCATAGAAGTGTGATTATCACTGTTAGGGTTAGGGGTTTTTTTAATAGTTTGCTGTTGGTTTGCATTGAATTTCTGTCCCACCAAGTAGAAAGATTTTCAAATATTAAGGAGTTTCTGATATTTTGTGACTAGCAGAGAAGCTCTGGGAAAGGTATAGGAACGGTAGCAAAACCTAGATTACAGTGATGAGATTGGTAAAACTATATAAATGGGACTTTTTAAAAAACAGATTCTAAAGTTACCACTTGACATTACAAAGACAGTTTTGAAAAAGCTGCTTTTCAACCTCTGATATTTAAGGACCATAAAAATACTTATTTTTAGTATACATTATTTTTGCCAGATAATTCTGTAGTGCTCTTTGCCATAGGTCAGAGTTTAAATCCTAGCTTGAATAGCTCTCTGTTGAAAAGTTAAATCAATGCTTCAGAAATACAAGACAATTATTACTAAGAATATTACCTGTGCAATTAATTATTTAAATTTCTAGCTGTGCTTCTAAGATGTTTTCAGGAGTAATTACAGTCTCTCAGTTTCTTAGAGCTGCGAGCAATACTGTCTCTTATGGAAATGGGCTGAAGTTCTAGAGACTGGGTGTGATATAAACTTAATATTTCATAGGTACCATATTTACTATAAAGTGATTATCTTTCTATGATCTGACTTAGTATTATGGAAAATGCTTGCGGTGCATGGGCTAAGTAATTTTTTTTTTTAAAACGGGTTGTATTATTTCCACCAGTGAAGTAGCTACTATACTGTAAGTTTGCTAAGTTAGACTCAAATAGCAATGACAGAAAATTCTGTAATAACCTTCCTAAGAATGAGAGATGCAGTTTCTTTGTGATTCCTGCTCTGTCAATACAGTCATTTCATGCACTTCTCCCTTAAAAATCCCCTCCAAATCCACTTGTCTCGATTGGCGAACTGACTTGTTATAGTGAATTTAAGATGCAAGTTCGCGACCATTGGTAAATGTAACACTAAGAAAAACCTTAAATGTCGTTCAGCTAGAACATTGCTTTGAATGCCACAGCTTCTTAGAAGGGTTTTTTCATTAGTTTTTTTTAAGTCATTTAAACTATGGGGAGTGGGTTTTTTTGTTGTTGCCGTTTCTTTGTCTGTCTTGGCCAGTACAAGAAATTTTTTTTTTTTTTCCATTTTATGGTTGGTCTTTAAGTTCTTTTTTATCACAGTTTAAAGTTCTTAGTAAGTTCACAATTTCTTGTTTTACCATTTTAGAGTTCTTCAATTTCTTGTTTCTATGAAATCAAGCACTATGTCACAGATTGCATGGAACATCCCATATGATATTTGATCTCTCTATTGTTTAAAAAGTTACAAGCCAAGATCTATGAATATGAAATTGTGTCTATTCCCCAAGAACGGGTATACACTCAACATGAAGTGACTATGGCTCCATGACACCATTTTCCTCATCCTTAAATTTTAAGTTGGAGCAAAAAGAGCAAAAAGAGGAGGGACTAGATCCTCAAAGATATTTAGCAACCTGTTTTCTTTTTTAGTCACCTGCTTCCTGGATTGAACTTTGACCCTGAAATTCCTAGTCAAAAGATGACCAGTATCAGAAAATTAATTAAGGCCAGATCCAGAGCCTGGCTATCCTCCTAATCAATGCCTTGTTTGCTTTAAATAGGCACAGACATTTGACTGTGAATATTACTATAATTCAATTAAAAGAATCGACATGGGTATTTACATTTATTTCTAGATAGAACTTGTTACTTCATTTCATGTTAATGAGAACAGTTTCATGATTAATGTTACTGTGCTCTTTTCTTCATGTACTGCCTGTCATTTTGTCATATTACCATGCTCAGTAGAGCCAGGACTGACCCTGCATAATACACTGTCTTTTGTTCTTTTCCATGTATTGTTTTCCCCTAAATTTCTGACAACTTCATGTATCTTTGGAGAGCCGTTTTTTTCTTAATAGTTGCATCCTTTATAATTCAATACTTGCATTTGTGGATGATGGGGTTGGAAGGAGAGTCTGGTTCAATGACTCCATTCCAGCAGCTTCGAAGTTATTTATGACTTTCTACAGAATACTCATTAGAGTCCCCCTCTGCCTCTCTCCAGTTCTTTTGTGAACACTTTCCAAGATGGTGACCCTGTTGCCTTTCTTTCAGCAAAACCACCCAATTAGCCTCACTAAATGTGCTTGCATTTGTTTAGGCTTATTTTTCTTCTCGTACTTTGAGGGCCATTTCTTCATGTTCTGACAGTAACTACTTTATATATACCTTTTCATTGTTTTCGTCATCTCTCCTTATGTATTTATAAAGAGTTACTATACTCTTGCAGTAGTATTTTTTTCCTCTAGTGTGTATTCACTCATTTCTCCTGTTTCTTTATGCAGTATGCCTTCTAATTTTTATCACACTTACTGCTCTTGCATTACAGAATATCTTTTTACTGTTCTGCATGCTTGCTATCACTATTCTGACTCTACAGATTAGTAGCATATTTACAGTATTCTGTGTTTAGCTTTATCAGTACATCAGAAAGAGAAATTGCCCCACTAGAGCTGTCTGTACAGCCTCTCTATGTACAATCTCTAGCATATAGTGCTAATTTTGTAATTCTGTTTATGTTCACTATATTATATTTTATTCCTCATATCTTTTCCTGCAGCACTGTGCCCTAGTCAGTATTTTCTGTGGTTTATATTTGTCCCTTAGAGCTTTTCCTCTCCAAGTGTATCTTGATAAAGTCTCAGTCACATGATTGTCATATTTATCCAGTAATATTATATCTTTAGTCAACATGTTAACCACTTTTTATCTTTGACTACAGATTAAGTTCAGAGTATGTGTTCTCCTCCTAATTCTTGAAAAAATTGTGGTTTCACCTTATCCTTGCTTACCCCACCTCCTTCCTATTTGACAGAGCACTGGTTGAGACTTGATCTTGCTTTTTATCACCTTTGTATTAATGTTGTGCATTTTTCAGGTGTTCTTTTCTACTATTTTTGAAATTCAGGAATTCCTGCTGAAATTCAGGGATTGCCGCTTTCTGTGGTTGTGTGACACTTGTGTTCAGGGCTAGAGTATATTACCATACATGTAGCAACAGTTGTTAATTTCTGTTGCTGTTTTTGGCTATGCAAGCAGTTCTTAAGGTCTTAGTAAGACATAGAGTACAGAGTATGGATTTGCAAAAGTTTTTCTCTCTCATAATGCCTTTCAAGACCTTCCTATTAATAGAAGAGCTTACAGTAGAGGGCAAAGGAAGCAATGCAGATGTTGACATCGTGAAGTAGCCAGTCTAACTGGGGTGAGGGTGTTGGCAGCACATCGCATGCAGAGATGTTCCAAGCAGCAGTAATTTTGTGGGCTGAATGTTTAAATAAGAGCTCCTGCTTCCACTCTCCTTTGACGCTTGACATTGAATCAGTCATACCTTCTGTGTGCTCTTCTCTTCAGCTGCACTGTGAATTTGAGCTGGATTAGATGCATGGCAGTGTTGCCACCTGTTTCATGTTACTTGATTTGTTCTTCAGCAACTCTTCAGTTCAGTGTAAGAGAGCTCTTGAGTCTGTTGAAGAGTATCATTTGGGCTCTCTTGCTAGTAATCAGTGACATATTTCAATTGTAAATACAGTAGAAACAGATTGAGTTGTTTAACTTCTTATGGAGGAAATGGAAGTCCATTAACATAATCATATGGCTATTTAACTTCTGCAGCTATAGTATCCTCACTAGGCGTGAACCATGGGGGGGAAGTGCTATACAAGTACACACACTCAACTCTTCATCTTTTTCTCAGCCTTACCAAGACAAATGTAGAGGTTCTACAACAGTTGTTTCAGCAACTGGGAAGAACCCAATATATCCCAGTTGAAATCAGCTGGATTTCAAGCTAGTGCTTGAGACATAGAAAGCTGAATATGGCATAACATTACGCCAATAATTGATCCATTGTATTGTGAAACACCATGAGGCAGTATGCAGAGGACCCAATTTCTGTATTGTTGTTGTGTTAGATATTTTTTTCTTGGACCATTAATTGACAGTTATGATATTGCAACATGAAGTATGAACTTGGAGAAGAAATGGTAAGCTACTGAAAAACTTGAGAATATTTAGTTTATTTTCTGCATAAAAATAAAACATTATGCTATTATATTGCATTATCAGTGCATAATTGGTTTCTAACTGACCATTTTATTGATTTTTTTTTTTTTCTTTTTTTAGAAGTTGAGAAGGGGACAGCTCTCCTTTGATGGTTATATGAGCTGTCACACACTATACAACACAGAAAGTAAATATCATAAAAGTAGATCTCTGTCTGTCCATAGTTTGCTAAGTGTAAGGAATGTAGATGCAGAATTCCCATATTCATGTTTCTCATGGAGTTTATGTCAAAAATTCATTTTTTCTTGTTATTTCCAATAGAATAATATACAAAGGAGTATTTAGTCTTGAGAAAGTAATGAATTATATTACTACTTAATTTAATGTGACTTACATTACAGTATGGCAATAAATCATATGCATCCTTAGATTGGCTTTGAAACATTTTTATGGCCAAGATCAGGATGTAAATTGAAAAACTGACATACCATTTTAGAAATAATGATACAGCTGCAGCAGGGATAGAGATGGCCAAGGATAAAGAGGCAGCCTCATTTTCTGAGGTAATTGCACCTGTGCTCCTCTCATGATTTTTGACATTGCAGGAGTGAGGCCTCAGAAAGTGACTTCAGTTTATTGCCAGTGGTTCTGTTCTTGTCTGGAACAAAGAAAGTGTAATTGGGGGGGTCACATCTCCTATGAAGTGAGTTGTATGATTAAAAAAAAATTTTTATGAATACATTATGGATTTGTAGTTTACGAGGAACCAGTGCACAGTGGATAAGAAATATTTTGGGTCTAATTATACAACTTTTTTTTGCTAATTGTTTTTGTGCCTTTGACTGTTCAAGTGGTTTCTTTCTTGCTCAATTGTTCGCTCTCTTTCCTCTACCCCTCTGAGGTTAGGTAAATGAAGTTCAGGTTGTTATATGACATTACAGATCCTCTGTAGATTCAGATATTTCGATCAAGAGCTACCAAAGGTTTTGCTTTAAGAAACCTGTATGTTTTCATTCTTGGAGAATAGCCTTCCCTGTCTTTAATTCTGTAGCTAACCTCACTAGCTGTGAATCCGTTGAATGAATATTAAATAAGAACATTTATTCAGTTCTTTATCTTTTTTTCAGTTCTAAGAAAAGTTGAATCGTTGAGCATGTCACCATACATGATATATGAGATTACTATGGAGCTACAAGCCTAAAAGTACCAATACTGTAAGAGAAATTAACGATAATCATTATGTTTAACAAGATGTCCATGTAAAGGTAATGCATGTACGATTTTATTTGCCTTGGAGAACAGTTTAAATGCAGATGAGCAACACAACAAACTCGCATTTGAAATATGCAAGTGGAGTTGCATTATATTCAAACTTAGGAGACGATATCAATACGGCATGACTGTTAGTATCTAATTTAGCAGGCTAAATTACCTGACTAATCTCCCTAGGATCTCTTCAAAGTATATGAGAGAACATGGCTTCTCCAGAGAGTAATTCTTGAGCAGAAGCCTAATTTAAGGCTCTGAATTGTCCTCTGGAGAAGTTTATTGCTCTCCTTTGAATAAGCCGGGAGCTTGGTTAATAATTACTAATTATTTATCAGCATGCTAAGGTAGGTATCCAAAAAGGAAATCAGAATGTGTATGAAATGTTGACCTAGTTACAGCAATTTGGGAGATTCTGTAATTTTAGGCTAAATGGCCCACTTTGGACTCTTATTTCTATAGTTCCAGACTTCCTGTTGAGGAGCAGCAAAAAAAGGCTTAAAAGGACATTTACTAGAATATAAGATATTAAAACAGGCCTCACATCAAGAAATCACAAGAGAGCCTCACATAGGCGTTGGGCTAAATGTATGGGGGAAGACCGGGAGTAGATAGAGAGAGGCTGTTTAAAAGAACTCATTAATCTACAAATTCCTGGGTGTTTCTAAGATGCAGTATCTTATAAAGCCTGATAGGTATTCCATCAGCCTCTGCAACAGATGCAGAGGTAACACCACAGTCATAAATATTACCTTCCTGAAGGTAAGTGTCTTTCCTGAGACCCCATAAATAGCAACTGCCGAGTTACAGCTGGAGAACTCGGCTCGGGAGTTTCACAGCTATTGCCTTGTAACGAGCAGAAGTTGTAGTGTTGGTGTGGGGATTTTGTTGACTTGCCTTAAAATTGCATGGTGGTTACATTAATTGAAATTAAATATTTTTGGAAAGTCCTTAAATTGTTATCATAATTATAGGTCATTTTCTGCTTGGCAGGTGTTTGTTTGCTGAACATATATATAAATGTATATACACAAGTGCATGAGCTCATCAAGCTAACCTCTGAAGTGAGTTCAGTTTCCAGGCTAGGAAAAGCTTTTGAGTAGTACTGAGCTTCCAAAAGCCAGAATAAGTGTCTTGAGATTGAGCCAGTTTATGGCCTTGTAGGACCTCCTAAAATAGATTGAATTTGAGCTAGCTCAACCTTTTGCTTAGACTGTTTCCTAAATTGGAGTAATTGCATTAGAACTGTGAAGAGATTTATTATCCCTTCAGTTCTTCCATCTAATTAATTCTGGCCTAATTGTATCCACCTGACTTAAAAAGAATTAGAAAAAAGGAAAAAGTAAATGGAATAATGATACCATACTAGAAAAGTCTACCTATTTTTTGAGGGTGGGGTATTTGGGAGGGGGGTAGTTCGGGCAGGGGGGGGATAGCTTTATGAAAACATTTAAAGTACCACCTAGGTTTTTGTGACTGCTGTGGGTATGTCTGTACTGCAGTCAGAATCTATGATGAACAGATTAGTTGGGCATACCTGTTCTACCTTTAATTGAGCTGGCCTGCATCATCAGTGATGTCACGTTTGCACAGATTTCTGCGTGGATTATACTGTCTTTACTAGACCTTGCGTATTAATTTGTGTGTGTTCTCTGCTATTGCTGTTCATATTCATAGGCTATCATAGTCATTTATCAGTGAAGTAATTAGATAAAACCTGCCCTGATGAATTATTGGTATGTTGATTTGATGTAGAGATTTCTAACAGATGTTTAATGTGTTAATAGCATGTCCTATTCATTCTCTGCAAAATGAGAAGCTTGTTGAATAACATTTGTTTAGGTTTGCGTAACATAACAAAGCAGAGAGATTCAAGCTAGCTCAGCCTGGTAGAGCACTATTTTCAGATGGCACGAGATAATTGCGTACAGCTGCATGTTAGCAGCTAACACAGTACTCCACCTGGGTTTATATTACTCTGCTTCTCAGTGTAGGTAATTAAACAAAGCAGAAAAGATTAAATACAATTTCCCTCTTTTATATCTATAGGCTAATATAAGTTCTTAATGTCCTGTTAAGTAAATGAGCTTAAAGTTGAAGTATTGGGAGCAATGAAACAAAAAATTGTCTAATAATGATGTATTTGGTGCTATCCTTCATTGTTTTACGAGGAGTTACTCTTCTTGATGCAGATGGATCATTTTGACATGATTATTTTGGCGTGTCTTGTCACAAATAGTCAGCTATGTTTTGTAATACAGAAAGTTTTATTTTCCTAATTTTTCAAATATCGCAACTTTCCTATTCTCTAATGGTTATAATTTGAGTTACTAAGCTCCAGTTCCCTATCAAGATGCTTTAATTTACAGTCCTAACATGACCAATGCCAGTAAAATGTTCTAGTATATTATCTGGCAGTAAATAAAACCTGTCAAAAAAATCAATAAAAAGAACAGTGCTTAACAAAAGACATATGCCTCATAAATAATATGTCATGACAACTAGCAGCCATAGTAACATATCTGAAGGAAAAGGCTGAAAAAAGTAACCAACCAGAAGGAGCTAATGGGTTATTTTTGCTAGAGATCTGCCATAGACTTTTCCTGTCACAATATTATAGCATTTGTGATAAAGCAAAAGGATTTGTGCTGTGATTTTTCTAGCATACTATAGAAATTTCAGATAGCAAAGATCAGCTTACATGAATTTTTATAAAGAGCAAGTGTGTCACCCTGTCAGTAATCCCTTTATATATGAGTATTATATTAGTATTACTCCTCTGTCTTAACCCAAGTTTGTCTGACTCATTGTTTTTCAATATGTGATGCGCTTATGCAAAAGGCACATTTAACTACTTATGAATCATTAGTTCAAATCATAAAACAACATTTTGGAAGAAACACATCCTAGTAGTTTGGAAATGACAGATAGGTTAATGGATTTGAGAGAAATCTGTATGTTTCGCTAGAATTGGCAAACTAAATAACTTTCAAATCTCTTGATAGTAATGTTATTTTTATTTTATTTTATTTTTAAATGAGTATGCTGGAAATATTTGTGTGAAGGGGCATATTTGCTTTAATGCAGTATATGATAGTGAAGTGTAAAATTATAATAATAGCATGGAAGAGCCACACCACCACCCAGAAAAAAACCTCTGAACCCCCACAATCCTGTCTCCCCAAAACAAGATGTAAAGGTATTGTGAAACACTAGCACTAAAAGTAAGCTTTTAGGGAGGTTTCACAGTAAGACTTAATTTGAGACTTGGATGAAGCCAGATTTAATGTCATGGAACACTTGGAATATGAAGGCCAAAAAGTTCTTACACAGAAGATGGTGGAGACATAATGTAGGGGATAGGGTATCATGCAGTAGAAAATAGCAGTAAAATAGTAATAAAATAGAATAATAAAGGAAAGCAATTTTGGAATTGTCACCTTGAATTGATTCAAAATTAGAAATTCAGTTAGAAAGGCCAGGGAAGAGGAGAGAAAGCAAGAAGAGACACGGTGTACAGCTTTAGCAGTTGCAGGAAAAAGAATGGATTATGGCACGAGTGATTTCAAAGAATTTTTGTGCTTTACTTTTCATTTTTATTTTTGTGTCGGCTTTGCATTTGGCAGGTAAATTAAAATGTAAGTCTTCTATGTGTCCTCTGATGCAAAGAAAGACGAAAGACAGTTGTAATGTAAATGCACAAGAGTTCCTTGAGTACTTAATGGGCTGGTTTATAAGAAGTTCAGTACTTGTCCGATTTATTTGCATTTACTCTGTGGGTGGCAGAACAGCTATTATGAAGTATTGTCTTCCAGTATTAACATTAAAAAAAAAAAAAAAAAAGACATGACATTTAAGTTAAATGTGAGGCTTCACTAATACATTAATAGTTTTCCTTTGTTTCATTTGTGATTTTACTGTACAAAGAATTCAGTGCTCCTATTACTGTTGGTGAATTGAAAGTGTGTTATTATCGCATCAGCCTTACAGAAGCTGGAATTGCAAAATGGTGGCAGGAGCATAACATCACAGCCCTCCTGATGTGCGAAGTGCAGAAGTCGTGCTATTTGCTAATTACGTACCTTTTCTTCTGTGAACAGAGATACTGAATAAGACCAGAAATTATAAAGTGGTGCTGACTACCTGTATCATATTCTCAGGAGAGCAGTGTGTCACAATTCAAACAGCAAAAGAGATCTTTTCTTGAAATTTTTAAATAAGAAGTTCTCCTTCTGGGATTAAGAACGTTATTTCTGTTAATTCAGAGGAGAGGCAAAATGACCCAGTAGCTTCATAGGTTGTTCTGGATGCTTTTGAAGCATGTCTGCTTCAAAAGCGCTGTGTGATGCTTTTGGTGGATAGGGTAGTATTGAATATGATTTCAGTGTTTCTGTATACTTGCATAGGAAGCATATAGAGGAAAAATACCTATTGAGAGAAAAGGCTGGTTTGGGTCACGTGAACACTATAAAGAGGATCATCTTAGCACTCAAGGAATCTGGTCCTTTGTGTCATTTGGGAAGAAACTCCAAGTAGACAGGAAGTTGAAAGGTTTTTAGTATATTTCTGTTTTAATTCTCCATTGATGAGAATATATATGATAAATGGAAAAATTATTTCCAGTCAAATAGTACCAAGTGTTACTTTGTGGTGTTAGTAGATCTGTGGATGGATCTCACACTGCTTAGGATTTTCTACTGTTATGGTCAGAATACAGAAATTTGTCCTACTCAAAACACTACTGCGTATAGATCAGATGGAAATGATTGTTACTCTCTATAAAAAGTGTCTCTCTTGGGGTGGGACTGAGATTAGTTATCTTCATTTTGACTTGTGCTAGGCCTGGATGTGTCTAATGTCACATCTCCTGTGTGCTTATTGGCACCTTCTGCTATTGTGAATGCAAGCAGCCTTGCACACTTCTCTGTGCCAGTATTGGAAATCTAAATTAAAATATGGTCTCAGCAAGCAGTGCCACAAAGGTCAACATGAGGAAGAACATTCTGTCTGCAATTTGGGCAGCATGAATGGTAGCCAAAGAAACCAGCTGTGGAAAACAAAAGAAAATATAAGCAAATATTAAATACAAAATCATATTTAGAAACCTCAAACCACAGAATGGAACCCTAAAAAGGGATTTATGATGTATCACTTTTAATTCTGATTTGTAGTCTGTTATTATGATATAATCTGTGGTTCTCTTTAGGGAACAGCAAACAGCATCTGGTAGCTCTTTGGATTCCTTCCAAACTGCTTTGAAATAGATATGAATATATAGAAAAGCAGCATGAAGGACAGGCAGCTGCTGAGCATATCAGAATGATGAGAAATTCTTGTTTTTCAGGGTATTCTGTTCTTTATATTCTGATAAAGTTTATTGTTATGAATGCTGAGTTTAAAATAAAACTTAAGCAAGCTTCTTATTTCAAGTGCTCTAATACTGTTTCGCAGTGTGAATGTGTTCACAGCCATCATTGAATATCAGCCATCATCATCCATAACTGAATACCATAGAAATGTGGAGGCTAGCTGAGCTTACCAGTCAGTCTTCAGCACTGTGCTGGAGTGACTCAACCGCTTTGAGGCTGTGTCTGCTTTAGGTTCACTGTCTCTTTGAAGCACCGTGTTGTGCCACAGCATCACAGCCAGGAAAGTCTGTCTGGGGATGAGGCAGCATAACTGGGAAAGACCACTGCAGCTGGCTGACTTCTGCAGCTTCAGCAGCCTTTAAAGCCAATAGCTCAAACTCTACTGACAGAAAATCCACATAACCTTTTGCAGATTGATGTGAGCTGACTCTGTCAATAGTTTAGGCTGATGCAAATGCGTTTGCTGCTGAGAATAACTGGAAACTATTTGGTTGTGTTTGCACAGCGCAGAATGCAGGCTGATGTATGCCATTTTTTAGTTTTGGCTTTGATGGGTGGTCATCGGTGGCTAAGTTTACATCAACAAATAGTGTTGATAGCACAACAGCTGGTGCTGAGGACCCAATGTCTAGTTTACGTGCGCTCCAGAGGGATTCACTGTGGACTAGCTCTGGGCTGGTCCCATGGACTGAATGCTCGCTAGCTGTTAGCTAGTAGAAGATCTGGAAAAGCTCAGTTCTGTGAGCCTGGGCAGTTGGTTCCTGTCTCTCCACAAAAGTCTGTATAGATGTAGCCTAGAAGCCCAAGCAGAGGAAGACTACTATGTAAGTATACACATATACCACATTTTCCTTCCTTTCCTCCCTTGGTATTTTAATGAAATATAATCTCTTCCTTTGGAAAACTGTATTATGATTTAAGTAACCTCACTGTTATGAAATGCCTTTCAGTGTCCTGTCCAATTTCTTTAAATTGTGTCATACTTTTAATTATTTCTTATAATAATTTCATACAAGTTCTGTGCTTTCCTTAAGATGATTGTGCTTAAATCTGTATAAAAGATTTGTCTTCTGCACCATATGTGATTATTTTCCATTTATAGTTATTTACTTTAAAAATATGAATAATGAATAAGTGGTAAACAAGTATGTAAGAAAAGTAATTATATAGGATATCTAGATATATCAAGTAAAGGCTGATTTCCACCCCACACGGTTCACACAGTTTCTTGTATTTTCCCTTCCAGGAAATCTCATCTCATGCTTACAGGATTTTTTTGTTTTAGTAGTTTATTAATAGTTGCCTCACATAGCGATCCTAATTGCCATTTACTTGTCTAACTCAGTGTGCTGATCTCCAGAGATACTGATGACTATTCAGTGACTTGATGTCAGTGAGTGCCCAATATTGGGAGTAAGGTTCTTACAATGAAATCCCTACACCTTGTGATTTGTTTTTACGTATATAACTTCCAACCTGCATGATTGGATCATATGTACCATATAATGCAAATCAAAGATTCATATAAAATCCACAGTGAGAAGGATGTATAGGAATTTTCAAGCCTTTTAGTGATGTCTCTCTTCTTCAAAAATCACATTAATCGTGAACATGAATAGAACAGTTAAGCTGTATATTGCCACATACGTCTGTGAAAATGGTTATAGCATAGAAAATCTTATATATGTTCTCATAGTGAAGAAATGCAATCCTAAAGAGGTGGTTATTTAATTATATGAAAGATTACAGAATTTGAATAGTGAAAGACATCAAGAAAGACCTTTATTCTTAATGCTTTCATCAGTCATCTATCTCACAAATTGATAAAGAACTGCCCCATCAGCAGAATTGTTTGATTATTTTTTTTGTAAGGATTTGGAGTTCCAAACATGGCATCCAAACTGAAGATTTCATGAAGTTGGGCTTTACTTGTAATGCGAGTAATAGTAAAATAATTTACACAATAAAACACACTTTCTTTTAATTCCTCATCAGCCTCTTAAGATGTTCTTAAACTAGGAAAGGTTTTCTATGTTTACTATTCAATTTGCTTGCTCAAAAACAAATTCTTTTTTCTATCTATCTTTTAGTCCAGGACAATTAATCTATTAATGGTAGGGTCAAATCACTGAGAACAGCAGTCTCTTAGCCTTTGTGATTTGGAGTGTACTGAACAAGAGAGTCACTTAATTATTTTTAAAAGCAAAGATACACACAGTAATTGGGAATGTTTGTCTATGTTTCTTTATAATATAAAGTCTGCTTTAAAGTAATTTGACAACAGAACATAAATCCCTATTTGAAGCAAAGGGATTTTTATCAGGGCCTTGATGTGTGAGAATGTGCATATAGCACTCCCCTCACAGAGGAGAAAGAGAATAAGCCTTTGAAAAGCACAGTCACTAGCATGGTCAAAAGTTTTGCCTTCCAAAAATAGATGAGTGCTATTTGTTGTCTCTTATTAGGGAAGCTGTAGAAAAAAAAATGACTCTGAATCCCAGCTTGTGGATACCACGGTGCTTTTGTAGGAACAAGAAGTTTTTAGTTAGATTATTACTCTTAAAACCCATCCACCCATATCGGACTGAAAAGTAGATTACTTTGCTTTAATGCAGTGGGAGCCTATTTGTTCTTAAAAATCTATGAAGAATATAATGGAGGTCATTAGCAAAGCAATTCTATTACAACTCTGCATGCAGAAGCAGTAAGCATCAGAAGCTGCTGGATCAGTACCTTTGCAGTTTGCCCACTGACTCAAGCAAAAATTGTCCTGAACTCTGTCAGAACATCTTGGGTGGTTACTTTTGTTGGGTTCTTTTTCTTCTTTGAAGTTTGTTGGGGTTTTTTTGTTTTGTTTTCTACAGAAAAAGCATACCTGCTTATGGTGTGCTATTACATTATGAATTATATAACACCAAGTTGAAATGGAAGCTGGTAAATCTTACCTGTGACAAAAAAGCAATTACTTATACTTTGTAAAACTGTATTTATGTTTATTGTGCACAAGCAGTACAAGGCATGATAGACTTAGCTAATTATTTTCTTCCTTTCCTTCAAGTATTGTGATTTTCTGAATGATGTAGCAGGAACATTTGTGGCTCCTAGCAATTTTTACCAGATTTTTAACTTAAGTGTTCTTTTTTGTTTTAGCAATGGAAAATAGGCCTAATCCTGCTTCTTTGAAAGTCAATAGCAACATTTTAATTCAGGTTAGCTGAAGAAACTCAGATAATTTAAACAGATTAGTTGATGACATTATTATTAAACTCTTCAAATTCATTATTACAAGTATTGTTTGTCTGTAAATCTCAAAGTGTTCAAAAGACAAGTTTACAAGAGGGATGCTGGTGCCTAAATGTCCCTGCAGGCATCTAAATCAAGCATTTAAATGTCAATGTATTCATACCTCACCTGTCAAGTACTGACAAGAAAACTCCTTTGGATTTTTAGTTTCAAATTCCATAGCTGCATAAACTGATAATTTGCTGCTTCTCAGCATTTTCATGGCTTACTGAATGTGACCAGTGAGCTGAGCTGCAAGTAACCTGTTTGAATCATTGGCCCTATTTGTGAAAACAATGTATATGCAGCATGGATGCTCATGTGCTCTATTCTGTGGTGATGTGCAGAGGATGTCCTTAAATGAGCTGATGAGAAAAGAACTGCCAGAAAAGATGGTGTAAAATGGTTTTGCTTAAAATATTTTGATGAAATATTGGGGAGTCTGGAGTCACACCTCCCTTTTCTAAGGGATTTACAGTCAGGTTTTCATGCTAATCAATTGGCTAGTCCTGTCAGAGACTTTCATGATGGAGCTGTTCTATTTAGAATTAAGTACTTAAATATCTTTTAAGCCAGAGAGAAGAACTCTGTATCCTAGTGATTAAGGCAGCCCTTCGGGATGGGGAATCAGGCTTTCAGATTCCACGACAATGAACATTTTGGTATTCTAAATTAAGCATTCATTAGAGCAGGGACTTGAACTCAGTCCTCCCTCCTCCCAAGTGAATACCCTAATCATGGAGCTATGGCAATTCTTACGTGTTCGTGATGATCCAGGGAGTATCTCAGGATTCCTTGTGGTGTCAGGGAGGTGCGCTACGAGAGTACGAGGATGAATGCAGAGTCTGTTACCACGAGCTGGCTGTGGCACTCTTCTGAAAGTGGAAAGCAAGTATTCAGATGCCCTTTAGTTGAAGGGGTTTTGAACCTGTGCTTTCTGTTATCTCGTGTGGATATTTTAACCAGTGAGCGACCAGGTAAAAGTGCAACTCTGTCAAACTTGTTTTGAAAGAATCGATGTTGCTTAGTTTTCAGAATGAAGCTCAGGACCCTGTTTCAGAAAGTTTCAGTTACAAATCAGGGGATAAATGCCGTCCTCTGGCAGAACTGAGCTGCCTGAGCCTGTGGAAGGGAAGGGACTCAGCTTTCTTGTCAGCCTTTTGTAGTGACTAGCATAGATGCTCTGTGCTCAGCATGCTGACTGTAGTAAACTCCTTTCCTAGACACCTGGTTCTCCTTACACAACATGAAAGTGTCATGGTCAGATATATATAGATAAATTTGTAGCCTTGTCCAAAAATGGAGGTGCATTTTGCAATAAGTTTGATTTAAAGAAAAATTATACATTATCTTATATAAACTTCAAGTTTTGAAATACTGCATAAAAAAATATCTCTATATAATCTTCACTATCATTAAAACCAGCAAATTACTTAAGTGAAGAAGTGATAATTGCAAGTGATTTGTATGGCATAAGTGTGTGCTGCTTTGTAAAAATAATTGCAGTTCTTGTGCCAAATACTTTTAAATATCTAATTGATTTTTAACATTCTTGACAGCAGGTTCCTTTTGTGAGCTTTAACAATTAATATTGTAATAGAGCAATCTAGGGACTTCCATGATTTAGCTCAAACAGTTTAATACATTGTACAATTTTGCACTCAATTACTATAAGTAGAACCGATGAAGTGTCTATTAAGTTTGTTCAATATTTCTCAATATAATTTTCAACTTTAATTAGTTTCATAGAATCATAGAATGGTTTGGGTTGGAAGGGACCTTAAAGATCACCTGGTTCCAAACTCCCTGCCATGGGCAGGGACACCTTCCACTAGACCAGGTTGCTCAAAGCCCCATCCAACCTGGCCTTGAACACTTCCAGGGATGGGGCATCCACAGCCTCTCTGGGCAACCTGTTCCAGTGCCTCACCACCCTCACAGTAAAGAACTTCTTCCTCACATCTAATCTAAGTCTACCCTCTTTCAGTTTAAAGCCATTACCTCTTGTCCTATCACTACATGCTCCTAGTTTATGACACTATTGAGCATAAGGCATAATGGTTGGAATTCCTAATGTGAGGTATCTGCATCAGGTTGAATATTTGGAGGGAGATTTTCAGGCAATATGCATATTTCAGAAACCTCAAGTAGGGAAAACAGTATTTTGCTTATTTATACATATTATTTTACTTTAAATGGTCTTAATGTCCTCTTACTTTGAAGGTGAAATTACATGGAGAAGGGGATTTTATCAAATCCGTGCTTATTGTCTGCTTCATAGGCCCAAATTTGGAGAAGTTTTAAGACTTCTGATAATACCACTTTTTGCATTCCCAATGAAAGTGTTTCACTTCTTCCTAGGTAGCTAGATCTTCAAAGATCTTTTTGTCACTTAGCATCATTAACCTTGATCATTCCATAGAGTATCAGAACAGAATCCTATGGACTAATAGGTGGGAAAGATGGAGAGGAGCATGTCATGGTGTCTCCTGAGGGAAGCTTAGAATGGAAAGTGTGGCACATGAGGTCTGTGTCATAAGTGACGTGGGAAAAGGAAAGGAGAAAAATAGGCATAGAATCTGATAAGATTACAAGACAGGTATGGGGGAAAGAGGCTAGGACTGGATTTACAAAGGAAAGGCACCAGAGCAAAGAGAAGTTAGGAGTGGGAAGAGAATCTGTACAATTTGATCTGGTGATGGTAGCACTGGGATAGGTGAGGTATTTTGGAAACAGGGCAGTGAAAGCAGGATGAAGTACAGATAAGAAAAGAGGCAGATGACTTTGTGGAGTCTTGATTTCACCTGCATTGCTGGAGATTAGATTTGGGAGGTATTTTGAATTAATCCCCTTTTCTCTGTGTTACAAGATCTGATTCAAAACTAGTCATTAAGCTCTGAAGATCATTTGCATTGCGGACAGTACCAAAGAATGTGTTTTAAGTTCTGGAATAAAGTTGCCTCCTAAGCAGGGCCACAGTAGACATGGAAGGGAAAAGATAGAAGAGAAATTATTTTAACTTGATGAAATTTATCATCAGTCGCGCTGGTCCTGCCCTTGTCTCTGGAGCGGTTACGAGCCATTAATATTAGGTATATATTCAAATGTGTGGATGGTGCCTTATTGGCTGATGGCTTATTTGATTGCAGATGAGGCTGTAAATTTATTTGTATGACAGAGACATGGCTACAAGATGCAGCTCTTTCAGCATGAATTTTAATTTGGTAGAGATAAGATGTCTATTTTCTCATTTGATTTAGGAGTAGAGATACACACTTGAAATTGATTATTTGGAAGGTTAATGCTATAGGAATCTCAAAATAGTTTAAAATGGGAAGTAACATCTGTCTGTATTTATGATTTCCCAGAGGAGTCTCTTTTCCTTGCCTAGCTTCAGGAGTAAGTTCTAGCAAAATTCAGCGTCCATCAATAATAATTATTCATTGTCTTTAAATGTACTGAGGGCTTTGACAACAATACATCTAATCTGCAGATTTCAAACTTAACAAATATGGTTCCTTAAGACTTCCTTGAAATATAGGATCCAGAGGGTACGTGAGTTCGTCTTTCTTCTTCATTTGGGAATGCTCATTCCCATGAGTTTTACCTTACAGAGTGTAAGCAGTACCTTGATAAATCCGTACTGCCATCACCTTGAAGCAAAACTGCACATTTTCTTGCTATGAAGAGGTGTGTGTGAGTTGGGGCACTTCCCCTCTCCTCACTCCCCGCTCCCAAGCTTAACTAATGGAGTTGTTAGGTTTTATTTGTTGTGTATCTGAAGCCATACTTGATAAGGTTCATACATTTCAAATGTTACATTTTCTGAACTTGTAGAACCTGATTTTATAAAAAGAAAGATACTTAACATATTTTCATAAAAATCTTGTTGCTAGTGAGGAGGCTTTAACCATGATTAGGTTAGATATTAGGAAAAACTTTTTTACTGAGAGTGTTGTCAAACATTGGAATGGGCTGCCCAGGGAAGTGGTTGAGTCACCATCCCTGGAGGTATTCAAAAAGCGAGTGGACAGGGTACTCCAGGGCATGGTTTAGTGGGCATGGTTAATGGTTGGACTCAATGATCTTGAAGGTCTTTTCCAACCGAAATGATTCTATGATTCTATGATTGATAATTAGCATTATTGACTTGCTTCAGTACCTTAAATAATATGTTTCCTGCCTAGACAACACAATCACTTAGGTTACCTTCTTTGAATATTTAGTGTATGGTCTTGTTTCTTAGCTGAGAAAAGTTGAGAATGTTTCCTCTTCCATAGAAGAGTAGGAATTGCTTCTTTTCATTGTTTCTGTCAGTTCACTGTAAGTCTTTGGAAGACATTAATTTTGCACAGGTTAAAAATTAGGCCAAAATTGGTGCCTTTTGCATTGTTTAATTTAATGTAAGGTCTATTGTAAACATAAATTATGCTAAACTGCTAATTTTCAATTACTTCATCAATCATTAGGCAATGTAATAATGTTGCTTTAGTTTGCAGTTGACAGTTTTAGACAGATTATCTTTTTCTGCATTATTTTTGAGCCCTGAAAACTAGAAACTTTTTATAAATGAGCTTTTGAAAATAAGCTGGAATATTTTTTAAAAAATGTGAAGGAAGCATTTCATATTTGACATAATTAACACAATTAATTTGTTAACAAGTTATCGGGTTTTTTAAAAGATAAAGTGAAAGGAATTTGTGCTTTCAAAATCAATAAAGATGGGACAATATATCAGTGGGCATTAACTCAGGTCCTGGGAGACAATTTAAGGAAAAATTACACTAAGGATGAAAAAACTGAGTCTTTAAAAGAAAACAGCACCACTGTTCCAAAGCACTGAACAGTGGCACAGGTTTCCCCAGGAGGCTGTGAAATCGCCACCCTTGGAGATACTGAAAAGCCATTTGGACATGGTTCTGTGCAGCCTGCTCTAGGTGGCCCTGCTTGAGCAGGCGAGTTGGACCAGGTGACCTCCAGAGGTCCTTTCCAACCTCAGCTATTCTGTGAATCTGTGATAACCAGGTGTTAAGCCTGTGTTGCTTAGAGGCTAGATTTTGGACTGGATAAGATCCTTGGAAGTCAAAGAGATAGGTGCAAAAACATAATTTTTTTTAAAAAAAAGCCCCCCAAACCCACCACATTTCAGTTTGTTTATTTTTAATGATCCGGCTTAACCAGTATTTGTGGCTTTTATTTTCTTTTGCAAGCGTTCAGAGCACAGGTGACTCTAATTCAGCTTCAGGAATTAATCTCTCCATTCTGATTAGTCTTGGTTTTCTCAGTTGCTTGAAAGTAAGCAAATACAACTGAAGCCAGATCTTGGCATAATCTGGAAACAGATTTAGTTTACTTTATAATTTATTTATTTGGGTAAATTGTATAGCTCGGGAGAATGGTAATGGGATATATAATCTATCACCTTGAAGTAACTGGTGTAAATAAGGTCACCATGATTAGTGATCAGAGCTTTTTTGGTATTCCGGTGGGTCACTGAATACCTTTGTGAAATGAGATTGGTTTCAGTCCAGTTCACAGACTTTCAATGTTTTTTTTTACCTCAGGAAACATCAGCTTTTGCTAACAGTTTCCACAGACAGATGAAGAACTTCTGTGGTCAATCTGTTTGCGAGAAGAGCTGCAGGTGTAATGTTAGCTATGTTTTGATGCTGCTTGATGGTATATCTGTAGAAAGTAGGTTGTTTCAGGGTCACCAGGTTATATAATGTCTCTGGATTTTGTTTGTTTTTAGAAATAAGTATGTTACTAATTTCAAGCAAAGATCTATAATTTTTAATGATGCCTTATCTTAATTTTTTTTCTATTATAACAAATCACTTTATTTTGAAACAATTTAGTTAAAACTTTATTGCTAACAATGTTTAAATGCACACACAAAGCTGATTTAGATTCTATGCTTCTCTGCTTTTTTCTTCTGCTTTTTTAAAGACTTTTGCGGATTTTTAATTTTTTTTTAATAATTAGAACCTGTCAAAAGTCTTGAGTTAGTAAACCCCCGAATTAGTAAACATCAAGACTATGAATGGCAAAATATCTTAATTACAGGGTGTGAATAAGCATAATTTTCATGGGAATTTTGCTTGGAGATTTGTTAAGAAAAAAATCCTCTCCCATATATACTATGAGGTTGATGAAGTAATATACACTATGAAGGCTGATGCGAGGCATAACTGTGGCAACTTACTGGATCAAACCTCTGTGACTGTTCCCACCCTATCTATTGATTCTTCAACCGAGAAGCTACAAAGTTAATTTTTGCATGGCAGGCTGTGAAGCACCAGCTTGTACTGCTTTTCTGCTGCCAACCATTCTAGATAATAAAATTATGACATTTTTTAAACACTTACAGCAATGAAAGAATGTAATTGACAAGTTATGCATAGGTGATTGTTATTTTGGATAGGAACATAAGCATATGAAGAAAGGGGAGTTTAAACTAAATGCTGATGAAAAATTAAACTCATTTTGCATTCAGTCCATTCATTCCAGGTAAGAGATTAAAAACCTTGGGGTTTGTGAGTTTGAAAAATGAGGTTTAAAAGCTCACAAAAAAATACTGAATGATTTCTCCTGCTCTCCACATAGTATGTATAACCTTCTTCTGTAACCAAACATGCTCACTATCACCTGTCACTTCATTCCTTAGCATGTGATGGAGCCATTGAGATCTTTGTTGTGTTCTTCAGCTAATACTTTCATCCTAGTTTGGACAACTCTGCTGTGTTCATTGAAGTACTCATCTTACCTTTGCATCTTAAGAAACAAAGACATCATTAGGAGTCATAAGTTTTTCCTTGCAGACATAATAAATACTTGATTTGATGGAGGGGACTTCATTGCAATTTATCATCCATCAAAGTCATTGGTAATTACAACTTATCCCGAAGCATTTTAGGATATAGTTGAGTAACAGAAATACAAGCAAGTTCATTCTCCTGTTGTGTATGAAAAATATAAGATATGTTTAAACTTTGTGCTGCTGATTCCACAAACACATACTGTCCAAACAAGATAACTGCATTGTTTTGGACTCTGCGGAAGGAGAATTTCAAGGGTCAGTGGAAGCTTCTCCATTAAATCTTTCTCCTTAACCTCAGTGTTAACATCCATGCCTCATCCCCTGGTCTGTCCCCTCTCTTTTTTTATTCTTTACCCTCCAAGATCTTAGACAGACCTTAATTGTTCCCAGTAGAAAGTTCTAAAATGATCACAATAAAATGTTTGATAACCATATTAAAGAGGCTACCTTGAATGTTACTTGTTAATTTATTTTGCTTAGTTTGTATCCGAAACATACACAGTACGTGAAGATTTTTCTATTTCCATCATTTATGTGTGCTCAAAGAGAAAGAGAGATTTTAGATATAGAGATATCTGTAGATGTCTATAGAAATAATAGAGATTTTATAATTTTTCTGCAGAGGTTTTTGTGATGTAAAGTTGAAGGTTAAGCTCCCTATACTTTCCCTGCCTGTGTGATATATACATAGTCTTGTACTCGTCAGTTGCACTTCTTCATTTCTTTCCTGTTTTGTACTCGCCTTCTACTGACTAATTCATTGCTGACATGTGTCAGCTGATAAAGCTTGTCTCTCAAGTTGATTCAGGCCTATGTAGAAGCAGACAGTTAAAAAACATTGCTTCAGCCACTTCCTTGTAAAATAAAATTGTCATTAAACTGTGCGTGTCCAAGGTGTGCCCCACAGTCCCATAACATCCAGGACAGTGATTTGATTTTTCCAAACATCCATGCTGTTCCATTTTGTGCCAGTACAAACTTGCCTTCATACCTATAATAAATATACAAACTGTAATGTGTACGACATTTTGGGGATAGAAGGAAGAAATCATACACACCCGCCAAAACATATAAGCCTTTATTCACAGAGCTCAAATAAATTATTGCAGTCCAAGTCTATAACAACATAGCAAGAAACATTAATCCACTTCTTCATGTAGTACTCTGTCTCCTGACTGCTATTATCCAGCTATATGGTTATCCAGATTTTCAATATAGTATGTAGGAGTGAAATAAGGATTATTTAAGCCATCAAGGCAGACTACTCAGAAAGATTATATTTTTATGAGTTAAGTTGCAGCTCATATTTTATAATGTTTGTGATTAGGTCATTGTGGATCTGAAAACAGGTATGGTGCTCTTCAGTTTCTTCCAAGAGATTGTTCATTTTGTTGGAAAGATAAGGCTTTTCTTTCAAGTCCTCAGTGTGTGACTGAGTCTTGCAACTGCTGATCTTCGTAAAGAGGCTGAAAGTCCATGCCATGCAAAGAGCTAAGAGGTCCTTGAGAAAAACTGTTGCCATGTGGCTTCTTTGGCTAACTAGGATACCGGAATCTCTAGGACTTGCTAGTTGCAAATGTCTTCCCAGGTAAGCTTCCTTAATGTTGCAGGACAGTGCAAAAAATGCTTATAAAAGGGACATTGAAACTAAATGCATTCTGGATAGTTCTAATTATTTCATTATAGCTCTAATATTGAATTTGAAAAAAAGGCTAACTGTAGTGAAGAGTAATACTTCATCCACCTTCAAGTAATTCTGGATGTATGTCTATGCACAGTTTTCTACTGAAGTAAAAAAAGGAAGAACCTGTGAAAGTAATTTTTGTTGTATTTCTTTATTCTTTCTTATATAATTTTAAATAAATTCTCTGTATCATTGATAACTAAGAGTACATCATTAAGATAAAGTAGTTACCATACTTCTAGACATAAACCCCACACTTAAGTAAGCCCACACATTCAGACAGTCCTCTTCTCATCAGTCAGAAGCAGGGGGGGGGTGAAAAGCAAGACAGATTTTGTAGTAGTGGAAATCAGGTGAGGGTGAATAATAGCAAGATTACTACTGAGAGATGCAGATTATGCTATGGGGGATCAGGCTGTGGGAGACAGAGAAGTAGCTCTGAGATAAGCTTCTCTTTATACTACTTCTATGTACACACAACCACAGTGCAGCTGCATCACAGATTTTTTTATGTATAACCTCCAAGCTGTAAATATGAAAATAGTGTAAAGTGTAAAGTAAATCTGAAGGATAAAATTACCTTTAAAATAAGCTTTCATCTAGCAGCGTGTAGCTTTTCATTGATATGATAATGTAATTACCTAATTTTAAATGAACACTAGAATAAAACAATAAAATACGTATCAAAATTATGAGGACCACTTCTGCTCTTAACAGTTACTAGAGCTGATCTGAACACAGTTCACCTACTAAGTGCCTCATGTCTTTTTTGTGCTTTCATCATAACTATTTCTGATCTGCCTTTCAAGCTGACGCCTTTGTAGAGTCACACGTTTGACAGACATCCTAGGCAGTGGCATTTCACAAGTGAATTACTTTGTCACTGGAATCAGTACTACTATTTTCCTAATATCTGTATTTTTATCTTCTGTCTTCATGGCTCTGAACTACTTGCATTCTTGAAAGTCTCCGTGTTAATAAAGCAAAGCAGAGCGCACAGACTTAGCAATGGAGTATTCTATTAAGAAGCAGTTTGTGGTGTTGGGAACTGTATTCTTTTTGTATTGAAATAGGAATGCTGAAGAGAAGCTGCAGCTCTGCTTTTTTAATGGTGCTTGAGACTGTCTACAGATGTGTCTTTCAAGCACCTTGAAATCCAGCTTTTGAATGTCAGACTTTACCATTACAGCAGGCTCATCTCTCTACACCTCAGTCTTTGTTTGCACTTGGTCATTTGATGAGGCGTCTTGTGGCCTTCTTGGTCTTGTTTTGCTCTTGGTGGTCCATTCAGGCTCCATTCTGCAAAAAACCCACAGCATTTAAAAACAAAATGGGGTATGTCCCTGTTGTTGCTCTGCTGCTGAGATTTATCCAGTTCCATATCATCAGCTCCTGAGTAAATGGACATTCAGAGGTAATGGCCATGCTGGTGGGAAACATATTATTCCAGTATAGAAGAGCTGTGAAGTGCCAAAAGTTCTTGGTTCTTCTATCGCAGTTTCCCAGACAGAGAATGTCTGCTACCTGTCAAGCTTCTCATATGAGATGGGTAGTATAATTTGCAGAGAGGGTTTTTAACATAAATAGCCCTCATGTATCAAAATCAAATTCATAACCTGAGACAAGGTATCTTGGAAACTCCCATGAAAAGAATGCTTCTTTCTTTGGATACAGGAAATTAAGATTCTGGAACTCGGTTAAATTAGTGCTATTGGCAAAGTAATTCCTGTCATATTTTGTGGGTTTAATTTTTTATTTTAGGATTACCATAGTGCCCAGAAGTCCCAGTCTTGGAGCATATTTCTCTGTTGTAAGTAGAATAAGGCTCCAAGGACAGCACTTACTTCCTGTTGTATCATCTTCACTAAAAGTGCTAAAACCTTTGTAACATTGATGTTATCCTGTTTTCTTCATATTGTCTACTGTGATGAAATGTTTATACCAATTCTCAGTTGTTGATCAAGGCATTAATAATTTTAAGTCATTTTGTTATTGCTGCAGAAAAAGTAATATAATGTAACATACTTTATTGCTCATGAGACCTTGCAAGTAGTATTCTTAATAAAACTTGGTAATTATAATTATCACCATTGAAGTAAGGAAGCAGGGCTCTAACTATAATCCAAAAGCTGTAATTTGTTGTAAAAAGCTGACATTGTAACACAGAAAATTTTTAGAGGTGAGCCTTACTTTGAAAGACCTGAATAATTGCACCATAGTCCCTATGACAGGTTTACAATTAAGGAAATGGTTGAAACCTGTGCCCCACAGAAAACCCAGTCCAATATCCATTTTCAGTAGGTTTATGGTATCACTGTCTTGAGTTTTATTTGGTAGATAATCCTGTAAAATTATTCCGTCTTTTTCTTTTTTTCTCAATTTGATATACTGAAGCTTCTTGTATGCTAATGTTAATAGGAATTCAGTATAAGAGTTTAAACCAGCATCTTATCCCCTATCTTGGACAGGGCTGGAAAGACCAGGGAAGATACCAAATGAAAGAATGTATTATGAACTTCTAATACTAATACAAGGCAATTCTTTCTTGATATAGAGGTCTTGAAGCATTGGAGTTGGCAGTTGTCATTTTCATTCCATCAAATGTAACTTTTGAGACTAGCCTGAATTTTTAATATAAAGTTTTTAGATAGAAATGTGAAAAACATCCCAATTATCCTTAAAAAACACCTTGAGACTAAAAAACTGAATTTTTTAAATCAGAAGGCTCTGAGATTCAAAATGTAGAAGTTCCAAATAGTTATGGAAAGGCATAATTTATTTTCATTACATAAAATCTGCATTAGCTAGAAAGCTGTGGATCATTCAGGAATGTGACAGCTGAGGGTAGAAGTATTTTCTCATGAGAGTATGATGATGCTATCAGAGAAGGAAATAAGGCATCTGCAGAATTCTGATAAAGAAAATGGTATATCTTGATGATTTTAAGCCTGTAGAAAAAGCTTGTCTAATCTATCTCAACAGTCACTAAAGCAGCTGAACTCATTATTGAAAGGTTGACCTATCAGCTGTGCAGCCTATTCAGTTCTGTATCTTTCAGGAATGGTTTTTAAAGGATCATGGATGTACTCTATATCATATGCTTCAGTCTCAACATCACTGAGGTTTTGGTACAGAGATTGTGACTGAAAGACTTAAACCAAAAAACCTCAAGTGTGATTTATATCCTCCTGTGAAATCCTGCAGTTATCTGTTAATGACATTTAAAAAAAAAAAAAATACTGCCCTGACACTGACGACTCACTGTTTGTATTTCCTCTATCTACAGTTCTTATTACAACTGCTAGTGCACGTTATTAATACTAATGTATGTGCAAATAGTAATAAAAATATTATGGTGTATGAAGCTGGTAAGCGTTTGGTTTAAAATATCCTAGAAGTTGTTTGAGTCAGGTCAAATTTTATCAGCCAGACATGATTATCTTCTATTATTCTTTACTTAACTTCTTAGGTATAAGCCCATGGAAATTTAGTCAACCTCAAATAGGATCATGACATCCAAGTCTCATCTGGGGATCATATGAATTAAATTAAGACATTTTGAATGACTGTTTCAACTCTAGAATCCCCTTGACTAAATATATTTTAGTTTTATTTTTCAGATTCCAACATAGGTTGTATGATCGCACAGCATCAGAACAGGGCTGAACAAAATTGGTTTTGAAAGGTTAAAGTGGTTCATTTTGGCACCTCTGACCTAAAATGGTTTTGGTTTGGCTTTTTGTGGTGGTGGTGGCTGTTGTTGTTTTTTCCACTTCAAGCAATCTGGAATTTCTGTTGTGTTGTTTCAGGCAATGAACTGGGGAAAAAAAAGATAAATATTCACGCATCGGATCACCATGTCTGCATGCATAGTCATCTGTATTTTCACACCATATGAGTTGGAATATTCCTAGTGATGATGGCAGGAGCAGGGATAAGTTTCTAGGTCAATGACAGGAAAATCTCAATTGGAAATAACATTTCCGTATGTTCTCTGCTCTTCTGTACTGTCGGCATATGTAGGGCATATTCTTTTCTCTTCTTTTTTTTCCCCTTTGCTGTCTGGGGCATCCACTGCACTTGGACTCCACTCTGGAACCTGATCTGCTCACTACTCTCATCACTGTATTGCAGGTGTGAATAACGCTTGTGAGCAGGTGGGGAATTGCTGAAGGTGTCCCCTTGCTTTCTGTCCCACAGTTAGTTGCTAGATCCTGGTGTGGCTGAGAGCTAGACAGACCGTCAGTTCTGAGCCCTAAGCGTGTCCAATGAATTGCAGTCTGCTGCATGAGTTTCTTTCATCTTTTCTGCAACATACAGGAGGTGTCTGTGCGTATTCTTAATTTTACCCTACTTGTAATAATCATTCACTGTGCCCTGTTTAAACTATATCTAATTAAACTTTAAAATCTATGACATGATGAAGGAATACATTATTTAGCCTGTATGTTTAGACAAAAACACGTACACAGGAATGAAATATGGACATATAATGCAAACTGGTAGTGCAATTAATATGGATTACAGTCAAATGAGTATATTTATGATTGCTTGCTATCACAGAAATATACATTCTTTTCGTCATCAATATTCACACTTATCTTAAAAAGGTCATGTACTTGTCACGATGTATAAGATTTTTAATAACACAAGAAAGCTCTTGTGCTTCAGTTTAAAAATGCAATGGTGCATCATCTATTCTAGAACTAGAATGTGTATTTTATAGTTCCATAAACATTGATCATGCGTAGATTTTTGTTAGTTTACAATTTAATATGCACCCCTGTAGCAAAATCGACCAATATTCAATGCATTCCTCTATAGCAAGTAACTCTATCATAAATAAAGGTCAGACATAACTTGAAAAATATCTGTTATACACTATGTATATATTACATATGCATATTATAGATGTGTGTAATATATATACACAACTATCTGAAATAATTTGTTACATTAGGGTAATGTAGGTCTGTTACATAATTAATATAATTTTTAAAAATACCAGATGTTTTAAGAAAAAAATACAGCAGTCATGTCAAATACAGCTTTTGACCATAACCATCATGCTTTAGTGCACATCTTCTGAATCTGCTCTTTGTCTTCACATATTGCCAAATCCTGTGCAAGTGAGAGCACCAGTTTAGTTGTCCTGATACCTGCACAGGGAACTTGTGCTGCTGGAAGCTTTAGACACTCAGAGGTGTTCAAGACAATTTGGAGGAAGAGCAGGTGGAGAGTATGAGATCTGCTAATTATGGTTGTCACAGCCTGAAGTGGTATTATAGCAGCTAAGCTATTTACATGGCTCCTGATTAAAAGCTCCAAACCCTCTCTCCATATTCCTTGCTCTCTTGCTTGGCACATCTAAAAAGTAAATATAAGTAAACTCTTCTGACTCTAGTTTAATTCAAATAGAAAGAGTGGATTTAACAAAATGACTTGAGGTAGTGTTGCACGATTCTAACTAAAAGAAACTTACTCTTATAGCCGAATTTTAACCTGACTTGAGGGAGGGACAAAAGTGATGAAGATCAAACTTTGACCAGAGCTCCAGAGGCTATGTGAGGGAAGCAGCAATAATATCTAGCAGTTTGAAATTCATCATTCAAAACATGTCCATACATGTTACTGCCTGGCCTACAACCATGTGGTCACAGGGCTGTTGGTCTGAAGTGTTCTGAAATCCTCAGCCTAAGGAGAGAAGCATTAGTTGTTTCTGTTCTGGGCTTCTGGCCACTCCTGTAGTCTTGGTACTCTGGTCCAACATCCTTCCTTTAAACAAGCTGACTGCAGCATTTCAACTCTGAAATCAGTGTCTTGGGTCTCCCATGTGTCTACCCCATGCTCACTCATGCATACATTCCCTCAGCATCTGATGATGCTCAGGCATCAAGTTTAACCCATTTGTGGATATGCTAAATAGCAAGCAGTGTAGGCACAGCAGAGGAACTTTATAGCAATAGCCAATTTTAAAAGGACTTGGAGAAAGAGGTTCAAGCTGAGTGTTTGGATTGGGTAGAGAGGCACCTTGCCCTTTTTTCTCCAGTATATGACATGAATATATGACATATGGTGTCAATAAAAAATATCCTCTTCTTTTAAAAGGAATCTCTTTATTTCTACAAGTTCAGCTGGGAAATTCAACTCTCTTTCCTTAGTCCCACTCATCCCATCTGTGCAAAGAAAATTTATTGCTCCAGGCAACAGATGGTCAGTGGCTGTACTTTGTTGTGCTGTGGGCTCCCCATTCTGGATTAGCCACGTTCCTTGAGCAGGGTACTTTTCTGCAGTATAATATAGCAAGCACTATTATGTGAGTTTGCTAGATACTCAGCATGTAACAAAGAACAGAGTTCAGAGTACTATTCAACCAGGCTCCATTCTGCCCCACCAGAATTTCTGTTTCCAGGTGGATTTGAATTTTAATAATATCCACCTAAATGCTATATATACCTATGTGTGTGCTCATACTTTTCTTTAGTTTTGCTTTTTAATCATATATGTGCACTGGGAAAAAAAAAAAAGTCAACAAACAGTTCTAAAAATAAAAAAATCCACCCCTTCTAATTTGACTTTAAAAATGTTTGCAGTCTCAGAAAGCACAGTATTCACCATGCAGAAATTAGTTTCAAGAGAAATTGATGATCAAAAGAATTACTTTCAGCTTGTTAAACAAGGATAGATTAAAAAAAGTTGTAGAAACAAATGCATAAGGATACTATATGGATGGTGTCACAGATATAACATTCATCCCTTGGGGGAAGTCGAAGTTTCTGTGAGAGTTTGCTATGAGACTTGATTGAAATTTGCTATTTAGAGCAGCCACAAAGGAAACATGAAAAAAACTTTCAAGAGTATGTGAATCATCAGTACATACATTCCAATACTACAGCTGTCTAGGAGACTTAGGCTTTCTTATTACAACTATGAAGCTATTTTAAGATAAACTTATATATCTTCTGAGTTTAAGTATTATATTAAATTTAAAGCATTAACAACATCTTCTTTTTTCTTTTGTAGAAAAAATGTATTTATTTTATCAGTGAAATAAAACTTCCACCTTTTTTTAGTACAGAAGGATTTAATTTTCTTCTGAGAATGGTGAAAATAATGTGTTGCATATATTATTGAAATTGAAATCTGTTAATGAGTTTGCAAATAGCAAATTCTCAAAAGTAAACTCAGAATATGTAAAAATAATATAAATAAAATAAGAACTGAATTCTTTATGCCAACGTATAACCCATTTAATTTTTCTGTGGTGGCAATGGGCTAATTAATGGACAAAACAAATAGGTAGAACATAGATGTAGTTTATGTTTTGCTGTCATAAACACATAGGATAATCTTGTGTGGAAATGATATGCCTTTACATCCACCTGTTTGCTAGAAAATATTCAGTCTGGCAGGTGGTAGTACACAAAGGACCTTATGTTATCCTCAGGAAAAGGAGACTCGGGGACCTCTGTAAGTTGACAAAGTTTTTGCTAACTAACTGATGTGTCATTGCTTAGGTCATCCAGATTGCTTGCAAGCTGGAAATGCTAGAAGTTTTTGGTGAGGCATATTTTTGCATAATTATGACCTTTTTCCCCCCCTTTCCTTTAAAAGCAAATACACATTATTCTCTGGAATCTGTCTTTCCACACTTGGAGAATGTTGGGGTTTTTTGATGGTACTTATCTTCAGTAGTAATCGTAGCTGGACACACAAACAGATTTCTGCAGCATGCCAGCATTTTTTAAAATATTGTGCTGTTTCCCAAGGACTGTATCTATGTGAAAAATTTAAAAAGCTGATGAAAATTCTAAGTGGCAGCTTTGAAGGAAAGCAGACAGACACAAAGACAAAGAGAACAATGCTTTCATGCCATCCAATTGTCCTGGTTTCAGCTGGGATAGAGTTAATTTTCTTTCTGGTAGCTGGTATAGTATTATGTCTTGGATTCAGTATGAGAAGAATGTTGATAACACTCTGATGTTTTCAGTTGTTGCTGAGTAGTGTTCAGACTAAGTCAAGGATTTTTTCAGCTTCTCATACCCAGCCAGCAAGAAGGGGCACAAGAAGCTGGGAGGGGACACAGCCAGGACAGCTGACCCTAACTGACCAAAGGGATATTCCATACCATGTGATGTCATGCCCAGTATATAAACTGGGGGGAGTTGGCCTGAGGGGATTGCTGCTCGGGAACTAACTGGGCATCGATCAGCGAGTGGTGAGCAATTGCATTGTGCATTACTTGTTTTGTATATGCCAATCTTTTTATTATTATTATTGCCATTTTATTATTGTTATTATTATCATTATTAGTTTCTTCCTTTCTGTTCCATTAAACTGTCTTTATCTCAATCCATGAGTTTTACCTTTTTCCTTCCAATTCTCTCCCCCGTCCCACTGGGGGGGGAAGTGAGTGCATGGTGCTTAGTTGCTGGCTGGGGTTAAACCACGACACCAGTTAAAATACTTTCTAAGGTGCTTTACAATGTTATATAAAAACACTTCTTTGACACTGCTTGAATTAAGCTCCAGTGCACCCTCCATATTTGTTTCCGAAAACCACATTTAAGGATGGTGTACTCTGAGATTCGTCTGGGCTATATTTGCATTTTCCTGCATTTTCACCCTGTAGGAAAGGGTGTTGTGCTCATATGGGCGTCTCCTGGGGCTTCCCCATACAAAGGTACTGCACCATACTGGAATTATTTCATTCACATGGGCTAATATATTTCCTCGTGGCACAGTATTTTAGGATGCTAGACTGCATAGGATCCAAAACATTTGTCCCCACTGTCAGTTCTATATGCACCAACAGAACACCATGCCCATAAGCAGTTATTATGTAGTATAATCCCTTGTGGACAGCATACCAAGTAAAATAAGGAACATGGGCTTTGCACAACATGCAAGAGATCAGGGGCTCAGGGCATACGAAAGTTTTAGATCTTCAGGAAAAGTGACAAAACACAGCAGGGTCTCCTGTCTGTGTCTATCCTCACTCCTTAGACCAGCTGTTCTTTCAGGCAGGCCCTTCTTGCATCTACAGATTCTCTTTGATAATGGTGGTTAACTGAGAGAAAGACTTTATTTAATAAAGTTTCTTTCCATTTATTGTCACCCACTACTCAGCGTCACTTCAGCCATGCTCTTTAGCAAAACCTTCTTTTAAGGGTGAAGTCCTTATGTTGAGATGAAAGTCACCGCCGGTGACACTTGTGTAAGCCATCCAAGAAGGTGACAGGCATTCCAATGACCTGTCAGCTGCTTACATGTGACAGCTACTCACAGTTGAAATAACGTTCTTGAAACATAGGTCACACTTTTTGAAAGGCAGCTATAATGTCAAATGAAGGTCACAACTTTGATACAGATGTGTACAGACGTGTCTATTATACTAAACTGTGAGGATTAAGCAGTAAACAATAAGGTGGTATTTAGAATAAGTTAGAGACCATGAAGATTTTCTTCTGTCTGCATACATTTTTGACTGTATAATAGCTGTAATACTTCAGTATTTGTGATGAAGTTATCATCATATGACATTTTTAGTGCTGATATTTGATATGGTAAGTAACAGGAAGGTATAGGAGACACCTTTGGCACTTTAATAATTCTATTTTCAGTTAATGAGCATTCAAGCTATTGTAGTTATCAATACATGATAAACAATGTAGGTATGGTTTTTATTTCTATGTCCGCAAAGACTGTTGTATAGATTGAATATTTTTTACAATCTTAGGTAATATTGCTGTGTCTGTTATGTGTATTTACTGTACCTGAATTGAAATGTACCAACTGATGATTCAAACCCTGTGAATTAACTGCAGTAATGAAAATTTGTTTGTGTGCTGCTCAGTGCTCTATTGCACACTGAGTAATGCCTGTAGTCTTTTCAGCAGGCATTTCAAGGATTCAACATTACTGAGATTAAAAATGAAAGTTAGGAGTGTTACAGGTAACATATTTATAGATTTTTGTCATTAAGTCTGTTAACTGTATTTTGCAGGTATGAAAGAGTTTGCTAATATTTTTCACATTTGTTAAATGTAAATGTTAGAACAGAGAAACTGGACGACACAATGTGACAGCTGGTATTTGACTGTGTTGCATTAACGCTCTGTCCAAGCAGTGCTTTTCTTGTATATAATACCCCAAATTTTTAACTCTGCTGTGAATAGTGTCCAGCTATCACAGAGTGGCCAGCACCCGCACTATGCAGCTCCTGGTCTCCAGAACAGGATTTCTCGATGAAAAACACCTGATGGGAATTGGTGCTCAGAATATGATCACTGCAGAAATGTATGTGGGCTAGTTGGCAGGGGACAAAAGCATTCTCAGTTACGAAGAGCCACATTCCCTTGCCCAAGCACTTTTAAATGTATTAGTGCAGATATAGCCAGTAGCCTTTAATAGGCTGCAGTCTGCCCTGTCAGGGTATTACCCTTTTTAAAGCAACGAATTACAGCAGATGTCAGTGCTTTCATGTAGTGCCTTGTTTAGTAATAGCTCCGTTATCTAGACCTGTTTGATAGATGACAGACTTTTTTCCAATAGTGATTTGACTTACATGCAGTGCAAACGATTTTTCTTCATGATTTTCCCTTCCCTTGTTGGTTTTATTTTACCTTATGTTCCACTTTTTATGACTGATATGCGTTATGGCAAGTATATTCTCTGACGTGTGGTCTTCCTTTTTAGTAGACAGTACTGCGTGGCTGTAGCCTCGTATTTTCTACAAAGAGAGGCTGCTGTTTATGGCATTTGTTTTCAGGTACGTTAATTTAATCAAACACATTATGGCCTTAGCAGTATGGTGTTTTTCTTGTAAATGATTCGTGTCGGGTCCAGAAGTCAGCTGGCTGCATGGTTTCACCGGAGGCACTTGGAGGAAGGCTCTAGGCCACCATAAACTCAGGTTCATCATGAGCCACAGAAAATTGACCTCCATCTGTTGTTCCCCAGATTTAGTTCACCCCAGGCTTAGCGTATTTCTTAGGTAACATTCACCAAGCAACTTGAGCAGATGGTCTGCTATGGATGGTGCTGGGTTTTGGTTTTTTGTATTGCAGATTACCATGTGGATGGATGGCTCTCAGGCCTCAAGAACAACTTTCTGGAGAAAACTCTAAGAGTTGTGACGTTTCTTAGTTTCCAGTTTACAAGGGTGATCCTGTAGCAGTGGTTGTGTGGCTGCAGTTGTTGACTTTTTAGCTGACTTTATGCTGTTCTTACTTCACATTACGTAACGATTAATTAATTCAGTCATCATTATGCTAAGTATTAATTTGCGTTATATAACGACCCACTTACTGATTTATATTTCTGTGGATAATGTACCTCCAGCTTTCTGGTGAGTTATGTATTTTTAAAAGATGCTTAAAACTGTTTTTCAGGCCGCCTGAACCTGGGAAAGCGAGGATTATTTTCAGTGTAGGATTGGCCAGGGAGCAGCAAGGGCCCAGCCGGAGGGCCAGGCCGCTCCTCAGGAGCCTGGTGGCAGGGCTGAGCCGGGCCACCAGCACACAGCTGAGGGTCAGGATCAGGCCCAGCCAGGAGAAGCAGGGTGAGACCCAGCCCGGGGTGGCCAGGCAGGGGCATGGGGACGAGGGGGCCACCTGTGGGTCGGGGCCCGGCTCCCAGGCCCGTGGACGGGCCCAGTTCGGCAGTGGCAGTCGCTCAGGTAAGGCATAGGCCCCCCCCCCAGCCAGAGTCCAGAGGGGCAGGCGTGCCACTCGGGGCCCTGACGAGATCATTCAGTATTAAAAGTACCTTACATAATACAGTTTCTTAACATACCGATTCGTTCTAAAAACTGAAGTGTTAAAAGAATGACTGTCATGTGATTATTTGCCATCAAGTTACACTTTAGTAATTAAGATACAGTGTTTGTGAAAAATATTTTAGTATAGCGTTCATAATGATGACGTTATAGTTATCTAAATTCTGTTTTGAGAATCACAGTTCTTTCAGATAATATTAATTCATTGATGGAAAGAAAAAAAGCTATATATAAATTCAAATTCAAGTAAAACTCTTCCAAAAGATTTTTCTGCAGTGAGTTTTCCCTTTCCGTATGTGCATTAGCTACAGGCACCTGGTGATTAATCAAGCACTGATTCAAAGGATGAGCCCATCCTTTAAAGAGGTGTAGAAAACATTAATGGATGAAAACGAAGTTACGGCCAGTTGCCACAGAAATTGAATGAGTCTTGAGTTGAATGAATTGCTTTAGTTGAATTGCTTATTGAATGAATTGCTTAAGTTTCACTTGATACAGATATTGATATTAGATATAGATTAGAGATGAAATGATGATATTTTTCATCTCAGAAGAGACTGTTAACAATAACTGAAGGGGTTTTTTCCACCTCTGGTATGAGAAGAGCTAGGTTATAACTTTTCTTGAAGCTCTTATTTCCTCCTCAGGTCAGCTTAAGGAGAACTATTCTCTCATAGTGAGAATTGTATGTGGAACTGAAATTGGGTGGCAGAAACATTAAAAGAAACTATTCTTAAACGATTTATGTATGGTGCTAAATACAGACAATCTGATATAGATAAATACCTGAACATAGATGAATGACAAGTACTGACTTACACTGGTACTGAATCAGTACTGAATGGTAGTGAAGACAGAGCAGCTGATGAAAATGAAACTGTGGGCATATGACTGGTGCATGTTTGCATGCCAGGAGGTGTGATGGAGGACTTCTCCAAGTTAGGACATATGGGGAAGATGTTACAATACCCAAGTGATGGATTTTCTTTAGGTTTTGTATGTGCAGTATGGGCTTGGTACAGGTAATCAGTGAAATATAGACCTGACAAAGGGCTGTATCATGCATGTGTTCTCCAGTGAGAGCAGGGTGACGTGAGCCCTTTACTGATAGTGCAATTTGGTGTCACCACCTGTGTGATCAGTGCCATGCCTGTGTGAATGAGATAAAGAGGTACTGGAGGGCAGGAATGCATGGATCTAGTTGACTGTGTAAAATCCAACAGGCATGCTTAATGTATAAGGGTGTGTATGAAGAAAATTGTATCTTACAAAACTTCCAGACCAATTATAAGAAAAATCTGGGAGCTTAAGTGTTATTTCTGATTTAAGGGTAACGTATGATATCTTGTTTGAATACAAATTGAAAACTTAAGGCTTTTTCTCCATATCTTCAGGGAGATGCAACCTTTCCTATTCATCCATAGAGCTGAATATTTATTCAGGCATCAGCATCTCAATTACTGTTGTATCTTTCTCCCTGGCCTTGACAAAGAACAAGGAGAAGGCTACTGCCTTGACTATGCCACTCTGTTGTCCCTAATATAAAACATGAAGCATTATCTGCTTGATTTTAATCCCCAAGTGGTTCAGAGATTACCCCAGCTCTCTCATTAGGTCTTGAAACAGTGAATCTCATCAGCCAATGGAACTCAGCCTAAACCCTTATCTCCCTTTTGTGTAGGTGCCTGGGAGAAGCGCAAGGTAAACTTCTGTGAAATAGTGTAACTATTCCTTAATTAAAAAGAAAAATCCTTTGTTGTGATGACTGTATCTTGAATTTAGTACTAGTTAAGTGCATAGCGCACTGAAAATAAATTTTTCCATGCTGAATCATACTGCCTCATTGCTTATATTTCTCTGCTCGTCTGTTTAGGCTTAGATTGTAAATACATTTGGGCAAAAACTAGGTTTTGCTGCTGAGCACAGTAGGCTTGTGATTCTTAACTAGGGATGTTAGACACTGTCATAATGAAGGATCTATAATAAAACTTTAATTACAACTGTTCTTGATACTGTTGCTGAAAATGTGTCCATGGGAAAAGTTTAATTGGATTTGCTTGCACTCTGAAATTCCATTTAAAAAAAAAGAAAACTTCTATTCAATAGATTTGCAGTTATTACGAATGCAGAAGTGTGGGTGTTCAATTTAGCAACAAAACCATATCCGCTTGTTTTACTTCAGTTAACATCGTTCATGCTGAGCACAGCTAAGAGCATAACTTCAGTTTATTCCTTCTCCTTCACCCGGACTGGATTTGATAATTCACCTGCAATTAGAGGATTAACAGGCTTCACCTGTGTAAACTCAGGGATGCACGTGACTATGCACAGGTGTTTCTGGGGGCTCAGATTTTACTGCTCAGAAAATGACTTGGAGTAAAAGACTGTCAGAGGTTTGCTTCATTTAGGGTTTGTGGTGACCTGATCAGCTCTATGTAAGTGAATGGGCTTCTTCAAATGGCTTTATCTGAGATCTAAGGGTACAGATACTCATAGAATCACAGAATGGTTTGGGTTGGAAGGGACCTTAAAGATCACGTAGTTCCAGCCGTCCCAGGCAGGGACACCTTCCACTAGACCAGGTTGCTCAAAGCCCCGTCTAACCTGGCCTTGAACACTTCCAGGGATGGGGCATCCACAACCTCTCTGGGCAACCTGTTCCAGTGCCTCACCACCCTCACAGTGAAGAATTTTGGTATCTCTCAAGTCACATGTATTGGTGACTGTTAATGTGGTGAGAGAAGCTGTAATATAATAAAAAGACCTTGCTGTGTATCTATCTTTAAATGTATTTCTGAGATACTTTACAAATTACTATTGAGCTGTTAATATTTAATTGTATGGTATGTGTGCCAAGCCATTGTATACCAGAGTGATGATACAACATTTAGAAGTGAAAATTTTCCAGTTAAATGAATACTATGCATTCAGAATATGCTGTACTAGCCATCATATGCTAGTAACTCTGATTTTACAGAATTACATCTTTAAATACAGCCTGGATACACAATTTTAGTTTCTATATAAAGTTAGGGAGATCTGTGACATTCGGTTTTGGATTTTATCTATGGAACATCTAGTATTGAATTTTGCCTCACTATATTTATGTCAAATGTGCTAGACTGTGCCTCCAAATACAGAATATCTCCCAGGTTGGTTTTCATTTTGTAACTAGGAATTTTTATCTTCGGGGGTGGAGGAAAGGAATATCTGCTTTTATACCTGTGGGGAGGGGTTGTATGTATGAATAAAATGGTAGAGGAAGAAAAGTAAATTACAAATATACAAAAAATAAGCTGTCATTTGGTTGGCCTATGACCTTTTGCTTTCCTATTAATCCTTAACTATTTTTTCCCTTGTATTTTGGGTATGCTGACATGCAGATAGTGCTTATTACCTTATTATCTTTTCATGTAATCACTGTGTGTTTGGGTTTTTTGAATTATTGTGTTTATAGCTGTAGGCATTGGAGTCTCCAGAACTGGCAATGTGGGAGGAGCAAGGGCCATCAGGGTGCAGCTATTACTATGATTTTGTTTGTGCTTTTGAATTCTTCATTTCAAGGTTTGTCAGCTTCCTCTACAAGTTGTTCTCAAGTCACCCAAGTGATGTCTGTGGGCTCTCAGTCTGAACATTACTTTGTTAGGAATACATACATGAATAGGACTATGTATTTAATTACTTTCCATTTCTTTGTGTTTTATATGAAAATTCTGCTTGTGGAAATGTGTATATATTTCTTAGTAGCCCTTTTAAAATCAGGTTTACTTGAATCTCTCTTTTTCATCTATTGTATATTCTGGTTTTATGGTAGTTCTGTAGTTTTGACCTTTATTAGCTTCCCTTGTGAACTTTCTTTCTCTGTATATGAGCTAAGTCATAGCTCTCTGATGTTTCACTTTAATGTCTTTTTACCTGAGACCTCATTAATGTTTAATATTCATAGATGAAAAGTGAAATTCAACGTCTCCATGGATTCTAGTATATATTAAACTGACAATTTAATGTGTTTCCTTTCTGACTCCTCCCCAGACCCGAGACATTTTAAAGTTAAGGTTTTTTGGGTATTGAAATATCCAGCTAAGAGAAAAAGGGGACTAATAATGTTAATCCCTGTAATTGTAACAATCATCAGTAAAAAGTCAGTTTTTAAAGAGCAGCTACTTCATGGTGCTAGCTGAGATAATATAATTTTTTCTCTGTGTCTACATGGTAGTAATGGTCCTGGCTGTAGAGAGAATTGGCCTTTAAGGGAGCCCTGGAGTTTGCCTTAGAGCCACTGAAGCGTAGCTGGATATCAGATCTGCTGGGGAACATAAGGATACTGAGTTCAGCCAAGGTAGCGCGGAGGGAATAAGCGTGTTTTATGTTTATGCATAAAGACTTAGCAAAGGCAGAACCAAGACTCTCCTAAGCTGTCAGCCAGAAGGCCTGGTGAGAGCCAGCCTGCGGGAGGACATGAGCCTGCTGGGATGAAAGCCTCCGCAAGGGCCAGGGTTAACTGGTACCACAGCTGTGACCCAGCGGGAGGCTGGCAGGAAGGTCTGTTGTCTTGAGTTTACTGGAAAACCTGCCCTCAGAGGAGGGGGTTATGGAAATGGTCTGTAAGACCTTGCTGCAGCACCTTTTCTCAGGGGTGAGGGCCATGGAAAGTGCAGTACCATTTCTCTGTCTGCCATGGTTTTTGCAGAACTTACGTGGCCCTTGAGCACAGTCTTTTCATGAATTCCTCAGTGCAATGCCACAGGAGGGTCTCAAGTACAAGATGCTTAGATATAGTAACTAACACTAACATTTTCAAACTTAAGTGCTGACATCAGCAGGAGCTGTGGGTGCCTGTGAAAATTAAGCTGCTTAAGTTAATATAAGTAAACGCAAATTTAAATACCTATCTTTGGACTTGGGGTGGGTTCTGGTTCTTAGAAGACTAAAGGTCGTCTTTAACTCAAGTAATGAACGCACATTGGAAAAGAATTATTGTCTTGCATTTTAAAGACTTTTTCAAAATCTGTGAAAGTAGTCTGTAGCAAAGGTGGATATAGATTCTTCTGCCCAGAGAACTATGATAATTAATTTTCACATCAGTCTTGGTTTTTTTAAAAAAGGATTTTATGTTTAAAAACTTTCCGCATAGCACATAGCTCCAGACCTATCAATTTGGTGTCTGTGCGCTACAGGGGAAAAAAAGTCTGAGAAAACCTGAAGGTCAAATCTTTGAAGCTACGTTTGAGTTACAGTAGCTTACCCTGTTCGATGATGTGTAACCTTCAGTTCCTACCAAAAGATGGGGGACAAGGAGTTAGAAATGAAAACTCAGTGTATCAGTCAAAGCTGCTCACCTTACTTTAATATGCTGTTCACATTCTGGCTGTTGATAAAATTAGATTTAACTAATCACAGTACTCCATTTAGTGAAATATACTGTGATTGGTTTTGTAATTGAAAACTATTGGCATAAAATGGAAAGGTCAGCTTAAATGGCATTAGATGGAGAAGATCATCTGTTTGTCCAATTTCAAAGTTTTTGGTTCAGAGGAAAAAAATGAGGTCATTGTTTGAATTTGAAATAGTTCATTAAAACCTCTCATAAGTCTTCCCTCCTTCCACTCCTGATCCTATTTTACCACCTGGGGAAGAGTTTCTGTGCATATCTGAATTCTTTAAATATGCTCTCACTGCTAGGGGAAAAATCAGCATTCGTTCGGGCACAAGCAGAAGTACAAGACCTGTTAGATCATCATTCCTAGTAGTTTGGTAATTTTAAGTATATGAATCCCATTGAACTTTAGTATCTTTTCAGGTTTGTGACATAATTTAATCTTGACTGCCTTAATTATGTGTAAGCATTTCAGTCATTTTCCCACTTTAATTAAGAGAATTCACTGCTGCTTCATAAAATAGTGAGGTTGGGTTGGAAGTATGAAGTATATGAATGCACAACATGGGTATGTTAGGCTATTTTGTTGTCAGTCAGGGATGGAAAAAGCATGTTACAATAAATAATTTAATCTTTCTTATTTTCAGGAAATAGTCACCTTGAGGTACTTGTCTTATTTCTTTGTCCAGTTAGTGTTAATGTTTCTTGTTGGTTTGTTTGGGGTTTTTTAATAAGCAGTTTATAGTTGCTATTCTTAGTCTTATCCAATTACTAACAAAGTAATGCTGTTCTCTTCAAAGTTTCATATACTCCCAGGGTCAGCAACAAGAGCTGAGAAGAAGTTGAAAAAATAAGAGCATTTAGTCTAGAGGAGAATAATTTTCATGTCCATGAAATGTAGCTGCTGGAAGGCAAATATGTTATTCCTGTCCCTGGTGAAAAGAAATAAAAGGCTTAAATTACAGCAAGTAATGCAGGTTAGATGAAAGGGGAAGTTTTCTAATTGCAAAAATAGTGAAGTATTGAAATAGATTGCCTTGAGAGATTGTGCAATCTCTGCTATTGGAGGTCTGCAAGGGCAGATTAGTTAGACACTTCAGGGAAGTGCTTTAGGCATACCCAGTCTTGATTTGAGGTGGGGCAAGATTATGTCTCAAAGGACCTTCCAGATTTATTTTTATGATTCTGTGACTGATGGTTGAATTTCACACAATAAAACATGGCTTAAAACTTTCTGTAGTAGTGAATTTATTTTTGGTGTTTCAACAAAAATGCGCATGACGGGAGCAACAAGAACTGCCATAATATCTTAATATTAAGATTCCGCAGAACTTCTTTGGTATAATTTAACCTGTTCTTGCAATTAACTGGATTCAGTTAAAGAGGAGCAAAATCTATTCTCTTTTAGTATGTTAAGGTATTCATTGTATTCTTATGTTATTGTTCAGTTGGTAGAAAGTAAGAGTGAAAACCTTCTCACATGAAAAGAGTATACTAAACAATGTTATTTTGTCAAATCTCCCTCAATTGGCTGTATTTTTAGAGAGTTACCTATAAAAAGGTATTTGCGTGGGAATAGCTTGACTTAAAAACACTTAGAAGAAAGGAAGGAAAGGAAATTATTGTGGGAATGAGCATGAGATTGTGAAGGGAATGAGCATGGAGTTAAGTCAGATTCAGAAAGCATGATGAGACCAACAAAAAACCCCAACCCCCAAAACCTAAACCCAATTTATTAATAGCAGGAAGAAGGGTTATAGTACAGACTGGAAAAAAATGTATTCTAAATATAATCTAACTTTACATAGGGAAGTGAAACAGAGTCTGTAGCTCATAGCTTAGGAACTGGTTTTTTTAAAAGTAGATGACTCTTAGACTTTTCTCATAATCATCTGTGAACATGTACAACCACCAAAAATTTTAGTTCCTTTAGTTCCAAACTTCATCACGCTGGAATCACTAGCAAGACTGCTGTTGGCCTCAGTAAACCCGGGTTAAGTTCACACAAAGCATAGAAATTGTCACGCTTCCAAAGACCTTGGAAGAGGTCTCCTTATCAGCTTCGTGTTGTCTTAAGAAGGCTGAACAAGAATGTAAACCTGTCAGTTGTGTTTAATCGGCTTGCTTTCTGCAGCAGTCTGTTGAGTTTGTTTGTAAATCTCTTAGACAATGGAAATTACTATCCAATGCCCACATAGGAAAGAATTCTTTGAGAGATCAAGTAATGATATATACACTGCAGCATCAGAAGCCTGCTGATAAGAGTTGGCACTTGCATTTGGGCAGATTAGTTTGATTCAAGGTCTTCCTTAAAGTGCAAGATAATAATTCTGTTCCAATGTGGGTTCATTACTTAAGTTAATTAAACAATGGGGTTTTTTTCTTTAATCCCGTGTAACCTAAACTGCAAATTCCAGAATTGGGTATTAATGACGCATTTATTTGTTATGTTTTAATACCAGTTCTTGAACTGACAGATCTTTTTGCAGGAAGAGAGACTCCTAATAGGAACCGCATTACTTTCTGTGGGTTTTATTTTGCGTACAAGTTTTACTTTTTAATATAGATAGTCTGGAGTATTTGTAAACAGATTAGCACTATGTGACACTCAGCAAGACAGTTAAGTGTCTTCCTCCTCTGTATGGGCATTGCCAAAAGCTTGAGTATTCTGCAAATCCGTGCCCTTGCAACACTGTTGTGGCATGGATCAGCAAACAACTTCAGAAATACTATTTAAACACCTCAGTATTTTCCTTCTGCTGTTTGTAGAAATGTTCAGACAATTGCATAAAATAAAAAGTTACTGTATTTCACCTGCATGCAGAGGCTCTTTCATAGTACAGTAATTTATCTAAAGAGATTAGAATTTCAAGCTCATTAAAACCCTGATTAAAAAATCTATTACTTTTCTATTGTAACAGTTAAAAAAATGTACTCAGAGAAGGCTATTAGCTTTTACAAATACTCTGAGGCCAAATTAAGTTTTACCTTATACTGCAGTCAAAATTATGGAATATGCTATCTCATTGCTGCAGAAACTCATTTTTTGTAGCAATTTTTTTATTTAGCACTAAAACATGCCAGGTACCAAGTTTGGCTAAAGTTAGTTTCTGCATCTGACCTTTCTCTTACAATGCTTCTATTACAACAGGATATGCCAAAAAAAAAAAATCTATTTCTATTGAAAATATTGGTCAGCTTTGGTTATTTTAAAAAAGCAATAATAAATGGTAGCTTTTTTTTTCTAATATTGCTGGGTCTGCTGGGTCAGTGGTATCAGATTTGCTGTAAAACTGTTATGAGCTATACCACAGAGATTTGAAGAATGTTACACTCAGGAAGAAAATAAAATTTTTTATAAGTAAAAGGTGCATCAAAGGAGAAAAAAAAAATTTAAAATGCTTCTGAAATTGTTGTTGTCTCATGCAACAACAAATAAGTTGAAATTTGCTCATTAGTGATAACCTAACTGTAGTGATCATTCTGTACTGTTTATAAAATGTGTCCAGTATTCTGTGAATATTACCTAAGAGAAGATGTCCTTTTATTAAAAGAAATTCAAGGCAAATTACTTTAGAAGTAAGTTAGCATAAGAAAATATGATTGTTAGTCACCACTGAAGAGGTATCTCAAAGTGAAAAATGATTTGCTACTGAAAACACCTAACACTGGAATCCTACAGAAGCACTTTTTGTCTTGAGTTGGTGCAGTGGCCAATACGAAACAGCATGATTTTTATCATAGTGAAAATCTAAAGACATTATTCTAAACTTGGAAAAATGCATATATCTGAAAAGTCTATTAACAATAAGTACTATCATATGTTTATTATTCATCCTTGCAATATTGCAAACTGCAGGTAGTAAAAAAATTAATCAGTCCCCAAACCGTAAACAGATTTCTCTCTGTTTCTTTTTTTTTTTTAATTAGATTTTAAAAATTAACAAAATTACTGACAATCTAATTCTTTGCCATGGACATAGGGTTTGGTTTTGGGGTTGTTTTTTTGTTTTGTTTGGGTATTTTTTTAAATTATTTTAAGGAGAAAAGAAAGGCTGTTTATCTAAAAGAACATACTTATAATTTCCTATGACCATGTGGCACATGGCTTAAAAACCCCAGAAACCTATCATATAATAAGTTATTTCAGGAGTCACTCACAGTCGTTGTTTATATTCATCAGAAAGGTCTTACAGAGATCTTTGTCGGTTCAAAAACCAACCACTAGCCATGCTGGCAAAAATCCTGCTGAGTGTCTTCAAACCCTTTTCGTGTCTTTTGATGTAAAAAATAATTTCTGAAAGAGGGAGTCATTAAAAATGTGCAGCATTAACGCAACATCAGGTGTGATTTTTAAACTTGCCAAAAATGAATAGTCAAGTATGGATATGGGCTCTTCTGCAAGCTTACCCTATTGTGCTGGCAAAGCACTCTTGAGTTGAAGGAGGAGACCTGGAGAAGCAGCACAGTGTCAGCATGTGTTTTAGTTCATTTAGATCTGCCATAGATGCTTATGTTACTTGAGTTTGGTTTCTTTTCACCAAGTTGGAATTGAGACAAGTGAAAATAAAACATTAAGAAAAGATTGGTTTAGGTGTTTTAGTTATTGAGCAAATCTGTCAGCAGCTTAGACCAGCAGGCAGAAAGAGGTAGGAGTTGCTTGCTCTTAGGAATCTTTTTTTATTATCCCTTAAGTCTAGACCCTATCTCCTGTCCTACAGTCAGTTGAAATTGTGTCATTTAGGAAGCCAAGGTTCACTGCCAGACTTTGTAGGCCACCGTTGGTAATGCATGGTGTTTCCAGTTCAACAGATATGGAGTCCAAACTCCTCTGGAATTCAGTGCATTTTATCCCCCGTCTGTGTACCTAGTAATACCCTCGTCCCCCTCCAAAAGGACAGGAGCATCTGTCTTATGGGGAGAAGCTGAGGGAGCTGGGTCTGTTTAGCCCTAACAAGACAAGGTATTTACACCCATCATACCAGTGGGAGACGGAACCAGACCTTTCTCGGTGGTGCAGAGGGAAAGGGCAAAACGCAATGGGCACTGACTGAAATACAGAAAAATCCATTTAGACATACTGTGATGTGCCCAGGATAGCTACTTGGTGCTCTTCTGTCCCACTCCACTGTATTCTTCTGGGGATTTAGAATACTTTTGCCTGTGTTACCTGAGTCATTCTTAGCAGTCAGGAGATACAAATGTCAACTTTCAGGTTGCTTCTCCTTTATAGTAGTAAGAGATGCCAGCGTGTAACTCCTTGTTCATATGACAAATTAACTGAAGTTGCCCTGGTCCTTTCATTGAGGCGATAATAGATGTTTTGGAAATGTTAGATGTTAAAAGAAATGAGAAATAATTTTTTAAGGATAGTTTCAACATACATCAGAGTTGCGAAGCTCAGAACTTTCCTTGGTATCACCTGATGTAGTCAACATAGTAGGCACCCATGAACCCTTTTCCTGGTAACTTGTAAAATACATGTGTTTAAAATTCTACATCCTGAATGGCAGTGCATACTGCAAGCTCTTAATCCATGAATGATGGATGTAAGACATTATCTGTGCTAGAGAAGCTGTTAGTCTTCTCATACCAAAGTATATTATTAAGCAACTGTAATCCTCCATAATTTGACATGATAAATTACACCTTTCCAGCATGGAAATGCATCCTTACAGAGTTCTCATTCACCCAGTGCTCAAGCACTCATACACTGGCTCAAAAGCAAATTGTGATGTTTTTAAAACTCATGTTTTAACTTATTTTTTTCTGCAGTTTTGTGACTTTAACAATATAACTGTAGTGCAGCAATAACAGCTTTTATACCTGTCCATAAAAATCTCAGTAATGAAATGCTTGGGGAGCTTGGCATTTTCTAAATAACATTATTAACAGCTTTAATTTGGAATGGATGACATGGTGCTACTAGGTTGTCCATGATATTCTAGAAACTAAAAGCACAGAAAGTCTGATGTGTTTCAAAAATGAAATAACCTTGAGTCATTCAGATGTCGCAGACTAAATCAAGTGCTGCCCTTTTTTTGATGTGCTGGGCTAATTATTTCTACTAATGTAAATGTCAGTGCAATGAACACTTATTTGCTGTGGTATAACAAATAAATGGCACAGGAAATCTGAGCATATGAAGAAATGCATCATGTCTTCAACTCTATTATATTGCTTCAAGTCAAGGGTTTAGAAAACAATTCAGGTTCGTATTTTTAAAAATGTTTTTAAAGTACTTAAAAATGAAGTAAAAATAAAATCAAAAGGCAGTAATTATATCTGAATGTATTCTGATTTTTTCTTCTTTTGAAAGATTCTGAGCGTTAGAGCCCTTACCGCCTTCTCTTGATAGCAGATAGTAGTTTTCTACATTTTACTGAACAACCTTTGCTTCGTTCTCAGTGCCTTCCAACCTAATGAGGATATCCAGATCTACAGCAGTCATTTCTCTGAAGTATGTGGGAGGGTGGCACTGTAGGATGAGGTCCCTCAAATGTTCCTCTGGCTCTCTTGTCTGCCGGGCATCTCCCCGGGCATCTCTTGTATGTCCCCGAAGTGCTGCTCCAAAGGGCAGCAGCGGTGCAGACCAACTGAAACTGTCTGTGAATGGCATCAAGAGGTGGGTGCCCCAGTGGGCAAGGTGACTGCTGCCCACTCTCCCCCCGCCCCCCCCAGCCTGCCACTGCACCCGCTGCAGCCACTGCTCCCCTCCCAGAGGGACAGCATCCCCGAGAAGGACCCTGAGAAACATGTAGCCTGGGGGTTCACAACTGTCAGCTGATATTTTCAGGCTGTGCGATGCCTGCTCCTTGTATCTTTAGGAAAGATCATGGTGGATCCAAATTGCTATACTTCCATTTAAGTTCACAGGCGCTTAAGGACTGTATCGTACCTATTCGCTCTGCAAAATATCTATATGCAGATCTCGGTTATATTTGGTGGTTCAGATGTAAGATCTTTTTTGGTTTTTAGTCTAACACTGAAGAGATACAGGGAAGGAGAGACACACAGGTGATGTTCAGAGCTTAAGCATAAAGGCGTAGAGATGAGATAGTGTGATGTTTGGATTTTATACCTTTTCTATAGGTCAGACTGCCTTATATCAAGCACATCCATAGGGGAAATAATATTTTGGTTTTCATCTGTAATATCCTCAGCCAGTCACTGCCCAAGAATGGATTTTGCTTGTGTGTGCAAGTGAGAGAGCACTTGACTTCAGATTTGGGTGCTGTAGTGCTAATATTTCACTTTGATGGTCTCATGCTAAAATTTAGCATAAACAGAAAAAGGGGAAATCTTTCCAAATTAGTAGTTTTCATGACCATTCCAACTGTTGGGGAAGAAGCTTCATGAGAATGTCTGTCTTCCTATGCTTGTGATAATACCAGAAAAGAAATTTGGGAAATGGACACGTGATTTTGCAGCTGATTTATAGTAAATGTACGGTGGTATATCCAGTAACACCACTTTTTAAAAAGTGATCCTTAACTTTATTCTGCTAAAGGAATGAATTTAATTGCTCAGTGGGTTCTGTTTTGTTTCTTTTTTTTTTTTTTTTAATTATTGTCATTTGATCAGAGTAGTTGGTCTGAGTTGCTTAGAGTCCTGAGAGTTATCTGTGTTAGGAGGATGGAAAAAAAATAGTGAATTATCTGTTTTACACAACACTGTTTACAAACACTATACAGAATCTTTTATTTCAAGAACAAGGAGAATCAAACAGTGGTTGTTTTTATTCTTAGCTTGAAACATCCCTGAAGCTGTCTAATCTCAGTACTACTTTACAACCTTTCTTTCCCATGTGCATCTTTTTCCTGAACAGGAACAAGTGCTTATGTTCTAGGTAAGATGTTTAATGAATTTTAAGAAATAAATTGGAAATGGTTATGCTGATCAGCATATGATGTTTTGTTAATGCAGTATTTGATTGTATGTTGGTGTTTAGTAAAATAACCCTAGAGCTAGTAAGCAAATCCTCAGGCTCAAAGTGAATCTGTAATTATTTCATCGTTTTTGAGAAAGGTGCATTTCCATTGATATATCATCTTCCTTTGCCTGAGTCCCCTCTAATTGTCTGCCTCCAAAGACTGAAATTAAAAATAAATGAGTTATTCAATGGAGGCACTTGTTTCTGAGTTCGAGCTTTCAAATGTCACAGCAGAGAAGCTTTTTCCCCCCCTCTGAGGGATCTAATAGTCTGTGAGTGAGGTTTTGATAATTGTGCTATTTTTTGGGCTTATCATATTCTCTGTAATTGAACCAGATGTTGAGTCTTCTCTAGAGGAGAAGGATCTTCTGAGTCTGTGTAGTACTGTATCAGTCTTGCATCCCAAAAGGTTTGAGGTTAATGTGAAAATGAAATAGTAAGGCAGATGCTGTATGTAATGTTGCTGTAGGTGGGTAATGCCTTTCAGACTGAAACACTTAAAAATGTGCAACTCACAGCTGCGTACTACGTGTAACAAATGGTTCGATGATAAATTGTTGTAGGATTTTTTTGACAGCCGGTCAAAATCCAGCTCTTTGTATACAGAGTGATATTTGCTATTACAATAGTGCTACAATGATAAAAATAGTTCTTGAGTTCTGTAGAGGCAGACTGCACTATTTGTGAGTGACTTACAGAAACGTTTTGGAGGGGAAAACCCTGAGTATGTTTCAGCTAATCAGCTGGGCTGGTTTCTCATTCCTATATATTGATAAGTCACTAAAGAACACATATAAGCATCGCTTCTATGTTAGGGTGAGATGCTGGTGGGGGCAGGCGTGCCTGGGTCTTCTCCTTTTTCATACCTTGGTTTCCACTGGAAAGAAGCCCTACTGCATTTGTTGGAAGGAACCATAATGTTCTCCAGTCATGCTTCCCATTTCTTAGGCCCTAGCATATACCAAAACAGTATTGTTACCCTTGCAGTTACAGGTATATGTAGACCTAACACTTCACGCCAATCTTGCAGTGTTGCTGCTTTTTAAATATATGAGAACCCAGAATGTGCAAACAACAGACTCCAGAATACTTTGTCTCCTATGAGCTATGGCTCAGTAATTTGCTTAGCCACAGATTAGTAATCCTTGATAAGTATTTCTTTTACGGGCTGGAACCCAAGCTTGTTTGATTATTTGTTTAAATGTCTAAACCCAATTTTGTGCTGAATTCATAAGGTGTTTTATAGCATGAATTTAATCTTTTTTGGTCTGGCTGCTCATATGTTACCCCTAAAATGAAGAATTCCTTTTGTTGCTGTCCTGGTTTCAGCTGGGATAGAGTTAATTTTCTTTCTGATAGCTGGTATAGTATTATGTTTTGGATTCAGTATGAGAAGAATGTTGATAACACTGATGTTTTCAGTTGTTGCTGAGTAGTGTTCAGACTAAGTCAAGGATTTCTCAGCTTCTCGTGCCCAGCTAGCAAGAAAGCTGGAGGGGCACAAGAAGTTGGGAGAGGACACAGCCAGGGCAGCTGACCCAAACTGGCCAGCGGGGTATTCCATACCATGTGACGTCATGTCCAGTATATAAACTGGGGGGAGTGGGGGCGGGGGGATCACCGCTCGGGAACTAACTGAGCATCGATCAGCGGGTGGTGAGCAATTGCATTGTGCATCATTTGTATATTCCAATCCTTTTAGTATTACTGTTGTCATTTTATTAGTGTTATCATTATCATTATTAGTTTCTTCTTTTTGTTCTATTAGACTGTTCTTATCTCAACCCACGAGTTTTACTTCTTTTCCCAATTTTCTCCCACATCCCAATGGGGGGGGGGGGCGGGCAGTGAGTGAGTGGCTGCGTGGTGCTTCGTTGCTGGCTGGGGTTAAACCACGACAGTTGCCTTCTTTAGCATTTCTACCTATATGTGGTGTGGTTAATTTTATTTGAGTTTAGCCCATCAGCTTATGGTTAAACATATGTTCAGCAAAAATTCAGAATCAGGATCTGTTAGCACATTCGATCTTGTTAAGTGACTTCATATTCACCTACTCAGAACTTGTCTTTCTGAGATTTTCCGTAGAGGTTGGGATGTGGTTTCTGGGCTTTCTTGTGCATACTTACAAGTAGCAACACTAGCTTGGTTATTATTATCTAGCCATTACACCAGATACTCATAGCCTGTGTTTAACAAAACCAGAGTTTGTTCTAGTTCGATGCAAAGTAGTGTAAATTAATGATGTACCCAAAAAGATGGAGAACTGAGAAAAAAAAGTAGAGAGTATGTAGGGAGAAGGCAAGGCTAGAATAAGACTATTAAATTATTTTTCCTTTTTTTTTTTTTCCTTATCCTTCCTTTGCTTACTTGCCAGCTAGAGATGTTTTAGAAATGGGGGCTCTTCCAGCCATTGTCATCTGGAAGAGAGAGGCATGTGAGTATACTTAGACAGAGTTTTACAATGGAGCCTTTTAGCAGTTTTAAAACATTCCAGAAACTGTGTTTTCAGGTCTTCAAAATGCAATTTGTTTACCCTTAGGCAGAAATGAAATGGAGGAACCAGTTTTCTCAAGTGCTTTTGTATCTTGTTAAGCAATATAGTAACATCAAAAAAGAAAACAAAAATTCTTTCAGTTGAGGGACTGAAGGCAGTTTTGATTTCTTCAGAGCTGTAGAATTTTCACTGCAAAACTCTTGCTTTCCATAGAGTTTTGCTGTGAAACTCTACATCCCTTCCTAAGCCTTGTTTCATGCTCACTGCAGAAGTAAAACTAGTGTGTACACAGGGTTAATTTCCTGAAGTCCACTCACTCTAATGGCCACAATGTTCACTCCTCATTGAGATTATGCTGTCTGAATACCACTCTTAGGAAGCTACTTGCAAGGGCATTGTATTTAATTCCCCGCTACACTGAAAGAATATTAGAGCTAAAAAATCACCATGGTATTGATTTCTCTTAACAGTATGTATTTTGATGGGAGACAGTTAAGGGATTTATTTAAAAAAAAACAACCCAACAATCCAAACAAAACCCTCAGTCATTAAACAGGGACTTACGAAGGCACCAAGACGATGTTTTTGGATTTGTTTGTTTCCCATTTCCTCTTAGGGCAATGTAACCCTTCCGAAATATGAGCCACAGCAAGACGTCAGTTAGCTTTGTGTGTATCACACGGTATTTGGATTTATATTTATCCTTTGGCTAGATTAATTTTAGTGAATGTATTTATTTAACTATATTATGCTTGCAGGAGGGCCCCCTGGTACATTAGACTTGTAAATGTTATCAGGTAAAGTACCTACAAGTAATTAATATTTTCTAGAGTAATGGCATCAAAATGCAAATAGGCAACAGGAAACCAGCTGCAAACTCTGCTACTGGGCTTTCTTTCAGTGTGCTGCAAACTTGCCTTTTAAATAACTATTTTTAGGGAAATAAGACAGCATAGGAACATAGGGTCACAAAAATAAAGTTTATCCTGCTTTTGATAGTTTTGATAGTCTTGAATTTTTGGGACCAAGTGGTTTACACTAGCTGTACCCATATCAACAAGGGATAGAAGCTTAATTGAAGCCAGTCTGTCTGGGCCTGACTTTATAGAGCCAATTAGTGCTTTAGAGTGGATGATTTTAGGAATTTGGGCTCAAGAATCATGGTTAACATTGTTGCAGCCTGCGTTCTACCTTACGCTTCCGATTTTAAGAAACAAGCTATTTCATACTACTATTAGAACATTAGCATTATTTGAACTCCGTAATTATTGAAATTAATGAGTTCATTTCAAGGACATGAAAGGTTAGATATTTTGATAACATGAAATAGTCTTATCAGGGTATCTTCAATTCTTCAGTTCTTCCAGGTGTGAACCTCTGACTTTTATTATATTAAAACATGACAACAGTGTTTTCTTGGAATATATCTGCAAAAGTTGTAATAGAGGAATAAACACAGGCTGGATTGCATTTTGGTGATATGTAACATAAGTTGCCTTTAATATTAAAACTAAAAAAAGTAGGTCATGGTAGCAGAATGTGATGGATTTTTCTCAGTAACTCAGGTATTTATTGGAGAGCACTGAGCTCACAACACTTTGCCCTGAATATCCAACATTCGCAGAAATATCAGCTGGCCCAAAGCAGAGGTTTTCTGCGTGGATCTTTGTCAGCCAGGATTTCTGGCATCCTTTGCTTGAGGGTAACCAGCCATGCCTGGCATTCCTCACTTCTTGCTTACAACTCTGAAAGCCGTCAAACCCCAGTTTTAAGGATGGCTTAGCTACTAGATCCACACCATGTAGCTTGGCAAATATTTGTCTGTCCTAAAAGGAGAAACCCTAACTGAAAAGGCTGGGACAACTTCACTTGGAGCCACTGAGTATCATCCAGTATTGTGCTGCCAGTAGTGTAAAATCAGTACGAGAAGATGGGTGAGTCCAATGTTCATTGGGTTTACATACTTCATACATGAAGTTCAGAGCATCGCTCTTACATATGCGTAAGATTTTTGTAGAGCTTTCAATATTTCCTAGTAGAAGGCTGATCAAATGTTGCTTCCCTGGAACTGCTTTTCAAGTGTGTTTTCACCTACCCTTTGATAACAACATTCGTAACATGCATTATACGTATGCGCTTTGTTCTGGACAACTTACTGGTTCAAGCCTAGAATTAACAGAACTAGAGTTTTCATGTTACTCCTAAGCAGCAATGAATTGCTTCCTCACTTTCTTCAGCACAGATACAGTAGATCATCTTCTTTGCTTATCAAAATTTTCTTTGCTTCTTTTACCTCATATTTTGTAAATTAAGCATTCAAAAAAAGGCTGACTTTATTTGAAACCTTCTGCAACTTTGTACTACTTCCTACGGATCTAAATTTTGTGTACTTCTAATATGCTTCTAATGGTACTTTACTATTTTATTTTTTATAAAATACCAGCATTTGGCAGAAAGAATGAGAAAAAAGAAAAGCTCTAGAAAGATAAATTTGCTTAGAAGCAAAAAGCAGTTCTTTGATTTACTGAAGAATTTGGAGTCTGGAAAGGAGAAGTCAACTTACCAACTGCGTGTTGCATGGGGGCTTTTTGCTGGGTATTTTGGGGGGAGGTGGGTGAGTTTGGTTTTTTCCCATTATCTCTTACCATGAAGAAAGATCTACAGGATTTAAAAGTGCTTTGAGGGTCTCTCTGCTCTGTGCCTCTGATGCAGTGAGCCTGGCCTTATGTGTTATGTAACTCCTCATTAGCTATTTAAACAAACAAACAAACAACAACCAAAAAAACCCCACAACCCAAAATTAAAGGGGAACTTTGAAAGGTGCTGAGTAACTATAACTCCAGTTTTGCACAAGTGATAGTTTAAGGAAAACATCAAGGTACTTCATGAGTTGGAGGATGAGGCATTTTTGGAACCTGTTCAGTTTTAGTGGTCCATTTACTTCATGAGCTTCTTGCCAAGCAGTCGTAGCAGGACACTGCTGGAAGGAGAATTGTTAAGCACAAGTTGTTTGACATACTTCCCTTAATTGTTTGTCAAGAACTAAATTAATGTTTTTTTCTCACACTATTTAGAAAAATAGCTTCATTTACCACAGTAAAGTTTAAATATTTGCATTGGATAAACTGAATGTTTTATTTGCTTGTGCCATATAAATGTTCTTCTGTAATAATGCAAACCATATATGTATGTATATTTTTTTTTGTCTGTTTACTGTTTTCACAGACACTTCCACTGGGGCTGGGAGACGGACAGCTCTTTACCTGGACTGATGGCTTGAAAAGGAAGGACTGGCATGATTATGAAAGCATTCAAAAAGATGCTATGCGTTCAGGTATACATAAGTTCAGAGCAAATTTAAGTGGTTTATTCATTCTTTCTCCATATGGTTATTTTTTCTTTTATGTCAGCTAAAAAGCATTCCTAACAGGCTTTTTTTGATTGCAGCATGTCACAAGGACATAATGTTCTGAGCTGAGGGGTCAGACCAAGCACAAATACCTTATCTCTGAAAATAGCCAAGTGAAAATAAAAATAATGTGTTTTATGCGAATAGCTATATAACGATTGTACAAGGAAATGGGCAAAAATATTATTAACAAAATATTTTTGATGTTGAAATCAGTTGTTATACTGTGACCAAATATAAGCAAAAGTGTTCTTTTCCAAAGGGACATATGTTACAACTGAAGCTGGGTGGTCCTTAAATCAGTGGATAAAACCTGAGTCCAGTACCTATAACTGCCAAGAACATCCAAGGTTATGTGAGAAACAAACGCTGACACTTTTACCATTGTGGAAGTCCAATCCTTTAGTCTTGCTAAAGCTACTTCACTTCATTCTGACAGTCTAAAATTATTTGAAAATGAGAGCAAATTGTATTTGTAGATACACTGAAGGACACTTTGTTACAGTGAGTAATGTCATTTTAATGTACCTTCACATGCTGTATGCCATATGTGCAAAGAAAGGTTTGTGTTCCTCTTTCTGTCATCAGAGCATGTTCAGATTTGAATCTTTCTTTTATAATTTACACCTATTCAACATAAGATGAATTAAATTAAAAGGAAGGAAGGGAAACAGCAGTTGAATTGCACCTTAATCAGTGTCTGAAAGTCATTATTTTACAAAGGGCAATCTACTATTATAAAATAAATTATGCTATCTTGATCCCACTGTCAGAGGACAGCCAACACCTCTGCCAAAATACCTCTGTAACTGAATCCAGTTGACAGATTCATAAGACTTGGTAAGTACTTAATTTTGCAGGGGCCTGAACAAGTAAAATATTTCAAGTGTACATTAATTTTATAAACCATTTTTCCCTTTCTCTTTTGAATCTTTTTGATCACTAACTAAAAAAATTATCCTTCCTTCCCACATGTGCTTAGGAGGAAAAAAGGTGGGGAGGGGGTGCAGTTATTCTAGGCATCTTAGGAGTTGTCAGATCAACGTTAATTGTGTTCCAAATTGCTAAGTGTAAAATGACAACTATCTAAGAGACAAGGTATGAAATAGAAGCAGCATGAATTTAGAAACATGCACATGTGTAGGGAATATCACGTTATCTGGTTAGAATGGACCTTTCTGAGGGATATGCACTGATGCTTCGGCAATGTACTTTTGATTCCTGAATACGTAATGTGGACCCCATATTTTTTGGAAAATAAACAATAATACTTACGATTATCTGATGGATAGCTATAGCATTGCCAATGTACTGCAAGCTATTGCATGGAGTTGACTAAGAAATTATCAAAACATGTTATGTAGCTTTGTAATTCCCAGTCCTACTGGGAACATTGTAACTGTAGTAGAGTGCCTGAGTATGTGAGTCTTTTTTCCAGTAAACTTCTCTTCTTGGTAATAATAATAATACTTCAAATATTCTGACTTACTTATGTTTTTATTGGCTTCCTTGTGATAGTGTTTGCTGAATGTGACCATTTAAGAAATCTTTTTTTTTCTATCTCATTATTATTCATTAGATTAACTTCTAATTATCTTTTTTCTTTGAAAATCACAACATAGTAATACAAATGCAAAGGTAGAGTATCTCAATGCACTCTTCGGGACATACTATATAGTTCCTGTCCCTAAAAACATAACAAAATATAGCTGAAACCAACTTCTAATTAAAAATCAATCTAAAGGCATGAAATAACACCAGTAAAAGGGCTTCTCAGGACATTTCAGGAAAGGCAGTCAATGCTTGTTACACAGAAAAGAAGAAAGGAGTAAAGTCTTTTTTTAATTCAGTTTAGCTGTTTATCTGTAAAGCTTACAATTTCCTGAGCACTGGGAATGTGAATTTCATAAATATAATTTTGGAGACGTGCTAGTTTCTCCATGGCTAGTTCTTCTATTTCAAGGTCAAATATTTTGATCCCCTTTTTTTTTCACCAAATTAAAACCAATGTTCCTGAATTTGAGTGGTGTCTCCTCAATGGAAATCATTCATATTTTTTTTTAAAGCTAAAGAGAAAAGCCATTTGCAAGACATGCAGAAAAATGGTACTATTTCTATTTATTTCAAGTGTTCTAGCTCTTTTTTTTTTTGGCTCTAAAATTACAAATGATCTTGCATATAAATGCTGAAGTGAGCTTATGTTACTTTTGTTTTTGTGGGGCTTTGTTGGATGACCCGAGGTTCAAATGTACGTTTATGGTGTTTCTACCATTAGTTCACGTTCTGTTAGCCTGATGATGGTACTTGAGAAGGACTGAAGTGAATAATGGAGTGGCAAGGCTTTACATGTAGCCAAAACATAATATTCAAAGACTCTTGCAGAGACAGAGGCTTCAATAACTGGTACTGCTTTTTCAACTTCTCATTTATATGGAATTCGCTCATGGTATAGATCCTTCCAAGGTCAGTTTCCTTCAGCTGCAATTATTTGCTGAGGTCCTTTTGAGTGGAAAACACCGTTGTGGGCTTCCCACCTGAGAAAACAAAGGATGGTACAGATGCAATCACACCATAGCTGCTGCTTACTGTCACTGTTCCATCAGTGAGGGTCTGAATCTGTCTGGTGTCCGCCTGTGCCACACAGTTTTTATTTAACGTTCTTTGATAGCTTAGAGTCCCACTCTGTAGGATATCAGTTTTACAGCAGAAGACACATTAACTAGTAGCTACACTGGTAATCTAAAGACCTGTGATATGTATTCCTGGTGGGTATTTCTTGGGATGAGGTGCTTACTTTTGGAAAATACATGCCTTCTGCGTTAAGAATAGGAGAAGCATATCTGAAGCTCTTTCACATAGCAAAGTCCAGGCATGCCTCTTCAAATGTGCGTAAAGTTACATCTAGACTTGGACATCAGATTGTCTTTTTTTAGTGCCCTTGCAGATTGTTACGCTGTTCTGAATGCAGAAGCAAGGTACTCTTACTGGATATATGTGTATGTGTGTGTGTGCGTGTATATATTCTACTCCACTGCTAATGACGTTACAGAAAGAAATAAGCTCATCAGGCAGGTATACCAATGTAAGATGTCACAGGTGGTATGGCCTGCAATTAGGGCAGCAGTCTGGGAGTCTATAAATTTAAGTATAGTTTCCAGTTTTCTCACAGATATTTCATTTTCTCTGTGACTTGATTTCCTGGAAAGAGGTAGCGCGTTCTGGCTCTGTTAAGAATGTTGTAGGATATTGTTTCTTACTGGTGGAGAAAATGCAAAGCAGTCTTTGGAGTCATAATTCCTTAACAACTAATTTGTCCAACAGCCATATTTTTTCTGTACCCTAGTAAAAATCTGTAAATTAGCATGTGATGTGGGACTGCACTGCTATCAGTTTTGCTTATCACAGCAAGTCCAGTGGGCTGCGCACAGGTTTCTCTGAGATACTGCCATGATCTTACTGATACTGTTGCACAGATGCACAAAACAGCAATTAGCTCCTACACCTATTCCCAGCTGTATCTTCTGTAATGGAATACCTACTGTACAGCCACCACTGAAGGGAAAGTATCATTCAGTCTGCTTGATTTTCCTCTCTGACTTCAAACTATATGTCATTTTGATTTAGAAAGGAAAGGAAAAAGCATACAACCTACCTCTGGAATCGACAGCTTGCATTTTCTGAAGGTAAGGGGACACACAGATGGGTTAAAAATTCCCCACTGACAGATCTGCAGATACAGTTGCCATGTGAGTGATTCCTTCATCTCCAGAAATGACCATGCAAAACCAGCACAAATGGTTACAATTTAATAAATTATTTCTTAGTGGTCAAATGCAAGATCAGTGAAACAGATACTTCATGCCATCCCAGTTAGGTCATTTTCTTGCAAAGAAGGAATGACTTGGGGATCCACAGGTTACTTGTGAGGTATTTTTTGCTGTGTATAAAAAGACTAAAGCGGTCCTAGAGAGAGATGGAAAGAGATTAATTTACATGATACTGGTAAAAGTATTATTTAGTCAGTCAGTGTAGATGGAATGCCCAGCCTTTCTTAAAGAAATTATGTATGGATCATTGCTGAAAAAAGAACATCACGTTGAAAGCATCATGATGTTTAGTGTTGATGTTTTCCAAACAAGACATCCCAATTTTTTATTTCAAAATGATGCTTTTTCTTGGAACTTGATTGTTTTAAAATCAAAAAAATTGAGAGGGTTTTTTTTTTTTTTAATGAGTTATTTGTAAATCCCCCAAATTGATTTTTTTTTTGTCTAGAAAATTGGAAATCAGTTATTCATGTGTTCCTGTTGCTTACCTTACCTGTACAGAACTTTTGAAACTCACAGGGCAGCCAGATGAGACACAGGAATGATGCTGGTCCAGGTGATTGAGAGATGAGTCTGTTATGTTTGAGAAGTTTTCCCCATACATATTTGTATTGCTGAAGGTTGTTCTTTAAAAAAGAAAAAAGAAACAAAACCCACACAAACAAAACCAAAACAAACAAACAAAACCCAGCCACACTGAGACACAGTATTAAAGATATTTGTGTGGGATATTATGCATTAGTTTATGTTCCTTAAAAGGCTAACTAAAGAGCACCCCTATTTTAAATGTGCATATAAACAGACTAACCAGTGTCTGCTCCATCTGTTATTGGAAGGAAAGACTGCACCTGGTTACACTGTTCATTTAGGAAACACATTTCTTGCTCTTTTCAGCTACTTTGATAAATAACCTTTCATATAGCCAAATTTTTCATCCTCTATCCATTGTCACTGGAAGTATTCCATTCCAAAATTTCTAATTCTGTCTGGAATCTTGTAGTTCTTTGCTATGATAGAATGATTTTGACCGGTTAATTGTATATTTTTGTGTATGCTACCATGTTTACTCTTGCTTTTTTAATATGAGTTAGGAAAAGCACCAGAACTACTTCTCTAGTACCAATTAATTTGCTATTTTACTTGCAGCTTATTTCTCTTTCCCAAGTTTTTAATGCAGTTTCAATATTTTCAATCTCTCTGAGTGGAAATAAGACTTCCAAAACAGTTCTAAGAATTTTAGTTGGTTAATTTTGATACAAGAATGCAAGAAGCCAATAGAGGGAATGTGCTGTTGGGTTGCAGAAGTACTAATTGCTATACTGTTGGTAGAACAGGGAAGATAGCCCATTAGTTGCCAGTTATCCAAGCACTGATTTACTAAAAGGCAGAAACGAGCATTTAATGACTTGAATAGACGTAGTGAAATGAAAATTATTTCATTCAGTCAACCCAATCACTTTCATTTTTCTCTGAATATTACTCTGTCATTACCTCAAAACCAGTGATTGAAATATAGGAAAAGGAACAAAAGTTTACCTTAAAAAAAAAAAAAAAAAAAGGTAATTCCTGACTACACAGTTGTGATAGATACTTTAGGAAAAAAAAAAAAAGTTGTTTAATAGTTTCCATTTTCTGAAGTAAGCCGTTAAGTCAATCAGGTATTACAGTGGAGGGGGAGGGGACAGAATAAGCTGATCAGAGAAACTGACTGCATTGGAGCTAATATGTCATCTTTTTGACAAATAATCAGCATTTAAAATAAGAGCTGTTTCTATTAATTTATTTTCCTCTGGGAATACAACTGATGACATGCCTTGATGAAGAATATGCTTAATTTGCATTAAAAAATAGGACAACTATAAACAAATGCAAATCTTACATCTGTCATAATTTTTGTTTCGGTAAGTAGTAAACAATGTCTTATATATATCAGAAAAGTGTTCTTGCATTGCAGTTCAGAGTTTTCATTGCACCCTATGTAAATGCAGCTTGCGTAGTAATAACCTAGGTAGCTACCGGTATGCATATTAGTCCAGCTACAGCAACACTGATTGTATCATGGCAGAGTAAATCTGCCTGCATCTCTGGATAGGGAAGAGATCCTGGATGCTGAAGCCCCTAATAATGCCATTTATCAGCTACTGACTTGGCAAGTTTCTTCATTTCATCAGAGATTTCCCTACTTCTCTTCAGTTGTCTGGGAAGGACTCTGAGGACATGTCTATCAAGATGTTAATTTTGGGAGCATGGCAACTGCTTTGGCACCAATGGCCACTGATTTTCCAGCCTTTCTGTGCAGAACTAGGAGTCTGAGATCCCTGAATGCTCCCAGGAGGGATGAGATTCACAGAAGAGAGCCATGAAGGCCTAAGGTACTAATTCAAAAGCATCCATGAGAAGAAATTCTGTTTATTCCACCTCTATCTTTATGTCCTGGGTAGTGAGACTAAGAGTCCTAGGGAATCAGTCAATGTCAGTGTTCCTCCATTTCTGAAAGTTATTTTATCCATTTCCCTCAAGAAATTCTCAGCTGTATGTGTTCATCAATTACGAGTAATAGCAGTAATGATGAATTACAGCCCTTCTCAGATGAGAGGAAGGATGCAAATGCGTAATTCTTGGACTTTTAAAGAAGTACAGATTGAATCTTTATATTTTAATATAGTGCTATTTCTGATCATGAAAAGCTATCTCTAACTACAAGTGATAGCTTTCCTATTGTAAAATACTGCAAAGGGGGAACTGGAGGAATAGAAAAATGGAAACTTTCCAGCTAAGCAGAACTGATGGAAAACAAAAAATAAGGTTTAATTCTGAAAAAATTTTTACTGATTCTGATATATGAAATTAATAGCCTATAAAGTGATGTAGAAAGATTGCATACTGCAAGTTCCAGTGTGGTTTTTTGTTTCCAATTTCTGTTCTTTAAATATTGTCTTTTTTTTTTCTTTATAATGGTTTAGAGATGTTTTTGACTGCTTGCTTGTGTATGCTGAAATGACTATGTTCTATGAGAGGCATTGAAAATTCAGTGTAATTGAAAGCAAATTTCTGAGAGAATGGTAATAGGTAAGGAGCTGTGTTTATAGCACAAAATATAAATTTATAAAAACCTTTGTCTTCAAAAGAAAATTGGTTAAAGAATTGATAAAGTGACTTCAAAGATATGGCTGTCAATACTTTCTATGTTTGACTGTTGAGCCATTTTGCTCCTGTCTGCTAATAAGATCTCAGAGGAAAAAACTTTTAGAATTTATTGTATCACCCAGTGGTTATCCCAGTAGTTACCAAGCCATTTGCACAGTCTTTGTTACTCCTATTTGTATATTTAAATAGCATGTGGAAGCCTTATGTGGAGGGAAGGAATGATTTTAATTCTTTCCTATATTCAGTATATTCTTTACCTTTCTGCTTCTTCAAAATGTTATCTTGACCAGGAGAAGGGGATTTTAAAGATCTTGACCTTTACATGCCTCAGTGCAGGCATTTCATAAAGATTAGTTCTATAAACAGACAGTATGCTCTATAGTTCTACAAACAAACATTCATACAGATTAATTCTATAAAGAAACTAAACAGAGACCTAGAAAAAGAAGCGAACTGTATGTTTGTGATGAAAATGGAAATAGAATGAAACTGTATTCTTGGGATGGAATGTTAAAAGGAGGCAAAAGAATCGAGTGCTTTTGTACAGCAATAAAAAGTAGCGAACACCTGAGATTTGACTTCTGTGTGACCTAAAGAAATTGTGCACTGGTGATTTTTTTCCATCATTTCTGTTCAAGAATTTTTGAGAATAAAGTGCAGTAGAATAATGCCCCCAAACTTCTGTGGTTAATCCTTATCATTTTGAACAGTGCCCATTCTTAAATTCAGAAGAACTAGTGCCAGAGTACCTCTAGAAGATACGAGGCAGCATCATACAGATAGCAATGGTAAATGTAATTCCCTGTTCGTTATGAAAAAATTAGTTCTGTGATACCTATATAGATAAATATAATCAAAGCTGTGCAGGGAAAGAAGCGTATACTAAAATATTGATTTACTTATCCCATATTTCAGATGGGATTATACACTGGGAATTCTGTCAGCATTATGTATTAAACAGATTTACTAAATTTAATTTAGGCCTCTGAACTTGCAATTCCTTTAGAAAGAATTTGAGAACTTGCAATAGAATTGGAACTGTAGTGGGTGCCAAGGTCTCAATAAACACTCATAACCTAATTGTTCATAGCATTAATCATGAATATGCTTCATGCAGTTTACTATGTCTTGTTCCGTAAAAGGGAAAAATGTTCATCAGTTTATCTTAATGCAACTCTGACATGATTAAAAAATTATAAAATATAATGTTAATCATAGCTTGTCAAGGAGATGGCAGGTAAAGGATATATAATATGAAAGAGATGGTTACAATCTACTGCAGTTACATAAAGTGTTTCACACATTAAAACACATTTGCTCTGTAAATACAAAGCGCTGCAGACTATGATCGGATTTACCACTCTGACTCAAGCTTAATGGTCTGGATGGCCTAATGAAAACAGTGAGATCAGTTTGGAGCCAGGTGCCAAGCACAAATAGGGGTATTATACTCTCAAATATTGATTTGGAAAGAGAGGTTTTTCAGTGATGCCTTCTCCAGAAGTTTAAACCCTGATATCTAGAAAATATGGTTTGTTTTGTTTTTTTCACAAGTGCTTAAGTTTTTCCCTGGACAACTACAAACTTGCCTCCTCAGATTGTGAAATGGCATCTCACAGTATTATTTAAGTGGTGATTTGGGGTTAGTACATACCCCCACTGGTTCTCAAGTTACAACCTAATTTTACACTGCTGCAGAAGCAGCCAGGAAGTATAAGGCTGTGGCTGTCTCTGTCAGAAAACTGTGCACAATAGAACTAACTCTTGCCACTTAAATCTATATGAAAAAGGAGTTTGTGTGTGGCTATGTCAGAGTCAAGCTTCCTTTTTAAAGCACGATGAATCTCTGGTCTCAGTAGTCACAGCAAAGACTTGAAGCACTTCTTGTGGTTGAAGTTAGCCGGATTCTTCCCCTGTTCTTCACTGCCTCCCCCCCGCCTTTGAAATCTCACCAGTGATAGCACTTAAATGTAATTGGGAAGCTAATTTTTAAGGACTACCAGAGAGGCTAAGGAAGGGGGAACAGAGTTCATACTATTTCCCTTTGCTTCATATTAATTAGAGCACTGAAAATGACCTTCAGTGTACGCTTCTGTGCTGGGCATTGGCATGTTGATTTTTACCATGACAGGCAAAAAGAAAATTGTATTTCCAGTACTCAGCAAGAAATGTCTATGACTATGCCGTAAACCAATGATACATATTCTAGATTGAAACTAATGTTCAAATGTCAAGAAGTGCTCTGTTACAAAAATTATTAAAGTTGCTAGTATTTCATCTTTCTCTATATTTTGATCTGGGGGGGTAAGTGTGGTGTCAAATCCTTAACAGACCAAACTGTCCTCTCTTTAGTACCTTCTCCCCTTGTATTTGAATGGTGATCTCAGTGCTTACACAATTCTAAAAAGAGAGACACAAACAAGCCAAAGGAAAAATAAAATTTAAAGAAAACGCCAAGAAGTAGATGCCATCTGCCAATTAACTTGTGATAGTCCCAAGTACATGATTATCTTTTCTGTACAGTAGTGAAGATCTGTCGGTGGCTTCACGTCATTATTAGTGATGAAGTGCTGATCTTGGTGAATGTATTTAATGTGTAGTACTTGAGGGTTTATTAGAGTTGCTGCCTGGAAGTAAGTGAAAAAGAAGAGAAACTTGACTTTAGAAGTTTGGGGGGGGGGGAGGTGTGTGTGTGGGAGGAGGTCTCAGCCCAAATCTGTCTTTTAATTTGTCACTTGCAGTCTAGGAAGGTGTTTTGGACACTGTTAGCACCTTGTTGTCTTTCTCCATTTGCTTAAACTTTTTCAGGACTATCTACATGAAATTTAAGAGGAGTTCACCTGTAGATACCAGTTTTCTTTTTTTTTTTAAGAGAAATGTATTTTGTAGTAATTCTGGAAAAGGAATTTTATCTGGATCGTCTTCTAAAACATGTGGCTCATTTGCAGGGAGAATTTGAAATGAACAAACAGCTGAGAGACCTTCAGACTAGATGTGCCTGTGCGGAAGGAGGAGAGCTCTATAGACCATCTAAATTGAGTTGGTTGTCTCTTGTGCTAGGTTTAAAAATGATTAAGTTTGTCAGTTCAGGGCAATTACTGCTTGACTCAGTGGCACAAAGAAACATTGTTTTCTTTTGTATTTCAGTTTCTAGTTGTTGCTTGTTTTGCTATGAAAATCCCAATTCAAAGAAGAAGGGGAAAACGAATCCTGACTAAACTGTGGCAAAAGAGCTGGAACAAGTACTTGACAGCAATTATAGCATATCAAGGCTATACTTTTCAATTCAGAACCAATGACAAAAGGGAATTTTTCCTTACTACTTTTGTATCGTCTTTTAAGTTTAAAACATGGAATAAGCTGCTGTCAACTAGCTTTAAAGACTATTTCTTTTAAAGATTTAAGGAGGACATTCCTTTAACCTGAATGCAGGTTAGAAGACCCATAAGAGGAACTTTGATTTTAAAGGCTTGCCAAATGATTGACCAAGACTCTTTTTTGGGTCTAATCTACAGAGTACTTGAGGGAATTTACTAGCAGTGTAGTATGCTGGTGCCACATATTACCTGCACACTAGTCAGTAACCCTGTGTGTTACAGACTTCATCATCTGGAATAACCATGATAATCACAAGCACACCATTCCAAAGAAATTAGAAAGCTCTTTATACTCTAAAATTCATCAGTTGCTTTCCTTAACATTGCAATTGTTAAGGTTCTTTGAAGATGATATATAATGTATTGGTATATGATACTATCTACGTGCATCTATTTGACTTGATGTTGTAAACTTAGTTTTTTCATGTATGGAAAATACAGTTTAGCAGAGGACACAGTTAAATTCACCAACACAATTTTGCGGTATTTTTTAGCCTTTTGGCCTTCAAAAGGCTAACAAGATGTTTGAATTTAACAATCATTCCTAAAAAAAACCCAATAAATTGTGCCTACTTTCCTGTCATAGCTTTTTTCTTTTGAGGGTATGAATTAAGTTCGCAAGTACAAAAGTCTAGTATAGTTATTTCAATGCAGTTTATGACTTAAATATCTGTAAGGTGACTTTCCTTTCTTCTCCTTCCAGTTTTCATTAAACAAGGTGACAGAGGAAAATTATTGGACTGGTGAAACGATTTGTCTGACATCCAATCAATATATATGAAAAGGCAGAGATAAATGATTGTTTTGCTATAATTTGCCTTATAGACACTAGCTCATCAAATGATGCTCTGTAATCACTGCTTCTCAAGGAACACGGCTACATTTTGGCTGTGGTTATGGACACAAAGTCATCTGCCTTCCGTACTTGTAGTGGAGTGGTATCTGGGAGAATCTGTCCTCCTTCTAAGAAAAGGAAAGTAAAAAAAGAAACCACAATTCTAGGAGTGGCATTTTGTTCTGCCAACCTGTGTGAAAGTTCTGCTGTCTGCAAGCTGGAAACAAACTCTTTTTTTAGGCAATCTTAACTAAAAGGCCTGCAGGTGATGTTGAAATGTGAATAGTAAGACTTGCCAGGAAATTCAATGGAAAAACAAACTAGTTTTAATGCTTAAATTAAAAAAATAATCAAGATATACTGATAATGCAATTTAAAAATATTCTAAAAACATGGTGACAGTCTTGCTTGTGTTATTTGACAGTTAATTTACTCTTAAGAGAGTTTTATATTTTTATATTTTTAAATGATAGTTAAAGTAATTTCAGGTTACCCTATTACTTCTGTTTTACACGCTGATTAATTGGATAGCATGTATATGTTTTGTAAACTTTCGTCAATGTCTATGAGGCTACTGATGCTTCTAGTTGCTCTTTGCATTTTTGTTCCATGCCAGCTTACAAAAGGTGAGACTGATCCTGAAGCACAGTGAATACTGGTCTATAAATTGGGGAAGGAATAGTCCAGAGGGTGAGTTGCAGATACTAAAAGGATGCTGATTCCCTTGTCCTCCCAGGTCTGCTTTCCTGCTCTTTTGAGGAAAGGCTATTCTGGTTATTGAATACTTTGAGTCACTCTTCGGGGATTTTTTAGTTCAGAGGCTAATCTAATTTTAATATTGTCACGCAAAAATTAAAAGAAGCCTCTAAATAAATAACATGTTAGTTTATTTGTTTTTTCAATACGTTTTTTTCCCAGCTTTTACTAAAGCAATTATACTGGGAAGAAATCCAAACTTCACGTGCTTCAGAAAGAAGAGTGAAAGCTGTGAGCTGTTAACAGTTCTAGAGGGCTGACATTTTAATTAGTTGCAATTAATCAGTAAGTTAAGCAAGTTGCTAACATACTGCCACTTCAGTATGGTATTTAAATGACTTTTTTCCCCCAGTTTATACAACTATCAACTTTTTTTAAAGTTTGTAATAAACTGTGATACAGACCATGTTTTCATCTGGTTTTTTTTCTGAGGAATCTGAAGTTTTACATGGAAGTTACAAGACCCTGAGCATTTCTTGGCAATGTCATATACTCATATTTTTCATTTCCTATCTGTTTTATTTAGTGGATAATAATTACACATCTCAAAAATGCTAATAAGTATACCAATAAAAAGATGGAGTCTTGGCTACAATTTTAGCCTGCTGGCATAGTTCAGTTCAGACCTATCATTTGAGGGAAGCTTGATATCACAGTTGTAAGAACTAAGTTCAGGAGCTAAATCCCCATTTTGAGGTCCTTTAATGATAATCCTTTAGGGTAGCTGTCTATCTGAATGCCTGGATGAAGAACAGTTTATGTTTTCAAATATTTTTTGATCGACTGATACAAACAAAAGGGAAAAGGGAGAAGGAAGGGAATTGATTGGTTGTAAAACCTGAATGTACCACGTAGAGATTTTTTTTTTTTTTTGCATTTATTTATTTTTAGCAAAGACTCTTAAAGGCATATTGAAGGATAGATTCTTTCAATAAGTTTAAGTGTATTTCATACATTTTCATAGACCATCTGGATGATGAATCTATTGTAGAGGAAGTGAGCTCACTACTAGTGATTTCTGTCAGCAGCAAATCTGATTTTAGCAAAAGCATCATGGATTTTGGAAAAATGTATTCTGAAAACATAACTGAAGCAAAAAAATTAAGACTCGGTAATTAGAATGAATATCAAAAATTGAAAACATTTGGAAATGCCAAATGTAATCTTATACAGAAAGTCTTCCTCTATGTGGAACATCATTTCTTAATCCAGTCCAAGTCCTCTGTCATAATTTCTCAATTGCAGCAATACACTGTGAGGCTTTTAACTATTTTAAAGATGTATGTTTACTGCTTAAGAAAGTACAGGAAAAATTAAAATTAAACATGTGCAGAAACACTTCCTGTAAGTTAGAGCATATCAAATGAATGCAGTGATGAATTAATGGCGCCAAAATAGACAAGCTAAGTGGGTTTTTTTCCTCTGGAAAATACGAGGAACAATGATTTCTTTCTGCTTTTCTAGTTTCAAATATAATTGACAAATTAAAAGGTGGAATTTCTGGTAACACTTCTAAAACAAAGCATACAATTTAAGTTAATCTCTGCTTTAAGTCCTGTTCTTCTGTTACCTGTGGTAATGGAGGGCTAGGGAAGTGTGTATGCTTGCTAAAGATCCCCTCCTTTCTCCTCAAAGACTGGATTTTTTGAGGGGCTTTTGATCATACAGACAAAAGTAGAATTGAGAATTATTGTGTGCTGTGTAAATACATCGTGAATCTGCATAATGGAATTTAGCATTTTTTAATTTTTCTCAGTTTGAAAGAAATTTTGGGGGAGTTGCTTCATATACATCTGAAAGTTAAAGCTGTGTGCATGCAAGACTTTTTGGGCTGATACTTGAAACTTTTTTTGTCTACGATAAAATGATAAAGTATTGTTTTGTTCACAAACAGGATTTTCAACTTGCATATCTATCCTTTGATAATGTTAGTTAAGTTTTGTCATTTATATGATTTTGAAAAACAGAGACTGTAATTTTAAAAGTTTAGTTTGATTTGCTTCTTTTAACCCAGACATCAACAAAATGAAAGAAATTCAGCAAATACTTTTGGCTGAATCCAAACATCAGTTTTCAGCAAATTAAATTAATTTTTTCATAAAAGTTCCCAATGTGCATATGCGAGTTCCTGCTGAAATATGTATAAATGTGGTCCTTGGGATAAATATTTAGTTTTGTTCTGTAGGTGATGAGTTGTCCTTTTGAACAGAAAATATTTTAAACTAATTATTTGAAAATCTGTTCAGTTCATGGCTGAAGGTGATTTTTTGAGTCTCCACCTCTGCCTCTGCTTGATTCCACAGCATATACTGACTGGAAATTTCAGTTGGCTTTAGTACAGGAAATTTACTCAAGTTTGTGTCAGGGATTTGAAAAATAGTTGGCATTAATTAGACTCCTGTTATTCAGAAATAGGTGAATCAATGGCAAGGGAGGAGGAGGGCTGTGTAGAGCTGTGCTCACAGCAGGTCAAGCATTAAGTTCAGTAGCGGTGAATATATGCAGCAGTATAGGTAGTATTGAAACAGTTTTCAGAAGAGTAATGTGTCTGATTTGCCAAAAGAAAATGTGAAAAGGAGAAGAGCATTGAGATTCAAAGTGTTACTTTGGGTGTGGTAGAAAAAAATGTATTATAAGTAAAGCAGAAGGGCTTAGGTAGACCAATTCCAAGAATGTGAGGTAACTTGAGTTTCCGTTGTTTATCTGCCATAACTGCACCTTGCTATATCTTGTTAGTACAGTTCCCTGGGCTTATATTTCTTGTCTTGAGGATAATTCTAGTATCTCTGAATTTGTGGGGGTGCCTGTTTTTTTTATTAAACCAGGTCATTATTTGCATACTCAGCTTCAGTTTCATATTAAACTCACATATTTTTCATTTTTCAATACTTCATATTAAATTCATGTATTTTATAATGTATAGATCCTAGTGGACCTGAAAAAGCAATAAAATACATATATACTACCTGAGGAAGTTACCTTCTTGGCCCTTAGTGTGCAAACTCTGCTTGCTTATGAACACTTTTGTCAGCTTTACAGAAGGAAGAAGAATGGCCTTGTCACTGAATCAGGTGGCATAGTTCTTGTTCCTGGGTCTGCCTCAAACTTTAACTGTAAATATTTACTATGTCCATATGTACGAACGGATTTTTTTTTTTTTTTTTTTTCTGGTAAGGGTCTTACAGGCTAAATCTAAATTTGCTGGGAACAGTGACAGCTCATGTATTTTTTCTCTGTAGGATATGCATCATGGAGTAGCGCTTCTAGTGCAAGAGCGACTACGCTATTGCACACTGTTGACTCATACATAGCTAAATTCCTTTTTACATGTTATTCCATCTTCTTTGTGCAACAGCCACAAAGTCAGCTTCTAGAGCTAGGTTAGGTTGAATTCATGAAAAAAAAGAAAATTAAAAAATTAAAGAACTCCTATTAATAGATTTGTTACATGGCACATCCTGTGCCATGTATTTGTTTTCCTGTGATGGTATACGGTAAATGACACATAGTTATAATACGTCTTAGAATGAAGAAAAAAAGAGGGGGAGGGAAAAGTCCCATGTTAATTACAGCTGTTACAACCCTATCATTTTGTATGACTGGGCTTTCTAAAACTGTACCTACGCTACTGTAATGTTGCATTAACTTTGTGGAGCTGTTTAGTTCCTGTATATACCATGTTAGTAACACTTCAGTTTGAGCTTTTCCAAGAGATCAGCTTGGACACACGCATTAATTATAGAAGACCCACTGGTACTAGAGACTATTAGATGCAGTTTGTATGAATTAATTTCTTTAAGCACTGAAACAAACACCTTACCGCTATTAGATTTTTTTTTTTTTCAGGTAATCTTGTTCCATAGTAGGTCCTTTTTATCCTAGCAGGTCATTCAGTTACTAAACCAAACTGTGAAGCCTTTTTTATGGCTGAGTTCTGTTTCTCACATGATTGCTCATTCAGTGTTTGGCTCTGATTAATGGTCTACTGCCCGTCTGTTCTAATGTTAAATGAAAAAAGCATTCTAGTGGCTGTGGCATTTGGTGATAAGTAGTTAAGACTAAATAGAAGATGTACTGTGCATCCCTTGGCTACGGAGTTACGATTAGATTGAGCTCAGCCTGCAGAATGCTACTGAGAATATTGCTGCTCTGCTGTAGTGATAGAGCAACTCACATCAAAACAGCATGTGTTGCTGCTTATCTTGCATTGTACACTGCGGCATTCTAAATACACCGGACATACTAAATAGTATGGTCTTTTTTTTCTTCCTTTTTTTTCCCTAGACTTATAAAAGTGGGAAAAGGGGTAGAATGAGTCTTGCCTGCCAAGCCATTGTAGTACTTACAGCAAGTGTTAAAAGCCATAGATTTTTTTAAATATTCTTATTTATTTTTGTGAAGAGTTTGTTCAAGCTTTCAGACAATTTACTTTTCAGAGTTCATATGCTTCACCCTTCTGCTGAAACACAACAATGCCACTGGTTAACCTCATGACGTATTTTAAAGCAATCACTTTCCACAGACACACTGTATTTTTACTCTGCAATGCCTATGTTGGAAATTCAGAGGCTGCATTTTTAATGTTTCAAATGGATGAAAAATGTGAGGGAAACACTACTCTAATGTTTCATAAAGCACAGGCTATAAGATTTAGGAATTAATTATTGATTGACAGAATGCACATATTTAAGATAAAGCACAGTGTCTTGATTCCAAATAACCAAAATGGAATGAGTGATACAAAAGTTATCATAAGCAGAGGTGGATTGTTTCAACTGTTAGACGTATAATGCACCTTTTCTGCCAGGACACAACTGCCAACAGCAAGGGCCAGGTTGAAATTTAAAGTGATATCTAGTAAAATGCCTAGATACCTGCAAGAATTAATCTCAAGAGCACTGAGCTCGCTCATTTTTTCTTCTTGCAAATTAATTGACTCAGCAAACAATATTTTATTAAACAAATAACATAAGGGCTAATTCCTTAAGTATAGCAACAATAATTTTGCAGTCCTCTTTGGCAAGGCAACAGCTAGGCCAGCTGACTGTTCCCCACTCCTGAACTAAAACCTTCCTTACTTTGGGAACTGTGGACTCCTGCGATTCAACAAGGCCCAGTTCAAGTTGCCAGAGCTTTGGTGCTGTGACGTGGGACTTCTGCCACTCTGCCAGATGCTGTTTCTTGCTCCACTTGCTATGCTGCTTCATTCTTCTGCTCACCACCACTACTGCTCTTCTCATCTTTTAGCTGCCCTGCCTCACCACTGTGTCTTTTGCTAGCTGTTTCTGTTGTTTTAGCTTTTAAGAAGAGCACATGAAGCACTACTATGCCCTTAATGTATACAGAATACTGGTAACCAGCTTCTCCCACTTCATGGACTCTTAAAAAAATCTTGTGCCATTTTTTTCCTTGCCGTCTGACACAGAAGTTATGATCTCAGATTAACATGAAGAGTCAGTCCAGGCCTGGTTACTCTATGGAAATCTGGAAATTATGTCTAATGCAGTTAAGCTGTATTTCACAATTTTTTTTCATATTGATATGCATTTCTTTTTACAGAAATTCTTCTCAAATTTACGTAAAATAAGTACATTTCAGAGGTTCCCATTTGTCCCTCTCATCTCTTCCCTCCAGGAAATGCTCTTACTTTATCTACCTCCTACCCAGTATGGGATTTCTTTTTGTTGAGGGATGGGGGAACACATCACTGCTGTAAGTAGAGATCTCATTCCTATGTCAGCAACAGGTTCTTCTCATTTTTATCTCACGTGAATGGTAAGCAAACAATACTCTAAAGATCCAGCTACAGTACAATATGAATGTAGCCTTTTAAATTTTTTGAGCAGCATATTCTTCTCTCTTTGTTTTTTTGTTCTTGTGGTTGGTTTTTTTTTTCATTTCTGGATGCAAGCAGGCAGTCAAATAACAAAATTTAAAGTTATATATTTTTCTCCCTTTTTCTCCCAACCTATGCTATTTGTATGTCCTGGTTTCAGCTGGGATAGAGTTAACTGTCTTGCTAGTAGCTGGTACAGTGCTATGTTTTGAGTTCAGTATGTGAAGAATGTTGATAACGCTGATGTTTTCAGTTGTTGCTCAGTAGTGTTTAGGCTAAAGTCAAGGATTTTTCAGCTTCTCATGCCCAGCCAGCGAGAAAGCTGGAGGGGCCCAAGAAGTTGGCACAGGACACAGCCAGGGCAGCTGACCCAAACTGGCCAACGGGGTATTCCATACCATGTGACGTCCCATCTAGTATAGGAACGGGGAAGTGGGGGCGGGGGAATCGCCGCTCGGGGACTGACTGGGTGTCGGTCAGCGGGTGGAGAGCAATTGCACTGCGCATCATTTGTACATTCCAGTCCTTTCATTATTACTGTTGTCATTTTATTAGTGTTATCATTATCATTATTAGTTTCTTCTTTTCTGTCCTATTAAACCATTCTTATCTCAACCCACGGGTTTTGCTTCTTTTCCCGATTTTCTCCCCCATCCCACTGGGTGGGGGGGAGTGAGTGAGCGGCTGCGTGGTGTTTAGTTGCTGGCTGGGGTTAAACCACGACATTGTATAAAGCCATTCATGAAAAGAGAAGCAATTTAGGTCATATTTCTCCTGCCACCCATCATGTTACTGTAGCAGCAATCCAGGAAGGACAAGGCCTCATATTTGTTCCCAGTAACATTTCTATACCACTTGCTGAGGACTACATGGTCCTTGAAAAGAAAACCTGTATATGCTACTGGCATCTAAAGGGTAATAAAATAGTAGGAATTTGAGTGCTTTCTACCAGAAAACTGGAGTGAATTTTGGATTGTTTGTTTTCTGTGGTAGTTTGATATTGAAACAGTAATAAATTTTTTTTTTATGTATTTATAAAGAAATTATTTATTCTTGCTAAAAATGTATTGTTCAGGATTTCCTTGACAGGGTTTTTATTTTTCCCAATTGCATAAGTAAGATTTGATTATAGCTGTGTCTGTAATGCTAAGGGAAAGCCTTTTATATTGCCTCAGACTTTGACAGAGTTATGTAATAAATAATTAAAAGTCTTGTAAATCTTAGTGCAATGGCTTTCCAAACTGTTACGAGGTAGAGTAGCAAAAAAAATAAATAGGTATTTTTGATCCTGTTTCCATTGATGTAAAATCAATTAAATTGCTTTCCTATAAATAAGACTCATGAAGTTGTACAACTAGTGGGATACTCTGAGAAGTTTGGGAAAAGTAGAACAGACTTGTAATGAATACGTTTCAGTTTCTAATACAAGTTTTATTGACTCTGAGGAAAAATATAATTCCAGCAACTTATCCCCAGTCCTCCTCCTATTTCTCATACAGTTCATAGAAATTGAAGATTGGGATCAACCTCAATAGATGGCCAAAGTTGTATTGATCATCTCCCTGAGGCACAGTATCATTTCTTTCTTGAGTATTTATGGATTCCACAGTTCCCTGGATTGCCTATCCCATTGTTTCACTATTCAGACGGTTACAAAAATGTTCTTATTTTGTATCTGAAAAGCCATGACACATATATATACATTTTTTTACTACTTGGATAGTCTCATTTGATATGAAGGCAATTACTTTCATGTGAGGCATATGCAGTTTTAATTTTCTCTCTCCATAACAAATTGGCAAAGAAAATTCCTTCATACATTTATTGAATTAAAGTTTTTGTACTTTTTACTGGAAATTAATATAAACATGCAAAACCACAAAAGGCATTTGTTCAAAGCAAGCAGAAAGGAGAAAGTGATTTGATAAAACAACTTCCTTTATCCCCTTTTTTGCCAAGGACTAGTCTGTACTAGTCCCTGATTTGACTCTTTAACTAATTTTAGATAAAAAATGTTCACATACATGTCTTCTACAGGTTTCAAAATACAAAATTTGCAAACACGATGAGGACTCCACCAAGTGTAGATACTCCAGGAGAAGCCGAGACATTTACTGTCCAAAAAAAAAAAAAAAAATCTATTTTGTGCATTTATCAAATCACCTCTCTGTTCAAGATAATTTAACCAGTATTTTAGCAGATGTGCTGCACCTCACCTGTCTGTGAGGATAAGGAAAAATAAGGAACAAAATCATTTTGTTTGAACTCAAATGGAAATTCACTCCCCAAAAAAGCAGAATGTGGTGGCAATTTGAATTGATCATCTGTTATACTTATTAATCAAAATAATATGAAGTCCATCTCCACAGCACAAGATGGCAAACTTTTATACAGCTGTGCATTAGGGAAATTCAGAAATGATGTGAAAGATACTACTTATTGCTTTAAACAGTTTTTGCTCTCTGACTTGGCTAGTTGCACTCTGACTCCCCTATCAGGGAGCATAAAAGGTTATTGTGTAGAAGTTTATGGGGCAAGAAGGTGGAAGATGGTGTCTGACTCAGTGTTTTTATTCTGCTGATGATCTTTATTTCCCCTTCTTACACTTTTTCTTTGAAGCTGATAGGTGACTGCACTCATTTTGAATTTGTGTTCCTCTGTCTACCCTTGCTAAGAAGCACAATCACTCCCCCTGCCATGGGACTCCAGTTCTGTATTGAAATATTTCTCTAGGATAAGATTAGATATCTATTCTCCCCCTGAGAATCTTCATGAGAGAGGATAGGCTCAGTTTACATGTGATGTGCACAGACAATGTTGTACTAGATTATGGATGGAATATGTATGGGTAGTAGACAAAATTCATAATATACTTTAAAAAAATGGCAGAATTATCTTATCCAAAATAGTAAGATGCACTGTAAGTAAGAAGACTTACTTATTTGTAGGTTCACGTATTAAAATAAACTCCTTTTATTTAGTAAAGAATATAGCACATGGAGAATTCTTATTCCCTGTTACAAATGTTACTGGATTAAAGGATGCTTGAATTAAAGGGTGTGCTTAAATATGTTTGCGAATTATAGTCTTGACTTGGTGTGACTGTGAAGTTGTGCCTGAGTAAACTAATAGCAGTGAGTATAAACAGTAAATAATTCAGATTTGTACACAGTTCTTCCCCACAGACACTGAGTGGCTTATGTTCTTTATCCACTTAGTTTCCTGTGTTAAGGTATCAAGCAATTGCTTAACTTCCTTTAACTTACATGGCAAAGCTGATCTTTTTTACCATGCCTATTGAATTATAAATAATGTTCATCTGAATTATAAAAACAAACCCCCAAAACAAAACCCCAAAGACCCTGAAACCAGAACCTGTTCCAATGTCTTTTGTTGTTCATAATTTTAAGCAAGGTCCCCTATCCATTGCATGCGGAAGTAGTGCAGAACTCCTGTTGCATGTTCAAATTGATTTACAGCTGATATATTTTGCCAACAATACCCCTGTTATCATACCTGGCAACTGTACCAACATGGCTGATCCAGAGACGTTATTCTGCTGTTACACATTTGTACTGAGTATACAGAATGTTTTTTTATTTTCTTGTCTCACCCTAATGCTCTTCATTTCATGCCATCTATTGAACAAGAGGGTTTATTCTCCTTCTGCTGTATCTGTATTTAATATAAGCAGAAGATGCTTTAACTGAGGTGTTCTTGAACTATCAGTTATCACAAGTTGTCAAGCATGAAACTTAAACCTTTAAGGCTAGGTATGGAGTGTTTTGTTTCCTAGGAGACAGTAACATCCTTGAGTGGGGCTAAAAAAGCCTTATAGAGCATCTGATATTTGGCCAAGCCAGTACTTTATCTGAATGGCTAGAATATCTTACTTTACCTTTTTTTTATCTGAATATCTATGGAGAAGCATTTTGTGATGGTGCATTAAAACCCTTATAATATAAGCAATGTAGAGATGTCAACTCCAAAAACATCATAGTGTTTTAAAGAAAAAATCTAGCCTATTTTCAAAACGTTGCTTACATTGAGTACTGAGTTAAAAATCAGTGTAATAACTCTGTAATCACAAAGGTTAGACAGCACTGTATGAATTAAACAGTGCTGTTAGGGTTCCCACGCAATGCAGCATTCTGATGGGATTTTTGGGCTCAGGTTGAATATATGTGTCATTCTTGTGCTTTTGGGTTCTTCCCCTCCTTTCCCCCCTCCTTGAAAAATCAAAATGCAAGTAACTGAACTAAAACTTCTGATTGTCCTTGGTTTCTGGGGTTATTTATGCTGCAGTTGTAAATTAGCCTTAGAGAGGGTCAGTATCAGGTCTTAGCAATGGCTTGGTTTTATCCATCACATTTGGGTGAGCCCCCTTTTAAACCCAAAAAGGCCAAAAATTCACCATCTGGCTTTTTCACTCTCTCCGTTCCCTTTATAGCCCTGATGCACTTTCTGAATTGCTATTTTGCCTTCAGGCAGAACAAATGGTATAGGAGGGCTTATATGTGTCTATTGGTGGGTACAGGATATTAAACTCCTCCATGCTCTTTTTCACCAGAATTTTACTATTCCTGCATTGTGAAGTTTCCCTTTGTCACCCTGGCATTTTAGGTAAACTTTTGGATAGTCCAGCTCCAAACCAGTGTGCAGTGATGGCAATTTCTGTCAGTCATCTAGGAAAGCAAATCAGTGACAGAAGAGAGTTTGAATGTGCTTATGATAATTTGTGATGCTGAGGAGACTCATATATGGCAGTTTTCTGCACAAAGGGAACCCTTCAGGCCTACTGATTATCCAAAAGTTGTACTTATTTTTTTTTAATACTTACCTTCTAAGCTCTCTATTTCTTTCCTCCCAAGGTCACTCATAAGAAATGGTCTTTTTACCTGAGCTCTTTTAGAGAAATTAGCTAACTGCTTTCAGCTGGATCTGATAGATGACCACCTGATCCCCAGCTAATGGGGAGGAGCTGCAGGGTGAGAGAGCAAGCAAGCAAGCTGGGAGAAATATTCAGGGGATTCATAAAAGCTCACAAGCTCTTGTTAATGCTCTATGTGTATATTTTTATATAGTGTTAGGAAAGAGTCATGCTTCGCAACTTCTAGTGCACCTCATGGCCCAACTTACTATGTAAGTGCAAAAGCAATTTATAGACTGCAATTGGTCAAATACTTCTGCAGCATGATGTGAGAAAGTTCAGCCCATTCCTGAGTTGCTCTAGCTAGCAACTCATGGTATCTACTCTTTGGCTTATGCTAGTGATAGTGCTCCATATTCAGTGAGGAAGAGTGGAAGAGTACTTTAAAAGTACTTGTCTTCAGTTTCTTTAGCAGGAGACAATGTGAAGAAACTGTAGTGCTGTAAAAAATATTCATCTGCTGAATAGCCAAATGGACTTCTTTAAGAAAAGCAAAGCAAAGAATCCACCTTTCTTCATACAGGGTGAATAGCTGGAGTATACAGAAAATTATATTGCAAAAACATTGATTAGCAGTAGTATGTCTTATCATACAGGTCATTTATTCTGGAATTTCCATTATATTAGTAACCACCTGGATAAATCTCTTATTAAAAGCAAATTAAAATAGTTACTTTGGGTCTACTTAGAATATATGCTGAAAGAGAGGGGCTAAAATTTCTATGTCTTGGGGGTTGAATTACATTAGTTTATTGTTACTGTATTATGAAACAGATTTTATATAATTGTACTATTGAATTTTGAGTAGTACTCTGACTCATCAGCTGCTCCTTTAATAGTATAGTTCCTCCCCATCTTTAGTATGAAATCATAAAGACTCACATAGAAGCTTAGTCTCAGATTTTGTATTATGTTAGTGTGTTACGTGCATTTGGCAATGTTTGAAAATAAAAATTACAAGGTACCTGTTAGTAATGAAATACCGTACACAGTTTTTCACAATACAAACTTAACTTTTTTCCTTTGTGAGTAACATTATTTTCATTAAGAATTTAAATGAAATTGTAATTATATGCACAAAGTTTGGAATAAAAAAATTATTATTTTATCTGCAAAAGAATTCTAAAATTGAGTAACTATAGCATCTTTAATTGCATATTCTATGTTTTTAATGTTTTGTGTGCGTGCAATATGAAGTAGAGCATTGACAGAGGCTCATGGGCTTTAAGGATACTGGATGTTTCTCTCAGCTCATAGTTGCTTTCCTCTTCATCCTCTCCTGCAGCTGCTCCTGATTAGCTGAAGATCAGGTGGCCTTGGTCACTTATCAAATCCAGCTGGGAAGTTGATTAATTTCTCTAAAACAGCTCAGGTAAAAGGAGATATTTTCTTACGAGTGGGCCCGGAGGGAGAGGGACAGAGAGGTTATAAGCTGATCAATTAGCTGTAGAGGAAAATGTATCTTCTTGAGAACCTGAGTAGGCATGAAGGGCTTAGAAGCTCTGACGAGTTCATCCTCTGCAAGAATGAGAAGAATAAAGATAGTTGAGAAGAAGTGAAGGCTTTTATGTATTGATTTTCTTTGAAGTGTTTTTGTTTGTTTTCTGTGCTCTGACTGGAAGAGATAGAGGTATAGTTGCCTGAGGTAGGTACTAAGCTAAGCCAAGTGACTGATGATGAGAAGTAACTTGGGAATAAAAAGCTGAAACAGAAAGTCTGTGCTTTGCCAGGGAATGAGCAGATGGTTTCTTTAGGGAACCAAAGTGACCAGTTTCTGAAACCAAATCAGCAGTGCTGACATATTAGAAGCACTGAGTACATCTGCCTGGTCCCTTGGAGTGCAAGGGTGTTCGAGGAGCCCAGAACAAAACGTTTGGTTTCCTTACCACTTATTCTGGAAAGTTAGACGCTCTAAACTTATTCAATGCTAAAGTTGGTTTCGGAAAAGGTGTGTGGGGGGGGTGCTCTGGCTGCTAAAATGTAAAGTAACTGAGTAATCAGATTCCTCATATCAATCAAAAGGAGTATTGCTGGAACTGATCCATTTGTTCATAACTTTGCTATGAAAGCTTGATTCTGATGCAAAAAGGTCTTAGCGTAATTTACAATTCAATTTTTTATGTATAAAATGGCTTTAAGCTGATTGTGTCTCTGGAAAGAAGGAAAGCTAGATGAACTGGGTGAATTCAGAGGGCCTTCCGAGTCCCGTTATTTGTACCTACTTTGTATTTTTGTATTGGAAATAATAGGAATGTCGCTAAGGATTGCAAGAAGTTCCTTAGAGATGTTCCAGACACAGTGTACTAAATGAAGTTCAGTCTAACTTATTTTTGTCTTTGTAGTCCATTTTGTGCTGTCAGTTTGAGGCAAATAATTGTTTTGTTTCATTGTAGGGAAAGGTGAACACGGAAAACCATACCCTCTTACAGAGGAAGACCATGATGATTCTGCTTATAGGGAAAATGGCTTCAACATATTTGTTAGCAACAATATAGCACTGGAACGATCCCTGCCAGACATCCGACATCCTAAGTACGTAAATTGTTTCCTGGACTATTTGATTTTAAGTTTTTATCTGTGTATATCTCTAAATAACCTGTTTTCCTGGAAGGTCAAACATGAACCCTCAGCCAACAAAAAGTGACTATTTCATTAAATAGGAAGTGGAAAATTTATCACTGTTGTTGAATCATTTGCTCTATCTGTCTTCTAAACTGACCTCTGATCTTATTAGTAACACATTAAGACTACAGAAGACCTCTTTTAATTGCAGAATGATTTTCATGGCATTTCTGGGTAGTGATATGTTAGGCAGTGATAAATAACATTTCACATAGGTTTTCAGGTTTTCATTTGGTAATAGCTGCAGATCTTTGAGCTGGGGGGCAGGGTGACAAGTTGCCTAAAATTTTTGGCTAAACATTTGGACAAGTGTTTTCCAAAATGTTTCTTTTGGGTTTTGTTACATAAAAAGTGAAAGCAGTCCAATAGCTACAGCTTACAGGTGCTGATACTACAGCTGATTTACACAGTATAGAATTAAGTAAAAACAGAATGAGCAATGATGAAATGCATATGAAGAATTTGGGGGGGTTGGATGATGGTATTGTTCCTTAGTAGCAGTAATATCCTACAGAGAAATAGCATAAAGATTATTCTGGAAAATAACCACTAAGCTAAAAATGGTCACGCGGTTCTCGGTGAACATAACTTTCTTTTCATGTTCTGTAATTTTTGGCTCCCTTATACAAAGAGTAAAGCTTTCTATCTGTAACAAGAAAGGGCATGTATGCCTTTCTAGGCTTCAGGCTTTAGTCCTCTAGAGTCATTCTGAGCTCTGAAGGTAGGGATGATTTATTTGTCTCTTTATGTGGTGGTTTTCCCTCTCTTAATTGGGTGTTATGCAAGTAGTGTATGGGGAAAGCTACAGGAGTGTGACAAAACTACTTGACTCCATGACTAGGTTTGTATTTTTCTTCAGGTACAATTCCCTTTATTATATGATGTTTCAGGTTAAGATACCTACTCAATTCTTAACCTATACAATTTTGCTGTGTGAATTAGTTTGAAATGCTTCAGGGAACTGAACAGAACTTGAGAGCTTGACAGAAGTTCTTGGGGGTGGGGGGGTGAAGAGAAATATCATGGTAATTAACACTTCTTGTTCCATCAAATGTGGAACTGTCCTTTTCAAAGAATGAACGATATATAAATGTTTGCATAGTAAGATTTTAAAAAAATAATTCACAGTGGAGGAATTAACAAAAAAAAAATTTTTTTTTAAAAAATCTTTTGTTGGAGGCATTTCTTATTTAATTGCCATGTTGCATTGTTTTGAGAAAACACTCTTTATCTGTTAATTTGTGTGTATTAGTATTGTTTGCATAGAATTAAGTCAAAAGAAAGAACTTTTTTTTAACAACCTGTATGTTTTATATACTTGGTTTGCCTTCTAATTTGCCAAGTTACCTGAAATTATTCATAGCAAGAGTATTTCCAAGAAGTTTGAGTCCTAACGTACAGCTGTACACCGTCAAAGCTGTGTTAAATTACACTGTTGGCATAATAAATATGCTCATCAAGCATCCTTCTCTATTAGCAAAACTGCAGAGGACAATTACTAAATACAAAAGGAAGCTGACATGTTTATCCTCCCTTCGTGTTTTTTGTAACTTGGTCTTCTGGCAACTTTTTTCTCACCCGCTACTGTCCGCACAGTCAATGACGTTTCCATGCATGTCCCCAGAAGCAATGTGAGCAATGTGCTGTCAGAAGTGACATATTAAGAACAAGTCAGTGCTACACCAGCCTTTCTCTGCTCCCCTTCCCCCTGCACAAGTCCTTTAGTGACTTTCACCTAAGTGTCTCGTTTAAGAAGCTTGTGTCCTTAGGTATCTGCATCATTTTCATCTTCCCATTCAGCTAGGTTCCTAGGGTGTTCAGTGAAGTCTTCTATGGTGGATGATTTGGTAGTGTCCTGAGTAAACTGATTTGGGTCATGTCCTTCTAACCATCCTTATGTTAAGCTCTTGTAACACAAGTAGTCCATTAGTTAATTGACTGTATCACATTATCTAAATGTAAAGATAAAAAATGTTCTTGTGCTAACTTTATGTACTAAGTAGTACACTGATTAAGGTGACAAAGCTGGGCCCTATACTTTTGATGGTTACACCATGAAGCAAGTCTATGTCTAGAACTTCCAAGACATGCAGAAGTCTGACAATGCTTTCTGACTTACTGGCAGAAACAAATCTGTCTCTCGGCTGCTGTGTGTTAAATATGATGCAGGCCGGTCTCAGACTGCACTTCACTTTTGGAAATGTGTCCTCTCTTCAGAAGCATGTGTGAAATGTGAAATAGTTCATACCTCTTAAGATTGCTTTCAGAGAACCTCATTGGAAAACTATATAACTTGTACACCAGGAAGGGGTGTTCTTACTGAAATTTGAGTAGGTAATTCAGGTGAGGTATAGCAGACAAGATCTAGTTTGGTCAACTTCTGAGTGTTATAAAGGGCTTTTGCTTTGTGGAGTTTCTAACTACCCTTCAGCTTTTAACTATCTTCTTTTGCATATTTGTGGGGGATACTATTATTACAGACTTTGCATTTTTGATCTTCTGTCTCTAGTGTATACCACTTGCACAGGGGCTTGTCTGTGCTGAAGACTAATTTCCTGAAAACCTTGTTGTTATGTGTTTGTGTGGCATGGGGTTTTTTGGTAGCAGGGGAGGGGGCCGCAGAAGTGGCTCCTGTGGGAAGCTGCTAGAAGCTTCCCTGGCTCTAAGTCGGACCCACCTCTGGCCCAGGCCGAGCCCGTCAGTGACGGTGGTAGCGCCTCTGGGAGAACAGATTTAAGAAGGGGAACCTGCAGCGCGGGAGGAGACTGAATGTGAGAGGAACGCCTCTGCAGACACCGAGGTCAGTGAAGAAGGAGGGGAGGAGGAGCGCCAGAGGAGGGGCTGCCCCTGCAGCTCATGGTAAGACGGCAGGCTGTCCCCCCCCCATACCATGGAGGGGAGCAGGGGAGCGGAGGCCCACCTGCAGCCCGGGGAGGAGCCCATGCTGGAGCAGGTGAATAACCCCGAAGATGGCTGTGACTCCATGGGAAAGCCCGCGCTGGAGCAGTTGGTGACTGAAGATCGGCCTGCAGAAAGAACCCACGCCAGGGAAGTTTCTGAGGAACTGCAGCCCGTGGAAAGGACTCACATTGGAGAAGTTGGTGAAGGACTGTCTCCGGTGGGAGGGACCCCACAGTGGAGCAGGGGACGAGTGAGGAGTCCTGCCCCCGAGGAGGAAGGAGCGGCAGAGACCCGGTGTGGGGAGCTGACCCCAACCACCATCCCCTGCTCCCCTGCATCGCCGGGGGGAGGAGGGAGAGAGAACCGGGAGTGGAGTTGAGCCAGGAAGGAGGGAGTGGTGGGGGCAAGGTGTTCTGAGGTTTGGGTTTACTTCCTAGGACCCATGTTTTGATTTGATTTGTAGTAAATTAAATTTATTTTGTTTCTTCCCCAAGTTGAGCCTGTCTTTTGCCCGTGACAAGTGGTGAGTGATCCCTCCCTGTCCTTATCTCAATCCATGAGCCTGCCTTTATATTTTCTCCTCATCCCACCATGGCCGGGGGGGGGAGCGAGCGAGCAGCTGCATGGTGCTTTGTTACCAGCTGGGCTGAAACCATGACACTTGCCTAGGATTTGTTTTAAAGAACCAAATAGAATCGTTTGATTGCCATCAGTAGAGAAAATTCACAAAACAATTCTTCAACTACAACAAAAACTGAGTGGTGAATCCTGTAATTTGGGTCAAAAGTTATTTAAATTGAAAGAGCAGCTACAGTAGTTTCTACATTTTTCTGAAATAACTTCACTGAAAATAATTTATTCCAGAGTCTTAGACCAAAGAAATTTCAAGTCCCACTTCTAAGTGTTTGGTTTTCTGGGGAGCATGCAAATAGAGCAGATAACCAAAACTTGCTCCTTTTAATCCAAGTGAACTTTCTCTTTCTTGGTCTCTTTGGAAATTGGGCTCAGGATTTGCAAAATACATCTTCTGGGAGGGGGATGGATGGAACTAAACAAATGCTTAGATGATTGAGCTCTGAGAAATTCAGGTTCTCAATTTTTTTTTTAATCTTGGTTTTTTCTTTTAAGTATGATATATTTAAAGCAATTCAGCAAGATGTATTCAGATTGATGCTTCTTTCCTTTTTAGGAGACGAAAATGTGTGTGCTGGAAAAATCCCTAGAGAAATGAAACAGTTAACTTCCATTTTAAGGCTGACATAGCAGCTTCACTGTGTCCTTACTGTGTTTCTATTGCAGGCCTCTAATATCTCCCATGTTTTTTTCTGTCTCTCACAGCTACACTTGAAGAATATTTTTTCCATTTCTGAGTGGTCTTTGATGTCTTGTTTGTGTTGCACTCTCATGTAAAAGTCTTCTCACAGTGGGTGCTCTCAACAAGTTACATTAGCTAATTCTCTGTTCTGTGTCCAGGATCACCCCCAGCTTTAAGTTAAAAAACCAAACAATTATTTTTTTTTTCTTTAATACCAAATAAAAATCTGAAACGGGATTATCATCTAGGCTCACTGGGTTTCAGGACTGCTTTAGTGAAAGTAGGAGTTCTTGTCACCTGAAGTGGAAGGCAACATTATGAGTTTTGGGTAGTGTTAAGGGAGAAGCAGCTGCTGCCTGAGCGTTCACGCACTGATCAAGGAGTTGCGCATGCCCCACCCGAGACTTTAGTTGCGATGACTGGAGTCCCTTTGCAGTGGGCAACTCCAGTGAGCCGATGGGTGCCCCTTTTGATTCCTCACACACACGCTTGCCCTCAGGCACTTATTCTTCCCTCAGGCTTGACCCTAGGTTCCCTGAAGCACGATCTCTAATCAAGACCTTCAATATAAAAAGCGTAATTCATTTTATCTTTGAGCTGGGTGCCTCCAGAGCAGAAGCCCTAACGCTAAAATCCCTGGGCAATTAGACCCTTGCATTCTAAGTTCTGACCCCTCAAATCATAGTCTGTCTGGTCCAATAGTAATATTTGGGTCTGGGGTCATCTTCTCTCTCATGGGGTCTTTTTCTCATCTCTAGGTGGGTTCTTTCTTTTTCCTGTTTTTTAGGCTAGTGGTTACTACGTCTCCTTTTTCTGGCTCAAACTGGCTTTGGGGCTTTCTGAATCTTCTTATTTCTCCAATCAGGGAATAGGTCAACGTTAAGCAAGAGCATTAAGCAAGCTACGAGTTCTGCTTTATCATGAATGACTGCTTTTAAGCAGCTAAACAAAGTCCTTAAAACCCTTGAAAACATATTAATAGCCTCACTAACTTATATACATTCCTGTGCTATTGTAGCCTCACAATCTTATCCTGTTATTGCCACATGTTGTTTACCTCTTGTTTGGGTGGGGTCTGTGTGCTCCTGTAGCTCCGCTTTGCCACCTTCCACAACGGTAGTATTGAGAGTTGGCAATAGAATTACTATTTAAGATTTACAAGTTCTGTACCAATATGAAAAATATTTCAAACCCCACAAGAATAGGGGTTTTATTTTTTCTTTTCACCTGCCCCATGCCACTTTCTGTAGTCTGGAATACAGCAAACCTACTAAAGCTCAGAAAAATGCTGGCAGTATTGTTTTCTATTATAGAGAGACAAATGCTACTTATTTTAATTATTTAATATAGCAGTTACCATTAATTCTTCTCAACATTATTAAATATTCTGCCATTCATACCAGTTTTATTTAAACAAACAAAACTTAATCTGATTTTAATGAGGCTTGGGGGAATGCCTACAGTCATCTAGTCTGAACAGTGAATATAAATTTTGTGGTATATCCTGTTTCAAACTCTTAAATCCTTGTAAACTAAAGCATCCACTTTTTTAGCTTTTCATTCTTGAATCAAGGAATTCAAGTTAATTCCTGATACCGATACAGTTGCAAGCATTATCATTTACAATCTTTGGGTTTGGTATGTTTGTATACCTTGATTTCAATAACAGGTCTCCTTTTATCTACAGTTTGTAGATTAATTGCTGATAACTTCTGTAGTCACAGATCAGATGCACAAATGCTTGTTGGCTTGCCTGAATAATCTATCACAAGAAATCCCATCCTTTTTAGGTTTCCCTGGGCATAGATAGATTCACTTTGTACTGATATTCTTAATGTTCACATTGTATGTTAAGGATGCCCAACCTGATTTTTGTGATGTCTGGTTTTTAGCCTGTGTGGGCTGGAGTCAGTGTTTCCGAGCATTGATTGCTGGTCTTGCTGTTGCTGTGTGAAGTGGTGGCCCTTCACTGTCACTCCCAGCAGTATTCCTTTTCAGAAGTCTGAGCTATGCTCATTTTTGTTACACATTAAATTTTTCACAGGCCTCAAGAAATGCATTTTCATATTCAAAGAAATATGCACATTTAGATAAAGCCTGTGAGATCTTCTGTGTCCTGAAAGCTAATGAGATTTTCTTTCTTTTTAATAGTAAAAGAAGCAAATTTCACTACCCATTCTGCATAACTGAAACTCTCCAACTCTTCTTCCTTGTCAGTAGCAGAAGCTGAGAGAATGCCTGAATTCTTTCAAAATACTTGAATGCAGTGTGGTTGCTGTCCCTTGTATTTTTAAAGAGGCTAAAATGACTATGTGATGGGATTTCTTAGGGGGAGTTGTTTGGTTTTTGTTTGGCTATGTTTTTCTGTGTCTTTGGAATAGTTGCAGAGTTACTGTTAATCCTTAATTATGTTTTAGTAAACTTTGCAGAAGGTCTAGAATTACTAGACTTACAGGGGAAAGGGATATATTATATAAATGTTATAGTTATACAGTCATGCAGTAGTTCATATCTGAATACTCTAAAAATTTTCAGTTATTGCATTGAATGTATTTAATTACTTTCTTTTTATAAATACAGTGCATTTGTCACAGTTTAAGCTATGTATATTGTCCTTAAAAATAAAATTTAAAAATCCATCTTTAATCCAGTACTCCAAGATAGATTCCAATGAATTCCCTCAGCGTTCTATGATCTTAGAGAGGCTTAGGTTGTCCTGCTTCGAGACACTAAAAGAAAAATTATTTAATCTAATTTAAGCATGCTGAACTTCACAATATTTAATAAGACTTATGGAAGTAATTAGTTGTTTGGATCAATCTTCTATTGAATTTTTGATTATATGTTGGAAGAAAGTAGGAGAATAGACGGTTTCTTTCTAGTTCTCATTTGCTTCGGGAAATCAGAAATGCCTTCATACACACGTACATGTTGCATTGCTTAGTACCGCTGGTTACTAGTGTTACCTTAACCTCATCTGGCCACAGAGCAACTGGTGAAACTCAAATTGTGCTTTTAGTGGGGTGGTGAGAAAGCTGGAGGTTATTACTCTGACCAGTTTTCAAAGTGTTTTGTGTAGTTACTGAATAATGTAGTGAAGGTGGAAAGTCATGTGGTCCAAAACATTATAGGCAACGTCCCCACTTCCAAGCCTCACCAGACTGTTCTCTCTGCAGTTGCTTCAAAGGCATCCCATTTGAAGTGCAGCTCCTCAAAACAGGATCAGGAATATTTTATACTCAAGAAAACTTGTGGCCTTCTGTCTCCATCATGCCTGCTGTCAGTTCCTCTGCACAATATGTATTGATAGTAACAAATAACATGGAATAATTCCCAAGTGCTTTCTGGGTGCTTTGTGTGTCTTTTCTTATGGCAGCAACAGCTAAAATGTGGCTGAAGATTGATTATTCCCCTTCCGTCCTTTTGGTGAGAAACAGAGTGCAGTGTTTAATAGGCCACTGAGGAGGACCGAAGCCTGATGGGTCTGTTTACTGAAAAGAATTTGATAAAAAAAAAAGCTGTTTATACAAGTGGAGGAAAGTAGTTCTTGTATGTTTAGATGCCTTGCATGTTACTTAGAATCCAGTAAAGCCTCCCACGCTGCAAGCTGCGGTAAACATAACTGTGAAATCTAAACTTAATAGGCACAGGAATACTGAAGGATATTTACCCTCCAGCCCGTTCTGTACATCTGGGATAGCCAAGTCTGTTAGCATTTGGCAATGGTTAAAGCCAGAACTTTTAACTCAAATAATACAGTACTAAAATTGGGAAGTACATGTAACTTCACTAAGATCTGTGAGAAATGTGGAATGTTTGGGGGATCTGTACCTTTGCAGTTTGCAGGTGAAAGTGATGATGTTATACACTGTTAATTTAATAGTATTATGAAAAGCCTCAGTATACCTTCCTTTTTCTTATATATCCATTCTTGCTTCCTTTCCAATTATGTGAATTTGCATAAGATGGGATACTTCTTAAGCAAATGACATTTCAGCTCTAATATTAAAAAAACACAGCAAGTGCCAGCTGTACATTCTCACTGGCAACAGAATTAGCTGTTACACCTTGTGTAATAAGGACAGCAAATGTGCAGCAAGGCTGGAATGAAACAGTAACTTCTTTCTATTTTGCCTGGTTTGATTATGATTAACCTTATCAAGCTCTAATTTTCTGAAGGCTGCACTGGCCACAAGATGTGGTGGCAGACGTGAGAACTTACAGATCATGCTGGCACATGTGGTCCATGAGGCCTGATGGCAGTGCTCTCACATTTGCTCCCACGTCTACTGGGTGTGATTTTGGTGTTATAGATATTGGTCAGACCTAGGAATGTCTTGCCGGTTATTTTATCTCGTATATTGTGTGTGGAAGATGATGTTGAGAGGTGTGAGCCATGTCACATATTGCTGTGAAAGGGAGGAGACATGTAGGTAGATCACCGAAGGACTACCTTGAAATACTTAAGGAAATGACATAGTAAGTCCATGGGCCCTGATGGGATGTACCCATGAATGCTGAAGGAAGTGATATCATTTTGAGGCCACTCTCAACTGGTTTTGAATGATCATGGTAATTGGGAGAGGTACCTGAGGACTGCCACAAAACTGGGAGGAGTGGCTGATATGCCAGAGATGCCAGAGGGTTCCTAGAAGCCTACAGGTAGCTTTGGAATGTAAGGGCAAGTGGTAAAAGGATAATTAGGATTTCTGAAACAGAAGTTAAAAGGTAGTTGAATGTCATGGGTTGGTTTGTTCCTGAAGCAGTTGCTTAAAACACACTTTGAGATGACAAAAACCTGAGATTCTAATCCTGTTTCTTTTCCTTAGCCAGGAAAACAAACCTAGGCTCAAAATAGAGGCTTTTTATTGATTATGTTAAGGTCTGCCTGACTTTTGAGAGACAATGAGATAAGCGTGCTTGGTGTGAATGAATGAACTTTCAGTACATTGATATTTCTGCAATCTTCTCTCTCAAAAAAAGTGGTTTGGGGGTGTGTGCATGTGTATATGTGTATATATTATATAAATTGGGCTGCTTGCTGATATTTTGGAACTCATGAGTAATAAAGTGCAAGGTTTAAGCTGAAGTATAATTACAGTACTAAGATGCCTGCTGATGTAAGCTGGCTTGTGAGGGATTTTGAGATGGTATAAAATTACTATATGCATTCATTTTTTTTCCCAAGCCTAGATTTAATACATATGGGTACGTAGAATGTTAGAGCGATTTTTTTTTTTTTTTTTTTTTTTTTGGTAAGATCTTTCTGAATGATGATGGTTTTATACCTCACTATGTTGTAAAACAATGCTTTGCAAACATAAACGTGCTTTGTGTCATAAGGCTTATCTGCCTCTTACTCTCTTCCCTTGGTTAGAGAAATCTGTTGGTTTGAAGGACAAAGTGAGGCAAGCTCAGTGACTTTCATTTCTTCAGAGACATGCAGTGCTGCTGGAGAGACTGTCCAGGACAGACCAAAATCATGCAATTTGACAAAGTAACAAGCACCTAATTCGGCTGTATCAGCTATGATGAAGTCCGTACTGAGGGAAACCTATGTAAAGAACACAGGGCTTTGCCTGTTTAGTTTCCAAGACATGTTGTTTGTTACTGCATTTAACAGCAATAATGCAAACTATTTCTACTGTACAATGTAATTTTTTTTTTTTAATGAAAATAGCAATAATGTTTTGGAGAAGGTTTGTTTGTTCTAGTAGGGCAAATGTTGTGACATTTATTGAGGCCCGTACCCAGTAATGCCTGCTTGCTTCCCAGCTGTGAGCCACTGTGAAAATAAAGGTTACTTTCCCCTCCATCAGCTCACATCCAAGCTAATTTTACAGCCTTGTGAAATGGCAGCAGAAATTACTAGTTATCACTACTTTATCAGGCTTGTTTGACAAGGCTAGATTGGAACAGAAACACAGTGTGACTGAAGCTTGTTGCCGTAAATTGAATATTTTGACATGCTAAGACAATTACTATGTAAATCGTCACTGGAAAAATGTTTTGTTCTGGTAGCTTATAGAGGGCTTGTCAGTAGCTGGGAGCCCAGTGAGTGCTGTAGTTCCTTTAATAAAGGGAAAGAAAAGGTCAGATCTGAAAAAGCAGCTCAGCTAAGAGAGCGTGTGCTGACAAGCCAGTGGGGGGAAAAAAAAAAAACCGTTGAAAATCTCTTTCTGTTTTGCTCTAACTTTCTCTGGTGCTTCCTGTAAAGGCAGAAAATCGGAGGTGGGCTACTTCTATGATCCAGTATCTGCTGTAGTAGGCTGCTACCTTGCTTCCTAAATGCAGCAAAGGGATGTCTGCAAGACACTTAACTTCTCCTGTGCTATTATCTATCCGAAAGGGAGGTTTACAAGGTTGTTGATGTGTCTCAAAGGCACAGAGCCTGGTAACTGACCAAGGCATTGCTATTGGCATCCCTTAGTGTGCATAAAATATTGTTGTTATATCCACAGGGTCAAACAAATTGCTGCTTTTATGAATCGGCTTTTGCTGTAAAGTGGCTGATATGGTGCCAGCCCTGCTCTCCTTTCTCATCATTTTAGAAGCCCATTTTCTTTCATGTGCTCTTCTGCAGAGGTAGTAGATTTCTACATGTTTCTGTTAACAGAGAAGCTGTGAAGATGGAGAATCTTGCAGTTCTGCATCTTTTCTTAAGCTAATACGATGTTTCAGGAATTTTTTTTTTTTCGTACTTATAAATTCATCAGGGAATTAAACAGAACTATCCCTATACCTTGAAGTAAAAGGATGCTATTTCGTTATTTCTGCCCAGTAGAGTAGGCTAACCTGGAAAATGAAATCATAATAGTCTTAGGACTCTCAGTAGTGAATAACAAGGAAGTGTAATTGTAACTCCTTTTCACTACCTGTCTTTTTATGAGTGGTCCTCTTTTCAAGTTGTATGTTATTAGTGCCTGCTGCAAATAGCTTCCAGGTGTTTCTGTGAGAATTTTTTTTTTTCTTCCTCAGGCAGGTTAGTATTTCAGGAATAGAGGAACCTCTTACTATTCTTTTAATCTTTTAAAAGTCTCCCTGCAACTTTGAAGCTGACTTTTAAAATTGTTTTATTCAGAGACTGGTTTTGACTCTTGTTTCAACCCAGCAGAATTCTGTATCTCAAAAGACTAACTAAATCAATATTAAGTGTGTTAAAGTAAGTTAAAGGGTGTGACGGTGTATTGTTTTTATGAATAAGCCTTGAACTCCTGGAGCCAAATGCCCAGCTGTGATAACAAAACTGTAGGAACAGCATGTCGAATACAAAGCTGGTACAAAGTTCCACTTTGTCAATTATATATATTTAACATTTTTCACTATACAAATTATTTAGAAATAAATTTTACCTTTTTGTAAAGAACTTTAATTTCACAGTAGCCATTTTCTGGTTACTCTGTGGTAGGTGTGTATAACAAACAGTATTGTGCAGCTTTCCAAGTTTATTACTGTTTTGAAAAACAACATACTTGAATCATACATATGATCAGTGCTTAGTAATGTATCTAATATGGAAGGGAGAGAGGAAGGAGATTTTTTTGTCCAGAGATAGTGAAGAGGTACTTACTGCTTAGAAAATTAATTTAGAAACAGCTCATGCTCTGGTAGACAGGTCCTCTGTTTTTAAAAATCTCATCTGAAAGTCTCTAAGGCACAAATTTAATGATGTAGTATTATTCTTTGATAAGAAATATCAGCTATTAAGTTCTGAAATATCATGGAAAGAAAGACAAGGTTCATCAAGGATAGCAGTATTTGAAAGTGTAATTTAAGGTTCTTAACTTTTGATTCATTATAATAATCTTGAAAATGTCATTGTATCTGATTCATCAACAAATTCATCATTTGGTGCCAATTTTTTCATACATACATACACAAGTGTTTGTGTCTATAAAATATTTTTCTGGCTGAGTCCACATTGCTAATGTTATCTAATAATTCTGAGGATTTGTGTGAGGGAAATGCATAATGCCCCTTGCACGTTCTCCTCTTCTAAACTCCCTTTGTTCTGAATGCTAATATAATAACTTCAGCAAGAAAATTCAGGCGTGAACTATTTACCTAGCAGGATGACATCACGGTTATGTCTTCCTAGGTATTTCTACCAAGACATTTGTAAACAATTTTCAAACTTAACACAGAAATTATTCTGAGATTTAAGAGTTTAATAAGTTTGCAGAAATCTATTAACATTTATGCTAAGAAATTGTATTTCTCGTAACCTCTAGCTACTGAACCTATTATTGAGCATTGTTCCACAAATAAGTACTGGTGTGCTGCACTTGAATATGTGATGTTCAAATGCAAGAAAAGACACATCTTTAGGAAAGCATCTGTAAGTACTTTATTAAGGTCAATCTGTAGTATTCCATTAAGTTTAAGCAGAAAATGCTTATGCTGAGTAGGAGCGCTTTTCTAGTTTCAATCGTCAGGGTCTTCTCCTCCTTGAATAGTATTCTTGCCATGAGTCCTAGATACGTACAGTTGTTTATTCATCCCCTTACTGCCTCCTAACTTGTCGATTCAGTCATTTGAATACTGCACTTCTGAAATAAAAGACCTTGCTTTCCAAGGTCTTAAAATAATCTCTTCTGACAGCAGCCATTTATTCATTTTGAAAAGTACAACTGCAAGACTAGTTATTATTTGACTGAACTCTGTCTGAGAAGTTCTGCATTTTTAAGTGTCTAGGGCAAGTGCATGGTTTAAAAATACAAAAAATTTGAACTACACGCTTTCTTCAAATTTAAAAAAAAGTCCACCTAGAGAACACAATGGACTTCCATTTTCCACTTTGCCTGTATAATGGTACCAGATTGCAGTAGGATTATACTGCAGAAGCAAATTATTTTGGTTTAATAGCTAACTTGCCACATGGAGTAATGGTAAGCTAGGTTGTTCCCTTGTTCTGTGTGATCTTTTCTGACTGAGTGCAAGCAGTTACTGTGTGTGCGTTTAGGGGTGGAGGAGACATCCTTAGGAGTAACTTGTGTATTAGTTATATCTTCAGGCTTATTAGGAGGAAAGAGAATAGGCGTATCAGTACAGCATGCATGTCTGATACAAATACTCCTACAATTACATTGTAGCTAGAAACCATAACCAAGGTCAAAATGTTGTCACTGTGGAAGTCAGTAGTAAGATGGAGTCCCTGCCTCCAAGAAAGTAAGTATTGGGTAGAGGTTCTGTGAGATTAGCTGAAGAAGATCAGTAGTATAAGCAGAATAGTCCTAATCACTGAAAGTCGCTGTCTTCTGAAGCTCTTAAGAGAAGAGTTGGCATATTACATGTGTATGATGAGACTGCATGGTGTAAGAACAAGAGAGTAACACTCCCATACATTGCTGGGTTCCAGTCCTGGCTGTGAAATGGGCAAACTGCTTGAATTCACTACCCTAGTCTGGCAGTCTATAAAATTAGGAGTAATCCCAAATCTGCCCTCTGGGGAAGATCTGGGTCTGTTCAGTTAGGATGTGCCACAGGATGTGCCGGTGCCTGCTGTTCCACTGCACCAGGTGCTGATGATGTGGCACGGCATATACCTGGCTAAAATGACTGATCGGGATCTCAGAATAGTTTGGAGAAGACAACATCAAACATTGAGCAATTAAGCCTTCAGTTCTGTAAATGGTCACTTACCAACCATTGATGAGGAGGTTGCATTAGTCATGTAACTGAACAAGAGAAGCTGAGGAAGAGGTAGTGTGAGGTTTCTTAACTCTAGCAATTTAACTTACAGGGATCTATACCTCAAGTACAACTTCATGTGTTTCTGAGCAAAGTGAATGAATGCTACCTCAAATATTAAACATTAAAAATTCTACTGAGCTATTTGGTTATCTGAGGAAACACAAGTATGGAGGTAAGGATGAAAGTGGGAAAAAAATATAATGAAAACAGTGGAAAACTAGTCAAATAATGTGCTCTTAGCATCCTTAAATATTTATCCTCTTATCAGTATGGGCATGATGTTGAGTATACATACATAGCCAGGACTGATTACTGAGAACACTTTCATGGAAATTATTGTGATCAAAGCTGAAGCGAAAAATCGGTTTGGTGTACTATTTTCAGGTAGACTGATTTAGTTTTCTGCCCTCGGTCCCATAGGCAAAGCTATCAAATTTCATGGGAGGTTTTCCTTCTGATGCTTTGTGAATGTTTATAGTAACGTTTCATTTAAACGAGCCATTTCACAACATATATATGTCACGACCCAGACTGGACAGACCAGGGAGTCATGTTGAATTCAGAATTCTCTCAGGCTAAATTAAGGTGAAATGACACCAAATGATCAGTTAAACATTTTATTCATGACAGAAGCAAACTGAACTTGGGAAGTATCAGCAGGTGGCGGGGCTTCTCACAACAGGAATTGGTATGGAACTGTATTGGGTCTGGCTGAGATGGAGTTAATACTCCCCATACCAGCCCTCGTAGCACTGTGCTCTGCATCAGTAACTAGGAAGGTGTTGATAACACCCCAGTGTTTTGGCTACTGCTGAGCAGTGCTGGCACAGCATCAAGGCTGTCCCTCCAACATTTTTGCCCCCCCCCCCCCCAACAGCAACCTGGGGCTGGGCAAGATCTTGGGAGGGGACATAACCAGGACAGCTGACCTAAACTAACCAAACAGATATTCCATACCATATGATGTCAGCTCAGATATAAAAGCTAAGTAAAGGGAGACGGAAGGGGGGCATTTTTGTCTTCCGGAGCAACCACTACGCGTACTGAAGCCCTGCTTCCCAGGAAGTGGCTAGACATCGCCTGCTGATGGGAAGTAGAGAATAATATCATTTGTTTTTCTTTGCTTTCGCACGCAACCTTTGCTTTCACTTTATTAAACTGTCCTTATCTTGACCCACGAGCCTTTTGTTATATTTTCTCCCCCCTGTCCAGCTGAGGAGGGGGAGTGATAGAGTGGCTTTGGTGGGCACCTGGTGCCCAGCCAGGGTCAACCCACCACAGGAACCATCTCAGTAAACCGTGTAACCCATGGTAACCATATACATCAATTCAGGAAATAAGGAGATCCTTCCCGTTGAGTCACAAGGTTCAGAGCAGACCCCCTTGCCTAATAGACTCCTTCTCAGAGAAGGGCCTAGGGGAGGCTGGATCCGCTCCTAGTCCCAGACTTCGTCAATGGTTTTATGTCTTAAAGGGATTAGGTGTAGGGATTATGGAAAAGGAAAGCGAGAACAAGACAGAAGGAGAAAAAGGAAGAGAGAAAGATTTCACCAGTCCTGGGTCTAGCGTTGGTTCAGTCATCCGAGGGGTCCAGTTCTGGTGGGCTTGCGTGTCTGGGGCTTCAGTTTGTGTCCTTTTATCATCCTTGCCCCTCCTTCGGGCGGGCACTCAAACTCATTAGGCTAATGAGGTAGTCTTTGGGCCATGGGCTTGGAGGGTCGTCTGGGGAGTAGCTTCCCCTTCCCTGCAGACGTGATCTTTGGCCATGCATGGTGAGCTGTCCTGCTCGGCACATCAGAACAGCATTATCAGAACAGGGAACTGTGCACCCTCCAGCATGGCCTCCCCCTCCTGTTGCTGGTGGGTGCTGATGGGCTTCTTTTCACCTGGGGTTCCTTGCTGTGCAGGGTTCGTTGTTAAGCAGAACTTGCCCCACCACAATGTTTGAGACATTAACTCTTTCAGTCCCCCACAATACAGAATCAGGTTATCTGAGTCAAATGACCTGTCTTCATCTTCACTTACCATTGAAATCAATCTTGTTACTGCAAACTTCTGAGTTATTGTTAAAGTTAATCCAGATGAAAATACCACTAGGGCAAAAACTGGTCCTGATGGAAACAAACTAAAAATAACAAATAATACACTATTACTAAAAATTATTTGGAAAGACCTAGTAGTTGCAGCCTTTTTTTAATTCCCGACTGGTTGTTTTTTTTTTTTTTTTTGGAGGGGGGATGTGGTGGTGGTGTTAATTCTTTAATCAGAATATGATGTGATACTAAAGCTCTACAGTAATACATCTGCCTTTATCAGTTGCACTATGATTTGATAATGAAAAGGATAGCAGAAAGTAGTGTTGATTGACATCAACTATGTTACAGTCTTTTCTATGCTGAGTTAGATGTTGGAGCAAACCTTTACTTGACTGAAACTGTCTGAACTGCCTATCTGTCTGTCTTAAAATCTACTAACCTTTTTTGAATATCGATTTTCGGATTTATTTCCAAGCCTTTGTGGATTTCCCAGTATTCCAAGCTTTAATGAAAATACAATGTGTTCTTTGGACACTTTGTTCTGCCATTCAAACTACCTGAATAACACTGTCCACATAGTGCCTACATTTGTTTAAAGTGTGCAAGTAAGTTGCAGTGTCTTCAGGCGGAGGCTGACAATTGGAGTTCATGTGTGCAAGTACTATCAATTTCTAAATCGATACAAGTTTGCAAAATTTTCCACTGAAATTGTGAGGCTTTGGAAAATAAAATTATTTTGCTTAGCAGTATTTGTAATATTTCTATAGGAAGTCAGTTCAGTTTCATTTAACATGTATACCATATTTCAAAAAGTTTTACCTAATGAATATTAGTGCTCATTTAAACACTGTTAAAATTGGATGGTAATGGTAATCTTTTATACATAGCATTTTTCCTTTCTACAGTAAACCTTGCTTTATTTTTTATTTTAATAAATTTTGGTAAGATTGCATTCTTCAGGAAATATGAAAGGCTCTCGAATTATAATTTCTCATTTCTTTGGAGAGTCAAGAATCTCACTTTCAAAACATTCATTCCCCAGGGTAGTTAAGCTATTATATTAACCAAATGAATTTTAGAGACTAGACATATTGAAATCAGGGTCTGTATTTTGCTTGGGAATGCTTAAAAAACTGTTATCATGTTAGGATTATTTTGGTGAGAGCAAAAAGCATGTAGTCTTGAAAGTATGACTTCATAGTAGCTGAAAAATGCAATAGTTATTTACCAAGACATAGGTTAGAACCTTGGAACCAGCATAAATAATAAAACAAGGTTAGTTTGAAGCTATGCTCAGACTTTGTCAGCACTTCTCCAAATGCACACTACAGAATGAGTGTTCAAAGAACAGTTCTAAAAATCTTTGATGCTGATACAAAATTTTTGCAGTTAATGGTAAAAGTATCTTTCTAGTAGCTTATCTGATAACTTGCTGATGCTTCTTGGTTTTAAACATCATTCTCATCAGTAAAACACAGATGAGTTGAAATATTAGATAAGCTAAATCTATGTATGTCAAGATTTATAGATTGATGTCAGTTACTATTGCATATGAAAAAATGTTATCTTTTCTGTTTAATACATAAATCATACATCTATGTAGACTGGTTTATTCTATGTTGTAGGCACCATTAATAAATTTAAATATAATAATAGTTTATGACTATGGACTTCACTAGTTCTTTGTTCTAGGCACAAAAAACTCATCATTATTTTGAGGACTACTAATGGCTTACAAGAAGCAATATCTGTGCTTCCAAGTAGTCGTCTTGCAGCCAGGGTATTTGGCATCGCTCCTAAAATGCAGGATATAAAGAACCACACTGATGGACTTTGAACAAATGCTGTATGCATATATGATTATTCTCTTGGTAAATCCAATGTCTCAGCAGTGGATGTCTAACTGCATCTTTATTGCAATTTATGGGCCTTTCCTGAGTGTTACAGCTATCCATCAGATTTGTCCTGCAGCCTATCACAGCACAGAGCCAGCTATACTCTGCTATAGATAATGCTGAATAGAACCTCAAATAAAACGGATTTCTGTGCTACGCCTTCTAAAACATAGTAATCTTCTGTTACAGTTAGAGTCTCATGTCAGAGAGCAAGGGGCTGAAAATGAGCAGAATTTAACTTGCTGAAGAAAGGCAGGTAGGTCACCACTATGAAACCTAACAGACTGTCTTAAGAATAGAAGATGATGAAATTTAAGGTTTCATTTCTATGAATTTGAGAATCTGACCAGCTTTTTTTGAGAAAAGTAGGAAAAGGGCATTTTGGTGGTTTGTAGCTCTTACTAGAAATCACTTCACATATAGCCAGGTACCTTTGCAATGACTATCAAAGTAAAAGTAAATATAAATGAGGATTAAAGGTCAAAGTGGAATGATGGAGATGTTAAGAAAATGTAAGATGTTTTCCTCTTCTGTCTTCTAAGCATGGTGCTTTCTTAGGGCTCATAGAGCAATCTATTGTGTAGGAAGAATGAAATTGTTTTATAAGTCCATCAGTGTTGCTTCTCATCACTTAAAATATGCAATTACTCTGAAACCATTGATGAGAATATCCAAATGCAATTACCTTCCCTATCTGTATACACTTAAGGTTACACTATTGACCATGCAAATACACATTTCAGTATACCCTCTTGCAAAAGGTATATTGTTATACAGGAGGGGCAACATTTTTAAAAAGAAACAACATTGTGATATATTTGGGTGGTTTTGGTGTTATTTTTTTTTTCCCCTTGCCCTTTAGAAGTTGTAGTCTGACACATGTGGCGTTCTTTTGCTTGGTTTTGTGTGGTATTTTTGGGTTTTGTTTGTTGGCTTGGGGTTTTATGGAGATGGAGAACTTACTGGTTTTAAAATCATACTTATTGGGAGTTAAAAATGCTAAAGGGAAAAATCTTGCTTTCAAAAATAGCGTAAGAATTACATGTATGTATAGTAGTTGCACTTGTTCTAGTCCAAGAAGCATCACTGTCGGCAAACAGCTGGCAACAGTAGGCGGTGGTTTTGGTGGGTGGTTTTCTTAATTTGCCAGCTGAAACAGCTACACATTAATAATGGGCTTCCTTTGTTGTACTTCTTCCTACAGATAAGAAAAAGAATTTTTACTGAACTCTATTGCTGCAGTGGATTTTTTTTCCTCCCAAAATGTTAGAATATATACTTAGACTTTTCTGTTACTAGGTAATGTGCACTGTTTTCTTCAAAATGTCACATTCTTGCAAAGTAACTATCCTTTTTCCAGTGTGCATATATGTTCTACCAGCAAACTGCTTATTAAGATTTTCAAAAAGTATTATTTTTGCAAATGGCTTATCATTAAATTAATTATTGCCACATTTTAAGAAAAAATGTCTGAGTTAAAAATTTAAATCTTATTTTTTAGGAAAGTATCCAAAAATTTGATTGTTTATTCACAACTACATAAAAGTTAATCTTTTGCAAATATAGCTGTAGTAGCTATGAGTTTTTATTATTTCTTTGGAACATTTCTTCAGTGTAGTAGCTGTACAATAAATTGGTAAATATTGATTTCTAAGTGACATTTATAAAGTGGAAATGCAAACTAAGCTGCAAATATATGTAAATCAACATTATAACCTACAGCAGTATTTGATATGCATAATGTTTCTTTCTGAAAATCAGCAAAGATATCCGCTTTTTTAAACCTACAAGCTGCAGGTCTAAACCGTTTTCCTTTTTTTGTTGCTTTTGTTTGTTTATCACAAAACTGACATGTTTCTGCTTGGAGGGATACCTTTATCAGGGTGTGACTTTCTCTTGGGGAATGAGAAATCATTCAGTTACTTTGTCCCCAGAGCTGAAAATGCCATGCCATGTTAACAACAGAGGAATGTGTCCCTTTTCCCCCTTTTTCAACAAAACATGAAAGAGGAGATCCTATCAGTTTCAGTAACCTAAACATTATTCATGAAATATTTTCAGCTATTAAGAGAAACTGAATTGCAAGGCCATTATTTATTTTTAAAGAATGGGGTTTTGCTCAAATATGTAAACAACACAATATTGAAAATTGTAAGGTTAAGCAGTGATATTACATAGATGCTGTTGAATTAAGGTGCTGAAGGTGCAGTGCTTTCCTTTCAAAAATGAAAGGTTATTTACATTTTCTTTCTTGTATCAATCTGCATTTTCAGAATCACATGTTGTTTTATCTCTGTATTTAATAGCAGCAATCATTTTGGATATCTAGATGTGAAGTTGGAGTTTTATTTGTGGATGTTGTTGTTTTGCATGTTGTAAGCACATGTCACCGAAGATAATACTGAATTGTTTTCTGGAGTTTGTCTCTTAGTATAATAGACTGTTTTTACAAATTTTGTCTGCTATGGACAAAAGAAGGATCATTTCAGATTTTGTCTTGCTTCATATTATGTTTCACAATTCTTTCTGATAAGAGGATTTGTTTTCTGGAAATAATGTCATAGAAGATGTGTCCTCTGTCAATTTTGCAGGAAAAAGTTTCTAGTGAAGGAAAACAATCTGATTCCAGCCAGTTACTTTTTTTTTATTCATTCCACTTAAATTTTGTAATTGTTCAAATTTATTGTATGTTGTAAGCAATATAAATATTTTAAATGAGCTAGTTATTGTCACGTGAAAGTGCTGCTTGATTACACTGTTAGATTTTATGCCAGAAACCATGATGGTTGAATGGCCCAAATGGATAGCAGGATATGCTGACTTAGACTTTTCAATATGCTTATACAATTATTTTCTTGTCTCTCCAGCTGTAAGCACAAGGTGTACTTGGAAAAGCTACCAAATACTAGCATAATTATCCCATTTCATAATGAAGGCTGGACTTCACTTTTGCGAACAATACACAGTATTATCAACCGCACTCCAGACAGCCTGATAGCAGAAATCATTCTTGTGGATGACTTCAGTGACAGAGGTAAGGCCCAACCAGTTTTGTTTTAACTTGAAATTTATGATGCAGTGTGGTCCATAGAGAAACTAAAGGCAAGCAAAAAGTGAAGAGACCGTACCTGCTGGACTGCTTGCCTTGAAACACTGTTTGATTGTTAGCTGGAATAAACTTGTATAAGTTGCTTTTGTTTTACTTTGCATGAATACTGAAATTCATGTCAAAGGGAAGAGGCTGTGAACTGTTCATTGGCCCTTATTAATATAGCATTTTGAATATATTATTTCTGAAATAGTGCAAATTTTGGTGTTTCAACATCTTTTCCTTAGGCTTTGCTTTTACTCAGAAAACCTATTAACTTTGACCATTTTGGATGCAACTCATTAGATTTTAATCCTGGAATTTTCTTGAGTTAGACAGCTTCGTGTACTAGTACAAAATAGCCATACAGAGAAATGAGACTCTTTTGAATGGAATGTGAAAAACTGCTTTAGAATAGTTAATCAAAGTTTACATCATCTATATATAGTAAAATTAAGAAAACTGCAATCACTTAATGACTTCTGCCATCATTACTTCCTGAATGCAACACAAGAAATGAATGCTCTGAGTTCCTTAAATGAAATTTAACAATTCCTTAGGTAAAATTCATCCATAACAATGATATGGAACTGGCAAATAGTTTTTTCTTTCAAATTTCAGTACATCTCTTAGGACTTCAAGCATTAAGAGCTTTGACTTTTCTTTGGTCTTTGGGGCTTTTTTGGTTGTTTCTGTTGAAACATCAGTTGCTAGTGTGTATATGAGCCTTGTTCCGAGTAGATTGATAGTGAAAGAGAGAATTGTGCTCTTTGCTAATGTTTTAGGTAAAACTTTTGTCTCAGGAGCTTGCAGGAGCAGATTTCTGACCTACTATTGTGAGAAGCCCCTGGGTGAACAAGACGAATATTAGTAGAGTGCTGCAGTGGAATCATTTTTGTAAGATTTTTAACTTTGTATTTCAGGGGTTAGAAAGATTAATGCTGCACACATCTATCTTACCCTCTCATATCTGCTGGTTTAGTTGCAGTATGTCCTTTGATGAACTGCCTCTCTATCTGTAATGCAATTTAAGTGAAATTGTAAAGTGAGTACAGTTCTGGCTATTCTATGTTTATAAAATCTAGACCATGGATGAAAGTTTTCAAAACAAGAAGTGTAAAGTAGCACAACAATTTTTCTGCAGGCTAACAATTTCCTAGTAGTAAACAACTTACAGGGAAGTCTGTAAATTGGTTTTGAGGTGTCTGACAAGTAAAAATGCTTCTTATACTGAGACAGCAGCTATTGAGGCTATGCTTGCTCAATATGGTGATACTGTAGCATTTTTTAATGAAGATCATACTGACTATTGTTGATATACTTTTAAATGTGTTAATGTTTTAGAAAGCTTAGCTACTCCCCAGTTATTAGGAAAAGAATTAATGCCAGTAAACAGGGAATACTGTAACTTCTGTTGCTCTTTCTTGCCTGCCCTAACTTAGGTTCTGCTGCTGGCTGAAAGTGTTTTGGGAGTAAATATTACCTGTAATATTTATTCCTATAACACTATAAAAATCTCCAAAATAATCTTCATTTCCAGTTATATAAACCTATCTAACTTTTCAGGGGAACAGTTTTCAGCTGGAAGAAGTGGTTCATATAACATGGAAATGCTTAACAGAAGTGTCTGCTTTGAAAATCTGAAAGAAACTTATTAAGAAGATTTGTATGGAGCTGGGCCTAGAACTGTTGTAGTATTAGGAAGATTTACTTATCTGTTTTTTGGTATTATTAAACTAAAGATTAGAAATGCATTTTTGAATGGTTGCCAGTTTTGAACTTGAGCATATTTGCTACTGTATGTTTCGAGAAGAGCACACACACAAGAAAAATGTGCTGGCATCTCTACTCTGAATTCAGTAACATTGAATTTCAAGTCAGGTGAATCATTTTGGCACATCTGAAGCAGGTTTAATTCCTGTATTTGTGATCCTCTAAACTGTACTTATCTGAGGCTATATCATGTTTTCTTGTGCCTTTTTTTCTTTTTCATGAAGTGGCCACACGTAATACAGTTGGGTTATTTTATGTTGGAAAAAAAGCTGACTGATATCTATCCCCCTCCCCTCCCAGTTCATAAAATAATCTTCTTTAAAAGTGATTGAATAGATGCCTAGTTTAAAGTTATTAGGCCTTCACCCTTTAGTTGCTTTTTCCTAGACTGATGAGAGCAGTAAAGCAGTGTGAAAGACATTGAAGACAGATTAGGTCAAAAATTAAATAAGTGTGTTCAGTTGTTGTCAAAACTGATAGAATCATTGCAAGCAAAGTTTCCTGCAGTGTTGAAACAGTATAGTGGTTAGTGATAAATCTGTATCCCTTTTTCTCATTGTATAATTTCTTCATGAAGCTTCATATGTCAAATAGCTGACAAATGGCTGTTACTTTCTTTTGTGAAATCAGTCATATACTATTTAAGTGATATTGTGTATGCTATACTTATTCCATAACTTTGTATTATAAAGACAGTTTTCTGCTAGGAACGTGAACATCGTTTGTAGATAGTTGAAAGTGAGAATGGGATATTTCAATATCACTGTTATTTTAATAGTACTGATTAAATGACAAATGTTTTTTCTCTAGGGTGTTCTACTAATCAAACTTTTCCTTTTTACAAAAGTCTAAGAAGTTGTTATGAAAAGCCAGTCCCTGTTAGAAATAGAGTAGATGAGAAAAAGTAGAAACTTGAAAGCTGTGTAAAAGATGGATAAAAATGCTGGAGCTTTTTTGTTTTCTTAACTAATGCAAATATAAATACTGAAATGCACATAAAGAACTTTTGATAACAGATGATGAAAATGTTTTAGTGCACAGCCAGATACCCAGCAGTTTGCTGGTTTGTCTGCAAAATTACTTGTGTGCCTTCATTTTATTCATATTCACTTCTTTGGCTTTTGTGACCAAAACCAGAAACTTTAGATAGTTCATGCATAATGTTCACTGTAATTATGACATTTAGATGTTATAAAAGTAAAAGGACAGCTGCACCTTTTAAAATATCAATATAAGGCAGACTAGAGACTTGGTAATGAGAGGGAGGTAAGCAAATGTTATGAGATTTGGAAGTGCAATATTTGGTTATGGACAAATTTAATATAAAAAAACTACGTGAATATAAAAAGTCATCTGTGACAGTAGGAAGGAAATGTAGATTTAAATATAGGTAAGCAAAGTTGCAAAATATCTTTGTTCATATAATTTATAGAGAGTTTATATACTTAAAAATTATGAAGGAATGGGATGGAGAAAATTGAATTAGTGGAGCTCTTTGTTTCAACAAAAGTAACGGGTTTTTATTTACTTTGTAAACTCAAATGGCCAAATGGTGGTGAACTGGTGAGATGGAAGGGAACTGAATCTAGAGTTCATAGGAGTTTTAACACATATAAAAAAATATGTTGTCACTTAAAAAGCTCTATAAAAGGGAGGTTAATATTAGACTTCTACTTAGGTTGCCACAGAAAGCTATTGATAAAGGAACCTGGCTATGCTGTATGCTGGCAGACACTTAAATTTAGGAATGTTTTTACTCTTCCCAACTGATTTAGTAGTCAGGTCTTCACTAGAGACTTCCACTGAATAACTCAGTTCTAGGTCCAAGTACCGTAGCTTTTCCACAAAAGTTTAACAATATGCATACCTTTGCATACTAAGGTATGCAGAATATTTCTGACTTTGTGATGGATTTGGGGTTGGTTTTTTTTCTGGGAGGGTTGGGGTTTTTCTGTGTGTGAGGGAGTTTTGAAATTGGCTGGGCGTGGGGGGGTTGGTTTGCAGGTTTATATTTGGGGATGGGGTGTTTATTGTTGACATAGTTTGCTCTGAAGTTACAGTCTGTTGGCAGAGACGGATCTCTGAAAACATGGCAAGAAGCAGAATGTGGGCAGCAGTTTTAGAGGAAAGGGCAAAATGAAAAAGGAAGCAAGTTTTTCATTGGTTCTGTTATGGAACAGCTTGCATTTACAAAGGAATGCTAAAAATTCTAATGTTTTAAAACTTTGGGGGAACATAGATTTGCGTAATTAATTAGTTAAACAGTTCATGTAGGTTGCAAACACATGATAGCTTTGTACATCAACCTTTATTCCTTTTGTGTTTTAATGACTTTATTAGCATAGTCAGGCCTGTGAACTGTTACTAACACAGCATGTGCCCATGCATGTAAAACTGACTTACCAAGCATTTTTACCTTACCCCATAGTTCTCTAACTGGTACAGCACCTATTATAAGAAAAAATAAACAATGCCACAGCCAACAATGAATATATTAGCAGTTAACAATTATCGTGCAGTCTTTTAGTTTCCAAAAAATCAGTCAGATTTGCCAAGGAAAGAAACAAAGGAAAACTTAGCAGCCAACAGCTTCTTGCAGGACAGAACTAGTTTCTGTCACTGGCAATGAACTGGTGTTTTGTTGGAAAATGACAAACTGGGAACTTTTCGTTCATGTTGATGGCCCAGTCCCTTCTCATTTTTTCATCTGTTATGTTCTCCTATCTCTGTCCCCTTGCTTAGCTCTGTTTTCTGCACCACTACTCATTTGGGAGTATAATACTGTCCCATACCAGACACCATATGCTTTGTGTCAGATCTCTGAATAGCCCAGATTAATAATGTGCAAGTCAGTCTGCAAAAGCAACCTGTGACTACTTGATCAGAGCTCAATTTAATTGGTCAGTGAATTTCAATGCCAGTGATGTGCTTTGTTTTGTGTGAACGTGGAGGAAGATCTGATCTATGGCCCAGTTACCCTAATAGCCTGCTAAACCCTTTTTGGCCTTACAGAGGTTGTCTGATTTGTGTTTGGTTGGGGGAGGGGGGTTGGTTGTTGGTTTGTTGTTTTTTTTTTTTTAATTGTAGTCCTGGAAATTATATTAGTCATATTATACAATAACAGTAGGGTAAGAGAGTGCTTTTTGTGCTAAAAGCAGAGCAGCTCTATCGGAGTATCAGATTGCTCAACTTCCCACTCAAGAAATACATGCAATTTGTTGCATGAATATGAAATTCCCTGTATTTTGCTTGTAGAAAGCTAGCTTATGTAACATGTCACCTGTGATTCCAATTTATGGATGCTTGGCTTCAGATCATGGCTGGATATAACTTTTCTGATGAAATGAAAGTGAAGGTTATATTGTATGAATGACTGTCTTGTCATAGGTAAAACTCTGCTATAGACAGCACTTCTCTGATATGATGACAGCTCACTTCTCCAAAAATTGCCGTTGTTGTCAAAATATACAACATTTAAAAAAGAAAATTGGAAGAGGATATTGTAATGTTGTGGAAGTCAACCTCTACTGAAGAAAATGCTTTTAATTTTGTCCATTTCCTTAAGTTTAGGAGCCTGTTTTTCAAGATGGTATATAATCACTCAATGACTTTTATTTTAAGCTGAGCTCTTTAAAGTTGCACAAGGGATTTGTTTTTCTGTAATAATTCTCCACCTTTGTATACCAGAGACTATACTTTTGAACTCAGGTGTCTGTCCATTCCTGAAAACTAACCACCCTTCTCCTCAAAAAAAAGCATGTGCCTGTGGGCACCGGGGCACCAAACAACACTTCCAACAGCATCCATGCTGAACGCATCCAAAAGAGTACATGGACACAGCTCATTAGTGCTTTTCCCAGAGACACAGTAGGACAAGGAATGGGGCAGTATTAACTGTTTATGGTAAGGTGGCTGGGATTGCCTCCTGGTGCTGTGTATGGCCAAAGTGGCTGCAGCCAGGAAAATGTTCTATGATGTTCCTTTCCTTTGAATAGAAAGGATATAACTAAAAAGTGGTTGGTAGGAACAGAAGTCAGAACCTGGACAAGACACGCTGGAAGTTGGAGAGGGCCTAGCTGCCATCAGTGGTATGTGTGGAGGCAACAGTGGTGGCAGATGGAGGGGCTGAGGACCATGCTTGCTCTTGATGGCAAGTTAACAGCTGCCGGACTGTGTATGGCTTCTTAGAAAGCTGTGATAAATACAGAAGAATAATTCTATGCAAGTAATTTTATGGCAGTATTTTATGACAAATCACTGGGTTTGTATATGATGGTGAAAGGTTTTGTTTTGCTTGTTTTGTTATTGTTCTTTATGCTCTGATGATATGGGACATTGAGCATACTGAGCATTGTTTATGTGATTAGAATACCCCTTTCTGGCAGGAAAAAAAAAAAAAAAAAACCACAACCAAAAACAGTGGGAGGAGAAAGGCGGAAGCAGGAGCATCCCTGCTTCTACAGGTATTCCTATACTAAAAATGGGGGTTCCAAGTGAAGTTACAAGTACTAAACTGCTGCTGAGTAAGGTCAATGAGCTGGGGATGAATGCTGTGCTTATGAGACTAGACTGCTTTTGGAACTGATGCTAGCTTAACTCTCTCTCCTGTATTATGTTATACAGCATAAATATCTACCATAGGAGAGCTGTGCTGATGCAACTTTCTGCTACCTACATAAGATATCCTGTGCTTGGACGTTTATAGGATAGGAAAAACTTCAGAAATCAGCTGCTATACAGCAGGATAGACTAACAACTGTTGAGAGTTAAAAAGGAATGGGATAAAGGTGCACAGAAATCTGTCACCTTGAGTAACTGCGTACTAAACTGAAATAATTCAGTTGAAAAATTAAGGCTAATTCTGTTTCAGCTTTACAGATGAAAACAATTTGTTAGCGCTGTAGTGCATGTGCATCAATATTTACACCAGTGCACTTAAGTCAAGCTGACTTTAATATATAACAGTCCTCTGGAGAACACTAGTCATTTGGTACAGACTAGAGAGATCCGCTTCATTTTGGAACAGCTGAGAGAGAAAATAAAACTAAGCGGTGAACATTGAATTTGAAGCCCACTTACTCTAATAGAAGGCATGAGGAGCTGCATTATCTTTTTCATCACTATTTTGTGTATCATATTGGCAAGAACTTTGAGAGATGGCCAATGTTATTCCTATACCAACAGCAACATCTGAGTGTGGTGTTACAACTTTCTGAAGCAAACTGCTGGATATTGTTAATAGAAAGAAACGTTGGATAGTAGGAAAATAAATGCTAATAAAAGTCCTTGGATAAGGCTTGGTACTTGATGTAGAAATATTTGAAGTTGTCTTTTTAAAAAAAAACAAACAAACAAAAAAAACCCCCTGTGAGTGTCTGTGTGGGACTGCAATGAAAACAGCAATTAAACAAGCATATAGTTTTGCAAATGGAATTTTATTATTCTTCCCCCTTTCCTTCCTAGGTTTACCCAAAATACAGCTCTGCCAGAGAAGTTTGTGGTGAAGTGTTGTTATATCAGTAGGGAGCACTTCTCTGAAGTAAGTTTCCAATCAGCTGAAAGTGCTAGGCCAGATCTTGCCATCTTTTAAAGTAACTGGAGACTGGGGAACCTGGAAGTGACTTGCAAGGAGCAATCTCTGCCTGCGATATAAAATGGGCCTTCTGTGAAGTATTAAGCATACAGACTCGCCTTGCTACAAGGATTAATAAGCTGTTAGTAATAAGGCTGCTCAGTGACCCTATCAATTACACTATGATTCTTGCAGTAGACGTGATACCTAGAAAGAGGACTTGCAAGTGAATCGGTGTCATCCAAAAGTCATCCCAAATGTAGATGCTGACACCCTAGTTATTTGAAAGCTGTAAACTTCAGAGAGCTGACATTGCTATCTTGAAAACTGTTGTCAAGTTAAGTGTGCTCTCATTAACCACAGTGTTGGCAGGTATTTGCAATACTAGACCTAACTCACACAGACATTATGTGTAAGAAAGTAACTGTGAATCCACATACCTATGAGGTTTATAGCTGAGTAGTTATACCTGAAACACATAGCCTTACCACCTGGGAAACCTATTGCTGCAGTCAAGTAGTTATGCAAAGGTAAAGATAAATGTTTTCTACTCCCTAAAGAATTTGTGGTGGCTTCACCCCTGCTTAATGTAACATCCCGGAATGCAGAGTGATCCCAGCAACTTCAGCTGCACTGTTCATATCACTGATAGAGTAAGCAAACCTTTACAGGAGCAGAGTTTAATGCAGCAAAATTTTGAAGTAATGTTGACTTTAACATTAGCATACTACTGCTTCATGTGCGCTACATCAGAAAAATTATGAGACTGACCCTCATATAGGGTCAAAATCTTTTATCCAAAGTTGATAAAATAATGCATCACTATATCTAAAAGGAGATTTTTAAAAAAAAAGTAAAAGGCCAAATAGAAAATGAAACAATTTCAAGATGTCTGTAGTGACTAGAGATCTAACTAAACACAGGATTTACATTTTTATACTTGGAATATTGAGCTATAAAATGCCTCTTTCATCTCCTCTATAATGCACTCACACAGATGTTATTTGAATTTTATTAAACTTGGACTTGCTTCTGGTCAAAATAAAGTACTGTCAGCATAACAAGTAACACATACAATTTAAAAGATCCGAGCATGAGTTGGAATAAACTGATCTGAATCAGTAATACCAAGTTTTCTGTTCTTCACTGTCCATTCTCAATTTTGATTATTTAATTTTATGATTTCTGTTATGGGGTTTTTATTCTGAAATTACAGAGTACAGTCTTTTGCCTTCAGCTCCTTCATGTACCTTGCAATAGCAGTTTCATTGCTGAAGGCATTCTGACTTGACAGAATGGCTTTACCAATGGGAAAAGAAAGGGTTGCCCTGAGGTTGAGGAAAGTTCAGCTCAGAGTAATGGTCATCTTGAAGGCATCTGCAGCCCATCTCAAAATGCTTTTTCATTTGCTGGAGCAAAAGCATATTGTCACGTTGTGAGAAAGGTAGTGAGAAGAACTTCAAATAATTGAAATTGTAGACTTCACCTAGATGGTACTAATTGGGAATGTGGCTGCTGTGGGAGAAAGTTAGGAATACCCCCACATCCCAGTGCTGCCTGCACTCAGGCAACTGAAATACAACTCAGCTGTAAAAATGAAAACTCCAGTCATGCAATGTTAATATGAAAACAAATCTTTATTTTCACATAGTTCCTTGAATTGGTTATAATAGATGAGCAAATTCACTTTTGAGTACTTGTTGAGTCAGAATACTAAGGTTGTGTTTCTGCAAGCTTTGTATTGGTGAGTGTTTCTTGGCTTGCCCACCCTAGGAAATGCTTGCTGGGTGTGCATCATGCTGATGGCTGTAGGCTGCATCCCTTTCTTGTGTGAATGTGCAAAGAATTTTTGAGATAAGAACCAATGGGTAGTCTATACTTAGCAAGATTGTGTCCTCTGTGTGTCAACTTCTAAAAATGTTTATGCCATACTTGTTGTCACGTGATACCTGAAGTAGATTCGGAAATAAATTAGAATATTCACTCTGAGGAATATTGAAATACTAGAAGCATATTTATTTGTGTAGTAAATTAAATGCTTTCTAGTTTTGTGGTTTTTTTTTTTTCTACTATGCATATCAGCTTTGATTTACATTTCTTTAAGGTTAAATTGAATTATGGCTGAAATTAAATTATTATAAAATTCTTCATTGGAATACTCAAATTTGATCTCATAAATAGGAAAGAAAATTTCTAAACCTGAGTAAACATTGGTTTCTACATTGCCTTTTCTCTCAAACATCAGCTGTTTACTTTCCACTCGAAAAAGCATTATTATATTGCAGTGATACATTAAACAACTTTACAAGAGACTTGAACAATTAGCTCATGGTTACCTTCTTCAGCTATCGTAATTAATGAACTACGGAAAAGATGCATATTAGTAGCTGAAAAATTGGAAAAGATATAGTTTTTACACATTTCCCTACATTCTTTCCCTTCTTTTAGTGTTGTAAGTTTCAAGAAAATTCTTTTTTTTTTTTAATTACTTTTTAAAAATGTCGAAGTCGATGGTATGAATTAGGTGATCTTGTGTATTGGGTCTGGCTGAGATGGAGTTAATACTCCCCATACCAGCCCTCGTAGCACTGTGCTCTGCATCAGTAGCTAGAAGGGTGTTGATAACACCCCAGTGTTTTGGCTACTGCTGAGCAGTGCTGGCACAGCATCAAGGCTGTCTCCCCAACATTTTTGCCCCCCCCCCTCAATGGCAGGCTGGGGCAGGGCAAGATCTTGGGAGGGGACATAACCAGGACAGCTGACCTAAACTAACCAAACAGATATTCCATACCATATGACGTCAGCTCAGATATAAAAGCTAAGTAAAGGGAGACGGAAGGGGGGCATTTTTGTCTTCCGGAGTAGCCACTACGCGTACTGAAGCCCTGCTTCCCAGGAAGTGGCTAGACATCGCCTGCTGATGGGAAGTAGAGAATAATATCATTTGTTTTTCTTTGCTTTCGCACGCAACCTTTGCTTTCACTTTATTAAACTGTCCTTATCTTGACCCACGAGCCTTTTGTTATATTTTCTCCCCCCTGTCCAGCTGAGGAGGGGGAGTGATAGGGTGGCTTTGGTGGGCACCTGGCATCCAGCCAGGGTCAACCCACTACATCTTGGAAATCTCATTGGCATTTAGCAGTTCTTAGCTAGTACTCCAAATCTATTACTTCCACAACTTCAGTGAGTAGTGTGATGGAGATGTTAATTAACTTTTACATCTTTGGGTGATATGTCTCCTGAATAAAGCGTTCAGCATGAAAACCTGTAGTCAGATGATGTGGGATAGCAGTTGAAGTCCATTGCTTTGGACCTCTTGCAAACAGTCCATCTAAACAGATCAAATTTTCTTTTCAGGGTGGTTCAGGTTCAATATTAGGTGTCAGGACTACAGGCCTGAGATGTTATATAGTACTATTTTTCATGACCTAATCAACTACGTTTTGCTCTAGTATCAACATAAGGAGTTCTTGCCAAACGTTAGTTGTCTGTTATTTAGAAACTTAATTAAAATTAAAATTTATTCATGATCTCTTTCATACCTGACTGTTGTTTTAATGTTATCCTTACTTTAAATAACTCATTATCTTCTCATTGTACATAGAAAGGGCTAGCAGCTTTGTTTTCAAAGTTAAATGCAGTTTAATAAGGTGTGACAAGCTTTTGAATTAACATCCTAGTAGTCTTTCTGAAGATGGTGGTTTGTTACAGTCAGGGTTGTCTTAATTGCAGCATTTGAGTTCAGCTAAGTAGACTTTAAAAATATCTTTCCCCTTTCTTGAATGCAGACCTTCAAGTAGGCTTATAATCACCAAGCAAAATCGTAACATCCTTAAAGAACAGGCAATACCATTGTGCATGCCATGAGATATGTTTTATGCATCTTAAAGAACATAACTTCAGAAAACCTTTTACATTATTTTACCATATTATAAATGTTTAGTGGTTTGTTTTGTCCTTTGGGGTTTTCTTCCCCTCCTGTTTGCAAATCATGGGCAAGCCTGAGATCTGCTAACATTATTCCAAATATATTATCAATAGTATAAACGAGCAGTTATTTTCTTGTTCATTCACTGGTACCAAGTGAAGGTAAGAAATAAAGGTGAGTAGTATAAAGAAAACTATGAGATCACCAAAGCAGGAAAATGACCAAAGCAGAAAATTATGATCATCACTTGTAAGAGAATTTTAAACCCAGAGTTCTGGTAGTAAAACACTGTGGTTTGGCCTGTAAAAGCCCTTACAGTCAAATACTGGGTGTAGATAGCAGCTTCTAATACTTTCTCTGGGAGTTGGCAGGGAGAATGTTGATTTCATTGCTAACTATATGCATTTTTTTCCAGACTAAATGCTGGTGTCTTTTCTAGACTGCTTCTTATATGTGGGATTCCCAGTGAGTGTTTAATTTTCAAATCTTAACACAACCTAGAGAAAGAAAAATCCTGTAATGAGTTTAGCAAATGAATGCCTTCAAAGCTTTATATGTGAGGAACAAAGGTTTGTCCTGTCCTATTAATTTGGTAACCCTGACAAAATCAGAAATGTTTAAAGAGCTCTAATAGCTATTCTGACCTTGCTTCAGAGTAGAACAGAAAATAATTTCAATTTCCATTAAAGCTCTGGTATATTCTATTTCTGTCAAAACAAACAAATAAAAAAAGCTTACAGAATATTTTCTATGAGTATTAAAAGAGCTGCAATTCATTTGTATTCATTTAATCTTGATACTTTTCTGTTGAGATAACACAATACATAATTTGAGAGCATTTGTTTCTGATGATTCTTTCCTGGCTAATGGCAAGCAGTTCCACCATCATCTGTATTTATTTAATTTATTTATCCTGCATAAATGAAGGCTGTTGCCAAAAGCGTCTATTTTGTTTAGTGTTGTATGTGTTTATGCAGATTCTTATTTTGTGCAGTCAAAAATCAAAAGTGTACTTATGCGTGTTTGTTCATTGCTCTGTGTATCTTGTATGTCTCACAGGAGGCATTAATGACGTATGGAATTGTCTAGCTACAAATCTTCTGTACAAAAAATACAATTATAATTTTGATTAGCTTGAAAAAGAATATTATTGTTGCTCTCAGAAATCACTATCCAGACATTTCAGTCAACTTTGGGGGCCTTTCTGTATGTGCTGTTTTCCCAAATTGAGCTCATGCATCTTTCAGGCAGATGGGCAATTTTATGAAGTTTATAAATGGCTGAACGCTTTAATGGATCTGTCATGCGTAGTTTGTTTTTTAAATGTTACTGATTTGTGAACACAACATTAATAACTTGTATCTAGCAATTATAAAGGATTTATTTTAATAGGACTGGGTCAAATCAAGCTTTCTAAATTAGAATAAGTTCCACATACAGTGGAAGATTTTGATGAAGAAGAGAGTGCCAGAAGCAAGATGATTTGGTACATGCCACGAGCTTTTGAGCATTCCCTTCTGTCTTCCCATGTTACAGATATAAAATATTTTTACCTGGGATAGAGATTATTTTTTCTTTTTCTCTCTCCCCCCCCCCCCCCTTTTTTATCCTGTTGTATGCTTATGCATTAAGGCTGCTGCTTAATTCCACCAAGACACAGACAGCACACAGAGGCATACAAATTTGTTGATTTCATTTATGGTCAGTGACTTAGCAACCTTTGTTCACCTGCTGTAAGAACCCCCATATCTGCCCTCCCCATGCACAAATTCAAGAAATAAGCGTTAGGACAAATGCTTCAAACCTGAAATGAAGCTAATACTGAAAATAAAATGCATATATCTGTCTAAAAAAAAAAAGAAAATACAAAAGAAAGAAAGAAAAAGAAATGTGAAAAATATTTATATTTTTATATATATATACACACACACATATATATATATATATACATAAATATATAATGTAAAGCTTGTTTGAAGGTAATATTTCCAGTCTATTGGCCTTATTTTGTTCCATAATGTAACACTGGCTGGAGAGGTGACCAGACCACCAAGGCTTGAGAAAGGCCAAACTCCTGCAGTGTTTTGGCAAAGCAGAGTGCACTTCACGATACAGAAAATCCGAACCATTTAGAACAGGCAATTGTTAGGGATTTTGCTTTTATGTGATGGAGAGAACACTTCTAATTACATCTGTAAAACATACTGCAAATACGTGCACGGCATTCAGGGATGCACATTTCCAGTCTCTGCTGGTTTCTGCTTTTGGAATCTTGAGTGAGTGTTGCTATTGTCAGAGAGGTGTGAAGGGTTTGGGGGGGGGGGGGGGGGGGGTGTTTTGTTTCTGGTTTGTTCTGGTTTTTAAAGATATGTAAGCTAATTTCTCTTACTGCTAGGTCAGGATACTTTTCCACAATATTTTCTATCTCTGAAAAAAATAATCAGAGGGAATGCATAATATTAATTTGCATTCAAAATGTTGATTCTTTACTAGGGACCTAATAATCTTTAATAGGTAGAAATCTCTCAACAACTCTGGAAGAGGATGTCTGGCTAAGGTGTCTTTTTCCCCTTTGTTTGAAGGGCAACACACCTAATTTACAAAACAGAGTTGACTTTTTTTGTAGAGGTGCTGTTTGTGCACAGCTATCAAAATAGCAAACTTGTTGCTTTAGATTTAGCAAGATAGACATCAGTTTGTTGTCTTACTCCATTTCTGCCTCATTTAATTGCAGAAGAGACCCAAATTAATTTTCTTTAGATGTTTGCACGTGTGGAAGCCTTTTGAAGAGAGCCTTCCCATGCCACATGGATTTTTCTGATGTCCTTTGGCTATACTGAGTAAAGTGGTTGCCTGTTCAGTCCAGTATTTTATTGTAAGAAATGTGAAATTTGATTGCTGATCCTTTTTCTTTAAGGCTTTCTAAATGTTCTGATCAACTAATTAATTATCATTGCCTGTAGGGAATGCAGTCTGTACAACAGCTGGGTGAGAAGGGGGTGTTTTATAAGAGTGGGGAACCTTTCTGGGCATCATATGTATCCCCTAATGTTAAAGACCAAAATACCATTAAAGTTGTTTTTCTGACAAAAATGGAATTATATATTTAAAAGCCACACAATACTGATTTTCAATCTGAAGGATGATGTATTGATGGGGAAGGAGAGTTAAAGGAGAATTAATAAGGCATAAGATTTCGAACTTCCACTGATGTATATGAGTAGCGGTTGTTTCTGCTGCAGCTCCACAGAGTAGCTGTGAGCAACTTTCCTTTGCCTTTTGCAGCATTTTCTGTGTTTGTGGTACAGTATTTCTGCTCAAAACAGAAAGTCACTCATATTTAAGACAAATTTGTAAATATTTGAACTTCAAAGTTTCTTTTTAAAAATGTTATGCAGTTCTGATGGGAAGTGATGGTGCTTTAAAACATGTTTCAAGTACAACTGATTCATTTAGATGAGAACTGAAAAAAAAATTACTCAAGGATCTTAGTCCCACAGTCTGTTCCATAAAGTAGTTCCAGGTGTGTAGAAAGAAAGAGATACTATGTGCAAACAAATGTAATGATATTGAAGTCAGTATCCTTTAGCACTGCAAAATAATTCAGAACAGATGTTAGTCTTGTTCTTCTTTGAGTGGTTTACCTATTGCAATTTTTAACTTTAATTTAATTTTAATAAGAAAGCAATGGTAGATTATGCTAATGAATGGAAAAATTAAAATAATCCAAACTTATATTTGAGTTTAAAACTATTGCTGTCCTTGAATGTATTTGAAAACACTAACTGAAGTGCTTGCTTCTTATCTGCAAACCTCCTTCTTCTGTTTTTCTACTGGCAGTTTGATATTAATTATAGGAAAGAGATTTTGTGCTAAAAACTAATAATACATGAACATGGCATTGAAGTGTACTACAGGACAAATTAAAATATGTGCATCTAGTCAGAGAGTTATTAACAGGACCTTAAATATCCTCCTTTGACATATTCCCTGGTTTTTTTCTTTGGAGGAAAGTTAAAGATGTTCTTAACCAGTGAGTGACAATCTGGATGCAAGCTGTGAATGTAAGAGCATGAAATGTAAAATAGATTAACAGTGGCAATTATGCTGAAGCCCTTTTTTTTTTTTTTTATGTGTACTCCTGTAGTATGAGTGATTAAATGTTGAAGGTAATTGATGATTATTACTTCTGAACTGAATGGATTATTTCTATAGAGTCTTGTAAGTGTTGCTAGTTGAGGTAATTTTAACTGAAGTTAGAGCTTCAACAAGAATTGTGAGCTAATTTCTTCTTCCCCTTTCTCATGTCCCCACCTTTTTTTGTTTGTTTTAGTTTTTTGAGGTGTTATCTATTTCAACTTTGTTTTCTTCTTGGAGTGGGCAACTTATGTTGTACCTGTCAAATGTTATATATTCTAAAATGCTATGACTTTATACTGTAAAATAACAGTAGTTATAAAAATGCAATTAAAAGCAAGTTTCCTTTATTTCAGTGGGATAGACTTTGGGAGCCCTTTAAAGAGGTGTGAAATTCTGTAAACTGTATGCAAATACAAATAGTAAAATAATCTAGCCCATTTGTTGGTCATGGTGTCATCTTCATTTTCAATATGAACAATCACTTGCATTCCACTGCATTGTAGTGGTTTTCATTTGTCCTCTTTGGGTACTTTCAGAATTCAGGTAAAGACCAGTAGAACAGGTGGACTTGTCCTAGTATAAAACAATTATGTTGACTGAAAAAGATCTGTGATGAAATGGCTTGTATGTCTTGTAGGTTATCTAATTAAGCTGGCACATACTGGGTTGAATTTTAGCAACCTGCTCTAGGTCCAATAAAAACCCAAAACTCAAACCCATCATGCCCAAGAACTGTTACTAAAAAAAAAACCCAAAACAAACAAACCAACCACCCAAATCCCCCCAAAACAAAGCCACCCCCAGGACTGAATATTATATTATGAAATCTTTGGAAAAACGTGGCATAGTGATTTTGGTTTCAGTCTGTTTTGCAAGCGGTTTTCCTTTAGGCAGATGATGTTTTATTTCAGGATAGAGTCACCTTCTATTCCAATGTATTGGCTGCCTCACAGTCTCTCTGTGATGTGAAAATCATAACTCACGTGGCACTCCTGCGTTACACAAGCAGCAGCATGAGCTGTGAGGCAAGTCAGGGGTACAGTGATCTAACTGCATGCTAGTCTGTATGAAATAATTTTTAACTCCGAGGTGCTAGGCTAACCTTTCTTGCTATTATAAGTTGTATTGCAGAGGCATACGTGGGTTTTTGGTAATGCATCCTTGCGGAGTGTTTCTGTAAAGCCACTTAAATGTGTATGCCTTCTTGTCGTAAAAAGGTAAATATGAATGAGGTAGCAGAACCATACAAACAAAGTTACATCCCTGCATGCATATGAGAGAGAAGTAGTGGAGGAGAAACAGAAATTGTCTGTTTCCTGTCTTCACTCTCCTCCTTCAGGCTGTGTTCTTTAGCATCATAGAAAACAGGTTTTTCTTGCTTCTTAGTTTTTTGTCCAAAAAAGAGTGTCCCTGAAGCTCAAACCCCTTCATAGCTATAGAATGTGCTACAAAATCCCAGGGAACCTGAATGATTCCAGGTTTCAGTAGCTGAGGAGAAAGAATAGGGATGGTGGTGAAGTAATTCTTGGAAAAATGTGTATTGAAAGGGAATCTTGATCAGTGCAATCTGGAGGGAGCTGAGGGCAAGAATGAGACTCTGTTTTGCAGGAAATGCAGAAGGGGATCATAGCAAAAAGGGGTGACTGGTAGAAAAACTCAAGTCACACCACAAACATAGTTCTGATACAAATATTTTAAACTTTGAGATGCATTTGCTTTTTTAGTTTTATTTTTCTGCGTAAGGTTGCATTTTAAGATGACTCAGCAGTATTTCTCTTAATTTCTCAGTGTATTAATCAGGTATGAATCAGACATGTAAAAGCCAGCTCCCATTTGCTGTAATGGTAAAAGCAGATTTACTGATGATATTTATATACGAATACAATGTATAACTGCAGTTCTTCCTGTCTGCTTTAGCTGGACAGAGCTTTGGAACGATAAGGTTATTCTAGTGTTTCAGATTAGTATGTGCTACATCAACCTCATTGCTACAATATGTCTCTCTAACATATTTGTGAGTTTAAATGGAATTATTTAAGTATTAGGTAAATATAAACAATCTAGTAAATTTAGTATTCCGAGAGGCATATTTCAAAAAAACAAGTCCAGAACTATGAGCGATTTTGGTTGTTTGACAGTAGCATGCTCTTTTATTTAATTGACTGTTTTATTCAAAGCCGTGTTGTGAAAAGTATTATATAAAGCTTTCTAAATCATTCAAAGAGTATCTTGCTGTAAAAAGATTCTTATTGAATGTTCAAATACAACTTTGTGGATTGCTGCCATATGTATATATTATTTTAACTCTGTTGCTTTTAGAAGTATTACACAGGAAAACCAGTAATATTAGATTTATGGAAAATGTTCTTCAATTCAGTTACTCTTTTATTGGTTTGTCATTGTATAAAATAAGAAAGATGTTTAGTATGTATGCTTTTTGAAAGAATAAGGTGTTCTAAAAGGACCAAAATAAGCATGCGTCTTCTGTGGCATGCCAACTCTCTCCTTTAAATTAGTTACAGAAATGCACTGTGTGAAGAAACACATTAAGGCTTTTATGAGCAACACACTTGCTTTTACCCAGCTTCATAAGAAATATTACTGAAAAGTGCTGAAATGGGTATTTTGTGTTTTCTTTCATATTTAAGTAGAACTAAGTTGCCTCAGGACCGAGGTCAGTATCTCTGACCAGGAGTTAACAGCTGCCCCGCCGTGTCTCATGAAAGCGATGGTTGGCTGGCTGGCACCCAGAACTGGCCAAGCATAGCAAATGCAAGGGAAATGGATTAACGTGACTGATAATAATTACCTGCAAATCTGATTTTCCTTCTTTGTGTAAGACTGAGAAAGTGCAGGGGCTAATTAAAATACTTAGATTAAGCCATGAGAGATCAAAGAGATGCAAAACAGCTCATTTCTGGGTCTCTGATGAAGCAGCTCTGGGATGATATAAAATGCCATTCTTTGCTGTTTTTCTGCATGGCTTTAGGGGACTAGTAGTTGTCAAGGAGATTTGAAGTAGAGTGATTGATGTGTTAAGGTAAAAAGTCAGTGATGTAATCTTCATCCCAGAAGGCATGTTGTTCCTTGGTATATCGCCTGTTTTACAAGGAAAGGCTTAGAGTAGATTGATTATGTATGAGGAAGAGTAAGCTAGAAGAATTAGCCAAGAGAGTATAGTATTCATCTGGACAGTTTCCTTTTAAAATCGAACAACAACAACAAAAAAATTACGCAAGTGATGATAATGAAAAGCAAATAACCTTAGGGTGAAACATAAGTGAGAAAGTTATTGTGTGGAAACAAGAAGAAATAAGCTGTCTTTGTATCCATTGGAACAGGAGTGTATGTTTCCAACTATACGTGGATCTATCTAATGCTTGTCCCTTCTGTGTTGGGCAACTTTGTAGGGCACGCTATTAGATACAGTGGCATCTAGAGAGTAGAGTTTGAGAAAGCATTAAGATGGTATTGTTGTTTTCATGTTGTGTATCTTTCTAATGAAAATTACCTTTTTATTTCTAACTTCATAATTCTTATGAATTATAGCCTGTGGATATACGAAGTTGTCTAATGCAGCATCACGATTTTTGTTCTATGTTCTTTGAGTTTGTAGTGCTAGGTGGCTGTCCTCCAAGATATATTTGAGAGCAAAAAACAAAACCCCCCAAAAAACAAAAACCAAAACCCCCCAAATGTAAAACTTTGTGTTTAAAGAAAAAAATAGGGAATAATGCATCTTATTGATTCTTACATTGATTACATTATTTCTTCCTGTTTATGTCAGTGGTACTTCTGTTACATGAAGCTGTCTAATTTTATGATGAAAGCTGGTGAGTGATGGGTGCTTTTGATAAGTTGTACTTCCTCTCTGATGAGTACAACTAAGCACTGTGACTTTTACTGCTTTAGGAAAGGTAGAGTTGAGCAGAAATTAAAGTACAAGACAAAATTAAATCTAATTAATTTCTGGGATACATATTTAGAAACTATCTTGGACATTTCAAGTTATCCTTTTTCTGTTGAGCAATCTGGTGTAAGAAACTTATTTTTAATTGGAGCATGTCTTAGAGGAAGAGAGGATTTTTTACCTTAATCCTGTTTTCAGCTTTTTAAATTGTCTTTAAGATCTGTCTTGAATTTCTTTTCTTGATATTGGACATCTGTGAGCATATATAACTCTGAAGTCATTCTCATCTGCCTGGTATTTTGATATCGTGCAGTAAATTTGCTTTGCTAGTATCATAATCTAATTTTATTTTTGTCTTTTTCCAATCACTTTTCAACAGGGAAACCAACACCATCTTATCTAATTGAGCAGAATGAACTTAGCCTCCTTAAAATTCCTGTTGCTTTGTACGATGGTCGAATACCAGGGAAAGCATCTCATTCACTACTTTGCCCAGAAGTACCTCTAGCCAGCTGGAAAGCTAACCCAGCAGATAAGATTATGCATATGAGAAGCTTCATGCTGAACGGGTATTGCTGTTGTTGGTGTCCAGCGATATTGGACAGGCACAGAACATCTTACGTTAACATCTTACTGTTAACATAATACGAAAAAGATTTGCTGTGGGAATGTTCTCAGGTGGGCCTCAAGATTTGCATACATTTATGCTTGGTTTGTGTTTTAAACTTCTACACGGTTCCCTGGTGCTCTGATCGGATCTCTTGCCTTGCCAGCAGATTAACGCACAGCAATTGGAAACATTCGGTTTGTGGTGCGTCAAAGCACATGTTAATGACTCCAACATTTGAACAGTAAGACAAATGTTTGTTTGGCTCTGGGATGCAATGAAAACAAGATGTGTATAAAGTGCGGTGTACTCTAGTGGCATGACACAAACAATGAATAATAAGAAAAGTTTAAATTGTTTTAGCACAATTTGTCGGAGAAAGTTAGTGTCTTCCCCTTGCGCCTATGTGTTACTACTGTCAAACACTGTCAGATTAACCTCCGTCTTGGGAATATGACTGTTACTTGAATGACCATGTATTTCTCCATTCCTTTTGTTTTAATGGCCACTGCAGGTTTAGCTTCTGTTTTAATCTCAGTTCTGTAGAGGCTGCAAAACTTAAGAAATTTTTTGAGGGGTGGGCATGCCTCAGGTCACTACAGGAGCTAAGGCAGGGCATACATTTTTCTTAAGCCTGCATTCAGCAGAATGAGACATCTAGGGCTGATATTTTCCCTGCAGTTTATAATATCTTGAGTGTTGCTATACTGCTGTTACAGCAACTTATGTATCATGTATTGGAGAAAAGTTAACAGTATAAATGCTTTTATGCTAATAAAACTGCCCACACTGAAGTGATACAGTCTTCTAAAGGGGTTTCCTTAATTGTTTAATGCAGGATAAACACTGAGGTGGATCATGTTAGGCGTGCTGACCTTACATTGAAGTGGAAGGTCAGCAGCTATGTAGGGCAAGTTGCTTCCATAATTTGGCTGACCTTATTGGCATTATATTAATGACTTGCAATTTCAGATTATGTCTAGCCTCAGCATAAGAGTCAGGTTTGAAAAGAATTTGATAAATCATTAAAATAGTAGATTATGACCAATGGGTTAAAATGGTAAAGTTATTTTGGTCACAGAACTGTAGTTGAGCACTGAAATTGGTTTTAATAGAATAAATTATTCCATTATCAGTTTAGTTTTTCCATAAAGTAAATTTTAGAGTGACACTTCAGGATATTGGTGAATACACCAATATAGCAGCATAGCATAAATTATTTTATGAAGTAAATAAATGAGAGGACTTTCACTTGGTGCACTTGATCCTTAAAACCAATTATCACTGTCTCAATTTTTCCAATTTCAATATGAATTTCAGATGGAAGATTTCAAATGGAAATCTATTTAACTCTGAGGTTTTTTTCTGAGAAGTTCTCCATTGCAGGCAGAATGTAAAACGGGGATGGCGGAGAGGGACAGGAGGGAGTTACCTGTGATAGGAAGAAGGGGACCAAATTACTCTGAATGGTCTCCTTTTTCCTAATGCCTCAACAAGAGCTTCACTGTAGGCTCTGCTCACCTCTCCCCACCTTGCTAGCACTTCCCCAGTTTTCTTTCTTGGTGTTGAGAGACAGCTTGGTCTGGGACTGTCGTGTGATGTGATGGACTCCAGTATTTTTTTAGTAACAGACACAAATTGCTCTCAGGGTGACGATAAATTATTTGGGTGTTTTCAGTGTTCCTAATTGCTGCTTTTACAGCCTTTCTTGCGGGGTTGTCAGGTGTGATTTAAGCTGACTGTAGGTCATGACTGAAGCAAGAAGAGACTGAAAAAGTAAAGGACAAAACAGGATAACAAATTATTGACATTATCAGTGCTTAACTTTCCTCTCAGACCATTATGGTTACTTAAAACATCATCTTAACTTTTAAAGCACATACTTTCATAGCAATTAGTTATATTTAGTGTGTGATGTTGTATAAAGTATACTGTAATCTGTAATGTATTGCTATTTTAAACACTGAACAAGAAACTATACATGCATTTCTTATCCATCCAGCATCTACCAGACTTGTAGGCTGCAGATCAAGTATAATTTCTGCATTAAATGTGGTCACGCGTCTGAAGTATGCTGCTAGACAGATGATCGTGAACAATCCATTTGCCTTGTGAGGTGAATGTTGATGTTAGCTGTTCAGACACTGGAGTATTTTGCTGTTAACTTTGAAGAAAGGAAGCAAAAATAGGTCTCTTCTCTGTGCAATTTCTAAAGCTTTGTACTTTATCCAAGGATCTCCTAATTTTATTGTGTGGTGGGTTTTTTTGAATGAAGTCTGTAATGATGTTACAATGTCACATGTGAAAATTAAATGCTAGGGGCTTCTGACCTGACCAAATTTTATAGGAGAAAAAAGTAGACTTTTGAATAAAATACATGTTTTATTCCTATCTACTCCTATCTGTTCATTAACACTTCTGCAATAATGCTGCAGTTTGAGATAGTCTTCAACTTGTATGTCTTTGCATAGATGTTGTGATAGCTAAGCAGGGAATGTAGGAGAAATTAAAATAGATAGCCTTCTCAGGAGTCTGAATTCAGCACATATATAGGCACAGTTGTCTTGTCTGCCTTCTGACTTAGCTAAGCCTAATTGCTCTTACCTCTCAGAAGGGATCGTTATTCTAGGCATTAACTCAAATTTGGCTTTTAATGTTTCTTAAGAAATTATCTACTGAAACTTACAGCACAGCATCTGTATTCACTTTATATTTTTTGAGACATTTTATGCTCTAGGTAGTTCCTAACTGCCCATTAATAACAGCAGCAAAATTCTTTCAATAAAGGCAGAAATTATGACACAAGGGCAACTTTTTTTTTTTTTAGAAACACACTCTTAAACTATCCTTGAGACTACCTTTTTAACATTTCTCCAAAAAGCTTTTAGATGTACACAAATGTCTTGCAAGTGAACAGATGGAAGCACTGCAACAGTAAAGTAAAATAAGGAAAGAAATAGATGCCAACGGCTCCTGTAGGGCTGAGTTTCTTCAGTTATCATTTTATTCTTTTGTATGATCCCGCAGTCAGCTGCAGACTCTCTACAGCAAGAACTGGTTTTGAGGAGTGTGTGTCTGTCTGTGTATGTCTAGCATGGTCCTGATCTCAACTGATGCATGTAGGAATTACTACAAAGCACATAAAAAGTATAAAGAAATGGGTTGCCTCACAAACAATTAGTATTAATTGTGTCTTTTAACGGTAATTAGTAGCGATGGCTTGAATATTAAAGAATGCCTTAGTCTGAATGAAGCTTGCCATTATGTGAGGCAGTTATGCTTTTCTGTTCATGAATTATTCAATTCCTTTCTCATTTTGTGTGACAGGTGGTACCTTCTTGGAAATGCATATAGTTTTCCATAGAAATACCTTGCAAAATTTTCTAACACTATATATTCTGAAAACTATGGTATCCCAAGTAGTAAATGATCATTTAAAATGGTTAACTGTTCCTGTTTCATGCTAAAGTGCACTGTTAACCCCATGCTCCTAACTCTGCTCTTAAAGTTTCCTTCTAGAGTGTGAATGTCGATGTGTATAGCATCAACCTCAGTACTTCTTAAGGCACTTTTGTAAGAATTGGATCATGATTTGGAAACTTCATTTAATTTCAATTAATTCCCCATTTAGCTATGTACAGACTTCAATTCCTAGACTCCTTAAATCTGTGAATGTTGCTCATTTTTTCTTGTCATTTCCTAGAATTAATTGTCACAACCCCGGCAACCAAATTTATTCCAGTTGCAAAACGTAAGTCAAACTTAATTTTTGGAGGTGAAAGCCAGTAGTGTATATTAAAGCATCCTGCCACCTCCCTCCCTAGTTAGCAGGTTTGTTTGCACTGTGAAGATGACAGCCAAAAGGGTTAATGCAAATTACTTTCTTTAGAATAAGAAACTGGGATTTTTTCATTATTTCTGACATGAAATTGGGAGAGATAAGGAATGGAAACATAGTAGCAAATTGGTGACAGTTTGCAAAAGAACTCAGAGAAGCTTCTGTATGTTTGAAAAACAAAACCAACTTAAACTTTCTGGGTGAACTTACCCAGAAAGTAAAAACTGGAAAAAAGCAGGCACCTTTCTTCAAAACAGAGCTACAGTTGCATTAAAAAACCAAATAAACAAAAAAAAGCTGCTATGAAATTCAATTATAACTTAGTATCTCTGTTATTTGATAAAGACTACAGTAGAAAGTAAAACCAGAATTTATTTTAAGGTTATGTGTGTGTTTTATATATTTTTTTTCTACTACTTCTACACCTATCCTTGCATAGACAGCATTTTTGTGATAAGTACACAATATACACACTTTTTTTTTTTAATATAGCTTTTAGGTCTGCAATGTTTTTCTCTATCCTTTTCACTTCCCGAGGTCCACTTTGTAGCATTTGTGTTTCTATTTGCCCTGATATTTATTGAGGCATAAACTAAATTTGTAGACAGCAAACTGTTCTCTTTAAATAGGTAATATTAGGATTGCATCCCCACAAATGCTTTTTACTGTTTTTAAAAGTATTTCCGGTTGTGAAAATGGTAGTATCTTTATTGGTCTTCATAATGATTTTATTTATGTAACTGTTTATATATATGTCTATGTATATATTAAACAAGCCTATTATCTCATCTTAGTTGATTTTAAAGTACTTTATTGCCTCTGTTAATCTGCGTGCTTTGAGTTCTAGTTGAAAGCAAAATAAACAACACCTCTGCCCCCCATTGGAATTTTTTATATCTTTTGTAAATCTCAAATATGGAAACTTAAGATCTACCAGGTCTGTTTGGATTGCCTAATCACACCTGAATGTTTTCCACTGCAGATATTCTTCTGGTGTATTACTGATCTAAATAACTTCTTAAAGTTTGTTTGCAAAAGACTCTAGACTGTACTTCTACAAAACACCTTTAGTAGCCCATTGCTTATATGAAATGCTTACAATCTTTTTAAGGCAAGTTTCATCAGGAACTCAGTATTATTACAGATGGGCTTTAAAGAAAGCATACTCTTACAGAGGTATTAAGTTGATTCTCTTTCATACTGGGATTTTAAAATGTTCTAAAATGTTTGCTTTTTGCCTGGGGAATGTAATAGCAGCTTCATTGTAGTGAAGTGAATTTAAGAGCTGTCATATTTGCAACAATCGCACAAAAATAGCAAATACAAATACTGATTTTTAAATAGTGTAAATCACGCAGTAAAGTGTGTATCTTTAAAACTATCTAGAATGTCTAAATGCTAATGAAATGAATAGTTTTTCAATAACCACTATGTAATAATAACCAGCCAGTATAATATTAAGTGTAAGCTTATGTCATCATCATCGTTATAGCATTCTTCTCAACTTGTATAAATTTTTCTTCCCCAAAAACCCAAGTCTTTTTATCACACTGTCAAGGTCAGCAGTTCCATTTGTTTTGTACCAATCTGGACAGTATATTCAAAACTTGAATTTTGCACAAAATAGAGTGTCAGACACCTCAGACCTTAAACTAACACATTACAACAATCAGTGGATTCACTTTTCCACTTGCTTGTATCCTTTACAGTAAAACACTATTATAAATGAAGCTCTCTTCAGTGCTAGCTGCAGTGTTCAATTTGGCTTTATTGTGATAATCTAATATAAAATTTGTAGAGACAGGAGTACCAACCATATTTGTAGGTAGCAAAAAGTATTGTTACTCGCTGTTGATCTTTCAGTTATTCTGAAGTATCTGGAAACCCAACAAAGTCTACACTCTCCCATTTTGAATATCCACAGATAATCAGCAATCTTCATACAATTCCTTGTTTTGTTTTCCCTGTTGAGCTGACTGTATGCCATCGACCAAAATTATAGTTGTCTATCATTAAAGAGGTACTGGATGTCTGGGACACAGTTAAATTCTTAATTTGGGTGGAATTACAAGCGTTACCATACATAGTCAGTGCAATGCTCCATAGCCTATCCCCACAAGGCTGATACGTACTTAGGAAAGAGTAGAACAAGTCAAAAAAGTAGTGGTGCTTGCATGAAATACCTTTCCAGCAATCTGTGGCTTAGTAACTCTTTGAGGCAGAAGTACTAACTTCCTTTTTAGAACTTGGTGGCTTTTTCTTCCAGGAATTTGTGTAATTCTTTTGAACAGTGCGTTGTGGCACTGAGTTCTGTTTTTAAATGCATGTAGTATAGGACAAGTACCTGTTCACTTTGCTTTCATACTTGTATTAGAAGAATCAGTAAACAAAAGCAGCATTATCTCTCTACCTTTCCTCCATGATTCATGATTTCACACATAAGAGTTGTCTTCAGTCACCTCTTCTGCACTGAAGACTCTTAGTCTGTCTACAATTCCTATCATTCCTTGTTCGGAAATATTTTTTCTACCATCTCTTTTGCTCTTTCTTTCACTGTTTCTACCTGTCTTATATCTTGCATGATGGCAGAGAGAGTGCTGTAGATAATACTAAAGATCCAGGCACACAGGAATTTGAGTGGCATAAACAGGTTTTATATTTTCTTTGCGTTCTATTTCTTATTTTGATTACTAGTGAATATTGAGCTGTCATTTCCACTGAGATGTCTATTTATATCTAGTATCAATATTTTTTCTGCATAGTAGTAGTTGTCAGCTCAGTTCATCACATATTTGAAGTTAGCCTTTTCTTTTCCCATGTGAGTTATTTTGTTTATCTACATTGAAATTCATCTGCCATCTAGTTATTGATGGGAGAATTTAGTCTTTTTTACTAGCCTTTTTGTCAGAAAAAAAAATTGCAATTTCACTATTAACTCTTTTCTGAATCATATTTGAAATAAGTTGAAAAGCAGTCCTTAACTAGGTCTTTGTGGAATTCCAGTATTGGTTTCCCTCTGATGTGAAAACTAGCAATTTGCCTACCATTAATCTTGTTATTAGGCATTAATCCTTTCATGAAAGAAATTTTCCCTCCCTAGCATTTTAGTTGCTTTCTCTTTTTATGTTTGGTAAAAACAACACACAGATTCTGTAGGATGATGTATTATCCATATGTGCATAAATTCCGTAGTTTTATGCACTTTCTATCAGTTTCTTGATATTGGTGTCAGACTTTAGGAGCTGTAGTTTCCCAGATCCTGCAGACACACTACTCATAAATACTGAGGCTATATTTGCCACTTACTGTTTCTCTAGTGTCAAAATGCAAAGTGATAGTTATGTGCTGCCGTTGCAATTCAGCCATTTCATGCTAGGATTCCCTTAAACTCCGAGTAGCTTCTGCTTCCAACATTGATACTGATCATATTTTAAACTTGTTTTACAGCTTCTTATACTAATGATTGATTTCGAGACAGATCTTCCACCACTTCTGTGATAAGTAGAAGTTGTAATGTGAAAATCACCACAAACTCTTCTACAGTGGATGCAGGTGCCACATAATTTGCATAGATTTCTGCCGTTATCCTGATTGCTTTTATACAGTAGTCTTACTTTTTGGTAAGCTTCCCCCTTTGGAAAAGAATATATTAATAGGTATGTATACCTTTGCAAGCTGTTCCTAAATGTCTTTTTTTTTCTTCTTTGTCCTACCTTCTTGAGGTAGGACACTCAATTTTCTAGCTGTGAGGTTTTCTAATCATTTAGACTTGACTTAGAGTATAACCTTTATTTTAAACAGGCTTTGATGCCTTGCTGTTTGACCAGGTGAACTTCTTTCTCTCACTCTCTCTTTTTTTAATTTGTTGTACATTTATTGCTTTGAGACTGAAGTGTAGTTTGTTTCAAACGGAACAAAGAGTACCAAAGCCAAAAATCCCTCAATGCTTCAGAGGTGCGTTTTACCCTTTCAGATGCTCCTCTTAACATTCTCTTACTGAACTTTCTTATTTTGATGTAATTCTTCTTTGACTATCTTACTTCAGTCTTCTGCAAAAATGTAGAATATAGGGAATTTAAAAATCTATGTGGAAGTTGCATTAAATTATTCAAACCTTATCTTGAGTACTGCTCAGGATCAAGTAAAAACTTGTTTCTCTTCCTGTAGTTTTCTTTACTGTGTACTAACATATAACACTTGTTCATGATATCAGAAAATAAGTCTTTGAAATTGTGTCCTGACCTGAACTTTAGGTAAATTGCATTGGTAATGAAGTCATTGCTGATTTTGTAATGTTTCCTACCCACAAATCTTTCTAATGTCCATTAGCATATCGCAGTCATTGATACAATCCTGGTGGTCATTTAATTTGTAGCCCAGTACTATTTTTCCCTGATTGGACCTGAAATGTCAGTCCATATTTACTGCCTGCCAAAAAACAAACAAACAAACAAGTCAGCATAACAACAGAAATTTCACTGCACTGTTGGATGCTCAATTGCCAACATTGAGAGAATTGAGGCTGTCCAGTTATACTGATCAGTGACTTACCGCGGTCTTTTCTTTAATCTTAATGAACAGTTTAGTGCTGCTCAGCAACTCAGATGACAGTCAGTCTTTATAATTTGTTTTGGGATTTTTTTCAAGTAGGATCTATATGCATGTGGTCTTTAAGTATTTAGCCTCTTAACATCTCTTCTGGCAAGCCAGTAGAACCCACAGGATTTAGTAACCCTGCTATGTAAAGGAGGGTAACTGGTAAAGTCTTTCTAAAACAGAGTGGAGGAGCTGATTAGCTGTTATTGCTATTGTGAGTGTATCAGACTGGCTCATAATAGCAAATATTGGACTCGTTACAGTGCTTGCCTCTTCAGCGTCAGCCAGTATAGTATCTTCAGGACATTTGGATTTCTGCTCATCCATTATAGTAGAATAATATAAATAATTATACCTGAATGTCCTTCCTAAGCAGACATGGTGGTTTTTTCACACAATCTCATCTGTCTCCTCTTTCTAACATGTTTTGTATGTTTTTACTTCTTGATGTTAATGTATTTATTATAAACAATTGAATGTACACCCAGCACTGCATTTTTCTGTGTCCTGTTACAGCCTGGCCCCAAGTGATCATGTAAGAGAACTCCTGTTGGTTAACCACTTCCATTTAAGCTTCTTCATGACATTCAAACAGTTGAATTAGTCCTCTGTTGTTCTTACTCATCCAAGAGATTGACATGAAACCATGTACCTAGAAAAGAGAAATATTTCAGAAATGTTTTATAAAATGTAAAAAGTGAAGATTGTTACATTTACTTTTATTAAGGACATGCAAAAACAAAGACATAGCTAATAGCTCCCTACTGCTCTTGATCTGAATAGACTTAAGTCTTCAGTGCTGTCTGCAAAATTAATCATGACGAAGCAAATGTTGGTCCCTTTGACTATTTCCTCACTGCAATTTTTAGCAGATTTCTATATGTATTGTTAGGTGCTATGAACACTGTGACTCAAGCTTATGGAGAGTTTGTGGTGCATAAATCTTGGCTCCTTTTTTAATTGCAAAGAATTGTGACTATTATGTAGCTGATCTTGCAAATTCAAAAATATTCAGTCCTTTAATTATGCTTACTTTATTTAAGTGCTAAAGGCCGCAACAGGCCTGCAATTGCTAGAATGCTAACAGCACATAATACAGCCAATTGCAAACAGCAGTCTAATTTGTTGATTTCAAGTGAGGTGTAATTATATTGCTTCATTTGCTGAGCAAATCATATGAGAGCTTCTCTAAATCAGCCTTATTGTGTAATGAAGAGCTAATTACAAACAGCAGTGTTCTTGCAGTAAATTTATGGTGACTGCTAATGCCAGGTTGGCACTGGTATGACAATGGCTCATTAGTACATTTACAAAAGCAACAGTGGAACTCTGCCCAAAGCACAGCAACTGCTCTCTATTTCGGGAGACCAGAGCGATTACCTCTTTCCCTTCCATTGTTATTACTTTAAAAAAACAACAACAACAACAAAAAAACCCAAAACAACAACAACAAAAAAACCCCCCGTACTTTTGTCACTTCTTGGAAGGAATTAAATAGCACTTCTAGAAAAGCCCACCATAAGATGGAATGACTTGGAAAGCACTCTTCCTAACCTTTAAGGCCAGGTAGGCTTTGAAAATGTTGTTTAGCCAGAAGCCTTCACCATTGGTGACAGCTGGAGGTCTGGTATGTCCTTTTGCAATTCCTTTTCTCCCATTGTACTTTCATTGCATGGAGTCAAGGGTCATCTTGGCAGCCACAAGGCTAAAAGAGAATTTCTGATAGAATTATGTTTGTGTCAGCTCTGTGCTGATTGAAAGATTTTTAGATTTCTACATTTTAATATTTTTTTTTCTGCTTAAGTTGAAATTGGTGGTGACCTGATACAGCTTCTGTTATTTAATTCTAAATTATGTTTACTGTCAGATCAACCAACTGAAGTGGAAAGATGAACTGGTCACTGTAAAAGTTCACAGCACGGGATAAATTCTCTAGTTTTTCTGAAGTTTCCATTAATCTTTTGGGTTTTATTAATTTCTTTGAGTTCCATGAAGCATACTTTCTTATAGGTACTTTCAAGCAATCGGAATAATCTATTTCTGAATAGATGTGTGTAATTGCCTGTTCGATTTTAAGCCTGACACCCACAGTAGATTGAATGCTATTTTACACAAAGGCTTCTAATCTATTAAATGGTGCACTGGGACTGTTTTCCTATGAAATTGCCTGATACACTTTCTCTCTTGGCACAATAGCACAGAATAAATTTCTTCCTGTGTATCTCCATCCTGCTTGCTTTCTCCTGCAACACAGAATAATGAAGCTGCAGCTTCTTATTATTTCCTCTCTAATCCTGCTTAGTGACAGGTGACCCTTGATGAATGGTCTGATTTGGACAACCACCCCAAATACAGAAATGCATATTCATTAGATCAACAGCAATGGACTTGAACTTATATGAAGCAGACTTCTTTGAAAAATATTTGATATTTAACTCCAACAAATTAGTGGGGTTTTCCCCCACAAGCTCCAAAGTGGCTATTTGCTCTGATGCCGTTGAGTTTTGACTGGTTTTGGAGCTTGTATGTAGCATGAAGACAGACCAGGCCAAATTTCTAGATCAACACCTTGTGGTCTGTAATGAATTCTTGGAGAAAGAATATAAAAATGTTAGTAGGAAGAATATAGTAGCCACTGGTAGTTACTGACTCTCTCTGGGCTGTCATTTTATATAGCCTCCAACAGAAGGCATGTATGTGCAATGTTATTTTGAAATTCCAGAGAGGAAATAAGTACATGCAAATTTCATTTGATTATACATTTGTTAGGCATGGGGAACACCGTTTTTAAAAAATCACTATTTACAAAGTGTTCTGCCTCTTCTGATGTATACATTCTCAATGAGAGATTATAGATGCTTTCGATTTTAGCACCATATTCTAACATAAAATCTGTTTCACTAAACAGATCTGCTCCAAAACTAATAAGTTAATCACTGCTAGTAAGACTATCAGCGGAACCATATTTTTGTTTCATGAGACATAGTCAAAATATTGTGGTAGAGAATTTCATAGTTATTTTTATATTTCCTTAATTGTTTCTTTGTTCTCTGGAGAATGTGGGGAGGTTGCAAAGGCACAGCAAAAATTATTTCCCAGAGTTATTCTCCCATTTTCCAGACTAGACATCAGACAGAAGGGAAAGGTACTATGGTTGTATATTAACCCAATGTGCATGTTAGCCATACTACTCTAGAGAAGAATCTGTAGACAACTACATTTTTTTTCTCCTCTCCCTTTCTATCTGACAGAGGAGTACTGTCAGTAGAGTACTAAATGGTTATTGTACTGTACTGAAGTATTTCTTTCTCATTTATGGGTGGTCTTCTGTTAATCTGCAGGGCTAGAGTTCAGTAATTTCAGTTGACTCCAAAATAATTTTAACAGAACCCTGTCATATTCAGCAAAGTTTGCACTTTGGATGAAGACTGGTCTCTAACTTAGAGGTGGCTCACGGCTTTCTCTTTTGATCTTGGATTTACAGGCTAGTCTCCTTATCCACGCTTTCAAAGAGCACACAGTCGTTTACTTCTTCCCTTGATCTCCCTAACCAAGATTTGTGTTACGAGATAGACCTTTCACAAATTATTCTCTTACTTTGATTTCCCATTAATCTGAATTTTAAAGCTGAGTTCAAACCAAATTATTCCTTTGCGTGGGGTGGGAGAATGGAACAGAGAAGCAAACTACCTCAAAATGGACTGATGCCTGAGGTATCTGCATGAATTTTTGTCTAGTTTCTTGTGAGCACCAGCATCAACACTTTGTTCCCTTTGGGATTTGCATTTATCATTTTTTGTTATTGTTCTGTATGAAATCTAGATCATGATTCCTCTGAGTAAAGGACCTGGGATTTTTCTGTGTTTCTGGAAAATAAGATGTACAGATATGTATTGTTCTTGCTCTGTCTTTTTCTCTTTCTTTTTTGCAAAAACCCAAACAAACAAACAACACCCCTCACCCCCCCAAAAAAAACCCAACAAATAAAAGTTTGATGCTCTATGAAATTAGTAAAAATTGGGTTTAGTTAGAGCAAATGTAAAACAACTTCAAACATAAGCCTGTAGCTCTAAGAACTGTCCGAAAATCATTGGGTGGGATGAGACGGCATTATATAGTTTAAAAAAAAAAAAAAATTAAAAGGCGTTCTTTGTGAAACCCTCATGTGAACCAGCCCAAATAGACTTGATCTTGCAGAAGTTAGCATGAAAATACTGATGAAAGTCAGAATGCTTATTATGGTACTCTAGTTTCCATATGCTGTATCTGTACCATATCTTATTTTGCTATTTTGTGTTGCTTACATTTGATAAGTCTTTTAATTTTCATGCTTATGATGCCCTCTTGGGTGTACTTTACAGAACTGGTGTCTAGGGTTTGGTTTGCTACTGAAGGAAAAACGGAATGACACGGTAAGATTGATTAATGATTTGGCCCACAGAGCAGGCCCAAGTCATAGTGACTCAGCTGACTGGAGATGATGAATAGATGTAAGCTGCAGGATTATTCATGCATGTTTCTGTGGCAATACTACCATTGAAAATTATTAATGTAGATTATGGATAAATATGGCATTTCTTTTAGGAATGCTAACACTATTTTTTGTGTTGCAACACTTCACTAATTCAGTTATGTCTGATGTTTGCTGTCAGAATGATTTTACTTTTTTTTACATAACATGAGATAATTTCAAAGAGCATTTGAAGTGTATGTGTGGCATAAGTGGAAGATACATGACTTTGTACTTTGATTTTAGAAGTCTGCACATTTGGATAAGTTTTGCTTGTGAACATGTATGAATGCATGCAGGATGCACACATTTGTACTCTGCATATTCTAGGCTGTACAATACTATTAAATCACAACTGTCTTTATAAGTATTAAGTAGGTACCTTGCTAAGTATTTTCATTTAGACAGCAATTTCTACTGGTAGCAGAGTGTCTCATTTTGGTTAACAGATTGCTAATCATTCTGACTGAAATCATCTTGCATTCGTGATCCTTTTGTGGAACTGTTTGGTTTGAGGTCTCCTGAAGCCAGCTGTACTCGAGTGTTACCTGTGTGTGTTCAAGTCTACGTCTATCCTTTAATTGTGCATTTGACAACTTGTGTATTAAAGGATAAGGGTTAACAATTGATTTCTATTTATCACTTCATTAAACACCACTTAATGCCATCCAAAATCATAACCATTACACTGATTTCATGCTAATAGTGTCCTGTTTCAGTAACACTTACTGCTATTCTGTATTGTTAGCTGAATCAGTTTCCTGGGACTTCTTAGTGAAATGGCAGTCCCGGTTCAGCATATCTCAATTAAGCAAAGTATTTTGTAGCAATGCATTACACTTACACAGCAGTTCTCATGAAGCATTTTACAGTCGCGTATGTAGAACCATTGGACTACAGCTCCCTAAGTGGTAGAGGGCAGCTGTTAACTGAGATTTTAGACAGTGCAGATTAATGACAAGAGGAGAAAGTTTGAACAGTTACATTAAGGCAAATATATTTTGTTTTAACATGCAGCACAGGCTTTTCAATGTCAGCTCAATTCAGTCAGTGCTGAAGTTTGAGAACTTACCTGAAAACCCTTAGAATAAATAATCTAGGACTTTGTCATTAAAAGACCCACTTATTTTCCTGTTCCATTCTCCAAACCCTGTATTGGTCTCCCTTGAAGGAGAGGAAATTTCATTTTATGTGAGAGGTTGCTTTGCTTTGGGACTTCTTTGCAATATTGCAAATATGCTATTAGCACATCTTTTGGTGCTACTGAAGTACTAATAGCTTGTCACTCAGTTCAAGCTGCCATCTTCAAAAGGAACATTGACTGGACTTTGCTCCACACAGCCCCATTTTTCACAAATACTGGCAATAGCCTGACAACTGGTCGTTTTTCATCCTCATTTCTTTAAAGAGTGCTCATATATTTCCTCTATTAATAATAATTGTAAATGGAAATATGTTCATACAACCTTTTGGAAAATAAAATTATTTATATTCATGCCAATTTCTGGTTGAACGTGGTAGAAACTTCAATCATCAAGGCCTTTCTGCTGCCTTGAATCCATCTAAGAAATGTTTTCTTCCTAAGGTGGGAAAAGAGGGGATTTTGAGATTACTTCAGCTTTAAGCATAAAGGTCATATATAGACTCCAAAGAGAAAGCCCATTGTATGAGCTTTGATATCCTGGTAATAATTTGGGGTTATTTTTTCTGCATAATAAATATCACTAGTTGTATTAAAGCTTTGTTGCCATTCCAGAAATGGTAATGGATCACTCACACCAAGATGTCTCAGCTGAAAACCATCACTGAAATAAGCAGTTTAGGTTAGTAGTAGCAATCTGAAAGTGTTTAATTCGCACAGTTTAGGAAACTAGGATTAGTTTTCACTAAGTGTGAAAACTAGTATTGGCAAAATAAATTTTGCCGAAGAGAAGAAAGGAGAGAGAAGAGAAGGAAATTAGGTTTTTTGGTATCAGTTTGTATTGTAGCTGCAATGAGATGAAGTATTCCAAGGAAATCAGGTAACTGAAACCAGCATTCAAGTATGGCACAGAAACTCCTTCCACTCTTCTATAGTGTCACTCCCAAGTTTGTATGGTATTATCCAGATAGCAGAAATGTATTGTGTTATCCATATTGTGAGGATAGACTTTGGGGTAAAAGGGCCCAGAACTTTTTGGGTGAGCTGTGAGTTCACCCTTTAGGAAGTAAAGCTGAAAAACACATACTAGTGAAAGGAAATAGATAAGCCTACAAAAAATTTTAAAGCCACCGAGACATTCTGTGCATGAATTTCAGATAAGCTTTAAAAAAAATCCAGTTAGAGCAGCGACATATAAATATGTTGCTTTTCTGAAACACGAATAAAATTATGTACTTACGTCCACATTTCTCGTATATATCAGATTCTTCTCTTAATATCTGAGGGGAGAAAAGGACAGAGTTGTCAAACTATAATTTTCACTTGGGATATATAAATTGCAACATAAATTACAGTATGCTTGTAGGAAAATATTAACTAGAAGGTGCAGTTGTTTTGCTTTCTTAAATTGAATAGCAATTTATTAAAGGATTTGGATCAAGGACTTGTAGTTGGTACGACAAACAGTACAATGGGTTTCAAGTATTAAAAAGGTGATAGTCATTTAAGCACATGGAATTGTGACTAAACTCTGAGGTGCATTTTGCTATTACAGTATTTTCAATGCTGGCTCCAGAGTATTATTAAAACGTATTTAAACTTCAGTAATAAACTGTCTGAATTATGTAAGATATATTTTGAGCATACTTTTCATTAATTTTCTAGTAAATTAGTTTACTGATGAAAATAGTTTTAAAAAATTGAGTGTCTTTAAAAATATTGCTTGATTTCTGTTCTTAAAAGCATCTTAAACTAATTCTGGGGAAACTAAAAGTTGTGCTCGCACCATTACAGATCTGAAGCTTGTTATTTCTGCTCAAGTTTTGAATTTGAGTATTTCAGTGAACCTGTTACCAAGCAGAAATTACTTGCATAAGTTAATTGGCCCATTATTATTACAAATTCATACATGGGAATCTTGATAAGTTCACAAATACTGCATGAATAGACTGGGGGAAATGACAAAAGATCAGTTTTGACCTTTCAGAAGATTTTTATCTTAAAGTTTGGTGGCATATGTAAAAATGGTAAATGATATCTCTAACCTTGAGAAAGTATCACATTCCTTAATTATAGGGAAACTGCTGTCAAATGTTGTAACATCAAATGGCTGATATTTATGAATATATTAGTTGTCCTCCAGTATCTTCCAGTCATTCCTTATAGCCTTGAAGTCTGACTTCATACCATCCTAAGGAAGTATTTGTTTTTTCATCAAACACCACCAGAATCAAAGTCAATAAACCATTGTTACTTTGAGTGTATGAATCAGACCATGGGCAAAGACCTTTTTCCTAAGCCAGACATATTCTAAATTGACAAACGTCAATTCTTTTCAATGGGAATTCAGTGCAGCACTATGTAAACGTTTATTTTAAAGAAGCTAGCATGGTACAAGCTGCTGAAATAAAAAATTATTTTCTGTTTTTCTCTTTTTTGGTGGTGGTGTTGGTCAAAGAGGTCCCCAGTACTGTTTTACATGTGTACAGACACTTTTCATGATATGTTTGTAATACTTGACTCTGACACAGTGCATTTCAAACTACTGGTGAGAAGTACTTTACTGGGGAGGCCAGCATTACTGTCTCAATTCTGCAGATAGGGACAGGGAGGCACAAACACAGTCACGGTTTCTCTTAAGATCACTAAACATGTTAGTAACAGGAGAAAGACTAGAAGTCTGGTTCTCCTTTTTTTTTTTTTTTTTTTTTTTCTTCCCCAAGCAGTTCTTGACATTTAAAAAAAGAAAAATGTTCAGTCCTGTTTATGAAATTGTGTTATTTGGAATCTTCTCATGTCAAATTACTGACTTAAAAGCCCTGTTATCTGATTTTACAGTATAGGCAATCTCTTCCTACAAACAGTATACCTTCTGACTTTCTTTTCTTCTAATACAGTATTATATAAAATAGACTTTTAAAATGTCTCATATCATGTTTTGCCATTAGCAAACAATTTGTTTAACAGTTTTTTAGTCTTAGAAATTAAATTGGCCTTGATATCCAGGTAAACTCAAATGCTACATTAATTTAATATAACTAAACTAGGCAGGGTGTTTTCCCATTTTGCCAGTCCTGCTCAGTGCCTGTCATTACACAGCAATGTTCATGGGAGCCTTAGGAAAATTACATTTAAAAGTCTCGGGAAATATTAATGTGGATTCTTTTCTGCAAACAGACTTGGTTTGACAAGCAGCTGTTGGAAACATGAAAAGTCTCAATTCTTTGCAGCATCCAACTTGCATGCCAGTCAGCTGGAGACCGAGATAAATCTCTGCCTCTGGAATGGGAGGCAAACACTCAGTATAGTGTGTCGATATCTCCTGAGTTCCGGTTCCAAGATTCACAGTAGATTGCATTACTTGTTTGGAAATATCATTCAACTTGTTTTTCTCATCTGTAAAGTAGGATAATATTTACTTTTAAAACCCTTGGAGGGCAAGTGAGCTGTATGCAGAAAATACTCAACACATTTGAATTCATGTTCCTTCCTCATAGGTCGCTCTTAACAAGTTAAGTATTCCTTTACCTGTCTGCAAAATTTAGTTTCACACTTTGAAGATTAATTTAGCTCACTGTGGAGTTACAATGGCAGATAACTTAAACGTGACAACATGTGAATGTTCTCATATAAGAAACCCTGCCCTTGACTCTCACATTTCTTAAGCTACATGATAGTTTAGTGGTGAACACTTACAGCCATCTGTGAAGATGGCATGTAGCCCATTTCGAATAGGTGCCAAATAAACATGTTTTTAGATGAGAATCTTGTGCAATACTGCAAATGCTATCTCAGCTACAGAAAGGTCATGAGTTGTGACAGTTTTGCAAGCATCTTTTTACACTTCATGATACATGTTGACACTAACATGCCAGAAAAAGAGGATTTTTCTTAACAGTGAAAGTAGGCACCTGTGCCTGCCCACAAGGAAAATATAGTAGTAGGAGTGACCTTGAATAACAGAATTTGTCAGAAAACTAACAAAAGTCCTGTAGCAATTCTCTGTTATTAATCTAATTCCGGAGTGCATTAGTAAATTAAAGAACAGGGCACAAATTTCAAACTTTTCAAAGAAATTGGTAACTAGTAATGAAAACAGCAAGTGCTCCCTCCCACTGACTGTCGTCTTTGGGTTTTGGCATTGTGGTTAGGTGAAAAGGGATATTACAGATTTGCCATTTGTCATGAAGCTTAGTCATCTTTATTGCAGCCAGCTTAATTAGACTTTTAATTCAGCTCAGAAAACTTGTAACCTTTGGAAAATATCTAATTGATAAAGTTAATTGATAAAGAGAAACTTTCTGCTTTGTATTTTGTTATCTTTTTTTTTCCTTTAAATGCCTGCCTGCCTTTTAGCATTTCTCAAAGAATTATTTGTAAAGTATCATCTGCTGTAATTTTCAGCAGTGCACCAACTTGCTAACGAGGTGTATTTAAAACATTGAGTTATCACATAAAAGCTTTTGAAGAAATTTCATATCTTAAAAATATATTTTTTTTTAAAAAAGGCTAAAAAGCATACTGTGGATGGTTAATATTTAGAAATTTTGCTTACATGAAGACATAGAGGATGTTTGAGCAGCCTTATATATGATTTCAACCATATTCTGTCATTTCAGAACTCATCAGAAATCATTTCACACTAGTTCCCTCTTTAGAATCTTAATAAAAGTTCAGGCATGTTTTTACCCAGAAACGATCTTAGGTGAAGTTACTCTGAAGAGTACCATTTGAACTGATTATTTCTCTGTGTGACATTAACATCATCGGTCTTACGTTTGAGCTCCAGTTTCTTTTTTTTTTTCTCTATTGTACAAGAATATAAGATTTGTGAGAAGAATCAGTGGCCTAACACAAAGTTAATCAAAATGTAAATAGTTCTCTTACAGTCATACTACTTCCCACTGCATATGTGCAGTTTTCACGGGGCTGAAGTACCAGAAGAAAGGATTAATTTATCTAACTTGATTATCCTGAAGAGAATAACCCAATTCACAAAATTATGGGAATGGTAGAATAATTCAAATCCAACCTGTGCAATTACTCATAAATCTGAATGAAAGTGAAGATAAAAATTAATTTATCTTGGACAGAAAAAAAAAAGTAGTATCTTTTCCAAAATGATTCAGTTTTCAGTAGTGAAAATTTGCAGTATGAGAATGGATGAACCGATTCATTATTTGTGAAAGTCTCTGCCTTCACTATGCTGATGAACTGTGATCCCAAGTTGTCTTTTCATAGCTGGAAGGTATTTGTACAGGTGCTGCAAGATCTGCCCTTATTTTTCAGCTGAGGACATGATTATGATGTAATATAATCAGTACTACTAATGTCATAAACTGCAAGGGCATAATCTGTACCATCTGTGGAATATCAGGAACTATAACACAGTATCTCTGCATTGGTATGCAGTTGGAGTTAAGGTATTGTCCTCAGTAATGAATACAAAATTATTGGTTTATTTGCCCTCAGTTATGACAGTGATTTATGTTACTCGAATACAGCAAGTGGAATTGGTGCAAATTTGCTTCAGAGAAGGCTGGTGACCAGCAGAGAAGTTGTAGTTGCTGCTGAAACATAGAAGCATAGAAGAAGCCTAAAATGCAGATTTGTTGTGGACTGTCTCTTGTAGTAGTATTCAATGCGCGAGAAGGGTGGTCCTTGCAAATAGCCCTGAGCTTGCGTTCGCACGTCTTTGGGCGGTTGTGGCTTTTGCTGCTGACCTGCTGTGTATATATTGGGAACAATATTCTATATCTTCAATAGCTGTTCTTTTCTGATGAAATTATATATTACTGGGTAGGGACTGTTTGTTATTCTGTACAGTGTCTGATATAACACATTCTCAAACTTGATTAGCTCCATCTTATGTGTTACTATAATAGGCCCTCCTCATCCCCTCACCCCTCAAAAAAGTTTTGTAAGTCTAACTGATTTTTTGTTAGTCATGTTTCATTACTCTCTACTGTTGGTACCACATCATTCAAGGATTTAAATTCAGAGAATTAATTTTTGTGGAACAGTGTTTCTGTTCTGTTTGTTCATACTCATTTTATGTGTAAGTTGGAAATAGCCTTTTATTTTTATATGTATAACTAAATTTTTAGTCATATGTGGTGTTGATATAAAAAATATTTGAGCACCTAGATGCTACTAGATATGTAATGAATGAAACATGATGGAAACAGATATTTAAACTTTTTTTTTTTTTCTTTTGACTGTTGATGGTATGTTGTCCTGTGGCTCTATCAACATTCTGTTTAGTGGAGTCTTCAATCTAGGACTTTTAAGAAAAAAAGTTTGTCCTTTCTAAAAGGACTAGTCATTCATAGAGTTGAGGTATAGACTTTGAGAGTCTCTTAAGTACACGATCAGAATTAAAGCCAAATTTCACTTAATGTTGCTGCTGTTTGTCTTCACTTGCATTAATTTCACCACCACGCCATCATGCTTGGGAGCTCTGAATCATAATTTTTTCAATCTCCAACACATTTTTTTCCCCAAGGAGATGCTACATTTAAAAGTTAATTAGTTTTCTCACAAATGTACAAGTCAATAAAATTGAGTTATGATTATTAAAATTATAAAAATGACATCAGTCTTACAGATCTGGAATATTTCTGAACATGTATTCATTACATGCAAATTTCATTGGGATACAGATCATCTGCACTTCATACTCTGACAAGACAATATGCTAAGAGAAGGGTGAGCTCAAAAAAAAAAAAAAGACAAGGTCATGTTTAAAAACAAAAAAGAAAAAGAAAATTTAACTGGTGCCAACCTGCAGAGCTCTTTTGCTGTCTGACCTCTCTGTTTCTTCGCTTTCACTCCTCTTTCACGGTTGTAGTTTTCATTTGGATAATTTTGAAAGAGCAATTAAGTTACTTGCCTGTGTAAATGTGCTGGCAATAACACGACGGTAAATGCTTGAACCAGTAGTGAATAACTTAGCTACAAGTAAAATATCTGAGGAAAGAAAAATAACAACAGGAAGCAAGCAGCAAGTTACCAGAAATCTTTGTGTCAAGTACATTAAAGTTCCAAATTGCTATTTTTGGCAAAAAATTTTTTCAGGAAATTCAGGGTTGTGTGTGGAAAACATGTCACTCGATATATGTATCCTACTACATAAATAGCATAAGTCAATAGGATGTCCAGTGGCAGGGCTATTGTTCCTTGCTCTCAACAGTGCAATAGTGTTGCCATATTTAGACCTAACGAATGGGTTTAGGAATGGAATGAGCATGCATGTTTTCTGTAAGGGATATGAATGTTGACCCCTTTTTTCTGTTTGCTACTTTCCTTTGCACGAGATTAAGCTATTTTATTTTTTCTCCCTTATTCCTGGTTGTCGTGGTTTAACCCCAGCCAGCAACTAAGCACCACGCAGCCGCTCATTCACTCCCACCCCACCCAGTGGGGTGGGGGAGAAAATCGGGAAAAGAAGTAAAACTCGTGGGTTGAGATAAGAACGGTTTAATAGAACAGAAAAGAAGAAACTAATAATGATAACGATAACACTAATAAAATGACAACAGCAATAATAAAAGGATTGGAATGTACAAATGATGCGCAGTGCAATTGCTCACCACCCGCCGATCAACACCCAGTTAGTCCCCGAGCGGCGATTCCCCCCACCCCCACTCCCCCCAGTTCCTATACTAGATGCGATGTCACATGGTATGGAATACCCCTTTGGCCAGTTTGGGTCAGCTGCCCTGGCTGTGTCCTGTGCCAACTTCTTGTGCCCCTCCAGCTTTCTCGCTGGCTGGGCTTGAGAAGCTGAAAAATCCTTGACTTTAGATTAAACACTACTTAGCAACAACTGAAAACATCGGTGTTATCAACATTCTTCTCATACTGAACTCAAAACATAGCACTGTACCAGCTACTAGGAAGACAATTAACTCTATCCCAGCTGAAACTAGGAGACTGGTCTAAATATTTCTGAAGCTGTTGCTGCTGTTGGTTTGCAATTTGTGTTGCTACACTTTTGTAGAGTTCTAGTTATGGATCATTTCTACTGTGGCTGAGAGTTAAGATATGATTTTCAGTTTAAAAACTCATAAAATGACATTTGCATAAATTAGTAACTCATACTGTAGGTCAAACTACTCTTGCATGTGCAACTGTGCTCACAGTGATGCTCAGTGGTTCCTAATCAAAATAGCGAGGTGTATGTGGATATCGATAGGGTTGTGCTCTGGCTCTGATAGCGTTATGTATTTTTGCTCTTGGAACATGGAATAGCACGTGTGCCTGTTACATCTAATGACAGTCAAAAGCTGGGAACCAAATCTGAATAGGTTTGGTTGCACAACTGCAGCTTTAAAAAATCTTGACTGTTTGGAGAAATTATGTGGAAAAAGTAATTCATTTTTTTGCAACAATGCAGTTCACAAGGACAGATGGGGTGGTGTTCCTTTTAACAGAACTATTCAACTTACTAAGTATAGGATGAGGAAATCTTGGGTATAAGTAGGCTTGAGAAAATGTGTGTAGATATCTGTAAGTCTATCATCTACATGTATATCTAAAAGTGTGGTACAGTGAAACTAAAGCAGCCAATGAGTCCAAAAAAAACCCCCAAATCACAGTTGTATAAAAATGCAAAAGCTATAGTGAACTGTATAAATAACAGTACAAAAGATGGTGCAAAATACTTTTTCCTCCACTCAGTTGTAGTCTTCATGAACCTTCACAAAAAAAGGAAGCTTGTAGATTTCTCCCTAGCTTTATCCTAAGGGCATTTTTTACCTTTTCAGCGGGATGTAAACTGCCACCATTTCACAATGGTTGCCCTTTCTTCTGCCATGAAAGTACAAGATTGAAAGGATCCATAGTGGTCTGCAAGTGCAAGATATGTCCACAGGTCTACAGCGTATGTCTACATTTTTCTAATGTACTTGTAGTATGGATTTTAAGGCTAACATTAAGAATGTGACAACTCCCCTATAATTTTTATATGAAATATTTTAACACAAATACTAAAAATAAGGCTGTTCTGAAGCATGTCACATCTATGCAAAGCTTACTTCCCTCCATTTAGTTTCTCTTCCTGAAAATATAGTCTTCTATTTCTGTGCAGTTACTATTAAATGATACTGTGAAAATAATTTTATAATAAAACAGGGAAGAAGAAACTGTTCATAAGAGTTCGTAGGTTCAGAAGAAACAGACTGTTTTCATGAGAAAAGCTTTATGCTTTTTCAGTAAATAAGGTTTTTAAATATATTCTAGTAGTACTTGAAAACCTCACTGACGTACTAGCATCTGTACTTAAAGTAATAAAGGTCAAAGAGGAGACATGGACAAAATGGGACAAATCAGTGTAGCTTCCACGTATTTTCAGGCTTTCCCAAGGAGGATTAACAGCCTTGTAACTAGTGACAATGAGTCCTGATACGTTTTTTGTGAGTTATTGCTTAAATAATATCCTTTTTCCTTAAACTACAGTGTGTAATTTAGCCTTCAGTTTGAAAGATATTTTTCATAATGGAAATCTTTCTCATTCAAAAAAGTTGCATTTTAGGAACTTTCCATCAGAATGGATCTTCAAAGATTATGTACTTGATGGTAGAAGTCATCAGCAACAAGACTTTTCAGTCTGTTTAGAGAAAAAAAAAAGGGGGGGGGGGGAGTCAATTTCTTTCCAAAGAACAAAACACAGCATTTCTTCCAAAAGTTGATGGCATCACTGGTCTTCCAGTTCTAAGTTGTAACAGTTGAGATATAATAAAAACATATTCCTCTGCACACAGCCAAAAGCATTAGAAAATCTGCCAATCGTTTTTGGTATCCTTATGTGTTGCAGCACTAGTTGGTTTCGTTTGGGTTTTTTGGTGTTTTTTTTCCTTTTCAAAAGGAAAACGATATGGGGGATCTTTTATCTCACTGGTTTTCTAGCATAAATGAAACTTGTAAATTATACAGCTTTAGGTTTTTTTTTTTAAATTGACTTGCATTGCTTAAGCTGTAACTGCCAAAAACCTATAGTATATAAATTATTAGGCGTATTTAAGCAGTTATATATTTGTTCTAAATTTTTAAAACGAGAGGCAACTGAATATTATGGGTTTTTTCCCAATATTTTGACTGAATGCTCTGAAGTACTTTATTTCTACTTCACTTTCAATGGCAGGTTTCCCTGGCAGTTCAGTAGCATCTCTCTTGGACAGTGGAGCTGGCCAGACATCCCTCATAATTATGTAGCAGTCGTGTGTGCCAAAAAAACCTAGTGAAATAACTGTGTACTTTGGAGGTAGATAATTTAATGGTATCAAGTCACAGCTATGCAAGTTAAATTAATGCACAAGGAAAATCAAATACTTTGTAAGTATTTTTATTATGTGTATATAAACATATAGGCACTTTTTTAGTATAAAGCGAGTTACTGAGATTTAGTCTTTATTTTTTATTTTAATCTTTAAATTTTTACTCTTCATTTTCAATTTTATTGACCAAGCAAGCAAGATAAGCAACAGCAGTACAAGGGATATAGCTGTTGTGGTAAAGCTGTAATCATAGATTTATGATAATGGTACAGACTTGTACTTCAGCCTCATAGGGTTATCTTCCTTCAGCATTACTTCAAGGAAGTAATGAGGCATTTTTCAACAGCAGCAAGAATTTTTAGTTTTATGCTAAGAATATGTTCAAAATCATATCAATTGGTCTTAAATATTTGTCTTAACTGTTCAAATCACTTTAGCTTTTAAAGTATGTGTTGCATTTCAAGCTGACATGTTTACATCGAATCCTCCTTTAGATCGACTGCTATACTATCCCTTATTCTAACTGAATTCTTCTAAGTTCTTATGCATTATTTTTTAACATACTGAAATATAATTTGGCATTTTTGTTTTCCAAATGTATTGTTATAAGCATATTTTGATGCTAGATAGATATCACAAAGTCCAATTTTGCCTGCTGGTAGTTAAGCATACTTACACATCCTCACATGAACTTGATGGGAATATATTTAGCACCTGTTATTTAATAAACATTATTTATATTGTACAATAGCTAGAGATTATCAGGCGAATCTGGTAGAAGCTGGTTTCTAAGTAAACCAAAGGAAGAGTAGTTTTTTATGAAATGTAAATCATGCAGCTGTAGAATTTAGCAAGATATTCTGTATATGCTAACAGTGTGGATGGGTTCAAGGCAAGAGTGAAAAATTCATTCGGAAATACATAGAAGCCAGGTGGCTCCAAAACTACCTTTAATGAAAATTGTTAGAGTCTCGAAGAGCACTGGGAGAAGTATTGTGTACATTTCCCCTATTTTTTCTTTAATTTTCCCTGGACATCTCTTTATGGCTTTTGGAGACAGGAAAGTTGAATCAAGTGGTTGCTTAGTCTAATCCTGTATGCCCATTCTTACATTGCACCATGAGCCATAGCTGAGTTTGCGTTCTGAAAGAAAATTGTTGTTGCCTTCTTCCGTACCGCCTAGATTTATTAATAGTCTAAAGTATTTACAGAAGGCTCTTTGCACAAAAAACACTTGTAAAAGTTCAGTATTTGATTTTGATCTGAGTGGAAATGTTGTATGAAAAGGAAGTTGGTTAGAAAATCAAGGTTCTTGTTATACCTGTGGGGGAAACAGTAGTAAATTTACAAATTAAATTTGTAATACATATACACACACAATATACTGCATTCCTAGCGTGTAGTATATATCTGAATTTTATTTTTCTAAATATGGAGTCTAGAAGGCTATTCCTAACTCTACTAAAGCATAAAGGTCAAGTTACAAAGTCAAAACCTGTAAATAGACCAATTAAAAGTAATTAAAATTAAATTTGTTTAGGTATAGTACGACAGAGAATGGCAGACACTCCTTTAAGTCCATCAAAAGAGTAATATGTAAAATGTTGTAAGTTGTCATTGTAAAATGATGTGTTTGTGCACTTAGATTTTGCTTTTTCTTGTCCGTAAGATTCCAACAACCTACATCTTCACATTTCTTGTGATTTACACTGTGATTGTAGTTGTAAAGCGTGTTCAGGCTTAATCAGTACAACGAATCTTATGGAAAAACTGATGTAGCTATTAAGAAAAGAAAGTAGCCTTCTGAGTAATACAAATCTGAGTTATTTTGAAGAAAAATTTTAATCCTCTTTGGGTATTTGCTGGGAGAATGAGACATTCTTCTGGAAGCTATGGTGAAAGGAAGCATTTGATCATTTTACACCCTTTAAAAAGTTGTAATATTTTCTTGGAGTATAAAACAGATAAGAAATAGATATCATTTTAAGTGCTGCTTTGATCATTTTAAAAGAGATTCAACATCAGAATCAAGTGTATTAGATTTCAGTGAGGAAGGCTTTTTTCTTGCAATACCCACTTGGTGCCTTAATGAGGCTTAACAGGATCCTGCTGAAAAATTTTAAGAGAACTGCTTCAGGCAAATGTTTCATGATGCATTACCTAAACATACATCATTTGGGGTCTGATGGCCTCAGTTACTGGAGAAACACTGGATTTAGAGTCAGTAACGTAGACAATTTATCCAAAGACAGAAGGTAAACTGCTTTCCTACGATTCATTTCTTCACATTATGATAAAAAATTTATCAGACTTGATCTTACCTAACAAGAGATTTAATGAGAATGTGTAATTATTTTTGATTGCTAAATAAGTGAGGTGAAATAAAAAAAAAATCAGTAGCAGATATTACTGGTTTTGATTCATGCATATGCATATATATATGTATGTATGTAGCAGTCTGTTTTAATGTAGACCTGAACTCAGAGATGGCTTACTTTTAGCTAAGTCTGCTTCTAGTGGAGAACAATTTCTATCTGACTTTTTGTTAGCTGATTACTTTCTTTCTATTTAGTTTGCTTTTTTTCAAATATTACAACTTGAATTTTATTGAAAGTGTTCTTATGATGAGTAAAGCTGAATGGAAAGTTCCATTTTGTAACTGATTTTTTACTAAACCAGGGAGTTGGAGAACCAACTGGAATTTCCAACCAATTTCCAGTTGCAAACATCTCTTTTTTTTGTTTCTTGAAAACATAAGTAAAACATTACACAAAATTTGCTTCTTTACATAAAACATTTAATTTCGCTGGAAGGAAGATACTTCTTTTTAATCTTAAAATAACAGAAGTAAACTCCAAATCAAGATAACGGCTGCATTTAAAGCATTTTAAATGAAAATTCTGACTTCAATTTTTATTTTTTTTATCAGAACAATTTACTAAATTTAACATGAACTTTGCAACTATTTGACTCCAAAATGCATTGCTCAGCAAATTATTTTAAAAAATTTTGGCAAGATCTGATATTGAGTCTGATTTAGTTATGAGTTCTGATGTGTTAACAGCTACCATCTGCTATATGTAAATGGAAAAAGGGAAATACAAAATAGAAATAGTTAATGATGTACTCATATCACAGGCTATACATTTATTTGTCTATTCCACAGTTTGGTGAGATGAAGTTTTTACTGAAAATAAAGTTACAGATCAGAAGTATAAAAATTGTTCATATCTCTCGCATCCCAAGTTTGACATACCATAAATCATTACTGTCTCCTGACTATGCCAGTTACTCTAATAATATTTCCTTCTTAAAGGTTGTTTCTAATTTTATATGTGTAATTACAGTAGCAATTTATCAGATATACCTGCTTAACTAATTACATCTGTTTAAATTCTATTATCTGTGCCTTCAATTGACTGTGAGCGAAAATAAATTTAAGGACCAAGACTGCCTCTGAAAAATTAGAAATTGCAGTTTAAAACCTTTTTAAACATATTCTTTCCCATGTGAAGAGTTGTTATTCATGTTATGCAACTTAAGCAAATTATGGACTATACTCAGAAATAAGACTATAGGGTAAAATCTTTAATGTTTAGAGATATGCAGGCTGTGGGACTGACAAGCTGCTTGTGTCTGGTAGGTGTGAGTCTGATTTTGTCAGACCTACAGATGCTCTCAAACCAGAGTTGTGTGTGCATCTATTGAGGACAAAAGAGTGCAAATCCAAAGGACAGAGACTAATGTGCTTGGGATTTTGTGTCCGGTTTTACTGTGTATATACTTAATCCATTTTGTTGGACTTGTATTACATAAGATTCTAAAATCTTAGATGTACATTTGGATTTCCAGCCTTCCGGCTGCTTGAGGCAGGCCTGCCAATAAGCTGCATCACTGTTGTAATGAGTGATATCACTGATGTTGCTAGATTTTGCTGATTTCCTCATTTCTCTGTTTGCACGTACCCTGCATCAGATTAGCTCTTTCCTCTGCCCAGCTCATGGTCACAAGGCTCTGCAAAGGCAAGGAGTCGACAGTAACCCTAGAAGGAAGTTGCACAGTCTGGACTGAAATTTGAGGCCGTATGAAAACTGCTTTCAAGATCAGCGCCTATGTTTATCACATTCCAAAGACCAAAAATAATTTTGTTTATATGGAGTGAATTCTAATGCAAAATTTATTTCAGAGCAAGATAGGATATGGAGAGATTATATATACCCATACTTTTGTGTTAGTATGCTATTTAATAATTTTTCAGTAACAGCATCGATAAATGTTAGGGATACTCGTTGTGTTGTGCTGACCCAGTCTCAACTTTGGTGTAGACAACTAACTAGGATTTCTGGGTTTGTTATTTAGAGTACTTCAGTGCAATACAGCAAAACAAAATCTGTGCAGGATCTGTTCTCACTGGCAGTGGTATGGAAAGATTGTCTCCAAACCTGGGTGCCTGTTTTTTTACCACTTCTTAGCTAATCACGTTCCCTCCTGTAAGCTCAAAGTAGTTACTAGGTTATAGCTATTTCACTAAGGTTTTTTTCATCTGTTTGTTGGGGTTTTTTTTCTTTCTTTTGCTTGCCTATAACTTTAATGATTTCTGTAAAATTTAATTTGTTAAACATGGTGAGCTGTTCTTATTGAAGGCTTTCAGATTTCTTCAGTGGTTTTGGTTGATACCAACAAATTCACATACAATTTACAGATATTTATAGACATTTTTTTCCCCATTTTTAAACAGGAATTGAAAACATGACATGGAAGACAGACCAATCATACCACATAAGTGCTTTCTTTGCAGTTGTATTGAATGCTTCTGAACTAACACCGCAGGTTTAAGCTTTCTTAAATAATACTGTTCAAATCTCACTTGAACAATTATGTGAGTTGTAATTATACCAGTGACTAATGAACAGCCATCATTTATAAAGTATCCTAATCAGAAATGTTGCTGATGCTAAATGAAAAGTAATGAAAGGGTTTCCAGATTTTCAAATTGAAGTCAAATTGAGTACTTGAATTAGTCAAAATAATTGTGTAATTTGGACAATGGATTGTTGGTTTTGATAACTCTGCCTTGAATAAGTATCTTCATTGGTAGACAAAGGATAGTGATTTCTAACTATTTGTTATAAACAGTATTTTGACACATTTATTGAACATCAGTGGATTGAATCTAATTGAATTTTGATTGTCTAGCACATTTGTAATGGATTACATAGCAGGAGTCATTGGCTTATATTTACAGCTATAATATACTACTTAAAATTCAGCCTTCTCATAAACAATTTCATTTAATGATTCTGTTTGGCATATTAGAGTCAGCAATGAATTGCAAGAACATGCCTATTGCCTGTTGTAAGCATGCTTTTGTAGAACAAGAAAATAAAAATGTGGGGTTTTTTCTTTAGTTGGGTGAAGGGGAAAGTCTAATTTAATTATGACTGACATTTCCTACTGTTAAATAAGGAACATGTAATATTGGGAAAATGGTAGGGCCAGATGAGCAAGAATTTCATTTGGGTTTTTTTAATCTCATTACACTTTGTGACTAAACTTCATGAAGAAATGCTCTCCCCTTGATTTAGATTAACTTTTGATCTATAATAGCCTGTTTACAATAACTTATCAGCAGCCTTTCAGCACAAAATTTTGTAGCCTCGTTGATCTTTGACCAAATGTATTACACAAATGTTGCTAGTAAATCTTTCAGTGATAATTTTCCAGTGGGTAAAAACACATCTAGGCAAAAGTACATTCTGGGGACTTTTCAGAGAGTTCATGTTTGTGCAGAAAAGGTGGAACAGCTGAAGCATCAAATGGAAAAGGAAGGGAGTCAACAACTGCAGTAGCAGACCTGGAGTGAGACCACCATATGTAACACAGATTTGAGTAGGAGGATGGAAGCACCTAACCTACTGCCTTGGTAGCCAGAGTGCCTTAGTAACCAGGTCTGCCCACACTCGCTCTTTTTTTCAGGCACTGCAGATCTCACCCAGCAGTTTTCTTTAGAGTAAATGCTGAAAAGTGAAAGCATCATGTCATGATGCTAGGGTCTCTCTTATTAAGCTTTGAAATAAAACAAGACAGTTCATTGTCAAGAGCTGATAGTTTTACCAGGAAACAGTTTGTCAGCATGGTATTCATTCTGAATTCTAGTTCATATACCTCCTTTCTCATTTGAAGAAGGAATTTTGCTGCACATTTCTCTCTAGGTCTAGTAAATTCTCCTCCTATTGATGTATATATTCTGATTTTTTCAGCTGTAGAATAAGCAGTAGCAGCAGGCTGCTCCTTGACCTTGAAAAACAGTCTTTTAATGTATTGCTGTATCTGTAAGTATTCTTTAAAAAATGCCTCATGTTTATTACATGGGTATTAATGGATCCTGAAAATACAAACAGCTTTTTTTTTGTGATTACCACTTCTTTCCTTTGTAGTGCATAACTGTTTATATACAGCATTGTGAAATAATTGCTGTACTTCAGCAGCTGACAGTACTCTAGATACCCCAACGTATTCTAAGATAACAAAACGGATGCTATTAATGCAGAGCTCCATGGACTTTGATGGTGTTCTGTAGGAGGAGCTTGAATAACTAATTTCCATGAGTATTCAAACATGTTGGGGAATACAATCAAATATAGAAGATCCACATTAGAAGGCAAACATTAGACCTGCCTAGTTATTTCTCAGACTACGCTTTATGATATCAGGAAAAAATTTTACTTATTTTAACTTTGAAAAGTAATTTCATCATTAGCCTTGGGTAGGGACTTTTTTTTAATACAACTGGCTTTAAAATGTCTCTTGTCGCTTATGTTGCTGTTGTAGCTTGTAATGTCTCTAGTGTTTTTTCTGAGCTTGAGTTGTTCTTTAAGGAGCTTTTTCTGTCAAAGATTTAGAAAGAAATAAGGTTTAGAAAGAAATAAATAACTGCACATCATCCGAATATTTCCTGGGAAGAAGGAGGCAATAGCTTCATCTCTTGGGCATTTGCTGTGGCACTGGCACTTGTCTTTCTAATGTGCTGCAGCAGCTCCTTTGAGAGTCCACACACATCAAGTGAATGGCCAGAAAGCGGAGGAAGGCATTATCCCTCTTCTCAGGACAGTGACGTGCTCAAGGCTGTCTCTGCAAACTACTGCAGTTCAAGACTCAGAGTGGGATTTGGTTGCCTCATACGGTTATGGTACAAAAAGGCTTTGCCTCTGTTAGCGTTGCCCTCTCTAGGCCTGGGCTAGAGAACAGCACATATAGCAGGGCACAAGTAGAGTTAAAAGCTCAGGTTTCTTCTGCATTCGAGAGTCTTCTGGATAGTGCATGGCTCAGAAGTGACAGAAGTTGCTGGGTTGTGACGAGTTGTGGGGAGAGGGGACAAAAGAACATTCCATAGAGAAAAGGGTATAATAGTTTATTGCTTGTAGCAAATCTGTAAAGGTGAGCATTTGCTTGACCCTTTGCCGTGCCAGTCAACCATATAATGACTTTCAGAAGAAGTCTTGAAGCTGGTAAGCCTCAGCTATTACTGCTGTTTCACTATGGGTAACAAATTGCAACCAGAAGCTGCTAAGTTGCCTCTCTAAATGCCTTAAGTGGGAGATCTACATGACAGCCTTTTGCTGCTTCATCCAAAGAAAGCTGTCAGCCTTTGATAGCTTAGAAGTTTGGCAGGAAGTAGCTCCTACAGGGAGCAAGTTTAAAGTTAAAATTTAAAAAAATTAATCTTGGGTTGTTCCATTTTTCTCCTTTGCCAGACTTCACAATGCAAACAAGTGGGATTTACACATATCTGCCTGGATTAGTTGGTTCTTTATGTGAATTGATATTATTGGGTTTCATCCTCCATACTGATAGTTTTGCTCTCCATGGGCAAATGGAGAAAGATTATAGGAGGTCTCACTCTGGCAGCCTGATTGTATATTTGGTGGACAAATAGCCCAACAGTTAAAATTCAAGATTTTCTCTCAAGAATCTCTGTTTTTCTACCATATAGATGAATCCTTCTGATGTAAAGGCTTTATGGATGTCTGAAAATATAGGATACACATTCTCATGCACATGGTGTGTGTGACAATTAACTATGATGTAAAGGCAAACTTCGGAGGTGTTATTTGAAAACTTGATTTTAGCTGACTTACATTGATACTTTTCTAAATAACAAGTCTGAAAGCGAGCAGAACTTCCAGACTACTTGACTAGGGAATAGTTGTGGTCTTCTCAAACAGTGGGGACTTCTTGATTTTTTTTGATTTTTGATTTTTAACAGAAATTTTTGTAGCCAGTATTTAATATAGTATGTATTGTGCTGCTTTATTTAATATGCTGTGCCTTGTTTAACTGCTTGTTCGTCAACTGGTCAGACAGCATAGAGGTTTACAGCATTTACCTTCATGTGCTAGCTGGGCACTGTATGTACCAAATGATCTTTAATCAGTTCAGTAGCAGGGGGCCAGGTTCTGAGCTAAAAGTTTGATGCACCTTTGTTTTGACATATTGACAACTGTGTCCTTGGGTTTGGATCTGTGCTTATCCGTTAACAACTAACTGGTCCATTTGAATGAAATTTCCCGAGTGTTAATTTCTGTTAATTCTTTCCCAGTCCTTGAGGAATAAAGAAGAAAATATATTTTTTTCTACTGGGTCTGTCCCTCCAGTTTCTTATGAATAAAATTGTAGTAAATAAAGCTCAGTTAAATACGTTTGTTTACTCTAACCCTTCTGAGAGAGTGTTTCATGTCAAATAGAATTAGAGATGTACCAGACCCTTAATTTGAGGTCTAGGTTTGGCAGAAGAATTATCCTTTCATCCTTTCACGTGTGAAATTGAAGGTTCCCTGCTGGCTTAACACAGCCTTTAACTCAACAGCTGAGCACTTGGCCACAGTGCTCGAGCTGTGAGTGTCTTCCTACATATAATTCCTCCCCATGCCTGTTAATCTGGGGAGACTATGAGAGAGGCAGCCCAGCATGTGCCTATTGCAGATTTCTATGCAGTTCTGCTGGCACTTAAAGAAAGAACTGAGCTACACAATTCAATCGATCTTTTCCCTTTGTAATGAATATTTGTACCAGCAGTCTATATTCAGAGGTCTTGGAGCATTTCAAAAAATGACTGTTTGATAAAGATTTTAAAATGAGAAATAAAGTAATACTCATTAGTGTAGTTATTTGTGAGTACCATAAAATTCTCCAGTTGTCAACAATAGCTGCAACCAACAGCCCATGTGTGGAAACGTGATTTGTGCCGAGTGTGTTGTTAGTATCAGTGTGAAAGATCAATAGGTACAATTGCTTAATACTGTGGTTATATCGTTAATGAATCAAGAAATATTTTATTTATTCACAGTAACAAAATTGCATAAGAATGAAACATTTTTCCAGTGTGCCTGTTCCTTCTGTGAAATTTTTAAGTGATAGTTGCCAACTCTTCTTGCTTCAATCAGTTTTCGTTTCATGTATGATCTAAATCAAAAACCTGCCTACAGCTGAGAAGGCTAACTTCTCACAAAAGAAAACACTGTTTACCAGCTCTGATAGTACTTCAGCAAAGAAATTCTTTCAAAGCATTGGTACAGCTAAATGATTTTTCCTCATATTCTTGTACTCTCACTGACACGTTGATAGATACTTATAGACCATGATGTTCTATTTGAAACAATTTCATACATACCTACTTTACTTTTAGATGGAAATGATCTGTGCTCTCTTCATCTTGTTCCTTACTGCCCCAGACTTGGAAGGCACCCAGCTAGACAGTAAAATCATGTCTTGTAGTATGGCCACCATGCAGAATAAGCTTCAGCTACATACATTAAGTTTCTACCCTATCACAAATACCATATGAACACAAAACATACAGATATAAGTAAAATCACTACGTCAGCCTTTCCTAGTTTTTTAAATGTGGGGCATGATCTAAATACCTTAAAAAAAAAAAATAAAAGGCTATTTTTAAATTGGAGTGAGGAAGAAAAAAAATCCAACAGGCTCAAAGTCTGGAGTCAGGGACTCAGGAGTGGTATTTATAAAAGATCTCATGACCTTTCAAGACTTCATAGATAAATTTACTGTATCTTGCTCTGCCTAAAAATGCACAAGAATCTAATGCAAGTGGTGATGCATTAATTGTACAGCATAATTTCTGGCTGGTTTTTGTCAGAGTAATTTTGAAATCGGCATCCTGTCCAAAACAAATTCTGCACTTGTGAACCAAGGTCCATAAGATTAAAAATTTATTTGGGTGCCTGGCTGGATATTTGAAGCACATCTAATAAAGTGGATGAAAAATATATATGGATATTCACAATTCAGTGTTTTCAAAAAGTAATTACTAGATATTTTTCCATTTTTTATATTTTGAAAATATCTACTGATATTTACTAAAATAAAGCAGCTGACTGTAGCAAGTTGTGTTTCCTAATGGAGGTAACATAAACATTATGTACTCAGAGAACATTTTCCCGGCTTTTAGGAATAGTGACACTAAGCAGGAAGTTATGATTTTCCTTTTACCATGTCACTTTTAGAGAAAAGCCATCCTGTAGTAGATAGCTTATCAGATGTAAGAGTATATGTTGAATGGCATAGAAAAGTAGTCCACGGTTGGTGTTGCTTCATGCTAAGATGCATCATTTCCATTCTAAATTTTAACTAGCAAGGAAACACAATGAAGCATGTTTTATGCAATATATTATTTTCTATATATATATAAAAAATTAAACATTATTATATGAACAGTCCCTTGGTTAATTTTTGCCCCCGACAAATTACATTCTTTTCATAGTTCAAGAAGAGATAGTTTTCTATCCTCCCATCTGCTGTCCTCGGTCTCTTACTGCATATCTGAAATGGAAGTGAAATAATTTTCTTTTGTACTCATGCTAACATTATTCCTCTTCCCCCATGTGTAATTTACACAATGTATTCAATAAATATATGGTGTGGGTTATTTAAAATTCTGTGATTGTACCTAGCAACACATTTTTTTTGAACATGTTTTTGAACATTAACTTTTGTGCCCTTCTTTTTAAACGTGTTCCTGTTTGCTGCGAAGCCAAAGACTACTGTATTTGTCTCAGATTTTCTACATTCCAATAATAGTTTAAGAGGCTTTAGGAAAATATAAGCTACAATCTTACATAGTAATGTGCAGTGCTCATAGCTGAAGGAGCATCTGTTTTTCTAAAACTTCTGTTGTTATAAAATACGTTCATGTCTTTCATCCAAATACCCAAAGTAGCAAAATGCAATTAGGTCAAAGGGAAGATTTTGAGAACTTTTAACCAGGAGGAGGCCCTGGCTAATTGATTGCTTTATTAAATAAAATCTAATAGTACACATTTTGGGGAAAAAGTATTTAGTGTAGCATGGTTCTGCGAGGTGTGAAGAATTCGCTATTTGTAGGATTGGCTCAATAGTAAAGAGCCAGGGTTTGATTCAAGTTTTAATAATGGTATAAAGAAACAGGAGACTACGAGTAATTGTGAAAACACCTTAAATTTGGGGGAAAGGGGTTTGGAGTTTTTTTGGAGACAAATATTAAAAAAGCATCAAAACATAAGAATTAACTGCTGTCATTCTTCATCTTTGAGATTAACAGTCTAATGAGCCTAAGGATGAAATCTGAACTGTTGTTCTGGTTTAACTATATTAGGATATGCCATTAATTATAAAGAATATGTTCTACTAAAGCTAATAAATGTAAATGATAGTTTTATGAAGTCAGTAGTAGTATATGAAATGCATTTTAGACTAATTAATAAATTGCAAGACTAAAGGTTCTATGCAGGGCAACTTCTTGAGCCTTGGAGGTCATATTGTAACTGTATAAATTTTTCATGATTAAAATTTTAAAAGTACACATTACTTGATGTGGGTCAGTGCATGCTCACCATGTGAAATGCATTTCGAAGATCACTGAATGGCCAGAATTCTAGGAATTACTGAAGTCCACTAACATGTGAAGGTTTTTATTCATTGCACTGTTGTCCTTTTCTTGGGACCATGTTGAAGAGTGAATTTTGTTCTAAAATGCTGACAGGTGAATTCTCAAGATGAGAATTCAGTTCAATTTTCATTGAATTTGAAAAACTGATTGTCTTATTTGATGTAAGCAGTTGTCTATCTTAAACTTTGTTATAAACTTCAAAAATATATTAACTCCTGAAGGTTAAAATTTCTTGGCCCACCTTCACGTATGTGCCATTTTAATGATTCCTCAGATTATTTTACTGGATGAAGGTGTTAGTGTGGCAACTCAATATTTGAGCTCCACCCCAGTAGGCAAGAGGCAGGAGTAAATGAGAGGTCGGTCCATTTGTATATATGTCCAGTCAGGTTTTTCACTTTCAGACTAACTACAGCAACCCAATGTGAGCATGAGTTCCACTCCAAATTGAAGGAGTGTTTTAGGGTTTGGAGTTTGGTTTTTGGCTTGGGGTTTTTTCCAGTCTTGAAGGGAATTTAATCTTAGGCCAGACACAAATTAACGTCTTATTTACTTAGACTCACTTGGATGCTTAAATCCCCAATTGGTGTATATCTTTGTAGCAGTAGGCATTTTTGTCAGTCCTCAATGCAGTGTCTCTAAGACAAAGTTAAGAACTCCAGAATCCCTGTTGTACACTTGCATTAGCTAAGAAAAAGTATTTATAAAGTATATAAAAAGTATATGAGAAAAAAAATGAGGACTTCCTTTTACTTAAAATGTGTGAAATCCTTACTGTCTGCTTAGTGCTTGAGATTTTTAGTCTTTACTCTAGAGAAAGCCTTCTACTCTTGCACTTCTAGGAGCAATTTCCATTGGAGTCATAGCACTATTCATGTGCCTGAAATTACACCTGTGCTTTAAGGATTTCTGGGTCAAGGAAATGATCAAAGATATAAGCAATTTGTTCATTGTTATTTCGTTTTCTCCTTTTCCCCTCTGTTCACTAGAACTTTGTGTAAATTATTTTACTGAAACTAATAATGGAGCTATGGATGACAAAAAGCTATATATTCTCACTTTGCGAAGAAGCTTGTAGTGCAAGTAAAAATACTTGTCTGTGTCCATTTTTCTAAAGAAATTAATGACTTTGAAAACCTTTTTTCTGAAAATATCAGACTACTGAATGCACAATGGTTAGCAAAAGAAAAAAAAATTAAAAAATCTAGCTTACACATATCCTAATTCTAAAATATGAACATTACACTGTTTAAAATGAAGATGACCTGAATATTCATGGTGGTATTTCAGTATTTCTGTAAATTATTGCACTGTACAAGCATACTTTTTGAGGGAGGAAGGAGAAGGCATCTTCTGTTACCTGTGTATGTTGGAAAAGAGAATTTGCTGTTGAGGATTATGGCTTTATTGCAAGGCCATAAACACTCATGAGCATTTTTGTGTATGGATATAATTGTGCTTTTATTGGTTGGTTTCACCGTGATGACAAAGGGGTAGATCCATGGATCTGAGTGACTGCAGAGGGTATCACAAAAACTTGTCATAGTACCACATCTGAATGGAAGTCTGATTTGGCTTTGGAATGAGCAGTCTCAGATATGAGCATGACTCCATCCTGGTGTGTAGAGCATGTACTTATTCCTTGTTTGAATATAGCGACTGAAATACTATTTAGAACTTCAGTGTAAACAGCTTAATACATTTATGTAAACATCCCAGGCTGCACTCAAAAATGTGCATGTGTATTTGGAGTGGGTTCCTTTTTGTATTTGCCTATATTCTAATGTTTTGATGTGTATGAGATAAATGCTCTTCTCTTATGGCACAGGGCTGTAATGGAAAAGAATTAAGCTTAAGGTAATACTGAAAAAAGTTTTCTTTTTGAAAGTCCATCAGCTCCCTTTTTTTGTAAATATGGATGTAGGTCTATGCACCATAATTATTTTTTTTCATTTCTCTGTAAGAGACTAATAACACAGAATGATGTTTGAAGTAAGGAGAAATTTTCACTTACTACTTTTATACGCATTTTATGTCTTTTTTCATTGCTCAGTTTGAATAGTCTGAACAATATAATTTATAACAATAGGCTAGAATGACTAAATGATTAGCTTGCCAGCCTGCAGACTCTGAATTTCTGCTATTCGGAGCTGGCAGAATTTTTCAAATCTGTTTCTTTGCTTCGTGTGCTTTCATAAAGACGCACTTTCCATTACCACAGTGTGATAGTTTTGTAAAAGTAATTTGGAAACTAATTTTTTTTCAAAAACATAATTAAAATGTAATGACATTTCTGTCTTCACTATCTTTTGAATTTCCTTTTCATTTTACTAATTTATTTCTGTATATTAAATGCCAGTATGTTGCAGTTAGTTTGGGGGCGGTCCACAGGGATTTATTTACATTTTTTTTTTAGTTCTTCAAGATTGCAGTGAGTGTCACTGAGAAGAATCTGGCAGACGTCAGACCCTTTGAGTAAATTTAGTCTTCCAGTTAAGTGCAGCCCTCTTTATTCTCCTTGGAAAGCATGTTTTCTTCCTTAAAGCACTAAAATCATTAAACTGTGCTGCACAGAGGAGTATGAGATACTGAGAACCACACAGTGAGCATTCAGAATTTGAAAGATTTTTCTTCCTGTTAAAAGTTCTAAATTTTAACTTCTGTGTGTCCTAAACAATTGGAAACTATTCTCACCTGATAGTAGGGATGGAAAGTGTTCACTGACTTAATGCACAGGCATCTCAGTTTTGCAGAGTGAGCATTAATCTGCTGTTAGTTGCATGTATAATACGCAAACATCCCAGTGAACAAAACAAAGATTCTGTTCTTCTCAGTGTAACGATGCTGGCAGGAACAGGACCACACTGTTCCTACTCGTGGCAATGCTTCCAAAGCTGTTAGAAATATTATTTAATTGGACTAATATCTAAGACTTGTAAAAAATTTTAGTGGAGTCTTTCACCTGGCATGCTGAGGTGGTGAGAGGCAGCTCAGTACCAAAACTCCTGTTCAGTGAGAAATAGCTAAAAGAATAATTGATGGACTGTCCTGAGCAAAAACTGCTTTGCAGTTCTTAATACAGTTAGCAGAACAGATGATACCACTGGTAAACATTTTTGGCTTAGACTTAATTGTGGGGGGGAGGAAATTGTGGAAGATACTTGCTTTAATCATTTATTTGAAAGCAGCCAGAAGAAATGATGCTATCAGAATCTGTAGACTAATGGAACTGTCTGAATAGGTAGGCTATTCTTCTTCCTTTATCCAGTGGGTTGATATTTGGGGTACTGAACATTACTGTGCATTTTGTTAATTTTACTGCTTGTGGTTCCCTGTGGAAAAAATAAATCGGTAAATATTTTCTATTCAAACAGACAAAAATGTGAAGCAAAGAAAGAACTGAAGTAGTAAAATCCTCTTCTCAATAAATTTTATTGTTTTATATTTTCCCTTCTACCTCTCTTTCCAAATTTTTTTGCTTCCTATCATTTGCTGTTCTTTTTTTGTTAATAGCTGGGATTCAATTTCTTTTTTTTTTTTTCTACCTGGGTAACAATTCAGCCTATGTGCCACAGAAAAGCAGAAATGCTCTTTTAGCTTCTAATGTAATTAATAATTAATGCAGTTCATATAATGTAATTAATATAATTAATCAAAATCATTCAAGTGAGATCTTTGGTTTTAACCCAGATAAGTTTCCAATTAAATAAGGAGAAAAATACTGTTAAAGCATTTATATCAACTTTGATGTGTAGTTCCATAGCTCTTAAACAATCAGGTGACAATAATCCTAGTAACTTTGATTACGTGAAGAATGTTCACCATTGAGTTAGTCACCTCTCAGGTTTGTCACTCCATGGTACGTATTGGAATGCGTACAGGGCAGGATTCCGCCTGCTGGTTCCGGCCTAGCAATTTGAATCACTCAGGGTACAGTAGTTGCTTGACAATGTTCAGCCACTTTTTCAGGTGCCTTTATCATGATCAAGACTGTTCAGTACTTCTTTGCATCATCAGACTTCTGGGTGATGAGTCTGGGACACGGATCAAGAAGAACAGAGAGAACTTTCCAGCGTGGTCACAACCAGGTTCTTGATTTCTCAGCTTTGATTTTCTTCACACCTGCTAAGCCTGATTTAGGTGACAGTGAAAACTATTGGGTCAGCATCAGCTATCAAATTACATATGTTAACAGTATTGTCAAGCAGAAGATAACCTCAGTGAAGTATCGTGGTTCCTAGTGAACAGCTATAGAAGTGCTAATTAAATTCTGCATAGTACATACACTTGTAAAGGGAAAGTAACTTGTGATTTGGGAATCACGGTGGTTCTTCCATCTGATCAGACCAACTGACCAGATGTTACCTGACACATCTGTCATACTAGACAAAGCCTACAGTTCTTTTGTTTCTATATGGGGTCCTTTAGCACATTCACAATCTGGTATCAGTAGGTGAGTTCCTTTGCCCAGGCTGCAGTGCAGTGTAGATCCCTGAGGTTATGCTGAATGAACTAGACTTGGTGAACTAAAGGACTGAAGGGATGACATTTCAACAGAGAAATGGGCCATTTTAAATGCCTTCTGACAGTTTCAGCTATTTTGTTCATTTAATCTGTTATGTTAGAGAGAGAAGATAAGGAATTCCTTTCACATATGTACTGTCATTTCACTCAATTTAAATTGCAGTATTTGAGCATTCTCTGTGCATGTTTGCAGTAAACGTGAGGCATAGTCAATGCAGTGTGAGTGTGCCAATACAGAGAAAGGGATGAACACAGAAATGGTTCTTAAGAGGTGAGAGGCAATTGTGACTCTAATTTCTCATGCATTAACTTGTTCAATTATTCAACTCTGATATTCTGGAAGTATACAGAAGCTGTGTGGAAGGATAGAGGAAGATGTAAAAATAATGCAGAGGAAATTTTTTCTGCTTTGCAGTCTCACTTGTGTTGCTTGCAGAAAACCAGGTCTTTGTGAACTGAAATCTCCATGCTTGTATGTCTGCACAGTCTAAGACAGGAACTAAGGAGAGAAAAGTAGTGGAAAAGAGCACGGCAACACGTCTGCAATTTCCCTAATTCTAACTTTCTCCTTCTTTTTTGCTACTACTGCTGATGTACAGAATTTGATGAAAATAGGTACAGGTCAGATAAGGGAGAACGAATGATGTAAGGTGGAATTTATTTCCGACTGTAAATAGTGCATCCCTCTGCAAATTCACATCTTTATATGAAAATGATGTTTACACACAGTGCATAAACTGATATGTTGCCAAAAGCAGTATACATCTCCGTATGGAAAGCAATAAGAAACACAATGAATGTATCCCATGAGAGGAGTGTCAGCATTTTATTTTGACAAGTCTGTGCGTTTGTATGTGTTTACATATGTATGTCCATGCTTATTTAAAGTATTTTTTAAATATGAACTAAATTCTTACCACTGAATTCTCGCTTATTTTTGCTTTTCTAGGAAGATAGCAGATAGATTTTTACTATTTAATTTCTGGGTGAACATTGACCTGACATGTCCACATATTCAACACATCTAGGAGCAGGTCCTCACCTGATATACTTGTTAATTCTAGTGAGTCAGTGGAGCTACTACTGTAATACTTACATATCAGCTATAAATAAGCTATAAAATAGCTTCTCTTCTTTTCCTAAGAATTTTTCTGCCATTTTTCCATGCATCTTTCTTCTGGCTAGCCAATACAGAATCACAGTCTTAAAATGTTTACAGCTGTTATTTTAATTTTTTTTTTTTTTTTTTTTTTTTTTAGAATTTTATAGAAACAGTTATGCTCTAGGTATTACTTTCTAAATGTCCAGTAAGTCCACAGAAGTTTTAAAGTACAGCTGGGAATAAAGATCCATTTTGACATAATTTGCTGATCAAGCCTGCCTTGAATTTTTTTGTTCTTTTATTCCAAGTGAAGCCTCTTGTGATGTGTCGTCACCTTTTTTTATTAGTATTATTTCATCATTGATGTTTGTCTGGATTTAGTTTATTACAACTGAGAGCAGAATTCAGCCTTGTTACTGACGGTGTCTGAGCAAAAGTTATTGCATTTTTTCATGATTTTTTAATTATTGGGGCCAATCCTCCATTAACACTGAGTGAAATACCTTGACTTTTACCCACTGGGATTCAACAGAAAAATACAATATTTCAAGAGATTTTACAATCAAGGTTTAAAATTTCCTTTCTGTCCTCTTTTATGGAAGTAATTCTAACATGCACAAGAAAGCAACCTAATGTTAATTAAGATATTACCATGGTTGTGCAATTAGAGATGTCTTCAAAAGTAAATAAAAGGGAGGTCAGTGAAAGAGGCAAAAACTCTGGAGTATAAATACTAAGTTTAGTTTGTTGATTTAAAAAGTAAACCACCTTAGAAAGATATATACTATTCATTGTGTTTGCCTCATTACCTTTGCCTTGGTGCTTGTAAGGAGATGGTAGGGATGAGTCCCAAGAAAGCCACCTGCAGGGAGAGTAGATGGAAGCAAATCAGGCTTACACTCAGAAAAGGTGAACTGTTAATACATGTGAAAAATGTGTCTTCCAATATGTGTGAATGAGAGAGTCTGCCATGTTTTGTTTGCTGCCTCCCTCAGCAGGCTTCTCCATGGCAGGAGTTTCACGAACAGCTGAACAGAAAGCAGTAGCAGAAAACCTCTGGTTGGAAAGTCACCACTGCTAATAGCACAACTTACTGCACAAAAATCCTTAGTGACATATTTTAATGTTCTTATCCATGTGCTTTCTTTCCATAAGTAACTGGTAAAATAAGTAAAATGCTCTACTACTGCTATTCTGTGCAAGAAAATCCCATGACAATGGAGCCCACCTGCTGTTTCTTGGGATAAGGAGGTTGGAAACAATCTAGAAACCCATGCCAGCTGTGAACGGAGGCTTTTCAAAGAAACTAAGAGAAAATTTGTAGCTACCAAAAAAAAAAAAAGGGCAACAAAAGAAGTTTAAAAAAAACCCTGAAGTACGGATTTGCTTGTTACTGTGCTTGTACCAAGCAAAATCAGAAAACAGTAATGAAAAACACTAGTAGCTACTTATAGATGAGAATAAAAACTGTTTTCTGTCTAAAATCAGAATATATATTTGTTCCTAATCTTTCACTTAAAGGATTTGGGTGCTGTTAACACATGCTGCTATGTTGAACTGTCCTAGGCCAGGGGCTTGGGCTTTTTGCTATTTCCCTTTCCCTGAAAGCAAGCCTTGAGTATCTAAAAATTCAGCAATAGAGAGGGGAAAAGTAGAAAACCACAAATAAACATACATGTCAGATTGCATATAGTTTGCATTCTCCCATAGGCCATCAAGGGTAGGCTGTTTTCAGTTTCTGTTACAGAAAACGAGAAAGCACCATACATTCTCTTGAGCAGATCTTCCTGTGACCCACCAGAGTCAGAGCTGACAGCTTGTCCTGCTGTTTTTCTGTGTTGCCTCTTCTCCAGATTGAACGTGCGTGTCTTCCTAAAGCAGAACAGACGCATGGGTCTCCCACTGGGAGTCTATTTCCATATTGCCCTATATTGTCTCTGTTTCTGATGATGTTCTGTTCAGACAAACACTGCCTACTGCAAAAGCAGGTGCTCTGTTCTCAACAGCACCTTTCCCACGGGATTCCCATCTTCACAAGTGCAATGCTCCAGGAGGTGACACTCCCCTATTTCAGTTAATGGGTTGTGGTTTTCACTTTTAAGTGCCTGCAGCTCGTTACTGCTTCATCTTCCAATGTGTGCATACAGCCGGAAGAAAACAGCTTTAGCCCTTTTCTCTTTTCAGCCGATCTCTGAACTATTGTTCACTAATACTCTGTATAAATTTTGCAAGGTTAGTCACCAAAGCAAGAGAGCCCCAAGCTTTGTTTAATACCTTACTGCAGTATTTTCACCATTTTTCTCATAAAAGCCCTTTTATGCGTGTTCTAGTAGATTTGCTGTAGTATTTGTGTGTGTTTGGGGGGAGGTTCTGATTCCTTTTACAAGTTTTCTTCTCCCCTCCTTGCTTCTAAGCTATTGCATGCTTTTCTGAATTTTTTATCTTTGTGGGTTCTTCATCCCTCTCCTGTGATAATCCAAGCCTTTTCCTTCTTGTATTTTTAGTATCCCAGCCTTCACCATAACTATATTCTTCCAAGAAACTGAAAGAGAGATGAAATATATTTTAGTGTCTAGCAGAATTTGCAAGCATTTGCATCTGCTCTTGTGAGTCCTGACGTTTCTGAAAACAAAAGCTAGTAAAGTGATTGCTACAAGAGTATCAAATCCATAAGGATTAACGTGAGTCAGCTTTAAGGCATGTGTTTGCTTATTTGATGTTTTCCTACATGTACTTGCAAACACATAACTGCCGTTTGTGCCAGATATCATGGTGTATTTACCAAAACTGAGTTCACAAACATGGCCTCTTAACCAGATTGTGTACATCTTTTTAAAAGGGCCTGTGCAATCCTTTAAAAATATTGACATACGAAATGGAGTAGTTTTTCAAAATGTGCTTTTCTCGTGGTTCTGTTTTTATTTTGTATTTTTGTTTCTTCTTTTTTTCACCCTCACACAAGTCTCGCTCATGGCTGTTTTCTTAGTTTTCACATTCAGACTTTATCCTAGCCAATTCTTTGCTGCAGAATTGCAGTATTTGTCAGTCTGATCTGGGATATCCTACATTGTGCTTCGCGATTGTCTCGAAATCTTTCTTTGATAACTATGAATCCTACGGTGCTTTTTCCCACGAGCAGCTGTAGACTAAGTGCCGTGTCTTCCTTGATTGTGAATAAATCCCAGTCCCTGTATTCTTAATTTTGTGTTGCTAAATCTGTGTGCTTGATTTTGACTTAAAAAATTATGTGTCCCTTTATATAGAGGTAAAACAAGAACTGAAGTTACTTGTATATCATAAGGCTTTAATGTTCTGAAATGTTTGTGGATATCAGGCAATACTCATTACAAGAACATCCTAGGACATCATATCAAATAACCTTGCAAAAAGCCGAGATGCATTGCATTTCTACAGTGTCTCATCCAGTTGGCAGTTAACCTGTTTGAGAACAAAACTGAATTGTTTGTGATACTTTTCTATTGGCAAACTTGTGATGGTGGTTTCTCATCTTGTTCTTTTATAGGTGCTCGTGTTTTTCTCTATTGTTGTTTTTGGTTTGGCTTTTTTTTTTTTTCTTTTGCTCTAGGATTTTTCTGGGGGTTGAAACTATTTGGACTAGTCTATAAATTCTCAGGTCCTCAGTTTTTCTTCCATTTTATAAAAAGAGATACCATGTTTGCCCTTTTCCAGTCCTCTGGGATGTTCGTCCTCCAAAAGTTCACAATGATGGTGTAGAGAGTGCTTCAGATGCTTACTTGGTTACTCGAGGGTGAGTTTCATCAAATGCTGTCAGCTGGGCTGGGCCTTCTGTCCTTAAGATTAATCCTGTTGAGTAGCTATGCATAATTTATTGTTCTTATGAATATTCTTTTTTGATTCAAGTCTCCTTGAGAAGATCTCTTTAAAGCAGTTACATTATGTCCCTTATGTCACAGTGTCTTTCTGCCGCATCAGGTTAGTTTTTCAGGAAAGCCGTTAATGTTTCTTTCTAGGAACTTCCACCCTTGCTTAGTCTGTGGTTTTCTCAGTAACCCTGTTTTGTAAAACTGTGTGCCATGACATTCCTCTTGATGCTGTCTCCAGTGCTGCGCATCTGCCTCTGGTGATATTTGAATGAATCCCCACATAGTCAAGGGATCTGAGCCTGCAGCTAGTAATGCAGTGCAGCAGAAGATGCTTTGCAGAAGGAAATAGTAGGTGCTGAGGAACCAAAATCTGCACTGTTATTATTAGAGGGAGTCACTCTGGACTAGTTTTACTCTCATCCCGTTGCTTGAACATCCATTAGCAATAAAAGGATATTGGATGTGCTTCTGGAGAGCATCTTCTGATTTAATATTGTCCAAAAGCAATCCAGTTTGCTTTCTCTGAGCCTGTTCCACAAAGTGTACCAAAGCACAGTAAGTGGAGACTGTTGGCCGAGTCATTTCAGAAGAAATTTCTGATTTTGGCTACGTCTACATTTAGTTCTAGTTAATGTCTTACAGTTTGGCTGCTGCCAAGGAATTAGTTTATAGAGATAATGAGCTGAACATTAGGCAATGCCTTCATTTCAGTTCTCGTCCAAGTGATGTTTTTGTAATTTGCTATTTTGAGGAGTTGAATGGTCACCCAAAATTTCAGAGATCTTATCCTCTGTATGACAGTGATGCAGTCTGTATCTTTTATTTAAATAGGAGGGTTTCCTAATCATCAAATCATAGGTTATTCTAGGTTCAGTGCCCTGCCATTACCTTCCCTCCTGAGGCTGTGGCGCTCCCTGTGGCAATAAGGCAGAGTGAGAGCAAGAACAACTCTGGTCTACTCTTCGTGGGTTTCATTCCAGTGCCGATTTCTGAAAAAAGGTGTTTCTTTTTCATTACACTTCCTTGTATGCTTGAAGAAAGCCTTTCTTACATTGTGGACTTTATTTGGGATAGAAACTGAAAAATGTGGAATGCCAACCAAAATATTTTGTTTCATTTCTTGGTTATTGACCTCCAGAAAACCAGTTATTTCCAGAGCCAAAAGTCATTCATTGTCATTGCCCTGAAATCTGATCAGCTGAATCCTATTTGATTATGGGATACTGTTTTGAGCGTTGGCAAGAAGATGGGAAAGAAATGATTGCAACTTTTCTAAAATTTAAAGACAACAACAACAAAAAAATCTTACAGGCAAAGATTGGTAATAAGATGAATACTTTTCTGATTTTTTTTTTAATATGTTTTTAACTGGTCTTCATTGAACACAGACTGTTTTATCCATTGGTTTGTAAATTAAAATTACCCTGACTGGTTTTTTTTAACTATGAGTTAAGCAGTTGAAGTGATAAGTTATATGTTTTTAGCTATGAATTTCCTTCATTGTAGCATGTGTATACTTTTGGTTTACTTTTTCTATTATTTAAAGTAAAACAATAAGCTCTAGCTAGGATAATTTTGTATTATCAAAAAGAACATGGGGAAAGTAGTTTCCTATTTCAGTATTATGCATGAGCTTAGACTAAATGATAGGGTAAAGAAAAATGACAGTAAATGCTAAGCACGGTTGCATAGATTAAATATGCTGAGCATCTTAGTGAAAGATTTAGTGCATCGTAGTGAAATTTCCTAACTAGTCCTCATCTACACAGGTATGTGGAAAAGAAGATGGTGAGGAAAATGTTGATGTTATTTCTCATTGTCTTGATGTAACAATGGAGAGGTATTTAAGAAATTACTATGGTGAGAAGATAAAAGGAAAAAAGAATTGCTCTTTATCTTATGAAGTATAACTACAACATGGAACTCATTCTTACAAGATACTATGGATGCTGTATGTGTAACTGGATGTGCAAGAATTTTGCCAGGTGAAGTCATACAGACCAGATTTATTGATTACTGAGAAAAATGATGTTCCAGATGCAACTGCTCGGTCTGTATTTCCCCAAATTGCTAGCTAAGGAAGCATTACAGTGGGGGGATCACTCTATACCCAGCTGTTCCCTTCTGATTTTCTGCTACTGAGCAATGTAAGAAGTGGGACAGTGCAGCACTATGCTTTCGTCTGGTCCTGGGTTGGAGCAGTTTTGCCTTCAGTGACATGTGGATGGATGCAAGCTGGATCTGGTCCCTGGCAGATGGTCACGTCCATCTGAGGCATTCAAGCCTGACCTTTCAGCACCACAGTCAGGCACCTCTCAGGCTTTCCAGCTGGAAAAGCTTGGAACTACCCAACTATAAAGTCAGTTTTGTAACACCTGTTTCTACCCAAATTTGTGCATTTGCTCTGGGACAGAAGCAACTCAAATTTCCTTAACAGGAACCATTTTTATGGTATAGGTGATCTGTCTGCTTGGGTAGCACCAGACTTAATCTTCTGAATTCAGAGGAGTTGAGATAAAAGGATTACACTCTAGCAACACATTATTGACTAATACATTTGGTGTTTAGGGAGGTTGAGCATGTAGGTGAATCTATTTTTGTCATTGAATTATTCTAGACTGCTTTTAAATGCTGTTGTATGGATATTAAGGTAATAATTTCCTAGCTTACATTTCATCTGTATCTCCACGGAATCTTTGCAAAGGCAACTTCGATGTACGTGGTGTTGTACACATAATAGACACAAAATAGATTATATTTTCAACTTTCAGCAATAAGAACAAAATGCTTTTACAAACTGCAAATGTGTCCTAATAGGTCTTTAGAATGTTTTTACTGCCTTCTTTTTCCCCTCCCACTAAATTCATGTACAGTTGTTACTGGTGAAACTGTATGTTCTAGTATATATTTAGTGCAGATGATTCTTTTCCGTATGCAGTAGGAAGAAAAACCCAGTCTGCTTTTGATTTAAATGAAACACGAAGGCCTCAAAGAGGGACAAAAGCAGCATGTTGATGCTGCCTTCAAGACCTTAATATCACCTTAATACATTGAAGGAATGAACTCCTTAGTTCTAAAAGTAATTCCTACAGAAGGTAGAGAAAGCGTTTTGTCAGTGCAGTCTTGCTACTATTTTTCTTTGATTGTCTGTTTAGGAAGACCATTAACTTCCATTGTAATTCCACTGGTATCTTTCATAAATATTTTCCCCAATGGAAAGACAGACATCAATATTGTATAACTATAGTTACCTTCCATAATCAGTAATATCATCAGACTATATAAACTTACTTGCTATAACCCATAATGCTATTATGGTGATTTAATGCAGGGTCTTTTACATCAGGCAAACCAACCATAAAGTCTAGAATACATTCTTGATTCTGAATTCAAAATAATGTAACAACTAATGGTTAATTTTTATCCTTTCAAGTAGCTTGGGAAGGATGTGAAGATTTACAGATGTTAGCCCATGCTATTCAGCAGATTAATGCAATTGTTATTTTACTGTGGTGTTGATTTCCAGATATATTTTTAATTCTGGAAAGAAAAGCTCTAGTCTTGCCTTCCAAATACACGCTAAATCTGTGTGACAATCTATCCCAGATTATTATGTTATTTAACCTACTACATATACAAATGCAATATGCAATGTATTTATTCCATGTACTTTGATGTTGTTTGCTTTGTTTCAGCTTTCCCTGGACAAATATGTTCAGAAATAGGCCTCATTCACAGGGGTTTGGGACACAACTACTGTAAACCAGAAATCCATAAAGTTGCCTTTTACTGTAATTGTTTCATGTTCCCAGTCCTCCCCGGATTATTTTGCCTATGCATTTCTCTTAGTCATAAATTTGATTATTCTACTACAGTGATTTACTCTAAGAAAATTAATATAATCTCTTCAAAACTCTAAGCTGTGAGTCATAACTCTCTGAACTACTGTTTAACTTTCCAAGCATTATAAATGCATTTCCCTAGCTGCTCCATGTGGAAGTCATTTCATAGCAAAGTGTCATTTTCCCAGTGGACCGATGGCATAGAGTAATAATAAGTGCAAATAGTAAATATTTTTACGTCTTGCAGTACAACAATCACAGAATGCCACCTCATTTATGAGAAACATTAAAATAATAACTTTGTGTTTTAAGCTTAAAATCCTATCCTGAGTGTGAGGTCTGATGTGTCAAACGGGTTCAGAGCTATATAACCTGCTGATATAACCTCATGAACTTAAACTCAGTAATGTTGTGGGTAGCTTTTTGGACCATAAAATTCAGTTATGAAGATGTAGTAAAAGTATGTATAAGAGAGATCCAATGCATCAAAGAATATTCTGAATCTTAAAATTTTAATGAATAATACTGCTGTGTTGCATACCTTTAAGTACAAAGGACAAACAGTTAGCAGGCAAAAAATATATACTTTATTTGCCGTATATACCTCATCAGATAATTAATGGAATGCCATTAAAATGCTTCAAGTAGCAGGTGCTTCAAATATTAATTTGTAATTGCTTCAAATATTGCGTTTCAGAGCATTATGCTGCTTGTCTCAATTATTTGATTACAGTATTTATAATTTATATGTAGTCAGTTTTTTCGTCATACTGGTGGGGAGGATTCTTTACCTAACTGTAAAAACTCTGAATCATGATTTCCAGAGTGATAAAAATTGTGTAAAGGAAGAGACTTCTTACAAATGGTAAATGCACTCACGGACACAGACACACATATATATGCTTTGTGTGTATATGGGTCACATGTCTTTCTGCATACCTATGCAGAAAAAATGTATCATTTTCATTTTTCTTGGATGGAGTTTAAGCATCTGTAAAGTAATTTAATTTCTCGTACTAAGAAAACAGAGTTAATATGTAGATGTGAGAACAGATATGTCAAAGGGTAAATACTGTTTAGAGGAGGAGGCGGCGGCACTGAATTCTTATCACCGCGTTGTCATGCCTTGTGACTATACACATTTTGAAGATGGTTAAGGTAATAAGTCTATATAGGATTGTATTTTGCTAAATGTTGCCTCCAAATGTGAATTGACAAAAAGATATGCAGCTTAGCTAGAAAAGCAATGCATTTGTTCTCTCCATATCTGAAATGAAGACCTCTCAAGAGGAGTTTCAGAAGAGTGTATATTCTCTTGGAAGAGAAATTCAAAAAGAGAGAAAATTCTTGTTTTTACAAAGTAGAAGAAAAAAGGTATCAGTTGTCATATGGTTGAAGATTTTAGTTGCTGTATAGAGGCTGTGTTACCACACCTTACTTTAAGACTGCCTGTGACAGCAAGGAGTGTGGCCCAAAAGGTTCCTTCCAGAGCAGTGGTGTTACGGGTGAGGAGTGGTATACATCTATGTTGACCTGAGATAACCTGTGAGAAGACATTAGATTTTCTGGTGTTCAAGGAAGGGGGATTCTGTTCTTTAACCCTTTCCAAGGTGGGTTTCCTCTCCTCTATCATATGTAAGCTATTCTGCTAGGACAGGCATGGAGGCTAGGGGGAGGAATAGGAAAAAGCAAGACAGTTCCATGTTTTCACTTGCATTTCATGGAAAGTACACCTCTCTGTAGAGTAAATACCTTTAGGAGAAACTGTAAGCTTTGTAAAGCAGTGAAAGTAGTGTAATGTAACAGCTGTAAAACTGTATCATATTAGGTATTTAAGGAAAAAATAAGGAAAAAAGTCGTTATACTGATTTCTAATTATCTTGAATTTTTCAAGGCTCTGCTGGTCATAAACCCTGTCATAGGCAGGCATATACTAATGACTGCAAGCCTTGCATTTCTACAGTTTCTTGTTAGGTATCTGTGATATTTAAAACTGTATATAAATATGTTCGTGCTCAAAAAAAATTTTTCTCCAATTATTATTTATAATGGTTTGGTTTATACAGAATTTTCAAGTACCTGCTGGTGGGATTACTTGGAAGCTTTTTAAGACTTTATAATGCATGCTTAGGACTGCAATAATTGCTTATATTAGCTTTCCTCTGTTATCACAATATTATTTCAGTATGTACGTTTGGGCAGGGGGAAGGTGTAAATGCATACACAACACATGTTGCTTTGGAATACGTTGCCTGTATAAACATGTATTCTTCAACTTTCCTAATGCTGCAAGTGTGCATCTATCATTAATTTCTATTTCTAAAACAACACCACAAGGTTCCTTTTCCATCTGTTATCATGCTTCTGTATTCAGATAAGCTTCTTTATTCTACCGATATTTCCTCTGTCAGATGTACTATCTCTTCTAAGAGGAACTTCTCCCATTTTTGGTGAGCACTGTGAGGTTGAGTTTCTCTCCAATGAAAAGCAGGCCAATGGCTGCAGTAAGTGAGAGGGTCTGGACTGAAGGTGGTTCTTCTTCTTAGTAGCTTTTTTTACAGTAAAAACTAATAGCCAGACTTCATTATAAAGGTGAAATTCAATAACGGTAAATAGAACTTAACAATCGATGAAGCTAACCTTACCTTCGACTTTCCAAAGGATGTTATAAATACTTAATTATCATTGTAAATAAAGGTGATGTTATGCTACTGGCAAGGGTCATAAATGCCTTTTCCCGTTAGCAGTCACTATGATGTTTCTATTTTCATAGAAATTTGCCATCGTCTGTAGTTTTACTGTGACACAGTTCTTGAGACTATTTCATCAATAGATGCACCACATTTTCATGGTCTTCTGAACACTGCATCCCATCTCTACATGGAATACTTGCTGCTGTGATAACTTAAAAAGCATACCAGCTTTTTATATCGGCACAGTTCCATTCAGTTCACTGAAGTGGTACCAGTTTACAACAGCTGTATTATTATTGTTTACATACCAGTGATGAGGAAAAGCCTTATACAAGGGTGGAGCTCTGTTGAGCTTTGCAACTCCCCATGCATTATTTAAAAATTATCAGGTAAATGATACATGCTGTAATAATTCTAAAATGAGTAGCAGTACATCTATGACCAATGGTAAAGGCTGTGTAAATGAATTTTTGTTTTGGAGCGGACCATCCTAATATTAACTCCAAATTAGGTTAGGCTGGTTCTCCAGTCCAGAACACTCTATACTGATTTATTCCTGTACATTTGACCTTGGCTACCGAGATTCAGAGAACGTCTTCATTATAGCTGTAAGAGTTCACATAAATAGGCACCACAAGACCATTGCCACATGAGTTTGTTTCAAGGTTGCTTTACTGTAGGCAGTGACAGTGACATTATAATATATGTTCTCTGAGCTACTGCCTTTATTTTATTTTTTAGTCATACATGATTATTCTAAGGATACTGTCTTGACAGCTTTTCTTATAGCTGGCCAAAACTTTACATCCAAAATTTCTTTGCCTCTTACTAGTTCAATGATAGTGGTGAGAAATCTGTTGGCTCTTGCAATCAGTAAGCAGCAGTTGGTCCTTTTGTCTCTCCCTGGGAAGAGAACCTCCTGTCTCATCCTTAAGACCTGTACCTGACTTCTGATGTTACGCTGGTCAGAACCTCTTTCATCATTTTGTGACAAAATTTGGTTTCAACCCAAGTAGGTTGGGTTTTATCTATCTTACTCCTTTTTATTACCTAGCATATTCATCTTGTTAACGTGTACCGTTACATGCCCACTTTAGCTTTTCTTTTCACCCTTCTTGAGGAGGCATGTCTGTATCAACTGTGATTGCTAGTCCTTGCTGCTTCTGACTGTGTAGCATCTGACTTCATGTCATGTAGTTCTTCTTTCACCACCTAGATGTGCCTCCTTTATGGCACCAGGGCACCAATTGCGTCAGTTGCTTCTCACTGACCTTGATGGCAAACAGCAGCTCTAGGCTAAATGAACTTAATTAGTTTGTCAGCCTTGAACTGCTGCCTTTCAAGTCTCTCTACAATATGGCAGTTGAGGGAGACAGAAGGCATTGGGTGAGACTTGTGAGAAGAACAGTGATACTGTACAGGCTGTAGCAGGCAGCCCTGGAGACAGGTCAAAATGAGACAGAAAGGAGAAAGCGCTGTTAGATGAATGACTGATTGATTTGTCAGCATCCCTTGCAGATCTAAATTAATTTATCATTAATAACTTCCATGATTAGCATTTAAACAATGCTCGCAAGTGAGGTGTCCTGAAAATTAATATATTTTGGATTATGGTCTTCTTGGAAAAAGTATTAAAATGCTTATTATTTACAGGTTTTTTGGGGGGGTCAAGGAAATACAGAGATTGACTATTCAAGTGTAGAACAAAATAATTTTAGTTCTGCTTCAAGACCCTGTTTCAGTGAATTGCATAAATGCCCATGTTGGACTCATACTGAAATAAGATTTAAATGTTGTAATTGTTTTACCGTTTCAGGGTATAAATGCAAAAGCCAAATGAACTTTCACTGCACATATCTGCATTTTGTCAGGATATGTTAATACAGAATGATTCGTGCTCAACTTTTCACTCTCGGCCTCCTGCTTATGTGTATTCTAGAAACATTAAAGCAATTGATAATTTTGCTGCCAATCTACACTGCTTTTGTGGATAGATTGCTCAGCTATGTCACATATTTTTTAAATAATACAGTGATTATTTCATTTGCAAATTTTTATGCTGTTGTGTTAGCCACATAAATTGTAGTTCAATGCATATGAGTTCCTGAATAATTAGGTGCTGTAGGATCTGGCTGAAAATGGGGGTAAGCAGTCGGTGTTGTTCCTTTAAACATACGCAGCTTGAAAAGCAGATGGAATTGTGTTCTCATGATGTTTAGGACTTTTAGAGCACTGCATATCACCAGCATCTGGAGACCAATTACTGAAGAAGCTCCATAGGGGTCCTGCCTCAGGGTTTTTAGTTGGATGAATAATATATAAACTCTATAGTTTCCCACAGAGAGCAACTAGAGCAGTATCAGAAGGAAATAAGCCTTTTAGGACTTGAACTGAAAATGAAATAACAACACAGGATTTTAAATGAAGGAGTTTTGCTTTTACATACAAAGTCGAACATAGTGTATTAGTTAAATGAATTCCGGTTTGGTTTTTTTTTTTTTGCCTTTATCATTTTGGAATCTTGCTTTTCCTAATTTTGGCACTCATCTATTTGAAAGCCTTAGCAAAATGCTCTAAGTCTTCTTCAATTACTCCAAGAACTAGCATGCTAAATTTCCTTTTAAAGAAGTGGTGGAAATGATCTTTAATATGTGCATCATTCATTTTATAACACAGGTTCAGCATTATAGTACTCAAACCGTAATCAGATTTATCTCACCTATCACTGTGTCTGGCTCTGGGTTTACTCACTGCACTTTTTACAACTAGAAACAGATTGTAAAATGGCATATCCAGTACTATTCAAAGCCCTCTTTCATCTCATTATATCCTTTCAAATGCCTAATCATTGTCCTCTGTTTCAGTTTACTTGAAAACAAAACACATTTGGAAAGGAAATAAAAATATTTGAATGGAGATACTTGGATCTGGGAAGAAATGTATGTCTTTTGCTTAATTATAACAGAAATTCTTCTCTACTGGTTCGTTGCAATACACATGCAAGTGGAAATTCACTGAGTGGGCACTTTAGAGCTGAAGACTACATTAGCTGGAGAACACTGTAGAGACCTATGCAGAAGAAAACAAATGACAGTGTAGCTTTTATTAAAAAACAAAACAAAACAGAAGCCAGCATCGTCATTGGTGCTATGCTTGTTTTAGTTTACGACTTCCTGCCAGATATTTTGGGTAAATCTGGAATCTCAGCCCCTGGAATTTTTAATTGTGGTAGTAATTTTCATTGAGGCAAGTATTCCTACCAACTTCAGCATAACTATTCAGCTGATTATGCAGCTGAAGCATCTGCAGGTTTGATCATGACACCAAAATCTCCCAAATGAAATCAAAATTGAAGGTAAAAAGGTAGCTGTATAGTGACGTTCCTGGGAGAAAAGGATCAGAATGTGTGTGGAAGCTATATGTTGTAATAACATTGATCAATTTGATATTCAGAGCTTCAGAAAAACAAATGCAGCTTACCCTCCAAGAGAATAGAAAGTGCTATACTATTAATTAAATAATTATTGGCATGCAGTGGAATGCTAGAGCCACAACAAGAATCAGGGTGTAGTTGTGCCAGATGACATATCAAACTATATTGAAAGTATGTAAATTATCCTGCTTTTTTGCATGAGAAACTTGCCATGAAGTAAAGGGAAAGAAAAGTAGCTACCCGGACTAAGTATCAGGTTGAACTGAACCTGGCTAATGTAGCAGAGCTCAAGTTGCACTTTAATGAGATTAAAACAGTCCCTTGACTTTGACTGTTCCAAAACCTGTATCCTTATCTGAATTGTCTCAAGTTGTTCGTGTGCATCATTGCTGTCTAGGACTGATAGCCTATTTCTGATGATGTCTGAAAGTCATTCATCATCTCTCATTCATTCCCTGTTTTTTCTTTCTAGCCTCCATTTTCATTCATGAATATTGTATCTAGTGTGGGTTAGTGGTACCTAATCATCCTTTGTCTGGTCATAGTCAGCACACTGTGCCACTGCTTCTTTGTGAAAACAGCATCAAGAAGGTTATTGACCTTGAAGCTTAAAAGTGGCTAATGATAAACTTCATGCCTCCAAGTTTTTTGTGGGAGTTGAAAAGGTTTGGTTGGTCACAACAATAGAAATGAAAAAGGGTTCAGAGTGCACAGAGATAGTCAAAGTAGCAAGTGAAATAAATTTTGGTGAGTGTTGGAGCAGGGTACTGAAAACTGGTGAAAAAAGAGAAGGCTTCGAGGTGTCACTTCAAAAAAAAAAATTTCTTTCCCTTTTTAAATTCATGCTCTCATTACAAATTGTTACGGATGGACGCACAAGCAAATCCAACAGGTGTTAAACCTCAGATTTATTCTTCAGTAGAAAAGTTAGTTAGAACTCCAGTAACATTAGTGAACTACAGGCTCAATGATGTAAGAGGAATTAGTGCTACACAGCTGACTTAAGAATCCTTGAGATTTAAAAGTGATGATTCAAAATGCGCATATCACTCACCTAAAAGCTGAGGGCTCTCTCCCTCGAGGAGTTACCTCAGGCGGTGCCCTGACCTGAGGGGGAGTCCCTGACTGCAGACCCGCTGCTCCGAGGAGGACTGATTCCAACATGTCCTCTGGCGGGACCCTGTTTATACCCTTGTCAAATCTGATCTGTGGCCATTTAATCCCTTTTGGCCAAGAAGGTCACCTCTGTGTACCTGGCACGTCTCGACTGGCCAATTCAAATTTCAACCTGCGGCCTCTAGGGTTTAGGGTTTTTTTTCCTCTTCTCCCTGCCTGGAGAAGTTTCATTTCCTGCCGGGGGGGGCGGGGGGGGGGAAGGGGGCAGTGGGGGAGTGTACTGCCACACAAATGTAGCCTAAGGAGCACAGGTCAGTGTCCGATTTTTTTTTTTCCTGTCTGTTCTTCAGCTCTTAGGTCCTGAGTGTCCAATATTGATTGACATCTGAGCTACAGAAACCATTATGAACTGGCCAGGATGTCTAAGATGATTCAGGAAAAATGAAAGAACCAACAAAATCATTGCAAAGTCAATTATGATAGCCATCGCTATGAGAAAAAAAAACAATGTGAGGAGGGAATTTGGGGTATGCACATGTGTCGTTGTTGGGTTGTGTTTGGTTTTTTTAACTAAGAAAAGTGAAGACTTCAAAATCAAGCAATCAAAACTTGATTTATGTGGAAACAGAATCTCTTGGTAACTTCTAATACCCTCCCAGAACATGCAGGTGAGCTGAATCTAAATCCCTGGAAGCACAGAAGTATGTGGTTCAGGTATACACTGTCTCCATAACATGACTTTTGAGCCTGCAATCTCAAGTGATGCTGCTACAAAGCAATAAAGCAGCTTAGAAGCATTTCTGCTTCTACTGATGCTATAAAAGAATATGGAAACAATGCAAACGGTCCCCCTGAGTTGATCACTATCCATTTCTGTGCAGAGTGCTGGCTTAAGTCAGTCCAGGAGGAGGGGAGCTGCTTGTTTCTGCCACCTCCACGCAGGGACTTACCGTTCCCTCTCAGGGAGGATTGTACCTAAGACGTTTCCTTTCCTTATCTATTGGTCAGCCACAGATTTTGCAGCTGAATATGCCACCTTTCTTCTGAGCATCTTCATGGCAAGATCAAAGCTCTGTGGGCTCAGCATGGTAAGTCCATAAAATGAGAAGTCTGTAAAAATAGTCAGTAATAAGGCATGCTTGATCCCTCCAGGCACAGAGGCACAGCTCTCCTAAGCTGCTGGAATGAATCCTTCCACTCTTTGGTATAATATAGTTACGTCTCTTGCAATAAGGACTGTTGGACTGTATTCAGCTACATGTGGGAATGGAAATGCACGCACCAAAATAAAAGTACAAAGAAAAAAGACAACAGCACATTCATTTTGAATGCCTTTGTTTCTACTTATAACAGCACTTTTACTATGCCATTACAATTCCTGGGGATGGGAGACAAAATAGTACCTGGTGTAGCGTGTCATCTAGTAACTGTTTCTGCTCCATGCCCTTCCGTCTGTGAGAACTAGCTTACACTGACTTTACACTGCAGCTGAATATAAAAGATGTAAGCTTTGTATATGGCCAATTTTAAATTGGCTTTTATCCATCTAGCAACTTCATGCACTCATTTTGGTATCAGATATACTTGAGAATCTAATTATCAATTAAACATAATCCTTATCCTAATTTGTCTAACATGATTCTTTTGTTGTCTCTCAGTTTCTGCATAATTGAAATGCATTTTGCAGAAAATCGTAGCTTGTAAACTTTCTTTTGTGTAAAGCTGTATTTGACTCAACTAATAAAACTGTTAGTTAAGTTACAAAAGCAAAACCTTTTCTAGCAGTGGTAGAAAAAGAACAAATGTAATTTGATTTCAGTTCTGGACTTTATAGCATTGAAAATGAGAAAAAGTACTTCTTGATTTGCAAATTGAGCAACTTCTGTATTGGAGCCATTTGGAGAAAGCAGATATCAATACCAGAAGAATTCATCTTTACAAGGTGGGTTTTTTGGAGGAAAACACACTTCAGTGTGTTCTAGTAAGTTGAGAGATGCTTGCTTCGTGTTCTGGGTCTCAGCCTCTGGAGAGCTTGCTTTCTCAGTAGCCTGTAGTGATAAGCAGGGCTGTCAAGACTCTTGATTTTCATCTTCTTACAACTTTAGTGCTGGACACTTCCTTTGAAAGTTTCATGAAATATTAAAGACATGTTTCCTCTGTTTTTTCTCATCTAATTCAACACCTGTACACATTTCAAACAGATCACTTTTTCAAATCTCTCTCTAAACTGGTTGGGTCTTTTAGGACTACTTTTGAGCAATCTCTAATGATAAAAGCTTAAAACCCAAAGGCAATCTGTAACTACTAATCGCAATAGACGGCTTTTTTTCTTTTTTCCAAAAAAATTGCATATGTTACTACCTTTTTCTGTTATGCATGCTGGAAGAATTTTTGAGTAAAAATAATTGTGTTTGCATGTATGTATGTATAAAAATCACAATTTTATATATATATTTTTTTTCCACCTTTTTGTAATGGGTGTAAGGTAGAATTAAGAATCAATCATCTGTCCTTTTCCTAGCATCATCTGCTATGCTATAGTGTACATGAAGGGTTGCTTGAAAAATACGTTCAGCAACTTGTTAATGAAAAATTAATTCTATTCCAAAATATGCTGCAGTTTTACATTTTTAAGGTTTGTTTAACCTTTTAAAGCTAGTTTAGCATCCTAAAGAAGAAACAAGTGTTTCAACTGCCATATGTAGCGTATGTATGACTGTATATGATTGTACTCCACATTCTTGCAATGTTTACAAAACGTAGTATTTTATTTAAATATCTATTAAATAACCTCATTCCTTTTTTTTTCCCTGCTGATTGTTCTGCCAAGAGATGTTTAGTCAAAAACTCTCATCTTTCCAGCAAACTAGCTCCTTTGTCTGATTCATCCCTTGCTACGTAAACGTGGCATTGTGACTGCTCAGCCATTTCTCAGGAGGTGAACTGTGAGGTGCCAAGCAATTGCATAGTTCTCTCCATATTTTTGGCATTGTACTAAAGCAGACTGGTCACAAAGAAAAAAAGTTCTCTTTGACCAGAGATATCCTGCCAGGCTACTTTGATAAAGAAATTACCTTTTTTTACAGTCTACCACAGTGTGGCAGTAGTTCTTTTTGACTACCGTGAGCTGATCCTGGCTTCTGTTGCAAAGCTTAGGCATTTACTATTCAGCATCCATCTGATAACTTTCAGCAAATTCCAACTCTTGTCCTACTGATAGTGGCCAGGTTCCAGGAGTATTAACTACAGTATAGTAGAGATATAGTATGATCTTTTAGCATCCAGAGTATTCTCCTCTTTCCCCTTTTTGTGGATATTCAATGCAGAAATTCCTTACTTTATTAAATGGGTAATCAAGACTGGGATATCTCTGGCAGGATTTTCCTGGGGCCCACACCCCTGCATTTCTACTGGAAGTCACTACTTTCAGCTTTGAGCTGCCCCCCTCAATACTCTTCCTTTGCTCTTTGCTGTTGTTTCCTCCATTTAATCTTTCTTCTTTCTTGCTGATGGTGGCAATGGTCACGCTTAATCTCACTGTACCAGTTGATTCAAAAGGGCGTCACAGACTTGCAGCTTTCATTTTTTATTTACTTATTATTGTGGCCTTACACAGGTATGAACCCTAGATGCAGTATTACTCTGTTAAGGGATGCCTTTGTGACTAAGTTCTGGTTAGTCCAGTGTCACAGTGTGGTCTAAGTCTATAGACTAGAAAGAAAACTTAGTATATGAGGTAGCTGTGTGTGTACGCACTGTGATTACAGCTATAATCAATAGGTTAAATCACTGAAGTATTAAGAAGGTTGTGCCATCTTCCTTTCAATAACCTGATTCAATAGAAATGTACTCATTCATAAAACTTTTAAGAGTGCGGTCCCTCTAAGCTTGTGAGAGGCGATAGCACCTGATAATGTGTTCTCTTCGAAAGGTCAGTCTGGAGATAGCAGCCTGCTGCTTGCTTCCTGCAGGTACCTGAACACGAGTGACTATGCTCTGATTTTGTTGCATGGAGCATATGCAAGAGATACTTTTGATGTGGGATGTTAATAGTTTTCTTTTATATTCAGAGCAACCAGAGAAAGGCCAACCAGTCTGTTAGGTACTTCTAAATAAATAGTTGAGCGTGTTATGAACTGGATCTTTAGAACAAATGCTGAGCATTAAACAAAAATAATACATTTCCTTTTGAGTGAAATTTCATTCTTCTGTGTGAATCTTGCCTATCTACAAGGTCAACTTTATGGAAATTTCTGGTCTGTTGATGGAAAGTGAGAGTATCTGAGGTAGACTTGTTCACTGGCTTTAAAATATGGAAGGTGAAATTATAGGTTTTTAATTCCAGCTCTGGTGACTAGGCGCAATGCACAGCAATATATGCTGATGGAAGTGACTAGATTGTTGTGTCAGCAGCCATGCAGAGAATAATACTGCTTTGTCTTCAGAATAGCCGGGGATTGTGATACCTAGAAGATGAAAAGGTGTTGTGTTTTGTTGATTTTAATTTGGAGAGCTGGTATATGCACTGGGCCCAATGAATGAGTACGTGCCTGTATTACTTGTTAAGAGAGAAAAGTTTATCAAGAGGAGGCAGGGGGTTTTGTAGAAAATGCCTTAAGCGTCTGAATCCCGAGAGCTCATAGAAGCTGATGTGCAAAATTTCATTAACAGAAAAACTGGAGATCAGCTGGAGGTTTATGATACTTTCTCAAGCTACGTAGTAGCTCAGCCACTGGAGGATGAAAGGACGAGACAATTGCTGATGTCTGGGTGGTATGAATGATGTTGCACCTCGAGCTGTATCAGCAGTGATCAAGGGAAATAATTTCAACTACGTTGGTTGTATAAAATTTGCTGACAATTCCAGAAATCCAAGGTTGCTTAAAGGGAAAGTAACGGTAAATTATCTCAGTAAATTTCTACAAAGCTTTGAAAAGTTTCGTAGCTCTTTTTCAAAGGGGAGGGAGAGAAGAAGCAGGGAATCAGAATTGTTACCTGAGAAACTGGCACTGTACAATAGTCAAAGATCTGATGAATCTTCTTTGTCATCTCTCACGTTGGTGACATCTCCAAAGACAGACAGTGCTTATTTCTTAGCTGTTAAAAATGAACTGGCTGCAGAAAATAGATAGCAATTTAAAAATGCCCTCTGATGTTTTGCTGACTGAAAGGTGGAGCTATGCTGACTAAAATTTATTCTGTGAACAGTGCCTAGAGTTTTAGGACATGTATAAAATTCTGATGTAGTCCTTCAACTCATGTAGTATTTACCATAAGGACCATGTTTCCTCAATTCTTTGAGTTATAACATTATAGTTTAGGGATTTTAAGTTTGGGGGTTGTTTGTTTTTTTTTTTCCTTCTCAATGTAGTTTAACTTGCTGATACCAACTTAGAGGTGTAGCTAAAAGCAGGTAATGTTGACTGAAAGGCTGGCTCTGAAATAGTGGCCAAAAATGCAAATTAGGAAAGGATTTGAGTAAAGAAAACAGAAACATAGTTATGCCATTTAATGTACCCTTGATCCATCCACAAGTTGAATCCTGTGTGCAGTGGTCTTATCTCAAAAAAGGCATGGCAGAATGCTCAAAGATATGAAATTGCTTTGCTACAAGTGTTATGGATGCTAAATGATTATATTGATTTGCGAGACTGGAAAAATTTAAGGCAAATTCATTGAGGGTTCATAAATATATAGGCAAGCCCTTCACCTCAGGACATTCTGAGGTTCACACTTTTAGAAATAGAGAGAGGTGTGGGAGGATATAATGGTAAACTCATCTGATTTCATATGCTTTCAAAATTACCTGCTATCGATCACTCCAAAGATGCTGGACTAACTGAACCCACAAAGGACTTCTACTCCAAATTGATTCAAGATAAAAGTGAAGCTGAGAAATTATATACATTAGAAATTCCTTTTACAATAAAATAAAATTAGAATAAGAAACAATAAAATCCAGCTTTAGAAAACTTCCACACAGATTTGTTAAGCTGGGCATGTGACCCTGCCTTAGAGCACTTACATACCCTCTCTGAAGTGAAGGAAATTTTCCCTGGTTTACGACTGCAGAGTTACTCTACTCTTTATTTTTCCAAGGAAATTAATTTCTAAAAGTATAGTCTGAGCAGAAAAATTATAGATCAGTGAGTAATTATTTAATGGGAGAGGAATATTTATGGGAAAAGAGATGCTGTTGTTTTAAGAAAGTGAAAGGGATTGTGTTTAATGGAAACCCATTTTTTGGTTTTCTTACTGTTATTGAGGTATCATCATTACTGTTAAATGACCATCATGTTAATTCTTCATGAGAACTTCTAATTTAATGATTCAGGGCTGAATTCTGCTGCTCACAAATAGAAATCTGGAGACTTGTCTCAAATTACTGCAGGTTTATTCCAAGTTAATCAATGTCCAGTTTTGAGCCTCTCTCTTCTTGGTGAAAAGACATTAATTAAATAATCCAAAATGGAATTTTAGACTATCCAAGTAATCAAAAATACCTGTTCTTTAAAAGGTAAAAAGAAGTTCATATGTAGTGTGTTTTCTCAGTCTTTCATTGCCACCTTCTCCCTTTCTTTGTCACAACAGGAATCGCAGACAAGTTAGTCTTTAAAAGTCTGGTCCCTTTCCAGTTCCATGAAATGTGGGACATTATTTCACTTCTGTGAAATAAAGATATTGACTTTTTTTGGTCATTTTTCCTTTTGGTCTAATGCAAAGGACTTCAAGAAAACAATACAGCTGGAGTTGTAGGCTTAACAAATTCAAAGAATACAAACCAAAATTATCTGCCAGGGAGTGGAGTTAGACTGGACATAAAGGAAGCTGAGCTAATGGTGTATTAAAAGCCCATAAAGGAGTAGTAGAAAAAATAGAAAAAAAAATTAGATAAAACTTCATTATCACTTTCTAATTATTGAAATATAAATTACTGCACCAGTATTTTTTCCAGTCTTATTATCTGTATATGATCTTAACATGTACATCTGATATTAGTTGTGAAAACTGTCGAGAATTTGAAACTTTAAATTAAAAAAAAAAAAACCACATAATTTCCACAATGCCAAGGTTAAACGTTGAGATCATTTGTCATTTATTTATTGCTACTTTTTGTTCATACTGTAGTTGTATGCAGAACATGTTAATCATTATCAAAACAGAAAGACTGTTCTTGCCTCTAGAGTTTTCTGTTTGTCTTTCAGATCATATTTTTGACTGACATTTACAGATTCTACGGCAAAGTTGTTAATTTAATTTTGGCATTCGTTTGCCAAGGGAAGGAAAATAATTTCTGCTGTGAAAATAATATAGAAAGTCTTCATAATTTTTTATTGAAATGTTTTCCCTTTAGAAAATAAGGTTTTCTGAGAATCAGTCATTTCTTCTGTGAAGAATTGTCGCTTTCATTGAAACACTTCAACAGTGTAATAATAGAAAATAAAAAAAAAAAGAGATCAGAAGCGATTTCAAAACCACTTTCACTTAACCTTGTATCATAGTTTACTCTGGGAAATCAAAACAATTCTGACCCATTCTTAGATTTTAGGATTGCATATATTTTAACATTTTAGCTTTGCTAAACAGTTTTGAAGTGGTTCAAAGAAGTCATTCTGTAATTATCCCTACATCTCTCTTCTTTTTTCTTTTTTCTTTTTTTTTTTTGTTCTTTTGCTTAGCTTTGCTAAAGAGGCAAATATAAATAAGAAACAGTAATAAATTATGAAGCACCTGAACACAAACTTCTACACAGCATAATGCCTTGAAAGCTTTGTAAAAAAGACATATCAAAGAGTAGCCCTCTTGTTCTATTTCAAGACTTGGGAAGTCTGGTTTTTGAATGATATATTAATGGAAACAGGATTTCCAACTATTTATTGAAGTCTAATGAAAGTTTAAATAAAGTCTAATTAAAGTTTAATGAATGTAGAAAATGTTAATAATATGACAGTGTTGTGCTGTGTATGTGTGCTGTGACAGTGCATGCTATCCTGAACTAGTTGGCAGAACACAGGCTTTTATAGTTCGCAACTACAACTTTCATGAAACTTTCTTTTGATCTTGCAAGTTCTGTGTATCTTTAGAAAGCGCGAGCAATCTGAAAGGAGAGCATTGTAATCTAGTGCCCAGGCTGAAAAAACTGTTCTCCCTTTAGTTGCAGTTCCTTATTTCCTTTGTACTTTCAATATGATATTTGTAGCACCTTGGATCTGCAAATGCATTTTTCCTGCAGCTGTCGCTACTTGTTAATGGTTAATTTTAAACCCATAGCAGATATAAAAATGTTGAACTGTTAACACCAACAAAAACAATACTTTATGAAGAATACTGTAGGTTGTCCTAAGAGTGCCTCCTAAAAGGCTGCAAAAGCATCAAGATGCAGAAGGTAACCATGGGCTCAGTTAAAGCTAGCCTGCATGGTATCAAACAGCATGAGCTCTGTAGCTTTTATGGTACCAAGTCTCTCTACAGCAGCACAACAGGTATATGGACCATACATCACTGGGGCACTGAACACTCTAGAAAGTCTCTTTCCTTTACTGCTTTCCAAAATGCAAATTTTACAGCTTCCTTATCACTTGTTTGTACAAACAGGATGAAGTAAGTCTGGATTTTATCCAGAAAATTGAGTTTTTAAGTGTCTCAGGAAGTCAGGTACAAACTGACTTGTCTTTTTCAATTTAAACTGCCTGTTAAGATTTGAACAGCCTTTGTAATATAGAAATGTTATGTTTGAACAGCTTTGAGAAGCTAGTCATTCTTATAACTGGGGTTAACCTGGTAGAAGTAGTTACTAGAGGAGGTTCCAGGATCCACTTTACAAGATTTGTACGTATACATCTGTATAGATAATATTTTGTGTATTTCCAAATATTTAGTGTATTTCCAGAGCATTTGCTGTTCTGGAACTTTTTATCTCCTATCTTTGGAAAGCGGGCCAAATAAATTTGGAAAACTGTAGCAATCATAAGCAATTCTATTCTGTATAGATTGTTATTGGGGGTGGTGTCTGTAGTTCAAATAGATGTCATTAAAAATAATGATAAAATTCCCTGTAACACAATTGCTTCCTTATAAAACCATAGTAAGTAGATCCAAAAAAATTCTAGAGAAAAAATGGAATAGGTGTTTTATTATATTTACACATTTTGTGGGTATTAGATACAATCCAAACAGTATAACATTTAAGGAACTGTACTGATGACTAAAATACATAGCTGTGAAATGTGTCTGTTATTTCAAATGTACTTAATATGGGGATAAAAAGGAATTTTCAGAAATTTTTGACCCTCTCTTTATCTTCAGTGACATTTGTCTTCCCATTAATTACACTTTCCATTTGTGCCACCCCATTGGAAACACTCTTTTTAGGCCTTTGAAGGACTGAAGAACTCTAAATTTAGAATTTGGGGGAAAAAAAATCTTTTAGCACAAACAGACCTTTGGCAGGTTTAACACATCCATAACAGCTGTTATAATTTGCCATAATTTTTTATGCAACATCATAAAGAAAAGGCCATAACTCCCATCTCTAAATGCAAGTGGCATATTTCTTCCTGCTTCTCCTGCTGTGGACTGCCAATTATCAAGAGTGAGTAATGAAAGAGTGAACCCTTTGGAGCAGCCAATTCTCAGAACCATTAGTTTTCTTTTATACTCCAGCCTAATTCCAGGAATGTGCTAGATGAAAAATAAGACATATCATGTCATTTCAGGATAATACCATGTAATTTTGGGGTAATAAAGAATTCATTTCTGGAGAGAGAAGTGATCTGATATGGAAAAGTTCAATTTCTTTCTCTCCAGAGAGCTTTATCTCTTCAGATGTGACCTTGTATAATTAAATATATTTCAAATATCAAGAGAAATGGCAGCAGAGCAGACAATAGAATTCTCTATTTTATGTAGAAATGAAATGAAATTATATGAAGCAGTCAGTGTAATATAAGATGAAGTAGATTGCTACTATTCATTGTTTCCAGTGGAATTCCTGCTGTTTGATTTTATTCATTACAGTTTCATGAGAAGGCAATTGTATTGTGTCTGTGTGACTAGAGTTTTAGACTCGCACTTAATTGCATTAATTCAGAAAGTACTGGCAAGAATCAGTACTTAATTGCTGTTATTACTTGAATATAAAAGAGAAAAGAGTAGATGTCCACTATACAAGAAGTTACAGATTTCACACGTGAAATACCAGGTGCTTGGAAGCTACAGTTCTGATTCTTAAAGGAATATGTTTAATAAAAGAGGATCTAAATCCAACCATAGATTAAAAATATTTCAAAACAAATAATTTCTTTCCCAAACCACCAATTTTTCCTAAAAACAACCAGCCTCACTAATCTAAGTCAGATAGTTTTGACTGTTTTGAGATGACGTGCTCAGACACAAAAATTCCTTTATGTTCTGCAGTTTGAATCCTATTACATTAACATACCTGGTAATATAATGACAAACTGGGATTGTCTCAACATGGCTTTAAATCTGGTTTTGTAAGTGTCAGTCCTTATTACAGTCCTTATACTGAAGGAAAGTGACAAAAGATAATGGTTGGTGACGTTAACTGCTAGAAAGGAGTGCACATGGCTGACAATGTATTTTCTGAAACCAGCATGCATCCTCTGCTGTATTTTCAACATTTTACATTCAGTCTTTTTGAGCTGTTCCTTAACTGTAGTAGTTAATGGTGGTGCTCAGCTAATAATCTTTATTTGTATTGTGGTGTTCATTGGGTTACTTTCTGAGTAGAGGCATAGGATTCCTTCTCGGGCTTGAGCTCACATCTCATTCAGGTGAGCCGTGGAGTGCACTAAGGGGGAAAGAACGAGCATGCGTTGCCCCGTCTCCTCGCCCTGTGTCTCCCTGCCTTGCAGCGTGGCTGGAGTGGCGATGGCAGGCTTGTCCTCGGGCCACCTAGGCGTGCTCATCCTGAGTTAGCAGGCTTTTTGCAGGTGGCAATGTGGATGCAGAGTCCAAGTTACAGAAAGCACTGCACTTTAGCCTGCGCTCTGATATGCTCTCTGGAAAGCACAGCAAACGTAATTTTTGTAAATGTTTTCTTTAGCTCTGATTTTACAGCTTTGGCACCAAGTGATACAGTAATGTCAGATGCTATCTAGAAAATGTACAATAGCTGAAACTCCTAGCAATGGATTGGCCCTAGGCCTTTTCCTCATGAGTGGTGTCATTTTTAAAGCAATAACATAACTTAATGTAACATGGTAAATTTTATTCTATAAATGAAGCCTCCTAGAAAATTAGATTTAGATTTCCATTCACTTAGGGTTCTTGTGGTTAATGGCATTTCAATACTCGCTGAAAAGGCAGTTTTAGGAACTTGTGGTCTGAGGTAGATTAATAATATAGCAAGGTGACTCTTAGTATTGAGGCGGACGTTGTTTCCTTCACATCCTATCAAATGTTAAGGAATGTAAGGCTTGAGCATAAAATCATTAGTTTTTTTCTGTATGTTTTGCTACAAAAAGAAGTGTGCCAATTTCAGCATAAAGTGTGGCGTGGGGTTTTGGGTTGGGGTTTTTTTTCCATAGTATTGATTATATATTGCCCTCCACTCTGTTTGGAGTGGGGGAATAGTGTGTCAAAGAAGGTCTGTCTCAGAACAGTACCTTATATTTTGGTAAATATAAACTCATGTTTTATGGCAAGATAAAGGCATGGGTTACACCTTATTCTTGTGGAAGGCAGCTTCTTGGAGTTCCAAGGGGAGATGAACCATTAAAACGTCTTTGAACAGAAGGGCTTCTACATGTTCTGGACTCTGGCATGGCAACCTTTTACTCTACAAAAAAATGTTAATTTTTCCATGATGTTATTTCTTTTGAGAAAGATAGTGGGGTTTAGAATGGGATGCAAAAGAGAGGCATTTTGAGCTGATTTACTTTGCCAGTGTCTCAGCTGTTGGCTGATGCATCTGTGTTCAGAAGTAAGTTTCTTTTATCTTCTCTTGCAAGTGTCCTTCTGTGGGCATGACCTCAACCACGGTTAGAATAGGAAAGCATTTCATTATACAGGTCCAAATACATGCCAGCTAGCTTAATTCTCTCTTGTAATTTGATAATCTAGTATCTTGTGAAGTCAAGGTGAGGAAGAGTTTTGAAATAGATAGATGGTTTCAATGTAACCTCAGAATTAATGTTGCATTCGTTACCTTTTGAACTATACTACATCCTTTGTGGAAATCATGCTTTGCTGAGAGTTTAAATCATTTCAAATGTACCTTGTTGCTGGGCTTTTGTAACTGATGTACAGCTCAATTCAGTTCATGAAAGTTTGTTGTCTTTCTAACTCTAGTAAAACTCAATTTCATTGGAGTTGCCAATTAATGTATTTTTGTACTGCTAAAATATTCACTTTTATTCTGTAAATTGCAGTTTTACATTTCAGTTGGTTCTAAAATTATATGATTAATTTACTGTTTGTTTTTTTCAAAGTGCAAATTGCATCTGAGTATCTGAACATGAATTATGCAGATTTGCATTCAGTTTAATATAAAAAGTCCTTGTTTAAGCTTATTAGTTTCACTAATGTGACTCAGTATCAGCTACACAAACAAATTTGTTTGAGATGCTTAAGAGTTACTCATATTCTAAAGGTCCTAGAAATTTAAGTAGTATTTTCTACACCCCAAGGGTACAGAATACATAGAATAATAATATATGAGAGGAATGCATGAAGCCACGATTATTTTGGTGTTTTGTAGTCAAATAGTCAGGAATTGGAGCTGAAGAGTTAGTTTCATACAGATATGTGCATAGTTCCCATTTGTATATTCTTTCTTCCAAAGAAAAGGTAGTTGATCATGCAACCCCAGACTTGTATAAAAGATAAATGCAAAATAAACAGATTTTTCAATGATGGCTTAAATGGATGGCTGCTACCAGCAGGATAGGGATCTGATAATGCATGTCATATGTTTCCCCATCTGTTCCTGTGTGTTGCCACAAAATGATGTGATGATGATAACAAAGGATTTGATAAGAGGGTGACTGGTGTATTTGTTTGATTTTTACATCATAGCAGTGCAAATATTTCCATGAAATTACAGTAGTCTTTGGCAGAACAATCTCAGTAACTGACCTATTCTTGCTTTTCACCCTCACCTCTGTGTAGGCCTAATATGCTCTCAGTTATGTTACTGAAAAAATTGCAATGATTATGAAGAATTTATATTGATAGTGCTCAGATGTAGTCCTGCACTGTTACATGCTTGTGCAAAAGTAGAAAGAAAGAATTTCCTTAGAAGAGTTTTAAATTTAATTTAAGTGATAATATTTTATAAAGGAATGTTTAAAATAAGAAAAACAAAACTTCTAATATAACATTAATTTTTGTGTTGCCAGTATCTGAAGTAAAGGTAGATACAGGCTTTCAATGGAAGTGTTATCTTTACTGGAAGTTTACTTATATTAATCAAAACTGTTTTTCAATTTTCTGTTCCCCCTTTTTCTTCTCCTGTTCACATTTTCTTTCTTGAATTTAAGTGTGTGTGTATAGAGAGCATTTTTATGTGTGGTGGGGCAATAAATCTGTAGACATATGTATGTAGCTGTCACTAAATTCCGTTTGAAGTGATGGCCTGTGAATGAAAGGCATGGACACCACACATATATATGTTAGGTAAGTGCAGCATCTTCTGTCTGGCTCCCTGAAATCTCCTGATCCAGCTGAGTCCTACTAGTAGTTTGAATTTTCACTTTAGAAGTTCTCAAGGATGAGCACAAATGACACTGTAATAACCTAATTGTGACCTTCTATTCAGGTAAATCCAAACATTATTCTTTGTTTTATTAACTATATAATGGCACAATGTAGCTTCGCTATAGACTGGATTTGTGAAATGCTTGTCTTGAGAAGGGGTTTTGTGAATATTCACTAAAGCTGCAAACACAAAGCATATAAAGTAAAAAGAGTGAAGGGAAGCTCCAAAGAATTTGGCTGCTAAAATCTCCATCTCTAGGGAACTTATGCAAACTACGTTGAAAAGACTGCCACAGGAATGACAAAAACCAAACCTCTGACACAAGCCTCACCCACATCTGTCAAATTTCAATTCTCTCTTGTGAATCAAAGGCTCTCAAGAGGATTTTTTCCTTTTTCTTTTTTTCCCAAAGCAAAGATGCTAAGAATTGGGTTTTTTTCTCAAAGAAATGTCCTGGTTTCAGCTGGGATAGGGTTAATTGTCTTCCTAGTAGCTGGTACGGTGCTATGTTTCTGAGTTAGGTATGAGAAGAATGTTGATAACACTGATGTTTTCAGTTGTTGCTAAGTAATGTTTAGTCTAAAGTCAAGGATTTTTCAGCTTCTCATGCCCAGCCAGCGAGAAAGCTGGAGGGGCACAAGAAGTTGGCACAGGACACAGCCAAGGCAGCTGACCCAAACTGGCCAACGGGGTATTCCATACCATGGGACGTCCCATCTAGTATAGGAACTGGGAAGGGGGGGCGGGGAATCGCGGCTCGGGGGACTGGCTGGGTGTCGGTCGGCGGGTGGTGAGCAATTGCACTGCGCATCACTTGTATATTCCAATCCTTTTAGTATTACTATTGTCATTTTATTAGTATTATCATTATTAGTTTCTTCTTTTCTGTTCTGTTAAACCATTCCTATCTCAACCCATGAGTTTTACTTCTTTTCCCAATTCTCTCCCCCATCCCACTGGCTGGGGGGGAAGTGAGTGAGCGGCTGCGTGGTGCTTGGTCGCTGGCTGGGGTTAAACCATGACAAGAAATAATGTATTTTTTCTACTTATTCATAAGCTGTTGAACCATTTTCTGAAGTTACTCTGATGAAAATAAATCTTCATTAAGTCCATGACATGGAAAACTTCAGTACTGTTCATTAATTTTTGTAAGGTTGACATACTGAAAACAGTCTGGTAACAAGGAATTGTTGAGAAACATTATTAGTAAATAATGCTACAATTTCCTCTGTATAAAATTACTAGTAAGCACCTTCAGTATGTACTGACCACTTTTTAATGGTAATGTATTAGGCCCAGTATGGATTAGTATGGTACCATTTTCTTCTAAAAGGTAGATAATCTGTGAAATAAAGAATTTGGTGAATTACCAACAGAGGGATTTTGTAAAATAGCCAGTAGAAGGATTGAAATTTTTCAGTTCCTTGTACTTTGACTTACCTGTACAGTCATGATGATGCACTGAGCATCAAGTTTAGAATCAAGTTTCTTGAACATTAGTTTTCTGTGACAGTTCATATATCCTTATTCATTTGCAAATGTAAAATAAGACAAGGTTTTATTCCTACTATTTTTCATTCTAGTTAGAAAGCTAGTAGTCAGCAGCATACATTCTCTAATATCACAGGAAAAAACAATTGAAAAAAAAAATTACATTAGTTCAGAATAACTGTATGGAATTCTTATATTCATGAGCTACCTTAACCTTAAATGAAAACACCTAACTAACTGAAGCCCTGGATCATGCTACTTATAAAAGAACAGAAAAAAACTTTTCATTTTGATTAAAGTTTTCCTTTGATCTTCCTTTTGAAAGGCAAAGGAATTTTTAGTGCAGGTATTATTGTTCCCATTACCTACAGTTCTCCTCTAGTGACTCTTTTCTCATGGGTTCCTAAGAAATGCCTTGATATATGTCTCATAAGTTTGCAGATTAGAAGAGTAAAAATTAGTAATGTTCCGATCATTTTGTGAAATACTATGTTTTGAAGTGCCTTTTTCTTTGGTCTTTACCTTACAAAGTTAAATTTTATGGAGTTAAAATTAGAATATGTCTCAGATACTAAAAATGATATTTTTCCAACTATATAGTGGTGAATCACATCATATTAAAGTTTTTATTTTAACAATAGTTTTCCAGTATTTACTTAGTGAGTAGAAGAGATAATAGAAAAGAACATTGTAATCATAAATAATGTACAAAATAAACCAGGTATGTATTTTTATACTAACCACTTAAATAGCATCTCCAGCAGTCTAGGTATGACTTAGTCCTGAAAATGTGACAGTTGGGATCAACAAGATTAATGAACCTCAAGGTCTTACAAATCCTCTAGCCCTATAAAGACAAGGATTCTTTCATCTCTGTGCACTGCACACAGGTGCCCGCCATCAAATAAACCAAATAGGTATAAGGCGTTAGAGTTGAATATACTATCTTTTTTAACATGGAGAAGCAAACCAGCCATAGAAAGACTGGACAGCAGCAAAGCTGATGCTTTCGCAGAGCTAATTATTTGCTTTTTGAAGTGTTTTTCTGCAGTACTTTAGAAGGGAAAAGGAGATCAATCTCTGAATGTTTGCTCTGATAAAAAAGAAAGCTAGTGTATAACAAAAATATATGTCATTAGCCCAAAAGATTATGCATGAGAGTACCTGTCGTGGTTTATCCTTAAGCCCCAGACAGCCGCTTGCTCACTCCCCACCAATGGGATGGGGGAGAGACTTGGAAGAGGAAAAGTGAGAAATCTTGTGGGTTGAGATAAGGACAGTTTAATAAGTAAAGCAAAAGCCCCATGCACACAAGCAAAGCAAAACAAGGAATTTGTTTACTACTTCCCATTGGCAGGCAGGTGTTCAGCCATCCCCAGGAAAGCAGGGCTCAATCACACCTAACGGTGACTTGGGAAGACAAACGCCGTAACTCTGAACTTCCCCCCTGTGGTGGGTTGACCTTGGCTGGACGCCAGGTGCCCACCAAAGCCATTCTATCACTCCCCCTCCTCGGGTGGACAGGGGAGAGAAAATATAACAAAGGGCTTGTGGGTCGAGGTAAGGACAGGAGAGATCGCTCACCTATTACCGTCACGGGCAAAACAGGCTCAACTTGGGCAAAATTAACTCAATTTATTACCAATCAACCAGAGTAGGGTAATGAGAAATAAAACCAAATCTCAAAACACCTTCCCTCCACCCCTCCCTTCTTCCTGGGCACAACTTCACTCCTGGATTCTCTACCTACGCTCCCCCAGCAGCGTAGGGGTACAGGGAATGAGGTTTACGGTCAGTTCATCACACGTTATCTCTGCCGCTTCATCCTCTTCAGGGGCAGGACTCCTCACACTCTCCCCCTGCTCCAGTGTGGGGTCCCTCCCACGGGAGACAGTCCTCCACGAACTTCTCCAGCATGGGTCCTTCCCACGGGCTGCAGTTCTTCATGAACTGCTCCGGCATGGGTCCGCCTTCCATGGCGTGCAGTCCTTCAGGAGCACACTGCCCCAGCGTGGGTCCCCCACAGGGTCACAAGTCCTGCCAGAAAACCTGCTCTGTGGGCTCCTCTCTCCACAGATCTGCAGGTCCTGCCAGGAGCCTGCTCCAGCATGGGCTTCCCACGAGGTCACAGCCTCCTTCGGGCACCCACCTGCTCCAGCGTGGGGTCCTCCCCAGGCTGCAGGTGGATATCTGCTCCACCGTGGACCTCCGTGGGCTGCAGGGGGACAGCCTGCCTCACCATGGTCTTCCCCACGGGCTGCAGGGGAATCTCTGCTCTGGCGCCAGGAGCACCTCCTCCCCCTCCTTCTTCACTGACCTGGGTGCCTGCAGGGTTGTTTCTTTCACATGTTCTCACTCCTCTCTCAGGCTGCAATTTCTGTGCCTGCTGCAACTCTTTTTCCTTCTTAAATATGTTATCCTAGAGGCGCTACCACTATCGCTGATTGGCTCGGCCTTGGCCGGTGGCGGGTCCGTCTTGGAGCCAGCTAGTATTGGCTCTGTCGGACATAGGGGAAGCTTCCAGCAGCTTCTCACTGAAGCCATCCCTGTAACCCTCCCCGCAACGAAAACCTTGCCACACAAACCCAATACACCCCCCTTCCTTCTTCTTCCCCCAACCTTATATGCTGAGCATGATGTCATATGGTCTGGAATATCCCTTGGGTCAGTTGGGTCAGCTGTCCCAGCTGTGTCCCCTCCCAACTTCTTGTCCACCCCCAGCCTCCTCGCTGGCGGGGCAGTGAGAGAAATAGAAAAGGCCTTGGCTCTGTGTAAGCACTGCTCAGCAATAATGAAAACATCCCTGTATTATCAACGCTGTTTTCAGCTCAAATCCAAAACATAGCCCCATACCAGCTACTATAAAGAAAATTAACGTTACCCAGCCAAAACCAGCACAGCGCCTTTTGCAGTTTGTAGTGCAAGCTCAACTGGACAGTATTCAGGTGTCAGTAGTGACATTCAAAGTTATCAATCCTGTGTAGCTTTAAAGAGCTGCAGGATCTTGAAAAGTTTTTAGAAAGTCTATCATATTTCAGTGAGGGTTCTAAATTTTTCATAGCAGAACTACTTATTGTGATCGTCCTTAGGTAATGCATTCTTCATACCAGCAAAGAGCTACAGGACTTGGTAAAAGTGGTTGTGTGAGGTTTAAAGCAATCCCTGTGGGCTGTCTTAAAAAAACTGAGAGAAACGGACTTGAAATTCTAAACTTGTGCTCCCTTCTGGATTTCATTACTTGTGTTCAGACCAAAACATCACATTACCTCTTTATTTAGACAACCACACAACGAGGAAATATTGCCAAGTTCTCTGTTTACTTGAGATGATCGCCAGATACTTACTGTCTCTGGAGGATAGTTGAAAAACTTAGAGCTGACATGCTCCTTTCTTCTGTTACCATCTTCAATGATTTTTTTTTTTACCTTTAGGTGTATATTTTTAAAGATACATAAGAGTAGGGAGTCACAAGTTGTGCTATGTGAAATCAAAAAGGTAAATGTTTATTCATAAATATTTTTATACAGAAAACAATAAAAATGACATTTCCATCTCAAATATCTACAGCTGGTTTTGAGTTTTTGAAAGTGTTCACCAGTACTAGGTTTTGGGGTTTCTTATAATAAGATTTTATTTCTTGCAATGTAAGATTTCCCAGCTACAGGGTTAGCTGTGCTTTTGTCTCCTTCTGCATGTCTCTGAATGCTTCTGTAGAGGTTTTTAGACATGAACCTTTATTTCTCATGTAATATTTTCAACTGGAGACAGTACTGTGATGTAGCAACCATTTTTGTTCAGCAGGTCTGACGGCCTTTAGTGCTTGTGATTCTTTTCTTGGCTGTGGGCACTAGCATATGTAACAATCAGACAAGCCTTTTGAAATAACAGTGTTTATATTAAGGATAGACAAGGCCTTTTAAGAGGAAAAACACATTTAAAAATACTCCACACACTTATTTTTCTAAAGGTCTTGCTACTCTGTAATTTCTAGCTGAACAGACTTGCTTGCAGTTAACCTTAGTAAATTGTATGTCTTTCCTTGCTTTCCCTGTTCCTAGTTCCCTACTGTGTCTAGAGTGTTACTTTTTAAACCTCTACGTTCTTTTGATGTCTGTTATGCTTCAAGCTAAAAGCACTCTTTTTCCTTACAGAATTATCTCTTAGCACTCCTTTAGTATTTGCAGATAACTGACTTATCCTGAACAGTTCTTCATTTCTGTCTTTGCACCAGACCTTAAACCAGACTAATACATGTATTTAGTAACCTGTGCACCAATATAGCATCACCTGGTATATGGGTAAGCAATTCTATAGTTCTTAATTTTTGTTGAATATTTTTAGTTTAAAATTATTTATCAACTGTCAACTTTGAGGTTTTGAGCTCATTCTGCATCTTGCAGAATAGTTGAGAAAAATTGTTTCAGGTTCTAAGGTGAGAATTGTTTCAAGTTCTAAGGTGAGCTGAAGTACTGCCATGCAGGACCTAGCAAGACATAAACAGTATTCTCTGTTGTGTACTGATGTCCTAACCTACGTTAAATCATAGATTAAATTCTCACTTTACATAAATAAGTATCGTTCTGTTTAATTCAATATAGCTATATGGATTAACTCTAGCTGTGGTTCTGTTTCAGTAAATTCCTCTTCAGCTTACAAGTATGTAAGGTTGGACCATTGTAATATACATAGGGGCTATGTATTATTCCAGATTCCCAGACTCCTTGGAGTGCTGAAAGAGAAAAGCTCTTCTCTAAGGGATGTTATTAAACCTTTTCTGTAACTTCAATATATGAGACCAAAAAATAGCTACATTATTATTAGCTAATTCTGATGATTGCTAACGGCAAAGACAATGATTCTGGTACTTTATTTGTACCTTGCTGCTTTCCCACCAATAACTGATCCCCTTGGTAGAGTTGATAAAGTCGATCAGGGAGAATAATTTTCATTTCTCTAAATTCAGCTAAAGCAGTTTTTAGCAGCTATCTTGGTACTACTTTAATCTGCCATGTGTTAAGAAGTTTTCCTGGCTAACACTGGCTCTTGAAGATGTGTCTTCACAGACTGTATAATTGCCAGCTAAAGCATATTAAGGGGAGTTAACAGTTTGATATTTTCTGACTATTCCACAAAAATAGGTGCCAGTGTTTTGCTTAATGCAAAGCACTGTAGTATCCAGGATTTACAAATTCCACTGTGCTGGAATGCCCTGATGTTATTCAATATCCATGAAATCTTTCTTAACACAAATAAAATTAAGATAAAAGATGTCTATTAATGTACAAAATCCAAAATTAACTATATACAATTTAATGAAAGAAAAACATGGTTAATTGATTTATCCCTAAACCAAAAGCAAAAACTTGCTGTCCCCTTGCTCCTTCCTTCATGCAGCTGATAATTAATGTGATCAGGAATTAAACACTGGTACAATTCTGTTAGCTTTTAGCTTTTTGTAGGGAATATTCAAGTTCAAATTTTCCTTTGAAAAAGAGTGTTCATCCTTCAACATTCTCCTCTTGTGAAAATATTGCCTAAATTTAAGTGACAAATAAAGCTATAATTCCCAATTTTCCATGTTAACATTTTACACCCAAGAATTGATGTAGCTGAGTTAGGAGAAATAACATACCAGGAGGACACTACTTACAATTTTCCCCTCCTATCCCTCTAGTTTTTTGACTGTGGTGAATATACATGGTCACATGAAGAAAAGACAGTCCTACATCACTTCTTTCCTTTACCTGCATCCCTTAGGTTGCGCTTGGCAATATGTGCCCTGCTTGAATTCTTTACATACTGTGATGATAAGACAAAGATCTCCTTTCCCTTCCACACTGCTCCTGAGGTCTAGCACCTCCAATTAAATCAAAGGCTATAAACCCATGAGTTTAAAATTATTCTGGCTTCTCCTCTTCATCAGAAGGTACTTTTAGAAATTACTAATTGGCAAATATTTCAAAGGCTCTCATGATACTTCAAATGGAAGCTGGGTCTCTAAAGGGTTCTGCTGTTATAGGGGATGTATTTGCTCCCCCTTGTTGGTTTTCAGATCTCGTCTCAGTCACCCAGTTATCACCACAGATGGGGGACTGGTTCATCGATGTGCGTTACTCACCATCTATAGATTTTGGTTATTACTACCAAATTCTCTGAAATGCATACAGTTAAGAATTCTAAAGGTTGGGAATGTGATGTTTGATATTTAATCTAACATTGTGATTTGTGCACTGTAAATGAAAAGATTTTGCAAACAGGCTAATACCCAGACGTTCTCTTATGAAATGCAATCTGACTAGTATTATTTACTACTTTGATTATAAGTGCATCTCACTAATGAAAAAATGCCACTAATCATTTCAGAGGCATCTATTGTTATGAAGAGAGGATATCATATATCAAAACAGAAAATCTTTTTAATGAACAAAACTTGAAAGCAGATTTGAAAGAAACTAATTTTTTTTTCTTTTTTCTTATTCTAAAATAGATACTAAATGACTTCTGTAACACACATGCAGGAAGAATAAGATTAAGCACTTTTTTGCCCTCATTATTTCTATGTTTTCATTTTTTGTTTTCATTTTTCATCTTCATTATTGGAAGAAACAAAGAACTACAGGTTTCCAGGATTTTAATTGCTGTTTATTAACTAGTAGATATAGCAGGGAGATTACAGGATTGTGTAAAGTTGTACCTACCTGTAAATCTGTGATTGTGAATCAAATGCAGTATCCACTCTTGCAAATAATCCAAAAGGACCTTTCAGTGACTAGTTTTGACTAGTTTTAATGTTTAATGGCAATGTGGTGGTTGCATTGCAAGGCAGATTCTAAAAACTAATTTTATAATACTTAATACTATGAAAATTTAACAGCTACAAAAGATTTAATGTACATCATCTTTGGTTCCAGTTCAATTATTTTCTTTACTACTTATTTTTACTTTGTTTTAATAGTCAGAATATCTCAATGTTATGATATATTGCTTCCTATTTCATATAAAAGGTCCCTTGATGAAAACAAAGTACTTTAAAATATTAATAAATTCATTGCTGAAAGGAAGTGAAGCTACAGAGGTGACTCTAAAGTCTCCTGCAGTTCATAGTAATTAGTATAACAAAGTCCTGCATGTGTAACTGCATATGCACTTCTACTGAGTATTCCATGCTAATTAATGAGGGATAGAGGGATAAGATCTTTGACCTTATCCTTTTTCACCTTCTAGGAACTTTGTGAGTTTGACACATTATTATTAGTTATTGTTTAAAATACTGAAATACTCCTTGGCTCACATAACTCAAATACATTACACAAGTGCTTTAGAAGTGTTTATAATGCCACTTACCACATCAACTAATGTAACTCATTAAGAAGTATTACAGTCTTAATATACAATTAAAATTTAAGTCAGATGTAGGCAGCTGATTTTTTCACTGGTTCGTATTTCAGTATTCTGTTATTTTTCTTGTGTTTTTCAGTGCCACTAGGTAAGCAAATATGCTGCAATAGTCGCAGTTGTATTTGGGCAGGTGATGTTTAAAGGTAGCCTCCATGTCAAGTCTGAATGTTATTAATTAGTTAGCCTTGGTTTTGAAATTAATAGTTCTGTCTTTCAAATCCTACCCCAATATTCATGAAATACAGAATCTGAATTTCCCAGAGCCGTAGACTGAATCTTCTGAAATTAAAGCTTCCAACGAAGAGGATGCTAAGTACTTCCCAGATGGTGGATCAGGCCTTTACAGTGCGGAGGATTTTCAAGGGATGTAAAATAAAGTACTTTTAATTATTCTGTATGTTAATTTGAAATGTCCTCTCAATATTCAAGTGGGTTTTCATTCCTATTATACAAGCTATTAGCTTTTTGAGATGGGCACACTCTTTTACCTGGAGAAGCAGAGACCTTGCATGATTTTTTTAATACAGAAACATTGCAGCACTATATTTTTCTGGTAGTTATGAAGAATTCCAAAATGATGTATTAAAAAAACCTGAACCCTGAGTACAGGAAGGAAGGTAAATAAACTTTTTTTCCCCTTTTGATTTGCAGGGCTTAAGAATGCTAAGAATTAAGTTGGAATTAGACAAACATGGTAATACTGATAAATTCTGTTTTGTTAAGTCCTTCAGTACAAATAAATCATTGCGTTGTTGTTGCCAATGGTTTTCCTATGATGGGGAATAGCATAGCGTAATTCTCAGCGTCAGAATGCATGGAGCTTATTTATGTGGTAGAAATGCTCACAGTGTTTTCTTGAAATGAAAAAAAACAAAAATCTCTGTTCTTATATCTGTGCCTCTCTCCTCGTGTTTACAGTGCAGATGTTGAGTAACCAGAGTCATCTAGAAGTCAGGTTGGTCCTCAGTGTTCTGAGTCTGCAAAATCATTTAAGCATTTGCATGACTGATTATTTAGTCTGAATTTCCTGTGAAATAGCCCTTGTTTGTTTTTCCACCTAAGCCTTCCAAAGACAACACTGTTTAATCAAGGGAATTGCTGTTATTGAAACTTGGCTAATAGGAAGGATCTAATACCAGAAGTGACTCTCTGTGCTGCCAATAATCCTCAAACCATATTTGAAGCTGGACTTTGTCTGTATTTTTGGATACACTTAAGTAGCTAGAAATTAGCTGAAGGGGGAAAAAATGCTGAAAATAACTTGCCAGGCCCAGTCTAATCTATATGATGTAACTGAGTGTGGTACATGCTTCCTTCAAGGTCAGTTACTGCTAATAATCATAGTAAATGTTGCATCAGAAGGAACAAGAGAATATTTTGAGGAACTTTGACTTGAAATTCCAGTGTTTCTGGGGGAGGGGAGGAAATATGCCTCGTAATGCTTATAAAGTAGATATGATCGTGATGCAACACCACTGGAGCTATAGTATTTAAGATGCTGTCAATAACCACAAAATTGGCTTACAAGATAAATGCCAGAATTACAGATCTAATGACATACCTAAAAATTAGGAGAATGTTCAAAAGTAATAAATCCAGAAGCGACACAGTAGGAATTTCTCAATGGAACAAATGTCCCAGAGTATAGTAATTATTTTCTCAATTTTTCACATCAGACCTATATGAGTGTGCTTAATTACAATTCCCTGGGAACAGGTGTTGCTAAGTTATGCAAAAGGAACAAGAATCACAGAACATAAGATCCTCTAAAGTCTAGATGTGCAAGAACCTCTGAAACGTCATGCCTGCTCAAAAGTTGTCCTCTGTTTCATTTCATAATGGGCAGCAAAAGATGTTTTTATGGAGGTAGAGTAATATACAAAAGAAAAAAAGGATATCTTCTAATTCTTTCTATGCAAAAGTTTTACATTTGACAAACTTCAAAAAGTTTGGTGAAAATCTTTTTTTTTATTATTTAAAGTTAGGAGTTAAATCTGTTAGATTTAAAAACTGAATACCTGAGATGCATCAAAAAGGCACATTTTGGTCATGTGCCCCAGAGGAAAAAAGGCCATTGCTTTGTAATTATTGTACATGCAGGGCTGTTTATGAAATTCATATTGTAAAAATCACCTTGAGTTTGGCATACTTGCTTATGTCTAAGCTCACAGCAAATCATCATGCATTTGATATCATAATTTTCATGTGTCAGGATAAAGATGTTAATGTGGAGAATAGAGGGAAGAGAGCGAAATACTTGTTGGGGGAGCTAATTATTAAGGGAGCCTCTAGTGGTCTGCATACAGGGTTCCATCAGTAGTCTTGGGGGAAAACAAACAAACAAACAAAACAGTTTTGCTGCTTGTTTCACCATGTGGGGAAAATGGTACTTATCTTCCCCAGAAGGAGACTGTGAATATTAAGTAGTTAACATCTTTGATGAGCTTAGAAGGTGAAAAGTGATTTAACAGTATTGGGTTTTATGGATACCTTTTAAGATACCTAGTAAAATTACTTTGTGTCCAAGTATTATGTATAAATAAGCAAAAGTGTTGTATTTTGTTGTAGTAATTCAATATTATCTGTCGATTAGTAATACTAAACTCCTATTGATCCTAGGTATTTCCACTTGCTTTAGTAGTATGGGGCCTCTGTTTATGGTCTTTGAGTTAATCCTATTGATCTAAATAGGATATTTCGAGAATGTGGGCAAGTAACCACTCCGATAAATTCACTGAAGAGATTCCCATAAGTGGTTTTGCACTCCTTAAATATAGTGCTATTCCCTACGGTATCTTGACATGTAGGAAGTCCATTTATTGGGTTGATAGTATACAGTTACTTCCATAGTTTATAAGAAGCCATTTTGTGTATTATGCCTGAGTAAAACAGGAGCCATTTCTGCAACTTCAGTCCCTATTTGATTTGCTCTGTCCCGCATCTATAGATTTTTTTATTATTATTATTTCCCAGAAGGCTTGCTGGTGGTTGTATTTACTTCAGAAAATTTGATACAATGTGATGTTACAGTCACAACCTACTCAAAGCAGAGGAAAAGTAAAAAAAATTGCTTTAGAACAGACTGTCAGAAATACTAGTCGATGGGGAAAAAAGGTGGGAAAATGTGATGGTGTCAGGCTGACTCCAACAGGATAGTTTCAAGGATAAAGAGTATCTGTTATGGAAGTATGAGCAGAGGCTGACTGTCCAAGCTGTCTCTCCAGCCCTCTTCTAGTTCCCTGAAGCCTTTTTATTTGTGAAAAATGGCCTAGGACTCATCCCCCTGACAGAAAATTCATTTTTGCACATTGAACTGAGGAGCCTTGAAGTAGTTCTGGCAGCTACTGTGAGACTCGTATAAGGATCCAGCTTTCAGATTAGTCCCTGGCACTCAAACTGAAAACCAGCATAAGAAATGCACCTCTGACAACAAGTTGGCTAGCACTGTGTCTTTTTTTTTTTTTTTAATATTTGAGGTCCACTAGTGTAGTACTTTTTAAAATTTGTTTTAAAATGTATATCAGTTGTTTCAGTAGGAAATGCGTTTGAAAAAAAGCAAGCAAGGAAAGTATGTTGTGGTTGGAGGAAGGGAGAGGGAATGCTCATTTACCTGAAATATTGCTATTTTTTTCCAAACTGAAAGAATATAACTATTACGATAAGTCATTTAGGATTACGTGGCTTGATCAGTCAAAGTTTCTTGTGGACTATGGAACTCAAAAGTATAAAAAAAGTAATAATAAAAGCTGTGAAAAAGATTGCTACTTGTGCTATCCCTATTGCTGAGAAGACCATCATTACAACAATTCTTTTCTGCCTTTTCTTCCAAAAGCTTTCTAGTCTTCATGGCAAACCTTTGATGTTTAGTAGCGAGAATCCACTCGGAGTTTCTATTGTCCTCTGAAACACTGTGTAGATTTGGGCCAGATGCAGCGTATTAAAATACTTATTTTCATTTCTTCTGTTTTTCTGTGTGGATGCTGGCATCTGGCAAATCACCAAGTGTTCTGGCTCTCATTGCCATAATAAAGAAGCAGTTTCAGAGAATGCACTCAGAACAATTTTCAGTTACTTCAGCTGTCATCACATAGGAGGATAAGAGGACACCTGTTATAGCCTTACACAGTCACGTTGCCAATTGGAGTAGGTCTAGGTGACTGCTGAGGGGCAAATGTAACTCACTATACAGATTCACTGCTCACTATCCAACATTTTGTGATAGCATAGTGCCAAGGGCCAAGCTTAGTACTCAGTCTGCCCTTAGCAGACCGTGTTAATTCTGTTGGCTTTGTGCTAGCTGCATCCATCCTGTAGGTAGCCTCTGGTCAGGCTAGTGTCTTGGAGAAGAGCTAAGGGTGTCTCCTGTGTTGTTCAGGTACCATTCAGATGCTAGGAATTGCGCAGCAACCAAATTTAATTCAGGGCTTAGTTTTGGTTGATGGACCTTGCACAATATGTATGAAGTAACAGCTTCAGAAGGATTTAAAAAGAAATTTCGTATTGAGGGTTCTCCATATCAATAGCATTTTATAATACCCGTAACATTAATACAGTGCAACATTTCAAATACCTGATATATGAACTAACTTTCAGTGACTCTCCCAAGGTGACTTGCTTTAGTGTCTTGAAAACATGCTGTTTTCAAGAGGCAAGAAATTACTCAGCTCTGACTGTCATCTCCTGAGATGAAGCTTTCTCAGGCTGGTGGACTTGAGTGTTGTCTGAGACTTTCTCAGGCAAAACATTGATTTAGTGCCCTGGATCACATTTCTTAATTTTAAAATTAAATATTCCTCTTCCTGGAGTATGTATGTGTGTGGGCAACCTTGTTCTTTTATAAGCCTGTCTTTTATGTCAGAAAGTGAGTGTTCTTTCCTGTTACAGACATACACTATGGTTTTCAACAAGTAGTAGGAACCCTCAGGCCTTGATTGCTATTGATCAGCTAATGACGGAAATGGCTATATGTCTAAGCAGTCTCCACTTTTCATGTGATATGAGACAGATGTGCTTAGGTCCTTTTCCTTTTTCCTTTTTGAACAAGCAGTCTAGTTGTGAGTCTTGCTTAGCAGCACCTTTTCTTCAGGAATCTAACTGTGAAGTTGTATTTGTAAAAGAAAAAAACCCAGCATCTGTATTTTCTAGGGAATGTTTGTTAGGACCTGTTTGGTTATCAAACTAGCAGTTTGCAGTCAATATTCTTTAACATGGACTTTTCCTGCCTAAGGCATGTTTCATGTGAATAGACTTTTTTTGTGCTGATGGACTACTGTCAAAGCCAACTATTCTATATAAGTATAATCAATATGGTACCAGTATGTAATCATATAATGTCTATTACTCTGCAAGATGCTGTACAATTTTAGAAGACTTTTACCAGATATCTGTGATAACTTCAGTTTTGGTGGACACTGCCACAGAGACTTAATTCTTTTAGTACCTTCATTGTTTTTTCTGTAGATTTCCTTTGTTAACTAGAGAGCTCTCCAGTTGCTTCTATAAGACAAGCAAAATACAAATTTCTCTATCAAACTCACCTCTGCAACGAATCTTGATCTTGTTATTTTGGAGCACAGGCGGTGTTGTATCAATTTTACTAATACTGGCACCATTCATGTGATAAATTCTCTTGAACGGAAATCATCTACTTAGGGGAGACATTGCAGTTTTTCTCTGGGGTTAGTCAGATATTTCTGACCCTTTCTAGAATTGTGCAATGTCTGTAATCGTGTTCTTCTACAGATCATAATCTCCTGAATACCTTATAGCACGTTGAAAGTGATTATGTGAAGTTCTTTAGGTACTGAATATCATCCAAATGGCAAAAATGGCTTTTAAGGACACAAGTGAATGCAGTGACCTGGTTATAGCACCTGACAAAATCTTGATGGTATCTCAAATATTTAGCATCCATCATCTTTCCTACAATTTCTCCTCATATATTTGTTGATAGTACAACATGTTCCATCCTTAATCTTTAAATAGAGAAGCCCATCAACTCTTATTGTGATTAATTAATCCTTTATGTTTTTGCTAGATGGCCAAGTTATACGTATCACATAATTGCTCTCACCAACCATCTCTACTGGTTTTAGCCTTAACTAACTAATTTCAAAAATATTATTTGATGCAATGTTACCTCAGTACTTTGCTGCTGAGATTCTTAGGTATAAACAAGGCGTAGATACCTCAAAAGGCAAGGGAAGTCTTAAATACTGTCAGAAGTGGGCTTCTGTTTGTCTTTTGGGGGTTTGTAGTGGTTGGTTTGTGTTAATATTTTGCACATTTAAGAATGCACGTATTAGCAATTTACAATGAATTTATCCGATTGCCAGAGGAATTGTGAAAGAAATCTATATTTTACATGACATATCAGGAATGCTATCTTGATTTGAAAACTGGTACATCATCAACAAGATATTCCCCAGCAAACAATAACACGTGTTCCAGAGAGAATTGGAGAAAAAGACAATTGTGTTCATCATGTCTTTAAATGAACTGACTCACAGTATGTTGTAGGATTTGGAGGGGAGGAAGAAGCCATCATAGTAAACAGGTCAAATGTAATGAAATGGTAAGAAGTAAAATGTGGGCATGAATAAGGAGCACAGTTCTTCATCCCTTAAAATAAAAGCTACATAATTATATCCCATTATTTATGTTACAAGGGGAGGGCTATGATTAAATTTCTGATCAGTATTAAAAATGCAAAAACATAGTAATTAGACTCATGTTCTTAATATTACAGTCTGTTTGTTATTCTCTGATAATATTAGCATTCTCGTACGCTTAACTGTGCTTCATTAAGTTTTATTTTCTACCATTAGACTACCCTATACATCAGCTCTTCAAGGTTTTAGATTAATTATATTTTAGTCATGCAGTAGTCCATACTTGTATGGCCTAATTAAATACATCTTCACTGCTAATCCAGACAGGTAATTAATAATAATATTGACATATAAAAGTAAACTGTTCCCTGAGCTGTATACGCAGAAGGGGTGTAGTTGTGTGCTGAGGGTAGAGGTAACAACTGTTTTACAGGCAGCTCCTGCTGGCGGATTGACTGGGGCAGGGACGGGTACCTCTCTCAGAGGAAGCTCTTGGTCCACAAAGCAAGAGCAAGGCTGCCGCACTCTGGATTTTAGAAATGGAAAAATTGAGTCCCCAGCGTATACAAAGGCAACTGAGTTGTCAGCTGTCTGACACTAAATATTAGGAGTCTTTTCGTTCTTGGTGACTTAGTTCCATGTTTCCAAAGCGGTATATTTGATGGTGTGTCCTGCCAGGAGCTAAATAATTACTTATTGTGAGGATCTGCTGTGCAGGCAGAACACCTCTGACTCTTTAGCTGGTCATCCTGTAAATCTCTTCTAAAATAACAGCCTGTGCTGGGATGCCTGCAAAATACCTGTCTTTCCTCTACTGGTGATGCTGATCATTTGATTAGTCAGACTAGGTGCACTATCATCCTGATTATCCTCTTGTTGCCTTTTTGTCTTATCCATAAACTGCAGAGCTTTGTATTACGTGTGCTTTGTGTGGCGATGACTCTGATGCTTCTAGAGCTGAGTCTCAGTCAAACCCTGCCTGTAGATTCCATGTTCTTTTGTGTAACATTTGCTCTTTTCTGTGCCCTGAGAATAGATTGAAGGGCAAAACTGTGACAAGGGGGGTCAATACTCGCAAAAGTAAGTGTAACATCTGCTTCACTTAGGACTACTTTTAAACGTGGTGCACTCTCTTGGACGAAGTCCTCCAGTCTGACTCTTATCTACTGAAGCACAGAGGGCCACATACCTTGATACACATTCTTTCTTTGCAATGCCACATAACTTTCAGTATTTTGTGCAAGACTACGAGCAATGGAAAAGTAAAGTAAGAAAAACTGCTTTAGCTTTGGTTTAAGAATTAATTGAATTATTCAGGTTTGATTTGCTAGGTAAGGTGTACTGTTCTCTGTGTCTAACAGCTCTCTGAAACTTCTTAATGGACAGATAATGAAAATATTTCTCTTTGCATTTCCTAAGTATTCCCGAGTTTCAGGAAAACAAAAAGCTAGAGGACCAAGAAACTTGTAAATTAGTTTAGCTTCTCATCAGTAACGTATTCTCCAGTGTATTAACATTTTGTTCTGTAGACATAAAGATACTTTTTTCTGTTGCTCTTCATCTGTTAAAGCTATTAATTTTTTTGTATTCTGAATTCATAGGCTTCTTCTCTCCTTGCAAGATTCAGTTTATTGTTTTATTGTCTATGTTTTTCTCTGTGTGTCTTCTGCATTGTATTTTAAGCTCCTAAAGTAAATGGTTGCCATTTTGTCGTCTTTCTAACTGATTTCAAAGCTTTCTCTTCTGAGGAGGAATTCACTGACATGCTCAGGACTTTCTGCTTTCCATAGTCAGTGTATGACGATACTCCCAGTGGCCCCACTTGTAGTTAGTGTGAAATGAGAAACTGGCAAGTAGTGCTCTGTTGGGATGGAGTTATTACACTTTGGATACTGGATGATTAATGAGGTTTAGGTCCAGAAAGGAATATTATCATAATCTGATCTCTCTTGTATATTTGCATGCAGTATACCTGTGGTTTTTAGAGATCATACACTCAACAGCACCAGTGCAGCTAGAACATATATCTTCTCCCTCTGCACTGAAAATGTCAATAATTCCAGATTAAAAGACCTGCTGTGTAACCAGGCCTCTACAGAAGACAGCAAAACTTATCTGAAGAGTTAATCTCTGGCTGCCGGTGTGTCTTCATTATCTTCTTGAGCAATGATTGATTTTTCTAACAGAGCCTGAAGAGAGAATAATGCCAGTATGATTTCTAGTAGTTGTATAAATAATAGGGTGGTGTATAATATTTTGTGACTGCACAACTTTGTATGCTGGTTTTGCGTGGGTGGTATTTTTCCTACGTGTTTTAGTTGAGTCTATTGATTTCTCTGAGTAATAAAGGTTTTCCTCTTCGAAACTCAGGATAGGTACAATGTCTATCTTATTGTGCTAAACCTATGTTGCATAGGGTTTTGATATCTGGATTCTCTGACTTTCATGATGCTGTGATCTCCACGGGGTTTCTAAAGCTGGTCTCTTGTCACTTTCTTTCTCTCCTTTTTAAAGCTACCAAGAGATAGAACAGAGAATAATTGCTGCCATAATTACTGAAATTGTTTACACAGCTATGCTATTTGTCAAATTTCATTCTGCTTAAAAATGGTTCTTTATAGATCCAATTCACCAAGCATCAATAAAGAATAAGGACAATTAAAAATTGAATTTCAATGCAAATGTGGCCTTTTCCCTATTCTGCATGAACACACATTTATCAGGCTCATAAACCTTGCTGTTGACAGCATGCCATTGAAATAACCAAGAAACAGCCATACTGTTATTGTTTCATCAGCTCTTGTTATCAAGATTCATTTCCTTCCAGAAGAAAAATTGCAAAAGGTCAGCAACCTGTCATAGAATTCTGTACAGAAACAGCTTCACAACATACTTGCCTAAATTTGCAAATAATCTGCGACACTGATGGGCCTGATCCCCGCAGAGTGACTTGTTTGAACAAGCATTTAACACAAAACTGATCTCATGCTTCATTCAAATAATTCCATTATTACTGACAAGTTGTGATTATAGAATCACAAAATGGTTGAGGTTGGAAGGGACCTCTTGAAATCACCTCATCCAATGCTCCTGCTCAAGCAGGGTCAGCTAGGACCATGTCCAGTCAGGTTTTGAGTATCTCCATGGATGGAGACACCACAGCCTCTCTGGGCAATCTGTTCCAGTGTTTGGCCAAATTCACAGTAAAAAATAGTGGTTTTCATGTTCAGATTGAATTTCATGTGTTTCCATTTGTGAAGTTAACCTCGTTCTTAACCTTACAACAATCCTATGTATAGGAGATGTGACACAGTCCTTCAGGATAGATCCTTCTGTGTAGAGAAATCTGACAAAGTTTCAGCAAATATTGCCACCTGTTAATTTCTTCTTTAACACTTTTATTACTTTTTAATTAATGAAATCTATACCAACCATTTAGGCAAGGACAGGCAATGGAAATTTAGTTTTCTGTTTATTCTGTAGGACTATGCTTTTAAATAAGATTCTTTGCAATCTAACAAATTGTTGGATGAACTTCACTGACTAAGAATATTAAAATTTACTTTTCAATTTCACACTCAAAGATTCTGTAATGGGGAAACGTAGATGTTTAAATTTTAAGCCACAGTAAATGGACTTATATTTAAAATCTGAATGTTTATTTATGTACAGTAAATGCCCTAAAATGAGGCCTCTGAAAGGCAAATGACGAGTTACAAGACTCCTTTCATCTCAGGAAAATTCAGTCTTAGTCTCACAATGAGCTGTAATAATAATTTCTGTGAAAACTAAAATCATAGATTATGTTTAATGCATTGATGCGTGATATACATAGCAAAAAGTAGACTATCAGTCTTGTTGAGGCTGTACCACCAAGCAATCCATTAATGTACAGGGAGACTAGAGGTTAGAATGAGTTCAATGGTTTTTGACTGAGTGGCTATTGAGTTCCCAGAACAAGCCTCCAGCTCTAGGCCAGACATACATACTGTGCAAGTTAAGGGCAGAACTGATAAGAAATTGAATGGTGCTTTCACCTTTCCAAAGTATGGATTTATTTTTAAAAAAACTTTACTCGTTAATGGTAGTCATGAAAATGATCTCGCTTTTTATCCTTATCTTTTTTCCATTACTGGGTAGGGGCTGGTAGTGACTGCTCATATTTATTAGTTTTTATAATTACATTGGGGTTTTTTCACTAGCATAAGAACTCCCTTGATCAAAGCCCTCTTAGAATTCAATACTAAAAAACAATACCATAGCAGTGATTTAAAAGATTTCATGGTCAGGAGCTTAGACTCCTTTCCAGCCAGCAGCCAAATTCAGAATGGAATTAAATGGTCTTCCATACTTGGAGCTAAGCCTGCCCACTACATACAATGTTGGGTTTGGATTTTTAAAACTGTTGTTAAACTTTGTGATTAAAAACAAAAAAAAAGTGACATCAAGAGCAGTTTATTACATTAAAAGATCATTTTTATATTGTGTTATTTTTATACAGTTAAGTGTAGGCATGTTTTGGTTAGAAAAACAAACATCTGAGATTGCCATATATAGATATGATGTGTGATCCTTCTAGTAATACTTTTTTACATTAGTATTAGCCTTATTCCAATAATGATACTGCTTAATAGATTTCTGTAGTGGAGATCATCATCATCATATTTTTATAGAAAGTCGTGAACTACTGTCATCTGAAGTGGTGTACCAACAGTGACGTGTTTGCCCACGAGATCTGGGTGTTAAGCAGTAAGGCCAGAGCTGTACAACTTCCACTTATTGCATGTGAGCTGCATAGTTGATTTTTGGAAGGGCAGAGTGTGTTCAGTACTCTGAATGTGTTGGCCTTGCAGTCTTTATTGTTAGTGTTTCTCTATGATAATACTCTTTTCAAATCACGAGTACTAAAGAGAAATTCTCCTTAGGGCTTGGAATAGCATATTTATGCACACACTGAAGCTGGAGAAGAAAGGAGAAAACACTGTATCCCCTAAATTTTCCCTATTAAAATAAAACAACCTTTTTCCCTTGTGTCATAGTGTTTTTTGCTGGAGGACAAAGTGAATGAGAATGCATTTTCATTTGGAATTAAATACAGTCATGGGTCAATTTAATTTTTTCTACACTTAAAGAACAAAATTTAAAAAATATCTCCCTACTTTTAGAGGAAACTTGTAGTTTCCATCCACATTTGACAGTTCTTTCATTTATAATGGTAGTTCCTTAGATCAGCTTCCTATTTGGTTCTTCTATTGCTTTGTAAACCCTTTGTTTGGATCTATAGAAACAACATACAATTCTGCTGCTGAGTAAAAGTGGTGGAGGATAAAGGATCATTCGATCTCACAAGATGAATTGCATTTGTGAGTCCAGAATTCTTTTATGTGTTTGGAACATCAACATGTCACCCTATTACAACAGGAAATATAATTTAGACCACTGGGAAGAAAAATCTGTAACTTTATTACATAGCTATTGGAGCAATGGATTTTTTCAATGGATAACTTTCCAAGTGAAGATTGATTGAAATCCAATGATATAATTATTAAACTCTTCGTACTCTTGATTATCACTTACACAACTGATTCCAGTGGATTTGAATGGGATTATTGTTGTGAATAATTGCTCCACCTGCATGAGCAAAGATTACAGAATACAACCCCCGAGCATTCAGGTCAGACAGATTTTATATCCGTAACGCCTCCAAAAACAAACGCCACCATGTGAGGATACACAAGTAAAGTGATGTAGGAAGAAGGGTTTTTTTCATCAGTAGAGATACAGAAGATACAAATATGTGAAAGTTAAAAAACAGCATCAGGAGAAAATTCACAGATAACCAATTAGGTTTCATGGAGATCATGAAGATTGATAGCTACTGCAGGCAATACAGCAAGGGCCGGGTTTGCTACTTGGTGGTGATGAGGTGGCCATTATCAGCAGAATATTTTATGAAGACAGCCTGTGATGCTGAGGACGTGTAAACTCTTTGTGTTAGTTTCGTGCTGTTTTATGAACTTTTCCTGATGACATATGCCATAATTTGCTTAAGGCTTTTGTTATAGGCTTTGGTAAAAATTCCAAATTGAATTGCTAATGGAACTTTGTTGTTCAGTAATATAGATGAAAATATTAGTTATATAAATATTGCCACATGTAATTAATGTCCCCAGTGCCCTATTCATTTGCATCCTCCTGGATCCCAGTTGCAAAACTAATAGATTTGCTACCAGGGGACATTAATGGGAGGTGGTACTACTTTAGCTCTGTGCACATTCCTATTCAACTGTCTTTATTGTAACTTGATTACTTTTCATTCAATTCTAAAAATTGCATTATATCAAATTACCATAGCATAGCTTCTGATATGATTTTCTCACAAATTAAAATACTTGTTATCGCTATACTTGGGTTAATTTAAATCATTAATCATGCTGTATTTCAGTGTTCCCTCGAGGAATGTTTCAGGAATCACCAATAGCCTAGTACCGCTTTAGTATCATTAAATATGAGTTAATTTTGCTTTGAGTAATACAGAGAGAACTGTATTATCATGTTGGAAGAACTGGATGTCAATACTTAAAATTGTGGAAAATATTTTTTAATGGATAATTTTATTTAGTTTGCAAGTTTCCATTTACCAGGTCACATGGTACTGAGACAGGAATAATTGTCGTAACGTCTAAGGATTTGATTATTTCTATACCTTAATATGATCAGCTCTGAGTTTGCTGCAGGATTGATTTTTATTCATTTTAGTGATAACAAAGATAGATGTATATAGCACTTTCTAGTCAAAGCGCTCAATATCTCTTAAGGTCTTTAAGCCTAATAAAACCTTTAGTAGGTAGGATTTTACCTCAGGCTCAGTGAGTGTTACTTAAATGCTAACACAAACTTTACAGACCAGCCCAGAGTACCCACTGCTTCAGCAACGCTAATAATTTAGATGTCCCTGTGCCATTACACCACACAAACAAATGGCACCTTTCTGGGCTCCCACTGTTTTTTGCAAAGACTCTCTCCCTGTCAGTTCAGCAGTTAAGGTGCCCAAGCACATCAGTAACTGCAGCATTGCCTATGACCATCCAAACCAGTTGATTCCATGTGAGACAAACACAGCTCACCAGGCCAAGGATGATGCCTGTGACAGCCAGAGATAAAGTAGTCTTGGCCGAGGAGTATGGTTGTAGAAAAAGCCTTTTATGGAGACTGATGTACGCCTTCTACATTCTGTTAACGTGGAAGGTATTTTACAGTGCCTTTTATTGATAAAGATTTCCCACCATAACAAGAATAACTTGCTTTCATAAAGGCAGAAGGAGCAGAGAATGATTTTCAACCAGGTCCACTTGCAACATTTTAGGGCAGATTAACATTGCCTGCACAGTGATTGTTCTATAGGTGGATTATCCTGTACATAATTTGATAGCTAAGGCATTTTCCCTAAGAAGGTAAAATATATTTCTGTCTATTTTGAGCTGTTTGGCTCATTATATAGTCATCTCTTTGTTCTTCTTCACAGTGTCCTGAGATAGGCAAGCCACCCTAGCGCTGTTATAAGCATGGTGAACATAGTTATGAAGAGTAGTGAATTCCAGCTTTGATTCAGAATTAGGTTTTCAGACCACAGTGTTTAGTTTTATCTGCCCTGGCTCTCTAAATTTTCTCCTATATTTAGACTACAAAGATCTCTGTTCAATGCAGGTGGAGAATTTGACAGTTCACAGGGTAATACAAAATGCCATACTCATCAGGAATTCACTCCAGAAAGATACGAGCCTTGACTCACCAAATCTCGGCCCTGTTTCTAAGTCTTACATGCAATGGGTGCCACTTCGATATTGTTTAAGTCGGAAGCTGGCGTGTGCTTTTAAAGAAGATCTTCCTGTCGTCCCACTTGACTGTGCTTTCGCTCATGTCGTGAAGTGTTCCTGGTCTGAATCAGCTTACCTTCCTTTGCAGCCTGGTTGCTTTGCAAAACCATCACAGACTCACAGAATGGTGGAGGTTGGAAGGGATCTCTAGAGGTCATCTTGTCCAAGCTCAAGCAGGGGCAACTAGGGTCAGTTGCCCAAAACTGTCAGGTGTCTCTTGAGTATCTCGAAGGATGGTCACTCCAATTAGCTGACCATTGTGGGGAAAAACTGAAGAACAAAAGGCAACAAAATGAAAGTATATAAAGCAAAAAGTTGCAATAAATAGCCAATTCTATGGCAAAAATAATACCTAATGTATAAAGTAAAAATATATCCTAAAAATACGTTCTCTGGGATCATGGAAAAAAGAGAAATTGTATCACTGAAGCATGGAGATCATGGCATTCCCATAAAAAGGATAAGTTTATGATAGGGGAACTACTGTTTGGATGCTGTGCAGGTTCCATCTCCTGTTTGTAATTAGCTTTTGTTATATAATTTTTAACTTGTCTTTAAGAAGTACTTGCTTTCTAGGGAATTCAAAGCCCTTATGTGAGCACCAGACTTGACCTGTTCTTTCAAGTCTGTATTTTGAATGTCAAAGTAAACAGTCTGTGGTTTCTTGGAGATGTGGGAGCAGGTGGCAAAGAAATCTGCCCCTCCAAAAATCCTGTAATGGTATTCATTCTTCCATCATATAGACAGGAGAGAATAAAACTGATAATCTTCAAGATGAGCATGGTGATCCTTCAAATCATAGTCAGTTATATCAGATTATTTGATAACATTTTATGTATTATTTCAACAATTTTTTCTCTGTCATAACAGTTTTCAGATGTCTTTATAGAACTCATGTAATTAGAGGAATTGTCATTTTATCTTTTCTTCAAGTAAAGTCTCGAGTAATTCAGGTTTACCGCCTGTCACTACTCAGAATTCTGGTGACTTCTGTGTGCTTGATCGATAGTTTTCAAACTTTCTTGTCATGTAGTCTCTGGATTTAGAAACCAAACCAGTGGTTTTGAAGTGAGCATTTCTATTTGAAATCCAGGAGGCAGTCATGAATAAAACTATTTTATAGACAAAGGTTTAATACATTTAGTTTAGCTTTTGAAAGATGGGTAAGAACGTCCTCTGATGCTCCAGTTCCATTTCTGAGTTAAGCAGAGGGAGGGCAGTGAGTAGAACTGCGACTATCCTGTTAAGCATTTAGCAAAGCAGTCTTTTTCATCTCAAATATGGGAGTATGTGCTATATTTAGGGCATTAAGTCCCTTCCCTGGAGCAATGGGGAGCTAGGAAGACGATTCTAACCATGTCATCAAAAGCTTTTGGTTAATGGGGCTCTGAACAAAGCTCCTCTCTCACTTTTCTTTAAGCTTTGGTGTATTCATAGTGTTCTTGAGGTTTTCTTTCATATTACTTTTCATGTCTTCAATTTAAGTAAAGACATCATTTCAAAGTAATTTTCTTTAGACAATATTATACTCACTCCTTTTTTATGTTCTCCTCTGTACATTTCTGTGCTCTGTTAATCATTTCTTTCCACACAACTAGTAAAGCATACAGTAAATCTCTAATTGTTCTGTCATCTGTTTCTCTTCCTTTTCTGAAAAATCACAGGATTTTAGGGGGTTCTGTTTTATTGCCTTTCCATTCTTCTGTTTACCATCTAAAACATGAATAACAATGGATCTTTCACTACATTGGGTTTTCAGCACCTGTTGAATTGAGTCCTTCATTTTTTTTATGTTCATGGCATCCTCTTTCTACCAGACATGACACAATTCTTAACAGCAGAGACACACCTAGATTCCTGAAACATAAAATTGTGTTGTATGTATAACTAATGTGTTGTTCAGTAAAAAAAAAAAAGGGGGGGGGGGGGAAGAAAAATACTCTGTATACATTCTAATAGCAGATCACCTCCTATTTCTGCCTCAAATACTGTCTAACTTTCTTCAGATATATACTTCTTCAGGGGAAAAATGCAGTATGTGTGGTGACTAACACCACAGCTAGTCTCTAACTCATTAATTAATCTCTTTGTTGTCATAGGCATTCATCCCTTGACACAGAAAGGCAATGTTTCTTCATTCTTCAAGTTTTTACTATGGGATAGCAGTATATTCTTTAAGCAGCAGTGCCCCAAGCTATAACTTCCATCTCCCATCACTATTTGTTTTGGGTGGGAACTGAGTTGGTAGGTTCAGTTTGGCCCATCTATGCCAACAAATGTTCCAATCCTCTTAATTAGAGATATGCAAAATATAAGGTGGAACCCATCCTCCCCGTATGAGTAACTGTTGTAGCAATGGAGCTCTGATTTTGTTATTGCTGTGTAAAGGCAGCATAGGAAGTATTATTTCCAATTTTTGCCTTTTTGGAAAAATCTGTATTATTTTGTGAGGCCCATGAAGGACAGAAATGCTGTTCACTGTTGTGTCCTGGTTTGCGTTTTTTTTAGCTGCACTTTTTAGCATATCTTTTCAATGTGTTGATCATACGAGCACAAAATTCTCCCTATACATTTGAAGAATGAAAACTGATTGTGTTGTCATCTAATAAAGGAAGGCAAAACTGAGAACAAAACCATGTGGAAAAGTTGATATACACTATTTCTAAAAAATACGTTTAGATAACGTTCAGTCAAGAATGGTCATTCAATGGGAAGGTGCTTACATGTTTCAGGGATGTTTATAAAAGTAACTTTAGCTGCCCCTTAACTTTGTATCTGAAGGAAAGAACCTACAACATAGATTTTAAGGGGTATATATTGCACTGAGGCAAAAATCTGTCACCTGGTCCTTTGGGAGTTAGTATGTCAAATTGTTTTAATTCTTAAGCAGTAGTCTTAAAATAACCAGATGGGCTGCAATTGTGAGTGAAACTAGGGAAGCACTGTCAGCATTGTAAACTTAATAAGGTAGGTGATGTGGATCAATTCATGCTGTCCTTGACTTTCTGCTTCTATTAGAATTCTGGAAGATCATTAGCCACCTCTGGGATGTATTTGATTAATAGGCTTGGTTAAACAAAAGAGGTGAGGTCAAGCGTGATCTGAAATTATGAAGAATGTGTATTCCAAAGGGAATTTCTACTTTCCAAATTACGAATGAGGGAAAGTACCTTCATTCTTTTGATTCTGATTAATTTAACTGAGTTTTATCGTAGTGATAATGTGTAAGAGCTTTGTTTTAGCTATAAATAAGGTTTTATGCTATACTGTCCTTTTTAAAAGCAGTATGTTAAAGTATGTACTATTAGTATACGTGTTAAGCAATAATAAACTTAAAAGACTAAAGAACTTAAAGTTCTAAGGAAATAGTGTATTTAAAACCATGATACAAATTCTTTAACTTAGAATAAGATAGGGAAGTGCACATCTTTATGATGTCTTTTTTTTTCCTCTGAAGATGATGACGTAGTCTGTATTTTGCATCAGCACAATTTCATACAGAAGACAGTTCAGCCAATTCACATTCCATTATCTATGTGCACATATTTATCTGTGCCAGAGATAGAGCTATTGGCTGGTTGTTACAGATGATGTTGTTATGGTGGTGTAGAAAGAGTGAAAATGAAAATATATTTCAACCATTAGTAATCTCCGTATTTTTCTATTCCCCTTCCTCTTCAGTCCTTGCTCTTCCAAAATTTATCAAGCAGATCATTTATTTTAAGCAATGATGAAAAGCAGAAATCACATAGACACATGAGTAACACTCTAGTTTGCTTATCAGGCTTTGGTTTTTTTCCTGTTGCTCCTATTTTCTTCTTCAGGTCCATTGGTTTATGCAGATTAACCATGCTTTATAGCCTAAAGATGCTATTTCTGTCTACTTAGTTCCCCATGAGATGAAAACAATGAGTTTCATTGTCTTTATTTCTGTGCTATTCACAATTAGTTTTATGATCTGTACCAAGAATGTCTGTGTCTTATAAATCCAATCCATAACTCTCACTTCTCTGAAGATGGCAGTGAGTCCCTGGAGATACAATATGACTTCATTTCCTTATTATAACATCCTTTTTGGCTTCTAAATTACTGCTGTCCTAAAAAATGCTGCCAACACAGGTAGCAGGTTTGCACTAGCTGGATCTTAATCTGGAACATAGGTATCATTCTCCTAATTAATAACGAGTAATTTTTTGTTTATTAGCTTCCACAGGCATGAATTTGTCTTGTTTGAATAGGTAGTTTTGCCTTTTTTATGCAATTTTTATTTGCAAAACTTTGACAGTTACATCAAATGGTTTACCAATAGAGTAAAGCTTACTGGGTTTTCGTCTTTTCAGAGCCAGTATTACTCGGTCAGCATGTGCGTGCTTGTAACTTAAAGGTCTGGAGCAGTTTCTTTAATAAGAACTTGTTACTGAGATACCATCTTTCTGCAACTGTCTTGGTTTCCCTTTAAACAAATCAGTTTAATTTTCACTAGGTACAAATGAAATTCAGTGTAAATATATGTTTACCACAGCTGTTTCCTTTATTGACAGACTTCACAAAATCTTCTATTTCCAACTCCATCTGCTGTTTCTGACACAAAAACAACAACATACTCTCTCTTAAACACAGTCACATCAATAATGGAAGATGTGCCAGAAACCATATAAAGCCTAGTGTAGGGATTTTATTCAGCTGATACCAATTTTCCCAGAGTTGTTCAAATATTATGGTCATATATTATATTTTAAAACTCTGATCTGTTCAGACACTGGGTCATTGTACAGTCAGATTTACAAAGACAGGATGTATATTCTGAGTGCCACTAAGTGAAAAAAAGCATTAAATATAATAATAAGTGGCCCTAAATTCTTAATCTAATGCATATGGGAAGGTCTTTGTTTTTCAGCCTAGCGTAGTATTACCGGATTACATTTTACATAGTACTGAAATTGTTAGAAACTTAAGCAACCATTACTTTTAGGCTTTTTCTTGTTTTTATACATTGAGAATCACATGGAACAAAATCCTGATGAAGGAAAATCTTCCATTCACTTAGCAAAAGGGCTGTTTCCAACTGCCACCTTAGTGAAAAGAGCATTTAAACTTACTTACGGGAAGATAATGTTACAGGAGAAAACATGACAGCTTTCTCATACAAGCTTTTTAAGAAGAAAACAAGCTTTTTCAAACATACAATGTAACAGTGGTTTTCAGACTTTTGCTGCAGCAGGCAGGTGTTGGTTCGTCAGGCCCAAGTATTGTCCAGGCTCCTCTTTCAGGTTCTTCTGTGATTCTTCACAATTGAGCATTGACTTTATTGTATGAAAAAAAACTTCATATCATCAGCAAACTAACATCACCCTGCGGTTTACCCCTTGTTTTCCAAGTAATTTTTTAATATACTGAATGGTATAGGTCCCAGTACATGCTATGGCAAAACTTCACTGACAATCTCCTGTAAAAACTAACCATGTAATTTTACCCTCTACACCATATATTTCAGTCACTGTATATTTATATGTGTCAGGTTTTTTGTCTTATGCTATGGCTTATTAAATTCCTTAAAAACCTTGTAGAAATCCAAGTGGACTCTATCAGCTAGACCACCCTTATCTCTGTGTAAAGCAATCTGAAATTTTGGCAGGGCAGGATTTCCTTTTGCAGGAGCCTTGCAGGAGCCATGCTGACTTTTTCTGCATTTATCCAGGCAAGGTGTCCTTCGGTTATACCTTCTTATAATTTGTTACTGAAGCCTGTAATTCCCAAGGTGTTCTTTGAAACTTTCTCTGAAGATTGGTACCTGAATAAGAGAGTTTGAAGACAGGCAGAGTTTAAAAGCCTTTCTGTTCCACTTATATATAAAGCATGCAGCTTTCATAGCTTTTATTAAAAGCAGAGCTAATAGTGGTATAGCTGTGCTGGTCTGAGGGCATCAGTGGGGCAAGAAACAGGTCTTTTCAGGTAAAAAACAAAAAACAAAAGAATAAATTCTTGAATCCCTCCTTTTATGGTTACATATGTGTAAGCATTGATTAGTTTTACTGCAGATTCTATGTGTAATTATATATAGGTACATATATATGTATATGTATACATGTATATTACATAATTACATGTGGAATATAAATGTATATTATCTTCTATAATATGTAACAATACCTATATAAAAGGATGTATTTGTGGCTGTGCATTTACATTTGAATGTGCATATTTATTTAAACTTCTAAGTTGTTTTAACATGGAAGATTTTTCTTTCCATGTTTTCGTACATAGACAAAAAAGGCCATTTTTTATCATGCGGGGTTCTGGAACGCTGACCCATGCAAGTATACAAGCTAAATCTGAGAGCCTTTAAGACCCTGGAAATTAGGGACCACAGGAAAAACATCTGCTACACCAGAGAGAGCTAAGTTTGGTTTAGCGTTTTGCTCGCGCTGTTTCTACTACCGCATCTTTTCCCCTTACTGCTGAAATGGAATGTGCTGCCTCCAATTGTTAAATTCTTTATATCACTTTATTGCCAAGTGAAGGTCAAGTCATAGATAGAGCGTTAGCATAATCCCTCTTCATGGTTCCTAATTCTGAAGCACATTGCTTCTGTTAACCACACGTTTATCATCTACTCCATGCAAACTGCAGTAGTCCTCTTTATCACATTTTTGGTTGCTATATAATAATAATGTCAATCTAATGTTGTAAAAAGAAGGAAGCTGTCTGTAATAGATACTACTTTTAAAGTGTTTAAACAAACTTTAAATACAGCAGTGCTGCGTTTCTATTTTGTTTTCCTGAATCCCTATCTTGTAATTACAGGAGGATTTTTATGAATTATAAAACACTTTTTTTTTAATTTATGTATTTTTAAGGAAACAATATGGAATAACTGCTTTTGTGAGTGCCATCCAAGTCAGACTAATAAAATATGAACAAAGATCTCTTTAAAAATAAATTGGAAGCAAACATACTTATTTGCCCTTGTTATCTAATGAGTCTTTTACATTTTATCTTTCACTTAGGATATTATAAGAAGTTTATTGAATATTAAAATGTATATTCTATGTTAGTAGAGCTACAGAGCTCGTTTCCGACAAGTTATGGTTTTTTAAGAAGAAAGAGCTTTCAAAAAAAAGTAGGGAAGATTTCTGTCTACACTGTGTCTCTTTTCCAGAAAGCATTGATATATACCTGTCTGAAATGGCAGTATGATCTTAGGTGTTTGACAGTTTCATCTGCATGGTGCATATAAAATACTTGAAGTGATATTTCTGTTGGTCCATATTTTTACAAAGTTTTGGTTGTTTTTACAGTTTTTTTAATGCAAGATATCTCTTTATAATATGTTTTGCTCCTTGTTTTGCTCCTTTGCTCCATGGATTTCATGCCTTCACACTCAGGAAACCTACTTCTTGTGCTTTTGCAGACAGCAGCAAGTTTGGAGGGCTTGCAAAGACATGGAAGGATGAGATTAACATTGAAAATTATTTTGACAAATAAGTAAATTAATCTAATAAGGAGATGCTATTCAGTAAGGGCTAGTGCAATGTTTCTATGCTTTGAAACAGAATATATTAATACATATATAAATAGATATAATAAGAGAAATAGAAATAATTAGCAAGTAGAGAACAGGGAAGCTTACTCAGTAGCAATTACTTAGAACAGGAACTTGGGGCTATGGTGCTTCACAAGTGTAGTTTGACTTAATAGTCTTTTTGTGTTGCCAAAGTTTAAAATGCTTGCAGGTGATATTCCTATACACACATCCTATATTTCACAGAAATGGAAATGCCTCCATTGACGTACACTATTCAGGTTTTGGTTCCACATTGTGAAAGTTTCTGGAGTAAATGTTTTTAAAACGATGTGGAAAAATCAGATCTGTAGGTCTACACTGTGTTCATTTATTCCATTTATTGACAACACTATCTCTTACCATCTGGTAACACTGGAAAAACACAAGACAAATAGATTAATATGGTATCAATACACAAGATCTGAAGTAAAAGTTTTAAACAAAAGGCCATGTAAGGATAGATGGTTGTTCTTTGTGAAAGATTTTTGTTATTTTTTTAATTGTAAAAAAAAATCCACGGTAGAGCTGCAGCGCAAATCTGTTGCTACAAGATTTGCACGCAGAAGAGCACAAGAAGCATCTTTTATGGCATCCTTTGTCTATACTTTTTCCTGTTCTTGCTGTTTCTTAGCCTTCCCTCAGTTTGGTGCTTCACATGAAATGCTAGCTGGCAAACTGCTTTCCACCATGTACACTGCTTGTATCCCTAGAAGCTTTCTTGGGCAGCCATCCTTTTGTTTTGTTTCATTTGACATCCATATTGAGCACCATAAAATTCAAAGTCTGTCGTGAAGAATCCATACCTATTTAGCTATGTGCACTTTCACACTTACCCCTGTAGTGAAGTAAGCCTCTATAAGCTATTTCACAATTTTTGTTTCAGACTTTGCTCTTTAAACCTTTCTGGGAAAGCAGCATGAAATGAAACAGTAAGAAATCAGTAGCATTGATAAGTTCCATGTTATGTATGTTTTCCCTTATGCTTTTTTTAGAATGGAATTATTTCTTGGATGACTTTGTTTTCTCTGCTGTCTGGAGGCTTCAAATGTCTTAAATCATTATTTTGCTAGCATTATCATCTCAGGATCTATGGCAGAAAATACAAACTTCTTCCCAGCTGTTTTACTGTAGCAGTATTTCTTTTATCCTTGCGTTTGCTGACCTGCTTCTCCACTAACAGCAACAGCAAAGGTATCTGGAACCCAGTGTCCTTCAGATTTCTGCTGTTCTTTTTCCTGTGAAAAATGATAATAAGCAAAGTTAATGGATTAATGTAACTAACGAAACAGAGAAAAAAGGATGTTATCGGGGGAAAAGAAGCTGTAATTTCATTAGAGCTTATAATGACTGGCAAAAAGATTAAAAAATGGTTGTAGTGCCAGGTTGATGGGAAAAAGGAGCAGCAGCCAGTTGTTCATGACGGCTCTCTGAGAAGTTGCAACCTTTTAGATACATTTTCCAAATAGACTTCGTTGTGTTGCTTCACATGATTTAAAATAGACTATAAACAACTGTATCCATATTAAAATCAAGCAACATCCCCATGCATTCTTCCTCTCATAATAATCCAGTGTCTCTGCACAGACACATTTATTTCATTTTTTATTATCCATAGATTGACTTTGGAGAAAATCTCGAGGCGGGGGGGCGGGGGGGGGGGAGCAGAGTAGCACTGATTTCCTGTGCACTTCACAAAGATCTGATGCCTCTAGTTTTAAAGTATTAATCAGACAACTTTCTGTAATACTAAACCAGTAATTAGTTGAACTACATTGAGGAATTTCATAGTGTGCAATTCTTGCATATAAGTTCAAAAATTTAGACATGCTAATGAAGCCACAGGATTTCATTCCCAGGTATGCTGAAAATTTAGAGGATCATATGCTTTACTGTTCTGACCAAATCTACGTTCTCTGCTATGACAAAAAAAAAAATCGATTTAACCATTTAAAAAGTAGATGCTTTGAAATGATAGAGAAGAAATACTCTAAGCCCTACAATACTTTCCTTTATCGTGCAACTATTACTAGTATGATTGAGAGAGGAATTATTTCTGACCATTAGGTAATCACTTTACATGCTGAAATGTGAGATTTGACCACCATTGTTAAAATAGCTTGCACAGCTAAAAATGTAGTTGGAAGTTATAAAACTGCCAGGCAGCTCTTCCAGCCTGGGAACCAGCAGCTTCCTCCAGTGTTCTCCCTGAAGTCAACTGCTCGCTACCTTAAAACCTCTTGTTTAGTCTGGGCTGTCCATCATAAGGCACTTTGTTCCTTAAATTTGCTGTTGACTAGATTTATGTGGAAAAGTGTTTCCAGGTGGTTGCAGGGATAGGTGCTTTCTTTAATAGCATATAATAGAAATTCAGCTAATGGATTGCATGTTTCTTTTCTGAGCCAGAATATAAAGGCATGGTTTCCAAGCCATTAGCTTAAAAAATTTGTTTTAAGACCTTTTATGCATGTACATTGTCATGGTTTAACCCCAGCCGGCAACTAAGCCCCACGCAGCTGCTCACTCACCTCCCTCACAGTGGGACAGGGGAGAGAATCAGAAGGGTAAAAGTGAGAAAACTTGCAGGTTGAAGATAAAGACAGTTTAATAGGTAAAGCAAAATCCATGTGCACAAGGAGAGCAAAACAAGGAATTCATTCACCACTTCCCATGGGCAGGCAGGTGTTCAGCCATCTCCAGGAAAGCAGGGCTCCATCACGCGTAACGGTGACTTGGGAAGACAAACGCCATAACTGAATTTCCCCCCGTTCCTTCTTCTTCCCCCAGCTTTATATGCTGAGCATGACGTCATATGGTCTGGGATGTCCCTTGGGTCAGTTGGGGTCAGCTGTCCCAGCTGTGTCCCCTCCCAACTTCTTGTGCCCCCCCAGCCTCCTCACTGGTGGGGCGGTGTGAGAAGCAGTAAAGGCCTTGGTTCTGGGTAAGCACTGCTCAGCAATAGCTAAAACATCCCTGTGTTATCAACACTGTTTTCAGCAGAAATCCAAAACATAGTCCAGTACCAGCTACTGTGAAGAAAATTAACTCTCTCCCAGCCAAAATCAGCACATATATGGATGCAGGTACTTTTTTATGTAGAAAGTTATGGTACTTTAGGTAAAGCTTGTGGAGCATTATAGCCATTCAACTTGTAATTTAAAATAAAATTGAGGTGTTATAATTTAGAACATATGCAATAACTGATACAAAAATTAAATATTACACTTCAAGGGGATTAAGGTATAATTTTAGTAGGAATGTAATTTTTAAGATAAAATCATTTTACATTTCTGCTGTGTACAGTGATGTGATCATATATTGTTAAAAAATCTGACTTGACACTTATCCTAGAAATATCATTAGGAAGTTCCCCTCTGCTAACATACAGTATTAATGGGAAATTATATATGTAAAATTCTTTGGTTTATATCTTATATGAAAATTTATTAAGAGTTTTAGAGAATTGTATAGACACAGAAAATAGACAAATTTTTATCCTTTTCTAAAGAAGAAAGAAGACAGACATGAAACAATGGAAAGTGAAACATGATCTGCATAAACGTATAGTCTTCCTCTTTATGCCTTTGTTAAATGTAGGAATGAAAATTGTAGGTATTTCTGTTCTTCTGTGTAGTTAGCACAGTTTTGTACTAGGGCGTACCACAGACAATTACAGCTCTTCTTAATCTCTGAAAACTTCTGTAGTTTGACATAATCAGACAAATCTCCCTTCATAGTAATGGTTGTTTTCTAAATTTTCTGGCCATAATAGGTTATAAATGTTATTAGAGCAGTAACTCAAGTAACAATAATAGAAATATTAATAATTTTAACATTTTTAATTTAATAATTTCTAGTGAATTTGTTGCTCTGACATGTGTCTAAGCTTATAAAGAAAAGAATATTTGGTCCATATTTTATTGAAACCTAAATTGCTTCCTTTCCCAAATATACCAGAGTAGTGTGAAATACTTTAGCAATAATATATAAGGAAGTATGCCATATTTCTCATACTGTTACATCTTGAAAATGCATTCTATGGCATGCCAAATACCTGAAACCATACATTGCCAGGATTTTATCCACAGCCTATAGCTAGGAGGATTTTTAATAGAAATTATCCATAATTACCCCATTGCTTACAGTTCACACACAAATCCGATTCATAAATTTTAGAAGCCATGTACCTTTCTGCAGAAATTATCAGTAATGAATAGCATTCATTTATTAAATGCTGATAAGTGGTGTAACATTTCCTTGTCTCACATTTATGAAGGGTTTTTCCAATATGAATGAAGACTATGGGTAGTATGTCTTTAGGAGAATATGTTTATATGATCTCTCTCTTAATCAGCAGGTTTGTGGACTGCTCAGATTTGTGTTAAAACATACGTACTCTTACGTAAAACATATGTACGTTAAAACCCACTCCCTCCTTTAAGGTGCTTTCATATTTTCCTGGAATTTGTCCTCCAATGCCTGATGGCAGTGAAACTGAACTTTGACTTGTGGTCTTGGAATAGAAAAAATACATATGATTCTGTCCTCCTCTAAAAGTCAAAGATGTCCATGGTAGAACACGTGTCAAGTTACTTACACAAGAGGTATTTTAACAAAGGTGTACTATAACAGAGAAGTTTCAAATCAGAAAAGAAAAGCTTATTTAATTACTGAGGTTTACCATTTCTTGTGAGGTGAACCATGATTGATATTTAGGGACCTCATTCCACAGGTTTCTTGTTTCACAGAAATACTGGTGTGTTTCTGTCAGAGTATAGCCATCTGGTTTAAAATTTGCACAACCTGTTAGTGTTCTAAAATGTGCTTCGTTGGCATGTATGAAAGGCACAATGCTTCCTGTCAGAAAGAAGTTCCATAGAAGCACTGTAGTGGAATAAGGGAATATGCATTTACTTACCTAGTGGAATATAGTCCCTACATAATGAAATATCTATTGCCTAATTCTGTCTAATATTTAATAAACCTGTGATATTTGAGATAATCAGATACATTTCTCATTTTCATATAGAGGCTAAGCTTTCATGCATTAACTTTGCCTACAGTTTGGGATGTTTTCTATGGGCTGGTTATTGTCTTGTCATGTTACAGGGTTTTTACAAGTCCTAATCCTTGGCTGTTGATCCCTAATGATAATGAGTTCTACAATTTAATATCATCATCCTTACTGTTAGTACAGTAATTACAACTTTTTACTTGGCTGAGGACATGCCTGTTGAGTAGATACTGACAAACAAATGGTGGTGTTTCTGAGTAAAATTTCTCAGTGTAATCTTATTAAAAATGAATCAGATGTATGCTTTTTGCAATGCAATATTCAGAACAGTCTGAGCAATTGCAAGCTGCCACTGTCTTCGTGCCTTACCATGCTGATTCACCACTCAGACAGTGCTGTCATATATTTTATAGAAATGGAAAACTCTTCAATAAAACACCTTTAGTTTTGAAAATAGCAACAGCAATAGAAAATCTCTTTTTATTTATTTTTTAGCCAGTTAATTAGATTACAGCTAAATTCCTTAGAGGAGAAGTACAAATTTCTGTTTGTGGAATTTCATTTTGTAATTTTGCATCTGTACTTATTAGTGAAAAAGTACAAGAAAGTATTATAGCTACTGAAGATATTGCTTACAATGTTCTAAGTAGGGAGCACTTACGGGTTTTGTTCCGAATTGACCCAGTTGTGAGAGCAGTTGGGTCATTGAATGGCAGGTCCACGTTGTAGCCAAGTGCAAGTTGATCATAATGCTACAAGAAAACTACCTGAAGACATCTCTCTCTTATTTTTGGGTTTGTTTTTTTTTCCCCTGAAAAGCTGTCTCATTTTAGCCTGCCACTCTCATGCAGTTAAGTTTCAACATAGGACTCAGTGGCATACAGCCATTCTATGTTTGTCATGGTCTATCATCATATATCATAAAACAGCATGCATACACAGCTTTCCCTGCAGCAGGATTTTTCTTCTCTACCCCCACCATTCTTATTTCACCTTAATTAAGAGCTCCACTCAATATTTATATTTCTGTTAAAAAAATTCACACTAGGAGGACAGGGGAATAAAAGGTTATGCTTTGAAGGGCCAATTCATTATGAGAAAAAAACATACCTACTTTTGTTTTCTGCTGGTAGCTGACCAGTAGAGCTGAGAGCCTATGCCTCTTTCTTCCATACAGCATGTGTGTCTGTTTTTAACAGAATTGAATCCGCAAGGGACATGAACAGGAGTAACATTTTCTGAACAACCAAATTATTTACTTCTTGAGATGCCTGTTGCCTGTACCTACTTTCCTTTGACATAGGAAGCAATGCAAAGGAAAGAGGTAGGCTCAGAAGGCAACATTCTCCTCAAATTCTTCAAGAAGGCCACTAAAGACAAGAGTGCAAACACAAGTCTGAAGGCAGCCTTTAGATGTCAGACTTCTGGGAATCCCACTTTGTGTGACTGAATTTGCTGTAGACTACTGAAGGGTGAAATAGTAGGTAGTGTCTAGCCCCATCAATAGGTGTCCTTCTGTTGACCTGACTTCAGTTTTAAACTCTAAGAATAAAGCTTCAGCCTAAATATAAAGTAATGCTCAGAAGTTTTACAATTTACCGTAGTTCAGAATCCGATTTTTCTTTGTCATCTTAAGAAGAAAGCCACGATCACTGTAAAAGTTTCAAAGTTTTCAACTCTTTTTATGATTATAACCATGGTTCATTCCATCAAGGATTAGAAACAGTGATGTGATTTTTAGAAACAATTAAGCAACACACTCAAATTCTAAGTGTTGGATACTATAGAGTCTATATACCCCGCATCTAAAGACGCTGCGTTTCCTAAATGATTTGTTGTGAATTATTCACTCTGCTGTCAGCTATCTGTTGGTTGGTCCCTGTAGCTAAGGGACTATGCTAACTGCTTTGATAGGTCTTCCTTTTCTAATTGCATTTCTTTGCCCTGTCTTACAAAGTATTTTCATTCACCTCTCAGTCCTACTGGTTGGTTGCTCCAGTAACAAGGACTGTCAATGACTGTGGTTAGTAATTATGCTGATGCAGGCAGACAATCCATCATGGTGGATTTTGTATGTGGCGGCTGATAATTAATCATGGGGCCATGGTGCAGAAACTACACAGCATAGTAGAAATTTGTCTTCTAAAGGCCAGTTCAGGGTTGGAGCATAAAGAATAATGAGCCCATAGCTGGTAGCTCTTGTCTACCAATCAATCTTCCTGTTTTGCCTTTTAAACTCATCTGTAGGGTTTGATGAAATCATCCATGGAAGTGATAATAATAGCTCAGTGGAAAAAATGCACATTTGAAGATTTTGCTTTGATATTCTTGGGTGAAGGTTTTTTTATGTTTCCCTCTAGTACATGGTAAAAGGAGTTAGATATTAGGAACTGGATATATTAGTTTTGGCACCAGGTGAGGGGGAGAAGTCTGTGCAAGGGTGAAAGGTCTTGTTGCTATACTCATGACAGACATAAAGTATCCCCATAAGATGAATAGAAGATGCCTGAAAGTAACATGAATATTTGCTATCACACTTTGGCAATGTATCTGGAGATGACTGATGTTCTGTCAAGGCATATCCACTCAGATTCATTGAAAATGTTCTTCCTTCTAAGGATTCAGTATCTTGGCTGTAGGTTATTGTATGAAAACCATTAGAAAACCTGAAGTTCTTTGTGGCTTGTTCCCTGAACTTGCCTAGTACTGGCTAAGGTGGCGTTGTTCCCGCAGACGTTGTAGTCCAATGTTTCCATAATGATAGGATCCCTCAGCCACACTGGATGTAGTCGGGGACAACAGATTGTACTTAGCTGCAATAATAAAGGTTTATGAAGATTCAGGAAAATAAAGAAGGGAGCAAGCCAGCATTCATTTTTGTCACTTGACAATAGCATCTCACAGCTTCTCTTTGAAAATTTTGTCGGTTTCTTCTCATTGATTTTTGTTTTACGGATAAGTTTCATATTCCTTGCAGGCTTTCTCGACCCTTGCTGATAATTATTCTTTTACTCTCTGCCACCCCCAGCACTGGTTAGTGGTATCAGCTGATAGTGTGTACCCTTCCTCGTGGTGTTTGAAGATAATCCTACAAGAAGTTATGTCTCACCTATAACTGCCAGTCTTAGAGCTACTCAGTTTTATCCGTTTAGTCCAGGATCCCACAAATGCATTACTGCATCTGAGTGTTAGAACATAGGATGCAGACATGGCAAGCTCTTGCAGAGCAATTGCTACCTTAGTGAACACATCAGAGGGAAATTTGGCCTAGTGACCAATAAAGAAGAGCTGGCAACAATGATTTCAGTGTTGCAGTCTATACTTGTTTCTACCTGAAATAGTTTAGTCACAAAAGGCAGGTGAGATAGGATTCCACTCCTTTTTCCTTCCTGATGAACACTCCAGCTGAAGCTAGCCTGGCAGAAAGCCAGTGCAAAAGATCAATCTTTGATTTATTTTTCTTTAAAGAAAAATATAAAAAAAACAGTCTATAAAAAGTAGCACTTTAGAAAATCATTAAACTGAGTGTAGTTTTTGTGGTGTTTTAAAAGTTAGTGTCTGTCTGACAGCAATAGGATACGGAGTGAGATGGACCTTTAGTCTGACTCAGTATGGCTATCTTATTAATAAGAATATGAGCCACACTTCTTTGAAAGCTCCATGGCCACTCATGTTCTTTACACCCAAAGTTGTAGTGCATCAATTATATCCAGTGAACCTTGAACTAGTCCCCACATATACCCTAAATAAGCCTTGCCTTCCAGCCCGGTGGGTTGACTTCTGACTACATCATGTATGGCTATACAATGAGTATTTAATTACACTGTCCTTTTCTCCTAAAATGGGAGGTGATTGTTTCATCTACTGATATTAAGCTGGACTTCTAATGTTCTGTCACTGGTGATGTTTCCACCACTGAGTACTTTTAAGTATACATGAGCTAAGTATCTGCCATAAAAATGAAGTTGCAGTTCCTCTTGTCTCAAAGTAGAGGGATGGACTAGCTACCTCTTAAGACCCTTTCAGTTCTCTTTATTGTATTTTGATCTGTATTTTACATAAAAGCACAACAGCTTCTTAGTAGTACTCCTGGACAGAATTCAATGTATGCATATGTATGTTATTTATTGACAGTATATTGTTTACAAGGAGCATCCACACTGCTTTTGTGTCATGTAGTTCACTGAATGCAAAGCCCTGAGTTCATTGTTTCATTATTGTTCAATCCCTCCTTTAATTGTCAGAGTTCACACCATGTGTGTGGACGTTCCTGTCTCTATTTTGAGTGATAACTGTAAAATTCTGCCAAAGTTTTCTTCATCCTCTGTCTTTTCTGTTCCAGTGAAATCTTTCGTAACCTCAACACGTTATTCCAGAACTTCATTTGCTTTCTGGGATGCTTCTTTACCTTGCTGTTAGAACCATTGTCAAGCTTTTTTTTCTCAGATTCTGGATACTTGAAATGATTGTTGCTTATTTGCTAGAATTCTGTAATATTGACCTATTCTATATTAAATAGTAATGACTTTGATGAACAAGAGCCCTTTTCAGAGATACTATTGTCTGATGATGAGAAAGTAGTGAAAATTTACAAGAAGGGTCAGAGGGAGGATCCAGGGAACTACAGGCCTGTCAGCTTGACCTCTGTACCGGGGAAGATTATGGAACAGTTTGTCTTGAGTGAGCTCACATGGCATGTGCAGGACAAACAGGGGATCAGGCCCAGTCGGCATGGGTTCATGAAAGGCAGGTCGTGCTTGACCAACCTGATCTCCTTCTATGACCAGGTCACCTGCCTAGTGGATGAGGGAAAGGCTATGGATGTTGTCTACCTGGACTTCAGGAAGGCCTTTGACACTGTCTCTCGTGGCATACTCCTTGAGAAGCTGGTGTCTCATGGCTTAGACAAGCATACTTTTCGCTGGGTGAAAAACTGGCTGGGTGGACAAGCCCAGAGGGTTGTGGTGAATGAAGTTAAATCCGGTTGGCAGCAGGTCACAAGTGGCGTTCCCCAGGGCTCAGTATTGGGGCCAGTTCTGTTTAATATCTTTATCAATGATTTGGATGAGAGGATTGTGTGCACCCTCAGCAAGGTTGCAGACGACACCAAGTTGGGAGGCAGGGTCGATCTGCTTGAGGGTAGGGAGGCTCTACAGAGAGATCTGGACAGGCTGGATCGATGGGCTGAGGCCAATTGTATGAGGTTCAACAAGGCCAAATGCCGGGTCCTGCACTTGGGTCACAACAACTGCATGCAGTGCTACAGGCTTGGGGAAGAGTGGCTGGAAAGCTGCCCAGCAGAGAAAGACCTGGGGGTGCTGGTTGACAGCCAGCTGAATATGAGCCAGCAGTGTGCCCAGGTGGCCAAGAAGGCCAATGGCATCCTGGCCTGTATCAGAAACAGTGTGGCCAGCAGGAGCAGAGAGGTGGTTGTTCCCCTGTACTGGGCACTGGTGAGGCCGCACCTCGAGTACTGTGTTCAGTTTTGGGCCCCTCACTACAGGAAAGACATTGAGGTGCTGGAGCGTGTCCAGAGAAGGGCAACCAAGTTGGTGAGGGGCCTGGAGCACAAGTCTTATGAGGAGCGGCTGAGGGATCTGGGGCTGTTTAGTCTGGAGAAAAGGAGGCTGAGGGGAGACCTTATCGCTCTCTACAACTACCTGAAGGGAGGTTGTAGTGAGGTGGGTGCTGGTCTCTTCTGTCAGGTAGCTGGAGATAGGACGAGAGGAAATGGCCTCAAGTTGCAGCAGGGGAGGTTTAGGTTGGACATTAGGAAAAATTTCTTTACTGAGAGGGTTGTCAGGCATTGGAACAGGCTGCCCAGGGAAGTGGTTGAGTCACCATCCCTGGAGATATTCAAAAAGCGCGTAGACAAGGCACTTCAGAACATGGTTTAGTGGGCTTGGTTGATGGTTGGACTCGATGATCTTGAAGGTCTTTTTCAACCTAAATGATTCTATGAAAATCCAGAATCCAAAGGACTCTGGATAAAATGTTTCTTCTGGTCTTTTGTGCAGCTGCTGCCTGATGTTGAGCAAGTTACTTTCCTCTCTGTGTTTATTTTGCAGTTTGTAAAGTGGGGCAAGATTACCCTCATCTTTGACAACTCTAAAAATAAAAAATGTTACTGGTTTTGCTATTATTTAGGCATCCTAGGCAAAAATGGTAGAACCTTGCCATAGAAATGATTTAGCATAGGAAAGACCCTATATAAAGATCTGTCATCGAGAAGACGAAAGATTAGAGAAGGGTGCCTGTTTCACTCTTTTACCAGAAAAGGAAGGACCTAAGATTTAGCCTGAGAGCTTAATCAGATCAAAAGCACTACTCAGTCAGCAGGAAGCTCTGTCTGTGAGACTATACAGGAGCAAACAGGGGAAAGTGAAGTCAGGGTTTGCTGCAATGAGGAGACAGACGCATCTGGACTTGATTGTAAAAATGGAACTTTTAATGTTGAAAACTAAAGTGATGCACATAGTTTTCTGATCATACATAATGAGAGTCTGTACAGGAACAAATAGTTCTTTTTGGTAGTATGAGCTGAGGTGGGTTCTCTGCTATTTTTTCTCCTCTGTCTTGAACTTCACAGAAAGAATTCAGTGAAGAAAAGAGGTCATCATCTCTCCCAAGAATTTGTTCTCCCTTTAACTTCTCAGTTACACTTCACAACTTCTCAACAAACCAGCTTTTTTTATAGTTTGTTTAGAGCCACTGCTACCTAATCTCTTTCACGTCACCCTTTTCCTGATCTGCTCACCTCCCTTCACTGCATTATAATGTTAAATGTATTAAAAGAGGGTAAGAGTACAACTTGCTGCCCAAGATCAATTCATCTTGGAATTATCACATTTTTCAGCTTTTTTTCTATGAATTAATAATTTGCCCATATCTTAAGTATTATCGTCATCTCCTGATTTTTATTTTTTTCTTTTACTTTAGAACAGAAGGGTTTTCAGATTTGGGTTTCATAACATTGCCATTTTGTCCTGCAATTAAAAAAGCCCTGATACTTATTAAAACATTGTCAAAATTGTCATCATACTTCCTATGAGTAATGTCAAACAAGGCTAGCCCAGTGGTCTGGATTCACTTACTGGCAGCCTTTAAAAAAACACAAAACAACATTAAAAAGTAGAGTGAGAGAAAGGAAAAATGTGGAGGGGAAACACCTTATTTGTTTTATTGTTCTCTTCAATGGGAATTGGATAATATGGTTAGATTATTTTCCCAGCCCTACACAAAAAAATGAGATAGATAAGGAATAAAGTAATACTGTCATATGTACTGACTTTAATCTTTTTTTAAACCATGAAAAATAGTATTAAATTAAAAGTATTACAAAAATTAAAATGCAGAAGGAAAAAGATCACCAAAGAGCATTCAATGATATCACAAGCAGTTATGCTCTAAGGACACATTTAAAAGTTGCAAAAGCAAGATGCATTTTTATTAAGGCAAAACTATCTGTAAAAGGGAGGGAATGCAAAGCTGAAATACACTATAAAAATAGTGTAAAACATTGAGATCTTATACGACTTGCGACTACTACACTCCTTGTTTATTTCTTCCTTTGCATTTTCCTTTCCTTTACCTGTAGCACCCATCCACCTCTCCATCCAGTCAGTCTATTGTATCTTTCCACAAACCTATAGCTATCAAAAAGGACATCTCTCCTTTTCACTTGTCTCTACTCTGCCTTGGCTTGTTTCCTCATTTAGGTCCTCAGGACTACCATAAGATAAATAATAATAATGACTCTCAAATATTTAAAAAATCCTGTTTGTCTTACTGTTTGAAAAGTGAGAGCAAGGAGATGGGTGTATATCACAAGGTGAAGTACAGGAAGTATATTTAGAAGCAGCACAACTTGGTACAAGTGTCAGAGGTTGTCTGGTTTGTATCAGTAAGAGTTTTACAGATTACTAAAACTTCTTTTGAAGTGTTTTGTAGTCTGTGCCATTTACATGCTGTGAACCTACCTACAGGCAATGTTGTCAACTAGTAAAGGGTAAGATTTTTTCATTCTGTTTGTAATTAATACTCCATAGAAGCTACCTTGTAGTTTCTACCATTGTAGCATGGAAGCCCTTCTTGCCCTTCATCACTGTGTGTCCTTGCTTGTTGGACAAAAATGTTGATACAGTTGGCATAGTTTGCGAGGTAAAAATGCTACCCGTGAAGATTGTTTCCTGACCCTTCATCTGGTCATGTCATCTTCATCTTCATCATGTTGTTGTCCTAAAAGCGGATTCGCTACCTGGTGTGCAATAGACCAATCTCACACACTCAGGAGAGATATTGCTTTATTCTGCGCAGGGTGCTCGGTGGACTTTCCACAAATCAAAGCACACCAGATTAATCAGGTGTGTCCCTTTTATACAGTAACAATTGCATCTAATTTATTAAACTACTCCTGCGTAATACATATTCAAACTATCTAATACATATGCATAGGATTACATAACCATGATACATCAGATGCCTTCTCCGCATGCACGGGTGTCTCGGGTGGTCTTCGGTGGTCATTTGAGGAGGTATCCCCTCCTCACTTTGACCACTAAGTCGCTCTGCATGGGGTCAGTGGTTCATTCTCCTGCCAAGAGGGACGCACCCTCAATCAGGAAGAATAGGATCAGAATTGGTGCTCCAGGTGAGGCACCGTTAAACAGGAAGAATAGAAAAGATCAGAATGATCTTGGCTAACTAACTTAATTTGAAACAGGACTTTCTAATCTACCACAGGATTTTCTGGATTTGACATCAACGTAATTCAGTACTTGAGCAGATGCCAAGAGGCGACTCTATCACAGGCAGCAGCATAGCAACAGGATTTAAAATGCATCGGACTGACCTGCTTAAAGCTACACTAATTGAAGTTGGTACACTGTAAACTGGCAAACAGAGTGGCGCTAATGAAACGTTGAGGTTAAAAATGTATGAGTCGGCATAGCAGTTATCATTAAACTATAATAAAGACAACAGCCTCAAAATGTTTTGAGACTACCAAACAACTGTTTTGGCTGCACTGTTAGAATAAGATTTGTAGCCTTGTGTATTGTAGAAGTTAAAAATTTGTAAGGTGGCACTAAGCATAAAGATTAGATGTACAGATTGGGTTAATATTGCCTCATAATATTTTTTTTTAACAAGCTATATCCTATTTGAGACATGACCCCCCAAAATTCTTGATATTTCTCTTAAGTCAATGAAGTGCTGCCTACCACTGCACTAAAAGTACTAGAGTATCTGTTATGCACAAATGAGAGATCAGTTTAAAATAATACATAAGAACAAAACTCTCAGCTGCTCTTATAAGACCATTTGCCCTGGCAAAACAGTTGTTCTTTGGGTGTAGGGAAGGGTCTAATACCCCTTGCTTCCTCCTGCTTAGTATTTCTCACTGATAATGTCCGTAGTGTCAGTTTGTAAAGGTATGCTGTATCATTTACCCATGGGATTTTTTCCCACTGTATATGCTGTAAATCAGTGCTATCCTCCCTGTGATCCACTTAACTATGACAATTCTGTTTACACTACATTTTATATTAAAAGCTGTTTCCATATTTTTTCCAGCAGTTGAAAGAAGTGATGCTGGGTTTATAGATGTATAAAATGAGGATAAGGTAGTAAGTGAGAAGAGCCTTGGAGCTAGACAGTTGTCAGAGGGTCAGAAGGGGACTAGCAAGCTAATGCAGCAATGAGGCATGAAGAAATTGAGTTACATGTGTCCAGGAAGAGATGCAGTTGTGTTGACATCTAGCTTTCAAGGTGAGGTCCCTGCAATGTGTAGGCTTTTAAGGATGGTTTCCAAGCTTAAGTAACAGTTTAGTTGGTGGGGAGGTCTAAAGGGGAGCAAACAGAATGCTTTGGAGTTTGATCAAAAGAAAACTGTTTTGAACAGAACAGCTCCTGGGACTACGGCAGGATTGCAAGGTAGAAATACTGTGTGTTTCTGGGAACTGCACTGCAGGAAGGAAAAAATAGGAATTTTCTTCATGCTTAGAGTTGGGCAAAGCAGCAGCATATTAGCTGTAGGAAGAATGTGGTGATGAATAACTTTTGCAGACAGACAGACTTGAAAACTGAACCCATTACTGCTTCTTTTCCTTACCCTAGGTAGTTTCTAGGACTTGAGCCTGAAACTTGGTGTGGTCACGGGCTGGGGTTGGTTAAGAGCTAGTTTCTGATCTTTAAGTTAATTCCTAACAATTTAGGAAGAGTGAGGTAGAGATCAAAGGTTAGAAAGAGCCATTTGACCTGCTTCCTGCCTTCCGTATTTCTTTTAAGTAAAATACACTGCACATCATTTCTGAAGATTTTTAAGTAGTGATAGCGCAGTCCAACTCAAGAGAAATTGAGAGGATGTTAGTTTTCATTTTTTCATAAAGGAGGATTGGGCAACAACTACTTTAGCAACAAAATTGGAAAGGGCACGGTATTCCAAGATAAAAAAAGTAAGTGCTTCAGAGGAGAAAGAACTGCTGATGTTTTCCACACTTTGCGTTACTACATCCCCATTTGGGGACATTTCTGACAGTGATGCTCACATTTATGCCATATTTGTTTCATGCTTATCAAAGTTTTACAGAAGTTTGACATATCTTTGGCTGTTGCTCTGGGGACAGTAAAAGTTATGTTTGTTATCTACCAGGATGCATGCTAGTTTCTTGGGAGATAATATAAAGGAGGAGTCATGGTTGCATGTGACACCCCCAGCTGGAGAAGTCAGGAGAAGATTGCTGGCTTTGTGTATGCTCTGTAAAAATGTCATTGAAATGGTAAAATATGTCTCTGGAAGAACAGTTTTTACTTAGGCAGAAAATACTTCTCTAAAAGACACCAATAAACAGAAAAGTACAGTGCCAAATATAATTTCGGATGTACCTCTATTTCAGTCGCTACTAAAAATCTATGAAAGAAAGCCAACAAATGGCAAAAAAAGCAAAAGAGGTAAAAACTAATACTTCATGAAATTTCCTACAGAAAGCCTACAAAATGGGGGGGGGGGGGGGGGAGATATGTATCCAGTTTTCAAGTAGTATCAAAATTCCAACTACATAACCCTTAACAAATGTCTCCATAAATACCGTAATTCTCCACTGCTCAGTATCATCACAGCTTAGAGCTTCATACTTCTGTTTGTCCTAGGGAGAAAAAGTGTAGTAAATCCTTTTGAAACATTAGCAATTATTTTAGAAGCATCATATCAGATTGCTTCGTTACCTTTTTCTCAATTAAAATGTTTATTAGATAAAATACTGAAAATAACTGGTTTGGATTGAATTAAACATTTTGATCACAATGAGATGTTTTGGGTTTGAGATTTTGTTTAAATACTTTTCAACTTTTAGTGAAATTGTGGCATGAAATTGAAATGAATGATTAAGTCAGAAAGTGGAAATGTTTCATTTGAAAATTGGTTTGTACATTTCAGTGTGTGTGTGTGTGTTACTCAGCACTGACTTGCTTTTTTGCTCCATTTGACACGAATGGCCTGGTAACTCTAAAACTATTGTTAACTCCACGTTTTTTAGAGGAAAAAATTTTAGTTAGATTTAGTTTTCTGTAGTTGTATATTACCATATATATTTTTAAACTACTGTGTCCCCTGTGTTCCCTTTGGTTGGGGTTTGGAAAGGAAGAGGAGGAAATGCAAGGAGACAGTTGCTGTCCATTCTGACATGGACTTATTGAATCCAGTGGAAGAACAGCAAAAATGGAGACAACAAGCTCAAGTCTGCATGTTCCTGGGCCTTGTTTAATCTTTTACACCTTTGCAAAATCAATGTCAAGCATAAACATACTAGGTTTTGTGGCATGCCAACTTTTCACTCAGTTTTCACAGAATTAATTACAATGAACAGTTCCCCTTTGGGCAACCAGAGCACAGCATACTTTGACTCTCCTCTGATAAATAGTAGTATTGTGCATATAATTTTTTCTGCAGCCTATAAGAGCATGTTAGACTGCCATTTAAAATAACATTTTTAGTGGCAATGTGTATGTTGTGACCCAGAAGTTAGTTTAATTAGCCTTAGTCCAGCAGGTTCATTCAAAACTAAAATTATGGCATGATCCATAACACTTAAATTAAACAAAGTGCGTAAAAATGGCTTTATAATCAAATAATTAATTGAAGACTCTCAGGGACATTTATTAAGTGAGAAAGGTGCACAGAGAGCACAGGCAAATGCCAGAGAGGAGTCTGTAATCAGCGCTCCAAATGTTTTTTTCGTGAGCTTTCCATTAACTGAAAGTAAACTTGATGATTACTTGGGGAAGCATTTAGTTTGATATCGTGCTGGGGGGGGAGTCCACTAAATAAACTGGGCTTAAGTGGATCTGTGGAAGGCATTGACAATAAGCTTTCAAGATTTCAAAACCATGGTGCAAAGATCTATGACTGCTGTCCTCTGTGAAAAGAAACATGTATTTGTATGCACACATGTAGTCACACATGTAAAATATTTGGGTACAAAGCCACTACACTGAAGGCACTAGATGGAGGAAAATTCCATAGATTATGTGATCCCAGCCATTAAATACTGGGATTCAGTTGTCATGTTACAGATGCTTGTTTTTCTTGGGACACTTTAAGTTATAGGTTGCAAAGAAATTAATTGATTTTGTATGGAAGTCAAAAATAGTTGAACTTGGACAAAGTTTCTTCAAATGCTTTAGAACTGTAAGAATTTTTTTTTTTCTTAAACAGAATGAAGTGCAAGTATTTTCTGAACTCACTAACAGTATGTATTACATATCTGCTTGCTGTATCTTGCCAGTTTCTTACCACTGTCAGGTGGGCTTACTGCTTTGTGTTTAAAATATCAACCCAGATCAATCTAATTATGCATCATCCCTCAGGCTTAACTAAATATTTGTAGAGAGAAAAGAGAAAAGCTGACCTGTGCACAGAGGAAAAAAAAATTGCCATTCATTTTTAATTATTAAGACAAAGCAATTTTTTGTTTGTTTGCAAGTATTAATATTAATATGTCCTTCTGGAAATTGCTTAGTACAATTAAATTAATAAAATATAGTCATTCTTAAGTAGAAAACCTTTCAAGTTCTGTAAATAAAATAATTGCATCAACGGTTAACTGAATTAATTACACTTTCCTGTGAAGAAAATACTGCTAAAAGAGAGGAAGTTTGGGCATCTTAGTTAAATTCTTGACTCTAACAGCTTTCATGCCTAATTTTGGCACATTTCTGGTTGTCTGTACATCTTTCCCTTTCCTCATCTAAAAATTCATCAGCTTCCCTAATCTCTAGCTATGCTGTCAGGAGGAATTCACTAATGCCTATAAAAGCAAAATGGACTAAAAATAAATAAATAAACAAAATAGTTTTGACCTGGATTTCCCTAATCTGACTTACAACACAGCTGCATAAATGCTTGTGCCAGCATAAAAGGAACAAGATCAAGTGTTGGGGTAAAAAGGTGGGCAAATTGCTTCTTTTGGAACTACCAGCTTTAAATGTTCATGAAATGTCACCTTTAATGGATCTTAGAGCCCCTGAGTACACAAAGAGGAATCGCAGCCTGTTTTAATCATACATGACCAGTTTTTGCTAAAGTTAGAAGGAAAGCTCATTGCAACTTCAAAACAAGCAAGGTTTTAACTCACCTGAAAGAATATAATTGCCTAAGCTGTTCCCCATCACAACTATATAACTCAAGCTTAAAAATGCTTACTAGTATACAAACTCTGCACAAGTGTCGTGGTTTAACCCCGGCCAGCAACTAAACACCACGCAGCCACTCACTCACTCCCCCCCCCCCAGTGGGATGGGGGAGAAAATCGGGAAAAGAAGCAAAACCCATGGGTTGAGATAAGAACGGTTTAATAGAACAGAAAAGAAGAAGCTAATAATGATAATGATAACACTAATAAAATGACAACAGTAATAATGAAAGGATTGGAATGTACAAATGATGCGCAGTGCAATTGCTCACCACCCACCGACCGACAACCAGCCAGTCCCCCGAGCGGCGAATCCCTGCCCCCACTTCCCCGTTCCTATACTAGATGGGACGTCACATGGTATGGAATACACCGTTGGCCAGTTTGGGTCAGGTGCCCTGGCTGTGTCCTGTGCCAACTTCTTGGGCCCCTCCAGCTTTCTCGCTGGCTGGGCATGAGAAGCTGAAAAATCCTTGACATTAGTCTAAACACTACTGAGCAACAACTGAAGACATCAGTGTTATCAACATTCTTCACATACTGAACTCAAAACATAGCACTGTACCAGCTACTAGGAAGACAGTTAACTCTATCCCAGCTGAAACCAGGGCAACAAGTACTAATCATTTTCCAGATTTGGAAGCTTTTCCTTTTTCTTTTTTTTAAGAATCAAAAAGTAATTGAAGTTGGAAGGGAAGGGACCAACTTCAGGGGTAAAGCAAGTTGCTCAGGGCCTTGCCCAGTTCAGTTTTGAATATTTCTAATGGTGGAGATTCCACAATTTGTGTGGTCAAGTGTTTGATCCATGAAAAGCTACTTTGACAGAAACAGCACTGGTAGTCAAGCATAAGATTTACATATCTTGATTAATCTTTCCTGGCTTATCATATCGGTGATTTTAGAGAAGTGCTTCAGATCATTTGCACACCATCTGACTTGTTCCCATTCCTCATCCTTGTTTGAAAATAACACCTTCTCCAGGGTTGCTGGCTTTGCCTGCAGGTTGTCACCTGTGGGGATATAGCAATGTTGAGTAGTTATCATGCAGGAAAGCTAGGGTTGTTTTCGTGCAATTAATTCTGTAACTGCGTCACTTAATTGAGAGCCTGCCATACCTTTAAAAACAGTAGTATAACAACGGTCCATTCACTAGAAAAAAACACCTAAACACTACAGTAGATTTCTTTTCATAAAATATGCAGTATTTGGAAGAGACAAACAATACAAAAGGCATTTAATTAGATGAAAATTTAAAGTTAATTTAACTAGTGTTTCTTCATCAATTCATTGAATTTTGCACATTGAGTTGCTTCTGTTAATGTGCCCTTTCTTCTATCTCTTCAACTGAATCAAAATGGAATGGAGGTCTGTCTTTGCTTCTAAAATATTCCAAGTGAAATTCTTCTGGTGCCTACTCTTTTTTGACAAGTATCCCAATATGAAGAGTTGTCTTTTAACTGTCCCACTCCAGTGTCTTAAGACATGGCAAGCCAGGTGTTCAGGAGTTTGAGAACAACTACTGTTGCAAATAAGACAGCTGCAATGTTTTATTCATGCTGTAGTAGCATCTAAACCAAGAAGGGCTAAGGAAATCTGTCAGACAGAAATCTAGTTCTCCAAGCTTAATTGCTGCAGGAGGAGGCTGGATGTAAGCTCAGGCACTTGCACCTTATCTCCCTCTGAATTCTGCAGAGGATCTGAATGTGGTCCGACAAGGCATTAGTACTTAGCATTGTAATATTTACACACTGGCATGGTTTACGAAAGCTCTTTTAAATATTCTGTATTTCTGTGGGCTGAAATGGGAGTTATAAAGATGCGTAATAGCTGTTGGCTTTGCTTCCAGACTGTATTAAGATACATTGCTGCTTCTATACTATTTTGTACAGAATATGTGCAGTACTGTCTTTTTATGGAGGGATGAAAACTAGTCTCGCTTTTCTTACTGTTTTGGAGGGGGAAATTGTGTGTACTTTTGCAGGTAGTTACTGACAAAATAATTGCCCTCTCCCTAATAGGAAAAATGTTGTGTACCCATATGTCATAGCTGAAGAAACTGTAACTAGTCTTACCCTGAGATATTAGGATTTTGGAAGAGAAAGAGAATGAGCATAATGGATTGTGCTTCTTTCTTTTGTTAATGTATAGATACATTCAGAAGATCAAGAAAGATTTTACAGGAACATGTGCAGCTAACAGTGTTTTCCATTTACTAATTCTAAGTTTGATTACATGTAATCCAAGCTTGATACATTTGGGAAAGTGTATTTTTCTCTTATAAATTGTGGAATTGACACCATTTTGTAGTAAGCAGGGCAGAAAACCCAACATCATTGGGAAGAATGGCAAAAGATCTATTGGTGTAGATATTGGTGTTTTCATTTATCTTACAAAGTGATAGCTGAAGTATTTGTGGCAAGGTCTGTAGCCGTAAGCTGAACAGCACCAGGCACATGTATGAATACTTAAACTCGGTGATCAAGATGGCTAAACATTTTAAATTTATAGAAGGGTTCCTCATACGGCTTAAGCCTAAGAGAACCAACCATACAAAACAGTTTCCAGGCATGGTTTGGGAGATAGCAGGGACCAGGACTATTGCGGTTATGCGGGTTGGGGGTTGGTGTGGTTGTTTTGGATCTTCAGAGAGGTTAATAGCATGGTTGTCACCAATCCTCAGCTGGCCTGAGGGCAAAATTTGGCAGTGAGTATTTCATGAATATAGATGCAGTCTGTGAACTCTGTATGTCACATTGACCCTCATTTCACAGGTTACCTGGTTATGCCTACCTGCTGGCTAAGCTCCTGTACAGCATGCCAGTACCATACTAAACAAGTAGACATCCTCAGGTCCCTGAAGCTCCACCTAAGGCCCTGCTTTCAACTTGGAATTGAAGGCAGATGTGGATCTGGTCTTAACTTTCAGTCACACCTCATATGCAGTCCACTGGGGCTAGCTTCCCATTCCAGACTTCTACAGCGTAAAAGTCATAACAGCTCTGGTAGTAAACAAAAAAAAGACATGGAAGATCAGGGAGGTATGCTAACAGGAGGTATGCTAGCTACAGTCTGTGCATTAGCAGGAGGAATACATATAAACTTCCATGGCTCCACCTTGTTCTTTGTCGGCTCTGGCAGTCCATTGCTGTAGACTCAAATGCAGATTTACTGCTGAATAGCATAAGAATCATAGCACAATTCTGATCATATGCATAGCAGCATATAATGAAAGCCAAAGAAAACAGTAGAATGCTTATGTGAGATATCCTGATATCCCAGTTCAGTTTGCCCTGGAAGTGGGCCATTCCTACCATTTTAGATATCTAAGAGGAAATCACTGAGCAAAATTCTGTGATCTATATTATGCAAAGAGTCTTGTTAAATGGTAGGAACCATGTTTTCTGGTCCTAATACTACTACTTTTATTTAGCTGAATGTGAGCTTTTCTGCAGTCCCTTCACTATGATGTTGGAACATCTAACAGTTATTAATCAATGCATTCACACAGCCTCTTAATCAAATAGAATTAAATATAAACAATTCGGGTTTCAAGAGCAGGAATTAAGCAGCAGACATCACATGATTTATTGAAAGTGAGAGAATCTGCAGCAAACCAAAAGCAGAACCCAGGACACACTATTGTGAGGTGCAGTAGACAGGTACACAGATACACAGATATTATAAATAAATTTTCTAGTCCAGAAGGATCACTAATATTTAATAATATTGCAGCTGTTACACTGGTCACTGAAGTTAGCTAAACTCTTTGTAGCAGTAACAAATACAGATATCTCTGTTCCTTATTATTATATATGTGATGTGATGGTTCCTTGCAGTCAAGTAGAGGGGTCTGTCTGTTCCCTCAGGCTCTAAGGTGTTAACCCATAGCCAGTCATGGATAGCAGGATTGGAAGCATCTTCATGAAACCAACTTCTCTGTCTCCCACTTCAAGACAGGATGTCTGTGTGCGTGTCCTTGCTGACAGATGTTTGTCTAACTTGCCATTGTGGTGCTCCAGGAATCACCTAGGCTTACTTATTCCTCTGCTCGCTTCCCATTTCATTTGTATTTCTAGACTGAATCTCTTCTATTGCAGTTTAAACCTATTACATCTTTTCATACATGCCATGGGTAAAAAGAAAGATCATTCTCTTCCAATTTTAGTTCCAATTTCTTCAATCTTTCCTCATGTTTTCTAGGCCCCTAATCATTCTTACTGCTGTCTTCTGGAGCCACTCCAGTTAGCAGAAATTGGTCACAATGAGTGGTATCCAAAACTGGGCACAGCATTTCACCTCAGATTGTGTCAGTACTGAAGGCAGCTTATGGATTTTTTTCTCCTGTCGTGGTTTAACCCCAGCCAGCAACTAAGCACCACACAGCTGCTCTTTCACCCCCCGCCCCGCCCAGTGGGATGGGGGAGAGAATCAGAAGGAAAAAAAGTAAAACTTGTGGGTTGAGATAAGAACAGTTTAATAGAACAGAAAAGAAGAAACTAATAATGATAATGATAACACTAATAAAATGACAACAGTAATAATAAAAGGATTGGAATATACAAATGATGCACAGTGCAATTGCTCACCACCCACCAATCAACACCCAGTTAGTCCCTGAGCAGCGATCCCCCCACCCCCACTTCCCCAGTTTATATACTAGATGTGATGTCACATGGTATGGAGTACCCCATTGGCCACTTTGGGTCAGCTGCCCTGGCTGTGTCCCCTCCCAACTTCTTGTGTCCCTCAAGCCTTCCTGCTGGCTGGGCATGAGAAGCTGAAAAATCCTTGACTTTAGACTAAACACTACTTAGCAACAACTGAAAACATCAGTGTGTTATCAACATTCTTCTCATACCTAACTCAAAAACATACCACTGTACCAGCTACTAGGAAGACATTTAACTCTATCCCAGCCGAAACCAGGACATCTCCTTATTTTGAAGACTGATGATTATATGAGTCTTATATGTTTATATTTTTTTCCCAGTATAATGATTGCCTTTTCATAATAACTTGATATTATTGACTCGTATTCAGCTTCTGAGAAGGGCAACCAAGTTGGTGAGGGGCCTGGAGCACAAGTCTTATGAGGAGCGGCTGAGGGAACTGGGGCTGTTTAGTCTAGAAAAGAGGAGGCTGAGGGGAGACCTTATCGCTCTCTACAACTACCTGAAGGGGGGTTGTAGTGAGGTGGGTGCTGGTCTCTTCTGTCAGGTGGCTGGAGATAGGACGAGAGGAAATGGCCTCAGGCTGCGGCAGGGGAGGTTTAGGTTGGATATTAGGAAAAATTTCTTTACTGAGAGGGTTGTCAGGCATTGGAACAGGCTGCCCAGGGAAGTGGTTGAGTCACCATCCCTGGAGGTATTCAAAAAGCACGTAGACGGGGTACTCCATAACATGGTTTAGTGAGCATGGATGATGGTTGGACTCGATGATCTTAAAGGTCTTTTCCAACCTAAATGATTCTATCATTCTATGATCTACTATAAATCAGAGAACTGTTTTGAGGAACTACTAGATGAAGGAAACTGCTTCAAATCCAGCCTTTTTACAACTGTTTATTTGTCCCTGAATGTTGGAGGGTTCCTTTTGTTGAATAAAATCCCTTTTCTTCAGTTCGCTTCTCCACTTTGAGCAGATCATTTTGAATTCCAATCCCATAATCTCATATCTTATAGCATTTTTCAGCTCCCTGTTATGTGGAAACTTAACTGATATGCTATTTAATAAACTCTATGCCCTTTTTCAGATCATTAATGGAAAAAATAGAGCAAATTCAGGACAGATTGCAGCAAATCCACATACGATACCTCTTTCTATTTTATAAAGTTAAGAATCATAGAATCCTAGAACGGTTTGGGTTGGAAGGGACCTTAAAGATCATCTAGTTCCAACCCTCCTGCCATGGGCAAGACGAGGTTGCTGAAAACCTCATCCAACCCGGCCTTGAACACTTCCAGGGATGGGGCATCCATGGCTTCTCTGGGCAACCTGTTCCAGTGCCTCACCACCCTCACAGTGAAGAATTTCTTCCTTATATCTAATCTAAATCTACCCTCTTTCAGTTTAAAACCATTACCCCTTGTCCCATCACTACATGCCCTTGTAAAAAGTCCCTCTCCAGCTTTCTTGTAGGCCCCCTTTAGGTACTGGAAGGCTGCTAGAAGGTCTCCCCGGAGCATTCTCTTTTGTTCTCCAGGCTGAACAACCCCAACTCTCTCAGCCTGTCTTCATAGGAGAGGTGTTCCGTCCCTCTGATCATCTTTATGGCCTTCCTCTGGACTCGCTTCAACAGGTTCATGTCCTTCTTATGTTGGGAGCCCCAGAGCTGAACACAGTACTCCAGGTGGGGTCTCATGAGAGCCGAGTAGAGGGGGACAATCACCTCCCTTGACCTGCTGGTCACATTTCTTTTGATGCAGCCCAGGATAGCGTTGGCTTTCTGGGCTGCAAGTGCACATGGCCAGATCATGTTGAGCTTCTCATCAACCAACACTCCCAAGTCTCTCAATCCGCTCATTGTCCAGCCTCTATTTGTGCTTGGGATTGCCCCGACCCATGCGCAGGACCTTGCACTTGGCCTTGCTGAACTTCATGAAGTTTGCACGGGCCCACCTCTCAAGCCTGTCAAGGTCCCTCTGCATGGCATCCCTTCCCTTCAGCATGTCGACTGCACCACACAACTTGGTGTCATCGGCAAACTTGCTGAGGGTGCACTCAATCCCACAGTCCATGTCACCGACAAAGATGTTAAACAGCGCCGGTCCCAATACCAGCCCCTGAGGAATGCCACTCATGACTGGTCTCCACTTGGACATGGAGCCATTGACCACAACTCCTTGAGTACGACCGTCCAGCCAATCCATATCTCTCCAATTTAGAGACAAGGATGTCATGTGGGACAGTGTCAAATGCTTTGCGCAAGTCCAGGTAGATGATGTCCATTGCTCTTCCCTTATCCACCAATACTGTAACCCCATCGTAGAAGGCCACCAAATTTGTCAGGCACAATTTGCCCGTAGTGAAGACATGTTGACTATCACCAACCACCTGATTTTCCATGTGCCTTAGCACAGTTTCCAGGAGGATCAGCTCCATGATCTTGCTGGGCACAGAGGTGAGACTGACTGCCATGCAGTTCCCCAAGTCTTCCTTTTTTCCCTTTTTAAAATGGAGGTTATGTTTCCCCTTTTCCAGGCAGTGGGAACTTCCCTGGACTGCCCGGAGAGGGCCCATGTTTTCTCTAGTCTTCCTTTTATCACCAACATACCTATAGAAGCTTTTCTTGCTGCCCTTGACATCCCTGGCCAGACTTAATTCTATCAGGGCTTTAGCTTTTCTAACCTGATCCCTGGCTGCTTGGACAATTTCTCTGTATTCCTCCCAGGCTACCTGTCCTTGCTTCCACCCTCTGTAGGCTTCCTTTTTGCATTTGAGTTTGTCCAGGAGCTCCTTGTTCATCCATGCCGGTCTCCTGGCATTTTTGCCCGACTTCCTCTTTGTTGGGATGCATCGCTCCTGAACTTGGAGGAGGTGATCCTTGAATATTAACCAGCTTTCTTGGGCCCCTCTTCCCTCCAGGGCTTTATCCCATGGTACTCTACCAAGCAGATCCCTGAAAAGGCCAAAGTCTGCTCTCCTGAAGTCCAGGGTAGTGAGCTTGCTGTGCGCCCTCCTTACTGCCGTCAGGATCTTGAACTCCACCATTTCATGGTCGCTGCAGCTAAGCTGCCCTTGAGCTTCACGTTCTCCACCAGCCCCTCTTTGTTGGTGAGAAGAAGGTCCAGCAGAGCACCTCTCCTCATTGGCTCCTCCATCACTTGGAGGAGGAAGTTATCAGCAACACATTCCAGAAACCTCCTGGATTGCTTATGCCCTGCTGTGGTGTCCCTCCAACAGATATCGGGGTGGCTGATGTCCCCCATGAGGACCAGGGCTTGTGAACGTGAGGCTGCTCCTATCTGTCTATAGAGGGCTTCATCAGCTCAGTCTTCCTGGTCGGTGGCCTGTAGGAGACCCCCAGTATAATGTCATCTGTCCCTGCCCTTCCTTTAATCCTGACCCATAAGCTCTCAGTGGGCTCCTCATCCATCCCCAGGCAGAGCTCCATGCACTCCAGCTGGTCACTGACATAGAGGGTGACACCCCCTCCTCCTCTCCCCTGCCTGTCCTTCCTAAAGAGCCTGTGTCCTTCCATTCCAACACCCTAGTCACAGGAGCCATCCCACCACGTCTCCGTGATGCCAGTAAGATCATAGCCCTGCAAGCGTGCGCACGTGTCTAACTCCTCTTGTTTATTCCCCATGCTACGTGCGTTTCCATAGAGGCGTTTAAGTTGGGCCCCCGATGAAGCTGCTTTACCGGCTGAAATTCCTTTGTGCTGCTCTTCAGGTGCTCTCGTGCTGACCTGTGATCCCTCTCCAGTCTCTGGGCATCTATTGCTGGCACTGGCATCAAACTGGTAGGAGTGGGATGGATTGAGGTTCCCCTCCCCTGACAACTTTAAACTGAAGTTGTACTCTGTGTGTGTATATATATATAACATACTGTGTGTAATTTTCAATGGCTAAGAAAATAAGACTATGCAAAATGAGATGCACCTTACTAAAAGGTGTATGTTTCACGTTCAACTCATTTACTCCCTTTAACTTAAAATGTTCTGTATGAATTTGAAAAGTGTGATGGGAATGAATGACAAGTATCTATAATTCAAGTTTTGCAATTCAAATGTTCATATATAGCTTGAGTTTGTCCTCCTTCCCTGATAGGAGGACAATTTCATTTTTTACCTTTTCATCCCATTTCCTTTCTGAGGCCTGATTTTAAGCTATAGAAGTATATTGAAAACTGGGGGAAAATAAGGAGGTAATGTGACATCTTTCTGATCTCTGGTGTCAGGAAGCATGTACAGACGATCAAGTCATCTGAAAACTTTAAAGCTACACAGAGGAGCTTGAATAGGATAAAGGTACAGTTCTGTTAATCAGTCTAATTGAAAATCTCATCTCCTCTGTTAATCAGTTTTTCTTCTATTACTTTTAGTATATTCCAGTATTGTCCTGGAATCATTTATAGTCAAAGAAACACCTTGTGAATTTCTCATATTAAAAACAAGCAAATGATACCAGGTAGAACAAGAGAAAAATAACCCTGGTGCAAGTTTTAACGTGACAAAAAGCAAATAAACTCCTAAGGCATTTGTTCCTTTAGTCCAAGACTCCATTCACACTGAAGGCCGATTATGTGCTGTGTTACCTGTTCAATTTGAGACAGTCACAGAGTGGTTCGGTCATTCCTCTGACAGACTTGTTTGATCTCCTGTTTCTGTGGTTCCTCCTTCAGACTGGACAAACTGCTTGAGAGAGTGGGGATGTGAAGATAATGCTTTTTTCTTTAGCTAGCAGCTGTCAGATACCACAGAATATCAGATTTCCTTCCTATCCTTAGGCTGTGCAGAAGCATCTGAGGACAACAAATTCTGTCACATAGTCACAGCCTCATAAATATTGAAATCCCTGTTTTTCTCTGTAAAGACAGCGACTGTGTATTTTTATACCCATAAATAGAGCTGTGAGTACACTCACCCGGAGCTTTATCCAATTGCTGTCCTTAGCACGTATCTGAGGAAAAAAACAAGGGGGGGGGGGGGAACAAGAGCCATAAGGATCCAGCATTAACAGATAGTAGTTAAAATGCCTTTTGATATTTATATGTAGAGAGAATTACGAAATGGCACTCTTAGGCACAGAATATCTTGCTGCGGTTTTCCCTGCACCTGATATTTTCACTTGCAGTCAGTCAGATGATGAGAGATCCCATTTAAATTCAGTGGAAGAATGTGGAAGCGGGTGTGCCAGAGGAAGCCTGCACAGCTTCCCCAGCTGCAGAGCAGCCACCGAGGACTTGTGTATGGCAGATAGGACTTGGGTTTTTCTCAGTGGCTCGTGTGGAATACAGAAGACCACACTGTTCTGGTCTGCAAATTAGAATTTTCTAATGCAGAAACTTGCCCAATGAGAGGTCTGCTAAAACTGGGAAGAATCAGGAGATTACAGACCAAGGGGTTTGTTCTGTCCCACTGAGCTCATGAAAAGAGCATGTAGCAGCTCCTGCATCACCACTTGCTGCCTACGGCATTTTTTCACTGTAAACTGGAAGAAGCCAGAGCTGTTCTTTCTTCAGTGACTTAGAAAGGTTTACTTTTTGCTTTCAGTCGGATCAAATTACAGCAGTTGTGAAATCCCTTATGCAGCCTTCTGGGAAGATAAGCAGCTTTAAATTGTAAATCTGTAAATCTTTACAGATTTTTTAGGCTGACCAAGCACAAAGCAAATAACCAATGCATTAGAAGTTGTCCACTGGTCACCAACAACAGGCAGCCGAGAGTTGAGCTAGAAGTTCTTCCAGAATTTGGCAAAGTTTCAGACATGTGGAAATTGTTTGAAGAGGTTGTGAGATGTCTTAGGTGTCTGCACTGAAGGAAGTAACACGTCTTCATGTACATAAAAAGCTGCTTTGTAGAGGAAAAGACCATCTCAAATTCATGGTGGACAACATAGGACAAAATGGGCCTAACTGCCTGCACCAAGGCAGATTAATATTAGACTGTAGCAAAAACTTTCTCACTGTAGGAGGCATAAAACATTGGAATAGATGGCTAGGGAAAGTGAAGACATCTTTATTCATAAAACCAGATTAGACAAAAACTACTTCAGGAATTATGTCCCTATAGGTATCCCACCTTGGATAGTAGGGAGAGACTTGCAATCCTGAAAGCAGAAGCACCTTACTTAGGTATTCAGTCCTAGTGTACAGCTGCTGAAATAGGGTGTCTGATTCTGGACTTTGTAATTCAGGAAAGACAGTGATAAAAATTGAAAGAGTTTAGAGGAAAGCCATAAAAGCATGCATTATACAGGAGCACAGTCTATGTAAATTAACAATGCAAATTTTAGTTATCTATAGATGTCCACACAAAAATAGAAATGTGATACTAGAACCTTAGATCTGTGAAACAAAGATAGAATCTAACAGCTGGAAACTGAACTTAACAAGAACTCTGCTGGAATCACCTCCCTGGCAATATTTAAATCAAGTATGGATATTCTTCTTTAAAGACAGAACAAAAATACTCCAGTAGGAATTAACTGATCTACAGACTATTAGCAGATTAGACCAGACAATAGCTCTGGATTTATGCTGAAAGAACTGTCATGTAAGTGTTGCCAGAATCCCACCCTTTGTGGGTTCAAGGGAAAAAAAAAAGGAGAGAGATGGAATTTTTTCATTACTGTCTTAGGAATAGCAATAGGAAGCTGGTTCTATTGCTTTGGGAAGGAAGGAGTAGAAAGGAAGTAAGAAGGCACAGCCATGTATTTGTATGAATCTAGAAGAGTTCCATTGTAAACGTGCTTCAAGCCAGTTGCAGAGGATGGGGAAGGAAATTGTTTGGATTTTGGTTTTCTTTTTAAATCTAGCATCTATTCTAACACACACCGTAATCTAATTAGTACTAATGAAATAAATTACTAAAAAACAGAGAAAAACAAGAAGTAATAGAGATAAAAGAAAGGGGGGTATTTTTTTCCAATAAATGTAAGAGAGTTCAGGGACAACTGAGTCACAGATTACTGAATCTTTATATTAATAGTCAGTTCAACAATGCTGTATCCATCAAACAGGACTTGTGTTTATCAGGTTGGGAAAGGAATGTGTTAAAAATAATACTTGGTTATAGTATTAGATATAGTATAGTATATAGATACTATAGTATCTATATAGTTATATATAGATACTATCTATAGATAGTTTTAGTATATAGATAGTTATAATTATCTAATCTATATAAATAATATCATATATTAAAATAATTAAGTATCAGTTCTTGTGGTAGACCATTTCATGATATAATACAATCATCACTTAGTTTTTTATATTTTCTGTTGATTGCACATGCCCTCTTTCACTCTTACTATGTTCTTAAAGTTACCTGAAGTATAAGTCCAAAGCACAAGGTGAAGTCAAAAAGTATTATCTAAGTCTTTCTACACTTCAAACTCACAATTTTTCTGTGTTCTTTCTCAGATTGATCTTTTACATAAGCTGCTTTTATAGCTTCCCCTGTATGTATTCTACATTTTTATTGTTTATTTGGGGTTTGGGGGAGACAGGGGGCTAGCTTCTATTTCTGCTGAAAGCTTTCTAACATGAAGCTACAACTCTTGAAATCTCAGCCTATGGCTTGCTCTTTGGAATGTAACATCTTTAATTATTTTGTGTATTGAGAGACAAATTCTGCTAATAGAGGATTTGCTCTGGATGACAGCAGCTGATTCATCAACCTGAGGTGTTTTGATTTTTTTAATTTTCTTTTTTATGAAAAAGCTTATTTTAAATCTTGCAAAATGCAGACTTTCAGACAATGCTTAAAAAGTAGAAAAACATAAATATAATATTTATTCATCTGACTTCATAAAGTTTGGGGTTTTTTTTCTCTGTGAAGTAGCCAGGAGATATATAGGATGCTATCAGAAACTACTTTGGAAGTGATATACTAACATAATGGCTTATAATAATAGAGTTGAGGATATCTATGTGCAAGTTAGCTATTTAGAAAGCTTTAGTGTCCCAAGTATTTTAGGTCCACTTAGGTTAATATTTCACCATAATTTTAGTAGCTTTGCAATGTAATATAAACTTAAAATCTAAGCTTTCTCTCAGTGATTGCAATGGGAGCTCTAAGAACTAATTCATAAATATCTTTATATTGGAAGCATACTGTATGTGGTGTTGTAGAAAGTTACCCACCATAAAATGAATTGTTTATTACAAATACTAAAGTGGTTGTGGTACGCTAATGTAAGAGCCATATATCAAGCTTGGAGTGCTTAGCCTTATCAATGTGATCTGAAAAAAATGTTCTACCAAGAAAGAATACAGATTTTGAACAAAGAGATGTCTTTTATTATCTTTGCAAGCTATGCAAGATCAATTTTCAAGCTGTCACAAACAGTTTTATATGTATCTATCATACCCTTGTTTTGCTAAGATTCGGGCACAAACCATACAGACTGTATGAATGAGCATATGATGGCACAGGAATGTCAGAGTTTGGAACTAAGATTTGCTACATATTGGGATCAACTGAATAACACCGTATAAGCCAGGCTCAGTGTCCTGCCTGGCTGAGGCCCTGTCATTCAGAGCTGTCAGAAGGAGACATGCAGTCTATTTCAAAATCATCTGTGTTTGATGGCATGGGCCTGCTGCTGTTCAGCCATACGTGGAAACTGCAGTTCCCCCATCACTTACTTGCAGTGGTTCAAGGTAACTCCCCTTAACCACGATCTGGCTTATCTGGTATATTTCATACTGTGATGCTGGTCATATCCTGAGTTGAAATGTATGCTTTGAGAGCATGGAAATTAATATCTGACCATGTATTGGGTATTAGTCTGGTCTACAGGTATGGAGTCCAGCAGACAGTTCCTCTGAAGCACGCTGTTCTGCTTCAGAATTAGTTTTTTCAAGCTAAATGACTGAGAGAGGTTTTCCCCAGCCTGTAATGCGCTAGGAGAGAGGACCAGTAGGCTTAGTACAATATTTAAAATAATCATAAACAGTAGATTATTCCAGGGCTTTTTGATGCCTTCTTATCATGTTGTTTCAAAGCACATGGGCAGTATGGGAACAGTCAGACATGCTGACTGACATGTTTTCATGATTGGTGTCAGCTCTTCCCAGTGCTTCACTTTCCCCTCACACTTCCAGGATGTACCTATGAGTGATAAATCCATCCATTTGAATAGCCCTTGCATCGCTTCTTTTATGATCTATTGAACTATAAAAGGACTTGCACATTTAGTCTCTGAATCTCAATATTTTCTAGGTGTGAGTGTGCACTCTTCTATCCCAGGGCACTCTCTGTTGGGAAGATGATTTTCAACTTTAGCATCTGTGGAATTATCAACCCTTTTCCAGAAAGAATTCATCTGGGAAAATATGGGTGTGAAACATTAAATTTTAAGGAGAATAAAATATTTTAAAATATTGCCAAAGAAAAATTTCCTGCATCACTATAATCCCTTCCCAGCCAGAGGTATAGCTCATTTCTTTTCTGATGTATGAGGTTTTACAAGATCTCTCTTGATTTTCATCCAACGGTGTTGAAGTTCTGAATGATAAATCCAGCTTATTGGAGTACTGAAGGACTTTCAGTGTTAAATTACTCAGAAGATTCCTTGCCTGCATTTGAGCCTCTCCTCGAGACCTAAATGAGCAGAAAGAACTAAAAGCAAGTGTGCTGCAGAAACAGTAATAGCTATTTCTTTGTTTCATTTGAGCACAAATCAGAACAAATAAGCCTTTCTTTTATGTTCTGTGAAAATAGAAATGGTTTCCCCCTTAATATTGCACTGTCGTTAAGGCTTTTGCTGCGTTATTTTTGCAAAGTTGCAAAAGTAGAGGCACAAACCTTCAGTTCACTGCAACAACAGCGAAAAGTCTTTACTCTTTAAGTAACAAGGAATTGTTACGAAAAGCTCAAGAAAGTAAAGAAACAGCTGTACAAATGATAGAACTAGCTGGGGCAGAGCTGACAGCAGTCTGTGAGCCACCAATTTAATGCTCACACAACCACACCTTGCAAACTAAAGGTAATACCAAAAACAAAAAAAAAAAAGAGAGAGAGACCTGGGAAGAGGAAGAAAACCGATTGAAAAATTCCTGTGTATTGCACTGCATGCGTTCAAAATGCTTCCCTTTCCTCATTCTTTCAATGAGCAAGTCTTTGGGAGCTTTTTTGGCGTGAGACTTCTGTAAAATTTACCAGACTGCTTTGCACTGAATTTTTGCTTTGTTTTGAGAAATGCTTGTGCTGTAATATACATTAAAGTAGGCTGTATTAAAAATCGACATTAAACTTGTAATTTTTACCTACAACATGAACAAAATTCAAAACACTGGCAGTCCATGTTCGCTGCAGTTACTCTACCTAAAAATCATGGTACATGTGGGAAAAGATACTTCCAAAGACTTGGTTGCACTTTCAAGGGGTGGTGGCAATTGAAAAGCAGTTTGCAGGTTCACCTTAATACGAAATATTTTTTAAGCTTTTGGGGGAAGAAAATTATTTTGGGGAAAAACTGTGATTTTGGACTGAATTTTAGCACTCAGTTTCTACTTCGGTGCCACCATTTGAAACAAAGTCTGCTTGGAAAACAGAAAATTCTTGGAAGCAAGTTCTATAAAAAGACACATAGGTGACAGCAAAAGTAAAGCCAACAGTCTTCTGCAGTACTCCTTGATATGATGTAGTATGCTATGTTACTAGTTCTGACATTTTTCAATAACACCGCAAACCTAAATTCTTACTATGAATCCCCTGGCATGCCACTTTTGTCCCCACTCCCACCTAGCACTCACTGATACAGTTTGTGAGTTAACTAAATTTTCTTGGTTCAGTTCTGTTGTAAGAGTTACTTACATAAGTATGACAATTGGCTTCAACTGATGATGGCTCTGGGAGCTTTTTGGTGCTTTCTGTCTTCAGTCACTATGATATTATTTGTTTTACTTTTGACTTTAGTAACAGATTTTTGTTTATGAAGAGTATATCTTTTGAAATGAGATTAAAAATCAGTCAACTTAAAAAGCTGTTTACTCAATGTCAAAACTGCATGGAGCAGAAACATGTGCCTTCTTACACATGACCAGAATGATTTTAAGGAGGAGGGTATCAGTTTTGCTGTAGATTTAATGTATACTGTAAGAAAAGCTGAAATAGAAAATCTAAGGCAAAATACAAATTCAAGGACTAAAAAGAGAATGAAAACAAAGTAAACCTGCACAGACATAAAAAGAGAAAAGTGAAAAAATGCATATCCTATTACACACTGAATTTCTCCCTGTCATTTCTCCCTGTCATAATTAGGTCTGCCAGCAATGTACTCTGCAAATATGAAACAATATGTCATTCTAGAGTTTATAAAAACATTCATATCCAAATAATTATGTGTAGGGCATATTTAATTAAAAGATAATCTACTGTCACTGATGCTAAAGGTAGTACATCTATTGTAGCAAGACGTTTCTAATACAGCTATATATAGCCAAATATCTCATAACACGTCAAGTTCAACCTTCAACAGTATCACAATGGAAGGTCCTTTGTATCTAAATCTTAATGTCAGCCTATCTCTTTTTGTAGGTCATGTTAACAACACTATGATAAGGGTCATTACTTATTGAAAGGGAAGAAAATTGTTTTTGTAATGTAAAACTTGTGGCATATGAAACTTCTGCAGAAATCCATAGGATTTAAAGTATTTTCCATTTCTTGGGCAAATATTGCAACCTGAGCCTGATGTTTACTAATATACTGGAAGAAAGTTGAAGAGTAAATGATCAGTTTTTCTAGCTTATGTATGTGTTTAGGTTATTAAAATCTTTAGACAGATGTAAAGTACTTCGGAATAAAGTTAAGTCTGCGATAGTGTTCCCTAAGTCACTCAGGTGTCCACAGTGAATAGGACCCTGTTCCCAGACAATGGTGGCCTTGGGAATATGTCTCAAAACTCTTTGGAGGACAGCAGACAGTTTCAAACCCTTTCCTACCTTTGATCTCTCCTGTGACTGCCGTGTGGATGAATTGTGGGTAAAAACAGCATAAACTTGGCCAAAAGTGTGTGTAAGGAACAGCATTTTAAGGTGCCCCTGTACCTGTGAACCAGCTGTAACTGGTGCTTCTCTCATTCCTCTTGACTGTGAAGTCAGTACAGTGTCTTCACCCGCCCAGTGTGACTCAATCTGTCTGACTTGATGACACACACAGTGGAGGAGGAGGAGCACTTGCACACTTGGGCATCAGTTTCACTCTTGAGATGTGGTTAATGGCTAAGATGTACTTTAAGATATTCCTTGCCATTGGCCACTGTTGCTGTCTCACTTCTGAGATGAAATAAGTAGCATTTCTGCGTTGTATTGTGCCATCACCTAACTCATCAGTGTTCTTTACCCTAAAATTCTCAGGTTATTCCAGGCAGCACAAGCAAATGTTTATATTCTACCAAAGTGACTTTTCAGTTAGGGACTTCAAATTTCTCTAGCTGAACTTGAATATCTGCTTATTACTCAGTTTTAGTAGTGCTGTGTTGTAGTCTGAAAAGAGGGATTTATTCTTCTTGGAGTTGTGAGAAACTTTATCACAGATTATTTTTTCACTCTAGTCTTTCAGACCCTAAGGGTCTGAGTTTTTTAGTTTACGGGGAGAGTATGAAATTGAAAACTTAGACATCAAAGTTATCAGGTTTCAGGTGTTTATCATCTTTGTATGAGTCATATCAATCCATTAATGAACTTCAGTAAAATTTCTTTAAAGATTCCAGGTAAGAGTTGTAAGCCAAAACAGGTAACTTTCTCCTGGATTTGGATGTATTTGTATATACTTCATAAGGTTCATGTCACAATGTCTGTGCTATTAGTTTTTGTAGGAATTCGCATAGCCAGTTCCTTTAATAGGAACTTCAAGCTGGTTTTGTGTGTGTATGTTGTGCAGGGGAAGATAAGAATCAGCAAGACTATTTTAATAGAATGATGTCCAGAAAATGTGTTTGACAGTACTATATTACTGTCTATCATTTTGTTATTTCTTTTCGTTCTATATTGCTCGTCTTGCGTCAGTGGCACAAAGTACTTTCTTGTTTGCAGGGAGGTCTATTACAGATGAAAAGGATGACCCAGAGTGAACGGCAAGCAAAATAAAATGTTATATTAACCCTGAGCTGACTCAGTACTTACTATTGTCTTTATGCTGAGATCCTGAGCTGCTGCCACTCAGTAGCCTCCATAGTGTTCCTCTTGCATCACAAAGTTTTGATAAAAGCACAGAGTTTATTGTTACAGAAAAGTCAGGATTTCAGCTAAATAGCAGGCAGTAAAATGTGGGGCAAGGCTACCAGAAATGTTGTCCAACCTAGTTATTAATTGGTTTACAACTCGAAGTGTTGGAAACACTGTGACAAGCTTTTAATTGCTGGTGTAGAACTGTCGGGAATGACATTTTGTTACATGGCCCTGGTTTAGCAGCAATTTAGGATTTATTAATATTTTGATATAGATCACAAGATTAGGTTGTATAACTTTAGCCGTACTTAATTATGAGCCAATTTAACAGGGTGATTCAATGGAATTTGTTACAATCAAATTTGCAACTTAGTTAAAGATTCGAAAATGGCAAGGATCACCTGAAACTTACAGCAGGGTTGCACACAGATGGAGGTTAAATCAAATCACACACATGCACAGACACATAAAAGAGTTCTGGATCGCACAGACCAAATAGTTCCAAACCAAATCACACAGAGATGGGCAAAATAGTTCCAAACTGTCCTGGTTTCAGCTGGGATAGAGTTAAATGTCTTCCTAGTAGCTGGTACGGTGCTATGTTTTGAGTTCAGTATGAGAAGAATGTTGATAACACTGATGTTTTCAGTTGTTGCTAAGTAATATTTAGTCTAAAGTCAAGGATTTTTCAGCTTCTCATGCCCAGCCAGTGAGAAAGCTGGAGGGGCACAAGAAGTTGGCACAGGACACAGCCAGGGCACCTGACCCAAACTGGCCAACGGTGTATTCCATACCATGTGACGTCCCATCTAGTATAGGAACTGGGAAGTGGGGGCGGGGAATCGCCGCATGAGGACTAGCTGGGTGTCGGTCAGCGGGTGGAGAGCAATTGCACTGCGCATCATTTGTACATTCCAATCCTTTCATTATTGCTGTTGTCATTTTATTAGTGTTATCATTATCATTATTAGTTTCTTCTTTTCTGTTCTATTAAACTGTTCTTATCTCAACCCACGAGTTTTATTTCTTTTCCCGATTTTCTCCCCCATCCCACTGGGGGGGGGGGGGGGGGAGTGAGTGAGCGGCTGCGTGGTGCTTAGTTGCTGGCTGGGGTTAAACCACGACACAAACCAAACTGCAAATGCACATCCACAGATACAACACGCACACACAGAGGTTAACCTATGATTAAAATTTCCCTCTCATGAGTTTCATGAATTACTTTTATGTGCCAGCATTCATCAATGGACAGTCAGTAAACATCATGAAATCAAGCCTTTGAGAGCAAATGGTTGCTAGAATAACCAGAGTTTTCTGTATTGCACTGTTATTTCTTGTGACAATGTAGTCTAATCAGTGCCATGTAAGATGATTTAGAAAAAATGTCATTGTAATCTAAAACAGAACTGTTAAGAGTGCCTTCTTGTGTGTGGTCACATAGCTGATGATTTCATCTATTCACTCCTGCTAGCCTTGAAAAGCCAAGGCAGCTATGAATGATTGACCAGTATTGTATTCCAAGTCAGCAGAATTGTTTGTCAAAACAAAGCCAGCCCAATGAATAAGTTAGTAGAGATATTTTGGCTCATATCTGCAGAATGCATTAATAAATACTGTATTTTTTGGAGTGTAAACAAGGATGAAAATGTAAGGTACTCCTAATTGTAGGATATGACCTGGTCAGGGGTGAGTGCGATACTTTTTAAAGGTGCTATGTGGCTGAATTATCCCTCCTGAGGGTAAAGGCCTAGAAGAGAGATGGAGACACAAAGACTCTGTCAGCATCTCTTTTAGATGCTTGGAGAGTGCTTCCTCTGTCCTGATTGAGGCATTTAATGACTGTAATGTTTATGCATATGCATGTCTGCACAGTTAGGGATTGCTGCTGCTAAGTGGCATTCAGAGAACCAGCACACTGCCCATTGCTTCTGGTAGGAAACTTTGATTTGAGGGATTTGCATAACATCCCTTCATTTTCTTGGGCAAGCTACAAGTGCCTGTTTGCATGCCTTTGGCAAGAACTGCTCGGATCTGTCCCCTGGAGTTATGCACTTTCTTCCAAATAATAGGAAAGGCTGAGACCATTCTTTTAAAGTATGGTAAATGTGGGAGTAAAAATGATGCCATATGTACTTGCCAGAGGAAGGGAAAGTTAGTGAGTTATCACTATGTAGCATAGTTTCCCTATGGAAACTGGAAGTTTTTATTCCATGGACTGCTTATGTATTTTATCCAATGGATATTTTATGCAATATCGGCAGCAGGGTGTGAAATAGCTACCCTGTATCAGGCAAAGCGGATATGCATGTACAGGCTCACACGCCTGCACACACACAACGCTGGGGGCCTTGAAGAATGTATTACTGGCTACTTAGGTGCTGCAAAGATTAGGTGGATTCTGGGAACGGCGGTCCTAGACAGACACATACATTTTTCAGAGGGGTTTTTGTGGGTCTTTTCTTAATATTTATTGTTATAGGTTGAGACCGAAGATTTTCTATATGTTGGTTGTCTAAAAGTGGTAGTAGTTTGTTTGATTAACTATGCGTATATCGTTCACAGGAATATTTGAGAAGGATCCTTATATTCAGTATTCTTTAATCTGACAGCAATGGATATAACTTTCTAATCCTACTGCCCAGTCGATCATTTTCAAACAGTATTTTGGCCCATGCTATCAAAATTAATTTTTTCTTCAGTAAGTACTTTTTAAGAATGATTTCTATGCTGTTAAATCATTCTAAAATTCAAATCACTATCATAAAAGCAATGCATTAAAACACTTGAAGTTTTTTTCAGAAACACTACTCTCACAGGATCAAAATGGATATAAGCCAATATTTCTCCCTTTGAAATGAGTCTCTCTTGGCATGAGTCTGGTGAATTTCTTGAACACTTTGTAAATATAACTTACAGCCAAGTGTGGTTTACAGCTTTGAAAGCTAACCGAGATAGATTTATTGGACTAAAGCGTTAGATATGACATTAGTTTATAGCCAAAATGTTGTTGTCTGTGGTTTCTAACAGTTTACATTTGTATTTTTATTTATGGGAAGGAGACTTCATGCTATGCAAGTTGTTAGTCTGAAGCTTGTGGTTAGTGCTGACGAAGATCATCTCGCTACTGTGCATGAACTCGGGAGCACCGAACCCCAGATCTTTTCCACCTCCCAGAGGGCTCCTGAACTTTTTGAAGTTTCGTTTCCTCTTTGAAACCATGCTTCTTGGCTCTTAGGTTCACAACTCAAGTATCAGCTAATTATCAGCAGCTGAATTTTTCATGGGTTTGTGCTTCTGTTCGTAACTGAGCTCCCCTAGTTTGGAAGCTGCAGCCTTACCTGCGCTGCTGTGTTGGGCATCTCCCAACTGCTGTGTTGGGCTGCACTGCTCCGTTGGGCCACAGGAAGCATCACGAGGAGGATTTGGTGTTTCCTGTCTTCCCAGCAAGACAATAGTTGTTTCCCTACTGTAACTCAAAATTATGTTAAGTTCCTACCTAGTATTTTTAGTATGTCAACACAGGACAGTTCAGAAGGTCTCTGTCTTAACTCCCGCTGGTGGTTTCAGGCCAAATTATGATGAGCTGTGCCAGTGAAGTTGGCCTTGTTAAAAAATACCAAATCATTTTACAGAAAATGAATCAAATCTGCTTGTTATTTCCCTAGCTAGCAAAAAATACTACAGGGTATAAGCTGCTGTCAGACTGCTCCTCCCACCACACCAACTCCTTATTCTCACACCACTGCCGGTATCAGAGAGTCACCAGAGGAACCCTCAGCAGATGAGACTGCTGTGCCTGAAGCGCCTGCCACAGCTTGTCTTGCCTACCTGCTCACCACTGGAAATGAACATCAGCCAGCATAATGCTGGCTCTGGCTCTCCCCCGCAGGACTCGCATGCACGAGGTCTGACACTGACTGAGTTCAATCTTACTTGGTGCCGCTCTGGTTCTAAAAAGCCCAATCCAAACTAACAGACAAAGAACCCCACCATTTTAAGCACCTTCTTCAAATAAATGCAGACAACTGATCTGTGGCATACATCCCATCACTGTATAAAAGAATCTTGTCCTCAGCTTTCTGCCCCGCAAGTCCTTCATTCCCTGACCTATCAAATCCTTGCTTCGCATCTTTTTTCTACTTATTTTCCTGATTTTGTTCTTGTAAGAATCAAAATAAGCCAATCACTCTGTTGTCCTAAAAGCGGATTCGCTACCCGGTATGCAATAGACCAATCTCACACACTCAGGAGAGATATTGCTTTATTCTGCGCAGGGTGCTCGGTGGACTTTCCACAAATCAAAGCACACCAGATTAATCAGGTGTGTCCCTTTTATACAGTGTCGTGGTTTAACCCCAGCCAGCAACTAAACACCACGCAGCCACTCACTCACTCCCCCCCACCCAGTGGGATGGGGGAGAAAATCAGGAAAAGAAGCAAAACCCGTGGGTTGAGATAAGAACGGTTTAATAGAACAGAAAAAGAAGAAACTAATAATGATAATGATAACACTAATAAAATTACAACAGAAATAATGAAAGGATTGGAATGTACAAATGATGCGCAGTGCAATTGCTCACCACCCGCCGACCGACACCCCGCCAGTCCCCGAGCGGCGAATCCCTGCCCCCACTTCCCCGTTCCTATACTGGATGGGACGTCACATGGTATGGAATACACCGTTGGCCAGTTTGGGTCAGGTGCCCTGGCTGTGTCCTGTGCCAACTTCTTGTGCCCCTCCAGCTTTCTCGCTGGCTGGGCATGAGAAGCTGAAAAATCCTTGACATTAGTCTAAACACTACTGAGCAACAACTGAAAACATCAGTGTTATCAACATTCTTCACATACTGAACTCAAAACACAGCACTGTACCAGCTACTAGGAAGACAGTTAACTCTATCCCAGCTGAAACCAGGACATACAGTAACAATTGCATCTAATTTATTAAACTACTCCTACGTAATACATATTCAAACTATCTAATGCATATGCATAGGATTACATAACCATGACACATCAGATGCCTTCTCCGCATGCGCGGGCGTCTCGGGTGGTCTTCAGTGGTCATTTGAGGAGGTATCCCCTCCTCACTTTGACCACTAAGTCGCTCTGCATCGGGTCAGTGGTTCATTCTCCTGCCAAGAGGGATGCACCCTCAATCAGGAAGAATAGGAAGGATCAGAACTGGTGCTCCAGGTGAGGCACCGTTAAACAGGAAGAATAGAAAAGATCAGAATGATCTTGGCTAACTAACTTAATTTGAAACAGGACTTTCTAATCTACCACAGGATTTTCTGTATCTGACATCAACTCCAGCCATGGCTAGACCCTGCGCTCCCAAACCTAGCAGTGCTTTCAGTTTGCTGCTTCTGAGGATGCTGGTGTCAGGAAGAGCATGTATTGTCTCCTTGACATCATTGATAAATCTGCTGCAGAACATATAGTAAGTCTGAAGTGTATCCATAGCGATGGGGTGTCAGAAAGTTTCCCTAGGGCCTCTGCTGCCTTGAGTTTACTACTCTGTCATAGACCAAAATCCCACTTGTGACATGAACTGAGCAACTTCTTGCATTGAAAGATATAGTGCCTGATGAGAGACCACAATGTGCCAGTAATGCAGGATGTTGACACCTCCTCTTTTGGCAGTTAGGCAATTGAGGCCCATCCCCAGTGGTCTGAGGTGTATGCTTAAGACACTTGGGTTTCAGGCCGGCCAGATACCATCCAGTGTGAACCAAAAGCCGTACAGCAATTGTGGTCATAGTGTTAAGTCTGAACAAGCACGATTCAGTTGTGCAGAAATTGTGCTTGTTTTGGAGCTAGATAGCATCAGGTCTGTTTGCAGAGTGGCCTGAGCAAATGCACACAAAATCTCCCATGTAGACGCATAAACCTTATGAGTGATCCTCAGCTTAAAAAGCCATTGTATTTTCAGGCTTTCAGTAGCAGGTCTTGAAGTCTATCCACTAGAATGCACCAGGCGCACTGCCATTGATTCTCAGTACATTATTTTTCTTGTCTTTGCCCTTGAGTCTTTTGGATGAGCAATGAGGTCTTGACCACTTGGGAGAATGGGATATGATCTCATTTATACTGCTGTATCTTCTGGCTTGAGTCCAGAGAAGTTATTTGACCGCAGGACTTGCAAGCAGTGTGGTTGATCTAGATTTATGTTAGAGTACAGTGTATGAAAATCTGATCTGTTTTATTTAAGAGTCAGAAAATTATGGGCATTAGCCTTAATATCTTGGGGATATTTGAGTTCATGTGATTTTTTGATAAAAATAATGTCTGTACTCTCAATTATGCATAGTAGTCTTCCCTTTCTCCTCTGTACCTCTCCATTGAGTAATGTGATGTGAAACATTTCTTAAGCTGCTTGAGAGCACTAGTTTTTAATCCTGAGAAGCAATTCCTCTGCAGCTTAAGAACAAAACGCAACACTGACTTACATGAACATAAATCCAGGTTAACTCCACTAGTTTCTGTTGCCTGTATTTGTAATGATATAACCAAAGGCAAAATTTCATCTTATATAAAAACATTTTTGAAAGTCAATTTCAACCTTTCTCAAAACACTATTTTATGTACAGTTGTTGGTGCATAAATCATTAATCATGTTATGCAATGCTCTGATAGGGACGTCTCAGATTTTCCCTAGCTTGCACCCTATTTTGTTCCCCAATATTGTAACATATATGTGATTTATGCTACAACACATCTTGAGGAATGCTACATCCCACAGGTGAGTGTGCATGTTGGAAAAGCACCTTACCTCATTTTCTCCCTTCCATCCTACCTCAGAAACCAGGACAAATTTAAAGCTGCTCTGGTGAGCTTTCCTTCAACCTTCACACTTTTTCCACATTGCTTAATTGTGTTTAATAACCATGAATGGTATGCAGTGTCATAAAGGCTGAACATCGTTTGCTCAGCCAGAACCCAGAATACATTTAACAACATATTGAGAGTGAAGACATATCAATTCAAATGTTTAGTAGCTATGCATATTAAATGGCTGTTAGTAGAATCATCAAAATCAATACTTCATCTGTGTCTCAGGATGTGACTGCACTGGAGTTTCATTCATTCCTTGTCTAATTATCCCTAATCGGCTGCTCCACATGCTCAGCAAGTGAAGCAATTGAGATAATAAAGTTGTATTAAGGCCACCCTGGCAATAATGCAAGTGTTTTGGATAATAGAAGAATTTTGTTCATTTTGTTGTTTAGTAACAAAAATATTGAAAATAGGTTGTGTAAGAAAAATGTAATTTTTAGTCAGGTATTCATATTCTGCATATTTATATATGATTATTATTGTTGCTGCTCAATTTTAACAAGACATCGTGTTTAGGTTTTTAATCTGCAGTAAATCAGCAAATGGAAAAGCCACTTGGCTTGAAATGGTATTTATATATTCATTTTTTAAGATCCCAAAGTAAGTGGCAAATATTAATTTGTTTGAGGGCAAAATGATTTTAAATCTTATATATATGAAATGATTTTTTTTCTTCCCTGTAGAGAACCCCAAGTACAGTTTTAAAAACTTTTACTGGTATTTCACTAGGGTAGGCAAGAGACTTTCTAACTGGTATGAGTGCTGGCAAGAGAGGAATGCAGAGCATGATAAAGCAAGTGCGTATGCACATGCTTAGCTTTCTGTACCATGAGAACATCTCATGCACAGTGAGAACACCTTGATTTGTCCTTGGGTCCCTCATGCTGCGTACAGAGTAGGCGCATGAGTTTGTAGCTTTCAGCCAGTGGATTCTTCTGCTGCTTTGTTTGTATGATGGGACAGGTTTGTTTACCCTAGGCCCAGTGAGAAACTCAGAAATGTACTGCTGGATCTCAGCAGCAGTTTCAGAGAGAAGAGCCCAGCGCAGTGCTTCAGTAACAGAGTAGAGCCGCCAGTACTAATTTCCATAGAATAAAAACAATTGCATACATAATAAGCATAATCTTTTTTTGAATACTACTATCCCATTTTGCATACAAGCTTATGTGTGTATTTTTCTACAGCCTTGGCCTTAAGAGGGAAAATCAATCTCTGACCTGTAATCCTGACTTCCATACCTAGTGGGGTGGCCACGGGCACCATAGAGCCTATACGCCCTCGACACCTAAGAATTAGTGCAGGGTGTGTTCCTGTAAGAGATCTGAACTGTAAATAAGAAGATAGAAATCTTTGTCTTGAAGTGTAGGAGGTCTGCTTTTGGCGTAGGTGAGATGACTTCACTTGAGATTTGAGAGTTTCAGACAGTTTCCCACACTTAAATAGCATTGTGAAAGGCTTGTAGTGGCTGTTATGAATTGTTTATAAAAAAATATGTTGAATTAATGTGTTACTTGAAATACCACTAAAAAAGTAGTATTTTTGAGTTTTTCCATTACAAAAGACCAGCCTGGAGGTCATTTTCAGTATTTGCAGTTCTTCTGACTGTTTACTAAATGTATAAATCATTTGCTATTTTTACTCATCCAAAGTGGCTTAGTGTAAGATATTTTCAAGTTGTTTCGCTCTCAGTAATAATAATTTATTCCACTTATTAGTGTGGCTGGCAAAGAGTGGAATTACTACTCTCAATAGCAGAATTATGACTGTCGGGAAACATGATAATCTAACCCCCAAGTATTCTAATAATATATACTTCTAATGAACAGTCATTATTTTGAGAGGAGCATTCACCTTTTCTGAATGCTGTTGACTAATAAAGCTCATGCTGAAGTACACTAGAAATCTGAATGTAAGTTTGGGGTTTTTTTTAAACAATTCACTTTTGAATTGTAATTATTTGTGATATTATTTTAAACAATGTTATTTATTTTCCATGTTATTTCTAATAATCTTTAAATAATTATTCACAGTACAAAAATTCAATACGAAACCAAATAATTATTGTCTTCCAAGACACCCTGTGTTAATTATGACAGCAAAGTATAGGTAGTATTGATCTTGAATTTTGACTGTCTTTCAGTAAAAGGCAAAACATTTCAAAGGTGCTGAGTTCCTTCAGCATTTCTGGTGAGCCTGGAGTAACAGATTTAAAATGGTTTCTGTTTGCTAAATGTCAGTCAAAATAATTATTACAGAGAAACTATTGCTACTGAAGCAAAGGAAAAACATTTATTTTTGTAGAAAAGGCATTATCAGCATTATTCCAGGGCTTCCTGCCTTCCCAAGAATTCAGTTGTGATTGAATTTTCATGATATTGCACTTTTATAGAAAAATTGTTAATTGTGGAACTTTATGGCCCTTGGACTAAATTGTTGAAACTTCATATTTTCATTGAGAGGTCCATTTCTGGAGGATTAAAACTCACAGTTTCACACAGAAGTAAATTTTAAACATTCAAAGTGAATCCCAAAAGCCACCTTCTTATTTGGTTTTCAAATGTATTTGCATTTTAAGTACATCTGATAAGATCCGATTACTATAAGCTTTAAGGCAAACTTGTCTCTCTCTTTTTTATTTTATAATTATGCTGTTTCCTAGTATTTTGTCTTGTTATTTTGAGATATGCTGCAAGGACTGGATTTAAGTAGTGATTTCAGTAGCTTTATAACAAGTGTGTAAACATTCACGTCAGACATGGTTTGTGTAGCAAGATGCTGAATTTCTTTTATTTCCAATTAGTTGGGAGGTGGAGTAACTGTAAGAATGCTGTTGTAATGGCAAGTCCAGAGAAAGCTAAGAGTGCTGCTTCAAAGATGTGGAAGAAGGGACATCAATGTTTGTGTAAGTACAAGAGGATAGTTCCCTTTTGGGAGCTGGTAGTGTCCAGTAGTGATTGTATTGTTTATGTTCATATCAAGGAATAGTGTAAGCCTCATCTTAAGGTGATAGGAATACGCCAGTCAGTCGTTTCATCTCTCTCTTCTTTAATCAAAGGACACTGACACAATTAATGCAAGAAAAATACTGTTCAACCTGATAAAAGTCTTTAAATGGCTGAAAAATTCCCTGACCATCCTTGAAACAAATTTGCATTGTATTTATTTTGTCTGCAAAATAATACTACGCCAATATCTATAGCAGATTATTCATAAACCTGGATCACCAGCCCATCTGTTCAAAGACTGTTTTTCTTCTTACTTATATTTATGTTTCTATTTATTTTAACTTAATCAAGGGTAGAACATTTGTTGCTAACATTGGTAGAAAAGCTCATTTCATCTAATAGGTCTACATTCACTCCGTGAATTTTTTCAGCGCTGTTTAAATTATTTCACAGCAATATTCATACAAAGTCTTTCACCTCTGTAAATGTTTGAGCTATTGTGATTTGAATTACAGACTGCTAACCTGAATCCGTCTCACTCCCTTAAAGTGAGATGACTTTTTATTAATATTTATTTTATTTAGGTAACAACTATTAGACCTGACAATCTAATTGAAAAAAACTAGATTCATTATACTACCTACTTTAATGAAAGACTTGATCTGTATTGCAAAACCTTGTTTCCCCTGTACTCTCAGGCTGTCACAGCTACATAACAGTGATATTAGTAATTCTCATGCAGACATAATTTTCCTAAAGCATCAGGGAGTCTCTTGCCATGAGTGGCATTAGGTAACCAAATTACCTATGTACTGTTTAAAAGAACTTACATGACGAGAATGAAAAGATAGGAGACTACCATCAACAACAGCTTCAACCGTTTTCTTCTTCTTTCTCTCTTGTGGGTTTTATCTTGTGTCTTTTGTGTCTCGTATCTTCAGACTTCTGCCTTAGTATAAAACAATAGGTAGTAGGAACTTGGTGAAACTTGCTCTCAGCTCCTCAGGAATCCTCTACTCAGAAATTAAACTGGATCTCTGCTCTTTTGGAGTAGCATAAATAGTTCCTGACATTGTGTGTATACTACATATTTTAAATTACCAATTCTTGTATAGACATGCTGAAAGAGCTTCTCAGAATTGATTTCTCATGATGTTCAATCAATATCTGACTCAAGTGCCTATCACCCTGTTCTCTAATCACTCGCCTGAGCAGCAGACTATGAAATTCTTCAGCTAACTTGAGTGAGAATATTTTAAGGACATCTCTGAAAGCTTAACTTTGGAAGTTTGATTTTGCCTGTTTTCTTAGTCTTAGTGCTGACTGCAAGCTTATAAAAAGCATTTTAACTTTAAACAATAAAGTCCCATTTATCTGAATGAGACTGTCCAGATTCTTAAAGCAAAGTGTTGTGGTTTAACCCCAGGCAGCAATTAAGCACCACGCAGCTGCTCACTCACTTCCCCCCCACCCAGTGGGATGGGGGAGAGAATCAGAAAGAAAAAAAGTAAAACTTGTGGGTTGAGATAAGAACAGTTTAATAGGACAGAAAGGAAGAAAATAATAATAATAACAATATTAAAATTACAATAATAATAAAAGGATTGGCATATACAAACAAGTGATGCACAATGCAATTACCACTCGCTGACCGATGCCCAGTTAGTTCCCGAGCAGCGATCGCCCCAGGCCAACTCCCCCCAGTTTATATACTGGGCATGACGTCACATGGTATGGAATACCCCTTTGGCCAGTTTGGGTCAGCTGCCCTGGCTGTGTCCCCTCCCAACTTCTTGTGCCCCTCCAGCCTTCTTGCTGGCTGGGCATGAGAAGCTGAAAAATCCTTAACTTAGTCTAAACACTACTCAGCACCAACTGAAAACATCAGTGTGTTATCAACATTCTTCTCATACTGAATCCAAGACATAGCACTATACCAGCTACTAGAAAGAAAATTAACTCTATCCCAGCTGAAACCAGGACACAAACATTGAGCATAAATATCTGCAGCATTAAGTCTTTTTATGGTTGTCTCAAAATAGATGAGCCTAGTCTGGTCTCCTGCAAGATCACACCACATTTTCCAAGTATTGTGTTAATGGAAAATACATAATATAATCTTTCTCAGAAATTAAGTTTTTATTCATCCCTGGTAAGTCATTGTTAGATGTAGTTGGACATAATTTGTAATGTTCTAGCACACAAATGAGCATGCATGTACTAACGTGAGGAGATCTACAGTACATACAGAGTGCAAATATGGTGATATGGTAAAGTGTAAAGGTTTAAATTAGGAAGAGAAAACCATCAGACCTTCTGTGAATCCCAAGTTAATGTGTTACTAAAGCTTCTAATTCACACTGTCACATATTTTGTATACACCACATGATATATACAAGATACTTAAGAAATCTTTCAAACTTTGAAGTATATATGTTTTTGGCATCTTGACTCATAATGCGAGGGATTGCTGCTAGGGTAAATATAAAATTCCCTGATGTGGTTAGTATCTTTTACTATTATTGTTGAGTGTGTAAGAATTTATGTTCATAATAAACACCGTTGCCATTATCATCCTATATGTTCATCATTATCATCATTTCCTTTCCCTATATCCAGTTCAAACGTCATAGATTTCTCTCCTTTAGGGTCTAAACCTTTTGTTTGCAGACCCATATCATGACTGAAGTTATCAACTCCACTTGTTCAGTGCACAAACTAGTCTAATTTTGCAGATGTGGAAAGGGAAATGTTTCTCTATGGAACTGAATGTATTTGGGGGGAAAAAAAAAAAGAAAAAAGGGTGAGTCTCTGTAGGCATTGCACTATTATGCTGGAATAAGCTCCAAATCACATCCCAAAAGAAGAGCTTTACATAGCAAAGAGTTTTGCACAATCAAATTTGTAGATAAATCAGTCTTTGAGTTCACAGCATGGACAAATACCTAGCATATCAGTCCTTAAGTAACTGCATCATGATTGAATTTTTAATGGGTAATGCCTCTATTAACATTTATAAATCCCTTTATTATATGCATTATATCAGTGCCAAAATTTATTCTTATTTCACAATTTTTTTCTTATTCTGACTCTTCTTTGCGAAACTGATTTTCTAATGTGTAAGGTGTGATATGATAATGAGGGTTATGCCCCAAATCATCAAATAGACTCACAAGTTTTCTTCAATGTACATCAGTAATTTGGGGAACTGATCTAAACTGCCAAATAGGGATCCAGATTCAGACCTGCAGTGCTACTTTGTTTGTTAGCTTGTTTTTCCCAGCAGAATGAAAAATGCAAAATGCAAATGCATATTGATATTTAGAATCCTTCATGGGCCAAAGTTCAGAGATAATAACCACTGGAATTTTTTATTAGTTAAAACTGTTTTCATTTTCTAGAGTTGGTATGATCTTAGGTTCAGCCTTCACAGGCAGCCAGGGTCAGTTCACCTCCAAGCAGAGTCCCAGGCATCCCTAGACTCATCGAGGTATGAGTGCGTGACTGGCTTCATCCTGATTTCAGTACCAGGACATGTACTTACCACTCCCTGGGCTCTGGTTTCCACTGGAAAGGGACCTACCCACATAGGGGCTGCAGAAGGCTGGCCCAAAATGGGGAAGAGGGTAGGATGGACCAGATCTGGAGGCACCCTCCACAGAATCTGGCTTTCAACAACCTGACTATCAGTGAGCCACAAACACTCATATAGCATGGTAATTACTTAACAAAGGCTAAATTGGCCAAAAGAGCTTGCTTTTTTTGCAAGTCTGATAATGCCTAATGACCAAAAGAGATTTCGCTACTTAAATTGCCTTGTACTATATTAGGTACACCAATAGGATTTTTGTCAGAGTTAAAGCTGTTGTTGGATTAAATTGTTAATTCACGCAGATATTGAGACAACTTTGCTTGCAGTACACTAACTTCTGACTATAGAGTTTCTTCAACGTGTACATTTAATTTTAGTTTAACAGTAGGATGTGTTAAAGCAGAGGTAAAATCTATAGTCTTGCACTGTAAACATCAGAGGCTATGAAAACATCCTTTCTGTGGCATATGAAATGTAGCTATTTACCATTTTGTTCATCTTTGTCCCAAAACTTGCTGAATAGTTTTTGGTCACCACAACTTGGTTACGTCAAGTCAGAGAAAAAGGAAATATTTGTCGCCTTTCCACCTCTGTCTGCCTGGTTTTACCACTGAATAAATGCCAAAAAAATACACTTTAATGGTTGGTAGTTAACAATTTGTAAACAGTTCCAAAGAAACATTTTCACAGTGTAAATCAGACTGATAATAATCACAGTAACACATGCAGTCACCTTGGAAGCTGGTGACAAATTCTGAATGTAGTAAGTCATGGAGTGGTAATTATCACTTCTAATGAAGAGCATCTTCTAAGACCTTGTTTAGGATGTACAGATTAACATTCTACTTTTTGAGGAGATTTGTCAAGATCATGGATCAATTCTCTTTCTGTATTTTTTTCAGCGATGGGCTGCATCCATATTATTAGTATTACTGGATTACATTATCCAGTAACATTTGCAAACCTACCTGAAAAAATTACAAAGCCTTTTCTGGACATGCTAGAGAGTATAACAATGATAATTCCTCACTGTCTTCACCTGCCTGAAGCCGTCAGTATGCAAGCTTTATTTCTACTTGTTATCTACTATTTGTCAACCTGCATTTGTCTGCTCTCCATGTCCTTGTCCATGTGCAAGTGTTGTCACCTGCACTAGTAAAGGTGCTTTGGTTTTTTAAATTTTTTTCTGAAATTTAGGCCATTTGAAATGAGTTAAGCCTCACTGTCTGCCAGTCCCATCAGCATTGTGAATATATGCTCTAGCACATGTGTTTGTGTGGCTGTTCTTCAGCGTGTACTTCACACTTCAGTCTCCACATCCCATTGTGATGCTCTGCTTCACTCTCAGCACCGCTACTCCTGGCAAAGCGGATGGCATGTGGAAGGAACAAGAGATTTTTAGTAACTACTGATGACCAAAACATTTTGTTCACGAAGGAAGATAATTATAAAGCAGAGATAATTCGTAATGTAATAATCCCATCAGTTAAATTAATAGCAGTACTCAAAATTATGATTTTGCTCACAACTCTCCTCCTTATCTGAGTTACAGTGCTTGGATTAGTAAGTACTTGTGCACTGCTTTTAAGTCATTGTACAGTGATAAATATGGCTCACTGATTATATCCAATTCCATTTTTCAGGTAGCTTTTACAAATGAACTTGCTGAAGAAAAATAGCAGAAAGTGTAGTCAGAATACTTTTACCTATTAAGCTTTTTCATTATTAATGAGAGTTTTAAAGGTATTTAAATACTTATCTCTCATTGTTATCAAGGACTGCTCAATGCTTGAAGACCTTTAGGATTCTGGCCATTACTTACCGATTAGCTTATCTGACATGGTGATTGCTTGTTAAAGGATTTTCTCTACTTAGTTTAGCCATATCATTTAATGAGAATATACAAATGTAAGCAAGGAAACTTTTCTAAAAGCACCTGACTCACTACCATTAATTCCTCTCACTTCAGATAAAGAAGTAAAGTGATCTTCAGAGATTAAATAAATGGCAACTCTTTTCCTAATGCTCTGCAACATGTGGCTGAACTGTGAAAATTTTAGATAATGTAGAAAAATCTTCCTGCCTGGTGTGTGCAATTCATAGCTGTCTGAAGTTGTTAATGTGAGTAATTGTTGCTAAAGTGTATATTCATAAGTTATCCTTGCAGGGATAAATTGTGGAAAGTAAAAAGAACATGAATCTTTCAGAGAGGTCTTTTTGAAAGCAGTCTTTGCATTTGGCTTCAGCAAGAACATTTATAGGATCTAGATTACTCTTGGGGAGAAATATTCAGTTCCGCAAGACAGTAATTTAATTGCTACTGCAGGATGTATCGTTTCATGCTTCCCATAAGCATTGATCTGTGGTAACAGTGGTAGCCGTTTTCCAACTCTACATTGTCCTGCAGACAGTTTGGATTCAAGAGCAGGTGTTACTGTGGCAATTAAAGGGGAAAACGCAGCAACCAGGTAGAAAGCAAGTCATTTAGATGATATGAAAAATGAGGAAATATAGACTACAGTGATTTAGAAAAAAAATAAAATTCAGCAGAGCCTGGATCCATGTATTTCTGATGGGTCAAATGCTGCGTTGTTTGAAACTGGGATGTATAACAGAACGAAAACAAAGAAACAAGTTGTTCTTTACATACGATTTTCATGCCCGATGACAGAAAAATCTGAGAGATGATACTGTGGATCAGATGACTATATACAACTATTTCTGCTTTGCTACATTGGCTGAAGTTTTCAGCAGAGATTTAGTGTAAGGTAACCATTTTTTAAATGCACATATATTCACCTTGGGTTTGTTTTCAGAAAAATTCAGAACAGTCAGAAAAACTTACTGGGTGTTTAAAAGTGCATGTGGGAGTATTATAAAATATTAAAAAAAAAAAAAGTTTGTCCTGCAGAGTCTCTTTAGTTTAGGCACTTTTGCAAGTCTTACACGACATGAAATACATGATGTCATTCCAGTGCAGAATAAGTAGGAGTGTTTCACAAAGTTACCAATAGTAACCATTCTCCATTTTTACTAAGGCAATCACCTTTTTCGCTCAGAAACATGAGCAGGGGATTAACGTTAGCTTTTAATAATGAAAAATGACAAGTGATGTCTGTCTTTTTCCCTGAAACAGTGCCCCCAGTCTAGTTTTATTCTTTAATCTCATATAACTGTAGCTCTAATGGCAATAATGTAGTGTGTGTGAAAATGTATGAATACATAATTGGCTGACTTTAAAAATCCCTCTGCATTTTTTTTTGCAACACATCCATTTTTGTCCAGGAAGAGACACTGTGAAGAAATGTGGAACCTATGGAAAAATAAAATGAAATTAATCAGAAGCATGCAATAGATTCAAAGTTACAGTTTTTCTACACAGATATGTTTAAAACATTGGTGAAATTTTGGACAAACAAACTGGGCTTCACTGAAAAAAGAAATGAAAGTTTCTGCAGCCTGGCAATTAATTTGGTGAAAACACCAAAGCGTAGCAGAAATACTTAGAAAAGCTCAGTCATGGTATTAAATTGACTCCTACTGTTTTGCCAAATCTTGCATTAACATCCAACTTATTAATTAATAGTGAATTATTTCCTCCATGAACATAATTTATTATTCAAAGTGTTTAGTGTCCTGAAGGGATTGACTAGTTTTATGTACCTATTTCTTCCTCAACACTGTTTTCCAGGTTACTTTTGTGAAGATGTTTTGGTGCACATGTGGTTTTTCCCTATGTCTGTGGATAAATTAATGGCAAATAGTTTTGGATAAGCTACTGTCCTGGTTTCAGCTGGGATAGAGTTAACTGTCTTCCTAGTAGCTGGTACAGTGCTATGTTTTGAGTTCAGTATGCGAAGAATGTTGATAACACTGATGTTTTCAGTTGTTGCTCAGGATTTTTCAGCTTCTCATGCCCAGCCAGTGAGAAAGCTGGAGGGGCACAAGAAGCTGGCACAGGACACAGCCAGGGCAGCTGACCCAAACTGGTCAACGGGGTATTCCATACCATGTGACATCACATCTAGTATAGGAACGGGGAAGTGGGGGGTGGGGAATCGCGGCTCGGGGACTGGCTGGGTGTCGGTCGGCGGGTGGTGAGCAATTGCACTGCGCATTATTTGTACATTCCAATCCTTTCATTATCACTGTTGTCATTTTATTAGTGTTATCATTATCATTATTAGTTTCTTTTCTGTTCTGTTAAACCGTTCTTATCTCAACCCACGGGTTTTGCTGCTTTTTCCTGATTTTCTCCCCCATCCCACTGGGTGGGGGGGGAGTGAGTGAGCGGCTGCATGGTGTTTAGTTGCTGGCTGGGGTTAAACCACAACAGCTACCTAGTTCACTTCAGTGGGTAGATCCCAAGGGATAGCTTACATTCAAGGACTCCAGGGATGTGTCTTAGAATAAGGCCTCTCATGCATACGTTTGCCATTATTGGTTCCTGGAGGTAACTTTGGTTCAGAAAACTTTTCATAAAATAAATCACCCTGAGTTTGAATAGAATTATTTGTTCTCAGCTTTAGCCACCTGAGATGGTAATTCGTTCGCTTTTGTTGTCTAACCAGTCACCAGAGTGAGACGGGAGCTTCACAGGGAGAGAATTTCCCATCTGCTGTCACCTCCCGTCCTCATGTGTATACACACACGGGTAGAGTGTTTTGCATTATTATTTGGGGGCAATGTCTTAAAGACCTGGTGCTACCTTCTGCAGTCCTTAGGCTACACTGGCTCATTGGAGTCAGAAATTTCCCTGCCTCCCCAGCAGTTCTTAAAGCTCCTCCTGGTAGTGACTCTTGAGCCCTTCACGCTCCCCAGAAATGAGGCCCAGGAAAAATGAAATGAGACACGAATTGAACTGGGGTCCCACAGTACCTTAGCGGCTCTGGTGAACAGCATCTCTCGGAGAGATTGTACCTGGCTGAGGTTTAGTGAAGCTTGTGCCTGTCTGAGCCATCAAATGCGGAGATGGCATTATAAATTCTACCTCCTGTTCTTCTGTATATGCTGAAGTTTTCCCTGTATAGTTCACAAATTATCTATTATATGAAAGTCCTTTTCAGAAGATCTTGGCTTAAAACAAAGTGCATTTTCGTAAACTCACTCAATGTATTAAAACCATTGCTTCTCTGTGTAAAGCTGCCTCAGTCTTATGGCAGATACTGAATCATTACACTAACAAGCCCTAAGTCCCATGGTAAACCATTGTCTGATGAAACAGCTCTGGTGTTCGGAGGCTGCAAAGGGTCTTAAAAGTAAAAACAATATTGACATTGACGAATAGATGAAATACTGCCTTGCTGACTTTGTTGCTTTCAAAGTATTCTGCAGAGTTTTGCTAGAGTAGTTGCTAAAGAAAAACACACAGTAGGGTTATTGAAACAAGAGATTATGAAAAGTCACTAAGATATGTTCAAAGGAAACTGAAGTATTTTTTATTTTCTCGCATTCAGTGAGATCCTTCCAAAAGCGTAATGTAAGTGTACTGTTATATACAATTTAGTCATGGAAAACAAAAGAGCAGACCTTTGTATCCAAGAATTAGAGTTTATTGTTAATCTAATGTTTTAATTGCCTAATCAAAATGCCACAATCAGTTAATGTAGTGCAATTTAAATTGTATTTACACTTATGCAAATTAGCTAATTATTCCTTGTTCTTATTAATGATGCAATTAAAATAGTTTTAAGCCAGCATCCTATTATCTACCCTTTTCTCTGGTGTTATGCTCACCCTCCCTATGCATTGCTCCATTGAGTTGAGTTCTTTGCCAGGAGTATGAAGTTGAGGGTGAGGGTTTCTTTCCCCCGGGGTTAGTTACTTAGGGTTTTTAATCCTTCTCTGTAGATGCTATGATTTCCTTTTAGGGGGGAACCATGCAACTACATAAAACTAAACAAAATGCAACAGGAAAAAAAAAAAATCAAATAATGTAACTAAAGCTCAGAAGCAGAGGATAAGCAGTAGCCAATTTACTGCCAGTAATTGTGGTGTTACAGGTAGGGCAAGCTAAACAATAATCATCAGATCTTTAAGCAATTTGCAGGTATGGTCTGTTTCTTATATATTTTTACAGGTACAGCAAATCAAAATACATTAACTTTAAGACACAGCATAACAAGTCCTATGTCCTGATGTGTGTAATTTTTTTAATAGACTGAGGCCTGTTGCTAGCACTTGGCAATGCCAAACTGAGTGGTCCACAGACCTACAATATGAACAAGCATTTCAATCCTTAATTCCCTTGAAAATGAAATTTACATTTGTGTAAAGCTCTTGCTTTAAAGAGTTGGCTGGTAATCTTAATAAATAGAGCACATTACCTTTGTACCGAGGGAGATTTCCTGTTACAGGAGTCTCTTATCCTCGAGAGAATTTCATCTGGGCGAAGCGAAGCATGTGTCAGTGAAAGAAAGAAGGTAGCATGTTATTTCTTGCTTCCGGACATCTCCAGTTGTTCATTTGGAAATCAGATTAATTTGTATTTCATTTGCCTGTGAGTTTTAAGTGTTCTCCCTTTCACTCTAAGCTGCAAAGTGAACTAAATTACAAGATGTATTGCTAAGATGCAGGCCCTTTACAACAGAACTAAAAGCCCAAAATTTTCTTCAGTGGAATGATAGGCTGGTATGAATCGAAGTCATATTCATTTCAGAATATTGTAGTTACTTGTATTTTACCTTTTACTTATGTACTCTCTACTGTTTTGGTTTTTATAGTTTTCCCGTATTCAGTTTTGCCCACTGTAACTTTTATTTACTCCCCTGTTATTTTTCTATTGCTTTTATATCCTTTCAGCTGCTTCCAAGAAAATATGAAACATAACTCTAGAAAAGAATTCAGAGGTCTTGCTCTCAGGTAGCTTTGAAATTAAGCTAAACATGTTACTTGACCTTTAAGTGCTCTCACAGTTTACTTTCCAGAGCCTGATGAGCATCTGCGGCTCCAGCTGATGATAAGTGAATCTAGGAATGTCTTAGTGAATCAGAAAATTGAGTCATTTAATTTGGGGGGGGGGGCAATTTTTTATTCATTTCTAAAAGTAAATCCACTAAATGAGAACAGTTAAAAACTGGTATGGGGGTCACTGGTGGCACTGTTTCTCTGTTTGCTTGTACCTGCTTTTACCTATACCTATTCTGTGTGGTTTCTACCTATTTTACTTGGGCCTAAGCAATGCCCTTACAAGAAGAGGAAAAAACCAAACATTGGGGAATAAGTTATTAAAAATTAAACAAAACCTGACAAAAATTGAGAAAAGCGATTACAAACTACCAACTCTACAGGTCAAACTCCAGGTAAAATGCAAAAATACTTGTGTTTTTCTCAGGCAAGCTATTGCTGGAGCTGCCTTAGAGATTAGTGAGTTGACTATTGGAAAGGGACAGATGCCGGCATGATTCTGAGTAGTTGGAGGAGGTCATCTGTAACACAGTACCTCTCTTGATATGTGACTCACACAATGAAAAGTGTTCCCAGGGAGAATATTTTCTGCATTGATGTTTTTTGCATTGCACCTACATGCTTACAACAGTAGATCTTCACATGGGTGGTTTTCAGCTTAGAGTGCAGAGGACACATTGATTAAAAAGATTAAATGTTTGCAGTAAATGGCAACAACTTTCCCACTCCTTTTATTACACCTTTTTTAAAAGACTTTCTCTGCTAAAGGTGGGAAACCTCACACCAGCACAAAACTGGGGGGAAGAGTAAGTGACACGCTATGTGTGAACCACAACACTTCTAGTTCAGCAAAAAGATGGTGAGGGCAAGATGTGTACAGTTCTGGTCAGGACCAGTGGGGCTTCTTGGATCAGCCAAGATATTGACAATCTGCTGAATACTTTAAGTAAAAAGTACTTTAAAATGAAACTGAGACAATCTTTTGGTTTTCTGTTCATGCATTTCTTTAATTCAGGCACTTCTATTATAGATTTAAATGCAGTTCTGGACAAAGTTAGTTTTCATATGTTAAGGAAATCTGAAATACAAAGGTTATTTCCTCTATTGAATCTATACTCTGTAGTTTTAACAGTAATAAAGGTATGAAATTGTGTTCAGAAGTACAGCATTTTGTCCATCTTTAAGGGTCAGTAAAATGCTGTAAAGCAGATATGACCAGTCCAGTTTTGAAATAGCTTTAAAGTTTCCAAGAGCAATAAGTCATGTTCATGGCAATGATTTATTTTTCACTTGATATCTGCTAATCTGTTAATCCTTTACTGTCATGTCCCAGTTTCTCAGGACGATGACTCAGGTTTGCCAATTCCCAGGTCAGGATTAAGGTGAAACGACACCAGGGATCCTTTAACTTACAAAACTCAGTTTTTATTTGCTCACGACAAGAATCAGCATGCTCACCACCAAAATTGGTATGCTCACAACAAAAATTGGCATGAAACTATGTCAGTAAACTGTGTAACACATGCTGACCCTACATCACCTAACATATACTACAGGCCTTGCTTATTTGGGAATTGGTTCAGGGAAGACAATAAGGAGAGCCTTCCCGTTGAGTCACGAGGTTCAGAGTTGGACCCCCTTGCCTTCTAGACTCCTCCTCAGAGAGGAGCCCAGGGATGGCTGGATCCGGTCCTAGTCCCAGACTTGGTCAACAGTTTATGTCTAAAGGGATGATGTGTAGGGATTATGGAAAAGGAAAAAGAAAGAGAGAAACAAGACAGAGAGAGAAAGAGAAGAGAAAGATTTCACTGGTCCTGAGTCCAGCATTGGTTCAGTCAGCTGAGGGGTCCAGTCAGCCAAGGGGTCCGGTTCTGGTGGGCTTTCGTGCGTGGGGCTTCAGTTTGTGTCCGTGTCCTTTTATCATCCTTGCCCCTCCTTTGGGCAGGCACTCAAACTCATTAGGCTAATGAGGTAGTCTTTGGGCCATGGGCTTGGGGGGTTGTTTGGGGAGTAACTTCCCCTTCCCTGCAGACATGAATGATCTTTGGCCATGCATGGTGAGCTGTCCTGCTCGGCATATCAGAACAGGGAGCCATGCACCCTCCCCTCCTGTTGCTGGTGGGTGCTGATGGGCTTCTTTTCACCTGGGGTTCCTTGCTAGGCAGAGTTCCTTGTTAAGCAGAACTTGCCCCAACACAATGTTTGAGACATTAAACTCCTTCAGTCTCTCACATTTACTTATGAAAGATTTGAAAAGATCACTAGGAGGACACTGTGTTTATACAAGTAAAGGCCAGATGTAACAAAGTCTTGCTTGGATCTGGATTCATGTGGCTGTCCATATGGAGATGGAACGAGCCTAAGACTCAGCTTTCCAAAGGGATTTAGAACAGCCCATGCCATCCTTATTCCTTCTAACCAGAGAGGACCACGTTACTGTAAACTGTGTTAACATATAAAGTAAAAAATACCAGGTTATATCCTACGTCACATCCTCTGTCTTTTGACATTGCAAGACAGACAACAGTTTGGGGGAGGGAAGGTGATGGAGGAGCGTTCAAAATAAGCTCTATAGAAATGTGTGGGCATAGTCTGATCCTAAACCCATTGTCATCATATGAAAGCTGCTAGGAGCTTGGATCTGCTAGTTAATATTCAATATAATATTTATTTATTTATTTATTTGAACTTTGAATCTTAGCTCTTCATTTAATATTCAGTATGTCTTTCTGTTTCTTAAATTCACATCCTTAATGAGGCAACCTGCCAGACGAAAGAGGATGTGAAGAGCATCAGTGATACTGCAGAACAGTTGTGACAGCTGAGAGATAGGAAAAGACAGGTTGATTCAATGTGTAAGACAAAGGGAGACAAAAAGATAACAAAGAAAAGAAAACTTGATGTCTCCTCTTCCAAAGCTTGATTTATACAGCAGCTCATTTATTTGTTCTTTTTATTGTTTTGAATAAAAAGTGAAAAGCCAATCATCTATCCATGAAAAAACCATGGTGTTATTGTTTGATTAATAGCTCATACTGATGTTAGGAGATGCCTAATTATGCATCAATGTTTGCCTCATTATGTAGAGGAACATCATCATAGCAGATTAGTCTATGAACAGAGAATCGTTTCCTTTTTGATAATTAATTCTCATGCTTCAAAGTATGTAACCCAAACAGCAGTCTAGTTCTTTCACTGTAAGATTTCTACACACCTAATTTTGGAAGCAAACTGTTTGTTGCAAATAATGAAAGAGGAAAAAAAAGACACCTGACCTAATCTCAAAAACATGACTCAAACAGATTGCTTTTCTTTGCCAGTAGGTTGTCAGAGAATTCCCATGGACTGCAGCTTTCTGAAAACCTCTTCAGCAATATTAACTCCATCTTCTTTCACTGCACTCCTTGACATAGCACTGACTGCAAAGGTTATACCAAGAACATGGCTAACTTTTGCAAACAAATGATTGAAACAATTTTGAGAACTACAGTTCTAGCTTAGTAAAGACAGAAATTTTTCAGTATCGAAGTTTCAGAACAGTGGATGTATTTCCACTCTAGACAAAGTTGAAAAAGAGAAAACTCTTGAAATAACAGCTAAGAAAATGAAGTGTTTGGATGGTGGAATCCAGCAATCAAGAGAAGGAACTGGATACTTGCTTCAACAGTAAGTGTTCTTGAAGCTTATAAAGGCCTGCATTCCAGCTGTGAAAAGTCTAGTAATGCCAGGTGCTGTGTTGTAGGAAATAAAATTCAGGAGATAGAAAGGTGTCCTGGTTTTGGGTGGGATAGAGTTAATTTTCTCTCTAGTAGCTGGTATAGTGCTATGTCTTGGATTCAGTATGAGAAGAATGTTGATAACACACTGATGTTTTCAGTTGGTGCTGAGTAGTGTTTAGACTAAGTTAAGGATTTTTCAGCTTCTCATGCCCAGCCAGCAAGAAGGCTGGAGGGGCACAAGAAGTTGGGAGGGGACACAGCCAGGGCAGCTGACCCAAACTGGCCAAAGGGGTATTCCATACCATGTGACGTCATGCCCAGTATATAAACTGGGGGGAGTTGGCCTGGGGCGATCGCTGCTCGGGAACTAACTGGGCATCGGTCAGCGAGTGGTAATTGCATTGTGCATCACTTGTTTGTATATGCCAATCCTTTTATTATTATTGTAATTTTAATATTGTTATTATTATTATTTTCTTCCTTTCTGTCCTATTAAACTGTTCTTATCTCAACCCACAAGTTTTACTTTTTTTCTTTCTGATTCTCTCCCCCATCCCACTGGGCAGGGCGGGGGGTGAATGAGCAGCTGTGTGGTGCTTAGTTGCTGGCTCGGGTTAAACCATGACAAAAGGATATTTAAAAGTTTATGGCTACATACATAGTTCTAGCATTTGCACTACTAGGAATTTAAGGCCTCTTTCAGTAGGTTAGAGAAACCTTGTTGAGTACCTTCATGTTTTATTCTGCTGCAGTGTGCAGAGCTTAGGTAAATTCATCATTCCATAGTAAAGACTTGGTGCCTCAGAACTCCAATTCCTATGTCAGAGAGGGCATTTTTAGAAAGACAAATGTTGATACAAAAGTTGGAAGACAAGAGCAACTTCCTGATATAATAACAAACTTCAAGGAGAAAAAGGTATTGCCCAAACTTTCTTCTGTATTTTGAAATCTGTTTCAAAGCATATTTCAAGGACTTCTCTTATTTACAAGAACAAACCCATGCGCTAGGAAAAAACACCCACTGAATTCTTGAGGAAAAGGACTAATTGCAAGCTCTTTTTAGGATCTGACCATTTACCCAGGATGGTTAGCACATAGAATGGACAAGAACTACAGAAGTGTAGCATCCTCGGTTAGGCAGAAAGTTATTCAAATATTCTATTAGGAGATGGCTATATTCCAATATCTTAAGGTGAGTAGAGCCTAAGGTTTGCAACGAGTTATAATGTCAGTAGAATTACTCTGGGAAATAAAAGTGTTCAGTGTAGGGAACTGTACCAGAATTTTATGCTACTTAAAAAGTAATTACACAAGCTGTATGACTTCTATTTCTGCCCTTCCCAAGGACCAATGTTACTGTTCTCTGCAAATATAAGGTCAGTGCCTTCCTCGCAGCAGTGTTTCACCAGTTCTCCTGTACAGTCTGTCCTTGGCATTTGAGAGGTTAAAAAGAGCAGTATGAGAGAAAACTGTTCTCTGAAGACAGCACATACTGTAAAAGTCAGTGATATATTTTGGAGGAAGAACTAAAAATATGTCAAAGATAGTTGCAGGCAAAACAGAGAAAATGTCAGTGTAAAGACAGGTCTCAAAATCTACAAGACTGTTTGCAGTGTTAGAAATATGTTCCCAAAAAAAGTCTTGCTTGACAGGTCATTGTTTACAATTTTTAACAACTAATATTGTCAGGATGCAAAAGTGTGACTCAAAACGAGAGGATGGCACTTGTGAGTAATGTATTGATCTCAAGGAAAGTTACACTTTCCTGGATTCACTTCAAAATAACGTTCTTCTAATTGGCCTTGCAACCTGGAAGAAACCTCACAACATACTTCCCTGGGGGGTGATTTACTGTATAAATACCTGTGTAGGAAACAGACCTGTTAAAAAGAATCAAATTTTAATGCAGCAAGGTCGCCCTTTTGACAGGTCTGTACTACGTAATTGTGTCCAGAGAATGATCTGTAAAGGCAGCTATACATTTCTTTGTTATCTTACTGTATACTTATGAGAGTTTCCCTGATAACTAATCCAGTTGCCCAGATTCTTGGTTGAGCTGTAGCCACAGTTACATTCATTGAATTAGTGGTGTACAAAAGTGCCAAAGTAAGTGCGTCCATCCGGGTAAAGTCTTCATTGTAAAAAATTGTCAATAAAAAAAAGGGTTTGCAACCTCTTCTGCCTTCCTTCTCATCACCTGAGTGGGTGGTGTGTCCCTGAGCATGCTTGTGTGGGTCACATGAGGTTCAGGACTACCAAGATGGTATGGGAACAAATTCTTCCCCGTTTGGTTGAACATTATTCCATAAGCCATGCTGCTGCAGTGGTGGAGCTATTGCAGGGAGCAAAATATTCTGCAAAGTGCCTTTCAACATGAGTCGTATGGTTTCTTTTTACCCTTAAGGTCAGGCACTGTACTTTTAGTGCTCTCAACCCATACAGTTAGCAAGAGGACGAGCAGAGAGGAATGTAGCTTCCATTTCCTCTTTGTGCGCTAAGAGCTCTCTCCCGTTTAACCTGCTGTATCATTAATTGGGTTCAGTTTCTTGATCACATTCCAATTCGGGTGATTATTATATTTACCTTGCAGCAAAAATAATTTCCTGCTAATTAATTTTTACTTCCCGCTTAAGACTGCTTCGCTGTATATTCTTAATGAACTTCCTCATCTATCTAGCATGAGGTGGTTGCATTTTATGATGTGTCATTCCTCTGGTGAACAAAATTATTCCTCCACATATTATAGCTGGCAAACCATTTGGATACAACCAGAGGAACAGAGCTATAAAAATAACACATTTCCTCGCTCTTTTTTTCAAAGCTAATATTGGGGAAGCATTCAGAAATAGGTATGGGCACATATATGAAACAGGGGGTCATAGGCTCTCTTCAGGCAGTTCCAAAACCCTTTTCTGAACACGGACATTAAAGGGATGTGAAGAGCCTGAATATATGTAAAAGATAATTGCTTTAAATTAGATACAAAGAAAATACAAAGAAATAGTAACTGTCTTTATTTTAAATATTTTAGTTAAAAAGATCTTTTTCTTTTGGGGAGATATATTTAGTTGTCATGGCTGCAACAGACAGGCCAAACAGCAGAGGTGGATACAAGGGGGTTTTTTAATTTGTTTAGGTTTGTGTATTAAGCAGGTAAGATCAATTAATAACGAGTAAGCGCTTAAGTTCTTTTTGCCTCAATTGTAAGGATACATTGAGCATTGATTAATTCCAAGGATTTAATTCTGATACATAAAATACAGTTTTGGTAATTTGTTATTTTGGAGGCTTTCAGATGATAAATAATGATGAGATCATTTAGTCTTTGGGTAAAAGGTAGCCCCACCTTTCTCCCAGCTGGAGACCCCTTCCTCAGAGCTAGACTGATGCAAACATAGCAGATGAAGGAGTCTGCTCTCAGCTGTGGGAAAGACATGAGTTATCATACTACAACACCAGTGAGGGTATCAACAACTACCCTGTACAACTGGCAATTGGAATAAATCCATAAAAATGAATAAACATATCTCATTCTTTCCTTATGAAAAGGGAAAATTCGGAGCCGTGTCAGCACTGCCAACAAACTAGCAAGCCAGCCCTAGCTGCTCACGGGGTGGTCTAACTTACTGTGCTAAATTACTGCAACCTAAAAATGAAGTGTTTCACTCCTTTCCCTGCTTGCACAATCTGGAATGGAAAAGTACTTCAAGAGTTTAATGATACTTTCATGGCATCTGTATCAGAAATCATCACACCTTATATCTGAGTAACCTCCTGTGTGTGTTCAATTACCTGAATACTCGCCTTGTTGACAAAGAGGGCCTAGGTGCTTCTGTGCTGGCGACAGAACAACTGTGATAACAGTCACAATTACATGGGCTCAGGGAAGGGGAACAAAGAGATACCAGGATCTCTGTATGTCTCTATTATGTTTCTATTGACTGGACTTACAGTCTGAGAAAGTCTCAGCAAATCTAGCTAGCCTCACAGATTCTGCAGTCCCAGTTACTCCTTTCATGACTATATGAAAGCCCATACACTACAAAACAGATTTGTTCGGAGAAGTTTATCTTAAGTCTATCATGAATGAAATCAAGCTAAACTACATATTCACCTGCTCTGTTCAGCCTCCTGCTCTTAGTAATGCAGACTTTTTCAGGCTGTGGCAAAGTGCGTTTGTCGAGTGCAGAGGGTCTTTCAACTTTAACAGGCTGTAGTTGAAACTCAACATTGAAATGAAGGTGCTATCTAGAAGTTTATAGTCATTGGTGTGCAAGTGATGAACGGAACTATTGCACATTCAGGATGCTCTCCATAGCCTTGTAGTACATCATCCAAGAACTTTGGCTCATTATTAATATCAGAAAGAGAGACTGCTTTTTAGCTTGCCCCAAGCCAGCTAACCCAAACATCGCAGCCAGGAGAACAAGTTTCCAAGTGATTGGCACAAATGTCTCTCTAAACAGTGCTACTTCCAGATCAGCAGTAACTACATAGCTTTTCTCAAGTGATCTTATTCTTAGGTGTGCAAAACTGTTTGGAAAGAATGGGTTATCAAATGAGATTGCTGTTAGCCGATTGCTATTATACCAAGCAGTTATAAATTTTGCTCTTATTTATCATTCTATGTCAGACTTACCATATCCAACAGTTTTCACAGTACCTGTCTGCTTCTAGAACGTGTTTTAGTCTGGCATGGCTGTGGATCAGATGCAAAAGTCTGTCTGGCAGAAAACCTCCCCATCCTTCCTCCAGGATTACTCAGTCAGGACTAATTAGGAGTAGAAGACTTTGGATCTGGGTATCTGAAGAGAGAATACTATCACGCTCTTCTAGCTGAAAAGTAAAGGCACAATGGAAGATAACCAAAAGACTCGGCAACCATCAGAAATGGTAGTCAACTAGAATGGGTGACCAACTAGAAAAAAGTGCTACTTACATCTTTGAGAAAGAGAAAGGAGTGGATCCAGTAACTGCAGACCAACATCGGCTCACTGCCTGGAATGATCATGAAGCACATCTTCTTGTTGGGTGGTGCCTAGCCATCTGCAAATACATGAAGGACAAGAAAATAGTATAGGATGGTCATCACATATTTATCAACTGCAAATCATGTTTGAACAGTCTGATTGCCTTTTATGATGATGGTGGTCAAGGGAAGGGTGATGGATGTAACTTGCCTTGACTTTAAGAAGTTTTAGTCCCTGTAACATTCTCACTGGCAGACAGGGGAAGCATGTGCTGCACAAAAAGACTGTTAGATGGGTTGGGTCAATGGGCTCAAAGGGTAGTTAATGGCTTGATGTCTGTTTGGTAGAATATCTTAGGTAATTACTGGGGACAACATTGATCAATATCTTCACCAATAACCTGGATCATGAGACAGTGTACCCTCAGCAAATCTGTGGATGATACTAAAATGGAGAAAATGGTCAACACATCAGACAGTATAATGTCATTGCAGAGAAGCTCTAGGATTGGGCAAAATAAACCTCATGAAAGTGCTAAATTCTGCACCTAGGCAAATAACCCCATGTACCAGTAAAAACATGAACTGGCTAGCTGGTGTGCCATGAAGAACCTGCAAAGGTCCCAGGTGAATAGGAGACAGTGGTGGCCTTTAATCACCAGGAGGGCAAACTGGACTGGGCTATGCTAGGATAAGAGTGAGCAGATAAAATGAAATTATGCTTTTTATTATGTTGGTGCTGCATACACCTCTAATTCTGCATTCAGTTTTGGGCTCTGCAGTTCAAGAAGGACAACAAAAGCTGGAGTCAGTTTAGCAGAGGACTAGCAAGACCTGCAATGGGCCAAAAGTATGTGACCTTTGAGAAGAGGCTGAGGAACCTGGGCTTGTTTAGTCTGGCAAAGCAGCAGCTAAGCGGTGGTCTAATAGCTGCCCACAGTAGCTTGAACGTCAATGGCACAGATGGCAGAACCAAATTCCTCCTGGTACTGGCAGATGGTACAATAAGAGGCAACAGCCCCAAGATGCAGCTTGGCAGATTCAGTTTGGACTTTAGGAAAAAGTTATTCACCAGAAGGGTAGTGTGGCAGTGGAGTAGCTTACCCAGAGGTGTAACAAGGGAAATTGTCCTTCTTGGAGTCTTCGACTTGGTTAGAAAAAGTGGTGTCTGACATGGTACAGCCTTTGCAACATTTCTGTGTCCAACCAGCATTTCCAAACAACCTTCTGCAAATAAGAAACTTGAAGGAAAACTGGAAGAAAGAAAGATGATGTACCCACATTCATGGGCTTGCCTTATATTCTCCTTCAGACTGATTTGCTCTTATGGTAGTGTATATACAGGCAGTGAAAGTAAAAATAATGACAATGCACTGGAGAGGGCTATTTTGTCAACTGCAGCAGAAAACAATAACTTGAATAATCATAGGCCACTAAATTTCCTTTATGTATTTTCTGTCAAGCTTAAGACTTAAACTAGACAGAAGCATTTCAATCATCAAAAGATTAAGCGAGGTGTTCCAGGAAAAATGTATGCTCAGGGCCTCAGGACAGACATGGAGGATATCCTTGCTAATTTTACCTGGGAAGATCTTGCAGAAAAGGACATAAAGTGATAGAGGTCCTTTTCATGATGAGAGCCATGGATGCTACATAAAGGTACTTGCAGGTTTTTCTATGCATATTGGGCACAAAGCTCTCTGCTGCTGGCCGGAGAGAAAAAAAGATTGAGAAAAATCTTCTTAAGCTGGCCTCGTTATTGTTGCATGTCAAAACAGCCATTTGACAGCTTTAGTTTTCACCAACAGAAATAGTCACTTGCAGATTATTTTACTGACCTAAGATCACAGACCACTATGGTTTTGGCCACGTTGCTTCCTCCCGTATGCCTGTGCTGAGGTAACAGGAGAGGCCAGCGTATGTTTTCTACTACTGTAATTTTTTCTTGAACTATTTTTATATGGCTCATGTTGGGAATGGCAGAACAGCTCAAATTACACACTTCTCAGTCAATTAAAGTTAAAAAGAAACAGATTTAGTTCCGGTTGTTTATCAGGGCATTTAGCAGGCTCTATTGCTGTTCTTAATTATTTGATAATTTGCAGGTCAATGGTACTATAACAGAGGTTGTCAGTACTTTGGGGCAGAAATTGGAGGTGCTACAGAGGTGCAGAGGGTAAGCTGTGTTTTCAGACCCAGATTTCAGATGGACCTGCCTGTCTGTCCAGAAGAGAGGCGTAACAAAAGGCTTTATTTTCTTTGTGTTTTCCTCCCTCTTTCACAGTCCATGCTGCAGTCAAGCAAGTCCTGAAGGCCAGCTCTAGCTTTCACATCATCTTTTAAGCCTCTCTTAACACCTTCTCAATAACCTTGGAGGAACATTGCTTGTCACATGGCACATGTTGCCACAGGGTACCAGTGTGATAATGAAATATTTCCTGTATGCATTCCACCAGGAGAGAAGAATCGCAGTTCTGCTTCTTACTACTATGATTTTTTTTTTTTTTCTGACAAAGGCAGAACCTTGTTTTCCAATTTATTTCTGGGCACCAAATTAAGTAACTGGTTACTCTGCCTGAGTATATCTTTAATTACTATGACCAGGCAATTGTGTGTCTGCTATTCTTTTAGAAAAACTTCACCAGACTTTAAATGAAGACAGAGAAGGCCCAAAACAATTGCAATGGAGAATTTGTTTACAGGCTATCACTAGAAGAGACGTAATGCTTCCCTTTATCATCACTTGTCAGAGCAGTGACAGCCTCTAAACCTCCTGCCCGTGCATTATTCTTTATTTGTCATCACCTGTGCCGACTCTTGCCCTGGCAGGTGCCTGGCATGTGTCAAATGTATGATTTATGGGTTCATTTGATCAACACTGTGAAGAAAAGAATGATGTATTTTCTTTTAAATTCCAAATTAGACATTTATTCCCCATATCTAGTTACAGGGGCTTTGGCTTCTTTATATCCAAAGTGCACCATTCGTATCTCACTGTAGAATTTAAATACTGGCTTCTCTCTTGTGCCTAACTCTGAAAGTGAAATTTATGTAATATTACAGCATATAGATGAAAACATCCTACCTCCCTGTTTTATTGTCATGGCAAGCCTGCTTGAACAGTTTCCTTTGGTAATAAATGGGCAGAATGTGTTGTCCGCTGGACATTTAAAGGCCTTTATATTACAGGTTGCTTTCTATTTTGCACACCACATTATAATTTCTTTCAGAGAATTTCTTTAGAATTATAGTTTTGCTCTGACATTGATTGATGCATGTTTACTTGGGCACTTGAGTTTACTTCCTTCTAAATGTATATGTGTAATATATAGGTTTTGTGTGTGAGATGTTTCTTCTGGAGATAACATTAGCAACACAATAATTGGGAACTGTGAGAAAATGCAGTTGTACTATGGGAAATAAAATATCTTTTGGTGTTCTCTTCTGTGAAGGAAATTTATGGAGTTCTGTGGAAAAGGGCAATTTATTTTGATATTTTTTGGAAAAGACAAGGTTAAAAAAATCAAAATTTGTTAGTAATCGCAAGCACCTAGACCATTTGTTAATCAAAATTATTCCCATACAGAGAATTTTAAAGTCTTGTCTAGTCTGTTTTAAGCAACACTTGAGCTGTGAGATTCCCAGGTATTGTCTTTGTCAGAGCATCTATGTCTTCATGACCCCTGGTTCAAACATGGGCTCTTTTATTAAGTAGCTAGCCTTTAAAGTCAGCTGCTGACCACAGGTCCTGCAGAATTGCTGTTTTGCTTTTAAGAGTGTCACCTATGATAATACCGGTATATTGAGTAATGCGGGAGTGGCTTTAATGAGTCGTTCAACATGAAAGATATGTTTTTACTACTTATACAAATAATAGAAAATATGACAGTTTTCTTTAAAATTATTATTGTTCTACTGTCTCTGGCTGTTACTGTGTGTTTGTTTGTGCTTTTAGAGATTGGTAAGATTTGAAACAGATAGGGCCACAAGACATTGCAGGGTAAAATACAATATGGGAGCACTTTCATATTGATTTAAGTTAAAAAAATCATTACTTATGGATCCAAAAGGGATTTTTTTCCTCCACTTTAAGATATTTTCATTATCACAACCATATTGGAGTTTGTCGTTGAACTTAAATCCTTCATGATGTTTTTGTAGTTATTGAGAATTTTTCCCAAATAAATTCCCAAACTCCCTTCTTGGCCAAATCTCAAAACTAAAGATATGGTAGGTATTGTTACTGGCATCTGTTTGACTATGTTATGACTTATTGTTAGGATATTACTAATATGTAGCTGTTTTAACAAATCTAGATACCTTATGTATCTCTAGTAATCCATATACTTTGATTCATACATAGACCTGATCTTTTTATGTCACTTGTCTAACTGAGCTCTATAAAAATTAACACTTATTACTTTTTTGTTTCTTCCTGATTACTTCCAGATATGTCTAAATGAGGATGCATTTAGAATTCTGTGTGAACAAGACATGCAATTTTGTTTGTATACTTCTTTTTTGTGAGTTGTTCTTTGAGCGACAAGGAGAAAATAATAAAATTATTCAATCATGGGACTAATTGAGTAGATGAAAGCACTTTTGGGATATGTGATTCCAGCATCAAAAGATGTGCTGGATGTTTTAATGCAGTTCTTCACAAATCAGATGACATGCTGTCTGAAATGTGCGAAGAGGCATCTGAGAGAGAGGAAGGAAGGTGGTATAGAGAACTTTTGTTTGTTCCACAGAATTTCACATATTATTCTCGCTAAAAAAAATTAAAATATTGAAAATCTGAGAGACCTCTTTTCCTGAGTTCGCAAGGAACCTGAAGCAATGAAAGGATAGTATGAACTACCATTGATTTCATGGAGTTCAAGCTCCAATACAACTGATGACAATCAAATTATATTATTCAGCTCTTTTGTTATGTAGCAATTGATATAAGAACAGAAAAGAATGTATTGTAATATGATAGTTTACATCATCTCTCCCTGAAGTGTTTTCCTGAAGAGGTAGGGACTCAGCTTTCAGAATTTGTTCGCTGCAAGATGTGAAAGGAATGAAATTTAGTCCTTTGTACAAGACTGAATTTTGCTGAATTTATGTGGCCCAAGACAAGTGATAACAATCAGAATGCATGAAAATAGTGCATTTGTATTAGTTCATTTAAACATCAGTGGTGACCATATTCAAACTGTCTATTGCAAGGGCCTTACCTTAGCCATTGTGACACCTGTACTAGTGAAGGTCCAATTCAGGTATGCCGTGAATTTCAATACAGGTAACAGAGAGCCTACCAACACCATGAACAATTTAGGTTGTCCAAGTAAGGGTCCTGCTTCTCTCCATCAGAGAGTTTAGGTGCTTCCTTGGTAGCTGCCTTCACATACAAAGAGGGAAACTACCTAGAACCAGCTCACAGGGAATTGTAAAGCAATCGCATCTGATACGTACCAAATTCAGAGCTATATAGTAGGATCCTCTGATCAGCTGGAGCCTCATCAGTGAACCCATCTCTGAGGGTAGGCAGGTGAAGATGGATGGAGGATTTGCACTGTAGCCAAGGTGTTAAGTGCTTGCTCCCATAGTTAGAGCGCTGTGTTCAGGCTGAGTAACCCCAATCTTTTTATTAGTCGATTGTACAATGTGCAGCAATGTGGTCATGCTCTTGGTGCAGGGTTCCTATACATTATACAGTGCAAACAAACTTAAGACTTGTGGGTGGAACAGGTCAGAGGAGAAGGGTTCGATGACCTTAGAGAACTACAGGAAATTTCCAGTGTCTGAGGACTAACAGAAGCTACGGTACCTAACAGATTAGGTTTGATTTACTTTGAAAATATGTAATCTCCTGTCACTTTGAAACTCTTTCATTTTGCATGGCTATGAGATGATACAATTTACAACATAGAAAAAAATCCAGGCTGACAGCCCTAACAGACTTTCTTATATTACCTGCAAGGTCTCTGTATCTTTGTTTTTAAGCTCTATTTCCCTTCTTCTGTATTCCTGCACTATGGGAATAGCCTCAATGGAGCTCATAAAAACAGGAAAACAGTTCAATAAATATACACTTTAGACAGTCTTGCACGTGGGCACAAAATGATCTAAGACTTGATTTAACCTCAGTTCAGTCATGATACTGAAATGTAGCTGGTACCTTAAATGAGTCAGAGTGGCACACAACCCTTGTCCTGTGAATATGGTTGGTCATAAAAAGACAGCCATTCAAAGACACAGTACATCTCTTGTCATTGTGACTGTTGGGGGATTGTGTTGGGTTTTTTATTGAGTACATAAGTAGCAAAACAGGATAAAAAAAGGGATACCTCTTTTTCTCTTATTTCAGAATTTAAATGTGTATTCTACAATCAACCAGAGAGTAGAAGACAAAAACATTTGATGTTTATCTGAATGTCGTTCTTTTTTTTTTTTTTTTTTTGCCTCTGACTTGGCCTTCCTCACTTGATCTAATACTTTTCCCAGGTAGTACTATGAACACAAACCACTCTCTTGACTCAGCAGGTATCCAAAGTGTTGAGTTTCTCCTCCAGAAAAACCCAACCTGTTCTGTAATCCTTGCAGGCTGATGTTCCCAGGTCTCAGGCTGCTCCCTCTTCTGTGTCAGCGTACATCAGGATTCCTCAGTACAGAGAAGCATCCCATGCAGTACTCTCCCACTAAATACATACAACTACACACCAGTATTTCTACTCCTTCCCAATCTGCAGGTAGATTTGGAAAGTCTTGTGTGTTGGTCAGCTAGGAAGAAAAGGAGCAGAGACAAGAAGGAGCATGTGCAGGGAGCTCGGTTTCAGCAGAGCTTGATTTTGTTTTAACACAAGATCCTGTATTCTCTGCACTGCGACTTGTTTGCTTGTTGCCTTTAATCTATGTGTCAGCATTATATGCTCCAGGGTACTGCTGAGTGGTAGTCCTTTTGGGTAGTCCATAGCAAACTTCTTGCAATCTGTAATGATGTAAGGTCTGGATCAAGGCCTGTACTGACCATACAAGTCCAAAGAATTAGTAACTGATATAAGAAGAAATCATAACGTGGCAAACCCATTTCAGTGAGACTTCGCTTGCAACCTCTAGCATCACTAAATGTGGCTTATCACCAATTTTAATTATTGGAGACTAAGCTTTCCTCTCCCTCTTTCCCTGCCAAATGAAATTACCAGATTTTTCCAAAGTAATGAGTCTGACAAGGTGAGGTGTTATATCAAAGACAAAGAATCAGGATTTCTGTTGTAAATGTATTTAGGAAGAGGCAAAACTGCAGGGTGTTTTTTGTTGTTAGGTCTTTTTTTATGATTCTTAGTGTGTGTTTCTAGTCAGAAGGAAAAAATGTTCCCAAAGATGCTGTTTTGTGATACAAACCAAGCCAGGTTATGCAGATAAGAGAACCTATCAACTACTCTACATTTGCAGCTTAATTTTATTAGGAAGTCAGCTGTCCGTTTGCTTCACACTGGTATCCAACTATTAAGATCTTCCTTCATGTCTGTTTCCCTTCTCATTACAAAAACTATCTAATCATGCTAGTTTAACACTTTTTAAAAATTTCTTTCCATGAATAGTTCTTCATAATCAGTTGATATAGGAAACCCACTTGGAAAGCACACTGTTAATAAAACAGCATGCCAGAAAGTTTATCTGGCCTTGGGCTGCGGGAACCAGAGGATGGATGAATATCCTGCAGTTGTTTTGGCCATGATTATATCGTGGATGGCAGGTTGCCAGTAGCAACTACAGTAAAAGGTCCAGAGTGTCAGTGTCTTTCTCTGTGTGATAAAACAGAGAACATTTGCACTTTCCGAACTGTCTCAGGGAGGATTTGTGGCAGATTTTGGAAGACTCGAAGTGATAAGAGATGGAAGTAGATAAGCTGCTTGCAGGTTGTATGCCAACCTGTCCTTCTGTTGGCTCCTCCAGGCCTGGCACCACTGACGCTTTTTTTGCCCTTCTTTCTAGAACATTTAAAAGAGAAGCTGGAGGAATACATGGTCCGTTTTGCCAAAGTGAGGATTGTACGTACCAAGAAACGAGAAGGGCTCATTCGGACCAGACTGCTAGGAGCCTCGCTGGCTAGAGGAGAAGTCTTGACATTTCTGGATTCCCATTGCGAAGTCAACGTGAATTGGCTGCCTCCCTTGCTTAGTAAGTGTATGAGCGTTCATCAGCCATTAAAATGAAAGCGTACAGCGTAGCTCAAGCAATCGGAGCCATGTCCCTCAATAAGTAGGACATACACTGTATAGAAGTGTTTGGAGCTCTGGTGCAGTGTCTGAAGAGTCAGTATGAGAGAGAACTCAGAAATGCGGGCAGCTCCATTTTATGGTTCTTGTGACTAAAGAACTGGTAAAATTTTGAAGTATCACTTTGGCCTATTAGAGTTACAATTTATTTTATTATTACTACTGCTGAATACTCTTCTAAATCTAGTATTATGCTATGCCCTTACTATACACCTGAAAACTTTTGTTATGCAGGTATTATACTCCTTCCTAGTCCTCCACATTCCATTAAAACAGCTTTTGCTGTAAATGTATCCAAGACCTCAGAGTTAAATCCAGTAACAACTGCATTCACAATAGAAAGCTGAGAAAGAATGATTTGCTATTGACTGCTTTGCTGGATTCCAGCTGCAGCTGGCAAAGTTCCATTAGTCAAAGAAATGGAAAGAATCAATTGTTGTAGTCTAGGATTTCACTTCAGGAAACAATGTCCCCTTTTCCACACACCTGACTACATGCAAAGCGTATGTGCTATGCAAAGTGAGTGCTTTTTTGCTAGAAAAAAAAAAAAAAAGAAAATTTCTGAGTTTACTATTAAAGAAATTTGTATTAATTAAAAGAGTATGTAGTAAGTACATGACAGGATAGGGGTTTACCAATTAATGGTTATTGTTTCTTGAATTTTGTTGCTAGGACTGTTTGGCCACACAATCAGCTGATAAAGCATTTGCAGCCAAGAAGAGATGCTGTTCTGCTAATAAACTGTCACTTGAGAAAAAAAAAAAATACTAGTAACTAGTTTTTCTTCAGATCAGTAACAAGATAATGTACAAAATTCCAAATTTATATCCTTTCTAGCTTCTATGTGAAATTACACATACAGTCTTTTCCCTTGTTACCACTTTGCCCTTAATCACAGCATCAGCATTTTTAAAAATAACCTTTGTATCTTCATGTAAAGCCCAAATGGCATAAAGGAGCAGAGGGAAATACAAGTTTCAACAAGCCTTCCACAAGCAGCCCCAACAAGTAGCCATTAAGAACTCTGGAGTACTCTACATATACAGCCACCTTTCCTCTGTTTTCTGATTTTGCCCCACTGCACATAATACATTGCCACTAATGAAAAAAAATCTCAAGAAGATTGTCACTCGTCCTCTGAAATCTTTTGCTAAGTTACTGCAGATGAGACATGGCCCTTCTATTTTGCTAACTTAGACATGGGAAAATTGCAAGTTGCAAAAATGGTTCCTTTTCTTGCTTTCTTGTCTGAAATGAAGGTACATCTAGCTGGGTTTCACCCTATAAAAACTGAAAAATAAACAGAATGGTCACAGAGGATTCATAACTGCTCTTAGGTTGCGGTTGGGTATTGAACTGATGATCACAACCCTCAACCTCAAGCCAGAAAACTGGAAAGATGAGAGAAGCTTCATCAGGGACCAAGTCCCAGTTCTCCTTAGTTCTTAAATGGAATAAAATCTTTTTCGTTCTACATAGACTAGAAATATGCATAGCTAACTAGCCAGAGGATCTAGAAATTAATCTTGAGGAATACTGGAGCGCAGAATCAATAGGCTTTATAAGTGGAGCATTACCTGAAAAAGGACTAATACAGAATGAACACATAGCTAGTATCTTTAAGGATGCCCTGTGCCCTCTTTTCCTAAAGGGATGAGAGAACTTTTTCATAACCATTAGGTGGCAAATATTTACTATACTGAAATCAGATGACACCTGGCTACTAATAAAATTAAAGTTAATGTATTTTTGCAAGTGTTTATCTAAAGATCTGTCTTGTGATTCACTCAGCACTGCATGTGACAATGTCATTCAAGGAAACCACAACAGAGGATATACTGGGTATTTACTGGTTTGAAGCTGCCCTATTTTAGTTCTGATTGTATCTGCCATGTGTAGTGAAAAGTCATTCAGCCCTGCTCTGGAGTGAAGACCGCCAGTCTTTGCTGAGAGGGGCAGTGGTTTCCACTGTTCTAAACCAGGTTTTGTTCAAAATGAGACCTTGAAAGTTAGAGGACAGGGAGGTGGGGAGGAAACCAAGAGCAATCACATAAAGACAGTTCTCAAAGTTATTTAGGTATCTAACTTCTATTTTCAGAGTTGACTATCAGTTTTCAGACCAAAGGAAGACTGAGTTATTTCAGTACTTGCTAGGTATCTAAATAGCTTTGAGGAGCTGAGCTGCAGTTTTCAGTTACAGTCCTTTGTTTTGCTTTCTTAAAAACAGGTGCAAAATGGCTTTTCTTTATTTTCTTTAAGCTTTATTTAGTTTATTTCTTTGGCTTAAATGGGTTTCTAAACTAAGATAAGCCACTCTGAGATCTCAGAGAGTTTTGCCTGATGTTCACAGAGCAGGCAGCTGTAGTGATGTAAAAATGTTGGCAAACACAGCTGTTTGTTATCACTCCTCAGTAGTATAAAGTCAGCAGAAGGAAAGATGTGACTTGGGCTCCAGCTGCTGTAGTTGAGAGTCTAGTGTAGTGTGAAGTCGTGGTTATTGCAGGTAAGAAACTGAGTGGCAAACCAGCTGAAAAATGCAGGCATATCTTTCCTTCTGCTGATGTTGCTGTGGGAGCAGTAAGAGGGGAGGTGGACAACAGATCAGTAGTTCCATAGGCTACTGGAACTAGGTTTGTCAAAACAGATTTTTTTCCTGACCAAGACTGAAAACTACATCATGATTAGATCATGCTTAGCAAGTTATCAAGACACCTGCTAGCTATAGCTGTTCATCTCCACAACGTTTGTATGATGCATTACTTGCCAGTGGGGAGACAGAGAGTACAAGTACTTATGACAACTCGGATAACACGAGATAATTTGCTGAGCCGCTCAAATGTTGTCACCATCTGTAATCACATATTTAAGTAGGAAAATAAGAGTATTTGCAATGTGGCATTGTTACTTTAACCAGGCCAAATTGAAACAAGCACTTGAAATTAAAGGGGTGCATCTTTCTCATAAAGATAAAAGCTACTTTTTTGAGATAGTGACTTATGCAGTATTGTAAACTTCTGTTTATTGCCACATACGCACACTCTGCTTGATGCTAAAAGTGCTGAATTCAAATATGTATGCATATACTGCTTAAAATTGCTAGGGAGAAAGCTCTAACAAGTTCCCTCTTGTTCCCTCAAATCTGCAAGATTTTTACATGTAGGATGATGCTTATGTGTCTGTTCTTCCCTTTATCTGCAGCATATATGCATTGAAATAATGCATGGAAATTTTCAGACCAGTAGGAATTTGAGAGGATGATGAGTAAAGGTGATGGAAAAGAAACTGTAAAGCATTTCAGCTGTGGCTTTCAGTGTCTTGCGTTAGGAGCAGGTGGGATAAAGAGCAGTGGCTGGCAAAGGTAGCAGCATGTTCACATCTGTAAAGCTATGATACTACCACTCTTGTGAAATGTAAGCTAGCCTTACAGCCCTTTTTTCTGTTTCCCAAATTGATATTGAGACTACATTTAAGCCTAAGAAGTATGTACGCAGAATTCATTATTTTAGGCATACTGAAAGAAACATTGAGGCTGCAAGTTTGATTACTCTGCCTTTTGGTGTGCGCAACTACAAACACCCTGGTTTCTTCAAAAGTCAAGATCTTCCTGTCATTCCTCATCATCTCTAAAACATTTTGGGGGCTGAGAAGTAAGTTCTGCAGAAACACACAAGAACAGGCAGGTAAGCATCATCTTACTTGCAAAGTTCTTGCGGAGTTGTAGAAATGAAGACTGGGATTGAGTTTGAGCATGTTCAAATCATTTTCTCCCCGGCTATCTCTGCATGTGACTTGGAGATTTCCAATCCTTTAGTCTATTTAAAGGCAGTGGCTTTTAAAGATCAGTAGAAGGATGCTAATATATTATGAGTCTACCTTTGACCTGCTCCAGCCAAATCAATTCCATTTAGTTTCTCTCCTCCAATCAATTTAGAAGAGGGGGATCAGAGACAGATTATTATAAGCCCTATAACTATTAGCAGGACCATCACAGGAAAGAGATTATATAAAAATGACTTTACATAATGATTACAGATAACACTACACAGTATACCGGTGAACGTAATCATATTTGGCAATAGCAACAGTAATGCAGCCATTATGTCTGAGATTAGTTTCCTAGAAATTTGTGAGAGCCTGTGCTTTAAATTTATTTCACTATTAAAGGATAAGGATGTAAAAACCTGCTGAACTTCCAGGCACAGTAATTTCTCACTAGTGGTCGGTCAGCATCGTTCCCCCATTTGGACAGTCTCTAAACAACAACTGAGAATAAATATGAAAACTACAGATATTTTGCTAAAATAATCTTTTTTTTCTTCATTTCAATCCTTTAGAAGCAGGGAAGCAGAATCTGTATTATTAATCATTACACCAGCATTACCTGCCTTCCTATCTAAGTGTTCATTCCACACTCATCCCTCTGATTTTTTTTAGGGTATTATCAAGCACCAGTGAAATCTAATCCTTATTAAAAAAAAAGTTTTCCACCTAGGCCTTACAATATATTACATTTTGTAAAGAATCTAGGCTACTATTCGGAGAAAAAGCTTTATTATACTTAGAATTTTGAGATTTTGTTTGTTCAAGGGTTCATAGGTATTTTACTGTCCTTTCATGCCAATGCAGCTACAAATTTTCCCTGTACTTCCTCATTTCAAACCATTTATTCTTCTGCCTAGTTCTTGCAGTTGGAATATCTTCTTTACTTTCCTTTATTTTATGAGGAGCTCTATGGGATTAAGCAATAGGATTCACCAAAGCAGACTCAGGCCCACCCTGCCCTTATACTAGAGATAGGAATTTGATTTAGCCTCACAGATCTAATTTTCTTTTAAAAGAGCAAAAAGAAACTCCTTTCTTTAGAAAACAGGTGAGTAAGAATAATACCGTGGGGTCTTCTTTATATCTCAAAGATTGGTACAAAAAAAGGACACAACCCCTGTTTTGTTCTTCATGTTGGAGTTTGCCTTTAATTTGTAGCATTTAGTCTCAAAGCTAGAGACACTAGAGCCACAGGAACAGTAGCTGAATGGTTGCAAGGGCTGATTCACATTTAGGACCACAAATCTCTCTCGTGGGAGCTTGCCATACACAATCCCCACAGCTGAAGGTGTATTTTTACATTTTGCTTGCTGGCTTGTTCTGTAACTGACAGATTGGGGACAGCTCAGAGTAGCAAAGTGACAGAGATACAGATGACTGGACTCCTGTGGATCTCACAGGGATATGCCTTCCTTTAAAGAACTGTAAATGCTTCTAATCATTGCCCAACTGCATTAAGTCCACTTTAGATAAAGGTTTGATACAGATTTGAAAAATGAAATTATTTGGGGGCCATAGGGAACAAAGCAAGCAATCTTCAAACATCAGAAAACCTGTGGGATTCACTTTGCAGTAATATGATAGATGGCTTGACTAGACATGCAGTTTCCTATTTTCTACTTTCATTTTTCAGACCAGATTGCACTAAACCACAAAACCATCGTGTGTCCTATGATCGATGTCATTGACCACAATCACTTTGGCTACGAGGCACAGGCGGGGGATGCCATGCGAGGAGCTTTTGACTGGGAAATGTACTACAAAAGAATACCGATTCCTCCAGAGCTCCAGAGAGCTGATCCCAGCGACCCCTTTGAGTAAGTAGCAATAAAGGGGAGAGTGGAACATGAAGCAGAACAAGCAAAGAAGGTAACTGTAGCAGAAGAATCCAAGCCCAGAAATTTCCATGTAGGCCACTTCTTACTAATGAAAGGTAGTAGAAACAAACTGCTTCTATACAGGTTGATAAAACCTCAAAACTAGGAAAAAGATCAGGGCAACAAGTTGCAGAATGACAAGCTGTGCCTGGAAACACAAACCTTCCCCATCTTTTCTGGCCCAGTGGTTGTACATAAAAGAAACAGGCACACACTTGTAGTTAAGAGAAAGTATTGACATTGGACGAGGAGTCAATGTGACTACAGTTATTCTGTTTATTCCACAGAGCACTTCCTGAACAGATTTCAGTTTAATGTTTTCTTTGCTGGAGATTGATGCAATACATGCGTCAATAGCCAAGCCCACATTCTGCCAGGAGATGCTTTGTTTACGACTGGTGATATTGCTACTGTATATGTATTGCTGTAACTTAAACACAGGGCTGTCAAACCTGAACAGTGTCAAGCTGATTTGTAAATAATTTTTTATAAGCTAGCCTCCAATCCCAGTGTTGTATAGATCAGCTCATTCACAGGAATGATCTTTTACTTTTCACAAAGGTAGAGCCTCCTTTTTCCATCTTTCTTCTTCCTTCTCTCATGTAAGGATCAGCTAGGATTAATCCGCATCAGCAGAGAGCTGACAGACAGACAGGCATGGTTCAAGGTGGCAAAGTCTCCAGGTCCCTCGCACAGCATACATCCCAGCAGGGCTGGCAGCAGGACTGGCTCTGATGCTGTCAGTAGCCCTGGCTGAAACTCTGTGCTGCAGGTTTAGGCAGTTTAAAAACTCAGCATTTTCCCCACCCCAAAATAAAACCTGGAAACAATAGCAACAGAAAACCTGTGTCTCTGGCCTAGACTCTGTGCTATTTTGAAGTAATGGATCTGATTAATGCAGAAATTGACCCTTATATCCAAGGAATGACCAGCTCTGTATAGGGAGAAGTAGGATTCAGTGGGCTTATTTTCATTATTCTGCTTGTTCCTTTTTACTTACCTCCATCGAGGCCCATCTGTCTTCATCTTGCATTGGTGTAAGTGCTGATGAAGTACTTTCCATCAGCTGCCAGTGTGACCACTCCACAACATAGATGCAGCTATTGCAATCACATAACACTCCGGAGTTCCTAGAGCCTCCCTTGCTCTTCCACAAGTCTTCCTGGTCCTCTAAGCAGATGTAATTTCTTGCCACTTACTGAAAGTTACCTAGCACATCATATAATTTGATTCAGCATTCAAAGTTTGTGTATAAGTAAAACTTCTATATTGCCAGCGTAGCTACAGGGCTGCTTATCAGCCATTTCACACATTCACAGTTTGTAGTATGCATCTGTCAAAGACAAGAGGCCTGAAGAGGGGGCACTCATAGGAAACCTTCTAGAAGAGATAAGACTTTGTGCAGTACAGAACAGATGTGATTTTGCATGAACTGTTGTTACAATCAGCATGGCAGCAGTTGATACCCACCTTGCCCTGCCTGCATTCGTAAGGCACACAGATAAATGGCTTCGCAAGAAACAACGTATAGGACAACGCAACCTATAAATCTCTTGTCATCTGAGTAGTCGTCTCCCAGAAAGGTGGAAAGGCTTCCCAGTTCTTACACAGATCAGTGAGAGTCTTCCTTCCCATCACAGGATCCACATCAGAGCGATTGAAGGTTGGCTGAGCTAGGACAGCATCTTTGCTCAAAAGTACCTTCTGCCTAGAATGGTGAGGGTATAGAAGTGCTTTAAATAATCAGTATGAATTTTGCTTAGGGGAGGAATTCTTTTTTAATTCAAAGTCAGTACTGCTTTTCTCCTAGGGCCTTCTCTGTTGGCACCTTGAGCTTTTAATACCTTGCTTACAACGAGTACGGTAAACGTTACGGACCAATTTAGGTATCAGTAACTTCATTGACCAAGACAGCTTCTACAGAATTAAAGAGAGAACAGTTTTCCTTTAGGTGCATATACACTAAAACTAGAAATGGCTTCAGCTAGCACAGTGATTATTATGTTACTATTTTGTAAGCAGTAAGGATTTTTTTTTTTATTTAGGTTAAATATTTTACTATTGGTATCCTAATAGCTTTATTTCTTGCCAGCAGCATCAGATCTGAGCTGATCCTTAATGAACTGGAAAATTGCTAGCGTTTTTAGTAAAACACCAGTGAATAATGGGTACGTGATCCAAAAATTGCGCTGATGAGTTTTTTCCCTCACTTAAAATGCCAACTCAGTATGTGTGTTAGGCAGAAAAGGTTGCATCAGCCTAGAAATAATGTACATAAAACCAGATCAAACTACAGAAGACCTAAGAGCAGTCATTGTATTATCTGAATGATACGTTTGCTTTCCATCTGCACATGATCAAAATACTGCTGCAGCAGACATCAGCAGAGTGTTTGCTGTTGCCACAACAAACTGAAGTGTTGTCAGGTAGGCTCTTGGTGTGACAGTAGCATGGAGCTTACTGAGCTCCAATGCCAGCTGAGCTAGTCTATCTGGAATTAATTTTTCCCCACTTTTTTTTTTTTTTTAAGCTGTACTCCACTATGGTCAGTGTTTGACAGGTACTCTCCTGTTGAATGCAATCTATCTGGACACAGCCTTTCAGTTCAAAATCCCTCTTGTGAAGAATCTAGACATTCTCATCCATTTGTGGTGTGACCATGAGCATGGTTTATTGTCCATACACCTGTGGTGCCACTCAGGCAGCATCTCCACCCGTCACTGTGACAGGACTTGGAGCTTCATTCCAAATCTCAGCTTTTCCTAATGTACACCTACACCCATTCTCAGGCCTTCTGCAGTTGTTCGCTGCAAGTAGCTTTACACCAAGATTTGGTTTGATGTCTATGACTATAGGACTGTATAACACTCTCAGAAGCTTCCAGCCTGCCCAGTGTCAAATTCAGGTACAGATGATGTACTAGCACCAACCTGGGAGTCACATGACAAATTTATAACTGCATTTGGATCAGGTTGCATTCATCTACAAAATGTATCGTTTTGGTTCACGTGTAGTTTTCACTGGCCATACCAAGTTTCCCATAGGTTTCACTGAACCAAACTGTAGCCATATAAAATGTATTTTCAACCAAAGCTCCTATGTGAATTATTTGATATTGCTCTATGCTCATTGTAGTGTTTAGGAAATTCTAACAACTATTCTATAAATGGATCTTATGTAGCCTTTAAGATTAGCTATTTTTCTGAAAGATCTGTGTTGCTGGTTTTCAGGATACATTGAATCCTTAGAGGTATGGAAATCAGACTTCACCCCTAATAATGTTGCCTTCCAATCCAGAGACTAAATCTGTGAACTCCTTGTTTATTTCCCTTTCTCATGTGCCACAGAAACAAGAGAATTTTTATATTGCATTCAACTGATCTGTCACACTTGCAGCTCATCACAGTTGGCTGTAGTGATTTTTCTCTTGCAATTCATGTACAACTACCCCAGTATATTCCAAAGGGGGCTGTTTTCCTCTGATGCATTTGGGGTTGTGTAAATGACATAGAGCAAATTGGTGTTCTGATCTGTTGTAGGAAATTGTCAGACAATCATGAAATTGTCATCATGTCATGTTGGTGCTCACTGTCTTGATCTCAGGGTCAATGATCTTTCAGCAGAATTTGAGATGACTTGGGAAATTTTCTTCTAGTCCATAAGCAGGGAGGACCAGAGATGTTTACATCCTTTGTGGGAAGGTTCACCTTGGCTTATTATCTCTCGCTGGTTTGTTTCTCTGTCATGGCAGAGGTTTGGGAGTATGCCCTTATGGGACATACGGGTTTGGGACATTAAGAGCATGCTCTTGTGTGACTGTTTCTGTGGTGCAAGTACTCTAGTCTGTGGAGGAGTTTTCCTAACCCAGGCGATTGCCACTTAAACTAAGAGGGTAACATTGTTACTATAATGGACTGCGATATACAGCCTGTCAGTTTGTATGATTTAATAGCCTGCCTGGGCTAAAAGCTCTGTGGAAGTTTAAAGCAGAGGTTTGATATGCTCAAGCCTGCTGGGCATGACTGCTCTTTATTTCCTGGCAGCACTTACATTACATCAATTCATGTTATCACATGCCCGATCTGAAAACGGGCATCAGTGTCCATTCACGACAAGAAAACATCAACAATTCAACTCAAAAAACTATTTGGAAAAAACACAAACTAATTGAGAGGATTAATATGGCACAGATCCACTAGGGTAGGAAAGGGCTGCACAGGTCCTCGGGGCAGTTTTATGGTGGTGTAACTTTATGATACAGAGGGAAGGAAAGGTGCAGGTGAGACCTAACAGCATTGCTATTGAATTGCAACTCAAGATGGAAATCCTAACCAATGAGATAAGTGTTGTGCTACTTACTGGATGCCAAGACTTCTAGCACCTATCTGGGAAAGATAGTAGTTTTCTGGTATATGACCACTCCTTACTCTCCAAGAGTTCCTTGTTTGCCTTCTGATGTAGAGCTGTCATCTCCAGACCTCCCTGAAGGGTGACAAAGCTGAAGAATCATGTAATTCTAGCAAAGGACCAGAATGATAGTTTGGCAAATACTGGGCTAGCCAAGGAAGTAGAAGCAACTTTGTAACCTCTTACAAGGCATTTTAGTTCCTGTACTCAGCTTCCTATTTACAAAATAGAAATAGAATCACTCCACCATCGCAAGGCTGCTTTGGGTATGAGTCTAGCAAAGGTTATAGGATTGAGGTCTCACAGTAATAGGAGCCACTTACAGTTTATGGATGTACTTTTTGGTAAGATTTTGGACATGCTGAAGGGTTGAAGTTAGGTGATAAGTACATTTTTTCTCTTCCCTTGCATCACAGACTCTCAGCCTTGGATGTAGTGTATGACCTTAATACAGCCAGTTGTGTGTTAGATTGGAAGATTACTTGGCACTTTCTGTTCAATTGCATATCTAAAACCATATTCTTATTATGCAAGCTGTTGTCAGCATGCTCTTTTATTTGAATTTGACATACTCTCAGAAATACTTTCTGCAGCTCCTTACTTTCAGTATTTATATATACTTTTTACAACATGCTGGTGCAAAGAAAGTCTTTGCTAAGACTGCATTTCAAATCTGACAAGTACTTTTACAATTTTGTGATCATTTTCTGAAGTTTAGAAAGTGCTTTGGACAATGATTTCTGTTCTATAGCTCCCAGTGCTTTATAGTCTGTGTCTTTTATGGCCGATTTCTGCCTATAAACATATTCATAAAACCTCTCACAACCAGAAACAATCATCTATTTTTTTAAAGCCTGAGTATAATCTACTGTTTTGAACTGTGCTACAGGAATGTTTGATGAAAAGGCATTATTCTACAGAGAAGCAGTCTCCAACCAGTATGAGTTTGTGTAATTTAAGATCTTGATTTATTGTTTTGACAAGCTATGGTCTGTAGAAGACTGTTAGTCGAGATAACAATAGCTTTTACAAACTGCCATCCATCCGTGGCCCCATGAAAATCTCAAGATTTTTTTTGATGAAAAATGCTGACACTAACACACCATTTATGAGTGAAGATATGCATATTCAATCGTTTTCTCCTGCCTTTGGTGGGATTTCAGTGTAGAGGTTCTGTACAACCAGTACATTTGCTTTGAAGGCCAGTTCAGAAGAGGTAACTCTACAGAGTGTAACCTGTCAGAATTAAAAAAAAAACAAACCCAAAACCATCAAGGATAAAAAGCTGCTGCTGGTATAATTTTTATAACCACACAGGAGTCACTCAAGGAATTAGTTGAGTCCTACGTACTAGCTGAATTGGGTAGATTCAGGCTTGATACACAACTTTTCACTTGAATGTTCCTAGTGGCTTGTGCCTCCCAAGACAAAAGGGAACTGATTTTGTTTATAATGCCTTGATGCTGCAGTGCCAAAATAGCTATGTTTTTTCTGTGTCTGTGGAAACTTGTATTTCCAATTTTCTTTCACACTTGGAGCTTCATGGTTAGCATAAAAATGTAAACATCTTGAACGTACTGTTTCTAGAGCTGTGTTAGCCTGCTACTTCACACAAGTATTAACTTTAGAGTTTGACAGTCTATATGCCCATATGCTGGGGCAGATTCATAGAGTGGGTCACCAAAACTACCAGTAATTAGAAAACTAAGTCTTTCCTGGACATGAATTTAATATTTCTTTACATAAAAAAGATTGGGATGGTGGCCAAGATGAAGACAGAGATATGTTGCTCGATGCATACAGGTGAGCTATTTAACACTATCAACATGCTATTGATACACAGATGACTTGGCTTTCAGAATTTTAAATCATATCTGAACAATTTTCCATGAAGAAAAAGAAATAATTATTTCTATTTTTAATTGTATATTTTCAAGCTGTTTTCTCTAGAACTTTCCTGCAGAATTTGGTGACACCTATTGGTACTAAGAAACAGAAAACCAACACCCTTCTCTTACATTTTATAGTGTTTACCAGCATGAAGTTGGAAGTGATCTCTACATCCATTTCTGTTTGTTTGTTGTGGTTTTTTAAAGAATGACCTATTGCTATCTAAAGCCTCAATCTAGTGCTACGGTTGCTTCCAACAGAAGAAAGATCAAAGACTAAAACAACTAATTTTGTTTAGACCCCTCTGTGCCAAACAAATTCCAAATCTGTACATTGATGCAAGTTCCATACATGCTCGTTGGCTCAAGTTTACTAATACTCTTTAGGGTCTGCCAGATACTCCACAGTATCACAATGCTTTTTTTCCTTTCCCCTCCAATGCCCATGGTTCTTTTTTCAGAGGCAGTGATCAACTAAGCATGGCATAGAAGCATCTTCACCTGCCGATATATACCTTCTGATTTTTTGTTTATATAGAATAATTCTGACTGTCCAGCTATCTTGGCATAGGACCCCCTTAGCCCCGAGGTGAAGAGATTTTTCTGGCTTCCATTCTGAAAAAAATTAAGCTGCCAATGCAGTGTGTGCTGGAAGCATGAAAAGAAGGGGCTGGGAAGAAATTTGTATATAGCCAGTATTTTAGTACTATTCTTATAATATCTAATCGGAAACTTTCTTGCCACAGATTTAGCTCCTTTATAGTTTGTCATGTACACTGGGAGAAGACCTTTTAAGCACTTGAGGGCTCATGTGAGATCAGTTCACTGTTCATTTTCAAGTAAATTATCTTATTTTTTCAGTCTCTCTTAATATGTCATGTTTTCTAGATCTCTGATAATTATCTTTGCTGTCCTCTGAACTTTTTCCATACTGAGAGCAGATACTGCACTAGCCAAAGCCTTATCATTGCCTAATAGAATAGGTGTGTGACTTTGCTTGTCTCAGAGGCTATGTTCCTGTTTATAGTTCCTTGATGTTGTTGATTCATGCCAGGCTTGTGCTGTGGTGTAACCTCCACATCATTTTCTGCAGAACTGGTGTCTAGCCGAGTGTTCATCATCCTCCTCTTGTAATTCAGATTTTACATGGCTGAAGGCAAGGCATTTGTCTTCCTATCTGTTTGCAGTGCCATGTCCAAAAAGGTGATCTGTCTTCATTATCCCGAGATCAGTGTGATACATTGTAGCTGAACATTTTGAATTTTATCTTTTTTGCCTTTGTTTACTTCACTTCTCCAATTTGCTACGATTTTTGAACTCTGATTAAACCTCCGATTTTTACATCCTATTGCAATGTTATTTGAGCTGTATTTGAGGTTCATGCAAATGGCAAACACTTCTAAATCCCGATTGTGAGAATGTCTGTTTCGTCCATGCCGGAAATCAGGATATGCGAAGTCTCTGGCTTTCCAACAATACATCCAGTGGTCCCTCTGTTTTCTCAGCCAAAAATGCAGCATGTACCACTTCTGTGGCCCTGGAAAATTTCTCAGATTTGGAAGCCTTGCTTCCTGCCGAGCAAACCTTTATAAAAAGGTACACAAGACTTCCTCCACATGCTCTAGAAGGCATCAGATTTACAGCACAATGGCAGCTGGCTCTTCAGGTCGCTTTCCAGACCTGAGACCAAGATCTAGGACCTCATGGGCACATGCTCCAAGATGATACAGTTATGCACAAAGCCCTATTTAAAGCTCCGTGGAGTAGGGGTGCTGGATTGCACCATGCAGGTTTTTAATGCAACACTGAACTGAATCAGATGCAGGACAATGTTTGCAGATACTGTCTCAAGACAATTTCCATTTTGATGTTGGGTTATAGGTGATTGCTTCTTAGTAATGGCTATCAGCAGTTTTTGCATCTCTCTGACAGTCATTATATCTCTTCCATATTTCTGTAGTTGTTAATCCTGACAGTTATCTGTGAATCAGATCTTTTATCTGAGACTTGAGTGAGAAAAAGAGAGTTAATACAAATTTTATTTAAAATATTAGGAGAGTTCAGTATAGGTATTGATGTGATGAGGACCTTAGAAATAAGACGTGCAGGATCACTTTCTGAATTATCCCCAGGCACACTGGCATCTGTTTTCTTTTCATGTAAGTAACCAAAATATCATTATTCTAGCTGGAAGATGAGTTTTGTCAAGAGGCAAGGGCAAATGTCTCCAGCAACCTGTGAGGTGAAAATTACGATAAACACTCCAAATTTTGCTGTGTTAGTTTATTTATAAAATGCTATGCATATCTTTTGAGAGACCAGGAACAAATGAGGCTCAACACAGTTGACGTGTTGTTCCATAAACTGCCAAGACAGTATCCTTTATTATGGAACAAGATTCACATATCAGCTTTGCTCATTTCTGAAAATACCTATTTTCTTTGGGGGAAAACAGCATACAACTATCTCTTCAAGTGAATTATTTGGAAAATCACCCCCTCTGATATTTTCTGTTGTTCAGTTGGTGTGTCAGTATTATTTTCAGTGCTGGAGAGGAGCTGTAGGCATTAAATTACACAAGTCCATTTGCCCCCTACAGAGAAAGAGGTGCCTGCAAGGAGAGAGGAGACCCCACTCCCACCGCTCTCCTGGTCCTCCCGCAGAAAGTTTAGCTGATTCTGCAGAACCTCCCTGGCTTTTTTGTGCTAGGGCAAATAACCGCTCTGTTTTCCCATGAGTACAAATGACCCGTGGACACGCAGTGAATTAGGAGTGGAAGAGATGGTGATAAGCCAGGAGCACAGGGGGAGAACAGTAACATTATTTTTCCCTTTCAAAGCACTGCAGACATGCAAAGGACCTCCCGGAGTACCCGAGGAAAAGGTGAACAGCGGGGAAGAAAGTCGTTTGGAGCAGTATTTTCAGACCGCTGTCTGGGGACCTCAGGGTAGTGCTTTCGAAGAGACTCCCAGAAGGCACTGAAGGAGAGCAAACTTCCCAAGTTCTCAGCCCACAGGAAATGTTTCAAGTCCCCAGCTTGCTGCTTTGCAGTAGGTTTTAATGCCTAGCCCATTTTGTAGTGATTCTTTTTGACAGAATGACAGTTTAAACAGCAAAACTCTTCAAAGCACAATCTTTGTTTGTTCCTGACTTGTTCAAACAGCATTCAGGGAAGAATAATAGTCCTTTGTTAGTTGTAGTTACAATATAAATAATTAGTTGATATAGCTAAATCATATGGGCCCTGTTATTTCAGGGGTGTTCTCATCTGACCTTAAATCAAGCAGCATAACCAAGACAAAAAAATTACTATAAATGTCCAACTATATTGCCTTAATTTTTACACTTTATCTTATATTACTGTAATTGTTTGCATTTCCATTTCTGCTAAATAGGGTATTATTATTATTCTATAGCAGAGCGATGTTAAGAGATACGATTGCATTTTGGGGAATCACAAGACATTATTGCTATTGCAACCAATTTCCAGTATGAGTTCCTATAATGATAATGTAATAGATTCATAAATTTTTAATCCCAAAACAGAGTATTGTGACTGTCTCAATGGAAGTGGTAATACTTTAAGAACATTCATATATCTACTGGAAGGTAATAACATGCTCATAATTTCTGTAGGCATGGAAGGACTCAAAACTTGCCAAAATGTGGATATAGGGATAACTGAGATAACTAACTACACTTTTTTTTATACTGCTTTTTTTTTTTTAATGTGGTATAACAGAATACCGATCAAGTTTTTTTAAAATACTTGACAACACGTGGTCAGGTATTAGAAAATACATCTTTTGATCTTTAAGTTTTTGCCTTTTTATTTTCATTGTTTGTTGAATATGAAAGTTTCCTAAGCTCCATGGGCACAGTTGACCATAGGTGGTAAGAATGTCTGTGGCAAGGAAGGCTGATAGATGGGCCTTAACTGCAGACAGATTTCATCTGTCTCATCTAATGCTTATTAAGAAATCTAACCTCGGTTAAATTGTATTATACAAACCTTCAATTGTATCAAGGACTGCCGAATAGCTGTTTTCTGCAGTAATGACTGGACTTACATCTCCACCTACTGGCTGATGGGGCAAAGTCCCATTCAAATGTTAGTTTAAATGACATCCAAGTAGTGTTTTGCCTGTGAAAGCTTTTCTTATGATATTAAAATAATTTACAGCCACGATTTTCAGGGGAAGTTTGTTCAAAGTTCTTTGGCCACATATATAATGAAGCCACTGACTTCAAACTCGCTGACCTATGCATATTAGCCTAGGTCTTAATATAGAAAATATGACAAGATTTTTAAATCAGAATAAAAAAAGTATTTAAACCCACCTACAGATCCTTTCAGTGGGAATGCGGGAGCACATCCAACAGCAAGTACACAGTAGACCTGCAGGAAGTTATTCCTATGTAACTCAATAAAGCTTAATAGCATAACAAAAATGATGTCACTAGGGAAATGATTTTTTTAAAAGAAACAGAAAATCTGTTGTAGCAAAGAACTCATACAGCTGACCTGTAGGGTGATTATCAGTGTTGGCGTCCAGCAGAAAAAAAGGGGGGAAAAAAAAAAAAAAACAAACAAAAAATCCCAATCGCAGTTTGGAGGTTAGCAAAGAGAAGAGGCTGAAATTTAGTAACAAAAAGTTCAAAGTCAAAGTGAACTGATAATGAGAATTTCTTTCAGAATAGATTTCATCCATTGGTAACAGTAGAGGAAGAGAAATGCTGCTTGTAAAAGCTGATGATCATAGACAATGATGACTTTCCAGTGTGATAACAGCTGTGAAAAGGGCAAATGCAATCTTGGAACTTATTTTGCTGTAGCCCTTGGCCCTTCATGGTTACAAAATATTTCAGAATCTTAGCTGCCCCCTACTCCTTTTCCTCACAAGTCAGGATATCATGTCCTCTCAGCCTCAGATGGAATCTGTCGTGCTTCTGTTGTCTTTCAGACACTACAACTTCTTCCTCATTTCCCCAGGGAGAGGGGAGAACACAGAATAAATAGATACAAAATTACAGCATGAGGTGTTCTTTTATACCTTAATTTTCTCCAATGATTTTGCTTTCTTGTTCTTTATGATGGGGGCATTCACCTGTGAGAGCTGATGTCACGTCCTCTCTACCTGCACCTTAAAATCTTTGACTGGCATTTCTACTTAATTTCTGCTTAATTAGCAAGTTTCTGGCTTCTGAAAGCTTCCTACTACAGATACATTGGTAAAATCTTAACTGTTGTGAGGATATTAGGTACGGAGTCTCCTTAGTAGTCATATAAAGAATAAATACAGTACAGCGGGTGGTGAAACTAGAAATCTGACGCCTGGGCTGAGCAATAGTAACTCTCCCACACACACACTGTTAGTTTTACAAAGACTCAGTTTAGATCAGATACCCCATCAGGTGCAGCTACAGAAAAGTCATATGAGCCACTTGGAATTAAGCATCTTTTTCTACAGAAGTTCATGTTAAACAGTGCTAGAATTCAGATGATAAATAAAATAGGTTTCTTCTAAATTTTTTTTTGCCCTGAGCAATTTCTTCAAATAGTTACAGAAATAACACAAAATAGGAGCATGCCCTGAATGGAAAAACAGCTATTACCCAGCTGGAAAAGAAATTTTCCAGAAATGTGGAAGATAACTGAAAGATGCTTGAAAGGCACTTTGCTCTGTATCTGTAAACAATAGGCACCAGCAGAAATATTAATTACGTAGTGAGACAATAGCTGTAGTTCTCAAGATAGCTGATTTTTGAATGGTTTCATTTGACTCAGCTAGCAAAAGTTAATTATGAAACTTTATTAATTTGTAAATTTCTGCATGTTGTGACATTCTGGACGTAATCGAGAATCCGAAATACCCCGAGAGCAGAATTGAAACAGAAAGATGTGGAGTTCAACCCATAAAGCCACGACACCAGCAGGACTAGAGGGCTTCCTGCAACTTGACAGCAGCAGAGATGATGCCTCAGATCTCTGAAAATGCTGGTCTTTCTGGAAATGCATTGAACACACCCAAGCAGCCAGGTTGTTTAAAAATACTTGATCTGTCAGATAACTCCTGGTCCGTTGCTAATGAGAAATCACATCCTGTTTCAGTCTTCACTTCAGTGGCCTCCTTTAGCCTCTTCTCTTAAAATACCGGATCCATAATTCCTCTCATTGTTCTGGCACAGCTCTAAGTTTAGTTTCATTTCTCCTTTTTTGAAAATAGCAGGCCAGATTTGTATGCAGCATCATACTGCATGCAATCCTCAGTAGTGCTATTGATCTATATCTGCTGGAAAGATCTCTACTAATAGATCTTAAAGTTGCGTTTGCCCTTTCCAAAGCTTATCTGATACTTGTTTCATCCATTCCTGAACTATCTGACCTTGCGTATCTCAGATACTTAGAACAGCTATTCTTGCAACAGTCCAAATGATCCAGTCTTGGTTCTGATGAGGTAATAGGCACAAGATGTATGGGAGAGCAGCAATATGAGATGTATTTGAAAGATTGCCTGCGAACTTTGGTGTTGCTTTTCCAATACTTGAGTCCATTTTCATTCAATAAGTGTTGATGTTTTTTCACTTCCATTTCTAATGGAGCCTGAAATTAACAGTGCTTTTTGGTTTACTTTCTTATTTGTGGCAACATCGTTGATAGTAATGGCATGGTACTGGGAATAGTTCTCGTAAAGTTGGAGGCAGAAGTGAAAAGTATTTTGGATAGGTCCTGTATGTTGGGAGGAGGAGTGTTCCGAGTTATTTGATCCTTCCTGATATAACTAATATTTAATATCTCTACATTTCAACTACTACTTGTTTAGGGGCGAAACAATCCATGTGAATCTAAGTTTAAAAAGCTATTTTGACTCTGAACTCTTGTCATTTGCATGTGTAATAGCATGGAAAAAACAATACATTTTTAAGGGAAGAATTATCACAGTTAATTATTCTGAAACTTCTGAAAACCATAGGTGAGCATACATGACCGGTGAGCAAGATTTTAGTAAGTAAATTTTGCCAGCTGGAAGTGTGACAGGGATGACTAGCATTTTGATATTCAAAATACTCCTTGAGACTTCTGATGTCTTGTATATTTGCTATCTGTTTAAATAAACTTGATGTTAGCCATAAGGTCAGAGTCTGTTAATATTTACTTTGGAGAATTCTGCCTTTCTGAGCCTTTTTTGGGTCTGTCTCTGGTTTTTGTCCCTGTAAGAGTAATGTTAACAGTATACACATCCTTCCAGAGATATGATAGTAATGGAAAAAGTAAACTTTGGTGTCCTTAATCCATTTTTCAAAGTTAGGTATTTCAGTCTGAAGAATGTGCTGCTTTGGAGATTCTCTTGTTGGGACTCAAAAAATCTGTAGATGATGACAGAAGCTGGAGCAGCAGTAGCTCATCACAGTGCCAGAGGCAGGGCTGGTAACTGATGTGCTGTCAGATTTGTTAGCTAAAACAGACCCCTGGGGATTTTCATGACAGCTTTCCTTTCTGCACATTTGATATTCCGTATTTCTGAATTATTCAGCATTGCTGCTGCTAAGTCAGATAGTGTCTCTGGAGCATAATTAGCTAAGCAATGGTTAAAAACAGGAAAAAAGAAATGTCCCAATTATATATTCATTGCTTTGTGAATACTTGAATAGCAGTTTAAAATACCAACTATAGTTCACAGGAACCTGCAAGGCAGGGCTGGGAAACTCTGGAAAAGATATCCTGGTCTCAGTCAAGTTAATAAAAAAAACTGCTATTGTATAAAACAGCAAAAGTTAAACCACTCAAGATATCTAAAAACAGATAGATCTAAACTAATGCTGAAATGTGATCTATCCTACATCCATCTCACTGTTAAGAGAAATGGAAGGACAGTCCCTTTCTCCATGTGTTAAATGCTTTGGTTGTTCTTTTTCCATGCCTCACCCTTTTTGGAAATTGAAATTAATTTAGTTCTCACCAAGATAACAATGAGACTACTTAGCTAGTGTTTGATCTACTGCTTTTATTGCTGGAGCTATGTTTTGCTAAAAAAAAAGGAGTGACATTTCAGGATTGGGAGCTTGGTAAGCTTTTGATTAGGTACCTAGGTGCTTTAATATTTGTCTCATGGTAAGTCAGAGTATTCCCAGTTGGTTTCCTTTCAATATGAATAGGCTGGTTTAGCTTAAAAAGCATTGTTCTTCTTGGCAACCATCATGCATCTCTAATCTATGGCAAAATGTACTATCAGGTATGCAGAATACATAACCTCTGTCTTTGCCATGACTGATGTATATGGGAGAAATAGGCTTTGCTGCTGGTCCCTTGGTCAGTGCCAAGTGAACCCACTTTGATTTTTCCTTTGGAACACAGATATTTGTGTCAGATGGCCGCTGGCTAAAATGAACCCTTGACAGTCTCTGAAAGACAATGGACACATTTCTTCTTGGGATTGAAACAAATTTTTAAGAAATGAAACGAGAAAATTATTTTGTTAATTCCATGAGCACTTAATGAAAAGAAATTACTTTTTGTTTCTTTGACCTTTCACTAGGAGCTTTTAAAGATCTTTCTTAAAAGCTTTTGTTTCTATCACAAGCTTTAGTGAATGTGTCATCGAAGCATCCCACTGTGGCAAAGCTAGGAACAGAGCAAAATTCAGTGTAATTATCACAAATATCTCCCCTGTGTCTTGACAAAATAATTAGACATTCTGGATTTGGATCATTTTGATATTTTGAATCATTATTACACCTGAGGTCTTGAGGAAGGAAATAGCACTTTCCCACTGGAATACAGGACTTAAAGGGCTGTGCTCCTTCTTATTGCTGGATGTCACTGGTAGTGCAGAGGCTTTTTGTAGCTATCAGCATTTGAATTTGTGAAGAATTTGTCAGCCATCCAATTGTCTATAAACTGTCTCATACTGAACTCAATACACTATGGTGCTGAAGTGTTAAAGTCAAACAGAAGTGTCCACAGAGGACCGTTGACGCCAAATTTTGCTGCCACATCTTAGGCCTTCTTCCCCCATTTTCTCCAGCTGTTAACTTTCTTTATAATTTAACTAATTCAAGTTAACTCGTTAATTTGGGTTTTGGCAGAAATTGAAAAAAAAAAAAATCAAGCATTTCCTAAGATATTTTTGGACATTTAGCTGTCACATGTATACATTTAAGGAAATAACACAAAAATAAAGTCCACCTATATTTAATGTCAGCTACAACCCCTTTCAGTTTGTCTTCAGTTGTTGCATACATAGCTTTATTATCTCAAAACGCATGGAAATTATATTTCAGCTTTCTGTGTACAGGCCTTATTGGAAAGCAAATGGGCAGCCGTATATTTACACTGAAGCAAGGAGAGACAGCGGTATCGTACCAGGTGACTCAGTTGGCTGGTCACAACCAGTACAGCTCAGAATATGGAGCTTTTGATCCATGAAGATAAATTTCAAAATATTATTAATGGAGTAATTTTGAATGACAAAGACACTCGGAGAAAAATGTGCACAAGTATTTTATAGGCCTAAAAAGAAGCTGATTTCAACAAGGAAAATGTTCTGATTTTGAGATTTCTGAATGCAAATGTCAATATTATGGAAAAAAAATGAGAAGAATCAGAAATGCTGGTATAAAACCAAATGTTTTGTTAGAATTGTTATGTTTTATCATTATCAGAAGTAAGCTTGATTACTGAGCAGAACATCCTGGAGGACAGGCTTAAAGCCAAATTAGCCATCTGTCCATATTAGTTACCTGCAGGAGTGATGTCAGAGTTGGCTCCAGGGACACTCCAGCTGGTGTTCTCTGAGGGAAATACTGGATGTCATCAGTCTGCGTGCACCTTGCAGAAGCACTTTCCTGCCCTGAAGGCAGGGTCAACACACTCTGATAATAACAACAACAAGCAGAAGAGGTGAGCCAGGGAAAAGTTGTTTGAGGCGGAGGTTGTGCTGGCTGTGGCTTCCCAGGTTCTTCCAAAACTGGAGTGATTCTGCTATTCTGATTTCAAGCACCCAGAAACCTGCAGATCTGGGGCATTATTGCTGGTGCAAATGATACTGCTGGGTGCAGCATGACTGGAAAGGGTGGACATACCGTTCTGGGTCTCAGAAGCAGCCTAAAATTCAGAACGCTCCCAGCAGTGCTCTATCAAGAACAGCAGATGCAGGGATTTCCCCAGTGATTTGCAAATCTGATCTAGAGAGTGAGGAAGAGGAGGAGGATTTGTGTGGTACACAAGATTATGTATACTTGCTATGAAATTTTGGGACAGGCGAGAGTCAGGTTTATTGAATGGCTCTGGATGAGGGAAGAAGGGAAAAGAAAAGGATGATCGTAGATATTATAGAATACTTAATCTGCGTTTGGAGGCTATTATAAAAGACCTAATCAGAAAGAAGTGAATAAGGCTCTCTTTGAGCATGGATCAAACATTAGAAAAAAATACTAAATAATCCACTTGCAGTTATCTAAAAGATAATAAAATTATTAATATGGGCTTGTCAGGAACTGACCCTGTCATAGAACTTTAATTTCCTTCTTTGACAGAGGATGTAGCGCCATGAGACACAGGGAGAACACGACCAGCTCCCCGCCACCAGGTTGGAGAGAGGATGATCCTGCTGTGGGGCAGTCTGTCACACTGCTGACTTAGCGTTGCCTCCTGTGCTTTACAGTACCCACCTCCAGGAGCCATGTAAACTCAGTGAAATGACAAAAAAAACCCCACACTCAGGAAAAAATAACTAGTTTTCTAGCATTTGAGTGAATTAAGCAGTTTGAGGAGGACAAAGCTATTCCGTGGGGAGGAGACCACACACCTGCAAGCTACAGTGGGGAGGATTAGAGGAGTGAGTGGGGAGTGACTTCTCTCCCTTCAGTAGCAGCAAGATATTAGAAGTGTTAAGCAATATTAGGAACTCGGCTACTTAGAAGAATAGGGAGGCAGTAAATGCCATCTGCCTTCCAAGGCTTTTGGTGCTGCCAATGTTGCTTTCTCATAAAGCTGACAAGAGTGTGGATACATCTTTTATTTTCATCAGATGACTACACAACAGGTTAAGAAGAAATTGCTGTCAAAGAGTAGCAGTGAATGGTTTGATGTTAAACTGTGAGATTGTGTCAAATACTGATGCAGGTCCCTGAAGCAAATGTCGCTGCAGAACCCCACATCCTAGTTCTGTTCAGTATCTTCATTAATTATCTGAACAATAAATAGGTAGTAAATTTTTAAAAACCAAGCAAGCTGGCATTGGCAGGGGCTTACAAGTCATTGCGAAGACAGGGTCGAAATGCAAGTTGGTCCTGGCAAATTGAAGAAATAATTAGAAGAAAATAACATGATATTTGGCACTGAAAAACATTGAGTGCCACAGCTGAGGAGAAATTTAAAGCATAAATGCAAATAGCTATTTAGTCAGCACTGTGGCGAGAAAGGATGAGAGTGTTATATTATTATATTATTATATATTATATTATTATATTATTACTTATAAGTAAAAAGCAACATTCAGTTTTCATTGTGCAATGTGTTAACATCCATTAGAAGTTGCAGGTAACTGCTCCAGTCTGCATACTTGTGAAGTTACAGGTGCATTGCTGTGTCCAGATTTGATCACCATACCTGGGAACCATGCAATAGTCGTTTGGAGACTCCAGCTGAACTTCAGTTGTTCCATCTAGAACAGAGGACTGAGAGGGAGAACATCGTATCTGTCTTCTGACATGAAAAAGGTCATTAAAAAGGGGATAGTGATTAGTTGTTCCCATGGAGACTTGGGAAGGTTTTCAAACAGTTGTAGCATTATCCCCCCTTTATTTACTGAAGTTTGCATCAGGCAAAGGCAGTGTGTGAAGTGATCAAGAAGACAATCCGCTTCATCAGCCCTTAATATTTTATATTATATAATATTTTAATATTTTAAGGAGTGCTACATAAAACTCCAGGGGCGATGGTTTACTTGTGCACAGCTATTTGTTTTTGAAAACTGCATTTTGTTTTGAAAACTGCATTTCCATGGACAAAGAACAGTGCTTAGTGATTTGTTGAATTCTTCAGCTCAATCAAGGGACTTAATTTAGTAACTGAGATGTAGGGAGGAGCATTCCTCATTCACTGAAGTACTTCATTTATGTGTTTGTTTCCTAAGAGGGAAATATAGCATAGTAATTAAACCTTTTGTAATAAAGTCAGTCTGCAAGGCTTACAATAACAGGAAATGTTTGACTCTAAAAAGTTTTATTTTAAAGATTAAGATTATATAGTACTGAAAAGTAATTCAAGCAAAAATTCAAACAATATATTCAAAGTTAACATTAGGGATGTGTGCGAAATCATATTTCAAAGGATTTTTTTTAAATGTAGCTTCCTGCATAGTAGCCCTGAATACATTTTATTTGGTATTATAGGTCAGTGTTTGAATTCTTAAAATTAAAAATAACGTTTCTTAAAATAAGGTGTTTTCAGCAGCTAACTAGGCAGGCATGAATGCAGGATGTATAACTGCACTGAGGCTGTAGGAGACAGGCCCAGCTAGAGCAGTTTAGTGGCTGAGGAGAGCCCTCCTCATGTATCAATTCCTAAACAAACACCTTTTTGCAAGAATTGATATTTCAAAGGATTATTTACATCAGCAGACAAGCCATGCACCTCCTGAAAATGGATTATTTTTATGTTTTGCTACTTACTGCAGTAGATTGCATGCTGACTTCTTATTAGAAAATATATTTAAAAGATCTTACATTAATCTCCACCTAGAGAACAAATTAGCTGTGCTTCTTCGATAAAACTCAGTAGCTGGAAAACTAAACTCAAAATCTTTCATGCAAGAAGAAAAATGTTCTTGACTATATTCCCTTCTCTGAAACAGGAGCTTTTTATTACTTACACCATTTGTCAAGAATATGATACATATTTCTTGCTGAATACTTGGCTGTTGGCTTTTGTCTTGATAATGAAATACATACACACGTGCTCTGAATGTATCTTGACAGTGGAGTGAACTTCATTATTCCAGAGAGATGTGAAGATCTATTGTAGGAATATTGGCTCGGTTGCGTAGTGTTCATCATGTGGACACCATTGCTCATGGCAATAGGAGTTTGTGGAGGCTGATATTATTCATTTGGAGTTTTGCCTGGCACCCATCTTTATTATTAGTGCACAGCAAATAATGTGTTGATCTTGAAGAACTACCAGGAATGCATACATGGATCTTTTGCTGGCATCTACTGTGTACTTTCAGAGTTCCTCAAGTTAGCAAAGCAAAAATAGGAAGACTTTTTTTCACTGTTTCTTAATTTTCTTTAGTCATTACTTCAGATGGCACCTGTACAGTCAGTAATGAGAGTCTGTCCCCTACAGCAGTCATATTTAAAAACTGAACCCCAAACAGACGGTGCATCTCTTGCTTCATTGCTCTCTGATTTAATAAATCCCGTAGGAAGTGAAATCAAGTCTCAAGGTGAATCCCTCCCCTGTGATGCAGGGAGAGGAAGGTTGTTTTGTATGTTGCTTCTACATGGGGAGTCGGAGTATGCTGAGTTTTCTCCTTGGGAAATGCAGGTGTATGAACCACTCCCAGATTAACGGGAAGGTATCTAAAGGGTATTGGTACAGACAGGGTGATGTATGGAGGAAGAAAACTGCTAATGCAGAGCATGCTGTGTCAGATTTGCTTGAAGCTGCTGTCCCTGCTCTGAAAAGAGAAGCAACAAAGACAAAATGCTGACCTCTATGAAGCTCATTCTTCTTCTAAGAAAATGTACTCAGTCTTTCTTTCTTGCTATTACTCTTTGTCAAGAAATCGTATCTTCCAGCTACAGCAGGTTTTGGCCTCCAGGAATAGTTGCATCTGCCAGTGATTGAAAGATGTTGTCAGGAATCCACTTCACCTGACCCCAAAAGACAGCTTAGTTGTGACCGAATTGCTTTTCTGCCTCCACTGAGATTAAGCCTCATCACTAAACAGCAGACTTAGTTATGAATGGGTTTCTTTTAGCAATACTTGGAAGCAGATTTTTTCCCTTTGGCTTGTTTGCTTTCCCACTCGTTCCTAATATTAGTTGTTAATGGAATAGCATCTTCTGTAATTACAGCGGAGACATGGTTCTGCTGTTAAAGTATAGTTATGAGGGGAAAATATTTGCAGTGTTCTGTTCCATTTTATCTTTGTTTATGAGCATAGCATTTAGAAGAATAGCATCCTGTGTATAGCTTCAGAAGGAAAGCTATAAAAGTGATTCTGTCAATGCTAATAATCTCAATTTTTGACCTGCAATTCTGTGTTTTATAATGCGCTTATTTGTGTTTTGCAGTTTGCATTTAATCGCGTGTCTGAGAAGGCTCGTGCATGACATTCTTCCTTTAAATCTTTCATTAGTTTTATTTTCTTGCCAGCAGAATATGGCTGAATGCTACAGCAGCTGCTTTGCAACTATAACTCTCCTCTCTTATTACTGGTAATGACAGCCAACAATTTACTGTGTGTATTAAGTTTGGTTATGTGTTGCTGTATAACTGAAGTTTTCAGGAAAATATTTTCACAAACGTAGGACAACAAATGTCAGACTGACCTAATTACTGTTCTTCTCTACAGTTTCTATGGGCTTTCCTCTGCTAGCTGGAGATGGAGTGGTTTGAAAATGTTTTCATTAGCAAAGTATTCAGATTTATTATCCTGCTGTTTATGGCATCATAATTCCCATTTCTGTTTAGCTGGTAGTCAGGGAATATTTTTACTTATGAAAGTAAAGGAATGACTGCCCTAAGTGGAGGGAGTGAAACCTGCTAGTGAGACCCATGCTCCCTGGCTTACGCTAGCCAGAGGAAAGCGTCCCCTGAGGGCTCCCCCCTTTCAGGGGACCTGGCGGAGTTTCCCAGAGGCGAGTTGGGGAACGAGGTAGGATGGGGTCAGTGTGGGTAGCTGGGGACTCAGGTCGAGAGATCAAAAAGGAAGGAGGTTACGGTGACAGTGTAGACACAAGCAGTCCTCTCATCAGAAGACTTCTGTGCTTCAGATGCATACAGCTTTTGTTCAGTTAGCATAATCCATGCTGACCCTGGCCGTTGCCACTAAATAACAGACGATAATCTCAAAGATTAAGGGTAGATTACTGAGCAGTCCAACAGAGGTGATGTAAGTACCTGCAGGGCTAAAGTGACGTCCCATGGTGAGAGGTTCCTGGGCAGATGGAGGAGTTTGACTCCTTGGGGAAAACAGATGATTTGGGGTATGAAGCCCATCTGTAGGCTGACACTGAAGCGTGGGTTACAGCAGCACCTTGACCTCTTACCGAGATTCGGTTCACACTTCCAAGAACAGCCTTCGCATTTGAGGCCGAGAAGCCGGGGAAAAGTGGAAACACCTCAGAGTGTGGACTCGGGGCCTTAAAGCAGCCACTGACGATCCTCTTTGAATCTGCATTTGAAGTATTTCCATGAGGAGCTAAGAAACCTGTTAGGTCAGAAGTACTGAGCACTCTTTGTGTAGTCTGTAAAATGATAACAGTATTACCAATTCCCTCCTATGAATGTCATCTATTTAACAAGACTGTCTGTCGTTAACCATCTAGACAATATAGAGCCCCTTTGTTCGTGGTGGTGAATGTGACCGTGATGGAGGAGATCAGATGAAACGACAGTTTCATTGGGGCTGGTAGCTGCCATTTCTAACAAAGATTATTCTGATTATTTGTTATTAAGGATTTGCTTTTTCTGTTGTGTTTTTTGTGTTGGTTTTTGGTGGGTTTGGGGTGGTTTGGTTTTTTTGTAAACTCTTAACAATAAAGCCTTTATAGGTCAGTTGCAAGAGTCCTTATTACTGTCCAGCTTACCTTCCTGCCAGTTCAGGATTTGATATGCCTTTTGTGTGCTTTCTAATTTAATTCTGAAATGATAGGGCTTTCACTAGCAAATTTTTGGAAATTATTCAGGGGTGATTGCCCCAATTTCTCCAACTCTTCAGTTGTTTCTTAAAATAAGCATATCGTTTATTTTATCCATATACTATTAGTCTAGATAAATGCAAAAGAATAGCGTTTCCTGGAAGCGAGTATAGACAGGTGTCTTGGGATTTGAGTTAATGCAGTTGCAGTGCTTATATGTTATTGTTTTCAGTTCTCAATTTTTTCTTGCAGTATTTTCATTATAGATACGTATAGGTTAGGGTGACCCCTCCTGATCCTTGCGCTGTCACGTGGCAGGCAGTGGGACCATGCTGGTACAAGAGTAGCTGTGCTGCATGAGCCTCTGGATCCGGGAGGGAGAAAGCCTGCAAGGCAGCTGCAGTCTCTATTGGTGAGTCACCCAAAAGCCAGCTGTGTACCCAGTCCAGCCCTATCCCACATGAGGCAGGATTACATCTGGGGAACTGCCATTATCCTGCTCTTGAATTACCCTCAGAAGTCCCCTTTCTGCTTGCTGTTCTCAGAAATATATCTTGTACCTTCCAGCTATATGAAAATTTTGGTGTGCAACTCCTAGGGTCAGGGAGGTTGGGCTTCTTGGAGGTACTCTGTGTGTGGGCAGCTACACTACATAGGGATTCTTGTTTCCAGCTCTAAGAGTCGTACAGTTTGTTCAGAATAGTTTCCACTATGGCCTATACAAATTAGCAGGACTCTTTGGCAAATTCATTACCCTTATTTGCCTTCAAGATCAGGTCCAGAGTTCACGTACAACAGAGTAATTTCACTGGCAATGTATTCTTCATACAGTTAAACCATCTAAAGACCCAGCTGGAGGTTTGCAAGACATTGGCTGGAAGCAGAACTGTGTATTCAGCCATACAGATTTCTAGTGCTTCACCTCTAGATATGACCATTTATCAGTAAATAGTGCAATAAGCATACTTGTGACGCTTAGGTAAATCTACACTTATATTTAGAATAAAAGAAAAATGTGATATTTCAACTGGGGTAGACCATGTTCCTCTCAGCTGCATACCAAAATATTCACATAGCTGAAAGAGTTTCTAACAGAAATGAGCATTCATAACAGTAGTCAGCAACTCTTGCCATCAGAACATTTTACTAACAGTTACTGAAAGCTGTCTACACAGTTTTTTAAAACAACCAGTTCACATCCAAATTCTGAAAGCAAAACACTAGATATAACTCTTTTTTGAAGAAATAAAATAAGCTATTGGGTATCTTCTGCAATTCCTGACAGCCTTGCTGTTGAAAACCTCAAAAATATTAATCTCCCATAGATCACAATGTAGATATTCTCTCTCTAGCTCATTATTGCTAAGGCACATTTCCATGCACTGTTAGTACAGAGTGAATGAGATGCAAATGTGGAGAGCTATCCCTAGACCAGACTTTCATTATATTTTTATTATCAAATGGAGATTTTTTTTTAATGTGATTTACTATGATGATAAAACAGGAAGGTTCATTTCCCTGGGCTTCCACAGCCTTGCCTGCCCATCTTTACAACAACATCAAATTAAAAGCAGATGCTGTTGTGGGACAATGAAGTGCTCAACCTCATCAGTTTTCAGCTCCTTCATCCTTCATCGTGAAGTGCTTTCCAGTGTTTTTCTGTCAGTTCCATTTTTGAAAAACTGCTTTCACTGTTTCACAGTTTTTACAAGAAAATATTGTTGTGCCCCTGGTGCAGACAAGGAGAAGTCTAATTTCGTTGTAGTTAAGGACTGGCTTTCAGAAACCTGGGGGCTGATGGGGTCCATCTGTCAGAGAAAGGGAAGAGGATCTTCAGTCACAGGCTTGTCAAGCTGGTGAAGAGAGCTTTAAACTAAAGTTGCTGGGGGAGGGGAACCTCAATCCATCCCACTCCTACCAGTTTGATGCCAGTGCCAGCAATAGATGCCCAGAGACTGGAGAGGGATCACAGGTCAGCACGAGAGCACCTGAAGAGCAGCACAAAGGAATTTCAGCCGGTAAGGCAGCTTCATCGGGGGCCCAACTTAAACGCCTCTATGGAAACGCACGTAGCATGGGGAATAAACAAGAGGAGTTAGACACGTGCGCACGCTTGCAGAGCTATGATCTTACTGGCATCACGGAGACGTGGTGGGATGGCTCCTGTGACTAGGGTGTTGGAATGGAAGGACACAGGCTCTTTAGGAAGGACAGGCAGGGGAGAGGAGGAGGGGGTGTCACCCTCTATGTCAGTGACCAGCTGGAGTGCATGGAGCTCTGCCTGGGGATGGATGAGGAGCCCACTGAGAGCTTATGGGTCAGGATTAAAGGAAGGGCAGGGACAGATGACATTATACTGGGGGTCTCCTACAGGCCACCGACCAGGAAGACTGAGCTGATGAAGCCCTCTATAGACAGATAGGAGCAGCCTCACGTTCACAAGCCCTGGTCCTCATGGGGGACATCAGCCACCCCGATATCTGTTGGAGGGACACCACAGCAGGGCATAAGCAATCCAGGAGGTTTCTGGAATGTGTTGCTGATAACTTCCTCCTCCAAGTGATGGAGGAGCCAATGAGGAGAGGTGCTCTGCTGGACCTTCTTCTCACCAACAAAGAGGGGCTGGTGGAGAACGTGAAGCTCAAGGGCAGCTTAGCTGCAGCGACCATGAAATGGTGGAGTTCAAGATCCTGACGGCAGTAAGGAGGGCGCACAGCAAGCTCACTACCCTGGACTTCAGGAGAGCAGACTTTGGCCTTTTCAGGGATCTGCTTGGTAGAGTACCATGGGATAAAGCCCTGGAGGGAAGAGGGGCCCAAGAAAGCTGGTTAATATTCAAGGATCACCTCCTCCAAGTTCAGGAGCGATGCATCCCAACAAAGAGGAAGTCGGGCAAAAATGCCAGGAGACCGGCATGGATGAACAAGGAGCTCCTGGACAAACTCAAATGCAAAAAGGAAGCCTACAGAGGGTGGAAGCAAGGACAGGTAGCCTGGGAGGAATACAGAGAAATTGTCCAAGCAGCCAGGGATCAGGTTAGAAAAGCTAAAGCCCTGATAGAATTAAGTCTGGCCAGGGATGTCAAGGGCAGCAAGAAAAGCTTCTATAGGTATGTTGGTGATAAAAGGAAGACTAGAGAAAACATGGGCCCTCTCCGGGCAGTCCAGGGAAGTTCCCACTGCCTGGAAAAGGGGAAACATAACCTCCATTTTAAAAAGGGAAAAAAGGAAGACTTGGGGAACTGCATGGCAGTCAGTCTCACCTCTGTGCCCAGCAAGATCATGGAGCTGATCCTCCTGGAAACTGTGCTAAGGCACATGGAAAATCAGGTGGTTGGTGATAGTCAACATGTCTTCACTACGGGCAAATTGTGCCTGACAAATTTGGTGGCCTTCTACGATGGGGTTACAGTATTGGTGGATAAGGGAAGAGCAATGGACATCATCTACCTGGACTTGCGCAAAGCATTTGACACTGTCCCACATGACATCCTTGTCTCTAAATTGGAGAGATATGGATTGGCTGGACGGTCGTACTCAAGGAGTTGTGGTCAATGGCTCCATGTCCAAGTGGAGACCAGTCATGAGTGGCATTCCTCAGGGGCTGGTATTGGGACCGGCGCTGTTTAACATCTTTGTCGGTGACATGGACTGTGGGATTGAGTGCACCCTCAGCAAGTTTGCCGATGACACCAAGTTGTGTGGTGCAGTCGACATGCTGAAGGGAAGGGATGCCATGCAGAGGGACCTTGACAGGCTTGAGAGGTGGGCCCGTGCAAACTTCATGAAGTTCAGCAAGGCCAAGTGCAAGGTCCTGCGCATGGGTCGGGGCAATCCCAAGCACAAATAGAGGCTGGACAATGAGCGGATTGAGAGACTTGGGAGTGTTGGTTGATGAGAAGCTCAACATGATCTGGCCATGTGCACTTGCAGCCCAGAAAGCCAACGCTATCCTGGGCTGCATCAAAAGAAATGTGACCAGCAGGTCAAGGGAGGTGATTGTCCCCCTCTACTCGGCTCTCATGAGACCCCACCTGGAGTACTGTGTTCAGCTCTGGGGCTCCCAACATAAGAAGGACATGAACCTGTTGAAGCGAGTCCAGAGGAAGGCCATAAAGATGATCAGAGGGACGGAACACCTCTCCTATGAAGACAGGCTGAGAGAGTTGGGGTTGTTCAGCCTGGAGAACAAAAGAGAATGCTCCGGGGAGACCTTCTAGCAGCCTTCCAGTACCTAAAGGGGGCCTACAAGAAAGCTGGAGAGGGACTTTTTACAAGGGCATGTAGTGATGGGACAAGGGGTAATGGTTTTAAACTGAAAGAGGGTAGATTTAGATTAGATATAAGGAAGAAATTCTTCACTGTGAGGGTGGTGAGGCACTGGAACAGGTTGTCCAGAGAGGCTGTGGATGCCCCATCCCTGGAAGTGTTCAAGGCCAGGTTGGATGGGGCTTTGAGCAACTTGGTCTAGTGGAAGGTGTCCCTGCCCATGGCAGGGGGATTGGAACTAGATGATCTTTAAGGTCCCTTTGACCACTGGCAAATAGATGACCTGCTTTTTGTAGCAATGGCATGGCTACACAGGCTCCAGTCTCCCTCCCTGTCAGCACGTATTCATTTTAGGCTTCTGCATTAACCCCCACAGACAGACGTAAACGAAATATTAAAATTATCTTTTGTCCCCGTTTCCTTTCTGCATTTGAAGCAGCATGGATGTATAAGAGTAGAGTGGGGGCAGTTGCTGGCGGTACTAGTGAAGAACTGATCAATGGAATAATACTCATCCACATCCTCAGCTCCATGACAGACCACATGCCATATCATTAACTATGTGTCTCATCCACTTAGCCTAGTGTGAGGGCTCTGTCTGCCTGAACCAGAGTCACTAGGGGTAGTTTGCGGGACCCTGAAGAAAAGCCAATTCCATCAGCATGCTAGGCAGCAGTACCTTAAAAGACTTTGCTAAAAAATAATGAGCAGGTTATTGTAACTATACTTCCACTTATTTAAAATCTTTGCAACTCAGAAATGTTCTGGAAATGGCCTTTACTAACTATTCAGTCTGATCTGGTGTGTGAACGGTGGGGTGAACAAAAAAGAAAACCCACTGAAACTCCTGTTGCCATTTGCTTGCAGTGCTTCAATACTAGCTCTTCACATTTGCCCACCTAAACCATTCAGTGTTGCACAAACAAAGCTTCAGCCTGAAATGCTGCAGGAGAGCCAGAAAAAAAAAAATGCTTCTGTTTTGTGTGGAGTTTATGGTGGTGATTGTAATTCGACTGCCTTTTTTGTCTTTTTTCAAAGTTTCCCAACTGTTGCAAATATGTATATGGTGCTATACAGCAGCATGTAGTATAGTTATCAGTGAGCTCTTTTCCTCAGCTGGCATCCATAAAAAGAACTAAGCAGTTGTTTTACCAGCCCCCATGGAGTGTATATGGCGCAGGTAACGACACAGGTCTGATGGATGCAGCCCCGCTGGTCCTGCCTGCAGAGCGGACGCTACGGTGAGCAGCGCTGCCGGAGCACTCTGTGGTCCAGCTGGCTTGGTCTGCTTGTGAGGTTGTGCTGGAAGGTGTGAGCAGCGCAAAAAAGTATGTTCCTGGAGCAGTTTGTAATCCCCAGTTCTGAAGTCACTTTTACACATTATGTACAAAGCTATTTTTCTGAGCTGTGGTGCCTTTAAATCTACTTTAATCTGGAATAAGTACATAATGTTTTAGAGTTACAGAAATCAGAGTCATAGAGTTATAGTAATCCAAATAACTTAATCAGAATTACCTGTAACTTTTAATAGCAGACTGCCAACTGTTTGGATTTGTTATCATTATTTGTCTAGGAATTTCTCTTGGGCAAACAAGGTCTGAATTAAAGGACTATTTTGGAAATTTTAAGAACCTATGTTCAGGCCAGTGGCTTTGTTTTAAGAGCAATCATTTATCGTCTTTAATGAAATTTAAAAATTTCTCCTTGACTTTAAACTTTGCGTATGATGCTATACTGGGCTTAAGTAAATCAATAAAGCAAAAGTAAGCACTGGAAAAGGAAGCTAGTTCTCTGGTTTATACCTCTACATCTAAAGAGAGGAAGATAACATTGTAATTGGATAGTAATTCTGTTTAGCTGCTGCCTCCATATATTCGGAGAGAACATCCTTGAAGGTAGTGATGGGGTTTAATGAACTGTTGTTATTCCCTAATGCTTGGGAGGTGGTGATGGAATTACTGTGCAACCAGGATGGATAATCTAAAGATACAATGCTGGCTTTGTTCCTTATTTGAAAATAGAAGTTTAATCTCAAATGAGATGTCAATTTACCTGTGTGTTACTTTCCATAGACAGGGATTTCCTTGTTAGCTTGAGCAGATTTTTCCTGTTTAAAAATAAGTTGTACACTCAGGTTAGAATATTGGCATTGCCTTAAAATTCCAGCCTCATGTTTCATAATAACCCAGAGGGGTTATTAAGAGGGATTATAGTAGGAGGTTCATCGTGCTTTCATAATCAAAATAATTGGATTTTCACAATAATCAGAGACAGGGTGCCTTCCTACACTTCTGAAATTCTTAGGCTGTGCTAAACACTACTTACCTGTTTGAATTCTGACCTTGGGTTAGCTTTAATTGCAGAAGCTAGTATAGTTGGGAATGTAAACAAGTCAAGAAAGAATATATCCTTTTTCTTAAAAAAAAAATCTTTTTTTGTGTTTAGTTTTAGATATGCTTCAAAGTGGAGGTTACCAAAGTCCAGGAGGGATAAAGTAAATTCCTATTTTAGGGACAGTTGGTAATATTTTGCCTTAGATCAATCTTTATTTTTACCTTTAATTTTCAGAGATTATATTTTCAAGGGACAACCTTGAATAGAAATGGTACCCATCAATATGAAAAGGTACTGTCAATTGATGGAGTTGTGTTAAATTTGGCTTAGAGGTTGGGGTTTTTCTCCACAACAGTTCTTACTCACTTCCTACTAATAGGCTGAAGGTTTTTTTGCTGCAGTTGAGCTCTGTATGTCCAAGATCCATGTCTGCTCATGACATGAATGTGGTTCAGCAGAAGTGCTGCTCTCAGCTCCCCTTTCTTGCTTTTACAGCGCTCAGGTCTCAGTCTTGTAAGACTGCTTGTGTATTGGACCCGTCTCTTTACTACGACTTGCAGCATGATATTCCAGTTGTTCTTTTGCTCCTCAGTTTTATCCTTCTGAACACCTTCGCCTGTAGGACATTTCCAGAAGCTTTCATTTTCTTTTTGCTTCAGGATGCTCATTTCTGCTGACCTACCTCCTTAGTCTGAGTCCTGTAGATCTCTTCTAACAATAATTCAGATAGATTTTCCTTGGATTATGAGAGGTAATTATGAGAGGGGGAAGCCTTCTCTTCAGAGTCTTCCATCGCTACTCACCTGACTCACCTCTTCTACAGCTTCATTAATTTTCTAAATATGGGAGGGAAGGCTAAATGGGCCTCAACGTCTTTACCGACATAAGGGCTTATCACTCTTTTACAATATGGTTTTTTCAATGAAGTTTAGCAATGTGTTAAGAAAAATATGCAAAATATGCCAAGAAGCCATGTGATGAAATCACAGTGCAAATTTTTATAAACTGAACCTCAAATGTTTTTAGAGCTTTCTTTGTAGCTGACTCTCTGCAGCTGACTTTCTGGCTGTCCATTGGAGAAGAATGGGGTTTTATCTTAATATTCCCCCCCCCCCGCCGCAAAAAAAGTCTAATTAAAAAATGAAATGTAATTCTATAGGCCCTTATGAGTTAAGTTTAGGTAATACAACTTGGCTGCTACATGTTTCAGCACAATGATCTATTTTAATATGATTTGAACTGATAGGTTATGTAAAAACTAAGCCTGATGCCTTTTTCTGTCTTTTTCATACTTGTAAAAATATTTGCTTAAATATCAAAAAAAGTGATATAGGTATGGTGCCACTTGCACCAGTTTCATGTAATGAAACCAACTGATGATTGTGTAGCACTTTCATAATCTCCAACAACAGTCACTACATAAGAGTGCAAATTTTTATCCAAATTTTTTGAACTCTGTTGGTCATGAGAAATTTGCCACATTTGGCATCAAAATGAGGCCTTGTTGCAATTTTAGTGGAGAGAGTGTTGATTATGTGGAGATGTAGGCTGCAAAAGTCTGAGTCAAAGTAAATTAGCCCGGATCTTCATCCAGCATGACAGTGCCTTCTGCACTGGGAAGTAGCAGAAAGTCAAGAAAAGCTTGTGTAACTTTGTCACAACCTGTCACAAGCAGCTACCATCAGTAGTGGGTACTGTTGGGTACATACCCACTCTCCTGCCACATTAGCATTTCACAAGTTTGAGTTGTTCAAGAAAGATGTTACTTTAAGTTAAAACATAATGGAACTCTGCTAAATCCGAATGCACCTCTGCTCTGGAGAAAGGAGTGATTTCATTGTCAACATTGACTAGAATTTGAATGGAACTGCTTAAAAAGCAAGATACTTATCATTGCAAAGTTAGTCATTTTGTGCTAGCCTATGCGTGAGTGCTCTTTTAGACTGAAAAAAAAATCAGGAGAACTTTTAGCACAGAAATAAACATGGGTGAAATTTTAGTGCTACGCCTCTTCAAGGACAATTTAATTATCACTTGTAAAATAGTTGACTGGGTGCCAGTGAGTAGAAATGTATGAAACATGCATGCATATACACAGGTATTTATTGTAGGTAAGATGGAGGCAGCGTGCACCCATGTTAAATCTATCAACATATGATGAATTTTGCAAACAACTCATTAGAAAGATATAGTGAAGGAAAACTAACATAAGAATAACCCAACTGCTTAGGAGTGACAATAAAATTATACAACAGTTTAATAAGGGAATACAGATTACTGAAACTAACTGGATATATAGAAGGAGTCTGCACAGTGGGATACAGCTCTACAAATTCAAATTTGCACAAGAGTAGCTTCAGTTTGCTTTGTGAAAATTGCTGGGGTACCTTACCATAAACAGTCAGGACTTCAGAGTTACATATGTTAACACAGGAAAAAAATCAGCTGGCTATTTAAAGTGTACTGTGGTGACAGCTTTGAATGTACAGTGAATGAACTGGGGTGGAGGCAGCTTTTATGGGGAGCAAATCAACTTTAAGACAGAGCTTTTTGTTATGTAGTTGCCATATATTTTAAGGTACTGTTTCTAGACTCTGTAAGGAGGTAATGATGTGGACATCAGGAACGCAGTAGTTTGCAAAACCTATGTGATCATTTAGTACAGACAGGGGCACAAATTCGTCAAGGGTAAAAGTTGTTCAGAAGACTGGACGCTTGTTCTTGAGGAAAAAAAGAAAGAGTAAATCCCATAGGCTAATGTCAGATACAGGTTTTACTTTTTAAATTTTGATGATTTTATAAACATGGAGATTACTCCTGTTGTTAGAATGGATAAAAGATAAAAAAAACCAGTGCCTTACAGAAATATTAAATGTAAAAAAGTCACTACATTTAAAAATACATTTTTGAGTATATTTCGTTAAAGAGTTAAGTATATAAAAGATTCCACTTTTTATTTTACTTCTTGAAAAATTCAGTAAATCTGATCCATATTCATTCCAGCTACATCAACATCTTTTTCTATGCACAGTATAGAATCTGCCCCTGAATTTATCTTTAGCTGGAGCAACCTTTAAGTTCATATTTTTGTCATTTATTTTATTAATCTATTTCACTTCCTTGCCAGTTGATCAACTCATCTTAATTTCAGTTTCTTTTATTTCTGCATTCACTTCACTTCATGTGAGTGACCAAGTCTGTCTTTTACATTACACATACGTAGAATTTAATTTTTAGTTTTAGTAGAACCTTTTATTATCTAGGATTAGTGTCAGCTTCTGCTATTTGCTTTAAGAAGCTTTGGTACAGTATCAGAAATCACAGTGGAGAGCACCAGGAGCAGTAACCACTGAAACAAGCTAATTGAATTTATTCCCTCTCCTGGGGTGCCTTCGTGTGGTATCACTAGGGTGGGGTGACACTCTCCTTGATTAACAAGACATGGAAATTCACTATAAAAAGTGCACAAGCCCAGCTCAAAGCTGCACTCAGTAGGTCACCAGTCATTTCTGGGACTGTCACTGTACCAGCAGCAACACAGACCCCTTCCTTCTCATCTATCACATCCATGACTCCACAAGCTCAGGAGGACCCAGCGCTGACTCCTGATGGGGGCTGACATTTACTCCCGTTTTTGTACTGCATGCCAGTTGGTTTGGCACTGAAGGTCAGTTTGTCTAACGTATTCTGCATGAAGTGGACACATCTTTTCGGCACTCATCTGTTTCTGTTCGGTAGGTCAGCACAGAGCCTTTAATCAGTCTGGATTATACAAAGAGATGCATAGTGCAATATGCCATTCACTGGATACGATTATAATGACCAAATTTCAGCTGTTCCAAGCAGGTGATCCCTATCAGCCCTTTCCAAAGTGCCCCAGTATGCAGCATCATCATCTCAATTCAACAATGATCAATGCACAGTGTAATGTTTTCTTTATGTTGAATAATAGATCACAAAACCTACGTTCACCTACTGACATACGACACTAAATAGATGTGTCATTGGGCATCTTCCAGTCTCAACATCAGCATACCTACTACACACGTCATCTAGCACAGGTACTTTCCTAAGTGTCTTTGTGCATGCTGTCAAAGCTCCTCTTTCCTTTTCACATCTTCACGAATCCTTTAGGTGCACTGTATATATCACTCTTGCAATGTAATGATTCCAGACCCTGCTATGCAGTTCATTTGTTTGCAATATACCACAGTCGCTTCTAATGCAAGTAACTTCACACTCCTTTTAAGTCCGTGTCATTCTTTCTCTTACCTTGAAAATTCATAGATGATCTCTTTTCTTCCTCTGCATGTAAATTATGAGAAGTTACAAAATTCTTTGCTGGCTTGTGTTGGGGTGGGGGTTCTTTTTGCAGTCTCACTAAATCAAACTCTTTTTCTGTCTCAGCACAGGAATCTGTGACCTCTTGGGCCATTTTTTGATCAGCTGACTTTTAACTGCAATATTGTTCTTCTAGGTATAGTCAGTGAGTCTGTGCAGTACTTCTCATGTGGAAGGTTTTTATAACTTTTTTTAAGTTTAGCAGCCTTAGCCTTTCCAGCTTTTCTGATATTTTGGGAGTCTTTGTCCTTTTAAGTTTTTGACTATAAGTATTTTACAGCTTCCCACTGTAATTACTCACATAATATTACACTACAGTAGCCCAAGTCTGATTGTTTAAGTGTCCCAAGTAGGACATTTCATGACAAATTACTTCTACAAACATAGCTTGATACTTGACATTTCTATACAGAAGCCATTAAACAAGAGATTAATTCTTCTCCTTTGGGCTCGGGGCAGTTCTTATCTGTGTGAGTGATCCTATTGACTACAAAAGGACTTTTCATATCAGTCATGATTGTAGGAATGGACTCTTGTCTTCATATTTTGGAGATAATTTAAGGCCTATTCAGCAGCAGCTGCTTGTGGCATGGAGTAGAATATATATCCTGTGCCAAGTGGTCAGGTTCACACAGCTTATTGCTCATCCCACTCCAGTGAAAACCAGAAAGCCATCCTGGTTGTCCTCTCCATTGCTCTTCCTGCAAAACAACAAATGTCAGAACATATTGTGGAACAAGAATGAATGGAGCAATATTACACGCAATTTCTTTTTTCTTTCCTTTTTTCTTCAGTAAGTGCAAGAGCTATGAGTTTGCTGCTGTTTCAGTCGTTGTTTGGTAGTTTTGCTAATTGTAATAAATGTTCTGAACTTTTGCATCTAAATAACAAGGGGGTTCTTTACTCAGTATTATCACTGGAAAATCTACAGATTAGTTATAAAGTATCATTTGTAAGTATCTGCCAATTATTTTGCAATTTGAAGTCTCTGATTTTTTCATCTTCCATCCGATTCACCTGCCTTTTTCTTAGGCCATTCACTGTGTCAAGAGAAATGCTCATGAAAGATATTGTACCTAAGAGAATTAGACAAATCCTGCATTTCCCCAGTGATTTCTGGGACTTCATTTCTTCTGCCAGTAGTGATTTAGTTATAAGCATTCTCCATGCAAGTCCATCTTTATAAAAGGACATTGTGTTTTGATTATTTAGAACTTGAAGTCACAAAGGGCATGTTGTAATTAGGTTTGTTTCAGTAGGAATTGAAAATGTGTTGTAGTAGTCAGAATCCCCAAGGGAAGGTTTCTAATAAAATCTCCATTGAATTTTATTCATATGTGGAAAGAACAGTCAATACTTGAGGTATGAAATGTCAATAAAAGTAAAAAACTGTTAGCATTCAGTGTATGCTACAGTGCACGGCCTTGCCAGTTAGAGTATTGCAGCTTTGTTTCCCAAAGCTTCTATGTGCTTTTAAAAATATAATCTCTAAAGGAAAATAGAATTAGTCTGTTAAAAACAGAGCTCCCTAGTCATGAAAATGGGTAGTTTAATATAAGATATAATCTAAAATCTATATATTTAAAAAGCTATCTTATAGAAGTGAAAGGCAAAATATCCATAATGTTTTTCATTACCATGAATGCAAGTGAGAGGATTATTTTCTAACATTCATGCATGTGGGGATTCGCTGGCATCCTAATGGTGGCAGAGGCCACTCAGCTGTCTGCTTGCTATTTTATCTTGTCCGCTGGCTTGGATAAATGATAGCAATATAAAAAGTGTTAAGGCAGAGAAAATATGGCAGAATGTTGTTCCATTAATTTCATGTCCTCTTGAATAAACTTCTAACTTACGCATGGATTCCTGTGATACCTACCTGTCCTGAGTTCACTGCCAAATCCTAAATCAGTGGCAAAGGGGGAAGTTTTTATTTTCCAGTTTGTTCTTCAGGGATGGTACCATCTGCTTCCGTAGCCCCAAACAAACCACCAGTAGTAATTTAGAACAAAAATGCCCCTAGGTGGGATAATTTTCCCTCAGGGGCTGCAGTGTTACAAAGCATACAGCATAGGATCCAGTTTCGTGTCTGTTCTCCGATAAGGAAGCACTGCCCGGAAGCCATCTAGGTCTCTCCTACGTTATGTGTCTTTTCTTTTGCTGACCAGCCATCCACGGGAATGTGTTCCTTTTAGCCTCTTGCTCTAAAACTCATAAGGCAAGTGTTGACCTGCACTGAGTGAACTGAGCAGTTGGGTTGGACTTTCTTCAGCCTGTTGTCTCCTTCCTGTTCAGTGGAGATCCATTTGTATCCCCCTGCCACCACAACTTCAAGGAATCAGTGAGCAACATTTAAATCCTGAGAGCTGTCAAGGTATTTACTGCATTAGAAACATGGTCTTCTTGGTAGTGAAAAAAAAAAAAAAGCTTAGTTTCCAGTACAAAATTCCTGCTTAGAAATTAAAAATGCATTTTTCATTAATATTCTCTAACACTAACTTTAAATATCCCATGTGTTTTCTGTATTATCTGTGGAAAAGGCTGAGTTAATCCAAGTAAATTCCACATGTTTATTCATGGAATAAATGGAAACATAGCAAATTATTTGCCTATGAGTTAAATTACCACTGTGAGACAAAGTTTAGGAGTTTTAAATGCTGCTGTAGAGGAGCAGATGTTTAACTCCCAACAGCTGCTCTGTAGCGGTCCGCTGTCACCTTTCTGCCTTCTCTAGCCAGCACCTATGAGACTGAAATGAATTGAAAAGTTTTGCTGACTTTCAAATGTGAGTTACTTCGCATGGCATACTGAGACCACATTAAACACTTTGGCAGGTTTCCAGAGTCCCTTTCTTTTTCTGTTATATAGGTTTATTCAGTAATGAATAGAATTTGATTTTTTTTAAAAAAGGAGTTTGTGCATGACTGTCTGCCATGCTCTATATCTATCTACATGTCTATCACATTGCCTGTTTCTCATCTAGAGTCCATTTTGGGGTGAATAAGGGTAAATGTTGTTTGTTTACAGTACTTTTTGTCTATGCCTTCCATAGCTTTGCAGTTTTGGAAGCCAGACCAGCTACATTCACACAAACACACAGACAGGCGCGCGCACGCACGCACACACATGGTCCAAACATCTTCGTTACTGTTTGTATTGTTTTATCCATCCTTCAGGTCTCCTGTAATGGCTGGAGGTCTATTTGCCGTTAACCGGAAATGGTTTTGGCAGCTGGGAGGCTATGACCCGGGATTAGAAATATGGGGAGGAGAGCAGTATGAAATCTCCTTTAAGGTAAGTCCTTCAAGGTAAATTAAGGTAAGATAAGTACAATACTACTTTTTTCTTTAGGAATTCCCACTAATTTCAGAGAATTATGCCATAAACATACGCTCCAGAAGCCATACAAAAATCACAGAGTGCAGTTCCCTCTGAAAATGTGGTAGCTTACCACCATCAAAGAATGAAGTTCTACCTTGTCCCTTTCGTCGTCTTCTCCATTTACCTTCTCTCAGATGCTGCGTTTACTTCATGCTCAAGTGCTGAGCTCAGCTCAATAAGCCCACAGAGAACTAATCCAAAAAAAATGAAAATGGCATGATTTTCTGCCCAGATCAACAAGTTTAATCATCTCTGGGGGTAGACTCCCCTGGAGTCAGCTCAGGGAAATGGGTGGAAATGGAAAGAGAAAGTCGTAGGCAGAAGGACCCCTTTCAGTAGCAGTGAATCACTAGACTAGCTTGTCTGCTGTGAGCTGTTATCGACAGGCCAGCTTTTCAAAATCAGATGATTTTTTAATTGCATCTGAATTATTGTAATGACAAAATATATGGGGAGTTTTCAAGTGCTCAGGTTATGTACAACCAGCCATGGTATATCCTTATGTCCTTCATGTGGACATGTGTATTCAAATCAGTTACTTGGCTTTCACATGTCAAGTTGAAAGTCTTGTTACTTTCCACATGTAAAATAGGTATTTCAATTAGTTTGATGAGGACTAACATGTCTAATTTTGAAAATTGAGTTTATTGTGGTCTAGTATACCCAAAGACATAAGAACTTTACCTCATGGCCTCTACATGCAAAGATTTTCAATGACTTGATAGAATTTCATGACATAGATGAATTGAGTCAAGCATATTTGCATAAAGCTTGGAACTGAAATTATGATTCACATTTAGCTTCAGGATCTTTCCAACCTACTTCCAAACTCCGATAGTGTAAAGCTCAGTAAATAAATTCACTATGTCAGCCATGACTAATATCATGCATCTTGCTGAATCTGAGTTTCAGCAGTGATTAAAACAACAGAGCTGAGGCCATTCTGTTGAACAAAACATACAGCGTGACCCGACACTAGACTGCCAGGCTGTCTTTGCAGTTCTCAAGAACAGCAAAATGGTTTGTATTAACTGTGCTACTCTCCTGTTTCTCCATATCATTTTTATACCCCAGCAAAACAGAACAGGAAGGCAGGGGAAACCCAATAGCTAGGCAGTGTATTTAGAATATATTGATTTACTTTTTGTCTATTTAGCTTGTTTCACAGGCAAATGTAAGTAGTCACTAGTAGCTGTCACAATGGTCTCTGACAGGTCACCCATGATTTTATTATCCTATTTCAAACATTCCTTTTATTCATCATCACAAAGAATATACTTGTAATGCTCTCCAGTCCTTGTATAGAAACCATGGTAACAGCACTGGAAATTGAGATACTAGATTGTCCCAGTGTGTTTTGCTCAAGTGATAGGTTTTTTTGGAGGCAGCTGTGTCACACTGGGTCTCATTTCAGTCATATCTCCTGATTCATCTCATTAGTATACACTAACCTTAGGGTCCCTGTCCTTTCTTATTAGTGTTAAAAGAAGAAAAAAATACTCTTTAGGAATGATTGCCAAATAGGAACAACTTTCTTTTGGAAGAATTTAACAGATGTAAGTTTTAAAAAGAAGACTGCTGTTTGGTTTGGAATGACAAAAAAATGGGAGAAAAATCATGGAGGCAGAAGGGAGAAACAGAAAGGACTGGGGTTTATTATATCAGAATCACCAATATCAGCTTGGGAAAGGTTTCTGCTTCAACAGTTTCTACTGTAGCTATAGATTCAGTCATCTTAAAACTTATTTAAATGAGGACAAGTTAGCTAGACAGTTTAATTTACCAGCTTTATTCACAAAACTTGGGAAAATGGTGGACTTTCCATCTCTCTGTAATTCACAAAGTCAGTGAAAAAGCCGGACGACCAGCCTCGTTCAGTTTCCTCGGCTACTTGAGTGGGTCTGAAACTACATCTTACCTTTTCTTAGAGTGTCCACATCTATGGCCTGTGGGAGTGTCGTAGGATGGGTGCCCTGTGTTGATGCCATGTCTCACATTAATGTTATTTTGCTTGGCATATAATTATTTGGAGCGTCCTGCCTCAAGAACATCTCTAACCACCAGATAGTTAGCTATTCTCACATGTTTCATCTTTGATTCAACTAATTCTTAAGTATTTTGTAAAAATAGGACTGATTTGCATTAAGAAGTCGCAAAAGGAAGCCAATTTGAAAAGTCCCGTAACTGTGGGAAATTTGTGTTTAGAGGACTGTTTCAGGCTGATCTTTAACCTCAGAGACAGACACGGTGTTCCTTTTATGTCCTTCATTATCTCATTTTTAACTTTGAGATTTATTTGTACAAAAGCTGCAATATAAGGGTAAATAAGTAAGCAATCTATCTACTATAAACAGAGACCATGCTGATGACATGACCTTCCCAATGTCAGACTGGGGATTCTTGTGGTTAATTCAAATACAGCCATGTAGTTATGGAGGGATGCATGCCAGAGCGAGAGCTGTCATGTGCTCCCTGAAATGGAGTAGTGTCTGGTTCATCTTGAACTGGTTGCCCTGCTCTGTGAGCTGGAGTGAGGAGTGTTTGCAGATCATTTCTGGTCCTCAGTGATGCATTTTAAACTCTGTGGATCGACAGACTACTGTAACCCTTCTGCTTAACAATTTAACAGTAGGTCCAGGTACTACAGAGTCCAAGTAAGCTGTGGCATGTCTTTAATTAGCACCGCTAATGTTCTGATGCAAAGGAAAGCTTACAGGTATGTTCAGGAAGATTTTTCACAAATGTGTGTGTCAAATATCGTGTTCAAATATCCAAATTCACTGGTGGCAAATGTGGAATAACGTTTAAGAAACAGTATATGTTTGATATTCTCTGGCCTAATTTTATTTGGAGAAGAATTTCCTAGATGTTGGAATGAAACTTCACTCCACAGAAGCATTCACACATTATACAGGGAAAAAACACTTAAAAATTAAGATCCTATTAAGGAAGAGCATCTTCTCAACCAAAAGCCTCTGCATTACTGTACCAGAGACATCCACAGTCATGCCCCCAACTCAAGTTACAGGAGTGTTAGCTACAAAGCAAGTGGGAAGCCATGAGTGCAAAGTGTGGGCTTAGAGAGTCAAAGAAATTGGATCCTTCAGAAAAGTATGATGGCTAGATCTGTGCTAGTCAAGACTCAGTAAAATAGTTTGTCTAAAGTCTTCTGACTTAAGGAATTACTAGCTTCTTCATCACGAACTTAATATCAACTACTCTGCTCTGCTCACTGTAACCTTCTACTGCACTTTGCAAACCCCAGACACACAATAGTTAAAGTCTGGTGCTGGATCAAGGGCCATCATGCAAGCTCAAAGGAATCACTAATAATACCAAAGCCATATTGCTTTATGAGTTCAAGATGCTAAGACAGAGTTCAAGGACTGATTAAAAATTAGATTAGCAGGACAAGTGGTTGCCTGGGGAGTCAGGCAGCAGTTCCTGACGAGAAGAGGTCGAAGCAGATTTAGGAAAGGTACTCAGGCTGGGAAGCTTGAAGGGAAGGTGTCGATTTTGATGTTTTTCTTTGGCAGTTTCACTAGGTGCGACCTGGGGCGACAGACACCAGGCTTCAATGCAAAGCACAGACCTAACCAACAGTCCTTTTCTGGGGGGGAGGTTGCATTAGCTCATTGTACAGACACAGAAGATGGGTGGTGTGAGCAAAAATATACGTTTGTGTGTGTTTGGGGGAGAAGGGTGTTCACTGGAAAGAGAAGGATACTACAGAGAGTGAGTCTGCAGTGAATCTAAATTTACTGCAGTATAATGCAATAAGTTTCTCCAAAACACAGTACACTTTATAATGTTTCTGTGACATTTGGAATTGTGCCATAGCAGGAGAGGAAACTTCCTCAAACTTCAGGCATGACTATTCCAGGTGCTGAGTTGTCAGGAGCATAAAGAGATAGGTTAAAAAAAAGCTGCTGCTTAAAAATTTGCTTGACCTTTATTTCCTTGGCTACAAAACCCAACATATTTCTCTTTTGTTCTTTTCTTGCTTGCTAACATTGCTGCAGAGGACAGCAGCAAGCATAGCGCTGGGTGCCATGCTGATTAACTGCTGTTTCCAAATCAGAGCACATGCATGCACATTCAGTGACTGGTGAGGCAGCCACAACCCGTGTCTCAAAATATGACCTCTTCATTAAATAGTTTCTTAGATTAATTTTTACATAAGAAATAATGTGCAGCATTTTAAGTTTTTTGGCAGCATAACCTCAGGATCGATTTTTTAATTAAAAAGATGTATGATATCTTACTGACGATACTGTTCAGCGTGTGCTAGACTTGTGAAAGCTGGCAAGGCGCTGGACCTAACCTGATTAATAGCATCTCTTCTCAGTAACCAGGGAAGCCACTATTTAGGAAATCCTAAATTTAAATCTCTTAGAAAGGCACGGTTTATGTAGTAATCTCCAAAATGTAGAGTAGTGACATCTCCTGTGTTGGCTGAAGATACTTGTGGTGAGTTGACCATGGCTGGACCCCAGGTGCCCACCAAAGCCACTCTATCACTCCCCTCCTCAGCTCGACAGGGGAGAGAAAATATAACGAAAGGCTCATGGGTCGAGATAAGGGCAGGGAGAGATCACTCACGGATTACTGTCACAGGCAAAACAGACTCGACTTGAGGAAAAATTAATTTAATTTATTACTAATCAGATCAGAGTAGGATAATGAGAAATAAAACCAAATCTTAAAACACCTTCCCCCCAGCTGTCCCTTCTTCCTGGGCTTAACTCTGGTCCAAATTTTCTCTACCTCCTCCCCTCCAGCAGCACAGGGGGACGGGGAATGGGGGTTGTGGTCAGTTCATCACACGTTGTCTCTGCCGCTCCTTCCTCTTCAGAGGAGGACTCCTCACACTCTTCCCCTGCTCCAGTGTGGGGTCCCTCCCATGGGAGACAGTCCTCCACGAACTTCTCCAACGTGAGTCCTTCTCATGGGCTGCAGTGCTTCATGAACTGCTCCAGTGTGGGTCCCTTCCTTGAGCTGCAGCCCTTCAGGCACAGACTGCTCCAGCTTGGGTCCCCTGCGGGGTCACAAGTCCTGCCAGAAAACCTGCTCCATCATGGGCTTCTCTCTCCATGGGTCCATAGGTCCTACCAGGAGCCTGCTCCAGCACGGGCTTCCCACGGGGTCACAGCCTCCTTCGGGCATCCCCCTGCTCCGGCGTGGGGTCTTCCATGGGCTGCAGGTGGATATCTGCTCCACCATGGACCTCCATGGGCTGCAGGGGGACAGCCTGCCTCACCGTGGTCTTCCCCACGGGCTGCAGGGGAATCTCTGCTCTGGCGCCTGGAGCACCTCCTCCCCCTCCTTCTTCACTGACCTGGGTGCCTGCAGGGTTGTTTCTCTCACGTGTTCTCGCTCCTCTCTCTGGCTGCTGTTTCTGTGCCCACTGCAACTTTTTTCCCTTCTTAAATATGTTATCACAGAGGCGCTACCACCATCGCTGATGGGCTCAGCCTTGGCCAGTGGTGAGTCTGTCTTGGAGCTGGCTGACATCGGCTCTGTCGGACATAGGGGAAGCTTCTAGCAGCTTCTCACAGAAGCCACCGCTGTAGCCCCCCCTTGCTACCAAAACCTTGCCATGCACACCCAGTACAATTCTTTACACTGGATGTTCCTTAGGCATTGTAAATCATACCCTAACAAAAATGCTAATGGTGATACCCTAGCCTCTTTGAAGCTAGTCACCTATATCTAGAGTTGTTTTATGCTTATCCATGCCGACACATCTTCCAGATTCTCTTCATCCCTGTTTTCCAACACACCCCTCCAAGTTCATTAATCCCTTTCTTTATCATCATCATTAGTTCCTTCCACTGCTGGCAATTTTGGCAGGAGTTAATGAGTGGGGGAGCATTACCACTTGTCAATGCAGTTGTAATCTATATGAAGAACTGACAAACATGGAATATTGCCACTTTTCTCAGCATTTTAGAGGTGCCGGTGAGTATTGTTGAAATACCCACAGTCATCAGTTCCCAGTTTACACGGTACGGTTTTAATATCTCTGACAGGAAATCCCACTGCACCACAAGTAAATGGTTTTGCTGTTTGTGAACCCATTGACTGCAGATTTGCAGTCAGTGATCCTATTTCTCAATTTTTTCTTGCATTTAGCTGAACATTCTCAATACGTGGAAAAGTTCACAGGAAAGTATTCTTCTTTCTCCTTTTCTACAACTGCTAAATCTGTTCTTTTGGCTTATATTTCAGGAAGAGTGACTGAAAAATCCCATAAAGTTTTTATATTCTTATTTTCTAGAACTTTTTCAACCCCACTGTGGTAATACGTTTCTTCTGTCTGTAGTCCATCCCTCTTGCACAATGCTGAGAGCACCACGCTGACAGCTTTGCATGATGTACTTTATATTCCTCTTCCACCAGTTTACTGTTTGTTTGGTTTTTCCATCCATTTTGGTGTCTCTCACTGTTGTTTGTCTTGTTACTGACTCGGCAGCAGTATGTTTCTCAATTAGTTTTGAAGCCTGATCCAAAATCCATTCAGTCCCCCCTCAATCTTTTACATAATTTGCTGTATGTTTATGTTCCTGTTCCACAGCAACACATCCTCCACTGCTTAAAAATCATGAGCTCTTACTGCAGTAATTATGATTACAGTGTAGCATATGGATTGGAGTCTCATTCTCTCGTGCACAGTATTTACATTTTCCAGATAGTCCCCAGGCTGGATCACTCATAAACTAGAGAGACAAGACAAGGGGAAAAAAACCACAAGAGCAAGCAGAATTCAATTTTAAAGACAGAGTGATGTGAAAAGAGGGTGATTCACCCAAAATCTCACAAGAGCTATAGAACACAGCCAAAAAATGCATCTGTGACATCTAAGCTCCAGTCAGGAACAAAGCCATGTAACCACAGCTTAATCTCTTTTAAAGCTTGTGTTAATGCCTGCCTTTTGCTTTCAACCATCCCTATAAAGTGTTTTGCAACATTCTGTTGGAAGGAGCTATATAAAGATAAATTGTGATATAGTATATAGTTGACACATAAACTACTCTTCTTTTGATCTTTCTAAGCTGAAATTGCATTGTTTGGGTTTTGTCTTTGGTTTTTATATCTCAGCTGCAGACCAGATTCATTGCTTTTGTAAGAAGGAGACATTAGCTATCTTGAGAGTTTCACTGCTTGCTTCTTAGATAAACAGAGATGCATCAGTGTTGTGATATCATTTTGCCAAATGTCCCACACCACCTGAATTCCTTTTGTGGTACACTGGAGGTCTGTAATATTTAACACAGAAGTCATTCTCCAATTTCTTGCATTTAGTGCATGTGAACATAAAAATGCACATTTGAAAGACAAAGTTGCCAGAATTGATCTTCCCAGGAAAATATAAAAAATGCTTTTAAAATAATTCTGAAGCTGAAAAATAAATAGGAACAGCTGCTAAATGTCCTTCAAGGCAGCCCAAGATTCATTTCAATTACCCTGCACAGCGCACCTCAGGTGCAGCACAGCATTTTCAAGTTTTATATCTATCAAATATAAGCCTAACACAAAGTGTTATTTCCTCCCACTTGTTATTGCCTCAGCATATCTGACAGGTTTTTTTTCTAATTCCTTTTCTCCTTTTCTTTTCTTATTCTTTTTTACTGATATCCTACTGCTTGACAGGAAATGCAGTATATGTCTACTTCAGCTCTCATTGTCTGAGTTAAAGTAATACTGGCCTATATACATCTATTTCTGCTTTCTTGTCTTTTAAATTTGTTCTGTGGCTGACCTTCGTCTGAGTCAAACTGCTATGCTGTCCACTCTTCAAAGGCTAAGAAACCTTGATTAATCACTGTAATATCTTGTCTAGCCTTTGAAATCACACCTTAAATTTTTAAAAAAGCACAAATAGTAAATATAGGTCTGCACTTTCATTGGTACACTGGGTTGTTTGAAGACAGCCACAGAGAGGAGGTTCCCACTAAAAAAGGTACAAGTGATGTACCATACAAACAAAGTATTGGTAGAAAGGTGAGTAACGGGGTTTTTCTAACGATGGCATTACCCAACTTATTTTAACACTATCATTTTTATGATTTTTTAATATGTTTATGAACATGTTTTCCAGTGAATTAGGTGACATGTTAAAATGGGTGAGGATGTCAAGGTTTTCTTTAAGAAGCAGATTTTACAAAATGTTTTTGAAAAGAAAATAATGGTCATGTCTACATGGCATTGAAAGACTGCTCTGGGCGGTAATGAGCTATTTTGGCATGGAGAGCATTCATTTGGGTCTCCATTTCCAACCCACCAGTAAATTTCCTCCCTGAGAAGGACTGTGCTCACTAGGAGACCAGACGAGATATCCTCACCACAGAAATAGGTACTGAAATACTCTTCATTCCGTCAACATACATGTTTCCATTTGGCAGAGTGATGCCCAGGACAACTGCCTTTCTAACCCTGTGCCACTAACCTGCAAAATTTGCTTCCTCTTCTGAGATGCTAGCGTGCACCAGAAGCACCTGCCCAGAGCTCCTATGCCTTAGTTAACTCTGTGATGGGAGGTGGTAAGTAGCAGCTTCCTGAGAAGCTCTCGGCTGTACCCAACTGTGCAAGGGTGTCCGTGGAATTTCAGGACAAAGCCAAGCACATGATCTTGCCCCACTTTCGGTGGTTTCAAACCTTCCTTAAAAATTTACTCTAGCCTATTTAGGTTTGCTCTGCAATGAGGTGTAGATCCTCAAACATTTCATTACCAGGTCTCAGCTGGATGCTATGGCTAATAGCTGAGGGACTGTGAGGGGTAGTACAGAAATGACCCATAAGAAGCAGCTTCCTAAATCACTTTGCAACTCAAGCCTTCACTCTAACCCCCATCTTCTCCGTTCACAGTATGAATAGCACAGTCAGTCTCAGGGGCTGAATTCCAGTGTGCTACCTCCAGCAAGTGCTTTAAGTCATGCTCAAGCACTAAGTTATCCCATGTTGCAGTGTTTAGCATCTGCATGTTCAGATTACTAAAATTTAGTCCCAAGCTCACAGCCACACTGCCAGGACCAAGCAGATATACCCACTGTAACACAAACAGGCAAGCACAGCGGAAGAGGCCAAACTCTTCCCCATTTTCACTATTGTTTTAAATGAATGGAATTAATCATTTTGTTTTCCCATGATTTCAAAAAGCCAATAGCTACAGCCAGCCGGTGAGCAGGACAAAAGAGATGGAATAAGAAATGTATGGTAAAAAAGCGTAGAGATGCACATTGTTCTCTGCAGGCTTCATGCTGAATGTCAAGTATTTGTGGTCACATCATATTTTCCGATACTGGTTTTTTAAGGGTCTGGTTACTGTTGTTTGAATTCAGAGTGTATCAGCTTTTGGATTAATTCCTTTCTGTATGGAAATTGGTGGTGAAAGTTTCAGTTGTCTATGTTCTGCCCTGCTTTAGCCTCAGTTGCAAACTTATTTCACACTATTTTGCTCCAGAGTGCATCAAATACAGATAAAATTCCTTCGTATAGGTAATGCATGGACCTAAATTCTCATCTAGATTCATGGAGATGTTTCATGAAGCATCTTTATGTATCTCCCCATAAAGAGACATGGAAAGGATAAGCCTTCTCTCTTTCTCAGCTTTGGTGTGGTTTTCTTTTAAATTGGGTGGAAGTGGGGGGGGGGGGGTGTTTTCAGTCTAAAGGCTGAAAGCTGAGACCATAAGTGTCCCTTACGTGGAATAACAGTCATTCTGTTCTAAATTTGGGGGGAACAAAAAATTGTTTAGCCAGCATTAGGAAATAATTTTTGTAATACCAATGTTTTCACTCTGAATTTATTTTAAACTCTTGCTGTGTGGTTTGTTTTAGGATACTTAAACAGTTCTGCTTGGGGGCTTTGGGGGTGGTTTTGGGTTGTTTTCCATTTCTCTCATTTGCAAAGTCAAATTGCTTTTTTTGAATCAGAAAGTTATGAATGTTGTCAGTATGCTATGCAAGTCATCTAATAGCCATGTTGGAGTTCAGTGGCTCTGCATTGCCAGAGCTTAGAAAATCATGCCCATAGGTTGGCATGATTGCCATAGTTCCTCTGACATGGCACACAACCTTGCTCTCATGTACACCTGGTAAAACCTAGTCATGGTAGGTGAAGAATTGTGAAGAATTCCCTACTTGCTGCCCATCAGGATACAGCTTGATTTTTAGAGCCATGAAGTACTTGCAGCTCCCGTCAGTTTTGACTGAGTTTGCGTTGCTCAGACCTGAAGCATCAAACCTGTGTATTCCAGATGGTTCCATCTGTTTCAGTATTAAAGTATTAATGATCAAATGTAGCAGCATGCTCTTCTTCCTCTGCCTACATAAATTTGATCAGAAGGAAATTGATTTTTGTTCCTTTTTCTTTACAAAATGAGCATCCTTGCAAAATGAAGAGCATCTTAATATTTGAGCTCTGTATTCACTATTCAAAATATAAGCCAGGTGTTCTGGGAAAAAAAAGAAAAATTTACTTCCAATTGGTGGCTTGTTTTACTCACATAGCCTTCTTTTGAAATTTTGATCCTGTACGTTTTAAACAACAGATACAATAATATCTTAGTTGTGTTGCAGGAGGACCATTGGTAGATATTCTAAATCTGGTTTATGATTTTATTTTGAACATACTCTGCTTTTGCAGTGAGATCCCAGGTAGGAGAGTCTGCCATGTTACCTAATCCCAGCTATCAGCATGGAAAAGGCCACTGCTATGACTGCGGGAGGGGTCAGTACAGAACAAGGTGTCGTTTTCACATACCCATTACTTAAAACGCCTTTTTTGCCTCCTTTGTTTCCAGGAATCATTCTTTCACTTGCTTTCTGTCTCCTTTCCAGGTGTGGATGTGTGGAGGTGGCATGTTTGATGTTCCATGCTCTCGAGTTGGGCATATCTACAGGAAGTACGTCCCGTACAAAGTCCCTTCTGGAACCAGCCTAGCACGGGTGAGTAATTGGGTCTTGCTGTTTTTCATTTTCATTCATCATCAGTCTCTTCATTACCTGTGAACTAGTTTCCAGTAAACCATTAAAATGGAAAATGAATGTTTCTTTATTTTTCTGAAATGAGATGTGCAATTGCTGCAGTTATGCTGCCTTCCAGAGATAAGATTGCCAAGAATAAAATAGAAGCTTAAAAATACAGGGTTGGACATCTCAGCACAGAAGCGCGTTTCATGCTAATTCAAAAGAACCTAGGAATAACCTAAGGCTTATGGTTCTCAAATTGCACAGTGTTGTCAGTCATAGTTTTTACAAGCAGGACCAATTTGAATGCACATTTTCTTATTAGTCAGCAGAAAAGGCAGAATCTCGTGGAAGGGATGTTTTTCTGAGGCAAAAGGACTAAGTAACAATGATTTGAGCGACTGTATAATTATTGTGTAAAACCTGGTTGTGGAATACAGCCAGCTTTGAGCCATGTGAGTGAGAAATTACAAGACCTCTAGACATTTCTCAAAGACTACTGAACACATCCATATCCATGAGGGGCTTTTTGCTCAAGAGAAAATGTTCTATAACTTTCTGGAGATGTTCACGGGATGTCAAAAGATGGGAGACAGAGGGCACAGATGTAGCTTCCAGGCAGATACTAGTATTTATTCATGCTTGAGTTTAATCTTTTCTGGTTTAGAGGATTTATTTTTTTTAATAAAATGGCATTAATATTAAAGTCTGCATATTGCCATAGGGTAATATTTTATGAATCATATTTTTTCTTAATAATGAAAATGTGGTATGAATAAAAGAATAAATTTCTTGCTTTAAGGGGGAGATGTTCTTGGTTTCAGCACCACGGGACAAGGCTTGCTGTAGTAACTGCAGCAGAGGAAAGAGGCCACCTGTGCTGCCTGCCTGACAGCTGGCTAGACAGAGAGAAGGACTTGCCTTAAAAGAGCATCAGTGCAGACAGTGCGACACACGATACAGTAATGGGATTAGTGGTGGCGTTAGTGGTGGTGACAAAAACTCTATTGACTAAACTGTGAGATGAAAATCTTCCCCCAGTATAGCTCTGTGTAGTGTCAGAGTTTCCCCATCCAGATTTTTGCACTGGCTGAAATAAACTGCTTTGTTTATGGTATCCACTGCAAAAATCACACACAACTTGAAATAGGAAATCCAAACCTCAGTCTCTGTTCTTCTCTATTACAGCACAAAGTATCTCATTAAAGAACATGCTGTCTCGTGCATTACCTGTAGGAGCAAAATACAATCATTTCTATTTGGACTACTAGCATCTCATACAGTTCAAAACTTAACTAGCTTTCACAGAGGCACTGTGAGTACTTACAGTAATCAGGTAGCCACAGCCTGCAGCCTCCTTGTACCATTTATTTTAGCTTGATTTTGATAAATCACTCATGAAGTATTACCAAAAACCATTCCTGGTTATAAAAATGAAATCTCTGCCTGTGCACAGACTGACTCCCCTGTATCTTGTGGGAAAAGATCTAGTGTGCTGATAGAATGGGTCTTTTTCATCCCATTCAAATAATGCATAGTTTCTTCTGTGTTGTGGGGGTCCAAAACATGATGCTTAGGTAAATTTCTGGCAGATATTTATCAATGAAAGAAAATCTGAATTCTTAGATTCCCAGCTTCTTTCCAGTACAATGTTCTAAACCAAAACGTTGATGTTAGGATACATTGCATCAAGGCTGCCAAGAGCACAAGAAAATTCTGTATGTTTTAGTGTTTGGGGCTATCTCAATAACTAGCCAAGGAAGAGAGTTTGGTCCCTGACCCATGAAATTGTGTGTAGTTTTAAGCCTAAAAATATTCTCTTTCATCCAAGCTGGAAAATGAAAAGCAAGGATGTATTCATCTTTGGTGTGTCAATCCCTTTGATACAGACCACTTGTCTTCCAAATAAACTGCCCCAAATGGAGCTGTTAGCCAAAATAATACTAGGGGAGTATGTACAGGAGTGGCCTGGATATTTCAGCTATCTTTGCATTATCCTCCAAATATTATATTATATTATATTATATTATATTATATTATATCCTCCAAATATTATAGCCTACCCCTTATGAGTATTTTATCTAAAACTTCCCTCTAGTTCAAGAATATAATGAATAACACACTCAAGAATATCTGGAAGTATTATCCCTGCTGCCAAAGGCAATACTTTTCACTTCTAAGTAGTTTCCACAAAGGTTTTTACTAAATCCTTTTCCATCTGCTGCTATGTAAAGAAGGATGCTGGAGATGCAGTTCAGAAAGGAATGAGCCCTACAAAGCCCAACTGTGATTGTATAAATGATTGCAAGAGCCCCTTCATTATTCAAGGGAGAATTTTCCCTTGTGCAGATACTGTGTTAAAGAACGACAGATTTTCCCATCCTGTCCCACAGCAGCAGCACAAGGGATATGGAGGCTGGAGTTAGGAAGAGGACAGAGCTTCTAGACAAATTCAGACATAGCCAAATCATGCCATGGGTTTGCTTTCAAGCTGGTTCAGCTTATGTTTACCCTTAACAAATAATGCTTAAAGTGACCATTTTACCTTCCCTTGGGATTTCAGCTCTATATCTTCTAGCAGCAAGTTTCAACACAGAGTTTCAGCCAGCTGCATAATGCCTGACCAATCTAGATATCTTTTTCAAGAGCTGTAACCTGACATGAGGATCACATATGCTTTATTAAATGAGAGACTTGTCAAAAACTCTGTTCTGCCTCCCCATCGCTAAATAACCATTGTTATTTAATAACACACAATAACATATTGGGTGTACCACACACAATAGTATGTATGGTGACATCAATTTTCTATGTCCTTCTTATCGTATTTCTTACCTTCTTATCTGTCACTCAAGACCTGCAAAGCCTACGCATATTTTTTGCTGACACATACCCCATAAATTGAAAAGCATCCACATATGAAACACTCTGTCAGTAAAACTGCTTGGTGGTACAGAGCAAAGTAAAGCAAGCTGTAAACATGCGGAGTAGATTTATAAAACAGACTGTGACAACCAAAAAAGCTGAATATTTTTGTCTGGAGATGTCTTAAGATGTTGCTGCTTCCCAAATGCAGTCTGTGTCCAATTTACAGGTAATTGCACATAAAGAAAGATTAATGGGCATGCAGATGTCAACGCTGATTCCACATTATAATGTGGAAGCACCACATAATTATTCATTCATTCCAAACCTGTCAACCTCTGCACAAAACTGCAGTGACTAATAACTAATTTTGCCTGTTTGTTTTAGTTAAGACATATATAAAAAGCAAACACCCAAATCTTAAAAGTCCTATGCAAGATGTTGCCCTATTAAAAACTTCTGAATTATTTTACTGGATTATTTTAGTTGCTTTGTGGTATTCTTGACTGTTGCTTCCTTTTTAACAATTCTAGCTAAGCCATTTTCTTTTAGCGAGTTACCTATGAAATTAGACTTTAAAATATTATTAGTGTTTTCTTGTAGGTGTATCTCAGTTTATTATTTATTTTATTTAGTTTCCTATTGGGGGGGGATTTTTTTTCTATTTGTGATTCTGTAAAAGCCATAAGAAATTTATCAATAAAAGCTCACTGTTCCATAGGATATGCAGAGATGAACTCAGAATTTCAAAATATATCTACAGAAATTTTTTTCATTTGCAGGTATTTTACACAGCATTTTAGCATTAACTACAGAACATTAGAGCATTAGGCCTTTCTGAAGGGAAGGGCAATCCCACTGAAGTTCAAGTTTGGATGCTAACCCAGCAGCGTGGTGAATCCTAACCTTAAGTTGAATTCCTCCCTGCACGCCAGGACGTGGGATCCCAGAGCACAGTGATCCTCTGACCCAGCAGGCACAAGCACGATGACATTTGCCTCATTACACAGTGTCGCTGAATTGGAACTTGCACGAGTTTGGGTTCAGGAATTCAGCTGATAAAGGTGGGTTCAGATTCCCACCTGAACCATTTGCTCAGCCTTTTCATGTGGCTTCAGAAGGGATCTTCAAAGAAAATTACTGTAGCTATACCATCTGGTGCTGTGACCACGTTTACACTTTTGACAGAGCTTCCTTTAATACTGTGACCATTTGGGGGGGGGGGGGTCCCAGCTGCAAATAATGTTTGGGGTTTTCTTAAAGCAGCCCATGAACGTTTTCTTTTCGGTTTCCAGGCAAGTTAAAGAACCAAGGAGAATCAGTTAGGTAATGGCTATGTTTTCTCGTGACCAGAGTGCAAACCGATAGATGTTGCATGCTGTTAAGGGAGCACTGCTGGCACTTTTGCAATCACCTCTGTAGGAAAACAGACTGTAGCACAAAGTCAGTTATGATTCAGCAGTCACAGTAAGCAGCTGAAACATCAGCTTAGAATAAGCAAATTACTTAGGAATCAAGCAAGAATCACCGTCTTGCAACAGCACAGCTATAATATATAATGATGATGATTATACAATACAGCTTTTAAGTTTCCATTCTAACTTTTTTCATTTAACAGTTTTATAAATTCATCATTAAAATTATTTGAACCGAGATCTCAAAGAGAGTGCTTACCAAAGAAAATCTTCAAATTAATATCTTCTAATCCCTGAATACAAGAAAGTCAAAGTAATTTTTTTAAATGCTAATATTTTATATTTTCTCCAATCTGAATAGAAGTTTTGCTTTTAAGATAATAACGCAACAGGACAGGCAGCTTAGCTATCCAAAAGGAATACAAAGAAGATGGAGAACTAGATGTTTCTGGATGATAACAACATCAAAGTGGTGGTAGCTACTTTCCAGGATTCGTTCAATAGGCTAGCGCTGGAGCCCAAGTTACGTGACTAAAGAAATGTATTTGGAATCAAACCCCTGAACTCTCTTCAGGCTTAGCTGCAGAGGTGGGCTATGGTCTGTACGTGCCCGCAGAGTATGGGTCTGTAAAGCGAGCATGGCAGTAGCCAACAAATCTGCGGAGATGTTGTTCCACTGTCGCTGCTTCCCGCAGCTCCCCTGCAGCCAGCCTGCAGAGACCTGCAGCTGCAGAGCTGGGGGCAAGCAGCATCCTCACGGGGACCATGCCCATCCCTGCCCTCCGAGCCCCGCAGGCTGGCCTCAAGCAAGCCAGCGAGCAGAGATGTAGCCTTTAGTCAGTGGGCTGGTTTGGGGGCTTTTTTTTTTCACTTTTTTCCAATGTGTAGGTCTTACAATTTTTTGCGGTGGAGATGCAAACCTTTACAGAGAGAATGAAATCCTGGCTGTTTTCAGATGACATCTGTGGAATTTTAGTTCTAGGTATTTGCAGACTACAGGCTGAGAATAAATAGTCTCTTGCTTCTCTGCCAGCTGTGCTAACTCTCACAAGATTTATTTATATACACCACTGGCTCTGTCACCTAGTTAGCATACTGTCTTCCATGGAGAAGCATTTCTTTTATGCCTGCAGACATCTCTTTATTTGGTTGGGGTTGTTTTACACAAATACAAACAATTGCTGGAATGAAACCCAATTAAGTTTTAAACACAGTTAAGTGTAAAGGACCAAAATAAGATACCCAAGAGGGGGAAAGATTGACAAACACTAGCACTGCCTAAGTTAAAAGGGAGTTAGGCAAGAAGGGCAAAGGGATGAAAACCCCCATTTAGACTTAACTGATGTGGGCAGCTTAGATATTGAGACCTGAACGTCAGAAAGCTGTAATTAGTGTCCAGGAAATGTTTTCTTGTGCTTTCACTGCAGAAATACACAGAAATGAGAAATTATTTTGTTTCGACACTGATGGAAGGACCTTTGCATGAAATTGAGGGTACCGTTTTAATCCTTGTGAGTGCTCTGGAGTTTTGTACACTGCTGCGTCTGTCATATTAATCTGTATTTGTTGGATGGCCTGCTCTAGTCATACTTTGTTCTCCTCCTCCGTGATGATTTATTGTGACTTTATGCTACCCGTATTCCAGAGGAACATGAAGTTGTCTTGGCTGGCTGGATCCCAATGCGCTTTTTAAATACAATTTACATAAAACAAACTGTATATTATGTTATTTCCAGCCAAATGAAATACAGCTGCTTCCAGAAGTAAACCGGGCACCCATTCTGAAGTAGCAACAACCCTGTGCTTCACAAAACAAACAATAAAAAACATTTATATTAGAAAGATGATGCAGGTGGAGTGAAAATAACCCCACTAGAACTTTACTAGGAAGGAAAAGAGATTAATATGTCAGTTGTTGCAGAGACTGTTAGGTTATTTTTATCAAATAAACAGTTATATCCTCTCTTATATTTCACAACTGAAATACAGTCAGGCCTCAGATGTGCTGTGGTGATTCATATTTGATTGGTGTAATGGAAAGTGATTTTTGATGTTCAGGCTGATGAGAGGTATTACTATCACGACAAATAAGCCTACACCAGCTGGTGACATCCAGCTTCCTGGAAAATGTTCAGGTTAAATGCAGGACAACAGGAACTCATTACAGGACCCAAATGTTCCTGTAGTAGTTTAATATTGACAAAAGTAAAGTCTGTGGATTGGGGTCAGGGTTGGTCTCATGCAGACAGTGAGACAGGCACAAAAGCGGAAAAAACAGGTTATGCAGGTGAAATGAAACAAATAATAAAAGCATTGTGCTGCTTTAGTGCCACCGGATAACAAAAACCTACTTTAGCACATCTGGAGAAACTGAAAACAGGAATTACATTTTTATATTAGTTTAACTGCAGCATCTAGAATGTCAGTTGGAAAAGATGCAACTAGAGGATGGATTTGTGCAGGCTCGCAACAGCGAACAGGCTACAGCTAGGTAGCTCTCTTACCAGTGCTGTCATTGCAAGCCAGCACACCAGCCATAGTTACAAAATGTGGAACTACACCTCTCGTGTTAGGGACCAATCTAGTTAAACCTTGCTTAGAGGGAATATTTACAAAACTGTCCTTTGACATGTCCCTGCCTCACTCCACTTTTCCATTCTCACGGCCAGTGTCTACTTTCTTCTTACTGCATTTATTTGAGTAATATCACGTCTCTTGAAAATGATGGATGATCTTACACGCTTAAAAAGAAGGGACAGTCATTTGATCAGAGAGATGTATCTTCCCTACTCACTGAAGAAAGTGAAAGGGACAAAATGATCCATGAAAAATTTCTTTTTTTCAAGTGAGGAAGTCCTCATTTATCTCTCTCTTTCTCCAGTCAAGTTGATTTAAACTCTTTTATTGAAGTCCAGGTATCAGTGACATTGTAACTTACTGTCTTGTAGACTATTGCTGAGTGAAAATACAAAACAAAGTCACAGTCTTAAATGTCTGAGTTCATACAAACTTAAAGAAAACTTGTCTAAATGTAAGCCTGATGGTAAAGGATTTACCAGAGAGTAAAACTGTAACAGTGGCACAGAACTTAATTATATCAAGAATGCATACATAGGCAACTGATGGCAGCTGATGAGTCAGTCTTAGCGTGGTTGCCATCACTTTTGTATGCATCTCAGCTTCTTGGTGACAGCTGTCACAACCTTACATATACAAATATGTATCTACCGAAATATCATTGGGCCTTATTTATTCATGTACAGAAATTTTTCACTGAAAATGACAAGAGAGAACAAATTATCATTGGTCTGTCATGGATGGGTCCTGAGAAACTCCTCAGATGTCCATCAAGAGTCCCTGTGACTTCCTTTACATTGTGTGTCAATTCATGTAACTGATTGAGTTGATCTTCATTTAATTGCTCCTATTTAATTTTTATTTTTCCTTTTTTTCTATTCAAAGACCAGGGTAACCAAACTGGACATCTGTAACCTTGCAATGAATCTGACAACCAAACGAAGCTACAGCAGTTTTCAGCTGTAGAAACATGTTTCATTTTTCCTTTCCGTATGCATTTAGATGAGGTGTTCAGATTGAATCCAAGCAAGTGTGATCTACCACGAGGATATCCCAAAACTGATTCTTCTTATTGATAAAGATATTTGATGCCATTTGAGAAACTGGCATTTGAAGGAGTTTTCTTTAGAAGATTATGCAAAGAGTAACAGAGACAGAAATCAAGAAGATTGCAATATAACTCTTACTTTGTTCTAAATTCTTTGTAGATTATCTTCACCATGAGACTGGAGTGCTTAAATGATGCTATAAGACATTCACAAAATGCCACCTAATCTGGTAGGCTCTTAAACTCCTTTGACCTCTAAATTCTGCAGCAGTATACACACACACACACACAGTGAAGTCCTAACAAAGTTGAACTGCTTAGCACCTGTATTACAGCTAGACTCTGTCAAGATTTGGTAGCTATTCATAACCATGCCCACTTGTGGGCGTAATATGTTGACATGCTCAGATTGTGTCTAGCCTGACCTAAGGCTCAGGCAAGGGGGAAGTGACTGTCCTCCTTTCTCCACCATGTCAGACATTCACCCAGACTGTGGGAAGGGCAACTCTGGGAGACTGGTAAAGGATTTGAAATCACATCCTTACCTTACAGTAAGTCACTTGATCGGTAGGCCTTGAAGTGTTCAGAGAGGAGGGCTCTCATTTTGGTTATGCTCCTCTACCTTTCTGTTGTGATAAGGTGAGTGAAAGACCAGCAGCTCATGGACATAATTTGCAGAGAAGAGTTATGTTCCTAGGAGGTTCTTCGCACAGGGCAACTTTTCATGCTGTTAGACAGCCACAGAACAGGGATCTTCAGCTTAGGAGAGCTCACTCATCTCATCTTGGACAGCCGGTATTTTTGCTCCAGGAACATGCTGGGTTAGCATGTTCTAAATAGGAATGTAAATGGTGTTTGCCTTTACTGTGCAAGGTTGCACCAGAGAACTTTCAGGACAGCAGCTCCTCCTGACTGCATTCAGTTCAAGTATGGGGATTAACTGCAATTTCAAGTTTTACTACTAGTCTGTACATGTTTATGTTAAAAGGAAGTGTGGTGATTACTGAGCTTGCATCATGATAATAAGGATAAGAAACCCATGCTAACTGAAGGCGACAAACCTCTTTAAAACTAAAGTGTTTGGATGCTGAGTGCTTGCTTCCTAGTAACTGGCAACTTCAGAGCGAGCTTCCCACTACTCCAGGACGGAGAGTTCCTTGCAGTCATGTTCATAAACAGTCTGGAGATATGGAGCTAGCAAATCAAGAGTTTGTATTTTTAAAAGGGAACCTATTGAAATTCAAAGGGCTGCCTCATAAGGGTTCAGCTTATGACAGCAATGTATAAACATGCTAAGGATAACATATAGGTTCATTACAGGATCTGGCAAGGTTTGGGAAGATTTTTAGCATATGATGGAGAAAATGGTCTTGGAAGAATTGGGGAACAAAGTTTTAAATAGATTTGTCTAAAGTGTCTTACCTGATACTTGGGGAATGGTGGGAAGAACTGAATTATTTTTTTTCTAATGCAATGTTTTGGTGGGTTTACGCACACACACTTGGAAAACAAGGAGTTTTTGACTGGTGAATGAGAAGTTCGAGCCAGTGACCAGGTATAATATCAAGATTTCTGTTGGACTCCTCTTTTATTCAGTTATAACCATCTAAAGCAGAATTCAGTTCTTTTAGTGCAGCCAAATAACTAAAGAGAAAACCCCAGCAGAGCCTACTCTTGATATTGATGGGGTAAGTCGCTGCTGGAGTTACTTTGAATTTTTCTTTCCTAAGAGAATTTTTTTACTGTACTTTTACTGTATGGTTCTTTTTACAGCATGGTTTTTAAATATGAAAATAGCACTATCAGATAAAGTGATTGCAAAAAATAATATATTTTGTAGAACAGTCTTAAACTGCATTTGTATTGTAGTAAATGAGGTGTACAGCATTACAGTGGAAGATATGCTAGAAAGATCATACCTATTTTCATGATTTTGGCTTCTTAGTTTAATGAGCTTAATCATATTTTGGCCTTATCTACAGAGTCTCATGACATAGTATTTTTACTTGTCAGGAGATTGCTGTGTTACAGGGTTTCTGCCAGAAAGGTGGGATTGTCATTTAGATGTTGTTCTTGAATTTGTTCTGGTTTTCTTTGTCCTACCCAGTTCCTGTATTCTTGAATTCTAATTTCTTGTGAAGTAATTCAGGTTTTCATGAAATTACAGCAAAATTCAACCTTATGTGGGGCACAAGCCTTTTTTTAATAGGGATATGTGTTGTGAATTCTTACACTCCTTTCATTTTACTTGCTTTCTCCCTGCAGGTTTTAATGTATTTGCTTCACGGAAAGAAAGCACATAGAAACTTATCTTGCAGTGTCAGCTAAAAGTACTTTGTTTGTTCTGTATCTTGCTGTCTTTGTATTCAGATAAGCCTTATTAGTTCAGAGACATTTAGTTTGTGTGGATTAATAAAATTCAAGAAAGGAATTTTCAAATGAATCTTGAAAGCAAATCAGAGTACGAATCAGGCTTACTTATATGCAGAGAATGTTCTGAGAAGAAACATTACCTTATGTTGATGATAATCAGATGTATATTGTCCTCCAGCTTATTACAGAGCGAATCTCAGAATTTTGCAGTTAGCGTACTATAAAAAGAATATTACAAAACTTGATGATCTTGTTTTTACAAGCAAAGCAATAAGAATGCCCTAGTGTCTTAGTGTTATCCAGTGAGATGTTGCTTTGTTGGTGGGATAAGAGGTTATTGGGCAGCTGTGGAAATGCAGAATAGACTAAGCCTGTACTCCACTACAACATCTGCATATAAAGCTATGTGGATTGAGTTGCAGGAGGAATTTTAAAAACAAACAAAAATACAGAAAAATTTGCCCCGGGCCTATTTAGACTCCATGACATTAAATAACAATAAAATATATCTCTTCAGTCTCACCTATTCAGGATTTTTCCTTACAAGTGGTTTTTTTTTTATTTTATAATTTGAGTCAGCTAATTTAATTAATTATAATTTGAATAAATTCTTATGCAACAAAATAGGTAATTCTGTTTCCTGTAAAATGCCAACAAAAATAAACTTTGTGGGACATAAGCCAGAACTGGGTTTCACGGAACAGAAATAGTCTTACATATGTCTATAGGATGAGTGCAGAAAGCCACAAGTTGCCATACCTATCCCATGAGCTGCTTTGCTTCAGATCAGCTCTGCTTCAAGGTTATGTGCTATGCTTTTGCACAGACTTGCTAGCACGCCAACACAGCAAAGCTTTCAGTCCAAAGGTAGTGCAAAACCACCTGTGAGATGGGGCAGAGGAAGCTCATGACTGTTTGCCCCCATACATGCGCATGTAAGACCTGGCCCTAAAGTTTAGGTAGGAATTGCTAGGTGACTAAGCAGTATGATGACAGCTGAAAATTCAGATGCCTTTCAAAGGCAAAGGAATAATTTGAACCATTCCTGCACATCAGCAGGTTCTGAACTAACAGGAAAAACACATAGGTACCAAAGTGAGCAGCTGAAAGAAAATTTCTCTTCAACATCCATCATTAATCAAAAACCCATGTGGAGATGCATAAAGAATATGAAGGAAAATAAGATGTTCAACAGACAGATGACGGTATCAGCAGGAAAGCAGGGTACTTAATACTCTGTAGTATTTGCTCAACACTGTAATGAAGATAGCATACGTTTATTGGTATTTTTCCATGGTTTAAGACTGAGAAATCAGACCAGCTAAGCTTAAAAGTTGTGTGGACTACTGAATTTTTTTTGTTTAATTCTCCCCATTAGAAATATCATTCACTCAAAGCATGAAGAAATTAATGATTGGTTTTTTTCTGCTGCACAGAACCTGAAGCGCGTGGCAGAGACATGGATGGATGAGTTTGCAGAGTACATTTACCAGCGACGGCCTGAGTACAGACATCTCTCAACTGGTGATATCTCTGCCCAGAAGGAACTTCGCAAGCACCTTAAATGTAAAGATTTCAAGTGGTTCATGGCTGCAGTGGCTTGGGATGTCCCCAAATATTATCCTCCTGTGGAGCCTCCACCTGCTGCCTGGGGAGAGGTGAGGAATACACAAATTAGATCAAATTTAAATGAGTCTAACATTTTACATTGCAGGAAATTAAAATTATGAAATTAGATTCAGCTCCTATGATAAATAGTGTTATTAAGGGAGTTCACACTGATTGGAACAAACCCTGGACTAGCCATTAAAATGAGAAACCATCATGTCTTAGAACGATCGCTGTCCTTTTTATAATTCATTACAATTTTGTGTGTACAGGCCATAAGATGCATGCACAATGAGGAGAAGAATGTGAAAAAGACTATGTAGCACTCGTTATTGCATGTCACAAGATGATTTTAGATGCTGAGAATCACCTTAGCAAAAAGGAGGTCTGAGGGCAACACTTTTTTTGCATATCCACTTATATACCTCCTCCTGTTCTTACAAGGACAATTGTATGTAGGTGGAGTTAGGTTTGCTCTGTTCTGCTCGCACATGCAAATGTGACAAGCGAAGCTTGGATATTTTTCCTCTAGAAAGACTGGTTTTGCTCAGCTTGTGATCTGCATTCTGTAGGTGCTGTCATGACCGAGTACCAGTAGCAGACAAATGCAGTTTCTCTTTTGGGGCACGAAGGGAGGGAGAGACCACCAAGACAGAAGCCAATATCCAAGCATCACTCCAGAGCAGGGGCAAGCAAACAGCCTGCTGGAACTCTCCACTCGTGATCAAAGATTCAGACCTGCATTCAGACCTCTCTGAAGAGCAGAGCCGTAGCACACCTTGCTTTGACAGTGTGTTTTGTGTAGAAGAAATGAAAACACAAAGAGTGCAGGGACGGGAAATTACTTCCGTAGTTGCGCTGAAAAATTGCAGTGGCCTTTTACTCCTAGGAACCACAGTGGATTCACTCCATGGAAAGGTGGTATGCAGAGGGCTTTTTCCTCTCAATTCATTAAGATTTATAAAGAAGGCTTTGCTCTTTCAGTGTATTGTGCTACTTTTTTAAAAACCGTAGGAATATCTGTACTGTGAGTTCTGGCCTTCTCTAATTTGCTGGAGATCTTCTTGGGGCTCTCAGACAATTACCTTTTATATTTGAAACCAAAGGATGAAGTTGAAACTTTGACTAAAACATTTGGTAAGACCCCTCACACCTCTGCATATCCCCAGTGGTCAAGGCTGGACCATGCAGGGGATTTCTAAACATAGGTGCCTCTACTATTCTCCAGAATTTCTTTTTAAAAATGCAAATTACCTCATTGCAAAAATTTAAAAATAACTTTCTGTGGTAGTAGCAGTCCTTAATTATTCTTTGTAAGCTACCAGCTACAGATGTTCAAAGGAACTTCAATTTATGTGTGTCTTACTGTTTGCTACTTCTTGGCAATAATTAATTCCTTTGTTGTTAAAGTTTCTTCTATCTTTGATACTGCTGCCCACACTTTATGGGATTAATGTATACCACGAGGTAAGGAGTTTATCAGTAGAAGTCAGGCTGGATCGGGTGCTGTGACTGCTACTGTGATCTTCCTTCACCATCTTCCATGTATACATGTGCATCCTTGGAGGACTGTGATCATGAGATGTGTAATTTCTCTGGCCAGCTGAGCAATCCTTAACTCAATCAGAGGGTCTAAGTGGAAGACACTGTGATTCAGGTATTCATTCTTTTCACAGCAATATTAATATACTCTTTGCATAAAAGCAAGACTTTTAAAAAGTAAATCAAAGATCGTAGCAGTGGTATCAAATCTGTACCTTAAAAGCACTTATTGAGTTCTTAGGAAGGAAGTGAAGACCAAAGGCTTTCTTTTTCCCCTAAAATGTACTTTCTCTAAAATAACAAGAAGAGAAGTTTCACCCCTACTACTCTATTTTTTCCTGAGACTGTCACATTCCTGTGAAGTTTTAATTAATTTGTTGGCACTTCCAAGGAACTTGAACAAACTTGAAGGTCAATGGCTGTCGTAATTAGAAGCCTGAAGAGAAAAACAGACTCTGTGTTATTGCTTTGTAAGAATCAAGGAGCTCTAGAAACCTTGCTGATTATACACACCAAAAGTCTGTGCCAAGACTGACTGTCATTTAGTACCCTCTCTGCTTCCACTTGGAAAGACTTTACATCTGCTTGCCTATGCCAGTCTGAGAAAGAATAAACAATGAAGTACTCAGACAATTTTTGGCTCCAGTATTTTGATATCTAGCTAGTAAAAGCGTGTGGTGTGAAAGCAGCCATCTTATAAACAGCCTCTGCACAACTCCTCTTTTTCTGCAAACATTTATTTAAAATCTGACTCTCACATTTCTTGACAAAATCTGTTCATGGTGGAAAAGAAGGAAATTTGAAAAACAAAAAAAAATCTTCTTCGCTACACTTGTCATGGCCTTCTCTCTTCTGTGTGTTTGTGCCTTTTGTCCTTTGTAGCTGGCAGGGTGTACGTTCCCTTGATACTCTGTTCTGCCACGTAACATCTGAAATATGGGCAGTAAAGCAATATAACAGCGAATCCAGACAGATTAAGGTTAGTGAGACTGTCAGTTCTATGTCTGGGTGAGATAACGGTACTCTTTCCTCTCCCACTGTGGGAAAAAGGAAAGTTTTCAATCAGGTTTTGTTCTTATTCTTCCAAATACATTGGAAAGTATGCTACCAGTTGCAAAACAGTAATACCCATCCCATTCTCTTTCTAAGACAGAATAATTTATTTGTAATGTGTATTTGAAATCCTGTTGAAGGAAGTTAAAACAATGGCAGCATTAGGTGAGATTTGGACACCAAATGTTTTCTTAGGGAAGTATTCATGAATCTACAAGCTGTGATCCAGCATGAATATATTATACGCATATCACAGCTTCCAACAATAGCTTTAAAAATACATTTTACAGTAAAACAATCATATAATGTCAGCCATTGTCATTTATTTGAGACTTCACGAGTCCTACAGTCAAGGGGATATGAAAAAAAATAATTTGTTTTACTCAGTCAAAAGGGAAATATTTAAGCTTGGTTTCATTTGCTGTTACATGAACTTGTTATTCAATGATTTAATACACAGCAAGTGTCCCAGTCACTGCAGCAGTGCTAAGCTGTAGGACCTGAAAATACCCCTTTCTCAGTCCTGAACTCCTGGATTTTACAGAACTGTTTTACAGCACTGACATGAAAATGTCACCCATGAAGTTAAGTCAAGTAGCACATTTAAAAAAGGATTAAAGCCTAAGAACTCACTAACTTCTCTTTTGATTACTTTCTTTTTTTAGTGTCATCCTCATACCCTTAATGAGTCAATCTCAGCCCACCAAGTGTCACACGTCTGTTGTACAAAAGCGATACAACCAGCTATTCCCCACCCTGCACAGACCAAGTGCTGCACAGCTGGGCTGTTCAAATTCTTTCATCGGGATCAGTGTCACACTGAATAACAGAGTCCTCTGTTTCTTCAGTGAGGTCTTTGGCAGTGCTTGACTTCTTTTAACTTCGACTTTTTATGGCTCACACAAAGGATAAATACTTTTGAAATTACTATGTATCAGTTGACAGGAAAGGTGGCTCATTTTTCCATATTTGATCTGTAGACGTTGATGGCCCTAGGGTTATCTGAGAATGTAAGCAGTGCACTAAAACTGGCTTTAAGTGCTGCTCAAATGAAAAAAAGCAACATAAATGAACATTGCTAATGTCTTCTAAGAGCTACAGCCACTTTCTTATTTGAGGCATTAAATCAGATGCATGGAAAGTGTTATATAAACTGACAGCACCAAAGTGCCTCTTTTGTTGCTGTATTGAGGCACCCTAAGGATAGTCCCAGCACCAGTTCCACGTTCATCATTCTAACAGATGACCATATTGAATATAAAGTTGTCTTTAGATTGCTACACCTTCCCACTTTTTGCTTTTGGTGGAGACAGTTTCGTGCCATCATGAGCATGCAGGGTAGCTCCCAGGACCCCTGGGAGTGCTTCTCCCTCTCTGGTTCACTCTGCCCCCAGGAAGGCTGAAATGTCCCTGGGTGACAGCCTGGCTCCAGTGCAGGCAGGGCAAGGCTGCAGGAGCCAGGACATCACCCACTATCTCAACAGCAAATCTTGCAGGAACTCATTTGCCTGGGAACAAAGTTGTAGAGTTTTAGAATTGTCAAAGAATATTGGTCAATATAACTGCTGGACTCTGGGAAGCTGTAATTTCTCCCTATAGCTTCTTTTTCAGCCTAAAGTACATTCCCTTAAAAGGAAGGAGGAAATGCACTTTGCTTTGAAGTATAGGGGTGTGGGGGGAGGTTGTCTTGCTTTTTTCTCCATTTAACATGGAGCATGCTAGCGTCCATTACACGGCTCCCACCAAAATGTTCAAAAATCTCAAAATTAATCCTAGCAGGTTGTATCAATAGCCTACGACCCTCCTTTTTCCTCAGAAGACTGTTGCTTTTCCGACAAGAAGATTATCATGGTAATCAACACATCCATTGCTTTCCAGTTTCCATTCTCTGCCTGCGTACTAATGACAAATACTACGGTTTTGAGAGTGTAGTGCTAGACCATCTTAATCTGCCTCTCCCATGGGGAGCTTATTAAATCATATAACTGCTGGCTTTCTGCAAAACTCCAACACAAATTTAACCAGAGGTCAAGTAATCTGGGAGACCATATATTCTGCAATATGTAAACACTGTTTGTGAACCCCGTATTTTATTTATTTATTTATTTATTCTTCTTTCTTGATCGGTGTCCAAAAATACCTCTTTTTTTTTTTTTCCCTTGAATACCTGTCTATCAAATCAGCAGCTTCAAATGTCAAGAGGTAACAGTGTCTTCTTCAAACCTAAGGTCTAGGCTTTCAGGCCTTCTGTCCTCCCGTGTTCCAGCTCCTATTTTACATCACATTCCTCTTTCCCCATTGCAGTGCCAGCGAGCTAAGCTACTTCTTTCTCAAGGCCTGGCATACTCTGGAGAAACGCCTTTTTAACACGGGCTGGCTAACTTAGAGAAAGCAAGCTGTAGGTTTAACCTAAGTTCACTGCTTTTTGTAAAACCCACGGATTACTGCATCTAGGCTTACCCAGTGATTACCCCTTATGGCTTGCTACCTCATTTAAAGCACAGAAGTCAGACGCTACACCAGCAGAAATCCCACTCAGGTGACATGTCTTTGTTTTCCAAGCGTCAGTGCAGCACTGAAAAGCCTGTACATCCTTGCTCAGACACCTCCAGTGTAGAAGAGGGAGAAAACAAACCCCTTAGAGTTTGTATTCTCTGAGCTTTTATGCCTCATCTGCTCTCTATGAGGACTGCAGGGCCCATAGTCTTAGTATCTGTGTCCCACTGTGTGTTAGGATGGCATTTCAAGAACTAAATATGCAGACTTACATATAGTGTCCTATGCTTTTTTCGGAATGTATTTAATTCTGAAACAACCTTTAAGATCACTGCTAACCATCCTTATTAGTCCATACAGACTCCTCGAAAGCATGCTTTTCCTGTATGCTTATATGTGTGTACAAATGATAGCATTTAAGGTTGAGCAAATAAGCTTTGTATGCAGCAGCTCAGTGCCCTACCTGCATGGGTGATAAAATCTGTCTCCTGTTCATCCCCAGTCTCTACAATTACACAAATATGAATGTTGGAAATGTGAGTGTGTTACCATCACTAGCTATTTCTTTGCTAGTTGTAACTCATAACCTCAAAAATCCAAAATCCATTGTGCTTTGTGACTGGAGACAAGGCAGTTCAAATGCATATTGATGTATAAATGAGAAAAAAGCCTCTCCTTGCTGTGCTTCTGCTTTCCTTCTTTTGTCCATGAAAGCATCTTAGGGGATTTGCAGGCCGTGTGGTGCTGGTGCTCGGCAGAACATTCCCCGTGGCTCTGGCAGCAGCACGATGGCTCAGTTCAATTTCTAGCAACTGCCAAGGCCACACAGAAATGCCAGAGAACAAAAGCACAGACTTGACTGAAATGCCTCTATTACAAAATGAAAATGAAAAACAAACTACAACCCCTCTGCAGTTGAAAGGAAGGATAAAACAAAAAAAAAAAAGGATGAGCTAACACGTAAGCTGCAACAAACCAGAGGAAAAACTAACTCAAGGAAACCTTTCAGGAGCAGAGGGAAGAGGAGAGGAAATAAAGAACAGGGGAGACAGACTCCAGCAGTGAAAGAACTAAATGCAGCTTCAGCTCAAACCTTTTCCAGAAATGCATTGAACACATTTACCAGATAGTCCAAATGACTCAGAATGGGATGGAACAATGCCATTGAGACAAAATTATGAAAGCCCTTTAATCCAGTAAGCATTCATTGGATGTGGAGTGTATTCACTGCCATTTTACAATTCTGAATCACATAAATATACCCCAATTATTAATGGCAATTGTTACCAGCTCCACTTTAATTAGCTCGCACGCTCTAAGAACAGAACTGCTGTATCATTTAATTTTGTATTAGGCCAGTAATCTTTATTTATACGATGTAAATTTAAGTGCACTGAGGAATGATTGAACACTCTCAAAAAAATTACACTTGGAGTAGGTATTTCACATGAAACTTTAAAAATATAAAATTAAAATCTATTCCTCTCATTATTCTTTCCTGTATCTTTTGCTGGATGATATGAAAATAAAGGCAGGGGTTTTGAGAACTAATCACCTTTCATCCTTTTTTTTTCAGTTAACATGACCCTTTGTACTGTGGGGCTGCTCAGTGCTGGGTTTCTGCATCTGGTTGTGTGTATGAAATGCTAGTGTTTTACCGCATCTATAGCAATTTTTATTGTATTGAAAAAAGTAAAAACAATCTATAACTGGGCTTGTGCAAGTTTTAGAAGAATAATTCTCTCAGCTCTGGTGAAGGCTCAAAGGTTCTTGGAGCTAATTGCTCAAACTGATGCTCCCCCATCATTTGCCCAATCTGCTCTTTTCTAAGCTAAACAAATACAGCTCCTAAAACCTTTCCTGAAGGTGACGGTTTTTACATTTTCTCCACTTCCTGTTGCTTTCCCATCTGTCTAAATCTTTCTTAGATCATGGTGAATAGACTCGATTCCAGTCCTCCAGAATGAGAAAAAGAGCAGAGTAGCTCTCCCATGTGTCTTGCAAGCATGAGGATTGCCCCTCCTTGCAATGTTTTGTGCTATGCTGAGAAGTTTTCCATCCTTTGGATGTGGATGAGGTATGCAGTGGTGACGTTTACATTTGTCTAACATAATATGGCAACAACAGTGACATCTAAAATATTTTCCTTGGAAAGATACAAATGTCAACTCAACTGTATCACCATTTGGCATCTAGCTTTTTTTTAAATAAGGATCAAAGTAGTGGCCAATGTCAAAATATGCACCTGCTTTCTATATATTATACATACAGAATTTGTGCATGTTTCCATGCATGTATGTACATTTTGATTACTCAGTTTCTGCGTATCTCATTGACAGGGTAAGGTTTTTTAAGAAATCCTCTTCCTTCTGGAGGTGTCTAAAGCATTTTTAAATAGCCCAACTAAGGTACTCAAGGAGAAACGTGCGTGTTTTTGCAAAATAAATTTGGGATTTTACTCCTTTTGGTGGCAGTGGGCATCCTACTCCTTTTCAACCCAGTCTTTTAAAAAAATATATGCGGCAGCAGTGGTACGTAACTGCTATGACAGATAGTCACAGATTAATTATTACTCAGTTGCTTCAGTCTCAAAAATGAGATTTTCCTTTTAAGAATAAGTTACACTGCAGAGTGTTTGCAGAAGGCGTGCAGACAGCTCAAGGAACCTCCATGGGTAAGCATAGTTTCAGTACAGATTTGTTAAGTACTTTTTAATTTGATGCACTTCGGGCACTAGTGTGTAACCTTATCTACAATGGTGTTATTGTGTCGAAGTAAGAACAAGGATTGGAACAGGGCGTGCCTGAGTTTTCAAGAAATACTGCTCCAAAGCCTGTGAAAGACTCATACAGAAATCATTTCCTCTTAATACAGTTATCTGTCTTGCTCTGGTAGGAGGGAAGAAGCAGTCAGACCAAGCTTTGAACTTCCTGGACCTTTTTTTCTCTTAGTTTCTTTGCATGAAAATATTTCATACAGACTTACCTTTCATTTGTTAAGCAGACTATTTCAAACTTTGCTGCTTCTAAAGCTGCTCCCCAAAAGAGTAAGGACGTGGCTTCCTACCCTGTAAAAAGTAGTTCCCACCACTTTTATGTAACTGATGGTCAGCCTCAAGCCCTTCAGAGCTAAACTCCTAACGCCCTAATTTTGGAAGCTCTATTCCACTGCCTGGTTTAATGCGAAATGTTGATGCTTGGTTTTGCAGATTCGAAACGTGGCAGCCAACCTGTGTGTGGACAGTAAACACGGAGCCACAGGGACTGAGCTGAGGCTAGACATCTGCGTGAAGGATGGCTCAGAACGGACGTGGTCACACGAACAGGTATTTTAACAGCAGAAAAACAGGGTAAAATTCTTGCTTCTCTTTTCCAGTTTCTAAACATTTCTCTGAGGGCTTTTCCTTTTCCTAAGGCAAAGCAGGGTGTAGAAATAATTTGTGAATGATTGCTGACCTTAATGGCTTTTACAAAGTACTCTTTAACATAACCTCGGAAATTCCAACTGCCACCCAGGCTGCGTGTTAGTCTTCATTTCCAAAAGGAATTGCAGTGCCCAAAGAGCTTTTTGGTGCCCCATTCTCCCCCACTGTGTCATGAAAACATGTTGATTTTGGTTCAGTTACCTGAAAATACTTTAAATATAGTACCTGGGCTTGTAAAGCTCTAGTGGTGTTCTGCTTTTATGCTTTCATCTCAATAAGCTCAATAAGCGGTTTTATTTTAAATGAGTGTGAGGCGTAAGTGAGATAAATGGGTAAAAGCTAGAAAGAAAGGGTTTCAGAAAGACAAGGAATGATAAAGACTCAAAAAAGCTTTTATCTAGGTTGGTTAGGTAGAAAAAGATGAGCTCTCAGGAGTACGGAGGAAAAGAGCTCTGATTTGTACTCATTGTGGCTGTGAGTGCCACAGGAAAGGGATCATGACCCACAGGCTGTGGGTCTGGCCAAGGTGAGCAGAGAATCCGGATGAAAAGTACAACCTAACCGTTGATTAGCAATTTTAGTGAATGTGCCCTTCACAGGGGAAAGTCCCAGATTAGAAAAAATTCCCAATGCTGAGGAGAAAAATTGACCTGGCAGTCGCACGTGGCACTTTGTAAAAGCTTAAAAGCTCAGGAGAGAGGAGTTCTGAGGGATATTTGAAGGCTGAGGTCAAGAAATCGTTCTCTGAGGATACTGAGAAATGCAGGGGGAGAGGTGCAAGTGAATGAAACGGAGAAGCTGAGGGATGATCGCAATTTAGGTAAGTGCCAATATGGGAAAAAGAAAGTTGCTGAAAGGAGACTTCTTCACATAGCTACCACAGATAAAGCACAGCGATAGGATGCCGAGACTAGATAAATATAATCCTGTTTTGTTCATGAAAGGTATCCAGTAATTCAAACAATTAATTGAAGGAAGTTGTATGGTCCAGACTGCATCACCACAGTGCTCCCTGGCTTTAAAATCCGCAAACCTGAAGAGCTCCAAACCCTCCTCAAGAAGGGAGGCAGTCCCGAGACTGCCCGGGGTGAGAGAAAGGAGGGGAGAAAACTGGACGAAAAGGTGAGAGAAAAAAAAAATTAGCAGGGAGAAGGGAGACTTGAAATACCCTTTGAAGGAGACAGTACTTGTGAGGAAGGGGAAGGGACGCAAAGGGAGAAGGATGGGGAGGAATCCGTGTTTCAGCGTGCTCCAGAGCATTGTGACGTCTGGGATCAGGTCGGACGTAAAGGTCTCATTCTGCGCTAACGATGAAAGGTGACTTCATTAAAACAAGCGGGGTTAAGCTAGCACGAAAGGAGCTGAGCCAACCGGCTCCTCGGCTGGCCGAACCAGAACCGGGGAGCCGCAAGCAGGCCCGCGCTTTGAGGCGCGCTCCCGGGGGGGGCAGCACGAATTATTTCTGCCGGGCTGGCGTGAAACCGCGCGGGGCCTTCTCGCCGCCGGGACGGCGTGGAAAAACACCGCGAAGGGGACGCTTCTCCCACCCGAGCGGCGCGGCTGCGCTGAGCCAGGCCTGCCGAGGCCCGTGCCGCGCCATTTCGGTCGGGTGCCTGCCCGCGGCCGGCGAGGCGGGGCGGGAGGAGGGCTGCCGGGCGGCGGGCGGGCGGCAGAGGGCAGCTCCGCACAAGCGGCCTGACGGCGGGAGCGGGGCCGGCTGCCTCAGCGACCGGCCGTTCGGCTCTTCGGCCCTCAGCCCCTCTCGGTTCGGTTCGTGTGGGTTTGGGGGTTGTGGGTTTTGGGTTTGGTTTTGGGTTGTTTTTTTTTTCTCTAGGAGGGAGCGCTGCACTCGCAGGTTGTTCTTCCCTCTGACAGGAACGTAGCTACCCGTGGTTTATCCACCTGTCAGTCAAAATCGTAGCGAGAAATGTTAGAGAATCTTCAGCAGACGGTCGGGGTGATAAATAAATACAATTATGATCCATTTATCGATGTATCTGTGGATCTATATTAAAATAATATATATATATAAATATAAGGGAATTTATTATAATAAATAAATGTAATTTCACTTTTTCCTAGAAAGGAACCTTATTTTCTAAAACCAGAAGATTATTTTGTGTTCTACCTTACCAGATAAGGACCTGGCATAATGTAGAAGGACCTGGCATAATATCTGCTACTGTATTGCTGGGCATCTTTTTATTTGCATGATTTCAGTAGTGGTAATATCCGCATGATTTCAGTAGTGGTAATATCCTATTGGTTTCTGGATTAGTTTTGAAACAAAACAAAACTAATTTTACTCAAGTATTTCAGACTCCTGTTACGAGGCACGTTCATCTGGCTGATAGATTTCACGGGTGAGTTTGTGCAAGGTACAGATTTTAAAGATACCAGCTGAGAAAGAAAGGAAAGAATTACTGAATCAAGATAGGAGACCTGGCTGAAACTCAGCATTTCTATCCCATAGGAAATGGGATAGAATGTGCAAAATATTTCATCCAGAGGAGAACTTTCAGTTTTCCTCTAGAAAAGAAATTCTGAAAATGTTTCCTTTCAGAAGGTCAAAACATTTTGGTGATGCAGGACTTGGGGGATTTTTTTCAGAAACAAGATAGCATCCTTTTCCCCCTTTTTCCTGAAGTTTCACGCAGCTCACAGGGCAGGGACCATATGCACTGTGTTAGTACCTGGGCTTCCACTACTCCAGCCACAGCCAACGCCTCCATGCCCTGTAGCTCCCCAGGAACCTGCAGGGCAAAAATCTCAGCTTCCAACCTGGCAAGCAAAATCTGTCACTATGTTGGTGACAGTCAGTAGAAGTGAAAAAATTCCCACAAAAGTGTGGTTTAGGTTGGTATATTTTGATGGAAATTTCTCAGCGAGTTCTCCTTACTTGATCCCAAAGGCTGCCTGGGCAGGAACGTTACCTGTACTGCATGTAAGACTACAGTCTAATGAAACATCTCAAACATCCAAGAAGAAAGGGTGTGATCTTCCACTTGCACCACAGTAAGCCATGAAGATTAACTTTGTTAAAGAACGTTTGGGAAGAACTGCCGAACACCTGACCAACCCTCAGAGAGCTCCTCTTTATTGCTTATATCTTCCTGAGTTTGTTGCCTACATGATTTCTACCTACGCCAGTAGAAACTAGCAGTATTAATGAAAATATCAAGCATTTTATTACAGTATTTCAAATAGCATGGATTGACACTGAGCTGGTCTTTTAACGTCTGGCATAATTTTACAGAGAGTTCACTGGCAAACTATAGTAGTTTGATGTGACCAGTGCAGCAGGCATTTAGTGCTGACGCTGCCGCTAGACAGACATACGATCCTTTGTGCCATTTGATCCATGTCACGTTACCAGGGCAGGAATTAAAAGCTGACAGTCTCAGCAGCCGTGCTGGGGGGGCACAGCCCTTTAGCAGCCCCCAGGAGAAGAAGGAGACCTTCCACCCCAGGGCTGTATAAGCCCCAGCAGGCAAACAGCAGACAAAAGGTTTGTGGGGCACTTGCAGGCTTTCTGCTGAACAGGAGAAGCAAGGATGAGTGTCGCTGCGGTTTCTGGAAACTTCCCCAAAATTAAAAACCAGAGGGGAAGGAAAGGGGCAGGGGGATGGCATGGCATGGCATTCTTCTACCTCTGTGTTCCCAGAGCTAACTTCTGGCTTCAGGGGAAACTGGGACTCTGCTGAACTGATAACCAGCAGCAAAGGAAAATGACAGGCATCTGTCTTTCTCCTCAAGGCCCCCAGCCTGGCCAGGGAGTAGGTAGACAGGCATCATCTCTAACACAGCCCAGCAAGTAGCCGTGCAGCCTGCCCAGCTCGCTCTTCTCTACTTGGAGGTACAGTGCGAGTTGGAGCCCAGTTCCGAAACACGGCGTTTCATCTTTGTGCACGGCACATGCTGTCCGCTCAAGTCTAACGTGGTAGTCAAAGCACACAACGCCAGCTGACGGACCCCAGCCAGGAAGCGAGTAATTGAGCAACGTTGTCAGGCTGGAAAGCATTAATGGTATCAAAAGGGCCTTTGTCCTATAGATGGTCGCAAGCCAATGGGTGTATCAGGCAATCATTCTTCAGGCCCTGTGCCAATTATAAATGAAGCTGGAAAGCTGTATTTTCCCTAGTTACTGCGTGACGGGGCTAGGCTGCATGAAAAGCTAAAGCACGAGGGCGGAGGGGTTGCTTGGTTGCAAATGCAGAGGATGGGGCTGTCTTTTACAGGCTCTGTGGTATGAGAGAAGGCAGTGGAGGAGAATGAGCACCCGCTGAGCCAGGACAGAGGGTTTCTTGGGTCCAGCAAGGAGCAGTGAACAGCAGCCCTGCAGGTTGCAGGTGAAGAACCAGCCTGCTGTTTGTTAATAATGTTGTTAAGATTTAAGTGCAGCCTTGTTTCAAATCAACAAGGAGACAGGAATGAATGAAGGGGTACAAAAGGCTTTGTCCATTTCTTGCAAAATCTGATGCAGATGGCTCCTAACAGCTTAGGTCAAAGGAACAAGAAAATCCAAAGTGACAGGTGGTGGCAAAGCAGAGCATTATGTACGCAGGACTTCAGCTAATAACATGTAGCATTGTTGCACATTATGCAGCAGAGAGATAATTTTTATATTGGCCAGATCTAGTGTTCACTAGAGAGAATTTACTGTATAATGGAGGATAGATTAGAATGATGAGATTGGGACTGTAAACCTTCAAATTTTGCCTGTAATTACAAGATCTTAATATTTATTGGGTGTATAGAGAAGTACAACCTTTTTTCTGATCAATTTTTTTTCTCTTCTCTCTCTTAGTCCTAAAACTGAGTTCCTGGCCCTAACAACGTTGATTTTATAATAATGTCACTAGGAAGAAGACGTACTTGTTGTTTTAAAAATTAAACTGTTTTACAAAACGGGAGGCTAAGAAGGAGGAAAAAGAATCTGTGCTAGTCTAAACTTTGAGATCTAGTATTACACAGATCCCAGTTTTCAGTGGAAGGGAATAAAAAAAACCCTATCTGTTACCATGTCTTGACTTTCAAAGAGGACACGGCCCTGGCCATCTTCAGAAACCACACAGAAGTGGAAAGGCCAAAGGGATAGCCTGGATCAGTATGATCTCATTTAAAGGCTAGCTCGAGCTCTTTCAGGTGTACCGATGCATTCAGCGGGGTGGTACTCGTCGGGCCAAGGTCCAGAGAGCCACAGGAACTGGCCCCTCAGCTCACCAGTCATGCACAGAATGAGAAATTGGGAGAGGCACCCACTGGGAAAGACGAGGCAAGTCCTGCAAGAGCATCTCTCTCTTGTAGTAGTGATGAGAGCGAGAATATCACAAAACCACTGTTCCACACCATTCCTCTAGGTATTTGTTATTCATCACTTTGAACTCTAGGTTTATTACTTGGCTGTAGAAAGGTAAAGGCTAAGAGAAAAAAAATGGCTTTTGTTGGTTTTTCCCTAAAGGAAAATTATCTCAGACTTCTCTTTTTCTAAAGAAACAGCAGCATAGCTTTTTTCTGTACCAAATCTTAGTTCTGTCTTTGCTTGTGAAATGATGAGTTATCTTTGTAGGGAGTCCATGATGGTGCTTCGAAGAAACATGAAGAAAAGTGGAAAAAGACTTAACCTATTGAAAAGCAGAAATTGCTTTGAAAATTAAGTTAAAGCTGTCCACTGCATTTTACTGCAGATAAATGTAAAATGCACTCTGGGAGAAAGAAGAAATAAGCAAGACACAGGGGCAGATTAAGAAAATGTTGTCGAGAAAACCTGTAATACAGAAGTAAATAGGGAGCGACAGCAGCTAACAGAGAGCACAAGGGCTTACAATAAGACACACAATAAAAAAGGCAAATATGCAGATATATGATTGTATTTTGTGCCTGCAGGCCGAGGGAAACAGGAACGCCTCTCAAATGTGGCATTTGGGGGATGGTACAGCATTGAAGATGCAGCATTTTAAAAAGATGTATCTTTTAGGAAGACCGTGGAAAGAAGATAGCTATCACAATGAAAGGGTTAAAACCTGGGAACCACAACAGAAGTATTCAGGATCAGACCCGCATGACATTGAGCTTGGATTTGTAGGTACTGGTTCTATCAGGGAATGTACACGCTGCAGGGAGCAGGGTGCTAGATAAGGACCGAAATGACGCTGAGATGAAGTAGTTGCAGTGCTGGAGGCAGTCTGAGCGCAATATGGGGAGCTGCTTCTCTGGGTAATGAGCCTGTGTGCAGTTCCACATGAACCATCACAGCTAAACAGTTTCCACTAGCAAAGTTTGCTTGTTTAAACAGAGCTTCACTTTCTCAATGTTATGTTTCGGTTTATACTACAGAAAATCAAAAGTCATGCAGAAAGCCAAAGAATAGCACTGACACCAAAAAGACAAAGGCAAAAAAAGAAAAACCTCACAGCTCTCAGCAGAGCTTCTAGGTAGTAATTTACAATCTGCACCCTGTTTTCTGCAAGGATTGGTCCATGGGAAAGGAAGATGTACTCTGCATCTTTTAAATTTGGTGCTGTCAGACCTGTCACCTTCATCTAATGATTGAAAGACTGCAGTGTCACAGCATCATTTCAGACAGCTGGTGTCTAATTGAGAAGGATTCCTCTATTAACTGTGAGCCTCCATGATTCCTCTCAGGCAGCAAGAAAAAGGGCTTTAACAAGCTGCCTGTGGCTCACAGGTTTTGCAGTAGAAAGATGAAGATCATTTAACGTGTGTTTTGGGGGGGGGGGGGGGGAGACAGTCGAGAGAGGATATGCTGACAGTATCCCATATAAACAGAAGGAAACTGTTCATTAAATGTGGGAAAGATGCTATGATGTCAAGATCTCTCTAGGCAGCTTCTTCAGACCCAAATGAGAGCTAGAGGAACATCACTAGCAGAGGCTTTCTGAGTCCTAGGTAGCTGTAGTCCTGGTGCAAACGAGTGCTGCTTTAACTGGGGTAACTAAAGGCTTTAATACAGCATAACCCCTCTCCTCTCCACAGTACTGTGTTGCCAGAGATTTTTTTTTCTTCCCTGCCATAGGGATTGTGCCTTCCTGGGGTATATTCCACATTGCCGCTGATGCACTTTAATTAAGGCAGTTGGCATCACTGAATCGTACGTACACAGGCAGGATCTCGTTTCACCAGCAGCTGGGATGTGCGGAGTAGGGAAACATGCATCAAGCTTTGTGTGTGGTTTTAAATGTTTTTCACTAGTAATGTATCATTATATTGCCTGATTGTTTTTCTAGCTCTTCACCTTCGGTTGGAGAGAAGACATCCGCCCTGGGGAGCCACTTCACACCAGGAAGTTCTGCTTTGACGCCATTTCACACAGTAGCCCTGTCACACTGTATGACTGTCACGGGATGAAGGGAAACCAGCACTGGAGCTATAGGAAGGTTGGAGTCACTGTGGGGCGTCTCAGAGGTTCAGACTGTCTTGAGCCTATATTCAGTTTAGCACAGGCTTGTGTTTTCCCATCAGAGAAATTTTGTTTTAAAATCCACCCTGTCTTATTCCAATTTAATTTTGTGGTAATCCCTCTAGAGTATGTTCCTTTTGAGCATTCAGCTATTTAGGTCAAATTTAAATGAAAATGGATCTGATCCAGCTCAGAGGGTGTCTGTGTTGGATCTGTTCCCTGAAAGGTGTTTTACCATTCTGGCACTTCAAGATGCTTATGTCATTTTAACAGAGGCACTATTGGAAATATTTTCATCCAATGTGACAGCAGCAAGAAATGCTGCTCATGAGTTAAATATTATTATTTTACTACATTTTAGAGATTACAAGTGACAGAAAAATCTCCCTCAAAAAAGAAAAACAAAACCAAGCCCAACCCAACATTAAAAGCACTGCTGTAAGCCCAAAGAAGGCAGGAGTTTATAAACTAAAGATAAGCAGCTTAGACACTACTTTGATCTGCTAAGTTTCAGCCCATTTTTGTAGATCACTGGAAACAGGAGGTCAAGCTAGAAACTGTCAGAGCCTCATTTAGGGCAAAAAGTCCTGGTAATGCTACCAAGTTGTTGTTGTTAGTTTTTTTAAATGGTTAATCAGCAAGTTGCCTTGATTAAAGATTTCACTAATAAACTCTGTATTCTATGCAGGATAGGGACATACATTTCTCTGAAGCACTGAGGATTTCTCTCACACATCTTTCACTTTTCTTTGACCACTGTGCCTTGCCCACCGCCTTGCTTAAGCTGAGGCCAAAGTGCCAGGAATTGGTCTTTGCCAGATAAACTTCAATACTGCTTTCTAGTTTGAAATTACATATAGTAGAAAACTAATTCAGAACTATTGAAAATAGGTTTGCCCCAACCCTTTTTCTGAGTGCCTACTTATTAGCCTGTGCCTTTTTTACCCTATTTATGTTGCAATTGGAGATCTACCGCAAGATTTTCCAGAAGTGTAATCCCTTTGAAACTGAGGTATTACCTGTAATAAAGTTAGAATGTATGGGCCAGATATTTAGAGGATATAAATTGTCATGGCTCTATTGCTGCATATCTGGCTTTATAATGCCGTAATAATACCTTCTTGCTTCAAAACCCTTCTGATTTATCTTTTTGCCTACCTGAGCTGCAAGAAAGAAGCTTTCATACCTTTAGCACTTCATTGGTGCTTAATGTAGCCGGTTCATAAGACAAAATGCAGGTCTGGAGCTGCCCTCTATAAGGCTCATCACCTTTGATGAGGACAGAATACAGGAGATAACTAAAAAAAATTATATTTGAAAAAAATACACAATGTGAGTTCTATTAAATTCTCTGCACAGCTTCATTTTTAATTTCCAGAAGGCTGACAGGGCTCATATAAAAATTCTCAGTGCAAGGCAGGCATTTCCATCTCAGCAAGAAACACCACAAAATTTTGTTATGATGGAAGTACTGACACAGTCTTAACTGTAATACCAACCTGACAGCAAGCTGATTAGTTTGCATAAACCTTCAAATTAAGAAACTGCATTGGAATAGTAGAATTATCTATACATGGTTTTCTTTAGGCTTAGTTTTAGTTTGGCTACACAGTGAGTAGTTTTTTATTGTTTTACATAGTCTATATCCTCAGATACAGGGCAGATTTACATTAGAGATTTTTGGTGGTACACCTATACCTCTAAAATCCTAATGATATAATGCTTATTTAGTTTTGAAAGCATCTTGGCAATAGGACTTATAGTGTTCCCCCCACCCCCAAAAAAAAACTGTACGAGAAAAGGATGTTATATCGGTTTAACTGTATCTGTACTAGAGCCCTTTACCTGGAGGATGGTATGCTACTAAGATTGCACCCTAAATAAATAAGATTAGTAGTCTGGTTAAGCAAGAAGCGCCTCCTTTTAAAAAACAGAGAGCAGGTCAGCAACTCTGTTCTGTCTCTGCACCACTTACAGACACTGTAGCTTCCTAATGGTCACATATCCATCCTGCCGATAATTCTTCCCATGTTCTAGGAAAAATTACCTTGTTTGTCAGTATCTTATAAGATGCTTAATATGAAGTGTTTCTTACCATGCTGTCATACTGTTCCTATAAAACTAGAAGTTAAGAGGTTTTTATTCTTTTAAGGATGAGTCTCTTCTCATGATCATTTGCATCCTCGAGCCACTGGTAAGAAGAAGTTAGGGCTGTGAAGTGATTACGAAGTGCTGCAAATACAGTTTGAAGCCAGGCACTGTTTTAAGACTCCATATTCTTACAGCATAGAAACCCTAACAACCTGTATTTGGATACTGGCAAATAAAAACAGCTTAAATATTTTAGTGGCAACTAGAATACATTTATATTTTACTTTGGGTAAGGAGTGCTCTTCTGAAAAAATTTCCAGCTTATCACCATTACCTGCACTTTGTTTCTCATTGCAGTGCAGTCTCAGGTTGTGCAAATTGGATTGTTTTCAGATGAATAAAACCAAAACTACCACTAATAAAAATGTGTCAAAAAACTATTCTTATTCCCATGCTGCTTAAACTACATCTGAGCAACTGTTTGAAAGTCTAGTAAGTCTGTGATATTAAGTAATCAATTTTTTTAGGACCAATCCAAAATACTGGTCTATAGCCAAGTGTACCTTTAAGAAAACCCTGTAAGAAACAATGGAGTAGAATGAATCCAAGTAATACTGTAAACACTACTGTGGGTTGGAAATAGAAGAAAGTGAGTTTAATACCAGGAAAAAAAATACTGACACCATAATGGGGCTCCCATCAGTGATGGGAGCAATGTAAGAAATTAGATAAATAAATGTAAATAACCTGAAATTATTAGAGATTTGGGAGAACAGTGGCTTCCCAAGCTAAAGCCATTTCCTTGACTCTATTTGAGATTCCTAAGCATGCCAGAGCCAAAGAGCAACAGTGCCTACAAATTTCCACTCCTACCAGTGAAGGAATACATCTCTGGTTTTCAGTGTAGCATCATTCCGTGTTGACAGGTAATACATCAGTTCTGATAAAGTATGATTCAGTTTATGTGCCTTAGTCCCATTAGTGCTATTTGTAGAGCACAAGTATCCAAGAGGGGGCTGATTTAGTAGGTCTTTAAAAAGAAACAATTGTGCAAAATCAATTCCATTGTACGATAATTCTACCCTGAGCCTAGTGATTATGATAGACGCTAGACTGACAACATCAAAAACTGTGCCCAGAACAGCATGGTTTGCTCATACTCTCCTGACAGCTTCAGGGACAAACTGTAAGAGTAAGTTCACTCTTCACACAGTAGGTGCATAGATTGTTTCCTCAGACAACCGAAGACATGTCATTGTGATGGTGGCTTTTACCTTATGGACATCTGTCCTGCTGAAACTGCGCTGGGGCTACCAACTAATTTCAGATAAACTACTGCAGCCACCAGCTGATAATGACTTCCAGTTGCTGTTGACCTTGGCCATAGTTACAGCAGTGACCTAGAAGAAATGAAAGGCTCTGTGTTTCATTACCAACCCCCCGAACTGTTGCGGCCCATTATCTTATGAAGAAGTTTCTCCTTCTGCAAATAATCTTCAGACTTGCCTTCATGCAGAAGCAAAAAAAAAAAAATCACTCTGCTGTTTTCAGATGTTAGAAGTGTCTCCAGAAGAGCTCTTGTGGTTTTCTAGTATTGGTGTGAATAGGAGTTTATATATTTCTCTTGGAAAGTTCTTCTCTGGGATGCACGCAACTGTTACCCCTTAAAGTCCTGAGCCTGTGGCCACTGAAATCTGTAAGAGCAGCAGGCTTTGACCTTAGGTCAGCATAAGCTTGAGATGATAAATTAATGGGCCTTTATATATACCTAAGGCAGCCAGAAGTTTTTCTAGAGTGGTAACTGTGTCCCAGTTCTTATAAGATGCTCTTCTGTCCTAATAACCAGACTTTCTAAAAGAAAGCACCAACAATGCTTCACTCAAAAATTGCATCCCCTGGATTATTCTAAGAAGAAAGACCGCCAGCTTTCTTCGGAAAGGCTGGAGTGTTTTTCATAGCACGCTTTTTGTACTGACGCCATTTCCTTTCTTCTTGTACCAGCTATCCTGTTAAAGCTTCTAGTGTTCCAGCTTCAGCTTCCTAATAGCTTGGCTGACCCTCATGCCCAGCTATAATGCAAGGAAAACCAGATGCCACCTTCCTCCAAGGCCCCACAGCAGGCAGGGTGGCCGTGGCAGTCACTGTGTCTTGATTTTGGGCAGTGCCGCTCCATCAGTCTCTCACAGAAGGGCAGGAGGAGCTGGCAAGGTGCAAATGGGTGCCTGCACCACCCCATCGGGTGCTTGGGAGTTCTGGCAGGCCCACCTCCTCGTAGGGACACGACAGCCCTTTGTACACAGTACAGTTAGCCCCTTCTTGCAAGCTGAAGTACCCTACCTGCTCACCTCATAGAGCAAAACAACACGACGGAAAGGCCTCTACCCATTCAGTTTAGTCCTGTTGGCTTTGACAGCATCCCTCTGAATTACAGTCTTGTGAGTGCATGTGTTTACCCACTGTTTTGGGGGAAGGGCAGATGCTGGAGATGAAAACCCATGTTTGTGAAAGGCAGATGTAACACCATCGCCCTCAGCCAGAGCACGAGATGCCTTTGACTTTGCTCTTTGTTGCATATGTTAATATAAAAAAAAGGGCATTGTACTTTACCAGTGTTTCACAATCCCCAAAATCAATCAATTTCATCTTTCCTAAATTTTAAAAAAAAACAACAAAAAAACCCACTTTCTTTTTCAAAAGTGTTTTTAAATAGCTACTGGTTCTTATCGGTTTATTGTGTTATATTTATTTTTGTCTTCATGCTTCTTTTTTGAGTGTGGGGTACTTTTAGTTAAAGAGAAGTTTCTGTATGGTTGTTGCTCAGCACGCAGAGCATTTTTTCTGAGTTTTTAATCAATTGCAATTTGACAAGTAGCTTCCCACACACGCGCGCAAAGTGGGCAAGCAGGCACATCCTGGATTAGTATTAAAATACTGGCAGGGCATGTTTGGCATAGAGGGGAAAAGCCTGGATGTGGCTTACCAAGAGTAATCTGAAATTTATTTCAACACATACAGTAAATGTATAGTCCTTGGAAACTTTCAAACCATCTAATCACTCCCACATCTGTCTCTCTCAAACACTTGCCTACGTGAACTAAGTACGTTGAAACTACCCAACCTGCATATACCGGTTGCTTGTCTGGGTAGTTTCCACTTTACCAAAGATTCACAGTCAGGTTACTTACAATTCACTCCAGTTTTGTGAAGTAAAATTAATAAAACTAATCATAATAAATATCCTTTTTAAAGCAACTTAATCCGTGCTTATCCTCCCAAAATCTCCATAGGGAGCTAAAACTGTGTTAGGATTTCCTTCTTATTAGGAGAGAGAGTGTATCTCAGTGGCTGGTCTTATCGAGGCCATAGGCAAAGTCAGCATTTCATGGGGTGAGAACTGAGATCATCAGTCCTGTGTCTGTCTGTCCATCGCACCACTTCAGTTAAAAATGAATTATTAACACCTCCATCAAGTTGAAGAGTATCCATTTTCCAGACAGGTTGTTACAGACCCTCCTGCCCAGAAGCACGAAAGAAACTGTCAAAACCAAATCCAAACAAAAAAACCTCCGCTTTTCAGGTTCAGACATTTAAATGGGCTCCAGGCAAGCGCATGACATGCAAAGATTATTAAAAGACATTCTATTTTTTCATTATATTACGTGGTTGTTAGTTGAAGACCAGAAGATGTCTCCTCATTCTTTATTGAATCCCCAATTTCATGAAGGATAATAACCCAAGGGAAAAAAAGACTCCATTCTCTACAGCTTCCTAATAATAGCTGTGGTTATTACACACGGTTAGCATGCAGAGACCACAAAATCATTTCAGATAGGACTGTGTTAATCTAGGTTCTGTAAAATGAGAACTCTTCCAATGACTTGGCATTTGCTTCTTAATTCTATTTTTTTTTTATTCCTGTAGGACAAAACTTTGTTCCATCCAGTAAGCAGCAGCTGCATAGATTGCAACCCAGCAGAGAAGAAGATTTTCATGAACAGATGTGATCCTTTATCTGAAACTCAACAGTGGATTTTTGAACATACTAATATGACTGTTTTAGAAAAATTTAACAGCAAGGCCAGTTCCTAGAAAGAAAAAAAAAGAAAAAATGAACACATCTAATTACATACAGACTGCAGACTACATTTTTGCCAGCATCTGGGTCGAAGGAGTCAGGAATTAAGTTTCCTAGATCCAGGAAATCTGTTCTGAGGATTAAGAAAATGCCACAGCAAGAGCCAGCAGGCTGTCCTTGTGGATGTACAGTATCTGAAGAACTTGGCCAAGAGCCTCACCGGATGCTGCTGAGAACTTCAGGCTGAAAATTCCCTTGCTGGTCAAGGGAAAAACTTTGTTTAAAAACTGTTTAAAAGTACTCCAAGTTAATAAAGTAAAACAAAACTCTAGAGTTTCTCAGGTCAAATCCTGCTGTAGTGAGTAGCTCAGAACAGACACTATAATTTGGGATGGGTATATGGTGTGCATGACGGCTACAGGAACCTGAAGAAATCCCAGGTTTTAGAACTAAACATGCTGGTAGAAGAATAATGATGTCTCAGCACTCCCTAGACAAGATATATGCTCTGTTGACATTCTCTTAATAAAAGGTTGGGTTAAGCAGGTTTAACCCTCAGAACTGCTGCAATTACTTTTAAATACCTCCCTTTTACATTCCACTCATTACCAAAATAGGAATGGTAGAAATCTTAGGGTCTAGAGTTACACTGTAGTGAAGCATGAAATAAACTGTAAGGTTTTGCCATCACATTTCCCCCCTTCAGGAAAAAAAGTAAAGCAATCAAATTTCTATACAAGATATATTTAGCAATTGTGATTCAAATCCCATTGTCACGCAAGGTGAGATTTTTTTTTAGTGACAAATATAACAGCAGCAGCTGCAGCATAATGGAAGGCTTGTGGACTAGCTATCTTTTCTAAAGGTAGAATCCTTACCAAAATATAAATTAAACTGAAAATAGGCTGGGAAAAAAACCACATCAGGAGAGTAGGAAATAATTGCATACTGCATGCTGAACTAGGTTAGTCAAATTAAGGTTGGTACACTGCCATGACCTAAAAGCGTGTTGACTCCCTGCAGTGCAGCTTAAAAGATCTTGCAGAGATCTTACAGTGCTCTTGACAGATAGGAGTGGAAAGAAAAATTGACATGAAACTAGTTGGGTGGTTTCAGAGTTTTTGAAATCTGTGATGGGAATCACATGAACTTTCCAGAGTTAGCAAGTGAATGGTATTGTAGATCTCACATGACGGAGGAAACAAGAAGTGCGAACAAGTTAAATGTTACAGTATTTTGGTACTTTAGGCACAGGCACAATTCAGGGCAAGACAGACTTCTGTCACACTGATTGATGATCATTATGGCCCGTGGTGTCCCTCAGACCCATCAAGCTGTTGGCATGAGAGGCCTCTAAAACTTGTTTGGGTGGCCTATGGTTCTTCTCAGCAGAGATCAGTTAATACTGATGTGTGGAACATAATTGATAGGTTTGGCATTTTTCAAGGTAAGAGCAAGTATAAATTTATAGCAAGTAAGTACATGGCCTGCTTTTACTTGAGAGATGAATTTACAGATGAAAGCACCATAAATGCAGATAGGTCACATCCTTTAAGAGGTGGCTGTAACAGTGCTTTCAGGTTCCAAAAATATCACATGTAATTAAGTTGCTTATTCTGATTGCTGGAGAGGTGGCTGACTAACCAAAATACTGATGTGCAATCTACCCTGTTTTGAGGGAGTAGGGTGACTGTGTTTTGTTTATTGCTCCTTAAGCTGTGTTTATGCACAAAGAGCATTGATTGCATCCAGAGGATGGTTCTAATGCCAATAACTATGTGCTATTTTATGGCAGCACCTTGTAGTTGTAGAGTAAGACCCAAAATTATAGGTTATAGGAACTTTTTAGGAGGGGAATGAGATCCTGTAGCACTCAGGATGCATGCACTTGGAAAATTGTGAAATGCATCCATACACTGAGCAATTGCTGCAAGTTAGCAAAGAGATCTTTCAAATAGTCTGAAAGAAATGTGTCTGTAGAGTTAGACTTCTCATTTTATGATTTTAAAATAAGTGAGCTTGTTTAGGTACTGTTTAAATTTAACTTGAAGATATGGTGCACTCAGGAACGGAAGCAGTAAAGCTACTGTATGAGGATACTTCAGATTTGTTTAGCTATCAGTACAGAGAACCAGACTAGCCACTGCAGACTGTCAGCCTTCCCAGGTGCAGCATCATTTATTTGCAGCCTGAACATGAGGAAAGAGGGTTTGGAAAAAGAAGAAAATGGCTGCCTAAAATGTAAATGCAGCCCTCAAGCTGCTGATTGTAACTGGCCCCAAACTGTCAAAGTCCTGGAAGCAACACTGTATGCCCAAAATAGAGAGGCGAAGGAGAATTGCTAAACCAGCTAAGCAGTTTATGTTATGCACAGATTGGTAGGGTTATATCATTCAGCGTCTGACTGCATCTCAGTGGTCTGATTCTGAAATGTCTAATGGGAACTAGGCAGCCGTTGGGGCAAAGAACTTCTATGCCTTTTACAACCCTCATTGAGTAATATTGTGCAACACCTTGCACTGGCAAAGGAAACCTTCCCCTCACTCGTAGCTGGACACTAATAGTAAGTTCTAGCAGTCCTTGTCAGAAAACAATCCACATAACTAATATTCAGATGTTCTGGGGGAAAAAATATGACCTACATAATGTTTTCAGGTTTTATAGACAAAACATAATAAAAATATGTTGGAGTTTGTTGTGGGTCAGCAGTGAGCAACTGTTGATCAGTCTGGAAATATAAAGGTTAAATGAAGGTCCGTATCTTGAGGAAGGTTCAATAAGAACTTGCCACAGTGCAGCATAGAAACACGCACATGCACACACCTATATGTGTGTCTGTATATGTACATATGTATATGTGACCAGCGGAAAGAGGTAGCTGAAGGAGAGAGGTTTGTTTTTGCTTCATGAGCTGATCTTTCAAATATTTAGTGTAACCAGAACTGCACAGAAAAAAATGATAGACACATTAGACTGATAGTGAAGACAGTTATCCCACTGTTCTCAGCTTAAGCAAATTACTCTTTTTTTAAAAACTGGGACAAAAAAAGCTAGCATGCAGCTTCACCACAGACAACTGTAATCCTCCTCCTATGGGTAGAAGGTGGCCCTAAGGACGGTGCTTCAGAGCTGTGCTCCTGTAACGTTTGGGATGATGGATTTGCAAAATGGTTATGACTTGCTAAGCACAGGGTCCTTTCAACAGCAAGTTTTATTAGTAATAAATGATCACCCCTACCTCTCAGTTAAATTCTGTCTTCAGCATTCTCCAAAGCTTTCCACTGATAACAGTATTTCATGACTAATTTAACATTCAGAATTTCTTTGTCTTCCTACAACCATATCTTTTCCACCCAACAAACATCTGAACAACTTGATAGGATGGACAGGCTTTAATATGCATTTCTTCAAAAGACTATGAAGTTTCTTCACAGAATTGTTTTTTAAATACCAGATAGTTCTGAACATATTTTGAATCTAGTGCACAGGTAGCATTAACTGATGGGAGCTCATCATTTCAGTGGAGCTATACTAATCTGGCCCAACTGAAGACTTGCTTCAGTTTTTTTCAATTAATTACTTTATGACTGAGGGCTTTAATCAACATGCCTGAAAAGCAGATTTTTGTATCTTAAGAGTTCATCAGCACCTACCCTAAACTTTTTCCATTTAAGGTTATCTGACTCTTTTTTTTGTGGCCAGCAAACTACTACTACAGGAGAGAGCAACTGGAAAAAGTGGAATAAACAAGTGCAACTAAAACTCTAAAATCACATGTGTTTCCCTGCATCTATTCCAGAATCTAAACTAAACAGAAGCCTTGGAGGAGAGGGCTTAAACGAGAGTGGAGGAGCAGGGAAACAAAGCATTTCACATGTTGGAGAGCAGCCTTGTTGGAGGGGCATGACAAGACTTCACTTTGGGCACAGTTTATTTCAGAAAAATGAGGTGGCTTTAGAACAAATGTTTCTGCAACAGTATGGATATTTTAATGATATAATGCATACTTCCTGGGTGTTATAATTTTACGAATAAATGGTCTGTAGCTGCTGGACTAGGTCTTCCTCATGATAAAGATAGACTAAGCTTGAAAAGAAGCTGATAAGCACTTAACAACCTTTGATTACTGGCAATTTACCAGGCATCAATGTCTCCATGAACTCAGTGAAATTGGATGCCACAGAGATCATAGAAGAAACTTATATAAATAGCTTAACCAAATTGATTTGATGGGTTGCACCTCTGTAAGAGTGGATGTCACCTTTGTTAAAAAAAAAAAAGTCATCATAATCAGAATTCATTTGCATTTTTACTGATAACTTCTGCAGGGGACTGAGTGAGTGTGACACTTTCAACCTACGCAGACAGATTGGGGATGGAGCATTTTAGGAAGGCAGTATTGGGAGGCTTTCAATGTGGCTGGCACCAGGGGCGTATCCATTTTCTGTTTAAAGAGCATCAATCTTTAATGCTGTTAGCCCAGCGTTTTTCAAGAGAGCACAAGATGTACATTAAAAAAAGAATATGATAGTGGGTTTATTTTTGGTTTTTAATCCATTGAAGTTCTTAGGGAAACCATTTCAAAACTCTTGAAAACAAAAAAGGTGATGAGAAGTAGGTTTTTTATAGCTGGTATTAGTATTATAACGTTCATTAATTCATTTGTTTAACCCTCTTCAAAATCTGTTCCATATATCCTCTTAGAAAGAGCACAAGGGTCCAAGAGTGCTTTTACCTAACATTTTGAGGATCTTGTCCTGTCTGAAAGTTTTGAAAGACCTTCAAAAAATTAGAAAGTATAAGCCAAAAGGTAACAAAAAAACCCAAGGAAAAATACCAGGCTATTATGTCTAGTGTACCATAAGATTTTTGCTAAACTTCTTGTTTTAAAATAGTATCCATTGACTGGAAAAATTTAGATTAATAAGTAATGTAGTTTAGTAAATCTTTAGTGTATAGTGCTTTCTATTTAAGATTTTTACTCTTAAAAAAATACCAGATTTTAGTGAATTTGTATAGTTAGTTGCTGACAGGGGTTTTTTTTAACCATGTGTAATACATAAATCTGTCACGAGGCCTCCTGTAATCTCATATCTCCTTGCTATAATTCTGAATGAACTGGACTGAAGAAAATCTAAACAGTGGGGAAAAAACCCTCTGAAAACTATCTAAGAAACTTGTGTAAAAACAAGCAAGGAGAAAGTTTAGCTAGAGATGATCAGAAAAATGCATCACATTTCCAAAGCTTCAGCAGCATTCAGAAAATACATTTGCTCTGTGCGGTGGCTTTCTATTCTTTCCGTGTATCATTAATATCAGTGGTACTACTCCTGAGGCAGGACTTCTGAAAATTATGTGCCATCATTTGGCACAGTAGATGGACAGCATAGTGCCAGAGAAAAAAAAATTACTTTCTAGGAACAGTTCCTGAAAAAATTGCATTCAAACATTGCAGTCTGGTATGCCTTAAGAGTCTTAGCTATTTATAAGGTTCCCGATATCTTAGTATTTTTGTCTTTTTTACAGGACCTGGTAGTGCGGTAGGTGCTTCAATGGCCCTTACGAAAACAACGCAGACAACAGGAACAAAGAGGACATGGGTTAAAACAATAAGAATTTGTGGTTACCTGAAGGTGTCATGTCCACAGCACTATCAAGCCAGTTAATTATACACAAAGAGAAGTTTGTTTCTTTTGTGTGGCCACTGTGGTAGATGCCCAGCTTCACAGAATATATGAATGAGAAGGAGCGCCGGCAGGAAAGCTCGTACTCAGCAGAAAATGTAGAAAAAGTCACAATGAGCCATTTTAGAGAAGCAGATGAATAGAGTGTTGAGACGGATATCACGGACAGCGTAAGGGACATGAGGGGGTTTGCAACAAGGCAAGTCTGGTAAGCAGTACTATCTAAAAGACATTAAGACATAGGAAAGGAAAACTTGGTCCTCTTTAACCTTAGCCCTCATTAACCTTGGCAGTATTCCTAATGCTTTGTGAAAGTATTAGTTGATTTAATTAAGTTAATCCTTCACCTCTCCCAGTAAATGAATGAAGCTGGAAGGAATCACAGCCCAAGCAAATTTCTGTTGATCAGCGTGGAGCATCTAATTGGCACATAACACCACTAGGCACAGTTTAGTGAAAAACCCCAACTGGCACCAGAACTAAAACAATATTATCAGCCTGAAAGATCTGTAGGCCTCTGGCATCTCTCAGTGAAAAAAAAAAGTTTCACTTGCCTAAAGGAGTGATTGATGGTAATGATCCTAGATTAAGAAGATCAGGAATCATGAATTTGCGAGGAGGTGAAAGGCCAAATGGTGAGATTAGGAGTTGGCAGTTTAATTGAGAAAGGAAGGAGGAAATAGGTGGTAAAAGGGAAGAAGCAGGAATCGGGTTTAATTCTGGATATGAAGGGAGTATGACCTGCAAAGGTCAGCCACTGATAATTTTGGATACTTCTTCACACCAGGGCTTGCATGTTTATTTCCATCACAAATATTCAGGAATTGAGAGGCAATCAGTTCCACTGCCTTCTACAAAGGACTTACTTACTTAAACTTAGAATAAAGAGAACTGCATAATCTGAAATGTATTGATCATGAAATACATGAGTGCAACTAGAGCAAAGCTTTGCTGGACACCAAGCCAGTGCTGAGTTTTCCAAGGTATGTATGTGCATTCCTGAGGATACTTTATGGATAGTGTATAGAAGCAGAACACTATGGTCACTGTTTTACCTCAGATTAATATTTCTCTGCATCTCAGGCTTTTTTGAAAGAGGAAGAGTGTTTAGCTAAATTTTCCAGGAAATGTCAACCCAGATCAGTACAAAGTAGCTCTGCCTACTCCGTATGTGGATCAAGGCGACCCGTGTTTCTCTTCAGATATCACATACAGCTCTTAAAAAAAGAACAGTGTGGCTCTGTTTTCATGACTCCTTGCAGCATTCACCTCTTTTTATCCATTTTGGTTATTTTCTTTATTCTTTTTCCTACTTGGTGTTTCTTCCCTTCTGCTGGCTCCCCATCTGCAGGATTCTGCCAGATGCTGGTCCTCTTTCTTCCCTCCTTTCTGGTTTGTGCTGAGAGGTGTTTCTGCTGTTGCAGATCCCTTCCTCAAAATAAGAGTGACTAAAGCTGCTTTGATCTTGACTTGGCAGAGCCACAAGCCCTTCTGCCTTGGGTACTTTCCTTGCTGCAGCTTGTGCTAGCAGAGGGCTGGGGAGGAGAAAGGCACCTGAGGAGAAGGGAGACGTTCTGTCTGTATGTGTCAGTCTCACTACAGATTTTGTCCGTGAAAGAGTTATAGCTCATAGCACGGACAGACAAACATCGTTGAGGGAGAAAATTGCATTGGTGATCTACTTCCTTGCCCATCTTCAAAATTCAGTGCTACCCAGAGAGGACAATATGTAAGAACAGAAGCATCTTATTCAGTGGCTATACTTCTTATGAATGTTTAGAAGTAGCTGAATTTAAGCTTGGCAAGCAGGTTTTAATGCGTGATTATCCTTATTGAGCTAATGTAGATACAAGAAACTGAGTTAGAATTATATTAAAATGTGGTTTGTATAAGCCACCAAGGGGTTATAACAAGTTCAGCTGAAGGCATTATTTCAAATCTGAAATGGATGTGTAATCTCTGATGAATGCATGATACAGGTTAACCTCTAGTCAAGCTGCAGAGAATCAGAAGGGCTTTCCCCAAAAAGAGAGAGATTATCTAACGTGCAGCAGCTTTTGCTTTCAGCTGTACAGGGCTCCAATTTCTTCCCCAGTATGTCAGCAAAGTTACTATCTATAAAAAGATGTCCCTATGATTCTCATTATCAAAGCTGCATTTGCAGAGATGGCAGTAAAACATCACCCTTACTTTCCTATTAGCAGAGAACCCTTTCATTTGTTTCCTGTTTGTTTTTATACACCCCCAGAGTCATTTATTTGTAACCAGAACCCATGGATAGAAGTTGTGCCCCGACCCTTTGTTAAATGAGTTCCTAGGAAATCAGAGTACCAGTGTGAAGGCTGTACAAATGCACTGTTAAAAGGATTGTCAGCCAAGGAAGAGGGATTTCATATAGAAGAAAAATAAACCCTCCTAAAGTTTGTTTTCCTTTATTCCTGTCATATCAGCCTCCAAATTGCAGCTCCTGCTCTACATTGAAACTTTTCATGGTAATCTACACCTGGAGGGATAATGATGCTTCATCAGGGCTCTGCTGCCAGTTTTCCATGCAAATCTGCACCGTGGCTACATAAACCTGTTCTTTGGGGTTGGGGATCATTCTCCACCGTTGCTGTCCCTGCAAGGGGCACATTCCTTCCGACTTTGGCCTGACCTGCAGTTTTCCACCTCAAACTGTGTTGGCCAAAGTAGCTCAGTATTGCCCAGCTCTCCAGACGATGCGGTCCGTTGCACATGTCTTAATGCTTCACAGCAGTCCAGTCCACATAAACACTCACACAGTTTACCAAGCATTAAGTGGCAAAATAGAAATTTGTGGTCCCTTCGAGCCTCTGAGATGCTTCTATGTATCAACTAGCCTTTCTGATGGTCAGAGTGTTTTCCAGGCATCTCTGTGAATACACACCCTTTCCTGCAGGTATCCTGCAAAATATCCATTTCTCTCACTTTTCTGAGAGTCTGGAATTACAGCCTTCACTCACTGTTAAACAACATTCAGGACAAAACATTCCCTGGCGATTCAACTATTACGAACTATTTTTAAAGGGCCAAGAAGAGCTGGAGACAACTTTGTGTAATCCCTAACCAATGTGCTAGTAGTCAAGGCAGCCAGTGATGAGCTGGGCTGATAGGCGGCTAGTAGAGGTCAATCAACAAGTAAGACGGAGTTGTCTAATTTTCTGGGAATCAAGGTCAAATTCTTTGGTTATTGTAATTTAGGAAATATAGCTCTCTGAAAAAATGGGGAAAACATTTTCAGGTGTGTGCATTTGAAGTATTATACAATAGACTACAATTAGTAATATATACATTATAATAAGTAAAATGAAAACATACACTTCTGTGCTGACTAGTCTGAGATAGTTGGCTTAGATGTTATTAAACAACAGCTGTAGAAGTTTTGACCAACTTACCAATGCATTAGAATAATGTTTTCAAGACATGCTTAAAGGATTTACAGAGAGCACATGCCTGTAAATTACTAGACTGTAATTAAGAAGCTGAACTATGGAATAAAAATTGTACACCTGTCCTATTTTATATTTGGATGTATTACGTTACAGAATACAAAGTAAAAGAAGATTGCTGAAGTAGTTTCAAACAAAATTACCATGATCTGAATGAATAAATACCTCTCAGAAGCTACAGCATTAATGTTTCAATTTGTTGTACATCTACTGCCGCTTAAATAACCAGCTGTGTTGAGTGGATGAAGGACCGCACAAGCCCAACCAGCTGCAGGGCTGCCCAGGGCTGTATGGCTGCTCACCATTCCCACAGCCCTCGGCCACACCAGCTGTGCAATACCAACAGAAAGAGAAACCAAAGTCGTCTTCTCCAACGAAGAGCACTCTTAGCTCTGGCAATAGTGTAAATCGTACCTTGAATGGCCACTTAAATAAGAGGCAAATACAGAAATGAGGAGGACAAAACAGCCGTACACACATAATAGTCCTCAAGTGACAAGTAAGGAAGCGTTGAAAAAGCCAGTGAGGACTTGATTCTAATAAAGTCATGTTAAGTAAAAACTTATTTGTCCCCCTTCCACACCAAAAAAACCCCCCAACCTAGAAATTCCCAGTGCCACTGGTTCTTCTTCTACCTACAACTGGTAGGATATAAAATACATCATCTTCCTAAACAGGATTAGCCTACTGAAAGTGGGTACCCACACTGCAGAAGTTTAGGAGTCATGTAGAGGACCAGTAAGAGCCAATCAATCATCTTCAAAGACTAGGGAAGGAAAAGTTGCTTATTACCTATTATTTTATTTACCTTTAAAGGAATGATTTTCTTTTTTTTTTTATTTGCATCTCTTTAAGCCCTATAACTTAATTTTATGCATACCCATACACTTCAGTTCTTCCGTGCTGTACCTCTACCCTAATACTTTCTAATCTAAATTAGTTGGTTAAATTCATCCCTGACATCCACTGCATATGGCAGAGTTGTGGTAGGATTTGACTGGACACAATCTGATTTTTATTGGTTCAGGCAGCTTTCTGAGGGAACAGTTAAAGTGAACATTGCTTCTGAAGACCTCTGAACATCAAAAGTAGCAAAAATAAGAAAACTCTAAGCATGCACTGAAAATACACGACCGTTCCTTGTGTAGAGAGCTTAAAAGGGTGCTGTAGTCAAATGCAAGCTGAAGACATCCCCAGCTGCAAAAAAAAAAAAAAAAAAAGAACAACTGATATTTTCTACCTAAACTGTTTGGGACTAATTCCTTACAGGCAGTTCTACTGAATAAACCTTTGTAAATATCTTTCCAGAATGATGATAAACTGAAATGGTGATTATAACAACACAACAAAATACGAGCGAGGGGGACTTTATGAGTAGCAAAAACTCCTATCGAGTCCCTATGAGGCTGGAGTCATTAATGTTACAGGCACTACCCTTGGCAAGGGAACAACTAGGAGCAAAGATTATTATTAAAAGAACAATAAAGTGCTTTAGATACATCAAAAACAATTAGGCGTTAGTTTTAACATAGCCTAAAGTTAAACGCAGTAAAACAACAAAGGATTCTCCCATTTGCATCATTGAAAGTTCACAGGCTTGGGAAAGCACTGTGTGTAAAGAAACCAGAGAGCCTTATGTGAATTGTGTATCAATTATCTAATTACCCCGATAACATCAGGTGCAAACCTTCAAGGAAAAAGCTTTAAAGAGCTTTTGCAGGTAAGGACATATCAGGAAAGTAATAAGACTTGAAGCAGGGAGAAAAAGAAAGGAGGAGGGACTGCAGCTTGTTCTGGAATGAGTGGCATGACCCTGGTTGCAGGGACAAGCGATGGAGAGAAGTTACATAGCAGTTACTGGTGCACATTTGCCAACTCAGAACACAGCATTTCAGCATGGGAAGAGGGACAAGGAGGCCGAGCAGGTTTCTGCTTTGACTCTTCTTTTACTTCAGGGTTGGGATGTTGCCACACGTATTCCTGCTGGTCTGGAAGCAGAGGAGCATCCAAGCTTGGCTCCTACAGCCTCGCCTCCCTCCCTCCTCTGTGATGCCTGTGGATGGAGAAGGGTGAGGGCAGTTTGTGATCTTCCCGGCTGGGCAGCTCCTGTGCAGGAGGGAGACTGCTCCGACAGAGGAGGTCGGCAGCAGCTACAAGATACCAGCCTTCAGATGCAGCTCCACGACAGCAGCAGCTGTTTGGAAGCGCTTGCAGTGGCCTGGAGTTCCATCACGAGAATCCTGTGACACCACCAGCTTGGGCATTAGCTGCCTGTTAGCTCAATGGTGGCACTTGCATCCCTGCTTCTCTGACTAGTCATTCCCCGCACCAGTTGGAGACGTTGCCTGTCTGCACAATTGGTAATGCTATGAGCTCTGGTCAACAAACTGCCGCAGCCGGGTGGGAAGGAGACACATTTGTGTGCTCCTAGTCAGCAGAAGGGTCTCCTCCTTGGTTTTGAAGGGGGATTGGAGTGGCCTTTTCAACCAGAGGCCTTGGGGAGTGGATGCAGAAGAGGGTGTCTGGTGGGGTGTTTGTGTTTGGATTATTCCAATTAATTCTTTTTTTGGCTTTTGGGATGAGGGAAAAAAAAAATCAGGATTTTTTTTTTTTTTTTCTTCTGCCACTAAGTGATTCTTAAGTGACATTCACCACTGTCTTAGTTAAACATGTCTCCTGATTTAGAACTAATAAGCTTCTAATTTAAGGAAATGCCAGGGTAAACTTTCATTCTGGCAGGGGGAAGCAAAACTGACAAGTAGAAAGAAAGCAGCTCTCAACAGGCAGGCAGACAGACAAGTGGGAAGAGCTGAGAAAGCACAGCCAGGGGACTAAGCTCAGCAGTAGTACCTGCAAGCTAACTCACAGCCCTTTGCCAAAGAGGTTGGCTCAGTAGCTACTGCCTGAACTAGATGAAAAGTTGGGCACTGTATCTGGATTACTTGGCTATCCTCATCTCCCCGGTGCTTCCCAGAACCTAAATTGAGAGCATGAAGCCAGTCATCAGTGGGCATCCCCCTGAAGTGCCTCCTCAGGCCACCCCACAGGCTTCAGGTGACCCAGGAGGGTCCAGGCTGGCACCAGCAGCACCAGCAGCATCGGAGACTGCGGTCAGGGGGGACTGCTGTCACCTGAGCAATCCCGTATCTCCCAGCTTCTTGCCAATCCCACACAGCAACAGACCATACCAAAGGTTGTATAACGCCTTTACAGATTCACACTCGGGGGTTTTTTGAGCTGTTTTGCTTCAGGGGCTCCTGTTTGTACCTCCTGATTAGTGACAGCTGTGGCTCCACCATTTTCATGCCAAGAAACCTGCGTTTGCAGCCGCCTTAGAAGGTATGACCCTGACTCTCCAAGCACTGGAACATGCAACTGAAAGGAGACCGCACCAACGCAAAATCAGGTCAGTGACTAAACTAATGTTGGCAAGTTGAGTGTCAGTACCGTAAGGGAGCTCATGAAGTCATGTGCAGTTCTCGATTAGACCTGATAGCAAGAACTGTATGCTTAACTGTTTCTGAAATAGCAGCTGGGATGGGGAGGAAAAGGTGGGGAGACAATATTGCAATGTGGTCCACTGAGAATGCGGATGGTTTTGCTACTAAGAGCTTATGAATGTAGTACCAACAAGGGACACCAGCCGATTGGCACACTGGCACTCTGTCTTGGATAACCATGGACATAGGACTATAAAAACCCACGGCAAGCTGTATTTGCTGGTTTCAGTTTATTTCTTCTAAACAGCATGCTACAAAATTAAGACCCATGCCTCTGACCTTTTAGGAGCTCTAACCTGCTTTTCAAGGCTCTAGCTCAAGAAACTAAAGCCTGCCGTATCTGCTCGCTGGCCACTTGGCAAGGATGATGGTGTGATGTGCGCCTTGCTGAGCAAAGGTAACATGGCATTGCTTCCCATCCCACCTGGCTGTCAGCATGCCCAGTGCTATTTGTGTCGCTGCTGTGCTTGTTGCCATTTCTGCTAAGATAAGGACAAAACTTTTTTTGCAGTATAGGCAATACCAGCAGTCTCTTAGGCTGTCAGGCAACATAGCGTGGCCTAGGTGAGCTATGGGATGGAAAAAAGGTAGCTTTACATGTATTATCTGGCAGAATATCTCATTATCTGATGCTGTGTGGCAGGCTGGCAAACATTTCTCAAACATTTTTTTTCTGTGTAATTAGAAGAGAGTTTAGTACTTTGTTAAAAGCTTTGAGTACAAGATCCTGCCTCTTCCCTCTTTCTGACGTAGCTTTTGCACTAAGAAATGCAAAGTACTAGAAGACCACATGTTGGTTCAGGAGCTACCACATTCCAACTTCCAGTAAATGAAAATCAAAACCCAGAAATTCCATGTCCTTTGTGCTAGCTACTTTTGGTATAGGGGATGTTGCTGAGCTTTTGTTCTGTGCAAAAAATCTTTCTCTTGCATCAGTCTTTCATCTGACCCATTACTGAAATAATCTTCAGCTAGCTTACTCTTAAAAGGCTGAAGCTGTGGTGATTCTCAGGACAGACTTGTCAATGCATGTGTGATGAAATTAAGGAAAGTCTAGCCATGAATAAGGTCTATAACATTTTCAGTTCCCCTGAGAGCTTCCATCAAAGTAAACCTAGAATAAAATATTTCCCTTTTAGAGCGTGTGTTTGAAGCAAGGTGAACTAAACTTTTTTCTATTATTTGCCTGCCACAATATTCTTTACTTGGTGTCTGAGCATAGTGGTTGGCATATGCAAATATTGCAGCTCATTTTTTAAAAAAGCCTAAGTGTTATATCAGTAATAAAGAAAACAATTTGCATTTCAAATGAAGAGACAACAGTATATCACAAAATATTTACTCTACCCAGAAGAGCAGCAATTTACAGATGACTTAACAGCATTTTAAGACTTTTTTCTTTTTTGTCGGTATGTGTTTATACTTAAAGCTTACAGCTTTGTTTTTAACTAAGGTTTTCATTTGTGTGCTAAGTAATTTTCTTTAAGTAAAACGATTAGATTTTGACTGGCTGGTACCTTTGAATTTATATTCTTCCAAAAGCAGTAGTGATTTAGATCTGAGTTTTTATAGCATGTGGCACATAAGGCATGTCTAGTTTCTTGTGGAGTTTCTCAGATTATTTTTTTTAATAGCTCATAGTCTTTAGTCACTTTTCTGGAGAGGGTGAACATAAGCTTGTAAGTGTTCTCCTTTCAAGCAAGGTAGGAAACCTTGTTACCTTTATTAGTTTAGTGGTCTTGGACCATTCACAGAACAGGAACATTTTCACTGAGAATGGCTCTTAGTCCTTCTCTTTCTCTCTGGCTCGAAAAAGAAAAAAAAAAAAAGAAAAAGAAAAAAATCATAATCTCATTGATCAGCTGGAGGAAAAAAAACTCTCCACAGCATCTATTTTTCCAAAGATCATGCAGAGGTAATGACAAGAGAGGGGAGGAAGCAGCAGGGAGTAAGAAAGGATAGGAAGAGCCCAGTTAACCCATCGCCCTCGGGCAGACTCTTCCAGTCTCTTGGTCTGGCTGTGTCGTGTGAGCAGAGTGAACTGGCACAAGGGAGTTTTGTACCGCCACTGTTAGAGTGCATCTGGTCCCAAAACTGTATTGCAGGTCTCTCTTTAAGCATTATTGATTGTAATGGCAGCAGCTGTGTGCAAGGACCAAATCTGAGCTTACTTGCATGGAAATGTTCCCATAAGCAAAGCCAAACCCCAGCGAAGGTGCTTGGGCTTTGCAGTGCCAGATAGTTTGTGAATCTGACTGTGAACTGCAGCAGCTCACATGGTGGGGGAAGGAGTCTGCTAGTTCTTAATGAAATACAGTTTACAAGGAGAATACCTATAGGTGTTTGGCTTGTCGCCAACAAGATGGAGCTCATGGGGCTGCTGTAACTCCCCTTGCAGGGGAGTCCACCCACTGTGCTGAAGCACATGCTCTCAGGCCATGGTGAAGTTAAGTATAGAAGAGCTCCCAAAATGCACCTTTGGAGTTACCAAATTCACAAAAATCTAATTTGCTCCATAAACCACATAGTTAGCTATCTGCAGCAAAGGATGCCATGTCAGATAACCCAGGCAGCATATATAGATATGGAGAGATAGAGACAGATATCTCCTTGCAACACCTGAAGGCTTCACCTAATTGCTGACTTACTTGTGGCAGCGAAGCCTGAGAAGAAAGTCCCCAAACCTTTTGACTGGAGCAGGGGCCCTGGCTCCCACTGCCATAGCAACAGAAGTGCTCCTTATTGAAAAAGCCAGCTGAGTCCAGAAAAGGTCACCAGAGACCTTTAGAAACCCTGGGAAGCTTTATCCTCAAAGGAGGAAGAGGCGCAAGTCTGAAGCTGGAAAGACAAAATGGTTTGCCAGTGGCAAGCATCCAAAATTCACCAGTTTACCTCATAAAGTATATTTTTAATGTGTTTGTATTGACTTCAGGGCTATTTGAGCTCTCAGTGGGTTTTTGGGGGAGTGGAGGGTGATAGGGCTTGGGGACTGAGGATGGGAAGATTGCGTTTTTCTTTAGTTGTCACGGCTAGAAGTTATTCATAAAGCTGCAAGGACTGAGGCCTCACAGAAAAAGCCCCAGAGTTGCAACAGCTGGCATCAAAAAGGAGAAAAATATCTTTCCTTTGGCTTGTTTTCTGCACTCTCCTGCTCCAGCACTTGGCAGAGCAGATGTAAAACACAGCACGCTGCTTTTGGGGACGCTGGTTACAGTACCAGATCTGGGGTCGTCAGAGACAGCTTAGCCCTACCGCTTATGACAGGCTGAATTTGTGGGAACTGTTGGGTCCATTTACTGGGTCCAGGCAGGATCATCCTCTGGTTGGAAAGCTTTTTAAAGAATTACAATTTTTTATGCACCCTGTCATGCTTAAGTCTGTACATGATTGCAGGAGTTCACTCTTGCATGCTTAAAGCATTTGTGTAACATTTCCTTAAACCTCTATAAACTATGTCTGATGATAACTATTTCGAGAAGAAAAGCATTTTTTTCCACCAAAAAAAGGTGTATTAAGGCTGCTGGGGTTAATACAGGGAAGAGGCTGAATGCACAGCAGCAAACACAGCCTGGCTCACTGACCTGAAACGCTGCACTAGCCAAGGAACAAAAGGCTGACTCTGGTCTCCTTCCCTTCGCCTCTCCTAGAGTGGCTATGCCAAGTAAATGTCACTGGGCAGCAAAATGAAGCGCAGACACACACACCCCCACACACCCCCCATCCCTCTGCATTTAAAGAGGATCAGCTAAAATGTGCTGGATGGGAATGTGTATTGAGGATTCAGCCGCATCCTCTCTACTGCAGGCTCCTCTATTCCCAGTGCATGCTAAGTAAGTAGGTGATTCTGAATGCAGGAAACCTTTTCTTCAAAACAAAAACACTTTAAAATACCTACAGAACATGCTTGGTGTTAAAGTTGTATTACTAAGAAGTTAAGGATTTAAAAAATAATTATAAAAGCATAGTTGTTACAAGGAACAAATAGAGCATAGATAAGAATGAAGCCTTCTAAACACCTTAACACGTGGAAATACTCAACAGTCTTAACTTTTCTTTATGCTTTATTTTTCTACCTATCATTCAGCTTTTCATGTCTATCTGTAATGCCTGTCATTTTTGTAACCCTAACATTTTTGAGGGTCTTTAAGAAGTCTGTAGCTAACAGTTTAATTTTTTTTTTTTTTCTCTTCAGGGAACAGTTAAATCCAGTCAGTGGGTATTGCCATCTTGATTATGAAAAAGCCAATATACTTACACAGCTCCGGGCAGTGTGAAGAACAGACCCGGCACAAGCCTTAGTACTTTGGTTATCAAATGATGACTTAGGCATATGTGTAACCATGATAACAGGGTCATCATAAAGTCACTATCCCATAATCCCTGAGGAAAGGGGAGGGCAAATGAGGCCATGTGTGAAAACCTCTAAGCATACTAGATAGCCCTTTTTTTTTTTTTTTTTTTTTCCCCCCTTCCCTTCCTTCCAGGAGACTTGCATAGCATTCTTATTCTCCAACTATTTGTAACTATGTTTCAATAGCTCATTATTAACAGAATCAGCTGGTTAACCAAAAAGCTACCGATGAGGCAAAAACTTGGAACTCAAGATGTGGTATATGGAGGAAGCAGTAGAATAATATGCTTTTGGGGGATTCAAAGTGCTTCAGCACGGGCTTTGATTAGCTCTAAAGAAAATAGCAGGATAAGAGGTAGTTTAGTTGTGCCGGGGGAGGCAGGCGAAGGAGGGGAAGAAAGAAAAGGCAACAGCACATGACTGCACCCTGGTTCACATCAGGGAGCGCTAGCCTTGGCTTTCAGATTGACGGCCGGGGAGAGCACGCACAGCAGCAGGCGTGGACCGGGGAGTGCCAGCCTTACCTCAGGCAGGGCAAATGCTCCAGGACCAACCGGCGCAATCAGCGAAGCCAACCCACCTTGTCTGGCACAGCCAGCCAGCCGCGTGGCACGCTGGCGTACCTGTGCTACAGCATCCGTGCCAAAGTGAACAAAGGCGTTCAGCTTAATGCAAGCAGACCCAACCCAAACCACCAGGTCAAGCGTACTGCAGGCAATAATTATAGGCTTACTTGTCATGAAACTTGATGCAAAATAATAATACAAAGTATATCAGGCTATGAAATGTCGGGAACAATTGTGGCAACCAAGCCAGCCTGCAAAACCCAGGCATTTTAGATTAACACTTTAGGTATTGCTAACTTGAAAAACGTGGCGCATGAGTCTACCATTTTGGATTGGACTGAAACTTTACATAAGATATCTGCATGTTACTGCCACTTGCAGTTAAGATAGCTACAAGTTGCTGCCACGTATTGGCGGAAATGTTGGTCAGGCAAAGAAAGAGAGTGAGTAGCCTGTTAAAGGAACGCGCAGTGCAAATATTTTATGCATACAAATGCTAAATGCAGACTGGAGGCAAATGGGACAAAAACTGCAGCACATAGCAGCTGCTGCTAAGGGTGACACACCCCTAGGTTGTAAAGTTGCATGTTAAGAGCAAATGTTCACAAGCTCCTTGAGCACAGCATGTAACCTGGAAGAGAAAAGGGTAACTGCACTGTAAAGGTTGCATGCTCTGAGCACAGTGTTTACAAGCCAGCAGCACAAAGAAACTGATTTTTTGGAAATCTTTTAACTCTAAGGAGTAAATCTTTAAAGCAGCGCAAGGGCTTCATGCGCACAAATCTCATTATTCCAAAAGCTGCTTAGAAACTTTAGCCCTTAGAGTCAACATACCACAATGCATTCAGAAGTACAATTTCAAAGAGTTACAAATGCTTCTAACAATTAGCTAATTTAAAAAAAAAAAGGGGGGGGGGAGAAAAAAAATAGGATTTAAAAGGATTTAAAAGGAAAGAATTACAGAGGGGTTATATGTTAAGAAGGAGGTAATTGAAAGGGATTGAGAGGGGTACAGTAGGAAGTGGATGTGGTTAAGGCATTTGCAAGATTAGTTGAAGAAAAGTCTGGTAAAACTGGAAGTAGGAAGCCAAATCCTGGGACAAATGAATATAGTTTCTTTGATGTATTTGGAGCTGCATGATTTATACATACTTGGCATCCGGCCTGTGGACCTTAAGAATGATTAGGTAAAAATAGTGATGAGAGCTTATTAAAATACAAGCAGAAAAAGTAGTATATAGTATTTGATGCACAAAAGGTACTTATATTTTCAGAGATGAAACACCCAGTCAACGGTACTGAACAGCTGCAGGTAGTTCAGCCTCAGGGGTCTTAGGGAATTAAGCAACTTAACAGTAATGAAATCTGTGACTTGCTATGCAAGCTGGTTCATTGAAAACAAAAATTGTCACAGGATTTATTACTGCTTCAGAGATCAACTGTGAGTTTGAAACTCATTTTCAAATGTGTCCTCAAAGAAGCAGGATGATATGAATGTTAAAACTTGTGGAGGGGGCAGTTGGAGGTGATGACGAAAGCTCTGGCATGCAAATGATACTGACTCTAATTAGTGCAAATACACCTTTTGAAATTCCTGCGGGGTTTTTGTAACTACAGAAAACATATTGAAACTCCCGCCTAAGTGGGTTGTGTGTGCATGTGTGTGCGTGCTTGAGGTCTCAGCTTCTTCCAGGATTAAGAGACTGTAAGTATGTGCACCATCCTGTAGGCGCTCTAGTAACAGACTGGACTAGTCTGTGCTAGGCACTGAGCAAACATGGGACAATAATACACAACAGGCGGTGTACAAAGCAAAAAGACAGCAGAGAAAGGTAAATAAAGAGCTGAACCAGGTCAGCATGACAGTACCCAAACTTTGTACTCCCTTGCTGAGCCTGCAGACCTTCTAGGATCTTTTTGCATTTTGCATACTGAAATTTCAAAACCAGAAGGCAAGGGAATCTCTGTTGTGACGTTAAGCAGACTCATTTCTAAGGTGACTCGTATTTAATTTTCATTGCTTCAGTGAGCCAGTGACATGTTCAGAGTACTGTCAGCGCTGAGGAAGAAATAGACAAGCACTGAGAGTTGCATGGTCATAAAAATAAACACTGTCAGTGGGATACATAAAATAATGTATTGAATTTGAAACATGACATCACAGGAGAATGAAGAAAACCAGATGCATCCGCTAAGCATTTCTGGACAGATCAATTTACATAATGCTGTTCTTAAAGTATGCAACTTTATTTAAAAAGTCAGAAAGGACAGTGCTTCAGATCTGGGATAACCAGCAATGGACAGCAGATCTTTATTATGTCAAAAGAAACAACAACAAAAAAAAAGCACCATCTTTTTTACCTTGGTGCAAACCTCATCAGGATGATCATCCCCAGGGTGCAGGTATTTGTTAAGGACTTTGCCTGTCAGAAGATCTTCAACCATGAGAGCCATTTACTGAATACATCTGCCTATTTGTCTTTTATACCAGGTCTCAGGATTCATCAGCAACAGACTGGTATTACCCTAAAGTGCTGGAGGCTTGTTTGATCACTGTGAGAAGCTTTTCCCACACCTGCAAGTAGCAGGGAGAAGGCTGCAACACCAGAAGCTTTAAAAAGTTCTGGCTTTTTCTTAGTCTATGTAGTGAGTGTAGATGCTGATGCTGTCGCTGGTCCTCTCCATGCACTGTGGGCAGGGTGAAACCCTGGCCTTCATAATGGAGATTATTGTGATTAATTAAACAGAGAGAATCATTAAATTGTACCCAGATAATTGACCAGGAAACTGGAAATCCAGGTATCAAGGTTGGAGCCTGATGAGGAACTTATACTGTATAAAACAATCTTTTCTTTCTTTCTTTCTTTCTTTTTTTTTTTTTTTTTTTGAGGGAGAGGAAAGAATGACAGACTAACAAAAGGGCAGTAGCAGGAAAGGAAGGATTTGGTGAAAGCTTTGAATGATCAAAGAGGACACCGTTATCAGATGAAGCAATTTCTGGGAGGCGTACAATGAACTATTTTAATTTTTCAACAACAATTCAAGTTGTGCAGCCACTCATAAAAACTTAAAAGCTCTTTCTAAGATAACTGCATGCATTTTATGTGTACTATATGCACTTTTTCAGAGAGTGCAAGTTATTGATCACTCCTACCTAAGTTAATAGTGCATCTCTGTCTGGATTGCAAAGCAGTAACTACTTGTTTAATTAACTTCTGTAGGTATTACAGGGAAAATTATGCCTAACAGTCTAAAATGCAGATTCTTGAATGTAGGGAATTTTTAAGTTAACGTGACTAATTCGCTTTTTGAATAACAACTTTGTGTTTTTCTGCTGTGTACAGAGCAGTAACAGTTCAAGTTTAGCACCTGTAAAATCCACACAAGTAACTCCCCTCTGCAGTGCTCATCTATCTCTGTCTCATCAAGCTGATATCATGAAGACTACAGATAACTCAAACAGCTGTAACTTTCACTAATAGTCTACAGCCTGCTCAGCTACTTGAGGCTGATGAATTTGAGAGGCTGGTCAGAAAAAAGTGGTGAAAATTTAGTAGCTTAGTGGGCATTGTACATGATGGGGAATGACGAGCTTACAGAGCATTTTGGTGTCTTCATATTGCTACCACCACCAAACCACAATTCATACGGTGTTTGAACAGAGTGATGAAGCACAAGAAGGGGTAACATCCCTAAAGCAAAAGGACAAATCTGCTATAATCCCTCAGTAACTGTGCTCTGTCCCACACCTTCGAGCTTATTTTGGTATCTTGATTAATGCATAGCATCAGGAAGTCCATCACTGTTAGAAACACTTTGACAAATCTAATTAATCCATCAGCTCTGAATTGAGCTGCATGACCAAAATCCAGGCAGAGCCTACCTGCCTTACTGCACACTGTTGCTGCATGTACTTGTAGGACACTGAGATACAGCCAGAAACGTGGGCCATGATGAAAAAGATAAGAGTCTCTCCCCTACAGCGAGGTCCAGTATCATAGTAGGGGACCTTGGTGGAAGAGCAATGTGCGTTGTGACAGCTTAGACTAATGTGGAGTATTATTAATGTCACATCACCACCCTGTGTGCATTTTTTTACCTGTCAAAATTACATTATTTTATTACATATCTATGGATTCATCCTAAAACATTAAGCGCAAGACAGTGGGATTTGGCACTTTCACAGCATTGGCTATGGAATGTGATACACCTATATGTACTTTTCCTGCAGGTGCACTCATCCTACACCTAAGAAAATCTGCTTTCCTGCTTCTCATGTGAGCTAAAACATAAGACGACTTCTCAAACACAGTATGTACATGTAAGGCACGTTAATGCAGCTACCAGCTGACCCACGACCGCACATTTAAAGGGCAGGTAAATCTTAACTCAGGCAAAACTCATGGTTGATACTGATTTGACTATTTCTCAAATAAAATTTAAAAAAGAAGTTTTTTAATATGGATTTTTTTAATGTGTTGGTATCAAGCATTTATGAATAGCATTTCCTGCTTTAGTAATCAACTCACACAGGAAAGGAAATCACATGAAACATCTGCATCTTATTTACATTTGTTACATTACATAATTCTGAAGGTATAAGTAGAAGCATTAAATGAGGGTTTTGACAACAGTGCTGTACCAAATGCAGTGAAAATCCTTTTGATGTTTAATTAAAGGAGATTGTAAGGACATAATTTGAAAATCCTGAGGGTGGGGTTAAAAAACATACCTTGCCCACTACAAAAAAGTCTGTGCTGTTCTTGGCCTATGTTTTAAGTGCATATTAATAGGTCTCCAATAACAGGTATTTCTTGTTCTGCAAGTAGTAAGTTGTCTTGTCATCTAGTACTCTACCATCAGGTATAAAAAAAAAATCATCTGGCTTTGTGCATACTAGATGAATGCATGCTTATAGAGCATTGATTTAAAAAGTCACAATACTTTGCCCTCAGGATGCAAACGTGGTACTGCTTGAGACACCCAGCACCTTGCATAATTGCATATAAATTTGGCATTGCTAATTAATGCTCTATTTATAGTACTGTGATTCTGTGCATCGCTATTGTGATACACAGAACATGGATGCAGTGTATCCTTAGTTCAGTAAGTGTCTGGGTTATATTTTAGCAGCCCCCAGTTGTGTATCCACTGCTCCACAGTGGCAGCTCATCTTGATTTAAGCACCTCCCCAAGCTGGTGGGTGTCTTTGCAAACTGTTTATGTAATTCTAGTAATGACCACGGAAAACTGTAGACTGCAGTTTAAAGTGCACTAATACAATTTAACCCCTTAACTTCCACCAATCTGCAACAGGCTTTTAGGTGGAATTCTTATTTTATTTTGCAGACCTCCTGTATTTTCTGATCTTAGTTTGATTAAACACCTTGTATTCACATTTGGCTTAGAAAAAGAAAAAAATATGTGATTCTTCTGAATAGCAGCATCAGATTTGGAGTTGAGAAAGCCATAGCTGGTAAATTTCATCCTAAAAACAATCGGGGGTGAAATCTTGGCCCTATTTAAATCAGCGGCAACATTCCACTAATTTCAAGTGAAGGTATTCACCCCTACTAAATACTTCATATCCTAAGGGCTCAATAAGTTGTTGCATAAACATTATGTAGTTAGACAATGAAAAAAACCACTCCCATTTGCCTTTAGAAAAGGGAAATTCCTCACCTAAAGTAAAAATCTTTGCTGCCAGGTTTCCGTAGGAGAAGCTGACAGACGTAATCCAGCAGTGATGGAATATTCTGGGATTAATTAGACGTGGCCTAGATACATACCGGAGAGTATCAGAGCTGACCTAAATGTTGCGAGGAACAGTGCCTTTCTCTCCTTCTTTCTGTTAATCAACCCTGACACCAAAGGCTTAGCAGGCCAAGTTTGGAGAGGGCGTTTGGATATAAGCCTGAAAGAGAGACAAATTGTTACATTAATTTTTATTCATATTATAAGTCTGGTTATTTAAATCTAAAATGTATCGAAGACATGTTTTAGCTTCCTATATCTTGTAGGTTAGTAAGAAGTCAACCACGTTTTTCAAGCAGTTAGCCAAGAGTCTACAAAAGCCCTGCTGTGGATCACTGTGCTTTAACAGAATATGAAGGTTTCCTATCGCTTCTACTTTGTCCCAAAGCACCATTTCAAGGGAAAAAAAATCAATTAATTACACAGATGCTGTATTCATTTTTCAATATATACAAATATGCCAAAGCTGTTGATAGTAAATGAGGAATGGAATAAACTACACTTCGGCCTAAGGTTTACAGGAGCAGCTTTCATTACTCAAAGGGTCAGTGAATGGGAATAAGAATAAATCAGTAATTCTTCAGTTTAATTTGAAATCATGTTAATTGGAATAGTCTTCTGTTCTAGAAGCATGCTTTTCAAGTTGCAACCAGTGAAATAAATTGATTTATTATTTTTTTAAGGACAAAACTCTAAATTAATCTTTTCCCACTTATTTTGTAAATTCCAACTACCTTCTAAACCTAAAGGATGTTCCCGAGTTGATCAAACTACTCAGGACAAAGATTTAGTTAAGCCAGTATTAAAATAAAAGTACAATCTAGAGATCTGCTTCCTGCTAATTGCATGCACCTGGGAATTTTAAAAAATTTTTTGTTTAATTGGAATACTCAGCCAACTACTTTTTAAATCATTGCAGTTATACATTAGAAAAGGGGACTTGAATGGCAGTGAATTGAGAGATCTGGAAACCCACAGTATTTGAAGATGGATGAGATCCTGCCATTGTCACTATTACTTGTCACAGGTGACTAAAAGCAATGAAGTTCAGCTTGCCAAGATGATGACTTTATTACTGTTCTTCACCTTTATTTCAAAGTCTTTTTGACAGGCCTAGGAATTTTTTCTTTTTAGTTAGTTGTTCTGAGGTTTGGGGGTTTTTTTGCGGGGGGGTAGCTTTCAGTTTGGGACAAGGATGGAAAACATACTCAAAAAAAAAAAAGAAATTGAAAGAAATATATGTATCGATACCTGAGCTAAAACTGAACAGGTTGGAAATCATTTAATTCATATCAAGTAAGGATATCTATAGGTAACTTTAGACCTGAGAAGAGAGGAACATCCACAAAACAATGCATCTGCGTGATGTACTAAAGCCCTTACAAAATCTATTTCATTATGGTTATATTTAGTAAAAGACTTGAATGTGTGCAGTGTTATGATCCAACAGCTGCTATTGCCTGCAATTCCACGAGCAATTCCCACAAAACATGCCTTTTATAACAGAATCATTTCATTGAATTACTAACCAATACAATTTGGTGTCAGATGATACATAATAGAAGTAATCCACCATTTAAGAATTTCTCTCCAAGTAGCAGCTCGGTAAGAAAAGCAGCTGCTTAGCACCCCGGCGTTGGTTCTCAACAACTGGTAATATCAAACTTAGAGCTTATGAAATCTGCAAAGAAGTAAGAAAGCTCGGAGCTGTCTAGCAATGCTTTAACGATTCTTTGCTACTAAGACACTCAACTTCCAGTTATCAATTTGTAATGGAGGCTTTGTACCACAAACTTTAAATGACTAATGGCAATACTCTTGCTCTCGTTTTCTGTTGCAGACACCTTCCCCACTCCCCAGGCATCCAAAGCCCCCAGTTTGAAAATCAGACTCCAGCTGATCTCAGTGATGTTATTCAGTTTCTATTATTTCCATGTTAATGTATAAACCTATCTACTGGACTGGACTTTTCCAGTAATTATTAATTGACCTTTACGTATTTATGTAAAATGAGGCTGACGACACTTTCTGAAATAGTACTTTGCTCACTTGCCCTGTGACTAAGTTAAGGAACAACAAAAGATACATGGTTTAGGGACTAGTAACTATTGCACGTCCACGCTTTTCTATGTAACAACTTTTGAGTGTCTTTTTATATTTGTCTATGAAGCTTCATAGGGCTTTATCTTGTTCAGATTTGACATGTTGGCTTTATTGAACTTATCTAATGCTTTGCAAATGTTTATGCTGTTCATCAGTTAGGTTTTGTTTCATTTTGAACAGCATAACCAGAATATAACCTGAAGAAAAAGCTCTCAAATTTGTTGAAGATTTACAGCCGATATAGCAGGTATGATACTGAATAGATAATAGCCAAGTTACCAGTTATTTGTTAGACTATCAACAGTTTATCAATAAATAGTAAAAGTCCACAGAAATATGAAAATATCATTAATTTATAGTTGTAAAATGTCCCATTTTGTACCTCAAATGCACTGTGGATCTTGTTCAGACTGACAATTTCATGGAGTTAATGCCACTAATTTACTGTATTATAAAAGTTTTTTTGAAAAGTAAATCAGCATCTGAAATGTGGGTGTTTACACTGTTCATTTTTTCAGCGTAACAGAAATTGCAGCAACCTATTTCAATTTTCTCTGCCCTAGATTCAGGAAATGATGCAAGTTAATTTCTGTTCGAAGTGCTCAGAAATATGACACCTTGGCAAAGGATATTTTCCGGACCTGAGATATATGACTACTTACACTTACATCTGGCTCAAAATACAGGTGAGAGTTCCTAAAAAAAGCCACTTAAAATAATATTTTACTTTTACTTTCAAAATGGCAAAACCATGCTTAGAATCATTCCAATTCTCTTCAAACTTAAATGAAACACCCACGTAACAGACCATCCCATCCGCCGTTTTAATGAGATCTAAATCTGTCATAGGATTGTCAACACTCATCACAGTGTGGATATTTTGAGGACTTGCAAATCCAAAAGAAGACAAATTTCTTTAGACAAAAACAGTATTAATAATACAACATCGTTCATAAACATTGATTGCTACTCAATACCAGAAAGGGCAGCTGAAAAAAAAATACAGATTTTTTTTTTTTTTTTTTTGCATTCCAGTCTTCAGGACATAGGTAGAATCCAGACCAGTACAAAATAATAAGCTTGCTTACTGTTGTTATGTGGGAAAAGAGAAGAGGAGCTGGAGGTGGTATTGCAGGAGGAAAACTGACTAAGTAGGCATGACAGGAGTATGGGGGCTAAATATGACAGGAACTTCATAACATGTTCTTCATAAAAGTGACAGGAAAAGCAAAGGAGGCAAACTGCACTCTGCCAAAAGCATCCATTCAAATCCTGAAATACTGAAGGATAATTTCTGGTAGGACACGCGTTGCTAAACCTCTGGCTTAAAAAAAGAAGGATAAATGAGAATTACGGGAAGAATGGTAGTAAAGACTAGAGATCATGAACACAGAACAATGAAGATGAAGCCCATCTCAGTCTAATTGGCAAAAGCATGTATTAAGTATTACTGAGAGCCACTTATTTCATTTAAGTACTTTTAAAACAACGCAGAAATTAAGAATTTAAAATACTCTACTTCAGTTCCTTTTTATCAACTCTGAGGTTACATATACACACATTATAAATATTTAGGGCATATGTATGCCAAACTGTTTCCTTCTGGACTATTCCAAGCAGCGACCACCTCATTAATCCAGAATCTCACTGCACGTTCCTCAACGCTGGGGACACTGTCAGAAGGGAGTATGAGCCTGTTTAATGTAAGTTAAGGTAGATCTAGCCAGGCTTCTCCAGCCACACGTTGAGTGTCTACCTTCTCAGATGCAAACTAGGGAAGTTGTGTCTTGGATTCCACCCGGACACCCCAGGACTTCGATATGCAGCACTAATAGATCTGCTGTAGTCCTCATACACTACACAAGTTTTCCACAAGTGTCAATGGGCAGCTCGCCTTAGAGCCGAAGTAGCAATACGGAAAACTGCATAAGCTTTGCTCAGAGGTGACCACTTCAATGCACATGACCTTAGAAGGGCTGACAGTGAAGTAGGGAAGGTCAGAAGGGATGGGAAAAAGGATTGCATGGAGCTGGAAGTTTTCACTGGAGCAGAGGTGTTGCTTTTGTTCAGAGTATTCAGTTTAGGAAAGCAAGTTACTGTCTGCCAGCTGGCAATTTCCAGCACTTTCTTCTTTAATCAAAGCATGACCAAGTTTGCCGTTACAGGAAGCCTAGAGTATATTTTGTAGTGAAATACTGCACTAAATGAAATGTTGGTAGATAAATCTGGAAACTTCTAAGGAAAGTGAAATTGCTTGAGGTCTACAATCCATTGCTAATTTCAAAGAACCTATTTACATGAAAAAACCCACTTGTGTTTTGTGCTTACTGCGCTGGGTAGAAAGAGAAGTTGGTCTCTAACTTGCAGATTTTACAAAGGAGACCTATGTGTTGTCGGAAAAAAACCCGCAGATGAGCAAAATGGGGGGTTTTATGTACAGCAAAGCCTTTACAGCAGCTTGTATTATGGAACTTTGTACTACATGACTTTCATCTCGATAGGTACAAAAGTCTGTAGGAATTTCCTTTCAAACAGTGTGTTAATGAATAAGCGTGCTTTACTGCAGCCAGATATTCAGGACAAGAGTGAAGAGGCATATCCAGATCATGATGCTTCTCCAATGCGAGCAACTGCATGAGATTTTGACATTTGCTAGTGACCCTGCTCCAGACACCATCCCCCAAATCCCCAGCAATAAGGTAACTGCATGGCTTAGGGGATTGGTAATCGGATACTTCACCTCCAGGTCATCGTAGGTCTCTGGTTCAAGAGCAGCAAGGCTTTGTAATGACTTAAACACCATCAGATATTTATTTGGAGGCATATGAAGAAGCAAACATATGATTTCTGTGCAGCAAGCAGTAGACATGTCCACATAGAGATACAAACATTATGACAGTTGCCAGTCTGTTAGAAACATTTGAATGACAGAATATCACTCTAACAGAGATGATTAACTCCCTAATAACAGTCAGGAATGTGTCTTGTTTTAGTGCTGGCTGGGTAGTAAAAGCATCATGGTTTATACAGTATTTTGCAGCTGAGAGAGGGAAAAATTCATGTTTAACCCTCCCTTTCTCCCTCTCCAGGTCATAAAAGACTTTTTAAAGTCGTTTTGAATGTTACTGGAGGCAATCCAAAGCCAACTTTAATTTGAATTTTCTGTCTTAGCCGGTACGAATTCAGCAAGAGTGAAAATATGTTCTGCAGGTCTTTTTAGGCGCTTTACTACATAGGAAAAACTGTAAGTGCAGAATTTGAAACTTCAGTGCGTCCTTTACGAGGATAAAACTGAAAAAAACCTACTTCCAAGGTCAGTATTAACCTGATACATCTGGAGTCACTGTATGGCCTGTGTGTGAGAAAGAAAGGCAGATGATGCTCCCCGTTGTGGAGGGGCCAGGGCAGGCAGGTGTAAAACAGAAACATGATGCCTTCTCCAGTCTCCTGTCAGGGGCAGTTCCAGAAGAGAGAGGGGCTAGCTGACATGAACACCCTGTCCATTGGCCCGTACTGCCTCCCGGTGGGCACCAACTACTTCTATTTCAGGGGAAAACACAGGATTTTTTAAAATGCCCAGTACAGGAACCGCTGTCCTTGGACAACTAGCCGGGGAATTCACTGATGGCGAGCCTTTTGGTATCTAAAACCAAAACACAACAAAACTCTTGGTCACCTTCCAGTATGCAGCTCGCTGTGATAATCACGGATGCATGGGTCACCCATGGGTTTCTGCAGAATGTAAGCCTCCATTTAAAAAAAAAAAAAAGTTTCGGCAGGCAGCCTTACAAATGTGAATTCATGTAGTATCGACTCGCATGTAGAGGGCTCTGTTCCTGTCACTCTCAGCTTTGACAAGCAGCAGCAGAGGTATCATGTCACATGGCTGCGGCTGGTTTTACAGTACCCTCTGTGCAGTGCTAAGAGTAACTTAGTTTTTCTTTTCGCTTTTCCTGAATGTGCGCAGAGCACCAGCACAGGACAGTAAAAAGGGATCCCAAAAATGGAGAATAAAACAACGGGAGGAAAGAGAACCTTTTGCCACAGTAATGTCTCCAGAAAGTAGTGAAAGAAGAGTTGGGGAGAACATTTCCACACCTTTGACAGCCTACACAGCTTCACAGTTTGTAGCCCCAACCTGCCTTTTCCTACCTGGCTCAGAGAGCCAAGGGATCTGTTTAGAGGTGGACACCTCAACTCTATGCCTTTCCCAGCAAAAAACCCAATCCCTCCCACCCCTGTGCAGGTGCTGTTACCTACCTGAAAACAGTCACGTAAACCTTTGCGTTGGGATGTTTGTGTGGTTACTGCAACCGCAAACAGGGAGGGGGCTTTGGGGAAAACACCTCTGGGGACCTGTGGAAGCCAGAGGGCTGTGCCAACACTCGTAAGGATAAGAGCTGTTGCCCATGCTTTAAACATCGCATTTGTCTATGTCTCGTACCACAATCTTACAGAATGGGGAAAGAAATCACACGGTGCTACAGCCCAAGTTGTATGAATAAACAAAGACTTCTGTGTCTAGGTGTGTCCAACTACAAAGGTCACTTAGGTGTGGGGTTTTTTTTCCTCTAAAGTGATCCTGTTCAGGGTGTAATATCCTATTTTATTTCTACAGTGCTTGTCACTTAAAGTTAACGTTCAGGATCCTTGGATCTGATATCCTCCCAGTGCCCACAAGAAACAGAACTGAAAAGCGTCAAGGCAAGCGGGTAGTACTGAATACACAGAAGAGGCAAAAGTATTACATTGGAAGTATTGTTCTTGCATTGCTCTGCTTTGCGGAGAGCTCGTATTATCAGGTTTGTGTGTGTGTGCGTGCACATGTGAGACTCCTTCAGAGGAGGAAATACGATGCCTAACACTTAGGGCAGAAAATTAGTAACAAAACACAGGCAAGGTAAGGGCTGATAACATCTCTCTAATCTCGTACTTCATCTCCTATCCTCAAGAAAAATCTGTTGACTTTTCAACAGCGTTCCTCTGCCCAGGCTGCACGCTGCAATTAATGGGCCTGTGTTACCCTACTCCTACGACAACCGCTGAAGTTTGCACCTTAATTTTCACAAGTCGCGGCCCCGAGCGGACTTGCCCACCCAGCTGAGAAAAGCCAACCCCCCCGCCCCCGAGCTCCTCCGTCCCTTCCCCTTTCCCAGGTGGGGGGCGGGCGCGGTTAACCCCGGCCGCAGCCCGGGCTGGAGCAGGTGCAGCGGCAGGCGCACGCCCACGCCCGCCCGCCGGAGGCCGGCGGGGCCGGCGCGGCGGCCCGGTGAGAGGCGCCCCCGCCCCGGTGCGGGGCGGCCACGTGGAACCGCGGCTCCCGCGGCGGCTACTTCCTGCTCCGCATCACCCCGGCCGCCGCCGCTGCTGCTGCTGAGCCCAGCGGGGAGGCAGGCGCAGCAGCCCGCAGCGGGGGGGACTACCGGGGAGGAGGGGAAGGAAAAAGGAAGGGGGGGGGGGAAGAAAGTTTGTACGTGCGGCGGCGGCGGGAGGAAAGCCTCCGCAGGCGGGCGGCTGCCGGAGAGCAGCGGCGGCCGGGGGAGGAGGAGGAGGAGGCGGCGGCGGCGGCGGCGGGGCCGGGCTGTGCCGCGCCGGGCGGGGGGCGGAAGCCCGCCGGTGCGCGGGGCCGGGCGCTGCGTGCGCGGCGGCGGCGGGAGGGAGAGGGCGGGCGGGCGGGAGGATGCGGCTGAAGCTGGGCTTCCTGCTGCGCGCCGTGCTGCTGGCGGGCAGCTTCTTGGGGCTGCTGCTGCTCTGGTCCTCGCTGTCGCCCCGCACCGAGGAGCCGGCTCCCCCGGGACGGACGCGGGTGAGTGTGCGGCCGCGCTGGGCGGTGGGACAGGGACGGAGCGGGTGGCGGGGCTGCCGCCCGCGGGGTGACCGGCGGCGGCGGCTGCGGGCGGGTAGGGGGCGGCTGCCCGGGCTGCGGCCTGCGGCGCCTGCAGGCCCGAGAGGGGAGCGCGGAGCGGCGGGGCCGGCCCTAGCCGGCCCCCGGATCCGGCGCCGCGGCCAGCCGCCGCCACGGGGGCTGGCTGCGGCGGGGCCCGGGGCCGTCGCGCCGCGATGGGCCGCGTCAGCCGGTCCGGGCGGGTGTCCGGTCCGCGCCGCCCCGCCCCGCCCGGCGCGGGGCCGCCGCAGCTCCCCCGCCCGCCGGCGGCCGGGCCGGGAGCGCGCCGCCGGTGTCCGCCGCCGGCGCGGTGATGCGGGCGGGCAGTGCTCCGACGGGGCCCTTCCCCGGGACCTCCCCGCCGGCGACGCCCCGGGCGCCCAAGCCGCGTGGGTCCGTGTCCCCTCTGGGGGCTTTCCCGTCCCTAAAATCAGCGTGCCGGTGTAAGCGGCGTAAGTACCCTGCAAAGGTCTTCCCCCAGAGCTTCGACAAGGGGTGCAGGTGTTCCCCTCTCCCGCTCGCCCCGCCACCATGGATCTGCCTCCTGGCGTTTTACTAACCGAGCGGTAGGTTTCGCCAAGGAGAAGCAGCAGATCAGGTAATTTAAGAATAGCGCACGGAAAGCCCAACGGCATGGGATTGATCGTGCAGGCGGTACAGGTCTCCCACCCCAAAACGGTGGGGCGACTGCCCCGTGAGGCGCGGGCTGGGCAGCCCTTCGGCTGAAAGGGACTGGCAAGCTCTAGAAATGCTTCAGGTCAGGCAGACAGCTCTGCAGAGCGAGCCTTGCCGTGGCCTTGTATCAGTCCATCAGGTGAGAATAATCTGACCCTTCGACACCCGGGTCTTGGAGTCAAAGGGCTTTTTCCATTTTTGCCAGGTGTTTTAGAGCTGTCGAAAGTAACTGGACTTAAGGAGATCTGCTTGAAGTAAGATTAGTCAAGATTATAATAATCTTCATAAAGTCATAAAATTTTACAGTGATTATCTTAAAAAGTGATCTTTTATGATGCGTTCACTAACAATCTTGGTCCTCTCTAGTGGGCTGCTTTGAATAATTGTGGAAGGCAAGCGAGCTGACAGAATTCTTGCTTTTGAAAACTGGAAATGACTTTGGACTCTTTCAGCAGATGCTCTGTCTTCTGAAGCTGTTACAGTTTGCTGTGTCTTGGCAGTTACTGCTGAGATAATAGGCCGTAGTGGTTCTTTTGGAGATAGACGGTTTATTAAGTGGTGAAGTTTCTGTAATCTGTTCTTCTAGATACAACGTAGGCTTGTCTGTGTACAGAAAAATCTTCAGGAATTTTACTAGCATACCTCCCAAGAAAATGTCGGGCGGTAAACATTGTGCATCAAAACCAGTCGAATTACTTTTCCTGCTTAGGAACGGGTAACAGACCTGTAAAGTGACATCCTCTGGGAGAAAAAAAAAAAAGTTGTGGTTGCATTACTGTGTAGGGCAGTGACCATCTTCAGATGATTATTCTGGGATGACAGCTGAAATATTGCAGTCCTACAGCATGCATGCTCTATCAGTTTATTCAGGTGCTGTAATGAGTCATGCTGTCCTTTCTCATGAGTCTGAAGGCTTTCGCTCGGAGACTTTTGAGCTGAACCCTTGTATCCACCTCCATTCGCATGTGAGGTCTAATTCAGAAATCTTTTCTAGCTGGTGCACATGGCAATAAAGGAGTTGGAAGAATTTTTACAGTCCAGCCCCTGATAAAGCAGCACTATGTCTTGATTACCCATGCCTTAACTGGAGGAGGAAATACCCATCTATGACAGCCACCTCAGGAAACAATTCAGTCTTTGCTGGGAACAAATACAATTATATTAAGTAAACACTGTCAAAAATGAAATCTAAACAATATCTGGTTCATTAGCTAGATCAGCTGTTTACTTGTGATATATATGAGTGGGTAATACGTGCTTCTTCACCGTTTCTGGGAAGCAGTATTGTTATTACTAAATTTGTGTTTTGGGTTGGACTGCTTTCTTCTCCAAGCTGCTCAGGTGAGGACTAGTTAAACAGTAGTGAGCAGGCTCGCTACTAGCAGTGCTCCAGCATATTTCTGGGGAGCTGGCAGAGCCCGGGAATACGTCCGGAGGTGAGGGCCTTCGGATCCTGCATCCTGCTAGGTGAGGCAGCGCTGACCCCGTGAGGTGGGCTTGTCTCTGGAGGTATGCTCGCTGCAACACCTGGAAACAGACTGTGCGTTGGTGCAGTTCCTGCACATTAGAACTAGGAGTTTAATCATAATTGCTTTTCTGAAATGCACTGGTGGCGTGCACTTTGTTAAGTCATACAAATATGTTTGCTCTGTTGTTAGTTGCCAGAAAGTTTGTTAAGCTAAAGGTAACAGAATAATTCTTCTTCCCGTACAACACCCTCCTCCTCCCTTTGCTTGTGCTGAAAGCTCTAGCCAACAAAGGTAGAATTCCCCCTCAGACAGTACCAGCTTAAAATAGAATTTAACTTTTTATAGCTAACCTCAGGCAGTACCCTTTCCCTCTCTGCACTGTAACCCTGGGCACTTTTTAATAACACCGAGGCATTAAAGAAGCAAAGATGAAAAGTTCTGCTGTGTTGCTCTTTTTATGTTTATAACCTTGAATCTTTTCCTGCTTACAGTAGCAGACAAGAATGGGTAATACTGAAGATCTTGTAGTAGTGTTATAACTTTAAAAAGTTTTGGTTTTTTTTTTTTTTTAGTATATTCTCCCTTCAAACACTGTGTTAATGTTGTTTCTACTGATTGTAAAAGATTTCAGGGATCTTTTGGAGAGGCAAGATGATTAATGTACAGAGAGTTTTCAAAGAAAAAGTGAAAGTGGAGAAGTGGCTGTTCAGGAAGGAAATGAGAGAACACAGAGGTAATAACAGTAATACAGACAGTTGGAGGTAAGACCTTTCTTTCTGATAGAAGACTGCCACAGATGTATATGTTCTGTGAAAGCATATTCAGAAGTTGGGGGGACAAAGCTCTTCTCCAGGTAACCCCACTGTGGAACTTTGTTTCTGCAAGACACCACTTGAGGAAAAAGTGCTTGCAGGATTCAGAGGGAGAGGTTAAGTATTTATTTATCTGCATTATCAGAAGTATCCAAACAGAATAAAATAATTCTTATCCTGGAGAGCTTTTAGTTTCCAATCTAAACCAAACAGAAACAATGAAAATATATTAAGGTCTAGCCTCAGAGTCTTTAAAAGCATATCTGCTTTTATGTAAGTAAGGACACCTGCTATCTGATAGTAAGGATTACAAGGGTACTGAAGATTTAGGCGGGGACACTCTTGTTCATGGCTGTGAGAAAAGATTAGGTAGAATCATTGATTTGATTATTATGTGTGTGTTGTGGGGTCTTTTGGATGTTTTCTGATACCTTCTGCGCTTCTGGATCGAGGGATCACGGTTTTCGAGCTAGCAGGAAATGATTGAGGGTATTCATCGTAAGAAGATTGCTGTAGGGATCCCAGCTATAGTACTTGTTGGTCTCCAGCGAGATGTGTCGCTAATGATCAGCCTCAGAGGTACAGCCTTAAAAGCTGGTGTCATAAAGGAGTGGGTAGAACAGCAGGCAGAACCAATGGACTGAAACGGTAAAGAAAGATTCATTACTGAAACAGCTTATTTGGAGGAATAAATGTAGTATATACATGTATATACTACATATATATGTACATATAAATGTAGTATATAAAGTCAACTTTAACTCTCCAAATCTGACCAATTACAAAGCGTTAAAGCGACCAGGTTAGTATTCAGAAGCTTTAAAAGTTATGTATAATTGAGGTTGGTGGTTTGGGGGTTTGGTTGGTTTGTTTGTCGGAGTTTTGGGGTTTTTTGGGTTTTTTTTTTTTTGAAAGCTCTTTTTAGCTTACCTGAGGCAAAACTCGAAGTACAGCTTTGCATGCTCATAGTCTATGTGGTAGTAGTATGATCAGTGGTGTCATACTTACTCTAATCTTCACTAGAGCACTCCAAGAAGCTGATAGAAATGACCCTATTCATTTGTCTCTGTGAAGGACAGTAAGTAAGAAAGACTGTCCAGCGTGTTACTAATCCCCTTCCAGAGCCTAAGAAGGTAGTAAAAGATTTGCTGGAAGTGTGTGGCTGACCTTGCACAGGTCAGAAATGTGGTGGCAAGATTGGAAAACCCACAAAATAAATTCCCTGTTCTGCCCTCTTCTCATGTGCAGCAAGGAGAACTTCCTGAAATCTCGGCATGGGCTGCCTGGCCTTGTGTCTGGCAACCTGGTGCTTCAGATTCAAAGCATTACAGTATTTGCGGTATTTCCTAACTTCAGCTAGCCTGTAGCCACTGCACCTGAGCCACTGTCGGGCTGCCATTAACTTGCCTTGCCATGTATTGAAGGCATTTAATTTTCTGTGTCTGCAAGTGACATGTTCTCAATGCGCTCTCCTTTAGGGAGTATTTGTTTATCAACAGTTCTCAGACTTTCTGGACTGGGTTCCCAGGGCTTTTTTTGTGTGTACAAGTAATTAGAAAACTGTCACCTTTGTACTACCACCCCTGAAAGCGTGCCCATCTCCTACGCCAGCTGTGCTCTCGGTGCTCTGGAACTAAATGGGAGCTTTTGAGGGCACAGTCTCCCACCCTTAGACTTTTATACCCTCGTCTCTCCGCCAGGACGGTTAGCTGTCCTTGCTGCCATAGATCACGGCAGCCGTGTCGTAGCGAGGGAGGAGCGGTTGCCCTCGGATCGGGAAGGGAGGCTCTGCCGAGGGCCCTTCTGCAGGTGGCTATTCTGGCATGTCCCCCCGGTTCAGGAAGCCAGATGGTGGGCTTGCAGCTGGGGCTGTGGGACCTCACTGACCGCCAAGTTTAAACATTGCAATTCCCACGTGGCCACTAGAAGGTGGAGAATTTATGATGTGGAGGCAGAGGAGTTAGAAAAAAAGAAGCAAAAGCTGAATGGACATTTTCTGAGCTTTCTGGTGACACCCCTTCTCCCCCACTTTAAGGACCACTAATATCCTGTATGCCTTGGCTGGATTGTCACTGAGAACTTAGTGACAAGTTGCAGACTGAACTTGAGGTGTTATTGTGGTTTAAATTAGATTCTTTGCAGTGGAAGTCCCGGCGGAAATTCTCCTCTTTCCCTTAAGGAGTAACGGCAAATGTGCTTAGGAGAGAAACCGAGATGCAGGAATCTGAAGTTGATATCATTACTGGAGGAAAAGGAATAAGGTGATAAATCTGATGTAACAGGGAGAGTGGTGTTCAGTAGTGAAGGGATTCAAGTTGTCTGAGTTTGGTAAAGACGTGATACATTGCGGTACACAGGTGATCAAATAGCAGAATAATCTCTCTCTCTCTCCAATTGCTTTGTATAGTTATCTAGATGTCGGTTGCTTTTTTTTGCTGGTTTGCCTTTCTGTAATGGGGTGAGACCTAACACAAGGAGCGCCAAATCAGTTCTGCCGCTCTGTTGTTACCTGAAAGCTCAATGCAATCATTCATCATCTGGGTGTGAAAAGCTCCCTACAGGTGCAGGGCTGGACATAGGCACGCTGCCTTCTACCATCAAAGCCGTAATAAGTCACTACTGCTTGTGTGACAGCAGAAATGAACACCTTGGCAAATTTTTCATGTTCAACAAGTTTGGTTTGAAATCTGTGCGCAGGGAGGCACTGAGCTTGCTATAGCCAAAGTATTGCTGTTGTAGGAAGTAAGCATCACTTTTTTTTCCCCCCTCTGTTTATTACAGTAATCTTTAGTGTTGCTAGCGACAGTAATAGGCAAAATGTTTTGAGATATTAAATGCTAATTTTTTTTTTTAATGTGTGCTTTCATCTAAATTGGCTTTGAAAAAGCTTGTCACCCTTGGGAGAGTGTAAAAACCCCAATCCCTACCATATTAAAAGTGAAATCTTTTGACAAATGCTTCCAGTTATGTTGCAGAATAAGTGACCACAAAGCAAATTATGTGAAGAAATGGAGGAAGAAAAAAAAAAAAAAGCCTACATAATTCCTACAATTTATGTATACATACATAGATTGTATTAAAAGTTTCTTGAACTCTTTTGTCATTAAGACCCCTTGTAATAAGTTAGGTAAATAATTCATTATTATCTCAATACTATTTATTATGTAAATGTCTAGTCCTCCAGAGAGAGCAGTGTCGCACCATTTTATACGTATGTGACAAGATTCCTTTTGTTCTATTCTAGCCCCAAGTGTTACCATTCATGAGTAATGTAAAAGAACTGAACAGCTGAAAAATCAAGGATCTTAAGTTAAGGCTGGCGTTTGCTTTTCAAGAATCCCATTGCAGGAGAAGGGGATCTAGAGCATCCAGGGAGCCTTTGGCAGGATCCTCAGCATAGGACGAAAGGTGGCTCTGCACTCTTAGGTAAGATTATGCAACAAAAAACTTAGTGATTGTGTCTGTTTCGGGGATCGCACAGGTAAAACTATTCCACTGTTGCAGCACCTAATGGAGAAACTGTGAGTAAGACCACCAAAATAAAGAAGGATCAACACAGTGGGTGGGGTAGGTTGTCATTTGTTCTTTAAAAAAAAAAAAGATAACAGAAGTGATAATTTCGTGCTGCTTAGTGGCCAAGCAATGGGACATTAAAAATAGCATGTTATAAAGTCCTTTTTTAAATAAAAATCTAGGTAATAGTTAACTCTCTATTTTAAAGGTGGTGAGTTAAGATACGATGGCTAAGCTGAAGTAGCAGAAGTTCTGGTGCGAGTAAATTTAGTTATTGGAAAAGGCTCAGTGGGTCATCAGGATGCCAGCCTTGAGAGAAGGCATGTCATATCCAGAAGTAGATATGTGGGTTTTTCGCCACATGGCCAAGCAGCATGCACCTTCCCTAATCCAAGCTCAGCAGAGTTAAAATTGCTTGTATTGAGCTGATGTTCCCTAATGAAAAATGACAGTATCTTTGTCCTATTTTTGTCAGATATTAAATCAGCATTACGGGAGACTGCCAAGTGGAAATAGGGCAGGATAAGCTGTTACATTAATAGGTTTGACTTATACCTTGGGGGGGCGGGTGGGATGCTTTTTACAGAAACTAGGCCATATAATCTGAGAGAAGGATTCCAAGTCTGGTAACAGTTACGTTTAATTACTAGATTTCCTCCGTAAGTATGGAAAACAAACGTCTACTGTGAACGATTAGTTTAAAAATAGCAACATGCTGTTTAAAAGCCTGCCTCCTCCATCAGTTTTCTTTAATCTTTTTGTGAATTAAAGGGAATTTATCTTGCTGAATCTGCCCTTAGCAGTCCACCTCTGCCCCACAGCGCTCTAGGTTTAGACGCTGTTCTGGTGAGTGAGGTCCCGTCCCCCCCCACAACCAAGAGCAATGCCAAGGTAACGTGTTCAGTAAGGAAAATGTTCGCAGAATCGCCTAACAAAGGGGAGCAATAAGCAGCCAGCAGCATGCATATCTTTGCAACCTGTGATCCTGTTCAGGCTTGGATTTGGGGGTATTCTGGCCTTTCACCTAATATAGGTCTTAGGGAGAAAAAAAATTAAACTCAGTAGATTTCTGTAAACTTAAACGAAAGGTTAAGGTTGTACTTTATAGCAGATCTCTAGATGGGGATTTATCAGTTTAATTATAGCCTCCTCCTCGCAGGAGCTTGCTGGGAAAGTATATGTTTTTGTGGAAAAGGGGTGTTTTGTTGTTAATAATTGCAAAAAGATATAGAGGAGAAGGCTAATACTTGTATTCTACCTTTGATTTTCAAATAAACATCCTTATTGTGTTCCCCCTGCTTGGGACCAAACAGGTTTAAAATACTTGTTTACTCAGTGGAATATCACTTGAATTGGTAGGTCTGAAATTTGAAAAAATCTGTAAGAATTATTTGCTTAGTGCGAGCTGTTTTTGAAATGGGTTGGTGCTTTCTTAGGGATGCATTTTATAGCACAGAATTCCTATTCTCTGAAAACCCATTGACTTCCCATGTGGGAATAAAAATGTTATTGTTACCAGGCTACATACATACAATACATTATTAGTAAAACAAAAATGGCTACTTTTTGTAATGAAGATACGATGCTTAAAAAAGGATTGTATTAAGCAGGAATTAAACATGGTTCTCCATGCGTAAGCATGCTTTCTTGCAACTTGCAAAACAAATTGCTTTCCCCTCCCCCCTGCTCTGTTACAGTAAACTAACTGTTTGCTGCTCTATGGTGGTCTGTATTTCTTTTAAGTTTCTCTCCTACCACGTCTTCTTGAATCCTTCATTCTAATCGCTGACTCCAGTAATGTTTTTTAGTATTGCTCTGGCTTTCCTAAGCTACAACTTATTTTCCTTTGATTTCCTTGTGGAACGTTCAGTTGCAAATAGCAGCAGTCAGCACTGGTGTGCAGTAAACCCCTGAGCAGCAGGAGAGAATTGTAGGAAAGTACAAGGTAAAAACAGTATACCAGTTTACATGCTGTTTACATTTGGAAAACTTTCTTTACAGTTTAAAGTCTCAAAATACAACTGTTAATGAAATTAAAGCATAAGCAGATGGTGCTCAGCCCACAAAGTTTCTTACTTATTTTGTTGTCTTTTAAAAAATTGGCAATGAAAATGGCTCAGCAAGAACTGTTCTGACTTGAGTGAATACAGTTGACTTTTTTTAATAAGGCAGAAAGTATTATGTTAAATAGTGTGTTTTAGAAAAAATAAAAGATTTTTAATGAAACTTACTAAGTTTTTTTCATATTTGAACATTTCTGTCTCAATTTGGGGATTAAAATTTGCTTTGGTTTTAACCTGTAGTAAAAGACTTCCCTTTTAAGGATGACTAAATAAAACAAGGAGTAGCATTTCAACAGGGCTGAAGCATAGCAGCACCCCATTTTATTTCTCAGTTCCTGTCTTTATGGGTTTGAGATATTTAAGCAATGTCTTTGTTTTGAGCTAGTTAATAAGAATTCTAGATATGTCAAAGAAGGAGATATTTATAATTTTAAGTTGGCTGTAGAAAGTGCTTCATCTGTAATTTTGAAGCAAAGCCAAAAAAAGTAACCAGGCTGCCTGTTAAAAGCATCTGGGATGCTAATGTCATGAGTTTTCTGTTCTTCCTATTGAGGAAGGAAGACCAAGAAAGACAATATTGAGATAACGTGTTCTTCAGAGAAAATAAGTTGTTCTCTGCATGCTTTAGTCTTGAAACAAGATTTGCTACACTCTCACTTAAATGAGGCCTTGAAGTCAGCTCTTCAAGGCTTGTAATATATGTCTTTTATAAGCCATGCATGTGTCAATGGTGCATTTATCATGCACCTTCGACTGCTTCACCTGCTCTGTCTCTGCTAATCCATCTCCCACAGTGTTATTCTAACATGCCAAAGCCCCTGAGAAGCTTTAAACAGCAGCTATGAAATATGTTGGTTTTTTCTCACCTCTTCCACATTTTCCACCCTTACTTCCCTCCCCTCTATGAAATATGTTCCTTCTGCACAGGACCAAGACCTTCACTAGTGATTAGCTTAAAAATAGTATCTCGGTAATCTGCAGAGGTGAAAAAGGGTGGGAGGTGGGTTTTTTTCGTTGTTTGCTTCTTTTGATGGAATATGAGCTTTTAGTGATTGCCTGTAAGTGTACCACCTGCCTCTGGTCAGAGAGCACTTAGGCAGAAGCTATCAAGTCCAGAAGGATGGTGCATGCGTCTCCTGTGCCTCAGCTCCTGCGGGTGTGGGAGAAGAATCGCCTGCTGCTTCTTGTATCACTTTTTGGAGATCCTCAGCTCCAAATGCTGCTATTTCATGCAAAGTAAGGTACTCCTACAGCATGAGATTTACTGAGTGTGTAAAGTGGTCTCGAGTACTCTCTGTGGAGGTATTCCAGCCCTGGGTGTCTGAAGCAAGACCGCAGGTTAGTTTCTGGGATGCATTTGTGTGATCTCAGTGTCTAAGAGTTGAAGACTCCTTCTGTCTTCTGTCCCTCTCTGTGTTTTGCAATACCATTCCAAAATACTTGTCTTGAACACTTGCTTATTTTTTAGTTATGTGAACAGTACAAGAAAGGTTGGGCTAAGGAAGGCCAAGAAGCGTTGACTCAACAGTGAGGCCGTGAAGCTCTTTGAGCAGGTCCAGGTGTGAGCTCCTCCTTCTGGGTCACCAGCAGAAAAAACATCCTCAAGGAAAGCAGCTGTCCATGGCGCTGGAATCAAGACTGGGAGAAGACTTTGATGTCAAACCTGGGCCAAACGGTTACTCTGGCCCAGCTTTGGCAACGTATGATGAGACCCTTGAGTGCTCATATACGGAGCAGCAGGCAGGCGTCCAAAGTGTCGATGCCATCGCTGTTATTTCATGTAGAGAAACGGGGCTTCGGGGGGCGAATTTCTGTAAGATACAGAGTCGTCGTATTAGAGAGCAGACTTACCTTTTCCACAAATAGTCACGTCAATCACCTCTTGGGGAGTTAACAAGTTTTGCTCCTGTTATTATCTTCTACCAAGGCTGGTGATGACAGGGGAGTTGTCAAGCTCGTGTGATAAAAGGGAGCAGACTGCCAGGATAGTTCATGTAGCCTTTAATCTTTGTGTATGCCTGAGGGGCCTTGGGAAAAGAGGATGGCAGGGAGCAGGCTGGATTAATTTTTCTGGATGAAATGGATATGTCCTGGGGGTTGGCCTACTTTAAAAATAATTAGAATTCTTTGAAATCTGCTGTCCTTGAGCACAATTCATCTGTCCTACGTCCCCTTTCTCTGATTCCCATATGCCTAGATCTTGTGGTTGAGAGATGCCTTGTGCCTCTTTGGGAGGTGTTTGTTTTGGCGGTATTTGCCAGGGGTGCATGATTTCTAAACCCAAGCTGACTTGCACGTATGTGCGTGGTGAAATGTGCACAGGGACTGCAGGTAATCAGAGGTAGCTAGTTAGGTTTTTGCTGTTAAGCTGAGGACAGAGATGCTGCTGGGCTTACAATAAGGCATGCGAGACACTGATTTTCAGATCTTAACATAATTTTTGTATCTCCTGGAAACAATATGGTATCTTTTAAAAAAAAAAAACCAAAACCTTTTTTAAAAGTCCTGTATGTTTGCATCAGGTGATGAAGGTATGATTGGATCCTTACAAGGAGGCTTGATGGTGATCATTGATTGACTGCAGCCAGCACAAGTCCATGTTAGTGTAATGAGGTGCATTGATCTCTTCTTATTCTGGGTTCTTATTCCAATCTCATTCTTAGCTGAAGGATGAATACTTCACTTTATTTCTTTTTTTTCCTGGTCAGTTTTTTTTTTCCTCATTCATTCTTTGTGGGAATTTGGGGAGTTAATTAGGCTTATTCTCACGACCCACTGTTCAACAGCTTAAGAGTTCTCTTGCGTCGCAGTAAGATATTAAATGATATGGATATCTGGAAATAAGGGAGAAAGATAAATGATCAGACTACTTCTCTTGACTTTATCCTCTGTAATAGCTTGGGCAGTCTGTCTTCTAACAGGTTTGTCACAGGATATAAAATGCTAAGGTTTTTATGGGGAAAAAAAACGGTTTCATTTTAAACTCTGCAGTTCATGTCTGTGATTAAAGAAGTCTTCACAGCCTTAAACACTAAGCATCAAAGTTTTCACTGATAGAACTTGGCCAGTTAACGTTGCTGCAAAGGAGAGGCAGCCTTGAACAGGTTTTTGAACAGGTTTTATCTTGCATGATATTTCCAAGAATTTAGTCTGTACTGATAACTTGTCAAAATACAGTTTGCAGTCTAATCCCAGCAATCCTAATTTTCAGGAATGGTTCACAGCTGTTAATTTCTAAGAAACAGGCAGAACTTTTATCTATTCATTTGGTTTATGTAATAACCATAATCTACGGCTTAATGTTACCAAAGGCATAATGTTGCAGGCAGAATTCATTACACTTTTTAGGTCAGTGCTTCAAAAATATATTTTAATAACAACTGCCTAATCTTGACTCTGATGCCTTAAAATGTTCATCGGGGAGAATGCTTTCACATATCAGAAATAATTGTATTTTATTGTCTTCCTTTTTACATTCTCAAACCTGAGATTTCCTAAGTCCAGAGCAATATACTTTTTACATATTTACTACAATGCACGGGCATTTATTTTTAAGCCCAGTTTTACTGATGAGGAGGTTAAGGTTTCAGATACAGAATCAGTGTCTTATAGCTGAACCCATTAAATATTGCTGTATGTAGTTGTATGTAGCTGACTTTCTGTAAGTCACTTTGGCTTTACAAATGGAAGGCTTCCAGCAGTGTATATTTAGGAGATCTATTCATAGTCTAACACCAAACCCCAACAACTTCCCTGTAGGAAGTCCATTTTCTCCCCCGCAAGCATGTGTTAATTTTGTCAGACCTTAATGTTGCTTAACTGTTTTTATACTGTATCAGCTACAGGACTCAAAGAAACTTTAAACCATATAAGAGACCAGTTATGGCAACTCTAATGTTTTATAACCGGTGCTGGTTTTATCCCAATGCATGTTAACCTCTGTGATGTTCCTTTGCCTTCATACATTTTTGCTTTTAAAGTTTTGGTTTCTTTACTTAGTTTGATTTCTTTTGTCTGTAGACTGAAGAAATGTGGCCAGCACTAGACTGGCACATTCCCTAATACCCTTTCTTATCTAGCTGCAGTGGCATAGAAGAATGGATACGAGAGTGAGAAAATACTTATGTGGAAGGCAGTTCTGCCTGACATTTGGGTGCATTTTCTAAGGAAAGGGTAGTACTGGAGATCTAGAAATATGTGTTCAAATCATCATGCTGAGAAATTTCATAAATATTTTTAATGAGAACTCTCTTGAGGCTTGGAGCTTTCCTGAAAAGGGAGAAGTGCCCTCACCTAGTGCAGGACAACCACTGGTTATGCACGCTTTCCCTCTCCTCCCAGAATTTAAGAACTTGCAGCTGTCTCCTTAATTCTGTAGTAAGAGGGAAAATAATCTTCTTTTTGTGGGTTTGGTTTAGAAGCGGAAAGGGAGATTCATACTGCTAAGAATATTTAACAGAAACGTCCTTTTGTTTAGGGCATAACGGTGTTCCTGCATTACCATTAGCACTTACCACAGGCAATGCTGGAAGAAGAGTCCTGGGTGCCTTGGGAAGGGGAACAGCAGCCATTACGCCGGCCACCCGACACAGTCTGGTTTACTGTTACAGGCTTTCCCTGCGTAGGAACACTTGGAACACCCAGACTGAGACGGGGTCTGCGTGCGGTGACTCGGAAAACCACACGACTGGGCAGGCCTGCCTGGTTTTTTCTGATGCTCTTAGTGCGCCATGAGCGTCTGGCCCTAAATTCAGTAGGGACACAAGTGTGCTGCTTTCACACCTCCCCATCCTCACCACAGCAAGTGGGTCTCCTCCAAGGGAGAAGAAAGGTTTAGGGAGAGGCACTCTGGGGTTTTGTGTTGTTCTGGGGGAGGGGGGTTTGTTTAGTTGTGTTGTGTTGTTTTGTTTTAAAGGTATAAAAGAAGCAAACCCTCCCTCGAGCCAGGCAGCTGCTCTCCTGCCAGCCTGCAGGTACTTGTTCTCCCCGGTGCCCCGCAGAGCTCCCGAGGAGAGCCCTGAGGATGGAGCAGGGCTGCGCGGCCCTTACCTCTCGGCTGTATGCCTACGCACAAGTAATGGTTTTAAGCAGCCTGGGGAGGCAGCTGTGTTCTGTGTGTCTTGCTACTAGGGCACTCTCCTCTGTGTTTTTCAGCTGTTCCTCGCTTCCAGCAGCTTTTGGTATTGGTGGTTTTTGTTTTGGGGTCTTTTTTATTATTATTTTCTCCCCCACACTCCTGTTTTGAACTAGCTCGGCGCTGGTGTTCGCCCCGCTTATGGATGCCAGCTTCATTTGGCTTGCCCACTCAGCTGGCTGCGGGTACTCCTTGACCCGGCTCAGTGCGCGGGTGTAAGCCTGTGCTTGTGCTGGCACGCAGGCAGAACAAAAATGTGTAGCGGCGAGGTAATCTGCTTGTAGAAATGGATCCATCCTACTCTAGAACATAAGCTTGAAAAATCCAGCACCTATCAGACAGAGGTTTAAAGCCACAACAAATTAGCGAAAGCAAAAATGTAAAGGCAGCTCGTCTGCAGCAGATAAAAATACAGTTTTCGTTAACTTTCTGCAAGAGCTAGGTGCATCTTGTAATTTGTATTCCTGTTATTCCACAGTTCACCTTGCAGCAGAGATGAAAAATATCACCTTCAGGTTTTACTGTATATCTGCAGTCTTGGGAAGATAAATGTCAATGTAATGCATCATAGTATTGACGTTCAGAAGTCTTCCAAACTTTGCTTTTTAAATAAAACAGGGAAGTCAGCCTTGAATCCCTTTTACACAGGAAGAAAGGTAGGCAAGTGATTATTTTTTTTTTTTTTTTGCCACATCTTACATAAATCTGACTTCCTTTACAAATCTACAGTTGTCATATTGTCAAGAATTATAGAGCAGGAAATGCTATACTAAACACAAGGAAAATACACTGTTTCCAGGTAAAATATTATGTCTGAAATGACTTTTACTGCTTGTGGCTTTCAGTTGCTCTCTGCTAAAGAGATGCACAGAGTTCCTGTTGTTCATGTTTCTGTTGGAATTATTAAAATGGAAAGCTGAATAGTAGCTTACTTTTAAGCATTTAGATTTTTTAATTGAAGTGGGTTAAAAAGTAAAAAATTCCAGCTTTAATGATGTCAGAAAGGCTGTCCAAATTTCTTACATAAGATCATAGGATTATTCAAGCTGGAAGGAACCTGAGGAGGTCCCCAGTCCAGCGTCCTGCTCAAAGCAGGGTCAACTGTGCAGTCAGACAGGTTGCTTGGGGCTTTGTCCAGTTGGGCCTCGAAAACCTCCAGGGAGGGAGACAGCACAACCGCTCTGCCTAACTTGTCCCACTGTTTGGCCATTCTCATGGTGCTGGTTTTTTTATACCCAGTTGGATATTTCCATCAATTTCACCAAAGAACACACTGACACCTCTTCATTGCTGTGTCTGATATTTTTAGTCTGCCATGAGACTTAAAACTGTAGAACTGTTTAATTGTAATTTAAGAAAAAAAATTAGTGGGTTTTCTCATTGGTTTTTGCATTGGGTTTTTTTTGTTTGTTTTGTTTTGCTTTTTTGTTTATTTAGTTTACTGGAACTGTTTGTGGGATAGTGACTCAATCTGGTTTTCTCTATCTTACCTTAGAAGATTTGTCCAAGTCTACATTGTATGATAAAGTAATATATTGAGAAAATGTTGATTTGGGTAACTCACATGTGACAGTTTTAAACAGAGCAGATACCTTTTATGTTGTGCTTGTGTGCAAGAACTTTTTAAAAGAAAGCACCTCATCCAGAAAGGTGACTGATTAATGACTGCAGTAATATTGGCTTGGTTGACAACCATGTGAATGTATTGTCTCTTATTAGAAGAGGCTCTTCTATATAGCTTTTCCTTAGCATTTTCAATATAACAGTTTTGCAGGTTATTGAAAGGTAGCAAAACACAGTGGATTTTAATTCTTTTGTAGTTTGATGAGAGTATCATCCTTGCGGATTGTGGTGGTTTAACCCCAGCCAGCAACTAAGCACCACACAGCTGCTCACTCACTTCCCCCCCCACCCAGTGGGATGGGGAGAGAATCAAGAAAAAAGTAAAACTCATGGGTTGAGATAAAGACAGTTTAATAGGACATAAAGGAAGATAATAATTGTTGTTGTTATTAATTATAAAATGACAATAATAATAATAATAAAAGAATTGGAATATACAAAACAAGTGATGCACAATGCAGTTGCTCACCACTCGCTGACCAATGCCCATTTAGTTCCAGAGCAACGATCTGCACACCCCTGCCCCTGGCCAACTCTCCCCAGTTTATATACTGGGCGTGACGTCAACATGGTATGGAGTACCCCTTTGGCCAGTTTGGGTCAGCTGCCCTGGGTGTGCCCCTTCCCAGCTTCTCGTGCCCCTCCAGCCTTCTTGCTGGCTGGGCATGAGAAGCTGAAAAGTCCTTGATTTGGTATAAACACTACTTAGGAACAGCTGAAAACATCAGTGTGTTATCAACATTCTTCTCATACTAAATCCAAAACACAACACTATACCAGCTACTAGAAAGAAAATTAACTGTATCCCAGCCAAAACCAGGCCAGGATTTTTGGGTTTCTTTTGCTGATTCTGTTTTGATGTACAGTAAACAAGTCTATATTGTTTACTGTGCTGTCCTGGTACATCTGTCAGTTCATCCTTCTCAGGTATTTGATGGCTTATGCATGTAGCTTCTCTTTCATACTGAAGATCGCAATGCTGACATCTTTCTTCTTTTGCAGTTCTTCCTCTTGGGAGGAACTGTCTCTCCCCAGCCAGACATTAAGTTATGAACTGCCTTACTGACTATTCCTTCTCCAGCTGCTGGCCAGATTTTGCCCTGTTAGAGACAACAGACTCTCTTTCTTGGGGACTGCAGAGAGCTTTTGAAATGAGTTTTCTGACGGGCTTTAACAACATTGTCTTTGTTAGAAGTTAAAGTGCAAGGCTAGCACGTAAAGGTCTTCATTCAGCAGAGCGCATTCCGATTTAAACACCCATTTAATGACCTGGATAGATCATAAGTATGCTTTGCTAATTATCTTTTCTGTGTTAGATGCAGTGAGTGAAGGGCACTGTTTTCATAAATGCAGTTAGTAGCAGCTCCATTTGAAGTGTACCAGGAGTGCGCACGCTTAGGGCTTGTGGAAATCGCTCCAGCTGGAAACAGCATTACTGGGGCGAGTATAACCTGAGGAGAGGCTTGCTGTTGTTTTGAGATCGATTTTTAACCAAAATTCCATTCTCGTTATTTACACGGAGAGTCTGAATTGCCAAGACTTCTGATTTCATAACAGAAATGTTTCCGAGGAGTGAACATTTGTTGAAAAGATCACAGTGCTTCAGGGAAATGCCTCTTGCTATGCTGTTTGGATGGTGGGGATATCCTGAGGTTAGACCAAGTGCTGAGAACACCGACTTTCACTCGTTGCAAGCAAGATGGATTCTCACGCATCTTTCTTTGTGTGTGCTGTATGCCAAATAATTTAAACAGTAGAGTGCTGCAGTCCAATTGCAAAGGAATCGGTGCATGTGGGAGGATGCTGTTCATTTGCGTCTTTTCCAGACGTGATCAGAAATGCTGGCCAGAGTGTACCTGAGCTGGAAACGCAAAGGTCACGTGAAAACTCTCTTCAGGATCTGACAGACCTAGGCAGGTCCCTTGGAAGATGTTCAGGGCTAGAGGCGGATCCTTGGTGCCATGTTAACAGAAAGCAGTAGGATGTCGGTTCCCGAAGTCAGCTTTGAGAGCAATGTTTTGAGTGTTAGTCTCGGGCAGCTTCAGGCTTAGATTGCTGGCACCACCGTGAATCATCTGCACTAACAAAGTAAATGTCAAGGCAGTCTGTTTCTTGTGAAGTCCCAGTGCGGCGTTTCTGCCTCTCTGCTAGGTCTTGTGGTCTCAACATGAGCGTGGTGGCTTCTGTAGTCGAAATAAAAGATACTGCATGGAGAGTGCAGAGCTGAGTGCAAGGCTGGAAGCACAGTGGAGAGCAGACAGGTTCAGTGGAGTCCGTCTGAAGAAGTTTGTGAATTGTATTACAGTATTCTTGCTGGCTGTCGATGCAAAGAACCTGGCTGTGCTCACACATGATGTGGCTTGTAAAGCAAAGCTATGAAATAGGTTTTGATATTCATCATGTTTACTTCACAGCAAAACAAGTAATGTCACTAGCTGTATTTGTCACAGGAAGAGTACTCAATTTGATTTATCTGGTCAATAAATTGGTTCTTACTAGTTTAGATTGTTGCAGGTCTTTTTCCCCTCTTACGCTTCAAATGCATGTATTGTGTTGATTTCTTTATTTTTTAAGTATTTAGGACAGATAAGAACTTACCTTACCTCAACAAATCAGTAGAATGTAACTAATTTATTGGCAAATACCACACAGATTCTCTTTAATATCCTACGTAGTAAAGATGCAGGAATGAAGGGTCAAGGAAAGATGAGACAGAGAACACAATTGATTGTAACAAGTGATTTCTCCTCACTTATCTAGTCAAGCAGTACACAAGGTAATTACGTAAATACTCTGAATTTCTGAAATCTTTTGGGAGTTCAGATGAAACTTGCAGAAACGGGTCGTAAATTGTATGTGTAATTTTCATACAATGCAGCTTTTGGCTTCAGCTGGCTGTTTCTTTGAAAAAGCTTTCAAAGTGGTAGGGTTGATCAAATTGTGAAATGCAATTTTAAAAAAAAAGACAGAAATAGGCTGTTGTAAAGCTTGAGAATGGTAACAATATTTCAAGATAAATGAAAATCTAATGCAGTTTACTTCTTAATAGCAAGAAATATGGAATGAGATTGACGTATGTGTCTTTAAAAATTGAGGCAGACAAGATACAGCACAGAAGTATGCATCCTTTGTTCAAGCATGTCCATCAGTGATGGATTTATTGTATTGTAAATGTCATTTACTTGCTGAGGTATATAAGACAAATGCATGATTTTTAAATATCCATCTGTCTCAGATGATTGAGAAACAAAGATGAAGTTCCTCTGCGGGCTTTAACCAGTGCAATGTTCATAGCTGATACCTGGAGGGCCGGAAAAGCTGTCCTTAGCCGCTTAGAACATGAGGATTGATAGTGGGTTTTGTTTCTTTCTGAGGCTTTTTCCCTCTGGAGGGAAAAATAATAGAAGTTGGGTATTTTCAATAGCAAAGTTACGGATTATAAATTGTAACTCTTTGGTCTCTTACTTTTTAAATTCAAAGCATATGCTTATTTTTACCTGCTTATCTCTACAACTCAAAATTTGATTACTTAAATTTTGATTGTTTAAGTCCAAAAGAAACAGCTTCATCTATTTCTTTCTTCAGTCTACAGAGAACACTCCTAAAAGGGGCTTGGTCTTAGTAAAATGAAAAGCATTGCCCCCTCACAGTCCACTGTGTAACACTACTACACGGGAAAAGGAGAATAATCCTTCGTTTATGGAAGGAAATTAAGCTGGACATATTAGAAGTCCTTAAGAATCTCTAATGTCCATATGAATAAACATGGGTTCTACTTTTAAGATCTTATTCAACCATGTGCATAAAATGAAGGATATTCCTGGAGCAAGAGAGAATGTGGGAGGAGCAATGACTCAACTAGAAAGGTCACGAGCTTCACTGAATGTTGAAAGGCAGTGACAGGAACAAACCTTGTACTGAACCTCTTCGGTGATGCTGTGTTTTACGCCTTTCACCTTGGAGGGCACAACTTCCGGGGAAAAAAGATGAAAGAGGTTTTGGGGATGGGAAAGAGATGGCTTGTTACTGCTGAACCATTAAGGGCTGTGGAAGAAAGTTCTTGGCAATTGTAGCAATGCCTTGAGCATAGGTGTAGGACTGGACAAGACCAGCTGCTGGACACAAAAGACAAGGTGATGCAGCTGAAGATCATGGAGTGCAGGAGTGAAATGAGAAAGTACCAGAGAGAAGGTCTTAGTGATAGGAATGATAGTGTTCTGGATTATGGCAGTATTGCAGTGAAATTATTCATTCTCATGGCTGTTTCCTCTGTCTTCCATTTGATTGCAAAAACTATTGGAATTGTTTGCCAAGCACTTGAACCCATGTGCATGTGGCAGTAGTAGAATACTACTGTAGAAATAGTTAAACTACATGGAACAGCATATACTAAATTGACAAGACATCAATACAACACTATATTTATTTTCAGGTATTTAGGATCGTTTCCTCTTAATTTTTATTAATTGTTAAAGCTGAATACTCTTAGGGATCTACGAGGGAAAGAGGTCATTTAAGCTAAGAAATGGGACGTGCTTTCTTGTGTGAATACCGTTTTACTAATCTACTTGACTAACAGAATATCTGCTATTCTGCTAGCCTCTAATTGGCAATACAGGGAAAGATAGCAAAGCTCAGATGAAAAATCAATGCATTTTTTTTTCTGAAGAAGGGAAGAAATAGTCCAAGAGTCATAGGTACCTCACTTGATACCTGGAGGCCCTTTTGCATCTTGCAGTCAGCTCTTATGGAGATGGTGTCTTAAGCAATTGTCCATTTTGTTCTTAATACTCATAATTTTTCCAGTCAAGCATTTTAAAATTCCTCTACAGAGAAAAATTGTGGACAGTTGTCTAATTATGGTATGCTCCTCTTTTTCCTTGTATCCTAGGGAAAAACTTCATAGGCCAGCAACGTGTTGGTTATTCAAATTATTACGAAGCAATTTATTATAGCCCAAGTATGCTTCTGATTAATTTTACTGTAAATGTGTGATAATAAATGCCTTTATCTTTACTCTGTTTTGCTGGTCTTGACTTGAAAGTCTATTCTTCTATTAACAAAAAATGGATTTTAGTTTATCAGGCCTCATTAGAAAACTGTATCTTATGGTTGTGAGGTGTTCTGTATTGCATGGTCCAAATGCATGTCTCCTAGGAAAAGCTTAGGGAAGATGGAGAAAAGCATCTAATACTTGACTCTGAAGCCCTTGTATGCAAGTTGAAGGGCAGAGTTATGTTTTCCTTTTTTGTTGATGACTTTACTGTTTTCTAGATGTGTTATGTGAGCCATTCAGCACTGTTTTCAAAATCTGATCGAATGCCTAGCATTGCTCCAAACCACATAGCCACATGCAAATGTGGTATTCCTCATCACTTGGAGGAGGGAGACAGGGAGAAAGATCTTGAGTTTTCTGCCATCCATTTCTGCAATCCACTTTTCAAAAGGGATTTCCTGATATTCAGCTTTTGTCTAGAAGAAAGAGTTAGAAAAAACTTTTGCCTCCACCTTCTGCCCCTCTAAAATAAGGTAAGCAATGGCACCGTCTTAATCAAAGCAATGTAAACAAAACTGGAAATTTGAGAGAAATTAAAAGGAGAACAGAATGTTGCATTTGAACAAAATACATAACAACAAATGTTTACAGAAATGAGAGCTGATAATATTGATTAGAGCCAGCCAGAAGTCTGAGCATTTGGAGACTTCCCACAGCCTTCATCTGCTTAAACATTTTTCTGGGGTCGACTGTGTCCCTAGAAGCCAGTTTGTTGCCCTTTTTGTTTAGAAATGCATCAGTTCGTCTACTGCTTTGCTGCTCCTGTGATACCAACAGCAGCTGGCACATTTGCTTGAGGAACAAGTCACCTTGCTGAACCTCTTGTGCAGCAAGGTACCCCATGGATTGCCTCCAGGTTGAGAAGTTGAAAAATAATTATTTTCATTAAGAGAAAACAAGGTTTAACTTTCTAGGCAATAAGCGTTGTCCTTCCTGTAAGTAGATGCAACTTGACATCCCCTAAGACTTCAAGTGGATAGTTGCTTGTGGAAAAGAAGGAAAACGATTGGGTCCTTAGGGTTTCCGCTCTCAAGACTAGACAAGAAACTAGACTTTGTTTTGGAAAGATAGGGGTCAGTGTCTGGTGGGCTTTGCTTACCTGGGACAGTGTTTCTCCCTGGTGCTGCAGTAGAATGCTGACTGTGCCCCAGGGCTTGGTGTTCTCCTTGCTCTTTGGCCTGTTTATGGGGCTTGGCTGTTACCATAACAGTGTTCTGAACAATTAAATTACAATAAAATATTTTAAATGGCTGAATTTAGCACGAAGTGAGTCAACCAGCATATGAATTTGATTTTTTTTTTTATTTTTTTTTTAAATTTGTGTGGAGTGTCATCTATGGTATAGCAACCCATATGGTGCATTTGAGGGTAAACACACCGAACAGGTGCTTCTTTGTTGGCTTGGAGGTCTGAGTCACTGCAGTCTCTGAGAATGAATTACTGTGGATGATGCTCTACAGAAGTTTGCAGTTGAAATACCATGTTACATACATGCTAATGACAATGTAGGCTGCAGTATGTAGAAATTTGTCTGTTGTGCAGAGAAAGAAGGAAGGTTTTGAACATTTGAAAAGCAGTTGATGGCAGACTTATAGCTGAAGCACAGTCTCTGAGTCAGTTGGTGGTTGATTAGACCAGTCTTAAGTACTTAACCTAAACTGACTTACCTTGTATGATGTACAGCATTTGTCTTGTCTCGATTTGTGTCATGTTCTATTAAGAAGAGGGGGCCGGGATCAGTGCAGGCAACCTTCTTTGCAGGCAAGGAAATCGTGTGGTCTCTTGTGGTCTCTGGTTTCTTGGGGACCAGAGAAATTGCGCTTTGATGCTACAGAGAAAGCCCCTTGATTACAAGAAGCAAAAACACACCTGAAAAGGTGTAGTGTGTAGGGAGATGCTTGCTTTTATGCTTTTTTATGTGTTCTGTCCCACTTGATCATTTTGGCTTTCTTCTACTGAAAATGTTGATTATTCTAGTTGTAATAAACTTGTAATCAGTTCTTGCTGTTCTGAGTTTAAAAGCCTTTCTGTCATCTTTGGTGTGCTGTCTGTGAGGAAAGGATCTAGGAGGCTTTGGATCATACTTCTGTCTTATCCAGGGTCCTCTAATAACTTTTCTATTCTTCTGCAGCAGGCATCTGCAAATGTGGTTTGGTTTTTTTATTGCACAGGCTACTAATGGCAACATCTTTCCATTTCTAGAACATGGGAGAGACTAAAATGCAACATCACCTTAGGTAATACAGCAGCTTCATTTATGATTCACTTTAAGAATATTTGTGTTACTTGAAAATGATTGTAATCTTAATGGTAAGAGGCTATTTTGCCTGCTTTAAAACTAGCCTTAAGTTACAGAGTTAAGCAGAAATTTCTTTAATATCTGCTATTCAGGTATTTGTCTGAGTCCTTCTATTTTAGATCTCCTTAATTGCTATCCCAGATTACATGGTGCTTTCTAGAGCCATAAGGAGAGGTGCATTGCTTGTGGCTACCTCCACAAAGTTCTCGGGCATCTCTTAAGTGGAGGCTTTGAGTGAAGTGGATCTCTGGCAAGACTTCTTTAATGCAGCATGACTATTGAACTACAGATGGGACCAGGGGCAGTATGGGACAAGTATAATAAACTATGACAGTACCAGGAATGGAAGGATGGGATGTGTAAAAGCTGAGTAAGAGTTGAATCTCAAGCAACAAGGAAGGCGAGTTGAAAGGTTTAACAGCTGGTTTGATATTCCTCAAATACTGAGTGCCAGTAAAAACAAGGACAATAAAAGACTGCTAATTCTGACAGTAATTTGTTCTGAAGCACTAATTGTCTTTATTTTTACTTGCTTTCAGTCAGGCAGAGTCTTAATTGTGAAACTGCCTGTCGCTTGCCTGTAAAGCAGTACAAGCCAAAACAGCACTCGTGGCAGGATTGCATTGCTTTGCAGGAATTTAAGTGATATGTGCACAGCAAGGCCAAAGAGGATGACAGAAGCATCATTAGCGCAGACGAATTCCCCTTGCAAGTGAAAGATAATATTGCAACAGAACCATTTCATTTAAATGGGATGCTTAGGTGGGTATCATACTGACTTATCTAAATGTGGATATATATCTTTAAACAAGGTACTCTGCAGGTAAATGGGTAAAACTCAGGATTTATGGTGTTCCCCTCTGTTAGGCAAATAGCTGGGCAATCAAGTTATTTCAACTGAAAATAAGTATTCTTGCATTGTTAGAAATTTGAATATCGGCGTTACTTGTATTTACTGATATGCCACAAAAAAATGGGAAGGACAGGGGGCAGAGGCGGTTTCCATATGATTTGTTAACCTGAGAGCTTCCATAGCTTAATACAAGTTTGTATGCAATGATGTTGTGAGATGTTGGCTGCAGACCATGGCAGTATGTAGCAATAGCCTGAAGTCACTGTCCTAGATGAATGCTTCTGTTGTGACAAGTAGACAGTATCTTCACAAAAATCTAAGATGACAGGAAGAGCTAGTTGGTCTTTTTGCCCAGGGAACTCTTACAGCAACAGCAACCATTTAAAAAATAAAATAAAGTTGAGAAACTGAGCCTTATCTTCCACAGTGTCTTTCTTCCACTCACAGGTTCAAACACCAGCAGAGATGACCTCAGATGTTAGTGAATATTGTTAGGTTTTAGACTCATTGATAGGTAGCAAGAAGTTGTTTTTACCGTTTTTTGGAATCAGTGATACAGAGACTCACATAGATTAACGCAAGTCACTCGGAACTTGAATGCTAAATTCTGTCAAACTCCTCCATAATAGCAGAACATTGAGCTGTTGCCAAATTCACATTTTTACAAACAGTTCCTCTCCTTTATTATGTGCCCTTTTTATTTTTGAACATGTGACTTGCTTTTCCATAAGCAATGCTCTCAAACCTCAGGAATGTCAACCCTAAGATAGAAGAAAATTGTTGATCTTACTCCCTAGGTTGTTTTGCCTCAGGTAACTTGGGTAATTTGGGGGCTCAAAGATACTGCTACTTAATTATTTTTTTTTTCAGTGGGGTGAGTCGATATTAATGACTGCTATCTATTGAAAACTAAGTTACTTCTGTATTTACTTGCGTAAATACTAATGATTGTCCTGTTTTGCCTTATCAGATAGGACATAAGGAATGAGTGGGAAAAGGGATTTTCCTCAATACCGCTGACTAGCAGTTTTATTACAGGTATCTATCCCTGGCAAAACAGTTCCTTCTGGAGGAACTACTCAGGAACTCGGAGAAAACGGACAAGAAAAAGTAAGCTGGATAAAGGATGGTGCAGGGCAAGGAGTAGTGCATCACATATCAATCAGCTTGACAGATGCTGTGAAATGTAGGTGAAGGGGGAAGTTGCCGTGCTTTTTTTAAATTAAAAAAAACCCCAAACCCCACATTTTAGCTTTCATTCTTCAGATGTAAGTGGGAGTACAATACACAGTCATATAAAACTAGTGCTGAACACGCATTTCTCTAAAGCTGCTTGTGGCCCTTGCACCTCAGTTACACTACGGAGTTATGTTTTTTTTTTAATGACTAGAACATACCTATATATAAAAATTATGCATATAATCTAAGGCTTGCTTGTTTAGATCATCAAGGTTCTTTTTAATTGTTTGGAGTTTTCTTTGTGGCTCATAAGTGACTTCTGACCAAGTCTTGTGTTGAGCACTCCAAAAAGTAGGCTGATGTGGTCATTGTCTGGTAGGATTACTTGCTTTTTGGAGATGCCATCACAGTAATGTGTTTGTGGTACAAAACTGTAGTCAAGTTAGTTCTGTCTACCAAAGCTTACTCTGGGTTGGTATAGCACAATTTACACAGCTTTAGTGCTAATAGGTATGATTTAGGTCCTGTTTAAGTATGTTTTGTTTCCCCTAGAATATTTGACAGGGCAAAAATCTACTATGGAGAGATGGCATTGGTTGCATAATGGACTTTGATGTTGTCAGTATATCTGTCAAAGTTGAGGGCAACTCTGGACATAAGAACATAACTTACGGACTTATGTTTTCCTGGAAACGCTGGTGACAAATACCATCAACAGTATGGTTTTTCACTTGAGTTGTACAAAGCATGCAATTACAGTGATTTAGCAATCTGTTGTTTTTACAAACATGTGTTTTTAAACTTCAAAAATTTTCTGTAATTTAGTGTGAACTTGTATTTCTCTCTGTGTTTCTACAGTTCCCATAAATGCTCTGTTCTAAGCTTACACAAGTTTTAAAAGTCACTGTAGGAGCTACTGAGCACATAAGTATGCACTTCATGACCTTTGCAGTGCCTCTGAAATAGACTGAGAGAAGAAGCCAAAGCAAGAGAGAGACAAGTTTTGCCCAGGCGCTGTGACAGGGTATGCCCCTTTTGAGCCAGGTGGCTTAAATGCCACTGCTCATATTCAGCAAAGAATTCTCCTGGTCCAGCTTCTGCCCTAACTTGAGTCAATGTGGTTGCCTTGTGATGAAATTGTTTGATGGAAGGTTTTGCAAAATATGACTTGAAGGCAGTGCTGCATGTGGGGCTTAAAACAGACTTTTTTTGTGCAAAAAAATTTGTAATTATTACAAAGGGCTTTTTAACTATTTATTTATTTTCTGAAGTGATGGCAGTTGTGCCATAGATCTTTATCCTTGTGTGAGAACCTGTGGATTTCCATTTGTGCGTGCTTTTGGTTTTGCTTTCCCCTCTGCAGCTGGTCCTGCAGTAGCTAGAACTTCGGATTGCTTGGATAGAGGTTACCACAGGTGGTGGAAGTGGAAGGTGTGCAATCCTACGGGGTCCCTTTCACAGTCAGCCAACTCTGTTGTGGGAATCATTGCTCATTTTATTTATGCTGAAGTTAGTGGGTATCTAGAGTGAAATCTGTTCAGAAATACGTTGTTGGATGTGTTGATTTTCCCTTTTGTCTGTGTTTGATCCTGTATACTGAAAAGTCCTCCCATTTTTTGGTCGTGAGAGTGTTGTGGAGTCTTTCTATCATGTGGCACAAAAATAGTTACAGGACTAAGTAATTTGATGTAGCACTTTATTTTTTGCATCTATGCCCTGTAACCTGGTAAGTAAGACCCACATGTAATGATTCAAAGCAAACTGAAATACACTACATGTTGGGGTTTTTTCTCTCTCTAATTAGCTGGCAGAGCAGAATCATGCTAGAAGCTTGGCTGAGAACAGGCATTATTTTAGCATCATCCCAGCATGACTAATCAATAAGGAAATCTGTGAATCCAGCTTGTAGTCTTTGTTCTTTTTTTTTCTTTCTTTTTTTTTTTTTTACAAGGTAACTGAATAAATTGGAACAACCCCCTCCTATTTACTCAAATAATTGAAAATGCTCGGCTCTGTATCGTTTCTCTCCAGTGGCCTTTTTATTCCGATAAACTAGGAGCGTGGCTGCATTAAGTTGAGGCAAACAACGCAAAATACTTTAAATATGTTGAAATCCTTCCTAAACTGATAACTGTGTGGTCTCTGTCAGAGTATCTGTGGCAGAGGCTCTATTCAAAATGCTTCTTTTTTTGTGTAGAAGAGGAACTTGCATCAGGGGACGTCTGAGAGCTATTGATTCATCCTCAGTTAAAAGTCCTTGAACCCTTCCTTATGGTAGAAGAACATGTATTGTATTTGCCTTTCATGGCAAGTGCAGTGGTGTAGATGCAGCCAAGAGTTAAGAAAGGTAAAAGCTGGACTGAAGAAAATAGAACTATGTAGGGATTGGCCTCCTAGGTTACTAAATATTAAACTGTATCAGTTTTTATAGTTTTTTCATGAGGAACACCAGAATATTGCAACACTCAGTATCTGTCTTTAATCAGCAGGGTATGAACATATATATTCTGGGAATGAAAGGGGTTTTTAATTTCCTTTTGCGTCCGTGGGTAATGAGACTACTACTGCATTCTACTTAATTATTCCCCTTTTCATTTTTTGTGCATCACTGATCTTTGTCTAGATGAGCAAGATGCTTTTATAGACATTGCTTTAAATTAGCAAACTTTTTTCAGTATGATAATCTTCCATTTTAGGAATGAAGCAAATCCACTTTTTTAACATCAATTTGTACTTCAGACATTATTTCATAGGGAGTTTTAGGGAGTTGCCAGTCTTGCCCTGGTTGACTGAAGCAAAGCAGATTATGCAACTTTTACATTTGCGGTTTTATTGCCAGCGACAGCTCCAACCTTCCTACCAGTTGACCAATCTTGCTGCCCTCTGAAGACCTCTCCCAGTTTTTCCTTTTACTTTGTATAATTTAGAAACATGTTTCCAAAAGGATACAGTTATGTTCCCTAAAACTTAAATTGCATTCCTCTTTCACAAAAAGGAAGAACCTAATTTGCAAAAAAAATTATACCAAATACCTCCTTCTTTTTTTTTTTTTTTTTTTTTTTTTACAAGTCAGGAATTGACTGTATTTATGTCATCTCACTGTTTCTGAAACACCCATTGCAGTGACTCATACATAATCCCCTAAGGAGTGAAAAGAACATTTGAAAAATAAAGAAACATGCACTGAACTGGAGCTAGAAAAGCTGGCAGGAAATCCTGGATCTAGCCCTATAGAAAAAAAACAATGATCTGTGGAAAAAAAAAATTTTCTATATTACTGTATGTAAAGAGCTTACTGTGTGTCCTTTATAAAGATGTAATGAGATTTTTGTTGTTGTTTGTCTTCAGATGTGAGAGAATTCACAGATTTTTTTGCTTCTCTCCCCTCATTTTTGGATAACCTAGAAGTGCAGTGCTCAGATGTACGTCGTGCTCACTGCTCACTTCTTCCAAGCCCTCCCTTTACCTTGTTGTCATTGATTTGTCTCTTCCAAAGTTTTTCAGACTTTTTTTAAAGACTTTAAGACTCAATTTTAAGACTACCTTGTTTTTCTACTTTAGAAAGGTTGTTGTGTTTGTTTTTTTTAATATGCATGCCTTCTAGTTTGACTATCATTGTCGTATGAATCTTTTAGAAGTTTGATACTACATTTTTAGCTGAGCCAAACTTTTAATCAGTGAGGCACACTGATTAAAAATTATTTCTTTTTGTTTTGATATGTCATTAAATCATTTAAAAAAAGGGGGGGGAGTCATAATTCATAGAAGACGAGAAGCTCTAGAAGTTCTTAACTAAGGCATTGTGGCTTATATGATGACCAAAATAGTTCTTTGATTGCAGTTTGACTTTGCTTTTTTTCCAGACAGTATTTGGAAAACCTTTGTCTGAGTTATCTCTGGAGACACGAATAACTTCCAGGAGCTGTGGTCTGCAGTACGCACTTAAACACTGCTGGTTCTTTTTTTTTTTTTTTTTTTTTTTTTTTTTTTTTTGTAAAAATGCCCATAAAATGCTGAGATGGAGTTAATTTGCTTTGTAGCATCCCATATGATGCTGTGGTTTAGATTTGTGGCAGGGGGAGTCAGCAGCTGTGTGGTGCTGAGCTGCCTGCAAGGGTTAACCCACAACAAATAACAAATGCCTTCCATCATATCTGTCCTGGGTACCTAAAAATTGGAGGAAAGAGGTGAATGATTGTGTCTGTGTATAATTTTCTTGGTTTATGCAATATTTTCCCAGGCTTGTAAAAATGGAATATATTTAGCATCTGGAAAGGAGCAGCAAATAAATACATTATCATGCAAATTGTGCGTAACAGTTATAATGAGGCTGAATGTAATACAAGATAAGTCATAGTTCCGACGACAGCGAAGTAAACAAATTACTTTAAGAAGTGTTATGTTTCAGCTGAAGACCTGGATAAGTGGAAGCTCCTAACTGTTATAAAACAGGTGACAGAAGTGGGATGAAAGGATATTTAATTTCATGCAGACCAGAGGCATAAGAAATTCCTGCCTGATTGAGACTAGTGATCCAGGATGGTGTCTGAGAATGGCAGCATGTAAACCTCGCTGCTTTCTATGCTCCCTTCCCTTTGGACTCTTCCAGCATCCACAGCTGTTGAATTAGAGCTTTTAGAAGGTAACTCCCTGCTCAGCCCTTTTACAGTCCGCTTAAGGCCCTGTCATCCGTCATGTTGCCTCATCCTTTGTTCAACTGTTTGTACCGTCTCTCTCCACAGCCTCCTGTGTGGCGTATTCCAGGAGATCACTGTGCAAAGAACATTTTTTGGTTGATCTCCAATCAGTTTTATCCAGCGCCTCCAGTTCTTGTGGTTGGGGTAAATAGTGAGTTTCCACTCAATTTATCCATCACCTTCATGATTTTCTAAACTTCAGTTGTATCCCTCTCAGCCATCACATCCCCAAACTGCAGAGTCTTAAGACGAAAGGCCAGCCTTTCTGATATTTCGTCTCAAGGCACCTATCTACCTTCTCCTTCATTCTGGTTGCCCTGCTCTTTACCTTCTCTAACTCCTCTTGAGATGTGGAGACCAGAACTAAATATTACTGAAGACATGAATGCCTCAAAATTTTGCGCAGTCAAAATTATGCCCTCTTTAAGCATCCTTCCTGATGGTGCCTACCATTTTGTTGGCTTTTATAGCTGCCTCCGCACTTGGAGCAGGAATTAGATGCAAGTTGGTAAGAGCTGAGTGCTCAGCAGTGTTCTGACAGTCGAGTGGCATAGCCTTCCTTTTGATTTCTAGGGTAAGCGTGAGATGATGCTCTCTTCAAAAGTCCTCTTGGGGCTTTATTTATAGATCCACAGCAGCCTTCTACCTCCTTGCAAAATGTGCCTTTTCACATGCCCTTATCCTTCCCTTTCTCATGCTGGCTTTTGCGTTCCTCAAAAAATGGAGATGGAAGAACAGAATAATGTAACACTTCTGCATTTTGTACGTCTTCCCTGTTTAAACTAGAACAAGCGAGAGAGAGCAGAAAGTTTCTTGAATAAACTCTTATTATTTTGAATTGGAGCCAGTCTGACTCCCATTGTTATCATGTTAACCTAGACATATTTTATACTGGATTTTTCTTAGTTTCTGAAGTTTTATTATGCAGAATGATATGTGAGGAAAACACTGTAATGTAGTAGTAAGTATTGTGTGGTTTAGTTAAACATGGACATGAGTCAGCCTTGTGCCCTTGCCGCAGTAAAGGCAAACTGCATATTGGGTTACACTAGGAAGAGCTTAGCCACCAAGGAAAGGGATGTGGTTTGTTTCCCGACACACAGCATTAAAAAGCCTGCATCTGGAGCACTGTGTCTGGTTTCTCCTCCTGCGCTGCCCAGCACAGGAGAGAGATTAACAAATGGAGAGGACCTAGCAAAGACCTGCTAAGGAGGTTAGAGGGCTGCAGCACGTGACACAGACCTGGAAAGGGTAGAGGAGCTTGGCTTGGTTTGGCTGTAGAAAAGTCTAATGGGGAATCTAATTGCATCTTTTCACCCTCAAAAGTGAGGTTTAGGGAGAAAATGGAAGTAAAATCTTCGGAGGGGTACACACAGTAAGGACAAGAGGCAATCAACACAAGATGCAACGTGAGAAGCTTCCACTGAGGTATGAGGAAAAATACCTTCACTGTGAACTGGTCAAGCAACTGGAACAGGTTGTCCTGAGAAAAACGGAGGTTTTCGGGGTGTGACTGGACGAGCCTCGTGAGAAACCCGGTCTAACTGTGAAGCTATCCTTGCCTCCAGCAGGTTTGAATAGGTGACATCCTTCTGATCTCAATTTTTGTTTGATTCTGTATTTGTGAATAGCTAGTGAGACGTTGCTAAAATGTGTGCGTTGTTCTCTGCAGGTTTCGGTGTGATCTAACATCTGTCCTGTTTACAAATAGATGATTTTAGCAGGAAATCTGAACTTTCAACAGTGTTTCCCGGTTGTCCTCTTGGACAGTAGTGTTGGAAAAAGCAGTGACTGTATGTTTTGGGGAGCGTTCGTGGGTGGGGCTGTTGTACTCTGGAGGCTTCACACTCGGAGACTTCAGAGCCTTTCTGTGCAGTTTCTTCCAACATCACCCACCCTTTTCCTAGCCCCACCAACCTCACTGATCACCAAAAATGCCGAGCAGTTTTCAAAATCCCAGCCTTTGTTCTCAGCGAGAACTTCAGATCTCTTGGTGCGGAGGCAGGGAAGAGTGCTTGTAAAACAGTAAAGTTGTTTTAAACAAGGGTGCGGGAGATAATCGGTGCCGGTGCCTGGGGCAGTTCTCTTCAGCCCCGGCACTGCTTCCCCAGGCGGGTCTGTCTGTGTGGCCGTGCAGCGGATCAGATCAGGGCTGCATCTCATTTTTGCCTGCTGTCCCCAGTGCCCTCAGCATACCTCACGGCTGCTGTTGCAGTAGAGGGAGCGGTGTGTGGTGGGAGCAAGTCACGGGGGTGAAGGGTAGGGGATCAGTTGTGGCTCGAGGCTTGCCGCAGACGTGCGTGCCGGATCACACGTAGTCACGGCACTCTTTCCCAGCGCAGGAGCATGTTGAGGCTGTATCTAGCAACCACCGAGACCCTGCGGAGGTCTCAGCAGCTGGTATGCGCAGCCTCAGAAACACCCTGCGTCCGAGGGTGGCCCCAGGGACGCCGTGCTCCGCGTTGCGGCGTTGTCTGCCTCCGTACCACCCTCTCCTTCATTAAATGCTCTGTCGGTGCTCCCTCCACCTTGGTTTAGTGTGCTGCCTGAACGAGGTTCAGGTTATCGTGTCCTACGTGGGTATTTGGTCTTTGGGAATGCTTGGGGCGTTAGGCCGTTTCCAGGACCTACTCACTAAGGTAAGTGTGGGCAATGGCTGGTGGTGTTCTCCAGGAGCCAGTTGCTTTAGTAAAAAGAGTTCACTGAGCCCCTTAGAGACTTCTCCCTTCTTGCGTAACATATGTTTAGTACCTCAGTACATTAAGGTACTGGATTTAAATAAATAAAGGGTCACCAATTTATATGATCTCCTGCTGTTTCTCTGTGTGTATATATAGGATGACAAAGAAGCCAACAGACCCATGCCAAACAAAGGAGACCATGGACTAGGAAATGAGAAGTTCAAACCTGTGGTACCTTGGCCTCATGTTGAAGGTGTGGAAGTGGACTTAGAATCCATTCGGAGGAAAAATAAGGCCAAAAATGAACTAAATCATCATGGTGGTGGTGATAACAAACAGCAAAACATCATCCAGAGGCAGTATCTCACATTTAAGCCTCAGACATTTGTATACCGAGATCCTGTTTTACGACCTGGAGTCCTTGGTAATTTTGAACCCAAAGAGCCTGAGCCTCACGGAGTTGTTGGTGGCCCTGGAGAGGAAGCGAAGCCATATGTTTTAGGACCAGATTACAAAGAATCCATTCAAGCCAGCATTAAAGAGTTTGGGTTTAATATGGTGGCAAGTGATATGATCTCACTAGATCGGAGCGTTAATGACTTGCGTCAAGAAGAGTAAGCAAACTTTTTGTTTTCTCTTAGTTCTGTTTTTATGGGATTTAATTATTTTCTTTCCATATATCTTAATTGATGCTTAAAATAATATTATTAATTAGGCCAAATACTTAAGGCTTCTTGTCCTGACAGGCAAGAGTGCTGTACTATACCAAATGTTTCCATATATTATTCTTAATGCTGTTGCAATGATTCCTTTCATGAATACTTTTATCTATATTGATTTATCTCTGAAGTCATCTGTTTTAGTGTCTAATTGCAGGTATTTGCATGTTCCAGGTCCAGCCGCAGTCTTTGTTGCACTATCTTCTTTTCTTAATCCGTAACTTCTTAAGATTTGTTTTTAAGAAAGAATGATTTTCTTTGTTATTTCCTGCAGAAATTCCTACATTAGATAGTTTATTCAGTTTTGGTTTTACCCTGATGCTTTAAAAATTAAAACTAACTAACTAAATAAAGAGAACAGAAACAAAGAAATACTGTTCCCTTTAAATAACTCTGCTTAATTACCTGCATTAACAGAAGTATAGATCTGCCATAGTGGTGTTTCAGGTATGGAGCTGATGGAAGAGTAGTCTTCTAACAGTTTCCCACCACGTTTATCATAAAGAAGGAAGCAATTCTAGAAAAAACATTTTTTACTCGCTGGGAGGGTGTCTACTTTGGTGTGGGGAAATTCTGGGAAGTTACTAACACTTTTTCAATAATTACTAACAGGTTTACACAGCCTCTTCTGATCTTTGGTATATGCTGGAGCCAAGTTTGTTCTCAGGCTAATCTGCATTTGATACAATTTTCCTTGTTAAATATCAGCTAAGGACAGGTCTTTTGAGCAAACTGATTGATTGGTAGGGGTTTTGTTTGTTTGGGTTTTGGGTGGGTTTGGTTTGGTTGGGCTTTTTTTTCATTTGGAGGGGAGGGTATATGAATTCAGTGTGAAATGAGGTACTTGCCTGTTTTCACTTCCCCCTCATCCCTAGCAGTGGAGCCATGCCGATCCTTGGACTCGGTGCCAACCTCTGGGTTGTATCTTTCCAGCTGTGGCAGCTGATCTGTTTGGTTGGTCACTGGCTGGTTACTGAGGCTCTGCTGTGGCTTTTTATAGTGGTTGTTTTTCCACTTTGCGAGGTAGAAGAGAACTGGCCAGCTGTGAGTCTGACTCATGCCTGTGCATGTACGGCTGCTTGAATTTACTACCTGGTGCGCACCCATTGAAAGTGAATGAAGTGCACAGAGTACAGTGTTTCCCTTCCATCATGCCGTGTTCCTCAGGTGACTTACTAAAGGTTTCCACTTGCTGGCAGTCAGAGGAGAGGACCATGCCTGTCTGCTGCCAGTGGTGAGGAAGCGTTGGCTGTCCTAGGGTTCACTTCAGTTTTCTTTCGTCGCTGCAATCAACATTGGAGCTCTGTGCTAATGAGATTTTTCTGAAGGGGAAGAAATGATCTGGGTAACGTAGGTCAGCATTCTCTTTCAGGAGGTTATTCCCTAGACACTGTTGCTTCTGCTGAGGCATTTGCAGCCACTGGGGCCCCTTTTGTAGGAGGCAACAGGACTAAGGAAACTCGCAGAGAAAAAACATTTCCCCATCAGGTATTGTGATTAACTGAGCAGAGGGGAGCTGATGGCAGGAGGTCATGTTAGCAGAGCTCGCTTTGGCCCTGCCTTCCCTGGAGAGAGAGAGGGAAGGAGCTGGAAGCACGCTCCCCTCCTCACTCTCTGCTCTGCAAGGACAGCAAAGCAGAAGTGGCAGCATGTCACGTGCAGGTGGGACTGGGCTGCCTCTGCCCAGGCTAGCAGCCATATCTTTGGCAGCAGAGCTCAAGTACTCCCTCCCCTCCGTTTTTCCCCAAGGTGGAGGGCATCAGAGAGCATATGTATCTGCCACATAGTTCCACACCTATAGCTTCCTGAAGTATTCTTGGCATAATCTCAGAGTTTGTCTTTACTTCTGTTCTCAAGGGGAGTAATAAATGGAAATTCCCAAAGAAGAATTAAATACTTCGCGTACTTTGAGGAATAGGAGAGACAGCCATGTGACTGATCAGAGCGGAAAAGATGAAATTTAGAAACAGTTTCCTCCAAGCACACTTGCAGATAAGTCTTCCATGGAGGCCAAAGCCAGCAGCTCAAATCAAAGTTACATTTTATTGTTTAATGTTCTAAGCAAGCAAACAAAACAGCATGAGAAACATGAACAAAAGGCATCTTTCAGACAACTTTATATCAAAATACTTCATGTATTGAATACTTGGGATGCTTGCAATTGCCCTAAATGGGTTAAAGGTTTATAGCTTCTGTGTGTCACCTGGGAACAGCAGAAGAGAGGGGAAGCAATGTAAGATTGGCTGATACTGCTATATGCTTTCAGGTATCAACATACTTTCCTGCTCATCCCCCGATACCAGTGAGAAATGCAGCAAAAGGTAGCAGATTGCCTGTTGGATGCACCATTTATTTTCCTCCCACTAATCTGTTTAAAAAGTCCAGAAGCCATTTTGGTTGATAAGGCTGATCAACATTCAGTTTAATCCTACCAAACAGCAGTATAGTCATCTTTTTTTGGTTAATGGTATCTTGGCATTGCTAATTGAGGAAGATCTTTCGGGCAAAGACCGTGTTCATTTGTTCATAGACATTCCAATCCAGGTAGACCTCACCTCAGCCTTCTCTTCCTTTAAGCATCAGAATTTTTAAGCGTCACCCTAAGCAGTCAGGTTTGTTCAGTGAAGTATGCCAAATGCTTTCCCAGGCAGTGCTAGCGGGAGTGAAACAGTGCTGCAAGAACTGTCTCTCTCAGCTTAAAAGCCACGTAGCCTTAGGGCTTGTCCCTGCTGGAGGGGGAAGAAGGAAGAAATGCTAATAAAGGGGGATTCAATGCTGCTGTTTAGATTTGACTTTGGAGTCGGACACTTTGCCAAGATGATTTGCCAGCTGCCTTTATTGATTCAGTAGGAACTTTTCTGGTGATTCTGGGCAGCCTCTGGTGCTGTAAAAAGCCTTAACTCTTGCTGTGCCCTGTAGAGAGGAATAAGGTTGGATGGCACGTTGAAGTTGTTTGTCAGGTACATCAGAATATTTCTGTTTTGCCAGTACTGCATACTTTTGCCTTACGGATTTTAACCAATCTATTTTGAGGTTGAAGCCAAGCACTTCTGTTGGCATACAGCAAGTCATAGGTTTGATTAAACAAAATCAAGAATGTATGGGGATATGTAAAAGTCAGTGTACAAAATCTCAAAGATGGCATCATCTCACTGCAGCCTTTCAGCACTCTGCAGGAGGGCCAGGGGAGCCATAAACTGGGTTTAGGTGGGAGCAATACCTATTTTTCCACCTTATTTCTAGTTGCAAAGAAGTAGAGCAGGTTTAGCAGGCCCTGTCCAAAACCTCTGTACAGTTGCTGGAAGAAAACTTTTTCTTAAAACTTGGTGATTTTTATTTTTTTTTATACTGATAGGTGGCAGCCTTTTACTTTTAAGAGCAGTCATGTATATTGAATTTTACATGTTGTCCCTGCCTTCTAGCAGACCTATGATAAAACTAATGTTAGCTTTAGGGAAGAAGGATATTAATTCAATTGCTCCCTGGATAGTTTGGTTTTTTTTTTTTTTGTGATCAGGAGTCTGCACAGAGGTAGAGCTGAAGTAAAAATAGAGTGATAAAGTTTCTGAATTATCTTGGATTCAAGATAAACACACCATGCTAGGGAAATAAAAAATGGACCTAGGTTTGAGGATGAATGCTGTCAGGTAACAAGGTGTGTCCTCTCAAAAAAAAAAAATTTGTAACTGAAGAGCATTGCTGCTAGGGAGAACAAGAACTGAGTTGTTTTACAGCATAATGAGCCACTTGTTCAGAGCATTTTAAAATAAAATGAAATTTAAAAAATACAGCTATCCTGGGTCTGAACAGAGATCATTTTTCTTGACAATCTGGTCTCTAGCTCTGGCCAATAATATATGCTTGGGAGAAAACATACAAGAATGGACTAAGTTTCATTCCTGGCAACCAGTGGGCTTGGACACTTGAGCCAAAAATTGCAACAGGATTGTCATGGTTCATAGACTGTTTTCTGTGTGCAGACTTGTCTCTTAAATGCATTTATACCCTTGGAATTAATGACATCCTGAGTCAGTGACTTTTTCCAGGCTGAAGAACATGGTGTTTGTTTAACCTCTCCTTCCAGATACTGTCACGTAACTCTGTTATTCTGCCACCCTGTGATATGGGAATATGGGAGATATCTACATCAAGCTACTATATAAATGTTTCATATTCCTTCCTTATTATTCTTACCATTCGATTTGCCCTTTCATTAACTCTGAGCTAAAATGCTCAAAGGGCTATCCACATCTGACTCCAAGATCTATTTTTTTTTTGAGTGGTTATGCCAAGTTTAGGGTCTATCACTGAGTATACGCACTAAGAGTGGTCTAACACTCCATATACATTCATTTGCACTTGCAGTGAGCTCTCCTGCCAGCTCATTTCCTTGATAGTGTCCTTGAATTATTCTGCAGCTGTTTATAGTCATTTTAATTGCAACTACCAAGAACTCTTTTTTATTGTTCAGTTATGACCTGGAAGAGGAGGTGGACAGCTTGGTGCCCAGCACAGACACTTACGCTGCTACAGCGACAAACTCGTTTAAAAAATTGGACTGAATAGACAGTTTTTACACTTCAGTTATTAATCCAAGAGATCTTCTATCTTACCCTGCCATACTTTGATGAAGAACTTTGCTTATAAAGAAAGCAAAGAACCTCATCAAAGGCTTTGGAAATCAAGTTACTCTATTAATAGGCTCACCCATGTCCACATAGTTTTTGATTTCTTCAAAAGATGATAATATATTTCTGCGGCATGGCTTTCTTCCACAAAAGCTGTGTCTATGGTTTACTGATTTTGTTATTTATTACTAGCTTCTTTTCAGCACAGAAGTCAGACTTAGTGGTCTGCAATTCTTTAACTCCCCGGGGCCCTTTTATAAAAATTGGTGTCATGTTTTCCTCCTTCTGTTTGTTTGATAACAAGGCTGGTGTCAGCAATAGTTATACACCACAATAGTTTGTCAATTCGTGTTGCATTCTTTTGGAAATACTGGGTTTATAAAAAAAAAAATTAAAAAAGCAATTAGGCTATTCATGGCAGAAAAATCCAGTAGAAGCTATCATGCAGGTATCTATTATCTCCAAATTACAAAGTCCCTAAGCTTTAGGTAGCTGAAGATAGGACCATAAAATGGGAAGTGTTACTGCGTGCTTGCCCTGCTTTTGTTCTCTTCCCTGGGTATCTGGCGTTGGTCACTGCTAAGAGTTCAACGGAAATACTTAATTTAGCTTTCCTGCTTCTGAAGTGGTCTCTTTTCATTTTGATCATCTATCAGCCCAACAGACTTTCTGGCAGGCATCCTACTTGTGGTTGAAAAAAATATTTCAATAGCAGCTTTTGTACTTCAGTAAGCTATTTCTCAAACTTTTTTTTTTTTTTAATCTATCTTATTATTTACAGTCAGTTTGCCTGAATTAGCACTCATTTCTGTTTTCCTTGTTTGGATACCACCCTGTGCATTTAAAGAACGTCTGTCTTACTACTAACAGCATCTGTTTTTCAATCATGCTGGCTTTCCGTAGTTCCTGACTAGGCTTTTTTTTTTTTTATGATTAATGATAAACACTGTCAGCTTCTAATATGGTATCTTTGAAAAGGCTCCATGCTACCTGAAAGCATTTTACCCTTAGTTTCTCTCTTCAATAAGCCAACTCACTTCTTTGTAGTTCCCCTTTTCAAAAGGAGGTGTTACTAGGACACCTCTCTCTTGGCGTTAGAACTTCAGTGCATTGTGGCTACAATTAGAGCGTGGCTTCTACACAGGTATGTCTTCAGCTGAGCTCCACATTGCGCTGAGGGCTCAAAATATGCTGCTTCTCCTGTGGGTTCTGTGATGCGCTGCCCCTGGAAACACTAACTAGTGATGCCTGAAATGGTGGTCTCTGAAGCACGGTTTATATTTACTGTGTCTCCTGAGGCAGTGGGAGTCTCCTGCCTGTGTCTTCTGTCCTCTCAGGTGCTCCGATTCCTCCGTACACGTCGCAGGTGCTGTCTGAGTCCTGCTTGGGCAGCCGGTACTTCTGTGTGGTGGTGTCGATGGCTTCCCCTCGTCTTCATGCTGGAAGGTCCCTCGCACATTTAAGCTCTAGTAATCTGGTTTATTTTAGAGAAGGTAGTCCTTCCTGGATAAAGTTAATCAATTCCAAAAATTTCAGCAGGTACTAATGAATTCAAAACATCCTGCCCTACACCATTTTCTCATCCAGGCACTGAAGCTCTGCTTCTTGGGTTTTTGGCCGTTGCCTGGAAATTTGGTAAATCCAGCTATTTTCTCCCTCTTCCCATCTGGAAAAAATAAATAAATTGTCCATGTCCTCTCCGCCCCATGACTGTGGGTATGAGATGCTGAATGAGTCCTCGGGCCAGGCCTCTGCTGTGCTTCTTCCAATCTGTTTTACTGCTTTCCATGGTGTAGCTAAAGATAGGCATGGCAAAGCAGGCATGGTGCTGGCCAAAGCGGCTGTGGCATTTGGAGCTGTGGGTAAAAGCCTCACTGAAGAGACTTGCTGCAAAATCAGTCCTCCAATTCAATGGGTTTAAAATAGAGACCCAAGTGAAGTGAGTGTCACTTTTAGAAGTCCAATTGCACGGAGTCTGTGGTTAATGTTCTTTGTATGTTCGCACTGAAGACATTAGTTCTGCTGTATGACTACCTAAGGAGAAAGTGTTGTATAATAATCCCAGTATGTTTAAAAAAAATATTAATACAAATCCCAGTGTTAAATGTTGTCATTGTGTGTTGGCCTCCTCCTGACGAGGCAAACTGCATTTTGCTTTTTAAGTCATTATCCTAAATGGATCCTTGCAGGACGTAGCCTTATGCTTTTTATTCCCAGTGGCTGTTGTTAATAGCTGTTTTTTGGGGGGAGAAGGTATTAATTTGGAGTTGGAAGCTTTTTCACAGTCAGGATAATGGATATGCCCTTGGTAAAACCACATTGGCTATTCCTAGTTACCTTCTCCTTCATGCACGTGGAACTGGCTTCCAGCAGCATATGCTGTGTCATCTTTCCAGGGGCTGAGATTAAGCTGGCTAGCCATAGTTGCCTGGATCCTCCTTCTTGAAGGTGGGCATGGCATTTGTCTTTGACAGTCATCAGGAACCACTGTCAAGTACCATGACCTTGTAAAAATGGTAGAGCGTGACCTCACAATGACATCACAAGCTCCCTCAGCACCCTTTGGTGCGGCCCATCCAGTCCCATGGACTTCTGCGTTTTTATCCCATTTGCTGTGATACATCCAGTGAAGTGGTCCCTGAACCACCCTTCCTCTATGGTGGATATTCTTTTGCTTCTGCAGACTTTGCCACTAGATGCAGGGACTTGGGAGGTGTGACAGCAAACCTTGCAAGTAAAGACTGAGGGAAATCAGGTGTTAAGTGTCTCAGTCTTTTCTCTGTCCTTTGACACCAAGTTGCACCTCATTCAGCAGTAAACCCGTGTTTTCTTTAGTCTTCCTTTTGCCTACCAGCCCTTCCTGTTCCCCTTCCCATCTCACAGATTTCAACTCCACCAGAGCTATGCCTTTAATTCTCTCTCCATGTGCTCAGGCAATGTTTCTGTACTCCTAGGTTGCCAGTCCATGCATCTACCTTCCCTACTCTTCCTTTTTTGCATTGGAGCTCCATCAGGAGTTCTTGGTGCAGCCAGGTGGGCTTTCTGCCATGCCTGTTTGACTTACTGCATGTGGGAGTGGGCTGTTCCTGTGTTTTGGGGAGGTTGTCCTCAAAGAAGCCATTCCTGGGCCCTTTTTGGCAAAGTTGTAACACCTGAGATCATGAACTTCTCATGGCAGGTGTCAGGAAACATTCAAATAATGGTTTCTCTATGAAAGAGTCAAAAAGGGAGAAGAAACTGCCTGATGGATAAAACCACCGATGACTACGAGTGTGGAGCTCTGAGAGGAGGCTCTCTGATGTATGGCTCATTTCAAGAGCTGCACCTGGTTACACAAGACCAAAGCAGTGCGAGTTGTTCCAAAGAACCTGTATTGAGTATTTAAAAAAAAAAAAAGGTATCTACAATGCATTAGTTGCAGTAGTCTCTTTGTAGTTTCTTCTATCTCAAAAACACTAAGGAGCAATGCAGGTTTTCCTTTATGAAGTTCACTTTGACAGTAGAACACTCCAATCCACATCTGCCATTTCCATTGGTATATTTTGCTGGGCTTGGGTCATGCTTATTGCACTTTGGGTTGAAATTTAAGTCAAGAAGCATTCTCTTAAAGTATATGGTAAGTGATGCTGCGTGAAACTCCTTATCTGTCCTATTAGCTAACTTACATTACTGTAGAGCCCTTAAGCCAGGGATGTTCATACTGTTGATCAGATTTCATGCCAGGGTAATTAACTCTGTCAGATGTAAGAAAGGATCAGTGCTCAACATGCATTGCTCAGGCCTGATACGCTGTTGTTATCCAACCCATGGAAGACTTGCCTACATATTTTTCTTACTGACCCAGAGGGTTTTAGTATTTTGACTCTATTTAAACTACATTTTTTTGACAGCTTCTTTTGACAAATGTTGCAGGAATCTTATCCTGAGTCGTTTGACTGGGAGAGGAAGCATCATGATTCTTTGTGCATGTTTATGGCATGAGACAAATTAATCTCTTCCTGGATTTTTATTTTTTTTTCAGTATGACAATAGATAACTACTGTCCGCTCACCAGCATGAGCCAGAATTTCAACTGCATCACCCACACACATCTGTCAGTCTGACCATGGCAAAATAAATATTTTAAAGTGGTTTTTTTCTTCCATGGATTATCCAGTTTGACTTTTCCTTTTTAATGATGTTATTGCTGTTACAGGGCATGCCCCCTGGGCCGTACAAATTTGTACTTGAATAATTGGATCTGTTGCCATGGGTCACCTTTTTACTTCAAACAGAACAACTGGCAATAAGCTTTTGTTGAAAAACCTCAAAAAGTAACTCTTCCTTGCTTGAGTACAGTGTTCCTTATGTACAGAAATGTATTCTTGGAAAACTGTTTTTGCAGCTCATGACATTTTATAAAACAAATCAAAAGGGAGTGAGAATTGGCTTGTTTTTAAAAATCATACATGTGGTTTTGAAGGGCGTTCGTTTTATTTTTTTATTATTTTTAATACAAGCAGAGGAGGGAATTCTTGCCAAAAAATAAAGACTTCTGACTTTACTTAAGAATACATACATGCAGAGCTGTGTGTTGGTAAAGCAAAGCTGTTAGTAAAGATATTTTTCCTATCATAGTTTGATGGTGACAGCTTGGACCCTTTGGTTGGCTGAAGTGCTATTAAAAGTATCAAACTGTATAGAAAATTTTTGGTGCTGGAGTTGAGTCAAAAAAATACCGAAATCTTTAGTTGTAAACAATTACTCAGCGTATGAAATAAGGCAGATCAATCTTGACTGCTCATTAGAAATGGCTGGTCTTTTTACTCTGGGCAAATAACATGAATTTAGTATGTTCTTCTACAGTAAGTAGTTAGGTGTCCAGTCAATCTTGTTGTAGCTAAGGAGACTGAATAGAAAAGCTCTGGAGTGGAGCCTGCTTTCTTCAGGAATGTGATTAGTTCCTTAATTATAGCACTGTGCAAATTACATATTTGATACTGTTATATGAAAAAAAGATTTCAGTAATTACTGTTGGTATCTGTGTCGTTGGAAATGGAGCATTAGGGACTTGGTTTCATTTCATGTGGTACCGTGGGAAAATCTTTTATTCAAGTGCCACATAGTACACTGGAACTGTTCTGTAACCAAGAAAACTAATTTTATAGTATGCGCATAAATCTTTGTGTGCCTTACTGAAGGCTGGGGTTGAGAATCAGGTGAACTATAGTGGTCACACTAAATCAGGAAGGCTGGCTTTCCTCTGCAGGTTATCAGCTGCCTTACTGCTGGCAAGACTCTTGGAGGAAAAAAATGTATTTAAAATGTAATTAGCGATGTATTGTCAGAGCATCTCCTTGTGGTCAGGAAAGATTTGAATTCCAGGCATTGGCCTTAAAGCAAAACCAAGCATTTTCTGTTAACATTTCAGGTCCCAGTAGTGAAAACTACAGTGAAGATGGATCCTGTCTCTTTAGTGTTGGCTGCTAGCGTTTCAAATTTTAATTTTCAACAGAGAAATAGTTCACCAGAAGAGTACAAAGAAGTTGACAGAGGCACCAAGTGTGTTATCTGTAGTTGGATTTACTTACCTGCGCATTTGAAATGAGAAGACCAAGCTCTGAACAGGACCTCTTGCTCAACAGAAAAGTATAGTGCAGCACGTGGAGTATATTTAAATACTGCCTTAAACCTTGACTTTGGAGGAGGGGGCAGAGAGAAGTCTGAGAGGTTTCCTGCAGCTGCTTGTGTAACCTTCCAGGTGCCGTCTTGCATTGTAGAAATTTTGGGGCAAATGGCGGAAGCATTCTGTCAAATGAGTTGTAATCTGAATGTGAAACTAAAAAATTAAATGAACTTCTTATGCTCTGTCTTGTTCCTGTTAACCAGAACTTACTGTGGTAAAGCATTTAAATAAACATGCATGATGTAAGTCATAATTCAGTCCAGCTGAGCGTGGGCAGGAACTTCAAGGTTTAATCTCTTATGAGCAAGGCATGGTGGAAATAAAGTACTTCTGTGGGACTGAGTCCACTGCCGCAAGCTTCTTTCTAGCCTTTTGTTTATTATATTAGGTAAATTAGGTTTATTATATTAGGTATATTAGGCAGCGTTTGATAAATCCAAAATTATGCACAGCCTGGATTCTCTTGGGCCGTACATAAGCAAATGCATCAAGCCGTAACTTCCTAAACTAGTGCCCACCTCGGTGGAGAAATGCCAAGAACTGCCATCTGCAGCGAGTTGTAGCTTCTTGCCAGCATTTTCTGAGGACAGAGCGCTAGCTGCTTCAGAGGGGAGAGGGGAGTGCATGGCCACAAACTGCTCTCGTGCAGCTGACCCACAGCCACGTCCTGCGCTGGTGCTGAGTGATCCGCTTGCCCCGTCCCCTCCCTGCCGTAGTGCATGGTGCGTCGCGGTGCTGCAGAAGGGCTGGAGATGTGCGGAGAGATACTGCACCGCTTTAAGCCGAACCAGGAAAGAAAGAGGGCTTTGGCTCCGTCTCCCTGTATTGTGGCTTCCCCTTCCCCGAGGAAGGGGATTTATTTTGACCTTCTACCTGCCCCAGCTCTCCTGCCCTATGGTGTTTATTGCTTTAACTTCTTTAGTGTTGGGCAAGTGATACTATGGGCAAGAATCTTGTGGTTAAAAAAAAAAAAAAGCAAAGTGTATTCCTTTAGTTTTCCTGTTAGCCCTAACGTTGGGTCTCTGTGCAAACCTTGCCTTGAATTTGGATCATGGCACTTTCAGAGGTATGATAGGAGATGTAGCTTGTGCTTCCAGGGGCACTAATAACAAAATTTAGTCACATAGCCTTGCAGGCTACTTCAGGAATGGAAATAGACGAAGCTTGTAGCTATTGTAAAAATAGGAAATGCTGTTTCAGTGTAGGTTTAAGCTGTTAGGTAGTGTGTAGTAGAGGTTTTGCTGCTGTCTACTGAAGGGGAGAAAAAAAATTTACTCAGCTGATCAAAATGTCCTTCTTGGGTTGTCTGTTCACTTCTCTTCCAGAACCCCTGTTTCTTAAGTTGACTACTGTGATCTTACATTGATGTTGATGTTGCATAAAAATACTCTCTAAGGCTTCATAGGTAACAAATCCAGTATTAACTTCAGATTTACTTAGTCATACCTTAACAAAGAAATGCCCAGTTCTGTAATCTGTTTCTGCCTACTCTAGACTTAGGCAATGATCCATCTGACTTGCAGGCATCAAGCAGCTGGTCACAGCTAGGACCTTGGTGGCATCAACTGTACAGATGAGCAAACTGGTGAAGGTGTTTTGTGAAAGAAACTGTCATATGTCTTCTTAGGGGGTGATGCAGTAGTCATAATAAATTGATGATTTAAAATAACAAGCAGCCCTGAATTCAGTATTAAAGTATGTAAACGGCATGCTGTCTGCTGAAGGACTGTCTCCTTATAAGATAAGAACAGGGCTTACTACAAGAGGAAGCTGCAAATGAAAACAGCTCCTAACTTATTTTTGGGCTCTGCTAGCGCTAGACCTCTCAAAGAGTGAGAAAAATGCATGCACTATAAAGCAGTTATCAGTAGGTGATAATATCACTATGAATCTCATACCACTTTAAACATGAAATAAAACTTAAAATACAATTTAAAATTGTGAACAGTTTTATATTAATGGAGAAGAGAGATTCCTTTTTTTGTGTGTCAACTACAATTTCAGGATAAATGCTAACCTGAGACCTTCAGCTTTATACTGATTCAGGGCTCTCGGCTTGAAACAGCTGACTCGAGCTTCTTAGGAGTTGGCTGCTGGAGTGGTTACAGGAATGTGACGGCAACTGCCTGCTGTCTTGGAGAAATCGTGTGCTCAGACCAAAACATAGCAGCACAAAGTACAGTGCTTTAAAACCCAGAGAGGGGACTGATGTGCCTTTGGAAAGCGCAGGTGCTAGTTATATAGTTGACCTGAGGAAGATAGTATCGAGATAGAGAGTCAGTTGTGGCCATGATGCCTCTTACTTTTCTCTGGAGCTTAGGTGCTGGTATGCTAGGGAAGTTAGGAATTCAGGATGACATGAGAAGCACTTCTGTTGGCTCAAGATCTCAAATTGCCCTCCAAGTATCTATCTTATTGGGGCTCACCCTTGAATTGCTGTTGAGGTGCTCTCCTTCTTCCCTTGCATTATTGCTTGATGCCTGGATTTCTCTTCCAGTAGAAGCATCCTCTAGCTTGGGCTCTTTTTAGCCTGAGGAAATTTAAGCCCACGTCTGCAGCCACAGTGGTTGCTAACAGGGAGGCTGTAGGGTCATCCAGTCCTTGGAGCATGTACCCACGGTCACGTTGGTTGGGCCAGGGGACATCAGTAAGAGCAAGCTAATGAATGGAGTACAAAGCTGCAAAAGCAGAAATTTCCTCAAGCCGAGGAGTGCTCCAGCCCCATATGGGTCCCCCATAAAAGGGCTCCTCTCCTGCTGTGGCTGGTGCACGACTTTGTGATCGAGGGACAGGGACGTCCGTGTGGCACGGTCTCCAACACTGCTGTTCCCTCCCAGGGGTGGAGAGGGAGTAGGACTAATTCACATCTTAAGTATGCAGGCTAATAGAAGAAATGTTACTCACCCTGTTTCTCCATTAGGTCACTACTGTATCTTTCAGAAGGTTTCTTCTCATTCCAGTGATGAGTCAGTCCATGTTTTTGCTCAGTAACACCAGTGCTGTTTTGGGGACGGGAAGTTTTTATTCATGGACTGATCTGAAGGTGTTGCTTCCTCTCACTCCTGAGTTCCCTGACGAAAGGAAGCAAGCAGAGCTGCTCTTCCCTGCAGTGCTGCCGAGGGAAGGCGTTGCCAGCCCTTCACAGATCGGTGCGTGCCTGCTGCTTCTTGCCCCGTACAGTAACTCTTTACAGGGGCCAGGAAAAGCGATGTGAAATGTCTAGGGGCAAGACTAGCTCAAGGATGCTACCCTCTCACTCCTGCATATCTGTTGCAATGTGCCGTCCTCTCAGCTATACCAATAAGAATTCGAAATAAATTTTTTTAAGTGAATTTGTTTACTGATTTGGTTCACAGTATATAACCACAGCTGGCCTGCAGGCTACACCTGAAAGGGCACTGTGCTACCGTATGTGGGCAGGACAGCACCCAGGGATGAAGCTGGAGGTGAAACATATTTCAGTCCTCTTTGTCGCAGACTCTTCTGTACTTTGAATCTGCCTGTGCCAGTTTTCAATAGCTTGCAGCTTTTGCCTGGACGCTCGTATCTACTTGACCCTATCTTTTAAAACTAAAGCATGAGTCTGGAAATTCAGGCTTTTTATTTTCCTTTTCTGGCCCCTAAAATTTACAGGGAAACTAGTACTGTAAAATTCAGCTTCAAACACAAGGAAAACGCATTTCTGGTTTCGTGGTATTTGGTTTGCCAACCACTGGATGTCAGTGCTGCTCCACTGAAGAAAAGCTCTTCCCCGCTTCCTTCGCTGTGGATGTGAAGGAAATGAGAGTGGAGGCTCCTGATTTTTGTCGCTCAAATACTTGAGCGACATTTGCATTTCTTGGAAAAAATTGCCACAGAGATTAAAATATTTCTTAATTGCACGTATCGAAAACAACTACCATGTTTCAAACCTCCAGTTCTCAATGCAAGATGAGAGACAAGATCGTGCATAGGAGTTACTGCAGTCTATTGGCGCTTATGGGCTTGATGAGTCAGTCTGTGGACTGTCCAATAAGTGAAATAAAGCTTCTGGAAAAAACTAAAAGTATGATCTTACTAGAGGTATAAATGTAGTGCTCTTATGGCTTGCAAATGGCACATTTAGCAACACATGATTTTTCAAGTTTAAAAAGTAAAACTTGCTGACAGATGTGAGGAGATTAAGTTGGATATGTAGCAAAAAGCCTGTCTAGACCTCTGGTTTTATGTTTTAAAAAGGTATTAAATACAGATCAAAAAATGCTTAAAAATTGCTCACAGATGTGTTGTTCAGTTCAGGCTTTTGTAATAGGTTTGGCTTTTTTAAATTACGTTAAGTTACTTACTGTCTTTCATTCTTATGCTCTTCACCATTTTGTTACTAGATATGACTTACCTACACAGCAGGAAGTGAGAGAAGTAAGCAACCAAAAGATTTGGGGGTTTTTGCAGTGTTTCCTTTGTTTCTGTTGAAGGCAGTCTGAAATGTTGTAGCTGGCTGTCTTTTTTATTGGAGAGCAAAAAAGTTTCCTAGCTAAACTACTGAAGGTGCAGGTCAGTGGCACAGTGTATCAGATACTGCCTTCTCCGTTGAGGCAAAAGGTGCTATTAATTTCCACTGTATTTTACATGGAGCTCTTGAATGGCGTTCAGCTGGCATGCCGATTTTGAATGTGTAACACCCCATTTTCCTCCATCTTAACATAACTGTATCACCAAAATTAATCCAGGTGAATATATGTGTAAAGCAACACAGTTCTGGTATTAATCTGTTATTAAACACACAATGGAAAATCTGTGCTGCCAACTTAACATACCTAGGTAGCATATCCACTTTATCTCTGCAAATGGCTAAATAAGTTGTCTCTTGTAGCTTGTGCTACAAATGCAGTTTGTATTTGGATTGCAATCTCTAATCAGCTGAAATCTTTTGAGAGGGATCTGTGGAAGGAAGGCAACAGTGGCCCGAACCGTGCATTTTAAACAGTTGGTCTAGCACTTGTATATTGGTAGCTGATAAATATGATTAGCTGCAGCTACTTCAGGCATAAAAACAATTGAGCTGGAGGATTTTAGTCAGTAAACCGTACTTGTAGAGATTGTGCTGTTTCAGAGGTTGCTTACAGCATGCCTGAGTAAGAGAAGAAATGCCTTATTAGATTGGACTTAGTTACAGACTGTTTTGATTCTGTAATTTTCTTTTCCCACAGGACCAAAATTAATAGTTTGTTTCTACCAATTTCTTTTTTTTTTTTTTTCTGGTGGGTGAGAAATACATATTGATGCTGTTCCCTGACAATAAGTGAAATACATCCTTCTTCACCAAGAAATGCTCTTTAAATACCTGTAGATCTGTTACATGAGTTCTTTCCAGTTTAACTTCATTGAGTTTCAGAAACTCTGGTTATTTCTGATGATTAAGGTAATTTTTCAAACACAGGAATATTTCTGTGCTTTTAAGCTTTTTATTGTATATAGAGAAATATAACTATGGAAGTCTGTGCATCTGTAAGTTTAAAAGTTTCTATTTGTCAAGAATGATTTCTTAATACATAATAGTTGTCCGTGAAAGGTCAGATTCTCCCTCGTAGAGACTTGCTAAAAGATGAAAAAGAAGTCTTTTGCCCATGGAAATCAAAAGTGCCATGTCTCTGGCTTTGGTGATAGGAATTGTATTATTATAGTTGGGAAAGGGGCTAGTGATCAGGTAGGGAAACTTGCAGGTAAGGAAATAGCTGGACTGGTTGTAGTTAGGGAGACTGTGAACAGTCTCATTTAGGGATGCAGTTGGGGAAATGGACATTACAATTGCAAATGAAATCCATTGTTGATAAATGTGATTAATAAATATTGGGAAGTGTGGACTGAATTACTCATTTTGCTTGTTTCTAAATCATCTGTCATCCTTCAGGAAAAAAGACCCGAGTCCAGGTCCACAGTAAAATTGAAATGCAATGTGTTTTAAATGGATACATAAGTGCTTTTCATGACATGCCAAGCTGGAACCCACCGATACAGATGCTTAAATTGAAAAAATTTTAACAGGAATGAAGATAGGCAATAGTTACATTTCCTATGTCACTCTTTCTGACGCTGGTTAGTCTTGCATGTTTGGTTGGTGCAATTGTCATCTGTCATGTTGACTACTAGAAAGATGTATGTTATAGCCAGATAGATGCTTGATTGAACCTGTTACTTGAATGTCCATTCAATGCATTTGTAGGGTTAGAAACTGTTTATTTTGATCAAAATTTGTCGTCTTGTTATTGTGATAGCATTTCTTGTCAAATTTTGTAAAGGCATTACATTTTCAAATGATCTATAAATTCTTGGCCTTTTTCTAAAATTTGGCAGCCCTTCAGTGTTCATTTTCTCACTTTGTACCTTGTGAGTTTTCTACATGGTTTTTGTTTGGTTTCTCACATCTCTCTCGTTTTTTTTCCCCTCTTCTCCTTTCTTTCAAGGAAGGAGCCCATTGAAATTGCGCCAGGTTTGAAACCTGTCCTTGGCAGTCTACCTTTTTTAAATTTTTACGTCTATCTGTTAAAAAAAAAAAATGTACAATTGCACAAATTTGGCCAAAGCCGTTACCTTCTTACATCTGGTGAAACGTGACTCTGCATTTTGACTAGGGAATGGAGGGTTGAATGGATTTGGTAAGGTTGTGTATTTTAGCTACGTTTGTTATACCTGAAAGTTTAACCATGAATAATAAATAGTAGAGATCATATCTTGTCTGCCATGAGATTACATTTTTCCCACAAGTAACTGCTTTTCTGACAGTTCTTGCAAATCGAGATAGTCTTATGCAGAGCAGCTGACATGAGCATTTCACGTGCTGCTGCTGTACTTCTAGCAAGTTTACTTACTATGCTTAAATCTCTTTTATTGTGAAAGGGCAGAAATTAATGAGTTTTGCCTTGCTACAACAATGTTTGTAACTTTGCTAATTATGCAGATTCTGCATGCGGACTGTATAAAGCCAACAGAAACCCTTTATAGACAGTCCTTCTACTGGGTAAATCTGATTTAAAGAGTCTTGGAAAAAAACAGCACTGTCTTACTGCGATGTTATGCAGTAGGTGAGCCAAAGGCACAGTCCATCCTAAATTGTGATATCTGGTGTTTTGAAGGGGACCCCCATTTTGGCAGATGCAGTTTGGGGCTTTTTCTTCCACTGTTCTCTACTGGCCACACAAGTAGCAAGGTGGTGGTGGTAGGCATGTCTCTCGGCGGGGTCCGTGTAATGCCATCCGCCTACACAGGAGGAAGCATGTAGCTGTTGAGGCAGGAGTCATTGTTCACCAGCTGCATCCTACCTCTTTCAGGAGGCAAAAAGGCTTGCTGGCTGGAAGCAAGCTGCTCTTTGGGTCTTGTACCTCTGTGATGCTTAAGCTATATTACCTTTTATACCCTGTTTCTCTTTTAATCTGAAGAATAGCCATCAGTGAAGATTTCATTTGCACAAAGATGTTCTTAAGCAGTTCTGTAAATCACAGCGTGAAAACTAATAAAATCAAATCTTTTTACAGATGCAAATACTGGCATTATGATGATAACCTGCTCACCTCCAGCGTTGTCATTGTCTTCCATAATGAAGGATGGTCCACACTCATGAGGACAGTCCACAGTGTCATTAAGAGAACTCCAAGGAAATACTTGGCAGAAATCGTGCTGATTGATGATTTTAGCAACAAAGGTATATTTGGAATATTAACAGAATACTTGTAGAAAAGGAAGCTTTATTTTTTCTTTAAATAGTTTTCTTCTGGTTTATTACGTGCCATGGAGAATTGAGTTGACTCTGCAAGAAAAGTAAGTTGCTTCTTCACAGTCCTTTCAGTTTTCAGTGAAGGGAAAGCTCTTTTCCGATGAACTGCTTTCATAAAGGTGGCAGTCCTTTATGTGTGTTCAGCTGTTTGAAATATAGGATTTGTGGTGGATTCTCTACCACAGTTGTGGAGTAGTATATAGTAGAAAGCTGGGATAGCTAGTACCTCTGTTAGCTCTTATGAAAACAAGTAGTTTTAAGAGTATTGAAGGAGTTTAAGTTAAGCCTATTTAGGAATAATTTCTTGCTTCATTCCATATAGGAATCCAGATTCTGGTTTTTGGGGGGGGGGGGGGGATTTTTTTACTATCATAAAAATGTATCTAAGGCTATTGAATTATTCTGATCCATTTTCAATATCTTTCTAATTTCCAACATCCTTTTTTAATTAAACATCACGTTAAGGTGTTTATTGTTTCTTATTGGGGGGAGAGGGTTTTAGGAATTTAAGTGTGTTTTAATTTCTGCCTTTCTTTGAGTCTTGCATAGCAACATTTTCAGAAGTCCAGAGGTTTTCCTTTTCCTTTGTAATATACATTCTGGTCTTGTTTTATAGTCAGAATGTACGTACTTAGGTGTGATTCTTATATACATAAACATACACTGACTTTTTTCCTTTAATGGTGATATCTTCAGTGTTAATGCAAATTAAGGCTGAATACAGAGAAGAACTGGAAGTGGCATGCTAGAGATACAAGATGATTGATATAGAGGAAATCTGTCTGGTTTTAAGCTTTAAACAAATTTCAAAATAGTGCACCAAAGCTGCACAGTCTGCAAGATTTTATTGCAGCATAGTTCTTGAATAGAAGTTGACAGAGAAAAAGAGTAGACGCGCAAATAAAAACATAACTTTGGGTGTGCGGGATGACAGTTTCTTCTAGACAACGATGATGATGGCTTTTAGGAGCACAGGCGAGTTTGAACTGGTCAGCAGCATAGGTTACGTTCCCTTTACCCTCCTCTTTGTTTTTATAATAGCTGAATTGGGTAGTGGCATGGAAAGCAGATGACTCTGTTCTGAAACTCTCCGTTTTATCAAGTGATCTGGGCTTCTCCCAGTTCCAGCCTCACAGGAGGTTGTTTGCTGTGGGTATACCCACTATAAATTTTAAAACTGAACTCATCACATAGTTGGGGTTGCCTTTTTTGAGTATAAATCATCATTAAAAGTAGTTATTGTATGTTAATTTTTACATCATACCTTTAGGTAGGTAGGTATCATTTTCTGTTTGTTTTTACAGGAGAGGAAAAGTTACTTGTATTGTAAACTTGACTACATCTGGCTTAGTCTAATAAAGATACTGATTGCTACACTATAGTCTCCTGTATCCTTTTACAGCTTTTGAGAATTTGGCTTAGATACACACACATGCTATAAAACAAAAATATCTTCTCTCCTAAGGGATATAATTTTAATAATGCAGTCAGCAGACATGTGCTGTGTTTCTCCTTTTCGGCTGGGATCACAGCTTTCCTTCAGAGCTATTCAAGGACTGAGTCAGCTGTATAAAATAACTACGACACTGATGGTCTCTAGAAAAATTACCAGATTTTTTACTGATGATTGGACTCAGTACTTGGGTTTCACATGAGTTGTAGGTGACTCTGTGCTGTGTATATGTAATTCATGGAATGAGTTTGTCTGGCATAACAACTCGTACTACAGTTTTCCAATATATATCGATTGTTAAATAAAGGCAGTATTTTTCAAGAAATTTGTTTTGAAATACAGAACTTTACTTATGCTTTCTGCTCATATATGAATGGTTAGCAGATACAGCTAGCCTGGACCTAACATCCAGCAGACCTTTGTCTCTATATTTCCCACACTTCATTTTCCCAATTAACTTTCTTGAATCAGAAAATTAAGTAAAGCAAGCTCGAGATGCAATTTTCTCATGTATGAGTGACTGGAAAACAAGCACGGACTGGAATGGCTGTGAACACCTCACTGCAACTGTACTGTTTCACTATAATAATTCTTCAAACTGCTTTAGGCTATTACTTGGTAAACATAATTAACTTAATTTCAATAATTCAGATTGCATTCTAGGTGAAAAATGGCCAAGAGACTAGAATCTTGCTCCACTTCTTTCTCCCCAGAGAGAAGCATGAACTAGTACAGGCTGCGAAGAGTGCCAAGCTGCCTGAAGAGATCTCCAGTTGTTAGGAGAGCTGCAAAACACAAACAATCTTAATCATAGCAGAGCTGCCAGTGGCTTTTTGCTTTTTCAGCCAGAAGAAAAGCAGTGCTGGCAGCACAGATACAGGATTTTCTCCTTCCCCACCTGCTTTCAGACTGCACACTTCATACCTGCCTTTCCACCCAGGAAAAAGCATCTTATGCTTTTTAAGACCAATGTTGAGGGACACAGATGCTGGACTGGGTAGACATTTGCTCACACTCGGTGTGGCTGTCCTTATTTCTTAGCTGCTGCCTTCTCCAGCGATACGAAATTAAAATGGAGCATAGCGGTTGCAAACACTTCTAAAGGCTAGCTCATAAAGAGCCCAGCCTGTCCTCCTTTACGAGAAATCCTCTTTCATCAGAAGGGAGTTACAGCTGCATAGAAGCTTATATATGTTATGCCTTACAGGGAGGAACAGTTGCAATGCTTGGAAAATGTTCTTTTCATTGTAGTTCTTTGTATAAAGTCAGTTGGGAGCAGTCTTTTTGCTGAACGACTCCCTTCCTTCCTTAATCTCTTCTGCAAACAGCAGGGTTTAACTGTGGAGGACTGCATGGAGAAATGTGCTGAGTTCTGCTCAGGCATTTTTTCCTTTGTCAAAGCACAGAGGGAACAGTAACAAGAAGATGACGCCAAGCTAATCGAATGATGCTAGTTCTAGTATTTTCAATGGAGACTTCTGTATTAATGCATGTTAGAGTCCAAGAGTGTTGCAGCAGCTTCTATCACAGTGTCAGTGTGGCCACGCTGCTGCACGTGCTTCCCCCCCCCCCCCCCCCCCCCCAGTTTTTCTTATCCTTCTTGATAGAAACAGTTTATTTTGCTGTGAGTGCTATCTGTGTGGAGAATACAGCTGTTCTGGAAGGGCAATGAGAATTCATAACACCAGATTTTCTGAAGCTCCCTACAATTACAGTTGTGTATATAGGTCTTCAAAGACTACTTGTTATGTATTTAGGTACCAGCTTTATTTCTTTTTGAAGCGTAAAGTTCAGCTGGTGCAGCTCGCTTTTGTAGCCCGTGCACCTGTAAAGAGTGACTGCAAGGTAAATACCAATGTTCCTAGTAGTGTTTAAAGGCTTTGTCTACCTTTTGCATTTACTTATTTTTTCTTTATCGCTGTCTGTATTTCCCACTAATGCAGCATCCTGTAAGATAACCAAAGGGGAATTAATGAGTGTAGAAGGGTAACAGTATTTTTATTAACTTGTTTAACGGTGCTTGCAGTGAGGAAACTGAAGCATTAATCAGTGCTTATGTTAGAGCTGAGAGCGAGCACCCCACGTTAGTAGTATTACAGTACAGGGGACTCAGGGGCAGCTGCTTTAGGGAGGACTTCTGATACCATTTTTCTAGTTCTCAAACTGACATCCATGAGTCAAGGGGGAAAAAACTGCTTTCCTCCTCCTCTCCCCCCTTGTAATCTGCAACGCCTAAGATCGTTTGGAGAAAGGACGTGTTTTTAAAAAACATTGATCCATGCTTTAATCATGCACTGAGACATGAGAGAAGAACCCAAACAAGGGAAGACCAGATTAGATGGTTATAATATTTTGAAAGGTAAAATACACATTTTTAAACAAAACCCAGAATGCTGTAAGGCTGTTAACAGATGTCATAAATACACATTCTAGGTGAACAAAATTTAATGTTGGCCAAACAGTATTTCTAACTGTAAAAGTATCAGGATTTTATACACTACTGTCATGCAGGCTTTGTAGTATGGGAAAGAGGGAAAATTCAGTTTTCCTGTGGGAAATAGCACTTGCTGCTAACCCTGGCATGGTTTCAGATAATGGATTGCAAAGTCCTGAGACTTGTACTGTAGAAAAGCTTTACACAATCAATATGACAGGTTTTTACAGCTCCCTGTGAGCCTTACATAGTTGAACATTTGATAACTAAAACATTTGGCTTCGTAGGCAGGAGAGCTGGAAATAACTTCAGGTTTTAAATCTTTAAAACATTCCTGACAGTCCTTCTGTAACATGTACTTGGAATTTGCAGAATAAATAATGGTGTGGTATAAAGATTCTCTTAGTACCACTTCAGTATGACCTCATAACTCTTGTTGATTTTATCCTATAAAAATTTATATCACAGCTATCATATCATATATTCTATATATATATTACATGGCATATTATTCTATACAGCATGTGATGAAATTGTTTTCTCTAGTTTATATTTATGTATCCTTGAAGTTTTCCTAATGCACAAGGATTTACAAAAGAAATTGTAAATATGTGTGGGAAAGGAGAAGAGGATACATAAAACTTTTAGTTGAGAAACCTTATTCTTTTATGAAGTTGAAGAGGAGGGATAACGAGTATTAAAAGATAGTGGTTTCAGAAGATTGTTCTTTGGTATAATTGCTGAATTTTCAAGTTTGGAAACTTCACTTCCAAAAAACACCATTTCCATTTCAATTATTTATTTGTAGCTTTTGTTAAAACTATAATTCTTTAAATACTGTTGGCAAGAATATAAAACATACTGAAACGTAAGTAGCAGCAAGGTCCAGACTTCAATCATTTTCATTCAGGGTGCAGAAAATGTTGCTGCTGAAGCAACCTGATGGCTTGTTGCTGCTGGAAGGGACATCCTTCTCCTTCCACCTCTGCACATCCCTCTCCTGTTAGATCAGCACAGGCATGGCATCTAGCAGCCTCTCGGAGCTGGTGCAAACCAGTGCAGGGATGCCTTGGCTGTAGCTTAGGTGGCTTATTCTGGTTCCCAACTGAGAGAAACTGAAGCTGCAGGCAATTCTTTTGAGCCTTTCAGTACAAAAATAGATTTTAAATGAACACTGGTAGTTAAATCAGCATAGACTCAAATGGCCAGTGCCTGACTGCCGGCCCTTCTGCCTTTGTGAGTTTTCTCAACAGAATCATCTGTGCAAAAATATTATGCAATACTAGGATCCTTTTTTCAAATTGTGTGGTAGGAATGTGGTTTCCAGATCAGTTTGGCAAAGACCAATGTGCAAATACAAATCTGTAACCACTTAAGTGTAGCCCATCTTGATTCTTAGGCGGTTACTCATCCCTTTACTGACCAAGTCCCTTTGGCTAAAGGTTTCCTGGGTCATCAGTATGATGAGCTACAGCTCGTTCACTGCAATTTTGGCCCTCCAGTTGTTATTAATTTCATTAAAAGATTAGTGTAAGACCACCCAACCCCATGAGGGAACAGGTCTAGATGAGGGGGGGCAATAATTTGAATATGGTGGGTTTCTGTCTCAGGTTTCCAGGTGTCCTGGTTTCAGCTGGGATAGAGTTAATTGTCTTCCTAGTAGCTGGTACAGTGCTATGTTTTGAGTTCAGTATGTGAAGAATGTTGATAACACTGATGTTTTCAGTTGTTGCCAAGTAGTGTTTAGTCTAAAGTCAAGGATTTTTCAGCTTCTCATGCCCAGCCAGCAAGAAGGCTGGAGGGGCACAAGAAGTTGGCACAGGACACAGCCAGGGCACCTGACCCAAACTGGCCAACGGTGTATTCCATACCATGTGACGTCCCATCCAGTATAGGAACTGGGGGGAGTGGGGGCAGGGGGATCGCCGCTTGGGGACTAACTGGGTGTCAATCAGCAGGTGGTGAGCAATTGCACTGCGCATCATTTGTATATTCCAATCCTTTCATTATTGCTGTTGTCATTTTATTAGTTATCATTATCATTATTAGTTTCTTCTTTTCTATTCTATTAAACCGTTCTTACCTCAACCCACGAGTCTTACTTCTTTTCCCGATTTTCTCCCCCATCCCACTGGGTGTGGGGGGGGGGGGTGAGTGAGCAGCTGTGTGGTGCTTAGTTGCTGGCTGGGGTTAAACCATGACACCAGGTCTAATAGACTGACAGAAAATTTTGTGAGGCAGAAAGTGAGTGAAGAGAAATGTTTAACTGAACAGTGGTGCCTTCAACTGCACATGTGACTTTATCGGCTGAGGAGAGACCATGTGCTGAAGTGTAGAAGCTTCTCTGCCTGGTTGAAATACAGGCAAAGACCTGAAAGCCACTGTGTGGTATATGGAAGTGACTGGGAATTGTCCACCCACCTGCCCTGCGGTGCGGCCAACCACTTCAGCTGCTTTTTCTTCAGATATGCCAGAGCCAAACCTGTGCCATGAAGTCAGAGAGCTCCAAGTCTTGATCTCTTCACGTTTAGTGTTTGTGAGCGATAGTATGAGCAGTCGAATTAAAGATTCTTCTAAATGTCTGTAGATATTTTTAAGTAGAGTTGGATTTGGGTTGTATTAAGAGTACAAAACTGTTTATTATTAAACCTCACCAAAATTATTTTTTTTTCTTTGTTATTTGATAGCACACTTAAAAGAAAGGCTGGATGAGTATATTAAGCAGTGGAACGGCCTTGTAAAGGTATTTCGAAATGAGAGGAGAGAAGGTTTAATCCAAGCTAGGAGCATTGGCGCCCAGAAGGCTAAACTTGGACAGGTAGGAGCCAGTTCACACACAAGTCTGTCTTATTTTTCTTTTTTGGGAGGAGAGGTGGTGGTGGTTCTATGTTGAAATCAGTGTGTAGAAACGTAGTATTGTATTATCGATATTGTTTTAAAAAGAGATTAATTCTACTCGTTTAAACTTCCTTTTTTTTGTTTATAATATGAAAGCATTTCGGTGTAAATAAGCTTAATTAAATCATCATGATCTCATATACAGAAATGTAAATGTCTTTACTCTTTTTCTTTTGAAGGTTTTGGTTTACCTTGATGCCCATTGTGAGGTGGGAATTAATTGGTATGCGCCACTTATAGCTCCTATATCTAAGGACAGGTAATGTTCTCCCATTATTTCCGGTGTCTGGCCTCTTAGGAAGAAAAAGTCACAGTAACAATCTTTACTTTTCAAACTATAGTCAATATGTTTTATATCTATATCAATATATATCTATATCAAACTACATCAATATTTGCTGTATGATTATTTTATTATCTCCCAGCATAAAAGTTATGTAAAGAGGAAGGAAAGTAGTCAGGCATATAAATCTCTGGATAATTTATTTTAATAGGCATATTGAATATTTTGCTTAGTGTAGATTAAATATAAGACAGCTCTTGTCTTTTGCAGTGATCTGAGGGACTGTTTTAAAAATGTTCTGTTCTGGCTGAATAAGGAACCTGATTAAACAAAATAACTAAACAAAAATGTGATTTTTGGTAGAGGAAAAGTAGCAGTAAGTGTTTTGATTTAATGGGGGTTTAAAGCCGCCATGATCTCAAGAGTTTTATAACTTTCTCATCTTTGGTCTTGCAATATGGTATTATTTGTTTCCTCTGAAGCATTTTGGAGCATTGTCTCTAGCGAACCAAGGCCAGCGCTTGAGCCTGTCTCTGCCTCAAGCCCAGGCGCTTGCTCGGAGTGAGTGGTGGAAATGCCCGCGCTGTGTGCGTGGGATCTGCGACAGGGTGACAGAGGAGGGACGTCCCCAGGGGCTTCATTTCTTCCAGCTCTTGAAATGCTGCTGTTGCTGTGTGCTACCGTGCTCTTAGCTTGTGTGGTCAGGGGGTATGTGTGTGTTTAGGAAACCATGTGCTCGTGTAAACTCTTTAATCCCACAAAAGAACTGCTTAATCCTAAAAACTATTTGTTAACCTGTCGTACTACCAGAACTTTCTTGAAGAGGTGGATTTTGTGTGTTTTAAAGGCTGTAACTCAGCTTCAAGACTGTATTTGGACTCGGATACTAGAGAGAAGATGGAAATGCTTGTGTGCTTCCATCGATTGTGTGTTACTCTTTTACACAAGAAAGGCTGGTGAGAACAGGCAGCTTTACAGGCATCCTCCAGCACCTCCTGCACAAGCAGAGGTTACATGAGGACCAGCGATGCTGAGGCGTGCGGTGCAGGAGGGCATCGCTCGGCAGCCTTCTTCCGAGCCCTGGTAGCCTGGGTGCAGCGTGCTGCCACTTCTGCCTCACAGAAGAGCACGGCGTTAGCGTTTCTTTTCACCCCGCTTATTTTCCTATCTCAAAGGATTTGACTTAAAAAGATGGAAATGCTCAAAGTTTGGTCAACCAGGAGACTCATTTGGGGAGAATAACAAGATAATGTCTTTTTCTTGGTGAATATTGTATGTGATAGGTTACAGCGAGGAGTATATTGCAAATCAAACAGGAAAAATTCTACTGAAGACTGCTGCTAGGAGAGCACCAGTAACATTTTTTTAATCCTGAGAGGTTGGATTTGCAGGTCAGTCGAATAGGACAGAACAGTGAAAATCCTTGTTTACACTAGTAAAAGCTAAGAGCTTATCGTACTTGTTGACAGCTAAGATCTGATATGAATAGAAATTACAAGAAATAATAATACTGTGAGAACCCTAGTCCTCTAAGGGCTCCTCTGTTGCCTCCAGCAGTGCTTTATTAGAAGACCCATGTCAAGGAATACACATAAAGGAAAAAGTACTGATAAACAAATTGATATATTAGCATTTCAGACCTAACTTTTCTGCTTTCAGAACCTCTTAAAACAGAAAGAAAGGACTATCTCTTTTTTCTTCTAATGAGGCTTCATTTTTTAATAATATGTTTACAAGTGACTTTTCATATAAACTGCTCTATAAGCTTAATAATTAATGGTGTAAACTTCAGATTAGACAGATTACTCTTCTGAAATTGTATTTTGCTCTTTCTTTCCCTTCTATAAATGTTTCAGAACTACATGTACTGTACCTCTAATAGATTACATAGATGGGAATGATTATTCCATTGAGCCACAACAAGGTGGGGATGAAGATGGTTTTGCCAGAGGGGCCTGGGACTGGAGTTTGCTATGGAAACGAATTCCGTTAAGCCACAAGGAAAAGTCCAAACGAAAACATAAAACTGAGCCTTATCGGTAAAGCGAGCTGTTTACATACTGTGAATCTTAATGAATAATTGTCTAAACCCTTTTGTTTTTCCCTCCCCCACCTCTTTTCCCATGAACTACGGTCGGTGCACGTGTGCCACGCGGGTCCTTGCACATAACTGCATCTTCCTTGCCACCATCCGCCACCCTGCAGAACCACATGCACTGTGCCGCTTATAGATGTCATAGATGGCAACACTTATAAGATTGTGCCGCAAGGGGGTGGTGACGAAGATGGGTTTGCTAGAGGAGCGTGGGATTGGAGTATGCTATGGAAGAGGGTTCCCTTGACCAAGCGAGAGAAGGAAAGCAGAAAGACAAAAACTGAACCGTATCGGTAATCACTAAATCACTTACCCGTTTCTTTTTTTTCTGAAGTCAATATTGATCCACTAAAACTTGCATGTACTTCTAGCCTGAAAATCTTTGTATTTCTAACCACAGCAGCTGCTTTGTTTAATCAGACCTGTTTGCCACAGCTGACTATTTGCTCAAAATACCTTTGCTACCTTGTGTTGCCTCTCCATTCCTGCTCTTGTGTGGTTAATAGGGCGCACATTAGAATGACAGGGTTTTGTCTGGCAGAATAAAATATTGTATGACTTTGTTTCCACGGAAAACTTTATTTAGCGATGATACTTTTTTAAAAGTAGTGTTGGAAACAACAGTGCTTATTTAACCATTTGATTTGAAATAACGAGCATGCTGTGAGTCTTTGTAGTAGCCGGTAATGCATAAAATCTGTAGCCTGCTGTCATGGCTTGATGCATGCATACAGCTCATGGATTATGCAAGTGCATCAAAAAAATCCCTTTTGTCGTATTTCTCCCACTTGCTTCATAATAGATCACATCTGACAAAGAAGCATACTGTTTAAGAATCTTGACTAGATATTTTCTAAGGTGTCAGTATGTTTGGGGATTTTAATTTAATACAACATTAAAAAAAAAAAGAAAAAAACAACACCTTATTTTCTGGGAAAACTCCAATAGCTTTCACAGAAGTCCCACCTTTTTCTTATGCTTTGTAAGGGGGTATGTTTTCTTCCTAGCAAACAGAAACTGGCTAGAAACCCTAGCTTAGAAACTAGGGTTTCTGGATGGCTTTTCAAGGCTGGGAGACTGTGGTTCTGCTGTTTTTTATTACTTTCCCCTTCACACTTAACTAATCGTGTTACTACATTTGAAAGCAATCCTCACATCTTCAGAATCTAATGTCTTCTATTGCTTGTATATATGATTTAAACATGGTAAGAACTGATGTTGGTAATTCCCTATCCTCACCCGTGATTGTTCTCTGCTAAAATGGCAACACATGCAAGGAAGTTATGAAGCTTTGATCTGTTTTGTATACAGTATAAATAATACCATTTTCTGACAAGGCTGTCCACATTGGAACTTTAATATTTGCTTAGAGGGGGATAAACTATTTCAAACATCACTGTTGTGTTCTGTGTTTACCATCCAAACAGGTCTTAAAATCCTTTAAACTGTTCCCAGAAACACAGAACACATGTTCTCAGAATGGTTTAAAAGATGACTTTATTTTTAATAATACTTCCAGAGTTACAATGCTTCTTTTAAAAAGAGACGTTCCCTGCATCTGTTTATGTCCAGGCTATATGCATTTTGTTGTAGCAATACCAGGGCAAGTAGGACCACGTAAAAGTCTTGCTGAAACCATAGCCAGGATTGCTTAGTTTAAAAAGAAAACAAACAAACAAAAAAACCTCAACAGCTTAAAGTGCAGAAACAAACTTTTTGTAATGCGAGAATTGCCCCAGGACTGAATCCTTCTTTCAGTAATATTATGCTTACCTCTTCATATCCTATAAAATAAATTACTGACCTTATGCGGATTTTACTGTGTTCTTTAACACACTTGACAGCACGTTGGAGGCCAAGACTGAAACTTCAGCATCTGAGGCCTCTACACTTGCCAAGTCTTTATGGTGCTGAGGAAAACCAAAAATGCAGGAAAGCCACAGGGCTGTGCTATGCAACATGCTTCTCCCTGCTGTGCTCGCTGGCTTCCTACCCTTTGAACCCCTGTGATGCAAAAGCAGTGTTGGAGGAAAATACAGTAGGCAGACAAGTAGAAGGGGACATTTAGGAGTAACTCAGCATCGGATCAAGTGATTTGGAGAGCAAATAAACTGATAACCATTACACTTAACTCAGCTGATAGACGCAGCAGCTCTGTTTTTGTTGTTGCCCTGCCCCTGCTATGCAGAGGGGGTATATGTTAACCCTACGGGTTACTTTTTCTTAAGCAGTTCTCCTCCATTCGTGTGCAGAAGGGAAATAAATAATCATTGCTGTTAAAAGGAGCACCACTAAGTTAAAAATCTAATGGAATGAAGAGACTGAATAGTGCTAGAAATGACCCATCTCTCAATAATTTGGTCATGAAGGAATATTTCAGTTGTGTTTTACTTGACTCACCAGAGTGATCTGGACTCTTGGATCCTCCTCCTTTCAGTGCTGCAGATCATCTGAAGTCAGAAAGAATTAACTTTTTCCTTACCAGCTTTTTTTTTCAATTGCCAACTTAGTAGGGACTCCAGCTTGTATCCATTAAGATTTTTATATATTTATTGATCCTCAGGTGAAAAATGCTTGGTATGTGTGCTGGAAATGGCTTAACATGCCGTACTCTCTATTTCAGTGCGAGCAAGCTACCAAAGAATTTTAGTTAGAGCCATTCTGCAAAAATGCTCTAATCCAAACCGCCACATCTTTTTGACACATTAAAACTTACTAATTGCACCTTGGCATACATGGAGGGATTTACAAAGCCATTTTAAAAAAAAAGAAAACCTAAACCAAAATGGAAACCTTGTACAACTTGATCCAGGCCCTCTTAAAACTTTCACTGAGTATAATGAAAAGTGTCTCACATGGCAGTGGTAGAAAAAGAGCCAGAGGGAGAAGATAGAATGGTATTGTTTAGCTGGAAAAACTCTGTTGCTTGTTTAATAGACAATACGTTTCAATGTGACAGCTCCTCAGAATGTAAACCTAAGTCTGCTATGCAGTCTTATGTGTTATCTGAAAAACTTCAACAACTTTCAAAAGAGAAACGTCTTATCAGACTGATTCTTATCTTTGTTTATTTTAATAGAAGCATGCTGGCTGGCTGAATGGATAATTCCAACCAAAATTTTGTGTAATTAAATTAAAAAAAAAAAAAAACAACCCCCCAAAAAACCAAACCCACAACATAGTAAAAACTGGGACTTCACTAGAAATTATACAGTTGTCACTTCAGAAAATTGCTGGAAGCTGATGACAAAGCTTTATGATTTTTCAGTGTATTGCCATTTATCTGATCTTTATTATATGTTAACAGTGAATTGCTGCCTTAATTAATGCTTTCTCCGAGTTTTATCATATCTTTTGGCAGAAGGAGTTACACTGTCTTACTCTTTCAGGTCCCCTGCAATGGCTGGTGGATTGTTTGCCATTGAACGCGATTTCTTCTTTGAACTGGGTCTCTATGATCCAGGGCTTCAAATTTGGGGTGGTGAAAATTTTGAAATTTCTTACAAGGTAACACCAAAAATTGAAAACTAATTCAATCTAGTAGATCTTTTTTCTGTAAATACTTCTGTTTGGCATTCAGACAGACCTACCTCTGATTTGCACCACCTCTTGCCTCATGAAGCCCAGAAGGTTTTGTCATGAGGAGATGTTATGGCAGAGATGTGTGTCCTCAGTGTTTCCTTGTGGGCTTTGGGGCAGAAGTCTTCAGAGAGGTGGCCCAGTGCTGAGACCCAAATGCTGAGTAATCTAGATTTTGTTAATGGTTTGGGATCGCACACACCCCTAAATACTTAATCTGAAAACAGACTGACAAATTTGATGGGGCGGGGGGGGGACTGAGTGCTCTTATGGCGAGTATAGAAAAATTTGTTTCTAATGAAAGTGATTATAGAGAACAAGTAGCATTCAGTTTATGCATAGATGCCTGTAAAGTATATAACGATGCAACAAAAAGTAATCTGTGCTGGTTTCCTCCTCCCTACCATTTTTAGGGGTGAATAATGATCTCGTATACTTTTCAAAATTTCAAGAACTTCTTTACGAGAGAAGTCTTCATAATTGAAACGTTAACTGCATAATTCATAATCACTGCAGAAGATTTTATTTTCACTCCTAGGCACATGCATGCTCTTCAGTTAGCAGGAAATGTAAGATGATAATCATTAGCTTCTTGTACCTTCAGTGTTCATAATGACACAAGTGGCAGACAGCAGGAATCTGTCCCAATTAACAAACAAAAGTGGAGACATCTAATATCCTCAGTAGCGATCTGTGAAATCGTAGCTGAATTTTACTAAAAGTACATTCAGAGCTCCGCTAGCTACTCTTGCTCTTCATGGTTTTGAGGAGAGCTCCAAGTGCACTTGCTCAGCTGTAAATCCATATGCAAAAGGTAGTTATTAAGGATGTTACACATACAGGGTCTTTATCCTTCTAATTCTCCATCTTGCTTAGAGCTAAATCATGATTGAAATTACATACAGTAGTTTTGTAATTGAAGTGCTGATTATGTAGAGACCTCCAAATTGGTTTCATGTAGATCACAACTAATCTGAAGAACTAAACAACATTTATCAGTCTTGCATGCTGACTGCTAGATAGCAAATATAATGGCCTTGCATATCTGAGGGTTTTTTTTGATGAAAATTAAGAAAATTAATATGATGATGCAATGAAGGAAGTAAACTATTCTACCTATCTTTCCTAATACTGTTAAATCATATTTTTAATCTGGAATTCAGACTAATTTGGAACATCCCCAAAGTTAGCTTGAATTTCGATTTGATGCTACATTTCAAACTTGTCAAAACTATGAGCAACTATATTCAGATTTAGGTATGTTTTCTTTTCCGCATAAATGCATTATCCAAGGACATGTGGGAGGGAGTGAATTTCAGAATGGTAGTATGTTTTACCCATTTTTTTATTTTCAGCTACTATAGTTAGAGAAAAATCTGTTTGTACTTGGAACAATGGGTTACCAAAGACACCCTTATCTCCTACTAGTCTTTATTAAGAAAAACTTCAATGTGATGGGCATCTAACCAAAACCCATCTTAGTGATGGTATGTGAATTGCTTTAATAAAATCAAAATATTATTAATTCTGTCATAATAAAAATTACCCAGTTCCAGATTTTGTGCACTCATTCATTACTGTTGTCTTAAAATAGCGATGAAATGAGATGGCAAACTTTTTAAAAAGCAATTTAGTTGAGTAATTTCATGGCTGAGTTGAAGATGTACTCAATACAGCCTTTCATTTCAGAGACCTATTATGTTATGCTTACATCTGAAGCGAAAATATTTAAATCTATCGCACAGTTGGTATAGTAAGAAAAATAGTTGATGTTTCTCCCATAATTTTGTTATCTATTTATCTGTCTTAAATTCCTGTGCATATATATTAATAATACCTTTGCTTTAACTTGTAGATCTGGCAGTGTGGGGGAAAACTGTTGTTTGTTCCCTGTTCTCGTGTTGGACACATCTATCGTCTCCAGGGTTGGCAAGGAAATCCACCCCCTGTGTACGTTGGGTCTTCTCCTACATTAAAGGTACTGTTTTGCTGCAACCTTGAAGGTGGTTTTTGATTTTAGATAACAACAGTTTAAGATAAATCTATTTAAATTATTAGTAGCAATTTAGAGAGCACTTCATCCAAAGCTATTCAGTGTCTAAACTAAAGATGGTCATCCCCACGGGAAGGAAATCTTTGTGCCAATCCCACTGTTGTAAAGACTAGAGATTCCTGGAACCCATCTTCTTGCTCCACCCTGCCCCACCTTTGAGGTACAAACCACATTTCCTATTACTTACTCTCAGCACCCCAAGCTTTTGCTGTGCTGTGCCCAACTGAAGTACAAACAACTCTAGTCACTCTGGGAGATGATGATCGTGGGTTTGAAATCACCCTTTGGTGATTCTAGGCTGAGGTAGCGAACGCTGTAATGTAGCATGTCTCAGACCTTTGTGGCTGCATTTGTTAATTAAGAAGCAGTGAATGACACCTGGGAAAATGGCGTGCCCTGCACTTTATCGTAAAGCTTGGTAACTCCACAGGCACCTTGCAGGTTCAGAAGTGTTGCTTAAGCCATGATTTTAAAAATAGACATCACCTCAAGAAAAGAGTGAGCCAGCTGCCTATATCTGAAGAGAAAATTTGAATCAAGAAAAACTGTTTCATGTAAGTTTGCACCTACCAGCAGGAAGAGAGACAACCCTCCTGTTAAGGTTTCCCGTTGCCTAGTTTAAGCCTTCTCTTGTGCAGTGTTTTGGCATTGGTAAATCCCATTCCCAAAGACCCAGTTCTTTGTAAATTCCAATCCCAGAGCCGTCTTCCTAGACGTTACCAGTGACGATGACTACTAGTAGGGTTACAGAGTATGGCTTGAGCCAAGCTAGCAGTTGGTTCTGCTGAAAAGGGAATGTCCCAGCCTAGCTTAATGGTAGAAAACTAACCTGACACCCTGAAAAAAAAAGGCCTCTATTAGTAATGTGAATTGATTAACATTTTGATTAAACAAGCACCAGGACCAGTGCAAGGGAGGGTAGGGGGAAGTGGGCATAGCTGGGAGTAGAGACAGAGCAATGGGAGGCAGGATAGCAAATGATAGCTCCATTGCTCAATGCAGGCAAGGTGTTTGTTTGCCTTGTCTGAAATTATAAAAGCCATTTCACTCTTCTGAAAAGCTGATCAAAAATATGTACTGCATATCTAAACACCTTACATGAGTCTGCTTGTCTGCTTACTGAATACAACGAAACACTGCTGAGTGTTCTTAAATATTAAGTTGCTTCTCTGTACAAGGCAGGATGCAGGAATAGGTTTCTCCCTCTTCGGGCACTCTCCTGTCCCCATAGTAAATGTGCTTTTTTATAGCTTTGCTCAATTTATGCTGGATGTGGATTAAAGTAAAGCTTACAATAATTTGTGCCTTTAGTCAGATCTATTAAACTAGACTGTTTTAACACCAGGTCATTAATGCTAGCAGAACCGTACAAAGTGAGGTGTGCATCTAGAACTTGTACAGGTAATATAGAGATAAGAGCCATCAAAGAGACCAAGAAGAAAGATGTGACGGAGAGGTTTGTTCACCAGGCGACCTATCCATTTTTTCCCCTTCTCCAAGCAGCAATAAACTACTTTACTTAAGAAGATAAAATCTCCTCGGTGTGTCATAGCTGACCTGTTTAAGACTTTTTTTTTTCCACCCTTAGTGGACTAATGCATATCATTCTCTGTATTAAAACTGTAGAAGGTGAATAGAAACTCTAAATTGCAGTTCTTGTATACAGCAAATGATTGCAACATTTTATTGCACCCATAACTGAAGAGTCTTTATGTTCAAATAAACATTCTCTAAGCTTGGAAAAAGACTTCGTACTCTCATTAAGCAAGCCAGTTTATTTTGCTGGCTTCAGTCCTAAACTGTCATTTGAAAATAATATGCATGTGTCTTGTATAATCTGCTGAAGGTGACAAATTATTAGTGCTATATAAAAATTTCATGCTGCCACTTTTTAAGAGGGGAAATCCTTAAATTTCTGGAATTAACACACTGTTGCATGTGACCTGTTGCGTGTGCTTTGAGTGTGCAGCAATGTCGTTGTTCTTCACAGAACTATGTCAGAGTTGTAGAAGTGTGGTGGGATGAATACAAAGATTACTTTTATGCCAGTCGGCCAGAGACAAAAGCGCTACCCTATGGAGATATATCTGAGCTGAAAAAATTCCGTGAAGATCACAACTGCAAAAGTTTTAAGTGGTTTATGGAAGAAATAGCGTATGATATAACTTCATATTATCCCTTACCACCTAAAAACGTGGACTGGGGAGAGGTAAGTACAGTACATAACCTGTATTTATTTTAGGAGCTTTTTTTTTAAAATTGGGAATTCAAAAGGAAGCGATTGTTACTTGACATCAATCTGAGAACAGGCTCTTTGCTTACTGGTATGCTACGGTGTATGATACTAGCCAGAGAGCTATAGAGATTATAACCCTAGGAAAAGAATTTTATATATATTTTAAGAGGTGCAATTTTTTTTTTTTTTTTTTTATTAGCTCCATAGGTCCTTGAAGGATAATTTTCTCTCTAGCCTTGTCTTCAGTTATGTCTAAAGCTCTTTTTTCCTTAATGGGAATTTAGGCTTTTTTAAAAGAAAAAATGCGAATCCTGTGTGTGTAGGAGTATTGGCAAAGATTAATAGGTGAAAATCTTTTTCTGTGAAGGCCTAGAGAACAGATCGTGAAATCCAGGTGGAGTTCATTCTGCCTGCGTTTGCTGGCCTGGGATGTACTCATACAGTTACAGCCTCAGTACGTCCCTTATCTGCATGTAATAACTTGATGTGATTCCTTTACAGTCATTTCCAGCATTATTGTATATGAGTATGACTTTATGCTAAATTAGGAATGTGGTTACAAATTTGGCGTTTTGGCGTGGTTGACAGAGAGAGACAGCATGTTGCCAGGTGAATGCAGGACACTTCACTGAACCCTGCCTGTTTCGTTCTGCCATCTAGCCCACACCTTGAGGAGCTTTTACTGCAGGTCTCCTGCCTGCTTTCAGATTTTTTTTTTTTTGCCATTTTCAGTTGGTTCCAGCCTTGCCCTGTCTCTGCTATTAATTTCACTTTTGCAGATCATGGAGGCAAAATCAGAAAATCGTCTCACTAGCAGAGGAGGATTCCAGTGTTCCACCAAATTTAACAACCTTCTTTCCAAGAAATGATGGACCCGTTTTTGTTACTTCAAAAAAGCATCAGAAAGTACAGATCTATGCTGTTTCCTGTGGCCAAGCAACTGCCATCTCTAATTTCTCTGAGGAATTAGTGATACAGAGCGTGTGCATGGTGGAAGGGGGTACAAATAGTCTTGGATCTGAGGGACCAGCTGAACAATGCCACCTTTATTTCTTACCTAAAAGCTAGCACAAAGCATCAGTTACTACATTAGCCTTAGACCTCCTTTTGAAATGACATAAAGGGTTAGGAAGGCGCGTTATATGTTACTATTCACTGAGGTGAAAGTATCTGAAGAGAATAAAATAATAATGGCCACCTTGTGGGAAATCATCCCTGATAAAAGCGAGTGGCTCTGGTGAAGTAACAGGAAAGTCGGAAGTTCAGAGACTTCTCTGAAGTTTTCTTCAATACTTCTTCGCTGGCTGCTAGTTATCCTACATGTGAGAAATCCACCACCCCACACCCCCCATTTGTAACACCACACTAATTGCATTTCCAAACTGTCAGGAATGAAAGTGTGGGGTTCGTCTTCCTTAACACTCTCTCTGGAAGTCAGGTTTAAGCTTAGTCCTCCAGATTTTCCTCTACCATCACAAAGAAGGAGGAGGCTCTGGCAAAGAAAATAGGTCTGGAAAGAATGTTATTGGTGTCATAAAGTCTTTGTAAAGTTGTTTGCTGGCCATTCTGAGAAGGGAATGGGGTAATCAGCAGTTGAGGCATGCTTTCTGACAGGACTTTTTTTCTTTATCCCTATGCCTGTGCCTGCCCCTCATCAATTTTACCTCTTTTTTTCCATGTAATTGCTGCTGCAGGAGGTACATCTGAGCAGCCGGGTCAGTGGGCTGTGCCTGGCTGCAGTTAATAACTGCTGTGCATAACTTCTCTGCATCCCATTTCTCTCATCCACAAGATGAGAGCAACTTAGCTGAGCTCCTGCTTTATTTATGAAGACCTGGGAGACTGAACATGCTTTGATAGGAGACTGAATAAATTAAAATACTTGGAAGTACTACATTTCGGTGTCATTAATTTGGAACTGAGCTTTGCAACTCTAGCTTTATCAGTGTACTCTAACTCACTAAGAGCCTGCAAATTAGCATGGGCAGCTTGAAGCTCCATCTCGCAGAGCAGTTAACATCAGAATTTAAATTTCATGCACAGGTTTGTCTCGTATCTCTCTGTCAGATATCTGTTTCTGGTTTGAAAGATACATTGGAATTTTCTGAACTCCTTCATGCTTATTTTTTCCTTGAGACTGACTTAGAGTGCAAAACCTCTTTTCCAGATTAGAGGCTTTGAAACCGCTTACTGCATCGATAGCATGGGGCACACCAATGGTGGCTTCGTTGAGCTTGGGCCGTGCCACAGAATGGGAGGAAATCAGGTGAGGAGCCTGGAGGCAAGTCTGAAGGAGAATCGCTTGCTGTGGATGGTAACAGGCTGGTTTTCTGTTAAGCCTGTACGTAAAGTCACTTAGGTGCCAGCTACAAAGATGGGAGCTAGGGATTTTCCATAAGCATACTGACATTGCTAAAATATGGGAATCTGAAAGTATCATTTCAAACACAAACAGTACGAAATTGAAGGCAAATTCGTAATCTCTTCTTCAGTGAAACAGGTACGTGAGGACGCAAGAACTGTGTTTTAAAGCAACTGTATCACTGCATTAGAATAACTGCAGCTCTTAGCATTGCTGCTGATTCATCATTTATCTTCACTTAATAATTAATCCTTCAGGAAACAACCCCTTACTTGCTTTGGATCAATTATTTCACAAAGTTGTTTTGCCATAATGAAAGTATAAAACTCTTTTGTGCAGTAACTCATCTTCCACCACAGAAGACAAGAAATTGAATACAAATTTCTTGCTGCTTCATTTACAAATTAATTGGCAGAACATGTTTACTAATAAATGGTTGCAATCCAAGCTGCTATCGTGTATCTTCACAAACCTACCCACACTATCACACAAACATGCTGTTCTGTCTTTACATCTCCTTTTTCAGTTGGAAAACTTTTCATTTTAAGTCCTTGTTTATGCTGATGTAGACTTGAACCAGGCAAGTTTTGTCACAGCAGTCTTGAAATCACGTGCAGGATGATGCTTTTAAAAATCGTATTTGGGTTAGCTCTCGATAGCCCCTGGAAGTGTCTCTTTTATTTTGATACTTAATTAAAAAGTTCCCTAAACTACTTTTTCTGTATATGTTACCCCAAAAAACCCTTAACAATTACTTCATAAGAAGTAGCTAGGACAGCTAATGTATCTGGATGCATTAGTTTGATTTCCTCCATGGGTAAAATGCCGAAGTTTTACTGTCTTCACATGGAATTACTGTCCAGGACCAAGGACTTGCTACCAGACCTTTAGAAAGATAGTGGATTGTTTGGCCATCAAATCATACAAAGGCTTTTACTCAGACACTTTCAGAAGTCTCCCAAATAGGAATCCCTTTACTCTTATCATTTTTGTCTCGCTAGCTAAGTTTCTTAGCCTTCTAAATCCTACAGGAAAGTTATCCGTGAAATTGAGTGTCATGATAGTAAAAGTGCATTACATCATGTAAAATAAATAACCCTTCTGAAAGATAGGTGTAATAACACCAGAGAATATTTTGAATGGTGCAATTTTGTTGGTATTTTCAGTGTTTCTAAAATTCTCGTTATTTTGAGTCAACGTTAAAAAGGTGGCTTTTTTTTTTCCTGTTAGCTTTTCCGAATCAATGAAGCTAATCAACTCATGCAGTACGATCAGTGCTTAACTAAAGGACCAGATGGATCCAAAATTATGATTACACACTGTAATCAGAATGAATACAAGGATTGGCAATACTTCAAGGTATGTAACAGATACATAGCAGAAAAGAAATTAGAATTTGCATCCTGATTTTTTGCACCTTTTAAAAATTATTTTATGTATATCTGAAAATAAAGATCTACAACAAGGTTAACTGAACCAAGTAGAGTAAATTGTTAATTGCACATTCTTGGAAATCCATGCTTGCCAGGAAAACTTCCTCTAGGGAAAGATGCTTTTGCTAGTGGTTGTAGTTGCTGTCTTCTGTAGCAGAATCTTTAAGCAAAACCTGATGAAGCTACGTGTGCTGCCACCGGTATGTTAGGAGTTAGCAGTTGTCTCAGAGGAAGCAAAGAGGATGTCCACTACCAGTGACAGAGTTTCTAAAAGCTCGTAGTGTCGTCACCCTCTCTGCTTGTATGCTTTCTGTGAAGAAAGTTTCTTTATCTAATGTACACTGTGAGAAGATTACTTAAATGCTGATGTGCATTTAGCAGCTAGGGTCAATATCAAGTCTAATTTTGGGAGGTCTAAATTGAAGTGTTGCTCTGTTTAAAGACACAAGATCTTTTTAAGCCTACGTAGGAATAGGTAAACATAGCGTTACTCTGCCTTTTTGTGTTGTCTTTGCCTTTTTCAGTATTTCTTTTTCCTGTTCATTAGCTGTTTGCTAATAATATGCTCTGTTGTGAATACTGGGTGTGGCGCCATTGTAATGCTATTGCAAAATCTGTGAATTTTTAGTAAAGACTTGGAATGTTGGCCTATACACATGAGGGCTGCTACAGTCTATTTAGTCACTACATCTCTAAGTCCTCGCTAGCTTTGAAAGTGCTACTTTAAAAAATGTCCAAGGTTTGTCTCTTAAAAAGTGAGACCAAATAGTCTAAGGGTGACGTTATCCTTGGATATAGTCACACATAACTTGGTTTTGTGTCTAAGAAACTATTCTGTGTCGGATTTTTCTTCAGTCTATCTAGTATATTACATATTTATTAATTCATTAACTGGTTATCTGGAGTGTGTTTGCCTGAAAGATGTAGGCACTGTTCGAGTGCAGCGAAATCTGTTTGTTATCCTTTAAGCCACTCCACATTTTCTGGTATTTGCATAGAGCTAGGAAATACCAAGCACTGTAATGGATTTCCACCCAGCTTTCTTGAGCCATATAGAGAGACAAAATTCTTTAAACCTGAAATTTAAAAATCAATAAGCAGAGTTTCAGTGCCTGCCAACTTCTGCTTTAATATTGGAATAATATATAGCACTTGTTAACTCTCCAGCCATTCTAGTGTGCCCCAGCATGTTACTTGGCTCTTCTCTAAGCATTTCTTTCATGCAAGAAGATCCTTTCCCTCCACAGTGGTACCAAGTTGCGTAATTGTTTGCTTATTACTGCAAGTTATAAGGAAGCCCAGTAGGCACGGTCTGGGCTGTAGAACAAAACACTGACTGGCTTCCAGAAGGAAAAAAAAAAAAGGGGAGGGGGTGAAAGCGAAAGGACCACCAAGGGTGTGTAACCAAGCAAATACTAGAAATTTGGCACACTCCACTGTGCAGTACAGAGGGTATGACCGTTTCTTCTAATGAGGAGGGTGTAAGGAGTGAAATGCTTATGAACTGCTGAAAAATGTTGTGGCCTTGTGTAAATGAAAGCTGCCAGGAGATTTTATCTGGTTGGTCGGTTGGTTGTTTCTGGAATAAACACTTGCGTGCCAGTTTGGTGAGCGTAACATCTGTGCTGCTTGAGCGTTGAGCAGTAGCAGGGCTTCAGTGCCCATAAGCATACATCCAGAACAGGGCTGGTGGTGGTCTGCCTATTGCTTTTGTCCAGACATCTGTTGACCTCTGCCAGTAGAGGACCCCCACATCTGGCCACACGGCAGAAGCAGGTACCAAGCTGAACCAACATTTGGACATGCAGATGCACGTGGGAGTGATGGGGTGAGGGAGAGGGTCCCCGTGCTGGGGGAGTCTGGGCACACGGGGCAGGGCTGCAGAGCCCCAGCCCAGCCACAGGTTTGCTTCTGCTCCGTTGCTCTCCACGCTAGATGCAACCGGTCAGCGAGTCGGGGCTGCATCTGGCGCAGGGGGTCAGCAAGCGGGAGAGGAGCCACAGGCTGCTTTGCAAATGCATGAGACTCAGGCATGGCAGCGCGGGCGCGTGGAAAGAGCCAAACGTGCAAGTCTCAGCCTGAATGGGCCAGGCACAATAGGTCTGCAGTTTCTTAGGCGGCCTCCTGTTGCTCAGGAGGCCAGACTTGCTCTCATACCCTCTTCTCATCCTTCTACCAGCCAAACAGGGAGCAAAGTAAGTGGGTTCCCCCCCCCCCCCCCAGTGTGGTTCATTGTGGTGGTGTGCAGTTGCTTTATGTGAGGGCTAACTAAAGGAGGATCTGCCCAGTGAAGTCAGTTCTCGTAGAGCTGTCCTCAAAAATTAATCTTTTGGTTTGGTTACAGGATGGATGAAAAGGCTTGGAAGCATTTTAGACACGGTCCCGCTCATTTTCTTAGCAGTTTGTTGCCTGAGAGAAATGGGAGGCGTCTCAAGTGGACATACACGTATCAAACATTTCATAATATGAATGGCTGTGAAGGTCTAGGTTTAACAAATAGTAAAATGAGTATAGAACTGATCTGTTCTGGGACCCTGAAACCTGGTTTTGTAAACAGCTATATTGCAGTTGTGAAGAAAATGTTTTAAAAAAAAAACAAAAAAAGAAAACAAACCAAACACACATGTTCCTGATGGTTTTGTTTTCCAGAATCTGCACAGATTTACTCACATTCCATCAGGGAAGTGCTTGGATCGCTCCGAAGTCCTCCATCAAGTTTTCATTTCAGAGTGTGACTCCAGTAAAGCAACGCAAAAATGGGAAATGAACAACATCCTTAGTGTGTAGACAGACAAAACCTACCTACTGACAACATTAATTTGTACAGGACTGAAAATAGCCTGAAAACTGCTGCAATTATTAACTTTGTACAGCTGCGAGCCTCCTGGCTTGGATGAAGGACATAGAGGAACTGTGATTATTACAATAACATTATCATCCGCAGTTAATGTTTACAAAACTGCTTTACCTTAAACTCTGTAGATGTTTACATCTTTTTGTTTTAAGATGTTGGTAAATTAATGTGCTGTTAGCTGTGTTTCATAGGAACATAGTTAAAAGCATTGTCGTCGTCTTTGGGATTACACTCAGGGGTCTGAAGGCAGTTTTTTTACACACACTTGAAAAGGTTGGAGTAACCAGATTTTCACAGAACTTGGTGATTATCAACCTGTTGTATATTTTTATTTAATTTTACATCTTACTAAGCACTGCCACAGGTTATTAGCCAGGGTGGCCTTCTCTCACAGTCATGCTGCTTTTTTGGAAGGTGAATTTCAACATATTTAGTGCCTCTTTCATTTCTCTCTTTCACAAAAAAAGCATTTGTTGGAAATTATACAGTGGATTTTTCTGAGCTGTCGCCAGGGGTAGGGACCAACCGTACTACCCTGTGTAATTATTGTGTTACCGAAGACAAATTTCTATTGCCAGTTTGGCTGCTCTACTTCAACTGGACTCTTTGTACGGTGCAAGGAAGAGCTTAGTGTCGAGTTTAGTGCTAATGTGGTACTTTTGAATGGAAGTAAGCACCCTCGCGATTCCAGTTAAGAATTTATAAGCACTAACTTGCTTGTTTAAACCATGCCTTACATAAAAATAATTTAAAAAATAAATAAAATAAAGCTGCACAATTATGTAAAACTTAGAAAGAATCCAATGCTTCATTTATATTGTTATTTTAAATGGAAATCACTGAAGAGGTGGACTAAAACTTTTAATTAGGAAAAAACATCCAGCTTCTTAACGCATCTGTGTAATTCTTTACAAGGACATCTGTCAACCAGTTTGGATGCCAGATTTAGGTTTGAAAAGAGAAATGGAAATCCTGAAACCACATTTATTCATACTAATTTTCTTCTTTTTTTTGTCATTGGAAACTTCTCCTGAGGGATTACAAACACAAAATACAACCGCTTGGTGCTATAGTGTACAGAATAGAATGCGAAGAAGTTTCTAAAAATGTTCTGGAAAGGAGTTGATGCAAACTCCCTTAGGAGTATAAATATTTACTCTGAGTGAACAGAGAGGTGGAGGAGAAATGACTTGTCCTCACTTCCTTATTCCAGATTTTGTGACTGTTAAATGTTGACATCAGTGTACTGATTTCGTAAGAGTTATGCCTATAACATGTCACACTATTAAATATGACTAAATACTTCCCTGAAATCTAGAATAGCATTGCATGCAGCTTCCATTGATGTTAACAAGGGTTATGTATCATATTTGGTGACAGAGTTTGATCTTTACAGGGCTGTCTGCACTGACCTATTAGTTTGGGATCTTTCCTAGTTTCTTTAAACTTCTCATCTATCCTTTCAGAGCTATGAAAAATAGAAAATAAAGGAGGGGGAAACTGGAAAAAAAGGAAAATAAGGGTGTGTGCCGGTACTTGTTCCTTGTGTGTATGAAAACTGACTCCATTTTTGTGTGTTGGGTAGATTAATTTAATCATACGACTATGCATAAGAGAAAGAATGGTGGCACATAAATTGTGCGGGTGTGCATTTTAAATGGGTATTTTGTGCAATTCATTGAAAGCTGATGCTGTATGTGAATATGAATCTGTATGTGAGACTGAAACCTTACAAAACATGAGATCGTAAGAAGCTGTTGCTGTAATGACTTTTTCCTACTATAGCCGGCTTGGAAAAAAATGATTCCCATATTCTTGCTTTGTAAGTTGATGATAATATCACTATGCATTTCTACATATTTTATAAGTTTGATTTATGCAGATTTTGATACACTGTATGTTTCTGTAGAAATTGTATAAATCTTTAAAAAATTTATTAGGGATAAATCTGGGAAACCTATGTATATCTTACTTATGGGTTGCTGGTTTTTTAGGTGAAGTAAATAAAATATTTGAATTTTTGGGTTTACTATACTTTTACAGAGTAAAAATGGATTATTATCTTTATAGAAACCCCATATCTCAAAATCTAGACAACTTCAGTGTTACAAACTTACAAATATTAAAAGTGTTTTATTTTACTTTTTATCTAGGTACCTTTTATCTCATCCGTGGGGACTCAGGTTTTTTTCCAGTGAAATGAAATGAAATTCCCACTGAGAGTTGCCACGTGGACACATTTGGATTTTTGTATCACCTGCCCTGATCTAATTAGGTAGATTTAATATGCTAATAGAAAAATTAACTTGAGAATGATTTCTAAAGTAGAACCAGAGGTCAGGATTAGTTGGTAGTGTTTTGACTCTATATTTTATCTTAGTCCGTTTATGTTTCCACCAACAAACATGTTTCGAACAAACTTTTTTTTTTGCTGAGAAGGTTTCTTAGCAAAAGAGTATGCAATTAAATTGGGACATGGAACACACAAGTTCTGGCCTAAGAGCAAACCTAAATGCTAAAATCTACAGTACTTCTTTACAGATGGGATTCTTGTTTCGTAGCCACATCTGTCAGTGCACTTTTGTGTATTCAGATTTCGAAAGGCTCCTTTGGCAAAACCCTGGGGGTATAGCAGCAAGTGGTTCATGTAGGGAATACCCTTCTATGTAGAGAAACAGGGATTGATAGGAAAGAGGGGACATCGTTCTTCTTTACCAGAGATCCTAGCACCAGGAGAACTAACAGCACCCTTTGGGCAGTACCAAAGATGCTGTCCCCATTGATGGCATCATAGAATTAATTCATCCTCTTTCCCTAATGCCAGTGAATCTCCTTTACTACTGTCTGCTTCTTCCATACTATCTGCCTCCAAATTGCAGTCCCTAAAGCCAGAAGTTAACAACTTACTACTCTGAAACTAGACCAAGAAGCCCGAGATCTATTACATTACGCCAGGGATGTAAAAATTTCATGTTTATCCCTGATCTGTGAGACTTTTCACAAGAAAAAAAACATACCGCTGCCTATAAAAACACAACAGATGCTTTGGGAGATTTTGCTGTATATCAAGCACAACTTTCCCTATAGGTTAAAAAAGATCAAATTGTGCAAGATCCATGGAGACATAGGAATAAGGAGGAGAATTTCAGAACATGCAGAAGAAATGATCTATACCATTGAACACAAACTGGTTTTTTGTAAAAGCATTTCTTGTTTGTTCCCTGCTGGTAAGCTTAGATGCATGAATTGTAATAGGTGAAAAGAAACAACTCAGGAGAAACAAATTAGCAGTGTTTCGGTTTCTGGTTGTTTTTCTCCTTGCTAGAAAAGGCATGGGAATACTAGGTCTTGCTGTGTTCTGAAATCCTGTCTTGCTGTTTTCTGAAATCTTATCTTGCTTACAATTATGAGAGCAATCCTTGAGAAGTGTCAGTGGTTATCTTCCAGGGTAATATTTACTTTCTGGGAACATGAGAAGCGGTTGCCAGCATTTAGTCTTCTGGTTGTTGACTTTACTTACCCTGCAAGCCTCCTCTGAACTCTTGTAGCATTGGAATAGTAAGTTGTGTAGTTTGGCTGGCACTGTATAGGAGGACTCTTTACATACAATAAGTCTAGGTAGAAAAAGTGATAGCCTATCAAAAAATGTAGGTGAGTTTGCCTCCCTTTGTGTTTTAAAAAAAAAAAAAGCTACATGAACTGTGAGTGACCCCTGAAGACTGAAGCCCGTTTGGACCTCCTTTCGCTGTGGGGAGCCTCTGGTCATCTTCCCTCACCCGCTGCTGCCACAAGTGTGTGTGTTGGCGTGTGCTGCCTCGCTCATCGCACCCTCAGCTGCATTAACCAGCACGGAGCACAGCAAAAGTGGGAAGAGGTGTTTGTGTGGATTATGCATCTTGGTAACCCAGTTAATGGTTAGTAACCTTTGGTTTTTAAATCAAAAAACCTAGTCCGTTCTTTACACTGAGAAACAAATTAAGTATTCTCCATTACCACGTAACATGGGTCCTGGTAAAAGAAAAAATAAGCTGTCTGCACAACCCTTAGGGTTTTTATCATGTTGCACTGCTCTGTGGCTCTTCTGAACAACAGTGTGGATGGAGACTCTTCAGCAAGGCAGTGGAATAGCTTATGGTCTGACGGATCTTAACTGACTGATGAAAAATGCACGTTCCCTCAGTTAACAGGTCGACAAAGGTGACAAGGATCAAAGCCTGTAAGGAGGAGTTAGAGCTGTTCAGACACCAAGATGAAAAGGTATATTTGCGTGTTAGATCCCTTCTTTTTCTCACTAATAGACTTCACTGAAGAGAAACGCGATTGCTTTAGGGACAAGAACCGTGCCCCATCCAAAGTGGTGTGCAGGTAAAGCAGGGCTGAGGGCTAGGTGGGTCCCACAGGTCTCATGAATGTCGATCGTTCAATGTGAAAGCAGAACTGCCTCCAGTGGGCTGCCAGTTCAAACAACTTGGCGGTGTTTCTTGTGCAAGAGTAATCCCTCCTGCACAAGAAAGGAGCAGAAAGGTGGGAGAAGCAGCATAGCACTAACTCCTATTGAAACAAATCAAAAACTCTAATGCCCAAGATGCGCATGATGGCAACAGCAGCCCTCTGGCTGAGCATCCCACGGGTCCTGAAAGGGGAAGGCAAAATGAACAGAGAGATGTTATTTTGCTTTCCTGGAAAGGGCTGCTGGTGGCAGTGTGTGTCAGTCAAAAAGGTGGCATGCCCAGACAGTTGTTCAAGCACAGTCTTCAAATGAAATTAAGATGTCCTGCTTGGAATAGGCTTTCTGAATCACTTGAAGGCACTAGAGTGGAAATAGGAATCAAAATACAACCTTTTCCCTTTAAATTTGTGGAAGGATTTCCCCAGGAAAATAGTGTAGGCCAGTATCTTTGAACAAGCCCTGACATTAAACGGTGGTGGATCTTTTGAGTATAAAGTTCTCTGGATCTTCTGTGTGTGGGTGCGTGTTCCCCGAGTTGGGCCTGTCACAAAGAGGCAGGATTAGCGCTTGCGGGTAACGAACATGGGCCAGAGCCACGAAGAGTCCTGCCTGCATTTCTGAGGGCTGCTGGGTGAAAAGGTGTCCTCTGCAAGCTGTGCCTCCACACAGCCAGGGATCTCGTCCCATGGGGAAGCACCGTGTCGTTCTGGGGTACGCTCAGGACACCCTGAGCCCCACCTGGCAATGGATGCCTTGCTAGCCGAAGCCTGCAGGATGGCTCAGCTGCCATCGGCAGCCATCAGCCCTCTTGCTGGAGTCCCCAGGGCCATCACAGTTGCCCAACGGGCAGCTACGATTGCAATTTTCGTATTTTTATTTCTGAGGCAGCAGAAACAATGAACGGAAGTAGAACTGGATGAAAGTAGAAGCCTTCTGGAGGATTCTTGTGGGTTCATAAGAAGGGAGATTTGGGAAGAGCTGAACAGGAGAAAAAGCACGCCAAGCTCTGGAAGTGCTTCTAGTCATACTGCTCTTTCAGTTGCACTGAGGGATGCCCTGAAGTCCTACCTGTCCTGAAGATGCCAAGGAACCTCTAAAGACAGAGCTAATCAACCTGGCGGTGGAAGGGAAAGCTGCCTGTCCTGCTGCCTGGGAGCGAAGGTAAGATGGCATGGGTGTTGCTGAGGAAAACAATTCTGTAACCCTGTAGCAGAGTGGAGTCTGGTTCCTACTGGTATTAAAGCTATTAGGGATAAAGTAATGTTGAACAGGGCCATTCCCAGTTGGAGATAGGAACCACTCCTCCTGCTTTTTTTTTTTTTTTCCTGTTACAGTATCCCATTATCTTCCATGTGATGATTATGAGAGGAATCAAGTCTGTACTCCAGAAATACCAGGACCCTTTGTCTCTGATGGACAAAGTTGAAAAGTATTTTGCCTTAGGATAAGAAGTGAGCTTAACATTAGAACTTAAAAAGTACATGCAAGATCAGACCAAAAGTCCAGCTAGCACAGTAGCCTGTCTCCCTCAGTGGTCAGTAGGATCAATGTGGTCAAGGAGTACAGGGCAGAGTGAAAGGACAGGCAAGGGTCTAGCATTGTCCCTACTTCTGGCAATATACAACTTAAGCACTGTCTGAGCTAGAGATGGCGTTTTCTATTTAATAGTCCAGAATTTGTCTAACTGCTGTTTGAATCTAGGCAGACTTTGGTCATCCGTCACATCTGATTATGCAAAAGGTTTCAAGGTTGCTGAAGAGGCATGCTGGCTCTGCGGTTTGTTCCTCTGCTGAGACAAATCGGTGAGATATAGAAGAACTATGAAGGCTTGTTAAAGGTCTTAATTCCTGAAGGGAGTAGTTAGTGCTAGGTCAGTGCTGGGTCCAGCCAGCCAGGAGCTGACTTCAAGGTGGCAGCACTGACAGTAACATCATCACAGCACATTTTTCACAGGGTTTTTTAGAAGAATGTGGTCTTGTCCACACAAACACCATCCCTTCAGCTCTGCTGGAGAACTGATTTATGGGTACAAACTTTACCATTAGATGTTTGGGCCAGGAAATATTGAGAGTAGCCATACAACTTAGAGGTGGAGCACCAGATTTGCTGGCTATAAAGATTTTTCTGATGGTCGATTCCATGTTCAGTCCTGGAACATCAAGACCCTCTCCAACACTGAAGCTGGGGGGGATAATTGATCTCAGGATATCAGGATAGTCAGAGCAATGTACAGGTTCACTCACTAATTGGTGCTGGCCTGTGACAATTACTTAATTGCACCGATGAAGAGAAATCTGCATAGGCAGTCAACTCTTTTTTACCAGGTAGGTCTGAATCTCATGCACATCCCACAGTTAGCAGAGTTAATGCATTCCTTAAGGGCTGCGTGCATTGGCGAACGCAGCAGCAAGCTCGACATCTGGGCTCCGTTACAGGATTCTTGACACTGGATTCAAATGGGATCACGGAAAAGCAGATGGGGCTGTGATGCAGCTCATAGGAGAGGCCCAGCAATTTTGGAAATGCAGAGGTTGCTGACAAAACACATATATTTCAAGATGTGGAAAGAAATGCAAGCCAAAATGAGAAAACAAGCAGAAAAATAAATATATGCTAAGGATGGTACAGCAAGTGAAGCAGGAGCAGTGACAGTCACCACCACAGCAAATAATCTATCACTGAGCAATATGTACTAGATCATGTACCAATGTTATATACAAGATGCCTGTGATACACTGTTACGAAACAGTTCAATAGATCATTAGCTAATCAAAGATAAAACTCCTATTCCATTTTTTCTGATTTTCTCTCCACACCCATTTGCAATTTCTTTTGTGTTGTTGGAGTTCTAAAGCCTGTATATACTGCAGTCAGTTCCCAGGTCTGTAGCTGTTCTACTCAAGGTTTTCCTTCTGAAAACACACCAAAAAAAGAAACCCCCAAAACCAAGAGAGGCATATTTACAGTTCTTCAGACATAGGTTTTGCTTGGGAAAAACAAGACCAACTTTGTAAATAGGCTTTGTTCTAAGTTGATCTAAGAAAAAGGAAACTTTATATTCTTTTACGAAGATGGTAAGGAAATACTAAATATTTGTTTTGTTCTTAACTCTTTACCTAATAATGCCTAACATGCTATTTGTTTTTCTAGCAAACATCTATTACCTCTTCACAAAATTATCTATTATAGCCCCAGCATCTCCTCCAGACTAATGTAATGTAGTTTATTGTCCACCCACATTACCCATGACATAAACGTTAGGCCTGTTTTTTCCCCTTCATATGTGTTGGGGGAGCACATTTTAATATGTAATACATTCTGTATTAACACCGTATTTCACCTGCTGGTTTTATTATCCTGTCACTTCAGGCTGCAGGCTGGCTTTGCAGTTCTTCGCTGTTCTCATCTTTCTTGCAGCACCATTCAGCACTTTTTTCCAAGTCACATACATATATATTAAACAAGCACTAGTCTTTAACCCCATCTCCAAAAATAACCTATGGGTTTTCATAGGTGGTTTTCCTCCACTGAAACTGATGACTAATTCCCATTTTGTTCCTGTATTGTTAACCAGCTATTTATTCATGCAAGGCCTTCAATGACGACTTACTCAAGAAGACCAGAACTACCTGATCTCCTTTACCTTCATGTTCACTGATTTCTTCGAAGAATATTTACAGGCCTGTGGAACAGGATTTCCTCGTGTGAGATGGCAATAGGACTGTCTAGCCATTTGTCCAGCAACACTCAGCTGTACTATGGTTCCTACCAGCTTGCCATATGGGCGTTACTGGTCTGAAGTTCCCTGTATCTCCACAGAATGCTTTCTAAAAATTAGTGTCATATTTGTGACGTTCCATTCCTCTAGCACTAAGGCAGTTTTAAGTGAAAAAATATAAAGTACGGTTCATAGTTCAGCCATTTCATCCTTGAATTTCCTTAGAACTCTTGGATGAATACCATCTGTCCTGTCATTTTGTTTCAAAACCTTTTACACTTGGATTTGAGACAGATGCTCCACCATGCCTCTCCCATTAAAAAATTCTGTCATGAAAACTTCCTGAAGCTCCTCTATGAGGTTAACCAAAAAAAAAAAAAAAAAGTCGTTTTCTTTTCCTGAAATCTTCTCTAGGCATTGCTACTATATCTTGAGCATCTATTGTCCCTAGGACAGCTTGGCAGGCCTCCTGGTTCTGATGTGTTTGAAAGTTATTAGTCTGTCTGTTTTCTGAAGTTGCTCTGATGCTCTTTTTCCCTGCCACACCTTGCTGTGTCTGGCCTGTCAGGGTGCAGTTTTCTTCTGGTTTACTGCTTTAGAAATATAACTTCAACTTTTTAAAGACTGCTTTCCTACATTTGTTATTCTGTCATACCTGCTCTTTATCCACCTCAGTCTTATTTTCGGTGGTCTTTTGGTCTGCTTTACTGGGTGGTATGCCTTTATGCTGGACCTCTAGTGCGATGTGAGCAGTCCCCCTGATGCCTGCAATGATTTTGGCCATCCCTTTTAGTTTTGGTTTGAGACAGACCTCCCAGTTCACCTCCAGTGAAAAGTTTCCAGTGAGTCATTTCATAAGATTGTCCATATTGAACATGGATGTGAAAAACTAATTTAGCTTTTCTTCTATGACCTTATCTTTTCTGAACATTCCCGTTACCCTTTGATCACTTACTAGTCCTTTCCAGCACTAGTTCTTTCAGTGCTCACAGATGGGCATTATCCAAACTCCCTGACCTGACATACCATACATTTTAAAGCTTAATTTGAAAGTAGTAATTTCCACATGCTCTTTTCCATTTGCCTTTAATCTATGTTCAACATCCTTCTTATTGAAAGGACAAAATATTATTTAAAAAAATTACTAATTATCTAAATATCATGACATCATTCTCAGTTGATAGATCAGCCTGATGCAGAGCTTTGCCATGGCTTGCTGCAGCTCACGCTGACATGGCATGCACACAAAACGATCTGTGTAATGATGTGGGTCAGGCTAGTAGAGTGGTGCGATAGACTATTTCTGCAATAAAGATCTCTCCAGCAGTCGGGATGTATTTGTAAATGAGATCATAAACAAAAGTAACCCATAGGTGGCTTTTCATAGAGCATCGTTAGGATGTGGGGACAACACAGTGGCAACATTAGGCAGGTCTGCACTGATTTGTGCTGAAGCTAAATTAGCCAATTAATACTAAATGAAATAGAACCCAAAAGCCATTTTACCTCACTGTGGAAAATATTAAAGAGCTCCTTTATTCTGAATTGCCTCAAGATATGCTCTTATTCTGACACCATATTTAAAATTCTGTAACCCATGCAGCTTTCTAGGACACCTGAAGGGTTATATTTCATTTCAATTTAAAAGCACTTGAGCAGAAGTAAAAAACATTTCAAATAATCAAACTAGTCAATTTACTCTGATGCTACTGCTCCACTGCAAAAGATTATTTAAATCTAATCAGAAAGACTTCTTGAAGCATCACAGTTCTGTTCAGGGAGGGAGTCTGAGAATTGAGGGGAGGTGATGGTGCGTTTCTACAGGGAAATCTGAACAGAATATGTTGAAAATGAGTGAGACCAGTATAGTCTCAGCTACATGCTATGACAGGGAATTGCCTCTAGCTGGAGGAATTTTTGAGTTAAGAATAAAGGTGCTCTAGGATTGTAAACTCTCTACAGCAGAAAATGTTCTTGAGCACTGGATGTACTGCACAGAGAACAACTGCCTCTCACTTCCAGTTTACATCTGTGGCTTCCCAAAAGGTGAGCTTGCAAAATGGAGCCATTGATCCCACCTGTGCTGAGTATCTCTGGCAGGGCCAACATGTAAAACAGCAGCTAATCCTTTCTGATACTACTTTAAGCATCTCAGGGGCAGGGTGGGAAGGAAAAAACAACCCTGGGTTTCTAAGGCCTTCAAAGATTAGTACCTACTTTAGTATAAAAATGTTTGAATTGCCTTTACAGTTACCTTATTGCCATACTTCCAGGAATACACAAAGTGTTTTTGTCAAGACTCATTTCAGAAAGTGCTATGTTGTTAGCCTACCACAGACATTTACCATGGTTATAGTGCTGAAATCACTTTTTATCTTACAGATGTACAATGACTGTATGCAAATTTATTTCAGAAGTTGATGTACAATAGGGTGACAGTTTAAAAACAGAAGAAGAAAAAAGTTGGAAGCTTGCCCTTTGTAGTACTTACTTAATATTTTAAACATTAAATGTGTTTCAGTGCTGGGCTTTTAAAGGCTAGTAAAAGCTATTGCCTAGTATTTATCTCAACAAATTAGTTTAGCCATGGGATCTCCAATTTCCCACTTGCATATATTGTTAGTTAGCTAGATTTAGACTTTTAAATACACCAAAGGTTGAGTAAAAAAAAAAAACCAAAAAAACCCAACCCCAAATAGTGGAACTGGCAATAACTCTTACCACCACAAACAGGAACCTATCATCAGGAGCACGTGTTCTTTACAAATGCCTCCTCTTTTCTGCAGGAATCTATTGGCATGTGTGGAGATAACATTCCAGCATTTTTCATGCTGTTCTGCAAGCTGTGTATTTTATGAGAAGCCACTAATACTGGGGCCAGGGGGAGTGGGAAGGAGTTGGGAACATCTGGGAAAACATACCTCTAACCACATCTGTCCTATAGCCAACTTTCCTGTCCTGATATGGACTGCAGAAAAGGCCAGTGACCCTGAGCTCTGTGAGAGAAAGTAAGTTCCTAAGATTTACTCATTATCAGCTAACCCACCAAGACAAAACTTTAAGACCTGTGCTTCAGTAGTTTGGGGAAAGAAAACAATCCGGGAATAATTTAATTATCAGCAACTTCAGTACTTAAAATTAGGGGTATTTTTTTCACTTGCAAGGCAATAGAAGCGAATGCCACTGTAAGGAAAACATCAATTGCAACTAACGGTAGCGTATGCAGGAGAGAGAATTGTCATTAAAAAAGTTTAAACCCCTGTATAAACTCCAGGAGTCAACACTTTAAGAGACTTGCCAGTTTTACGATAACAGCCCAACAAAAATGCAAAGCACTACCCCACACAGGGCTTCAGCATTCTGGGAGTACCCAGCCTCTCGGAAACATCAAGAATACAACAATAATCATGTACAACATTTTATTACAAAATTGTTAAAAAAGTAATACAATGCAATATACTACAAAATACAAGATCAGCTATTAAGCTACCTCCTTTGTTTTACTTAGCTATAAAGAAACACCCGGCTATCAGTCACTGAATTTCAACAAAACCATTAAATATGCAGAAACATTCCACAACTTTTTCTTTTTTTTTTTTTTTTTTTTTTTAAACCGAACTGTAGCAGCCCTCGGCTACTACTTACATTAAAAATAGAGGTCTCCCTACAAAGAACCACGTTACCTATACACAATTCTGTACAGATTTTTATACTGAAGCTAACAATGAGCTGCACTTGAGTTCACATTCTTAGCAAAATATTGGATTTTGAGCATAAATCTTTACAGCAGGACATTCATTTATTCTTCATCCTCATCTTCTTCCTCCTCTTCATCATCTTCTTCCTCCTCCTCCTCCTCTTCTGGTTCTGCCTTCTTCTTAGATCCTGCAGGCCTACCTGGGCCCTTTTTTCCTGCATCGCTCTTGCTCTTGGCACGATATGCTGCAATATCCTGCAAGAAAAATGCTGTTTAGTTGCCGGCAATATAACTCTGAAGACAAATTTGTACTGCTTCAATTTAATAATACTACACTGTGCACATCCAATACAGCGTGTGCAGAAAAGGAGGGTTTCAAGCTGGAGACTTTCATGCTTGCATCTTTTGGCAAGAGAATGCATGACCCAGACAGTTTTAGGAATTTTATGACCACAGTTGCTCTGGAGTATGACCGTGTATTTTACCAAGCAGGTGACCTGTTTTCTGTAAGTAAAGCGTCTTACTGGTAAAATCTCTTAAGACACGTAAAAACCACATTCAGGTTCACTGTAAGGGTTCCAGATACCTCCCACGCCACATCTTTCTGAAGCCTGGCAAAGGCTGACATAAACATTTAGAACTACGAACCATATATAGTTTAGGTACAAAACAAAAAGTCACGCATTTACAGTGACCTCTACAACCTTAACCATTATTTTATCACTTTCACTGTACCTTTTCATATTTCTCCTTTAGTTTTGCAGCCTTCTGTTCATATGGCTGTTTATCTTTGGCCGACTGTTCAGACCACATTTCACCTAATTTCTTTGCTGTATCTCCAATAGACAAGCCAGGATGATCATTTTTGATTTTCGGACGGTGTTCAGAACAGAAAAGGAAGAATGCAGATCTAAAACGAGAGACAGTGATGATTAAGGGTAAAACTAGCAGAGTCTAAAATAGAGTCAGACTATGAGAACTAATACTTTTTTTTTTCCCCCCGGCCATAGAAACACTCACGGTGGTCTTTTAGGAGCATTAGGGTCCTTTTTCTTTCCCTTCTTCTCGCCTTTGGGAGGAACATAGTTTTTCATCTCCCTGTCATAACGAGCTTTGTCTCCTTTAGCCATTTCTTCAAACTTTCCTTTTTCCTTGCTAGACATTGTCTGCAGACACACGGAGGGGAAAGGAGAAGAGCCTGGATCAGATAAAGCACCCGGTGACCCACTAACGCCTAAGCAGCAGCTGCTACGAGGGATCTTTTCCCAGCAACCCGCGGCAGGGGCGGGGGCTGGGGCCGGCCCGGTAGGGCTCAGCGCAGCCCGGCCCGGCCCGGCCCCGCTCACCTTCCACCGCTCCGAGCACTTCCGCGAGAACTCGGCGAAGTTGACGGACGAGTCCGGGTGCTTCTTCTTGTGCTCCTCGCGGCAGGTCTGCACGAAGTAGGCGTAGGAGGACATCTTGCCCCGCGGCTTGTTGGGGTCGCCTTTGCCCATGGCGAGGTCGGCGGCGGGTCCCTGGGGGGGGGGGGGGGGGGGGGGCGGCCTGAGGGCGGGGCCGCGGCGCGGAGCCACCGCCGGGCGGGGCCGCGGCCCAGGCCGCTCCCGCCTCTCGCCCCCCCGCCCCGGCGCCTTCCCGCCCGAACACGCCCCCCGCGGCCGCCGGCCCCTCCCCCGCCGCAGCCCCTCTTTCTCTCGCCCGCCCGCCCCGCGGCACCTCCCGCCGCCGCCAGGCGCCTCCACCCCCCCCCCCACCCCACCCCCCCCCCCCCGCGGCGGGCGGCCCGCAGGGCGCCGGAGCCCGCGCCCCAGCCCTCCCCGGCGGGGCCGCCCGCCGCCCACCCCGCGCGGCCGGCCCCACCCGCCCGGCGGTGGGAATTCCCCCCTCAGCCCCGGGCGCGCTGCCCGCCCGCCCCGGGCACCCCGCGCTCCCTCCGCGCCCAGGACCGCCGGCGGCGGCGGCGGCTCCCCCTCCTTCCCTCTCCCTCTCCCCTCAGCGCCCTCCCGCTGCCCTGCGGCCGCCGCCGGCGGGGGGGGCGCGGGGCCTTGCCTGGCTGCGTGGGGCGGGCGGCGGCGGCGCGGGGCTCTGCTCCCTCCGCGGCGGCTGCTAAATGGTTTCCCGGCGGCGCACTTAGAGCCTCTTGTTTTCCACAGCCCTACCCGCCACAGCAACTTGACCCGCGGCGTCCGGGGGCCCGCCCCCCAGCGCAGCGGATTGGCTGCCGCGCCGGTTCAAACTGCCTGCGGCCCCGCCCCCTAGGGCCGGGGCCGCCGGGGATTCGCTGGCCGCCGTCGCGACGTCAGCGGCCGAGCAGCTCCTCGGCTAGGTGGAGCGCGAGGGGGTCGTTAGCGCTCATACTCGCTGGAACCGGTTGGGGTGAGGATAGTGGAGGGGGCGGAACCGAAAGCGCTGGGCGGCGATTGGGGGCGAGGGACGGTTTAAAAAACCGCGGGGTTCCCCGCCATTGGCTGCTGGGGACTGCGCGCGTTTGGATTGGGCGGCGCGGGATGCTGTAGCGTGGTTTAAAAATACAAAGGGAGCGAGGAGGATGGTGGGGCGGGCAAAGCCGGAGGAGCCGCGGAAGGGGACGGGTTGGTGGCCCGCCGGTGCGGGCGGGGCTCGGGACCAGCCTCTGCCGGCGGCCTCGCCAGCCAGCCAGCCAGCCAGCCAGGCAGGCAGGCTGGCGGCTGGCGGCTGCTGCCGGAGAGCGTAGGGCCCCCTCGGCGCTACGTTCCTCCAGCCGGGGGCGGGCGGGCCCACGGCTCGCCGAGCCTGGCGGGCAGCAGCAGCCGCCCGCTGTAAAACGGGGCTTTGACTTCGGTTCTGGCGAGGCCTGCGCCTGGCTCCCTCCCCGGGAGTTACAGCGCGGGAGGCGGGCGGGGGGGGCCGTCCGCCGCCTCCCGGGCTGGCGGGGCTCCGAGGAAGAGCCCGTGGCTGTGGCGGGTTCCGGGGGGCGGGTTTTCCCTCTCAGGCCGGGCTAAGAGCACCGGCGGTGGGAAGGGAGAGCGTCGCCTGGCTTCGTGTCTTGTTGCGCCTGCGAAGCGAAAGGCGCCGCGGCGGAAGGCCCGGGAGCAGAAGTGGGCCGAAGATGGAACGGCCGCGGTTTGCGTCGATTGCTTTCAAGTGAACCGCCAGCCGTGAATCTGGCCCTTTCGGTTTGGGGATAAAACCGAGGTTGCCCTGCAGTCAGTCAGTCAGTCTGTTTTGTCGTGATTTGACCCTCGTCTACGCAATACGGGTTTTGCTGATGTTGGTTTTCTTCTGTCTGGTTACTCTTATCCGATTCTCTAGTTAACTTCAGTTTAGGTTAATATTCTTGGTAATCTAGGCAGTTTCTAACACTCTTGCTTCTTCAGGTGTAGTTTATAGCACTGGTGAAAAGCAGGTCATAACTTTGCTTACTGAAGATGCCATGCCTTCAGCAGAGTTTTAATCATGTTAACTGAGCTCAATGGTAAAAATAAACAACAACAACCCCCCCCAAACCTTTAAAAAGACAGCAGCAAGAGTCCCTAAGCTATCTGAGGGTATTGACTAGTTGCAGGTGTGAGAGTGGCCAATGTTGTGATCTCCAGAGTCTCCCCCATTCCAGATTCACTCAGTGTAAGGAGCATCAAATAAGAAGCACTTACCCGGTCCAGTCCTTCAGGTTTGTTCTTTTTTTCCGTCCAAGGAGGATGTGTTCATGCAGAACAGTTCGCTAACATGGTGCTAAATGCCTCCTTTATCCCTGTTTTGTTTTAAGCTTTACGTATTTGTCCAAACTGCAGCCCTAAAGGACATAATGTAAACTGGAAAAAAGTTAGTCAAAATCTTCTATGAAGAGAGGATAACTGGGAGGTATATTGCCAGAGCAATGCAGAGATATGGATTCCCTTTGCAGATGTCAAAGCCTGTCAGAAGCCAGTTACCCAAATTCTTATATTGGCTAACTTCTGTGGCTATTCCTTTTGATAGTGTTTAACCTACAAATAAAGCTTACGCTTACCTTCTAATATAAACATTTACATGAGGGCTATTCTATATTCGGCTCTTTACTACTGTAAACTATTCTGCTACTTCTCAGTAGCAAATTGGTGTTCTCAGTTCTGTGGTACTGAATTCTGTGAAGGCCTGGCCACTTTGCAAGGAGTTGTTTTAATTTGTTATGTAGCTTTAAAAATGCCTTTATTTCATATGTTACTTGGAAAGCGCTATTTTGTTTGGTGAATTAAGCTGCCAGACGGGTTACTCATTGACCTTGCGGTAAACCACCTGTATGTGACAGTTTCTTGCAGAGTGTTTTCTAGTTGTTAAAGTAGTTTTGTAACAGATGGCAGAATCTTCCAAGGCTAATGTGTACTGAATGAATCATAGTACAGCCATTAGTATATCTGGTCTAAAACCATTCTTTGTCCACCAGACTTACCTAGAGCTTTCCATATCACACCATTCAAACAAATTCATAGGTACCTTCTGCGTTGTTTACAGTCATATAAAAATGTAGGTTAACGCCATCAAAATCAGTTTTACTTCTGAATCCTCGCTGGTGCAGTAGAAAGAACAATGAAGTGGTCCACTAGTTTTCAGGAAACAGAGTTTTTTCTCAATGTCAGTGCTTCTAATATAGCAAGTCATGACCTCTGGGAATTTGTCACCGAAAAGTTATCAGGATGGCTACAGGCACCAGAAATTATTTTTAACAGCTGAAAGAAGAATTTTTCTCATTTTACCCGTCCAAATCCATTCTCTGTAAGCTCCTGAACAACAACAAAAAAGCTTTATGTAAGTTTATTATTAACATATTTTTACTCTTCCTTTTAACATTAATATAGCAAGTTCATGGAAAAAATTGCTTTGGAGCAGTCTTTGGAAATTATGGGATATAATTGCAGCGAGGCTTCCTCTGTTGCATCTGTTTTCATATCTGCGCTAAGAATATGAAGAAAATGATTGTGGAAAAGCAGGTAGGGTGAGAAAGTGTAATTACTGCTATGGGAAAAAATGAGACCTGCCTTTCAAATGATATAATCAAATGTTTTGAGAAAGAAATTAGGTTCTTGATTCTTTTGAAGATACTCTTTTTCTAGATTCTCTTCTCTGAAAAAGAAAGCTTTTGTACAATTAAATATATACATAGAGGGTTATGTCATGCGATGTCATGCAACATAGGGCAGCGTAAGAAACCAAACAGTTGTACTCTTTAACATCTGTCTGTCCTCCAACAAGGAAGGCAGTATTGAAAATTTTCCACGCCTGAACATGATACTGGAAGCTTTCCACAGCAGCGCTGATGCTGAAAGCTCCACGCAAGAATGCCAGTGTTAGAAACTTGTCAGTCCCAAAGCTGTGCCTTCCTTCCAGCACCCTCACGCCTGGAAAAGTGCTTCTCTGTGTGCCTGGTTCCACAATAAGCTGTCACTGTTTTTTCATTACACCACACTGTTCCTTTTCAGACAAAACCACAAATTCTGTCTCGAGAGATTTGGTCACTGTTACTCTTCTAAAGCAGTGATCTATGCAGTATTGACTTCGGTCAGTCCGCGTGGTTAATTTATTAACCACATGTGGAAGACAGTTGTGGGGAAGAAGCATAAACTCCAGGACTTGAAGCTTACTTCTGCTTGAATAATTCAGCTCATGAAATGACTGTTAAGTTTTATAGCTCCCTGGCTTCGAGCCCTTTTGAGTTCCTAATCTGCTCCACAATTACAATTTTGGGTGCTATTGTTAACTTCACTTAATCTTCAGTAAACTGCGTGTGAGGAGAGAGAAGCAATGCAGTGACTAGAAATGCTGGATAGAAAGAAGGGAAAAGACCAGGCGAGTGAGACCAGGTTACAGAGCTGAGAAATGGATTTAAAGAAAAGTACGTCACAGACAATAAAAATGTGTGATTGGAGTGATAATACTTTACATCATACCGTATTTCTTGGCTTCTGTGGGCAGCTTCTACAGCTTTTCTGGATACTGGTGTCAGTATGAACAAAGCAAGGGAAGAAAGTAACAAAGACCTTTTATGTGAATTAATGTTTCCATCAGCAGATCCATTGCAACAGATACTGTTCAGCTGAGGAAGCTGCAAACTACAGTTGCATGACCTTAACTCTGACCAAACTTTTATTCTGGTGTAAGTGTATTAATGTGGTGATACTGTCAGTTTTAATTCAGTCAGTTGGATGAAGAAGCTCTACTGTCTCTCCCCAGAGACTCTGCTATTACCCAAATTCCTGTATGGAATATGCCTTAATAGCAATAACATTCTGCTTTGGAAAGTTCTCGATTGATTACTGCTGAAAGGGTCTCTCTTATGGACCTGAGAAGTCAGCATTTACCAGATGAATAATGAAAGCGTTACAGCTGCTCGCGATTTTAATGTCACCTAACTTCACTAATAGTAATGCAAGATGTTGAAAGAAAAAGCAAATTTAGCTTTAATCAGCAATTTTTTGTTATAGAAAAAGATTAAAATCCAAGACTCAAAAAGCATTTAAACAGGTCACTGCTTTAAAAACTCCCTTTCAATGTGACTTATGAAGTCTACAGACAGCAACTATGTTTTTTGGCCTTCCATGTGAGTGTCTCATACTAGATACATGGTAGGAGCTTTAGGATGAAAAGCAAAAAACAGAACTACCTAGGCTACTGCTTACCTAAATTCAAAGCAGAACTTACTTTACTGTAGTGTTCCAGTTATAAGCAGTTGCTTTCTTTGTACTTTGATAAAAACATATAACTGCAGCTGCCCAAAAGTTCGCAAAACTGATATTTCTGTCAGTATCTTAAAGAATTGCATTTAAAATATTAGACCTTTTCCCATTTTTTCTGTTGTTGTATAACATGCAAATAATATGTATTTTATAAACATTACAGTTTTATTGTATGTGCTACTGTAAAGCCTGCATAACCAGTTAAGCAGCTCGTAGGCAAACAGCAGCCGTGTTACACCAGGCTGGTTTATTCTGAAAGCTCAGAAACTTGTTTTGACTTTGTGCTGTGTACCAAATACCTAAAACAAAGGCAGCCTACATTAGACACTACCCCGGGACAGCTGCGGAGCAGAGACTGAACTGCAGTAGGTCATATGATAGGAAATAAATACAACAAATCTCTCGTGGTACTCATGCAGATAATATTAGGAACACCAGCTGTTCCTGGTCACAATAATTGTTATCTGTACTTTCTCAGTCTTAACTTGACAAGAACTTTTTTCCACTTGCATTGGGTTAATGTGCTTCTATTCCTAGACCTCACTTTCATTTACTTTCTTACTTACATTCAAAGCAATACTTACATAACACGTTTTCCCCAGAGATCTTAATAGACCTCCTTTATATTTTGCTGTATTGTTAATCCCTTTTTACAGGTGTGAGAAGAAAGCAGTAGTTTGCCTTTGTTCATCCATTAGATAGTTTCACAGGCAGTTTAGAGGGGCTTTAAAATGTGGATAGCTGTAACTTGCACTATGAAATCAGTTTAAATGGGTAAAAAAAAGTTTCTGTCCTTTGGTCCCCCACCCACCGAACTCTTCTAGCCATGGTAAATGTTGGTACTTTACCTGAAATATATACATGACTTACTCTTAAGAAATAAAATGTAATTACTACTAAAAATGTTGTGTCGTTTGGGATGTGGAGAACATAGTTCCAGGATACTGTTTCTTTTTCTCCTTCTAAGCAGTAAGACAAAGGGTTGGACTGTGTCTGGAGCCAGAGGTGTGACATCCAGCGAGCAGATCCAAAGAGGCTGTAATCACTGTCCATCTCCCGAACAGTCCAAGCACCCATGTGAGGCTAGCCGCTGGTGCTCACTGCTGCCCAAATGAAGTAGGTGCCAACCCATGGTGACTTAGAAATGTTGAAACTTCGACAGAACAAACCAGAACGTTTTGTTTCTACCGCGTCTAATCTGAGGGACTGTTTTCTTCTGCAGTTCTGAGTGCTAGAAACTTAAAAACAAGCAGAGCCTGGCAGTAGAAGCTGTTTCCAATGTAACTGTGGCTCTAAAATCTTTTAGGAAAGAGAAAGAATAGTGTGGGTTGACAAGGCTGTGTGCCACGGACCACAGGAGGCAGGAGGAATCATGCCCTGCTGTCTCCCACAGCCAGAAGAGAGAAGCGGGTTTGGCTGATAACAAGCCCGGTTCCTTGTAAGTACTGTGATACTTGTCAACACATTGCCCTTGGGTCCAGGTAGTGGAAAAACTTACATTAATGTCAATGGGTCTCATTAAACTTAAATGGGTTTCAAGTTTTGGTCACATGGAGTACATCCTGTGCTGTTGCTAATGTAGATGTCATAGCAGAATAATTAATTTCTCCTCTTATTTCTGGCAAATAGTGCTGTTGTATGTGTCATAGAAATGATCATAGGATACCCAGGTAATCTGAGACTAGAAAGAAAATGCTCAGGAAATTTTGAAATTGTTGATTCATGAGTCTCATTTTTAGTCATGGATCCTGTAGGATTTTCCAGCAACTGATGATATAAAAGTATAGTTTCTCCAGAGGATCCCACCGTGTACCCTACTCTGTACTGTTAAGTGTTTTACAGTAACAAAGAAGGTTGTTCCAGAGATCTTATGCTACTAGAAAATGTGCCTGTCTATAATACCAGTCAAAAGCTAATGCTTCTACTCCACAGCCCCAACTCTTGTGGGGGGAAAAAAAAAATCTTCAGTAAGTTCGATAATAAACCCTTGGGCCTATGATTAATCCTCATCATTTAGTCTGATCATGTGTGAAGTTAAGTAGAAGCTCTCCCTAAGCACTGGCAGGGATAAATGCCTACTACAAATGAAAAAGAAATAGGGAGTGGCACAGTCATGCATTTGAAGAATTAAACAAGGAAATCTCAAGTGAAGTTGTTCTGTGTCAAAGAAAGGCAGCCTTATTCAAAGCTAACAAGAAACTAAAGTGCAGCCCAAAGCATGCCTTCTCCAGTTTTTAAAAGTTGGGAAAAAGAATCCTTAAAACCTGTGAACTCTCAACTTCAATGTAAACCTTTGAGAGAGAAACCATCTTGGTGAATACACTCCAGTTCATAGGCTTGATCATGGTGTGCAATTTTTACGTCACTAGACTTTACACTAATAATTAGCATTTACATGTTGTTAAATTATGGTAATATGTACAAATATTAAAACCATAAACCCCCCATTCTCCTTTTCCAGTAGTTAAAAATTTACTTTGTAAAGATGTAATTCATTTTGGAACAGACTTTCGTGATATAACTAGAAACACAGCTAATCAAAGAAGTTAAAGTTGTTTAAGAGGTAAAAGATCTGTATTATTTTCCTAATTCTGAAATAATTTACAAGATCATGGAAAATCCTGCTTCAGCAGTCACTTCTGGAGAAAGGTAAGGATCTTTTAGTGCCTCTGGATAGCTGTAATAGCAGAATCGGGTCTCATCTGTGGTGTTTATAATGTTAATAAATATTAACAGCCAAACACGTGGATACCAAAACCTCCAAAACCATATCTGTTAAAATGTTGCATTGAAACTGGAGGGTGGGGGGCTCTTGCGTTCTGTGCCTTAGGATATGTCCTTGACGGGATTGCAAACTTACCTTGCAACTTTAAAGGCTAGAACCTTTATCAGTATGAAAGCTGAGACTCTAATGTTATCTTTCAAGTATGGGAGTTGAGGTTTGAGGAGCATTAAAGATGAATGACAATATCTAATGAAGAAGCAATGCTTTCGATCAGCTGCTGTATATTGAATGAATTATAGCAGTAGGTACTATCCAAACGTAGAAAACCTGGTACATTCTGCCTAGTGGCCATTTTTTGTGAAGAAATTTGCAAAACATTTTATCTGATCTTTTTCCCATAATATTTCTCAGGTAAGGGTTTATTGTCAAGTAACATTAGCAAAAACCAACTGCAGTGCAAAACTATCATTATACTTGAGTTTGTTGGAGTATAAGCCTGTATCTTTTACCCAGAATGAGCTCTGCGGGAAGTCAGGAAAACATTTAAACCCCAAAGCCACATGTAATTTTACTCATTTTATTTTTATAAAACTATCTGTATTAGTATCAGACTCTTATCTTGTTTTTACTGACAGAATCCAAATACCTTCTAAAGACCTTCTAAATGGTGCATTCTGGACTCCGGTGGAGGAAGCGTTCACCCACTCCCAAGGGGCACTTAAAACCTGCTGTTAACTTCAACAAGAGCTCAGTCAGACCTAAAGATGCTTATAACTGTACTGCAAAGACAAGGGCACTGGAAGAGGCTTCAAGGCTACAGAAGTTTCCCATTTTCCTTTCTGTAAAATGAGTCCATATCAGAGGAGGACATGATGGAGTAAAGGAGCACTGTAGTTTCTAGGACCCTCTGGCAAAACTGTGGAGATGGTGTAATATGCGTTATTCAAAGCAAAAAGCAAATGATCAAAGACAGTGTCGAATCTGAATTTGTATAAGCAGAAAACAGCGGTTCACAAAATGTAAGACTGTAGCAAAGAGTATACAGTGCTTTTTGTGGTATCAAAAGTGCATTAGAGACTAGCAAAATTTGCTGAAAAGATATGACAGTTTCTTTTACAGGCAAAAAAAAGCTGAGCAAGCTTTTTATTTTCAAGGGATTAAAAAATAACTCTTAAGCAATATACTATATCGGTCTGTTACAGCTGAATTTTTATTACACAAAACCTCTGGGGGTGATACTTTTCCACTATACATTCCAGATAGTTGCATTACATTTCAGAAAAGCACTAATGACGATTTCGTTGGGTGTCTTTCTGACTGCGAGATCTCATAATGTGAAACAAAATGTTAATCAAAGCAACCTGGATGGACAAGTGATCAGTGACTCTGAAAGCAGCAGACAGATGTGCACTTTTAACTTGGCTGAATGGGGGCTTGTGAGGAGGAGGGGGGTTGAAATGTAGGGGGTACCTCAGTGCAAAGCTGGAGGTTGGCTTCTCTGCTTCTGTGCAGTTCTTGGGTTTGAGGTATCTCCCTTATCTCACACTTCATTGTTTAAGTCCCCCAAGAAACAATCTGTCACCTACATTCAACAAAGAACATCTAAAGTTTCTGTACCAACGTTTCTGTATTTTTGCACGTAAGAGCGAAGCCTTCCAACAGAAGGTCCTTTGATGCCTCCTGTAACTAATGGCTTATTGCGAAAGTGAATTGGCACAAACCATTAAGGGACATGTATTACAAATCTTTAAAGCTTTTACAGTACACAGGCTTATCAGTTTTAATCCCGTAACACCTAGATTATTCTTAAAATACAATGTTTAGTTTTGGACCCTGTTTACTGCTTTAAATCTTCTAATAAAAGCCTGTGTTACGTAAACTCTTTCATACACCCTTAGTTTCCATTGTACAAGGCAGAATGCTTAAAAAAAAGGAACATTGGCTTCAGCTGGAATACTCAAAGACCTGGAAATACCACTTTTGCACCAATATCACCATTTTGGTTAAAGGTATGATTTTTTTTTCTCTTACTGTATTGCTTGAATCATATACAATAAGCTCTGTGTGTGCTAATATGGATTAAGTTTTGTTATACAATTAACTATCCAAAGTTACATTTTAGCTATCCTCGTGTAAAACATATAAAGAAGTAAAAAAAAAAAAAAAAATACAGTCTGTAGGTAAGTCCCAATATTCCTGTGCTTTGGGCTCTATGCTTTAACAGATTTGGATGATAAATTGGAGGCAGAGCAACAAGCGGTAGCGTGGTTAGTTGGTGCTGGAGTGGGAAGGGAAAAATCAGAGATTCAAAAATCTGAAAAAAGAACAATAAAAAGAATAGGACTTGTTTCTGATAAGGAAGGAGAGGTTTGGTCACTGTTCCTTATCACAGCCTGTGAATGCCTATTGGTTAGGGTGCTCTTTTATCAAACACACCAGGGCGTGTGGTGGAATTTGCAGAATTTTTGAAGTGTTTTAATGGAATCTATTTTTCATTGAAATAGTTACAATCCAAAACAAAGAAAATGTATATTTGCTGTGAAAAATGTATACCAATTGTTTTCCTTATTATTACAGGGTAATTTCAGGCGCTGCACACAAACGCACTAACGTACACTTAGACTTCAGATGAATGGTACCTGTTGGGGAAGGGAATACTCATCCTCAGTTGAACCTTATCATGTGAAGATGTATACACAGTTATAGCCCCATTTCCTTTCCAAGATTAATTACTAATAATATGTTTGCAGTGTGCTTGCAATGTATCCAAGGTGATGCGTCCAATTATTCTTCTCTCTCAAATTACAAAACACATCAGTCAAAAGCTAACAGGAGCTGGGACATATGGCATCTCAGAGAGGGACAAGCTGCTCTGCTCCCACCTGCGCCTGGCCTGCCTCGGTGCCAGGAGGGGCCACCAAGTCCCACTGACTTCGGAGCCTCAGAGCTGCGAATTCAAGCATGCTCTTCAAGATGCTGTAGCTCCTGCTCCTTCTGCATGCCACTTAGAAGTCATCCATGCTGTCTTTTTGGCACCCATGAGGGATGTAGATTACTTTTGCTCTGCTTGTGTGCATGGACCATAAGTGCTAGTGAAGTCTCACGTACAGAGTTACTGGTTTGGAGCTGCCATTTCCTTTGAACTGATACAATTTTTGATGTTCTACTCTAATCAGTATGTTGTTGCAATACTGCATGTTTTGATGTTTATTTAAAAATCTCTCCCTATATATGCTTCAGTTATATCTGAATACTTCTACTAACCACTACTAGAGCTTATGTTATAAAACCATCATTTTAGACGACATACAATCTAGCAGAATCGCTCTATGACGAGTGGTTTTTTTTATTTCAGGGGTCCCAAGCTTTGTAAAAGTTTGCGCATCCATCCTGTAGTGAGCTTCATACTGCCCGATAAGCCCATCCAGCTGCAGCCCTTTGTATTTTTTGATCCCACATATGACGCAAGATTAAAAGTGACATGATTTCTTTGTTCCTGTAAGCAGGCGTTCATACCAAACGAGGTGGTCATCGCCCTGCACCGGTCACACGGTCCTGCCCTTCCATTGGACCTTCCTGTGTGCTGGGACTTCACACAAAGCAGATCAGGGCTAAACTTAACTGATTTTCTTTTTGCTGGTCTAGTTGTAACCCAATCCAGTTTGCCATGCAGCCATAGAAATGCTTTTACAGGCACAAAGAAGGACAAGGCACAGGTGTGAAAGTGAGCAGCTTACGGCAGAAGCAGAACCGTCTTTCTCAGCCCCTCTACTGTCTTATCGTGATCTAATCATGAAACTATGATGCTACTTTACTTGAAATTCCGCTTCTAAATTAACATACTGGCAAGCATGGCTGGGTAACATAATCGGGCTTTTAACTGCTCACAAACTATACAAAGAGGATCAGAAACATATTTAAAATGCACAAGTGATCTTTCCATCGTACCGAATCACAGCAGCTAAACCCAGACTGACATATTTTATGCTCACAGTAAGGTCAAATCCCTCTGAAGAAATAAAAGGGACCTCAAAAGACATAGCCTAAGAGTCCAGAAATTGCTATTCATGACCCAGATTTCCACTGAAGAATTCCTGGAACTCACCCTTGTCCCACTTTTCCCAGCTCGTGCTTCCTATGTTATTCTTCAAGGCCTGCTATCATTGTTACTGGGGTTTGGGGTGGTGGGGTTTTTTTAACATTATTACATTTTTTGCAAGTGTGAAATCACAAGTAACTCAAAAAGCGAGTTAAACATCTGTTGCCCGAGAATATACAGCAGCAGAGCGTGGAACTGAACCCAGGCACTCCACGTAGCGTTCAGCTCGGCTGATAACACCACGGGGTTTGGTATTTTTTCCAACTTTTATCCAATTCCCCTCTCTAATCACCGAAACATGCCTTCTAGGTAACTGCCGTCTGTGAGTTCATGCTCAGTTTGGCTTCTGTTCCCGTCTCCTTCATTCAGTTGCAACTGCGAGGAGCAGGGACCTACCCTTGCTCTCTAATACCAGGTTATGCAATCAGATTAAGGAGCCATCTGCAGCGCAAACCAGAACTGCGCTATAATCGCGTTCCCGGCTCACGCAGAACTTGGGCTTACGCAGGATCTGTGTCTCCTCGAATCATTCACCGGCCTCCCCGCTACTCCTCCTTCTGCAGGCTGGAAGCGCACGGCAAGCGATACGGGCAAATATTTCAGTGATTAAATCATGACGCTTTGAGCAGGGTCAGCTCGGATGCCGGTTCTGAGATTAAAGGAATATCCGCGGCCGTTCAAAAGGAAAGCAAAACCTCACCCTTCTTTGCGTGAGCTTTGAATGCGCTTGAAGGAAAATAGTAGGTCAGAGCTTGCTGCTTCTGCCGCTCTGCTGTCGGCAGCGGAGTTAAATGGCTTAACGCCAGTGCATCTCTTAACGGAGTTTCGTCAAGTCTCAAACCACTTGCTTTTATCAAGCATTTTCACAGTATCTAGTTTAGCTGGTCGCGTGCACAGCAAGGTCTTGGTTCCTCACTAGCGAAAAGCATTCTGCATTCTCAGTCTTTTTTGTTGTTAAAGTCACCTTTATTAACAAAAAGTCCTTTTAAATGACAAAACCGCAAACCGGCGCCGCAAGTCCTCTCTGCCTTCAAAGGCCTTTACCAAAGGAACGCAAGACGGACCCCCGATTACAATGCCTTTTAAAGGCAGCTTTAACAAAGGGACCCGGAGTCTCGGTCGTTCTCGGTCCGGGGAGAGGCGGCGGGAGGCTGCGCTGCGGCCCCGGGGCAGCTCCGTCCCGCCGCCGGGGCAGGGCACCCGCTCTCCAGCCATGGCTGACAGAAAGAGTGGCGGAGAAAGGAGGCGGCCAGGCGGGGAGGGACAAGACCGAGACGGAGGGCAGCGAGGCGGAAAGCAGAAGGGAAAAAAAGAAAAAAAAAACCAAACAAAACACAACAACCCGTAGAAAATCCTGAACAAGCAGCCGGGGAAGCGCGGCTCAGACCAAAACGCCGGAGCTAGAAAAAGTACAAACGGGGGGAGTTAATGCCGACGGGAGAGGGCAGGGAAGAGGAAGGGCGGGCGCCTCAACCTTTTTTGGCTGAAGCACGTTCCGGCCCTCGGCCGCGCCAGCGGCAGCGCCGATCTCCGCCCGCCCCCGCCCCGGGGGGAGAGGGTGCCGGCCTCCCCCTTCTGCCCCGCGCCTTTCTCGCCTTCCCGCCTCCGCCCCGGCGGGGCCGGGCTCGGCCGCCGCCGCACGGCCGCCGTTCAAATCCCAACGGCCGCGCCGGCGGGGAGGAGCGACAAGGGGGGAAGGATTGGGGCGGGGGACGGACGGACACGAACGGGGCCTTTTAAAAGTGGGATAAGCCGCTGCCGCCGCTCCCGCACGGCGGGCCCGGCCTCCTGGCGGCGGGGAAAAGGCAGCGCAGCGCAGGGCAGCCCGCCGCCGCCGCGGAAAAAAGTAGCGGCTGCTGCCGCCACCGCGGGACGGCATCGCCGGCCCGAGCGCCGCAAAGCGGCCCGCCGCGCCCCCCCGCCCGCGCTCCCGCCGCCGCCGCGCTGCCCGTCGGGAGCTGTAGTTCACCCGCCGCGGCGGCCGCGGAGGGGGCGGCGGGGCGAAGAACTGCATTTCCCATGGCGCCCCGCGGCGGGGGAGCCGGCATGCGCGGCCGGGCGGGGCGGGGCGGGGCGGCGGGCAGGTTGCTGTTGTTACATAGGAAACAGCTGAAGAGTCTCCACATGACAGGGGGGGAAGGAGGAAGTGGGGCGACCCGCGGGGCGCCGCTGCCGCTCCGGTAGCCGCGGGGCTCGGGTCAGCGGCAGCCGGCGGGCAGAGTCCTTCCCGCGGCGTGCGGGCTGGCCGCCCTTGAGGGCGGGCTTGCGCTCCGGTGCCGCCGCGGAGAGGAGGCGGGCAGGCAGCGGGGGAGCGCCCCGCCGGGCCGCGGCGTCTCGCCGGGGAAGTTTGGTGCGGGGCGGGATCCCGCCGCCCTCCCCCAGGCTTCCCGCCGGCTGCGGAGGTGGCGCCGGGCATGAACGGCTTCGCCCCCGAGGAGGTGACCCAGCGCGGGGCGGACCCCGCCGCCGCCGCCGTAGCCGCGGTGGGCAACGCGGGCTCCGCCGTGGAGGTGGTGCCGCCGCCGCCGCCGGCGCCGCCGGGGCTGGGTCCGGCCGCCGCCGCCGCGGGCTCGGCGGGCGGCGGGGGTGCGGGCGGCCCCGGGGCCGGGCAGCTGTGCTGCCTGCGGGAGGAGGGCGAGCGGTGCGGCCGCGCCGCCGGCAACGCCAGCTTCAGCAAGCGGATCCAGAAGAGCATCTCGCAGAAGAAGGTGAAGATCGAGCTGGACAAGAGCGTAAGTCCGGGGAGGGGGGACACACACGGGGCCGCCCCCCGCCGCCGCCGGCGGGGCAGGCAGACAAAAGCGGCCGGCGGGTCCCGGCGGTGCGTGCCCGGGCGGCGGCGGCGTGTCCGGCCCCAGCCCCGCTCCGCGCCGGCCGGTTGCTCCCACGGCTGAGTTGGTTTGGGGGCTTTTAATAAAGTTTAGGGTTTTGGGGGGGGAGGGGGGTTGGCGGCGCGGGAGTGTTGTTTCCCACTCCCCCCCCCCCCCCCCCCGCTTTTGCCGTAGCACCGTGGAGTTCGGCTGGCGCTGCAGCAGCACGGCCTGAAAGCGCTCTCCCTCTGCGGAAGCAGCTGGGGAGGGAATCGCTTGCTTCTGGGGTCCCTTCCCACCCCCCAAGAGCCGGGGGCATCGGCTGCGTGTGTCCCGTCCCGTCCCCCAGCTCCCCGTGTAGCTGGAGGGGGAAGAAGCGTGGCCGGGGAGCGCGCTCCTCCTCCCCGGAGCGGAGCCTGCATGGCTCCCGGCGCGCTAGTTTGTGTCTGTTCCTGGCGAGGGCAGCGCTCGGCTGCTCCGCCTCGTGTTGCAGCCTTGCACGTCTCCCCTTGCCTCTCGATCTTCCGCTCGGCAGCCATCAGGCTCGGCTCGGCACGGCTGGGCAGGGGGGAAGCGGACCCCCCCGGCGGAGGGGAGGAGGAGGAGGAGGAAGGGACTGGGGGCCGCCTTCGCGCCCCTTTCTGCGCAATGAAACGCCCGGGCGTTTCGGAGGGGTGTTTGCCCTTGCCCGGTACCGCGGGAGCGTTTGCCGGCGCGGGGGCCGGAGCTCCGTGCGCCCCCAGAGAACCCCCCAAACCCCCAGCCCGGCCCGGGGGTTCCTCGCCCTCAACGCCCCCCACCTCAACGCAGCTCCGCGCTTTCGTTGCCATTAAAGCCCGCAACTCGGAAATTCAGGGTGTGTACGCGCCGAAGAGTTCTCCCAAAGCGCGCAGATCCGTACAAAGGGAAACTTCTAAAAAGGAGAGAAAGAAAATTTTAAAAAGTGTGTTGCTTGACCTCACCTAGGTAGTGGAAGTAGAACGAGGAGAGGCTATAGATGGGGAATGAGAGCCGGTGTGAAATGAGAGCCGGCTGTTTGCCCTCCAAAGAACAACTGAAAGCTTGTTTTTTGTTTGCTTCCCGATCCCGAGTTGCGACGAGTGGCTGGAGGGAGGGTTGTACTCGTGTGTCTCTGCAGGCTGTTGCTACTGAATCAGTCGATTGCAGTGCTTCAGCGTCCTCTGGGCCAAGCCGGTGGCAGTGATCTGTAGCATAACGCGTTCTTTATTTAGAAGAATCCGGTAGAAAAGCTTCCTCGATGCAGTTAATGTGACTGTGGTTGCTGAAGGGTTGTCTCTGTGTGTGCGTTTATAAGTCTGGGAGATGCTTACATGGATTTGATTGAAAGACGCCCTGTTGCTCTTCTAGGCAAGACATCTGTATATTTGTGACTTCCACAAAAACTTAATTCAGAGTGTGAGAAATAGAAGAAAGAGGAAAGGCAGCGATGATGATGGCGACTCACCAGTGCAAGACATCGACACTCCAGAGGTAGCTAAGTAGTTGGGGTTTTTTCTAATTGTTGTGTTAAGCTTGTACTTGACAGCTACCACGTCTGCACAGATACCACTTTTCCACCCTTGCCGCTCTCCTTATTTTGGGGCATGTGGGTAAAGGGAAGACTCCTGATTCACTCAGTTCTTAACAAAAGCTAACTGAATCTTACAGTGTATTTTCTGTACTGATTGTGCAGAGTAGAATGAACAACTCTCTAGCTTTTTAAGTGTCTGCTAGTTCTCTCAGAAAACTGCTTTTTTCAACTTTCTCGTTATTAGTGCTTCCTCTCCAGCATCTTCCTAGAAGAGGTGATTTGCTACATATCAGCACAATCTGTCTTCTGCAGGAGTTGACAACTTGAAGGGAATTGCACATAGGACTCGGGATATAAATGCTTCGCTGCCCCATCCCTCTGATCCTTTCCTTCTGTGCTAAATGTGTTGCAGATGGCTCTTGCAATTACTCCATTGCCTTAGTCACATTAAACAGAGAAAGTTTAATGATAGTAGATCTTTGTTTTTACCCCATGTTGGGGGAAGAAACGTTCAGGGAGCTGTGCTAGAAAGGAGGGGAGAGGGATGGTGTTTTTCTCCCCTGTTTTCTCTGCTGCAGACCAGTGAAACCTCACCCATTATGAAAGTGAGCTAGAGCTTTCAAACCTTTTGCATAGTATAGTGGGAGAGACTGCACCTAAGGCTCTTTTTCCTACTTGTGCTCTGGGTTATTTCTGCTACAGCCTGGCTTAGCAGGTGCTGTTCAGTGTGTTAATTCTGAGCAGAGCCTGTCATGCCTACCTGGTCCCTTCCAGGAGGGGTTTTTAAAGCATTCTTCAGCAATTGCTCCGTAAGCGTTAATTTAATGACAACCTTATGGTCAGCATCTGCAGATACCAGCAATGCAAGTGATGAAACTCTGTGCAAGAATCTGTGCCTAAAGGCACGTGGCTCCAGTCTGAAGGCTAAGAGGATCCTCTAAGAGGATTTTAGGGGATTGGGAGTGGTTTGATGCTGGGCTGTGTTGTTTGTCTGCTAAATATGTGGGATTGCTTCTTTGAAAGTTCTGTCTAAGGCTAATGTTCTCTGTGGCTTCAGGTGGCTCTCTGGCACAGTGGTAATTGCAGCTGTTCTGCAAGCCTGTTTGGGTTTCTCATGCGAAAATTATAAAACGTGTCACAAGCGATGGATATCTCTAGAACAAGAAAGCAAGCTTTTTAAATGGTATTACAGCAGGAAAGAAAACTGCCTGGGAGGTGTTTTTGAGGAGTTTCAGCTGGCCGTTTGGACAATGGCAGTATGTTCATCCCATGTGACTCCTGTGTGCCTTTGAAGCCCATTGGCTCTTGACTTCCTTTATTTTCAATTGCTATCCAGTTTACTAAGGAAAAAAAAAAAATCCTTCTTCCAAAGACTTGCAAGGCCTTCCCGTTTCCATCTCGGTCATGACCATCATTACCTGTTAAAAGTGATTCCTACGGGAGGGAGAGAGGCTTCCACAGTACTGGTAGCTTCAGGGACTTGGTGGAAAGCTGCTGCTCCTCCCCTGCATGATGCTCTAGGGTGTGGGTTCTCCACTGTGACTTGGGAAGTGGGATTTGTGCCATGTAAACTTTAGAATACCAAAGGATACCTACCCATCCTCTATCATGCAAGGCAGCATCATGTCAAGGTTGGCCAGGTTACCAAGTATGCAGTAGCACTGCTGTTGTTTAAATATTCCATAGTCGAGGCTGCTAAATGAGTTTAAAATGGAAGTGAATGCCTTAACCAATCTTTAATGCAGTGAGTTTGGAGAATATTACTGTATCTAGTATCTGCAACTGCTAGATCTGCAACTGATCTAGCAGAATTTCTCATTCGGCCTGCTTTCTCAGCTTGCTTTCCCACTCAGTCATCCGATTAAGGTCTCTTACATTGTCAAGGAGGGTGGGAAGGTAAGCTGTTGCTGGGAGAAGTGACTGTTGATCAGAGTTCGTGGGATTCAAAACTGAGGGAGTACTGGGTTAAGGTTGTGTATTTGTATTCCTGAGAGGACCTTGTGCAATTCTTTCAACTGTCAACTCGCACTGAAAAACAGTTTTGGACAACTATGCCTGTGCACCTAACTCCTGCATTGTGCTTATGTAGCAGGGATATGTTTGGAGAGCAAGATCAGCTGTTTTATTCTTGCACCTCAAGCCAAGAAACCTTTGCGTTCTAGACTTTTTCCTGGTTCTAATATGTGCTATCTGACGGTGCAGATGTGCTATATCTTGCATGCCACTTGTGTAAAATTTGATGGCTGAAATCACACAGTATAGGGGCCTCCTTTGAGTCAGCATCTTCGTAGATGTTGTATGAAAGTTGTTACTGGGCTTTTGTGTTACCCCGCTCGAAGTGGGGAACAAACGAAAAACCCAGAACTGATTAAAAGACAATAATGAGTTACAGATATTGTCCACTGCTAATGGGAGGCAGAGCCATGCTCAGTAACAATAAAATGCTCTTAAACTGAACTGGGCTGTTTTCCTTTCCACTGGAAGGTGCGGGGTGGAGGGGTTTTTTTGTCAAAATGAGATCTGCTGAGCTGATGGTCTATGCTTGTGTATCCATGAGAGTCCAAAGTGTTTTTGAGAGGGCAACTATAAATGACTGAATCCTTTTCAGTTACATTAGATTATTTTCCTCCCCCCCCCCTTCTTCTAGGTTGATTTATATCAGTTACAAGTAAACACACTTCGAAGGTACAAAAGACACTTCAAGCTACAGACCAGACCGGGACTTAACAAAGCACAGCTCGTTGAAGTACGTATGAGTGTTTGTTCCATAATAGAAAATGCAACTTGCTTTGGCATGTGGTTTTCTGTGCAATGTGATCCTTGCATAAAGAGCATATGTAATCTGGATTTTATGAGAACAAAAGGGAACTGCTTATCTAGCTTCCTTCATTGGCCACAGCTCCTGAGCCAAGTAAATCAAAAGTAAAAGTCCTTTCCAGAGGAGGGACTCAACTTCCGAAAGGAGTGTGCGCTGCTTAAAGACACAAAGTGTTGGGTTGGAACAGTAAGATGATTTGCGTGTCCCTGAATGTCGTAGAATCATGGATTTGTAGTCTGTGCGTCAGTCACACCTTCATTCAAAGTGTCCAGCTGAAAAGAACTAGAAACTGAGAGGCGGCAGTGAAGTTCCAGCAAGGTTCAGACTTTGCTTTAAAAAGCTAGGTACTGCAAACATACGTGTTTCTCCATATGTAAACTATGGAAACCTGAAAAACAGGCTTCTATTGATGATTAATTCTGTTAATTAAAACCACTGGCATCTGCCATCAGAAAAATGCAACTTTATGAAATTAGGGTTTTTTTCTTACCAATATTTCTAAAAGTACAGCTCTATGTAAGCATCTTTGCTGCATGTGACTGTAATTTTAAAAGAATACTTCCGTGCTGCAAAGATGCAGTTACAGCATGCTGATGGAAATACGTGGGAGAACCAGTGATCTTCTCTTAACAGGGAGGTATAGCTACTGTTTTTTCACTTCTGTGCAGCGATACGCCCAGTTTTACTTTGGTGTGACATTTTGTTGGTCTCTCCCTTAATCTGTGTGGATTAAAGGCAAGGTTCTTAAAAAGGCTGAGCTGCAAAAGAATAGTGCTGCTGCCACTATGATTAAGAACGTAAAATGAGTCTTATGTTTTTTTTCTATGTGAGCTGAGGTAGAGCTAGCTCTTGAATTAGCAGGACTGTGATTTGAAAAAGCACAACTAGTTTTTGTTCTGCAAAACTAGCATTTCTAAGGGTCTGCTTTAGGTGCATCTCATGAGGTATTTGCACTAGCTTATGCTTCTTACGCTGTTTGGTGTGAATAGGCAAGGCTTCTGCCGCATGCTTTGTTTGACCTGCAGGTATTTGTGAGCCAGAGCTGCAGAACTTCCTTAGTTTACAGTGCATGTGATTCCTTGTAACCTGTCCTAATGTACAATAGACACTCCTCTAGCTGTTGCTTAGAAGTGCGCTTTAAAGGACTCTCAAACTGTTTCTCTGTGAATTTTTTGAGGGTGGGGTTTGGAAAGCTTTCTAACTTGCTAATTATGCTAAACATTTATACTTAAACCCTGTAGTAGTTAAGTGAGCAGTCCCATTTTTTTCTGACTTCCACTTGGTAATTCTAGTCTACCAAAGTATTCTGCAAAAAGCCTGAGAATAGGCTTGAGCAGGTATAATATTTTGAGTGCTTTCTTTTAAAGTTGGTGTTCATTTTGATGAAGGAAAAGATCTCTGACTTGAGAACTGTTTAGAGATTGTCATATTTTAGTACTTACAGATGGTGAATTTCCATCGATAGCTCTGTTTCAAAGAGCTGAATGTTCAACTGTAATCCTGAAGATTCTTGTATTGTCGTAGATGTTTCTATAGTTGACTTGATACAGATACACATATTCCCCCCCCCAAACCTGAGTAATGAGCAGTAGTCTTTCATTGCTGTGCTGTTGCTCTGTTGATACTCTATAGTCATTACTTGCTTTATAGTCAAGCTTTGACCATATAGGTGTAATACTACTCCTATGCTTGTTTTGAGAACCCCCCCCGCCCCAAAAATTTTCCTAGGCTTTTTACTTAGGAAATGAGGGTACAACCTGCTATACTTGGTTCATAGTTCTCAATAAAATGGTTCTTGTTCTACCTTTTTTATGACTGTTAGACTTTTGAAGAGGTAGGTTTTAGTTTCTTTTTTAAGCTTCTTGATCAAGCTTTTAAACTTTGTTTAATGTAGTCAATTTAAATCTGAATCTTCAGTTTCTGCATATGAGTGGTTATTTAATTTCCTTGCATTCTTCCTTTATAGATAATTGGCTGCCATTTTAGGACAATTCCAGTGAATGAAAAGGACACCTTAACATATTTCATCTACTCTGTGAAGAATGACAAGAACAAACCAGATCTAAAGATGGATAGTGGGGTTCATTAGACAGAAAAAGTTGGGACTGAGACTCAGGCTGCAAATCAAAAGACTGAGGGTTTTTGTTGATATGCAAAAGCTTTCTTTGTAACTTTTTTTTTCCCAGAGAGTTTGTCTCTTATTTTTCATAATCTTGCTGATTTGTTTGAAAAAACATCTCTTATGAAACAAATTTCCTCGGCAAAAGTATTTTAAATAAATATCACTGATATTGTTGCTCAAGTGGGTGTGTCTAACTTATTTAGTGAGTTACTTGTACCTAATAGTTAAGCTTTGACAAATTATGTGATATTAAAATATTTTTCAATTAAACTGTGCCAAGGATATATTTATGAATGTACTTCAAGTTCTCATGATGCAATGCCTTTAAAAAAAAAAAAGCTGTAACAGACTTGGCAATAGGTTCTTTTTCCTAAGGTAAAAGGCTTTAAATGACAGTTCCAGTTGTTAGCTGGGCAAAAATGGCTGAATAACATTTTCTTTTTTTCCCCTTTGGAAACAAGGATTGATGGGGGCTTTGATTTGTTTATTCATCTTGTCATTGCTGGGATATGTGCTTCCAAGCACTGAGGCCTTCCTGCTCTTATATTAAAATGGAAAAAAATGCAGCTCTCAAATTTCAAAGCTTTAAGTATGGATGAAAAGACTGCTGCAGCTTACTGTGCCGAGGAATCCTTCCACTCGGTAAGAAATCCTTTAGCTGCTGACTTTTTCATTCATCTGCGTAGACTGTGGCTAAGAACTTAATTGGAGAATGGAAGACAGAGTCTGTGCTGGGTCAATATGGTATCTTCTAATAGGCATACTATTTCTTTTTCATTGCATGCATTAGCTCAGGCCTGTTTAAAAAAAAAACAACAACAAAAAAAACAAAACAAAAAAACCCCAAACCAAACCAAAACAAAAACCACAAACCAAACCTTGTAATAACACAGGAGAAGAATATCCAGCAATACTTTTGCTTTTAATTGAATAGCTTAGTAAAGAAAATGGTATTATGAATGACTTCTTGTATTGTCGTTTAACTATTCTGCCGGTCTAAATGTGTGGTGTATGAAATATTATTTCTGCTTTAAGCTGTGCTTGTAGGTTGAAGAAAAGGTGGAGGGAAAAGAGTTCTCATCTTGAAGCAGAGGAGGACATAGCTTCAGCTTGTTCAGTTAGCATTTGTTGCAACTCATAACCTTATCAGATGTTTAAAAGCTTTTTCTTAATTGGGAAAAATGAGAAAGCAGTATGTCTCTGGTCTGATCTGCTCAATATTAATCTTGTGACTTTTTTGAAAACTACTACTTTGCTGGCATCACTGCAACTAAGATACTCCACTTTGCTTTTTTGACTTGCGACACTTGCACAGAGCTGAATGATGATAAACCCTAACCTCGAACTGGCTGCCTTCCCAGTAGCTCTCAGTGGCCTGATTTCTTTCACTTGCAGTGTCTTATGTATTTCCACAATAAAGTTCTGCAGTGTTGGCCTAAGTTCAAGACAGTTAGTGATATCTAGCTAGTGGCAGCTAAAATTGGTATTCTTTGAAGAGGTGTTTTAGTGCCCATTTCACTACAGTGACTATAAAGTTGTTTGCTAAATGTCCTTTGCACAAATTCAGCTGGTCATCTTCAAAGTAGTAGTTGGAGAAACAGCCAGGGAACCTGGCTGTGGATAGGACATCAGAAAGATAAACGCTTTTTCTCTGAGTGTGTGTTGGGGGTGAATGTTCTCACCTAGGCCTGGCAGGACCTGTAGAAGAAGCTTTGGGAGGGAAGGAGGGTGGGGAGAGAAACAAAAGCAAGTTTCTCTGGGAAATCAGTCTTAAAGTAGTAGCCCAAGTATCCTGCTGCATGTGGAAAGTGGCAAAATTTTTCTCCAGTGGATTATGGATTTCCCTTAGCCAGGAGCGGTGGAAGGAAAGTAACTGAAAACCACCTACTAACTTTACTACCTAGATTTGCATCTGCCTTAAATTTTTTTGCTACTGCTGCTTTGGAAAGCTGCGAATGCCAGGCGTATGCAACATGATTCATGTAGAAACTAGATGGCACAACCAACAGAAGTTATGTGCCTGTATTACTGCTAGAAGCTTATAGAGGGCTTTGCACAAGAGCAGATACCATATGTTTTCTTAGCAGAGCACTGACTTTGGATATTTTGACTGTGGTTTGCCAGATTTATGGGGTTTTTTTTTTTACCCTTAATTGATGATTTGGTAGGAAGCCCAAATGACTCAGGAATAATTACACAAACGAGGCTTAAAAAGCCTGGTGACACAAACTGTTTGTTTAACAGTCAGTAGCCTAAAAATTACTTGGCAAAAATAGTACACACAGATTTACTTGAAACATTTATTATTAGCTATGTATAATCACCCTCCTCCCCCACTATCCAACCTTCATCTACTAACAGAGGAAGAAAAACAGTCATCATGATATTTCATACTGCGTGTGAAATAAGTCTGGTAAACTGCTGGTGGCAGTTTTTGTGGTGTAATGCTGTAAGATTATTAGATGAACAGTACACTTTTTGAGTAGAAAAGACTAAATAGTTACTTCAGTACTACATACCTTCCATGTGACTGACTTGATAGCTAAAGAGTTTTTATATGTAAGGCAATAAGCCAGGCTTGCTGCCTGTAAGCCTGGCTCATTCAGGTGGCTTTCCTTAAACTCACAAAGGGACATAAATTTTTGGCTGTTTTTTTCTTGTATTGCAATTGGTATTGGCAGGTGTTGAGAGGTGACTGTGTATCTACAGCCTAGATCGTGATACCTCTTAAACATTAAGATGATTACTTCCAATATTTTGAGATACCGATTTGTCTTCACTTCCCTAGCTATTTCCTTACAGGGCTAGTCTTAAAAATAAAAAGCCAGCATTTTAACTTAATTCTGGGGTACTGTATTTCAAACAAGGCTTGATTAAAAAAAGCTGCTGAAGTGTGGATTTTTTTGTTGCCTTAACAGACATTGCATCAGTCCCATCCTCTTTAGATATCTTTCTGAATGTATATATGTACACACGCACTATTGTAACTGTTACAGTATTTTTAATGTTCAATGTTAAGATTAAAAAGTTTCAGGTTTTACGGATCGCATAGTTAATGCAGGTGACCATAATTAAGACATAATTAAGACCGAAGTGTGCTTTAGTCCTATTAATGTGAGTTTTGACTCTTCCCCCCGCCCCCCAGTGGAATTTTCAAATACAAATGGTGAAAGTTTGCCTTTTGTATGTGCATGTATTTTAAGATGCCTAAATAGAACGTGGGAGCCTGTCTGCAGAAGTGCCAGGGACTGAGTAGCTTCAGCTTAAACCAACATTGTGTGATGGCAAAAAAGCAATAGGAAGCCGCACTGCCATAGGTTGCAATGAGAGTCACGTTCCTAATGATGTGAAGGCTTAGGCTTGAAGTTTCTTCATCCAAACTAGTTGAAAATGTTGTGCTGAGTAACAAGAGTTAGGCTTTTTGCTGGGGGCTGCATATTAGGTTGCATTAAGAGCTTGTACAGTCTTTTACACCATTATGGAAAATAAGTCAGCTACCAAATCAGAAACGAGAACTTCTTACGTATTTGAGATTCCAAAAAGGTATAGAAAGGTAATTTTTCCACAGTGTAAAAAGAGGCACTGTCTTGTGGTTAGAAAGGAAGGGTGTTTTTGGTGGTGGTGGTTTTGTTTTTCCCCTTGCAAGTATTGTTATGTGATGGTAGAATGACGTCTGTTGCTTTACCGGCAGACTTGATGTTCATCACTGACTGTTGCAGGGGATCACAAAAGATATCTTTGGTCCAAAGAAAATATCCCTGAAAGATATTATCAGATATGTAAATAAGTAGATTGGTTTATCAGAGCTTTAACATGATATGCATTTCCAGTTGTGGATTTTTTTAGCTTATGGTGGGATATATGTGGGATTACTGTGTTGGTGGGATGCCGTTCCAGCAATGCAAATGCAACTGCAGGTCTGGATGAAGGTACTGCATTTCTACCTGTACTGGCCTGGTTTGGAAGTGATGGCAAAACTTTCATTGACCAGAGTGCCAGGACTCCACACTGGTATTTTAGCTTTGAGAAAGTAAAGTTACCAAATACGTAATATTATAAAAATAAAGAACTTTGGCATGTACACTCATACTATTTAGTGCAATTTGTCCCAAGAGCAGACTTGCAAAGTAAGTCTTCTGTACCTCAGGATGGTTGAAGGAAGACCTCCTTAGGTATTTGTATCAAAGTAAGAGGCTTTATTAGGCTGCTCAAAGCTCAGAGGTTAAAGCTAGAAACCTGAAGTGTGCTTCAGGGTGAGGATGCCATATCCGGTTTTAGGGAAAGTGAAAGATGAAATACTTAAACCCTGCTCTCAGTTTGAATGTGAGGTCTCTAGCTTTAGAATTCATTCCCACTTGGTTCAAGTCTACTCCCCCATGGGAATGCTGAAAAGTTGCCTTTTATTGGATTTTAGGGGACTTGAGAAACTTGGGTGGTAAGAGGAGCACATATAAAAAGTCATTTTTGCTTGCCTATGTAATGCCATCACATTTAATGTCCCTGTGAAGTATTAGTAAGTTTTGAAGTGTTGATGTTTTTAATCTAAATTTCCTGAAGAAAAGATGTTGCTGGAAAGCTGAATGAAATAATACCTCTTGATACATTTTATTATTTCAAACCGGTATGGGCTGGCGGTGTTGTTTAACTCAATATTAATTTTGTTGGCATGTACATTCTTTCTGTAGTACAACAACAGAAGAACCCACGTTCAGTGAGAACTTTGCTGTTCAGCTATGTCAGCAGTGCCAGTGAGCCAGAGGAGTGTTGATGTTCTTGGGCTAAATCTTTTCCCTCCCTTGCAGGCATTTGTGAACCTCTGTTCCCCCCTGTTTGCCTTCCTACTTTGAACAGCTGTCATTACAGAATAAGTTATTCAACTGACGTATGTACATGCGCCTTAGAATAGCAATACAGTTCTTTGCCGTGGAACAGAAATCGAATTGGGTTTTTTTATGGTCCTGAAAACATTTTCATTGCGAAGTGCTGTGAATAAAGATTTGATGTAGTTCTCATACTTAGTTTAGATCAAACAGAAGAGTGAAAAGTTGGGTGATTTAAATGCTAAAGTCCCCTATAATAGAACATGCAGGTTTATAAAATACGCTAAGCAAGTCCTAGGTGAGCCCCTGAAAAACAAAACCTGAAAACTGGCAGTGTATCAGATAATTGGCTATCTCTTGATATAATTTGAAACCATCTGAAGTGAGGCATTTCTTTAAAATGGTAGCTTATTCCACCAGTGGAACTGTAAAATGATGAAAATACAATGGGCAGTCATACGGAACTGTACAAGTTTATATGAAATGAGTGTGGTCTTACTTTGGGCAGCAGAGCAATTCATTCAAGTTGCAGTAACAGATCACCTCACAGCCCTTCCCTTCCCAAAAGTGATCTTGCAGACTGTCATCGATCTGTCGAAGGTTCTCCATGCCTTCGGGGATGTTGTGACAGTTGTGGTCTTTGAGGGCCCTCTTGTAACAAGAGGGCCGCCGGGAAGGCACCGCGGAGGTACCCAGGAGGGTGCTCAGCAGAAGCAGCGCCGAGACCATCTTCATTTTTGCGAAGCTTCCTGCAGCAGGGTGCTAAAGAGAAATGAGGTACGTGACACAGGTATAGCTGTTGAACAGATCTCTTTCTCCAATTTGCTTTCTGGCTTGCGTTTTTCTTTTCTTTCCTGTGAACTTTGGGAGGTTTGAGCCTGAGTGTTGGAGAGTGTTTTCTCCTAGGAGATAAATAATATTGCAGCAGAATTGATATTCATTACTTTCTGTACAACCTTGGGAATCCTTTCCTCGGGAATTGAGGCTTCTGTTCCAGGCAATTTTGTTGTTTCTTTGGCCTCTCACCTTGAGAAAATTGCTTTGAGCTGGCCGTGTTCTCTCGGTGGTGTGAGTGTGTGTATCGATTGCTACCAAACCAGGGGAAAATGTCCGGGTGGGTTTCCTTGCCTTCCTGGTCATTTTGCCTGTTGAAACAAGAGTCACTCACATAAAATTAATAGTATCTTTCCCCATCAAAGTTGTGGAAAAACTGTCTGCTGATTGAATCCTCTGTCATCGACTGCTTGAGAAAATGAAGCGTTAAACAGCAAAGGAGGCTGAAGCTCTTTGCAGTGCTGCCAAGTGCCACTGTCCTGGACTGCAGGCTCTGGTATGATATAGCATTACTGAGAATTTTCTCTTTTTTTTCTCTTTTTTTGGTACTGCAAACTGCTTAGTTGAGTCTTGCTACAGGAGGTCATTATGGTTTAATGGGCTTTTAAAAAGGCGGGATAAATTACCCCTTGTAACACTTGCCTGTTGGTGACGAGGCTTTCCATCGTCTGCATGAGCTTGTTTAATGCTAGCTGTGCTCTTCTGTGCTGCTTTGCACAGAGGCTGACCATGCCCAACACTGTGGATGAGACCCTTGAACTTGCATTGGCTTTTAAATTAGCATTTTGAACAGTGCTTCAACGTAGACTTTATTGGTATTAGGAGAGAGAGTGGGGTTTTTACCTTTCCTCATGCTTGAATGAAAGGGGTCTGATACCTTACTGGATTTAAATAGGACTTCTGCTCTGAAAGCTAACCTAAAGCAATGGCCAGCTCTGTCCGGCGAGCTCTCCCTGAGTGCTCCTCACTGTAGTTGCGTTAGCCTCAAGGAGGACTTTGCTGCCCTTCATACTGTTGGCGCTTCAGAGTCCATCCCCTGACACTATGATGTTATGGGCTGGCTGTGGTCTTTCTTGCAGGGCTGCAGAATAGAGTGCTCTAGACTAACCCCAAAATAACTAGGCATAAGGCAATGTCTGATCAAAGACTATCAAAGGTCAAGTTAAGATGGCAGAGCTATTATCTAGATAAGGGGGGGGAAGGCATGCCAGCTATAGAAGTCAGTTAATAGTCCCGCTTAGGTTACTTTGTAAAACTCTTGAGATCACCCTTGAAAAACAAACAATAAGCTATTAAATGTATAAATTTACATGTAGTAATTTTTCTGGGGAGTTATATCACTACCATAGCTAGCTATCTTGCTGATCTTCCGTTTCTTCAGCCAATGAATGACACGCCAGAGACTACAAGAAAATCTGGGAATTTGGATTCATACTAGGGATAAAATACTACACCTCGATGCTCTTCAATTGTATTTTTGCATAAGATTTTTGCAAACTTGTTTTTTGAAGACCAGTAGCCAAATAAAGTGTTAAAAAGTGGCCAATATATTAAAGAACACGACTGAAGTGAAAATAAGCTCTTGAGTATTTTTTAACTTCTGTTGCAGAAGCAAAATTCATTGAATGATTCCTTTTAGTTTCCATGAACTTGTATGTGAACTTTTGAGTAGGAGACTCCTATAAACTACTAGTAATGGAGCCTTGGGGATCTATTTTTTAATTACCTTAGAGTGCAGTATTGAATAACATACTGTCTTTATTAGTTTTAGACCTCAAAACTACTTCTCAAATAAAGTAAACATTGTTCTAACTTTGCCTGATGTTGTTTTTTAGACTTGAGTAAAGAATCTGTATTATTATAATAATGGTTTTATTTTGTAGGAGTATAAACACTGCAGTTATGAGGGTCCTGCTCAGAGAAGTCTTAATGCTTAAACAGAACAAGTTTGTTTATACTATACCTTGATAAATGCCAATGTCAAGGAGTACAGTTTAACATTCTTCTGTTCAAATAATTGAGCTTAATTATTTAAGTATTTAATGGAAGAAAATTTCCATGAAAGAGAAATATAGGAAGCAGGGGGTTTATGCCTTTGTTTCCTGTGATTGGATTATTCTGTGAGTTCTTCCCCTGAGGATGAGGCATTCATCATATTTTGCTCTTGTGTATGTTTTTTTTATTCCTAAAAAATTTGGGTGTCCTTTCCCTACCTGGAGTTTAGCTGGAATGCTCATTTGAATCTGTTGCCAGCTGCCTGTCTGCTCAAAATTCATAGGAAGTCATTCCATCCTGAAAATGGGCGGATTTTCTATAGACTGTCAGATTGCTGGATTAAAAAATCGCAACCTACAATTTTAGGTAACTCACTACTTGCCTTGGAATATAACAGGATGTTGCTGTAGTGCATCATCAAGGGGGTTCGTATGAATGACTGCCAAAATCAGTATTAGCAAAGTCAATATGCTGGTGAGCTATGGATAGACAGCTTCACTAATAGGTCAGTTGTGCATCTTGCCAATGCTCAGCATTGTTATTATTCAGAAAAAAAATATTTATTTTATTATAACTTTATTTCTGCTTTTATATTTTCTCTGTTTTTTTGCAGATCATAACCAAAAGGAAATTTTTAGTTGGAAGACCTTTCTTCAACGGGTTATTTCTTTCCTGTGAGGGAAAGGTCCCTATTTGCAGATGAAAGATTGCCAAGGACCTGAAGCGTTTCATCAGCTGCCTGCACGGGATCGATGCTGATAAACTCGGCAGACCTTTCAGATGCAGCATCTTTTTCTGACAAACTGCTGCAACTTCTTTTCCTGAATATGGTTGGACGGGTGATGGAATGTCACTGATTGCCTAGGTAAAGAACGGAGCTAGTATGTGCATATTTATTTCAAAATACATGTCAAAGACCTTACCTGCTTTTACATACCATGGAAACAGTCCTTTCTCATAAAACAAATCAGGGAAATGTGATGAACAAGTCCAATCACTAAGGTGACTCAAAGACTTATTGCTAGCAAGCACCCTCTTACATTTCTTTATTTTATAAAACCTTCTGAAAAGGTAGCAATGCCAATCATGCTAAGCCTGACCAGGTTGCTCTATCGAGATTATATCATTTTAAATTCTAGCAGGAGTAAAGCCATCTAAAAATACTTAAAACGAGCTCCTTGCATTTGCATAAGTTCTTTTCATTGAATTACTTTGGTTACTTTGACATGGTGTAAGTAAAGTTTGAGACCAAGTACAGCTGGGAGTACAAGTGCTTTGAAGTAACTTGGACTTTTGTGTAAAGGAAGATGGTTAGTTTGGGAATATGCGTGGTGAGCCAGGAATCAGTGCTATCCCTGATCATTCAGCTGAGAGTGTTTGAATTATCCTGCCAGGCAATTTGGCACCGTATAGTCTTTGGATCCGCTAGATGCAGAGGTAGGCAGAAAAAACCAAAGAGAAAAAAACAAGTTTCAGCCTCCTTGGTCAAGAACAACAGGGTAATATTTCATGAGAAGTGATGCCCTTTAAAGGTCACCTGATATTAGTAGGGGCTCAGGTGTTAGAAATAGGGGATAGAAAAATGGAAAACTGAGAAATGGCGCAAAATGTCTATTTCAGCACCTCTAGACATCCTGCATGTTTGGGAAAAGATAAATATTTACAGTTTGGTCTATCAACCATTAAATACACCCTTCAGAGTTATTAAGCAGGCTGCATCTCCAGTTGCCTAATGTTGAACACAAGGACTACATTAATTGGTACACTTTTGGTGTATGATCTTTTCCAGTCTGTCCAGTGGCATGTGCTGGGTTAACAAGTTGCACTTAAAGTGAAAAAAATTTAATATATATTTGCTTCTTAATGTGCATTGAGTTCAAGAGCTAAAAATATCTATTCAAAATAAAATGTCTTTTTATTTGTTTGTCAAGTTTCCATTTCAGAAACACCTGTAAAATGCTGAGCTAAGCATTTAATATTTAGGTGTGCTGGTGTGTATTAGTTAGGTTTATTAGTGCATTCCTAAGAAATCATTACACAAGAGCTGCATAACTGATAATATTATGAAGTTTTTTCCATTAAAAAAAAAAAAAAAATCCTTCAAATCTATTTTGCTTGAACAGTTGGTGCATTGTAAGGACAGCAGCTATTCCACTGAGGATGAATTCAGTGAATTACTGCTTTGTAATTACCATCAATACCATGATTCTTTCCAGAAACTGAGTTCTTATTAAAACCCATTTAGTTTTCTTAAAGACAGCAATTCATTGTGAACACACTCCCTCCATATTCACCAATTTTGCAATAATATTGAGCACTGGAAGGCAATATAGTATGTTTAATGACTTTAGATGTTAATATGTAGCATCCAACTTTGAAGAAGAGCAAGATCGTAAAAGAATTATCTTTAGCTGGATCATATCCATGCATCTGTCTTGAATAGCATCTCTTGTCTAGAATATATCTGCTTCTCCCAAATCATCTTCGAATTCTCTGCTCTGTAACTAGCATCAGCAGAACAAGTGCACAAGGGTAATTTCAGGAGCAAGACATACCTTTCTCTTCTGCTTCAATCCCTTCCACGTCCTTGGCAGCTGTATCTCTTTAGATGTACGCAGAGAGAGCGAGAGCTAGTGGGGATGAGAAGAGGGAGGGCTGATGGGAGATGCTGTATAAACAGCCCTTTGTTTGTCCTGACTTCTGCCTGTGACTGATGTGCTCCCTTCTCCAGCGAGGGGCCAGAGGATGGGCTTTGAGAACTACCTCTCTCAGTCACTGCCAGCCTAGACTGGGGGGGGAAAAATGAACGTATCCTTTCCGGCAGGAAACGATTAGTTCATCCAGGATCCAATGAGAAGTTGTCTCCTCGGAGAGCGAAGCATAACATCCGGAACGGGGGAAGAGGAAACACCCTGTGGAATAACTGTGTCTTGCTGTGGAGCCTGAGCAGGCTGGGGGGAGCGGGAAGCAGTGGGGTCCCAGGACTGCACAGGCAGAAGAATGTGGTTGCTGGACAGATGCCTTGTTTTGCATTGGGTGGAGAAGAGCAGACCTAGCCAACAATCTCATGCAATACTTTAATTCCTGACTTTGGGATTCTTTCAGGTTTTTGAAACTGAAATAATAATAAAAAAACTAATTACTTTAACCAGACTGCTAGTACAGCATACTCAACGATGCCATGCATTGAATTCCTTGCTGACCAAACATTTGATCAAGAGGTAAAGCATTACACTGAAGAGTATTTCAGAGGAAGTTATTTTAGACCAATATAGCTAATTGGATTATCTGGTACCATAAAAAACACAGAATGAGGTTCTTAAGTGGAGTTGAAGTATTATGTATTAATGAGAAAACAGTCTTGAGGGTGAAGCATGTGTCCTCATATTTCTGTTGCAGTTTGGCCCTTGTTCTATTATGGCCATCCTGGATCTATTTTGTGACGTGAGTAGAGAAGTGTGATTGCACCTTAGCTGTTGAGCTGTAATTCTCAGATTCTCTAGTCTGCATCATTTTGATTCTGATGTTGCTTTGTAAGAGTTTGGTTTTCTCTATCTGTTGGGCTGCTTCCAGTGCAGGAGTTTGTCGGGAGTACAAAAAGGTGCCTCTCTGTTCAGCTGACTCAGTTTACAATTTGATGTCTTGGTGCTTGTTCGGTTTGATTTATCGTATGCCAGAAGTGAACTAGGGCCTCTGTAAGAGGTGCACGTCCCATCTCCTGCTGCAGCAAGGAGAGTAGGCAAAGGGCCCAGATGCTTAGAAGCAAACCTCTTGAAACTGAGCCTACCTGCTCGTGGTGTTCCCCGCTCTGCTGGAGGTGGGCAGCTGGGTCAGCAGAGAGCAGGATGCATGTTGTACCCCTGCCTCTAATTCAGATTAGAGAAGTCAGGCAGGACATTTTTTGCCACTTCTGTATGGGCATGGCAACTTAAAAGGGGAGGTAGCTGCGGGCAGCTGCTGTCGGAACGGGACGTCCTTTGCCTTTTCAGGGTGACAAAATGCCTGGCGCTGCCTCTGCTTTTCTACAGAAATTCTCTTCTGGTGCAGATCCCAGCCAGGGCGGTCCATGCCTTAAACGAGATTATCCTAATGCCTCTGGGAGTACGCAGTGTTCCGGGGCAGCGCTCTGCCGCGGGAGGAGGCCGTGAGCCTGGTGCGGATGTCCATCAGCAAGCGACTGGCTATAAGCAGGGATAAAACTCGGAGGAAGGAAGGAGAGCACGTTGTGCTGATGCTCTGGATTTGGATGCCCTTTTAGTTTGTTAATTACAAATAAATTTACGTATGAATAATTTGAAGTTTTTGTCAGAAGGTGTAATGGAAACGTATTAGGATTATTCCCTTGCTGCCCATTTAAGTTCTCTTGTGTTTTCCAGGGAGTATCTGTGTTTCCAGAACACATTTTGAGAGCCCTGTTTGGACAGCAGTCCAGTGGACTGACAGATTTGTTTATAAAGTGAAGTGTGTGAGGGATAGTTTTCTTCAGGAAACGTCCCGCTGCATGTTGCGAAAAGACAGTTCTAACAAAGATGGTGTTTTGCTGGTGATTTTTTTTTCCTCTCCCTCCATAGCTCCACGTATGATGTTTTCAGTCACTGAAAACATTCAGGAACAGGAGGAAATGTTCTCCCTCATGATGCTGCTTCAGAGTAAAGACTGGGAAGCAAACTGGAATTTGGAGGAAGCAAAAGCTTTAGGGAATTTTGGCAGGGAAGTGCAACTCAAGAGGAGGTAGGAGAAGGCTGCTGTGGGAACAACTCTTTGAGGTGTGAAAAGCGAGGTAGTTTATAGGAAAATGCATTGCAGAGCAGGGGAGCCTGCAATGGGAGGAAGCAAAGTGCAAAGCAGTACTTCCAGATCTTACCTCCTTTTCCCTTTCTCCACTTTGCCCCTAACCCATTGCCCTGAATATCTGTCTCTATACTGACTTTGTCTCCCTCCCTGTCTCCAGCCCTGGTGGCTCACTTTATTTTCGGCTTCTTTCTGCCTTTTTGCTCCAGCACCGCGTCCCCAGTGGGCTCGGCAGCCGGTGTCTGGCGCAGGCTAGCAGGGTGCCAGCCGTGACAGAGGGGTATCGAAAATCGCAGAGGCTTTTTGATCCCCACCATGGCATCTGGGAGCTGCAGGGGAACCGTAAGTAAATCTTGCTTTTTCACCCTCCTTCATCTGCGTAGAGATGGTAATCATGAATCACGTTCAACTCCCTATATTTAGAGACTGTGTATTAGATGTATACGTATCCCTGTTCCTGTCTGAAGAGGTCTGGCAACATTAGAGTTAAGATGCAAAGTAGAGCTGCTTTGGCTTTTCTTTTTTCTCCCCCCGCCCCCCCCCCCCCCCGCGGCTGGAGCTGTTGGAGCCAGCAAGAAGTGATGGCCCGTGAGGAGGCAGTGGCAGATGGAGGCAGGAGGGGGTGGTGACAAGGTAGCAGCAGCAATCCATAGGAGAGAAGTAGTTTTCAAAGGGGAATGGCCCCTGGTAGGTTGAGAAAAGAAAGAAAAGGCAGCACTGAAATTCATCTGCAAAAGCGTGGCAGCCTCTGACATACAGCATTACTCTAGACTAGATTTGTGTAATGTGCCCTGGGAAAATAATCTTACTTTTTAATTTTATTTTTTTTTTAAGTATTCAGCATTCTAAATGTGCTTTGCATTCTTAACGTGAGCCACACAGGTTTAGCTTTTTTCTGTAAACAAAAATCACTTTGCATCTTATTGTATCCTTGAGATCAACGTTCAGCTCTTTGCAGGCTGACAGTGAGAAATACCGATGCTTCTCCACTCACATTAAATCTTCTTAAAAGATACCACTTAACCTATGAGTCAGCTGGCTCATTAATACATAGAGTTTATATGAGGAGATCTGTAAGGAACCTCAGAACCTGATTTTGGCGGATGATGCAGTCTAAAACCTGTACTTGAACATTGTAAAGGAATGTAGTATTGTAGGGATGCATAAAGACCTCGGAGACTTAATGACAGTGCCGGCACAGCTAAGACATTCACTGCTGTCATCATTTGTTACAGGATCACAGTGGGTAGGGTGCTTTGGAGTCAATCTTCAGCATAATGGATTTTTAAGCAAAGATAAAAATCTTACATGCTCATTTTGCAAATATTCACATGTGTAAAACAAATATAACTCGCGTTGCGCCTCTCATGTCATGCCTTCCATCACTCAACATCTATAATGTCAGTCAGAAAAAGTATTTGAAAACAGTTTTTTGTGCTTTTACTTTGTGTAATTTTAATTGTGTGTCCTTTGTTCTGTTGATGATTGTTTTTAGAAAATGTCTGTGCTGTTAAATACTCTACAATTGCCTTTGCAATTCGTGCATCTGATAATTTGCTTTATACCTTGTACCTGCATTAGCCTGGAGGATTCATCTGAGTTTTCTGGAACACTGTTCATTGTTCTGAAGAAATCAGGTGCATAGCAGTTCTTGTTCATGCAACATTTCTTCTTTCTCTTGCCTTTATTGTTGGGTGCTGCTTTACTCCCAGTGGCTGTTCTCTGTGGAGTCCCAGAGCCCCTCTGTTTCCTCTCTCTTTGATTTTTGGCTTCCTGGTTTTGCTGTTAGTTTTCTCAACTCTTTCTGCAGGCTGCAGTCTGTGCTTGGTTAAAATATGCGACACAAAGCACTGGGCTAATCAAAGGCATCTTTTAGTGTATTTCCTCAGATCGATGGTCTATTGGCATGCTCAGGCTGTTGCTGCTTTTCTGTGAAGGCAGAGAAGATGCAATATATTCAGAACCTGCTGATGCTGTGAACTATCAACTCCAGGCAGGCCAAATGAGTTAGTTGTAAGTGTGTATGTATGAAGTCTGGAGTCTCAGGCTGGCAAATGAATCCGAATGTATTATGGAAAAATTACTCTAAATTTGGAAACTGTTCCCAGTTACCAGCCATCACAGATGTTGGTTGTCTGATACCTAGAAATCCATGCTTGATCTCATTCTTTGTTGATTCAGAATGTTACGGGGTTTTCTTTGGGTTGGTTTTTTTTTTCACTGCTTTGCTAGGCATTAGCTATTGATACTTAAAGGCACCTGGCCTTGAGGATGTGGAGCGTTCTGTGGCTGCTGAAGGTGGTTGGTGCCAGGAGTCTGACAGAAAACCGAGAGATACCTTTGCCTCTATCACCTGTGCTAATTTCTCTGTAGTTAAAGAAAAAAAAAAAATGAAAAAGCAAAACAAAAACCCCAAACTTACGTTAATTGTAAGGTCTGACTTAGTTTTCCTTCATCATCATCACTAAAAACATGACGGATGCTGCACTGACTTTTGAAGTCCTTGACCACACCACTGCCTTTTGCCTGTTACAGGGTAGCTCTGACCCTACACAAGGCTGCTTGCTGGGTGCTCAGCTCTGGGCTGTTGCAGAGAGACTATAAAGGCTTGTCCAGCCCTCAGGCTTTTACCCCTGCTGCTCATCTGTGTGGTCATCAACAGTACAGCCAGCAGAGACCTGGAAAGTGTCAAGTGTGACTGCGTGGGGCAAAAGCATCTTTGCCAACAGGCTGGCCAACCTGGTGAGGAGAGCCTTAAACAAGGAAGAACAGGGGAGGGAGATGGCTACCCACAATTGAGTGAGGAAGTGACAGCAACCTCAGGAAGCTTACAAAAGAAGCAGGAGTGGAGGGAGGAGACCATGTACCTAATGGTTCGGCTGCCACTCAAAGGGTATGGAGAAACAGGCTGTCAGTATCACCGTGATGTTCAACAAAAGCAAATGCAAAGTCCTGCACCTGGGGAAGAATGACTCCATGCGCGAGGATAGGCTGGGGACCAACTGGCTGGAATGCAGCTTTGGAGAGTAGGACCTGAGGGTCCTGGTGGGCATCAAGTTGAACATAAACCAGCAATGGACCCTTGCAGCAAAGAAAGCCAACAGTATCCTGGCCTGCATTAGGAGGAGTGTTGCCAGCAAGTTGAAGGGGGTGATCCTTCCCCTCTGCTCTTCACTGGTGAAGCACACCTGGAGTGCTGGATCCAGGTCTGGGTGACCAAGTATGAAAGAGATGTGGACAAACTGGAGTGAGTCCAGTGAAGGGCCACAAAGGTGACTAAGGGACTGGAGCATATATTGTATGAAGAGTGTCCAGGAGAGCTACGACTCTTCAGCCTGGAGAAGGGAAGACCCAGAGGAGATTTTATCTCTATCTGTTTATCTAAAAATACCTGGTGGGGATTGGGTAAAGAAAACAGAGCCAGACTCTTCTCAGTGGTGCCCAGTGACAGGACAAGAGGCAATGGGCAGCAGCTGGAACACAGGAGATTCCATTTCAAAGTCTAAAGAACTTTTTTGGCTGTGAAGAAGGTCATAGTGCCCACAGAGGCTGTGGAGATCTCCTGAGAGATATAAAAAACCCAGCTGACCTGAGCAACCTGCTATAGCTGACCCTGCTTGAGCAGGGGAGTTGGACTAGATGGTCTCCAGAGGTGCCTTCCAACCTCAACTACTCTGTGATTTCAGCCCCATGCTCAAATGGAAGTCAGTTAGCAGTTTACTGTAGGCTCCAGAACTGTATCACCTGTACTGGGTGCACCATCTTGAATGAGCTCATGTAATCGTGGTTTGACAAAGCAAATATTCTGTTTGCAGACTCCTTACCAGTCCCTATCACTCTTTGTCAGGTCACAGCCCAGATGCCCTGTGAGGACAGCAACCTCCCTGCATCGTGGCAAGTGACTGTGTATGCAACCGTTTGTTTCTGAACTTTAAGTATGAATAGACAATTTAGTTTCCTTAGCCTCTGATGAGGGATTTTTGCCAAAAACTTGCTGGAAAGTGAAGTACTGTGATAGAAGCTGAATCACCCTTATCCGCTTAGTCACAGTTCATCTCGCAGTGGTGTTTCTTCCTCCTGCTTTACCTGCCAGAAATAGTTTTGGGCATATATAAAACCTGAAAGGACTTTTGCCTTTGAGTCCCACCAAAGCCTCTTCATTTGTTGATAGATAATAATGAGGTAATTGTAGATGCTTATTGAGAGGGAAGGGATTTGTTTTTCTAATAACTAACAGAGTAATGGTTATGGTTCTTAAGTACTCATCCCATTTTTGCAAAGTTGTCCATCCTGACTCTCTCATCAAATGAACTGTTACCTTCAGCATCTATTACAAGGTCCTTTGGTAACTTCAAATTAATCTACAAAGGTTTTGTATCTGTAAAGTGTTGTAGCTCCTGAGCAGAACTGCTGCTATCTGTACCAGCTCTTTGATTCATACAGCTCTGATAGCAAATGTTACCAGCTTTAGGGGTAATACAAAATGGCTAGCAAATCCACTAGTGTTAATGGAGCTAACAGGGTTCATAGCTGTGTGCTTAGATTACTTCATATCTTGGGAGATGAAGACTTTGGAGACTTGTTATCTACACCTATGTGTGTACCCCAAATGAAGCCCCACACAAGGCATTTAGATGTTTCACCCAAACATCACTGCTGTTGACAGGTACAGCATTCTGCAGCCCCCTGAAATATATCTAAAAAAAGATAGATCCTCGGCTCTTAGGCAGACGTGGCTCTATTAGGGGATGGAGATGGAGAGAGGAACATCTCCACAGTCCCATCTGGGGACTTCTCTGTGCAAAGTGAGACAGTGTGCTTTACTTCTGGAAGGGCTGTTTTAAGTATGCTGGAGGCCCTAGGCTAAACACTGTCTGGGCTTCTCTACCATAATGAAAAAAGAGGAATTTTACTAAAATCACTTTTGAATCCAGATTTTTATTCTGGACTCAAAACAAGAAGTCAAAATGTCAGTGTCTTATGTGTACAGGCTACAGACTACAGTCATAACTGACGTTGAGAGAGACCGCTCCCTAGACTTTTGGGTAGCAAAACTACAAATCACAGCTGAAACCTTTTTTTGAAGGATATTAGACTTGACACTTGCCAGAGACAAATAACATGGTCTTATTTGTAATGTATGTCAGTGCAGCTCATTTTTAATCAGCTTTAACTACAAAAGACCATTTACTGTTGCAGTTTACTGTCATCATAACCCAGAAAAATCCACAAAGGAACGTTATTTGTGGAAACGTGAAATTCGGCTTATCAATCTTTATTGCTGAACAGAAGCTGAGTGGGGATGATGATTATTCTGTTGCTGAGGTATACAGCTTACAATGAATACCTTTCACATTGTTCTCCCAGGTCACTACAGTCAAGAGCATTACTCTTCTGATACTATTTATTTCCTCAATATTCATAACCCCTAATTAAATTGAAAAAACAATTCATATACTGGTGTATTCATATGCCTTTTTTGGTGAACCTTAAGTCAATAAAGTACAATATTTGTACTTTCAGTTTCCGTGAGGAACAGTTTTGGTAACTCCTTCAAGGGTACTTAGGTGACTACTTCATTGTTGCATGTTTCTTGTCATCACTGTAAACAGTTCCCAGAGCTTTTAACTTTGCATTTAAATTGAATATGTCAAGTCTTACAGTAGATCTCTGATTTCTAAGGTTTGATAAGAATATACATCTTTAAAAGGTATCTTTTATGAGTTATCTAATATATGTGTATATACAGGTCCTCAATTTCTTCTTATGCAGTCTTCCTTGGGTCGCTGGAATGATTGAGAACTTAATCCAAAGAATAGTCAAAAATACTTTCCAGACTGTCCCTGCTTCAATGGAGACTTAAAAGCTTCATGTTCAGAGTATCTGGAACTGAATTGTTACTGTATAATCTTTGCACAGACCCTTGAATGTATTAGCAAGACCTGACAGTTGAGTGTTAGGTAAACATTATGCAACTCTTCAATTTGACCTAGTAGAGTTCATGTTTTGACAGTAAGTAGCCCAAGAAAAAGGACAATTTTGCATAAAGCAAAAACTATGAAACAATTTACTGCTGGCTTCAGCAACCTTGGCACTCATTAAGCTTAAGATACACCCAACACATGCAAAATACAAAAATAATTTGACCTGAGAATGCTGTGTGCATTTATGTAAGTATTTATATAAAATTACTGTTTTCTATGTATTGCCCAGTGCCTGTCGCCACTAAATTAATCAGGACATATCTTTCTCCTTAAAAATTTCATCACCATATTTGCAAGATAGCTCAATGGGAGTAAACTATAAAAACTGTTCCATCTGGGCTTTTGTTTATATATCACAGCATAAAAGCTTAATTGCCTGTATGACATACATTTACAGCAGATGATTACAGATTACAGATAAATGATTGATATTTTGTGGCGTTTTTTGGTTCATAGTTTCTTTTTTAATAGTTCAGAAACAATTGCAGACAAACTTTTCTGTCTGGTAGGGTGACAACCCAAGCGTGAGCTTTCTTCACATTTCTTGAGGCATGTTCTTTACAGAGCTGGTTAACAAGTTCAAAAGGTTAACCAGTTCCCTGTTTCCAACATATATTTGTCTGTTTTGTTGTCCTGTAATGGGACTGTCTCCCTGGGATTCACAACTTAATAATGATTACTTGAGTTGTAATTACATTTAACCCCTCTTGCCAATGCTCTTCCTCACTGTTGAACTTCGTTAATTCTGAGTCAATTTTACCAGATTGCTTTTGTCAGTACCAGCACATTAGCATACACAATTCAGGGACCATTTTTATACCCTGAAACATAAGCTCTCTCAGCACAGTCACTAAAAGAATTTGTACAGTTTGACAAATCTGTGCTTGAAAATAACTGGCATGCAAAGCAGCAAATTGACTTCTAGGTGGTGAATATTCACCATTTATAAATTCATCACGAGGAGTTCATGCTTGGAAGCTGTCTGCATTAAATATCTTGGGTTTGCTTTCTCACCAACTGAATAAACATAGGAAGGCTTACTTAAATCCTAGTCCTTATTCCGCCAGTTCTTGAGGGCTTTTAGTTATCCAATAGGAATGTAATTCATTGTTAATTGTATACCATAAAGCTGGATTTGCTGAAAAGCATGAAGACTCTCGTGGTTTGAATACTCCTGCAGTGTTTACTGTAATGCCCTTTTCTTTGCTTGCCTTCTCCATGGTACATCTTATGTAATTAATGACTTGGTAAGTTCTCCTTTTGGATAGGGATTCATTTCTGCTCTCGTATTACTTGATGTTGAGTCTAATTTAATGTGAAAAATAAACCTAAGCGTAGCTGATTTGCTCCTTTTTTTTTTTTTTTTTTGCTATTCCATTTCTATCACTGTCCTATCACGTGTAAAGCTCGGACAACACTGCCACCACCCCCAAAGCATTTAAATTATAGAAGTATGAATGCTGTTGACAGCACACTGTAGCAGCATACCAAAGGTGGATTCTGAAGTGGAATAAATCAGACTTCCAGTGACCACAACTTATCCCCGACTGGTCACACTTAATCACTAGATAGGTAATGATTTTTCTAAAAAAGTCACTTTGGTAGGCATCACATATTCCTTTAGGCTTTTATTTTCCCAGTTTATGGTTTGAAGAGGGTACGTGTCATTTATAGGTTGTTTTGGCACTGCCTCCTCAGTGGCTGGGATTTGTCTTAAATGTAAACCCCAAGGCTTGGTTCTGCTCAGGGTGGCTAATAGAGGAGGGGGATAATGTTTCCCTGTACCAGCTCCCTGGAATATGTGTCCTTGATCTAGTATCATCATTAAAAGAATGCAAGACACGTATGGGAGGGCAAGGTAGGAACTGTGAGGAACTTCCTTCCTTGACAGCTTTCTGTAAGAAATGAGATTTTTGACAAAAAAAGCTTTTGCACAGAAAGATAGTCCATAAAGGGTAATGTTTTTGCCAGATGGATGGAGAAGGTGTTCCTGCACAAGACTAAAAGGGAGAGAAAGAAGATGAGCAGAGAAAGACCGTACAGGTCAGGAAGATCTAAAGTCTGTGGCTGTATCCATCATGTGAGATCTTACAGATTAAATATACCAGGAGTTTTAAGAGCCCTCATAGCCCAGTATTTTTTAGATGCAGAAGCCTAAACTCTCTCACTTGAAAAGAAAGCAAGAATCTGCTCTTCTCTTTCCTTGAGCTAGGAAGGGAACCATATAGTAGTTCAGTGGTTAGCCAACTTTACCAAGATAAGAGAGGCAGGATATAGTTTGTGTAGGATAATTGGCAGCTGTTGTGTTTTGCATAACTACTTGTCTGTTTATGGAAGGGAAAGAGGAGAGAATAACTTGTCTCCGTTACAGGTAAGATGAGCTGGCAATTGCAGATCAGATGTCTCAGTTCTAGATGGCCAAACTGAAGCACGACTAATTCCACCCAGGCTGATCTTTGTGATCATTGTAAATAAGCTATTGCATGAAACGTGGCTTTCCCCTTGCCACTGCCTACATTTTGTTTGGCAGTCTGGAGGACACCGGCTGGCCTGGGCCCTGAGGGGAGCACTGGGAGGAATGCTAGGCTTTGGATAAAGAGAGTTTTGGATCACAGTTTTAGATTAAAGTAATTAAGCCCTTTTGTAACTCTGGCCCATTATTGCTTACATTTGCAGCTTACATTCTAGTGATGTAATGGTGGCACAAAAGCACAGATTTTTTTTTTTAGGTGTACAGTCTGCTAGTTTAAAGCATTTGTTATTAAGCATCAATCTCTTTTGAAGAGTAGGGGGGTTTAGTTAAACATAAAAATGAGAAGTTATAACAAAATTCTGTAGAATGTAACTTTTTAAAAATAATTTTTAATTCTAGCAGGCAAACACTGTATCATTGTCATAGGAGTTATAACTTTGAAAGTATCTAAGTTCACATAATACACAAGAACCTGGTCTTGTCACGTTGTTCATGTGAGTAGCTCTCTGAGAAAAGTTATTTATATGACTTGCTTGAACAAGAAATGCTTTGTAGGAGTATACCCTTGACCTTTTATCAGAGGGATCTGATCTTGAATTCTCCATATTGTGCGATTGGTGTCCAATCTTGCAACCTTTTACTCATGTAATATTTGCTTATTTTAATTTGTCTTTATGGACCTATGTGTGGATGGAGGAAGAGCAGAATTTGTTTGTTGGTGAGACAGGCAGTTACAGAGCAGATAAGTAGGAGATTTGGCTAATAACGAATTCTTAAAAATAGATCCTTTAAACTGTTTTTGCCCTGTCAAAAGTAGAAATATAACCTGAATCATTACTTGCTTTAGATATTAATGGCCAGCAGAGAACAACACAACTGCCACAGAAGCAAATGTAAAAGTTATCATTTACTGAAGCTGGTATTCAATTTCTTATACCCATCACCATCATCACCCTAAACAGTAATTCTGACATGCAGATATTAAGTCTGAAGTTTGCAAAATTGCATCATGCCTTCCATCCTTCCTGAGCCTCTACTTAGAGGAAGGAAGTTTCAGCAACGCACTTTGTCTCTTCAGCGGTGGAGAGAGCGAGCACCCCTAGTGCTATTGAATTTGGGAAGGACACCAATTCGGCCATTTAAGAACCCGAAATTCAAGACTACTGCCTGATTGCTCGTTGTGATAGAAAACACATTAAAAGGTTCATGGCCTAGTTGAAGGTCTGAAGACATCTAGCATACAGAGAATCTGACAGGCATGGTCTCCACCTCCGATTTGAATTGTACCCCAGTAGCGTAAATGAGAAAGGAAAGAGGAGGGACAGGAAACACATCGCATAGAAAATGTACCTCATTACTGTATCAGAAAGCAGTGAGGTTTATATAATTAACTTTGGACAACTTCAGCTGCAAAATACAGTGGTAAGTATTAAAGTGCAGAACTGGGTTTCCTTACTGACATTTCTTAAACAGGCTGGCTGATTATTTTCAAAATGAATTCTCCTTTAAAATTATTTTTATTAGTTAAAGCCTGACTTTTACACAACTTGTTTAGCTGATCAGACAGGTAGGACATGGCTGTGGCTATGCTGGGTTTTTTTGCTTGTTCTGACTGTGCTAATCACACCCCTAAACCTGCCATTGCCTGGAAAAATTACATCATGGTAACTGTCAATCTGTCCATAGGGTTAGTTTGCTAGCATAACGGTCATACAGCACGTGTGTATAGTACGAACATACATATTTGTGTAGATAATATGGCATATTTTATCCTGCCTCCCTGTTGCCCTGCCCCGAGGCTCTGGGGATGCGCAGCCTGCGGGAGCTGGTACCCACAGGTCACGTCTTCCCCCCGTGGGGAGCGACCCTCCGGCTGGGATATGCACGCTCCATCTGGTGGACAATCTCTAATAGCGGATTGAAATTCTTTCAAAACCTGAGGAAGCTTCAGGGTTAAGTTTCTGCTTGTGAGTTTAAGAGCAACCTCTGCCCGTTGGCAAGATGCGAGTATATAACTTCTGATCGCTCCCTTTCGCGTCCCGCAAAGGAAACGAAATTAAATAATTGGCATCGGATTGAACACCTGTGGCATGTATAAGACAATTATTCAAATAACTGTATTGACTTTGTGTAATCAGGATTGCCCTTCCCTCAGTTTGAAAATTCACCTCCAGCAGTACTGTGGCTTCTCAACCACCTCCATGGTAGTCTTCAGGTCTGCTTTTCTTGCACAGACACACACAAAACGTCCAACCAGAATAACTTCAGTGGTTATATCAATGAAAATTTGAAGTAACTTCACTGTGATCAATATAGAGATTTATGGCTACCTAACAGGTAATGGTGTTTTGCATTTGTCCTGTTTTTTTAAATGTTTTTCCTAATGCAATTATTTCTGATTTTGTTAAACAAGAAACGTTTTCTGAGGGCCTGGTTGATCTACTGGTGGCCCGAGCAGCTCTTCAGCGGTACCTTCACAGGCTGGAGGAACGGGGCAGCACCAACCCCCCAAAAGTTCAGTAAAGACAAATGCACAGCCCTGTACCGGGGCTGGAGTAACACCGTGCACCAGCGCAGGCTGGGGACGCACCAGCCCTGGCCAGTTTAGAGGCAGAGGACATGTTGGGCATGAGCCAGCACTGTGTCCCGGTGCCGGTGAAGGCTTGACATCTACTGAGCTACAGAACCAAGAGATGATTCCCCTCCTAGTGCTTATGAGGCTGCAGCTGGATTTGGGTTCCACAGTCCAAAGGGGAGGCAGCAAACTGGAGAGAGACCAGCAGAGAGCAGCCAGCTTTGGGGGCTTTGGGGGCTGGAGCAGGTGATGTGTGAGGAGAGGCTGGGTTTGCTCAGCCTCAGGAGGAGAAGGCTTTGGGAGGAACCCCCAGAGGTGGGCAGGAGCATCAAGGAGATAGAGCCAGGCTCTTCCCAGGAGTGTGTATTAAAAAGTGCATCACAATTTGCAACAAGGGAAACTCTGACTGCATATGGGAGTGGCTGAGAACTGGAACACATTGGATTTCCACCTTAGATATTTCTAAAACTTCATAAGAAAAGATGCTGAACTACCTGGTCTAACTTGAGTTAGCGCTGCTTTGAGCAGGGGGTCTGCAGTCTGTGACTTCCAAAAGTCCCTTTCAATAATTTCACAATTCCGTGAAACACTGCAGTGCGATGCCTTTGTAGCAGGTACAGTTACAATGCTTCTAAAATTATAATTGAGTATGGAAATGTTGATAAAAGCAAACCAGCCAGTTGATCCACTTGTGCTCTTGGACTTCTGAGCAATATTCCACAGAGGAAAAATCACCACCCTTTCTACCCCATCTCAGCACAGTAACACATGACCCAGTTTTGCGCTGAGCATACAAAATTTGACGGTTAGGCTGTTACAAAGAGGGTGACCTGTCAGGCTGACCAAAGTGCAGGGCTAGAAATCATGTCTGTTGGTTGTCCAGCATGTCTGGTCTGTGCTTACATGCTCTAAAAGCATGATTTCCCTCCCTCCAAAGTACTGCCTTTGCTCTTGGTGGTGTATTACTATCAGATTGAGCAGTGTTAGCCAGTGGCGGTGGCAAGGAGAGCCCCACTCAAAAACCTGGTGACTGTGTAGCAGTTAATTGGAAGGGCTAATGACTGATCTGTTGCAGCTTCCCAAAGTGCTTGTTCTCTTCAGACAGGCTTTTGTTGGAAGTTACTGAGATGGTAACTGCTGTCAGGTCCCAGGGCGAGCAGGCAGGTAGAGCCTGGGCTCCCGGCTGCCCTGCCATCTCTGCCCATCTCCGTCTGGATGGAGTGGAGGCATTGCTCTTGGTGAACTCAGCCCACAGTCATGCTGAGGCTTTTTTGGTTGGTGGGGGCGGTGTTTGTTTGGGGTTTTTTTTCCCCACTCTCCTTACACATTTCTGTGAGATCTTTTCACTACCTTTTTCCCACTAAAAAAAGAAAAAGGCCACAGCTCTATTGAAACTTGTTATTTGGTGCCACCTGGTGTTTAAATGACCAGCCTGAGGAAGGAAGCGTGCCTGCAGAGGAACGGGCTCGTATTTTTGGGTTACAGGCAGAAATCATCGTGTGATGCGGTAAACCGGAGCTCCAGCTTTGCTGCATCGTGCAGGTGGGGCAATGCGCACAAAAGAAGAAATCTGAGTTATCCTAAACGGCTTTCTGATCTGGTGCTTCTCTTAGGGAGAGGCGGTCAATGATGTTGACTGAAATTCGCCAAGACAGACGGAAGAGGGCATTAATGAATGCATTAAGCATCGCGGTTTGCTGCCCAACAAAACTCTGAACTTCACTGGTAATGTAAAGGTACCCTTTGCCTTTACCCCCCCCCCCCCTTTTTTTTTTTTTAATAATGATGATGACTAGGCTTGCCATTAATTCATGCATACCTTGTTTTCATATCCACATATTTTCCTATATACCTTCTGTATATAAATAAAATCAAATATTGCTGACAGACCCAGGTCTACTCTGCCTGAGGTGATGGGAACGTATCAAGCAGAAAAATACTAAAACATTAGGCATATGGTTGAGCAAGCCTGAGCTTCGTGAAGAATAACGAAAAAGCTCAAAGCTGTTTTTCGCTCTTTACTGTTCAGTTATGGCAAAAAGAGTCAGCTGAGACATCCTTTTGATGGGAGTATTGCTTGTTTTACCAGACCTGGTGGAGTGCGCTTTTAAAGCTCTAAGACTGATCAAAAGAAATGCTTAGCTACTCTAATACTTTATAGGCATGTTTCAGTCTTGTACTATTTAATTTCTGATAGGCAAGTTCAGGACTGGACTAATTTACTCCTGGCATGAAGCCTGGGATGAAACACGCCAAAGTGCAGTATATAATAACTACAATTGGATGGAGGAGCGTAGGTCAGCACACGTTTCACACCCCTCCTTTTACTACTGGAGTCATGGGGTAAAATCTACTCTTTTTGCCAACTTTGGTGAAGGTGTAAATGCACATGCACAGTGTAATGGCTTTAAATCTTGGATTCCTACTTGTATGCGCCAGATGGATCTTGTATAAATGTTCCACTTTACAGCATGTTAGCATTTGCTAGTAGTTAGCTGGAGGTTATAGCTGCCAGACTTTTCTGTAGCAGTTTCCAGGCTTTAAAAAAGGCAAAAAGAGAAAACACAAACACAAACAGACAAAACAATCACCCACACAAGAGGGAATGTCAGGATAATAGATTAAACCAGTTTTAAGAATTGCATATACCTGTATTTGTTCTTGAACCATATTTGATTTGTCCTGTCCCGATTTCAACTACATGGGGTACATGAATTTTAGGAGGAAATTTGTAAGGAAAACTATATGTATAAGTAATGATTGAAAAAGTCTTAGAAATGTTAGTGTGTTGCACACAGGATTATGGTTATCTTAGGCAATGTATGTATAGATGTATATGTGTGTGTATTTTTCTTAAAAACAAGTCTGGAACCTAGATAGATTCCAAATTAATTTGAGCATAATTTAATTTGATGATATAGGCCAGAAGTATTTTTCAGCATATTCACTGCCGTATATGAAATGCATTTGTACTCTCTGCATTTGCTAAACACTTTTGTCTTTGCTAACTGGAAGTATAATTCTTACAGACTGCACCTTTAAGACATGACGATACCTGTTCTAGTAGGCTATGAATTCTTGCCTCAAGTTCAGATTTGCTCCTCTATATACCTGAGGCATATATTAATGGTCTAGTAAAATACGCTTTAGAGTATCTACTTTTCATAGTTCTCTCCTTCCCTTTCCTTTTCCTTTGGAATTAAACTTGTAATTGCTGAAAAAAAAAGACAAAAGGAGGTTCCAAAAATGCATAAGAAAAATTCACCAGTTTTCTGATGCACACATTTAAAATCTACAATATTGGCTGGGCAAACTGTTAAAAACAGGGTGAAAACAGGTCTTTCTTAGTTGGCTTCTTTCTCTTGCTTTCCTTCTACTGCCTCTTTCCTGCTACCTCCCACAGCTCTCTCGTACACCAGCCTACAAGCACATTTTTGTCATCATAAAAAGTACATCAACACTTTAATTCCAACATTACCATTACAGGTGTATAATAAGAGGTGCATGATGCTGCTCCAGTGACTTACAGGAGGATTTCATCACGATCACATAGAGGGATGGGGGGGGGGGATGCCTGTGGCACTGCTGTGAGCCCCACCAAGTGTGAGGGACATCTCCTCCATCCCTCACCCTCTCCCCTGAGCATGTGGGCAGCAGAAAGGCTTGGCATAATCCGGCTGCAACCCTGAACAGCCAACGCCTCTGGATGCATGGAGAGGAGCAACCAGCCTTGTTTGATGCACCCCTGAAAGTCAGCGGCTGCAAAATTCCCCCTGCCTCGGGGGAGAACAATCTCGATAGCGCCGAAGGCGTCGGAAGTCACGCTCCTGGGCTCCCACGCCGCGGAGAACGACACGGTGCCCGGTTTATGTGCTGTGAATAGTCCCGCTGGAACCACTTGTTTCAAATTAAGCAGGTACTTACATACTTTGGGGGATTAGGCTGGCAAGGCCTGTGTCTGTCCTCTGATAAACCCAGGCAGTACCACTGAAGGCAATGGGCTCTCAAGAGGCGATGCTAGTTTGTAGCATTGTGGGTTTGCTCCTTTACAAGGGCAAGTTCAGTCTTTTGCTGTGAGACAAAATTTAGAGTGTTTTTTTCCTTAAGTTCCTCCCGTACAAGACGAAGAAAACGCTCATGGCTGTGACCGTAGCCAAATGTCACGACTGCATCTACTGCCTTTTTCTTGCCACCGTTCCTGGGTTTAACATGAGATATGGTCTCGAGCAGTATTTATGGCTGATAATGTCACGTTTTTTAAAATGTAGTGAAAAATGTCTGGAGGTTTAATAGTTGCACTTCCCACCGTGGAAAGCACGTTTGCCGAAAAATGAATTGTTACCAATAGCTCTAATTGCCAGTTTGGTCATTAAACTTTGCCTTGGGTCAGCCTTTTACTCTGCCAGAAGATTATTAAGTACAGATTAAGAGGCCGCTGCTAGCATTAACTTTGGACTCATAAGGCATCTCTGTTCACAAATACTGTGCATTTTATTTGAGCAAGCTTCAGCAGCGGAGCATTTTTCTCAAAACTTTCATTAGCGACTGACTTTCAGAGAGAGTGAAGGCCGTAATCAGATTATTCGCTTCCCGCTGGATGCAGAGGATACAGGCTTCTGCTTGTCTCGCACTGCCGTTGGGTCCTTCCCTGCTCCCATTAATAGCTGAGGTATTGTTGAACGGCCGTGGTCCAGGGGCCGTGTCCTTTTGTGCCGCGAGGGCTCGCATTCCCTCGTGCTCTCCGCCTGCGTCTCCTTACTGGAATGCTTGGTGGAACATTTTAACCGTTGGAAGTATTCGCTTCTGAGCTCACCGTGCATTTTAGTTCTGTGCTGTTGGTCAGGATTGATATATGTGGAGAAGAGAGCTTTAAAAGGCCTTTGGATGTGGTTTGCAAAAAGCTTATTTACTGTATGAATGGTAAAAAACCCCAAAACGTGCACATCGTGCCGGGCCTTGCACAGTTTCCAGGCATATTTTACCGATTTTAAAAAAAAAAATCTTCCCTGCCTGTTGAATTTATGGCTGAGATAGCCAGATTACTAGAAACACTTATGTGTTTAATCTTTTCATGTTTTGAGCGGGATAAGGTAGGGCAAGAGAGTCGCCCAAGGAAAATGCAGTGGAATTGCTTTTTATTTTGTGGAGATTGTAAATTCTGTTATGGAAAATGTAATAAAGAAGCAGCTTAAACAAAAAGAGTGGCAGTGTGAAATCGCAAAATTTCCATTGGGTGAAAACAAATCCTAACTTTATGTACATTTCCCCGGAGAGATGTAATGTGAATGCTTACAGCTGTTTTTAGTTTCTTATTCACTGATTAGGTTTAAATTAAAGGAAGGATGTCATATTGAATTATGAAGAATTACTTATTTCACGTATTTTAGTTTATACATAACTTCTATCACAGTCTTGCTGTTGCACTTGCAGGGACGTATTGAACATGTGCACACAAATAATATTAAAAGTAAACTGGCTGCAACGTAGTGGTTCTGACAGAAAAATGTGTCCGGCTCCTACATCCCCCTCGCCGGTACCTTCACCGGGAAGGGAAAACAACCCCGCCATACCTAGCCTTCCCCTGCACAACGGGTTGTTTTCCGCATGGGGAAGAGGGGCTGTGTCTTTGGGACCCTCCGCTCCAGGAGCTCCTGCTCAGGGACTGGCAGCCTGGGATGTCTCCGCTGACCTGGATCGGAGGGGATGAGCTCCCAGAGACAGACAGCATGTCCAAGTCTGAGCGATACCTGGAATGAGCTGGGTGGGAGGGGAGGAGGAAATGCTGCGGCCAGCCATGCCATTTCTAAATGCAGGCTCTTTACATGACGTCTGCTTTCAGCAAGCATTCAGGCGATCCAGTAGCCCAGAGGTTTGAAATTTGCTCTCCGGGGAGATTTATGTGTCTCTTCCAAAGGGAAGTGCTTTCTTGCTGGGGAAGATGGTATTATATGACTTACCCAAGCAGTCACAGCTATGTGGTGTAGCTCAAGTTGGGCATAGGTTTGGTTTTGCCACATATGAAAAGATTAGAAAAGCTCAGTTTGAACAATTGGCACACTCACAGATTTGCAAATAATTTTTTAGATATTCCATGGGATGCTTCAACTGCTGAATATTTTTCTTGCAAATCATCAGCTCTGCAGGAGTTGCAAGACTTAAAGGATTCATTAATGAAAAGTACTCTGGTAAATATATTACTTTTTTTTTAATAAAGTAGGAAAAAAGAATAAAATTAGTTGAGTTGAGCAGGATAAGTGCTGATTTGAGTAAGGGGGTTTACAGAGCTGTGCCATGTAGTACAGGATACTATTTGGGGCTGGGAGCAAAGGGGAAGAGATCTTCCAGGAGCTCCATGCCTGGTGGTTGTCTATGTTTCGCACAAGCAAACAGCCTTCTAGTACGGCCTCTGCAGTGTGAGTTGCAGTAACGTAACCTAGAGATGCAAAGAAGATGCTGCCTCACTGCATCTGGAAATCATGCTCCTCTTAGACAAGCAATAAGCTGAACATCCCATCTACATCTTTGTGCTTCTGTAATCATCTCTTCTCTTTTTCCTTCTCCGTAAGAGGTTGTGTGTATCATGCTATGTTTTCGAGTGGAGAGTGAGGAGCCCACTGCTGACCTGCAGGGTAATTACATCAAAAAGAAAGGAAGCTACTCCGAGATGTTTGATTCTCGAAGCTGGCAGGCAAGGGAAAAGGAGGGCAGAGGTGGTGGGGTGTGAGAAGCAGCTTTGAGGTGAGCCTCCGGGCATCCTGAGGAGCAGCATCTTTCCAGTGTGCTTGCCTTGGCAAGCCCCCACTGGGGTCCCCCAAATGCTCTGCCCCACCCCAGTCCCAACCAGCAGTAACCCTTGCTCCTGTGAAGACAGGGCATTTGGGCCAGACTTGCTGGAGGGGAAGGGGAGATGGGCTCTGGAGATGCAAACAGTGACAGAATCTGGTGGTGGGGGTGCTGCAGCCTGCTCTGGGGCATCCTGGCAGCTGAGGTCTCCTTCCATTCCTTTGGGGGCTGGGGGGCAGGAGGACGCCACGGAGAGGGATGTGGGGTGAGAGACCTGCTGGTTGTCACTCAGCTTTTTGAGAGACACTGCTTTAAGGGAAAGAAAAATAATAGTCATGGCATTGTTATACAGTAGAGCTGGCCATTCCCTTATAATTTATTACTGTCTTTTTAAGAGTAGTGTTCCTGTCCCACCATTCCATCTAGAATAGAAAGAAGTAAAAACTCCTTCACATGCTTAGAAACATCTGATCTGATGACCCCTCCAGTGGCCACCAGCACAGCTCATGGTTTCCATCAAACAGCCTGAAGCTGAGGCCACATTGCCAATTTGCCAGTCAAAGTGTGTAACACTACTTCTGATGTTCACCAGTCAAGTCCCAGTTTAGGTTTGGCCCGTGCCACAAGGCATGCAGAAACTAAAACCTGTGCGGTCTCTGCAAGGGGTGGCCATGGCTTCCTGGTCCTTATCCTCTACGAACAGAATATATCTTGTTATACAAGTTACCTTGCCTTACCAACGGCTTATTCATCAGCTCTTTCCTCTCTGCTAGTCTGTAAATTCTTTGGGGTGTTTGTAGTCCCCAGCAACAGCTTTGTGTAGCAGTAGTAATAATAATAATAATGATGATGATGATAATGATGATGATGTTCTCTTTACCCTAAGGGTTCAAAGGGGCAGTGGCCATCATTCTTGGAGAAAGGGTGACCCACGACACACTCTTGCCATTTTCAGAGGTCTAAGTTCATCTTGCTCTATCACTGCATGTATCCCATCTGACACTGGGGATATCCCTGAATATTTCTGTACCTGTTTCCCCTCTGTAACATGGAGGCAAAAGAGACATCTGCTTCTCCAAAGTATGCTGTAAAATTAAATACCTTACTGTTTTGAAGCAGTTTAATGCAATATGAACAGGAGCCATAAAAGTACGTCAGACTGAGAGAGAATCTTTTATTACACATGTTTTGGGAAAAAGCCCCTGCAGAAAAGGCAATGGATACTTCATCAGTTTCTTTGTCTTCCTTTTTAAATCAGCTATGAGACATAAAAACTTGCAACTTGAACTCCTTGATGCTTTTCTTTCATTCTATATGCATATTTATAGCTTATTGCAGCTTCTGTGTCTCCTTTCAGCCAGAATACTTTTTCCTATCAATCTGTGGTGTTTTGCTGAGCAAATAAATTATCCTTGAACAATACCACTTTTTAGTCAGTCATTCCACTGATTTATTTCAGCTTCGGAAAACTGACCCTTTTCAAGTTCCCAACTTACATATCGTGACTGGTGTCATGTTTTGTCTGCCCACAGCAAATGCAACTGGATTAAAGTCACTGGTACCAAAGCAACTCCTAATTTTTAGATCAATGAGTAGGTCTCTGGCCTTTATCATTCTCAGGCTTTATGGAAAATAGGGCAATAGGCAAGAATGGTTAAAATGTACAGGTAGTTGCCCTACACAAAGAAAAAAAAAAGCTCTCTATGCTTTGGAAAGCTGGGGTTTTCTCCTGCATGTTCTTGACTTAAGGTAGCGACCAAGAAGGACATTTCTCCTGCTTGTAGGTCCCTGCAATCCCTGGTCTCAAAAAAGAGAAAACAGAAACAAATTTTCCAGTACCAACTACTCAATTACACCCTCGCCGTCAGGCGAGGTGTTCCATGAAGTGGGTTGGTGTGTTTTGGACATGTTACTGAGTGATGCATTTAATCAAGAACACCTCACAGTCATGAGGCTTGCTTTTTCCTTTTCCTTTTCCTTTTTCTTTTTCTTTTTCTTTTTCTTTTTCTTTTTCTTTTTCTTTTTCTTTTTCTTTTTCTTTTTCTTTTTCTTTTTCTTTTTCTTTTTCTTTTTCTTTTTCTTTTTTCTTTTTTCTTTTTTCTTTTTCTTTTTTTCTTTTTCTTTTTTTTTCTTTTTCCTTCCTATTCCTTTCTTTTTTCCTTTCCCCATTCCTCTCTTCTCTCACCTCTCTTTTGCTTTTTCCTTTCTCTCTCTTTCTCTTTCTTTCCTTAATAGCTGAATCCATTGACAAGTAAATCCCCACCCCTTCAGTTACTTTAATATGCTTTCATGCCATGTTTGCTCCACTTTATTTCTCAGCTTTGTTATTTCCACTCCCCAGTAAAATCTATCACCTTTGAGTGAGTTATTTGCTTTTCTGGATTGCAGCAAATACCACCCACTCTGTTAAGGTCAGGCTCCAGCTTCTTGACTTTGCTATTGTTCCATCCCTTCCTTACCCACTCTGTCATTGCAGCACGACAGCTCCAGCTGGGAGGGCAGGGAAATCACTCCCTCAAGAGCAGTTTATCATGGCAATAAATGTTATATGTTTTACTAGGATGCCATCAAAGTTCACCATCATGCTGAAGCTGAAACAATTGTTCCTTTTATTCATCTATTATACATACTGTATTGGGTAGGTGCCTATATCCTGCAGAGATCAGCATCCTGAAGGTGCAAGATGTTACTTTTAGGTTGTGAAAATTACTGAATTTGCGGAGAGAAACATCATAATATTTTTAATTAATTACTGCTTCTCAGTTTTCTTCCTGTTCTCCCTTCTGCCTGGGCTTTAATTACTTTGCTCACATAGGCGTCTCCAAAGTCACGTCAATTAAACAGTATATGTGGCCTTTACATTTCTTTCTGATTGTTTTCTTCTTTTTATGGTACTGCCTGTGCACAGCTCTGTTGACTTCAAAGCATCAGAGGCCTGAGATTTTTGTGACTGCAACTGGTACTCAGCAGAATCTGGCCAGCCAGCTGAATTGGTCTGTCATTCATGAAATTAGATACTTTTTTTTTTTCCCAGATACTAGACAAAAAAGAGAAACCTTTCTGCTTGCATTGCCTCCCCCGTCTTCCTATTAAATATTGATTTTTCCTCAGCCAAGAGAGCTTAATAAAAACTGAGAATACATTTTACTACATTAATTTCATCCAGCAGAACTGCTTGTAGCAATATGAAAACAAGTTGCTAAATGTGTGACATGGTAATTCACTGAGCACTAAAGGAAATTGCTTAAAACAAAAAGAAATTTGTTATACTCTAAGCTCTCAGTGACATATGAGAGCTCCCAGTATTCTGGTGGGAAAAATGGTCAGCAGTCTTGCACTGACATATGTTAGGTATCTATCTCATTTGCCTGAAATGCAGGTTTGGATTGACTGAAACTATCTGGGACTTAAGGTTAAATTCCTAGCAAGTTCCTTTCAGTCAAGACCATGAAAGAAAAATTTGAAAAGTCAGAATATTTCATTTCAACATTTTTCTACAGAAACCCCTCTCATTCTTTTTTTTTTTTTTCTTCACAACACTATGTTTCTAAATCTGACTCAGCTTAGTGAAGGGAAGAGAAAGCAACACCCAAACCCAGCATTCGGAGCATCGCCTCCTCTTCCTCCCTCTCTTCTCAGGCAGAAGGGCTGGCAGCTCGCCTCGGTCCTGCTGTTTGCTCCATGCTGCCAGTGGCCGTGCAGTTATCTACAATGATTGGTGCAGAGGCAACGCTGTGGCTCCCAGTGCTCCTGATGACCTATTTCACCATGAAACAGAGGCTCAAAGTCAACCAAGCTAAACCAGAACCACCATTCTTGAAATCACCTTTGGGATGGACTGGGGACATTTGCTGTAAAGTCAGATCACGGGTTCAGTGATAGGGCTGCATCCCCCTGTCCTCAGGGTCAGGCTAGATACCCTTGAGAAAACTATGTCTTCACTGCCTGGATCCTAATTTCGGGGCTGCTGTATGACTTATTTCATTTTGTGCTATGCAGGAATGCCAGCTGCAGAAAAACGGAAGAAAGCTTTGCTTTGACTAATGAACATTATGATGTATATGGAGTCTCCAAGAGGAAGAAAGGAAGATGTATCACTGGTGGATGGGACTCAACTTCAAGGAGGTAAATATCAAGTGCAAAAATAGAAGATCATTAAATGAAATGATACAGCAGGACTGTTGCTATTGGTGTCAACAGCTGTTTTCTTTCTCCTGATATGATCAGTGTTCACTTATTGGCACTCAACTGAGCTGGATTAAAAGCTTTTGATCAAAAGGCGAAGAAGGACATATTTTCCTGCTGCATATTTTCCTGGGGTTTGGGGTTTTTTCCGATGGTGATGGATATTTGGCCACAAATATTATAAAAAGGTTGTGTCCTTGCCTCTATGGGTTTTCAAGAAAGAATGCTGACTGGGGGTTAGGAAGGTTACTCAAAGCAAGTGCAAATGCTTGCGTCTGGAAGCAGTGTTTTCTAACTGCATTCCTGTTAGGATGTAGTGTGCCTTTCCACCACCTCAGCTGTTGAGCACTGACACGTAGTTCAGTAATCAGGTCAGGGTTTGGGTTTGTTTCTGATGGGCAGTTTGGTGGTCTGTAGTTAGAGCAATGACAAGAGCTGAATGAGGCTTTTCAGGTGAGACAATTCAATATTTGTGAGCTAGAAGCAGGAGATCCGGAAAGCATGGCACTCTTCCCACCTAGCTACCGCCTCTTTGTCTTCAAGTCCAAATGCTGCCTCCATGTCAGGATGCACATTTATTTCAGAGTCCCCAAGAGCTAAGGGAGCTCGTGTACTGCCAGCCACCGGAGGGGAATGAGTTTCTTCAGTGTCCTCCAATTATCTGCGGTTTCATCTAAAGCTGAAATGCTTTTGGGCATTGTTGAGGTGTTATCCCTAATTTTTCTCTCTCTGCTCACCTTCAGTTCTGACTAACCAGCTGAGCAAAAGGTAGTAACATAGACTGACGCTGATGGCAAAAGAATGATTGCTTTTAGATATTGTTAAAGCTTCCTTAGGGCTTTGGGTGGCTAGACAGTTAGTGCAGTTTTGTATGAACAAAAATATGTAAACGAAGCATCAATTTATTTATTGTAGCCAGGCTGAGACCGAAGTCGAAGAGATGGCCTGTTGCCCATCTCAGCCAGCCACAAAATGGGAGATTATTTAAATTCAGCATATCAGCAAAGCTTTGCAGTAAAGGCATAAATGGTTGGGGGGTAGCTCTAATGCTTTCTAAGGTCATAAAGAATAATTTGACTTACATTTTGGTTCAGATGGTCAGGTCCCAGAGACCAATAGCCAAATGGTCTTGGGAATATGCAGGTGCTCTTCTAGTCACCTGACTTCTGTTTAATTTGGTTTAAAGTGTTGCCTCTGGTCAAGGGAGTGACTATGGCTTCCTGTGTTGAAAAGGCTTTTCACATCCCTTCCCTGTGTAACCAGAGCTGTTCAATAAAATTGTGGTCTTCCTGCCATTACCTTTTAGAGTTGTGTTACATCACAGCCAGGATAGCCCACTATTTTGACCCCCCCAAAATTAAACCCCCCCAAAATAATGAAGGAAAGCCTTACCAAGCCTGTAGTCCTTTTGCATGGCTGTGCTATTTGCAGCTCAAACCTTCAACAGCTCAGTATGAGCATGTTTGGTTAAAATAGTGGGGTCCAAATGATAGATGGAATGGCTGCATCATATCTTGGGAAAACATTTAAAAGGGTGTTTTGTTTCTGTGAGCACACTTGGGATTTGATGTAATAGTGCTTGCAAGAGTTGATATAGAGGAAATTATTGCTTCCCAATAAAATTCTCCATTTTTATTGGCTCACGTACAGAGAATGGCAGCCAGCTGATAAAATACTCGGTGGAATTTTCCTTCCATCTAGCCATGTACTCTACAGCTATGAAGTGCATATTTTTTTAAAGTGGGCAGATTATGATTGTTTGAAAGCATTTTGTGCTTATCATACTACTCTTTAGGTGGGAGTCTTTACATATTTTGTGCTTTAACTGAAACTTTGGCTTTTATACCTGCTAGATGTGACAGTAAAGTAAAGAATAATCATAAAAATAATCTTATAAATCTCTTGTCTCTGCCAGATATTTACAGGCAAAGTAAGATGTATATTCTGCAAAAGCATTTTTAACTTTTCACATGCGATATGGATTCCTCACAGAATGTCTAGGTAAGGAGATATATATATATATACACACACATACATGTATACATAATATGGCTTTGTAAGACTGAAACTGTAAACAACATTTGCAAAATATTACTTCATCAGGGGCATGAAAATCTAGAAAACAGATCAGCCTTACTATCTTCCCCAAAAATAAACACAGACTTCCTCAGAAATTTAAACTCTGCAGCATTACTTGCATTTACTAATAACAATTCCTTAACTTTCCACAATGGAAAATCTTCAATTTCCTACTCATTTAGTTACTGGAAAATATAAAACATTTCATCACATTAAACTGGGTTTTCTTTATTCACAAGGGGGAATTTGATTCCTAAGCATTAGGGCCAGAAGAGGACCTAGCCAATGGGTTTTTAGGTGCCTGCTCTCTGGAACAGATGCCAGGCTCTCTGTCTTCCCAGGCTGTGCATGGAGAAAGGCAGGTTGCTGCAAGAGGGAAGCCCCTCCGACCAAAATTGCACGGAGCTGCCCTGCTCTGTGGCAGGTACAGGGCACCAGGTATCTTAAATCTGGTCCCCTTCACAGGGCTGCAGGGGAGGCCTCTCTCTGCGTGGCATCCACAGGCGGTTTGAGGGACATCTCCAACAAGAAGGGTAAAGAGTCTCTTTTCCACCAAAGAACACTCTCCTGGTGGGTAACTGTGAAAGCACTGAAAAAACACCATCGTGGCAGTTTTCACTGCTGCTTGTGAGGAATCGGAGCCTGGCAATTGGGGTGAGATGGGTTGGGGGGAGGCCTCCTGCAGCATCTCCTCTGGGCACTGGAGGTAGGGATGCTAGTTTCTCTGTCTGGTTAATGGGTGAGCTGAACTCTTCTGCAATCCCAAGAGATGTGGCTGCCAGGGAAATGTTATAATAAAAAAAAGCAAGAAGACAGTTGAGCTTGATGCTGCAGGGCTCGGCTGAGTAAAGGTTGCAGAATCACAGTTTTGGACTTAAGCAGCAATGTATCACCTGAACTCTGCTTTGCCTGCTGTTTCCTGACCTGGCTTCCTTTTTCAGTGACATTTTGGCTAGAACTCAGAGGGGGGTGGGATCAGCTTTGTAAAAACCTGCTTATTCATGGCAAAGCAAAGCAGTTCAGTGCTGTCCAGACCTGGCCTAGTAAGTTGTAAAGGTGCAAGTGGAGGTGCTGATGTATTACACCTTCTTTCTGGGCAAGCAGCAGCTGAGAAGGGGATTGAACAGCGGGGACTGAGATGTCTAAGCCCATTTCTTGGCCTAGCACTCTGCAGCACTTATGTACTAGTGATATACTCAGTCTACCTACATTTCTGGCACTGGGAATTTACAAACCACCTTAGCTTTCTCATCACTATCCAGTTTGGTGCATTGGTCACAGGATGCTCCCCCTGGAAAACAAATCAATTCTGTTGATTAGCTCCAGGGGGGTGGAAAAACCAAGCAAAGATGATGGTGACCATTTTCATATCAGTTATCAGGTCAGGTGATGCCTGGGCTTTCCCCATAGATGTGGAAGAGAAAGATCCTCTGGCTGCTCTTGCAGAGGCTAGCAAAGAGGACAGCGACAGGGGAGAGCCTTAGTCATGGAAAAATCATATCCTTTAATGTGCAGCATCCTCCACACAGAAGCTCTGTGGGACAGTCTCAGCCCCTAGGCGTGTTAGTCCTGTTTCCAGCTGGCTGCTGTGATTCACCTGACTCACCCCCTGAAGTGTGTCCGCGTAATGCCTGTTTGCCCACACTTTGTATACATAAATCAGCTTTCACTTGAAGAACAGGAACTCCTCATCTTTGTTGTCAAATGAGTGTGAGCCGTGAAGAACCTGCAACGTGCATTATAGCACTCCTGAATGCTTGTCAGCTTTCCAGAAGGGTTACGCTGTTAGTTGGAAACATCTCCTTGTTCAGTTCCTGGAGTTCTCCAGGCCTAAAGTGTCCTCGTTTGAATTGTCAAACAGATCGTTGTCACCAGAGACAGCTGGCAAAGGAAATAACACTGCGGAAGAATCAAGTGATACGGCAGTTTTGCAAAACATCTTACAAATCTGTATTAAAGCCAGCCTTTTATTTCTAATTAAATTAACATCATACCATGCTGAAACTTTTATGTGCTAGTTTAAGAGTTACAGCTAAATGATGTTATGAACTCATTATATCAATATACAGCAGCATTGACCCAGACTTGTCTCCCAGTCCTCCAAATCTTATCCATTCAACACTTGGTTTACAACAAAAACGGCCTGGATTACTGCAAGCTTAAAACACGAGGACACGCTTTAACATAGCTTCTGTGTTTCAAATGTGCAATGACGGTCTAGTTAACAAGAAGCAGATTCAAGTGTGCTCCAGACACACTGGCAATTAGGCGTACATTAGTCCTCCATTCTGCCAGAGCACAGAGTGAAAGGAGATATCCCTCCTCTAGAGTGTAGAGAGGACCAGTTATGGATCTTAGGAAGTATCCAATGGAAATAGTAGTATATGAGTAAATAAATTATAATAATGAAACTCATTTCTGTGCTGCCCACTGCTGGGAATCACTTCCTAATGGGAGGGTGTAGAGAAGATGGAGCCGTCTTCTCAGGTGTGTGCAGCAAAAGGACAAGAGGCAACAGGCACAGGCTGGAAGACAGGAAATCCCAACTCAGTATAAGGAAAAAGGTTTTTTCACCCTAAGAGTCATCAGACCCTGGAGCAGATTGTCCAGACAGGTTGTGCAATCCCTATCTTTGGAGATATTCAAAACTTGACCGGACAAGGTGTTGACTACCTGCTCTAAGAACCTTCTCTGAGCAGGAGGATGCTCTAGGTGACTGCCTGAGGTCCCTTCCAACCCACGTTTCTCAGATTGCATGTGTGCAAGAACTGTGTGTCCTGCACCGCTAGTGCTGTGGGAAGCTGGTTGCAGATATCATTCAAGAAGAAAGGGAGGAAGCAAGGCTGCATTGGCTGGAGTTTTCTGGTGTATACTTGGAAATCTGCTGAAAAGCAAGGGGAGATGACTTGGTCAGAGGGGTGTTGGTTCCTGCACAAAGCTGTTGTTTTGGTGAGGTGGGGTTTTTTTTATTTTTTAAATATTTTTATTAAGGCACTTGTTCTTCCTTCTGCTTCCCTTAGTAAGAGCTAAACTGAAGGAAAATATACTTTTTTATGCATGTAGTCACAAGGACAAACAAACTATGTCAAATATGTTTGGGATGAAGATCCAGCTACAGCAGGAGAGTAACAAACTCTATTGTGAAAAGATGCAGGAAACCGGCACATGGTGAGAAGGCAAGAAGTTGCAAGGGAGAGGATGGGCAAACAGACAAGACAGACTGCCATAGGTGGTAAAGACTCAGTGATGCCTGTTTTCTCCTCCGTGTTTCTGCAGTGTTTGCTATAGCAGAGCACAAGAGCCAAAGGCACACAGTCATTGAGCAATAGTGTGGTGGTTGCTGTTGATGCCAGGAAATTGGCAGGAAAGTTTAGATAGTGGAACTATGCAATATGGTTCTTTAGAGCAATAATCAGTATTTTAGAGATTGCTTTCAGAGTGAGTTCTAAAAGATGATTTGTGGCTGCCCGTACAGGGAGTACATCTCATGTTACTCTTAGTAGAGGGAGCCATAGTTTGAGGTAAGGTACTTTTGTGGTTTGGTTGATGACCGTCTTTCATTTCTTCAGTAGATTTGGGTTAATATCACTGAGTGGCTTCAAGCAAGTCTCCTTATAACAATACTTTTGACAACAACTGAAACACTTACTTACAAAAATTGACATTTTAAAATTATTATAATCCTAATAATGTAAAGAGCATTGGTTTCTTTTTCTTTTTTTCAGATTCACATTCACAAGTGTATAGAGATGTCATTTATGTCCTAGACACATTAATTTCTGATTTTTTTCCTTTAACTCTCTTAATTGGAAGAAAGTATGTTACTGCTGATTTATGAACTCTTCAGAAGTGCCAGGGATCATTTTAAATGTACACAGCTGCTCTGCAGTAGTTTAACTTGGCAGATAGTATTAAACCATTGAATTGTGTCATTTATTTGTGTATGCACACAATAAGTTCCTTGTGCAGGTTCTTCAGAAATAGTCTCAATGTTGATTCGGAAATGTGGCCTAAAAATAACCTAGCCCTATGATTTATTGTTTTGGTGCTTGTCTCCAAACAGTACATCTAAAATGAAGAATGGGATACCATGTATACCCCAGATAAGGCAACGGAATGGAAACCATCCGTAAGAGGAGCTGTAGACCGAGGTCTAAAATGGAAAAGTTCCCAGGCTGAGTGAGCAAGACACACAATGGGAATCGACCTGCGTTGCTGGTATTTGGGAACACTGCAACTTATTTCATTGCTAGGCAAGGAAGTGTATGATGTTGTGCAATGAGAAAGAGCAGCAGTCGTGACAGCAGTATCACTGGTTGTAATGGAGTATAAATCAGGGCAACTTACTCTGTCATTCCATTCAGGGCATCATAAAAGTAACGCCTGTCGTCTGGAAAAAATCTAAACTCAGAGAATGATATAATGCATTTCGCATACGCCCTATTGAATGTATGAAATCCTACAGCACCAGAAAATAAAACACTTAGAAATCAAGTCTCTTTATACTGAGGGGTGACATCTGCAAATATATTCTACAATCAATACTATGTGACTTGAATTATGTCTTAAACAATTCTATGAAAAAAAAAAAAAGCAGTATAGATTCTATTATAGCTCTAAAAAAATAACTTTTTAGGCCATGATGCTAATCCCTTTGATCCACACCACTTAATGTATTGGAAAGCAAAAGAACTTCCCTTATTTCTCCTTTGGCTGCAAAATGGAATAAAAATAGCCTTCAGGGAATTGTAGATTCAGTTACATCCTCAACAAGAGAAACTAACGGGCAGTGTTTAAAGACTGATTGATAGGCATCATCTCTTGATGATCATAGCAGAACTTTTTAGGCTGCTGATTGCAAGCACAGACATGCTGGGAAGCAAAATTTATGCCTGTCAGGCTTTCTGCCGTGCTTTGTCTCCTCTTTTCTTCCCTTCCCCTCAAACCAGATTTCATCCATCTGACATGGAAATCAAGAACAATGGCCAAGCAAACCTGAGCCAAAGACTAATATCAGACCTATAAGTTCCAAATATTTTTCTTCTGTAAACGGTATAAAAGAGAGAAATTAAAAACAAAATTGAGGGTAAGTTTGCTTAATCCTCTAGAATATGGTGGAACTTTAGCATGTCAGAAGATTTAGGAGCCATAGGGACTTTAGAAGGTAGGTGTAGCACCATTTATTCATGATGATTCAATTCTTTCATCCATCTCTGTCACAAAATTTCCATATGCTCTGGGCAGGCATAACATGGACAATGAGTTACTTCCAGGAGGTCATGAAATTTCTGTTACCTTGTTATGAAGGGCTGTGAAGCACGGATTTACCTCTTATCCAGGATCAGTGCTGACAATATCTGATGAAATTGAAATACCAGTAGGATTGCCCTTTTTTCTCCTTGCCTTCTGAGGTGGCAACTTGGTGCTACCTGTGAGGCGGTTATGGAGCCATTCAGCTGCCTTACCCAAGATGGCAGGGTAAGGGACCTCTGACCAAGGTGCAAAAACCGGAGCACCTTTAGTCTTTTGCTTTAAATAAACTGGGATAGTGTGCTACCGCTCAGAGAGTTATAGCAGAAAATAGTATTATCAATGATCTCAGTGAAGAACCTGTTGGACAGTGTTGCCTTCTTGTCTTACACAGCCTCATCCCTCAATGCAGAAAAATAAGAAGGCCCAGGTACTAATGTTGGGTACGGGTGGCACGCACTATGGCAACCAGGTTGCATATTTATGAGGTAGTAGGCAGTATGCTGGAGAGATCACTTGGGCCATCTAATTTACCCCCCACTTTTATATGGGACTTCTTGGTACCGTTCATCACTCCCACTCCTGTGGTACAAATCACAAATCTTGCCTATACTGTTTTTCTAACTTCTACTTCTCCATTGCAGTAACAGTTTGAGTTTTTTTGGAGGCACACATTGTGCTTTAGAGAGTAGAAGAGGCTTTTGCTTAAGTCAATAGGGAGGGAAATAGATATTGATATAAGTAACAGAGGATATAACAATTAACTTGGTAGATTGATCTTCTGTTGTTAAATCTTGTACTTTTTAGCTGGACAATCATAGCATAACACTTTTTTTTCAACACTTTTTTTTAATTAATACATTTTTATGTTGACATTGTCCTGAATTATTTCATTTTAATGTTAAAGTACATATGGAATTATTGGAAGTGTCCTCTGTGCATCACTTCACTGCTACACAGGCCCAGCACAATGGGCAGAACAATAATCAGTTTACTGATGCTGCAGCTATAGCCCCATTTCTTCCATTAGCTGATTAAATCTCTATGACCGATACAGAACATAATATTTTTAAGCAAATTTATTACTAGACCAACAATGCAGATACTCCATGGATGACATCTTCCTCTTCATGAGTAAAAGTCATGTACCACAGGCTGAGGACCTAGTCGACAAACAAGTCCCAGAAACCACCTTTAAACCTGAACAGGACTAAGGTTTCTGTTTGTGGGATGCCAGGTTTACAGCATCAGCAGTAATGACACCCAGATAACTTGTTAGTAACCAAATAATGCCCTTATTTAGAACTAATTTTTCTATATTCTAGGAATAAAAAACCCAAGTAGAGTGAATTTGTTATTTCAGTCTTTTAACTGCATTTTATAGTATTGGTGATAAAAAGATGAGAAAAAATTAAAGGTGTTTTAGATGGGTCCTAAAGAACCACAGGAGGTTTCTATCTGACACTATTGCAAACTGTGGATAATTGTACCATATAGACAGGAGTCAGCCACAACGGTTTTGTGTCCAAACACCAAGTCACAATTAACAAGTGTTTGGAAGCCACTTGCCCCCACACACGCGAGGAGAGGGATAAGTGTGAGGAGAGCAACTTAAAATAGTGAATTTGGTTTGATGGTGGGACACTTATCTGGGATGTTTTAGGACTGCTTCAGACACCAAAGTGTAAACACGCAAGGGCAAGGGGTCTGACTGCACACCCAAACAGCATGGTGCGCACCTTAGTGCATGGAGTGAAACGGGGACCATGTCGAGGCCTGCTCCCCCACCTCTGTGTCCTGGTATCTTTGCCTCCCCCTCCAGCCCAGGAGCTGCAGCACACTCCACACTATGGACTGGCCTATGGTATGCATGAGGTCTAGATATACCACAGCCTAGAAAGTGCTGCAAACGTCAATCCTGCAAGAGAGCTCAGTCTTGGGTAACCATTCTTAAGGAAAATTATTTGGAGAAGAGCTAGTGATCTCCCTCCTTCAGCCTTACAAGGCAAATGTCAGGATTATTCCCTTTGCCAAAGATATATTCCACTTTTGTAGCAGTGCTAATGCACATTATCAAGGATAAGAAGGCTTAAAACACCTTTTTCTTCCATCTCCCTTATGGAGGACCTTATAAAGGTGCATATAAGGCGCAGGATGCATCCTTACTCTTCATAGATGGCTCTGTTTCTTCAGTGGTATGGTCTGAATACCTTTTGGTGTGCTTGAAATGCAAAGACAGATTTTGCTGCTTTAACTTGTTTCTAACTGTGAATGAGAAAGACTGTCTGGGTGGTACTTAAGAGGGACATGCTTTTGACTGTGATTCCAAAGCTCATCAAGTACTTGGCTTTGATTTCAACACCTTTCACCCATCTGAATGAATTGGATTAATTAAGGGAAATGTATGTCTTAACATCCTAAAATATTTTGAAAAATCTCCCTCTTTGGCCTTTCAAAGAAAAAAAAATCTTTTGAATGCAAACCAGCCCAACAAAAATGTTAATTCTTGTGCAGAAGTGAGAAAAATCAAATATTCATGGCTCAGGAGGGTGTTAATGTTCTAATTCGTGCCAGAGCAGATTTCTGGCAATTTTCATTAGGAAGAATCTGAGGGCACCAGAGGCAAATAGCAAGATCCTGACCTTGAGAGAATTTGGAAAATGCAGTTATTGCTGCAGAGACACTGCCATGCCCACCCAGAGATGCCAGACGCAGGTCAGTGGAGGCAGGCACTCAAATCCTGCCTATCAGCTGGATGTGTGATCTAGAAAGTGATGGAGAAAACCTGTAGGCCAAGCATCAGCTTAGAAAAGGCCATATCCTCAGACGTTAGGACTAGAAAAAAGCTGTATTTTTGACAATAAATATTGGTAGTCTTCAATTTTTTAAGATCAAATATTTTGAAGAAGGAAAGAAAACAGTGCAGTTGTAATCACTGCTGAGCAGAACCTTACTTCCTTGACCACTAGAAAAAACCTTACCCTCTAATGGTTGGTTCACCAAGTACTTCTGAGTAAATGTGTGCAACTTTTTTATGATGAAACATAAAACCAAGCAAAACCCCACCTTCAGCTTTTTTTGATGAGCCTGAAATTTAGATTCTGGTTTACTGAAGATTGCCGATTCCTGAAGAGAAATTTGCTGTTCAGATTTGAAACAATTCTCTGCCTGGCAAAACTCAAATGCATGGCAGATATAAACTGAGTGTCATAAAAAAACCCCCAAAACTTGCTACTGCTATTCAAGCAGGAAACTTGAAATGCTGTGGGATTTATTTTTCTAGTACAAATATCCCCATAACCTCTTTTTTTGCAATTCTTCATTTTCTGTACAACTGTATGTGAGAGGACACAAAATTTCCATGGAATTATGGTAACTAGAGATAAACTACACGACTCCACTCCAGAAGTTGTCCCCCAGGTGTGTTTGAAAGGTCAGGTTAGAAGCTTCTCAGCTTTGCATGGTCTAAATTAGTCCTGAGCAAGAACGCTACATTAATCAAAATGAATGAAAGTTTTCCTTTAGCTCGAGTGGTAAGAGGCCTGTGGTTTGGGAGCAGAAGGTTGTGATTACTGCTCATCAGCCTATATTCAGACCAAATTTTGCTCTGTTACACCGGTGTAAATCAGCAATAACTCAGCTAGGTATTGGGATTTATATCACAATGCATTGGAAGTCAGAAACTGATCCACCTCAAAAAACACTCTTGGAAATGAACTTTCCCTGATCATTTTAACATCAGTATTACTATTGTAATTCTTCTGTTAACTGATTCAGATGCTCATTTGGCAGGCACGTTGGACAAACAAATGCTGATCCATCCAGGGCACTGGAGGGCAGAGGGGTTACTCTAACTCTTAAGTGCCAGGTTTGGACCCTTTCATGCACCTTCCCAGCTCCAGAAGGACAACCTCTGAAAGTCCTGCTGTGCCTTCTCCCACTGCAGTCCTTTCCACTGTGCCTGTAAAACAATCCTTTTAAGACCTGCTTCCCAGAATGGTAAGATGACTCACGCAGTAAGGCTTCAGCAGGAAAACATCAGCTGATACCTATGATGCCAGCTCCAGGCTCCAGCGCCGCAGCCCTAAAACCATAGAAACCTTGATGGATTGGAGCTTGATCACACAGCTGCCACCGCACAGTCCTGAGACACAGGTGATGAGTTATGACCTAATAAGTTGGACAGCGGTCAAATGTTGATTAACATAGTACTTTTGTTTATCAACACTGTGTTAAAGTTAATCAATAACTATTTTAAAAATCAAGGCTCTTTTTAACACCTGATGCTCAGTGATTTTAGCTTATGAGCTTGATCACTGCCAGGGCACAGCTGAAAATGGTCGTCTTGAACTATATTTTTGGGAAAGGAAAGTCTCCGGAGAGCTGCTATGTTGGGATCAGTGGTGCAGTACACACCATGGGAGGTGATGTATCTGCACTGGAACGCTCTTCGCTTCCCCAAAAGCCCAGGCCTTCAGCCAGGGGGGACTTTGTTATAGCTGGCCAAAGCTTGAGACTTGTTATCATCAGAGAAGTTTGCATGTACTCATTTCAGTGTAAAGGTCAGAACTTCCCACCCCTTCTTGAACCCTCCTTCTGTTTTCCCCCAGGTACTCCCTGCAGAATCTGTGGGTGGAAGGATTCCTTTGGCAATCTGGCTGTTCCCAGCAGGCAGCGAGAGCCAGCTAAGACCTCTGCAGGGACCGGAGATGTGATTGCCCAGTGAAGACTGAGAGTACGTGCTCGCCCACAGATCCTCAGCTGTAATGTCATTCTGCTGGAGCCGCTGTTGGAGATTAGCGGTATCTAAAACAGGGACAGCAAAATCAGATTTGGACAAATTTTCTTAGCTCATTTGTTAGTTTATTTTCTTGAGAACCATACGTGTGAGCCAGAAAAGTAGAGTGTGTTTTACAGGGAGACATTCATGCAGGACTGACATAATTATTGAACATGGCCTTTAATAACAAATTGTACATAAAAGAAGTTTAATGAATATAACATAACTCCTTTCTTAAATGTTGCTATAAAATATGTTGACTTAGCTATAGACAAATCATACATATATGTAATTTATTAAATTTATATATATATATAAAAAATTAAGACAAACAAGATATAGTCATTCAACAAAATTTGAACTTTCCCTTTTCTATGTTTTTGCCCTCGTTAGACTCCAAGAACCCAGACATTCCTTTCCGTTTATTTCTGTGAAAGCTTATAAAAATGGAGGTCAATAATCCAGCAATCTTGGATTTAAATTCCTGCTTAAGCAGATTAATTCTTTATTTTTAAATTAAAAAAAAAAATAGCTGAGATGTAAGAATTGCAAATAGTAGCAGTATTATTCAAGTATTGGCAGTTGCTCTTTTCCCAAGAGCCTTGTGATACTGAATGCTTCTCAGTAGGACTCCTGTAACCTGCTCATGTGTTTCGTTTTGAGCCTTAGCTTTGCAGCTCATTTTCCTCCTGAGCTAGATTGGCAGGGATGACTGGTGTTAGTGCGAGGTGTGGGTCACTTCCTAGGCTGTTCTGGGAGTTGTATGTGATGATTACCTGCTGGTGAACAGAATTAAAAAAATAAGAATATTCTTTTCCTCTCGTATCTTATAGTTGCAGGTGTTGGTTTTTTACTGTGGGTGTTACAGTTGTCACAGAGGAGAAGGAAAGAGTTTTGCAGGTGTGAGAAGTAAATGTCTTGTGTCTCCTGCCCAAGTGCATGGTTGCACACTGGTTAACCAGGATGGGTTAACCCAAGATGATGTTGCTGTGACTGTGGGGCTTCTTCTGTCTTCTGGGTAGCTGGTTTCCTTCTCCCACAACCCAGCGCTCTTTTCTCTTTTTTTTATAGATAGCGCTAAACTTCGCGCTACATTCCATAAAATAACCTCCATCTTCCAGACACGTCAACAACTTGCCATTCTCCATCCCTCTTACTTCATTGTAGCCAAATGCCTTGCAATAGATGAATAATGGGTTTATTCTTCCTTTGAGCATGTACCTTTATGTTATCTCTTGGAATTTTTGCTTTGCAGGCTGGCACCAAAACAAAATTAAAAACAAGCCACCGACTCTTGGAAAACTTACTCGTAACTTTGTCTGCTTTATTTTGATCATAATGTATTTTAAGATGTTTATCTTGGAAATGTGAATGGTGGCCGATTCCAGCTTTCATGCCTCTCATTAGTTTATTGCATCTAAAAATGATTGCAGAAACTCAAATCTATTTCTAAGTACAATATTATGGTTCTACATATCTGTTTGGAATGAGGTCGGAGGCACGGCTTCCAAGCGAGCTGACTCTTTGGTTTGGTCCTTACACTGCCATTTACATGGGTGGAAACGCTACATACTCCAACGCTCTGGCTAGGTTCCGCACCCACTCGCCTCGGGTTGGAGTGGAGTGGAGTGGAGTGGGTGGAGGAGCCAGCACACGGTGTTCAGCTGGAGCAGCATCAGGCTCGGACCATCAAGCCAGACTTCCCTGCGACACAGGGGCGAGCTGCCTGCTGCACGGCACGGGGGGTTGTCCTGCCCTAACTTCGGGCAGACTCTGGCCCTTGGCCGTTTATCTGAGCAGGATGAAACTCCTGCGCTGTGTGTGAGGAAAGATGGAAACTCCACAGGGTCACCCACTCTCCCCTGACGGGTATAATTGTGTAAGCTCAGGTCGGGGCTGGCTTTGGAGTAAGTGCTGGCCCGACCTGCCTCAGGAATATCAATAGCAGGAGCATAAGTCTCCGAGCATGGACTTCTTCCTAGCAGCAAATCCCTCCATTAAACCAGCATTTGAAGGAGCCAGCACACATTACTTGTGCCCTTCTGGAAAGGGAGACCTACTCACAGGACTGTGTTCAGTTATGGTGACAGAGCTGGGCACGAACCACCAGATGTGCTGGCTGCTCCATGTGCAGCCATCCCTCGGCCAGGAAAAGGTGCTCCCGCCTTGCACTATCAAAATGTCGTCCCGGGAGGCTCTGTTTCATTGACATTCATGTCCTGAGAGCCAATGAAGAGGAAGTTGGATCCCCTCTGTGAGGTTTTATGTTGTTCTCACTGTTACTATGATAATTTTCATATTTTGAATACATTCCAAGAACATTTTGCATCTTCCTTTTTACTATGGATACGAACAGCTGTTTTAAAAGAAACTGATAAATAGATGAAACCTTGTGTGTTTTCCAAGTATTCGCTTAACTACAATGACTGCATTGGGAAAAAGCAGTTTCTGGACTGAGGCTTGATTTGTAAATAGCCAAATTATGCAAACACTTGATTTATGATCCAGAGGGTAGTAATTTATTCAGTATCATGGGACTAGACTGCTAGTCTCATATTCATTATTGATATACATAGTTAAATGAAAATTAAGAGAATTCTCTTCAGGAAATTCTCTGTTCAAAGAGAAATCTCAGGCTTGCTTTACACCACTGATAATTTAGAATTCCCCCAGAAACCATAATTTTCACCTTGGATTAATTCTCAGCCCTTTGATGTTGGCAGCTGGAATTCCCACTGATCTCTGTGGGGACAAAATTTCATCCATGTATAAAACCAAATTCAAGACCACAGGTATAGAAGAAATCTATTTCATTCCTTAATGAGAACTAAGAGCTGCTTTCTATCTGTTGCCAAAGAGGTTGTTTCTCCTTTGCTTTGCACAACAACTAGTCCAGAATGATGTAGTCTTTAAATAAAGATTCTAGCAGAGGTATTCAAGTCTGGAGTTATTTGTCAAATCAGTCATGATACTTATTTGTAAGTAATAACAACTGGAAAACTTCACATTACATGTTAGAAGGAAAATTAGGCCAAATAATTCTTGAGCAATGTTCAGATGTCAGGCAGGAAATCCTGCTCACATGGGACCACATCATGTTGCACACCTTTTGGGCGCTCTTTATTGAGAAAGGATTTCTGTTTCCTTTTAAAACAGTGGAAGGGTTGTAGTAGAGAGGCAAGGAGATGCCTTTACCTGCCAAGGAAGTTCTGGTGTCTACTGAGGGCACACTCAGGCAAGACTCAGATTCCTGAGCACGGCACTATCTGGGACTGACTGCACTGAGTGAATTTGGGGTGTATCACCACTGGAAGTGGACCACCTGAGCCTGACACACCCCAAGGGACCTCTGGCGTGCCCTGCAGTGACGTAGGTGAGAAAATGCCTGTGGCATGAGTGCACCAGCCTGCCCACAAGCATTGCCAGGAGATTTTGCCCAGGACCAAGACCAGGTTTTTGATACCTACGACACAGGACAGCAGATAAGAAGGGGTGCGATACACGAGAGCACCCATATGTGTATGTTGGGCGAGAGCAGAAAGGGTGCTGTACATGCCACCACTGGAAGATGGTGCTGCCTCTGGAAGCAAAAGTTACCAGGGTACTGAGCTAACCAAACGTCTCTGGGCATGGATGGGCTACTTGCAGTGGGACTGGCAAGTGTGGCCCCGCAGGGCTGCTGGCAACCCAGGCCAGCCGAAGGGCAAATTGTGGCTGTTGGAGCTGCGCTGCCTCTCCAGAATTCAAAGCCTGCGGGGGCATCTGGCACCCCGGCAGCATGCGAAAATGCACACCACACGGATTATTTTTGTTTGTTTGTTTGCTTTTTGCTTAGATACCAGCCCAGGCTAGGACTCCTGCTCTAGACACTGGTGCTCACCCTGCTGTGGGACTTGGCTGGCAGCGGAGCTCGAGCGGGCAGGGAGGAGGGAGCCGTCCCAGCCGGTGCTGCTGATGTGTGCCCAAATGCCCATCCTGCCTGTAGGCAAGGAGGTCAAGCCAGAGTGAGGTGGGGCAGCCAGGCACGTCAAACGCATCAGGGAGGAGTGGGGAGAAAAGCAAATTTGAGCTTAATTTTGCAGTCCAGCTGTGGGTTGAGGAAGACTGGACACTTATCCCTTCCCCTGTGACAGTGTATATGGATTCATTTTACGTTAGATAGGCACCTGATTGAGAAAGAGGGACTCCTGTGTTTCTCTTTGGTTACCACCAGACTGCTGATGCCAGCACACTCCTGTCAATTTGAGGAAGGAGTTTTGCGTCCCTAACTGCAGAACAGCCAAGTTTCAGCTGAGAGTTCGGTGGGAACGTCCCGTTAGCCTGGTGTTTTGGGTATCCTTGTAAGAGGGCCAGCCCTCTTGGGCTGCAGGTGGACCAGGCACTGCATCGCCCAGTTCCAGACTAAGTGCTCTGATGGGGACGTCAGGAAAAAGCAAGCTGCTGTGACCACTCCTGGCAGTTTCTGAGCCGAACTCACTGCTGTCAGTGGATGATAAGCATGCTTAGGGTAAGATTAAGGAGCCAGGACCTTCAAGACACTAACATCTCCTCAGCTTAGTCAAGAAAGGATATTATCAGCACAACCTTTGGTACCTGTGTTAAGACTGGGGTTCAGCTACAGACATCTATAACGTAAATTTCTAAATCTGACTTACCCTTTTAGAGTCCTTTTAGAGCAATTGGAAAGAGATAGGGACTTTTAAGGAGTGATTAATTTCACCCAAAAGCAGCCATACAAATTGGATCACACGGATTTGCACCCAAATTGGTTTAGAAGGACCCTTAACTGATTACCTTAGATCTATATATGATTTTTTTCCTGGCTTACTGTGATGAACATAAATGCTTATTATAACTCTGAGGGGCATGGAGTCCTGGGGGAATCTGAGCCTGAAACGGTTGCTGAGACTGAACAGGACTGCCTTAGCTGAAGACTTTTCCCAGTATGTGCTAGCAAAGCTCCGCGTGAGTTTCTGTAATTGTCTATAAAGCAATGTGATTATTCAGTGCAAGGTTGGATATAGGCTGCAAATACAAGACTAAATGCCCATCAACAGCAAGACTTCTAGATAGCCCAAAGGTACTTTTCCCTAGCCTTTCCATTTCAACTATAGACTTCTCTAGGCCCCATTTCCATAGACGTGTGCAGGGAGTTGCACACCTGCTCTGCCTGTGCTTGGAACTGCTAGACAAGGGTCAGTTCTGGAAGCCATTTAACACTACAGCAAATTCACATTCCTCAGGCCTCTTTAGATCTCTGCTGCTGGTGCCTAGAAAGCCAGTCCTTTGATCAGACTTGGGGGCTAACCTTTAACCATTCCCTCCTTCCCTTCCTCCCTCCCTTTTCCTTCCTTCCTCCTTCCCTCTTTCCTCCCTTCCCACCTTCCTCCCTTCTTCTCTCCTACCTCCCTTTCTCCTCCTCTTCCCACCTGCCTGCTTCTATGAAACCCCAATAATTTAAAACAATATCTTGATTTTTCATTACAAATAAATGAAGAATGGTTCTGGTTCTTTCCCCTGTGCTTCTATGCAGTATCTATGTCACTTATCCCTTCTGTGTGACTTCTGGTTTTCTTTAAGCCAAGCAGGACACAAAATGTCTGTGTTATGCGTTTATGCAGCAATCATTGCAACCATCTCTATAGGCAATTTTTAATGAAATGAAACAAGTTCTGGTATAGCAGTTAATGAAACTACCCTAGAATAATAATTTATTAGGTAGAGGAGCACATGAATATTCTCAATTCTAAACATTGGTACCATGAAAGAAAAAAGAGAAAGTACATACCTATTCCCCGGGAGGATATTTAGATGATCAATATACTAGTAGGGATGCAAACACAAATAATGTGCAGAAAGGAATGGTGACAAAACAAAACAAAAAAATTGTTTGATTGAATCACATACAGTATTACTGCAGTGCTATTTTTCTTGTTTGAAGAAATCCATATTGAGCTGACATTTCTTCCACGTTTTGTAGGATGCATGGGCTAAAGAAATGACTTTATGAGGGATCTCAACTCCTTTCACATTGTCATCAAGCTTATAAAAACATTGGGCGTAACAGCTTTGCTCAGTTTATGTTGAAGCACTGTACTGAACCTCTGAAGCCGTAGGTGCTCTCCCTGCCTCACCATCAGTCCAGTGCGTGACCACTTCACTCTATCTGTGCTGCATTTTCCCCGTCTGTAGAATGAGCATAACAAAATTGCCTGCTTTCTATAAAAATAATAAAAATTTTTAAAAGCTGGCAAAAAACACTATGAAAATATTATGTATTATTATTTGGAGTTTAAAAAGAAGAACAACCTTTCACATTATAACAGCTAATAGAAGTAAATTATTTCTAGGAGCAAAATACCTCTTAGTGAGTCTGAAGAGTCAACATTTATAGCTTTTTTGAAAGACAGAAGTTTGCATGTGGATGGTGCTTGAACTTTGCCTTTTCACTTACTTACAAAACACTTTAGCGTCATTCAGTAAGTCAGGAAGTGAATCAAGTAGAAAGGTGTCAGAGTACGAATTTCATAGAGGAAGTGACACTAAGGTCATTACCCATACTAAAAATAATCAAGCCAAAATTCTTGAAACCAAGTTTTTTTTCCTGTGGAGAAGATAATGTGCAAGGACTGATTTCTTAGTCATAGGGGTTTTGGGGGGTGTATGGTTTTGTTTTAATTTCCTTCCTGAAATTTGCACAGACTTGGTGAAAATGAAAATCGAGCCTTAATTTCCAGCTACTGTCAAGTAGACATATACAGAAATAAGCTGATTTGTTCTTTTAGCTCCAGTTTGCAGCCTCATCTGCAGTCCAACTCCCAGCCACAAAAGAGAGGTTTCACCCTTTCTGAAAATATGCCCAAGGATAATTAACATGGCAACAGTTAGCAATTACTTCACTCTTCATCTTCAAAGCACTTATCAAATTTCCTCTGCTATTCCACTTTTAGATTTGTGACACCTTTTTCTGTAGGCAAAATCGCTCTTCTCAGTTTATTTGTGTCACAAACTGGCCTCTGAGAGCTGGGTTTGTACCGCTAGAAAATACAAAGCATCCAGAGTGTATCAGCAAATCTGGACCTTACTCGGCAGCTTAGGATGCTTTTACTTATTCAAATGACCCCTGTGCAAGGCTCACCTGGATTTAAATCTCTGAATGAACGCAGGGAGTAAAAGTGTTGCTTTGTAAATCGCCACAAGTTACTCGTTCATCAAAGTGCAGAGCTTTCTAACCTCTGTCGGCTGGAGACTGCGGTCAGAGCTGAAAGTACGTAAGCAATTGTAGTCTTGGTTAATATTGGTTCTGAGCACATCTGCCCAGCTCCCACCTGCCCCGGCACTGAGGACTGGCTGTGGTCTGGCCATCGGACCTGGCCAAGCAAAGTGAGCCAGCTCCAACTGGAAGTTGGTGGGGTGGAGTACCTTGGAAACTGCTTAAAGAGAAAATGATTCTTTAATGGGAAAAGTGTGATTTTTCCAAGTAATTTGACCCAAGTGGAAACAAAGCTTGTCAGAGACTGTATTACGTGAAAATGTTTGCAGAATGATGTCAGTGTGTTAGCACTGTTAGTAGACAGTTGGGGCTTTATTCACAAAAAGGGCACATTTTCACTGCATGTAGTAGATTCATAAATGAGACTTTCTGTGCGCAAGTGAGCTCCGTGAAAATACAGCCCTTCCGTTTTGACAAAAACCACATTTTTTGCACAGATGGGCCAAACTGCTTTGCAGCTCTGAACGCAGGTTATCAAAGGGCCTTCAAAGGTTTGTACGTGGATGTGAGCCCCTCTAAGCAAGGGGTAGGGGAAGGAGACTGGGGCACAGGCTCAGAAGGGCTTCCCAAGCATCAGGTGTAGCCCCCTGCTCTCGCCATGGTGGCTCAGGTCAAAGATCCACCTACCTCTGCCTCCTCTCTCCCTGGCGCTTGTTTAGGGAAATGTGTAAGAAGCAAGGAATGTATGAAGTGATCCATTCTCAGATATACTGCTGTGGCTCTGACAGTCTCCACAGCAACCACATCACACAATCCGCTCCGTAAGACAATTGGAAAAATATGGTTTGTTTGGGTGTTAACAGACCTTCCAGCTCAGTGACGTTTTCTGCTGGAGATGATAAACTCGAAGACAGTGCAGACAAGCAGCGAACGCAGGGTGAGGGAATTGGAGGGACGTTTTGCAGAACCTGGGAAGCCTGGAGTCGGTCTCAAGCTCGGAGGCAGGCAGCCAGTTCTCAATAAAATTTGGGGGATGCTCAGCCACCCACTTCCCTGTGGGAAGTCTAACAGTGCTAATGAAAGGACGGGATTCACAGTGCCGGGCCAGGGGAGGCAGAGGCTACTTGGTCAGCTACTGTATGGGTCATCCTTTTCGGTGCTCTGCTGTCCTTTGCCTTGAAACCAGCAGTAAGGAGCCTGCGGAGAAATTCATCCAGGAAAGACTTCAGTAAAACCTTCACATTTTCTGTAGCTGGCCCTTGCTCCTCTCTTTGGGAGCGAGGAATGAATATTGCCTGTAACATTTACAGCTTGCTGCCGTCAGTTTCTGTGGAATAAAATAATCCCCTTTCCCCTCTGCTCCAGCTTTTCTGAAAAGAAATGATATATAATCTGCAGGTGGCCTGTGGGATGGTCCCTTGCCAGTGATTTCATTTTCGTTATGGTGCAATATATTGCTATTGTTATTTGCACATCTTCAGTAGTAACATGCTAGGGAAATACAGATCCTTTTATTAGAAGAGGCTGAAGCATCTTAACATTTGGGAATGATTTGGCTTTATGGTACTTGCTGTGCCACAGGTTCAGTGTGCACTTGTGCAAGCACATCCATAACAGAAGGTAAAATGTACTTCTCCAGCACCATTTCCTCTGCCCTCCCATATGGGTTCCTACCCTGCATTGTTCACCAGTGTCTGAAGCCTAGCGCAGTAGTGCATTAAGTGATGTGACTAACATCTGTCATGTGTTGTGCTCTGAAGGAAAAGTGTGTGCAGCAGATTTAAATCCCTCCTTAGGCCTAATGCACATGTATTTCATTTAAAAGTCTGACAAAAAAAAAAAGAGGGAAATAAATCAACATGGTCTTACCCTCACTGTTTAATTAGTTCTTATTGTATTCATAGCCCATTTCCACTTCATTATTCATAACTGTCAGTTCACTTTTTTTTTTCCCTTGTTTAATTAAAATTATTTAAGAGAAATCAGAGCTAGGCAAGGGTGCCTGACTTCCAGGCTTGGGGACCAAATTCTTTCTTTCTGCATAGGTCAAGTACAGTATAGGCAGCTGCAATGAAAGCTGATCTCTGCTAATCTGCCACAAGCCATGATTAAGGGAAAAGACAAGGTAAAACTGTCCCCTCATTAATTTCTCCAGCCCGGTTTCTTCTTCCTTCCTTGGTCTGACTTGTGCCTGTTGATACCTAACCTCAGTGCACCAAGAGTGCAGAGGTGAGCCTTGGCCCTCCAGCTATCTGCTCTTCTCAGATCTTCCTGAAAGACAGCAAAAAGCAAGTCCAAAGTCAGACAGAGACCTTCACAGCAACCTTTTGGCAGAAATCATCAGCCAACAGGCTTCTGACAAAAGCCAAATCGCTATATTCGTACCTCTGTGCTTGTTGACCTGTGGCACGGCAGTCGTAAAGGCTGGAATTCTTCTTCCCTGGAAAGAGGACCCCGAAGATGGCAGTGATGATTGCTCGTTAGCCCCAGGAGCTAGCTCTGCTTCACTTGTTTGCTTTGCTTGTCAGGCGTTTTGGGAGACCGTGTCAACAATACCCAGATGAGACTTCTGCCTGTTCCATTAAAAGCAGCTGGTGCAGATGCTAGGCTCACTCCGCGCAACAGGGATCCTGGGCCTCGGAGCTCAGGTGGCAACAGATATGGGGACCGAAGGGGACAGCCAGTGACAGGGCTGTGGGAGCAACGATGGCAGCTCCTTGGGCTGGGGCAGTTTACCCACCCTTCCTTCGCTCTGGGGCACTGGAAGGTGTTTCCAGGCAGGGCAGCCTGCAAAGTGCTTTTAGTCCTTGATGATGAGACGAGAAGCTGTGACCACAGACAGCCGGGGATGGAAGGGCCAACCTAGGTCCTCAGGGTGCCCTCTGGAGAAGTGGGGTCCAAAGGGGTCCCCCCCTTTTCCATGTTCCCCATCTCGGCGGAGGAGCAGTAACAAGAGGGTTTGCTGGGGAGGGGGGAGCTTAAGGGCAAGGAGAGAGCAAGGCTGCATGCAGGTGCTGGGAAGGAGAGAAAACAAAGGGCAAAAACCCACGTGTGAGAGGTACAACCATTGCGTCACACGCAGCTCGTTTGGTCCTCCCAGGGAGCAGCTCACACTGGTTTGCTGCTCATATCCAGGCACCGTTGACTGACCAGCAAAATTGCCTATGCTGTACCACACTTCTCTGTGGTATTGCAACAGCCGAGGAAAACATTTAATCTCAACAGCTGGTGGAAACCATCCTTAGTGAGGAATCCTTAGCTGTTTTCATTTTCTCCTTCCTAAAATCCAAACATGACTGTTCAGGTAAGGCTGTCAACATTTTTATTGAGGGATAAGGGCTGCAGGGCTTTATTGACAGAGGAAGAGCTTGGAGGATTCGGGGGCGACCAGGATTTAAATACTTGCTTTTGAGCACCCCGATACTAATGAGACTCTAGAGTCAGCATATTTCTTTGACCTTAAAAATCAATGAAACTGTGATCATTGTAAAGACCTAAACTGGGGCATTACTCGGCTTGTGTATTTTACAGTGAACACTCATTTTTGTGCCTTCTGCACTGCCATAATTGGGCCACTGTTCAGGTGCATATTGCTCTTCAGGAAGGACACATAAGCATGTGTTTAAGACCTATGAAATCACCGGCCTTTTTTGCCTTTCCTAAATCAACAGGACTTAAGCATGTGCTTAAAGTGCTTTTTCCGAACTGGGGCCTTAAAAAGCTGAGTTAGCTTATCCACCTTCCTCTTTAAAAGATGGATGTGGAAAATTTCCCAGATTATACATCTGCTCTTCCAATTTACATCGCGGAGGGTAAGGCTGAGTACAGAGGGAGCAGAAAAGGGGAAAGAAAAGTAAAAACAATCTTGAGCTGGCAGCCTGGCAAAAAGAAACCGAAACAGCTGCCTGCCAGATTCAGAGGGCTGTGCGCTGTGCGCACCACAGCGGGGCCATCTGCACGCCAGGCTTGTACCAGGTGCTGTATTTAGAATAGAAGGAGAGCCTGTCGAGAGAAAGCAAACCTGCTTACGGTCAAGAAGTGTCTTACTTCGCAGTCTCCTCTTGCCATTTCGTCTCCATCTGATACGTTCCTTGCTTCTTTCCAGCAAACTGTTGCAGTGGTACCAGTTGAGGAGAGGAATGGCGGTTCTAGGGAGGCTTCCTGCCTTGGTTTTGCTTTTTCTCCCCAGCACTGCATGTTACCAGGGCATGAAACCACAGAAGGAATTCCTGCCATTTGAAGATGTGACATTTGGAGTGCCCTACAGACAAAAAAGGACTATTCCGCTACAAACACAGCCTTTTTGGAGGAGTGACAATTCCCAGGAGTGGTAGTGCAGTTCAGATGCAAGGAGGGCGGGCAGCTCAGCGTCTGCGGTTGCGCATGTGCTGCCCACAGCCCACACTTCGGTCGCCCTGCACATGAGGTCTGCCTTAGTTGCATCCAGGCTGCCTCCATGGGCAAGGTGAGCCAGTCTCCCTGCCTTGGTAGGGAAGATATGTTTGCTCCAGCGGTCACACCACCATGGGGGTCACCAGCGAAGCTGGCTCAAGCATCTAGGGAACAGGACACTACAGACACAATCTTTGATCCTCCAGCTTTTACCCTGACGTGCTGCTCATCCCAGGCAGTTCCAATGAAAGCTTTTTTTGTTTACTCTCACTGTATTTCCACCCCTGTTCCTGAAAGTTTTCTTTCATTGCAGTGAGGATTTGGTTAGTCTTTCACTGAAGCTATGACAAAATAAAGCAGGAGCCAATACCAGTTATGCTGTAGTCAGTCTGACTTCATTGCCAGCCTGACTGGGTGAAATTTAGTGGCCCACGATATGTGCGGGGTTGACACTGATGACTCCTCTGCCCTTAAACCTGGGGAATTTATGAGCCTTATCTTGGCCGGTAGACCGTCCTCCTCTTCCTTTACTTGTTCTTTACTTCCTTTCTTATAGTTTTAAAACTTTATCTGGACCTAGGCTGTTCTTTACATCACATACTCTCTCTTTGATTTCAAAGATGGAAGGGAAGTTATTTAAAAATAGGCTCCATCATAGACAGCATTCTGGTAATTAGGCACGGAGCTAGACCTCGTAAGTACATCTGTGGCTCTGAGGGAGGTCAGCATGGTTTAACTTTTGAGGAAGAGAAGAAAATCAAACTGTTTCACAGTTTGACTGGTGAGAGCCAGAGATCCCTTTGTATGAATTTCTTCATGTTGTTGTGTAGCTTTGGCTTTTTATTCAGCTTTCCATTTACTTTGACAATGTAGTAGGTAAAAAATGAACGCCACGTAAGAGCACTCGGTGCTGATGGCACGTTGTGGCTGCAATATATACAGTTCCCAAAGAGTGACCAGAGCATTGCTCTGTAGACACTTGTCTGTTTGAAGCTGGGATGAAACCGCCAAACTGATCTCTTATTAAATACCAGTTAGGTGATGATCTCTTATTGCTCTTTTTTAATCATGCTGATGATGCTCTGGGGCTGACTTTCTTCTCAATGAGGTATAAATCACTGAAATCAACAGATGTGTTTCTCCATTCTTTGCGTCTGCAGTAGCAATGGGCTGCAGAGGAGTCAGCAGTTTCAGATGATAGCATTTTCCACCTAGCATGGGTCACTTGGGAGGGTACTGCTCAGGGACAAACTTGGCCACTAATCTGCAGTGTGACCCCATGGGGCAAATCAACTCATCTCCAGTGCCTCCGTTTCCCATCTGCAACATAAACATCAAGTGCTTTGCAATCAAAGATTGAAAAGCTCCATAAAAGAGACCTAGATTATTATTACTTTGCATGTGGCACAAGCAATGACGAATCAGTCCCAGGGAAAACAGCGGAGGTGAGAGGAACATATGGCTATCTGTATGTCGTTAGCAATCCCCAGAGCCTCTTGTCCTCCCAAAGCTCATAAACGGCGATATGAACACTTTAAAAGTAACTTTTTAAAAAAATGTAAAAGGCTACTTTAATTAAATGAACATATCTTTTCTCTTAGATCATAACCTTGGATCCCAATAGCTATGTTGGGAATTCAGAAGCATTTCAAATAATTAAAAAAAAAAAAAAAAAGAGTGATGTTCTTTTATAGTTGGCAATTTTTCAGGCTTCATATATTAAACCAGCTTTTCCTTTTGTTAAAAGCAAGCTGAAAAGCTTTTGTAATAAGATATTAAAAATTGTTTAGCATCCTGGATCATTAATAGAAGTGCTTGAATGTAGACTTTAAGACTTTAAAAGGGCGGTGCAAATCTATATATAAAATTGATTCCTTTATCTGCCCCCTTTTTTATTTGACAGAACAGGATCTTACAAAAATAAAAGGATTGTGTGCCAAAGTGGGACTTTCATTCTGAGTAATAAATAGAACAAATCTTACTTTTTCATTGTTTAATCTACTGCCATCCGCAGTGTAAAGGAGATGAGAGCTCGGGCTTGTGGTTTGGGCTCAGAGATGAGGCAGTGGCTTGCAGCGAGTGAGGGAGAGCAGGGCTTGTTATCTAGGAACGTGGGGTGGCCAGCAGCAGTGGGCTTACAGACCCAGGTGCCGGTGATGATGCTCACTTAGGGCTGGGGCAGGACCGCATGGCCAGGCTGCCAGAGTGACTGCCCAGCACAGGGCAGGCCCTGCGCGTGGCCTTGCTTGGGTATAGCGTCAACATGGAAAACCATCGTGGGAACCAGAGGAATTCCACTTTCTCGCCACCCCGTAGCTCCTTTTCTCCCAGATCTAGAAGGTCTGCCGCTGCCAATCCCTTAAAAATAATGATGGACAGAAGATATTTGTTTCTCTGTCTCCCACTGGGACAATATGGTAGCCCTTTCTGTCCTTCAGGATCACTGAATGACATGAGATGCAGACCCCCTTGTTGCAGGCTGTAAGACAGAGGACTGTCATCTGCACTGGCATTCCTACTTTTGACTAGTTTTAAGTTGTCGAACTGCAGCATTTGCTGTGGAGACCTGTGAAGCGTGTGTGAACGCTGCATACAACACTTCTATGTATGTGCTTCCTTAATCCATCAGGCTTCTGGTCTTCACAACATATAGACAGGAATGTTAAATTAATAATGTTGGAAATACTGTTGATATTTCTCAGGTGACCAGTAAAAGTAAGCGACTTGTCAAGGTGGGTCTTATTTCCAGGTTAATTTTGGCTGAGCACTCTTCTTGTGTGTTTGGGATGTTCTCAACTATGTGTGGAAGTTGAGGTGACTTATTTATCATTGTTTTAATGCCTGCCTTGACCCAGCAGAATTTTCTAATTATGCAGCCTAATTTTAATGGCTTATTTAATGCCTACTGCTAAGATGTCCAGAGAGCTCTGGCTACAGACACCAAGAAATTAAAATCAGTGTTGAACTATCCTGATGGGTCTGGTTTCCCTGGCCGTTGCTGCACCAAGGCATCTTCCCCATCTAGTACCTCTCCTCCTTCATCAAGACAGGCTTACATAAAGCATGATGCCTAGGACCTCTTTGAAGCTTGAAGATCAGTTTCATGTGAGTTTGTGCCTCTCTGCTGCTGGATACCTGCTGATCAGGGCTCAGAACTTTTTGGTCATCTTCAGCCATCATGCTTTTCGGTCATTGCCCATCTCACAGCCACTGTAGCAGCTCAGTTTAATAGAACAGTGACACTGCCTAGATGGAAATACATCTGCATTACGTGTTTGCTGAATGGCTCTGAAGGAACTCATTTATAAAAGTCAGCATGTTGGTAAATGGTAGCTAGTTCATGAACAACAACAAAAAGAAGTTGGATCTACAAGTCGCTACACGTTATTTACTGTGTCCAGATTCATTTGCAACAATAGGCTTGGGTGCAAGAAAATCTTGAACTTTGGCCAGAAATCCCTTCTTTTGTTGTTAGCAGTTACATCTGCTGCTTCTTTCTCCTAGTGCTACGCAGATCTCTTTAATCCCTCGAATGTGTTCCCAATTTGATCGTATTTACATATATGTCTACAGCCTCACTGAAAATACCAGCCCTACTCTTCATCACATTTCCATGCTGTGTTAAGGTTTGGTTTGGATAATGTCACTTTTCTTGTGCCTGGAGAATTTGGCTTCCTGTGAGCTTTTGGAATCTGACTTCTTCCTTTATATATCCAGAGGTTTTTTCTTTCCCTGTCTTTCTTTTTTTTTTTCCTTTTTTTTTTTCCCTTTTTTTTTTTCTTTGTAGTTCTCTTTTCAGTCTACTAAGGGAACCAAGGATGTGTACTGCATACCCTCTGGCCTGCCACGTTTAATTTAGATGAAGCCTCAGTATGAAAAATATACATGAGAATTTGTATTGTGTTTGAAGTGGGTGCAAGCCATGCTCCGCGGCTGAGGGTCCTGCAGGAACCATCGTGGAGATGCAGGAAGTGGCAATGAGTCATGTCTGAAGCAAATCCAATTGAACCAAACAAAATAAAACCAAAAGAAACCAAAAACTGTTATATCTGAGTTACTAGATTTTAATGCTTGAGTCCTGCAATCAGAGCTAATGTCACCTCATGCAGACTCCTGGCCAACGCAATCCCTAAAATAAGTGCTGCTGGTTGCGAGCTCGCACTCGAAAAATGTGATGATTCACTGTCCCCCAAGGATAGCCTGTGCCTCATTAAGAGATAAAATCCAGAAGCCTAGCACTCATGTTAAATACTAAGCTGTGCGCTGATATCTGACATGGTCACAGCAACGAAATCCCTCCCACGGGCCTCAGAGCCAGCAGCCCCGGCATGTGCTAGCAACCCCCTAAAAAGGCACAGATGCCCATGCCGTGCCACTGCCCGCCTCCTTCTGGCTCTTGCATGGGAAAAGAGCCGACATCAGCCAAACACCCTTGCGAGCCGAGGGCACACAGCAGTGGCACAGCGGGCTTCTCCCAGTCCTGGCCCCAATACAAGAAGTTTGGGTTGAGAAGAGTCTGGTTCCCACAGTCCCCTAGGCATTTGCTCCTAGTTTCTCAGGTAAGGAAGGGCAACAAAGGTGCTGTTGTCACCCACACCAAACCTTTACATTGTGGCAGGGCCTCTTCCACATCATGAGCTGCACACCTATACCCCTGGGAGTGGGTTTTCTAAGGGTCCAAAGCCTCCACAGAGGCCAGTGCTGACCACTTTTTAGAAGTCAAATGTATATCATGACAATCACGAGAGCAGAATGTTTCTTAATATGTATTTTTTCCTCTTGGTACAGAAAATGCAAAATATTTTTGTTTTTATATTCTTAAAATTGTACACTTAAAAGACCTCTGCTTCCAGAAAAGGTACCCCACTCATTACTCCAGGAAAATATTGACTAATCACGACTGGCAGTGAAAAAAACCCCACCAAGCCAGTTCTGTGAAAAACTACTGACCCAAGGTTCATGGAGCAGATATATATAACTTTATCCAACTGATGGGATTTTTCACATGCTTTACCACTCAGCTTATGAGGGAAAGGTAGGTTAATTTTAAAAAGATATTATCAACATTTTTCGCATCAAAAATCAACATATTATATTGCATCTCATTCCCTTGAAGTTTCAGTAGAAACTCAGAATTTTCCCAACTCAAAAGAAGCAATCCTGCTTTTCTGCTTGAACAGATCTGTTGCATTAATTTACCAAGAACATCCACTTGATTTAGTTGAAATAACACTTATAAAGTAATAAATGTTTAGTTTAAGAGGAGGTTAATGAGCAAAGTTTATTACTTACTGGAAAATCATTGAAATTGAAAGCCACGTATATTTACATAAAGTATATGCGGCATCTGAAATAAATCCAAAGAATTTTGTTATTAATTTCCTGTGTTGTTTACATGTGTTAGAGCTATGTTTATTCCAGAAGAATCACTCGCCAGGAGTGATAGAAATCAAAGTGCAAACTGGTTTATTTTTCTCAGTAACTTATTAATAACAGCATCAGTTTTTAATGTTAGATAGGTGATATACAACAGACATTTTTCTTCAAAAATATACACAATAAGCAAGAAAATAAAGCAAAGGACTGTGCAGTCAAGTGACTTTTTTATTAAGTGAAATAAAATAAAAATTAATACCATTTTTGCAATCTTGTCATTCTTTTCTATTAATTCCAAAAGATATTGAATAAGTTGCATTTTACAGTGTAATATGTAGTGTATGTTTCAATAACCAAATACTTATACAATGAAGCGCTAATCGAGATCATAACAACATCAAGGATTTCATTACATTTTCTCACAAACTTATGAATTAAAAATATAAATATAAAGTTGCCTTAAATCAAAGATGGTAGAGCTTATAAAGTCTCCTTTTAAAGGTGGAAGGGAACACGTATCACGTTTTTATGGCAAGTTACTATACGTTAAAGCAATTTCTCATTTTCACATTTGGTATGAAAACTATCCCGCGTGTTTCTTAACTTCAGACCATCTCCTCTTAGTTTTGGCATGACTGTAGAAAGCAGCTGGCTTTTTCTAAACCAGCTCTGAAGGAAATTATTCATGTCCTCTCCTTAGCTCCCAGTCCTGACTCCTCAGTCCTTAGGTCTGCAGAATCCTCCTCAAAGGGAATTTTGCTATTAAGTAAACACGACAGTGCAGGACTCATTCAATCCACTTGCGGGCCTGGAAAAAAAAGAGGATAAGGAGTGTGTGGCTTTTCCAAGAGTGCATATTGTATCCCTGGAGCCGGCTCTCACTTGTTTTCAGGAAGACAGACATGGCCAGGATTGAGTCCTTCAAGAGAGAGTCTTGTAACACCAGACAAGTAGGTTATATTTGTGTTTTGCTGTGCGATATGTGGAATCACTCCTGTCTTCATCATCCGCCAAATGTTTCCGGGTTTGGAGTTCGTCTTGCAACAGCCTAGATACTCTAACAATTTAAGGATCAAGTCCTCACACCGTCAATGTACGTGCAAGCAACCCCTCTGCTACCAAGGGGCTGGCCAAGCGCTCCAGACTCTGCACGTGCAAGTGTGGGATGGGGGGGGAGTGACGACCCCCCCCCCCCCTCCGGAGGGCTTGTGAGCATGGCACTTTGCTCCCAGTGAGAAATAAGGGGTTTCATCCTGCCTGGGGTGCACACATCAGAGCAACCTTCACACCAGAGGCGCGGGGGCTCCAGATCCCCGCTGGGGGCTGTGTGTGCCTCCTTGGAGTAGTCTCTGCGGTACCCCTCTGCAAAGGGAACAGACTTCTAGTTTTCAGCCCTCTTGCCCTCCAAACCCAACTCTGCTGTGGGAAGTTTAACACTTACTTAATGAGGACTATGTGTGTGCATACATATGGATGTGTGTATATCTGTCTACACATACACACAATATAAATTAACTAAACGTGTTACTAGGATACATCAGGAAAACCACATCCAAACAAAGAGTCCAATATGGAAAAAGCTATTAAAAGATCCCAGTGTTTGAGCTTGTTGTGTACAGGAATAAATATGATTACAGGATACCAATTTTACATTTTCTTTTCCTGCTGGCATTTATAAGAGGTGCTGTCCTTCTGGGGATAAAGGGAAGATTGTGAATGGTAAAGCAAATCTGATCTTCACAAATGATGTGATGCTCATATTTAAATTGCCCACCTCAGGAAAATTTGGGGATGAGCTCCCTAGTTAAAATGAAGTGTACCAGCCTTCATTTAATGTTTCAAAAGGTCCAAGAGGCCTCAGCGGGCCCCTGAGCTCTGCCCTTAGAGCTTTTAAGAGAAATGCAGGCAAGAAGGACCTTTGTGCTCCAGGTGCCCAGAGGATCAGAGTACCCTCAGATGAGCTCAGTACTGAAAGACGAAGACGGGCATGAACTTTACAATCTCCTTTTCATCACAACCTTCTTTTAGGCTGCCTGGTTAGCCTAAATAATTTTCCTCCTTCATCTTAAACACATTGCAGGGCTCAGTGCTGGTGTGCACTAGCCCGAGGCAGACCTCAGGCTCACGGGATGGAGGAGTGCCTGGAGATGTTCTTGCAGCCCTAAGGTGACGATGGCCCCATTTTGCTTGGGCTCTGCCACAGCCCTTAAGCAGCTGAAATGGCAAATTAGCCAGCTGGCAAATATTCCTTGATGAGTCAAGGAATCAAACCAGATACGTTTTCCCTGTCACAGTTACCTATTTAGGTCTTGTAATGCTCTGTGTAGCGATGGCCTGGTTTTTGAACACCCAGCTGTCTCCTCTATTACTTCTCCCAAGCTCTGGACCCTACACATAATGCTGTAAAGACAGAGAATCAGCCAAGGTACCAGAGCTCAGCCCTGCAAGTCAAGTTCGGATGTTCAAGTGAGAACAGAGATCTGGGCAGCTAAAATTAAAAAAAAAAAAAAAAGTGTCTCAAATGTAGGCTCTTAGAGGGATGTGACTCAGGCCTGTGGCTCCCCTGGGAGCTGCACCTGGCCCATCTCATGCTTCAGATGACGTGACAGTGTAGGGGTTGGCATCTCCACCATGCTCAGGCTGGTAATGTGCAACTTCTCTGGGCAAAGCCAAATGTCCCAGCCCCAGATGCTTTCTGAAGTGTCAGGGCGTGTAATGAAATGCTAATTTAAATGGCACTAGTCATGTGACTAAAAGGCTGAGATTTTTTTTCTAGTCATGATTTTCCAGACTGGAATTCCTTTTGGAATTGACTTTGAAGTCAGTAACGAACCTCCCATTGGGTTTAATGTAAATAGAATCAGCCCTCACTGGAGATTTTAGTGGAGCAGAGAAAAACATTTTTCCTGTTAAAAGATTTTCCTATTAGTACACACACATAAAAGCCTTCTCAAAGCTATAATGTTAAATATTTTAATGTCCTGCCAAACCTCATCAATTCTCATTGTTTAGCAAAAATGGCACAGACATTCTGAGTTGCTAGCTATGGCATTTTCTGCATATTAAGATCAATAATATGCTTTACAAGGAATAAAGGATTGTCTAATGAGAAAAGTCTTTTAAAAGTCAAGACAATTCCAACTGTTACGAATGATTACAAATTATGTGGTTAATTTTATGGGGGTGGGGTAGGGGGAGATTAAGGCCTTGGGCACATGAACCATACTTCGGCACTTCCTTTCTTTACCAGAAATTGTACCTCCCCAAAACCTCCCCTATTGATCAGCTGTGTGAATTCTAGGAAACGTTGGTTTGACTGCCAGCGTAAGGAGCTAAGTATTCCATTTCAGCACCATCCCTGGGATCTTAAAATATTTATTGGAAAAAATTTCTTTGACAGGCCATACTGACATGTACAGAAGGAAGACTTGGTTCAGATCTCTCAGAAGTTGTGCTTTTTGGACCCTCTGCTCTACTCCTTATTCAAGCAGTCTCAGCAACTAATAGGAGCATGGGTTTGGGCCTTTAAGTTCTTTTACATTAAGCAAAGTAGATGCACGTTCAAAGGCCCCCTCACCTGTAATGAGTTTGGCTTGGTTCCACAAAGACTGTACGTGAGGTCAGGCTGAACTTCAAGGACATAATTTTTCAGATGCTATGGGCAAAGCGAGCTCTAGACAAGGAACCAAGGGAGGGCAAGGAGCCCCACCAAGGGGATGGCAGCATCGGTGTGTGGTGGAGGAGGTGGCTGCACACAGCCTGCAGGATTTGTCCTCGAGAAGGACAGGCATCTGGCGTGCACGCACTCCCCGGCGACTCCAGCTGCAGTTAGCTCATGCCAGAGATGCCCCACACAAGCGTCATCCTGTGCTGGTGCCTTTGAGGACACGTGTTTCCTGCCTTCCAGCCACGTGGGCAGAGCTACTCACCGTCCTTACTCAGCATCTAAAAGTCCATCACCACTTCACACAACCCCTTTTCCAAAGCCTCTTCACTGACTGCTTCAAGACAGACAGACATATCAGAGGCTTAAAAACCCTCCCACCCTTTCTCCCAAGGCAACAAAATCTCCTGTCACTTCCCTGCAAGCAGCTCAGAGCCACCGAGGTCTGTCAGGGACCTGGCTGCCCGGCTGAATGGCTTCTAGTCCTTTCCTGCATTGTGGCGGTGGAAATAAAATCTTTGCAACCAGAAACTGAAAAATACATTTGTTTTTCTAGAAATGAGGCTCTGGGGACCTCATTCAGTTCCTTAGGGAGGTTAAACTTCTACTTCCCCCCCTCTGTAACAGTATACCGATGTCTGGGTAGAAGCTGTTCTGGTGTTGGCACAGGAGACGGGAGAAGGGAAGAGGGACCAAATCATTAATTGTGCCATGCAGATTAACGCAGCTTCAAAGGAAAGAAAACTATTTCTTCTCCCTGTCCTTCTGATGCCTGATATTATGTAAGCCACACACCACAGCGATGGGAGATGTGGTTGCAAATTCCCTAAAGCAGAGAGATGAAGAAGATGGACGTCACTAGCTCCCTCAAGTCCTGCATGACTAACAACCTACTCTGCAAAATGGAGCTGACTGCACCGTCTCACTGCTGGCATTTCCCCACCGTGCTCCGGTACCACCGTGTTTTGTGCAGACCCCATTTGTGTGAGCATACGTTACATGTGCACTGCCAGAGCCGGCTCCTCCGGGGAGGAGAAATGCTTTGTCTGCAAATCTGGATGGGATTAGGTGCAAGATACACACTTAGCCCTGTCAAGACCAAAAGGCTTCGGTGCATGTGCGGAGCAGAACTTCAGGCATCTCAGAGACTTCCCTGGTGCCGGGGGAGTTACTTGGTAAAGGCATGAAGATATGAAAAAGAGTCTGCATTTAAACATCAGATTTCCACCTAATCCCTGGTGTTGGTATGTTTGTGAGCTGGACCTGTGTCCCAGTTAAGTAATAGGAGTTTCCTAGGTACAGACACTATGACATACTGCAGTGACTCTTTCTAAATGCTGTATCTTGGAATCTCTAGAAAAATGTTAAGTTTTCCTCTAGATTTGTTACGGCAATGAGAAATGAGTACACGTATAAATATGTAGCATTTTTTGTAGTATACTGCATTATATTAGTTGATGCGCAGAAACCTATTGCTCTTTTTTGTAACTTCTCAAAACAACATGGTGTGAATGAAAATTTTTCAAAAAAAAATAGAAACAAATCATTGTTAAAATGTGCTACAAATTCCCAGTTCCCTCCTAAATCAGAACTTTTTTAAATTTATTACCTAAAACCTTTATAAGGCTCTTTTCTTGAATACTTATGCACAACCAAATGGTCTAATTTCATTTCCCAACTCCTCTCCAGCCCCCACCAGTCCAGAGCCTTGAAATCCTCCTCCATTTCCCATTACAACCCACCTTGGATCCCACTGTGGCTCCAGACCCTGGCAGATCATGCCAAGGGTTCACACACAGTCACTAAGCAGGGGTAGAAGAATATCCATCAAGTCCTTGGACTTGAGGTGAGCACAGTTACTGTGTTCAGCTGAACTAGAAGTTGGCCAGTGGGGTAGCTGCGAAGCAGGTGAGATATTGATTGCAAGGGCTAAGTTTGAAACTGGATGTTGGATTGACGCCCAGTTTGTACAGCAAAGTGGCAGAAGACGAGTTAAATCTGCAGAGGCCCAAAAAGATAATTAAAAACACCCCTGGATGACAATGGCTATTAACTTGCCGCAAGTCACTGCATCCCACAGAAGAAGAAAGGAAACCAGCAGCTCCCCGGGCTCACTTTGAGAAGCTGTATGTATGCTGTATGTATGCACAGCCCATCTCTAGAAGTCTATAGGTCCCTGCTGCCTCTCCACAGTCCTGCGCGGGTGCTGGGGGGCTAGGTCTGGTAGGGCAGAAAAACGCCAGGAAACACGTTTCGACAGAAAAGGCTTTGCGAGCCTCCCATGTGCGCTCCACATTGCCTATCGCGTGCCCTTTGATGTCGGGTTTGGTTCATGGGAAGGCGTGAGGCCGGATTCTCACCCCGGGATGGAAGGTGCCAGCCCCGCACACCAAGCCATGACGATGGCTGGCACCGTCCATCCCGGGGCGAGGATCCAGCCCCATCCCCAGTGCTGCTCATGTAGTCCCAAGCACACAAGACTTTTTTTTCCTTTTTTTCCCCCTTTTTTCCCTTCTTTTTTTTTCTTACCCTTTTTCTCACTTTTTTCTTTTTCTCACTTTTTTCTTTTTCTTTCTTTTTTCTTTTTCTTTTTCTTTCTTTTTTGTTTTTTTTTCTCCTTTTTCTCTTTTCATTTTTTTCCCCTTCCCCCCAGCTAATAACCAAGAGCGAGCTTTCTGCTTTCCTCGCTGCAAACGCGGTTGTTTCCTGCCCGACTGAAGCCCGGCCTGACCGAAATCCCTGCTCTACCGGCAGGCGCAGCCCAGGGCCTGCCCCGGGCGCTGCCCCAGCGAGGGGCCGGCAGCCGTGCCCCGCGGGGAGCCGGCCTGGCCGCCGGCCTGGCCGCGTACCTGCCCTGAAACGCAGTGCCCACCTCCCCCGCGGGAAGACAGGGCTGCTTAAACCCCCCGGACTCACGGCCGGGAGCCTGCAGCTCCCTGGCTCCAGGGGCTCGGCAGCTCCCTCTGCCTTGCTCTCTGCCCGCTCTCGGCTCTTCACGCAAGAAACCGGTGGGAAAATATTAATAATCAAAACGGTGGGGTTTTTTTCCTTTTTTCTTTTCTTTTTTCTTTTCTTTTCTTTCCTTTTCTTTTCTTTTCTTTTCTTTTCTTTTCTTTTCTTTTCTTTTCTTTTCTTTTCTTTTTTCTTTTCTCGTCTTTTTCCTTTTCTTTTCTCTCCTTTTCTTTTCTTTTCTTTTTTCTTTGCTTTTCCTTTCTTTTCCTTTCTTTCCTTTCCTTTTCTTTTCTTTTCTTCTCTTTTCTTCTCTTTTCTTCTCTTTTCCTTTCTTTTATTTTATTTTATTCGGTTTTTATTTTCTTTTTCCTTTCCTTTCCTTTCCTTTCCTTTCCTTTCCTTTCCTTTCCTTTCCTTTCCTTTCCTTTCCTTTCCTCTTCCCTTTCCTTTTCCTTTTCCCTTCCCTTTTCCCTTCCCTTTTCCCTTCCCTTTCCTTTCCGTTGTTGTAGCAGTGGGGTTTGTGGGGTTTTTTTTCTTTTTTTTCTTTTAGCTAAGTGACCGATCCAGGTTTGAAATCACTGTTCTGAAATATTATACGGTGACTTTAGAAGAGATTATTAAAGGAGGGAGGGATGGACGCATTTATCCACGTCGCTTGTATCCCGCAGCCTGCAGCTATAGGAGCAAAAAAAAGACAAGAAGCTGGGGAAATGTCAGTTCTTTCACAAGGAGGTGTTTGACAGCTCTGGTCTGTGAGACGCGAATTTTGCAAACGGCAGTTTTGAACTGGTATCGCGCGACTTAAGGCACTGGGGAAAAGTTTGCAAAAAGAAGCACGAAGGAAACCAGCCTCGCCTCCACGCAGTGCACGGAGAAGGGACTTCATTCGTCCCGTTTGGCTGCTGCCAGCAGTGATCTAGTGATCTCTCTCCTTCTAACTTCTTTTTTTTTTTTTTTCTTGGGGTGTGGGGGCAGATCTGCTAGTAACTCCAGGCGCCCCTTGCCTCCTCTGATAAATAAGACTTATTTCTGCAGGGAAGAGCCGGAGATGACACCGTGCTATCAGACAAGGCACTCATGTCTTGCTGCCCCACCTCGCCCGAGCACAGGGCAGCAGCGCCGGGAAAATCACGTCCCTTTCCCACGGGCCGCATCCAGACCGGGTCGGGTCGGGACGGGCCGGGCCGGGGCCGGGGCCGCGGCGGCCGGAGCCCACGGGGGGATAGGGAGGGGGGCCCAACTGCCAGCCCTGGGAGGGGGATCCTGGCAGACCCGCCGCCAGCTTCACATCCAAAGGGAAACTGTATCACATCGCATCATACCACGTCACATGTCCCATCCTACCATATCATCAAACCGGGGCATTTCAGTAAAATTCACATGTGCATTCATGCATACATGTTGATATGTGTTTACATATATAGAGTATAAAATATTTGTATATGTTTGTATATTTTTAATATGTAACATGTATATTTAAATATTCCCCAGCCTGTATTTCTTGCAGATCTCCAAGCACATGAAACGAATGGAAACTGTGGGACTAACTCACTATTATTTAATAAGGTAACTAAAATACTATAATATATATTCGACTGTGTTAATTTAACATATATTAATCGTACATGCGCATGTATTCATACACACATACACATAGATATTTATGCAGACGCACTCACACGCACGCACCTACATGCTTTGCCGCGTCCAGCCCGGGCTGGCGGTCCCCAGCCAGGCTCGATGCCCCCTCCCGCCGCGCTGAGCCCACGCAGACCCGCCGCGCACACGCGGGGAGCAGACGCGCCGCTGCGCCGCCCGCGGAAGCACCTGGGCCGGGGGGGCTGGGAAGGGAGGGGGGGGTTTGCTCCCACCGCTGCTGCTCTCAGACCTGTGGGGAGGGCGCGATATTCGGCTTTAAACCCGAGCATCCCCTCGGGCAGCGCGGTTCCCACCCTGCCTGCGCCGCGGCGGTCCGGGCGGCAGCACACCGAAAATACTCCCCCGCACCCCACTCATCCCCCCCCAAAACCCCACAACAACAAAACCCCCAAACCACTTAAAACCACCTTTGTGCACGCCGCGGTTTTTGCATTTTTCTCTTTCTGCGAGTTTTGCGGAGGTCAAGGGAAGGGAAGGGAAGGGAAGGGAAGGGAAGGGAAGGGAAGGGAAGGGAAGGGAAGGGAAGGGAAGGGAAGGGAAGGGAAGGGAAGGGAAGGGAAGGGAAGGGAAGGGAAGGGAAGGGAAGGGAAGGGAAGGGAAGGGAAGCTCGGGTGCGGGATGCGCGGAGCGGCCCGGCGGTGCGGGGGGGGGAACGGGGAATCGGGGCATGCGGGCGCCTGCATCTCGCTGGTGCCACCTGCCCCGCGGGCGGCAGAGAGTTTGCGGCTGCGGCTGTTATGCCGTGACGGCTCTCCGCGGGTCACAGCTGTTGGCAAGGGCCCGCCTTGGGCACCCGGCTGCCGTGCCCGCTGCTGCGGTGCCTTCTGGCGCTCGGCTCCCTGCCTCCTCCTCACCCTCACCTGGCGTCTGACGGGAGCATCCTTTGCCTGAAGATCCTCCTAGCTCTCGATTTGAGGGTCTGTATGCTATTTGAATAAATGATACCACCGCGTTGAAATGCGCTCAGTGTCGGGCAGGGTATGGGTTACACCTACCCTCAGGCCTCCGGCCTGCAGCTGGGTGGGAGAAGAGACCCTCTGTAGTTACACCTGAGCAGTGAGGCCCTCTGCCTGGTTTATGTAGCACCCCCACCGCGGGTCCCTCACCTTGGACAGGGTTTAGGGTCCCGCTGAAGCCTGGGGAGGGTGGGGGAGGAGGTGGCCCTCTCCCCGAGGGCACCCGCCCTCCGGGCTGGGCGAGAGCCCCGAGCGTGGCGCATCCGCATCCCCACCGGCCGCAAGGCGCTGGGTGGGCGCGGGGAGGAGCCGGGGGCTGGAGGGGGGGGGCTCCCTGAGGTGCTCCTGCCGCCGGGGAGGGTGCTCCTGCCGTCAGGGAAAGCGAGAAGGGGCGGGTTGAGCCGCTGTGGGATGGGAGCCCTTGGGCTGCAGAGGGAGTTTGAACCCGGTCGTTGCCTCTGCTGCTGTGGTTTCTTCCCACCGGGCGGGTGGGGAGAGGAGAGGATCTCCTTCTCTCGTTTCTTTTTTCTATTTTCTTTTTTCTGGTCTGATGCTCCGGCTGGGAAAAAGAAACGTGAGGGCTTGCAGATTCAATGGAAAGCTACAGATATCGATATGTTCGTGCCCGGACACAACCGAAGTGTCCCCCCTTCCCCGGTCATACACAGAAAGCCCCGTGTCACTTTCCGACCACAGCCCGTGGGATGTAACCCGAGGCGGCTGCGTGTGCCTGGGGCAGGGGCAGGGCCAGGGCAGCCGGGGAAATCTCTGCGTCCCCCCGTCTGGGAACCGGCCGCTCTCGGAGATCTGCGCAGCCTGTTCCTCGGGAGCCCTCCCGGCACCGCACCCGCGGTTGCTCCCCGTGCGGTTTCCCGACGGCGATGGGAAAAGCCAAATCAGAGCAATAGAGCATCCCGGCAAGTGCGTATTACTGATGGATTTCCCTTTCCCTCCACAAGGTTTTAAAGGTTTTGAACGGAGAGCAAACGCGGAGCTGAGGGGTGCTGCAACGTTTACAAGGCTAAGAGCGCTCACCGGGGGGGGGGGGACGACGTTGTACCTAAAGGTACATCCCGCACACTTAGCACCCACCGAACTGGTGTTCCGGCCTTCCCCGGAGTTATTGCAAGAGCAGGGCTGCTGGGGAGCTGAGGGGTGCGAGTAGAATCGCATCCCTGTGTCCGGAGGGCTGGAGGGGAGCACGGCAGAGCTGGGCTCCAGAGATGCGCTCGCTTTCCGCCGGGGACAAGTTCCTTGGTTTGGGGGGGCCAAACCCGCCGAACAAAACCCTTGAGGCTCTGAATGCCAACCTACCAGTCCCACTGCCTCGAAGGCTGGGCACAGGTGGCCTGCCCGTCAGGCATTGCAGGATCAGGCCTTCTGGATGAATTTTGTGCTTCTCGGAGACGGGTGCCCTTGCCGCGAGCTGGGGAGACCCCAGTCGGTCGGTCTTGCTGGGGACGGTGTTTGCAGGTTTGGAAAGGAGTGGCAAGAAATGCCACACGGAATTTCCCGGCGATTACTTCAGTGGGGAACAAGGACGGGAAATGCTCCCCCGATCGGCTCTTCCCTGCGGCGTGGGTTCAGTTACCGCACCGTCCCCGTGAGCTCAGGGAAATAGCGGTCCTCTCCCTGCCCTTGGCCCTGCGGAGTGAGTGGTGAGGCTGGGGACACATCAAAGGCGAGGTCGGCTCCCGGCCTGGCTGCATTTTTGCTCTGGCGGAGCGGCTGCTTGCCCCGGCCCGCTGCAGGGATACCGGCGGCCGGGCAGGGCGGGGCCGGGCCGGAGCGGTACCGGCTGCCGGCGACCACGATGGGCGGGAGGCGGCTGAAAGGTGCGAGGCTCAACCACAGACGCGGAAAACATCCCCCAGCCCCGAAAAAAAAAAAAAAAAAAATCTGCTGGCTACAGGCAAGATCTAGCCTGCCTTTGACACACACACCCCCACCCCGGGACCCTTCTCTGCGGCCCGGAGTTGCTGGCTGCAGAGCCCGGACCGCAGAGCTGACCCCGAGCCGGCTCTTCACGCCGAGGGAGTGGCATCTGAAATATTACCCAGGGAGCTGGAGCGGCTCTGGCAGTATCCCCCAGCTCTGCCTCAAAAGGTATCCAGGGAATCCTTCCCCTCCCCTGCCCTCCGAAGCCCTTGCAAAGAAAGCAGGCCCGACGTGTTAGCCTAAGCACGAAGCATCCGAGGAATTTCCAGCAGGGAAGGAGCCCTTTCCGCGGGGCTGGCGGCGATCCCCGCCGCTGCGGCCCGGCCTGCCCCGGGGGCTGGGGGCCGGCAGGCGCAGCCCCCGGCGGGGCGTACCTTTAGGCATGGAAGCGTTTAGCGGTTTCGGCGGTATTAACTCCTAACAGGGTGTGAAAAGTATTGGGGATTGAAAAAGCTGTGGGAAAGTGGATCCTTTCCAAGTCAGGCGGGCTGGAGCTTTCCTCCCCTCTGCAGGCGGACACCTTGCGCTGCTCCCGCCGCCGGGCCCCCAAAGGGGCAGCCCCTTTCCCGGCAGCCGTGGGTCAGGCAGCCCGGCAGGTGCTCGACCGTGAGCTTTTAGAGCTGGAAAACGGGGCATTGCGTTTTGCCACCGGTCCGCTCGCCCCTGTCACCATGCCAGCGCCACGTCGCCGGGCGCGGGAGGTGCCGCTCGGTGACAGTCCTGCCGGAGGGACCCTGGCCTCGCCGGGCAGGGACTTCCCGGCTTCTTTTGCTCCGGGTGTGGAGGCTGGGCCTTGCTCTGCCTCCAGCCGCCGCGGCCCCACAGCCCTGTGTCCTTCCCGGGGACCCCCTCCCGGCCCCGCCGCCGCCGCCGGCTGAGCGGCGCAGGCACCGCCGAGCTCCCGGAGGCGCCCGGCCAAAAGCCTGCGGTCTCTTCTCTTCTCCCAACACCCTCTTGCCGGTTGGTTTTTTGGGGTTTTGGGGTGGGTTTTTTCCCAGTACACCCGTTTTGGCGTTGTTTTTTTTCAGTATGAACGGTCCGAAAAATCAAGACGGGACAAATATTTCAGATCTGATCAAATTTAATCAGCCGTTAACACTTTTTCTAATTAAAGCAGAGATTCGCACCGCTGGCACGGTCACTCCCCGAGTGACCATTACGGCCCCGTAACTTGTGGCTACGTTCAGACTCTCCCTTCCCCCGGGGAGGGGGGGCAAACAACGAGGTTTGCAAAACAATCCTCCGCGGCGTAATCTTAAACCCCGGTGCCAAAAAAAAAAAAAAAATCAACCCCAAACCAAACAAAAAAAAAAGGTTTAGTTTCTCCCCGCCAGAGAAGACGGTGGATGGCGCAAGAGCCCGCTCCTGTCAACCTGCGCTCCCCCCGAGCACGGCTGCCCCGGGGAGAGCGGACAAGCCGCAGGCTGCCCGCCCCGCTCGCGCTGCCGCAGGCTCCGGTGCCGCCCGCCTGCCCCTGCCTGTCCCCCCCCCCGGCCCAGGCCGCCAGGAAGGGAGACTCCAAGGGCTCCCCGGGAGGGGGTGCGGGGCGAGCCCCTGGAGAGGGAACCGAGCATCGCGCCGCTTACCTGGCTTGGGCAAAAAGCACAAAGGGAAAAAACCCTCCGCTGGGAAAAAAAAAAAAAAATCCTCCTCGAGGACTCACGGAGCCGCGCCCCGAGCGGTGGCCGTGGCCGTGGCCGGCGGCGGGGGACAGGCACCGACGGCGGCTCCTCCGCCTGCCGCTGCTCTGCCTTCGGCCGGGCAGGGCGGGAGCGGTCGCGGCGTCTGGCTCGCCCTGCGGTTCCGAGGAACCCCGAGATAAAAAGACAGGCTCCTCCTGTGAATAAATCAATTTCTGAGCATCAGACAGTGGTTTTAAACAAACAAACCAAAAAACGTCCCCCCCTCCGACCTGTGATTGAGGGACAGTTAAAAATAATTGCCCGTGTTAAGAGGCAGAAGACCAGGTTACAGGGAAAACTACCTTCTTTCAAAGCCCGCTAATGGCCATACGATTCATTAGGTTACTTAATCCTAATAACCTCGCTAGCATCAGTCCCGGTGACCCAGCCCATTAAGCACCACCAGCGAAACCCTATAAAACAGGCAAGGGGAATGTCCAACATATGAGCACATTTATTAGTATTATGTTCCTGAGATAACATGCCCCCGGCTCCCCTGCATACCGCTGCAGGCAGGTTGGGGAAAGGGGGAGCTCTGTTTTGGGAAGGGCTGAGCGCAGAACTAGGACTCCGGGAGAGGGACGGCTGGTCCCACCGTCGCTGTCACCCACGGTCCCCCGTCCTCTCTGCTTTCCTCCTCCGGTCCCCGTCTCTCCAGCCAAACAATAGCTACATTTGTGGCGAGCATTTTTTCCCTCTGATTAAACCCAGGCCAACCAATGGCAGCCAGAACGAAACAAAACGCACAGAGTAACATTTCGATCATAAACGGGAGTTAACAGCTTAAAAAGGAAAAAAAAAAAAGGGGGGGGGTGAAGAGAAAAAGCCTCCCTTCCACCGAAACGTGTCAGTGAGTCATTGCGATATCACCCTCCGTGGAGGAGGCGGCTGAAGGGGGAGACGGGGGAAAGGGAAACCAGGGAAGCAGCAAGCCCGGTTCCTCCCGTGCCTTCCAGAGCTGCAGACAAACCGGACGCCTCCCCGGCATCTCCCTGCCAGGGTGAGGTCTCCGTAATTTACGACACGAGAGTTGTTACGGTATTTGCCACAGCTCGGAGCGGGGCTGCTCGGGGCGCAGGCACATGCAAGCGATTAGAGGAGCGGGGGGCTCCCGCCGGCCGGGGGGGGACCGCTGCCAGCGCGGCTCCCCGGGGGGGGTGGCTGGGCCTCCCCCCGGCCCTCCCCGGGGAGGCAGCGCCGCTTCGCTCCCGGCTGGGGGTCGCCCCCCCCCCCCGCGGCCGGAGTTAAACCCCTCCCAGGATCCGCAGAGGAACAAAACCGTCTCCAAACTTTGACTCTCCGCAATTGCCCTACCAACACCTCTTTTATTTTTTTTCTTTTTTCCCCCTCTCGATTTCTGGAGAAAAATCCGCCCAGAGACGGCGGGATGGCGTTGATTGCACGCTGGCCGCACGATTAGAGCTGCCGGCCGGGGGAGGGAGGGCTCCCGGCAGAGACCGGCCCCAGGCCCCCCGCCGCTGCCCGCCCCAGGCAGCAGCGACGGGGCGGGCGTGCAGGAGCCGCGGGCACATCCCCCGGAGCCGGGATAACTCCCGGTCGAAGGTGGCCAGGAAGCGTCCAGCCCTCACAGAAAGCTGACGCGATCCCCTCGCTATTTTCGCAATCGTTTTAACACGCTGGCAGCGATGAAAGAAAGAAGAGCGGCGGGGAGGCAACCGCAGCGCCCTGCCGAGCTGCCTGTTCCCGGTGCTGCCGGCTCTGCAGAGGGTTTGCCGGTGATAAACCCTGCGCTGCGGGCTGATCCCGCAAGCCCTCCTTCCCGGGAGCGGCGCCCGCCCCGTCCCCCCGGGTGCCCGGGGCACCGGTAGCTCCGCCGCGGTGGGGCTGGGGGAGAGGTGCGCCCTGTGCCGCTGCCCCACACCTCCGCAACTGACAGCGTTTCTGTTATTAAACCCTTTTGCTCTTTTTTTTTTTTTCTTCCCTCAAGGGCTTTTTTAACTCGTAAAATGTTGCTCTGGCTTGGAACTTGTCATAACAGGAGCCTGCTTTATTTATTGGGTTATTTATTTCTTTTAAATACCCCGAACACAGTCCGTTTGAAAGAAGGAGTTTCCAAAAACAAGAAGGGGACAGAGAGAGAGAGAGAGAAAAGAAGAGAGGGTAAGAAAGACGGAGAGAGGAAGAGAGAGAAAGAAAGAGAGAAGGAGAAAAAGAAAGAAAGAGAGAGAGAGAGAAGAGAGGAAGAGAGGAAGAGAGAAAGAGAGGAAGAGAGAAAGAAAGAAAGACAAGAAAGAAAGAAAGAAAAAGCAAGCGAGCAAGCAAGCACACATGCCAGCTCTTCAAAATTAAAACAAGAAGCCCCTTAAGAATTCTTTTTGGTATTAATATTATTTAAATTTAAAAGTCCGGGAACTTCAAACAAACTTTTTGCAGGGAAAAGAAAGAGAAAAGAACTATTCTCTGGAAACCATTTGTTCACAACTCGAACTGTGCCATTTTGGCTTAGAAACAAAACTCGAGACGCCCAACCCTGTCCCCCCTCCCCCCCGGCATATATCTTTTCAGCACACATTTTAAAATAAATATCCTTACGAGTCTTTCCAGAATGCCTCCTTGTTATAAATTGATAGGATACAACATACCCAGCTGTGTGCCCTGAAGTTGGGATTTAGTCCTTTAAATACCAGGACAACATCTGCAGGAAAACAATTACGGCGGCTTCGGCCCCCCTCCATTACGCGCTGCCGGCTGGTGGCTGGGGGGGGGAAGCGGATGGGGGGCGTTGCGCCGTCCCGGCGCTCGGGAGATGCGCGGGGGCTCCGCGGGCACCGGGTGCGCTCTGGCTGCCCGGGCAGCCCTGCTGAGCGGCAGGCAGGCACTCGGTGGGCTGGATGCAGATAACTCCGGGAAAGGGTCCCCAAATAGTCCTTTGCTTCGGCGAAGGGGGAAACGAGAATTTTTTTTTCTGACTCTCCCTGCCAGCCCGTTTAATTTTACCACGCTTTTCATCCCGCTACTCAGCAAGTAAAAATAAACCCAAGCAAATTCAGTAAAGGAGCCTCCACAGAATTTAATAAAATAGCGAAAAGACTGCCAGAGGTCTCCTCGGAGGTGTCCAGCTTGGGAAACATGGGGCGAATCCGATAGGTTTTTCGTCCTAGCTGAAGATTAATTCAACTTCGAGGATATTTTCGTAGGACGTTTACTTAGTAAAGTTTTCCCGTAGCTATTTTGTCTGAGAAGAGTGTTTATCATTAAAAAAAAAAAAAACAAACAAACCAACAACAACGCAGAAAGCATTTACAGTGTGAAATCCTGTTTTGGAGCTTACAACAGGTGTCAGAGCCCTCTTCGGGGGGGTTTATATATATATGTCTCCTCTATATATGTACAATTAAATAAAGTGACGACTTTGTCTATTTTAAACCATATGTGTGCGAAAGAAATAACAGAGAAATGTTTAAGTTTTAAACACCTTCTATGCTTATACAGCTCAGACTCAGAGTATATTATATGACCTTATCATGTTTCAATCTCTATTTTCTTGTCGCTTGTAACGAGACGCTGCAGTGGGAACTATCGCTGCCCGTCTTTAATAAGCTGTACTCTTTTAATCTTAGGTTAGTGTATGTCTTCTTAGGCTGGACAGGTCAGAAATACCTTTGTTTCAAAAATAAGAAAGACGCGCGAGTAATGGCGTTACACATGACGTAATAAATATAGCAGTATTGACATCTATTACGATGATTGGCCATCAAAAATAAAAAAGTATGACTAAGCACATGCTTGAGGTGTTTTACCTCTAGAAAATGAGTTGCAGTTAGTTTATGTGCCTTCTCGCCTCCCTGTATGCAGCGAGATATTCCCTTCCCTCAGCCAAGGCGGGGAGGGGGGGGGAACAAAAAAACTCCGAGCTCGTTGTCCGGCAGGGATCATCACTTCTAACAGATGTTTTACAGAGTGGGAACCAGCCACCAGAAAAAATCCTGAGGACCGAGCCCTCAACCCGAGGCAATGAAAAGCTCTTTTATCCATGCCCCCCCATATATATATATACCTATGATATTTTTCCTATAGCTAGCGCCTAACGCACGAGCAGCGTGTTAGTCTGGGTCACGGAAAGGGGGTGCGTATATAACCCTCACAGGTCTAGCCATTTTGGGTTGTTGGCTGTTTTAGGGAAGCTCCAGAAAGTTTCAAAAAATGTGTCTGAGGATATTTTTTCCTTTTCTTTTTCCTTGGCATCCCCCCGCCCCCGCTCGGCGAGTGCAGACGGCCGCCGCGCCAGGCACCGGCTGGGCAGAGTGAAGGGGGTCCGCGGCGGGCGGACGGGGGCTCCCCCGCCACCGCCTCCCCCCGCCGCGGGATGCGCGGGGGATGCGCGGAGGATGCGCGGAGCTCCCGCCAGGGCGCAGCCCGGCAGCCCCCTGCCCGGCCGCGATGCGCAGGGAGGGAGCATACCCCCGCCCGCGGAAGGCTGCGCTCCAAACCAAAGCACGGCTTGTCTCTCTCCTCCCCTTTGCCCCCCCGGGACCCCCACCGGAGTCAAGCCCCTGCCGGTTTCCTAAAGGCAAACTGCCCGTTTCAGAGCCCTTTAAACCCCAACCCGGCCCCGGGATACAGCGCACGCGGGGATGCTGCGCGGCTGCGGAAAGGATGCCAATGTCGCCCCGACGCGGGCGCTGGAGGGTGAATTTACGGAGAGGCAGCAATGAAATAGTGAAAGTGAGCTGCAAGCTGCGAGTACTGCAGTGCCCACAGCAAGGCGGGCTCCGGCAGGGACGGGGGGGGTCCCAGCCCCCGGGGTGCTGCCCCGGGCCCGCCGCACACGCCCCGGCCAGCGCGGCCGCGGAGCTCCGGCAGCGGGAACCGCTTTTTTGCTTTTCTTCTTTTTTTTTTCTCCCCCCCCCCCCCCCCCCCCCGAAAGTGCCTAATTCACTGCAGAAAATGGCAGAAGGGGAAGGAGAGGTTGCCCTGCCTCCCTCCAGCCGCAGGAGCTCCCCGAGCCTGCCTGTTTCTCCCTGGGAGGATGGATGCGCTTCGTGCCCCTACCGCGCATGGAAACCCAGGCCATCCTGCGAACGACATGTTGCCTAAATAAAGATAAAACGTGCTATACATCACAGGCTTTCCCGGTTATTCTCAATGACTTGTCGATTCCCCCCCCCCCCGCCCCCCCGGCACACGTGCAATGATAGAAAATGGTTTTAAATGACGAGGGGTCACGTAGAGCCATCCTGATCGTTTAGTAAAAATAACAGAGCTATTATAGAGCTGAAGGAAGGAGCCGAGGAGTCCATCCACACATGCTTCAGCATTGTACCTCGACTGAACACACGCACACACAGGCATATATACATATATGCAGCGGGATGGTCCCATGTGAGCCCCCTCAGCACCCTCTCATTAGGCCGTAAATACGCGCCCAGATGACGGTGCGCGCCCATGTGTGTCGGGGAGGGGGCGGGGGACGCGGAGGGACTGCTGGTATCTTCGGATGGAAATGCACGTAAAGCCTTTTATGAGAGCTCGGGAGACAGCATTTGTTCCCTAACCTACACTTTTTTTTTTTTCATCTCTATTGCCGAAAACTGGAAATAATTAAATTCTTTAAAGGTTTACTTTTGAAACCGTGGCTGGAGTAAACTGTAATTCAGGTGTAAATAATTACCAAAGTCATGAAAGCGGCAACTGCTACATGTGGTTTATTCATTGCTTTTTTTTTTTAATCGTTTGATCATTTTAATCCTTAACCGTTTGCCAAATTCACATATTTGTAATTTACTAAACTTTATCGTCTCTACCAGGATAGGGATGTTGCACATTAGCTTCCAGAGCCGTCCTGCCCTGCCCCGGTGGAGGAGCCTGACTGGAACAAACTGGATGCTCCTCAAAAAGGGATAACGCTATTACCGCGGTATTTGGACAAGCTTTCCATATCAGATTAGAGAAATTAGAACTGAATAAAAGATGCTTCCCCTTTCATAAACGCTACCAGACCTACTCGATTTTAGACTCCGGAGAAGAAATGAGTTATGGAAGAAAAGAAACTGTTTAAACACAATAGATCCATGCCCAAATGAAAGCATTCCCTGGGGCAAGACAAGCAGGACTTGGCCCGAGAGCACGAAAATAGAAGTATCCATTAAGCAAAAGCCTTCGAGCAATAGGAGAAACGTGGACATATAACATACACCATATAAACAAAAGCCCGGGATTGATTTCACCCCTGTTTTCTTCAGCCTGTGCCCACTTTTTTTTCCTTTTGCCTACCCTACAATTTCAACCCATTCGTCTCTTCAGAAAGCCACGGTGAAAAAAAGGCAGAGAAATGAGCTTTTTTTTCTTGCGTGTGTCCTCTTTTAAAATCTTTTTGCATAGTAAGACACCACTTGAACATGTTCTGGTGTTGTAAAAGCGTTTTTTATCAGGCTGTAAATTACTGGCCCTCTGACAGAGCAGCCGGAAATGTAAATCACACCGTAGAGCTAAAGTTATGAAAAAGTTTGTTCCCCTTTCTGCGTCCGAGGAAGATCGCGGGACTGATGGATTGGGAAGGGAGGGGGGAGGCTTGTTTACTATTTTCCCGCTCCACCAAACTGTTGGCTCCACGGTGCCTGGGACTTTGATGAGAAAGAATGGACAATGTGCAGAGTCCCTTCCTATGACACCCAGGCCACCGCCACTTGGGAGGTCCTTTGGCCTAATGCAGCCACAGCTAACTGCTCCCAACAGGAGGCTCTGTGGATCAGGCAAGGTCACAATTATACTTCTGCTAAAGGCAAGAGCTTTTTTTTAAAAAAAAAAAAAAAAGAGAGAGAGAGAAAGAGAGAGAGAGGGGAGGGGGCTGGGCGAGCGGTTGAATTAAAGCCTTTCAATTCATCTGGGGAAGGAAAGACCGAGAGCGGGGTTAGTAGGAACCCTTTCCAAGGGGCATGAGGAAAATCAGGTTGTTTCCAGCCAGAGGAAAGTGACGGGGGACGAGGTCCGGGGCGCTCCACACGGGGGTCACCCCCGCCCCAGGGCTGTCACGCCAAATCGCCCGTCGGGAGCAGCAAGCCTCCCCCGCGGCCGTGCTAAATATTTTGGGGGCTCATGCGCGGGCGGGAGAGCTCGCTGGTGCCAGGCACCGCATGTGCGTTGCTCCTCTAAGGTGGGGAGGAGAGGGCACCACGGCCACAGCCCCCAACAAGCCCTGAAGCATCACCCACTTGCGCCGAGGGGAGAGAAGGGCTCCAGGAGGAGACACCCCAGCCCCTTGGCCGCTGACTTCGGTACTCGGGGGGCGCGAATATTTTTTATCGGGGGAGGACGGCAGGGCTGATACATGATGTATATCCCGAAGAGGGGGCTGAGTTTTTCGGCGCTGTTAAACTCCGTGATTCTTGCCGTTTACTGGCAGCGGTGAGAAAAAGTCGGGGATGGGGGGGAAGACGGGGGGGCTCCCGACCTCCGCCGCTTCCCGGGGCGGCGGCTGCCGGTGCCGGTGATGGAAGCGGTGGCCCCCGGGTCCGCAGCCGGCCCGTCCTCCCCGCTCCCGGCGGGGTCTCCGCCCAGCGCCCGCCGGCTGCCCTTCCCCTCCTCCGCCCGCTCTCCCTCCCGTCCCCCGTCTCCCCGCAAAGCCCCCGAATTCACGCCCGCTCCGTTACCTCTCCCGGGAGCCCGAGTCCCGCCGGGCCGGGGGCTTTGGGCGGACCCGGCTCCCGACTGCTGCCTCCTGTCGCGGCCGGCGGCGCAAGGCGGGGGGGTCCCACCTCGTCCCCCCGACACCCCCCCCCCGTCTTGCCTGAGGTGGGAGGACCCCCCTCGCCGCCCAACTCCAGGCAACCCCTCCTCCCCGGTCGCCCCCGGCGGGCAGCGAGACCCGACCGAGGGAGGGGGGGACGGGCTCCGGGGACCGCCCCGGCCCCGGCCCCGCTCGCCGCCGCCCCTTGCTTACCTGGACGAGGCTCCCCGTGCTCGGCGGCGTGCTCGCAGCGGGCCGGGAGCGAGAGGGGAGACCTGGGCCCCCCGGGTGGGGAAGGGCCCCGTCACGGCCCCCCCCGCACCCCCGAGAGACCCGGCGGGAGGAACGGAGAGGGAGGGGAAGAGGGAAAGCCTTTCCCCCCCCCCCCCCCTTTCTCTCGCCGTTTGAGCCGAAGTGACCCGCAGTATCTGGAGAAGGTTTTTGAAGACGTTTGGGAGGGAGGGAGAGAGTTTTCTGCTGAGAAACTCAATCTGCCATACAGTAGCGGCTGCATCTGGGATCTGTCACCGCTGACAGCACCACAGGGCACAGACATGATCTTCCGCACAACGCTGCAACTCCCCAAAATACCCTCCTCGCTCCCAAGGTGTCTGCCGGGTTGCATCGCTCTCCTTCGCCAAAAGGGGGAAGGCAACCTGAACCCCGGCAAACAAGCACACCGAGGGGAAGGCAAGAGAGACCAATCCCCCCCCCCTTCCCCTCCGCAATGTTAAACACACGGCCGCCGAGGAAGCAGGGCGAGAGGCGATGTCACGCTCGGATGGCGCAAAGGCCATAAATGTAAGCGCGAGCGCCGCGAGATCCCCGAGAATGACTTTAATGAATAATTTCGGAGACAGTTATGGCTTTAGGTAATTACTGCGCGGCTCTATGAAAACCAGATTTGGGAGAGAGGCAGTCAAGGCCGGGGCCGTGCACCTCGGCTCGCCCCTGCCAGCCCGCCCCAGTGCCCCCAAGCCCCCCCCCACCCCCCGCACCGCTGCCCGACCCCCGGGCGCCCACGGACCCCCGCACCCCGTCCCAGCTGCCGGCGTCCTCCTTCGGGCAGGGCTCCCAGCAAACCTGCGGAGGCTTGAGCTTCGCTGCGGTGGGGAAGCTAATATTAATATTATTAATATTATTATTATTTTTCATCTCTTCCGCCTCCTGTATTTTCTGGCAGGACGTTTCATTGTCTTTTAGGCCGGTTTTAGAAAGCTGCTGTGGGTTGGCATGCGTCTTTAGATTTTTTAAAAGTTCATTATACGCAGCTGTTTCAGCCTATGGCCACATATGGCATGCAAATAGAGACCCCTATAGGAGAATCGTCCTCTCTATTATCCCCACATGTTTGTTCAATATACGTGGCCGGGAAAACGACTCTACTGCTATACATTAAAATATAATTTTACATTTTTCTTCCGAGTACTTTGGGCAACGCAGGGGCTCGTTCCTGCTTTGAACGGCCTTCACGGTTAGCAAATAAACGGCTCCGAGAAGCGGGCGCGCCGAGCCCCATTGTTTCCCTAATACATTACTGCTGTTCCCAGAACCCCGCTCCCGGCTCCAGCCGTACCTAGCCCCCGGGATTGCAGACCCCTGCGCCCTCCCCAGGGGGGCCTGCAGGACCCGGCCCGCTCCGCGCCGGGGCCCGGCCGACCCGGCGGCTGCAGCCTCAGGGCCAGGGGCTCCCCCCGCTCCCCCCCCCGGGGAGAGGTGCCGGGGGGACAGCCTCAGCCCTGCAGAAGAGCCGTCACCAGTCAGGGCGCTCCCGTAAAGCCCAGCAATGGGATTTGCTGGGATTTTTTTCGGTTCGGGTTTGCTTCACGGGGTGATATTTTTTTTTCTCCCTTTACTTTTACTTCCTTTTTTTTCTTCGCTTCAGCCCCCACCCCCACCCTCCCGAGCCCTGGGGTTGGTGGCTGTGGTGGGAAGCCGAGCTCACAGCATACCGTTTGCACTGATTCAGAAAGGAAATGTTCCTTTTCCTTTCGAGATTACAGATAGACACAGCGGAGCGTTGCGGTATCTTAGGGGGTTTATTTTATTGTATTCTGCTGGAACAAAGAAGTGGAAGCGTATTTTTTTATTTATTTTTAGGCGAGGCTTCCCCCCCCCCCCTCCTGGCAAGCGTATTTTACCCCGAGAATTTAATCCTTCATACAAATAGTCTAACATTATCTCTTTCCTCTGGAGACGAGATCAACTGCTTTCTCATCCACCCCCCCTTTCCTGGTAGCAGCACTGATTGTAACGTACAGCTGGACAAGTGTCAGCCGTCCAAGACTCTGCGAACAGCCGGCGGAGGCTCAAGTTGTATTTATTCAATTATTATTTTTTATCTCCTCGGGGAAAAAAAAAAGAAAACCCACCAAAAACCAAACCAGTGGTACGAAGCGTACAAAATCATAAAGCAAAAAGTTTGTGATAGTAAGCGTGGCAAACGCAGTCTTGGGTCCCGCTGAGCCGGGGCTACCATGCTGGCTGTCGAGCGTTACCGCCAGCCAGCCCCAGCTCTCAATTAGAGGCGATTCATTAGGATTTAATAGCAGGTGCAAAGCCATCTCCTCGCCAGCAGCACTGCCGTTTGGGTAGGGAATCGTCTTGTTTTACTGCAGCCTCCAGCTCTCCCGCCTGGTTGTAAACCTGACTACCACTTTGGATAGCGGGGTGTCAGCGCGCCGGCGATTGCCCGCGCGTAAGCGTTGCACTTTGCTTGGCTAATTTCTCCCTGCCAAGACATAAGGTGGAAATCTGCCTGGCTCGATATTTATTTTGGAAGACAGAGCTGTGAGCGAATGCGCCGGGAGAAATCGGGCTGAGATAAAGCAAGCGCTGGGCCGGGGGCTGGGCGGGAGCGGAGGCGGCGGGGGGGGGGGAAGCACCGCCCGCGGAATGCACCCCTTTTGCTTTCTCAAAATCCCAAACAGACAAATAAACAAACAACTTCGGCGGCAAACTCCAGAAGAGCCGGAGCCTCCGGGGGCTCAAAATCGAGCTGTGCCGAGGAGCCCCGCGTCCCGCCGCACCCGCATCCCAGCTGGCGGCCGCGGCCCGGGCTGGAGCTTGGAAAGCGCCGCCGTGATTACACCCAAGTGGAGAGCAGGATGGCTCCTAGCCGTCTGATCTGACGTCAACATGTCTCTAGCTCCTCGCTGCAAGATAGAGGGAGCAGAGCCGGGGGAGGGAGGGCTCTAATCATTCCCAGATGTCTCTAATAGTAGATATAAAGACTTATATAGTGTCTGAGAATAAATTTGTAATCAATGCTCTACAATCGGATCATCAAAGCAACGACATTTCTAGAGGAAAACCGGGGGGGGGGGGGCTGGGGAAGAGGGAGACACACACCACGCTGGTTTGGAAGGGGGAGAGGGGGGCACAGGGATTCCCAGAGAGGTGTTGGCCCCGCGCATCGCCCGGCTTTGCTAGAATTTATGTGAATATATAATTCAGATAACAACTCTGCTTTAATCTCCATTGTACGGGACGAGCTGAAACAGCTGAACAGTAATTGGCCAATTAGAAATAGAAAAGATCGGAGCTCGTTTGTGAAGGCACATATTTCATGGCCCGCAAAAAAAAAAAATCCCAAATTAAAAATATATAAAACATTGATAAGCCCCTCGTTACAGCAGAGGGGATTATGTTTGCAGGCGTGCGGAATGTGTTTCCTTCCCATCGCTACTTGGAGGTTTCTTCTGTGTGTATTTGCGAGTCGCCGGGCGAGTACGTGTGAAAAAGGAGGATTAAGGTTAGGTTTCCAAGCGCAAAAGGAGGATATTTTGCTTAGAGGTTTTATTATTAACCTCCTCCCGCCCCCCGCCCACCTTTCAAGCTCACGTTGTCTCCATGGCATCCCCTGGCCGTGTTTATATGCTTACAGTTGCCCGTGGACGTCTCGGCGCTTGTTCTAGGAGTGTCTGCGGCTTGGCCGGAGAGGCCCCGTTACACCTCTTTGACAAGGAGAGCAAATTAGCACTAATTATTGCAATAATCTTTTGGCGCAGAGAAGAGCTCCTGGGAACGAAGGGGTGAAAAAAGCGCACAACACAAAGCAAAACGAAGAAAAAAAGCCCCACCACCGTTTATCTTCCCGGCCTGCAGGAATGCAGGCATGCCATGCGCGTCCGATAGCAACGAGGGCACGCAACACAACCCCAAAAGCAGGGGCAGGGCTGGGGGTCCCGCACGTTGCAGGGAGCCCCCCAAAACCCAGTGCCGCCAGCGGCCGCCCGGCGCTCGCTGCCGGCGGCGGGCCAGTGGGCCGGCCCCTCGCTGCCTCCCCGCTCCCCCAAAACCCGACCAACTCTAAAAAACCGGGCTGCTTTTTGCCTAAACCGGGGGACCGCGGGGGACCTGCGGGGAGAGCGGCCGCGCTGTTTTCGGGCGTGCGGCCGGGCCCGCATGCCGGGGAGCCGAGGGGACGCTTCCTGGGAGGGCAGGGGAGGCGGGACACTCACCACCCGGGGGAGTTTTGCTGCTGTGTCTCTTCAAGGGGGAAGAAAAAAAAAATTAAAATGTTATTTTCTCTTGAGGCAGAGCGAAGACTCTTACTCCCCCAGCCATGAAAAGAGGCGACTGGCTAAAATCCGAGGAAATTGGAGCCATAAGCCCGTCTGCGGGGACAGGGGTTTCAAGGACCCGGCTGTGCTGCACCGGCCCCCCTGCCCTCCTCTCTTTCTTCCTTCCCCCCACCCGCACAGCGCAGAGAAATGCTGCAGAGGGGGCCAGGCTACCATCCCTCCTCCTACGTGCCTTTTACCTCTGAAAAAGCTCCCCCAAATGCTTTGGCCCCCATGAATTAACGGGCAGGCCGCCGGGGCGGCTATGCCCCCGGGTGCGAGCAGGGTGCGGGCGCAGCCCTCCGCTGTTATCAGGCCTGGGCTCTGCTGGCGGAGAGCTGGGGCCAGAGCACTGACATCCCCATCTACCATCAATTTACCTTCTGCTTCCCCATTTAGCTTTTAACGTCAAAACCTACATTTTTGTCGGCTCCGGCCTGTCTAGGGCTCTTGTGATTTAGCTGCGGGAATGACTGCTCCTGAGAAAATGGCAACATCCTCATTAGCGAGCAATTAAAAAAGATCCTCCTTAGCGGATCCAGAGGAGCTCCCGGTTCTGAGAAATAAACGTTTCAAAAATGGAAAATTATTGATGGGGAAATTTCGGAGAGGGGATTCTCCAGGCGGCGGGGCGGGGGGGGGGCGGCGGGAGGCTCCGGCCTCCCGCCGCCCCACCCCGCCCCGCCACGCATCCCCCGGGGGAGCTGCAGCCCGGCGACTCGGTCAAAGAAAGACACAGCATCTGCAGGGAGGCTGCCCGGGACGTGCCGCACTGCAGCCCTCGCAGCCATCCCTCGCCCCCCCCCCCCCCGTTTTTTTTTGCTTGCCGTGAAAAAAAAAAAACCAACTTCGGGCAGGCGGGGGGGAGTGCGAGATGCTCCAGTTTATCAGCTGGGCAACTAACAGGCAAGGAAAAGCAAACAAGGAGGGGGGAGATTCTTCTCTCCAAGTGTTATAAACAAAGGCAAGTGTCTGTAAACACAGACCCACGCCGGAGCGCAGAGCCGGGCTGCCTGACCCGACGGGAGGGAGGGCACATCACTTTTGTCTGGTTGTTGTAACCCCGCAACCTCCCCACTGTCAGCAGGGGCGGCGAAACGGCGCAGGGGCTCCCTTATCTTTTTATGGGCAATTGCACATCTACCTACGCTTAGTGCCGGGTCTCCTCGGGAGCCACTTCCTTAGGCGCAGCGGCAGGGGAAGGCAGGCAGGTAATGCGGCCCTGGACCTGGAGAGAGAGCCAGCTTGGTTTAAGTTGAGATGATTTAAGTAAGGGTTTAAAATACGAACCCGAATTTTATTATGGAAAAGGTGGGAAACCTTGCACTTCCCCGGGAATTGCCAAAAACACCTACAGCGGACTCTTTATGTAAAAAGCTTTAACTTTTTTCCTTGCCTGCCTACGGTACAGAGGGATGCCACGCATTTCCCAGCCCTGAATGTCTGCAGTTCGCCCCGGCACCGGGGAGCAGAAAAGCCACCGGCCTGGCACCGGGACCCTTGTAGAGGAGTCAGCAGACGAGGCGAGAGATAACTGCGCAGTTACAAGGGAAGAGAGATCATGCTGGGGGAGCAGATGAACGTCCTAAAAGAGAGCCAGAGCACGGGCTGCTGCAGCCTGCAGTCAGAAAAAAAGGTTACAGAAAATAATGCTCGCCGTGGCGGACTGGAAACGTGCAACCCAGGAGAGTTTTGGGAACCGCAAAGTTAATATTAAGTTCACCGTAGCTCATTGTAAATCTTACATATCCCTCCCCCCCGCAAATCCCTCGCCTTGTTCGCTCTTTCTTCCTTGACGTAAAATTACCTGCTACATAATCACTCCGAGCACAGCCCTCCGGCCTCCCTCGCCTGCCCCCGGCACCCCTCCGGGGAAGCCGCCCCCGCGGGGCCGCCCCCGGCGCCCGGCCCGGCTCCGGGCTCGGCTCCCGCCAGCGCCTGGCACCGCCGCCGCCCGGGCTCCGGCGGCACGAAAACCGCGCACCTCTGCCAGGCCTGAGCCGCCCGGGGTTCGCAGCCTTGTCCGCTTCCCGTTAGCAGGAGGTCTCCTGCATGGAGAACACCACCACAAGGAATTCCTGTTCGGCTGAACTGCCGGTTTCTGTTCAACACTCACAAGGCTGGCGAGATCCCTCCCTCCCTCTACCCCTCCTTTCGCTCAGTCACTTGTTTAAAAATAAACTTAGGAGCCATCTTTATAATTTAGTTTTACTTCCGAATATTTTAAATATTATGAAAAAAAGCCATAAACAACGCTGTTATTCAAAACATTTTGAGGTATAAAACATAAAAAGATTTGGGTTTTCTTTTTTTCCTTTTTCTTTTTTTTTTTTTTTTGGTTTTGTAAAAAACACACACAGTGGTTTATTGAGTACTTACAACGTTTACACCTTCAATATTAATTAGATTCCACTTTTTCCCTTACGGACGGAAGTGCACATAACCAATAACTGTTGAAAACATCTTCAAATACTGAACGACCACAACAAAATTACAACACTAAATACCGAGTCAACCGAAACATTGGTGCAACTGCTTCTGTTGAAATATAACTTTATAATCCCATGAATATTTATATCCAAAAGGCCAAGTATTAAAGATACACTTCACATACACACTAATGCCAGGGAGGGATTTTTTTTCTTGTTTTTTTTTTTTTTCCTTTTCTATGGTTCTGTTTTCCCCGTGTGTTTTATACAGAGCAAGTAACATTCACGAAACTATTAGAGACATTACCCCTTACCAAGCTGGAGTTTCCTCTTCATATATGGAATGCTTTTTCCCTCTCCTTCAAATATCCACATTTTGGGGGGGTTGGGGGAGAAATTGCACATAAATAAACCGGACGATTCCAAATACAAAGAGTCCTCAGAGGAGAGCTCACTACCGAGACTGAGAGGACGGCTCCTCCAGTCCTGCCGTGCTCACTGCTTGAGCTCCAAAGCCCAGACATGCTGCGGCCAGCCAGTCCTCCCTTTGGTTTTCTTATCGTTGCTGCTAACTGTGCTTTTCAAGATTTCGTTCTGGGGAGACAGGATGCGACGGAAGAGAAAGAGAAAGAGAGAAAAAAGGAAGGGGGAGAGGAGAAAAAAAGGTTAGAGAGATTCCTCCCCGTTCCAGGCCGCCTCTGCCCTGACCCGAGAGAGAAACCTACGAGGAGACACGGGCTCCCGCCGAGGCCTGCAGGGACAAAGCGGGCCGAGCCCCGCTCTGCGCCAGCGCGGCCGCCTTGCCGGGGCCGGACCCCGGCGCTCAGAGGCACGGGGAGCGGGGCTGGGGGCTGAGCGGCGCCAACCCTCTGCGGGGAGATGGGAATTACGGTAAGGTCCGCGCTAAAGCATCCCCTCCCGGACTCCGGGACGGAGACGGGCACAGGCACGTACCGGGGCAAAACATCGGGCCTGCGGCAGCCGAAATCTGCGAGAGTATCTATGGCCCGGGCGTGCCGCAGGGCCTACGCGAAGCGGGGCTTGCGCTGCCTCGTCAAAGCCGAGCCTTCCCCCCGTTAAAAGCGGGAAAAGCTCAAGCGCAGAGCGCACGGGCAGGGCAGGGCAGGGCAGGGCAGCCCCGCGCTGCGAACCTCTGACTTGCCGAGGGTTTACAGCCGGGCTGGGCTTAGCAGGTAGTCGCGCCTCTAGCCTTTTATTTAAGCGAGCGGAGGCTTGTCTCTGGCGGGATCGCGGTCTGGGATCCGGGACAAGCCGTAGCCCGGGCACGACCCCCTCCGGGGGTCCCTAGGACGGCGGCGTTTCCCCGGCCGCTGCCCGCAGCCGCCGGGCCGCATCCGGGCGCTCTGCGAGAGCCTCGGGCGCCCACGGCCGCCCGCGGCCGGGCCCTGTCCCGCTCTCACCCCGCAGGGCCGGCCGGGGACGGGCGCGACCGAGGTGTCCCCTCCGGACATCGCCCGGCGAGCCGACCCAGCCGAGCGCCGTGTGCGCGGGCATGGGGCGCCGGCGGGCGGCCGAGCAGCCTCCTCTCCGCCGCCCACCCCGCCCCGTCCCGTCCCGCCCCGTCGCGTCGCGTCCCGGAGCACTGACCAGCTCTTTCTTCCTCTTCTCCTCCTTCACGTCTGTCTTCTTGATCTCTGCCTTGAAGGCCTCCGCCTCCCCGTTCTGGTCGTCCTTGGCCAGCAGGTCCATGAGGTAGGCGATGTAGCTGGTGGCCAGGCGAAGGGTTTTGATCTTGGAGAGCTTGGTGTCGGCGGGCACGTTGGGGATGCACTCCCGCAGCTCCGCGAAGGCGCTGTTGATGCTCTGAGTCCTGCGCCGCTCCTTGCGGTTCGCCGTGCCCCTGCGCTTCACCGGCCGGGGCCCCCCGAGCCCGGGCGGGCCGTTCCCAGGCGGCACCCCCCCGTAATGGGAGTGGTCCATGCCCGGCGCCCCGTTGGCGTACTCGGGGCTGTAGGACAGAGCCATGCTGTAGTCGGGGGGGGACATCTCCGGGTGGCTGCTGATGAGCCAGCCGTGGAAGTAGGGGTTCTCCTCGTGGCCGCAGCGGGTGGCGGCGGCGGCGGCGGCAGCGGCGGCGGCGGCGAAAGGGTAGCCCTCATGGTGCACCACCGGGTGGTGGGGGAAGCCGCCCACTAGACTCATCCCCGCTCCCTAGCGCACCCCACCCCGCCCCCCCGGGCCCCAAAACAAAGGTTTCCCCTCCCCGCCCGCCCCCCACCCCCCGCCGCACCGGCGGGAGATGCTCCCCGCCGCTCACCCCTCAGCACTGCCCCGCTGCCCGCTGCCTCTCCATAGGGCGCTGCTGCAGAGTCCCCGCGGGTGCCCGAGCGATCCCCCCTCCCCAGGCGCCGCCGCCGCCGCTCATGCGTTGTGCCTCCACCTCCTCCTCCTCCTCCTCCTCCTCCTCGCCCGGGGCCGGGTCTTCGAGGAAGCGCGCACAGAAAAAAAAAAAAAAAAAAAGGCTATGGAGAGAAGTCGACCAAAACAAAACGGCTTGGCTTCCTAGCCCGGGATCTTCCTCGCCTCTTGCTTCCCTCCGCTCTCGCCAAGTCCGCCGCGGCCCGGCCGGCTGGTACTTACACGCGGCCCCCCTCCATGCGCCCCCGGCTCGGCTCTGGGCGGGCGGGCGGGCGGCGCTCCCCTCTGCCCTGCGCGGCGGCGGCGGGGGCCGTCAGTGCCGGGCGGGCGCAAGCATCCCTGCCCGCCGCGCCGCGGGGGTCAGCGCCCCAGCGCTCCTCTGGGGCATCCGCGCCGCTCGGCCGGGCGCGGCGGCGGCGGCGGGCGGCGGCGGGGCTCGGCGCGGCGCGGGGCACTGGCAGGGCTCCCCGGCACGATCTCCATGTACAGCTACATGTTTAGGGCCGCTCGGGTTAATATATGTCGTCAGAAGGGGCGGCCGCCAATGGCTGGCGGCGGGGGCGGGGCCCGCCGCCCTCCGCAATAAAACTTTTTGATGTTCGCCCTGCTAATTGCCGAGCTCCTCTTTTAGGATTGGCTGCCCCTCCGCATCCATAATGTAATTAAAACAAGGGGGGAAAAATTATCATGGAGGCAGAGGTTAATGCAAGTGTTCAGCAGATGCCTTACTGTAAAATCTGCGTTAAAAAAACCCCAAAAACAAAAAAAACAACCAAACCCAAACAACCAACAACCAAAAAACGACAATCAAAAAACCAACAAACTCATTAAAACTTAAATATCGGATAATCCCCAACCAGGTACAGTATGGATCCAAGGAACTTCTCGGCAAAATTCTGAGTGAGAGCTCGATGCGCTCCGAGGTCGCTTTTACCAAGCGCTTGGTGCCGGTCCGGTAGAGGAACAAATAAAAGCAGCTTCGGGGGGCACTTTATCGGTTGCCCGGTTGTGACAGGCGTGCCCCAGCAACGCTCCGGCTTATATTTTTACTGCTGGTTAATATCCACAAAGAGCTCAGTAGCTCCCGTGAGGAGGGAGACGAAGTTACTCCGCCTTGTCTGTCACCCGGCTTGCGATCCGAGTTAGCGAAGGCTGGCTCCGGCTTCGCGGCTGCCGACTTAACCGAGGGAGCGGACAGCTCAGGGTTCGGCCAGGGACCGCATTTTCTTCCAGAAAGAATTGCTCTGAGACACTAACAATAAACCCGACTCTCACTGATTCTTTTCCAGCTTGCTGCCTGCCTACGCCTACCTCGACCAGTACTCGCCCGAATGACTTACGCTCCTGAAATCAGTTTCATGCTTGTTTAACTGGTCTGATCGGTAAGTAACCGAATATTTTTTACAGCATGTTCAGAGCTTATTTTCTAGCTTTTACTAACAAATATATAAATATTTCGCCGCATTCCTGCTTCTGCAATAAAAAAGACCAGCATCTGCGGAAAGCAGGTTTAGTTATCGAAAGGGAATAGTTAAATGTCTGTTTAACGGCCAGGCCAGGAGGAAATCTCCCGTAGCTATTTAGGTGTTTTGCTTTGGTAAGCTTGAAGACATTACAAAAGGAAAATGGATCTCAAGCTGTAATTCATGGATAACTCGGAGGCGAGGCGAATTGTTGTCATCTTCAGATGGAGCCGAGCATTACTAAATAGCTGCGAAATATCAAATACCCACCCTTATGTGTGTTGGCTGACGGCTAGGCTGATTCGGCGTATATTACAAAGCAATCCTACAATATAGGCAGTGTGGAAAACTGTGTCAACAGGAGCTGAGAGGTCATAAATTAAAGAAAGAGAAAGATAGAGATGGAGGAGTCTGCGAAAGGAGGCAGCCAGAACCGCAAGTCCGATATCTGCAGCAGCTCAGTGCCCTCTCCGGCCCCACTGCAGAGGCGGTGGGGATGCCTTGGGGGGAAGCGCTGGGGGGCGGGGGGGGGGGGGGGAAAGAGGGCGAAAAAGCTTCTCTGTGGGGAACCCACTCAGCGCCTGGGGAGAGGAGCCGAGCCGAGCCCGAGCGGTGCCGGCGTGAAGAGGGGCTGCCGGTGGCTCGCTCTCGGCGGTGCCGCCGGCACACGGGGGCTTTGGGGGGCCGGGGGCTTTGCTGGTGGGTCTGCGGGCTCTCGGTGGGGAAAGCTCTGCGGGGAGGGGGCAGTCTCCGCCGATGAGGGCGCCCGCCGAGGAGCAGCCCGCGGTAGTACCGGGGAGCTGGCCTCGGCGGGGAAATGCCGAAAGGGAAGCTGGGCGCCGGCCCCGCGGTTCGGCGGGACGGGGAGCGCAGAACTGGACCCGGCGGGGGGACGTGCACAGAGCACAGAAACGCAGACGTACATTTATAGAAGTATATACACATATGCATGTGCGTCTGGGTGTAAACTGAGTACGAAAGTGAAAAACCAGTCCAGATGTAGAACTGTTGTATATACATGTACATCTTATACGTACACCCACATGCTTGTAACTGATGGATACCTGTATCTGTAGATGCAGGCGCACACACATATATATTGTATTATCCTAAGGACATACCGTGCAGATTTTTAAAACTAGGAAAGGCCATGGGCACACAGTGCAGGCAGAGCCCCAGAGGGGCCGGGCAGCGTTCCCCCGCCGCTCGGGATGCCCTGGTTGCAGGGCGCAGCCGGGAAATCCACCCAGTTTCTGCGGCGATTCTCCAGTCTTATTTTGCTGCGATGTTTTCCTTGATGCGAAGAAGAAGCGGGCATTGTCAAGGCCGGAAAAGTATGCTGGCTTGCAAACAGGGTCGTGTTTCTTTGCACTCTCCTTATTTGTGTAGGAGCTTTCCAATATACTGCAGGCTGGACTGCAACTGTGACAGTCTCTGGGGCAAGCCACTATGGTCCCTCCGATAACATCTCCAATGATGAAGGAAACGGAAAACATGAGGCAGAGAAAAAGTAATAAAAGACACGGGAGATACCGGTCAGAACACCAGTCTCCAAAGCTAGCATCCTTATTGCTTAATTAACTTTGCAGAAAGAGGGTCTCTAGATAAAGCACCCAGGAGGATATTATATATGTATTTTTTCCTCCTATCCCCCAGCAGTTGTTTATACATTTTATAAAGCAAGTTTTAGAGCAAATGCAGCTCTTGTGTCCTCCCTCAGCTTTCAACTACTCAGGCTGCCCGAGCCGGGGTTACAGCCTTTTCTGTTTGATCAACGCATTGGAAACCGCTGCAGCCCAAAGTACCTTTCCCAAGACTAGGCTTTGAGTCCGCTAAAAAGCACCAGCGTTTTGCCGAGCTTCCATTCAGTGATTTGATTAGATTTTTTTTCGTGCACAAATCATTTGCTTATTAAAAAAAAGAAAAAAAGAAAAAACCTCTAGCCTTATGTCACTTATTTCCCTGCCAAAATGGTTGCATGTTAGGCAGCGATTTAGCTGGGCTCTGCTGCCAGACAGGACTTTCCTAGTTCGCTGCAATTAAGAAATTTTGGTGGCGACTGTGCCGAGGCTGGTTCCCCCCCGTCCTCCCCCCCCCCCGCCCCCGCTCTTTTTTTTTTTTTCAAATTTGATTTTTTGGGGGGGTAGGGGGCTGTATCGTTGCTTTTGCCCCGCGGTCGTTGCCTCTCCAGCACGACAGCCCTCCGCGGCGCTGAGTGGGAGGAAGGGGCTGCCCTCGCCGCCGGTGGGTGCCCCACGGCTCCCGGGGAGCGGGAGGCAGGAGTCCCGGGAGCGGGGCGGCGGCGGGGGGCGGCGGGCAGGGCGACCGCTCAGCGGGTCCGGCCCCGGTCGCGCCGCCGGGGCCACCCGGCTGCCCTGGCCCGGCGCTCGGCCGCCACCGGGCCGCTTATCGCCAGGTCACTTCTGTCCTCCGGGCCAAGGGTAGGGTGGGATTGGGGATAACAAAACAATAGAGCTGTGCTCCCCCCCCCCTCCCGTCCCCAGCCTGGGCTCGTGTGAATTAGGCTAAACTGCAAATTAAGCTAATTTCTCCGAATCGGTGGAAACCGTATGGAAACGGGGAAGAGGTGCCGACGCTGGGTGGTCGGAAACCCACATCTGCTGGGGACTGTCGGGCTAGCTGGCTGGGAGAGCTGCAGGCGCACCGGGCCGGGCCTTTTAATGAGCAGGCCAGGGGCATGAAAGCGCCTGGCCGGTGCCTGAGCAGCGAGAGTCTCACTCGTTTGCTCCCCTTCTTTTCCAGGAGCCTCCGATACCGGCAGGGCGATTTTGGGGGTCGCCAAGCCGCCCGGCGCAGGGCAGGGGAGGCAGCGGCGGGCCCCGCGCCGGTGCTGCGGTGCCCGGTACCGGAGCCCGGCAGCGCCCGCGTCCTCCCTTCTGCCTTCTAGTTTCCATTAAAGCAAACAAACAACCCGACCACAAAAGGAGCCCATGGGCACCCTTTGCAGCTGAGGCTCAGCCCTGGCCGGTCAGTCCCCTCGACAGCTTTCCTCCCCGGCAGCTCCGAAAGTCCCGGGGGTGCGGGGCCGGGGGCTGCAGGGTGCCTCTCCTTCCTCCTCCCGCCCGGCTGCCTACCACATCGCTCAACCGCCCGGTGCACGGCTTGAAAAGTCGAGACACGTTTGAATTTATAGAGTGCATGATGTCATTGACCCGGGACCAAACGTAGCAGAAAGGGGTATCGTTCTCAGATGGATTCGGGGACGCCGAAGCAGCCCGTGTCCCAGGGACACGATGCAGCCTGTCCCGAGGCCATCGCTTAGGAGTTCACTGAAGAACGTAAACCCGCAAGAAAACGGATTTTTGTGGATAGGCGCCGGAGAAATATAATTTGAAGGTCAACCTGTCAGCGCGGGTTAATGAAAAGGACTTGTGCCTAATGGGCCTACTTATACCCTCCGTTACGCTCACACAACCTGGACTTCAACGCCCAGGGCAGAGGGCAGAATCGGGCCCAGCAGGCCCGAATTAATTGCTGCCGTTGGAGGTGGAGGAACCCTGGTTTACGTTACTATTATCGGTAATGAACGCCCACATATTTCAGGCATGATAATCTCGCAGCCGTTGTGTATACAAAAAAAAAAAAAAAAAAAAAGAGCAGGGACGAGAAAAACCCGAGACACTGACCATTTTGTAAGTCGCAATGATTGGCGGTAAGCGCGGGACCCTATGCGTTTTACCACTGCATGTGTAAGCAATTATTCGAGGACTGCTTATATTTGTGACCGAGGATCCAGAGTTGCATTTAGACCCTAGACAGGAATCACAGAAAGAAAAGAAAAACACAAGGAACGCCAATCAAGACCCCTTCTCTGTCAGAAGAACAATCATAAAGACCTTATAAAATTCTGCAGTGAACGCACAGTGTATCTCTGTTTATTGGGTTTGTCACATATGTATCCTATATGTACACACGTATCAACACGCACAAGGACGTACACAGACACGCACACGTTTTTGTCACGTAATGTTGTTTGCATTCCTGGGAAGGAGCATCTTAAGCCGCTCTTCGGCTCGGCGCTGATGAAATTGCTCACCAGTCTAATTGCCTTCATGAATAAATATTCTGTCCTCCAGCATCTGAGGTTCAGGCGTTGGAGGAAGCAGAGGTTAGGCTGGCATCGTTTGGGCTTTAGGCTAACAAAAATCAACACTTCTATCGCCATTCTTCATGGAAAGTCTCCATTTAACAAGGCTGGGGTTTAAGCAGCGTTCACAGATCAAAGGTAACCTCGCCTGGCTTAAAAAAAAAAAAAAAAATCCCTCTGGAGCAGTGACAATTAGCTGCAATTTCGCCCTGACTGCACGCCCCCAAATGTCGGTGTCGTCCTGCCGGTGCCCCCCCGCGCCGTGTACCTGCCGCACCGCACCCCGCTCACGCTTGCCCGGGACCGGCTGAAGCACTGGGGCTCGTCTTAAAACTCAGCAGCTGACTCCTGCAAATGTCGGCTGCACACTTGTTAGAAGCATCAGCCCGTACCGCAATTCCTGTATGCGTATCTCGGTGTAATTGATCTGGCTGAGTGAGGTCTTTTTGGTAATTTGGATACACCAAGTCTCCAGTTAATGACATATAATCAGCCTTTAGGTCACTTGGTCATTCTCTTATTACAAACCCCTCCTGCTCTCTCTGATCTCCTTTCAAACTAAATTTCACACAAACAAATAAAGCAAGGCAGGGACAAGTCCTTAAAATACAAGCGAGGAATATTGGAGAATTGCTCGTGGGGAACTATAAACATTTTTGAAAGAAAAAACGAAAAGATAGGAAAGAACGTCTTATCGAGACAGAGAGCATTGTGTACAAAACACGAGGGGAAAAACGGTCTGGCTTCTGTTAAAAATGACATAAAATTAAAATAAAAATAATTACAAACAGAAATGGCATAACGTAAACAGAAGGGAGGAGGCTTTACTAGAAATGTGCGGCCGTACTGTAATTTGTCCTTACAGATGATACAACCGGTCCGTGGATACGCAAAATGTTTATTTGCTTCGCTTTAGCCGGCAAAAAAAAAAAAAAAAGCAAACTAACAACAAACCAAAAAAACCCCAACCCAACCAAAAAACCCCAACTGTCATTACTCTTCTTTTCAGGAAAGTAACTGAAGAAGCCGAAAAATGGAGAACCGAGTGTCATGTACCTCCTCATACCTGCAGGGAAACGGAACCGTGGCCAAAACGTCGGGTGTAAATGTGACAACAAAAAATAAATATTTTACATCACGGCGCAGAACATATTTTACTAAGTTAACACTTTGTTTTTCTGCTTTTCATTTTTTCTTCCCTCGAGGAAGAGGGGATGCTCCCTTTTTATTAGATATTCTCTAAAAGATTATTTTGATCTCCGTCCAGGTGTGTATATCTATATCTATACATACATAGACACACATATACAACAGAAACGCGGACGATGATGTGTGTGCAGGAGCTGGTGCGGTGGCCGGGAGAGGAGCGGGCAGACATGCCCTAGGTGAGATCCGAGGGCCCTGCGGGCTGCAGGCAAAAGAGCGAAAGCGAGCCCCGGTTTTCGGAACTAAAGTTGATTCGTAAAATCGAGAGCGGGGAGATTTCAATACCGTTCAAGTGTCAGCGCTTCGAGGAAGAGTCCTGAAAGAGGACCGCAGCCCACACTCCCTTACCCAGGCATTAGCACCTTTGAGAATAGTATCAACATGCGTTTTACCAAAGATCTCCTTTGTATTTAATACGGGATTCAGACAGGCGCTAATTGAGCACGTAAGCCTACGTGAGGTTGCGGGAACGAGTGCCAGGGCAGGCTCACACAGCCAGGGAACAGGGAGCAATGAATACATGGACGAGAGTGTCACAAGGCCCCAGCGCAGGGCACGTTGATGTGACACATCTTGTTCAGGGCACATTGATGTGACACATCTTGTTCGCTACATTCCCGATCTTTTCGGCACTTCTAAGGGCTCCCCCTCCCTCCTTTTTTTTTCCGCCCGCCCTTGAGCTGCTGGGTCGAAGCCTGAGCCCGTAGCCACCCGACGAGCCGACTCAGTAAATCAAGGGGCGGCGGGGGGGCAGAGCCCCAACGCCACGGTCCTGCCGGGGCGCACGCCCGGGGGCTCCGGCCGCCCCCGCCGGCAGAGGCCGGGGATGCTCAGCCCTGCCCCGGCACTGCCCTCGGCAAGGCTCGCCGCCGCCCCTCCCGCTGGCCGGGGGTCGAAACGCTAAAGGCCGAGGGGGAGGAGGCGGGCTGGGCCCCGCTAGCCCCCGCTGCCCGCCGCGACTCCCGGGGACGGGCGGCCCCGGTCCGCCCCGGCGGCCCCGGCGGCGCCGCGCCCGGGAGGAGACCCGCCGGGCTGGGGGCGGCTGGAAAGGGTTAAGCGCTTCCCCTCCCTCCTCCTCCTCCTCCTCCTCCTCCTCCTCCTCCTCCTCCTCCTGGAGCCCCCTGAATGCCACTGCTTTCCTCTAGAGGTCTCATTAGGGAAACCCTAACTGCTATTTTCAACGTTTCCTCAATCAAGCGCCTTTAAATAGAGCTCCACAAACAAATTGGCGGCAAAAAGCGCAGATCTTGTCACGGGCGAGGCCCATCCAATATTTCACCCTTGTTTGCTTTGTAATTACGGCCCGGCTGGTGGTTACCTGCCCGCTGGGGCGAGCCCTCCTTGCCCCCTTTGCCCCCCTTGCCCCCCCCCCGCCTCTCCCTCGCCAACACCTTTCCCGGGGCCGCGGAGGTGAGCGGGACCGCCCGGAGGAGCCACTTAGCAAGTGGTCTTCGGAAAAAAAAAAAATCAAAATCAAAAGCAGAATCTCCCCCTGCAAATGCTGCCAGAGGTTTTTGCAACGCTGCTCTGAAGCCACGAGCTTTTCAGCACAAGAGAGTTCCCCCAAGCCCCCCCTCGCTTCCTAAAGCCGGGGTCAGGGATCAGGCAGGCGTCCCGCCTGTCCCCACGCAGGGCTCTCGGAGCGGTTGGTTTGCTTCGCGGGCGTCGCTCCCCCTCTCTCCGTTAAACCACTGTTACGATTTGTTATATTTTCCACAGCTGCTTATTCTTGTTTTGACTATTGTACAAAGCCGCTTTAAATCTTCGGCAGGAAGAATAAAAGTTAAAACTGCTTGGAGGGGTTCCTGCAGGCTTGCGGGCTGGTGCGGGTCCATCTCGGTCCCTGCGTAACGACCCCTCTGCACACATCAGGTCTCGATAAGCCTCGTTACTGCGGCTCGGGGCAGCAATCCGCTCGCTAGTATCAACAAAAATAGGAGCTAATTCAATTACGTCTGAAAGCCGGGGTGTAACAGAGGGAAACTTTGGCGTTTATGAACTAAGCTGCTATATTTGCTTTGCTATAAACCGACGAGAACATTTTATGATGGAGGGGAACAGTACAACACAAAAGGGAAATATGACAATAAATCTCTTTTTATGGATTTTCTCTAGCAGCAAAACACAAGGATTCAACGGTTTTACGACTCGACTACTTTGCAGGTACATCTAAAGATACCTACATAGAAAAGGATACCCCGTATCCCACCTTCCAGCCCCCCCGGATCGGGGAAACCCAACTCTGTCCCCCTCAGTTCAAGGACGAAACTCCCGGCGACCTCCATGGGAGCAGCGCTGGCACAAGAGTCCGCGTCTGACCACTGCAGGGATACGCTTCGAGTATTTATGGTGCCACTGGCACTACCCTTTCATAGTTTACTGATATGCAAAAGTTTAAGTCAGAAGTAACACTCCACCATCCATCTCACAATGCGCACATTAGGCTATTTTCTTTCTAGTTACTCCAAAACTATTAACGTTTCAGATCATTTATCCATCCGTGGAGATAAATTACAGCTGTAGTTTTACAGGGACAGTTTTTCAGAGAGATTCGCATGCTAAAATAAAGGTAGGTACTTCAGGGGGAGGATTTCAAAGTGGCAAAGGGTCTAACGCTCCTTGAAATAACTGCAGGTTCAGCATATAAATATCTCTGAGGATTTAAAACCTGGATACTTTTGGAAACCAAAATACACAGGTCTCTGCATCTCGATACCTTTAAAAATCTGCCTCATGGAAAATGTATTTTTTCGGAGTCACGTTCCGCTGTAAAACAGCATTCATACATCCTCAAACTGTTTTATTCAATGCAAGCATGTTTGCATCTCAGGTGCTAGGCGTGTTTTGTTATCTGTCTCCATACCTTGTTTTGGTTCGTTCTTATTCTCAAGTCCTGACATTGCTTACCCTGAGCACCCAAATCCGGGTTTAGGTCACCTAGAGAGCAGGGAATAGCTGGTAGGTCCCGTGGTTTGCTGCTGGGCTGCAGTGATTTGGAAGCGCAGAGCTTGAAACAATTGCTTCACATACAGTCTCACAGTGCAGTGCTTTTCCTATCTCAGCACACACACACGCACGCAGCATGGCTCCTTAAGTGACTGGTCACTGGGAAGTCTAGCAGCTGTGAAAGCAGAGGTAGCATATGCAGTTAAACGTATTCTTTCAAAAATAAGTCCTTTTAGTTAATTTTTTTCTCATATATAGCTGAATGAAAGTCACACTGCCTTTTTCCTGTACTTTTTTTGAATAGAACAGGCAAGTGAATTCAGGGCCCCGATTTTTTTAAGAAAGGCTGTAGAATGATCAGTTCAGACATGTCAATCCTAATCACGTGTGGAACACCACCTACAAAATATATCCATGGGAAAAAGAAAGATCACAGAAACTCACAGACACAGACCTCATCGGTACAAGTTGTGCCACGTAAGCCAACTGCTCATGACAGTGGCACCTATTTGGATGAATTCAAATTTTGCATGCGCCTACTGTTAATGGAAACAATTTGTACATACTCGAGCTAGCTCACATACCATTACCAGGCTTGCATAGGAAGGCAGAGCACAGTGCGGGCTAATTTTACTGTTGCTCACAGAGCAAAGCAGCCTGGACTGAGCTCTATGCTATTGCACTAAAGCACTGCAAGCACTGTTTTACAGCCACTTCAAGGACGGCTGCACTAGACTGCAGTCTGCAGCACAGAGTAGTGGGAAAAGTGAGTACTTTATATACATACACCTTTGCTTACCTGGAGGCCAGGGGCTCTGCCCTGCATACCCTGGAGCCCATGAAGAGCTTCCCGTGACTCCATTCGTGTACTACTCATACAGAAATGTCCTAGCTTGTAAAAACAGTACATGCCCATTTCGTATGATATGTGCATGCACACATCTGGGCTGCATGTGTGGAAAAGTAAAGGCACACACCGCAAACAATTTTACATGTGCAATTTTCCATTCCTATGGGTCTATAATGCGGCATATCTACAGTGCAGAAAATGACGTTCTTCTGTACAGGAGGGCATTTTTAAGTCGCTTTCAAAGAAAAAAATGCAGCATTATTCTTGGTAGCACAGTTAGTAGCAGCTTATTTCTCCCGGTGGCTCCCGAATTTTTCTGCAAAGCCACCAAGATGGAGTGTTACTCCTAAACAGCAACACGCACACAGCAATCAGAATATTTCAGATATTCATTTCTATAGGCTGATGTTATTAAAATTAAAAACATCTGCTTTAAGGAATGCAGATTTTCTGGATGTAAATGCTTCTCTACTCCCACAGTAAATTCAGCTACTCGGGAAACAAAATGTGATTCTAAACAGTCATTGCATTGTTTGACACAGTAGCAAATGGAACAATGCTGCCCTTAATGTTGTTGTTCAACGAACAATTGGAATTGGATAAAGGCTTTCAGCTTGGAACACTTTGCTAATACCTCTGTAGGTAATGGGATTCCTATTGTGTGCTGCTCTCTGACCATCAGGCCCTGCATACTGGGCAAGGGTCCACCCTCATCTCGCCAAGACAGCTCCCAAAGAGATGAGTTTGTGTCTGCGTTAGGCTTTTAAATGTTTGTTATCAGCTCTCTGACACAGTTTTGGAACTGGGGAGAGCGGTGAATGGAGCCCCAGCTGCCTGCGTTTCAGATACCATCATCTAATCCCGATTAGAGGCACCGTGGGCTAGAAACTCCTCTGCAAAGTCAGGGGAGAGAAACCTCCTCCCTTTTATGCGCCCCTTAAAAATAATTGGGAAAAACTTCAATACTTGTCTTAGCTTCTCTTATATTGAAGCTAAGCTGTGTGTGCCTGTTCAAGAACGAGTAATTATGTGCGTTGACTACCACTTAACGCATTGATTGCTGTGCTAGTGACATAAGTGCTATCAAAGGTGGAGTTGCACTGAATATTGTGGTGCGTCCGTGGGACATTTAGTTGCTTTTGCCTGTCATGCTGACTTTAAATAGAAAAGAAAATGTTGCAAATGGGAAGTATTGATCCTGCTGACATAGGAATAAAGAAAAAGGGAGGATAATCCATGGGAGGACATTTCCCTAAACTACATGGAGGTGGTGCATGACTAAGAAAGTGTTATGTGACATAGGAGTGTGTACAGTGCAACCCAGAAGTAAATAATGGAGGTTAAAGTCCTTTTCTTGCTCTGAATCCTTATAAATCCGCCACTGGGTAAATTTGGGGGTTTCAGAAATTATGTATAAATGGAAACTTAGATGAAACATGGCATTAGTGTAAACTAAGTAAAAAAAATACCTTGATGGCTATCTATCTTTTAGAAAGGAGTAAAATACATTCAAATACTTTTCTATATTGGGAAGAATTGGTCTTTCCTTTGGATTGTAGGTAAAAGAGTTTGGAGACAGGTTCTCTTGCAGTGGTCTGGAAGACCTCCAGGTCATTTTAAATACTGATTGCCACTACACCTTCCCACAGTTGCTGTCAACAGGAAATCTGCTATTTGTAGGGTGGATGCTATGAAGTTATAAATAAGACAAAACTACGACTTTAAATTCTAATACTGTTTATATCCTATATAAGTTGATAAATACACATGTGCATATGCACATACATATACACGTATACATAGGAATTTGAAAAAACCAGGATTTAGTAATTTCCTTTCAGTATTTACATCTTAACCATGTTAACTAGTGTTCTAGTTCAAAAGAAGCATTGGGATCTGGCAGGATTAGTAATATTTGAGAACTATCCAGCTCTTGAAAAATGTCTGATTCTGCTTCCTTGGGATTCTCATGGATCATGGCCTTTGTGGAGGCAGGTGTCTTCATTCCAGCTGGCCCCATGGAGTTTTACTAAGTAATGTTCGCACAAAATGCTTTAGACGTCAGTCATTGTAGAAATGTAAACTATTTGTGCCTTCAAAACTGGGGATGAAAATAATGAGAAAAAGAAAGTAAAATCCATTCATTACATCTGACTTGAAGGAAATGCTTATATAGAAGGGAAACAGCTGATTATGAGACAAATCTGTATTTCTTACAGTTATGGATATGAAACACTGGTTGTTTTTCTCGTATGGAGTAAGGAGTGTTGCCAGTAGACTGTAGGCTAGATGCTTACTCTGAGGACAGGCGAAGCACATTTTGTTTCCTTGAAATATGAAGAGCAGAATGATAGTTGCCAGGCAGAACTCCACTGTTGAAATCTAGAGATAGGTCTGAAGGGGCACATGAACACAAAGATTCATTGCAGTCCAGGGGATGCTACCTAGGAGGATAGACACAATAAAAAAAAAAAAAAGTTAGAGAAGTTTTTTTTTCAGTGACTGAAAAATACTGCAATTAAAACTATTATTAACCTAGATTAAATGAAGCGGAAATTTGCTTTCATGTTTTAGAGCCAAGAATGTTCTTTGTGTCTCTATCCATTTCTGTGCTCCGTGTACCCTGTGCTGTTTACACAAGGATTATCTTGTTTATTTTACAGATATTATGCTTCATAGAAACTAATCAAGAGAATATTTCTTTTTTTATGACAAAAAGTGGATGTTGAATTGCTCAAGTTGCTTTTATACAACATTCTTGGGTTTGTGATAGTGTGATATTTAATAAAGTGTTTATAAAGGCAGATATAATAGTTTATCAGATCTCAGGCAGTCATAATAACAAAACTGCCCTTAGCCTGAGTGCTATGTACTGTACTTCGTAATTTACAACACAGCACTTTCTAAATTACTTCATAAACTAAGAAAGTTGCCTACCAAAGAATCAATCTTATAAGAACTAAGAAATCTTTTCCTAAATATTTTTTCTGTTGCTTAGTCTCCATACAAATCATTATTAATAGCTTGGACTCAGACTGAAACCACACTCCCTTGTAGCACGCAACACATGCATGCTGTAAGATGTTTTCATGCAGTCCAATCTATTTAAATTTCCAATGGAAGAGACCTTTCAGCTTAAAATACTACGTGTCTAAAATGGTGTCCTGCACAAACAACAGGATAAAGTAAAGAAAAAAAGACCAAAAGGAAGCTGAAGACCTTACAGTGGGAATCTAAAGGAGCAATTCAAGTGGGAGTTAATAGTTTATGAGACCATGAATAGAGAATGGAGCCTTTCATTTCTGTGTTGCTACTCCAAGTCCCTACCAACTTATCTCAAGTCTGGTGGATTCACTAATGGCATGTGTACAGGCTTCTTAGGCAGGAAACAAAGCCTGTGCCAATGAGTCCAGCCTTCCTCTCTGCTGAAGGACCTGCCCTGAGAAATCCAGCCAGCACACAACAGGAGACCCAGATACGCATCCCAAGCTAATACTAGCCTCTCCCCATTCTTCCCCAAATTTGACAGTCTTGTTATTCCCTATGCACAATCTGTCTGCTATTGCATGGAAAAGAAAGAGAAGATAGACATTTGAAAGTGGAGAACGGTTATTTGTAACTCAAGACCAATTTTTGGTCTGCAAATAGGCAACTACCTCCTTGATAGTCTAGCATTTACTTAATCTTCATACCGGAAGCAACTTCTGCAGTTATTCATGACATGCATCTGTAGATACAAAACATGCCTTACATCATCCTTATGGTCACTACGAAATCATCACCCAATTACACTTTAAAGTTCTATATAGTTTACACTTTAACCTTCTATACAGTAGAGGAAGAAAAATATAATTTGTGAGTGCTTACATTGCTCATCTTCACATTTTTAGGCAGCATAAATAAACACCAAATTCACAACCCTCTAAGCAGATGTATCTTCTAGCTTTGCAAACCTTCTCCTCATGTTTCTAACAAGCAGTCTGAATGCACCAAATTGCCATCATTCTTTGCAAAAGGGATTGTGGATTTTAATTCTTGATCAGGCTTTGATCTAAGTACAGAGATTACACTCTGCTGGGGTGCTCTCTCACAGAAAAAAAGATCAACTGATAGTTGTGCAAGGAGCAAGGGCTTCCCTTCACAGGTAAGAATTTCTTGTCAGATTGCAAGAAGTCTAGGAAAGATGAGTAATTTGTGTCTTTATTGCTAGTTTTAGATGAGATGTATGGCAGTTTAGGGTGATTATTTGCTATCAGAAGAGAAGCAGCATAGAAAGGGAAAGGTTTTGTGGTTGAAAGTGATATGGGTAGATATGCAATTTTCACCTACAATACATGGTAAAACATGTTCTTAAAGGGTTTTGTGGGAGACTGTCAAATAGATCTGATCTGCTGAATGTTTTTTAAAAAATAAGGATTGCATTAAAAAATCTATCAGGATGGGGTCAGCTACTTGGGTTCTTGCAACATTTCCATGGATTCATACTACATTGTTACTGGCAGATAGACTGAAGTATAAGAATCAATGCTTTACGTGACTTCTTTGAGGGATAGACTGAAAAACACTAGGTAGACAAACAGTTGTTTTTCGTATCCTCCACGGAAATATATGCAGTTGAAAAGCTGCAGAATTGGAATACGTTCATAGATCATTTCTTGTAAGCAGATTTGTTCTGCAAAGTTGCCTTTTCCTAAGTTTATATAATCTGGTCAGAACAATATCGATATTTCCCTGTTCCATAACTAGACTTGATGCTGCAACAGAATGATTGTTCCAGGATGAAGAGATTTCTAGTGGAGAATACCCATGATAATCAAAAGCCTTCCACTGTAGATAGAGAATGGATAGGACTCCTGATGAATTCCAAGAACCAAAATTGCCTTTGACTTAGCCTTCTTGAGCAATAAGAGTTCTTGTCCACCAGCTGGTGAGGTGTAGACAACAGATACATTTTTCCTGATGAGGTGGGTTAAGAAGAAAACTGCAGAGGATTGGGTAGCAACTCTGAAGTTTCGTATGGACATTCATCCATGGCATGGTATGCCATTTCCTTTACTTTAAGAACCAAGGGGATGGAGAAGCAGAGCAGATTGTGGCTGAGACAGCATCAGATGGACAGATACCATGACAGTAGAGAAGAATGTTACATTTGGAACTGGGCAGACTGTGATGATTTAGAATTTAAAGGAATGCGAGCTGAAGATGTAGAAGACAGAAATTAAGGATTTTGGTGAAAACCAAACTTATTATGAAAGAGTAACCTAAAAAGAGCAGAAAAAATAGATTTATTGAGTGGGAGTGAGATTACAGACTTTAAAGAGAGAGAGAAAGAAACTGAGTCAAAAAAAGAAATGGGAAATAAGAATAGAGAGAGACAAGAGCAAAGAAAGAAGAACAGACTGAAGAAAATAGAGGTAAAAGTACTATAGGGAAAGGACAAAAAAAAAAAAAAAAGATAAGACCTGGAACGTGAGAGGAGGACCTAGTGTGAAAACTGGAAGAGGTACGGGAAGTGACTCAAGAGCTGAAAGGTAAGGCTTGAACAGCTCCTGCCACGGGAGGTGCCCAGTATAAGTGTACAGGGCAAGCCTGCTCATGTCATGGGGCACTGAGACCCTATTGTATGTACTCCGTAGGATTACTTGTGTTCCAGCTGAGTGACAGATACTTTGTGGCATTTCCTATTCAAAGTCTAGTTGGCCCTTGCTGTAAGCTAAATGGCTGCTCTGATAAGGTCACCTAGGACCCTCTGTGGACACCAAAGACCATTCCGAACTTGAGAACCACACATGCACAGTCTGGCTTCTGGTTTTTGATGATTTCCTGAAACTGATATCAGTGATGAAATCACAAAGTCACCACTGCTATTCCTTCTGTGATCCCTCTTTACAATCCCACTGGTACAACTCCCTGGTCCTTGGATCAACCAGCATCATGGCTGCTGCTGCTGGCTCAGGGAGGTCCCAGAGCCATTAAAAAAAGTGCTCGTATAAGATGTCTTCTTGCTGAAGACCTTCAGTGAAAAATTCGTCATAAAAATCGGAATGACACTCACTGGAAGCTTGCCAGTGCCTCATAAACTAATATGGCTAATCTGAAAGCTTGCTCTTAGGCATTTTGTTTTGCCCTTATGTCACATTCTTAAATCCCACCAAAGTAAGAGGGAGCCAGAGTGTATTTGAGAACAGAACCTGGCCCCACATTAGCTCACTTCTTCTGGTCTCTGCTGGAGATTTTGTAAAAAGGTATAGTATGCAGATTTAGACAAGAAAATTTGTCAAGAGCACGCATGTAACACAAAGTTCATAGTGTTGTCATACAATTAGGGACTACAAACTTCTGGGAGATTTTGTTCAAGAATTGAAATAAAAAATAATTAAAAAAATGAAATGAAATGAAATGAAATAAAATAAAATAAATACGAAGATGTGCTAGTAATTGTCCTGTCTTTTCCTTGACACTTTCATATAGCTGTAACAGTGTATAATAACATCTAACATTTCTTGTGGCTGCCTCATCTTGGTGGAGAGTGGTCCTGCTTCTGTTACACACATCTTTGCTATCTCCCATATGAAGTAAAACAATACCACACAGCTGAGCAGGGAGATGTGAATGTGTGAGGAGCTTCAGACAGGTAGCAGAGTGCCACAGCAGGTCTCCCCACCAAGCACTAGTACCTGCTACCCACCCTGTGCAGTCTTTGTTGGCTTTCTGTGGAGTGGTGCAAGGTTTCACCCAGATGTTCAATGGCCACTGGCCACTGCAGATAAAAACACTGTAACTCTAGAAAACTGTATTTCTAGAACAGGCAGTCTGCCTGGCAAGTCCAGTCCCTCACCTGGGATGCTAATTTCTGTCACCATAAGAAAATTACTCTGTGGAAGAGGCAGAACTTTCCTGGGGTCTATTAAGGAGGGTGAGGTGACACCCCACGGTTACTAAGAGCCATCAGAAAGATGGATTCACCAGCTCCAACATATGAAATTTTCTTCCTGTTTTTCTCCTTCAGATCTAACCGCCTAATATGTGTACATTTAGAAACAAAAATAGCATTAAAAAATCTCCTAGCAAACAGTTTAATGCACACAGGAGACAGGAAGAGAAAGACACCAAGTCACTGACTATGCCATCGCTCTAGACTGCATGCTACTGCTCGTGGTGCTGGGGTCTGCGTGCTTCTGTGAAGAAGAGAGCAGGCTGGAAAGCAAAGTGTTCCTGAGAACATCCCTGTCACTCTGCCTGTGCTGAAAGGCCTGACTAGAAAATCATGCGTCACCTGTTCCATCCATGATGGGACAACAAAATTAGTAGCTTGGGACACTCCAGTTCTGCTCCAGAGGCTCTCTGTCATTTTGGGCAAGGTATGTCATTTTGGGCAAGCCAAAATACAGATGCCCTAATCCTCAAGCAGGTATTTATCAGCTTGGAAATCATTCTTAGTTTATAATTATTCAGAGCTCTGAATAAGTGCTGTAGATATCGCTTTGAATATAATGGTTGCCAGTCCCTCCACTGACTTTATAAAATCACATATTTTTCAGAAGCATCACCCAGGCTAGGAAAGAAACAGGCTCCTTCGCTACCTGAGGTGGAGTTTGGACCATGCAGATGGAGGTAGAGGGTCACTTATCCCAGGGTAAGGAAAGAGATACAGGTGCCAACACTCAAGAGAAGATCATGAACTTCAGGGACACCTTAGTAAACTTAGGCTTCGTAGACTTAAGGCTACCAAACAGCTGGATTTCCTGAACACATTCTCTTTTTCAGTGCAGAAGCATAGTTTGGGCAGCTGTTGAGAAATTTATACATTTGTTAGGATTTCAAGCTGTTTGGGAGCTGTGGCAGGTCAGATGCTCTGCCCAGGCTGCTCTACAAGCAGGTTGTATACAGCCTGGTGGTAACCACAAGACTGCATGAACCCTCATAGTCAGGCCAACACTTTTAGAGAGCATCATATTTATTGTGCACATGTGACAAAGTCACCACATGCCTGCACAGTAAGGCTTACACTTCTGGGGATTGTCTAATGGACCTACTGCCCATGTGCTGCCCAGTCACTGGGAACATGCACAGTAAAGGCTTTGTAAGTCAGATTTACTGTGAATATGCAGAGCAATGAAATGCTGCATGTGCAGCAGGACGTGTTGCTTCCTGAAGTGTGGGGTGGAGTGCACATACGCTGCACAGATTTCCCAGGCTGAAATATGGGAGCTCTATACTGGCCAAATGCTTAAGTCTTGAGGAGGGGCAATATTTTAAGATGTGTTCGGCATGAGGGCCACAAGGAATTTGCTGCTTGGCATGGTGATTCTGCTGACCTTATTGCAAGGTGCCTCATACGCACTGAGAAAAAGATGCTCAGTGCCTGACTCATGCTGCCAGGTTCCACTATCAGGCAGGCATCTCAACTCTAGGCGATGCAGAGCTCGTGTTGCATTGAATGCTGTGGCATTAGTCTATCTATGTCTTCATTTACCATCTGAATAGGAATATAAGAGTTCACGATAACAAGGATGCCTAATAAAGATGCTATTAACATAAGTAAAGATTATGAGTCATTTAGACTTTATATTGAGTATGCACTATGTAAATTATTTTTATTCCAAGAACAGCAACAACCCTGGAAAAGCTGAGAACACCTCTACTGTAATCTTCAATCCCTCATAAGAGGGCATTTGGTTACAATTAAAGTCAAAGCCTCGAACTACTTATTCATACCTCCCTGAACTTCAGACAAAAAGAGATCCTGATGTGAGCCACCTCAGGGTATTGGCTTTGCAAAAGCAAAACAAAATTTATGGAATTTTTTTAACCCAAACCAACCTGACTTTTGATCACTTTCAGTTTCAATGCAATTCACTATTTTTATTTTATTCTTTTTGTCCCCACACAAGAAAAATGTGAGCAGACTAGAAGTTAGGTTGATTTTGTGAGGTTGAGCTGAGGTCAGTGAAAAATTGATAGCAACTTTTGAGATGAAAAAAAATCATCAAAGCTAAAGGAAGCTTCTCAAAGTGGGATTTAATAGCAGCTATCATATTGCCTTCAATGGCTTGACCATTTCTTCTGCAGCTGTTTTATTTTAAAAGATTTCACCCCCATCCCACATGTATAGGCCTATACACTGACCTAAGTACACACATCCAAGTACTTTGGTCACTCATGATAACTATAAACCCTTCAGTGAACTACCAGCAAGGTAGTTCAAATGGAAATGGTGAAATTCAATATAGCGTTTAACTAAGTCACTGTCTAAGGTTAAGCCCAAGGAACAATCAGTAACACTGGGCAAAAAGGCAAATATATTAATTGGTACATGGACGCCAGATATATGTGACTTTCCTGAAAGCCGTCAAATAACCACAGTGGTATTTCAATGTGAGTGAAGCAAATGAGTCTATTCAAATATATATTTTAATTAATTTCTAGATATAAGTGCGTGCGTATGTAAAAATCCCTAGATACCGATTTAGGCGCAAAAGCAAAATTAAAAGACAAGATGGTAATTTTAGCTAGTAGTCCTGTTGCCTTTCTGTATGTCTAATCACAGATAGAGTGAAGTTCCCAGAAGACCCTTAGTGTGCCAGGCACCCAAGCCCCATTGACTCTCAGGGTAGACGAGATCTCTGACTTACTATGGGCTTTTTGAAAACTCTGCTTTTGTGTGTTATGCAAGCCATAACTGAGGGCCTTATCTATATCTCATACAAAGATATCACCTTTTATCACAATAAACACAGCTTAAGTAAGATACAGGGAAATAATCAAGATGATAAAATGGTGGAAAGCGTGTGTGTGCACGCACATGAGCACAAGTGGACAGTAATGGCTCCATATATGTGTTTATTATGGCACATTTCCATAGCTATCTTTTTTTTAAGTGAGCTTCCTCAAAAGATGGTCAAGCAGCATTCCTTAATCTCAGTGGAGGTTGAGCAAAATGTAAAATCCATATTTGATTAACTAAAGATATATTTCTATTTACTCATTTTTCCCCCCATTGATATGAAAAACATACCAATAGTTTTGATGCAGTCTTGTAGATGGAAATAGTACAACACAATGTCAGCCATAAAGCTGAGGCTAAAATAACTGAGAAATAACCACTTCACTACAGACTGACAAATCCAAATAATTTTACCTTCTCTGAGATTTTTTTCATCATGCGGTACCTCCTTTTACAGGCAAATATTTATCAATAACAACAATAAAAAAAGAATTGCTAACTGGTCTTCTCTCATCCCTTGCTTATTCTCCACTCCAAAATCAAACACCACTCCTACAAAGCCAACATATAGTGTATGGTTTAAAAATGGGAACTTCAGTGTCCTGCCATGGTGTGAAAGTTAAACAAATTGTAGAGTGATGGGTCATAGTAAGCCGACAGACAGACAGATACTTGCAAGGATAATTTTTTTTTCAGAGCTTCATAGTCTCTTCCTGCACATACAATTGAGCTGCTGGCATGAGATGGAAAATCTGTGAAACAGCTGACCTGTTTCACAGCTTTCCACCTTAGTTAATGGTCCACACTCTTAATTTCAAAATTGTCTGAAACAAGTTGAAATTTCTTCATGATCACTGTAAATCTGAGATGCCACTGATTGCTGCTATCTGCAGTCATCTGCAATCACTGAATAATCAAGGCTGAAGAAACTTCTGGAGGTCTCTAGCCCAAGCTCTGTCTCAAAGCAGAGTGAACTATGGGGCCAAACCAGGATGCTCAAGGCTTTCTCCAGTCGGGTCCTGAAAACTCTTGAGAACAGAGACTGCGCAGCCTCTTTGCACAATGTGTCCCAGTGCTTAGCTCTCTTCATATGATCTCTTTTTCCACAATATCCAGACCATCCCATGTTTCAGTTGAAGAAATAATCTTGGTGGCCTTCTGCTGGACTCATGGATGTTTATCAGCTGTGCTCCCTGTCTGTATGCTGCTTTCTCCCATTCATTTCTGAATGATCACCGGTAAGCTTTACTAGTTGAACTTGAATACATTGATCAGGCTAAGCTAATCTGGGAGATAATTTTTCCTATGTCTTTCACCTGCTTTGTGCTTCTGCCAATTACCCAGCTGCTGGTCTAACCAGCTTACTCAGAACCTGTAGCATTAACAGCTTAGAGGGTACCAGGAAACGCCATTATCATTCAGTTTGTCAAATGAAGATTGGGACTGAGGCAAAGAAAGGTGGTCATTTCCATTGTACCAGCTCTTCAATCCTTACAACATAAGAAAATGAGTAACTCGCAAAGTGTTGGGAGTGTTGTATATATGTTCACATTTTATCCTCCCTTACTGCTAGTAGAAAGGTAATTTATCGCAGCAGAACATTTCTTTCGCTGTGAAAGGAAGCAGTAATAATTCCTAGCTTGACTTGCTTGTTGTTATTTTGTGGAGGATCAGATATTATAGAAGAGACCACTGACTCCTCACTACTGTTGTCAGAGAGGACACCTAGGTCTAGTCAGTGTAGGCATCTCTCACACTCTATAAGCATATCTTGATTTTACACAGTAGGTATATTCCTCAAACTAAGCTGTCACCTGAGACAACCTGTATCAGAATTGGTATATTTGGCCCTATTAAAAGAAAGAATTACTGGAAGAGCTGATCTCTAACTATTCACACTGTATTTTTGATCACTTGCAACAGGAAGAATGATTAATGATGTTAGGGAAAATATGAGCTTAATCATGTTTAATTGGAACTAACTGAATCAGTTCATTCACAGAAGCTATTTTGAAAAAGCTCAGAACAAAGATTCTAACTGATAAAATAATAAACATTTTTTTCTGTGTGCCATGGAATGTTTTTGAAATATATGGAAGAGCTTATTCAATATAAATTTTTAGTGTAAAGCATTAAACGTGTGGAAACCACATTCAGCAAAATCTTCCAATCTATAATTTATCACTTAACTTTTGATTCATCTTTCTTTTTGAATTCTTAGGCATTCATGAAGGGCGTTAATGTCAGAAAACCTTAGGTAGTAAAGCCACCAACACTTCCCCTCTGTGTGAAATCCTGTCTCTTTAGAAATCTGTAGTAGTAAGTCTACTGGTGCTTCATCTTCACTCAGTAGTTTACTCATAACCTCTTTAACTTGGTTTCTATAAAGTAAAGCATTCAAGTCTGCTTAATACTTCATTATTTTAAAATTACCTTGCCGTATATTAGTGTTCCTGCTCAGATTTTTGTTACTTTCTGTAAAGAGATTTACAAGTTGAAATGTTTTTAGAAGTAATATGAATACTGGAGGGACCTAATTTGTCACTAGAAGTCTGACTAATAAAATCTGAGATTTGAATGCACAAGAAATGCAGAATTATTTAATAGCTGAGACCTTATAAAATAATGATATTTTCTTTGATATCTGTTTTTGAAATAATAAAACAAAAGATGTGTCCCATTAGTTTATAGGACTTTTTTGCAATCACAGTGATAACCACTAGTATTATACTTTAAGTGCCTTCAGTTATCTGCAGGGCTTTTATGAAGTTTTAAAAATAATATCTTGTGTTTGTTCACAACTGAACAGCAAACAGAATGTGCGATAGTTATCTGTGTTACTAAAGATAATACTGCGAAGTTATTAGGCTACGTTTATCTAAACAGCCCAAGGAAGATGACATATATTTAAAGTTACAGCCCAAGATCAAAGAACACAATAAATGATGCAGGAAACAACAATTTAAAAAAAAAAAATTCTGTAAAGCAAAACCTCATTTGTTAACATGAAGGCTGGTTTTAAGGTGGGAAGAGACATCGTTTGTAATAGGATCTTCTAATTTTTATTTTTTTTCTGTAAAGGATGTTCTAAGTTAAACTTGTATTTTTGTAGAATTAGGATTCTGTTTGTCCAAAACAAAAGAATACAAACTGTCATAACTTTTCACCTTGATTTCTTAGGCATTGGGAACCTGCTCCAACAGCCACTGATAACCAGAAGGTGATGTGCACCAAGCCTTTTGAATGGGTTCCCATGGAAAATCAAGGCTGGTTTCCCTTTGCTTTGCTAAAAGCTGGGGAACTGCCCTGCTTTTCAACTGTCCTGGCTGCTGGTTCCTTGGGAGGGGAGAACGCAAGCAAGACAGAGGGCAATCTGAAACCTGCCAGAATGACCAGCATCTGTGTGCTGGAAAAACAACAGCATTCAGGGAGGAAGAAAAGGCATCCAGATCTATGGTGTACTACAGGATGAGTCTGTTCCTGGGCAAGCTGAGCTACCATCCCTTCATTGAAAAAGAAATGAACACCGCTTAGACTGTAGAGGGGAAGTCTTTCCTTCAAAATACTTTAAGATCTTGGAGAACCTGCACTGTCTTTTTCAGGTGGCCTGATGAAAAAGCCTTATCTTCTTCAGTTTTTAGAAATGTGATGAATTTGCATATATACAGATTTCCCATTTTTGCCATATATAGATGGTATTCTAGGTATGTGGTGACAGCTGAGTACACAAGGACATACGCAAATGTATGTGTTTACTTCTCCTGGGCAAATTATGAGCTTGACTGCTCTCCTCTCTCCTTCACCTCTTGTGCATCCAATGATGAAGATCCAATGCTAGCATACAAACAACTAGAAACATTGTTTATTTTCTCTTCCTGAGCTTTAATTACTGTCAGAATTATCCTGGTTTGTTGTAGATGCTGCTGAGGTCCTTAATGTCCTCAGAGAAATCTCTTCTTGGTCTGTTTTCCAGCATTAACCTTAGCTCAGGACTTGCTAATCTGTTGCTGAATCTGTTGCCACTTTTGTGTCTTTCATTCTGCTGTCATTTGGCCTGGGTCAGTTTCTTTTCTTCTTCCAACAAAAGACATTTCTCCACTTCTCTACAGTTGGAGCAGTTTTGGGACATTGACTGCTTTTCCTCTTATATCGGTGAAATGCATTGTAAATTTGCATTGTAATAAATGTATGATGAGGAGTTCTACTGGCAAGTGATGGGATTTTTCCTGGAACTGCTATTGTCATATTACAGGCCAAATGTACCGAGGTTCTTTGATGTTTTTGAACCTGCCATTCTGATGGATATCAGAACCAGTTGGGAACTCTTTATCTGTGTTAGTAATTGTTCAACATGTCACTGACTGAGGCTTACAGCACTTGAATATTAGAAGACAGTAAAACGTTTGCAGAAATAGATAGGCAATTCTGTTGAAATCTAGATAGTTCATCAGGCCAGCTGGATGAAGGCATGGCAGCTTGGTAGGAAGTGGCACAGACAGGACTGCTGTTCATAGTACAGTGTCCTTTGATGTTTGACTGCATGATCCATCTTGATGACCAAGAATCAATTTATACATGTAATACCTGGAAGGGGCCTTCTGTAGAAGTTTGGAGAGGGACCTTGGTATATCCTTCAGGATCCATTGAGTGATTCATTAAGAACAAGATCATATGTTTAAATCAAGAACATACATAGGGGAATGGGCACAGGAAAAGAAATGAAAAAGAAAAGTTTAACTTAAATGTGGATACAAGATATGATTCTGTGTCTAGAAGACAGATACTGAAGCTTCCAGTTTGTCAGAGATGGCAGTGAACTCGCTTTTTGCAACAGTAATCTCCCAGATCTTACTGTGACTTATTGGAATTTCACCTGGTTAGGAGTTAACAGTGTGGAATTGTTACTGTTGTAACTTTCTGCTCTATAATCCATTAAACCTGCCAGTTCATTTCAGTATTAATCTAAATATTGCTGGGCTTTATTTTTTTGCAGTTATCAGAAGAACTATATAAAATTAGATACAATAGAAGTCCCATTCTGCTCATACTTCTTTCATTCTGTTGTAGAATTACCTTCTTACTTAGTCTAATGTAGATATTATTTGCAGTTCATTTCCCCCCAAAGTTTAATATGTAGGCTAAATTTTTATTACAGGTACAAATCCTCATTTTGAAATACAAGTACGCAACTCCCCATCCCCCACACTGTATCTCCTCCTTTGACTTCAACAGTCCATTTCATCTGTTTTTCTTCAAAGTTATTTTGCTTTACACATTCTGTAGGTAAGCTTTAATTTGCATTATTTAAAAGTTGTTTGTAATAGCTCCAATTGCCTTAGCACATGGGTATATCATACCAGTTCAACCAGAAAATGTTTTTGTCTTCCTCCAGACTACAGAAGTTAATAATGCATCCCTATTTTCTGTTTTAAAATAATGGCTTAGTAAGGGTCGATAAAAGGCCTGATAAAACAGATGGTCTTGGATGAGGTCCTAAGTTTGTCAAATCTAAGCTCTGTTTGACTGTAAGAAGGAGTACAATGTACAGTCATTAGGAATCCACTGAGAGGGCTTAGCGGGAGGAACAGAGGTCTTGGATATTTAATATCAATAAGAACAAAAGTACTTGTGTATGGCAAGTTTTTTTTAACTGCGGTCACTTCATACATGATTACAAAGGAAGAGTGTAGGACTTGAGGCAGGATTGATGACAGTTGGAAAGGGCTACAAGGGGAATTGGGAGTATACTTGTGAGCATAAGTAAACAAAAACTACACTCAAGTTATGTTCTCAGTGAAGAACCTTCATACACAGAAATAGGGATGACTGTTGAATGCAGCAACCAAAGCAAAAGCAATTACAGATTAAGAGGAAGGAACTATGTGCACAATATGGAAGAGAATAATTTAGGAGCAAAAGAAATAAAGAAAAAAGAGAAATATCCCTTCAATTAAATGTTTGTTTCCAGATAAGGAACAATCTCCTCTAGGTCTACTTCAATGAAATTCTGAGCAATACAAAACATTTTACAAAAACTTCAAATCTGTCACTACAGAATACATACTCAGGCTTCTTATGTAAGCTTTACAGTTCTATTGCATAAAAGTTACTGAGGTGTAGAGGTGTAGGTAGCAATGGCTGGATTTATTTGTCATCCAATTCTTACTATTAGAGACCTGAAATATAGTACACTTAAGCAATTTTATAGTGTTTATACAATTTTACTGAATATGAGATATCAGATTTATTTGTTTGTTTTATACCAATCATGGCAGAACCACATTTACCAGGAAATGGAAACAAACTTTGTTGAAATAGTTTTTGTAAGTAAAACAAGATCTTTTCAATGCAAATATTATTGCAGGACTAAGCCAACTGCAAGTATTGGGGGAAAATTAGTCGAGTGGTTCAGGAGAAAGGTAATGGCTGTAGCCCACAAAATATTTTCCTCTAGCACAATCCTAAGGGAAATTAGTAACACCCTCCACCCACCTTATTTGGGAGTCATGCTGATCTTAAGGTAAATGCATAGGAACCCAATTTTCCTAAAGACATTTGGTGCAAGGTACCTTTAAAACATCTGATATTATACCTCTTGCATATGATGGAAAGACCTGAAGTGAACTACTTGTAAGCAATGAGATACACTTTAAGAGCTACCCATTGTTAAGTGTATACAACTTATGAAGTTTTGCTATATTAAATGACTAACCAGTATATTTCTTGCTGCTTTGATAAGAAAGAAATAATTTGTCTTTTCCTTTCAAAAAGTGCTGTTTCCCCCCCCCCCCTCCACAACAAATCTTGAAGAGGTAGTTAAAGCATCAACACCTATTAGAGAAAATGGAAAGAATACATCATTGGAAATGTTGGAAACTTTTCAGCAGTGTGTTTGTTTCAGAATAAATGAAGGCCTCTGAACTAATCCTCAGATGAAAAGAGGTTCATATACATCTTTAATTAGATCATGCTATTGGAACACAATATTGTGATAAGGAAGATTTAATAAAGCATTTTGTCCTTTTATTACTTTTGTTTCATGCAACATATCTCCTTATCCAAGCAAGATGTTTGACTTCAAAGGAAGTGCTATCCACCCTCCCTTTGCTCAATAAATAACTCCCAGAGGAGTAAAAACAATATATGTTTGTAGCTTTGCCGACGCTGCTGAGTGGTGAGAAGATCAATCACTGTTGTTCTTTTCTGTAGCTGCAGGTCTAAGATGAATCTTGTCCTTAAAGAAATTTCTATATAATTTGGGATGCATCATTAACCCCTCACCTTCGGGAGAGAGCACCTTAATAATAAAATGAAATCAAGTGACATCTCTTGCTGGAGAACATTCATCTGAGAAGGGGCTGACCCTGTGCAGAGGGCCTGGTCAAAATTCATACTAATAAAGGGACTGAAAGGTAGCTGAAGTGTGTTGGATGGATGGTGGCATAATCAGAAAATGACCACTAATTTATTTTTCTTCAGTATGAATATGCTGACTAGGCTGCTGACATGATAAAATGGCCCTTCTCTTCTGTTTTCAAATAAACAAAGCCAAAGTGTTTTCAGAAAGAAAGATTAGACTCCAAGGATGTCAATATTAAAGTTAATTTGTCAAGATATCTCAGCTTACACTGTAAAAACTTAAAGAAGCCCGAGAAAACAAAAGGCTGGATGGTGTCTGAAGAGGCATATATTTCACCTTTTACTGCAAGGTGTGATCTTCTGTCAAGAACAGCATCCCTGGCAGAGGTTTGTATTTTCACAGATTTCCAAAGAAGATACCTTTCTTCTCCAGGTGATTGATTTCAGTATTTCTTTCTTACTGACCGAAGTTGTTCCTGAATCTTTGCTGAGTCTTCTGCCACTGCTACTGAAGCTCGTTGCATTTTCTAGTTACTGTCAACATGGAGAGTGGTTTATTCTGTTCTTCTTTATAGCTGACTTCTACGTATTTGATTAGCATGTTCCTCTTAAGCATTCTTTTCTCTACACCAGACAACTGTTTTAATTTTTTTTTTTTATATTACACTTCTTAAATGTCTAATGTGTTTTGCTGGCTCTTTAATTCAGCTGTACCTTTCTTGAAATTGTGTGGCTAAGACTGGACACAGTAGCGCAACTAGACATCTCCTACGTTGAGTGGAATTGAAGGTTTACCTCACTTATCTTATAGCCTGTATGTCTGTTAATATCTCCTGCTAGCTGTTTGCCTTTTTTTTATGGTAATTTGACATTGATGGTTTATGTTCAACCTGTGTTCCACAATAACCAGTAAATCCTTCCTTAAAAAATTAGCCCAAGCTGGGATCTCTCCATCTAATTATGCAGTTGATTGCTCCAGAAAGTGTAATAACTTTTCCCCAAGCACTTCTCCATTTCATCAAGATAATTTTGAATTCCAGTCTTGCCCTTCCACCTACATGGAGTTCTTGCTAGCTTGATGTTGTCTTTTACGTATAAAATTAATGTATGAAATTTATGTATATTCTGTAGTTTATAATTTGGATCATTCCTGAAGGCATTGACAAGAATCAGTCCCTGGACAGATCTCTTCAGAACTCCACTTGATCCACCTTTCTGTTTGCAAAACAAAACACTGATAACTATTCTGTGGATACCATTATCCAAGCACCAGAAATCTGAAAGTCAGGGACACATGGAAATGAACATTCCGCTACCACGTGGTTAATGAAGTCTTCCAGATAAAGTGGGTTGAAAACATACCCCCTAAAAAGCTCAAACTGAAGAAGTTTTTTTTATGCTCAGATTTTGTTCCTCAACACCTGCAGTTCCCCAAGACTTGTGTGGGACTTGGAAATGTACAACTTTAAAGATCTGGCTAATTATTTGTACGTAACATCATCTGTAGAATGGAAAAAAATGTAGAAGGAGTAAACCCGTGGTTACCACTGAGGACTTTTCAGTCTAAATTAGGTACAAGATTGCATCTGAGAGAGAAGCATGATGTCAGACAAACAAGAGTGAAGGAAGGTTATGAGCTAGTTGTTTTGAGATTGTGCTTTTCTATTCTTTCTCTTAAAGTTTATTTTTAAATGATGTAGAATTTGGCAGCGTTCTGAGGGAGTGTGTGCTTTGGCAGCGGATTTCAAGGAGGAAACAGGATGGAAGAATGAAATTACCGTTTACGATTTAACTAGAATTAAAGGAAGAAGGGGTAGATTCTGCTTTCAGTTGCACTACAGGAATTTCAGACATTGTATGTATGTGGAACAAGCTTTTATTTTAAACCACCGTGTCACTTCATGCTGCTTAAATTAAAACTCCTATTGAATTTTAGTTTACCTGTAATCCTCAGAATCTATTGCAATAAGGTAAACTTTTTTAAAGCCATCCTTGTGTGTTATTTTCCCTCGTTTATTCAGCTTGGTTTAATATTGTTTGCTTTTCACTTTGTATTTTAACAAGCTTGCTCTTCAGTTTTAGAGTAATTTGTGATCACCTCCAAATGGAAGTTTATTTTATTTTAGTGTTTCTTTCACAACTAATTTGAACTTACATCTGGCTTTAAAGAAATATTTACATAGAAATAACATGAAATTTCATGGTGCAAATGTAGTGCCATTCAACTATGTAAATAGCAGCAAAGATGTTTAATTGAATATAAAACACTGGTAAAATATAAACATTGCTTGTTTTTGTTCCAGTTGCTTTATCCTTGAACTTTGGTGATACAAATGAAGAAAAGTAATTGATAATGGAAGTCACAGTTTGAACTGTCTTCTCACAACTTTACATGCAGAAATCTTTTCTGCAAATGCTTGTTCCCCTGGTGCCACTCACTGTGCCTCTAAAATGCTTCCACTGTCTTCAAGATATTCAGTCCTTGATTTATAACTACAGTCACCACAGCGGAAAGCTGTGCACCACTGAAAATAAAACCAAACAGGTAGAGCCCCCCTACCCATACATTTCAAGGCTGTGTGCTGAAATAAGACAAGCTGCAAGGTGCAGATGGATCTGGGACCCTTTTTTACTAACCTCTTCTTTGCACCTACCAAATTTAAGGAAGGATAAAACCCCAGGATTATGGCTGAATGTGAAGTTGGCCAAACAAAAGTGATAATGCCTGGGCTTCTGGCAGGGGGTGAAGACTGTGTCACCTTCTGCTGGGGTCACTTTAGGTACCAACGCCTGAAGTCTTGAAGGCAGACGAGCCAGTAGTGTGAGAGGTGATTACTACCCTAAGCACTGTGATCCAGAGAGCTATCTCTGCTTTTAATTGAAGGTTTCACCCATTAGTTTTACCTTGCTGAAAAGCATAGCCACCTCTTTGACCTGGGAGAGCCTTTTGTTGCACAGGGCTGGCAGCCTGACTTCTTGTACTGTCTGTCGGCACATGTGTCTCATCGCTGCTGTGATTCATGGTATGATTTTCACAGCTTCAAAGGAAAGTTTAGAGACATCTGAAGTCAGTGAAGCAAGGAGCTGTCAGGTCAGGCAGCTCCATCATGAGAGAGGAAGAAAAAAAATGGGGGAAGAAGGAGACTGAGGGCAAAGTGTGTTAGTCCATTCTTGTTCCCCTTTCCCCTCCTGTTCTCAGGTGGTTGCTGCCACCACCTTTCCCAGCCAGCTCTGCCAACAACCCTGGCAGACATGTCAGGGCAGTCTGCCTGCTTTTGATATGAATTAAACATAAGGAAAGATGAGAGCACAGAGCTCAGCTACAGCTGCAAAGATCACCGAGCAGGACAGGGCACCCATCCCCACCAGGGCTTAGGGGGCTGCAGTCAAGCCAGCTCCCGGTGAGGCTGATTATCCCAAGGGCAGGACCCCAGCAGAGCCTGATGTAGTTTAGGAGGCATTTACATCCTTTCCTATTTATGCTCCAATTTTGTGCCTAAACCCACTCACATTCTTACCTTACAATCAACTTATTTTTGGTAATAAACAGTACTTGCTGGTAGAAAAAATAAAATCTCAGAAATATTACTTCACTTCTAAACCTTTCTTTTTCCTTGAATTCACTGTTCTGTTATCTTAAGCTTCATACCATTCTGTCATCTTCATACTGTCATCTTCAATACGCATTTGATATCTATTCATTAGGCTTTCAGCTGCTGCCATTCACAGTACAGTGACACAACTCAGTGTGGTAGGCACGGAATTACAGCAGGAAGGAAGCCACCACAATGTGTACTGTCCTCTGTCCAGTTGATTTAGAGCAGGGGAAAAGACACTGGGTAGGGCAGTGCAGCACCATAATTATTAGCAAGGTTTAAGTATTATTGCAATGTTTTTCTCCCATGATTATTAGCTTTGATGTTTGCATGAATGGGTTCCGAGCCTGTTAATTCTCCTTCAATTAACTCTGGATGGAAGCTGTGGCTATAGAGATACACAGACCCGTTACACAGGCTCCATATGGAGCTATCATTTTCCAGTGGATGTTCTAACAAAGAATGAGAATATTTGCTGAAAGACAGCTTTTAAAAGTAAGAATTGTTGAATGTTCACAACATTTTAGATCTGAATGTGAAAATTGTGTCAGGATAAACTAATTCTGAAAATCTTAATCACCTTATCAGGACACATTATTACTACTTAACAAATAAAACATAGTAGTGCTACTAAGTGAAGCCTTTACTGCAGTATAAAATATGGAACATTCATGCCTGCACACCACAAGAATAGTGTAAGACAAGACTTAAGATTTGGGTGGGAATGAGGAGGTGGAGCAAAGACAAATAGATGTCTTTAGGAAATAAATAGCATGAATTAGAAAACAAAAAGCTGTTATTCTTATCAAATTACATAGCTTGGTCATGAAAATATGATTGGTGCCTAACCACACCAGCTTCCAGTTTTGTCTTTTAAAGGCTACATGTGGACAACCTGCTAAGTAGTGGGTAAAGAAAACAAGTTATGAATTTTAAGAGAATATTAATCAAGTAATTTTGAGCAATGAATATTGTTTAAATCAGTCTCTCTTGTTTTGTGGATAAATTATAAAGAGGAAATTAAATGGAACTGTGTCAAATTGTTTTACCTCTTACTTACTTATATCTGGTTAACATTTACCAGCTATGATATTCTTTCAAAGTAGAAGTTACATAAACACTTAAAAATTGTTAAAGCTCTAAAAATGCTTATAGATATTTTGATTCAGAACCACTATACCCAGTCATTTCTACCCTCACTTTTCTGCAAGGTGCGTCTTTTCTTTTTTTTTCTTTTCCAACATTTTATACAACTAGACACTGAGAAAAAAAAATGTGTTCAGGGAAATGAAAATGTTGTATATATCATAAAGATTATTGACTTTAGCCCAGAGAAGCAAACTGATTCAAAATTAAGACTGCAACTTGATGTTTAATCAATGCAATTGTGCCTTAGTAGAACAGGAACTATAAACAGGAGTGATTTCCCAAGCCATGTTAGTCTTGCAGGGAATAGAATTCAAACAGGGTGAATTAAGGATAAAGTTGCATAATTCTCTTAATTTCTTTCAGCTTTTCTAGTGTTTGTCAATCTTTGCATTATTTGAATAGTAATTGAATTTATAGATGATTTTAAACCATGTGTTTAAAAACCAGTATGTCTGGGGTGATGTTATTAGCTTGGGTAAATGCAGATAATTCTGCATGTCAAAGACAATTAACACGTATCCTGTGGTCTTGATTACCAGGTTCAAGGAAATTCTGCCCAGAAGAAATTCTTACTAAAGCTTCATAGAAAGTTAAAGGCCCCTGCCCTACAATTAAAAGGGGAAGGTAATGGACCCCCCACTTTTTTTTGGTGATTGACTATAAACCTTGGCTCAAGGGACTATTCTCAGAGGACAAGGTTAAAGCAGTCAAGAATAAAAAGAGGTTGTTTTAGTTGTGAATGTGTCTACATTCCTCAGTTGCTTTTCTTTAAAAAAAAAAAAATCTTAAAAATAAAAAGTAGGTAATGCCACACTAAGTCTCACACAGGAAGAACAAGCAAGAAAGCACCAAATGTAGTTCAGGCATGTTTGTACTTGGGCTATGTGAAAAGTCTTTTCTTTCTGTGTGTTCCACATATAGGCAAGTCACTTTATATACCTGTTCCAGAATAAGCAGTCCATTTCTCATAAGCCCTTGAAAAAATTAAATCATTAACTGACATCAAAAGAAAACAATTTAGAATACCTCTTCTGTGGCTAATATTTTTTTTAGCCCATTGGCAATAATTAATCCTTAAGTGTGCAGAGAAGAAATCTTAACAACTGAATCTTAACCTTTTAAGTCAAGAGCTGAGGTGGGCTGTTAGCAGGCTTTTTTTCTGTTGTCAAGAAACTGTCTCTAAGCCATGGCAGGATGCTGTCAAATGCAGCAGTTGTTCAACTCCACTCCAGTGCAGGGTTATGCTCTGCATACTTTGCCTGATGTTAGAAACCTAACGGAGAAAACACCACACAGATAACCCTGGCCAACTTAGAAGAGCTGATTACCAGACAGGGTAACCATGATAATTTTCAGAGTGAATTACTGTATAGAATAAAGGGAGATGAGGTCAGGAGGTTTGGAGAAAGCTTTAGGTCATCACAAGGAAAGATGGAGGGACTCGACCTGAGTTTTGGGCTCGGATTTGTCTGAGAAAGCCATAGAGGAGAAAGACCACCAGGGACGCCAAATAACTGGGAATGTAATAGCATGATCAAGAAAAACGGCAAAGCAGAGGGGAGAATGTAGAGATGAAACGTGTCTACTTTTGTGCACATTTAATCTCCAGAAGCGAGGCAGGGGTGTCCCCTGGCACCCACGTTAATCTTGTTCCCAGGCACTGGTCCTGCCCATCATCAGCTCCCACTGCCTCTCCAACAGCCACCTAGCAGCCTGGCCAACTTCATTCTTTTTGGGTGCATGCAGACTCATCTCTGCTCCCTCTGGAATATCTCCATGTCTTTGCCAGACTGGGGATTGACCTTGTTACTACTGCAAGCGTGCGGGGGTCCGGGGAGAATGGCACAGTCCCAGCAGTGCTACCAAGCCTGAAAGTCCAGGGCAGGACAGGGACATTGGAAAGGGAAGAGGCAGAGTTGCTCAGAGCCATTGGTCTCATTTGGATGTCTCTTCCCCTCCTGTACATATGCTGATGGCTTCTTGGTCGGGGGAAGGCTGATGCCCGATTCTTGAGTAGCCCTCACTGATTGCTCTGTCCAGAAGGCCAGGCAGAGGGCAAACAGCCACTATTAGCTTAAGTTAGGGTGCATTCAAGTGGGGAACCCACGTCTGAGGAGAATCCCTGTAGTCCACAGTGGAGTTAGTGCTGGCTGAATTCAGGAGCCTCCAGAGTTAGGCTGTGCTCAAGAACAGGATTTCTGAATCTCTGGCTTAGATATGAGGCAGCTAAAATCCTCCTGATTCCTGTCCTAAGCACTGAAGACAACGTTGGTCTGGATACGCTCTGAATCTCATTGTGGATTTCTCTTTTTTGCAGCAAGAAAGAAAAGAGGAGGGAGTGAGGAGAAGAGTTACCTGGCTACGATGGACAAGAGCAAAGGAAGCTCTAAGAAGGTCAAAGGTTTAAGAAGAGTTTGGTCCCACGTGTTGAAGTTAGCAGGGATTTCAGTAAAAAGGAGTGGGATCTGATGAAGGAAAGGCTGTTTGTCACTTTAATGAGGGCAGGAGAGAGGACAGAAGCTACATCAACGTACTATCAATGTTAATGCCTAGTGCAAGTTTAATGGCCCTCCAGGAATACATTTCGTCTCTGTAGATTTTTTCTTTGGACACAGCCCAAAGGTGAGCTCAACTCCTCATACCATAAAAGGATAAACCCTTCATTGGATGATTAGTTTTATACCTACCCCCTCAAAAAAAAAAAAAGTAAAAAGAAAGAATATAAGGAAAAGCCTGTGGTTTCAGTGGAATGAATTATATGCTTTAATGGCATTGGAAGAAAAGCAGCAGCCTTTCCATTATACTTAAAATAAATAAGAAAATAAAACAACAAAAAAAAGGCAATGTCAACCTTCCCTGACGAATAGTACAGGTTAGATGTTTTCCACTTCTGGTTAATTTTTTCTAAGCTAATTGCGTGTGTTATGCTTATATACCCAATTTATTGGTATGAATCTCCCCACTGAAAAATTCATGACTTGTATGAGTGCAATAGGTGTTTGTACTTCTCTCGGTTTGGCCCATTGTATGCGCACAGTTGCCCAAGGCTCACTTTACAAATCTAGCTTGCTAGCTGCCAGCCAGCTTCTATGGTTTTTCTGCAGTGTCAGTGGCACCTACTAGTAAAAATTGTTGGGAGGAAAAAAAATGGTGCTATCAGCTAGCTATACCATTCCCTACAAAACAATGGCAACAAATGTCATGAGTAGAGGAGTGGGAATATATTTATGGTTTATTTCGGATAGACTCACTTGAATGTGTATTGCTGTGAAATCTCTGTGTAGAGGTGTTAGAAGAGTGAACTGAAAGCACAGCAAATAGGAAGTCTGCTGGGCCGTGTAGACTCTCTTTCATATATGCTCTTTTTAAGAGCTCTGCTTGCACATACTTCATCATCACGATTTGTGCTAAGGATGTATGCTCCTTAAAGACTAGTTGCTCGTGAAGGCATAAAGTCTCTTTTAAAATCTATTAGTTTTGTTTGTGCTGAAAGCATATAGTTGCCATTCAGGTACAATGCTCCATTTGTATAGCTTTCAGCAAATGTGCTGTCACATAGTTAGCATAATGATTCAGGGCACTTTGAGAAGCTTACCACTTTTGCTTCTAGAGAGAGGGTACCTTGACCTATAAAAACCCAAGTGGTACACTTAATAAATTTATCATTTTGCTAGATTCGTCCATGGATGTTTTGTTTATAATTCATTGTTATTAAAACATTTCTACAGTGAATGTTTGAGTTAACTCTTAGCTCTCTCTTAACTCTATTTTGAAGTATTCAGTGGTGAAATAAGAGAGAGCACAGCTCAATGAACCATTCTGTTCCTATGAGAGGAAAATATTTGTATGGAGAGTGCAATTTTGAAGGACCAAGACCATAATGTGAAAGGGGCAATATCACATAATCTCAGGTATTTTGAAAAACACTTTCTTCCCCCAGAAGTGAACAAGAAATGAAGTTCTTGCTCTGAAGCTTGCTGTAGGTCATAATGGTTAGTTCCACACAAACTATTCCTCATTTCCCATATCTAAGGTGATCACTGGCATATTAATTTCCAAGTAAATATAAATATTCTGGTAATAAACAGACCAGAAACTTTGAAGCAATGATTTGTGTGGTCACATTTAGTTATAGAAAAAGATTAAGTGTAAAAGAAAAAGAAAGTATGTCTTTCAAAGAGATTTGAAAGCTGTGATGCAATAAAGAACTGATGAGCTTGAAACTAGGTCAGTTACCAATCAAATACTAAATGTCTTTTGTACCTATCAGAAAACACCCTCCCCTTGAATACCCAAAGTAGCTACAGAAGCTTCTGGGATTCAGGCATGGTCAGAACCTAAAGGCTGATTTTCTTCCAATTTTTTTATTATGTGTCAAGCTTTCAAATAGAAGGCAACATGCTACACATGTGATGACAACCAAACAACGCATTTTTCACAGAAATAGATGGTTGGTAGTCTCCATGTGTCTAAATATCAGTCAGAGCAAAGGCAGGTTAAGTAATGGTAGCACTGGTAATGACTGTGGGTGTCTTGTGCATATCTCAAATCAACAATGACAGAGGCAGTATAAAAATTTATGAACCACACTCCTCTTGGGAACTACATTTCAAGCCATAATTTCATCTAAACTGTTTATCGGCTGCTTTTATTTAATGTATGAAGTGTCAAAAATTTTCTTTGACATTAGGCTTGTTATTGTCTTTTGATTTATGTATTAAAGCAAAGCATAGTAAATAGAAAGATTGCTTAGTGGTTTTGTGTTCGAAAAAATATTGGAAACATTTCCTACAGTGGTAAAATCATTCATAGAGTTGTTAAAAATTAAGAAATTAGAGTAATGAACTTTTAAAACTTAAATAGCTTAGGACAAAGAAGACATAAACTGTAAAAATTTTTACTGTCCAAGGCCCATCTTGCAAAACCAAATGTTTATGCTGTGAGGAGATTCATGACCATATACATCAAAAACGGGTGTGGTTTTCAGAACTGGGAATGCAAAACATTCCTTGGTAGGTGTGTATGAAGGCATAAATCCACGTACCCAGAAATGCCTGGGTGGACCTCTCTGTGCGTTTGGCATTTATTTAACTTGACCGGTGGCTATCTGCATTCTCTTATCTGTAAGGTTTTGATTTTAATAACCACTGAAGTATTCCTGAAATCTTAAACTTACTTACAGTGTGAAAAAATCTTGGGATGACATTTCTTGAAACCACGCAGAGATCTGTTAGTGCGTGCCTGAGCTGCACCCAGCTCCCATCCCAGGAAAGCGCGGATGGCAAAGCCATCGGAGAAGTGCCCCAGTCTTCTGGCTGGAAATGGACCAGAGGAAAATCCCCATGTGAACAGAAGATTATTGCATGAAAACTGCAAGTGGCAGCCTTAGATAGCAAAGTGTGGTGGGACATGGCAGATACATGACAGCTGGGGAGGCAGAGCACCGAACCAGCACAAAACCCTTCAGAGAGAGTCTACTTCCCTTAAATAGAACACATCAAACCAGCATGTAATCCCAGCTACTAACCAAACTCCCATGTATCAGATTTCCCATATAACTGCATTTTTCTAGGCGTGTACTGTGATTGCCCTTGAAGGCTGGTACATAAAGAAAGAAGTGTATAAACAGCTTTGGAATTTGGCAGCTGAATATCTGAAATATCAGCTATGGATCTGGAGGGGGAAACTCTCTCGTTGCCCCCTCCCTTCACAATGCTTAGCAGGAACTGAGGCACTTTTCCTAGATCAGGTACATTCCTGCGGAGGATGGGGGAGGCTCATCCTGATGATATGAAGAGAATAACCTGCTACAGGTCTCCATAAACAGAGACAAAAGACACTTCAGCTTGGGGTGATGGAGGAAGCAAGCGGAAGGAGTTAACAGTTGTCAAGACCATCATTGAATGGAACGGGCATTTTGGGCAGCAGTTCACCAGTAGTTTTCCTGGCACTGGCTGGGGAGCTGCCGCACGCAGAAAGACTCTATGTAGGACAATGGACTCGTACAATACAGAAAAAGTCTGAAATGGGGGAGGGGAACACGAGCATTCAGGAGTATCTTGTACTACATGTTCAGCCCATCTTTATTTGAATCTTCAAGCACCTGTTTTCTACGTTTTTTTGGCCAAGAGTTTTTTACCTTGGCATGCTTTTCCTACAGATGTATAACCCACATGTACAAGAAAGGAGTGTGAAGAACAGCCAAACAATGGACTTGGTTTTAGTACCATCTGTAATCGTTATGAGTAAAGTTCATAAAACACCAGCAGGACTGATATTTAACACTTATGTGAACTGGGATGTAAGTGGAAAATTATGGTCAGCTGTCTGATATTAGTGCAGTAACACAGAATTTACCTGGGTTTTATTTTCACTTTCTGACCACAAAGTATATCTTGCAGATATCAAGTGGAGGAAACTTGTGCTTAGCAGCTTACTTTGCTTGTCTTGGTTTTTGAACCTTCTGCATGTAAAAAGAACACCAGTGTTGATCCAGAGAGTGTATATAGTATGCACTTAACATATATGTAAATGATCCCATTAACTTCATAGTTTTAAAGTAGACACATGTTTTGTCACTTCATGCTGTGGGTTTACTGGTCTTCAGCCTACATGGAATTACGTCTGAATATTTGCTCCTTGGCATCCTTGAAAACTAGAGTGATTTTCAGCTCAGACCCCCTATGAGTAGATCTCTGGGAGGACTCATAGATGGAAGAACTGCTAATCAGTAAGATTAGCAGCTGCAATAGAATGAGAATGCAAGTATGTTTTAATTATATTTTATGCTTACCTTGCATGTCTCTCAACTTATCTCTGTTGTTTTTATTTGTGAAGGGAGGCTCTCTGGGAACTGGGAGATATTCACTCGCACCCTGTGAATGCAACTGGTCTGAGAACTCATAAAGTCTGATGGGTTTGTGCAGCTCCTAAAGCTCTCTATGCTGTAAATGCACATTTTTAATGAATTTGCTGGATCCAGCAGGTTGTGTTCATTTAGAAGAGGAGAAACCCACTAAACCACTGTAACACCAACAATTCAATTTAATTTACTTAATAGGAAATGAGAGTTTTGACAAACAGGTGTTGAAGTTTTTTTTTTTAGAGATGCATAAAATCTACCTTTCCACATGGCTTTTAGGGTCTGTCTAGATGATATGGTTCTTTTTCAGAAGTAGGGACTAAATGCAAGAGGCTTACTTGTTTATTTGTGATCCAAAGAAGCTTAAAGTGTAAATGATAGAGGTTGTGGCTGTGTTTGGGAAATTTCTCTTTTTCCTTTTCTATAGATTCCACATTTCTATACTGCACTTGCAAGGAGACTTTGCTTGAGACATTTATTACCGTTATTCTCTTAACCTGAGCCTGTCAGAATAAAAGCCAAACCCCAAAACATTTTGAAGACAAAGAAGTGACTTGCCAGGCTAAAGAGATAGGTTTCTTTTTCCTCCATGAAGAAAAAGATGTTTCACACTAAACTTTCTTTATGTTAAATGTTAACTTACATGGACAGACATTAGTGTCCTTCACATAGCACTCTAGCGGGATGCCTGCATTAAAGGGATGTAAATCTCCAGAAAATGTATATTGAGCCCTAACTTTTCATTTAGCTTTTCAGGAGAATTTAATCTAGCGGACGTGATAATGGGTCTAAGTCTGGTCTCACGACAGATATACAATATGTTCATACTTGACAATACTGGAGATAAATCTTTGCCAGAGATGGAGCAGAATCAGGCCCCCATATTTTAAAAATAGATTTGTTAAAATTGATCAACCTACATAAACCCAGCCTAAACTGAATCAGTACTTCTGGGCCTTAGAAGTCTAGTAAAACTGCAGTTGTAAAGTGTTACTGATGAGTGCACACACACATAATTGTATTTGATGCATGTTATGAATGACAGAAGTGAGAAAAACCACTCCTTACTTTTCAGTTTTTAATGAGCTCTGATGTAATGTAGGTTTTTTTCTTTCTGCTGTTAAAGATCTGTGAATATCGTCTTTGGCAAGCATGCTACTTCAGGCGGGAGCCTGCAGAAGAAACGGGAAAAGTATGGCATCAGGCTTTCACCAGAGACTTAAAGGCACAGTATTAAGTGCCTAAGTCGTAAGAATGTATTGTCTTTAATAGGAAGGTATATCACATGGGATATCTTTTCAGTGCATTTGGAAAAAGTACTCTTTTCAGTTAAAAAAATACATATTATAGCATTTTAAAAATCACAGCTATAGAATATAAATTGAAACGGTGAGCTCAGAACAGAGCAGCAAATGCTTTGGGGAAATTAATCAGAACACCATTAAATAGAGGTATTAAATTATAAACAACTTACAAGCTGAAATTTTTATAGCTGAAAAATTTTCCTTTGCAAAATGCTGTCCTGACAGTTTGACAAGTTTAATTGAAAAATATAGGTTTTGCTGACTTTTTGTAAAAACGTAGGAAAATATTTTGTTTTATAAAACCCCCAAACCTTTACATGCTATTTTATTTTATGAAAACCTCCTAGATTCCCTTTGTTTTTGCCCTTCTTCAGGTTTTCAAATTCATGCGAATCTACAGGCTAGAAATTCAGCGTGTTACTAAGTTCAGAATTAATGAAATGGTTTCAGTAGTTCCTTAATTTTGCTGTGGGGTTTTTATCCCTTCATCAACTACTTTTATTTAGGTAGTCTCTGAAAGCTGTGTCTTTTCAGTCTTGTCACTATCAAACCAGCAAAAGCACCAGAAAGCTGAACTGCTGCAGCTCAGTGTGTGATCTTAATGTGTCTGCAAACAACAAGAAGAGAAACACAGTTTTCTCCAGAGTACTATTTGGTGTTGAAATGATTTAGGTCTGGAAAATCAATCTGTTCATCCTTCTGGACAATTTCTGAAACAAATATTTAGCAAGATTTATAGTGTTGTACATATGCAGGCCAAAGGATTCCACTGGAAAGCAGATTTTTGTAATACCATATAATCGACTACTCAATAAGATGTTTTATTGTTTTGGGTTTTTTTTGGAGTAATAAATACAATTCTGCAACATGTTTTAGGGCCATATAAATATAACGAATCATTCAACTTTTCATTTCTTCTGTAACTAGATGATTTTATTTTATCCTGTTTATAGAATAGATACGAAAACACTGGAGGCCTTTAGATGAAAGCAAACAAACAAAAACCTAAATGAAACACCTCCCCTTACATGCACTTTAATTACTGAAATTTCATTTTCAGCTTAGTCATTTGAACCCATTAAAGTGTAGACTTTTCAGAAATGCCTAAATAACATAAGTTCACTAGTGCATAAGTACAATGTGAAAACAGGGTTTAAGAATGAAAATCATTAAGGTTGTTTTTAACATGTTAAGGCTATTTGCTTGTTGTTAATCATAATCTTAAGCATAGTTTACCGCACTCACACAGTCTTAGGAATACTGCCGCACAGCAGTATCCCCTGGCACACCTCCCCTCTGCAAACACAGAACAAAACCATCATCTGAAAGCCTTAACACTTGTTCGTGAGATGAGAGAAAGCAGATAAATGCAGACGTGTGTAGCCAGGAAAGCCCAGGCAAACAGTGCCAGTTAGTAGCGTGACCCATGCTGGTATCAGCGCACCTGTACCCAGAGAGGTGAGAAGTTTTCAATCGCCATCTTGAAGCCTGATAATGTTGTAGCTGGAGACTCTTACAGGGACCTCATGCCAGGTGTGAGGAGCTGCACATGGAAGGCTTCAAGGCTTTAGTTTTAAAATGCAAGTGGTTAATGAAGCTCCGAGCAACCTCAGTGGATTGGGCAAGCGGGAGCCACAAGGCCCAGTTAGGCACCAGCTTGCACAAATAAGTAAAAAAAGACACAAGCAGTGTATAGTCCACCACTGAGGGCAATGGCAGTTTTGATCCTTTTTGGTTTGGCTTGTGCTAGTCACTTGCAGTCTCCTCAGGTTAAGTATTTTTGCTGTTTTGAGGTGGAGAGGAATGAGCAGGTGATCTTGGCTGAGCCCATGTGCAGCCCTAAGCAGAGACCCCCAACCCGATGACCGCACCACTTGCCACAACAGAAGCTACAGCAAGTCTGCGTGTAAAGCGAGGTGACATTATTTTCGAAAGACAAGCCCAGGACACCTTTGCAGCAGCCTTTTTTAAGGCTGTGAAATAGTCAGGTGCTCTGCATTCAGCTTCCTGGGATCAGCTCTGTGGGGACCGGGGATGTCCCATGCGTGGCAGCCAGTTTCGAAAGCCCTCAAAGCTGTCCCCATCCCTGCTGTGGCCACCCCTGCCTCTCCCTGCAAGGACAAACAGCAGCATGGCACTGAAAAGAGTCCTCTACCACCCCTGACTTTGATGCTAAAACCTTGTTGCCTCACAAGGGATGGTGCACCTCAGGCACAATCTCAGATTAGGCTGAAATGTGGGCTCATAATGTCTAATGGGAATCTGACAGGGGGAGAAAGGAGAGCAAACACTTTATATCTGGGCGATGTTGTGAGCAAATATTTTATCGCTATGAGTAACTTTTCTATTAATTTATAGAAAACTTTTCATGTAGCTATAAATTGGAAGGTACTCAGAGTTTCAAAGGTAAAATATGTGGCATTGTAATGAATAGAAGAGACAGTCCTGGCAAAATTAAGATGTATCTGCATCCGGACACCAGACCTTTTCCTCCATTCTCTGTATTTGATAACAGCAGTGAAGCCAGTCAGGGACCAAGACACCACTCTTTTGACGGCACACAGAAGAAGCATGAAAATGTCTGCTATAGTTATAACAGGCCAAAAATTAGTTTTGAAGCCAGAGAAAATAACTACTTCATCTGATCAGCTCTTTAAAGTGGTTAGGAAAAGCTGCATCAAAGCAGGTTTATTCTCCCTGCTCTGAGCCTAGGTCTTTAGTTTTAAAAATTAAGATTAAACTAAAAAAAAAAAAGGAAAAGATGCAAAATTTCTTTGAAAAAACAGCAGGCTTTATACATAACAATTCATGAAACTCTTGTTAACCACAGAAGAGACTAAATGATTTTTGAGTCTTTCTATAGCTGAGAATCACTCCTCAGTTTAAGTATGGGGTGAATAAAAAAGTAATCTCTTCCCCAGTTTTGAATTTGCAACTTTTTGTTTTCATTGAACCTTCTCTTGTTATTATCTCATATGAGACAAGGCCAAAAGGTCTTTTTAGTTAATCTTATTGATGTTTTTATCAGCATCTTTCTATGATCTTTTAATGACATAAAGAATCTTACCAGTTCCTCTTCCCATGAGAATTTTCCTGCAAACAGCATTACTTAGAATTGTTAATGAACCCATTCTAATTCTTCAATAGCCTTTAAAAATGTGGTGAACACTGCTGCACAGGTTATTACAGTTGCTGAATACCATAACCATAACTGTTGTCTTAGAAAAAGTCCGTGTTCTCTTCTAACCCATTAGGTACTGTGTTTACTGTAACGCAGCGTTTACTCTTTTGATGACGTTGCCTCAGCTGGAACAATTTTTATGCAATACCATCCTTTCCTGTTTTAATTATGATAAGCTAATAATTCTAAAAAGTGGAAGAATCAGCTGAATTTAGAACAATAGAAAAGTTTGTCTTATGTGCCGTGTCCTCACCTTTTGGCGGTTAATTGCAGAATTAACTAGATGTAGTGAGAAAATCCTCCTCTTTGCCTTTAAGCAAGTAAATCCATTTATTCATGTCTGAATAGTAACATTTTGGAAACTTTCCTTGGTCCATCTCTGTCTTAAAGCATTCAACAGATATCTCCCTGTAGCTGGTCATATGTCAAGCAATACATCTTCTTGGTGGTTTTTCTTGATTATTATGACCAACCACATTTTTTTCTGTAATAATTTCATCAAGAGTACAACTGAAGCTGAATAAATTGAGTCTTGATTTTTGATAATCATGGTTATTCTTCTCCAACGTGCATCTATGACATAAATTTTTCTTCCTATGTCACCAAGAGAAACTCTGGGGATTCACTGGAGCCATTTGTCAAACACTTCTATTACTTCCTAGTCAGCTGCATCTGTTTCTCCTGATCTACATCCACAAATTGCTCTGGGGAAATTCTTCACCAGTTGAACCTTTCTATGTTTTGAAATCCTATCCTCATCCCACATTTTTGTCAACTTAGATGTCCCTAAGTGGTACATGGAGGTGGAACAAGCTATTGTTAATTTTTGTACTGATTGTGTTATTAAATTTCCTTTGTTTACCTGTCAATTTTGAAAGCAAATTTTTGCCTTTCCCTGATGAATTGGTACTTTTCTGTTGTGCTGATCTCCGTTCTGCCTCTGTTTCTCTTTGTGCGACTTTATCTGAATTAATGCAGCTATTGACTGGAGGCATGAAATCAAGTCTACAGGTTTTCCTTTACCATTCTGTTTCTATGAATAATCATTTGTCAGTTATTTTCTGCTTTCAATATTGCTTATTTTCAGTTTTACACGTCAGTAGGTCAGACCCTACTGATTGGATAGCTTAACACTGAGTAACGCCACTCACTCACTACAGTGGAAATCTATACTGTCATCTTTTGTGACACTGATATGGCCATACGGGTGCAGAACTACTTGTATAAACTTAAGTTACACCAAAAGACATTCAAATATATTCTGGTGATGAAAAGACAGATGTACATTCGGTTTTTTTTTCCAACAGAGTGCATAAGCAGGTGCTTAAGTTTAAGCCAATGGGTTTTAAGTGTGTGCTTCTCCTCTAGGGGTATCAAAACCTCAGTAGTGTTTCGATAGGTTAATAGCTAATTTTCAAAGATGCTGAACCTCCATTAAATTGGCTGAAGTCAATAGAAGCTGCATATGATCGGAGGGTATTGAGGCAGAACAACTAAGTCCCACCAAGTGGAGAGAAACATTCTGCTCTACTTGCCATGGCCAAGGAATGCCAGGATTTTGAGAAAATAGGTTTGTTTTTTCACTTGGAACACTCTTTTCTGAAAATGATATAACTGATTCATGCTGACAGCAGACAAGTAACCTAACTTGTAGATGAGCTTCAGTGTCACACATACATATTGCTATATTTATGGATTGCTTTTAAAATGCTCATAGTAGGAGAGCTGAAAAGCAAATCCATGCATGCAGATTGCAGCAGTTGGTCAGAAAGCAATCATGTGATTGGTAATTTTCCAGGGAGACCTGAAGGGGGCAAGTTGCATTTATGTGATCTAAATCCACTGGTCGCATTCAGGGGGGATTAACATCTGTTAAAAGTATTATGTTTATCATGCAGGTGTTTCAATATTTGTATTTATTACGTGTTGCAGCAACAGTCTCTGAGAAAACATTCATATAACAATCTGGTTGTTTTATTGTCTGAATCTGTCAGGACAGTCATTTTGTTACTCCAACATTGTGATCCCCTTGCAAGCTGTAAACTATTTAATGAAGTGAGTATATGGAGAAAGATGACAGACTTTCAAACTTTTGGAAGACAGTTTTACATCAGAGACATTAGTTTTTGCACTTGGGATTGTTCCTAATACATGTATGGCAAAAATGTTGAATTAGATTGAACATTTCCAGAATTCCAATGTATTCCCCTGTGCAGTTCTATATTTGACATTGCTTTCATTTTGTCAATAAACAACGCACTTAGATTCCAATATTAATGGAAATAAATATTCCATGAAGTACCTCATAGAAAGTGTAATTATATCTGACTTTGAAGAGCTTTGCTTCACGTGTCTATAATGCTTTTATTGCTCAAAAAGTAACTCTGCAGATACAGTGACTTGCAGGAAAGGCTGTTGCCTGTTAAAAAAAAAAAAAAAGATAAAATTTAAAAGGTAGACATCTGCTGATTTGCATTGCAGTGTAATGTGACACTGCCAGTACCACAGACAAAACAGCTATGTTCAAAATGTTGAGGCTGCAAAATCAAGTGCTCCAAAGCATGAGGAAATACAACAGTTTAGGTCACCTGTGTGATCTTAATTTGGCCCCCTTGAGTGATTACATTATGATGCAGTCTTTATTATATTATCATGGATGTTTTTGTTAACAGGACTTCTTGAATCTGATCCAGCTCATACTGGAGCTAATGGAAATATTTTCATTGACTTCAGTGAGTTTCAGGCTGGGTTCCAAATGGCCATTTTTTTTCTCATTTAACCCATATTTCTTGAAATAACATAGGTGTATATAATGACAAAGTTTATCCGGTGAATAAGACATGATCCGTGTCCTGAACAATTTACAAAGGCCCTGTTCATGTAATGAACTGGAGGTGATTGGTTCCCTCTGCCTAAATGGATCACTATTTTGCTTTGATTAATCCCCCAAAATGTAAGTTTATTTTTATATGGAGTTCATTGCTGTACCAAAAAGAAACAAACAAAAAAGAAAAAAAAGGCACTAAGCTAGTTTTTTTTAGCAAATAATTTATACCAAGGACAAAGACAACACAGTTCAGCTGTAGAAAGGTGCATAGTGGTGATTGATTAGGGATAAGGTAGGAAGTAGAGCTGAAGGAACAGGTATTTTTTTCTTTTAGCATTTGTGGACCAATAGATTATACAAATTACAATGTTTACTGTAGAAAGATAATTTTCAAGAATAAATGTCTAGCCAAAAATGGTATTTAGATGGGGTATGATCAGTCATGATATCACAGAGTTATTGCCAAAGATTGAGATGGGATGAGATTTGTACCAGCCATTTCTGTTAGATAAGTTCTCCAATGTACCATTTTGCTTGGATTGAATATCAGTCAACTTGCCCTCATTTTGGTCCTGAGCTTGGCCAGGCATTATCTGCAATTAAGTGACTCATCACAAATTATTAGAATTGCATTTAAAGCACAGCTTCCAGAAACAAACTTCCATTTCCCTCCACCCTTCCCCCGCCACCACGTATACTGAGAACTAAAATGATTTAATACATCGCCACCTCAGCATAACACATCGCCTCATAGACTCTTTCAAATGATTTGCATCCATTTCTATTGTGGCCTTCAGAAAAGCAGGATCACACCCAATTTATTTTTTATTTTCCATCAGCAGTTTAACTTGCTGCATGTCCTCATTCAGTAGGACTCCTTCCTGACCACCGATGTCTTCCAACAACATCAGCAGCAGCATTCACTGTTAACTCTTGCATTTATCGATCCTATGGTCAAAAGAATATGACTGAAATGTTTATATGTATTATGTACATATAATTTTATTCTTTCTTTTGGCCTTCTGAATTAGTAACATCTGTTACCACTGATGGAAAATATCCTCTGGGCCACAGAGGAATCACAGTCACATGTTGCTGCTGGAACAGCCTGTGTGAATCAGCAGTAAGATAGACTCATCACTCTGCACCTAATAGATACAACATCAAAATGGAGCCAAGACATTCCTGTCCAAAGTGGGAGGTAACGGTCTATCCTCTAGCTTGAAAAGAGAAGCCTCAAACCATTTTCTGAGTTTGCTTGCAGGCTAACAGGCAGAGCTTAGTCTGATTCAATGCAAGCTTCACATTTTCATCAGAGCTTTATCTTGCCTTCTTAATATAAGGAATAAAGTGGTCCATAAGCTAACTGTAAGAACAGCAACAACAACAACAACAACAAGATTCAGGAATATAGAGTGCACAGCATGAGAGCTCCCTGAGTCCTTGTGTTTTTTGATTCTGAATGATGGCTTTGGAGTACCTTTCACATTTTTCATTCATGTCAGGTCTAAAATTTCAAAGATCTATAAAATATCACACATTACCATTGTATTAGTCATTGCCTGAGGAGGCTGCAGCAAGTAATCAGCAAAATATTACCCTTCATGATGCTGATGTGGGAGAAGCAAAAAGAAAATTTTGGTTTGCAAAGGGGAAAAAATTCTCCACCTTTGGAAAAATGACCCAGGATCTTTCATATATGGTATCCAGAATTACTGTCTTGAGTACCAAACAAGTGACACAGTCTCTTAAAGTAGTGCTGTTGTAAATGTAGTATACATTGATCTGGATGCACACTAGCGATTAAGGTAGTAATCAGGTGTTTTGTTTTATGTTTGTACAGTGTCTAGCACACTCACCACTGTAGCGTGTGACCAGGTCAGCTACTCAGGTAAGCCATGCATACTCTAAGCCAGATCAATAGTAGAAGCATAATAAATAGTTATCATTTTGGGTTCAAACAAATTTTTTTGAAAGACCCATGGTGAAAGGCTCTGTTGAGGGAAGTCTGTGGCAGACTGGACCTCTGAGTCTTACATCTACAGTGAAGACAACTTTTTGTGCAAACTAGCTCATGCAGATTGCAGATGACCAATCAGAGGAGAGATATATGTATGTCAGCTTTAATTTATAGAGAGTGTCTATTTTTGTGCAAAGCTTTAGGTGTGTGATATTACTTAACAAAATCAGTGAAATATTATGGTCTCCAAACAGATTGATGAATGATTTACCCAGTGTCTTCCAACCCTATATATGCAGCAACCCTATCTGTGCCATTTGTATGTACTTGTGTAAACAGATTTCTTCATTTCACTTGGTACATATAATAATTTTTAGTTAATTCTGTAATTACTTTTTTATATTCTTCTACCTCTCTTTCTTTCTACCTTTCTTCTGTATTTATCTCAAATGCAACCTTTCTGGGTGGAGAACCTCCAGAATGTACACAATAAAACTTAAAAAAAAATCCAAATTTCATTAAGTCAAATTCGTTCACTAAATGCCATAAGCCATGTTACATAAATTTTTGTAATATCATTTATATTGCAGAGAAAGAAAGGCTCCAATAATATAAAAATCCAATTCTCAAGTCTCTAAGCCAACATAGCAAAGCTAGATTGTATCCCGCAAGCATTTGGCCCTGGTTCTTTACATACTTGCGCTGATTTGCCCTTGCTATTATCTCTTGAGCCATATCATAGCAACATATTTTGCATGGTAGTAAATTATCACAAATGGAGAGATGCAATGTATGGCTAAAAATACTGCCTGCATTTTGCACAGCTGTAGAGTTTTAACTGAAAAGCTTAAGCAGCTCTTCAGAAAGTCACAACATCTGATCTGTAAGGTGCTATCTACCTTTGTTTTCAGTGGGAGTTGAGGACGTACAGTCCTCTAGAGACCTGACACCTATAGAGGATATTATAGAAGTCAAGTAACTGACATGTGATAGTGTGGTTCATCCAATAAGGAACAGATTGTTTAAAACAGACAAAGTGGAGTGAGTAACTAGCTATCAGAGACAGTTTTGACATAGAGCCATAAAGTGGGAAGCAGCATACCATTTTAGCAGGCATTAATGCAGCAGACAGACCTTCCTAATGATCTATAAATAAAACAGAAAAAATGTCTTCCTGGCTTAAGTGAATTATTGTTGCCATTAAAGACGATAGCATGACATGGGAGGAAAGGTAGTGCTACTTCTTTAAAATGGAGGGTTCCTCCCGCACACTCGTTATTAACTCCAGCTAGAAACTGGAGTAACACAAACACAACCTTCTTCTGTCCAGGTTTGACATTACATCCACACAAAAGGAAAAGATAGCTTCTTTCCCTGAAAAAATCCAGGCAGCCCCTGTAATACTTGCAGTTGTTCTTTCTCCAACACCAGTTGCAAATACAAATATCCACCTGTACCTTTACCTGCTTTCTAGTAGGAACTGAGGTTCCAGTGCGTTGGGAGCAGCACAGACAAGTTTTTATAATTTATTAATCTTTAGCAATCAAATGGCTGGCTGTTTGTTTTCTTGTTTTGGCTTAAGAATGTTTTTGAATTCAACTCATCTCAGCTGAAATAAGGAATTTAATCATATGTCATAGGTTAAGTCTTTGGAGGGTACGTCAGGAGGTATCTAGTGTCATGTCCTGCTGAAAGCAGGGTCATCCATGAGATCAGACCAGGTTACCCTGGGTTTGTTCAGTGGGGTCTTGAAAACCTTCAAGCCTGCACAACCTCTTTGGGAAACCTGTTCCAAAACACACAACTGCCTATGGGCAGTACGGTTTTTTTGAGTGTTTTTTGAATAGGAGATAGGAGATAGGAATAATCTCTTTGCCTTCCCTATTGCTAAGCAGTGTGATTAGGTTGTTATGAATGAATGGCTCTATGAGACTGAGGATGATGATTTTTTAAAGGCCCGTACAATTACTTGGAATTTTCATCTGGATCTGAACATGTCTTTGTATGGGGCCACGTTTATTTCTTTTTATATCAGAGTGTGGTAGGACTTTATGTTTCTAACTTTCAACCTACTTTGCATCAGCCATGAGAACAGTTGCTGAGATCTCCAGAACATGTAGAATAACCATGTACAGCACTGTCTGTACCCATGCTGTTGAAGCATCACAGCTTGATCATACAAGGGTGAGAGAAAATTGAGGTGAATTTGCTTTTGCAGACACTCCTTTCTTGATGTCATTGTTAACCTTCACTCAAGCACCGTGAAATCTGCCAAAAACATTACTTTATCTGTACTCCAACCCTTTCTGCTCTCCTGTGTTTCTTTTCTCCTTTGTCTTTTCTAAAGAGCATGTTTGCAATTTAGAGCTAGGGAAGGGGGAGGTGTGCTTGGTGGGTTTGTGATACATGGATCCTCTATTCAAAACCCCTCTCTTGGAACTTGAGTTCAGAAACTTAGATTTGATTTTCATACTGTAAGTTGTGGGCCAGAAGCACACAGAAAGGAAAGAATATTTTTTTTTTTGCATTTACTGGAGCAATATTTCCTTCAGTACTTCAAAAACTTAAATAATAAGCCTATCCCTCTCTCCAGAGGTGTTCTGAAGGTGCCACTATATGATGTTCTGGGTGCCAGCAGATGTACCCCTAGGCACCAGCTCAGATCCTCTGCTGGCTACGTTCTCTTGGTTCATTACGTCACATGATTGCTGAGTTTTCTACTTGTTATAGGACAGCTGTGTTGCTTGTCTACTTTAAAGAAAATCTGTTTTCCCAGTATTTATGTGTGTACATTACTCTTTTAATTGTAATCAAATACAGAAAGCTCAAAGTACTGTATTTAAATAGATCAAAATTCAAGGTCTTGGATCAGGTATTTAAAAAAGATTGTTAAAATACCCCAATCATTTTCATGTTTGTTGCTCTAAAATTTAATTTTATAATTCAAAATCCTATGGATTTTCTTAATTTGAAAAATATGGATAAAAAAAAAATCCCTTGTCTAAGGCATGCTTTCTTAACCTAGAGATCAGTTCAGTAAATCATATGAAGTGCCCCTCAGCACTTTTCCGACATTTTACAGTGCTTCATTACTGCAGATAAATGTAGTTATAGTTCACATAATACGAACCCAGAATTCTTGTGCAGGTACTTAATTGAAGCGGATAAATTTTTACGCAGCAGTACTTTGTTCCTCCTAAATCCTTAGTAGTCCATGGGTAATAATATAAGTGGTAGTAGTGTTAGGTAAACTTTTTTAATGAAAAGAAAAAATACTGCAGTTTGTTTTTTGTTTTCAGCCTCTGACAACAAATGAAATGAAGGAGGCTTATATTCCAAGGAATTATAAAGAGTTAAAAAAACATAGATCTCCATAAAGAAACAACATTTGTAAGTTTTATGGTTAAATCAGCCATTGCTTTGCTGACCAATAAAATGGAAAATGTGTGCTTTTATAGGTTTATAAAAAAGGCAAACTCTAGTTGCATGAAAAATAACTTTCACCGATTGAGTACAGGTGGCGACTTGTTTAAACTCTGAAGATGTAAAGGCTTAGTATGTATGACTGAAAAAGGGAACATGGCACAATAAAAAGTCTTCCTTTCTTTACTCATCAATCCTTTGGGTATTCCATGTCAAATAAATGTTACAACAATTTACAGTAAAAGTATACAGTGGAAGTGCCAACGTTAACACTTCTTAGGATTGGACAGGGTCCAAATTTTTCACACCAATATTTAATGTGAAGTAAAATGTCTTTTCCATTGGAAGTGTCAGCTGTAACATGCTTTCCTATATTTGGCAACATGCTCATGTGAAGTATAAAGTCAAATGCACATGATGTTCTTTTTATTTCAACCATGATAAATTGTGTTCATTTGTTTAAGTGCAAGTGGCAGTTTTAGTGTTCCTACTATAAATTTTGGTTAGCTTCTATTGACATGCTGTATTAAACTTAAGGAAAACAAATTACACTTCACCCATTTTAATTGACTAAATGTGTCAAAAACACAATAAGTATAACACGAAGGGTCAGAGTCTCAGACTTCACCATAATGGGTGTCATGGCAAGGATCCAGCTTTTTGTACATTTCATTTTTCATAAAGTTTTAGTATGAGGCATACATTTACCATCCACTTCCACTTCAGATTTGTAGCTTAAAAAAACCCCTCGTGTTCTGTTCCAGTTGTACTCACTTGTGATATTGTTAAAAGTTTCTGTTCTTTTTTTTTTTTTTAAAGTGATAGTACTGATGAATATTGATGATCCGTTATAAACATAAGGTTTCAAAATTGACTTTGGTATTTGAAGGAATGAATTCGTGATTTATGTGGTACAAACGAATTTGTGTCAAAACCCATGACTGAAACCATGGTTAGGAATCCCTGAGACCACTTTTCTAAATAGACGAGCGTGGTTGAGTGCCAGATGAAACTTGGCATGCTTCATTCCCAGAGGATTTGAATGGAGCCTGTCACTTTTAATGCATGCATTTGGTGCTACAGAATTGATGTCTATTTTTATCTTTTGGAAATCTTTACCTGTTTTCTGGATTTTAACAAGTGAAAATTAAGGAAAACCACTAAGAGATGGTATGAGTATTGGCAAAATGCCCCTAAGCACCGAAATACCTCAATGGACCTCAAGCCATTTGAATGTCTCAGTGTGGATTCATTCTTAGGAACTGTGAAGAAGGGATCAACACTCGTTACAAGTGCCAGAATATTTTTTTCTTCTGCCTTTGTTGCTGTGTAAGCCTGTACCCATTGGAAGGCTTTTGTTCTCAGCCTGAACCTCTGCCTGGTTAGGTGTAGCAAGGTGGACTGGTCGGAGAGCAGATGGGCTCAGACCACACATAGGACTTTCAGCAGGGTTTATCAGCTCTTATGTGTTTCCTGCAAATCCTTTCAACTACGTTCATCTTCTGGTGAGCACCATGAAGAGGATGTCATGTGCTGCCAGATACCGACAGGCCGAACCCACACAAACAGCACCATCCTCTTGTTTTGTACATCTGCAGCTTGTGTCCTCCTGTGAGGGCTAAGTAGTGGCAGGCAAAGCCTTTGCCTGCTCCTGTTGCTCTAGTTCGTAGCGCTGCTGGTGGTGCGACGACATTCCTCTGACCTCTGCAGCAGCAGAGCCTGACTCTAATGCCAGTGGTAAAAAAGATGGGTCGAGAAGTACATTATTGGCATTATCCAAAAACAGAAAGCAAAATTTTCAGCTGCAACGGGTGTGCTTTTAGTCTGAAGTGTTTCCCCAGCTTTGGGAAATTTGATGAGAAGTGTGAATTCTGTACTTGTTAAGAAAGAATTAAAAGGAGCCAGAGAACCTGCTTAACCCTAATGGGAGCTATATGGAGGCAGTTCAGTTGATTCCTATTTCACTTCAGAGGGGGTGGCAGCTGGGAGCAGGTCCCTCACCCTCAGGGCGGTGCTGGTCTCGCTCGGCCCCTCTGTGGGATAGAAACGAGGAGGAGCGCCCGGTCTGCCAGCCTGGCTGCTTCAAGGATGGCTGCTCAGGTGTGCGCAAAGACCAAGGGGCTTGATGAGGAGTCCAGGAGGGACCTGGGACCTCAGCCTGTGGTAGATATCCAAGTCCAAATCCCACAGGAAGGATGCCAGTGAGGGGACTGGGCCTCATCACTCTGAAAGTGTGATTTATTCTCATATTTGCAGCCTTCTCCACTTGTGCTAAGCAATGTTCCTTTACCCACAGGTTTTGCAGTTGTATTCTGTTGTAGGCACTTCCACGACATGTAGGTTAGCTCTTAGCGCGCAGCGTGTGGAACTTTTCTTTACTTCTGAATTTTTTGATGCAAAAAATTGCTCTTTTATTCAGAGGCACCCTGCTGTATCCATCTAACTAGAAAGTGTTAATGTGGCTGTCTTCTGTTTCAAGGTAAATTTTATTTGCTTTTGGGGGTTTTATGATCCTGTCACAACTTAAGCAACTGGATTCGTAAAGGTATTTTTAGCTACCAGAGAAGGCTATGCATTCCTCAGGACTGAAAATACATCAGCTGGGATCATATATATACACCATCCCAAAGGGAACTTAAAACTTTCTTCATGATAGACTAAACGACAAAAACTCTCCAAAAGTTATAGTTCAGTAGGTAGCAAACCTTGCTAACTCTGTGGATATTGTCAACAGAACAGGCTGTGCTGTCTGTAGCTCCATTTTCATGCCACTTTCAATGTAGAATCACAGAATATGCTGTTTTCAATATGAATTTGCCAAACTAACTGTGCAGAATTCTTCTTTGTTGCTTTTTTTTTACCTCTGGTGGAATATTTCTCTCTTGACAATTTGCTCTATCAGAAAAAAAAAGAAAAAAGGTTATTGGGAATCTCTCCTGTACCCAGCCCCTACAGCCTTAAAATTTGGAAAAGAAAAATATTCCATCTGCAGTTCAGATGGATCTCTAGTGATATACCTAAACTTGGCCAAGCTAAACACACTGAACACCTTCCACCCCAGCAACAGCATCAAAGAAACACTATCTGCTGGGACCCCCCCTTCGAATTTAGCAGCTAATTTGCTGAGTGTTTCATTGGGGCTCAGTGTGCTCCTGGCCAGAGCTGGCAGTCAGACAGGTTTCCCTGGAACTGCAAATTCTGGCTGCTGTGGGACAATGTGAAGCCGAGCATGGGGACTGGAAGCAGAGACTACCTCACTAGTCTTCCTTCCGTTCATACTGAGGCAGTATAAAGAAAAAGGAAGTTCACTGTAATGAAAAGGAGAACCAATCTGGGTGTACTAGACTGCAAAGGTAGAGAGGCCAGGACTGGGAGCTGATACTGTAAAGAAAACATGGTTTTTTTTACTGTATAGTTAAAGATTATTTAATAATGCACAAGCCAAAAAAAGGCAGAATAAAGATTTGTACAGGGCAGATGAATTCTGGTGATTCCTATCTTCTGGTGCTTCACCTTGCTTTAAGTGTTCCTTTAAAGTTTCTTGTGTATGTGTTTTATATTTTACTTTATTGTGGCTATATACAAATAAAATCTGTCATTTACTGACATAAGATATAATATAATATTATACTAGCACACAATTATAATATCACAATAAATAATATGCAATTGAGCTTCTGACAGGTATAAAAAGGAGCCCCAGGTCCAGGTGGCTGCAGCAGTCTTTCGTAAATTTGACCAGAAGATTTCTATAGGACAGAAAGATATAATTACCTGAAAGATCATTCTCATCTTATGGTAGGAAGACAGTTCAGGAAATGTCAGGAACAACTATTGGAGCTAAATGAATCTGCTGACCTAGGAGATAAGAGACATGACAATGACTAAAATCAGTCAATTTTTTTCAAAAGCATCAGCTGAAGCATATTTGTGTCAAATTGTTGCTCTGCAGAAAATTTGCTTTATTTCTGCCTCTCAAATTTGAAAATAGAATTTGTATCCAATTTTGATAGTAATTATTTTTTATCATCTTGACCTTTGAAAAGCTAGGCCTAGAAGTATAAATGGGATACCTTAGTAGTTTTGCAAATCTTAATCCAGTTTTACGTGTTCATTGAATGGGCAATTACTAATTTTGGGGAGAATTGACAATACGTACATAACTAGTTCCTTTGAAAAAGTCCTGGCTTTAGTGACAACACTACCCTGAAGAAGCCTCTGCCCTTCAATAAAGCACAGTACTACAAAAAAAAGTGCTATCAGACTACAGCAACCAAGTGCCGGTGAGATAAACAGATTCACACAATCCAACTGTTAACAAAGAAACATTGGTGTCTCAAATGCTCAAAAAATTATTCTGACAATTCAGCATGAAAGAAACATGACAAAATTGTCAGTGCCACTGGAGTGCTCTCTTGACAATGATAATAAAGACTTCCACAGCCCTCCTTCACCTCAAGGGTAAAGGCAAAACCCAGCTAGATTTGACTGAAGTCAAAGTCCTGCTGTTTTTAATATAACCACATGACTACCTCATGTCTTACACTATAAAATTCTTGAATAAATTCTGTGTTGTAACCTAGGTGTTTCTACGGGGTCCTTCTCCTGAGTTGTCTCTAAGAGATACTCTGAGAAACACCCCATTGTACTTCATTGCTACCTATCATGACTGTGAATCCATATCACACACACACCTCTTGACATTCTTCTGCATTCTCTGTTAGAGCACAGTGTTTTTCATCGCTGTCTGTTATTTAATAAATAATGTCAATCAACCTTGACATTCTTGGCAGTACTCCATACCAACCCTTACTGCTGAACCTTGTTCATCATGGTAGAGGTATTTGCTGGTTCCTCATACAATTATCAACTGGTTTCAACTGAGTCTTTTTATCCTATAGCATCCTCTTAATTTTTTTTTTTTTTTTTTGCTACGTCCAGTGTAGTGAAGTGCCTTCACTCACTCATACACGCAAACAAACACTGCTCTGGCTGTAATTGAAAAAAATAGCATCTTCATATACATTTCTGCGTGAGTATAGAAATTATTTCTTATCATATCTATCTGTTCCTGCCTCTGCTTTGGATCTTGTTGTTATGGGCCCAGAACTGACGTTGATACTGGCTATAAAAAAGTACATATTTCTTTTCCTGCCAATAACATACAATTATACAATTGTAGTCCCCGGAAACTAAATAAAGCTTTCCGTTAATCTAGAAAATATTATTCCAAGCAATTGGTAAGAAATTCAGTAGATTCCTTACAGTTGTATGTAGTAATCAATGACCTGTATAACATTTTTCTGTTAGATTAAGTGTGTATCTCTATTTTAGTGTTTATTTTCTTTTCTCCTTTAATACACGGAATCAAAAGTTGTATTTACTTTTGACAGTAAACCCTGTATTTAAACACTGGATAAACTATCCAAAATAATGAATTTTTCCTTCTGTAATAACTGCATAAAATATTTTAAAACTTAGAAAAACTAAAAACTCTTGTCTTCTCAGTAGAACATGTATCATGAGAGTGTTAAAAACTAACTAGATGCCAAACTTATAAAAGGTGCATGTAGGAAGAAATACACAAATGTCTTCAACTACAAGCAAGTAAATGGAGGCTGCATATGGCATCACTACAGAGCAGAAACTGCTACTTTCCTTTCTGGCTGCTGGAGAGATGCTATCCACATGTCTATTTGAAGCTGCTGATGCACTAAGGAATTTGTCCTTTGGACAGGGAAATGCAGGAATGTTGCTTATGTCTTCAGGGCAGCACGGGCTCCAGCCCCTCTGGAAATTCATCAATAAAATATTAGTGTAATGCACCTGCATGAACTTGACTGGATGCGTCTGAGATTTAGCAGGGATTGGTAGATAGAAAGACACTACTCCAAATCCGTGAGCTTCTTCCACATTTCTGGGAGACTCTTTTTTCCAATAAGCTTACGCCACTAAAAGCCCAAACACAGATCAACAGTAATGAATGATCTTCATTCACTCAAATAGTCATCCTACAGTAGGAGCCACTTCAAGGTCTGTGAGGTATAAGAGGCTTTTACAAGTATTTATATTAAATTACGAAGTGGTTTATTATAGAAAGAAGACTCAAGTTTTTTCTTATTATGTGTGTTATTATTATCAATTTATAGAGTACTGCTGTTGTTGGCAGTGCTGAACATCATGGACAGAGACAGTTCTTGCTCCAAAGTATTAACTAGAATGAACTGAAAACATTTTCCTCTTTGAAACATCTGCCACATCAGGCAAAATCATGAAGTTTGGAGGTATTTATTGCTGAAAGCAGACCAAGGTGTATTTAACAGGTTTGATAAGGTATGAATATGGGAGAGCTCTAGGTATGGTTGGGCTAATATACAGATGTGCTTTGTGGCAGCGTTCACAGCAGACAGCTCCCATAAGATTGCCTGGAAAATGCACCTCAGACCTTGCAGGTTGGAAGCATTCACACAGATGGGGGATGTCTAAGTTAGTCTCAGTTATGTGCTCCACATCCAGGAGCACACCTGATGATAGGTTTTCCAATCCATCCAAGTGAGGTTGCTCTGCTCTTTGAAGAGTTACGTAGTTTAACAGGGTGACATATAGAGGTACCAAAGCCAGCTTATTTGGGTATGGCTACTAGACATTGCCTTGGGGAACCGGACATAGCAAATTTCTATGGGAAAGCTCTGGTGGAAACATGGGTTCATGTGCCATGCAGTTGGTCTGCTCACATATAGTGGTCATTTATTCACAATTTCCAGATGTTCAACAACGAAGTTGAGCTATTTATTTTTTTCAGGGTACCAGATGTCCAGAAAGCACAAACAAACAGCCTAAATCTTCTTCAATTAAATAAAATTTCCAGACTGAAAAGGAGGACTTGTCCACAGAATAAAAGAAGTATGATAGCCCAGTTTATGGTAGATGTGTCTTTACATACAAATACATATTAGATGCGGTGGTGACTTGGACTAGATATTCAGGGCTGCAGGTTCTTTCTGTCACTGAAAGCTATCAAGGACAGGAAAGCTTCTCGACAAAATCTGGCATGGTGCCACAAAATTTCAGTTTTGATAAACTGCCATCTTTCTAGTAAAACATGGTTTCATTGGAAAATTCCTGACTCACTAGATTCATCTAAACAGATGCTGACAATATGGTTCAAACATACGGGATACATAGGAAGACAGAGCAAATTTCAATTTGTATTTGGACTCCAATCCTACACTAAGAAATGTGTAGCCTCACTCCTGAGCAGCAGTGAAGCCTTGATGTGGGATTGGGGTCATGGTCATGGTCAGTTACTATTGAAATTCTTCCCAGAAGAAATTTGTAGGGGCCTCGGCATAATTCTGCCATCACATTCTCACCTCTGCAGCGCGAGCAAAGGTATTCAGTGTGCACCTTTTACCATATCTGCCCAGGCCGCAGACATGACAGTGTAGCTGGCAAAGTTGCAGGCCAGATGTATGGCTCTTCTGCTTTCCTTTTGGGATATTTGGCAGAGGTTCAGTGATGTAACAGCGTACTGCCTTCTAAACCTTGATGCACATGACAGACCAAGACTAATGGTTTCCTTTAAATCTGGGGCTGAATACCATTGTTGGCTTTGAAAATTCCAAGAAATGTAATTTCACTTTAGATCACTATAAATTTATAAGCTGTTGTACAGTGAAGGAGTAATCTCCTGGGAAATGAGCATAAACCTATTATATTTTCATTAACAATCTGTTTTCACCATTGACTTAATCCACATTTACTGTTGTGGAATTTGATTATGCGTTATAAAGCACCATAAAACAAAATTAGGTATGTATCAAAGTATCCATTTTCCTGGTCATGTTGAATTACTCATTTCCTTGGTTTAAAACCTTGGGTCCTTTCTATCTAACTCAAACAAAGCTAGCCTGTGTGTTTACCGTCATCCACCTGAAAAGCAACATAGCAATTTCTTTTGTTATTTTTCTTTCCATTAATGCCCCTTTTCTACAAGAAAAGAAAAGAAAAGAGAATAGAAGGGGAAGGGAAAGGAAAATGGAAAGAAATATTTTAATACATTTAGGATATTAATTTGATTTCAAAAGGTTTTTTTTATGCTCTGCACCTTTCTTTTCATTTGACTGTGTAATAGTTAAACGTGCGGACTTCCCCCCCACAGCTCAAGCCTGCAAAACACACCAAAAAGACATACTAACCCATACAGTGTAACCCACTTCCTTGGGCCTGTTTTAGAGGTGTGGTATGATCAGGGGTTGGGGGAGAAGCAGTTAGGAAGGCTTTAAAGTTGACATGCATGTGGTTTTGGAATAAACCCATATTTTAAGTATGATGTGGATTTTTGTGTCACTGTTGTCTGGATGATTATTCTGAAATCTGGAATTCCTTACTGTGACACAGTAATAGCTTCCGCATTTTGTGAATTAGACAAAATAGTCTATAGAATTGGCAGGCTACTTATTATGTACTTCATTGCCTAGTGGTCAAAGAGTTTTTCTGCATTTTAAAAATATTACTTCTTTTAAATTATTACTTCTGTTTAACCATTAAAGCAGGAAGTCAGCTACTTGAAAATAAGCTCATTGATTGGCATTAAGTAAATTAAATATGTTAAATTTCACATAGCCCTCAGATAGTTGGCTGGTATTTTATAGCAGCTGCAGCTACAGAGGACTGACAAGAACTTCATGTCAGCATTACAGTTTTGCAAATAACATTTCCAACTCGGTCAGCTGCACCAGTTTTATAGCAAAGATCAGGTTTGATGACGTTAATCACTATGTTTTAAAATTTGCTGAAGGGTCTGTGGAACATAGAATGACATCATTGTACAGAATATTTTGCATCCACCAATGCACCAGGAGAGAAATTAGCGTTAAAGAGAAGTGTATAATTGCAAGGGAGAGATTTTATGCATGAAAGGCATTGTACCTTCTTTCTTACTGTTCAAAATGGATCTAAAAAGATCAAAAATAGAAGCAAAAGGGGTTTCTCTTCATGTTCACAGGTTTTCTATTTAGCAACTTGCTTTTACCTACTTTGATAATAACACCATGTACAAGCACAGAGGAAAAAGGGGAAAGGTCTTGGAAGTTATATTGATAAACTACGTGTGGATCCCACAGCTGGCATAAAATATCTTGTTTGGGCTGTAAAAATATATTAGTATGTCATGTTATCTTCATAAATTCTTCCAACACATAAGGTGGGTAGTGTCCCCCTGAATCCCAAGACTCATTACCATTTCTGCTCGCTCTTACCATTCATCAGCCGCTTTGTCATATAGAGCAGGCACGCAGTTGGGGCCGGAGCATTACGATTCTGGAGGGGTAGATACTGAGTGAGTTATTAGCTGTGGCAGACAGCCCTGTTCCCAAACACTCCTGAGAAGGTTCTTCACTTAGGCAAGCAACAATTACGATGGCATTCCCAACCTGGGGAACGCCAGAAGGATCTGAATATAGCCTGCGGGTTTCGGTTTTCCCTTTGCAATGACTCTGATTAGACATTAATCATGATTTCCAGAGCTTTCCAAAGTTCACCAAAGAAGTTCAAGCATTTAGGACATTCACAAGTATTTGTATTCTACTAAAGCAATCTGACTTGCAGGTTATTCTTGTTTGTAAGAAAGTTATATATTCTATTTCTGGGTGAAGAGCTAGAATCTGAGACCCCAAGCAACTGAGAATTTGGGTCTCCGGCATAATGTGAGGCAAGAATGAAACCTGTAAATTTACACATGAATTATATTGCTTTTCACAGCTGCATAAGTTTAGAAGTACTAGAACATTCCCCCCCCCCTTTTTTTTTGGTTTGTCTGTTTCTCAAATTTACACACTTAAAAATATCTATATTTAAGAGGATTTATTATCTGTTTGCTCTTATGATGAACATTTGATTTATTTAAAATAAAACTATTACTTTTTTCTTACTATTTGGAGGCAGGGAGAATGGAACATTTTTCCAGACAGCTGTGGCCAGATTAAAAATTAATTAGGTAATATTTAAAAGTGATGTTGATTGATTTTGATAGATGAAGCCTGAGTATGTGCCTATCTTATTTTCAAGTGACGTAGGAACTAAATCACTTTTAGCGGGAAATTAACTAAATTTGGCCTGTAATAATGTTTAAGATTTAAAAACAACTCTATTTGTTGTTCAGGATTTCACTGATCTGGTATGATGAAGTGACCTTTGCTTTTAGTCAGATCAGCTTTGCTGCTTGTTTCACTACAGCACTAAATCTTGCAGAACTGAAACTGGTGACAACTTTCTGTTTGCTGTTTAATACACCACGCATTGTCAACAGCAAGATGAGAACTTGGAGCAGGAGCACCCCATAAGAACTTTCAGTGAAAATACCTTTGCTTTAATCTTTTCAGAAAAGTGCTTAGATTATATATTCATTATTACATTCTGTTCTTGTAGCGGAGGTTTTTATTTAAACTACTTAAATCGGTCTGCTGTTTAGATTATCAGTATAGGATATATATATAGATGGGAAAATACCCAAGAAATGTTATGATAAAAATAAGAATAGCAGTCTAAAAAGAAAGCATGGGTCAGTTTATGAGATTGTATCCTAAAAGGCATTCCCTTTGATAGTAAAGGAAATTTCCGCATCAACTTTGATGCATAACTCTCAGTAGAGTGCATATAAATATTGGTCATTTTCAGAGCACATCATACATCACACAACTGCAGTTTTCATATCCATTTTTATATATTGCAGTTCTAATTTTGGTCTCCTTCCACTTCTAGACAAAGACAAAAGAAATACCTATGTTTAAAACTCTTTCCCACATTTCATTCCACTGAGCTAAGAAGTTTGAGAGTAGAAGTGAGTTCAGATGCTCGTGAAAAATATTTTCTGTTGTCCAACAACTGAGGAAAGGCTCACACTGATGCTTTTGCTTAACATGAAGAAATTTTGCATGAGATCATCATGTAATGATCTGCCTGGAAAAAGGACAATCTGAGTTTTGTCTCAAAAGCCAGCATGGGTCTTGTAATTGTGCTCTTCCACTTGGTTTTCTTGCCTTCTCCAGTAAGTGTCATGGGCAGTATGCTATACTTCACTCAGCCTGCTCTGGTGACAAGCACTTTTGGAGACAGGGCAAAGTGTCTTGCACAGTTCCACCCATTCCTATTCCTGTCCTGGCAGTGAGGACATGGAAAGCCTCGACGCCAACCTTCCTGCCAATGCTGCAGCCCAGGCTACAAGTAGCTCTCTCCGGAGAGTTTTATGTCACTCCCTACATTAAGTGATCATATAAATCTTTAGTGATAGCTGATGTCCTTACACCCCCAAAACTGCAGAGAGAGGATAAAATGGGCTTTTGCTTCCTAGGTGATAATTTGTCCACCACACTAACTCTGTTAACCGTAGCAATTGTTACATGTTATTTAATTCTTTTTTTCCACTTTATTTTTTTCTCCCCCAAAATACTTTACTGTGACTTATAAAATATTTGGAAAAGACTCTTTCAAAGCTAGACTCTATAATCACATCAGAAGGAAACAAATCTCTCTCACTCTCTTCATATTGGATTATGTCAAAGATTAGCTTCAATTTAAGCAATGTTGTACGAAGTTTTCCAAAGGATTTTCTTTTTAAACTACAACCATATGTTTTACTCCATTGAAACAGCTTACATATTGGGTTTATGAGATTGATTGATGACATTTGCTCCAGTCATTTCACTAGTCATTTATTCATTTAAGGTTAGGTTGAGAATGTTTATTAAATGATTGGCAAAGTAACTCATTGATCATCATTCCATGTTTCTGGCTAGAAGCAACTGAAAAGCAATTATTTTAAAGAAAAAATATACTAGCTTGCTATAACATGAATACACAGGGATATTCATTATTGTTCTGCAACTTTTTTACCATAAATACTTATAACAAATACATTACAGTTTCCCCTAAAAAAGGACCCCAAACAAGGCTATAGAATGAACAGTCACTGGCCCAACGGCAGCCTAATCCCATGCCTCCCTCTTTCCTCTGTCTCCCACTCACCAAAACAGATTGTAGTAAACATCATCCTCATTTTCAGTTTTCGTCATTGGCACACAACTGAATATTCAAAGTCGTCTTCGTTCTATTTAAGACTCTTGAGGAAATGGATCCAAGATGCTGAAGAGGCCACCTTACCTCTCAAAGCTGCAGCCTCCCTCTCGATGCTCTCCCTCTCAGTTTCTCAGCAATTGAGCTTTCTCTGCTTGGTGATGTTTTCAATAGACTGGAGCTTGGTCTTTCCTGGCAGACTGCCTGAGACAATAAAATTCCTTTTTCCAGGAAGGAAGAGCAACTCGAGGAGTCGTTATTTTGAAGTCACATGTAGAAACTGCTTTCTTTGATTTTGGCCTTCCACAAAGCAAAAGTAGTTGGGGAAAAAAAAAACCCAAAAGAAAAGAGAAGGGAAAAGAAAGGGGAAGAAAAGGGAAGAAGAGAGAAGAAGAGAAGAGAAGAGAAGAGAAGAGAAGAGAAGAGAAGAGAAGAGAAGAGAAGAGAAGAGAAGAGAAGAGAAGAGAAAAAAAGAAACGAAACGAAACGAAACGAAACGAAAAGAAAAGAAAGAAGAAAAGAGAAAAGAGAAGAAAAAAGAAGAAAAGAGAAGAAAAAAGAGAAGAAAAGAGAAGAAAAGAGAAGAGAGGAGAAGAGAAGAAAAGAAAAGGAAAGAAAAGAGAAGAAAAGAAAAAAGTAGAGCTTAAAAAGTGGAAATATAAATAACTCGTCTAAGGAGAATGGAGGCTTTATAACAGCTTCAGCCATCTTACATGAGTGTTCTGTGAAACAGACTTTGGGTAATACCTGAGTAGGGCTGAGGAAGGCAAAAAGGGGAGGGAGCAGGCATGCACAGGGAGCATCTGCATGGCTGACTGGTATGGTGTGAGGAGGAAAGACTGGGGTTTGTTCTCACAGGTGGGTTATGGTTCCAGGACTGTATGTCCATTTCAACCCTTCATGGGTAGTGAAGCTCACCACAGCAGCAGGTCCTAAGTCCGCAGATGCTAGCTATTTTTTAAGCATGAGGCTTTATGGACTTATAGACCAATCAAACTGACTTCCATTTCCTGAAAATACCAGAATAAATAATGTCTACAGACATTACTACAGCAGAAATAAAAGTACAAGATTGTAAGGAACATCTCATAAGGATTTCTCAAGAATAAATAATGACAGGCAATATTTGTCAGATTCCTTCTGCTAATGGCATTGTCAATAGGAATGAGCAGTAGATGTGATACAGATTGACTATAATAAAGTTTTTGACATGGTCTCAAGTGGTGTTCTCAGAAGTAAAGCAGTGAAACATGGACAAACTGAAACTGTTGTCAGGTGGGTGAACAATAGGTAGCAATAGTCATCAGACTGGGGTCACTGTCAGACTGGAAGGGTCTATTACTCAGGTGCCTGCAGGAATCTATCCAGGATCCAGGGCTACTGTTGCTGAGAGTCTTTGGAGTAAGTACATGTCTTAGTATGGGCCATCAAACAGCTTGGAGAGTCCAGATTAGTATTCGAGGTGATGTCAACAAACTGGAGAGGTTGTCTGGTGTAACTAGGATATAATTCACAAAGTACAATATAAAGAACTACACTGGAGCTAGAATAAATCAATCATGCAACTGCAGGAAGGGAAAAAACACAGTAAGCAGTTCTGCACGGTGGGTCAGTGGACTGTATGGTGAATATAAACATGAACAAAAAGGTGTAGAGATGTAAAAGAAGTTATTGTCCAACTGAGTTATATACAAAGAAGAGTTGTGAAGACATATCATCATGTGAAGGACTCTGTACATGTTGCTTAACACTCTGGACTGGGGTATGGTGGCAATAAAAACATTTCGAGCAAATGAAAGGTACAGGCAGGACAAACAGGAATGACATGAATGGTCAGAGCATGGTCCAGAAAACATGAATTGGAGGCAAAAGAAGACAAAGAATAAAAGTATTCCAATATACAAAAGTTTTGCAGACATAAAGAAAAAAATATTCCTTTCTACCAGCAATAGAACCAAAAGTAATGGACTCAATGTGGAATAAGGGAGATTTGCCAAAGAACCACTTTAACAAGTCTTCAGGTGTGGTCAAGACATGCTTGATACTGCTGTGGGACAGGGACATAGCTCCTTCCAGACTGCCTTTTTGAAAAAGAATTATTGTTGTGGAAGAAAGCAGGCAACACAGGTTCTATTAATTTACACATTTGGGTGTTATTTTCCAATATACAGGAATTGATATAGTAAGATAATAGCACTCCTACTTTGGCATAATTAAGTATGCCATCTAGTAATGCAGACGAGTCTAACAGAACTCCTCATTTCAAATTTAAATCACCTGCTGTAGTTAACTTCCCCAGCTACATTGTAAGACATGTAATTTCCTGAGGAAAGGGCAGAGAAAGAAGCTCCTTAGACCCAACCAGGCCAAGCTGTCACCAATTTCTGGCTCTAGAGTGTAATGTGTAATCCTGGAGAAGAAGAGAAAGATGATTGGAGAGAAAGGTGCTCACCCACAGCTCACCCACCTGCATTTAACCTAGACATAGGTATGAGAAATAGATCTTTTCTGAACTTCCCACCCTGGATCATGTACAAAGCTGGTGACTTCAAAAGAGACCCAGTCCTGGTTTGTTTAGAGTTGCAGAGTTCTGCTGGACAGGGTTGAGAGCCAGAGACCAGCTCTGAAGTCTACCTTGTCCAGTGCTTTGGGTGACTTTAGCTGGATGATTGTAGACTGACCTAGGCAAAGAGTTGGAAAGTCCCATCCTGTTGCTAGAAGGTAATGGCAAAAAATAGCTTGAGACAGGCCATGCCCCTTGTAAACATCTGTGGGTTGTGTTTGATGGGCCTGCCAAACAATGTGCCTCTAAGGGTGTTTCAAGGACTTTTAGAATAAATAGAGTCTTTATATAGTGCCCATGTGGGTATATTTGGGGAAGGTCAAAGGTGCCACACAGGCCTCCCAGGTGAGGCCTGAGGGCACTTCAGTAGGAGAGGCATGCACTTAGGTGACCGTTAGCAGTGTACATGTGGCCTAAAGCTCAGCTTCTGCAGAGGGCAGGCTATTATATCCTGCTTTTCATGGAACAAACCCTATATATTAAGGAAATAATAATATAATGAGGATTATTCCCTTAATTTCATGAGTATCTTATCCATATCATAATAGCATTTGTGTGAAATGCCATATGAAGTGCATACACTCTCTGTGAATATAAAGGCCAGACTAGTTTGCATCAGAGGAATTTTGCACTTCTTTTCAGAATAAATGGAGTTTTATTGTAAATGATATTTGGACTCTAAATTGTTGCATACAGGAGTTGCTACCACCAGCTAGAAAATAAATTTGAGGGAAAAATTACTTTATCCATGTCTATTCAAAATTATTTCATACATGTTTATCCATGTAGCAGCTATAACCGATACTTATTGCATGTAAATAATGCTGAAAATTAGGAAAGAACAGTCCAGTGAAGGGCTGCAAAATATTTAGTCTATGTGCTCCAAACAAGCAAATGTAGCTGCAGTATTTGCATACATAACAATGTACATTTCGATGTTTTGAAAAACACATTTACAGTGTTTATAAAACTTGTAATTTTGTCATCAGAAAGAAAACAAAGGTATAGCAGCTTCTGATGCATTGAAGGGAGCATACAAATTTTACATTATGAGTTACTTATTAGAAGTAGTTTGTTTAGTTTATTGAGGAACATTTAAGGATAGAGGAAATGAATAAGCATGAAGTACAGCTGGTATATTAAAAGGGAACCTACATGACAACTGCCAAATACCCTGCAGCAAAGAGGTTTAATAAAACAAATAGAAAAAGCACCAGGATGCTTTCTTTATTGCAGCATTACCAAAGTGTAATAAAGAAACCAAACATACAACAAACAAAGTAAACTAAAATACCGATCCTGCATTATTGGACTGTTAATAAATCATACTGATGGCCCACTGTTAAATGCAAATGGATTTGTGAGCAGTAAGTAGCAAATATGAAAACTCATCTAAAATAGTTGGTGTATATCCTATTGAAGATAATGTATTCCAGGAAGTAATCACTGTAAAATGATGGGGAAAAAAATCAAACTAATTTGATGGCCTATGTGATGCAGTTGGTGGGGAACCTAAACAGCAGACTAGACTTTGTGTTTACTACTCTGTGAGGGCTTCACAACCACCAATAAACTGGGTGTGAATTCTGGGCGATGGCTTCTAATCAGTCCAGTATTACTCCCTGCATCATTCAGGGCTTGACCCAGGTGAAAGTAGCCTCCATGGCTGCCAGCCCACACTAAATTAAAAAAAAACAACTCCATGAGCCACTTGGGACCTGCAGCTACAGAAGCTTCTTGTGACTCCAAGAGCACTATTTCCCCTGATGACCACAGAATACTGGATGGAGAATGAACAGTCACCAGCTCAGCTGCAGAGCCTGAATCTGCTCATTTGATTGCCAGACTGTACCCGGAGCACAGACTTTCAGAGTGCTACTATGGGACTACATTGCATGCATTCAGAGAAAGCTGACACTTTCTAACATGGTTGTGGCTTGTGCAGTCACACAATAAACGAGCAGCAGAGCTGCGAATAGAATTCTCTAAGTCCTGCCTCCTAATCCCATTCTTCAATCAGTAAAATGAAGTACATGCCCCCCCCCGCCCCTTTCTCTTTATAGGTGCTGGCCAAATCCATTTGTGTTGTGGTATTACCCCAATGTCCCAAGGTATCAGGAAATCTTATAATCCATGGACACATGGATAGTTTATAAATTTAAAAATTTGCTTGACATTCAGTCCTTTCCAGGATTTTAAATCAAATCAAATGCATTTCCACAAATGTCTCTGCCTGAGACTTTTACAGAATGCTCACAGCTACAGGTTTGGCTATTAAAGATACATTTCTGTGTTAAACAAAGTTGTCTTCCCTATTAAAATTGACAGCCAGGTCCATATGTTCCATAAAATAATGGCAAGGGTCACTGTGAGCAGTGCTGCAATGGATCCCAAAGTTCTCATAACCCTTCAGAGTGTGCTCTCATAGTAAATTCATGAGAACCTTTCAAAGAATATTGCTTTGCAGTTCGGTCTTACCTCTTACACAGAGTGGAAAAACCAGCCAAAACCAAATTCTGGCCACATTTGCTTATACAGGATTCCAAATACGTGCAATAGATTGCTTGCTGCTTTGAGAAGGAAGAAAACAACTTTTCTGTCAAGATGGTTTAGGAGCTCATATTCAGTCTGCCTCAGTATTTCTTGGGTTGAGTGGTGCATTCTCAGTTCCTCGGTGTCCCAGCAATGCCCAGCAGTGCCAACACAAGGGCTGCTTTACCCTGTCAGTGCCAGATCACCCACTGCCACCCTGTGTGGCTGTAACCAGTCTTTGCGCAATGAGTACAGCATGCCTTGAGTTGTGCTAGTCTGGCAAGGTGAAGAAGCACCCAGAGATTTAAGCCTCCTGAGGGGGTCAGTTGAGCAAACATCTTGGGATGCATGCCAGCCACAAACTGACCAAACGGCTCCTCACAAAAGATGATTGCAATGGCACAAGAGTGATAAGGTAGATAGCTACCTTTAATATAAAAGGTAGGTTGTCAGAATAAGAGACCCACATTTATGAGGCTGAGAAGATGCAAACACACTTTTTCCAACGTGCTGAGAGAGTTTTCTCACTATAAGACTCAAGGTAAGGTGGGCAGGACCGTTCTTCACTGTTGGAACTGATGATGTGTTACGTGATTGTGGAGAAAATAATGTAAAATGACCAAGTCTTGCGTTGAATTAATAGTGCAGATATGAGGAAGTGTCCACTGGATGTTATCTGCAATGTCTTTTCTCGCAATTCACATTAACTAGTGATTGGACAAAACATGTTAGAGCTTTAAAAGAAAGGACAGGACCTGCTCTATTTGTCAAGTCTCTCTTTCTTTGCAAGAGTCTTCCATACAGTAAAAGTCCCACATATATGTAACCATTTACGTACAGCCATATGAGGGGTAGGACTCACCCCTGATCTTAGACGAGATTTGTTCTCCCTGCATTTTGTGTATCACTCTGGGTTCAGAATTCCACTTTAGAGGCCAGGGATCCCAGGGTTTTTTTTGATGTAGTCCCAAATATCTTTAAAAATATTATTTCATGTATTGCGCACTTCTGTGGTAGTCTATTTAGTCTCATCTGTCTTCTACCTTACTGTTTCTTCTTTTCTCAGAAGCTAAGCTCAAATTCTGCCTCCTCATCTAACGTGGAAGGTCATCTAATGCTGTTAGTAGAGATTTTGAGGAAAGGTTGCAGCTTTTTTTATTTGTAAATGAAACTAACTGCTGTCAGTCCTACTTATCAGTCTGTGATTCCTGCTGTTTAATTTTTCTGGAAATTATGCAAACATGGTAAATTAGCTAGTGTACTGGTTTCAGCTGGGATAGAGTTAATTGTCTTCCTAGTAGCTGGTACAGTGCTATGTTTTTGAGTTAGGTATGAGAAGAATGCTGATAACCCTGGTGTTTTCAGTTGTTGCTAAGCAATATTTAGTCTAAAGTCAAGGATTTTTCAGCTTCTTGTGCCCAGCCAGCAAGAAGGCTGGAGGGACACAAGAAGTTGGGACCGGACGCAGCCAGGGCAGCTGACCCAAACTGGCCAAAGGGGTATTCCATACCGTGGGACGTCACATCTAGTGTATAAACTGGGGGAATTGGGGTGGGGGGATTGCCGCTCGGGGACTAACTGGGCGTCGATTGGCAGGTGGTAAGCAATTGCACTGTGCATCATTCGTACATTCCAGTCCTTTTATTAGTGTTATCATTATCACTATTAGTTTCTTCCTTTCTGTTCTATTAAACCGTTCTTATCTCAACCCACGAGTTTTACTTCCTTTCCCGATTTTCTCCCCCATCCCACTGGGTGGGAGGGAAGTGAGTGAGCAGCTGCGTGGTGTTTAGTTGCTGGCTGGGGTTAGACCATGACAACTAGTCTCAGTGTCATCTAACTGGCTTTTCATACACTTAATTAACAGTAGAACATGCCTAAGATTTCACCCATGGATACAGTTTGTGTGTTAGCCTAGAAGTTATATTATTCCTTTTCATTTGAAGATCTAGGATCTATATACAGAGGTTGGTATATACGGGGCATTGTTGTCACAGGTTATGACAAAAAAAGATGTTACAAGAATATACTCGAGTAATCAGTGATAGCCTCCTGCATTTTTCCAAATGTGAGCAATTAATCCTGTAGCCAGCCTAAAGCTGACAGCTCAATAGTTCATTTGAACATGCACACATCTAATCTAATTAAAATATCTTAGAACTTTAACACTTTGGGTAAGAATATTTTTACTATCTGTACTGACAACTTCATATGCTATGCTCATATTGGCTCTTGCAGAGAAGGTGAAAGTAGGTTCCAGAATATTGTGGCTTAACCCCAGCCGGCAACTAAGCCCCACACAGCCGCTGGGTCACTCCCCCCGCTGTGGAATGGGGGAGAGAATCAGAAGAGTAAAAGTGAGAAAACTCATGGGTTGAGATAAAGACAGTTTAATAGGTAAAGCAAAAGCTGCACACGCAAGCAAAGCAAAACAAGGAATTCATTCACCACTTCCCATGGGCAGGCAGGTGTTCAGCCATCTCCAGGAAAGCAGGGCTCCATCACGCGTAACGGTGACTTGGGAAGACAAAGGCCATCACTCCCATCTTCCCCCCCTCCTTCTTCTTCCCCCAACCTTATAGGCTGAGCATGATGTCATATGGTCTGGGATATCCCTTGGGTCAGTTGGAGTCAGCTGTCCCAGCTGTGTCCCCTCCCAACTTCTTGTCCACCCCCAGCCTACTCGCTGGCGGGGCAGTGAGAGAAATAGAAAAGGCCTTGGCTCTGTGTAAGCACTGCTCAGCAATAATGAAAACATCCCTGTATTATCAACACTGTTTTCAGCACAAATCCAAAACATAGCCCCATACCAGCTGCTATGAAGAAAATTAACCCTACCCCAACCAAAACCAGCATACAGCATCACTTGGAACTGCAGCTGCTGCAGAAAGTTATGCCTTTCCTCCTGCGTCATTTCTAAAGCATGAGCTCCAGGACAATATTAAAAGCAGCATATTCCAATAGAGGTCCCATACTTTATGTAAAAGGACAAACATGTTTTGTCTGAAATGCAAATGGAATTATTTCCATGTTGTTACCTATACTTAGCTTTTTTCCTGAGGGTTCATGGAGCTCTTTCCTATGATTACAGGTACCATTTTCCTTAGAGTTTCTCAGTAGCCTACCACTCTTAAGCCAATTTATTCCAATACAAGGTTTCCCCAGGCTTGGCTACACAGGGACCTGCTACTTTGCTAAGACTATCCTTTGTGCTTATTGCTATTCTAAGCAAAGGCAGTCAGGTGCAGAATATGGCACTGCCAGCTACCGCTTCCACCATGCTACTAGTTCTCTCCTCTATGCCGCTTCGATTACACTTGAAACAGCCCTATGGTCTCCTCCTGCATCTCTGCCTTTTTGAGAAGAGAGGTATGGATGATCCTTTTTCTCCCCAGTATGGGAGGAATTCAGCCTATGTTTGTCCTCATCTTCTGCTATTAAATGCTAGCAAGCCCAGAAATCCCTTCAGATTCTCTATTCCAGATGCACTCCTAAGCTGCTGAATTAACTGCTGCCCCACATAAAAACAAACTCAGTTACCTTTACCATTTATTTTTTATTGCAATACATGACCTATTGTACACCTTAATTCAGTCGTCTTGCTTTCGTCATTATTCTGCCATTGGTTTTTAGGTGGAGTTTTTCCTTGCTGCTGATGCTGAGACATTTGGGATAATTCTGTTTCCTCTACTGTCAGTGACTAGTTTTCTTCTCTGTAACTTCTCAGCTGAGCTTTCCGATATATTTATTTCCCCACAAAAATAGCTGCTAAATTCCCTATTCTCTTCTTTCAGTGGGAAATTATCCTCCACCATCTTAGATAATCAAGAGCCTGTTGCAGTCCAGACATATTAAAACTTAGCGATTTATTGTAGCCAATGCTATGTGATTATAGTATTTTAGCAGCTAGTGCATTTCTTTTGTGCGTAAGCTGTTAAATATAACAAAGGCCTATTGTGTTCAATGTGGGAAAGCAAATAATTTTTAAAATGTGATTAATTGTGTAAGTATGGACCTTTTAAGTACATGTGGTAAGCCCTATGCTATGGGAATGGCACTTACTGCTCTCTCAGCATGAGTCTGACGAAGTAAACAAAAAGTTAAAATACAGCCGATAGTCTCCCTGGCATTCATTAACATAGCATGGAAAGCAGAAACTAGCCACATTTTATATAAAAAGACTCTAGAAATCTGTGTCTACTTACATTAACATTAGTCAATTGGTGGGTGCCAACTATGCACATAGCATGTTTTATTTATAGGTCTATATAGTAGTCAAAAACATTCTATCATGGAAATGTGTTATTCATTAATTCATATTTTGCTCAGCCTTACTTTACTTCTTGAACCCATCCAGGTGTTTTTTAAACGATGAGGGTAATTTAATACCAAACAGCATTCACATTCACCCTATTTTTCAATTCCATGTAACTAAATATTCCTTCTGATTTTGTCTATTATTTACCTTTAATTAGCTCACATATATTGCAAACTAGGGTTTGCCTGTGTTTTTATGATGAAATTCCACACAATGGTAAAAAATAAAGGTGGAATAAATAGTCAACTTACTGAACAGAGTATTTAACATTCACTTTGTCTCAAATATCCATTCTTTGCATCAACTGGAATGGTAAATAGCACTATAGATATATGCTTCTGGTGCCTAATTCGTTTTTAAAGTGTTCATCTAAAATGTTTAAAATGTTCCTTTTACCCTACTGTTTCAAAGCTCCATATGAGATCTAGTCACACATTGCAGAACATAGATCATATCAAATGACCTCAACAAATCCAGCAACATGCAATGTATATGTGTTTTCACTAAAGGAGCTTTATAGGTTTCCATGACTTAACCTATGAGGTTTAAGGGGGTTTAAGGAGGAAAAACAAAACCCTTTTCTTGTTGGTTCTTTTTATCTTACATGTGAATGTGAACTTGACATAATCTAATTTTAATCACGAGGAAAAATTAAAACCAAGTTAAACCAGGAACAATATATCAACACTAAAATGCTGTCAATTATTGCCATACTTGTCACGAGAATCAGTCATATAGGTCATTTATGAATAGCCATAAAGCAACTTCTTCCATTTGCAAGGCACACAACCTTTGCCATTCAGTGATGTACGTAAATACTGGTGTCAAAGCTGCTTCTAAAACACCACTACTGGGGAGAGAGAGAGAAATCTTACTGCCATTAAGACACACAAGCCTTTAACCTCTGAAGAAAAATAACGGTTAAGCCAGCAGTAACTTTTTATAATTAGAGTTGATAAAAGAGAAAATGTCAACGTTGTAAATTATTTCTGCTGGGGCGCAGAGTGTTAAAATGGGGTAGAAGGCTTTTGATGAAAATTCACAAATTTTTGCTAACTTCCCTGAAATACAAAAGTATTTTTAAGCCTTACTTGCAGTGTAAGACAATGGTTTCCTGTTAGATGTTTTTGTTTTCTTTTAATTTATTTTTGAATTTAATTTAATTTAGCTTAATTTAATTTATTTATTTTCTTTTTTTTTAAACTAATGACCATGCTGTCACATGTCTTCTGTATGTTTCAGTTGTCAGATATAGACTGAAAAATTATGTTTTTCCTCTTCTGTGGAAACAATAAATTCTCAACCACTTACAATATCCTTCCTGAGGTTCACAGCACCAGATAAACATGCCCTGTTTCGTACAACATTTTAGAAGGGTTTCACATATAGCCAACATTTTTTGATCTTCTGTGCAGTCTTTCCAGAAGGATTTCAGAGGATGCAACAAGGCATTTGGAAGGATAACCAGAACAAGTTCAGTTCTGCAAAATCCTGTTTAAAAACTTGAATATCGTGTTTCACAGTTCAAATTTTAGAAGTCTCCAACAGAGGTATCACCTATCTGCCTAATTTCTTGTATGATTTTAAAGGCAAAAAATATTAAAAAAGATCAGGCTGTATTTAACACTTTCGATCTTTTCAGGCTGTATGAGATTTAAGGGCTCATGTCTTCAGACTTACCCAGCTATAGCAGCATTCATGTTATAGTGATTCTGTTCTTCAGCTCGGAGTTTTTAGATAGGAAGATTGCAGCTGCTTATGTATTTGGAAGAGTAAAGACAAAATCAGGGTCGTATTCTACAAAAAGAGGCTGGGTTAAATCTGAAGGACCTATTGATCAGACTGAGGGACAGCTGAAGATAGCCAGGGAGTTTATACAGAAACATTGCCTTGGGTGAAACTTTCTTATTAGAAACTTTTCCCCTGACTTTATCAGCTGCCTGAAGTCCAGAAAGGACCCTCTGCTACTCCAGTGAAAAGCAGCCTTTCTTTAACAGTTTCCCTATAAATAATAGTGGTCATAGTCAATTGCCAAACACTGACTTTACCAGTCATGAAAAGCATTTGGGTCTACCATGCAATTTAGGCAGAGATTAGGTTTCCATGTCCAAAACAAACAACTTTAATCATTACACATCCTATGTTTTGCTATTATTCATGTCTACATGTATCATAACCTTAGTCAAATTGAGCCTATCTCTAAAACAGCTTAGGACATCTGGAAGTCCCTTAAGGGGCCTGATGTCTTACACATTGGCAGAGGAATCCCAAAACACTTTGTCAGCAGCAATGAGTTTAGCACAAAGCAGAGCACCAGAGCCACTTTCACTAAATAAAATAATTTTTAAAAAGAGTAAGCCTTCACTGTTTGCATGATTAGTGACCACTAGTTAGTGATTAAAGCACTTTCCCAGGAAGTGGGAGGCTTGACTTCAGCTCCCTTACCCAGCCCAAGACATCCAGACTTCCTTCGCTCAGGAGAAAGGGAAAGCCATGCCTGCAGGGTTAAAAAATTGCATAGCCCTGGTGCAGAAGTTGTGCCAAAGAGCCACTGAGTTAGGAAGAAAACCAAGAGTAAATGCATCCCTGTTAGGGCATATTACTGAAATGGGGGCTGCCTGCTGACAGTGGTCCTTGTCTTTAGACAGTGTTATTTCTTGAGACAGTTTTTGAAAGGGAAAATATCTCTGCTTGTTGCTGAGGCTATTGCAGTTCAAAGACCACAGCGTTTAGTCTAGTCAACACCTAACGCCTAGGATGTATCCAGAGTTTGCATCGTTGATTCCTCTTTGGGTAGGAGCATGGTCCTAGACATATGCAAAAGGACAAAAAAGTCTTTTTGCACAGAAAGAGCTGAGAAAAAGGTAATATTTTTCATATCTCTGGTGACATGATGTGTATGATTTTGAACCTGATGGACCAAGGCAAATGAGCCTTATATTATATATATCTCCAGTATTTTCTAACAGGTGTTTAGTACAGAATTACCAAGTGGAAGTCCTTTGAGATACATATGTAATCACTCAATTTTAGATCAAAGCAGAGTTTGTTTTCCCATATTGCCTTGAGATATCCTTTTGTGAAGTCAGCTGTATAAAATAAAGATGATGATAAAGAAGTGGATGAAACTTCCGGAAGCCAGTCAAGCCCTGTCTTCAGCATGATGATTCATGTACACAGAGAGCATCCATATAAGCTGGTTACACTGCTCTGTGTTTTGCCTGATGTTCCTTAATAACATTTACTAGCAATGCTGAATCATCTGTAATGTACATGTAAACAGTTAAGCTGCAGGTGTTTTTCAGGTTCTACCACACTGAGATGCTGAGGACTCCCCCAATTCAGTTTCTGATTGTTTACAATCTCCTGCTGTGCCTGCAATATGCTTGAATTGTACTTAAAACACATAAATCTGCCTTCAAAGGCAGCTTGGGAGGCAGAAGTGTGGCTAGGGAATTTTAAATGGAAGGGACAAGCAATGGCTACAAAGAGCTCAGTTTTTAGTAGTAGGTGTTGCAGTTTGTTCCAATTACAGCACACACTAGAGTGTGAAATGTTCATGCCAATCTAGTAAAAAGAAAAAGTACACGCAATGCTGAAATTAACACCTTTGTAATTACAGACAAGCTCCTTTACTACTACCCAGCAAGTGCAGCTGAGACAGGTTTGGAGAAATGCAAGCATAACGGGTTGTGCAGTAGGAAATGTGACATTTTTTTTTCAATCTAACTTGATAATTGGAACCTTCTTTGGCAGCCAGATAAAACCATTTGCATTTCTGAGCAGAAGAATTTAAGAGTGTACTACATCTAGATTTGCCTAACTGAATACCAGACAAAAAGAGTTTTTTTTGCAATTAAATAACTTGCATTCCCGTTCTTTCCCTCATGTACCATTAACATCACAAAACTATACATTTGGCATTCTTCAACATAATTTATAGCTCTTTTTGCAAATCAAGCTAGTAACAGGCCATCACAGAGGCAAACATGCCTTTCATTTGCATTGAGTGAGCTGTCTCAGGTTCATGGCAAAATGAATAGCTGGATATCCCCCAATAATCCCAGTCCCTCACTATTCACACACATTCTCAGTGACTCATCCAGGAAAATATCACTGAGTGTGTCTTTTAATTTTATTCATGTTTCCACTATAACCCTGCAGAGGCTTCTTAGTGCTTGTAAGGTTATTTTAGTTAGCTTCACTTGCCAAACAGATCTTTCCCCACTTTATTATATTGTCATTATTATTTCTACTATATAGGAAGTATATTGCCACATATCATATATCAAAACATTACTAATGCCATTAAGACAATGCCAAGACTAGTCACATGATATGTATGAAAAGGCAGCTCAGTTCTTCAGAGACCCTTGAACATTAGCTGACCGGTTGCTGTGCAACTAGTGTTGTAGGTGGATGCCAAAGCCAGAAAGAGACACCCTGTCCAGGACAGAAGAAGGAACCTCTCTCTCTCTTCTGAAATAAAGGCTGAGAAGCAGACACTGCCTTGTAGCTGAGGATCTTTTGAAAAAACAGCATGCTTTCATCCAAATGTTTTTTAGATTTTGTTAATGTCAGAATAGATGCTTCCATGGAAGATAATAATTTGACAAGATTTAAAAAACTCGCTGCAGAAACCTTTTGACACAACTGTAACTTTTTGTTTGCATAGATGTTTTTGCATAAAGGGGAGCAAACCAGTATCATTCAATGATATCCCAAAGGATAGAAATAAGGCCACAGGCAATCTTAATGTTGGCATTTCCTAACCTCTTAAACCTTGCCTCCACAACCTCATCATCCGTTTGACAACGTATCTTCTTGTAATATAATGAGAAATCTCTCCACATGTCATCTCTCCCTCTAGCTCTCTAAGTCCAGCTATTCCCATCTGTTTGCGCAGGTAACCAAGTGCACTATGTTTCTGATCTTTACTGCTGATTTTTTTTGAGGGGGGAACTGAAAACAAAATACTAAAACAATTAAAATTCTTTCATTTTTGTCCTTTTTTTTATCTAGTTTAAATTTTCTGGTAATCATAATATACTACATATTAAACAAGCAATGGGTGTGTAGGTTTTAGTACTGGCTATCATTATTAGCAGCAGCCCGACTATAATTAACCTAGGAAGAACTAGTGTTTGGTCTTCCCTTACTGCAGTCTGTGTTGCTTTTCGTTTGTATATCTTAGCAGAAAATATAGTGTATCTGGTCACCATAGGAACACATTCCCCATCTGCTGTATTATCACATTTTTTCCCCTTGACTTCTGTAGATTGCAGTCCTCTCTACTATGTTGTCAAGATATGTAGGGGCCAATTTCCTCCCCATCTAAAAGGAGTTATGACAGACATGAAAGCAATCCTGTTTCTTAACTCTTGGAATTCCATGACTTTTCACATCATACACAAAATTTTCAACAGTATACCCACAAACCTATTCCTCCCTTTCTAGTCTTTCTAGCAATATTGCTTTTCAAGAAAGCGGATTGGGAATCGTGTCAAACGCTCTTTAAGGAAAAAATGCAGTTTCTCTTTGCAAAAGTTTATGTCCCATTATGCATCATGAGCTCCCCTCTGACCAAGCCATATGGCTGCTCATTAGAGTCACATGCTGCGGTGCAAAGGGAAGAAGTTTGCCAAGAAGCCTAGCCCATATGAAAGCATGGGAACCAGGGGGCACTACTCAAATTCCCATGAGGCACAATAGGCCAAAGCAGATTAATGTTGAACTGACTTGAAACACAGGGTTTGGGTTCAGTTCAAGAAAATAAAACACTTTGATTTAGTAAGTCAAAACTAAACATAGACATTTCCAAATTGAATTATTTTGGAACATTTCATTCCAAGAAAAAATTGTGATATTTCAACTTTTTGCTCCTTTTCTGAAGGAAAATAATGTTGAAATACTGTTTTTTCCTGTGGGATATTTTCTGTTCCCAGCGAGGAAAAAATAGCTTATACAAAACAACAAAATTATTCAAAGTCAATAATATCAATGCTTTGGATGCCATTTAGAACGTAGTGAGAGTTAGTGTACATACATAAAGAGAAGGAGATGAAAATATTTCCAGTTTTCTGAGTTACTGGAAAATGAAAAAGACTTATGCTCCATACATAAAAGTCAATTAGATAATTTGAATTTAAAAATGAAAAAGTTACAAAATTTTATACAGAGACACAACATAACCATAAGACTAAGTTCACTTGTTTAGACTTTTTTTTTGGTTAGATGAGTTCTGGTCTGCTCCTTGTAAAGGAATTTAAGATACTTTTAATAGTTCATTAGGTTTAGGAATATGGAAATACTGGCCTAAATTTTCTGTGATTTAAAATCAGCCTCTACTATCACAGGTAATCATATTGTGTATTTTTTTGTATGAATTCATCAGGCTTGATCTTAAAACTATTTAGTTTTTGCTCCTACTAATTGTAACTGGATAGTAATCTTTTTCCGCTACAAACCACTTAGCAGAAAACCACAATTTATTAGAGTAATATTCACCAAATATTATTGTAATGGTATTCCTTCATGAAAATAATTTTCTTTCTCTGGTGTTCCCCTTCCTGATAAATGAATAATTTGAAGCTTCCAGCACTTGATCTTCCCGAGTCTTTTGCCCATCTGCTGTATATTTGCTTCTACTTTCCTGTTCTCATTCCCATTCAGATGTTCTGCTCTCGCTCCCACGTTCAGCACCACTCTCCATAGCAAAAGCCTGAAGAAGCAGTCCGTTGGTTTTGCACCAGGTCTTCATTACATTTAATCTCTCTGCTCCATCTTCTTTTTGCCTCTCTTCTTTCTTACTGCTGAACAACATTTTGCTCTGTGCTGCCTGGGGAGCAGGATCTGGTGAAGTGAGGGACGGTCCCTTCCAGGCTTAGGTTCCTTAAGCGTTTCTCAGTGACCTTCCCAATCCAAGGTAAGGAAGGTCCAAGACTACATGGCTGCTCTTGAGGCCTGGCTTTACTGACAAGGCTCACGGTAGCATAAGCTGAATTCATCTTTAGACTTTCCTCCAGGCTGGCTGCCTCTCAGGTTTGTATCTCATCTCAAGACTCCCCCGAACACGTGCCAGAGTCTCTCTTATTTATTCCACATCCAGGTGAGATAAAGAGTCTCTCTCACCCACAAAAAATACTTAAGCTTGTTTCAGTTTTAATCATTTTAATATTATTAATCAGATTAACTCCTGGCAAGCTTTTCTTCCAAAGACGGTACAGCTCTAAGGAAACAGAGAACTGCATGGAAAACTGAATATTGAACACACATAGTAAAAAATAATTTAAAATGCTACGGAGGCACGTTTACTATTCTTATACAGAGAAGTTATTCATTGGTAAATCCATATAATTGAGAAAGCTAACACTTGCAATACACTCAAAAGACTTGGATAGTTATGTTTTCCCGACTTTTACCAGGATTGAACAACTTTGGCATGTTATTCTAAAGTGCCTGTCACCTAGTTTGGATCAGGAGTGCACTTCTGAAGCAAATTTATCCCCTCTCAACAGGGCTTCAGTTCACACCATGGAGCGGTCTGGGAGTGCACAGAACTAGATCCTGAAACTGGGAACTGGAAGACGTGAGTGCCCAGGACTGACCTTCAGCAGCTAGCAGGGATTTGGCCGCAAGATGAGGCTAACATGAGCCAGAGTGACATGTACTGTGCATGTCGTGTCCTCAGCACCAGCTCTTTGTCTCTCTCCCTCCACATCTGCTCCTATCAGGACATGTTGCTAATGAAGACGTAGCCTCAGACTCTCATGTTGTGTGCTTTGCTATCTTACACACTTGTGCACTCTTAATTATAATCAAATAAACTTCTAACACAAGGTATAACCACTTCTTTTCCATTTTGAAACCTTGGGCAGAAACTAGTACTTTCTTTTTTGGCCCAGTTTTTCCAACACAGAACAGATGTGGCTGACTATTTAAATTACTTGGTATACAGTCCTAAAAGAATGGATAAAGCTCTTTCAAGATCATGGATATTTAACTTATTCATACATATTTGCTCATACAGCATTTAATTGCAGTCATAACTTTAAGACATTTTGTATGCCTGTTAAAATCATAACATAATCATAACCCTTACTTGGGGTAGAGGCTGAGTTGAAAAATCAGAGCAGAAAGATATGGGGAGGCAAAATTATTTGGCTGTCAAGTGTATTGGATCATCTCACCTGTCCAAATTTGTGCTTGTTGAAAGGTTTATCCTAAAAGCTGCTGTTCGGTTTTAACCCTCTTTGAAGTCAATTAAGAGCTAAAGTCAGCGGGATCATCGTGCTCAAGCCCTTATTGTTGAGTAGCAGATTCCCTACTGCGTATGTGTATTGCAATTATCCCTGTTTCTATAATTACACTATGCAATCATCAGCTGTCCAGGACAAGATCCTTATTAGGTTAATAGCAGAACTTAAAGGGGTCAGGGTGCCCTTTTGGCATGTTTCACATACCCTGTGTTTTTGTGGGGAAAAAAAAAAAAGATCACTAAAAAAGTTATACATGGATGACAATTAAACAGCCACCCCAAAGCTTGCCATGTTCAGTTTATAGCTGTTGTCTAGAGATTACTTTTAATCCTGCTTTAATCCTGGTCCTTTTTTTCTGTGCTTTTTTGCTACTGATGGCAATGTTATTGCTTTCAGTCATAATTTTGAATAAGTTATTTAACTTATACTGCAAATGCAACTTCACTGCAGAAGTCTCTCAAATAATGTGAACAGAAGCAGCTCATCCAACCACAGGCTATTGAACACTTCTGTCTATGACATTTTAAATAGTTAAATTAAACAAACATTAACTCCACTCCGGTTGGTGATAATGGTGGAGGTAAACTATGCTTTATACAATGCGAAGACTCTAGTTTTTTTCTGCATCAAATCTTCACAGTGCTTGCATCATGTATCTGAGATATAAAATTCAGGATTTTCTCATTTTCTAAGCTTAAAATTTTAAATTTGCATATTGCTTTTATAAAACAGAGCAATCAGAAATATGAGGGGTTAGCAAGAGGGAGTAGGTTTGGATAACTTTTAGTGAATTACATTATTTTCTCATTTCTGACTTTTTACCATAGATGTGTCAAAACATGTCAAGTGAAGCTTTTCCTGATGTTTACATAGTATTTTTCTATCAATGCTATAAATACAAAATCAAAAGGGTAAATATTTACATTCCAATAAAGGCAGTTATTCAGGCTAAATAATTTAATCCGTGGAAAAGCATACTATTGTCTGTATTGTTTTCTTACCTGCTTCTTTTCCTGCAGGTTTATTTTTCTTGTTTCACACTATTTCTCTTCATTATTCCACTGGCTTTAGATTGGCATAGTTCAAGAAACATGTTATTTGCAGTTTTTTTGAGGTTCCAGCACTGCTGCCTGGCCCAGGCCTTAGTCTTGTAATTGCTGGGAGTTTTTGCAGTTAGATTACACTGTGGCTGCTTGTCCCACTGGTTTCCCAGAGCATTAACTGTCCCAGTTGCATCTTGTATCCCTGCCACTGCCATTCAACCACTGCCGGACCTTTCTTTCTCTGCCATCAGTGTTCAGTAGCTCAAGATCAGGTTTGCTCTTTGAGCATTATTCCCTTTCATATGCAAAATCAATGCTTTTTCATATGCAATAATTTACTGAATGGTTATTTGCTAAGGCCAGAAGTAAGAAATAATAAAACAAACAAACAAACAAAAAGTAAAGAATGAGGTTTGAAGAAGCTATAGCCTTAAGAAGGCACTGAGAAATGTCTGTAACATATATAATCCCCTTTTATGCTAAAAGCTGTTTGGGAAATTGTTGTCAGAATAATTGGATGGAAAAAAGGACTTCTGCAAAATGGAAGTTTTTCCAAAGGAAATCTAGAGTGCCATTAGAAACATTCCTACTTACAAAATCAAAATTAAATATACCTTTTTGGGTAGATTTCATTTGAAGTAAAATAGTTTGGTTTGCTGGAAAAAATCCTTATTTCTTTTTTAAAGTCAGTTCTGCATTAAATTTCACTTACCCAAAGCCTATAGTACCTCACAGGACTTGTAGAAATGGCAGCATAGGTTTTTCTGTTCCTTCTCTGTGAAATAGATAGGTAGACCAGAAAAAACACTCTCATGCTCATGGTATTCAAATGTCTTCCCAAAGGCTTCATAAGCTATGATATTTCTCCTCATTCAGGTAGTGCAAATTTATGCTGCCAAATCTGCCTGTATAGGTCTTAAAAAACCCAGACTGTTGCTAGTTTTAAAAAAGAAGGATAGTTGGCGAGTATTCTGACACATGGCCTGCTTCTGGCATGACAGATGTCTCACTTTTTTGTCAATGTTTAACACATATGATTCACATCCATGGGCATTGCTTCAACTCTGATCCCAGGTGTGTTGCAAAAGGTTAGGATATAATACCAATTTTTCGGTGGCAGGCTATGTGCACTCCGTTGCTGAATGCCACATAAGACTCATGTGCCTACGAATGCTTTTTCAAAATACATAAAATTTTGTTTATTTCTATGGGTTGATGATGCTGGAATTTTAAAAGTTACTACTTTGGACCAAAACTAGGAAATGCAGAGAAGTCCAAATATAATGAGAAAACTTGCACATTCAAATACACCAATAGAGAAATGAAATGAACTCTTTTTATTTATTTTAGGTTCCAGTTCTGTTCCAAAGGACACTATCTTGATTACATGAACCAATTCCAATGACATGTGAGCTATACAAAATAATTGCTTCAGTCACCCTTGAAAACAATTTATTGTTAAAGACAGCAATTCACAACAAGAACAAGCAATTGAAATTTTCAAATGAGATTTCCAGATAACTGGACTTAGCAGGGCCTGTATGATGAATGCCTTTCCTCTTACAAAAATGTCAAATGTCCAGGAAGCCCCAAATAGTTGGAAACAAACTCTGAACACCGGTCTGACATCTTATCTAAAACTTGGCATCATCATTAGAATGCCTATGGTCTTTCAAGTCCTTCTGGGAAAAAGTCTGCCACCAGAAATGTCAGCATAGTTTATGTGTCTTTTTCCAATTTCTAATAGAACTGCATCAGCTGTTAGACTTGACATTGATACTTACCAGAAAACAGGTTACTATTGCCATTTGTTTTGTAAGAAAGACACACAAAAATTGTAGGCAATTTGGGTGAAATATAGGTGCAAAAATGATTTGATGTTTTACATTGAACTCTTTCACTTGTTCCAAAATGGTTTTCTTAAGTGTGTATCTTAGAAAAGAAAAGAAAAATCAGAATAAAGTCTGTGATTTTTTTTGAGGCTACTTAATACAAATGTATTAAGTTTCATACCAGTGTAATCTGTTGTCATGACAGATTATCTTAATCATTAGCTTTGAATTTAGTTCTGAATGTCTTTGCTTTATTAAATTTGACTCTTAATGGCATATTTTAATTAGTGTTCAAAAATTAGACTCTCTACTGCCATGAACAAATCAAGAGCCTGACAAGCTCCACAATGAAACACATATAGTACCATCCAAAGTCTAACATTAAAAAATCTGACAAAATATTATGTAGCTGGCCATTATGCCATAACGTCTCATTTTCCATCAACTATCAAAATATGCATTCGATGAGTTATTGAAGTTCACTGTCTGGACAGCAACAGGATTATTATGAAATTCATTATTAATAATACATTGTAAATATTATGACTACTAAAAAGGATAGACATATTGCACTGTCAGACTTGTGGGAGAAGATGTACACTCTTCCTGAAGACATTTTCTGACCCAAAACCAGAAGTTACTCAATCTAGTCTCAGTCATAGCACGTTAGTTCTGGTGTCACATGTAAGTGAAGATTTCTCCCTAGGGAAGTAAGTAAAAAAAAATCCCAAACAAAATCACTGCTGAAATTAATGAATATGACATAGGATAACTATTGAGCTTCTTGTCAAAAATAGTAAGCTGCACACTAACCTGGTGCACTAACCTAGTGCAAATATTCATTATTTATCTAGAACCACCTGGTTTAGTGCAAGATTTTAAGATGACTTTTAAAAAAAGACTTTTAAACCATACACTGGATATAATGATGAGGCTTGGAGTTGTAAGGAGATAAAAATAGGATACTGCCAAGGTCCTCAAAATTGTCTAAAGAAGAAACTCAATAAGAGTATCTATCTGATATGGATACTTCATCCCTCGCCTCCTGTAAGTGAAGATATTCACTTACATTATCTGCTACTTAAAACCTGCAGATAATTTTAACCTACATGGCCTCAGTTAAATTTGTATAGCTACAATTTTTACAAATGCATTGCTCCATGAACCTCTCTGCTTTCAAGCAGTTTGGCATAGTGTGACTGTTTCAATATGTAGGAGTCATGACATGAGCCAGGAAGTTTATTAAAACATTCTCAGTGTTTTGTTTTGCATGGTATAATTCAGGGCATTACAGCAGGCTAAGAGAAGTTCTTTACTGGACTGCTGTGCTCACTGGATACTAGAGGGATACATCTGTGGCATTTTTTCCCCCCAAGATATGTTTGAAAAAGTAGCTGAGTAATTACACCATTACTCCAGTAAAGGCATTGCTTCTGGTTACTGGACTTTAAAATACAATTCATTGTTTAAATAAGTATTCTCTTTGGCTGCTCTGCATCATCTAGAAAGATGTGAATTTTTGGAATGGCTCAGCGACAAAGCCAGTCTTAGTCAGCAAGGTCTTTTCCTTGGGATCGTTTGTGAAGGTTAGAAAGTTATGTTCACACCCAGGGAACAACATAGCTCAACACACGTAGAAAATAAACAGACCCTCCGTCTTCGGCCCAGTCCCATGACCCCTGTGTACAGAGCTTAACCTTCCAAAAGGCATTCAACTTCGTTGGGTCACTGGAGGAGGGGTGAAGATGTCTTGCTCACTGGAAAATGCCACTGTGACCAAAGAAGTCTTTTGTGAGACAATATCCTGATGCAAGCTTTTACCTTTCTGCGATATACCTATGTTATTTCATGCCAAAGATCAAGAAATAACACTCCCTTTGGGGAAACTATTACCATCCATCAAGTGCTACTTGTTCAATCACTTTTGATAGAGAGTTGTAGTACTGTACTTCAGAGATTTAAAGTGGGATGAAGTACGTCAAGAAGCATACTCCGTGATTTTTGAAAAAAGAAAAAAAAATTACAAGCATTAGTTAGAAATCACAGAACCATTTAAATTAGGAACTGTAAGCACTTCAAATTGCGATGCAAAATGTATTTTTAGTGTAACATGGGACAGTAACACATACCTGAGATGCAGTGGAAAGAACTGCTAGATATGAACGTCATTTTTACCACTAGAGACCTGGGTTGAAATTCCCACTAGGGGATACCTTTATAGATCTCATTTTAGTATATTGTAGTCATGCCATTATAAAACCATCAAATGCAATTTGGCACAGCATGATACTTAAATGGTGGCCTGAAATTAACAGACTGAATTACTCTCTACAGGCAGCCAAGGTTATTTATAAATTGGAATTCAGATAAGTAAGTGAAGTGCCTTACTGAACTCTGTACTTTTATATTCCCAATCTCTGTCTTCCGTGCTTTGAAATACTTTTTGCAGTCGTCCTTTAGTTGAACTTCCAGAATATTTAGCCACTTAAAATGGGAGTAAAACTGAAAGCAGGATGCTGTATTAGGTACTTACAAGAGATAGTGCCTTTACATTTGTAAACTATCTTGTAAAAAGTTTTAATTAAAAGAGCTACATCTTGGCATCTGTGAGGTCTAGTGCAATTAGTTGCTTTAAACTCCATTTTCTCCTCCCACTGCCAATTAAGCAAAACTTGTGTCCAAGAGTAATGGTTGCCTCAGTGACAAAATCAGAACATGCTAAATAATGTGATTAAACTTGTTAAAAGCCAAAATAAACACTTATAATTATCTCAAGAAAACCTGCATAGCACAAGTGAGAGCTCTATAAAGTGAAACTCTGCATCCATAATTTCAGACTTTCCTACACAATAGATCATAGTTAAAGATCTGTTAACAGACCTCTGACTGCTGAACTGGGTAGCTTGTGGTTTTCTTCTAAACCTATTGGCATAATGTGGATTTATGCAAGAGGTGCAAATTGGAAGTTGTCTGCTATTGGAGCCATTGGCACAACAGAAATCATACTGTAGGGTTAGCAGCATGAAGTACATTGCTTTGAAATTACACAGCAGGGTTTCTGCTTGTTGCTCTGCTTGCCTTTAAGACCAAGGTTTTGTACTGTCTGGCCGTGATTAAAATCAAAGTGTAGGCCTCTTTGCTGGGTGCCAGTAAACGAAGGTGAAAAACAGAAACAATCTGGATTCTTAATTATTTTAAAATGCAACATAGGCAAAAAACTAAGATGAAAGCATTTCTTACTAATCTATCCTAATTATCCCACATAAAATGATTTCCTAAAGAGGCCTATATCTTCAGATAGCCACTTTCTATGACTATGCAAGATCTTTTTTCCCATCTAGCATCTTTTACGTAAACCCACACATGTATACAGAAAACAAGAACTGACAAGCAGTTTAAATGGTAGGCTTATTTAAATCCAGGTTCAGGTGTACATCAAAACTTGAAATAAACCAAGAAACCACATTGAATGTACTGAAAATTAAATGACCATTAGCTTCTCCAGCAGTCCACTAGTAAAAAAGTGCACATTTGGAAATGCTCTATTTTACTGCTGTACTATGGAGATACAGGTAGATAGGTACGTACTGGCAAGCAGGTTCGGAAAGAACAAAGGATTGTTACATTAGGAAATAAAGCTATGGTAGGGGGATGGGAGTCCTCAGCATAAATCCAAGGCTTTCTACTCAAAGACTCATTCTGATTTCAGTCACTATGGTCACTTTTCAAGTAAAATCATAGCAAAATAATGGTGTGTGGCAGAAAGTCAATGCTGAAAGTTGGTACTGTGAGAGCTATCTACACTACTGTTAATTTTACCATAAGTGAATAAGGGGCTTTTTCTTTACTTATCAGCATATTCCAAAGTACTTGCTGTCAGGATATTTTTCCTAATCAGCTCTTGAAGGGCTTATTGATAGGCAGACCTCTTGACTGAAATGAAGATGCTGCAGGGATATCTGGAGATAGCCAAGGACATTCACTGAAGTTGATGTGCAAAATACTTGCCCACTTTAATTTCTGACATTTAACATTGTAATCTTTTGATTTAGACTACAATGCTTGAAAGTCAGCTTTTTGGCCTTGTATGAAAAATATATTTTCTTTTTTTCCTAGTCCAGGCTTCTTGTTCATGATGCCTTTACTCTTAGAAGCCAAATGCATGCCTTCCAGGTTACCAGCAAAAGAAATATATTACCGATAAAGGAATAAAGGATTCAAGCAGTCACTTTGAAATGTATTGTATTTTGCTTGTTCTTTTAATGTATTTTTAACACATTTTGAGTACTTTTTTCTTAATAATTCACAGCCCATTTAATGTCATGTAGCTTGTTGAGTGCCAGACAATTACTTATGAACAAAATTTTCCATGCTTTTAAGTTTACAACAAAGCGAGGAAGATGTTTCTTTCATGCTCCGGTTCAGAACAGTCCTTAATGTTAAATTTATTTCTAACTCACAGCTGCCTGTATGTGACCTTCTGAAGCCAGTTCTTTTAACTGGGTTTGTCTCTGGTCCAACTCCTGCAAGACAAAATCAGGCAATGTTGGTGGCAACTGGAAAGGTGAGCGCCTTGCTCACCTCCTCCCTGTGAGCAGGGAGGTCATCTGTACTGCTTGCCCACTACCATACTGGAATACAAAAATATATTTAAGACCGCTGTGGTAAGAAAATCAGAGCAGAGTTACTGCCTCCATTTTCTACTTCTTCTGACAGAGCCTTGTCATCTTTTCCTATTTTGCCCTTTTCCCTTTATATAATCTCATTACTATTAAGAAACCACATTGCTTGGGCTTTTCCCAGTATCCAAGTATGTTGAGTACATACTGTGGCAAACTTAGCCACATAGAAATTGCTGCTCTGGCTAACTTCTAAAGCATATAGTGCAATGTGCTCCACCGGAGAGTTTTAAAGTGATTTAAAGAAATACATTCCACACCTTTGAAAGTTGTAAAAATTCCAAGTAATTCAATAAAGTGCATTAGAACAATAGGTAGGCAAAATCCCTACTGATGTTACTGAAGCTTGTTTTCTGCAAAACACCCTTTTCTGTTACAAGAAAGACACACAGTCTTGCCCTATAATATTACAGTTCTGGTGCCAACAGTGGAAATTGTAGTGAAAGCAACACCTTGTCCACCACACCACTGCTGCCAGTAGAGCAGAGTTGATGCAACGCTAGTGCAAACAGGTCACTGGCAGACAGAGGATTTTAATGGCTGCATGGTAGCAACCTCTTTGCACAGCTTCTGCCATGAGGACTACTGCATGAGGGGAAAAAAAGCAAGCCCAAACAGAAGCACTGTCAGGAAGGACGTACTCACTTTACATCACAGTCCTTCGGAAAGGAAGATGAAAGCAAACAGCTGTGAAAAGCAGAGCTATTCCATGCAAATTCTGTAAGGACAGTATTGAACACTTCTCTTTGAATTCTTCCTCCATTCCTCTTTTTCTTCAAGTCCCTTGTTGGAATCTGTCCTAAGGTAAGGAGAGATCTGCAAGTGAAGACTTAGATATTTCTCCTGCTGTGCATTCTCTGCAAAATAGTTTTCCTAAGCTTTAACTCTCATTCTTCTCTCTGTGCTTGGGCCATACTCCCTGTGAGACAGGCACCTGTCTCTTCCTCCTCCTCTTCCAACTTTTTCCGCAGCCTGCAGATTGCATCCAGTATAATCACTGGTACTTCAATCCCACAGTATCCATTAGGGGCTGTTCTTGAAAAGGAACTTCAATGGGACGATAGTTATAACCTGTTGACTCTTGCAATATTGACTGAACTTGATGTATCAGGCACAAAATACAGGTTTCATAGGTGTATGCATCTCAGAAAGACTTTTTTTTTTTGTTTGTGATCTGATAGTTGGACACTCAGAACTTTGCAATAAAATGGTGAGTAGAAAACCTGGCATTCCTTCCTTCTTTACATGTTGTGTCTTGGTACACGTTACCTGACTTCAGAAGTAATGCATTCTCACTGAAATTAATGTACCTTCAATGAAATAACCATTTTTATCTGCAAAAAGTCTTACTAATGTACAAGAAAAGATCAAACCCATAGAAAACCAGTCTGTTGAAGACAAAAATTCTCTCCTAAACCATCAATGGTTGGTCAATGTTTTCAATTATGGGTTTGTGTATCTCATCCAAAACTTTTAAAATCCTATTTTAGAATAATTGTGGGTGTTCTCAAATACATAGAAAAAATAATGTGGATGAAGAGATATTTCTCAGGGCAAAGCAAGAGAATAATATGAAAGGGTATATATTATCAACATAAAAATAAACAAAACCTAGATGGGTTGATTGACAGAGGAGACAAAATCTGGCAGTTAATCTCAACCCCAAGTTAAATAATTAAACAAGGAAAAACATGGAAAAAAACCAAGGACAAAATAGTGAACTTGGCCCTAACAGTACTACTGTATTATAGTAGGAGTGATAAGGCCTCTGAGTCCTGCTATCCTTTGCCTCACAGTCTTGGCATATATCCTCACGCAATTCACTGAATCTCTCCTCAGCCATAAAACAGGATAAAATACTCAATGTGATATGAAGTTTATTAATACTTGTTTTAGTTTTAAGTTATGATGGGAAAAAGAAAGAAAAACAAAAAAGAAATTATTCCTAGAGCCATGTGGAATATGCAATATTGGGTGAATAAAAATAAATGTTGCCAATGCATTTTTATGCTCTTTAGGAGCATTTCAAAATTAATGAAAGAATGGGGTACAGTAGCTTAACATACATCGTCTTAGCTCAAGTACTTAGGAAAGTCTCATGAACCATAATTTGAAAACATAATTCAACCTTTTATGTAAATGGGACCACAGAGATTAGAAAACAGGATAATGATAAATGGCAAAAATCTAACTGTCCAAGCCAATGGAAGGATCAGTGTAAGAGCTGCTTTTAATTAACATCTTAGTGGTTTGGAAAACGGAATAAAGATGATATTAAATAGATTTGCTGATGAAGTTGCACTGAAAGATCTTGCCAAAAGTAAAGCCAGAAAAAATACAAAGGACCAGAGAGGTTAAAAAAATATGGCAAGGGAAGTAAACCCTCAACCTGGGAAAAAAAGCACAAGCTAACCATTTGGTAAAAATGATAAAATATACATGGGAGCGAAAGAAATGGCACTGAGAAATTCCTTTGGTTGATGCCAAAATCAAGTTAGATTCATGGTTTTAGCAAGATCAGGTGTCAAAGGAGTTGTTGTTCTACTTGGGCTGTCTCTACCATGGCAGATGCAAAGGAAAGTGAGTCTCTGCCTGACCATAGTCTTGCTCTGTCAAAAATTGATAGAGTATTTGTAACGAATTTCAATGAATAAAAGACGAAACCTGGCATGATGCTGTTAACCCCAATTATTGAAGACTTGTGATTCAGCCTCTCTCCTCATCTTTCTTATTGCAAGTTTTAAAAAGCACCACATTTTAAAAGTGGGAAGTGCTGTGTTTCTTCTGCTTTTGGAAGCGTTAAGCATTGCATTTTAAGGTTTTCAGTGGGGGAGAGTGCTAGGGAAAAAAAACCCAACACCAATGTGTTTTTTCTTGTCGTCGGTTTTGTTTCCAGAGACTGAAGAAAAAGCTGAGATTTGCTCTTTCCATATAATTTCAGGAGGTGGTGCCTTAAAAGAAACAAGTAGTATGAGATTAATGATAAAATCATCAGATCTTGTGACAGTACACTGCCATAACCTTCACTTCTAGACACTATGACTGAAGAATGGTGATTCACCTATGAGAATTTCCAAGAAAGTAACTAAATTAAGATGAAAGGAAATCTTATTCTCAAGGTATCCTGGTAAAGTGGCTGTTATTGAGCTGTTGCTGTGTAATGATATGGCAGATGCTGACAGAGGTCAGAAACATCTCTATCTGGCTGCCTAGTTGAAGGATCGCCTACAGAAGCTGAGCTCTCTGGCTGAATCTTAGAGCAGACTTCATATTTGTACATTAGGCATCTGTGTAACACTTTTTTTTTTTTTTTTAGTATTAGGTTTACTGTGCCTATATTTACACCGGTAAATTATCTGTGGTTAATGTTCTGTAAAATATCATCTCTATCGATAAAAGTTGGAGGACTGGGAAGGTGGTGATAATTATGTATAAAGCTCTAAGAGCATGAAGTATGCTTCTTTGCCATGCTTCCTCTAGTTGCAAAACCATTCTTCATTTGCACAGCATGCTTCAGCTCAGAAGAGCTCAGGAAATGTGTTTCATCCACTTAATATTTGGAGGTTATTAAATATTATTATCATCATTTAATTTGATTGGAAAACTGAAGTGGACTGGTATTCATGTCATGAGTGGTAGTGAGGGGATTAGAATACAAAATACACCTAACACTGAAGTAATATGTCCAAGATAATGTTGTTTTTAATTAAGGCTGAGCTTTGACACAGTGCAGTTGAAAATTTAGGACTCTGCCTTGTTTTTCCACAGCTCGCTCACTCTATTTATGCAAATGAACACCCCCTCTTTGCTTCTGAATAGCCTAAATTTCTGATCCGTGCTTCCGTCAACAAGCACTGCCACCAATCAAAGCTGAAATTATCTGTCCAAGTAGTCAATTCTGTATTAATAAATAAATCAAGTATTTGCAAGTCCTTGTACAAACAACAAATTAGATGCTCTTTTTTAACATAAAATGCCTCTTGCTCCAACTTGAGGGAGAACTGTTAAAAGACATCACATAAAAAACAATTCTGCAAATAAAACCACCCCAAAACAAAACAGATTTAGAAACAAATCTAGTTGATATAAATTACAACTAAGAAAAAAATTTAGACACACTTGTTGGTGATTAAAATACAAAGACTGTTCTGCCCGCTACTTAATGGCATGAACTTTACAGGATACGAGGATACACAAAGGATGGAGGCAAAGGTTAAATTTAAATTCAAGTTATGTTGAGCTTAATAGAACCAGTTTTGCATGTAATATTCTGATTCTTTATATAATTCAGCAAAGCATAAACAAATAAATAATTTTATAGCTTAATCTTTGTTTTTAAAGTATATAAAATAAGCTAGGAAAAATTTTTACAGTGATTTTAAAAGAATGACAGTAGAAAGTCTATTCACTAAAGTTTTTTTCTTTTGAAGAAAATGTGGCAACATTAAATGACCTAGTAAAAGACAAAAGCACCTAAAAATTCTGTGCTTTAAAGAGTTTTGAAGCAGAATTCAGAATCCTGTTTGAGGTACTCAACTATCTGTCCATCTTGCATGGGGAAGTAAAAGAAAATGGACATCAACACACAGGTTGAATTTAGGTGCAGCTTCTCAAAGCACAGCAAGAGGCAGAAGGCTGAGGACCGACATACAATTTAAGTCCTTGAGCAGCTTCGTGCAAGAAGCAGAGTGGTTGCTTATCAGAGACCTAAACCTTAAGGCTGAGTGAGTTCTGCGAATTGCAGCTCAAGTGTCTTTAGCCTTTTTTGAATAAGGCAGCAAAACACTTATGCTTCTATAATTTCCAACACTTTTGAGAGATGTACTAGACAAGCAAAAATTCTTCCCTTAACACTTCCTACTACCATTTTTATATTAGATTAATTCATGCTTAAATGATACAAAAATCCATCCTTCTGATACGCAATATGTTTAGTTTTAAAATCTTCATGTGCAATTATTGGCCTATAATCTCTTTAAAGTAAAACCACAGTCTTAAACGTAAAACCACATTTAGTCAGTCCAAAAATTGTTGAGCAACTGACTGAAAGAATAAATGTTAATAATAAAAAACTCCTTCCAGTGAATCAAAAGAAAAAAGCCTTTCAAAGAGAAGTTGGGAATGTTGGATGATCTTGATATAAAAGGACCTGTCAAGGAAAATCCAGAGCACTGCAAAAAGCAAAGTGAATTCCTTGCACTGGTATTCATTACAGATGAGACCATACGCTCAAATCATGCTTTACTGGAGAAGAGTCTGAAGAACTATTTCCAACTGAAACATGAGTAGAAGAGATTTGTTCTGTAGCGATAAATTAAGGAGGAAAATTTTTTCAGGACCTAAATGGTATTTCCAGGAGTGCCAAAGGTACTTAGATAGGAAAATCCTGTACTGGTAGTTGGGGTGCGTTAACTGTTGCTTAAGTTGGCTTTGATACTAAGAGAATATGACACAAATCTTTGATATCCCATCAGCTACTAATCAAGAATTTTATTTCTAGACTGTCTTTACGTAAGCCTAGATAAATTGATGGAGAACATATTAGAATATGATACATAGATATGATGCTTTGGGGAAGAGTCAGTAAGTTTCACAGATGTAGGCATGACTTGCAAAGCAGATAAGGTTCTTTGAAAGAATGATTTACCATGTGAATAAGGGTAGATCCAGCTGGTATGGTGTAGCTGGACTTTCAGGCTCTTTTGCCAGATGTTCTTACAGAAGCTGTGCCCTTACAGAGTAAAAGGGAAGGGCTTGTCATGAAGTCACAACTGAGTGGCAACTGCTTAAATGATAAGAAACAAAGGGTAGGAATAACTAGTCAGTTTTTCCTGGAAGGAATGTTAGGAATATTCTCCCTCAGGGATCTGTATTGATCCCTGTACTGGTAAAATGGTCAGGAAGATGGCCAAGTACAGGTGTTATTGTTTGCAGGTGATATGGAATTATTTTAGAACAGTAGACATAGTAATACTAGTAGGAATAGGACTACCCTGTATTTGCCACAGTTTAAGTGAATATATGCATGTAATCTCTGTGATATGATTCAGTTCTTTAAGATGCAACAATTTGGTCATTGGTTTGAATCCTGTATTTTCAAGAGCTCTGGGACAACAGAATTATTGGAGGATAATAATGATGTCACTAGTGCTCCTGAAATGTTAGCATACAACAGTATAAAACCAGATATCTGGAGCAGTTTAAACAGGAGTTACAGGATATTTTTGTTTTTCTTAAAAAAGAATGAGTATTTTATTCTGTCACAGGCTGTATTCAATGCAGAGGCTACAGTAGGATAAGGAGGAGGGAAGAAAATTGTACTATGAATCTGACAAAACTAAAGTAGATCATTTCATAAAATAAGGAAGAAGTAAGGAATAAAGTGTTCTGAAAAGCATCTTATTTTCCTGAGAATGGTGCTATGTGGACACAGGAAAAATTGAGTTAAGTATCTTGGGAATTAACAAAGAGTGCTTGAGTTTTCTGAAATATTTCCCTCATGGATGAAACCTCTATTTTCAAGGGAGGTTTGATTAAAAACATGTTTTCTAACAAAACTGCAACTGCCTAGTCACTCATAAAAAAAAATAAAGTTATTTTTTTATATGCATCTATTTACTTTTCCAGAGAAGCATATAAGATGGACTAACGATTAGTGTTCTTAAGGAGACAGTTAACAAAATAATTACAATGGAAAATTGTGGTAATTTATGAAGAACATGTTAAGAGAAGAAAATATTCACTAACAGTTATTGAGACCAAATGCATACATTGATATATTAGGTCTCATCCTGGAGACAAGAGGCCAATAAAAATTCTGCACATGAATAAAGAAAAGACTTTAATCTGGAAAGAAAAATCCAACAAAAAATGTCAAGCTGCCAAAGCTTTTCCACTGCCTAGCTCATCCTTAGGGCTGGCAATAAGCACTCCACCCTGAGAGCACTGTTTCCAGTCCCCTTCTCACAGCCTCTCAGTCAGTGCCATCCAACGAGTGGAAGAGGGAAACCATGACAGCTATTCCTACAAGCTTTCACTTTTAGCACCAGCGTGTTAATATTTAGGACTTTTACAAAACATGACAAAGAGAAGAATTGCCCATTGGTAGTTGAAGCTGGTCACATAAATTTTTTTACACTTTGCATTCAAACACAAGATAATATGCTACATTTGAGGATGAATTGCATCACATTAAATATTCATTATGCAATATTGTGACTGCTGGATTTCATGTGGCTTATCACAGGGATAGGTCTTACTGATTTTATTGTCCCTACACCAGTTTGAACTGGGTATAATTTCTTTCTTATATTAGCAAATAGTCTTTCCCCTCATCGAAGTTAATTAGTGATGTCCATGAGTGCTGGGTGAGCCCATGAGCTTTATGCACTTCTACCACTTCCTGCTGTCCTGGGTGTCGTGTCTGGGCAACCTGGTGTGCAAGCTGAGCCTACCTGTGCTGACAGACCTCCCCGGTGTACTACTTACTTTTAATCCTTTTTTGCTTTATATCAGCTTAAGACTGTCTTTGCAAAACACTTTCAAAGCCAGAAAAACAGGAAAAAATTATTTGTAGAGAGTAATATGCTCATTTCTAGGTGGATTTATGGGAACCCATGCAGTCTGCTATGTTATGTCTACTGACACTATAGAAAGAAGATAAAAATACACTCAGTTGTCTGATAAATTCAGGGCCAAAGTCTCTTCTTCAATTCAGACATAAAATGGCTTCTACTGAGGTTAATGGGACTAGGGTGCTTACACTATAGGGTCCCTAATTGTTTCTTGGCTGGCTAGCACTTGATATCCATACACATACAGTCAGTGTTAAAATAGATGTGTCATATCAGTATGATCAGCTAGATGATAAACAATACCTTGCCGTTAGCTCTGACAGGAGAAAGAGATTTTAGTGCGCTATCAAGAAAAATAATTGTTAGAAATGTAATAATTGCATATAGCTCCTTGATGAATTACTCAACTTCAAGAACAAGCATTGTATGTTTTTATGGGCTATAAACCAGCAATCAGGTAGCAAGACTGAAAACCCTCGTAAAAGTTCTAAGTGGCTTTAGATTGTGAGATGAGGGTGAATTATTTGTTATGTTGTCTTCAGGTATCTTTTTTGATAGCTTTTGCTTTTTGGTTCTGAAATTAACAATTTAACTATTAGTGTCAACATGTAACTAGTTAAAACTAACACACAGCTTATCAGACAGAGCGCAGCATGTTATAATTAACTGGACAATTTTTATAGGGTGGCTTCTATAAAAGCTCCTAGATCATTGGAGGAAGACATCAGACAATGCCACTGCTACAATAAACTGGAAACTTTCTGGACTAAATGTAGTGAAATCAATTAAAAACAAAACAAAACAAAACAAAACAAATGAAAAGGATCCAATGAAATACTGCAAGTGACTGATAATAAATATAAATAACACAGAGGTCAGCTTAGATCTTTGCTAGGCATGAGTTGTCTTCATAATTAAGCATGTAAAGACTCTGGAAATTTTATATGAGGTCTTGTTTTACCTTTGCAATGAAAAACATAAATGCAGATTGCTCAATTTTGCTTATAACAAAAGAGAAAAATTTCAGGAAAATGTAACTGAGATATCCAAGAAAGAAAATTAACACCTGTTTTATTTATTGCAATCATTTAATCACCTGAAGAACTCTGGAATGCCCAGACATTTTATGGGTTCCTTCACTTACAGCAAAGACGGCTGTCTTATAGATTTTTCTCTTCTTTTTTTCCTTTAGCTTTTTAACAACGTTTTCAGGGCTTTCCTTGAAAGGCAGATGCAGAATACCTATGTCAAGCTATTGCAATATTCTTACAGCATATCAGCCAAGTCTGCTTTTCCCTATGGAAACACTAATTTTTGGCCAGATTTGTTTGGAATTATGATCAATCTGGAGTTTTTCATTGTTTTTTTTACCCCTAGTTCCAGGCTATGACCTCATTAGGGTATATCATGTGAAATCAGAAATATCTGAATGTTGAGCAATCGCTCTGGCATTCAAATCTATGAAAATCATCTGTTAGTCTTCCGATATCCTCATACGGATTGCTCAGACTCTCTCACAGATGTCATTCTTTACGTCAGGATATACACATCAGTTTATATCTTGACTTTATTTTAAAGCCCAGAATTCTCAGATCTCTCATTACATCCTGTTTCAGTGAATGGAAATAGTCTGTCTGCTCAGTGGTCTCAGTTTCTTCCACTTCCTCACTCATCACCAAATGTGAGATGCTGAGCTGGCATCAAGTGTCTAACTCATGACTGCTCTGCAGCTGCTTCCTTCCTATGGATCCAGGCTGCTGCTGCTGCTCTGGGACGCTGAGCGCCTGAAACCCTTCTCCTTCTCCTTCTCCCAGTGGAGCTTGAGGACACGCTGCCTCTGAGAGGAATGGATTAAGTGGAAAGAGGAGTGTGGCTGTACCCACTAGATCTCATGTAGTTTGGTGATGAGGATTTTAGATCGTTTTTGCTGTCCTGGCAGCCACGAATTGCCCAGGCAATGAGCAGCCACGCTGGCTATAAACACCCTGCTGAACACTGCCAGCGCGGTATTTATCACTCTGACTTAGTGCTAGAGGAGGAACCTGTTCTAAAACAAAGGAGTTTTGTTTAATGCTTTACAAGTGCCAGGAGCATTCCTTCTTTCAAACTTCTTAAGGTTCTGATGTGCAAACACTTCTAACGGGAACAGAGCGAATGAATTCAGTAGGATTATTCCAGCGGGTCAATGAGTTAGGGCCTTAGACCTATAGGAAATGAACCATTTCCTCCAAAACTCTGTAAGAACTTCTGAGAAAGAGATATTCACTCCCTCATACTCCACAAACACAGCCACACTACTCTACTGGCCTATGCTGTCTTCAAAACATGACATGGAAGGGCAACAATAAAAATCATGTGGTGGGAGAAAGCCTGCACAGTAAATACAGTTTAATCTGGAAAGGAAACTCCTGGGTCCAGTCCTACAGTTCTCAGGCAAACAAAACTTCTACTGAAGTTGCAAGGGAAAAAAATTCTTCGGTCCTAAGTGGGCATGCTCCTTTGAATTAAACAGAATTTATTTACATCAGCAAAACCAAGTCACTGAACATACAGATTACATGCCCTACAGAGCAGGATATATCTAACAGAAATTTAAGTAAGATGAATGAAGTATTTTAGCAGAGATCTTTTTCATGATATAAAGATAGTTATGACTATAAAAAAAAAAGATCAGAAGACTAGTGGAAAATGTAATCTTTCTGAAGAGGAGATGTTAAGCTTAACCTGGGTATCTGATGTTTAGTTTACAGAATACAAAAGGACAGGGAATTTCAATTAAGATTTAAGTTGACTTTTTAAAGTGTTATGGAAGTCTAATGACTACTCTATGTAAATTACTTCCAGATGCTGACCTGCATGAAAAAGGTGGGTTAGGATAATCCCATGTTTTAATCAGCACCTGTAACAGGTGAGATATCTCCAAAATTTGTTTCAAGAAATGAAAATGTATCAAAAACTTTTTTTTGATGTGGAGGGGAAATGTGATAAAATCTAAATTTTTCATGAGTAATTTTCTTGAATTAGTCTTCAGTAAGTGTTTTTACATCCCAGAACGATATTTGGTCCAGTTTTTGTGGTCACAGATGGGAGTGAAAAAACTTCTCAAGAATAACTCTTTAGAGCTATACTTTTCCATTTACAGAGATAAAGAATGAAAACCTTAATTAATGTGCAAATATTCTGTTTTTCCCTTTGTTTCACTTTTCAGATAACTTCTTGCAATGTACAAAACCAACACAGTTTCAGAGCACAGGTCTCAGTGTGCTGAGCTGATCTACAACAGGGCTCATTTGGAAGAACTTTGCCAATTCTAATGAAGTTTCTGATCAATGTCCTGAAAGTGCACTGGTCTGATTTCTTCAGAGATTAGGAATCAGATGTGAGAATTATATGCATAACAAACAAAACCAGAAAAACAATGTTCATCATAATCAAAGAACAAAATCACCGTTTGAACATCGTATCTGTTCCAAGGCGGTTTTTAGAGGCCAACAACACCGAGGTGCTAAGGATGCTAGGGAAAAAAAAGGTTCGTTGGTTGTGAAGGGGCTATTTCTCATTTTTCATTTCTGTTTGTAATCACTGTCATCTTTGTTTCTTATGCTTTGGATAAAAAAGGTGACTTTTATATTTATTAGAACTGGGTTTCAATAAACATTATACAATATGGTAGACCGGGGAATGATTTATTGATAATTTGTCACTTATATTTATGGAAGTGTAGACCTTGGAGCCCTAGAGCTGGTAAATCATATTATGCAGCTACAAATGTTTTTGTATTCCTTGCTGCCAAAAGTGCACCATGTAAACTGATTGCCTTACCAAACCCCTGGGGCCTGATAATGATGCACTTGCTAATACAAAGGGAGGAGGGGTGAGGAGAAGACAACTAATTATGAGTTTATTTTTGTTTCAATATGTTTGCCATTTAATCTAGAGTTCCATAAACAATAGACTGATGAAATATAATTAGGAGGAAGATTACAGTTTAATGAGGCAAAAGATTGGGAAAGAATGTAAATGGAGCAATAGGCTGTGCAGAGTTTTTAGCTGTTTATTATTGTACAGCTGTAAGGCACTTTCACACAGTTCCCAGATGGAAGCAGCTGTTAGCTCTTCGCCATTAGAAAAAAAAAGAGGTTCATAGTTCATTTTTATCCACTTGTTCCAGCCTAGTTATGTTCACTACAACACTTCACCAAGTCACAACTCTCAGCTACGGCTGAGACTGTCAGGATGGGCACCCTGTCTTCATTTGCCACTTTGCCATTCACTTACCTCATCTGGCAACCTCTCAAGCAACAAGCTGTTCCACTCCTTGTAATATGTTTATCTCCCACAGTGATGTCAGCAGAAGTCAGCAAATCTAATATTCATGCTCAAACAGATTTGTTGGTGCTCTTTGTTTATAAGAAAAGGCTCTATATCACCCCTGCAGCTGCTTCCTCTTCACCAAGCTTTGTTTTTGTACGGTACTCTTCAGATAGGCCTTGGGAGCTGTACAAAGCATGTGCCCATCTGACTTAACAGTGTTTTTGTTGGTTTTTTTATATAAAAAAAACAACCCACATTTCTTTTTTTCCACAGCGTGTTATGAAACCTACATTTTTCCCTCAGCTTGTCAAGATCTCATACACAAGACAGAATATAAAAGGCAAATAAGAGAGGCGTTTCTTTAAAAAGCAGTCACTGGGAAAGAAAAAAGTAGGCAGACTTTCAAGAACGAATACTACAGTAACATTTCTCTTGTAGCACTTAAACAATTCCACATTATAGGCCAAGATATCACTGCCCTGCACCCTGCACAGGCATTTACATCAGTGCAAAAGTGAGTGTAAATCTTTGCTATTTCATACAGGTTGTATGTTTTATTTGGTGCCAAGGTATTGCACATGCAACAGGGAATTAGAGAATTTGGTGCTATTTTAGTAACAATTTGTACATTTTGAGCTTCTCATTTCACAGTGCTTGGGACTATCTCAGATGCTTTATAAGACGCTTTCTGTGTGGGTTTATATCAATTTATATTTCTAAGGGACCTTATGGATGATAGATCTATCAGTCAAGGCAAAGGTAGAATGTTGCGGTTTATTCAGGGCTGGCATTAGGCATGACATTTCTGAATGATTTCTCAATCTGGGTGAGGCATGCTTTTCTTCATTTGCTTCTGTTTTGAGATTAGATTTTCTAAAATTTTTTTGGCCTTCTTTAGCATTCATTCAAATGTTTGGCAAGAGTTTTATTGCAATTCCACAATTTACTTATCCCAGCACAGGACAAATCTGGGGATCTGGGTTTAACCAGGTGGCAAGGGTGGCGATTCCCTTTCCACTAATATACAAAACAGTCTGGTTCTAAATCTCCAATTTATTTATTTATTTATTTATTTATTTTTTACGAAATAAAAAAGATAATTGCTTTAAACATTAAATGAAATTCTGGTCTCTTTAAGATATTTTGTGATTGGCTTCTAAAGGACGATTTATTTTGTAGTTTCCAAAACAACTTTCAACATTAATATATATTACGCTTTTTAAAATTAACATTTATGAGAAACTCAGGAGTAGAATTTTGTCCTAATCTCTAAAAAAAGATACAATACAAAAAATCAGAGTAATATAAAGTTTTTTCAAAAAAAAAAAAATTCTACTACTATCAGCAGACCACCCACATGCTTAATCTAGAATAACCACCTCTAGGCTATGAGAAAGGCTGTTCAGTCTCTGTGCCCCTACAAAACTTGGCTATTTTGCTGACAAGGATGCCGGTTAAAGCCAATTATGGTGGGGAGTTTTATAGTCCAAACAGCTGTCCAGTTGGAATTGGACTAAGACCACCAAGTTATTTCATGTGTCACAAACAGGCATCTGATTGGTTAAATAAAGCTGCATATATATTTTTATGAATAGAAGTGGAAGGTTTAATTTGCTTTTGTTTGTGGGGTCTTATTTATTGCTTGAAAGTGTTTGGATGCCTGCTGGGTATTTGTGAAAAAGGGCTGCAAAAGCTGCACATATTTCATCCGCAGTTCTGGAGCAGAAGTACAGTGTTGTGGTTAAGGCTAACCAAAGTAGAAAAACTATAGCCCATTGGAGCAAGATACGAAAGCTATTGCCAAGGTTGTAGACCAAAACCAAAAAACCACTGCCCCAACTAAGAACCCCACCTGGTATTTATGTATGTATTATGTGTATGCATGCGTGTGTTTATTTAATATTAAGGAATCATTTATGCTTAAAAATTTTACCTCCCATTTAGGTATATTACTAGTTCAAATTACAGCACTTAAAATTACTTCCTCACCTGCTCTTTAATGCCTGTTTTCTCTTGTTTGATTAGTTCATGCACCTAAAGCACTTTCCTATATGCAATTTTTACTGTTTCCCCTGTTTAGCCAGTCTGTTTTTTCATCCTGTCTTTAACACGAAAGCCCTATGCAGCAAATTAGGAGAGAAAAGCATTTTTGAATTTCAAAATTATGACTTTTATAAAAAATTAAAGATGCAATGGTAAGATTGGAAACACTAGCAAAAGAGGTCCAAGATAGCTTGAGTGTCTGCAACTATGTCTAATTCCTAGAAAAAGACCTGCATTAGTCTTAAACTGGCATCATTTTAAGACAGTGACCTCAAAATTCCTGGGTTCATGGATCACATGCATATTTCTCATTAGACTAATAACATTACAAAACATTTATAGTATGGCCAATATTTTTGATTTTTGTCTTTTTAAGTATACTTCTAAAGCAAATTGCTTATTCATGACACACAATTAAAGCTCCCAAAAGTAAAAATTCTGAGCTCCATTATACAAAGCCTAAAAAGTTTACTGCAGGATATTTGATTGTCTTTAGTATCAATACTTTCTTAATGTTTACTTTCTCTCACAGGACAATCAGCTTCTTTTCCTGCTGTCTCACTGCATCTTTTGCTTATAGATTTTTCCTTCAGATAGCTTGCTTTTTTCTTCTCCTTCTGCATCTTTCCTTTTTCCTTTAAATAACTCCTCTGCTATCATCTGACTCATTCTTGCCTTGTCTGGCTGTGGTTTTCCCATCCAAAAGTTTGTTCATAATTTCAAGATTACATTATTTACCTCTTGCTCCTCTTACGTCCTTCTTTTCTTCCTCCATGTTTTTTTCTGTTCTGTTTCTTTCTAGTCACTGACGTTCTGCCTGCCTGCTGTTTATTCTCTGTCAAAACTTTTCTGTTTTATTAATAATTATTCCTGTCCTACTGTCAATAGGATTTTCACACTTTTGGTCCTTACCCTGGTTTACTTTTCCTCATCCATCCCAAATCTTGCTCCAGTAATTTAGTTTATCTTATGCTTTCCCATAGTCCTCAAATATTCTGTTTTCATCCTCAATCACCTGCTTTCTCAACCTTTTTTCAAATGTCAGCCCTTCTCCAAAGAATTTCGATAATTTCATTTTAGCTTTTAATTGACTTGTAAAATCAGTGAAGAATTCTCTAAAAGTAGAGTTTTTAGTTAGGGTAGCACATTTTAGAACAAGGAACAGTATGCCACAGTGCTGCTTAGATAATCAAATCCATTATATGCCCTGCATTTTTTTTTCTTTGTAGTAAAGATGACCTTCTATATGAAGGCACACCAACATGTTAAAGGCTTGGAAAAGTAAATAAATTTTTCTGTCTTAATTTCCTCAGCTGTATTTCTTTCTCATTTTCCAGTGGTCCAGCATGCTAAGTAGTACATGTTTTTTGTAAATGGGCTATAGGCTGTATCTAAATCAAAAGCAGTATATCTAATAAATAATATCTTTATAATGAATTCCTTCCCTTTTTATATCTTATTATTGCTAACAATTGACATCTAAGAGCAAGATTTATGTGATTTGAAGCAAATATGTTATATGAAACTAACAATTAAGATGTTGATTTATTCTCTCATTCAAGCAAGAAGAGTTGTGATAAGAAGCACAGAAGAAGCTTAAGTCTACAAATCTGTTTTTCTCTTGCTTAAATTACTGCAATATGGGAATAGTTGCATGGATCCTAGTGAAGAATTTCGTCTCCAAGATACCACTTGGACAGAAATAACTTTTATGACCATCTAGCCTGTTCTTTAGGGTAACATAATAGAAAGAACTTACTCAATCATTAGGTTCCTTTCAAGCCAATTAAATACATTTGAGTTTTAATATATCCTTTAGAGTACTCCTTAGAAGAGTACCTAACTGTAAAGACCACAACTAATGGAGAAGCCACCACCCCCCAGTTAATCTGGATTTGACCAAAAGGTAATGCTCCTGTGCAGGTAGTTTTAACCAGATGAAAAAAGTGTGTGAAACATGTAGGTTTACAGTGAAGCTGCAAGAAGTTTCCCAAAACTAAGCAGGAGGAAGTTTTCCGCTCTAAAAATTTCACTAGAGTTTTGGAAAGTTTTGTGGGCTTGAACCTATACTGACATATGGTAACTATCAACTGTAAGGCATGGGTCAGCCTGATATGTCTTTGATAAGAAAAGAATAAAAGAGAACAGAGGGAAGAGTTCCAAGGTTTCCCTTGAAAACAAACCTCCCCCCCAAAAAAAGAACCCGAAGAAGTTTTTAGCTTAACAGCTTAAAAAATCTTATATGGAAGCTCTATTTGTCTAAGCATTTCAGATGCACATCAAAATACAGCGGGTGTGTACTTCACCTGCTAATACAGGCTGTACTTCCGTAGTACAGTAAACAAACTTAGCAAATCATTGTACCATGGCCATCAATAAGGACACACAGGTTTTAAAACTCGCCAAAAGTGGGGATTTTCTATGTATGTGCCTGAATATCTGCCTCTTGGCCTCAAGGCCATTTCAAGTCCCCAAGTAAGCTGATATTTAGCACCTCATAAAAAAGCGGCGTACACCTGAGTAGAGGAAAAAAAGTGACATTTGTTGGTGGTTTATATGGAGGATCACATTACCTTTCTTAGAAGTAAGAGAAAGAAAGATCTTCATCTCTGTGTTTAGAAGAAGGAGAAGGAGGAAGGGTGGTTTTGCAAAAATCTTTGTTTTGGAGAAGGTGCTATTAAAAAAAAAAAAGCTTTGCACAACAGGAAGCAAGCATATTGATTTATAAAACTGCATAAAATTGTATTGAATTTTATCCTAAATTAAAAGATTTACAGTACTTTCCTAAGAAAAGTTATAGCTACTCTGCACTTACCCTCCAGGTACCTGGTGGCTTTTCGAATATCATGTGCTGAGAAAGATCTCTCTCTGAATACGCCCAGATGCATGTAACGAGTATGCTTGCTTTAAGGCCAAACGAGAAAGCTATGAGCTGCACAGTCTGCTCTGTTTTCCTCAAGTGAAATATGATTTTAAACCTAAATACTGAAATAGCACCAAATATTTAAAATATGTTATAGTTGGTGAGTTTTTCCACAGTGCCGGTTTGTTTTCCGTTCCCCCCATGACATCTCGCAACTCTAAGTGCTCAATGACAGCCTGTAGAGGTTTCGCCATAATCCACCTTTATCCATTAACAGACACTCAATCACTAAAGTGCTTACTAGACTAAACATATTTATCCAACCAAATCACACTTTACAATGCAAAACTGCCAATCAGACCCCGGCTATTAACAAGGAACTGCTTTAAGGGGATTTTGGTGTTTGTGCTGTGAAGAGCATGCTTACCTCCAACAAACCACTAAACCAAATTAACATAGCTGTATCCTCATAAAAGAAACCAGATATCCTGTTGTGAAAATAGAAAGCTTGGTAGGACAGGGCTCCTTTGATGGCTAACAGTGTGGCAGACGAAGGCTTCAGACTACAAATCTGGTTACCACAGGCTCATTACAAAACTCTAGCATTAAACTTTTGCTAACTTTAAAAGCAAAATAAAAATGTATCATTTGGGTAACTCAGTAAGTCATCAACTTACTAAGTTACTATTATAATTGCAATAAGTGCTGTAATTGTTGGATAAGGCTCCTTAATTCTAATTGCTCCTTTGTCCAAGATCATGTTGTAAAAATGCTTGCATTAGCCAAAATAAAATCCAAGAGACACAAATGTGGTAGTAATAATAATTCTTTTTATTAGCCTGGAAAAGAGGAAGAGAACAAAGCTTTAAAAAGACTTCAAAGTTCTGACCAAGAGAAAAAAAATCTAAAATCGGAGAAACATGCATACACTCTGCCCTTTTATTAGACTCATACAAACTAAGTGCCATCACCACAACTTAGAGTTTGACAGCATTTCTTTCCCAGGCAGCAGGAAAAGTTACACCATCCATGTTGCAGGGCTAATTTAAGTTCTCTGTCAAAAACTACATAAAACAGTCCTGTATATTCTCACTAGGAAGCCCTAATAGTTTTAGACTTATTGGTATTATACCTCCTTTAAATCCCAATATTTTAAAACTGGATTTGACATTTGCAGAGACTTGGTGTATTTTCCCTCCATTTAACCATAGCAAAAAGAAAGGTGAAGTTTTAAACTCTGAGGTAAGTGACTCATGAAAGTTCATGTTTTTAAGAAACACTTATCAGTTTAAAAATGCATATATACCCTTCTTCTTTACTTCCAAATGGCTTTAGCTCTGTGATTGAAATATGCATTTCCAATCCTTCACTGCTTATCAAAAATAATGAGCACTTTCTTTTTTACTAGCTTTTATAAACACTTCTGGGGAAAATTTTATGAGCAGCTAGAACAAGTTTTACTTCTTGGAGAGAAGGCTTCATGCTGGATTCATATCCAAAATGAGTAAACCACAACATGAAGAGATTTTCCAAAAATCACTAGAGCAGACTTCTTAAGTTAGAGTTGGAAACATCTAAAGTACAAATTAAGTTGTCATGTAACAGAATAGTATAGTTTTGTATGCTAGAGTCATACACCATGTTCCACCATAATATATATCCATTGCCACTACATCTTTAGTCTACATGTGTCCCGAACAGTTATGAATAATACAAAAATTGGCAGATTAAAGTTGTTCCAGGTTTGTGCATATGAATGTCAACATATGTTTTTATATGAAAGAAACCGATGCAGGTTTTCACTGCATAATTATACCACTTCCAGAAAGGGAAAAACATCATCATGACACTAGAAATACAAGAATAAAAGAGCAAGTTACAATACAAATTAAAAAGAGGAATTATTGTAGACCACAGTGAATCTTAGCAGTTAGAAAATACTTGCTGTGGTTCATAAGAAATACATGCTTTCACGCCTTTGCTGCATATCCATGTTAATACATTTTATATTCTCTATTGTATATATGTATCATATGCAAGCAATGCAAATATACACAGAAAGAGCTAAGAAATTACTGATGCCAGAAACAGTTTTCTCCTGATTAACTGAGAAAGCACTGTTAATAACTGTAATGCTGCCAATTTGGTTCTGTACCACCGATTTGGAACAATTTGTTGTTCCGTGGAACATGAATTTCTCAATGTTCCACTTTGTTATTTTTAATTGGTGTTTTGTTTTGAAAGGTACCACATGTAACATATTGAAACTTTCCAGCTAGTAGAAAGTGAAGAATAGTGCAAACACTGGTGGGACAACAAAATATTTCATTCTTTCATAACTTTGTTACTTAAGCAAAAAACATAACCACATCATTAAAGCATTTTGCTTGAATCCTCATGTTACACTGGGATGCTAGAGAAGTTAATGAACTGTATGCCAACTTCATAAGCACACGAGGAAGGGAGGGAACAGCTAATCTGTTGAATTACATGATGCAACTCCACTGATACCTGTAACGTGTACAAGTAATACGAGAACACTGTCCATTGCTCCCGTTCTAAGTATCATGGCCCCAGTTTCTATGTACAAGAGCAGTATTATGCCTTTTCACTTGTACACATGAAAGTGTCAAACTTGCCCTTTATGTTCTAGTTGTGTCTTTAAATAGACACAATACATCCAGCCAGATTGCCTATATTTTCCACCATATGGCCAGCACTGCTTGATTTGTCTTCTGGAAATGACATGATTCATTCTTTAAACTTACTCCACTGAACAGGCTTTTCCACATGTCACCCAGTATTGATAATGTCTGCAGAATTATATTTGTAGGAGATACAGTAAGTAACTGTAAAATTTGTTAGCTGTCTCTAGGAATCTTTGACTGATTAATAAAGAATAAATAATAAAACCTTTCTGTAAAATACTTTAAAGTTAAAATAATTTCAGGACTTCCAAGTCCCTAAAACCCATGTGAATTCATTAATATATGATGTATATATTTACCCAAACAAGGATAACATTGTATCATATTTTGGAATTCTTTTCTTCAGACTGAAGATAGAACCTGAAGATTTCAGTTAGAAAATATGTTGTCAATAACATGATAGATCTTACAAATGCAAGTCTTTTTTACAGTTCCCACTTTATTCACATCTACAGTATGGTTGTCATCATGGCATGTTGTCCAGTACTCCTGTAGCACAAGCTTAAGCGCTCCTGTTAAGTTTTTTTACTATATGAAGCCTTTTTATCATATTTTAACACAGCTTTACACTCTACTGAAAATCTTCAAAGTTATTGCACCTATTCTTTGTGTCCATCAGGCCATTTTTCTCCCAACCAGCTATGGGTAATTGGCCTAATATGAGAGGATAATTATACTATCAATTCTTCATTATCCAGGCCAATATAGGCAAAAAAGTAGGTAACAGAGGTAGTATTTGGCATCACGGGAACTGCTATAAGTGACGATGCGGAGTCAGGTCCTTTGAGGTTATCAGGTCCTGCTCAGTACTACTTCTGCTGGACCACAGCTCTCCCTGGCAGAGCCATCCAGGTTCGTTCCCTATGTCTCCAAATACAGAAGGGCTCATTATCTGGAACGGAGCATAGTATGCATGTGATGACAGATATGGACTGGCTCAGGACTGGTTTCTCTACAAGCTAATAAGGCCTATAGATACCTGCACATACATATCTGAATACCTATAAACAACCTGCTAGCCCAAACCAGCAGGCCAAGAGGAAGAAGCACTTGCTGGCTGGGTGAGTGGTCAGCCAAGACACCTTCCTCTTGGCTATTCCAAACCCTTTTCTTCCTCTCTTCTTGCTCAAGCAAATTGCTCAGCAAACTTTGTATTGTGTAACCCTATTTCAGGGTACCTGAAGGATTAGGTTACCCTCCTTTGTGGGTAAACCCATGGGCCACCAGTAGGCCCTTTCTAGTTTGCATGTTTGATAAAAATATTTTTAAAAGAAGGTGTTTCCTTAACAGACAGTAAATATTGGCTCTCCTTTATTTTGTTAAATAACATAACAAATATCTGGTAAATAAGTCAACAGCTTTAGCCAAATGTTTTGTTAATTATTTAGCCAAAGTACTGCAGCTATCTGTCTGAAAAGAGTTCCAGAAAGCAGTATTACCATAATGGACAGATAGCATCTAACCTCCTATCTAGTAGAAATATTTCACATAAGAAAATTTCAAATTTTATTTTTCCTTCTGCTGAAACACTAAAGAAAGATGGTAAACAGTTTGTTATCACCTGCCCTTCTCAGTCTACAACTGAATCTAAAAATGTACCACGTTCCCCCCACAGTTCAATGGCAAATGGATCTTAAAGTAAACACTACTTTACCTCAAGTGGATGTTACAGGCACACATGGATGGAACATACTGTTCCTCTATGCTTTAGCTAACCTTTATAGGAAGGTACTTAAAGACAAAAATCAACAGCAAAAATGACATGTATGTTCCAACTAGAATACATATAAACAGGGCCTTTTAAAATTTCATTAGCCTGACTTGTGAAATCCTGACAGCGTATAATGCATTCAGGGTTTTATAAGCCCAATAAGTCTGTGTGATACCAAAAAGGGAAAAAGGTTGGAAGCCACAACTGTAATATCTAAAAATAGTCTACACTCAGTTTGGTATAGTAACTGTAGGTTGTTGAGCATTTTGATATTGACTGCCTTTTTTTCTTTACATGTACAAATATAAATAGTTTTGGTTTAGACATATTCTAATTCAATGATATTAGAAAGCTATTGGGAGATGTGTTTATCCAATTTGCATTGACATAGGAAGCGAAGAAATCATTGCTTAGCTATGCAGTGGTGGCACGGGTTTCAGAAGCATTTGTTCTACTAGCTGGTGTCCAAGGAAAGGGCTGTTACCATCTTACTGTCCTGAAAAACTTGAGTCTGATTTTTTTACTCAGAAATTTACTTTGTTTTAATAGACCCTGGAGCTTTTCTCCACCCCCCCCCCACACCCCCCCCCCCCCAATTATCCACAATATCCAGTTTGCTGGACCATTCTGAGTCAAAATAATTTTGTCTCCAAAAGGTCAAATGTGGCAAATGGTATTATATATCTCTGGAAAGTAGAGCAGAAAGTAGTGCTTTCTCAGGGAGAAGCTCCTTTTTAGTCTTGACATCTCATGCTGCAGGAGAAGTTCTCCTAATGCAGAGATATACTCACTACACATACACCTCTTCATTAAAAACATATACATTGATTGACCAATCTATGTCAGTACTTCAGTCTGGATTCATGGGAAGCCACAGAAAGATCTAGGTAGTCAGGCCAGGCTTTATCAGCCTCACAAATTTTGCTCAAATATCTGTGGGACAACAGTATGCACCCATTAATTAAAAAAAAATGATTGACAAGCCATTACTGTTGTAACTGTGTTCCTTAACTGTCTCACACCATTGCTGCAGCAGTTGCATGCAGGGTCCATCACATTATGCTCTCAGGACAGTGTCTGTAGACAACTCATAAGCCCACACTTTGCATTTAGTAGCCATTGCATTTTTATGTAGTGATGTACTGTTCTTTTCCCCCAAGTGCTATCCTACAATATTCATCTTCATCTATTGCTTACTCTTTTCCGCCTCCATATTTATTTTAGAAGTTGACAGTATTAAAAAAAAAGGTCTTCTTTCTTCTTCTACATACCAGGTCCCTGGTAATCTTGCATGAGGTTTTAAGTCTCATTTTTGCTGCCGTGAAACTACATGAACCTATAATTTACATATAGGTTTAAATATGATCATTTCTTTACTAATGAAAAGCCAAACCTCATTTTTTGGGTCAGTTTGTTTGTTCCAGGAAAATATTTATCTGGTTGTCTGTTTCAAAATCCTCTACTGAAAGGTCAAAGATTAAAACTGAGCACCCTCCTCCTGTGCCCTCAAACTGAGCACAGCAGACAACCTCCGTTGTCTTGGTTTCCTGCTACTCAGTATTTGTCAGACGCTGATTACGAATAACACCCTGAGCAGTTATCTCTATATGGTATGTTTCTAACTCAAATGTCATAACCAATGAGTCACTATGAGTAAGAGAAATAAGATTACCTTTTAAAATAAGTTCACAGTAATCCTTTTCTTAAATGTCATAGCTAACAACTCATTCTTTTGCATGACATGCAACTTTGAAGTAAAACCCACTTGTGAATGTACAGTGACTTGTTATTTCCATGATGAAGAGAGGAGTGGATTACTTTTTCCATACATCTATATTTATTAAATCTTGAAGCTCAGATCTCTTTGCCACACAGGCTTAAATTCATGAGTATCAGTATAAATAAGCTACCATTTCTTTCATACATTTCTCTTTTTTTGCATTCACAACACTTCATAGGCGGAGAGGAAATAAGTCAGACTATTGAAAATTGGAAAGCTTTAAAATAAAATAACGAGCAAAGAATTTTCCAGTAGGTGGGGCAATAAAAATGAAAGGCGGGTCCCCCAAGAGTCACAAACATGGAAGATTATAGTGGAGGAAACGGCCAAGATTGGATAAGCTGGCCAAGCAGAGAGAAACAATACCAGAGACACAGGCTAAATGGTTCCACAAAGGAGAGTGGAAAGGGAATTTTGAATTGGCGATAAAGGATCCATTATCTAAGTTTCTTTAATTGACTGATGTTACAATGGATGTAAAATAGAAAAACAAGGAATCCTGTGGAACCATTAGCCTTTAAATAAGTGTTCTGGGGGAAAGGCTCAGAGACACAGAAATTCACTTAGAGCGGTAGAGCTTGGGCAGGATATGAACCTATTGCCAGGAACGGTTGGTATTATTATAGAGACTAACAACTACTACAAATCTGCCTGTGCTCATGAAAAAACCCTAGAGTTATTTCTTCATTTAGCCCTTTGGCTATACACAATAATTTGCGTTGCTGCTGTATCTGCCACCATCTCGCAGACCTGAGTGGCAGATATGCCCTGGCATCTAGGCCCAGGTCCAACTGCAAGTTCAGAGGTACTGTTAGTTGCTGTGTTTCATACTCAGGGCGAGCAAAGCATTCACCCGGCACCGGAGCAGCTCTGGGGCCTGCCACGGCTGTGCTCCCCGGCAGGATCCTGGTCTGCTCCAACACTGAGGCCCCTAGCCTGGAAAGTCTTATGCAACTTGTGAACCTTATGTTCCTTATCTTGGAAACAGACATATTTAAAACTTAAAAGGGGTTGAAATCTTTGTCCGCTATTTTCACCACATGAGTATGCTGGAGGAGCAAACAGCTTTTTGCTCCCTGCTGTGCTAAACCATACACACAGATTTGTGAAATGGATGTGGGTCCAGGAGCTAGAAAGTCCTTCAGCTTAATCCCACCTACAGACAAGCTTTAACATTTTATGCTTAGATAGCTCTTTGAAAAGATTACTTCAATGGGCAAACATTTTTTCCATTTATCGGACAGTATCAAGGAGTTTTCTGTGAATTACTAAACTTGCAAGCTGAAATCACACCAGAACTGGGCTGAAAATGCAGATCTTCTGACCAGCCTTGCGCTTCCTCCACTGACAATACACCAACACCAGATCACAAGGTGTTTGTTTTTTTTTAAAAAATCCTCAGGCTGCAAAGCCCATATTTAGGTGTCAGAAATGGGTCTCACTTCCAAGGCATTAAGTACCCCTGACCATTTCAAAGAAAGGCTAATTTAGAGCAGCCAGAGCACTAAGTGTGGATGTAGGTGTATAACTTCTGCTGGAGTTGCATTGGAAGGTAACAAGTCAAATTGCCTAGCCTTGTTTCTTTACAGCTGCCTCTCACCTCTGTCTATCAAGTTTTTCTCTTGAGGCTACTAAAACGTTATTTAGAGGAATCAGTACATTTTTCTTGAAAGTTTGATCCATTCTTTGAAGATGTACATATCTAAAAATTACACAAAACTTGGCAAGTAACAGATTTAGTGCATAATCTATGAAACTATCAACTCTACCAGATTTTTGAAGGAATCTCTACCTAAAGACAAGAGTTTTCTCATCAGGTTGTGCTACGTAATCAGCCCAAGTTTCAGTCACTGTTCCTTTGAATACAGGACTTTTGATACCCCCTTATTCCATCATCTTTATCCCCTTCATTTTTTTGCAATTGACACAAGAAAAATTGTTAATTTTCAGACTTTGCCTCCTCTTCTCACAAGCTTCTTTTTAAAAGAATTGTAGTTCAAAACAGAAAAACTTGTACTTTTTAGTTCTTGAGAACGTTTTCTTTTAAGCATTAGATTTTTCTGAAATTCTCTTAGAAAAAGATTTTTCCACATACCTACAGGACTAAGGAAAAGAGATACCTTGCTGATGCTGTGCAATCATCACACTTTCAGGGGAAGAGGTAAAAAAATGCCTGAATCACTTTAAAATGTTTTTTAAAAAGAGTGAAAAAGAGGAGAAGAATCCTGTCATGTGAAATTCAAAAACCTTTCTAAACACAAATATACTTGAAACTTAAAACAAAGCACTATAATTAGTTGATGTTCAAGAATGAAAATGAAATACCATGTAATACATATAGTATTTGTCTCAACACCATGGATTTTTTCATTACTTCTTAACAGCAGGTAAAATGCAGATTTTAAGCACTTATCTTGAACACTGTCTCACAATAATTTTATGTGCCTGGCCATTGACAGGAGAATAAACAAGCCATTCCACCTAAATTTCCACAGAGAGACGTCACTGGCTATGAAGATGAACACATGGAGATCTAGGCTAGTCTGGCTAAAAACTTTAATCCCTCCCTCTCACTAATAATACTACGTAAAAGGTGAGTAGGGGCGTTGTTATAATGTTTTCCTCTCCCTGGATATTCACATGTGTTTAGACGACTGACTGTCTAAACCAAGATGGCAAAAGAGCTATAGATGGGAGACAATGGGCAGTGATGCCCACACTCATCCATCCTTTTGAAAGGAATAACCATTTGACACAAACTAGACAAAACTCAGAAACATACTGAAAGCAGAGACCAGAACCTTAGGTCTCTTTGCTGCTTTTCTGCTTTTCATCTGGCCTTACACATCTCTCTCATGCCCAGTTCCACAATGGTTCTGTTTCAATGGGAGAAAATCCAAGCCACCTGCAGCAGAGGAGCCAGTTCAGTTGCACACAGCTTTGATTAAAGGTCTGCAGCTATAAGCTCTCTAGCCAACGAGCTATTTATTATGCAGCTAGTGAGTGCTGGTGTAACTGCCACATTCTCCTCCTCCTTCTCTGGACATTTTACGTAGGACTCACGTGCTCATCTGTCTAAATACACATCATGACAGTATGTTCAGACAGGAACCTGTCTCCCAGAATAGGCACAACTAACAGGTAAGTGACAAGCTGATCACCCCAAGAACCTCAAGGCTAGCTAGAGATGTGACTATGGGGCAAGCAGGTCCAGATAATAGGTCAACTGGCATTGCTGGGAGTAATGATTTTACCATTATTTATAAAACTAGACTAATTTTCTCTTTCAGCTATGTTTTAAAACACTCGTTGTACCAGTTGTCCCCTTTCAGTCATGCCCAAAGACCACTGAATGTAAGAAGTGCCGTACTGGGTTAGGCTAATGATCCACCTAGCCTTGTATTCCGTCTCAAAATGTGGCAGTATAGGGTGTTTAAGGAGACAGTGCAAGGCTGGCCACTTCATGCAATCCTTTTCTCTTTTGGTCTCCCAGCATCCATGATTGATGCATTTGGGATGTTAGAGATAACATCCTTCTCAGTCATTTTACAATCCATTTATGGACTTGTTTTCCTCTAAGTTGTTGAACATCCTTCTACTGTCTAACTCCACAGCCTCCTTTGACAATAGGTTCCAAAATTTCCCTACCTGCTGAGAAAAGAAAGACTTTTTACCTGTTTTAAATCAACCTTATACTATTTCATGGAGTGCCCTTATTCTTAGCCAGAGACACCAGCTGAGTAACAGTTGTCTGCTTAACTTACAAGAAATTCATGACTTTGTGAACTCCAATCATATTTGCCTTCAGGCGTTTTTCTCTACATTGGAGATTCCTAGCTTTTTGAAAGTCTTGCCTCTTAAGGGTTCCATCTCCTTAGCCATTTTTGTTGCCCTTCTGTCTAACGTCTTTAATTACAATGCACCCTTCTTGAGTTATGAAGATCAGAAAGAAACACAGAACTGGCACGAATGGATGTCCTTTTGGTAACTTTGATTCCAAAAGGTCAGGATTTGAGCTGTAGATATCAATGAATGCAGAAAACCTGCTCTTTCCCCATCTGGTGCTCAGCAGTAGGAGAGCAAATTGGTGCACAGCAAATGTGAATCCTCAGCATCTGATTCACAAAAGCTTCTCCAGAACAATCACAAATTTTCAATGGGTAAGGCCTCTCCATGGCCATGAACAAGTTTTTCGCATTATTTATAACAAAATAATTTGATTAATTCTCTCTCTCTCTGTATGTTTAAAGAACATACAGTAACTCAATCAGACAATGAAATTTCTTTAAAAGTTCTTTAAGGCAGTAAAACAACTCTGACTCGTTGCACTGGCACAATTAAGACCAGGCCCAATTATTTCAAACCTTAAACAAATGCAAAACACATTTAGAGTTGGGAAGCCTGTACTATCAATGAGCTCTGCAAAAATTATAGCTAAATGTTTCTGATTATATTAGCTTAGTATTTTAGTGAAGTCATTCAATGGGCGAGTCTACACACAGTATTTCCTTTTAGGAAGCTAACAGATTCTGTTTCCAATTCAAATCGGAAGGTTTCCAGCCTCTGCAGCACTGACTCCTACCACCTCTGTAGAGACTGTGTGCTTTATCTTTGTGTGATTTATTGTATGACACTGGGCAACAGCTGACATTGAGACCCCAATACAATAAACCATTCCTTAGGGTCACATCTTTACATTTATGCAGAGATTCAGAGAGTAAAACTGTCCCTTCAAAAAGAAGGTTTTGTAGTTGTGAGTTCAAGCCAACCCAAAAGTCACAATTAAGAGATCTTCAGGGAGCAAGAAATTTGAGATAAATGGCTCCCATCCAGTATGTTTCTCCTCCTCTCAAAATCTGGGACTCCAGTTCATCCCCAGCTTGTACTACGGCCTCACAAAGTAGCAAGGGTTCAATTTCTCTAATTTCTATTATACCATTTATTCAAGCACTAATGTTTATCTATTGCCTCTTTACTCAGAGACTATTAAAGTTCTTCTGCTTGCTAATGAGCAGACTTGTTCCAAAGCAGCATCCTGGTGTGAGCATCTCTCAGCTTCCTTTCTCAGTCAGAAACCCGTAAGCTGCAACTTCTGAAGAGGAAGAAAAGATTGTCTTAACCCAGACTAAGATAACCTATGCTGATTAACCCACATTAAAGTCCTACTGGAGATAAGATTGTTGCAGGCTGAACCATGTCATCTAGTCAAGAAAAAAAAAAAGATTTTGATCTTTAAATCTAATCATATGACACTAAGAGCAGTTGCTTAAGGTACGTGAAATAACGTAAGCTTACTAGGAAAGTAAAGTTTTAATTTGTTCATTAGAGTCCTGGTGAAAAAGTCAGTTAAATAAATGTCAGATGATTCTATTACTTAGACTAGTAAAATGTATTTTGTTCACAGTTTTACACTGTAGGGAAGTTAACTTTGTAAGGAAAAACTTGAATTTTGCATATCCTAGTTTTATTAATATTGGAACTAGGAATGCACTTTCCAGAAGCAGTGAAGACTTATTTAAAATTAGGTGTTTTTAAAATTTTTTTTATTATTATTTTTTATTTCCATACTCTTTCATTTTGACAATGGAAGTCTTCCCATACACTGTAATAAACAGGAAACAGAACTCAGGATAACTGCAAATCAGTAAAGCTGATGCTAAAATGTTCTTTCAATAAGAATTTGCTAATTATTTGGAAGAGAGATATTTTGCTACAGTTTGCTTGAGCTGAAAGAATTCTGATAAATCCCTAGTGAGTTTTGAAAGTTACTTCCTTCCTGCTCCTCTGCCTGAATCCTGGCCTGTGTAATGTGGTGAGAGAAGCCTGGAAGCTCAGCTGCCTGCCAACCGAGCATGGCCACAGCCTGCCTCTAAGGGCTTTCCAATCTCCTGCCCTGGACTAGCCAGAAAACTGTTAAAGCTGAAGATGTTAGATCCACCTGTAGCCCATCCTGTAGAGCAGCTTTCAGGGAAAGTGGAAAAAAGGTGCTCAATTTGTGTTTGTGAATGTAATGAAGCCAAATGCGAGGAGATCAGAGTGTTATGGAATTAAATGTCTCTACCAAGCACTACAATGAAATGATAGTCATCTTGGATGAAAATCTTTATTTACTTGCTGCATCCAGACGATGTGAATCCCCTTTCCACTACCCGGCCAAATGGCTGACATAAGTAGTGCTTAGAATAGCTCTCAGGGAACATTAGAGAACAGGGTCTTTCTTTTATGTTATTTATTATCTATGTTGGCTGATCTTCAATATTTTCATCATCTTCATAGGGATTATGTTTCCTTCCAGTGTCTTTCACCATCCTTGGGGACTCTTAAACATTTATGCCTGCACTCAACAGGAGAAATTGAAGATATTGTACGTGACTTCAAGCTAAATCCTAGAGTAATATACTACTAGGGAAATCATGAAATTCTGGCAGATCGGCCAATTTTACTTGAAAGGAGAACTATGGAAAACCTGTACTTGTAGCAGTCAACAGACAGATGTGCACACTAACATAATAAAGTGTAAGGCAAGTATTTAACAAATCATATAATTGCTTGCACTTCTGGCTACTGCAGATTGTTATTGGCATATCAGCATTTGGACCCTTGAATTAAAGGGGAGAGTGGGAGTCTTAGCTCATAGATACCACACTTATTTTCCCTCCACCATTCTAAAATTTCAAAAGAGAAATGATAAGGGAAAAACAGAATTATCAGAGAAACCTGACTTCTAGTATGTAGGTACTCAACACTTTTTCAAGATTATCAGAGTGTTTTGAGGGCAAAGATTTGGGTTATCCATTAGTTATGTTTCTAAAAATATTTGGCATTGTGTATTATCTTATCCATGTGCAGCTCTGCAGGAGGCAGATCAGCATTTACGTTTTTTCTTAAGAAATGTCTTTAAAAATAGGTGGTTAACTTGGACTGTTACCAGCCTATTAAGAAATACAATATGGGATTTAGCACCAGTGAAATATGATTATTACCCAAATATATTTTTCATCATGCTTATTAATTTATGAAACATACTTAACTCATCACAGTTGAACTCCAGCTTGTAATTTCTTGTGTTACACAACTGAATTTAGTGTTCCATTAAAATACATAATGACAAAAAGTTGACATTTTCTTTCAGCCAAACTCTTTACAACAAACACAATAGCGTAACTGATTCCCTTAGGTCATCTAGTGACACTAGCTATTGCAAACAAAGAGTTTGAAAATATAGTTTATTTTTAGCTGATAATGAGGAGTCCAAAAGCCCCACAGTAACTACCACATTCATTCAAAATATTTAACTTTATTGCAAAATAATATCAAGCAACTAAACTAAAAAGATTTTCTTTGTGCTTTGGCTACCCTCTATGCTCCAATGAGCAGAACCCTGTTCTACTCACAGACTGCTCTAACTTCAGTCAAGTCCAGGACAGTTGGAGAACTGTGGGGACACAGACATCTCCCCCTCTTTTCTCCCATACTGAGTCATAAGTGACTCCAATCTTTTCAGCCCTGACACACTACATACAGTGGGAATCATCCTATTAACTTCAGTGGGACCACATTACAACTTTGAAGTTAAAGAAAAAAAGTTCCATGTCTTCTTTGACAAATCATCATATAATTAAAAAAAATCATTCAAATTCTAGTTCTATATGAAATGGGAAATACAGGAAATTGACCACAATTTGATTTTTTTCTTTTTTTTTTTGGCAGCATTTCTGTCACAGAAAAGGAATCATTTTCCTCTATAATCTATCAGAAACTTAGCAAGGATGCTCTGCTCCAGCCCTTCTCCAAAGGTTAAATAATGTTCTAAAAGGAGCTTAAGTGTTTCAGGAGTACAAGTATCATAAGAAGTTAAATAACTACTTGTAAATCTGTGCAAAAACTCATTAGTGCTTATTGCATGTATTTAATACAGCAAAAAAAAATAATCCTGTGCACTAAAAAAATTATGTGCACTGACGTGATCATTGTAAGGGGGAAAAAAATAATATTTAAGGATCAGATAACTTTCACATAGTATTTTAAATCTAAATATGTGGCTGATTATGAATGAAATAAAATGGCTTCAAGTAGGTTAGATTTTCAGGTAATTAATTTATGTCCCTCACGGAAAGCATTTTTTCAAGGTAGACTGAAGCATCTTCTAGTTTTGCCCTTTAATACCTTTGCTTTCTGGACCCTATTTAAATGCAATCATGAAGAAGTTGAATGAACATTCAATTAATATTTTTATTACCTTGTCTTTACCAGAATTTTTTAAAAATGCATTTGCTCAGATTTTGTACTATTCTCCTCTCCCCCACCTCCTCCCCTCCATTCTCAGAAGGCTGCATCACTTCAATCTTTTGAAAAAGCCATCAGTTCATATTTTTGACTGCCTGGGAAAGACAATACCTTGAAAAATTTATATTGGTTTTATTATTTCATTATTTTATTTTGAAATATGGCCTCTGGTTCATGGTCATAAGCGTAGAAGGATTATTACACAAGTCCTTGTTTCTATTACCTGGCAACAAAACTTACTTGTTTTGGTGTGAGATCAGTGTCCTGCAGTATCAACTCTTGAGAATATTTCTGAAGACTACATTGGTGGTTTTCCAATCTTAATTACTCTCCTTGCATTGCTCATTCTTTGTCATGAAGTACTGTGAAGATATTTACTTAAACTTTTATACCATTTACAGAAAATACTTTAAGAATGGTTGTCTCAAAAGAGCACCTGTATTTAGACAAGGAAAAAATCTTAAGTAAGCTGTTACATCTCTTGTTTATTCCAGGTTTACACTGAGTCCTCATTGTAGAAGCAAGGTTCTACTTTTCCACAGGCTTGTCTCACCACAGAAACAACACAAATTAGTACAATAAACTGTTTGTATTTTATGATAAGATAAAGACTTTTTCCTGAAGGTTTGTTTTTTGGGGAAAATATTTTGCAGTGGTGACAACACATTGTGAGCCGTTTGGTTATTTTCCTTCATCTGAACCCAGCTGTAGGGATCTATTTAGATTTATTATAGAACCTAATTAACTCTCAACTTCTTTGAAATAAGAAACTTGTGCTCACACTCGTATCAATTTCACCAGCAAAATGTAGGAAACTAGGATTTTTCCTGCTTTTAGCCTATGAACCACCTTTTTACAAGCCAATCGACATTTGACATGGGGAATAGGGAGAAAGTTAGTATGATTATTTTCATACCTGCTAATCATGTGTGTACATTGTTGATCTATACTAGTACTGCGCTCAGCACAGAAGACAAAGAACAATGTTAATGTACTATTTTCCTCACGCATAAAACACATTTCTTCTCCTCTAACATCCATTAACCCAGACTATAAAGAGCATACGTTTTGCTTTTTGGTGGAAATGCTTCCCTGGGTAGGCATGTTTTCTGAAATGATTTGGGTACTGTTCTTGAATACTAATGCACAAAGTCCAGAATCTCTAACTTTGTGATGGTTAGAAGTAATTTCCATGAAGAAATACTGCTGTGGACATTTAACTTTTGAAACAACAACAACAACAAAACCTCAGAGAAAGTTTTGTGGTTTCTCAAAACCCAATGAAACGAAATGTGTATGATATATGCTTTTTTTTTTATTTTGGCATTCAGCTGTAATATGGTATGCACTCAGCATGTTTTTCTAGCATGACATATTAGAAAAAAAGTCTAACTTGTTATTTTATATACAGACTGAAAAGCTGCTTAAACAGGATTTGCTCTGATTTCTCTCCAATTAAAATAGAATGCAAATAGCTGAAAGTTTTTAAACAATGTAAACAGCAACAGTAAGGGTACTATTAAAGAGTATCTGGCTGTAATTTTAGCTTTTAAAACTCTGTTTTTAATTTTTCCCTACATACCACTGGCAAAAAAGAAAGTTTCTTTTTAGAGACAAATGAACAACACTGTAATGGTAATATGAAAAGATATCTACTTTTCATACATTTTGACTTATATTTTTAGCTTCATTCCCTGCATCATCAAGACAACTGCTGCCTAGTAATTCACTATCTCAGTCTTCCCTTTAGTTACTTCATGTAATAACTTTCTTACTTTAAAACCTAACAAGCAATCAAGCTTTTTGTAACTTGCTTACCAGTGTAAATGACCACATGATGCTTTTTAGTCTTGCAGACTCTCCAGCTCTCCCTCGGAGAAAGGTGTGATCCCATTGTTCCCCAGTTGACAGCACCTTATTCTAAGTCTTTTTCCATAAGGACTTAATGACAAGGGAAAAGTTTTCAAGTTCAGTCAGACTAAAGAAAAAAATTAAAAAATAAAGTGGCATTTCTGATATTTTATACTCTTTTTTTTGATGCACACAGGTATACCTGAACACTCACTATCATGCTGACAAGGTTCAACTTAGACATTTTTTCTAACAGTAAGGATGGTTATGCACTGGTGGAATCTTCCAGTTTAGTCAGTCTGTGCCAACCGAATAGGAATTGGATTCTTAAAAACCTTTAAAGAAGTTAGTCTCACAGCATCCAGACTGATGAGCTCTCCTGTCCAGCTCAGTAATGCATGCTGCTTGAGAGGCACATGATTGCCAATAAAACTATCAAATGTTTGAAGAGCATTTAACTCATGATAGGTAAGGTTAAAACCAAGGGTTTCTTTTAAGGGTGATTTTACTTTGTGATCCCTATTTTTACTGGCTTCCAGATTATCTGGTCTTGGAAAATAAGTTCCTTGCAGCAGAGATGCAAACTCTTCAATGTGCTCAACAAAACATTTAGGATGTGGGGCAAATAACTACTAATGCCATGTTACATTCTTCCTTCCATGTTCTGGACTGTAATCCCACTCATTGGCCACGTGCACCAATTTTGTAAATTCAGTATAATGTTTAAATCCCAGTGAGATTACTCGAGTTATTCAAACATAAATCTTTCTAGGATTGGGGCCTAAGGCTATGTAGTCCCAGGGCAGGAAAACTTTTTAGCTTGTCTTCTACAGGGCCAAGCGCACTGTCAGACATAACAAATAAATAATACTGTGGAAATTTCATTATCTGAATCACAAGTCTATTTTTGTAAAAATATCATGTTCCCTAGCGGCTGAAACATTATTCCAGGCTAGATCAATCTTGAGTTTGCATTTCAATGTTACATATCATAGCATAGCCAAATACTATGTGATTCATCCCGTGGATTCCTATTTACCATCAACAACAGCATAGTTTTTTTTCAAGAAAAGAATAAAGATTTTACCATTTTCTTCCCATGAACATAGTGAATATAGCATTAGAACAGAAAAGCTCTACTTAATTTCAAATATTTCCTTTCATTTTTATAAAGGCTATGATATGCTTTGACCTTCTAATTTTACATTGATAATACTTACTCCACTGTATTCAGTTGCATGTAGCACCTGGAGTTAATTACTACACATATTCTTGACTCATGTATACATGCATGGGTTATCCCTGTAGTAACACTTGAGTTCAGACTAGTAGCAACATCCTTTCCAGATAAGTGAGAAAGGCAAAACTCTGTCGGTTTCAGAATCTTTTTTAAGTGCTTCTCTTCCTGGACTAAAAGAAATTCTGCCTGGGGCTCGATACAGTATCATGTGCTGTTGAAGATGGCTATTCCTCTCTTGCAAGGCAGGATCTGCAAACCACTGTCACCAACAGCTGTTTGTCAAACTTATTCTGAGAAAACTCAAACGATGGAGACTCTGCTCCGCCTCTGAGCAATATGCTTCACAGCCTTTACCATTAGAGAGTCTTCCTTTGTGTCTAACCTGAATATTTCCCTTGTAGTTAGATGGTAGTAATTATATTCTATTTTCACGATCCGTTTTGTTCCCTTTTCCTGTCCTGTCAAACCTTTGAAATTCTTTATCAAGATCAAGACTTCAGCAGCAAACAATAAGGTGGTTAAATGCTAGATCATTCAACTTTCTGGAGCCTTAAGATCACAGATCAAAAATCTTTTCTCTCTCATCCGTTGGTTTAGTTCATTGGGCAGAACTGAAAATATGGGTATAAGGGCTTAATCTGCTCCAGACTCTCATCATAGTAACCACTGACTTTCCTTGTCACTACTTAATTTCTGGACACCTTCTTTCCTAATCAGACTATTATCTCAAATTATTCTTATATAAAATTATTCTGAATTATATTAACTTTTTCATCCTACTCTGGCTACAGGTACCAGCTGGACATTCCTCTCAAGTGCCCTGTTTGTTGGTGGTTTTGCTCCCCAGCTACCTGACAATTAACCCCTTGTTACCAGTCATTTAGTCAAGAAGCACGCAATGGGAAAGAAAAGGAACAGGGAAAGGAGATGCCGTTTGTGCTGTGACTCCAGGACCACAAAGCCGAGTCTTCAGTAGTGTGATGTAAAAACTAAAAATAAAAAAAGCCCCAGCATTACAATAATTGTAATTTTGCCAACTCATTCTTCTTTCTGGTGGGAAGTGTTATCCAGAGAAGCCCCATGTGCAGTTTCTTTTCCTGTCCTGGAAGAAATTCTGCAAGTCTTCCCATAGATCACCTGTCTTCTTCTACTTTCCATCTCCTGAACTGAGAGCTGGCAGCTCAGCATCTCTGTCTCACACACCATCAAATCTTTCAGCTAAAAATCGCTGCCCCTGCCCAGCTGAGGTGGAAGCACTAGGTTGTCATGAAAGAAAAGATCAGTTCAACATTTGGGGATTGTTCAGATACATACTCTGATTCACTCTCCCCTTCAGGACTGGTCTACTCCTGATTACATTCTTGACGCAAGTATTCCTGCAAGTCCTTACCCATTTCCATCTATCACATACTTCTCTCTCTTCACTTCCCATCACCTTTATTCTAGCCAGACCCTACTATTTAATTGCTCCTTCTGGGACCTAGTTGTTGGTGATTTTTTACCTTGTTTACTCATGGTCCAAACAGTGAAACTAGCTGTCAGACCAAGATAGTAGCGCTGAACATGTTGTATATGCCCCTTTGATGAGAGTGACTGCTCAGTGAACAGCATGGGAGTGAACTGAGCCCACCAAATCTTCCTGCCGGCAGGTACGTGCTGCTCTCTTCTTGTGGAAGCTACCTCGCATTTCTTGTGAACTGGTGAACTTCCTGGATTTTGTTTTTAAATATGCTTATTAATGGAAACATGATTATAGTCAAAACTGTAAAACAAATACAAAATGCAGCCCTGTTGGATGTGCAATGAAAAAAATCCAGGGAAAATACAAAGCATACCTGAGGCTTCAGAAAAGTGACTTGCTTAGTTAATAGGACTGAGGTAGCACCACCTAAGACAACACCACTCTTAGCAGCTTAAAAGTTTCTGCACCCTTTGAACCAGTTTGGAGGGAAAAGTTATACCAGCTCTCATTTCATAATAGTGTTGTGAATAGTTTGCTGTGAATATGCAATCAACAACAACAACAAAACTCTAGTTTAAGGATCTAGTAAGACTTAGCAAGCAGAAGGTCTCTTAGCAACAAAACCCCATAACTAATGTAAAGCAGCTGTGGTAATTTTAGAAAATGGCTCAAACTGTTGAAAAGCCATTAGGAAGCTGATATATAGAGAATAAAAAGAACCACTCAACTTTAAAAAGATTTCCCAATATGGAGTGTTATGTTATTTTATAACCAAATCTTATTCATCCAAAGTTTACATGCCACAAAATACTATTTATGACCATGTGGCTGGACTTTCTACAAGTAGCTGGAATTCCATCACATACCTGAAATTCCCTGTGAAAAAAGAAATTGCCAATGGCTAAGCACATATTCTTCTGTGGTAAAGGTGTGATTGCTATATTTCAGTGAAGCTGATGTCACTTATGGTTTGATTTATTATATGCACTTGGAATGGGATCCTAAATAATTGGAATCAATTTCTTTAATCCTGTAACTTTCAGTCTCTATTGGAAATAATGAAAGCCACTTGCTTTTGGTAGGCTTTGCATATGGCTGATTGTCAGACATTAGCTAACCAGCTCTCTAGCTTATTTGACTGCTCCTTTAATTGGAAATATCCAGTAGCTTGAAGAATGCCATATTTAAAAAACAGTACCTGGAGCAAAAAATCAAAGGTGTCAAGAACAACAAATTTTGTTGTTTTACTCTTCATGCTGCTACTGATTGATGCAGTACTAATGACTTTTACTACTTGTATTTATTATTGTACCATGGTCCCAAAATAGCCTAAAACCTTGGGCAGGCAAAAATTGGTCTCAGTTAGTAAGCATGTCAGCTGGCTTCAACTAGATTCAAGGAGGCTTAAGTGCTTTTTTTTGCATAAAGGCCAAAGGTTGGAAAAGTAAAGAATATTAATTAAACAATCTTCATTAGACAGAAACAACTATACAAACTGAGTTGGATGGGCTTCCAGATATTCAACAGTCCTGGATAAATGTGGATGGAGCTACATAACTGAACTGTGTGTGCAGTTTGAAAAACTGCTTTGTGCAACCTGGGCACATCAGACTTACTGTTTTTGAATCTAACCTTGCCATCAGGTCTGACTGCACATGAGAACACCAGTATTCATCCTGCTCACTTGTGTTGGGCAGTTCAACTCCCATTTGATTACATTAAAAATAATTGTACTTGGAGATTTGATCACAGCTAAACCTACTCAGAGGATTGTGTCAAGCCTTATCTGCTTCCTAGCAGAGACAACTAAAGGGATGTTTTTTGGACAAGCTGCCTTATAGGACACAAGAGGCAATATATATGCTATAGTATTAAATGATAGTTATTAGGAAAGCACATGACTACTCAGCTTTAGAAAACTTAAGTTTTGAGGGAAATAGCTGAAAAAACAGCAACACAATTTTAGGATGATCATATGATAAAAAGTACATAAACAGAGCTTCCAGCTCTGATAGCCACCAAGTAAGGAGCACAAAGATCAGTGTTACCTATAAAAAAATGCAAAAGTAAACAAGTTTTCACAAATAAGTGAATTCTTGAAAGCTCAGTAAGTTGTTTTTAATATTCCCCAATAAAAACCAGGGAAGGCTCCACTTTTTTAGTATCATGTTCACGTCTGCCTTTTTAGATTCTCTGTTTTATGGCAATTGATGTTAAACTGAGGATGGACTCTTTGTTGCAAAACAAGTGATAAAACACGGCACAGAAAAGACCATACCAATATTTCAAAATCTGGTGTTTTAGTCCACTTCTAATTGGACTGACTCATACAGTCTCTTTCATCTGTTAGATTAGATAATAAATTTATTAATGTAAAACAAATGAATCAAGATTACTGGACAAATACAACAAAATCTAGCAAGAGTTATGGGACTGTACAGAAATTGTGATATTTGGTGGCTCTGACTCAAAGTTGGAAGGAAATTGTTAACACTGGCAAAGCTTCACTTTTGGCTCTAAGTCAGCTTAGAAACCAAACAAAGTCAAGTAATGAAACAAAAGAACATTTTTTTCAGGAATGGCCATAAAACTCAAGCTATCAGAATTCACATATCTGAAATAAGAGATGTCTTCAAGTCCATTTATTCATGCAGTTAATTACTTCTTTTAAAAATGTAATAACCTATTTTATAACCTAAGTATTGTAAAATATACAGTGAACAATTATCAGGCCTAAATCACTGTTATAAAACCCGGTTTATTGTATAGAGGACACAATTTGCGATGAAATTTTCTGCATATGCAAATTGCATAATTCGGTTAATGAAATACAGGCAGGGTCATCTGTGATGAGAAGGCAGGAAAGAAGGATAATTTATGCTCAACTGCCTTTTTTTTTTAAAGTTAATTCTGTTTTCCAAATTTACTATCAAGAGAAACTTGATAATTGTTATTAAACTCAATAGCAACTCAGTGTTGTTATTTGGTGTAGTTGATATGGTTTTATTCACAGTAAAATCAGTCGATTTATTTTTAGTGACCTGCTATATCTGACAGTGATTGACATAGAAATAGAATTTTTTTTTTCATTGTTGACAAAGTACAAAAACTGTTGCTCAGTATCAAATGTCAGTGCAGTCATCTTCCCAACCAAGCTGGGTAGACAAAGGCAATCTGTACTACTACTTGGAAGCTTCCTGAAATACGTACCTTCTCCTATCACTATCTTTTCTCGGCTGGATTTCTTGCCACCTAATCTCCATTTCTCTCATCCAGCTCCTACTTTCTTTAAAATCATTCAATATAATTTTTCTGTATGCTTCCTCAAAATCTTTCATTCTACCATACTTTGTTCTTTCTCCTTCATTACCACATACATAGAATTTCCAGCCTAAAAAAGTAGACTATCTTGGATTTTGCTTGTGCTTTGTGCTTTTTTTCAGCTTTTATTTCACACTGAGTTTAGTCATCTGTCTTTTCTCTTACCAATATAAATAATTATCATGAAGCTACAAAAATTGCCGCATGTGTTAAAGCCAAGTCAGTATCCACATTTTTTGAAAAGTCAGGCTCTTTGGAACATATTCAGCAAAACACTTAGAGTCCTCAAGAAGACAATCTGCAAGTGCCCTGAAGCCCACTTCTGTGATATACAATACTAAATCACAGCAACCAGTACTTAAACTGATATCCTTTCACAGACAGGAAACCATCACAGGATGAAACTGTCATACTTGGCTGCTAATTAGCTAACTTTTGGAGTAGTGTAATTTGAGAGTAATAATAGAATAAGAGGTCTCTTTCAGTACTCCTGAGTGATGTATTGACTTGAAGTTGTGCCACTGGCCTCACCACATGCTTTGGAAATGTATTCAGAAAGTCTTGGTGAGAACCAATACTGTGTTTATATCATACTAATGGATTATTTATTAATAGTAAGTGTACAAGATCCCCAGCCCAACAACCAGAGTCCTTATTCACCCATGGATTCAAACTTCATAGGGCTTTTATGTGTCAATATCCTTACCAAGTATCAGTGATCTTATTCTCTGTGATATGGTCCTTCTATATTAATCTAGTATTTTACACAACAGGGATATTCTGTCTTTAGATGTCAAATTTAAGAGGCCAGTCTCCCTTATACTCAGTGGACAGAGTTAAGGTCTTCCCAAATTTAACTGTGGGCCAATAAATTAGGCTCCTGCTTTGAATGACTATCTGGAAAAAAACTGTGCTTATTTTGCAAATAAAAAGGAGGGTCATTAGCCATTGTTAGTTACTAGTGTGAATATTAACCTTAATCTTTACTCTGGTCTTGTAACTATATGTTATGCAAAATATTCAGAAGATTTAAATGATATTTACTTTCTGTTAATGTGTCTGTAAGACCATATTACATGCCTGACTTGCCTCTATGGACAGGTGGTCTGGGGCTTTTTTCCTAATACCAGCAAGGGAACACCTGGTTGGAGGATGGACTGAACCTCCTTAACACCATCTTAATGTTTAAAGAAATTCCTCAATTTTGACTGCTCCGAGTAAGACTTTCAAGATGGCTTTTCTTTAACTAAAACTACAAAATATATCATGACAAGGAGTAATTTAATGAATTTATCCAGTTGACTTTCAACTCTGTTTTAATATGCTACTGATATGTCTTAATTTGTGGATGGAGAAAATTATGAGACCTATAAGTCAAATGGGAGAGAGGATAAGCACTCCAAACTGACAATTTGATTAATATGAATTAGTACAAGTCTAGTTTAGTACTTCATTAGTCCATGTCAGCAATGATAAAAACAACATTAATGGTGATACTGAAATACTGAACTTTTAAAGTTCTAACTCAAGTATTCTTGTACATGAGCAAAACAGCCTTATTGACCTTCAAATACTAGCTGTTTTCTTTGTGTTAGACAAAGAGGGAATGTAAAAGAATAAAACAGGAAATATCTATGAGTTAAGTAAGGTTTTCAGAAACTTTGGTGATATTATCATTCTCAGTTTTTAATGAAAATTTAATCAGTTTTGGTAGCCTGGTACCAGATATATGTGCTATAATCATATATCTGGGTCTTTGAAAAAAAATGAACTCCCTCAATGACTGCTGTGTGAATTATCCCAAGGACTGAAAGAAAAAGTTCAGCTTGTGAGACTACTGGTCCCAAGTCCATAGCTCCTGCGAAGAGGAAATTCCTATCACCAGATCCTGATGGCATCACATTTAGGGAGAAACGTAAGTAGCAATCAATCAAATAATTACAGCTTAGATTATGAAGTGGTCTATGTGTCAAGACTAATACTCTAAAATGGATCTGTTGGCACAGTGGCAACAATTACAGAATAGTGCATAGGAGGGAAGAAGCTTCTTTATTGCTTTCACATATTAAGATACATAGGGTGACAGTCTGAGGATCCAAGCTGATTTATAAAGAAATTCAACTCTAGACTATTAGTCTAGCAGGATGATAAGAGTGTGGAAGACAATGGCAATCTTTGTACGTGAGAGAAATACATGTGAGGTTTACTATGGCAGGAGTTGGATTTCCATGTTGACAGTGTCAGTCAGTATTCATCTTTTCATCATGACTGTGCTGGGTCTGAATGTTGGAGAGTCATTCAGATGCTGACATCGGTCAAAGAGACAGCTCACAAAGGATTAAATGAGAAGAAAAAGAAATATGTCCCATAAAAATTGCATTGGAAAGAAGCTAAGCCTGCCACGTTCCTTGGGGAAAGAGAGCTCCCAATACCACACAAGTATTATAATTTCTTGATTTCCATCTTCTAGAACCCTTTTGAGGACACCTTGTCAATCTTCACACAGTCCCACCACTGACACTGAAGGTCACTGCTAAGAATGACCAAATGTGAGCTTTCATTTTCTAAGGAGATATAATAATAACAATTTGTCCTTTTTGCCCAGGACCCAGTTCCTGTAACTGGCTCTACAGGGAGACACTCTTTGCATCTTTACAGGATCCTGCTCAAGCCACCATTTTTCTGCACGGTCACACCAATGTCACCTGTATGACTGTCCTAGTAAGGACTGGTCCAATACTATACAAAACTCTAGAGCCTGAGTGAATAGTGTGTACACATATGCAGGTAGCTTCAAATTTATCTAATACGGAGCTGAAATCAACACATTTGCAGGTTTATCTCCAAGTTCTTGTGTCATTGCTCTTTAGCCTGTTAGTGCTGTAAATAAAGTGAATGTGAACAGCAGAATAATTGATGTATAAAAAAATCTAATACTGTTGGCATCAAAGATATAACCCCCTGATTTCAGTGGGCTGATCCTTAATTCTGATCTGACTATAAGGTAATAATCTCCTGTTCTTGGAGAGGACTTCAGCTCAAAATCTGAAGACCTAAGCTTCAGAGTTTATTGCCTACTTTTCTGCTTGCAGGTTTTTTTTATGAGGGAGGAATTTTCATTTTTTGCAAAACGCTTTTCCTTATGTGCTACTGTACTAACTATTTAAAGTAAATCCATCTTATATATGGAGCCACTTTAGAGTGGGGTTTTTTTGTTGTGTTTGTCTTTTTTTTTTTTTTTTTTAAATCAGGGCACTATTACATACTTGGTATAACAAAAATAAACAAAAGGTTTTTCTTCCGGGAACCAACTTCACTATGCTTAGAGATATATAAAGGGATAGCCTCAGGCTTTTATGATGTAGAAGTAAAAATTAATAGCTAAGTGGTATGTTATACTTTGTCTAAAAAAGCTCATTTAATTTTATGGCATGGGGTTTGCATCTGTTTTCTTTTTTCCAATGATATTTTACAAAGGTTTGGGCCACAGCTTTCAAAGTCACTTAAATAACACAAAAAAGACTTTAAAAACACGTAAAGAGCTATTGTGGAAAAAGAATAATGAATTTCCTCATGTTCTCCAGTAAGTATCCTGTATGTTATTGGGAGATCCTTCATCATAGAGGGTGGTCCACTGGTAATGTACAAAAAAAGGAGAGTGTACAAAAATTAAATTATTATTTGACCCCGCATCATTATATGCCACATAACTAATTAAAGCACACTTTAACAATGTACTCTTAATGTGCCGTCTGTTACTTGCATGACTCACTCATCTTTCACAAAGAATAAGTGATTTGTATTAGATGAGAGTTGCTAAGGATGTTTTTGGGGCTAGCAATTGCTGTCATTGCTATGTTAAATCACAGGCCCAAGCCTGGGATAGAAAGAGACAGGCTTATCATGAGCCAGGAAAACAGCACCACAGGACTGATAGCTCTGACTTAGGGCCTTGTTTAAAAAGTTATGACTCAGTGCAAGCAGCCAAGGATCCTTAGCCTTCCTCAGTTCACTCCAAAGCAGCCATTAAGAGCCCTAATGTTCAGGTTGCGTGCCTCACTCTGATTATTTTTGGGAAGTTGATCACAGCAAGCCTTTTTTTTCCTAATAAGCATTCATCTTCATTTACTGGATGAAGGGAGCTCTCAGTGAAAGCTCTATACATGGGGCAGGATAATGGTAATTTCTGCCAAGCTCTGTAACTGTATGGGTGCATGGACTGTGAGCTTCTCTTTTCTTTCTTTGAGTTGTAAAATAAAAAGCACATATCATAATAGCTCTCCCAGATACAAGCAAATTATACATATGGATAATAATTTGTGAGGGGATGGAGCTCTTTGGTCTAAATATGCAATTAGTGCTGCTAAAACTCTATCATACAAGTACATAGAATGTATAAGGGAGTGTTATGCAGCAATACCAAAGCTTTAGAAACTGCAGAAGATTAATTTCTTTTTTTATTGGCACTCTTTTCCATACTGCCTCATTCTTACAGCCAGACTTCTTCAATGGCATGCATTCAATTTGACAAAGCATGCAGGGAGAATATACATATAATTTAACACATTGCAAAAGTGACCTTAGATAACTTGTATATGTTTAGGAATGTTATTATTTAAAACTCTAGGAGTGATAGTGTTCCTTGGAAATAGTGCAAATGAGTTTTATTTTCCTCATTTGCCATGAAGTCTTGATTTCCAATTCAACAGTATCATGAGATATCTGAATTTAAAAGCTTACTAGTCTAGGACTGAATGTTGGCTACCTGGGCATTAAGCCACCATAATTTTGAAAGAAAGAGATAATAGATGAGGAGATAAAATTCCATTTTTCAAGGGTGTGAGAAAGTTTTTCTGAAATTATTCAATGCCATCAGCCCTAAAGGGATATTTTAGCAGAGAGATGGCAAGTACAGCAGTCAGAGATACAAGGCCAACATTGCGAGTACACGATTTAGCACATATCATATAAGCTGATACCTATTTATTTACGTGTAAGAATATGTAGCTATTCTAAAGCAAAAGCAAATGGATTGTTAAACACAGAGAAGGTGATGAATCCAACAATAAAATTGTAAATATTTCCCTAACTGTCCCTCGAGAGTATGAGTCACCAAATGGTTCATACACATTTAAATAATAGAATATGAAGTGTCAGAGAAGATGGTACTGTTTGAAGGACAAAAATCTGAGGCATTAGGCACACTGACATCTGCCAGCCTGATTGTGAAAATATTAAAAAAAAGGTTAACAATATGAATGAGGACCCAATTGGTACTGAGGTCCTGCTGAATCTAGAGTTAAAGTTCATTCAGATTTCTAGCAAGTCATTTACTAATACAAAATGTCTCCTGTTCAACAGAAAGTAAGCTCTCTGAGTTACTTTCTCACAGGGATTAAAAAATATACTGACATGCAAAAGAATGTCAATAAACTGTAATCTGCCCATCTCATCACCCACCTGTAAACAAACACACTCACTCTAGAAACTTGAGGATTCAAAGTGGTTAAAACATGAAAACAGTTGTTTCAACATAGGGACAGGATCTACCGTTTCTAAAGGGAAACATCTTTGTTTCATTCTATAGAAATTTGTGGCTTTTCTTATATTTTTTTTCCCCACAGAAATAAGCTTTGTGTTTTTATTTTTCTGCCTACTATTTTCTTCTCTGTCTTTCCCATTTTTACATTTTTGCCATGGAAAATAGGCTCAAGAGAGGAAATAAATAAAGGTTCTCATGAAAGGGGAAAGTGCCACAGTTAAAAATGTTTTTTCCTTTCTATGTCTGTTGCATAGTTTATGTATGCTCTTCTTACAAAAATAGAAGGAGGAGATAGGAAACTTTCACAAGACATCTAATTATATGAAGGATATAACTTTCTCATTAAAAAAATAAAAACAAAAAGAAAACAAGAAAACCCCTTGTGAATTTTGATTAGCTGAAATACTTAAATCCCTAGCCCCATGGTCAATCTTGTCCTCCTTTTGCCCACAGTCAATGTCTTTATATTTTGCCCTTCTCTTCCTGTTTCTAGTATGGGTCTTTACTTTTTCACTTTTCTCTGGAGATGTCCATATTGATGCTATAAGCTGGATCAGGGGAGCATTTCAGTGTAACTCTCCAGAACCTCCCCCCAGGTTGGGCTCTAGCAGGCTCTGTGAGGTGATCTCAGACTGCAGCGTGAATGAGGTTCCTTTCAGGTAAAATGAATTCTGGATGATGCACTAGCTCCAAATGGGTAGTCAGAGAAGGAGACCAGCCCTGATCCCGTATAAAGTAATAGAAAATCCTGAAATGCATATATTACTTGCATTAAACCCTCAGTAGCAACTATTGTACTCTACAGATCTGCTCCAATAGTGTGGTGCTACTTGCTAAGTTACCCAAATGTAATCTCTTAAAAGGGGAGGATAACTACTGTCTAGATAGTATCACCTAAATCCACCTCTGCCCAGCACTAGAATCTGAATTTGTCCAATGAAGCAGAGAACAGGACTGGTGTTTAATGCAGTCTTGTAGTTTTCAGAGACTTCCCTCCTGCCAACATCTTTTCTTTGATATAAAAAAAAATGGTGGAATGGTCTGCAAGTGTGCAATTTGAAGACATCACACGCTTCCTGCTATGTGATGAGTTTCTTAATATCTCTGATTGCTTATCATATAGAGTTCATGTTGGCTAACTGCAAAACCAGAGAAAAAAACTCAACCCAATGCCAGTGCTGAATGTATGTACCTTGTGCTATTGTGTACCCAACTGTGGTTGATATTTTTTCCTTTAGCCACACAGGTTCTGCTCTGCTGCACTTCCATTTCTGTAAGAGGTTATGTTAATAGGAAGTAACCATAAGCAAGGAATTCCAAAATAAATTTGTAGTATTTTTTGCTTGCAGTTCTCTACATGTGTTTTGTCTCATGCAGTGTTTTTTTCCACTACATCTTTCAGAAAGTTACAAGATTGAAAGACCAAACTGATATGAACTTGTTGGAAAAATGCATGTGAATTTCTGGCCACAAGCCAGAATGTCGTATTTCAGCAAAAACTGACGGGAGGAGAGAGAAGAAAGAAAATAGGACTAAAAGATGTTCTCATTAATTTTACAAAGACTCCTTTAGGAGGAGCCTATGATGGATAATAGAAAAAAACATACAGCAATAACATTTATAAAAGTTATGTGTACTGTGTTACAAAAACTGATGGAAATTAAACAAATGCTTCAGGTCAGTGTTTGGTATGAAACAAGAAGGCACGAAATCATGGTGACTTTGCAACATGTTCTTAAACTGGATACTAAGTAGATTAGATGAATTAGAACACATGGCTTTGGATGATCTAGAGTGAAACTCCTTAGCCCACTGATAACATTGTACAAGTGTCAGACATGCTTGAATAAATGATGGTACTCTTCATTACATTGGACATTGGTCAATTCAGACTCATAAATGCCCAGATGACAAAGCAGATGAATCTTAGTACAGTAATAAACAGTTACAGTGTTGAAATGCAGCCATGGTGAGGCTGTGAGCAAATTCTTACATACATTTAGCAGCATCAAGTGCCAATGACGACTCCTCCATGCCAATGAACTGTGAGCAGCTGCATTAGAGAAGGCTGGAGAAGAGAAGGGAGTTTTCTGAAAGACGAAAGATGTAAAATGGAATGGGAACAGGATTTAAAAGTCAAAGTACAGGGCTGGTTACACCTAGAAAGAATAAGATGGTGAGATACTGCTGAAAACAGAGAGGTTAAAATGCAAAACAAAAGCATATCTAAGCATAGCCAAGGTCAGTTTGAAGCAAGAATCCACCACTAGTTAGACTGGGCTTTATAATAAAGTGCCTTGTCCAAGTTGGGCTTAATGGAAGAAGTTGTCCTTGATGAGAATGACCAGCAATACTGTACTCCAAAGATCTGACAGAATGCCCTAAGGTTAAAAGACATAATTAATTTAGTAGATAAGTTGATGTGCGTTTGAAATGCTGTAAGAAGATAACCTTGATTCTTGCTGCTGCTTGCCATTTTGGGGAAGTAACAGGTGCAGGGCATTACAAATAAGCAGATTCTAACATCTGTCAGCTGTAAGCAATTGTTAGGCTACACAGAGACTTATTTTATGCAACATTGCTCATAAGACACTGACAGGCAGACTTCTTCCAGGCCCTTTGGTTCACAGTCATTATGGAAAAGCAGTCTAGCCTAATGTGGGTGGTTTAGGCTTCAGCTTGCTAGCCTTCCCTCTTCTGTTCCTGAATTTTCTTCATGCCCAGTTTCTTTCCCTGTTTTCCTGATGAAAGTGTCATTCTTCACAAGCACACTATGAACGCCTTGGACAACCTTCAAAATGTGGCAGAATTGGTCTTCTCTGGAGCATAGACCACAGAATAACTCTAAGCAGGTTCTGGCATCAGACATCTAAAGGTCTTACTGCTGAAGTTCACAGATATATTTTCAGATTATTTAGGAAAATGAGGCTTTCAGTTTAGCAAAGGAGACATGAGTGGGTATATGCAAGTTTTAGGGAACTCCCTGTGGGTTTTAACTTATTCTGATAGTGATGCAGGAAAGAAATGAGCTACATAGTGTATATAACAGATGTTTAATTGCATCTGGGGAAACATTCATTATGGGTATCATTCACACCATGCTTTACCTGTTCCTCTGGTGTACACCTGTGTGTTAGCAGTGCACGTGGTGGTAATGTGAGAAACTCTCACTACCAGCCTTTTAAATTTTACTATGCCCTCTTTTTTAAAATGTGCTAAATTAGATACAGAAACAAAGAAACACACCTAAATAAACAAAGGAACATAAGGAACATGAGCAATGCCACACTGCCAGAAAGAGCAGGTGGAAATGTAAGTTTAAGGGCCATTAAAGCACTGCAAAATTTTTCAGTGTGTCACAATTACAGGAACACCTGGGTCAAATAAATTAGGACTAATCCATTGGGGGTGTTCTTTACAGTCTACTCTGGCCCCAGAATGGCTTGACCCTAACCTGTAATTCCGAACCAAAAAAGAACAAATTACAAGGAAAAGCTTACCAGTTCAGGTGGCTGTTGTCAAGGTAATCCATTGCTTTGTAATAGACTACAAAGAAGTCAAGGAAAGAATACGCATAAGGAAATGTCTCCATGGGCCTTAAAGAGGAAATTCAGTATGTATATGTGTTTGGCTAGTGTGTGAAGCTTGATAAAGGGCCTATCTCTGATTGCCACTCAATTTCAACCATAATGAAGGCAGCACTGATGTACAACTAAAGAAAAGTTTGGACATGAAAGCTATTTTCTAAAAATTGTTCAAATATTAGATCAAGTTTCCTGATTTCTGAAGACTGAGAAGACATTCTGGTCAAGCAATCTGTCTGTAGCTTTAAGGTAAAGTCCACAGGAACACACCTTTCCCTTTGCTCCTTGGAAGGGAAAAGAAAGCAGTAGACATAAACTATACTGGAAAGCAGTGAAAGTTGAGGGCTTTCTATTAATGTACCTCATATGCTAGTCCCACCAGCAGGAACGTTGTAACCTCCAGTTTTCTTGCCAAGCACTAGCTGACACTTCTATTTTGGGTTACTTTACCTTCATTTTATCCACTGTGGCAGTGGAGCAGACTTCCCTTGGATCTAAAAGAGAGTCAGAGAAAGGTCAGAAACTTTTTCCACTCCTCACAATTCTGCTAAAGATACTGTGTTTTCCCTCTTTAGAAAAGCAACGATTAGTTAAGAGAACAGACAATCACCTCTGTACGTTTTTCCCATGGCAAGGCTTTCTGCCAAGAAATTTTCACAGTTGCAGGGATAATTTTTCAAGGGCACAAAGTTTGATTTAATTAAAGGATTAACAACAGTTTAAAAATAATAATAAAAAAAAATCTCACAATGGCTATATATATTAACTGTACTCTAATATCTTAATGTACTGGGTAATAACATCTTCAACCACTATAGAATTAATACAATAGCTACCATCCTAGCACACAGACTCACACACAGAAATTAATCTTACCTAAAATAATAAAAAAGCCAAAGCAAACCATTTTCAAATCTTCTGTGAATTCAGAAAGCAGAAGCATATTGACAGCTAAGCATGAAATGGTGCTTTCTTCACTGAAAAGTAGGCAACAGCCTCAACAAACAAATACATTAATGCCTGGAAACATGTTGAACCTCATTTACAAAGTTCTAATATATCTAAGGAAATTCGAAGAACATAAATTCAACCTTTTTAATAACTATGCCAGCACTTAAAACAAAGGACCTTTTAAAACAAGAGTTCCTCCTTTTTACAAGGGTTCTCCTCCCTGTTAGATTTAGGCAGTAATATCTCTGCTTCTGAGAACAGATAATCTAAAATTTATTATCCCAATCTACATGGAAGGAGTCCTAATACCACAAATGAACTGAATTGTAGTACTTTAAGGACATTGATGAATGGCAGCTGAAATGAAAGAAAGAGAAGACTGCACCAAGTGAAACAGTATTAACATGTTCTTTACTTCAAGCAAAAAAAAGAGCTGTTCTTAGCAAGATGTGATTATTATCTCTTTAGAAAGACCAGAATGTGAGTTTTGCTAAAATGTGGGCAAGGTTGTAGGATGACCCATGCCCTTAAACAGAAGCAGAACCCAAAGTCAAATAATCCTTATTTCAAAACACAGTCCTTTGAAGACTGGTGTTTATGAAGGGATAAACAGTTGAAGATGAGCTTAGGGATCACAAACTGAATCCATAAAGGGTCTAAATGGTACATCAGAAATCTAAACCCTGCATTTATCTGATGTGAAGTCTTTCAGAAGTTCATACAATTGCAGGTAGAAATCCACTGGTTTTTATTGGAAATACAAAGAAACATCAAAGTCCTGATCTAAAAAGCTGCCCATGTCATATCTCCAGTTGCTGTCTTAAATGTGGTGTTGTTAGGCTTATATTGCCAGTAGAAGACAAATCTATTTTGATTTCTTGAGAATATTTGTCTAGATCATAATTGACAAACTTTCGCATCAGTTTAAATTTTCATGAGGTTTTGTAATTACCAAAATTTAGACAATTAATATATTTACATATGTTCACTATCTACAACAAATGAATCTGAACCAGAATACAAACACTTGTAGAATGCAGAAAACTGTACAGTAGCTTTATAAGCTCTACTTCAAGGTTAAAAGAAAATATTTTCAAGACACAGGATTTCAAGGTGACTCATATGTAGAAAGTCTTGCAACATTAGAACTGAAACAATGTTAGAATAAGGAACTACACATAAAAGGACAGTTTTACATGAGATGGATTGTAATGCCATTGCATCTGCTGTAATTTTGGAATTTGCACAGAAATATTCTGTTGTAAATTAGGCAGAATTCCCATTTTAACTTTGATGCATAAATCAATTCATGTGTACTTTTACGTGTTCCTAAAAAACAGCTAGGTTTTGTTAGGTAGAACCCAACATAAAGTCAGCTGAGAGTCCTTATGTAGTGGGCACATTTAATCTGAAGGAGTTTCCTAGTAAAAACTTGACTCTAAATATTTGGCATAGTGTTCCAGGAATAAACCCACAAAGATAAATGAATTTGCATAAAATTTAGTACAGATAACAGACATACTGCTCATCTTTTGCATAGTTTCCCTGCTACTGTTGTTTCTAGTAGCTTTCCTTGTAGGGATTGAATCTAGTAAGAAAAGTAAATTCTGACTCACATTACTCAGCAACAGTGACATTTTCTACAAGTCCCGATGTTAGAAAACAACAACCAAGACCCTCTCGTTCAAAGCATACCTTTTGTTTTAGCTATGAATAGAGACACCAGGCTATCTATGAGAGCTTTGCTACGTGTCAGTTGTTTCCATTATTTTAAATAGAAACTTAGGCTTCTTGGGACACATTAAAAGTTTCAGCCACCTAGAGCTGGAACTGTAGAGCAAAACTTCTTAATGTTTTGTTAACAGTTTTAGCAATAGCACATCCTTTGATCTCAGCGTTTGCAGCTGGGAGTTTACTCACATTGACTATGGAATTATCAGATGGCAGGAGAAAGACTGAGGCAAGAACAGAAGAGACACTGCAGAGTTTTAGATCCAGTGGATTTGACCTGAAAAGTATCTTGCAAATGCAGAGACCAACTCCTTAGCTGCTATTGAAATCACCTTAATGAGGCTCTATTGCCTCTGATCAAACCATGCTGATTTACATCAGCTGACAGAACAGTCCATCACTTTTATTTCTGCAAATTGTGCATATACAGTAAGTTCATGTTTTTCTTTATGTTCACTGAGTGTTTAGATCTACTGGGGGAAGGAAGAGAATTTTGAGAGGTTTTGGCAAGGGCCAAATTAAATTTCTTTTTCTGAGCAGTCTTATGTCTATTTGTCCTGGCCAGACCAGATGAGACACTGAATGAAGCAGACCTCTGTTAGATTGCTTGGTTACAACAGGCACCAAATGTGAAAACTAAAGTAAATGAGGAAGACTCATACAAAACGTTGGTGCAAATCCCACCAAATTGGAAGTCTCAAGAAATATGGACAGAAAGTTTAATATCTGAGTCTAGACAATGTGATGTTTTAACATCTTTTCAGTTATTTCAGCAAAGAAAACTAGTTATGGAATTGTAGGACACAAATTTCAGGAACTACATGCCCCCACGCAGAACTGGAACATTTCTGACGAATATGAAACAGGATGAAAATGCAGAATATGGGAATTTCATTTAAGGCCAAAGGGCCAATCTTACTATGGAGATAAAGAGAGACTGGGGAAAGCAAGTGAGGTAGGTGCTGTCAACTGGGAGGGACAGGGAGAGGAAACAGGGACTGAGCAACCATTTCTGAAATGAGTGAGGAAGAAGGGTGTTAGAGTAGGAGAAATTTGAAGCCAAGATATGTTAATACAGGAAATTCACATAGGACCTGAAAAAAACCTGGTAGTAGGAACAAAGCTATGTTAATTTAAAATGGATAGCCACAATGAGGAGATTGTTATATTTTCTCACAAACTGGTCAGTGGCATAGAAGTTGGCATAGATTTTGGCTGTCTGGAAAAAAGGTGTTCTTGCCTAACCTACAGTTCTTGTTTTTTTTTTAAGAAAGCCTTTCCAGGACTCTTCTACAGCAAGGCACACAGTCTTTTACTATAATGGTAATGATAGTGCCTGAGAGTGGGCCACAGTTTAGTGAGTATAAGTTTAAATCATTTGCAATGAAATGCAGACTTACTCATGTGTTTCTTAGTTGCCAATATACTCAAAGCAATGGATCAAAAAAATCAGGTGGCTGTTGGTAAATGCTGTGAAGCCTACTATGAAGTCTCTCAAGTTATAACTGTTAAATTATAAATGCACTAATGGAATATGATTGTTAACACATTGTTTAATGGATAATAAAAATGTTGGTACTCCCAGAAACTATTGTGAAAATTAATGGAGACTTGCAGATATTTAAAGTGGCTAGAAAAAACAAAATGCTGGTAAAACCAGCTTCATGTTTTATATGCATACACCTGTGAATTTATTTATTATTTGGCTGTCGAGTTTAATATTTGCAAAGGCTACAGTTTTAGTTTAAATGAGAGTTGAGTGTTCTTGCAGCTTTTGTAGCCAGATGTTTATGTATGAAGTTACCTACCGGAATAAGTCATTGTAACTTGAAAGCGATAGAATGAGCAGGATGAAGAGAACTAAAGGTCCAAGTTCAGTCATAAAGAAAATTTATCTCTTCTCCTGCTCCTTTTCCATTCCACCACGGCAATCCCTAAGCTATGTTTCCTAAACTGTGGAGTAGTCCCTTGCAGCCAGTTGCAGGCGCTAAGGAGAGAGAGCACAGCCATGTCTTCCAAAGGAGTTACACTGTCACTGCTTCTGAATGAAGAGCTGCAAAGAGGAAAGTAATTATCTGACTTCCATGTCCATGCTGGCTGTGGCAAGAAAGAATAGCCCTGAAATGCAGCTAGGAAGATTCGTTCTCAGTCACTAGGTAGTGAGTTTAGGGTAGTTAATCACCAAAAAAGATTGTCTGGGGAAATTTTGGGTATCTCAGCTCTAGAGGGTCTTTAGGTACAAGATGAACAAACATTTTCAGGAATAACACAGCTAGAGCTGATTGTATCCTTGGGCAAGAGATAGACCAGATGACTTCTTAAATTCCCTTCCCAGTCTATTTTTCTGCGGCTGCAACTGCTCTGACTTATCCCTTGTACTGACAATATCTGTTGTAGTACTGGCTATAAAGCAATAGTACCCAATTTTCCATCACTGAAGAGGCTGATCATTCCTTATTCTAGCCAATGGAACAAGATCAGAAACTATTTTTTTATTTCATCTGTGTACATGAATCCCACTAACAGCAGTAAATTCCAGAAGAATGTCACATGTCTGCTGAGGGACTAAAGTGGGTCTCTGAGTATTTTTTACATTAATGTATTTTCACACAGTCTTTTCCTCCAAAACTGAGACAGTAAAATACCCAATAGATACAAATGATAATGTTTGTTCAGAAAGGCAGGCACTAAACCTTTAACAAACAATGTCACTGTAACCCTTAAATAGTAATTGTATTGCCTAAGGCATCTGAAAAAGGATTCTAGTGTTCTTGCTATATTGTGTCAGGCAGATGCATCAATCAAACTCCATAATGGATTAAATTGGGAAATAGGGTACTCGGAATAAACAGTTCTAAAAAGAGGTGAAACTTTGTGACAAGCAGCCTTAACAGACCAATCTTGATTCTAAACATAGAAGCAATTTTAGGGCTCCTCTGGAGGCAAAGGACAATTATTGCCCAAACAAATAAACTAGTGTCTCAGTACCTCAGTCATTCACTAAAGTTAGTTTGAAACACAGTTTTGAGATCTGACTAGTGGAGTTTCAGGGACGTTGTAGCTTGACCTATTAACTTTCATTGAACTGTATATGGACATCCTTTTAGATAATCCGTAAACTAAACTGGAATAGAATGAGAAAACTGGAGTGTGTTATGATTTTAGCACCAATTCTGCTGCCAACAAAAATAACTAGGTCTTAACTAAGATTGAATATATGTCAGGCTCTGAATTTGAATCCACATGAACACTGCACACTTAATGTTCTTAAGTTCAATAAAAGACCTGAGCTTCAGCTTCTATTTGGAGTGTTTATTTAAATCTGTAGGGCAAGCTGGCAGCAAATTTGACTGTTAAAAAAAAAAAAAAAAAGGCTTATCTGGCCATTTATACTGTATTTTGCTGAGTGCCTCAGTGCCTCGTAGGTGAGCATGGAGCCCAGAGCCTACAGATTCGTGCTTGCATTTTTACTTGCACCAGGTACTGAATGGTATCATACTACAACAGAAGAAAAAAAGAGTTTCCCAAGAGTTTTTTCTCCATGGACAGTAGTTATTCAGACTCTGAGAACAATTTTAAATGTCACAAGGATTTAGGTTTCTCTGAAATAGTTTAGCCTCTGTTATAGCTTGTGGTTGAATTTTACTCCTGCCCTCTCCCAAGATTAGCTGAAGTGATTTTCTGTAAGGATACAACATTCAAATAAACTGTTTATGTGAATATAATCAACACGGTCCTCATGGCATTATGAATTTAATGAAGTCTTGAAGCTAATGCACAATCTCATTTATGTTGCATCACCATCCTATGACATTCCATCTAATGTGATTTTACTTTGAATGCAAAGCTACATCAGCATGTATTGTGGAGCAACTGCAGTGGTCTTGATGCAGTATCACATTACTGCAGTGGTATGATTCGGTGCTTTTGCATCTGAGAACAACCTGGCTGATAAGCAGCTGCTCAGTTCTGATGTTGTTTTTTATTAGATGAATTTAAAACAGCTCCCCAACTCACAGTGCAGCACCCTGTTTAAACATTTACATCTGCCTGAAAAGATGCTGCCCAGTCACATTGTAATACCATTTCCCATACATATGGCGTTATGTTTTGTGTGCACAAACGTACAATACAGATTGAAAAACAGGACTGTTACCTTCCCTTTCTACCAAACAAAGTGTGGATACATTGCTTCTAGTAATTGAATTTTATTAGTCTTTGGATTTTTCTGATTTCTTCTTTGCTAATCCAAGTGCAATGGTGTTTTCTTGGAGGTTTTCTTCTTCCTTCTTTGTGTTTGTTCTGGCATCAGTACGATGAACTCTGTATTTAGTTTTCTTAGCTACTTCCAGTGTTTATTCTGCCATTCAGTAGAGATGCTTCTATGTCTTACTGTCATTGTGTCATTGTAGTATTTTGTGTAATTCAAGGAATGCAAATTTCCTTTTATTTTATTTGCTTTCTTTTTACTTTCTGGTTTGGCTGGTTTTATTTTCTCACTAGCGTTGCTCTGACACTTCAGATCTACATCTTCCTACTGGTCGTTCTTCCTGTACATCTGATCATACTTTCTCTGTCATTATTTTGACAGCATAAAATATATTAACATGACTTGACTGAGGGGACATCATTAATAGGAATGAGTACCCTTTCTGTACACATTCCTGTTGGATTTGCATTGAGTGAGTACACCTGTTCGTCTTTAAAAAAAAAAAAAAGAAAAAAAGAAGAAAAAAATATTAAATGATGTTGTTGTTTCTATTTTTTCAACTCTAGAAAATATTCACCCACATTAAAACTGGAAAAGATCAGACTGTACTAGAATTACCGAGCAGTACAATATTCTAAGACTGGAAAAACCAGCCATGCTAGATCCATGTAATGCCATATTCTGCCTCCAAATGTGACCAAAACCAGAACCCTGAAAAGAGTATGAAAATGGGCAAGTCTATGTGATATTTTGCCCAAGTACTTTCTCAGCCATTTGGGGCTTACCAAGCAGCTCAGTTCAAAAGATTTAAAATTTGTAATGGAGGGGAAATCCAAGTTTTCACACAAAAATTATCCAGTATTCCATGCAATTGTTCCATATTGTTATAAAAAATGTCTTTTAGTGCACTTCTGATATAATTACCTGTATTTAATTTTGTTATAAATACAAAAAGAGAAAAGCCAGCAATGCAAGGTAATTTGTCTGTAGACTAAAACACCATTTACTTTAATAATCTATACATTGGATGTTTTCTAAACTCCATTACTTATAAATGAGAAAATTTTTTGTTAGATGAAGTTTTGTTAGATTAGAAAGTGGATTTGGATGGTTTGGAGCTATTTCAAAATTAAGTTTTCACAAGTTGTTTTGACAGTTCTTTTCACAGAGTTTGAAGGTGCAAAGGCATGTAGCAACTGGAAAGGGAAAAAAGTTCACCTCATGTGTATCCTCATGAGTTTTTAAAGTCTTTTTAAGGGAAGTTAGGCTGGGTCTAATTTTATTTCTAGGAGTTTGTTCATCCCTAACATTACTTACTCGGTTGCAGTATAGAGAAGTGTTAAAGATCTACATGAATGGGTAATAGCATTGTATTCCTCTCCTACATATAGGTTGTCTTTCCTTCTATGTGGACAGTATCTAATATTGTACTACCATCATGTGAAGTATTATTGCAGCAGGACAAAAAGTATCCTATTACTTGGAAAGCGTGGAGCTAAGGAATGCATCATGAATTTAAAAGTTAGTTTTGGTGTGAATTTTGCTAAAGCATTCATACATCTGATGTGTGCTGATTCTTCTGATCAGTCATTTAATTGATCTGGCATGAAGAAGGTTAACATTTCCACCTAATCATGACCACTTAAATCTTTCATTCAGCTATGCAGAGCAAGCAGTCTGGGAAACCCTGTGGCAAAACTGTTGTCAGTGCCAGACTGATAAAGCATTTAGCATTTGTCAGTTACTAGAGACAAACTGGATAATAGTATATAAATCAAGCACAATATTTTGGCCTGAAAATACTCAATGGGATTAAGTTATATCACTTTTTTTTTTTTTAAATAACACTGTTAAAGGGATTTTGACAAAGATTAAACAGAAAACCAGAAACTTTATCTCAAGCATTGTGATGCGTCTTTACACTTTATTTCAGAAGTATTAGGACTGTGTAAAGTAAATATTTTTTTACAGTTGAATCCTGTCATTTCTCTTACACTCTCCTGTTCTTGAAAATCTTGCAGTGGCTACTAAATGAAGTGGCAAATTGCATACATGCATTCAATGCATTTCTCTGAAGCATCTTCATCTCCCATTTTTCTTTCAATTTATGTTGTAATTTCTGAAACACTTCCAAACTTCCTGACAAGTCCTGAATATCATCAGATTGATCATTCTGGTTTTTACTTATTTTTTAAATTAGTTTTCTGACCATCAGTCTCACACATTAGTGTGAATCTATCCATTACAAGCAATGAATTGTGGATTATTTGCTTAGTTGAGCAGAAGACCCACACTGCACAAAGAAACTGGCTGATGGTGCACTGCGAACTTGTATTTTATTTACAAACCTCTTTCCAATCCTAGAAACTTTGCCTATATACCCCTCAGCCGATGTCTGTGCAGATGTGCAAAGGCATGCCTCTCACTTCTTTTACAGGTAGTGACTACAGGGACGTTTTGTCCTTTTGCAGTCTATTATTTTAACGTGTCTACCAAAGACAATGCAGTTTAGGAAACACGTCCACCTGTATCTACAGGCACCAAGTTAGCTCTGGAATGGAAAAGACCCCCTATTCCCTTGGTAGGTACATTCTTGCCATGGTTATGTACATGGTTATGTATGGCCAGGGACAACCCACTGCAAAGGGCAAGCAGGAAGGATTCAGCAGAAAGGATGAAAAAAGAAAGAACTGCTAAAAGATGGTAATTTTCTTCACCTTGTCTACAAAACTTTTTTTCTCCTTGTAGCCTATGCAGTCTCTCCCACCCCCACCTTCTGCAGCAAAGGAAGCAGAAGTCCTATGGGTATGGGAAGGGAGTTCAGAAACATGTGGCAAGCAGAGGAGCTGAGTACCCAGACCCCCTACGTTTCATGCCAGAATCAGTAGCTGAGCTGGAGGTGAGGAGGATTATTGTCAGGGCACTGCATGGGTTGGGAGAACCCAGGGGGGCATCAGGGCAGGGCCTGGCAGCCAGGACTCATCCCACCACCCCAGCCAGGAGCAGAGCAGCCAGGGAACATTGGGGCAGCCCCAGCCCTGGGCATTGGGCACCTCCCTGGGGACATGGATGGGCCGAGGCCGGGCCAGGCCATCGGCCTGTGGGGCTGGGGGGAGCTGGAGACCAACACCGCTGCGGTGTTGCTGGGAACAGGGACTGATGGATCTGGGGAGGCAAAATGGGGTCCTGGGCCCTGGGCAGGTGGGGGGAGGTTCCAGGGAGGCCGGGAAGGGACAGTCGGTGCTGTTGGTGCCCGCAGGAACGTCACAGTTATGTTGCCCCTTACCACTTGCAAGTAACTATCTTTCACTTCACATCCCTGGCCCTTCCCATCAAATCCTGCTTCTGTTCAACTTCTTTTTCCTCTTTTCTGCTGCCCTTGTCCTGCTACCTTCTCAACTACACCCAATTTCTAGTTCCTGTACTTCTTTTCCCACTTTTCTAGTTCCTGTACTTCTTTTCCCACTTTTCTTGCTCCCTTCTTCCTCATTTTTATCCAGTCATCATGCCCCTGTCTTTCATTCCTTCATTCACCTCTCCCACCCCAGGTCCCCATAAATGATGCCAGACAAAACCCCCACAGGATTTGGGAAATCGAAGTAGGAGCATTGACAATACATGCTCACTTGCTTTGGTGATCTTCAGTCTTTTTTGATCCCCTAAATATTTTCCATCGGTTGTACAGATAGACCTGGCTAACAACTTTAATCCTATTGTCAAAGAGCTGGCTTTTCTCAATTCACTCATCTCTTACAAATTACTCAAGGCACAGTCACTCCTCTGTCAGCTTTTCTGGAGAGGCTTGTCTCTCTCAGGCTATGTTCACGTTAGCAAGTAGTAGAGATCAAACAGAAATGGAGCTGAGGATCGAGGTATTTAACACATACACTGTTTGTGCAAGTTTACTTCAGACTAGCTCTAACCTAGGAAGTGAGGAGAGGCCTGGAAGAGTTGGGAACCTCTCCTCCAAGGAAGCACAGACACTTCCCTTCATCCACTATAATGGTTCGTGCCACACTCAAACTCTCTGTCTTCATTGTAAGGGGAAAAAAAAGCTTGAAACATTAGCTGTACTTCAACAGTGGAAGAAGAAAGCACCCCACTCCTGAGTCCTCCCATTCATCTGAGTGTTAAGAAGCCTAAAATTTCTCCTGAACCCTGGGTCAAAAAGGGAGCAGAAAACACTGCCTTTCTCTCCTTAGGAGACAGAAGGTTGGGCATGGAGGTGTTAATTGAGGGCAGGCAGATTGGGAAGTAGTGCAAGCACTTGAGAAAGCTCTGAAGGGCTGTGCAATGTGGTGAGAAAGTGGTTCCTTACCTCTGCCTGATCCCAGCTTTCACCATATGCTCTCATTTTTCTAGGCATCTGACTTGAGTGTCTGAGGTCCCTGTGCTGAAGTGGTAAGTACTCACAACTGCTCCTGAAGCTGATGGGAGTTTGTCTTTGAAGGTGCAAGCTTCAGTGAATGTTACTTTCCCTACCTTAAGAAATGGGGAGAACTTTGGCTAGGTTCTTCTTATATGCAGCAGCTGCCTATACGTTTTTCTCAAAATCAAATACCTGGGAACCAAAATATTTTAGTTTGCATAGCCAGCCACAATATCTTAAAGGAACTGTATTTTTATTTTTTTCCCACTTGCTTAACACCTCTTCATGGGCTGAACTCTCCAGCCAGGCTCCGTGTTCTTCAACACTGTAATCAGGGAGTGTGTAATAAAGCAACCTCTTCTTACTGCTGTTGTTTTGCTCAGAAAGCCTGTGCTACAGAGGAAGATGGGAATATTAAGATTATGAACTACAGCTGCCTGAGGTAGTACAGTAGTATTTCATTACTGAAGTATTTTAATTGCGAGCCAAAATATTTCAGATTTTGTTTACTTTAGAAGTCGAAATTTTCCACTGTTTAATTTCCCTAAATAGCTTTAATGCTATGCAGTCTGAGAATGGTCCTAGAATCTCACGCTGGACATCCAGAATTAATGAAGCTGTTTTTTCTTATTGTCCCATGTTACTGGTGTTAACAATAGACATAATAATAGAATGTCACCATTAAGAAGAGTTGTGAAATTAAATTAATGTTAAAGCATGTGAAACGAGAGTAAAAACTTTTTTCAAAAACAGTTGTAAAATAGGAATGTGTTCAAATAAGATAGCTGGAGGATCATAATTCTGAAGTTAAACAGGATTTTGGTTGGAATTTATGTCAGTATTTAATTTACTAAAACTTTGAGTTCATACTACAGACATTAGAATTTTGTAAAGCTGCTGTAAGAGCATTGCAAATTGAAATCAAGTACTACTTCTGAAAACATTGTACAGCATCTTTATTCAGAACATCTCTTTTTAGTAAGCATAAACAAAGTTTTCAACGTGCTTCTTGTACCAGAATACAATTGTTCTTCACATATACAATACCACAGTATTTTCTAACAATGTGTGACCTTTGGCAAGCTTATACCTGGATTTCACTGTTTTCAAGGTGGTGGTGGGGAGGAAGAAGTATTCTTACCAATTACAATCTTCAGCCTTTTTTAGTGCTGCCAGGTCAGAAATATTCACCCATGGCTCTTCTTTAGGATGCTAATCTGTCCATGCTGATGCACTCAGGTTTGGATTGCACAGGCAATCAATCACATTGCGTTCCTACGAGCTTATGGGCAGTGTTATACCTGCTCATATGCAAGCAACATAACCCACCTAAGATACCCCTGGTGACTCAGGAACCTTAAAGTTTGATGATGACATAACTCTCAGCTCTGGAAACATCCCTGTTTTTAATAGTGGCACAGGCTTGTCTGTTACCGTGGCATATTAATGACATGTATTGCTTTCTCAGAATTGCCTTAAACAGGTCTGTAAGGGATCGTTACTGTATGTGTTTACAGTGCTTGCTCCTTGTCAATTGGAGGAGACACTATGGCTTAGTAGGCTCATGCACAGATTTTATAGGATGTCAGAACAAAATGATTTTTTATTGAGGAAAGGTCAAACAAGTTGTGCTTTTTGTTGTGTCACACTAAACAATATAAGAAGCATGCTAAAAAAGCTCAGGGCTCTCACTAGAAGGCAAAGGCTATGAGAAATGATTTAAAGCTACATTATCCTGTTTCTAATTCCTTTTCTTTCTTCCTGCGGAAATGTAATTGCAAGAGGCTGGGAGAAGGGATTGGAGCATTGGCTTCTATGTCAGCCTTGAAGAGAGTCATAAAGTCTCTTTTATGGGTTTCTCTCTAGCCTAGTTCTACTTTTCCAAATTAGAGGAGACAATATGACAATCTTAGCTAGCTCTGATCTTACATCTTAATTTGCAAACTCAGCAGCAATATCAGTGCCCAACTTTAGTGCATATGAAGAAATATTTTTTAATTTAAACAGTTTTCCATTGACCTCCAGTAAAGGCCCTTTTTACAATTGTCTGCACATTGCTTTAAAGACCTCCTCCCCCCCCCGATTTAATAGGTTTTGATAATAAATATTCTGGATATCTAATGTTTGTCTCAGTTAAGATGTCTGTTAGATCCTAGATATAGAAGTCAAATATGCAGCTGGAAAATTCAAACAATAAATTAATTGTGCTGAAATTTCTTCGAATGGAGCACAGCAAACATAGACGTGAGAAATATATAATTCTGTGAAGCAGTTGAAGATTTTTTCTTCATACTAATCTGGTGAGGACTGGCTTAGATTGTTTTATGTATTTTGAATATTTTTAAACTAATGTAATTATGTATAAAAACCCAACAACCTTACAGTACCCTGTATCATCTATTCCTTCACATTTCCTGGCATTGCTTAATAAAATACTTGAAGCTCCAGCATTCTGCTGCTGCTGCTGTTGGTGTACCTTGGTCATGACCTGGAAGGACCACCCACTCCTGTAAGAGAGAGGGTAAGTCTGTCTCTATGCTAATTTGATTTTAGACCTCCTTTGAAGAAAAAGTATGTGTATCCTTCAGTCAGCTTCAGTCTGGGCTGAGCTACTTCTGTGATGCAAGTTTTGGTCTGCAGAAGCCATTTATAGCTATGTGCATAAGGCAGAGGGTTTTTTTCTGTGTGTATGTGTGAAGGAGAAGGGAAACTTTTATTGGTACTATTGATATTTCTTTTCCACTTGAAGAACATCCAGATATTTTGCTACTTCTATTTGAAAAAATGTCCAAGAAAAATAAAAGCATTAATATTAGCCAAAATTAATCTTTAGTTAATGAGATGCGATTGATCACTTTGAAAGGAAAAAAGTAATATCCTATGACATATAAATCTAAATGTATTGGTTAAAGATCTAAATCATTTTATTTGCCACAGAAGAAGCACTTGTAATTAGGAATGAAAAATGCAGTAAGCCCATGAAGAGAAAATAAATTTCTTGAAGTGATTTTGCAAATCACAGTTAATTGAGCCACAAACAAAGCAGCAAATAAAGAAAATAATGTGGTAATTGGAAACCTCATCCCTTATTGGCATACATTATGGGTTGCTATCTTTTAGCAGTATTAAATCATTGCATGTGAATGTTGCCAAAAAACCTCTTCATTTCCTTTTAGTGACTTCTTACTGCCCTCAGTTGAAGTTTAATAGAAAAGGAAGGACATGATGTAGTTTTAATGACAGGAAACCCATGGCTTCCAAATGAATAAATTCCATCACTGGCTGCCACAAAGTGTGCTAATTATTTCCTTTGATAAATTAAAAGCCGTAAAAGTCCAAAGTATATAGCATGTGGTTTACAGTTATAGTCTGCCTGTCTGCATTATTGAAAGTTCATATAAACCTCATTATTTTAATTTAATAAACATTATAATTATTTTTTACACCAGTAGGCTGTATAGAAAGCATATGTCGAAGACAAACTTGTCTGACAGAAGGGTAAATAGCCCACAAACTGAACAAGCAAAGAACATGATGTGTCATGTTGTGATAGCTCAGGTTTTTTATGATAATTTCGAATGAGCAGATGCTTATTTTTTTAGCTTTATAAACAAGAGACTAGTGACTATCTTTATCCTGTAAATAAGTATTTCATTCTGTAAAGTGAGCTTGATGATTGATACAGTTGCTTTTGTTTTAGAACAGAGGCTGAGAAAATTTGGGAAAAATGTAGGGAAATGTAGAGAGGAAAATGGAGATTTTATAATAAACATTGCAAGGTAAAAAGAAAAAAAAAATCCTGTTCTATCTGAAGGAATGAAACAGATATCCAACAGTGTTGTAAATAACCAGAGCTGGGTTTTTTTGTTTTTTGTTTTTTGGTTTGGTTTTGTGTGTGTGTGTGTGTGTGTGTGTGTGTGTGTGTGTCTCCAATGAGGGCCTGAATATTTTTAATGACTATTGTACTAATGACATTAAGGTCTGCTCAGTACCTCATGGGATTAGACCTTATCCTTAATACAAAAAAAAAAAAAAAAAAGACGACTGGGGAATGAGAAGAAAAAACAGTTTTTATAGGTTATGGAAGTTCATCTAAACCTAAAATGTTTTAAAAGGCAAATACTTTACTTTCAGGTTAGCCAGAGAATCCAGTAAAAGAAATCTGTTACAGTGACAAATCTTTTGCTGTGTCCTTATCTAATGCACCTGACTCCAATTGTAAACTTACTCAAATGCACTGTTAGAATAAAAAAAAGAATTTAGCTGGACTGCATGACTAATTTTGCTAAGTGTATTCATTCAGTAATGAGACTAGGAGTTTCTGGAGACATGAGACAGTAACAGTGTGCCAGAACAGAGGGCGTAGGTTGACACAGCAGATATCGGGAACCAGCAGGAAGATGAAAAGAACTAGGTCTGGCAGAACCAGGAACAGGCAAAAGACAGGCAAATCATTTTGCCTTCTTAAATTTAAAATGCATTTTATAGAAAGCAATCACAGATACTGATTAAAATTACAGGAATTGGAGCATGTAGTGTTTTTCCACGGTATCTGACCAAATGTGTTGCAGAGGTGGGTATGCACAGAGATCTATGTCTTTCTGTTGGGGAGCTGCAGCTCCCAAATGACTGGATCAATGTGTCTCATCAAATGGGTAATGCTACAGCTCATAACGGAGAGCTGCTTTGTTCTGCTTGTCAGACTATGCTGTCTCCCTATCACAAATCAAATCCTATTGAGCAATACAAATGTACAGCTGATCTGACTTGCTTGTGCTGGAGAGCAGCCTTCCTGCAAATATATAGGGAATATTGAGACCACTTGCTATGTATGTCTATCACCAATTAGTTTAGTAGTTCAGTGTAAATCTAAGGTTGTACTTCCCTTGTTCTTAGAAGCATATGCCTAGACTTTATGAAGCAAATTCAGACTTGCATGTGCTACAGGACTGAAGTCAGTGGAATTGGATCTAGTTGCAATGATGTTGACTTGGTGCTATAATGACTCGATGTATCAGCTAGAACTTGTCAGTTTTAGAGTGACTGACACTGCGCCATGTTATGGGGAAATGTGTTATTCTTTGGAATAAAAAAAAAAAAAGAAAAAAAAAGTACCTGACTTTATGACAAAGTACCTGAGAATTTCTGAGAGATATTATTCTGCCTTTTGGTGAACTGAAATGGAAACATATTTAATTTTTTTTTTTTTTTTGATGTGCCATACCAGCTCTTTTCTGTCATTTCATTGTTACACAGTAACATGAAAAATGATTTTGAGGGAAATAGATATGGTAAGAAGTTTTCTGAATCTTTTTAGCTTAAAGGGATGTTGAAAGAGAATTGGGGGAGGTGTTTTAATATTCTTGCAGAAGTAATTGGTGTTGCAAGGAAATGTAGGAGGGTGAATTCTTCCACATTGCAACATACTGCAGCCTCAGGAGTACTGAAATATGCCGTACATTCCAGTTGAAGTATACTTAATTGCAAAGAGTTAAATAAAGTCAATTGAAAATGCCAAGTCTGTAGTAATGCTTGCAAGAATGTCACCCTGAAGAAGGGCACAGTCCCTTTATGTTTAGATGTCACTACTCCTCTTTAATAGCAAACCTATGAAAAAGAGAATAAAGGGCTATAAATAGCATAATAAGGTTAAATCAAGTACAAAATAAAAATATGATAGTAAACTGCAACAAGATTCTAGTGTACAAATGACTGTTGGCTAACAATTAAGGGACTTGTCACAGACTTGTTTTGTCTGTTGTATGAAATTCGGGAGAGTCATGGTAGTACTTCTTTATTTTTGGTTATAAAGACATATATATTAGTGCCTGCTTGGAAAATACAAACACACTTCGACCGTGCAAAGGAATTCTGTTTCTTTGCTCTTCCTTTTTCTTTTTTCATCCTTTTTTTTTAATTAACAGGAGGAAGACAAGGTTACTACTTCTTTAGAGATTATTTGCTTCATTGATTTTTCCTTCTGTAGTCATAACAAATCTGCCTGTAAGCTGAAAATGTCTTGCATAACAGCTAACTATGATTATTTTCATAGTATTTTACTTGGAAGAATAATTAACTTTTTTATTAACACTGTTGTGAAACTAGCTATAGGCACCAAAATATATTGTAAGAGCTTTCTATAAAATACTAGTGGGACTTAAACACCTGATTAATATTAGCAACATGGAGTAGAAATATTTTGTTTTAAAGAGTTTCATTATCTCTTTACTATTTCTTCTCATAGTTGTTCTTCAGACAGTGATGTGTATTTTGTGTCTTAAATTTTATAGGCATTGATTTTTATCTTTGATAACACATTATTATATTTAGAGAGATCTATGTGAACAGCATTTGCACCATGTGCAGAAAAACTGTTGTTTGTAAGTTGTGTGGAAATATAAACCAAATCAAGGTTTCTGCGCAGTCTTGTAGTTCAAAGGCAACTGCGATGAACATTATATTTAAGGAGCAGATAGAAGGGCAAAGACAGGTTTGCTGTGAAAATCCTTCCGTCTTACCATTTGTCAGAGTTTAAAGAAGGCCCAAAGGGAGCTGGACAGGACTATGATCAAATGTAAAGTCTGTCACTTGCTGGCTTTTCAGTCAAAAGCAAATAGGAATTACATCTCTGTGAAAAGTTATTTCAGTTGACTATAGGAAACAGAAGGAGGAGGGGCTGTGGTTTCTTTCTATACCTGCAGGAGGTCAATGTAAGTGACAGTGATGAAATTCTCTCCTTGATTTTTCTGGGCTGTTTACAGCTCATGTAGTACGACACCACAGCATGTGTGAGTGAATATATGGCACAAGATCTCTCTGATGTTCTGAGGTAGTATAAATGCATGTTCAAATGTTTTCTTTTGTTTAGGCACTAGAAGAGTTCTTGATTTAAAGGTTGTAAATCAAACGCTCTTCCATACTCTAAACATGTCACTGGCATTCCCTGGAGAGTAGGTTGGGGCTTGGTTTCAAGTCAGGAGGAAGCAGCAATTTTTTTCTGGGCAGTGTGACTACTGCTGCTCTATCCAGGGAGCACAGAGCAGGGAGATGGTGAGACTCTGGTGTGTTTTGTGACACAGGTCCACCTTCAAATTACAGTGCATAGTTACCTTGTGATTAACTCATCCTGTGTATCTTATTTTCTAGTCATCTGTAATTTTGGGGAAAGAGATGTTAATTTTTAATGGGAATTGTGGTATTCCTGCTTCATACCAACAGTGGTCCACTTGAACTATGGACATCTTCTGAGTAATCTGAATATCAGTTATCTAAATCCTGTATCACACCAGTAGTGAGGCTGTGTTAGCACAGGAGCTCCGCGGTCATCCTGACACCCAGTTTAAGTGAACCGAGACTTAGGACCTGCCTGTATGTCCAGCCAAGCCCCATCCTGCAGCAGGGCAGCAGGGTTCCTGGAGACCCCTTTGAGCTAGTGTGTTTCCCCTCCCCTCAGTTTTCTGAGGGAGGTGGTGCATGGGACCCACTCCTAGGAAACTTTCTATGTGCAGCTCGTAAAGATTAGCCAGCTTTACCCAGTGGCTTTTTTTTCTGGGATTCTTTACCAGTCATTTTTCCTGAGAATTTGCTTAGTGGTCTACTTATGAAGAGAATCTAATTCACCATCTGACTTGGGTCTGTGCAAAATGGCTGAGGCTCAGGAAGAGATTATTTTTAAGTTGGTCTTCATGCATTATTGCTGATTGGCAGAATAGGATGTATAGTTAGCACACTATTTTCTCATTTCCAGATGCCACGGCCAACACAGGCTGGTGCAAAACTGTAGGTGTAATTACCACTAGAAAAGTGTTAGATGGCTGCCTTTGTTGAAACATGGGGTTTCTTACTGTCACAAACGTTTTATCTGCTTTTATCTGGTTTCTGTCCCTATCAAGTGAGTGAGCTACAATAATATTATGCTATGATATATAATGTTTCCGTTGCCATGAGGTGGAAAAGTAAGAGGGTTAAATATCAAATGGTTTGCTTGAAGCTCTAATTTGAAATCCCATCAGGGTCACTTGTTTACTAGCACTAATAGTTAACTAGTGCACAGCCTTTAAATTACTGCTTATTACAGCAGTGCTGTTCACACCACTGTGCTTAAGGACCTGTCAGCATTTCCAGTGGAAAACTCTGTTTTCAAAGGCTTATGACTTTGTCATGAATATTTGCTCTGAAACTTGCCAAATGTCATCTCAGGCTAGAAACAGATTATTTCCTTTATTGGAGACTGCTTGACTTGAGTGGGGAATAAATCAACTTCAAATTATTTTGAACATAAGAAGAGCTGACTGAAATGTTTTCCCACCACCATACACTACTGTATTTAAAATAATGTAAATGAGGAGGGTTCTGTGACTCTGGGCTAATGAAGGGGCAATGCAGTGAAAAAAATGAACGTAAAAGTACTTTAATTTGTTGTAGCTTTGCAGTTAGTAACTATGCATTGCCAAATTTCTCTAGCTTTTGCAAAATATTGTCAAGGCTTTGGCCGTTAAAACTCAGATTTTCTTCAGTGCTTTGATACTTCAATTTACTCCTTTATACTGACCTTTTTATTCCCATCTATTTAATCTAACTACACTCAAACTGAGGTGACTTGAGTTTGATTCTTAGCTGTCCATAGATATTTTTGTAGCCTCAGACATGTAATGCAAACTTGTTTCTCATTGCCCTATCAGTAATGCTACCCCACAGCTACCTTCCAACCCCTAGGGTCTGGTCAGATGCTAAGGAGGCAAGAGCTGCTTCGAGACCTCAGCTTCAGTGATGTAAATGGTACTCACAAGCCTCAAATTGGAGCAGTGTTATTTTGGGGGAATTTCCTCTTGCCTTTCAGAAAACAAACACTTCTTTATGCTTTTCTTTGCTACTGATCAATATTCAAGGAGTATTTTTTTCTCCAGAACACAACTCAGAGCTTTTAATGGTGAATTGCTTTATGAAGGAACAGCTTTCATCTTTTCTGTTGACATGGTGGAGGACTTTTCTTTCCTTCTTTATTTTTGCTTTTGTTTCTTAATTTTCCTTGAACTGTAAATGTACCTAGACTCCAATGTTTTAAACTTTGCTAAATTTTGTTGACTTTTTTTCAGTTTGAGTTACGTGAATATTTCATGAATCAAATTAGAGTCTTCCTTGATGCCAGGTGTTACACTGTACTAAAACTGGGGAGATAACAAACAGCTTCAAAATTTCAAAGGTCTCTAGTTTTGGGGTTTTTTTTTCGTTGCTTTTTTTTTTTAAGTACTGCTTTGATAAAACTGGTATTTTCAAAACTCACACATTGTGCTCAAGCACATGTACAAAGATTACTGTTTTGGAGATTTCAATGCACATATTTGAGAAATCTGTAAATCTACATGTCAGGAAATACCTAAGCATGCAGCAGTCCCGTATGGTTAGCTTCAGCTCCATAGTTTGGGATGTATTTTCTCCTGGCCAGCCTTCAGGTTTCGAGGTACAGTATTTCCACAGCACTATTGTTCATGCTTGCTTGTTCACAGCTACATTGTGTCCTATTCAGCATGCTTATATCTCTTGCTCTCAGCTTGTAGATGTTAGCTAGGGAAAAAGATGCATGTGCTAATAGATTATTTTTCTTGGAGAAAAAAATACAAGCAATACAAGCATAAATTTCATCAAAGTGTGTTTTACTTATAAAGGGAGAGCACCTAATGCAAGTAAATATAATTTTATCTCTGTATTTTGCAAAGGATTTAAAGAAGTCACTGGAATAAATATGCATGCAACTGCACCAAATAATCACTCAGAAAGTTGGGTGAAACCACAGTGTGAAACAAGGCCTAGGGGAAAGTAAATATGGCAGCTTTAAAATTAGTTTTGAGATCTGATAGGAACTGGTATATAAACTAAGGAAAGGCAAGGTCAGATTCAAAAAGGGGGAGTAAGAAAAGACTGAGCTAGCAGGCGCATAGCCCTGAATATGTTGGTTGTTTTGATGTTAGGGTCACTGCAGCAGCAGGTACATAAGTGAGCAGATTTCAAGAGCTATCTATTATTTTTCATGCAATAAGATATGCAAGAAATAGACAATAAGTTGGAAATGCACAATTGTTCTTCCAGGTTATCCATGCAATCTTTAAACTGAACAGGGATACTCCATGCTTGTAGTAAATGGTAGCTTTCAGCCACCAGGCTTATTGTGGATCAAATGTACAGTGATTAAAGCTGAAAAGCAGAATAAAAATTAATTGCAGTAATGTTGCAATGGAAGCTTAAAAGGAGAGGGTGAAAGAGCATTCTAAGGTAAAGATGCTCTGAAGTGTCAGGGCTATCAGTGAAGAAGTCTATTGTTCATCAATAGTATAAGCTAGGATTACAGGAATATTATTTTAACCCCTTGGCTTTGCCATGAACATCTGTGTAGAATTCATCCACTGGGCTTCTGAACACATCATGCACACTCATGTCTCCACTGATCTGAGTGCAATGCTAACAACGTTGATTCATTGTTGGGGTGATTATGCTCAATGCAGAAAAAAATCAACCTTGAAAAACAGTAAATTTACTTTCCTTCGAAATCTTTGTACCACATGCAGATGTTAATTATTTCCTATACTGTTTCTGTCATTTAGGTGAAGGATCCATGTGTGCCTTCCATGACCCCAACTAGGTTGTTAGCTGCAACAGAGAAACAGGACTTCAGAGGGAGTTGCTAACCTTCACTGAATAGCCTGTCAGCCAGAGAATGATACAGAGCACCTTCAAAAGGTCCCCTAAGTAATGAGCACTAAGGAGGTTTATAATGGGCCCATCATTAGCTCCAGCTAATATTTTGACCTAATGCCCACATATACTACAGGTGTCATGCAGGGCCACCATAGGATTAATCTGCAGGATATTTTGTGGCTATATGATGACAACACATTTCTTCAGCATGTTTCCCGACTTGTAAGCCTTTATAATTTTATATAATGCAAGTAAATTATGACCTCTTGCATATATTTTTTAATTCTTTCCTCAAGCTCAGTCACCCACAGTGACCAATGAATCAAGTACATAGCCACGCAAACCAGAAAAATAAATGGCAATGCATTAAAAGCTTACCCTCTAACAAGAATGTAACAAAATGTAAATATAGCTACTAGGATAAGTTGTCCTTCTTCCTTTTATGTGTTCCTTCCTTCAACTGATCTTTTTTTTTTTTTTTTCCTAATCCTGGTACTACTTAAATTTTGAAAAGGATGAAGACTTGTGCACTCTGCTTCCATGTGCATTTTTTTGGGTCTCCTGTAAACTCATCCCCTGCCCTCCATGGAGATCTTACTTTCATGATAAATAATTTCTTTTGGTCTTTCCATTCATGTGTCTGTTTTCCACTTTATCAAACTTATTCACTTACTCACTCAAGATGTTGGACATTCTTGCCTTCTTACTTGATGGTTGAGGATCCTAATCATTGTAGTTAAGGATTCACCTTCTCAGAAGTTACAGCTTTCCTTGCTTTTTTATTGGTAGTTTCTTTGCATCACTTCCTAAAGAATGGCAGTCACTTTTTAAGCTGAACTGAGCAAAAGTTAGTATTATTCATATTTCTCAAACAGATTCAGGGACAAATTCATCTGACTCCATTAGTCTGCACTCCTCTCTGCATGGTGTAGACAGTTACATTTTATTAACCTGTGCAGTCAGACTGCTGAGTGAATTTCATATGACTGTAATCTGGCAGTCATATTGTAGAATACATTAATTATAAAAAGACAATTCACGCAGTTTTTGCCCAGTAATACCAAAAAGACATCAGAAGTTTATGGTCAGCACATTTAGTAATAGGATATTTAATATAAGAGGGAGGCAATATTTGACTGATAAGTGCCTACTTTTAAATTCTTGCACACACACAAAACAAACTCCAATAAGATCTTGTATTCTTGTATCACTTAAATTAAAAACATGTGCACCCAAAATGCTAGGTGTTATTTAAACTTACAAAGATGAAGAAAAAGAGAATTTGCACTCATGGTCCAACAGTTAATTAAAGCAAAAACATCTAATAAGATGGTAAAAACACATGTTCTTTAAAAATGACATAAATTGAGCTAAAATTTCAACTTAGCTTATAAATGGAAAGCTTATTCTCAGATTCACTCAAATACAGAGTGCAGGCTATATATTTGTGTGTGCACTCACACAGAATTTTTTGCTTTAAGTAACTGTAGATGAACACAAGTTGCTTTTTTCTCTATGCAGGAACTTGTTAAGAGACAAGTACAGAGTTCATGAAGAAATGTTAGATGTTGGTTTAAAATCACTATTACCAAAGCTTACTGTATTTCTGAATACCTTTATAATCAACATTTAGGTTAGCTATGCACATTTGATGTTGAAATACTTGTTAGAAATGGATTCTGCATAGCTCTGACAATTTAGATAACTTATTAAAAGCCCTATTATTTTCAGGAGTTGGATCATGTTAAACTCTAAAAGGCCATTGCAAATAATTTCATTCATTGAGAGACAGCACTTATCAGAGAAGAGAAAAGAAAGTATTTTGGATGACATTTAACTTGACTTCATTTGGGCACGAGACCTTGAAATTCTCATATGGGCTTACTGAGTACAAATTAATGTTTTGTTAGTGTTTTCTTTCTTTTTTTTTTTCCTCCTTTCTCAATTGAGTTATTTTCAGGGGCATTCAAGCACTCTTAGTGCAGTCTTTTTTTCTTAAAAAAAAAAAAAAAATCAAAAGAAGGAAAACTTTTCTTGAGACCAAGCTATTCAGTGCTTAAAATGATAAAATCTGGTCAATCCATGTTTGTTGTTTCTTTCTCTATAGCCACTAAAAATAAATCCTTCAGGAGAACATTTCTTTAGCTCACTTTTTCATTATTTCCAGAGGCAAAAGCTGGCAAGGCAATTTATAATTCAATTTTTGCTAAATCCGCAACACCTAATATATATGTCAGGCATTTCAACGGCAGGGTACTTTGGGGATAGGTGATAAATTGTACTGATTATAAGTGCAAGCTGTTCTTCCAAAACATCATATCAAAAAGAAGGCAAGTATTATTAGGAGAATGTAATGTATCTTTAGAATGTCCAGAAACATAAGAGATAATCACTTCATGTGAATATATTCTCCCTTGAGTTTTACAGCTCAATATTAAGGTCTTACCATGTTTTTGATAGCACTCATCTGGAGGGAGGGACCATCATGGGTTTGTAGTCTTTCAGCAGCCACATAGCTCTTAGGCCGGCAATAATTCATTTCTCCCAAAAAAGGGCTTACTATGAAAACTGAAACATGGTCATAATAATTTTCTGACTATGTTGGGTTATGTGAAAAGTATAAATATTATTTTATAATATAATCTCCCCTGATCTTTTAAACATCCTTTCTATGTTTCCATGTATTTTCCTGTGAGATACACGTGACTTTAACTGTTTATCAATACTTCTGAGCAAAACCAAAAAAGTTCTTCAGATTCATCTTGGTTGTCAAGCTAATGTGAAAATAGGGAAAAAGACACTATGTTTTGGGATCTTTTCTCTTAGTTTCTGCTTTTTTAAACCAAAAATCTGTTAATCTTACAAAGATGAGATTGAAATATCAGCTACAAATAGTTAGAACTAAAAAGTATGCAATGTAAAGTTGAGATTTGCTGGAGTGATGCAAACCTTTTCACCTTTATGTCATTGGTCTGAATTTAGCTTGGTTGATTTTGACTTGGCTGCTCATCAGGTACTCCTTGTTTGTCTTGCCAACCATCATCTGTATCCTGCTCATACTCTGAGGAACTGACTGTTTTTGTGACCATGGTGTTGATTTAGGACCCATCCTATACTATCATCCTGTTTTAGGCATATTTCCTTCTCTTTACATCTCAGGAAATTATTTTCTTGCTTTAAGATCAGGAACCCTTATTAATTTTTCTAAAACAGATAAAATTCAGCTTAAAGGCAAGAAAATAAAATTACAAAATTTTTGCACATTTAAGATTAAGTGTCAGTAATAAAAGCAATAAGGCTTAGAGTAGAAAAAGACAGTTCCAACAACTCCTGTTCTATCCAGTTTCTATTTGTCTGCTGCTTTTATTTCTCAGTTTCTTCCAAATTGTGTCCTAAGCCTTCTCAGAAATTCTCCTTATTGTGGATAATGTCGGAAATGTTTTGTATGTTCAAGTCAGTATTCCAGGCGGTAAAAAATACTCTCTGCCAAAATGCTTTTCAGTCAAATTTTTCTACCAGATTTCCATTTTGCTTTGCATCTACAATTTAATCCAGTCTTTGTGGAAGAAGGAAGATTTTCGCTGTAAAATAAAAGCCCCCTCTCAGTTGCTACCAGCTGAAAAAAAAATAAAATTAAACTTCTCAACAGTACGTTTCAAAATTTTGAAAATATCAATTTTCTTTCACACTTCTAATGAAAACATTGAATAGCTTTTTGTACACTTTAGTCAGTATTACCTGATTCAATAAGCCCACTTTTAAACTGAGCCTTGCGTGAAAGAATACAGCAGTGAAAATGAGGATTGGAAGTGAATGACGGAACAACCATTGCCCTCCTGAAAGAGACTTTCAGATCAGCAACTTAAGGGACCTGAGTGCACAGAAGACTTTTTTTCTTTTCTCTCTTTTGCATCAATCCCCCCCACCCTCTAATTCTTAGTTTTGTCCCTTTTGTATCACCTAAACTCATTTAATGAAGAAGATGAACAAAAGCGGAAAACAAATGATCACTCATGAAGCAGACCAGCTTAGTGTGCACGCTTGTCTGAAAGACTGATGAGATAATACCTGCAAAAGAATGGTCTGCTCTGACAGGAAAAGGAGAACCAATGTATCCAGAACACCCAATAGCTCATCTGGCAGTAAACGAGAGGTCAAAATGTCAATATTCCAGTCCTGCCCCTTGCGGTGTTAGAAACCTATTAAAGAAGTCCTAACATCTATTCAATAGCATTATAGGCATTCTTATAGCATGATTGGGAAATTAAAAATAGGTGAAAGTATGGATAGCAAAGAGGTACTCTCAAAGGAAAAATGAAACAAAGTTGGAGAAAGATTGAAAAATACACTGCAAAAAAGTCAGTGAGAAATAGAGAATCTCTGGCAAGAGGCTGGGAAAGAGATGCTTGAAGAAATAGCAAAGAATAAAATAAGGAAGAATCATGAAGATGTTTGCCCCCTTATTTCAGTCTTTCCTTTTGAGACTCAAAAATAATTCCTTAAAAAAATGTGGATAAGTGTAGTTGAGAATTGCCTGCTCATGATTGATGATACCAGGCAGGCATGGTTTCTGTTTGGCTACATTTCTTGGGCACAGAAGGACACTGTGTTATAATACCCTGCTAGATAAAGACATGCTGAAATTCGTAAGGCTGTTAGTTGAACCTAATCTCACACTGGCAAAAGCTGTTACTACAGCAAGCCAGATTGAATCAGCTATTAATAATGCAAAGATGTCACTGCTTCCCAAAAGAGATTCTTAGCACAGCTTGTAGGAGAGATTAATATTATTCATGTTATTAGAAGCAGACCTAAAGAGGGACATTGTCTACTGTATGAGTAGGAAGGTTTTTGTTTTTTCTGAAGAGCCTTTGAAAGAGCAAAGAAAGGATCCAGACTAGAGGAGTTAAACCATCCTGTATTTTGTCATAATTTTCCATTAGAAAAATTAAAATTTGGGCTTCCATTTATACAAAATTCGTATTATGGATACATTCTTGGCCTTGAAGAGCATGGTGGAGAAGAAGATAATTTTTTTAGAGTGAATGTTTACTTTTGGACATATCTGCTTATGCCCTGATGACACATTAATGGGCTTGTTAGAGACCCTATGACTTTAATGGGACAGGATTGAGGCTGGTTTGTAAATATCCTCAAGCCAGTGTAAAAAGCATAGTTCTCAACGTTCTGGAATAAGCGAAGACTTTTGGTGCAGATGCAAATGTTTTGACTTTACCTTGTTTTTTCTTATTCTTGATTTTTTGGTGTGGGGGAAGGGCTTATTAATTAGTCAGTGGACTTCGGGGACAGTATCTTAAATCTTCTACTCTTGTGTGTGAATTTCTGCACAAAAATCTAAAATTTGAACCACTAGCATGGTGTTTCTAAGACTTCTCTAGCTGAAAGGGTTGAAGAAGATGGGAAGGCTGTATGTTTTTATGAGTCTGAGGGATGCTGAAGCCAGGCAAAACATAAACTTGGTATTGAGATATAAACAACTAGTTTCAAAATACATATAAATGTAGCTTCTCCTGAATATGATAATTGTTAAGTGGAGTGTTAAAAATGTTACTAGCCCTTTATCTGTGAGATTAAGAAAGACAATTTCAGCCTTCACAGGGGCCAGCCTTTAGCCAGTCCCCTAGTTATGAGAGTCTGTTTCTATACACTCCCTAAAATAGGAATAATCGAATAAAGATGCAGGCTTTTTCTCTCCTCTTCATAGAAATGAAGAGCGTGTAGCACTGACTTTCAAAAGATTTTACAGAAACATCCTGTTGGGCGCATGTGTTCTTAAAAGAGGTGCTGATACAGCATAGGAAGCGGTGGGTGAATAAGACAAGAGCAACCCTGAGCAGCATCTGAGCAGTATGATGTAAATGCCGAGTTGCTGCTAAAGTGCCTCTTTGGGCTTTAAATCCTTTTCTGGTAGAAAAGAATGGACATAGAGTCTCATAGATCAGCCTCATGATCTCTAAATCTGGGCAGAGGTAAATCTCATCTCAACAAGTTTGATGAGATTTTTAATGAATGAAAACTCTTCGGACGATGTCATAGGCCTGAAAACATATGGTAGGATCAAAAAAGGACAATGGAAGGTTTTCTTAAATTACTTCAAAGTAAATGTGATTTGTTTTTTAGTTAGTTCAAAGGCTTCTGTGAGACTTATTCCTCCCGGCTTTCCTTTTACTATCAAACGTTGAGGAAAAAATAAGCATGTGTCCATTCGAATATTGAACAGCAGGTAGTTCCATATAAGATGCTCCCACTGTTCCATTGTAAAAAACAGGTATTTAGGGTTGAGATTTTTGTAAGAAACATTTCAGAGACTGCTGGCATTGATGGGGTGCAATGAGGGAAAGATAACAGGACTGCAATTAATTTCATAATGCTGAGGGAATTTTAGTGAAGTAAAATAAATAAATAGAGTTCTTGGGCAAATGGAAGTCAAATTTTCAATTGCTCTGGATCCTGGCTCATTCTATCTAGCTGACACTTTGATGTGTTTAAAACTTTGCAGACGCTATGTAAGAACTGAATCAAGGCCAACTACACCCCCTCTGTTCTCGAAAATGCAGAAGCAGTGGTATCTAAACAGTAAGAGGACCAGCTCTTTCAAGAAGGAAATTTGTAGAGATAACATGAACAGTGGCTGTCATTAAAAGTCAAATGACTACTTTTAGATGTTGTTGGTGAGGGTTATCAGAAGGCAAATATGGCACATTAGATTATGCAACCTACTTTCAGGGTTTTGCTGTGTGTTCCTGTCTTAAGAAGAGCATCTTGTGCTTTCCGATAAAATAAAGACCATGTTGCAAAAGACCTGATTCAGCAAAAGAAGAAAAAAGGCAATACCCATAGTAATGGTTTTACTGTACTTCAACAGTAATTCCATAATCAGAGATATCTTTTACAGTATAAACATTTCCCATTCCTACAGTTAATATCCTAAAAGTGCACACCCATAGCAGTGCTTTTACTGTAAGTAACAAAACAAATTGTTTATGTATCATGGTATTTACAAGATACTATTGAAAGAAAAGTTTGTGCTCTCAACAACTTCTTCTGTTGTGAACTGGACACAAAAAAGCCAGGAAACATGAGGAAACCCAAAGACAGTATAATTCTAACACTTGGTTTTAATTAAAAACTTTTTCTAGACCTTATGCCACATGTTACTTGTATATATTATCAGGATACAGGACTGAATAGGAATTTCACTAAGGCTTGTTAACCCAATATTCAAAGCAGTCCAGTGAAGAGAACAAACAGACAATAAATAGGGAAGGCTGTGCAGTGCAGGTGAGATTCTTTCAGTGGAATCAGAGTGGTGGCACTTTATAACATGAGATTTCAGAAAGTGATCAAAGGCTCTGTAAGGGTAATTTATCCTTTATTTAGTTTCATAACATATTCTTCTGAATGTATAAAACATCAGGAACACCTGCTTACTAGATCTAAAAAGCCATTAAACAATTAAAAATTAAATCTTTCCTGAAGGGGAAAAAAAAAGTTAACTGTTCCCCATATGAAATTCCCATCTGTATCTTGCAGGTTTTTTTTCCTTTGCATTTCACCACAGTCAGTGAAGTTCTGTGTTAGTACCCTAAGCTGAATTTCCTGATTACAAAGAAGGTAATTAAATAAGATAATTTTGTGATTCACCTCAGACTGGTGAATATCATGGTATTGTAACTCATTCTATAAATATTCCAGTATATGATGCAGGACTGTAGCCAAATAAAGCACGCTCTGATGGATTTGTAAGTAGATAGGAAGGTGGATCAGCTGAAAAAAGTTGTTATCTGAAAAAGAATTGACTTCCAAGGCTTTCTGTGAAATAGCTTTAGCCATGAAATATGTGCTAGAACAAGAAAGGAAAACCACCAGATGACAAAATGGGATGGATAAAGTGCATGACACAACAAAACAAAAAGCTTTCCTTAAAACTCCATTGTCATAACATATTCCTCCGCTGGGTCCGTGAACAAAACACTTCCCAGGAAGTGCAGTGCAAGAGCAGGAGGTCGGCGAAAGTTATGGATGGGGAAGCAAATGCAGCTGCTGTAGATAGAAAATGAGAGGTTCAGAATGGGGTATATAGCTCAGAGCTGTGAGTAGGAGCGGCACTGAACAGTGTGCTGAGCACAGGACGGGAAAGTGCATCGGATAGTCTGGGGCTGAGCCGAGCTGGGTATAATTGAAGGGCTCTTACAGACAAGCTACTTTAAGAAAAAAATGATGTCACTCTTTTTACATCGCAAAAATGTAGTCTAGCATACCCTCCTGATGGGGAGTGCAGATACTGCGATAGGGCCAGGAGAGCTATGCTTGAGGTTAACTGAATGCCTAACATGTGTGTCCAAGTGGGAGGAAGCTGTGGTGAGACAAGAAATGAGAGAAATAATTCATTTAGTGTCTGGCATGATGACTGTGAATTTCTTTAAAGATGATTTCTGTATATTGTGTAGGTTTGTGGGCTTTCGTGTCTGTCTTTATTGCTGCTGCAAAGAAGTACATCACTTCGCTAGGACTAAATTATGATCACTTCAGTTTTGTGACTATTAATCAAGAGAAGGCATTTGCAAGCCTTTCCCAGCCACATATCCTTTGAGGGTTTTGAAAGCTATAGAATGCAGTTTGTTATCTGTCATTGCGAGGCTGTGCCAAGTTCCATGATGCAGTGAAAGCGAAGTCATACGCTGCAGCTGACACTTTCCCACTGACCTCAGCTTGTTGCACTGCATAAACAGAAGCTATTACAAGTCAATACGGTTCTTGGAGCGGGGTTATGCTGAAAGGAGCGCAAGAAAGTTTTCCACGTTTCTGCAAGGTTCAAAGCAAATGATGTGCTTTTTCTGTCACATCAGCAGACAAGGCTGTCATATCCTCAGTTCACCTCATAAATAACAGGCACAGAGGATGGTTGTATAAGGCTGCAGTTCAAAAGGATTGAAATCTGACAGCAGACACTGCCTTTCCTTGACATGTTCACCTTTAGTCATGCTTAATGGTTGGTATGTTTCAATTTAATCCGTGCCTATCTGCTTGGTGAATCAGCACCCAGCCTTGTAGACAAAGTCTTGCAAGGGGAAGCCACTGGGGCAAAGGATGAGGAAATAATTGTTGGGCAAAGCCTGGCAGCACTATGACAGCTTCTGGGAGAAGACAGACCTGGGAGTGGGTCGCCGGGCTTGGGGACCTGCTGCAAACTTTGCCTGGGTTGGTGGCATCGGTCAGGGAAGGGGATTGAAAGGAATTGGCTGTGGGCTCCAGGAAGCCACCAGCGATCTGGAAGTGGTGGTAGGCAGGGGGGTTGTTTTGCTCTCCCTGCCCCATCCCTAGAGGTAAATGTGAAGAACTACAGAAATAAAGTGGGGATCTATTGAGAGGGAGCAGATTTACTAGGAACTGGTGGGCAGAGGAGCACTAGCCTTCTGTTCCTTCTCTGAGCTGATCTGATCGCGGGGTGCAGCGCTCCTCTCCCTGCCCGTCTTTCTCTCAGGGTCCACAAAACAGGCGGTGGGGCCATGGCACCCCATACTGGGGCATTTAATTTCCTCCCTTCCCCCCGTGATCTGCCAATGTAAACAACTGCCTACTTTTACCTAAACTGAAAACCAGATCTGCCTCTAATCACGTTGGGTGACTGTTGACATGTGTAGAGTTTGATATTTTGATAATATTACATGTCTGTGATAATACTTCATTACAGTTATGTCCTTGGCTATAATTCTTTCAACACAGTCACTTTTGTATAGCTCTTTGAGTTACAGGAAAGCATTGTAAGGCCAAGTTTTGCTCTGATTGTCACATTACAATTCAGAAAATTTAGAATTAATCAGCATTTGATATACCTCTCAGAAAGAGCAAGCAATGCATTTATTTCTCTTGCATTCTCTTCAGGAGGAAATTGTGCATGTGTTTGGGGGAAAGGGGAGAAGACTTTTATTTTTATTCCTTGTCCAGGTTTGCTTGTAATTTGAAACCATTACTGGTGAGTTGTCATATAATATTATACTCCACCATTCTACAGACTCTCAGTTATTTCCCTGATCCCTTACCTACACAGAGGAGATCGTTAAACTATGACTTGCAAATTACTGATCAGCAATTCATGTTATGAATCTGTGGTGTTTTATTCTCTGTATATAGAAAAAAATGTATGTTAGATTGCGCTTTTAGTTTAATTTCTACAACGTAATCTGTCTTGTGATTTGAACAGCAGAAACTTGTTCTTATATTTTGAATGATTGAAACCATTAGCCTACCACATCTTTCCCAAAAGGTAAATTCTCTGCCTAAGTCCACATTTTGCAATTTCACAAATGCTCTAGTGTAGATAGTACAATACTTTATCATCTGCTAAAATGATAGTTTAGGCCTGGTTTCAAAATGCATTTTTTGACTCGTAAAATCTTTAAGAATATTTCCAATACTTTCTTGAAGAAAAATTTTCCTTTGGATCAATCAATCAAAACATTTCATTTAGATAAACATGAAATGTATTGTGTTGATGTTGACCAGTTTTTAATAATCATATAAAGTAAAAGCTTTAGAAATAGAGCATTCTGACACTTGAAAATATTTCCACTATTTTTTTAGACCGAGATAGTAATTGTATTTGCAAAGTTGCCCAATGTTTTCTAGAAATTTGTTCTGAAGATCATGGGGACAAACTGCTAACCGTGCCTTCGTTTTGAATCCTAAACCCAGCAAATTACACACACACAAAATATTTCTATTCTGCAAGGAAGGTAGGGAATGAGTGCTTTTTCAGAAGATTCTATGCCCAGACTAAAATGCAGTTTTTGTAGTTGAATCTAATTTCTAGAAAATTTTCAGGAAGAAGTGCCTGACGTATTTCCTGCATCGATCATTTTGAAAAGATGAACATTTTGAGTCTGTTAAAGCACACATCTGATGCATCTCCCTGCCTATAATCCTGAGCCCATAGGATTCTGGGCAATACAAATGTGCCTCTTTTCCTGTTGCTCATAATGGAAGATGGAGTTGAACAAATCTACGCAGGAGCAACTGGGAGTGTGGTGACTTAATCCTTAATGAGAATTGTAAGAATGTTTTTCTTAAGCAATCTTATCATTAGACTGTCATCAGGAGTCAAGACACTACTATAATCCTTTTAGAGGTAGTCAGGATTATGGCCTTTCTTGGTTCATTTAGATTGACTTTACTACTGATGTTTGCCCTCAAGGCAGGGTTATTTTAGTGTCTCCAGACGGTACAGTGTCTGCAAACCTGCAGAGCATACAAGTTCCAGTATTTCCTTGTGCATGGAGTTCAGCTTAAATCTTCATCATGCGAACAGTTTGCACATGTATTATATTGCTGATGCTTCTGTTTTCCAGCAGAATGGTGGGAGCTCTTCCCTGACCACATGTAAATGTCTCTCTGGTGGAGGTTTGCATCTGAATTCCCACTGTGGTCGATATGGAGGTATTCATCTCAGATCTAAAGTAGGTCTGAAGATGCATACCCAAACATTACCCATTTCTCCACAATACCTCTACAAGGAGATCCCTGTAAACCCCTAAATTCAGATGAGATGAATGCCTCCTCTCTCTACAGCACTACTACAGTTTGCCCTGTTAAAAACTACCTGTAGGTTTGAGATAAGGCTGCAGACCTCTTATTTCTCATATTAACCTGATCTATCTCATCTTTTTATTTTAATTTCTTGTTTTATGTGGCGTGGGAGAGAGTTGTAAAGACAGGCACTGACTCTGCAGATGTAGGAGCTCGAATACACGTTTTAGAAGTGGAAGACACAAGGACTGAGAGTGCAACCTGAGAACAGCTTCTGTTCTTCCTCTTGCTCACCCAGGAGCTGTTTAACCAAAGGGGAAAAGAACTGACATAAGAACCAGGCAGGAGCTAGACCCGACTGCTGTCTGTCTTTCCCATGAGTAACCCAAACCACTGACCTTTTTGTGAAAGTCTCCATCCCATTTTGATTTTATCCAGGCCATCCACCTTGGGCCTAAATTTTTTTCCCAGCAGACGTTAAATCAAAACCAAACTTATGCTTGCAAGAAGTTTTGTTTTGATGATTCAGCAGTCTGAAAAAAAAGAAAATGTTCCCAATCAGCTTAGTTAGATAAGCAACCAATAAAGCAGTGTTGGGAGAATATAACTGACAGAATAGTAACCTGGTTGATTACAATGTTAGCTGCTGGTGTTTCACTTACTAAACTAAATATTCATGGTCTCTTTTTCACTTAGGTGTTCAAACTGTAGATGGATCTTTTCTTTCTCAATGAACCTTTCATCATTTTACTGACGTTTATTCTTCTTTTTATTCAATTAACCCAGAAAGAAAGCTTCTGGCAAGGCAAGTCAGCTGTTGTCTGCCAAAGAGAGACATACAAATCTTGTCACATAGCTTTTATTTTTATGGTCAGGAACCCTCAGGCCTAGTATTAAGGCAACTTAGGCTTGTGTGGAACTTTACTGTCTCCTGCACACTCTGAAATAAGATTACACGATGGAGAAGATCAATTTACTGAGAACATTTAAGCTCAGAATATTAAGCTTTTTGTGCAATCACATCTCCTCTCTAGCTGTGTGGCAGAAAAACTAGCCACAAGATCCTTGACAAATTAGATATTACCACATCTAACTGTGTATGTTTAAGCTTATCAAACTGAATCGTTGCATTGTAACTGTGCTCTTACGCAGACAAGGACTCCATTTAATAAATGCAGTGCCATTTAATAGTAATTAATCACCCAACTAAAATGTCACATTAAGGTCAAAGAGACCAGAAGACAAAAAGAAGAGAACATTAAATTCAGCTGACAAACATAGGAAAGGAGAATATAGAGCCAGAGAAAGTTCTGGGACATTGGCACTGGTAAAACATTTAATCCAAACTTCTTAACTTTCCATTCAGTTCAGAAGTAATCACATTCACTTGGTTCAAAGCAAGGTCATTTTTGTAACTTTTAAATGAAATTTCCTCTTTGCGTGCGCAGTGACAGCCCATTGGAAGCTTGGAATTGTTGGTGCATTTTACAGATGTTGTGTTCTCAGTATTTGCTGTTTCCTTCCTCCCTGCTGCTCTCTTCTTTTTTCTTTGCTGTTACGATATTCTTCATTTGGGTGGAATTTTCCTCAACGTGTCCTGAAATAGAAACAGTTTGGAAATGCAGCTTTTCAGAGGTGGAATGAAATAAAAATAACTATGTACAAACAAGGAGAGAATAAAACATCATCTTCAGTCATGTACTTTACTAATTTGACAAGTAATGTAGGAATAAATCTCTTCCTAATATTTGCGAATTTTGGCAAAGTTCAAAAGCATGCTTCAGAAGTTTTTGGTACAACTGCTGTTGGTCCTAGAGCTAATGGCCATAACACAAGCACCCTAGAAAGTCTCAGGTTTATGGAGTATATAATACAGAATTTGATTTCATGTTACGCCTGTGTAATGCTTTAGCATTCAATAACAACAACAACAACAAATTATTGAGTTGAATAGGAGGATTATTTGTGACCAATATTCTTTGTATAAACAGAAACTCTATGTAGGGGGCTCTGTTTCAGAGGAAGCCCATTTACCACCTGCAGAAGTAAAAATTTAGAGTTCCTTATACTAAACATGGAAGGTTGCAGAAAAGGTAAATCTCCATTGTTAATTCCACTTCTTCAAAATAGTGTTTATCAACTTCAGTATAAGTGTATGAATAGGTTTATATATGTGGTGTTATGCATATATGTTTGCATTCTCTCTCACATAGTGTCCTTTTTCTTTTCCTTCCTTTCATAAAATGTAGAAGTAAGCAAATGCTGCCCACTTTTAAAACATACATTTTGAAATGCCATGGGCTAAATATACTACTTTCTGTGCATGAAGAAATGAGCTAGTAAAATACCCATCAAACATGAAAATGTATTATTGTCAGTGTGTGTTACAGAATTCAGACAAACTGCTTCTAAATAGACTCGTTCTTTAAAGCATCTATCATTTCTCCTTCCTGTTCCAGAGTTCTCAGTTTCATGTCCAAGAATTTTTGTATTAGTATTGTGAAAAAGAGTAATTCTTCAAAAATTACTCTACATTTGGCAAGATCTATCTTTATAACTTCTGCGTCAGTCCAAAGAATTTTGGCCTTTCCAAAGGTTAAATATTATCTTTCAAAATTGTGTAACTCTGACTTTGTCAGGAAATGTGTCCATTTTCTAAAATAACCTTTTCTTTCATTACCTTTTATGTGAAAAAAGTTATAATGGGCCAAGTAATTATAAATTATTTGTTCACATAGGAAAGCCCAAACTCATGATATTGAATTATTTGACATTCATTTCTCACACTTAGCTGCATGATAAATATTAACTTAGTACTGGTCATAGCTGTGACACATCCAGGGAGATATTTTCACACGTGAAGTGGAACCACAGTTTATGGTGCTGGTTACCATGCATAGATGTACATTTCAGTTCTTAATAAAGGTTTTGATGGTGCAAAATGTGAGAGTTCTGATGTTAGCATCAGAAGGGCCTTTACAGGCTTTGTAGATGAAAAAATACCATTCTCTTTGAGTTATCTATGTTTGTGCTGATTTCTGGAAAAGCATATTTCTCCTTCACACAGTTCACTCTGTTTCCACTCAGCTTCTGCGGCAATCCTATAGACAAGAGTCTATCTCGTACTCAGCCCTGACAGTCCTCGAAGAAAGCTCTCCTTTGCATGTTTGGCAGTACAGATTAAAAGATTATTGTGTTTATTTTATAATCTGTTGGTTTCCAAACTGTGGTCTGCATTCCAACCTAGTGGGCCATCTTCAGCAGTGCTTGGCTGGCCTGTGGTCTGCAGCTGATCCTGTGCTCTGGAGGGGCTCCATTAGGGATTACATCCTCTGGCCACAGTGCAGCACCACAGCCTCTTCCAACCTGTGTAACCCATAGCACCTGGAACACAACAGGGTCCTACCTTAGACCTTGCACATGTATGAATGAGCTGCACAGGAAAAAAACAATAAGGACGCCTTCTCATGAAACGTGTGAATAAGTGAGAGGTATTAAAGTCACCTGGACAACCTGAATGCTAGAGATTCACAACATTGGGAGGTCATTCTGAAATGTAATTCCGCTTTTTGTACTTTGTTGATTAAAATAAACCAAAAAACCCCCATCTCAGAGTCAGTTCTGTCATGTGGAATGGTGTAAGGCACCAACACATGTCATAGGCAGTTTTTTGTTCTCAAAACCTAGTTTGCACTTTGAATAAACGAACATTGAGCTACATAGCAATTGGTAGCTGTAGTAGTAGGCGATTGGCCTTTTTTAGTCTATTTTCAGCAGCTAGAGGAAAGGCAGTCATTTTTGTAAGTACATTTCACAGCTTATAACAGAGGCAGTTTGGAAAGTTTGAACTAAAGTAGAACATTCACCAACATTTACAACTTTTCTGCTCCTCAGCATCCCTGTAATGACTCTTTCTTTCCCTCTACCTCTGCTTGCTTCTTGCATTCACCCTTTCAGACAGCCTGGCTCTGGCCCTTCTCTTTTTCTTTGACATCCCCTTTGGTTTCTGTCTTTGGTTTCCTTCCCACCCTATTTCCTGCCCGCTCTCATCTTTCCAGCTCCTATAAACTTGCTGCATCTCCAAATATGCCTTCTACTTCTCCTGGCTCTGCAGGACAGTCCTTTTCCTCCATCGCCTCTCTGCCTGGAGTGCACTGAGAGTGGAAGGGCTTTGCTCTCACCTCTGTCCTTTCCAAAGAACACTCTCTTGCTACCTGTTCCCTCAAAACCCCCACTTTATTCAGCTCCTTGTAGCTCTAAATTGAAACATGCTCTTTTGACAGACTTCTCGGTGAGTAACTAATTCTTGTATGTACGCTCCGAGCATGTACAATTTGAGTTTTTGTGGAGACTTTTGGTTAAATATGGGTGCAAGTACACTGCTGTTGCTTGGGTAGCCTTGCCAAAGTACACTGCTAAACAAACAAATACACAAAAAGAGGGAGTGCTGGAAGGGGATACCTGCCATAGGAAAAATTTTAGCTCAGTGGTAAAAGTTTAGCAATGCTATAAGCAAGGGTTGTGATGGGAAGCTTTCAGCCTTGCCATATTGATTCTAGCAGTTTCATCTGTAGTATATGTTTGTCTGCTGGAAAGACAGAGAGATGAGCTCTGCGCATGTGTGATTTATTACAAATGGCTTCCTAAAACATGCAAGTCTGAACATGTGGCAGGGAACAGATGCTTCTTTCTTTATATCCCATGTATTTGAAGCACTTTTAGAAAATGTTTCTTTGTGAAGAAGACTTATTAAGAAAAACCTCATTATAAAATGTACGTTCTTTTGCCAGAAGGTTTGGCTCTGATGTATATAACACTGTGGTGCCTGTACGTTTTGCATTTTGTTGCACAACAGTATGGGTGTGACATGGTGTCTTCACTTTCTGCCTATGATTTGCCTGTGTTCTGCACGTCTTTTCCATGCAGTTGTTGCCAGAAGCTGGGGCTTTCTAAACCCAAAGAAATACAGAGTAGTTTGCTGTCTAAATGAAACGTTGTAGCTTGACTTCCCTTTTCCTATAACCAAAGGTCACTGTGACAGGAAAAAATGAGTACTTTTAAAATGAATCCAAGTTTAGTTAAACAAAAAGAAGTCTTGAGCTAGCGTCTGTCAGACCTGCCTGCATTTGACACTCCTTTTGATAGTGACATAAAACCACTGTTACAGTTGCCTCACTTTAAATTCCCTAGAAATTATTTACTGCAGTAGATCTCAGGGCAGAAATAAATCACTGATCCAAATGCTAATTTTGTCTTCACTAAGTGTTTGCACGAGACCGATTATGTCAGTGCTGTTCCGTAACTAGTGAAAAATGGGGCACTCTCCTATCCGAACTCCCACCCTCCCTATGAGCAAGGCCCAATTTAATTGGGTTTTGTTTTCCAAGCTGAGTTTAATGCAAAAATCTAACCATGATGCCATGAATCGGGACAAATATTTTTAAAATACATATTTGTCTAGCAATCTATTTGTCATGCAGGGAAAGTAGTCCGCTGGCTTGCAACAGGGGATGAATATGGCCTCGATACGGTCCTCTCCTGAGCCTTGGGTGACACCGGTGCCTTTGAAAGACGTGTGCCTGTGATGGGGCTTGCAGTGAGTCAGAGCAAATGCTGCACATATATATATATATATGCTGCATATATATATATATGTATATATATGTAATGTGTGTGTGTGTGTGTGCAAATGCTGTACAGCCTGGTCACAGTACAGAGGAAGCAGGCGGTGCTGACAAAGTCTTTTTTTTCCGAGGCGCTCGCCCACCTCCTGAGCCCTGCTGTAAAGAGCTCGCCTTGCTGAGGGCTCCTCACCCCCTCAAGGGGATGGCATTCCCCAGCCTGTGCCTGCGCTGGGACATGTTGGGTGTCTTTTATTTGTTTTCTTTCCTGGTGATACTACCCCTCTTGGGGCAGACGCTTTAGTGAGATGGATCGCACTCAGGTAACCGGCAGTTCAAGGAAGTCCTTCCCTGGGTTGTTTACACCAAGGCGTTTTAGAGCAGCCATTTAGCTTCCACCCCGTCCCACCCCGCTGACCAGCTGTAAGTGTAAAGGCCGCCAGCGGGCCCGCGGGTCGCTGATAAACTAAACCCCCATTTGGCAGGCAAGGAAGCCGGAATGATAAGGATGTTGATTTATGTTTTATCTGTCACTACATTTTCAGTAAAGCTGGGCAGCCAGCCTTAACGGAGCGAAGGCTGTTATCACCTCTCCTTAGCCCTTTAAGTGCAGCAGGCTCTTTGGTGTCTCTCGCTGAATGCTGCTTCGTTAATTGCACGGGTAAACAGGACGCAGAGCGCCGGCCCTCACCACGCTTTGCTCAGGCAGCACTTAGCACAAAACCAGCAGATTTGGGGAAAGGGTCCGGGTCCGGGGACACACACACATGAAAGAGTGTTCGTAGAAGTACCCAGCATTTCCTAGACTTGTTTCTATCATTTAAAATGTATTGCATACCTTGAAGCGAGTGTAATGGCTGGCTTAATTGGAGATAACGTCACTGAAGTGGCCGTAGTTACCATTTATGTCAGCAGTGAATGTGCCCTTTAATGCCATGCACCTCAGGTATGACTGTTCAACGTACAAAAAACCTGACAACATTCATTACCGGGGAAATAAATGTTGTGAATTACATGTATGATTATATACCATTTTGCCCTCATTTTGGAGGTGAGCATTATTTTTCTGAAAGCATTGTAAGATTTTACACATTATATTTAATGGCAAACACATTTTTAGTTTTGAGAAGCACCACGTGCCCTTTAGGGCCAGCAGAAGTGCCCACAGAGAAGACGGTGGAAGGAGCTGTAAGAGAAATGTGAGCATTAAAATACTAAAGTATTCCGGCAAATCCAGAACATGGAAAATCTGACCCCCCCCCCCAAGAAATTCTTGTTACATCCTATGTAAAATGTTAAAAATACAGCTTTTTCTTTTCCCTCATCCCCTTCTGATTTCTTTTCCTTTGTTCCTCTTTCTCTCCCTCTCCCCAAATATTTCATCTTACCTTTCAAGTCTGTCATTGTATTTCTTTCTAAACAAAACTAGAAAGAGAAAAAGAAGCTAGTTCCTGCTTGAGGTCAGTGGGAACTTTGCCATTGAGTTTAAATAGGTCCAGAAGCAGGCCCAACAGAGCATTTTATAGCTTCCTTTATTTATCTTAGGTTTTATTTTGAGCAACGTGTCTTTTGTATGACTGCATTATTTCCACAGCCAACACCATAATAATGGCCTCATATACATTATTATATACACACGTACTGAACAGAGCATTATTGATAGTTATACTCTTTTAAACAAGAGTAAAAGACAGTTATAAAGTACGGCACAAGGATGCTTGTGCGGTGCAGGTTTGGTACAGGATTAGTGCTCTCTGTAAGTCTGTGCTTGGTGTTACTCCACGCCAATTTTCAAGTACAAACAAGAATACTGTTGATTATTGAGAAACAGGTGATTAAAAAGAAGTAATTAACACTTTAGTCAAGGAAGCCCAGGCTGCAGTTTCTTTGGTATTGTTAATGATGTCCATAGCCAATCTATTCTTCCTGACAAGAAATGGGGGAATAGCTAACCGTTCTCCAGACTGGAATACGGTAGGAACTGTACCAAAATGTTTGAGCTTAATATCATTAGGCTAGTAGGCCAAGGATAACAGTACGGAGTTTGGCAGAAATTTGGCTGATATCCAGGGATCTCAGCTGTGGAGTGTGATGGCCATTTGTTACACATGATTCAGAGGCACAAATTATGATAGGGACTATTTTTGTTTCTTGTTGATGACAGTTATGAATCTTGGGTTCTTCTCAAAACTTTTCCAAGGAATCCCCAAAGAGCCATCTCATGCATAAAGATAATCTACTGCAATTACAAGTGCAGTGTATTACAACCACGAGTAGAATAAGCAACAGTGCAAATAAATGAAAGAGATGAAGGTGATTTTGCTGCAAAAGTGGCTGCAGCCATGAATCAGACCCATCAGCCTCCCACTGTCTTGTCAAATAATAAGGTAGATTTCCAGCTGGATAAAAGCTTCAGCTCACAAAGATCTGGCAATAAGGATGGATCAAACACATATTTTTCTCTCCCAGTCCTACCGACGGATACTCTGAATCAGCTGTACTCAGGACACACTGGTCTGAGAGAGCTGCACCTCCTCTTTCACCCAGCCAAAACAGCCAGCTGAACTCATCTATGTGCGGGTGTGTTGCAGGAACAAGACAAAGTCACTGTTGTGCCCATTCCCTTCAGCTAGCTGAAGTTAAAAATCAATCTTCCTTCCAGTTAGTATGGTTACATTACTTCTAGGGCAGCTTTGATACTGCTGGGTTTGTCTTCCACAATAAATTACAGCAGCTGCCTGGAGAACATATAACCCATTTACTTCTGGTTGTCACGGAAAGAAATCTACTGATAGGCAAAACAGAAGCATTTATGGAAACCCAGTGGTGAGTAGAGGCCACGGAGCCTGGGGCTTAGAGCAGCTGTAGTCCTTCCCTCTGAACGGGGGCACACAGACACTATCCGGCACCCGGGGTGAATACCAACATGTCACAACATACACAGTGGGATTGGTGACACTGCTTGCACCCGAATACATTTCTGAGGATGAAAACAAAATGTAGTCGTTAGTTACCACAAAAATACACTGTTGGCAACCTCAAGGGAAGGAACAACTGCTTGCTGGGAGAGTAGCCCTGGCTGCAGCATAACAGCCTAGTGTATTTGTTAGACTGGAGCTGAGTAAGAAATTTTACAAATATAATCTAATTTTTTTAATTGATAAATTTCCCACAAGCCATCATGGCTGCTCTCCAGTATATTTATTTTCCCAAGTATTTGCCGAGAGCTTTCTGCAAACATATCTTTGGTGTCCATAGATAAATTTTCCTCAATGCATAGTTTTCTAGTGTTTTTATTATTTATTTGTGGCAGAACAAATGCATCTCTTAGAATTTGGATCTTATAATAAATGTATTGTCTGGAAATGCCATATATTCTTGCACAGGCTTTAGTTTCTCTTTTTCCAAGGTTTCCTACCAGTAAACTGAAAATTCATGGAAAAGGGATTGAGAAAGGGTGTCAATAACACTGAAATAAATCCAGTGTTTTATTCAAGTGATTATCCAGGAACATTTTTGGGCCACTTTCCCAATTTCTATTTAAAAAAAAAAAAAAAAAGAGAGAAATAAGTCCTCCCATCCATTTATGAGTTAAGCCATTTTAAAAGTTGCTGTATTCCATTACACAGTCCCACACCCACTTGTTTGCCCAAATACAGTTTGCTACTAGCTCGATCCAGAGCAGCCGCCTTGCCCCAGAACAGCTGCTGGTGCTCTATATTTGCAGCTTCCTCTTGCTCTCTGATACTCCATAAAACTGTTTATATTCACTGTAAAAGTATTTTCACTCTGTTTGCTTAGTGACCATGCACCGCAAATATTTTCTTTACCACTAACAATCATGAAATGAAAATGTTTACAAAACTTTATTTAGTGCCAGTACCTAATAAACTATAGAAATGTTCTGAAGTGAATGCACATACGCATGTACACACTTGCGTATGAACAAAATATTTGCCTAATTTTTCTGTGCAGCAGAAAGGTGGTGATGTACTTTTACTAGGACTACTCTGAGATTGCATGCATTTGGTGTCTGCTGCCTGGTTTTATAACTCTTTGAAGCTTATTTATGGCCTGTGGAAGAACTGACATGTGAAGTAGGCTAACTATTTTTGAAGCTTTTTTTGGAGCCTTGGCCATATCTATTCAAGATCATGTGTTTAGGCTGCATCAAAGTGAACTTGTTGTTTCTCCTACCTCAGATCAGGTATTTGAGCTTGTTTGTCCTGCACTGCTTTAATGCTACCCATCATAAACAGTTTACACATTTCTCCCTACATTGTTGTAACCTGACATGTGTTCTGAAAGAGGAATTGGCCCACAGCTTTTATTACAGTGACACATTTGAAAACATTTGCTTCAATACTTGGAGGGCGAATATTTGCCTTTAAAGGAACTCTGCTCCATAAGATGGGATCACACAGCACATTTTAGTTCATTGAGTTAATTTCTACTACCCCAAGAGTCTGAGACAGACCTGTTGTTTGCTGTTCTGCTTGCGGCTGACTGGTCTTTCTCAGATGATACACAGGATGGCTGAGCAACACTTAGTAGCTTTCATCCATTCCTTTGCTACTTTCATTTGGTATCTATCTTACACACAGTATGTATTTCCAATGCCAAATCCTCTTTATCACACTCACAAAACCAGGCTGTGATGTGTTGCCAGAGGGAACAATGTGCAAAGGGGTAAACTCTTGGAAAGGAAAGCCTTGCTGCTGCACAAAAAGTATTCAGATCCAGCAGCAGCAGGATTTGCTCTCTAGCTGATCTGCTTTCAAGGCAGGGTGGGATTAAGGCAGAAGAACCGCGGTTCCCCGTCTCTCTGAACTTCAGGGACTAGGAAGCTAATTTTTTACCTATTGTTTTGGGTATTTTTTAAGCGTGTAGTTTGGCTTAGAATATTTATTCCACCTCTTGTGACCCTGAAATCCATGACTACTGTCAACACAGTAGCTGGATTTCTTTTATGTCTGGACCTTGTTCCCACAGTTTGTGCATGTGACAGAGATTCTTTGGTTTGGTGCTTTTTATTCATATATAAGTGAAGAGCATAGGTATATGGATTCCTTATTTTCATACTTTCTGATAATATTGTAAATGAAATGCATTGGGGTTTTTTTATTACTATGATTTTTGTCTGTTTATTAATTTATTTACCCCTGCTAGCCAAGGACATAACTCGGGAGCCTTCAGTTGAATTTAGCAGTCCAGTTCCTTTTCCTGCTCTCATCAAGTGCAGGAACCAACACTACTAAGAGACAGACTGGAAAATTTTTATTTCATGAATATACTTCTGTTACATCCTGCATTACAAGAGTCTCACACTCCAAAAATTAGAGCCCTTCACCTTGCACAGCAACTAGCTGCCAGTCCACAGAGGAACCAAAGACGGTGCATGCCAGCACTGCCAGACCTTCTGCCGGTGGCACTGCCAGATGTTCTGCTCTCCTAACCGGATCTCAAAACACAGAGCTTAATAAACTGTCTGGACTGACAGACAACTTTGGGCTAAGAAAGTTTATAACATGCCAGTGCAGGACATCTTTATTTTTTCTGGGATATCTGTAGCAGAACTGCCCTGAAAATTGAGAGTTTTATGGCACAGAGACTTTTGAGGCTTCAGAACAAAATCTTTCAAAACGTCGATGAAAATTGTCTCTACATCTCTTTGTCTGTCTGGCCATAAATACCTTCTGTTTAAAAAAAGACTTGATTTCAGTATCTCTTGACAGTGGAGAGGTTGCTTTTCTTTGAAGCATTAGAGGCATTGCGCCTGCTCCTGTTCTTCCTTTTACGGTGCACAAATAGACAATGTGTGATACTTCTACCTGGTATTCTTCCACAGCATTCATGTTACAGCAGGTACGTTTCTACTTCAATTCAGATACCACAGATTGGCTTCTGTGCACGGAGGAACAGGGTTTGTGTTTCTCCAAGTTTCTCTTTGTCTTTGGGAAAGTAGCCAGAGCTACCTCATGCACCCTAAATTTAGAGGGGCCTCTGCTTGTCCAAAGCAGTTCAGAATATCTGATACTATAAAATGTGTGGGAGAGATGGTTTTATCTCTTAAACATCCCCATCCATAGCTTCAGGAATAACTAACTTTTCCTTTAAACCTGTAGACTGCATATGTTTTAAATTAGTTTCATTTGTGTTTTTGTAGGTTTTATGAGTTTTTTAAAATAATTTTCCTGTTTTCAGAGTAAATTATATGAAACATCTGCCCTAAATTTAATCTATCAAGCTCATAAAGGGAAAAGGCAGACGTTTTATGAGTGATATTATAAAATTTAGATAATTATCTTGTTTGTTTTAGCAGTTTCTATTTTAGTCTCTGTACAGTATTCTTCCATTAAAAGACAATTTTTATATGGTGTACTGGTTGAGGGGAACAGCCAGTGATCATATAAAATGTACGTATAATAATGCTTATGTTAATTAGTAATACTCTATGTATTTTTAACTGAACTATATTCACTGTATAAGCGTAAACCTTATTTCAAGCCTGTTATATGCTTCTCAAATTAAAAATGAAACAAAAGCCTCTGCATAGACAGCATATAATTCCACTAACCTTCATCAGCAATGCTACTTACACAAGTGTAATTAGGATATATAAAAGTGCACCTAGAGCAGTGAATATAAGGCATATTCATGGTAGCCTTTTCCACTGCCCTCTGCATCAGTGCACTGAAGTTCTGCCATCCTTTATCTACTTTATGTACAAATCTTTTTAATGGAAGGTGGAAAAATGTTCTGGGGAGGTATCATCGTGTGCACGCCTGTTCTTATGTTTTTTACTAGACGTCTGCCACTGTCTGCTGTCAAAGACAGTGTACTGTGCTAGTTTAAGCCTCTGGTATGCCCTGATGTGGTTATCCTTGCTCCTTATGTGGTTATTCTTGCCTTTTTTTTGTCAAAAGCAGCTCCTTCCATTAACTTTGCAGGATAGAACCAAGTATTGGAGTTAAGATCCAAAACTGATGACAAAAGTATTTTATTTAGGAGAAGATGCTGATGGTTTAGCTTCAAACAAAAAGCCACCGGGTTTCTGTTGCTTGTAGGCATCTGTGAGAACACTCACCAAACCTTATGAGAGTTGTAAGTGATCTTGCTTCTCTTAGAGATGATCACAACCTTTTAAAGCTCATATGGATTCAAAATAAAGTTTTGACTGCCTTGGTCAGACTCCACCTCTTCTGGGCAGTTTTTGGATGACACTTGCTCCAGCCCTTCTTACACCTTCTTTAAACTCTTCTAAATGAGGTATTAATTGCCATCTCTCTGCTAGTTCACATATCTTTCCTGATTTCCACAATACTTTCTTCAGGGGGAAAAAAAAAAAAAATAGCTCAGAGTCCTGCTTTGTTGGGCCATGCACTCAGCTTGCATCCTGGGACTCTGTGAGGAGGTGAGGAGGCCCAACATGTATCTAGTTAAAGCAGCTTCAGCATGGGCTTAATGGGAAAGATTGGTAATTTCTGGCTTCAAAAATTTTCACGTGGTCTGTAAAAAAAAGGTAAAAATGTGAATGAAAAACAAACGCCCAGTAGAAATATAAAATTTTTTTGCCAGCAATGTGAAATCAGTGCATCTTTCTGAGGCCTATTTACGTTGCAAAGGAGCTGAGAGAGGAAGGTAAGAAAAGCATGCATGTTATTTTTCAGTGTAGAGAGTCTGCATTCTTTTTTTTCCCAGTAAATATCAATGGATAGAGAATTCATTCATTTGGAACTTGCTAAGTGGTGCCAGAAGGCAACAGAAAATAATAGCAGGGCTAAAGGCTTAGCTGTATGAATGATATGCAGTTTGTCTCCAGAACCTATTATAGTTAGTTGGAACTTCAGGGTTTAGAAGACAGATTTTGCCGACTTTTGTGTTAATCCAAAGACTATGTCAACACAGCTCTAGGGTCATGAACTAGTTAAAATACTGCTAATTCTCCCTTATGTGTAGAATATGCTATAGCATGCATTCATAGTTTCTGTTCTCATACTAGTAGTTAGGAATAACTGCATAATTCTCAGCAAATATCTGAATATTTTTGCTTGCTTTCTGTTTGAGGATTCTTGATTTCCACACATTCATCCATGGTACAGTTTTAGTGAAATATTTTTTTCACATTTTTCTGACCACTCAATGCTTTAAATTCAGGGTTTTGTTCGCTAGCTTCTCTTTGTTATCTTTGCCATTATGCCTGCTCCCCACTTGGATAAACACAATAATTTTTAACCACCTTCCTGATCAGTAAGTTTAAATGAAAGAAGCACTACAGACCAGAGAGGTCTGTGACCCAATCTGGATTTCAGGCTCTCACTACAAGCCGATACCACAGCTTCATGATAGGTTTAAACCGCACGAACCTATAATGTCAGTGAGAGGCACTCCTGCTCTCCCGGCTTCTCCGGCGACTCCCATCCGCTGTCCTGGCACCCGCGCCTTGTCCGGTGGCACAAGCGCTCACAGGGTCGTGAGTCCTGCAGCCATACCCGTTACCTGCTCCACAGGGGCCTGAGGAAGAGCAGCTGGAGAGTGGCGTGGGGATTTTGCTTTTCAGCAGCAGTGGCAGCCTGTTATCTTAAGCTGATCGTGAGACTGCGGGCTGAGTAACAGTAATAGGAAAATGTAGCTGCCTGCCGCAGGACGTGGCTACTTACGGTTTTTCTCCATTGCAGTAATATCTAGTAGTTGACTTCTTTGATATTTATCTTTAGGTACGGGTTGATGACCAGTAGTTTAGACTTCGATTTTCTGCAAAGCTGCACTGCCGTGTTGCCAGTGCCTACTTCCAAGCAGCGTCAGGATCCCTGAGAAACTGGTGGTCTTTCTAGTACTTCGAACTGAAAAAGTCATGCTTGCCTGTAATCCCATGCTGGCAGTAAGAGCGCTAACTATGCATATGAGAAATAGAAAGGGGCTTTTTTCCCTCAGAAGCCAGAGAAGGAAGGGGAGTTTAAATAAAATGTTGGGGGACTCTGGGGCTTCTGTTTTGTCGCAGTGTGAGTGGAGCCAGAGGGCAAATGCTTCCCTCCCGCTCAGCCTCGTTATTCTGCCCTCTGTATATCCACCAGCCCACTGACGTCCCTAGCAGGCAAGGATAAAACACGCTTTTGGGACCTAGCGGGAGAGCTGACTGAGTCTGCCTATTCTCCAAATGTGTAAATCCGGTACAAGCCAAATCAGAGTGCAAAATTAAAATATTTTCTCCTTTATATGTTTTCTATAATACCATTTCTTTGAGGATTTGAAATGCCAGAAAGGATTGCCAAGCTTTCATCTGGTGATTGATGAGTTTGATAATATGTATGGTTTAATGATATTTATGCTGTTTGTCTAGCTAGGTATATTAAAAGAATGTTGAGAAAATAGTAGACGTGCTAAAATCTTATGGTAACAGCTCATACATTAGTGGTGTTTCGTTGTGAACAAAGTCATTTTTCAGCCGAGTCATAAAGTAGCCTAAAAACAAGTGTGGCACTGTTTGCTTCAAATGAGACTGTTGCCATGTGACCACCATTCATCTGACATCATTACTGACATAGCTTTCGTTAGTATGATATCTGATTAAGGCTCCCAGCCGTGGTGGAGCCAGACTAAGTAGTCTGAGGAGGTGGCTGAGGAAAGTTAATGTGTCAATGTTACTATTGGGTGAGAGTGTTCTCAAAGTTTCCTTTGGAGAAAGAGGATAGAAATGGTTGATGATCTTTCTAATGGGAATATTCTGAAAATATTTGAAGATCTGGTAGTAATTAAAGATGTGCTGAACTCCAATGAGAGATGTAATCAGTTCAGCAAAACATAAAGATAACATTTCTGTGTGAGGTAAAATATGAATATGACTAAGAATTAAAAAAAAGAAAAAAAGAAAATACATGAGCAAAAGACATGCAATTGATCATATATTTGCAGGAACCAATTAATTAAATTCTCTGTCTTACAAGTGAATAAATGCCTGGCTTGTATATGTAAATAAACAACCAGCCTTGTGTAGGTCTAAATTTCTATTTTATAAAAAAATTGATGAATTCTTGTTACCTTAGGAACAAATTGTTCTCAACAGGTACTGTAAGATACACTTGCAGTGTCCATCTGGGATGGGATGAGCTCCACTATTTCTGCTTTGGCTTTTGAGATCCACAATGATTAGTACTATATCTAGTCATTTAGAAAACATACTGACTAGCCTGCCAAAGTAAAAAAAAAACCAAACATAATTTATTTTATTTCTATGTAATGGGATGACAAAAAAATTGCTTTTGGCAATTCTGTTTCTAAAGTCTGATATTAACCTGTGCTCCAATTTTGGTTTTGGGCAAGGGAGTTCTGCTATTGTTGTTCACTTTTTCCTTTTTAAACTAGAATATGGTAAGTTATTTTCCTTGCACAGATGCCATAATGCTTATCTATTGTGCTTTGAACTGTTAGGGGACTAAAACTCGTAATTCCATAATTAAGACCCCCTAGAGAGCTAGAAGCATTAACTTCTCACACCTGATGCTAAATGACTGTTCAAGTGATTTGGGACCCCACTTCACATTGTCAAGGGTGACAGAGAAGCAAAAACCCCAGTAACTTCCAGTGGGAAGTGTGATTCCCAGTGCCTAGAATCCCTTGGAAAAAGGATTTAGGTAATTTAAAATATAATTTTAACTGTCAAAGAGAGGAGTTAAGGATTTGGCATGGGAAAGATGTAACACTCACCAAAGACTAGGTTACATACAGTTTTAACAAACATTTTTAGGTCAAGAAAATCTTTAATTCTGATGCTAAATGGTGGTCTGAGCCATAGTGTCTGGGCGCTAACTTTGTCTAGACGACCAGAAGTCAGCAGTTCAGGAGGTGTACTGCATTTGCATGGCACTTTTTCTTAAAAGCACAGCTGTTGGCACCATCAAACGATACAGGCCATTGCAAATCCAGAAAGGGAAAATCCCAAAGGATATGGTTTCAAGCAAAATTGTTCAGATGAGTCCTTTGTTTTCCTGTACAAATACACCTGAAGAAGAATAGAGCATATTTCAAAGAAATGCCGAAATATTCATGGTATGGATTATTCACCCATGTTCAAAATGTTTCAAAGGCCTAAATTCTATATAATTTGGCCTGTGGCCAGCCAATGGGAAATACTAATGTTTTATGTGGGATTAAGTTGGTGCAATTTGGACATTACGTCTCTAATAGAACCAGCGAAATGAATGGATAGACTTAAACATTGAGCTGCAGTTCATTTTTGAAGAAAGAATAGTAAAGTCTGTCCTATCTTCATATACCTTGTAAAAATTTAATAAAAGATACTTGTTTCAGCTTGAAGGAATAACAATAAAATCACTTGGAAATTGTTAGAAAAATGATGAGTATTAATCTACTATAGCCTTTTAAATGACTTTAAAAGATTTAATGATGACTTTAAAAAATGACTTTAAAATTATTTAATCTTCTTTTCCTTTAATTAGAAAAGGTTGTAAAGTGATAGATTCATTTGATGTTAGACTCAGCAACACATTACTTAGATGAAATCACACTTAAGAGTGCTGTGGACTGGACCTGAGTAGCTTCGCTGATAAGGCACTAGTTTGTCATCTACAAGACAACAGTTCAAGACTTCTCTGATTTCTTAAGTCAAATTAATTTAGTTATGTCAGCTATGCTGCCATAAGATGATAATCCAAGCTGCATGGATGCCAGACATACTTTTGCCTTCTTTGGCTAGATTGAAACTGTGTCAGAAACACTGGGGGTAGCTAGAATTCTTTTCAGGTGTGAGGAGGAAAATGGAACATTTGAATTGCATGGATTATAAAATAAGTGTCAATATATATCAGCTCCCCTGATTCGACTGGTCTAGGATTTTTTTCCTGTAAGACCCACTAAGACCCAGAGTGAAACACTTCAAGCCCACTTGAACTCTGGTTGGATCTAGGATCTAGCTATTAAGTTTACTTAAAAAAACCCTAACAACCTACCAAACAAAAAAACCCCACCTCACTGCCTTCTCTGTGCAGGGCTTTAGCATGCATTACTATCATGACTCAGCAGAGAACTGGTCACTTCGTGTGTTTCTAGGATCAGCCAGCATCTTGCAAACCATTCCTCTGAAGACACCCAGTCTCCACTGCAAAACTATCTCTCCTAGGGTACCTATTTCCTCTATGAATTTCCACTGTGACAGTAAATCTTTTCAGGAGAGATATGAGGATAACAGAGCCTAAATGCTTACAGAGAAAACATAAACATTCTTGTGCAAAAGTGACTCACTCAGTGAGAGATAAAGGGGCTGGAATTTTCCTAAGGAAATGTCTTATTAACTTATGTTTTCTGTCAGAAAAAGCTGTCATTCCCTCTACTTCCTCAATAACTTCCATTTCAGGCAAAATGTTGCAGAGGGAGAAAGGGCTCAGAGATGTAAAATACCTCCCAGTTTTGTCAAAGTATGTGGCTGGGTAGGGAAGCAAAGTCTTTTATCTGTCCCACTGTTAAAAACAATTTTCAGCATGAGTCATCAGAATACCCACTTATGAAAGAATAGTTACAAAGATTGAAACTACAACATGTGTACTCAGTGTACTGCTAGCATTGTGCATAGATTGCCATCCTGAAGTAAGTATGCTGTGTAGTAACAGTGTCTAGGAGAGCATGTTGACAGAAATCAGCATAAAAGGAGAATGAAATAATTCTGATTCTGGAATGAACTGCCCAAATTTATGTAGCATTGCACAGAGATCTGGAAACACTGGTACCATTCAGTAATACTAAACCTGAAAATAATGAAGCTAAAATAACATCCCTCCCTATTTTAATGCCAAGGGAAGCTATTTAAGCCTGCTGCAAAAGATTAAGATATCAGGGACAGACAGAGAGGTGCAAATAAAACTTTGGAAGTAGTCTTGACTGTAGGGATTCTGTCAGTTTAGTCTACTTCAAGCATGGCAACTGATAGCTGAGCTTGAAAGGTAACTGATCTCCATTGTCATGTTATTTCCAAGATACATTGATCACTGTGGAGGCATGTAATTGAAATTCTTATTCACTATTAAAAAATGTGCTTAATATTAGTCTTCTCATGCAACTTCTACATTGATATCTCAATTATATGATTTACTTAGCTGGTACCATCCCTTCAGTTTTTGCAATAGCCTCAGTGATGATCAAATTTCTCAGGAATGATTGTCCATAATCCATCAGAGCTTGTAAAACTTTTACATTTATCATAGAGCAAATAATCTGGTAAGCAGCCAAGCCTTCATTTTCCACCAAAGAATACTAAAAAGAATCCAATTCCTGGAATCTGATGCAAATGTGTTTTCCGTGAACTGCTCTGTATCCATGCACAGTTCAGAAGACGACATCAGAGAAGTTATTTAATGAGTAAAATATTGTTGTTTCCCCCCCTCCCTCCACTAGAATTCCACATATCAAGTTTTCCAAGACACATATGCTCTTTTTAATGACTTGAAATACTTTCCTAATGATTAAATTCTGCTTAGCTGTAGTAGGCTCTTCCAGACTTTTTAGAAGCCAATGTAATGTATGCAACTGATGATAGGCTATAAACATTCATTTTAGGCCACTAAAAGCAATGCTTGGAAAACTGAGTTATCCATACCAACTTTGTTTAACAGCTTGTGTGATAATCATTCCTAAAATTAGATATTATGACTCAATAAAGCCATTTGGCAGTGCAGTAGTGCTGTCCAGCTGTCCGTGCTGTCCAGCTACTTGAAATTGCAATGTCTAAATTATTCAGTTGCATTTCCGCAATACTTCTGAGTCATGTAGAGTATTTCTTGCCTTGAAATTCAGTAGGCTGCTTGACATTTAAAAGGCACTTCTTCAAGATTTGTGAAGTGGAAATCAATTGCTCTATAAAATGTGAAAGGAGTGCTTTCATGTTGGTAGTGATTTCTGTTTCCTATACTTTTTCATGGTTCAATAACTTCCAGCTTCAAAATGTGGGGTAATTTTTTAGTGTGCAGCAGAAGGCTACTGTCTGGCACTTTACATCTCAAAAGTTTCGGTAGGTAACGGTTATATGCACATACAGATGATCGGATAAAGGCCAGCTTGGCCAAAGACAAGTAATGCTGTGACAAGGTGCCATCTCCAGTGCAACTTCTTTTGTGAGGCAGACTCATTTTCTCAATCACACAATTGTTCATTAACATGTGAAGTTATCAGCTCTGCTGCATGTGGAAAGTGGCATGTGCTGCTGTCCCAGTAAGCATCTTCTGTGCTCTGTGGTGGCTCAGCTACAGTGGGTACTGAGAAATTGGACACTGCTGCAAAATTAGGTGTCTACACTCTATGCACAGGCTGGCAGAGGTAGCATCTAAGTTGTCTTCCCACAGCTGCTGACAAGAACACAGATTTGTATGTTGTGAGGGAGTTTGTTTTCTACTCAACCACCACCTTAGTTAATAACTTGAAGCATTTACTATAAAATCACTGTATTATTTGTATAGTTTCCAATTTGTTGCAAGTGTTGTGAAGAAGAGACAGTTACGACATAGGGGAGTGAAGGTGATCTCAGCATGGAGATCATTGGGCTGTGCATCGCCTTCCAACCCTCCCAAAACAATTTGCCTCCTGTACATATTTCTTGCAGGGATTAGGAGGACCTTTCAGGACTTTACCAGCCAGGGATGGCACAGGAATTGCACATTGATTCTGTAGCCTGAGCAACCAAACTTGCCCAGGCTCCTGGCCATTCATCACAGTTCACATCTCTATGCCTAGTGCACACCCTTCACATCCCCCTGCTCCGGCGTGGGGTCCTCCCCGGGCTGCAGGTGGGCATCTGCTCCCCCGCTCCCCCCCATGGGCTGGGGGGGGACAGCCTGCCGTCTCACCACGGGCTGCAGGGGCAGCCCCTTCTCCGGTGCTCCGCCTCCCCTTCTTCTTCACTGACCTTGGTGTCTGCAGAGGGGTTCCTCACAGTCCACTCCTCTCTCTGCTGCAGGTTCCCCTTCCTAAATCTGTTCTCCCAGAGGCACTACCACTGTCACTGACGGGCTCGGCCTTGGCCAGAGGCGGGTCTGACTTGGAGCCGGGGAAGCTTCTAGCAGCTTCTCACAGGAGCCACCCCTGCAGCCCTTTCCCCGCTACTGAAACTCTGCCACACAAACCCAATACACCGCCTTTGGCAGGAGTAGGGCATTCTGTCATCTTAGGTATCTACCTCTTTTTTTCCTTCATGGCGAAGTTGCTAGTTTTTCTGCTGTCTTGGCTCTGGATCCCCTCTTTTAAACTTACTTGTAAAATTCTTCCTGTTTTTCATTAAGTTTTCCTGCTCCGTTCTCTCGGTTCTTGCCTTTTGCTCATGTTTCCAAGTTCACTTTTTCATTACTTCCTCTTCACCCCACATCTGCCGTTGCTCTGGTGCCTGCTGTTTCTGTCTTCCTGCATTGGAGTTTTTGCTTCTTCCCACAGGCTGCTCTGGAAAACTCTTTTTTTAGAGCCATTATCTGCTCACACGTAAGATTAATTTGCTGCCTTTGAGGTATGCAGGCAGTAGAAAGGAGCAGTAGCAGAATTACACAGTGTAGAGAGCCTGACTGTTCCCTAAGCAGGGTTTTTCTTGTGTTTTAAATTGCATGAAAATCAAAGCATTTGTGTCTATAAGTTCCTGGAACATTTTGACACTTATCAGCTGAAGCACTCCCAAGTTGTCATCTTATAAAAAGGACAACTGGGCCTGGTGCTGGATTTTGCTTTACCATGCTATTCAGAAGCTAATGGCATGATATGACCCGCCTCTCCCCCAAACCAAAAAAACACCAAAAAAACTTTAAGTGCTGTGCAAGTTTTGCAGAAGTTTTATGAAAGTTGTATAATTATCTTATATTATCATTTTTTTCCCCAGGCTTGTACTGAGTACCATTCAAGTATATAGTTTCTCAAACTCCAAAACAGAATGGTTCATAGTCACTTACTGGTATTTCAAAGTTGTTAGTTTAAATTTGGTACTTTGTGCCTCCAAAGAAAAGAACCATGCATATTAAGGTTTAAAAAAAACCCCAAACAAACCCCAAAGTAAAAACCTGGACTTAGTGTTTTGTTTGCAGTATTACTACTGTAGCTCTTTGGAATATCTTGGCATTGTGGTGTAGTTTTCCCGTACTTCAGAGGACACCATGAAGAAGGAGCTCTGCACAGATCATCTCATCCTCTACTTCATTATGCTCCTGTGTAAATCCAGCTGACACCCTGAATCTCAAAGACAGAGCAGAACTGGAAAATATTCAGAGATGGAGGAGAGGATTGACTCAAAGCAAGGAAAGACTTTCTTAGAATGAAAAAAGCATTTTGAGAGAGAACAGAATGTGGGAGGCAGAACAAGAAAGAGGCCAATAAAATTGTGACTAGCATGGGGAAGTTAAAAAGTCATCAGTTGTTTGCTATTTCTCTGAATATTGGAACTAAGGATCATCAAAGCAAACAGAAAGAGAAGAGGTTCTTTGTGCAGTTGGGTAGTTCAGCTGTGGAATCTTTGTCAAAGGATGTTGCAAATGCTAAAAAAGTCCATGGTTTGTGAAGAGGTTTGATGTGTTCATGGTGGAACAAATAATTTGCTGTAACTATACCTACAGAAATGACTTCCAGTTCAGGAAATCCCTTAGCTAAAAAATGAGCAGATTCTGAAGCTACCTTCATTTTCGTAAGCTTTTTCAGGTGTGCCACTTTTGGAGACCAGGTACTGTCCTACATGGGCCATAAGTAGTGTACCCAGTACTATTTTCTTGTACTTCATCACTTCACAGAATTGTCTGACAGGTGATTTTTCGTTGTTCTAACAACCATACATCTACTCACCAATTTTAAAAAATGTGTTGTATTGCAAATATTGTAATGTGGAGGCTGAAGGCAAGAAAAAAAGGGGAAGAAGAATGCTACAGTTTGTATGGATTTATTCTTTTGCAGGAATTGATACTTCAAAAGATCTTGGTTCCCACTGACTGTCCTTTCCTGGCTGTCACATTTCAACAGCTTGCTTGAAATTCTGTACATTATAGGCTCTCTTGAATGACAGATATATAACATCCATTGTTGAACTTATGTATTTGAGAACTTTTTGAATAGAGGCAAAAATGTGACCATGCCCCACAAATGCAGAATGCTGTTTGTGAGTAAAAGCCCAAGTTGAGGAATCTACAGATACAGCTGCTGGGAGGGTATTTCCTGTTCTAGTTCTCAAGAACATTTTGGCAAGACTCCTTAGTGGGACACTGGTAAGGAAAATAGACTTTTCCTGCAGGCCTTTAATCACTGTGAGCTCTTGAAGAACTTGATCACTCAGAAAAATTGGCCCTAGAACTTAATGTGTACTTATCTATCTTAGTGCTCTGTTCAATTTTGTTTTAATGAGTACTGTTAGATAATGTGGAGTCTAGTAGTGATGTTGGATTTCTCTTCAAGCAAGTTTCATTTTCATTTTGATCTTTTACGTTTTGCCTGCTCTTGGCTTTATAATATATAGCCAAAATCTTTTTTCTGTGTGCTCTTTCTTGATAGTTTTGTTTAAGATATAGAGAAAATTCAGAAGAAAGCTACTGCAAAAAATTAACAGAACATAATACAGAAAGGTATACTGGGATCAAGGGAGATACCTTTACTAACAAATTTAATACTCACATGGGTAACAAACCCAACTGTACTTATTTTTCCTCTATGAAAAGCCCTGTATGTATAGGCTTTTCACTGATTAATCATTCTTCTTAATTTAGTTTTTAATAGCAAGCTAACACAGAACAGAAAACCAAAGGAGTTCAAGAGCTCTAGAAATAAGTATTAGCAGCTTTATTTCTTGTAATATTTTTCCTTACCCCTGGGTGGGGGAAAGAAAAAAAGGCTAAATATGTCCTTTCCTCTCTTGCAACCTATTTTGAATTTGGGCCAATGTGGGTGTGGAATTTGAGTGCCAGCTCAAAGTTTTAGTTAACTGTAGACCCCATTACTAATCTGCCATGTGTAATTTGGCACAATCCTGAGCTAGGTCTGTGTGTAGATTAGGAAAGCGAAGCTGGCAGAAATTTAGGTCAAGAGATGGCAAAAAGCATGTGTAATTGTCTCCAGTGCTCATGATTAATTCTCAGAACGACACTGAGGAGAAAGTTGCAATGACAAGGCCAGGCAGGCCCTCACGGGGTGAACAAAGTCTCAAAATGCCTATAAGTTTTGGGAGGCGAAGGTCATAGGAGCAATATTGGGCCACTCCAAGTCTATGTCATAAACTGTCAATAAAGAGCTCTTGTGCAGAGCAGGCCTCATGTTTTCTCTGCCTATGTTTGTTTTTCACCAGCACCCCATCAATTCACAGTGCAGGGTTAATAAAAATCCACACAAGTCTCAAGGTGTTTCCTTTAAACTTCTTTGGAGGTTGTGTAGATGGACAATAATACGCAGCTGACTGAATGCTCAGACCCCTAGTGGTCTGTGCTCTTTATTGCGGTACATTTTAACCTGTATTGCATATATCTGGCATGATTAAACTGTAGGGCTGCATTTTTTAACAAAGTTTATCTGAACAAAAATTTTGCATGTAACATAAATCCCAGGAATCTGTCACAAGAGGAAGACCTGAATCATCTTGGCCACACTGCCAGCATATCTAATTCACTTTATCACTGCTTGACAAAGACTAACCACAAGCCTGGTTAAAGAGAAGATGAAGCTTTTCTGTCTGATCTTGGCCCTTGATTCATTTTTATTCAACTTTTTAAAAGGATATCTACGACCTTTACTCTCATTTTGTCTTCTTAAACATCTTCTGGCTGTCTTCAGATTTTCCATGACATTTTACAACATTGCGTTTGGGTTGAAAATTCATATTAATAGCAAGGTTGAAAGAAGGAAAGACTAATACCTTGGAAGCACAGCAGCTATTCATCAGGTTTAATTGCCATCAGGTCTACTTAAAAGATAGCTGACTTACCTACACTGCATTACACAGTAAAGGAGTATTATATGGAAAATACCAGAAAGAGACAATTATTTTAGCAGGTGCACACTGACTTGCAGTTGAGATAATTTCTAAGCTAATAAGCTAAGTTCCCATGTTTTGTTTTGTCTGGGTTTTTTTCATAACATTCTGAAAAAGGATCAAGGTTTTCCATAGCTTTTATGACATTATAAAGGTGAAAATCCCAAGCAAAAGAAAAAAAACAACAATTAAAAAAATATTCTTTTACAAGTCAGTTAGTTTTACCAAGGATTTCTGTGACCATCAGAAAATTTTGTACATAAATGACAGAAATCCAGACTAATGCTGTTCAAATGTGGCTTTTTTATATATCTCACTACATTAAGCTACAAATAGAACAACTGAAAATTATTTGATCAGTTGTCTGTCAGCTCCACAAGGCTCAGTGATGCTTTATCTCCAATTCTAGTCATTTAAAAGGTCAAATGATTTTTTTAAAGAAAAGACAGCTAAAGTAGAGTGTCAGGAAGTGAGATAAGGAAAACCCTTTTATGTTTGAAAATATAGCCTTATCTTAAAGTTCACTTTTCATTTAAAAATAAAGGACAGCTCTGAAAAGAACAACAATATTTTATTATGTAAAGGAAGCAAATACAATTGGTGCATTTTTTTTCAGTAGAAGAACACAAGCATGTTGTTTTCTACAGTTGTCAGTTCATCACCTATCATAACAACTGTGGGTTTATATATGTATGTTTATATATGTATATATATATTTTTTTCCATGAATGGCCTTACCTTTGTGGCAAAATGTAGTTAATGAAAGAGAACTTGACCTGAAATACTAGGATAGACTTTGCTATAGACAAGCCATTTCATCACTGGATTCAGAAATTCTCCTGGGGAAGAGGAAGTTTTAATGAATCAGAACTAATAAGATCATGACTGAGAAAATTATCTAGACCTCTTTATGAATAAGAGTATCCATTTCTCACAACTGATCATAAAGCATTTATTCTACAGGAAAGTATAACCCTTTTTTAGTCTTCTAAACAACACTATTAGACCCTGACTTTAAAGAATTGACAGTATGCCACCAACATAAGCATTACAGTTCAGTACTGATGCTTCTGGGAATAACAGAAAAAAATGTGAGATAACATTAACAGTAAGGGTAGTGAAATATCTGAATCATATGCAGGTTATTGAATGTACTCCCAAACCTCACACACTGATTAATCAGGAATTGCCACAGCTGCCCGTAGTGTTGGCAACAAAACATAAAACCATTTGATACTTTCCTGGTTTGGAATTTATTACAAATTTGAAATGCAGAGCTGGCCAACTGAAAGGTTTTCTACAGGTTTTACAAACTGTTGAGCATAGGCTTATTGTAACTTAACTGTTTTAAAGCAATTTAGTTAATTCAGTAAGCAGCTCTTACCAAATAATTTTCCGGACAACAAAGATTTCTTCAGAATAATGACTGACTGCAGAGTTTTTCTTAGACATTTCTGTGTCTTAGTTGCTGAAACATCCTTTTCACTTTCTTATGCTCTTTCTTGCACAGAGCTTTTGCAAGAAAGGAAGTAAAGAGTCCTGGCAGAGTGATCAGAAGTGTGACATTCAGGAGAGAAGATATTTCTGTTAATCTCCTGCATGAGGTATTAATTGTAATCTTTGAAATTCTTGTGGAGATCTATCTAGGCTGCTTAACAGAAGTCTACCATTAGGATAAACAATACATGAATTAATGTAAGCCAATTAACATACAAACAGAACCTATAAAAGCATCTTGCTAGCCGAAGACTGACCAGTGTGACTGCATCTCTGTGGTATTAGTGTCAGTGATTAGCTCATCGTGACCTCAGGACCACACAGTACATTAGCTGCTTTTGGACATACATTCTCATCTGAAAGCAAAGCGGTTCTTGGGATTTAACTGTCTTTTTCACAGCCGTTCAGTCTTTTCTGATTTAGGCTTTTACGTATTTTGTATTTCTTTCAGCATTAATGTACTGAATGACAAAATATATAATGCAGTATATCTGTCAAATGAGAAGTGTCTACAGAGTTCTTGGTCATCTATATACAGCTAATATGGCAAATTGAGGTTAATGAAAGGTAGTAGCATTGAGATCTTTGAGAAATTGTGTAGCAAAATAGAGGTTGTCCTACAATGTCTGTTTAGGACCTACTGAAAAGGTATGAATGTAGCCAAAACTATATAGAACTGTGCAATTCCTATTTGCACATTCCAGACTCTTTTCTTCTAATGACTTTTCACGTCCAGTAGAAATCCTTGTATTTTTACTCATTCCGATCAAGCCAGTTATGGTTCCAGATGAATTACTTCCATTCTACAAAAATATTCTGCAAATATTTGCTAGCATATCACAGTAAGTAATTCTGGCAATTAACATCTTTTTGTGTGAAATTCTCATATACTTTTGAGAAATATTTCTTCTTGCAGACAAAGTTCTCTTTATTTACAGGAAAAATATCACAGAAACAATGCTGGATTTATTTTAAAAGTTCTTGAATGGTTAACCATGAAGCAATAATGTCAGATGTTACCAACACAGAATCATTAATAACTAATAATTGGAGAGAATTGAGTCATTCCATTGACTTGAAAAGAATTTTCTATTAACCTTCATAGCAAATTCCATCACCACTTTTTGTTTCCTCTGAGGGGTTTTTTTAGATCAAGAAATAAGCCATACCTATTTAATGAATTATGCATTACAAATTATTCCCTCAATTCCAGTCATCAGGTCAAACCTTTATTATTGCCTGGGAAAAATCACTTACAATCTGTCAAGTACTCTAAAATGTTTACCACATGAAACAGGAAGGGTTATATTTGTTTTGTTGTGGAAAAGCAAAAGGAAACATTTCTGCAGCAAACAACATCCAATCTTCCAAATTGCCCAAGTGAAAGTTATGGTCTATCAAAAACTTAGCTACTTCTCTGTTTAGGTTATTTTTTTACAGCAGAAAAGTGAGGCATTTTAATGAGCTCCCCCAAATTACAAATTTAGCACTCTCTCACAAAAGAAGGAAAAAGTGACTTTTGAATGACTGGTATTGGTAGCAGTGTCCTATTTCTCCTGTTGAAAAATATGGGCAAGTTAAAGCCTTATTTCTACACAGAGTTTCTGTGTTTTGCATTAGATATACTTTGTAAGATGCATAGCTCAAAGCTTCCTTTTTTATTCAAAATAATGGGAGATTTTCCACCTAGTTTAAATTGAGTGCAATATGGTCCACAAGGTTCTTAATTAGGGACTGGGCAAATGATTTGGCTAAAATAAAACTGACTTCAAGCTTTATGCAAGACTGAAAGAAAACTTTGTAGCTTGCAAAAATCTGATTTAAAATAATCTGCAAATTTAATATGTTATTGTCGGGAGAAAAAAAAATATCATTTTTGTCATACAACAAAGCTTGCAAAGGAGTCTATTCTATAAGGTCTACAACCTTATTTTGAGGGGCTTGAGTTGGTTCAGATAAGCATCCAGACTTTTAGATGCTTATTTAATTGAACCTCTAAACCTTTTGAGGTTTGCCCATCTCCAATTTAAAAATCCTCTCTGGAGGAAAGTTATCCAGCTGTAAGCTCTACAAAAGCACACCTGGCAAAACAACATCTGCCTGACAATGGCTTAGTGAGCCTCAGTAAAGGCTGACATATGTGCACATACAATTGGACCTTATAGCAACAAAGCGTTTTACATATTAGTGTACACTGGGGAGTCCTGACTCCTGACAGAAAAATATGATGGCTTTTACACTTTAAATTACAGTGAAGCTGTATCCACAGATGGAGCAGATACAACATATGCTCTTGTACAGATGGCAGGTATAGGAGGTCATTTCCATAAATGCCTCCTTCTGATTTCCATCGTTTGCTTCGATGCAGTTGTTGCAATTTGAGATCAGCATTTTCAGTGGGAGTTAGTTCCAGCTGCTGATAGGGCTCTGACTGGAAGCCTGTAAGCGCCGGTACCGATGCAGAGGCTTCTGTTGACACTTCCAGATGATGAAATATCATTCCCTCTCCTCTATTAGGGCATCTCTTTCATAAGGTATGGGGCACAGTTTGTTGTGGTTTGGTCAGTTAGGAGAGACAGACACTAAGTTAACAGAATTGCTTTGAGATTAGTCAGCTGGAGAGCTCGCAGAGCCATTACTATGTGCCAAATGGCCATGCTTTGAAGATAGGCAAAGTAAATCTTACATGGTCAGGTTCTTGAAAACTAACAAAGGAGCTTTAATTCTGAAGGAAAAAGGACTGATACATAGCCTGTTTTCTTACGCTGACCTTTGTTTTAAGATTATAACAAAAATTCCAGGAAATATTCATACTCGGCCAAATTCTGAGAGCAGGACATGGACCAGCTGACCACCAGCATCTAAGTGAGGGTGGGATGGAAGGAAATTTATGTCCATGAGACAGAGCAGCAGTGCTGCACTGCCAGCTTCAGAGCTGCAGGAACCCTCTGACTAAGGCAGGCTTTCATCTTCTTTTTTCCAAGCAGTGTATTCATCTGGATACCCAGCCTCACTCTTAGTCCTTCCCTTTCTCAGCCTGCCTTAGAGCTTTTTGATTGTGGGATGAAGAGAAGGTTGTGTGTCGCAGAGCTTTGCTCGGTCTTAGAGGATGAGTACCGCTTTTAGAAGGGCAGGCCTGAACTTCTATTAAGGTGGCTTCAGAGGACTGCCAGGGATTAAAGATGTCTGTGAGAGTTACTGAAATCCTCTGCCTACTTCTAATAGGCCTAATCTAAGCCCAGAGTGTCCTCATCCATTTTTAAAGTAACCGTTTTCCCCCTCTTATTTTGGCATCTGCAGCTCATGGAAATGTTCCTTTATTTCCAGACAACAAGAGGTGGTTATGCCATAGCGTAGGATTAACAGGGAATTAAAAGTTTTGTGACAGTTCCAAAAGCAAAGTTGTATAGCCTAGTGATAAGGAAAAATGAGTCAGAAATGTAAGTCTGCAGAGTTTGCAGCAGGAGGGACAGCAGGTCCCACTGGGAAGACATAATGGAAATCATTCCCCTGTTTCCAAGTTGGTCTTTCTTATGTTGTCTTTAACTTCTTTTACTTGGGGCATGAAAATGTTCATGTCCATGCACAGTATGTCAAATCTGAGCTGCCTCTTCCAAACCATTTCCTATGAAACCTTGTGTTGTGTCACCTCGCTGCCTCTCAGGTCACTTCTATACTCCAGACTTTTCCAAAAGCACAGGGCGGTTGGTGGGACGTATGATGAAGTGTGGCCAGGTGTGACTCAAGTTAGGCTGTTGGACAACACTGTCAGTAGAGATGAGGGTCATCAAGGAGTACAGCTGTCTTCTTAGCAAAGGTACTGCTCCTAACACTGTGCATTACACTCTCTCCCCTCTTTTCTATATTCACTGCTACATTTTTTAGATGTTGAAAATTCTGAAATCAGACTTATTTTCCTAGAAATTGGTATAACTAGTGAATAGATGCAGGCTAGGCTCTGCATCTGGAATCAAATAGCCTCTTGGGATCTGATCTTAAAGACCAAGGCCAAATCTTTTAATGAGAACTTAGGCAGTGTCTTATAGCAACACAACTGACTTGTTGGGAGGTTTGTATAACACCTACCAAACTGAATTTCCATCAGGTTATGACATTTACACACTTAAGCGATGTACCTTTTATTCCATTTAGCTATTTCATTTAACTCTTTCTCTGCTGACCAATGTTCTGTTTCCATTCTTTTTTTTTTGACTTGGTAAATTTTTTTTTATTTCAGTAGTAGAACAAAAGTTTTGTAAACCATTAGATTTTTATAAATATTGGAAATAACTGAATAGCTTCAGATTAATATCCCAGTGTCAAAGACAGAGTAAATTTGACACAAGCATAGGGGAAGGACCTAGCCAAAAGCAAAGCTTCTCTGTTTCAGCAGAAAACTCCAAATCTGACTGAACAGCCAGATGAAATATTGGTCCATTCTTTCAAAAGCAATGAAGATTTAAATGACTGTCGACACAACTTCTGAGGAAGGCTAATAATTGTTAAATCATCAGATTAAGGCAGATAATGGAAAGGATACCAGTAAAAGTCAGGGGGAAAGTAAGGTTAATGAACCGAGACTGATCATGTAATTCACAGGCTTTGTCCTGACTTTGTTCAATCCAAAGAAAGGAAAGTAGAAGATGGGAACTTCAGGTATGGACTAGAAACACTGGAGTTTCTATATCCTGGAAGTACAGAACAGGACAGCTTAAGCAGGCCAAAAAGCATCCAGGAGTTGGATAGAACAGTTACTGAACATATTGTGAAAAGTTACTGGAGACCTCAGTAACACGCAGTTGCTCAGCACAAAATATCTCATCACTTTGGGCAAGTGAGCTAATTATAGGAAGTACAGCATGGTTACAAAAGTAGGTGGAAAGATCTGTCAGTTCTCCTTCCATGCCTATACTTGTACCAGGATCCTCAGCTGAACAAGACTTAAAGATGTGTCTTCTACCACTGATAGCACTGATACCGCTAAGACTACAAATGTTTGCTTTCACAAGTTACTGAAGACCAGGCAGCTATTAGCACATGGGCTGCAATACTGCTGGCTTTGGTGGTCTCAGTACTTCTTTGTTGAAAGGGGACAAAAGAATTTGAAAAGAACTGAGAAGCTGCTGGGTTTTTTCCAAGCTTGGAAGAAGCTAGATGACTGTATGCTATGATTACTCTATTCATGAGACTGGAGAATGAGAAATCTGAATTGATTGGACAGGACTATGGCAATTAAGCATACAGGAATGTATTTGTTATGCTCAACTATGCATTTAAATTTAAATATCGAACATCAGTACAACATTTTAAAGAATGGGTACTAGTAAATCTAGCCTCCAGAATGTTTTAATTAAAGCTATTTTAAATAGTACTTACAAATTTTATATTTTACAATGTTTCCTGTGTGTTGACTGCAAGATGTTTTTCAGAGATTTCTTTATGGCAATGTTGAAGTCTAATCCTGTATTTTACTTTTGAAATACTGTGAAACAACAGAACCCCAGGCTTTGTTTCAGCAAGGAGTTAAGGTGTAGAAAAAAAGGGCTGTAATAGCTGTGCATAATATTGCCTCATCACCTCTCCACCATTTCAGTCATACCACAGATATTTCTGGATGCTGTCGCAGCATCTGTGGAACCATATTCCAGCTGTTCTCAGACTTTCCCATTCCTGGAAGCCTTCCTCTCCCTCAGCTCCAACCGCAAATGTCCACACAATACAAACCCAGTCTTCCTCCAAGAGATCAGTCCCAGACTAACCAGAGATTACACCAACATGTATCTGTTATTTTTTCACTCCCATCTAAGGACCTTTGGAATTACAAAGTCAGGCATGAATGCATCAGCTCAAAGTAAGACACCAACACCTTTGTGAACTAGCCCTGACAGAATTGCGTGCTAAGGTCTTTCCCGAAGTTGCTAAGGTCTTTCCCGAAGTTACTAAGGTCTTCAACACAGGTATGCCCGAGCTGTTTTATTTTAATTAATAAATCAAAAGGATGTCAAAACATGCAATAAAACACATTTTAATTAGTCACAAAAAGCCCAAAAGAATTGAATGAACATGTTTCCTGGTCTGTCTAAAATTTACGTAACTTGCTTAATGACAATCAGCAGTCCTGTCACTTTCAGATGTCACCAGCCATCACTTGCTTCTGCATTACTTCAGATCTGAAGTCCCATCTGCCCTTCCTGTGCTCTTTCTTTTTTGGTTTAAAAAACCTTCCTACCATGGTGTCTAAATACTTGGGAAAGCATTCTCAAAATGTACAAAACTTATGCAGGATACCCAGATTTTCTTTAAAAAGAAAGAAAAAGGAATAAACCTTTCAAGTCCTGTTGAGAATTTGTATATCTGCATATATATCAAATCTACTATACAGAACTCCACTGGATTCTTATTTCCAGTAACTGTTAGTAATCTTATAGCCTACTTCAGTTTTACAACACTGCGCACTGAGCTTACCTTTATGTGGCTCATGAGAACACATACCATATTGCTTAAACATGTACTTGTAGTATGCTTGTGTGTGCACCCACAATTTTTTTCAAAAAAAATTACACCGCTAAAACCAAACTGTATTCACATAAATAAGTTACTCTAGTCTAGTCTAGTATTTTTTTTGCTGAAGAAATCTGGATTTGCTGCAGGATTTTTTGCAGGTTTGCTACAAAACCAATGGATTTAACTAATAGATGCAAAATAGCAAAAAGGAAACATGGGATACTGGAAAAAATAATGTGCATTGCTTACACACAAGATTTTAGGCTTGTCCACCTAAGCCTGTACATGTCATTTCTAGACCATAACTTTCAAGATGATAACTTCTTAACTTTCTTGTGTTCTAAACTTTCCTTACGGTGCAAGTTGTTTTGATGCTCGTTCATGTAAGTTGCTTTTCTGATCCTGTTCAAAAAGATGACTGTTCTCCACCTAAAAATAAAATCTTTCAAAATCAGTTAAGATACTAATTAAATATTACTGAGATGAAATATGGGGATAGTCACAAGAGTTTGAAGCAAATTATTATCATTCTTATCATTACAAAAGGATAAAAACTATGTAGCCCTCATTACACAAGGCACAGGGAATCAATCAATCTCTGCATTGTCATGATACTAAAAAACATACTAAATGCAGCATATTAGGATGTGTCATTCTCATCCCTAAAGCAAAGACAAGAGTAGAACCAAAAGGTGACACTGATAAGGGAATTATTTTGCTATGCAATTAACAGTGTTACTCCTTTTTGAAAGAAGACATTGTAGCCAGGAGTTCACAAAGTTTTTTTTTTCCTTAAGAGATATTTTGGCTATGTAGAACATCCTGTGTAGTCAGGGCTAAAATAACAAGAGTTTAGGGTGAGTTGCAACTATCTGGTTGCAGATCTTTAGCTTACTTCTGAATAATAGCATAGATAAAAACCCCCTTTTCTTCTAGATGTCTTATTCTATAGCAGTCTTTCTACTCCAAATTTATTTCCTCTTTTTCCAGAACATCAGTACTGACCTTTAAGAGGAAAGTATTACAAAATTAGCTAGTCTAGAGGAGAGTGATCCAGCATGGCAAGCTGCTTACAAGATAACCAATAGCTTTGTGTAGAAAGAGGGAAGACTGTATAAGCACAGTCTAGCATAAGGAATAATGTTACTGGAAGGATTACTAAAATTATCATGATATTCAGAGATTTCATTTTGCTACGTTTTTGGCCAAAATTAATCTTTGTCCAAAGAGCTTGACAAATGATAGTGGGGCAAGTAAGAGACAAGCAGATAGAGATGATATGTGAGTGATTATGGTTGTTTGCAGAAAAAATGTCTGTGCTTTGATTTAAGTTTTGTTTGCTGTGGCCATGTTTTTCTTCATTTCCATGACAATAGCAAAGGAAATAGTATCTAAAATACTTGCTTTAAAACCTTTGCATTATTTTTTCTTGGCTTGTACTAAATAGGCAACATCAGAGAGTAGTGGTTATTTTCCATGTGGATAATCCAGGATTAGCAAAAAGTGTGGGAATACTGACCTACTGTTCATTCATTTCAAAGAAATGAACTTCTCTGTATAATTTCCAATTTATTTTCATGTCTCAACTGTTTGCATGCAACTGTTAAAATGAAATGAGTACAAGGTGGGTGGGAGAAAATGCATTTGACAGTGTCTCAATAATACATATTTAGAGAAGGATGAACACAACTCCTGTCTGAATGGGTGTGGGGGAGGCTGTATATTCATGACTGAATCATGCAAAAGGGTGAGCTGAATCAAATAGCACTAATAGGAAAAGAACTCTCTTAGTAGGTCTGGGAAACCAGTGCCTAATTTATATAAAAATAAATGGAAGTGGAATATATGGCTTGCAGGGGTGATAGCAAGCTGTGTTAAGAGTTCTTGCCCTGCATACCCTCCTCATCTTTCTTTCTTACCTTTATGCCAGGATTTGGTAGCACGTAGCCCAGCCCATGTGTTACAGTAAAGTCTTCAGGCTCTGGAGCAAGAGAACCTCTTGATTTGTCTCCCAGGTTAGCCCTTATAAAAGACAGCTCCCATGAGGTCATAAAATCCTTGGGATGTGGGGCTTTAAAATGATTGCCAAATTATGGTTGGGTCAGTCAAAATAAAGAATCTACTCTAAGACTGTTCTTGGAGATTGGGGAAAAACTGCCACCCTGCTAATGGTATTAGGTGGACTCTTGAAAGAAGATGACATGGAATGCAGAATCCTGTATTGTTATCATCCGCAAGCAGCTTTTGCTGCATATTTTTCCTAAATCCAGCCCTTAGGTAACAGAAAATGGTAGAATGTATTTAATTTTGGAAGCATTCCATATTTACTTGCAATAACTGCCCTGGGAGAGTCATTAATGCTTTAAAGCTTCCTATTAAATGGAAACCTCACAGTATTTTCTTTTTAATAAAATAAACTGAAAGGTGAAAATATTTTCTGTTTGTTTTTTAATTATGAATGCCTGTCTCAAAAAATTACTCTTAATTTGTTGGATTATTTTAGTTTTATATCCTTTCACAGGCATGTAAATGAATAATGAAAAAAAGTGTAATAAAAGCAAACAATAATTATTCATACTGACCTGAGGCATTTAATGAAATAGAAGAGACTCTAAAGAAACAGATTTCCTATAGCACTACTTTCTTAAGTATACTAAGGTAATTAGCTTTAAGAGGAGATAATTTCAGTTCACTGAGGTTGCTCTTTTAAGTCTTTCTGGGAAATTTGGATTTTCCATTGATAGTAGTTTTAACATGTCACAGTGGAGCCAGAGTGAATTAAAGTGAAGAGCTACACAGTCTAAACAAACAGTCCTTCCCATTATCAAAAGCCTGACAACATAACTGCATAAACTATCATCACATGTCCACAAGTAATGCAGGAACAATTAAAAAAATAATAACAAAACCTCACTGCAATCCATAAACAGTATCTGATGGCTTTTATTAAGCTAACATTTTAAGCTGTCTTATTTTCCAATTTAACATGTTGCTTTCCTACCAGTCTTAAGAAAATAAACAAATATTCCCCCTGTTCTGCAATCTTCTACCTTTCTTCTGATTAAATGGTGACATAACATTCTCTAGCAATTCCCCATGAAAATAACCAACTAAATCCTCAAAAACATCGATGTGTAACAGAAAAACTTCAGTTCTTATTCCATTTTGAAGGACAATTAGGATATATACAATATATTTGTTTGTGGGTAGGAATCTTTGGTAACTTATTTTACATATTGAAAACATCTGCTTTAATCTATGATTTACATTTCATATTGCTTTTTGACAGATTTGTGTTTTCCTTGTCCTTACTAATTTTTACTGAAAGACACATCATCCGTTCTCTATTTTTTTCCCCTACTATTTTGGATGTGCCCCATATTAATTCACATATTAATTCTCTTTTCTTGTTCTGAGAGTCCACACTCCAATAATTTTGCTAAACCTCGTCTGTACTTCCTCTGCACATCTCCTCTGCAACTATCGTTTTGTTTCCTCTCATGCTTCTTTCTAACTAAATAAGAATTTAAAGGGTCCAATTACTGCATGATCTGAGGATCTCCCACTCTTTGGCATGGTTATTTTCGTCATAGGATGTCCTCATTATGTGTAATTGTAGATAGTGAATTCAAGCACAAAGAGATTAAGGGCTCTGACTCACATTCAGCAAAAAAACAACTGACGCTGTTTCAGGCATCATCAACTCCCTCACTGCCTGCAGGTGTGTGCTGCAACCCTTCCGTGAGATGCTCGTGCTCCTCTAGGAATCTTACATTTGACCTCTTTTAGTTCAATGGTAACTTCAGATAATATCTGGAAGGTGGACTGGAAAGCTTAGGTGCAGGCATGTGTGGCAGCACACCCCAGCTCATACACCCGCTCCCTCTCTGGCTGCATGGGGACTGCAGACTTGGTCGCAGTGATTTGGCCATCACGCCATGATAAGCAAGAGGATGAGGCCATCTCAACAAAGGTGATGAAGAGCCAGAGGATGGCACATGTATTTCACAGTGTCCAAACAAATGCTATAGCTACTGAACTGTAGCCTCTGTCCCTGATATCCCTGAGAGTAGATGCCATGCTTTATTCCTCCCACTCTGCTTTGGTTAGTCCTTCACCTCAACATCAGTTACAACAGGAATGGGAAAAAGCCCTTTCACCTTCTGGTTTTCAAGTGTATGTTACTGCAGGTCTTTTCTTGCTTAAGATGTATTCTTTCCTTGCACCTCTGACCAAGTGTAAGTTAAGTAGTAAAGTTGATGGCCAAGCCTCTTGTGCATCATCCTGTTCTTTGTACCTACAGACAAGAGACACTTGATAAAGACAGTGCCTCGAGGAGTTCCCTAACTGGATGGTAAGCAGAAGAAGTTTTTCCCTACCTGCGTAGTGTTTAAAGATGACTCTGTAGCACACAGAGTGAACGTATGCTTCTCAACATGAAGTCATCCAGCTTGACACTGCAGATAAGAAAGGATATTAGATCTCTTCACATATTGCCTTGTCCTCTCCCAGCTTCAGTGTTAAGATACATTGTTTTCATAGATGTTGTTTGTTGATCACATATGCATGGCCAACTACAGCTCTGGAAAGTGTCTTAAGAATTCAGGCTAAAGGCTGCAGAAACATCACTAGAAACTACGTAGAGAAAGAGAAACCATAGTGTATGAGTTTCTTGTTCAGGATGTGGATTCTGTTCTCAAAACTGGCTGGCCTGGTACAGAGCCTAAAAGTATTGGTTCCTAGGGTTTTTCAAAGTACCAGCACTAAAGAGGCAGAATTTAGTCTTCCGTTAATCTACTTTTAATCATTGTTTTTCACTTATAAATGTTAAGGATATGTTTCAGTGTTTTTCTAATTTGGATTCCTTCTTTTATTTTTCACATGGCATCGGCCAACTACCTATACTTGCAAGAAGTTATTATTTACATCTTCTAATGAAAAATAGCATTTAGAAGGGATAAATTAGAGGCGAAGACTCTCTTATAATGCCTAATAAACAGTAAGTCCTTCAGTAGATTCATGTTGTTTTCCCTCTCTATAAAAAGCGTTGTAAGCAACATTAAGCTAGACCTTAGTTATATATTGTTATGGTTCCACACCAATTGTGGCAGCCATTTTTAAAAGAGGCAATTAAACTATTAAAAGCCAAAGTGAATTGGGTGCCTACATCCTATTTTAGAATGACCTTAGTATTAGGAGCAAACATTTTACCCGGACTCCTAAAATCAAGACCAGATGCCTTTCTAAATACTATGCTGTAATTCAACCATATTTTTATTGGATACAGTACAGGAATTACAGGGTGAAATTCCATGGTTTCTGTTATGTAAGAAGTCAGACTACATGTTGGTGTGATCCCTTATGTCACTAAAATCACTGAATAACTGAAGATGTCCTTCTGTCTTATTTGCTCAAATTTCACTTCCTTCGTTCTTGCGGTGTCATAATGCCACTTGATCTCCAGCCACTGAAGTAGGTTCTAGGGAAAGCTTTGTAGGCAAGATCAGGATTTTTATTGTAATAAACAGGAAAAAACCCAAAACCTTGGAAAAGCCTTCCTGTGGCATTTCCACCATGCTTTATATGCTTATCTCACTTCAGGAGCAAGCCAAAGAGAACGCATAACTCTGTTTTTGCATTCACTTTAATGTTGTTATCACCAGGCAATAAACTGAGGAATTCATGCTGGGTTCATACCTTAAGCATCAGTTTTATCAGCAAAATCAAAATACAGATAAAAAGAAATAGACTCTATTTCTGAAATAGGAGTTCCCATGAATGTGCAAATTATAATGCCTGCTGAAAAACAGAGGCTTTCCTCATATCCTCAAGTACACTTCTGATGGGATTCACAAATTTTCTCTTGAGCTTTGAAAATCTCTTCTCCTTTTCATTGGTCAGCATTCTAAAAGCATATTATTTAAAAGAGTCCAAGTGGTGTTAAAACTCTTGAAAAATTCTAATGCCATTAAAACCTCTGCATGTTTAAATCACATTCAACTACAAAATGAATTTTTAATGGCTTTTCTTTTTTGTTAGGCAAGAGCATTTGAATGGTAGAAAATTGGAGCTCCGTCATGTCTAATGAAATGCTCAAGAACCAGAAAAACCCCACCACCCTACCAAAAAACAACCCATAGCAATCAGTGTCAGTGGGAAATGGAACAAAACAATAGGTATACTTTGACCTCACGATTGTTTTCCTTCGGGTCTGTGAAGTCATTAGAAAACTCTGGTACCCTCTGCTGGCCAAGCAATAAATCTGTAGCCCGGGAGCAGTGCTGACATTCCCACGGATGCTGACATGCATGCGAGTGAGCAGCTTGGAAGCAAGAGCCACATCGACTTGCATCCTGTTAAAAGAGAAAAAAAACCCAAACCATCAAAAAACCAATCCACAAAACAACATATAAGAAAGCGCTAGTTGGGGAAAAGTTTCAGGCTACTTGAAGAGTACTATAAAAAAACATCGCTAACTAATACATTTAACGCTATAGCTTTTAAAGGATTTATTAAAATATTAAGCCTTTACCTAAGGATGTTAGCTTTTCGGAGTATGTTGTAATAGTTCTAGAAAATGACTGCAAGCGTGCTCGTGCCATGCCTCTGATTGTTCAGATTGGGACTCATGTGCTAAACAGAGGGAGTGTGGCATGTCTAACTACACTGCTTTAACATTAAAAAAAAATGCATATTTGTATTTCTTTGAAGAGGAGCACTACTTTCTGTTGCAGAGGTACATGAGCTCACTTTTAAGCAGAAATCAGTGAAGTTAAAACTTTGGTTTATCCGTTTAAAATAATGTGTATTTGGTGCCTTACAGTTCACGAGGTTAAAGAGGTAAATGGTTTCATGTATACCATAGGCCTCTGCTAAAAAGAGGACAATAATGATGAGCCAGCCACTTTTGCAGAGGTGGAAAGTAACTAGTTAGAATAGTTAATCTTTTGAGACACGTCCCTGGCATTAAGTGGATTCTTCTCATTCAGCTGAAGGGCAACAGCTGGATTCTGTCATCCCTGACTGGGGCAGTCTTGTTAGTGTAGGATGACCTCTGGAGCACTAACACAGATAATACTGGCACCTCTCTCTGCTCTAATCAACTACCAGTCTGAGCAATTCTACAGGAGATGGGGGCATTAAGGCCATATTATTCTAAACAAAATTCAGTGATGGTAGCAGAGTATTGTGACAGCAAAAGACAGATTCTACCTTTCCCACCAAAGGTTTTTAATGCTAAATTTGGGGAGTGGTCTGTAAAAACAACACAGCTCCATATTTTCTCTCTTTTCTTAAAGTCATGTTTTGCAAAACTAGACTGTTTGTGTCAAGCATGTCTAAGCTAAAATTCTCACAGTTTTACTGCCATATATAAAACTGTTCATTGCAACCACACGTAGTTAATGTGCTCTCTCTTTGTCCCTTTCCACATAGATTAGACCTGGCAGGAAAACAAAGATTTCTGGGCATTTAGGTGGAATGTGAAAGACTCAGGTTCAAGTTACTGTTCTGTCCTATCCTGTTGTGGAGCAGGGCATTGAACGAGGGTCTCCTAGATCCAAACTGACTACTCTCGTGGCTGGACCAGGTGTTGTTTTGGTGATGGAGCTCTTATATTTTGACCACTTTCAAAGAAGCTTTGTCAAAGCCTGGCCACTTCTCATGATGTACATCAACTTTCACTGAAGATATTTCCTCTTGTAAATTTTTTGGTCATGGCTAATATAGCTAGCTATGGATGAAAAAAAGGGCAACAAAGCTTTCTCTAGTTATGAAACAGCAAAATAAAGGTAGCTAACTTAATCAAAAGGGATTCATATGCCACACAGGCGTTTGGTGTGTTTCTGCTTCACATTACACTGCAGAGCACAGGCATGCCATTGATAAGAATGCACTGGTGCACAACATACAAAGTATAATATGTTAATTTTATAGGTAGCAACAATACTGTTTATCCTTATCATTTATATATGATGTATTAGAAAATAGCCAATATCCACCCTGTCAACTAATTTGGGCTTGCAATTATAAAATGTGCTTAACTTGAGTTTTCTGGTGTGCTTGTACTTTTATAGCAGTTACAAATGTTCTCTGGATCCTTGGGATACTGGAGTGTTGCTACAGTGCCTTGTGCCTGGACAGCATAGAGACATTGGCTTTGGTTCACCTCTGAAATTCAGATCCTACTGTTGAAAGCACAACAGAAATAAATGTCTGCATCTGAGATAAGAGCATTTACATTTACTTTACTGTCAGTGGAGAGAAATAGGGTGTCATGTACCCCGAAAATAAATGTTAGTTATTTGAGAAATCCCACCTTTGATTTTTCCTATCAAATGAGAAAAGCACAATGATCAGCTGTGAAGAATTTGGGGTGGTTACTTGCCCACAGCCCTTCATGTCAAAGATGGGGATAAAACCCAATTCTCCAGGGTAGCTTCGCTTAATTGGAGTAAGCATTGTGTTCCACTCTCTGTTGACAATTTTAATATGACAACATCAGCTTTATTAGCTATACAGCTGCGAATCTCTGTTGGGAGGCAAATACATTGCTCAGTGTGTGTGGCGGGAGTACAGAGTGCCCATGCATTTGAGGACTATGCCATAACGAACACAGCCATGGAGGTCAGATGCAGTGTTTCTTTGATGTGGAGGGGAATGTTGTAGAAGTAGGAATGTTGTGTAATTTCTTAAGCTTTTAAAAGAGCATGGAAATTGAAAACCTGATCCGTAAGAAGTTAATCAACACTACTAGACCTCTTTAGTAATGTAACATAGTCCTTTATCCCTCAAACTAATGATAGTAGATGGAGAGTAGGTGTCATCCTGTTTGTGAATCACTAAAGCAGGTTTCTTGAAGCTTTAGTTTTCATAGATTTTGGCAAAAAGTAAAAGAATTTTGAGGTTCATGAACTCATCTGGTTTTACAGTGAAACTTTTTTTTGGGGGGGTGGGAGGGGAGTGAAGAGAGGAAGAGAGTGTGATTCTGACACAAATTTCAGCAAGTACAAGGATACAAATGTTATCAAAAACTGTGAGGTTTTTATTTCAATTAAGAAAAAAAAGGAAGAAAACTGCATTGTCATGGAAATGACCACTAACTTGTTGCTTTGGACCCTTACTGGGCCCTCAGTTTCAGTCCCTTATCTGCCCAATATATATACCAGGGCTGTAATCTTGATCTCCTGCATCCCACGTGACTTTCCCTGCTGCAAAGAAATTCTTATTCTTCCTGTAAGTTCTTTCCAAAAAAACATTTAAAGTCTAAATGCAAGTAAGATAAACTTCAAACCCATCATGACTTTCGCAGCCTTCCCACTCTGCTGCTTAGAAGGATCAGGTTTCAATCGCAGATCTCCTAGGGCATGTGGGTTGGTGATTATGGATCTTTTGCCACTGTGGTCTCTGATTTTGTCCATCTCTTTCTATCCGTGATGGTCTCTCCTGTTTCTATTTCTTCTATTAACTCCTTCCAAGTGGCTTCTTTCCACTGTTCCCTCAAGCCCTTGCAGTGCATTTTCCTGATTGAACGCTGTCAGCAGGGGGAGCATCAACAGCACAGGAGGCTCTCCCACACGGGCTACTGAGTCTTCATGGGAGGAACGGGGACAGATCTGCTGAATAGGAAAGGCAGACATTTGGCCATTCTATATATCAAAGACAATCCCATGTTGGAAAGTGTTGTCTCATATGTAAAAGACAGAGATTTTTTTATATTTAAAGGGAAAGGAGAAGCCATCAACCTACATACGTGTTAGAGTTGCCATTAAAAAAAGACAACATAGGAAATGTAGAATTGTGCTTGAGGTCTTTCCCTAAATTATTTTTTAATTATTTATTTTAGATATTAACTTTTTGTTGCATTCCTTGTTCAGAAACTCTCTAGAGAGAGAGTTAGTTCTTTGCTGGTGAATTTCAAGGCTAAAATATTATGTTGATATTGACCAAATAAAAAAATAAACCAATTTTAAATAGGCTGGCATTGAAAGAAAACAACTTGGGTAATCTGCATTGTCTGGACATGCTGTATCTCTGTCTGATACTTTCCTTTAGTGAGTCATTGTTTTCTGGTAAATGTTGATTACCGCTCCATGTGTGTTTGTGAAAATTTCATCTAAGCTATGCTGTTGCAATTAGTGCAGACATCAATATACTGTCAACTTATGCCTAAAGGGAAAAGGTATACCCTAGATTCTATTTTAACAATCCAGCTTTCTCATATATAATACAATATATGAATACTTCTATAAAATTATCTTTATATATTTTAACACATGAAATGAGGGACACTAGCAACTTAGATATATATGCAAAAAAAGTAAGTAAAATTCACTGTAAGGTTGTTACAAGGAGAGGTGTGTTTGAACTACTTGTATACACTGAGGCTGGGACAAAAATACAAGTTAAAGACTAAATTAACTCCAACTATTCAAGAGAAGAACTAAACACTAGATACAAATAACCTTTTAAGAATCTCCAACCACGGTGGAGTATAGGAACCCCAGGTTTTCTGAAGTGATGCTACTTGGGTGTATAAGCTTGTGCTAGGACTTGCCCTTCTGTTGGGCAAAGCAGGGAATTTATCATTCACTTCATGCCTGTAGCTATTTATGAGTCACAGACAAAACGTCCCCGTGACTGAGTTCTCTGGGGAGCCTGATGAAGTAGGCATCTTCTGAATGCATTTAACTCACATCAGTTATACTTCATTCAGCCACAGTAAATTTTTTTTCAGAGGAAAATATGGTGCTGACATATATGGTGATGCTGGTGGTGCACATTTTTATAATTGCCTAGTGGTTAGAGTACTCTTCTACCTTTAATTTCCGCTTAAGCTTGTGAGACTTTCAGTTTGCCACCCCCAGAAGAGGGCCTATCCCAGCTGAGGAAACACAGCGGTGCACTCTTTTGAAACCAGCAGTGAATGTTCAGGACCAAGACCAGGGACAGATTAGAAGAGGACTGGCGTTAGGACTTACACCTGGTGCCAGCCTTGCTGCTTCTCCACAAGAGATGGGAAGGTCCCTCCTTCCTCCCAATAACTGTTTCTGGTCCCCTGCAGCTAGAACCAGACAAAGGTCCCAGAGCTTTGGCATTGGCAACGCGGGTTGTGGACTGTGATTGTTTTGGTACCAGAAGCTGTTGGCTGGTGTAGGTAGATGTTTTCTTTGCCTATGTTTACATCCTGCCCTAAGTGCTTCTTGTAGCACAGCGTCAGAACATGCCACAATTTTTAAAATATACTTATCCTTTTCATTTTATAAATACAGAAGTACTCTTCTTTCCTACAGAAGAGCAGAAGCACAGAACAATAGAGTTGTATATGGTCACACAGGAAGACTCTGGTAAAGCAAGGCCTTGAATTTTTCTTTTCTAAGTCCTAAAGCAGACCCTTAGTGACCTGATCCTCTTTCTTCTCTGCGTGTCCTTGTTGTTTTGCTAGCAAATATTGTAAAGGTGTGGTTTTCTTTTTCTCTTGGGCTGTTCTTCTACAACATACGTATGTCTTGGGTTCTGCAAGTTGAGTAGGTACATTTTTTAAACCAGTAAGCCAATGGTATATATAGTATTCCTATGTTTAAAAATGCCTTTGAAGACTCATCCAATGCTCACTGAAGCCAATGACATCTTTGTTTAATTTCAGTGGAATATGTTATCAGGATGTGGATGAAAAGAGAAACTGTGGTCCTGCTTCTGCATTGAGAATTAAAGCAAGCATCCTTGAAGGTGTAGGACATAATTTGCTTGTAGAAGTAATGAAAGCATCTCAGATCATGAAGACTTCACGGAAATGGCTCAGTTTCACACTTTCTGAAGTGTGCACTACTGTCTGAAGCAGTACCCATCTGAACAAAACTTTAACATACAGATATCTTCTGTGAGGTGATTTTTTCACCAAATTTCCTTCTATTTTGAATTCAGCAAGACTGGAGAGAAAATGTATCTCACCATTTAAAATAGATTTAGAAGAAATTGTAATCTACAAGAACATTGTAAAGCAAGTAAAAATAACTGCCTGTGGTCTGCTTTACATCGCAATGTTTTCATTGGGCCAACAGCTATTATCCATAGAATCACAGAAGAGTTTGGGTTGGAAGAGATCTTTAAAGGTCATCTAGTCCAAACCCCGCTGCAATAAGCAGGGACATCTTCAACTAGATCACATTGCTCAGAGCCCCATCCAACCTGACCTTGAATGTTTCCAAGGATGGGGCATCTACCACCTCTCTGGGCAACCTGTTCCAGTGTTTCACCACCCTCATTGTAAAAAAATTTCTTCCTTATACCTAGTCTAAATCCACATTCTTTTAGTTTAAAAATGTTACCCCTTGTTCTATCACAACAGACCTTGCTAAAAAGTTTGTCCCCATCTTTCTTATAGACCCCTTTAAGTACTGAAAGGCCTGAATAAGGTCTCCCCAGAGCCTTCTCTTCTCCAGGGTGAACAACCTCAACTCTCTCAGCCTGTGTTCATAGGAGAGGTGTTCCATCCCTCTGATCATTTTTGTGGCCCTCCTCTGGACCAGCTCCAACAGGTCCATGTCTTTCCTGTGCTGAGGACTCCAGAGCTGGATACAGTACTCCAGGTGGGGTCTCACCAGAGCGGAGTAAAGGGGCAAAATCACCTCCCTCAACCTGCTGGCCACGCTTCTTTTGATGCAGCCCAGGATAGGGTTGGCCTTCTGGGCTGCGAACGCACATTGCCAGCTCATGTCCAGCTTTTCATCCACCAGTACCCCCAGTTCCTTCTCAGCAGGGCTGCTCTCAATGCCTTCATCGCCCAGCCTGCATTGATAGCAGGGGTTGCCCCGACCCATGTGTAGGACCTTGCACTTGGCCTTGTTGAACCTTATGAGGTTCAGATGGGCCCACTTCTTGAGCTTGTCCAGGTCCCTCTGGATGGCATCCTGTTAATTTGAAAAGACTGTTTTCGTGTTTAGCAAAGTTACAGCAAACTGAAAATCCTGTTGAGCCCATACAATCAAAAATGTTCAGAAGTCCCCTGGACAGATTTGCTACTAATGGTAGCAACACTGTGTCCTGTTAATTAAATGGAACAATTGAACAGTTGGAAAGAATGACTTAACAGTTGGAAAGTCTTCATGGGTCAATTTTTGGACTGTTTTTAGAATAGAAATGGAGAACCCCCCCTGTGATTAAAAGCAATAGTAGCATGAAAAAAACACAATTTGTCAATGTGTTATTGTTAACAGAGTTGATTATTTTCTAAAAAAACCTTACAGAGATGGTTATATTCTTAAATTATTTTTTTAATATGGTAAAATGTGTTGTTTCTGACAAAAAATTATTAAATAATAAGAAAAACATGATAGTCCCCATTTCAACTTCATCACAATCTTTTGGGGTTTTAATTTCAAAATATCTTTACTTCAAAATTTTATTTACTGAAAATTGAAATACAAGAAATCAACTTTGACACAAACTGTTTTGATTTGACCTTAAACAATTTTTCTAGGGAAGGGAGAAAAATGTGCACAACTCTGGAGAGTGAATACATGATGGGCTACATTGAAGTATGCTCATGAAAACCACAAACCTTTCAGCTGCTGGCAGTAGTTCACTCCTGATAAATACAAGATGACTCTATCGCACTGTGAGTGCACTAGTACTGTGAGACTGCAGAACCAGCTTTGAACTGCAGAACAGCTGAATGTGAGTGAGACATTCGCTGATGAGATGTGACCAGACAGAACTATTATTTTTCTTGCAAGCCTTCAGTACCATCTGAAGTCAGTACTGCTGCTGCAGATTTACCTCTGGTTGAACTGCACACTACTTTCACTGCAAATTTGCATATGAAGACAACAGAAGCTGTTACAAAGGGAAAGAAAAAGGGTTTCTGGTAAAATATAGACTTCTCTCAAATACTTTGTGCTGTCTTCAGAACAAAAGCCCCAAATTCAGCATCTTTCTTGACCATTAAACCTTTTGAACATCTTTCAGCTTTCTCAATTACCCATCCATCTCAGCAATCAGCCTATTGTTACTGAGGAAATACCCTTCGAGAAGACTATTAGGAAGTCCATTTCAGTGATTATTTTATAAGGAATAATGACCACTTTGTTTCATTAGTGGCTTTCTGGTTCTAATCAGACATTTATTTTTCACATTCACCAAACAAGGATGTACAGCATATGTTAAGGGAAATGTGTGTGTACCATATGGCTAAGAAGAATAAATGCTGTATAAAATGGAGAGAGTGAAAGAGGAAGAGTAAGGTAATATAATAGATAATGAATTCAGCCACATTATATAATTTTATCGTTATGGGGCTGCAAAGACGAAGGAATATGATGGAGAGCACATGGATTTTAAACCTTGCTGAGTGAGCTGTACTTCTAGTATTCTAAGCTGCACTTTCTTTTCCCTCACCCTGATCAGCCGACTCTGTAGTCATGAAATGACAAAGATGGAAGGCTTAATTCTTGTATAGATGTGTAGTATATAACTCCAGCTTCAGCAGAGGTAACACACATTAAGCCCAGATATGTGAAACTGGAATCACCACCGAGACAGCCCATGTTGTATTGGCATTGGGGTAGGTTTTCTGTATTGCAAAACAGCAGTCCAATAATTTCTAAGTACCAAAACCACATACTCTGGCTTACATTAAAAAATGTAGGCTCCAAAATCAATTTAATGATTTCTTTTAGAGCTTGGCTGGACTTCAGAAAGTGAATTTCCCCATTGGTCTGATATCTGCTATTAAGATTTGAAGTCAGGAAGCATCTTGAGCTCAAATCACTAAAATGGAGGGCTGAAATAAAAATGTTTTGATTTCCTAACCAAGAATCACAATTTTTAAGAGGTGTTCTGGAAAAAAACCTGCTTGTTGGATGATAGCATGAAATATAGATGGCACATTTTGAACCATAATTTAGCACAAGTAGTTACCTGATATTAGACCTACCTTGCTATTCTTTGGAGTTTGACTGACTCTGTGGTCAAAATCCCATATAGTACTGAAGCCTTCAGCCTTGGTATTAATAGTGAAATCTGCATTTGGCTGGGCAATTGTCTGAATTGCTATGAATACAAATCTGAAAAAATTATCAGAACGTAAACAGGTACAGAGCTATCTACTTTAATCCACGCACGGCCTCATCTTAATAATGCCACATTTTGCAGAAGTGCTAATTTTGAAAGTTAAAGAAACTAAATGCTTACACTTTTACCTTTAGGTTGTGTATTATACAGTCATGATTATACATCATATACTGTCTATAATCTTGCTTACACAGATTATAACTTCTGATCATTACAGCTACGGTTTATTTAATACCAATATCAAAAAGTGTGCTCATTAGGATCCTAACCTGTGTCTCTACCTTGAGAAGTATATTATCATGGCTGGCAATATCAATATTTTTAATTCAAGCAAGTAACACACTCCTGCCCTGATTTTACAATTTAAAGGAAGTTACTGAGAACCCTCCAGTTCTTAACATGTAATTTAGGATCAGCTAAACGTACACAAGACCTCACTTGTTGGAGAATCAAAGGAAGAGGTGTATAAATCCATATTAGTTTTTCTTTCCAACTTTTGTTTCAAGTATACCTGGTAGATTTATTGCTTGACTGCTTCGGTAGTCTGACTCCCTGTGGTGATTTCCAAAAGTCTGCAGGCAGGAATACACCCTTACTGCTGCAAAAGATTATGACATCATGGATGTTAAAAAGAGAATGAATGATGTGGTTAGCCATGCGTTCAATATATTACTAGAGAGGGGGTTATATGGAAACATGGCCTTTCTGTCAGGTAGAATGAATGAGATATATAATTTGTTTTGTCCTTCTCTTAAAAGAACAAGGGAAAGGAGATAATCTGTCTTAATAAGGGCATGCTTAGAGTATCAACCAACTAGAAAGTAATATATTTTTAAACATACATATGTGATCCCCTTATTAAATTAGGATGTTGAGCTAAATTTAAAGTATCAATATATAAATCAGTCAGTCAGTTAAATTAGCCAATTTTATACTGATAAATGGGACTTAATAAAGCAATTACTTCTTTCTGAACCATAAGGCTCTGGTTTCCAAATCAGCTGTATGAGTTATGGATTACTGACATAATTTACAAGTTTTCATTTATGTGACTTATATCCTTGATTTCTGAGGAATTAGTCCTTCATTGTATTAAAGGCACAACAAAACAGCATTTGCGTAACATTAAGGTTGGAGCAAAGCAACAAAACTCTCTAACTTCTCAATTTATGGTGACACAGTGTTCCTTACTCTAGCCACTGTTGTTCATAACATACAGAGAGTTAAGGACAGAATTGTTGCCTTAATATTGAAGGTCATGACTTTTCAATGTGTGTGTCGTGACCTACGTTCTATACCTGTAGAGTTTTGCCTTTTTTTTTCTCTCATTTTTGTAAGCACACACCAGTAGCAGGCAGTTCTGCACCTATGTTGGCCATTTGCTATGAAAGAGGTGGTATTAAAACTTGTCAGTGTATTGCCACATAACCTTCACATTTTCTATTTTTATGAAGCTCAACTTTGTATAGGTTGACGTCATTGAGGGGTTGGAAATGATTACAATGTGAGCAAGGTCAAGCTCATATAGGGTGTGCCGTAAATAAATTTTCATTTTAATTTTTCACACGCTTTTCTCCTTTTAATGCTTACTGCCTGGTATTTATCTTATTATTCTACTCAGACAGAAATAACCCGTCTCTTGGGCCACACAAGTCTTGAAGAGCTGCACAGACTAGCTGAAGTCAGGTAGAATTTTACTAGAGCCCAATTAGTTATTTACAAAGCAGTTCTAAAATTCAGGAAAGAGGTAGTGGTTTGCAGATTAAACTTTTTCCTATCCTATACTGTGTTACTGGCTAGGAGCACAGTAACGTCAATGGTAATAGCTGTTATGAAAGAGTAATAAGAACATTTCAGGAAGACTTCATGATGCATACTGATGGTGTCTGTGTAGTTCAGTTCATTCAGTGCTGCAAAAAACAAAACCAAAAAACTCCAAATCGATAAAATAATATTCTGATTGAAAAAGTCACGTTGCTCTTGAAAAACATATTTGATTGGGAAGCAAAAAGCAGCAAGCTGAGAAATCAAATGTGGCTACACAGAGCCCGAGACATTCCAGATTGAAGTAAGGAATGAATAACAATGTAGACAAAAAAGCCAGGCAGAAATAAGGGAACCAGCAGCCTGTTGAAGCAGAATTCTCATGGAAAAAAAAATCAACAAGATTTATGTGGCCAAGAGTAGGATTACCCTGAGATCTGGCCCAAATGTCAGGCTCAATTTTACAGACTAGCAGAATTAGCGGGGGTCTGGTGAAAGAGACTTCTTTCGTCTCCTTGTTTGCTTTGTTATGTTTACCTCGCAGGCAATCCAGAAACTGGATTTAGCACTAAGCATGGGATGAACCATTTGAGAGATTGGCTTCCATGTCCCCAACATATCTCCATTTAAATATCAACAGATAATAGATAGGCAAAGCTCCTAGGATCTGTCTTTCCTAATGGCATGACCAATTCTGTTGTGAAATGTGGAGCCAGTGAACTTAGCCACTCACTGTAAAGAAATTATTTTCATTAATAAAAGGAACTTTCCTATGACAAGAATTTCAGGTTTTTTCCTACTGAAATGCATCAAAATACTTACCCCCAAATTATTATACACCCATATATACACAGTGCATTATATATTTTAAAGCTCACGGAGTCCGAGCTTCAAATATTAATGAGCCAAACAGTAACTCATGACAGAGGTAGTCAGGTGATGATCTCCCTGGTATGTGTTTGAGACCAAGTATGGTTTTCAGATGTCAAACTGTATAAAAATGCTTCTAAGGAAATATCATAATGGGTTTTCTGTAATTTTACCAAAGTTTACCCTCAAGCCTTATGTAATTGCATAATATCTGTTATGTCAAACAGCTTCAACCAGAGCAATTTGGCCTGCACTACTGGCATTAAGATTATCATAAGACAATCAATAAGTCTGCCAGTTATGTTGGTGTTATGTATCATCTGAACCACATGTCTGCAAACAGAAAAAAAAATGGATTTAAATGAAACATAAACTAACCAAACACTGTTGAATAGGATATACTCATAATAAAATATTAAAGCCTCTTAATAAATTTAATTAAAAAGGCCAATATTTGATAGACCTAACAGAAACTTGTTAAACTGACTAAACTATTCCAGTGTTAACACAGGAGCGGCCAAACTGCTTCTATTTACACACCTTTCTTTTTGGCCCCAAAGAAAATGAAATTTATTAATCATTTAAAAGAAATGGAATTTTGGCAGAACTTCATTTTTCCCTTCAGTCACCTATAATTTTATGGGATTTTAGATAATATAACTTCCCTTAATATACCTTCCAGGATGTTAAAGAAAAGCTATTTGTTTACAGTATACAGAGCAATGCCAGATCTGGCTGGTCTGGAAGCAAGCTTTCCCAAACTTTTGATCTGCAGGCTCTGGTTTCCAGAATGTCAAGATCCATGTTAAGGAAAGAATCTGGTGTACAGAGTCTGTTCATCCCATTACCACAATTATAAAACAGAACCAGAAAAAGAATAAAGGCTGATAAGGGATGATTAAAGGTATGGAGTAACTACTGTACAAATAGTGACCAAAAGGACAACGGTCTGTATACAGGAGGTATTTCAAAATCAAGAAGTTTGTGGAAGAGGTTAATATAAGATGTTTATTTACTTCGTCTTCACACGAGAACTCAGCCCATGAAAGCAGTGACAACAGAAGGCCTTTTTTCCCTCCCCACAAAACTAAAGGGTGATCACAGAGTACTATGGTACAGAGTTGTTAGCTGCAGAATGCTATGGAAAGCAAAAATAAAAAAGTATTTGGATTCAAACAGTACTTAACCAATTCTTGGAAGAGATAGATCCATCAGTGACTTTTAAACATGTAGGAAACTGCTAGTGATTGCTAAAGATTGAGAGATTGTATCAGATTGTTCTGTACTTGTTTTTTACATCCCTACATGACCACTGTTGGGGAAGGGATACTGGGCTGTACAGACCTTTGTGCTGACTTTGAATGGCTGTTATACTGTCAGGGTCCATGGCTCTTTTGACATGCTTAATTATCAACGACTTAAGGAAAGGAAAAATTCTCATCAGTTATGACTGGTTTTTACCCCATCTCCCTGAACTGCCCTCCAGACTAGGTCTCTCTCTTAGTCTGCTGGGCTTCCTTCCTTTTCCCCATTTCCTTCTTGTCACATGCACCCCTTTTAGCATTCTTATTAGGATGACATTGCAGAAGGATAGAACCTAATTCCTGTGTGTTGAATATTGATATTCTGTATGGCCATGTCTGTGCTCTATAGACAGTAATTTTTCCTTCAGTGTGACTGTTGAGTGTCAGACTTGAAATAGATGATTGAGGCTTACTCCCTTCAAACCCTGAAACCTTTGTCTGAACACAATTTGAGCTCTCTTTTTACAAGAATGGAGTATCTACCAAATCAAAACCCAGCAGATGAAGGAAATACATATAATGCTCTGTTTAACCCTTTACCACTGTATTATCTGAAGTCACCAGCGTAATATTTCATGCATTTATATGTGTAAAAGAAGCACTAATAGAGAATGGATTTAAAAATGCATAGGCTTGCACAGTATTAGGAGTGTGGTATTATCTACAATAGATCATGGGATGAAAGTACAACTCATGAGAATACTGAAAAGGTGGTTGTTTTTCGGAGCTGTAAATTGGTATTGCTCAGAACTGATCGTAAGCACAAGCTACACCAATACAAAACTGCATGAGCCTTGTGATGTGTCTAAACAAGAAAAAAAACATCAGAAGAGGAAACATACAACCACTCTGTAATTATGATCCTGATTTCTAATGTAAAGGCAGAGTTGATTCTGATCTCCAGGTCACAATACCAGTCAGGCACAGGCCTCAGATGCTTCTTGTTTTTTATATATACATCTATTCTATATAGAGAAAATTCAGCTGCTATGTTCATCTCTTTGACCAGACAAGAACTACATTTTCATACCTAATTCTTCAGAGTTAGATTAGTTGTTTATACTTACCTCTTTTGTTCTATTTAGCATAGAAGGCAATGGTTCTAAATGACCACATGACCATGATAGTTAATGTAAGCAAAAAAAAAAAATGCTTTTGGTTTTGAAAAAAAAGAAAGTTGGATCAAATTCAGGCTGCATGTACTTAACATTCTCCAAAATGTTGAAGATGGGTTGATTTTGATAAATGGTTCCAACTCTGAAGCCACAATGCAATACTTGTAAATTCTTTCGAGATGATTAGACTGGTAGTTTAGCATCTATCATTTGAGATAGACTAGCATGATAATGGATACAAATAACTCATCGCACATCCTTGCTATTACTCTTCCTCTGGTATGGCTGATATTGCTGATATTCCATCATCCTGGTGAATCTGATGGAATATTTTTTGGTTAAAAGAAGGAAAAACTGGTTTTCAAAGAAGCCTTAATCAAAGGGAATAAGTACTTAATTCCCTTGTACATGTTAAATAACCCAATCAGAGGGATTTTTTGGGTTGTTTTTTTTTTTATTTATTTAGTTTGTATTTATGTCCCTGAGGTTGTATTCTTAGATCTCATGCACAAAACATGAAAAACTGCAGAAAAACTTCCTGGGCTGCAGAGGTGTAATGGAAAATAACTTCATACACTCATCCATTTTTTGGATTACAATGAGACATTTTGTAATGGCAAAACCAATGTAAACCATTCTGGGTGGTTTCATTCACTCCCCTCTCCCTGGAGAATCTTGGGTGCCTTTCTTTTTGGCTCTGCCACGTCATTGCCCTCCGGGGAGCTCATTGGCCGGTGCAGGCAGATGCCCTTCCCTCTGGAGGCAGCGCTTTTCAGCACATGGCTGTACGGGCCATGCAGGTGCCGGGAAGGTGCAGGAGCCCAGAGGGATTTTCCTTCTGCATACCGATAGTGGACCCTCAGGTCCCATTCTCGTCACCTTTGCTGAATCTCCACTCTCCAGGGAAGATTTATATTCTCTTGACATGGAAGAGTTAAACGAGGGGAAAAAAGACTTTTACACAGCCCTGTAAAAGTCATGTTTTGCTGGCAAACAGCAGCAAACTTGCTAGGCTTTCTTCATTAGAGCCTTGCCATTTAAGCCATCAGCGTCATTTTGTGAGGACATCAAACATGTGTACACCAGATGCCTGCAACGCAGAGCAGCACTAAGGACCTGACTCAACTTAACAATAATCTGCGGACAGCGGGTGTGAACCTGAGCTGGGCCAACACCTCATCAGACTGCATGGCTAATTGATTTCAAAATTAGAGTTGGTATTTCTGAACAATAATCTTAAAAGGCAGCAATAAAATACATCAGAATCCTTTGAGCTAGCCAAGCTTTCATCCAAATGGCTTATTACAAAGAGCTGGCACACCTGAACTTTGGCATAGGCAAATAAATCCCAAAACAGTAAATGGAAACCACATTTGGCACTGGAGGTTTGTCAAGAGAAGTTTGTAGTCATCAGGAAACAAGATTTTGGATTTTTTTCCTTAGTGGCAGGAAATCATTCACTGGATGTATTTTACTCCAACTGCTGTGATTTATGCAATGAAAATATAGGTAGTGTTGAGGGGAAGGCTCTTTTTTTTTTTTTTTTTTTTTTTTAACATTTCACAATCTTCAGGATCCCAGAAGTGCTAAAAGCACAGCAAGGGTTACAGTTACCCCAACAGTGATAACTTAATTGCATCTGTCGGCCTCCCTCTTTGAACTTTGAACTGCTGGTTTGTGGCATCATGGTCCAAAAGGATTTAGATCTGACTTTTGTGTGGCTACAATAAATTATACCCAAGTATCTGAGCAATGCCTGGAATCTTATCTTCAAGGCAGGATGAGGCATCTCACTTAAGGGATGGTATAAATTTGGAATACAAATCTTTCCAGGAACTAGCATTTCAAACCAGGTAGAAAAGATTGCTTTTTCCTTCACAATAGCTTGAATTATAAGAAACTCAAGAATGTGTAAATAAACTCATTAATTTCCTGAAATATTACCTGAAAAAAATGGATCCCCAGAACCACTTAAAGATAGGACTAAACAAATCTGTGAAATCAGAGGGTGATCTGTGAAGTACCTGAAATCCATTTGGACTGCTTGGCTCTTTCCATTGTCTGTAAATAGTTTTATACATTTGAATTTGATGAATAAAGATGTAATAGTCTAGAGGCAATTGCAGCTTTCATCATTAATTCGTTGAAGTGAAATGTTACTCACTGCTTGATTACTAGCTTTGTGTTTAAAATTAGTGGTTGAATTTTACCATTCTGACAGTCTGAGCTTGAGTTTGTGATAACTGAGAAAGTTCCGTTCACAGTTTTAAATAATTCTGATCTGTACCATTTCTATTCATGTTAGCATGGTGTCAAACTTAGCTCAAAATGTGAATCTTGATGGTATGTATTACATCTTCACAAACAGTTCTAAGACAAGTATGACTACAGAATTACACATTATTTTGCAAATGGATATAAACAGTCTTTTAGCTACGCATCTGACAGATGCAGTAAGCTCAGCTTTAGACACTTCAAAATATTGTTTTTTCCTTCAGTTTATGTCTAATTACAATTTTCAGGCATGGCCTGATTCTCATCCCACCTACAACGTGAGTTTCCATATGTATCCCTGGATTTTCACCGGGTTATTCGTATGAACAAAATGGGTCTGTAATATGCCAGCTTTCTGATTATACAGGGCCCAATTCAGTTATACATGTTTAAAACCAGCCTAATTCTATTAGCTGCCAATCTGTAGTGCTGTGAGAGGATAATCAGACCTTGAAGATTCATCTTGCCCTTTTGAAAAATTTTGCTACCCGCACCATTACATCTCTTGATCTTGCCAATATATTATTGTGTCTGTACTATGTATTTAGAAATGTTCTTCAGTTGCACAGGTTTGGGGTATGTGGGGCAACTCATATTTTGACCCATTAATTAACTACAAAGGTTGCTCTTCTCAGTATTTCAGTCTAGTAAAAGATGCTGAAATAATGGGGGTTTTTTAATAAAATACTTTATCTTATATTATGGGCAGCTTTTGGTGCAATAACTCAGGTTTCTCACATCCATACACGTATTGACTTAACATCCAGTTACTTAGCCATTAATGCTCATCTGCTTGTTTTAAAAATAAAGTATAAATTAACCTAAATGTATAACATGCAAATAAAGACTAATGGGGCAGATTCAGACCTCTCTTATATCTGCTCAAACTGATTGACTTCAGCAAGGGTTGCATAGCTGCAAATGAGGGCAGATTTGCCTCCAAATTTTTGCACTGCTCATAATGACACTTCCCTTTGCTTGTGTAGTATAAAAACAAGGACTTGATTTTGTAAAATTGAATAAGACTGACATTTGTAACTTAATTCCAGCACATGGCTCTTCATGTTTTCCTCCTACTTCTACATGTATTCATATGCAAAGCAAAAGAATACATCAAAGTGACACAAACAGCATAACAAAAATCTGTCTACAAAGTCCTGCGCCAGCTGGTACTCTTACATGTTTTAGATTAGAGTCCAGAGAGTACTAAGGCTGGACCACCACAGGAGAAACAGCTAGGGGACACTGTGAATGTTCCCATGCACAGTATTAGACAAACACCTGGGTCAAATTAATCTAGGCTTATCCACTGTGAAAATTCACAGGGTTTAATGGCTTTTCTTACCTGTGAAGGGGTGGTCTAGTTATAGGACTTCTGTACAGAGTCTGATGCAGAGGGGCAGATTTCAGATTTTTGTATGTTAATGTTAAAGGTCAAAACCTATAGTAAGAGACAAACAGGTGGGAGTTAACATATAGGAAACAGAAAAATACAGCAAAGGTATGAATTCCTCAGTTTTCATTCATTTTGGGGTTTTGAAAAGCAACTCAGTTTTTACTGAATTAGTTTTCAAAAGAAAACTATTCTTACGTCTATGAGGAAAATAACGAAGTGCATTCCTGCTGTATTCTGAAGGATTATTTTATTCTAGAGAAAGATAATGATAAATGTGATGTCTGTACTTCTGTGTAGTTAGTTCAAAAGCTTTTCCCCTATTTATATCTTAGACTACGCAAAGAGACTTCATTATAAGAAGGTGCTCTATTTTCTCAAAATTTGGTCACTCTGTATCTTCCTTTGATGTTAAAATATTGAACAGGATTGTGCTGTACTTAAAGCTTCTTCAACTAGGACACATCAGAACCAATAGAGAGGTGATATGGACCCACCCATTTACAAAATAAAAGCTTGGCTGTATCATGTAGATTTAAGAATATGCTTCAAATACATCAATAGTCCCATTAACTGTAACGCATAAAGAGAGGTAATCAGCAGGTTTCCTAGCTCTAATGCTGCAGTTAAAATAGCTTTGGATTAGGGTTTGTTTGTTTGCTTTATCCATGCATTAGTCTTTGATAACAATGCTACAAACAAGACTGTGCTTGTCTTCTATATGGAGATGGATGAACTGGCTGCCTCCAAAACAAGGCTAGGAATTCGACAAGATAACATGAGGGAAATCAGAAAGTAACTGGAATTTTTACAGGGCTTCTTCTACACTGTTAGTATCTCCTAACGTTATTGGACTGCTAGCTGGAGCAGCTCCCTAGCTTGGTGCTTACATTGCAGAAAAACCAGTGGGTACCTCAGTGTTCTCAGCTGGCTCCCCCAACAACATAAAGTGTTTTAACATGGCCCACCGCAGCCAACAGCAAGCTGTGCTGTGGTGTATGTAGTGTTATTGCTTTATCTGTAGTGATAAGGCAACAGTCTTGTTGCTGTAGGAAGACTGTTGCCTTATTGTTACAGGTAAAGCAAAAGTCTTGTCAGTAAGGTTTAATGCTTACTAAATATTATACTTAATCTGACATTTACCTATGTATCTGTCTGTCAGTATATCAGACATAAGATTTGTTTTTCGTTTCCAGTTTTAAATGAGCTGATCATCAACCTGTCAATACACAAAGTAGAAATGAGGCAGAGGGACAGACAAAATGAAGTAGTTCCAACAAAACAGTAATCTGAATAAACTGTTAAGTTGGAGGGTAGGCAGAAAGAGCTCAACAAATGTGTTATGCTTTGGAAGAATAAAGATTTGAGGACTGTAAATTATTACAATTTAAAATAACTCAAAACCCAACTTGAACTTTTAAATCTGTAATTGCATATAGAAACACATAATGTGGTACATAATGATTAATGAATGAATAATTGTCCAGAAATCTACTTGTAAAGAGAGCACTACAGGACCCTGCCGCTGTTGCTGTAGTATGGGAAATTTGTAAGGAACGACAATTATATGATTCTCAGGCAGGCAGGAAGAGAAGACTCAGAAAGTCCTACAACCTGACAAGCACTGCAGACAAATATGAACTACTTGCACCATGGCAGTCAGCTGAGGTGATGTGGTGGCCCTCTGGGAAGAGAATGAAAGACCTCTGGAAATGCATAGCCAAAAACATCAGCTTGTTGGTCTTTTGGTTGATTTCTAGGGCTTAGCTCTTAGAAAGTTACAAATAAAAATCCCAAAGGAAAAGGATGACGCAGACATGACAACAGTTGTGGAGAAAATAATTTGTAATACTTGAAATAACATTACAGGGATATGATATATGACTATAACACATGAATAAAACATTACATTGGGCTGGAGTTCTTTTTTTATCCCAGATGTTGCTTCGCTAAATCATATGTGCAGTTTCAGAATACATAATACACAAGGCACAGCCTGTGAAAGGCAATGATGATATAATATTAATCCTTCTGGTACTTCTCTAGTGTGTCTGTTTGGCTCTAGGAGTCTTGACTTCATGCTGATGGGAGTCTAACAGACATCGAGGAAAGTGAAAATTGCATCCCTCCCCATTGTCGACTACATGTAAGTGTCACAGTATGGCCTGACCTCTCAAAACAATGTCAGCAACCTGCTGGTCTAAAGAAAAGTGTACACCTTACAGAAAGACTGTGTATTAACGAGAGTGCTAATGACTTTCACTGGGATCAGAAGGGCTAATTTGTCATTTAGACACTTAAAAATTAATTGGTTTTGTTATACCAAATATTCCCAGCTACAGTAAAATGTCTGATACACCTCCACTGACTTCGAGGAAGCAGTGCCAATTTATGCCAGCTGAAGATGCTGATGGCAGTGATGAAACAAGACAAAGAAAGATAGTATAGTTTGAAAGTGGAGTAAAGTAAAAAGAGAAAATAATAAGGACACCAAGTTATCTGATGTGCGATATGAGGACAATAATGTCAAGCTTAAACAACATGCTGATTAATATGCCTAACTCTAAGCATATTATTTTCAGAATTGATTTAAATTTCCTAGTTACGACTTTATCTCTCTTGCTGTAGAAATCAATCTATGCCATTTTTCTCCTTTTACAGCCTCATTTTTCCTTCTTTGTCCAGCATTATCAAACCATGCCACAAATTCAATTATGCTGTTGTGGTGCCAAAACCTGTGGTCCTGGCAAAATGTATCATGCAGCATATCTAGGTAAGTGAATTAAAAAAGCATCTGAGCAGGTATCTGGTGTGTGTCACAGTTCATTCTTCCATAATAAACTATGTTCTCCTTCTCATTCATTTGTCAATCATAGTAACTAAAGATTATTATTTGCTGTATGTACGTGACACCAGCAATTTACAAAGTCTGTTGGCAAGAAAATCAGGTTAGAATGACAGAGTGAGAAATTAAGCAGAAGTCTGATGTAATTAGCTACAACAATCAGTGCTCTAATTTCTGATTTATTGTTTCCTGTTTTCCTGCTGCTTTCAGTCCATGCATACTGTATGTGCTTCATATAGGTCAAACAATTGCCTTATCAGTCCTGGCAAACCAAGAGGTCAGAGTTAACAATATTTATTTAAACATGCAGGATGCTTCCCACTGCAATTAGGAAATAACTGTTACTAATAGGTCTTTGGTGCTATTTCCTCATTTATAGAACTTTGTAAAGAAATAAAGGCGATAGGGAATTCAGATTTCAGACTTCTTCATAAATACTTCTTGCAGATAGATTTACTTGACTAGTAGCATTTTGTTTTGTTAAACTGGCTACATTGAATTCCATCAAATGACAATTTGACAACAAGCTATTAATGTGAAATATTTTCATTTACATATATCAGTTTAATAACAATGGACATGTGGCATATTTTACATTATGTAATGCCAGATCTTAAAAAAAAAAAGACTATCCAAGTCTTGGTCCCTCTGAAATCAATGAGAGTTTTGCTCCTGACTGTGTTGGGATTATGGCTTGGCCCTATAAATTTGTTCTGGCTGCCTTTTTCACATTGTACAGAGCTCAAGGTTTTTGGATGAGCAATCCATTTCAGTAATCCAGGACTGTGCATTTACTCTTACACAGTTCTTGCAATTCCAGTAGGAATTCACATGACTGCTTGCTTTGATTTGAAATCTGCACAGTAAATTGAGCATCTCACAACAAATATATTTACTATATGTATTCAACTATTCAGGTAACAGATACACTTTCATAAAAAGTGAAGCTAGGAGAGACCCTCAGAAGTCATCTAGTCTGGCCTCCAAACTATTCCTAAAAATAAACCAGAACTAAAACATTCCTGACAGAAGCTGGCCTAGACTATTCTTCTAAAACTCCAGAAATGGAGATCCTCATGTAATGTATGCCACTGTCTACTCCAGTACTCTTACAGAGAGAAAACAGCTTGAAAAGTCCAACCTAAATACCCTTGCTGCATATTAACCCCGTTACTTATTTTTGTTCCTATAGTAGACATGGAGAGTAATTTAATATCTTTTTTCTTGTAGTAATATTTTATATAGCTATGTCACGTCTCTTCTTACTCTTTTCTTCTCTAAAATAATCCATTGTAGCTGTTGTTCCTTGAAATTCACATTTTCTTGACCACTGACCATTTTTTTGTTCTATGCTGAACCTTGTCTAATCTCGATAGAGCAATCACGAAACTGGGTGCTGTACATACAGCTCTTGTGTTTATACTTCCCGTTGTGATATTTGCTTTATTGAAACATTAAGACACTTTTGACTCATGTGATACATTATAACATCCAGATCCTTTTCTGTAAGACTGCTATCTAGGCAAGTCATTTCTCATAGAGTATTTGTGAAGCTGATTGTTCCTACTTAAATGTTTTATTTGCCTTGATTGAATTGCTTTCTATTTATTATAGCTTCTTTTTCCCATTTGTCTTGCTTATTTTGAATTCTAACCTTGTCCTCCAAAATGCTTGCACTCCTCCCAGCTTGGTATCACATAAGAATTTAATAAACTTACTGCCTGTTGTACCACCCAAGGCATTATTGAAATGACTGCACAGTACCAGACTCAAGACAGACTTCAGTAGAACCCTAGCTGATACAGGGTACCCTTTCAACATACTGTTTGCCAGTCTCTTTTGCTCCCTCATTACAGTAGTGTCAGGTAGAAAAGTTATTTTCCTGTTTGTTTGTTGGGGTTTTTTTCCAATAAGATTAATATGTATGCAAACCAGTATTGACTGTTTTAATGAAGTGAGGATACAGTACATAATTTTTGGCTGTTACTTATCACTGATTAATCTTTTAAGTGCTTAGAAATACATGCTTTGTTTATTTTTCAGTGACCTGAAGACAGGCTAGCTCTTTCATGATTCCTTGGCTCTCCCTTTCCCCACTTTTGAGAATAAGCACCACGTTTGTCTTTTTCTGGTGCTCCAGAACCTTGACCTCTGCAGATTCTCTAATTTCTAATGATTCTAGGATTACTTCACCACTTTTAAATATCTGTGTGAAATTCTGTATAACTCACTGCAGCCTGAGGTTTTAGCCTGTTGTTCTCAACGATAATCACAGAACTCATGTAATCTCAGGTAACTATTTTTTGTGAACCATGCATCAAAAGAGTATTAAACATTTTACCCATCTTGGCATTATCTAGCTCTGCTTACAGTACAGTTGGCTTTTTGTCCCTGTCAACTACCAGGCTAATTCATTGCTTACAAAACTTAGCTTCTAGGAGAAGAGCCACCTGCTCAGAACCACTGGCCAACACTCATTTGTGACAGCAAGTTCTGGAGTCAGCTGTCCGAGCCCCAGGGCAGTGCTGGAAAGGAGGAGTCACAACTGCAGAATATAATAGCAGCAGATTTAGGATGCAGGTAATATCAAGGAGCTAATATTCTGTGGGCTTAATTTATATCATGTGACATCTGCTGCCTTTAGACTTGTGTGACATTGCTCTACCAAAGGGTGCACTAGAATGGAGGGAAAAGGTGTGATGGAGGGGGAAGAACATAAATGTGAAAACTGGCAGAAATATGAATTGCTAATATTATTTTCAGAAAATAGGAAAGGAAGAATACTTCAGCTAAAAGATATGTCACACAGGATATTTAAAAAAAAAATGGACTAGGACAACTTAGAAAGTAAAGTTTGAACTTAAATAAGGGGAATCTGTGGATGGATGGAAGATGGTGGAAAACTTCAGAGATTAGTTATTACTGATCTATTTGAAGTAGTTTTTATAACCAAACTTTAACTGTTTACTGTTTTTAGCTTTTTAGCCCTTTTTAGTTTGAATGAACTAAAAAGGGCCTCTTATGTTTATTTATTGGCTTCTTGGACTTTAAGCGTCTCTCCTGTTACTATTAGTGCATTACTCTGTGTTTCTCTGTAAAGGCTCCTGTGTGGACTGAAGGCTGCACTCACAGGCTGAAGTTTCTTTCTCCAGCTGAAGTGAACTTACTGTCAATTCAGACTTTCTAAGTAAGTATTGTCTTCTGTAATTTATTTATTTTTTTTAAATTTATTTTTCAAATCTTTACTTTTTTTTGCATTTTTTTTCATTAATTATTCTTCTCCTTGAAGTGTACCGCACAGGCTGGGTTAGAAAGTTGGAAATGAAAGTTGCCCAACAGTTTTTCTCAAAGTTTTGTAAAATGGATGAACACATGGGCTGAGGACTTATTTATAAGCTAACATTACCCACATAGAATTTTTCTTTTGGCTGGTTAATGTTCCCTTAGGGTTTGGTCTTGTTTCCATTGCTATCAATGGGAAATCTCCCATTAACTTAAAAGGGTGTGGAATCAGGTCTTTAAAAAATTGTATTGAAACATAACATGGCTAAAAATGCTAGTAAAAATTCCAAGAGTGATCTTTCAATGGCCCTAAGAATTCAGAGCTGATCCACACCAACATGTGCTTTCTGAAAAAGGGCAATGCACTGAAATGTCGCAAAACACTTCCCTGTTGCCCATCCTCCTGAAAGTTAAGAGAAGTGTGGAGTGCTTCTCAGGAAACTCATGCATTCAGGATGGATAGCCCTCTGTGGAGCGTATGTGTTTGGTTAGATTCCAGCACGCATTCAGGAGCTTTCTACAGATCGCTTGAACGCCTGGGTCTGGGTGCCCATGCCCACCCCTGTGCTGAGATGTGAGCATTGGCAATGGCCTCACCTCAGACTGGAACACGACCGGGGCGTGCACCAGGGAGCCCACATCAGCAAAGAGGGACCTGTCATGCCTTCCAGTCTGTATCGTGAAGGAGGCAGGACTCCAGAGCACAACAGACTCACAGTTTAGACACAAACATATAACAGCAAGCTAAAGCTGTGCTTTGGGTTCCCTTTTTGTCTCTTCTAAAGTTCACTGCCTGCTAGCATTTCTGGTCACTTCTGGAGTTTCTACTTGTTTCTGATTTACCATTACTACTTAGAATGCTGTTGATTTTGGAAACTTTACTTATTACTATTACTTATTTCTCTTGCATATCAAAGCACTTCATAAACAGGAAGAGCCTAATTCATCCTTATTCACATATCAAAGTTTGGGTAAAAAGGAACAGCACAACCGGAACTCAGTTGTCAAGTGTGTGTGTGTGTGAAGGTACTGTAGGAAAATATCACTGTATTGCTTTGCTGGTTATCATTCAAGGATATAAGAAAATATCTTAAAGCTTCCTGGGATCACAGAATAAACCACTGTATGAGCCAGTAAACAGCGGAAGAATTTTTATTTCCTGTGACTGACAGTTCTTTACAAATTAACGTCTTAGCCAAATGTTCAGCTAACATCAATCACTATAGCTTCCCAGAAGCCAATTTGCACCACCTTACAGTAGATGAAGATAGCTGTAGAATATCATAAAGATAAAAGGCACACTGATATAAAAAGTCCTTTCACCGTATCAGGCTTGTCAAAATGTAAGGAACTGGTTTTTTGCAAAAAGAATAGCTTCTTGGCCAATAAGCATTATTGTCAAGAAAATCATTGCCAAAACCCCTCTTTTTGAATTTAAATTAGTTCTATAGTATTTTTCAACAGCTTCGTTTCGGTTTCTTCATAATGCAGTGGTCTGTGGCCTTGGGGTTCTTGTGCTCTACCATCTTTGTTCCTCAGAACTGAAAACCCCGGCACATTGGGTAAGAGCTCATTAAACAGAGAAATTTAGGAATACATATTATGAAATTATAACTTTTATGAGACATTCCAGTAACATTCGTCACTTTAAAAAAAATGTCAGAGGTTATGTAGAGCAAAAACTGTAAACCTCTCTAATCGCTTCTGCTTAAGACTCCTGTGGGTCTGATAGAGTCAGGATTTCTAGTACAGACACACATAGAGCAGAGCACTGGGGAAGAGAGAAGGAGGAGCTCTGAGTGAACAGCAGATCTGTTATTTTCCGCATCCAGCCCAAATAGGAAGTTCTTTGGTCCATCCTGAAGAACATCAAAGTTACAAAAGCATATATTTAGCATTATGAAATGAAATTCCAGGAGGAAGAATATCTTAAATTGTAAGCAGCATTAACTGCATTGGAAGTGTCATTGTCATCAGATGCTATAATTTCGAAGGACAAAGATCCACAAATAGTAATATCAATTGTGACCTAACATTCATATAAATGTAGTGTTCTTACTGCCATGGACTAAAAGTGCCAAGAATTAATATTTTGGCTTCCAGTTAAATAAAGGAGCACTTCTGACTTGCTGACTCCACTGTACTTATCCTCTTGGTTAAAGCTGAAGCTAAGCACATGTTTCAATGCTCTGATGAATTAGTAATATTTTTTAAAAGAAATAAGTAATTATTTCGGCAAAATTAACAATTTCTACATTTCCATTCACAGACAGTTATTTGCAGCAAGTGTAAATCTAATGTGACATTTTGAGTATAACACTTAAATTAAAAGTTTGTGGCTGATAATCATTGCCCAGATTACTAATACTAGATATTAGTTTAATTTTCTACCATTTCAGGAAAGTGTCAACCCAACAACATTATGATCTGCAACCATCCTCATATTTATGCCTACCAAATTTTTAGTGGACTAGTTTGGGGGGATTTTTTCCCCCTCAAAGTGAGTTAATCTTACTTATATGTTTCAAAATATTAATGTTAATTTTCTTTGCGGGTTAGTTTGGGGGTAGAAAATCTAACTTGGTCTCAGTCCCCCTTGTTTCATAATTTAATACCGATATTACTTACATTATTAGTTTTACTGGTAAATCAAGGAGCAAGTTGCCGGAATCCAGCTGTGACCCCAGGGCAGGAACTTTCTGCCGGCTGTCACCTTCTGACAGTTCGGGCTGTTAATTACCTCCAACAGTTGGAGCACAAGCACCTCTCTGTCTGCCAGCTGGCAGCCTCCGCCTCACACTGGCAGCCTGAGAAGATTTAAAACCTGTAACAAAAGGCTGCTATGTAAACAGTTTATTGTATAATACACAATGGCAGCAGTAGACCCACATCGGGAATCAAAGGTAGTCTCTGCGCTCAGGAGTACTTAGGACTGGAAATGATGCAAGCCCCTGCTTGCCTCTTTCTGTCAGTCAGCAAACAAAACCCGAAGCCCGAAGTGAAACGGTACAAGCTAAGGCTTCTCAGACTCCGAATACTGGGATCTACGTGTCTGAATTGTTGCGGTACCATTGAACTATACCGATTACTTTAACATGTGAAAATAACGCAGCAAGACTCTAATTGCCTGGTGACATGCCAGTCACCAGCCAAGAGGAACTGCAAAAATCATCTTTGAGGTTTTGTTCTCAGAAAACAAATGCAGACCTCATGAGTGCAGTCTCGGGTCCCCACGAGTCCTTAAAGTGGCACAAATGTCCCCTGGAGCTTTAGCTGATATATATCAAGGAAAGAGGTCATGATTACACTTCTGAGGAAGCAGTGTTGCCGTGCCATATATAAAACTTGTGAGCTGCTCAAAAGGCGTGAGAAGTAGGTTCCTTATTCCAAATTCATGGAAGGATTTTGATATGGCCATAACTTCTCAGAGCATGCAGCTAAACCAGTGCCGGAGCCAGGCTTGCATTTCAGCTTCTGGAAGAAGTTATTTCATGTCTTTACTTGCCAGTCATTTAAGTTTAGAAAACTGAACCACCCTAAGCAAGGGCCAAAGAAGGTACCCAAACCCTTTTGTTAGCTTCAGCTGAGTGGTTAGAGCATTTGCCGAGAGGCAGAGCTGGATTGCCATCCATCCCAAGCCTGAGAAGGTTCAAGCCCCCATCTCTCTTTTGCCTGGAGAGCGGTCTGATAATTTCCAGGCAAGCTTGGGCCACCGGAGACCTAAAATTACAAAACTGATGAAATCAAACAGAACAAGAAGGAGCATAACTATGGACCAGAATGAGGCGGTCTTCCCTGGCAAGGAGGTGTTCTGGATCGCATCCCTAATCTCTGTAATGCTCAAGTATTTTTTGTGCTGGCTGCTTGGTGCAACAAGCACAGCATTTCTGTAACAGAAATTTGTGGAGTTTTACAGTCTGGAGGTAACAACAAAATAATGAGTTAGCTTACAATTTCCAATTGTGTGTATATAAATTTAAATCGAATACATATAGGTAAGGAATATTCCCTACTATTAGGTTTGCATATACAATTCAAGAGTGTTCAGACATCTGCTATCTCTCTATCATACTTAGGTAGAGGATATTAATACTGGTGGTAAGCCAGATCTTCCTGGGGGCTTTAAATGGAATCATTAGAACAGCTGAAATCATTCTTTAACTGTAAGAAGCAAGTGGAGCTATAAACTTTGCATTTCAGGATAGGAAATAAGTGAAAAAGAGATTTGTAACAAAATTATTGCTGTGGAAATGTTTTTGAGTGATAATTATAGAACATCCTTTCTCTCTCTGTCTCTGTCTTACTAGGTTTTTACTCAGAGTCAAAATAATCCATTCATACCTTGGTATAAATATTATTTCTTACATGGAAATGAAATTTCATGTCAGTGGTACATTTTCCATAGGTGTCACAATATTGTTTATTAAATTTATTCTAAGAAATATTGCAGTTTATGTCCTTTGAAACAACTCCTGGAGAAAAGGAACAACTCTTGGCTTAGAGAAAAAAGTTACTGTTGAACTAGCGAGTTCTAGGGATTTCTACAGTAGAAGCGAGCCTGAGTTCCCTTGTGTAGATATAGTTCCCAATATTTTCAAGTGTTTCACCTAGCTCATCTTTCAGATAGACTTCAGCAGCATTTGCTTTTGAACATATTTCAGATCAGGTGTAGAAACAGCTCTACCTCCTCCATCTCTTGCAGACAAAAGGACATTGGAACCAGAATAAAGCTGTTCAGGAAAAGGGGAGGCTGAACTATCAGCTTTGGAAAAATTAACAATAGCAGCCCAAATACCACCTGCCCGGTCTGCTGACTTCTAAATGAGTCTAAGCCTCCCAGGCCAGAGATGTCCACTTTATTTTTAAAGAGGAAACATCTGGGAATGGCTTTTATATCACTACGGAGCATGCAATTTCACTCTGATACTTGCAATTTGTGTATTCCTGACAGCCATTTCAAGGCTGCAAGTTTAATGAGGCTTATTCTTACAATATCCATTTAGACCAAATGGTTTCTGAGGTAGGATGTACCAAATTGTGGTTTTGGCTACAATGGAGCTTCCCAGCATTTACACCAGTACCAACAGGAGCCAAGTTTGGTCCAGTGACTTCAATGCATAACACTGGAAGAATTCCTAAAATGCATATGTATTCTGAAGTTTGAAATTTAATGTTCAAGAAATACAAAGGTAACTTTAAATCAGTGTTTTGTATGATTTATAGGTATGAAGTATTGTTTATAAAGTCTTTGTACATTATTATTGGAGGATGCTTTGTAAATGATGCCCAGAAATGCAGCCAATTGCCAATATAAAGAAAGCCTGCCTTCACGGCTAGCTGAGCTAAAAGCAACGTCCATTTCTTTGCATTCTCCTCTCTAAAGTTGTGGCAAACCTTCTGACAGTTCCCATTCCTGCAGACAATTCCCCTCTCTTGCAGTTAACTGCTTCACTGCTGGCCCGGGAGTCACATCTGCCCCACGTTGCCGTATCACACGGATGTTCCCTTGAAGCCAGGGAAATGTCAGCAAGACATACCTGGTATCTATCACCAGCAGTCAAGCTATCAGAGAACTGACTGGAGCAAAGCCATTTTAAAGTAATTTTACAAAATTTTCTGTTGTTTTCACAAATGAGAAGCACCCTGATAGTATTGCATTTTTTTTATTATTTGAATAAACTTCTATTTTATTTGGCAGATAAATAGCAGATATAGAAATATGTCAGCATGGTTGTTTTTATCATATTTTAACATATTTTTTAACATATTTTCTAGAAAGGATATTTTTTAGCAAATCTATTGTTTTCTAGCCATTTTACTTGTAATAATCATTAAAATACAATTTCTTTAGCCTGAGGATTTTTGTATTCCCTTCTCATTTCCAAAATATATTTAATTTTATTTCTGCTAGAACATTTCTACCAGAAAATCTTTATGGTCACTTAGGCTGTTTCATTATTTCATTGAAAAAAATTCATAGTATTTTATTCATTACATTTTTCATTTCTTTTCTTTTTCCTAAAATAACCAGATATCACGGTCTATTTCATAGATACAGTGCTAGGTTTTTAAGATGCTCTGATATTTGAGCTCTTTCAAATTGCTTAAAATTTCAAGTTTTACATTTTCATTCCCATAACTTACTTTTTGTTTGATGGCAAGCCCCCCCCCCCCTTCTTTTTGCCCTGTGTTCCTATCAGCTGTATCTTTGCACAGACGTTACATATTTGCTCTATTCCTGTTTCACACCGATCACTTCATGTGGCTGATTTTATGCGTGAGTGGTCCCACCTAACTCAATTGCTTTGCTGAAGTTCATCACAGTGTTGCTAATGATGCAGAACCATGAGTTCAGGGAGCACGAGTGTTCCTTGCACTCACTGTCCAAAGCCCATCATAACCCGTTGAGTGACAGCTCTGCAATGCGAGTGAGCCTGGTGGCCTGATGCTCCTGTCTGATCAAGACATAAAATTCTGCACTTGAGATTGGAGGAGATGTGGCCTGCAGGGGAGGGATCCCTTAATTTCCTTTCTTTTTGTGATTTCCAGCGCCATAGAACAGAGGGAAGTAAAGGAGAGAGAGGTTCAGGAGGAAGAGGCATTGCTCAGGCTTTCTTTGATCTGCTCCAGGTGAAGCTTTTCTGACCCAGGCAGAGCAGATCAAAGAAAGAAGCCAGAATACAGAGCACTCGAGTATTTCATGACTGTAGAAAATACTGCCACAAAAGTGCCCCTTTTTTATTTTGAAAATGTGCTCACCTTACATATAACCTGTCATGGCACTTATTACTAAAACCAGATGATCACAAACTATTGATTATTTTATATACCTCCGTCAGGAAGGCATTAGCTATATAGTATCTCAGATAAAAAAAACTGTGACCGGGACATGTAGAGTGCAATAAAACCAGCAGAAACAAATGATAACAAATTGCACATCTATTTTATTTCTAAAAACACCTTCGCTTAAAGAGATTCTAATTTCAAACCTTCAGTAATCTGGTGATTAGTAGAAGACCTCTTTGATCATCAGTAAACCCGAACTCTCTTAGTAATTCAGTCGGAGGCAGCAAACAAGCTGATGTATTACCATCTTCTTCAATCTGCAGTACTGAGTAGTCTTTAAAGAGTACAGAGGCATAACTGAATAAGGCCTAAATCCTGGTCGTGGTATAGATGTTGTACTAAGCTACGTGCTGCATGCTTTATAGCCATAATTAGATAACTTTCTGCCCCAAAGGGGCCTCTAGCAAGGGCTTATCCTTGTGATTAACTTCCCACCCTGTGAGCAGTCCCGCCGATCTCCATCAACTCTTTGCGGACCTTGCCGGGATTTCTCACAGCGCTTGCACATCACATGTGGGACATGCCTTCGGTACCAGCCGCAGTAACAGCCCCTTTGCTGAAAAGTCACAATAGCCTTGCTTATGCGGTTTGCCGCTTATTTTTTTCATGCCTGGAGCTCCTGGGCAGCACCAGCAGCAGGGCTGAGGGCTGGTTCCCCTCCGAGTCAGAGAGAAGGGTGCCATCTACTGAGGCACTCCCATCCCCTCCTGCAACACACAGGCTTCTCTCTGCGTGCCAAGCCGGAAAGCTCGCAAGACCAAAGTAAATCCACGAATTTGATAAAACTCACGGAAAGGAGTGTTTCAGGAAGAGTTGCGTTTGTTCTAATTACGGTGTTATTCCATTTGCTGTGTGCTAAGTGAGAGTGAGCAGCTTTATGATGAACAGGGATCTGATGCAAAAGATCGTTTTGGCACATACGCTTTAAAATAACAAAATTCATTATAAAAGTCTGCCATTTACACTGTCACAGGATGGGATGAATTGCATAGTTATCATGGAGTCATTTCGGTTGTTAACCCTGAATTTACCCTGTGTATTTTTATGGAATCTGGAGTTTCTATCACGCCTTTGTTAAAATCCACTTCATGCTGATGCTTATAGAGTGAATTACCATTTTATGCCATGCATGAAACCTCAAACCCATTATCCTGAAAACAGATTACAGAACTATTTCTGCTAATACTTTTATCTGATACTACAAAATCCATCACTGTGACATTTTGTATAACAAGGGTCACAAATAAGCAGCATATTTTCCTCTTGCAAGAGCATTTTTGAAAGTTGTCTTCGAGTACTTTGGTCAATATGTTTGTTTCAAAAGCCAGATCTGTATTTTGCAGAACAGACTTGTTTCATTATCTGTTGGTATCTGTCTTCTTTAATGAGAAAAGGGCACTAAAGACACTGGAGAGACAGAGCAAATACCTTTACATGTGACTGTGAGTAAATCACAGGCTGTGTGTAAGCCCAACACATGCTTTCTGTTCATAATCCACAGGGGAGTGTACTAATCATGCATTTTTACTGCAGCTCTATGTATCCAAACATTTGACCAGGTAAAATTATTGGAGATGTCAGGGAAAAAGATATATTTGCTGTTCTTACTTTCACCTCATCTTAGAACATAAAACCCTGTAAATAAAAGCTAATCTTGGCAAATCATGCAGAAAAAGTCAAAATCAAGTTGTCAAAGTAATAAACAGTCCAACACAGCTGACAGGTTTCTTTGTTACAAAATAATATACACGTCAGCTGTAAAAAAGATAGGCTGAGACCTAAATGTACTGTTTTTGAAACAAGTATGAAAAGTTCTTGTTCTCAGGATCCTATACAACTGAGCTATGATAAAGTTCAAAAAGAATTTTTGATGGTTTTTTTCCTAAACATTTTTCATCAGCCTATCCTGATCTAACAATTTATTGCAGTCTGATAGATAGCAAAAGCCGAGAGGAACATTGGCCAATAGCTGTACTGGCTTTTGGGGATTTTTTTTCTTTTACCAGTGAATGACAATTGTGATTGGAAATGGTTCAAGCTTTTATGCTGTTTGTGTCTTTGTCATTCTTGCCACCAGATTATGAAATAAATGTAGTTTTTCAAATGCAGATGTAAATGCCATGACTGTGTTTGGTATCAAGAAATATTTTTGGCAGATCAAATTGTTCTTTGATGTTTTCAGACAGATTTTACAATCAACAGGTTAAGTTAACAGGAGTTGTGAATTATATCTGAATGGTATTTATAAACAAGAGTCAAATTTATGCATGCAGGAGGATATTGAGAAGTTTGAATAACACTGTCAACATGTCTACTGCTGATACGATCTTCCTCCTCCCCTTTAATACTCACTGGTAGGATTCTTTTTTCGAGATAGGTAAGTCTCTAACCAGATATGTGTATATTGATGTAAGTTTCCAAATAAAACAGAGCGCTGTAGCTGTCATTCCAGAGGTCACCCACTTGTAAAAGTCCTTTTTTTTTTCTGATCTTCCTAGTGAATTGCCACTTCTTTAATGCAGCTAAACAGCAGTTAAAAATTTAAAGCCAAGTTCATGTTTCTGAATAAGTGCCCGGAGAATACAAATTTAATTTAGAAGCAGTATGGCTTAAGTGTTTCTTGGTGTTTGATATCATCTCCTATGATTTTGCAATAGGTGATTGAATACTGTTTTCTGAAAGAGCATTGAAGAAATAAGGGTTCAGCATACCTGTTAAACAGTTTAAGTGGATTCTTTTTCCATGCTTATTTTTGTATTATTGTAGTTTACAGAGTTTCTGAGCTCATGGAAGGCCTGTTGTGACAGTCACTGGACAGAAATGCAACAAAAGGCAGTAGCTATTCAATGCACCCTATAATGACTTGTTGGGTTTTTTTAATGCTGCCTGCACCAAAACTGTGAAGAGTCATCACAGATTTAATGCAGTCTGTCTGGGCTACCTCTAGAGAAAGATGTCAGGATGCCATAGTCTGGCCATTACGAAATGATATTTTTAATAAATTGCTATAAAGTTGTCAATAAGCAGAAAATAATCAAGAAAACATTGCCCTCACATTTCCTAGTTAAATGTGAACAATATGCACGTGAACTTTGTTGCCTATTGCATGCATGGAGGGCTATGAATCATGAACTCCTGTGTTTTAACTCCGGCTTTTATATTCAGTCATTGTTTGGCTTTGGGCACAGAAATGAGGCACTCCATACTTTACTTTTTGTTTATTTAAGAAAAGGGAGAGATGGCAACAGCGTACTTACCCACCTCCCTTTTTAAGGCATGATCAGTTAATGCTGCTACAACACTTTGAAGATAGGATTTCCAGAACTTAAATATGATCAGACATTTATACAGATAATAAAACATGCATTCTTACCTAGGATAAGATACAGGGGATTTAAAATACTCAAGCTTCCTGGCATAACTAACTGCTTGAGATTAGGAGGGAAACCTTTCCTCAGGCAGGTTATTACTCAGGGTATTACTTTTGGTGGTTATGGGGTAGCTTGCACATTTCTATGAAACATCACACACTGTTGGCTGGAACAGGATACTAGGTTAAACAAACTGCTGGCCTCAATGAGAATGGCAGGTCTTAGTCTTCTGTGCTTCTAGATCTTCCGTGGCTGGTGGAGATAAACCCTTTTGCTTCTATGTGCCTCAGTAAGATGCCCAACATACCTGGCTATGTCTACACCATATGGCTAAGACGTGTCCCACCTTGCCAAGCCCTTAGGTATTTCAGGTTTTCACATTTGTTATATGAAATTTTAGAGCTTGTGGTTCTGATTCGGTTCAGTGGACGTAATTCAAATAAGAAGAGCCTTACTAATTGAAAACTCTCAAAGCGACCCAGGTCCCTTTGACTGAACTAGAAAGTAATTAAACAAGCAAGTGTGGTGACACATTTGGGGTTGCGTCATCTCCGCTGACAGAACCAGAACAGCACACCTGAGTACCCCACTGGTATACCCCAACTCTCCTCTAGCCATTGCCCAACCATTTTGGGGCATGGGTTAAACCCCAGCAGGTTGGCAGAGAAGACCTTAGGCCACCTTGTGTCACTGACTGCAATGCCTGGGAGCTGGTCGCTTGCCATCATGGTGCTGGAGTAGGCAATGCAGAATCTGTTTGAAAATCATTTGCTAAGATGTACTGAAATAGTAAAATCGCTGCCAGAATAAAGTCTTTTGTTGGACTATTTCAAGCAAAAGCAAAAATAAAGCAATAGATATGGGCTTACTACTAACAAATAAGAACATTCCTCCTTGAGAAAATGCCGTTTGCAGTTTTGCCCTTCTATTTTTAAATACACACAACTACATGCAGTGCGTGTGGTATGTGTGCGTGTGTTTGTGTAATAACTAGCTCAAATTCAGGCCTGATTATTTTTTTAAACTTGCTTATCAGACAGCATGTCTCATTAATTTTTATTCAGTTCATAGTTTCTGTTTTACTGCCTTATTATATTCTTCAAGTTCACTGGGTGTTTCTCTCTCTTCACCCTTTTTTCCCCCTTTGTTACATACTTTTTATATAAAAATATATACATATATACACAGAGAGAGCAAAATAATTGCTCATGAGAAATCTTGAAACCCTTTTCCTTCCCCAAACAGCAACAAGAGATTTACATTTATAAATAGGGAGCTGGGGGCCGGGAGGCAGAACGCTAACACACGACAGCAGTGAAGTTACACAGATAAATTTTTCAGTTCTTTTATCTAGTAAACATCCTAATGATCAACATCAAAGACCGAAGAAAGAAGCCGTTCTTCTCTTTTGTGCCAGATTGAGAAAGAGTGGGCTCTTTTACATCTCATATGGGAGATATGAGGAGCCTTTGAATGGATCATTGCTTTTTATGAGTAGTAATGAGGTGAGAAGTATTCTAGTGTGTGGCACAGGCCTTCATTAAAAGCGTGAAACAGAATGGCTTATGGTTAAAAGGAGTAATTTGTTCTAACATACTTGCTAAATTGTGCTGTAACCATGCCAGGTCACTGGACTACATTTTCCATAGGATTCCCGAATGCATTTGTGAGTAATTATTCTGCCTGTACGGAGTTCAGGGATTTTTCCAATGGCTTGTGCTAACTAGTTGACAACACTCATTCCTTTACTGGAAACTTCTCTTAATGTTATATTTTAAGAGGTGTGGAAGAGCCCAGATTCTGTTGCTCAAGCCTATATTTCCTCAAAAGAATAAGAACCAGCAAAACAACATAAAATAAGCATAACTGATCTGAAGGTCTTACTAACACGATGAAGAAGCAGGAAAACCATCCCCACAGTCTCCGTCCTCAGTCTGCCAGGATTTTACCAGAGAGGTCCGTGCAAACCGAAGGCAACTAAGCTGCTATATACTGCTGTCTTTTACAGGAGCATGTTCGAGCAGCCTGGCTTCCTAAAGCACTGCTCAGCCACTCCTCACATCACAGCCGATGGCAAGCAACGATGGTCGTCACTTTGGAAAATCAGCCACTTGTATTCTGGTGCTGCTGAGAAACGTGATGATAATTACGCAGCAGCACAGATAACACAATGCGCGAACACTTTTCCAAGTTCTCATTCCTGTCATTCCTGAAGAGAGGAAACTTCAATTATATGTGCAGTACAAATTTCTGCCCAGGTAATTTTTTTCAGAGGGCAGAAGGAGGTATGGTCCCTGGGAACCACACTCTTGAACTGTGAAGGACTGGAACAAATTACACTGGCAAAGGAATAGTTTTTCCAGCGCAGGTTATATGCACAATAGGAGTCCTTTTGTCAGCAAAACACTCGTAACATCCAGACCTGACCTTTAGGCATTAAAACCACGCAATCTGCTGAGAATTGTGCATTCAGTCGGCGGCAAAACAAGGAAGAGAATGCAGACGACAGCCTTCCCCTGCTCCAGTCACCACTTCGCACCGTCTCTCTGCTCTCTAAACATTTCTCTGTTCTCAGCACTGGCAGAGAAACTGCCTTCAGTCCTCGCCACACAAAAAAATGGCAGGTCTGAGTTTTAAGCTTCATCCAATGTAGGAGTAACAGCTGAGCAGGAGATTTTTCTGTGAAGCTTCTTTAGAAAGAAATGTAAAGTCACCTAAATAAAAAACACAGAAATTATCAGCTTCAATTTATGTCTTTTAAAACAAAAAAAACCTGGGGGGAAAAATCAAAATAGACACGAAGTTTGTTTTTTTTTTTTTTTTTAAATCTGTCTCAGTTTAGGACAAATAGCAATATCTAAAAAGAATAAAAATCTTACCAAAATATTTTAATTAACTCAAGCCAAGCTTTTGTTTGGAATGCACATTGATGAAAATTTATGAGATTTCAACTTTTTGCCCTGAGTCAGAGCAGGAAAATGTTTGAAATCTCAAAACCATCTCATTCCTAGCTTTGAACTAAGGGAAGGGATGGGACTGTGTGTGTGTATGTGTGTGCGCATGTGTGTTTGGCAGCAATTAAAATAAGATAGCTGTACTTAGAGCCATATGCTTCCTCAGAAACTGATAAAAGTTGCATGTGTATAACTGATGGAGAATTTGTCCCATAATGTTAAGACAGCTGAGTTAAGTACAGTTATTTCTTCAAATCAGCTTGCTGTTTCATCCTGTACAAGTTAAGACAGGCCGGTCCACTTTAACCTATTTATATAAATGAAGAAATAGAAAGATTTTGTGAAGAACACATGAAATCTAGTCCTTTTACCGTTTGTCTTCTGAGCGTCAGTCGCATAGAAACCTGGGAAACAGATGAATTAATTTCTCCACGTATTTTCTAGCTATACTAGGAAATATAGAAGACTTCAATGTTTTATGTTCATCAGTAAATGCTGGGGTCATTCCTCATAATCGTATTCACAAAGTTTTGTTTTAAAATGTTAGTGACAGTGATTTAAATCGCTTATTTCAATGATGTGAAAAAAACTAGAATGAAGCAGAGGAGCACCATCTGCTTTACTTAAACAGCCACTCCCCCAAAAGTGAATATATATATGTGTGTGTGTGTGTGTATGTATATATGTAAGTATAGTGTATATATATAATTATATAATGTATATACATTACAATATTTGAACAAGCAACAAAATACAATGTTAGATTTTCCTATATGTTAGATTGTTTTTCGTATTTTTTTAGGCAGAGAGGTTAAGTGACAGGACAAAGATTGGGTAGTATGTCAATAGACATCTGGAAATCATAAAAGTCAAGCCAGCGACTATATTTTCTCCCTGAGTACAAGTGAGGAAACTCATCCGGGTTCTTACAACAATGGGGTGAACTCAGGTTGTTGTGAAGGTTTCAAAGGGCGCCTCCGACAAATGTCAGCTACTTGCTTATTGGGAAGATCTGAATAACCTGGCATTGAAAGATCTTTGTGGGATGAATAACAAGGCAAATATGCCTTCAAGCCAGATTAATCAGAATGTTTATATCCATACACTCTGAAGTTATGGTATTAATAGAAATTGTCAGCTGTCGTGTGTTAAGAATCGCAATTTTTAACATACATTTTGGCACTGATGCCTTCTCTATGGTTTTAAATAGTGTTTGAAATGAGATCTCTATTTTTATTGATGTCTTGGAATTTAGGTCTGCAAAGCCAGGTTTGGCCACCTTGCAAACACCATATTTGTGCCGCAACTTCAATTAAAATGCATTTTAAACCAAAACTGACTTGAATATAATGTTACTAGGCTGCCAGCGCTGCCTGACCTTCCCCTTTCTCCCACTTCAGCTGCAGACTGGCTTTGAAACTGTTTGTTTGAGATGATAGTTTATTCTGTGAATAATTGTTTAATTGATAATTACTTAAAAGGGGGAGAAAATAAAGATGAGCAATTTGAAATCACTTGAGGCTATTTGGGAAACAGGAAAATGCAATACTCTGTAGATATGGCTATCAGAAGGCAGAATCCTGACCACAATTTGGAGCTCTGGCGCCAAGTTTACCCATGGAAGATATGAAGGTCTAGGTATTGGTCCCAATCCTGCCCTGATCTTCCACACAGTATTCCAATATATTTTTGTTTACAAAGAAACTAAGGTTTTTAAGTTTTCAAGGGACTCTCAGATTCTGATAAGAGGACTGTAAATGCTGCTATTAATGCCTTCTTTATTAGCAATATTAAAAAAGCAGGAATACAAGCATTCTAAAATGAGTGAGTCTTGCCCCGTGCCTCAGTTTCTTTTTACAGTGTGTGTACAGTTCTCAGCAGATTTCTATATCTGAGTTCCACAGAATTCAAATGACTTGATGGTATTCAAACTCCTTATTAACAGACAGAATCTGAAAGGGATATGGTTGTGTGTATAGATTCGCTTTGCCCAGTAACGTCATGAATTACTCCAAACATCTCTTGATTAATCTTGAGCCAAATTATCTTCAATCATTTGTCTGCATATTTCTTGCTTCAGGGGACCTAGCAGTGATGATAAAAAAAGCAATACCAGAAGGGAAACAAATTTACAGTGAGCCTAGTCTCCATGATGTTTTTAGGAATCTGTGTCAAGGTCCCATTATCCCTATCTATTTGTAAAGCATCGCACAGAAGAGGAGCATATAAGTCCACTATGTTTTCCTCAGACAGTTCCATTACAACCAAAATCCTACTGCTTTCTTCCCGTTACATAAGTCCTTCGCAGGACTCAGAATCAACCTAGCATTCAGGAAGAAATCACAGAAGGCAGGGATACATGTCCTCTGCATTCCTAATTTTGTACAGGACTGGATTTCTAATTTATGTTGGTTTTTTTCCCAGTACAAGTTTCTCAAGAAGACAGTTGCACTCTCTAAGGTGACTGATAACATACTTCTCCTGAAAATTTTATTTATTTGCTTTCTTCCTGTGTCTCTTGCCTTCAGACACAGGGCAAATCTTCAGCTGGAGGGCCAGACTCCATTCAAGCTTTCCAGGGCTGCTTTTTGGGTTTTGGGCCCCAGTGCTGTGCCATGACTCCTGCAGGGAGCCACAGCTTTGCTTCCCATTATCGTCCACGCATTGCCAGGATCTTTGACTTACTCGCCCAGAATTTCCTTGCCCTCTGAAAGGCCTGAGTATGTGCTGAAAAGTCCAGTTTGCCAGTGTAAGTCTTTGCAGATATAACCAACTTAGTAGATTTTGGATCAACTTAGTAGAACTTGGAGAAGTTTCATTTCTTGCCCTTGTTCTCCACACAGGTGTACAGGGCAGATCTCATCCAAGTTAAAAGCCATGCGGGTATGGAGCTATATGCACTCCAGCGATCCCCTGCCGCTAGATGTTGTGCATTTATGAACCTTAATGACCTGCTGAGACAGTAGGGGGAAAGGAAAAGGGGACCAGAGTAAGAATTAGCACATTAGTGGTTTCGACCATAAATAGGTTCTCTGTATCCTGGTACTAAACTTTTACTTTTGGAACTTATAAAATCTTGCTTGACGTAAAGAAATTCCTTTTGTCACTCCTGGAAAAGCTGAAAGTCTGTCCTGTGGAATAGGATGTTTCTCTACTAAATTTAGGATTAAACCTAAGCCTGTTGCTGAGTATTTAGAGGTGCCAGAGGCTGGAGTCGACTGCAGCAATCTCCCTCTCTAACCCGCCCAGGGCAAGAGACCTCAGCTGTCCGAATGGAAGCTGCAGGTCAGGATGTCTTCCTCAGTCTTCTGTGCTTAAAGATACATCTAAAGGAAACAAACCTTGGTGACTTTGCATGTAGATAGTGCTGAAATTTCACCAGTGTGTTATTCCTCTAATTAGAATCCTCAAAGTGTGGAGTGCAATGAGAAAAATAAGTCATGGTGCTAACTAAAAGTGTGAAATGGAAATGTAACTACAAGAAATGGAAATAATTCCAAAAGGAATAATTTTCCAAAACTCTTTTGCAGTTAACAAATACAAGAAAAAATGTGACAGTCAGTGAAAGGGAAAATTACTGCTGCTTTTTTTTTTTTTTTAGTTTTTTATAACATTTATACCACTGCACTGATCTGACATAGAGCACAGACATATAAACAGTTGCACTGGCACAGTTGAGCAAGAAATAAATTGGAGCTGGGGTTGAAAGAGTAAACAGGTGAAACCAGGGAAAAATAGAAATGTCTTTTTCTCATTTTGCTGTCAAGTTAATCACAATTTGAGACCAAACCTGTGCTTTATGAAGGTTTAACTTCCAGTCCCAGGGTTATGCACTTCGCAAAACACCAAACAAAGGAAGATTTTCTGGTAGCGACAGTTGGACTGACTGTGCACTATAGCACCACGGGACAGTGGGGATACAGCAGAATGTTGAAATGTATGAAGTACTATATAATGTTCTGACCTACTGAAAGTGAAATACATGGGCCACTGCTTAAATTGCCATTTCCCATAAAGGCTGCACTATTGTAATGTGTTTGCTACAATTTTTCTTTTGAAATACCTAGAGGAAATTAATTTTTATAAAATGACAGTTAAGCGTGACCCTTTGTCCTTAAGCTCCTACTTGTACATTTGAGATCCAGCACATATGGTACAGTATGTTACAACCAGCTGCTAACTGGGCTCCCTGCAAACACGGCTATTAAGGTCAACTGAATCAAATGAGGACAGCTCAAGCTTCAAATCCGGGGAGTATATGCCCTTCTGCTGATTGCACACAGCTCCCTTTGCTACCAGTGAGAGTAAAATGGACTTATCCAGAAAGAATAGGCTCCTAGCCAGCTTTGTTATTATTCATAACACTTCTAGTATTATTATCCACTTATAAGTGCATGTGGAGCTATACATCACAAAGTGCAAGGCCCATTCCTCAGATACTTTGAAACAAAAGTATATATACTTTGGATTATGTAACATATAATGCATACTGAATTCATCCTTAAGTCTCTGTCTTGGACTTCTTTTCAGTATATTTAGATAAAAATGAAGTGTAAAATTAGAATACTAGAAATTATAATATTTTAGAATGTATTAGAATATTAGAAATCCTAGCCCTTCTGTATTGTGAGAACATATTTCAAACAGTACTGTGTTAATCTTGTTGATGCTGGCATACAGTAATAGAGTACTACTTTTAGCAAGTTGAGTGGATGTGAGACAAAGCTTAGGAGAATCCAACAGCACTGTCTAATCACAAAAGTCTGCTAATCTACATGCAATCTTGACAGTGGCCGTATAGCACATTTGTTTTTTAGACTGTTGTTTTGTGAACATCCTGCCAACAGAGCGTGAACCTCGCATACATCTTAAGCTTGACTATCAAAGTCAACAGAAAATCTCCCATTGCTCCCAAATGTCTATATTAATAAACTGTGTAAACAAAACATTTGTGGATACCTCACTGGGTCTGAAGTCTTATGGAGCTGTTGCTGATTAAGGAGTCTCTTTACTTAGCATTTGTCTTTCACATTTATTTTTCAAAGTATTTCCGTAACAGGCCAATGTGACTGAAGTTTCCTGACCCTCTGCCAATCACAATATAACCTTCAAAGGAAAGAGATAACCTCCCACTGAAGTAAGCAACAAAGAAATGTTCTTCAGAAGAAAATCCAGTAAAATTCAAATAGGGAGTACAAAACTGGAACTGTTTTTGAGAGCCAAATACTGAGATTAATTTAACTCTTTAACTGGTTAGCCCCATAGTGAAGGGGCTGATTTAAATCAGAGTTCCACCTACCCAACTGTGCTGCAGGGAGAAAAAGCAGGGTGAGATAAGACCTTCTGTGGCAGACACTTTGAAAGACAGTGAGAAGCAAGGATCTTTCAGCTAGGACTGCTTGATGTTTATCAAATGGGAAGAACTGAGATAAGCAGGACTTGTATCCTTGTTTGCATTAGAACCGAGTGAGCAGTGAAGCTTTGGTCCCTTGAGGTATTCTGATAAACTGATAGTTATTTTTATCCCAAATCATAATGAAATTTGGAACATCATGTTTTCTGTGGGTTTTTTTGCTTTTTTGAATGAATAAATCCAAATGAATATGATTTTGAAATGATGGATTTTTTGGACTGCATTTGCTTATCATGCTACATTGCCTCATGAGCCTGGTAACCCAGATCGCTTGTGCCCAAATTCTTTTCATGGCCAGGTTTTCTGGCTGGATGACATTTCTTTTCAGGCACCGGATGTACCGTATCTTGATGAAAGGAATGACTGCAGAGAATAATAGAAAATGTTGCAGGAAGCACTACTCCTATGGCAGCACCTACGACAATGATGAGTCTCCATTAATAACCCTCAGACAAAGATGATAACCTCCCCTTGATATAAGCAACCAAACCAGTGTTCTTTAAAGGAAATTCAATTGACAGAAAATTAAAAAAAAAAAAATTATGCTTTACACAAGTTTCACAGAAATGGTAATTTCCACTGAACACATTTTTTATCTATGTGTCTTCTCCCTAGATGAATAGCAAAATGATGCTGTTTAATTGGTAAGAAACTCAGCTTGTTTCAAGTGGTGTAGTCAATAGTGTTACCAAACCATCACTAGAGGCTTTGTCTATTTTCAGCATTCATTTTTAATTTTTGTGTGAGCAGCATTTACATAACTTCCTAGAAACTCCACCTTTTGGGCTGAAAGTTGAAACTCTTTTTCTTTGCTCCATGGTGGTCAATTCTTTTCTTTTTTATTTTGTTTAAATTCTGAAGGGAAACAACTCAGGATCAGTCAGTGGATGGCCCTTGAACAAAGCATGGGCAACGACATCTTTTCTGCTTTTGAGTAACATCCAGGAGCATGTGTGTTCATTTGGAATATGTGTCTGCAAATATTGCTCACACCTTCACTATCTCTGAGTGGAGGAAGATTAATTAGTCATCCCTGTTAAATGCCACAAGAACCCACCATTGTTTTAACCAGTGCCAGTCTTGATTTACAAATGTGAAACCAAAGAAGCAACAAAACCTGTACTGCTCTCCTTGCCTAATATTTGGTCTAGGTTTCTAAGCAAAATACCGTGTTCCCTCTCATGAATCAAACAATGTTTTATTTGTGTGGGTGCAGTGCTTTCCGAAGTCTGGAGAAGGAAGAATGGGGAGAGGTGGTGCAATAAATGATAGTTCAGAAGTTAGCCAATTGTGATCATAGAATCATTATCATCTGGATAATTATTTTTCTCGCTGGAAATCAGTCATGTTTTATTTTGCAGACTAGAAATGCAGATTAATTTACTTTTTTTAACAACCTTCCTCAATGAATGAATTCACTCAAGTTTACCAGCTTTGTGGTAGGAAGGTTGTCTCATCCTCTAACAGAAGCTAACAAGGCAGATTTAAGATGAGGCAACAAATACAGTGTTATGACAAAAGTTTTAAACTAAATATTGTCCTCGAACTTTTTTCCTTGCCCAGCTTTCATGAAGTTCAGTTTTGGTATTAAAAGCAAGGGAATATGGAAGGAGAAAAGGGGAAGAAATCCCAGCTTGTATCTTTAAAGCTCTGGAATGGTGTAAATTATTACAGTGGTTTCACATTTTCATGGGATCAAGGCAACAACAGTAAGCTCATAAAACAGATACCACTAATTATGCAGAGGAGAAGTCATAAAGTCACTGGTGGAAGCATGTTTTATATTCATGAACACATCATTAAAATTTTAAGACGCACTATCAAATTCTACGTTTTAATACTACACCCAACAACATTAAACCCTCCCAACAAGAAAATCAGATTGTTTAATGATCGTGTTTGTCACACAGGTTTTATATGTCTGCTGTTGAAGCAGATGTGGACTTTTCTGTTGCTGGACAGCTTTTATCACTGGAAAAATTAAAAATAATTTTTATCCAAATGGTTTATAGAAAAATTAAATACAACAAAAAGAAAAGAAAATCACCAAAATCTAGGAATGTTTAACTGCAGAAATATTTAAATTTACCCAATCACATAAAAATCTTTTTATAGCATAGACAATTTGTTTTTACTTCTCTTGTATTTTCTTTTTTAATTAAAAAGTCATTTTAAAGTAAAAGGATAGTGATTCAGGCAGGCTACAGCCCAGCATGCAAATGTTAGGTATTTTAAAGGAATCTTTAAATTAAACATGGCTTTAATGTAGCCATTTAAATTAAAGAAAAATCTAATAAGAGATATTTCAGGCTCAGCTGCTCAGCTGAATCTCTTGGAAGACCGAAGAGTGTCCTGAGTGACTTTCATTTCCATCATGAAGTGACTGAGGCCTCTGTGAAAATACACACATGAATTTTAAGGGTCCAAATCCTTTGATATAGAAAGAGGTGCAACAGATGGTAAATAGAGATTCTTGTCGAGACATCACTGACACAGCACCGAGACAGCACAGGCGACACGTTCAAACCTGATTCTTGTAACCTACAGCAATGACTCCTGTTTGTGGGTTTGGACTAACAGATGCAAATAGCTGTGCAGTTACACGTTCACACATGATGTCCCTCCTATACCTCTGGTGTGGACAACGCCGTCTTTCTGCTCTGTTCCTCTTCACTTCAGAGTGAACTGTGTTGCTTCTAACGCTTGGGACCTCTAGAAATAACTCCACCTCTAGAAAGAGTGGGCACAGTCAAGCAAATTGAGTCATTCTTATTCATCAGTGTTAGTAACTGAAAACTCAAATACTTAACGCTGCCTTTAAAGGACATATATTTCACATTTAACCACTGATTTTTGTTAAAACCTTATCAAAAGAACTAAACGGATCTATTTCTAGTTAATTACTATACGATGTCCAGGTACCAGCTAATACCATATTTAAACATTTATCTGACAAAAAGTCAAGTGAGAGTTTCAATTATTAACATAGAATCGTTAAAGTGAGTTCTGTCGGGACTCAGTGAAGACTTCTGCTTAAAAAAAATCAGTGGCTCAATGTGGCCTAGTATTAGGTCTTTTCTAAACCTTTCTTTCTCCAGAGCCAATATTTGGCCTACACTATCTGCCAGCATCTTTTTAATGAGAAGCACACATCTAAAACCTCTCACAGCTCTCAAAATTTAGGAGTAAATATTTTTAAATTAAAACCGTATGCTAAGCAGTGCAGATTTGCTGCTGCAGATGTTATTTTTGGCTCATTTTCTTTAACTGATTCGTAACCAATATACTTCAGAACTATGTTTCCACATTTATTATTATTCTGAATACCACAGATATAGTGAAAGATGTTAATAGCTCAGCATCTCAATATATTTTAGGCAGTTTTCTACTTAGCAGCAAAATCGCCACTAAAGTTCTGTGAAAAAGGTGTATCCTCAGGACGGTATAAGTAGCAACAGTGAGAAAAAAGAGAAAATGGAGATAAAGATGACTTAAATAGAGAACGGGTCAAGCAGGACCATTTTTTTGTGAAATTCTACACTCCACCTCTCTCAGGAGGCTCACACAATCCTTTGGCATTTAATTCCTGATTGTGCTACACGGTTCTGCAAGCACAGCACAGTCATGTCAGCTTTGGGGTTTTTTGTTGATGGTGCTGCCACATTCATTCTAATTATTTAGGATTCATAATAATGTCTATTTTTGCTGTTTAAATTCATGCCTGCTACTGACAGTGTCATTCTTCTCTGGAAGAAACTGAAGTCTCTGGTGAAAGTCACAGTTTTCCACACTCTGTTATTTCTTAATTAATTCAGAATTAGTTAATTCTCTGATTATAAGACAACCTGTTGTCAGCCTTGTTATATTGGCCAATAGTTTATTAAAGAATAGATAGTGCATTTTTTCCATAAATTGATCTAATTAGCCTTATTCCTTCAAATGTTGGCTATTCTTGGGATCTTGAAACCACATTATCTCAGAAGAACACAGGCATCTTTTCTGGTCATGGATGGTAAAACACTAACATATTTTTTGGATTTCAAAAATCAGGATCAGCTCAGGTTAACATTCAGAGTGGACAGTACAGTGACAGAAGGCTTAAAGAACAGAGATGCTGTCCATGCCATTTGCAATAGTTTGTTCAAATATTTTCTTTAGAGACGAGAATTGCCCATTCTTTCTTAGTTCAAGCATGAACAAATTTTCTTCTTTCAGCTGTATTTAAATAAGATGAACAGGTTTTGACTGTGTGTGATTATGCTATTCTTACTGTTGTGAGGAACTACTCTGTAAATAAATATTGTTAATTTGCATACCATGTAGGGTTAATAAGGGACTAATTTTTAGCCCAAAACTTACTTAGAGAATTGAAATACTAAACAATTGTAACACTGGGCAAAAGAATTTTTTTTAAGCAAGCCAAGAAATGTGAAATTTGAGAATGAGAAGCTCCTCAGCCACAGACATGAAGACAAAATAATAGACTAAAATAAATTAATTTTACATAAGCGTACACAGGGAGTCTGAACATAGGTTTAGAAAAATGTCTGGAGACTAAGGATCCAATCCACTAAACATCTACTAATTTTGTATACTACCATGATAAGTAGGCCCACAACTGCTAGAGAACTGATCAAGGCAGTAAACAGCAAATGCAGCTTTTGCAGGAGCAGGTCTTTTGGCAGAACTGTATAGGGTTTGCAGATTTCCCATTTTTATGTATTGAAATGTTTTTGTTTGAGGTCTTTCTGTTAAGTTTCGCCAATTTTATCTTAGACCTATGTAAGATACTTTCCTATCCTTGATGCCGAAACTGTAACTTCGTACCTTTTCAAAATTTGTTTAATTACTAGCAAGCTCTAAAGCAGAAAAGCTAAGTTGTTCTGGGGTTCTTACATCTTTTGAAATGATTTCCCCAAAATTGTGAATGGTTTGCACAGCGTTACATTTTTTTGAAAAGAAACAAAACCCAAACCTGCAGGTCATTCATTTTTATTGCCCTCTGGAACAAAACAGAAACATGCAAGTGATGGAAAATGTCAAAACCAACATTTTCACTGAATTGTTAAAAAAGTCCTGATATTTTGGTGAGAAAAGATTCAGGAAAAAAACCTTTTGAATGACATGTTTACAGACTGTCATTCCATAACCAGAAGGGTAAATATTTAAAACAGATAATTCCCTTTACCAAATCTAATAATGAGACCCTGCTAGAGACGCTGGCTAATTAGTCAGCAACTAAAACTAGGCATAATTTATCAGACGAATTTCATTAAATAAATTTTATATTGCATATTGCACAAAACCAAACTCTATAATTGGGATTAATTGCAACCTTCATCAGTTTTAGCAAGGTCAAGGATTAAGTAGGTTTGGAGGATGATCTGACCCTTCATTACAATTCTGCTCCCACCAAAATCTTTAGCTGTCAAATTCACAATTGTGGGTTTCACAGGAGATTGACACAAAGTAGGTGTTGATGTTGTATGGTACTATCCATGCCTCACTTTACCTGGCTGTGAAATAGTCAGACGTTAACAGAATAGCTGTTTTGAAAAGCAATATGAAAATCATATTAACATGAAAATTTTTCCATGTTTTGATGGTTTTTGTTACAGAATAAGAACTAAAGCTCAAAAATCAACCAAATTAAAAAGAAAAAAGATAGAGCAAGATTATTTTTTATATTTATAGGAAGAAAAGGCTTGAAGTTAATGTGGCTAGCTGAAAATTTCATATAAAAACTCCTTTTCTATGGAAAAATGGCTTATGATTTCAACTTTTCATGAAAATGCCCCTAAACAAAATATTTTCAGCCAAAAACTTGTCTGGTTTTGGTTATTTGGGAGGGAGGAGATTGAGGAAGAATTAAAACTTTACAATATGGGTCTAGAAGTGCTCTTCTGCACTTGGTTATGTATATTTAAGACATATCTCCCTTTGGCATGATTTGCAGCACAATAACAGAACAACGTTGAGAAACCCACGCTCTTGCTCTCTATTTAAATTCCCAGAATTGTCAATCTGGCAGCTCTCACAGTACAACATTTACATAATTTTTAAATTACAGACAATTATACAAAACCCTTCTCCATCAAAGGATCAGTTTCCTTCCCCACCCTCCCCCTGAAGTCAATAGCAAAGCGTCCTTTCTCAGCAGTGGAAACAAAAGTGTCTTGGTTATATTTACAGAAGAGCACTGTATGCTTAAAATCGTTGTATTTTTGCTTTTGCCTAATACTATGGTATTTGAGAAAGTATGTTAGTAATGGGGATGCTACAAACAGTAGCTAGGAAGTCTTTGATGGCAAGCATTGGTCAGGGAGGGTGTATATAGTGACTATTTATAGAACGCTAAGAAATAAACAGGTAACGATGGATTTTTGGGTTTGTAAAACTGCAGACTTGAGATGAAAAGAGGTTTACCAGCAACGTTATTGATGTTTTTGTTGGGTTGGGGTTTTTTGTGAGGCAAAATCGGTATTTTCCTAAAGGAATGTAAATTGTAATTGTCAAACAAGGAGACACAGTTTCCCTAGTGCCTCCTTTCTGTTGCCATCAACCCTTCAGCTATACAAGAATTACATTCTTTACAACTGTTAGTGTGAAACAACACAGGATTGCTCTTATCTGTCACTGGTACTGTGAATTTTTTTTAGCCAAATCGTAGACAGATGGATAGACAGATGCAAATATGAATGACTTACTGCTCATTTCATTTCAGACAGCAATGTAAGCATGTGTGTGTATATGTATATAATATACAATGTTTATGTGTAGGTCCGCATACGCACACATGTATTGTGACTGGTGTTTGGCATGTAACTGTGAGACAAACGAGAGAGAGAACTTGATTGTTTTTTCTATACTTTTATATAATGATTCACAAAAGTGTTTAGTTATAGAAAGCTAAATCCAAATGCTTTTTCTTTTGCTAAAGCAACTGTTCATACGAAAAAGGAAAACAAAGAAACCCAGCAATTTTTCTTTGATTTTACTGCAGGATACATGCTCAGTTGCTCTTCTTGTGATGAATAAATAATGCCCACAGTGCCGTGTAGCAGTGGACCTTGCCCCTTTTTGTAGTTAACCAGTGAAAAAGACTGCATCTGCTTATTCTCAGACATTAATACAGCTAAAGGAATAAGACATCAGAGGCCTGTGAATGAGAAGGTCTTTTTAAATTTACAAAGCATTTGCTCCTGAATCCACCTCAGCCAGTTTGGGGAAAGCACTTTTGGCACCAAGTCACCCTTCAGGGAAGACTGATAATGATCACTAAAGACGTACTATGGGCTCCTGCCTCGCTCACTTCAAAGGCCTTCTCTCTTAATCAACATTAAATCATCATTTTGCCTTGGATATAGGGACAGCTGTACACAATCTATTTGTTTTAAAACAGATTAGGAATGGTTTTTCTGCCAGAGTATAAGCTCCACGATAAATGTACTTTAAAGACATAACTAGGAAAACATTGCTCCCTTCATTAGCTAGATCCTGATACTGGCTGAGAACACACAACATCATCCCAGACATGGATCCTTCTTCAGTTGTTTGGCAATCCCCAAGAGCATTCAGGAAATACGACAAGTTAAAAAAATCAAGTGTCTGTTGATCTTAGCTGTGCATTCTGGTGAGTTGTCCATGAACAGCAATAGTCACAGTAAGTAGCATAAGGTCTTCTAGATCTTCTGCTTTCTTCTTTTTTTTTAACCTTAGAGTTGCCATATTTCATCCACTGGCAGTCTCACAAGGTGACAGCAAAGGCCTTTTATTACCCAATTAAAAGCTGATAGTCAGATAGTTGTTAAATAATTAAGTAAAGGCCCTAAATTGCAGGCGAAAAAAAATGCCTCCTCTAGGTCCATACGGGAGATATTTTTACATAGTTGCTAACCATCTCTCTACAAGCTGGTTTTCTTACACAATACAAATGCACTGATGTGCACAGTTTAAAAGCAAAGTCTAGAAACAAGGCATATTTCCAGAATAGGACAGTTTATATTGGAAAGCAGTGGTTCCAGAAAAAGATTTGGGAGTCAAAATGAGTACTCAAATGAACATCATTCCCAGTACACCAACTTTGTGGTGAAATGAGCTACTCAGCTTTTGTATGTGTAGAGAGAATATTAAGGGAAGACCATAATGAGTCCTATTGTTCACTTTTTAAAAAGACACTGAAAAATTAAAATGGGCATATAAAAATATTACAAAGAATATACCTCACAATGAGAAACTTAGAATGTTCAATCTATATTATTTTTCCAAAAACCCAAGAAGATTGGCAGGCAACTTGATTGTATGACACTAGTTCTTCATGGAGAGAAAACAGTGTTTGTAATCTCTTACAGATTAGAGAAATACAAAATTAGTTTAAGTGAGTGGAAGCCGAAGTGAGAAAAATTCAAATAAAAAATGAGGTCCAGCTTCTAAGTGGGACCAGGAGAAGAAGCTGTCAAATAAACTGGTCCCTTCTGCACTTGTTCCCTCTCTTGCTGTGTTTAAGCCAAAACCAGCCAACCTTTGGGGGGGGGGGGGGGGGGGGCGTATCTTAACCAAGCACTAGCTGCTTTAATTCAAATTGTACTCCATTCAGAAGGAGCTGACTGAAATGTAGTGCCTTCCAAAATAAGAGTGATGTAATTAGATGGGCTGCTCTAACAGTCCGTCTTGAGCTCAAGCTTTCCTCTCGTATCCTTGGTTCAAGTACAGCAGCTACCTTCACTGTGAGCATAAACCATAGACCTGTGCATGTGAATTGACATGCCTATGGGTGTCACCAGTTACACAAACAGTACACATACGGAGGATTAGGACTGTTGTGTCTACATAGAATGGCAATCGTGCCCACCTATTACAAGGGTATTGTTCATTTCTAAAAATACCCACTACTGTTAGGACCCTTTTCTAAGTCCAAGAAAATAAATTACTAAAAACAAAAATTCAGATTTTTTATGCTTTTATGATAAATCACAGTTTTGCCTTAACCACTTAATCTTTCTTTAAATATCCATTTCAATATGAAGAACATCTGTTCTTGATGCCCTTGTGACAAAATTCAGACTATTCTACTTTAAAAGAAGTCTAACCGATTAATATTTCTCTCTATTACATACACATGACTGTGCTATTTTGTGACAAAGATGAGCCAGCTTGCCAGAGAAGTGGAAGCCAGTGTAGCAAGGCAGATACTATCACTGACTTCAGTTTTCACACTGTGTTTATCACATGGTGGATGGGGAGTAAATGAGAAGCCCAGCTTAACTTCTTTATGTAGGTGCTGTCATAAAGAACATTAGACTTGCAAGAGGCTACTGCCAGGCATGGGAATAAAGGGAGAAGAAAAGATGACTTAATTAAATTTTAGCTAGCAAACAGTACAGGGAAACAGCTAAGTAAAGGGAGATCAGGATATAAATGGAGTAAAAACTGGGTAGATTTTTGACAAAAAAGGATTAAAGATTGAGAGGAGAAAATCCTGCTACTCCCAAGCAGAAGAAACTACACCGTGTGTGGAAAAATTGTATCCTAGCTAGAAAAAGGCTTCATTTGCTAGAGCAGGGTGGAAGTCTTATTCTGAGTAAAGGGAGGCCCGTTCCTTGTCCTCCCAGAGAACCTATTTCTCGGTGGATGAGAATGCACCAGATGATCTAGCTAGCAAGCAGGATGCAAGGAAGGAAAAGGCATATAAAATGAATCGTATGCATTTGAAAAACAACAGAATGCAAATCAAGGCAACATAAATTAAAGAGAGAAGGAGAGAAAGTTACTCCAGGGGTTTTATCCCCCTCCCCCCACAGGATACAAGCTATTTCCTTTGACTTTGCAATAGTAATTTCAGAATGCTACTTCTGGCGCTGTCTGAGCTGCATGTATTTTCAGCACTTGGCAAGAAGACATCTAGAAGATAGAGGTTGTTCTTTTACTTGGGAAAGGGAATTAGACTTCGTGCACTGTGACAGTAAATAATGCCTTTCTCCACTGAGGTCACCATTGCACAGACAACAGTAAATTTGGCATTTCCTAATTTTTTGCTCCTTGACTTTGCAACCTAAATAACTTTCCTCTCTTCATTGAGTAACTGTCCACATGGAGTCCATTTTTATTGTGCGCATGCTCGTGGCTAGCTTCAGGCACAGGGAGCACGTACAGTCCAAGAATGGACTACATGTGGGTAACACATTTCAAAGAAATACAGTTCCTGAGAGGTAAATAACTCCTTACTAATGTGCGGTATTGAGAAAATTCAGATGGATTTCTCTCACCATTGCCAAGGCAAATTACTTATCCTTCATAATGTGCAGTGGATAGACCTGGTTGTGACTTCTCAACAAATTTTCACTACTAAGTAATTCTACAAAGCAATTTGAGACAATTAATAATTTGATATGACTGAAGAATTGTGTCCCTTTTTAAAGCACATTGAGCTGACTAAAGATTCAAAAATTAATTTCCAATTATGCACACCAGCATATTATATTTCTAAGATAACTGCATCCTATGTTATATAAAAATGCTAAACAGCATGACCAACAGTAATGGCAAGGGGAAAGGCTATGGCTTTAATTTATGAAAGCAGTTATAGGACATAGGAATAGCCATACTGGATTAGATCAAAGCCCCAGTCTGTATCGGTGACCAGTAGCAGATGTTACGGGAATATAAGAAGGAGAGGGTAACCCTTCCTTTTCTATGCAATCAGACACTGTAAGTTTATACCACCAGACTTTCCTGCGGAGGGGCAGATATGCAATAAGGTAACAACTGGCCGATATCTTTACCTGTTTACTGACATAATTTTCCAGAATTCTGTTTCGTGCTGTGAAGGGTTGTACTCTTTTGGCAGAAGACGAAAAGAGGTTTTACATATTGCTGATATTCACTTAGCAAAGAATATCATCCTCTTCAGAGGAGCTATGACACACTGGATGCCAAGATCAAGTAAAAAACCCAAAGCGTAAATCTGAGTTCATTCCTATTATATCTAACAAAACTGCTGAGATCGCTGGGTGTCTGCCATCTTTCAGTGTCAGTATATAAAACTCACAAATCCAGCCAGATAACTGACCCTTATTGAACTGACAAATTGTAACTTTGATTTTCAGTTTTATCTAGTATTAAAGGGAAAAGTAAAACTCAATTTAAGAAAAATAAAACACTTAAAATGTGTGCATTTTTAATCACTGAGTAGTGTCATTTCTTTCTTGTTAGAAGAGACACTTGTGATAGTTATACTGGGACATAAGAAATATGTTTTGAGTAGTTTACATATTTCAGGGCTTGCTTTGTTAGTGACTATAATTTTGAAAAATTGGTAAACATAAAAGAATTCAGATTGATAGTCCCACTTTCAAGTAGTGGCCAATGGCCACCACCATGCAGTATCACAAAGCTTGGGAACTCAAACATATACCTGTCAGATACAAAGAAAAAGGGAGGAATCAAAATCATGCCTAAACTGTACCTAGTTTGGATCTTCTTGCTCCATTACAGACTTGATGAAGAGAATCTGAGCCCGCAGGTTTGTTCATAGGAAGCTATTCTGAAAATCATAATGGGAAGGTCAGAGCCTCAAACCACAGTGGAGTTGCTTGAATTCATCAGTGTATCTGGGTACTAGCTTAGAGGGAATATCAGGTCTTGTGCAGAAGTAGTAGGGCAAAGTAAGTTGGTGTTCATGTCTTTCAGTTTACATGCCTCCCTAGATGAGAAAGGGTTAAGCATGAGTTAGGGATGCATGTGAAAATATATGGGCGAAGTAGGAAAAAAAATTTCTCTTCTAGCTTGAGCCACTCCATCTGTTCCCTTAATTCAGTGGCAGACCTTGACTGGACCCTGGGATCTGCTAGTCCCACACTTCATACAACCTCTCTCTCTGTAAATTAAGTTGTTGGCCTGTGTTGCTGAGGGTTTAGGAAGGTGAGTGATGACCTTGTTTGAGTATGTTTGTATAGAAACATGTCACTGCAGGATGATGTCTTTCCTCCAGGGACATAGGGCCCAATACTAACCATTTGTTAAGAAAATACCAAAGCTAAACATATCCAGTGTATGAAAGGATCCAACACCCTTGCCAAGTGTAACTTTCACTCATCTTTGAAACATCAATATGTACACTATATTTTAAAGGTTATTTTTAGCACTTGTCTTTTAAACTGTTTCCCATCTGATGTTAACATCTTGCAACTTTAAAACTAATATGAGTTATTTTTATTATTAAAATGGGAAATCTCTTTAATATATTGTAGTATGGCAATATGTTTAATATATGTTTTAAAAAGGAGACCTAAAATAGTATTTATTCTCAAGAATGGGGACACGTAATCCCAGAGGAGCCCCACAATGCTTTCAAGTTCTATGTTTCTTTATATAGCAAAGATTAAAAGTAAAATTTTAAGGAGGATATAGTTCTCCTTTATTCCATCTTCCCTGCAGTATTTTCCCAGCAGTCATCTATGTTCCTGAGTTCTGGTGTATGTGTGGTGTTGTTCAAAGAATTGGTTGTGGTTGTTCAACTGTCTGAGAAAGTTCTGTTGTTAAATGACAGGAGTTCTCCTGCAGCATTGATTTTGAAACCAGATAAGGCGTTCAGTCAGATCAGTAGTTTTCCTTAGTTCATGAAGTCCACAAGAAAACATGAACCGATAAATTCGGATTAGAACCACATTTTTCAAGCCAGGTAGTCTTAAAACTGAGTTCCTAACTGTGGATTTAGATCCAAACTTTAGGCATCTGAGTCTGAAAATGTTGGCCTTGTTTAATATCCCTATTCAGGATTGATTAATGTACAGTCAGGATGTTTTTCTATACAGCCAGCCTATAAATGTTACCTTTCTAAAGTTCACCCCATACTTACTTGGTATATTTTTAAATAATTTATCTTCCTTCCCTACACTTTTTAAATATTTCAGCCTATTTTAGGTTGTGAAACAGTTGTGAAATCGCTGATTCGGCACTAGAGCTTCTCCCAAGTATGAGGGGTAGCTGGTGCTGGGGACAGCCTTTGTTTAAACAGGGAAGAATGAAATCTTAGCACCATCAGAGTCAATGGGAGCTTTGCCACCAGCTTCCACGTGGCCTGGATTTACCCAAGGAGCCATTTTTGGTCTTAAGTGGTGTAAATCAAGCATGACTGCACCAAAGACTGTGAGGGTGCAAAATGCAAAACTGGTATGTGAAGGGAAATCAGACCAAAAACGGTCAGAAGAACTATGAAAAGCTGGTCAAAGGAAAGTACCTGTATTAGAGGAGGGTGTATTTTAATGTTTTCTCCCCTGAAAATTTTTCTCTAAAAATGTGTTTCAGGAAAGACAGCCTACCATCATGTGGAACCATTCCTAATGGATGTGTTATAGAAAGTAAATTATAACAATGCTGTATATGTGGGGTTTTTTTTCTCTCCCACAATGAGTGGTTAAAGAAGTTACCTAAAACCGACCATGAAACATTTCTAAATGTCTCTTTTCCTCCACATGTAAACAATCTTTTTGTCATACCTGAACTTTTTAAAATTCCCATGTCTTGCTCTCTCCAACATAAACAGAAAACCACCAACACATTTCAGTTGTTCCTCTCTTGCAGCTGTGCCCTTTATTTTCATCTATTTAAAGAACTGTATTAGTTAGGAATGACTTAATGTAAGGAATGCACTCAAGCTCTTTAGCTGAAAATAGTCTTTATTGACAACCAGTTCTGTGTAATTTTTTTGGAAGCTGTCGTTCCATTACTTTTCACATAACTCAGAGCAGAAAAGAAATGTATTTGAGTATAAGAGCGGGAACTAAAGGTCATTTCATTCAAGAAAAAGCATGTACTTTATTTGGGCCAGCCCTGAAGAACAGAATAGAAGATTGGACAGATATCTGGAGAAATGCTCCTGGGTAAGAAAACACTTTTAATTTAATAAATTAATAACCTGTTAAATAAACAGAATAAAATGTTAAGTGCATTTTGTTTTATACTGAGCATAAAGAGGAGAATAACAAACCCTTTTAACAGCAGCCAGGATATTATTCCCAAAATAACTTCAAGAGATGCAAAAGCCTGAGTGGTTAGAAGGCCACAGCTAAATATCCTCTGGTGTAGGTAAAATGCTCTGTGGGTGTTGGGTGCAAACCACCTGTACCCCACTCCTTCCAGAATACAACTCCACTTTGTGACAACTATCAGACTCTAATGGAAAGAAACCAAAACCTTTAAAACCCTCTTAATACCAGAGAGGCCTCAGAATTTGAGTTTTTCCATCGGGAAGAGAAGTGAACGTTAGGGGGTCATGTGAAATCCAGAGCGGTGCCAGCCAAGCTCCAGAGGTGTATGCTGGGGCTGGTTATCAGCTTGACTTTAGTTTTAATTAACATGGTGGGCTGTGAGCTGTAGCAGTGGAGGAGGTGGACTCTGCTCTGAGGAAGGTTTGCTTCCAAGCAGAGATGGGGGGTGGTCACCTCTGAAGCTGCCTCAGCTTGAGGAGTCAAAACCTAGAGACTGGGGCTCTGCTCTTCCAAGAGAGCAAAGCCCTTCATTCTCTATTGAGCTGGCCAGAGCTCAGATTTCAGTATCCCTCTCTACCCTACCTACTGCAAACTATTTTCCTTTAGCAAAGAGTTTTGTTAGTTTTTCTGCTTCAAAGAAGAGACGTACACAGAAGTCTCCCACAAATTATAAAGCTCCTCATGCTTTAGGCTAGCAGCAAACACCATAACCTGGCTAAAAATTGAAAGCATCAGATGCTGAAGACACATTAGATCTGCAAACACTTTAGACTTTTCCTGTGACAAAAACTCCTCATTCAGCAGGACCTCTCCCTATGCTTGGTCACCATCCCTACCTGCAGAAGAAAGGTGGTTCCCCACTTTAAATTCCTGAATTGCTACACAGGTGGAGCATCTTTGCATGGTAGCTGGAGAACAGCTGTTCCTCCTGCTTCTCTATTTCTTGCTCTGTTTCCTGCCACTGTCTCCTGCTGCCAGGTCTGAGGAAGAATGAGATCTTCCTGGGGTAGTGGTTAAATATAAGACATGAAGAACTACTTGAATTTATTTCCCTTTACTCCTGTTTCTCCAAGAGCTCTGGCAGAGAACAGTGAATGAAGAAAATGGGACACAGTAGACTCTACAAAGAAGCATTTTGAAAAGAGATGATAGTACAAAAGGTCAGCGTTATCTTGCTCCTCTTTCTCATTTTGAGCTGTGTGAATCTGGCATAATTGTAACAGACTTTTAATAATGTGTTAGCTTACCTCAGTTTAACAACCAAAAGCTTCCTTTCCTTAGGCCCTGTTACTGTGTGCTCCCAGACAGAGGAGAGGTGCATGGGCTAAGCAAAGCCAGTTTATATGTGACACTTTAAGTGCATTTACAAGCCTGCTTGAAGACTTAAATGAGCTCTTGTCTATAAGAGCTCCCTGTGTGGCTTGTCTACTTGTCAACTACGTGTATTTTTAAACTGATTGATGCAAATCTGGGAAAATATTGGTTTCATCTGTATCTTTATATCTTGTGGGGTTTTGCTACTCTTTTTCCCAATAACCTAGCAGTAAAGCAACATCTCTTAAATTTGATTTATTTCTTATTGTGTTCATTACTTGTATCGTAACCTTGCTGAATCATTTTTTGCCTGGGTTAGTACCAGCATTGTTAGATGCTGTATATTTCCATAGCCACAAGGCCTGAGCAAGCAGGGGGACTAAACAAAAGAGCAATGGTGGGAAGAATATCTTGAATATCTTCTTATTGTGTGTTTATTAATGCTAACTGTAAAGAAATGCAAGAAAAACAAGTTACGCCCTGAACACTTCAGATTTTTTAAAATATTTGGGTTTAAAATGGTATACCTGTGTTTACTGCATCCTTTTATTTTATTTTATTTTATTTTTAATTTAAGTAAAGTAGATTCATGACTTATGCAACTATGTCACCTCCAGATCCTCACTAAAATTAATTGTTCTGGTAAAGAATGAAAAGTGTGACTCTGTACCACTTGCAGACAGGAAAATAATGGTTTCAAATTTTAAACCAGATTTTCTCCAAATGTATTTTTAGTCACATTTTTGAGGGGAAGTCTGCAGATGTCAGTCAGTGTTCATGTATATGCCTGTGAATATATTTCTATTTTATTAAGAGTTTAATATTGCTTCTCAGTATTTCAAAGCTGTAGGCAAAAAAGTTAATGAAAAAGATATATTTCTATGGCAAGTACATGACATTGTAAACAGAAAACAGGCTGAGCTTTCAAAATCCAGATTTGGAATCAATTTTTTCAAAAGTTGATAATTTATTCTTCTTTGCCCCATTTTAGAGATGAAACTAATGTGTGAAATTTTGGCACAATTGGTGTCTGAATTTGTCACGCCATTTTCTGACACTGGGGCGTTTGGATTTGTATTCTGATGGATTTGTTCTCTAACAAATTACGAGGATGTCTCCTGGCAGGCTATCTGAGTTTTTCCACTGTACATTTATTATTGGTGATAATTTTCTCTCTCTGTTAAGATTTATTTAAGAAAACCCTACAGCAGTGGAGTACCTAAAGAACAGTTTCCTTTAGAATTTCATTCAAGTTCAGTTTTAGTTTTATTACTCTTTCCCTTCCCTGTCTGGCAATCCCCTGGAGAAAAGCTGGCATCCGGGGACGTTAACCTGGTAACATAACCCCAAGATCTCATTGCTGTGAAGTGGAGGGAGACAGAGCAGAGGGAATGAGTGAGAGTTGGGGAAGGTATTGTGGAGGGGGAGAAATCAGACCAGCCTCCTCTGAATTTCTTTTCTTCCTGGACTGTCCTGTGGTACTACATATGCAGAAAAACCCCACCTCTTGAAACAGGGAGGAAAAAAAAAATAGGCTAAATCAGGCGCACCGGTTGTGACTACCAAACCAAAAGCAGTACTTGGTCCTGCCTGTGCAGTCCTCGCATTTTGGGGTAAAAGTCTCAATGTTCAGTAGTTGAACCATGATGATAACGGCAAGGACGAGCTCATTGCAGGAGGTTTTGGTGCCCAAACAAAAACAAACCCTGGAAATTATATATAAGACCAATATAAAAGAGATGTTGAAGTTGAAAAATCTAGGGTCTGAAATGGAAACACCAAATTTATACAATCATATCTTTATGCAATCTGAACTCTACAATCTTAACTCTGTTATAATGAGTATGTACATTAGGTTGTGATTTTTACTTTTGCTAACTCACAAGGTGTGAAAATAAGCAGTGTGAAATTTATAGCATAGTGGTGAGTTGCACATATACAGACAAGGGACTTTGCAACACAAAAACACTTATGCTAAATTTGAAGCAATGATCTCTTAATTTAAGATATTTTTGGATCTGTAACTTAAGATCTAATCTGAAGACTAACTTTCTTCTTAAGTCCCCTGTAAGAGTCACCAAGATTTTAGAACTTGAGAACAAAAGGCTTAATGCAATCAGAAGGTAAGTCAGTAGTAGTTTGTGTGTTAATGCTTTGCAAACTTAGAAAAGTAATCATTTCAGCCATCTGACTTCTGTAGTGATGGCAGAGTGCTAAATTTATTAAGCACAACAGAAATTATCACCATACATTCCAATAATGCTGAAATAATAATTGAAAATAATTTCTCAATTGCATGGCATGTTAAATAATGACCTTGGGAGAAAATATGAAGATAAGTAAGAGAAATTAACTTAATGCAATGCTAAATCAGTTGTTTCCTATTAATCTTACAGAAAATTGTACAGAAAATTTAGGGGCTTTAATGACCAATAAGAAATTTGACTTGCTTCCTTTTGATTCAACACTTTCTTAGTTCAAATTGATAGCTATTGAATAGCATAAATACTGTCTGTAACAGTAGTTTATTTGAGGGGTTTCTATTGCCACCTAGTGGCTAACCCTCTCTCCCCCCCCCCCCCCTTGTGCACTAGCTTGTGTTCCAGAAAGATTTTCAGTTTTGTTTACTGACAAGTGAGGGAGTGATGCAAATAGTTTAATTTTTTATACATATAAAGAAGAAAGGCATGAAGTTAAGTTTCCTCATTATATGGACTAAAGCAAATTCTTTGAGTAACTAAGATCTCCCCCAGCTGCCATAGATTAAGACCCATACGATAACGGTAATGAACAGTACTTAGAAAAGGAGAAGCTATACAAATGTGCTTTTGTTGTTGTTGTTCAAAGCAGTTGATATGGATTTGATGTGATTCTGTTTTGCATGAGTTTCAGTCTTCTGTAGTTCTCTGATTTCTGTTGAATTGATCCATTTTTACCCCCAGAGCAAAACCTGCTTCTACTTTTATAAAAAGACTGAGAAGTTCATGTTGGTCTTGACAAGGTGTGTTGAGATAAATCGTAAGAAATATGAGGTCTTCGGTTCTTGTGACTCTTTCTTGATAATGATAAACATAAAACAAATTTCTGAGCTTTTGCCCTTGCACACTCACACCTGAGAGCTAACACGGAAATGAGTGAGAGTCTCAATACCTCTTACTTATGCCAATATAAAGTCTGAGAGTTCACTGAAGCCAGTGGAGGTACTCATGTCTATGGAGGTAAGACTTGCTGTAAATAAAATTAGAATCAAGCCCACAAACTTGAATAAAGCCCAGAAGTTTTTCTTTGTACCTGGTCTCATGTGGATAGTACAGTACTGTAATATAGATTATAATATACAACACCTGCATGTAAGAGCTCCTTGTATCAGAGTTTCATTTCTCCATGAAACAGTTTTTCAAAATATCCTTCCTTTTGAATCAAAACTTTCCTCTATATAAATTGCTATAATTTTTTTGTTTCAGTATAGGCTAAGAAATGAGATTTTATTTCTCGAAAGTTCTATTTTAATGGCAAGTAAAAATTGTAAGCATTAATTTTTGCCTCCACTGCTTAAACAGAAATGGTGTGTTCTGAGTGATAACCACTCCTCCTTTTAAAATAAACCACACAGTTTTGTCTTGGCAGACATTCAGCTCCAGAAGACTTATCTGCTTGTAAAGTTTTCCTTTGCATACATGGTCACTCGGTTTAAATACATTTTTAAAGTATGGAGCAAACTACAGAATGGAAAAAAGTGTGAAAACCTTGATATATATTCTATCTTTACTCTGTGTGTATGGAGTTAACTCTCTCTTTCCTGGGGAATGACTCCCCTAGACTTAGTATGTCTTTTCAGAGTCACAAGAACTGCCCATCTGAAACTTAGACTTCCTGCAATCGGAGGCTTTTCTGAATATTTTTAATGTGCAAACTGGCTGGGAAAAGGAGGACTGCTATGAGCCTGACATGGGTCTTGGAGACATGCATTAATTTTCCCATTCAGTCAAAGCCTTCCTGTGTAACTTTGGCCAGTTCACTTAGGCTCAGATTTTCAAAGTTATTAAAATACTTTAAGAGGTACTTTTAAAATACTCTTCTGCCTCAGTTTTCCACCTATAAAATAACATGCTCCACAGTAGCACTTCTTTTCCCTGTCTTGTGCTTATTTATGGACAGTATTTAGGAAGAGCAAAGCACTTACCTGGCTTTTGTCTCTGCAAATCCCTCTGAAAGACTGCAAGTTCTTGGAGGTTCAGGCTGTCTTTTCACAAGAGGATCTACCTCAGTTAGGATGAGGAGGCCCCATACCAGGTTTAGACTTTGAGTTGCTGCCACGTTTCAAACAGTAAAATAAAGCAGGAAACCAATGTGAATGGTCATTCTTCAAACTCAGCGTGGCTTATTCACACTGAAATTTCTAATTGCAGAATGAGCAATTACAATGATTGCACCCTGAAAAATGAACAGAACTGATGGAAGAGACAGTACGCTATGGCAAGTGTATCAAGGCTATCTGCCAATCCTGCATCCATGCTTGCTTGACAACTCCAGGACAGGAGCTAAGCTGTATCTCCACTGGTTCCTGATGGAAAGTAGTGCCAGTAAGAACCAGCAGTGGCATGCAATGCCAGTTTTCTTACTTAAATGTGATTGACCTATCTACCTAAATATGTGTGCATATGTATATATATGCAAACATTTGAATCAGAAAAAGGTTGTCCAAATTCCCAGTTCACAGGGCAAATTTTCAGTATCCTCTTGCATTATTTCTTGAAGTGTTTCAGAGTTCATCATTCCTATAGGCTTTAGTAAGCAAATAAATTTCAAATTAGGTTTGGGTTTTTTACTACTTTTATTCTCTCTAGAGGCAATTTTCAACTGAATGCCCTGCCTATGCTAATGCAATAACCATCTTCGAAGCACACTTTAAGTGGTTTGTTTATACCATTTTCCAGGTTGCATATTGGGTTTTTTTGCTGAGTGAATTTAAACTCTGGGCTGGGTTGTTTGTTGTTGGTTGGCTGGTTGGGTTTTTTTAAGGGGAAACACAGCTTCCAAATGCAAGGGTTTTTTCTCAACACCAGAAAAAAACCCTATCGGGTTATATGTTTAAACTCATCTGTTGTGTTTCAATATGATGAAAAGTAGAAATACCTTAATTTTGGGAGTGGTAGTAGCTAACTGCATAATTTGCCTGGTTAAAGCCAGGAGTTAATGGAAATTTGAAGTCACCTTTACAGCTCAGTAATGTGTTAAGTTTCCCGAGTGCTCTGTGCTGCCAGGTTAAGCAGTGGTTTACAGGGTTAGGCACTTGTGCTAGGTAGCTCGTATACTGCTTCCACAGCGCAGCTGCACTGCAGCCAAATGTAAACTTTCCCAGTGCGAGCATTGGAATGGCCGTGTTTAAGCTACAGAAGCCTAAGAAAAATTTCTGTAAGGACATAATGTAGAAAAAACTCCACAGCTAATTGATAGGGTGAGAAGGTCACAGGGAAATGCTGGTCACTTGGATGCCTGAGATTGTAAATACCTTTCTGAAATGTTATGGTGTTTGTATGGCTGCAGTGACTGAGCAAAAAAAGAGAATGAGGCATGTGGGAAAAGATTGAAACAGTCGAGGTACAGAGAAGTAAGTGCTTCTAGGCGCTCTCCAGCGGGCTCAGTGATTAACGATGGCTTTTTCTGAGCCTCCAGGTTGCCAGAGATATAGACGCTCACCACAGCAGCCCTCTGGAATGAACAGAGGCAAGTTCAGGAGTCATGCCTCTCTGCACAGCAAGACGATTGGGTCCTGTTCAGGTCCTCTCCAGAAACCCACCGGTACTGTAACCGGGTTCCACAAAGATTTTCTTAAGGGCTTAGGATATTTTGGAAAACGGGAAAGACAACTTTATTTAACAAAACTAGACATGATGCTGGAATTTCGCTTCTCTGCTATCATTCTGGAGGTGTAAAATCAATACTACAGCAGCTTCTGAGATGTCTGTGTTACCAGCTGGCAGTGTGCAGTTTATCTCCTGGGTAGCTCTGGGCACCGCAGTCTTACTGCAGTTCATTTGGGTTTAGCGCATTTGCGAGTGCCTGGGTAGATGGGTACTTCCCTGGCCTGGATGCATTCGCTCTGTGTGGACTATCCCCTGCTCTAACAATGTATCAAGAGGAAGATGTGTTGCCTGCTCAACATCCTTGCCAGGACCCAGAGACGGGACAAAAAAAGTGTTATCAGGCTTCAGGCTTCTACCTTCACATCTTCTCTCTACTGATGTAGTAGCACAGAAAGTCTCCAATTCAGCAAAGCGCATAATTTGAGTAAGCACGTGAGTAATCCCTTTCCTCCTCAGTGAGGCACAGCATGTGTTTAAATCCTATTAAAGCCTGTTGGACTTAAACACATACTTAAAGTTTGGTGGAGCTGAAAGGCAGACGTGGAAAATGAAATTGAAGAAATGCAATTCTGCCTGTTAGTTTAACAAAGGTCTGACTGCACACTTGCTGTGTGTGGATTCTAGCTGCAGTATTTTACTTACAAAAATGTCCCAATACAAAGAGGTAACATCTGTTACAGAAGATTGCCCACGCTTTGCAGGTTGATTAGGATTCAGTTAGATCCTAATTGTCTTCATTCTCCAGAAGATTCACTGAAGTTGCATACTGGGCACAAGCATGTGGTTTTGCTCCCACAAATTTTGGGCCCGGCACAAGTATTTGACAGAGAGACAAATGTCAGTCTGCTCTGAAGATAGTTTGCATTTGGAATGGATATTTTCTGGAAACTCATTCTCCAGGTAAATTAACTTTCCTATAAAAAAAAAAAGCTCTCAAGCACCAAGTTTGAGAAGGAAAATGAAGTGTAATCCCAGGCTCAAGGAAAATATATATTTTTTAAAAATAAATATTCTTAGTTTAAAACAAACAAACAAACAAAACCCCCCCAAACCAACACCACCACTTATTTTCCACTAGTTGATAATTTTGAAACCCTCTCTGGGAAGAGCAAGTTGTGCTGCTGAGGTGGGGAAAAAAAAAGCACCAGTGCTATAAGGCCCCTTGTACTGTACTGCTTTGCTCTCTGATGGCACACAGTTCATTTCCTGACCTCTGGAGAGGTGGCAGGAAAAAAAAAGAAAGAAAACAACTCTTAATGCTAAGGAACGAACATGGAGTTCAACTTGAAATATAGGGAAGACAGTTTTTCAAAAGTTGTAGCTGTATTTAGCATCAGAGTTCATGAGATCCACATGTCCCATCTTCTTTTTCTACAAATCCCAGAGGGGAAAAAAACATTTATTATGATAGCCTGGAAGGAAAAAAAATGTCTGTTCATCAATTTCCCCTTTTTTTAAGAGATAACCACTGACTCTACCCGTATGTTATCTTTATCCTGAGGCAGCAAATTTATCATAATTTATTCTGGTATATTCTAAATTTACCATGTTGATTACCACTGTATAAACAACGTCTGGCATTTGCCTCAGCCAAAGAATTGAGGCTGGCGCTGATTTGGAGTAGAGATCTGTGGAAGAGCTTCAATTTACTGAAGTGGCTGTAATATCAGTACAAACAGCAGAGATAGATAGCTAAGGATACGGTGGTTTTAAAAGGAAAAAAAAAAATAAGGATTCTTCTCCTATGTAATGCTAATGAGCCACTTACTGAAATGTATCTGTTTGGAGAGGGAAATCCAAATGACACAAGGTTAAAAACCATTAGAAAGTGGTCTGCAAGTACAGCTGACTGGACTCTCTCATGGAAAAGCTGCTCTTAAGACTTCTTAGGGATCAGTGCGTAAGGGTTAAGAAAGTCTTTTTGTAATTACTGCATACAAATATAAGTAACATGAAAGCATTCTCATAAGGTTGGACTAAAACCAGTCCTAATCTTGGGGGCTAGAAAAGATTTAAAAGGAGGACCAAAAAAAGGGGAGGGAGTGCCTTAACCGGAGATAAATTTCTATTTATAGGAGAGGAAAAAAAAAAATTGATCAATTGGCCAAACTATGTATTTACTGAAAAATAACTGACACTTCATACAACCAAGTAGGTGGAGCAAATCTTGTGTCTGTTGCCTTATGCAATTTCAGGGTGACTCCTTTCTTCACAGCTCTTCAACTGTAATTCTACTTTACATGGCAAATTCTGAAATTAAAGTCTAAATTTATGAACAAAACTTATAAATAACATGAGTTCTTTTATATAATAGCACATTCAGGATTTAATTTCTTTTTATGTTTCTTGATATCCTGTTTCTCTGTTGTCCTGTGCAGCATACTTATTCCAGAACACCACTCTTTCTGGATTAAGACTATGGGTGAACTGTGCCTGACTTTAGTGAGGCTGGAAAAGTCTAATTGACTTCTCTGGCCAGCATTTCCCTCTGGTCTTTTTTTCTTCTGTGAGACATACCCAGACAAGGTACAATGTATATAAATTAATTTTATTAATTAAAAGTAAAAAAGCACTGATTACAATATTTCAATAACTTATTCCTGGTTTAATGATGTGTTTTCTATTGTAAAAAAAAAAAAAAAAAAAAAAGACACCAACTTGCCATTTCGGAGCTCTAGCTTGTGCATTAGCTGATTAAAATGAAAAATTAGCTCCTGCTATGTGTAGAGTGCACACTGTCATGATCTGTGTGAACATGAGAGCTTTGGGGCAAGAAGTGTGTGTATGAGCTTAGCGAATGTATCTTTGGAAGCATCTTCAAAAGTCTGTCTCTAATATTCCGTGGTTTTGTTTGGAATTTTTTTATCTTTGCTTAATAGTGTTAAGGAAATCCAGACATGAGCTATGTTTCTGATTTTCTGAGTTAAGATAGAAAGATAACTTCAAATTGTTTTCCTCCAGCTTGGCACTTTCTACTGATTCTGTGGTACTCTGCTCTTCTTCCCTTGCAGAGAATGCTTAAATTTAATATCAAAAAATGATTCATCATTAAACAACAGTGAAGGAAATGGGTGAGGTTATTTACAGTGACATCAATAAATGTACTTCACTCTGTTTTCAAAGACACAGTGCATCCTAAGGGGAGTGAGGACGTTAAATGTAACTTCTACACAAGAGATGCAGTGTCAGAAAAGTCTATTTGCCCTTAGACCACAGCTGTCCTGAAGCTTGTGTGTAACTTCAGTTACCTGAATTATACCAGTGGCTTCCTGAACTCATGACATTGGTTGCTTTGTGGATCAAACTGGACTGAATAAAATCTTGCAGGACTAAGTATTAGAATGTATTTTTCATGTCTCAGTACTCAGTTCTATCATTTCAGTCTCCATTCAGCATCTTTGATTCATGCTACACACAGATAAGCAACACAATGTATCTTCCAAATAAGAACAACAGGAAAACACAGGCAACTTTGTATAAATAAAAAAAAGAAAAAAAAATTCAGCACAATTCCAAAGTGTCTTTTGTGGCTGTTACCATATGAGTAGCAAACTCACAGGCTTGACCCAGCTAGGTGCAGGAGCATACGCTAACCTTTGAGCATGTCACCTCACCTGCAATGCTTGGAGGTAAGCACTCTGTTTCAATGCTTTGCTTTCTTGGGGTGTATAAAGTATGGTGGTTTTCCCAAATCCAAACAAAGTTGTTAATTTTGGTCTTTGCTCTTTATGGGCTTGTATTCTGATATATGAAGCACTCTGCATGACACTGTAGTAGTATGAAATCTGATTTTTTTTTTTTCCTAGTACCTGTCAACCAGGAAATGAGATTATTACAAGAGCTGAAATTGTATGGTTTTTTGACTTTGAATTATTTGCTGGTGTGCTGAAAGCAAGCTATAAAACCCTATAAGTGCAGGCCAAATTAGCCTCCCACCTCTACGCACATGCAAGGTAGGAAAGGAAACAAGAACGTCAGGACTCTGCACCAGCAGTGGGCAACTCCTTGGCCCCCTGTGGCACAGATTTAAACATCTTCATGTGCAGCAGGACAGAAGACGTTTGGGACAGCCAAAGGCAGCTGTGAGAGGTGTTCATTAATCAGTCTGTGCAACTTTCTGTGGGAGCTTTACCGAAGTCTGTGCAGCAACAGTACTGACCATGATCTTTAGTCTGTGTGTTTGAAGCACAGATGAAAATGAGGGTGCATCGCTGCAAAGGTAACTTGTCTATCGAGCCAAACAAAAATTAAAGGCTTTTTGCTTAAAGTGACAATACCCTGCACTCAGCAGTTGTTGCAATGTTTGATAAGCCTTATACTGTGATTCTTTTGCCCTCCTTCTCCATTCCTGAATTTTAAATTTGGCTTTCTGTAAAGCCAGCAGTCGCTGTGAAGAATCCTTCTGTCAGTTCTTCTCTGTGTTCTATTATGAGTGGTTTCTTTATAGTCTCAGATATCCACTTCTTATAATGCTATGTACACATTTATAGGAATTGATTTTGACGCAGCAATTTGAAATGCTAAATTTCTCTTAATGCTGTCACAATCTTCTAGGCCTTGAAGACAGAGATATTTGTTCCTACTTGATAGCTTCTGAATAATAGTCTCTTTGAATATTGTATTTGGGGTAACCAAGGAAAAATACAATGCCCCCTTCTAAATAGTTTGGAGGGCTTTTTGGCTGGAAGACAGAGACTGAGTCTTTGCTAATGTGTTCTTTAAAGCCCGGTATTGTGAAATACAATATTTTATTGGAGAGTTCACAACAAACACACTCTGCCAGGAAAAAAAAGCTGTGCTAATCTGTTTTGTGGTGTAGCAGTTTCTTCTGTGGCTTTAGCAGCTAAGCCATGTTATCCATACATCAATTTGGAAAGCAATTTGAGATCATTCAGAACAGTATGGTTAAAAACAATATGGTTAAAAAAATTGCAGGTATTTACATTCCATTTCATGTACTGCCATGTTCCTAGTAATGCCATTAAGAAAAGATTGAAGTTCTTTCACAAAATATAGTCTAGCCCCAAAATACTTGTAACATTGTCTTGTAATTTAGTAATTATTATAAAAATGTGCTAGCCTTCATACAAAAGAATATACTCTTTCCCTTCACAGGCTGCAAGCTAGGATTCAGGCTATCAAAGTAGAGAAAAGGAGTACACTAGTAAATTTAAGACATAAGATAGTAATAGATCCACTGCTTTTGATGGGGCTGTGTAATAACTTGTTGGAGACACAGAGACTACATAGGAGACTTTGCTTGCCACAGACCAACACAGTGTTGGGTGAGATGCAAATGGTGATCACTGCTGCAGGGCAGAGTGTGGCTTTTTGCAGTCTTGGTCAAGCTGCTGTATGTGCATTGCTCTGGGAGTTTGGGTGAGTTGCTCTGGCCCAACTTCTCATGCAGACTCGTGGTTGCCTTTGGGGGATGGCACTGCCCCCTCCCAGGAATGCACCAGCCAACATCTCGGCGTGATAATGGCTCAGGGAAAAGGGCAATAACATTGCAGAGTGATTGTGGTTTGTTTTGGTATTGTGTTGGGATTTATGCTAGGGAGGAGGGGAAGAGTGAGGAGTGCGATAGAGCAGCTCCTTCAGAATAACTGAAGCCATAGTTCAGTTAAAAGTACTGAGGAACATGTGCCAGAGTATATGTTGAGTGAAATACGCTGCAGAACACGATGTTGCATGAAGAACTCCTTAACACATTGTTCAACTTGGGAGCAAAATGGATGTTGAAAGAATAGGTTGCTTTCTGCATATAGAGTACAAGCCCCCATGCTCTGATGCACTGTAGTGAAAATGGTGGAGGTGGTAATATCAGCATTTGGGGGAAGAAATTGTTACCAGAAGCAGCAGACTTCATCTCTGTTTGTAACTAGATTTATGAGATCAAGAGCTGAGAGAAAATGTCACAGCTGTCTCCTAGGAGACTCCTTTACAACATTCTAAAAAGGCATGGAGTTGATTTGGGCATCCAAATACTACCCTGGGTACTTCTAGTACAAATGGAGGGGGGTGAAATGTGAAGATGCCGTAAATAGAATTGGCAGTCAAACAGCCTACATTTCCTGTGAAAATTGCTCTTTATGTGAAAGCTGAAGTTTCCCCACACCTGCTTTGCATTGCTGACTTATTTTCTTGGAAGTTTTTCTTTAAATTTGGCCACTGAAGTTTAAGCAGCTGAACTTCTCAACTGGCTTGCCAGGGCAGACACAGGCTCTTGAAGGTAAGAGTTAGGTTTCCCAGAATAATATCACTGTATCTGTTTAGTTTTATCCATATATTGCAAGCTCTTTCCACTACGATGAGTCTAAACATAAAAAAAAGAATTATCTCAGTCTGTTTATATTTTCAACATTTAATTTAAACAAGATATTATAATGTCTTTGTATCTAAAGTAAACACTTGCTGCTTTGACACTGCAAAATGTGATGCTGTAAACTAACTGGATCTTTTCCAGCTCTACCTTGTGTGCCTTGGTTGGCCTAGAACCAGATTTTAACGTTACTATTGGGACTACATTTTCAAAGTAATAAACAATTAAACAGTAGCAATGTGGTGGTGAGGAAATTTTTTTACTGTAAGACTTCAGCTAGCTCAGGTTTCTGTTTCCAGTGATTTTACAAGCAAACATTAAATTCCTTCTTTTATTCTTTCCTCGGATGACTTACAATCAAAACATGGCAGGAAAAGTTCAGTATCATAATTTTATACAAGAAATTAAATTTTATTAATGATTTAATTCTGTGATTCTCTGTCAATTACACAGAACCAGATTTTTTAATCCATGGTCTCTCAACTGCTATTTTTATCGTACTTTCTGTTGATGGAAATATAGGACTGTGGCTACATACTATACAAAGTCTCCCTAAACCACAAGTTGTTTTAGTTTGATTGCAGGTAGCATAACTATGGCCTGCAATAGTCATGGAGCAGATAATATAATAGTGAATGAGAAGAAAGCTTTGAGGGATGTTTTGTTAGGAGTCTCCAGTACTGACTTTCACACTGTCATAGACGTGGAATAGGAAAACATATAAGAAAATCTGTACCCACCCTACCATTTTGTGCATTCTCAGAGACTTACGTTCAAATGTGTTACACCCTTTCAACTCATATTTTGTCTCTCCTGGATCTCAAATGGAAAGCTATGTGTCCTCCAATATATCAAAATATCTATAGGAGGGTTCTATGTAGGCACCATATAGTGTCTCTGCTCAAGAGGTAATATTTGGACTTCAGTCTTGTGGTGTGCTAAATTTAATGATAACTTAATATCCAGTCAGAATAATGGGTGGACTCGTTGGTAGAGAGAATCCTTTAATTCAGAACTCACAAAGGACAAACATATAGGAGCAAAAAGAAAAACAAATTTCATTGTACAGGGAGGAAAAACCTTGTCTCAAAGGTCTCATCCTATAGTTTGGATACACTGTTTAGTTTCAGTGGAAATTTTAGGCAATACTGGATGGAATGCTGGAAATCCCGAGAAGTGGTTTTTCTTTGGATTGCTAATTTCTTTGCTGTATGGGGGTTCTAGCAGCGTGGGCCTGGAGAAGCGTGTGGTGTACCAGCGGTGCTTCCAAACCTGCCATACGCGGGTCACTGGCCTGAGCTGCAGAATGGGCTGAGTGAGACGGGGCCTCTGCCTCAAGCAGAGGTGATGGACATAGCTGTGTTTCAGGTGTCCTCCCCTAGTTACAGTGTTCATGTAAATATTACCTAAGTGATTTTATTTCCTGCTCTAGCCCTTTCTTACACTTGATTCAGTGCCATGAAATTTTAGCAAGCTTCATTCTTGCACAGCTGTGATAAAGCAATGCATGCCCTTTGTAAGCTGAGATCAAGACTGTCCCACAGGTAAAAATGGTGTAAGAGAATCCAGGAAGTCCCTTCCCTCCCTACTTCTAAGTAGGCTTTTTTTGTGCTGCTTTCCCAGACAATTTTCCAAAGCATCCAACTGTAGTGTCACAATTTGAATCCTTGTGCAGTTGATGTTCTTTCCACTGACTTTAAATCAGGCCCCTTTGGATCAGGCCCTAAGTAAATAATGAGAATTTCTTCCACCTCAATTTATGTTCAATTTCCAAACTAAGCAGTTATGTCTTTCATCTTTATTCTTTATATTTTTTTCATGACTCTGCTTGTTATTTTAAGGAAGCAGTAATATATACAGCATCTATATACACAGAGTGCAATACATATATATATATATATATACACACACACACACACACTCCCTGAAGTCCAGTGGATTGTCTTGGTGAAGAGATGAATATATGACTGCAAGAAACTCTTTAGAGTTCATCCAGAATACATAGTTGCTCATTACATTGTAGCCTGGAATCAGTCAAAGGTGTATTTAATAGTAATTTAAGATTTTCTTTTTTACCAGTGCAAACCATGGTAAATGGTTGGAAAAGATGCACGTTCAGGGAGAAAAAAGCCCTCTCTTAGTATCCAGCTTGCTGCTTAAGCCTGCAAAAATCAGGAAATGATAATATATGTTCAATAACGAGTTAAAGAATAAAGCCAATTATCTCATCTACTGACCAATGCAAAGTTTTTCCCAACTGTACATTTTCAAGTGTTCAGTCCCAAAACTAAGTGCTTTTAATTCCATTCCTGTGCACGTGTGCATTTATACGAGGGCCTTTCAGTACAAAATCACGTAACACTAGAGATATTGGCTTCTCCCTTCCAGTTTCCAAATTAACTGTTGTCTATGAATGATATCATCACTGGCATGCTGTCTGTAAGCTGTTTTTGCTATGACATGAAGTGCTTTGCATCATACTGTATGTTCTGTCACACACTAGCTTTCATTTTCATTTCTGAGTGGAAGGATAAATATTGTCTTTGGAAAGAGTGGCAGCAGAGGAAAGAGCATGCTGTGTGTCAGAGATTGCTGTGGCTTTTGTGCCCTAACAAAGCATCCTGCGAGACATTGGCCTGGATGCACCCCACTGCCCTGGAGGGATGGAAATGAAGTCCCTCATTTGAAGTAACCTTAGCTGGGAAAATGTTACCTTAACTTAACCTTAGTTATGTTAACTTGGAGCCTCACAACCAATAGAAAGGCATATCCAGAGGGGAATTTGGATTCTAGGTGCCTCTCCCCACTGCTGGTGCAGAGGGTAACAGATACCTCAGTGCCTGTGGTTAGGTGGTGTTTTGGCAAGGTGGGCTTTATCAAAATTTTATGATACTGAGAGAGGAACAGTAACTATTTCAGGAAAAAATTAGTATCTAGCCATCATCAATGTAAATAATTGTGGCCAAGGCATATTTAGGGGACAAATATGAGAATTAGAAGAGGGACTGTTAAGGTGGTACATAAAATCTTAAGTATATAGAGCCATTGGCTGTAACAATGCTCTCTTTCATTTCTGCACTAACCTTACTTTTGGAATAAATTAGGACAACTTGTTAGCCTTTCCCCTTCTTTAAATGACATGCTGAAGTGGTACATGATGATTTTTTCCAAAATTTTTTTTTTTCAATTCATATATATATTTTCATAACATTTTATTGAGAACCGCCATGTATGTGTTTCCTACTGCTAGAAAAGCAAAGAAGAAGAATAAAGACTGGAAAAGCTATGGGCCAGAGGACATGTGGAGAAATGATTGTGGGAATACGCTCTTTAGATTTGAAATATGGGTCTTTGGGAGAGGAAGACAAGGGAAGGGGAAATGCTGGCAAGTGTACTGGCTCCCTAGAAAGTAGGAAGGACCAGAACACAAGAACATGTAATGCTGCAGCTCCTGCAAATGTAAGAAACTGAGTGAAGAGGGGGTTGATGGATCATTCTTACTCTTTATATTGGCTTTTAACATGAGATCTGTAGTGTCTGATAATATTATATCCTGCTCATACAGATCCTAAGAATTCAAATTGGGTCACAAGGTTTATTTAAGAAAGGAATGAAACAAAAAAAGCCCCTCCCAGATTGTGAGGAAAGTGTTTAACTTTCAACAGAATCTAATGCATGATTCGAAAGAAGGAACAGAGAAACCCACCAGAACAAAAAACCCCACCTACCTACTCTGAACCAAGCATGCACAGCAGTCTCTCCCCAAATGTGCTCCTGTGCAGAACCGGCCCGGGAATGAACTTCTTTGTAATCCTCTTTGGTCAATTCCAGGCTGCAATTTGATTTCAAAATTAAACCAAATTAACAGACAACTCTGCTCAAGGGCCCAGTGTTTTAATGTTTCTCTTCAGATGTCACTGTGGTCTTTCTAAGGATAGTCTTTGTAGGTTTTGTGTCCGCCTAAAAACGGTAACGAGTTGATAGTTTCAGGTTATGTATGAATTGGCTGGGAAATACTGTTGTTGCTTATACAGTAGCTACCTGTTCCCATGATCCTGCTGAAATACAGCCTTATTTATATGCAGCTCTTGCTGCAGGCCAAAAGTGTGCTTTTGAAATAGTTCTTGCTCTGTGGCTGAAATAAGTTGCAGTATTTGCTTTTCTACTTGAGAGCGCTCTACTTTAAATATCTGGTATAAGCAACCAGTGAACATGTTGTCCCCATCATGCTATGAAGTTCTGGCTAGCTATAACTATACAAACAATTCTTTATGCAAAGTAACTGAAAATGAACATGGACAGTGACTTAGTGAGAGCATCTAGGCATCAGGTTCAAAGAGCAAAAGAATTTAGTTGATCTGTTTCAATGTAGTATATTTATTAACCTACTTTTGTTGTTTCTGGTATAAACCCAGAAGCTGGTGTTGCCTTCAGATTCAATATGTGTATGTCCATTGCTGATCAGCCGGTGAAAGTAACTGCAGATGCTGTAGAGAGATTATTTATTTGAGATCCTTCTATCTGATCACATAGTCTGTAACTTTTTTAGACAATAGAGACACAGATGTTTGATATCGTGCCCTACAATGTCCGTTTCTTTCATTAAATATAAAAGATAACCTAGACAACAGTTTTTGCTGTGGACGTAACTGTGAACACATAACAAGTATTTAAATGTGATGATTCCCATCCTTGTAAGTTAAATGATTAAAATACAAGATACAAACAACATTTGCTGTTGTAACAAGGAGTCTGAGTGGGGTTTTATGTGTTATTTTAAAATTGAAGAACTGCAGATGATTTGAGGTAATGAGCTCCAGTTAGAAAGTATCCTAAGACTGTAGGATAGCAAAATAGCAAAGCCTAATTTGTCCTGCCTCAAGGAAAGTCATCTTTGGTTTTCTGCAACATACACCAGTAGTTGCACAAAATTAATTTGGCTGACGGGTTGGGCCACTACTTAAATGTCTCCTATACTTTTATTTGAACTGTTACTGGGCATGCAGGTAACTGCATGTTACTCAGGTGTGGGCCAGTAAACAAGACTTAATAATTATTTTTTACTCTGTCTCGTGTACAAAATCCTTTGCCCAAAATAATGTGTGAGATTATACGTGTGAAGTTCAGCAACCAGAGAGAGCACGATGGTAAGCCCACTGTCACTCATGTACAGCCTCGTAAAGCTGCGCTATACAACTATCCAGCCTTTCTGCACTTCGTACCAAAGATAAAATGTCATGTGGCTGTATTACTGTGGGGGCCAATCTTTTAAGCTAAAACCTCAGCCATGGGAATACCTTCATGGAAACCTGTAGACATTTCCATATAAGAAACCTGATGTTCAGGTTCCTTTGCCCTAAAGCGTGTAGGATTCTTCAAATTAATCACAGTATCCCCAGGGCAAGTTTGACCAAGTCCAGAGACTGGGCACTTGGCTTTGCTTCACTAAAGATAAAATATGTCTTAATTTTTTTTTTTAAAAAGGGGGAGGGGGTAGAGACAATACATTTCTTCCCTTTTCTTTCGATGCACTAAGAAAAGAAACTGGGAGAGGGGAGGGTGATGAGAACTGAAGCCAGGGAGCTCTTCTGTGCTGCGCAGCAGTACTGCGCTGTGGCCCTGCTCCAGAGTGGACAAGGCTGCTGTAGCTAAGGTGACTGTTTGTAGGAATTGGGCCTTACTTACCACAGATACTGGAAAGAGATGAAACAATAGAGGGACAGGAAAAAATAGGCTCATAGTGAATGCTGCCTTGAGATCCCCCTTTTTGGGTGTTTTCACTCCTGTAGATGAGGGAAACAGCAAAGTATGCAAATGCTAGTGCTCTCATTCAAATATTTGCTTTATATTCAGAATTTCTTATGTTAACTAATTTGAGAGATCTGTTGCCAGCTTTCCAGGGGTACTGAGCCCTTGTGACTACTGCTGAAATTGTTCACTGCTGATTTTCAGAATCTATATATTTAAAGTCCAATTTTTCACAGCATTGTGTATGTTAAGATGGTCTCACAAATTTATGAGTGCTCCTGATCTGAATTTTTGGTTTCTCTATGAGGATAAAAATACCAGTAACCTCATGGGTCTTAATAGTAAGGTGGTGTGAAATAAAACTGCAAAGCACTCCATTCCTCACTGGGTGTGAGGGAGAAAGCTGGAAGTGGGTATAAAACCACAAAGTTCATAGTTTTGTGTTCAAAGCAGGGCTTGCATAACATGCCTCTGTATAATGTTTAAACATACAATGAATGCAGAAGACATAAAAAATACAGTATTACGATTTCATCAAATAAGACAGGAGTCCTGTTGAAAATCTAATGCGGGGTCATAGAATTAAAGCTGGAAAAAAGTGCATTTGCACAAAGAGGCAACTGAGGTGGGTAGATTGCATGAGTTCAGGCAATATTATTCTGGCATTTCCAAACTTAGTCCATCAGCCTTAATATTTGTTAAGTATCCTCTGAGGTATACAAGTTACACAATGTTTTCCCATTTTGCTCAAAGTGTTGTGAAGAGTTAGCTTTGCTATTAAGTATAATAGTTTGAATGTTTAGATTCAGGAAAGTAAGGGTGCTTTCAAGCAGAAGCTGGTATACATGAGAAGAACCCTAGCATTCCTTGGCATGCTTTGGGGTTATAATGAACCATTTTGCAGTTCTGTCACAGATTCTCTAACACCTCAATGCATAAAATCTTTGTCGATGTTGAAATGTATGATACTATTATTAATACTCGTAGAACAAATTTATAGACCTTTGAAATATTTAACTATCCCTGTATTGTAGTAGGCCAAAAATTCAGAATATGCTGTTTGCATCCCTTAAATTCTACTTCTGCACAGAGTAGGTGCTGAATCTGAGAGATTTGATCCTAACAATGAATAAACAGCAATGTCTATATCAGGAAAGCCTCTGAGTTTCCCCGAAAGTCAACTCCAACCACATCCTAGCTCCATTTGAAAGAGGGATCCTCCCAATCTCTCCTCTGTCCATGTCCTTTTTCCTATGGAGAGAAAACCTATATGCAGAATCCAGATGAAAGCTACATCATCTTCCTTCCGGTCTTCTGTTTAGGATGAATGGGGGCACCTTACTGTCCTCACCCATGCACTAGTCTAGACGTAGCTGATGTATCTAAATCCGGTGTGGCTCTTGTGAAGGAAATTAAGGAAATTGTTTGTTTGTTTCCTATTTGCCAGAATGAATGACTAATATTCAGTATGGACAGGGGAGGTGCATTGTTCTTTATTTGTACTCCTGTAGTGCCTTTAAATTCTAGATATCGACCATAGGCTAAAGGTGTTTGTCGGTGTATAGACACCGTGAAAAAGGATACTGTGTAAAACTACAGCACTTGAGCAATAAATACGCTATGGTCTTGGAAACTATGTGGGTTCTTTGAGGTTGCACATTTGAGGGTGTTCCCTAAGTTCTTCACTATAGAAATTTTGGCAATTTCTTTTGTCATTTTAGAAATACCATATCTGTATAGAGAAAAGACTGAATTACTCTGAAATGCACATGGAGTGCTTTCCTGGCTGTGGTTTTGGCATATGATATGGGAAGTAAGTATAACGCTACAGTTCTCTTGATCCTGTGTCCTAGTGAAGTCAATATAAAGGTTTTATTGATTCCAGTGCCTCAGGATCTGGATCAGAGTTTTCAAAATTTAGCTTCAGAAAATTAAACATATACTCTTACAAATAAGGCTTAGAGGACTGTGGATAGTAGTATCTGTGTAAATCCAGACTGTGTTTCATCTCTTTCAGCTTCATTTCCGTGCGCAGTGTACGCAGCATATTCCTTGGTAGTTACACACATAACGGCCTTTTAAATTTGCTGGTATCATTTCACTGTCTCATAAACATGAATTTCCTTGTGAAAGCAATTAATGAAAGTGAGATTATGTTGCAGAATCTTAGCTGGTGAAGAGATAAGAAGAAAGCTGCAAGATGGATACGTTAATATCATTCCTGAAGCAGAATGAAAATCTCAACTTCAGCAATGTCAACAAAAACATGTTTCTTTTCAGATTTAATTTCCATGAGAAACTATGTTAAATTAAAACCTTCCAGTGCAGTGTCCTTCCATTTTTTGCATTTTTACTACCTAGAGATCAAACAGTTTGACACAGCAAAATTTCTAGTGAGTTAGGAAGAAATGCTGATTGGTTTGTTGGCTGGTGGCCGGGGGAATGTTATGACCGAGTAATTATGTGTTCTGGACAGATGTATTAACCAGGCTTCGAGCTGGAGCCACTGGATATTATTTTAGTCATAAGACTAGAGGAACTGAATCATTTTCAAAGAGCTGGCTGGCTGACACTGCTTTAGTGATGCCTGTTCCAATGATTCTTTGGCAACAACTTCCAACACTGCACTTATGACACAGTAAACAAAAACTACATTAAAGGTTTGTTTTTTAATCATAAAGAAGTTGAACATTTCCACTGAGCTTTTTTGCTATTTATCAAGAAGCACTGAAGGCTAATCTAAATCTTCCATCCTTATTTCTCTTACCAAAGAAGGGGAGCTGTTTAGCAAAACTGTTTTAGATCTGCTGATAGTAAGAATACTTCAGAATTCAAGGGTTTTATCAATTCATTGACTTCTTATCGCTAAACCTGCTGTGTCATATTTGTTTATTCACTCACTTTGTGAGGTGAGTAAGAATGGGTTGGGGTTTGGTGGCTTGGCTTTTTTTGGACTGACAACTAGAATGAGGGAGGTTTTCATTATCAGCTTCAAGTTAAGAGAGAGTGTGATTTCTCCTGTTCTGGTAAGTAATAACATTATTTTGCAAGATGCTGCAACATTATATTGATAGGTGCAGAAAGAAGTTGGGAGGAAAAAGAAATCAGTACTAAATGCAGTCTTCACTGAAAGAAAAAAAGTAACTTTTACATGTAAAAGGGCATGATGTGTGCATATATTAATATTTAATCTGTTCTAAATGTGACACTTGAGATATCTCAGCAGGCTTTGTCACCTGATAATCAGGCATTAAAAAGGCCTTTGAGCTTTGAAGAAAAGTTGTTTTGTTCATTTTTAAGCCACTTGATTCTTGCAACTAATTTGCAAATGCCCATTGCCAGAGTTGTGGGTTTTTTAGGGGGATATTTTGTGGTTTTTGTAGTTCTAATCTGACTTCATCACTGGTTCTTTCCTGAGGACACAACATAGAACAAGAGCAGCCCTTCAGAACGAAGCAGGAAAGAGTCCGTTGTTTTGATTTCCCTCTGCAGTGATGGATTATGAATGTAAACTGTTATGTAAGGTCATTTTGAACATTGCCCTGGAGGCAGTATGTCAAGTGAAGCATAGCAAACAAGTCAAAGTTTCTCTTTCTTGGAATTAAAATGGGTTTAAATGAAGAAGGCTCTCTTCTGCCCTCAGATTCTGAGGACACAGTATGTGACTGGAAAAATATAGATACGTACCTAGAGCCCTGGCAGCTGGTTATATGAGTCTTGAGAAGAAGTTTTATTTTTAGGTCTCCTACTTGCTTGTTTGACTGTGGTAAATGGCAGGCTCTCAGTGCTCCAGGTTCACCTTTTGTAAAACACAGGTGATAAATTGTTGGGGCTGACAACAGCTACCACAGTGCTAAAGGTCTGAAGCTTGTGCTTTGTTTGGTTTGGGGGTAGTATGAATAAATGAATAGTAAAAATCGATGAGAGGAAGAGCCTGCTACGGCAAAATGCAAAAAAGTGAGATCAAAACTCTTCTTTCAGAATTGTGCAGGAGTAAATTCTCCTGTTCCCCGGTGATCCGTGGTGTCTTTTGATGGTTCTGTGCATGTTGGAGTGCTTTATAATTTGTAGACCCTGACCAATTACGAAGGAGAAATTTGGCCTGCGTGTTGGCCTTCCACCCAACTCCAGTTGGCAAAAGAGGGGTTTGTCTGCAAACTTCCTCCCCATGTACCTCAGCTGCCAAAACTCCAGAGTCAGCTTGCTAAGACAGTGAACAAGGGAAAAGTGAGACCCTGATTATATATTTGTTCTCTTTCTTTATCAGGGTAGCCCAATGTTTCGGAAAAGCATAATGTTTCTTTCTGAAAGAGGAAAAGAAAGGGAAAGATATAGAAATTGGGCTCCTATAAAACACTTATTTTATAATTGCTTTGTTTTCTTAATATTTTTATTGTTGCCAGTGCAACATCGAATATTGCAAAGTTCTATGTATTTCCCGGCTTGATGGAAACTTAGCAAACAACAGTCAAACAGATGCTTCTCTAACAGGGAACCACTGAAGGAAGAATCAAGGGATACCTACACGCTTCCGTTTCATTGTCAGTTCGGTAATGAACTTGGTCACTGCTCTGGTTTGGGTCTTTCAAGAGTCTTTCTTGTCCTGATAAGACTTGAAAGAAAGTAAATTTTTTTTTCCTTTTCAGAATCATGGAAGGGAATCAGAAAAACATACACTTAATTTCCTAAATAAGACTTCATGCTCTACATTTTTGTGCGCATCCATGCATGTACATCTGTTTGGGTGTGTGCATAAATGAATCGGATTATAATCTGAGACCCATTCAGTGGAAGACTAACAGACAAAAGTTAAAGCCCCAAGTGGCACTTCTAAATTTGTTCCAAACCCTTGATGTGTCTAGGAGTCTGGCCAAGACAAGGTTTGAAAATGTCTTCAAGAGCTCGTCTCTTCAGTGGGCCAAATCCAAAGCACCCGAAGTCAGTAGGAGTCTCTCCTTTTGCATTGGTCTGATTTGGAATGGGCCCAATGGATCCAACAGGTTGATGTGATGAGAAGCTAAGTGACTGCATATGCATAAATGAAATCCTGCTGTCGTACATGTCTAAATTATGCTCATTTAAATCCCCAGAACACATATGAGTTCTCAACAGCCATTAATTCCTTATCCGCCATAATGAGCTTAAATTGTGAGCTGATGTCCCTGGAAGATTTATGCAAGTTTCTTCTTTTCCTTAATTGGAAAAATTTGGCTTTTTTTTTTTTTTTAAGTGTAATAATAATAAAAATTTATCCTTCTGGTTTAGTCATGATTTCTTTTCTTGTACTTACATCCAAGATGTTAACACTAAAGTATATGGCCCAGACACTGAAGTCTCATGAGGCAAATATGTTAATGGTTTATAGATTACAATAGCTGTTATCCCATTTACTCTGGGAACAAGCTACAAGATATAAAAAAAAATGAATGGTATAATGAATAAATCTACTGTAACCTAGACCAAAAGTTGTTTTGTAAAGATGAAAAGTGGAAGGTCATGGGACTTCAGGCTGGCACTCTTTTAATAAAGTGTGCTGACAATTGTGTCAGGCAACTATAATCCTTAGACTACAACTATACATTAGCCTACAAATTGCTGTAAATGGAAATAAACAATGGTGCTCAGGAGGACTGGTTTAGTTTACACATAGCAAAATAACCCACTGAGAGCACAAATGAAGACCATAACTTTTTTCCTTCAGTTGATTTCTTAAAAGTGTGTATATACTACTAAATCTATGAAATGAAAATTAGAAATATATTCTGCATTGGATATATGGATGCGCATACAGAAATGGGATGGATAAATGCCCTCAAGCATTGGGACCAGCAATCCATGATTTTTGTGATTTTGAATGGTGAATGGTCCACTGGTATAATCCTAGGAGCTGGGAATCAACAGCATATTTAGAAAGTGATCACCGAGAATTGACATTTCATTGCTGCTTTGGTATTTGGAAATCAGTGGGAGGCAGGAACTGCTACCTTGAAAGAAATGAAATCTTGCTTATCTGCAGATCAGTGCCATCTTTTCTCCTTCAGTCACAGCAGCTCTTGGATGCTGGCTGGCTTATAATTTTAGTTAAAAAATAGATAAATAAATACAAGGTTCAATATCATCCTTAAAAGCCAGAGTATTTTCATCTCGTGCCCAGGATGCAGCTGAAACAAAGTGCCGCCTCTGCTGTGTGCGCTAGCTGTAACACTCGGGTTGGGCTGGCGCTTGGCTGGTAGGTTTTTGACTGATAGGATTAGGTGTGTGATTTGCTTTGCCCTGCTCTATTGGTATTGGGAGCTTTTTATTTTTGTTCGGGGTTTTGGGGTTTTTTTTTTTTTGAGCACAAGAACTAGGAGGATTATGCCACTTTTAAACACGTACACAACAGAGGCAGAGTCTGATTTACAATTTTGGGGAGTATATGCTGAGAATAAATCCATTATCAATATGGTGCTACGTGGGCACTACGTTCATATTTAGAAGGCCACCACACAAGCATTTCTGTTTTCTTACAAACTAGATCGCTTTTATACTGGCAAGATTCCTGATACAAATATGTTAGGGATACAAAGGAAAGCTAACTGACTGAAGTTATTTTGTTTCCAAAATGAAGGAAAAAAAATACAAACCCTGGCACTAGTGGGTTAGGGCTGAGGATGTTTACAGGATAATTTGAGTGGGGACTAAAACAAAAGGAACATTTTCATCCTTTCTGATTAATAGATGTTTGTACAGCACCACGAAGATGAGAGGCATGTTAAGTGTTATTAATTAATATTCTTTCAAGATATTTATAAGATGTTTATAATATTTATGTATTTCTGACAACAAAAATGTTTCAATATAAAAGTGAATTATCCCAGCAAAAATGCCAAGCTTTTGATCTGCTTATACATCACATCACTGCAAACCTTTTCCTTTCAACCTAGAGTTACATTCAAAAGTAGAAAGATATACAGCTGACGTTTCAAACTGAACGACACCACGATAAACTAGGGTTTCTCTAGAAGATAAAATACATCATAAATCGGTGTAACACTTACCTCATTTTAAATATTACTGTCTCCTTTTATCAGGTAACACTATATAACCTCCCCTTACCTCCTTTCTTCCCATATTTTATTTGGTATATTAATTCTGAACAATGATCACAACCAGAATTTTTTTTAATTAAAATCAAATATATGACTTTAGAGGCTTAGGTTATCTGATAAAAATATTTTAATTAAAAAGATACCAACTCTTTTGATTCCCTCATGAATTGATAATAATCAAAACGTACAGTGTTAATTTTAATCTGCAGCTAGTTGTTTAAAGAAATAATTCTTACCCTTCTTCAAAGTCAAAAATAAATAAGTAAAAAGAAATGTTTTAAGGGGAAGAGGAATCTCTGGCCCAATGGGCTTTTTTATTGCAGATTGTCAAAAAATCAGCCATTATTAGAAAAAGCTTATTGCATTTACTTATCAGGTTATTTTATTTTGTTTTGTTTTGTTTTTGTAAGGATAAGGAAATACTTGTCTGACTACAGTAGCTGAGTTATTTCTACTTTCATGGCACTCTACCTCTACAGGAACATTATATCTCTTACAAATGTACTTGCTTTCCAAAATGCTGGCTCCATCATGATCAATTGGGAGACAGATTTCACTGAAGTAAGGATTCCCCCTGGGCCTTGCCCCGAGGAGCATGCATGGAACAAGGACAAGTTTCCAACTGAGAAAACTGTTTGTATTTTGGGAACACGGTTGCTGTGTAGGAGCTCTGCAATGCCCCGTTAGAGGAATGCAGTTTAAGGAGAGGATAGGAAATAACATTCTAACACTTCAAGAACAAATCAAGACCATGTGAAACCAGGAAAGAAAAAGTAAATGTTGATTTTTTTTATTATTATTATTTTTTAATTTATTTATTAATACTGTAAACCACTATCAGAACAACTTCTTTTTCAGGTATTTTTGAGAACTTCTGGGTCAAACTTCTATTTGAAAATTGATTTTAGTACAAGCTTTTTAAGATGGATCAGAAGTTTAAGAGTGGTTAATTATTATTTTAAATGGACACCCAGTGTAACATTAATTTGAAAATTGGGGCTGAAACAAAAGTATAGATCTTGAGTGGCAGATACTATATAAAAGTTTCTATATAAGAAAAGTTGGAAATGCAAGATACATCCCTGTAAGTTACCAAAGACGTTATTTTTTTCCCTTTTGACATTGTTGTACTTAATTAGATATTAATTCCAGGTGGGATGTCACCTGGAATTCTTTCATTTAAAATGATTGATTTTTAAGATCTAATCCATTTTTATAAATCACTGTATGAGCATGACTCTGTTCAGAACAGTGATTTAATTCTATTGTGACTATTCTGACCTTAAATATCAAGTAAGCATGGGATACTCAATAAAAAAATATTATGGAATACTCTTCTGAATAAAAAAAAAAATCTAGATTCACTTTTTCACAGAAATTTGAGTTGTCTTTATTTTCCAAATCTGATGCTGATTAATCAAAATCAACTCATTACAATAAAAATCAACTAAATTCAAATAATGTATCATGTTTTGGGTTGGGTTTTTTACATAACAATTTAGGTTAATCTATACATGCACTGGCTTTAAGCCACTGATAAAATAAAAAGCTTGGAAATGGAGAGAAGCTGTGTGGGCCATTGAATACTATGTAAGAGTAAAACCCCTTACTGTGCTACCCACAGAACAAATAGCACCAACTGCACAATAGCAGACCAATTACACTGAAAGTATGTATGCAGATGTCAGGATATGAAGGGTTATTCCCTCTCTTTAATATGCCTTCTGCCTAACCAAACACCTTATTTAGGCAGCTTAATAAGTATTGCAGTTTTCAGAAGTGCAGGACACTTTCCACTAGCATTGGTGGGAATTGTTGGCCAGACTTCATTAGGGGACTAAATAAGATCCTGAGAGTCCAACTGCAGGCATATACCTCTAATGCTTTTGTTCAGCAGCCTTAACCTGTAAATTTTCTTAATCTATGCATAGTTGATTACTGTCACTCTTTCCCGATCTTGCAAATATTCCCAGAGTCAAGCTTATTCTTGTGAGTTCTGTAAATTGTGCCTAAATATTTTCTTGTGTACCAGTTTTCACTTTGCACACACTGTTTTGCCTTAATCCTGTAGTAGGGGAAGGGGTAGGATTTATTTATGCTTACTATTTATTATTTTATATGTTATTTCTGCAAAAGTTTCATAAGTTCTAATAAGATTTGCTGTTTTGAATACTTCCTGAACATGTAAGTATGTTTAGGGTGTGAGAGAGGATGAAATTTGAATTGGTAAATCAATGAAATCAGAATTTCAGAAACAGGTAGGTAACTGATTTTAATTCTTTGTCATTAAATTAAAAAATGTTGGTGTCTAAAGTGGTATCGCTATTTTCTCATCATTTAATGTTATAACTTGACACTTTTGCCTTCCTTATATCTACCTAATTACCATTAGGTAACTGTAATAACAGAATTAAGGAGGCGTTCTGGATAGAGGTTTTAAATCGGCACTCATCCTTGGTGAGCAATATTCTCTCTTTAGGGTAAGATGCATTTGTTATTGGCTCCCCGAAAACATATTCAGTTGGTACTTTTTAATTTTTTTTTTTTCCTCCTACAGAGCTAAAAAAGACTAAGACCAGCATACAAAGCTCGCCTCCACTAGGTCAACAGAGTGGTTTAGACACAGATTTGTGGCAACCAGTCATCCAATAGCTTTTACTTGTCTTTCATCTCGTGTCTATGCTGTATGCTCCACAACAGGAACAGCCAATGTGAAGAAATTTAGGCTGCTTAAAAGTTATATCAGCCTGTGCTTTCCTTGAGTATAGCTTAGAATGACATATTTCTTCTCTCCTGTTTTTTTTCCTTTTTAATGAATCAACCTTTTATTATCTCCCTTCACAGAAGGGCAACATTTGTTTCTTTATTTTGTATATGATGTTACTACAATAGATAACAGGATATTGCAGTCTTTGTGATGATTTAGAACCAAGGGGGGCTTCTTTCTTTTTCCTTCTTTTTACGTGCTGTTTCTTTACCTCCTTTGCTTTTGGTTTTGCTCATGTTGGATTGACCTGCACATGTGCTGTAGACAGTCTTCTGGCTTGCATGCATACACACACATGTGGTGCATCTACCAACAGGATCCACCATGAGAGTCGGCATGCATTCCTGCAAATAAAACTGCTCTCTCTTTTGAAAATGTGGCTTATTGACATGTCTCACTACAAACAAAAAACCCCAACCTCAAATTCGGCATATCCTGAGAGAGGAATGCTTAAAAGCGATGCTAATATCTGGGAGATCTGTCTGTGTTCGTGACTGCTTTTAGCTTCCCGTTTCTCCACAGGAAAAATCCTAGTACTGCGTGGGGTAGTCTTTCAGCTTTGAAAAACACACACACAGTGTGAATTCAGTGGCTGCGCCCTGAATTCGTGCTTAGTGCATATTTTGATGATGAATCGATACGTGTTAAGACCATTTTTGGTTTTCTGTTGATATAGAAGCAGAAATAATCGTATGGGTCACAGAAAAACAGTATTCCTAAAAATTGACATATTAACCAGTTCAAATGTCAGTGGGTTAGTGTGCTAAATGACTACAGTAAATTGTTGATTCTTCATTTTTGTAAATCATTTTATTGTTCTGAAAAAATATCTTCACAAAGTTTCAGAGGAAAATCACGTTAATTCCTTTGAGATAACATTTATTATCCTGGTTATATGTAGAGCAAAACTGTAAACTCATGAAGTTATGTCTACTTACATCTTTTATTCAGAAATTAGTTGTATTAATGAAATAGTCTTTTTTTTAAGCAGAAATAAAGGAAGTCATTTTTAAACATCACGAATGTTGCCACCAAGATTTGCATTTTATAAGTCTCTGTATCATACTTTAAATAACTTTATTCCCTCATCTGAGAAAAAAGATCCAACTTCTAACTGTGCTTTACTACTAAAGGTATGAAAATTTGTTAAAAAGGAAGTATAGGATCAATTTACTGTTAAATGTATTACAGAAGTGAAATGTTAAAACACTGCAATGGTATGTTGGAAGCATTTAATTTTGATAGGCATGATGTATAGCTAGGGAAGTAAGTGTACTCAAATAATTATGCTGTCTTTGAAAGACTAGGCAATTTAAAAGTAGATTATCCAATGAGACCGAAGTAGTAGTTGTCAAATTTTCAGGAAGTAATTAAACAAGCAGAGGGACTCTCTTTTTTACTGGCTGTTTCTGGGTTACATAGGGATTATGAAGAGAGACAAGAAAAATGACAGAGCAGGCTAAACAGCACATCAAACTCCCCTTGAAGAAAGCCTTTTTTTTTTTTTTCTTAGTGGCTTTCTGAATTACGAATAAGCTAGGTAACGTTTTGTGATATTTTGGTGCAGGTATCTGAGAAAATGTGCCCTCTGGAAAAGCAACAGACAGCATGGACAGCTTTTTTTTTTTTTTTTTTAATAATACCTCTCAATGAAATCTGTGTTGCCCCAAAAGACTGGTTCCCTGTTTAGGGTTTGGACTTTTTTTTTTTCTTCTTTTGTTTTTCCTTCTTTTTTTTCCCCTCTTTTCCTTTTTTTTCCTTCTTTTTCTCCTTCTTTTTTTCTCCTTCTTTTTTTCTCCTTTCTCCTTCTTTTTTCTCCTTCTTTTTTTCTCCTTCTTTCTCCTTCTTCTTTCTCCTTCTTCTTTCTCCTTCTTCTTTCTCCTCCTTCTTTCTCCTTCTTCCTTTCTCCTTCTTCCTTTCTCCTTTTTCCTTCTTTTCTTTTTTTTTTTTTTAGGACTTTTGTTTAGACCTCGGCTCTTCTGGTCGGCTGCCATCTGGCACTCTGCCTTTTCTTTCCAAAAGTAGGGCTGCAATTGTTTCTCCAGCTGCTGTCAGTGCTGCCTGAGCCTTCGCACAGCTCCACACCACTCACGGGGTGCCTCAGTCCTCCTCTGGCATACACAGCCCGGCTTCGTAATGCTCTGTTTTTTTCAATTCGCATGCTGCAACACATAATAGCTGCCTCTGGGTTTCTGGGTGAGATTATGTCAGGTAATGAGCAGCTATTTGCTTGGGTCTTGGTTCAGCTAAGAAATTTTGGTGCCTGCCCCTTGGAGCAGAGAGCAAGGGTCCAGCGCAGGGACACAGTTAGATGATCAAAAAACACCCTCTGGCCAGCAGAAACATGGAGGGCAGGGCTGTGTCTTTAACCCCACCTATTTCCACTTGCCTTGCTTAGGGATGGACAAAATTGCTCCATTTTTAATGATCTGTGAGCCAAAATACTCCATGGAGAGGCAAGGTAACTCCATGCATCCTTTGAATTCTACTCCATTTCTTAAATTTCTTTTAAATGCAGAAATTGTGGTTTCTCCTTAAAAGAAAAAAAGAAAAGAAAAAAGGTATTCTAGCCCCTTCAGGTTTTAAAAGGTATCGAGTCTCTATCTTCCATTTCCTCGGTGTGTGACTAAGCTGAGTAACAATTAACTCAACCATGTGCAGTTGTTTTTTATTCAGAGTAAATATAATTGCAGATGATAAGGAACTTGATCCAGCAATTACCAGAAGGTATTGTGAGAAGACATCCTTTGGATGAGGCACCTCGGGGAATTTCTGCAGAGAAATGTATACTTTCTGGGTCCTAGATGGGCTCAGGGTTTAGCTGTGATTATTCAGAGTCAAATTGAAGGTACACAGGAAACTTTAGAATCAGAAAGCACAGAGTTATGGAATTTAAGTAACATGAACACAAACTGAAAGCAGAATTAAATATCTGAGTCCCAACCTGTGATTCATAAATCTTGAAGGTTTTATTGTGCTTAATCCGTAGTTGTGGCTTTTAGTTTTTGTCCCCATAGGCAGGTTTCAGCAGTCATAAACAAATCATGAAAAATTTAGTGGTTTTGTAAATTCTTATGTAACCATCCTAGGAATCAGCCCTTTAGTATCTAGGTAGTAAGTGCTGTATGAAATCAAGAGGTTTTCTGACTTCAGGAAGATGAGAAAAATGCTAATTTATCTACAGTATGTGTTCTGGAGCATCTCTTATACAGTGTACTCTGCTACTTCATTGTGGGAAAAGAAAAGTTCAGTAGTTTGTTCTTGTCCTCACTTCCTTGCCAGGACCCTCTGGTAGTCAGGGTAAAATAGCAAGGTCAAGCTATCCCAGGAAAAAGAATAGCTGAAATGTCTGAATACTTTGAACTGTGGTTGAGTTTTGGATTCTCTAACAGGACAGAGAGCCCTGAACAGGAAGTCTAGTTCAAGGCAGGGCTTTGGCACGTAGACACTTCTTTGAAAGGGTGTATGTATCTCGTATCAGTCATTTTTAAGTGAAATAGAGCTGAAACCTGAGGCTTTTTAGGACATAGATTATCTTTAATGGTGTTTATGAATTTGTAACAATGAAGTATCTAGTTTTTGGCAGTAAGGCAGTACTCATGCTGTTTTCTTAAAAAAAACCCACAACATACACACCAAAAGAAACCCAGTTCTTTAAAAAGTAACTCCATTTCAGCTGTGCCCTGTTTTGTCCGAATGTCATCTCGCCATCAAAGATACATTCCTAAATTTGTATACACTGAGCTGATCTTCAGGGAGGAAAATAAATAAAGCTCAGCATACAATTGTGCAATTTTGTATGTGTGTTACTCCCTTCTATTCTTGACAGGCGCATAGTGACTTTCTGAAAGCAGCCTAACCACAATTTGCAAGATAGCCAAAGTAATAAGCATTGCCTGAATAATAAGATGTACAACTTCCACCACAGGGCTCATGAGCTGTTTGGCAGGGTTGTTGGCTCGGGCAAATGGAGACACGCTGCTTCTGGATATCTGTGCTGACTGTACAAACCAGCTCACATCACTCTGCACCATCCTCCCAGCTCTTCTTGGTCTAGTACCAGGATAGTTCTTCAGGACCCCTGGCTCCTTATACGACCCTTTGTGTAACAGCTCACCATCCATCTCATGCCAACACCCACAGGATTTTCCAAAGTCTGTAAAAGCAGGAATGTAGGAATCTGATACATGAGTGTCCAGGCATGAAAATGGCTTTCATGCTTATTCTAAAATTTGCATCCCTTTTTCTCTGTATATTCTAGTAGAGCAGATGCAAGAGGAGAAATCGCAATGGTCCTACCCCAGAAGGTGAGGAAGCAGATCAGATCACTGCATCAGGTTTCTCTGAGAAATGCCTCAGTAGAGGGTCACAGGCAGTAAAAACCACTCCTGTTCTTGCATGAGCCTTTGGGAAACCTCCCGCAGTGTCCTGTGCCTAGATTTGCCATTGCACTGCACAAAGCAGTAAGCAACACCTGAGACCACTTGGGGGGACTCAAGGTCTGTCAGTCTGGACTCTCAGAAAAATAGGAAGGGAACCAAAGTATTTTGAATAGCCGGACCAACGCTATAATTGCCTACAAGTAGCTGTTTCTCTCTTGACTTGTTCCTGAGGCACGGCATTTCTCCTGGGAGCAAACTGCTGACCTTGCCATTCTCAGTTGCTTGAAGAGCTAATTCGCCCCCACACCAGCCAGTGCGTCAGCCAGTCTCTCACCTGGTGCTGGAACTAGTGTGGAAACTTTCCATATTGACAACAGAGCCAGAAAGGGCTCTCTTCATCTTCTTTTTTACCCTCTCATATGATAGACTAATGCAGGATTTCTCTCTAAGACATAAGGATTTATAGCTGTTTACCTTACCCGTTCACTGCTTTAAACTACGGGATGTAGACTCCTGATTAATGCTGCTAACTACTGAACAACAGCCGTGGTGCTCTGTTTGGAGGACTGGAAGTCACCAGTAGGATCTCTTGGAGTAAAATTCCCTTTTAAAAAGTCTATAATTGCCTGTGCAGCAAATAATCCAATAACATTTCCATAACTAAACCTTAGAAGTGAACTTGTAAATGAAATGTACACTTTCATTTTAAAATAAGTGGGAATTTGAGAACCTGGGTAAGAAGATTTTTTTTAAATTTATTTTTGAAGCAATCACCTTAAATGTTTTCATTTCCGCACCTCACAAATGGTTACAACTTTTTAAAAAATAAATTAGCTTTACTGTTTTTCTGATCAGCTTTGCAATTCTACATGAAACCCGCATTTTCAAAACACTATTTCTGGTAGTTGGAAAATTGAGACAGTAGGAAATGATGTCAGTAGATGAAGGTGATAGCTGTTTTTCTTAGGACTTTCTACAGTCACAGTTGCAATGGCCTGGAGTAAGGTGAGAGGCCATTGCTCTTCTGCAGTTGCACCATCTGATTAAGAGTGTATGCATGACACTAGGTAGTGTTGATGACACTAAACAGGCCCTTTTCAACGTCCCCGTTTCTGGTAAACCCAAATATGCACCTGCATATCAAGATTATTATATGCCAGTTGTAAAAACACTTCTGACTGCATCCACAATGTACAGGAGAGGTATCAGAAAAAGTACTGATATTTGTTAGAAATATGTATAGGTGCACATTAATACAGTTTTAGGACAGGTCTGATAAAACAGACTGATTTTCTTCTTAACTGAAACAGCTGAATGGAACTGGTTGTACTGTCTTTGGAGTCACCAACCTGCTGTTTTTAAAGGAAATGGTGCTGGAATCAGTGTCCAGGGAGAGGCTGACTTGTGAGGAGGCCAAATCGTTGCAAACCATTTTGGGACTGGTAGGGAAAGGCTCCCCTTGATAGCCCGGAGAGGGGTACCTGAAAGGTCACGTTTAAGAAAAGAAATGTTTGAAAGTTGTTCTGCATATGGCAGTAACACTGAAATCTGCAAACTGCAGATCGTCAGTATATTTTCATGTGGAGAACACTGAGACATTAAATTGAAGCTGTTAATTGCAGTTGTTATGAATTACCGTGGGTGTAGAAGGGATTACAGGAAGGAATAAGATTGATTTGCAGTGTGAAAGCGTGTGTCCAGAGTGTCCTTTGGTGTTATGCTTCCTCTTAAGCTGAAGAGCAAGAGACTAATTCTTCAAACAAGCATGGTGTGAATAACTTCACAGTTCCAGTGAAAGGGTTTGGTCGTATGCGTCATCCCCTACGTTTGGGGAATTATTGGGCATGATTATAAACTCAGGGAGAAAAACTTGTGGGTGTGTGTGAGAGACACCAAAAAGCCTTGTCCTGAGATTTGTTTTCAGTCCTTTATCATATTAGCTCAGAATTAGAAGGCTTTGAATTTGCCCCAAATGATTAAGATGTAACTGATTTCAGGGACCTTGTTTGATCCTTCGGCTTCTGTGCAGAGGAACGCGAGTACAAATACACTTGCCAAAGCACTTAGTTTAAAAAGAAAACCAAATAACGCTGTCGGAAGGGGTTTTTTACCCAGCTAAAAGGCCGTGTTCTTTCGTTAGTCTCGCTGCACTCCTCGAGCAGCACAGGCTATTTGCAGATGAAAAAAAGGAAAATACCAAAAAAAAAAAAAGTATTTCCTTTCATCGGCTTTTATTTGCACCTTTTCAGCCTCACTGCACGTTTCCCGCTCGTGTTTCAGGAGCAGCCCGCTCTCACGTCTCCGTGCCGCCACCGCGTCCCTCTTTACCCTCTCAAATAAATAACCCTGGGGAACCTTTCCGTGCCTCCCACCCTTTCTCCCTTGTTAGGACTCTTCCTAATACTCTTCCTCACCCCCCCCCCCCCTTTTTTTTCCTTCTTCGGGTGGGGGAGACGGCTGGGCTGGAGCTGAAGGCGAAGGCAAATCTCCCGCCGATGGCGCGGGCAAGGGGAGCCCCCCCCCGTGCCCCCCCGCGCTCTGGCTTTCCTCTCCCTGAAGCACTGTGTACACAAAGGACTCGCTTCTGCCTTTCAATTAGGTAACCGAGATTTATTTACTTTTGCTCTTTCTCCCGTCCCTACACGTATTTAGTGTTTGTAGCTCCTGCCAGCTTTGGGATTTGGGTTTTTTTTTCCCCTCTCCCCGAAGAATTTATTTATTTGTATTTCTCCGGAGGCAGTTTTAAATCAAATGTCCGTGCCGGGGAGGACTCCGTCCAGCCTGACTCCTAAAATCAGCGGACGGCTCTCCGCCGCTCCGGCCGCAGCGTGCGGGTGGCGGAGCGGCTTTTAATGAGCTGTCGGGGCAGATGAGGGCTCCGGCCCAGCGCCTGACCCCCGCCTCGGCAGGGCCGGGGGCTCCCCGCCGCTCAGGGGGGTGCCCGAGGAGCCCCAGCCGGGTGGGCGGCCACGCCGAGCCCGGCCGCAGTACATCCCCTCAGGAAAAAAAACAAAAACAAAACCAAAAAAACCCCCAAACCAAAACACCAAACCAACAACAAAACCCAAACCAACCAAAAACCAAAGTAACAACAAAAAAACCCCAACCAAAACCAAATACTAAACCCACCAGGGTATCGTTGGAGAAGGAGGATTTCCCCCTGTTTAAGGGGCTGAGGCGGGCTCGGGTGACCCGAGGCGGTGGGGACAGTGCTTGGCACCGGCGGGTCCTCCGGGGCTTTCCCGGAGAGCCTTATATGGCGGGGGGGGGGATTGGGGGGGAATAAGGGGGTCCGCCCCGGGCACGGCTGCGAGGCGCCGAGCCCAAGCCGTGGGGGAGCGTGTGGGAGTGGGAGCTGCTGCGTGTTACACGCGGTTGTGTGTCATTCTAGGTGGCAGAGGGAGCGGCTACCGGAGGGGACGGGGGATCTCTGAGGAGAGCCCATCCCGCCAGAAGGGAGAGTAATGGCATCCCCCCGGCCACGGAAGGTAAAACTGATTTGGCCTCTATAGGTTGGGGGGGCTTTTTTTGTTGGTGTTGGTGTGAGGTTTGTGTTTTGGTTTGCGTTTTTTGTGTGGTTCGTTTTGGGATTTTTTTAGGGTTTGGCGGGGGGGGGCGGGCGGGCGGTATTTTGTTTTGTTTTATTTTTCTTCTCTCTCTTTTTCCCTCCTCTCGGCGTTTCCCGAGTGGCACGGGCCTGCCGGGGGCGAGGCGGCTTTGGCACCCCGGGGTAGTGAGTGTTGGGGGTGCCCCCGGCAGCTCTCTCTTCTGTCCCGTGCCGTCCCGTCCCCCGTCCGTCCCCCCCGGGAGGCGGACACGGCCGGCTCCGCGCCGGCGGGGGAAAGAGCGCGGAGGCGTGAAGCGCCCCGTCCGGCAGACGCTGCCTGCTCCACCCGGCGGCCCCTCCGCCTCCCGCTTCGGCCCAGCCCCGGCGGGAGGGAGGGCTGCCCGGCCAGGCCCTTGCTTTGCCGCCCGTCGCTCTGCCGGTACCGGTACCCCTGGGCCGCGGCGATGCCACGGGAGGAGGCGCATCTCTTCCGCCGAGGCTCCTTGCCTTTCTTCCGTGGAGAAATGGAGGGGCTGGGGGGAGGCGGGAGCAAAGCCGAGGGTTTGCCTATTTTGCATTAAAACGGGGAAAAAAAAGAAGAAAAATGGTCTGGAGCGGCCACCTGCTCTTTCCCGCGGCTCCCCCGCGCCCTGCCCGGAGCAGAGCCCGGCCCCGGGAGCCCCGCGGCCCCGAGCGGGGCATGCGGGACCTTTTCTTGTCCGTGAAGGGTAAAACGGGAGCGGCCGGTCATAAGATCAGGAAAGGAGGCATTAGAGGAAACCGGCGCCTGGGCACCGCACCGCGTAAAAAGCGTGCTCTCCAAAGACTCTTTCGGTGGAGCCGCAGTAGAGGTTTTATTGGTAATTGAGAAGCGGCTCGCACCCGCAGGTTGGGCATTAATGACCGCTTCCACTCGGGCAGGCATCACACTGCCTGGCTTGTGGGCGAGACCCACCGGGCAAAGGGCGCTGAGCGGTAATAACGAGTATTTACTGAAGGAGTTAGTGCCAAATGAATGCCGGGATTGAGGCTTCGATTTGCCGGAGAAACTTCTTAGTAAGTCTGAAAGCAGGCCAGTAACTTTTACAGAGGAAAGAAAATATTTGAAGTCAGTAACTTCTCTAGTAGCTGAAAATTAACTTCTGACAACAAACGGGATTTTCCCTCCTCGCTGAATCAAAGAAACTTCTATACTTAAATTTCACCCTGAAAGATCTACTATTTGAAAAATAACAGCCCCCCGCAGGGCAATTTCTCAGCTTTAGAAGAACCTTCTAACCCAAACCAAACGGAGGTGTCGCCTGTGGCAGACGCGTACGCTCAGCGCCGTTGAGAGCAGAGCATCCCCAGTATTTTTGCTAGGATTTTCGCGTATGCAGGGAGCACAGAAATGTTATTCTCCCCCCCAGCTCCTGAAGCTCTTCCTACAAGATTTTCTTTTTGATCTGCTTGTTGTCAGACGAAATAATTAGTAAAAGGAATTACCCGCTCTGGCGCTGTGCCTTCAGGTAGCAGAGGCATTACAGCTATAAACTGACCGTCTCCGGCTCATCTTCCTCCTCCATCAGCACCGGACGTTTCAGGGTTTTTAAAAATTTGACTTTAGGTCGGTGTTAGTCAGTTGTGAAGGGGTGGGTTATGTGGCCATCTCGGCCCATTTAAAATTAAGAGACCGGGTCCAGTGACTTGGCCAGAGGCTGAGAGGAGGCAGCGCTGCCGGCAGCCCCCCCGCCCTGCCTTCCCACCGCCTCCCGGCCCGCCCCAATGGCAGCGCTGGGATTCACTGGGGAGCACTGCTGGGAAAATCAGATGGGGCGTCAATAAGCGCGGCTTCCACAGTCTTTGGGAAAGTTTCCTTCTTCTGTCATGGAAAATCTACCAGGCGAATTTCCCCAGTGGGCCCTTATATATTAATTAATGCTCCCATAATGTTAATTTTACTTAAAAAAAAAAAAGAGAAGAAAGTGAAGGCACTTGTGACTAACGGACCTTTGAATTTTTACCTTTTCTCGGACGTGGTTCTAAACTCTTAATTTTATCCGTGCAAACGAAAGCAGTAAAGATTGAAGTCCGGATTCATAGAGATACGTAAATGAACACGTAGCTGTAGTGTGGGTGTGTGCGCATATATATAAGCAGTTTTGTCACTTGTTCGGAGCGCTTTCCTTGAAAAAGAAAAGAGGCTGAAGAAACGGTTATACCTTCATCAGATTAAAATCCGTCTGTGTTTTTAAATGTTCAGATCCTTTCGTCAGGATTATGGCTTTATCCCAAATGATGAAATAGAGGGATTTTGCCTGTCGCAGGAAAAAAACCCAAACAAACCAACCCCCAAACCATTTTCTCCACCTTCCCACCTCCAAAACAACAAAACCCCAGAGCATCCGAGCATATTTGTTTTTTATTTTGCTTTCGTTATTCAACGCTGAGACTTAACAAACGATTACAGGTCGGAAAACACATTTGAAAACAGTAGGGTCACGTTACGACAAAGGTCTGGCCAGCATTAATCTAGTGTTTGGAAAACAGTTGATGGTTGCGAGGGGTTGTTGTTGCTTCCCCCCCCGTTTCTTTAAAAATAAATCCCTTCAAAAAGAAATCACAAACCCTTTCTCTAGGTAGAGTCCCCTCTCCCTTTCCACTTGCAACCAGTACGAGGGAGTAAATTGAAAGATCATTTAATTATTTTCATTCTAATCGCTTTAATCCCCCTTATACTAGGAGCAAATGATGATAATGGGATCCACATGGAAAAGACCCCTGGGCGGGGGGGGGTTAGGGCAGGGGGATCCTCCGGGCCCTGTGCCCTGGCAGGTGGAGCCCGGTGGGGCGGAGCTGGGCTGGGGGCTTTAATATAAAAAAAAGCACTGGGGTAAGGCCCCCTAATCTGTGGGTATCTTATTTTTTCTTTTATTTTTGCTCCAAGCGACGCGGCTGTAATGTGACCCGGTTGTCACCCTGTGGTGACAGGGGACCTGCCCGAAACAGGGGAGGAAAAAAACCAAAACGCCGCTCTCTTCCCCCGCCCCCCGCCAGCCCCCGCCTCCTCGGAGCCTGAGCAAGGACAAGGTGATTAATTTTCTCGGGTCGCCCTCGCAATCCCCGAGGGTCGCTTCGCTCTGCCGCGATCCGCGGCCGGCGACCGCGCAAATCCCTCCGGCTGCGGGGGCTCCGCTGGAGCCCAGGCAGCAGCAGCAGCAGCAGGAGGAGGAGGAGGAGGAGGAGGAAGGGCAGCTCAGCTCAGCTCATCGGCGGGATTAGCTATAAGCACCGCGGAACAATAGTCCCGTCGGCGGCTGCAGGAATAGAGCCAACCGCGAGATCAGCAGGCGCTCGGTTTTCTTTGGGTGGTTGCAGATCTGTACAAATACGGGACCTGCCGGGTTTTATAAACATCTTTCGGGACGCAATCAATCAATCATACTGGCAAGCAAGCAAACCAGGAGCCTAGGATATATACAAGGCATAAATATATACATATAAACCCTGTCAACTCTGTAGTATTTACACTTCTTTTTCCTTTTTCCCCCTTCTTTCCCCCCGTCTTTTCCCCCCGTCTTTTCCCCCCGTCTTTTCCCCCCGTCTTTCTTCCCCCCGTCTTTCTTCCCCCCGTCTTTCTTCCCCCCGTCTTTCTTCCCCCCGTCTTTCTTCCCCCCGTCTTTCTTCCCCCCGTCTTTCTTCCCCCCGTCTTTCTCCCCCCGTCTTTCTCCCCCCTTCTTTCTTCCCCCCTTCTTTCTCCCCCCTTCTTTCTTCCCCCCTTCTTTCTTCCCCCTTCTTTCTCCCCCCCTTCTTTCTCCCCCCCTTCTTTCTCCCCCCTTCTTTCTCCCCCCTTCTTTCTCCCCCCTTCTTTCTCCCCCCCTTCTTTCTCCCCCCCTTCTTTCTCCCCCCCTTCTTTCTCCCCCCCTTCTTTCTCCCCCCCTTCTTTCTCCCCCCCTTCTTTCTCCCCCCCTTCTTTCTCCCCCCCTTCTTTCTCCCCCCCTTCTTTCTCCCCCCTTCTTTCTCCCCCCTTCTTCTTTCTTCCCCCCCTCTTCTTTCTTCCCCCCCTCTTCTTTCTTCCCCCTTCTTTCTTCCCCCCTTCTTCTTTCTTCCCCCCTTCTTTCTTCCCCCCTTCTTCTTTCTTCCCCCCTTCTTCTTTCTTCCCCCCTTCTTCTTTCTTCCCCCCTTCTTCTTTCTTCCCCCCTTCTTCCTTTCCCCCCCCTTTCCCCCCCTTCCCTCCCCCCTTTTCCCCCATAAGCCTTTCTAAAAGAAACTGTATCTAGAAAGGTCCCAACAAATTCAGGATAATCACAGTGAAAAAGTAGGAGGTATTGTTAGGAAGTTGAGTTACATTGTATGTTTTAATACCAGCAAGGGAAATGTTAGAAAAGAGAATGAAAAAAGTGTCTAAGCAAGTTGAAGACTTAAAAAAAATTCCCATTATGCTCACAGCCAGGGACACAATTTCAAGAATACATGGCTGAAAAACATGAAACTTGGTCATTTTAAAATACAATGCAATATACCTGGAAAATACATGAGTTTACCAGATTTTCTAGTCAGCAAAGTATTCTTTATGTTGCAGTCATTTCTAGTCTTACTTTAATTTGAAACATATTTGTATCCAGGGATAGGTCCTTGCCAATGCACTGTATTTTTTTTTTTTTTTAATTATCTATTGATAATAAGAGCTCTGCACAGCATGGAGTTTGTGCCCTCTCTTTCTGACACTGAGTCTTCTGCTTGCAGAAGGATGTGTGTGACCAAGGAATCCATGGCAACAAGAGCCCAACAGACCTGTAGCATCCCAGTAATGCAGAGAGGATAGTTACATACCAAGGTAGGAGAAAATCAAGTTTCAGGACGTAAAAGAGAAGGGCAGATTCTGAGCTGGTGTAAATTAGGAGTTTCACTGAAACGGAGAAGTGGCTGGTGCCGCAGAAATGGTGGGTTGTTGTTCTTACATTGCCATGATGCGAAACTGTGGCCCCTTCTTCTGGATAGCGAGCATCAAGGAAAGCCCTGGACTGCCTTGGCTTGGTGGGGGAATGATGCTCAGAGAGCAGAAGCTGTGCTTTGGCAGAGAGTATCAAGGGGAGCTTTTCCCACCTGGTGAAACCTGCCAAAGAAGCTTGTAAAATTGGGGACCAGAATGTTGGTTTTGCTCAGGAGAGACCTTGCGACTGCATTGCCTCTATGGAGCCATTGTCAAGCATATTTTTTCTTCTGTTGCCATTACTGCATTTGTTGTGCAAGTTTTCCTATCAAGAACAAATTTGATATTAAACTCACTTTCACTCCATGGTTGTCATCTGTTAAAATAAATCATATAAGGAGCCTGAGCCAAATACTACTTATGTCAGGAGAGGGGTTTTTGGTGCTGCCCTTCCAAGCTGGCTGGGTCTTACAGACATAAATAGTATGGAAAGTCAGTTTCATTGGGTTCTCAGAAACTTGTTTAAAGATGTGTATCATCAGCAGAACAGGGATTGGGTTATTCATCTGCTTACATCTAAGACACCCCCCCCCACCCACCAAGGACTTGTGTTTAAAATGGATTGGATCACTCGCTTGCTTAAAGGACATTTTCATTTTTGTATAGCAATTTATACTTGTCACCATGTAAGCGAGAGCTTCATCAGTCAAAGCTTTATTCTTGTGAACCTGATGTATCGTTTTCCATAGTAATGTATTATGGACTCCTTTCACAGAAACTTGTCTTGATCTGTAGTAGACAAGATGGACACAATGAGGGATACAAGTATTAATTGACAATTTCCAGTTAAAATAGTGCATGAAATAAATAACAATAATTAAAATAGTAGGTGAAGATTCTCTAAATATTTAATAACTTTGACGAAAGTGATATTTTTGTAAGCACAGTAACACCAATTCCACGTTCTAACCCTCTGGGGTGGTAATTGTAAGGCAACTCTCTTCTGCTCTCAGATACCAGTGGATCAGTTTGGGCTTACATGAAGTTCACAATCTTTATTCACAAAAATTCTTGGCAACCACAGGAACGGTATTTTAATGTTATGGAAAAACTGTGAAAGTTCACACATTTTTTTTACCCTCAAAGATTCACAGTCTTTCTCCCCACCCCTCCTAAGAATGGTATAAACAAGCTTTTTTGGAAATGAAGAAAGTGAAAAAGGAGAAAAGGGGGAGAGAAGTATACAATACACATACCTGACAGTATAAAACCCCACCTAACCAACCAACCTGGCTTTCCTCAGCCTTTGAACATACCTTCTAAACTTTGTGATATGGCAAGTGACAAACCTCTTTCTGGGAGATTTTACTTCTAAAGACAATGTTACTGATTCACCAAAGACTGTTTGTAAGAAGTGCCAGCCAGAGCAGACAGATTACTATTCATCAGCCAATGAACACACAAATTCTCCTTTGCTAGATTATGTGGTACACCTGTACCATGAGAACTGGCTACAAAGAGATGGAAACCAAAAGGGCACTTAAATCACCGCTTGAGAAAATCAGATTATAGTTTACTAAAACTGAGACACCTTTTCTTTTAGACCAATATTCTGCTATGCCTGTACAGGAGGGACTCCGATATTTATTTTACAGATCTATGCATCAACGGGCATTGAATTTTACTATTTTTCTTTTCTCTGAGGTTAAATGCTTTTTGACTAAAGCATTACTTGTATTAAGTATTACTTGCACTGCTTGTAGTGCAAGTAGCTACTTGCAGCCTCCAGAGAGTCAACCTGCTTTTGTTTCTTTTCTTTATTGGGAATAGGTTATCCAAAACAATTTGAGAATACTGCTATGTCACAATTGGCAACATAGTGACATTTATCAGCTTAAACAGTGTGCTGAGACCATGGGTCGTCAGAAGGTGAGGCATTAAAGATACTTCTAAGCTTTTGCTTCTTCCAAACAATAATGACATCCTGACTCTACTCCCATGAGTTACCATTTGCTTTTGACAGTGGTGGGGCCAGAATTTTACTAGGGTGTATCTTGTTAGGTGTGCTGTAAGGGTAACGCAGATTAAGCCTCTTCAAGCGTTATCTCATATTCTATGTAAAATTCTGCTTAGTTCAGGTATGTAGTGAACAACTTCTAAAATAGACTAAGGATTGTTAATCAGCATTCATGGAATTAATCTGAGGACAATTTTTGAATTATGAGATTGAAGTTATTGACATAAAGCTGTATGATTGGCAACATGGGCTTCCTTTTCTCTTTCTTTGGTATAATAGAACAACTGTCTGTTCTTAAAAAGTATCAACACTCAACTGAGAGTACATCTTAACTACTAATTTCTTTTGTTTCTGTTATTTAACTGGTGTTAAGAAAAATTAGAGAGAACACTTCATATTTTAAAAATAACACGATGACACACAGTCCATTTACGAATTTGGGGGGAAGAGAAGAGTGGGCTGCAAAGGCAGACTCTGCTCAGCCTCACTGCGGACAGCTGTGGAGAGGAGCACGCTTGGACAGGGCAGGCAGGCTGTTATGTTACCGCAGGAAAGAGGGAGGATGAGGTATGCATACATCTGGGACCGTGTAGCCTCTTACAGAAATCACTAATCTCACCTCTTCAAAACTTCTGTCTCCATCTGCATTAAAACCAACAAAATTTTAATGAAAACTTTAGTGAAAAGTCTTATCAAAGAAAATGTCTTCCTTTGGCTTTCCTCCCCTTTTACTAATCTGTGTCTTTAGACCCAGACCATAAATCTTGATCTATGTTTAACAATTTAACTTAATATTACTAAATATTACCCATTTAAAAGAATTCTCAATACATTTCAAGGTCTTTATGATTTTAAATAAAACCTGCTTTATATAGGAAGCCAGCACAATGTCTATCTATGTACTATCTAAATCTTCAAATTAGGCCTTTAAGTGCTGTGATTTTCAGTATATGTTATGCAGCACAATGTATATTGTGAAGACTTAATACCAAGAAAAGGAAATAATATATTAATACATTTTATTTTTAAAAAGCTGAAAAAAAGTTTTAACAAAAGCTGATTACTAATCATGTGACTTCTGTATTTTATTACATATCTAAACCTTATATATAGGGAAAAATGATTCAAGCATTTTTTATCATATTTTTACTATGATAGATGAACATTGTGTGTCTACTGTAACTTTTGCTGTTATGCCAGGGAGAAAAAAAACCCCAACAAAACTAGCTTTTGCTAGTACAAATCAGAAATGGTACTGTCAGACTTTAGACAGCATGGAACAGTAACAAATACATTTATTGATATAAATTCCTAAGAGGAATATAGAAATAAGAAGTTACATTTAATGTGAAAAAATACAGGATCTTGATTGTGCCTAAGAAACACACCGAGGTGCACTTCTCTAGCACTTCTAAAGTAGTTCTGTAATTTCCTTGCTTATTTTGTCATGCAGGTGATTAATGCCGCAGAAGGCAACTAAGCTTAAGAAGTTCTCCAGTTATAAAAGTGTATTTCAGTACAGTTGCATTACATGTAATTACGACAATTAGTCTGAATTCTGGACGTGAAGACAGGGAAACAGCAGTTGTGAAAATACTTTTTTTAACACGTAAGAAATAGCGAAGATAAAAGTCACGCAAAGAATACCTGCGGCATCATGCCCCATAGAATATGTTCTGCCTGGTGTAGCAGAGCTGAACTAAGTCTTTTTCACCATCTACATCTCTGTGAAGCCTCACGGGATTTTTGGCCTGCCGAGTTAGTGGATAGAACTGATGTTTAAAGGGGTCCACAGGAGTGAACGGAAGGTCAGTTTGTTGATACAGGGTTACGTGACTGCAGAAAGACTTGCGCAGCACAGGCAGACATATGTTTTCTTGGAAGGGGAAGGCTGCTTCTGAAATTAAAGTCTCCTTTTCAGTTTTTGTGTATTTCATGTGTAAGGAGAACACAATGCTCCAGCTGTACCCCAACAGAATAAATTTCCACAAGGAAAGCAAAAAAGACAAATCTTAAATAATTTTCAGTATCTACCTTACAGTTCAAAAGAACGGCTCGTTTTCTTATGTTATGGTTACATATGAAAAGTATTGCGAACTTGTTAGGTTTTGGCTGTTAGCATACGTGTGCACACAGATGTGTCTGCCTCGAGTCCAAGCGAGCATTCCTTGCCACTCGGCAGCCTATTCGCGTGCGTAGGGCTCAGATCCTCCTAACGGAATACAGCCAAAAATGAGACAGGTTGCATAGATGGTCTTTCTCCAGAAAAACTTACCTGAACAAGCTTTGATTTTTTTTTTTTTTTTCCTTCTAAAGAATTTCTTGTCTGCATGGATTATAGGATTTTCCATAAGGTTAATAATAAAGGCTATGCCTGCTCTGAAAACTTAAGTTTATACTGGTGTCCACTGTCAAAATCAGACTATTGAAATAACGAATGAGGTTCACTTCCTCAGAATGTGTAAATGTCCCAACTTGGAGTTAAACTTTCAACAGCTGAAAGACAATACCATTGACATGTACCTGGCACTAGTTACTCAGGTTTATTTTTTCCTGGAAAGCTGTTTTGGGCGACAGAGTGGCGTCCGGGTTTCCCAGGTTGTTGTGCTGACAAACTGCAGTGGTGGTAAAGGCAGGGAGTCTGACAAAATCTCATTAATCATTTTAAATTAAATCCAACATTCCTCTCCAACACTGCCAAGAAGAAAGCTAACTTTTACAAATGAATATGCTCTCTGAAAAGAACTGGTATCCTGACCATGTTGCTTTCACATAAATATGCTTGATTTCTGTCATGTACACATACTCAATAAGTAGTAATTTTAACCTTAAAAAATGATTTTTGATTTGTTGGATTGCTAGAAATCTGAAAAGTGCTTTCTGCTTGTTTTCTGTATTAGGTGCTATGAGTAGACCCTCTTCATTCTTTCAATGAATTGTAGTTTTTTGCCTTTTTAAACATAAAGCAAATACAGAAAGTTCCTTTTTCATGCAAGTAAATTTCACATAGGGAATGGAAGTATTCTGCATAACTATTTTCTAATCCATCTCTTCTCTAAGCTTGTTTGTATGAATAAGAAAGGAAAACTGCAAATCTACCAACATCGTCAGCAAAAGCACTATAGTGATGAAGGAACAATGTGATCTCTTTAAAGCTTTTTACATACACATTCATTTCTGTAACTAATCCTAGCTATCTGGTTATGATTTAATTACATCATATGGTCAGTATTAACTTTTAACATCTGACAAATAATATTAGAAGATCACATAAAATTTTATCTTACTAAAATCACTGTTATATGTAGATTATAAAAGTTTGTATATTATTTCTCTTTAAGGCAAAATGAAACCATAATACGCCTATGGGAGACACAGGAAATCCTTTAAGTCTGTCCTTTGTCTGTTTTAATAGCGCTTTGGAGATTAGAGTGGTGGATTTTACAATGGCAGAGAACAAGTCATCAGCCTTAATGTTTATTAGTTTTGATACTATATGAAATATGTGAAAAGAAAAAAATCTCAATCCAATATAAGGCAAGTAAATCTGACTTTTCTAAATACTTCATATTGTTATTTTGACATTTTAACGTGATCAAGTATGTATACCTTGATTTTGCTTAAGTGCTTAAAATAATTTAATACTTGCTTTCTAAAAACAGAACTATAAAAAATATCAGATTGCACAATGACAACCTTACAGAGAACAAAACTATCACCCCTTCAAAAAAGAGCTATTCCTGTTAATAAATTTGTTTATGTAAAGAACATTAATAAACTGCAGTATACTGAAGAGGAAATAGCAACATTTATTTGCTCAGCTAGACAGTTTATTTTCTTAAACCTGTATTTTGAAACTGTTTATAATTTTTCTTTTTCCAGTGTGGGGGGTCGGAGGGAAAGGTTGAGGAGAACAAATTGAATTTTTTTTCCTGAATGTGAATTTCTTGCCCACTTCAAAATTGACAAACCTGTCTCTAACTTAAAATTGTTTGGGCTTTTGTATGTTGAAGCAGCTTTGATTTATTTTAAAAAGCCAAAGCTATATAAATCTGTTGTTTAGAGTATGAATGGAAAGTGTTCAAGACAGAAATAGAGTTTTGAGAAAATGTAGAATATCAGACACTGTCTATAACTAAACCACATGAATATGTAATATATGCCGTATTCTTTGAATAAATGCAATGAGAGCCTCAGAAACGAATGCAGGCAAAAATGAGCTGTGTTATGTGACACTTTACATAGACACAGGTACACTCATTTCCCCTACATGAACAAAAACCAGTTGTCCTTCTGTCACATTTGTGTACACTAAAGTTAGCAAAATTTCAGAAATGGCTATTCAGAACACAACTTCGGTGTCATTCAGGACCAGAATAACTAGTGCTTGCAGGGGGGTGGGCTGCGGGCTCACTTCTTCCTTCAGTGCTGCATACAGTTAGTGTGAAGGCAACATCGCATGGCCAAAGTTCAAAGGACATGCAGTGGTGGAATCACAATAGTGTGGGAATCACTTTGCAATTATGTGTATGATTATGCTCATGTGATTGGGCTTGGGATCCTCTAAGTCTTCTGAAGTGCTTGATCAAGTAGCTATTTCCACATCACATCATTTAGTGACACCTAGATGAATGAATTATCTATCACTATTTTCTTTTAAAATGTATGTGGAGACACCAACAGTGCATTGAAGAAGACACTGCCCAAAACTTAGTTTTTACAGGGCTTTTGGAGGATGACAAAGAGAATTCAAGCTTTATCTTTCTCACTTTCTAAGAAAGAGTATTGTTACACCTGCTTAAGATTTTTTTTCTTTTAAGACTGAAAATTGCCTAACTTCATGAAAAGTCTAGAGTCTTAAAATACAAAAAAAATTACCTCTCCGCCACTCTGGAGCAGGACTCAAACTTCAAAAGAAAAAAGGACAGAAGAAATGTCTATTGTCATTTTTTGCTTCTTGGTTACCTCTAAGGGAATTCACACTTGGCATGTTGTGTTTGCTGTTTTCTGTTCCACTCCGAGTTAGTAACGTAACATACAGCAGGAGTTGGGCGCTAACCATCTAACACTGTTCAAAATCCTATTGTGAAGATCAAATACTGTTATCTGTATGTGATTAGGGTTTTTTTTTCCTTCTCCCCTGGACTTGTGTCTTATGGAAATTTTAACCTTATCATCCTGTTTCTAATTTATCTTCTTGGCTGTTACACTGGCCTTGAAGCTTTCTAAACCTTGTTAATAGATGTACTCATCTATTCCAGAAAAAACACATTTTTGTCTGCCTGGAGGCTTTGTTTTCTATCTGTTTGAGGATGGGAACTGACAGTACCTGGAAATTAAGAGAAATGCAGATGAACAATTCGTACTTTTCTATCAGTGCAGAATCAAAACCGGTATCACTGATGTCAACATCTATACCGTTCAGAAGAGAATTAGGCCTCGTTCTGCACTTCTGCTTTGAGAAGAAAACACTTCCTGATTAGTTGTAGTTTCAAAATTCACTGATTTCTTCTTTTTAAGTGTATAACTTCTGAGGAGTTTTCTGCAGTCTTCACATAAGATCACTTTAAGGAGCACAGACACTCATCTTTTATTGTTGGTTACAGATTGTGTTAAAATCTTCAAAGTTTTCCAATTTGTTGTCATTTTTTTTTTTTTTTACAGGACCAGATACCTGTGCCTTAAACAAAGCTCCCCAACGTACTGTACAGTCTTTATTTGTGTTTGAGATTAATTGACCACTGCAGAATGCATCCTTGGGCTTTCTGAAATATACGAAATGACACAGGGTGAAGTGATGAGAAGTTATCCTGAGAGAGGGGAGTGATATTGTAAAACCTGTCTGGAAGATAGCTGCAATACTGCTGGCTCCTGGCTTTGGCTGTGTATGCTACACAAATACAAACTGCATTTACACTTGATTAAAGGTAATGTAATAAAAAAAAAAATACAACTTTTTCTGGGTGTATTTTTGCATGTGGACCAGCGCTATAAACAAAATGTACTAAACACTTGAAACAGCAGCAGTAGCTACATTTCTTTCTCCCTGTCATTTATGTAGCCCTTATGTGGACTGTCATTGTCATCGCTCTTCTCAAATCTAAGACAAATGTAACACCCCCTATGTACCAAATGGAAAGCAGCAGTGTGAGCAAAGTGCGTGCCGATGAGAAGTATGACCTGCGTTCAATTCCTGGCTCTGCCACAGGCTTCCTACATAAAAAAACCAGATTAATCTGTAAAACAGAACTAAGAATATTTTCCAACCTCACCTCATGGTGGGGTAGGGAAATAGAATAAACCTACTTGTTACCATGATGAATCCAGATGCTAGTGATAGCTGAATATTATGTAAACAAACATAATCAGGAACAGCTCTGATTTCAACTACGTATTATGTCAACTGAAGAAAAGCACTGTTCTATGAGTTATATGAACAAAAACCAGGCAAATCCTCATTCAATTCCTGCACGTGTACGGTAGCTGCACTGCTAATATTCTACACACTTTAGAAGATGTAAGACACAATCTGACCGAAACCATTTTTGAAGTATTATTTTCAGAAATCTAGAACTATTTAAAATCTAGCTACATGACAGATTTAGAAAGAGTAATTCAATATTTGAGTCTGAAATGGCTCTCCAATCCTGCACAGTCACTACTCTAATCTTGCACAGTCAGTTTTTAACAGCTTTAGCAATGAGTCATCTGGTATGTATTTGCCTAGGCGCTTCCATCATTGACACTTCTAGACTGAGAGAAGCAGCTGAAAGCAGCAACACATTAGCTGCCCCTACCACTTTCCCTGTTGAGATTTTTTCCTTGCCTACCGTGCTGAATAGATGATTGTAGTTGTCCTATGTCCTGAATAGCTAGTGTCTGTAATACAGGTTAGCTCTCTCTATGTAAACTGTACAATTTCCCTAGGCTATCCCTGTATGACAGCAGGGTTTATCTAAAATAGAGGTTGTAATCTTTAAAATTGAGTGAATAGCAGATTGGCAACATGCTAATTCAAGTTAGTCAACTTAGTATTAAATATCAGTTTAGATATTTTACAAGCGTTCTGGCATCTCTGAGAGTAAACGTTGTAGTATTCAGACCAATGTTTCTCTAACTTACGTATCTGAGGTAGTCAGCATTGTAAAAAAATGCAAAAGAAAGAAGTACAACACTATTATAAGAGATAAAAGGAGAAATTTTAGTTAAAATATTTTACAATAAAATAATTATGATTATAAATCTCTTTAGTTAAATATATACACATTACATGGTATTCTAAAAAGAATGAACTTATTAAAGTTTCAAGCAGATCTAATGCACAAATTCACCACTTTGTCAGCTTAGACTGTAATGTCAGTTTAACATTCGTAAATGGCTGTGTCAGACTAATGGCATTGTTTTGTGCAAAGCTAAAAAAAACTATGAAAAACAAATCTCCAAATCCTCCCATTCCCATGGTAAATAGATAGAAAAGGTAGTTTACACATACACACACTTACACACACAAACTTCGATTGCATACAGAGGTTAGAATGACCAGCACTAAAATAACCCCCATCTCTACAAAATAATTAATTTCTTGAATTGATGTAGTTTTTGAAAATTACAAATTTTAAGTGCTAACAAATTGTGCTTTTAGGCAGCCACATGGCCAATAAGGTAGATGTTGTCATAAAGGTGCCCTACAAAATCTTCACTAATATTCTGTGCAGCTCGTCGTGTATTTCGGATGAATTCCCTCTTTGACATTTTGTTCTTCACATGAGGGCTTGTTAGATCAATGGAAAGTAGAATTAAAGAGTAACACAGCACATAAACTGCATCTAGACAAGAGAGAATAAAAAAAAAAAATTAAAAAGGAAATTGTGATCATTAAAAATACTGTTCCCTATCCAAGAACTTTACAGTCTTCATCACCTGGGCTTATAATTACATATATACACACATATATAACAACTTAAAAGGGTATCCCAGTGAAATAAAATTTAATATAGCAATTTCCAAAGTAATAATGTCAGCACATTGCCAGATGAGGATTTAGAAATCTCTTAATATTTCTACATTATCCAAAAGTCACTAAGGGCTTTATGCACATTCATTTAAACAGATCCTTGAAGTTTTTGTATACTAAGGCCAACATCCTGCTAAAGCTTATCTTTAAATACGTAAGCAGTCCCACTGCTGAAAACTGGCTCACCCCAACCAATTAGAAATGCTTGTTAACTTGCGTGAGGCCCAAAATTTCCTCTCATTTCTGTGGGACTATCCACAAGGTAAAATGTTAAGTGTATGTCTTTGCAAGAGGAAACTTAAAGATAGTACAGAGCTTAAGCATAGACAAAAGTGAAGGAAAGATAACATGAAAATAAAATGCATTTATCAGCTAGGTCTAAGAAAACAATCTGTATGTTATTTTTGTTTTTTTTTCAACCTGAGAGGGAGGATGCCTGTATACTGAACCCTCCCAAGCCAAGTTTGTACTTTCAGAAATACTTGTTTAGGTGCTGATTTTAAAACTGTCATAAACAGTAGCATCATCCAGAAATATAAATACTGATTCACTGAATCAAAGCTCTTTTTTGCTTACCAGGGCTAAGGCCAAGCTCTCTCATCAAATCAGGGTTACAAGCACAGAATCTGTGAGAGAACTTTGTTATGAGAGTCTCAAGGTACTCCCCACGCTCCTCAGGAGCATGAATGTGTCTGAAGAACTCTCTCAGTGCATTTGGCAAGAACTGATTTCTGAAGTTGTGCAGCGTCACAAGGTCATCCAAAACATCTCGCCTGGTAGAATAAAATCCCACATAATTAGAGAAATTTCTTTTAACTTTTAAAATATGAAAATGTAGGTTTTAAAAATAAAAATGAAGCTTTAGAATAGTTTATGAGCTTTGTTTTTTGCTGAAAGACAAAGAAAAGTATCACTAACAGCACAAAGATAATATAAACACATATTCTTCAGACACTTAAAATAGTAGCTAAATACTACAAAAATATACATTAATCAGAATTCTAAGTTTCTTTACATGCATATGCAATCATGGTCTACATAAAAGCTTTACTTCCTTTAAACTGTCTGATAAAGCCATTAAAAAAGACAGTAAAGGGAATAGATTCATGTGTGTCACACATTTTGGTGCCTAAGTAGAAGCTGTTACAGGAGTATCTTAAAACCAGGCTTAAGTTAGATAAAATTCGCTCCTTTAAAGTCTAAGTCCCATCAGGGTGCGATGCTCTCAAGCGTTTTCCACTGAACACAGAAATATCTAAAGGATTCAGACTAGCCTACATGAACAGCTGTGCAAAAGACATCTGAAGGAAATTCGGACGCAAATTTGAAATGAACCAAAGAATATTCTCATATGTTTATTCATTCTATTAAACGTTTCAGTACTAAGAGGGGAGTTTCAACATATAGAAACCTATTTTTTATTTTTAGTGCCTGATTACATACTCTGTTTACAAAGGGAAGATGAATGGCAGTAGAGGTTGCTAATATTAACTTGCAGTCCCATCTGTTAAGTGGTTTTGTATTTTTTCTATTGCCAAAAAATTGATAATCTGAAGTTTTACAGCACAGCACTGTCAGTGGTGATAACACTACAGAATGACTCCTTTTATTCCTTTAGTGGTACAGGCTGAGGAGGATGAGAAGCAGGAGATGGCTCCTGCTAGAAGCGCTGCTGTCCCTCTGCTCTTCCTATTTAGGTCCAGTTATTATTCTCCTCCTCTTTTAACTTCCCTTGAACGTGTTGGTGCTCCTCTTTCCCGATACTGCACTACACCAACCTAAAGGTATCCTGAAGGGCAACAGAAAGCCTTGTGGAGGTAGAAGAGCATGCTACAGCAGGGATAATGTTCCCTACTGCAGCTTATGCTGTCTCCAAGAGCATGCTCTATTGTATCTTAGGGGGTGGGTGTGACCTCCATTCCAGACATATCAGACAACCAAATAATCGTTAGATGATTCAACATTAGTTTAAAAGCTATCACTTGGTAAAGTGGTAACTGCTTTTTCTGATTAACACCCATACTAGACAGGAAAAAAAGAAACCTCAAGTCAAAAAAAAGCAGCAAAATATCTATAAAATCTGAATGTCATACAGCACAACTGCAGTTTAAATGCTCACTAACTTCAAAACAATTTATGCCCAGAACTGCAAAAATGCAGAAAAAGCACAGGATATGAGATTTACTAGTTATAGGTGGTATTTTCAGGGGTTCTTATAAAGTGTTACAGTCACATAAATACTTGAACTGAATAACTGTTCAGATTTAGCAGCAGCATTACTTAGTTGCATTTTCACATCTTTAAAATTACATCAATACAAGCAAAAATACTGTTGAATGGTACTGTACATTTAAAATGAATAGGAAATGTCTCAAGAGAAATTCAAATTACCTTTCATCAAGGTAGATTCTCAGCTTCTTCCAGTTTAGTGTTCTTGTGCAAAAGATAAACTTAGCTATTTCTTTCGGTGAATCGTCTAGTATGCCCTTGGACATAAAGTAGTTGACTCCCTAAGATAAAATACATGTATGTATAAATATGTTTAATCTTCCTAATGTGTTTAGGAACAAGTATGGTACTTAGCAATGTAGGAACATAATCCTACTAATTAGTTGGTTTGTTTTTCAGAATGATTCCTCTTCCTCTAAATCACATTTCAACATGCACAATACACTCTAAAATTATAAATCAAATGCAAAGAAACAATTTACTGTTATGGTTGAGATTTTACATATACTCACAGTAGGAAATTTAAAATTATGAACCCCATAATGAGCATGATGGTTCTTCAATAATTTCTTCACAGTGTAGACTAGTATTTTGGTTTTCATACTTTTGTAATTGTGTTTAAAATGCTGTGGGGACCATAACTTTTAATTTCATAACTTTTGTAAATAAGAAAATCTTAGCCATAATGTGTTTAGTCTTTAGTATTTTTCATTAAAACATTAATGTTCTCACATGTATACGATGTATCACATTCAAATAGATGCATTAAATGCATTTGTTTAAATGTGTAATAATGCAAATAAACACAAGCACGCTGATTTCAAAGCATAAATATCAACATATATAAATATGCATACACATAAATAAGAACACTGTGCCTAACATAAAAAAAAAAGTTTAAAAAGATAGAACAATTGTGTTTATTTTATATTCTATTATGATTTCCAGAATTTTCCACTCTTTGCCAAGCACACATATTGTATAGAATACACATGCCAAATTTAATTTAAAAATATTTCAGTGATATTCTGGATTCTTTCTGTTCATCGAAATATCCCAAAGCATAAAACTATTTTCCTTATGATGTCAGAAATCAAAACCAACCTAATGGATTTAAAAAATGTTCACATTTTTCAACAACAAAAATCTAAACCTGAGAATAACTAACCAACTAGTTTCAATTCAATTTGGCAGGGGCTGGGAGTGGTCCTGAGCATTTGTTACAGAGAAGTTTTAAAGTACTTAAGTACAGTATCTCTTGACTACACCATAATGTTGAAATAATGTTAAATGTGTAGGACAGTGCATTTCTGCGTAGGATAATGTACCAAGGCCACAATCTAAATCACCTTTAAAATACTTCTGAAATCTTTTTTCATAAATCTTCTGATATCAGACTTCACAATATTTTGCAAGTCTGCCCTTTCAGTTTACATTACATCTATAAAGATGCAGGGGTAACCTGTCACTCAGTGTGTAAACTAACTTCCCAGTACTTTTCAATTTTGCTTAAAAAAGAAATAAAGGACTAAGTGCAGGTTTGGAAAGTTGTTTTATGAAGTGGGTTAGTAAAGCAAAGTCTCAGTTCTATCAAGCAAGAAAGAAATTAGAATATATGCTTAAGATATCGAAAACAGAAGTGAAAAGCCAACAAACACCTGTAATATTATCTAGCTGTTTTTACCAGGCCATAATTTTTGCTTATATAGTTATAGAAAATAGCAGTTAATCATCATACTTTTTTTTTTAAGAATGTTTTATAAAATAAATAAATATATAAAGGTTTTATACAGGTAGGAGAAAAAAAAATATTCCTAGCAATTTTAGGCCCCAATTTTAAGAAGAATCTTTATTTAGGACCGTAATGAAACATGTATTGCACTATAAGCTTGCATTTAAGTCCAAATTAGATCATATTTAAGTTTGTCCATAATATGAGCGGACAACATAAGGTGAAGTACTTTCTTGAATTAGAGCTAAATAGGAAACCAAAAATGGGAGATCAAAACATCAACTGCGTATTAATTCTCCAAGTATTTTGGCAATTTATACAAGACTAGTGAAGAACATCTCCTTTACATCTATCCTGACTTAATGAGACTTACACATTTGCTTCAGTAATAAGTGTTTGCTCAAGGTAATACAAACTGAAGCCTGACAAAGAAGTCTCAGTAGTATTCTTGCTGCAATTATTTAACAAACACTTCTGCAACGTATCCAGAAAATGACCTGGCACATCACAGATGAGGCAGGATGAAAATAACACCTCCTTTAAGACAGACAAGGGGTTGGTTTCTCTGTGACAGTAAATGCCATGAGTAATTTCTTTCATGCACTAGATTTCAACTCAAGGTAGGATCTTCACCTGATAGGCTACCAAGTCTTTGCAAAGCATTTTTATTCCCTGTCTCTAATTTCCACCCCCCTCGCCCCCAAGCACACATCATGCTTGACAGTATCTTTCTCTGTGAATGCAGTCTCATTATTCCTTTTCCTCATCTTCTTGACAAATAAACAGGGTATTAATAAAATATACTTCGGCACATGCCATCATTTTTAGTTGCTTTTTATTTCTTCCCAAGCAACTGCAAATACTTTGCAACAATAGAAACTCGATTTCTCTTTAAAGTTCTTAAATTTTGGCTCAAAGCAAATGAAATTTATTTACAAGATTTATGGCATGTCATCGAATCTGCTTTTTGTAACGTTGTAAACACTGCCTTGAAGTCCTCTCAGAACCCGTACTTCAAATAAAGGACTTTTGGTAGCTAAAATGGTTGCTTGTGGCAGGTATACTAGCTGAAAGAAGTAGTTCTCTAAACTATTAAAATCTATGCTAAGATTATTTATCAATCAGTCATCTGGTGATTCTCTTAGGAAACATTTGACTGAAGTCAGGCAGGCAGACCTGCTCCACTATCTACCAGGCTGGAAGAGGTCTTTTTAACACTTGGGAAACACTGCAGGATGAGCATACGCGATATGTTCTTCTAATTCTGATTTAGTGGAAGAGTAGTTAGGTGAACAGTACAACAGCCAAGATTTCCAGTAGCACTGTGTCTGCCTAACTTATATGAGGAGCCTGCTTGTCACTATAATGTTCTTAGCATTAGAGAATTAGGAAAGGTGCCTTAAGGATACCTTGCCTCTGTGGCAAGAATGTTACCACTGAATTTCAGACAGTTCAGGATAAAATCTCAATGTATGAAAGTGTTGATTTAAATTATATATGCAAATAACCATCATAACTATAGACTAATTGTAACAACAAAAGCCATTTGTTATATTTCAGTATGTTATTTTCCACAGTTGTTCCTTTCTTTCCAGTCACTCGATGCTTGTTTTACCAACCTATTCTATTACAGCACTGACACTCCTTGCTTGCTTTCTACCTGTTTCCAAGAGTCTTCCTATTCATTTATATCCACACAGGATATCTAAAAGTTTTCTTTTTCAGTACTGGTTTCATTTCTGCATTGATTTTCTTCTCTGCCAAGAGTACTTTCAGAACATTTCAGTACAGCAGTCAACATTAAAACTTTTGTAGTTGCCTTTACCATCTCTGTTTAGATATGCATACAAAACAAATCAGACATATTCTAAGTTAACGGCATAGAAATCTTGAAATCAGTATTTTTCTACACATACACATGATTTCTCTTTTTAATATTTAAATGGAGTTGTTTGCAAAGTCAGAGTTGGGAGACAATGAAGCTTTTTACCTAATATGCATTTAAAAGTAGTGCAGGAAAATACATGACAAATAAATTTGTCAATAAAGACAAATTTCACTTAATATTTGAAATTTCAGATTTCACACATAAATGGTTGTACACATGCTCTATTTGTTTAGGTTAAATAGTTTTAAAATGTGACTAAGGAAATCACTAGTAGCATGTTAACATTAATATTTTTAGGTGATTTATAATTCTGTGAGTTATATGCTTTTACATTTTGGTAGGATTACATAAGTATCTACGTAAAATACTGATTTCCTTCTAGTCTGTACTGTATTAAAAGAAGACAATTTTGATCACCAACCAAATTAAAATGTTCTTAAATAAAAGCTGAGGAAATATAGGAATTCAAGTTTAAATACTAGCTTAATTATTTAGATAAATTCTTTGGGGGTAGTGACTGTCATTTTATTCTGTATATACAGTATCTGGCATAGTAGGGCCCCAATTTCTAATTGGGGCTTCTAGGTAACACTAACATTATTAGTAAATAATAATTAGACATGTATGGTGTTATTATTCCCATTTTTCTACGGAAATGCAGTATCTTAATATATTTCATGGTGAATCTTCTGGAACAAAACGCACAGCACTGATGTTATATTTTCTAATATAAATTTTTTTCCTAAGTTACGGATCAAGTAATTTGGTGACAAATGTGAACACAATATAGACTAACAGTGTCTCTTTCTTTGTATGACTTTAAAATACAGTCTCAGTGATACACACTTATGATGGCAGAAATCACAAGTAGAACGCAGAAATATTTTTCATGTTACACAGAATCTATAACTAATATTTACAAGATTAAAGTTGTCTGACTTAATGTAGAGTTTTCAAAAGGTTTCAGGTGTCTGGTCCATTCTAACTTTTTAGATAAATCACACAAAAGAATTTCTTCCCTCTATGACATACACATACTTTTAATATTCTTAGGACAGATAAATCAATTAATCTCAAAATTGGCTTGCTTAGTAGATCACTATGGAATCGTGTAAGTTTTCAAAAATTTTGGTTAGAAATATACAGCACAGTAAATATTTAATCATCTACAGACTACCTATAATTAAAGTCAGGTAAGGTAGCTTTATGCAAGTGGCTAACAATTCATTTATAATCAAGAAAAGGTCAGAAAACTGACCTCCCTGGCAAAAACTAAGGGAAGCAGGTAATGAATGAGACAATCAGAAGAGTGGAAAGCGAGGCTTAGTATAAGCACTGTCTTACTGTACTTTATTGTTATTATGCTACATAAAGGAAATCCCCATCTCATTAAAGTCTGAGAGTTTCAATACAGTCCAGATTCCAACAGATACATAAAAATAAATGCTAATGAACAGAATGAGTTAGAATCGTTATCATTAAGAATGAAACAAAAATTAGATCTTCTTTCCTGATCAAAGGATTCTCTTTTCCACCTTCAGTTCCAATTTTAACTACATAGCATAGCTCCATGTAATAAACTTGACAAAATACTTTGTAGGGAGTTAGGAACAATATACAAAACAGTGGGAAATAACTTTTGGTTGCTTACAAATTCTGAGTTATAAGCGTATGAGATATGAAATGAGCACTGCATGAGAAACATTTCACATACACCATACACTCTTTAGAAAAAAATATAGCAGAGACCATGTAGGCAGATTAAACAACATAATATTCATATTCAAGTGTTAATACTAACACTAAACCACCCCCTCTCCCCAAAGAAACAAAAACCAAGTTCCAAAATCTTGGCTACAATGGTGCTGCCATATGAAAAAAAAAAACACCAAAAAACCACCACCAACAAAAAAAACCACCACCAAAAAAAGGAAAAAGGGAGAAACCAAACATGCACTGGAGGTTTTTTTTTCAGATTATGTGTGACGTGATTAGGCACATCCTTTCAGCAGAATGTGAGCACCTGCTATGAATTATGCAAGCTCATGCACACAATCAGTACATTAAATTACAGCAGGTATCACAACACCATGCACACAACAATGGCTAACCAGAGAATCCTACCACAAAGTGTGTAGATGCTCTTCCCTACCCCGTGAGCCACCGCTAGCTCTGGAGCTGTTGCTGTGGAGCCTGGTTACCCATTTTCATGACATGGGCGGTGTCCTTTGGAGAATCTTGCTCCTGTGGCTGTAAGTATTCCTATTTTTATAGTAATTTGATCAGGTCTGTTATCAAATGTAAAGCAGAGTTTGGCAGGAAATTCGGAGACGCAATTTGTAATAGTGGAATGTCATATCATATATTCCAGTCACAGTGTCCTTATAATAATAATTCTGCCAATATCACAGTCGTAAACAATAAAAGCAAGAGTATTTGTGAATTCTCCTGAAACTCAGGCCCTGACTGATTCCTGCCAGGCTACGGTGCTCCACAGGGAGAGAGGAACAGAAGCCCTTAGGAGATATCCTGAGGTTCTTGTCTCTCACTAGGCCTGAAATGGACTGTTTGTACTAAAATTGTACAATACAACCATAATGAACCCAGAAGAAGTAAGTGTGTCATAATAAATTTAATACCTAATTCAGGTATACTATAAGGTAGCTCTAATTTGCAGATCTTAATTTCCTTTAAAAATAATGAATTTTTTATTCAGTGCCTTTTGTGAAGGCTCCACATGCTTTAAACCTACCAAGATTACTTTAAATTAGGTTGGAATATAACAGCATATTATAAACTAAGATAGTAAGTGAAAAATTATGTTAAAACAAATTGAAAGACAAAGAAAAATTTGGGTGGACAAAGCTGTCACCAATTAAAACTTGATATATTCTTGAAAACACATTTAAGTTACCTAAATATTGCGTTTCATTTAAAAAGCTTTACATTTATTAGAAAATTCACCAAAATCCTGCTGAAAATCAATGCTAATTACTCGAGTGGCAAGGTGCTGATAAGATGTCTCAGCACTGCGTATCACAGTTCAAGGCAGAGCTCTACCAGAGACATTACAAAATACTGTAATTCGTGACTAATAAAAGTAGTGGGTTTCTTTATCAAGCAGAATATGAGATAAAGCAAGAATTTAAACAAAATCACATTATTGTAATGATTCATACAACTGCTTGATTTATTTCACCCCTTGGTCACAAGTTCATGCTTTCTGTATCATATCAGCAGAGGAAACTATTGGCTCCTCAAAGTGTATCTTTTAATTTCTCTTAATCCTTTTCCTACTTCGGATTTATTCAATTACCACTTCCTTGTGTATGTATAAACATATGCAGGAAGTTAATACTACTTTTTGTTCAGTACTGTGTACCGTCTTTTCCTAGGAAACAGGAAGCAGGAGTCTGGTTTCGTACACAAAAGACACCCTTTGTCACTTGGGCATTAATTGCATATCTCCCAGGCAAAAGCTGTCTACTCTCAAACTCTTCTTTGAAAGGTGACAGAGCGAAAGCAGAAACTGACTTTTCCAGTTAGTTACATGAATTAATAAATGGAAATCTTTTAGTTTGACACGCGATATTTTTTGAAAATAAATATATGTTGCTATACACTATAAGAAAGATTATGTTTATGCATAACAAACATCCATAGAAATAAAATCAAACCGATCTTTAGGATAGTTCAGCAGTACATCTTTTTCATAGTATTTCAAGATTTGCCCCTTGATAGTGGAAATATTTAAAAATCCCTTACAAGAAACCATAATTGTCATAGAAGTAATTGGTGTTACTTTATACCTCATCCTGCTTTAACTGAAGTGGGATCAAACTCATACTCTGCAGAAGCATTTTAGCATTTTAATTTACGTAAGCATATTATTATCCTTTTTAAATTCACCATTGTCTCTTCAGTTAGGATCTCTGCCTCATTCCTAAGTCAATACGCAGTTATGAATTTCTGGCATCCATAGGTCAGACCGCTGTACAGAGCACTTAAGAGGCAAGCCATGTAAATGATGTGCACAGGTACCATACACAAAAAAGATCAGGATAGGGCTGTAACTTTGTGTTAACCATTCCTACAGTAAAACAAACACCTATTAAAACTTGGCTTTTAATATGGCTATAATTATAAAACAATCACAATTATTTTAACTGTTTACTACTGTCAGCAACAGTTCACTTACCTCATCAGGGTTGGCATTAAAGGTGAGACTGCCCTCATCTAGCTGCATATACAATTTTCTAAAAGAAAATCCTAGAGGCGGATTCTTATTGTATATAGAACAGTGACCCCAAGTGGATTTGCACAACCTATGAAAATAGAATTAGGCTATTATCAAAATTCCTTTCTGTATTTCATGTATTTTACAGAAGCAAAACGTAATCAACACTGCAAAGCCAAATACTCAAACTGTAGGAAAAGTCAGAAATAGGTTGCTTGTAACACTTGGTTATTAAGTCTTTTGCATGTGTGTTGCTAAAGTCTTCAATTATATGATTATCGTTTTCTTCTCACCCAGGTTTTGGTGTATTCGAGTGCAATCTCAAAACATACCCCAGTAGGTGGCATCATAATGACATCCACACAGCTGAGACCTGCGGCACTCCTAGTATCCGATCACTGGATAACTGTGACAAGTTCTCCTGCAGCAGTGTGACATTAAAAAATTGTGTTTCTTTTCTTGTGCCTCAGTTGTGCAGTGAGTGGGACACCACATCTGCACAAAATTATGCCATTAACTCACTGCTTTCCCCATCTGTCCTTTTCCACCTGACTGTCATTTTCCAGTCTTGATAATTTGATCCAGGCCCATTCCTCTATATCTTCCATCACTTCTCAGTTTCTCTCCCCTCTACCCCACTCTGACTCCGTATCTCAGTTTCATCGGTTTCTGTCCCTCATCCCAGTGTCCTTGATGACACCATCTGGATTTCCCTTGAACTTGCACTTTCTAGACACTTTGTTATCTAGATTTGTTATTGAACTGGTAGTTCTGCTTCAACACATCTGTTTTGTAAATAATTAGGCACAATGCTTAGGACCCAGCAGGTAGCCACTGAGGACATCACAGAAACTTTGTTTTCAGTTCAGAAACCTGGATCTTGTTTGGACTGAGTTCAGAACTGCAGCCACAGGACCTGCCAAAGCCTAAACTCAAACACATCCAATACAAGCAGAATATTGAAGACTAAGATGTCTATAGAGATTATGCAAATTAGGTTTTTTATTAATTTTTATTAATTTTCTAAATCAGGACACATTTTGGCTACCGAAGTGTATACTTTGAACTATTATTTGGGAAGATTTCACTAAAAATGATTGAGCTATTTCCCAGGATGAACTCTGAGAAAAATACTGTATGTTAAGACTATATACTGCGTACAATCAAGAAGTTATAGTATCTTCAAGCTTTGGTCCAGGGAATTTATTTGTATTTAGTGTGGTTTTGATACTAAGAACCGAGTACAATACAATGCATACTGATATACATAAACTTAGAAGCTTAGCAGGATCTTCACTAGAATTCCTGTTTCCTGCCAAGACAACAGTCCCCAATAGCAGAACAATTGTGACTAAGAAGTTAAAATTGCATTATCCTATTGCTGAGTTCATAAAGCGTGATAGGAAGTGAAGCTGCTTAATTCAAATGCAGAGGGGCAAAGAAACAGTTGAGGGAAGGAAGAGATGTAGAGCACAATGAAAGGAGAAGAAACAGAACCTGAACAACAACGCAACTATTACAGTAATACTACTTACTGTCTGTTAAGGGGTAAGAATATGTTGTGAAAGAAGATAAAAGTTCTGCTCACTCTCTACTCTAAAGATAAGTATGATTTCATGAGTCTTTCCTGGCATTGTAAAACACCAGATTTCAAAGAAAATATTTTAAATTAAATTTTGATCTTATACTATTTTATTTAATAGAATGTTCCTTTATTTATTTTCTGGACATACAAACTCTGCATATGTTATATAAATGTGTTTCAACTGTTAGACTGTAGAAATTCCACTTGACGCGTGTGCAGAACTGACCTTTTCTTTCCCCCTTGCATCACTCATCTTCCAAAAACATACACTTAAGTTGCTCTAAGACAATTATATAGATGAGTTCTCAACCCTTTCTATCTGGAGCTTCAGCAGAATAGGTTTGCTTGCTCAAGCTAGGTATTTGTTTGAAGTTTAGAGAAGTAATAATACAAACATTTGAGATGTGCTTTGAGCTAATACAAAAGTGAAGATAAGTCCTTCTTCCCCCCCCCCCCATGATATATCAAACAACAGGTGTGTAGTAATACACATGTATACTTGTACCAAGCACACTTGTGTATGTAGTAATCTCCACTAACACCTGATAGTAATTAGAAACTCAGAATAACACATTTTAAAACTACTTTCATGTTTCACCTATGTCAAATCTCATTTAACTTAAGATACCTTTGCTAAGGTTAGAATGACAAAAAGCACACACTGAGACAAATTTAAAATCTAATAATTATTTTTACTATGTCCAGGTGATAGATTTTGGTTTTTTTTTTGCTTACCCTTGCCAGAGAAGCTCATCATTAGCAAGATCCTGCCAGACGCATGAAGCTAGACAGAGATCAGTTGCATTCAGGTATGACAAAATGGTAAAACTAAGCTCTGGTGGCAGCATTTCCAGGTTAATGAATCCTTCTTGTTCTTTAGATTTTCTTGTCTTCAACAGGTGGTAGATGTCAATGCCTCCTTGGGCTTGTTTGCGATGACTTGTATTGGAAACATTGTTAGTAGCTATTCTCCTACCATGTTCTCTGGTAAGATAGCCTTGTCCACTGTATCCTTGGTGTTGCAGTTGCTGGTTCCTAGCAACTCTCCAGAGTCCCTGACCCATCTGTGAGCCTGCTGGACATAAAATCCAAATGAAATGTTGACAGCTATTTATAAATATTTGTAAGATAGACTCAGCACACACTGGAAAAATAAAATTGTAGGACTGATCCGAATAGAAAAAACGTGAGTTTTGTCAAAGTTATGCTGATGATGTAATCTGTCTCCAATGGAGCAACTGAATAAATACTGAAAACAAAAACCATAAAAAAAACTAGAAGATTTTTTTCAAAAATTTCTATGCTTGAAGAGTTACAAAATTAATAAGCTTCTGCAAACAGTACCAAACATTATCTATGTCCTATGCAAGTTAAGAAGCCTTACCATAAGAACATTTGGAATTATTATCTCCAGACTTCCTTTAAAATTTAATAAAAATACCTTATTTAGAGTCAACGAAGTGCTATAACATGTAAGGAGAAACAAAAATGTCTTGAGTAGTGGGTAGCACACAAAATTAGGCCGTGACTGACATTAAGACAAAGCTTAATGGCTTCAATGATAATGCATTAAGGATTCAGTTTCTTGTTTCTGAGCACCAAGAGTATCTTTCCAAGCTTTCTTGCACAGTAGCATAAAAACTTCAGCATAAGGCTTCTACATCTTACTAATCACTGTTTGTTATTTTTTGTCAAACTTTGCTGCAGATGGTAATAAAGAGAACAGATCCTGAATGTTAGTCAGTTATCAAGATTTCTGAGTGCCACAACTCAAATTTCAGTAACCTGTATTTACCAAGAGAGAAAATTAAAAGTAAAATAAATCATACTAATTCAGTATGAGAATGTTGTCTTAATCCCAGCACAAGTAGTGTATATATGGTGATCTATCTTATTTTTCAACCTTTGCTATGATGACAGATCACTAAAGTGATCACGCTAGTAATCTGCAGGTTCCCAATGCTGACTTTCAAAAAAGAAACACTTATGGCCTGGTCTGGTAGGATCTCACGTGTATTTGAAATTATGTATATTCTATTAGCACGAGGAAGTAAAAACGGGGCTTTAACACTGTTAAAGGTTGGACATGAATGGAAACTGTTCTATGTAAGCAGAAAGAAACAAGCCATGGATGCAATGAGTGATTATGGGAGAAAAATGGAGAAATTAGAGAAATTACAGAAAAAAGCATAACCAAGACGGAAGTAGACAAAAGACAGGTTCAGCTGGCTGGTGAAGCAGTTACCTATATAAGCATCCATTCAGGGGAAGTTCAAGAATTTATTTCTAGATAAAGCCACAGTTGTGAAGAAACTGTAGTCACATGTATTATATTCAATTTAGTAATATGCAAGGTTTTACATAAATTCATCATTAATTTTATTCTCATTTCTTTTACAGTTACATATTTGGCTTAATTTTTTATCAGACAGAGGCAGGTTAAACCATGATCAACTGCTATAAATTATCAGGCAAGTTTAAAAAAAAAAAAGCTGAATCGCACCATAAATAGGATATGCAACTGGCTGCAAGAATGTATGTATAAAGAAGGTATTCTCATTTTCTTGAGACCAGCATAAAACCTTTAAAAGTCCTTCGGGCTACTGGTAAAGTTGCTTCATGAGAGAAAGCTATACCACAATCTGCCACTGAAAAAGTGGCAACACAAGGATGAGCGGTCTGATGAAAGTGTGCCTTAGTAATTCATGCTGGTGTTTGCATTTAATTTATGAAACTTCTAGCTGTAAAATAAACACATGTCTTCACAAGATGAAGAACCTGCCTTTATTTTTCATTGCCTAATAATAAGAGGTAGCAACTTTTTTAAAAGAAACATTGCCAGAGCTGCAGTTGCTCAGTGCCACCTTTTTCTGGTTTTGAACAACTAAATCTCTCCAAGAAGGAAGTTACTAACCTTCATCCTACAGCAGGATCACCAAGCGCTGTTACAACAAAATCAAGAGCTATTAAATGAATTGGTGGTAGGTGTGCCAGAACTGGCATTTGGGACTACAAGCATAGACCCATCAAGTTGCCTGCAGATCCAACTCCAGCTGCTGCTGCTATTGCCCCTGCTGAGCAGGCAGAGCATACAGTGATATGCAGTGAAGAACCAAGCTAAAAACCAGTTTGTGTGGGTAGGCAGTAACAGCCAAGGGCTGGAAGGAGGAGAGGAGACTTTCCTAAGGGATGAAAAGAGGAGATAAGGTATATTTCTGAGCAAATACAACATTTCAAAAGGAGCTACTATCACCGTGCTGGAGGATTCAATTAATATAAAGTTCCTGTTTTGCTAGGCACTGTATATAAGCTTGTTAATTACTTAAATACAGTACTTAGATGTCTCTAAATACCTTGGGAGGCTTCAACCAGTTCTTGACCTTAGCCCTGCGAGTAAATTGAACGCTTCCAACAAGGCATTACACTTTCAAATATGCAGATGCTAAATTCAGAGGCTGTGTTTACTCTCGGAAGATATCAGATGACCTGAATGACTGAATAAAAACGATCTTTCAATTCAATTATGTAAAAAAATTAAGGTTTTGAAAGAGGTAAATGTATACACAGACATGTAGATGCAACTCAAATATAATCTGCACACTTTCTCAGTGTAGCTCTTCATGTAAAAACAAAAATAAAGTCTGCCTGAAAATACAGCATTGACTCCAAACAAAATGATAAAATAGCCAAACAGCAAAATACTATTTTCAGGGACAGAGAGAACCAGGAGCGAGGGGTTGTAATTCCTCATCATTATTTCAAGCCCTTAACCACTAAGGCAATAGAAATCAGCAAGAAAAAAATATTACAAGATTGCAATATTAAACCTTATATTTCACAAAAGATGAAATGAGAGAACCTATGCTATGTAAACTGTGTATGTCAAGTAGAGAGAAAGGAAAGTTCTGTTAAAAGCAGAAATCTGTTGAGGTAACTTTTTGTAAGATAAATTAAGGAAATTATTTTGATAGTATTTTTGCCATCTTTTCTGATATTAGTTTGTACCATTATAACAAAGCCACATTCTATACACATCTGTTAACTCCCAACTGTTAAAAATCTTCCGAAAATACTAATTATTTGAGCACAGTTTAAATAAAAGAAAGGAAAAGAAAAAAGGATTAACAGGGAATTCAAGGCTCTGAAGATCATTAGGAATCATACCGTGACAAGTTTCATAATCATAATACACCAGGAAGACGAAAAAGACCAGCAGCATTATCAGAAACAGCTCATAGAAAGGCTGTGCCCAGTCAATTATCAAGTGAAGTGCTATGCTATCAGGTAAGCACCTGGCAATTTTATAATAGCTTTCAAACCTCTTCAAAGTCAGATTATCTTTCTGTTCTATATGCACTACTTGTAAAGAATTTGGTAGTGGTCACAGAGGATCAAGTTTTCCTACTCAGCCCTAAATCAAATATCCAAATTTTAGTTGCTAGTTTAGTATCTTTATTTGAATATTCAGCTAGAAGTTCCTGTTCACAAAATACATTCTATTGAGGAATACTGAGCTAACAAGAATATTGACAGTTCTTGCTGGTGCTTACAGGGTTTTTCTCCCCACACAAAAGCTACTTGCTATACATCACCAACAACATAATAATTTCTAAATTATTTAACATGAGAAGTGGCTCCAAGACAGAAAAAAAATACTGTGTCATTCAAGGAACTAGCCTTCTTATAATGTACTCATATGCTTATACAGAAGATGTCAGTGCAGAAATCATTTTAAAAGTCTTTTTAAATGTAAAAAATGAGAAAAAATTCATATATTTGCTATTTTAAGTACCAACTGGAGAAATTTCAGAGAAGGAACAAAGTGAGACAATTTAAACCATTCTAGAACCAGCTGCTGGAAATCCACAAGCTTCAATATGTGTAGCTATTCAGCAGCCTATATGCCATTTGTTAGATCATATTTTATTTTCTCCATTGCACAATTACTTTCAGCTTTTTAGTAATCCAGGATGAATGCTTTGAGAACTCACTCATAAAACAAGATGGGTAAACTCATTATTATTATAAAGCCTTTAAAGTAATGGTATCCAGGACCATATTTTAAAATTATTTTGAACATACATTTTCAATCTCCAGATTCACTCAAATGTATGGTTCCAAACTTCCAATTATGTAACTTTATCTAATAACTGAAACCTCTTGATGGCTTGGCCGTAATGACTACCACAGTAAAAAGAACACCAAGCTTGTTCATAAACTGCTGATCTTCTCTAGCTCTGTGTGATATCTATCAGAGTCTGACTTCAATTTTAATCATATCTTCATGTTACTTTGCTCCTGCATAATAAATTCTTTTGCAGTGTTGAAGAGCATGACGGGATATTAAAAACTAAACATAAGCTAGATTAATGCTGTATTGGTACTGGCTTCTGCTGTATTAAATAAAAACTAACATATGCTCTTGACATAAACCCCCTCCGCTTTATGGTAACCGAGCTCTACAGCTGCTGCTTTGCGACCACAATTATCCGAACGGGAAACGTTCCTTCCTTCGATGTTACCGAAGCCGAAGCTTCGTCCTTCGCAGCTGCGCTCGTAATCGAGGCCTGCTGATCCCCCTAACGTGAGGGCCTGCCAAACCTGACTCCAGGCAACTACGCTGGCGGCTCCAGAGGCACGGCCAGTCCCTCACGCCCAAGGCCGGCCCACCTGAGGGGAGCGCCCCGGGGAGCCCCCTTCGCCGAAGGCCGCGGCTGCCCTCCCGCCGCCCCGCGTCCCGAGGAGCTGCGCGGCCGCCCTGCTCGCCACCTCCCCGGCGCCTCACCGAGTCGCGCTTCTCCCCGCAAAGGGGGGCCGGGACCTTGGCCGGGGCAGGCCGGGGCACGGCCGCCCCCCGTCTCGGCGGACACCGGCGAGCCAGGCCCCGCGGGTGCCGCCCCCGCGCGCTATTGGGCCGCTCCAACGGCCCCGGCTCTCGATTGGATGCGCCGCCCGTCCGTCCGCCCCCGCCTGCCCCGATGAAGGAAATCCGCGGGGCCCCTACCTGTGCGAGCTCGGGTCCCAACCGCCGCCGCGACGAGCCCGGCCCGAGTCGGTGCGTAAGCCTCGCCGGGCAGGAAGGGGCCGAGCAGCCCCCGGCGGCGGCGGGGAGAGGCGGCGGGAGCCAGGCAGGCCCCTCCGGCACGCAGGGAGGCCACCGCCGCCCCGTCTCCTTGCCTGGCAGGTTTGACGTTTGCCGTTGTTGCTGGAAGTGACGTCACTGCGGAGGGACGCGCGGGAAGCGGAAGCGGCCGTTGGGTTTGGCGGCGGCAGGTTCAGTCTGCGCCCGCCGCCGGATTCCTGAGGGGAGGCAGCGGGTGCGCCCGCCGCCCCGGGACGGGCGGGAGGGAAGAGGCTTCCCGCAGCGGCGGCGGCTGGCGCGGGTGAGCGTCAGGACGTCTCTGGGGGCGGGGGTTTGGGCCCCCTCGGGGGCCGACGGCGCGGCACAGCTCCGAGCCCAGGGCCCCCCCTCTCCTCAGGGACGGCGAGCCCCGGGGCGGAGCGGGGGAGGCCCGGTCTCCGGCTGGTCTAGGGGCGAGGAAGGGCCGGTGGCGAGCCGGTCCCGGTCCCGCTCTTGCGAGTTCGCCTCAGGGCTCCGGCGCGGCCCCGGGACGGCAGCCAGGGCTTTTTTTTTTTTTTCCGCCGGTGTTTCGGTGGCGCCCAGGGCAACCGGCTCGCCACGCGCAGTTCCTTGCGCCGGTCGCTCGTTTGCAAGTATCCTGTGTGCTGGAAGCGTGTCTGTTGCAGCTGGCGCGATAGCGAAGCGCAGTGTTTGTCCTTGACGTTTTTGCATCTCTGCGTAACGGTGTGATTCCTCCCCCCCCCCCCCCCCCCCGCTCCCCGCCGCGTGTAACAGAAGAGTCTAAATACAATTAGAAGAAATTAGAAGACTTTTTTGTTAGGCGTTTTAAAGACAGCGTTTACAGTGTTAAGATACTTGGTAACTTGTATGGGTTTTTTTGGTGGTGGGGTTTGTTTTTTTTTTTTTTTTGACATTCGTTAGTTCTTTGAATATCATATGCAATTTTGAGAGTAGTTCTTTAAACCACTTGCAGTTCTGTGTTATCATCTCTTAATGCTTTGTTATACCCGTTTTTATTCTGGATAGCCAATGTTCTGTAAGTGTTTCGTCATTAATTCCTACAGGCAAAAGCTGTGTGCCACTTTTTTACAGTGTTCACCTTCCCAAGATGTTAAAGTAGTTTCTACCAACTTAACTCTGTTATTTTTATGATCTCTTGAGCTAGTCGGTTTGTAGTGACGGTAGTTGCCAGTTTTTACATCCAGAGGTCTGGTGCAGAAAGGATTGATGATACTTTTGGGAAACTGCCTATATGATTAAATGAATTCCTGTGAGAGTGTCTTCTATAAGTATTTGCACTGCGGATTAGAGCTTCAGTTTTATGTCAGACTCTTTGAGACTTGTCTTGAGATCTGGTTAAATTGGCAAAACCATAGGGTGGATCACTTTATAAGGCAATGCAGGAAGAATAGCTGCCTCAGTTTCCAAATACGTGAGGTTAAATTGTCTCTAGCCTTTAACAATGAGTGTTGTGTAGTTATATTTGGCATGACTAATAACCCAGAATCTAATGATTAAAGAGGAAGAACCTGATAATTAAATGGGAAGAAAATACTTTAACAAGGGCAGAACACGTGAAGATCTTAATCTCCTTGAAGATTGCTGATTTAAACACCATAGAGGCACAAGAGAAAAGAAAGAAAGAAAAACAAACCCAGATAATTGTGAGTCAAGCTTTAACTGTATTTTCTTTTTTTTTTTTTTTTTTTTTTTTTACTATAAGTGAACTTTGTGGTCAAGAAGTTCCTTTCAAGAAGACTCATTGCTTTAATGAGTAGGACCAAATAACAAAGCTGCAAACTGGAGTATCCGTCAGAGTTAATTTCTGACAAGGCTAGACATAATCTCTTTGGAGCGTTTGGTCTTTTAGTCTGAATCTCATGTCAGCAAGAGAAATGATATAAAAGTCTGTATTTTGAGAATATCTCTTCATGTATAGGCTGTCAGGCAATGCCTTTTCACTGCTTGGATTTGTAGGCTTCCAAGTATTTGTTTTCTCGTAAAAAGACAGTGGCAGGCAATTATCTCCCAAGTTCTAGCAGAAAATTTAACAGTAAGTTTCTGTTCTAAGGCTTTATAGCTGAAATCATTACTTTTACTGAGGATTTTGGGGGAAGTACTGTAGAGGATTAAGCCAGTCACAAGCAGATCTCAAGGATGTGAGGAAGGAGAACTGTTTTTGTGAGGTGTCAACTTTCTGTACTTCTGTATTTTAACTAACTCTTTTTTTTTGCCTTGGTTTTTCTCTAAACTGTTCAAAAACCACTTCGTTTGGCTGTTTGCTAATAGACTTTCTAAAGTTTTATCGGTCTGTCCAGATTGCTAAGATGCAAGCCATTTGTTTTCAGTTGTGACTTAAGAGCTGGGCTATCATCTGGTCTGCACTTTTAAAGTCTTGTGTTGGAGAAAAGCTAATATTGGTTGCTTATAAACAAACGGTTGCAAGATACAGCAAATAGTACTTATAAGCTGTCTCTAAATATAAATGTATTTTGAAGCAATGGAGTGAGGGACAAGGTTTTTTTAAGATAATTGCTAGTACTGATATTTGAAGGTACTGTTTCAGGTGTTTTATTTTACTGTCTGCCAGCCAGGTGGAGTTGCCAGTATTCTTCCTCCATTTGAGAATTTACTAATCAGTTCTGTGTGGTAAAACGTATTAAAAGTGTGAGCTTCCTGTACTTATTCATCCCCTTGATAGATCTAAAAACTGATTTGGATGATGGTGATTTCATGCTTTGCTGATTCTCTTTTGTTGTCTTCCCCCTCCCCTTTATTTATTTTTTTCTTTCTTTCTTTCTTTCTTGCAGTCTTCAGTTTCCTTTTCCTTGCAGGATAGTTCTGGAGGAGAAAGTCACCTTTTTGTAGTTTGTACTGAGTCCCTAGATGAGTCTTTTTCTTCTGTGAAGCAAAGCCCACAATAAATAAAAAGCAGGTTCTCAACTTATGTGTTACAATGTAGAAGTTAAACAGGGACCTTTTGGTTATCATCCCAATAAACTTGCACCTATTTTGAAATATCTAGGCAGTCTGTTATCCCCTCCCCCAAACAATTTTAAGTGTATTTAATGGATTGTCTAAATAGATAAGTATTGTCTGTGATGAGTTGCTAGTCCTGTCTTCTGATGTTTACACATCCAAACATTGCTCTTTTGGCCAGTGAGCTTGGGGCCAGGTGAAGAAAAGAATAAGCAGCAGTTTTCACTGCTTATGGAGTCTCTGCTCCTTTGAAACAGTGAAGAAACTTGTTTTCACTCAATTTTAGTGGATTTAGCCAGACCTAAATTCTTAATATGCATTCAGATATCTTTATCTTTAAAGATCTTTGGTAGTTGATCAGATTGAGGATTACTACTTGATTCTATTTAGAATGCATGAAGATGATGGCTGATATTAATCGGCATTGAGCTGTAGCTCTGTGCTGTGTTGTAACACTTTGGAAATAGTAGTGTCTAGAAAACAGGAGCAGAAACCTTTGAATTTCAGTGATAATTCTATTGCATTTTGTAACTTTTATGTACATAATTTCTTTTTTTTTTTTCTTTTAAGGAGAATGTACTATATTACGTTTATTTCATAATCTGAAAGAAGAATAGCATTTGGAATAATGGCAACAGGAGACCTAAAAGGAAGTTTAAGAAAAATAGAACAAGGACTTCGCTTGTTAAATTATCCAAGAGATGTGGATTATACAGTGTAAGTGGCAGTGTGAATAAATTTATGCTAATACATGATGACAGCAGGATATGTAAACAAGATATGTATAAATATTAGCATTGCACCCAGTGATGAGTAAGCAAAGCATATGTCTGTGGGAAGTTGGGGTGTGATACATGTGAACTGGAAGATAAAAGGATGCAGTTTTGCTGTTCTGAGAAATCCTTAGAATAATCCTGAAGTGTATCACTGTCTTGTTCTTCTTTCTTCTGCTGTTTTTCTCTTTTTCTTTGATTAATCTCTCACCTTTATAATTTCTTTGTAAGTGCTAGCAAAACTTTCTTTGGAAATTTCATCCTGTAAAGATTAAAAAAACCAAGATGTTGAATGTTGAGATGGGAATGCTGGTGGGCTTTAGACCTGACAATGTTAAAATTATATGAGGATCACAAAAGTGTTGTTTTGAGCATTTTACAGATAACAGTCAAGACTGCTGAATGAGATATGCCTGGAAAAAAACCCTTAAAATGAAGGAGATACTTGGATATAATATGTTGGCTATATTAAAACACCTTTCAAGTTAGATGTTTGAATTCATGCGATGAAAGGCTTTTGTTATTTTCTGCTGTGTAAAATACTTTTGTTTCTCAATAGGTTAGTAAAGGGTGATCCAGCTGCATTTTTACCTATCATCAGCTATTCTTTTACATCTTTTTCAACTTACATAGCAGAACTTTTGGTAAAGTGCAATGTGGAACTCACAGCAAAGAGTGACTTGCGTTTTATTGAAGCTATTTATAAGGTATGTGTCTTCATGTTCTTTGTAGAAGAGACACAGTTTTGAGCATGGCCTCATAAAAATTAAGCATTTAGTTTGAGTTTTACTAGAAAGTGCCAAAAATTTTTGGCAATGAACGTGAATTGTAATTCTGTTAGGATTTAGGATGAGTAGTAAGCAACTGTGTGGCAAGTCTTTAGATTTTCATGAAAATAAGGATGGATGTTTTTAGCCAAATCTCAATTTTGAAACAATTGCAGAAACAGTAATATTATTGTTTTATGTTACTTTTGAAGAATACCAAAATATTTATTACACAGTAAGTTTTATAGAAGTGACCTTAAGAAATCATAAGCAGCAAAAAAAATCACAGCAAACTTTAATAATTGTAATGAAAGCACAATTAAGAAATACAGCTATGTTAAAACTCTATGCCATACCAATGTATAAAGTCCAATACTTAACAGTTGATGAATTGGAAAAAAATTCTTAACTGAATGAAAATAATCTTGAGCTATCCTTAAAAATATCCATAAGCACATTTTTATAAAAGGTAGGTTGATGTATGTCATGGTTTAACCCCAGCCAGCAACTAAACACCACGCAGCCGCTCACTCACTCCCTCCCACCCAGTGGGATGGGGGAGAAAATCGGGAAAAAGAAGCAAAACCCGTGGGTTGAGATAAGAATGGTTTAATAGGACAGAAAAGAAGAAACTAATAATGATAATGATAACACTAATAAAATGACAACAGTAATAATGAAAGGATTGGAATGTACAAATGATGCGCAGTGCAATTGCTCACCACCCGCCGACCGACACCCCGCCAGTCCCCCGAGCGGCGATTCCCCACCCCCGCTTCCCAGTTCCTATACTAGATGGGACGTCACATGGTATGGAATACCCCTTTGGCCAGTTTGGGTCAGGTGCCCTGGCTGTGTCCTGTGCCAACTTCTTGTGCCCCTCCAGCTTTCTCGCTGGCTGGGCATGAGAAGCTGAAAAATCCTTGACTTTAGTCTAAACACTACTGAGCAACAACTGAAAACATCAGTGTTATCCACATTCTTCGCATACTGAACTCAAAACACAGCACTGTACCAGCTACTAGAAAGACAGTTAACTCTATCCCAGCTGAAACCAGGACAATGTATTAATGAATACTAGCTTATTCAGACTAGTTTTCCATCTGAGGAGGACAGAGGCTCATTTACAAAGAGGCTCTTTGGGAGCCTTACTTAGCCTTCTGATGCGTTTGCTGAGATTAATACAACTGTTTATTGTGTGTTCACTTTGGAAAGTTTTTGTTTAACTTTTTTTAATATTAATGTCTACAGTCATTTATTTCATGAATCTTAAGACTGTGAGTTGAACTTTACAAGAGTGATGTGAATGAAATGTTTCTGGAAGAGGTATGTTTAAAGTCAAGTTAGAAGAACCAGCTGAGAGTATATAAATAACCAAATGAGAAAAGGTTTAACTGCTGAAGTGCAGAATGAAAGAAAAGATTGTAGAAAAATAACCTGAGCATGCCATTTCTACAGCAAATTTCCTGTTGATTTTTGAAAGTGAAATAAACTCTTACTTTTTTTCAGCTTCTTCGAGATCAATTTCACTATAAACCAATTTTAACAAAGCAGCAGTTTCTTCAGTTTGGCTTTGCAGAAAGAAAAATGCAGATTGTTTGTGACATTATCAACTGTGTGGTGAAAAAACATAAAGAATTAAGTAACTCGAATAAGGTACTGATTAAATGGTAACTTTATTATAAGATAAGTTTCTTTTGACGTGCTTGCTGCAGGTAGAAGCTGAAGACCAGTATATCTGAAGATGCAGCATTGCTGATGGTCAAAATAGGGGGAAATTAGTATGAAGTTCCATTGTAAGATGCTTGAGTACTATCAGGTATACAAAAGACACGAGCTTGAGTACTATCAGGTACACAAAAGACACGAAGCTGCCAATGCTTCATAGTATAAACAAAAAAATAGAATGAAGATAAATGTGGTATTTGGTATCTTTACATAAGTGATATATTTTCTTTTACACTTCTTGACATAGTGAATGTTTATGTAACTCGATAGACTTTGCAGGTAGATTTAAAAACAAAGCAAACTCATCTGATATGTTGAAGTTCTGGTAACATTTAATTTAAACATGACACTTGTTTTTGTTTCGGTGGTATACATCTCAAATCTGATTGTTTTCATTAATCATATTTGTTTTACATTGTTAAGGCTTTTTTTTTAATTGGTTTATGCTGTGTATCAATCTGTGCTTTAATAGAAGGAATTTTCAGTCTTCATATTTTACAGGATTTTGTTTCGTTTGAGTTTATAACAAGTCTTCAGGTCTTCTGTATACTTCATTTGTCACTTTTGGGGGCGTAACTACATATTTTTCGTATTTGTCTTTCAACTCTGGTGCAACTTGTCTTTTCTATTTTTGATCAGCTTTGATGCAGCCTTGCGTAGGCATTAATGAGTTTATGAATACGGCATTAACTTCCAGATCTGTTTTTTCTGTAAATTAGGGTCATACTTAATTTTTTTTTGACATTATTGTACTGCAGAGGTTTAAATGTGTTTGTCCCATGCAATATTCCTGCCTGTTAATGATGGCAGGAATGGAGTTTGTCATCCTGTCTCCTTGTCGTCCATCTCTGCCCCCCCCCCCCCCCATATTCCTGTGCTAGAAGCATAATTTTTTTTTTTTTCTTCACTTGAAAGGTTAAATCCCAAACGAGGAAAAAACTCAGATCTTTTAAATATGAAGTATGGTCAAATTGTGATAATGTCCTTGCTGATCCTAGTGGCAGTGGTCTGAATTCCAAACAGGTATGAAAATAGTTTTTATGTTGTGTGTCTAAAGGTTAATCTCATTTGTAGCAAGTCAGGCTCTTTCTGGAATATGTGCTTTCATTTAGGTTTTAATGCTTGATCAGACTAGGTTTGTGTTTTGTTTTGTGGTTTGTTTTTTTTTCCCCCAAGGTGTGGTTGACTGAAATAATAGCTGAAATACAAAGGATATTGCTTCTCTCTTTTCTGAGTAGTTGATCTCAAAGTCTTGGTGGTAATGATCTAGTACTGTTGTTTGCTGTTTGAATTGTATCAAACAGAGGGCAGCAATGAAAATGAAGATACAATTGGAAAAAGCATATACATCCTGTTTGGAGATTGAAGTGCGTTTGGCCTAACATTGCAGTGCTTTCAACGTAGCTTTCAAAAAACTTTTTGTTAGTTTGTCTGAATATGTTCAACAAAGATTTCTTAACATAGTATTCCTCTTGGCTTTGGTTTTACAAGAGTAACACTTGATTTTATGCGCTATGCTACTCTTGACCTGTGGAGGACACGGCTTTCCTAGTATTTTTCTGCTAAAAGGGTGCGAAGTAAAATTGCACAAAACTTTTAGGACTGTGACTGCCCATTAAATGTTGGTGACTTCTATTTAGAAGGAAAATGCTGCTTTTAGCAGTGAGGAAAACTTCACAAAGAAAGTATTTGGAATGATTTATCTGTCGCTTCTGGTTGTTGAATGGTAGAACTGAATGGGGATATATGTGAGTGTATTAATTCTCTAGAAGAGGAGAGTTTTAGCTTCACTAAAATGTCTAGGAATCTGGAAGTGTTTCAGGTGCTGCACAAAACTAGTAATTGTGGGTTCTTAATCATTAGGTAATTTATTTTGTTTTTTGGCAGGTAGTGACCATAGAACTTGATCCATGTGGAAAAAAAGGCAAAATTTGTCTCATATTTTGTTCTCTCTAAGGGAAGCATTCAAAGGAAATGAAATGTGTAGCTAGTAGGGCTATTTTGCTGACAGTTGTCAAGGAGAAGAGAGAGTTCTAATCTTCCTAGTTAAACTTTTGTTTCTCAATGTTTGAGTGGTGGTTTTGATGTCTATACATATGTTAAAACATGCAGCGAGATTCATACCTCCTGAACCACACCTAGAAATCTAACAATGCTTACAATAAGAGAGGACATTAATACCTTCATTACTGTTTATGGAAGGGAACCAAGGTACACAGTACATATGGTAAAGTGTGTGCATATTTGTTTTACAGCTCGCTCTTGTCTATATGATTTTTTTAAATTAAGCTGCCTGCTGTTGCTTTCTGTGTTTTGCAGCCAGTTGGGATAAGATTGTCAGATATAAATAAATACTAAAATGATAGGTCTTTTGTGTCAGTTACTTGGCTGATGAATTGAAATGTTCTTGTAATGAATAACACCAGTGATTTATATATATTTTTTTTTTTTTAACATACTCAAAAGAAGCCTCAAGTAGAACGGCACTCAGGAAATGAAGTTAATGGTGACCTTCATCCACTACCCCTTCCAGCACAGGGAGGTAATGAAGAAGAATTGTACCTAGATCGTGATGTTGTGGAAGTTAAATGTGAACAAGTAAGAACATTTATTTTAAGATGCTGTCTGTATTCTTAACTTTTCTTACAGGGCTTTTCTAAAGGGATAAAGGTTTTAAGAAGATAGCTGCTCCTTAAGTATAACTAATTGATATGTAATAAATATATTGAAAAAGTTGAAAAAAAGTCAATTAAATTGTACTGTCCTTTCAAGAGCCAGTTCTGTCAACAGTTTCTTTTAAAAGCTGAGTTCCATGAACAGGCATATTATGGCAATTCTGAAAGAAAAATAATTTTCTAATGTAGCAGAATGTGGTTACTGAACTTGAGGAAGATTACACTTTATTTCATTGATCAAATGATAAATTATATCTGTTTTGAAATTAGGGGAAATGTGTTCTTAACCATATTTTCAGGTCATAGAAGATAATTCTCAGATTGAGTTCCTAAAGAGTCAGCTCGCTGATTGCCAGGAAAAGCTTCATAAGCTAGATTGGATGGAAGATAAACTATGTGTTTTAGAAGAGAAACTGAAAGGAAAGGTGATCATAGATGAGAAGGACTGGAATAACTTGTTGAGTCGAGTGTTGCTTCTTGAAACAGAACTTTTGTTGCAATCCAGAAAGGTATGTTAACTTCTGTTTTTCTTCTCTAAGAAAAGTTGCCCAGACACAATGTTGTCAGCCTGTTTCTGCTCTTCCTGCCTCCTGATGTATAATTTTTCACTATTTTCAAAGGCATGATCTGATGGAATTGCTGTTTATGGAGTTGGTGGTATTTTTCTCTTAACAGTTAAGTTCTGTTTTTTTTCTCATGCTCTATGAAGCAAAGCTCTCAGTTGGAAGTTGTTTTCTTGCAGGTACAGCAGGTATAGCTAAGTCTATTTTCATTCGTAATGACTGTGTGGTTTTTTTTTCCTAGCAAACTTGTAGAAGGAAGCTTTTGAAGACTCTTAATTATGCTGTCTTTGAAAGTGTAATGTTTCTCTAATTGAAAGTTTCATGATGCTAGTGACACATTTAAGGGTTTCCTTATTCTGGTCTGCATTATTCTGGATTTCTTATACTGGTCTGTAAATGTTGTTGCTGTTGATACAGTTGAATATCTATTTTTTTAATTCTCCAAACTCTAATCAGATATGGATATTCCCCTTGGAAGACTAAGTCTTCATTCTGTATAACTATCGTTGACACAAATAGATGGCTAGCTCAATGGAAAAATACAAGGTTAATGGAAAAGTTAATTCTTATTTTAGTCCTATTCTTAGTTTGTGGCTCTTTGAAATTTCTAGCCTAATCAATGGTCTTTCTCCTTTTTGCAACCCCCTCCCCTTCCTATTTCTTGTCCATGACGTTAGTTGCATTTTTAAATGCGTGAAAGTGCTACAGTTGTAATGTGGTTACATTTGTCGTATTTGTCAGAGTAAATCAAGTATTGTGTTGCATTAAGACTTTGTGCTATTTTTCATGCTGTTGAAAGGTCCTTGTATGCAAATTGTATCATTTCATATATGTACACATGTAAATATTTTGAGATGCAGTGAACCATCAGTTCTGTGATCACATGCTTAATTACAAAGTGTATTTGCATATGTATCTTGTGTTCTGTGTAAGCTCTGCTCAGCCGTAATGAAATCATCTCAGTATTATCAACGCTGTTTTGGTCACAAATCCAAAACATAGCCCCATACCAGCTACTATGAAGAAAATTAACTCTATCCCAGCCAAAACCAGCACACCCTGCAAATTTGAAAATGTCACTGATACTTGTATACAAGATGTTTTTTTCTGTGTGCCTTGAAAGTGTGCTAGTTATGCAAAGTCTTGAAATGGGGAAGTGTTCAGACTGATCACGAGGTCATTTATAAAGGCTGTAGCTCAAATGATAAGGATTGACATTCTCAATCACTTTTTTTTAAACACAGTTTCAGGTCAGTAATGGCTCAAGTGATTTACCATTTGAAAACAATTTCTTACGGATATTGTAATTTAATTACCAATGGACCTGTATCCAAATAACACCACCAATGATACTGTTTTCTTCTGCTAGCAGTCTCGAGGCCTTCAGCTGAACAGCCATAGACAATTTTCTTCCTCTTTCAAGTATATTCTCTTCAAGAGATAGTTGTTGCATTTGTGATGGTAGCAGCATGGGAAAGCTTGTGTTTCAGACTAGGCTGCTGCTTTTATTTCTGTAAATTTGGTTTATTATTATTTCAGTAACATGTTTATTGCTGTTCTTCAAAGGTTTGGAATAGTGTTTGGAAAATACTTAACATTAATATCACTCAAATATTTCCAGTAAGATAATTATATTTCTGTGCTGCATGTTACTAAAAGCAGTCATCTGCAGAAACAAGTTTGAATGTAGTTTGTGTGTGGCATTGTTGCTTGTCTTTTTTCAAAGCAAAATAAGCTGGTTTTTATATATATAAAAAAAAAAAGTCCTCAAAACCCTAACTTTTTTGCAATAGGCATTTGAAAACCACCAAGAAATAATCCTTTAGGCCAGAGAATTGCTGCTTCTTTGTTTCATGAGATTCCATCCAAGTTGTGCTTCACAGATAGAGAAGCAATTCAGAATTACTCCTTTCTTCTTACTCTTGCATTTTTCAGGAAACTTTTGGCATCTAGCCAACATAGCAGGAGCACTCTAAGATCTGTCTTGCACTGCTGCCAAAGTAGCAGCAGCTGTGCATTTAGCTCTGGGAAAGTCTGAAAGCTACCAAATCCATTTCAATGAAAGGAATTGAGCAGAAGTAGTCAGTGCACATAACTTTTTTTTTTAAGAGGCATCCATTATTACAGTTTTTTCCAGCGTCTTCCCACACAATACCTACTATTTCTCCCTCATTCACTTATTTGGGTATAATATTCCCTTGTTAACTGATATAGTTACTCCAGTATATAAAGTGATATACTTTATCAAAGGTTGAGATTTCAAATCGTAACGATAGCTCATTGGTGAAAAAAGTCTAGATGTTTGAGTGTTGGATTTTTTTAATTTTGAAATTGGAAAATTGCACTCAAAACCATTTATTGTTAGTACAATATTAATTTTTTTCCTTGTTTATGAACAGCCTTTTCTAAGCTAGATTGAAATAAACTGAGAACCTTTCTTAAAAGAGCCCTCTCTCATTTAGGAGCCTGAGAAACTAGCTTAAAATAGGCTTTTGAATTCTAAGCATTTAAGTGGAATTAATTTCCGTTCATCTATAGGGTAATTTTTCTAGGATTGAGGAGCTGCATTCCTGAATATCAACCAGGAGTAGAAGGCATGCTTATTTTGTTAGGGTAACGGCAGCCAATGTCAAGATGTAATTGTTAGCACAGGCCAAGAACAGACTGATTGTTCATTCTACTCATACCTAAGTTATATGCACTATATTTGGACCTGGTTTTGAGCTGTTTACGAATGCAATATCGATGTTAAAAAAGCCCTTGTTAAATGGACTAGTTTTTTAATGCAATGTATATATGGAAATTTTGGATTTTTTAGTCCTGTAAAGACATTTGTGCAGTGCCAACATACCTGGATGGTGTAGCAAATGCATACATAATTGTACTTAAATATAGTTTTCTTCAGTCAAGATGATTTAAACAGGATGTATGGCTAAAATGCAGTAAACTTGTATTTCAGAGAGACTTACCTACAGAGTTCAGCAATGTAAGTCAAGAATGTACTTCTAGTAGGATTCCAGTTTCTCCTGGTGCGTATTAATGATTTTATTTTTAATTAACAACATATGCTAAACACTTCTTGATGATCTTGACTAAAATCATGGTTTTTATGTAGAGAATTGCAATTTAGTGACCTCTGAGTTTAAATGCATGCTGCAAATTAGAAGTTAACCTGCTAGTTATTTCATGTTTGTAATTTATCCTTTAGAAGCTTTACTTTACTGAAATAGTTTTTAAAGCATTAATGAAAATATATAGCATAGTAATTAATAGTTACAAATAACTACTAAAAATCTCAAAGATGCAAATTTAATTAAGGTGCTATAGCTAAAGCTGTGAAAAACAATAATGTTATCTGCACTTTAAAAAGTTATGTTTTAAAAATAAGCTATTCATAAGCACAAAAGGAATTATATTTGCTGTCACAGGTTTGTTATAATCAAAATAGTATCACATTTACGATGTTTTTTACTTTTATAATGGTGCTCAGGACAAATCAGGGCTTTTTCATTATAATGCATTTTGTTTTTCACATCACTGCTGAACATCTTCTATAGTTTCTTCCCTTTTGAAGCAGTTAGCAGCTATCCAACTAGCATTTTTGCTAAGCTTTCTTATTTTGAAGAGCAAGACAAAAATATTTTTCTTCCATTTCCAACTTAATTTTGATAACATACAAGTAGTAAATGAAACAGCCTTAAGTGGGAAAGAAATCAAAAACATTCCCCAGGCCATAAGTAATTCTTCTGTCTTCCTCAATGGTAGCTCTTTAGCCCTTACCTTGTATCATTCTCTTTATTAATTTGGCCTGTTTCCCCTATGGCAGCTGTTATTCCTACCACCAGTAGTAAGGAGGATATTCTATTTCCCATTCTCACTTATTAGGCATTTTTGTCCAGTGTTGGGCTGTCGTATTGAAATTAAAAGTAAATCTCAGTAATCCAGTTTCCATGGAAATTAGGAAGGCAGTTTCTTGGTTATGTCAAAGTTTGTTTTAATTTTGAAGTCTCAGAAATGGGACCTTCTTTTTACAGACCTTAGAAAGCTTGCAACATGTTTACTTCCTTTCATAAATTTAGTGGTATGTTACTGACACTTGAGGACTTCATAGTCAGCAAGCAGGCTGATGGTCTTTAAAAGAGAATTTTCATATTTTCAGACTTCTAGAATTCTTCTGAATTTGTTATTCCTGTTTTTCTAAAATATGATTCAGGAAATTTTAGGCATACAAGTTATGTGGCCAGTCTTAACTCTTCTATCTGACATGTACACTACTCAGAATGCTTTGATGCTCTTTTTGGTTGTAGTGCTCTTCAGGAATCAGAGCTGTACAGAAGAAACAATTTTTAATTTTAATTGAATAAAAATAATTTAATATGATTTTATGTACAGAATAGTGTAGCTAAACATGTTCCAAAGGTGGCCTTACTAAAAATAAGGGTATGGGAACACTTTTTTTCTAAATACTAAATTCTCTTCACTGACAATAGTACTCTAAAATTGCAAAGAGTATCAAAGCCTTCCCAATGTAAAAGAAAAGTCTGTTTCTCCTGAATGGATGCTAAACCTGTCCCAACAGGAGGAGAATTAGGGAAACAGCAAGAGATTGACACAAATTTTAAGCTAAGCAAGAAGGTGATGATTTTGTTTATATTTCTGCTGCTTATAAGACAGGTTACTTAGCACAAATTAAAGACATGTTTGAACAGGCAGTTTACAATAAAAATAATGTAAACTACTTGAAATTATTATTACATATTTGACCCAGTCTGTTATACATAGTATACTGTACTTATCTTGTTTTAAGAAAATGAGAAACCTATTTTGGACCCTCACCAGTAGCTTTTCTTCTTCCCTCTCTAAACAATGCATTCTATTCTGTTATTACATACTGTAAATCAAGCTATTTGATAGCTGACTTTGCAATAAGAGAGCAAAAAGGCAAAGGTGACACAAAAATGAGTATTTCTCCATAGGTACAGAGAGGAAGGAGGAGATGCCAGAGAGTCTTCATCAGTGGTCTGGATACAGTTCACTATTATCCACAGACCCATCTCCCAAAGCCATGACCATTAATTCTCATGATCTGACAGATGTTTCAAAGGTAAGTAAAACTGGCAAATGCTTAGGTGATTTCCTTTCTGAGGTCAAGAGAACAAGTAAGCATTAGTTTTAGTTATTTATACTACTAGTGAAAAACAAGGAAACTGCAAAACTACATCTAGGTCTGTCTCATAAAAATCCTTTTGATATGTAAACAGTGCTTAAAATCACATTTTCTCTATGAATTTTTCAGGTTGAAAGTCCATCTGAAGAATGTTAGCTTTGAAGAGTTCACTAACTTTGTTGCTTTTAAATTGCAGGAGACAACAAGACAAAGAATGGAAAGGATAAGTAAAATGTAAGTAATAGGAGAGGGCAGCAGGAATTCATTTCCCAGGAGGGAGTCGTACTGGACTAAGGCATATAGAGAACGTACATATGTGTTCCAAACCTCAAAGGTCTCTACATCAGGTGTGGCATTTCCTTATGACTCCACTGGATAATAAATCCACTTACAGTTCTGTATTTGTGGGATGAGTCACTGTTTTGGTTTCTAAAAGGCAATAGAAAGCATTCTTAATAGTATTAACTAGAGATTAAAGAGTGTTTAGAATCTGGTTGACAAGGAATAGGAATATTATTTATCTTCTGATAGGAATTCCCTGGTACTTGCAACTTTTCTTCCCGAAAAATAACTATAATAGCTTAACTCTGTTTTTTATTATTTAAGGAAAGGTTAAACCAATTTCAGCCTAAGCATTGTGATAACTGTATTAAGATATATTTGATACTAGTCCTGCAATCTGTAGTGAAAGTTTTTTATGTAAGAAATATTTTTATTACACTTGAAGAGAAATGCATTGCTGTATAATGTTTCTTTAGCAAGAGATTTCTATTCTATATGTACCTGGCCTGAAAAAAGCTGTAGTCTTTTTTGTGATTTAATTCTATTGTGTGGGTTACTTGATATGTGGTTTTTTGATATGTGGCAGACATTTAAAATGCAAACCAATTGCAGAGGAAAAGGGGGGATGAGAGGAAGCTTAAGGTTTCATGCTGCTTGTTAGTATTTTGGATTCATTAGAAAGTTAAAGGCAAGTCAGCTATTTCTTACTGTATTTTAGTAAGTGTGTGTGTGTAAACAAAATTTATTTTCAGAATTGAAGAAACCTCAGAATTGTTGAAAACATCAAGCAACACCTCTGAGAAGACCTGAAAGCACAGGTCTTCAGACCTGGTCCCTGTAGACTTATGGATATCAGAACTAATATGTATGTTTGTACAGCGTTAAATTTTTAATATATCAAATTTGTTATGACCACCAGTCCTTTTATTACTTTGAATAAATATTTTTCTCTAATGCATCTGTGTATTGATTTCCCTCTCCCCGGCCCCAACTTTTGATTTTAAAAACTGTTCGAATAGCTTCTTCTCTGCCCCCCTCCCCTTGCTTTTGTAAAGTGAAGTCATTACAGCAGTGTATTTTTGTGTTGACATTTGTTAGCAGTGTGCTAAGTAATATGTGTTTTAAAGTGCAGGCTTGAGGACTGTGGTTTACATCCTGTTGGAAACATTCCAGCTGGGACTTGCATATTACACCCAAGAGGCTTTCTTACATACCATCTTACCATCTGTACTGTTGAATAAGTCTTAATGAAAACTTAAATACACAATTTCAAATATGTACCTTTTTTGCTGTTTTTTTTTTTTTTAAATATAAATTTTCATGCTGAGCCAGAGAGCACCAACACATTATGGTTTCCATTAACACTGACAAAGTGAGGGTCAGTTTGATCCTAAACACTAAAATGTGCAACTAAGTCCACAGACTTTGACTGCAAGAGATGTGTTGAGTGTTTTAGAGCTCTTACCCAACACATTTTAAGACCAGCAGCACAGATGGAGACCATCCAGTATACAAAGATACACAACTTTTTTATGATTTGAAGCTGTATTAAAATTTCTCTTCAGAGATGTAAGTAGATGTAAGACTTACAAAACCATTATGTAATCAAACCAAAGATGTGTGAGGTTTGATAAGATTGATATATTTATTTATTACTCTTTGTAAATTGGTAGCCTATGATATCAAGGTCTCTTTGTGCTATAATACTCACTTTAAAAGATATTTGGAGTTTGATATCGCGAAACCAGTGAATTTTTTTTGGCAGAGTTTGCAAATGAAGGTGAAAGCAGCTGTTTGACATTATGCTGTTAAAAGTGATTTATATGTTTTAACAATAATTATGATTTTTTTCTATAACCATATGGAATATAAATTGACTTTATTTTACATGCAAACAGAAGAACATACAGTGATCCATTATGTTATATAAACTTTAGCTGGGCTAAACTGGACTTTTGCAATAGAACTTACTTTTCCAGTTGTTTCAAAAAAAAAAAAAATTAAAAAATTTGGAAAGTTAGATGATGTGAATATGTTTTTCTCCTTAAGTGAAAATAGATCTTGCAAATCACTGTTTGTTATCCTAACAATGAAATGAGTTTTTCTTCTAAATGTTAGACCAATTCAACAGAAAATAGGTGATATTTTCTAAAATGGGACTACAGCACCATCTTGTGGAAATCTTTACACAAACTAATTACAAAAGGAGGAAAAAGGTATATTCCTATAGTTAAAGTTATTGCTTTAAACCTGTAATGATAATATTTTGAAATATTACCTTTCTTGAATTTTTCCTCAGTGCCTTGGAATCAAAGAGGCTTTTATGTTAAGTAAGATAATTATTCTGTATGATATTGATAATGTTTGTGGCAAGAACCAGAACAATGAATCTGTTGTTTGTTCATGTTATGACAAAGATGAGAAGTGTTAGTCAATATAAATGATTCAAGTTACAGGGATTTATCATTGAATGCATCTGATTGATGCAGGAAGTGTTAGAAAAAGGTCTTTCTGTAACTGTGCAATTTAATATAGTCTCTATTTAGTATTGCAAAACTGAAAGTCCAGAGTTGTTCAACTATTTCCTTTTTCCAGAGGCTTAAATGCAGTACTTTGCACAATGAGATTTAGCCTTTGTAATTAAAGGCTTTGCTTCTCCTGTTTTTCAGGACCAAGCAGGGGCTCACTTTGATCAGACTGAAGCCAAGGGTGTTTCACTGTTAGGGCACCGGTGCTGGTCTTCTAAAGGTCCTTCTCTGACATTTGCGTTCTTTTTTTAAATGAAACTTGGTTTTGGAGGATAGTACCATCTTCTGAAAGGGAAATATTCATAGTGCATTCAAACCCTCTTTACATGTTTGAGTTGGGTGTTTGTTTTTTTTTTTTATTTTATTTTATTCTGTTCTATCAGTGGAAACAGTTAGTACTAGTAACGGTATATGTCACAGTAAAACTTCACCAAAACAGTGCAATGCTAGGAAATACATGTAATGACTGAAAATAGCAACAGTTTTTGAATAATTACTGATGCAGTGCTACTTCGAGCACTGTCACGACAGTCAGAGTTGACATTCTACATGTGCAAGCAGTTGCATGGGTGGATCTTGCTGAGTGACAGGAAATGTTAGATACTTTCCTAAACACATATTAAATAAATCCAGAGAATATTCCTCACTATCGTTTCTATCATGCCTAGCTCTCTCCAGTGACTTGGAAAAAATTGCTGTTGTTCAAGATATGTGTTCTATGATTATAAATCATTAATTAAACTACTGCTGTTTCTTAAAGTTACTGAATGTAATTATTAGTTTAAGAATATATATTATTAATTTTATACTTAAGAATTGTTTTGACAACTGTTTCCTTAAACATCAATAGAACAATTCCACCTTATATAACTGAAAGTATTTATGCATATGTGGGATAATGAAGCATAATTGCATTAAAGTAGAATGCTAAAACTGAAGCTTCTACAAAAAAAATATACTTTTAAACTTAATTTTTTTAGCAAGATTCTAAATCTATTAAAATTTACAGGATTCCCATTAAGATTTTTTTTGTTTTTACTCTGCCTTATCCAACATCAGTATGCACTTTAATTCATTTACTGAAATGAAAACATGCTATAGAAAACATAAGAATCTTCTCACCCCAAATCTGTAATATTGAAAAGCAGTCTGATAACCTCTTTTAGTTATATTTTCAGTTTGTGTATATACTGCTACACGTTGTGGAATTCTAGTGCTCTGAGTCATAAATACTAAGAAAATTATTGCAGTTACGACACTAGAATATATTCTTTATGGTGTTACTTTTGATGCTTCAGATCTGATACTTGTATTGTAGATCACTCAAGTTTGGTTGTACCTAAGTATGAGACAGTCTCTGTTCGGTTATATCCTGGTGTTTATGCCTAACTTGGAATTGTTTTGCATCATCAGAAGTATATTCAAAGCTCAAAGCCTTAATTACTAAGTGTGTCCTATTTCCTTATAAGTATATTCAATTTTCTTATGCTTATTCTTGGGAGTTCTTTTATGTGTTTCTGTCCTGGTTTATTCTTGCATCCCATGTCAGGCTCAATTCAATTTGTAGTCCAACAGTAAACAGCGTGCAGAAGAAACCTGGACTGAAAAATGTTTGTTAAAGTTTTACTTTCTTTTAAATTTGCCTGATACAGAATACTTGCTGTCTTGAAATCAGTTCCATTAAGGAGAAGATCTCTCATGGAATTTGCAGAACTGCAATCTAGACTCTGTTGGGAGGGAGGTTTCTTGTTTTTCCTTCCCTGTCAGTCTAGCGATTAATAGAGCCACCTCGTTTGAATTCTAATATAAAAATAATTTTGTTGCTCTTTTTTTTTTTTTCTTGTAATGTGGCATACTTATTGTAGTGTTTTTAAGAAATATTCCAATGTGAAAAATATTGCATATATATTAAATTATTAATTTTTTGTTTTGTTTTTTGTTTAAGCTGCTGGTAGCATGTAGTGTTGTAACTTCAATTTAGCTATTCCTGATAAGAGTGACAGTTTTCTTCTCTCCCCGTGGAAGATCAAATAGGTGATAGTTCTTTCAAATAAGCTGTTCTTTTTAATTTCTTAAACAAGAGTATGTGTTGAGTTGTGGGGATAGCTGTCTGGTGCCCATATGGCTTCACAGCAAATTTTATGTGTTGCTAAAGTTGCTATTACAGCCTCTGATAGAACCAGCCTATAAGCCTATTGCTCATACTAAACCCAATTTTTTTCTAATGGTTATTTTGTTCCTTTTTTTTTTTTCTTTTTTTCCCCCTCCCTTGCTCATTGACTTTTGTGTTTGATCTATTTTATCTATTTTTATTTTATTATAGTAATGAAAAGCTAAAATCAAGGATATGGACATACTGAAGTTTGAGAAGTACATTCTTGTAAAGGTTAGTTTTTCTGGAGAAAGAGAAAAGTAAGATAATCAAAATATGTGAGAAGCTACTAATATTTGTGGAATTTACTTAGTTACTTTTTCTTAAAGATGCTTGAAATTCTTTACTAATCATCAGTGAACAGGGGTTAAAACAGCTTTTTCTCTCAGCTGCTTGTTTTGACATTGGAAGTTAGCCATCATTTTGAACAGTCGCATTTGTAATATATTCCACCTTAAAATTATTTATTTGGCATTACAGTTATCTTTCCAAACACTTTGTGCCACCCATAGTTTCTTCTCAGTTTCTTTCTAGGATCTTTTTTTAACTCTGTGGTGAAAATCCTAAGCAGTTCACTTACAATCCTCAGACAGCAAAATATGCTTCTTCAGGAAAGGTATTAAATCTGCAAAAATTGCTTAAAGATAGTATATTGCTTCTGTTGTATCTAGGCAGATTTCTCTGTGATAGAGGTCTGTGTTGTGTTCTTAGTAGGATACTTTGGTTGATGCAGTCTGTCAGCTATGTCAGACAAGTAATCAATACAAGGGTACAAGTTAAAACACTTGTGACTTGAGTGTTCCATATGGGGAAAAGTCATACTAAAACTGTGATACTCCTGCCTTTGAGCATCCTACAGCTTATTTCATGAGGTGTAGTAAACTTAGTAGCTCTGTTTATGCAATGTGGCCTTATCTAAGAGAGAAAGATGCTATATCTATGGTTACAAAACTCATCCTCTTTAGACTCTATCCAGAGCAGATGCTTGATTTGGAAGTAGTGGGGCTTTTTACTATCTGGGAGAAAACTGCTCTAATTATAGGTTAACAACAATAAGCAGTAGTGTGGAGCACTGATGTTCTAATACAGCGATGTGTGTTGGTTTTCCCTTCCACTTTACCTTTCCAGTTATTGTAAAGGAAGCTTCATATGCCATAAAGCAAAATAACTTTTGATGATAGGCTCTGAAATCAGCAGAAATATAATTTTGCCAGTGTTAGGTTTATAATGATTAATGTTTAGCATAAACGATACCAAAGAATGTTATGCCTCAGGGTATTTTAATCAAAGACACAATTATATTTCTAAAACATACTGCAAGGTCTTCAGAAACTTTCACACTTGTGTATCTATTCTCATCAACTGTTGTTGCTGCACTTCATTGAGTGCATGTTGAAATATGAACTAGGATTAAGAGAACTGCAGTTAGAGAGCCTTGAATACTTTCCATGAATGCTGAGGATAGTTTCACAAAGCTGAAGTTTTTGGCAGCTTAAGGGATTTCCTCCCACTGCTGTTCATTCCCATCTGACTATGCTATGAACTGCATCTTGTAACTGGTGTGACTTTAGTATACTCTTCTGAAAATACATTGTGAGCGGTATTGGTTGGGGGTTTTTTTTGTTTGTTTTTTTTTTTTCCATCCACATCAGCTCTGTGATCCAGCTTATGACATAGCATACAAACAGTTGTGTCTGAACTTTAAGTTGGAGCAGCATGCTGTGGTGTCAACAAGTAACTGGACAGCAGGAGAGTGGGTCAAGTTAGTGTTTTACTGCTGAAGAATTTTTTTTCTCTGAGCCCATAGTGAGCTAGAAGTGAAGGTCCTATGCAAAGTCCCAATGTATGTATTCATGAAAACTTGTTTATTGCATGTTTGTTTAATTTATTTTGAATTGACTGAGTGAAAGGGCAAATGTGTGTCTGAAAAAACATGGAAAATAGGATTCAGGGGAATCTACATAATTTTGGAGTTGGGTCAGTTTTCAAGTGTTAAAATAGCTCTATTTATTACATGTGCTTCTGATTCCTGCCCTGCCCCACCCCCCACCCCCCCTACCCCCAGCCCATTTTTGTGGATTTAGAGGCATATTTTTAATGTGTTCTAAAATATAAATAAATAAATATATTTGTCCCTGTGGCTATGTAAAATGACCATAAGCTGTACAGGCAAATGCAAACCCAGTCCTCAGGGAATGTGTTTGGAAACCTTTCGTATTTGTGTTATAAACATGTATGCACATGTAAGGCATTTAAAATACTATTTTGTATAGGTGATCACACTTTATTATAAAAATGTGAAACAAATCCTCCTTTCAACCTTAGTTTAACTGTAAAGTGATAAGCTAGACAATATAATTAATGTAGTTCACAGCATTTCATTACTATCAATATAAGTGAGTTTTAATACACTTGAAGACTCTCCAGTTATTTTTAGCAGTGCATGTTCATTTGTTTCACAGGTGACCAAGTTGAATGTGCTATGCCTTTCCTGTCATACTGACTTACGATCTGGGATTACATAGAGTCTTTATCCCTATATTGTTGCATAAGTCATAGTAACTTCTTTACGTCTGCTTTCTCCAACTGTAAAATTAAGTGATTCTCTTTGTTTTCCTCCTGAGAGTATTATGTGGTTTGGTTCATTGTGTATGCCCACTTTAAGAATTGCTAGGAAGAAAGCTGATGGAAAAAAATGTAGTCTGGTTTTAAGAGTTCTCTTAATTGAAACCATTCCATTGGAACCTATGGAAGGAACTAAAGGGTAAGTTCATGAACTTACTTGAGCTTATGTATTAGTAGTAACTTAAGCTCCAGCTTCTTGTAGTTATAAAAGTAGTTGACAGCTGTGATAATTTCAGATAAAGTAGTTGTGCTCTTGTGTGAACTACAGAAAAATAGGTGCTGATATTGTGGGAGATTGCTAGCCTGAATACTTCATCAAATTCCTTTTTAAGCTGTGATATAACAATTTAAGACCAGTGACTCAAGTTTTCTGTAGGTTTTTTCATGCATCACTGTTGGAACATTTCTGTGTTCTCTGTATTACATAGCCTTTTTAATGAAGATGTACCAGCAAACATTTATTGCTCTAAGTATTTTGTGATTGAATGTCATATTAAAAACTGTTAAAACTTTTCATTTGAAGCTGACTTTGACTTGCATAATACTGTGTTGATGCACTGATCATAAATTGTCTTCAGTATAAAATATCTTCTTACCTCTACAGAGGGAAGGGATAACAATTGTTATGTTATTTTAGCACAGAAAAAACCCCAATTGTTCTAGTGATTGGGAGGCACTGAAAGAGATTAATATCTTTAGTTATTTCACAGTTGATTTCATGACTTTGGCCTTGGGTGAAAGTATTTTTTACAGGCATGGCTTTGATTTAGTGAGCTTTCTGATTGTCTTGCCCCCAACTTAGAAGACTGACGTATATATGTACTAACTAATACTGATCTAGAAAAACAAGAAGCTGTAATGTTCTGTAGGTGTTCTGGGAAGGTTTGTGAGGTTTGCTGTACAGGTACAGTTTCACCTTAGCAACAAATTAGATAAATCATCATGACCCATGAATCACTTCTTAAGGAGAGAAGCTGTGTTGAGTAAAGAGCAAACTGAAGTCCTAGAGACGTTTGTGGCCTTGAAAAGTGCATGCCCAGAATATGGAGGTCTTTTCTGGTTATTGTAATGAGGTCCACATAGCAGCAGATTGTTCTGGATGAGATAAAAATGGAACTGCAAGGGAAGCATGAAAAAGGCTCTGGATGAACCAAAAGCACGTGTCAGCAGGACATATTTTATTTAAATAATGCTTAAAAAGTTAGGTTCATAATGTAATGTGTCTGACAATCAAGCAACATGAAATACAAAGGGGGTGCATTTAACTAAAAGTATACTAATAATTGAGAACCATTTGAAATTAAAGCATCTCAAACGAGTAGGGAAATTCACTATAGTATGATGGTCATACTGATAATACAATGGAATAGCACTTTCATGATGAAGGCAACATGATGATTGCAACTTTTTTTTAATCTTCAAAGGTGATGTGCAGAAAGAGAAGAGATAGTTCAGACTCTTAGACTCCTCAGAAGTTCAGAAAACTTTCCTCCTAGGAACCCCTCTGAAACTGGGAGAGTGGTGAGCAGTGGTGTAAAAAATGAAAATGTTTGACATAATTCTGTTTTGTACTTGAGGAAAAAAATGAGGTTTTGTCCATCTGGAGGGAGGTGGTTGGTCTTGGAATCTGAATTGGTGTTTCTGTTCAAAACCTTTTTGTTGGTGGTGTTCTGCTTCCAGGATTTAGGTAATCCCCTCTGCATTCTCCATGTTTCATCAGAACACATTTGACTGTCTGTTAAAACAAAAATATCAAAATCTCATGCTTCAGAATATAGTCATCAAGGTCAAGAGGAATTTCTGTCCAGTGCATACATGATCGTTGAGGTGTATCGAGGGCTTGTGGGGGATGGAATGGGATTTTTGTTTGTCTAAAAAAATATATGGTTGAATGTTCATTGCTAATATTAATTTATGCTAACATTTCAATACAAATTTAATGCAAAGTTTAATATAAATTCTTTATTGGTATGTTTTTCCTCCCTTGACAGCCGTATGGACAGCTATTCAGGGTCTGGGTCCCCTCTGACTCACAGACGGAGTGTCAAAGATCTCGGGTACTTTACTTTCTCTGCTGCATGAAGTTGATTTTTGCTTTCTAGCCTTGTTTGGGCATATCTCAAATAATCAGACAACCACCATTGTGGAAGCTTGTTGGAGGCACATAATTTCTGATAAGCCAAAAGCAGCAGCCCTCTTCTTTCCCATGAGGTTCTGCCCTGACCCTGTGTCTGTCCCTCTTAGTGAATTGGCTTATCTGTCAGGAAGCTGTGCACACAGAACAGCGTGTACTGGATCAGTTCAGCTGGAGGGAGATCAGATGCAAGAGAAGCAGATTTCAGTCAAACTGAGTTGGTTAGGCACAAAGTCATGGCAACACCAGAGGGAGAAGACAGGAGTAAGCAGTTGGGGGTACCCAGAAGTGAGCTTGGGGTAAGTATCTTCTTTGGCAGTAACAGGCTGTGATATTGTTGCATTATATTTGTTGTACATCACCCTTGGTTTTCTGGGGACTAAAAATCTCTTCACTACTAAGGTCTTTCTTCTTATTAGATTGCCTGCACAGGTTAATTTGCCTCTTTTATGATTTATGAGGTGAGTGAATACTTTGGTACGTTGTCTCCTATTATAGTATCTCCTCAGAGAGGCTCTTCCCAACCTACTTTAGGTTTGCTATAGTGATTTTTTTGAGTGCTGTAACATTTAGGATATATATGAGGTCAGGCCTAGTATCACAGATATCACAGTCACCTTGAATACAATGAAAACTAAAGCATTGTTTGGGTTTGGGGGGGGCGGGGTTGGGTTTTTTAGGTGTTGCTGGCTAGCTGGAGTTGTGTGTTCCAGTATATGTCTATATTTTTCTTTTCCTCTCTTAAGACGACAGCCATGACTACATGGCTGTGTAATAATAAAACATTGTAGTAGTAACTATAACAATTAATAAATACTGTCATTGTTCCTAGCTCTATAAAGGACACAAAACACTCTCCTTTGATCAGTGAATTAGTAACATTTGGTTACTTTCATTAGTCTTTAAATAGAGTGAGCGGCTGCGTGGTGTTTAGTTGCTGGCTGGGGTTAAACCACGACAGTCCTTCCAATGCTTTCTAAACTATTTCATTTTGTAATGGGGTGAAAAAGGAGAAATAAACAGATTGTTAAGGAAAACCAAACACTGGCACAGTAAGAAGCTCACTGCTAAAATAGTGATTAGTACACAAAATGAATTATTTTCAAGCCTCTGAAGTACAGTAAAAGGAGTTCCAGCCATTCCTTGTTTAGGTGCTTGTGGCTGTATGGTTGAACTGATGTAACAGATGCATACTGCTTAAAGATCCTAGTGCTTTCCCCACTGTTGACTGCAAGCTTTCACTCAGTCTCCCAAGAGATTTCACTCACTTTCCTAAGCATTTTCTCACCACAGGAGAACTGTTCCAGGGTTCCATGTTTCATCTTTAAAGTGAGTGTTTTGACCCTTCAGGGAACCATTACGGCCAAGCACCTATGCAGGAATGGCAGGAGTTCCCTGAGAAAAGCAGCAGGACCAGGACCAGATTGGTTTACCAGACAGTCAAACTACATCGCTGCAGCTTCTCAGTGAACCTGTTGTGTGTCTTCTTATTATCAGATATCATTGTTTGTATACTTTATTCTACTCCAACCTTATCTACTGTGTAAGTCTGTTTCTGTACTGCAGGCTTTTGAAGTGCTACAGGTTATTTAACATGTACTGTCCCAGTACTAAGATAGTAATATTGCTTCAGCAAATGATTCATAGACCTTTAGTCAATGTGAGGACAGAATGTGACGGTTGGTATCTTGACTCTTGTACAAGTCACAGACCTGTAAATGAGAGGACATGATTTAATTTGACAGGTTATTTAAAATTGCATAGATGTCAGAGAGGATTTTCGGGCTTTAGGTAATAGACCTTTCAGACCTCTGCTGACCTCCACAGCACACTTCAGCACATGGCTAACTTTAAAGAAATCCACCTCAGTTAAGTTGTCTTGATTACTCATTTAGCTCTTTCTTCATTTGCAGTCTCCTCTGCATTTTTCTCACAGTGTGAGTCCCATCAGGTATGCTGACTATTTATTTCTTATAAAATAAATAAGTTATGCTTATGTATTTAATGTTTGGGGGTTGGGGAAGAATGATTGGAGTTTTTTCGTTGTCTACCTGAGCGAGCTTTAATGTGGACACTTAAGCCCCAGGTGTACTCAGCAGCGTAAGCTAGCTCAGGTAATCTTTGGTCTTTTCACTCTAAGTCCATTTAAACAAAATTGTAACTGTAGCCTATGTAAGCATACCTAAGTTATCAGTGAATTGAGTAGCTCAGGTCCTGACTTGTTACCAGGGCTGTAATGTTGAGGTCAGCACAGACTGTGAGACCCAGGAAGTCTGTTGGGCAGAACACACCAATCTCTGTTGCACTAACTGTGCTCCTGCTGATAACCAGGCTAATTTGATAACTCTAGTCTTAACAACTTGGACAGCAACATATACATCATTAACTGAATGTGGGATCTAAAGTTAAATGGTGTTCTCAGTAGTTCATGTTACGCAGTTGTGATATCCCACATATCCCACAATGATTGTTATTATGTGTATTTTAATGTGCTTTCCTGTGGGAACTAAAGGGAAAAATATGTTTAAAAATATGAATAAAAAGGTTCAAAACATAACTTAGTTTAATATTAGTTTTTAACAGAAATGGTAAAATCAAGTAAGGAATAATCCTTGCTTACCTTTGAGGTTTTTTTCATAACACCTTAAAACTAACAGGTTTTTGCTAAGCTTGAAGTTACATGAACTCAAGATTTCTATTTTAAAATGGGCTCAGTGCTTTCCTGTTAAAGATTTAAGTTGTATTTGGAGTGATTTAAGGAATAATACCCTGTTCCATGTAAAGTAAACCTGCAATTCATGCAAAAATAATGCTTTTAGATCTGAACTTTAAGTCAGATAATTTACTAGGGGATCATTCTTTTTTTGTTGCTCCAGTGTTAGTCGTTATACAAAATAAGAAGTTGACTCTTACTGCAATTAGAACCTATAGCATGGTCATCTAAATAAAGCATATGCATTATGGTACATATTTTCTATTTCAGTGTAGTTTATTGGCAAATGTAGACAGACTTGTCTACTATACTATAAACAGTTTAGTCTTTAAGCTACGTTTTTTTCATAAAAGATTGACATTTGCTGCTTTTTCCAGATAACAGTAGCCAATGTTGTCTTATCAGGAAAAAGGTTAGCTGCAGTTCTGTAAGTCATAGAGAAGATAAGAACAGCTTTGAATAATGGAGCGATGGTGCGAGTTCACAGCAAGGCCTTTGCGTTTGGGAAAAGATTAAAGACTGAAGAACTTCCCTATAGGCTGACAAAATCAGCCCTTTTTACCGCATAAAAATTCTCAATAGCTTAGAAATGTGAACTTCAGATAAACATGTTAAGTTATACAGGTTATTTTAAAAAGCTTTAGTTCTTAAACTTTAAAATCATAAAGCTGTCTGCAATATAGAGAATATTTCAAAATTGTGCGGTTTTCTTTTTAAGAGAAATTCAATTTTATGTTCACTTCTTATTCTTCACGTGGGCCCTTATTTGTAACACTGAGCCTGTGTTGCAGATATAATCCCTATAATCTATTTTTTTCTAACTTTTAAGAGGAGATACTCAAGAATATTTTTAAAAATCTCTATAGAAATTACTGTTTTGCATTTCTCGCATCTCTAAATGCATACCTACTCCTTCAATAAGATTTTCGTGATGTCAATGACAAATACATAATTGCACATAACGGTGGATAGGCCCAGTTAGTTCCAGCTCTCTTATTATCATTATTAGCAGGTATGTCACGTAGTCCTTATCGTAAGTTCAGTTAGAACTATTTTTGTAGCAGAAAGGGAGTTTTACTCCCCTCTCTCCATAGTTCCTCTACTTTCTTCATTCCCGGACTGCTAATGTTTCCCTTCTTTACAAATTGAAGCTATGCTTTTCTGTTTCAGAAAGTGCTTCTTGCATTTAATGCCTGGAATACATATCTGGGAGAAGAGAGAAGAGCGAGCTCATTGCTTCTGCTACCAATACTAAAGCTGATTCTCCTTTCTAGTTTTATCTTCATATTTCCTGTTGTTGAAAATGAAAAAAGAAAGAAGATGAACACTGCCGTATTTTAGGATAAACAGAACTTACTCTGTGATTATTTGAAAGAAAAAGAATCCAAAAGCAAGAGCTTTAAGAAATGCCAGAAATACTGTTTCCAGCCACGTTATTCTAGTATGGCTTTGAGCATACCTATTCCTTTAAGCCCTTGCATTATCATCTCAGAATAACATTGCACTTAAGCTGATCCATTTTTCTCTACTTCAGTAAGGAAGAAATTAATGGTGTTTATTACTGTATGAGGTGAATGTGTGATTATTTTGCTTGCCAATACTTTCTTTTATGCCTTGCATTTCAGAAAGAGACAGCTGTTATTGTGATAGGTTTTTTGTTCCAGTGAATCTACAAGAAATACAGGGAGTTAATACAGGATCAGTCAAGTACCATGGCAAAAGTGCTGCTCTTGTTACCTCATCCTATTGTATTGGTAGAGATTCTACATGACTTAGGACATACTTCAGAAAAGGAAGACTGCTGTGGACTTTCTGCAGGCTCTTGCAGAATGTGAACCATGAGAGAGATGATGGTCTAGAAAAGGTAAAGCTGGGAAATATCCCAGAGAAGCTGTAGTTTAGCATACTAGTAAAATTGTGACTATGTTTGTATAAATTGCATGACTGGAGAGAAACAGTAGAGACAAAATACATAGACAATAAACTTGAAGTATGAAAACAATGCTTGTGTAAACATAAACAGGTCAGTGGGAAACTAGCACGAGTATTTCCAGTGTTATTTGAAGAGGTAAGTGTTAGTCTGGGATTCTGTATAAATCATATTCTCATCTTCATTTTCTGTTTGAGACCTGGATTCTTCAAAGCAAAATGTAATGTCTCTGAGGTTTTTAAAAAGGGCTATTTGCCTCTTAGACCCGTCTGTATATCCAGTATCTCATTTTTGGATAGGAAGAATCAACGCAGAACCCTTCACTGCAAAGTTAGAGTTGTCATATATCTTATGTTTGTCAGCATTGAAATTTGTCAGGAATTTTTTTCACTCAGGTAGTATTTTCAGTAAATATTTTTTTCAGTATTTCTCATCTTAACAACCTGAATATTATCAGCAAAAATTACCTTATCACAAGATAATCACCTCTTCCAGAACATCTGTGAATAGATTTGCATTTAATATTTCTACTTTCTAGCTGTAGCTGCTCAGTTAGGTCTGTGAAAAGAATAGTACACATTAAATACTTGTCCTAACAGCCTTGTAAGTTTACTTCAGCTTTTTGTTGTCTGACCCTTAACAAAATGTCATTCTAGAAATTTCAGAGAATTGTCTGAAAGAAAAATTCCCAAAATTCAGGAATGTCTATTATCTTCAGAACCTTTTCCAAATTACAGCCTTGTATATCCATATATTTCTAATTCTTTACCTGTTCCCCCTGGTTTATCTAGGCAAAACAATTTTATCTTTTCACTTCCTTTTTACCTTTCTTAGGTCAAACATTGGGTTCTTTTTGGCATGTTAGCTCTATGTGAACTCCTTAATGGAGAATATTGGAAGCATAGTATTACACAGAAATTCTCACCTAAATATCCTTTTAAAATTAAGATGCTGGAGAAGGCTTCTGCTTCTCCTTTTGAGTCCTTTGAGGGCATTTCACATCTAATGTTTATATGATGTGAAGAAAATTAGACATTTGTCATGGGAAAGTGCAAAAAGACAATATAGATAAACTTGATGGATTCTCAGGAATGGGCGTACCTCTTGCATAATTGCAGAAACTGCAACTTTAAACTGAGTGCAGCACCCTTCAAAGGGAACTTAATTTCATACTGTCAGTGGTGTAACATAACTTATTGCTTGGTACTTAATAACAACTTTAACTTAGGGGTAATGATTTCACATTTAAACTCCCATTAAAAAGATAAATACCTTTATACTGACCACTCAGCTCACTTAACCATGGTGTCTGTTTAGTATGAAAGAGTTTATGCATTTTTTCCTCTTTTGGGTTTCTGAGGCCCTCTGTCTGGTACTAAGCTTTAACAACTTGTCTGCCTGAGACCTTAAGGCTACTCAGAAGTCTCTGATGAAATTGAGGAAGATTCAAAGCTACTTACTTACATAGCTAAAATTGTATCAGATGACCTGTGAGAAACAGGTACTGTTGCAAATTCAAGTTACTGTTAAGATTCCTGTCAGCAAAGGCAATCATTTCAGCCCTTTCTTGCAAAAGCAACCAAATAAAGTATTACTCAAACATCTGTCAGCAGAGACTTGAGGGTCTAACCCTCAGCTAAGCTAGAAACCCATAATGAAGGACAGCTGGTCCAAACTGCTTCTGCTTACATGAGGCTTCAGCACTTCTTTGATGTATAGGTAGGTCACATTTGTGACAATATAATTTTCTAGAAATAATCTGTCCAACATAATTTATGCAGTCTGTTTAACTTTTCTTCATTATGCTACTTTGTTATTTATCTTCAGATTCTTAAAATGCTCTGCATCCAAATGTATCGTGTCTTTCTTTAAAACTGCTCAAACTTGCTGTGCTAGTTTTTACTTGTAAAGAAATGAAGTATTTCATAACTTCTGAGATAAGCAGAAGCCTTCTGATCTCCTTTCCATATCCCTGTCCTGTAGCAAGCCAGCAGAACCCACTTCCTCCCTTTTCTAAAATGCTAAATATTCCACTATGTATCCATAATATTCCCTGTGGCTTCTTCCTCTGCTTTGTTTTAATGTGCGTACTTGCTATTCCAACCTCTTACCAAAGGGCTGTGTTTGTTTTCTTTAGATTCACCTTCTTTTTAGGTACTCGGATGCTTCCAGAGGTTTTTCAAAGCTCAGGGTCATCTGAAAGTTGAGAGCTAAATAAAACTAAGATTTCACATTGCATTTCCAAATGGGGTAAAAGGGGGAAGGTGAAAGGCTGTTTTTAACAAAACAGCAGATAATCGTCACTTCAGTAGAGAGTTTAACTGCTGATGATGACTAGAGATGGGATAGTTCATTTACTCGGAAAAAGCGTAAGAAAGGCCATTAACAATTAGTGCATGACAGCATCTTATAGTTACTAGTAGAATAGTAGTAATTAACCTGAAGCTTAGTGTTGTCTTGGGGGGGGGGGGGGACACGGGGGACAGGAAAGTCTGAATCCCGCAGAGAACAGGATCTTTGTCTCCTCGGTTTTTTTTTTCTACTTTTAAATGGTGTTACTGTTAAGCTTAAAGATAAATACCTAATTGTTAAAGCTATTGCTGAACATGAAGATATTTTTTACACTGCTATTCATTTTACTGTTCAAATTTGACTTCTATGGATTTCTTACATTGCAAAAAACCTCTCCATTTTTTCTTTTGTAGCCTTCCTGTAAGGATCCCTGATTCTTTGTTTCAAACACTAGAAACTGTTGAGAACAGTTCAAGGAGTGAATCTCCTGTGGTATCACAAGGCAGGATATTTTTTGGAAAGTGAGTATATATAACTAGAGTCCTTAATTTTTCAACCTTGTAGTGAGAAATCCTGATGAAACTAGAATCAGGATTAGCTGTCTTACATAAAACTGTCATCTTCCTCATGAAGGTGTAGAAAGTTTTTGTAGGTGGAGAGTGGTTAGTTGGTGTGGAAGATCTTGTGTAACACTGAGTAATACCTGACCATTCCAAGGATTTTTTTTTAATGTGTATCCACATTAAGATGTTTCTTCCATGTTTGAAGGGCAGTTGGCTACAGCAGGGCCACGTTCTTGGTTCTGAGGCCCTGATGCAGAAGTGACCCTAAGAATTGTTGACTTAACTGTGTGTAGATAGATGATTTTTTTTTTTTGAATGCCTCTAACCCTGCGTTCCTTTTTTCATATCTCCAGGTATTGTTTTACGTTACCTTAACCCTTCTTAGCATGTGTGACTATGACTTCTGGTAAAAACCTGAGGTACACTCTAAGATGTACCCGAGTTGTGGTTGGTCTGTGGTTTGGTTTTTTTTTTGTTTGTTTGTTTTTTTTAACGAGTTCTAAAAGTGTTTCAAAAAAACCCTGGATTTTATGCAGGCTTTTGGCTTCACTGTAATTTTAATTAGGTTTTCTGTATGGCTTTCATGCTTGAAAGCTACATGAGATTTAAACTACATACAAATTGTACTTCTGTGTGCTGAGGGGCTTTGCAATGTTCTGCTGTTGATGAAGTAGTTTGAACTATGCCAACCCTTACTTTAACAGTGACCTCTTCTTATACTGGGTTGTTGTTAAAAATTTGCTAGCATTCACTGACTTACTTCCTAATGACATAAAAGCTACTGCATGTCTCCCTTATATTCAGAAAAGAAAATAGTTCATAACTGGGATGTGTCTGGCAAACTTCTTTTTTGAATGGCTGTTCCTGTAGATGGTGCAGTTATATTTGCTGATGCACAATACCTGAGTTTAGTAACATGTAAGTTTTGTCATCTTCCTCACACATGTTAATAAAGTTATATTTTAAGCAATGGCAAAAATGTCAGTTTTCAACAAATTTTTTTTCTCACTGAAAACGTTTCGCTTCTGGTAATTGCTGAGGGGTATGTAAATCCATTTCTAAATACAGAACAGATTGAAGACCAAAAATTGGCTGTGATAAACATGTTCATGTAATTTTGTTACCTATTCTAATGTACAACTAAAAAAAAATAAAACCCACTAAATTCTTTTTTCTGTTTTTCTCCTCTGTATTTCCCTTCAGAAAAATAACCAGACTGGTAATAGCCAGCCAAATTACTCATGCACAGTACTCCAACATGTTTTCTCCCTTTAACGTTTACTACTATTCTTACTATGTTCTCAAGAGTATATTTTACATGTTTACCATAGATTTGGAAGACATTATTCACATTGTGTTACACACCTGTGATTGAATCATGTGAATAACAGGTGTCAAGGGTACAGCAGGTCTCAATGTTGCTGACTAGTTTTCAGAATTGTGAAGAAAGATGGAACTTCAGAAAGTACTGCTGCCTGCTCATATATGCGTATGCACCCCAGTATATTTTCTAGAGCTAGAAAACCTGAACTGATACAAAAATCTGAAATGCAGTAAGAAAATTGGATGATTAAATCATTTGAACTCTAGACTTGGAATTTGATAGGCTAAATGCAACATAGAACCAGTGGTAACTGACAAAAGTGCATTGGCGGATAAAACGTAAACAGTATTTCATACAATTTAAGGGAAAAAAGGTCCAAATTAGTATTTGTTTTTAAGTACTAAAAAAAGGGAAAATTTGAAGAATCATTAGTTTTAGTAAAACAAAATTCATTGAATACCTATTGAGACTAAATCACAATGATCAGAAAGTAATCACTCTAAAAGTAACTGGGCTATTTTGATTCAATGAGTTACCTAATAGTGGATGTTTTACTGGCTCCAAATCTTAAACTCCCAGCATTTCTAGTGGAAATCTCCATCACCCATCTGTTCTGATGTAAATATAAAGAGAAATATATGTCTATAAATTTATAGAGAAAGCAATCTGAGATCAAGGAAGGTCTTGGCTGATGCAAACAGTGTATGAGCATTATTCAGGCAGTCTAACCCAGCACTGTGTCTATAGAGCGTTTAAGTTAATTTTCCTTTTAATTAAGTAAACCTGAAGTATATCACTGAACCTTTACCTTCCTGGAACTGAAACATAGAACATAATGTGAGTGACTGAGTTGCTTGCTAATTGAAGCAATCAGTCAAGATAATGAGGGAGGATTTTCTAGTGAGTAGAAGGGGGGATAGGGGAGACATTCAGAACATCATTGAAAACATGATTAGCAGGTACAGGCTTGGGAGGATTTGTGTTAGGGTTGGCAGTGAAGTTTTGCACTCTGCACTTAGAAGTGATGTTTGAAGAGTTCATTGTTTATATTTGTTATGCTGAGCTGTTTTATACTCTCACTAAGAAAGTTTTTTCTGGTATATGGCAACCACAGAATAGCAATTGACTTAAATTGAAGGAGTAACTGCAAGTTCTAATTTAAACTGAATTGTTACTTCAGGGTGGAATTTTTACTTGCTTACTGTAGTTCTTACAACTAGGTATGTGATCTGGATGGTGTTCAGCCCTCATTTATCACTTTTGCATACCCCTTTTACAGTTGGATTTTCAAATCTGGTTTTAAAGTTAATTTAACATGCCTTCCAGAAAGTAAATATGTCAGTAAGTTTTGGTTTATTTTACATACTCATTCTTAAGATAGTTTAACTTAGTACAAACCTATACTGCATTCAAACTTTATTCAGAGTTGGTCAAGACTAGTTTCATTTCAGATTATGGAAAGTGATTCAGAAACACCTGGAGCCAAGATTTATATCCTTACCTAAATTCTGAAAGCACTGTGTTTTTATAGCTCTTTAGAGGAAAGGCAGGAATTGCATTAACACTTGTTAGAGCAACAGTTAATGCAATGCTGACTAGAACTTCAAAAATCCAAATATTAATGTTAAAATGTTAAAAAAAGGGGGTGGGGGCAATAAGTTTACATATTTGATCTTTAATGAAGGAAATTGCTTTTTCTTCTTTTGAAAAAAAAAATCAGTCAAGTTTTAAGGTAGTTGGGGGACATTATAGTAATGTGAACAAGGCTTGCTGCTTTATTTTCTGTTGATCTGGTATTGAAAATAAAGACCTCAAGTCCCCCTGAAAGTTATTTCACTGGAATAAGTATGTGCAGATTTTAAATCTTCACAGATTATGTACACCACTTAGAGACTTGGAAACTGATGTATTTCTCAAAGAATTGAAATATCTCATTCTTACTGAAAGTTACCTTGTGCTTAGCTTTTTCTTGTAGCAGAGAGGTTCAGGCCCAGTATGTTGGAAATCTAGGTTTCAAGTTGCAAGGGTTTGAAAATATCTAACTTTCAGTGCTTTTGTATAATAATGCTATGTTGGTTGGAAAATTGTACTGATGTTTAAATCCTTTTTCAGAGATGATGAAAATTACACTGTGTGTGGCCTCAGGCCCCATAATCTACACTGTGTAATTCCCTTGCTTAAAGTAGATAGTGGAAGGCCGCTAGTTCTAGAAATTCTGGCAGGTTTCAGCACTCCAGGCTGCTTTCCCAAGCTTTAAAATAGTGCAATGATGCCATCTTTTGCTTTCTTTAGTAAATTTCAATCAGCTGGAATTGTCATTCATCACTGACAGCACTCCATTCAGTATCGTTTCACTTGAATTAGAGTGATAAATCATACTATGCAATTTCTCTGAAGAGTATAAAACCACTCCAACACTACATCTGTTAAGAATATAATGCTAGCCTTTCCATGCAGCAGAATGTTGAAGGTTTAATCATAACAGCACCATTTAGAGGTGTCCGTTCATGTATTTGGATATATTAACTAAGAAAGATGGGTTGCTTCCTGAATGAGAAATATGTCTTGGGACAATCTCTTCTATCCAAGGTATTTTCTCTATGAAATGGGATTTTGAGATATAATTGTTTAAAATACCTTCAGGAACTTGAAAGCAATGAGTGTTTCCAGTATTTCTACAGCTGTGTGAAATGATGAAGGTGATCCATTATGGTTTCACAAAAGGGGCAAGCAAATTCTATTAAGACTGTCAGCAAAAGTTGTTTTTGTAACTTTTTTGAAGAGGGTAAAATTTTTTCTGTTAAAAATCACTACAAAATAAATGAAAATGGTGTATTTGATTTGTCATTTATTTTTATGACATTGTGATGCATTATTTTTGTCTGCCTGTCTAAATATATTCTGGAGAAAACCACATTTCTTCAAGTATTGGAGGGAACTGATGAAAGTTGACAAATCTGTCTCTCTTGACCATACTCTCTTCTTTTCTACTGCCTAAATCCCCAGGACTAATTTATACATTCTGTTGTCTCCCTCCCTGTGTCCTTTTCTCCACTTAGTCTAGTTTGTACTATGAGTAGGTCTTATTCTTTTGCAGCCAATGTGACATTAGTTCTCTTTTCAGCTTAAAGCGCTGATGTGTGTTTTAAGCCTTATTTTATTCACTGAAGAAATAGTTTTTAACACGCTTTTTGTAATATTTAAGTCTTCAAGTACTGTTATGTTGAAAAAAACCTCAGTGCTCATTATTATGTCCTTCAGGGCATCGATTCAAAACCTATTGAGAAGCTTTATTTGGTCACAGTTAAGAGAAGTGGTTTTTTTCCCCATTAAGCCTTTTATCTGTTGTTCTTTTCTGAATGTGCAACTGTCACGCAGTAGTACCATTTGAAGATTACTTTATAGTGCGTATGGATGATTTCACACAATTTTGTATAAATATTGAGTACTGGATTGCAAGATAATTAATTTTGTGCCCAATACAAGTCTTTTATAGTAGCTTTTACCTGGTCATTTGGCCTAGAATTGGAACATGTAAGATGAGTATAGATGCACTGGGCAGGGCAATTGTGAAGAAATTAAAAGTGCATGTGTTTCAGAAAGTACGTTACAGCAAAAATGAAATCTTGTGTTGAGGGGAGAGGCAATTTTTGTAAGGCTATGTCTATCTTGGTAAGCATTGCAGCACTGTAAGACTAGATCTTTGAGGTGAAACAGTTCGTAATGTGGACTCAGTGTCCCCTGTGGTGTACACTTTGCATGTTTTGATTTGGGTTAGACCTGATCTGGCCCCATAGACTGAATACCTATCAGTAGTTTGAATGTTTTAGCTACGCACCCTGCTTCCAGCCGCCCCCCCCCCCCCCCTGCCCCCAACAGTTGGCAAACTCTTGTTTTTGTTAAATCTGACCAATTTAACATTCCAGAGCTATCTGTAAGTTTGCCAAATATGTGACAAGAAAACAAATCTAGTTCTTCTTGTGAGGCTAGCATGCAGTTAGTGGCAGATTAATTTCATATGGATGCTCTATCATCATGGTTTGTGCTTTTAATTTTACACTGTGACTGTAGCTTAGACAAAATGATGAGCAGGACTGCAGACTTATAAAACATTTTCAGAGAAATATTTTCTGCTATTTCTCAAAATTCTATGCTAATGGATGCCTTGCTCTTCTTGGCATATATGTTTGTTATTCATATTTCTTTCAAGACCTGATTTGTTTTTACTGATTGAATAAATCATGATAAGTTGTCTTCCATATGATGACTATTTTTAAGAAAACATCCATCTACTTTTTTTTTTAGTAACATCAGGTGTGTCTTACTTCCTTTTTGGGATATGAACAAAGATGTTGCCTTATAAATTAGAATAACAGGAGGATTCAAAGGAGCTATTAAACTAAATTTGAAGAAAGTTGCCATCAACTTAAATTAGGATGCCTAAGTACAAAGCTGTCTCTCAAAGGCCACCAGAATTCAAAGGAAACATTAAAATAAAAATTCAGATAGTCCAGAGCTCCACAGAATTGTACATCTATTTGTGTCCAGTCCTAACCAGTTCCGAGAAGCATTTCACTCAGTGTCCAAAACCAACCAGCTCATTTACACTATTTTCTTGGGGTTTGGTCCAATAGGTGCCCTCGGAGCCCACTTACTGCATTGATCTGCTTGCAAGATTGGTGGCAGGATTTGCCTTTTGTCTTATGGTTTAGGACATGGAGTAGTTTCCTCAGTGATGGGAACGTAAATATGTGTCTCCACTTTCAGGGATTGTCCTAACCACCAATCTGTAGAATAGTTCACATAAGGAGCGTGGGGTTTTTTTCCTGCTTCACAAATCTTTTCACTTGTTTTTGCATTATATGTACAGTTATAAGGTAAGCAGTCTTGGGAAAAGCATGTGGAATGTAAACTGTCTCTCTGTGAGCTCCCTGATGGCTAGACCAGAGTTTCATGGTTTTTATGTCACTGTGGCCCAGACAATTTCCTCTGGATTACTTCATAAACATCATCACCATGTGTGTTTTAAAAGGGAAAAATGTCTCGCTTCCAATAATATGTAGGTACTTGTAATTTGGAGAGTGTTTTCATCTGTGATCCCAAATAGAGAGAGGTATCTTACTGTAGGTAAAACACTTAAGCCCCAAAGAAGTTTGTTTTTTTGTTTTTTTTTTTTTTTTATTAGAACAGTTTTCTATAATTGCCTTATTTTGGGGAGCAGCTTGAAGGAAGGAAGGAGTGGCTGGGGTCAGGGAGGAAAGGCATGGGAACATCTTAAACTGGCTTTGCTGACTGAAGACAAGACAACGTATCATGTAACTACGCCTTAATACAGATGTTTGGATTCCTTTGTATTCCTTTGAGGGAGGAGCTGGTCATGTGCTTAAGCGGTTCTGTAGCACCTCTAAACTTTTTAGACATGAAGTTATAATTTATTGGACTGTGGAGTCCTTCACAGTTCCTGTCAGAATTAAGTATCCTCAGCAGTACAAAGGAAGTTAATTGTTATAATTTATTTTAATACAAGGCTGCATATTGTCCTAACCAGCAATTAAGGTATTAAAATAAGGTTATTTGTGAAAAAAACCTAAAACTCTTTACATATAACCCAAAAGATAAGAAGTACTTTGGAGATAAGTCTCTGTGTTATGGTTTGCTCCCCCCCCCCCCCCCCCCCCCCCCCTCCAAGAATAGCTTGAAAATTAAAACATAAATTCATCACCCTTGGCCAAAGAATTCCTATTCAGGAAAGGTATTTTGTGGGGAATTAACTCATCTCCTTGCCACTATGCACTTGGATCTCAAGTGCATACCAGGTGCTTTTCTGACTTGGACCTCTGTCAACACATAAATACAGAGGAGAACAGGTAAGATTATAAAATGAGTTTTAAATAATTTCTTAAAGTAGAAGGGTGGGAAGATGGGGGAAAGCTGCTTAAGGAAGATCATTGTATGATAGATACTTGCATGTGGTATGTGTGTATATTTGCTGTATCCATCTTGGACAATCCTTGCCAAGAGAGATTATTTGCATCAAATTACTTTCCCCTGGTTTACTTTAAAATTAAACTGTTTAATTCATTTTGTCTCCATTCAAATGGCATAGACCCAATTAAAATGTGGATGCCTTTATTTGAAGAGAGTGCGCTTTGTTCATCTACTTTTCTCTGAACCGTTTCATGTTTTCTTTTTAACTTCTCATTTTTTTTAGTTGTCTTTTGAACACATGCTCACCTGCTTCAGTGGATCCAAAGCTACTAATAAAAACACCCCTAAATATATAACAGATGCAGAAGTGAATATAAGTGGAAACAGTTGAATAAGGGAAGCAGACCCAGAGCTGTCATCAAGCTCTTCACAGTCACTAGATTTTTTTTCACCTGCTCATGCAGTGCTTGCTCAAGACCTGTTGGCAGTGACTATGTATTTAATCTCTCACTATTTTTTTTTTCCTCCACCTCACAGGCTTTTTCTGAGAGTTTGTGACTATATTAGATTCATCTTTAAATCCTGCTAAATGTGCTAAACAATGTAAAGTGGTTGCCATTAAAAAGACAAATTTATGTGCTGCCAATATTTTAACTAGGGCCTCCTTCTAAAGTTTGTCCTTGGAGACTCTCTGGAATCCTTCCAGCTTGTGAGAATCTGGTGTGGAAGGGTGCATGTCAGCTTGGTGAGGAGAGCACTGAAGGGCTAAGAGCTTGTTGGTTTGTTTTCCTATACGGACAAAATGCGTTTTGGAAGGTGTAAATGCCATTTGGCAAACATATTTTATGCAGTGTTTTGAGTCTGAGGTGTGGTACTCTGACACATACAAAACCTATTGAAAATACCATGATCCTATGTGTAAACTTGAGAGCAAAAGAAATGGCATTTATCTTTCTTCAAAAATGTTTTTGAAAGCAATTGATGCTTGCTGTTCTCTGACACATTCCACATGTGAGAGTTGTGTTTACAGAGATTTTTCTAGATGTGTGAAGAAACTTCTGGGCAAAATGGCTTTAAACAGGGTGCAGAGAAGTTTTGATTTGGTTACAAGAATAAGGACTCCAGAAATCATAATTTTATGTGCATTCCTTTCCTTCCAGGAGCGTTCTCAGAACCCATTAAATGCACCAGGCTTTGTTGCCTTATGTACTTTGTGGATACAAAAAAAGAAAGTAGATGCTATCAAAACATGCTTACAGTCTAACAGGTGATTTGAGAGAATGAAATCAGTTACATTCTTCATTGTGGTCTTTATCTTCATTTGTTGGTTGTAATAATGTAGTTGAACAGTAAAGCCATGGTAGAAGGACCATCTCAGTGGCACACCAGCATGATTCTATTAAGTTAAAACAGAACGCTTAAATGAAACCAAATTGACAAATCCCTTTTAAGTTCTGCCTATGTGTCCTACAGTGCTTTCCAATTCGATGCTGGGCAATTAAATAAGTTATAGACACAGGCATCGTTTTAGAAGATTTTTTTCAAGGATGTGTGATCTGACTGTCTCCATCAGCAGCATAGAGAACACATGCCCAGCTCCCTACCAGAGAGTACAGACAGTAAAACTGCTTTGGTCTCCTTCCCTTTCTCTGTCCCCTTTCCCCTATCCACACGAAGTGAAATGCAGCACTCCAGCAAATAGTCACAGGGTTTCTTTCCAGCTAAATTAAACAATAGCACTTCTGCAATTGATTGGTGCATGTTCAAAGGTGTTTTGTAGTTTGTGGTGTTGGTTGAATTGATCTATCTGTGTTCAATATGACTCTTTCATTTTCTTTCTGGTACTGAGTTGCAGGGTCCTCTCTGTTCCATAGGCCTCTTGAAACCACACATCTTTCTTTGTCGTGTAATCTAGTGATCACTTGCCTTTACAACAGAACAGGACAGTAGTGAAAGTCAGTTTGGTGGTAGCTTGTGAAACTGCTGTTCTTGTTACATTGCGCACTTCCTTTCCTCTTGCTGAATATATGCCTTTAAATATAAAGTTCAAACTAGCTCTGCTATAAAGAGACCTGTTTCTGTGTGCACAGATGCTCTGTATCAGGCATACAAATTATAAGTAGAACTTTACTCTCTCCTTTGTTTGCAGCCTTGTTACTTTTATATGGTTCCAAAGTTTTAAATACGCATAGAAATAACCATGCACTAAAACATATGGATCCAAGTGCTGACCTCGGTTACATCAGTGTAAATCTAGACAGTAATTGTTATCATTTGGATTTATGCTAGTGCTGTTAAAATAAAGAAGGGGAGTGATTTATTAGTAATGAACGGAGTTTTTATGGCCATGTCAGTCTTGCACAAGTTTATAAGGTTGTTTAAGTACCAATACTCACAAGTTTAACTCTTTCTTTTATTATGTGTAAAGAAGTCTACGGCAGGTCATTCATTGCACAGTAAGTGAATCGTAACTAAGAGTATATTAATTAAAAGTTCCGTTATTTGACGAGATGGCTTGTTGGATTTTCTTTAAAATCTCGGAGCTCTTGTACACTCCTTAATTCAACTAATTTTTTTCATTTAATCTTTTTGTTTGATATGTGTACCGCTATTGCATGAGAATATCCTTGGCTCAAAGGAAGAGCATTAGCAAGACAGTGAGCATGTTTGTAATTTCTTTCAGGGATACAGATGTGCAAGTGCTCAGTGTGATACATTTTCTGGCCACCTGCAGAAATTATAACCAACATTCAACAAGGGGGGGGGGGGACGGGGAAAACTTGTTTCAGTGGTGTTGATCATGATTCAGAATTAATGCTGCTGTTTGGTCTATGCTTGTCTTTCCATTCACAGGTCTTTGTGTTGTTTCAAGCTGCACTGAAAAGGAGATAAATAGATCTGCATATGTGGAAAGAATAAAGAATAACATATGAGAAGAATAATCACTTCAGTCTATAAGAACTTTTGTCTTGGATAGGCAGTTTAAATATGTATTGAGGATAAAATACTGTGATCTTATGCATTTTAAATAGTATCTGAATAAATTAACATTGTAGGATATACTTAATTACTACATTAATGAATACTTTGAACATTGTAAACATTCTGTAATGTGCAAAAATGAGACTTTTGTGAGAAAACTGCCAGTAAAATAATTTTAATTTAGAAGTCACAGAAAAGGCAGGAATGACTGCTCTTATAAGGCCACTTAAGTCTGTGGCAATACTATCTTGTGCAGTAACCACTGTCTGTCTGAATAAACCGTACAATTTCTCTTTAAAAGAGCGCCACAGTCATTTCCAATCTAGGAGAATTTGAAGGCTCAAGCTATATTTATGGACCTGAGCACAATAAAATCATAACTTTTAGGAGGAATGCTTTAAAAATAAATCCTTTAAAGAAGGTCCCTGATTTCTGCATCCGGAAAAACTGTTCAGTTTTTCCAAGAGTATAGCACTGAAGCAATTGTGAGTGTGTACCATTGTGCTATTAATATATGCAACATGTAGAAAGCAGGAATTTTCCTGAGATACACATACAAACAAATGCAAAGTCAAGACCCTAAAGCAGCCCAGAAATATTTAGCTCTCTTGATGTGTACAGCTTTTCAGAATATATCCTACTTTTACTTACCCGAAAGTGGTTATTCTTATTTTGATACGCATACAGAAAACTCTTATGAGTTCCCAAGAATCTGTGAGAAATTATGCAAGTACACTGTGGGGAAAAGGGGCACAAAATCCCCTAAAGGTGGATGTTTAAATGATACAGAGAAATTGTGAACTAGTATCAAATCCTTATTGAACAGAGCATGGAGCCATGGTCTTTTCAGACACACTGAGTTGATAGCTCTAAAATATTAAAGTGATTTCTGATGTCCAGCTCTAAGGTAATAAAAATAGACCTTCAGATTTTTATGTATGAAAACTGGGTTTATAGAATAATAATGGCCATCAGGAGGATGCTGCACATTTGCAGATCTGCCATTTTCAGTGCTGATATGCTACCCATATGTTTCTGTCTGCAGTTCTGAGACCACTGAGGCTACATAACAAAAGCTCTTGTTCATCCACCCTCTGAGTAGCCTCCCGCAGTGCTGAATGCAAGCATGGCAGTTAGGACTCGTCTTGTGGGATTGCTTTGCAATCAGCTGTCACCGTTTGCTCTTTGTGGCACAGCAACTTAATTCTGTTCTGAATTAAAGGAAAGCATTAAAAATGTCCTGAAGTAGTTTTAAAAGTAGGAAAAAGAGAGACCTATCATAACAGGTGGCATTATTGTTGGACATTCATTCTTAGTTTATATGTCTTTGGAAGAAGGGCAATGTAGTAACCAGGACAGGACTGCTTGTTTTTAGAATTATTTTTTTAAGAGGAGATTTATTCCGTGGCAAACCCACCTTGTTATTATCTCTGCATGAATGAATGATGAATTAAAAAAAAAAAATAGCATGGGGGAGAGAAGCATTCTTTGAATTGGAAGTGGTTTTGTCAAAATCTTGAAGGGTGCTGTTTGTTTTTACTTCTAGCTGGGTTTTTTTGTATTATTTTTTTCCTTCTATAAAAGGCAAGAAACAAGAAGATTCTTGAAGGAAACTTAGTCTTCAGCTTGCATTCATTTACATAGTATCAGCATTCCAGTTTATAGTGTGACAAAAATATTAGAAAATAAAAGTAGGAACATGAAACTTCTCACCTACTTTTTAACATTAAATAAATTTTTTGCAGGCAGCTACAGAAGAGTGCAATCCTTGAAAAAAATTTTCATTGTTCTCTAAAGCCAAGCAAATTATTTGATAGACTTGAGAGTGTCTTATGGAGCACAGCAGAGCCCTTAGACATGTCCTACAAATGATTCATTATTTAGGGCCCAACTGACTTGGCTCTATAAATTCCAATTCATGCAGTTATCCTGGTAACCATGTTACCTGAGTGAGTAGAAAGTATTATTGCAACAAGAGAGTTAAACTTTCATCTCAAAACATTTCTTTGGTTCTAATTCTCTGCAGTCAAACTGACATAGAGTCAACAAATCTAAGTTGAAGCTGGAAAACACAGTTTCTGCTATTCAATACATGAACAATTTGATATTTGAACACTAGAAAACTATTAAGAATTTACAATAGAGTCAGTTTTGGTGAATTTGTCCTGTTGCTCTAGTTTTCCAGGATGCTGATTTCCTTCTAGTGCCTGGAAGCTCCTGATCAAAGGATCTAGGATATTTGTCTGTCGTGGTTTAACCCCAGCCAGCAACTAAGCACCACGCCGCCGCTCACTCACTCCCCCCCCACCCAGTGGGGTGGGGGAGAAAATTGGGAAAAGAAGCAAAACCCGTGGGTTGAGATAAGAATGGTTTAATAGAACAGAAAAGAAGAAACTAATAATGGTAATGTTAACACTAATAAAATGACAAGCAATAATAAAAGGATTGGAATGTACAAATGATGTGCGGTGCAATTGCTCATAACCCCGCCGATCGACACCCAGTTAGTCCCCGAGCGGCGATTCCCCCTGCCCCCACTCCCCCCAGTTAATATACTAGACGTGATGTCACATGGTATGGAATACACCGTTGGCCAGTTTGGGTCAGCTGCCCTGGCTGTGTCCTGTGCCAACTTTTTGTGTCCCTCCAGCTTTCTTGCTGGCTGGGCATGAGAAGCTGAAAAATCCTTGACATTAGTCTAAACACTACTGAGCAACAACTGAAAACATCAGTGTTATCAACATTCTTCTCATACTGAACTCAAAACATAGCACTGTACCAGCTACTAGGAAGACAGTTAACTCTATCCCAGCTGAAACCAGGACATTGTCATTAGCATTTACAGAACAATTTTACCAATATACTCTATAAAGTGAGAGGCAAGTCTACTCATATCAGCAAATGAGTGATGAGATACTGGATTGCACTAAACAGAATGGAGTACTTCCATCTGCAGTTAAATAGGTAAAATAATTTGAGAAAGGTAGTCATATTTATATATAATATATGGTCATCTACAGATCAGATTATCTTTTTCCTAATAACTGCTGGTAATTTGTGTTAAATTAGTCTATCCCCCTGTGTGCTGCCTATATAATGGTTTCTGCAGTATTCTGTGGAATTATACATATTCCCTGAGACAGGGAGATCTAACAGTAAAAAAAGTTATTGTACTAGAAAAGACAGGAAAATAATTAATTTCCTGATAAGTAAGGAGGAAAATCCTGTCTTCATTTACAATCAGTTTTCAACAGAAGTGATTAAGTGCAGCTGTCAGGGACTTCACATATAATTAGACATGTAGAAATGTATTCTTATGGTGTTCTGCTGCTGTATTGTGATTTTAACAGAATCTGCAGAATTTGCCTAACAAATAACAGAGCACTATGGTTTGTTTTTTTGGTTTTGTTTTGTTAGGCATGTGAAGTACCTCTGATATTTCATGCATGGATTTAAGTTTATGCCTGTCCGTAAGGCTTGAAAGATTCCAGTCGTGCTTCCTACTAAATAAATTAAGCAGCACCATATGTATTTATATATACGGCATATGATGAATTTGGAAGGTCTTCAAATTTGTCTGAGCTAAATTCAAGATAGAATTTCTTTGGGTTTAACTGAATTCTGAGAACAGGGTTTATTTTTCTTTGAGTTGTTTTCATTGCAACACATTTCACAGCAGCATTATATAGTTCTAATTCACTTTCAGCCCAGTTGGTGAGGTACAGTTGATATTTGGTTTGCTGTCAGGATATACCAGGTGATAGTTACCTTGCAGCATATTTACCATCAACACACTGAATTTTTCCAAAATATTTCTGTATATTAACAGCACTGAAAGAAACAACCAAATGACCCTAAAACATGTTAAACTGGTTAATATCTCTTCACAAAGTCAGACATCCGTTACTCCAGTCTGTTGGTACTGAGAATTAATATGAAATGTTTGGCAAGAATATTAATTCTGTACATATATTATGTATCTATCTGTTTATTGCTACAGTAATACAGACACACGTGCACAGACATATTTGGCTCTGCTAAAATAATCACATCTTATAAGGAAAATGAATTCAAAGAATAAGACACCAGGTACAAATAATTAAATGTAAATTGCTCTGTTACCAGTCTAATTTTATTGAGAATTGAGTTGGTTCCCTTCTAGATTTCTTAAAATTAATGCATTTTATATTTTGGTTATTTGTCCTCGGATTTCACCTGAGAGGATCTTGGTTTTCTGAGCACTTTAATCCAGTCCTTCATCCCATGATAGATACCTCTTTTTCTAAAGACTGGAACTGTGACAAAAATATTAGCATGATAATTTATAATTTTATCATTAATCTTTGGAACAGTCTTAAAATGTCATTTATTTTGTGATAATGCAATGAGAAAATATCATGTATGACAGCACGCATTTGTTTAATTTTTATCATAGAAATAAAATTAGGTCATGACAACATTTTGCAAATGCCTGAGGTATCCCAGTCTGTCCATACAGGCATGATGTGCTTGCTAGAGTTATTTGACAGGCAAGTACTCGATATATGTTGTATCGTGTCCAGGAAACAGCAGTGTCTCGCTCTTTGCTGATTTTAATTATTTTGTGTCAAGTTCTGTGTTTGAAGTGGAAGTGATTTGCTGAAGATTTATTTATGTACACCATTAAAGCATGTCATACATTGGTCAAGAGAGATACAGAGACAGCTGGCATATTAAGGTACAGAATGTATATTTGGTCTTAGACCTGCCACAGTTAATGTGCACATAGACATTTTTGTGTACATGTTTGAAAAGTTTTAATGTTTCTGTTAAGTAATTACTTTCATGTTTGTCATCATTTATTGAAATCTAATAAACAGGTGTTTTCAGAGTTTCTCACACTTTTACCTGGATTTACTCTATCTTCATTTGAAACTCCCCCAGACTCTATTTCCCCTTCTCTTTCCTCTCGCACCAAAAATCCCAGGCTGTTACGAGTATTAACCTAACCTGGACAACAGTACATTCCCCAAAAGGTCTCTGAGAGAATAACTTCACAGGCTTGAGATGCTAAAGGATATCAGATATATTATTCATTGAATAATATTTATTTCTTAAAAATAAACCTATTACATACAACTTTCTTATTAATTTTGTTCTTGTTTCTCACAACTGGAACTGCAGCAGGTGGAGATGAGGGTTTCTGAATTGGGCCAAGAATGTGGTGGTGGTGCTGCTGCTGTCCTTGAAGAACCAGAGGCAGGAGGGGAGAAGACCAGGATGCGTAGGGACTAATTCACATTTTAGATAAGTAAATGTTTAGATTTATTTCCTATAACCAAAAATATGTAAGCAGCTTTGTACTTACTGTTTTTAAAAACTTTAATATAGCACTTGTCTGTGGAAGCAGAAGTTTACCTTTTCCTTCTGCTTTAAAGCACATCGACTTCTTCATTTTAACAGACCAGCAAAACCAGGCAGATTTAATAGGCTATGCAGAAGATGATCTTGTATTTGCAGGATAAAAACACAGCATATTTTTGATAGAACTGCACTTCCTGCTAATGCAAGCTCCAGCTCAGCCCAGGAGCTGTGAAAGAAATTAATGCATTGAAGTTCCCCATATAACTAGCCACTTGCTGATGGAGAACTATGTGGGTTTTTGGCAGGGGTTGTTTTTGTTTTTTAAATGCATGATTGCAATAAAAATAGCTGGTTTTTGTGATTGGAAGTTGAAATCATCTCCAGGCATGTGTTCTTATATGTCATACAATCATATGTCATGATTGTAACTTTATTTTTTTAAGTTCAGCTCTGACTGTAAAAGCCTTGAAGGCTTGTTGTTCTACTTTCAGTCAGAGAATTTGTTGTTGTTTGTCTAATTCTGAAGTTTACCATGCTGAGGTGGACAGAATTTTATTAAGATTTCAAGGTATCTTTATCTCTGATAATGTCTCTATAAGTATATTTTGTAAAATACTGTATTATGGCAGTTAATTGTTATGCTACATACTTGAATTCTTGGAATACCAACATCTAGTTTCTCTTTGCTCTTCCAGTGGTAACTGGTATTTATGGTCTGGAGTAGACAGTGGTTGTCTCTCTTTCTCAGTAGTTCATCATAACTGAGAAGGGTAACATTGTTTGTTGCAGTTTTCACTCAAGTAAAACACGTTCCATCCTACTCTTTGTGTCCCACCCCCCTTTGCCCAGTACATGATGGACAAAGATTGGCTTTTTTGTGTTTTGGGGGCAAATAATTCCCAAATGGCCTCTTCTGTGGTACTCAGGGTCTTAGAATTCAGTAGTCTTCCTGCTGGGGACAATAAAGTAATGTCTTAAGAAAATGCTGTAAAATCTTCATCAATTCAGGAATGCCAGAGTATTTTCTTAGAGCTGTTTGGAGGATGTAGTGTACACCAAGATGTATTCATACTCATAGTGGCCTGTGGAAGTGTGGTAGAAAGGGAGAAGAATTAGGGAGAAGAATGTGAAGATAAGAGTAGGTCCAGGTGAAAGTGTGAAAGACTTGATGATATGTTTGTTAAATATATCAAACTGACAGCCCATAAAAGAGGCATTAGAGCACATTTGCAAAACTTCAGACTTGATCCCAACTGTAGTTTTCCTGCAGTTGTAGTCCACGCTGCAAAGTTTTGTACTCTGTGTTGTGGTATTTTGCTTTTTTAACTTCTATGGGTGGTTTCTTCAACATTATCAATCTCAGTATAATGAAATTCAGGTAAATAGAAAATTAGACAAGTTCTTATCCTTTTTCTGAGTCTACCTGATAAAACACCAGTTGTAAATGAATAATGGTTACTTACCAGCCCTGAGTGAAAAATACATACGTTACGGTTCTTACAGGCTGTAGTGGGAAGTGTTTTCACCTGTAAAGGGTGACGGACAACTTCTTACACAGGTGCTTCCTTCATATTCGCTGCAGAGCTGGTCCCAGTCTGGCCATGAATTCTGCTTGATGACAGCTCCTCCGAGGGTGAGAAAGATTGTACAGGTGTTATTGGAGTCCTTACTGGAGCTGCTGAGTATGTAAAGGTTAAATTGTAGGGGAGAGGATGTGTTTGAAAGGGGGATTTTACAAAGATGGTTCTGGAAAATGAGAACACTTAACAGGCTGGTCACTGAGATGCATTCAGCGTGATACGATTTTTCCTCTCTCAGTTACTGGTTTTAGCTGAGTTGCACTAAACTGCAAGTTCAGTGCAGGATCTATCTTATCCTTTTTATGTTATAGAGTAGGAAAATGAGTTCAAGGTAGACTGATACTGTCCTCTTAAAAAAAAAAAAAATGTTTACATGTCTAATAGGTAAGAGCAGCATACTAAAAGAAAAGGAATTTTCCTTTTGAAATGGTGTTTGATCCAGGAAAGGATGTCCAATCAATGCAAAATGGATACATTCCACAAGATGGCGGTGTAGGTGCATTTTTTTAACTTTTCTGAGCTAAAATAGTTTTGCAAAAACCAAAACAGTGTTGTGATAACCTAGCCATTTATAACTATAAAATAATTACTGAGTGTTTTATTATTGCAGTTAGTCAAATCCTGAGTGATACAGAACTTCAGTAACTTCCATTACCACTGGGGTTTAGTATCATTTATTTAAAATATATATAACTGCTTTCTTGCCCTTTGTTTTGTGGTTAGAAGCCATAAGCACTCTGAGCAATGAGGTGTCTGTTCAGATAATGTACGGTGAGGGAACACCAAAGATGATAAGAAACCTTTGCGTCTTTTAGCCCAAAGATAAAACCAGGGCTAAGGTTTCTCATCAAACATACAGAGCAGAAGTGTCTATGAGAAAAAATATTTTGGTTTGATGTTAGGAAACAAAATGCCCCCTACCCTAAGTATTATTGGCTTTTAGTTGTCCTACATTTTTTCAAGATGAGGCTGATAGGTTTGAGGGGGTGTGTTGTGTCCTGTCCCCCCCCCTCCTTAGAAGTTAATTGGGGGTTTTAACTAATGCCTCTGCTCAATTTAACAGGGTGCCTTTTGTAAGTGTTTATATCGGTATGAATTTTGTTGCAGTGTATTTCATTCAGCAGGACTGATTGCTCTCTCTGTCCCATCAGGGAGTGGAATTTCACATGCATCCAAATCCATATTCTGATTTTTAAAACTCCTTAATCATGGAGATGTAGTACAAATCTCATACGGAAATACTAGAAAGCCTGTACTTCATATAGCAACGTGTCTTGGAGAATACCAAAAGACTGTACCACGTCTTTTTGTACCTGTTGTTTTAGAGAGTCTCCAGCAGATGTCTCTTGAGAACTTCGCATTTTATACAGAAGCAACTGCTGCTTCTGCAAAGGACTGGAAAAGGTAGCTGGGAGGCTTTCTGAAGACGGCTGTTAGCACTACTTTTCAGAAAAAGCTGGACAGAATATCTGCTAGATTCTTTAATCTAGGAATTCCCCGAAAGGGCTTTCACAATGCAGATAGGTATTGTTTTGAACAGAGCCGCGAGGTATCCAAAGACTTTATTTTTCAGACCCATGTGCCTTTTTTTTAAATTATAATGTATGTTAACGTATGTATGTTCTGCCAGACTGCTTTTTTTTCGACTGTCCAGTAGGAAAAATTAGGAAAAACCATTTTTCTTAAATAAAAAATTAATCTACCTACAAACTTTTCATGTAACACTGTATTCTCCTCTTACTCTGAATCTTCAGACTTTCAGAAAATCATATAAATAGTGGAGAAGTTATTACTTGCACCTTTGAATGTAAAGGTTTATCTATCTGTAATGCAACATGGACTTCAAATGCAACTCTGCAAGGTTATGAAACAAAAAGGCTATCTGAAGCTACTAGGAAAAGAAAAGGCATTATGGAACCACATTGAGAAAGTAAGCAAATTCCAATACCAGAGAATTTTGTAAGACTATTCTTAATTTGTTTAAAGCAAAAAAAGTACTGGCCGTATCAACACAGATGCTGCATTAACTTTTTTCTCTGCCCCGGCCCCCGCTTGCTTAGGAGAGGAAGTCTAAAATACTCCCTTTTGAGAGAAACTCTTTGCCTTTCCCAAAGTTTCAGGTTTCTTACAGGATGTTCCAAATACAAAGGGATTTGTCCTGTGTGTACTGAGAGAAGAGGAGCTGGGGACAAAAATATGCGAATTTCTGTATTTCATTCTTCTTCTTGTTGAAGGGGGGTCTGTGAGTAATCTATTTCTGCATGGATGTTTTAGATGTGCATCATGTTGTAGCAATAAAGATCAGTATATTGGTGCCCTTTATATGGGGGAATGACTGCTGGATTGATATATTTTTCATTAAATAGTACATTTTTAGGTCAAGAAATAACCTTTGCATCCTTGTTATTTTAAGTGATTTTTTTTTTTTTTGGCTGTGTTTTCTTGTGGCCAAAGAATGGTAGTTTTGTCTACTTGTTAGTTTGTTTGTGAGATCTGAGTGTTTTCATTTGTACAAAACTCATGCAAACAATTCAAAAGAAAATGAAGGACTCTGAAAGCACTTGTATTTAGAAAATTTTGAAGTCTTGGAAATAACCAATTAAAATTTAGATGCAATATCATCTGTAGGCACTCGAAAGAAATTTTCTAGCTAACTGTCTACATCATAAAATAATAAATTACTATAATACAATGTGTATTTGATACTAATAACATATTGATTTATCTTAGAGCAGAAAAGAAGAGTTATTCTTCCAGTCAAAAGGACAAATTATGAGAATAATCCTAGTTCTTTGGAAAATGCTAAGGGAACTTCTACTAGTCATAAGCAGTCAGCAACTGTGTTTTTGTGTCTTACAAAGGAGGAAAATGGGCAATATTATGTTTTGAATATATCACTATTGGACTGACAAAATAGAATTTTGCAAACTGGAGAGCTAATGCTACTTTTTGTCTGAATTGGACTCACCAAATGTTTGAAAACAGACTTCTGGGCATTATTGTATGGTCAGGATTTCTATGTATATACCGCTGTGGTCCTTTCCTTGGATACCTGTTTATCTGCGTGTGTATACAATTCTGAGAGACCTGATAATGCATTCAATCCTCTACTTGTTATTAACTGCTCTCCGTGTTACAAGTTTAGAAGCAAGGCAGGGTTATGTTCTTAAATAATAGAAACTGTGATTTACAAATATTCCAGGCATGTTGTTTGGATTTTTTACTACATTTGTGGAATTAACTTGTTTCTTCCTATACTAATGGTATCATTGTAAGAGAAATAATGAAAGCACTTGAAAACAAGGAAGGTGGAGAGGCAAAGAGACTGGAGGTTAAACACTTGTCAAGCAATAGAAAAATAACTGTAGAGTGTGTTTTGGAAGTGGAACTATAAATGGTCTTCTATACATGTCAGGGATCAATAAATGGCAGGAAAAGTGTGGAAGGAAGGTGGAGAGGCAAAGAGACTGGAGGTTAAACACTTGTCAAGCAATAGAAAAATAACTGTAGAGTGTGTTTTGGAAGTGGAACTATAAATGGTCTTCTATACATGTCAGGGATCAATAAATGGCAGGAAAAGTTTCCAAAGTTAAACTGGATTTGCTGATTTTTCTTTTTCCCAAAAAGGAGAAGAATGCCATTACTTTATAGCAATGAGCTCTTCTGACAGCTAAGAATTTCTGCATACCGCATCCAGTGATACCTTGCTCTAATCAGTATAAATAATTTAATCAGTATAATAAAAATTGTTCACTGGTATGTGCTCCAGCTGGCTTTTGCACATAGTGCTTGAGAGTTTTCAATTAAGGTAAGTGATCTTACTTGTAAAATGTGAGATATTTAACTTTTTTGACTTTAATTAAAATATGCTCCCCCCACCCATGTTCCCAAGTACCTGAAAAGGCAAACGTACAGCTGGAAAAGAATAAAGGTCAAACCATAGTCAGTGTGCCTTGCCCAAATAGTGCATTAAGAGCATATTGAATCTCTAGTGTGTTATTTCTATTGGTTTCAGTTTGTAGAATTATTGTTGAAGTAGAAGTGATAGAAATTTTCTTGGGTTATTTTTGAGGAATGGATGAGAACCAGATGATTGCTACAGAATGCAATCTGACAGTGTGACAAACTCAACTGTGCTTTAAAATCCCATTAATTTGTTTGTAAGCTGTTTTGCTCCAAACTGAGTGTGGCGGTAATGAAAAGTCAAAATGTGAAAACTTAGGCTTCCTACAACTTGATTTGACTGCAGCCATGGGAAAGTGGGAAAAATTGAGGGGAGCTTCAGTAATAAGGAACCATGTATCATCACCATATAAAATGTAATGGTGTTTATCTCTGTTGAATACCTTGCTGTGTTGTAGCAGTGCACAGAAACTATGCTACAGTCTTGGAGGCCTAACAAGTTTATCTTTGTCCTTTCGGCTTATTTCTTATCTGGTTGGCACAGCCAAATCTCTATGGGTTTCAGGGAGGTGTTGAAGCTTTTAGTGCTTTACACAGGTATGTTACTGATTAGCGATACTGCTGTTTTGTGTGTTATATGTCTCCATAAGTGTATTGACATACGATGGAAAGAACATCTTGCCAGTGTATGGAAGATAGCCAACAAAGAATATGTTTGGTTAATCCCAACAACCAGTAATTTGGTACAAATATGTTTTACTATTTTGGTGCCCAGTAGGATTTGTGTTACGTTCACTAGGTTATCGAACAGTTTCAATATGCTGCTTAAATTCATATCAGCTTCTGAAGCTGATACAATGTTCAGGAACTTCCCTAGTTGGCTGGCAGTTATTGTAGTGAAAAGTGTTTGGCAATCAGTGAAGTCATGGAAACTTACTGTACAGGTTAACTACTGATGTTTGTTTAGCAGATTTCAGTACCTTGTTGAGGTCTCAGTCACTGCCCTGAGGAATTTACAATCAAAGATACGTAGAGATAACAAACCCGCATTGAATTTACTTGGCTGAAAATTGTTAGCCAAGCCAAACATGATACATCAGGTGTGACAAATATCATATACCTTGCATTCCAGTATTAGTGAGACAGTGAAAATAATTTGAATATTTAAATGAATCACAGGAGGAATTAAATTGGATTTAGGACTGAAGGAATATGGTGGAAAATGAGGTAGCTTGCATTGCCCAGTGAAAGCTTTAAAAGAGGTGGATTTTTATGTTAAAAAATCATATGGAAGTTGGAGATAGGATTATTTTATTCTTCAGAGCACACTACTTACATAGAAAAGTGGCCCAGATAGGGCTGAGCTTCAGTATTGTATATAAAAGTCAGGGTGAGAGAAATAGGGTTTAGTCCTGGAAGTTTTGCAATTATTCCTCAGCATGTTGAAGATGAAGGAACAGATACGAACTTTGTGTGGGAAATTACTTATCTGACTGCCTTCAGAATAGTTTTTGGTTTGGTTTTTTATTGTTTTGTTTTGTTTTGTTTCTTGAAGGCAATTTGTCTTATTTAGTTTATTGGGTCAATGACGGCCTAGTCTTGAAGCTGACTCGCAAAGTGTGTCAATTACTTGGCAAGCTCAGTGCCAGCCTGCTCTATGCTCAGTTTGCTCTATTTCAAAACACACTACTCCATCATGTTGGCATCAGTACTTCACGGAGCATTCAAGTGCAAGTCTTGCATAGCTGCGTGCTAAAATAGGCCACTGAATTTTAATCAAACTTAAAGCTGTCCTTTCTTTTCTCATCTAACAGTGACAGTGATGTGTTTTATCACTTACAAGAAAATCGTTGTACATAAATTGAATGTCTTGTCAGTAAAACCATAGTTATCTATATAACACAATTGTTATAGATCCGTAGTCAAGGTCACCACAATTCTTGCTCAGTTTTACTGAACAGATTTACCTTGGCTTTGTGCAGTTAGATGGAAAACATAAAAGAAACACAAGAAATAATTTGTTTCTTTAATTTCAAATTTGAAGATGAATAAGGTAGATGGATTGAGTAAATCCTGATTTGCCTTAATCAGCTTGTGTGTAGTCTGCATTCTCACACTTTTTTACATCAGTTTTAAGTTTTCTTATTTAATTTTTCTGTATGAACTGTGTTCACATTTACATGCTACAATATTGCAAGACTTGGCTGAGTTTACATTTGCTGTTTTGTTTCATTTGGCCCTTTTCATTTTTATTCTACAGCATTTTATATGTTCTCATTTGTTCAGATGCAAAAAGCTTCATCAGAAAATAAGTGAGAAAATTTTGAAGGGGGAAGCTGTGTACTGCAAGTAGAGAAGCAATAATCTTCCCAGTCCCAAGACCTTGTAAAAAGAATTTTGGATTAAAAAAACCTGGAAGACTGGTGTTATCAGCAGCTTTGAAGACATGAACTTAAAAGGGCAAAAGGAAGCAAATTAAAAACTGGTAAGTAGAAGGAAGAGCCATCAGAATAGTTAGTAAAAGTAGGCACTGGAGCAAAATGAAGAGAAAGAAGGCTTAGAAAGCCTTTTCTGAAAAAAGCAGCTATGGTGTATGGCGGGTGGGAAAGTGAGGATAAGAGGCATGTTAGAACTGTCGGAAAGGCAGATGCATTTATGGATAAGTTATAGGAACAAAAAGGGTTTAAAAATAATAATAAAAAAAGCGAAGGTCCTGAGATTTCATGAGTAGCACTTCTTTAGAGTATGAAAATATTCCCTGTGTTGAACAGGATTTTACCTTGGTTAATTATTGTTTAGATTACTAACTCATGATGTAACTTAAACCTTCCTTTATTGTAGTTTGGTTTTGACATGCTTTCTAAGGTGAAATTTTCTATGCAAAAAGTCTGCAGAAGCAGTTCTCCTGTCTGGGTTAGCCTTTGGCAGGTTATAAAAAACATTGTGTGTAAATGATTAGTGAGTGATCCAGAGCACGAGAGGGTGTGTGTATGGTCCTTGCACAGAACAGGACATGAGACTCAATGAAGGTTATTTCTTAGAATAAAATAAAATAAGGTCTGGTTTTGACTGTGAGAGGGAAGAGGGCTGATTAGTAGTAATTGGGTTTATCCTTTATGATAACTATCTTTGTGAATATTAGGTGTAATAATGCAGGTGAAACATCCTGTCTGATAATCATACTTTGTGTTAAATTCAGTAGCAAACTTTGATGTTTCAGTTATTAAAGGGAAGTATGGGAAGTAGGGAAAAGTATTTTTTTGTAATTAAGAGTAAGAAGTTATTTCTTCTGTCCGTCTTATCCTTCCCAGCTCCATGTCCAATAAAAATAGAATGAAGTTTTTTTGTTTTATTGTGTTATTTTTCACATTCAGATCATTTCAATTAGAATAACACTTTCAAGGGGTCTGTGAATTACAGTTTAAGCAACATCAGGAGTATGTTTTAATTCAGATGACCTCCCCAGCTTATGTATTGATGGACCCGTGGATTATTCTCCTATTCAGTGTCCTAGTGGCAAAAGCTAGTGTGAAGAACAGGAAAGGAAAATGTCACTTGAAGAAACCAGCTTCCCCCCCCTCCCCCCAAACCAAAACAACCCCCCAAAACAACTCTGCAGGAGCAGGAGGCTGCTTTAGAGTAGAGGCAGTAGACCACATAATCACTTTGCTATAGAGCTGGGCAGGAGTTGTGGCTGTATTACCTGTGACCTGGATACAACCTTTGTACTGATGGGAGTCACAGCAGGATATTTGTAAACTGAAGCTAAATAGTCCATTAAGGGATCATGCTGCTGCATTGTTACTTCTATTCTTAGCAAATGGGTATTTAACTAATAGGTTTAAAGAGTAACACTTTTTATTTTACATGTTTCTAGTAAGGTAGTTCTGGAGTTGTAAAGACTCCCGTGTGGAGCCCTGACAATCCTGATTTGCTCTGGATTTTAGTATAAGCACCTGTCATATGTGGTAGTGGTAGGTTCATAGCAACATCCTTTAGTGGAGAGATTACCAGGAAGGCACACACTTACAATAGGTTCTTCAAAATTCCAGAGCAACCTGAATGATGAAAATGGTCCCTAGGGGTCAGAGTGCATTTCCTCTTAATTTTCTTGAGGCAAGAGCATAAATGAGGGACCTCCCAGTTGATGATGCCCTGCCCGCAAGTGAATGATTTCCTCCTCTATTTTCTTAGGACTTCATAGGACTCTTGTAACTTCTAATTCCATCTAAATCACTTGAGCAGGAATGTGTTGTTGAGAGCTATCAAGTGCCTTGTCAAGTTGCTAATCCTTTAACAAAAATATTTCAGATTTCTGATTTTATATTTCCACTGTCTCGTACATCCTGGGATCATACTGTGCTCGCTGGCAATATGCTGTTTGGGGTGAATCAGATATGTTATGGCACTGGTAACATGGACTGGAGTATCTCACTGGAGTCCCCATAATAATAATAATAGTGAGTATGAGTCAAAGCAGGAGTGGCTAAGATTAACTCAGAGTTTCGGGGAGCCAAGAGATGATTCATCCTTTGAAATAAAGAGAAGCTGCTAATAAACATTAATAGACATTTTCAGTTTTGTCTGCAGCATACCAGCACTTGCTGTAGATACTGGGGAAGCAACACAAGGAACTAAGAATATCATACCAACAGCAGCTTAGTAGATGCACATTGAGTTGTTGCTGCTGTGGATATCGGCACTCTCTAGTGCCAAGATAGAGCAAAAAACTTACTGGTTTTGCTATTGCAGCAGCTGACTTTTTTCCAGTCCTCAGTGCTGCTGTTTTACACTTGAGACTTGCCGGGCATTTCCTTGAATTACTGCATGTTAAGTGAATTTTGTCAACAACAGATATGTTTAATTTATAGTATTTAAAGTGGCAAATGACTCGGATAACAGGAAAGCCACTCTGAAGTAGATTCACTGGACAGGAGAATGAATTTGCTCTTCATAGAGTAGATGTGTTTGTTCCTCCAATTAACAGTAGTTTTTGCATATCTGCCAAATCATTTTAACTCACGGGACCTCATGCTACTCTGCCTGCTGTGACATTCACTCTGAACCCCTACTGCCTTGAAGCCAACTTCACAATTCAATGCTGGACTGTACCCGACTGTTGTCCCACATGCTTCCAGCTCATGGAGAACTTGCTTGCTTCAGATGAATAACAGCGTGACACTTAATTTGCTCAGCCGTCAGACAATGCCTTGGACTTCTTTGCTGGTGTGTCCACTGGTAAGAGAGCTTTCATGCTTTCTAGTCGCTCCAGATGTTTGGGTTGGTTTTATCTGGTCAAAGGAAAGAGAGAGGTCAGAGGTAGACTCAACAGTATCATGATAAACTCTAGTTAGTATCCAGTGTGATACAGAGATTTCTGCCCTCAGGGATTTTGTTCCTCCCTACACATTGCTCAAACTGGAAGCTAGCCTGTTGTGTCACAAACTGTCATCTTTTCCTGGTATATTTAATGCACATACAACTGCTGCTTTTGCGGTCTGTGCAGTGCCTCAGACCGTGGTGGCCACTGCTGCTCTTTTGTCCAGACAAAATTGTTTCATCGTGTAAACTAATAGCTTACGTTTCTTTTAGAAGCAGAGACAGGAAAGAAAGGCCCAAGGATACTTTTACTGGCCATGTTTGTTTGTGTTCTTGATTTTTTAAAATTATTTATTCATTTTTTTCCAGTATCAGGTGTTTAAGTGGGCCAAGACCTACTTCACAGACATTTGAAGAAAAAAAAAAGCTGTCAGGCACTTTTCTTAACACCCATACACTCCTCTCATCTGGGTCACTCTAAAATTAGTGTTTTCAATACATGCTCTTGAGCTGTGGTTTTTGTTCTTTTTTATTGAGAGGAAAAAGTGCTGTAATTTTCATTGCAATTCATCTTCTGCATTATTGGTTTCTCATTGACCTTGTACCTGCTTTGAGGTCACCACTCACACAAATAACCATCCAACATTTTTCTCAGCTTTCCTATTTGTTTTTTGAACATAGTTCTGTATGATGGGGAAAACACCTTTGTATCTGTGAACTCAGAAGTACTTTTGCAATTTGTCACCTCTTCCAGTGCTCAGATATCTCAAATTCAATGTGTGCACTGTTAAATGTTCCCTAAATTCCTCCTCTCCAAAAAACAATTGGCTTAAAACCTTGAGAGTGCTGTTTGGTTTGTGTCTGTGTATGCCTGCTCTCACAGGAAAAATTATTTTCAAAAAAAGACTGTAAAGTACACACCTGTCCTTAGCATTTGATAATGTTTTACTTAAGTGGAAAATGTTGAGTAGATAGTTATTTCAGACTGCCTCCACCCCTCCTTTTTCAGTTTTTTTTCTTTTCATGGCTTATAACAACCTGGTTTGTAAATTGGGCTGAGCTGAGACTGATTGCATATTTGACCTATATCTTGTTAAAGTATTTTGTTTGTTCTGATTACTTTGTGTGTGTGTGCGAGTGTACTGGTTTTGGCTGGGGTAGAGTTAATTTTCTTCATAGCAGCTTGTATGGTGCTATGGTTTGTATTTGTGACCAAAACAGTGTTGATAATACAAGGGTGTTTTAATTATTGCTGGGTAGTGCTTACACAGAGTCAAGGCCTTTTTCTATTTCTCTCACTGCCCTGGCAGCAAGTAGGCTGGGGGTGCACAAGAAGTTGGGAGGGGACACAGCTGGGACAGCTGACCCCAACTGACCCAAGGGATATCCCAGACCATATGATGTCACGCTCAGCATAAAAAGCTGGGGGAAGAATGAGGAAGGGGGGATATTTAGAGTGATGGTGTTTGTCTTCCCAAGTCACCGTTACATGTGATGGAGCCCTGCTTTCCTGGAGATGGCTGAACACCTGCCTGCCCATGGGAATTGGTGAAAGAATTCCTTGTTTTGCTTTGCTTATACTTTTACCCTTCTGATTCTCTGCCCCATCCCATGGGGGTTGGGGTGGGGGAGTGAGTGAGTGGCTGGGTGGGACTTGGCTGCCTACAGGGGTTAACCCATGACAGTAAGTTGTCTTGCTCCAAACTTTTCATATCCACTCTCTTCTAATGAACTCGGGACTACCGTGCTGCATACAAAGAATTTATTGATCTGTCCTTCTTACCTAATCAAAAGTGGATAATCCTTGGCTGCAAGTGAATAATCTGCTCGTATGTAAAACATTCAGATGACACTGTATGGGTAGCTACCATGTAAAATAGCACAACGGAATTATCTAAAAGAGAGGTGGAATTAAGAGCATATAAGTATTATTTTGTTTAAAATACATGTAAAACATTACTTGTGTGATCAGTGAAGCGATTGCTATCTTTTTTTTTATGCATTTGTGTTGCAGATTTTGTTAAATCAATAAGGTACCCGACTAGTTATGTCCCATCCAGCAACTCTTCTGAAAAGAGAGTTGTATTATTGTAGTAACATGTGTAATCTTAGTGAATTTCTATCCACCACAGGCACCAGAAATCTTTCTACCCTGAAAGCTGAATTACTCTGTACAAATACGTTGTTTTTCTTTCTCACAGTATCCATTTATTACATGCTACTTCTACAGCATTCAAGCAGATTAACTTTCCTGTCTTTCAGCTTTGAGTACACACACGTAATATTTGTCTTTTTCCCAGGTAGAACTGATAAGCGTTATATAAATCAGATACTTCCTAAAACTGAATGTTACTCAAGAAAACTGCAAGTTTTCCCAAGTTGAGACATCTTTCTCCATACCTTCTTACAAAAGTTGTGTCAACTCTATTTAATTAGCAGTGACGTGATGTCAACTGATGATTGTACAGACTGTTCAGAGACCTTTGTGTTGCAATGTAGTGTTCCTTTTCGTTGTGGGATGACTAGATTGCTCTGCAGTACTGGCCTCCATCATAACACATTAAAATTTAACCCATTCATGTTCTGGAAATAATGGGGTTTGCCTTTGTGGAAAGGTTGCAGCTTGAATAATTTAATGGGGAAAATTGTAACCATGTTAGGATTCCTCGATAAATATTTCTTAGACAATAGTTAGCAACATCTATATATACAACAAAGTTCACATTGTTGAACATGGAGTGAGAAGGTAAAGAAGAACAGAAAAGAGAGATGAGAATCCAGTTGTTGTTATGCTGAAGATATTTCAAGTTCTTAGTAAGGTAGAGAAATCATCAAAAAATTACAAGAAAATTTACTGTTGAGCCAAGTATCCTAAGAAGTACTGAGCTCTCAAGCAGATGGAGTCTATTGTGTTTTTCTTCTACTCTAAACAGTTTATTAATTCCTTCCAATTAAATGTACATTTCAGAGTGGGAACATTCCTGTGGCCTTGCGAAAGCCAGCCAAACTTGAGGTGATTCATAGTAAGACTCTCCTTTGTGGGGATCCTGAATTAATCAAAATACTTATGGAGAAAATAATGCAGATATCCAACATCCTGAAAGACTGAACAGTTTTGCTCAAATTCTTTTTATATGGTCTGCTATTTTTATTCATCTAATTCTGCATGCACACTGTACATAAAATGATATTTCTATGTGAAAAGAATGTAAACATATACTCCCCATCTTTCTGTTGTGTAATAAGTCTTCACATTGTTTTTAGTTTGGAAAATTAAAGTAGATTAGTCAGTTACTAATTATTTATTAAACAGAATAGTTGGCAGTCTAAGTTATTTTGGAAGTTTGCATCTCTGCTGGCTCCCAGTGGATCTCGTACTAACAGTGAGCTATTTCCCTTTGCTTTAAGAGCACTTGGTGGCCTCTCTCTTTGCTGTCCCTCTTCTTTCACACTCAGCTGTGACACGGACTTCATCTGTGTCCTGATATTGATTATTTGTTCAGAAAAGTGGTGGAAAAAAACAAGGAAAAAAAAAGCAAAAATCAACTTGTAGTTGCTTATGGTTTTGCATGTACACATACAAAGAATAAGAGGAATTATTTAGTATAATCCACTGAGCCAGAAGCCAATACAACAGGGTGAAATCTGTAAAATAAAATTAAGACTTTAATATATGAAAGCTTCTTAAGAGTGAAATCTGCAGAGAAAGTGACATTTGATAGAAGTTTTGGAAATCCCAACATGGTGCATTTTTATAGAACAAACTACACCAAATCCTGTCTGTAAAGAGCAGCCTGTATTGAGATATGCTGGATGATCTAATCCAGCAGGTCTGTCTAGGGTTTTTTTGAATGGCATAGAAGGACTGGGTGCCAAAGATAAAGAAAAAAGTTAAATCTGAAATCCTATACTAGTGTTCTAATTATCTGATGTGATAATACCCAGCAACAAGAGGAACATAAGCTGGTATTAAGGTGAACTGCAAAATGAAAACTCACTCCAAAGTTTCATTTAAATCCTTCTACTAGGTAACTTATTTCCCACTCAATACAAGTACACATTTTCATTGTAACTTTTCATTATCTTCTTTGAAAACTGTGACTTTTTCACAAGAAATTGGGTTTATGTGACCTCGGATATCAGAGAATATTATTTTTGAAGCTTTTGATGGAGAAAGTTAAATGAGTTTACAAAGGACGATATTATTATAAAGCTTATTTAAACTTATTTTATGCTGAATTTTCTTTGCAGTTTGCCCAGTGGGAATATTCAACACTCACATTGAAAAAACTCCTTTTTCAATTTTGTTTTTCAATTCACATTTGAGATTACTTTGAAGAAGACATGACTTCTTACAGGTAAACAGAGTACCAGAGCTGTGGAAAAAAGATGAAATTGTTCTTTTGATTGGTTTCATAGCATGCCTTAAAAATTAGAAGCATTTTAGGAAGGTCAGAATGACTTTTCCAAATTATGTTGTCTGATGCTGAGAAGCAGCACCAGGTTCACTAAAGTCCTGTAGATAGTCACTGATAAAGTAGAGAATATAAGGGAAACTGCTTTGATATTGCTAGTGTTGCATAATAATTTATTCTGAATTTTAATGCTGACCAAACACACTGCATAATTTGGACCTCATTGGTATATCTGGAGGGTGGTTGTAGAGTAGAAACCGTACAATTTGTTTCTGTTTGCTGCCGTTGGCAATCCTGCACTAGAAGTGCATGCGTCTCAGCTGGGAAAAAGAACGGTCTTCTATCATTAGGAAATAGAATTGAGCAACAGATGGGATCTTGTCCTGTGATGGAGAAATGAGATGGTTTTTTGGAAATACACCAGAAGGTCAATAACTTTTATGTAACATCAAAGCCAAAGGACTACAGAACAGGCTGCTGCTTTGTAGAGGTAGCAAGATTATTCCTATTTTTTACAGTTGTTCTGAGGATAGATATCTCTAGGCATGAATCAATTTCACATGGTGGGAACAGCTTTCCATGTTGATAGGGATATCTCGTGACTGCCTGCTTTCTTCTGACAGTGGTAGTGACTGCTATCAGAGACAGGATATGGAAGTTTGACAATTCCTGTGTACTCTCTGATACATTCACTGTTTACATAAAGCAGAGAGAAATACTTTCAATCTACATGGCTTTGAGTTTTAATGGAGAAAACAGATCCCAAAAGACTAAATGAAAAGGCTGTGTACCAGAGAAGTACTTCATAAAACATGCAGGAGCAGGAGAAGCTGCATGCATTTCAGACGTAACTTTTTTACCAATTGTTCCTTCCTCGCCCTGTAGGTGGAAGGAACAGAAAAGACTACGCTGTCTCAATTTTTAGGCTTTCATAACAGTTTTGATCACTGTTTTCTGTTTAAAAACAACAAACACCATAAACCAGCTACTGAATGTTCCCACTTATGTCATCTGCCCAACTGTAGTCAGTTCTAGGGTTCAGGATCTGCCCTGTTTACAGTGACTGAAATCGATAGATTTTTCTAGTTTATTGGCTTTGTTTCTAACAGTGTAAATTAATTCTCCTGCATCGCAATCCACTTTTTTTTATGTGGAAGTGTTTTAGGAAAAAGAACAAGATTAGAGTAATTACTATACAAAGTGTTCCCAAAAAGCCCAGCAAACAAAAGGAAGCCAAGATTGCGACAGATAAGGAATGTCATTACGAACATAGCTCAGGGCTATTGTGACTTGTGGCCATAAACGCAGGAAGTAATTTTCCTCCTGGATCTCTTTTTAAATATAGGAACAAAATAAAAGTCTGGTGATTGTAGGTATGGTGCCTGGGAGATATTGAAAGGTCATATAAATGTCTGGGCAGTGGGATGGGGGTATCCTCATATTTTAGGCACAACAAGAGCTTTTGAAAGGATGAATGATTTTTGTTTGCATGTATATGAATTCATAACTCCTAACTGTTAATTTTTTTAGGATGTTACCACTAATACACCAGCATCTGAGATGGAATTACATAACTTCTTAACAGCGCTTCCTTTCTTAACAGTCAAATAATGTGGTAGGACGTCCCTGTTCCTATGCTCTGAACAGTATGTTCACAGAATCGCTTAGAAAAACTCCTCACTTCTGTTTCCATTATGTCAACTACAAGAAGTACATGCAGAAGCTTTAGGCATTTTACTAATTAACTGGAGAACTGTCTAGGTTGATTAAAACCCCCAGACAAACACCATATATATGAAACAAATTAACCCTGCTGAGATCATAAATCAAAACAATTTAATCTCCAGAACTTTTACCACTTTCTTTAGTAGAGATTAAATGGTGTATGTGTATATGTTTATCTCTACACATGCAGTGTATATGTTTATCTCTACGTGTGTTATTCTCTATGATTAATAGGTAATTTTCAGCTTTTATTTACAGTTCAACCAACAGTACTTTCACTGCTTTCTCAGGAGACTTTATTAACATTTGTGTTTGTATATTATACGCATGCTCTTTAATCCGCCTATAAATATATTCTTTATAAGGACTTTTTTTGGTTTAAAAAGCTAAAGTTTAGCTAAGTATCTTGCTATTGGGTTTTCAACTCAACCACATGTTTTTCATGTTGTATTTCACAGTTAATTCTTGCAAATTCAAACTGGTAGCATGTTCAGGAAAAAAAAAAACAACCCACCAGTTTATTGCTTATCTGGCCATCTCATTTTCCAGTTGCATAGTTCCTGCAGTTCACTGATTTTTCCTGAATGTTTTGAAAAATGAAATTTTACCTGTAAGTATTCTTCCTTTACTACTTATTCTGCATTTAATTTAATTCTTCCCCAAATCTTTGTATTAAACCCTGAGGGCAAACCGATTGCTTTCATTTTAGATTCAGATAAGCACCTCCCAGAACAAAAGGAAATGAAGTTTTGGTGAGATAAACAGAGTTTGCACGTTACAGGAACTCTTCCTTTAAAATTCAATCTGCAAATCAAGGTTCTTAGCATACAAAATGACAACACTTGGAGAGAAATGGTCTTCTGTGTGGTAGCTGGGAATGGGGTTAGGGTTGGTGGTAATCTTGCAGGTTGTTTTGTTTCTTAGTATTTCCCAGAGAAAGTGTTGTTTTGCTTTCCTCCACTAATTAAATGCTTGCTAGATGCAAAGCGCAGCACTAGTTTGTATAAAAAGGACAAGTCAAGTGTTTAAAGAGCTACCCAGAAGTTTGTTTCAATGCGCCATAGCTATCAAGCACTCACATGAATTTTGCCATACAAAATACTATCTCCATTAAAGAAAATTGTAAAAGCCTATAGATTTTTTGAAGGTAGGATTTAATCTTTAATGTCTCCATGTTTCAGGTCCTCCCCTGTAGATTGTAGTCATTCTTTACTGCTCAATCAAGCATACAAAATAAAGAATATGCTTCATTAATGTGAAAATGGGAACTGTAGTAAAACATAAGATAGCAATGCAGAATATGATTGCGAGACTGGGCTTTCTATAATTTCTTTCATTTTGCTTAAATTTCTCTCTGTCTAGATCCCCAGCAGGATTATGGATAGTGCAGAGAGAAATAATGAAGTAATCAGCATTCCAGTAATCATACAGTGGACTCTGGAGGAAAGCATGCAAGCAAATTAATTAATGCATATTTCATTTCATTAGGGGTTAGAAATTATGTTGATCAGAATATAAACAAAAGCTGACAGTTGACAATTTTTGTCTCAAGGGAAACAAAATGTTTAATTTTAAGTTGAAGCATTTAAATTTAAAAAAACACCTTAGATTTGTTGAAAGGAAAAGTTTTAAAGCTTACATTTATAACATTTCATTTAAATAATTTTTTTTCATAATTTATAAATATTTTTTGAAAAAAAAATGCTGACAAAATTCATGTATGTTTTCCAAGTATTTTAGTGACAGTATACTGGCATTTTACCCTTATCAAGTTCTGGGGGGAAAATTTGATTCAGGCCTTGATGTTAAAAGGAGATAAGGTAGCTTACAACACAGCCTTAAGTCAAGATTGACTATTGCTAGCTATAACAATGTAAATTTGAAATTAAGATATTCAAAGTCTTGTGGGTAGTCTTCTAAAAACTAGCCCAAGATGCTACTTTTTGGGAAACTTGCCACAGGACTGTAAAATCATCACTGCAAATTTCATCACGATTCTCATGAAAAGGCTTGTTTTTTTCCCCTAGGCTGCTCTTCCTAGAAGAGACTTGCCTACATAGGCCATATTCAGTAAAAGTCGTATTTCTGATGTTCTTGGTAAGTGTTTTGAGAGAGCATTTTGGTTTTGCTGTGGTATTATTAGTCACATAAATGTTTAGGGGCTGTGTCAAAACAAGAGCTAAGAAAGAGATGAAAACGGAAAACATTGTGTAATGTTTCTGTTGTATCTTTTTGTGTTATTTGGAATTTCAGTTCTATTTATTCACTTCATTATTCACTCTTTGTTTTCTAGTTTGATTTTTAAATGCCTTTGCCAATCCCAGCCAGAAGCTGCTGGGTACTGTTAACTTTTGAAAGTTCCACTTCAGTATGGGCAGTTTGAGATCAAGGTTTAGGATCAAGGTCAGTGGTTTGGTAGAGACCCAAGGACAAAGAAAGAGGCTCCAACAAGCTGCTGGATGAAAGAGGCACTTGAGTGTGGTCTAACAAAGAACAGGAGGAGAAGGAATGAGGCTCAGAATTACCTGCCCCTGTAAAGACAAATAATTTCTCATGTTCTTATTGTCTTCTGCTGAGAAGAGCTTGTTGGGAGAAGATGAAGAAAGGGCAGTCTGCCTGTCAGCCACGTAGTACTTCATCAGTTTTCCCTGTGACCCTCCCCAAGAAGGCCACGTCTGCAAACGTTGTAGCAGGATGTTGGGTCTTACTTACAATGAATGTCATTTTTCTGCAGCAAACTTTTTTACTTAAATTAGGGCTACTGCTTTTACACGGTGCTATTTCTGCTGAGGATACATTTAGCATGGCATTATCCTAGGAAGTAGGAATTTCACAAGGCATTTTACTTGCAATGTTTTTCTCCATCTTCTCTTGATGTTTGGTTCATAGACCTTTCGTTCTTCTGTAACATTGGCTGGTGCAAGGTTTCTAGTAAGAGAGAGGGCGTTCATATTTATTAAGAAATGGTTTCACAGCATATCAGAAGTCACAAATTGTTTGGAAACCAAGGATACACAGAATCTTATGATTCAAATCGTACAACTCCAGAGAAACACAATAATTTTTTATAACTAACTAGCGGCAGACAGCTAAAAGGCAGAGAAAAAAATCTGAAGCCAAAAGAGAGAAAATTATAAATGTACAGTTTAATTCCCCCAAAGTTTCAGCAGCTCTACACTGGCAAGTGCCCTCTGTGATTTGGAAATTAAGTATCATTAAAAGTTAATCCAGTAGGCTTTCCTCCTCAGGCCAAGTGTAAGAAAGAAAAGCAGAACATGCAAGCCTGGTCATGTACTTACAAACATCTTCCTGCGTGGTCAGGATGTGGGCTTGCTAGTCATCCTTGTGCCTCCATGATCCCACACCAGTGCTGATGCCAGTGCTCCCTCGTGGTATGGACTGGCTCAACCTTCTGAAAGTTGAGTCACACATACTGTGAGGTACAAAAGACTGTGGAGAAGCTCTTGGATTACTTGTGCCACTTTATCAGCAGCTGGCTTGTTTACAGGAACAGCTCATTGAGAAAGCCTGTAATGTGACCAAATGGGGTGAACATCTGGCAGTGAAGTAACAGGGGCAGCGTGGGTATAGTCAGGTTCCTGATTCCACTCTCTTTTCCCTTTTCACCTGTCCTCCTAAGTTTCAGCCCTATCTGTGTATTTAACCATGACCTCCAAAGCTGCAGCTTTTCAGTAAGCTTACTTGTGTTACTCTTGTTTTACACAGGAAACAGAAGGCGGCATACATTTGTTCCATTTTTTTTTCATGGAGCCTGTGTAGTAAAAGTGATTATATGTAAGTTGGAATAAAACCCCAAAGCAACAAGCACATACATGGAACTATCTAGTCTGTTTCTTTTTTAAAAAACTTATGAATTACAGGTGGTACAGGTCACATGCTTGTTAACACATATTGCCACATATGATAGCAGAAATATTGCAATTCAGCCTTTTTTTCTGGAGCTTCATCCATAATAATGCAATGTGGCCTTCAAAAACCTGCCTGGCTACTTTAAGTATTTACAGGAGAGTAAGGAAGGCATGGTATGCTCTGTTACGTAGGTGTTTTTAAATATTAATAGAAAGAAATGGTCTTTCAACTCTTTCCCCAATCAGTTTCTTTCCTTCTAAAATATATTGTACATTGAAGCCTAACCTGTTTGCAATGTAATATTGTAAATGTATGTGCTGGTTTTGCCTGGGATAGAGTTAATTTTCTTCAGAGTAGCTAGTATGGGGCTATCAGTATTCCACTGTGAGGGAGGTGAGGGAGCAGCTGCGTGGTGCTTAGTTGCTGGGGGTTAAACCAAGACAATGTATGACAACTAGTGTTCAAGAGAAAATAGAAATCATATCTGAATATCAGTTACTAGTTAAAATATAAAATTGCTACCCCTACACAATAGGGTGGTCACAGCACTTAGTTATGCAGGGTCAAATTGAGTTTCAGTTCCAAACAGGTCATGGATTCTTGAGAGTAGACAATATGAGCTCAGGCTAGTGATGCTGGAAGTACTTTCTATGATGTAACAGATACATTATCTTTGAAATAGAAGTGTTTTGCCCTGAGCTTCCTACCTGCTAAGAAAAATAATGTAAGTGCATCTAATACTCCTAGTCTGAAACAGACCAAACAAATTGAGGATTGTGTTTATGATTGACAGTAAAATTTTCATATGAAGCATTTTTTATCTTTTGGGTAAAATGAAACTTCTACTTTTCCCCTTAATGCTAAAAAATATTAAAAGCCTTTTGAACATGATACTACCACAGCCAACAATATCTTCTGAGAAATAAGAGATTACAGGGAAATTAGAGGCATGAGAATATTTTACTAATTAAGAATTTGATCTTTTTTATGTGAGGAAGCCTGCCTTATTAAAGTAATCCCATTTAATTTGCCTTCCATCTTGAAAATTGTCTGCTTTTGCAAAGCCAAAAAATACTGTATCTCAGTAAATGCTGCAGCAAGGGCCTATGAGTGTAAGTTCCCTCCTTAGCCTTTCAGTCCATTTTACCAGCTTGCTTTCTAAGCTCGCAGCCATGTTTTTTGCCATGATTTGCAAGCTGCAGAACTAGGACCAGCCAAGGATGTACTTGTTGCATACTCCAGACCAGCTGATCAATTCCTGCCGGTGCACAGGCCAAGAAAAGGGGAGGAAGGCAGGTACAGTAATGTCCCCAGACCTCCTCCTGGGCAGAGTTGATGTTGGAGGGATATACAGGCATTCCGATTATTCTAATTCATTCCAGTCTGTCAGGTCTGGAGTTTCCTTAATGTAGCAGTATATCCCTGCCTGGGAAGCCCTTTGAAATGAGATACCTCCTCTTCACAGCTGATTCCAGGCCAGCTTAGGAAAAACCCCTCCTTTTCTCAGACTGAATTAGATGTGTTCTTTCTGTCCATCAAGGGTAACTCAGAAACAATGAAGGCATTGTGCATGGTGTCCTCATGCTGCTAGCAGCACCAGGCTTTTTCTACCATAAATAGAAGTTTCCCTTCCTTCATCAGGATGTGCACATGGAAGCAGGACCTCTACTGTTTTAGGCAGTGGCCAACCTCACAACTAGTTTCAGGTTTGGGTTTGTTTGCTATCTTCGTTTTTTGTTTGTTTGTTTGTGTGTTTGGGGTTTTGTTTTGTTTTGTTTCTGTTACACTGCAGTTAATACTGTTGTTATCAGTTACTTGGTATGAGATAAAATCCTGCAGCCCATTCTTTGTATAATTTCTAAACCTTTTGTTCTGGCATGGGAAGTGGAACTTTGCAGGTACACTTGGTGATTGCAAGAGAAACCAAGAACTTTGCATCCAAAAAGGCATTTTGCCTTCTCTCCCTTCTGACCCAAAGCCTAGAACTTACTTTCTTTTAGGAAGGAAATTCCTAGCCATCTGCTGTACAGTGGGTCTTTATGCCATTGCTGGCCACAATCTGTCATGAGCAATTTGTCAACAGATTAAAGTTCAGGCTGGTTGTGGGATGCTATGTTGGTCTGCAAGTGAGTAGTTCCAGTAGGACTATAGTATGGCCCATGTAGAAGGTGTTAAAAAAGTAATATGCAGAACTGTAGAACAGGCCAGGTTGGAAGGGACCTTGATAGATCATCTGGTCCAACCTTTCATGGGAAAGGGAGCCTAGATGAGATTATCTAGATAGTCTAGAACATCACAGAGTCCTCTGTCCCAGAGGAGATGCCTCTAACAAGGCTTTCCTGCAGCTTGGGTGGATTCTTGTCTGTCTCCTGACCCTTTATTCTCTTCCCTGGAACTGGTTCATGTTCTTCCCCCATAGGAATTTTGACACTTCATCTCTCAGGCTTTGGACTGATCTCCAGCCAGTGGGTGACAAATTCCTCTTCAAGTTCTTCTCTATTTAGTCATCTGGTGAATGTGTTTTGCCAGAATTCAAGTGAAGCTAATCCAATACCAGTCTGATTCTAAATATGGAGGGAAACACTCTGATTCTGTGTCCGCTAAGGAGACCTCAAGCTCTACAGATCACTGCCTTAATGACTACCTTTACTTCACCTTCTCATCCTTGACCATCAGACACCCTACCTAAAAGTGTAAAAATGTGAAGTTGTAGGTGTGGAAAGGTTGAATATGAAAAATAATAATGTGATTTCATTTCAGCTTGGCACTAACAGAACATGAAGTTAAAAACAATGCTTTACTAGATAAGGAAGAACTGATTGCATGTAGAGAGGCCCCAGTCCTCAACTATCGAATGTTCTATCTGACTCTAGCCCACATCATTTAGAACAGGAAACCCAGAAAAATCTGTTTCCTCCAGATCATGTTGACGTAATGGTATACAAGGTAATTAATATTCTGGATTTCAACCTGGCCCATTGGAATTCTCAAAGGCAAAATGAGACAAGAAAGCAAACAAAACATTTCCTTTCTTTTCCAGAGAAAGATAAATAGGAACAGCTAAGCAAGCCTTGACAAGCTTTAAAATCTGATATGAGATTGGATTGTATTATACCACCTAAAGAGGATGCCAGAGTCATCAAATTGATGAGTTGGTTGTTCCACGAAATAAACCTCTGTTTTAGGAGGAAAAAAATAACAGTTGGTGACTAGAAGCTCTTTTAATCCAGAACTGAAATGCTGTCTATGAGACTACAAGCTGATGGTTTAAAAAGCCTAACCGTTTGCTAGACATTAGAGGAAGCATAGCAAATCATCTCTCAAAACATTTATTGTTTTTTGTTGTTCTCGAGCCATTTAGTTAGGAAACAACTCCTGGGGGTATGAAATCTGTAGGAAAATAGTGGAACAGATCTCTGAATGGTGGAGACCAATTATTTCAGTATTACATCCAACTTTAGCTTAAAAAACAAATAAATGTGCTTGAAGTTTACTACCCTTTGCCCTGTCCTTTCCCTAATTCGACTAAGCAGTTGGAGAGAGCGAGACAGACAGAATGTGCTTTCTGTCTCTGCATAGAGGTGGCTATCGGTACGCAACAGGCTAAAGTCGATGGTATTTGAGCTTGCTCTTTTGGTATATCTACCAAGTTCTGCTGTTGGGGAAGATACAGTATCCTGGTGGATTTTGAAGCAGTTCTTTCAATCAAAAGTGTGATGTATGGCAAGAGGTTTGCTTTTTACCAGCTTCAGTTTTTTCCCTTTTCTTTGGCCACCAAGTAAGAGGGTGGTGCAGGATGTAAAAAAAATACACTGATCTCCACTGGATTTAATGAGTACAGTTTTAAAAGTAATTTTCTACAAATTTATCACTCCATTTCATTTTTTTGATATGTGAGTAGAGTTAAGTATCCGACAACAGATACACAAAACTTTCAAATGCTGCCAAAGAATACAAGTTATACAAGCAGGCATGTCACAGGCTGACTTAGTGACTCAAGTCTTGGCAGCTGCCCTATAAACAAAGCTACTGAATTGGTTTGAATCTGTCTAATCATAGAACTTCTTATGCAGCTCACTTTCAAAGATATGCTTTAAAGAATTACTAGAGAGTGAAAATTTGATCAAAATGCATGAATTACTAATGAGTTGAAAAATTAGAGTAGGCTTTAGAAATCCAATTATAATAGTTGTATTTCAGTCTCCAAGTTTTAATCAGACATGAACATATGCTAACTCTAAAGCAAAGATTTGCAAATCAAAATGCATTCTCTTTCTGTATTACTGTAATTTGCATTTCTGCTTTGGGACTCAGACTCCAACCCCTGTGCCAAACACCACTGTCAGAACTGCTGATCACCTACAAAACCTGATTTGGAATATCAGGCAAATATTGAGGATCCAGTAGCGTAGGTTGCTTTGCAGATGATTAGAGACCTGTACATACATTCTGAGTGTTTTAAATATATAAAAAATAACAGCATGCAAAGGGGAAAAAAAAGTAAAGTAAATAATTAGAAACCAATAACTATGATTCTGCAGGTCAGATCTTTCCTCAAAGTTATTATAATATAGAAGTAGCTGAGTTCCAAGAAAGAGTAGTCATCCTGCTTATTAACTGTTATTTGCCAGTTTATAAAAGTGTAAAATGTATTTATACTACAGAGTTTGAATAGCAATGAGTGTTAAGTATTAGTATTTGTTGAGGATACCTTTGCTAGCATAAAATTGCCTGCTTAATTGATAGCAACTCCCCTTGAGCAAATCCCTATAAATATTGAAAATTTAGAATGATTACTATACTATAATGCTAAAGTCGTTATAGGTAGATTTGTGCTAATCTGCACCTGTGACTGTAAGGTCTCATCTTATGACAGCTCTTTCTTTCTCTTTTCATTTCTTCTAGAACATTGTTTGTTGACTTCCAGAACTGGGGACTTGGTCACCTCTCCCTAGAGAGGAGGGAAAGAGTATTTGTGGTCCATTTGGTTTGACATTGGTGTTTCATTTAGAAATTGAGTGTGAGATATCAGTTTATGCATATTTTCAACTACCATTAGCAAATCTTCATGGTTTGTCATATCCTCTGGAGCAGCATTTACCGTTAGTTAGTGCCCAAGTCCATGCAAGTTAACGCTGTCTTCTGCATTTTCCCCAGAATTGTGCAGCTCAGAAGCTGTGACCCAAGACATTTGGAGATGAACCTTAGTTTTCTGGGATAGGGCAAAAAATGACTTTTAACTCAATGTTTCTCTGAATATCCAGAAATTAAGGGAAACTGGAGGCAAAGAGCTAACTAAGACTAAGACAGCTTACAAAACCTGCTTTTCTCCAGAAGGCAGAGAGCAATGTCATGCAGGAGGCATTGGAGTGACGCAGAAAATTCCAACTCGTTTCTTTGGGGGATTCTTGCATAGTTCTCGCCTTCTCTGACACGTGCTGTCCAAAATGCTTAGTCCTCACGGGAAGATTTGGCAAAGAAGGAAAGCTCCATGCCTTCAGGACCTATATGCAGTTAATGCTTCACTGCTGTACGCTATCTCATGACTTTTTGTCTATAGCACAGTGCTAGACTCTGATTCAGTTGACTCGTACACTGGTTTCAGTCCCACTGAAGTTGGTGGGATCTAAGCATTTCCCTGAAGCTGAGCATGCATTTTCAAATATTGCTTTACATACAGATGTTTCTGCAAAATGGCTAATGTTTCAGTGCCAAAGTTCCATTCAATTTGAGAACAAAAATATTTTGTTGTAAATGCAGCACCGAGGCTTGAAATTTACAAAAAATAAACACATTTGGTTTGTTTAAACCACTATGGTTGCTTTTCAAGCTATCACTAATTGAAAATGTATTAACAAAGTCTAATATGTTTTTAGTCCCCGTGTCTGTTAAACAGACCCCACAGATCTTTGTTGGCACCCTGTAGTATTTTCACTTATACTACCAATGTATTTTCATGGTCAAATGTTCTAAGAAACTCTCCTTGGAAATGAAGTTTGAATTTTGTTCCAGCGTGTAGAGTGATTACTGAACCATTTTTCTTCCTTAAGGTATATAAATACTTTTTTCCAACAGTATGGTATGATGACAACTTGAGGGAAAATTAGTGGCCAAAAGCAACCTTACTGTTCATACCAATATATATGCAGACTCTTTGTTGCTCATACAAACGAATCTTATTTTTTCAGCCACAGAGTTTGCACCATGTATGCATCATAGGCAAATAACTATACTGGAAGAAATAGCTACTTATTGTCAGTTCAGCTTAGTAGTACAAACTTTGTACTTTATGGAAACATTTTGTTCCACATTTGTTTTTTTTGAATGGTTGGCATATTAGACATAATGAGGAGTGACAAGGAATAATGAGGCTATGCAGATGATATATTTGATGATTTTTCAAGGAACACAGTCCCAGAGATGGGCCTCCTGATCACATTTTTGGGTTTGGCCGCACTGTAACATAATTATTTTTTTTAAGCCGAACTTGCTGTTGCATTCAGTGGACAGTTCTGTTCAATAAATGCAATGGCAATGTATGTTCTCTTAGGCTTTTTTTTTTTTTTTAATTGTCATTATTCTTTGGATGAGTAGCTTTCAAAGGGAAGTTGTTTTTTGGGGGAGTTTTGGGGTTTTTGTTTTTTGTATTCCCTTTTACTTGTATTACAAGTAAAAATAATAATAGTAGCAGCTCAAAAAACAGGAGGAGGAAAACCCATATGAAAAAAAATAGCTTTGTCTTGCCACAAAGGTGGACTTGATGATCTTAAAGGTCTTTTCCAACATAAATGATTCTATGATTCTAAAGACTCTGTCATGAAATATTTGGGATTTGTCCAGTGCATAGAATCACAAACATTTCAGTGACTGTGAAATTTATCTGTCTATGATAATATAAAAAATAATATATAAGAAATTATAACAGATAAGGCAATAGATTTGCCTCAGCAGGTGGAATTTTAGGGATACATAATATGTCAAAGATTATAAATCAGTGTGTGAGTGTTTAAATTAAAGAGCAAATCTAATTTTGATATACTTCAGGAACTGAGAAGAAAAATGAAATTGCAAATTAGACTTAGACTAGGTGAAACCTGCTCAATGAAATGTATTTTATACAGATTTAAGCATATTCCATGAACTTCACAGAACAGATTTGGCAGATGACCGTCACTGAACAATAATGCTCTACAACTTTTAGAAAAGTTACTAGCCTCAGGTACATGCATAGATAGTGTATGTTGCTTAAGAACAAAAGATAATTTCTATTGTATGTGTAATCTGTGAGTGTGTAGATATATAGATACATATATTTGGAGATATGTATATGTGTGTGTATATATATCTATGTAAAAAAATAGTCATGTACAGAGGATGTAAAAATGAAAGTGTAGTAGTCCCTGTATGAAGTCAATATGTACTGTTCTTCCTCTAGGAAAATGTGATTATTAGATGAAGTGCTGGTGTAGCATTGGGCATGTGTGAATGCTACCCTAGATGCGTTTTCTCTAGCCTTGCATTAATACATACCAGGGAAAGTAACTCTCAAATCAAAACAACAGCAATAGTTTTGATAAGTGTCAACTAATTTGTAAGCATTGCTGAGGGCAGTGTATTTAAACAGCCGTACAAATGCAGAGAAGAAAAAAGGCTCCATAAAGGAACACTATATCTGTTTGAAGTGAAACTGCCAGAAGGATTTTGTACAAGGAAGCTGATTCACTTTTGTAACAGCTGTTCCAAAATAAGTGGCAGAGAGTTCAGTATTCTCTGCCCATCTGTGGGTCTTTCTTGAGAACTGCAGCATTCATGCGTATGTGAGGTTAACCACTTGTAGTGTGAATTGCAGAAATAAGTCTTCAAGGTCAAATGCTGTAAGAGATTCTGAAGTGTTAGTCATTTATGTAAATAGGAATGGCTAGATAAGCTAAAATACAACTATTTTTCTGAAGAGTTTTACATTCCGATGTTCCAAAAATATCTTTATTTCCTCCTCTTTTCTGTGGGTTTTGTTTGCAGCTGTGGGAAAGTACACTCAAAGTTGTCTTTGTGCTTTTTTTTCTGAAAGCAGGCAGAAGTGTGCTCATTCTCGTGTCTTATAGTAAAGAGTTCAAAGCTGTGTAACTGAGAGCCTTATTTCCTGTTCTTCTTTAGTTTCTCAAGATTGCGGCTGCTGAGGAAAGCTCACATTGCAAAGAGAAAAATGCCGCTGAGATACCTTGAGCCAATGGAGTGGAGCATCATGTGAGCTAATAAACTGACCTTACAGTTTGTCTGAAATCAGTGAAATGAGTGATGTCTTCAGTGAACATGTTCTTGTGACTGCTGAAGAGGCGCAGCTCTGTTTTGGTGTAGCTGGAGTGTAGTTCACTGTTGAAAAGCTTGTGTTTAAGGCAGTCCAATGGTAAGATGCAGAGAAGGAGCTGGCAAGGTCAGGGTGATAGATAAGGGATTAGGTAGATCTTTTGCATTCTTCTTGGATGTCACTATAGTAAACCTCTGCTTCGTGAGGCTAAATCTAGAGCCTTGAACCATCCAGAAATCCTGGACCAGATGTCAGACCTGTCACCAGATGATCATCCTGTCCTGTGTGGCCTCTCTTCTGGGTGAAAGCAGGAGGGCTAGGAACCCTCTGATCAAAGCGAAAGCTGAAAAAGTGCAATTCTGTGGAAAGAAATTAATTCTGCCTCTACAGTGGTGGTAACCTCTGTGAGGTTTGCCCAGCAGATGCCAGCAGTGAATTAGCAGAGAGCTTGTGGAAAAATAAAAGGAGCTGAATATGTAACTGTTGTGAATGCTTCATTGCTTAAAGAATGGTTGCTTGAAATAGATTAATTTTTTTTCATTAAGGTTAATTTTTACTGTGAAGATTCTCATTTTATCCTCCGAATCTCTGAGAATAGTGTGTTAGACTGTCTTAATACAAGTCAGAAACATCCAGGTTTAAATTTGGTCTACAGTTCATAATAATGGCCTTCCACAAACAATGGGGTTAAGTTACTTATTTTAAAGATGTTTTATGTTTAGCCTTTTTGCATCTTATGTATTTTTACCTGACCTGTTCTCTTCCTGTTTATTACCCCCTTCAGAATAAGAGAATAACTCTTGTTTACTGTCCCTCTCAGTTTGAATAAAAAATTTGACCTGACATTAAGCTGTTCCTTTTTGTACTGGAGGTAAAAAAATAATAAATAAAAAAATAAAAATCCAAGTCATATGGTATTATCCTTCACTTTCATTGAACCATCTGGACTTCTGGAGCTAGAGCTGAAAACTGTCAACATCTCTTGATGCAAAACAAATAGACTTAGCTAAAAGGGAAGTTCAAGCTGGCAAATCATCCTGTAGAAAGTTTAGAGTAGTTCAACACTGGAGGAAGGAAATCATTATCTGTCAGAAGAACCCCATCCTGCCCAAAAGCCATAGCATTAGATATCTAATGCTCTTCCTTTAAAGATTAGGCTCATATTCAAGATTTCAGTGGGAACCAGATTTTGGTTTTACTAAAGTTTATTTTTGGTTTGCTGTTTGCAAAGCTTATGTTCCAAGCAAGAGGAAGAGGTCTAGTCTCTCATATGATGACTTCCTTAATGTAAGGAAACTGCAAGGAGGACTTGTTACTGCATGGATCACCCCCTCAATATAAAATTGATACACATATGATTTTATGATACACATAATACATGTCAATTCCAGGTCCTTCTGAACTGTACGGAATATAATGTGTTATCCACGTAATTCTGTTGATGACTGTGGTTATATACCTTTTCAAAAAGATTTCCTTGAATCAAGACATTAAACGATACAAATAAAGTAACTCTGTCATGTCACAAAGTGGTTGAAACACCTTATGATTTGGGCTTTCATGTAGGATCATAAGCACTGAAAAAATGGAGTTCACTAGTAATATTTATTTTTTTACTCTTAAAAGATTCCTATTTGAAACTGTAAGAACGCACTGAAAAGTAAACTTGTGTCACATGGGATTGAATGTTCATTACAAATAACGATCGTTATATGAGTCTAGATTATTACTTGTCATTTTATATTCTTGGCAATTACTGTATCTCATTTAAAATATTTATTTTTCCTTTTGGCTGAGTTTCTCTACAAAACTGGAACAGTCACCTTAAAAACGATGATCTCCCAGGCAAACTAAATTGAGTCTTGGAATTATGTCAAGACTTTTAACTGAAGACAAAGTTTAAAAGCAATCTTTGTGCAAAAATGAAACTCAGTTTCTCCCTTTAACTCATCTTTCTACCTACCGCTTCTCTGGGTGTTTCTGTCTGTAAGTCAAACATATGCTCTTTTTCTTGTTTTCTGGAAGATTTCCAAAGGTTGGGGGGAAGTCTTACAGGAAACCTTTCCAAAACATATTTAGGACTTGTTCGTCCTGTGCAGATAAAACCCTCAGATATGTTTTAGTACGGACTAATTGAAACTGGAAAACTATAATATTTGGTTTGGGGCATTTTTTTTTTTAATTAAAAAGTAGAAATTTGATGGCTATTTTTCCTATTAGAATTTGCATTAAGAGTTTTACTTCATTGTTACTTCCTTGTTTCCTTCAGTGAGTTCCAGATGTGCTAATAATTCGAGATTTATCTTAGTATAAATGTTTATTTGATCAAATGAGCATGTATTGCATTCTGAGACTTCCTTATCGGATTATCAGATGGAAGTGAATGCAGTATCTGCCTTTCATGAAGTTTTCTGTATGCCTTTGATTTGAAAATGTCTGTCTTCGCGTTACAAAAATAATCCAGACGAAAAGACATATACATACAAGAAAGATATGGCTTTAATTCTTTCCCAGATATAGGCTTAGATTTTCCAGGTGTCCTGGAGTCTAATTGCATATTTTATTAATCTAATTTTGTCTTGTGTGACTATTGATATACCACATAAATTGAATCCATTCTTAGAATACTGCCAATACACAGAATTAGAATTCTGTACCAGTGCAATACCACAGGTTAATTGTGCAGTGTCTAAAGTGATTGGTTCTAATTAAATTTCTTTCTATTTTTCTTCCTCTGGGGAGCATACATCAGACTTCTGGCCTCTTATGACTAACATTCTTAAATTATATATTCTTTCATCGATCCCTTGGAAAACTCAACCTTCCCCGTTTAACAGGTATTTCTTTGGGGGCAGCAAGGAGTAGAGATGAACAAAAGTTGTCAAGGCAACAGTATACCATCAACATACATACTGACATCTACAATATTCCTGTCGTTATTTGAAGTATGCTACTAAGAGAAGCTGCTGAGTTACTATCTAATTTAGTGTGGTGTTTGCTAGTTACATCGTTTGAATGTACTATCATTATTATTTAACCTTCCCTTGTTTATAAACTACATTGAAATACCGCTTAACAAGGAGAGAAGCTGTATTGGCTTTGTGTGGCAAGGTTTTGGTAGCGGGGGGGGGATTACAGGGGTGGCTTCTGTAAGAAGCTGCTGGAAGCTTCCCCTGTGTCTGACAGAGCCAATACCAGCTGGCTGTAAGACAGACCCACCGCCGGCCAAGGCCGAGCCAATCAGCGATAGTGGTAACGCCTCTGTGATAACATTTTTAAGAAGGAAAAAGTTGGGACAGACGGAAAACAGCAGCCGGAGAGAGGAGTGAGAACATGTAAGAGAAACAACCCTGCGGACACCAAGGTCAGTGAAGAAGGAGGGGGAGGAGATGCTCCAGGCGCCGGAGCAGAGATTCCCCTGCAGCCCGTGGTGAAGACCATGGTGAGGCAGGCTGTCCCCCTGCAGTCCATGGAGGTCCACGGTGGAGCAGATATCCACCTGCAGCCCGTGGAGGACCCCACGCCGGAGCAGGTGGGTTCCCGAAGGAGGCTGTGACCCCGTGGGAACCCCGCGCTGGAGCAGGCTCCTGGCAGGACCTGCGGATCTGTGGAGAGAGGAGCCCACGGAGCAGGTTTTCTGGCAGGACTTGTGACCCCGTGGGGGGCCCACGCTGGAGCAGTCTGTGCCTGAAGGACTGCACACCGTGGAAAGGACCCATGCTGGAGCAGTTCGTGAAGAACTGCAGCCTGTGGGAAGGACCCACATTGGAGAAGTTCTTGCAGGACTGTCTCCCGTGGGTGGGACCCCACGCTGGAGCAGGGGAAGAGTGTGATGAGTCCTCCCCCTGAGGAGGATGAAGCGGCAGAAAATAATGTGTGATGAACTGACCGTAAACCCCATTCCCCATCCCCCTGTGCCGCTGGGGGGTTGGTAGAGAATCCGGGAGTGAAGCTGTGCCCAGGAAGAAGGGAGGGGTGGAGGGAAGGTGTTCTGAGATTTGGGTTTTTTTCTCATTACCCTACTCCAGTTGATTTGTAATAAATTGAGTTAATTTTCCCCAAACTGAGTCTGTTTTGCCCGTGACAGTAATTGGTGAGTGATCTCTCCTGTCCTTATCTTGACCCACAAGCTCTTATATTTTCTCTCCCCTGTCCAGCTGAGAAGGAGGGGGAGTGATAGAACGGCTTTGGTGGGCACCTGGCGTCCAGCCAGGGTTAACCCATCACAGAAGCAGAGGTAGATGATTAACAGTGTTAGGAGCTGACTAAAGAAGCATACTGACTTTAAGTTTACATCACGTCTGCCCTGGTTTCAGCTGGGATAGAGTTAATTGTCTTCCTAGTAGCTGGTACGGTGCTATGTTTCTGACTTAGGTATGAGAAGAACGTTGATAACACTCTGATGTTTTCAGTTGTTGCTCAGTAGCGTTTAGACTAAGTAAAGGATTTTTCAGCTTGTCATGCCCTGCCAGTGAGAAAGCTGGAGGGACACAAGAAGTTGGGAGGGGACACAGCCAGGGCACCTGACCCAAACTGGCCAATGGGGTATTCCATACCATGTGATGTCATGCCCAGTATATAAACTGGGGGGGTGGGGGCAGGGGGATCGCCGCTTGGGGACTAACTGGGTGTTGATTGGTGGGTGGAGAGCAATTGCACTGTGCATCATTTGTATATTCCAATCCTTTTATTATTACTGCTGTCACTTTATTAGTGTTATCATTATCATTAGTAGTTTCTTCTTTTTATATTCTATTAAACTGTTCTTATCTCAACCCACGAGTTTTACTTCTTTTCCTGATTTTCTCCCCCATCCCACTGGGTCGGGGGGGAGTGGGTGAGTGGCTGTGTGGTGCTTAGTTGCTGGCTGGGGTTAAACCCTGACAACATCTTTTGCACTACTCTGTCATGTATTAGGAAATGCTCTGATTGTAATGAGACAAAAGTAGAAATTAAAACAATCAGATCAGATAGTAGTTGTTAGTCCAGAGGGCTATGCAGATGCTTTCAGGGATGCTGATGGTGTGGCTAGCATCATGTGTGCATTCAAAATAGGCTTTAAAAATAGTGTTAACATAGCCAAAAATGAAGGCGGGGGAAGAATGATGAGTAATTCAAGGTATGTGTGTCTGCTTCTTTTCGTCTCCCCACAGTCTTATTACTCCCAGACTTCCACAGAAGGTAAATATTAGTGTTTCCACTCTTTCAGTTACAATGCTGAAAAAAAAAATGCTTACATCAGTGAAATTAAAGTCAGTACTTCTAAGGAGGGTAAATATTAACTTTTCCTGGCTTTCCCAGTAGTTATTAAATCTTCTTATGATATGAGCTTCAATAAATTGCCATGTAAAAATTTATTTTTGTCAGGCATGTAACCCATGGAATACCAAGGTTTGTTTCATAAATGTAGCTGGGGATTGACCTAGCTTCAGAAGGTCCAGTGGTGCTCAGGAGGTAGGAAGCTCATTTTTTATTTTCATTGCCACTATATGACATGCTCCATCTAAGAATATCTATTGTGATACCAAAATGGGCATGTATAAAACACCCCCCCCGATTATTCAGGATTGAATTGAGATTTTAATCAATCAAGGCAAGAAATCAGATTTAAAGGTTTAGAAAATGAGATTTAATAAGTAGACATTTCAATCAATGCCAAAGTATTCATCCTTTTATATACAGAGAGAGAAAATTCATATATATAGCTATAAAAGAAAACAAAAATATTTCTGAACTATTTTATAAATAGCTAAAATCCAAGAAGATAAAAATCTGTACTTTCTTGTGTGATATGCAACATATTCGGTTGCATATATAAATGAGGAAAAAGAATTTTGCCTCTTGTTCTATTTTACAGTTCATAAGAAAAAGTAAATTGTTAACTCCTTATGGGTAGGTATATTTCTGTTCTAGATTCCTGAACTGAATTCCTGGTCTGAAGAATTAAAGATGTAAATAACTAGACGCTTGTGACAGCAAAAAGAATTATATGAAGTAAGTCAGGTCCACCAAAATACATTTGGAGTATGTAGATCAGAACTACCAGAAGGAAAAAAACTGGTCTCTATTACTAGGTAATCAAAAATCTTCAGAGCAGTCTGTTTATTCTACTGAATAAATACTATTAGTAGTGCTTATAAAATCAAAACAGGATGCTACCATCTTCCCACACCAGATTTTCTTGTCCATCTCTTTGTTATTAGGATGCGAATGTTTGAACGCTGTCACTGCTCTAGATAGAACACTAATTTTTTTTCCAAAAATTACTCTTTTCAAAATTTTTTATGTGTAAGAAAAGCCAAAAATACTTAACATAAAACAATTATTTATCTCTTTGCTGATGTAAAAGGTGTTTGGCTGTATTGCTGAAAATGAATCCCTTGGGATGCTGTAATCTTCATAACTTCTCCATTTAGAGTATCATCTTCAATTATTGTTATCAGTCCCTCAGCAATTATTGATGGGCTGAAAAAGAAAAGTTATTTCAGAATCACGATGTAATAGAACATGTGAAAAGGACAAGTAAAGAAACTCAAAGTAAATCTATATATCCTGAAAATTAAACAAACTAGTATTTGAACAAATTTATTTTCAAGTAAAGCAGAAGTGGTATGAGTTTTTCAGGAGAGAAATTCAGTCTCCTCAATCAGGGCATACAACGTAAAGTGGCAACTTTACAAATCATCATTTGTTTGCTCTAGATGTCCCTGTGGACATCCAGCTGCCACTAGGCTTCCAATCAAAGTTTTCTCTGTCAGGGCAATGGACAGAAGTAATCCTTACACAGTCCTCTGCAGCTCTTTGCTGTTGCTGTTGATTCATCCTGTTTCTGTAGCAGGACTGACTTACAATTAGCATAAGGAGAATTTCATCACATGCAGTTTGCTGTGGTCAATAGGTGCAATATGTTTTACATATGAAAAAGTGTGGGTGAAACAACAGAGTCATACAATTTCCTCTGTGCAGAAGTATCTGAGCAGCTATTTGTTAGAGACTGAGAAAGTGTTAAAAAAAATCACTTTAGGCTTGTCTTGTTCTCACACTCTTTCCTAGCTGTCTGCTTTTGGCTTTTGTTGGCAGTACTGTAACGGGCTAGGTAACTGATCTGATCAACCATTGTTACTACTGTGCTCTTACGACCTTAGTCCAGTTTCGTCAGTTCTTGGTCTGATTTCTCTCTTGGTTCACTTGCAAATTTTGTGGAAATTCAATACAAATGACATACCCTGTATCTCACAACAAATTTGATTAAACAAATTTATGAAAGAACACCAAGGGCTATTAAAAACTAAACCCACCATTTTTAACTTGGGAATTCGATTTGCACTTTGCTGGGGAATGGGAATGCATAAAGGGAAATATCACTATGTAGGTGATACTCTTAAAATAACCTTAGATAGCTGCCATTTGTTCCTTGTATATAGGATAATGCATTTGATAGAATTTTATCTGAGCCAGCATTTCCCTTTTATTTTAATTTTGCTGAAAGTGCTGTTGTGTCTGCTTGTTCTTCATCAACAAAGGGCAAAAACCCCACTGTATCTGACTTGACTTACTCCATCACGCCATAGAACTGCATCATATTTTTGATCTCATCCTTATATGAATAATATTGTCCCATATTCTCTTCTTTATCTATTGACTGAAGAATTGGTGTGTTGACAAATCCTGGACAAATTGTGTTGAGTCTCACACCGTAGTTTTCCATATTAGCAGCTAACTAGAAAAGAGAAAAAGGCATTTGTCATCAACATTTTAAAACAGTATTGTGTACGTAATTTTTCAAAGAATGAGAGTTACTACTAAGTACTTTTCAGCCTTGCCTAGTAAGCAAATTTTGTTACTACTGATCGTTTTGTTCCAACAACTAAGTTTGAAGCATGTTTTGTTTAGTAATAGTACTAGATGACTAGAAAAAAAATCGCTTTGGCTGGGAGAACAATTCTACAAGAAATCAACGCTCCTCTTTCCATGCAGCTGTTTTTTTCTAATATTTTTGTTATTAGTGCTCTTGGCATGTCATTAACAGTATTGTAGGGTCATGGTGTAACTCTCATAAGGATAACCAAGTGAAAAAAAAATCTCCCAAATGTATGCTTTCAATCTTTATAAGAACTTTCTTACTAAAAGAAAACTATCTGAAATCAAATCAAGATTTAACTCTAAGATGGTATTTACCTCCCTCACGTCAAGAGAAATAGGATTTGGTCTCTACCCCTACAACTAATGCTAAACCTTTCCAGCTGCTCTATTGTCCCTGCTGAGGGGTGAATCTGTCACTGAGCATCTCCACAGGAAGGTCCCTGTGAACTCCAGGAAAGAGGCAGGAATTTTTTCAGGAAGCAATTCAGGAACATGATGAAAGCAAGCAGCACAAATTGTTCTGGGAATGGTAAGGCCCTTCATTTGTGGTGCTACCAATGCATGTGTGTAGCAAAGAAGTCTGATCAACATCCAGGCATATGTTGAATGCTGGATGAACTTTCTTAGCGAAGGCACAGAACTTACAAACTATACATGATATATCCAAGAATAACCATAACTGTTCAACACTGATTTCTATTTATTTGAACATTTAACGGGAATCCTTTCTGGTATTATATAAATCACATGTCATTTTCATGATATGGAAGCCAGCCCTTTTGGTCTGGAGAAGAAAAGAAACTGAAGTCCTAGCTGTTTTGTATCATACCTGCCCAGCATTAGGCTCTACTGCCTTTTCTGGTAAATACGGTGATTCGCTATGTTTATTATTCTTTTTCTCCTCGGCATTCTCATGTTCCATAGAGACGACATTTCCTCTAATTTTCTAGCAGACCTTTTATTTTTGAACTTAGATGGTGATGTTTATATTATCATGAGAAAACAAAGATGGAAAACCAGATGTCATGTTCATGCTGTGGCTAATACGTTATATGCAACACTTATCCATACTAATCTGTTTAGGTTAATCTAAAAAAGAAGTTAATTGGGTCAGGGTGTAAAATATAGATAAACTGTCCAAATGATCATTTCAGATGCTTTATTCTGGAAATTAGATTGGAAATCTTATATGAGTAGATTATCTTTAAGCTTAGCCTGTGAAAGTGTAATCATATTTGCTCCCTCCAAGTTATTTTATTATACTGCTTGTCCAATTTAACTAGAAAGATTTGGAGTCAGAGGCTAAGACTTGCTATATGGTCAGATAACATCTAACATGTCCCATCCTGAATGTGTCATTTTGCATTTTCAGCGTATTAAGAGTTGGTAAGAATAAATAAAGGTAAACATTTTTGTGTTCAAGTCACTTTTTGTATACTTTAGTGCCTATATCATTAAAAAAAGTCATCAACCTGATTTACAAATAAGGAAACCAAAATGTTAAATGACTGGGATGGAGTTATGAAAAAATTTTTTAAAGCTTGGATAAGAATTTGACTTTTGGGCTCCTCCCACTGTGCTTACATTACTTTGCAACATCTTTCTTCCATGATCCCAAAACCTCAAATAGGTCATAAACACACACATGCCTTACTTATTCCATCTTTGGATTCCCTTTGTGAAAGGAGGGAACCTCCACTGTTCAGACACTTTGTTTTCTTTAAGGAAATTAGTTCCAGTTGTGTGACAATAGAGAGGGAACATGAGAAACTTAGCATGTTCCCAAGGAGCTGCTGATACTGTTTTCAAAAACACATACTTACTGCTATTGACCGTGTGAATCCAATTACACCATGCTTTGTAGCACAGTACACAGGTTGGAATGCAGCAGGCATGAGTCCTTTAAAATAAAAAGGTAGCTGAATAAAGATGTTGGGTACTCCTATTTATGATTACCTTAAACACACATATAGGTCTATAATGTAAAAAATAAGTGATGAATTCATAGAGATGCAACAAAATAGATTAGTAAAAATTTGCAAGTTATATTTTGTCATCTGACGTAGGCTGGGAAAAGATATGAGATGGATAAAACCATGAGGAGGCAAAAGAAGAGTAATAAAAAAGTATAACTTTTGAGAGGAAAAGTATCTATGAAGTATGACTTAAAATGGAGGACAGGATCTGGAAGACAACGAGGATGAGATTTTTTTAGCCATCTTCTATGAATCTGTAAAGGATGTGAAGTATGTAAAGTATTTTAGATAAACTTTGATTGTTGACACCCTAGCTGCTGATATGTAAACTGGACACCTGCAATCATTTACAGTGATTTCAAGGAGGAAGTGTGGGAAAAGGTAAGGGAAATAGCAAAATCCTTTTTGATTACTGTAACTGATTTAATATTATCTTTGTAATATATAAAAACATAAATATAATGTCTGACTTAAATCCCTTGCTTATGTTGCTTCTGTGGAATAGTAACAAGACTCAGCCTCAGATAAAGCTTTCCCCCTAGCCCTAATGTGAGAGATAAGAATGTGTGTGCTGCACAGCTGACTGAAGCACAGTCAGCCAATACATCTGCCCATGCAATATTGTTGCTGCTTATTTATTTGGCAATGTGGTTAGTACTATAACAAATACGTAGCCTTTTGCATAGTGGTTTTTGCTCAAAGGAGCAACTATAAACAAACTAATTCAGACTTGATGCACCATCTGAGGCATTGTAAAATTTGTTTCACTTACAATACTGCTCTGGTAATATTTCATAGGTGATAGTTATTTTAAAGAGTTTTAAATTAAATAGGGAAGCCATTTTGCAATAAGCAAATGGAAAAAGCACTAAGAAGTGAATGCAGGACCTCAGTGCAGAGAGACTATAGAGATAAGTGAGTAAACACTGTGAATGGAATAAGATGAAGACCTCAGATAGTGAGCAGAAAGAAATGAAAGCCGAGACGTGAATAGGAAAGTTTTTGAAGCAGTTTCTAGATTGAATTAGATTGGCTGAAAAGGATTTTATGGTATGGTACCTTCTACAGTGGGCCCTGTTCTGGAATGAAAAGACAGGATGAAGATTTTTAGAAGGGAACAGGAAAAAGAGGTAACATTCATGGGTAATATCATTGCTATCTTCTGTAAGGAGAAGCAGAAGAAAATAAAAAATGACTGGTAACATTGTGAACCTTTATGGTGGGAGTGGGAGAACATGAAATCATTATTTATAGTGGAGAAAGAAGGGAGAACAGAGTTTTTGGTGGAAAATTAAGAACTTAATTCTAGTAAGACTGAGTTTGATGGCAAAAAGCTGGTCAAGAAGAGATGACAGACCATGAGTGTATATACATTTCTGCCCATTATGCCAAAAATTTCCACTATACAATGACAGCTGAACTGGACCACATGGATGCTGTAGTTGCACCTGAAAGCTAGGGTCTTGTGAATAGCAAACCACAGCTTGTCCTAAAGTTAGAGGATGAAATTTGTCTGTATTCCTGAATGTGGTATTGTAAAACCGGATACTGATTTTGATGTGTTACTGTTTGATTCTAATGGAAGTTGTCCCAATTATTCTCTCAGATATGTTTTTTCATTCTTCATCTTTCATATCTTTAAGTGATATAATCAAGAAGGGGTGTGACTTACCTCAGTGGAGATGAAGAATACACTACCCAGCTTTAAGTATGGATTTGTCAGAAAAATTGCCTATGCCAGAGACTTGTATGGGCTCTTTGCTCTAGAATCCATTTTGTCTGAAGGAAAAAACTTTCTGAGATGGCACAAAGCTCTAATTACAACCCTGACAGCTTCCAGGTTTTATCTTGGTTTAAATGCTACATTGGTGATCCAGTGAAAGCAACACTATTATTAGCACTGTTCAGTGGTGGGAAATGAAGAACTTAACCCAGTGGCTGGTTGTTCTCTTAAACTTGTATTTATCTGCTTAGCTTGGATTAATGTGTTATGCTTCTGATTGAGAACTTGCTTTATGAAAAATGGCTTTTGCGTTGTCTCCTGTGGGTTGTGAACACAACACAGGCTTAATGTTCCTCTGTTTGGTGGCTTTTGATGATCATCTCCATTCTTCAAATAACTGGAAACATTGGAATATTAGCACATTAGAAATATTATGATACTATTTTTTTTTTTTAAACTCCTGAATAGCTTTACATGTTTTAAAGGAAGAAACAATCCCAATGAGGCTGCAGCTAACAGACAGGTAAAAGACAAAATCTATTGGGAAACACAGAGTTTAGGGGTAATTTTATTTTTTTTTAACACAACAAGACAAATTACTTGTTACTTGACAGGGAAAAGAAACAAAGTCAAGAAATAAACAAAGGAAGGCACAGCTCACAATAATGAAGTGGAATAAGGTTCAAAGACTTACTTAAATGTCAGATGACAACAGGAATAACTAGGCAGGAAGGGAGGAACAAATAATGCTTTTTTGGAATCAAAACATTAAACCCAGTTCTTTAGCAAAAATAATAATTTCAGTTAGGAAAGTAGAGAACCAAGAAGAAATCAACTAACTCGCTTTCAGCCAAAGCAGGGACAATGAAGACTAGTCCTAGCATCCCTCACCCAAAACAATGACAGTCCTGTCTCACTTTTCTTCCTGAGTTCAGTACTCAGAACCATGGTATGGGATTTCCAGCTCTGAGCCACTTCCCTGCCCCGGGAAGAGCTGAGCCTCCATCCGTTAGCAGTGTGTCCTGGCGGCTGTGCTAGCAAGTATTTTGGGACGAACCGCTGTGTGACATTGAACCTGCTCTGCCCGAGTATTTTATTCAACCAGTGAGCAAAGATGAGTTCATAGCATATTAGTTGGGGCATTCATTTGTTAGAAAATCTGGATTCTATTTGTTGCTCCCATGAATATTTGATTATCTTATGCAAAGTGGAACAGCAGTAAAACAGACTGGAGAACGTTATGCACAAAATAACGGGGGGAGGAAGGGGAGGGTTTTCAAACGGATGGTGATGGGGCAGCGTACTCCTGGAAAGTGATACTTGTGGTTTTCAGTCTCTCTTAGCAAGGGGAGGCAACTATGCCTAGATTTTCCTCTCTCTGGATGTTGCTGCATCCCTGAACTGTTACATGAAAGGGGGTAGGGAACTTCCTTCTCCCCTCAAACAATCTTCATCAAGAACTAATTGGTGAATTGCAAACGATTTCATGATGACTGCAGGTGTTGTTCGGTTTACCAAAACCAGTTCAAGCAGACCAGCAATAATCCTGTGCGTCAGTGTTAACTATGCTCTTTTTTATTTTTCTCAGTTCCTGGCAGGCTGACAGAGACAGCTCTTGCCCTTGGTTATACTTTAGTCCCCTTGTCGTTACAGTGTCAAGACCACTCTACCGTTTGAGATGTGGTGTCGGGCTTCTCACTACAACTTCTTATTTATCATGGTCAATAGTTCCAATATCCACATCTTGAGAAATTAGTATTGGACGTGGAGGATTGTGTCAATAAGCTTGAATTGTATCAGTAAGCTTTGTTGAAACCCGTATTTCCTTTCAGTCCACTGAAGAGCTTTGATGAATACAGAATTAAGCATTTTTCCCTAGGTATGCTTTCCCACTGAACATATGTTGCCCTCAGAGATTTGAACAAGTCTCTTCCTTTGAGTAAGATTTATTAGCTTTTAGATGACCTTTCTGCCCCCTATTTGCTCCATGGGTGCACTGTTAGGCAGCTTGAGACAAATGTAATTCCTGTTTGATAGTATCTTTAAGTTTCATTAATTGTTGGAAGAGTGTACTTTATGTTTGGATGAGTGCGGCACAGAGAATAAAGAACCATAGTCTGTTTTCTGCCATAGCTGTTGATCTCATGGAGGCTTTGGGTTCATCAAAAAGCACCACTTCTATACAATAATTATGCAGTGATGAAGCTCTATTCCAAGTTATGCTTTAGACAAATATATTCACTGTTAAAACATTTAAATATTCCATTAAAATATTTACATTTTCTCTCACTAATGTGATAATCACAGTATTGTGTGGCATCCTAAAATTCTAAATTTTTCATTGTTTATGAAGGAGATATGTGAAAATGCTGAAAGGTAAGTTTTGGCAAACTGACAGAACCTATTTAAAAGCAAACCAAAAGTGTGCTGATTTATGTGCTGGAAAATATTGTCAAAGTAATTTGTTTTCCTTTCTGTATTAGGTTTGTTTTACAAAAAAATACTGATCAAAGCCTATTGCAAAACACAGAATACTTATAAATAAATAACAGCACAAGATTTAACCATATTTATTTAAATTAAAAGTCTTTCCAAACCACATTACAGAAATCTCCTTTGTCGCCCTTAGGCAAAAATCTGGATAAGGAGCATGGAATACGCTTACAATGTTCTTTGAAGGCCAAAGCCTCTTTTGAAGAAGCGGATATGTAACTAGAGAAATGAGCTAGGGGCATGATGGTCCTACAGAGTGATGAGAGAATTGATTAATGGGGTTTATATAATACCCTATTCTTAAGAATAGGGAGGGGTACAAGATCACGTTCATTATGTCAGTTATACTACTGAGATCTGTATCAAAACAAAGGAGACCCAGAAATCCTAGCAAAAATTGTAAGCTGTGTCATTTCTAGGAAATTTTTTAACAGTGAACTGAAGTCTCAAGGGAATAGTTTCTAAATTTTCTAACCTCATTCCTGTGCATTTTGCTCAGCATCCTTTATAAAAAGAGGAGGGACCAGAAGCTCTTTCATGATGCTGAACTGAAGGCCCCAGTTGTACAGCCATTTACACCTTCACTCCACTGTATCACTGTAATAAAGTCTTGCCTTTACTCAGTGATGTTAACCACATGCTTAGCTTTGTTCTTGTTTTATATATATATATATATATATATATATAGGATCAGGTCCTAAAGAAGCCTGTTTGCTGTGAGGGTACTTTAAGTATTTCTTTTGGCTGGAGCTTTCTGTAGGACGAGGATAAACTGACTGTTTGTGGAGCCTGAGTGCTTGAAGGTGAATGCAATCAAACTGCTGATATGGCTGTACAACAGAAAGGTATCCAGATACACTACACATTGAAAAACCTCTCAGAAAGCTAGCATGATCTAATGCTAAACATTTTACCAGTTTTTAAGCCCTCTATGAATATTTTGATTTTTTTTTTTAATCTGCTAGAATCCAGACAGATACAAATTCAGCTTGACAGAATACCTTCTTGAAAGTGTGAAAGCTATCAAAACAAAAGTGCATGCATATACATGAATTCCTGTCCCCCTTCACTTACTGAAAGTGTACAGGTACCAGCCACCAAAAGGTAAGAGACAGTGCTAAATTTAACCGTGTAAATAATCTCAGGAGTTAAATTTAGTTTTGTATGCTTTTTCTGTTGCTTGTAACTATTCTGTTAAACAAAATTAACATGCACAGCTTCCTACTGAAGACATTTTAGAACATTTTACTCTTTGAATTTGAAATGAAGTTTATTACAACGCAAAAGCCTGTAGTCATTGGCATTATCTTTTATGGGGCCAAGTTGGCAGTAAAACACATTTCCCATTACCTCTGTTGTTTAACATCATTACTTCCTCTTGATATGAATGCACAAATCCCATAAAAGTAAGAAAGTTTTATAGCTTTGAGACACAGTGGGTTAGGAGTTGGGTACTTGCTGCATGTGCTCACATATTTCTCTCCCTTTCTTACTTGGTTCTGTCTTGTGGAGCCACTAAAGAAAAGAAGATTCAGTACTGGAAAGACAGGGTGGACGCTCTGGCTTTCATCCAGCTGAATGAACGCTTTAAGCATTCACTTCATAGGAAGCATTTAAGTAGTTCCGTGGGTGTCTGGAAATATAAAACAGTAAGGCTCGATTCTGTCCCTAGTTCAAATCATTGGCAAAATTCCCGTGGTGAAGAACTGGAAACTAATTAATGTGTAAAGCAAATATTATTGAATGTTACGTAAGCACGAAATACAGCTCTTCTTGCTGCTCAGCAAGACACAAGAATATGCTGTCTGCAGAGCATATCTGATAAAATCTTATAGAGAACTTGGACAGGAGGGATCAAAATCACTCAAAAGTTTAATGATCAACAGAAGCTAACTCTGAGAAAAGAAAACACTCAAAGGGAATGCTAAGCAAGCCAATGGCAATTTGCCTTTTACATATGGAATAAACTGCAGGACTTAGACCTTCAGACTGGAAAGGAGAATTAGCGTCACAAACCACAGATAGTAGTAAATAAATAAATGATAAAAATCAGTGTATGTCAGCTTTTATGATGTGTTTTTCCTTATGACCTTGGAAACAATTGCTAAATACAAGCCATGTAAAAGCAAACAAAGCAAAGAACGCTTTGGTTTTGACAGATACCCACAATCATTATGGCACAATGTATTAAAAAAGTAAGTAAATCAAATTTTAATCACATATAAGCTCTTAACAAATTGAGAACAGCCAAGCTGTTGGTTCTTAAAATAAAAATAATTTTGTGTTCCTTTGAGACTAGTTAGAAAAGGAATCAAACTACTTGTTACCTCTGCCCTTTCTTAAGCACTGCATGGGCATCAGCACTTCTGTGAAAATGTTTAATCTTTTACTTGTGTTGATGAACTCTTGTACTGCAGTAGCAATTCCCTTTGGGTTAATTTGGTCCCAATACAATGTCCATTTGAGCCAACACAGATAAACTTACTGGCATCGGTAGGCAATGTGTTAGGCAGTATTGCAAGTGCTGACTTAAAAGTACATGGAGACTTTTAATAAGGAACCCCTCACCCATACGAGATATGTACATGTATTAAGTCAGATCCTCAAGATCCACGTGCATTATGTCAACAGGGCGAACCAGACTTCTCATCACAAAAGCCAAGGTTTACAGGAAAATTTAGTAGTACTCAGAACATTCACGCCTATCCACAATCAGGAACTATGGCCACTGCTGCCTTGCTGGCTTTTCATTGTTAAAACACATAAGAATACCATTTAATAAAACTACAGTAAATTTGGTACTCTGCATGAATACCAAGGAAAGCACTGCCAATCCAAGTGTAAGCTAGCATATGTATTAGTTTTTCCCAGACAGTATGACAGCAGCAAGAGAGAACAAGCTTTTCAAACAAACATGAGTAAATGCAAGCATTTTTTGAGGAAGGGTGTCAGGTAACATCATTCTCTGTTTACCATTTCCCCTTCAGTCGTGTTGTTTTGCTGTGAACCCAAACACTGCAACGTTGAGCATACTTACAGGAAGGGGTGCAGAATTCTGCCTCACAACTGAGAAGCAATAACCCTGAGTGACTTGGAAGCCATATAATTCTATTTTTATGCCAATAAATTGAAATACAGTTGTAGCATAGATACATAGTGAGCAAAGAATGTGCTTGCTTAAGCTCAATGAAGTATGAGTGTTAATTTTATGGCTTCTCAATCAGAGGTAGATCACATCTGAGAGGACTTGGAACATAGAGTTGGTGTGTGACAATCTTCATTAATAAAGTAGATACAGTCTAATCTTAAATGTTCCTACAGCTGTGCTCCTATGGAGTTGAATGGAGGACCTGCTACTGCTTCCTCACTTCCTGTGAAAAAAGATTATCTGATTTTCCATATTTGATGCCCAATAAATACTTTATAATATAAAAAATAATCAGATTTAAAGTAACCCTGAATTCAAATTAGGTCTATATATTAGACTTTGGTTTTTTACATGCAGTGTGGTGTACGTTATCTTTTAATTCAGCAGTGTTATTGAATAGTGCTGAATAAGCATAATTAATTGAGACTAGTTAGCTTTTCCTCAATGTGTGGCAGTATTGAAACCAGAAAACCCCCCCTCTTTACATCATGCTCAAGGTTATTAAATATGAGACTGATAGGTTGGGAAAATTACTGATTTTTTCATTGAACTGAGTTTAAAAAAGCAAATGAAAGTTGTGGTCCTTTGATATTACTTCTGTTGCTGTGATGAAAATCAGGTCAAAATGGGAATAAACAGGGAAGACCCATAAGAAAGAAGAAAAAGTATGACTGATCAGTATGATTCATTTATTTTAGGAACAAGCCAGTGAGCAGAAAGTGTTTATACAGAAAATTTTCTCACCTGCCAAGGATGAGATATTAATGATTACTCCCCCATTGCCTCCGTTTCCTTTTCCCATGTATTCTAGGCCGAGGTAGGTTCCTCTAATCACAGATGTCTGAGATAGGGGGGAAAGGGATAATTATGTTCAAAATATCTTTCTTGCATGCTCCTAAAAACTGAATCTTGCTTTTATTGTCGTGCATAGAATTGCTTTACCAGTGATCTTATTTATACTTTGAAGATTATAACACAGAAGACACTCCACAGTAATGCAACTCAATAACTTCAGAAACACAATTGCAATTGGTAGAAATAATAGTAGCTTAATTATTTTTCTTATTAAGATATCAATAATCAAACTAAAATGTTACAATGTGAAATAAGAGCTGTGAAGGAAATGAAATAAAGAATAAGTAAATAATTTATAGATGAAACACTTTATCTAAGGATATAAGTGGCAGAAGAACTGATCCAAATCCCAGAATTTCTGTTGAGACACACTGCTCTACGTTATAAAATATGTACAGACTGAATCTAAAGGTAACACTAATAACTCCATTTGGCTCAAAGCATGAGAAATTTACACTTTTTAGGATTAAGTTATGTGATATATTTCTGGTACCAGGATATTAAAACTTTGTATTCTTTTCTGACTGAAGTTACTGGATTTTTACCATTCTTCTCAAATGAAAGTTAGCCCAAACAGACAAATACAGACAAGGTAAAAAAGTATTCTAAGAGATGTGAAATGTCGTTAGCATACTATTAGCTGCAGCACATGATTTTTAAATTTTTTTTTTTTTTAAAGAAAGAATTTTGAGGGAGAAAATTTTACTGAGACTTGTATAATCTTGATTCCTTAAGATCTGTTTGTGAACCCTACTGCAGTCAGAAATTCCGCTGGGTTTCCTCTCACCAAACTTCAGACATTTAAACTGAGATGCCTAAAGATACACCAAGCCTGGGGTTATCAGCCTCCTGAACGAATCAAGAGAGAGAGTCTCTCCCAGAGAGTAAGTCACTTTACCTGAGATTTTAACAAGTTATAATAGAAAGGCAGCAGACAATGCTCCTAGTGGAAATGTTGCAATATTACTGCATTAGTGATGAGTTTCATACTTATTTACCAATTTTTTTAGATCTCCCCGTAATCAGTTCACATTTGGTTTACAACTTCTACTTAAAATGAACAAATATATTGAGTGACTTCTATTCTTATGGAAATATTATTTCAGCTTTTAAATGAGAACTCCATTTATACTTTATTACTGTTTAGTGCTATTCATTTGACCCAAATAAATTAAGACGTTCAAAAGATGAAGTGGCCCTACAAATATTTCCACTTCTGTGCATAATTATTTCACTGAGCTTTTTGACCAGGGAAGGTCTACAGAATCATAGAGACAGAAATTTCCCAAAGTAATAAAAAACCACAGTGAATAATCTATATATGCCTAAAACCTAATGGATAGTGGCTAGTTGTACTGAAAAGAAAAAGCTTTTAAAATCAGAATGTTAAGTATTTTTCTACCATTATCTAAATTCCCAAACCAAAATTGGAATAATTTTAAGATGGGTATTACATTTCATTTTTATTAGCTGATCTTTTTAGACAAACGTGTTATAAAACCTAAAGTAAAACTTTTAATTCAATTTCAGTTATCCTTTGTGCTTGTTGGTTTTAACAGGAACCAGCTTTGGAAGACTGCATGTCCTACTTTATTAATATCGCTTGTTCATTTTCCAAGTAACATGAAGTTAAGCTGCCCGTTGACAGAGATAAAACCACCTGAGGCCTCATTACCAAGTTTGCTTTGGAATTGTGATAATGAATCAGCTTTTTTAATTTTCTATAGTTGCAGCATTTTATGTGATATTTTCACTATTCATATATTTTCAGTATACCTATTACCAGGAATAGTGTAAGAAATCACAAAATATGAATATTTCAAAATTCTGAAATAATATTTTAAATTTTTCTTAAACAAAAAATTCCCATAAAAAGCTTTTTGTTCTCTCCTGAAGAGTTTTGTTTCAGGTAACATGCTTTTAAAAAATGTTTTGATTATTATCAAAAGAATGTTATTGACTAAATGTTTTAGCAGAAACTTTCCAAAGAACTATGTTCAGTGGCTTGAAAAAATACCAAACTAAATCTGATTTCTCTTGCATGTCCTGGAAAGTAGCAGAGCCCTTATAAATATAATCTAGTGCTGTTTAATCTTGATTGTCACATGTAAATTTTAAAGGATTTATTGAAAAACAAGACTGTTAATGCCCGGTACTGTTGCTGTAAGGTATACTTATTCTGAATATAAACTCATTGGCAGCTCAACTGAAATTAGGCTTGGACGTAAGGGCGAGTGGTGTTTTTTAATATATACATAAGATAGGCTGTACACAAGACATTGTAGAAAGGAAGGGGTTAATGCTGTCTATGGAGAGCAGGTGCAGGTCCTATCATGCCCTGGAGCAGTGGCTCAGCCTGCTGAACAGAAAAAGAGAATTCCACTTAGGATGATTAGAGGAAATAAATCAGTTGGAGAAGGAAGTAGCTTGGGGCTCCTTGAGGATTTTTCTATTCCTCCATCCTTCTTATTCAAAGAGATAATAGAGCTAGATGAGTCCTTGGCCAAACCACAATTATAAGTCAAGAAAAAAGTGAGTAGCTTGACTCTCCTATCAAAATCACTATACTGCTCTTTTTTTCTCTCTAGAATCCATTAACTTAGCGTTTTTTCAAGGGGCCGGGGAAGCCTTCTCCATTACGTAGGTATTGTAAGAGGTTGTCTTCAGAATAAATGTAGACTTTCATTCAGATATTGCCCTTACACCTGCTGTTATCCTTGCAAAAAACTTCTCATCAAGTGTGGCTGATCTCAGGTGACATGGCTATTTCTGATATCTGTGCTGGTAACATAAAGAATTATTCTGGACATAAACTCTGAACCAAATATACAGCGTGAGAACAACCTAGCTGTCTGCTCACTCAGCAGATAGCACTTCAGGTGAAAGGCATTGCGTGATAGATCTCCCATTCTCCTGCCAGAATTCCCCACTCTCCAGGAGAGAAGTCCTCTCAATAGTTCTCCAAGGAAGAACTGCAGTGGCTGAACTTACTGTAGTACAAAAGTCATACAAGGTGGGCTTAGAAGTCTTAGTGCCACTTTCCAGTTGAGCATGTTGATTCAGCTGAGTTGATAAAGTGAAGCCGGCTCTCGTATCTGGGTGCCAAACACTCAAACAGGAAAGAGGTTTTCCAAAGGACAATAGTCTTTGGACTACTGTTTTCCAAAGAACAATAGCATATTGGGTTTGGGTTTTGTTGTGAAATCCATCTTTGCAAGTGCATAAATTGCAGCCTCAGGCTTCCTCTCATATGAAGTGCAACTTTGGATTCCTATTTGTTGACGTCAGAATACTTAGTCTGAATTCTAGAAGAAAGCTTAACAGCTACTACTTTACTATACCATGAAATACACAATAGAAAATAAGACAGGCAAAGAATGATGCGTTTTGTGCAGCCTAGTTTTCTGGGGTTTAGGATGTGATGAAAAATGTCTGTAATTTGCCTTTCAATACACTGAAAGAAACTAAAGGTGTCTTCAGACCATGTAGTTCTCCATGTATACTTTTAATAATAATAATTTAATCCCATGCTCTTAACCAACAATAATTCATAGTTTGTCTATTGCAAATAGAAATTCTGAGAAAGTTAAATTTAAAATTACCTCATGAAAAAAAAATTGACTTGGTTTAAGATTAAAATATGCTAGGAGACTTAACTTTGTACAGGAAAGTGTGTTGCATTTTAGAGTTGAATTTTCTACAGTTCCTTTGTTTACAACTGCATTTATCTGCATGCATGTTGTCCATAAACATGTCAAGAACAAAGAGTTAGGAAAGTAGTCAAATTTGCAATTAAATGCAGGTAAAGTGAAAATTGGGACAGCTGACTCTTACTTAGTTTTTTTTTTTGCTTCTGGCTGCTGAAAACTAGCATCATTACAATCAGAAAATAATCTAAATGGTTGTCCTCCTAGCTGTTGAAAAACCTGTGATTTTAGTGATACTACTGTTTGTTTTCTTACCAAAATACAGTGTGTTACTATAGCACTTAATGAAGATGGACCATCAAGGTGCACTGCAAGTCTGAGTGTGCTCCCAAGAGAGGCAATTTTACTCTTCACCTGCTAGTAGAAAACTTAGGATTCTTTCCAATGAAGTTATAATGGTGACTGTGGGAATATGTTGTAGTATTAGCTTCCATAAATTACAGATTTAAATTAGAGGAGATCAGACATTCTGAAGCACCATACAGTAAAACCCAAAACTTAGTACCTGACAGCATGGTAAGCTTTGCAAAATAATTGTGCAAATACTCAAAACATTTGCAGTTGCTTTTGGAAGTACAATATCAGTAATCAGTAACTTATTTAACAAATCATTAAATGGCAATTTAGGTATCAGTGTCAAAATTGGAAACAAAATCTGTGATTCTTGACATTTCCATGTATCCCACGGCTGTATAGTTTTAATTGTATTGTTCTAAAAGAAATCATATATTGAAACTCTGATTCTAATAAGACTCCAAGTCTTCAATAAGACACCTAGTTCATTTTTTTCTGGTGTTAGGAACCAATGTTAGCCAGTGTTGTACAATGTTCTTGTATTCCAACATTACACCTGTAAGTCAATTTTCATACTTTGTGTTTCATTTTAGCTTGATCTATTAAAAAGAAAAAAAAAAAGTGTTCTTCAGTGATGGTGCCCAGAACATCATTAATCATCATCCTTTGCAAGTGACGATTGCTTTGAAAGTAATTTAGTACACAGTGGGTTTTTTTTCCTAGTGTTTCAAGGCAGGTGTTCCAACTGACATAGTTTCTCATTCCTATTTAACAAGGTTTCCCTTGCCACCTCTTGTCTGATACTTCTGCTGTCTCCTTATGCATACTAATATTTTATGCTGAGAAACTATATCTGCATTCCTTCAGTGCTGAAGATGACTACTCTGTTGTTCTTAAGGTGATAAGGCAATATGAATTCCTTTGAGAGAACAAAATGGTAGTCAGTAACCAGTCCTAACATTTTGTGTAGGTTTCTGAACTAATCTAGTTCAGTACTAAGGATACTGAACAAAAAACAAATGAAAGAGCCATTGACTTGTGGTTTCATAAAGCAGGTTAGCACAGAGCTGGAATTTGACCCAAGATCATTTGACTTTCATACTGTGATGTTGTAAATTGATGGCTATCTATAAGGAAACATTTCAACGTACTTTATGAACTGCGTAAGACGAACTTCAAAAGTCTGAAACTAAGTGCTGCTAGTGATATCCATGGAAAATTTTAGCATTTTGCTGTTGGACAGGGAGGTGGGAGGTGATTTCGTCTTTAATGTAGATTTTCTAGGAAGCAGACAGGTTGTAGCAAGCGTGCACGTCCCTTGGCATTCCTGTGTATAGGTTAGTTTACTTGCTATATAAAATGAAATTACAGGCTCTTGAGTTTGAATTTCTGACTCAAACTGTGGAAAACAAGAAGCGTAGGGGGTGAGAAGCAGAAAGGAGAAAGGAATGTGCAGTAGGATTTGAACATTTGCTAGAAATCAGTAGCTTTTGTACAATGTGGGAGTGAAACACTATGTTTTAGTTTTTTACTGTGCAGTCTTCTCTACTTTTTTCCCCACCACACATTCCTGAAGGGCATAGCAATAGTATTGCATTTTGAGTAGCTGGGCTTAAGTAGTTAAGAGAAATTTGCTTTTCATTGTATTTCAACATTGGTTACTGTAAACATCCATTAAAACTGTAAGCTAAGAAGTTCATTGACTTACTGTGCAATTAAGGTAAGTCTGTGTCCTTCCTAGTGCAATATGAACAACACAAATCATTATACTTACAGGCTTCTTTATGCACTTAGAGGATAGACCCTCATGCCACTAATTTCAAGGTAAGTGGTACTTCTCACTTTCTGGTGGCCACATCTCTCCCTAGGCACTTAGTCCTCTTTCTGACACCAAATTGTGCTGAAGAATAAGCAACTAAGCCATTGAACAACAGAGTTAGTGTATTTCTGGTTGTCTTAGCATGCAAGCTTGGTAAACTAGTTACCTATGCCATTTTATCTTCTACAGATAGATAGCACTGTTTTGTTTTGGTTTTTTTCTATGTTGGTAGCATTAAGAAACAGTGCTTGTCTCAGTCTGTACTGTGGGACCTGCTGGTAATTCCCAGCTGCTGAATCCAGCCATGTGTCCTGGTCACATTATTTTGGGATGAAAGTTCAGTCCCTGTCATTTCTCCTGGTACGCTGGGAAAGGAGAGCAAGGCGTTTGGACCAGAAGAAGGTTGCAACATACTGCCAAGGAATCCCTTTTATGGCTTGCACAGCGGAACAGCCTTGTGATGATCATGAAGTCTTTGTCCCCAAAATAAATAAAATTAATCACTTCTGAAGTTTGCCTGGTTACCGTTCTGGTTTCTGCCAAGACATGAATTGGCCTTTTGAGGAATAGTTCCTTACTGATAAGCAAATGAATTGGTTTTGCAAGGTTTGCTAGTTGCTGGAACCTTTATTTCACCATGAGCTATATTGAACAGAGCCACATGTACATATATGGTGTTGCATTCCCTTCTCTGTAGTACCAATCTAAATATTTTGCAGGGACAAACTCTGAATTAGGTAGACTTCACTTTAGAAAAGGGCTTTTTGTAAATTCACAGAAACTTTTTACCTTTGTCATTTACGGAAATAAATTATGCAAACCTATGAAAAATATAAAAACTTGGAATTGTTGGGTACTGCCACATTTTGCCTAGTAATGAAGGATGAGACTGTCATGCACCTGAACAAATTTTACATATGTATTTGAATCCTTCTTCTCTTTGGGCAACACTTAAATAATTGCATCCTATATGACTGGATCTTTTTGGTATGCCCAAGTTATGGCCTGCAATTTAAAGTTTTGCCAAAATAATGTGTTAAAATGTGCAAAATCATCACATAAACAGGAGATAATTGTGATTTTACTGTCAAATGCTTTCTTGAGTCTATTTAATTTCATTTGGGGAATCAGTTTAAATATACCTACAAAATAATTAATTTGTTGGTATAAGAAAACAATGAGGTAGTCAAAATGTCACGTAAAGTGCTTCTGTACTTTTGATTCAGGTAAAATGTAAAATGTAAGCATATGTAATACCAGTACTGCTACATTTAACTGTATGCCGCAACCTATGTCAGTTTTCAGAAACCTCCCATAGGAGCATAAAAAAGGAACCTCCAAGTAAATTTTGGGATTGTCTTGGTATAAAATGTGCTAAGTGTAAAGAGAAAAGATACTGTAATTATAGCAGCCACTATAATTACAGTGGTTCCAGAAAGCCTACATCATCAACAGAAGATAAAATTAGGGAAGCTTCTTAGAACACCAAATTGTTTTTAACTAACATATATGTTCAAGGCGTATTAAAATGTGGGCACTTCTGTTTCTTTAGGGACTTGAAGAGAAAAAAGTCATATTACAAAATTTCTGGATTCCTTAGGCATAAGTTCTTATGAAGCTGAATGCAAGAAACACTGTTCTTGTCGTGCTGGAGGACTGTAGGTAGGACTCTTGATAAGAATGGATGTGTCATATGTCCTTGTGCTATTCTGTGCATGGGTGGGGGCATGTTTGTGTGATGGACTGTTGAAACTACACTGGTAATATCCATTTAAAATGGAATTCCTGTATGGTTGCCAAGATCTTTTTTTATATACCATAACAACTAGACTGTATGTTTGTATGGGTATGAGTGGTTGAAGCTGCCATTGATCAAGCTGATACTGATCGAGTTAACACTATCAGCTTGGGAGTTTTGAGGTGAGGAATGGATGGCATTGCTGGAATACTTAACTAAAAAAGTTAATAGAAATATTAATAAAGTAACAAAAAGGTGGATGTTGTTTAGCAAAAAATATAGCAAAACAGTGGAAAGCACTGCAACAGAAATCTCTTTTTAGCAGTTGATACTCTTTTCCCCCCATCTTTATCAAGCTGTCTTTTCTCGCTCTTGGGAAACTGTAATGGATACAAGCAGGAATTGTGGGGTTTTTTCCCTCTTTTCCCTTCTAAATTCAGTCCCACTCTTTGAACCTGCTGCTGCTTTTCTGGTCCTCATGCTTTCTCAAGCTGTGCTATCAGGGAACTTCCTTGCACTCCTTTAAAAACATTCCTGAGGACCAACCGGTTCTGTGAACTGTTTTAGCCATAAAGAACACACCCCATATGTATTTGTTCTGATTTATCTTGCCCCGTACTGCTCTACTTTTGTACTTTGTACTTTAAACTCGGGCAGGGAATATTTGTTGTATCAATATATAAATGATATCAGTAAGACAAAGACTGGTATATAGAGGGTTTTTTTCCCCTTTTTAAAAATAGAAAATATGTGCATAATGTGTATCAAAATGTGTGGCCGTAGAAGTTATTCCTGTTCTTAGGGATAATACAAAGGATGCTTAAAATGTCCTACGTCAGGGAAATAGAGACATTTTAAAATCATGTATTTCATACATATTTTGCTCCTTTCTCTGCAAGAAGCAAAAAATATTTTATGGAACCAAGAAATATAACACATCACATGCAGCAGATGTTTTTCTTCCATTGTTATAGTTAAAAAGTAAAAAGTAGAGAATGTTATATCTTAGTTTATGGAAATTACAGTAACTAGACAGAAATTCCCTATGGAATTAAGCTACTTTTAGTTGACTCAGGGTTAGACAGGGTAAGAATATTCAAATCAAAAGATAAATGAGGATATTTGGATCTTAGAGTGTCCTTGGTTTAACCTACATGGCTGTACTTCTACTCTGCTTGATCATTTTAGATATTCTGATTCCAGTCACCAGCATGAATGGATGACATTTTTCAAGTTTCAACTATGAATGAAGTCATTAAGACAGTTATAGTGAACTTACCTATACAATAGTGTATAAACTATATAATCTTCCCCCTTTTTTTTTAATTTTTAGCTTGATCAAGCAGTAGCTTGATAGTTAAGCATATAGATTTCTAAGACTTGGATTCCAGTTTTTCTGCTGCTTGAGATGGTTCAAACCCACCTATGGTCTGCTTCAGCCCAATCACTGGTGATTGATAAGACAAAAAGAACCATAGAAGGAGATTGTCAAAGCCTACTGTTTGAAGCTCTTGGCATTTGAAAAATTGTTTGGACATGACTCTCTACATTAGAATATTTACCTGGACATTAAATATCTTCAAGATTTGCTGATCAGAAATTCCTTCATTTTTTTGAGCTAAACTTAAAGGTGAATCACTGACAAATGTGTTTCTCACCAATTTTTCTGGTGATGACTAACTATCTGTGCTTGCAAATTTGACAGGTGGATGGCTACCTACAGTAACTTACATCCTGTGTTAAACCAGGCACAAAATAAAGAGAAATAAGTCATCTAGAACACAGGTAAAGTCTTCTTTCAAATTCAAAGGATCTGTACTAATAGATATTGATGTTGCATAACACTGAGGATGTCTCACTCCTGTTACTTCACAATATGAAGTTTCCCGATGTTTAATTTGTCAGAATATTTTTGAAATGAAAGAGGGATGAAGAAATATGTGTAGTTAAATCTTAAAGAAGATTTAAGGAAAAGGCAAAAGAAATTGAACAAATGTATTTCTTTTATTGTGGAAATTTTAATGTGTGGTCTCAGTTCAGTCCCTTCCAAGAATAAACAAATTTGACCTTGGATAGCTATAAAAGATCAAGAAAAAGTATTATTAAATCTAACTTTTTTTTTCCAAATACATGTTTTCCCATTAATTTTTCTATAACGTGTCTCATATACAGCTTGTGTTACTTGTTCTGGGTTTTTTTTGTTAGTTTGTTTTCATGGAGGCATTAGGATTCAAAGACTTGGGTACCTTTGTCCTTAAACCTTTTGACAAAAACAAACGTTTGATTTTCTTATCCTGAGCTTTACTGTTGTGTTGACAAATTCCAAATGACTGATTGGAGAAAACTGCACATTGCACTCTTCCAAGCTTCCTTTTGCTACTTTCTTTGCTGATCTAGATTATAACACTTTGTCGCTTTTTGGTCATAGGGGTGACTTGACTTGCTGAGTCACCATCGAATTAGAACTTCACAGGTGGTAGAATACAAGCTGGTCAGAATTTTATTAACCTAGAAAGCTGGTCTTTCCTTTGGAGCTTAGATCTCCTAGCAGTGTAGTCTAAATTAAAAAATTTTCATCTGAGAAACAGATATTGTGGTCTCACCTGATGAGATACCAGGTAATATCAAAGAAATTGTAATAGTCTGTTTGAAAATAAATTTTACCGGCTTGTTGAATGTACTGGGTTTTAGCAAGTAAGTGCTTTTAAGTGGTGTGCTTCTATCAGTGATGATGGTGAAATGGCTTATATTAAAAGCTCGGATTCCATGCTTACTTCATGGGCGGAGAAAATGTGGAGCTCTTGGTTGAACAAGTTTTCTTGTAACACCAACAAATGGCAACTTATTCCCAAATGCAGGCCAGCTGAGTCTCACAAGTAATTAAAATGTTCTAAAACATTCATATAAACAGACTGGCCTCCTGTAGATGCAACTCTACTGCTTTGGGCACCAAATTATTACACCTACCTGGGATTTCATTGGATTTTATAGAAAGAATGTTGTCTGATGTTAGCCTGAGCACCTCTACACAGTGCTGTATGTCTTGGATAGACAACTTAAAGGACCCACCACACACACATTTATCAGTTAGTATATATGCAGTTACATGGTTGTTGTTTCAATTGCTGTGCTTACCAATCCAATAATTAATGTTCTGTCATATGGCATAATCTGTATCAGCCAAGGGTAAGTGTATTGCAGCATTAAATACTGAAGTATGACCATGTGAAAGGAGATAATGCTTACCAAGTTAATTTGTATAGTGCTTTCCCAGTCCTTCTCATTGTTCACTCCAGCATTATTAACCACAATATCCAGCCTTCCAAAATGTTCAATTACTTTTTTGAAAGCACCTATAGTAAGATCCAAGGGTGAAATTTCTTAGCCCTTGTGGAAAGTAAGATATAAAAATACAATGCATGCATACAAATTAATGTTTTATTAGTCTACCGCAATGTCTTCATTGTCTTCTTAACCACTAATGAGCAACCTGCAATTAAATTCTTTATCTAACCACTCACCAATATTAAACATATTCAGGAAAAATGAAGGGATTAAGATACCATAGTTGCCTTTTCATTCAGTTTTATAACGCCTGATAACAGGAGCTAATGAAGAGCTTAGCACCCATACCTTTTGTATTAGATAGGATGTTTGGCACCCTAATTATATAAATTAAGCATTTATAGCTTGATTTGTAACAGTTTGATACAGCTAGTGAATTCAAGATTTGGCACCGTCCATTTTAAATGAAAAAAAAGCTTCATGCGTTCAGAACAATTTTCCTGGTTGAGTCTGAATTTAACCTAAGAGCGCAATTCTTATTCAGTGGTATAGCTAATATGAATCTTTCAACTACAAATAATTCATAATAGTTCTTGTTTAAATTCATTCATTATGTTTAAATCCATTCATTATGAATAAATTATTATACATCCTACTTGTCAGGTAATTTTAATAATGTGTTTCTCAAATTCAAATCTTCTTCCTTCTGTTGATGAAAATGGTGATCTGTCTTCCAAAGAATTTCAAAATAAAGAACTGGGAAACTTCCACAATGACATTGTGTTCTCCCAGGTGACAGTGTTCAAACTAAGATAAAAGATGTGTATGGAAAAATGTCATGATGTCATACTGATGAGCAAACTCATCTAGGCTGGCCATGCTTTGACAGGATAGGTGGATGAGATGACCTCCAGATGTTCATTCCAGACTAAGATTTTCCGTGACTGCAGACATGTATTCTGACATGTATATATAGTTTGTTTGTTTTCCCCTCCAAATATTGTTCCTCACCACTAAATATTTGTTATTATGTAAACCAAGACACACCCACCACCCACCCAATATTGTTTTAGAAAACATCCTTTGGTGACTGACTAAAAATGTGGAGTATTTCAGGTATACTGGAATTATGCTCGACAGGCCTTAATGAAACCACTTCACCATCTTAATTCTCTGATCTTTAGTCTTTGGCTATTAGTGTCAATCGGGAGCATAGGAGCAGCTTTGAGACATCTACTTTTTTTGTAGCAGTTGCAAGGGTTTACAAATTTTTTTTCTTGCACCAGATGGTCGGTACTGTTACAGCCTTTTCTTTGCCTGAATGCTGCAGGTCCGTCACAGTCATCATCTTGCCATCAGAACAAGAGCTGGGCAGCTGATGGGAAAGGTTTTATTTGTCCAACTGCCTTTATTGTACAGATTTTTCTAATATTCTTATACTGTACTAGAATATTTTAATATTACTAAAGCCTCTATTTTTGGCTGTCTGCCTTTTTGGCTTTTGTTGTGTTTGTTGCTAATTCATTCTCTGGATTCTCAACTTAACTCTTCAATTACTTCTCATCTTTCCAATCCTGCATCAGCAAGGGCAAATGAAAACCTGTGGCTTTATTAGGAGCAGAACTGATCCTTTAACTTAGTTTCAATAAGCAAAATAAATACAATTTGGGTCCTCAATCAGCTTCCAAATTTTGGAAACTGGCTCTCTGATTCCCTTTTAAGCCTTCTCGGAATAGCATCTTTCATCAACCTCATTCTTAATAGAATCTTTTGCCTTCAAAAACCACCATGGATAATAGTACTTTTGCCAATTATTTGTTTATTAAATTCACACAGTCTTGACTAATTGTAGTTTTCTAGTTTACACATTGAGAAAAGAGCCAAATGCTTTTCAGCTGCTTGCATATCTATGTTAAAATAAAGAATGATTACCAAATTTGGAATATTTCTGGTAGGAGTTTACCTGCCTACGGTAATCCCATCTATTACCTATCCACAAAAACAAGAATCTCATTATAAATTCTTAATAAAGTTATCATCCACACATCAGTGTAAACTGACTTGTTCTTCCCTTTTTAAACGTAGAATAATTTTATGTTTACATTGCACACTAGTTTTAGTGCTTATGGAATCATGAAAATTATAAGCAGCTGATCATACGAAATACTGAATGAAGAAAAATGAAAATGAGCATCCATTTTAAAGGAAAGGTAAGAAAAACAGTGGAAAGTAAGTACAAACACTAGTTTCATGTGAACTTCTTAAATACTCATGGAAAGAAAGCAAAAGTAGATGTGCCGTGATTTTTCAAAAGTGGGACAAGATAGAAGATTTTTGTGGGGGACTATGTGAAAGAGCCACCAGAGAAAAAAACACAGGCAAGACTTGAATGTAGATGAAGCAGCTGATTTCCTACCCATAAGCATTATGTACCTACAGATACTAGTTTTAGTACTGTGACTTGTTTCATACTGAAAAGGCTGAAGTTAAAATAAGAGGAACTTCGTTCATGCACATGACCTTTAACATAAAAAGCAAGTACAGGATTTGAAGCATCCACTGAGAACTTTAAACACTAGGAGTGAAATTAATCCAAGTTTATTAGGTGGTGGCTTGCAATTACAAATGAAAAAAGCAGGAAAGTAAAGCAGTAAAAAAACCCCCAACCAACAAAACCACTAAAAAAAACCCCAGAAACCCCAAAGGATTGTAGGACATGATTGCAATTTTATGCTAAGAAACCTGCAGCAGGAATAATGCAGTATCAGAGAAGCGTAAGCAGCAACCGCCAGTTCTTGCTCTTGCTCCTTGCGAGAGCCCATTCTGCTCCTATTCTGATTGCTCTTTTCCTACTAACTTGGTTCCAAAACCTCCCTCGCTGACCCATCCCGCTCACTCCAGTTCCCAGCGCACACCCTGTTGGTCCTGCACTAGCCTGGCACTAAAGAGAGGAGGAATCATGGGAGAGAAAGCACACTGGGGTAACACCCATGCTGCAGCACATGCTATTCCTACCCATAGGATGCTTTTTCTTGCTCCTAGGTTACTCCTCCCACTTGGAGAAAAAGTCAATAACCAACCTAGCTGATGTAAACTTTGCTGATTAGAGCAGATCTCAAATTTAAAGTACAGCATCTCTCTTATGGACAACATAAAGGTTTGGAATTAGGCATAATCATGCTACCTCAGAGCAGTGAACAATATTGCTGAATTCTGGACTAGCTGCAATGTTTTGTGAAAGAGGAATGGGTATGCCCAATCACCGCTGTTGGGGAAGCAGCCAGTGAAGTGTAGCGAATAAAAGCAGAACTAAAAATACTCACATCTAGCCTGACACAAATGAATCTGGGAAAAGGGCACTGACAAAAGTGATGTCAAAATCTGAATCTGAGTCACTATCTATGAATGTATCATTTAATAATGAAACTTTGCTGAAGTGACAGTGCCTGTTATGAAATATTGTGAAGGGTACATCAACATTATACTATACTCTAAGAACTCCGTAGGGAACATGATTTATTCCCCGAGTGAAAACATAAGTGCAAATCGTACATGAGGGAAGCTCCTTGCCGTTCCCTGCATCTGCAAAATGTTTGTGAAGTGTTATCAACCCACATTTAACACCGTGATAAAGCAGCGTGCCATCTTTTCCCAATTCTGCTTTCAGCTACAGCAGCACACGTTGAAAGTAAGTGTGCCGTATGGAAAGAGCACAGCAACCAGAGCAGAATTTATTACTCCTGTGATGAGGGAATACAGCTTGGAGTCTGTACTGAAGCCTCATAAAAAGCAAGTCCGTGCTTTAAAGTTTATATATATTACTCATAAAATAACAATTATTTTCTGCAGAGGCTTTCATGCAAAAGTATCACAGACAGCACTCAACGAAACCGATTTCTCTGGCTTTTCTTTACAATGTGCCGAGTAACACGGTGAAATACACGCACGCTGGTAGCAATGTTTCACATCTGCAGGTTCAGGAGCAAATCCTTTTTGAGTCACTGTCAGGAGCGATCGGGAGTAGGCTGTCCTCCAGAAACCTTAATTGCACACTTATTGGTGCAGCAGCCCAGGCTCTTTCAGGTTGCTGCATGTTAAGCCGGAGCACAGCGCTGACAGTTTCCTTCTTACCTTTCAGCTGCTCCTGATCCGTAACGTCGCACTGGATGAACAACGTCCTCTGCGCTTCAAACTGCTCGGCCAGGGCCGCCTTGCTCTCCTGCCCGGCCTCGGAGTTGCGGTCCAGCAGCGCTACCTGAGCGGGGAGGCAGGGAGGCAGGGAAGGCTGAGCGGAGGGCGGCCGGCCGGACAGACGGCCGGCCGGCCGGATGGACGGCTCCCCCGCCGAGCCGAGCCCGGCGGGCTGCCGCCACCCCGCTCCCGCGGGTACCGGCCGGCGGGGCGAGGCGGGCGGCGGAGGGGAGGGGGCCCCTGCCGGGGCTTACCTTCGCGCCCTTGCCCAGCAGCGCCTGGGCGAAAGCCCTGCCGATGCCCTGCGCCCCGCCGGTGACCAGGGCCACCTTGCCATTGACGTGCATGGTGGCCGCGCTGCTGCCGCCGGCCCCGCGCCCGCCGAGCCGGAGCAACCTAGCTCGGTGTCACCTGCCCGGCTTCTTTCCTTCCTTCCTCCCTCCTTCGCTCGCTCGCTCGCTCCCTCCCTCCCTCCTGCCCTCCCGCCCACCTTCCCTCCTCCTCCTCCTCCCGCCGCTGCTGCTGCTGCTGCGGCTCATTCCCCCCCGCTCCCCTCTCGTGTGACCGAGAGCCGCCCGGAGCTGCCTGGGCGGGGGGAGCAGGGGTGGAGCAGGTCGTTAAATCCTTCTCCCGAGTGCCTGGACGAACCCCAGAGATCAAGGGCCAGAGAGGAGACCGGCTTCATCCCCTCTTCAGCCCCCCGGGCTTTCCGGCGAGGGCCGGCTTTCGCCCGGCGGCCCCCGGGGAAGGGCTCCCGGGGCAGCTCCAGCTCCCCGCGGAGGGAGGGGGTGGGGGGAGAGAGCCTTTGCGCCTCCATAAATCGCGTGAGAAGCGGCTACAAGCTTCGATAAGGGCTCTTGGCAGCTCCTACGGCTGCGTGCGTTTTGGTTGGCCCAAGTTGCGTGAGCAGCAGGGTGAGGAATTGAAAGAAAGTTCAGCCTCGAAAAAACCAAACACAGAGCCCTTTTTCACACTTCAGAATACCCCACCAGCCTTCTCCCTCTCATTCTGCCAGTAAGTAGAATCTATTTGTATGAAAAAGCAGCCATTAAACATTATGGGTATTAGACATATCAAGAAAAGTGCTTTCTAGAAATTCTCAGGTCTGTGGATAATGTGGCTTGTACCTTAAAAAAATGTTTTAACAGCTTTTAAGCTTATAAGCCAAGTTCTGCTCCATAATGTGAATTATATGCAACTAAAATTTATCAATACAAAGATGTATCACCCTACAGTAGAAATAAGAGCAACCTTAATGGTCTAAAAGCTGAAATCAATTTTCTTGTTCATTAGCCTGTTACGAGCTTCACAAATGTTATCCCATGTTGTGGAGTGTTGGGTAGATGGGGAAAAAACCTTTGTTCCAGTCCTAAGCTCTATAAACATATGTACATCATGTATGTGCGTGTGTGCATTAACACACACACTCTTGTCTTTTGCGTTCTCTGTTTTCTTTTGCCTGGTGTATCAGGTTTAAACTTCTTGCTTGTGCTTTCAAGGCCCTGAAGTACTCTGAGGCAGACTTCATCTCTATCATAAATGTCTGTTGTCATTTTTCCTTGCTTCTCAGCAACAGTGTGCCTATTTTGCCCCATCTCTCACCCCAGCTGCCTGTTTTCTGCTAGCCTTCTTTTATGTACTGAATTCCCTTCTTTTGTATTACCTAGAAGAAACAAATTATATCACTCCTAACACCAGCAAACTGTTACAGAACCATTAAGGTAACTATGTTACCTAATTGAGTAAATTGAGTAACACAAGATCTTGTTATTATAACCTTTGTCCTTAAAAATGTGAACTAATATAATCCAGCTGCTAAATTGGATAGCAGCCATTTAGTTTTCCTAAAGATCATGATTCACAGTTCTTCATAAAAGCAGTCAGAGCTGGCCTCTGGGATTAGTGATTTATTTGAATATGATACCTGTATTTCTGGGAGGGCTCCAGATTGCTTTGGAGCTGTGAAATTTGTGCCACCTAAACTGCCATGCCTAATGAGCTCTTTCCCAACCAGATGAGCCAGCCTCCCTAATTTGTTGAGAGACAAGTATAGTGCCAGGTCAAAGGCACATCATGAGAACAGTATTACTACACAGGGACCTAACAATAGCGTTATAGTGGAGTCTTTCACCCTCAACCCAACCCTGATAAACACGTGTCCCGTCCCCCCTCCGCCCAACCTTTGGCCAAGTCATGATCAACATTTGTCATGGTCTTTATTTCCATGACGTATTAATATTTTTTTAAGGTGCTATGCAAAGGAAAAGATCAATAAACCCCTCTGTGTTTCCAAACAGCTGTAGTTGGAATGACCTTTGGCAACTGTTTTCTAAATTGTTGATAACTTGGCATGAATGTTAAGAACAATCTGGACTCTTCAGAGATGCTGGAATGCTTTAAGGTCTGAGTGCACACACTGTTTCCGTAAAACAAATCTTGTAAGTCTGTGTCCCAAAGATCAGCTTGGTTGAATATAATCCTGGGTATCATAGGTTGAAATCATTAAAAAGTATTGTGATAAACTAACCCAGGGTTTCTAACTTTGGTTTTGTTGGCTGAATGGACTCTTTCCATTATTCCATTCAAGAATCTAACTGATACCTCTTGCAAGATGGCAAAAAAAAGGCTTCACGTCAATACCCATAACCTTGGCAAAATATATTTGAAATTAGAGACAGTGTTCCTAGCTAGAACACTATGTGCCAATCCTCCAAGTCCAGGAGGAAGTAAAGGAAGGATGGCTCTGTGATTTACCCCTGGAGCCAGCAGAGATCGCTTGCCTGTAAGGAGCGTGTGTGCTCTGCTCCTTCAAACCTCACTGGATTTGCTACCGACTCACTACAGGTACTCTCAAGAAAACTTTGTTGCAACATAGTCCTTTACCACCCCAAGTTTGTAATATGACCACCTGCATAAAAGATAAAATGTTGCCCATAGGAAAAAGCTCTTCCTAGACATTTACCTTGTTAGAAATCCAGAGTTAGCATCTCAGTCTTTTTGCTGAAACTTGAGGGGGTAGTTATGAAATATTTTTTTCTCTGTGGTTTACAAATTGACAGTTTTTGAATGTTACCTTCAATTCTCATGAACGCTTTCACAGAAGCATGAGGACTTCCACTTTTTAATGTTTCAGTGGTCCACCTTTTCAGACACTCTATCCTTAAGCAAAACCAGTACCCAACTTCACAGAGAAAGTTGGAAGAGCTGTCACAATGGGCAGTAACATACTATAAAGGATCTATCTTCCTAAGTGGCCAGCTTACAGAAGGCTATATGCTTTGGGTACCTTGTTCTGCATGTGAGAGAATCTGATATGCTCATTTAAGAAAATGTGAGATAGTTAAAAATGGTGTTAGATAGTTAAAAATTGATGATGCATTATTCAATGGTAAAGTCAAACCAAAACATATCACATTTATGACTTTTTCACTGAAAGTCGCACTAACACTTGCCCTAGGGGTTTGTTATCTAATATGTTAGCTAAACCCAAAAGTACCACAAACAGCTACTATCTGAAATCACAGGCATGAAAAGATATTAAATGACTCCATGAATGTTTGATTTGGATACTCTGAGAGACAAGTAATTCCATATAGGTAATCTGCACTTTCTGTTCAAAGTTAAGAAATAACAATAATACTAAATAATGTCATAGATGCTGTTCAGATTAAATCTTTCACACGCACTCCCTGCTAACAGTGCAATGCCAAATGCATATTGACATTTGCATGTTGTTTGTGCGCAGAATGTGATTTCCTTTACTGTTTTATAGTTCACCTTTTGGCTAGCAATAAAATGTCTTTTTTTCTTTCTTTCTTTTCATGGCTGTGGTGCCTCCTCTTCCATTTCCCTCCATTTACTTACGTTTATTCTTTTACACTGCCAAGGCTTATGCTCCATTGTTCAGCATAGACCACAGTGGCATCAAAGCATGAAGAGACTCCAGGTGGTTTTAATCTGTTTTTGAAAAGGAGACATGAATATAATCTCTCTCAGATGTATGTCACCTGTTCATTCAAAAATAGTTTTTCAAAAAGCAATCCATGTCTCATTTTTGTTACCATCTCTTCATACTTTGCAAGGTGCTATTCAAGTTGCTCTGAAAGTTAAACAAGCGATATCACACCTCTGCATGGATTATTAGGCAACACATTTAGGAGGGCATCCAAACACAGTTACGCAGCATGTGTACTTTGGTATGTAGTTTAGTGCATTTCCCCAGCTTACTTCTACTGAGAAGAATGGGTGGAAAACAAAGCTAGAGAAATGCCCCAAATATCTAGATTTGCATGGGGTAATTAAAGGCCAGATTTCAGGTCACATACTTAGTGTGGTGTGACCAAACCTTCCTTAAGAAGAAACTTAAGTGTTCAGCAAGTAAAAGAGAGTTTTCCATGTCCAAGAATTTTTTTCATGATGCGATTTCTGTATGATGTCTCTGTATGTACTAAGTTAGAAAGGCAGCAATTACTGCATAAGAAGATGAGGTTATGCAGCTATGCTTTATTTCAGATATTATACCTAGCTGTGTATACAAAATAATTCAAGACAGATAGACTGCCTGCCAGAAATGTCAAACTAACTTAGAGGGCAAGCAACTGAATGAACAACAGACTGAGAGATTTGCCAAAACACATTTTTACAGAACAACATCATATCAGCTCATGCTAGGACAGTGGCTAGATTATTTTGCTCGTGCAGGACAACAGCAGTACATGCACAACAATGTCATGTACTTGGGGAAAATAAGAGAACAGAGGATACATCAAAGCAGAGTATAAGAAAATAGCCATAAAAATTCTATTACCAGAGCTCATGCTATACGAGTTTTTCAAGATGTCAGGACTTCCGTGGTGAGATTTGGAGGAAGACACTAAAACAACAGCCCTGTGGTTGTCTGTCTTTCAAAAATAGCAGGCAGGATGGGAGAAAGCATAATGTGTTTTTTGAAAATACGAGAAATAGCAATTGAAGTTATTAGTATTGTCAGAATAGAAATGGAAGTTAATGCCTTAGCAGTATATGAGAATAAAGGCTGGCTTTAGTAGCTTAAGGAGGATCATAAAGTGAAAACTAGATCACTTTGCTTTGTAAAGTAGAAAAGGGAAGTCACTGGAGACATTAAAAAATGGAATGAGAAAATTGTACAGTACAATTTCCTGATTTGTAAGAATGCCTAGAAAGTATGCAAGTTTTGTGAAAAGTTTTGTCAGAGAATGTGGGAGGATGTTACAGTAAATGAGAGGTAAGAGAGGTGATGACTGTTTTTTAGATTGCCTTTAACTGGCATTAGAGAAGAAGGAAGGCTAAGAGTAAGAAAGCTTCCTGTCACTTTGGAAACTTCTACTACGACTGAAAGAAAGGTTTTGGAGTAAAGAAAATTATGTAGTGGAAAATAGCTAGTGAAGAGGGGTAGGAAATAGCTGCCTAGGAAGCTAAGGACAAGGGGATTTAGGAATCCAGTCTTGGACACCTATTCAGAGAGGCTTTCCAGCTCCCCACCATGCATTTCCTTGATTAAATTCCTACTGTCATGTTCAACATTACCACAGACCATATCTTAGGCATCACAATGGTAAATTTTTCAATCCATTGTCATGCATATAGATCAAATAACTGAGGAACAATAAGCTGCTAGTGTTTCATCTTAGATACTTAATGCTTTTAAAGAAAAAAACAAGGTGAAAGCAATTAAGGTAACACAGTGCTCAATGAGGATATGAGTATTATTATTTAAATCACTTTTTAAAGTCACTAGATAACTTAGGGAATATCGGGTTAATTCCATGCCTGAGAATCAATAACACATTTTATAAAATTGTAGTCTACTGGAAGAATGAGAACATGAGCATGAGTGTGTACGGCCAGGGCAGTACAGGCCTTGCTAGGAAGGCAGTTCTGCAAGGTGTTAAACTTCTCAAGGTTCGAGCCAGGCTCTAAATGAATAAGGAAGGATTCAGTGTTAAAGCATGCCCTGCCCTTTCTCTATCTGATATAATTATAGGAGAACCTTTAAAACCCTGTATTTGGCACTGTCTTTAAACACCACAGCAGTATGGCAGCTGGCAGTAAAAACAAAACAAAAATATGTGAACCCCTCCCATGCCTCTTGCAATTTTGGCAACACACTATGTGAAGGACTGACTGTCTACCCTATTCATTTGATTATCAACTCATCAAGGAGTGCAAATATCTATACATTTGGAAAGAAATTGTTGTAGGCTTACACTCAAACTGTAAAAGGCTTCTTAAAAAGCTAGTGTGATCAATTAAAATCAGACCAGACACCTAGTAAAGTAACTTGTGTTTCTTAGAACTGTGTAATTCTAGTGCAACTGAATTGTTGTCTACTTCCTTAAAGGATTATAATGACATAGATAAAACTCAAGCTTTTTGATATTTGTTGAAATGCTGGAGTCTTATTTATTATCTTATTCGATAAATAGTACTAATGTGCTTTCTTTGACTAATATCCAGTTGAAGAGAGAAGAAATATGTTTTTGATTATTTTTTAACTTTTAAAAAGTAAGAACCTAAAAAAAAAAGAGAGAAATCCCAGAAAACCTTCATTCCAACTTTGAAAAATTAGCAGGGAGCCATGAATCCAATGAATCCTCCTTATTCTGCTCTCCAAATTTCTGTAGGGTCTGATGATGATAGTTGTCTTTCGAGCTAAAGTTTTGTTTCCCTCCTCTTTTTTTGTTGATGTATAATCACTGCCTAGCTACATCAGTTTCTGGGTGTTCTGTTTTAGGAAAAAAAAACCACATACAGAGCTTTTTTGAGGTGCAGCAGAGTATTTTGCGCTGCAGAGTGATTGTTAGATGTATGTTTTAGGGAAGTCAGAGAACTTCCACAATTGTCTTGTGTGCAAAAACCTGGAAGTGCTACAGAATACTTGTAAGGTACTATAGATTACTGTCTGGTCAGAAGAATGATGCAGTGACATTCAGAAATAATATGGAAAAGTGAACGAAAACCCAAAAAAAAGGTATGAAAAAGGAAGCAAAAGAACAGATGAGTGATGTGCTTACTAGAAATGACACTTGTCAATTAAGATGAAACTAACAGAGTTGAAAATCTCAAATGTCAACACCATGGCACTTTTGTTTATAAGAAGTCTGTGCTTTTAAATTATTTTTTTCGTTTATTTATTATCGTTTATTTATTAATTATTTATCGTTACGAAATACATGAAATTGAATCAGAAACTGAGTAATAACAACAACAATTATATAAAGCTACCAGAATCAAGTTCTTAATTTCTTAAGGAAATGTAACTGCTGATATTAGTTGGTGGAAATACAAAAACAATGCATAAATCTTTATTTCAGGCATGGTCAATGTAACCTTAAATGTAGACATTAAAAATAACAGCAGTTATTAAAAAAAAATCTATAAAAATGTGTAATAAAGTAGTTCTATGTCAAAGGGAAGACCATAGCTAATACTTTAAATTTAAGCCAGTATCCTGTTTGTGAAGTATTTTAACTATTAGAAGTTTACAGTCAATTACTGCATATTATTTCTGATCATTTAAAATGTTTACAACTGCAAAATAAACTACATTTGCTAGTCAATCGAGAATAATGTATTATGGGCTTTCTAGCTGAGATCCTTAGATGAATCTTGACTTAAAAAGGAACATTCGGGGTTTTAAGGAGCTCTGCAGCTTAGTAAAAGAAGGGGCATGTTATGCTGGTGTAAGCACCTTTATTTTTATGAATGCAGCCATGTCCATATTAAAAGCTCTAACCAAAACATTTAGTACAAATCTGTGTGTAGGCATCATCTGCCCATGCTGAATTAATTTGCTGAGACCTACAAATTAGTTCCTGTTTATGTAATAGCGTTTACTTCATATAACCATTAGGAAGAAACCAAAATCCTCAATGTAATTATTAAGCTAAGTTCAAATTGACCATTATATTCTAGGGTATCTGGAAATCTTACTAGTAAGTACATTCCTCTAAGACAATATAAATGACTAGGTATCTCTCTTCCATTTTCTATTTCTGCTATTTGAACATGCAGAAATAAACTTATCCATTCTCAGAATTAAAGACATCTGAAAGCCTTTTTTGCTACTGGAAAAATTGTATCTTTGACTATGTTATGAAACTCGAAACCTCCTGACATATTTTTGTTGGGACAGTAAACCTATAATGGGTTGCAAAAATTTTTATGTGAAGCCATAAAAACACGTCTTCCAAGACATTTCAGAAATCATATAAAAACAGTATCCACAGCCACATCAAATATGGTAACGTACTTAGGTATTCAATAAGGTCACCAGTATGTCATTTTAAATGACAACACAGAAAACCTAATAAAGAATTATTGTGAAATAAATGAGGACCTGGAATTTTAGAATGTCATATGCAAAGGGAGATGCATAACACACCATTAAGACTGTGGTCTGAAGTAAATAAAAAAATTTATTTAAGATCTAAGAACAGGTTCAGTCTAACATAGAGTTCCATTGCAGTTGACTCTGAAGCTGTTTTTTCACAATGGTTTTAATAATGGTGGACAAAAAGCTGAATATGTGCTAGCACTGTGCCCTTGCAGCAAAGGCGACAAACAGCCTCCTGGGCTACATTAGGCAGAGGACCACCAACAGGTCAAGGGGGTGATCTTTCCCCGCTGCTCAGCCCTGGTGAGATGCATCTGGCATGCTAGGTCCAGTTCTGGGTTCCCCAGTGCAAGAGAGACATGGATGTACTGGACCAGGTTCAGTGAAGAGCCACTAAGGTGATTAAGGGACGGGAGCATCTAACGTATGAGGAGGGGCTGCGAGAGCTGGGACTGTTCACCCTGGAGAAGAGAAGGCTGAGGGGGATCTCATCAATATGTGTAAATACCTGATAGGAGGGTGTAAAGAAGACACAGCCAAAGTCAGTGGTGCCTGGTGACAGGACAATTGGCAATGGGCAAACACTGAAATTCAGGAAATCCCACTTAAACACCAGAAAAAACTTTTTCCTGTGAGTGTGAGCACTGGAGCATGTTGCCCGGAGAGCTTGTGGAGTCTCCATCCTTGAATATAGCCAAAATTTAAATGGATCCAGCGTTGAGCAACCTGCTCTGGGTGACCCTGCTTTGAGCAGGGGGGTTGGACTTGATGATCTCCAGAGGTCTCTGCCAACCTAACATTTTGTGATTCTGTGAATATCATAAGAACAGTTTCCACTTGTAATGTTGTCAAGCTAAATCACCAGCCAGTAAATTAAAATGCACATAAATAATAAAAACTTTTTGTTTATCATTTAATGTTTAATATGGATATAGGTATGGTTAGACTATAAATGCTTCCAGTGTACAAAAGAGTTAAGGCCATAAATATACTATAAACAAGCACAACCAATTTCTCCCCACAGCTCATTAATGTAACATTATGCATTTACATTTGCAGAGCAACCTGAGATCGCCTTGCAGAAACAGAGAAGGAAAGCAGGCCACTTTGCCACATTTTTCAGAAAATGTTTTTTACTGAAGTAATACAGCTGTACAAGGAACCTTTGAATATGCATCACAGCAACCAAAAGGTCTTCAACAAAGCAATGCACTTAGTTCAAACTAGAAAAGTAATTGATTACTATGGTGGAGAAACCCCACTAATACCAAGGTATGCTAGATTACCTTAAAACTCCATATGAGGCTTCTGCACTTAGGAAGCTGCTTTGATTTGCAACGTGCATATTGTCCACGTATGTCCCTGAGGCATACTGTATGCCTCTGTGTAAGTCGAGTCAGACAGTTTCTGACAGAAAAGTAACTGATACACTGTTTTTAATGTTTTCATATTTTCCAATTAGTAGTTACAGTACAGAATTAAAAAAACCTCAACAATTATTGGATTAATTCCATCTTGAGGTAACTCAGCAGCTGGCAGCAAAAATAGTTTAACCTTATTTCATCTCATATATGCACATTCATAAAAAGAATGGCATGAAAAGATTAAGGTCATATATATCTACGAACAGGGGCCAATAAAAAAGATTTCCAGAAAATATTTGATTTTGTGCATGCACGGAAATTACTGCAGTGCACGAGCTATTTTCTTCAAATTTAGTGTTTTTAAAAATTTATTTTATTTTTAAGATTCACAATTATAGATCTTCATGAAGATGCTTAGAAATTATTGTGGGTAACTTATAAACAGGGTTGGTAGCATAATCTAAGAAGTTGTCTCACCTTTCTCATTAGAATTAGTCCACTTAAAATTCTTCATAATTCTATCGTGTTAAAAGTAAGAAATTTTTATATCAGACGTTTTCTTCAAATTGGAAAACTGCAGGTAAATACAAGTTAAGTAAGAATTGAGACTAGTAAGATTTGTGTGGTTAAGTCCATTGAAATGAAGTCAGGAATTTGAGTTAGCTCTGGTCTGCCATGGAGGTCCCTCAAGAAGGAAAGGGAAGCCTTGGAAGTTTCATAGGCCACATTGTTCCATACTTTTGGAACAATTAATAACTCATTACCTTTTTTCTGCAAAGTAGAGGCTCCACTTTCCTGCTCATTCCTCCCTCTGAGCCCCAATACTAGCCATGTCCTTCCATGCTTAAGCAGCTGTGCGAAAAGGCTCTACAGTGACTATAAATAACATTTTACAAAGGATATTTTCTTTGTGATACCAATGTGTGTTTTATGATGGCTAACTCAATTTTCATATTTATTAAATCTGATAAAAATGTTTAGTTTTCTAATACAGCATTGAAAATTATTTTTTACTTTCCAGTTCCGCTTTGTTTTGGTTAATCTTTCACTGCAGCATTGAGAAATCTGGATGACTGTGAACAAATAAATCAGGAAACTCTCTTTTGGGGATAAAATGCATGACATAATAGTATTTAATTTCCTAAACCTTTCCTTTGATTTAACATTTTGAAGATGACGTTTAGTGCTAAAACTACATATGTAGGAGTGTGTTAGAAGGTGGAGGATTAAAATAAAAGAAATTACAAAATAAAGACATAGATAAGGTGAAGATGGAACTAATATACATAAAGACATTTGAATGGAAATTAGTTTAACCCAGGGATATTTCATTTAAACCCAAGAACATTTGTTTTGATGGTGGGATTATGTAAGGAATACATCGACGTTGAGATTATGAAGCAGTGGTTGCCTTGGAGAAGGTGAACATATGCGAATGAGTAAGGACATTGCCAGTCATGTTTATATGGATTAAATATGTTATCTGGTATACTCAAACAGTTAACGCAGCGTAGGACAAGATGACTAAAAGGAATTCCTAATTCTTATGAGCTTTTGTAGACTTAAACACAGATACATATTGTATTTCTCCCTCAGCTGCATGCCTCTTACTTTGGCCGTGTCACACAGAGCTTCATCTGCAAAAGAACTTCAGTAGTTTTCAAACAAGTGGTCAGGCGCTGCACGCTTTGGATGTTTTTGTTTTTACCAAGAAAACTGTCTCACTGACAGTGTTAATGTGTAAAGTGTAAACTGTGTGTTAATCTTTGTCTAGTACAGGCATAAAATCTTCCAGTCTCCTGACCTGTCCTATATGCCATGACGTGAGCAGTGGGCACAGATACTGATTTGGGCTTTGTACATAGTACCATGGCAACACCTCTCTCACTAGATTGTGGTGTTGTGCAACTCCTACTTTTCAAAATAGTTCCATGGCAAAATATTTGCCTAGTCTGTGGTTCTTTTCTTTTTCCTATCAGGGAGAGGGGAAGGTTCAAATCCACATCTCTATCTTTTGAGAGGCATTGTTTACCCACCTAAATTTAAGCTGCTTTAGGGCTTAAGTGCTTCTAATGTTCTTGTGATACAGGGCAACAATGAAATTTCATTAGGCCAGATACAAAGTAAAATATAAAGGCAGGGACACAGCAAATACCATCCTTTTATTGTTTCCTACTTACTGCCTTCGAACATATTTAGACGTGTACAGTGAATGAGCTGAACAGTCTTGTATTAAGCTAGGCAGACTGTTTATTGGGATACCTAACTTTCCTCCTGTATTTTATAATGCACCATGTTGATGGAGTTAACAGGTCTATAGAAATGAAACATATACATAACGACTGAGATACAGACATCTTTTTATGGATCAAGATCTTCATCCTTACGTGACTGAATTTCATTTCTTGGAATGGAGATTGTCAATAACCTAGCATTATACTATTAAATAAAATCTGTTAATTTTGTGAAATGCTTCATCAGTTAAAAGAGAAATATTGCTCCTATTTGAATTATTTCCTGCCCTGTAACATTACTGAATAACAGCATAATGTTTGAGAAGTTAAGGATCACTTCTTAGTTTTTTCAAAAGACAAGTGAAAAAAAATCCTGAAAACCAAGAAGTTAAAAATCCAAAATAAGAATATGAGAATGAACATAGGGAAACACTCCACCAAAAATCTGTGAACCATGTAAGACCAGAATGAGTCCTGGTAGCAACCTAAGTATTTTTGTAAATGTGAAGTGAATCAGACTGGATCATTCTACCTTTCTATCTCCCTGTACCACACCACGTTTCAATCACAGTTCTCTATATATAGGGATGTTCAGTGTTTCAGTATTAAGAAAGCCCAAATCTCTTATGGAACCACATTTATTTTGACAAGTTTCAAAGAAAAAAAATCATTAGAACAAGACTGTTCTTATTTCATTAGTAATGATAAGATTTCTTTTGGCAAAATGAATATGTTTCATTCTGAATTTGTTTTGTTATTGTTTATTTGGGCTTTTATATTCTATTAGTTGTGTTATGCTGTAGTGTAGTTTCTGTTTTATGTAATATTTCTTGATATGTTTCAATCTCCTAGCAGTTTTTTTTCCCCAAAATTTCCAATTTCATATTCCATGAATAATTGTGACATTTCCTGACTATGAATTCCTTTGTAGTGTTAAAAGTAGTTGTGAAATGTGAGAATTTTCCATAAAATTGCACTTCAAATTGTCAGCCATTCCAGTCAGGGTTTTTTAAGGCTTATTAGACATATGAGTTTAGACAGATTGTCTGCCTGGAAAACAGATAAAGATAATACTACTAGACTGCATTCCCATAAGTGAAACCATCTATTTGATGCCCCCCAAATTTTTAATGTCTTCCAATTACTGCCTTTTCTTTTGCTTTAAATCATGAAGCTCCCACAAGATACTGAAGTGTGTGCTGTACAAATATTTATTATATATACCAGGATATGATAAAAACATCATCCTGCCAGTTTTGGAGGGAAATTTGTGTTGGCTTGTAATTGCAGCCTAGGTGTAAAGAACTGTGTAATCCATTTCTAAGCAGCTGAGACAGCAAAATCTATAAGGCAATTTACAGTATTGCAGCAGAAGTCTTCAACAGAGTTTAATTAAAGTGTTTTGGTGATCTGAAGATATTCATAATCCATCACTGAAATTAAGGAAGTCCACATCAACAGAACTTTTTCTCAGGCTCATGATGCCAGTTGGCATTGTTATGCATGTATATCTATCTATATCTATATATATCACGTGTAGAAATCTACAGTTAATGACCAAAATACAGAATGGTTGTTCAACCACCTTCAAGTAAGCGAAGCAATGCCAAGATATGAGGCACCTAGTCCCAGCTGGTTGATTCAGATCACTTAAGTAAGGCATTCTATACATAAGCTTTCTATGCAGTTCATGGAGAGAATGAGGGTGATCTAAAGGGGAAACTTTTCTGCTGAGCTGCTTGGAGCTTGCGAGTAAGAATGCTAAGCATCACATAGGGCTGAGCCCTGCATTTTGGGTGTCTGTTCATTTGGCTCCAGCACTCCTTCGCAGCATCACACTCTAACTAGAAAGGAATATTTGGCTATTTAAAAGACAGATGTTAATGGTGGTGGAATCATGACAACATGCACAATGCTGTTAGACTGTGGAACCCATTACCATAGGATGTCATGGTAATTGTACGTGGGTTCAAAAAATGATCAACCAAATTTAGGTTAATTAGACACCAAATTACCATCACTGAAGGTGAGATGATAGAAAAATGTGGAAGAATTACAATATATATATATGTTCTGTTCTGTGCTGGTTACCATCAAAGACAGGATCTTTGTTCAGAATGAGTACAGTCATGTTTTCGGTGTTATGGCAGTACCATAATGTCTACTAAGTTAGCTAAATCTATTCCACACATTTTTCAGAACATTTTTCAAGAGAAAACAGATTATTTTTGAAGCATGTTTGAATTTTTTTTACTTAATTTAGGTATATTCCATTCTGTCCTTCTCTATATATCAATATGCATTCAATAATCAAAATATATTTTTGTGTGTGTACATATATACATAGCCTGCATGCCTTTCTATACCTAGGAAATAGCCCGGTTCTCCATGTCACCAATTTCTATTCGAAAGATAAATTAGCCCATTGCGAACTCCCCAAACTGGTACAACCTGGCAAAAGGGCAACAGTATTTACAGAGTGAGTTTATGTTTTTCTTCCTGGCTTAGGTGACATTAGGTGGGGCTGATAGAGTTCAGTGCCAAAAAAAGCAAATATATGTATCTCAAAGTGCCTTTTAATGAACTTATCTGTTTCTATACCTTAAAAAAAATTATTCTTGTTTAAATGAGAAGAAAGAAATTCTGATATGTGATATTTTTAGCACTTTTACAGTAAGACTTTATGTTCTTTCTCCTCCTGGATTTTGTGAGATTAAGGTCAAGCCTATAAATCCAGTTTCTGTGTGATTCTAAATTAATTTCAGACAACCTGGAGGTATTTAGTGGTTCTTATGCTTCTAAGGTCTGAGAATCTGGTATGATCCTGATCCCACACACTAAAGACAATTCAACCACAGAGTTTATAATATGGTTTAAAACAACAGGCAACCTATATTTTATAGGGGATGAAGGAAGCGAATAGCACTGGTTGGAACAGACATTCATAAATGTGTTATTTTCACAAATTATAGAGTTACAAGATATTAAAAATATGCTAAAAATATTCTCTGCCTCTGTAATGCTTATTGATCTACTTGAATTATGTAAAAGAATGAGTATTCTTCATAAAGAAGAAGGAGAATAACACAATAACCCTTATTATCATTGGACAGTCTATTCCTGAATATATTTATTTATGTTATTTTGGACTTTTTGCTTTTACAAGTAAACCTGGCTATTCCTTTTTATTTGATTCGTGTCTATCTTCTGTAGGGTAGAAATACGTTCTACTGAAATCGGTTATGTAGGGGCTTCCCAGGTATAAGGCACAAAAGTCAACTCTCCATATGTTCAATCAGAGGTGGCTAGTAAGTGCAAATTGTACTGCTAGTCTGGAGCCTTCAGGTTTCCTTCTGGAAGTTTTTCTGAGGTAATTTTTTTGCAGTGTTGGGCCTGTGGATGGAGCGTTTGTTTGCTCAAAGTTTTCAGAGTACCTTCTATACGTGAAAAGTGAGGGCGGATTTTGGCATGACTGTACGTTCTTTTTCCATATCTGTTTTGGCCTTTTTTTAGTTTCTGGGCTCTAGCTCAAAGTTACTAACACATCTGGCACCTGGAGCAGAGAAAGTTCAAGGCAGGATGTCTCAACAGCCAGCAAAGATGTCCAAAAATTCAGAGAGTAACTATGTGCAAATTCAAAATCATACACTAGGAATCTAGGAATCAAGACAAATCAAATATTGCATGACTAAATGTAATCCAATGAAGCTAAGACACACATGAATTATTTCATGCTGATTCACTTAGGTGTATGACTAATCAGGCAGAGCTAACACAGTAGCAAACTCAAAAGGGAGAGCTGGAGAAATCAGCAAAGTTGGAGAAAATATCAGTAATTGGGAAAACACTTTGCTTAACACTTTTAATTTATTGCACAAATTCACTGCATAGCTTCCTTCTATTGCTCTGAGAACAAATAATCAGCCTAAACAATCAGGGATGTGTCTATACTAGCCTTTTGCCCTACATCTTTCAACCATTATTATTAGTGAGGAAGCATGGTAGCTGATACAGTACTACTAACACCAGTAACTCTTGGCATGCCTGACTGCAGATAGCATGGGGTTCAAAGGTAGTAGTAACTTTCCCATAGTAAACTTCTACAGTTTCTCATAGTACTAGAACTATTCTAGTTTAAATCAAGGCTCAGGGGGTTTCAGGCCAAGATCCACAAAAATATTAAAGTGCCACAAGTGGATCTGTAGATGGTTTAAGCAATCTAAATCCAAGACTGTGACTCTCAAAAGCCCTGCTGAACAGTGTTAGGGACTATATTTTTGGCAGTAAAACTCCTCTAATGCAGAAGATTCCACTCTTTTCAGTGACGGCCATCTTAGGATTAAGACTGGTAGCTGTTTGAAACTTAAATCTAATCGGTTGTCTGAAAATTGACATTTCTCTGCCCAAGTATTTACCTTTCCTGCTTCACATTAACTTCAGACAAAATATGGTTGTTTTGGCCACTTTCTTTAAATTTACAGGGTAGGTAGGTGAGATGAGATGTTCTCTGTTTTGTGGAATACCTGAACGATTAGAGCATTCCCATAGAATATGGGGCTAAGGGGTTCAAGACTTTTCACAAAATGAATGAACTGAAATCCACATCTCCCTAGAAAGTGTCTTAACCACAAGGCTGTGAGGCTGTGTGGTGATACTGTTTTGTTATGGGGGACTGCCCTTCTTTTGAAACTAGGGCACTTTAAGTAGTGCTTCCTGAAGTATGCCTGTGTATTTTAAACTAAATGATCATTTTACATAGCTGCAGAAATGGCCAAGCTTATATGAAGTATTTTTGTTGTTTATTTGTTTTTAAGCTTTTAATTTAAAATATATACCAACATGATTCATTTAAACTCTAAATGAAATAATTCCTTGCAAAGGCTGCTTTCTCACCCTGTGGGGAATAAAACAAATCCTGAAATTATCAACTCCAGTTAGAAAATCCATCTTGTCATAACTGGAGATTAATTATTGCATCTAGATATTGCTAAAATAGTCTTCAGGAAGAGCACAGAATGAAATGAGGGACAGATGCGGAAGTAAAGTAGAAAGGTCTGTGAGTCTATTGAATTCTTATTTGGGATTGTTGTTGTTCATTTAACCTAGAAGTTGTATCAGCAGTAGATGTGAGTTATCACGACATTAACTAGTTGTGACTAATGTTTAAAAAGGGGTTTTTTTGGGGAAAAAATGAGGTAAATAAATACAGCTGAGTATCAGCCTACTTTGAGACAACTGTTCTCTGTTTGTTTTTCTGGACTCAGACAGCATTTTTTTGTCACAGAATCCAACTGAATTTTCAATGCTGCAATTATGAAAAGCACATAGAGTCAGAATTAATGTAGAATAAGAAAACCAGAACTAGAGAGAAAGAGACAGAAAATGAGAAAAGGAAATAAAAACACAGTATGTGGTAACCACAATTTAGTAAATCATAAAGGCGAAATACAGATGGAGTATCCTGTGATAGGGAAGATGCAATTAAACCTCTCTTTCTTCCAAATTTCCAAGGAAAAGTAGATTTGTGTCTTATGCCCAGATGTTTAAGAGACTATTCAAATATGTCAGAAAATGTCAACTTCATATTCAAATTGTAAGAACTTAGTTTGTATGTTTATAAATTCTCTTTAGTACAGTCACTGGCAAATAAACAATAGTCAATAAAAATGCAGATCTACCCCTTATGACTGTATTTTCCTTTAGTTCAGAGACAACAAAGCATATTATGGGTGTTGTCTACATGTACTAATAAAGGCAGCCAATATCCTGACTTTTGAACAGTGGCTATGCTGGCTATCTTCTGTTCCCTAAGAATTCTTGACAGAAAGCATCAAAATAGTTATTGCTAAAAGGTCAAGTGCTGAACTAAATCTTTGACCCACACTCTAGTCTGTAATATACCCTTTACTTTAGTTTAGAGACAGTAATGGGAAGGATTCTGCTGCTTAAACATAGGCATCCACATAATTTTAGATGCTTTAAGGAATCAGATACCCATTGAGAGATATGACATAGGGCATTCAAGAAACCCAGATTTTCTGGAGCAGCAGTGAAAATGTAAGCATGAACATAACCCTGAGACACAAGTCTGCCCTAGTGCAACAAGTGGAGATTTCCTGTAAGTAAATGAGTTTCTCTGTGGCATAAAGACTGTCATATCCTGTTGATAGTCTTAATAATCCTGACCTCCAAGAATTATGCTGAGGTGACAGAGCATATATGTGCATGTATATGTGTGTCATACATAAGCATAGGTAGAGACAAGGAATTAATGAGTTCATGGTAGTGTGAAATGTTTGAGATCACATAAATGAGTAATTCTCAATCCATTGTGAAGTAATTTAGATTAAGCCTAGTGCTCTCTCACCTCAGAGCAACTCATGCTAAAGGCATCCTAGCCATGGAATAATATAAGGTGATAAATCAAAAATAATTTAAATATTTCGTCTGTCATACCAGGATGTTTACAGCTACAGAGTATGAAATGAATTATTACCTCAGGATGACTCCAAGAAGATATTATATTTGTATTTGGAAGATGGAAGATTTTAAAAAATGTTGCCTCTGGCACATGAGAGTCTGTTATTCATTTCAGTTTACTTAATGGATTCATTACTAGCATTTAATTTAGCTGTGGTGACTATATGCCAATAGTTGCTATATAGATTCTTTACTGCACAAGTAAAGTGACTACTCACTTCTGTGTCTTTAGCAGGATTTTAGCTCCTCAGTTTGTTCCTAAATGCTGACACCATTGTATCACCCCTGAATAGAGGATAGATTATTCAGGCAGTCAGAGAATACTCTAAAGATCAGATCTCTGAGTTTTTATGTATCTGTTCTGTACTTTGCAAGAAGTTTTCACTGAAGTTGGTCCAAATTTTCCATGAATGGCATTCTTCCACAGAAAATACTGGTAAACTGAAACCATATAATTTGTATTGGCTTCAGAAAAATTTCTAGTAGCATGCTCGAACTAATTGAAAAATATGTTGCCTATTTGGTACCATTGTGGCTTTACTATTTCATTCTGGTTTGATTTCAGGAAGTTCTACTTCTGTTACATGTTACTGCATGTGTCTGTTGACTGTGAATTTGTGCTGATGATACACATGGTTCACTGTAGCAAACTGAGATAACACTTGAAGTCTGCCCCTTATTGTAGTTATGTTTGTCCATTTGAAACTGTGCCTGTTTGCAGTCCTGCAGGGAAGAGACTGCCCAGAGGAAGAGAAGTAGCAGTCACTGAATAGGATTCTCTAGAAAAGCAGGCTGATTGCATACATAAGTATACTTTTTGAACGATGAGAAAGAGGATTGGGAGTTATTAATATTCCTAGTCTCAAGAAAGAAAGGGAACTATCTCTGATAATGCAATATTGCTGCTTGATCTGGCAACCTCACAATTCCCAAAGCCGCAAGCTGTGTTTACGGTTCTAGGAACAGCAGTACAGGCTGTTCACAGGCAGCATTCCTCTGAGCAGTACTACAGAAGGAGAAACAGAGAGAAATCCTCTACTTCTGGAAGCTTGCTAAGTAGAACAGCTAATCTAGAAGTTTTGCAATATGAATCCCAAGATTCAGTGAATATGAATTAGCCTAAGCCAAACTCTGACCTTGAGGGACAGCCTGTCACTTTGACCACGTTAATGATGTGGAAGAAGAGGAGCATCTCTAATCAGTTTAGGATCACCTGAGCTAACTTCTCCAAAGTCTCAACAGTTGCCGGCCATTTCCCAGAGATTACCAATTAATTTTGTAACAGTGGTCTTCTTTCAGTTCTGGCAAGCATGTTTGTTTTTTTTTTTTTCACAGCACCTAGCCAGAGGAGTTCCCTACTAGGGAAGTGACACATTACTTGGTAGAGACCGTCTCCACTTGTAATTGTTAAATTCTGTCAGCTTTTGAACCCAAAGCTATTGAATGGCACAATGGCCATTTGCCAGCTGTGCAGATGTTTTGGCTGTGATCTCAAAAGTGTGGGGAAATTAGGCATGATGAAACAAATAAAAAAAAAAAATCACAGAACAAATATGCCCCAGAAGGTCACTTCAGGTGAAAAGGAGGCAAGCACTGTGTCTGCTAGCAATCTGAATATAACACTTAACTGTTGCTTCTCATGATTTCACCAGCTCATTCCAGCAGGATGGGTCAACAGACTTTAGCAAGTCTTTTCAGAGGCAGCAAAAATATCACTGCAAACACCCCAGAGCCATGAACTCAGTGTATTGGGTTTGTGTGGCAAGGTTTTGGTAGCGGGGGGGGTTACAGGGGTGGCTTCTGTGAGAAGCTGCTAGAAGCTTCCCCTACGTCTGACAGAGCCAATGCCAAGCCCATCAGCGACGGTGGTAGTGCCTCTGGGATAATATATTTAAGAAGGGGGGAAAAAAACCTACACACCTGCAGCTGGAGAGAGGAGTGAGAACATGTAAGAGAAACAGCCCTGCAGACACCAAGGTCAGTGAAGAAGGAGGGGGAAGAGGTGCTCCAGGTGCTGGAGCAGAGATTCCCCTGCAGCCCATGGGGAAGACCATGGTGAGGTAGGCTGTCCCCCTGCAACCCATGGAGGTCCAGGGTGGAGCAGATTTCCACCTGCAGCCCGTGGAGGACCCCATGCCAGAGCAGGTGGGTGCCCAAAGGAGGCTGTGACACTGTGGGAAGCCTGCGCTGGAGCACGTTCCTGGCAGGACCTGCGTATCTGTGGAGAGAGGAGCCTGTGGAGCAGGTTTTCTGGCAGGACTTGTGACCCCATGGGGGACCCACTCTGGGGCAGTGTGCTCCTGAAGGACTGCACGCCGTGAAAGGGACCCACACTGGAGCAGTTGATGAAGGACTGCAGCCTGTGGGAAGGACCCACATTGGAGAAGTTTGTGGAGGACTGTCTCCCGTGGGAGGGATCCCACGCTGGAGCAGGGGAAGAGTGTGATGAGTCCTGCCCCTGAGGAGGATGGAGTGGCAGAGACAATGTGTGATGAACTGACTGTAGACCCCATTCCCCTTCCCCCTGCGCTGCTGGGCGCGGGGGGAGGTAGAGAATCCGGGAGTGAAGCTGTGCCCGGGACGAAGGGAGGGGTGGAGGGAAGGTGTTTTGAGATTTGTTTTTTTTCTCATTACCCTACTCTAGTTGATTGGTAATAAATTAAGTTAATTTTCCCCAAGTTGAGTCTGTTTTGCCCATGACAGTAATTGGTTGAGTGATCTCTCCCTGTCCTTATCTCGACCCATGAGCCCTTTGTTATATTTTCTCTCTCCTGTCCAGCTGAGGTGGGGAGTGATAGAGCGGCTTTGGTGGGCACCTGGCGTCCAGCCAGAGTCAACCCAATACACTTGGCCATGTGTGTGGATGCTGACCATAGTTATGCTTTCTTCTTGGGAACAACAGAGACATTAGATGCTTTGTTGATGCTGCTGCCTCCAGCAACAGGTTCTCCATAGCCTCTATTGTTCAAAAGGGCAGTTCCAAGCTCTGTAGTGCCATGAGAAGAGAGCTACTGTACAGAGATGATGTTGGCAGAGCACAACTTATCACCTACCATGCCAACAACTGTCAGTAGGATGGTACTGCCTCTTGGATGAAATAAATAAAAACATATGGTAAGGAGAACAAGTCCTAAAAGAACAGTTTACCAGGTGGTGCATTTGTAACAAATGAAGAACAACATGATCCCAGTAGTGTCTATAGAAAAGCACAGTCATGAAGGAGCGATCCTGAGAAGCTTCTGCTGAGGGTTTGGAACATGACAATAAAACTTCATAAGCAGTGCAAAATGATAAATTTTAGCATGACAAATGAGAATTTTCCTAAAATGTACGTAGACCTATTTTCCAGGTGGATGCTGCTGCTTTAAAACCTGAAGTGAGTCATGTTATTTTCTCTTCTAGTAAACTGGCATTTCTGTGCATTTAGGAGCCAAAACACTGATGCATCAGTTGCTACTTCCATTCTTTCATCAGGAAGCAGCAATTCAAGGGAAAATAAAAATTCAAAAAAACCTGACAGATATCACTCAAATCTATGTGTGTTCAAGACAGTATCTGCATCAGACAGAATTAGCCTTTAAATTTTGCTACAAAACCCATATTGAAATTTTTTTGGTTGTATCTCGAGCAACATATGCCTCTCTTTTTTAATCCTGTGGATGGGACCATGAAAATGGCCAAAAAAGATGTGTTCCTCTAACTTTTTTAATCTAGCAGCTCTTTTTCTGATTCTGACACAATCTTATACATGATTGTATGCACTGCATCATGTAATTGCATGCTGTCAAGTCAAAGTAAATTAATGCACCATGCTCTAATTGTGAAAATGAAAATAAGAACCACAATTATAAAAATGTTTCAGAAAATAGAAATCCTAAAGAAACTGAATTATCATTAAAAAAACAAGTACAAAATCACTGCTGAATGGTGTAATTGAAAACTCTTCTTCATGCTTTACACTGTTCTTATACAAATCAAAGGAACGATTTGGTCTGAAAAAAATTAATCTTGTGAAACATTCTTTACAGAATTTAAACTTTCTGTTAATACAAATTTAGTCACTACTTTGACAGGCTGGCATTACTCTCTTGAGAATTCAGATTTAATATGCAATGGATAAGAATTTAAAAATCATATATACCCCATGTTCTTAAAAAAAGGCTGAACTGACTTCAGCATTACATCTCCAGCCAAATCTACTTGCTTACAAAAGCACATTCTCTAAGTTAGGACAAAGGACAGATAACCTCCAAGACCTTGCAGAACTGTACAGAAAATAACAGGAACTAAACTGTCTAATATTGAAAACACAGTTCTTGCTGCTAGAGAAAATGTTCATAATGAACTTTTCAAAAAAGAAAGCAGTGGCCCTTACTGAGGAATTTAGGAGTGTGTTTCTTTGGGGGATATCTGATGCTAGAAGGTATGTTTTGGGTTGAAGGCATCCCAGATGATAACCAAAGGGGCTGAAAGGTTGCATATTAAAGAAGCCAGAAACATTGATGTGACAGTTCTGAACAAAAAGGCTTTGAACAAAAAGCCATGGTGAACAGAGAAGGTGTGGCCAGTGTAAATGCAGAATGTTTCTTCAGTGATGTGAAGAAACTGAAGAAAAGTTCCAGGATTTGATCTGGGACACTAAAGTGTAAACTTCATCTAGTATAAACTGTCAAAAGCAGTCATCCTTATGTGGTATATATTTTGCCCTTAAATTTGCATGAATGCATAAGGAAACACAGTCTTCTTGTTTTTAAATTGCTGTTGGGCAAATTCTAGCTGATTAGCTGCAGTTTTTGAAAGAGCTGACAGCAGTGCCTGAGATGTAACTCCATAATAAGTAACAGCACAATAACAAAATTCCATACCAAATCAGATCAAAAGACCAGTATTCCCAGTGGTAAAAATTAGCATTTTGATATAAGAAACAAGGCACTGCAGAATGGTTCTTTCCATTATACACATAAGGATCTAAAAAGTAAGGGAAAACTTAGCTCAGACTCAAGCTTGGAGTTCCCCTTTAAAAAGCAGTTATGTGTCCCCATGCCTCAGACAGTGCTTCCAAGTGAGAAAGTCATTCCTCAGCCATTGGGCAGACCTGGAAGTTTCTGTCAAAGTGTCAAAATATGCAGCTGCAAGAAGTTGCAGTGACTAAGATATGGAAAGGGAAGCAAAAAATATGATTTCTGTTTTGGCTGCTGAACCAGAAAATTCAAAGAAAAAAATGTTTTCTATTGAATCAAAATATGTTTTGTTGTTTGCTGTACTGAAATGAGCTTGATCCTTACTTCCCCCCCTCCCCGCTTCTTAGCAAAACACTTTGTTAAAAGGAATGCTTTCCAGATTTTGTCAGAAAAGCAAAGAAAGGAAGGAGTGTATTCACAAAACCAGCAAAAGATCATGTTTCCTTTTGCCAGGTGGCTAGGGTATTCAGACATAAACTCAGGGGTCTTGTGTTCTGTTCTGCCTGAGAGATTTTGAAGCCATGTCCTTTACCTCCTGAAAGAGCATCCTGACTACCTGGGTGCTGAATGACTCTCCTAATTACTCCTGTTAAGGTCCATCTTATGGGAACTGCAGAAAGAAAAGTGAGAGACACAAAAACAGGAAAGAGAAGAGTGACTCTATTTGGTCATTGGGACATTCACTATAGAAATGAGGTGCCTTGATTCGCATTTCACTGCAGTGTTTTAATTACTATTGTTTGCAAGGGTAGGTTGAGCACACCTTCCACTGCTAAGGATGTTTACTATACAAATAGTCAGCAAGTCGTGAAGTAATTTTTCACTACTTTAATCTCAAACAGCCTTCTCTACACAGGCTGGTGCTTGCTATTCATATGTTCAAATTTTGGGAAGTAAAAATTGTATTTCTTTTCATCCTCTCCTTATTTTTAAGGTACGAAAGCATGCAGAATTTTTAGTAAGTTTGCTGTATTCAGTATTTTGGCATTTAACAAAAATCCTACCAAACTTAAAACATTTTAGCAGAAAAAAGAATCTAGCCACTGTGGATAGATTTACAGTATTTGTTTATATTTCTCTGCACTTTGATGCTGCTAAATTTTTTTTTTTCTCTCTCTCTAAATGTTTATTATTGTATGAGCAAGCATTATGCTTAATCCTGTTGTGGTTAAATGAGAAGATTTAGCAATTTCATTCCATGCTTTCATCTTTAACTGTTCTTACCCATGCATGCATGTCTCTTGCTACTGTTTGATCTGTCCAGAAAAAAATTTAGTCCAGAACGTCATCTATATGCAGGTTCATCAAGGGTTATGAGCACATGATTTGGGGGCTGATAACAAAAAGATTTGCTGTAAGTTCGCATCTTCTTAGTTGGAAGTAGTTAAAGAGGAGAAATATAAGGCATTATTGATGATCACGGCATGGGTGCAAATTGCTAATGGGATGGAACCATGAAAAAAGGCAAATGTGACTTTGAAAAATTCCCTGCCAGGAGAATTCCAGGAGGAGAGCCAAGGAGCAGCTTGATGGTGCTAGACCTTGGTGAGCAGTCATGTGGGATAGTCAAAACTCCAGTGACAGACATGCAAAAACATGAACTGAAATTAGTTAATTTGCAGAGAAGGCTAGTAGGGTGACAGGAGGAATGGAGAACCTGACTAATGAGAGGAGGTGGAAGGGTGTGACTTGTTTAACTTTGCAAAAGGAAGACTGAGAGGGGATAAGATTGCTCTTCTCAGGGATAAACACCACGAGGGAACAGATCTGTTTAAGTTAAAGAACAATGTTGGCACAAGAACAAATAGATATAGGCTGACCCTGAAAAATCTTGGACTGGATGTTAAAAGAATATTGCTAACTATTAATAAAGCATTCTGCAAGTAGTCACAGCCATCCTGCAAGGATGACCAGCACACACATGCACCTGAAGCAAAGGGATTTGCACCTATGAGTGAAGATGGATAGCCCCAAAGAAGTAGAAAGCCTAGCACTGTAGGTGCATTTTTCTAACACCAGCTTTTTTCCCTTTAAACGTGGTTTACTGAATGAGTCTGATGTTGTATTTCTTTTATTAGCAAGGGTCCAGGTGTAAAGACTGTCTTCCAAGCTCTCTTCCCAGCACATATTCCCAGCACATGTTCCCATTAAGCTCCTAAAATTTAACTGATAGAAGTTGAATTCTTCTGTACTGTGATATATTCCGAATCAAGAGCACGTTGCTGACTTGATGCAGCATTTACTTGCTGATCTGCTACCATTCTGCCATGTGTATCAGATCATAACAAATGATCTTAATAGCCCCTTCTAGTTTTAAAACCCATTAATCTGTGGGTGACCTGACCATAAGTTCACTGGAACCCAGGGTTTCATTGCTATTTATACATAATAAGTACATTTTTTTTAAAACAGCAAATTATTTTTGCCAACAGGGATTTTGTGCGGTGTTAGCTATAAAAGCTGCCATCAAGCTTTGTTATGACATTTGCAAAGAGAAAGTAAAGAAGCTTTGAAAATTACATCACTTAGAATAGATTATTTACTTTTGGCTGTCACTAATGAAAGATTTAGAGCTCTGTCCAAGTTATATTGTAGAAGAACATTAGGGGTTATGAACTTAAAAGCACCCAGTTTTTATGTAGTAGATTAATATGAGGTGTACTGTCATATGCTGTAATGTTTTCCTTGCAGGTAAAGCCTTTGCTCTGCTGACAGCATTATACTGAGGAAAAAGAAATCCAGCTATTGAATATTTTTTCTAAGATATCTTCACTTTTGTAGGGAACAGAGATATGGCATAGAAAAAGGTAAGATAAGGTCTATTGAGAACAGTCTAATAAAATCCTTTTCTGGAAGAAAATAAAGGTTAAAGCCTTTTAGTTACCAGCTTTTCCTGAATTAACATATAACTGAGGTCTTAGTAATTTTTTTGTAACTCAGAGTTGAACAGGACTTTCTAAAATTTTAGTTGTGTCCTTGACCTAGATGATTTACAATCCAGTGAATCAATCCAGAAAACACTATATTGCACATAAACTAATGGTTAAAGAAGCAAAATAAATTTAGATTCTGACAAGGATCAACATAATTTTTAAAGTGACAGCAAGTAATAATGCTTGATTTGTCCAGCAATGAATAGCCTATTTTCAAAAAGTCTGTTTTCACAAAAAAGTGGTAGATATTTTTACTTTCTTTCAAAAATATTGCAGTTTCTTGGTCCAAATAGCTCAATAATCACAAGGACTAGCCTCTTTTGCCAGAAACGTGTGCCTCACATTTGACTTGTTTTGGTTTCTAAAAATGACAGCAACTTTTCCTATGGCAGGCATATTTATAAGATGTCTCTCCCATGCAAATTTGTGTTTAATAATGTATGAACTGACTCTGCATCTTTTCTCAAAATTTGAAAAACTGCATGGTCTTGATTTTCTCCCTGGCCATCTATTTTCATGGAAACCACCTCCACCCTTTTATGAGATTTGTTTAAAATCTGCCAAACCATTCAAGCACTATGAGAAGAAACCAAAGAGTCAGAAAAAAATACACTGACAACACTTTCACATTAAGTCTTGTTTCCATGGAACATCATATTAAAAATTAAAAGAAATGCATTGAAATTACTGTCTGTTGTCCTGCTTTCTTCTGACAACTCATTAGTCATATTGATAGGTGTTTTAATAGCCTTCTGTGCATATTTTGAAAATGTAAAAGTAAACTCAACAGCAAAAGAGAAGTTACCTGTCATCTTTTGCAATGGAAAACCTTAGAACTTTAAACATTTTTGATCATGCTTTATCCCCTGACTAAATCTTGTTTTCACAGAAACTGGGAGCCAGCGTGGGAGAGCAGAAGAAAGGAAGGAAAGGAAAGATGGTAGGTGAAAATCAGTTTGAATTGTTCAGTCTTCACTGAATGAGCATTTGCTGAGCACTAAATTGAAAAACAGTGTACATCTCCTGCAGGGATCTGGAGTTTCTAGTACACATAGGCACAGATGTGAATTTACTGAGGGGGAGGAAGACCATTTCTCTAAGACGTGAAGCCACCAACTCTCCTGCTGCCAAGATGATACCTCATGTAATCCCAGTACTACGCTGTGACTTCCATCTGATGCTTGACCCTCCACAAAGAAAAATGGAGCAAAGATGGGATGTTGACAGCATGTAAGTAATGTTTTTCTTTCCTCTACTGCAGACTGGCTAGCATCATCCAACATAAACTAGGGAACAGTCTCTAGTCATGTAACTCTCTCTACTCTTTACTTAAGGGTTGTAGCTGTCCTTGAAGCCATAAATGCTTTAAAAAATTTCATTTTATTACTGTGCTTTTAAAGTTTTTTATGCTTTTTTTTTAAAATGCAGATGCTTACCCAAAGGTATTTCCAGTTAACTGCAGTACATTCAGCATTTATCATACATCAAGAAAGTACAGCAAGTTTTCTCACAGACCTTAATAGAGACGGTCTTTTAGAAAAGGTACTACTGTAATGATGAAATGACAAGTGTGTTCTTAAAATGGGACAAGGATGGATATTCAGGGAAGAAAGGAAATTGAGTGGAACCTGAGGGAAATACAGTCTTAAGCAGAAGGAGCAACTTGTCCAGAATAACTCCCATTCCCTTCATTGACAGTAGGTGAAATACCCAGCACATATTGCAGTGCTTGTTGTTTTATATTCCCAAATGTGCCAGGGAAGTAGAGTGTGAACAGGGCTCCTGGAAATAATTTTTTGGTCTCCAGAAGGAATTTTTCATTGTACCAAAGTTGACTGGTGCACAATGTTTTGGTTTGGGTTTGGTTTTTTTTTTTTTTTTTGTGTGTGTGTGTGTCATTAAAAGGAAGTAGTAAGAATAAGAAAGAATAAGAAAAAAATTGGAAATTTGCAATTCTGCTGCAATGTGTGTCCAGAGTCCTCTGGGAAGAACTCAAGGATTTCACGTGACCTGACAGTGTTTGTTGGATGCAAGAGCCTAAAGGAAATAAGATGGACTTGAAGTCTTATTAGCCCGAGTTTGCCTTCACATGTGACCTTATGCTTCTTCACATGAGAAGTCAGAAGCTTCATAGGGGAACTAAATTACAGAATTTCAGCTGAAAAATATCAGGTCTGAATTTTGGCATGCAGACATTTCTCTGGGACATGTTGCCACTATGTGGGCTGAAAATTATCTTTGGTTAAGTCAGTAAAAGGCAGCCTCTGCTTTACAATCCATCCCATGTATCTTGATTCACAAGGTAATTTATTGCTAGGAGTCTTGCTGAAAGGTGTTTACTGGCACAGGGAAATACAAAACAAATATATAACAAGTGTGCTCATAAGGGAAATGTTAGAGAGACAAACTTTTAAGAGCTTCCTGTTCTTCCCTGAGATCTGGAAGCTGTAACTCTAGCACCTGCCTTGTGCTCTGTGTATCATCTCAGCTAACGTGCCATCTGTTAAGCCCTAACACAGAGAAAAAGCTGTTTGCAGGCCTGCAACAATGCTTAGAGGGCTGCTTAGCAGTTTCCTATTTCAAACAGCTTTTTAAAAAGCAGATTAATGCAGAATGTACTGTTCAGATACATGCACAAGATATGTCAAACATTTCTTAGTATCTTAGTATTCTTAGTATCAGTAATTTTTCAGTTTAGGGTAGGTTAGACAGATCAGTAGTGATATTTAGACCAAAAACTAGTCACCATCAAGTGGATTACTTGCTGCAAGGACTTCTCTGAGACTGTGCAAAGCAGGTCCCACATTGCCAGTACAGCCCGGCCATTGGATGTTGTGGGAAGAATAAGGAATGGGCCTAATACTGATATTACTTTAAAAAAAAAAAATAATTACTTCTTGTCAAGGAAAGTGCCACTTTTCATAACTGTCTTGTGGCTTCTGTATGCCTCTGGAGACTATCCATCCCCGTCTGATGCCGCTTCCCCACCGAGGGGCTGTGTTTGAATGTTGTCTGGCCAGGGGAGACCTTCACCCCTTACCAGCCCCTGTGGCGCTGGGGCTAAATAAGAACAGCTCTTCAGCTCACCACGATCCCCTCTTTGGGAGCGCCTCACCCCTGCGTGTGTACCCGGTAAGTTTCCGTGTCAGTGGATCCCACAGGCCGCTGAGCACAGCCCTGTCCTGCCAGAGGAAATGGGGAGAGGTGGACTTGGAGGTCCGTGGGGAGGCCACGACAGGGCCTCAGGAGCCACTTTGGGCTGGTGCCTGAGCAATTGCCACTGCCAAACCGAGCCCATCGGTGGGCCTGGGACTCCGGCCTGACCCACAGGCTGCCTCCCTGCCTCCCGGCCCTGCCTGATGCCTGGGGCTGGGGCTGCCCCCGTCTGCCTCCAGCCTCCCCTGCTCCCCGGCTGGGGCTGCGGACCGGCCCTGCCTGCCAGGCCCTGCCCTGATGGACGCCGGGGGAGGCCCTGCGGCTCTCGGCTGACGCGCAGAAATTGAGTGTGAAGATGGTAAGGATAACTGTTCTTCACATGCACAGGCACAGGGTGTTATTTTCGTGAATAAATATATGCATTTAGTAATCCGTGCCTTTTTAAAATTCTGATCTTTGAGAACAAGTCCTCCAATAACCCACACTTTCACGTAACTTCTGTAAGGGGAAAGGAATGGGTAGGTACTGACAGAAGCATGTCTGTGGTCGTAGGGAGAGCGAGCTGTGGAAATTGGGGAACAAGGAGGTTGAGGTAGAAGGGGCAGGCTGTAAGAAAACAAGTGCCAGCAGATGCTGGGAAGGAAGAGCAGCAGGCTGTTGCAGATCAGAAGCAAGAGCAAAAATGCTCTGCTGTAAGCTTTCACATATGCTATAGAGACACATGTTTAATTCACATAGCTGCTGAACTGCACTGGATTTTAGTAGGTAACCTGGAAGTTATAGATGGACAAATATGGTAACTGTAAGTATGTGATCTACCTGTCCTTGTACCCAGCAGCATGGTTGTCAGGACCTTGGAAAAATGCTCATTGTTGTGAAAACTACATCCTTTCCTGGGATGTTTTAGGGACTTTCAAGCTTGGCTTATGTTCTAAGGGGCTGCCTATAACTGCAAGATTTCCTGTGATTCCTTATTAGACTATTTGTTGTTTTTCTTTGCTGCTACTATGCTGGTACCAAAAGTTCATAGTGAACTCTATTCAGCTGGCATACCCAGCTAATTTGCTGGAAACACACACATTCACTGATAAAATCACCCATATTTGCACAGGGCCCCCCCCCCCCAACAAATATTGTCAAGGTAAAGAATATTTCTTTCTTTTGCAGCCACACCCAGCATACTGTAACCATGACTCAGTCTTGTGTTCATCCTATGCAGCAAAGGTATCGGCCTAATTTTGCAAGGGTAAGAATAAATAACCATTGTTTTTCCAGCTAGCCATAAATATTTCCTTCCAAAGCAAAACTATATAAAAATAGTCTACAGTATATCCTACTCTTCTTAAAATGTCTGATTGTGACTGAAGATGTGAAGCCAAACTCTATTCTTATTTGCAGTTATTTAAATCTGGAACATATCCATTGGCTTCAATAAAGAGGTTCCAGATTTACACTTCTTTAGGCAGAATTTGGCTTAAGTTCTTATGGTTAAAATTTTTTCACAGGGTTATAACATTTAAAATTCATGTGGTACAATAAATTCTGAAGCAAAACTTTTGTTCTTAGGTTAAACTCTTGTAAAACACCTACTACACATTCCCAAAGTGCTATATCAGGGGAATGTAGGACTTCGTGCTTCTTTTATGTCCAAATCTCAAATAACTTTGAAATCAGTCTTATTTATAAGCTGGAAAACTGTAACTGGTTTGTCAAGTAATCAAAACAGGTCACAACCTTTTTTGCCTCAGGAGCAAAACCAAGGGATCTTCTTAATATACAGTTAGTACACAAAGCTATTCCTCTTCTAAAGAAATCTTCTAAATATCAGATCTTGCAAACATTTAGACATGTGCTTAAAGTTTAGTAGGCAAGCAGTTTTTATTCAATTCAATGGAACTACTCTTGTATAATGTTCACTTGTAAATTGAAGTCCTTTGAGAACACATAGACATATATAAAATACCCTTACTTGCAGTCATAGTATCTAAATTAATATGCATTTTCATATGCGTATACTGATCTGTAACTAATCTAGCCTTATTCATAATAGTGTTGCTAATGATGATAATGAAGAAAACACAGGAGCATGATCTAAACATCTACAGAATATACAATAAGACATAAACTAGTATGAAGTTAAAACAGGGAGGTGAACTTGCAGGGAAATGTTTTGATATGTGATATGAGGATAGAAAAGATGTGAAAGGGAGAGACAAAAGCTACAAACAGTAATAGAATTGCCTAGGTTAATTGATATAAAGTAATTCTTAGTGTTTGCAGTCAGTCGTTAGATAAGATTGATTTTCCTGGGTACTGCTGTATGTGTCAATATTCTGCACCATAAATGGACAGAGTTAGTTGTAATATATGTGGTAATAAACTTGCCATTTAGTTTATATACTCTTGATACATCAGAAGTAATTTACTAGATAGTTGAATGGTCACGGTCCTCCCAAGAAAGGTGACACAAACACCATTGAGGAAGAGATGTGTTGATCCCTGTTTACAATTTCCTGTTAATATAGATTATAAAATTGACACCAACTAAAATCAAAACCAATCAACACACTTCACTAGCTTTCCTGAACCCATTTTTTGGAACCTCACTAAAGCCAATGTGGAGTTTGACATTGGTACTTCAAAGTATAGACCTTCAGTTCAGTGGTTAAAAATGTCTTTATGTCTCATGTTATGATTTATTAAATTTAAGTCACTGATGGGGAAATACAGATACATAAATAGTACACCCTTATTCCTTATGAATAATATGTGGAAATTGAAATGAAATAAAACAATATGTTGGACAGTAAAATAATGGGGACATTTGTTATTTTAGATTGTTAACATCTTTGCTATGTATGAGTGTTTAAATAAATATATAACCAAACTATTCTTCTAACTTGTTTTTTTTTATTTAGATAATAGGTATATTTATCTTTTATTATATTTATTTAATATTTGTATCTCCCATTGGACTCCTTAAAAGCAAATATTCTAAAAGCTCTGTTAATTCTTTAAAATAAATATACAAAGTCTCTTACTTTAAAATAGGACAGTTTTGTTTAGTCTAAGACATCTGTGACAACATAAAAAAAATGAAAACAGCATAAATATTAGCACTCCACTTTGTCTCTTTAGCTTACTGACAGAAAACCATATGAATTTGTATGTTAGGAAAAGAAGACTACCACAGGTCTTTTAAGATCTGTGTTATTTCTGTATAGAATATATTTTAATGAAAAATTCAGCTAATGTTACAATTTTATCTGAGATGGCAAAATGAAACCTATTTCAGAGAGGTGGACTCAGTTAAGATAAAAACTATTGCATTAGGCAGAGAAATCACAAATATTCTTTCAGTGCTAGAAAGAAAAGTGTTCTATTGGCATGGAAAATTTCCAGATCTCAGTAAGACCAAGGAAGCAGCTTGTTTCCTGAGGTGTGAAACAGTGCTTATGCCTCTTCTTTTTCCCCCTTTTCATATAAAAGACAAACATAAAAGGAATAAAATAAAACTATCTTCTTTCTCCCTATTATGAGACCAATTTCAATGCAGCTATGTAAAATTAATATTGTATCAAATAAAAACCTGTTTTCACAAAATAAAACCCAAACCATTGCAAACTAGAATATACACAAGCAATGCCAAACACAGCAAAGAGACCATAATAGGACCATAATGCTTATCTTATTTACACCACTGTGCTTTCATTGTCAGAAATAATTGTGAAGGGGAAGCACAACAAATCTGTCAGAGTTTTCTGATGCTAAATGGCAGTCATGCATAGGAACAGCTCTTAATTGTAATCCCACTTTAGATCCTAGCCTTGGATCAGTATTGCTGTGGATTGCTTTTGATTTACATCTGCTCCCATTCCAGCTGTCATGGCTTGTTCCTTAGTCTGTCCACTAAGTTTTGTAATTTAGCTTCATGGGCAATAGAATGTGATCCATTGGCTTCCATACTTTCTAATTGCTCTTCCTACTGTTGCACCACCAGACGTGCAGTGAGACCAAGAATGTAGCATTCCAGATAAAGCTCTTCTAAGATTTTGGTTGACAATGGCTTGTACAGATATGCCAGTCTTGCAGACTCTGAGCCAGTTTCTGCCTCATGTATGAGACCTCTCCCAAATGGAAGTTTTCTGATGATTATACATGACTAATTTTAAAAGATTGTATCACAACATACTACCTCTGCCATTTCCCATTAAAAATATCTCAGACAAATAATGTCCTCATCATTAGGCCTGAGGCATACTTTTGACAACCTGCTGTTTATACCTGCGTAGGTTAGAGATTGTTAACACTTAACTCATCTGAGCTCAGTCTTTATCACCAGCTCAGTCTGGTTGTGAATACCTGCCTAAGACTGTCATGCAGGTCTTTGTATTGTGTGGTATAAACCATTTCACTGCTTCTTTTGGCATAGTAGCCTCTTTATACCTTTGAAAATTCTACTCTCATGTAAATTTACTGAGACCTTGAGAATAATAACAGTGTGTGTCACATCATAGAAAAAGTTATTCTTCACGTCCTACTTGTGAACAGATTTTCAGGAAAGCAATAAATACTTGTCAGTGATGCAGTCGTCTTCAAAAATGTTTGTGTTGTGTATCCGTCTCAAGAAGCATTGGCTTAGGCATCTGACCAGTTTTGGGGGAATTATCATTATCTAGACCTGGAATGAATATATTTCATTCCCTATGACTTCAAAAATGTATCCATGCAAATTGAGTTACAGGTGTTTTGTAATTCATAGGAATCCCTTGTCCTTTAAATATGCTTTTCAACAATGATGGAATGTATTCATTTGTTCAACAGAAAATGGACTTACTGAAATGTGGAACAGCTTTCCAAGCTTCTCCCCAAAAGCTAATCACAAGAGTTGCTTATGTTGGAAAACCAAACCATACTGCTTTATATAGTTGTTAATTAGAGATTTTATCATAACAGAACGTATTTTTGATTAATTGTCCTCTACTTCTGATATAGCAATAAATTGATTTGCTTGTTGAGTTGTACCTACCTAATCAATACATCATCTGCCCAGTACAAGATCTTGTGCTTTGGAAGCCTTGCTATAACTATGGAAATAGTGAAGCATATAATCATTTGCTACCGACAATCTGTGTTGTAATAAAATAGTATTTTCCACAGGCCCAGGCAATTTGGGCTCCTCTGGTAATCTGCTCTACAACAATCTGGCCTTACAGTTTTCTGTAAGGTTTGCATTGCAGGATTTTTATGTGTGCGTCCTTGTACATACTCACCTAATTTGTACTCAGTGCAAGAGTTGAACTTCATAACATAGATCAATGTTTTTAGCATCCTGTACAAATGTTTTTAGCATCCTGTACAGTAGTCCATTAGATGCTGTTCATAGTAATGTAACAGCAAAGCACCTCTCTATTACAACTGTCCCATGTTCTGCTATTGAAGCTTTGTGTGTTATAGTTCCTCCTGGCAAACATGGCAGCATGGCAGCCAGGTTTTCCTTCTTGGTTTCTATAAAATTTCATTCTGTTTCAGTACTTGTAGTAAAGAAGTTCCTAATCTATCTTCACATGTCCAACTGCATGATGACTGGGCCAGGGAGATTAGTCTAGAAAAGTATAGACCACATGAAAAGCAACGTGATGATTGGAAAGTCAGACAATAGGAGAGTTAATGCTATGAATTTATGTCCATTTATTGGACAGTAAGCACTGCAGTCACACATAACAGAGCACTGTATCTAGTTGCTGCAGAGCTCCATCATGTTTCTCTGACCACTGCCAAGTTATGCTGTTGTCTCAGCAGAGCTGTCTTCCCTTGGGTGCCCTCTGTGGTTAGTCTAATTATCTGCAGGATCTTTTGTAGAGCTTCTTGTACTATAAAATTTTCATTTTCGCTACTGCTGAAGTCTTCATCTTTGCTGTCATCTGTCTAGATTCCTTTTGTATTTACCATCTTTCAGCCTTCACTTGAATTAAATTAATATTTTCTACTTGGATCGTTGCCTTCCCTTTCTTCTGTTTCTGATCATGTTTCACCTTGATTGACACTGTAATTATCGTGTCCCCAGCTATTATGTGGATGTCTATAATAACTCCATATGTTTCACTGTTGCTTTGTTGAAACAATTTCCTCATTGCCCTTATTCCAAAAGCTAGATGTTATCTATCTTGTAGCTGCCTCAGGAGTTCCATAGTCTAGATGATTCCTCATTTAAACAGACTTGCCAATATCAGTTGTTTTTTTTGTCTAGAAGAGTAAATATGTTTTCACCAAGTAGTCCATGCTGAACATCTGTTCATGAACAAATGGAATAAAGCTTAGAAAAGTCCTGTTAAAATGTCTGGGATTAAGATAAATTACAGGGTTTTTTTAGCTGTGACTAAATTATAAACCTCTGTGGATATGTTCATTTTGGCCTTGGCCTTCGTTTACGAGATGCTTGGGTACAATTTTGAGTCTGTCTCCTGCAAAGAGGCTATTTTTCTGGCCAAGCTGGATAGTAGTGACTGACATATGTACTCTGCTGGCATATTTACAGGCCTGCAAGGGCTTCTTGAATCATACAGTCAGATTTTTCTGTGTGTGCTGGCTGCCTTAATACTCAACACTTGTATTAAGGTATTGCGGTTTCTCAGTCTAACATGAGAGACAAAGTGCTGAAGACTTGACCTTAAATGGTGTTCAAGGGATTTTGCTTGGAACTGCCATCTGTTATAAGTGTAGCACCAAAGTAGGTGGGACCCTGGCGTCTGACTCAAAAGTTGAACTGAGAAAAACTTAACTTCAGGCTCAGTATCAGTCTTGATTATTAAAATGTGGAAAACTGAGATTTGCTGCACATACTGAACTCCTTTTCCTGCTCAGCATTATTCTCTTCTGGGTGCAGATTTAATCAGATTCAATTTTATCCATGCATTTTGAGTGTTTCCATACAGGTAAACTTAGTTCAACTGCATATGAAAGTGTAATTATTTAATTTTATAATTTTGCAACATGCTACTCTGAAGGCTGAGCAAAACATAGTACTTGTACACTATAGCACACGTGCACTGTTCCTCTGTGTGAGCTATTGATGTCTCTCTTATTCTGGCTATGTCTACCTTAGCTACTAGCAAGTTTCTGAGGACACCCACACAACATGTGTTTGCAGGAGGGAGAGGTTACTTCAGGTTAGCTCTAGGCTTGCATGAACTGAATGCCTGTTACCAGCTGAAGTGTATTAGGTAGAAGTGCATCAGGTGAAGTCCTGCACTGTATCTCAGTCTCATCCAAAAGAAAATCAATTAATGCACTCTGATAGTGCCCTACTATGCAAACGACTGTGTAGTAATTGGAGACAACTGGGGGATTTCTTCACAAGGGCACTTTTGGTCTGAAATAGAATGCTGCTGTAGAGGTAACCTCTGACTCTCAAATGTTGTGATACTCTCTAGGATTCTTTGAGCTGGCAAGAATTGTAAGGATGGAACAAGATTTCTATTTCGGTGCTTCTGTCTTATAAGATCATGCTAATCACTATTAATTTTTTCCATTCTAAATCACTATCTGTGACAGTCTTTTCTAAAGCCTCCTATTCCTGTCTCCTGCTTCATCCTGACTACATCTTTTCTTGGTATTTCCAAGTACATAATGTCTTGCCTCTTACCTCTGCTCTGTTACAAACTTGTGTTACTACTTTTTTCCTATATGTAAAAATTGATAGTCTGTAATTACCCTGAAGACTTTATCAGAATCAAAGCATATTCATAACCATTACGCGTAATGAAAGGCTGTTATGAGTTTTAAGAATCTTGGGAATTAAAACAGAGCTTTTAAATCCCTTACTATATTGTTTCCTGGAGCCTTGAGCTGTATGAGGAGTACTGGTCCAATCACGTCCACTTCTCTGTAATATTGCCAAGAAGAAATTAGGCTGGGAACGGCTTACAGTTCTTCCAGTGTAGTTTTTTAATATTGCTTTTAAGTTTATTTGTGTTATTTTTTTCATTATATTTTGTCATATATCTATAGTCTCGGACAAAATAACCTCTTCTTGCTTTAACCCAACTGGTGTCACTTCTGACACAATGTTTCCCAGCTGTTGGCTTTCTATACTACATGAATTCAGAGTGAGACCAAAGGATGTTGAAAACTTCTCTTGCCAAATAGCATATTCTACCTCTAGTCCTCCAGACTAAGTATGTTTCATATAAGAGCTGCTTCCAACTTCTTCCTCTAATAGAAGCTTAGTTATCAGAAATGACTTATTGTAATGCAGCATCGTTACAGTATAATACACTTGTGTTAACTTAGTTTTCTGGGGTGCATTTATACCTCTATATTTAGTATAGAGGAGAAAGAATCAGATCCCCTGTTTATGTTGGAGCACAGGACATCCTTGAAAAAGATGTAGCATACATGTCACTTCACTCATTTAAATAGCCTTATGCTGTTGAATAGGTGACTCGGGTAAACAAAATATTTAAATATTTAAGTACCTATGGGATCAGAATCTTAGTGTGTATTAAATTAGTTGAGGGTAGAAATCTGGATAAATATAAATACAATAGTCTGGGAAGATTCAGTATAGCTTCAATAAAGGGAAGTCCTGCATTGCAAACCTCTTGAAGGTCTTCAAAGGAATCGGCAAACATGTAGCTATAGGTGATCTGGCTGATAGTTTACCTGTATTTGTCCAAAGGCTTTTAAGGTAACTAAGTAGTCATAGAATAAGAGGGAAGGTCCCACTGATAAATCGCTGGTTAAAAGATAACCAAAAAGGAATATATATTTATTTCTTATGAGAGAGAGGTTACCACTGTAGTTCCACTGCAGCTGTGCTCAGCAACATATTTATAAATGATTTAGAAAACGATATTATCAGTGGGTAAGACAGTTTTCAAATGGTATTGTTTACTAGAGCATTTGAAGACAGCTAAAGGACCTTAGAAGTCTAAGTGACTATGTAATGAAGGGGCAGCTGACATTCATTGTAAATATATACAACATGATGCACATGAGGAAAAACAATCCTAACTTCACATGTGACAGTCTGCAACTTTGCCATTACCACTCACAAGTGAACTGGCGCTACGATAAATAGTTCTGTCAAAACATCAGCTTAACGTTCAGCAGTGGAGAAAAAGGAATGTTAAGAATTATTACAAAAGGAAGAAAGACCAAATGCTAAATAAATATTTATACCACTTTGTAAATATATGCTTCATCTTCTCCTAGGAGACTGATTTTTTCTCATCTCACTACAGCAGAATATAGGCCTACAGCAGAAATAGTAAAAATTCAAAGAACAACAAGGATGATCAAAGATATAGAATAGCTTCAGCATGAGTAATGATTAAACTGAATTATTTTTGACTGAAAAAGAGATGACTGGATAGGCATATGGTAAAGCTCTTCAGAATCATAACTATCTGGAGATAGTGGTGGAGAGATCTCTTCACCGTTTCTTACAGGACAAGAACTAGGGTGCTAATGAATAAAGCTGATATGAATCTAGTTTAAAACAGAATGAGGTGGTTGATCAAGGACTGGGGTTGTATGTCTTTTGAACTTTTTGCCAAAGGATGTTTTATATTAAAAAAATTAACATGGACTCAAGCAGACGACTGTAAATATACTTAGAAATGTGGTGCAAGTACTTGGGAGAGGTTATTAAATAGATAAACTACATCAGGTTCAAGAAATTCCATAAACTGGAAACAGTTGAGGCCAGGAAAGTGTTAGAGAAAATACAATCTGTGCTTGCCCTGTACTTGCTTTTCCCTAGCTACTTCCTTTGTCTTTTAGAATCAGGATACTGGGATACCAACATTACTCTGAACCTATGGTCTCATAGTTTTCAGTACTTCAGTTCTGGTTCATTATTTATTTATATTGTCTACTTACTACTTACTCATATTTATTCTTGTAAATAAAATTAGTTTCTGCATTAGTACATTTCAGTATACATTAGGACATCTTCATTAGTACATATCAGTCACTTTATTGAAACTGATTCATTTACACTGACGTTCTTAACAAAATTGTCCAAATTTGGTTCTCTGTTACATACAAGCAGTCTGCCAACCTCTCTGATTAACATGTTTTAAAGAACAAAAAGTGTCAAAGAAAATTATTCATGTGATTAATAAGGAGTATGAATAAAAACCATGCACTTACACACTGGAAATTACTGGATGAACTTTGCCATTAAACTAAGTTAATTAAACTTACATGAAAAAGTCCATTTAGTAATTATTGCATATGAGTTGTTATGTGCAGTTGTTTTTTCTAGGTTTATACTGACTTTGCTTGCTCTATTCAGGAGCCATGGTAAAGGTGTGGTACTGTACGATAAAGTACAGAGTTGCTTTAAACTTTTAGTCAGAATGTACCTAGAGACATGATCTGAGAAAAATTTTATCTGAAAGCAACACAGAAGTTAACTTGGTTCCATGTCAGATTCTCTTGAAAAGGAAAAGGGAACTTGTTAGTATTTACTAAACAGTAATAATTTCAGACTACTACCAGAGCAGGCATCAGTCTTCATACTCTTACCAACTCCATGCAACCACCACTCCAAAAAACATAATTATAAAAACCTTAGACTGGCTTTCATTATTAAGTAAGCTTTTACCTCAGGGTAATTACTACAAGCAAAATGCATGCAGTGACAAGGAACTTCAGTTTTTGTACCAGGTAAGTAAATATATATATATATATAAAAAAAGAGAGACCTGAAGGCATACTGCTGACCTAATCTGTTTTACCTAAAGGCAAAACTGAAGAATCTTGCCTCTACTAAGCTTTTACTTCAGCATAAGACTGTAACTCTGGATGTAAAGATAAAGCAAAGCAAAAACAACAATAAAAAACAATCCCTCTCAAATTACCATTTTCTAAAGTAATAAAGCAGGAAATTATCTTCACTGAAAAACAAAACAAACCAAAAACCCCCAGGATTCTAGAAACATTACATGTGTATGTTTCATTTGGAAAATCAGGCAAATCACCAGAACCCTGGCTTAGATTTTTAAAAGAATGTAAACTTGCAGGTTGCTTGCCAGGAAAAAAAAAAAAAAAATTTGAAAAAACCTATACAATTCAGTCTAATTAGCAAATTTTGCCGAGAATGGTCCTTGACAAAGGACTAATATCTATCCCCACACATAGTCCACCCCCCGCCCCCAGGGGTCATTATGAGTTATTTGCATCCTAACAGTTTGAGAAATTTGCTTCTTTTGTAACACTAAGATGATAAAGATCACCAGACTATTCTCAAAGTAATCATTAGTAGACTACTTTGTTTTCAGATGAGTCCTAATTTAGACCTTTTCTCCAAAAAATCAAGGTGTTCATTGCTCAGTTTAGTTAGCATATGATAACTAAGATTACCAGTATGAGGTAAAGTCCTAATGAAGACAATCAGTTCATAATTTCAACATGAATTTGGAGATCAAGCTGGACCTTTGCTGCGGCACAATCTGCTATGGCGAATTACTAATGTATGAAAGCTGCAAATTGCCTGTCTTCATTAGGAATTTATTAGGAGTTTGTTACCATAGGTGGAGACACCTAGTTTCCTAGTGAAGACACATCCTCCATGAAAATGGCTTCCATGCTTGGAAAACGTTTTGCTAGCTGCAGGCAGGCAAGAAAGTAAGCAGGCAGGCAGACAGACTTGGGCACACAGAGCTTACAGTCATTTGGACTACTTGCCTGCTTCAAATTAAGCAGCTGCCAAATGCTTTGTGGCTCACAGCCTACATTTTAGAATTTGAGGCCCTTCCCCCTCCCCCATCGGTTTGAGAGAGCCTGCTGTCAAGACCTTTATGAAGATGGGGTTATGCAGACCTTTAATTTTTTTGCTGAGAGCACTATATACAGAAGGGTTTTGTTTATTTTATATAGCTAATATTTCTTTTTTCAGCAAGAGGTTGCTTATTTTTGTTTGTTTTAGTGGGGTTTTTGTTTGTTTGTTTGCTTGACAGTATGTTCATGGAGTAGAAAGTTTGTGGAACCTAAAGAACAAATATTAATGATGCTACAGGGTAGATAAATAAGATTGTTAAGAAAACTGATAGGAACCAGTATCTAAACAAAACTAGTGGGTTTTTACTTGTTTTCAAGAAAGTTAACTGAAAACAAACTTAGCAAATGGCAAGATTCCAAATGCTGTAGCTAGAACATGCCATAATTAATCTTATAATTTTTTTCTGATGTATGACAGATAATGATTCATTTTGCAATAACTTTAATATAATGCATGACTGCTCCCTTTCTTTTTTGTCATGGAAGACGGAAAACAAACAACATAGGAAAACATTGTCTCACTATGCCTGTTATGACTGTGAGAAGGCAGGGGATATAGGAATGGATTAAGAGTGTAGAAGGGCACATCTCTTGCAATTAGGGCGGATAGATAGTCTTGACAGAAATTGTCAATCTAATTGCACCTTTTTTATGCCAATCATATAGTGGTAACTTGCCCATAGCCCCACATATGTTTCCAGCCTTCTAATAATACAGAGTGAAATTCTTGACCTCTTGCTAAATAATTGCTGTCTTCTGCAGGCTTATAGGAATAACAAAGATTTCAAGTAGTTAATATATGTGCTACTGTTTATGTACATATATATAAACACATACATGCATAAACATACATGTACATAGATGTATGTAAACTATACAATTCAAAATAATTAGGAGATGTTTAGCAAATTTTCTCACCTTGTCTTATAAGTATCAATAATTCAACAAATTAATACAGAAGAAATTGATAAAAAAAGGCCCAAGGATTAATCTAGTAAATGAAATTAACAGCAACTAGTAATTTAATTAATACTCATTATAAAACAACATCTTATAGTCTTAAGATTATATAAACTGATTTCTTTTTTTCTCCTTTGTTTTCACAGACCATGTGTTTTGAATCAGTGGTTCCATAGCAGCAGGTCAGTCTGTTGTCAGTTATCAAGTTATGCTCAACATTTCATTTTAATTATCACTATAACCTTTAGCATGATAGACTATATTTCCCAAATAGAGGGATCCTTCCTGGTTTTAATGTAGGTGTTCTGAAGAGTCTCACATTTTCAGATCAATAACTGTGGTGAAAACAAGACATAGTTTACATTGGTTCTTCAAGGTTAAATTCTACATGTGCTGAAGTTAATTTAATTTACTTCATTATTAGAACATCTTGGAGCGATATTTTGACTACCTATTGCTCTGGGAGGATAGAGAGGGCTCTTAACTCTGATTCAAGAAGAAAGACAACAAGTGTAGAACACATGGAGCCCTTTAAGAGATTATTTTTTTTTAATCAAAAACCAGTTGTCATATACAGGCATCTATACAAAACTGGCAATAGAGAGATTATTTGATACCCATGAAGGTATCATACAAACTGAAATGGATGTTTATATGTGTACTACATTTATGAAAGTTCTTTACCTGAGCAGAAAGAAAAGTATGCTAAGACAGGACTATGAAGCCAAGGTCATTTAGTTCTGGTGATAGTAAGACATCTTGGTCTAAGACAAGCTGCTTGACCTGCTCTGACTTGTTGTGTAGGCTGCAACAAGTTGTTAATAAGATCTCTAGCTTATCTCAGTTTCTCTGTCAGTAAAATCTGGGTAACAACAACCACCCTGCTTCACATTAGCTCTTGGGGGATGCTTGTACAACAAGGTGGGGTGTACAGAATCCGTCTCTACTCACACTGGTGTTCCAGTCAGATGAGATGATTGCTCAAAATATACTCTGGCTTTACACAGAGCAGAATCATGCCATAAATGTGGCAGATAATGTTTTTGTCATTGTGCATTTCATTTGATAACTGCCATGTACTCTTGTTAGCATTGAAATAGCAGTTAATAGCAGTGTGGGATAAATCATGCCCTTATGTTTTCTTATCTAAGTGATCTACCTACTTGGCCTAGTGAAAAGCAAATATGAGTGAAAGCTCCAACAGTAATTGTCAAAGACATACAGTTTTGCTGTGATAACTGTACACATGGCTACACAGGTCTTTTGCAGGAAAGTGTTGAGTACATCCAGGAGTAGAGTTATGTAAATAGATCTGATACTGTATCCTGCCCAAATACTTTTATTGTGCTACACACCTTGCTTTAAACAGTATTGTTTGGCTGCAGAATGTAAGATACACCTACCCAAATGTAAGGTCAAGCAAATGTTCTTTTTTTTTAAAGGAGTCAGGTAATTTTTTAAAAAAATGAGCACCAGCAGCACTCTCTCACAAAAAAGGTGTCCATATGAACTGTCCAGTAGAGATGCTATTTGAAAGAATATTAAACTGGCATACAACATAAAGGAGACAGCTGTTTTGAATGCTGTTTATGTGTCCTCATTTAGAACCAGAACATTTTATTATTAACCTTATTTTGGATGTTGTGTTGTTATCATGCTGATACAGTGTTTCTACTTCTTGTAGAAAAATAAGGATACTTATCTTTTGTTTTGCATTTTCTTTTGTGTGTAAAACAAAACTTTAAATTAATTTGACTCTGAATTTCTCTTGGATTTCCTTGAAATTACAAGACTATATGTTATTTCATGAATTGAAAACAAAAGGGTTTATTTAAAATATTGACTTTTTCTACAATTTTTTGTTACACTTTTTTTTTTGTAAAAAGTCCAAACCCGTTGTTTGCAGTGGTCAAATTGTCCAATAAACAGGGCTTTTCTATGTAGGAGGCTATGTTTATGTTCACACAGCCATTCCGGGTTGTAAAATGCAGAATAATTATCTGCTAAGGGTCATATATCACATCAGTGGTAGAGCCAATGTTCTAAATTAAAGTCCTGTATACAGAGACTTCAAAAATCTAGATCACACAATACCTAGTAATTTCATTTAGTTTGTGTAATGGCTAAATACTAACTGGTGAGACTGAATCATCATGGAATCTCTGGAAAGAACTGAATTAAATACGAACTTGCATATCGGGTGAAGCCTCATCCTTGCAGTTTGCCCAGCAATTTATGTACTTGAATGTGTATGGGACCTGATGCAGCTGTGAATCAGCTTGTTTGTTTGCTAGTTCTGTATATGCCTCAGTTTGTTTTTTAATTAGAGATATAGAGGAAATTCCTGCTTTTAGTGATATATTTGGAATTTCAGAAAGGACTTACTTACTTACAATACTTTTTTGGCTGGTTTGTCACTATATAAATGAGCTGAAGAAAAAATGTGTGTGATACAGAGATATTCATTATGTTCTAGAGCCTATATCTAAGAACTGATGTGACTTCCACAGCTTTTTCAGTAGCAATAACACTGCTGAATCAAACCCAGGGTAGTGGAGGAAGGTCTGTATGTTTTGGAAGTTTTACAGCTGATAAGATTAGAAACTGGAACGTGTCCAGTAAATTCAGACAACAGCGACCTTAATGTCACAGTGAATGGATGTTATTTTCTTGGGTTATGTTCTTATATGCTTTTTCTCAATATACAGAGATAAACCATATGTGTTTGAGAGGCTAACACTTGATTAAGAAACTAACCACAAAGGAAAAGATGAAGTGTTATGAGAAACAAGTGCTTTTCCATTGCAGTATTTTACTTAGTTCTGCCTTACAAAACAAGAGCTGTCCTCATGGCCAGGCAATTTTTAGGAATACAAAGTCACAGAAGACAAAATAGACATCGTGTAATATATTTGGAGGTGAAAAGAGGCTGTCTTTTTTAAACGGAGAAAAGTTCGTACACAAAATCAAGTTGGAATTTCAGCATATGGTACCACACTGATGTTATTTTTATTTAGATAGTATGTCACTAGTGGTGTGCACTGTAGATATTAGCAATGACAAGTAGCAATATGAGCTTTCCATACACTTGCTACTGGAGCACATAAACAAGATCTCTGGAGAATTTATATTGTCATTACTAGCACCATCTGAAGAATGTGCTATATGTCTTTGATGCAGTTTTGCCCAGGCAACCTAGAATTGTTACAGGTACACAGAAATGTGACAGTTGTGCTAAGAGTCTGATTTTATTTTATTTTAAGGCAATTTGATACTCTTGACTTAGAGATGTTTATGTAACAAGTGACCTGAGGTATTTAAAGAATGTATGTTATTGTAATTTAGTTTTTTTACATGTATGAATGCTCAGCAACAAAATAAAACAAAAGCCCATGTTGTACCATGAAAACAATCCATACCTAAGAAATTCCTGGTGTCATAATAAGTCATAACTTCTGAATTCTAATCAAAAGCATTTTTCATGCAATGCATAGTTAGATCATGAAACTCCGTCCTACAGATGCTGTAGGTACCAAAATTTTTATCTGCTCCAAGGGAAGCTTGAACAAGTTCATAGGATAAAACTCCATTAGGGATTTCTAAATATGCAGAAATCACCTACAGCTTGGAGATGTCTGCACAAAATTAGTAATCGGGAATACTCACAGAAAGTATGTTGTGTGCTTTTCCTGTTCTTACACTTTTTCTAAGCATATACTATTGGCTCTTGTCACAGACAGAATACTGGACTACATGAACCTTTGGTCTAAGGTAGCATGGCTCAGTTTTGTTTAAATCCTGCTTCTAAGACTTTAGAAAAATCTAGATTTGTATTTGTTATTTATTATGGTCTAAAGCAAGACCAAATATAATTTCGCTCCATTCCAGAGTAATTTTTACAAACCTGTCAAGTAGGAGAGGAGTAGACCTGATTTCACATCATTTCTCTGGGTTTTTGTGACAGTCCGTTAGAGTGCAAGTTCAACCTTGCAGGTAGACTCTTCCTACCACCCATATTGCTATACAGATGAAATTTACAAAGAAGATAGACAGACTCCTGAGGTAAAACAATATGATTATGGAAAGTATTAACAATAGAGTAGTTGCTCATTGTTGTTAGAAATATATTTATTATTATTCTTTTGAAAAAAAATCTCAATATGGCTAGCTCTAGCTGGGAAGGCGAAGTGCAACAAGGTATTGTCAAAGACTAACTTCAGCCTCTGAGTCTAACTTACTTAGAAAAAGTTTTATTGTTTTCTTTAGAAGGAAAATACCCATCTGTGGTATGAAGTCTTCTTTCCATGAATATTTCTTAAGTATTTTGGTAGGGGAATTTACTTCTAGTCAATTATGACATATGTCATGTCCATGTGAAACTGCTGAATTTATAAAAAGCAGAATTTGAAGGGCAGCGATAATGAGATGATTCGTTATAGTTATCACTGGGATTGTAAAACATGAAGTAATCTTGCTTTATGCAGTCCCCAGGCAAAGATACCTTTAGTATGAACAGAGTCTAATATATGTAAGTCCTGTAAAACAAATGAAAATCCTATTACGGTTTCATATTCTTAAACGTTTTCAACTGGACTGATTACTTTCTTTGTCTAATAACATCAAGTAGTTATCTATAATAGTAATGATGGGCACAAAATGGCAAGAGCATAGCATAGCAAATCTTGGAGCTAATGATGTTTTGAACCAAGAAGTATATCTTTTATTTCTGGAACTCAGCAGACACAATTAGTCATGCATATCAGTAATTCATCAATTTCATATATGTTTTAACAAGAACTAAATGTGATTTGAAACACACAGTCACTATCATCATACTACAGTTCAGGGAAGGCTTCTTTCCTTAATTTGTTTTTTCAGCGGAAACAAAATTATTAGCAAGCATTTTAATATCCCATTTTCCAAGGCAATAGCTTGACATATTTCTAAGTCAACTGGAAACACTCTTGGCAAGTTTACTGAGTATAAATTTAACATATAACAATTAACTGATTATACTTCTGGTTTTCATACTGTCCACAAGAATATGTACACAAGTGAGGGCAAAGAGAATTCTAAATTTAAGAGATCACTTTAGGCTTGAGAGATGTTTGTTTTAACTGGGCAGAAGACCACAAGAAACAAGTCTATTTTGCAGAATCTTTTGTATAACATTTTCTTCCTCCATCGCATGAATTTTCAGGGCAAAAGAGTTCTCCATCCTCTTCTCCTAGACCATGTGAAACAAGCTATTTATCCCAGGTAGGAAGGGTCTTCAGTGGCACCAAAAACTGCCTCTTATGTGGTTTTGAGGTAACAGGATCAAGCAAGAGACAGTAGTCCACCAGCTCTCTGATACGAAGCTGACAAATCATTCAAGTGAGCAGATGAGCTGGTGAGGTAACGATAACACAGAAGAAAAAGGTTCAGGAGAAGTGATCTGTCTCTGTACTAGAGATATATTTTATTTCTCTCAAGCACACCACCACTGTCTGCCACCCCTCTGAAGACTTGAAGTCAAATTCTTGTATACTAACTTCCTGGACTATCTTCTCTCTTAAAAGACACTCTTCAAGGAATCTAGCAAATACCACTTTTGCAGTGAATGGGGAAGACAGCTTATTCAGACTTTTCCAGGGTAAAGTTTAAAACCAAACAAAACCAAACAAAACAAAAAAAGGGAAACAACAAATAAGTGAAATCTTTCTGCTTTTTCAAGGAAAAAATTCTGAAGTATCCAAAGAGAATAATTAATTTCAAGTTTCAAAATCCTCCACTTCCACAGGGCATTTCAGCCATAAGTTTAGCCGCCAATTTTTCTCCCCTCTCACAGCAATCCCCTTTCTGACCCTCTATACTCTGAAAAGCAATTGCCATGATTGTAAGAAAGCAAGGTTGAAAGCTCTGTGCCATACCAAAAAACGGCTTTCTAAACTTGCACAAGTACTTGCATTCAGCCCTTTTGAGAAAAGTGAATTTTATGGTTCTTTTTTTGTTGTAAAACACTCCAAAACATCCCCTGTCATGCAGATGTAAAAAAAGGATGATATTCACGAGACAAATTCACATTTGAGTGTTGCAGTTTGAGGAAGCTGCAGCAAGCGCAGAATACAACTAAAGATACCAGAAGAGAAAGAAGAGCAAAGGTGCTAGCTTTGATTACACTGATAGGGAAGCTGGTATCTATAACTTGGTTTTTGGACTTTGTGTTTACTGTAGTGTGAGATAAAGCTTTTTGAAGTCACATGAAGACACAAGGGTTTACCACTGACTCTGTGTGAAAGAGGAACCAAAAGAAGAAGCTATTCTGACTGTAGGCATCATAAATTTTACACAGAAATTTGTTTCCAGACTTTTCCATATATTTTCTAAGATTAAAAAAATCATAAATTTGTAGTTTAGAGTAGATCCAATGAAGGAAGGGAAAGAGAATATCACTTGCAATTGGATGACAGAAGAATTTCAGCCCAGATGTTACAAACTCTATAAAAGCAGAGGTATATCTGGGATTTCTATTATTTCCAGCCAGTGTTTCTTAAGAACAAGTCATGTGTTTTGACTCCATCCAGTCTGACTCATAACAAAGCATGACAATATTTCCTCAGTACACCTCCAGCACTTGTGCTTTTCATGTAATTCCCTTCACAATGGGAAAACTCTAAACAAAAATAACTGTGGAATTGGAAACTAAAGAGTTTAGGGGAAATGGAATTGTATGGTACTCATAAAAATTTGATTGCAATCTGTTTGCAGAGCACAAAACCATAGCTTAATATCCAGACCCATGGGTCCGATGATAACTAATCATTTTAGCATTCCAGAAAAAGAGAGCATTTCATTCTTTGGCAAGGAACTCTTATAAGTACAAACAACATAACATTACCAAAAAGGACAACTAGAGAAGAAAACCAGTGAAATTGCTTTTGAATAAAGTCATGCAGAACTGTACATGAATAGTCTGTTGTGGTTGGATTTGTTCTGTCACTTAGATGGGAAAAAATGCAAATAAATCAACACAAGCTTACCTTGTTGCATTGAAAAACAGAGTTATTAAAATGCATGGTAAGCAGCTGTTGAGTCATTAGGAAGAGAAGGGAAGGTTGTTCCAACTGCCTACGTCTTACTGGGTTTTTCTGTTGGAATTGGCTGAGAGTATGCTGCTCTTGCTAATACCACTGAGCATAAAAAAGATGGATGAAGGCAGTAAAGTAAAACATTATGAATCCAGTGTTTCTTGTGTTATCATTGCATCACTTAAGAACTTAGGGATCGACCCTGATGCTGCTATAAACTCAGTGTAAGGTCCTCTGTTGATCTCCTTTAAGGTTTTTTCCATTTTGAAATTTTAAAATAATTTCTCTTGGTACTTATTCATAATTTCTGTGTTCATAAATAGAAAAAAAGTTCCTTTTTTTTTTTCACAGAGGTACTGTAAAAATACAAATGGAGATGTTAGATAAAGTGGTGATCAGTATTGTAGGAAAGACACTGTATCTGTAAACCAGTTACATACAATTAAAAAATGCAGAATATAATGTAGAAAAACCTCAGCTTCTTTAGTGATGATGTCCAGATTCTATTTTGCAGTAGCAGTGATTGAACAGCTCAGGTTTAACTACCTGGGTGTGCTGGATATAACAAGCCACCAGTTTTACCCCTGCCTCTCATGTGGGGCTTGACGCAGTGGCTCTTCATAACAAAAGCAGTAGGCTGGCTGGAATTGTCCTGGAGGGAAGACCTTAATTAATACATGCTATTAAACATTGGCCATTTAGAACTCTATTTCTTTCAGTAGCAGCTCTGTGGAAAGAAGAGAATACCCTAATCGTGGATGTATATTATGAAGTCCTGCCAGAGACTACTAGTTGAACTGTTCATATATTCATTCCTAGGATCATTTCAGTCAAAACTAACCAGTTAAAGTCCACTTGTCTAAACTAACCCAGCTCATTTTGAGAAAAGCTGCTTAGGGACTTGAGAAACTGAGCTAACAGATCGCTAGCCTGAGTCCCTCAAGAAGGGCCTTTGTCAGCTGGTTCAAGCAATACCATAAATTCTTGTTCCTCTAGAAATATCCGAGAAACCCTGCAGTACTATGGACCAAATACTGTTGCTTCTTTTGGTAGTTAGCTTGGGCGCTATTTTGCATTAAGAGAAGCAATTCTTGGGATGAATATGATATGCATTGGTTCAGACCTGTTTATGGAGTCCATTACACAAAATTTTCAAATCAGTTTCTTTGTTTGTAGTTCTGAGCCGGTAGCTCTAGCCAGTTTTATTGTCTTCTGTTTTCTTTGCTCCTAACATTAAGTCTGAAAGAACAGTTACTGCACAGGCATTGTCTATAACAGGGCTTGTAAGAGATGCCTGCTATTTATGTGATTATCCCAGAATAACCATGCCTATTTTTAATATACTCTGCTACATAATACAGACAATAAAAATTGTTGTTGCTGCTAAAGGGATGTACCATGAAATTAAATAATAAATGGAAATAAATTAGGATTATAGACATGATGCCAGTCATGATAAGGTAGATGACTCTTGTCACTAATGGGAATTAAAAGGGTTCAGCAGCCATTAGGTTATTTCTGTTTTGACATTTTGTTAGTGGTATGGGAATCTCACTTTAGCCATCCCATTAAAAAATGCTAAGTCAATAAGCAGAGATACTTTCTGTTTTCTTTTCTGTCTGCTACTTAAAAGTTTGAATAAACTGAATGAACACATCACTAATAATTATCTCAAAGCTGAGACCATCTTTTATGCAGGAAAATGCTGAGCATCTAGCTTCATTTAGAGATTTGTAATGGCTCATGTTGGTCAAGGATGACTGTGGAATGAGTATTTTTCTGTATTCCTGTACATAGATAGACATAACTAGATAAATGACTATTTCAGTGTAACTAAACAGTGTATTACCCTTGGTTATTTGTCATGCTGATTGGCTAATTGTCACTAGTATTAAGATTCCTACCAGCCTGAGATTTATAAGCCCTACTCAACATATCAACTTCTCTCATGAGAATTTCCTGTTGGTACAAGACAAATCTAATCCCAGCAATTAAACAAAGCAGTTTGTGTATACTCTTTCTCCTTCCCCTCCTTATCCAGAATAGAAATTCACCAACACCACAGGTATTTTTAGCTATAAATGTTAATCATGGGTTTTGAAATATGAAATGGGTAATTCAGATCTTCTTTATATACATACAATACACTCACAAATACATGCACTTTTTTACCTATCCAGCAGAAGTTTAGATCTAAAGATTGATAGTTTAGTAAAAATATACTAAATGCAAATGAGTGCATTTTTGGGTATTACCCTGGACAAATTACCTCTCCTTCCTGCTCCTCAGCATTTTGGCAGAATGATGGCCTAAAAGAGATTTGAGAAAATGGTGCTATTTCTCTTGAGAAATAGTATTTTTCATCCCTTTTGAAGATTGTGAATGCAGTTTCAGATGACTGAACCAGTTGGAGAACATTTTACACTAATAGACGTAGCCTAGTCTCCCATGGTCCTGACTTTGAGCAGCTAGAATTGACTGTTCCTTCCCTGGTTTTACTGGTAAAACAGAAATAGTGATCTTAGTGAGCTGATTTAGAATTCTGAAGGGTGGCCACAGAGCTGGTGTGAGGGAGCGGGCAGGGCTGTATATCTGGGCATCAGGGGGGAGAGTGGAAGGAATGAGATCACCTGTTTCACTGTCAGTGGGTTGCTGGACTGACTTAATTTTTATCACACTGTCTTGAGGACTATGCTGCACACAGTGTAATAAGTGAGTTAGCACTGATTTCAGTAATTTCATCAACACTGTGACTGAACTAACAATAGTAAAAATAGGCCCCACTTGGCTTTCTTCTGACTAATTGTAAGTCCATGACAGAGCAGGAATTGAACATATTCTCCAAAGCTGGTGCCCTAGTGAGTCACTCCTAAATTATACACTGTTTTTCAGGGTATACTAAGGTACACTAGATCCTAACTAGTTCCTGGAAAAATATATTTGTTCTTACTTTGCCGTTGTGTTTATCTAAAATAAAAATATTGTATAACAACTTAATGTCAATAAAAATACTGACTCAGGGCTCTACACCCAAAGTACATATTGTGCTTTGCAGTGGCAAGGGGTTATGACATTTAATTCCTAGCCAACACTTCACATATCTCTATTTACTGTTCACATGTATATAGTCAGATCAGATACTACACACTGTCATGGGTAAAATACATTATACAGTAACATGTAGTTTCTATGTACTGGAAATTTTATCTGCATATACATATTTGTGTGTATGTATGTGTACATGTGCATATTGATACAGTAATGGAAAAAATGGAGTAGAAGCAAATTACTTAGTCATTGAGAGAAATCCCATTCTGCTGTAGGCAATCACATTATGTTCCATAAAAGGAGTTCTCTTTTTGAAGGCTTTTAACCCCCATTGCTTTTACTGGAAGTGTATTCCAAATCTTGAATGCTCTATAGGTTAGAACTCTTTCATCTGTAAGAAGAAAGCCTAAAATATTAATGACTAATTTTATTCTCTTTTTTTTCCTGACTTTCTTTCTTAGCTTAAAGAGTTCTTTTTTTGTTCTTGGTGTTTATCCCTAATCAGGATTATAAGGATATGCTCAGTTTCCAGAGATCATTTATATATCCTTGCTGTTTCTATTACCAGATCAGAAAAATTAAGCTCTTTGAGCCTTCTCATGTGAAAGACAAATTTCATATTTTTCCTGTAATCCAAGTAGTCCTTTGGATCTGTTTTAGGTTTTTGGACATACACATTCAGAACAGTTCCAGGACTGTTGAATGGGATCTATTCCTAATAAAAGTATATTTGCTGATGTTTCCTAGGATTCCTTTTGCCTTTTTTCACCTGCAACACATGACAGTTGACTATTATTCTATAGTCATCTTTAAGTCCTTCTTCTTGGGCATTTCCAGCTGACCAGCTTCCATTTTACAGCAGAATTTTAAGACTTTCTGTGTTATACTATTGAGTGAAAATCAGTTCCTCCCTTCTTCTCCAGTACACAAGATCACTGAGAAGTTTATTGAAACTGTTTTCTGTATTTCCAAACAGCTGTGTTTAGAAGTTGTGAAACAGAATTTTAAGCCACACACTAACGGAGAGTTACAGAAGTTGCTGTGATAGACTGGTAATGCTGATCTGGCATTGTGCCTTGTGCTTCTAAAGTAGTCAAAGGATTGACTGAACCATAACTGTTAAATGTAAATTAATCAATCAGCCTCATCTACTTCTTAGAAAGAGTTTTTGCTATCAGGAATATGTACGCCTATGATTTTATAATGGCTCTGGCGTGACAGGAGCCCAGAACCACCCAGGGAATTTCCATGTTCAGTGTAATGCATTTTATTGAGGCTTTACCCTTATATGGAAAATCCAGTCAGTTATGCCTTTTTCTCTTTTCACTGTCTCCTTTTATTTATGGCTTAAAAAAATAATATATATAGATAGATAAAAAATTAAAATAAATGGTTACATTGCTGTGAAGTTACAATTAATTTCCAAGTAGTTATTTTGTTTCCCGTCCTCAGAGAGGTTTCCTCAGAGCAACACCCTCACGGTTATTTGGCTAAAGAATTTTTGCCAGACTTGTCCCTGGTCACAACTAGCCCTTTCTTCTCCATTACCTTGTATTTTTTTAGTCATTTACACCATTGCAAGCATGTAAAAGTGCAAAGTCAAAATAACAGCAACCTCTTGGATGAGGTATGAGTAAATACAATAATGCCAGACCTCTTGGAAAAAAAAAAAAGAAAAAAAGGCAGGGGAATGCTTTCTACCATGCTTTATAATGTATTCTATCTGCATTCCTTTTTCAACAGAACACATCTCTTTCTGCACTGCAGGTATAGCATTACTGAAATAGTATTCTGTCACATAATTCAATATATCTAGTAAACCATGACAGCCATTAAGCATGAACCGCAATACAAACCAAGAACCTTATTAGAAAAATAAATTTGGGTGAAGAGAACAAATGACTTTTCTTGAAATCTTGAAATTCTCAATAAATTATTCATTGCTAATTACTGTATTTTCCAGAGGGCACACAACCTTGTATTCCCTTTCACTTAGCAATCAGAGATGGAACTGATATGGAAGAGGAAAGCAAAAGGACAACTCACCTTCACCAATTAATAGTTGATGTCTTTTCTTTAGAAAGTGCTTAATGGAAGAAATATTCCACAGTGAACCTGAGCCAGCTACTATCAAATCAGCCTCCAACTTACACCAAAGAGCTTGCTTTTGATAGATAAAATACTTTACTGCCCTCCCTCTCAATTTTAAAATTAGCATCTTCTTGCGTACACATTTTTACACAGCTAATAACTATATGAGATAAAAGACAGTGAGAATCAGGTCTATTATCTTCTTTGTGTCTTTAATGTTTTAAGAGGAATCCTTAGCATTATATTAATAATGTTTTTCAGATGTTTGAAATTACATCAAAGGAAGCATTTGAATTTGCTGATATTTCAGGATCTTGGAAGACTATCTAGGTCTTTTTTCCCCCATGTGCTTGTTGAAATAACTGGCAATCCCATTTCATGATTCTTGACATGCTGAAAAGTTTGGCAAGTTCAGAGAAAAATGTCCTTTAAAAATAAGTATTGATTCTGCCCATATTGTCCTTAGCAACAGGAAGGAGGGAAAATCGGTGTGGGTATGCTCTTAGAAGTATTGTAAACCCAGCTGTAAGGATATTAAAATGCTGTGCTATATTTTACTACATTTTAGATTACTGCAATTATACAAAACCTCAAAAAATTCAACTACGTCTTCTTTAAGAGCAGTGAAAGATAACGTTAAACACAGCTGTCCATAGTAGCACTACAGATTTCCTGAATCCACCTTCTACAAAGGCTTTTCTTCTCACCAGATCCAGCTGTCTTTCCATAAATGACACTGCCATTTGGTGATAGCATCAATATAACTGTTGGGACTGTGATCAAAGAATGCTAGAAAGTTATTATATTTTCTTCCTTTACTAGTTAATGGCTAGTATGAAGGCTTAGAGTTAATGTAAAGGTTCTGCAATAGGGAGACCCCAAATATCTTTGGAATAAACCGGTGCTATGCAGATGAGAATATGATGTTTAAAAAAGCTGTGATTGGCTTATTCTCCACCCTCTGCAGGTAAAGCTTCAGGAGGATAGAAACCACTTTGATCAACAAAAGGGTGGAGAGGTAGATGCTGGGCAACAGGCTGCAAGACTGGTTTATATTCTGATTATCAACACCCCCAAAAGAATGAAAGCTATCCCAAAAATCCATAATACTTTTATTGCCAGTTTTCAGTAGGTCACGCCACTTGAGTTGATTAGGTTCATCTACAGTGGGTTCTCCTGGAGGCTGTGTCTAGCTACTCACATGAAAATGGGCTAGAACATCTTGGTTTCTTATTGGAAATGGGTGTTTTCTGTCCTTTCTCTTATGAGATGTGATGGTGCCAATGTTACCTTTATCTAATGATGGCAGGTTTCCTAGCATTCTGAAAACCTAACATCTCATTTCTTTATATGAATCTCTATCATCATTACTAGTCACAAACAATAGCTTTATGTTATCATTTTTATGGAATGTCACTGGTCTTTTATTGTGGCAGTAAATTCTCTCTTCTGTTAGGTGCCTGTGAGGTAGCTCTTAACAAGCTAAATGAATGCTAACCAACTAGCCTCTGTAAGAGAGCAAATTTCAGTGAGTTTGCTAACTGTGGCCTTAGAAATGCATAAAATAACCTTAAGAAGCTCCATATTCTTAGGAGAAATCCCTTATATAATGATAGCTTAGCTTTTACCAGGGAACTGCCTCCAAGAGAAATTATCCTAAGTTATGAATTGGTGAAAAATATTAAATTGAGAATTGTCAGTGTAAATCAATTTGATATTAAAAGGTTTCAAAATATTTATGCTAACAGAGGAAAATCTAATGTATAAATAACTTGTCTATCATGTGATGTTTGGAAGGCATTCTTCAGGAACTGTTTTTATTTCCTTGTTAGTTGTAACATTAATAACCAGAGAAGAAAAACTGTAAGTTTGGTGGTAGAGCCAGCAAAAAGTCAAAGGACATGTTCAGGGAAAGGTGAATATGTTTTGAGCAACACAAAGTTACTCTCAGTTTTTGTATAATGTCAGTTGCAATGGTATTGTTTCCATGAGTCTATTAGCTTGGTTTTACCTTGACATTGAGCTGTCATTCCTGAGAAATTACATAATTGATTTGGCAGTAACAGAACATAGAAACTCCACGATTCTTTCACAGAAGTTATTACTTCCCTTAACTTTTTCATTTATCTGCTTACTCAATATTTCTCATATAATCCCCCAAAGTTATTGGTTATAAAATATAAATCAAGATAGTTCATTTGAAACAAACCTGTAACTTGTACTTATTTGAAATTCTTGAATAATCCAATTATTTTCAAAATAATAGAGTAATTATTTATTCGTTTCATTGGACTCTGCCCCTGCATTTTGGTGACTGTGTGTGACCCTCTGTGTCTCACTTTTTTGCATGAGTCCCTTGCTTTAAGACTAAGACCTAAAAGTGTCAGCACTTTAATCAGCAATTGCAGATCTTTTTTTTTTCTCTAAAACAGTGTCATCACGCAGCTGAAATACTTTGGGGAATTACACCTAAAACGTTCCTCCAACTTTTATCACGTAAATTTTCCGTTCAACAACAGAAACTCTCTCCTCTAGGCACCAGCTATACGCTGAAAGTATTCTAACAGCTCTCTAACAGTGGCAGAATCCTGCATCCTCCATGATAAATTAATTTGTGCCTGTGAGTGTACATGTGTGAAAAGGGAAGGATGGAAAATCTGTTTTTTATTTTCTGAAAGCATGAAATGGCATCAAATGAGTATTTACTTGAAATCTTCATGCTTACTTCCTTAAAAGCACTGTTATTACAGCATATGAATAATATGTAGCTTGGCTGTGACAGGGATACTTTATTATTATTAAGTGATGGGGATAGCTCGACCAACACAGAAAGTCTTAAAATATTTTGAAAGGTCTTGTGAAGCTGGGGAAGGAATTTTAAAAGGGGCCTCTTGTTCCTTGGAAAAGATTCAAATTACATTGTTTTCATGTCACTTCACACTAGAAGTGAGCAAAATATTTTGCTCAAGTAAGGAAGACAAGAGGCTAACTAGTATTTGTGCACAAAAGAGAATCTGTGGGTTAGTATGGCTCACATGCTGAACACAAATCAACAGAGGTATGCTGCTATGAAAAAGAAAACATATAAACAGAACCCTATATCCAAAACATTCGAAGTAATCCCTCTGCTCTGCGCTGTGATAGTAAGGCTTCAGTTAGAATACTTTGTTCAGTTCTGTGTTTTGCTCTCCAAGATAGGCGGAGGACTGGCTGAAAAGCATGTAGAGGAGAGAGCACCAACAGGGATTTGAAGTCTGGAAACCATGATCTGTGAGGAAAGAATAAGTGAATTGGAATTTTTAGTCTTAAAGAATAGAAGAATAAAGGAATATGGTGTGGAGAAGGAATGTGGTAAATAAACCATTAGCAAAGAGGAAAGGAATATGTTTTCCTTGTTTGTTGTAGATAGAATGAGAAATAATAGCCTTAAATTGCAAAAAGGAGGAGTTATATTAGATATTTAGAAAAAACTTCTAAGAGTAAGAATGGTAAAGTCCTGCAATAAAGCCTTGGGGAACTGCGAAGTTGAAATCATTTAAGTTCTTCAAAAACAGGTTTAACAAGTGTCTGTCGAGACATACATACCTGATTCTATCTTAAAGCAGAAGTCCCTATTACCGCTGTGATTCTGTGTTCACTTACAATGCAAATTTTAGGCACAGTGAATGAATATATGAATTTGCATCATATAAATGGTATTAGACCTTTTTTTTCTGAACTGAAACATTCAGTTAAGGAATATTTTAGATGTATAATCGAAAAGTAATAATGTTATAATTTAGAGTTTTACTCAATGTAATTACAAATTTATTACTTACTTTTGTTTCCAGTAAAACTATTAATTTCACATGAAACTGAATTTTAATTTGATTAAAAACAACCAACCATCAGGGTGAATTTTTGTTCAAATTTCGTTTTGCACAGCTATAGGAAAACCAATTATTCAGACAGATTTCTTTTACACAGAATATTAACTCTCCACACATTCTTTAGTTCACCAAGCAACTAAAACATCTAGTGCCTCTGTATGTGTGTGTGGGTGTGTCAAGAGTAGGATGAGCTTTATAAAATTTTATTGTGACAGAGTCGTCAGAATATTTGGGTTATCACAGTATTGCTGTGTGTTACATCAGTAATCTATTTCTTTGCCTGTGCAGTCCAGCCTGGCTCATTGTAGCCCTACTGTTTATTGTTCATCCTACTGCATTCTTGCTTCCTCCTGCTTGTTCTTTTTCCAGGATGTCAGGTAGTATTTTGCACATGGCCAGTGCACTCCAGTAGTTGTGTGAAGAACCCTACATCAGTTTGATAAAGTTATTCCCTCTTGCCAGCAAAGCATGCAGGGGACTTGGGTTTCTGGGAAGGAACATTTGAGAGAGCAAGCTGAGCTGGGGTAGGAAAAGAAATATCCCATGGGGTGGAAAAAATGAAGGAGGTCTCAGTTCTGTCTTGTACTGAAGGCTACTCAGATTGTAAACGTTCTGCAAGATACAGGTCCTAGCCTGACTGAGGAGGTCAGGGAATGGATAGTGACTGTGAGAAAGAAGGATTCCTACGTTCAACTTCCCGAAATAGGTCTGTCCTTTTGTCCTTTGAAATGAAGTTGTAACTATTGATATTGTGATACTTTGGGCAATGTGAGTCCTGTGAAGATTGAGTCTGTACCTACCATCACTAATATGAAGCTAATATGCAAGAGTCATGAGGCCATGGAAGGAAAGTAAGCAACAGGGACCAAGACTTATAGACACTTAATATGTTTGTTTAGTATTTACACCATGGATGTGGCCCTAAGTCTAACTAATAGCAATAAGGTTATTTTTGAGATTGCAATGGGCCCAAGTTACCTTTTACTTTTCTACAATTCCACTTATTTCATGGGAGTCATCCTAGAGAAACAGGAAAGATAATTTGGTTCTTCCTCTTTTGTAGCTAATTGCCTTTTTTCTGTAAAACATGCTGAAGATTCATAGAGTTATTGTCATGGGTGCTGTATGAAGAGATTCAGTTCATAGCTTTTTGATCAGTCTGTAAATGATAGTAATCTTTGCATCTTAGATTGTTCTTCTCCACAAGTGAGATGTGACTTTCATTACATGATTTCAGAAAGGAGTTAATTACATGCTCCTGTTGAGTAAACACAAGTGTTTGTTTTGATTCTGCTGCCTTCAGAACTATGTAGATGCAGCCATGGAGTCTGGCTAGTTGGGCTAGATTTCAAATTAACTGCTCAAGCATAATTACCTTCTATGGATTTATTTGTATGGACAAAAGGACTAGAAATGCATCTATACATTGTTCTTCTACCCTTTTTCCTTTCTGAATCAACTGATCTCCCAAGAGAAGCACAGCAAGAGTCTGCCTTATTTCCACACCCATGTATGGAGTGATAAATCCGCCAAATTCCTCTTTTTTCCAGTCTAGATAATCTTAGGGATAGTGTAGTAATAGAGTTAAATGGCTAGAGTTCTGTCGTGGTTTAACCCCAGCCAGCAACTAAACACCACGCAGCCGCTCACTCACTCCCCCCCACTCAGTGGGATGGGGGAGAAAATCGGGAAAAGAAGCAAAACCCGTGGGTTGAGATAAGAACGGTTTAATAGAACAGAAAAGAAGAAACTAATAATGATAATGATAACACTAATAAAATGACAGCAGCAATAATGAAAGGATTGGAATGTACAAATGATGCACAGTGCAATTGCTCACCACCCGCCGACCGACACCCAGCCAGTCCCCGAGCGGTGAATCCCTGCCCCCCCCCACTTCCCCGTTCCTAAACTGGATGGGACGTCACATGGTATGGAATACACCGTTGGCCAGTTTGGGTCAGGTGCCCTGGCTGTGTCCTGTGCCAACTTCTTGTGCCCCTCCAGCTTTCTCACTGGCTGGGCATGAGAAGCTGAAAAATCCTTGACATTAGTCTAAACACTACTGAGCAACAACTGAAAACATCAGTGTTATCAACATTCTTCACATACTGAACTCAAAACATAGCACTGTACCAGCTACTAGGAAGACAGTTAACTCTATCCCAGCTGAAACCAGGACAAGTTCTTATACATATAAAGGAGAAGCAAGGTATAGAAGAGCTGATTGAAAAGGAATTCTCCAAGGTTTTGCATTTTTTTTCCAGAAAAGTACAACATCCAAGAGTGGTTCTTCAGCAGGTAAAATACAGCTAAAAACGGGTTAATCACTTCTGCAAATTTCTCCCCTTTTTTTCCATCAGCTCTGGAGAGATCTGATCAAAGATAAGTTCCTATCAGCACAGAAGCTCCATGGAGGCAGTTTATGTGTTTGGACTTAGACCATGGTAAAGAGAAGCTCTGTTCCTTGGTATGTCTGTTTGGAGGAGAGATCCAGATTCTGAAGGAATCCACTTCCTCAAGGGATTTAATAAAGATTTATTTTAATGAAGATTATACTCCAGGGATCCATGAAAAGGCAAGAGCTGTTGTCCTCTGCTTGATTTAAAATGTTGGTAGAGAAAATTTAAATTCAGACTTTCAAGTGGGAATAGAACAAAAGCATGAAACATTGGGAATAGTTATGGAGCTTCTCTAAAACAGGATAAATAAAAAGAAATGAAGTGATCTTTTTCTAGATTTCAACTCAAATAAGTTGTCTAAAGCTAGGGGATTTAAGTGTTTCTTTCCTTGTTCTGACTTCTATGCTAACTATTTGCTGTCTGGATGTAAACAGCACAAAAATATATAGTCTCTTTCCTATGGAAAGGCTTTTATCCTGAGAATTTAAAAAAAGAGGGATTGGAGGATAAAAGGGGGTCAAAGAGTTGTACAATGAAAGGAATTTTTTTTTTTTTTTAGTGTTTCTGGATGTTGCATGATTACTATCTTACTATCTCTAAGTATATTTTCCATGTTTATTTTACTATTTAAAATATTATCGTGTAATTGAAACTTTTGAAATTACACATGTATGAGTTGAATAAGTCTTAAAAAGCCTCTCCCAGCCACTGTTGAGGTCAGTAGAAATATTTCCACTTCAGGCAGAGCAAGACTAGACTGCAGCAGAATTAAGAGAGGCAAGATGGCAAGCATATTTTACAGATGTTTAAGTTTGGTTCAGATGTTCAAGTTCAGTTTAGATTCTGTTGCACTTTATTTTTATGAAAAGAGTATGTTTTAAATAGGTGATTAACTTGCAGGCACACAACAATTAAACACTGGAAAGGACTCATAATTTGCTTCACTCCCTGAGTTCGGAACATTTGTTTAAGGTCTGAAGTTAACTGAAATTTTTTCAGAATGATTATGTCAAAGATGGTGATTCAATTTCCTTTGGAAAAGTAATAATTAAAGTTCCAGCTGCAATGAGATATATAACTACTGCCTTTTATAAGCAGGTAGGCCAGCCTGATCCAATTTCCTTAGACATTTTTCCATTGACTTCAGAACCATAGAACAGGGCTATTGGGAACTACCCAAGCAGGCTTGACAGAAAATTCTTGTTCAAACCAGATTCACAGAAACTCCAGCCACTAAAACTGTATCAAGGATATTAAGTTCAGAAAATTGCAACATCAGAATGAAGTCTATCACTCACTGATCTTAAACTATTGACCAGACAATTTGGAAAACCGAATATATCTTTTTCATGGGAGACTTGTATAGGTTAAGATGGATGGGGTTGCGTAGTTTGTAATATTAGTAAGGTTTTAATATCCTCCATGATTTTCACACTCAGAGGTGACATTAGAAGTTTTTCTTCCAGGAAGGCAGCTCAGAGTAATCAGGTAGCTGTGTTAGATACCATGAAATTGGCAGGTACAAAGACATTACTGATCTTCTGAGAGTAAGAATAACACAAATACAATGCCTGATATCTTGTTAAAGATTTTCATCTCAAAAACCTGTGACAGGCTTCACACAGTAGTTACATGTTAGCATTTCTTCCTCTGGTGGGTTAAATATTGGGTAAAAGGTCAGTCTACTTTGTTATGTTACTTTTCTGTACTTTTTAACAGGGGCTAGAAGCAAGCCTAGCAGCATCTTGCCCTGGCAGTGCTTATTTAAAAAAAAAAAAAAAAAAGTTTGGGTTTTTTTGAAAATTAAAATGACAAAACCATGGATTTTTGACATATTTTACATATACTTCTGTAAAAATGTTATGTGGGTGGACAATTCTGTTGGAAGTGTATCCTTCTGTATTTTAGTGCACTCACAGGCACCCAAAGTACCACATGAATGCTCTGTTGGGACTATAAAGAAAAACAAACCATTTTCAGCACTTCAGTAAGGCTGATGTCTTACAGTGCACTTCCCACAGTTTGTCTTTATTCCTGCTAAAAGCTCTGCTCTGAAACATCTGGGTAGGCATGTGCAAGGCACCAACAGAGGTAAGAAAGCTGCAAATAAAGCTTTGGAGGACAACTTCTCAGAATCATTTTCCATTGGACGAGCAGGTATTTTGCCACTTGCTTTAATGAAAATTAGATCATGCTGTGGTTAGACAGCCTTGCCTAAAAATCAATGACAGAATAACTTTTTATCTTCTTTTGTTCAAGGTGAATATGTAAACGTAGCTGGTGAATTTATACACTTGATTTTTGTGACCATAAATAGATCTGCTCTATCTGGAGCTGCAAAATTGTGATGCATATGCAAATTGTCTGTCTGACATCAGTCTGTACAGCCTGGCAGGGACAAACAAACACACAGCAAGTTGGACTTGTGTACTTACTAGGGCTTAAATTTGACCCTGAATTAGAAAACTGCTAGACATGGAACAAATAATGGAAAACACTAACACTTTCTATCACACTGGAAAAAATATTTTTGTTTTGGATGGTTTTGCACATGCCAAAAGAAGCATGCAGGATATGTTGCTCTGGTTGCTACAAGTAAAATATTCTGCTTTAATTTTAAAAAGATTAAGTAACCTTGTAAAATTCACAGATGAGCAAACACTGTCTGTACCTTGGAATTACCCTGTAGCCATCTCATAAATATTGGAGAATGTGATATGGTTGGATGAGAGCTAGTACAAGTTCAGGAGACATTATGAGGGTAGACAGGAAAAGGCAATGTATAAGATTTTCGGAGTGTTTACAGAGGTTGTCCAGTAGTCCCTTTGGGCATCCCAAAGGATCTGCACCCCTCAGGTGAAACCAGGGAAGGAATAAATAAATTTTGTAAATTCTGTTAGGATTTAGACATAAGTTTGATACTTTGAAAGTGTGTAGTGAAGAAGGTGCTTATAGAAGACTTTAGGTAACTTGGACATGCTAATACTAAAAACTGAGCTTGAGCTTTTTCCAGGATTAGGTAGTAAAGGAAGGAAAGAGGTGAGAAAGGCATCTAAGTACCTGAATTTTCTTGTAACTCGTATCCCAAGTGATTGCCTGGGGTCTCAGGGAAGAGGACAGATTTTCATGTAAAGCTGGGTCCATACTTTCACTTAGAAGGGGAGCCAGAGTGGGAACACAAGCATGAGAATTGTAGGTAAAAATGAAGTATTAGAAGTTTGATAGTCTGAAAGACAATGTGACTATTCTACAAGTGGAGCAGCTGTGTCAAATGTTGACACTAATCAGAGGGGAGAAATAATTGGAAGGGGAGCAGGGATAACAAACCAGTTCATCACACTTAGCTCTATGTCAGACACAGTGTTGGAATGTACTACCTCTCAAATGAAAGCAGCATTCTGAAGGTGTCATTAAGGAATAAAAGAATTAATGCAGGGGTGAAATCAACTCAGGTCAGATGCAATGAGCTCTCAGAAAGGCGTTGTCTTATACCATCAGGACTTTACCTGAACACTGAACTACTCCTGCCACAACCAGTAGCCCAGGTTGGACTTGAACCAATGTTATCTTGCACTGCAACTATTGAGCAAAGTCCTCCAAGAATGTCCTAGTCTCCCAGATGGATCAGATTTGCTGTGAGATACAAAGCTATTGGGAAGAAAAGACAGAGAAAGGGAAAGAAAGACCTATTACCTTTTCCCTCTTTCCTCACCTAGAAGCTGCTTTGGTACTGCTTCAAAACTATTCACAAAGTTGCTTGGTCTCATATATCTGCAATAACAAAATTAAAGGGTTGGTTTTTTTTTTTTGCTACTTAGAAACCTTAAGTAAATCTGAGGCTACCGAAAAAGGGGTAGGACACTTTTGAAAGTGTTTTTAACTTATCTTCTCAAACCCGTGTGTTGGTATAAAATTGTTTCTGTATTAACTCTGACCACATTTGTATGAAATTCAAAGATTTCCTGTTGAACTGAGATATGCTCTTCTTGTTTTATTTTTACTGAGCTTCTTTTATTGGCAGTGCAGTTAAATATAAAGCAGCTGGTTGTTATGTCAAAGTAATTCAGTTGAGTCATCATTCAGGAGAGGCAGCAAAGCCTGGGGAAAGAAGAGTACAACAAACACAATACTCATTGATATTTAAGTTGTAAATACTGCTATGAACCTTAAATGTATCATTCTTTAACTAATTTATTAACTAGTATTAGATTCAAAATTAATAGTCTTCATTGTGGTCCCATTTAACTAGCATCTAAATCATGAAAGAGAATATACGTTGTACTCTCTTGAGAAATTAAGGACAAAGAGTAAATGGATATTAGTGGTACACCATAGTATCTATTCTAGTCTGCAACTATTCTGTAGTATATATCTATAATGATACCCTTAGTATCATTTCAGATCAAAGTTTGGAGTGCTCTTACTGCTGTTTCCATGTTTGTTCAGTGAATGTGTAAAGGGGTGAAGTCTGCTAGGAAAGAGAGGGTGGTGACAAAACAAGCTATCACAAGGCACACTGAGTTACAGATTTACACTGTTTACATTGCTGAAGTGTATGTGCTCACCTCATCTTAGATATGAGATAATATGAAATTATATATTCCTCAGTGAAAGCTATATGTGCTTCCTTCTTTGCATTTATTACAACATAACAGGATACATGTTGTTAATAAGTGGAATAGCTGTTGTGCATAGCTAATAACTGATGTATTTGTACCTGTACCTGTAACTTTGCTCTGAAGGCATCCTTAATATGAGGAATCTACTCCAAAGACCTTCTAACTTTAGCAGATTTGAGAGCAGAGCGTAAATTTTTTATTTCCTCTTCATTTTTTTAAACACTTCTTTAAAACTTGGTTAGCCATTCATTTTCTATTGGACAAAATTGTATCTGTAGCAATAAGTATTTGACAATCAACAGATACTCAAAAAAAGTAAATCATTGGTTTCTGTTTTAAAATGCCATTTTTATTTAATAAAATATTCAGGTACACAAGCCTTTACATTTTCATATGTGTATTTAGACATAAACCCTTGGGTTTTGTTCCTAATAAATTAACGTCTCAGCTATTTTTATTTCTAAGACAGCATCACCTCAAAGCATTTCCATCGCTTTCAAAATGAAGTGTGATTTGTAGCATGAATAGTGCTTATGCTTTATAATTTTCCTTTTTAATAATGAATGTCAGTGCATGGAGTTTCTACAGGAAAAATGCATTTTGCTAAAGTTTATCTCCTTGAACGAAATGCAGACATCCATGACATCCGTCAATTCGTATGAGAGGGAGCCATCTTGTGGTATAATTTATACTTTCCTGAGATGCTATTGCTACAATGAAACAAGGAATGGATGGGGAGGGAAACCTGTTTCGCATATAATGCAAACAAGTATGATTGAAATTTGTAAGAATTTCCAATATCCTCCTACTTTAAATAAGTTCAGCCAAATTCTAATAATGTGTGGGCTTATTCTGATCTAATAGATCTACATGAGGTTTACTCCTACTTCATGCAATGGCAAACAAGCTGCACTATCATGTGCTCTTAAAAACAACTGTTTGAGTGTCTTCTGTACCTACTGAACATGCCTAATGAGAATAACTAAACATATCCAAAGTAACATGCTGGTTTTCAAGGCAGGTCAGGTGTGTTATTTGGCTCGTTAAGAGAGGAATTAAAACATAACATAAGTGGGTTTCAGGCTGAGCTCATTACCTCAGTAGAGGTTTTAAATGCAGATTACTTAAATAGAGCCTAACATTACAAGAAAATTTTTTTCAGTATTGTGAGGGAAAGTGCAAAGTCCTGCACTGGGGGAGCAACAACCCCATGTACCAGGGTATGCTGGGGGACAACCAGCTGGAAAGCAGGTGTGCAGAAAACGACCTGAGAGTCCTGTGGGCACCAGGTTGAACATAAGCCAGCAATGTGCCCTTGCAGCAAAGAAGACTAATGGTATCCTTGGCTGCATTAAGCGTGTTGCCAGCAGGTCAAGGGTGGTGATCCTTCCCCTCAGCACTGGTAGGACCACACCTGGAGTATTGTGGCCAGTTCTGGGGGATCTCATCAATTTGTCTAAGAAATTGGGTGGAGGGTGTAAAGAAGATGGAGCCAGGCTCTTTTCAGTGGTGGCCAGTGACAGGACAAGAGGCAATGGGCACGAACTGAAACACAGGAGGTTCCCTCTGAATATCAGAAAACCCTTTTTTACTCTGAGGGTGACTGAGCACTGGCACAGGTTGCCCACAGAGGCTGTGGAGTTTCCATCCTTGGAGATATTCAAAAGTTGTACAAACATGGTCCTAGGCAAGTGGCTCTAGGTGGCTCTGCTTGAGCAGGGGTTTTGGACAAGATGACCTCCAGAGGTCCCTTCCAACCTCAACCATTCTGTGACTTTGTGAGTCTGTGAAGTAAATGTTGAAATATCTAAATTTGTCAATGAAAAATTATTATATGTAAAATATATAATTGTTTATTAAAGGTTTGGAAGTATATTATTCAAATTTTGAAAAAGTTTCATTTATTTCCAAAATGAAATTTTCCCTGTAATTCTAGTTTTGTGACTTTGGTGGATTGTCGTCCAGGGTTTTAAATTTACATGCTTGTGTCTTATTTAGAAAAAAATGTTCTCAGATCCTGCTAGTGTATAGAAAGTAGGATACTAGAAACAAAATCCACTGCATGGACCACATGGAATTAAATCTTTACTTCATTTTTTAAATAATTAGGTAGCTATATATGCAAACATGAAAAAGAGGATATTTGTTTTTCCAGAATTCTATGTTGAAAGGGCTGTACAGTTTATGCAACGTAATCACATATTGATCTTTTTAAGATCTGTTACTTCTTTTTTCTGTGACTCTTGGGTCACATTACCTGGTTGTTACTTTCTTGTTTGATTGCTTGTTGCACACCTGGTACAGCATTTTTGCAGTTTTCATGTTCTGGGAACTATGCGGCTCAGTATGAAAACATTCGCTGCTGAAGTCATTTCATGACATTGTTGCTTGTGAACATACCTGAAGAAGGCCAGAGGTACCAGTTATGCTTTGCTCTTGGGAACTCAAGATGGTATAGACCTGCTGGAACAATAGCTGTCATGAATAGTAGGGGTGTGACCACACGGTTCTGTGGGCTCTATGAGGGCACGCTCAGGGTTTCTGCTCAGATTCGACTGGTGCTCTTGTTACATTTGGCTGTTCTTTTGAGAAATTTCCATTACATAAAGCTCCAAGCCATACATTACTGAACTGAATTATTAGCAACAGATAATGGAAATACTTCATTTGCAAATATGGCCAAGTTCTTGTATTTGTATCCCATCGACGTGAAAAGCAAGTTGAAAGGAATGAACTGATGTTGCTCTTTGGCATATGGGGGCAGGGAACGCAAGGCATCTGTGCTGAGACTGCTAAAGGTTTCTAACCTAAATAGCATCACATTGACATGTAGCTGTTACTGGGATGACCACTCTGTATGCTCTTTATAAGCATATTAACACTGCTGTAATCAGATTAGCAGAATTTAGACTGTTCTCAAAGGACTTCTTACTTGCTATGTTCACTTCAGTTTTCTTGAAATGATTTTTCTATTGAGTACTTACGAGGGCCCACAGATCTATAAAGCTTCCATAAGGCTATTTGCTTCAAGTGAAATTCTTTGCCTTTTTGATAATAAGATCAGCAGGACTATTTTGGAGAGGCTGTACTTATTTCAATAGGCTTTTATCAAGATAACTTTCCTGAGTTTTCAGAATGAGCTTTTTTCAGAACTGGAGCCCATCCTCCACCTGTCCTCTGGAGAGATCTCTTTCTGTCCTCTCACTGTAAAGGAAGCCTTGGAAGATCAGAGTCCTAATTCAGTGCCTGCCATCCTCCAGCATGGTCCTTGAAAACACCTCTTTGTATTTTTCATTAATGCAGTTAAAGTATTTTGAAGCTTAATCTGAATAATATAACAATTGAAGGTACTCCATTCCTTTTCTCTCAAGTTTTCACTCCTGAAATATTTCATAGTAATGCACTTTAACTACTGCTGAGGGTTTCATCCTTTTTTCCAATGGTGTTGATAGTCCCTCCTGTAACTTTAAGCCCATTGCCTAAAATATCATAAAAATAATTATACCGTTTCTGAAAAAAGTTAAGTTTATTTTTTTAATAAAATATCTACAATGACATGACTGACACCATAAATTTCACATATTTTAACACTTCTGTGTGCAGAGAATGTCAGTTTAAGTGCAATATGATACTGCAATACAATAAAAAGGAATTTAATCAAATCCATGCACAACACATTTACAGAGTTTTACCAAAAAGTAAGTACTTTGAGATGAAATTGCCATCAGACAGAATTCACAGGAGAATATTTTGAAAACTCACAGACAAATTATTAATAAACTATCATATTAACTTTTTTTTCTTTTTTCTTGCTGTAGCCTTTAAAAAGCTGGGATCACTAACACACAAAATACTGTATATTATGTTAAACCTTTATGTCAAAAGCTTATGGCACAATTTCTTTTTATACAGCTCACGATTACACATTCATGGAACATCAGTAGCTACTTCAGTCCATTTCATCTGTTAACATCACTCTGTCATACATTAAAATACAAACATAAGAAATGTTTCTTGCATATTTCACAGAGATGAAAGTGAAGAAGTGCAGTAATATTCAAGAATGTCAAGAATACAAGATGAGCCAACATTTTTCTGGCATTTAACCCACTGCTTCTAGCAATCTAACCTGCTTCCACAAGCCTTCCAAACTGATAGAATTTCAGTAACTACTGTAGGTGATGCGTGTTGCCTGAAGGCACCTTTTCCATAACCACTCCAAAATGGGATACCCATTTTATTATTAACAAGTAGTTTGGTTTGTGATTTATATTTTTCTTCTCAGTTGTCTCAAAAAGGAAAAAAGCCACGATGATCTGATATTGTCCTCATCTAAATAACCATATGATTATACAGTAAGATGTGGATAAAGTTATTTTACTACCTCACAAGCATACTGTAAGAATTAATAACTCATTCAGCAGTTTCACAGTTTAAGGCCAAATTCTGCTCTGTTGCATTAGATTAATTCCTACAATAGCTCAAATAAGAGCAGAAGCTGCACATAAAGTGCATCTATCTTTTGCAACCAACCATCTCAGCTTGGGCTGGGAACTGTATAAATAAATTCATTTCCATCTAATATAAAATTATTGCTAAAAATAATACTTTTTTTTAATGGTTGAGGAAGACTTTTTATCTTTCCCTACTGTTAAAAATATAAGGTTTTATATACTTTAGTATATTCTATTTTTATCTACATTATCAACCTACAGTTTTGTAAGGGGTTATAGTACAAAGTGGAAGCAATACCTTAATCCTTAAATGTAAAGTGCACATCTAAATCACCTAAATGTAAGTCTTTCTAGTGAGTAAACAGAATCATCTCTCACACATCACAAAGGATTCTTTATAAAGCAGACTATGAAAAGGTTTTGGAACAAACTCTTAATAAAGAGAATGCAAAGAAAACCAATATATGATGGAGCTGAAAGAATAATTAAATCCCGTGTTCTTCCTGAATTCCACTTACCTGCTTAAATAATAGTGCTTGCTGTCAAAACTCCTTGAAAGTAGAATGTGCTTTATTTTGGTATTAAAATAGCTAAATTCTAAATAGTAAAACACTAGTATACCTTCTTCCCTTTCTCCTTCAAGCCTCCTCTAGTTTATCAACATTACAGAGAAAAAAAGCCAGCCCTCTAACCATGCAAGCCTATTTTGTTGATATTTGAATACTGTTTTAAAAATAAAATGCATTTTGCTATTCAGAATTTAAGCAGGAGTTTGGTACTGTGGCAGTTCAGTATATCTACTGCACCTCTAAGGGACCTTTCTTATCCTCTCTCAAGGTCTTGAAGTTTTTGGCCTTACGAGGGATGACATGGATTTGGCCACATCTCTCTCTTTAGTGCAGAAAGAAAAGACAGTCATATGAGAGGTTCCAGACTCTGCTTTCAGCTTTCTCTCTCCCTGTGGTCCTTCTTATGCTATGTACAGCCCATACTTTTCATCCTGTACCTTCCTGCTCCCCTTCTCTTTCCATTAAGAAAGCGGATGGTGTGGAAGTCAGTTGTCTCTCTGCACAGGTAGAAACTACTGTCCCAAGAGAATATATACTTTGCAGCAGTTGACATAAATTGTTTCCCTCTGCAGCTACTGCTTCTACCTGAACACGTGTACCTGTGGAGCGGATACTGGGGGATGGGGAAAAGTAGTAAGGATGCCTCATGCTTCCTTCTTTCCCCTTTATGGTGACTGTGTCAGCTCTCTGGTCTCTGTGTTACTGGAGTATTCCTCCAGATCCTACAGTTCCTCCCTCTATTTTCATTGTATTGCAATGATCTTCTAGTGCCAGTATTTTATTTTTGAAGTATAGGGCTGGTCTACAGAGACCACAAAAACATGACCTGAGCAGCACAGAGTCTGCACCTATGGTGAATGATGACTTGGGGCAAAGCTGCATTAGCCTGTCACATAGGGGTTGTGCTTACAAGAAGCCTTCTTGTGTGGCTTTGCTAAGGACCTGTACTCTGCAGAGCCCAGGTTCTGTGATAGTGAGGTGAGGTAGCTATCTACTTCAGCCTAATGAACGGGGTCTTTTTTAGATGTAGAAGTGTCCTGGTTTCAGCTGGGATAGAGTTAATTGTCTTCCTAGTAGCTGGTACTGTGCTATGTTTTTGAGTTAGGTAGGAGAAGAATGTTGATAACACTGATGTTTTCAGTTGTTGCTGAGTAGTCTTTAGACTAGGTCAAGAGTTTTTCAGCTTCTCATGCCCTGCCAGCGAGAAAGCTGGAGGGGCACAAGAAGTTGGGATGGGACACAGCCAGGGCAACTGACCCAAAGTGGCCAACGGGGTATTCCATACCATGTGACACCATATTTAGTATGTAAACTGGGGGAGTGGGGGCGGGGGGATCGCTGCTTGGGGACTAACTGGGTGTCGATTGGTGGGTGGTAAGCAATTGCATTGTGTATAATTTGTATATTCCAATCCTTTTATTATTACTGTTGTCATTTTATTAGTGTTATCATTATCATTATTAGTTTCTTCTTTTCTGTTCTATTAAACCGTTCTTATCTCAACCCACGAGTTTTACTTCTTTTCCCAATTTTCTCCCCCATCCCACTGGGTGGGGGATGGGAGTGAGCGAGCGGCTGCGTGGTGCTTAGTTGCTGGCTGGGGTTAAACCACGACAAGGAGAAGCCCTGCTAAGTAGCATCTGCCTCAAACTTATTTCCTTGATGATTGTTTTTCTGCCTCTCCACTGCCTCTTCCACAGGACTGTAGCATAAATAGCTCAGTCTGATAAATACTGCAGAGTACATTTCAATTCTTGCATCTTCTTCATGTTATTGCCTGCTACTTCATTATACAGTTACAAAAGAATCATCTCCCACACTAACCTTAGCTGATGACAGTAGCTGTTGATTCTAGCTTTGTACAGAGGGCTGGCATGCCTGCTGGCATTTTTGGACTTTTCCCCTAGTCAGTGGTGAATAGCAGGCAGTTGTGCCTTGAAATTTCTTATCATCTCAAATGACATTTCTCTCTTTCTTTACTGTGTGACTTTACACTAAGTCATTCAGGAATAATTTAAATGAAATTTTAATTTTACATTCTGCTTTCTTTTGAAAAACACATTATTTAGTGGACTGCAGAGGCTTCTGTTACCTTGGCAAATGTTATGTTATGGTTCCAGTAAAAACACAGAAAACCATCAGTTCAGGAGAGATCTTGGTTCCATTACATCGAAATAGAAAATCTTTACTTACCTGAGGGCAGCAGAATGACATGCCAAATGTTATGTTCATTTGAAACCATCATCACGGAACCATTTTTTACTTTTCCCCTCTGTTTGAAATACTTTTATTATTAATGGATTGCTAAATAAAAAATGTTCCAGCAAGACTGTAGAGTTTTCATAATGATGTTTTAAACATATTTAATTCTCTTCATTTTCAATGTGCTCTGTTAGAAGACTGAGCATTATATGTAAATTTTCTGTATAAAAGTAGAGTATGCTCAACTTCCCAATGTAACGGCCTATGAAAGACCAATATAAGTACATAGAGGAAGGGATATACTTTCCATCGGCCAGGTCTGAGACCCTCTTCTCTCTCACCATAACGCATGCATGGCTGAAGAGTTGCATCCTGAGAGGCAACACTAGACACTAGGTCCAGTCATTAAATCTATAGATCTCACTTATTTTAAATAGAACATATAGGTAACAATCCATTAGGGAGGTCAGAAAAGAATTAGAATGTAGATCTATGCTTTTTATTTTATATATGCTATATGCTGTAATTTTTCCTTAGATTAGCATACCTCTAATCAAAGAGAAATGTGGCACAAGGGTTCTTCCCCCTCACTGAGGTAATAGGTTCACATATGAATGAAGGAACTTGTCTTTTTTGCTTAACAATTTACATTCCTTCTAACTCCCTGTTACATTTTGCCAGTGTTGTAATTTAATCTCTCTTTTATCAGATTTCTTGTCTGATTTCTTTATTTGAGAGCATAGACCTTTTCTGCCTCAGAGTGAAGAAAGAAATTAGGGCTAAATTTGTTTAACTCTGCATGACTCAAATTTGTTAATGTTTTCAAAACAAGGTAGTACTACATGTGCAAGAGCAACAGACTATTGAATGATTGGGAAAGAGGCAATATGAACCAGGTACTCAAGTGTTATAAACTAGAATAACTAGGAGTTATTCTGATCTAGCCATCATTTTTTTATGCACTTACCCCTTCAACTAAGAATTCTTTATTGAATTCAATAAAGCTAATTTAGAAGGAAAGAAGAGAGATGAGCCAGAAAGATAATGTAATTTTTTATGATTGCCTCTTGGTTATGGATCCAGTACTTCAAACAGTCCTTAAACAAAATACTGTTGACTTTACTGATAGCAGAAGCAAGTTAACATCCCTTTTCATACGATACAGCTAATGATAACTTTGGGAGAGATTAATATAATCCAACTGAAATGTCAGCCATTAGTTCATGATACTCCCTCACACAGGTGAGCACCTTCATAAGTGAATAGGATTTTTTGGAACATGCACATAAAGAAATCAACAAAACCAAGACATAACCTCAGCAAACAATGATTGTTTAAAGTGAATTGAATTCATTTCAGATCATACATGAAGCAAAACTCTGAAAAAATAATACTGTTTTAAAATAAAGGAGGATTATACAGCTTCTTTCTGACACAGAAGAACCAAATCTGAGAGCTACTATTTCAGAATCTCTCTAACTAATCCTTGGAGGAAAATGACAACAAACCCAACCAAACCCAAGGTTGCTATGCTATAATCCTCAGTGCAGAGTTACATTGCTTCTGTTGCTTCATAAGCACCGTGCCTTTGGCAGTGCACCAGATGTTTGCCTCCAGCTGATTTTGCTTTTGTATACACATTCTGAGCAACAACAAACCAAAAATTTAAAACATGTTAAAAAGAAAAATATTTTGCAATGAGAAACAGCCTCAGCTACTGGACTTAAAATATCTAGTAAATCTAAATGTCAGAGTTCCATATCTTAGCATGTTTTTGTTTTCCAAGAGACAGGATTGGCAAAAGTAAACACTCTTGCCTACAAGGTAGGCCATAGATGTGATCTATTGTGTTACAATTCAAAGAAGCAACTAGTATAACTTATTTAATCCTAAATAGGGAAAATCTCTCTAAGAGTTTTAATAGTTGTTCTCCTATTTATTAATGTGAAGTACAATAAATGTAAAAGACCATCCAGATCCTTTTTCATGTTTTAGAAGAGCTGCATGTTTTTCTAAGGCTGTGAAGTGCTTCTTAACCAGTATCTAAGTCATATCAATATACTTCAAAGAATGAGTTAGAAAACTTGATATACTCATAAATTTAACTTCCTGTATTTATGTAACATGTAGGAGATAAATGTGCATAAACACAGCTGTACTTATCCTCGAAATATTTCAGTGAAGCAGTTGACTATTTGCTTTTAGTTTTGGTCCAAGATCTCTTTGCATTGAATCAAAACGAAGCATTGCAAAATTTTGATGTAGTTTGTCTATCTCACAAGCTGTATGAGTTTTATCAGTTGAGAAAAACAAACCCTTCAAAAATATAAAAAGGATTAAAAAATATTATAAGTTTTGATTATTAAAGTGTAGGTAATTAAAAGAAAAAAAAATCCTTTGCAGGATCAATACTTCACAAATTTTAATATATTTCCCATGTGATATGCAGACTATTAGGCTGTAGATACCCTGTGCTGTTTGAGATTATTTCAACATACAGCTTCCAGGAGAACAGTAACATGAAGTACATTGAATAAATTATATAACTTAAATGTGTCAGACGTGCTCATTGCAAAACTGCAGGTACTGTCCTTAAGACAAGAAAAAATCCTTAAAACTGTAATCTCAAATCAGTAATTTGTCATTATCTTGTAAAATTAAAATAAAAGTTTAAAATACTAATCTATTCTGTAATACGGTGGGATTTACCTAGGGTATTTTGGATACTTTTTTTTAATTAAAAACGCACCAGAATTAAAAAAAGTCAAAGAACATCAAAGAATACTGTACAATTATACCACTATGTAACAGTATGTATAAATACTTGGCAGTAAAGCTTCAGTAGAGAGTGATTTACAATGAAAAAGTTGTTAATATTTAGTTTGACACTGAAAGTTTGCAATAGCAGATGTATCTTCTCTGGGTGTCATTCAGTCCATTCCACTGTGACTGGGCATTGCAGGCCATGCAGGATCTTCCCCCCCCCATGCTTTTAACTCTCCCAATCACTCCTCCGATGTGCATTTTTAACAAAAAGCCTCCTGTTGAACATGGCAGCCAGATCTGTATGTACTACAAGCCTTACTCTTGTTATTGGTGAATGTCCTCATGCCTGATGATTTTGTAAATTACCCAGTAAAAAATATTGAAAATCAGAAAGGCTAATGGGAAACAAGCTCTGGATATTGTGTCTATCTTCTTGGCCCGGTCAATGAATACCTTTCTCATCTCATCAGGACTTTTTCGTGCAGCTTGAACAGGATTATTTGGCCCCTTTTGTGTCACTCCATCTTTTGCTTGCAGACATGGGCCCATTCCATATGCTGTAAAGCTAAACTGACTTTCCCTTACATCATCATCCTGTTGAAAAAAAAAAAAAGAAAAAAAAAGAAAAAAAGCAAGAATTTTTTTTTATTTACAGAAATCTTACCGGCTGCTAAATAGCAAGTATTGCACCGTTACCTCAGTGACTTCTTGAATCCACAGTTTATCTTAGCTGGTTGAAATTTCAGCCCTATCAGTGCCTGTCAAAAATATTGCAGCAGCTTTAACAAGCACAGAGTTTTCCTATTTGTTTATAGATTCTGTAATCTATTTAGAGACAAGAGAAAGCTTAGTAGGCTAGTGGTAACGAGGCACACAACTTCTGATTTGGTTTAATTTTCCCCATTTACAGTAAATATCCACAGTCTTCAACTGGGCAAACTTCACAATGGTCTTTTAGACAATAGCCATTAACTCCGTACATTGCTTAACAGAATGGGATCTTGGCCCCTAGAGATACTCATCATACAAGCACTAATGATGTTCATGTTAGTTATATTAGTGAGAATTCTATTTGGTCATTGCATATTTAGTTAATCTTATCTGTATGCCTTATTTCTGCTGTTCCCTGTGAATACATCAGATAAAGAGAATAGTATGTAAAGTGTCTTAGTTTAAAATAAAAGTGAATGAAAGCTAAAGGCCGGATTTTAATTCTGACTCATTCTTCTGTCAATTCAGAGGTAAACTGGCAAAGACATTCTGAATTCAGGGTGGTATAAGAGAAAATGGTTTTTAATCCTGTGGCACAGAAACAGAAGTAGAAGGTCTGAAGATATACATATTTTCATAGCATGTGTTTCAAGAATGTGGCTTCTGTCTGGAGACACATTTTGCACTTCTCTTTACCTGGTTATAGGTATTCTCAAGTAATAAAGGAGGTACAAATGCAGGCAAATAAATGATACATAGACTGTGAAGCAAGGGCCAAATTTGGTTCTGAAATATATTCTAGTATATTCCTTCACTATATATGCTACTCAAGGATAGCCATGTGATTTAGATGGCATTTACAATTTTTTTAATACTGATTTTAAATTCAGGATTTCCTATTTTTCATGTTTAATTTAGCCTAGCTGCTTTAGGATTCTAGACTTTTATGAAGTATGACAAAGCGTATGTATATGTTATTTCTTAAACAAGTATTTTGGAAAATATTTTCTGTAAGTATTAAAAAAAGAATTGAGCAGCAGTCAATTTTCCTTTTATAAGAGAATTTTTGATGTTTTGAAGCTCTTCCTAGCTTAAATTAAAATAAAAGGGTAAAAAAATTTATTTACCAAAGCAAGTCAAATAATTAGTGTTTTAGTTCAGTAATTCTGAAATATTTTTGTTTTATTTAAACCTCTTACTTTATAGTCATGTAATTTCTCAATGAACACAGTTTAAATCCAGACTTCCAAATTTTGCATTTTGAAAATGCCTGTCACATTTGGAAAATCTGAAAATGTTTTGGAATAGAGAATTAATTTTAAATGTATTTAAAGTTTTGGTTAAGTAGTACTTGCTAGAAGAACCATTGTTAATTACTTTGTTTAAAAAAATTCCAATCGTATTTGTTATCAATATTAGTTGAATAAGTTATCTACAAAAGAATGCAGATCAAATACTAAGTTTGAAGTGAATTAGTTGGCAATCAGCATGAGCATCTGGCAGAGCTGTAGTTATCACCCAACAGCTGTAGTTATCACCCAACTGCAACACTTTTTCATATATGTAAACTGAATAAACTTACAGACTAATATAGTTTACTGAAACTACTCTACTTCAAATCTGTATTAGAATTCTCCTATAAAAACAAAAAATAAGGAAAAATTAACATGAAAGAAAAGGAGGAGGAAAAATCACTGACTGACTTCATTATGGAAATGAATAACAGAAATACAAAATGATAGGATCATTATCTGATGACGTGATAAAACAAAGATCTAATTACTAGAATAGTGTTCCTCTCCTGTCAGAAAAGAATGGGAAATAACATCTTTATAGTGGTTGTATTCCAGAAGAGTTGTAGTGTAGTATTCCAGTTAACAGAAGTTACAAATACATGGACTGTGAGAACTTACACTAAACTTGCCATTTAAACACCTTTATACATACAGTTCAGGGTTTAAATCTTTTCATGCTTCTCCAGAAAGTAATGCTTATGATTGCACAAGCTCAAAAAGATAATAAAATAATTCTTCTGAGTAGCAGCTTTCAGCTGGTTATGATTTCGGGATGAGGCACAGTATACGAAGACTTTACTGTCTCTGTTCGATGCTTACCTGAACTGAGCCATCCCCTAGAATGGTTTTAAAGGTCAGGTCTCTGATTTTTTTTTTTTTTTTTTTTGCTTGCAGACATCCCTAATTTAGTCTGCAAGCAGGCTGTGTGGAAATGCTCCCTGTTGTTGAGGAAGTGATGTGAAAGTCCTTCTAGGAGTCTAGCTTTTCTGTTGCATGGTGTCTCCATGAGGGCAAGCAGAATGGCTGGAGCCTGTAAGTCAGACCAAAGTGCTAGGACCAATGGATATGCAGGAAAGGGCACCTTCTGGAGCACTGTAGCATGCCAGGTACCATCATACTTTTTTTTCTGGGATACCAGCTGGAATATCCAAAATGTGGTTCTGCAAGTTTTCTAGCAGGTTCATAATGCAGAAAAATCATTAATTTGGCCTCAGGCTCGTATCTGTGGGTGCTCTTGCACAGCAGGAAAGATGCAGTTATTGTTGTTATTGATATTAACTTTTGAGTGCTTTTTTGAATGCATTTTTATAAAATGTTAGTGACACCCCATTTGTTTTATCAACTGACTTGGCTATAGTCCCTCTTTTTGACTAGAAATATTTCTCATGATGCACGTGTCCGAGTTCACAGCAGTTGAAATCGTCTAATGGAAGTACACTGTATGTCCCAGTTGAGAATCGGAACAGTGAATCTTCCTCAAGAAGTCCTGCATTTTGGTTGAAAATTTTTTTTTTAAATGTAATAAGGAAGCTTTTTTTTTTGTCTTTTGTGCATTTGTTTAGTGGTTCATCACTAAAGAAAAGAAAATGATTTCTTATTGATTTTTGATAAAGCTTTTAAAATCTTATTAAAAAAAGTTCAGTATGAATGAGCTTTTCACACATACGGCTTTGGAATTAACAATTTGAAAGTTATTCTGCATACAATTACATATAAATATTTTATCATCTGTATTAAAACTACTGTAATTAAAGATAGGAAATAAATTTAGATAATAATTTCTATTTAGAAAGTTAGAATTCTCTGGAGGCCTGAGGGAAATTATTTCAATTAGTTTATTTTTGTATCAGCATTGTTCTACAAAATACTTAGCTATAAAGTATTATAAAGCTGTCAGTTTCTGTGGCCCTGTGACTACACTGTTTTCTGTCCATATATTTAATAATACATTTCTCTTGAGGAGTAATATGCATAAGGGTTGAAAATATCTCTACAGCCTTTTGACTGTAGGTTGTGGTAACAGCTTGAAGACTTATTTGAAGCCTATGCTTTGATAACTGAACGCTATATTTTTTACTGTTCATTTTTGAGAAGAAAAGTGTTTTTGAATTGTTTTGCACAAAAACCAACTTGGTTTTAAATGCTGATCTGTTAGCAACTGATTTCTCCTTGAACTAATGTCACTGTTCCTTTGAAGTTGCAGAAAGTAAAATTTTAATACTATGTTTTAAGCCAGATTTAAACAGATCAAAATGGATTACGGAACTAACAAGACAGGTACCTTTATTAACATTTCACGTCATCACATACAGGTAGCAATGAAGGTATATGGAGTTCACATGGGAAGATGTTATTCCAGACAAAAAGACAGGGCCTCTGTTAATGATTGGATATCACATTATGACAAATGGGACATCTTCTTCACAATTTACCCTTAAATTTGTACTGTAGATTTGAGGCAAAGTCCCATCTATAGGTCCTGTACATCTCAAGCCATTGCTATGCTGCAATGATTCACTGATTTCATTTCCATCAAGAACTCCCTCAAACTTTCATCAAAACGGATGGGTTGACCAAAAAGAAAACAAAAGAAAAGAGGTGTGATTACCATTAAAGAAAATCTAGTTTGCATGTCTATTTTCCTCACTAAAGATATGGTGATCTTTAGATTTTTGAAAATAGAATTAAAAGATTGACTATTCCTGAAAACTAAATATATTAAAAGCTAATCTAAAATCAAAGTGTTATTCAATATATATACACAGTTAATATTTTTCCCTCTACAGTGTGAATGCAACTAAGAAAAAGCACTGGTCGCAGATATATTTCAGTATCTCTGTATGACTTCTAATTCTGCTATTTTTTTCCTTTTGTCTTTCAAGACTGAAAAGAGTCTAACTGTAAATGAATAATTAATATTCATTCATTCTGAAGGAATGTTTCCATCACATTAGTAATATAATATTTGTGAAATGGTTGTGTTCATTGGCCAGATTTCTTTCTCTGTCAGAGACAAAGCACTATGGATCATACAGTGACTACCAAATGAAGTCTTAAATTGGGAATCAAAATCCCCCTGTTCTCAGAATTCATTATGCCATTTGTGTAATCATAAAGAAACGAGACCCTTTTTGAAAAATCTCCTATACCTATTGTGATGCCTATCGGAAAACAGCAATGAGTAGGTTGCATATTACATTGCAATAACAGTTTTTATTTATAAATGTATTTACAACAGAATCCTGGACACTTCAAAATATTTGTTAATTCCGTGTAAATTGGATTGGCCCTCTGAAAAGAAATTTGTCTTTCAGTTATTTGAATCAGTTAGTGAGGTCCATACTTAGAACCATAAAAACAGTAGCCAGAGGGTGCAGTTACACCTAAGTATTGCCTTTGATGCTGCTGTTACTGTTGTCTGGGAAGGGAGGCTGCAAATGTACTAGGTGGTGTAAGAAAGAGGCAGTGACTGTAGGTGGAAAAAGCATAAGGAAAATGGCAAGGATAGATGAGCTTTGGACGCCAAAATGTCTTGATACAGCCCTGTACATAATTACATTTTAAAAAATTTTCCATAAAACTCAGCAGTTCTTATTTTGTTTGCTACACTTGTTTACTGCAGGGGTTTTACCCAAGTTCAATCATATGCTTTTTAAGAGAGAGATTTCAGTTCTACTGTGTTTTTAATCAGCATTGAGAAGGAATAACACATAGTTTTGGTTAAATTTACAAAAGACTCCAATCTGGGAAAACCTGCAAATTTGTTTGAGGATATGTTTAGAGTTAAAATTTAATTTAATGACTTGGACAAAGAATCTGAAAAATAGAGAAGGAGAGTCGGTAGGTGCAAATACAAGGTACTACATTTAGCCAGGAATAATCAGCTTCACAAACATAAGATGGAAAGTGAATGGCTCTGCAGTAGTTCTGGAAAAAGACCTGGGAGTTATGGAAGGTCACAATCTTGATACAGGTCAATACCATGCTGTTGTTAAAAAGGCAAATGGCAAACTGGCTTGGATAAAGAAGTGTATAACTTGCATGATGTGATCCATCATCTGCTCTCACTGTTACTGGTTAGGCATCATGTTGCAAGCACAGTTTTGAGGAATTATATGGACTTATTAGGAGAATTTCCAGGGAACGGGAATGAGGATGAGCATAAAAGAAGACTATACCAACTGGGAATATTTAAAGAAGACTGAATGGAAATGTGCAAATGGCTACATAAAGGAATGCAGTAGTCTGTTCTCTGTGCCCCTTCTAGACAAGCTGTGAGAGGCCAAAAAGGCATGAGTAAAAAAACTTTCTAAACCATTGGAATAGATTGCAGGGGATCTTGTGGAATTTTTATGACTGTGATGAATTAGGTATAACTGACACTGACTTAGGTCAGGAAAATGGATTCATTGACCTTCCAAGGGCATTCCAGCACTGAAATTCAATCATCTGACCATTGCTAGGGTTACTTGGTAAAAGTAAATATTTCTTGCAAAAAGCATGTCTTTGTAATTACAAAGAAAATAGACCTTGGAAATTCTTCACCTACCCTATTGCAATTAGATATTATTTATACATGTTCTCCTCTGTCAACATATATCTGAAATGAAATATTTCCAAAACCATCTATTTTTGGATTTTTGCAACACTGACGAATCACTGCAGATTTTGCTGTACCCTTGCAGATAAATTGCCAGTGCCAAAAAATTCTGTATTCGTCGGTTGGAATTAACCTAATCCTAGTAAAATGTCCCAAGATGGTAAGCATATAGGATGAAAAAAAGTCTAATAAGTTATCCTAACTGCTCTATTACTCTAATCTATTTGAACAAAAATACTGAATAGAATAGCAGTTTTCACTTTGAAAAGAAAGAGGATTTAATGTTCAAGCAAGCTCCTGAAGTTTATTTTAAACGCAGACTTTTAACCTGACTTCTTTTCTTGTCTTTTGACTTTGTGGTCTGTAGTGGGTTGACCCTGGCTGGATGCCAGGTGCCCACCAAAGCCGCTCTATCACTCCCCCTTCTCAGCTGGACAGGGGGGAGAAAATATAACCAAAGGCTCATGGGTCAAGATAAGGACAGTTTAATAAAGTGAAAGCCAAGGTCGCGCGCGAAAGCAAAGAAAAACAAATGATATTATTCTCTACTTCCCATCAGCAGGCGATGTCTAGCCACTTCCTGGGAAGCAGGGCTTCAGTACACGTAGTGGTTGCTCCGGAAGACAAAAATGACCCCCTTCCGTCTCCCTTTACTTAGCTTTTATATCTGAGCTGATGTCATATGGTATGGAATATCTGTTTGGTTAGTTTAGGTCAGCTGTCCTGGTTATGTCCCCTCCCGAGATCTTGCCCTGCCCCAGCCTGCCATTGAGGGGGGGCAAAAATGTTGGGGAGACAGCCTTGATGCTGTGCCAGCACTGCTCAGCAGTAGCCAAAACACTGGTTGTTATCAACACCTTTCTAGTTACTGATGCAGAGCACAGTGCTACGAGGGCTGCTATGGGGAGAATTAACTCCATCTCAGCCAGACCCAATACATCTCTTTATACATGGTAGTTTTAAAAGTCAATACAAGGTAATTTTGGAGAGCCAGTGCTATTTGACCTAGTCCAAAGGGATAAAAAACACATAGAAAACTTTATAATCATGAGCTATAGTAACTGACTTTGAAAAAGACAAAAGAGGAAGGAAACACAAGTTAATTTGGCTTATGATCCTAGTGCCTGCATTTCATGTTAGAAATTGTGGTGAATAAATAACAACATTTGTGGTAAGGAAGGCTAGTTATTAACTGCTTTCTTTAATCTATAAGACGTCATTTATTATTTGTATACCAGAGGGTTTAGGATGCGATCCAATTTTTTTTAAGAGATAAAATCTCCATGCTGTAACATTTCAAATTCTAGTACACTTGTTGGGCAAGGAATGGTTTAATAAAACAGAGAAAAAGAGAAGTAATTAGCTAAGCTCTCTCTAGAGCTTGAGAAGGTGTATTCTCAAAGGCTAAGTCTGGACAGGAGCTCTAGCTCTTCATAGAATTGGAGTCAGTCAAGAAACATTTAGTTAATCTTTTCAGAAAAATGCCTATTTCTCAAAATCATAACCTTGCATGGGAACAAAGCGTTTTTTTGGTAAATTTAGGCTGAGAAACCTGTCTCATGATGAAACATACAGATATAGGGAGGAAGGGAAAGCCATATACCCCCAAATATAGTTAATACCCTCACCTGGGTATGTTATGAAGAAAAGCATTGAAATGCATGTTTTCATCCTTCAGAATCTAAGGGGAATACTTAATATGTTACTACAGACCCTGCAGTCTCTAAGTCTAATTCTCTAATTTTATGAGAACTTAGCAGGCAACCTACTTGAAGCTAGAAGACTGTCTAATAAAATGTAAAATTAGAATAAGGACTTTTACGTGTGAATTAAAAAATACCATGATGTCAAGCACTCATCCAGCAAAACACTTAAGTCAATGAGAGTATTCACGTGCATACTTTTTTGTTAAGTGGTCTTCTCTTAGAAGTGCTTTGTATATCCTTCCTCACATATGTCTAAGCTAAAATTTGATTGATTGCGGTTGCTGAAGAAGTGTCTTTGCTGAGCCTGAAGTCTTGCTAAAAGGGGACTGGAAAGATACTTGGTTTGATTCTGAGGAAGGAAGGTAATATTACCTGCCAGTTTCTAACCCTGTTTTAATAATTGGCATCTATTTAAGGAAGTGAAAAGATATTACTGAAGTTGAATATGGTAAATTTGCCTGAGATCCAGAAGACACTGTAATACATGGTGAAAAAAAAGAATGGACTAAAGTATAATCACATAATATCTCACTCACCACAGCTGTTTGATACATGACGCATTTGTCGTGGCTCACCTTCTCCCTGTCCGGTAATCCGTCTCTGCCTGTCCCATTCCCCCCATTCCAAACCTTTAAGCAGCTTTCAGAGAGCTGCCATATTTCAAAAGCAAATACCCTGTCACAAAAATTCTGCTTTCCTCCTGTGTGTCTCAGAAAGCGTTTTTTCTGCTGCTGTCAGCAAAAAGAAAAAAGCACGTTTTTCATAGGGACAAATGTTGAAAGCAGTCTGAATCATCCTCTAGGCTACAGTACATGAGTTTCTCTCTGCACCTGAAGAAGTCTAGGACTCGACACACAGGAACAGGCAGTGTATGAAAATGTCATTTTCATTTGACTGTTCATCCTGCCTATTAACAAGGAGCCTTGCTAGCAGAGACTGCTTAGGTAGGCTTTACAGCATTACAGATATTCAGTATCTTCTAAGTAAAAGGGAAACAACCTGTACAATGTCGTCTTCTTGTGAGGTAAGGAGTAAATAGAGGTAAGTCTTCAGGAGCAAAAGATGGCTGAACTGAGTCATGTTGCTATGGTCAGACTTTCATCCACAGTAATATTCTAGATAGGGACTGAAAGCCACATACCCAGTGGAAAGGGTCTGCATGACATCAGTGGTGAGCGCTCATTTAATGAGTAGGTTGGAGAAATATTTACTCTTTGAAAAATCAGAATTAGGAGTTACATATTGTTGTAAGAAATTTTGCTTATTGCTTGATTTAACTGGACTTCAGAAATCAAACCCGTAGCTTTTGCTGTTTGACTTTGCACATTGGTAGTGACTTATTTTACTGGTAGTCTAGATAGCTTCAACTATAAAATAAATATTAATAACCATTGCTATATCAAAGTTTCTTACTAGTTGTATGAACAATTTACACTAAATTAACATGAAAGAAGGAAAAAACCCAACTTCTCAGCCTTTTAAAGTAAATAATATTAATTGAATAAGTATTTTTTGTATTGAAAAAATTTTACATGAAACAGCTGTTAAGGCTTTGAACTGAATACTAGAATGAAATTAGGAAACATTATTTGTTGAATCTTAATGTAGTACACAAACTGCTGCAAGTATCAGTAACATTCATCCACTGAAGTATAATGTAACTCTTCTAACAGAGTGAAATTCATGCTTGTGCAGATGGCTCCCACATGGCCCATGCCTCATTTAAATCCCTCTTAATCCCTCTTCCGAGAATTCAAGTTGAATTTATGCAGTGCGTAGTCCTTGTAGTGACCCTTTGCCTACAGTGAATTTTATTCTCTGCTGCCATTTTATTTATATTGCCACTTTAAGCTGCAGTATGTTTACCAAATTAACCCTATATCCTCGCATAAATCAATCTTAGACTTTCTTTCAAAGTTGTGAATACTGTTATTTTTACCTTGTTCTTCTTCCTCTTGCGGCGGAATCGCAGAAGTTCTTTATGCTGCCTTGAAACAAAGTTTACAGCTGCGTACTCCAAAAGTGCAGAAAATACGAAGAGCAGACACACAGCCATCCAGATGTCAATCGCTTTGACATATGACACCTATGGAGAGAACAGAGCAGAAGACTGAATATGTTAAAACCACAGATGTGAAGTTTAGTATTTCATGTCAGGAGTAAGTGCATTAATATCTCCACATCCCAAAACTACTCTTATCAAATAAAACTTAACACGAAAGCTAGATAATAAGAGGGACAACAATTCAATCTATAAGCATTAAATATTATTTTAAAAAATGGAGTCTTTCACAAAATGTGATTACTCTTTATGTCATTAACAGTTCCTCATAATGTACTGTGTATTTTATCACAAACCAAAAAATCCACAAGAAGCACATGCTCTTCCTCCATTTTTCCCACTGAGATCTGTGAATGATACTAAGGAACCAGAGAATAGCTTATAGTGGGACCAGTGGGAATTCCTGTATTATAACGGATCTGATTTAGAGTTCCTGGAATAGAAATTAGGTAGAAGAAGGGAGATGGATGGAGAACTCTGATATGTTCATTCTCTGCTAACACAGGCATGGTAAATCAAAGATATAGGTTCAAATTAGTCCTGTAATTTTGACACAGTAGAAGTACTGAAAATCAATTACAGAGCAGATGAACTCATTGCAATCCTTTATTGCCAAGCTCAGCTGCAGGACATAATCTGAACTAGGAAAGTAGGGCCTGTTCCCTCTCTGTGTGCAGATTTACAAGAGCTTTTTCATATAAGGCAACATAGCTAGCTTCAGGGCTCTAAAATGTGACAAAAAACATCTGTAGCTCTCTTCGGTAACCTCTTACATTCTCTCTTTTCTGAGTTTTTATAGCATTCCATTTTCTTATATGTTGATGCTACATTCAGATGCATTTAGATCCACATATTTGAGGCACAAAGCACAGCCACCTCTGTTAGGGGTATCTACTTAGAAAAAAATTTAATTAGCCAAACTAAAAATACCATGTTAAAACTATTTGGCAGCTCATGGCTTGGACAAGTGTACTCTTCGCTTGGTAAAAAACTGGCTAGATGGACAAGCCCAGAGGGTTGTGGTGAATGGAGTTAAAAGCAGTTGGCAGCAGGTCACAAGTGGTGTTCCCCAGGGCTCAGTATTGGGGCCGGTTCTGTTTAATATCTTTATTAATGATCTGGACAAGGGGATCGAATGCATCCTCAGTAAGTTTGCAGGTGACACCAAGTTAGACAGGAATGTTGATCTGCTCGAGGGTAGGAAGGCTCTACAGAGAGATCTGGACAGGCTGGATCGATGGGCCAAGGCCAATTGTATGAGGTTCAACAAGGCCAAGTGCCACGTCCTGCATTTGGTCACAACAACCCCATGCAGCGCTACAGGCTTGGGGAAGAGTGACTGGAAAGCTGCCCGGCAGAAAAAGACCTGGGGGTGCTGGTTGACAGCCGGCTGAATATGAGCCGGCAGTGTGCCCAGTGGCCAAGAAGGCCAACGGCATCCTGGCCTGTATCAGAAATAGTGTGGCCAGCAGGAGCAGGGAGGTGGTTGTTCCCCTGTACTCGGCACTGGTGAGGCCGCACCTCGAGTACTGTGTTCAGTTTTGGGCCCCTCACTACAGGAAAGACATTGAGGTGCTTGAGCGTGTCCAGAGAAGGGCAACCAAGTTGGTGAGGGGCCTGGAGCACAAGTCTTATGAGGAGCGGCTGAGGGAACTGGTGTTGTTCAGTCTGGAGAAGAGGAGGCTGAGGGGAGACCTTATCGCTCTCTACAACTACCTGAAGGGGGGTTGTAGTGAGGTGGGTGCTGGTCTCTTCTGCCAGGTGGCTGGAGATAGGACAAGAGGAAATGGCCTCAAGTTGTGGCAAGGGAGATTTAGGTTGGATATTAGGAAAAATTTCTTCACTGAAAGGGTTGTCAGGTATTGGAACAGGCTGCCCAGGGAAGTGGTGGAGTCACCATCCCTGGAGGTATTCAAAAAGCACATAGACAAGGCACTTCAGGACATGGTTTAGGGGGCATGGTTGATGGTTGGACTCAATGATCTTGAAGGTCTTTTCCAATCTAAATGATTCTATGAATCTGTGATAATACAGAAGTGGACTTTGTGTATTTTTGTTATATACATTTTATTTCCATTAACTGCAATGGCCCATGAAGATGGTCAAGGAATAACCCTTAAAATGAAAAAGAAAATTTTAAAGCAATGACAAGTAAATAGTTAATCATAGAACTATACTTTAAGCTATTTATATTGTGTAGTGAACCATTCTTTATACAATTGTTTGGAGCTATTTAGCTTCACATTTTTCTATATTTTAATGTAAATATGTTTGTAACTAGTGAATTAATTCATAATGTAGGCAGGTTTTGGGAAAGGAATATCATTGAGAATAAGTTGGAATCTATGACCTTCAGAAATTCAGTCATATCTGCTAGCATGTCATCAGATACTGGGATCTGGAAAGGACAGACTAGTCAATTGCTAGGCGGCATTTATGTAGTACTGAATAACATTGCTTTCATCACTTGCTGAGGTTTATGGAATTTAGTAGATGTGTGGTTGGCTAAATAGTTGAGACGGGACAAATAGAATATATTTGGTGACTCAACCTTTAAATATTTCAAAGTTATTTATCTCCTTTAGAAGATTCTTAAATGCTGACAATTAAGACACATATTATAAGGTTGACTGAAGGTGTTTATTTGTCACATAGCATTATGACTTTGTACTAATGTGGCACAAACAAAGGAAATTCTGCCTACCTTTGGAAGAGATGCTCGTGAACCTGAGCTTTGTGTTGTCATGGTCAGTACAGTTGTTATGCCTAAAGCCACTCTGGCTGGAGCTGCATCCATATTGATCCAAAATGACACCCAGGAGAGAATGACGATCAAGAGACTCGGTATGTACATCTGGATGAGATAGTAACCCATCTGCCTCTCAAGGTGAAATCGGACTTCAATACATGTAAACTTTCCTTTTTATAACAAAGAAGAAATATTGAATAGAAATAGAATGTTCTTTACCGTCAACATTTAGTGCACACTCTAAAGAATTTACACTCTGTCAAATATTTTTGTTCTCTAATGAAAGATGAATGTTTCGATTTCTTTTCAGTGATTTTTAATATACATGGTTCCCACTGTAACAGGAATATACACTGGAAAGAAAGGGGACAGAAAAACTGAAAATTTAAGAATTCAATAACCTCTGGAACTCTTCTTTCCTTTTAAAATACAAAACACAATTCATTATGACATAGGAAAGTTCCTCTGTGAGATCACACTTGGTTTTCCACTTATTGTTTGGCAATACTGCTGTATGCAAAGAAAAGGCTTGCTCTCCCATTGTATAATATCATCTTTATCTTTTGGTTCAATTTTAAGTTTAAATTTATTTTTTTTAATCCAATGAATTTGCAAAAAATATAGTGAGATCAGTGTGGGCATTAGGTTATCAATAGGAGATTCTGCTAAATCTCTTCCTTTATCCCCATTTAAACTGTTCCAGCTCAAAAGTACAATGACCACGATTCAAACAGAAATTGAGAATTTGAGATTAGGCAATTTTAGGAAGCTAATTAATTTTTTCCAGATAACGAACATCAATCAACTTCCACTGATTTAACCAAACCAGAACAACAACAACAAAATCTATTGTTTGCTCATAGAAATGCCATAAAACCATTTTTTTCTCTTATCCCAACTGTTTTTTTTAACCCGGTAAACTGTAGATTATTTCACAGATCTTGACCTGGTCTCATTAGATTTTATAATTCTTCTCAATGCTCATATTAGTCACGTTAAGAATGGTGCTGAAGGCAATGTTATTACTATAAATAGTGTATACATGAAACAGTTTCTCATAGCAGGAAATATACATACATCAGATTTCTTCCTCATTTGAATGAAAGCATTTCCTAATTCTAAGTTTAACATGGAAAGCTATACAGTTATTTATTTTGTGGTATGAAGTTTTTTGGTTATGTTTTCCAGTAGGTTTTGACAGATATTTTCCTAATGTATTTTTATTTGCCAAAATGCCATTAATGCACATTAATAGTGCTTTAATATTTACCATATTAACAAAACTTATGTAATGGACTTATTTAGGAGCTTATCCTATACTAATTTAATATATTGTGTATTATGCTGTGACAATAGTCTTAGGCATACGGAAACGAGTTTCAGGTAAAGTCAAACTGAAATGTTTTTATTCTAGGCATATTAAGTGCTTGGAAATATCTTTTGAAGTTCATTATTTTTGTAATAGTTCTCTTAACAGGCCATTAGTTCTTTCTATGCTGTCATAGTAAAAGTCATTGTATGAAATTTTTATTCTGCTGAGGCACTAAAAAAAATATTTAGAAAGACGGTAGTTATGATGTTCAATTTTAAAATGATATGATATATCTCAGGAGTTTCATATCTGCCGGCTCAATTATTAGTTCCATTCCTAATTGCTGCTGTTTTCTGAATCCTATCTACACTCCTGAAACCTGTGTCCCAAATCCTGGCTCAACCATCTGCTGCCCCAGCTTCAAAACTGATTTCTGCTTCAGTCAAGGGATGAAGTCCCAGTTTAACAAAGTGAATGGGAATTTTGATGTTTACTTCAGAAAAGGCCAGGATTTTCCCCTATGTTTCTCTTTCAGAATCTTTGAATGGATACCTGCATGATACATTCTTTTACTTAGCAGCTCAGTACACCCCACGTAACTAGAAGTTCTGCACTGACTGGCCTTTGTCAGAATCATATTCTTACTTCAAACTGGTCCTTACACTGAAGATTTCTTTTTTGTGACATTCGTTCTGTTAATCCAGCAGCCTTAGACAGCAGCAGTCTCTTCTCTCATACATCACAGTAAACCATGGTGGTAAGGAGTGACAGAAATGCATCAACCAAGTCTAGGTCTCTTGCAAAGCTGTTTTATTTGGCATCACATCAGCAAGAATTACAGTTCAGCATGCAACATTTTCTTCTTATAGGGTCCTATATTCTTCTTTCAAAACAAATTAGGGAGGAAAATGAAGGAGCATCAGAATGGGTAATATATGCATAACTGGTGTGTCAATAAATGTTGGCTATTGCTTGTACATAGTTTTTTTCTCCAGAGAAAGGTGGGATAAGAGATCTGAGTCTCTTTCCGAGTACTCAAGTAGGCTTGGATTATTACAGAGCTCTCAGCACAAAAATACAGTGGTCCTAAACAGGAAGCAATAAATAATATACTAGGTCTGATGTGGGTTATTTTTATGTTGTTGCAAGTTTGCCAGGTTTGTACTAAGAAGAAAGAGAGGAATAGCTGTGGACAACAGAACCCTAAAAAATTGGAAGATTATGAAAGAAAGAAGTGCAAATGGAATATATTGTAACCACAGAAAAGAGATGGGATTATGAAGAGGCCAGAACTAGGACTGGGTGATGTGTCAGAGGAATTATACTGAAAAAATCTTTTTGCTTGGTTTTGTATTTTTGTATCATTGGCCAAGGTAACAAAAAAAGCAAGTGAAGTGTGTCTCAAAGTGGAAAAATACCTTTGCTTACTCCACAGAATGTGTGACTTAAACTCCGACCTTTGTCTTGGGCTCAATGAGTTTATGGACATGCCAGTCATATGTCCACTGCTTCCCAGGCAAGACCACTGTATTCCTCATGTGCTCTGTTCCAGTGTAGCACGAAAAAATTAGTATGTGGCAACTCCCCAGGCAGACTCGTAGCTACCCAGGTAGACGCTTCTCTCTGTTACTCCACTGCTGACTATTGGAGAACGGCAGCACTTGGAAGTCAGTCTCGGCACTGCAATTGCAGTAGTTGCTAGTCTAAGTGTGGAAGGGGTAATGTTAGTTTTTGCCCTTCCTGCCTGAGACTAGAACCACCTGCATAAGCTTGGCTAATGAGGCAGAATGGGAAAAAACACATTTGCACTAGCAGATGTGAGCTTCAGCTAGGAGGCAGCCAGCAGAGGCTGTGCTGTTGTTTCCCAGCTGAAGCCAGCATCCAGCTGTGGGCCTCCTTTCTCTTCCTGTATTCTATTTCAGATTCAAAGCCAGGTTAGCTGTGGTTTAATCTATTTGACTGGATGCTTGAATGGTTCAGAAGAGACATACCCATGAAGTCATCTCGGTTGGGGAAGGAGAAAGACAAGCAGCTAAGAGCATTGCTCTAATAATTCATTTGCAGTACATAAAAGGTAAGCTCTAGTTCATTCTGATATGCACTGTAAATGTCATGGAGAGTGGCTAGGAGGAGTATATGAAACCTTTGTGGTATTGTGGTTTTGCTGAGGTTGAGTAACAAATTAAGGCCTGATGCTAGTTTCGGACCAGAGCTAAATATAGATGTGCACACAAACCATACAATGGACAGATTTTTGTAATGCAAAAGAAAGAACTGTTACTGAGGGCTTCCTAAAGGATAAGTATTTTTTCCTGAAACAGAGGTAATGTTCTTTGTGTTTGTAAGTCTAGCCTAACCAGGGATTCAAGTGTGTTAAAAGCACCAAAAGTGCTGTCTTGCTGAATGCTGTACCTATGCATATGAAGTGAATGTAGTGGTATATATGCACATGCATTTTTCTCTCTTACACATGTTCTTTGGTAACAATGTCAGACCTGCTGGGCTGGCATGATTTCCATGCAATGTCCACACTGAAACCAATATTGTAGTGGAAAAATGTATATTCCAGTCAGTCTGTATGGTTTTTATTTCTCCTGGAAAGTATAAGTGGCTTTTCTTCAGAGTCAGTGTCTAGGTCACATATTCTTCTTTTGGTTGTTGCTGCTGTGGCTCATTGTGAGTAACCTAAGAAGAGCAATTTTCTACCTTAGCATACCTTCACACTGCACAGCCTCCTCTGACTACGGCAGGTGCTATTTAAGCAGTGGGCTATGCAGGCAGCAGTATGCTTGTGTGATTAAAAGGTACTGCCAGCAGTGTGGGATGTGCAAGGGAAATCAAGCATAAGTAGTAGCTTTCAGGCCATAAGGAGTCCTTCTTTTCAGTTTTGCCTGCCTCAAACAGCTCCAGAGGTAGTACTTGGTAGAACTTAAATATATTTGTCCCCTTTTAGCAACCCTTAAGATGTACCTTGGGGGAAGCGTTTCTTACTGTACCCTTACAATGTCACGGTCATGTTTACAACTCCCAGGAAGGCTAAGCAGATGTTTCTGAAGCTACATAGAAAGTTTTCATAATGGAGAATCACCTTAGGAAACTGAGCCAAGGAAATAGTGTGCCTGAGAAATAGGTAATTTCTAATAAAGGTAAGAGTAATAATAATTATTAAATCACTATGAAATTAAAAATTAATAACATAATAAAATAAAATTAATAAGTATAAACAAAAAAAAGGAACTAAGCATGCACAGATTCAGCTGTTAATCCATGTGGAATGGAGAGATATTTGCTGAAGGTTCTGGTTCTTGATACTACTTAGTAAATCATAGTCTGGCCTTCCTAATAAAAAAAGCCATTGATAATGCTAATATCTGATCTACTATGAAATATCTTATGGATGTAGAGAGGACTGTGGCCTAAAGACTATATAGCTTAATGAAATTACATTAAAATATTTACTTAAAATAAGCATTTTATATTTGCTGAATAGGGAATGATTCAAAGCTTAGCAAAATTGAACTAAACTAAGTTAAGCAAATCTGAATAAATCTTTATGGAGCCCTACAGAGTATAAGTCTTAGACCTGGGAAGCAGATATTTTATATTCTGATTCTAACACATCTGTCAATATGGACGTAGACTACACAATTCTGTTTTTACCAGCAACTGATGACCAACAAACAGCCAGCCCGAGGGCCAAAATATTGCTAGCTACGGAGATTTGCTAACAGAGTCCTGGGGCAATTGAACTGTGATGATGGTCCTCTCCTCTAGCACTGCATTTTCCTCCTTGAAAAATAGCTAGAGGCACCGGTTTAACATGAAATTAAGTACTGAAAGACAGCAGGGCAGGAGAAAGGGAGAGTGGGACTTCTTCATTGGTGAGGATATGCTCAGCCTAAATGGTTGACTTAGATTTAGATCCCTTAATAAAATACAGAGCTTCTCCCATTTGTCTGTCTTCTGGAAATCCCTTTCCTAAGCAGCTCAATTCCTCTACTCCCCATCCTAAGATCCTAAGCGTTCAAGCTCAATCTGAGCTTGAAACTTGTGTTAGACAGAGTATTTATTTCCAGGTGCTATTCTGAACCTCTGCGGTGTCTATCATTTTTGGACTTGTAAAAATCACAGTTCCTCATTTTATGTGAAAAGATAACATATTGCAAAAGCCTGCTGACACACTTTTCTCTATAGAGAGAAAAGTAAAGACAGCCTTCTCTTCTAAAAACAAAAGTTAAAGACTCTTCTAAGACAAAACACTAGGTGGAATCAAGAAATAGATTTTGTATGCATTGATGTAACATGGCTACTGCATTTTATGACTTTGACTGTTTTCTAATGTTTAATACCTCGGATTCCCAGGCTCTCACTAAATAGTTGCCATTGCAATGCTTTGAGTATTCTTGTCTACTCTCTGTACCTTTGTATGAAGGAAAAAAGGACAATATTTACTCAAAACAAATGTCTATTGCAGGACAATACACGCTGAGAATAGTTCATGAGATATAATGTATATGTATAATATGATCTCACTGCAGGCCATCCCTTTTGCTGTATTTTTTCAGCCCTTCCTTAATGCTGGTTCCGGCACTCATCTCATCCTGAGTTGGGACACTTCGGTGTGCTAGATAGTAGAAAGCTAGTCCTTTATGTATGTGTGTGTTAAAGCCCCAGACAGATGAAGTTTTGATCAGTATCGTCCTGAAACCAAATCATTCATCATGTAATTAATCAAGGCTTTTGTTAAGTGCCCTGCATGCATGAGACCTAATGGGTTAGGTTATCTAGTACATAGGATGGAATCGCCCTGGCAAAGGTTGCTGTTGTCTTTAGTGAGAGTGAGGGTATTGATTCCAAGTATCCTCAGACAAACTGGATTAATGAAAAAAAGCCCCAACACCCCAAATAGAAAGCCTTTTATTTTTAAAGTTATTAATGTTGAAAGAAATTTTCTGAGGACAATTTTATATTCTAACTGAAATAACTGTTTGGCTGAAAACAGACATAGTATCATAAGGAAATAAAACTGTATTGCCATAAGAGGGATGACATAGATCACCAGCACTTCCCTTCTGCCTTTTGTTATGTGCTTTCTTTTTGCTCTGCATCTGCTAAAATAAGACCACAATTAACCTCTCTCGGCAACAAAGTACAGCGTGTTATGTATCACACCACAATCATAATGGCAGATGATTTTCACAGAGAGCATGAAGAAAGAGAATGGATAAACTGACTTTTCCATGAGGCAGTACTGCTCCTTTTACTTTCTCTCCTGTTAGAGTCATTATCATAATCACCACTAGGCAAGCAGTCTAGCTCTGTTTACCTTATTCAGTAAAAAGACTTCCTTTTTATTCCTCCCAGAATGTTACACAGTCATTTGAGAGGCATTCTGCTTTACTTATTACTGAAATACAGTTAAATATTTTCTGTCCTTTTGCCTTCCCATGATAAAATTTCTTAAATAAACAAGACACTCCATAAATTATGTGTGTGTGCAAAGCTGGTTATTTCAAGAGACTGTATCTATAAAATTGATTACATATAAGTAAAGTTAGCTGAAATTGCTTTCATACCTCTCTAAGAAGGAGACAGGGTAATAAAAAAGCACTTGGTAAGTGCAGTCTCCAGACACTTTTTGCAATTTGCACTGAAATAAAAAAAGCAATTTGAGTATATTTTGCTGATTAAAACTGCTTATAAAAGTACTTGCCTTTTCCTCATCGTAAAACATTCAGGCTTTATCTATGATCATGCAGCCTGACTAGAAATGATGACTGTCGAGTGTCTGGCATATAGAACTAGACGAGTTCTCATACATATGGGTGGTGTATATGTATTTAAAGCCAAGATTCACAAAACAGCTATAGGAACGTACTAACGCTCAGTTTTTCCTTGAAGTCACAGTCTGTGGATATCAGTGGTATACTGGGGGATACCAGTGTTGGTGCTGTCACCTGCCATTGACTACATAATTTCTTGGTCAGGAAGGAAGTGACTTTACATAGCTTGTTTGGAAACAAATACTAGGGCAGGTGGTAAACTTAACGTTGGTCTAAGACTGATAATGACTGCAGTAAAAGAAAGTTGCAATTCCCATCTCTCACCGAATGGAGGACCAAGCTGCCATTCAGTGGGACCTCTGTAGGCTGGAGGACTCACCGCAACATCATGACAGCAAAGACAAATGCACAGTTCTGTGATAAGGATGGCGTAACCCCATGCACTGGTACAGGCTGGGGATGGACTGGGTAGGTAGCAGTTCTACAGGAAAGGCCTGGGAGCCTTTTTATTCAATGAAACTTTAAAGTAGAATGTTTAAATTTTGTTCAGTGCAGGGGTGACGATTGAGGTAAGTTTTCTTCTCTTGCAGAGAAAAATGCCCTGTTGGAGTCAGGCAGTGCTGTTTCTGTGTCTATGGATGGTCATGTCCTCAGCCTGTCATAGACTGTTCTTTGAAGTGTTTATCATTTCTCCTTTTTCAGTGAAGGAATGAGCAGCTTCAGAGTTTTCATGCCCATGGAATACCTCCTGGATAAAAAGTACAAGGTTCCTTTTCTGAGAAGTGGTCTATGAAAAAACCCCAAGGGGTTAAAAAGCCATGGTTCAAAAGTCACTGCTATAGTCTCAAAAAGAGTGGTTTAGGTATTTATCAAAACAAGTAGGGGTTTGAGCTCTTGCGGGCAGAGTAAGGCATCAAAGCTCTGTCTCCTTTAATCACTATCATGTTGGCAACAAAATGGCCAAATGTAAGGCTGTAAGTCAGTTGAAAGTAGGACCTAGAAAGGGCACAATCTACAGGTTATTAAACAACTTCTTTGACCTTAAGGGGGTACCAAAGGACTCATGAGAAAAGGTTGTGTTTGGGATGTATGTGTTAGGAGGTCGAATGGAGAGTGTGGAGTTAAGGTAGTGGGCTGTTCATCAAGATCACAGATTTAAGGATACAGAGTTATCAGAAATGGTAACATACAGAATGCATCAGTTCTGATGGTGAGTGTAGCAACCATAGCTCCACTGTTTCCAAGACCACTACATCCAATACTTTGAGCCAAACCCCATCAATAGACATAAAGACAGTTCTGAGCAGCATCATTCAAGTGCAGGTGTAGTGTGTTATCCATGGTGCAGGAATAAAGCCAAGATTCAAAGTATTTCTGTTTGTGCCTGTTAGCCAATGCTATTATGTATAAATTCATGCTATCGTATATTGGGCTTTTTGCAACTGTGATTGCAATTACCTGTGATTGAAATTAAGATTGGGTGTTGCATATAAAAGCCCAGGGGAGCAATGCATGTCACATAGGAAGTGAATGAGGACGCGGTAAAGCAAGACCATCCTTGTAATGTAAATGGTTCACGTTGTGATTTTTCTGGTTGTTACGATTCTACTTCACTTCCCAAATTTGTCACTGCGGATATGCCAGTGGACACAAAAACATGAAAATGATCAGAAATGTTGTTGCGTCACTTCAGAACACAAGACTTGATGAGCCATTATGCTGTACTGTTGCTGAAACTATTATGTCCCTATCTTTAGAAGCAGTTTATTTTTCAAGCTGTAGTTACAGTGATCCATTTTCAATTGGACATGAAACACTGATGAGACATGTACTGATGAGTTTCCACATACCGTCCTGAAGCTCCATGTTAATTTGTTTCTCAGGGAGACTTTGGGGATTTTTTTTCTGTTTTACAGGATGTCTCAGAAAAGCTTGTCATCTTGTGTTGTAACTAAATTTAAATTGAACACTCTTCTTTGGTCACTTATTGCATACCAGCTGCTGTTGCTTAGCATTCTTTTAAGAATTCATTTTATCTAATCTGTCATAGGCCAGAGAAATAGGCTTTATTTCTAGTTTTGGAAAATGATTTTTTTGTTTGTTTCTTTTGGAGTACCCAAAAGGGGTATCTGTCTACAGTATCTCACTGCAGGAGCCTTAAGAAAGCACATTACTGGTCACATACCCAAGTGAAATAATGGAGGAAAAGAAACTCTTAGTTGTTGGCTTTTAATGTAATGTTTAGGGATTTTTAGCCTACACATGGTAGTTAATAATACTGGTTGCAACAAAGAAATGAAGGGCACTCCTACCCTTCTAGAAACCAAACCAAACCCCTCTAATTTGATTAAATTAACTTCATACTGAAGACTTGAATAAAAAAATAAATACTCTGGAGAAAATACTGTTATGATGAAGAAAAGAATGTCACAATAATTGTAGTCCTGCATGAGTAAGACTATCTTTTCTTTCTGGTTTGTCCTGCCAAAATTCTTCTAGATTTGTACCTGTAATTTTGGTGCTGTAACTCAGAGCAGGCCACTCTGCTGCTTCCTCTGGTGAGGACATACCCTTCTGCCTGCAGCCACTCAGTGCCACTCAGTATTGCATTTTTTTTCCCCTTGGCCAGTCATAGGCAGGTTCCACAGCTGTGCAATTGTCTTTTTGTTTGCCGAGGTCTTTTAAAGTCTCCATCCTGAAGTGTATGGTGGGTGCCTGCATCCAGGCTTCCAAGTTTTCTGTATGAGTAAATGGCTTGACTTTTTATGGACAAATTAAATGGCTCAATTCTTTTTTTAAATAGAGGCATGAACTTCGGCCATCTTTTCAGAGTTGTGGGCTGCACTCACATTTTAGAGTACCTGTTTGGCCATGGAAATGCAGTTTGGCCAAAGCAATACAGAAATATAACAGACTGATTATTGGCCACGCTGTCCTCTGAAGTTATGACGGTAAACCCCTTCTCCCACCTAACTGTGACAGCGGTTCACAAGGATAAGTGCACTTGTCTTGCAGGCACATTTTGAGAGACCTTACATGCAGTTAATAACATCTGTTCCTCCCGCTTCTCAGCTCAGTTTAGGGCCACAGGAAAAGACAGTAGATGTAAGTTGAACCCATGCAACCTAGTGTGTTATGCCTAGGCCTAGCATGTTTTCCTATTTCTGCCTAGAAGAAAATTAATACCAACTCAAATAGGCTTGAAACATAGTTTATAAAGAAAAAGGTAGGGGCTCAAAAATATTGAAAAAATGAAGTTTCAGTCAAAATCAAAAGGTTTAAACTATGATGATTGTAATGAAATTCTCAGACAAGTCAGAGTACAAGTCAGCTTTGGATGAGATGTTTAGAGAGATATTTGGAAATCACTGGAAATTCTGACATTTTAAAACAGTTTTCCATTCAATATCACATTAAGTACCACAGTAATGTTTTAGTTCCTCAGTTAGAAGTTTTTGATGCATCATATTGTCCAAATGAACTTTGGAAAAATGAGGAGAATATTTTCTACCACAAATTCTCATTTCTTAATATCACTATACAGATTATAGAAGTACAGTTCCAGGCTCATGTTAAAAAGGCACAAAAGCAGGAGAGTCCTAAAATGGAAGAAGAGGTTGCCTATATATCTCAAAGGAGACAAAGAAAAATAACAAAAGCAAAATTTTCTTGTTTGTCATAGGGATTACAGTAAAAAGAAAAAAGGAATAATATTAATTTCATTATTATCATTAACAAAGGGATGTTTGAGTGAAAAAATTACCCTGCTATAGGATATGTATCTCCATTTCTGGAAGGTTTTTAAGGATTAGCCAGATATTAGTATTTTTCCGGTAAAAGTGCATGTTATGTATTTCCAATTTATTTTAGGGAACACTTCAGAACATCTCTATCAATATATCCCCACTCTAAATGGAAATTATTAGAGAACCTTTCCCTCCATTAGGGCACCATGGCAGCTGTGATAAAACTCAGTGCTGAAAATTATTCTTCCTTAGTTTTGATTGCAACAGGACATTTGTTATGAATGTCACCTGTGGAATTTTATCCTTTCTGCCATTTCAGCGGAATCCAAATAAATCAGTTCTAAACTTAAATTTCAAGATATGTTTATTAAGAATCAAATTGGAGAGCAGAAATGAAAAGAGATATGGATTAGAATGAAAGAGTTCTAGGCTTTTTTTTTTCCCATGAGAACATGGAAGCTGTGCATTCTAAGTCTTTGCTACATGTTTTTTTTGAGGATTATTATGCTTGTGATTGATTGTCTAGTTATTGAGATAATTTTTTACAATTAAAAATAAAATAACTATATTAGTAATGTTAAAACCCCCCTTTTTCAAATAAACCCAGAGATGATGAGCTAAACATCGCAGTTCTACAAAGGCTTTATCTCAGAAAGGCCATGTCTAGTTTGGTCACCTGGCCATTGTACATTAAGGATGCTTTCAGATTGTTTGCATTGCTCCCTTGCTTTAAGAACTAGGGCAGGGGTAGCTGGCTTGGCAACCCTGTGTCCCTTTTTCCTGACTGAGCCAGTCCATGCTTAGTGAATAGCATATGGACCTTTGGATTTTAGCAGTGCTTCAGATCCCACAGTGTAGATGTGGTTATGGCACCCACTGTAAAAATAAAACTCCTGACTGAATTGCTTCTTAATTATTTCAACTATGTATTTTCTTAAGTTTACTGAAATAGAAGTTTGATCAGCCTTCAGGTACTTTTGTTTCATTGTGTCAGTTATTTAAGACTGCATTATCCTGCCCAATGCACCTGTACATTTTAATCTTCTTGTGAGTTCAGTAAGAATATGTAAAAAACCAAAACAACTCTCCAAAGTAACAATAAATTTTAAATGTCATTCCAGTTTTCATCACTGATATGCTTTCCTACCTGTATTGTAATGCTTGGTGCAGTAACATAAATCCTTTTCTTCTTTCAACAGAAACTGTGGCAGAGTGAGACCTTCTGCTACTTGAACTGCTCCCTTTTCTTGCCATTCAAAAATTAGATCATTCATTGTGTATCCAACTAAAAAAAAAAACAAAAAACAAACCGCAAATAAACTCTAAGGCAGCTGGAAACTTTGAAAAGCAGGGACATAACAAATAGTCATGACTTAATCAAATGTCATAAAAAGGAGATAATACAGGGGGTCTGTTTGTACCTGTTAATCACAATGTGCTATCTGCCATTCTATACCATACTGAACTAGGAAAAAAAGCCAGTCCTATGCATCCTTTGTGAAATCTTAATAGTCAGGTAGTCTATTAATGGAATTAACAAAAGCATCAAAATGAGCTAAACATCCAATTCTCTTGGGCACTTGGGAAAATCTTACCCCCCGCCCCCCAGCTAATGAAGGATAAAATAGGCCCTTCACACTCAGATCTCTTTCTCCTTTTATTTGAGGTGAAATGGTGGATTGTCAAAGCTATGTTTATGGATTTATGTCAATTTGAATTGTTAGGTGCAAATTCTTCAAAGAGAACAATGAATAAAAATTTCTGCAGGAGTGAGGTACTAGTTGAAAAACTACTTTTCTCTGGAACTGGCACAAAACAAGGGAAAGCAATTGATTGTAGTGTTCTTTTATTAGCTGACTATGACGACTTATGATATTAAAAGGCATTCAGTTTCAATATTCAGATTCCTGCACTTACCCCTACCTCATGCATGTGTGTACAAGATTAAATAAACCAGCAAAAGCTGTAGTAGAAGTACTAATCAAGGCCCAGACTTTGTAAAGGGCAAGTACTTTTTCCTTCTGTTTGCCTCTCTCAGCTGAATATTTGCATGGGATATCATTGGGGAAAAAAGTTCTACTTCCTCTGAATATGTGATATATGAACTTTCCAGTATATCCCTGGCATTTATTCTAAATTTTTTCTGAACAAATTTTATCTGGTTATGACAACTGGGGAAAAAAAAAAGCTTCTTATTCTCATTCACGTTTCATTAAGACTTTCTCAGAGTCTAATAGATTTGGACAAAGTGAGATTTTAAGATTGAAATCTAAAAGTAGATAGCTTCTATTGTTGTAATAGTTTGAATGGCAAGTGTACATTTGAGCCACATATAATAGCTTGAACCAGAAGGAAAAGGGAGTAATTTTTACATCTAAATTATATACCTTTCACTCATCTGTTTTGCTTCTTTGCCATATTTCCTTTCTGCTTTAGTCCAATGCTAATGAGCTGTTGAGGATAACCTACTGATAACTGGAAATATCTTTTAATCCACCAGTAACAAATTACTGTTCAAAGTATATTGTTCAGAACTTTCTAAGAGTAACTGTCTGCCCTCAAATACTGAAATTTTGAGTTCCAGTGAAGGCAATAACCTCTTTGGTGTGTGGGCATAAATCTTTCCCGTTATATTCAGTGACTTCATTACTCCTTGAACACATCTATAAATGCTATTCAGTCATAATACCCTGATATGCTGACCTCAAATCTGAGACACACTTCATCCTTTCTGATCTATGTTGAATGCACCTATAAGCTAAGAATCAGTGTTTATACATTTAAAACTGTTATCAACACCTCTCCTTGCTTCTAGATTCTTGATGTTTCTTTTGGAGAGTATCTTTATACAAGGTATTCACAGGCACTCAGGCTGACTGTTGGTTTACTTTGGTATTTTGTTGGGGCTGGATGAATATGCTAAAATAGAGACCATATCCTTTTAAATAAGTATTTAATTAAGATCAGACATTACTCAAGTCATTACAAGCATATACTAACTGTGCAAGGAAACACTTATTTTTCTGTCTTATTGAATGCATGACATTCCATAAACACAGTCTAAAAATTCACTATTAAATGCCATAAACTATGAAAAATCAGAAGTATCAAACTTCCCATGAATTCAGACAAAAAGCAGTTGTGTGTAAAGCAGATTATCATTTGAAGCATGTAGATTATGGCCAGAAGTGATATCCCCTGAGTAAAACTCATTGAACTGACAAGAAACAACTGCTGTGTCAAAATGTATTATTTCACTAAATCAGATTCATTCATCTCTAATGCATGCTTTTAATTTTGATTATCATCTACCCTGCCCACTAATTCTTCTATAGTGCACTCTGTTAAAAATAATAACAGTGTATGCAAAATGCTGATGTGGTAATTAATTTTTATCATGTTTACATTTTAAATACCCAAATAAAGCTTTAGCATTCAATACTGTAACTTCATTTTGTAAGTCAAGATCATAGTTATAAAGTAAATGTGTCTTAAAATATAAAGGAGCTTAATGGAGATGTGAGTTTATGTTATACCAAAGAAATTTAAAATAGTATAATATATATCATATTTCCACTAGGTAAGTTAAATTAAATCAACTTAAAATAAATCTCTATTAAATTTATGGCCCTTTATTAAATGTGAAATACATGGCCCAATCAAATGTGCCCATTGAATTAGGGACATCAAAAATCTTGTATAGTCCTGTAAGTGGGGAAGTGAGAAAACATAAATTATTTAAGCATACTGAACTATTTGATAACTCAAATTTGCCTCTAAATTTTCTTTAGTGAGCAGTGTTAACAAGGACAGGTATTCTTGATTTTCTAGCTGAAAATATTTTGTTATTTGGTACAGTTCCAAATAGACTGATGATCTCTTTCTTTTTTTCAACTACTGCATTGTTCTTTCTTCTTGGCATGGAGAAAAGGAAGAAAGACTACAGTGGAAAGTATCTAGTCACTAGCAGAAATAAAGTAGAATCAGAGAATTTCTAAGAACAAACTGCAGCACATGTCCTAGGTCCATCCCAGGATATCCTATCTACAAAAGGGTTAAAACCCACATTGTTCTGTGTTGGAAATTTTTCAGGAGGAACAACAATATCAATTGAGCTAACTGAGCTTCCTTAATATCTCAAAAAAAAAAAAAAAAGGAAAATATTTTTGTTTTTAAATTAATTTTATATAGAAGACCTGCTGAATAGCACAGTGCTTAAGACTCAGAATGCTCATGGTATTGTGTACACTGTGCATAAGGTGAAAAAGGCATTTCTATAGAAATGGCCCTTTAAAATTGTCAGTGGTTACCATACTGTAGTATATATACTGTTATGATTTAGGTGTATGGTGTTATATATGCAATGAGCCTAAAAATCAGTCCTCCAGCACCCTAAATTTGGGACCTCTGCTGATTAATGTAATTAGTGTCCCTTACTGAAGTGTCTGGACTCCCAGCAGCATGAGAAGACATCATGGCAGATTTTGAAAAGTTCAGTCTCAGCAACAAAGTAGAGACTTATGTTCCTGATATGGATAAGGCACCAAATTGCTTAGTGCCATCAACAGAGGGTGGGGGGGCTAAGTACACAGGAACTAACAGAAGTGTAGGGAGCTTTGGTAATGAAAATTTTGAAGACTCAAGAGCAGAGTGTTATTTTTTAGATTTAGGATCCTAGAATTGCCAATCATAAAAGTTTACAGTATTAGAATTATGTGGGTAAATTTAAATGTCTGATGCCAGTGCCTGAGTTCAATGGGACTATACAGATCTTTCATGCATAGTATTTGCAGTACTGAGGCCTACATTGGCAAAAAGGAAATGATTAGATGCTGCAACAAAGAAGGTCTCTACTAAAATGCATTTACCTTACTCATCTAGATGAAAAAAGTACACTCGCCCATCCACTGCTGAAATGAGTTTTACAGGAATAAAATGAAAACAAGTAAACTATTTCATTGACTGTACAAGATTAGCAACTGATAAGCTGAGAAAAGGCAGGTGAGAGAAGTGAGTAATGGTGCTGTCTTTGTCCCAGGTTTATGCAGCACTAGTCAATCTAACTGATCAAGCTCATAATTAAAGCTGAGTGTTCCTGAGACACAATTGCAGTTTATCATAGTATCATAGAATGGTTTGGGTTGGAGGAGACCTCAAAGATCATTTAGTTCCAACCCCACTGCCATGGGCAGGGACACCTTCCACTAGACCAGGTTGCTCAAAGCCCCATCCAACCTGGCCTTGAACACTTCCAGGGATGGGGCATCCACAGCCTCTCTGGGCAACCTGTTCTAGTGTTAGGCTGCAAACGCACATTGCTGGGTCTTACTCAGCTTCTCATCAACCAACACTCACAAGTCCCTCTCTGCAGGGCTGCTGTCAATCCATTCTCCACCCAGCCTGTATTTGTGCTTGGGATTGCCCTGACCCATGTGCAGGGCCTTGCACTTGGCCTTGTTGAACTTCATGAGGTTTGCACAAGCCCACCTCTCAAGCCTGTCAAGGTCCCTCTGGATGGCATCCTGTCCCTCAGGCGTGTCAGCTGCACCACTCAGTTTGGTGTTGTCTGCAAACTTGCTGAGGGTGCACTCAGTCCCACTCTCCATATCACCGACAAAGATGTTAGCACCGGTCCCAGTACCAACCCCTGAGGAACACCACTCTTCAGGGCGTTCAGTTGCTGGTCTCCACTTGGACGTCGAGTCATTGACCACAACTCTTTGAGTGCAACCATCCAGCCAATTCCTTATCCAGCAAGTGGTCCATCCATCAAATCCATGTCTCTCCAATTTAGAGACAACGATGTCATGCGGGACAGTGTTAAATGCTTTGCACAAGTCCAGGTAGATGACATCAGTTGCTCTTCCCTTATCCACCAATACTGTAACCCCATCGTAGAAGGCCACCAAATTTGTCAGGCACGATTTGCCCATAGTGAAGCCATGTTAGCTGTCACCTATTACCTCCTTATTTTCCATGTGCCTTAGCACAGTTTCCAGGATGATCCACTCCATGATCTTGCCAGGCACAGAGGTGAGACTGACTGGCCTGTAGTTCTCCAGGTCTTCCTTTTTTCCCCTTTTTAAAAATGGCAGTTATGCTTCCCCTTTTCCAGTCAATGGGAACTTCCGTGGACTGCCACGACTTCTCAAATATGATCGAACATGGCTTAGCAACTTCATCCATCAGTTCCTTCCGGACCCACCAATGCATTTCATCAGGTCCCATGGGCTTGTGCACCTTCATGTTCCTCAGACGGTCTCAAACTGATCTCCTACAGTAGGTGGTTCTTCATTCTCCCAGTGCCTGTCTTTGCCTTCTGCGACTTGAGTGGTGTGGCTGGAGCACTTGCTGGTGAAGACTGAGGCAAAAAAAGTCACTGAGTACCTCAGCCTTCTCCATATCCCAGGTAACCAGATCTTCTGTTTCCTTCCGGAGAAGGCCTACATTTTCTCTAGTCTTCCCTTTATCACCAACATACCTATAGAAGCTTTTCTTGTTGCCCTTGACCTCTCCTGGCCAGATTTTATTCTATCAGGGCTTTAGCTTTCCTAACCTGATCCCTGGCTGCTTGGACAATTTCTCTGTATTACTCCTAGGCTACCTGTCCTTGCTTCCACTCTCTGCAGGCTTCCTTTTTGCATCTGAGTTTGTCCAGAAGCTCCTTGTTCATCCACGCAGGCCTCCTGGCATTTTTGCCTGACTTCCTCTTTGTTGGGATGCATGACTCCTGAGCTTGGAGGAGGTGAACCAGCTTTCTTGGGCCCCTCTTCCCTGCAGGGCTTTATCTCATGGCACTCTACCAAGCAGATCCCTGAAGAGGCCAAAGTCTGCTCTCCTGAAGTCCAGGGTAGTGAGCATGCTGTGCACCCTCCTCGCTGCCCTAAGGATCTTGAACTCCACTGTTTCATGGTCACTAAAGCCAAGGCTGCCCTTGAGCTTCATGTTCCCCACCAGCCCCACCTTGTTGGTAAGAACAAGGTCCAGCATAGCACCTCTCCTCGTTGACTCTTCCATCACTTGGAGAAGGAAGTTATCATCAACGCATTCCAGGAATCTCCTAGATTGCTTATGCCCTGCTGTGCTGTCCCTCCAACAGATATCGGGGTGGCTGATGTCCCCCATGAGGACCAGGGCTTGTGAATGTGAGGCTGCTCCTATCTGTCTATACAGGGCTTCATCTGCTCGGTCTTCCCGGTTGGTGGCCTGTAGGAGACCCCCACTATAATGTTACCTGTCCCTGCCCTTCCTTTAATCCTGACCCATAAGCTCTCAGTGGGCTCCTCATCCATCCCCAGGCAGAGCTCCATGCACTCCAGCTGGTCATTGACATAGAGGGTGACACCCCCTCCTCCTCTCCCCTGCCTGTCCTTCCTAAAGAGCCTGTGTCCTTCCATTCCAACACTCCAGTCATAGGAGCCATCCCACCACGTCTCTGTGATGCCAATAAGATCATAGCCCTGCAGGTATGCACACATCTCTTAACAACTCTTGTTTATTCCTCATGCCATGTGTGTTTGCATAGAGGCATTTAAGTTGAGCCCCTGATGAAGCTGATAATTGATCTGAATGCAGTAGTACCCAAACAGTAAAATTCAGTAAGAGAGATATCTTTCTGTGGTCTCTCAAATTTTGCTTTGATATTCTTGAATAATGGCACCACTAGCAGAAAGGGCTAATTTGTTGGCTAGATATATGCAGAAACAGTTCAGATTATCTTAGGAATGGATTATTCTGCCAGTGATAAATATATTACAGGTTCAATCCAGTGCATTAATTTTTCATTAAATAATCAGAAGGCATGATAATTAAAATAAGGCAAAACCTCTTAAACTGAATTCTAGAAATACTAAACCTGAAGTCTGTTATTCTGAACAGATGTGTGGTTACCAGTACAAATTTGCACTGTATGTGTTATATTGTTAAATATGTTCTGCGTCTTGCAAGAACACACTGAACTATGTAGTAGTCATAAAGAACAAGACGTTTCTCTTTAGGGATTCTAAGGGATAAGGAAGATAACAATGTCTTTATTGTACTGTTAGGTCCATAAATACTGACTCCACAGAAAGTGGCTGGCAGGAGAGTCGGCACAATCTAGGACCCTGAATTTGAGGAAATAGAGGAACCAACTCACAGCAATGTCATAGAATGAGGAATCATGTCCCTTGCAGTTTTTCAAGTTCAGATTCACACCTATAGAAGCCCTATCTCCCTGACGATACCTGTTTCTAGATTCTCCTCCTTACATTTGCTATGCCAGAGAAGCCCATGACAAATGTTAATGTGGTGATGAGTTTTGCAGTTTATTTATATTTTTTTATATTTGCAAAAATAGCAGATGCATTTCCTATGTTATTTCTTAATCACATTTCCTATGCCTCTAACATTTCTATCAGGAGGGCACTGTATTTTTTCTAGGACAATAATTTCAGTGGCTGCCTACTCAGCTCTGAGTATAGAAAGAGATGACCCAAAGCCATATCAGAAGAGTGCTTTTATCAATTACACATAACTTTAAATGTTTATTAACTCTGCTTTTAGATGTATAGAGCTTATTCTGTAGTAGACATAAGTGGTTAGCTCTTGAATCCTGACTTCTTCTTGGGATAAGACTTGAGTGTAAGATGTTTTCTCTCTGTGCCATGCTTTCATTGTATTCTGCTTTCCATAGGAAGTATGGTGTGCATGCCTGATGGGAGTCTCACTCTATGTGTCTGGAAGAAAAAACTGTGAATCTATTTCTGAGCGCACCTGTTTTTCAGGGTAAACTTTTGCTACATAATGGTTATTCCTATTCTCTGTAAATCCTTGCTGTTCAGTCTTACTATATTCTATCTCTTGCTGCTGCTTTGTGAGCAGAACATATATATGTCTTGTTTGCATTTGCTGCAGCCTAACATGGTATTCAGCCTCTCACAAAAAAAAGGAGTTTTTCTTTTTAGGCTATGAGGTGGTTTTGGTGACTATTATAAATTGCTACCAGATATTTTTATTACTGGTGATTAGCAAATACAGTGTTACAGAGGAGTCCTTATGGCTACATTTTAGTGTTGAAAAAAGGACAGTCAGTCACTGGCCTAGTTAGTATATGAGGGCACAGCTCACTTTTTAATTTCTGGTGGATAAAGTGACCCTTTTATACTACAGAATAGCTGAAAGCAATAGAGGCTATCATCTAGTACAGTGGTCTGCAGGACGAGGCCAACCTGAACTAAATCAGGTGGATTAGTAAGGATGTCTGTCACTGAAATGCAGTGTGCTAGGGTTTGGGTTTGCAGGGTGTAAATGCATGAAGGTTAAGAAAGGAAGTAGAGATGCCAAATTGTGTGTGTTATGGGACACAAACCAGCTGCTGTGGCTGAAATAGAGTTCAGTCTGCAACGTATTTGTTATCGTCTGGCTACTGTCCAGGTGTTTGCTCTTACTTAATTCTATAAAGGTATTACTAATCACACAAAATCTAAGTGGTGTCATCATAGAACTGGTAAGAAAGGACAGAAAAAACACATTGTTATGTTGAACAGCAATGTTCAGAACTTACAGGACTGGTTAGGTTACATTAATACTGTCTCTATTAACCCAAAATCTGAGGTCTTGCACATTTGTAATGCAAAAGTAGATGATAAATTGTTGGTAATTATATGACAAGGCTATCATCCCAGGAGGAGAAGGTTACCAGAGGCAGTATTTCTCAGGAAAACTCAAGAACTGTGTGTATGCATGGCACTGTAGCCTCTCAGCAAACAGCTCCCTTTAAAGAGACAACTCATTTTTAGGAGCCTGAAGTCATTCCAGGTAATTAGCTAGTGAAGCATGTACTGGCAGACTGAGACCTCTGCCTGAGATGAATATGAAGAACTGGCAAACTAAGTAGACTTTAGAATTGACTGGCAGTGTAGAGGGCCTGAAACAATTGGGAAAGTTAGATTTGGCCTGCAGAAGTTTTTATTTAGAAATGGTCTGTCACAGAGCTGGTGATAAGTATGAAAAAATGAAAGTAAAAACTCTGTGGAGTCACACTTATGGAGGGAGGAGGTGGAAAAGATAAGGCATTGAATGAGGAGTGGTTGTCAGGACTTGTGCCTGGAATAGTTGATGTATGGTTTTGCATAGCTGGACATCAAATAAAATGAAACTGTAGTGATAGTCTATTTAATTGATCTCATCTATACAAAACTCTTTGGCAGAATGTGGACAAGACAGACATACTAACTCTAGCCTTTAGACAGCACCGAAAATTGTCTGGCTAGAGTGAAAATTTTCAGTGTGTTCAATTAAAGGTTTCAGGAAAAATCGCAGGGAAAAAGAATGTGATCCTGCTGAAATATTTCTAAGTAGCAAGGGCAACTATAGTGCCTGGAAAAAAGAAAACCGAATTTTTCCCTTGGTGTCAGTCATCTTTCCCAGAAAATCTTATCTTTTAAAAAATGGTGTTGACAAGTTGTTACCAACACCCATATGAGGTCCCTGAAAGAAAAAGTAGATTGTATCTGTGGTTTTTTTTAACACTATTATAAATCTTAATACTAAATATAACCTCTTCATTCATCCAGTTCTGAAAGTATAGGAATGAAGCCTGCCTTAAACAAATAGGGTTCCTTTCAACCCACATCAGTCCACATGACTCTATAGAACTTACTGGAACCAAGCTATTTATATTGGTTGTATACATGCATGCTAAGAGTATGAAGATTTTATTTTAGCTAATTCAATATCAGCTGTAGGCATTAAAAGCCCATAATCTCATAGGCAAGATAGTGGACATCCAACAAGTTTGTCTTGAAGAATTGTTTAAGTGTCTTGAAAGTATTAACATCTCTTCTTCAGGCTGTCCAAGGACTACACCATTACAGAAAAACAAGGTTTGTTATTCAAGGCAAGCAATTCCACTGTACCTTCAGAGACTCCACACCTTTGAACCACAATTGTCTTGGCAATTCCAAGATACTCCCTTTTTTACTTCTGCTGACACAGTCTTATTTGCTAAGTCCTTTCCTTTTCACCACACTCAGAGTACCATTCCAAGCCATAAAGAATAAAATTTTTGAGAAAACTTGTGATCCAGCTGAATACCAATATATCTTGTAAATTTTCTACTCATTCTGTTTTATTCCAGAAAGGCCATGCTTCCCTTGTGTCATTTTACAATACCTACAGGCATATTAAAACCTAACTCTTTTCCTCTTGTTCAATAAACAAACACATGAACGGCATGAAACAACTGAGCTGAATAGCTAGCATTTTTGTAGAAGAGAATTTGGTTCAACTACAGGATTTATTTTATAGTTCTTTTAATCCCACTGATTTATCTAAATTCCATTCTCATTTCTTTAATGTTTAGTAAGGTACAGGTTCAAGAGTAACATTGGATTTATTCAGCAAATGAAGCAGTTCTTTAGGTATCCAGCTGAGGCAAGGACTACAGTCGTGTTGACTAGAGTTATTTCACTACTCTCTTCTGTTAGGCATCCCAACAGTGTGCCTCCAGGATAGGCTGCCTGCACACTACTGTTCCTAAGAACATGGCAGAGATTTGAGTTGCACCCTAAATTCCAAGCAACATAGCAGGGGGAAGATATGACAGAGGTAACAAATCTGGTTTTGGCTTGAGGTTAGAATAAATTCTTCTAATATACATTATGTGCTAAAAATATTAGCTTCAGAAATCAGCTGTGATGCATTTCAAGGCTAAATTTATGCTGGAGCTCCAAGAAAGCAGGATTTTATTCTATGTACTTCTGAGCCACTGTGCAAAGGGTCTTCCCCTTGCACTGCCCTCTAAGTCATTCTAATGGAATCTCTCCCTTGGGAGTTACAGGTTTATCCTTCTTAGTCTGAACTTCAGAGAAGAATAACATTTCAGGCCCACCCCTTTACCACATCTCTCAAACCTAATATTCCTTGCTGAAGCCTATAGATTTTCAGCTGTCACTTTTATATTAGTTTCTGTGGGTTCAGCAGCAGTTGTACAGTTACTACGGCCCTTTCATCCTGCATTAGTTGGGAGCTGATGAATACAAATACCTAGCTCTCTGTAGCTGTGTGTCAGGTCTCACTTCAGATATGCGCAGTGGGCTGAGTCACCCATCTGCAGAGCAGAAACCCTTGGATGAGTTGTTGGCAACTTTTGTGCTACTGAAATGGAAAGGAGAGAAGAGGTATGGTTTCCACACATTCAGGCACATGCAGGCATTGACCTAGTGTGTCCATAATTACTGTCACTCAGGTAGACACCTGAGGTTCCCTGGCAGATAAGAAATATACTCCAGTTCTATTATCTTTCTTATGGTGTCTTTGTGCTGTTGTGGGAAAGCAACAATGTGCACATCATTTTCTGTAATGCAGTAACCTGTATTGCTGTAGCCTGCTTACAGATCTTTCCATTTGCACGATGTCCAATTTAGAGACTGGGAGGAAAGAAACTGTACTATTCAGGTAACATCATAATGTAGTACGGAGTGAATTTTCTCTAAAAATCCAAAAGACTGGAGGATGATTGCTTAGAAAGACTAAAAAGCCTCCATAAATAAAAAAGGAAAAAAAAAAGGCCATTATTTAATTTATTAAGAGAGACAATAAGCATCAAAATGAAATTACGAGGTGAGCAGGTGCTTTCTCCCTTACATATGTTGCTTTTCATAGTATATTTCTTCTTTTGTAACTTAGTTAGTTAGTCTTTTCACTATTCTTTGAAAATTCAGGAATATTGAATGTCACATAAAGTTATAATTGTAATATAAGAATAAAGGAATGCTGTGAGATAAAAGTGAAACTTAAAAAAGAGAGAGACAACAAGCTCTAGCACATGAAAGAAAAACATTTCTTTCCTGGGAGACAGACCACAGAAATAAATATGTATCTAGCTGACATTTCTTTGTATCTTATTCAAGCAGAATAAAACTATATCTCACATGCCTATAGGCTGCCCTGGTGTAAGGCACAGAAATGTAGAAGGGATTATTTCATATGTGCATTTTCATTTGCTTCCTTTCTAAAATACAAAAGCAGCTCATTCTAGTTGCTGAGAAATCATTTGGTAAAATAAATCCTTAAAAATAGAAGACATTTCCACTTAAATATTTTTTCAGACACTTCATGATATAAGTGAAGTATTTTAACCAGGGGCAAATCCAGCTGCTTAGACTGACCTTGGAAAAAAAATTACATGAGCTGGCTAAAACCAAAAATATCATTTGGAAGGAATGCTATACATGAATTTTCCTCTTAGAGCTTTTTATGCAGGAGCAACAGTATCGATATTGAAGGAAAGTATCCAGTACTAAACAAAATCATTATTTTTTTTTTAGCAGAGCTAAAACCTACAAACTGTCCTTTATAAGTAACTGTCAGCCTTTCTTTGCAACCTGGTGGTAAGACAAGTAAGAAAATGATGAGTGATTTGTTAGAAACAGTCTAATTTGCTTAGTGACACATGCAGGAGCAAGGCTTGCAAGATCAGGTACAATTTAAAGAAACTGTGAGATAAATGTGCCTTGTAAATTCATAATTGTACAATGTCCTACCCAACCTGGCACTCAGTGGAAAATACAGCAATGATCATCACTTTAAAAAGAAACATCTGGAAGCATGGCTGCTGCTGTTTTGCTCCTGCAACTGCTTCAGTTTTATAACACAGCCTGATGATCAGTTCATTTACTCAGGACACGAGAGGACTGTGTTCTCAGTTTTGAAACCCTGCGTCTTCCACTTCCCCAGACAATGCATTAACCACCAGAGTTAGTGCTTTGATCCCCCTGTTTAAGTTGTCCCACTGTGCGCCAAAAAATGTAAGCCAGACAGCCACAGGAGAGTATGACACTGTGGCCTAGAGATTAGAGATGCTTGGATGGATTCAGGCTCTCAGGGTTATGTCAGTTTTTACCTCAGGAGATTTGATATGAAGCCTGGCAAAATGCTAAAAGCACCCATTCTCCTTTTTTCTTCTATAATTTTAAAGGGAACTGGATGCCCGTTCTTAGCCAAAGACTGAAATTTGAATGTTTCTGCTCACCTTTTTCTAAGTTTTAGAAATTGGTCAGAGTTCAGACTCACATAAAACAATTATTTTATCTAGTTACTCTTCTGTCTAGCATGTAGATATTATTTGTAACTCCTCCAAGGTGTCTATTTCCCTTCCTGTACTGCCTGTATAGAGAAACCAGTTTTGGGCAGGTGAATTCCTGCTCTTGAAGGTCTAGGATCTTGGACGTTATGTCACTGTGCCTGTCTTCTTTGGGTCTGTCCGAAAGTCATTTCAGGGAACTGGTTTCTTGTTCTTGCAAACCTAACTGGTTATTCTGCTATCAGACATGTAGGTACAGCCAGAGCTCCCACATGCTGCAAAATTTTCTGCCTCAGGCCAGCTACTTTGCCCATAGTCTCTATTTTTCAATGTCTGGAGTAACAGGTAAAATAGAATTAGACAAGGCAATTTGGGGAAACTTTATTACTTGTAACTTTCTTATGAAATCAAGTTTGATCTTTCTCTGTAACTAGAAGATTTTCAAGCACTCATTTGTATTTTGTTCAGCTCTTCTTTTGTGAACATTGCCTTTCTCTATTATGTGAATGTGCAGCAGGGAATTTACTCCCACTGAACTGAATGATTAAAAACAAGACTTCAGTGAAAAATGTTCTGCTGGAAAATACAGTAAAACATCTACAGTGTTATTCAACTAATAAGTGTTGGTTCCCTGTGGTGTAGTTTGTGGGAATTGTGAGCTCCTGCAAGGTTTCTATAAAGCAAAACAGATGCCTGTTTGTTCAAGAATGCTCAGTTGTTGTATGACCTGTCCTCACAAGGGCTGAAAAACAGGAAAAATACAGCTGAGTTTTATGAAGTTGTTAAAGTAAAAATTTCATAACTTTTTAAAATTATACCTTTTGATTGTTCAAACACTGTGATGCTTTCTGTTTGAAGCATAATTGCATATAGTGAATATTTACTTATTGATCCCAAAACTGTAAATCTAGATCTGACATTAAGATGGGTACTTATAATTAATCTGTTTTTCTCCTGTCATTGATTTTCGCAAACTTCAGATTGCTGGAATCTTTCAAAGAATGCTTTGCTTTGTTTTATTTTTGTTCTTCACATCATTAGGAGGATTTTTCTGCTAGGAATCTCTTCCAAAATCCTCTCATTTTAAGGGCAAAAGGCAATTCCCAAATACTTCATATCACAAGGAAAATGAGAATATAATGCATATCTGTGCCTTCCTCCTCGCACATCCTGTGTTAGCTCAGATCATAGCATCAGACAGAACCTTTGGTTTTGTCTTTTTGTCTGTGTGTGTGTGCACCTTGAAATGGCATAGCTTCTGTATGCTTTCCATCCTCTTTTATGTTCTAAGCGAGATATCAAGGGAGGTGATAAGTGCAATAGATGATGGCTTGAGTTAACAAATGCTAATTTTATTTTACATAAAAAGTATTGATGTTAACTGAGAGATAATTCTGCAAAGCCTGTCTTGTCTAAGCTGTTTTTACCTTCTCTTCTGCTCTCAGGATATTTGTGTATAATGCAAACAGAGCTTTATGATGAGATTATTTAAAACACATGGAGTTGTAATTTCGCTTTTTCCATTGAAATTCTAGTGTAACACCAGGTTTGGTCAAACTGTCAGACCTTCTCTGCGCTAGAAAGCTATCAAATCATTTTTTCTTTCTGTGTTTTGCTGCGTGATTTCAATGTCAAGCTATCTGTGCTAATACACATTCCTTTAGGCCCAGAATCTTCGGAAGATGCCAGAAATTTTTCCAGTGTTATGGCTGATGGTCAGATCATACTCACATTTTATCCCTAGCTAGATGGTACCTTTTATGGACATCTTCCTCCTCATAATGCAAGGGCTCTACAGCCCTTCGCAAGATTTTCTTGGGGGTGTTCCACTGATCCAAGGTGCTGCCCCAATTGAGGGGGTGAGGGCTGTGTAAGTGACATACCCTATGTAGGTACATGGGCATATACATATATACATATATATGCTTTGCAATCTTCTACATTTCTCCCTTGTAGTAAACCCTTTCCCTAATCCCTTCTAGGATGATTAGGTAAAAACGACAGTTATGTAGCTGTAACATGTTAGCATACTGAAGAGCTAGGGCAGGAATCGGAAGAGCCGGGACTCAGTATACATTGTCTTGTTTCCAGCTTTTAAGGACACCACGTTATTATCGATTTCAGGATATTCACATAAATCACATAAATCACTTCCTCAAGTTATTCTCATGTTTCCTTTATGCTCTCCCATATTACTGTCCCCCTGTATGTGTGAACACAGGGAAGACTTAATGGTGAATCTCCATATGCATAAATTTTCCATAAAGGTAAACTGGCATTGGGTACTTTAGTAGTAACATCAGATTTACACAAAACAATTGATTTTCAGTACAAGTAAGGATGAAAGAATCTCTTCCTTTGAAAATCATGTATGTTTCACAGATTCTTTTGGTAAAATAGAGGATTCTTTTTTGAAAATTTGTTCTTGTACCAATACAAGGGGTCTTTCTACATCCTGCATAGCTGTTGTAATCCCTACAAAAGTATTTATAGGATAATACATTAAGCAAACTTACAGCTTTCCAGCTGCATTATACATGTTTGCACATCCATTGGAAAGTTTTTTAGATCCATCGGACAGGACAGTATTAAAGTCAATCTGAAAGAACACAAAAAAATATTAAATATATACCACAAAAATGCCATAGAACTGCACAGGAAAAATGCATGAAAACACTGGAAGTCATTAGAAATAGAAGAAATTGCATTTTTTCATTAGGAAGCTCTCAAAAGGGCTGTACATTAGCTGAACACATTTCACTCCCTCACCCTATTATGACCATGTGGAAAAAAAATATAGACTTTCAGAAAAACAAATTTTTCAATTGGGTTACCCAACTTAATGAGAACTCTAAAGGAATGCATCAACAGCATCGTTTTTTGTGCTACAGCAGAATTATTGTACTGTTACAGTATTTCAAATAATTGACATAAAATTTACCCAGATTTGCAAGAATTTCGTAACAGATGTCAGCTGCAAATTATGGTGGCAAAGTAATTTATGTGTTATTGTCCTAAAATAAGGTGCTTAAATTGTCAACACAAAGGTTTAAGATAACATTTAATGATATTGATGGCAGACTGAAATATGCCTGTCATTTTGAACTGCAGCTGTGTTTCACGTTAGTCCTGGTACTTCCTGTGAAATACTTTGCAACCTACAGGCAAAAGAGGTATTTTTACATTTTGTATCAATACAATAACTTATCTTTAGAGTGATACTTCTCAGAGGAATGAGAAAGAAGAATGTAACAGGTAAAGGCACATGTTTTCCCTCACTGGCCATGTTTAGGTATCCATTCATAATTCAGGGACATGACTGCACCTTTCATCTTGCTAGAAAATATCTTGTGTGAAAATTTTGCCCCATATTCATTTATCAGTTTAGTTGATAGAAAATCTGAGGGCCTTGAGATCAATTCCTTACACGTAAGGCTTTTCTAGAATTGCAGTGCTCTAATCCCCCTCTCTTAAACCCATTTCCCTGTTTTTGGCATTGGGGCTAAAGGGAAGTGGGCAGTAGGTGGCAAGTATAGCTGTATATTTCTTTCACCCTACTTTTTCCCCTCTCCAAAGCTTCTTGATTCTTTGTTGCTGCACCTTCTGTTTAGCCTGTCAGTGACAGGGCTGCAGGGGGAGAGTCCAAGTAGGGAACTCAGACCCAGGCTCTATTCCCATGCTAAAAATGGTTCCAAATGCAAAATCTGATTAGTAGGCTAGTAACAAGGCAAGTCATTTCAGAGAAGAGGCACCTGGACTTTACTTTGTACTTCGGTAAATATTTTAGGATTTTATATTAAGTATTCATTGAATCAGGAACTGGACCCTTCTCATTATTTTCTTGTCTGAATCATTCCAATGCAATTGGGGGGGGGACGGACATTAGGGAATGAAAGGAAAAGCAAATTTAGAAACTTATTTTTTTCTTTTAATATTGGCACGTTAGCAATTAGCATGTCTCCCCTCATCAAAAGCTTAACTGACTCAAATTCACATAACAACTCAACTAGATGCCAATTATATGATTTTAAATCTGTTTCAGAAATTGTAATAGTTCTCAATTAAACCATGGCAACATAAACTTTCTGACTCCATAAGAAACACAGGGGCTATGTGGCATCTGTTTCATCACAGTCAATGTTTGCTTTTATAATTTAATATTATAATATTTCTCATGTTTTGTTTTTTCCCCCATTTCATGTGACCATGAACTGAGTCTGAATGCTATTGAAGTTGCAATCCAAACTTGTTTCAGTTGAGTGGTGGTGTCTGTACTCTGTGTTGTACATATCTGGAGGAAGTAGGGCAAGGAGGAGGAGTTGTTTGATTAGAGTGGAACAACTGCCAGTGCCTCTCAGGCTGACTCAGACAGTCTGGAGAGAATTGATTTAGTTCTACTTTCTACTTGGGTCTGGAGAAGGAATCCTTTTTACTTGCTTTCCATCTGTTTCTAGTGACAGAATACATGTTGTGGCACTGAAGAATGATTATGTTCCCAGACTGGCAGGCTAACCTCCTTTTGGATATGAAATGCTTGTAGGAATTTTAACCCAACCCTTTCTCCCTGTGTAAGCTTGACAAGATGCTGCCCACTTGCACTGGAAGGAGGGAGGAAGGAGACTCCCTTGCCACTGAGACATTCCACGCAAGTCACAAACATTTTCTTTTTCTCTTAGTATACAAATTGTTTTACAGATTCCTGATGTCTCTTCAAAAAGTCCAATTACCCATTAATACAGTGTCACAAAAACATGCAAAGCAAAACACTAAGTGGATGAGAGGTATATTTATTTTGAAAAGTGTAACATTTTGTACAAGTAGGTCACTGTATTAATACCAAATCTGTATCATGTCTAATGGGTCATTAGTATATTTATATCCAATGTGTTTCTCATTAAATCAGGTTTTTCAAGATAGTGGTAAAATGCCTACTAATGTCTGTATTAATAAAACAAAAGTGGGGAGAAAAGAAGAGAAAAGAAGTAGGATAACTTGATTTTGTCAATACTTATGATTGCTGCTTATAGCTTCTTAAACCTTTTCAGAAGTTTACTTTCCACTTTTCCCTCCATCTCCAGCAGTAAGTGAACTATTCTTTAAATGTCATGCTTCCTCAAACAGGTCATGTTTCCATGTTGAAGTGCAACGGCAATATCCAAAAAGGTGAAAAAGAAATAACATTGGATTGTCATTACGTTGGAGGCTACAGTATGTGAAACTCATACATAGGCCAGCTCAGATTATGATACTCCAGGGTTATTTGCTCTGTGCAAGTGTCCTAGCAACTCCACGCTCAGTATCTGTACTTTAAAATGGCAAAGATACTTTTCTTATTATTTTTACTATGTGCATGCCTAATGAAGGATCATTTTCTATTTTAGTATTAAGAATGAACAGTAATGATGATGAAGTTCTGTATTCAAAACTCACAACTATTTTAGTGATAGTTCTGCATGACTAGCAACTGAAGATATCTGTTAGTAATTCTTGGGTACACTTTTCAGCTTCTATCTGAAAAAAATCATTTGATTAGAGACTCACCTGATGGAATAAAGTACATTTCCATTTTTGAAAATTCGCAACAACTTATTATCTGTTGTAACTTCATGAAAGTTGGCACCTTTTTCATTTGCAAAGAACAAATCAGGTTTCCAAATTGAATCCAGCATGGATGGATCTAAGTCTAAAGAGTCATCTGGATATTCGCTGTATGCGAGGCGTGGATCATTCCAATTCTGACGGAGAAAGATGTTTACTCGGTAATCCTGAATGAAAGAGAAGACAAGCAAAGCTTTATCAAGCATGGGGATTTAGCTTTTATTTCATTTCTTAGCCATGTAATCCCCTGTCCATCTGTGGATGACAAAAGAATTACTTAGCTGAATGCCAGCATGATACCTATTTGTATTAGTGGGGGCACAATGGATAAGAATAAAGATGTATTTCAGGGCAATTGAAAACATTCCAAGCTAAGGAAATCCAACCTCCATGTACAGTTCATATAACTCCATGTAACTCTACCCCTACAGCAGCTTCGACCTGAAATCAAAATGAGAGAAGCATAAAGAGTTTTATGGAGTTACCTTTTTCTGCCAAAGTCCTGGCAGGGGCATTCCTACTTCCCTCTCTTAGGCAGTGAGAATCTCTCCCACTGTAAGGGAAGTTAAATTAATTTCTTTTTTCTGTCTCTAATCCTTACATATTTTAGACCCACCACTTAGATTTTCTGTGCCTCAGTTCCCTATTGAAAATTGTGTGAGCAGTAGTTTACCATACAGCTGTCTAAGGAGGACACATGTTCTTCCTCTGTTCAAATACAGTGGAGACCATATAAGTCCTTATGATAAATTAGCTTAGGTACAAGTGGAGTCACCTTAATTCCTACAGACAGTCCTGTCTTAGTCAAGGTTGCTTCTATAGAAAAGACGAGTAGAGTGCTTCGAACTTCTGGAAGCCATTTTGGAGTGATATCTACTCTCTGTCAGACACAATGTTGTATTTATGGCTGGACACTTTCTTAAAACTTTACTACTTTGAAAGATGAAAATACTTGTTTTTAAATAAAAGCAAGTATTAGCATCTCATTACATTATATCAAGAACTGAGAGAATTGAGACACTGAGCATAAGGACTATACTTTTATTGGTCCTAATATGATTTTCCTCATTATTTGCACTACTGCATTAATGAAAGAAGATTAAAAATAAAATAGAAAAAAGACGTTAGGTGCAGAGGTGAAATGGGAGCTGGTTGTCAGACCTTATGTGACACTTCTGAATGTAATAGAATTAAATAACATCACTTGTTTATTGTTAAAAAAGACAATGGAACTTAATGTTAAAATGAAATCTTTTTGATTCAAAATAGGAAGTGAAGTGTTCAAGGCTGAGCAATACAATTTGGCCAATAACTATGGGTAGTATTGATTAGTGGTTAGAATAACTAGTTAAAACCCCACTGGTGTAGAAGTTGTGGGTACTGTTAAAATTCCAGTGTCGTATCAATATTTGGTCTTATCAAGCTTGGAACATGCAGCCATACAGTTGTGAGAATCATGCCAACCGACATAATAAAGGTCAACAGGAACCTCAATATGCAACATTTACTCATGAGAAATAGTTTTTTATATCTTCCTGTTTTGATCAATTTAATTACTTGGCTTGAATAAGTGTAGCCAAATATGCTAAAAACATGCTTATCAAGAATTTGCTGCTTGATAATCAGAAAATACTGCATATCATATAGAGAAAGTCCCAGTAGACGATTTTATATTTGTGTAACCTTTTAAATTTTCAAGACAAAGCCAGTAAGTGGAAAACTACACGTGGAGAATGAAATGAATTCAGATTATTGTTTTCAGCAGACATGAAAAAGGCTCTCTGGCCAAATCGAAGTGTATAACATTAGATGCCAGGTTTTGTTAATAAATTGCTCTTTAAAAAAAAAATAGTTGATTTATTAACCCCCCTTTCAGGAAAGGACTGAAGGAAATTTTCCTTCTCTTTTCATCATGGCTAGTGACAGCCTCAAGAGCCATCAAAGGTTCATAAGAGAAGCTGTTGGTATTTTTCATAATTAGCACCATGGCGTGATGAAACCAGAGCCAGGGATTTGTATTTTACAGATGTAGAAACAAACTTTTTTTTTTCCTAAAGTAAGCCAAAACCTTTAGACAGACTTGTGCCTCAGTGTTCATAGAACTGAGCTTTTGGTGTCTTCCATGCAGCAAGAGGACATATTACCCCCTGAAATACCCTTATTTCTTTGCATGATATCCCAAATACCACGTAGTACCAGTTCCCCTTCCAAATTCCTGTATACAAACAAAAGACCAGGAAGAAGTAGGATGTGGGAGCAGTGACGGCTCTACTGCCTGTCCCAACATGTGGAATCCTTGCACTGAAGAAAACATTAGCTCTAAACCTGGGGCACTGGGTGTGAGCACTGCAGCTCTCAGGACTTCATCTGCACTTCAGCCAAACCCAAGCTTTACCTTTTAATTTGTATAACCTGAAGTATGCTTATTTATTTCACTTTTCTCTGTAGAATATGATGAGTTTAAGAGTGGGATTACTTATAGAGTAAGGTATTTCTCATATGTATAAAACAGAACAGGTGAAAAATGCATAGCAGAAAGTTGAAATGTAAACAGAAAATGGAGGAAGAAAAATGGAGGAGTCTGTTCGAGGTTATATTAAGCTATTCTGTATGTCAGTTTGCCCAAATTTTATGGGTTTAAATTGTTTCCAGCTTTTAAGATGAAAAACATCCTAGTTAAATTTTTCACTGAAGCAATTGAAGCTATTTTTCATTGTTCTCTCCCCTGAAAGGTCTGACTTAAATTGGCTCTCATTATTCACTAAAAAAATTCCTAATCTATGAAAAGGAAAGAGATACATTTGATTGCTATTGTATGAAGGACAAGTATTCATTGCCTCAGTTTATAATTACACGTTGTAAGCATAAGGCTTAACTGCTTTAAACAAGTAGGGTGGTTTGATGCAAACACAGAGACCAGAATTAAACTGCCAGAACTGATTTGTATTCCTACAAGAGGATTACTATTCTCACATGCTACTTGCCCAGAGGGGTGACTCCTAATTCAAATAACTCTGTGCTGGGGAGGTCCCTTGAGGGGAGAGAGAAATCATCATTTAAGCATGTGGTGTCTTCCACAGCCAATTCTATAACCTCAAGGCTGCCATCGTCTGAACAGCTGCCATACCCTGGTTCTACAGAATGGGATTGCTTTATGGGTCTGCACTTGCTCCATTGTCCTTCGAAACCCTTAGCCACAGGGTGAACTTTCTTAGAGGGTCAGGATACTGTTCATCTGCTTCATAGGGCTCAATAAAATAAAAATTGGGAGATCAGGTAATTGTTCTTTGCTGTCCATGCTGAGGTGGAGGCCATTATGGACTCCAGTACTAACATTTTGATTAGCAATTTCTAGCACACAATAAAATCTAAAATACTTACAGAATATGTTGATTTCTTCTTCATTATACTGATACAGATAGAGCTATATTCCCATAGCATACAGAAGATAGCTAGACTGCTTTATGAAAACTTTTGTACAAATCCTCAAGGTATTAATTGCCTAACTCTCACCGGTTTCTTTAATGCATTTTTAATATGCACTGTATGTGGAATCCTTCTAGATCTGAGAGAAAGAGATATAAAAGCAAATTTCCAAAATATGCCCTTCATTTGAACATTGCATATCACCTGCTCTCACAATTTTTGAATGCTGTCATTTGAACAGTTAATCAAATTTTCATGCATAAATGAATAATCTTCCAGAACTCTACCTGTTGCACTTCCAAATACTATTATAATTTTGACTAATATATCCATCTAAGTGAAATCTAGACTTGTCTTATTTTTGCTTTATTTGTTTTAACTCACTGTAAAATTTTAACATGGAAATCCTATGAACTTTCCAAGAACACTGCTAAGAGTAAATTTAAAGGCACTATGAGAAATATTGTTCTTGTGAAGAATTTTTTTTAATCTGGTAACTATGGCATTTTGTTGTAATGAAAGCTGGAGATGATCCTCTGTTCCGAAGAAGATATCACAGACGTACTGGAAAGAGCTGCTCACACGAAGGCTGAAGTGAGGAATGAAAATTAGCAGGGTGACCTGGAGTAAAAGTCAGGCAGAACGAGAGAGAGCTGCTAGAGTCATTGGGGGAACAGGGAATAATTCAAATGGTTTAAGTAGGTGTTACAAAGGAGAGGAATATGTATCAAGAAGAATAAGACCCAAGGGAGTCCTGTCCTAAAAAGGTAGCCAATGTCTTGAAGAGCTACTTCAAAGTAAGTATAATTTTGTAACTACAGTGGGCTATTTGTTTTATTGAATTTGTATATCATCCCATAGAGAATGAGACTATTTGGTCACACAGTTGTGTGTGTGTTACCAGCCTTCTCCCTCTGTCTATGCCCCCCCCAAATTATCAGGTGCTGAGTTATCAGGTGTTCAGTTGCTAGTGAAATAGTAGTAGTAGTTTCATATTTCAGCACAACATCCTTGGTACACCAACATAAAAGGAATGTTGTTGAGGATATGTCACTTCATTTTCCATTTTGTTTCTTGGGTAAATGAAAAACATATTTGGCCTTTGTTCTACAAAATATTATGGTTGCCTTATGCATTTTATCTTCAATATACTTTGACTTCTTAATCTTGATGTAATTTGTTAATTAGGATACTTCTAACAGGCTAATTAAAAGCCTTTTGCAAATTTACCTTTAATATTTTAATTTTGATGTAATACTGTGGCAAAAAAAAGTTAGACTTAAAAATAACTCCATGCCTGGAAGAAAAAGTGGAAAACTAAGCAGAAAATGATTATTTTCTCAACCAGATGATTGCTGCACAATCCAGTATAGTACTAAACTTGTTACTGCTATGAAACAGCCGTAAAAACATAATACTAACTTTTTTATTTTGCAGTTTCTAAGATGAGTTCTCCCCTTGGAATATGTGCTTTCCTGGTTTACCGTAGCTAGAATTAATTAATTTTTTTTTACTTTAGAAAACCATTGGAGAAAATTTCACAAAAAGTGAGGAATGATTTTGGCGTTTGTTATACCAATACAAAGGTAGTACCATGTGGGGACGTGATGGATACAGGTTGTCATAGTTGTCTTCTTTCTCAGGTTTGCTTTCTCGTTCTCACTGCTGTACTTGAAAAGCTATTATGTTACAGAACACGTTAATTTTTACTAGTGAGAATTTACTAGTTTTAATTTTTACTAGTGAGATTTCCTAAAGTTGCTATCTCAGTCTCTGAAAAACATGCAACTTGACATGCTTTTTATTGCCGCCTTGATCACTATAATTAGACAGGATGCCTTGTGGCAGATTAGTATTTTGTGGTAATAACATCTTACCATTTTTAATTTGTTCACTGGCACTAAGCACTATGGCTGCTCTTTAGGTAACCTAATTACTTTGGGTAAATTGATGGAGTTTCCTTAGTTTTCCTTTACATATCTGAAAATTTCAGACTGCACCAAAAGCTATTCAGCTAATGACTTCAATATGCCTTTGATGAGATTTCCCTAGTACAGAAACTCAAGTATTTAAAGTTAAGTAAGCCCCTCAAATTGGTAAGTCATTTTCCATGCAGGTTACCAATGACATTGCAAAATCAAAGTAGGAGGACACCCTTGAAATTCACACTGCTATTTAAGAAATGTAAATGTAGTTTATGTAATCTGAAGGATTCCCCCATATTTCCTCATGCTTAAGAGTTGGACTTCCATGATTAGTGAGATTATTTATGGAGAGGCCTCATCTGTAGTCATGCAAGTTCAGAAAAATAATATATAGAAGTAGGTGCAGAAAAGGATGATATAGGACTGGACAGGATAGCCAGTTCTTTGAGAGTAGACAAGAAAATTCAATTTCTTTAAACAGGTAATACAAAGGACTTGCATTATGACTTGATTGATGACTTGATTGCCATCTGTAAACATGTGGAAGGGTAAATACTAGAGGGAGAAAACATTTTAAATCTAAGAACAAGAACATCTTTAATTATCAATAAATTTAGGCTGGACTGAAATGGCTCATACTTTCGCTTATCATGCTAATAAACATCAGTAATCTTTTCACTGGCATGATTTATTATTGCAAATAAGGGGACTCTATTTTTTATTACATCTTTGCATTATTACAGGTCTGAACTTCAGCAAGAATAGTGCATATATCTATGCTGTATGGCAGTTCAATTAATGAATGAAAACAAACTGCAACAGACTCCGTGCTCCACCATTAACTGTAACTCATTAATCTGTCAGAGATTTACCACAGCAGCTAAAGAGAAATTAAATGTGATTTAAATTGATCACTGAGTACTTAACTTTAATTGACACGTCAAATCTGTGTCAGAGTAACAAGATTTGACTAACGCCAAACATCCCTAAGAACATGCTTTTCTGTACTGAATAGCTGTAGGGCATTCATTATAAGAAGCAATGTAGATATGCTGTTGATTATGATAAAGAGTTTGCCTGACTCACAGGATCCTTCCTGATGATCTGTCCCTGGATAATTCCGTAGGTGGAAGCTCTCTTTCCAGAACTGATTTTGGCAGTGGGTAAAACTAAGGATGACCTTATTGTTCTCACTCTGGAATTACAGAACCCACAGAGAGGCTGGGAGCAACTGCAGTACTGCACGACTCCCTCAGTAAGGACCAACTTTGTGAATTTTCCAGAACCACAGGATTCCTCCCTCAGAAAGGAATGTCGTCATCGATGGGCCTTAGAAGAAAGCCTTCCTCTTGCAATTTTTCTTTCTAATCCTGTGATTCTTGTAATTTTGCTGTATAAGGGCAAGTATGCAATTCCGTACACGAAGACATGGAAACTTTTCCTGTCTAGTCCCGCCTCAAGTTAGTTGGCTAAGCACTTTGTTGGTGATTAGGTTCTCTAGATTTGAGCACTTGCAGGCTGAGGATGAGCAGTAAGGCCTGTTCGGTTCCTGGATAAAAGCTCTAATCCTAGACTAGTTTGAAAATGGTGAGTGCTCTTACCCCCTCCATTAAGTAGGGCAGGCCAGATGGTTTGGGGATTTGGGTAAGGGCTAACTTGCCTCTGACCTCAGGAAGCTTTAGGAAATTATTTGAGCTATTCAGAAAAGATTGTTGATGGATTTTGGATGAAGAGCTCTCTCTTTCTTTGTCCATGGATGTATAAAAGCAGATTTTAAGGTGTTCATTATTATTTTTAATCTTTCTGTTTTATTGTTTGGTTGGTTTTTTTGGTTTTGTTTGTTTTAATTATGCTTCAGAACTACTAGGTATCCAGGTGGGTGTCCTCTGAATAGTTTTGTTAAAATTTTATTTAAATTTTGCCTAATTCCTTTGCAAACTTTTACTCCAATAGCTGCCCAGCAATATGCATATTGTAGTCAATAGAACTAAAATTTACTTGGCAAAGAACTAGCTAAAACTAGGACTTCAGAATTGCTACCTGTAATATCAGACATCTCGGATTCCCTTACAAAATAAAAATTCAGAGTTCAGCAAATAAGTGTAAACACTACTTGTTCACCAGGTGCTCTTCCTAGGTGTGTCACCTGCCTTCATAACCTTGGATTCTGAAGTGGCACGGCCTCTGTTAACTTTCTGCCCAGGACAGATGAATGTTGCTTGCTTTCTTTTCTTCTGACTTGAGTAATATCTCATTTACCATCACTGCTAATGGTTTGGAGGATGAGAACTGTCCTGTCGCTACTCCAGTTCAGTCTTTCCCTTACTGAAAGTATGGGGTCACTTACAGGATGCTTATTAATACAGAGCTATCAGTCTTTGTCATTCAATCCATAGCTAAAAGAAGAAGAATATAGTCAGTAGTTTCTGTGAGGACTCCTTGATTTTTAGCTTCTGACTCCCTTGTCTTTATTACAAAACATTCAAAATCTGTTGAATTCAACAGTGTGCTACAAAAATCTACTTATTTTCCATAGGTTTTAGGATGGAAACATTGCAAAATGGACAGGTTTAGTTAATTTTAGTGTTGGGTGTTTTTTCTGGTTTATTATCAGTAGCAATGGTTGGATTTTAGTTTCTGTGCTCACAAATAATTGTCATATCAAAAGTCAAAGCTAGTTATAATAGCAAGGATGTTTACTCTCAAAAAAAAATTAAACACAGTACAGACATACTGTATAATAACATTTGTCACAGCTCTTACTGCATGTCCTAGAATATTTATTAACTGAAGACTGAATATACTACTTCCATTCTTAATGGAAGTTGTGTGTTCCCAACTCCTAACTCATTACACTAAAATCACATTTTGCAACTTGTTCAATGTAATTGCTTTGTTAAGCTTTAGCTCGGGGGCTTTTAAAATGTTTGCACTTTCAAGCAGTAGTATAAGGGATTAGATGAAAATGGACATGACAATTACATGAACAAACATCATGCACTAAGCCTCTGTCTTCGTTGATCTTTGCCATCTTCTCAGTTAACAAAAGATTCTGGGGTTTTTTTCTGCAGACAAATGATGTGTCCCTGAAGATGCTTTTGCTCTAACAGCAGAAGGTATTTCTTGTTAAGTGAAAAGTTGAGTTTTTCTGAGATTATTCATTTGTTCAGATGAAATGTTGGTGCTATATATTCCATGTTGTTATCAATACATTTTATATGTTAGCGCTTAGAATATGACTAGTTTCAATGAGTGACTAAAAGGTCTAATAGTAGAAATCTTTATTGAAAACATGTATTTGAAATCATCCTTTGTTTCATCTCCTCAGGGAAATATAACCCAATTAGATCAAATAGGAATTTGGGAATTCCATACTAACTTTGCCTGCAGCCTTGCTTATGTTGGTAGGTAAATACGACATTGTCTATAATAGGGGAAACAGGGTAAAATAAAAGGTAAAGTTGAACTAGCTCAAGTCCAGAAACAGGGCCTGCTAACTCCAGAAGCTTAAACACCTGCTAAAATGGGCTGTGGGAAGGGATATATCTCTAACTTTAAACAAACTTGATTAGATATGAGTTGTATTTAAATTTATTCATAGGCATGAAGCGCACCAAGAAGTCTGTCAGGAAAATCATGTTGGTTTAGAGGTTCTACAGTGATGCCATGGCAACACATAAAAGTTAATGTGGATTTGAACTGTACCAGTACTGCAGAGAAAGGGAACAATTTCTTTGTCTACACAAAGACGTCTAGTGGCATTTGAAAAGCCCTAAGATATTCTGCCTTTTGGCTGCTGGTTCAAAAAGATGCACGTCTCCTGCAGTCCTATGATACGTCTACCAGCCTACATAACCCAGGGACTCTTAGGGATTATTAAGGCCAACTCTGAAAACACTAAATGCACTTAGGCAACTAAATAAAACTTGAACAGGCACAAACTCCATTCAGTTTCCATTTCCTAACCTGCTCCTTTCATGAACCAGTGCATGTGGGTCTAGATGAGCAGCAAGGGAGGAAGAAGAAATGTCAAGTTCATGGGCCTCCACTAGGTCCACGGTGAAGGGAGTGGAAGTAGAGGTTACTCATTGAAAAGCCAATCCTAACCTTATTTTGATAGATCTCAAATATCATGGTTTGTAATACTACAGTCACACCTGAACAGTAGTCATGGGCACAAATCTGAAACTTTTTTCCTCCATTTTGCTAAGCTGGGCAACAGTCTTGCTACACAGTAAGGTCTAGTATAAATATTTAAAAATTGCAGTAAAATTATCCCAAATTAATTAAAGACTTAACCAGTGTAAAGTATAAACATATACTATGAAAAGTGTTGTTATATATATGTATTACTTATTATATACAATTTACATTATATCAAGGCATGCAAATTATGTATTTTATATATTCAGTTTTCTGAAACTGTAGAGTAGCCAGTTTTATAATTTTCACAAAAATAAGAAAAAATATATTGCAAACCAGGGAACTAATAAAGACTGACTAGAAACATCAAATTTTCAGTATTCTATCCCTTCAATCCTACTAGGAATCAAGCAGCTAAACCCTCATTCGATTTAAATCTAAGGAAGATAGAGCAACTAAAAAGAATATTGTGAGAAATCCCACATATTGTAGCACACAATGTTTGTAGATGGAACGCAGACTAGAAATCTTCTTTAATCCTGTTATGCCAATAAATTAGCTTTCATATGCTCCTATACATTTACATTTTGTAAATCTATTAATTGAAAAAGAAAACTAGTGACTGAAAGATCAAGCAATGTAAAGACTGCTTATTTTTTAAAGCAAGGGAATAAATTCAGAATCCCCAGAGGTGCTTTTGAAGGTTATTATTTTATCAGTAAAAACAGGTCAAGAAGAAATAGTGAGTACATGCTTTTTCTCAGTTACCTGTATTCAATATATTTGTTTTTACTTCACCTTCAATATCTTCATGATTGTGATTGATAAAGTGTTTGATCAATATCTGTTCACACTGGCTCACAGTCTCTGACAAATGCTTTGAGGAGGTAGGTGGCTGTTTTTTTCTGGGAAAGAAAGATATGGGATTAAATTTGCACCTAGGGTTTGCTAATGTTTTGTAGAGGCTTGCAAGTTGGGACATTTCCGAACTGTGGAGAAGGCTGCAGCTAGCAGGAGCTGATTTTTGTTGGCTTTACTGTGTCAAAAGCCCTGGATGAAGCTGTTGAGACAGTAAAAGCCTCTGCAAGCTGGAGCGCTAGTGACAGAGGAGCAGAGAAGCCTGTGAGCTGGGATTACCTGTAAACTGGAGAGAAGGAGGAAGATAACAATCTGTAGACCCCTGTCTAGAGACACCTGTCTGGTGAATCTAGATGGCAGGGTAGCGCTTCCTGGGAAAGATGGTTAGCTAGCTGAAGGGACAAAGGAAAGTGCCTTGGGAGTGAGCGAAGGTACCGAACCTGACCTCTGTGCTGTAGGAGGTGACTGGGCCTGCTGAGAACTATGTAAGTGAGACAGATTATGAAGTCATAAGGATTATTTTGTGCTGTTGAAGAAACCAAACTGTCTCAGAGATGCTGAATCTTACTATTGTGTAAATTGGTATTAAACTCTAGAAGGATTTGGGCAGGGTGAGGGATGGGGGAAGGCGGATCTGGCACCATCGTTATAATGCCAGTAATGACACAAGGAGGGGCATGTCAGTAAAAAATGCATATCAGCCCACACCCTGCTGTGATTGTATTGGCTTTTAAAGAAAATCAAAGCCTGAATCACAGCCTCATAATATTCCTTGTTCTACCAGCTGTTAATGACCATATTTGATAGCATGCTGTGTATTCTCTTTGGAAAAGGAAAAAGACTATGGAGAAAACAGATTCTCACAAGCTCTTTAGATAAATTATATAATTTTACTGTTTAATTTTAAAGTATTATAAAATGGTTTCAACTTTTTTGGATATGATTTAGGATATGTCTTTGCAGTATGGGTATGATATATAAAAAAATCTGAGTGCACAGCTCTTTTACGCTGAGTGATTACTTTGGCTATTGTAATTAAAAATGCAAACCCAGAGTGCATGAAGTACCAAGTATTCAGAACAGAATGAAGACATGAGAGCAGAACTGAATTTTTAAATGATGCCAAAATAACTCAAACATATTCAAGGAAAGAATTTCAAGGTTAATGCTTCATGTAAAGTGTTTGTACTGAAGAACTTTTCCAGCACATTACTAGACTAGACAGAAATTAGGAACAAAGGTGACAATCTGAAAATCCTTCATTTTCTTAACTCGGGTTCATTTAACAGTTATTCTAAAGTTCACTGTAGCTTTTGTTTCTGTAAATGAAGAGTTAGTAAATTGCAGGTTGATGCAAAAATGAGGGAGAAAGGCTATATTCTTACAGTGATAGATGGAGATTTATGGACTTAACTCCTATTAGCATTAATGGGAGTTAAGGACAAAATCCCCATATATCATGATGAGATTAGTTTCCATCGCTTAAATACACGTGATCAGGCAGCTACACTAAAGATATTTGAAAAATTATTTCTTTTGGCCTAGTCTTTTAAGTTTTTTTTTTTTTACAATGTCTTTACATTGATATCTGTGTCCTTATAAATTAAAGAAGGATCATGCGTGTTACATAATCATAACCTCAATGGAATTAATCTTGTGTGATTGCAACAAAATATGAAACTTTATAACAGCATACCTCATACAATGAGAACAGAGCTACGTAGTGATGCCACAATCTTATTTTCAGAGCTCCTCAGATTTTCTACAGTAGTGACTGAGTAGATTGCAGCTTGCAAATTAGTTATCTTCACAGCTTTTTCTAGGTAATGCTGTAATTGCTGTAGCAGGATATAGACTTTAGCAACAGCTAACCTGATAGCTACTATTCAAACAGATTGAAAAGACTAATATAAAAATGTAAAAGTAAGTAAGATAATGCTGGAGGGGATGGGAGTAATGCCATAGGCTTTCATAGTGCAGTGCTGTATGCAGCACCAACGAGTGGATACATGGCTTTTCCTTTAAGTGAAAAACAGCAGTCAGAAAGAAGAATCAACGTAAGCAAGCATAGGTAAGAGGTAATAAGAGGTGTGAACTTTTCTCCAGCTTTTCTAGAACAAGATTGTATGGGTATAAGTAAACACAGGACATAAAAATTTGGCTAAAGGCTAAGTCTCCTTTGGAATGAGGACATAAAGACTCTGGAAGAACCTTTTGTAAGGGCTGGCATGTAAAGAAACCAGTTGGGTTTTGGATAGCATTAGGACAAACGATGAATATGATTATAAAGCAAAATTGTCTGCAGTAGCAAGGGCTTGCACTGATGATATAGGAGGTCCTGTTGTGTCTTTTGTTCGTAATAATTGCAATATGTGGCTATGGGGAAATGTAAAATTTGGTGCCTTTAAATTGAGCTGTTCAGCTTTCTGTATTGTACAAAGTGTTTTGTAAAATCTTTAAGAATATTTGTTAAAATGGACCAGAGAGAATGAGAAAATTCTTTCCTATAGTATGTCTGGAAGAGCTGATTATAACACCTGTCCTGGTAAATATTTATCTATTTTATAAAACAGAACAATTACTCCTAGGTTTAGAGTACTAAGGCAACTGCAGGCCTGGATTCAGTCTTCTTCAAATGAGGTAAAAAACATTTAAAGCTAGGTTTCCCTTAATGTAAGTAAGAATTTAAGAAAACATCACCCAGCACACTGGTGCCTGTTTCCTAGACCTATGAAACAATCTCTGACTGACATGTTCTAAAACGTTTACAGAATTGGGTATACCTGAAGTTGGTATAGATAGTTGTATACCTGATTTGACATTTCTCCCAGGACTAGGAAGTCAAAGCAGAAGATACTGTATGAGTCTGGAGGTAGCTGAAGATCCCAGCTTGTGGATGCCCAGCTTGAACGAGTGGATGCAGCCACTCAGCTTTCAGCATTGTCTGTAGATTTATATATTGGCAAAGAGTACCAAAGTGTTTAAGCATCATGTCTTAGTTGTTTGTTAAACTGAATGACAAAAGTCCACTAAAATTTAGGAAGAAAAGACTACCAGTGTTTGCTTTTTAAAAATCTGGATGCAGTTCTCTTCAATTAATTTTCGTTGTAGGTATGGAACTGCATCTTCAGGCACCACAAAAACAGGATCAGCAAAGAGCAGTCTGCTCTGAAATGAGAAAACCTGTTGCCAGTCTCCACCTGCAGCTTTTCTACATGAGCTCAGAGTGCCTGTCTCCTGCATGTGCCATAGTCTAGAAACACTGTTCTTGCATGTTGGGAAACTTGAGAGATTGCCTCTTGTCTGTTGGCAATAAGTAATAAAAGTTATGTCTGGAAACCTTGACAGCACCACACAGGTCTGAAATTAGTTGTAAGTTGCCCTTATAGATGGGTATTAAGATCCAGATGATCTGTTTATATCACTAGGGAAAGTTAAATGGAACCAGCAGTCTTTATTTCTGACTTAGATATTTATTCTCCGTCTTGCATAAAGATCCCATTGAATTTCAGCTCCAAGTTCCAGAAAACGTTACAGAATTTGGCTGTGACTCAGCCACCAAGCCTTACTGGGACAAATATAAAACTTATTCCAATTCATCTTCTTCCAAAAAATCTTGAAATAAATTATGGATCACAACCACGAAAATGGATCCAGTTTACAAATCAGAACAACTGAAATGGGAATTTTAGTATTTCATTGTGGAAACCTTCTGGTATATTATGTTTCTAGATTCTGCTTTAAAGGCATCTGTTTTTGCAGAAGGACCACACCTTTATTCTGTTTGTGCCCATCACACGGCTGCTGTCAGTGAAAACTGTCAGTTTGAACATCTGCTTTACTCTAGATACTTGTTATTATATTTTCAAACCTATGACTTGTTTCAGTTCTTGCATCACACTTAAATTTCCATTAATACTGCAAATGCACACTAACAACTGAGTCGGATCCTCTATGACAGTGCTTTCACCTAAAGCTATCAAAAATGTCCAAAACTTTTTCAAGCAGCTTTTCATCACTACAGTATCACTTATTCTAGACTATAACTTCACAGTCAATTTGGAGATGTTGACTGCATGAAACAATTTCCTTTTATAAAGGAAGCTTCAATTCTTCATAAATCATTGAAAGGATATCTAGAAACGGCAGGTTTTGAGACCTGAAAACAAGACCTTGCTGCTTTTCCAGTATTTTCTCAGACCAATGCACTCTGTTATTAGGTAAGATTGCACTGTATCTCTAGAGCTTTCAGCAGAATTTGGCCTCAGGATGCTATCTAAAATAAACCTGAGACTTGGTCCTGAGTTGGTTTGTTGCTGTTTTACAGTGACAAGAAAGATTAACCTAACATTTAATAAAACAAGACAAGACTTGTTCATTTTTTACTGACATGAGTCTATTCGTAGTTCATAGTTCTGTTTTTCTGTATATCCATGTTGAATATACTGGTTTTCAATCATATGAAATATGTGTAAACCATCCCTGTAACCGAGTCTCTTTTTCAAATAACATAATCACACTCTATTAACCAAGGAACAAACACTACTGCTCCCTAATAACTCACTGGAGAGTTGGTTCTGAAAACAGTTTAAAAACCACTGGCTTGAGGGGCTGGGGAAAGAAGCCTGCCACCAGCTTCTGGAAAGGTCATCAACTCCAGCAAAAGCAAAGCTTCTGGTGATTTTTAAAAATTAATTTAATCAGCCATTTTCACTAGTCCAAACCTAAACCAAACATTACAGTCAAAACTATTTTATTCAGTGCAAAGCCCATTTGCAGCCCAGATTCCTGGAATTTAATTCTGTGATGATCCAATCCAAACATTATTTTTTTTTTCTGAATCATTTATAAATCACCAAAGGAATCAAAAAGGAAAAATTGACATTTGCTTTACTTTTTCAGAGTCATAAAAGCAGCCCAAAAGGCTGGAGTTATTTCCTGAGAAAAAGCACCAGTATGTATGCCAGGAAAGAATACAGGACTATTCTCATAACAGAGAAAGAGAAGGTTAGGAAAAGGTATAGAACGGTACAATCATCTTCGTAAGCTTCCCAGTAGCCAGAAGATAAACACAGTGAGATTATTTCTCCTTGTTTCCAACTTGTTGTGTAAGGATGGTTTTCAGCGTTAGCAGGGAACCAGATTTCCCCAGATTTGGAAATTCAGCTCTTGGTACCTGATAACCATCATGCGCTGTACCATCTGTACTACTAGCCTTTTCTATGCGTAGCATCACCCAACCTATCCATCTGCTGCACCATCTATTACAGTTTATCAGCAAATCAGATACTTGACCCTCATGTTTTTATGCACAACCCCAATTGCTCTCATTCTTAATAGGCACCTGAAAACACCTCTTCTCAATACCCATTAGCGATATGCAATATGCACCCTTGATCAGTGGTTGCAAGCAGTTGGTGCCATGCCATACCAATAACTCAGTGAGATGGATGGGACTTGGCTGTGCTACCTTTGTCTAACATTTCCTTGTCCCTCCCTGCTTCATCATGCTGTTGTGCTGTTGTAACACCAGCCAGCATTTTACCTGATATCTTCTACCACACAGTATCTGAATTCCAAGATTCCCTTCTAAAAAGTTATCTTGGACTAAAAGTTTCAGAGCAGAACTGCACAAAACAATGTTTTCTGTTGCTGCTTATAAAACCAACTGATACAGGTCTTTTTTTTTTTTTTTTTAATTTGAAAACAAATGACTCTGCTAATTCATATGCTGTATGCATCACAATGTGCTTTTTCAAGCATACTTTGTTTGCATCCTATAGAATTTCCATACAATATGGAAAATAGATGCTGTATCTGGAGAGAGTGATATGATGCTGTCTGCTTAGAATGCAGGTTCAGCAGGGGGATTTGCATGGATTAATCTGGTCATGTAACAAACTGAACAGCTGCAGGCCTGCTAGAATTTGAAAAACCTCTGTCTACTCCTGACTCCGTGACCCAGGCTCAGGGTGGCAGAGACAAGTTTATGATAAAATAAAAGATGCTAAATAATCCACCTTCCAAACTCATACAAGAACAACCTGTTGACTTCTCTGTGTCTTGATATAAGGGTGTTAATTGTCAAATAGGGAAAAAATTGAATTTTTTTTTTTAAATTTTGAAACTGTAAAGTGCTGTTTATTGCACGTTCACTCATCTGAGATAAAAATTGTGCAACGTAGATATTTCTGCCCGTCACTTCAGTATTAACATATTGGTATATCCATTACACAGAATTTTTCAGCATATTTTCACCAAAGAAAGGCATATATTTCCTTGTATTTGAGACAATCAACTAAATGGTTCATTTAGGAAGAATATTTGGCGAAACTCTTCAGTGTTAAGCTTTGCAATGTATAGAAGTGAACACTCCTTTCAAGCACTCTATTTAAAGACAACCTAGAATAGGTAGAACAGAACCTAAACAGAAATGCTCACTTGAAGAAAGATGAAGCAAATGAAATTAAAGAGCTGTGACTCGTGAAAGGAGAGCAATTATGATGGCTTAAAAATGGGTTAATGTAGGTTAAAAGCACATTTTATTTGTAAATGTAAAATAATCTCATTAATGCTGGGAGTACAGAAAGATCTATCGCTTCCTTCCTAACAACATTCAGGATCACACAGTTATTTTCACTGAGTGAAGAAATACCCATCAGCAAAAATGTGGCAGGAACAAATAACAGACATATGCTTTTTAATATGTTAATTGTCTGCAGCATTGTCATTTGCCATTAGGTCTCTCAGTGAGTGTCCCTTTCAATGCACTTTTAGCACATGCATTATGCTAAGCATATCAATACGTACTTAGTAGATATTGCTGTAAATCTGCATTAAGATCAAAGTGTTGTTCCTGACCTTTAAAACTCAGAAAACCTTGAGGAAGTTGGTCAGTCATATTTACTAGAATAAAAGGAGGCTTTTTGGTATGGCCTACTATCAGCCCTATAGCCTAACTATTCTGTAGTCTGTGCTTCATCTATTCAGTATTTTTTCTATGAACATTTGTAGCTGAAAATGTTGGCACTGATGTTATTCTCACCCTGTGAGACTGAATAATGTCTCCTTTTCTTTTTGTTGGTAACTGCCAACAATATATAGGACACTGCTCCTGACAATCAGGAAATCTGTTAGCATTAGGAGATACAGTGCAAATATAAGCTGAGCACAGCTTCAGCTACAACCCCCCCCCACCCGTAAGGAACTTCTGAGGATGTTGTGATAAGACCTGAAATTTAAGTTCCAGTGCACCAATAAGGAAATGATTTGGTTTCCTGTAGGATATGGTTCCCATATTGCCAATATACATTTAACTTTACATGTCCAAGCAATCCGATTGATTTGTCAGATTTTTAAGGTTAAGTGTGCTTACGTATGTCGCTCTTTATCTTAAATAAAAAACTTCAGATGTTAATTTATGTTAATATGTTATGTTAATTTCATATAGTAAAACAGTAATTTTATTCTGGGCTTCCACATTTGTTTAATCTCCTATGCTTTAAGATTTCTAAATCCTTATGTGAAAAAAAAAATAGTAGCAACAGGTAAAAAATGAAAGACTGGACCTAGGTTTTCCTTTATATGTGCGAAATGGTAAGAGTTTTACTTGGCTAGAGGATGAGTATGAAATCCTCACTTTGTGAATATCATCAAGATATATACAGATCTGGTACTACCATTCGGCTCAATAACATAGAATGATTGGCAAGGCTGGACCTTAAGTGGTGCCGATGATGAAAGTTGGTTTAAGGGAGTTTTAAATTATGTGATTTACTTTTTTTCTGCCTCCTCAGAGCATACATGACATAAATTAAGTTCCTCACGTGATCACTTAAAATTACCTAGGTTCAACTAGAATCACAGCTTCCTAGCAAGAGGTGGCATGCCTTTTCCCCACTATGAACCATCTGATTTGTCTTTTGAGACGAAGAAAGGGAATATGAAATAACTAGAACCCATACTCTAAAGAAGTTGAAAGAAATGTAAAAAACAAGAAAAAAAAAAAAAAGAAAGAACCAATTGACACAGTTAACAGGCTGTAAACCAGATTAAGCTAATTTATTTTGGTTTGGCTGTCTCTCCTGAACTGTTAGACCAGATGTGGGTGAGTTTAAGAGAATCCGCTAGCCCGACAGCAGATTCCTGCTGCCCACTCGGCACACTGTACGTTCCCATTGCACACTGATAAACTCCTCTTCCTTACTGAGAACTGTGAAGTTCGGTAATGTAAAGTTGGCACCGGGCCATTTTGCAGCCGATCCTGGGTCTTTTTTAACCCATTATTTTTCTGTAAGTGTTTAGTGTGTTATACATAACCGAGGCAGCAGAGGGGGCTCGAAGATTTCGGTCATCAGTGAGAGAACTAGCGAACCAGTGAGACGGGGAGGAAGAGAGAGAGACTGACAGGGCCGACAGCAATTACAACGACAGGGAAGGACGTGGCTTGATGTACTCGGGCTTCTCTAAAGCTAATAGATTATATGCGTATCCCATTATTCAGCTGGTAGTTTTAAATACCAGTGAGACTTCAAGGTACCACTTAGTGGCCAGGTTTTATTTTGCACTTGTTGCTTACTTAAGCTCTTTTGTTTACAGTTTGGAAAGAAATGTTTATCAAGAATATAGAAGTCCTTTTTGAGTTTAATAAATTGTTCTAGTAAGTCTTTCTATGTGTAAAGATTTAGAATAAATATTAAGACATAGGTACCTGAATGTTAAGGGCTATAGTAAACAAAATTGGTAAAATAGTGACAATTGGTAAAGCACTGAACTGCAGTGAAGTGACTTCCATTCAACAACGCAGAAATTCAGTTTGTAAAATAATAGAAGATGGTTTTGATTGTAATTTTAAGACAGAAAAATTTTCATGTTTTTCAGAAAATGTTCCTCTTCAGTGTTGGGGAGAAGTAAAGCTAATAAAATACGCAATTGAAAGTCCTATCTACACAAAAGCATCTGTTCTTCTGCAAAGGAAGATTTGAGTCTCTCAGAGGTCAACAGCTGCTGGTCTGACCATAAGCAAACGTCAGGTTTGAACTGTATCGGTGAATACATTATAAACAGAATACCAGCATCATGAAGGCAGCATTTGTCCTAAGGTCAAGGTTGTGCTTAATTGTCCAGTTTCAGAATGCATATAATCAGTAGAATGAAAACCCCGGTCGTTCTGACCAGATTTGGTATTTTCTATAACATACTACCTGGAACTATTTGTTACAGATCAGGCTGTAGTCTGTCTCTGCTGTTTTAGTTGGCTTTCAAGGCAACGCAGACAGAATGTAATTTCATTATAAGATAGAAGTATTTTACTAACTTACTAAGTTGTACTGAAAGGAAACATTTATAATTCTCATTTTTTGGAGAGAAAATGCACTTGAGATGTGAACTCAGGCATCCTGTTCCCAAATTCAGGACAATTTTTTTAAGTGGCAGTAACGTCAGTTTTCCAAATATCCTTTATATAGTGATCTAATTGCTGGATCTTTGCACTTTACTGACCCTTTGGTCTGTCTCCTGCTTTGCACCAGATTAACCCATACAGCCATTAAAAAGTAGCTGTGGAGGACTAGTCTAATCATGTGGGCATTGCTTAATCCTCTGATCGAACCTGAATAAATCTCCTTGGATGCCATGTAAATCTGTTTGGGATTTGCAATCTGGTAATGTACCCAAAGACAAATTAAAGTAATTTTCTACCTGAAATTTTCTACCACTATGTTCCAAGGCGTGTAAAGATGAGGCAGCTGTGAATATCTCTTTGAAGGTAGGGGGCATAATTATTTCACCTTATGAATTTAAGTTATTGATTTCCTAACTACAGGTCCTTGGCTACATTCAAAGGTCTCATTCTTGCTCTTACTGGTAATTCAGAAGGATGGCTTTTGCTTAATATTATTCGTTTATCTTCTTTTTTTTTTTTTTTTTTTTTTTTTGGCTATACCAATTATTTTTAGTCTGTGTTCTGTCATTCCAAGTACATATCCTGACCCCTGAAATAGTTGGGATTTCAGAGTATTTACTTACTCCTTACTTACAAACTCCCACAGTTCTTCCTTCATCCTTCTGTATTTTAACCCTCTCTCTCCCCAAATTACTATGAAGCTGTTTTCAAACGTGTTTATTTGCCTTTCTTAAAAATATGTGAGGCACTTGTATGGAGAAAGAATGCCTATATCTTCTCTCTCACCAAATTTTAATTAGCATATATGTTTCACTTGTTGAATAAAATTATCCAAGTTATTTTTATGGATTTATGGTTCAATATCTAGTTTTACTGTCTTTAGACTTTGACCTCTCTTTCTCATTATTTTTTTAAAATCTCCAGTCTTTTTGTACTCTATCTTTTGCCTTTCTTTAATAGACAAATTATAAGTGTATGTACAAAAAGATTGCAATGCGCTTATATTTATCCCACTCTTAGTATTCATAATGAAATTTTATATACCAGCTCACCTTTTTATTCTATTATCTCTGTGCAATAGCTCTATGGAAGAAGGACTTTTAAAACAAAGTCTACATCCCCATATGCACTGTATATAATGAAATTATAAAATATTATTAACAAAGCAACTTAATGAATTGACATTTTTGAGGTTAGAAACGTGGAACACCATAGAAACTAATACCTATCTAATTGAAAATAATCAGTTCATTACAACTGTCAAATAAAACTTATGGAGAAATAAAAAAGACAACCTTTGGCTTTACTTTTACGTGTGTGTCTGATGGTATAATGATGGATTTTCTGTTAGAAAAATCAATTGCCACATTAAATGTTCTCACTTTCTATTCTCAGAAGTGGGTTTCCTTCTTCATTTAGTTCCAGGTGAAGAGAAGCCCTAGCTGGCTTTTGAGCTCATTGAAGATATTTAACTTGAACTTTAAACACTGCTTGAGGTAAAATATCTTACCATGGTTGTCTCTGCAATGGATCCAAAGCTGTTTATAAATATGTTGCATGTGACATTAACTGGAGGGCCTGCAAAAGAAAAAAAGACACCAGTCCCTGTTCCAGAATCATTGCTTATTGGCTGACTGTGAAATATAAACCATTATGAAACAATGTTTATTGACTTAGGAGGAAATAATGCTACATTCACAACTTATTTAATGCACAATTAAATTGAGTTGTTTCTAATAATTGTCCTTTTGACTTTTCTCAAAGGTATACTGCTTGACTGGCCAGTTCTAGCAATAAAAAAAAAGGGAGAAAGTTCATTATAAACTTGCACAGATGATTCTATGCAAAAAAATCAACATCTCATTTGAAATATATAGTAAAAACTATTTTTATGTGTGTTTCAGTGAGCAATGTATGTCACTTCTCACAAAAATTAGGGGAAAAAGTGACCTTTTTCACTCAAGGCAGATGCTACTTTAATGTTATCTGTCATCACTGGTAACAAAAATACATTATTGCTGCTCTTATCTCTACTGCTTAAAGGAACAAATGTGGATAAGAAAGAATGACTTAGATTCCATTCTCATTCCTCTTAAATCCACAAAATGGTTAGGAATCTATTTAAACTGAACTTTCTGTTACCATGGGTCTTCAGTCAACTGTTGTTCTGTCTTATCTTGCACTTGTGAAGTATCAGTAGTGGCAGAGCAGCCATTATGATAACTGAACAATGAATTGTATCTTCATGGAAAAGGTTTTAAATTATTTCTCTGAGAGTCTCTGTAAAAATGGCATTATGGTAGAGCATGCTAATTTCTCCATTATTTCTTATCAATTTCAGTCTGTGTACAGCAGAAACAAGGTTTTTCCATCACAAGGGTTTTTTGTCACCCTCCTGCACCTTAATATTCTTATATTAATAACCCAGTTCAGCATTGGAGAACCTGGTTTCTTTTTGCAGTTGTAAGCAGTCACTAATAATGAAAGATCTGTATCTGGAATTTGAGAACTGGTCTTACAAACCCTTATGTAATATTTCTTCTTTAGGGTCGCTGAACTAAGAAGCTGCTCTGCCGCTGCTGGTGGTTTGCAACTAGCAAAATCTAATGTGACCAATGAACTTGATATTAAATACTCAAAGAATCAGAACGTCCATTAAAAATTCTGCCAAAAGGACACAACTTGGAAGATCCAGCTTTCTTTCCTCAAGACAATAATTGTTTTGAAGTACTGTATAGCAATTGGAACAAAACCTCAATAGGTGTACTTCAGTCATGGTAATACACTAGACTATGTCTGTGGAGCTGAATTCTCAGGTAAGGAGGTATCACTCTGCAGTCACTTTTACACTATTTTCACTTTGATGCTTGGTTAATTATTTAGAGCTGTGGAGCATATCCAGTACTTCTTAGAATTCAGTAAAAGCTTGACTCTGAAAACTCCTGAAAAGGATCAAGGGAAAAAGAAAAAGCAGGGGAGACAAACAAAGGCAGAGTCACTAGAAACTGTCAGGGAGAAATTTTTACTTCCTGGCTATGTTAGATAATTTGTTTGCAAGGTAGCTTTCCTTTCAAACACTTTCATGTTGTACTACTTGTCATCATTTCAAATTTGGTATGATACTATCTTGTTTAAAGTAGTACTATGCTTTAAAGTGTAAGTTTACTATATCAACAAACATAGTTGCTTTTATAAAGAAAAAGCCCTAAATCACTACAACGCTGATGCTTAATTTCAAAAGCAGCATTACAAAAATATAGTTAATGGCTAGTTAAAAAAAGCATAAAAGGAGAAGCTAAAAGCAGCTTGCAGATGGTTTACAGATTACTTAAAGATACTGTGCTGAGAGTAAAAATGAACTTCCCAAAACATGGTCAAAAAGAAGCATAATTGAAGATGTTAAAACTGGAAGTCATATTCAAACACAGGAACTTGGACAAGTTGAACATCAGTTAAAGGCAGGGAGAAAAAGTTTAGAGCTGAAACTCACTAGAGACAGAAAAGCTAACAATGCTAACTATCTGCAAGATGTTAAAAATAGAATCCTGCCAAGCTCTGGAAGGTGAAGTCAAGAGAAGATGATTAAGATATAAAAGTATCCATGAAAGTGAAGAAGGTCAGAGCAGAAGAACTAAATGGAGTCTTTGTAGCAGCATTTGTCCCAGTTGCTAGCTGTGTCAAATACTGGAGCCATTCTGATGGAGGATTTGTATGAGGACTGTAGAAGACATTTCAGACTAAGTGAACAGGAGCAAACTGACAGGCTGAGGTGATATCAAGCCAGACATTATAAAAATCTTTGCAAAATTGTGGAAATACGAATCACTGTGAGTCAGCTATCACCTGTGTCCATTTTGTTATCAGTGGAAATGTGTACCATGTCCAGCAAGTATAACTTGAATTAAAAAAGAAAACCAGACTTCAGGTATGATGGTGGATGACATCATTGACAATGAACTTTATCCCTGTAAACCTTACCTCTGTACCAGCCAAACTGGTAGAAATGATGAAGACTGTTAGGATTAACAGATATGGATTAATATTATTTTTGCTGGAATAACATCTCTCAGATCTACTGAAGCTCCCTGAAAGAGCCGATGAAGATGTAGACAAAGGCAATCTAATTAACTTAAATAAATATTAATTTTAATTGTAATATATAATTAAATTAATCAAAATAGTTTATCTGGAGTTTCAAAAACTTTTCAACATGATCTTTTGCCAAAGGCTTTTTAAGGATATTAGTCTTGACGAAGTGAGAGACAGTTCTCTTATAGGCCTTTTGCTTTAAAGTCGTTTAATGTTAGGAATCAATAGCCATTTTTCAAAGTGCAAGGTGATTGCTGGTGAGCTCCTTCATGGATCTGAACTGAATCTTAGTAGTTCAATATTAATGACCTAGAAAAGAAGATATCGCAATACAATTTTGCTTCTAGTATAAGATTATTTAGTGTGGTTGTATATAAAGCTGACTGCAAGGAGGTGCAGAAAAATCACAAAATACTGAGCTACTGAGCAATAAAATGTTTGATGAAATTCAGCGTCAGTCAAATGCCAAATAATCTTCACTATGCATTCCTACCGAGGGGCTCCAAATTAATGACTTCCATGCAGGAAAGAGAGGCTAGATTAGTTAGGGATGGTTGTCTGGAAGCATGATCTGTAATCAATAAAGATAGGAGAATGCAAAGAAATACATTAAAAAAAAATGGACTACCATACAAGTAGATCATGAACTTCCATCCTGAATACTTCAAAATTTCTCCTCTGTCTGCCTCAAAAAGATATATTAGGGAGAAAAGAGACGTCAAGTAGTCAAAGAAGGATCACAAATTCTATGAAATGCTGCCACACAACACCAGCTTAAGTAGAGCAGGACTCTTCACATTGGAAAAGGTATACAGTAGGGAGCGATATATAAGTATACAATCTGTAAAGATCAAAAGGAAGTAATCCTTTTCTTCCATTTCTCAGTATGTCACATGGTAATAAAATCTGTAAAGTAGTCACCAAATTCAAAGAAAACAAAAAATGGTACTTTTCACTATTCCAAACCATGAAGATTTTATTGCCATAAAATACTGGAAAGGCCAAAAGTATAAACAGCTTCCAGAAGTGATCAGAAGAACATACTTATCTAAATTTACTTTTTCAGTTAAGTCCTGGCTTAAGAAATCCCTAAACTGATGATTGCTGAATACTGTTTGGCAATACCAGGGCAAGGAACACTTCACACTTTCCTATGTGAATCCCAAAATTTCCACCTTAATAGATTGTTATCAATGGTGCAACCTGGGCTGTACAGATTTAAAAATACAACATCTCTTCTGTATCAGGTTAATTATGAGCATCCTGAGGCCATGATAATTTTTACACATGGATTACATAATTGTGTCCAAATTTGAAAGACAGTGAAGTATTTCCTATATTTGCAGGAACAGATATAGTCTGTCGAACAGCTGAGTAAGAGAAGGACCTTGCTATAGGTTTGATGTACCAGAAATAAAAGTATTTTGCAACTGGAACAAAGATTTTACAAGAGTTCTTAATTTTCTATTTTATTCCATAGCTAAATAAATACCAACAGTCTTCTCTATTATTTCTGTTGAAGAAGAACAGATATGCAGAATTCCCTATCCAAAAGCAGAGCACTGAGACAAAATATATAATTATATGTTATTGACCAAGATTAATTATAACTAAAATTGGTAGTTAAAAGTCTTGTCTACATAAGAATTTTATTGGAAGAACAAATTATTTAAAATGCCTGTCTGAGTTCTCTTATTAGTACTCGTTCTGTTTCTTTAAAACTGTTGCCAGATTAAAAACTCAAAAAGGCATTAAGCCCTAGCACTTGTTCTAGGACTAATAAAACTAACCAGAAAGTGGGAAAGTCACTTAAGGAGATACTTATTCTTAGTGATAGATCTGAATCATTCTGGGCAGATTTGTTCAAACTGCATAGCTGTCTAGAAGATTTAGAATGTGCACTTTTTGAAAAAGAACAATGTCAGATTAGGTTTTGTCTCTTTAAATTTCAACAGTTACAAAACAAGGCTCTAAGTCTTTTGAATTATACTTTCAAGAAGTACTGTATTGAATTCGCTAATCTCTAAACCATCTGCCTATTCTTCACTGTAGCCCCATCAGAAGACTCTGATTGCATGGTGTTCATGACAAACTCCAAAATCCAATCCCCAAATCAACTGCTAAGCTATAAGCTCCTCATTTTTAAATGCTTCTTTGTAGGACTTCAGGAGACTCAAAGAAGAAAGAAGAAAAACTGCAGTGCTTAGATTTTGCCTGAGGTCTTCTTTTGCTCAGCATGGCTTTACCTTAGGTTGAACCTGCAGTTTGCACGCTAAAGAGTGTACTGTGGCAACAAGTCAAGGTAACTTCAATAAGGAGCAAAAATAATTTAAGAGCTACCACTCATATGAGAAAGTAATTTTAGAAATACAGTGTTTTGCATTACTTTGCAAATATTGTTTCATACATTAACGCTCCAGGAAGCCAGGCACTGGAACATTCTTCAAAGTAGTTCTGGCAAGGAAAGGCCAAGGGACTTATTCTGTATGGTCATTAGGGGTATTGATCACTGTTGTAAATCTTTTAGGGATGAGTTTGAATTTCCAGTGCATGTTTATCATTTCCTGAGAAATATCAGCACCGCTAACTTATTAAAAGCAAAGCATTTCCAGCTGCAGTAAATCCTTGGTAATAAGTTTATATATACAGCACCAACTTTTTATGGTTTACTGATGAAGAAGTAATTTGACAAACTACTTGGTTCTTATGAATCAGTCTGGGCAAATTCTAGCAAAACAAGCAAACAGCAATGGCTTTAGAGTCATAACCACTTAAGTTCCTGGGACTTGGAAATGTCAAAAAATTATAAAATTCAGTGCTGCATAAGAATTAAGGTAGAAAGGCAGTGACAGATGACTTAGAAGAGGAAGGCCTGTCTTCTTGAAGGAAAATTTTTGTAGTAAACATGGAGTAAAACCTGCCTTATAGTGAAATGTTAGAGCTAAGAGAATCTCTTGGACTCAGGAAAATAGGCATAGGAGGAGACAGCTAAGGCAAATTAAGAATAATATCATTTTTAATCACAATAGGTTTACTCTTCAAAAAAATATTATATTCTGGAGAATTTAAAGACTGATAACTTGATTTAAAGATTCAGAAATATAGTTAAATATAATTCCAGTATATTATTGGTACTTTCTGCATTCTAAAAAAAGTATAGTCAAATTTATGTAAACTTCCCAGACTGCAAAAGTTAGAATGGGTGGTATTTGTCTGTATAATAGTTTGTGTATTTGTATAATAATATAGTTTGTATAACCCTTCATTAAACACTCTACTTTAGCATGTCTGAGTCTGGTTTGCACTAAGACCCTCAGAAGATGTAACCATTGCATTTGCAAACTTTGGACTTTCAATCTTCTTTGAATCTCTTTTGTCTTGTTTGAATCTCGTTTGTGATAAGTGCATGAAAGACACACACCATGAGAAAATTCCAGGTATTGAGAACCTGCAGTTTCAGTGGAGAACTGAGAACAGGGAAAGGAACAAGAGGAAAGATAGTCCCTTTGCCATTTCAAAGCACAACTGGGGCACAGGAGTGAGGAATCTATTTTAGTGATAGATTTGGTAACTAAGATAAGCTCTCTTGAGTTTGACTCTGATGGTTATATTATTAACATACTCTTCATTTTAGGATCAAGCAGGTATGAGGATTTGTCCTCTCTTTCACAGAACTTGCTTTCTGGAGTGCTTCAGGCTATGGTAGTCCAAGGTGGGAATTTGAATCCATTAACAAGCATTTAAGGAAAGGAAAAAAAAAAACAAACCCCAAACCATATTAGACAATTCAAATCTAGTGATAAGCTAAATTTCTAAAAGAAATGTTGGGCAGCTGTGAAATGAACTGTCATAGCAAAGAAAGGCAAAAGAAGGCACTTTTTTTTTTAGTGAGTGTACTTCTTCATTTTCACGTTTATTCCAGAAACTGCATTTGTGTGAGAAGAAATACTGAAATACTGAAAACCTGAAGGTTTAGGTTTGAAATTACCTTTGAAATTTGGTCTGATCCTTGCATCGTAGCCTGACATCCTACCCATTAGCTTATCCAGGAAATCAGATGGCGACATTGGCATGCTACGAGATCTTGCACTGTCTGTTTCCTTTGTGGCTACCAAGCTAACAGCAAGGAAAAACAAACAAACAAAAAACCAAAACAAAACATTTTGTTAGCGATTTTGTTAGGGAAACTTTAATTTTACACAGTAAATCACTTCGTTCTTGTATGAACAGGAAAATAGGAAAGCTAAGATTGCCTTTCAAGCTAGTTTACGCTTCAAAAATAATAGTAGCAAAGAAATGGAAACACCAAGTTCTTTTTATATCTGTCATTTTATATGCAGGGTTTTTTTTGCTAAGCTGCATAGTTATAGGTTGCTGTTACCTCTTCCTCAGGACTTTTGGAGATTAATAACAGTTTCAGTCAACAGTAATCAATGCATTATCACAGACTTAAATAATATCATCACACAAATAGCTGTGCATGTGCAATGTCATAATTTGGAGTCTATTCCAAGATTGGTCTGTTTAGTTGGGTGTGGTGTAATAGAAGCCTAGATCAGAAAAAAAAAAGTAGTAAGGGTCTTTCATAGAATAGTACTACTACCACTGATTTTTGTCCAACCAATGTTTTATGTTGATATTTAAACTTAACACAATATATCAGTCTCTTTGCAACTGGTATTCTTTAACATTTTCTTAGAGGTTCATTTTCTGTTAAAACAAAAGTGACTGCTGTAGTGGAAAAAACCCAACCACTTACTGAAGGAACTATTTTAGGGCAAAATTTTCATCTCAGGGCCACATGGTAAGTGTCATCTCCAATAGCCTCCTCTCCATGCGCATGCAGAACTCCCACTGACACTCTAAAGTGTGCTCTGCACATGTGAAGAGAGAAGAGTATTGGCACTGCGATCAGCCATGTGGACCCAAAGAAAAGGTCTTTACTGTTGTGGAACGCTTACTTGAATGCTGGCCAACACATTGAAAAAACAATACAGTCAGTAAATATATACGTAAATAAGATTGTGATTAACATTGCGATACACAGTGCAACTAAAACCCTTCATGGCTTTTGGGAGTCTCAAAAGTGATAAAGAGCTTTTTCCTGTTTGCGCTGACTTTGAGTCAACAATCTATTGCAGAAAGATGTGAATCTCTTTTACTTACCCACTTCATTGTCTCCTATTAATGCCAATCCACTCTTTTAGAAGTGCTTAAATATGCCTTTGTTTAGAAGTAAACACAGGGAATAATGTAAAACCCTTCGGAATTTTCTAACTCATAAAAAAACGATGCTGAACTTTGCTTGTTAGCAATGGATGGAGTTCCAAAATAGAAAAATTCCATACAGGTACGTGTGTATGCAGATGCCATATTAAGTGCAGATTGGCAATGTCATTTTTTTCCTCCCAAGACTGTGTTAACCAGGACATGAAAAGTTACAGTTTTATAGCAACTTCCATTTAGAAGGTCTACTAAAAAATCTGTCTTCAAATTTGAAATTTGGATTTAATAACTTAAATAAAAAACTATTTCATACTAAGTCTTGAGTGTTCCAAATTCGGGCATGCACAGAATATGAACATAGAAACCTCTAGAATGCTGTGGTTTACTCATATTTGAATTAAAACTGGCAATTAAGTCTTCTAATTGTAATATTATCTGAAATCGGAGTTAAAAATGAACCCTTCTGCTTATTTGCTTATCTAGTGTTTATTCTATTCTATATGTAAGTTGATTTACATATTTCTAGATTGCTCATAAATTTCTGAATTGTTGGATATTTCTAAATTGTTCTGAATACTTTGGTATCTCTTTCGGTATTATCTTTCAGTAAAAATATTTCTTTAGTGTCCTTCAGTAGCTAACCTAGTTTTTTATTTCTTCCCATAGCTGGAGAATGTATTTCCCTTTCTGAGAAAGTAAGTACTTAACATATTCTTTTTCTAGTTCAATTTCAAATTATCCTATTGGCATAATTTTCATTATCAATCATTCTGAATGTATCTGATTCATCACATTATTGCAACTTGTAGTCATTTATATTTCTGTAAAACATCATATGTGGTTATAAAGCAAATAAAATATGAGAGTCCAAGTACACTTTGCTGGATTTTATCTATTTGCAAGGCAGGACAATCAAATTACTGTGTATATACATATATATATATATGTATATATATAACACTTAGATTTCTTTCTTATACTCTTGTATAAGAAAGTTATATTTCTATTCCACAGGGTATATAGAATTCCGACACAACAGGATATATATCTCCTATATTTTTATTCTGGACATAAATAAATTCTCCAGAACACAAATATAGAAAAGCTCATTGTTAGCTTCATCTTTCTCTGATCACTTTCTCTGAATGGAGAATTTGTTTGTTTGTCCTTTATTCACTTCACTGAACTTTTTCTAAATCTTTCTTTGTTGTACTTGTAGTTGTTACTTTTAAAGGCTGCCATGAAATAGAGTACCTTGAAATTAAGGTAACTAATGCTGAATAGGAAAAATAGTAATTGCTGTGACTATGGATTTTCACAAAGTGGCATGTACCTTTTTGTATAACAGCATCGTTAATACTTGCTTTCATTAGTCAGTTAAAACTCTCAGAATATCTTCAATAATTTTATTGCCTGCTTCTGAAAATAATAAATTCAGCATAATTAATAAATTTTGTATAAGCCAGTTTTATTGTAGAAAACAGCTGTAATCTGTAACTAAATATTTCTTCAAGGAATGTTTTCCCTTTTTCTCAGCTTGGTGTGTTACTGAGTAAAATCTGGTTGAGCACTGCAGAATTCTGCCCTTTCAAATTACCTTAAATTGAAAACATGTATTTCAAGAATACTATTGGACGAATAATACTTTCATCTATCTGAGTTGACTTGTGGAATATTCTTCTAGTTAAAAAGGAGCAAGACTTGGTAATATAGTAAAACCTGAGTAAGGTAGTGGATTTTAGGAAGGCCTACCTGGCAAAGTATAGGTTTTCTGTTTGCAGATTAACACAAAAATTAATTCTGCATGGTAAGGATTCTTCATTTTTATTGTACACTGCCTCTGAAAAATAAGCCTCTGGCTAAGTGGTTAGAGAAAGTTACACTCCTTTCATGAAGTATGAATTTAGCTCCTTTTAGTGTTAATACACATAGCTTCCCCCTTGACACACAACTATTCCATAAGTCCAGGAATGGCTTTGTGTACCTCTAGAGGGAATTTACTCTGACCTGTCACTTTTTTTAAAAGAATTTGTGCATCCGTTTTCTAACAGGCAGAATTAGAAGAATTTACTATCAGCAAAACTTTTATCCTGTGGTGCATTCGGAAGTAAGCTACAATAGACTTGTGATTAGCATAAAGTCATCACACAACTTTAAATTACTGAGAAGAAAAGCTGTACATTTTTGTTCACAGGTAGAGGCAACAAAGGCTTCTCATTGCTGAAGACTCTTATTGGAGAAAGGTTATAACCTCCCAGTCTTCTGGGCTATTCATATTTTAACAGGAAAAGTTACCAACAAGAATGCTAGCCCTGGTAGTGATTCTGTGTTGTTCCTGTGGGCTATTGGTAAATATCACTAACAGTTATAAGGATTTAAACCATTTTCCAATTTCAGACTTAAAGCAGTACTTTATTTCACTTTCCTGAATGTGTACTGAACATCTTTACAATGTTGCCAAAATAATTAAAAAGAAATTTGTTAACTAAAGTAGTGGACAAAAAGCAAGAAAAAAATGGAAAATGTTGTCAAATGACATATTCAAAAAATCATTTGTGACCAGCTGAATCTACACCATCAAAAGTTAGGGTAAGAATTTTTGTTCCAAATAAGCTGTTATACAAAACCAGGCATGAACAGAAAATTAGAATCACCAGGACTATAATTACTCCTGTCTTTGGTCTATTCTGTCTGTCAAACCAGTGTTCACCTAAAATCTGAGGAGAGGTGAGCTTTGCATCATGCCCTGAAGACTGTCAAGTTGGAATTTCAGGGACTGAGATAGGAAAACATCCTGAATCACAGGTGTGTGACAGTCCATGACCTACCAAAAGTCATATTTGAGTCAGAAAGTGTTAGGTCAAGCTGAGGACATTTACAGTGGGATATAAATGTTAGAGAGCAAGAAGCAGCCCGGCACAGCCAAGATGCAACTTCTCTAGATCAGTACCCACATCCTAAATTCTAGACAAAAACCTACTGTAGGGAGTTGTAGTAAGAATGGTGTTCAGCACTGCCATCTATGATCCAGAAAGAAAATACAAAATCATTAATGGTTTAAAACTAAGAATTGCAAAAAAAAATTGACAGAGGTATAAATATTGCTGAGGGCAAGAAATTTCTTAAGTTCAGTCCATTTAAGTAGAACAGTTTAAAACAGACAGAGGAAGGATATTAAGAGATACAGGAATTGGGAATGTGGGCAGAGTTGGAGAAAGCAGTGAGTCTGAAGAAGGATTCAGATTCATGTTGAACAACTCAGCACTGTTGTGATAAAGTTCTCACTGCACTACTGTGTTATCCAGTCGTGTGGAAAGACTGAAAGAGTGAGTAGAAGCATGAAGGTCACTTATTATTTTATATGATATTAATGAGAACACTTCTGGGACATTGCATGAAATTCTGTGTCCAAGTTTTAAAAGGATATTAAAGCATTAGGAAAGGTACTGAACAAAGCCACTAAACCATGATCTGGGAGTTAGGGAAATTTTCTTAAAGTAGGAGACTTTAAGAGCTCACTCTGCTTAGTTTATCAAAAAGAAGATTGAAAAATAACATGACTGAAGTGTATAAATACCTCAAAGGGACAGAAAATGCTGGGCATTTATCTAAAGAACAAAGGCAGAAGAAAAATCAATGAGAGACAGACAAATTCAAATGGGAATTCAGGCACACAGTTTAATAATAAAGGTAACTTAACAGAAGATCAAACTGTACCAGCCGAGACAGTATAGCTTTCTGGAAGAAACAATTTAGCAAAATATAAGGTATTGTGTTTCATATATGGCCAGTTTGGTGAAAAGGAATGACCTATGATATATAGAAAAGCAGGCAAATTCAGAGTAGACATTACAAATCTCATGAAGAAATCTTCAGATTGCCAAAACACACTTTATGGACTTGCAAGAGCTTAGGGAAGGGAAGCAATGAGCATAGTTCAAAGTGGAAAACTGTGTCTTCTCAGGGTCCTTCTAAACTGGGGCTGGGTTGCAGGCTTGCAGTTGCCTGTGCTGTAACCTGTAATCTGGGTTGCAGGTTGCATGAGGTAATGTAGGCTGATTTTGCTCAATTCCTTTCACAGCTGGGTATTTGACTTACCCAGCAGTTGTATGAGCATCAGCTCCTTACACAGTATGGAACTAAGCTCCAGAATGGAAACTGCACTTGAACTGCTCATAAACTACAGGCAGCTTAAAAAATCAGAGATTGACCACTACTAGGAAAAAATGAGCTAATGTTCTATCTATAACATGCACCTGCAAAGAGGAAAGAATTTTAAGCTAAATGATAAAAATGTCATGAAAGCAAATAGATATGAAGAGGCCAGGGATAAATTTAGATCATAAATTAAAAGGCTTTCAATCACTGAAACATTTCAGTTCAGAATAGTTTAGCACTTTGAGTAGAGATAGAAAAGCCCTGTGTGTTTCAAGACAGAGGTAGATAAGGATATTAGGACGCTGTGACATGTATGACTGTGATTGCAGGTGATGGGACTCAGTTCTAACCCCTCTGCTGAGGTTATGTTTACATTATTATTGATTCTTTTATGCGTTTAAAATAATTACTACTACAGAACTTTGAAAAAAATATATAGTTAACAGAGCTACGCAGCCAGAGCACCAACATCTACAGAATTTAAATGGGAGATCTCATCTAGCAGCTGGCAATTTAGACAGCAAGAGAAAGCACAGGTCATGAATCTGTGCTCCTGAAATGTCTATTTAAAGTAGGCATGTTTGTGAGAGAAAACCTTACTCTCTTCTCTTCCTCCAAAAGAAAATGATGAGAAAAACACTTCAAAGGGAATTTCACAATATCCACAAATGTTTTCTTCTCTAAAATATTCAAAGCTACAATGCTAAAGCTTTCCCATGTTTTTCTGAAGAACCACTGTATTCCTACTCTTAAGCTGACTCTTTTCTATCTGCTCCATACTTCTGCACATTTTTACCAAAGCACAAATAGAGGAAAGGAACATTACAAATGAAAGTGCTTTATATATGCTTTATTTTAAAAGACATATTTTCAAAAGTAATTTCAATCATACTGCCTTTGAGACTTTTGTATCATTTGTGTGCTACAGAAAGTACTGTTTTTCACTGATTTCTCCTCTCTCTCTTTAAAACTTTTCATGTTTAAGGTGGGTTCTTAAAAATCGCTTTCAGTGTGTTGTTTCAGTCTTAAAACAATACCTACTTATTTGCAAATATTGAAGAAAAGAAGTAATGGGCTACTGTCAACATTCGTATAAGCAAGGTTGTAGCCCTCCAGAAGAGCTTAATAAGAGTAGTATAGACAAAAGGTGAAGGAAGAAATTACATTTTACACCATTTGCTGACTCTTTCCAGTTTGTTGCTGCTACAGGTGGATGACAGAGATAAAGAGCGAGCATGGTGTGCTGTAATGATACCTTCCATTGGAGACTTCCCAGAGAGAAGTTTCCAAGACCAAGTTAGAGCAGTCCTCTAATTTATCTAAGTTATTCTGAGAGTAGTCTCCAGAGTATCACTAACTTACTTCTGAATATAATTGATACAAATTATCTTTTAATTAGATGGTATGTTCATTTTCTTCCTTCCATAGTTAAACTACCAATGTATTTTAACTTGAAAATGTTATATTAACACTAAGTTACTGTCATATTTGGCTTGCTGATTTTTCTCATCTGCTCATAAATTATTTCTTTTGTCTCAAATACAATCCATCTTAGCTATTCAGAGAGGTAGCAGTTTTGTATTTCACTTTACAATACATACTACAGAGCTGTTATATGATGCTTTGCATGCATTATGACGGTCCAATAGCTCTTTCATTTCATTTCATTTCATCATTTAGCTTATTCTCTAAGACTGCAAGCGTGGCCAAACCCCTGGAGCAATTGGATCTTGTGTTTGTGGTCCATTCTCTCCAACTGATGTTTGAATGTTTTTAATGCACTTTTTACATTAAAAAGCTTTGCAGAGAAACTCAAGGAAATTAATCACACACTCATAAGGAAAGCTAAAACTGCAGCCAGCCAATATGCACTCAGCAGCATCACAAACAACAATACATGAAAGCATTTCAGTAAATTAATCTGAATTGCTACTTATTCACTGGTTCACCAATAATGGTTGGGTAAATTAATCTCATGACTACTTCCCTTGATTCTGTAACTGTAAGTAATGGTGATAGAATTCATCAATTTTAAAACAAAAATTAGTCAGTATAACCCTGTAATTAACAAGGTTTGCTAAAATGAAATAATCCTCAAATAGGTGGTGTCTGATAATTGCACTTTGAAAATTGTGGCAATAAGATTTTGTGGTATGAAGACAGTATTTAAACCCTCTTCTGTGCAATATAGATCTCTTAACAAAATGTATTTAGTACGATTAATGGGAAAAATGAACATGATGTTTGAAGACGTCAGAAGCATAGGATTTTTTTTTTTGTAAAGGGATTGTTTCTAATTATCTGATCTATTAATTGAAGTACAAAAAGAACTAAAAAGATCAGAGTTTATAGTATGTAGAATTTGTTCACATTATTCCAAGAGTGAACATAAACCTGACAAAAATACCTTTTTGACAGATGAATGTTCCAGAATGTGACAGCTTAAAACAAAAACAACAAATGTTAACAAGAATGACCACTGAAAGCCTCAAGCCCATTCAAATGAAAGTGTTTTCCATGTTTCAACAAAATAAAAAATCCTGCTCTTTCAGAAAGGTGAAAACTGCTTTCAATTTCAGGGAAAAAAAAGTCAATGTAAAGAATAAACAATACTGAGTTGTTTGATTTCTGCGGATAAAGCTGTTTCCTAAAGTTTTTCCAAAATTTTGCACAGTTTGTCATTAAAATGCATTTGTCAGTCAAGTAGCATGACACAGATGTTCTTCTGAGGTGTGATGTGTTTAAACTGGCTGCCTGAGATAGCTGTGTCAGAAGAGAAATGAAATTCTCTATTTTTTATTTCAATAAACAATTTTGACTTTTGAAAGCCTTGCAAATGAGGCATATATTGTGGACTGGGAGCTCAGAAGGGGGGACACATATATTTAAAGCAAATAGTTTTAAAAATTGCAATAAAATTTTAAGGCAATCTCTTCACTCTACTGAAAATTAAAATCCTTCACATAAAACAGAAGATAAATAGACTTTTCTTATTAGAGTCCATTCATCAGCAATATTGATTCACGAAAAGCCAGAGCTAATCTGGAAAGGCAGGAGCTGTGTCAGAGGATCACAGCTGCATGGATCCAGTCCTGAAAGTGGCATACAGAATCAGCTGTCACTGCTGTCCCATTTTAGCTCACACAGAAAGAGTTTCTTCTGAGGAGCAAACCAAGACTCAAAATTCAGCTCCTTCTCTGATTTATCTTTTGGAAGACTCAATCTCTTCACATTATCTACATTGTGAACCCAGGGTAACTGAACTCCTAGTTTAGATGCCTGAATTACATAACTCTACCTTCTTCTACAGTTCAAGGTTAATGCAAGGAGATAATTTTCTTCCAACTCCTTTCTATTCCAGCACGAAAATAATTCTGCTTGAGCTTTATTGGTGAATAAATTAATTTCATTCTGAGGGACCAAATAAAACCAAAAAAAAAAAAAGTGAGTTTCCAATGGTGAAAGAGTAGTGGAAGAGTGATGTACTAAACCCAAAGAGATTAAATGAAGGAGAAAGAATTGTTTCCAATGTCTCAAAAAAGACTGAGATTACAAATGCTTCTCCTATTATTTCTGTTAAAACTGACAATAATGTGTTGCTTGCTAATTAAAGATGAAATTTTTTTTATTTATTGTAGGTCATGAAGTTGTTAGTTCCTAATGCAATGAAAATGCAGATTTTCATATCCTACAATATTTTAGATAATAATTTTATTGGATCAGAGAGAAGCACAGAACTCTTAATTCACGTTTGCCAGAGAAAAGACTGTCACTTCAACTAACAGGAGCAGAAGCATTGTATCACCAGTATTTTAAAGAGGTATTTTCTAAGAAAAATCTTCAGGAGAATTTTAAATGTTTTCTGCGACAGGTTATATTTTCTACTGATTTTTCACAGTTTTAGATTTTTCTAGTTGCCCTTTTATCCTCTTATTTTGATTAAGTTCAAATGGTCAAATTAATTTTTCGATATAATCCTGCAGAGATAAGTAGAGTTACATCCAGACACATTTTCAGCCAAAGTAACAATTTTTATGTGCAACAAACAATAAATTTCCATTTTAAGATCACTAATTATCCATTCTTTATTGTTTTAGTGATTTAGTTACAAATGAAAACTACGTGAAAAATACATGGGATTGCATTTCAATGAAACTATTAAAAATGTCTTTTCTTTCAGATTTGGAAAAATTTCATTTTTCTGTTTCAGTGACTGAAGTAACATTGCATTTTAGTGCTCTTTTTAGGTTAGGCAGTGGTTACAAGCATTTTGTTATGATGTTCCTGATACCTTTATGGTGTCATATTTTCTTCCCTTTTCTTAATACAGTTGAGAATTCCTCCAGCCCTACAGTCTTCCTCCAGTCCTGTTTGTCATGGAAATAAAATGGTATAATGTTTATAGCTTATTTACTTTATGTACTATAGTTTAAAAAAGCTTTGGATTGCTGTAGAGTGTTTCAGCTTTTCTTAACAGAGAATAAAAATACAGAACAATGGGGTTTTAAGTATTCTGATTAAGTCACTCTGACCTCATCACCATTCTACAGGTCAGAGGGCTTTATATTCTAGATGATGCTAAATTTGTATATACTTTTTGTTTGTGACTCAGTGCACATATATAAGCTCAATGCTTTACTACACCCCCCCACCTCCCCTCGCCCCTTTGGAAAAAAAATTATCCCTTAGGGTAAAGGAATAAAAATAATTTGTCAGCATTCTTCATAATCCTATGGGCAAGGCTTTCTAGCTTAATTAAGGTATGGATTCAACTGGATTCGATAAACCACAGGCTGTCCCTCTAATTTTAATTTCTTGTTTAAGACAAGTTTGTTGTTGCCAATTACAGCCATGCAGCATGTGAATTTTCTCGAGATTTTTTACGAATTGTGACTCTAATCTGCGTATTTGTTCATTGTTTTCCCAGAAGCACCTACTTCCTTAGTAGTCTTTTGTACCTGTTGTATACCTTATTTTTATAAATGTTCTAAACTCAGGTCTTACTTTCTTGCTGTTTCTTAATTTACTCAACCTACATTTTTGGAGAAAAAGCTGACTCAAACAGCTATACAAAGAGCAGAGAGTGTATCAAATATTCAAATTCTGGCAAATCTCTCACTCTTCCAAAGATCTACTGCATGGGTTAAGTTTTTGAACTAACTTTGAATTAAAGATAAGTCAGATTTTCCCAAAATTCAATTAACTGTTTTGGGGGTTTTTTTTTAGACAGATAATACTTGGCTAAAATGAACAGAATACCTTTGAAAATAGAAACTGTAAATCACTAATTTATAGTAATCCAAACTTGCATTACTATCTCACTATAAAGACTAATTTGTGTATTAACTGAATAATGGAGAAAAGATATTGGAGTAATGGATAGATTGCAAAATGACCAAGTAAAATAATTTCAGAATATTATATTTTATAACACCAGATATCCTTCTATAAAGGCTTCTCAGAGCTGAACAATTACATTTATTTTTGTGATTAATGAATGATTCCTCTAACCAGCTGAACTTGTGCAGGAACTGACTGGTGTCTTTCACCACCATAATGAATAGTAATTCAACTGATGTCAATGAGGCCACACTAGACTGAAAAGAGAATTAATTAAAACAAGACTTTTGCCTGGCTAAAACTGCAAATTATTGTTTTCCAAGGCAAACTCTTCCCAAATCTAGAAGCAGTCTGTGAATACTGAAAACAGAATTCTACAGATTATAGCTGCTTGGTTGATCCTGTATTTTGAATGCATCCCCAAATGTCCTTTAAATTGTAAAGCTGCATATTACTGTGTTTTCTAGTTCTAATTCACTGGATAGATTTTTTACTATTGTTGTGGCATTGCCCCATCAGCTTACTTTGCATCCACTAGGTTGCTGTACTCTCACTCAATATAAACAGGAACAGTGTCCACTGAAGTGTGCAACTGTAGAAAAGATATATTTATCTTAATCATAATTAATGACCATTTAGAATGTCATAAGTCTTCTGTTCCTCTTTTGCCTGGTTTTGCTTTAAAAATCCACTTTTATGAGTTGAAAACCATAACTGAAACTGAAAATTGGCATTCTTTGATGTTTCTTTTCAAACAATTATTTTACTATTCGTAAAAATCTTGATCGAAAATCTTATAACAGAATGAAATGGTTGATGTTTATCAAAACTGGATAAAAATTTGATTTTGAATTAAAACCCCAGGGTCTGTGAAGACTGAAGCACAATTCAATTAAACACTACTCCATTTGCCTTAGGGAAGCTCTGCTTGTATCAGTACAACAATGTTGTCCTGTATCTTCAGTGAGCCTGTCAGATGGCTGTTAAGAAGATGAGAGTTTTTCCCCCAAATAAGTTTGATAAGGTATGAGTTCAGTTAGAGAAAAGCTGAATATAGCCTGAAGAGTCACGCACCTTAAAATAAAGTATTTCTACAAGCAGGACTACAGCCCAGACAAGTCAAAACTTATCAGTAAGTAGAACTCAGTGCTATATAAAGTTCTTGCCCGAAACACTTCTCATGAAACTGTTTATTTTGATTAGTCAGCTAATTATAGTGTAGATACTGTGTTATTACTATTGATTAAGAATTTTCAATTAAGGCAATATTTCTAGTTGAAAAAATACTGATTTCTTGAAATAGAGTTTTACAGAAACATATCTGTTTCAATGTTTTTTTAATGAAATGCTGGCAGGCTTGGGTGGACTGTTGTCCAGTGTCCTTTCTATTCTGTCAGCCACAATCAGTTTTCTAGTGTCAGAGGGAACTGAAGGTGAGGTCTCGGGTTCTAATTTTCAAAAATTTCTCTGAACATCTCCCCCACAGAATCGACAGTGATTTTTTCCTGCTTTCTACAACTTAAACTTCCTTCTATGCATTGAAAAAACAATAAAATCTTTTCAGAGCTTTGGAATTTTCTGTGAGCAGGAATGGTGATGTTCAACTAGCTGTGTTAATTTACATGTGATACATGGATTAAGTAATTTTTTCCTTTTTATTAATTCTATCCAGAATCAACACTATAATAATTCAGTATAAGACTTTCTTTAAGCAACAACAGGGCTGAGCTTCAGGGTGATGATAAGAGTGGCAGGATTCATGCCACATAATGACAGAACCCAGTGTTCCTAATGCATGCACTGAAGCATATTCCTTGCTGAATAAGTCGAAGAAAATAATGTGAAGGTTAAAAAACAGTGCTGCTAGCCTTTCATATTTCCGAAAAAATTATCGTGGTCCACTACACGCATTCTCTTTCACACACAGAAAGTGGTGTTTAAACTTCCCCTCAGATACACATTTTGTCTTTGCTATACTAGTCTTGCTTATGTCAGCACCCCCTTCATTATCATCTGAGTCATCTAAGCTTCGTATAAACAAATGGAAATATGCTGGGTGAAGGAAAGATCATGACATGCACCAATACCCCGCCACCCCCTGCACATCCTACGCGGGCTGGGCCGGGGGCTTCATGGGGTCCAGGTAGAGCACCCCCTCCCCTCCCCTTCCCTGGGTGATTGTGGAGACTTTGAGGAGCCCCTCCAAACGGTGTTCCAGTCTTTATTATGTGCAAAACACTTCATCTCCTGAAGGAGTCATCACTGTTAAAAAGGATGAAAAAGGGCATTCTGTTAACCATTACTTAGGGAATCTGAACAAGTGCATTTGTGCTCACATTTTGATTACAGAGGAAGATTTGAGTACTTTTACTTCCAAAGATCTGTGTACAGGAACAACAAAACCAGGTAAAGATATATATATATTCATAGAGTTCATTTGCACAGTGTTATAATTTTGGGATAAGTTTTGGAGATAAAATTTTAATGCATATATGGAGAAACTGCTTGCAAATAGCATTTTTAATTGCAGTTCTCTACTGTATGGTACTTTTTGTAACCAGGGATTACTGTCTCAAGAGGGTGCATTTCATATTCACTTTGCGTAGTAAAAAATTGCAATATTGTTCAAAACAACTGAGTATCCAATCTTTAGTGTGCAAGAACTAAAGGAAAACAGAATATAGTTTATTTTACTTTAACTCTTGCAAATTGAGAGTTAAAGCAAACTCTGATAAATCTGCTTCCTTTTTTTTGGAAAAAATAAAAAGTAAGTTTGCATAAAGCATTCTTTCTGATAGAATAAAGCAATGAAAAAACCCACTATGGATTTCAAAAAAAGTCTTTTATGGGATGTAGTCCGGATGTAATGCTGATATCTGCCCACTTTGATTTTAGTTCTAATACTGCTGAGTCAACGGTAAAGGATCTGACCCAATAGCATCAGGGAAAACATCGCTCAGATGCGCATCCCTTCATGGAGGCATTATATAGATGCTTAGGCACAGAATTAACATTTAGATTAGAATACTGTAGTTAGTCATAATTTAGCTGTGTGAAGTCAGTGCTTTAGTCATGATTGATTTCAAAATTTTTATTTTTCCCATCAAAAAAATGAAAAGTTTTACCCTACTTTTGCCAGCAAGTTACCACTTTGTGACATTTATTTTATCTATCTAGTAGGGCACCCTTAGCCAGCGGATACTTTGCTCACAAAACTGGAAGTTTAGTTGGTCCCTGCAGATGAATATGTCTTAGCCCACATATGCCCAGAGCATGGATGCCCCTGTTCATTACTGAATCTAACAGATGACAGTGCAGTTTTGAAAACTTTATGAAATGAAAGCCTTAGCAGGACAAGAACTCAGGATCTTTTTAATAAACAAGTCCCACTGTATCCCAGAACATTATAAACCAGCTTTTCACAAAAAAGTCCCTAAGCTCTGCAGTCACCCACTAAGATGTAAAGTAATAATAATTTTTAAAAAACCTGAAGAACTATGCTGGTATAACTGTATTTACTAGGCATTTCTGCTGAGTGGTTAGTTGTGAAATTAAAGTTAATTAAAGGTAGTTGTTGGTAAAAATTATACAAATTTCTAAGCAGCTAATTTTATAGAAAGTCATCTTGGAAGTGATATATTCTTGTACTTATGGATCCTCAGAGATGCTATTTAGGGTTAAATTAGGCTCATATTTTACTTTTACCTTTCAAAATTCTGAAAGGTAGAAAAATGTATTTTACAAGAAACTGGAGATAAATTCTAGACATAGTGGAGTCTTATGCAAACTGTACATAGTATTTGAAGCCTTGGGCAATGGTGAGATGGGTAGCATATTCCAATATTATATTTTTTTCTATCAAAAGTATTTTTATATATATTTTATATCAAAGATGGAATGCAACAAAGGGCAAAATATTAAGACAGTAGGTTATGTGGTTATAACTGCAGCTTGAATTTTAATCAGGAAGAGGAGAAAATGAGTTTGCTTTTTTAAATGTCATAGCTCTACTGATTTAGCTTATGATACCCTTCCCAAATTAGTTTTAGCTGTAACAGTCACATACAGGTTAATAGCAATTAACTCAATCTCACAGTCTGAGATAATTTAGTACTCCTGTGTTTGCTTTCTACTCACTTCATTGTTTCACTGAAACAGTCTCAGGATAATCTTCTGGCTTGATTTTTCCTATAGCTGTTGATTTGTATTAGACAGTAGCCCCACTATTTGTGCAGCTCCGTTATTTCTACAGCCCCATCAGTGACCACATGATTATCTCAGGTCAGAGTCTTCTTGAACTTTTCTACATTTTCTGTGGTCTCAAACTGTTTCCCTTGGAAACTGCATTTCACTAATATTTCATGTCACCAAATAGAAACTTCAGTAATAACAATATTGAAGAGGACTGATCTTCCTTAGGGAAGTTCCTACCTGGAAATAGTCCTGACTCTCCCCACAGTCCCTGCTCATTTTGTACATCTGTGGTAGGTCTACAGGAATAACAGGGTGGTATAGGAAAATTATGTAGGAAGTGTTCATTATGTAGAAAGTCCACTGCAATGTAGACCAAGTATTATTACCCTGTCTGCTGTTGAATAAGGTTGGAGTAATTCATTACAGCTGACTGGAAGAGTAATAACAAAATGCATTCTTTTACACTTTTATAACCACATGCTGTCTATTTTTGTACTTTTTTCCTTCATTCTTTCTTTTTACTGTCACTACTTAGCATTTGTATTGACACAGCATCTAAAGACATCAGTCAGGAAGGATGATATTGTTTCAGAAGCCATAAAAAATAATGGATTATAGTCCCTGCTAGAAAAAAGTAGTCTCAAAGATTCTCACCTTCTTTTCTCTTGACATTACTGTGCAGATTGTTCTGCTTCATGATGCTCTTCTAATTCTTCTGCTTTGGTCCTGCATTCTTGTTACACATAGTTTCTAGCTGTGTCTTTTCCTGCTCTCTGAAATGTTCCCTTTCCACTGGTAGTTGATATCCTCAAAAAGGTGCCTTTTACTCCATCTGTTCACAAGGCCTACATATCAGTGAAAGTAAAGCTACTCCTTTTTAGTTCCCATCTCCTTTTACTGATTCTTCCAATAAACATCATGAAGATTAGTAGAAAAAGCAATAAAAAGGAGAAGATGCAACACCACACAGAGGGGCTCTTCATTGTTCATTACTTGAGAAAAGCTGATTTGCAGGAATAATTCCCTATAGGTATTATTACATAATACTCAGTAAGGTCATTTGAAGCTTGTATTCTAAATCTGTTAAAATAAGAAGCTCTAATCTTATAAAAATTTTCATTTTCTCTAATTGTCATGATTCCTAGGATATCTGGACAAGACTAATCTGATAGAGGAGCTACTACCTTTTTCATCATATAGAAGCACAGCACTTATCTCACAATATTACTTGCTTTCAGTTGTTAGCATCAGTTGGCTAGGAATAAATTAGGAGAGGTTGAAAAGTAAGAAAATGTCACGGGCACGGTAAGAATTGAAAGATTCATGTTTTTAATTGAAGTTTCTTTGTTATTTATTTTTCTTACAGTTTATAACATTATAAACTCAAAAATCTACAAATAATTCTTTCTCAAAATTATAAACATGGTAGTTGCACAAATAATTGTTTTTTATAGAAATAAAGAATGGATAGTAAAAGTTCTGATCAAATTCATACTCATGACAAAACTCGTATTTGGTTCAAAGGCATTTCAGTGTTTTCACTGGTGTAGTTGAAATATAAGAGAATTTGAATCATGTATTCTTCATCACAAAAACCCCCACTTCCTTTTTTTCTGAGTTTTGGAAAGTACAATGAATGCCTGCCTATGGGTACATCCTGCAAGGAAACCCCGACGCTCTCCTCCTAACATTTTTTAAGGACCCTGAGCACATTTCCTTCATCCCAGGGGTTTGGCTACCTGGACTTAGTGCCAGCTCTGATAATGCAGCAGCCCAGCTTTGAAGCAGAGCTGTTTGATAAAAAGCTGTAGAAGCCTCAGCAGGGGTTCACCCACCCCTCTTCTCTCAGGAGCTGTTTTTTTCTTTTTTTCTTTGTTCATTTCTTTTTTCCTTTTTTTTTTTTTTTCCTCCCTCAGGAGTGCTGGGGAGATGCTCTTGGTCTCTGTGCAAGCTACTGCGCAAGTATACCTTTACCCAGCCTCGTAACTTCCTAATTCTGACCCTGAGCCTGATCTGCTGACCTGACTTTTTGGCTTGACCTTGGACCTGCCTCATCACTACCAACCTGGCCTGTCAATCTGAACTGTTGTTTGGACTAGATCTGCTCTGCTCCTGCACAGGTGCTCTGCAACTGCAAACTTTGTTGGTAGGATCCCGCTCCTGCCTGCCTTGCTGTGAGTCTGAACTCCCAGCTCACCTTCCCTTCCCTTGCTGCTCCCTGACACATACCAAATCTTTTTCATTAGGACCTGGAGTCTGTTGACTGATTTATCCCACAGTAACTATCTTTTCAAATTGAGTCTGGGCTGCTGAGGAAAGGTACTGTGCTTCAGTGCTCTCATCTTGAATTACTACATTTTCTTTCACACACTATTTTATTCACATCCTGATTTTAACAGACACTTTTATTTCTTGAATAGTATTGTAGGTATAATTCTTATTAATAAGCTACTGAAGTCTCATTAGAACATCTGAAAATCTTTATTTTCAAAGGTGTTTGTGATGATATGTCTGAGTTAATATTTTCTGGCTGTTTTTTTTTTTCTCTTTCATTATTTGGAGGAACTAATGCTGGCTTAAAGGATATTGACTTCTGCTTCTTAAAGCTATTCATCTGAAATCAATTTGCAATACAATGCAGGAATAATTTCAAAGTCAGTTAACTGTGAGCTCGGACATGCCCCAGAGTTAGGTTGCTTGGAGGTTTTTTCCACAAGAATCTGGTCTCTACGTGCAATTAGCTGTCTCTGTGATACTGTTTCCTTCAATATAAGGACAATGGGATAGTGAATAGAACAAGGAAAGAGGCAATAACCTAATTGTAGCATGATTCTTGTCTATGCTAATATGGATAACTACAGAAGTATCATATAGGGAGAATCTATTTTGCATTTCCACAGTGCCACCTACCTTTTCACCCTGTGCTTTCCCCATACACACATCTACATATAAAATACCTATACTATACTCTTTAAGGAGAAAGCAGAGTGCCTGGCAAGCCCCTGACAGTGTAGTTCTAATAGACCTGTGTTGGTGCCCATGCAAGTTCGAGAGCTGTCATAAAACTGTTTGAATCAGAAATATGGTCTTCGTGTTGATTCTACAAATATGATCTTGCTTTCAGCCTGACCTCTTGTGATCCGGACAAATCCAGAGGAATTTCTGTTAACACTATTACTTTAATGAAAACTCAGAGGAATACTCAGTCTTAGAGATTATTATAACTTCAAACCATATCTTAGAAGTGTTTATTTTCCTCCTTTGGTAGTGAATTACAGTTATTTTTAGGCTCCATTACATTATTTTCCCTAGCTTTTACCCTCATTTTTACACCTCTACCCTCTTAATATCACACTGGGGCTTGGCCTGGCAGTCATTAATAAATAATAATTTTTTATTTTTGGTCTGATTATAGCTTTTCTCCCAGTCCTTAAATATATCACTGAAAACATAATAGAGTGCTATGTGGTTAAACCCCTGTTTTTCATGTCTAAAATCTATTAATATATTACCAACAAGTATGTTATTAATCTAAGACATAGTAGTACAAACATGCACAATATTATGAAAGACTATTAACGTTTTAGTCTCTCTACAATGTCTTTCAGAGATCAAATTAATAATTAGGTCCTAGTACAATCTATATATGTCTTGTTTCAGTCATTTCCATTTGAAGAGCCTTTAGCTGTGGGATGAAAAATTATTATTGAAAAAAAAAAAAAAATCAGGTGCAGTTTCCTCTTTTGAAGCATGCCAATCCAGAGACTGCTCATTAAAGTAACAAACCTGTAACTTTACACGGAAAAAAATCCTTTTTGTTTTCATTTGCCCTGTACTGAAAATAAAACTAAATGTCTATCTTCACAGGCATATATTTTAAACAATCACTTTAAACAGCCTCAGGGCTGTTGGACAAGAATTGAAGGTTCTTCCTGTTAGGTTCATTCAGTCTTCTCACACAGCCTTGAGTGCTTGTTAATAAAGAGCAGAAAAGTTTTAATGTTGCACAATGTAAGAGAACATACATTATTTTTTTCCATAACGTTTGAGCAAGTGAAGCACTTCAGGTTTGGTTGTTCCTAGAAATTCATGGCACACCCATCTTCTCACTGAGGGTGTTTGATACGTGCTAAGGATAGAGTCTGTGTGTCTTACACAGAGTGGAAGCAGCGTCCTACTGTTCCCTGTTCCGTTTGCTCTAATGTAAATCATTTCACAAGGCTTAAGTTGGAAAAGAACTAGAATTAATGGCTCCAGGAAGATTGGGAATTTTATAGGTTTTAATATTTTAACTTTTTTTTTTTTAACACTTTTTCCATTTTAAAGCATGGAGAGAACTCCTCTGTGTCTTGAACTGACTCAGGTTTCTCGGATATTATTGCTAGACATAAAGTCACCAGCAGTCTCTATATTGAGATACATAACAAAGTTATACATAGATTCTGAGCAGCTTTCTGAAGTCTTTCTCAGACTATATACTCCTTGTGCACAGTAACCATGTTCCTTGTCATAAAATGACAATTTAAGAGCAGAAAGCTATTGCGATACAAAAGTTATTTGGAGACTGAACAGAATAGTTTGAATTTATGCAAAATAAGATGCCTATATAGATTTTGAAACAATTAAATGTTAGTTCAGAATTATGTGATGCAAAATACATGTATGCTTTCCAAAACTGACTTTTTCACTTTTTTCCCCCCTTGGATTATAATATGTGTTTTTATATCATTAAAATAAAGGATGAATCACTCAACAGTAGGGTGGCATTTAAATAATATGCGGAGGAAAAATAAGTTCTATAAGTACATTGAAATAGAATAATAACAGCACAGTACTGCTTGTATTGCCTACACTACACAGGGGTTTGGTCATCTACTCTGAACATTAAATACTCAATGCAACTGGAAAATTTAAGCTTTAATATATGTGCATTTACTCTTTCTTCCCGGTGTCAATTAATCCCATACCATGTGACCCAGTTTCTTAAAATCTCTTTCTTTTGGCACAATTACAATAAAATCACATTATAAACTATTTATGTTACATATGTTGATATGAAACAGGTCATTAAGCTAACTTCAAAAAGGAAAGATTTGCTATGAACCTGGGAGCACCTGTGAAGTGTGCCATCACTGTGGGGCACTGCATGCTACTATTTTAACTTTGTGGTTATAAATCCCTTGCATGTGTAATTCCCAAACTCTCTCTGGAGAACCACTTTTCAAATTTAAGTTTCCTTTTTTTATCTTTGTCAAGTAACAATGTGAATCTTCAAACGGTCTGGCACTGTCATGTTATATGCCATAGTCTGTTTATTGTGATATGGAACTAGAATGTTTGTTGATAACAAGCATGGCTAACTCTGCATCACCAGTGAATACATGATGACATTGAAGTCTGCTTCTTTACATGTCTGATTCTTCTTTTTAAGTTTTCCCTCACCTTTAAATGGAGGACTCAAGTTTATTTTACCCTGTTAACACCACGCTTCCAGAGCTATGTATTAAAAGGATGCTTGCATTGATATCATAACATTACTTTAGCTAGGAAAAGTGTGCCGGGCAGAAAGTAGAAAAAGCTGTATGAACCTCAGTCTTCTACTCAGGTCATAATTGATGGATATGTTGCTGTCTTTCATAGTACAAATCCTAAACTGCCGGTGGTACAACAAATGCTTTCCCTCTTGAGGGAAATTCGGTAGACCATATCCTCTGTTCTCTCAGCTATCATTTTTCTTTTTCTGTTTAAGACTTCTCAGACCTAACGTAATCCCCGATTTTCCTTTTGCTGAAAAGAACTGACAGTAATAAATAAGTCCATACATTCCCAACTCAGACCATCTTCTGTAACTTTTACATATAGACACTTCGCACCTGAAGAATTTTCGAGATCATTAATGTTACAATTCCTGCTAAAAACAGTAATAAAATTCACAGATCAAACAGGGAAACCCTACCTGTGAACAGCTGAAGGAAATGCACAGCCTTCAGCATGCAAAATGCAAAATCAAATTCGAGGCAATGCAAAGTTACAAAGCCATTCGCAAAGCGTGGATCCCACGCATATAGTTTCCGTGCCCGGAGTCTGGCTGCCGAAGGTAGCCGGGCGTTAGCGGTGAGGCAAGGCAGTGACCGCGGCGACTCTCTGCGCGAGTCCCAGGCATTTCAGCCGCCCGAGAGAACCGGCGGGGGAACCTTTGCTTCCCCAAAGAAAAACAACTCACCTGAGCAGTACCGCGGCTTCCCACAGATAAAATCCCGAGACAGCCGCGCGGAGGTACCTAATCCGGGCCATGCTGCTCGGGGGCGCCGCGGAGCCCTGGAGCGGTCGTGTCCGAGCCATCGGCGGGGCTCCGCGGCTCGGCTCGGCTCGGCGCGGCTTGGCGCGGCGCGGCGGGGGAGGGCGGCGGCGCGGCTCCCCGCGGGCGGGCGGGCGGGCGGGCGGGCGGCGCCCCAGCACCCTGGAGAGCTCCGGCGGCTCCGCGCGCGCCGCCCGCCTAGCGCCCGGCGGCGCCCCGCGCCCTCCCGCCGGGCCCCGCCGCGCCGGCCCCGCCGCTCCGCATCGCAGCCGAGCGGGAGCCTAATCTCAGCCGCGGCGGCGGCGCCCAGCCGCGGCGGCGGCGGGAGCCCACCTCTCCGCCCGCCTGCCCCCGGCTCCTGCTAGCAGCCGGCACCCCGCCGCCGCCGGCCGCAGCCCGGGCGCGGAGGGCGCCGCGGCCCCGGCGGCGGCGGGGCGGGCGGGGAGGCAGGGCAGGGGGACCGGCCCCGGCCGCCCCCAAACTACTCCCCCCCCCCCCCCCCCTCTCCGCCCCGGACCGCGCTGCCGCCGCGGAGGCCGGCGGGGCGGGCCCGGGGCGGGCGGCGGCGAGGGGGCGCCCTGGAGAGGCTGCCCTGGAAGGGGAGCTGGCCCCGCCGGGGGCGCGGGGGAGGGCTTAGCCGGGGCTGGTGGTGGATGTTTGTGCTGAGAACAGCCCCGGCCGGAGTGCCTTCCCTCCTGCGGGAAGAGGGGTGGCGGGAGTGATGCCCGCGCAGGGCAGCTCTCGTTCGAGAGCTGGGGCGAATTCACTGAACCTTGGGTCTCGGAAAGGATTGGGGAAGGTGGGGTGGGGGAGTTACTCTGCTTTGTCTGTGGGGCTGGTGGTGCGCTTTTTCTTCGGAAACGGGGCGAAAAAAACCCACCTCTGTATTTCAGTCTCTTCTTCTTCTTTGAAAGTAGAGTGCTGTTGGACCCAGAAAAAGTATATCCTGTTCTACTGCACTTTTTCGAAAAGGGAGACGATCTAGTGCCATAAGGCGGACTAATAGGGAAATCCAAAGAGTTTGAAAGCTTGGCTGGGGAGGAGAGTGGAAGGGGCTATGGGAAGAAGCAAGGGAAAGAGCATTGTAAAACGGAAACAGGAAAGTTACTCATGAGAAGAGGGAGGAACAGAGAATGAGTTTACAAGTACAGGTTACGGTAGGAAAGTGAGGTGATTACAGTTATTGTTAGAGAAACCAAACATTTCATGCAAGCCAGGAGCTGCTTGCACTAGAAAAGGGTAAGGATTTATGAGTCAATAGTGAGAAATACTGTTTGAGAAATTCTTGTGGGAATCTGTACGGTTTGTACATGAGATACAATGAAAGATATGTGAGGAAGGGCTATACCTGGAGAGGCACAGAAGAGGGAAATATGTCTGAGATTGTAGAGCAGGGATACTCTCTGTGAGCCTAAAAGACAATGGCCTTTGAATGTCTACATCGTGTCTGGGAGAACCAATGGAAGGAGAAATCTGGGAGCAGTTCAGGGACAGATCTCTGCATGTGTGAAATGTATCTGGCTGGGCATGTCCCTCTCTCAGTGTTCGCCTCAGTATAATCTGCTGGCTTGCTTTTTCCTATAGCCACTAATTTGTGTTAGACAGGAGCCCCCCTACTTGTGCAGCTCCACTAGTTGCGCAGCCCACATGATTATCTCAGGCCAGAGTCTTATTTAAACTATTAAAAAGCTATAGAAAGCTTAACTGTTGAAGAAGGAAGCAGATGTGGAAAAAGGCAAAAGTTCGGGAAGATTAGGCACATGAAGCAGGGTAAAAGAAACTGAAATTTGAGGGAAGTATAAAAAACTCATTACAGAAAAGGGAAGACACAAAGAGAGTGAAATACAGAACACCTTTTTACACAGAATAGGAAAACAAGATATTAAAAGATATGTTGAATATAGGAGATGCAGGAAAGAAATAAGAAACAGGGATTTTATGCATTCTTTATATCCAAGTGTAGGGTGCGTGTTAGAAATAGGGTATTTCATTAGAAATCTTTAAAGAAATCACATGTTCCACCTCCAGGTATATTGTCTTTTTTGTTTAAAATATATCCCACATGTAGCTTTCACCTCCATTCCTAACTTACATTTTCCATTTTCACCATGTGCTTATTCTTTTTTTATCTCTTCTTCAAGGTTGTTCTAGCAGATATCACTAAATAATAACACATACCACACATTTTAGATCCAGCTTGGATTTCTTTGTTGATACCTATCAAGTGTATGGCTGAAGAATATACTAGAATATCACTAACTTATTTCCTCTGTTCCCTGAACTTTTTTTTATTATTAGTGGTTACATAAATTCAGGGACTTTTCGAATTCAGCACTCCAAGTTTCTAGGTCCACTGTGCAAAAAGTTTACCCTTTTGTTCTTGTTCTCCCCATAGCCCTGGGTGGCAACAATGATCATGAAAATAACCTCTTTAAACCCTTAACTGGAAACATAATAGCAAACAAACTAAAGAATCCCTCCATTTGCTCAAGGACAGTCTGTCAATGCAGGTGCTCTACAGAATCAGTACAGAGAACTTCCTTTGTATATTTAGAACAGTTGATTCTTATCTTTCCCCTCAAAATAAGAATTTAGTGAGGCCGCTTCTCCAGGTGCTCTTTATCTTTGTGCGTTATGTACTTCAACAGTGAATTGGTCTAACCTGTCATTTATTTGCACTGAGGCAACTGCATTTTTCTTATGATGCAATTAGTTAAAACTACCAGCACAAACTCTCCAGTTCTCCAATAGGAAAAGTTCTATTAATTATAAATATAGGCTATACTTTAGATATGCAGCGTTCAAACTTCTCAAAATCCCTGTGGGAAAACAGACGCTTGTGCGTTAAGTAGCAACTTTGCTGTTGCATTGTTTTGTTCTGCTAAATATGAACGTTGTTTTCAAGCTTTTGAAAATTTTCATATGGATGGTGTTGAATATTAAAATACTCTCTTCTGAGTGGATTCAAACAACTCGCCTTGATTTATGAAAAGATCCAGTTCAACACAGTATTCAAGCACATGCTGTTGACTTCAGTGAGATTAGAAACATAGAAGCATACTTAGTTTTTAATCACAAGCTTTGATAAAATATTCCCTAACTATTTCAAGTGTTTTAATTCACTATTGTTTTAATTACCAACTTTTTATTCTTTCCATATCACTACTGGTAGACTTACCTGCTATTATACAAGGCTGAACACATGGCTACGTCCAATCTTCAGAAGATCTTTATGGTATCTCTTGATACTTCTGGTAGATGCAGTAAATTGAAAGGTAAAACTTGTTTGGACATCCATTTTAAAACCAGAATCCATAGAGTGTCACTGTGGTATGAATCTGTCCCAAGTATTAATGTTGTTCATTTATCTATGCCTCATAAACCTGGATACCAACATCATAAAATATTGCTCATCATTCAAAACATGATAGCTGGCATGTGTATACCATATGCGTACAAAGCTGAGTGGCATAATTTACTTTCAGTAGTATTGGAGGTTAATTGAAGAATATTCTTTACAAATGCAAAACACTAGTATGTTAAAATGAAAAGTTTTCACCAAAATACGTTAATGTCAATCTCTAATTCTGCCCATAACCAGCAGGCTGTATAGCTACCCTTTCTCTGGTCCAACCAGTATTTGGGTATATTTGAAAGTAAACCAATTGTATTTATGAGCTTGAGAGATGTTTACCAGGAGTAGCCTGGGACTCGAAAATGCTGTAAGGTTACTGGAAGGAGGTGATCCTAATGTGGATCATAACAGTAGATTACCTTTTTTGTCCCCAAAATGGGGATACTTGGAAAGCTGTGTATTTGCACTCAGCAAAAGATAAGCATAGGTCAATTTTATAGAGTAGCTCACTTTAACAACACACACAATTTATACAACTGAATGCAAGATCATGCAGCTACTCAACAGTGTTCATACAGAGAAACCAAAGTGCAGAGATGGATCGAAGGATTACTGAATGTACTTTTTGGTGTGACATAGTCCTTGTGGAATATTAAGACAAACTAATCATAGTGCTAGTCATGAGAAGTTGTTATTGTCATTTCAGTCTGCCCAATCCTGGAACATATTATGGTTCAATATGTTTAAATAATCATTCTGTTAGAAGGCTGCTGACAAATTTGAAAGGTTTCTGAAAAGAGCTACAAGAACATTACAGTCTGGAATACTTTTCTAACATAAGATTAAAGTGGTTTAGCTTGTAAAAACCAGAAAGGTTTAGAGGTGTCTTTAGACACCTTCGTGATGGAAAAAAGATTGTGAAGTGAAGGTAATTTTTTAAATAAGTAGAGGTAGTAAATTAGCAAGACAGGAAACTGATAAAAAATGAATTCAGAATAGAAAAAAATTTCCTACTTTGAAGCAATTAAAAGATTAAAACAACTAAAGAGGGAGCAGAACTGATCACCATTTAAAGTCTTTGAATGTAGGTCAGCTGTATGTTCTGGGTTTGATCCAGAAGCTGCTGGGTAAAATTTGATGAGCCTTGAGATTCAGAAGTTCAAAACAACGATAGCTCCAGTGTTAAAACATGTGAATCTATAAACCCACAGTGTTTTGTCATGATATATTTAGCTACAAAGTTAAAGTTATTTACTTTCTTAGAAAAGCAATAAATTGACCTTACAAACATTAGATTGGCTTCCAAGATGACAGAGTTGAAAACCACACATATCTTAATGGTAAGGAATAAAGATCTCATGTATGTAGTCTTTACCACACTTGTATTGCCAGTTTGAACATTCCAGCATTTTAAGAGGGTGTTGTGATGGGATATGACATCACTGTAGTTTTAGATTCTGGTTTTACTGAGACATGTTTGATTATGTTAATTAATCTGGCTTTCTCAGTACACAGGATTCCCCGGGATGTAATTCATTCAAGTGTGAAACCCCAGAGGCTTTGACCTATTACTAAACACAAAACTACAAATAGAATAGAAGTTTTTTGATAAACACAATCCTAAAATAGAAAGACCAAATTTAAAATATAGGAGTAAAGTCACTAAAAAGAAAAATGTAGTTCAGTATACCTCAATAAGCAACAAATGGCTAAGCAACATATTTCAGTCTCTGAAAATAAAGTGGGGAGTCTGTATAAGAGCATTTGCCAGTTTTCTTTGTAAGAAATATAGGTGCTTACCACAAGGCTGTAACATAACATTCTTCAAAATGTATTACCTCAAAAGTAAGTCTTGGGGTAACTAAAATAGATGGACTTTTTAGTCTGGTTTGCTTAACTGGTGGCTGTTGCATTTAATTTCTGCATATATGCAAAGAAATTGTTTCTAATTCATGGTTAATGAAATTATCAGTCTTTTAGCAAACTGAGATACGACCAACAGATTGCATGTGTTTTTCTTCAGATAATTTTTCTTCTCAAGCACCTTCTATCTGAAGCCTTACTTCTCCTAATTCAGATGGAGTTCCCCGGTTCCAGTGGCAACTGATGTTCTTCTATCCATCATGTTCTTTAGATCTGTGCTAAACTATATGAGAAGCTAATCTCTGGGGAGGTTGGTTATAGCAGTAGCAGAAATTAAAATGCAGGTAGATGGTCTATATTTTACTCTCAGTGCTAGAGCTCATCCAATGTTAATGAGTGGTATATTGCAGAGTATTAACATATCACATGTACGTATTTAGTGTATATACAGCAGAATTTGGAAAATATATTGATAGAGGGAGAACAGATTGGAAACTTCAATGAAAAACCCCACAGCCTTGTAAATAACTGGTATATTCATAAAAATAGCACTCTGAAATTGTCTAATATCTAAATATAACATTATTAAATATTAGTCACTATGTTTACAAAAACGTGTCTGTATGTATTCACTTTATATGAAGACAGCTAAGCAAGGATATAAGTACACTGTAAATTTGTACTCCATAAGTAGTAGTCATCACTGAAAAGAAGTGCTGAGGTGTAGCTGATGTTTATATTCACTATAGTGTCTTGACAGCCTTGGAGCAAAATCTGGTCCTTTCTTTATGTGCTTATAAACAGAATTTCTGTCAGACAATGAGAGTCAATGGGAAGTTAGTATTTTCTCTATGTTTTACAAAAAAGAACAGAACAAACAGTCGTCTAAAAAGGGGGCAGAAATGCCTGTGAACTGTTGTGCACAGAGTCCAATCAAAAGCAGAAAGATTTTCAAACTAATTTCATACTTCGTTATTAGCTCCATTTATTAATCAAGGCTGCTCCATTTATTAATCAAGGCTTCAGTCCGTTAAACACTGTGTAGCTCAGAGCAAGTGAGTTGTTCTGCTGGAGTCAGCGGCCCTGTGAATGTTTTGCTGGCTCAAGCCTCAAGGGAGACAGTTCCTGCTAGTTAGTGAGTGCTCCTCTTTTTTTATTTAATTACTTCTTGTAATCATAGCAGAACAATGTTTAAATATCCAGAGTAGCCTGCCATTTTCCCAGTGTGAAACTTTAAGTGTCTTCCATGGTTTGAGTGTTATTTTTTTTTTCTTTGCCCATGGGATAGTTTTGCATACAAAAAATTAACTGAGAAGCAAATTGTGCCTGTATAAATTAACTCCCATGGATATTGATGCTAGAAATATGATTGCTTGCGTGTGTAAAACATCGTATGGGTTGAGACTGTTTTAATGATACAGCTGAAAATGTGTGGGTCTTGTAATGAGTGGAATTATTACGAGGACACCTCAGTGTTTTATATTTTAGGCTGTACTGATGTTTGTGCTTAGAGGCAGGGGTTTAGATATGACATTTTTGTAATCTGCTGGTGTTAGACTACCTTTGTTTCTATTGGAGTATTTTACATTAAAATAAAAAAAACCCCCAACTTTCAAATAAGCACTTCTCAGTGCCCACAAACAGATGCAGTAAAGTCATAGTGACTGCAGGTGTATGTGAAATGGAAGGAATCAAACCTGGGAGCCCGGTTTTTCTCATCCTGCCATACTTTACACCAGTTTTCTCATTCGTCTTGGAGAGTATACAGATTTCGCAGCATGTTCTGGAAGCTAACAAGCACAAGTATGAATTTAGGGAGAGAGTGAATACTAAAGACGTAGACCAAAGTGAAAATCTCCCACTAACTGTTTTCTCTGTCGCTATGGTCTGTGCTCAGCTCCAATGTTTTACACGACTGTACACGCTACATCTAGCATAAGGAGAGAGAAAGGACATAAACCTATTAAGAAGATTATGAGCTATAGAAACTGTCAATAACTCTTTGAATTCCTGTATGACTTAAATAACTTGCAGGGGATCCTTTATAATGATCTGGGAAGTGATTCCAAAATGTAAGACCCTGGGGTAGCTTAGTTTGGTAGCTGGCTGTTACTTTATAAACACTGCTACTCAAAACTGGTTTTCAGAGTTGTGACTGAAAACCAAACTATTTTTGTCCCTTTCTTCCTCAGTAGCTCTTCTTAAACACATTTTGACAACTACTGACCTATTTCAGCTAATTAATTTGCTGGAAAAATGTGTTATTTTCATTATAATTAATTACATAAAATTGTTTTTATACATATTACTTTTTATATGGAATGAGTGCTCGACAACATATTTTGACTTGTTTATAAGGGTTTGGACGACTGGATCATTTGCACTGAGGTGTAATTATCCATCTCTCTGACCTTCCCTCTTCAGCAGCCTACTTGAGAATCCTGCACTTGGAAGCTCTTTCAAGAAATACAGCAAATGAACATTCTCTCTGAAACTAAGTAGAACAAAGGGAAACCACCCCTTATTGTTCTCTACAGCAACTGGCCTATTACACATTTCCATTTGGGTAGAATATGAGTTATAATAATTTGGAAAAATAGACTTAGTATGTAAAGTGATAATTTTTGAGCAGAATGTATTGCTGTAAGGCCCTAATGTACATTCCTGTTACAGTAAGTCACTTAATACCTTAGGATTTTGGAAAATGTGTTCATGTGAGCAATCCTGCTGAGGTACATCGTGAACTATGTCTTCATTAAAAGCACTGACATGTTTTCACAAAGGAACTTTGGAGTATCAGTGAGAACTTCCTCAAGGGAAGGCAAATGCACCTCCCTCAGACCTGCTGCAGAATGAGTTTAGAGAAAAGAGTCTGAAAGAATAACAAGTCAAACTCAGGCTTAAAACCCAGTTTCGGCTTGAATGTTGTTTCACAAAACCTTGCAAGCCCAGCCCTTAATCTCATAATTCGTTAGATCCTGATAAACCATAAAATACCTCATAGCTCACAAGATTTTGAATATGTTCATATTCTAAGTCAGAGACAAGTACTTTCAGTTTACTGATCCTTGTTGATGTCTTCCTTTTCGTTGAGGTCAACTGGACTTTAAAGTTCTAGTTTCTACAAAAAGGCAACAGTTGTTCTTGATCTGAATCCATGGTTGTCAGGGAGAAGGATTTGAAGCATCAAAGTCAATTGTGCATGGTATTTCAAAATTACATATATAATAGCAAGCAACTTCATATAAATCATTTTCATCATTGGCATCAGGACTGAAGATAAAGGATTGTAACAGTACTAGCAAAAGATTGAAAACTTTCCATTACAAAGCAAATGTTCTACAGTTAGCAACTTTCCTTTTAGCAGTGATTTTAGTATTGTCTCATAGTGGCATAGTTAGCTGGTGGAATTTATTATCATTATTATTATTATTACTTATTAGTTTTACTATTAATTGCTAAATGTGGTCAATGCATTAAAAACTGGAAAAGTAACACGTCAACTATTAGTCAGGGTTATGGTTATTCTACATATTTTTGCTTACTTTGTGTATATCCTAGCTTCTACTTAACTACTTTCCACACAGAGTGCTTTCAGGAGGCTTGACTATGAATGGGAAACTACTGTCTGGGCCAGAGAGGAGGACTGCTCTATAACGTCTGCTGTCAAAATGGTCCGAGCAGCAATATACTGAAAGAAGTGTTTGATATTGCTTGTGATTCTACTTGTCTCAGTGTAGTAATCTATAAAGATACTTGAGCCAGCTTGAAACAATTTGGCAAGGCCAATAACCATGCTATGGCAGTGCTCTGCCTTGGCCTAATTAGTCATGCTGGGAAAGTGGTGGGAGGAGAACAGGATATACACCTGCTTGCGTAGCACTAACTCCTCTACTCAATGAGATCCTTTGTTTCTTCAGTACAGTGGTATTTCTGTGTGTACTGTGAAGCTGAACATAGGTCTGGAAGTTGAATTCTGAGACATTAGATTTAGTTCACAGTCATTTTGGGTAATCGCACCACGAAAAGTTATCCACAGTTTGACAAATGTAAGTTACATCGTAAAAATATCTAACTCTTTCTGCTGCTGCTCCTAGAGGGATAGTATCTTACTGCTTTGATGATTGGAAATTTTTTTCTAATTTCAAACCCTGGCAAGTTTAAATTCACATACAGTTTTCTGTTTGATTGCTTGGGTTTTATGTTTGTGGGGTTTTTTCGACAGTATTATTCTTTTCCTTCCTTTGTTTTTACCTCAGGAAATGCATTTACCAAATGAACCAAGCTCTTTCAGTCTCCTGAGTAGCTTTTCTCACCTTTTTTTCCACTTTGATTTTCTCTTTCTCAAAACTAAATGATGAGAATAAAAGGCAGTATTCTGCATAAGGTCAGTTCAGGACTTCATAGAATGGCACTAGTACTTCCCTAAAAAAATAACTTTTCCAATACATGGGGAAATACCAAGAGAATATTCTGGACATATGCAGTATTCGTTTGGAACCAAATCAAAGAAAATAAACAAAAATATCCCTGTTCATAGGTTTTGGACCATCTTGTTAGATTTCATTTTAGATGTCTTGCTTATCTTGGTCCTTCATTTGTGTTCTTCAGAGCTCATGAAATCTACTGGATTCATTGGCTTTTAAGTTAAAAAAAATTATCAATAATTTCATTACATTCTGAAATGTACTGTAGTGATCATGCCTGTAAATGACCATGCCTTAAGTCTACATATGAAACTCTAGGGCTAGCTTTCTTGGTGTGGTGTAGCTATTCTGGTCAGTTTGATGCCAGCTTTAGTGTCCATCTAAGTCCTCTACTGAGTTTCTGAGTAGCAAAGCAAGGCAGCCAAGGCTCTCTTGTCTGTCCCTGCTCTACCTGCAGTCATGTCAGGACAAACATATCTAGTGTGCAGAACTGGGAGACACACTCTTTCATTGCTTTAGCCACTAGTTGCTCTTCTGGTCTACTGAAAACATTAGCCCAAGCATGAGTAGATACACAGATGTTGCTACAGTTTGATAAGGTTGACAGCAAAGCGAAAAGGGGGTCAACATGCAAAAAAGGTGGAGTCTGTTTCTTTCAATGCATAGTCAAAATTGCAGCAAGGGCAGTTCAGCTGCTTAACAGCCTTCAACCCTTAGTGTAGTGTTCCTATTACTTAAAGATGCATCAACTGACCTTAGTTTATTTGATGTATTTCAAACGACTGGCACTTCCTTGTAGGCAAGGATTAAAATTTCAGGCCTCTCAACGAGTGCCCTGAACAGTGTGATCCTGTAGACTCATGTCAGGGTCCTAAGTGCACTAGTGAGCACTAATGACCCTGACACAGCCTCATCTGGGGCATCCAGCCACACTCAGCATCAGGAGAGACATAAGACTGCTATCACTTTTTCTGTTATTTCCACCCTTTACTTAACAAAGTCGTTAACCAGCTTTAAGTGTCAGTGCCTTTCTTACCGAGATCCCAAAAGAATCAGCACCTCCTCAATGCAGAACAACCCTGCATGTGGGCCCAGGAGCCCCATTCAAGCTCAAGAACGAGCGTTCAGTCCCAGCCCGAGCTATGTCGTAGTTGTGCCAGTCTCCAGTCCTGTCTCTTGCTGCTCCTGGCTGGACCTGCGTTGTAGCCTTTCCTTCAGTCCCCTCTTTGGCCCACCTCCTGCTGCCCCTTGATGGATCCCCACTGGACCTGCTTCACCCCTTGCCATGTCTGGCGCTGTCGATGGACCTTGTTACTACCATGGGACTGTGCCCACCCTGTTTGGGTGCTGTGGGAGTGCACCCCATCAGAAAGGACATGGCTTGCACTGGCTATGCTCTTGGCCGCTGGCTTGCCTTCCCTCCAGGGTTGGCCAGCCCTCGCAGCTCTGTGGTGCCTTGCTGTACGTGTTGCTGGAAACCTGTAAGCCTCTTGGAAAATGAAAATCTCTGTGAAAGCGCATTGAAAAGTGGGTATGAAAAGCTTCTGTTCTCACATGGTAGTGCTTTATACCTACTTTGATCCTACAAAGGGCCAGGCTGTGAAGACTCAGCAACGCTATATACAGCTCATTGTACCTATATCCATGCTTTGATCATTTAAAAAAATATGCTAGTGATGGCAGCTCTCAGAGAATATATTCTCCATTGGCTTATTCCTCTCATGTCAGCTTCAATGGTATAGATTCGTGTCTAGTTTTTCAAACTAGAAGTATTAAACAACTTGATATGCCCGACTGAATTTAATTCTTTTTTTCAGTACTAACACATATTTATTAATGCAGAAATGTGTAGTACAAAAATATGTGAGTTTATGTACATTATTCTTCTGATTTGAATGTTGATATGCTGCTCATACAGGCACCATACACAACCACAATCTATTGATGATGGATACTACATTTTTAGGTAACTTTAATAAACACCACGTCAAAGTATAAACAAAATTTACGATGTTTATACAAAACATGTTTAAAATTCATAAGCATCCTAAAGCAAAAACTGATTTGTCTCCTATAAAAGAAGAGTATTGAGGAAAAACTTCTGATAATAAAATATTGCAAACCCCCCCACTTCTGGGGGGAGAAAGTGTCTCCAGATTATTTATTCCCAACCTCAACCCCCACCACTCTGCTCTAATTCACACTCCAGATGGAGGCTACTGCAACTACAGCCAGAATCAGACATTCAGCAGGTGAATTAAATTAAGCTCTTAACTAGGTAACCAAAAAAACCTGGACCCAGCTAGTGCTTCTTTCTTTACATTAGGAAGAACAGATCAAGTATGCTCTTCTGATGTTCTGACCTGCTGAAGTGGTACAGCTACCCAGAAAGGTAATTAGTAGATGGTTTTATGGTTTTTTTAAGATTATTTTTTTCATGGGTTTTTTTTAATGAAATGTCTCCTGTTGCTGGGGTGCTATTTGTTCCTTGGGAGTATGGTTCTTTGAAGTTGCCTTAGGATGAGGTAGCTTTCTTTGTATGTTTTGGTTTTGTCCTATGAGTATTTTTTTGAGTACAGGGACCAGCTACATGTAGTAATGATTGTTAAGGTAGGGGAGCTTAATCCAGTTGATGGCTTCCTGTTTCTTTGTAATGTGCTTCTCTGACAAATTCTAGGGATGCCTCGAAAACTTGAAAAATCCTATTGGATGCTAGGGGACTGTTTCAGCTGTTTTATAGCTGTGTATTTCTTGAGTACAGAGAGGTTGGAGAAAGTTCCTGCTTTCCTGTTGTATTTTCTTTCTATTCCAGTTTTCAGTGTGGAGCTTATTGCGCAGAGGCAAAGAGGTAGCACTAAGGGGAGAGGAGGCTGTGCTGACAAGATTTAGCTGACTACTACTATGAAAAAGGCACAGGTGATTATTCCCACACTGCTATTATTTCCCTGCTTGCTTGTTTCATTGTATTAATTCTCAAATCAATCTGCCTCCTAACTTAAGCTTTTACTGTCTTATTCCTTATTTCATGTTTGCAGTATCTGTAATTCACATCTGTGAAAAGAATTGTGCTTAATTCTCTGGTTTGGGTTTTTTTGGTTTGGTGGTTTTTTGTTTTTTTTTTTTTTTTTCCCCTGAAACAAATTCATAGTCTTTGGTTTTTCTCTTATCTAATGCTCTCAGCTTAAGTATTTCCAGCTAGTGCTGTTCATCACTGAAATAAAGATGTGGTGAGAGGAAGTACATAATGAAAAGGGCTTGTAATGTGACTGTTAGTTGGTGTTAGTACAGCAATTCCTAAGCTGGTATTGGTTTTGAGCCTATATTTTGAAATTATTTCTAGGAGTTGTTTGGCATTGCCTTCCCTTCTGGTTTTACCCTAAATGAAGACTGTTCAGATGACTGCACTTCCAATCTGAGTGCAAATAACAGGGAAGTGGAAGTAAGCATAGGTTCAAGGAGAACTGCTCACTGAACTGATGTGAACAAATTGGAAAGTAGTACCAGAGTACAAGAACTTTCCTGTGACCAGGCATAATGTGGTCTGAAATTCAGCTGCGTAACTAAAGCAGCGAGCTGTGTATACCTAGGTACATCTATATTTCTGCCTAACAGTAGCTTCATAATAGAAGATTGTTTCAATAATTGGCCACTAAGTGGTTTTAGAAGCCGTGCTACTCTCTTACCACTCGCTGTCCAGCTTCTCTTTGTGTGTGGCAAATTGTTTTTATGTGGAGGGGTCTAGGAAAGCTTTGAGACATGTAGTTCTATACAGTTTCTCCTGCTTTATTGATTGACTTAATGCAACTATCTGGCAGTCCTTTTAATGAATTTTTATCTAGCTTCATCCTTCTGGGAAGAAGGAAGGGGTTAAGTGCATCATGCAGTTATATCTTAAGGCAATATAATTTGAAAACATCATGCAAGTCTTGAGATCTTAAACTTTCAGTAATGTTAAAGATGTGTAAGGCACTTTTTGCACAAACAGTTCTTTAATATTAGAAAATGGGAACAAATGAGATTCACCTGCTTCTCCAGGTGACTTGTTTCGCTTGTGTGATAGAACAAGTCTGTCCACCTTCTGAGGCTCACTGCAGTTCTTCAGTGTGTGTGCTGTAAATAGAAATGCATATAGGACATAGTTTTGAGACTATTAAATACTGGATTGTACTAGATAGCGTGGCCAGCAGGACTAGGGAAGTGATCATTCCCCTGCACTCGGCACTGGTGAGGCCGCACCTCGAGTACTGTGTTCAGTTTTGGGCCCCTCACTACAGGAAAGACATTGAGGTGCTGCAGCGTGTCCAGAGAAGGGCAACCAAGTTGGTGAGGGGCCTGGAGCACAAGTCTTAGGAGGAGCGGCTGAGGGAGCTGGGGCTGTTTAGTCTGGAGAAGAGGAGGCTGAGGGGAGACCTTATCGCTCTCTACAACTACCTGAAAGGAGGTTGTAGCAAGGTGAGTTTTGTCTCTTCTCCCAGGTAACAAGCGATAGGACAAGAGGAAATGGTCTCAAGTTGTGCCAGGGGAGGTTTAGATTGGATATTAGGAAAAATTTCTTCACTGAAAGGGTTATCAACATTGGACCTGGCTGCCCAGGGAAATGGTGGAGTCACCATCCCTGGAGGTATTTAAAAGACATGTAGATATGGTGCTTAAGGATGTGGTTTAGTGGTGGACTTGGCAGTGTTAAGTTTATGGTTGGACTTGATGATCTTAAAGGTCTTTTCCAACCTAAATGATTCTATGAAAAAGTTAATGTTTCAAATTGGTTGAACATGTGTTTTAAAAGAGTTCATACAAAATGTGGGTTTGAATTTCAATTGAGTACCCAAGTGATCATTTACATGCACTTACTGAATTCAAAGTCCTCATATCGACTGACAAGAAACTATAGCTGGATATAATTCAAAGTCAATTGCTGTCTTCATAGAGCTGTGAAGATTATCATCCTGACCTGACCTGTGATTCTGATATCCGTGCAATGCTGTCTCCAAGATCCATATCCAATAAATAATCTTTGGCTCAGTCAGATATACACTTCATTGTAATCCTTTAAGAGGAAGGGCAGAGGAAAACTATTGTACTTGTGCATTTAGCACATTAGGCTTGTGTCTTGCAGTGAACAGCTACATGTTTCTGAAGCCGGATTTTTTTTTTTAAGACAGAATATATTACTGTCACAATGAAGAATTTTTTCAGTAATGGCTCTCTATCAGATATTGGCTACAAAGTAGCTCTTATATATCTTGTTTCATTCTTTTAGATGTGACTTCATAAGTATTCTTTGTGGTAGGAGTTTTATGGGTTACAGATTAGGTTGTTAACAAGATAATTAAACACTATTTTTTCTTTGTTTATTTGGCTTAAAAAGCACAGATTTAATGGTTCACTGCTGCTTCTGTAACTTGTATGTGCTTGAATATAAAGTGTTAGAGAAACTGTTTTTCCCCTCCAAATGCACTGTAACCAAAGGCTTTCGCCTCAAAGGTACTCATCTCATTTCCAGACTACTATTCATTGTTATATGAAATAGATAATTTTATTGTTTATCTATATACAGTAATTTTTTTTTAAAGTCTCTGTTCAGCAGTAAGTATTTCCTACATGTATGTGCTGATCATGCATGTGATGCATCTCACCTTTAAAGCATCTAGAAACAACTGAATCTCATTGAATTGACTCTTAGGATTATTTAAGCTAATAAAAAACTTGCTTTCATTTTTAGCTTATCTTCGCTACCTCTTTTCTCAGCCAGTCTAGCAATTATTTTGTTCCTGGATGATCCAATTACAGCAAATCTGAACTCCATGCTCCTAGATGCTTCAACAGCAGGAGTTTAGAGTGACCCCCACACACTTAACAGTAGGAGGCTGGACTGACTACCCTGCTCTGGATTGTAGTTAAAGTGTAGGCGGACATGTGACAGACAGCTTGTACTAACTAGCTGTAGATATTGTTTTGTTTCTTTTCTGTTTAATTAACAGTTGTGTGGCCTGAATCAGATATGTGTATTTGTGATTTGAATGCACATGTATAAATACACATATAACATATGCTTAAATACGACATAGCATTAAGTTCTATCTATCTGAAACATGGTTTTTAAAAAAATGAAAAACTTCATCTTGAATTAATGATTGATCATATTTGTAACTTGGTTTCAAGTATTTATTTTCTATTTTCTCTGTTATGTGATATCGTTGAGACATTTTTAGAATTTGCAAGCCCCTTTTTGACATAATCGCAACATTAATTCAAAGACTCCTCAGAAGTAGAAAATGACAGAGAACCATAAAAACATGTTCTCTTTTAGTAAAGTAGATATTTCACAGATGCAGATTCTTGGCTGCATCTTTAGTTCAACGTAACATGAATTTTTCTTCAGCTACAGATATAAAGCTGATGTGGAACTTGAGACTTTATTTATTAATAAAGTAAGCATACGAACTAACTTAGATAAAGAATTTCAGAAAACAGCAGACGCTGCATGGAAAATTTACAGAACTGTATTCCTTCACTTGTAGTAAACTCATTAAATAGTACAAAATCACAGAGGAATTAAGATTTTTTTTTTTAAGGTTTTATTTAAACAAATGTTTTCCTAAGGTGAAGAATGGCAGTGCCTTCATGAAGGTTTTGCATTAATAGATAAAACTAACTTGGGGACTTATTAATGTAACCACTTCAAGAGAATAGCTGCTGGGAGATGGAGGAGGACCCTTACTCCCAGACTCCCGCTCACTTAGGTCATGCGTGTGTTTCTGTACTCAGAAAAATACCTGCTTTGCCATTGAGTAGATGCTTGCAAAGCACAGGCACTTGAAAGACCCTGTGGTGCTGCCCCGTGGAGGGGGAAGCATGCCCTGCTCTACTAACAAACTGGTATGTGGTCATTCAGATTGTTATTTCAGAGGATGTTTTTGCATGGCATGGTTACAACAGTGAGACTCCATAGGCTGCATTTTACTGTAACTTTAATGCTTCAGCCAATGAACAGGAAGCTAACATTACCTTAAAGTTTCTAATTTTTGTAAGTTTGTGGACTACAATATCCTTGAGGAGGCCCCGGGACATGAAGATAAGGGGGTCGGTGGAACTGTGTAGCTTTACATGCTCATGTTGGAGTTCTTGTAGCATCAAAATACCTAGTTACTTCAGGGTGAAAAATCATCTTCCTACATCTACAAAACAGAATGCATGAAGGGGAGCTCCATGCCTGTTGGCAGGGTGTCAAGTTCTCATATATGTCATGATTTTAGCCTTATTGGAGTTTGGAAGTGATAAAAGCAAGCTTTGACTGAGATGCCTGAGGAATGGGAAATCATATCTATTTGTATACCTTACATATACTTTTGAGTGGCCTTCACAGATGCATTCTGAAAGCATGGAAATCTCTCTTGTGATTATCAGCCACATTGGTGCAGGTAAGGGAGAGAAAGAGTTTCCATTTAGGAAGTATGTTGGGGAAGGGAACACATTTTACTGCAAGTAGAGTTTACTGTAATGTTTAAAAAAAAAAACAAACAAACCCAACAACCCCCCCCAAACAACAACACACCAAAAAACCAAACCAAAACCAAACAAAAAACCCCCAACCAAACAAAAAACCCTCCAAAACCACAACCAAAACAAAACATGCCAACAACCAAAACCAACCAACCAAAAAAAACCCCCCCAAACCAAAAACCACCCAAAACCTGTGACCATGAAACTCAGACAAATCAATCTGGCATCTTTTGCTACTGTAGGCATGACTACAGAATAGAGGATTTATGTGAATAAGGAAAACTAACTTTTCTGTGCAATCTTTAGCTGGCAACTGCTTCTAAGTTGGTTTTGGTTTTGTTTTTGTTTTTTTGCGGGGTGTGGGGGTGGGTTAGCAAACATTATTTGGTTGACTTGTAGAAGAAAAGAAGGATGAATATTCTATATACACATACCCCCTTCAGTCCCCAACCCCTCCAAAGGTATATTTTGCATGCCCACACACCTCAAAATTTCATTTGGAACAGAGGGAGGTGGTACTTAAGAAGTCACAACTGCTGACTCTGATGAAGCTGTATTTAGTTGTTCCCCATCTGGGATGTTCAAATCTTCTGAAGGAAAAAGAAAAAGGGCATTTTATCATTTGACTTGCCTTTTATGTAGCCAGGGCTACTTCAGCCACTTCTTCCTCTCTGTCTGTGAGCAAACTATCTAATGTCCCTGGGGTAACTCTCAGGGAGGACTTTTTAATGCTGGACCACTTCTCTTAATCAGATTTCTTTTTTTAATAATCTTTATGTGCTATTTGCTTATAAAGCTAGACTAGTTTTTTCCTTTTACAGACTAGAGAAGATTTAATGTGTATCTGAGTCCAACTTGATCTCAGACAAAAATTTAAAGTGTGCATATTTAAACACCTCATTGGTGATGGCATTTATGTAGGAGAGTTGAGTCCACACACTGCTCACTGGTGTGGTCTGCAGCACTGTTCAACAGTCTGTGTTGGTCAGTTTATGGTTTACCTGTGTGATGGGAGTCTGGAATAACTCATAGCTTCAGGCAACTGCATGCATTGCTAGGACTGGTAACCAACAGGAGTAGGAAATGGGAAGAGGAAAACAGATGAGATTCTGCAACTCTTCTGCAGTTTATCACTCCATATGTTGACCAAATTGTGTCTTGCCTTTTCAGAAGAAACAAGGGATGGAAGACTTCTTTCTCTCTTATCCTGACAGTCAGGCAATAAAAGGAATCTATAGTTTATATAAACGGCAGCAAAAATAGGAGATTGCCAACAAAATAGGGGTAGAACAGCTACTATGTGTGGCTCTTTCAGGGGCAGAGGGGGTGTGACATGGTTTTGCTGACTTAAGCAGCTTGTTTCATTGGACAATGTCTTCCTTTTGTTTTATATCCTAACTGCAATTTCATCTGGAGTATCAAGTTTCTTCATTCTGAATTATGTTCCTGGTATGTTTTTGCAGCTTAGGTTTTTTCTGAGGACAGGCAGATTATGAAGCAAGTCTATTTCATTCACAGATACAGACATAAAGGTTCAGATTCAACTGAAATCATCAAAACAATGGGGAAATTGGGGTGTATTGTTAGTATGTCTTTTAATACTGCAGTTTCAGTTTGAACCCTGCACAATTCTAGAGAAACTGGAAGAATAAATGACATCAATTTATCATCACTGCTTCAATTATATATAGGTGGTATTTCCATTCTTCATTCTCAGTAAGGGTGCTTCTTGCTGAAAATGTCATCAAAACACTTTTTTTTTTTTTTTTTTTTTTTTTTTTAAGAAATAATCCTGTATGTCAACCCAGGAGATGAGAGAGACAAATGAGAAATATGCTTGTAGTTCTACTGGGTGTAAGATCTTGGAACAGATGAGACCCCAATGGATCAAGTTCAAATCCATTCATAATTGGTGATGGGGAGCTGTGGTCTATATGCAGACATGATGTTGAAGAATGATTCATACTCTCAATCTGGAGATGTAAATGTGCAGAGCTCAAATAGTCTCTGGCTGGTGAGTAATCCTAGAATGGTTTTTTGTGGCCTGTTCCTTGGAATAATAGAAGTTGGATGAAAAACCGCAATAGAAATGTAAATAGCCTTGCATTACAAATGTAGCGTGTCAGTTCACCAATTAGGATGTCTAGCAATATGAGGCCTATTACCAAGGGAAGAGGAATGCAGTAATGGCACAAAGTAAATCAAGCTGCTGTGCATTTCCTGGGCCTCAGTAGGGTTAGAATGTAGTCTTCAGGAGTACAGATTGAAACTGGTGCTGTCAACAGTTCTGTTCTTGTCTCTGTGGCACTGCTTCATACCACTTTTAAGGAAATAGAATGAAATATTAAAGTCAGCAAAGGAGTTGTTTTTTATTTCTCGGAAGAACCTAAGTGTCTCCAAATACTTTGGAGATGGTAATGCTCTGTAATCTGGAGAATGTGTATAGCTATTTTCAAAATCTGTTATATGGTATTGCTATTTCATTTCTTTTCTTCCCAAAGTCTAAAATGGGAGTAAAAATTCTTTTCTTTCTTATCTGCTTCTTGGCATAGCTGAGTGACTGAATATAGATGTGAGATGCATCCAGCTTGTTGAGTACAACCCCAATGATGACTCTAAAGAAGAAATCCCATCTGTGAGACATTACTAATATATGAGACTTCCAAGTACACCTGACCTGCTGGAAACATTACTCTTTTTTCATAAATGTCAAGATACTTCTGCTAGAGGAAGGTCCAAAATATTTTTGCTGTATAGAAACTACTTGGCAAAAAATACCTCATTCATCAAAAGCTTTTAAGAACCGCTGAACTGTTGAAGATTTAAGGCATCCTTTTTAGTAGATAAGGCAACAAAACACATTTAGGAGAAAGGTGACTGCTACCTTCGCTTAGTTTGAACAGCATTCAGCAGCAATAGTACAAATAGACAAATTTTGACATAGTTCAGGAGCTCTGTTTGCACAAATAAAAGCAAAAAAAAAAGGAAGTGGTAATACAAATTATGTATAAAACAAATCCAAACCAATTAATGCTGGATTCTTGAAAGCATCTCAATTCTTTACTTCCTCAGGCATTAGTAAATTGCTTACTTGTTTCACAATCTATTTTAATATCTTAGAGATTAGCATTGACTAAACTCTGATGTTACTAAAGTCTGTGAATATCAAAAAAAGGCTTAAAAATAAGATGCAAACATTTTCTGTATTCCAAATATCTGAGCAACATCCATCAAGAATCCAGGCTTCAACTATGATCATTAGTTTTCTTTCAATACTAAAACATGAGGCAAAGTATTTTTGTTATAATGCTATAGTGGGTGTGGAGAGAGGAGGAAGGCTTTAGAAATGTATTTAGACTTATCCTGGCATTTATGCTTTCATTGGTGTGTTCTATTTAAATGATTGTATTTAAAATTGATGAAAGGTGAGATCAAGCAGTGTGCTTTGAAAAAACCTTCAATTCAATATAACCAGCATGACCCTTGTTTCACAGTGCTCTTTCTTAAAGGTAGTACATTTTGGATTATTACTTCAGAAAAAATGTTTTCTAATTATCATGCATGCCTAGATACCTGTGGGAGCCTGCTTTGAATAAGTGAAGGCTGTTAGGTGAAACATGTGCAATGGAAAAAGTGTTGGGATACTAGAATTAATAACAAAGTGTAAGGGTCTGGCTGAGATGGAGTTAATACTCCCCATAGCAGCCCTTGTAGTGCTGTGCTCTGCATCAGTAACTAGAAAGGTGTTGATAACACCCCAGTGTTTTGGCTACTGCTGAGCAGTGCTGGCACAGCATCAAGGCTGTATCTCCAACATTTTTGCCCTCCCCTCAATGGCAGGCTGGGGCAGGGCAAGATCTCGGGAGGGGACATAACCAGGACAGCTGACCTAAACTAACCAAACAGATATTCCATACCATATGACATCAGCTCAGATATAAAAGCTAAGTAAAGGGAGGCAGAAGGGGGTCATTTTTGTCTTCCGGAGCAACCACTACGCGTACTGAAGCCCTGCTTCCCAGGAAGTGGCTAGACATCGCCTGCTGATGGGAAGTAGAGAATAACTTCATTTGTTTTTCTTTGCTGTCGCGTGTGACCTTTGCTTTCACTTTATTAAACCGTCCTTATCTTGACCCATGAGCCTTTTGTTATATTTTTCTCCCCCCTGTCCAGCTGAGAAGGGGGAGTGATAGAGCGGCTTTTGTGGGCACCTGGCACCCAGCCAGGGTCAACCCACCACACAAAGCTACTTGGTGGCTCTTGGCAATAGTTAGTCATAATATCCTTTATGGGAAGGATGCGCATGTAAATGACATCCTGAAGTAAAATACAGTGCAGACATCTTGCAAAGTCGGTGGGTGGGAAATAAACTTCCCTTGGAAACCATGAGACATTTGGAGCCTGGAATTACAGTGAATCAGATTTTTCCAGCCACAAGAAAGGCAAAAATCAGTTCTTTGAAACATTTTCTCTGAAAATAAGTTATTTGCAAGGAGCATGTCTCAATAGAAGTGAGAATGCAGCAAGGAAGATGGTTCGGTGTCCCCCAGTTTGCTTTTTTCAGCATAGGATTAAAAAATGTTTTTAAGATACAGCTGTTGTATGTAAATGTGTCAAACTGTATGATTTTTTTTTTTTAACCTATTTATTGAAAGAAGGCAAATGGGAGGAATTTCAAAATGCTGTGAGTATCCTAGTATAAAATACTAGGATACTGGGAGCAACCTCCCCGGAGATATGATAGTCCTCATCACTGAAGATTTTCAAGATGTAATTGGACAGGTGCTAGATAATCTCATCTAGGCTTCCTTTCCCATGAAAGGTTGGACCAGATGATCTATCAAGGTCCTTTCCAACTTGGGCTGTTCTATGATTCCTATGGAATAAGTAGCCTTTACAAGATCTGCGTTTTACTCAGGCTCATGACAACCATTTTCAGGTGTTGATGCTTCTTGTCTGTGACTTCTGAAGGGTGTTTACTGCTGTGCAGCTGAGCCTAGATGAGTTTTTCCTTGTCTTAAGAGAGTAGTTTTGAAATATGTTTGGGTTTGTATTTTTTTTTATACTGGCAACTTGTCAAAGTCAACTCTAATTTATGACAAGTAGTGATTGAAACGCCTTATCTGAGATCAGTCACTTTCCAGGCAGTGAAATAAACTACAAACTGCCCATTGTGTGTAGGCTCTATTTGTTTATGGAAAAGCTTGTACTATTTTCCTTAGCTGACTAGCTCTAAGATGGGGCCGTTCTGCCAGGGCAATGTTGACTAGACCTCCTTGCCAGCTCATAAAAATAACTGAGACCCAAAAAACTTTACTTGAAATGAAGTCAATCCAGGTAAAGTCTGAGAGTGGCCTTCCAAAGCAGCCTGTGAAATGAAAAAATAATTAACAATGAGGAAGTCGTAGTTTAGCCTTCAGTACCAGATTATTTTCCAGGTTTTTTGCATCTCTTACTTCATGAAAATTAATTTATGCTGTGTTGTTCTTGCACCAAACTACTGAGGAGACTAAATAGGCATGAAGCAAGTGTCCCTGCATTTGCCAAAGTGAACTGACCAGGAAAATAACATCCTTTTTCTGTAGTTTTTCTTACTGAAGCTGTTACTTTTTCTACAGTGGAAAACAGAAGCTGAAGAAGTAATGACTAGTCTTTTCAGCTTTCTCTTCTGTGTGTGTGTATATGTGTATATATATGTGAATATATATATATATTTCTGTTAATGTTGTGGTTTAACCCCAGCCAGCAACTAAGCACCATGCAGCTGCTCACTTACTTCCCTCCCAACCCCAGTGGGGTGGGGGAGAGAGTTGGAAGGAAAAAGATAAAACCAGGACAGTTAAACATGAAGATAGTCTGTTGAGGAAACTTATAAGTATTTGTAGATATGTGTAATTGTTCAGAAGGAAGAGACATGAATCGGCTTTGCATAAATGTAGACTGGTCCCCTATTAGCTCTTCCTATTGCCTACTGGATGCTAGCTAAAAGTCTAATGGAAAAGTTACAGTAACTGAAAGCTGCTGAATGTGCTTTATTTATTTAATCTTGGAAAACTGCTCTTTGATGGACTGAGTTCTTCTTTTCTTTGATGTTACCCTCTCACAAATGAGATTTTTCACTATATCCAAAGATCTACCAGATTCACAAAACTTCCTTGCCCAAAGAGGAAACAATGCTGCAATTTTTAATGGCTTATGAGATCTGTGAAAAGAATTCCCAGTACAATTACATTGGGTTTTCAGCTGAGAGGTAGAGGGAGGGAAATGCAAGCAAAACCCTAAATGCCTTCACTGTAATTTTTTTTTTTTTTTTCTGGATAGTGTAAATGAGTGTTAATGCAATATTTCACCAAGGCCTTGGAGAGACTTCTTCAAAGCCTGTAAAAATTCATGTGTACTGACTCCCCATGCACTCAGGAGCTTGTGCATGTTGGAGATTGTAAGTGTTTATCTGTTGTTATTGCTAATTCTAACAGAGTTCTGACATATGGTGTTGCATTTGAGATTACTGACACTGTGTTGCCTAACTGCTAATTTCCAAGTAGTATGTAACAGGGAAAGCTGTTAATGTGCTATGAATTTGTAAAATCCCTTTAAAAGGATAGGGTGTTATTTGAAATGATTTCTCCAATGTGTTCAGCAGGATGCCCAGTCAAGGGTGTTGGCTAAACAGCATCTATGCTGTCTGAGTAGAAACAGAAGCTTTGTACCAGTACATGTCACAGCTTACCACCAACAGGCAAATAGTTTCAGACTTGCAAAATGACCAAGACTGGTGGATCTTTACCTGCTGCAGGTGTTACTGCAGCTCCCAGTTCTAAGTCTGTAACAGAAACCAAGCAAATTCTCAGCTGGGTAGCTGAGATCTCTGCTTTCCTGCCTCCAGAGTAGAAGAGCTGGACTGCACTCTTATGCAAGCAAAACAACTAATTCCTAGGGCTGTGAAGTATAATGAAAATAATTTGGTGGGATTCAGCATTATTGGAAGTGGATCTACTTGTAACAGTTTAATGACTGGGCGGTGAAGTACTGGGCTGGTTTGTAACAATGCCCTTTGATTTCCTATGTTTATGCTTCCCGTAAGAAGAAATCTCTTTGCACTTGTTAATACACAAAGACAGGGTTTTATTCAGCTAAACAGGAAAAATAGAAACTGGCTAACCACTGCTTCAAGAATTAATGCTAACATGTTGGTCACACAGATATAGTTGCATTACAGCTTAGGGTGGATTGAATGGATCCTCTGCCGGACAAAACCTGAATAAGTGTACCTTGTGATAGGGAGAACAAACCCCAAACAAATTCATCTGGTTAGTGTGAAAAAGCAATGGAGAAAAGGAATTGAAATATAACTGCATATACACACAGTGATTGCTTTAAGGAGCCACTATTATATCAAAGGTAGATGTAACTGGGGTGTGGGTTTTGGGGTTGGTATTTTTTTGGACAGCAGAAGGGTTTTGGGGGGATTTTTTTGGTCATGTGGTTCCCCCCCCCCCCCCCAAGGAAAACAAATCAAAATACTTTCTAGAAAATCTTTTTTTTTCTCCTAAAATTGGTTTTATTGATTTCACATGAGTAAGTTTTCTTTGCTCATGTTTTGAGGTAGGTGCTTTAAAGACTTAGGATCAGGGGTCATTGCGTAGAGATAAATATGTATATAAAACAAACTATTGGAAAACAGTACACAACAAGCTAGAAATACTAATAAGTTGATTCCCAGTGGTTTATTTCAATAGGGAAAAGAATCCAAAATCCAGATACTGGAGTGTTATTTGTTCACATTTAAAACTTATCATTGAATCTTGGAATCCCAGAAAGGACCTCTGGGAGTTGTCAGGTCCACCCCCTCTGCTCAAGCAGGGTCATGTATACAGAGTAGTTTGCCTAAGACCACATCCAGATGGCTTTTGAATATCTCCAGGGATGGAGACTTCACCACTTCTGTGGGCAAACAAGGTAGCAAACAAATGCCTGTTTGGTGTTCCTTGGCAGAACAGGTGTTGGCAGACCCACAGGTGGGGAGATGACTTCTGTGAGTTGCATAGAAAAGCATTTTATTAAAGGTTCTAGCTGCCCAGTAACAACTTCTGACTTGTATAAATTCAAAGAGGATTTTTTGTTTATTCTTTTGCTGTTTCCTTAACCTGGCTCTGCTTTACAGTATATTGTAGAAGAATTGCCTGGGATAGTACCCCCTTTATACGATATCTGAGCAATGAAACAAAAGAGGGGAAACTGCGTCTCTCAAGATGTAAACTGCCTCAGTTTACCTTTTAATACACAAAAGACTGAGTTCAACTTGTAAGATATTCACTAAAAATTTTTTTAATTTGCTATTTGATGTCGTCTTGTACTAAAACTTAATGTAATCCACTTATGTGATCAAATAACTGCTGAAAATATCAAGTTCTTCTTAAGCCCTATTCCTTCCCCTCCTCCAGCAGATACTGAAAAATACATGGTGAAAACAGATACATCTAAGAAATAAAAAAATGTTGAACATCAAACAGTACTAAGTACTGAAATATTTACTTAGAAGCCTGCCAAAGAGGAGAACTGCCTCCAAGAGATAATTCAAATATATAAAATTTGTTTTCAAGTTAACAAGTGAATACATTCTTTAAATTCATTAAGTTTTCTGTTGCAATGAGCAGCTTTCCAAACAAACTTCTTTAGCAAAAAGTTACTTGGTAACCTTTAAACTTGATTCCATGTCCTCAAACTTTTTATTTTTTTCACTCTTTTTTTTCTGTTCTTTTAAGGAATCCCACTGGAAAACTGACTTTGGATATAGAGTATCTAAGATGCACATACAAATATTTCCTTTATAGATTCTTTTAAAGTTGCACTTCATATTCTGTTGTATTCACATTGTAATCTTTCTTGCTCATTCAGGAAAGTAACAGACTGGTATACAGTAGCATGGATCTTAAACTTGTGATACTGAGATATTTCATATAATAGTAAGCTGTAATGGCTATTGCTGCTGCAAACGCTGTTCAATCTTCTTGTGTAACCTTCTCTTTTAATACAGTGAACAATACAGGATTTTCCCAGGTGTCAATCCAATGCCAATATAGTTTCTCCAATACTTGGCCAGACCTTGAAGTTCTGAGCATAGTAACTTTAATTTTAGAGCAAAAATCTTGTTCATGACCATATTTACATGTTACAAAAATGCGTGACTCTGGGGTATAAGGTAAAATCCTCAACTGTGAATGCCTGACATCCTGTGGAAGCAGACAGAATGCTCATTAAGTGTAATAAAGATAGTGTTGAGTTCAAGTCCTGAGGATGAGCGCCTGTAATGCACTCGGGCAGATGATGTTTTGAAGGTAGAACTGTTGTAGCAAGGCATGTAGTAAAATGAACTGTGGGACAGCATGTGTATCCTTTTGTGCAATAGATGCTTAAGGATTATTGTAAATAATGGTAATCACTCAACTTCTGTGTCAGGTTTTACAGGCTTTTAAGTGTAGGTATGCATCATAACACCATGCATATCTAAGTTGAAACTTCAGTCTTAATTGTCCATGAATATCAGGTATACACTGGAAAATCCATTAGGAGTGTTTCCTTTATCAGTCCCAGTTATTTTTCTCTGCTTTTCCAGTACAAAAGTTAATGATAAAACTGACACACATTACAAGGCATTCCTGGGAATGTTTTCCATCTCTGAACGTTCATACAAGACTTTTTTTTTTTCTGGAATGTAATACTAGTGGGTAGTGAACTTACCACAGAGAGGTCACAAGAAAATAAATATTCCTGTTTAAAAGTGTTATAGAACCTATCCAGAATTCTGATAGCTTCATGGTACTCTAAGTTAAGACAGTAAATGAAGCTTAAGTTTAGAAATATGATTATAGAAAAACATATTGGCACTTGGAGTTCTGACAGAGTTGTCACTTTTGATTTCTGAAGTGTACATGTGGTGAAGCTGTTGGGGTGGGGTATGTGTGTAGGAATTGCTCCTCATGATTTCCCCCCCTGGTTACAAGTTCATTTGTGATACAGATGGCTTTTTTAACACTTGTAGTTCCATGACTATGGGATTGCCATTGAAGGCAAACTAAACAAAAACTGGGGCAAATACTGTGATTGCCTTTGGACCTAGGTGGTCTGAAATACAGCCACAGTCATTCTTGAACTTACTCTGTTGGTGTTCATTAAGTATCTCTATATTATCACATGTTATGCTGATCTGTGAGCAATTCAATTAAGAAAAGAAGCTAAGAATGTGAATTTTCTTCAAATATTTGCTAGTATGATTCAATAATAGTAAGATAAATATTAAAAAGCAGCATGGGACAATATCTGTGAAAGTTCCTGTCTGAGGAATGTTTGAGGTGGAAGAATAATTTGACTACTTTTTCCATTAAACAGTCAAGGTTTCTATGTGGCAATAGTCTACACACCAGGCTCTGGGTATAATTGACTGCATGGATCCAGTTGACTAAGTGACCCAGACATTGAATAGACAGTGTAGGAGCATGTCAACTACCTTGTGTGTACCCATATATTTAACTCTGAGGTAGAATGCTTCCTTGAAGTTGGTATATCCGCAGTTGTAGAAAACCTAAATGTGCTTGATCCATTTCATAGGAAGGGCTAGTGAAGCCTTAAACCAGTGTCAATTATCCCATTTTTTCTTTAGGTTTTGGACTGTGACTGGTTATATTACTACCTAAATATGACCAACTGGGAGGAGGAGAGAGTTGACTTGATGATCCTTATGGGTCCCTTCCAGCTTGAGGTATTCTATGAACTGCAGATGTAACTTCTCCTGATGAGGTGATGAGAAGTCTCAAATTTGGGGCACTTAGAATTCTAGACTGGAATCTGGTCTACTTCTGAACAGTAATGTTAAAATGTTCATATTTGCTCTTAAGAAGAGGGCTTTGTTGAATGAAAATTGAGAGAGGATTCAAGTTTTAAGATAGAAACTGAAACTTCCAGCAGTTTCTTGAAGATAAATATCTTGCAGAAACTTGCACTCTTAAAAATGAAGCTATTTTTGCCTATCTTTGACAAATCAATTTTGCAAAATTTTCCTTTTAATACAAAGGTCTGCCAAAGTATCAGAGTGTGCTATTGCATCTCTGTAGAGTTGTTAATTTTAAAATAATCAGGCTTAGCTGCTAGTTAGACTCAGATGCAAGACTGGAACTCTTGAAAGGCAAGAGAAAGCGGAAGGTCTCTAATACCAAATATTAGCAAGTTCTGGAAGAAAGTCCTTTTGATACAATAGCTAGTCTACTTTTTTTGCTTTCCCTGAATGTAAATGGGATGGCTTCTTCTGCATTTGTAAGAACTTAAGAAAATGTTAAATGCTTGAATATTCCTATACTGCTTTGCTTTATACTTTGTTCTTGCTTATTTTTCTTCAGTCTGTTTAGTGCGTTGGTGTTTTCCCTACAACCTTCTGTCTACCCTACAGCACTTCTAGTAGCAGATCTGTTTTCATAAATAACTTTGAGAGAAGCCAACATTCATAAAGAAAATATATGTTGATTTCTGCACTGTCCTGACATCTAAAGGAAAGTTAAAATAAAGGCCACAGTAAAATTTCACTGCAACTCATACCATGCTTGTTTTGTGTTGTATGGATGTGCAGTTTTTCTTTTAGACTAGAATATCATTCTGATTTTAATGGGTTTTTTGCTTGTGAAATAAGATGGTAATGAAATGAAACACAACTAGGTTCCAGTCTCGGCATTTGTTCTCACTTTTTCATAAAGGCAAAGCTTTCACTGACGTCAGTGACAGTTTTGCCTGAGTCAGAATTGCTGGATTGGGCTGATAGTGTCTCAATGAATTTCAAAGAGTTTTCATTTCATGACCAGACAGATTATTTTGGAGCATCTTTCACAGCCAGTAGAAATGCTCCTTGGGATCATGTTTTTGTTTTCCTTTTGTTTTTATGGTTCTTTAAAGCTTTTTTCCCTGGGACATGATACTCTAACAAATGAACAGAGTGTTTTAATCAAAAGGATAGTAATGAGATTAGTGTAAGAACTTTTTAAAATCTTACTGAAAGATGCATGGATTTTCTTGTCTAGGGTTTTTTTTTTTGGTAGTAGGACTGAAAAAGGTTTTGCTGCAACATTTTTTTTTGTGGAAGTTTGCATTGCTGCTTGGTAACTAGGAGGCAAGGCTTAATTAAAAAAAAAAAATCCTCACACATTTGAATCTTCTTAAGGTTGGTTCACAGTCACAGAGAGCAAATGAGGAGAAGGCACAGAAGAAGGAAGAGGGAATTTCATAGTCCATAGTAAACAAGGGAAGAAGTGTGTGTGGAGGGGGTTTGGGTTTTTTTCTTCCCCATTTGCTCTGGCAACAGAACTTGCTCCCTGTTCAGCCTAATACGTGCTACGCTGCAACTATTGCCATTTTTGGAAGTAACAAATGCAACCAGTCCTAACCTGAAATCAGGCCTTAACCTGTGGGAGTTCATAAAGGGAAACTACTTATTTTTAGTAGACCTGCTATGTAGAACTTATGATACTTGTTTGTATGGTTTGGGGATTTGTTGGTTTTTTTTTTTTTTAAACCCACAGGCAGTCTTCGTATATGAAGCTCTTTACTGAGGTTTGCAAATGACCTTAACCTAAGGTTGCCTTTTGCTGAAGTGAGGCAACTCAACATAGTTTTTTTCAGCCACAGGCTGCTTCATAGATTATACTGCCTACTAGTACGCAATCTATAGCTTGTCATGATACTTAGACTTGAACTGTAATGACCAGCACTCCCTCTTGGCCACACGCAGAGCTATGTGAAAAACACAATGGCAAACAGATTTTTATCCTTATTTAAATGCGTACAAACACTAACTTAATAATTTTTTTTCCCTGCACAGTTGCTTAATATGTGAATATTTTAAATGGTGCTGGATCAGAGCTATGATATCTTGCTTGCTGGACCTGACCTTTGTAAATATTGATTGTTAGAAAACATGCATTAATAGTAATTTCTCAGAAATATTTTGTGAGGTGTTAAATTGCTCTGTTTTACAAAACAGATGTAAAGAGAGAGGCTTGTAATGGCCAACTTACTGAACTCTTCATCAGACTTTCTTCCTCACTTTTTCCCTGTTATTTGAAGCTTGTGAGGAAAAGGCAGGGCACTAAGGTGCTGAAACTACTTTTTTCAAAAAGACTGAAAAACAAAAATACATGATATGAGAGGTGGATTGGAATTGTGGGGAAGATGCCCAAGGATTACCTGTTGATCCGTATTAGGGAATGTAGTCTAAATATGTGGCAATTTCTGACCATAGGATAGACCTTTTTTTCCCTTTCCCTAAGGGAGTCAGTGCTATGGATGTTGCTTCCTGTGCCTATCTCCCTTGGAGAGAGGATATCTTTGATATTCTGTCCTAATTTTAGCAAAGCTTCTCTCTGTTGTAGCTGCAGTATTGGAAGAGGAACATGAGATGTCCTCCTCCTCCTCCTCAGCATGGCCTGCTCTAACTCCAAAGTGGTGGTGACATGTCCCCTCAGCCTGGGAAAGGGAAGAGGAGAGAATGGCACATGCACTAGCTGCATTAGGTCAGGATTGGCGGGGGGAGTAATTCCTCTTTATGGAGACACCTTCTGTCTTCCCAGAACTGTCTTGAATACTGACCTAACTATTTAAAACTTAAAGCCCACAAAACCAACAACAAACTTCAGGGAGGAAGAATAACAGCAACCTATAGAGCCAGAGGAGCTGTCTGGCCTCACGGCCCTCTATTACCCCTTTTGATATTGTATCTAGAAGAGGAGGTGAATAGCAAAAAGCACCAGACTGGAGCAATGGCAGCATGCTCTGTTCCTGCAGCGAGATGAGGGATGAAATATCTGAGCATCAATGTTGAGGGTTATATGTGGTCAGGGAGCAAGTACTTCATATAAGAGGAATCAGGTGGTAGGGCATGCAATTTAAACCAAATACTTTTATATTCACCAGGAACTTCCAGTGCTGAGAAGGAAGCTGTTGTTTGTAGTTCCATTTAATTCTTAACTAATAATGCTATTATGAGTGCAGCAGAGCTCCTTAACCAGAATAGTGGCAAAAAGCCACAGAACTTGAGGCATGGGCTTATTAAACATTACAAAATATCCTGGTGACTCTACTGAGATTGGCACACTTGTCAAAAAAACCTATTCCTATAAATGATACTTTGAAAGACAGATGTGTTTCCACCAGCTGTCTGTCTTGTAGCACTCTTGCTCTATTGCTCTGATTCCTTTCAGATCCAAAGCTCAAGCCAAAACAACCAAGCATGTGCTAAGCCATAGTAATAGGTATAGGCAGTTATACAATCATACAATTTATTACTGTTGAGCTGCTGAAAGAAGAAAAGTAAAAAAGGTTAGAACAGTCAGAATACTGTTTAACTGAGGGATGCTTAGTATATGCACACTCATGCCACTTGAATTTCTCCAGGTATTCTCTAGTATATTCGTTGTTGTTTCGTGCAGAAGATGACATACAGATAAAGTATTGAATTCAGTTCTAACAATCCTTGTTTGGATTTCTAACCCTCTAAAGGGAAATGGGCATCTGAATTTACTTATTTGTCAAAAATACAAATAAGATTATTGTGATTAAGTTTACATGTGCGTATGAAGGGAAAGATGCAAAAACCCCTTTATCCTCGCAGAAACATTAAACACAGGAGGCTGGTATTCATTAAACTAATATTCCAAACTTCTGTTTTGCTGCCTTTTCAATATGTCAGCAGAGTTTGTGTCGGCTTAGCTGGAGAAAATAGTCCAGTAAATTCACTTTGTCAGGGACTATTTATTTTTCCCAGTTTAATTTGGGCATAATGTACTTCAGAGCTTTTAAGCAGTGTACCTGTGAGTGAGTCCTAATACCAGTTACAAGACTATGGCTTAAGTACCACAAGTCTGCTTTGTACAATGAAAAGACTGGGGAGGAGGGGAGGTGAGAACTGGGAATGCACGTCAGAAAATTTTCGTACTGATGCAAAATATCATACCTGTGTTGTGCCAGATGGCTTGTTAGTCACAAAAGTAACATGATTCCAGAACACCTGAAATTCTTTAGAGTTGCAGGAGTTCAACACAATCAGTGATCACTCTGATGGACCTTAACCACCATGCAAGCTCTGCTTCTTGTTTGAAAACTGAACCCCTTCTGTGGTGGCACCAGTGAAATATCTTGCGTCAATAGTGATTTGGATTTGCAACAGTTACTCCTAGCTAGCTGAAATCTTTTGTATTGCTGCTGTTAAACTATTCCAGGCTCTTGAGGACCGTTAAGTGCACAATGACAAATAACTTACCCAATTCAAGTATATTAAGAACTTTCTGAGTTGTTAAGCTTTTATGCAACTGTCCTTTTGGATTACATTTTCATTAATCTATAAGGGATCTCTAGAAAGTCCTTTTGTATTGGCTGTGACCCTCAGTTAATGTTCCTCAGCAAATATTCACTTTATTCCAAGTGTTCTACATTGGAGTAATTCTTGAATTGCATGTTAATTTGCAAATGCATAGGTGGTCTTTGATAGCCTTATTTGTCAATGTTGTGGGCATCTCTACTGCCTGATAAACGCAATTCAGACAACCTATCCAGAACTGAGCTAACAGGCATACCTGAACATTGGCTTTTGGTAGGTAAGGCTACAAAATTGATGCTTGAAAACTGAAAAAAAAAAAAATTATTCCAACTGAGGATTTTAATATCTAACTTGGCTACAGGAGTTCACACACAAAAAAAGTAGACTGTTAATTTTGGAATCAAAACATGGTTTATATGCTCTGGAAGCAGGTATAGACAGAGGTAAGGTTTAGATGATCTTAAAATTCTATAAGCTTATTGCTGTTCTGGGATATTAATATGTCATGTTGGTATCTGACAGATTTAGAGCAGCAAATGCACCTGCAAGTGACATGACATGGAACACTCTTGGACTTGGTTTCAAACACCGATATTTAGGAACTTCCAAACTGTTCTTTCTATAAATATATCATTTATAACAGCCCACATGTGTTTAAGTGTCTTTGCTGGATTTGTGAAGAGCTAAGTGGCTGTGTAATAGTGAATACACTTCTACAGTTTGTTCTTATACTGGTGGAAATCCCTGTGTCAAACAGAAGTGATAGGAATAATAGGAATGCATAAAATGACAAGGGGAGAAACTTTCTTTTTTTCCCCTTTAAGCTGATAGAGTAAAGGCAACTTAATTTTCACTGTCTTTTTATGGTCCTGTGTTGTCTTGCTAAAATAAAAATATTTTCTTTAAAGGAAACTTTGAAATAGGAGAAAGTTGTGTGTACTGCTTTTCTTAAATTACTCCTCCTTCCAGGCTTTCCTATAGATTCTACTCTATTTGCACTTTCGTATAAATGCTATGATGGCTATGTAAACTTACTATACTGAGTACTTCTGTATGTTATCTTTTCTTCCTGAGATAATCCTGGTTAGATGTGGTTCTGCAAGATAGTGTTTTACCAAGACAAGTTTCCAAAAATGAATCCAGACATTACAAAATAACTGTATCAGTGTTGCTGAAGGCAATAGAAATATTTACACTTGCAGAGTAATGTGAGTACATACTTTGGGAAATGGGATTTTTTTGTCAGCCAAGGGAGGACTGGTTATTGTGATCAAGTAGTTGGGATGCTGGTGGGATTGGTACTTACGCAGAAGGGAGCATGCATGTGAACGTGCACTCGCACACTCTTTAAAAAAAAAACCAAAACAACCAACCCCCCCCCCCCCCAAACCCCACACAACTGAATATGTGATAAGAGTATCTTAGTTTAGATGAGATGTTTGTTTATACCACTAATTTGATATGGAATTCTGTCAGCCCTACAATTAAATGCTTGTTGCCAGGATACTAGTAATTATCTTCCACTCAGAATAAAATGTCTTTATTTTCAAAAAATTCTTTTTAAAAGATCATTTTAATACTTCTTGTTTCTTTTGAAGAACATTAATTTTAAATAGAGATTTTACTTGTGATTTATGTCATTTGTGAGGTGATGATTTGTGTGCTGTCCCCATGGCGTGGAGATCTAGAAGAGGATGGCATTACAGCAGTGTCAGTGAGATGATCGAAAGAGAGCCCAAGCACAAGGTATTGTGGAAGCAGGCAAGAAACAAATCATAAAATGATCTTGCAGATAGAAAAGCTTATGGAACATATAAGCTTTCATGGTGTTTTAACGGAAAGAAGGGAACTGTGAAAAGAGTTGAAAAGAGAATCATATCTATTTTGATCTAGAATATATTAATAAGCAAATTCAGGGATACTCATTCCTGTAAGCAAAGTTTGTTTTGCCAGTGGATATGTACAGGCAACTTTATTCATGCTGAAGCCCGTCATGCTGTCATTGCTTGCAGCAGTGCTCATACAAGACTAACTCTTGTGGCTACCATGTTCAACATTAGTAAGGTCGAGAGAACTGTTTTCTTGCCAACTACTACCTGACCTTTTGACAACTGCTTTTTTTTTTTCTCCCAAGTCAATGGTATTTATTGCAATAGCAAGTCTTGTACTTCATCAGGAAAATAAAATCTAGAAATACAATTAGATATCTATTATATTTTCTTCTGTTACATAGTAATAGAGCAGACAAAATATTTATTAATAAATGTTTATCCCAACAGAGCCTTCAGGTATGCTCTTTAAGAACTGTAAATACTATAAAAACTGGCAGATTTCTTTTTTTTTTTCCACTGTTACATGGTTTCAGGGTACCAGTAACTCCTTGTGGTAACAACTTTCTGGCTAGAATACACATTGCCTTTTGTTGATTACTAGCCCTGGAACTATTTATGGAACAAACAAGTTATACCTTATATTAAAGGGGGGAACTATGAATTTATTTGTATTTATGTCGTGGTTTAACCCCAGCCAGCAACTAAACACCACGCAGCCGCTCACTCACTCCCCCCCACCCAGTGGGATGGGGGAGAAAATCAGGAAAAGAAGCAAAACCCGTGGGTTGAGATAAGAACGGTTTAATAGAACAGAAAAAGAAGAAACTAATAATGATAATGATAACACTAATAAAATGACAACAGAAATAATGAAAGGATTGGAATGTACAAATGATGCACAGTGCAATTGCTCACCACCCGCCGACCGACACCCCGCCAGTCCCTGAGCGGCGAATCCCTGCCCCCACTTCCCCCTTCCTATACTAGATGGGACGTCACATGGTATGGAATACCCTGTTGGCCAGTTTGGGTCAGGTGCCCTGGCCGTGTCCTGTGCCAACTTCTTGTGCCCCTCCAGCTTTCTCACTGGCTGGGCATGACAAGCTGAAAAATCCTTGACATTACTCTAAACACTACTGAGCAACAACTGAAAACATCAGTGTTATCAACATTCTTCACATACTGAACTCAAAACACAGCACTGTACCAGCTACTATGAAGACAGTTAACTCTATCCCAGCTGAAACCAGGACAATTTACATTTATCCAAATTTGTCAAAATAATCTGAAGTGGCTAGCAACAGCCCAGTGAACTTCACTGTAGTATGGGTTATTAAATGCAGCTTGTATGTCAGTCTGACAATGTCATGTTCTGTCTGTGTTGCCTCCAATTGGATTTGTTACAAGGCTAGGTCGAACCTCTTACTAGGGGAGAATAGGGAGTTTTGTAGCTTGCTCCAGGGCAGATTAAAAATGGAAATGTTTGCCACTAGGTCTGTCTTCAACTCTTTGCTGTAGCTCTAGAGTTACAAAAACAGAACTTCCATTCTAAGTGGTATACAACTAGCTATTGAAATATATCCCTTACTATTAGTCAAAATCCAGAATGTTTTTTCAAAGCTGCTACAAACTTCATGTGTACCCATTTGCAATCCCTCTGTGGTATATAGTCCAACAGAATAAATGAAGATGACTGTCTATCTTCATAAACTGTCACATAGCTAACTCCTGGCCACATGCAGGATCTACTAAATCACCTGCGTTTTGCACAAGAAAAACAGATTTAATTTTTTTTTTCCTTACTCTGTGATACTTTGGGAAACCTCATGTAACCTCTGTCTACGCTTTGTGGAGAGTTCTTCTTGAGCTTTATCTTGCTCCTGACAAAGTTTCAGTATGATACAATCTTAAGACAAAGATGTATTGCCTCAAGCTATTTCTGGTTTTGAGCCCTGAATCTTACCATCATGTAGGCAGTCTTACTGCACTGTAAAGCTCTGTGCTGAGCAGTAGTATTCTGCAAGTAATTAGGTTCTTAAACTTATTTTTGTGAGAGATGTTTTTATGCAGAATTTGTGAAGGAAGTGTTTTATATGTGAGGAAGAACTAAACCACCTGGCCAGTAGTTTGGCTTAGATTTGCTTTTACTGCATTTCAAGTATCATGTAATACAGTTTTGAATAAATGTTGGATTAGGTGAATTTTTAGTTGGCCAGATTCTGATCCTGTATCCTCGATGTTGCAGTGGAGTGCACAAATATACAAGATACAGAAAACAATTGATTACTTTCAGTTTTAGCCTACTAGCCAAAAGATAGGCTCAACAAGAAATACGAGCATGGGTCAGACACACTTATTGTTGCAATGAGTCATGGCTTAATCGCATCTTAATAGCTGATGATAAATCAGTTGACACTTAGTTCTGAAACTTTAAAACGTATTATTTTTCATAATAAAATCTATAGTAAATTGAAGTTTAAATAATTTTTTTATGTTCACACAATTAGTTCTGTCCTAGTCTTCTGAGTGCTCAGTGACTAGTGAACCATTTGAGAAGCTATCAGTTGGAAGTGTGAGCCTTTAAAGGCAGATTGCTCATGAGTGGTCTTATATTAGGAAAAACAATTTCTGTGTGTAAACTTTATAAGCAGGGAGGAAATATCTCCAAGGTAATATTTCTACCAATGGTAATACCTGGCAACTATGTCTCAAAAATAGCTCAAAATAAAGCTGGAAACAAACAAGGAATTTTTTTTTTCCCCAAGTAGTTGAAGAAAAATAACTTAAGCTGCTGTTTAGTGCTGATTACAACTGTAAGAATTTGTGATAAAGTTGATAGGTGAGTATCTGGCCTTCTAAACACCACTGGGAGTTGAAGGCTGGAACATTTAGAACAGCAATAAATCAGATGCTTTGACTTACGTACCTGGTTCACAGATGTTTCCCTTGAGGAAGGGGAGAGGTGACATCTTTCTCCCATGCAAGATTCTGACGCTAAACCCTGAGGAACTGGTGAGAAAAGGACAAGATGGAGAGGAGAAGATGGAGTTTATGGAAATACTTTGCTAGAATATTTTCAGGGTGCAAGTATCTTGTTATAAAAAAATCATAGGAACAGATACATGGAATTTATTTTAATTCAGACTTGATATTCTTCCTGTGTTCTTAATATATCCTTGATAATTAAAATCTTTCCCTGTTTTTCAGATAATCTCACCTAACGCTGTAAACATTGATAAATCATTAGTCAATTTTTGTTTTGTTACTAAAAGTCACAAACTGAATTTTATGTAACACAGATATATCCAAACTGTGTGTAGTTTACAATAAGTTGAAAAAATTTAAGATTTTTATAAGCATAGATAAATTCAACACAATCACTTCAGAGCTTTGACTTGCAGTATTATATAAAATATAGCAGCCTTTTACAACACAGTTGCAGAATCTGTCTTATTTTATTGCCACTTGTACTACAGTAATTCAGAATGATTCAGGTTTATTCACTGGTCTCCTGAGTGATATCTTATACATAATTGAAATGAATGTGATAATCTGTGTTGTTTGTGAAGTCATTGCTGTGTTTGTGAATGACAACGTTGAAACTGTTTTTATAAGCCTTCTGTTGGTTTTCAACAAATATAATAAGCATAATTAGAGAGCTTATTGTTAAATACTCCAATATTCTGTTGGGGATGAGGTCTGAGGGAGGATGTCTGTTTTCAGCGTGTTGGGAGTATAACAGGTCAGATCCAGAAAGGATTTAGGGTCTGAAGTTCCTCTTCAGATCAAGCTTGTGACCTACAAAATTCACTTAGTTCTGTTGGCATCTATCACTAAAATTATCCTATAGTCTTCTGCAAATACACAGAAATGCTTAATCTCTCTGAGATGCAGCCCTGTTTCTTGGTGTGTGGGGTGTTGTGGGCTTTTTTGTTTGGTTGGCGGTTTTTTGGTGTGTTGGTTTGGTTTTGGTTTTTGTTTCTTTTTAATGAGAGGAGTTTCCTCCACTCAAGCCTTTGTCCCAGTGGTTACAAAAGTCACTTGGGATATAGAAAACTGGTTATAGTTCTGTCCTATTTTTAACTATTTGTTTGCTTTAACCTTTGTTGATATCAGTCGCTTAATTTTGCATAAGACTAACAGAAGTGAGTATGACAGGAGTAAGGGAAACATTAGATTTTTAATGTACATGAAGTTAGAATGTCTTAATTCTGCCTATTCTGGTTGGTGACACATAGGTGACAGCTAGAAACTGGAAGATTACTATTGCAGGGGGTAGAGGAATCTGCTGGCAGTTTTCTTCCTCCCAACCTCTCCTGTCTTACTCTTGCATGAAATAAACTTACTCTGAAAATGATAAATATGTTGCATATTGGGCAATGAAGAGAAAATACAAATGGAAATTTTTGATGGGCTTGCACGTGCAATGGAAAACAAGCTTCCCCTTCAAAAAATACCAGAACACAGGAAGGTTAACTACAGTGATGGCCTAAATCTGGGGTTTTTTTTCCAGACTAAAGGTGCAGAAAAGTATTTAATAAGGCCATACACCTACCTGCATAACCTTTTTTTGTCAGAACAAATGTCAGGGGAAAAAAGAATAAAGTGATAAGACTGTAACTTCCTTTTGTTAAGCTGTTTCACAGCTTAGTAAGATGAATCTCATTTTACTCCTTCCTTACATCCTCACACATCTATTTCTGACCATGTTTCTTATCCATCTTCCCAAATTCTAATAATCTTTCTCTTCTCCCTTGTGTTCAAAACATAGATGGTCCCATGAACAAACACAGGCATTTTTGCTGCCCTAAACATTTCTTTCTAGTATAAAGCATGTTCTATTTTTTTTGTCTACTAGTTGTCTGCTGCTACTTTCTGTCTGTTTGATGGCCATTCAGCCTGATATGTGTGTTTGAATTTGATTATATTCCTAGTGCTAGGGGTTAGTAGCAGTAAAAGGAGATAGATTGATATTTTTCTACACTGAGGAAAGGTCAGAAAAACTTTTGAAAGACCAGTCAGTAACTGACTCCTGTACCTCTTGGAAGAGCAGAGGAAAACAACTTCCCTGGTGACACACGTAAGCTCCTATTTTCTCCTGACTTGCCACTGACATTTGGCCTCTCTCTCCTTGACCTCCTCTCAACTCCACACCAAGTGTATTCATCCCTAGCTCTCTCCTTTAAGGCTTTTTTGCTGTGGGTTTTGTTTTGTTTTTCTTCTGTGGAGATGCCAGTATTTGGACAAGGTGTTAGCTTTTCTATTTGTGAGATTATTTCTTTTACTCCTGTGTGTTTACATAACTGTTACTAAAGGTCTCTAAGGCCAAATCTTTTATTTAATTTCTATCTGTAACTTAACAATCATTGTGGGGGAAAAACACCTGTTGGCAGGCACTTGTGGCACATCACTGGCTTTGAATGAGCACCAACATATGGCAGAGTGGGATTTGATTTGAGATTACTCATCTCAACTATAATTTCAAGAATTCATATGTTGCATAAATTGAAAAGATTTATGGGTTCAGTTGCATTAGACAAGTTGAAAGAGTATGTTACTTAAGGGAAAACAGAGCTAGATTTTAGTATCTGCAGTTTGGTGTATAAGAAGGATAACAGCTGTTATACCAGTCAAGGTGTATTTGTGGGGCTTTTTGTTATTTTCTTTCTTTTGTGGTGGGGTTTTTGGGTGATTTGGTTCTTGTGGTTTTTTTGTTGTTGCTGTTTAATAGAGCTTGCTCAAGTAAAATAAATATTTTGCCGTTCTATGGCAATGCAACATGTGTGTTATCCTAATGAAAAATATTTTCAGCTGGCAGTAGGTATTATACAGTTATGCTGAAAAATACTGATGCAACTTAATTACAGAGCTCCTATGTCTTAAAAGAATACGTCTGTGTTAGCTCCCAAGCCAGAAAAATGTATTGGATTACAAAGCTGCCAGCACAGTCTTTTAAAAAATATACTTTAAAAGTAAAGATACAAATATCGGGAAAGGTTTGTATTTCCAGCATCAATTTACCTAAAGCATTTGCATCTAGTAGAGACTTACATTATGAGCTATTGTGTTAGTTGTCAGAGCCTTTCATGGAAAAGCTGAAATGTAACAATGTAACATGTTATTTGATATGCTGCAATTTGACATGTTGTGTCAAAACCAGAAGAATTCAAAACTGGTGTGGGTTCTGTTAAATATAACTGTCCTGGTTTCAGCTGGGATAGTGTTAATTGTCTTCCTAGTAGCTGGTACAGTGCTATGTTTTGAGTTAGCTGTGAGAAGAATGTTTGACACTGATGTTTTCAGTTGTTGCTAAGTAATGTTTAGTCTAAAATCGAGGATTTTTCAGCTTGTTATGCCCAGCCAGTGAGAAAGCTGGAGGGGCACAAGAAGCTGGCGCAGGACAGAGCCAGGGCAGCTGACCCAAACTGGCCAACAGGGTATTCCGTACCATGAGATGTCATGCCCAGTATATAAACTGGGAGGAGTGGGGTCGGGGGGATCGCCACTCAGGGACTAACTGGGCATCAATCGGCAGGTGGTGAGCAATTGCACTGTGCATCATTTGTATATTCCAATTCTTTTGTTATTACTGTTGTCATTTTATTAGTGTTATCATTATTAGTTTCTTCTTTTTATATTCTATTAAAATGTTCTTATCTCAACCCACAAGTTTTACTTCTTTTCCCGATTTTCTCCCCTATCGCACTGGGGGGGGGGGGGCGGGGGAAGTGAGTGAGCGGCTGCGTGGTGCTTAGTTGCTGGCTGGGGTTAAACCATGACAATAACCAAATATGGATCAAGAAATATACAGTGTTGAAACGGTGAAATTAGAAGAAAATGTAAATCTTGCACATACTACCTAATACTGAGTTTTAGCTGTTGTTTCAGAAGCCAGTAGGAGGAAAGAGAAGCAGAAGAAGGATTGATTGGCTTTATATAGTTTGTTATGCTGCAAGTATATGCAAATATAATTATTTGGAAAATGCATACCCTAATGTAGTAACTAAAAAAAAATTAATGTGACAGACTAATATACGTTTTTCATGTGACATGGTCTGCTCTGATTTTTACATTTGGTTTTTGCAAGATAGCTACAAGTAGACCACCTTCATGGAACTTAGTGTTACTGAGAAATACAACACAATAAAAATACGTTTCTGTTCTGACTTGTGGAGTAAGTTTCAGCACGGACAATTTAACGTTTAGAGCTGAATTCTTGTTTATCTTTTAAAGTTGTTTTTTTGGGGGGTGGTGTTTGGAAGAAATTAGGTCTAACTTCCTAGTGTAAAATTCATGAAGTTTTCTCCAAGAAAAATCTTGCACTCATAATGCAGAACAAAAGTGTATTTAATATCTGATGTAAACTGTGTGTATGCATGTTATATATATAAAAATAAATATATTTGCAATAGGAGAAGGAAAGGAACCTATATGTGTAAATAGGAGGTTTATTTTTGCTCTTGCCAATCCTTCCACTTGGCAGGAATTCCTTGTAAGCTTTTCTGAAGTTTCTTCCCCACTGAAGCTTTGGCGACTTGTGTGGCAGACTGATGTGCATTGTCTTGGGTGTAGGGTTTTTGTGTTTCCTTTTACCATGTCATTTCTCAATCCAGCTGCTCTGTTTTTACTAGCGAGTATCCCCTTCTTTGCTTGTATAAAATCACTGCCAGAGGGAATGTTTTAGGAATGGGATGACCACATGTGACAGCAATATTAATAACCTGAAGTAACACTTATGAGAAGCTCTGTATCCTGGCAGCACACGTGGGGTGATGCGATGTTAATGGCTGGGTGCTCCAATGCTTGCACGTCGTGATACATGGTTAAAACTTTAACCTTTGTTTACAGTGAATACTAAGAACAAAAGTTTGTGTCTAGCTTAACTGAACTTCCTGGGTTGTTTTTTTTTCTTGTTATTTGTAAATACCTCTGTGTGTGTACTTGGAAACTTGATCTGACTTCCAATTACTTGGGCTCAGAATCTTATGAACTGAAGGTGAGCTCACAAGGTTAGTGTCAGTATGCACTAGCTAAGATTTTTCTAAAGGGCTTTGGACTGTCTGACCTCTTAAGATGAATGTTTTCACTCTCCTCTTTCTGTGGAGATTTAATTTACTTTGCTTTTCTTCCAACCTTCTTAGACAATGATCTTCAGGTCTATAAACCTGTAAATAGAAGAATGCCTTAAAAGATTTTTTTTTTAATTTTACATTGTTAACTTTACACATCTGTGCTGGATGTGATATCAGAACTGAACAAATAGCTGAATAGATCCCAGAAGGAGATTAGATACAAATTTTGCAACCATACATGTTTGACAGCTCAGGAAGAGAAGAGTGTACTTCCTGCTCCACCTTGAGCTTTCAGCCGGCTCACTTCAGCTATTTTATTCTCTGGGTGGTCACACATTTTTTTTTAATATTTTTTTTTTTTCCTTTTCACCTATTTGAAACTTCAGTGGGCATAACCTCTCTCAGTAGAACATGATAGAAAGTATCAGTATGAAGTATGAGCAAAAACAAGGTAAAAGCTTTAAGGAATTCAGTTGTATGTGTCACAAAGGGAAGATTAACATTGTGTTTAAAATGTACATCATGAGCACTAACACTTTTTGGATGTTTCACTTCTAAACTGATCTTTCGTTGCATAAATTCTGACTACACATCTTAAACAAAAATTAAAAGCATCATTTAAGGGTAAGGATTTCATTATCTCCCTTCCTAAGTCTGATTTATCTTTGGGATTTTGAAGGGGAGAAGGAGCAGTAGACTTAGGGCAAGACAAAGTGTTGCTTGCACCATCTGGAACATGCCTGGAGCAAAGATGGCCCAGCATAAATTCTTCCTTGCCTTACCGTTAGCTAGTGTAGCTTGGGAAACTGGGTTTCACAGTGCAAAACTAAAAGCAAAGTCTTTTTCTCCTTGTCCCTGTGAAGTACTTGGGAACATAAATTCTGTAGAATTTTGTTCACACGGGTATTATTGATGTGCTATATTATACTACATTGTTTTGGTAGCATGTCCTCAAATCCTATTATGTATTTGTAAATAGCATTTACAGTATACTTTCAGAAATTTCAAATATAAAGTGTTTACTCTAGCAAATGGGCAAGAGTGCTATCAGACTGTCCTCTGATAGGAAAAATGTGGTATGACTGTTTACAAAGATATGAAATTAAACAATGACTTCTTGTTTTCTGCAACACTTTGATAATAATGCACCGACACATCAAAATAAATGTAAAGTGTACACAAAAATACTGAGTAGAAGAGGCGTGTACACTCATCAATACATCCATCTCATAAAGCCAAACTGCTGGCCCTTTTATTCTGAAAGATGAGTCTCAATTTACTAAACAGGTGTGTGGTGGGCTGACCTTGGCTGGATACCAGGTGCCCACCAACCTCCTCTATCACTCCCCTCCTCAGCAGGATGGGGTGGGTTGAATATAAGATGGAAAAAACCTCATGGGTCAAGATAAATGCAGTTTAAAGCAAAGGCCATACGTGGAAGCAGAGGAAAACAAAAGATTTATTCTCTACTTCCCATCAGGAGGCGAAGTCCGGTCACTTCCCAGGAAGTGGGGCTTCAGTATGCGCAGCGGTTGTTCCAGGAGACAAATGTCATAATAACAAATGTCCCCCCCTCCTCCTTTCTCTTAGCTTTTAGAGCTAAGCTGATGGCATATGGCATGGAATATCCCTTTGGTCAGTTTGGGTCAGCTGTCCTGGCTATTTCCCCTCCCAAGATCTTGCTTACCCCCAGCCTGCTGGTGAGGGGGAAATGTTGGAGAGAGAGCCTGGATGCTGGGTGAGCACTGCTCAGCAGTAGCCAACACACTGGTATGTTATCAGCACCTTTCTAGCTACCAATACAGAGCACAGCACTGAGGGCTGCTATGGGGAAAATTAACTCACTCTAATATGCTCCTTTTGCCAAGGTGAAATCCTACTTTCATTTAGTTGCCATATTTGAGACACATTTGAGGTCTCTTCCTTCTTTTCTCCTAGGTTATTTTGGTTTGTCTTTATTTAGTGACTATTTTTTTCAATGTCACCTTCTAGTTAAGCAAAAATCTGGAAGAGAAAGTTGAATAGAGAAATCTCTTTTGATACAAGACTTGTATAAAACTAGACTTTGCCTAAGATGTTGTGAGGACAAATACTTCATGAATTTCATTGCCTAGTGCAATCTTATGTTCAGGAAAGTAAATGTGTAATTATTCTTAGTTCCTGTGGTATTCAAACATGAATTTTAACGCCACCAAATTGAAGTTTGCAAATGCAAATATTGTCATAGTGAAATATGAGACTTGTTTTGTCCTCTTTTTGCAAATTATTTTAGCAGAAGTGCTACACTTCATTGCTAGTTCACAGTACTGCCTTAGTCATTAGCATTGACAAATTATGCTCTCAAGGGAAAGAGAACTGCTTTACATCTAAGGTGGTCTGGCCACAGTCAGCTAGATCTCAAAATTCAAACCTGAATAGCTGTCACTTTTTTTTTTTAAAACAAATGTAAATCAAGGAGTAGTGAGCATATTTTGGAAATCAAAACATTGTTTCTGTTGAAATAATATGCATACAAGTTCAATGAAAATCAATTATCTCTAGTTCTGGAACACTTCCTAGTGGAAAAAGCACAAAACCCAGCTAAAAATGTCAAGTCATAATTATTATATTACTCTAAATGTATGGTAATCTAGTAGCTAAAAATTCTATAACATGATGTAGGTAACACCTGATAAGTTACTGAGGGGATAAATAATTCACATGCTAACTTATGGACTACAATATTAAGGTATGCTAGCAAGAAAGGGAGATGGAATTGTACAGAGTTGATGGGACTGTGATAATTTTTGTGTATATCATATGAGAAGTAAAGGGTTACTAAAGTAAAAATTTCATCTTATGATCCTTCTCCCTGATTTCATAATGTGATACTTTTTTGCTGGAGTGAAGAAGCAAAAAAAAAAAAGTGGTAGTTATGCAGCAAGTAGTGGAAATTTTTTATTTTACTGTCTGGACAGTGTATGTTAATCTAGCAGGTTGGGAGTGTGAAAATATAGAGGATGTATGAAAAACTAAGCGGTACTTTATCATGTACATAACTTATTCTTTACCACCTTTTTTCTGAGTTTCCCTTTTTCTGGTAAATACAGAATCATAGAATTGTTTAGGTTGGAAAAGACCTTTAAGATCATAGAGTCCAAATATGACTGACTTCATCCTTAGGGATGCTCTCTGGGTACGCTTAACTCTCAGCACATTTGGAAAGAGGTAATATGAATTGGTGTGTTCATGTCTCCCAGTCAGCTATTGGAGACTTGTAAAATTGGCTGTCAGCACACAGTACACACAGTGCATGCAATAGAATCAGCCGTCTAAACACGTCTTCGTTGTGATTCTTAAAATCTGTACTAGAATATCTGATCTGTAGTACAGAGGGTAATACTACTGAGGTTTTTTGTTTGTTTACATGGACACTTTCCAAGTTAGAATCTATTCTAAGAGTTTAATGTAGATTCAACTTTCTGTACAATATTGTGCTAACCTCTGATACAAAATATATTTAGTGGGTGATGCTTGAATATCTGAATAATATCTGAAGCTGAGAAAATTCAAAAGATGTCCCTGTTCCTCTGCAGTGGTTTAACTGAGCTGAAATCTGGAAGCTAAATTGAGTGTACCTTAATCTCTTAATGATAAAGTTGCCAGTTATCATTAGAAAGAGGTATTGCTAATCTGCTGTAGTGAGGATTGTTATTTTCAGTGTATAGATCCCATTGCTATAAGGTAGGAGAGAAAGAATCTCTCCAAATTGGTGGAATTGAGGGAAAACTACTATAAGCATTGTGTTGCAAAATTAATCACTAATATTTATAAACCTTTAGACCAGGTCCCTGTTAATAGAAATTTTAAAAAGGAATTTAAAAAATTCTTGTGCTCTTTCACAAATTACTAGGGGAGCCTCATGCTTTCAGCACAATATTCAAAGAGTAAAATTATGACTGTTTATAATTCACAGCAAGAAAGTGAGTGGAGATTTCAACTATGCTCCTGGGCACAACACAAAGTAGAGCTGTGGGTTCATCAAGTTAGCCTAGCTTAAGCCATGGAATATGTGGTTTATTGAGGTAGTTTTCAGAAAAATATTCTTGAAACGGAGATAAGTATATGAGATCTCTAGGGAAAGACAACTCACACTTCTGCAACAATAACAGGTTTGTGCTTATAAAAAAAGTTCATGTACCGTCATTAACTGAATATACCTTTATATTCTGGAATATTTTGTGTTCTTTGGTGCCTTAAGTTTCTAGAAGATAATTGCACAAACAGGTGGGGAGAATCTTGAAACCAAATGATGCCATCACTTTTCTAGTCATAGTTTGTTAAAGATATAGCTAGAACAAAGCCAACTTCTCTCTCCAGCTGTGCTTGTGATGTTGACTCAAACCATAACAGACACAATATAAGAGTTGGGATTGCTTCCTGTTTCTTCCTTTCAGTAAATTTAGGAAACGGTTTTAATTAAAACTTTGTTTGGCATAGTAATAGTTAATACTTGAATGACTTGCTGTAGTATGGACTACATTTTGTAAATTTCTAGCTCTGCACCCAGGTTGCAGAGCCATAGGTTCAGAAGCTGTATGTTGGCAGAGTTGTTTTTTGTTTGTGGATTTTCTTGTTTTCTTTTTCTTTTGGAGATCCAGGTTGAAGCACTTCAATACAAATGCAGACTTCTTGCTTCAGATGTTTAATTCTATGTGTTATGGTGGCATTTTGGCCCCTGTGGGAAAATGGCTTTCCAATGCTTCCTGACAGACTAGTACTTGTCTTCAACTATTACTAGGGAAGAAATATCTGCAGCACAAAGACATGTTTTGTGCAAGAGGTCCTGTTGAAAAACAATGCAAATATGGGCTTAGTGATATACCATTACAGAAAGCTGCCTTCCTCCATCCCACATGTTGCTTTGTACCGTAAACAATAGTGGGGTTAAAAAAAGAAACTAACTGGAGCTACAAAAAGTATTTTACATTAGGCATAAAATAATTGAAATAACTAGTCTGTATAATCTGACTTAGTGTTTGAACTCAGTTTTGTAAAATGACCTTTTTAAAGAAAAACCCAAACCCATCCAAACAAAAACCCCACAGTCCATTAATACAAACAGGGAGTAGGTTGTCTTTAGAACTGTCCTATACTTCAGAGTTTTCTTGTTCAGTCATGTTTTGTGAGGCTAGAAAGTATTATATTGGTAAGTCTGTGGTCTTGTACCAGAAGACGTACTGTAAGACAAGTTCTCAGTCATGGAGGAAAGCTTGGACATAGTGCATGTGTGGAGGGATCTTCTTCTGTTGCTGTAGTTCCTTTGGAATCACAGAACACTGTATAGGCTTTTCTAAATTAACAATGGAATGTATTTTTGCTTTCAAGTCTCATGTGAAGGAAAAAAAAAAATGTCCTGGGGAAGGTAGGTCAGGAGGTATAGGTGGGAAATCAAAGTTGATTAGATGAATAATATTTTAAAAGTACAACTTAAAGGGAGGTTTTCAATACACCCAAGCAATACTTAAGCTTCGTTATCCTTCTTAAAATGCTTCAGGAATAACTGTGTGACAACAAAAGAAATTGGTAAAAAGTTGTCCAGGTTTTTTTGTGTTACAGTATCTAAGAACCAGTAGGAGAGTTTTCAGATGTCTTCCTTGATCTGCACCAGACATGGTGCACTAATTACTGAAAAAGCCTTAAATGAGCTGCAAGCACAGCATTTAGTCTATAGTGACAAGGTACTCAAAGTTACAATTTAATGAGAAGTCAGTGACCTATGCTATATAAGATGAGAAAGATACATTTTGGAAGGTAGAACTAAAAATATGGAGGAGAGAATGAATGCTATTAAAAAAAAATTAAACTTGTCAGATATGACTACTTGTTGTAGGTGTTTTTCTCCTTCACATTAAACTTAAATTACTGGACTTCAGAACCAGAAAAGTGTTCTGATCTTTTTTTCTCTACAGACTTTTAAAATCTGTTTCTGTTTCTTATGCTGTCATAAACTATTTCCTATATAATTCAGAAAAAAAACATTTGTTTTTTGAAGTGTGCTACTGCATTTCTAAAACAGTGATTTATAGAAATTTAAATTTGTAGGGTTGGGAAATAATTGTATTGAATAAACAGAAAATCTAATTCTTACTAAACTTTAAAAAACACAAATGAATTTTAATTGTAGCTAATATTTATGTGCAACTTAGTCTTATGCAGTATAACACCTGGTTATGCCTGATCTTTTGGGTAGTTCTCTTTATTTTTTCCCTCAAGATTAAGGACTTGCCTACACCAGAGCCTCTAAGAGTGAGCACTATGCCCTTGTTCTTTTTTTCTGGAAAATAGGAATAAAAAAGTAGGAATAAACAAATCTTATTCTGGAATAACTGCCCAAAGAACATAAGTCAAAACTCGTATTTTATTTTTTTTAATAATGTCGTGCTTCTCTGAAATAAGTTCACAGCCTTATATTGCCCCCTTAGACTTGCTATATATTTTTTTTATATATTTTCTTCTGTTAGTCAGCTGGAAGCTTTTTTGCAGTGACGATAAGCCTCTTCTCAGCCATTTGCTATGCCTAACTGAATGTTTAAAGATTTTGTGTGACTCATAATTTGATAGTTAAATAAGAAAGGGTATGAGAGATCTATATGGAAGTCAGCAGTAATTGTTCTTTGTATTAGAGATGAGGTACTGTTGGATTAAAATGTCTCTTGTTATTTTGTGATTATCACTTCCAAGAAAATCCCTTTTCAGGCTTACTTCTGGACTATACCTGCTATTGAAAACTGTTTCAGAAACTAATAGATTTTCTGTGTAAGAAAAAAGTAAGGAATTTTCATATAAAGCTTCAAGTTAGTTTGCAACTTGGTGAAGTTCTGATATTTGCCTCTTTTGTATTATTAATACAAAATGATCAACTCTATTTGTGTGGGAATACAAGGAATTTGGGAAAACATCAGTAAAAATGGTGAATAATTTGGCGGACTTCGTGGTACCCTTTTATTCTACACATAAGAGGCGCTATGAGACAGTGAGTCCTAAGAAGAGAGTGGCATAGAGAAAAAGTTTCTGTTTGGGTAAGGTGAATCTATAGGTTACTAGCAAATGTGTTCTCAGTGTCTTTCTGCAGATCTCAAAGATCAATTCAGGGATAGTGAAGTGAAATCTCACCTCCCTCTGTATCTCTCGAAGCTGCTGGCACAATGAATAACATGGCTGGTTTTTCCACTTTCTGAAAATGATGGGGATGATGACATGAAATGGAAAGGGAAGGAGTATGAGGATTTGAGGAATGTTAATGAGGAGCAGCTGTGGGCCTCAGGTTATTATGAAGCTAAGACAGACAGAAAACATGAGCAAAAAGCAGCTGAAAGAGGTTAGGAGAGGGGAGAGTAACCTAGAAGAAACTTGAGTGGGAATGCAAAATACTGAAGTTATTGCAGATAGACATGGGTGTTGGCAGTTAAGGGCAGGAGGAGCACCCAGAGGGTGTTGCCAGAGGATGCTGCAGGGGTAACAGCAGCAGGAGGGGAAGCCCTGGGGTGCTGAAAAACACAAGAAGCCAAGCTGTTTGTGACTTGTCTCAGATGTGCCTGTGAACAAGTGGAATAATGGCAAACAAAATGAATTCTGCTCACAGGCATTTGCTTTGTGCCCAGTTTTGTGTCATACAGCCATTAAAATGTTGCTTACTTTACTAACCTACTCCAAGCAATGCTTATGTTTTTTTTGCTCAAACATTCATCACAGTAAGTGTTCTCAAATGTTTTGCTTCAGCTCTGAGGTGTCTGAATATGGTGTTGGCAGCATAGCCCTAGTTAGAGAGAGATGCTAATTTCAGTAAGTCATCGCCTCTATCTCCATGTTGCTTTAATTGGTGCCTTACACATTTTTAGATGTAATATTGATATTAATATGTAAGAATTAAACTTCGTAAGTTAAGTTCTGTGGCTACAGACTAATGCTTCATAGATGGACTAATCCAATATATCTGACACTTTCACTGAATGATTTTCATTAGTGTCCCTAGAAATTGTTAGAAAACAGGGAATAATTTGTTGACTTTTTTAAGCTTTCTGTAGCATGAGGCTAGTCAACAAAAATGGTACAACAGTAATATTGAATTAGGTGGCTGCTTTTTTGCTTGAGTCCACTCAAATAGAATCTCAATTTATTGAATAGGACAAAAAAATGTAAAAATCATTAGCAATGTAAAAGGTTACTTATTTAACTAGATTTTGATCTCAAAGATTATTTTAGTGAAGAACATCATGAAAAAATGAAAGTCATCTCTGTATACAACACATTCTGGTCTAATGTCTAATTGCATTTAGAAAGAAAGTAGCTTAATATCTTTGTAAGAAATTATTCCTTCTTAAAACATAATGAATAGACTTGTTGGAAGGTCCTTAAGATGTCAAAACCAACACCTGCTCTTTAATGTTCTTGGAGGATTTTCTTTTATGTGAGTTTAGAAATGTTCTTTTGCTCTTATAGCTTGTTTGTGACATTTAAGTGGAAGAACAGAGAACTTGCCAAGATCACATGAAATACAGATTGTGGATGTCTGCCATCTGTAGTTGACCATGCATTTTTTTTGCTGTGGCTTTTGTTTTTGGTGTGGTACTTCTACTTTATAAAAAAAAAAAAAAAAAAAAAAAAATTAGTATTCAAGTTGGAACAACTGCTTTATTATACTTCAGCTGGTTTTTGGTCATCTTTAATAAGTACTTTAGAAGTGAATTTATATTGCTGGGTCAAATTTAAAACTTTATTGTCATCTCTGATAATCTACTTAGTTGTACCTCAGGAGTCCTATAGGTTTTGTCTAACCTCTGTTCAAATGCAGTCTTAGGCTGGATCCATAGTATATGGAAACAAATATGACTTGAGTAGGGTAGCTGTTACCCCAGCCTCCATTTCCAATATCTTGATATTCATGTCCAAGAGAGACTTGCTTCCTTCCAACAGAGGTTAGGTGAGCACCTGAAGTGCTAAATTAACATATTTGAATTTTTGGTGTGAGCATTGTAGTATGTCTTAATGCAACTTTCTAGTCTTGCTTTGGCTGGTTGAATGCTGCTGCAAGTAACAGCATATATTCTCTGCAGAAGTCCTATGCTTGCATGTCCTCATCTCTATTACTTATTTTAAAATTAAATACATGAGCTGGAAAAGATTCCCTGCTTTCCACCAGTGGGCAGTGGTGAACTTCTGTTGCTTTGATTTCTGGGGCTTTCCTGGGTTCTTGGACAAGAAACCATTAGGCAGCTTGTAATGGAAACCTGTCTGTTTAATCAGAAGTTTGTTAAAGTTGAATTTTCTTATTTCAATGAGCTGGCATTTTTATGACATCTTGGGTGAGAACTTTCCAGTTGACTTTTGCTCTAATATTTGAATTCTTGGATACTATAAGAATGAAATTCCAGTTTATATAAACAAAACACCACCACTGGACATGACCTAAGAATTTTTTTCTTTTATTGAGGACTTGTGATTTAACTACAGTTACAAATAAATAGACCATACCCAAATACTCATAGCTGAGATTCTGGAGTTCCTGTTCTGCAGCAGAACCAAACTGATTTGATCTGCAAACCAAATTAAAAGCAGAACATTTTGTGGATAATCTTAGTAAAAGCTCACTTCTTTTTTTAACACAAAACTAACATTCCCCCCCCCCCAGTATTTAATTTATTTAATGTGCACAATAGACATTAGTTTCCCTATCTGTTTGTGAGCACTACCTATGAAGTTACAAAAGGTAAAAATGGAAGGAGAAAAAAAACTTGGAAAGTTTGTATGCTTTGTATGATACTATGATGCGATATTCTGTATTTGCATATGCTTTGGACATATATCTAGTATTGTTGGCTTGCAGTGAAAAGGGCTGATATTTGAATCAGGTGTGATACCATTCTGTTACTTTTGAGGTATTTTCTTTTAATTTACTCTGACTATGTTGAAAGCTGCATTTCGGAGCTGACCATGGATTAAAAAGTCTACAGTAGAAGAGGTCTTACAGCAGTACAAAGTGACTCAAGTACATGTTAGAGTTCTTGTTGAGACCTGTGAGTCAAGACTACTTCTTGCCTTATTTCCCCTGAGAATGTATTTCTGAGGGGCTGGAGGGTAAGCGAGACACTGCACTGTTAAACCAATATTTTCTGTTTCCTAGGTCTTTGATTTTTTTTTTTTTTTTTTCTTTTAGAAATGCCCCTGTGTTTTAAAGTCTTTCACTGAGTGGTTTAACTTTTGGAGCACAATAGGACTTGTAAATTAGATACTCCTTTTCCATGACACATCGCTCAACTAAAGTCACAGTCAACTCAACTAATTTAGGAAGTTTAGAGTGACAGAAATATGCTGTATAATTGATTCTTTAGACATTGAACCTAAAACAAACAAAAACTTTAGCCATCTGGAAAAAGCTTTTACCAGTTTGGGGGTTTTTTTGGTTTTTGGGGGGTTTTGTTTTTTTTTTTTTAGAAAACAAAACTATGACTTTCCCCAGAACTGTAACATATGAAGATCAAAAATAAACTGGCCGACATCTCTTTCTTTACTAAACTCGACCGTAGTAGTTATGTGTTTGGGATGTGTTTCAAATACTAGTCTCTTGGGTCTAAGTTGAAATGGCGTAGAGATTTAAATACTTGCTGTGAATAAGCCAACTTTATATAGTTACACAAGGAGTTATCCTAATTATCAGGCTGTCAGGTATTCTGAGTTTGACCTTGTACACCTTTCTTCTCTCCGCCCTTCTGTTTCTTCTCCCCTCAAACCCAACTTATTTTGCTCTTTGACTTTCCACACACTATTTCTCCTAGACTGCAGCAGCTCCTGGGCTTTTCAAAGCAAATAGCTTGCAGCTCTTGTTTGTGTGGTCTGGTTGCAAAGAAGCATTGCTCTGAAAGGTGCCATACATTTATCTTCGTGGTACGGCGAGATAATACATTTGTATTACCTTAAGCAAGTATAGCCTTTCTCAATATCACTTCAAGTGGAAATAATGCCTTAAAATAAGCTGGTGTGATAAAAGAAGAGTTTCCTATCATATGGCAGCAGCTATTAAAGGAACATACTATTACCCAACATACATGCCACTGAGTCATTTGATGAAATAGATCAGGCAAGCACCATCAGGATATTGCTCTGACAATCCCACAAAGATCTTGGTCAAGGTGAGGTGACACTGATATTGGTAGTCCTAACTTGAGGTCTGATAATGAGATCTCTCACTTATGTTCAGAAGAGGTCAGATTAAAATAGCTCTGTCTCATCTAGGTTAGCCTTTACAGGGTAAGAACTGCCAATTTTTACTGCCAATTTACACAATAAAAAGTTTGAGATTTTAGCCATTAGCTAAGGGAGCTCTACTACAGTAGCAGTTAGAGGGAAATCAGTTTGGCTTCTGTTTTCCTCATAGGGAAATGAAAGAGAAGAGCTTTCTTGCATCATGATCAGGACCACTGCCAAGGAGTTAATTGGCAGTGCTAATGACCGATTGTAGATATAAGCAGGACAGATGCAGTCTAACAAACAGTCAAGGCAAGCTCTGGTGTGTTTTGAACCATGTATTTGTAATTTCTAGTGTAGCTGGATGAAAGATGCCTTACAGGGACAAAAGTCCAATAAATATTCCTGTGTTTGAAGGAGAGAATTGCTTTCCCCCAGCCTGCAGCTCCTGATGCATCAGGCACCATTCACAGAAAGCTAAATGACTCAAATGTGAGTGGGGCTATGCAGTATGCTTTTGTATGGTACAAAATCGATAAGGTGGCATTTTACAAAGGAACTGAGAGATTTTTATCTGGTGCTGCTGGTGCCTTTCTGGTCAGTTTTCAGCTAGTCACCAACTCTTGCGTGGGTAGATTAGGTTTTGGCCTTTTCCTGACCCATTACAAAAGCAGTCCCGATATTTGGACAAAGTCTAAAGGTATAGTTTTAGTCGCATTAAAGTCTACAGTCAAGTAGAGTTGTGGGAATATAAAGGTTCATTTTTACAGATGTTGCTAGTAAGGGAGCACAGCTATCACAGATAAAAGTTGAGGGTTTGGGTTTTGGGTTTTTTGTTTGTTTTTTTTTAATGAAAGTGTCTGCTGTGAACATACTTACCATGGTACTAAAAAGGTTGATCCCCTAACCAAAATAGGTATATGGCTATAACAGCAGTAATCAGTTTATTCTTTCTTAAAAACATACAAAAGTATTGTTGTTAAAGATTTTTTTCACGCTTTTCTTTTTCTCCTCCTTTTATGTAGCCCAGATAAATACTTTAAGTTTATAAAGTGTTATTAGCGGAAGCTCTACTGTTGCTAGAAAGGCTTTTCTTTTTAAACTTGCACTCAGCGATTCTAAAGGAGCCAACTGCTGCTAAATTAAAGGAAATCTAACATTATTTTTCTTTGGTAATTGCTGCTTTTGAATGTTGTCAAAGGAACTTTGGTCTCCTTTTCCGCATTGTAGCACCCTGCTACTTTGGATTGTCCTACAGATAAAGCTTTATAAGAAATATTCTTGAAGCTAAGAAGATAAAAAGTCCAATTTATTGGTTGAATTGTTAATTTCACAGCTCAGTGATTATTTCAAAATATACACTGGTTGGCTGAGCTACATCTGTAGACAAATATTGACTTCTAAAGTTTTTTAGATTTTTTTTTTAATGCAAAGAATTACTTTACATAATTCCCTATGTTTTTTTTAAATTTAAAAAAACAGTAAAAACATTTCTACTCAGTAGGTCAGGAGGGTGACATGAAACTTTGAGTTAAAATTTTTTTATTGTTACTAAGGAGGCAGCGAAGGCAGTTTTCATTTTATAAAATATCTACATTTAGTCCTTGTTTGCAGTAGCTTCCTCCTGGAACTGAGGAATCAAAAGTTCTCTCCATATCTCCATTTAAACCAATGGAGACCCCCAGGTTTAAAAAGATGTTTCTGGTGTTAGCTAGCAATGGCTGTTGCTACTTTCTTGAGCCTCCATTCAACAAAGCCTGTTAGCACCTTCATACCTTTTAAACACAACAGAATATTTCTGACCTCAGTGGGAATGATGTACAATGTGGGCATTCTGATGTCTGTCCAATGTGCTACGCTAGTGGAAACATTTTGTGAAAAACAACCAGTTTGGAAGAGTCAAACATAGACAAAGTCTATTTTACCATAGACATAGTCTGTGGTAAAAGACCTTGTCAGTCCATTGATGTTTCAAAATCTACATACAGAAACTATAGGAAATTATTTTATTGCATGGGGAATCTTGATGTTCAGATTCTAGAGCTTTTTTTTTTTATTGAAACTTGCTGTCTCTCAAAACACTCAGCTCTGTATCATTTTATGCACACCAAGGCCTCTCTTGCTCTATCTGTGACTTGGTCCAAGGGATCTATCTTGCTTTTTTTTTTTAAGTTCCTGTGTGGTTTTTGCTGCAGGGACTTTTTTAACCTTTATTAAGCTGCTGCTTTACATGTAATGAAACATTCTTTATCATCATAAAAACAAACGTGCCCTGTAAGCCCTTAACTTAAGGAATGCTTGTATTTAATTTAAAAAATTTTTTGTGCTTAGGCATTGATTCTACCTAATTATATGATTAGTTCCTAGCAATAAACACTGGAATATTATTTAATATAACTCAGATATTGGATCATAAGGGACAGATCTCACAAAATAAGAAAAGTATTTGTTTTCCTATGATATGAAAAACAGACTATGAAAGTTTCTACACTATAATCTTATTTTCATTAAAAGCAAAACCATCATTCTTCACTAACTTTTTATTTAAGCAAACCACCAAGTCTGTGAGAGTTCTTCCTATCTAACAATAAACCCACAACAAAATAAAGAGGAAATAAGGATTATTCTGTCACTTTGTTTAGAATGAAGGTTTAACTTCTTATGAGTTCTGATTGAACTGTAGTCAGTTTGTTCTGACAACAGACTGAATAATATGTTCATATTTGTGGTGCAGGTGTGTAAATGGAATCTCACAGAAAGATAAAATTTCACTGTAAAAATTATCTGAGTGACTTATCTGTACAACTGTCCTGCACTTGAATAGCTTCAACAGTCCACTTTGTAGAAGTTAATAAGGTCTCTTTTGATGTTGCTTTCAGAAATGTGTCTGACTTGAGTCAGAATTTCTTAATTTTCTTTCTTCTATTTCACCATAAAAACTTCTAAGCATTTGTCAGTACAGAGTAGAAGCACCATAATTGTACAGAACAATGCAGCTTAAGTGGCTTTTTCATATTGTATGGGTAAACCAAAATCTACACGTATTCGATTTGCATGGCAGGGTTTTGGTAGCAGGAGGGCTACAGGGGTGGCTTCTGTGAGAAGCTGCTAGAAGCTTCCCCCATTTCCGATAGAGCCAATGCCAGCTGGCTCCAAGACAGACCTGCTGCTGACCAAGGCCGAGTCCATCAGTGACAGTGGTAGTGCCTCTGGGATAACAGATTTAAGAAGGGGGGAAAACACCCTGTGCAATTGCAGCCAGAGAGAGGAGTGAGAACATGTGAGAGAAATAGCCCTGCAGACACTGAGGTCAGTGAAGGAGGGAGAGGAGGTGCTCCAGGTGCCAGAGCAGAGATTCCCCTGCAGCCCATGGGGAAGACCATGGTGAGGCAGGCTGTCCCCTTGCAGCCCATGGAGGTCTGTGGTGGAGCAGATATCCACCTGCAGCCCAGGGAGGACCCCACACCAGAGCAGGTGGGTGCCTGAAGGAGGCTGTGACCCCATGAGAAGACCACACTGAAGCAGGCTCCTGGCAGGACCTGTGGCCCTGTGGAGAGAGGAGCCCACACTAGAGCAGGTTTTCTGGCAGGACTTGTGACCCCACAGGGGACCCACGCTGGAGCAGTGTGCTCCTGAAGGACTGCAGCCCATGGAAGGGATCCATGTTGAAGCAGTTCGTGAAGAACTGCAGCCGGTGGGAAGGACCCATGTTGAAGAAGTTCATGGAGGACTGTCTCCTGTGGGAGGGACCACATGCTGGAGCAGGGGAAGAGTGTGAGGAGTCCTGCCTCTGAGGAGGAAGGAGCAGCAGAGACAACATGTGATGAACTGACACCAACCCCCATTCCCCATCCCCCTGTGCTGCTGGGGGCAGAGGAGGTAGAGAATCCGGGAGTGAAGCTGTGCCTGGGAAGAAGGGAGGGGTGGGGGGAAGGTGTTTTAAGATTTGGTTTTATTTCTCATTACCCTACTCTGATTTGATTGGTAATAAATTAATTTTTCCCCAGGTAGAGTCTGTTTTGCCCATGATAGTAATTGGTGAGTGATCCCTCCCTCTCCTTATCTTGACCCATGAGCCTTTCGTTATATGTTCTCTCCTCTGTCCAGCTGAGGAGGGGAGTGATAGAGGAGTTTTGGTGGGCACCTGGCATCCAGCCAGGGTCAACCCACCACACTACATCAACCTTAGAAGATGCTTTTCCAACCATTACTGAATCACAAGTGGATTTTGAGGACAAACAGTGTTCCTGGAGTAACTTCTGCTGCTGAAGTTGAACTACTGAAGTTTTTTGGAACTTAATTTCTTCAGTGAGGAACACAGATCCGTTTGTTTTCTCCTTAACTGAGACTGATGAAACAAGAATTTATTGGTAAAATATATGTTCATTGCCTGCTAGTTTAAACTATCAGTTTTCTTTTTCGAAAGTTCCATTGTGAAAATGTAGTTATCCTTGATCTTTCAAGCCGATTTTTAGTTTAAAAAACGTTTCTCCGAACTTGCAAACACTCTCTTTTTTTTGTTTCAATTAACTCACTCTTGCTCTTTCTCATCAATCCTAGTGCTGAAGTCTCTGAAACAAAATCTAGTTGGGAAACAACCTGATAGTTCCTTCTAGACTTAGTGACTCCAACACACGTAAACCAGGCTCTGGGTGTTGCTATTAGAAAAGAATTTTCTTTCCAGGCTTTAAAACTGTGTCAACTTCACAGCCTAGTGTTTGAAAGTCTGACTACCATGAAAAATCTGAATCTCCTAAAAAGATTCTGGGGGTGTCATTTGAAGAAGAAAGTCATCTTATTTCTTAAAGCTAATTTTTTAACAAAGCAGTCCATATGTGTATATATATACAATTTAAAAAAAAAAATTGTTCTCAAAGTAAACTTTAATATGTTTTGGAAAAAAAGGTCATGTTTCTGATATCAGAAACAAAGTGTGCCCAATAGATGTATTTGTTTTCCTAGTGTTTAGTTCTGCATTACTTTTCTGTAAATAGAATACCCATTTACTGTCTGTCAATATCAAAGAGATTAGAAGCAAGATCAAATATCCTGTCAGGAGAAAAGCCACTGTTCAGAAAAATTCTGAATAATGTGGAGCTGTTGTCTCTTCGTTTCTTCTTTCACAGCTGGAGAGGATACCAAACAGTGCTAAGATTCATGACTGACAACGAATGAGAGCTGGACAGAAATAAATCAACTTGTGTTCTGTTTAAAAAATAATTAATATCCAGAATAGTGTGAGCTCTCTATTTTCATCTTCTTAAAGCTTCTAAGCACTTGTAGTAGCTAAATAGCCTGTACAGAAAAGTAGCATCAGCTCCAGGTTCTTGAAGAGCTATTTCAGGTAGAATAACTCTTAACTTCAGTTACACTAATTCCTAATACGTGGGAAAAATTAGTAAATTGAAACCCTATAAAGATTTTATTTTTACAATTGCTTATTTCCTATCTGCAATTCTGTAGCAAAATTGCTATACTTTGTCCTTGTAGGCAATACCTCAAATACTTATCTAACAGGTTTTAGAAGTATTTAAGATGTATATAGCTACATGCTACTGTATTACCTAACTTAGTTTTGTAAATCCTTGATTCCATACCACTTTTGTTCAAGCTTCAAAGGGCTAAATTAGAATATATAATTTGGGCTTAATGTGGTTGAAGTTAATTTGCTGAGTACTACTGGTACATATGGCTTGTGATTTCTAATCCATCTTTTTCCTTTGTCTAGTGTGTAATTAAATAAAAAGAAACTGCTCGGAGACCAAATTTGTATTTTCTGCTTAATCTTTTTTTGGAAGCACATGTAACATTTGGACTGGATTCTATATCAGAAGATAGGGTAATATTTTGCTTTTGATTAAACAGTTTATAAAATAACAATGCTATTTAGGATCTATCCTTATAAGGACAATGTTATTTAAAAATAATGAACCCCTATCTGATGTCCATTCTTTGCTCTTGCTTTCGGCAAAGTTGGCTTACTTCACCAAATAAGCCTCCTCTTATTTGACAGTCAAGTCAACAATGACAACTGAACCTATTTGGTTAAATCCTCTATAGTTCAGTTGTAGATAATGTCTCAGGTTTTTCCAGAATTTGACTTTGCTTCTCTGGTATCACAGAAGAGTTGCAGTGAGGACTGCAAGTGTGTGTGTACAAAAGCACATGCTGGAAGGAAGTCAATTCTTGTCTGCATATGCCACATACAACATACAGACTGCCTCTTATGGAAAACTATTTTCACAGATCTAGATTCCAAAATAAATCCTCTTTATTTCTCCACCTTACTTGACAAGTCAAAGTTAATCTGTACCATCTGCTCTATTTACTTTCTATTTCATTAAGATGACAAAAGCTTTTAATTATGATTTAGCCAGTTCTTTGAACTCATGAAAAAAGAAAATGATACAATTCTTAAGACTTATTTTGCAAGAAAAACAGATGCTTATTTTTCATTCCTTGAAAATGTTTGTTATAGAAATTGCAAGATCAATTTCATCTTAAAGTAAAACTGAAGCATAAAATCCCTATTTCTTTCTTACATGTTTATGTATTAGGCAAGTAAATCTATTAAAAGCTTGGGGGGGGATTTTTGTCACTTATGTGTTTTGTTCAACATACAGTACTGGATTATTCCTTTGTTTCTTTCATCTATAAGCATTTTCTAATATATATGAAATAAAATAGAAAGCTGTTGGTTATGTTAGTGGAAAATGGCAGGAGAGGTTTGAGTAGCAATGGCCTTCTAGTATCAAATAGAGACTTATTCTCCTTTCAAAGTCTGGTTTGGGGAAGTACACAAATGTTCCTTTTCACTGTGTTTGCATATCTCAAATCTTTCACAGGGTTGGAAGGATGTTTGTTAGAGGAATAGTGTTTTTCAGTTAAACTGTGTTGCTTTTGTTCTGTAATTGAGGACATGTCAAAAGCTTTTATAAAAATGTGTTAATAGTATTTCATGGATATTACTGCAGAAACCCCCTATCTTCATTTGAGAGATAAGAAGTAAGCACTTCTAGTTCTTCAAAGAAAAATCTGTATCAATTGTACGAGTTGATGAAATATTTAAAAATTATGTAAATAACCAAATGTGAATGACTGGTACTTACGCTGTATCATTCTAGACTAGTTGCAGCCTATGGACTTAGGGCTTCACATATGAAACCTGGTTTTTGAAGTTACAGGCATTGTCAGATAAAGTACACACACTGTTTATTCTTAAACTATTTTTGTATGAGTATGTATGTGTGCATGTATATGTGTGTGCATATATATTTCTAAGCTGTAGTTGTCTAGAAAATATTCCATCAAGATTAGTCATGGGTGGTAACTTGGTTTAATAAAGACTCCCCTACAAAATCTGTGTGGCATTATGATCTCTGGTATATGTTATAAATACACACCCAATTCGAATGTAAAAATGGGTGTGATTTAAAAACAAATAAAAAACCTCTTCTGATGATGCCTTATGCAAAGACAGAATTCATGTTTTTGCTAATAACAATGTATGAAATGAAAATCTTTAATTTGAAACAATTGTTAAAAAGGGCTAAATTTTTTGCACAAAGTACTCTATTAATAAACTGCCACCATCCTTGTTCATTCTAAGTTACCATCATAACAAATTCAAGTACTAGACCAGCTAAAAGACTATGAGAACTGTGAGGAAGTCTGGAAAAAAAAAAAAAATCAGTTATGTTGTTCTCTAACACAAAACCAGTGTCCAGAATATAAATAGTACAATGAAGAATAGAATGTAAGAATTATTTCTTGTACGATCAGAGAGACTGCTCTCCTGTGGTTTTCATCATCTGAGATAACACAACTCTAGAATCAGAATAATTTTTTATAGGAAAAAATAATTTCTTTTGTGATAACTGAATTTCCCTTTAAGTTCACAGGCTTAAAATTCTGTGGTTTACTTGGAAGTTTTTATGTTTTTCAATTTATTTTTAACATGATAATAGACTGCAAAAGGTTGAGATGATACAGAGGACCTAATTGACTCTTCCTTTCTTGGGGAAGAAGATATTTATAAGAGATTTATAATTAACTGATAGTAAATCATGAACTGTGCAGAGTGTTCCTTTGTGGCCTGCTTTGAACTATTGCTTTCTCTGATGCTAACAAGTGAAGATAATGGTCATTGTGCTTTCTGAGAATGTTTGTTCACTTCAGGTGATTTCAGTTGATATTGGGAACTGTATAAAGTAAAATTAATACTATTGGTCTGTCTGTGTAGAGGAACAGGGGGAAAATTCAATGCAGCTCACAAGGTAGTGATACAAATAAAGGTGTGTTAGCTTTTATTCTCATTTCTTGTCCTCTGGGTCAAAGTGCCTTCCTAGTGTGAAGAAGTGATTTTTTTTTTTTAAATGAATACATTAACAGATTGGGCATTATAGATAGAGCTTTAGATACTCTGTGACCTTGGAATAGTTCTCTTCACTGTTGCCAGCTAGCCCCTGCACAGCAATGACAGCTCACATTTTATAGGTTAGAGTTTCATAGAAAATTTAGTAGTAGGTAAAACATAAATGTTTTCTTGCCTCAGATATTTGTCACAAATGATCTCATTCAATAAAATGATAATTTTAATAAAAAAGCAGGTAATAGGGAACACTTACTATTTAAAATTTTGCAACTGGGACTCAGTGAATTTTTATTACAGTAGAAAAATAAAAAGTGCTTTAGGCAATTATTAAATTTCTATGATGTGATATTTAAATTGTAAAACTCCTGTATCCCTCATTCTTAGATGCATGGACTATAATCTTGGAGAAACATGCATCTTGGTCTTAATGTTACTGACCAATGTGAATAACTTGACCCAGCTGGGTTTGAGTATGCTATTCAAATACCTAAAAGTATTTCTATCTGCAGCTGTTTGCAGGAAAGGGGCTATAGCTATTGCTAGCTATAATTACTATAGCTAGTAATTATGCTAATATCACTGAACATGGTTAACAGAGTTGCTCAATACTAAAACCATAGCAGCTACCAAACTCTAAAAATGACTTTTTAAAGAAATAATGTTTTCACTAGGTAGGCGTGTTAAAGATTGGAATTGGTAGATGTCAGCTGCATGCACTCCCCTGTGTGGGACTCGTCTGAGCTCAGTATGAGCTACAGTGGTGTCCTCTGGATACAGCTGCTCTGAAATCACTATTATAGTTGTATTTCTGGCCAATTTCATCACTCACCCTGGACTTACATTTGTCTCTGCACACTAGCTGGTTGGCTGGAAAAAAGGAATAGGTGCAGAGCTGTGACCTATGGAGAAGGCATAAATGACCCACTGACACAAAAATCTATTTTACGAGAGTGTAAATCTTACCAAAATACTTGGTGTACTTTTTGCTGCTGCATCCGCTCGCCTGTGATCAGAATCATAATTTTCTGCCAAAAAAAGTGAGGGGAAAATACCTCTTATCTATATGAAAAGAGCAAAATGTTTTACATCTCAGCCTTTAAGCTACACGGTTGTTGCCTCTGTGACAATAAGTTACACAGGTAGTTACCTATCTATTAGTTTTTGCCTTGGTTTGTGTTCCAGGAGAATGACTACAAGCTTTTAAATGTAACTGAAGCTCCTGTTAAGAAAAGCCATCAAGTCAACTACAGCTATATTTGTCTTGTCAAACTTAATGCCAGAAAAATGAGTGTGCATATAATGTATATGACAGAGCTATATGTACAGCAGGAGACAGTAGCCTTTGCATATTGTTTTATTTATAAGAGTTGAAATGCACCTGTTTTTGCAGTCTAGCTTCTAGGACAATGATAGACTTTTCCTTAAATTCTATGTGTGTAAGTGCAACTTTAGTGTAACTGCATTTAAGGACAGGTGTTTGTAGTCGGCTTCTGGGTGAGGGAAAAAAAATGCAAGTTCCCCCATAATAATACTGTGTTTTCTCTTTCATAACTGTTCTCTGTGTAAAAGGATGCTTTTTAGGCAGCTTTAATCATTTCTGGTGAGGCACTTTAGATTTCAGCTGCAGCTGAGGCTTTCATGAAACCTGACTTTGACCTCACTCATTTTTTAAAAACTCTGCTGTACATGCTGAGTAATAATAATTGGACTACTTCAGGGATGCCATGGTTACAGGTCAAACTTCAATGTTTTAAATGATCTTTCTTGATTCATTAGGCCTGCTCTGTAACCTTATGCCCTCTTTAACATAATTGAGGAGAATTTCAGAATTTAAAAAACCCAAACATTAAACAAGGTGAAGTATATAGAAGGATTACAAGGTGAAAAGATTGAGGTATAGTAAGAGATTTTAAGTTTAGTTTGCTTAAACTATTCAGTTTAAGCAGTGTGATTTCTTTTTTTCATCCACATGCAAATATCTTTTCTTCTCCCCTGTCCTTGAAAATAATTATTTTCAAAATTATATGCCCTATCAGTGTTTAATCCTATATTGTAACACAGGATTCAATAGTTTCTTCACCAAGACCTTTAGAAGAAGGTGCCTAACCATGAAGGCAATAGAGATTTTTGAGTTGTCTCTAAATCAGTGAGTAATATTTCAAGATTGATAAATCCTGGAAAGAGACTGCATAATATGTTTTAAGGGTAATACTAGAGCTATAAATTGGAGCATACAGCATGAAGGCTTTCTGGTATTCCCATTATGGGAGTGAAATGATTCTTGATCACTGCATGTTTACTCTGGGCATGTAGATTTAATTAATCCTGTGCTTCAGGGCTTCTGGTGGTTGAGTGTGCACCTACTCTCTGGGTGCAACAAGGGACATTAAAAAAAAAATGTGAAAAGAGGTGGCTTTGTCTGGCTATGAATGTTCTTTAATGCCTCAAAGGGCAGATATTGAGCTGGGGGTTTGGGATTTTGGGGTTGTTTTTGTTTTGTCTTGTTGTTTGTTTTTTTGTTGGCTTTTTTTTTTTCCTTTCATAAAGGAAATTCCACTGAAATGTTGGCACCAGATACCTCTGAATAGACCCACAACTAAATGTGTTAGGAAGAATTCTCTGCCATTTGAAATGACAAATTCTTCTGAGACTATTTTTCCCTTTTCTGCAATGTAATCTTTAGTCAAATGTTGGGACTGAATGGACCTTTTACCTATGCTGTTATCTGAGTGCAGAAGAATTTCTCTTGGATCACATGAGGCTGGAAGCCTCACACTTTTGATAACTAGTCCCTCATTCTTTCCCTTTTGCATGTAGCTTTGGCTTGCTTCCATTTATTTATATTATTGGGGTTGGGGAGGGAATTGCATGTATGTAAGAAGTAAAGCTTGTTATAGGTTATTGTTGTGGTTTAACCCCAGCCAGCAGCTAAACACCACACAGCCGCTCACTCACTCCCCCCCCACCCAGTGGGATGGGGGAGAAAATCGGGAAAAAAAAGCAAAACCCGCGGGTTGAGATAAGAATGGTTTAATAGAACAGAAAAGAAGAAACTAATAATGATAATGATAACACTAATAAAATGACAACAGCAACAATGAAAGGATTGGAATGTACAAATGATGCGCAGTGCAATTGCTCACCACCTGCTGATCGACACCCAGCTAGTCCCGGACCAGTGATTCCCTGCCCCCCCCTTCCCAGTTCCTATACTGGATGGGACGTCACATGGTGTGGAATACACAGTTGGCCAGTTTGGGTCAGGTGCCCTGGCTGTGTCCTGTGCCAACTTCTTGTGCCCCTCCAGCTTTCTTGCTGGCTGGGCATGAGAAGCTGAAAAATCCTTGACTTTAGACTAAACACTACTGAGCAACAACTGAAAACATCAGTGTTATCAACATTCTTCACATACTGAACTCAAAACATAGCACTGTACCAGCTACCAGGAAGACAATTAACTCTATCCCAGCTTAAACTAGGACAGTTATAAAATGTGAAATGAAACATAGTTTGTCAACTAATTAAGACTATTGCCTTCTAGCAAATACCTGGTACTCCTCTGGAAAAGAGAATCCATGTAGTTCCAGGTGGCATGAGCACCCTTAGCTGTGTTAATAGCCCAAACAAAGTATGACTGTCTTTCATCTTCAAAATCAGAAGGGTATTTGCAGCAACTGTACTGAAGTAGAGGGTTAATAGTGCTGTTGATTTCCAGTGTGTTTAGTGTCTGTTCTGCTCAACCCTCCAGTGTCTGATTTGTCTTGTTTTCCAACCATAAAAGTACTTGTAGGATGGTATGCATGTGTGTCATTTCTGCACTTGTGCCAGGAGTTATCACGGAGTGTGCAGGTTATGTTCCAGTACCCAAACCCATAGTAACACACAGCTTGAGTTAGCTTTATTTACTTATCTTCAGAAGTTCTGAAACTGGATGCATGCTATTTCAGACTTTCTCTGCTTCCAAAACCCTATACCTGGTTTCCAAGGCCAACTATATTGAAAAGCTGTCACTAGAGTTCTCTCAGGCTGTTTGCACATTTTATTTCTTTGAAATGTCATAATTTGAACTAACGGTACTTTAATCTTAAACTCACCATAACTGTAAACTCAGTTCTACCTGTAATCAGGTAATAATTGCTACCTGTAATGTAGACTTGAGAAAAATGGGGGTGGTATTAGCTGCTCTTCAAATGAAATCCTAATCTGAGAAACCTATAGAGAGAGGAAGTAACTTAATATGATTTTATTAATTCTAAAGAAGTTGATGCTACGTGCGTCCATACAGTATGTATGCAAGGCGTATACTGTTGAGCATAGCGTTCCTATCTTAGAAGAGATTGCTTAAACTATCTTCAGTCACTTCTGTTGCTGTCAAGTGTATTGTATTTTGCTTGGACAACAAAATACTAGTCGAATAGTCAATTTTCTATTAAGCTTGAGTTGTGATAAGAACGTGACCAAACCTATCACTACCATTTTCAGTTATTGTCATCAGTTACTCTAGTGACAAAGTGTCAGTTCAGTTAAAATTGATGCTGTAATAATGTGGCTGATAAGTAATAAGTCCCTAGTAGAACATAACTAAAAATGTTTTGCAATGTTTAGTATCATAGCTGTGTTATCTAGAATATATTTTTATATGGCTGGAGAAAGGTGAGGAACAGCATTAAATGTTTAGCGGTTATTGTCAAGAAAGCATCAGTGTACCAAATATTAATCTCTACTGTGAATTTATTAGAAAAGCTGATAACAAATGTTAAATATATACCAATTGTCTATTTAAGAATCTTTGAATTCTTAAATTAAGGGACTTCAATAAAAATCAATTATAGAGTCCAGCATAAAATGTGTAAATATTCCAAAGTCATTACACTGAAGGAAGACTGATGTGAAGGAAGGAACAGGATTGGGATTATTTGGCTCTAGTGTATAGACGTGTGGTTCAAGGCCTTCCGCACTAGAAAGATATTATTTTATTTGATTTTTTTACTCAGAATCCTTTTGAATAGGTGAACATTGGGATTAGGGGTTTTTTTTTACATCTGAGTTGGCAGCATATGGAGATCACTAAAAGATAAAAATGAGTAGGAATAATAGTAATTCTTTTACCAAAACATAAATAATTGTCCTGGTTTCAGCTGGGATAGAGTTAACTGTCTTCCTAGTAGCTGGTACAGTGCTATGTTTTAAGTTCAGTATGCAAAGAATGTTGATAACACTGATGTTTTCAGTTGTTGCTCAGTAGTGTTTAGTCTAAAGTCAAGGATTTTTCAGCTTCTCATGCCCAGCCAGCAAGAAAGCTGGAGGGGCACAAGAAGTTGGCACAGGACACAGCCAGGGCACCTGACCCAAACTGGCCAACTGTGTATTCCATACCATGTGATGTCCCATCTAGTATAGGAACTGGGAAGTGGGGGCGGGGAATCGCTGCTCGGGGGACTGGCTGGGTGTCGGTTGGCAGGTGGTGAGCAATTGCACTGCGCATCATTTGTACATTCCAATCCTTTCATTGTTGCTGTTGTCATTTTATTAGTGTTATCGTTATCATTATTAGTTTCTTCTTTGCTGTTCTATTAAACCGTTCTTATCTCAATCCACGGGTTTTGCTTCTTTTCCCGATTTTTCTCCCCCATCCCACTGGGTGGGGGGGAAATGAGTGAGCAGCTGTGTGGTGTTTAGTTGCTGGCTGGGGTTAAACCATGACAGAAACTCGTAAATGGAGTATCAAAGTCAAGCTTAAAGGCAAGTTCATTTAAAATGGCAGATTTGCACGAGGCATTCACTGTTAGCTGTGCAAGAAAACTGGGTTAATTAAAAGATTTTAAGGTAGTCAGGAAAAAAGGTTTGAAGAAAAGGTCAAAAGTCATACCCTTCCAAGGTGAATGTGAAAGGGGATGTGACTGTGAGACTTGGAAGATTGACTAGACAAGACCAGGAACACTCTTGTGGTGTACAAATAAAAAGGGACAAGATGACCGGACATGTAAAGGTTATAAGTTCAAAAGTGATTCCATAGCAAGTTGAAAATGAGCAACAGGATCTAAACCGTCTTGCTATTCAAATTAACATTGGTCTCTGTTATGTATTTAGGAACCAAAATAGGGTCAAAAACATGCTTTAATACTAAATTCTTATATTCTTTGAAATTCAACAGGTATAGCAATTTCCAATTTAGATTAGGAAAACCAAAGCTGAGTATTACAAATTTAAATTATAAGATGTACATTTCCTTTTACTCTAAAGAGAGAAGAGAAATAAAAATGAGGGGAAAAAACCAACCCATAACATCTAAAGAAGGCTAACTGCCTTTTAAAATTCTGTATTTCTGAAACACAGGTGTCTGAACCAAGAGAGTGAAACTGGGATATTTATTACCTGTAACCTCATTTTCCTTTTCCTCACTGTGTATGTAGGTGATGTTTCTATCTTTCAAAGTAGTCTGATTTAGTTGCACTATTTCTCATTTTCTCCCTCTCTGGTCTATAAACAGGCCTCAAGATTAAGCTTTCCTTTGGTATGCCCTGGGTTTTTTTGGGGCCAAACTTTCTTATAGGAAAGAAAAAAATAATAGTATGGTGCAAGAGGTGTGAAGGGGGAAAGGTGAGAATGAACAAAGAAAATCACTTTTTATGCTGCTTTGAGAATAAAAGGAGCTGCATTTGGAAAAAATACAACAGAGAAGAGAGGCTAAACATTGCTGATATGAGGTTATAGCTCCATAGTTTTGAAATTTGGCAGTTGTGGTTGGAAATGTTAATATCCAGTAATTGTTTAGACTGTTATAAATCTAAAAGGGATCATAATTAGAATATAATGTAGTTTTCATAAACTTAAGGTGACAGTTTACTTTGCAGTTTAAACTTGGAAATTTTTTCTTCCTGCAAAGGCTTTTTGCACTTTAGAACTTACTTTATCTGGCAAAGGAATGAAAACAAGCTATGCCTGAAGCTGTTTCCTACCAAACAGGTGAGAAGTTGATTTATATAAATGGGCTAGATAACCACATCAGAGCAGACGGCAGCCTGAAAATCAGGGTGCTTGTGGGAGATGTAACAGCGCTCACACAAGTTCCACCCTGCTTATGCCGGGCCAGAATCCTGATCCCAATCTCCTTGTGCCAGGCCAGTACTATAGTCACTAGTCTGGTGGTTTTTTTGATGTAGGGGGTCATATAGTGTTGTTCAAAAAAATCTTTTGCACCTGCAGAAAGTTTTCAAAATGGATGCCTTGCTGATTTTTTTTTTCCTTTTTTTGTAGGTGGGGTCCTTTAAAGGACCTTTTTTTCCAAAGACTTTGGAAAACAAAAATAATCTTGAAAACTCTTAGTTCAAGTCTAAAAGCAAGCACTTGAAGAACTTTTAAGGCGACTTGCTACTTTTATTTTATTTGAGAAAAAGTTGTAGGCAAATATTGGCAGTCATAGGTGGCTATGAGCCCAATCATACCAGTGTCAGTCAGGAGACTTGAGCACCTGCTCATTTCTGCAAGCAGCCAGCTTTGTGGACTTGGAGGTGGTGGATGGGCCGTGATTTAAGGGACATGTGTTGACAACAGGTTTTGTGGGCTAGTGGTTACAGCTACTTATTCCTGATTAGTCCCAGCACAAGAGAAGAGGACGTTTCTGTCGCTGTTCTGACAACTTATGCAAAGAGATAAGGAAAAAGAGTAGTTCCATGAAAGTTACTACTGCACCAGAGTAGCCACATCAAAATGACGATAGTAATTAAAAATTACTAAAGGTGACTTTAGGCTTTAATAAAATATAAAATGGCAACTGTCCCAGATGGACATCGTCATGGAGGGACTTGCATGCAGTGAAGACAACACAGCTATGCTAAAATCATCTGGAGAGGTTTGTGGAACGCACAGCTCCTTAGCAGCACTGCAGTTTTCTAAAGTATGAAGATCAGTCAGTATTTCCTCTGGAACCATAGATGGATGACTGAAGAAAAAACTCTGGGAATATTTCCCTTGTCTGTTTTAGATATGTGTGTTTTCCTTCTGTGGATAAAGTACAAGAAAGCATAAGGAATTCTGGTACGGACACTTCTGTAAAGAACAAAACCAAACAAAACCAACCCCCCAAAACCACAAACAAAGCAATAATCTGTATGTGGTCTTAAAATGCAGAAAGCTGTCTATATTGTTTTTGCAGATATGACTCATTAAAATTGAGAACAGGATACAGCTTTTACATAAATCTTGCCTTAATTGTAAAGTAGCCTTGTATGCAAACGCGGCAAAATAACAACACTTCAGCATTTTCATAGATGAAGCAGCAAACCCAAACAGTGTCTGGGCCATTTCAAGATCAAATCAAATCTGTGTGGCTTCCTGTAGAGTTAAATTCCACATGTTGATATTGTATATTTCTTTTAGGCTCCAGACATAGGTGAAGTGGCTTTCACTTCACTTACTATGGGAATCACTGGCTTGTCATCCATATCTTTGTTTTAACACAGCTTGAAAACATCTGCATAATGTAATAGGCTATGCCAGTTAAAATGGTTTGCTATTTCTAAATAATAATTTGAATGTAAAAACGTTTGTCTCACTCTTGTTCATGACTAATTGTTCACAATCTGGTATTGTGTTTCTTTGCACATGAATTTTATTGTTTCAAAAACTCTGTTGGAACATATAAGTACCTTCTTGGGTACAGAAAAACGTTTACCCATCTATCTTGTTGCATTAGAATAAGTAGAGATAAAGGACACAATGTTTTTTTGTTTCTGTCTTTGCTGTTAGTTGTTCTCAATACCTTAGTATAGCCTTCCTCCTCTCAGAGTTGAACCTATCCTGAATCTTTAGCTTTCCTCTTGTGCTCAAAATTGAGAAACTCTTCATCTTTGCATAGTCGTCTTCTGCTGGGGCCCATTTATCATGCTAAAAGTCCTTCCTGGTTTGCTGTGAGTCATGAGGAGTTCAACAGTTTGTCTTTGCCCTCTATTAGGGCACATGAGTAATCTGGCCAGGAATAGTGTGAAACTGGGGACACAGCTGAAGACTGGCTTGCCTCAAGGACGTATGGGGCTACATTTGGCAGATAGAATCTGGGGAGCATCCTGGCTATGGATGGCTGGTGATGTAAAAAGGCTGTTTTTATACTTTCTGGAAGATAAGTTTGGCCAGTTTAAGTTTTGCCACTCAGTGGCTTGTTTGCCCTTTGCCCTATCATGTCCTGATAGATGTGCAAACTTGCAAACAGTATGGATAATCAGCAATTTTACCTTTGAGGGTAGGCGTGATTGTGCACTTAAAGTAGGACCTAAAAATACCTAACGACCTGAGACAGTGAGGATTCTTAAAAAAAAAAAAAAAATTACTCAGCCTATCTATTAAAAAAAGTATCTAATTTACCTATAATACTATTCATACAGTGATAGCTGATTAACCTTATTGAAGCGCTTTATATTTAAAAAAAGCGCATAGGTCTGCATAGCAAATCAATTGCTCACATAGCTTGGAAAGCATGCTGTGGCATTTGAAATAAGCTGCAGGTAGTGGAGCTGCTGAGCTGCAAACCTTGTGAAGTGGGAACTAATTGCACGTTTTGGTCGTGCAGGCACACACTGCTGTTGCTAGGTTATCTTAGGATGAGAATAGATGCTGTGTCTGCTGACTGCACAAGGGAACAAAAATGTTTTCGTGTCATGTCAGATATGCAGAGACCGTGACCTCATCCCACACAGACTTATTAGCAGTGGTGAGTATGAGTTAGGTCTGTCCACCTAACAAGCAACTATTCTGAAGTATTCTATGCTTAGCATTGAAATGACAAGTCTAGTATTAACGATGAAGCCTTACACATCTCCTGTAGAAAGGGAGGCTGCATCTTTTAATGGCAAACAGAATACCAAGACAAGCTGCACTGTTAACTTTAAATATGTTTCTAGGAGTGACTCTGTTTTCCCAATCATTTGTTATGTGCCATGCCAGAAACGTATAACCTCACTTCACTGTACAGGCAACAGCCTTTACTTATTTAGAAAGCATCCCTTCATCTTAGATGTAAGAGATAAGCGTAACTAAAAGACAGATTATTGTTAGAAAAGAAATAGAGAGGTATCCCTGAAATCTGTAGGTATAGTCACTAAAGCTGCAGTCACCACTGCTTTTCTCCAGTTTCATGCCCTTATATAGCAACATGGTGGTAAACCCATCACAAAACTATATGGAAAGGTATTGCTCAAGTGTGACCTTGACAATAAGTATAGACTGTCCAGGAGTGCCTGTGGTGTTCTCATCTGTGTAAGTAGTCTATCTTGGGGCCAGTTTCCTATAATCACCTTTTAAAACAAGATTGCTGGACATTATGTACGTGTTGTACATCCAGTATTCAACACTAAAATAAGCTTAGTAAAAAGACGATGTTTCTTAATAAACCAACATATGCTAGTGGCAAACACCAAATCTAAATGGGTAAATAAATTAAGAGATTTTTTTCCATTGCGTGCTTACTTAGATATTTCTCTGCTGAACAAAAATCCTTGTTTTAAGTGATTTACTAGGAAAAGTGAATTACTACACTTAATTACACTTATTTTCTTAGAATTATTTCCACACATCTGTTGTTGCTCCAAACGTTGAAGTCATCTTCAAAATTTCACTTTTTCACTCTGAATAAAATATTGGTGTAAAGAGTTGCTATAAGCAGTGTGCATAAAAATTATCCTCACTGACATCAACCATCAAAAAAAGTTAAGCATTTTATCAGAGCTTGTGTTTTAAACTGTGGTTGTGGAAGGGAGAAGCACTTTCATAAGGTTAATTTACCATAAAGAATATCAGGCTGTGAAAAATCAAGGAACTGAGGAATTCCGGTCTTTTTCCACTATTTGACTAACTTACAAGTGGGGACTCCATTTTTAAATAATTAAATTTGGATGAGATGGATCCAGTACATAAAGTTCAGTAACAGCAGACACTTAACATGATTTTCTGCTCAGTTAAGGGGATTCAATTGAAATAGGTGTCTTCCAGCACAGAAGAACATAGTTGAAAGCCATTCAGGAAAAAGGGAAGGTTTAGAAAGAACAGAGATTCCTGGTCTTCAGAATAAAAAACTTTAAGCTGTCCTATTAGTAGCTGTTGATTTTATAATAAGCTTGGAAGTCTCATGTTGAGTATAGGACATATAAAGCAGCTAGTGGTGCCAAGATAGTTGTGTGTCCCTTGTAGAGAGTATATAATATTATGCAAGTCTTTGTAGACAACTACTTGAAATGTCTGATATGAAGTACAGTTGGACACAGGACCTTGCAATAGAGGCATCTTGTGACTTGATTTGACTTGACGTTTCCTCCGTCTGGGCTATGATTTTGACAGTATATGACACAAATGTGTTTTTATTCAATATGACCTTTCATGTTACTTTTTTCCTTTTTGGGCACCAACCTGGTTTTGGCTGCAAGTATGTCCAAAGGGACCATATGGCCTCTGTACCATTCAGTGTAGTAAAAACCATGGGTATTCACCATGGGGTCCATTAGTTGATACTCCTGACTTAAGCAGCTTAATGTCAGCAATTATTTTTTGTGACTGTACAATTTCATTCCTCCAACAGCATTAGTTGGAAACGTATGAAAAAGATCAAGAGTAAACTATCCTTTGCTAGGTATAGTCATGGTGCTAAGCCCTGGTGGTTCTGGGTTCTGTGCAATGGCAAAGGTATTATTCATCTTGTACGCTTGGCAAGTGACTGATTGCACGGTCATCGCTAGTTTATCTGTTTGCACTGTTTATGGTACAACCTGTAATGTAAGTAACGTGAACTTTCTAAATCAGGTGACACAACAGGGCACCTCAGTTCCCAGGCCTACGTGTGTGAGAACAAGACATACCTTGAATCTTTTTTGGGCTATAACCCAGACCTGTACCAGCCCACTGCTTAAGTCTCACTCCAACACCACTTCTGCCTTGTTGTCATATTCTCCAGACTATACTTTGATTTAAATTGTGTACTTCCAAAAATTATTCTCGATGTAGCCATGTTGGTTTTGTCTTCTTTCCTGGTTAGAAGATTGTAAAGTAGTGGCTAAAATAAAATAAATCATGTCTATGTTCTAAACTTGGAGAAAATAAGGCACTTTTTAATGCAAAATTGAGATCACAATTTGATCTCCTAACAGTCGATGTCACAGAGAAGTACTATGGGAATAAGCATACGCTAGAGAGATGTCCTCGTGTTTTCTTGTAATCTCTGTTGTACTTGCTAGGTCTTAATTTTAAATTATTGACATAATTGCACTGAAATGAAACTGTCCGTGACTTAGACACTAGATTATAAAAGCAACATTGAGATTATCCAAATTAAAATAATTCCTGTTTCACTCAGCTGCAAACTATCTGAACTTTTCTGTTTAGAAAATTTGCATATACATCATAAATATTTATCTTGAGATCCATCTGTTTCTTCAACATTATTGAAAAAGCTTTTTTTTATTTGTTAATATTTCACATCCTCCACTGTTCACTAATTTTCAGGATCAATGAAGCTTTTGAAGACCACTTCTGCACTAAACTAAGTTTGAATAATATTCACAGACAACTTTCTGTTGTACCTATTGTGCATATTTTCCCACCCATGCAAAACAGCATGAATATTTTATTAGAGACTGAATCTTGGGTAATTAGTATCCTAGCACTTAAGTAATAAAGAAATCCATGCTGAGCTATTTTTTCTTGTAGCAAATACAGCTAACAGGTTCTTGCAAAAAATTAGTTTTCTGAAGTTTTTATTATTTGTTTCCTTCCATCATGTTGTCCTGGTTTCAGATGGAATAAAGTTAATTTTCTTCTTAGTAGCTGGTATAGTGCTGTTTTGGATTTAGGATGAGAATAATGTTGATAACACACTGATGTTTTAGTTATTGCTAGGTAGTGTTTGTAAGTCAAGGACTTTTCAGCTTCTCATACTGCCCTGCCAGTGGAGCCTGCGAGTGCGCAAGAAGTTTGGAGGGGACACAGCCAGGACAGCTGACCCAAACGAGCCAAAGGGGTATTCCATGCTATATGATGTCACGCCCAGTATATAAACTGGGGGGAGATGGCCAGGGGACAACATGGCTTGGGGATTGGGTGGGCATTGGTCAGCAGGTGGTTGAGCAATTGTATTGTGCATCACTTGTTTTGTATATTCTATTATTATTTTCACTTCCTTTTCTGTCTTATGAAACTGTCTTTATCTCAACACATGAGGTTTGTGTTTTTTTTTTTTTTTCTGATTCTCTCCCTCATCCCACAGAGGGTGGGGGCAGTAAGCGAGCAAGTGCGTGGTGCTTAATTGCTGGCTGGGGTTAAACCATGACATGTCCTCACAATGATGATGTAGATCAGAGACTTTTTGGTGAGTGACGGCAGTTTTAGGAGAGAAAGAATAAAAGTTTTAGGAGAAAAAAGATAAAAATTTGGGTTCTAGAATAGAGTTCTGGAAATAGTCCTACTACTCATTGCCATTCTACTAATTCATTTATCAGTCTATCTACAAATTCAAAGATGTTGGCTCTGTTTAAACATACGCTGTGTTTAAACATTGTATGCAGTCTAAAGAACAGCTATGCATGTGGGTAGTACTTATAAGACTATTATAATACTGTAATAAACACTGAGCAAAACCTTGCAGAGTGTGATTAAATTGAATTTGAATGGACTTAAGTATTAGTGATTACAGAGAAAAATAGCCTCTACTCTTCAGGTGTAGATTTTTTTGTTTGTTTCATTTTGGTAATAGTAACATAATTCTAAGAAATTTGATAAATTGTCTACTTTCTGGAGCCTGATTTTTGGTTTGGTTTGGGTTTTTTTGTTTTTTCTTTCTGGCTGCTTACAGGGTGGTTAGATGAGATACTTGTTCCCTTCTACGGGAGCAACATATGGAGAGAGGAGAAAAAAAAAAAGTGCTTTAGAATTTCCTGGCCTCATCTGAAGTGATCCGTTTGTTGGAGTAAACAGACTTCTAATTTTCACATACTGTTGAGCCTTCGATGTATTCATCTGTATTTTCTTGCTTTGACAGTTGAACATTTTTTTTTTTTTGGCTATCATCCTTCCAGACAAGAGGATTGTAGAGCAACAGGTAGTATCTGTTGTTGGTTTTGTATTGGGGTTTGGTGGGGGTGTTTTGCCGTTTTGCAGGTTTAGTTGTCTGAACTGATAGCTTGACATATCGTTCTTAAATAGCTCGGCAAGATATGATTACATTTCTTCAGTCATGATCTTTCATATTGATGTTTCTTTGTGTACTTGCTGTTAGTGAGTGTTGGTAAGAAACCAAATTCCTAATAATTTTTTCCACTCTTTTCTATTTTTGTAGTGAATAATAATTTTTGTAGCTATATAGAAATAATTTGTTTTCCTTGAGTCTCAGTGAATATTGTAGCCTTGTGAAACCTGTACAGAAGTCTATTAAAGCTTAATAAATTCCATCTAACCCTACTACTCTCCTTTTGTCAAAAATCTGACTTTATTTTTATTGGTTGCTAAAGTGTTTTTACTTCTCCCTATATTTATAGCATCAGACTTCATAATGAAAGAATGTATTTTCACTAACAATAAGTGGAAACTTATAACAAAGGGTGAAATCCTTTTTGTTGGTCTCTCACTCCTGTAAGTGGATATTAACTGCCTATAGACCACACATTGCACTGTTGCTTTTTTTTTTTAACGGAGTATTCTTTTGCACCAAACTGTCCATTTACATTATATCACTTAAATTTATATTGCTTTCAAATAATAAAATAAAATTTAGTATTCATTCCTGAGACATGAAAAAATAGTGGATTAAGAAGATGCTAAGATGCATTTATTTAACCTCCTCAGGCTAGGAAAGAGATATTGATAGGTGCTGATAGATGTTGACATAGAAAATAATGACAATGGGGGTGAGGAAGATAGCTGTTTTCCAATAAGGATAACTTTTGGGGGAGGGGAGGAAGGGGGCAGGGGATGGAAGGTCTTGATTTTGAAACTACCCTTGGGGAGCTGGGAGGGAAATCATGGTGTTATGCATACAGTGTCAGTCTTAACAACTAGTTATACCACTGTGAGCCCCCATTCAAACAGGAGGAAAGTAAATTTTGCTCTTGATGAAAACCTGACTCATGAGCACTCTAAGGGTATGTGCAAGTATGAAGAACAGTACAAACACTTAAAAAAAAAAAAACCACAAAACCAAAAAAAACCCCCCAAAACTTCACCCCCCCCCCCATTATTCAGTAGGTTGAAAAGAAGTGTTAATGTGCTTTGCAGATGCTCCAAGCCAATTACACACAAGCCAGTTTGAAGTCACATAATGACATCAGTGAGATATTGAATGTGGTGATGTATTCTGCCCATTGGGAAAGGAAACTCAGTGCCTTGGTACCATGCCAATTCAGTCGAGTACCTTCCATCCAGAAGCTGCTCACATCCAGCCAGGCATGGGGAAAGGCGCAGAAGTACCTACATATAAAAATGAAAACACAAACTGGAAGTCTGTTGCACAGAACTTAATTTAACATCCAGGATATGATGGTACTGGCTGAATGAAGTTTCGTAGTCATTTTCTCTGCCTTTTTGATGTCAAAATTTGAGTTCTAAAACAAGGATTCTCCTGGTTTTGAGAGAAGATATTCTTGTTGTATTCAGCAATTGTTTCAGTTTCATGTTAAATTGTTACACTATCAAAAGAAATTTGAAGTAAAAAGATATTTGAGACTGAAAGAATTGTATATTAAAAAGTCACGTAGGCTTTTTCTTCTTTGCTGTTCTAGACTTTTTTTTATCTCCAAAAGGTGGGGGGGAAGTGCCATACACCATTAGCATTGTCAAATCAGCTGTTCAAGATCAGTTTTGTTTCAAAGGATCCTTGCCTAAATCAATATCAGATTTTTTTAGTATATATTATATAAACAATATACTATTTTTTTCATATTCCTCAAAAAAAAAAATAGTATTTTGTGTCCAGGTATGTTGTCTAATATAGATAGCAAGATTCTTGTAGCTGGTTCTACTTTATCTATTGCGTACTGCAAAAAGCTCAGACTAAAGGTGCTCTATTAATAATCATATTAAGTTTTGTTTTGGGGATTTTTTTTTTTTATTGAATGAAAAATAGTTTATAAAGACTTGGAGAAGTATCCAAAAGAAAACTGCTTCAAAAGTGGTTTTTTTCTGAATGCAAAATAAGTTCCAAGTTATAAATTTCTTGAGATTGTTTCCGTTTGTTTCCTGAATGATTCTGTAAGTGCTCTGAAAGAGTTGTCCATTTTACCTGCAATCTTTCATATCTTATATTTTCAGATCACCCAGTGAAAGGAATCAGTTAAATAACAGTGAAAGTCTACAGAGTTTAGGTTTGGACTAACAGAAGCTTCATGTCTACTGCCTTTTCTGTCTTTTGCTACATTGCAGATAGTTGTGGTTTAACCCCAGCTGGTAACTAAGCCCCACACAGCCGCTCACTCACCTCCCTCATGGCGGGATGGGGGGGAGAATCAGAAGGGTGAAAGTGAGAAAACTCCTGAGTTGAAAGACAGTTTAATAGGGAAAGCAAAAGCCGTGCAGGCAAGCAAAGCAAAACAAGGAATACATTCACTACTTCCCATGGGCAGGCAGATGTTCAGCCATCTCCAGGAAAGCAGGGCTCCATCACGCGTAACGGTGACTTGGGAAGACAAATGCCATCACTCCGAATGTCCTCCCCTTCCTCCTTCTTCCCCCAAGCTTATATGCTGAGCATGATGTCATACAGTGTGGGATATCCCTTGGGTCAGTTGGGGTCAGCTGTCCCAGCTGTGTCCCCTCCCAACTTCTTGTGCTCCCCCAGCCTCCTCGCTGGTGGGGTGGGGGGAGAAGCAGAAAAGGCCTTGGCTCTGGGTAAACACTGCTCAGCAGTAACAAAAACATCCCTGTGTTATCAACACTGTTTTCAGCACAAATCCAGAACATAGCCCTGTAGTAGCTGCTATGAAGAAAACCAACTCTAGCCCAGCCAAAACCAGCACACAGATATAAGTAGTAAATTCCAAAGCTCTTCCCACAGTAAAAGATCTGTAGTTAAGTGCAGCAAGTTTGCTGCTTTTTCTGTTTTAACTCTTTTTATCTCTCATTTCTGACTTTTCCTAGCTATTGAGCTATTCTGTGTCCCAGAATCTGCCACTTTCCTTTCTCTAGGCATTCTACTTGCTCAGTGATTTATTGATTAAGGACAGACTCAATTCAGATTTGCAAATGGCAAGTAATGATTTTGTGTGGTCCGCCAGTCTTTGACAGTTTCCTTTATGTTTTGTTTGCTTGGTAGCTCATTACTTCATGATTTTTTTCCCAGAGTTTGTTTAATTTTTAGTTATATTTTTGTTCATGTGTTTATCCTACCTTCTGAGCCATGTTATTTACATCTGGTATACTTTCAAGCTTTACCTGGTTATACAGTGAAGTCGTACACATTGGCAGGCCAGTTACTGCTCAGGCTAGCACAGCCCTTCCTAACTTGCCTTAGCCATTTCCAGTACTGTTGGAACAGGTGATCTTCACACCTTGGTCAATGACTGTGTCTATGAAAATATCTCAATAGCTGTCTAGAGAAACCAGAGCACTGAAGGTTATATGCTTGGTAATTTTGTTTGTTTATTTAAATGTTGAAGGCTTTGCTCAGAATATTACTGTTTTTCCACTGAGATGTATGGTAATGATCAGCATGGTGCTAGAAGTAAAATGTTTGGTTTTTCTTCTATCTTGTTTTGTTTTATATGGCTATCCTTGAACAAGGAGTGGGAAGGAAGGCAAGTTCTGACTGTGAGAAGTTGCTCACAATTGCTTCTAGCTGTGGCTGCTCACAGCTTCCAACAAATCTGGTTTTAGTTGTAATCGTGCGCTGCAGGGGATTGCAGTGGCTTCCACATGACATGGCACTGTTGCCTTGAAAGAAATGTGTGTTTATGTATACATCCTGATGGGATCAGAATTTGTAACATGATTAGTCAGCTTCTGGGCATTTCACTGTGTAAATGAGTAGTACCCTGTTGAGATTAGAGCACAGCATCTAGCTATATTTTTGGAAAATGAAGCACAGTATTTTACCAGGACTTTACCATTTGAGACCATCGGTCCTATGTCTGAGTAAGATATGTCTTCAAGCACACTTAGCAGTGGCAGGCAATTGGCCCTCCGAAAACCAGGAGGGAATGTGGACCAAGAGGTTTTGGTCTCCTGTATGTTGAGTATCATAATAGCTTTTTATACTACTTGGTTTAGGCAAAGCAGGCCTCCATACTTACAAAAGCTTATATGTTGAGGCAGTGTTAGGAGGGAAAAGTCAGTTTGCAAACAATTTGTTGTTATATGTTGGTAAAGGTTCTTTATATTCTGGAAAGTGTGTATAACTAAACAGAATTTGTAACTGAGCATGTGTGTATGTGTGGTATGTATGGTGTCAGTCATTATTCGTCAACTTACGCGTGTATGTCTAGATCTATCTCTCTGTGCCTCTTATTTGTAGTAGCCAAATATAAGTGAAATAGTTTTGGGTTTGGGGTTTTTTTGTTGGTTTTTTTTTGTTTGGTTTTGGTTTGTGGAGGTTTTGTTGTTGTTGTTTTGTTTGTTTTTAAATAAAAGCAAGCTGGTCGGGAAATTCAGATTGGACATTAGGAAAAGGTTTGTCACTGAGAGGGTGGTCGGTCACTGGTGCGGGGTCCCCAGGGAAGTGGTCACAGCACCAACCCCGTCAGAGTTCAAGGAGTATCTGGGCAATGAATTTAGTCATATGGTTTAGTTCTAGGTAGTTCTGCAAGGAGCAGGGAGTTGGACTCAATGATCCTTATGGGTCCCTTCCAACTTGAGATAGTCTATGGTTACGTGCATATTTAGGCTTAGGTACGACAGCATGTTGCTGGATAGTTCCAGGCCTGAAGACATTTACAGGCAATATGCCAGCAGATGCTATTGGAAACGGCATCACCAAAGAAAAGAGAAACTAAAATTGGTGGATGCAGCAGGGCCACTATCAGATGAAATAATCTCAGCCAGGCTATTCTACTATGCATTACTACTTTGACAGGCCTGCAATCAGGGACTGGAATAACTCAGATGAGCAGAAAATACTCCGGTAATAAGAAAACAGTTTTACTGCAAGGCATAAATTGGTGGTTATTAATCATTAGCCACAGCAGAGAAAAATAGCTAGCCGAACAGATTAAGCCAATAGCTTAATCTGTTCTTTAAATGAACTTTTTTGTGAACAGTCATGTTTTAAATGTTTTTATGTTGGAAATAACAGAAATGTTAATTTCAAAAACCTTTTCCAAAATTATATATAGATATCCCTGTTATGTGAGTTCTCATGACAAATAACTTTCTTTTAAAACACTCAAGTTATAAACTTAAGATGACACTTTAAGCTAAATAGAAATTGTATGGCACTGATGGAATATTTTAGGACAGAAAAATACATTTGTTTTGCAGAACACTGTTTCAAGCAGTAGCAAAAATGTTCCAGGTGACAGCAATTAATGTTTTCAAGGGGAAAGCACTCCAGATATCTCTATGCAAATGTGATTAAGGGGAAAGCACTCCAGATATCTCTATGCAAATGTGATATGTGAAAAGATGAATCTTTGTGAGGATTCCTCTGGATATGGCCATACGGTAAAAGTGGGCGCTGTCTCCCCTCACTTTACTGCATATCTCATTTGAACTCATAAGTTTTTAAAAATTTCAGTGATGCTATATTACCCTGACCAAGGAGACATTGTAATGAGCATAAAAGACTTTGATGTAAATGCATATTCTCTTATAAATAAGAAATGGAGTGAACGGAGTATACTTCTTCCAGAACAGCTAAGCAGGACTCTTAAAAAACAATATGGGGATGTTTGAGGGAATCACAGCCTGAACATTATTAAGTACATGTCAACAGCTTATTAAGAGAAAGAGGACTTAAATGCTGTTTGAGAAGCAGAAAGGGATTGATTCATAGTATAATATGCTCTGGGTTTAGTACTTGTCACTGGTTTATCTCAATTCTCAGCTTTCAAAAGCCACCAAATTTGGGGGTTGCCCTAGAATGAACACCAAGTATTTAATCTGAACCAGTTGTCCTTCCATCTCTGCCCGCTTGTTGTCTAAACAGAAACATGGGTAGGCTAGAAGGAGGAACCACTGGCTTCATGCATTAGAAGGCAGTTCTGATGCTGGTTGCAAGACAAACCACCAAGAGGTGAAGCAACAGCTTCAGGTCTTGCTTCTGGGTTTCATTGTCTAAGATCTTATTGTATTTCTAGAAAGAATCCAATTTCTTGGGCTTTTCTGTCTAGAGTAGTGAATTTTGCTCTTTATCATAAAATATGTATATGTTTTAATTTACCCTATGGACCAAAACACTGCCCTTGAAACGAGTATTTGATCCAAATCTTGTTAGCTAATGGGGTCTTTCCAACATTTTTTTTCATCACAGGAGATAAATGTTTTAGAAATGGCTTGATATGAAAGGACTATTTTCAAATTGGTAAATTATATTTAAATAAAGTTATGTTTAGTAACTTAAATTATATATCTCATTAATTTTTAACGTAAAACATAAGACTCGATTGCTTTTTTTGTAGGTCATACCTTTATTATTCCCCCCCCACCCCGAATAGTTGAAATTTTGTTTGAAATGTGTGATTCAGCAATGGTTTTTGCTGACACAAAGATAAAAATGGAATTATATTTATGCAAAATCAGGTAGGCATAACTTTAAAAATGCATTTCACATGAAGTATCTCCTCAGAGTTTTTACCATCATGATAGACTAAACAGTCTGGGACCTTGAGGCTCTGAAGAAGCAGCTTTTGCTCTTCTGTGACAGTTATTCAAAACATAGCTTGAGGAGGCCAACTTTCGCAGTTGGACAAGTAGACCATGACAGTTCTTCCCTAAGGTTTAAATATGCAGCACTGACATGAATACAAAATCTATTGTTATTGCTGTGTTAGTTTAAACACTGACATACTCTTATCCCTTAGATTAATGAACACCATCACAGCACTTTTATTTTGTACCTTAATTAAGTAATGATGTCTGGGGGCCAAATGCTATATATGTAAAACTACTGTTGACCTCAGTGGAAAGGAACAGTGTGTACTTTCCTCAAGGCAGAAGAGATGATTAAAAAACAAGAGGAATTAACTGAGACATAGGAACCTAAATTTAATCTTGGTCAGTACGCCATCCTCTCTTTTTCATCTCATTCTTGCCCTGAATTTCTTTTGAGCGAGGATTGTGGCATAACGGCAATTGGAGTTTGCTCTGCTTTCCTAAGCTAACAAACAATGTCAGCCTTAATTTGCTACTGCTGGTGGTGTAGACCATTTCTGGGCAGTAGTCTGGGGTTTTGTTCAGACTTGATGTTTTTGAGGGTTGGTGCTTCCTGTTAATATTTACAGCACAATGATTCTCAAAAATGCACGCAGAAAGATTTGAGTCACTAGGGGAACTTTGAAATTGTGTCCAATCTTTATAATGGTTTGTGACATTTAATACTGTGATGCTTTAATATTGCAATAACATGCACTTTATGTAAAATATTTGGGGGGGGAAAAATCATGATTTTAATATATTCGTTATATTTGAAATCATAACCAGGTTATATATCTTCAGTATTATGGAAATGCAATTGTTGCAAGTATTTAAAAAAAAAAAAAGTTTAAATTGTACTCTCTATTTCTGAAAATAAGTCTAGGCTCTGAAGGGTCCCTGACAGTGAATTTCTCCTCATCTATTTCAACTACAATGTGTGTTTAATAATAGAGGTTAGCTGGAAAAGAAGAGTTATAGAAGAGGGCCAACATAGCTCAACAGGTATTGAAGATTATCTTGCTGACAAATATACTTTTAGTATGCATGTTGTTTCTGTCAGTCCATGAGGAGATCTAGTGTGTAGAGGTCAGTTGGGGTCAGCTGTTCAGGCCATGTCTCCTCCTAGCTTCCTGTGCACCCCAGCCTACTCGTTGGCAGAGCAACATGAGAAACAGAAAAGGCCTTGGCTCTGTGTAAGCACTGCTCAGCAACAGCTAAAACATCCCTGCTGCTTTGGTCACAAATCCAAAACATAGCCCCATACCAGCTACTACAAAGAAAACTAACTCTACCCTAGCCAAAACCAGTACAGCAATTAATATATAAAGTGAGACAGCTAAAAACACTTAGTAGCACTTGGCTTGTTTTTTATTATAAATGTTGCCATAGAAAGGGCCTTTTCTAAAATGTCCCTGTGTTATCAACACTGTTTTGGTCACAAATCCAAAACATAGCACCATACCAGCTACTATGAAGAAAATAACCCTAGTCCAGCCAAAACCAGTACAGACATCCTATCAGGTTTCAGGGTTTTTTCCACAAGTAGAGTGTGATGATTTTCATGTACTTTTTGACATCATAATGGTTTTAGCCACAATTTCTCATTTTTCTAACTCCTAGACAGGAATAGAAAACAGCGCTGAGCTCTTGCACTTTTTTCTTACATGAGGGTGTATTACTGACAATTATAGCTTGTATTTGCATGAAAGCATGTATTTATGCCAGAAGTTTGAAAGGCTTGTGGTCATCTAGCTGCTGGCTGAACACTGACAGAACTGAGATGTGTTTTGCATAAAATGTCTACAAAAACAATTTCCAAAGAGAATGTCTCTTTGCAACAAGATGTCTAAGAAACCAAATTTTAACTACTCTACTGGTCTTGTTGACTCAGTTCTGTTGATGGGATGAGGTTTTTGACCACTCATTCAGACTTTCACACATGAAGTTCTCTTCAGCACGTTGAATGTTGCATAGTCTTAATTGAAATGTGTTCCTTGTTCAGCAGATTTGCCAATGTGCGTTTACATCTCTCCCATGGAGAGTCATGGAGGCACTTGCAGTATTTTGCTGCCCATGGGAGCATACTCAATTGTCAAATGAATGACTTCTTTTTGTGCATCAAAATAGAAATAGTTCTCCTTATCCATGGGATTTCATGCTTTTATTGCTGCTTCTGGCTGCCATCATGAGCTCTTAACTTGCTTTCACAAGTGGGTGATGTATATTTAGTTTGTTACTATGCCACTTGCACAAACCCAGGCAGTTCATCCAAAAAACTTTTAGTACTTTTTTCCAGATGCATTGAAAATCAGGAGATACTTATCTTATGGAGGATAGTAAAAGGTAAAAACTGGGATTTATATGTCTGTAGTGTTTTGGCAGAAACAGAGTAAATCATTTAATTATGTTACTTTTATATGCCAAATGGTACTTGACTGATATTCTTTCAGCTCACTCTAAGAAAAGGCAAGAAAATATACGAGTAGTAAAGGTGAGAGAAAATCAAGATGAGCCGAAAAAGCTTAGGAAATGTGGGGAGTGTGTATTAAAACAGCACTGATTTAAAAGCAAACAACAACAAAAAAATCCTAGAAAATATGTCTATCCATGGGTACACAGCAGACCATTACTACTCAAGATAAAGTTCTCAGGATGGTGATATAATTTCATTTACAAATAAACATAAAACTCAGTAGTTATTGGGGAACAGAGTTGAAAGCAGGAGTTGTTAGAGGAAAAAAAAGGAAGAGAAGAATTTCGTTACTTTGACCTCAATACTGTTTCCACCCCTCACCTCAAAATGGATGTAGTGGAATGGAAAAAAGGTTCAGAGAAGCACAACAAGGATGAACAAAGGCCTTGGAACAACCTCTGTGGAAAGAATAACTTTCAAAATTAGATGAGGAGAAAATAAACTACAGGTGAAAAGAAACACAAAATTAAGCTGGAGAGAAAGGATAGGGAAAAACTATTCATCATCTTCTGTACAAAAAAGATCTTGAGGAATCAAATTAAGGTAATAGGAGATAGGCTCAAAAGAAGTAATGAAGCCATTTTTCGTGCAACAGATCACAATTGTGGAATTCCTTGTCAAGGTTTATCGTGGATGGGAAGTTTGCAGGAGCTTCAAGAGGACGCTGGATAATTGCTAGGAAAATGCATTCACTGAGAGCGCTACACATACAAATCATGTTTGTTTCAGAAATAGATGAAGGATGAGAGAGTATTCAAAGTACCATTATCCCATTTGTCACCATAAACATCTACTTTTTGGAGGCTGTCAGAGGGAAAATACTGAACTAACTGGACTTCTAGTCTAATTTATGGCAGCTTTTGTTGTGTCACCTTTTTAATGTTAAAATACGTGGGTAAAAACAAGTTAGTTTTCTTTTGGGTTTTTTTGGTGCTTGGTGGGTTTTTGTTGGGTTTTTTGTTTGTTTGTTTTTACAAAGGAGGAAAACAGGCTTATAGTGTATTAAGAGTTATAACATCATAATAAAGAAAAGGGTGGGCCAGGAGAAGGAGATAATGTCATATCATACAAGATGTTAGTGTGACACCTTATATATACAAGATTTAGTATAGTTTCTTATTGCCACTGATAATTATGCAGTTTTTGTAAGATTTTATTTTCATTATGATTTTGTGGAAGATTTTTTCCGAAGAGGAATTCTTTTTAAAACAGTTTCCCTTTCTTATTTCTTTAAAAAAAAATAAATCTTTGAATGAAAAGGAAAAAAAAAAAAGTAAAATCAACAAAACCCAAAAACCCAAACCCAAACAACTCAGGCAGTCACAAAGAGAAGCAGGGTTGGCTCAGACAGAATGGTATCTTTTAATGATTTTAACAGATCTCTTTGTTCTGGAAGCGTTGACATTGATTGCGGTGGGAGACAGAACAGGGCTATTAAGAATGTTTACTGCTCTTTCAATCACTGATTACTTTTCTTGAAACTGCTAATGATACTCAAACTGTTCAGCAGTGCTTTTGAACCACGTATATCATGAAATTCCTCTGCCAATGTCACTGTGGTTTTGCACAGCGTGGGATAGACGGGTATATGAAACTACGTAGAGTTCCTGCTTGGCGGGGTGTTCAAATGAGCGGCCTGGCAGGCACACTCGTGTTCTTGTGATGGACAGCGTTGGATTGACAATCAGCAGCAAGTCTCAGAGCAATGGATCACAGGGCTGGAGTAGTGTGGTGGGCTCCAAGTGCCTGCAAGGCCAGTCATAAACTTTGGAAAAATTTTTACTGGGGCTGTGGGATGAGGTCAGATGTGAAACTGGGAAAAGGAGCGGATGTTTGAGCATGGGGTGAAGAAAAGGGCACCTGAGGAAGTTGGGTTGAGGGACGTTAGTGCTGAGTAGAGGGTGCAAAGAAATTGGGAGTGGGGTGGGAGTAGAGAAGGATGATAAAGTGCAGGTTATTTCCCCTTTGTTGTCTAGTAGGCTCTTAGATGTACTGAATTAGCTAAACCTTGCTAGCTGTAGGAGCTGGAAAAGAAACATACCTAACTTCACCTGTTGCAGAAATAAGAAAAATGTGTTTGGTCCCAGTACAATAAGGTTAGAACTGAAGATAGCAGTGGTATTTTTCAGCCTCGAACATCAACATAAGGATGGAAATTACTCTGAGTGTATTGTTTAGCCAGCAGTAGTTAACTAGATGGACATCTAATTGTGCACTTTAGGTCATAATGTTAATTGATATCAAACATAGAGAACATTAAAAATTCATAGATAATGAAGGAAATTATTAAATGTTCCATCTGTGAGGGAAGCAGCATTCCCTGTCAAATATACTAGCATTTTTATATTTAAGGAAAACTTGGTTTTGTGCATGGAGCATCTTCTTGAGATGATTTTTCGGCCTTTGAGAGTGCAGTTTTCTGACAGTTTTGCATTATTAAACCATCCAGTACAACCCAGTTGCTAACAGCTGAACAGAACAAATTTCTTGGGGTTTATAAAGTCTGAAATGCATAATTATTCTCAAAGCATAAGCTGGCAGAGTTAGTGTAACAGAGAAATTATTTTACAAAGACTGGCTCTTGAAACTCAGAAACTCCGTAGTTTCTTCAAGTCAGTTTATTCTTTTGCTTTCATTATAAAACAATTCTTTTAATGCATACTGCTCTTGGAATCTATATTTCATCAGAGTTGCCCTCATCACCAAGCATACAAATAGCCTTTGAAATAAGAGTCAGAATAGCTGTATAAAGTGTCTACTTCTATAGAATAAGTCTGTGTGACATATGGAAGATACACTATGACAAACTTGATATTTATGCAACTATTACGTAGTCCTTATGGTATAAATTAGTAACGTAATTATTAAAGTCACTGGGTCATACAATAGTACAGACAGAAATTTAAGTATATGACCTGACTCATTGAAACGTCCAGTGCTCAAGCTCTGAATCATTCGGGTTAGCTTTTACAGTGGTGCTTGCTGATGGGAATCACTTTGTAAATTGCCCCCTGGGCAGTTTTCTTGGAACTGTATTTTCCTACAATGGTGTTCTTTAGCTAGCTTATTGTTGATGAATACACTTTGATGGACTTACCATGGGATGCTAAGTCACTTTACTTTTCAGCTGCCTCCCAGAGAAATTGTTTCAAGCAACTGTAAATGGAATGCTGATAATTGAACTTCATCTGCTGGTTTTCATCCATTATGTGAAAACATGAGATCTTGATTAATATAATTTTCCCTTTTTTTTAAATGACCCATTGCATTAAGAATGTTTAAATGAAGATTTGCCTTTTTTGTAAGGTTATGTGTTTAATTCTCTGCTCCATCACAATTTGAAGATGTAGTCTGATGAGAAGCTGAGTCTTTGAACATTGAAAAGAACTTTGCTTAGGTTATGGCACAGAATAAATAAATTCTTACTTCTTGGAACTTAGATGACATCATTTTACTGAAGGTGCTATCTGTACGTACTATAAAGAAAAGACAGTTTACTCTTCACACTGCATGCTGGAAATTGACTTGCCCTGCATGTAGAGGCAAGTCCCCAAACATGCACAGAACAAAGTACACTACCTCACAGTAGACCTAGGACACCTGTTTGACCTGCGCATACAGGCACCACAGGTGAATGTTCCTTTACTAATGGGTCATTCACCTCCAGTGTCAAGAGACCATATTTTAAGGGACTCTGATTTTTATAGTCAGGCCTTTAAAACAGGGACTATACAAAATATTTGGATTTTTGTTACTAAGAAGGTAGGTGGTGAGTATGCATGTGTACAAACCAGTTGGAAATGAAAACTTCTGAGACTTGTGCATTCAACACTTAAAGAATTGTATCAGCTCTTTAGTGTGTTTCAAGAGGAAGTCACACGGGCAAGTTCACAAATGCAACGTTTGCTTGGATGCTTTGACCCAAATGGAAGGAATCTCTGTGGTTTTTTACTAGATCTGGTTCTAAGGAATTTTTATTTCAACCCAGAATGGTTTCTTTCAAATCTTTTAGCAAAGTATGAATCTGAACTTCTGAGGGGACTGTCTTTTCTGGAGGAAATCTGAAGGTGGTAGGCTGTGCTATTTGTTAATTGTCTACTACTTATCAGCCAAGTAACTACTTGATATTTTAAACTGGAGACATACAGTTTGCTGTTTTAGAAATAGATTATGAAAAGGCCCCTGAAAAATGATCAATTACTTGAATTCATGTTATATTTGTAATTGTGAAAGAACTTTGGACATGTAGCCTATTCTAACATGATCTCAGATATTTATGGGTTAGTTTATATTATTTTCATAATTTTTATACCTTTTTTATCTTCTGGGTAGCAAGGAAAAAGTCTTTAACTTAATTCTTTTTTTGTAGTCTTAAAAGTAAAAGGTTTTGTTGGTCACATTTTTTGTAAAATATCTTTCCTGAATGTTGCATCCTTTGGAGAGACAATATAGTCTTGCAGTTACTTGGTGTGTGATAATATTAAATATTTCATAAGTGTTACTTTCTATGTTTAGTTGTCAAGGCTTAGACTTACTGTGTCAGTTCATTGCTGGCAGCCTACCTGAAACTGAATGTCAAACAGCTTCTTACAGTGTTCCAGAATGGGTCCTTAGGCTGGCCTGGTTCTAAGATTCAGGCACACACAGGGAAATGTAGAAAAACTTTTAATGGACAAGGTAAATTTCTGAAAGCATTGCCAGAAAAATTGAAGTGGTTCCAATTACTTGACTTAATATTTTTACTACTTATTAAGATTTTGCATAAGAAAGTGTACTAACTTTCATGGTCTTGCTTCAAAAATCTCTTCAGTTGCCGTAGAAGGTCCTTCTAGTGAAAAAAAAATGCAGCTTGCTTTATTCTCTAGGCAGTATAATTTGTTTTTCATGAGTTACAATCCCTTCCACAAAATCTAATAACTCCTATAACAAACATCGATCTACTATGCCATGAAAAGAAATAACTTTCCTAAGGTATATTAAAATTCTTGTTTTGACACCACAGTTTAGTAATAAATCATACTAGAACCCCTTGTTTGAATTTTGACAGTCTAGAAATATTATATTTCACTGAACAGATTTCATAAGAAATGTTTACCTGTGTCAGAAAAATCATTTTACTTTATGCAAAAAGTTCAAATGTAGATGTCTACACTGTTTATGGAAAATGTTCACAAAAGGATGCCAGTGAATACACCTTGGTATTATGCAGTGCCCTGATTTTTTTTTTTTTTTGTGAATGTCAAGATTTTTGAAATCTTCGCTGATGAGCTTCCTTGTTCTGTTTGTGGGTGGTTGCGGGTTTTTCTGTTTGTTTGTTTTTATACTTTTTTGTAAATTAGCTCAGAATTACCAGTTCTGTGAACTGACTTTTTTCAACAGAACTTAATGGCTTCACAGGGAACTCAGTCATGTGGGAACATCCTTCTTGTGACTGATTAATGCAAGCTGATGTTATTTTCAGGTTACTATATGTGATCTTTGTCATGGTGATATATGTAATCTATTTAATTGTTCCAGCAGCACAGAGACTAGAATAAATGGATACACCTGTGTAGGGTTGACAAATATTTACACAATTTTTCTTATTTAGTTTGCCAAGATAAATTTAGAAAATAATTTTGTATTCCCCTTAGAAGTAATTGAAACACATTGAAAAGCTCAGAAATAATTACATACATATATAACAATATATTTTTTTATTGTTATTATTTATTTTTTAAATTCTGGGAATATCCTGAAGTTCTATGGCTACATGAAGAAACTTTCATGTCTGGAAGCATTGCAGATATTTGAACTATGACAATGTGCTCTTTTAATTCTCACCAATGCACTGTACTTCCATGTTCTATAGAAAATAAACCACTATGCATTAAGGGGCAGACAAGAGATAAGAATGTATCACAAATGGCTTGATCTATAATAAATAAAAGAGGAAAAAAAAGACTGTCAAGTGGTGTATTTTCAGCATGTTACTGACATGACTACTGGATTTTTTTTTTAAAAGAGCATGTATAAAAACATGCATAATCCGTCTACCTGGATTGAAATTTTTTTGCCTTAGATCGCAGAAGATAAGAAAAAAAACTTTTAAAGGTGAGTTATCCTCCACAAGCAAGACAGAGACAAGTATTTTGCCTGACTGAATTTCTATCTGTGCTGTATGTGGTACTCAACCAACAATTCATAAAATGTGAGCACAAAATAAGTAGAATCAGCTCATCCTGACTCAAAATACTATGAAACCACTAACATCCTATCACATAAGCCTATTTTGTTAGCTTCTCTGCCGGTGTTAACCCATAGACTTAGTATAACTCCATATTAATGTTTTCTGTATTAGCCAGGGAAGGTGGTTAGATCTATGTTGCAGGCTTTGTGAGGCTGAAGTATTTTAAAGGAAAACACTAGCAAACAATGAAAGCCAACCTGTCTCCGAAAAGAAGACCTCATGTTTAGGAAAGTTAAAATCCAATAATTGGTATAATAACCACTTTCTTTCTCTCTCAAATTATATGCAATTGTTTCAATAATAAAATCTGTAGGATGCTAAAAATGTAGATTGCTAAAAGAAAATTTAAAAAAACAGCTGAGTTACAAGTACAAATTAACAGTGGGATTCCAAAAAAGGGAATTCTCCCGTGGTGCTTATGTGTCTTTTAGTAGTTTACACTTTTGCAGCTTGAAAATCTATTGAATGAATGACTGGAATAATTATTCTTAGAAAATTGTAGAAAAAGAAAAGAAGGAATAGGTAACTTTAAATAAAACAAAAACCCAAAAAACTTCTACCTTTAGATCCTTCTTTATCTATGTTCATGGGTGAATTTGTCAATTTGTCCTGTGAATCTACTAGATTTCAGTTCTGTGCCTTACTGCAGCAGGTTCCTTGCACTTTGGTCCAGGGATCCTGAGCCAGGTAAGCCCTGAGACTCATCTTCTCCTTTTTCTTAGATACTGCATATTGCTTCATATCTCTGATGTTTTGTAGTGTTTTTAAATGAATGTTTGTGTACCTAGCGTTTGTAGATAAAACCGTCCTGTAGTAAGAAAACTTACAGTTGTATATTTATGTATCTTTCCATGGCTAGTGTTCTTGATTAAGGTATTATGCAGTTTGCTTTCATTAAAGATGCTTCAATTTTCAGCAGTGCCCAAGTACATACACTCATTCCATAAATATTAAATATAAGATACAGAATAAATTATCAGTACTGCAGTAATTGGCATCAATGCCTTGAAAGTTCATAAACTTTTTTGCTTCTGATTTAGCTATTCTGCAAAATAATAAAAGTTACCCTCCATTACTGAGGGTCTCATTCAGCTAAACCAGGCTTATACTGAAGTGAATGTATGAAATGCCTTTTGTTATTTAAATTAAACACTTACTTTTAAGGCTCATTGGCATAAAATGAATATAAATCTTGTTATTTCCTTTGGTATCTGTATTACCATCCATAACTCACTGCTGGACCTTTCTTGAGCATTTCATCTGGCTGACCTGGCAATTTTGCTTTAGTCCTTTGCAAGAACAGCTAGAAGATATTTTCACAGAGATGACTAAAATTTTTCTACTTTGAATGCATTTAGTCTATTTCTACTCCTCTACTTTCCAGTCCTTTATTCTGATTTTCATAGGATCTAGCCTTTTTAACTGTCTTATCTTTTCCAAGTTACTGGTTATCTGAGAGTTGGCCTGATTGTATCTGATGGAAATGTGATATAAAGCTGGAACTGAGTCTTTTCTGTTAACTCAGTTTTCCAAGTTGTTTTTTTTTTCTCTCTCCCCATTTCAAGAGCATCAAATGTTGTGCTTAAGATCCACGTCGTCACTACTTTGCGAAAATGCCTATGCAGCTCATTCAGCTGACACTTGTTCCCAGGCGTTTGTATTCACTCAATTTTTGCCAAAAGTTGTTTTCCAAACTTCTGTAGGTTGTCAGATATAGTCTAACACTTGCAGACCTCAACATTTCTGAAATATACCTTTTCATATCTCTGTGTAGATTAACCTGAAAGGTTAAAATTTGAAATAATAAGTAATATTTAATTTGAAATGTTGAGTTGTTTTTTAAATGCTCTAATCTAGATATTCTTTTAAAAAATAATTGCACTGGATAGCGAAGACAGGATTCACCTTATCTGACTGATACTGGCTAGAAAGTGAAGTGGTGAATGTGGAAACTAGTTTGAGATTGCTTTCATAGGCAATTGAGAAAAGCACTTCTGAACAGTAATTAATTTTACCTATTCTGGACACTAGTTTTAGGATAGGAATAAATCTTCATATGAAACTGCCCTTCTCTCCAACTATGGTGAAAGACTGGCTAATTGCTACAGGTAATCTGACTTTAAGATGATTAGTGGTGCAAGGGTGACCTGTACAGTTTGAAACTGAGACAAACACCATCCCTGAAGGTATTTAAAAGATGTGTAGACATGGTGCTTAGGGACATGGTTTAGTGGTGGACTTGGCAGCGTTAGGTTTACGGTTGGACTCAATGATTGTAAAGGTCTTTTCCAACCTAAATGATTCTATGATTTATGTCTATCACAGATAAAATTAGATAGCTAAGTATAGCTGTTGTATTGCATCCTATAGCAAAATGTGGTTAAAAATAAATGTCTATATGAGTCTGGTAGAAACAAAAGTGTAGCAGGAAAGAGGAGGGGAAATAGCAGGTGATACAGAACAGTGATTTAGCTGTGTTTATCCCTATCAAGGCACAATTGCACCTGAATCTAAAGACTCCTTAAGCTCTTTTGGTTTTGTTTGTAACTATAAGAGCTTCACTTGCTCGAGACTGGAGCAATCAAAAAAAAAAAAATCAGAAACAGAAGACCTTAAAAGCATGTTCATTTAAACTTAAAAATCCTTTTACCTAATAGTAGATTAAAAACAACATTTCATGAAAGCTGACTGAGAAGGAGGCAGCTGCCATTCAAGTTCCATGCCATTTCCTGAACAATAGCTGTTCTGTGATGTTAAAAAGCACAGTAACAGCATGTTCCTTCATTTTGTAACAAGTCCTTGGCATAATGTTTAGGACTGGGCTGTTTGCATACGCTGTTCAAAGAGCACTGACATACCTTCTTGTTTGACATCCACTCAAAATGAGTGCAGATGATGCAGTGAAACATGGAAATAGGTGAATTTGATACTGTCCTGGTTTCAGCTGGGATAGAGTTAACTGTCTTCATAGTATCTGGTACAGTGCTATGTTTTAAGTTCAGTATGCGAAGAATGTTGATAACACTGATGTTTTCAGTTGTTGCTCAGTAGTGTTTAGACTAATGTCAAGGATTTTTCAGCTTCTCATGCCCAGCCAGTGAGAAAGCTGGAGGGGCACAAGAAGTTGGCACAGGACACAGACAGGGCACCTGACCCAAACTGGCCAACGGTGTATTCCATACCATGTGATGTCCCATCTAGTATAGGAACTGGGAAGTGGGGGCAGGGATTCGCCGCTCGGGGGACTGGCTGGGTGTCGGTCAGCAGGTGGTGAGCAATTGCACTGTGCATCATTTGTACATTGCAATCCTTTCATTATTACTGTTGTCATTTTATCAGTGTTATCATTATCATTATTAGTTTCTTCTTTTTCTGTTCTATTAAACTGTTCTTATCTCAACCCACGGGTTTTGCTTCTTTTCCCGATTTTCTCCCCCATCCCACTGGGTGGCGGGGAGTGAGTGAGCGGCTGCGTGGTGTTTAGTTGCTGGATGGGGTTAAACCACGACAGATACCTAGTTAGGTCTCAGATTGTTTACAGTAGTAGTATTCAAGTTTTATTCTGTGGTTATCTGCCTGAACTAAATATCACAGAATCTCAAAACAGTTGAGTTAGGAAGGGATGTCTGGAAACAATCTTATTCAATCCCTGTGCCCAAAGCAGTTTGTTCAGGGCTATGCCCTGCTGGCTTCTGAATGTCTCCAAGGATGGAGACTCTATAACTTCTATTGGCAACCTGTGCCAGTGTTTTTTCACCCTCACAGTGATAATTATTTTTTTCTTCTAATGTTTAAATGGAATTTCCTGAATTCCAGTTTGTGCCCATTGCCTCTTGTCCCGTCTTTGGGAACTGCTGGGAAGAATCTGGCTCTTTCTCCTTTACCACACCTTAACCGGCATTTATACATGTTGGTGCAATGCTTCCTGAGCTTTCTCTTCCCCAGGCTGAACAGTCTCGGTCTCTCCTCATATGAGAGCTACTTCAGTTGCTTTACTTTCTGGCTCTTCGCAGTGCATGGTCCGATATGTCTTTGTGTTGCACAGGGGAGCCCGGAACTGGACCCAGCAGGGCTGAGCAGTGTGGAAAGATCGCCCCCCTCCACCCCTGATGCTCTGCCTAATGCATCCCTGGATGCAGGATTCTGCTGGCTTGCTTTGCCACGGGGGCACTGTCCTGGGTTCAGCTGGGATAGAGTTAATTTTTACAGGAACCTGGGAGGTGGGGGGGCATAGCCGGGGCAGCCGACCTGAACTAGCCAAGGAGCTATTCCATACCATGTGACATCATGCTCAGCATATAAATGGGGAGCGGGCCGGGGGGAGGGCTCTCGACTTTCAGTGGCGGAGCGTCGGGTTCTGGGTGGTGAGCAGTTGCACTGTGCATCACTCTTTTTGTATATTCTTTCATTAGTACTGTTGTTGTTGTTGTAACCTTTTTTTGTGTTGTCCCAGTAAACTGCCCTTGTCTCAACCCTCGAGGGTCCATTTTTTTTTTCTTTTCTCTCCTCCGTCTCCTCCCTATCCCACCGGAGGGGGGCGGGAGGAGTGAGTGAGCGAGCGGCTGGGTGGTCCTTTGTTACCGGCTGGGCTGAAACCACGACAGTCCTTTTTGGCGCCCAACGTGGGGCTCGAAGGGTTGAGATAACAACAGATCTGGCCAGAGCGTGTTGAAACAAATTTGTCATACGCATTTCTTATATTAGATAAATAGATGTTAGTCACAATGTTGATTCATTTGTTTACATGGTGGCGTTTTGTAAGTTCTTATGTGCCCTATGTATTGCCTGTAGTTACGTTTCTCACCTCTGGGAGAGTGATTGGGATTATCATTTTGCTGTACTGGGCAATGTCGACTTGTGAAACGATTACATCACTGGTCATGAGTTTAAGCTGGTATCTGTATGAGGCAGTGATATCATTTCCGTACTTCGGGCACCTTCTATCGGATTTTATTGGTAATTACACTCAATCCATGGGGAAGTTAGGGGGGGATACTTCCCCCCGTCCATTCGCCTCCCTTCTCTCCTTCCGACTAATTACAACAGCTTTTGAGAATTTTGAGTATCCTTGGGATGCGCAAGCCAGTGTGCTGTTAGTGCTATGCCTCCTGAATATGTTTCAGGTCTTGTTTAGGGCTACAAAAAGGCTCTTTAAGAGTACCACCCAGAGATCTGCCCCAAAGCTGGATATTCATGGGTGGCACGGCATGTGGGAGGATATGGGCAGGTATCTAGAGAACTTCTTACCTCCAGTGGCTTGGAAGTTCACTCCCGAACAACTACAGAACCCTCATGAAGTTGTAGAATATTTGAAAGAAAAATGCTGTGGCTATTCCAAAGACGTACAAGTCACTGCACTGTGCTGGGCCCTGGCCAGTATCTACCAAACACTGCTTGATATTAGGCAGCACCCTCAGGGGGAAAAGGGGGAAAAGATGGAAAACAGGACAACAGGCACCGTGGCTACCCCAACCCCGACAACTGGCACCGTGGCTACCCCAACCCCAACAACTGGCACCGTGGCTACCCCAACCCCGACAACTGGCACCGTGGCTACCCAAACCCTGACAACAGGCACCGTGGCTACCCAAACCCCGACAACAGGCACCGTGGCTACCTCGACCCCGACAACAGGCACCGTGGCTACCTCAACCCCGACAACAAGCAGTGTGGCTACCCCAACCCCGGCAACAGGCAGTGTGGCTACCCCAACCCCGGCAACAGGCAGTGTGGCTACCCCAACCCCGGTGACAGATACTGCAGCTAAACCAGAGAACCAACCTGTGCCAGTATCAGTCGCCCCTGTACAGAAAAAGAAACACAGAAAAAAATCAGTTCGCTTAGTGAGAGATGAAGATGAACCAGGATCATCGCAAGAACAGGAGGAAGAGGCAGAACCTGAAATAATTACCTGATCTCTATCCCTGAGTGAGTTGCGTGACATGCAAAAAGATTCTATCCGCCGCCCAGGTGAGCACATTGTTACCTGGCTGCTCCGATGCTGGGATAATGGGGCTAGTAGTGTGGAATTAGAGGGTAAGGAAGCCAAGCAGTTGGGATCTCTGTCTAGGGAAGGGGGCATCGACAAGGCGATTGGGAGAAAAACACAAGTCCTCAACCTCTGGAGGCAACTTCTGTTAGGTGTAAAGGAAAGATACCCCTTCAAGGATGAAGTTACATGTCACCAAGGTAAGTGGACCACCATGGAGAGAGGTATCCAGTACCTGAGGGAATTAGCCGTGCTGGAGGTGATTTATAATGATCCAGAAAATGTGCAGTCACCAACAGATCCAGATGAAGTCCAATGCACACAACCGATGTGGCGGAAGTTTCTACGAAGTGCACCACCAACCTATGCCAACTCATTGGCAGTAATGTCCTGGAAAGAAGGCTATGGACAAATGGTGGATGAATTGGCTGTCCAACTCTGGCAATACGAAGGAAGTCTCTCTTCCTCCCTACGGGCCTGTGTCTCAGCTGTAGAGGAATTGTCCCGAGAGTTCCAGCAATTCAAAGTGGATATGTCCTCCTCCCCACCTGTACAGGCCCGCATTGCAGCTATTGGGAGTAAGCACTCCTCTGCCCAAGAGAGAGGAGAGAGAAAGTACACACGACGGGCTAACCTGTGGTTTTACCTGCGTGACCATGGAGAGGACATGAGGAAGTGGGATGGAAAACCTACCTCAGTCCTGGATGCACGGGTACAGGAGTTGCGAGAAAAAGCAACCAGAAAAGAGGATTCTTCTTGGAAAGCTGCTGCTCCAGTTTCCTGTGAGCAGTCCCCCAGACGCAGTAGATGGGCTGATCCCATTTCTGATCCTCTTGAAGGGACTTCTGATTCACGTGTGCGAAAAGTGAGTAACGGATATTCTAACCAGGATTAGAGGGGCCCTGCCTCCAGCCAGGTGGAGGAGAGGGACAACCGAGTCTACTGGACAGTGTAGATTCGATGGCCTGGCACGTCCGACCCACAGGAATATAAGGCTCTAGTAGACACTGGTGCACAATGCACCCTAATGCCATCAAGTTATAAAGGGGCAGAACCCATCTGTATCTCTGGTGTGACAGGGGGATCCCAAGAGCTAACCGTATTGGAAGCTGAAATGAGTAACCAGGAATGAGTGGCATAAACACCCCATTGCAACTGGCCCAGAGGCCGCATGCATCCTTGGTATAGATTATCTCAGGAGGGGGTATTTCAAGGACCCAAAAGGGTACCGTTGGGCCTTTGGTATAGCTGCATTGGAGACGGAGGAGATTGAATAGCTGTCTACCCTGCCTGGTCTCTCTCAAGACCCTTCGGTTGTGGGGTTGCTGAAGGTTGAAGAGCAACACGTGCCAATTGCTACCACGACGGTGCACCGGTGGCAATATCGCACCAACCGAGGCTCCCTGATCCCCATCCATAAGCTGATTTGCCAATTGGAGAGCCAAGGAGTGATCAGCAAGACTCACTCACCTTTTAATAGTCCCATATGGCCCGTGTGGAAATCTAATGGGGAATGGAGACTAACAGTAGATTATCATGGGCTGAATGAGGTCATGCCACCGCTGAGCGCTGCTGTGCCAGATATGTTAGAGCTTCAATATGAACTGGAATCAAAGGCAGCTAAGTGGTATGCCACAACTGACATTGCTAATGCATTTTTCTCCATTCCTTTGGCAGCAGAGTGCAGGCCACAGTTTGCTTTCACTTGGAGGGGTGTCCAGTACACCTGGAATCGACTGCCCCAGGGGTGGAAACACAGCCCCACTATTTGCCATGGACTGATCCAGGCTGCACTGGAAAAAGGTGAAGCTGCAGAACACCTGCAATACATTGATGACATCATTGTATGGGGCAACATGGCAGAAGTTTTTGAGAAAGGGAAGAAAATAATCCAAATCCTTTTGAAGGCTGGTTTTGCCATAAAAGAAAGTAAGGTCAAGGGACCTGCACAGGAGATCCAGTTCTTAGGAGTAAAATGGCAAGATGGGCGTCGTCAGATCCCTATGGATGTGATCAACAAAATAGCAGCTATGTCCCCACCGACTAATAAAAAGGAACCACAGGCCTTCTTAGGTGTTGTGGGCTTTTGGAGAATGCATATTCCAAATTACAGTCAAATTGTAAGTCCTCTCTACCAAGTTACCTGGAAGAAGAATGATTTTAAATGGGGGCCTGAGCAACGACAAGCCTTTGAACAAATTAAGCATGAGATTGTTCATGCAGTAGCTCTTGGGCCAGTCCGGGCAGGACAAGATGTTAAAAATGTGCTCTATACTGCAGCCAGGGAGAATGGCCCTACCTGGAGCCTCTGGCAGAAAGCACCTGGGGAGACCCGAGGCCGACCCCTGGGGTTTTGGAGTCGGGGATACAGAGGATCCGAGGCTCGCTATGCTCCAACTGAAAAAGAGATATTGGCAGCATATGAAGGAGTTCAAGCTGCCTCAGAAGTGGTTGGTACTGAAGCACAGCTCCTCTTAGCACCCCGACTGCCAGTGCTGGGCTGGATGTTCAAAGGGAGGGTCTCCTCTACACATCATGCAACTGATGCCACGTGGAGTAAGTGGGCCGCACTGATCACACAACGAGCTCGCATAGGAAACCCCAGTCGCCCAGGAATTGTGGAAGTGATCACGGACTGGCCAGAAGGCAAAGATTTTGGAATGTTGCCAGAGGAGGAGGTGACACATGCTGAAGAGGCCCCGCTGTATAATAAACTGCCAGAAAATGAGAGGCAATATGCCCTGTTCACTGATGGGTCCTGTTGCATTGTGGGAAAACATCGGAGGTGGAAGGCTGCTGTATGGAGTCCTACACGACTAGTCACAGAAACTGCTGAAGGAGAAGGTGAATCGAGTCAGTTTGCAGAAGTGAAAGCCATCCAGCTAGCGTTAGACATTGCTGAAAGAGAAAAGTGGCCAGTGCTCTATCTCTATACTGACTCATGGATGGTGGCAAATGCCCTGTGGGGGTGGCTACAGCAATGGAAGCAGAGCAACTGGCAGCGCAGAGGTAAACCCATCTGGGCGGCTGCACTGTGGCAAGATATTGCTGTTCGGATAGAGAAGCTAGTGGTAAAAGTACGTCACGTAGATGCTCATGTACCCGAGAGTCGGGCCACTGAAGAACATCAAAACAACCAGCAGGCAGATCAGGCCGCCAAGATTGAAGTGTCTCAGGTATACCTGGACTGGCAACATAAGGGTGAGCTATTTATGACTCAGTGGGCCCATGATACCTCGGGCCATCAGGGAAGAGATGCAACATATAGATGGGCTCGTGACCAAGGGGTGGACTTGACCATGGACACTATCGCACAGGTTATCCATGAATGTGAAACATGTGCTGCAATTAAGCAAGCCAAGCGGCTAAAATCCCTGTCGCGTGGAGGGCAATGGCTGAAATATAAACAGTGGGAGGCCTGGCAGATTGACTATATCACACTCCCATGAACCCGCCAAGGCAAGTGCCATGTGCTCACAATGGTGGAAGCAACCACTGGATGGCTGGAAACATATCCTGTGTCCCACGCCACTGCCCAGAACACTATCCTGGGTCTTGAAGAGAAAGTTTTATGGCAACACCGCACCCTAGAAAGAATCGAGTCGGACAACGGGACTCACTTCCAAAACAACCTCATAGACACCTGGGCCAAAGAACATGGCATTGAGTGGGTATATCACATCCCTTATCACGCACCAGCCTCCGGAAAAATTGAATGATACAATGGACTTCTGAAAACTACATTGAGAGCAATGGGGGGTGGAACTTTCAAACATTGGGATACACATTTAACAAAAGCCACCTGGTTAGTTAATACTAGAGGATCTGCCAATCGGGCTGGCCCTGCCCAACCAAGACTTCCACATACTGTAGAAGGGGATAAAGTCCCTGTAGTGCGCATAAGAAGTATATTAGGAAAGACAGTCTGGGTTAGTCCCCCCTCAAGCAGAGACAAACCCATCCAAGGGGTTGTTTTTGCTCAGGGACCTGGGTACACCTGGTGGGTGATGCAGAAGGATGGGGAAGTTCGATGTGTACCTCAGGGAGATTTGATTTTGGGAGAGAATAGCCAGTGAATTAGGCTGTATGATATTTAACTGCTAAATAACCTGCCAATGTATGTTATTGTATCTATAGTGTCTATATGCCATATCAAGGGTATTACTGTAAGAATTACCCAAAAGACTGAAGGATGGACTTTGAAACTGAGCCAAGTACAACAGTGATAGAACTTGAACTGGTGCCCAGCAATTTCCTCAAGATCAACCTCTTCGACCTGCAGGCCAAGGGTGTGGGTTGCACCAAATGTACCGGCCACAAGTTCCAGAGGCAGCATACAACAACCTAACACCTCACACCATCTCTCTTATCCTGAAGAACTGTTACAACAGATGGAGCCCCAAAGTCATAGACTAAATAAAATTGATGGACACATTGGAGGGATAGCCCATCGACTAAGGGAATACTATTTGTGTGTGTGGGGGGGGGGGGGGGTGTCCATATACATATATATATATAAGACAAGGAAAGTGGTAGTAGTTGATTGGAAAATGTAAGATCTGGGCATGATGTAGATGGTATAGAATAAGGGGTGGATAATGTCCTGGGTTCAGCTGGGATAGAGTTAATTTTTACAGGAACCTGGGAGGTGGGGGGGCATAGCCGGGGCAGCCGACCTGAACTAGCCAAGGAGCTATTCCATACCATGTGATATCATGCTCAGCATATAAATGGGGAGCGGGCCGGGGGGAGGGCTCTCGACTTTCGGTGGCGGAGTGTCGGGTTCTGGGTGGTGAGCAGTTGCACTGTGCATCACTCTTTTTGTATATTCTTTCATTAGTACTGTTGTTGTTGTTGTAACCTTTTTTTGTGTTGTCCCAGTAAACTACCCTTGTCTCAACCCTCGAGGGTCCATTTTTTTTTTCTTTTCTCTCCTCCGTCTCCTCCCTATCCCACCGGAGGGGGGCGGGAGGAGTGAGCGAGCGGCTGGGTGGTCCTTTGTTACTGGCTGGGCTGAAACCACGACAGGCACGTTGCTGGCTCATGTTAAACTTGCTGTCTACAAGGACCCCCAAGTCTTTTTTTGCAGCCAAGGCTGCCTCATAATCTGTCCCTGGGCAGAGGTTGTGGCTTTCTCTGCTGCTCTTTGATGCTCAGGGCAAGTGTCCCTCTTCTCTCTCTCAGCCCATCCTTGCTAAAGAACTGGTATCCATCCGTGGCAGCTCTCTGTGGTGGTGAGCTGTCCCACCATGTCTCTGACATCCCCATGAGATCCATAGCCCTGGAACTCAAGACTGTAGAATAGTCTAAATTTGGCAGAATAACAAAAGCAAAAATCCAGAGGTATGTTTGGATATCTAAATAGTTGTGTGTGATATGGGCAAGGTGGCAGCAGTAATTGCAGGAAGGAAAAACAAAAAAAAGTAATTGGTGAAAAATTTCATTAAGGAAACTAATAAATGCTTTCTTGCAATGTTATTGGCTTAGCAGATCTTTCTCATGAATATGTAGAGGTTTCATTTCCTGGCTTCAGAGTCTGAAAATTGCAGTGGAGCAAATAGTATCCTACTATGCTGGTTACAATGTTCGTTTTAATTTTTTTTCAAGATATGAGGAAAATTTGTTACATATTGCCTGAACCTGCATGTTTGCATTTGCAAATAAAGAAGGGGCGGGGGGGAGGAAGACAGGGAAGGACACAACAAGCAGGGGATATTGAAGATTTGTGCAAATTGGTTTTATTTGATCGCAAAATTGTGGCAGTTGCGTCCACCTATTTCAGGTATATTTTTAAACAAATGTTTGTGTTCAGATATTTATTGGTTGTATGATAATGTCTTTAACTTTTATTTGTGTAAATATTTTACATGGGAACTTGCTATAGGGAAACAAAATAGATTTTGTTATTTTTATTCTCCTAAATTGAAAAATTCTATACTGGTACTGGTTAATTTGGACACTTAATTTCTGCCTACCTAAGCATGCTAAATTGCAGTCTGTTTGATACAGCTGGCAGTGTTTGAGAGTTATGTCCAATGCATTTTAGAATCCATGAAAAGAAAGAGGTCATTGATCTTGTGATTCAATTCAGAAAGGCACTATTTTAGTAAAGGTAAAAACTTTCAGAAATTAACTCTTAAATTTAAGCTCAGTCTGGTATCTGACTGAAAGAATTGTTTGGCTATAGCTTTTCTGGCATAATAGTTTTCTTTAGACCTTTTGGGCATTTAGCAATGTTATAATAATGCTAGAAGTAACACAGTTTGCTCAATGTGTTTTGCTTTGCTTGCGTGCGTGGCTTTTCCTTTACGTATTAATCTGTCCTTATCTCAGCCCACGAGTTTTCTCACTCTTCCCCGTCTGATTCTCTCCCCCATCCCACTGTGAGAGAGGTGACCGAGTGGCTGTGTGGGGCTTAGTTGCCAGCTGGGGTTAAACCATGACACTTCCATAAATGGAAACAGTGAATGTTAGGGTTTCTGACTGTTTGCCGTTATTTATTTGGAAACTTGTGTTTAGAAGTTACTAATCACATTTGCAAAAAGTAATATAATGAAAAATGATAGAGGTTGCTGTTGTCATTACTTTTTGCATGCTAGTATATATCTTTAGGTTTTTAACTTGTGAAGTCTCCAAAAATAAAAGATGGAAGATGGGATGGAATTGGAAATACTTAATACTGTTGGAGTACAAAGTGACAGTGAAACCTGATGTCCTTGTTGTTAAACTTTCATTTGAAAATGTGGCCTTGAAAGGTCTCAAAGTTTATTGTATGTGACAGGTTTTCTGAAGACTTTATTTGGTTGGATTTACAGTTAGTCCTCCCAATCAATATGGCCTTTAGATATCGGAAGGGAGATTAGTCTAACACTGGCACCAGATTCTGCCTCCAGAAGTCTTATAAATCACTTGAAAAAGAACAATAACAATAGTTGTATATTTTGCCCTCATACTGTTAACTTGGTAGCAAACTCTGGAAGTCTAAAATCAAAAACGGGTTGGTTCCATGCTATGCATAAGGATATTTTCAGTACTCTCTGATCTAAGAGATGAGCCAGCAGTTTCTAGCCTCCTGAAAGTTTCTGTTGTTTTAGAGGGGAGCTAGAACTGGGTTCCAACCCAGCTGCTTATTTCTTAAAAAGTAGTTGACATCAAGCATAAATAGTTCTGCCTCTCAAAGTTAATCTAATACTTGTTACTCAAAGTAAAGAATCAAATGCAAAAGTCTTTAACCATTTTGGTGACTTTTTGGAGAACAATTAAGCTGTTACTGAATTATTAACATTATTAACATAATCCTTTTCAGGGGCCTATTATTCAAGAACATTTTATTCTTTCTCATTCTGTGTTTCTAAGCACTAAAACTCCAAACGATTTTTACTTTCATGCACTAGCGTGGTATGTAATAAAAAAAAAAAAATACTGATCTAAATATTATTTGGCAACATCTAAGCTGAGACTCACTGCTTGGAGAAAAATGAATGATCTTCTTTTTTCCCCTCTCTGCCTTCTCATTTCTTTGGGCTTCTCTTTTCATTTTTCTTTCTTTTTTTTTTCATGTCTCGTTGATTTTACACGTTGCTTGGCATTCTGCATTTATTATTTTAGCAATAACTCAACTTTTGTGTCAGTATAATATAATAACAAAAATTCAGAATACTCCATAATTTATTCTCATTATATATTCACAGTATTAGACCTCCTGGCATAGCAAACTCTCTTATAGAGCTACCACAAATCACACCATGTTAGCAGGCTACATTTTTTCACTGAAGACAATATTGATCATAGTGACTGAGCAAAGAGTTCTAGGATTTAAGTCACATCCCATGTTTCAGCTACTTTTCCATGGAAGACTTCTCTTTTTCCTTCCTCTGTCTCACTTAATGTTTCAACCAGCAATCCGATTGTTTGAATGTCTGCCTAGTTTGTCTTGGGGGCTTTATTTGGGGTTTTTTTGAGGATTTGAGATACTTTCAAACCAGTAGAATAGTCTCGCTACAGCTTTTCTAGCTCTTGAGGGAAGATGAGTACAGTCATTTTGGTTCTTCTCAGTTATAAAAGGTAGGTTCATCTTGCAATTTGCAGCTGAACTCATGTTAAAGCACCCTTGAATACAAACCTGAGCAGCACTGGTTGGGAAGACAAAGGGTCTGCTGTTGTGGCTTTGGTCTCTGCTCCAACAGCAGTGAGGCAGAATGTGCCAGCTGAATGGTTATCTACAAAGAAGCTTGAAAATCCCTCCTAGCATAAACATCTCATTTGTGTATCCAACTGGATGGAGCCTGGATTAACCAGGTTGCGCACCGCCTGGAATGGTTCTGCGGACCGGGGTACGGCAGATGGTTTTGCAGAAGCAAAGAAAGCGTCATCTCTTTGCCTTTAGCGCAGCCGTGGCTCTACGATTTCAAAGTCATTCAGAGTAGTTAAGAAACCTAGAACATCTGGGCTTTACCGAGCTCTCCTCTTGTTTCATCATCTTCAGATTATTGGATAGCAAGGTACACTCTGAGGATGGAGTGGATTTAAAAAAAAACAAACCACTAAATGGAAGATGCAATGTTTAGAGTACAGAAAATTGTTATACGCCCCTGCTGTTGTGAACTGTCTGGTGAGTCTATAGTGCTAACCAGGCTGTGGTTTTCTTTGGTATTATTTTCTCTATTATTTTTTCTTTCTATTCTTGACTTCTTCAGGATTTATTTGTAACTTTTTTTTTTTAAGATCTGTGTTCCTTTATAGACTATCTTATGTCCTTTTGCACCCCCCCAAATCTTCTTTCAAGTTTTGACTCTCTTAACTTCTTACAGTTTTATTTCCAGCTGTTAGAATTCTTTTTTGTTCTTCTCAGTCTTCCTTATCTTTCTCTTTTTCCTATCTTCCTCACTTGTGTATCAAATTGGAAATATCACAAAGCATGCTGATTCCTCATGGGAATCACAATGAAGCACTGTGTCTCTTTGAAAATACCATCATAATTGAAATCAATTTCATGCAAAAACATACAATGACAGAATAAAAGCTATTTAGCTCCTTTTATTGTGACGTTCTTGGAATTTGGAGTCATTGGTTAATGATGAGCTGTTGATACCTTGTACTCGATAAAGGGCAAAGACTAATCAAAGAAAAAGTTAAACTATGTTGTAGTGTGCAAACTGATTCTGAAATTGTACTTTCTATTAACACAAGATGTCAAAATCACTGTATCTTATTGTTCCCCTCACCCCCCCAAATGTATTAGTCATTCAGTAGTTAAAATAACTGCAAAATAAAAATAAAAAAACCCCCACAAGTAAGAAAAGCTTTTTTGTTTTTTTTCCTTTAATTGACTGATCTTGCCTTTCCTATCTTGGAGAGAACTCAGTGTCTGTGACAGTACCATAAGGTCACTTAATGTTAGTGTGATGGGTATTCCTTAATTTTTAGGGCAGTTGAAGCTGTGGAAGAATGAGAGCATGGCCAAATGCTATTAGCCAGGCAATATTTCCTGTAAAAAATTAGTGTCACTGTAATTCCTATCTGTGCTTTCAGACCTTTCCACAACATGACACCAGCACAGATGGTAATGCAATAAAACAATAAATCCCATAGGAAGCTTGTTGCCATTGGAATAGGTGAGGATCGCTGATCAGTACAGAAGGGTTGTCCTTATGTGCAAATGCCTCAGTCTGCAACAGAAGCTCAAATCTGTGAAATTTATTTATCCATTCATCTTGAGTCATTTCTAATGCTGGCTGACCACAACTCTTGCTCAACCTTCAGGGAAACAAACCATGCATACTAAATCTCTCCTGATTATTCTGATATACAGGCACCATAGGCCCAGATTACGAATAATGTTTTTAGATGCTTAATTCATATTGATTTAAATAGGGCTATGTATCTAAGCAACTTTGACATTAAAAACATTCCCTTCTGCTGTTTATTGCAAACAAACTGACTAGTGTCTTATATTCCAAGTGAGGTTGTATGAAGTAAAACATGAACCTCTGCTATTTTCTTTTCTACATCTTATAGAAGAAGCAGATAAGATTGTATACTTTTTTTTTTTTTCCCTTGTCCTTTTTGAGGAATCACTTTGAATAGATCATGTTATAGACCATAATAATACTTTTATTTCCAAAGGATGTGTGATAGGGCCCTGCTTTCCTGGAAACAGCTAAAGATCTGCCTGCTGATGGGAAGCAGTGAATGAATTTCTTGCTTTGCTTGCGTGCGCAGCTTTTGCTTTCCCTATTAAACTATCCTTATCTCAATTCAGGAGTTTTCTCACTTTTACCCTTCCAATTCTCTCCCCCATCCCACTGTGGCCAAGTGAGCGAGAGGCTGTGTGGGGCTGAGCTGCCTACAGGGGTTAAACCACAATGGCTGTGTATAAAATGTGTAGTGTGAAGACTTTCAGAATCTCATAAAAGTAGTTGGTAGTTAGTGATTTTGAAACAGTAAGGAAACCTGGCATTTTTTTTTTCCTTTATTTTTAAAAGAAGAAAAGCTTATGAAAAACCTTATTGCAGAGCACCCAGCACTTTCAACCATGAAGACACCTGCATTTTTTTATATTCTTGTCCAATGCACTTCAAAATTTTTGTTTGGCATAAATCATTTCTCATTATGTTCTAAAACACATTGACTGACTCAACCTGCCATAATGCATTTCTCTTTAAAGTGTCAACTCAATCTCAGAAAGAAAATATACTTTAAAACATTGAGGCATAAAATCAGAAAAGATCCATGGGATGTTGAGATGAAGTATTGCTAAAGGTCAGGAGAACAGGAAGCAAAGATAATTGTAGACGGAAAAACCACAGACCAGTCCAAGGGGAAATGGAGAATGTCTGGTTTTAACCTTTAGAAAAAGCTGGAGTGAATTGCAAGTTTGAAATAAAATCTGAAACCATGTAATGGGGTTTATACTGAATGTTTTTCACTTGTCAGCAGTCTGCTTTGTGACAAAGAGGAGTATCCCTCTGTTCTCCTGTGCTCTGACAACATCACAGGTAATGCTGTAGCATATGAAGTCTTGGGCATATAATTGATTCCCACTTCAGTTATACATGTGGTCAGACCTTTTATAACGATAAAAGTATTTTGTTTCAATTCTGGTTCTTTTTCTTGATTAAAAAAAAGAAAGAAAAAAAATGACTTGTTTGCTGTTAGAAGTATGGGAATTAACAGGTCAAACACAAATGTTAAATAAGGTCAGAAGAGTTGTAGTCAGATTGAAGTTACTAAAAGCTATACAAATAAAATTTTTAGCTTCCTATGATTTGTTGTTTTGCATTTTCCTTCTCTGTGCATACACATTTATATATATGGTGGCAGTAGTAATCCAGGCAAAGAACAGAGGAAGGAAAGGGAGAAAAGAGTGGTGGGGAGGTGGATTTTAAAAGACCTGCCAGTGAACAAACAGAAACACTCCTAATATCTTAAATAAAAGATCAGCATGATAACATTGCTGTTGCCCAGGGAGCTCTATAAGCATGGGGTGGACTTGATGTGGAAGAGGATTGCATTTGCTCTTGGAAGTGTAGTTCCTGCTAGGGTCAGTGCTGAAGGATTTTTCTTGGCTCAAAATACTTGTTCTGTTTTGGGGAATTCCTGGGTTTACTTTCCAGATAGGTTGGAAGGCTCTTTCAGGCTGGTTGGAATGGGACAGGGGTGGTGTTGCTTCCATGTTCCATGGAAATGGGGTTATGGATGTCACTAGAAGGTATCTGCCTGTTTGAGGTGGTTTCTGTGGTTACATAGGAGGAAAAACTAAACATTTTAATTTGTAGTTTGAAAATGAAAAGATGCTGCCTTCCAGTGTTGGCAAAAACTTTCAAACACCTGTCTACCTCTGCTGTTCAAAGTATTTGTATTTCAAACACAGCAGTGGTTGAAACAGGATAAACATTCATGAGCTGAAAAAATTGTGATAAGTTTTGATGCACAAAGTTACTACACGCTTCATGCAGGGAGAGAAAATTGGACACACTTGGTTGTGATGAAGCTCAGCCAGACTTTCATGCACAAAATATCAACTGCCAGATGTGCTTTATCTGTGTTAGATGGAAGAAGAATATAAATGAGGTCAAACACCTGTGTGTGTAAACTGGCATTTCAGATAAGGTTTTTTCACACTCAGTATGTTTGTAGCATTTGGATTTCTCACTTAGGGAAATTGCATGACACTTCTAATGTCTCATTAAAGAATGACTTAGAGCTAGGGATTCTTGATTTATTATGCTACTTGTAAAAGTATCCCAAATCCTGTGTCCTGAAACAAAGTATAGGAATTGTAGGACTTGACAGCTGAAACATGACTTCTATTTCACAAATGTTGATGACAGCAGTAACTGTGAATCTTTGATACAATACACTTATGCCTGCTCATCCTCATTGGAAGCTATACCATTTCTAGTCCCCAAGCAAATGAACCACTATTTCTGCTTCATAGAAAGGTGTACTATGGATTGCTTTGTGATTGATTAAAGAAAATATAGCATATGTCAGAAAAGTAAAAGCATCACAGTAATTACTCTTTTAAAAACTCAACTCCTATTATAGTGAGAATATTTCAATATTTTTCTTTAGGTAATGATTTTGTTTAATTTATGAAGAATTAAAATTTTAACTATACTGTTGACACAAAAATTTAGGAATTCACATAAATTATAATGAAACGAGAAGAGTAGAGGCAGAGGAGAAGCAGCTAAAACCTGTCACAGAGAAACTGCTTTTACTATTTTCACTGATATCAGTAACATTTGGCAAGACTCCAACGCTATTCTGAGACTCACCAGCTTGTGCCAATGTGTTCACTGGCATAAGTAAAGCAATTAATTTTTATTCCAGAGACTCCATTCCCAATGTTTTCAGCAAAGTCAATGTTAGAAAGCTGGAAAGCTCTTTCTGAAATGGTTAAATTTTTAGCTCTGTATTTCCACTAGGAAAAGTGAGAAAACTTACTGAATAAGAAATTGTCATTTATAAATTGCATATATTGAAACTATTTTAATAAAAGAAAGTAGAAAGGAAAATGGACATTTATGAGTAAAAAAAAAAAAGCAGCAGGTAACATAAAAGGGATCATTATAAAGGGATTGTTACCAAAGAGATCTAACAGGATTTGTCCATTTTTTATTTCTAAGATTCTCCACTCCTGCCCCCCCCCCCGGAAATAATCTCATATTTCAAACCACCTTTAACCCTCAGCAGTATAGTCAGGCTATTATCAGCTCCTGTTGCAGGGTTGGGCTGGAAAAAAAACCAGTGCTTTTTTCAGTGATACAAGTTTTACTTCTGTGCTACCTTTTGTTAGAGACACAATAGGCAAATTTAGTCTATTTGGGATGGTAAGAAGGGAGGGGTGATCTGGTTAAGGGAAGAGCGAATTAGGGACTGGGCTGTTCACTCATCAGAAAGCTTTGGCTGGAATGGAGCTTCTTCCTTTCTTCCTTTCCTTATCTGTTGGCAAAAATGTTTTGTTCTTTATTGATAGGGAACAAATGCATGTAGATTTTTGGACAATATTTTACATGTATATAGGTATAGAAATATAATACTGGGAAATGTATGTATATAATGTACTCACTGGTTGCAAAGCGTAAGGTGAAATGTGTCAATTGATAAAGCTTTTCCCTTATTTAGGCATTTATCATGTATGAATAATTCATTTTTTGAGATACGTTGGTTGTGGTTTGAATTTTTGAGCTAAGGACATGAGTGAGAAAAAAAATATTTAAAAATGGTGGCAAGGTCCTATCATTAAACTGTAGGCCAGGCAGAACTGGATTTAGAACTTCTACAAGGAGGAATGTTAATCTGCAGATGTGAGGCCTCATGGAGTCCAGTAGTATTATGGTTCTACTAATAACAACAATTGCTGTCAGTTTAACTGTGATAACATATCTTAAAACAAAGTCTCTTCTTGCAGGAAATACTTTGTAAATGCACCTATGGGTATAGACACAATATATGAACACAAAATACCAGAAACCAGTAGAAAGCTCTTGGAGGCTGCTTTAGGTCAGAATCTATGTGACATTGCCCCTTAAAGTCACTTGGGCTGCACAAGGGGATGCAGGACACCTCTAGGCTGAACTTTGAGAAAGCAGTTCCCTATTCAGTCTGCACTAACGTAAATCAATTCCACTACTGAAAAAGGAAGCACCTATCTCCTCCCCAATGCAGCTGCTCATTCTTAAAATGAGAATATTTTTGTTCATCTACAACACTATGGATTTTTCTACTGCTCTCATTTGTGCAGGTGTGGGGTTTTCCTTTTCTCCCTGCTATTCCTTCTTTTGATGAAACTTAGTTTACTGAGATAAAGTAAAAAAAAAAAAAAAAGTTGATACAGGTTTACATGGGTACGTGGATTTGTTCTTCCTCCTTAGGAAAAAAAAAATCCCACAGGATATGCATTTACTGGTTTTATTTCTTACATTGTCTTTCAAAGTGGGCTGTCAAAGTATATAGATTATCAATAATTCACATTTTCCTTTCTTGCAAATATAAGGGATTCCTCAGAATAAGTAAGATTGTTGCATCCAGTCTATATGGCTTATTACAGGTCTCTTCTGGCAGCATGGCAGGGATAGGCCTGGACTTACCATATTTAAACTGTTCAGGGCTGGATTTTCACTTGAAGATCGGTTGCATTTACAGACATTTGATCAAGTAGCACACTGCTTGGTCCTATGAATGAGCTGGGGTTGGAATGTGGGTTGGCAGTATTTGCTATAACGTCACTGAAAATACAGTATTCTGAACATAGATCTATTTGTACATTATGTTAAAGCTGTAAAGAGATCAATTTTTACTCTTTGGCCCTAGATAATGCCTCTAAAGCAGGTTCTGGAAAATTTGGTGGTGTGGTTTTTTTTGTTTTGTTTTTTTTTTTTTTCTTGAAACCCTTTGAATTATGCAGGCACATTGGTGGGTACTAAATTAATAGGGATCACTTAAGAGAAAGACTTTACCATCATTGGTGATAATTTAATTATGGTATTTGCTCAATGTAGTGCGGTGAACAAGTGAGTCAAAAGGTACACCTTATTCTGTAAATTCACCTTGTGGCTTCTGATATGCCGCGTTCCATTCAGGCTACTCTGCTAACTTGAAGAAAAAGGAATTAAAGGGGATGGCAGAAAAAGACCAAAAAATAGACAGACCCATTTACATTAAAAATAATAAAATGAATAATAACACTAGGCAGAGATGAGTTAGTTTTACAAAGCAAAAAGGACATGAAAACATGATTTTATATTGACCAGTGTTATAAAATGTACTCACAAAGGTTGAAGGTGTTTCCTGATCTAACACAGTGGTGCCTCTCCACAGGCACCTTCTTGGCTCTTCATTGCTGTCAGTCTTTCTTGGTCAAATGAATTCAGCACTAGTTCTGTAGCGTTTTTGGGAAGTACGTGTAAGAATTTCTTAGTTGGAGGTTCTGCTGCACTCAAAACAGTTCTTGGAGTGAATGGGACAGATGTGAGGGTCAGATGTTACAACAGACATCTGAACGTGCAGCTAAATGAGAGCAAACTTTAAATTTAGTAGTATGATATTCTGGTATGTCTTGAATGTACTCTTAAAACACAAGTGTATTCTGAATGAAACAATTGTGTTAGTCTTATCTTGTAGCTTCTACTCAAGCAAAACTATCACTTATAGAAAATAGTTTCCCAATCAAAGACTACAGAACAGCATTCTTGTCTACTCCATCATAGATGAAAAGATGCTTGACTGCATGAAATTTCAGGAGCACAAATTCATTTCCTTCTCTTCTCTTTACATGATCTCCTTTGTATTACCACGTATCTCAAGTCACCTGAGAAACTGACTTCCAAAATACATCTTTTTACGGTACAGTTTCATTTTGACATAGTATAGTTGTAATACAGGAGAATCTAAATGAATGTGCACTTGCCAACTCTTTGAGAAAGATTTTTATGAATAAAGTTTAGATGTGAAACCATAAACATATGCAAAAGCGCAACATCACACAAAACAGGGTTCTGTTTTTCTCACCTGTGTGGGAAAACCAAGCCAAACCAAAGTTATCCTTTCCTGAGTGACTCTCATAACAAAATTGCAAATAGTAAATAGAAGTTCTGAATTGTCAGTATAAGGTTTGCTTTTCTTGCTTATCATGAAAGGTAATGAAAAATTTTCTTGTTCTAGAGGACTTCTTGACAGAAACTAAGAAATTAAATTACATGCTTTTCAAAATACCTGCAAAGTATTCACAGTCTTATAACAACCTGATGCAAAATTCATTTAACTTGAAACCCTTTCCATTGATTATACCTAGTTCTGCCCTCAACATTTTTTTGACCAACATATGGTTTTTCCAGTCTGAAACTAATCCAGAAAAATAAGGTGTAAGTAAGAAACAGTCCCTTGAATTTACCTGCACTGATATCACTATGAGGTCTCAGCTTGCACAGGCATGTAATTCTCACCTTCTACACCTCAACCAAAGATGAACATGAAGTATCAAGTGTTCATTTAGGCTATACAGAGGGAAAGGAAAAGCCCATTGAATTTTGTACTGAAGACATTTTTCACAATAACAGAATGCTTGGCTGATTCTACAAATTTTGCCTGAATTCATTCCTTCCTTTTCAGACAAGTTCTCATGGTGAGATTTTTCTGTCCTCAGCTTAAGCTCCGTATAACAGCAGTAAACTAGAGTTTAGTGCACAAGTTTATATGGGCTTTTCTGTTTGTTTCCTTTAGCAAAATAAAAATATGAGAGTATTCAAAAGGCAGGATAAAGTAGAAAACCAAGGCTTGCTTATTGCCGTTAGCTAGGCAACAGGATTGTATTTAAAACCTGAAAAAACTTGCCCTTTTTATCATTGATAAACAGTCTTGATTATCTTTGTATAATTGATATTGATCACATCGTTACTGAACCAAAGTGTTTCTAAGCTAACTATAAATTGTAATTTATCATAGAAAAAGTTTAAATGAAACTTTGTATAACTAACTGATGGTTAGTCATTCTGAGGAGCTTTAATAGTATACCTTAAACTGTAAACAAAGAGTCAAGCCTGAAGATAAATATTGAGACAAGTCTTTATTTTACCTCTGCTTCTTATATAACCTTGGAAACAAGATGGATTACTTTATAAGCATAAATGACATCTATTATAGCAAAGGCATTAACCTGCATGTATCTTCAAAGAATTCATTGCTCAAAACTGCTTGGATCAATTCTTAAGTGTTGGCAGAGTTCTTCAAATTAACCCTTGTCAATGATAATCTAAGAAGTTAGTATTTATTTCCTTGTTACTTTTCCAAAGATGAACTGAGATATTATGTTACTATTCTTCTCTATCTATCAATAGATAACCTTTAACTGGGGGAAAAAGGAATGATAGTTTTGCATAAAAAATTGATGATGATAAATTTATGCACATTTTCCACAGAACAATTGGGATGAATGCAAATGGATGGGTTATTAATGATCTATCAGACCCAGTGATTGTTCTTATTTTTCTTATATTATTTGTTTTATAAGTACAGCCCTGACATTAGAGAAGGCAAGTCTTTTGAGATTAGTGGAAGAGTACTTCAAATGTTTAAAATAAATTTTCTTTTTTGTGATTAAATCATGATCAAATTTATTTAGGATTTTATTAAATTATGATGAAAGCTTTTGATGGATATATCTTCTATGCTGAGTTAGTCAAATACAGTAGAGCTCTTATCTCCTATACAAGTAGGAACTTTGAGCACAGGATATTGACCATGTCATTGGACCCATCAGATAAAACTAATCAACAATACTTATGTTAACCTTTTGAATATAAACTACAGAGAAAATTATGCATCTTCATCAAGTCTCCTGTCATTGTAATGTGTTGGATAAATGTACATGTGATTAATTATATATTTTTTTTTCCTTCTTCTGTATTATAGTAAAAAAAATTATCTACAGTTTACTGCACTTAAGATTTTAAGTTTTCAGGACAGTCTAAGCAATATTACTCATTCAGCTGTATTTCTTCTATTTTAATTTAAAGTCTACAAATCAAAATATGAGTTCCAGATATTGGTTAAGAGTGCATCCAGTACGTGTATCCATGTGTTTATATTAGTGCTATCTCAGATTCAAGAAGTAGACAGACTGGTTCCCCTCTAACTGTCTCTGCTACTTACTGTAGCTGCTAATGTTCTTCTATCATTATTTTTAGACATGTTGTCATTATTCAAGACCTTGGAAAATCTAGACCAATAAGGACAAAAAGCTCCCCTGTAGTGATAAAAAGAGAACACTTTGACAAAAAATATTTTCTTGACAGGATGTTGTTTCTTACTACTGAATACATAAAAATTATTAAAACTAGACAAAAAGATAGTGTTCGTTATAGACTGGGTCATGACTGCTTAAAGTAGTTCAAAAGGGCAATATCAATGAATTCTATTAATATATTATCACTGTCATTTAAGAAATTTGTTATTAATGTAGGCATTTTACTTGTTTTTTTTATACAGTAATCATTTTGCAGTACTTATGTTTACAGTAATTACTATATTGCACAAAGAATGGTATTATAGAAAAGCAATCTTTGAATTTGCACAAACAAGCAGTGCCTACAGACTTGTGAATCAACGTGCTCTTGGTATTTGTTTTGAAAGATTACTTGAATTATGTCTCAAATAGTCTGAAAGCTTTGACTGATACATCATGTTAGACCTCTAGAGCTGATGAGACAGGTAAGACTGTTTATGAAAGCAGTTGTGGTGTAGAGTGGGTTTTGTTTTTCCTATTACATCCATAGCATGTGAAAAGGAATTTTAAAAGCTGACATAATCACTCGGAGATTTCAGGTGTGACACTTGCTGCCAATAATTCCACTGCTTCTCCCGATACCTGATAGGGATCACTGCTGACTCTGGGTTATACATTTTGAGGAATTTGAGGGTTGTAATAAACACCTAAGTTATGGAGAAGTTAATTTTCTGCATCAAAAATCTGTGGTACTTGTGAACTGATATGCTCCTTTCCCACTATATGATTTTTGGTTTTTATATGCAAATAAAACTGAATTAGTCAAACTTATCATCTTGCAGCTTTCCATAATGTCTTGCCAACTACAGTCAGTACATACTTCATTGGCTTTTGGCAGTAAATATTTGTATTACTACACACTGATTTAACTACTACACAGAGCTGATTTTTGAAAGTAAAGATCTAGGAGGATGTTATAGACATAAAACTTAATGATCATGTGTATGCAAGTGTGAAAGCTTAAAAGTATTACAAACAGAATTTGTGATCCACTTTCTACAAATATTCCACCTAATTCATTGGCAAAAATGTTAATCAAATTTGGTTTTGGACCTAATGCTGTTAGCCATGCAAAGTCAATTTTGAATCTGTAAAGGCAGGTATACCTGTTGGAAATGTTTTGATTGTGATTACTTACTGAGCCAAAAAAAAGGAAGTACACTGGACAGCTGAATATGTCTATTCATTGCTGATGAGATTCTGAATAATCTATACCAGTTTAAAAAAAAAAAAAAGTACTCACTGCATATAAAAGATCTATTAACTTCAAAACAAATTGAGATAAAGAATGTTGCCTAAGAGACAAACTCAATAAAATTGTACCCTAGTTACAGACAAGCCATTGGAAATGAAGCTTGAAAAATCCACGTTATATCATTTCTTTAGTATCCAAAATTGAACGTAGAAGGATGATCTTTTGATTAGGGCAATGGACTAGAAAATAGGCAATTCTAAGTTTAATCGCTGGTTCTGCCTTGCCCTCCATGTATGATATGGAGAAAATTACTTCTCTCCTCAGCTACATAAAAATCACAATTTATAGGAAGTTCTAAGTCTTTCATGAGCATAAGGTGCAACCAACTGATTTGAAATATAAATTTTGACTAAGTAATAGTCATAAGTTAAACTGATTCTCAATGAAAGTAACTATGCATGAAACAGTATTTGCCTTTTTTGTATCATGGCCACACCTCTGGATGGCAAAAGAAAAGCCTACTCTGCTGTGGTAACCGATGTGACGATTTTTTTAAAAAGAAATTCTTTACTGATAATCTTTTAAAAATATGAAAATTTTTGTCTTTGTACTTAACAGGTTATTAGGAGGAGTACATCTTACACAGGAAGTCAAATAATATTGTTAGTTTAAAAATCTTAAAAGTTAATTAAAACACAGCAAAAATTTATTGTGGCTGGTCCAGCTAGTCCAGTTAAAATGGTGTTAACCTAATCAACACAAAACAAAACTCTTTAACAATACAGTTATCAATTGTTGTTGAGAAGCTTATTAATATGTACCTCTCTTTGTCTGGTGTTGCATTCACCCTTCCTCCGACTCTCCAGGTGGTCAGGTTGCCAGTAACTGTCTCCTCAAGGAGGCAGCACAGAGAGTTGTAGTGAGTTGTCAGCATCCCCCATTCTTTGCTAAATGTCTTGCAGTCTTGGTGGAAAGAGGATATAATTGTATTTTGTGGTCTTTATCAGGAGTGACCGGCCTTACTTGTATTTGACTTGTCAAGTGTGGCACGTAAGATTTGAATATATGCAAAATACAATGTTCTTGTTAGGTGCTCAGTCTAAAACAGAATTATTTTAACAATATATTTTCAAATTTGTAGTTTCTTAGTGTACGCATTTTATATAATTCTTTCTGATTTATGCAAGGGTTTCATCAGTAGAAATCAATGCCAGGGCTTGAATCAAAATCTTACCCGTTTTCAGTCTTTTTTGCTGTAAATTTTGTCTGGATTGGGATTTAAGAGTTTCATATTTGTAATGGAGAATTTCTAGTGTTCCTACCTGTGCCCCTCAGAGGTTAGCAGAGGTTGGGTCCAAACATATAGCTATTTCTACAAATAAGATCGTGTAGGTACTGATTTTTCTAACGTGTCTGTTCAAATCCACTGACCACATGTTTTCTTTGTTGTGCCCGGAAATCAATTAAAAAGCATATGTGTCTATCAGCTCTTACACATTATTGTTCTGTTTCTGCAGTCATTCTGCAAAGGCTGAATAAATCATCAGTAATGTGGAAAGCAGGCTAGAATGAATGAGATATTTCACTAAAGAACTATATGCGAGGTATTTAAGACAGATGTACTAAAGCGAGATGATATTGTTTCTTTACTTCAGTAGGTTGTTTTATATTTATTTCAAAGGAAAAACCTACAAAGCTTCAACTTTTATTTTTGTGCAATAACTTGAAGACTCAGAGTTAAGAGGATATTGAAGTGCATTGCTACCTTGCATGCATAAAACTTGTGACTACTATTAACCATTGGACATTTATTAGTTTTGCAAGACTGCAAATTGGAATGTTTTTTAAAATAAAACTTCATCTTTTGAAAGTTCATTTGCTATGTAACTGCACAGACATGGCTGGGATCTGTGTTCCTAAAAAGATCACCATGTTATAAACCATGTTTTTACCAATAATTGCTTATTGTACAAGACAAAACACAAACCTAAATACTCTTGTTTAAAACAGAGCGTGGGACCTTCAAATTAATAAAACCCTTCCAGAGAGCATAAATATATTTATAATTTACAATGCGCTCCAGTGTTATTGGCAATGGTGAGATAGTTGCTGAGGGTAGCAGCCTGCCAGGAGGAATAACAGCACCATGTCAGGTGCCTATTCACCAGATGCTTTAATCTAGAAAGCCAAGCTCACTGTTTCTGTTGTGTGGGGAATGTCAGGATATATGAAATGGTGATACTGGTAAGGGAGCTTTCACAGAAGGCTCAGGAGCCAGGATGGAGTCAGCTCATCACTGGAGAAACAACTTTTAAGTTTTTGTCTACCCTTCTAAAAAGCATCTTATGACATAATTTGATATGCTTCAGGCAGTTCTTGTGTGCTATGAAACAAGTCTTTTTTTCATGCATTAACCCCTGCTGTACAATAGTGTGTAATCACAGAAAATTCAGTCCTATAAAACTATTCCTTTTTTCATTACTGTGTCTGCTAGTGGTTCTGTTTGTCAGTTATTATTTATAGCAGCTCCAACTTTGGTTCTGCTTCCTATCCTGTACATATATACAGTTGTTTTGTGACTGAAGTACTGACTGGAAGACGATTAAAAGTTTGGCTGTGGATAAGCACCTCAAAGTTCAGAATCTGGAATGACAAGCTTTCTTCTATCTTAATGGTTTTTAGAAATATTAAAACAAGCATTCAAGGTTTTGGGGGATTTAGGTTTGCAGTGAAGCATACTTGCAGGTTTTTATTCTTGTGCTTTGAAATTTGAGTGGGGGGAGTGCTTGGATTTCCTTCTTAAATTTGTATCTCAGCTAGGTGAAAGAAGTGAAAGATGGGAATTTTTTTCTCACTATTTGTGGTAATAGATCCACTGTGTATATCCCATTTTGTGAGTTCCTAGTTCCTCACAAAAAAAGACATCTTTTTTTAATATGTTTATGCAATTGTTATGCAGCTTTCTGCTTTACCAAGTTGTTTCTAGTATAATTTCAAAACAATTAAGTAACAAACGAGAAAATCTTGAGATAATCCTCCCCAGAAGTGTTCAAAAGGAAATTAAGTAAATGGAGTCTAATGAAAGATAAGGTCAAGAAAGTAGAGGCAGAGTCTCAGGAATAAGCAGAGATCAAGTGGACATGCTAAGAATCAGTTTGTCCAAGGCAGGGAAGAGATCACAGGCTACAAGTGTGGGCAGAGGCTCTGCTACCTTGCAAGCATGGAACATGTGCCAGTGGTTAAATACAGACAGAAATTTGGCTATTGCAATGCTGTGGTCAGTCTGGTTTTTATTCTGTTAATCACAAGAACTGAACTATACCTCACTGCCACTGCCTAACACACTGAAGCCCCTCCTAAACACTTCCATCAAGTTTTGTGAAACATTGCTCTGTGAAAAATAGCTGAAAATAAAACTATGATTTATTGCAGACATGGATTTAAAACTCAGAAATACTAGCTGCTGCTATCTCTGTCCAGACCAAGCTGCTTTCTGTGCAGACAGGCAATCCGTAACTCCCAAGCCTCAGGTGATTCATGCTTATTCTATTATGAAGTAGACAGGGAAGTTAAAAGTGAAGGAGAACAGGCCTGACTGGTAATTTGTATTGAGTAATCATGTCTTGAGATACAAAAAATGTAATAACCACTCCACAAGAGTTTCCAACGAACTGTTTTGTAAAAGATTGTTTTGTTGTGAGAACTTGCAGAAGTTTAGCGAGGTAAATGTATTTCTCTGAGAGTTTGGGCTTTTGGGGTTTGGGGTTTTTTTTTTTTTTGAAAGAAAAAAGGCTTACCCCTAAATTCACAGATTCAATGAAAAATATAAAGTAGAAGTTGGAATATGGAGGATATAAATTTTTTAAAAGTTGTAATTTTTCATTATTAATTATTTCAAAGTTTCATAATAAGCTAAAAAAACCCCAAAGTTTTTGACCTGAGATTTCTTGTTTTCTAAGTGCCCTAGACAACAAATCAGATTGTTACAATTATGCAGATGTAAATTGTCTTAAATGATCACAGTTGGTGCTATTATTTGTCACACCCTGTACAATAGGTCATTAGATAATGAATATTACAAAACAAACTATGATAAAAACATTTGCTAATATTGTGGGGTACTATGAAATGACTTTTGTCAATCATAATAAAATTACATATGAAAAGATATTATTTAAATGCACAATTTTCCCAGCCATTAGGCACAACAAATAGACGCTCAGGAAGGATGAGGATGTGAGAGAAACTACCTTACTTGTGGTTGCATTAAATTTTCATGTGTGTTGCTAGACCAGATATGAGGTTTTGAGCTAGCCAATACCACAGTTGAATCTTTCTGAAACTTGTGGTTTCACAATTTACCTAAAAGCACAGATTTCATTGTTTCTGGAAGCATTCTACAAAGCAACCTATAATTCTCGGTTAAGAAGTAACAGTTCTCCTGTTATTACTATGTGTTTACTTGGACTTGTACCTCCATGTTTTTTATTTCTCATCTGGATCAGGAAAATTATTTACCAAAGTTCATCTGTGGAAACATTTTGTTAGAGCTGTCATAGAGTTGTCACCTTGTAATCAATCTTTTGCTTTCTCCCTATAGAAAGTAGGGACCTGTAGAAAGCTAGTTATCTCATATTACAGAAAGCGGACAAAATGGAAGCACTGTTTAAAAATGAAATAATTTCATTAGAGTAAGTGCCTACAACCACTTTCTAGATGACACAATGCATGATAAGCCACAGCAAGAAAATAGCATATGTTAGTGGATAAAATATTAGGTAATCATCACAGTTACAATTAGGCCTGGTGTTGCTGGTGATTGTACTAAACTTGGATGTGTCTAATGGAAAGTGAAAGAAAAAGAAATTTAATCATGTTCGACAAAATGACTGCATTTGCAGATGTATCCTTATTTTTCTTCGCCAGAATTCTATTCGTATGTATTACAGACCTATATAATTTTTTCCATACTCTTATGATATCAGAAACAACATTTGTTTCCCTCTGAAGACCTCTTTTCTGATGTAAGGCCAATTTCTTTATTTGCCTAATCTATACCTGTTCCAATGTGTTTATTTCATTTTAATGATTCAGATTGTAGGAACTGTCAGATAACAAACATTAGTATATTTGGCAACCTCTGCTGAATGCGACAATGATTTCAGTCTTGCTCCTGAGAGAACCTATCAACTCTGTGAGCACAACTCTTGGCTTTAACCATAGATACCAGAGATCAAGATTAAAAAGTTAAGGAGAGTAGAAAAGCATTCCCAAACCTGCCGGTGCCTCTTCAAGAGTCATTATGACAGCACAGGAATGGTTATAGGCATTTTCTAGTGCAAATCTATGAACAATTAACAAGAGAAGTGTAGCAAATTCTCAGGACACAATTATCCAGCGTGACTAGTATGATGAAACTATATAAAACTTACCAGTTTCTGCCTGTACGTTTTTTGTTGTTGTTTGCCCACCATTGAATAACAACAACTTTCAATACACAATATGACAGAACTTTGTCTTTTGAAGGAAAAGGAAGATTTGGAGAAGCTGCAACATTAATAAATATACTTAAACAGATTTTCTTCTTTTTTTTTTTTCTCCATTGAATCTAAACAGTCACAGAATATCTGCTTACCAGCATTATAAAGCAAAAAAACTTCTGAGAGAATCTTAAAAATTTAAATTGATTGTAATCCGTTGATGTAGTTCATTTAGACATGCCAACATCTATTTTGGTACAACAACAAATGAATTTTCTGGTGATACTACAAATGAATAAAACTGTAATTGAGAACATTCTTATGAAAGCATCTTCTGTTTTGACCAATTTCTCATGAATTTTATTTAATTGAATATGGTTTTAGGACCCCTGAGGTTTGTAGGATTTTGAAGTAAGTGTGCCCACTGTTTAATTAATAGGTAGCAGCCTCATTGTTTGTGTGTGAAAACTCATGTTTAGAAAATATGTGGAAAGTCCCATTTTCCTTAAGCATAGGTCTGCATCTGGAACAATTCTATAAATTATGGTAATTTAACCACTAATATTTTAAAAAACTGTTGTCAGAAAAGACTGTTTTTATCTGATGGAAGATATTTTTATATTCCTTTGAAGGACAATGTAAATATTATAAAACAGAGAAGTGGCATTGCCTTCAGAAGAATTTACAGAACTGCATTGTTGATTTCTCTATGTGCATGCCTTGTACACTTGGAGAACTACATATTGCGCTGCTTTGTTTTTAGAAACAACCTTGGCATCAGTTAAAATCTGGTGATAAACGACTGGGTGAAATTCCCATTAAAGTTAATGGAAAGCAGTGTTCGGCTTTTCATGTTCAGCTTTGGACTGACTTAAAACAAAATTTACAAATCATGCAACTGACCAGTTTTATTATTCTTGCTGCCTATATTTTTCCCATATGGTATTAAAGGAAACATTTTTAACCTGTGTATTGTAAAAGTTTAGGACTAGGACTATATACAATTAGTCAGAAGAGAGATACCATATTCTAATATTTTCGTCCTCGTGCTAAAAGAAATACAATTAGGATATTGGGTTTGCAAACATTTCCTCTTTTGTTCTATAATGTCTAAATATTATTAATTATTAATTATTCTGTCAATTAGGTTTTTTTACTGGGGATCTTTATCTGTTCAATTTTTCCCTTGTAATTGGTTTTCCCACTAACGTGTTGTCTTGGTTGGCTGAAGCCTGCAAAATGAACTTTTCAAATGGAGGTGAGAGCGTGTGTGAACTTAAGTTTCTGAACTGACTCCACTAGAGTCAACAGAAAAAATATTCCTTGATTTACTGGATGAGGTTTCGAGGGCTAAATTCACAGAATGGGTAAGCTCAGACCCCATGGCACTAGCTGTCCGGATGCCTGTGGCAGGGTGGTAGCTGGGGGCACCACATCTCCTTCCAGGGGCAGGCGCTGCGTGCGTAGGCTGCCATGGTGGGCACCAACTTCTGCCACTTAGCTGTCTTTCCCTCTCTTGACGCTGCCTCTCGCCCCGGTGAATTGCTCATGTTTCTTGTCCAACCTCTACAGAAGAATCAAGTGCCTATAAATGGAAGTAATTTTCTTAACAGTACGCTGAAAAAAATTACGGTCAGGAAATCAAAGAGCAGGAATGGAGTGAAAAATCGTATCTCGTTTAGCTGAAAGTTTTGCTGATGAAAAAATGCAGAAGCATCTACTTTAGGCTGGAAGATGATTTCCATCTTCACTTTGAGTTTTCATCTCTAAATTCTCTCTAAAGCAAATAACCTGTCCCTTTCTTACAGAATATACTGGGAAAGTCCTCACTTGGATTGTGAGAAGCACAGGTTAAAAAAAAGAATTTTTTTTTTCTTTTGCTCTCAGAGACTTAACTAAAGGTGTATGATATCTGAAAAATGTCATACCTTAATTCCAGGCTGTAAAATACTGTAGGCTGGTACTTTTGCCTTTCCTGATGCAGTTGTGTAATTCATGGGGCCAGAAGCAGTAATGACTCCTAATTCTGAAGTGCTAAGGCATTCATTGAGGCAGATTGTACTTGAAGAGCCTTTCAGAGCTCCCTCCCATAATACTTCCATCTATTCTCTTTTAACATAGTAAATCAATCTGACAGAACTAACACTAACTTTAAATGTACATTGTTATTTTATTTATCTGGATTATGTCTCAGGATTACAAAACAAAAGCATTCTTAGAAAATTCATTAAATAAGTCAAAATTCAATAATCATTTTTCACCTCTGTCTAGTTTGTAGTACATACCCCATTCCTAGTGGTGATAACACTGGTTTTGTGTTCCTTGCCTAGCCTATGAAATGATATATTTTGTAATTAAAAAAACCAAACAACCACACACCAGTAATAACTTCCTAACATTTTCTTTAATTTTGTATAATTGCATTTTTAAATATATTGTATATCTCATTGAAACTAACAACATTAATTGATGGTCAGTAAAGAGAAGAATATGAGGCTGGTAAGCACTGAACTGAATACTACAAGAACAGATGAAAGTCGGTGTGATCATTTTGGGTACTATATTAGGTCATCACTATATGTTGTCTGCTTTTCATTTAAATGTGAAAAAAAACCATTTTTATTCTGTTGACATTCTTATACTCTTCTATTCTTCAGTATTTTATTTGCTTAAGGACAGAAGTGCAAAATTCAGTTCCGCTAAACAAGAGCATGAATGAAAATGCCATTTCAACATGAAATTTTGATAGCGTGTGAATCCTTCAGGAACCACACGTGAGATCTTACTTCTGAATTTTTAAGAGTCTGCTGGAGTTCAGCTGCAGAATCAAGCTGTAATGCTGAAGAATAATCTCCAAGCTGCCCTTTGTTTAATTTTGATACCGGGTTCTAAAGAATCTGCTCCTATAGATATTCTAGACTAGTATTTTTTCATATATTTTCTGGATATATGGCAGGGGTTTTTTTACCCTGTCTGATCTAAAACTGAACATAATGCTTTTTTATTAAGACAGAACTAATAGAATAAAATATTTCAGTTGGAAGGGATCTACAATGATCATCTAGTCCAACTGCCTGACCACTTCAGGGCTGACCAGAAGTTAAAGCATGTTGTTAAGGGCGTTGTCCAAATGCCTCTCACACACTGACAGGCTTGGGGCATCAACCACCTCTCTTGGAAGCCTGTTCTAGTGTTTGACCACCCTCTCGGTAAAGAAATGCTTCCTAACGTCCAGTCTAAACCTCCCCTGGTGCAGCCTTGAAGCATTCCCATGTGTCGTATCACTGGATCCCAGGGAGAAGAGATCAGCACCTGCCTCTCCACGTCCCCTCCTCAGGAAGCTGTAGAGAGAATGAGGTCGCCCCTCAGCCTCCTTTTCTCCAAACCAGACAAACCCAAAGTCCTCAGCCATTCCTCATAGGACATGTCTTCCAGCCCTTCACCACCGAAACTCCATGAATATTAAACTTTGAGATAAGTTTCACACAGAGATGGTGGGTGGTGTGGAGCTCCCTTTGTCCATGGCTACGGGGAGCTTGCAGCTGCCGGTAGGACCATGACAGGGTGCAGAGATGGTAAACGGTGCAGAGCTTCCTTTGCCCACAGCTACACGGTGCTTCCAGCTGCCTGTAGAACCATAACCAGGGTACAGAGTAGGGCTATGTGTGTTTCCTTATCTTTAGGTTAATGTCCTTGTAGAAAGTTGCAATGCTCTCCAGTTGAATGATAGAGGAAGGAGAGGACAGGTGTGTGCTGTGATCTGGTCATGTCCCCATCTGGGGATGTGGCTGTCAAAGATGGGAGCATCAAAGAACAGAGCAGCCACCCCCCGTTGTCATGGTGCAGCCCCTGCCTCCCTGCCCGGGGCTCTCCCAGCCTCACGTCAAGTCTGTCCAACCCTCGTCTTCCTGATGGACAGGAGTCACCCGTCCTGGCCCAAGAATGTCACCAACGCCACTGCAATGTAGGCTACCACCAGTGTTTTCCCCACTGTGACCTGGATGCTAAGGCTTGCTCCAGGAGTTCCTGTGTGGCCCAGTCCTTGGCTGCGTGGGGAAAAAGGGTACGTGGCTTTGCCATGGCTGTAGGGGTCTCCCAGCTCCTTGTAAGACTGTAACAGGGTACGGGTAGAAGCAATCTTATCTGTCGTGTAGCACGCTGACAGCTCTCTGGCTGAATGTTGGAGAGAGAGGGGGGACAGGAATGTGCCATGGTCTTTGGTCGCATCCCTATCCAGGTGTCCGGCTGTAACAGGAGAAGCAACAAAGGCGGAGCAGCCACCCTCCACTGCCATGGGTAGCCCCTGCCCCCTGTCTCCTCTCAGCCCTTGTTCACCTGGCTACTCATCTGCCATCCTGGCCTGATGCAGCCCTTTTTGTACCCGTCCTGGGCCACCCATGTCACCAACAACTCTCCTGTAACACAGCCACCAACAATGTTCTGTCTGCTGTGACACAGCTATGACACCACTAGGGCTTGTTCTAGGAGATGGTGGTTGCCTGCTGTGACGTAGCCATGACATCACCAGGGCTGGTGCTTGGAGTTAGTGCTGCATCACTGTGACATCGTTATTATCTCCACCAGTCAGGCAAGAAGAAACAATGAAATAATAAAAATAAATAAAATAACAGCTGGTAATACTGGGGTGGGAAATTAGGTAGCTGTAGCAACAGTTTAAAGAACAGGTCCTCAACAAAGGTTAGAAAAGAATTAAAAGCAGCAAGTCCTACCCACTGCCCACTTTTAAAGATGTGTGGTACTTGCTACTGAGATTTTGGGGTTTGAAGATGATTCTGGAAGGAAAATGCTTGTCACGTTGACCAAAAGTAATATTTCACACCTTCAGAATTAAAGGCATGTCCAGTGCCAAATCCTGTATCTGACAGTGCTAAGCATGGTTTAGTATAAACTACAAGACTTGCATCTTTCTTTCCCTGAAACAAACCAAAGATTTTGCCAGGGACAGTCTTGTGCTACACACTTCAGTTGGATGCTAGAATGAAATACATGAATTAGCTTCCATTTGCTTTGTTCACTGCAGGCTATTACATATGACCTCTTTAACTGACAGGACCAGAGGCCATGGGGACAAACTGAAATAGAGGAGGTTCCCTCTGAACTTCAGAAAACACTGTTTTACTGTGAGGTTGACTGAATGCTCGTACAGGTTCTCCAGGGGGTTCTTGGAGTCTCCCTCCTTGGAGATATTCAAAAGTCATCTAGGCATGGTCCTGGCCAACTGGCTCTAGATGGCCTTGCCTGAGCAGGGGGGTTGGACCAGATGACTTGCAGAGGTCCTGTCCAACCTCAACCAGACTGTGATTCAGGCACATGGAGACTTATTGCAAGTCAGCTGACACACGGTAACTGTTTAAGCGCCACTAACCTTCTGTCAAGTTTGACCCAAAGACAGCTACTACAGTAACTGACTGATACAGTCAGCTTGTATGATGCCATGACTAGACTTGGCAGCTAGTGGGCTCATGATGAACAGTCAGGGACCACATCCTCTGTGTGCAAACTCTGGCCTTCTTTTGGAGACCACCAAAATGGTACATAATTTACAGTTATCAGATTGTAATTTGGCAGGCAGTGGACCTGTTAGCTGTGCAGTCTTCAGCTGGGAGAAATTAAGATCCCAAAAGGCTCACTAGTCCTCCGTATTTTGAACTTAAACCAAGAAAGTTGTCTAAGGCAGCTCAACTGCTGCCTTTGGTAGCCATATTGCCCTCGAGGAAGGCAAGTGTTTTCTAGACATCAGTAAAGCTGCTGGGATGAGAACCAGACTGAGTAGCTCTGAACTGTTTGTTACCCTGCGTGCAAAAGAAAGCGCTGAAATGCTGTAATCCTCTAGCATTTTGCATTTTCTTTGCTTTCAGTCTTTGCAGGGATAAGTGGTTATGTGGCGTGCAAAGCAGTGACGACTCAAGCCTGCAGTGTTTCCAGATGGGACGAGCAGCACCAGCATCTGAAAGACCTCATGAGAACTCCTGCTTGCATTTTCGGACACTAGGAGTTCATACACTTCAGCTAAGCTCCAGATAAGCACGTTGACTTTGTGAGGCTCTTCCAAATCTAGCACAAGTTCTGAACTATTTAAAGCTTTTGCTCACTTATCACTTCTTGTTTCCTCTTTTTACCCAGAAATAGAATAGAACAGAATATTTAATGAATGGAAGCATCTATATTTGTATGCAAGCAACAGTTGTTTCCTATTGCTGATGTGAAATATCTAGTAAGTGAAGGCAAGGAATCAGCTTTATGAAGTTAAATGGTTTTGCTTTGTTTCAGCTTTCTATCTTTATTTGCAATAATGTTCTTATTTGCATTGTATGAATGTGTATAGATACAGAAAGCATTCTGCTGGCCTTCAGCTAATCAGAATTAAACCATCAGAGTATGTAGGAAGTTTCTGCTTTAACAGTTGGCAATACTTCATCACTTTGTGTTCTTTCTTTGATTCGCAGGACAACCTCTTATACTATTTAGTAGCTATATATGCATCCAGTTTCCTAGAGCTACAACAGAAAAAAAATCCCAATAGGCAATTTTATTTCTGAAACTTTGCACCAGATTTCATTGCCCATGTAACTGTCCTTTCCCTGTTTTTCTTTAAGCATTCTTACCTGCTGCAAGGGTGACTTGGTGCTTTTTTTCCCCATATGTTCCCCATTTTTAGCATGTTTAGATGTTTTAGCCCTCATGCCTTTACTTTGAAATGTAGCAACTGTAATCTTTGGACTGCCTCTCTTATCTTTACAGTCCCTTCTGTCTTCTCCTGTATTGATAGATTTTTATATGATATAAAAGAGTTTCATTGAGATCTTAGTACACTTGATCACATCCATGAGGTCAGTAATGAGCTTCAAAAAAGTGCTAACAGAAAAACATTAAAGTAACAAAAGTTAGAAATAATTAGGTGTACTCATATTATCTCATGAAAGTTAGAGGATAAAATAGGAGAAAAAAAGAGAGAATCTTATAGGAAATTTAAAGTTTAATTAGGCATATTAAAAAAAAAAAAACAAACCTAAGTAATTTGACTCCTCAACTGAAAAAACCTATTTCATTTAGAGTATCTTCTACTCACATTGTTTATTGTTACACAGAGAAATCGTATGGTTCCCATCAATTCCCTTCTCTGCAGGGAAGGAAAAACTGTAGAAACATTACCTTAATCTTATTAATATGAAACTGTGCAGTTTTAAGGAAGAAAAGGAGTAGCACCTCCTCCCACTTTGTTCTATAAGAAAAAACTAAATTGCCTTGTGAATGCAGTTTCTCACCATTTTCAAGACTATTCACACCCACCTTTATTACAAAGCTGGGAAGGTTTTGGAGAAGATTGATAAGGACTTACTGTTTCTTTTTGGGTCCTGCACATGATGGGGGGGGTCAGCAAGGTTTTGTCAGTTCCCATCCTTGCTTCTGTTACTGTAGTGCGGGATAGTAACTGCTCTTATCTCCCCCTTCTCATATACTGGATAAAGTAACTCCATCTGAAGTATTAGAGATGGATTCAGAGTAGCCTAGTCTGCCTTTGCCTTTTGTTTTAGTGAACAGACTCTTGTCCTTCCCTGGTCACTCTAATTAAACACACTGCTGAAATGGAAGCCACACAGCCTTGCTGTACGTTGCCTTACTTACCTCAAATGTTTTGGAATAATTTCAGTTTTTAGCAGAACAGTTCCTGTTTGTTCTTTCTATGGGTAGAGAGGGTTTCTTCTCGTACTAAGAAGTTTGTCTCATTCAACTTCCAATGACTGGAAACAATCAATTAAAAACAGATTTTATGTCAAACATTCTTACAAATATACAAGTTATTTAGTGAAGATAATTACCCGTTTGTAAATATTGTGCAAGAGTATGATAGATTCTCCATCACTTGAAATTTTTCTACTCTTTCATTCACTATCAGGTTTTAAAGTATTTTCTTTATTTTAACTATGAATTCACACCTGATGCGAGAGCTACTAGGTGAATTCTTGTTACATAGGGACTCAGGATAGATATCACAAACTCTTTCCCTTTTTGTTTTCAAATCTGTTGGCGGTTTGATGTAGAGTCCGATGTAAAATTGCTCTTCATTGAGGACAATTTCATTTTGGAGCTATGTGTAAAATAATAAATACATATACATTTGTGTCAGGATGGTGTGAAGCTACATCACAGGGAGAGTTAATATTCTGTTGCCATTTCTCGACAGAACTTGTCATGGTCTTACTTTAAGTAAAAAGTTCATCTTTGGGAGGTGTACTAAAATCTACTGTAGCAGGGTTGTTAGCCATTTTGTTTATCCCTAATAGTCTATCTGTATATTCCATAACAGATACTTAACTGTCATCTGTATTAAAAATCCAAGGGTTAATCATGTAGTGATCTTAATCATTTTTTCTCTGTTATTCTTTGCTACTTGTTTTACCATTGGTAGAGCTGGCCTTGGTACATTATCCCTGGCCCAGGGCACTAAACCTTTCGAACACCAGTTATTCAAGTGCATGCTCTGCTAATGGTCTTGGTCTGCTGTTATGTTGGTTGTGTATTCTTCCACTTACCTTGTGCTCTGTCATGGATATTGCTTGCATTAAAAATGTGCCGTAAATAGATTTTTTGCTGCTAGGAGTCTTATCTATAGCTGTACCTATTCATGGGGGAAAAAAAAAGCAACTAGTTTAAGAGGCTATGTGAAATAGATACACATCACTCAAAGAAATGTGCTTTGATATGTGCTGTCACGGTTTTATTTTCCATGCCAATTGCACATCAAGGTTCAAAGGAAAGGAATGGGTTTTTTTTCTCTCTCTTCAGTCTGTGCCTTGCTAGGCTTTTTATATTTATTCTGATGAGATCCTATAGTTCAACCTATTGCTAAATCACACACATAATATTATTGGGAAGTGCTAAGACAACATCTCGAAGAGAAAAACAAACAACATGAAGCTTATGAGCACATCACACCTGTAATTGATATATGTCTATTTCTCTCTTCATTTCTCTGGTTGGGCATGTGGGAAGGACACAGTGAAAAAGACTATCAGATGATTCTATAAAGTGATTTCTGATATCTGAAAAAGGTTTATTTCATTTTCTTGCCAGGAAAGGCAGTTCAGAGATTAATGGGATTAAAGCATTCAGTTAATGACTTAGTGTGCTCAGTTCAATGCCTGACTTCATGCATTATTTTAGGCATGTCATTCTTTTTAACCAAATGTTGTTGTCTGAAAGATGTTCAGGATAGAAGTGATTGTATTCTGTATTTGTACATGGCCTGGAACAAATGAAGTTAACTGTTATTGAAATGCCACCGGTAAGCCTTATTTTTACAATATAATGACTCAATACTTTTCTCCTAAGATTCATGTTTAATTACAGAACTCCAGAGAATACATTTAGTTGGGAATCTCAAAATAAAGAATTCATATAATTTCTGAAAGGTCTCCTGCAAAATAATGGTGGCGTGCCGTCTCTGAGCTAATGGGTTTCAAAATGGGGGGAAAACCAAAGCAATTAGTAAATGTTATATTTCATCTGAGGTAGTTGGGTTTTTAATTAGCGTATTTAATCAAGAAAAATTTTAGAATAATAATTGAGTAAATTTTATAAATTTATTTTCTGATGTAAATTCTGAATACTGTATCCCCTGACTTCCCTAATTGTTGTTTATTTTTCTCTAATGACATTGAAAATCCCATTTTTCAAAATTATGGAATTCAGTGCTGTAATTGAGGAGAGAATGTTTGCTATTGGGCAAGCAACAGAAAGGAGATGAAGCAATACAGTACCTGATTTGGGAATGTAGCGGTATAGGCAGAGAAATTAGTTTTGTACATGTGATTTTTTTAAAAAACAGAAAAAAAATTGAACTTTGAAATTCATAGTAAAATGTTTATCATCCATGTGTGAGTTTAAATGACTCAGATAATTGAACAGCACCAATATTAATGGTTTGAGGAAGGACTCAGCAGCAAAGAATTGCCATGCAGTTGAACAAAACGAATGAAAGTATCTGAGAACATCTGAAAAAGCCATATATCTCTGAGGTGTGTGTGTTATGCCATGAAATGCTAATAATGTTGAACTAGTATTTTATTTTCAGAAGCATTTCTCTCTATCTTTCATAGCAAATAACTGAAAATGACTTTTCCAGGTCACACTTACTACATTTCTCTGTCCTGAGGTGAGGATTGGCTATTATTGGCATCAGTCATAAGCCTTGACCAAAAGTCCTACAGTAGCACTATAGTCGCCTGTCTGTCATTGCAGAGTTTCATTATCACCCATTAAAAATCTGCTGCGACAGTCATTGCTATCACAGCATTTTCTATTCTTCACCCTACTGCATGAAACTTCCTGAATGTAATGTTTATGCTAAAATAACTGCTACAAATACAGATAAGATAGGCTATAGTACAATACTTTTAATTTTTCAGTAATGTTATTTACATTTTACACTGATGTAGAAAGGAATGGAACATCCTGCCTGTGGCGTGTGCAGCAGCAGCCCTCCTGTATTTATTCTGTATTATGCTGTAGAAGTCTCACTTTTTTGAGCAATGTTATTGTGATACAAATGAGAAAGATCTTACAATACAATATATTTTTTTCTAGGCATTTAAATTGCATATATTTTTAAGCCCCTGCTTACATCATCTCTCTATTATGTAATTTCTTATAGGAAAAATTGCTTCACTATCTGGGAAATTACCGTCAAACTTCTCCAGAACATATTTTCAGGGGACAGCAGGGTATGCCTGCATAAAAGAAATCATCCTGTTCTCAGTGACCACCCAGGATCCCGTATGATCACAGTAATTGACACATTGGTTGGAATAACTTTCTTAATGAACTATTGATGGAACAAGTATGGCAAGCAATTTGTCATGAATTAAGAATAAAAATGCAGTAAAAAAATATACTGAAACACAAATTATTGCAAATAAAATACCGGAATAAATATATAGTAACATTTTCTGGTAATTCAGCTACTGTTAGCTGGGTCGCTGCTGCCCCTGGGTAAACTGACATTTTTATATGCACTAATTAGCAAAGAGGTCAAATAAAATTTCAAATAAAATAGTTCATTTGTGGCATTTTGCCTCTATAGAGGAACTAATCTCAAATAAGCTCTGGAATAACTGACAAAATAAAACACTAGGTGTACCCATTCTACCCACCAGGACTGGTTATTATCTACATCTAATTAACTGCAAACGAAATAGAGAAAAATAAATTTGTAGGTTTTTTTAATGAGGGCTGAAAAGTAGCTGTATGCTGAGGTATGAGATGTTGCCATGCGTACATCAACACACTTGCTTTTGAACATAATCAAATGTTGGAGCATGTAACAGCAATGCCAAGGCTGTCCTCGTGAACTAACAAACAGCCTAACATCTCTCCCACTTGCTAGGCATGCCTGTAACACTGTGTGCTTGGGCTGGCGACAGCAGTGAGCAATTTTGCTAATTAACGCATATAGAAATACCCAATTACACAGGAGCAGTAGTGACTTGAATAGAGACAGCTGAAGTACCAGAAGAAATTACAAACTGTATTTCCAAGCCAGCCACAACCTCAATTCTTGTTTTAATTACAGAATTCCCCAGTTAAAAATTTCAGCTGCAACCATAAGTTTATCTCCATGAAAAATGGAAGAATAAATGACTAAATATTTGTCAATAGCATCATCCATGCTCTCAGAACCAGTGTCTACAACACAAGTGCTTATAGGATTATAGGATGCTCCTATCTAAACCAGTAAAATTATGCTGTGTTTTGTCTTAATGAAAAGCCAAAAGATTGTCTGAATTCCAGCGATACGTCTCAGTTCCCTGGTTTCTTTAGCCCGCTTCACTTCTTGATGAGTTGCTGTGCTCCCCTTGTACTGCAGGAACAGCACAGGAGCAATGACAAGATTTTTGTTCCTTGCTCCTCTTACAGACCTACTTTGCCCTGGCCAGGAGTGTGACAAGAAGGATTTTAAATGTCTTTCTCTGAATATCTGTATCACAGGAGCATAGTCACAGCTCACTGTGGTACTGCAAGCGCACATGTAAGCACTCCCGCTTAGCTGACATAACGGGTGCAAGTGTGTCTGGGTGAGCATGCTTATCATGCAGTCTATGATTCAAGCAGACTGTGGTATCTAAATATGGTACCACACCCAAACAAGAGCAAGAAACCCTACCCCTACCTTCCAAATATAACAGTAAATCTGAATAAAAAGCATTTCAGTGTTTCGACCATGAACTTGCTCAAGATCATACGTGTTTATACACGTAAGTGGTGCTAAATTATTGTAATAGAGCTAAATCCTAAGGCTGCTGTTAAGATTAGCAAGGCTGCTACTCAGTAAGTTACAAATTTCTGTGGAATTACTTTCAAAAAACACCATTTGTGTCTCCTCAAAATACTTTAAAAAGTACATATGTTTGAAACGTTCACTTAAACAAAGGCAAAGATTTGTTTTACTTCCCAGTGAAAAAAAATTATATAGCTGTAATAGCATCAGTTACGTTTCTTTGCAAATTAACCTATATATAAAGTTGGTATTTACAAACTGTTAAGTGCTTTTTGTTCAGTATTTTTCACTAGTTCATTATTTCCATTCATTTTGTATAGATGGATTTGCTTGTCAGCAAGTAATGATGCATTTTTATATATTCATACATCATGCATTATTACAGCGCGCTGTTTCAAAGTATAAAGGTTTCATGAGGATGAACTTGGCAGGATGGTTTTCCACATAAAAGTTAAAAAAGAGCCAATTTTAACTCTATTAGAGTCAGAAAGGGAGGTATTTGTCAGTAAGAGCTAGTGAAAGGTTTTATGTAAAGAGGTGAAGAAAACAAATTTTAGAAACACACAATTTTTAAATGCTTAGATTGACATTTTTCTTTTTATTCTCCGTGAAGTATTAATCTTAGGCAAAATCAGTAATAATATTGAACTGTCGTTTGATACTTTTGAAATACCCTAAAACAAACTCAATAATTTTTTTTTCCTTGAAATAAATGCAATTCTTAGCCTCCTATTCAAGGATCCATGAAAACTAAACTAAGTTCAGTTTCTCCCCTTGTGAAGTTAGGTGGTGCTTTCTTAATACGTGGTTGCAAGTGTGGGTTGCTGAGCAGTGTGAAGGTGAATGAAACATGACAAATGCAATTAATTTCTGGATTATTGGTGCCGTGTGCTTGTGGCACCTCTTTTTGTTTCAAAGCATATATATAGCATAACGTATATGTGTATGTATTTTTTCAGTAGGCAAAATAAAATATGAGAGGTCTGTTGTGATCTGTAGTACATATGGTGCTGACAATGTAGCTGGTTTTCGCTGCTTTCTTTGGAGTGCTTTATCTCTCTGAAAGCATGGAAAAGATTTTCTCAGCATTAAGAGTTGAAGTATAACTGTACTTTGATATTTCTGAGGTATTTGAAAAATTCTTCAGGCTCCATCTATTTTACTTCTGTTCAAATGTATTACAAGCAGGAATGAATCCTTAAATGCTGTGCCGTGCCACATGCACTGGAAAAGAAGGCCCTATTTTCCTTCAGCTCTTGTTCTTGCTTTCAACTCCTGTTGCTTTCTTTTAAGATTGTTAATGCTTTATTAAGGATACTCAAGGCATTCATATGTAACTCATGCCCTTGCTTTGGCTTGCTACTTCCAGAAATATCGAAAAAGCTGAAAAGTTTTAAGTAATTTATTTTTTATATCTAAAAGAAAAGATGGTATTTATTTTATATGTTGCACAGAAGACAAAATCTTTGCTTCGCTGGAGTCCATAGAAAAATGTCCACTGTAGCCAAGATTTTCTCAGAGAATCTTAATGATAACTGCTCTGAACACTCTAAAAATAATTCTTTTCTACATTGACTTACACATGGACGAATCAGTCACCTGTACAACGATGTGCTTTTAATTACACCTACAAGACTGGTTTTTTGTTTTGGATTTTTTTTTTCTTTTTTTAAAATTAAATTAGTAGTTCCAGATAAATCTTTGACAGCTGAGTTGTTGGTATTTGCTATTTCCCAATGTTACTACACTCACAGGGCTACAGTCAGCTTTCAAAATACAGAATTGCAATATGGATGGTAAACAGCTAATTTCCCACATTTGTTTGTTAATGACTGGGCTAACATTTATAGGTAAACATTTTGTGATAATGGTACTTATATTGATACACTCATCTCACTTTATTTAGCAAGTTAATAAAAGAAAAGGGAAAATTCAGCTTAGAAACTCCTAATGTCTAGTCAAGTGTCACAGTTGGTGTAAGACACACTGAAATAGTGAACTACAGATTCATTTCTTTTGTGGGCCTGTAATATCTCCTGGGTACACTGAAAACAAGATCTGGTCTTGAACAGAGGCAGTATTTGGCTAACTGCAGTGTTACCAGGCCTCGTAATTTGTTTAACGATGCTTTCAACTCGCCTGATGTTGCAATTCTTGCATTGGCTGGTAGTTAGACCCCTGGCAGGTGGGAACGCAGGAATGGTGCTAGAGCTGCCACCAGGCTAAAGCCCCAGTGGCTTTGCTTGCCAGCATCATTGCAGTGAGTAACAAACTATCAGCTCCTAAGTGTCAGCTCCTAAAGCACAGAAGATTAACTAACTGTTAAGAGTTTGAAAAAAATGAAAGTTGGCTACTGGACTATTGTGCCTGGCTGTTAATTAGTTATTGCCTGGGAGGCAAGCTCATTTACTGAAATATGAGTCTGCCAGACCTCTGAAGTGTATCTTCACTTGTACACATTACATGATGAAATGATGCCTCAAGCTATAAATAGAAACAGAAAATCATTATTTAAAAAAAATCTAATCTAGGCTGTGCAATGAGCAGGACTGTGAGGTGGGGAGGCTCAGTGTCTTGCAAATGAAGATTTGGTAAATTTTGGGGAAGTACGTAAAAACTTCAGTTGACAATCTTATTCCTCTGGGATGTTGCTTTTGCCAGCACTTTGGTTCTTTTAAGTGTCCTCTATTTGCTATGTTTTCTGAAAATCAGCAGTACGTAAAAAAAAGAAAAAAATTCTTGCTTACTGATTCTTTCAATTAAAAATGTTATTAAATAGTTGTGGCAATCAGCGGATGCAGAATAGGTTTTAGGAGGAACAAGTTGATAATAGCAGGGTCATTGACTTAACGTGTCTTCCCTAGAGTTATCTGAAATACGCTGTAAATCATATTGCAAAATTATATACATATGTAAATAAATTGCAGATGTAAGCTCTTCAGATTTTAGTCAATCATTGAAAACTGCTACCTAAAAGGACTTATGATAAAGATCTAAAGATTTAAATAAGGTAATGCCACGAATATATGCAATTAAAATCTAAGTGACAGTTACAGAAATTGAATCTAATTTAAATTTTTATGCTTCCTCACATGATGTTGAAGAGCTGATTGAAAAACATAAGCATTGGTTTCACACTGAAAGTTATAATAGATAATAGAGTGAGATTATGTGAAAAGACTGTTAGTTTTCAGTTGTTGCCACTGAAGTTATTTTGGAAGCTAGAAATTATTGTAAATATAGTTTTAATATCCGCAGATGGAAAAGTTGGTGTACAATAGAAAAGGAAAAATACCCGACAATCCAGTTAAAATGGATGGAAGACTGTGTTGTTCTCATGTGGTAGCGAAAATCAGCTCTAATGCACCCACAGAGAAGGCCACAGAAGACATCTTGTTTCCAAAAGTACATGTTAATGTAGTTTAACCTTTGTGCTTCTGTAAGCTGAACATAGAAAAAGTTTCATTTTTCTACATGCTTGACACTAATTGCCCAGTCCTCTGATCCTTGGAGGCAAGAATGTATATTTATTGAGGAGAAATGTAATAGTGTAAGACAAATTGCATGTGTCAGCTAGGTTGAACTTGTTGAATGCACTGGAAGATTTAGGAATTGCACACAAAATCGCTTTTGCTAATCACAGGAGGAGTTAAATTTTCTGGAGAGGGGGATGATTTGAGGAGGGTGCACATTTACATGTGCACATTCACAACTCCAATACGTTCACTTTGCATTTATGGAGAGGGGACTAAGCCATCTTTATGGTGAGCTGTGTGCATGCTTTCATGCAGGGCCTTCAGGACAAAAAAAAGATGAAAGAATCAGTTCCTTCTAGTCCAGTCCAAATATGGACAATGCTGTGTTTTCTCTTATACCAAAAGAGGAGTTGTTCCAAGAAAATGGGGGAAGAATGCACAATTACCCAACCTTAAAGCCTTACTGGAGCATAGTGTGGGATGGTTGAGGAATGACAGCACTCTGAGAGCAAGAACAATTTAATTGTGCATATATGGCACTTAGTAGGCACATGCAGGATTTTCTCTAGTAGTGACCTGTGAAACCAGCTCTGCGCTCTCTCAGCTGAGCAGGTGAGACCAGACTGTTCAGCCTACTGCAAGTGACAGCAACATTCAATGGGCCTACAGATACTTTTGAACCCTCGTCACTGTTTTAAATTAATAGAAGACATACATAAGAAGACTACTATTAAATACAAATATGCAAGCAATAACTTGAACAGAAAAGGGAAATAAAACAGAGCTCTATAGCACTCCATGTTTAAATCAGTGTCCTGGTTTCAGCTGGGATAGAGTTATTGAAAACCATGTTCTATAAAACAATGTTTAGTCCTCACTTATAATAAAACATAAGTCTTGAAAACTGATAACTAGTTTTGTTATTGAAGAACATAACTGACACTTTGAAAAACTATCCCTTACCTAAATGTCTGGTATTTTTAACTTGAGTTTCAAGACAGCTTTTCATTGCTTGTGTCATGGATTGCAACCAAACGTTTTGTCGTGGTTTAACCCCAGCCAGCAACTAAACACCACGCAGCCGCTCACTCACTCCCCCCCACTCAGTGGGATGGGGGAGAAAATCGGGAGAAGAAGCAAAACCCGTGGGTTGAGATAAGAACGGTTTAATAGAACAGAAAAGAAGAAACTAATAATGATAATGATAACACTAATAAAATGACAACAGCAATAATGAAAGGATTGGAATGTACAAATGATGCGCAGTGCAATTGCTCACCACCCGCCGACCGACACCCAGCCAGTCCCCCGAGCGGCGAATCCCTGCCCCCCCACTTCCCCGTTTCTGTACTGGATGGGACGTCACATGGTATGGAATACACCGTTGGCCAGTTTGGGTCAGGTGCCCTGGCTGTGTCCTGTGCCAACTTCTTGTGCCCCTCCAGCTTTCTCACTGGCTGGGCATGAGAAGCTGAAAAATCCTTGACATTAGTCTAAACACTACTGAGCAACAACTGAAAACATCAGTGTTATCAACATTCTTCGCTCTGAACTCAAAACATAGCACTGTACCAGCTACTAGGAAGACAGTTAACTCTATCCCAGCTGAAACCAGGACACGTTTCAACCAGTAACCCAACTTCAAATCAGAGCATTTCACACCTAAAAGAAAAGACAGTAACTTACCTTTGTTTTAAAAATTTCTTTTGTTAACTCTTGTCTATTCGTTCAAAAGTAGAGTATTTCTTATGAACTTGGTCATTTGTATAATGGTACCTAGAGAAAATACTGAAGCTTGGTTGCCTAGACAATAATTACTCCTCATCTGAAAACACGTAACTACAAAAGGGTTAAATGAAATCCTTTGCTGTAGAGTGAAGATGTAAAAATATAACTAAAAATAAACCCCATTTCAGCTTGTGAGGACAGGAGGAGCAGAAGAGAGGGTTAGTCAATCCAAAAATAGGCTCCTTATATCTACACATTTACAGAAAAGGCATATATCCTTTTACATGAAAATAAGGTTTTCGAAGCAAAATGCAGAGCTGTCCACAACAGCAGCAATTTTTCTCCAAAATATTTGGCTGTCAGAGGATTGTATGAACAGTAAAAAGCTTTTCAATATGTAGATATTTCTAAAATAGCCACAGGAGATGCTTCCTTTTGCTAGAATGTTATTGATGGTCTGTTTTCTGATGGCATTTGCATTGCAGATAACCTCCTGCTGTCCCAAGGAAATTGCATGTAAGCAGTGTTACCTTTCAGAATTGGGAGCATGTTTATACAAGTAGTATATCTGAGTACAAAAATTATTTTACAGTTTTTTCATCTGCAAGCTATTGCTGCTTTCAGTTATGTAGGATGTTTTTGCTGTTACTGTGCAGTGACACATTAGGCTAGGCATGTAAAGTAATGCAGTGTGACTGATACAAGCTGATGTTACACTTCACAGCACAATGCTTCATAATGTGTTATGTCAATGAGAGCATTTAAAAAAAATGTAATTCTCCAGAAAGAACTAATAAAAGAATCCAAGAATAACCTTCCCTCTTCCCTCCTCCCGTCTCCCTCAAAAAACAAAAAACACCAAGAGCAGAAAGCAATTTGTATTTGACACACAAAAATAACTTTTGGACGATCCGTAGCAGTAGATTGTTGTCTAACATACTTTTAGCTGAATTAAGACAGGGAATTAATGTTTATTTTAAAAGTCTGTTTTTCTCTTTACAGAGTGAAAATTATTTCACAGTTGTGATCTTTACTGGCTTTCAAAGCCATATATTTTTAGAGGAGTAAGAGTAGAGTATTTTAATGTACTTCAAGTCTACAAATGTTATAAGCATTTTCAGTTTGTAAGGCAATATGTTTCCGCGATCCCAAACAGAAATAGTGGTTTTACTGAATTTTCTTAGGTTTCAATTCATTGTATATTCCTTTTCTTTCTTTTAATTTTGAACTTTCATGTCTGTTTTTGAAGGAACACTTTTTATTTGGTTTTAAGCCTATATTTTTCTTGAAGATCACATCACCATACTAGTGTGGTGTTTTTCCCATGTTATTGTAGGCCTCTTGCATTTTTTTTTCTGTGAGCTCTCCTATAATTTGGAAATCTTTCCATCTTCCTCTCAAACTCAGTCTTAATACATCAGACCATTTAACCTAACTTCTGATATTGATACTAGTTGAGCGTTTAGGCACTGTTTGCTGCCGGTAATTTTCGCCCCTGACAGTTGTTCAGAGTTTTGCTGTCTATGGTCAGGGAGAGAGGGACCATGTCCTGTAGCTATGGGGTACGCACAGAACTCAATGGATATTTTGGGCTTCTCTGTGCTGCTGTGCTCCATGTTTTTAATGTGCATTTTTTCAGTGCCTGGAGCCTGCATATGTGTTAAATTGGCTAGATGGTATCCAGGCTTGGAAATCTCTAGATTTAATGATGTGTTACAGTAAATAGCAAGTCCTCGTTTAAAGGTACCTTTTTTCACAAGATATCATGCAACAGCCCTTTGTAGGCAGCTTGGCTCCACGAAGAAACTGAAGCCATTCCTGTGAAGTCAGAGCAGGACCTGACTAAGGTTGGTGCTCCCTTGCACCGTGAGGGAAGCCAAAGTCAGGAGTGGCTCCAGCCTGCCAGGCTATGGTGTGCTCAGGGAAATACAAACCCCACCGGAGGCACGCAAGGGCTTCTCGGGCTGCCGTGTGGGTGAAGGAAAAGCAAATGGACGTCACCAGCTTTAGAGTGAAGGAGGCAGAGAGTTAGGAGGAGTGGGGGGAGTCCATGCCCCCCTTACTGCAGCACAGCGCTCGGCAAACCCGAAGGCACACTGGGCACCCAGGAGGAGTTTCTCAAAATCTGGACAGGCAACTTCACGTGCTCTCAGAACAGAGGCTAACCGTGAGACGAATGTAAGAGAGTCATTGAAATTAGCAGGTAGTGAGAATTGCTCTTAGGTTTAGACCATTAGATGTTGGAATTGAGATCTTACTAGCAAACGTGCTTGTGGGAAAAAAAAAAAAATCCAACAGGGAAAGCAAGTTTCTTCAATTGGTCAAACTTCTTTTGGCCTGAAGGTTAGAAAAGTTTCTTGATAAATCAATTTTATACCACCTTTGACAAATGAAGCAAAAGGAAGTTTAGAAATTAGTGAAACTTTAGCATTTAGAGTAATGAAGATGGAGGAATTAAAAATGAGGAAGTTTACCTTTATTAGTACAAGAGTTTTCTTTTGCAGAGCAATCTCTCCGATTCCAGGAGAAAATATATTTTACTCTTCTGTACTAGAGCCAGATTGTTTTGTTAAAATCATTATTTTATTCCCCAAAAGACTGCTTGTCTGTAGATCAATTTGACAGTAACAAAAAGATTTAACCAGGCTGCCTCTTTATCAGTGCATCTCAACGATCCAAGCATTATTCACTCAACCCAGGTCATCTCCAGGACAAACTGCTCTTCATCTCAGTCTCGGTAAAACTTTCTCATCCCCTTAGAGTGGCAAGTGTGACCTTCTTATGAAAGCTAAACAGTTGAAGAATGGGAACACCTTCTCATTTTACTGGGCATCAAGAGCTCCAGCCTCATTATACTCTTATTTAAGCAAGGTAAGAGAGTAAAATAAGCTGCTAATCTGTATAATTAGCAATTCTGGATAATAAGGTCTTCTACTGAATTGCCTGTACTGGGTATGTGCCTGGTTACAACAGCTGAAATTTCACAAATGATTAAATTGCTGAGAGTGATGTCAAAACATGGAAGGCCGCCTAAAACCAACCTGCAATTAAGAGAGAAGCTCCTTCTGAGTTTTAAAAGTGAGCAGTATAATGCCTGCAGCAAAGCCCACAGCCTCTTTTGCCAGCACGAAGAGGAGGAAAGAGGACAGCTAAAGATACCTTTTTCCTTTGCTAGGGTAGACAGATTGTAAACCTCACCTTTGTTGTTGGAGAGGCAATACACTTACGTTGCACTTTCCCATCCCACTGGTGGGATAACCCCTCGCACTCCCCCTCAGGCCCACCGAGTGTGTAACTGCTTATAAGGACAGAGGCTTCCCTTTCTGGTGGCTCCAGGAGCCATTCTAACCCCTGATGCTGCGCAAAAGGAATGAGCAAAGGCTTTTTCATGTTTGAAAGACACAGGCACTTTTAAGATACAAGTGACAATAACATAACAGTTTTAAGATCTGAATAAAGATACAAGCAGTTTTATAAATGAAAGTTTATAAATGCCAATAAGTTGATCATGGAGAGCCAGGTCAGTATTCTCAGAAAGGAGCCGTGTCCTGTGCTAGAGAGCTGGGGCATCCAATGATCTCTGCTGTGATGTGACCAAGTACTATGTGAAAATCTCTGAGGTTCTTTTTTCCGCTATTCACAGAGCTTTTCCAGTGTCTTACTTCTGCTTTACATACTAAATTTTTGCACGGCCTATTTATGTATAATCACTTATTCTTGTAAACTTGTGTGGATCATCTCTTCCCTAGTGTTAATCCCTGATTTATTTTTCAGCTTCTATTGTTCTAGGCTGAACAAGCTAAATTTTTTTGGTCTTTTCTTGTAAAAATAGGCTTTTCATTTCTCAAGTCGCTCTAAATAGCATTTCCAGCACCAGTCTCAGATTTACACTGCTGCTTCTTGAACACGACTGATTGCAGCTAAAGTCTGACTGAGGAACAGATGAAATATAGTAAATAGCTCTGTGTTTCTACATATCAACAAGATGAAGACAATTTACGCAATATATCCTGGTACTTACCCGATTTCAGTCACAACTCATCGATTGTTCATAATCATTGTGTGTTTGGCTAACTTAAAATCAACTTTAGTCTCCTACACTGTTTCCAACAACGAGGGAGCTTCCAAAATAAAGCAGAAGTTTCCTATGGGAGTGACACTGCACTTTTCACAGCAGCAGTTCATACGTTTCTAGAAACCCATGGAGTAAAGTCATTTAGGCATCTTCTGTAACATATTCTTATCTTTCCCAATGTGCTGATCTTATCGATGAGATGTTATCATTAGTATAATTTGTTATTATTGTGGGCATGATCCAGTTTCAGCTACTCCACATAGTTAAGGATTAAATTATCACATTTATGCTATATTTTATAGGTTTTTTCTGACAATCTGAAAGAAGAAACTAACAGTAAGGATAAGTAAGTCTGTCGTTTATGAAGTGAAAAAGTCACTTCATTTCCTCAGAATAGAACTGGATTTTCCTTTCTAATACTGAATCACCCCTTTTAATTATCGAGAGGAAAGAAGTAATAGTTTTCCTTAATGTAGAAATTTCTTCTAGTGTGTTTATGTGTGCCTGGTTTTTTGGTACTGTTTTTTTCCCAGAATAATGTCAGTCTATGGAGTCCCACAAGATTGCTTGAAACAGTAAAGTTACAAGACAAATATCAGAGACAATCAGTATGTCATACCAAGAAAACAAAATCTGATAGATAAGCTCAGGTGTTTAAAAACATTAACAGAGATTTTTAATATTGTTAAAACTTCCATCTTTGCAAACAAGGAGTTTGTTTTCTGTCAGATAAAAAACCTGCAGTAATTCTAGCAGATATTAACTGGTTGAGAGGCTGAAATATGAGTCATATAGTGAGGAAAAATTCTACAGGTGAGTCCTAAATTTATCACGTCAGTGTTGATGTAACTCCATCACGCAGTCTCTCTTTCTGTGCTATTTACACGATCAGATCTTCTTAGTGTCAACCTTTCTCTTTCCTTCTTCCTGGAGCAGTAAAAGCTGATATAGAAATGACAATGAGGATTTTTTTTGTCTAGTCTTGTAATACCCATAAACCACATTTTGCCAATCACATTAGCTTGGTACTTTTTAGCCAAAAGGGAGGATGGCAAAACTGTGTGAAAACCTCACAATTTAGGTGTACTCTTACATTTGAATAATAATATTAGTAATAATTTACCATTATTGTACTGCTGTTGATGTTTAGAAGGACTGCACAGAGATTATGCTGTGGGATTCAGCTTTAATCCTTTTTTCTGTCTACATCGTAAACATCTCTATACATGTTAACCTTCTTCACCAGTGAAGAGAAACAGGTAGTTTCAGAGCACAGTTTATTGTTTTAGGTATGGGCTTTAGATTTGATGACACTCGTTATTTCTCTCCAGAAATAAAGCGAGTCTAGATAAGAGACTGGTAAGAGTCCCAAACACAGGTTCAACATCTAAGTCTAACCTCAGAGAGATCCAATTTAGGCAGTGAACATGTAAACGCAACAAAAGGGTATCAGTGCACAGCCTTCGTTCACGATGGAAAGGACCTCAGCTAAGTTCCTAAATAGTTGTTGCAATTAGATTCCTGAATTAAAGTGGAATTAATCCAGGTCCACTGAAAAAAACCCCTTCAGTTCTTTACCCACAATTTCAAAGGACAAAAGAAGAAAAATAAGAAGAAATAAGTAAAGTGCTGTCCCTTTTCTTTGACTACATGCATTAATGGGATTAAAATATTACCTATGTATTACTGTACTGTTTGTGCTTCAGAAAAGGCAAGGGAAAATAAAACATAGTTTAATATTTTTTTATGTGAGCCGTCAAACCCACTGTTGCTGTGGGCCAGCCACTATGCCGGGGTCTTGCGCTCTGTCTGAACGCAGCTGGATAGCTGCTGGGAACAGACACATGCTGTGTTACAAGTGCTGCCTCTGATAGTTACACGCTGTAGTACAGAACGGTTCTTAGTCAGGCAAGTGCTTTTGTACAGAACATTTCACAGGAATTGTAGTTATTACTGGAAGGTAACATTAAAACCAACCTGAAAACTGACTAAAGGTTCGCGTAGTCCTCTTGGGGTGAGGGTGATGGAGTTAGGAGCAAGTGTTGTAACATGAGATCTGACATCACCTGATTTATTCATGTGCTTGAACAGTGGGTTATGTTATCTACTTGATTCGTCATTTAAAAAGGAATTTATTATAACTGAATTTTAGCCACAGCCATAAAGAAGAGGGAGTCAGCTGGGAACGGACTAGAGAAACAGCTCACCAGTATTTGGGTTCCTGTTGTGAAATCGCTTCTTTGCTTTTGCATATGGATGAACATAAAAGATGGCGATGTGAAAATAACTGAAGACCTCTGTTTTCTTTTCCCTGAAAGCAGGAGAGAAGGGAAAATTTCTGTTGAGGAGACATGGAGTATATGGAAGGAAGTTTAAGACATCATTCTAATCCTCTCACAGCTGGAAGAGACATGCACCACCAGGAAGCTACTTCATCATCATAGCTTATTTTTATAATAAAAAGATCAAATATTTAAGATGATTAAAACCTCCAGTGGTTTAAGACTTTATTTTTGGGAGACTACAGAGAGACTGTAGAAAACTGAGTGTACTCTACCTTGAAAACTATTCTTAGGTCATTGACATAGAAAACCTCTATACTTCCATGCCTTGAAGAATGACAGTGTGACACAGTGTTCTTCATTTTGAAATGATAAGGCGTTCAGCATTTACCCCCAGTGACAGGTGCTATTAAATGCTCTTAGGTATGGTCATGATGAATGATTCAAACCTCGTGCTTAGATCTAATAGAAAGCCTTAACATACTTATTAATAGATGCCTTTCATAAAAATAATTTGATTTGCTTTTAACCACTGTTTATTTAAATGAATTTCTATAGATACAGTTTTAGTAAGCTAATTTACGTAAGATGGAATACCTAATCAGTCTAATCCATTCTTTCTGCATAATATTTCTCTGATAATTAGGGAAACTGATAATTTATCCATATACTTCTATTGTTGACCTTTTTTTTGAGAATTATTTTAAAGCCAGAATAAATGGCTGTTGAAGATTTTTGTCTGCTTATAGTAAAAATATTTTTTGGGGGGAGGGAGATGTCTATTATCATATCTTTCATTTTGGAAAATGGGGCTGCATTCAGAGTTTACTCACAGACAGTCTGTAATAAACAAAATCGATAATAACAGTTTTAAGTAGAATAATATCTTTGCTCGCTAGAAAATTAAACAATACTTCATAAACTTTTTATAGAGGCATCTGTTTCTCCACTTACAGCTAGTCTATAATTTTGTTACCACTCTTCCTTTTCCTTTTCCTAGATTTAATTTCAAAACTGAGTTGCTTGGCTAGGATGTGACCCTGTACTGGCAGTAGGACACACTGAAAGGAAGTGGCATTTATGCAAGATCAAGAGTCTGTGTTTCTTAGGGAAATTATTCCTAGTTGAAAAAAAATAGGGCACTTTGAAAATTTTTGAAAAAAGAATATGAAAAGGGATAGAGATAGTAAAAACTGTTGGGGGAAGATGAGCAGAGACTAATAATATTAATTTTCTGGCACTAATGTAGCCTGGAATAATTTGCTTAGGTAGGCAACTAATCAGGTTCTATTTTTAATGGAAAACTAAGCTTGAGATTTTGGCTGGAGAACTTCAAGGAAGTAATTTTTTAAGGATATTATGGATGTCAGCGATGAAGTGAAAGGATAAAGGAAAAGGCTTTCTGTCTAACTGTGACTATGTATGATGTTGAAAACTAAATAGTAATGCCCACAGAGAGAGACTTGACAACTCACCACTGCTACCAACCCCCGCCCCCCTCCTGAGCATCTTCTCATCTCAGAGCTCTTCTCTTGTCTTTGTTGAAAGCAGCAACGGGTAAGTTCAGAGAGGTCTTCTAGTTGGTGAGGGTATCATAACACATGAAGGAAGACTGCTGAAAGCTGAAGTTCTGTGTAACCAAGGCTTGGGAAGTTGCCTTAGGCTATGTAACAACAGCAGCAGCAGCGGGCCATAAATCCTCAAGTCTGTTTTTAGAGGAATGTCAAGGAGCTAACTTGATCTTGAAAGAAAAGAGATGAAAAATACCTGTGATGGGAGGAACACAACATTTTTTTCTAAGGTATTGAATGTAGAGAGTGTTGCTAGTCTGTTTGTTTTCAACTTAATCATAAAAATATGCTGAAGGAACTTTGTATTTGTATTTGTACAAATGTAATTTGTATTTTTAATCTATATATGTTGACATTTGAATTTCTACCTATATAGCCTCACAAGAAGCTAGAACTTGGTGCTTGCCAAGCTGGGAGCTTCTACTTGAGCTTGCAGCACATGCAGCAAGGCTTCAGAAAGGACTCTTGTACTTAGCAAGAGCGAGGAGAGAGCTCATGGTATGGGAGAAGGGAGACAGATGTCTCCTGCACTTTGCAGACGCTCTTCCCTCCTGCTTTGCCAGTTCCAAAATTAGCTCTGGCAGGGATGAAAGAACAGAGTGAAATCTGTCCTGAGCCCCTCCATGCAGTCATGCTGGGAACAGCCCTGCCCTCTTACAGTAGCCCATAGCTACTCCAGACCTCCTGTTAGTCTTTCAGCATCTTTGTACATACTTTTGGGGAAGAAGGAAACCCAAAATGCAGCTTCCTCACCTGGCTTCCAGAATTTCTTATTTCAATTTTGAGTGTGCCATAACTGTAATGATCAAAGATTCTCACAGAAGGATCAATTATATGACTACTCTGTATTTCACCCTCTTCATCTTGATGTAACTGAAATACATCTTAGTAACACTGCTAGCCTTGCTTAGACCAGATAAAGGGTTGGATTAGACCATTTTGGTATAGCCGTGTGCTTGTGCTCAAATGTTTTAACATGTTAGCTAGCTTTCTGTTAGTTAGTTTGTTTGGTTTTAATAGTCATTCATTAAGTCCTGATGATTTCAAAACCTTCCAGACTTTGAACTTAGATTGAAAGCATACTGCTGATTTCCAGACAAAATAACTATGAACTTGGTGGTTAACCTGTGTCATTAAAAAAAAAAATATAGTGGATCCTCTTATGCAGTCCTATATCACCCCAGTATTTTAAAACACACAGATCCAGCTGCAAGTACACCCTCAGAGTTTGTAGGAAGCCAAGTCTGAAGGCAGGAGAGAAAATGTGATTCAAGCACACACACAAAATTCTTTTAAAATTGCTGAATTTTTAAAGTTTCTCCTCAAATGTAGTTTTGGGATTTTTTCTTTTTTACCTGAAAGTAAATACATTTTCTGAGTTTGAAACCTGCATTCAAAAATAAGAGTAATGATAGTAGATATTTTAGTACATGTTTGTAAGTGAACAGAAGTCCTTCTTGATGGGATTTATACATACTTGCCATCATTCCATACAGCTTTTATGGAGCTGCAGATTATAACTGTACAAGAAAATCAGTACAGTTCCCAGCCTCTACCTCACTCCCCTGGGAATGAAAAATGTCTCAGCAGGAGCTCCTAATTATGTGAATGGGTGGAACAGGAACTGTTTTATTCTACGTTACCGTTTTGTGGCAGAGTAGAAGGCAAGAATAGGTTGTGCTGAAAACATAAAGGATTATGGTGAAGAAAAGAGAGTATACTGTGCTGGTGAAATAATGTCTGAGGAGTGCTCTAAAATAAAGCTGTCCTAGTATGGATAATGCTAGCAAATATACTAGAGCTGACTCAGAAGAATCCATTGTCCCAGATCTATACCGAGCCAACCCAAATTCTCTCATGTTTTATTTAAAAAAACAAACCAAACCAAACCCTGAATTTGTAAAGCACCTGCCAAATGAGAGTCCAGTATAGTTTACAAAAATTATTTTCCCCTTATTACTCTGAGGAAAACACTCCACAGTTAAAAAAGCTGATGCTTCAAATACCTACAACCTCTCATCAACGTGCTGCTCAGTTATCCCCAGAAATAGCAATGAAGCGCTTTCCATTCTGCATTGTTAGCACATGCCATAGTTGTTGGTTAGGAAGCAAATAAAATGAACTAAAAAAACCTGGCATCAGTAGTCTTGTGACAATGAAAGCACAGGAGCTGTCGGATTTTCATTTTAACAGAAGTTGATAAATAAATTTGTTGTTATGAAAATTATATTAATATCATATCAATCATGTCAATTCTGTAATTGACTCTTACTTAACAGATGTTTTACTGAAATTTGCATAGTGATGCTGAGGTTGCTTGAAGCTTTTCCTACAGCATATGTTGGTGTAGGTTTTTTCAGGTCAGTGATTACCGTACACACAGATGAATTCAGAAAAAAAAGAGTATTCCTACTCCTTTTTACTTTATTTTGCTGATGTTAAATCAAAGGCCCAAATTCTCCTGTAAGCAATACCCATATTAAAATATTTCATTACCTAGATGCTACACTATATCTACAGATTTTCATTTGAAGGTTTTAACCTTACAACAGGTTATAAATCTATCCCCGGTGCACTGGTAAGCAAGAAATATCGAATCACAAGAATCTCATAGTATCTGAATGAATTACTAGTGTACACACTATTTTATTCTCCTGTATAGACTGTAGATTGTTGGGCTGATATGACTGTTTCATTTTGTGTTGTTTTGTAAATCCAAAGAATTTTAAAAAATATTTCAGTGCATTGTGCACATCAGAACATATTGAGTCCATATAACAGTCAATCAAAGTCTTTTACAATTCAGTTTAAAATGATTCTGTATCACATTATTCAACATGGGACAGTGTCAGCCATGTTTTAAAATAGTTCATAATTTTACACCGTAAACCTTAAAAAGCTTGAAAATAACTAAAATTATCTGAGGGGAAGAAAAGAGTAGTTATTAATTGCCAGTTTATGCTTCTTATGTTAAGATACTTTCTGGAAAACATGTTTTAAAAGTAGCTTTAAATATATTTCCATTAAGCAGAAATGAAAACATGATGTATTCTGAGTGAAGTCAAAGAGACCGGTGACATTTAATGATGGGTTTTAAAGGAGGGTAGACAAGTTTGCAGCCAGGGTTTCCAAATATGTAAGTAGTTCTAGCAGTTGAAAGCAGAGCATTTAAATCCTTTTGACATTCTTAATTGGATGTTCCTTCGCTCTCCCGCCTGTCTTGCTATTTGCCTTTATTTCTCTCTGAGTTTTTCAGAATATTTAAAGTGTTCATAACCTTGCAAAAATAATGCATTTAAACATTTGTAATGTTTATGAAGTCAAATTGTGTGCACAGCACAGAACCATTACAGTCAGTGGAAAAGTACCTGGCAATATTTCACCCCCCAACATTTATCAGTCAACGCAAATAAACAGATGCATACACTTCTTTAAAACCTTATTTTTATCAGAGGTTAGGTATCTGAAGAATCAAACTGACAGTAATGGAGGTTTAGGTACAGATTGGGAGTAGCATGAGCTCTGCAATCATGTCTATGTGTGTTTATATGTGCGTGCATGTGTATGTATATGCATGCCACTATATATCAAAACCAATTTTGGCCAAATTTTTTATCCTAGAATCTAGATTCTAGAGAATTTATTTCACATTATATGAATCTTCAGTATTTTTTGGCTGATATTTTTATATCAAATTTGTTGGTGTGTCATGTGGGATGTGCTCATGGTACAGTAACATAAGACCACCAAGCAGCTATCACAGAGCTTTCAATCACAAAAAACCTGCATGCAAGGGAGGAAGGGAAGTATGGTCTTTACTGTGTTTAAAAAAAATAAATTAAAAAAAAATAATAATTATGAGAGGAAAAGAAACCAAAAATCCCTACATAATTATGTTAGTGTGTGTGCCTGTGATTTATTCTTGGTCTTAAAATACTAAATACTGTGTGTAGATACAGTCCTCCTAATTAAAAAAATATGTGGTAGAATAGGAAACAGCTTAGAGAAGAACAAAAAGGATGTTCAAAGCTATGGAACAGCTTCCATGCAAAGAATGACAAGTAAACTGGAAGTTTTTCTGAAGAACTAGCAGAAGATAGGAAAGTGGTCTATGAAATCACAGCTGGAATGCAGAGAGAGCGTAGGTATCAATACTCATTATCTCTTCCAACGCAGAAACTAAAGAGTATCCAGTTAAGGTAGAAGGTGGCAGGTCTAACACCAGTACAAGGACTTTTAGGCCTTCATACAGGACACTGCAAATGCCAGGTGTTTATATGAGTTTAGATTGGTAATGGACAAGAAAATACATGAAGGATAGAAACCTGGGATGTCAGCAATTGTAGCCAGCTTTGCTGAAGTACTTAGTGTCAGATCCTCACTAATTTTAATATATGGTATTTGTAAATTTTCACTGTGTATCATGTAGTTCTATGCTTTGTTTTCCAAGGAAGCAAACCATTAATTTAGGTAGAGCAAAAATGAATACTATGGGAGCATTCTTAAGCCCTGAAGCTGAGAGGTATGGAATGCAATGTGACTGTTTCAGTACAAAGTTTAATCTACCACAATGTAAGTATTGCAGGCATAAAGAAAAAGCCACACAGGTGGCATTTCTGAAATTTGTATCTTTTCTAATCACCCCTACTTTTCATATTCTTCTGAAAAACTGTTATTAAGTGGATCCTTTTTCAGCTTGTCATGGGCTTATGCTTTTTAAACTTCTGAAGTCAATATCATTGACCTTTTAAATAATGTATGTACCTCTTTACCATTATTTCTTTATTACATAGTGTTTGAAACATTTTTATTGTGTTGATAGTTTAGCATGGAAGTGGCCAATTTAAGCGAACTTTACATTTTCAGGAATTTTTAATTATTATTATTTTATTTTATTTTATTTTATTTTATTTTATTCCCCCACCCCCTCAGTTACATAACCGTGTTGTGGGGTGGGTTTTTTTCCAAACGACTTGCTTCAAAACATTTTATCTGTTTAGCCCAGTACATCCCAAGCTATTGAACGTATCAGCAAAGACAAAATGTGGCAGCTGTAGCCTCAGGTAACTCACAAATGGGCTGCGTTCACAACTGAGAGAGTGGAGGAAAAAGAATGACTTCCTGTGCTTAGCGGTAACTGAGTTAATTATTTGCTGACATTGATATTCCATGATAATTGCCACATTTCACAGGATTCCACAGACATTCATAGGTTACCAGATTTCAAATGTGATTAACCAAATGTCCTGGTTTCAGCTGGGATAGAGTTAACTGTCTTCCTAGTAGCTGGTACAGTGCTATGTTTTGAGTTCAGAGCGAAGAATGTTGATAACACTGATGTTTTCAGTTGTTGCTCAGTAGTGTTTAGACTAATGTCAAGGATTTTTCAGCTTCTCATGCCCAGCCAGTGAGAAAGCTGGAGGGGCACAAGAAGTTGGCACAGGACACAGCCAGGGCACCTGACCCAAACTGGCCAACGGTGTATTCCATACCATGTGACGTCCCATCCAGTACAGAAACGGGGAAGTGGGGGGCAGGGATTCGCCGCTCGGGGGACTGGCTGGGTGTCGGTCGGCGGGTGGTGAGCAATTGCACTGCGTATCATTTGTACATTCCAATCCTTTCATTATTGCTGTTGTCATTTTATTAGTGTTATCATTATCATTATTAGTTTCTTCTTTTCTGTTCTATTAAACCGTTCTTATCTCAACCCACGGGTTTTGCTTCTTCTCCCGATTTTCTCCCCCATCCCACTGGGTGGGGTGGGAGTGAGTGAGCGGCTGCGTGGTGTTTAGTTGCTGGCTGGGGTTAAACCACGACACCAAACTAAAAGAAATAAAATCAGGAGGTTCATGAACTGGAAACAATATGGCAGGAAAAATACCACTAAAAGCTGGTCCTCCTCGTATACCTCCCTCAGGTACCTGATACTGACCTCAGACAGAGGTGAGTGTTGGGCTCGGTATGACTTTGTGGCCACCCATGGTGAATCCCAGCCATAACTGTGGCACTTTCACAATGTACTGAGAAAGCAATGCACAGCTAGCAGTTGAGAACACTGAAACCCCATGCATTCATAATACGGTTGACTCGCAGAGTGGGACTTTTTTCACAGCTGTTGGTCTGGCTGAGGTGTTGACCACCTGGAAATCCTGGACCAATAAATGGTAAAAGTCCCTTTTTATTCCCTAGAAAGGAGAAGAGATGCTGAGAGGAAGAGAAGCTCAGCTGCCAAAGATAGGACATGTTAGGAACTGAGCATCTTAGGTCAGCCACAGGCAGAGGACAACAGCTACCAAGAATCATAGAATAGAATCATTTGGGTTGGAAAAGACCTTCAAGATCATCGAGTCCAACCATCATCCATGCCCACTAAACCATGTCCCGAAGTGCCTTGTCTACACGCTTTTTGAATACTTCCAGGGACGGTGACTCAAGCACTTCCTTGGGCAGCCTGTTCCAATGTCTGACAACCCTCTCAGTAAAGAAATTTTTCCTAATATCCAACCTAAATCTCCCTTGCCACAACTTGAGGCCATTTTCTCTCGTCCTGTCACCAGCCACCTGAGAGAAGAGACCAGCACCCACCTCACTACAACCCCCCTTCAGGTAGTTGTAGAGAGCGATAAGGTCTCTCCTCAGCCTTCTCTTCTCCAGACTGAATAGCCCAGGTTCCCTCAGCTGCTCCTCATAAGACTTGTGCTCCAGGCCCCTCACCAACTTGGTTGCCCTTCTCTGGACATGCTCCAGCAGCTCAGTGTCTTTCCTGTAGTGAGGGGCCCAAAACTGAACACAGTACTCGAGGTGCGGCCTCACCAGTGCCAAGTACAGGGGAACAACCACCTCCCTGCTCCTGCTGGCCACACTATTTCTGATGCAGGCCAGGATGCTGTTGGCCTTCTTGGCCACCTGGGCACACTGCTGGCTCATATTCAGCCGGCTGTCAACCAGCACCCCCAGGTCTTTTTCTGCCAGGCAGCTTTCCAGTCACTCTTCCCCAAGCCTGTAGCGCTGCATGGGGTTGCTGTGACCGAAGTGCAGAACCCGGAATTTGGCCTTGTTGAACCTCATACAACTGGCCTTGGCCCATCAACCCAGCCTGTCCAGATCTCTCTGTAGAGCCTCCCTACCCTCAAGCAGATTGACCCTCCCTCCCAGCTTGGTGTCATCTGCAAACTTGCTGAAGGTGCACTTGATCCCCTCATCCAAATCATTGATAAAGATATCAAACAGAACTGGCCCCAATACTGAGCCCTGGGGAACACCACTTGTGACCCGCCACGAACTGGTTTTAACTCCATTCACCACAACCCTCTGGGCTCATCCAGCCAGCCAGTTTTTCACCCAGCGAAGAGTACACTTGTCCAAGCCATGAGACGCCAGCTTCTCAAGGAGTATGCCATGAGAGAGAATGTCAAAGGCCTTGCTGAAGTCCAGGTAGATAACATCCACAGCCTTTCCCTCATCCACTAGGCAGGTCACCTGGTCATAGAAGGAGATCAGGTTGGTCAAGCAGGACCTGCCTTTCGTAAACCCATGCTGACTGGGCCCGATCCCCTGCTTGTCCTGGACTTGCCATGTGAGTGCTCTCAAGAAAAACTGTTCCATAATCTTCCCCGGTACTGAGGTCAGGCTGACAGGCCCGTAGTTCTCCGGATCCTCCCTCCAACCCTTCTTGTAAATGGGAGTCACATTGGCAAGCCTCCAGTCCTCTGGGACCTCCCCTGTTGACCAGGATTGCTGATAAATGATGGAGAGCAGCTTGGCAAGCACCTCTGCCAGTTCCCTCAGTACTCTTGGATGGATCCCATCGGGTCCCATAGATCTGTGAGTGTCCAGATGGTGTAGTAGGTCACTAACTATTTCCTCCTGGATTAGGGGGGGTATATTCTGCTCTTCATTCTTGCCTTCCAGCTCAGGGGGCAGAGTACCTTGAGGATAACTGGTCTCCCTATTAAAGGCTGAGGCAAAGAAGGCATTAAGTACCTCAGCCTTTTCCTCATCTCTGGTGGCAACGTTCCCTTCTGTATCCATTAAAGGATAGATATTCTCCTTGGGATTCTTTTTACTGTTAACATACTTGTAAAAACATTTTTTGTTGTCCCTTACAATAGTGGCCAGATTTAGTTCTAGCTGAGCTTTTGCCTTTCTAATTTTCTCTCTGTATGATCTAACAAGATCCCTGTACTCCTCCCAAGTTGCCTGCCCTTCCTTCCAGAGATGATAAATTCTCCTTTTTTTCTTGACTCCTAGCAAAAGCTCCCTATTCAGCCAGGCCGGTTGTTTTCCTTAGCGGTTCAACTTGCGGCACATGAGAATAGCCTGGTCCTGAGCCATCAAGATTTCATTCTTAAAGAATGTCCATTCCTCCTGGGCCCCTTTGCCCTTCAGGACCGTCTCCCAAGGGACTCTCTCAACCAGTGCCTTGAAGAGGCCAAGGTTTGCCCTCCAGAAATCCATAGTGGTGGTTTTGCTAACCCCCTTCCTTGCCTCACCAAGAATTGAGAATTCTATCGTTTCATGGTCACTAAGCCCAAGACAGCATCCGACCATCACACCTCCCACCAGTCCTTCCCTGTTTGTAAACAGTAGATCTAGCAAGCCTCCTCCCCTGGTTGGCTCACCTACCAGCTGTGTCAGGAAGTTATCTTCCACACACTCCAGGAACCTCCTAGATTGTTTACACTCTGCTGTGTTGTATTTCCAGCAGACGTCTGGAAAGTTGAAGTCCCCCATGAGAACAAGGGCACACGATTCTGAGACTACTGCCAGCCGCTTGTAGAATGATTCATCCATCTCTTCAACCTGGTTGGGTGGTCTATAACAGACTCCCAGCACAATATCTGCCTTATTGGCCTTCCGTGTCATCCTTACCCATAAGCACTCCACCTTGTCATCGCAATCGTGTAGCTCTGTACAGTCCAAACACTCCCTAACATAGAGAGCCACCCCACCACCTCGTTTACCTTGCCTATCCCTTCTGAAGAGCTTATAGCCATCCATTGCAGCACTTCAGTCTCGGGAGTCATCCCACCATCATTTCCGTGATGGCAACTAAGTCATATCTATCCTGCTGCATGATGGCTTCCAGCTCCTCCTGTTTATTGCCCATGCTGCGTGCATTGGCATAGATGCATTTGAGCTGGCCTATCGAATCCACCCCTAACATCGGCACGCTGCCCCCAGGCTCATCTCTGGCGCACCTAGTTTTATCCCTTACCCCCTTCAAACCTAGTTTAAAGCCCTCTCTATGAGCCCCGCCATCTCACGAGCGAGGATTCTTTTACCCCTTTGAGATAGCTGGATATCATCTGCTGCTAGCAAGCCTGGTGCCGTGTAAACATCCCTATGATCAAAAAACCCAAAATTCCACCGATGGCACCAGCCTCTGAGCCACGTATTAACCAGGCATGTTTTCCTGTTCCTTTCAGTATATTTCCCTGCCACTGAAAGGATTGAGGAAAACACTACCTGTGCTCCCAATCCTTCCAGTAATTGCCCCAGTGCCCTGAAGTCCCTTTGGATTGCCTTTGGATTTCTCTCTGCAATCTCATCACTGCCAACCTGCACAACTAGCAATGGGTAATAATCAGAGGTCTGAACCAGACCAGGGAGTTCCCTGGTAATGTCTTTTACCTGGGCCCCAGGGAGGCAGCAGACTTCCTTGTGGGATGGATCAGGTCTGCTTATTGGGCCCTCTGTCCCCTTCAGAAGGGAGTCACCTATGACAATTACTCTCCTTTTTCTTTTTTCAGAGGATGTGAGAATGAGTGGGGCTGCCTGACTGAGCCTAGGCACCTCCCTAGATAGGGCTTCATCTACACCCTGATCTTCACTGGCCTGGTCCTCAAGTTCCAGAGCCCCATACCTGTGAGAAGCTGTGAGAAGCAAAGTTTTCACAGTAAAATGAGCAGGCGGTTTATATAGGTAGGGCAGCAGCTGGTAAACAGGTAATGTAGTAAGTTATTGATCCTATGGAGGGTGAGACAGCTACAGCTGTGATGCGTGAAGTTGAGATGCCTTTGACAGGCACAGAATAGAAACTAAATTACCTAGGATAGTGCTGGAATGGGTCTGAGGCACAAGGAGGGACACCACTAGTGAAAGGGGAGGAAAGATGGTGAAATTCTGCCCAGAACGGTGCACAGTCTGATCCAAAATCATTCTTTAGGAGAGGGTAAGGATATTACTGCAGAGACAGAACCCAAACTAGGTGAAAGTATAGGCTACCATTGTGTTAAAAAACCCCTTCCGTTGCTATTTCTGATGAGTATTGGGGCATCAGGTACAGAGTTCTCATTTAGAAATACAGATTTTTCATGTTTACTATCCACAGTTAAGTATTTCATAACTTCCATGAGGGGGTTATGTTACACCTGTGGCCGTGCACACCATTACCCCATTGACTATTTTGTCTCACTTTCTCTTTGGTAGCAGATTAGACAGGCAACAGGCATCCACTGCTTTGCCACATAATGTGATACTAGAGCAGGATCTTGGAGTTGCTTCTTTTGATACAATAAATATACACTTCTCTGCTTCTGTATCAGAGCTATGAAGAAAAGAAACATTACAATTATGCATATAAATGCTTCTAAGATGTAAAACTTTTGTGACTGTTTTTAGTCCCAAGAAAGTCAAGGTTATTTGGGGGATTCTTGCAATTTCTGTAGCAGGAGGAGAAATGGATGGGCTAGTGGCTGTTACAGGCCTTTATCCACGCCACAGCAGTCTGATGTTCTTAGGAAACTATTGGAAATAAGAAGAAATAGTTTTCTAAGGCACAGCTGATTATGAGTGAAGCAGGTTAAAAAACAAGTTATGTGCAAAGTATGTTTTGTGTCTTGGGTGTCTTTGTGTCTTCTGTCTTTTACCTTTGGGTGAAAATACCTTTTTGGTATTTTTGCTTGATTCTTTTTTGGAACACAAGCAAATTGGAGGAAGTGGGTTAAATGTGATTTTAGTACCTAACTAAGCTAAAAAAATCCACACAATCCCCTATCCCTCTGCAATGACTTAAAAAAAGGGTCAAGCTTAATGACCTTTATTTCAGAGTTTATGCAGGACAAAAGTGATTTGTTTTCCAGAGTTTCTGAATGCTGATAATGAACAGATTAATGAGGAACAAGGTAATTATCCAAAGTGCAGGATTAGAGGAGAGATAATGGGCAACAGTGCGGACAGGGACAGGACTTCTACACTGTCAGTCACAATCTTCTTTGTTGGTAGTGGATAAGGGTTTTAAGCTAGGAAGGGGCTCGCTCTGCATGGTTTATAACCCTCAAGGTGAAAGTTGCTTTCTGAATTTGAGTGTACATATGCTTAGTCTTCATTCGTGCCCACAGCAGAAAAGAAATAGGTTTTTAATTTTGACTGTGCTGTTGTGAGAACACATAACAACCCTCTCCTTTTAAGTGTCTGTGAGTAATTTAATTATTACTGCTTGCTGTGCAATACCTCAGAGCCTGAGGGGAGGAGGGGGCTCAGCAACTTGTTCAGTTTCTCATAACTTTCTCTAAGGTTTGCATCCTCTGCCCTTTGGCTATCTCTCATTATTGGCATTCTCAAATTACTTTCTTAAACTGACTTGTTAAAGATAAGGTTAGTAGTATTGTTTGTTTTCCCCCCAGCTTTTCTGGACCATTGTAGGAGGCATAGGGTTAGGATGATGACAACTGCAACCACACTATGATCTACATGTTTTTAACGGCACTCTCAGGTAATTTCTACTGGTTTGTTACTTTTGCTATTTTGTTTACTGTTAGTGCTGTTTCTTGCTACAGCTTACAATGTTTTCATTAGAATGAAAATGTTCATTCATAATTTAGTACTCTTTTTTTACCATAAGACATGCTGTGTTTGCTCAGATGTTAAACACAGCCCACACAATAGTTTAGGCAACTAGTATCTCCCAAATGTACTGTCTAACTGCATGCTAACCCATGTAGTGTATTTGGAATCAGACACCTTTTCCCAAGAAAATTCCCCCTTTAATTAAAGGAAAATGTTCCCATTTTGCCTGTGTTCAGCTATTTGGGGCTTACCCAGAAAGAAAGAAATTTAGCAGGCTGGAGGGAAAAAGAAGTTGAAATAATGCATCAGTCTTCCTGAGCTCACCCTGGATACTGTGTCATAAGTAATGCCTTTCTTTGTACACTCTGCAAGTTCCCTTTTGTTAACTCCTCAACAGATCTTTGGTGCATGTTCCCTCTCTTAAGAGTGATAGTAGCTAACAGAAATACAATCATATAACCAGGTGTGAGGATAAACACGTATCTGTAAGGTTAGATTTTTGTTGACTTGTCCCCCATGCACTCGCTACGGACACTGAATGCATGGTCAAGCTGAACTGATTATGCTGGAGTCCCAGCTATTTCCTCACTGCTCACCCTTCTTGAGTATCTGAAGGATGGTGTGGATTGCACTTGTTTTGGCAAAGAAAACTTTGTCAACGTGAGCTGAAAACTCCGCACTTGGACATTTACGTGTTCTAACATCAAGGATTTGTTCAACCCTTATAGAATTCAAAACATTTCACAAGTAACTCAATGTCAAGAATTGCCATATTCAGTTCTCTTGTTTAGCTAGTATATGCTTTGGAGCCACTTTTTTGATCTTAGTTTGGGTCATATTGCTTGGTCTCAATTTGATTTTTAAACAAAAAGTCACTATTCAAACACTCATGTTAGAGGATGTTGGAAGATTCTTTGTGGACTTGCAGACACCCTGAACATATCCCCCTGCTCCCCAGTCAGCAGTGTTACATTAATTTCTGGTAACATTCATAAACCTTACAGAACTTGAAGCTTTGGAAACGTCAATCTTTTTTTATTATTTTTTCTATATAGGAGGTAATGAGATCATCTGACATACACATGCCATACATCCTTGCAAACAGCACATACTAGCTGCAGGTTCTCTGTGTGCACAGCCATTCAGTATCTCAGTTTCCTACAACACACTCAAATTTGATGGTTAACCAGTATCCAAATTCTCAGGTGCTCTACTGTTGCAAGCTGTAGCAAGACATCTGTAGCCACCTGTACGAGGTGTGAAACCACCTCCAAAAACTTACCAAGTGAAAGATACTGAACATGCTGCTGAAGCAGGCCAAAAGCTATTACAGAAGAGTTCTTGCTGCGGAGACTGCTCTGTAAAAGCAGGCACAATTTTGTTCATTTTTCTCCCATTGTTGTGTGAATATCATCTGAGGAATTTTGGTGTCACATTTAAATCCCTTTTTTTCTGAATGTTTTTGTGCCAATATTCTTCAGTACTGTATTTGAAACCTTTCCTTGCAAAAGAACCAAACCCAAACAAAAATTAACCAAACAAAACCCCCCAGTCTGGTGCTGAGCACTTACTGTTGTGACTTCCCCCTGGAAATCAACTATCTTGTTGCAGCTTTACCTTTCATTAGGCATTAAATTGCAGAAAGGCTGTATGTTTCCCTTAGGGCCCATAATCAAGTCTTTTTCTACATAGTCGAGAGTACTTAAACAGCTGAAAGTCGTAAAAGAACAGGAAGAATTTTAAGACGTGGAGAAATTTAATTTGTGCCAGTTTTTAAAAATAAGTCCATATAATTTTCTTAAAATTTAATGTTGAGTCCAAGAATGGAGAAAGGCAGCCATATAGGGACAGGGAAAGTAATAGTGAAATGTGATTCTGGATGTGGGAAAATTCAGAAGCTGTGTTATGTGTGAGGAGGTTAATTTGTGTTACATGCATTTCAGCTGTGAACTCATAAGCTTAAATCCCAAAAGATAAAGATGTTCTTCCTTTGTATTAATTACAGTCAGAGGAAAGCTTGCCCACCAATGCTGAGAAGACTTTGCTGTCTGAAGAAATTACCTCATGAAGGAGGCTGGCATGGAGATGAATGTAGACTGCGACAGGCTCTGCATTATCTTCAGTATCTGTAACGCCAATGGGCAAGTAAACACAAACCAACACTGTTTCTTCAATATTTCACAAATTTTTATATTTGTGTTTTTCCATATTTTGGAATTGGATGGTACCTCACATCTCATCTTTTAAAATAGGGGCAAGTTGCACATAGTGAACTTTTTTTTCACTAATGTTTCTCTTATTTGCTGTTTCTTCCTGGAACATTACTTACGGATAGTTTTTATCCCCTCCAGAATTGTGATTTTGAAAATTCTGAAATTCGAGTCACACAGGTTACCTAAAATGCAGTCAATCGGTGAGTAGGTGTCACAATACTTTAGCTCTACTTACACCAGGAGAACTGTAGTGTTTTAAACACCACTGTGTACCATTTTGGTGCCAACTAGTTATCAAGAAGACATTAAATTGGGAGAAGTATCATGTGATGGATAAGCTTTGTGTATTAGAAACACGCTGGTCATTCAATAGTTAGTCTACAGTTTGATTCCTAACTTGTGTAATGCTGCAGTATGCTATTAAAAACAGCAGATGTTCACTCTAGGGATGGTTGCACTTCATCTGTGAACAAAGTGATTCCGTGTGTTGTGGTTTAACCCCAGCTGGCAACTAAGCCCCACACAGCCACTCGCTCACTCCCCCCGCGGTGGGATGGGGGAGAGAATCGGAAGAGTAAAAGTGAGAAAACTCCTGAGTTGAGATAAGGACAGTTTAATAAGTAAAGCAAAAGCCACGTGTGCAAGCAAAGCAAAACAAGGAATACATTCACCACTTCCCATGGGCAGGCAGGTGTTTGGCCATCTCCAGGCAAGCAGGGCTCCATCACGCGTAACAGTGACTTGGGAAGACAAATGCGATCACTCCGAACGTCCCCCCTTCCTTCTTCTTCCCCCAACCTTATATGCCGAGCATGATGTCATATGGTGTGGGATATCCCTTGGGTCAGTTGGGGTCAGCTCTCCCAGCTGTGTCCTCTCCCAACTTCTTGTGCCCCCCCAGCCTACTCACTGGTGGTGTGGTGGGAGAAGCAGAAAAGCCCTTGGCTCTGTGTAAGCACTGCTCAGCAGTAACAAAAACATCTCTGTGTTATCGACACTGTTTCCAGCACAAATCCAAAACATAGCCCCATACCAGCTACTGTGAAGAAAATCAACTCTATCCCAGTGAAAACCAGCACATCGTGTGTGTCATTACAAGGTGTATTCTCTGTCATACCTTGAAACTCAGGCAAGTCCAACTGATGTAAAATTGACTTGAATAATTGAAACAGAATTTGACATATGTGTTCTTGCTATTAAGCTTTATAAAGCATTTATGATCCATGCAAATGAAGACAACTCATGTATATTAATGCAATGCTATTATTCTAATTATCTTTGCATATGGCATAGTAAATATTGATACTATTAATAAAGTTAAAGCAAGATGGAATTGAATATTCACAGTTTAGCTCATAGTACATTACAGATGTTTTATGCTGAGAATTAATGCTGTGTGAAGTTATATATAACTTTGATAGGCTTTAATTTGACTGTTTATGTTATCTACCATATGTCTATTCTGTCCTTGATTATAACCTTCTGGCAAAAAAAAATAATAACTGTAATCTATGAGTTTTTCCATAAGAAAAAAGCAGCAAGAACTATACATGAAAAGAGCTTAAATTAGTCTGATTTTGAAAAGCTACCACATTAATCTCAAAGGATTTTTGCTTGTTTCATCACTAGAAAGAAAAGATCTGTGTATTTCCCCCTCCCTACTACAGTTGATTTTTCCTCCCCATTGGTTCAGTATGGTTTCAGCATTGCAACTTGCTTTTGATTCTTCATATCCTCCTCCCCCTCTCTATTTTGGACCTTCCAGGTTTCTAGAATTTCAATAGAAAAATCCTGTGTAGAGTCCCAAACTTTTACTTGAACTCTAGTCCTTGCGAATCTGAGGTATTGTCTCTTGAATACTGCTAGCATCTGAGATTTAGTCTTTCTAAATCTGAATGTAGACCTGTCTTCTTTCAAATTTCTCTTCACTACCTCATTTCTCTTGAATTATTGTCATTCCCAGGCTTGCATTTAGACTTCTGGTCTATTTTTCTCTCATCTTCACTCTGACAATTAGCGCTCTCTTGTCTTCTTCAGTTCAACTTCAGCAAGTTGTCATTGCTCTCTCTAGTGCTTCTCTTTTTCTGAGCTAGTGAAAAAAAATAATCTAAGGTTTGAAAATACTTTGAGAAAGAGGATTCACTTATCTTAAAACTAAGTAATTCCACCTCCTTTTTGCCACTGTTTATTTTCCTTGGAACACAAGCAAAAAAGTCTAAGGCGGATCTATGGGCCCCATTTCTTTTGCTTCTGTGTGTGGCCCCATGCAGTTGTTGCAAAGCTAGCATTCTTTTTTTTTTCCCCTTGAAGAAGAAGTTTTATATAGAAAAACAGTGTCTTAGCATAATCTGTTCTCTAGAGATAAGTGGCCTGGGTTTTTTTCTTTTTGGCATTTGTTTTCTTCCTGAACTAGACCAGACGTGCTTGGAAACTTGTATATTAATACAAGTGCAATGGACTTTCAGGTCTTTTAAGCTCCTGTATAACTCATTATGCTTTCAAGAGCAACTACCAGCTGGTTTATATTGTAAATATATTAATTCCATTATATGCACTTAAAATTGTATATATATGTATGAATATAAACAAAGCTAATGAAGCAACTGCTGTTTGATCGCTAGTCCTTTTCATTCTTCAGGCAGAGGTGCTCTGCCACCAAGTGATAAATGGAAAGAGATTAAAATAGAAATTAAGAGTTTAAAATAATCTTCAGGGAAACCCTCAAGTACACCTTAAATCACATTAATTAAGGCATAGTTCAGCAGATGCTTAGCTTGAGATAAATAAATTAAGAATAAGTCTAATTCAGCAGGGTATAAAGCTCACATATATATGCTCAGAGTACATTTAACTAAAGTTTATCTCTACGTGCTCTTCAGTTTTGCACATCAGGCCCCCAGGATCATATTTTCTGGATGCCTGTTTGCATTACCTGTGCCTAGCACAAAAGTACTGACCTGAAAGTCTTGTTTAAGTGACCACTAAGAATCCTTTTTTAAAATGAGTCACAAGCATGGACAGGATCTTTTTCTCTAGAGCAACATAAATTTTGCTGCCTTAATTACAAAATCTTAATTTTTAAATGGATTTCTGCCACATTTAGAACATATGTTTAAAGAAATAACGTACAAATCCTACAGATTAATTCACAGAAGACCTTGAATCATCAGGTGCAAAGGCATTTTGAACTGAACAAGGCAATGGTGAGGAGGATGTAAGTGGAAGAGAGGGGAAAGCTTAGTATGCAGTTGTTTTCTTAAAGACAATAATTTTTACAGCCCATCTTTCTAATTCATCCAGCAGAACCATAAATCCATTTATTTAGTGAATTAAGGCCTACCACTTGCTTAAGAAAAATTTCACTGGTATTCTCCTACTCCACCTAGCACTAGCTAGAACATTAAAAAAAAACACAATGCCAAACCCAAAAACCCAACAACAAACTTTCAAAACTAACAGCATAAACATCTGGGTAGCACCCAGTTTAGAAAAATCTATAAACAAATTATCAAACACATAATATAAGATGGTAAAGTAACATTGACATCTTTGCACTCTCAGAAATGTTCCTTGAATTATCAGCAGCGATGGTGTTATTAGATAGTACACCATTTTTCTGATAAGCATTTTTTCTTGACCTCCAGAGTGCTGCAGCTGAACTAATAGACCACATTTATGAGGCCATTCCAGTGCCCAAGATGCTGATTATAGGTAATCCATGTATAATGTACAGTCTCTCTAAACATCTTCAGATCACTAGTTGCTCTAGTAGAGCTGTACTCAAGTTTTCTTGAAAGCAAAATGTTTGCAGCTCTAAAGCTTCGTTTGAATTGTTGTAGTTTAATTATTTGTCTCTAATTAGAACCTGATTTTCCAGTCACAGTCTCCTCTACTCAGGGACTGTGATAGCCTGCTGAATTTGTAATAGATTTTGATATCAAATGAAACTTTTTGGATAATTTTTCATTTTGCATTCTGAGTTAAATCCATGTTTCTTACATTTTTTATTTCTAAGGAACAAGATTCTATTTTATTTCTAAGGAACAAGTCACCATCCCTGGAGATATTCAAAAAGTGAGTGGACAGGGTACTCCAGGACACGGTTTAGGGGGCATGGTTAATGGTTGGACTCGATGATCTTGAAGGTCTTTTCCAACCGAAATGATTCTATGATTCTATGATTCTCTTCCAGCTAAATTTTTTTACCATGAACTGAATCAACTATAAAGATCATTTGATATGAAGTCCTTCAAAACAAACTATTTTTCAGCAAGAAAGGTGCTTTCTTTTGCAACAGGCACTTACGTTTATGACAGGGTTCTAGGTTGTGAATCCCCAGTAGAGAAATAAAGAACTTTTTCTCTGTGTTTCCTTTGGCTAGATTAACCAAGTCTTGATCTCTCCTCTGACAGCTCCTGGCTACAGCCAAATATTGTAGTCTGCTTTCTTTTCCTTTCTTTCCTTTCCAGCATGGGCAGGTGGGGGGACATGTTACTTACACTACCTCACTCCCTGCCAGCTGCTAATATAAAATGGTACTGCTCTCTAGGGAGACTTGTTTTACATGTGTTTTTCGAAAGATCAGTATAAATTCTTCCCTTCTCTAGTCTTACAGTTGTTCTGTACAACCACGGTTTAGCTTCACCTAGGTTATTCTGCCCTTCAAGCATATGCATCTTTCAAAGTGGGCAACACAAAGACCTCTAGCACCAGCTCTCAATCGTCCGAGTTCATTCACTGCAATTTCCCATAAAACTGCAGAACAGTTCTCCCTCAATACTCTTAATTTACATATAAAAGCCGATCAGCCTGCTGCAGAACACACAAATGTCAGGAGCAGCCTTCTGCTGTTCAATCACAGTTCCCCTGTAAAGCCCCATTTACAGTGCGATTATTCTCCTTCCCCCTGCTGAGGCGTGACATGCACTTGTGAGATTATAAAACGATACAATAACGTAACAGTAAATTAGATTCAACAATCAAAACATCCAGAATATTCTTTGCATTCTAGTACCTTTTATTTTGCACCTTTTCAGTTAAGATGTAATTTTTCTCTGGCTTTTTCTGTGTATGTATGTATATGTATGCTTGCTGTGCACACACAGTAGAGCAAGGAAGCTTTGCAAACAGGCAGATCCAAGTCTAACTAGGGCCTAGACTCAAAAAATAAATCTCTGATTTCATAGTAGCTATCTGATCACTATGCATAATTTAAAGGGGACTACTTGCATAGTTTTCAAGTATTTCATTTAAAGAAACCTATGTTTTTATCAAAGTCATTTTGCAGGCCGACTAAATATATACACTGGCACCCTTTAGGTCTGAAGCAGTCAGCAGAGAATTATAGTAAAAACTTGCATTTCTATTTAGCCAGAAATATATTCATTGCCAAATACAGTGGTCATGGAGAGGTCGACAAATGATAGGTACACAAATTAAAGCTTTCTTGAATTCTTCATCAGGGTTTCTCTGTAGAAAAAAAAATCTTATCTGGTCCTTCATATACTCCCAAGCAAATAGTATTACACAAACTAAAGTTGCAACATCAGTGAAAAAAATAGTATTATCCACAAATACTAAGAAATAGTATTCACAGGTGACTTAAACTGAATTAAAAAAAAAAAATTACCTTTAATTTTTTTACTAGACCAATATGTAGATGTACTCATTAAGAACTAAGTAACTGTAGTTCTTGAGCTGGACTTTGCTGTACTATGGTTGGGTTCACTGTGTAACTACATGCCTCCAATCATGTTCGATGAGTAAGAAAGCAAGTATACGTGTTGATCGAGCAGTGCCAGACAGGAGGAATCAGAGTATGACATTTGCAACTTGTTTAATCTACTTTGAAAATTAAGTTTAATGAAGTTTAACGCATCCATTTTAAACTGAAAACTTCATCTGGAGAAAATAAACTGGTATTTTTCAGGGTTTACATGTCTCAAATTAAGTGTCATGCTCCACTTTCGGATTTATTCTGTTTTGGATCAACAACTGTTTAACTACTTTGTGTAAAGAAACATCCTTAAAATGGAGAAACACAGGAGAGGAAGACAAAAAGTCCTGTTTCAATCCAGGAAAACAGAGCTGAGAATCTGTTTTTTCTGCTTCTCACTCGAAGACTTTGGGCTACAAGTTATTCTGTGATGGCTTATTTAAAGGCCTTTCTGCTCTATTTGGTTTTCTAGACTACTGTGCATGCAATAAAAATGGGGGGGGGGGAGCAGATGCATAGATTTAAACATTACGGAAAAAGCTAATCTAAGGAAAATTTAACATCTAATTATATATACATATATAACTGTGTGGTCTGTTGGGATTTACTCATAACTGCCTTTATAGCCAAAAAAATGGCAGAAGAGAAATACTGGAGCTAGCATCTGAAAAACTTCATGCACTTCCAAAAAGATCCATGTGAAAGAAATAAAGATTGAATCTGTTAAATTTGTTTAAAATTAAGTGGATTACCCCTTGGAAAGATTATAATCAGATTACAAAGTGTTTCAATCTCAGTGAGTCAGATTTCCCTCTTTGGGGTGATAGGAGGGAAAGTTCACCTTGAAAACCAGAGAATTTTACAGCTTTTCCTTGTTGATAAGACAGCAGAGCGAACTGATGTGACAGCTCAGTCTAACAGAAACAAACTAGTTTATTCCCCTCTGTAACAGCCAGTAGGATGTAATGCAGTGTCTACAGATGAACTGAATCACTTTACCATGGCTCTCTTACATACTTAGCTTAATAGGCAGCATGTGTTAGATATCAAATTTTTTCTATGTCATAATACAAAAAAAAAAAGAGAAATAAAATGTAACTTACTGTTCCACTCTTGCCTTATAAATATTTATCAGCCAACAAAATGATCCACAAGTGCTTTCCTGGGTTTCTTCATCCATCAAGTATCATGACAATACATTCAGCCCTTTATCACAATATGCATAATTAACATAACTTCTTCTTCACAGAAAATGAAATCTCCAGTTCTTATTCCCATTTTTATTGAAACAATAATCTTGAAAATACACATCAGCCACAAGAATATAATTCCTGTCAGCAATGACTCTTTAGTATGATTCAGTGTCAGTGACCCCAGCTAAGTTGTGGAAAGAAAAGAGAGCCATTTGGCTTTTTTTCCCTCTTTTTTTCTTTCCAGATAGAATACTGTACAGCAAAGCCCTGGAAGGGCCTGGGGGAGTAATTATCACCATATTTCTTGCACTTACTCTTTTTCCCCTCCCCTGTTCCTCTCACACTGTTCTGCCTGCTTATTTTATTATTTAATAAGCTTTCTGGACAAGAAGCATGTCTTTTGCCTGGACTGGAAAACACTTTAATACTGTAGGTACTATTGCAACATACAATTAACATTATGAATAATGGAATCTTATTTAATAACAGTAATCTGCAGAGGCTGGTGAACTCATGGAGCTACACTTAGAGCACTTTTCAAAATATACAAAATCAAATAAAGGTGTAATTTGTCTCAGCAAAAGTGATACATTATTATCCAAATTGCGCAGTTGTGAATTTTACTTGGTTTTAATCTCACAAGATCCTAGTGCCTGTCTGTTCTGACCCTCTAAGCATTTTGATGATGTTGATTCTAAAGAGCTTTTCCAACTATAAATTGGATACCATTTTTAAAGAGGAGAAAAGAAAGAATTCAGACTTTGTTTGATGGCATTATTTTTGTAGGAAAAATTTTTCTTTTCTTACAGATGTTGCATAAAACGAATGCATTCTTTTAATTTCTGGTATCTTATCTTCAAGAGAACTTTAGAAATGCAGCTCTCCTTTATTTTATTATGTATTTAAATGTTTGATTTGCTCAAATACATTCTCTTTTATGCGGGTTAGTGTGCACATTGATGAAACATTTTCTTCAGTCCTGTGGGGACTTTTAGAATAATTCAGTTAGAAAATGTAAATGAGGTTACTTTCTCTGAAGGGCTTTCATATAGAAAAGGAAGAAAATTCATGGCATCATTGGAACAGTATAAGTTGACTGGCTTTGACCTTATAAACTGATATTTCTATACAATGCCTTCAAACAAATAGATTTTCTGGTAATAGCTTCATTATGACTCAATCCTAGGAGTGAAGCTATTATACACTACTGTTAAGTTGAAATGTATTTCACTTGCTTATTATGGCATTGTCCAAATGATCACAGAACATAGAATAATTTAGGTTGGAAAAAACCCTTAAGATCATCAAGTCCAACTGTTAAGAGACCAACCTGACTAGATGAAACTATGGCAAAAATTGTTGGGAACTTTGAAGTTATCATATAGTTTTATGGAGTATTTATAGCCTAAACCTCAAACAGATTCTCAGTTTACTACAAGTTTCTTTCACGTTTCACAGTGTGCTGGTTTTGGCTGGGATAGAGTTGATTTTCTTCACAGTAGCTATTATGGGGCTATGTTTTGGATTTGTGCTGGAAACAGTGTTGATAACACAGAGATGTTTTCGTTATTGCTGAGCAGTGCTTACACAGAGCCAAGGGCTTTTCTATTTCTCTCACCACTCCAATAGCGAGTAGGTGCACAAGAAGTTGGGAGCGGACACAGCTGGGACAGCTGATCCCAACTGACCCAAGGGATATTCCAGACCATATGATGTCACGCTCAGCATATAAAGCTGAGGGAAGAGGAAGGAAGGTGGGGATATTCAGAGTGATGGCATTTGTCTTCCCAAGTAACAGTTATATGTGATGGAGCCCTGCTTTCCTGGAGATGGCTGAACACCTGCCTGCTGATGGGAAGTAGTGAAGGAATTCCTTGTTCTGTTTTGCTTTGCTTGCACATGTGGCTTTTGCTTTACTTATTAAACTGTCCTTATCTTAACTCAGGAGTTTTCTCACTTTTACTCTTCTGATTCTCTCCCCCATCCCACTGCAGGGGGAGTGAGCAAGTGGCTGTGTGGTGCTTAATTGCCAGCTGGGGTTAAACCATGACACACAGCTGGATAGAGTAAGTATTCAACTAAAACTTATTTGTTTCCAAATACTCCATACTGATGATACACTACAGAGGAGTGCTGTTTATCTCATTAAGATCAGAGAGAGAGATGATTTGCCCCAGAGCAGCCCTAGTTCTGCAGATTATTTTGCTTTTTATGCAGGGGGTGCATTTCTATGTTGGGTTTTTCTGGATGTGAAATGATGCTACAACAATTTGGCAGGCTGTTGCAGGCAGGTAGGTATTTATGGGGATCCAAAATGTACCATACAATGCAACAATGTTGCACACAAAGCAACATTCAAAAGACTAATTTAATGCTTGCTACAGTAACCACTCCCATGGAAATGATTCCTTTGAATAGCTCTGCTCCATGTTCCTTGTGGTTCATACTGTACATTTAGGAGTTTCAAATCAGTATTTTTGGCATATATTTTATACCCAGAAAATTCTGAAATTCACTAACCTATTCAGTTCACAAATCATGAGAATTAGACAGTTCTTTCAACCTACACATTTGCTACCAAGGTAACTCAGATTTTTTTGTATGAACAGTATTTTTTTCTTGGTCTATGTCTTTAATCTCTTTTTGTTCACAAATCACAATATCTTCTATGGTTTATTCTTAATGTCAACAATAGTACCTATAGATTTTCTCATCATCCAATTTACCACAGTCTACACACTAACAATTCACACCATAGGTCTCAATTTCCTCTTCAAACTAATATGCTTACTAATGTACATATTCATGAGCACATTCATCTACCTGGCCCCACAGTGGGAAGAATGGGAAGAATCATCCAATAGCTCAGAGTGCTCACCTGGAAGACCCATTTTACCTTCTTCATGAAAGGAGTCAATAACGAATTCTAGGAAGTCAAGGAGAGACCCTAGTCTCTAGGATAGACTGAACTCAGACTACAGGATTCTTTATAGTCAAGGATTTTACAATCTTTCCAGTGATTTTTTTTCCACTTTCCACAAAATGAAACGAACCCTGGATTCCATATGCTTTTCCTATGGCTGCTTGTACATTTGGTGTACGATGTTAGGACTACTTGAAGAAGATGTCAAAAGTCTGCCTCCACTGTGTTAGAAGAATCTTGTTCTGTCTAAACAGTACTATGTCATATCTGTTTGGGCTTTTTTCTGAAATGTAGGAGTGATTACAACCAAAGGTATAGAGAATAAATCCAAGCATTTCCATCTTAACCATTTGAAATAAGATTTTAATTCATCCTACCTATAATTATTTAATTTTTTTTAATGTGTTTTGGCTCTTATTCTGAAGTGCCTAATCCTTTCTACAGATACACATTAAAAAAACTAGGCTTTTCACTCAGAGTTCTAGGTTTTACCCTGGAGTCAGATATCTTCTGAAGTTAAATTTGGCAATCCTTGGTATGTGTCCCCAAAGTCCCTATTGGGATTGAATCCAAAGTGCCTGGCATGATAAAAGCATGAAATCTGCCTTCTAAAACCCACACCACATTACCACTGCATGCAACCTCATTTTATCTTGTTGTGTATGACTATAGCTCTCGCAGCAAGGGTGTTCTACCTAAAAGGTAATAAACTAAATAAAGTTGCCTTCCTTGAGAAGTCAACATCACTATAACCCCACTTGAAATTACAGTTGTCTTAACAGTAAAGTTAGGTGATGTGAAATACATTAGTGTTACTTAATGAGAATGTTTCATAGAAAGTCTGATGCCTGTATTTGTGAAGAAAACGTATATTTTCTTAAATATTTCCTACTTCTACTAGTCTTCATAAACTGCTTATACATTATTTCTGTGAAAAAAATCAGATTATTTGACCTATAGAGGTAGATTCAGTTAAATAAATTTAAAAAAAAAAAAGTCAAAGCAAAAAAACCGCAATAAATTAAAGCAAGTAATAATAAATAATGAAGAAGTAAGAAGAGAAGAGAAGAGAAGTAATATTATTCTGAAACATTTGGGACTAATGAAATCATTTACTTAGGCTGTCAGCAGGCTAGCTGAGCCCAGAAAATGGTTAATATCTGTCCATTAGAATTTTTGAGCATAATATTTATCCTCTTAGTTCTTTTGCTGTGTGGTGAAGAGCTGGCCATTTCCATCAATGGACGAACACGAAAGAGAGGGTATTCCAAACAATAAGTTATCCAAACTTGATCACTTTTCCCATTAAGAAGTTAAAGCCAGATGCATTTGTGTTATCATTACCCAGACAAAGACATCAGTGTTATGAAACTGAAGATACAGTGAGAGTCCTAAAAGCCTCTAGGTTCATGTGTAAAGCTGAGAGATAAGAAAAAGTCCCAATTTTAGATGAAAGTTTCCACTTTTGTTGGGTATCTATTCCTGTGGTTTATTCAAGAATTGAGATTTTCACTTATACCATATTTTGAAAAGCTGTTTTGAAAGCTGTTTGAAGCTACTTGAAGACAGAAAAAGGACAGATATGAAAAAAGAGGAGAAAAAGTCATTACTGGGAATGATTTTACAAACCATTGCTTGTTATCAGGTTGAACGATCATACTATTTATTTTGTGTGCTTATAAAATGTACTTTACTAATGTAAAAACCAATTCATGAATGACACAGAAAAAAATATGACATCATTAATTTTGTATTTAAGCCTTCCCCCCCAAAAGTAACTGCATTTATAAAGCAATACAAAATCAGAGTAGTTTAGAGAAATAAAAAAGAAAGAATACAAGGGATAAGGAGTACCAAGCTTAATAGAATTCACAGGACAGTGCAGAAGACATTAGCTAGAGTAACCTTTACCTCACTAGCAACTATTTTTCAAAATTTGTGCAGGTTACTGAATTTCCTGAACTTTAGAAAGTGAGAAAAGGGGTTACAAACTAACCTACCTAAATATCCAGACTGGGGGGGGAGTAGGGAAGAAATCACTCAGACTAGTTATCAGTAGCTTACTGACAAATGGTAACTATCCTAAATGAGGACAGAATATAACATTCAGATACTTATACTGTATTGAGGAAGAAGGGGTGTCAACACTTTGAAGAGTAGATTAAAATTTAAATGTAGCAGTGGTTTTTTTCACACATTAATGAAAACTCCCCTGACCCTCTGCAAAGCCAAACTAAAAAAAAAAAAAAAAAGTAAGAAAAGAAAAAAAACTCCTAAGTTTAGGAAGGAAAAATAAAATCTCTGGTAAAAAGCAGTCTGGTTAGAGAACAGTATTATGGGAGTGGTGGAGGATGAGAAGACAAATTTGAGATTGACACCATTACCGCATCCCACCATTGCCTGTCAAAACCTCAATGAATCAACAAGCGATTGGTTAATAAGAACATCTGCAGAACTACCAGCCTGCTTGGCACTAGTTAAGTGGCAGCTGGTCCAGAAATACAACTATTTCATGTTCATCATGTTCCTAAAAAAAACCTAGAAAAGCTGGGGAAAGTCCAAAGAAGAGCTAGATGGGATAAAAGACATCTAGAAAATATGGCACATTGAAAGACTTGGATATGGGAACATATAGTTGGCTTAATTCCTAACTAAGAAAAATAAAATAGTCTGATAAAGTGAAAAAAATCTAACAGTAGAGAGAATTAAATACTGAAATAGATAAGCTCAGAGGTTGTAGAGACCCCTTCATTGAAAGTGCCTGAAAAAGTAAACTTGTTCTTAAACCTGTTACAAATGGTCTATGGAGACACCATTCTGCTTCACAGCTGGGGAACTCTCCATTCTCCCTTCCAGTTCTGGGGTGTTTTTTATTATTATTATTATTATTATTATTGTCGTCATCATCATCATCATCATCATCACCATCATCTTATACAACCACTGGTACCTCCTAGAATTAAGTCTTTAATATGGGACCTCTATATTCTATTACAGTGTAATTCAAAATAAACCTCTTTTTTGATTCAGTGAATTGGGAAAGAAATTAGTTTAACACCCCGTGCTTCTAGAAGCCAAATAAGTGAGAACATAAGAGAGAATGAGACCTAGTACTTATGCAAGAACCTAGAAAGAAATGAGGCAACATCTATCTTGTACCAATAAAGCTTAGAGATTCCAAGCAACTGTTCTGGAAAATTGAATTTTTTAAGGTTTTCACAGCCATGCATATATTTCTGAAAGTTTCAACATTAGCATATATAATAAGTTACAGGACAATTTGCATTTATTTAAATCAGCAGGCAATTAAGAAATACAGCTATTTCACATCTGATTGTTAGACTAAAAACCCATCCGTGAGCTAAGTAAACAATAATGTTAATAAAGTTTTAGCTTTTAATTTCAATCCAAGCTTTATAAAAGTGAAAAACTGTTTCTTGGAGGTCAGACATTTCTTGATACTACAAGATTTAGTTCTGTTCAGTACTCTAGAAACTGGAGGAATACTTATGAAAGAAGTGAAACTACTGCTTTGGATTAATAGGATCTGATTGTGGCTTTTTTGAAGGTCAGTAGCTTTTGAACCTATGGGCAACAGCAGTAACATATACACAAACTAAACCAAATTCAGAAGCTAGTTTCTAGCCAAATTTAGAATGGCTTAACACAGCTTGAGTTGCTTAATAGGGGTGAACATTTACTTTGTTCCAGAAGAAAGTGCCTTTGAATGATGAAAGCTCCTCATAAAAGAGATGTGTCATGGGATGTCAGAAGGAATACTGACAATCTATCCAGCCTCTTCCTTTCTTATCCTGTTGAGAGCTAGTCCATGAGACAGATCCGCAGGAATTCGGGTTGGATGGTTTTAAAATACTTACATAAAGGCTTTGGGCATGAGCTGGGAGGAAACTAGCAAGTCAGTGAATGAAAAAGCAGCTTTTATGTGGTATCGGCCAGCGTTAAAGTCAGAAAACTCTAACACCTGTCACCTAAAGACCTAATATAGACAAGTATCAAGCTTTGTTCTACTCAGCATGTCCTCTGTAACTGTTGTAGCAGAGAGGTTATCGATAAGATGTATGAATGACTGAGTTTCTGTTAGGTTACCTACTACGTAATATCTGACAGACAGAAGGCACTGATCTCAAAAGGACTACAGGATGATCTGTGAAGATCGTATGAAATGAAATTCAAGACATACTTTCATTCCACATAATGCTTCAATACTTCAGTAAATTACAATGATAAAATATTTGGACTTTTTTTCATTTTTAAAACAAGCTTTATTTTTACATTGGAATTATTTCTCTTTGATGATTCATGTGACCGTGTTTGATTTCATACATGTTGCACCCTTTATGATCATTTTATCTATCATCTCTCAAATGTTTTGGAAGATGCATTTGTGAGTTCATAGCCTACAATCTACCAGTTCCTTTGCTATTGATATCAGTTAGGATGCATCTTTTCAAAAGTACAACTATAGGATAAAATAGGATGAATAGAATAGAATAGAATGGAATAGACTATTTCAGTTGGAAGGGACTTACAGCGATCATCTAGTCCAACTGCCTGACCACTTCAGGGCTGACCAAAAATTGAAGCATGTTGTTAAGGGCGTTGTCCAAATGCCTCTCACACACTGACAGGCTTGGGGCATCGAGCACCTCTCTCAGAAGCCTGTTCCAGTGTTTGACCACCCTCTTGGTAAAGAAATGCTTCCTAACGTCCAGTCTAAACCTCCCCTGGTGCAGCTTTGAAGCATTCCCATGTGTCGTATCACTGGATCCCAGGGAGAAGAGATCAGCACCTGCCTCTCCACGTCCCCTCCTCAGGAAGCTGTAGAGAGAATGAGGTCGCCCCTCAGCCTCCTTTTCTCCAAACCAGACAAACCCAAAGTCCTCAGCCATTCCTCATAGGACATGCCTTCCAGCACTTTCACCAGCTTTGTTGTCCCTCTCTGGATGCATGCAAGGACCTTCACGTCCTCCTTAAATTGTGGGGCCCAGAACTGCACACAGTACTCAAGGGGAGGCCGCACGAAGGCTGAATACAGCGGGATGATCACCTCTTTTTTTTTGATGCCCCCCAGGATGGGGTTTGCCCTCCTGGCTGCCAGGGCACACTGCTGACTCACAGTGAGCCTGCTGTTGACCAGCACCCCCAGATCCCTTTCTGCAGGGCTGTTCTCCAGCCACTCCTCTCCCCTTTTATGCTTGTGCCCAGTGTTACTCTGTCCCAGGTGCAGAATCTGGCATTTGGACTTGTTAAATTTCATCCCATTAATCACTGCCCAACGCTCCAATCTAAAGTTGTTAACTGAATAGTAACTTCAGTATTTCTCAAATCTAAATGTAAGACATTAAGATGGCTACTAGTTTATACAGTTTTACAGAATGCATTATATCCAAAGAGTTTTTAACTCTAAATATTAGCTAGGGATTCCAACCCAAATTTTAAAACAGCTTGAAACTGGAGGCATGGAGAAAGAGAGAAAAAGGAAGCGGAGGTGGGAAAAACAACAAGAAAAACAGACAGTAAGGTCTGAAACTGCTTCTAATATCACTTCTCTTTTTTTTTCCTCTGGCTTTTTCATGTCACAACTCAGTAACAAATGCTTTAAGTATGTGGAGAAAAAGCTGTTATCTTTGCACACTCTTTTGATGTTATTCTGCTTTTTTTTTAAAAACCAGCATATATACACATACGCATTCCTCTACTGCTTTCTTTCATCTCCAAAGATATGCCTTTTCCTCCATTTTCAAAGGTTCTTAAAATGCCCTGATGCACCACATAGGCTAAACTACCCAGCTCTATATAAGTCATTAGAGATACATATTGCTTTGGAGAACTTGCAACATATTTGCTGATATTAAACATTTCCTTTTTAAAAGCAAGTTGTCTAGTGTCATGGTTTAACCCCAGCCAGCAACTAAGCACCACACAGCTGCTCACTCACTGCTCCCCCACCCAGTGGGATGGGGGAGAAAATCGGGAAAAGAAGTAAAACTCGTGGGTTGAGATAAGAATGGTTGAATAGAATATAAAAAGAAGAAACTAATAATGATAATGATAACACTAATAAAGTGACAGCAGTAACTATAAAAGGATTGGAATATACAAATAATGCACAGTGCAATTGCTCACCGCCCGCTGATCGACGCCCAGTTAGTCCCCGAGCGGCGATCCCCCCGCCCCCACTCCCCCCAGTTTCTATTCTAGATGTGACGTCACATGGTATGGAATACCCCGTTGGCCACTTTGGGTCAGCTGCCCTGGCTGTGTCCTGTGCCAGCTTTCTCACTGGCTAGGCATCAGAAGCTGAAAAATCCTTGACTTAGTCTAAACATTACTTAGCAACAACTGAAAACATCAGTGTTATCAACATTCTTTTCATACTGAACTCAAAACATAGCACTGTACCAGCTACTAGCAAGACAATTAACTCTATCCCAGCTGAAACCAGGACATCTAGGTAAATGGTAATCCTCTGTACTGTTTTGGCTTAGTGGAAACTTCTATGAAACTTGAAAAGGTTTAAGGAAAATAACAAATCTATCTCTTTACTCATGTGACTAATAGCTTTTAAAATAAAGAATGTTTAAACTTATGACTACAGAATACTTTTAAATTTAAAATATAAACAAATTTCTTATTTTGCAAGCAGAATAAAGAGATTAGCTGATATTGCTGTGAGGATGAGAATGTATTAGTCACTTTGTGGATATTTGAACTCTGTAGCAAACACCAAAGGAAAACTTTATTTTCCTTATACTGTTAGAAGCTCAAAATGGATTTCAAAAGTAATTCAGCACAACTCTGCCAAACTTAATTCAAACTCATAAAACTTCTAAGTCAGGTGTGGAGTTACAAGATTCTAAATGCAATGCATTCAGAGTTCTCTATTAATGAAAGTGGAATAAGAGGGATTTTTTTTTTCCATGTGGCACAATGAAATGAGTGAGCTGTTACTTGAACTAAACAGGGAGTGGCACTGGTAAAAGGGTTGCCCTGCTCTATGTCCTTGGAGCAGTGAGACCAGCTAGTCCTGTAGGAAGAAACACATGTATTTATGTACCATACTCCATTTCATCTGACCTTTCTGTGCCTGAAAATCCACTGGGATGAGTTCAGCTTATTAAAGATATAATCATAACAGTTGTATCAGAAACAATCTAATTTAATAATTCCTATTTTCTGTTCAGTATATAGTGAAACTGAAACTAGCTTTTGATTCAGTGGATATCTGAATGTGGCTTATATGTAGATGGGCATACAGATGTTGCTTATATATGATCCATAGTATTTGATCATGCTACAAGGAAATTATTTTTAGCTCTAGATTTTTTTAATAGACTATCTTATTTAACAGAGAACTGCAAGATAAATTAACTAATCCTTTTATTTCTTTAAATGCACATTCTGTTATTCCCAGCACTTCACTTTAAGGGACTGTAAAGACGTAGTATGTACTGCCAAGAAAACATCTTTCAGCTTCCAACTGAAGTTAGTCATGAAAGGCATAAATCTTAAAGGTCTGAGAAAGACTTGTCTCTTTGTGTTCCTTTCATCATTACAGAACTTGCTTTTATTATAAACATCAAGATCATTTGGAGATAAAATTAGCACAACTAGTGAATAGCATCTGAACCATATGAAAGCATTGAAGTAGATGACGCCCTTAGCAGTCTGTCAGAAGGTCAGCAAATGAGATTGCTAAATCAGGTTACTTTTTATACTCTTTAGTAACTCTGTAATTAAGCAAATTATACTGGTCCATGTGCTGGAGTGGTTGCCTACTGTAAAAAACACAAACAACAACAACAAAAAAACCCCTACACCCCAAACCTGCCAGGTATCCTGAAGATGAAGCAAGCTCCTCGGTGCTCAGGCAAACAGAATCTTTCTTTGACAATGTTTTACATTGTTTAGTGGAAAAGGATTACCAATAGGCTATCAGCATGGCATGAATACCATTATCCTAAAGAGAGCTAGTGCAATAGATCACCAGCATTATGCTTTCAAATAATTTCCATGTTATTAATATAACAAACTTTTGAAAAATGGGTATTGAACACACTAAATCCACAAATGTGTTGCAATGACTGGTCATTGGTTCAATTTTCGTTCTAACAGATAGCAAGAATCTGTATCACAGGGAAGTTAAGAGGTTGGAAGACTTAAGGGGAAAATGAGGTGATTTGCTCAAGGCTATATTTATTGTCAGGGCTGGGACTGAAAACAAAGAGAAAGCAATTAGCATAGGTCTGTTGACATGCTTGGAAGATCTGGTATTAAGGCAGTGGTTACTATTTTTCCCATCCAGTAATACCTCCAACTGATAGTGACTTGCTTCTAGTCACTTTGGGACATTAGCTAAAGTATTAGAGGTAATCTGAAACATACAGAGATGTGGAATAATACATTTCTTTTTATCTCTGTCTACACCCAGGTAACAGGGATAACTGTTCTCCAGACTTGCTTCCGAACATGGGGCTGGCTGGCATACTGAAAGACCTGACAACAAATCTTCAACTCCATAACCCATTCTTGCTCGTAGATGTTTAATGACTACATACAGGAATTACTTATTTTTTGTAAACCTCTGTGTAATACAAAAAGTTACCTATTTTTTAGAGAATATTGTCACTTAGTCTGTATTGTCTCCCACTGTACTTTTTTTACTCCAAACAAGAGAACATTCTTTTGTTTGAAAACTTAAATATTTTCTAAGAAGACCATTTCAACTACTAGGGTACATGTTAGGAAGCATTTTTCTGATCTTAACCAGGTAAGCTAACAGAAGATGAAAAGACTCCAGTGTAGTTTTTAAGAACATTATGCAAATCTTGCACTGTGAATCTTCATTTAGTTTATATTAATTTAGCATCATATCTTAATTTTATCATAATTATTAACAGCTTGGTCTCTCTGCCTTTTATAAATATTTACATCCTGTATTTTCATACAATAACATCCTATCAACAATACATTTTCTTTTATGTGCAAATGTAGCTGCCAATAAAGAAAACTTCAGAATTTGGGAGTGGCACCCTGGTTCTGGGAGTGAGGCAGAGAATACGGAGCTAAAAGACCTGGTAAGTTATCGGGGAAAATGGATTCGGGGTAAACTTCACCTTGTATTAACCACAGTCTGCTGAATTAGCCAGTGTGCTTGCTTATTTCTCCAGACAACCCACAGGCTATGCACATGAAAATATGGTATATCTCCAATTTTTAGGGCTTATGTTAAATAAAAAAATCAACAAGATGTTCTTAGGTAAAAAAGGGAAAGACAAAAAAAAAAAAGCAGGCAGTCTTAAAGAACAATTGTACTGCTGCAGACCTATTATACACTAAAAACTATCACAGCTCTCAAAATGCTTTATGAAGAAACTCTTCCAAGACACTGCATCTCACCTAATGATGAGAAAAGGAGAAGGAATCCTTCTATAAATGCTTTTTGTGTTCTTGTGTTCTATTTACTTACATAATATTGCAAACACACATTTCAGGAAATGTTATTTAATGACTGCAATATTAGCTATTCAGCGAGCTTCCAACAATAGAGGTACAATTGCCACAGCAACCAGAAGCATTTCAAGACTGCCTCAGGAATATTGCTCCAAAACTAAACACTGTTTTTTGTTGGGTTTTTTTGGGGGGTGGTGGTGGTTTTTTTTAAATATGGTGTCTTAAAAGCTAATCTTTAAACAAGTATAATCTGAAATCTGAATGTAATTAGAGTTCCAGAAATAAAATTATTGCAACTGCCTCTTTGATTAAGATGTTTCAGGGCAACATCCAAATGATAGTGATTTATCTGCTCTATCTACTTTCTTCCTGCCTTCATCTCACCAGAACCAAACCATGAAGGAGTCCTATGCTATGGTCGTGTCCTATCTGAGTAAAGCAATATTGTATGAATCTGTATTGAGTAATATGGCACCCATCCATTTCAGTTCATAAGCTGATTGACAGACTATTTAGTTGGTTGAATTACTGCCTACAATGCAAAAAGAGCATCGTGATACTTACTATGTCTCAAGTATTGTATGTCTAACACTGTCTTGTTAGGACAAAATATCATGATAGAGCGATAATGGGCACCAAAGCACAATGTTTGCTATTTCTGTGGATTTCAATAATTTTGTAAGATGTTTGCATTCTAGTTCAAAAAAATCTTCTGTATGCATTTTTTAGCAACAGTTCTAGGAAGAGAGAAAATTCCTCTTTGGGATACATTTACTGTGTAGAAAACAGCTATATTTCTGCAACCTACCGTGTAGAAAACAACTCCACTCTTTTCAATACTGAAGCTAGTGTAAACACTAGCTGACCATGTTTCAGTTTCAAAGGACTAATAAGATGCATTCTTCTTTAAAATGTGAGAGTCAGTCCTTGGCATATGAGATTCTGTGCTTAAGTCTGGGCATTTGTAAAGCCTGAAAGAGTCCTGACTGCAATTCAGAATATGCACTTTGATGTTTGATAAATTAACATCTTAAGTTAAGCAAGTAACAAATTTAGCCATACAAGCCTAATACGTTAAAATATTTTATAGTGGTTTGATTTTAAAGCTCAAAGACACTATTTAAGAAAACTTAATTGTCAGTCTTTAGTAAAACAATACCTCTTCCCTTTTTAATAAAGATTTTCTTTGCTAGAGTTACCCATTGCAATTAGTTAGTAGAAAAAACTCCTCTCAGTACATTTGATAACACAAAATTATTAATATACTGTGACTCCAGGAGTAATACAGTCTTTTTAAGAAAGTATGAGCTCTGTTTAATGGTCTTTTGACATAGAGTAGAGAATTTTGTTGAAAGAACTGAAAGTTGAAAACTGAGCCTTTGAAAAACAGAAAGAAGTGACTCACTGTTGGGAGTAAAAAGCTGCAAATAGTTTCTTTGAGAAACAACTGAATAACTTGTGAAACAGAGGGCAGCTGATTTTCTCTATTGGAGCACTGATTGGCAAAAGAAAGTGGAAATAATACTCTGGAAACCAAACATCTGTACAGTGTATATATATGTAAAGTGGATTGACACATCAGTTTGAAAACTGAAGTCTTTGTATCCCGTGTTTGAAATTCTACAGTAGTATCCACTTTGTTACCAAAATCCGGAATAAAACTCCTTAACACCAATGTGACCTTAAGAAGCAGGCACTTCGTTTATTGCAGTGCTGGGGACACAGGGGATCACTCCTCCAAAGGCGTGTCCAGCTTAACATTAAATTCATCAGTTTTTATAAACTTTTTCTGTCAAGTCATTGTTACATAAGCTCTTTACATAAAAATGCATACTATGCTTGCTCTTAAATTTAACCTTTATAATGATTGGTCTTTTGATTATATCACTTTATCAATATTCTTATTTAAAAACAATCATTGGTCAATTTCACTTAGCTCTACTGATTGGAATCCTCGATACTCAAATCCAGATGGGAAGGGTAAGGGGGTTTCCAAGCAGCAAACTGGTGTCCATGACGGTTTCCTTAGTTTCTTGAAATAAAACATAAAAAACCAGTAAGTTCCTGGTGAAGTTTCTATGGTTAGCTTATTTCAAACTTAACAATACTGAGGTTCCTATGGTCACACATAACACAGTTCCTAAAGTTTCTATGACTACATTTCAAACTTAACACTCCTATACATTATGCTTCACAGTTTTCTACTTCTTAATCAAACCTAACTCTTTTATTTAATCAAATTTTAATTTCTTTATCAGAGTATTTGCAACAACTTCAACTATAAAAAGTAGTTCCACCCTTTAAAATATTTTAAGTGCAAGCATAATCTACTGGAAACAGGGCAATACAGTCAAACACTATTACAAAGGGGATCAACAGAGTTGTCACACAATTGGCCACTGACGTGCGGAAAACAGACTCCACAATCAGTGAGATTGTAAAGTAGGTATGTTCATTCAGCGCTGGGCAGCACGGGGGGTAGTCCCACCAAAGTCGTGTGCGCCTGATTTTGGCAGTTCACTTTAAATTTATACAGTCAAGTGTTACATATACATAGAGTTTCGCAATACGCCTATACATAGGCATTACCTATCCCCGCTTCATATTATAATTAGCTCTAGGAAGTCATTTCCATAGTTTCCTTTCAACTGCGCTTGCGCAGTGCCTCCTTATGGTGGTCGTCTGGTGGTCGTGAAGATGAAGGCTGTATGTCTTCTTCACAGTGAACTCTTAACCTTCTGTCCCTGCGCAGACTCAGTTGTCCCTTGGCATTTGTCCAAATCACAAGGTCGGTCTTGGCTGGTTCTTGGAGTCACTGCTGATTCTTATCAGGGACTATCTCCTGTCTCAGTCAGCCTCAACAATGGAAACGTTAAACATCACTTCTCATCCCCTTGGGCCATGTCTACCTCTATTGAAACTTCTTCAATTTCATTATAAGCTAGATAATTATTAAACAATTCCTATCTACATTCATATATCTACTATATCTACTAAGGTTCCTTTGGTTCCCCGTCTCACCACATTTACAAAAAGTGAAAACCTGCACTACAGTCCTCCTTAGGTTGCTCTCCAGAAAGCTATCTTGCTTCAGTGCTCTACACCATTCATAATAGCGAATGCTTTTACTTGTGTTAGTGTAATTTTTCTTTACCCAATTATAAACAAACAAAACTCCCCAAACAAACAAGCAAGCTAGTTCTTTCAAACCTGTTGTAACTACCATGCTTCTCAGTACAGGACCCTGATCCCTTTCACTAGAGAGAAACAGAACCTTAGAAATTGCTCCCTTTTTTGTTTTTTTAAATTAAGTTCTGACTTCTATGTGAGAAACCTGAATCATAAAAAGCCTCTCAAGTTGAATGATAAAAGAAATACTTGTACTTAAAGATTTACTTGTACTTAAAGTATTTAATGGACTGCATTGTCTTTAATTTTGTCAAAAATAATAAAGATATAAAACAATGAAATATACTCCTGAATGGAAAGTAAAGACTTTTTAACAGCATTTATTTTTTTGTAAAGTTTAATTTTGAAACAGATAAGTTATTTTTGGTATCATGAAACTGAATCCAGTTTGTTTTAGTTATCAGAACCCTTGAAAAGCATCAAGGACATGATCGTAACACCTTTCTTTTTTCTTGAACAATTTTTTTTATGAACATGAAGATCAAAGTAAATAAATAGAACTATTCAGGAGGAGACACTGCAAGTGAAAAATTTGAAAAAACTCAAATTTTCAGTTTCCTTACAACAAATATAAATATTTCTGTATCATAGTATAGTTGAGCCTGGAAGAGACAGAAAAGACATGTGGACATAATCTAGTCCACTCCCTCCCGACCCCCCCCCCCCCCGCCAAAAGTTGACTTCAGCAATTCAAACACTACCTCAAACGTAAATCATTAAAAAAATAATCAGTTTTGATTAGTGTGAGAAACTGAAGGAGTTTAATGTCTCAAACACTGTGGTGGGGCAAGTTCTGCATAACAACAAACTCTGCCTAGCAAGGAACCCCAGGTGAAAAGAAGCCCATCAGCACCCATCAGCAACAGGAGGGGGAGGCCGTGCTGGAGGGTGCACAGCTCCCTGTTCTGATAATGCTGTTCTGATGTGCTGAGCAGGGCAACTCGCCATGCATGGCCAAAGATCATTCATGTCTGCAGGGAAGGGGAAGTTACTCCCCAAACAACCCCCCAAGCCCATGGCCCAAAGACTACCTCATTAGCCTAATAAGTTTGAGTGCCTGCCTGAAGGAGAGGCAAGGATGATAAAAGGACACAAGCTGAAGCCCCATGGGTGCAAGCCCACCAGAACCAGACCCCTCAGCTGAACTGAACCAATGCTGGATCCAGGACTGGTGGTATCTTTCTCTTCTCTCCCTCTCCCTCTTTCCTCCCCCCCCCCTTCGTAATCCCTACACCTCATCCCTTTAGACATAAACAGTTGACCAGGTCTGGGACTGGGAGCAGATCCAGCCACCCCTGTGCCCTTCTCTGAGGAGGAGTCTAGAAGGCAAGGGGGTCCACTCTGAATCTCGTGTGTCAACGGGAGGGCTCTCCTTATTGTCTTCCCTGAACCAATTCCCAAATAAGCAAGGCCTGTAGTATATGTTTGGTGATGTAGGATTAGCACGTTACACAGTTTACTGACATAGTTTCATACCAATTTTTGTCGTGAGCATGCCAATTCTTGTTGTGAGCAAATAAAAGTTGAGTTTTGTGAGTTAAAGGATCCCTGGTGTGGTTTCACCTTAATCCTGACCTGGGGATCAGCAAACCTGAGTCATCGTCCTGAGAAACTGGGATGTGACAATTACTTAATGGAAACATCTCAGCTCTATACAGGTGATGATTCAAATTTTACATCATCTCTGTTTACAAAAGCATTAAGGACGCTGCAGGAAAAAAAACAACCTATAAAGCCACACAATCAAGTATTCAGTTAAGCTGACAGTAACCTCCCTAGAACCACTGGCTATTTCTCCATAGCACATCTCTTTTTGGGAAAAGTTTCTGCTCCTTCCTCCAGCCTAAGCAGGGCCTCTAAGGGCTTAGATGTTCCTGAAACTCTCCCCTGTGAGTCATCTTTCCTATTCAGATTTTATGTTGTGCACCTCTCTACTGAGTGGCCAAGATAGGGATATGATTTTTCCCATATTCTAGTACCTGCTCTGTAACAAAACTGTTCATGTGATAAAGAAATCCACATGCTTCCTTTGCACGTTACGAGAACCATTGCAATGAAGACACTTCAGCTCAACCTTGCAAGAGTTCAGGGTCCTAGTGAAGTACCCATGTATGCAGACTACTAGAAAGTAAATGGAGTCACCAGGTCTCCCAATAATTTACAGTCTCCAAGGAGGTAATATTAAAATATAATTTAACACACAGAAAAAGGAAAGGGTGAGAAGGAAACTTTCCAAGTAAAGTTCATAAAAAAAATAAAATAATTCAAAACCACAGCAACTTGAAAGTATTAACAAATTGAAAGCTGGACAAATATAATAGCCATGAAGATAGTTTTCTTATCACTTCTCACTAGAAACACAGTAAATTGTCTGGCTTAGCATACCCTGGTTACATTTGCACACGATAGTTCAGTGTACAGTTACTACTAACATTATGAATTCTTCTTCAATTTGAAGTTCAATGCAGAAGGACTTACATCTATATGAACCCACCCTATATGTCAAAGCTTATATCTGTCAAAATCTGTTAATATTCAAAACAGAAAAGTCAGTACCCTTGGAGCTGCTTATCTAAACTTTTCCACTCATCTTTGTTTAGATTTTGTACTTGAGAAAATTCGTCTGATTTTTTTCAGGGGTACTAGCTTGTGAGAAAGAAAATAAGCCAGTTTCATTTATTTGCACAATATGAATAATGGTAATTCAACTTTTAAAAACTTTTCACTGTAATTTTCTATGTTATTAAAAGATAGACAAAATATGACATCTGGGATGGTTTCACTGTGTCTTTAAGAAATCATAGTTGTTTATTGTAATTGAATTTCCTATATGTTTTTGTCTATATATCAGTTTTATTAATCTCCTATCTGTGTAAGAGAGTAAGTTCAGTATCAAGACACACAACATAAAAGCTAAGTAGAAAAGTACAAAAATACAATAGATTTTTTTAATATCTGCCAACTAAAAGGTTTTTTCTTTCATTCAGAAAGCATGGATTTATTCTCTTTCATCTCTCATGTTACAAATAAGATTTCCCTTCTTACTTTTACTGTCTGTGTTTAGGGATTAGATATTTAAACTAGTTGTTGGAAAATGAAACAGATCAGCGTTTTACCTGTTTAATGACAGTCTCACTTTTAAAATAGATGAGATATTTGTTAATGTTTATAAACAGGTTCTTTGGAATTGATGCCAAAATGTTTCCTGTGTCTTTGAAAACCAAGGACTAATTTAAACAATTTACAGTTGTTGTGAAATGCTGGTCTAAGTAATTTGATGAACTATCTATATAATAGGAGAACAACCACCGACCCATTAATTAGCTCAAAAGTCCACATCAATATATTTACTGTTTCATTAAGTTTCAGCTCTATAAAAATGCATACAAATAGGATTACAAGTGGGATTTCCTATCCATTTTTTTACAATAATTTTCTCTTGCTCCAAACATTTATGGTTCTGATTCATTTAGAGTCAGTCCATATCAGGTCAACTCAGTTTTGATTTCATTAGGGATGAACATACATCAAACATTGTTGCCTGAGTTGAGACTCAGATTTTTCAAAGATCTGCAAAATCTAAACTACAGTGACCTGAAGTAACACTGATGCTTGTCACCTCAAATGAAGATCAGCAAAGGCATTGGTATGGCAGAGTTTATAAGGAAAGCAAAAACTCTGTTGTTATGACTAGGCAAACCCAGAGGCAAACTGTTCTGGACTGGATACAGACTTCCTTTAGATTGATAATGTTTAGTGAGTTGACTTCTAAATTTCCTCTTGGATCATGAATGGCTGAGCCTTGACTACATTTTGACTTATTGCTGTTTCATGCTACAAATTCACTGTCTCAGCGATTCCAGGGTCAGTGTGATTCTGTGTGAAAATTCATAGAGTATACAGAATGTGCATTACAAAGCCACATGCTAAGGTCTTTCACTGTGTATTGTTAAATAAAGACAATTCAACTTGATGATCAGTGTTTAAACTTTTCTGGATGCTCTGGATGCTCCTGCTCAGACCTAATTTCACGAACCTCTCTAATTATCCTACCCCTCGCTCTCTAGAGACCCCTCCAGTTTTCCTGATCTGAGTAGCTCTCCCACACAACAATGTTCATCATCATTTATTTCTCTCCTAAAGACCTTCTCTCTCCACCATCCTTCTCTCCTCAGTATGTCATTCTATACCCATATTACTTTGTTCATGAAGTCTCTTTTGGAATATAGTTAACTACCTTCTCAAATTGCTTTTTTAAAAATTAGATCTGCCCCAAACAATAATAAAAAAGGTCACAGCAGCCACCCTATCAAGTTACTTTTTAACCCTACATCACCTTGACAACAGGTGAGATTCACAGCGTATTACTTTGATTCATTCAGGTCACACTAGTATTACTTCATAGAAATCTCTTTTCAGATAACTCGTAGTCTGTCAGGGGTGTGTTTGTCTGTGTCTGTGTAACTGCTTCCTCTAACCAGCAGCAGTAGTATGTACTAGCTCAGCTAGTACGCTGTGGTAAAGGTTATTCAAAATCAGACTAGTGCTACAATTCCAGCCGCAGGTGTTAGAATTGAAATACAGTATGCAAATCTTAAATAAAGTAAGTTATGCTTGTACTTTGCTCCTGAGGAGGACAGAGAAGCCAACCACCACATACCTTAATAACTCCTTAGTCAGTTAATAACAGTCTCCAGTCACAAACCCTCTATCAAAATGCAGCAAATGTCAAGGTAATCTGAATAACATTTTAGGAAACATAAATTGTTTAAAAGAGAAAGTCACCTTCATGACAGTTGAGGTGGAAGTGCATTGTAATTCAGGTAACAGAACTGAAAAAGGCACCATCAGCCTCTGTGCAGTATTCAACCTTCTTTATTTAAGAGCAGAAAAAAACCCTGTAAGATTTCATGAAGTGAAGAAAAAGTTGCACATCTCACAGACATATAGTACAAACCAGCAAAAGCAGATATACTCTTGGTAATAGTTGGTATCCTTTTCAGTTTGTAGCAGTGTGGAAATGCATCTGAATTGTAAGAATCTAGTAGTGCCTAAGAGGTTATGACAGAATTAACATCTTGGATTAAATTTGATGTGGCCTTAAGTTTCAGGTTCTTCATCAGTATCAAACCCATAAAGATCTTGATTTTCAGTTCATTGAAAAACAAAAGCCACATTCTAAATATTTGAAATACAATGCAAAAAACACCCCCCCCGAATCCACTCCCTACAACCTTCCTCAAATATTTAACATTTTTTAAAACATTCAGAAAGATCACTACATTCACACAAAATAACTTTTTGAAAATCCTGTTTTAATTCCATGTCTTGCAGGATTTACTTAAAAGGATCCTTCTTTCTAAGGACCTCGTACTTTTCCAATTTCTGCAAAATACAACAGCATTGATCCTACAAAGGTGGGGGTTCTCTGTTCTGAACAAAGACTCACCTAGCAATCAGTTTTAGAGTCTAGTGAAAAAAGACATCATCTTTTCCTTATTCTTCTCTGCACTACTTAATGGAATGATGCTGCTTCCAAGAAAAGTACATAAAATATCTATACATATGTTTTGTATTACATTTAGATTTCAAGGGTATTAAATGTCAAATGGTGCACAAGTTACTCTATAAATTCCTCCAAAACACTTTTGATTTAATCATTGCATGCACTCTTCCTGTCTTTAAAAACAACAGTTTCTGACCTAAAAAAATTTTCTTAGCTTCAGACGCAGGACCGGGTGTTGTATTTGAGTCTGCCAGTGTCATTCAGTTTGTCTGTAAATTTCTGTTGGTTTCAGTAAACTGAAGTATTTTGGTTGACTTCCCCAGCACACTATCTGGGTATAGGGACTAACTTGTCCCAGAAGTGGATCCAGCACTCTTGCCTCTCTAGTTTCACCCACTACTGAACTATATTTTTTACTTAGGCCAGAGCAATCTAGTGGCTACAATATCATATGCTTCTGCCACTCTCCTCTGTGTCATTTTTCTTGCAGAAGGTCACCACCCTATTCTCCTTTGTAGGCTGTTTCTTCCTAAAATAACTTTCTTGTTTAGAAGCATCATGGTCTGAGCAGGAGGTCAGCTGATGGGGCTGTGTCTATTTGAGGTGACCCCTGCTCAGCCCCATCACATGGCAGGGGGCTTCGTTTCTTCTCCTTAATAGTTCAGGACAAAAACCATTTTTGTTCTGCTTGGTAGAAAGATTTCTTGTAAGTATTTACATACAGTTAGAGAATAGTAAATCTGATTGCTCTTGACTGTTAAGATCCCTCTTCTTCCCTTTTCCATTCTCTACTCCTCAAAATTACAGTCCAATATGTAGGTAGAGATACAAATCTGTTATCTCCCACGTTCAAAATTGACTTTTTCCTGAAAAATAAGTTCAATAAGTGGCATTAAAATAAGATTCTTAAGTAACATAAATTTATGCAGATAGTGACAGACAACAGCATGTCTTTCTAGCATTAAATTTCTGTTAGGAAAAATTTTGTATATAGATAGGACATGAGAAGTTTGCAATCCTCTTTTTTTTTTTTTTTGAGTCCCCACATATTTTTCCCTAATGTAATTATCAATAATCCCAACAATATCCCAAATAAAAACGATATACATTTGAATATTTAAATGATGACACAACTCGAGAAATGCCTCCTTGCAATGTTAAATATGAATGATCACACATCAAGGTGGATACTATGGAGGAAACTGTTGCAAGAATATGTGCTTTCATAGTAATATGGGGTTAATAGAGCAGCAGTCTAAAAGTAGTCATTAAATGTTTCAGGATGAATGTAAAATGGGAGTGTTTTCCCTAGACCCTAATCTTGACCTGAAACTAAAATGCTACTTCTCTAAAAGATCCAGTGTAATGTGAACCTACATTGTAGAATTATTTGAACTACCTGAATAGCGCAAAGGTCAAATATCCCCATATGACTATTCCCTTAATATATGGACCTCCTTTCAGTAGACCCTATTTAGCTGATCTGTGTGACCACAACACTATGAGAGAGAAAACACAGCCACCCAGCTCTGGTGGCTCAGCAAAATCTTCTTGTTGGTTTGTTTCTGTATTTGGGTGCAAAAGGGAGGACAAGAGAGATTCTGTTTTCTTTTCCCTGTAATCTTTCTTCCTTAAGAAGAAAGATGGACAACATGTATCTTGGCACTTGTAAAATAATCATTTGCTACTTGTCATCACTAAGTGAATGCCATTATAACATAAGCAATGTAAAGTTATTGATGGAGTTTTTCCATATTTGATAGGGCATTAAATATAAAAGTAAGATATGCCTTACAATTTCCCATTAGTAACTGTGTTCTCTTTTCTACTCCCAGGCAACCAATTCCCACACAGCTGTTATTCCTCCATTTATTCTGTACATCTTTATAACCCTTTCACTGCAGACTAGTTGCTGCTATATAAACAGGTCACACAGTGTCTGAGACCCATAGGAGAAAATGGTATTCACAGAAAATTCCTCTGATATCATGTGGAAATAGTACAAATGATGATTTTGGTATAGGTGGAGTAAAAAAAGCCTATGTTGTTGAAAAAAAAAAAAAAAAAGAGAAAGGTTTGCAGAGGTATGTAGAGATATGACTCTCAGACAACTGTATTGACTCTTCCAGACGATTGTTTCATTTGTCTAAAATACTTCCTACTCAAAATATTGCCTACAAGTCTGTGGAATTAAACACAAATTTATCACCAGAATTAGCAGAAAGCAAGAGAAATTAAGTTTCATCCTGATACAGCCAGAGAAAAACATCCCTGCTTTTTCAGCAAGATGAAGTAGATAAAAGGAGAAAAATCTTTCTCCTATATCAAAAGTTAGAAAAAAATGCCTTTTCATAAAGAGGAAATGAAAAATAAGAAATTTTAAGCAGACACAAATGAAAGAGAGATATAAGGTATGAAGTAGTTAAAGGAAAACAAATGTTATCTAAGTTACTAAAGAGAAGTAACAAGGTTTGAGGTATAGAAGACATTAAAAAATGCTAGCTGAGTACACAATATTGCCTCTGTTCATAGTTATGCTCAGTGATTAATTTGTCTCTTTAAAACAAGCAACTAACAAAAACCCATAACTTGAAACAAAGGCTATCTTAACAACTGGGTTCCGTGGCAGGAAGCACAAAGGCAGAGCCCTCTGAACCTTTAAAATGCTGCTTACCGTGGGTATCCTGTGATTTAAATTTAAATTATGTAGAAAAAAGAAAAAAAGGGTAAAAAAGCCAAACAAGTCCAAAGGTTATGTTAAATAGCTAATATAATGGTAAAAAAAAACCCCAAATCAGAGTAATTGCTATATCTAAAGCTTTTGTGATAGTACCTTACATTTAAATATATCAATTTTCTTAAGAGCAGCATATTAATGGTATGCTTCATGAGACAGAATGCTTTAGAGAAAATTAAGGAGAAATGATCAGTGACAGACATGATAGTCATTTGGTTACTCTGCACAAAAAAACAGAGGCTAAAAAACCCCCTAACCGATTTCTGATTTATTTGAAGAAAGCAAGAACCCAAGTGCCTAAGTCATACCTTTACCACTAGCTAATTTTATAGCTTACGCTGAGCCTTCTAAAGGCATAAGAAGAAATATTGCTTACCATTGCTTTTATTATGTACACTATTTATTTAATAAAGATCAATTATAAGTTGCAATGTCCATGGGCCCATTTAGAACTTAATGCTCCTTTGTATTTTAAATGTTTTCAGAATGTTGATTCTATGGCACAATTTTATAGGCAGATTTACGTACTGATTTTCTTACGACTTGGTCCACTTCAATGAGTCTAGTTTATTTATGTTAGCTTCATTGTACCAATTAAACTGCACACCATGACACATTCTGATATTGGAGGTCAGTGCTCACTTGCTTCTCTCATCTAGTAAGATCTCCCATCTTCAATCCTTGAAATCCTTGCTGTAGAAGGGTTTTCTAGTTTGATTATCTAAACCAAACAGGTTTGTTTAATTTCCAACTTTCCTATTTGTTTAGAACATGTAAAAGAGTCCAAAGGGAAAATAACTCATAACGCTATAAATTGCAAAAGACTTCTAGGCTTTATAGCTTTTAGAACTAGAAAAATAGTATATTTATTTATTGTTTAACTTGGCATTTTCAGTGCTTACTGCAGCTGTAGAAACAGATAATCTGCAAAACCACAGAAGGACAACTAAAAAGGTAACATAACATGGGTAGACACAAGGAATTATCACTTAAGAACTTCAAACAGTACAGAGAAAAATGAAAGATGATGCAGCATAGCTGCAGAAATAAATGTTCACCTTGTATTTTGCAAGTTTAAATAAGGGTCTGGTTTAATAAACAGAGCATACTTAAAAAAAAGGAAGATGGCAACACAAATGAAGTCATCACTGAGATATTGTGGATGCCCCATCCCTGGAAGTGTTCAAGGCCCAGTTGGATGGGACTTTGAGCAACCTGGTCTAGTGGAAGGTGTCCCTGCCCATGGCAGGGGGGTTGGAACTAGACGATCTTTAAGGTCCCTTCCAACCCAAACCATTCTCTGATTCTATGATTTCTGCTAAGGTCAAAAGTCAAGCAATAAGTGGTGTCACTTTCTGATGTGAAAGGCTTGTTTCCACTTCATTACAAATATTGCTATTAAGTGAGAACTGGGTTTATTAATGCAACTGTAAGACAAGATCACAGAAAGTAAGAAAAACAGCATAACACTTTTTATTTTCCTCTTTTACAGCTATATATGTTTCAGAAATGATTTTCTGAAAGCATTTGTGTCTCAGCAGCCCAGTAAATATTGCTTGTACATGGCCACAGGCTTGTTGTTGAACTAACAACACAGACCTCAGGATATTTCACACTTTGGGCTTGTCTTGGCCTGCCTGGAGTTGTGATTTGGCTTGTAGCAGTAGCTAACACACTGGTGACTATTGCCAAATTTGTTTTAGCTTCATAGAGGTGAGTGGCATAACACCTACTGTTATATGTGGGGTTTGTAGGAGATGGCTAGTAATAGCAACTAGCAAATATGTGTAGAATGAACTACCCTGACTGTAGCATAAAGCTCCATGTATGTGAGTGCAGATACATGATTATAGCAGGAACCTTGAATGTACAGTCACAGGAGGTTACCAGAGGCACCAGGGCTATAAACTCACCAATACTACTCACCAGCAGTCAGTTACTGGTTATCAAAGAAATGCAGACCTGGGACATGAGTAAAAACAGTGTTGGGGATAACAAAGAGAACAAAGAACGGTAACGCATACCATAGATAACAAATGTGGATGCACCATGGAGTTGTGAAACAACAAAGAAAGAGTAAGATGTAGAGTGTGTTAACAATGTGTAGAGACAACTTTAAGTGGGTTCTCACATGTGGATTAAGAAACCATCAACATCATACTTCTGGCAAAGAACTTGAAATGCTGCTGACTTGCCACACCATTGCCCACTGCCAGCCCAAACCCATCAATCTCAGGACTTGGGGGACAGTGGAAGGCAGGCAAGCATAACAGAAAGAGGTAGATACTCAGAAATTTGTATATTAATTTTAACTGTATTTCCTTAAAACTCTCAGTCCTAGCAACACTGCAACTGGACTAATAATAATGTTTTGATTAGACTGTTAAGATTTCAGCTAGACTAATAATGAATTCTTGACTTACATATAAGATGTGCTACCCTCCTCTCACAAAAGAGAAATCTGACTGCAACAGATGGGTGGGAGACTATTGTCCAGAAGAGAAGGATCAGGGGAATCCTATCAATGTGTATAAACACCTGGTGGAGGGGAGTAAAGAAGATGGAGCCAGACTCTTCTCAGTGGTGCTCAGTGACAGGGCAAGAGGCAAGGGGCATGAATTGTAATTCCAGGAAATTCCATTCAAACACCAGAAAAAACTGAGGGTCTGTGTCAAGTGGCTTACACATCCATAGGTAGTTGTAATTTTTTATTTCTTACACATTTCTATATGCTATGAAAAGAAATTGATACATTCAAACATAACAGAAAAACACATATGAAGGACAATACTGTGTATCAAAAAAAATCAATTTAGAGATATTAAATATAGTGTGTGAGAGAAATGGAAAATATATAGTATGAAATGTATAGACTACATTTGCATTTTGTGAATCCTTATTTCTCATTGCCTTTGCTTTTGAGCTCTTCTTCCAGCTGTAACAAGACTAGTAAGCATTAAAATGGCAACCCTAGAAACAGTGAGAGCACAACCAATGAAGGAGTTTCATCCATATAACATGCTGTTCTCTGATAGCATCACTATATTGCAGAATGTATTTTTGAATAAGGTTTTCATTTAATATGCTTGTATAAACATTCCTGTTGCAGCATAAAGGGGAATCGCTGGGAGTTTTGCCAACCCATGTCTGAACACAGTGTAAAGAGACTCTCCTCTGGATGTAACCAGTGGCAGCAGTTAAAGGAGATATGATAGCTCCTCCACAGATGACTTAACCCAATTTTTTTAACAGAAGAAAAGAACCAGAACACATTGCTTTTTTGCTTTGATTTTAAACTAAGGGACTACGGCAAGCAAGCATTTTTAGCCTTTTCACTAGGACATAAGGCCTGTACATATTTCAGTAAGTTTAGTGAATAGAAATGCTGTCAGGCTATGAGATTACTATTATGCATAGTAAGTTTCACTTTGTTTTCTGGCAAACACAGCAACAAGATGTACTGCTGTATAAGTAAATGAATGTGCTTATAAAACTTTAACAATTAACTTGTGGGCACCAGAGTAAATGCAGTAGACATATGCCTATGTCAGCTAAGATTTAGTTGACATCCTTTTTTAAACATATCTATAGACCAGGCATTTTTTCCTCATGTTGTTATCGCTGAAAGTTAGATTAGACCTTTAGAAGGACTTTGAAACACTTCAGTAAAAAACCAAACGGACACCACTGGAGTGACTCTAAGTGGACAAAGTAATCCAAGATGAAGGAAAAACTGACTAAACTTCTTGTTGCCAGAGTCTTTGTGCTGCCAGCTGCAAGGTTACAGTAACTTAACCTGGCTCTATCATAGAAAGTTAATTCTCATTTTCAAATAAGGAAGCCTAGCATTTGTTTCTATATGCTGATATTTAGTAAATAGCAATAAATTTTTACTTTCATTTCCATTTTGTTTCTCATTAATATCCTCTCCAGTCAGTTGTTATTTTCACAGCCCTTGCATGCACAGTTGGAGAGGGACTCAGAAGGATAACAAAACCAACCCAAAAGCCAAGGAGCTCATTTATTTTAAGACAGCATTTTCCCTGGAGTAGTCAACTCAAATGTAGAGTTGCCTTTAATTTGGGTAGTACTACAAGAAATAGCTAGGATTCCCTAAGTCACAGATTCCACTTTAAAAAAATGTTTCTGCTTTCACCTGCATTTCAGAGCCAAAGGCTTTATGGACAGTGACCTTCAGTGGGCTGAAAGTGATAGCCAATCCAAAGAAATTAAAATATGTAAATTCTAAACCAGCTACTACTAACACCATTATTTGAATTTCTCTGTCCATTCACTTAATCCACCCCAACCACAGCCAGATGTTTTGCACTCAGATATTTCATCTGTGAGAAGAAAACACAGTATCATTTATTTATTATTATACACTTTTGCAGTTTACAAGAGGCAAAATACAGAAAAGCAAAAAGTGAAAAACAAAATACAGTAAGGCTCATTGCTAAAGGCTAGCATGTAAGAACCTTTCTAATAGTGTAAGGAACTCTTACAAGTATGTTAGATTTCTTAAAATCATAAATACTTGTCTGTGGTCTTTACCTTCTGTAGTTCTTTAAGCTAAAGTGAGATAAAAGAATCACCCACTTACCTACAGCGCAAAAGGGTTTAGTACCCCAAACTGTTCTTATAATCCACCTACAAAGTGTCTGAGTCCTCATGTCCACCCTTTGGTATGGATATTTTGCTTATCCTGCCTACATTACGCATAAATATATTTATGGTAGCAGAAAGTCAGAGCCATTAGGAGGAATGGAACAACCTGCAAAAAAGACCCAACTATAACTTCTTGCATTGTTTCAAGATTTAAAAAGACTAATCTTCACTTGGCCGGTAAACAGTTCAAACTTTTTTACAGACCCTCCTCCATAATAAGCTATCATCTCCTCTCTTTTAGAATTATCGTTTAAAGACTATGCAGGTGGCAAATGGTAATTCCATATAAGCAATGATCTGATGAATTGCCAATGTCTGGAAATGCCACAGACATGGCTATAATCCTGCACATCCGCTACAGATCCAATGCCTTATACACCAGATCTATAAAGGCAAACAATTTAAAAAAGAGGAACATCTGTCTGTATCACTTCTGTTCCAGCATCGCTCCATTGGAGCTGGGCTGTTGTAGCAGCGTGGCTGAAATTCTGTTGTCCTCAGGCTACAGAAAAGTCTCTTCTAGGAATGGGCAAGAGATGTGGTTATGACTCAGCTTCCCTTGCAAAGGGATATTTATTTATATTTATAAAAATAATTTATTTTTATAAAAAAATTTATAATACACTGTTGTAAAGAAGCTTCTTTTTAAATGTGCTGAAAGAACTGGGTAAGGTGAGTTCTGCTCATTTCTTTACAAGAAAGAGAGAGAACATTTACTGCCAGAAAAAGGTTGCAGGTGGAAGATTGACAGATGCAGCATCTTCCTGGAGACATAAAGAAAACATCCTGGGAAAAAGACTAAGATCTGTTCTGTTTGCATAACAGGCACTCCTAGATAGCTAGGGGTTTTATTTTAGGAGTCTCCTATGAAAGCTTGAGAATAGTCAGCTTTTTTTAATTTCCCAACTCTTTGTAAACACTGTGTCTTTGTTTCTGCACTGAGTCCCAGAAATCCCAATTATTTTGTCTCTAGCTTTTAGACTAAGCTAGCTATGATAATCTGAGTTTTAAAAAGCAATTTCAGGGCACGCAGGCTGACCCTGAAAGAAATGAAATTAAAATAAAGATAAGGATCAGAAATATATTCAGTGACTAGCAGTTTATAGTTTTCCAAGGCAGCTTCCTCTGAGAACAACCAAGAAATATATACTCCCCCAGGTAATAAAACAAACCGCTAGTTATATTAAAAGTAGCATTGAACATAACTGAAGATTGATAGCAAAGTATATAAGTTTTTCACAGTTTGCTTTTCAAATATATCCATAGTTAGACTATCATTTCTCTTACATGTAAAACCAGTGACTATGATTTTAATTACACCACTGCTACTGAAATATTTTAAGGTTTGAATTACATACACATATGCAATCACATAAATAGGTTAAACAATTTGGAGTACAACACTGGTAACTTCATATATGGCAACATTGTTCCCCTTTGTGAGACTGAAGCAGAAATACTGAAATCGAGAGAGAGAAAATTATGTGGAGAATATAAAAAAAGATGAGCTGTTACTTATTTTGCTGCTTACGTTTCTCTGTTTCCTAGAGTAAGCAAGCAAGTGCTAATCCAGCAGCTCATTGCCACCAGATGAGGGTAATCATGAAGGACGCCTCACCACTTCCCAGTCGTTTGCATAACCTGTGACGCTTGGTATCACCTATCAACAGTAGAAAACCATCCTTGCAAACAAATGAAACAGGGTGGTGGAGGGGAACAAGGGATGGCAGCTTTGTGTTGTGTTAGCAATTTGAATCTACTGGAGAAGAGTTCTGACAAACACCAGAGCCAGCTAAAGGTAGTTGGTAAAAGCATGCAACCTGGATGTTGTGGGTTAACCCCAGTAGGCAGTCAAACCCCACACAGCTGCTCACTCACTCCCCTCCATGGGATGGGGAGAGAAATGGAAGGATAAAAGTGTGAAAAATCACAAGGTGAGATAAAGACAGTTTAATAGGTAAAGCAAAAGCTGCGCGCAAACAAAGCAAAATCAGGGATCCATTCGCTACTTCCCATTGGCTGGCAGGTGTTGAGCCATCCCCTGGGAAAGCAGGGCCAGGGCCACGTCATACCTAATGGTTACATGGGAAGACAGATGCCATAACTCCTAACATCCCCCTTCCTCATTCCTCCCCACAGCTTTTATTGCTGAGTGCAAACCTCATATACTCTGGAACATCCCTTCAGTCAGCTGGGGTCAGCTGTCCCAGCTATGCCTCCTCCGGGCTTCTTGTGCACCCCCAGCCTACTCACTGTGTAAGCACTGCTCAGCAATAACTATTACATTGGTGTGTTATTGATACTGTTTTGGTCACAAATCCAAAACATAGCACCGTACCAGCTATGAAGAAAATTAACTATGGCAGCCAAAAACAGTACACTGGAGCAGCTACCTTTTATTAGAAGGGGGTTTTTGTGGTTTGGTTTGAAATCATGGAAATAATCTTTATGTAAATTCAAACTCAAAAGATTTCAACGGCTATTTCAGTAAAGATCTGACTGTGATAGACAAGCTTCAGAGAGGTCATAGAGAGACAGACACACAGAAAACACTTACCAGCTGCCTATCCTATTTAAAATATCACATGACATTGCTATAAAATACATTTCTTAACACATTCAGATTCTCAGACTTTCTTATATAACTGCCACATGTGAGACAAAATACCCCAAGTAAGAATACTCACAACACCAAGAGGTAGATCATCAGAAAAGAAGACAGACAATTACAGTGTGCAAGAAATTCCCTTCGTGGTAATATAAGTAGTCTTTCCCAGATGGACTGAGTTTCTTTTCAAACTGGGGAGAGGGCTTTGAAAAGCACTACCTAGCACATCCATGTGTAAATGCAGGTAGCATGGTAAATATTATAGAGATTCATGAAAAAGACTGAAAAATGGCATCTTAGTGAAATAGTGTAACATTTCATGAGACATTTTAGTAAGTGCCACCATTAAAATGTGGCACCTTGGTTAAGACACAACTCTGAAGACCCTCATCAACTAGTAATGCCAAGTGTTTGACATTAGATCCTCAGTAAAAACACTTTAATTCCCTTCGTGATCTGCTTCTTGAGCAAGACTGTTGCCTGTTAGGAGACAGACAGCACACCTGCTGGATTTCTTGCGGACAAAGTAAGAAATCCTAATGTATTAAAAGAAACATAATGTATCATAGGCAATTATTTAATTTCAGCAATGCAGGACTTAATTACTCACAGGAAAATGAGAAATACAAATCCAAAGTATCATTTTTAAAAAGTGTTTCTAATTACTTGTATGTTTAGCATTCCCAGAGCAATACAGGCAGTTCATAGGAACAGGGTATTATCGAAAAGTATGAGATCAGAAAGGAAAGCTGTCACTGGTACTTGCACAACAAAATGAGAGCACTTGTATTTTTAATATCCAGATGTGAGCATTTCCACTGGTAGATCTAATTCTCTCTGTTTCAAAATAACCACAAAATTGCCTCTTTCATTGTGCGTGATGAGAAATGCTTACTGAAGAGCAATACTGCTTTAGAGACACCATTGACTATAGAAACCAAACTGAGTAATTTAATAAAAATGCAATGATTCTGTGGTTAGACAGAAAATTTGCATGTTAATTCCATGCTACTGATTTGCAAAGAGGAGCAATAATTAATGTATGTGTATCTATAATTTGTGTATGTATATTTGCAAATAAATTCTTATCTCATTGTTTTCGCTTAATTTTACCAGAAAAATATCCTGGGATATGAAATCAAAACCACAAAACATAGTGTGTGTATATATATTACACCATATGTATAGTGTAATATTTCAGGTAAGCCCTCTGTGCTTCCAGTAATAATGACCAAGGTTATTTAAGATGGGAATACTGTTTGAAGTCTGCAATGAAGATAGGAGAATGGAGTTGCAAGTGTCAAAAAGGAATCATTTTTCCTGCCTGGTAAAGCATGCATCTGATACTAAGGTTCATTTAAAAGTTTAAAACTGGAAGCAAGGAAATGTATGACATCAGATAACATAAATTGAAGTGTCTGTATGTGATGCAGCCTATTCAGAGATAAGGGAAAAAAAAAAAGTCAGGCAATAGACTGGGCACAAGATGGTTTCATGGATTTTACAAGCACCTACACAGCAGTCACAACTGTGTGAAAATTCACTCAGATATTCTAACCAGACATAAATATTATTTGCTCCAGCTATGCACACTTTTCAAAGAAAGGTTATTGAGCAATCATTGTAAACAAGATGCCTTAGGAGATGTTGAGAGGGTGCTAAAATGAATTTCCTGTTAGATCAGATACTGTGGAGAAATATACACTGTTAATAGAATGAGACTGGTATCAAAGCATGAATTTGTTGTCCTAATATAGAAATACGAGAGTGCAAAATGCATCAGCCTTCATTTCACTTTGTAGCAACAAATATGATATAATTTATTGCACAGTATCAAGAGTCAGAAAATATGTAGTATCTTATATTTGCCTTTCAAGCTCTTGTCTTTTTTTTCTTGTATTCTGCTTCAGGCCGCTTTGTAGCTCTCTTTGTCTTTCCAGCTACATAAACCCCATCCCAACATTATATTGACAAACTATCATTCTGTGTATCAATTTTCCCTCTCTCATGACTAGTTTACCCAATCTTTAGAACTCTTAGGGCTGCCCACTTTCTAATTTCAGAAGTATTAATGTCAGAGCTATGAGTGTATGTTCATATAAGTTAATTGCAGACATTATAAAAAAAAAAATCCAGAAATTCAGTTTTCATCATCTAGTCCTCTGAGTAAGCACTTTTTTTTTCTTCCTTCATGGTCTATTTTATAGATAGACCCATGTGTTAGGCTTATGGATGTATCTATCAGTAAGTAATTTCTGACTGAAAACTGAAATAATGGTGTCTTTTCAAAATATGTGCACAGATTTTGTCTGGCTTATTTGGGCTTTGCTGTAATTGAATAAGATAACCAAGTAAACTATTTGAATGGGATCCAGCAGATTCTGGCGGCTTCCTTCTGCATTGCTTTTAGCTTGGACTTTTTGAAATGTGAAGAGGAATCAGAGTTTCATGGAGACCTCCTAAGCTTAATGATATTGGTTATTTCTTTAGCACAAGTAGCAAAAAAGTTACAGTATACCCTGACAATTACCCATTCATCAGTAGTCAGCCTCTATTGTCCATTCCTTTAGTGCTGTGTTTTCAAGAGAGAAGGCACTGGAGCAGATCTAAACAACTTCCATCTAAGACCTTGTACGCAAGATGTGTTTGTCTCTGCAGTATCAGGGTTTTTTTGCCATAAACTGGCCATTGATGCATTCCAAAACTCAACTGTCATGATTTCTGTTTTGTGGCTTAGTTATTCCCCATTATAGACTGTAGAACTTCTACTTCATCAGTGGAAAATGTGCAACTATTGGTACTTTTCAGCAAGGTACATGAGTTATAATCCATCTTTCCTTTTATATTTGTGTTACTATGGGCTGTACAAACAGAATCACAGTCCAAGAGTGACCATTCATTGCATCTACTTATCAGCAGTTGTATTTTTCCAATATGATAAAAAAAATAAAAAACAATATAATAAACCATTGTAAAAATAAAAGATTGCCATGTTTACATCTAGTTTATTATGTAAACAGAATAGCAAACCGAGACAATATTTATTGAAAGTTACAAACAACGATTACTCTATATCTCAATACAGCAAATTCCCAAACTTAAAAAAACCTTCCTCAAATACATCCCCTTTCATCGCTTTGAGGGCTGTAGAGAATCCATGTGTCTGATGCAACTTGTTGCTATGGATAAAAGATCAAATATTTTTGCACACTGCAGATGGTGTTTTGCTGCTTTCAAAGGCAGGTCACTAAATAAATTCTGTTTGTGTTTTCAAATGCACAACAGATGCCAGATGTTATATTGATCTCTACAACTTTTAAAATATTTCTTTGTAAAAACAGAAATTAGAGAGATCTAATAACACCAACTTTGGTATTACAGAAAATACAACACTTCCTTAAATAAGTTAAGAAATACAGGTATCCCAAAACATGATAATGTTTAAAACCAGCGTAGAAGAAGTACTTGAAAAATATTTTCTATGCTATAGTAGGGCAATAATTTTTGGGAGCAACTTAAGTTGTGAATTTTATTTAATTTCCGACTAATAGATTTGGGTTTGATGACTACAGTGTATTTGTACATCAATCACAAAACAAAACTGGCACCACAGAATTGAGGTCAGGTCACTTCAAATGTATAGAAGGAAAAGATTAGCAGACTTAATATTTCCTACTCCTTCTTCTCTGAAAGCTTGAGATGAGACATCAGTGCTTTCTTTTCTCTTTAATTTTTTTCATATTTACATGTTTACAACCCAATACATAAACTTCCTGTGCAAAATATGCTAACTCCCTTGCAAAAGGATGCCTACCAATCCATCATTCACCTGCAAATAGATCTACAGGTTCAAGCTGTTAGCTGACAAAATAATGAGGAATAAGTAAATAGATAGGAGTATAGGTCAATGTATTTAATTTACATTTTTTACTCAAAACCTCATGCTCAATTCCTTTTAATAGTCATTTAGAAATATAATAACAACTTGAACAACATTTTGATACCCTCATGGAAAATGTGAAAGAAAAATCCAAATTCCACCTGTTCCTGCCAAGAGAAAATTGTGGAATGAGGAAATCTACAGATTGCTCTTGGTGTAACCATGCAATGGCAAATTTTATGAGGTAAGCTATTAACCAACAGCATCAGCTGGTCATATTTCCCACTGGACAGTCAGAGCATATGAACTTCAGAAGTTTAAATTCTGAGCTGGAAATATACAGAGGATTTGTAAGAAATAACATAGTTTATAACGGTCAGAAAATGCTCTTGTGAGTAATGCTCACAAGATTAATTTAGCACAATAGTATATATTAAGAGAAATTAATGTCTGTTTCTCATTTGTCCTACTGCTTTAGTTAAGATTGTTGAACAAATCTTTCATACCGATCTCAAACTTTTAAAGTATACCAGGTTTATTGCAATTCAGTACAGTTCAAGTGGATGAGTTGGAGACCCAAGTAGATAATTGCATAGACCACTGTGACAGATGCTAATGTGTATACTTGGATTACCATCTGTGGACAACAATAACAAAAATATTTTATATAGAGAAGTCATTTCATTTGTGAAATCACTGTTCACCCTGAATCCACAGTTCAGACAAATTACTTCTATGTAAAAAGACTATAAAATGAAACAAACAAAAATCCAAGCAAATCACAAACACAAGAAAGAAACTAAATGCATGAGTCAACAAACAAGAGAGCCAAATATTCAGAAAACTAGCTTATGGTTTTGTATATTTTCACATTTAAGTTTCACCTTTCATTAAATTATACCATTATTTAATAAGCAACTGAATTTTTGCTTTTGTCAATGTGATTTCCTTCTCCTAAGCGAATACTGCACCATCAGACCATTCTATTAGCTAATTAGCTAAATTACTCATTTTAATAATTAATGATTCAGGCTGCTCTGTTCAGTTTGCATTAAACAAATACATTTAAGCTGCTCTACAGGGCAGTGCACTTTGTAGATGTAAAAAATAACAAGCTAGACAATTTTCTAGTGATAATAAGACAAAAAAGTTTTTATTCATAAGTAAAGGACCCTTAGATAAACAATGCTAAAATATGCAATGGCAAACAATGACAATTAGAGCTTACTAAAATACCTTCTGGAACAGCCCAGATTCCAATTACCATGAATGTTTTACATGCTAACATTCAATGACGTATTTTAAAGCCCACTGGCACAACAAAGCTGATAATATTTTTTAGAAAAATGTGTATTTTCACCTGAAATGCTGTAATGTACTCTTTCAACTCCTTTTATCATCACAACTGCATTCTAGGGTCATCTAAAAATAGTACCTTCTTACTAAAAAGTTCTTATATTTCTCGATACTGTGAGTCATATATGTTTACCTATGTTTTAGTACTTTTCGAAGTACCAAAAAATCAACCTAGGGTTGAAAGTCCCAGATGCCTTTCAATCATACATTAAGTAGTGCAGCAGATTTTTCAATTTTGAGCCTGATTTAAAGAGCCTGCCTTAAAATCTTTACATGTGTGTTATGTTCACTGTTTGTAGATTAAGACCAAAGACAAATTTCAGATTTTCTAGCAAGTTTGAAAGCAGCATGGAGCAGTATATATATATATTCCTGAAGAACGATGCAAGGGAAACAGTGTTGTTCAGCAGAAATTGTATTTTTTTCTCCAATTTATGTATAAAAGTTTTAATTATTGATATCAGAATATTCCATTGCACACTATGAATGTAAGTAGAACAGCAAATAACCAGCAAGATTCTAATCTTCTGTTAGAAAATCTCAAACCTTCTCTCTTGTAGAATAAGACTGGATAGTATAAGCTAACAGATGAGGAAAGAAAAATTGCTTCATTACTTTTTTTTTTAAGTCCTAACTTAACAGTTAGCAATGAGAAGCAACAAATACTAAAATTTACAGACTTGTCTCTTCAGAGGCAGAGGTGAGAAGAAAGGACTTTCTAGTGGCACATCTCTAATTCTTATATTTCTCTTAAAAAGTCCTAAGGCAGCTGACAGCTTATGACTCTACCAAGAGAAATGGAACAGAGAAATTGGGATGATTTAAAAAAAAAAAAAAAAAGCCTAATTTTGCATGCTGCTAATGTGAGGATGGCAAAAGAAGATGGAAGTGATAGTAAAATGGGCAACACCAGGAAGGAGAGGCAAGCAAGGAAAGAAGTCAAGAAAGAGGCACAAATTCCAGATCTTCTTCATGTCCTCCTTTCCCATACAGATTTTTTTTTTCCTGCCTTTTTTTGGTCCTCTACAGTTGTCTTAAGAGGTCTGAGTTGTGGATGGCTTCTAAGTTACAGGTCTGAATTACGGACAGGATTATGGTGCTGTTCATACTGTTCATGCTGCTCATACTAACTGAGGAAGAATTTAGTGAAAAAAAGGCTAGGGAGAAAGAGTAAGGAAAGATTTGGTCATATTCACATTAAGCTGAATAACTTAATGTACACAAAGAGGTATCAAAGAGAAAGGTTATAGTTGAAGTGTGACAATTTAACTACAAGAATGAAAGTAAGTTTTACAGGGATGACCAAATCAACTAAATACATCTTTAGGCAAGTATAATATATCAAGATGCACTGCCAATCATTATTTGAGCTAATGTGAGAGCTGGAAGGAATGCAAGTTGACTCAGACCTCAGGACAAGTTTGTCCACTTGATTGCTACAGAAGAAATTTCAATTTTTTTTTTTTTAGAAGTTAAAAAAATGGTATAGAACTTTATCAGAATATATAAGGAACATTCAGAAATTATTTGCAATTACATTTCAAAAGATAATTATTAAAAAAATAAAAATAATTAAGATATAAACAATTAAATAGAAGAAGATTTAGAATATGGCCCTCTTTTTCTCCTTTGGCAATGATTTCTATAAAAAACAAATTCTGCAAATAAGAAATCATATATTACTTGACAATGTTACCAGGATAACACTATTTCATTTAGCTCTGTTAAAGGATTTTCCAAACCCCTTTTTTGTTTGCTTCTTATTTAAATAATAACATTTAGCGAGTATGTTCCAGTTGTTCAGTAGTAGAAATTTAGTAATAGAAATTCAAAGTAAAACTCAGAACATTAAATTTTCTGACTTTAATAAACAGTAAGTTCTATGCACCTTGGAAATTTACTGTTGTGTCTTTCTTTATGATTGCTCTTTTTGATGAAATAAGTCTGGTGTTATTTCAGAGCTAAAAAAAACCTATTTCACATGGGGGAAAAAAAAAAGTATGACATAGAAATCATGGAAGTCTTTGTGTGAAAATACCTAGGGACTCAATGCCTTGTAAAAATAGAGTTTATATGACCGTTTCTCTGAATGCCATAACAGAAAGAAGAGGCAAATTGTAATCTTGCTAATTGATAATTAGATCCTGCATTAGCACAGCATCTCTTACAATCCCATTCATGACCACAAATTAACCACCACCTTTATGGCAGAAACTCAAGGATCTGTGTGTCTGTTCTGAACTGAAATCTTACTCTCTGCCTCTAAGACCTCTTCACAGAGGTCTAGTAATCAGCTAAAGGTGAATATGCCTAAGCAGTGCTCTTGCAAACTCTGCAATAATTCCTAATCTTTTCCCAGTCACTGTTTGCAATGTCACTCTGCTGATCCTCAGGCTATGCTTTCAGCAACCACCTTTGACTGAGACCTTTCTGAGCAGTACCACTAGCATATGGCTCTCTCTGTCCATCTACCCAACCTACAGTCTCAGCCAGGCTTTATGTCATACCTCAAAAACTGCAGCACCCGATTATCTGGTGCTGACAAACACTGAATTAATCCTCTCCTATGCTTTCAGACTGCTTCAGTAAGGATCATTTTCTAGTCCGTTGGCTTCACCCTGTACCTATTCCTTCTCATCCCTTCACCAACTTGCATTTTTTTTACACTGAGCATAAATAATGTGTCTTTACTCTGAAGACACAGACCCTTCAAGACCTTTTGTAGCCACAACCAACATCTTTTAATTCAGTACCAAAATTCTTTCAAAATCTCCTTGATTTCTAGAACCTGTTACGATTTGACTTTGAGCATGGGTTTGGACTAGATGACTCCATAATACTCCCTCCAACCTGAATTACTTCATGATCCTAAATTGTCTTTCATACTTTCATGCTTTCTCTCACACTGCTGTGTCGTGGTTTAACCCCAGCCAGCAACTAAGCACCACGCAGCCGCTCACTCACTCCCACCCCACCCAGTGGGATGGGGGAGAAAATCGGGAAAAGAAGTAAAGCTCGTGGGTTGAGATAAGAACGGTTTAGTAGAACAGAAAAGAAGAAACTAATAATGATAATGATAACACTAATAAAATGACAACAGCAATAATGAAAGGATTGGAATGTACAAATGATGTGCAGTGCAATTGCTCACCACCCGCTGACCAACACCCAGCTAGTCCCTGAGCTGATTCCCCGCCCCCCTTCCCAGTTCCTATACTAAATGGGATGTCCCATGGTATGGAATACCCTGTTGGCTAGTTTGGGTCAGCTGCCCTGGCTGTGTCCTGTGCCAACTTCTTGTGCCCCTCCAGCTTTCTCGCTGGCTGGGCATGAGAAGCTGAAAAATCCTTGACTTTAGTCTAAACACTACTTAGCAGCAACTGAAAACATCAGTGTTATCAACATTCTTTGCATACTGAACTCAAAACATAGCATCGTACCAGGTACTAGGAAGACAATTAACTCTATCCCAGCTGAAACCAGGACATGCTGTAACAAACCGATTATTCTCCCTTTAATTCTACTTAAATATTCAGTTTTGTAGCAGCTATAAAAACTCAGTACGTTTAGTCTGCATTGTATTGACACAATTATTTACATAGCTTAACAATACTGGCTGCTCCCATGTCCTCTAGAGTGTCTATATTTTCACATACCACCACTTAAGAGTACTTTTCTACTTCAAGCATTTAGTAAAATTATGTAAATTGGTTTTTTATTTTAAAAAATCTATTTTCTTTGTCTTAAACAAGTTTGTTTATTCATACAATGGTTTTCAGTGCTTTAACTAATTTTTTCTAAAGGTAAAGCAGTTTTCATTTTAAATTATTGGAGTGGAAAATTGCACACGTTTAAAAATTTATGAAAAAATATGTAAGGGCCTGCGGTCTCATAAAATATGTATCATGTAGCACCATATTTATTCTACCTACTTGTTAAATTTGCTTAAAGTGCCCACTGTGATTTGTTTGGCAGAACATACTTCTTTTTCCATAAAAGTCTTTTCTGTGTCTTACACAGTGTTGTCTATTGTTTGAACTGTGCCAGAGAAAAAGAAAGCATAACATTTCTGGTTATTTTTTCCTGTCCTAATTAACAGAGGTTAGCTGCTAGTGGGAATTTAAGACATGGTTTTTATGAAACCATTGAGGATAATTTAAAACTGAAGAGCACCTATTAAACAGTATAGCAATAAACAATATAGATCTTGCATTCAAATGAAATTTTGCATCAAGATATGGGAACCTGGAAGGAAAATATTAATTCTGTTTAGTAATGAGGTTATTTCAGATAGCCACTATTCAATAACGAGGTTAAATATTAGATGCTTGACTTGTAGAAAAAAGTAAAAACCTTGTCAGTGAAATATTAATATCAAAGCAATTCAATAGGATGACAGGGAAAAAAAGTTACCCTTCCCCCTTGGACAAATCAGGGTTTTTCTTTTCATGTTACTATAATAATTTATACCTCATGTATGCTAATTATTTAGTTTAGTATTTATCAGACTGACAACAATATTAATATTCATTGCTAAAAGCCTAAGAACAGTTAAATAAAGAAAAATAAACTTCAAAAAAATTATCTTTTCATTAGAAGAAATTACATCTGCTTTCTAAATCTTGAAGTAATTATTGGTTTTAGTTTACCATAAACATGTCCATTTCCATTTATTATACGATACAATAGTATAAAGACAGTGAATGAGCCTTTGAAATATACAGCATTGTTCTGTAAAATGATATAATTAATTTCCTGAACATTACAGATAAACTACAGGAGGAGAGTCAAAATTTGATATCCTATTAAAAGGATCCTTGTTTCTGAAAGAAGCAGAAGAGATTAATGTTCGTGCATTCAGGGAGCCATAACAGAATAAACACACTGCATTTCAAACATTTACTTCCCTCTAGAATAATGCTACACTAATTTTTTTCTTGCTTAGAATTTTGTGTAATTAGTCTTTCCTTTATATTTTAGAGATTTACTCGTAAATTGGCTTGACAGCACTGCTGCAAGGTTGCTGCAACACTCATAGTTCAAACTCAGATTGAATAAAGGGTGCAGCTCTTCATATGGAGAGATCTGCTGACAGAGAAGGAGACCCTGTGCCACCAACCCACTTGGGACAATCCATTCCCTTGAAAATTCCTAAAGAAGAACCCCTGGCCTCTCTTCAGAACTTTCTGAAAATTAAACCAGTTAAAAGCAGTGGAGATTTTTTTTATAGCTTTGTGTCCTGGTATCAGCTGGGATAGAGTTAACTGTCTTCCTAGTAGCTGGTACAGTGCTATGTTTTGAGTTCAGAGCGAAGAATGTTGATAACACTGATGTTTTCAGTTGTTGCTCAGTAGTGTTTAGCCTAATGTCAAGGATTTTTCAGCTTCTCATGCCCAGCCAGTGAGAAAGCTGGAGGGGCACAAGAAGTTGGCACAGGACACAGCCAGGGCACCTGACCCAAACTGGCCAACGGTGTATTCCATACCATGTGACGTCCCTTCCAGTATAGGAATGGGGAGGTGGGGGGCAGGGATTCGCCGCTCGGGGACTGGCTGGGTGTCAGTCGGCGGGTGGTGAGCAATTGCACTGCGCATCATTTGTACATTCCAATCCTTTCATTATTGCTGTTGTCATTTTATTAGTGTTATCATTATCATTATTAGTTTCTTCTTTTTCTGTTCTATTAAACCGTTCTTATCTCAACCCACGGGTTTTGCTTCTTTTCGCGATTTTCTCCCCCATCCCACTGGGTGGGGTGGGAGTGAGTGAGCGGCTGCGTGGTGTTTAGTTGCTGGCTGGGGTTAAACCACGACACTTTGTTTTGCTTTGACCTGTGTCTTGGTGAAATTCCATGTAAAATTTCTTCAAGAAGAAAGATAGGACTATTCCCTCAAAACTCAATCCATTAGTGATTTGGGGAGAATATACCTCATTTTCCTAATGTCATTCTAATATGCTAAGCAGTGATCCAGGACATAGATATGAAAACTTGTTATAAACTCTGCCATCAAAGGTTACAGTCAGTCATATTTCATAATATGTGAAGGAACATTTTAAAAGATCTCCAGTCATCTTGTTTGTTGATAACACGTATGTTTAGCAAGGGAAAAATTTGCAATGAATACCAACAGCCTAGCTTTAAGACAAGAGCTCTTTAGCAACACTTTCTTCAAGAAATATAGAATATATTTATTTCTGAACTATGTTGTAACAGAAGTAAAAGTAAGCAAAAAGTAAAATAAATCTATTATTTGAAGATGGAGTCCATACATTTCTTCAAAATACTTCTGAAGTCTTAAAAGAGTTGCCCATAATTCTAGCTCATAGGTTTTCCTGTAATTTTCCCCACATTTAAAACTCCAGTGAATTTGCAAAACTCAAGTTTCTTTTTGATTTTGAAATGTCACTGTGTCACATGATCTTGGAACTTCCTCCTTTTCATCCTTTGACAAAAAGAAACTGATTTTTTTAGCAAGTAAGTCTTCAGCAGAGCTTCTTGTCATACCAGTTTTCATTATTTTTATGTATTTATATCAAGAGAAACATACAGTGTACATATGCATAGGCACTCATTGGCCTGGACGACAAAACCTTTGATTTAACATTCAGTACTGCTGTTAGGCACATGATTAACTTACTAAACAAAAGTAGTTACAGATTAGTTAGTTGTAATTTGTACAACAGGAATACTAATTGATATGAATAGGAATGCATAACTTTTAAAAAAATAGCTATCCTTAAATGCATTCACACTGCACCCTTTGAATAAAGGCCATAAGTAGTTCACAAATTGTATATGTAACTTTTTCTGGCTTTCATCAAATTAAATTATTTCAAAGTTAATAAAATCTTTGTGTAGCTCTACTACCAGAGACAAGTTAGATGAAATCTGTTCCTTTTTCTTGTTGAGTAACTACAGAAATCCAGGGCACTGTGCCCATATCTTCTAGAACAAATGGATCTACCTGGCTATCAACTCCATCCATGCACTGGGATTTTCTCCCCAAACTGGGGAGAAGGCTTTAAGCTGTCCCACTCCTCCAGACCTTCTACCTAGCATAAAAAGCCTTGCTGGTTTCTGCCCATTAACTTGATTCCTAGAGATTAAGGTTGCCTTCCTGCAGTGTTTTCTCCCTGACAATCCCCCAAAGCTTCTCCAAAGCTTCCCCAAAGCTTGTTCAAATCTTTTTAGGCCCAAAGCATAGTCTATGGGTCCCTGAGGCTACAGGGTCCTTAAGAGGGCCTTTTTAAATAAACTTCCAAAATTTTTGTTTTCTTCCTGCAGCACCAGGGACTGCAGGATACCATGCTTGATTGTCCTATACTGCAAAAGAAATATCTCCATCTGTGCATCCAGTGTGATAAGATTAGCTCGAGTGTTCAACAAAAACCACTTTCAGACAAATCCAAGGCTGTAGCAAATCAAGCTCTGATAAACAAACAGTGGTAGCTTTTTTGAAATACTAACAATATGATTTCCTTTCTTGGAATGATTAAATCGCTCCATCTGATGAGACAGATTGATTATGTTGACTTCACCTATAGAGATACTAAAATGTTAGAAAAATAAAGGTAACATTAATCTTTTAGAATTTGCATATCATTTCACCTGTAGCTTTGTACTCTATATCATAGATGTTATCTAATGCATTAGATAGATGTATGAATGATTAGCTATGATTTTTTCCTTTTCTTATAAAAATAATGTCTGGCTTTCTTTTTCTTCTTATATTAAATTTTGTTTTGCCCAGAATAGAAGTAATTTTCACACTGTTGGGAACAGGGTCAATAAACAGAAATAGATCATCATGCTGGTGTTAGATACTGTACTGTGAACTAAAAAATGCCTTGCATCGTTGCGAACCATCACAGTTGTGCCAGGTATACTTAAGCCATCTATTCTCATTCAGTGCTACTCCGAGGCACTGTGTTACACCTGTATGCTCCCACTTAAACACATGAATACATTTTGATTGCTTTGGGGGGCCACGGAAAATATATATTGCTCTACAAGATGTCCTTTAGAAATTATCCTTTTATTTTGTTAGGACAAGCATCCTAGTTGTATCTAAACTCAGAGAAGAGTGCAACCTTCAGTTCTTGTCCCCAGATAATCAGACTGAGGAATTTACTGAAGCACACCACTATCCCGCTCCTTTCTACTCACGCAGCTAGTCATGAGGAACAGCAGCGCACAATGGCCAGGATGCAGATCCCATCCTAACATGCAGTCAGGATGTGGTCAGATTGCATTCCAAGTTCCTCCAGTTTAGCCATATTCACAAAAGACAATTTTGGTGGGGATTTCCCCTATTCACAAAGATCTTGATTTAGCGTTTAGCTTAGACATCTAACCTTTACTTTTCAATGATAATCCTGCCTTCCTACCCTTGTGAGACTCATTTCAGTATGCCATTAGGACTTGTGCAATACTTCACAGCATGCAGATCAGATCCACTGACATTAATAATGAGGTGAACAATGCTTAGATCTTAATGGTAATGTTTCTCATTCAATTAAATCAGATGTTCTCATTAGGATATAAGGTTAAATTAAAAGATAATGCAAAAAGATATATCTCAAATAGGAAAGCTAAGAAAATAATGTTGATAATCAATATGAACACACAAACAAGGCCATAATGTTTTCAACTACTTCTTCACTTGTCCTTAAACCTTTAAAATAGAGAAAGGAAAGAGGATATAGGAAGAGATGGCACTGAGGCAATAAATAAGATCTCTACATTCATCAGAGCTAAGGAATAATTGAGCTTTCTGAGGCTGATGCACACAAAAGGAACATAAGTACCATTAACTTATCTGTCAAAACTGAAATAAAGCAAATTATAGTTACTTTTAAATGTCAATTACTCTTTAAGTCTAGTTGGGCTTCAGTAGATTTGCAGGAAGAAATCATAATTAATGAATCCTAATGAAGAGCATTCCAATTAGGTAGAGTGGGATTTTATACTGAAAATTCACATCCTGAATGTCCAAGAACGTCAAAATATTCTGAATTACCATCAAGCATCTCTAAGCAATGATTAAATTCAAAGGGTAATGTTAGTGGAACTGGGTAAGCAGAGCTCCAAAGACAAGACACTCTTTTTTAAAATGTTTTTCTGGAAACAATAAAAAAGTACTTTTTTTTCCCCTGTTTTCTTTTATTTCAAAATATACAGGTGACATCTATCATCTTGTTAGGCTGCTCTTCATTCTTGATCACATTACAAATTAATGAGGAAAAAAATGGGAGATTATGCATAAAACTGAGTCTCTCTAAAAAAAAGGTGGGTCAACTGATTACTGATATCCAGAAGACATATTCTTCTCTCCTCAGAGCAGCACTTCCCTATTTTTTCCGTCTTCTACCTAAAAAAAATATTTTTAATCCTATAACCTTGAAAAGTTCTTCAGAACATCTTGTAGCATAAGTACAGAATCTGTTTGTATGTCCTCAAGCATGATGGTTGAGTTCAAAACAAACACACATCAGCTGAACAATAGGAGAAGAAAAATCATGGATGGCCAGCAGGTTTTGAAATGTTTTTCTATATGCACATATTTCCTCTGCTCCCTCTCAGTGATTTCTGTATCAGTGCTTCTATCATCCCACTGTAGAAACCATTAGCTTACAGCTGAATGGCCTTTAAATCACTGACTTTCATAACTAACTCACAAGGTACATTAGGTTCAATATGGTTGATCATTTCAACTAGAAACAATTTTCCTCTGGTGAAGAGCCAGGAAGTTGCATATGTCAGAAGCAGCTAAAATCTATACCTAAGATGTAACACATAGTTCATAATCTTACTGTAAAAAACAGAGATATCAAATATCCTAATCATATTCTGTTTCCTGGCACAAGATTTCACACTGTAATAAATGAGGAATAATAAAGCTGTAAAGATTTAAAACAATATATCTTCAGAAAATGTTAGCAGCATTTTATGCTGTAAACAGATTTTTCTTGTTACAATTCTCAGCTTCCTCCTGTTTATAGGTGATAACCTACCTTAAAAATGCCGTATGTAATATAAATATTTTTTATTCTTTCTGAATAGACATAAACAATTATTCCTGTAGTCATTTCACCCTAATCCCTTTTATATATTAGAGTGCTTATCGTTGAACAATGTTTTTTCAGAAAAATATATACTTCCATACTATTATGCTGTTCCAAGAGTGGCTGAAAATTACTTAGATGACTATAAAGCATCATTAGTTAAGATCAATCTGCCAGCATGACATGGCAGTTAAATTTATCACTGTATAAGTATCTGGGCCCAAATTTGTTATTTGTGTCCTTCTTTAGAATTTACTTTTTTGTGAACCTGACCTCATGGAAGTTCCACATCCTTGAATAACACAGCCTTTAACCTCCTTCCCTTCTGGAGAAAATGAAAGCACATTATCCTTTGATATAACACTGTTAAACTTCATGTCATAAAAAGTTGAAAAAAATCTCATAGAAAAGTTTTCTAACTGTGGAAATTCATGCATGAACAATTACAAAGCGGGAAGCATTCTAGGTTTGTTTGGGCTTTTTTTAACCTTATCTATAGAATATAAGGTTAACCAAGAAGAATGATCCAGAAGAATCCCGAGGATAAAATACTCACCGAGGCAAATATCACTGTTAGATATCCCTTTCAGCAGACAGGAGTAAAATTAGAGGCATTTGGGCTATTGGCATAATCAGAATTGTTGAGTTTCTGTGGCAGTCAGCGTTTTTTATGGCTCTCAACTCAACTCTGCTACTAGATTGTCAAAGCATAATACCACACTCCAACCTCTGAACTCTCTTTCTTTGGGATGCCAGTGTCTAAATAAGCTGCTCTTGAAGCAAACAACCCATTTTCCATATGAAGAACTATGGGAAGTTAATGTGTGTGGCCTTCACTGTCATAAGAAATATGCAGTGAGGTGAATCTTCTAGTCAATCTCACCTTAAGGTAGGAAAAATATTATCACTTCACCACACAAAATCTGTTTCACTTTACATTAAATCTGGAAAAAAAGGGCTCTGATCAGAACTGTGATAAGGTTATAAACTGCCAAAACATTGTGTGCTAGTGTTTTGATAAAATACGTTCAGGGGAGAAGGGGCAAGCAAAAAATAAGACAAAACTGAGTACTAATGTGATGAGAAGTATGTTTTGTTCTACCTCAAGTGTTTCAAACGAAGCTAAAAAGTTTGTGATGGATAAAGCTGTAACAGAGAAGTGAGTGCTACAAAAACTCTCTTTTCATTTATTTTACTCATAGTGAACCTAATCCAATGGCTCACAACTTCTTAACCAGTCCCCCAAGGGGCATGATTCTTTATGACCTTAAGAAAGACATCATAAAGGAGGAGCTTTATTTCAATAAACAAGAATTTAAGAGGCAGCAAAGAGCCCGTGGTATCAAGGAGTGTAAGGGGCAATGGAGGAAGGAACAGACTTAGGAGGAACACAGTATTACAGATAGGAAAAGAAAACCCAGAACTGAATTATTACCCTCCTATTTTCTTGTAACCTAGAATGTTCTTGTAGTGGGGGGAAATTAGTTTCTAATAGAATATTATATCATCTGGACATTTTTTTTAAATTAAATGGAAAGTACTTAAATTATCATTTTTCTTTAAAAAAACACAGCATTTTCTAAAAAAACCCATCTAGCTCTACTACATAGCTTTCAAAATATGTATGGCATTCTTAGTCTGGGTGATTTCATTTGTTTAAATGTAAATTATGAAGCTTTATGGTTTTGAAGCAATCCACTCAGTGTTCACTTTACTAGGAGTTTAATGAAATTCCATTACCAGTATTTCCTTTCTGTAAAATCTGTTATCATTTTCTACTATAATGTTGATAATAACACTTGCTAAAATGTAAATCTTTTTCCCATTTTACTGAAGTTCCAGCATAGGACTTCTGAATAAAAAGACAAACTATGTGCTGAAGTACTTTCTTCTGCCTTCTCCTGACGATTCGTGTCAGAAGAGCAATAACTCTAGATCTCTATTGCTTATCTCCAATTCTCTCCACATTTTTAGTATTTACAAGGATTATTGCATGGATTAAAGCCTGTGATATATAATGTATTAAAAATGAGTAAATCTTTTCATCCCAGTAAAATTGCAACTGAAAATAAAAGAAACAAGTAATATGTTTTATAACAATATTAAATTGGTATAGCTTGATTTTTCATACCCATGAGCTTTATACTACATCTCTTGCTACGGCTCCACAGTACCTTGCATTAGCATCAATATTTCCAGAGAGGACTCCAAAATTAAGATCTATCAAAATTTGTTTTAAGAAACCGTAATAAAACATGGTATTAAGTAAAGGGTCTGGCAGTAAAAACAGCCTTTAGCATATTAAAGAAAATAAGATTTTAGAGCAGGTGTGAAAGTCCTCACTTGTAACATGCTTATAGCATAGATTAGTCTGCAGATGCTGCACCATATGTTTAGTCACACAAAGAAATTACCTTTAAAATTGATACACGATCCACACAATAAGAGTTATGTGTATGAAAATGTGGTAGTCAGAGCTATGATCAGTATGCCTAGGAAAGTAGTATGTAGCTTTTAATTTGCTTATTTTGGAAAGAATTGCAGCAAGAATTTATTTCAAAACTACAGATCACCCATCTCTGTACAAGGAATTCTCATAGGCCTCAATCAGTAACGGAATTTTGTTAATTAAATTAAGTTAGCTAGATTACAGCTGCTCTGGGTCTGAATGCCTCATGTTTGTAATGAAGAGATGGCTGTAAAATGGATTCAGTGAGGTTCCTTTCTCTTTCTTATCATAGTGTAGGAGTAGGAAGACAGAAAATTATAGATGACATACAGGATATATATGAAAGTAGAAAAGGGGAAAAAATGTTTCAGTAAGAAGAAGGAAACCTAAACAATTTAGACAAAAGACATTCAGTGATAATAAACACTGAATGTTTGAAGAACTGCTATGAGACAAATGGAATAAGAGCCGAGCTACCGCTCCACATCTACAACCACCAGGACCTGAGAAAAACAAAATGGTGTCGTCTTTTTTTTTTTTTTGAGCTATATTAGGAGCTGCTAGCACTATGAAATGGCAAGGTTCACACATTGCCTAAGGTTCTTTGGAATTTCACAGACACAGACCAACTGCCTTCTAGGGGAAGCATGTACTGCATTTTATTTATTTTGCAACTGAGAGAAGTTCACTGGGATTTCCAATTGCAAGAGGAGTGATAACAGTTCATCTAAATGGTGTGCTTGTAGAAAGATTGAATCAAGACTAATGACCACAGGAGAGTGGCATAGATAAAAGCTGAAAATAATTAGTTCTTATATATTTTAAAACAAGTTTAAAAGTACTTTTCTTGTGTCTAATCATTCTAATTAATTACATTTCTAAAATCTAAAAATTTAAATAAAGCTGAAATATGTAACATTATATTCAGAAAGAAAGAAGTCTTTATTCAGAATCACTTAGCTTCTGAAAGAATACACATGGCCTACAGTATAAATTATTTTAATACTTTGTAATGTGCTTCTCAAAACAAAGGAACAATGACACAGGGAGTAGGTAAATTTAAAAAAAAAAAAAGTAAGCCAAAATTTTCTCTGTTGCAAAATAATTTCTGCTACAGTGGTTAAAAATTTGAGAAAACACATAGAATGAATGCCTTTAAATGTATTTTTAAAAGAATGCTTTCAGTGTGGAAGATTCTCATCAACACTCATTCTGGAGCAGCCTCTTTGCATCAGATAGCGATTTCTGATAAGACCATTTGAAAGCAATCCACTTATACTAGTTGGAAATTGGTAATTCTGAGGGATTTAGTTAAAACAGCTGTTCTGCACTAATACATCTAAGTCAACTAACAATTTCAAATTTTAATCTTCATTCTGCAGATAATAAAATTGATTAATTAATTGTTTGACTTTTAAACATGGATTTCTGTCAATCATTAAAATGAAAACTCTCTCTTCTCAGTGTATAATACCTGTGCAATTTTGGAGATGTCTTCCATTTACCTGCAGAAAATGTTAGTTTCATACTCTCTTAGTGGAGGGGAAAGAGGAACAGCATTTCAGTGGCTCTCAGTTGACATAAGATAACAGAAAATATAAATTTTCACACTTCTGTTCTAATGACCATTCATTCTTGTACTCTATTAGACATACATTTCTAAAAAAGCACCTCTAAGCTATAGATAAAATTGATTCAGTAACAGATATTGACCCACTAGCTCAGCTGCACACCCTAAAGCTCCACAACTTCTTTTCTCCATCTCTTAACATGGCTAGATAGAAATGGATGATTAAATGATCATGTATAAAATTATCCCAAAAGGAAGAATTTGCAACACACACAAAAAAAGGCTGCATGTACATCCTCAGGATAGGAGTTTCTTCAGTCTAAATTTGGCTTAATGTGGACTATATGTTGGAAGATCAAAAAAGGTCATTTGAAACCCTCTCAACTGGTTTCACTGAATCATATTTGAAAAAACAGTCTCTTATCAAAAATATTCCTGATTTCTTTTCCCCACATCTAACCTAAAAATAATAGAGTAAGAGAAGTTCAGACTATAGTCTCCTGTTCAGAAAACCCAGATTTATTCTTCCTCAAACATCATTATTAGGTTTCACAGGAATATTTCCTCTGGCATTCTCTCATTCAAGCCAAAAGAACCTTAATTTCATGGCTTTATTTTCTTGATAGTCTCACAATGACATGACTTCTGTAAGATGAATAGAAAGCAGAACAATGGAGCCTACCCACCTTGCTTAGCTAGTCTTAATGCAACTCGCTAGCTAGGATAGTTTTATGAGAAGACATATGGTTTGACCTCTGTCAGATTGAGAAAGGCATAAAAAGATATATCTTTGGTTTTGTGTATCAATGTTCTAACCAGTACATTATTTTTTAAAAGACTGGATGGTGATAGGAAAAAACCCTGTATGTTCAGTTCAACCAAGATTACTTCTTAATACCCACGTTCAGAGTACTTGTTCTGAATGGATGGAAATACTGCTCTTCAGTCTCAAGTCAAGCCAACTTATATTATTAACAAGGTTTAATTTATTACTTGCTCAGCTGGTCTATTCCTTTAACTGAATTTTCTTTGTTCCCAAATTATCCTTTTTTCTCCAGTGCACCACAGACAGAAATTTCTCAAAGTTGAAACACACAGCTTAATTTACAGAAATCATACGTGGCTACAAAAAAATCATTTAGGAGATGCCCTGTATTTCTACAGGTAAGGTAGACCTTATTAAGGTGACCTGATGTGCAGTTCTAAAGATTACTGCTAGCATTTTTTAACAGATCTCTTAACCATTCAGACTAAATACCATTAGCAGATAGCAGCAGCTCTTAATATCATGATATATTTTTGCTGGACTTTGATCAACAGCTTTATCAAATTCAATTAAAAATGACAGTGCTGCTGACTTGTCATATAATACTGTATCAGTTCTTTTATGTCACCTCTAACTCCTCAGCCTTCTGTACTATCACATCACCATTATCTCAAAAAGCTAATCAGAAGCAGATTTTGAAGTCTGTAAAATCAGACATAAGTACAGGAACCAAGTATGTGCTTCCGTGACTACAAAATTAGGAGCTATGAGCTCTAAAGGAGAGCTGGTAAACCATTTCAATTAATAGTGAAAATGAAAATTATTTTTCCTATTTACTGCTTAGTTCTGGGCAATTCCAAAGTTCATGCATGTCTACACAAATGCATGTCCAGTTAACTTTGATGTCCAATCTACCTGCAGTGACATATGACGTCTTAGTAAATTCATACTAAATAGGTTAAGTTATATGGATTCCAGAAGCCAATTGGAGTTGCCATTGTTTGTGTACTCAAAACCACCTATGAGGTTCTTCTTTTTCAAGCATATTGCACATTGAGCACTTTGAATATTGACCAATCCTTGTTATTACCTATGACATAGATTATTATCAGAACAGGCAATATGTTGAGTACTACACATGAAAAGAGCCTTTGATTATTGGATATTATCATTGGATTATTCATGGAACATATCTGAAAAAAAAAAGAAGCTGAAATAGTGGCTAAATCTGAACAGTTAAAAGTAAACAAACAAACAAACAAACAACCCAAAAAACCCAAACAGCCTCCAAAAAAACAAAACCAGAAATATATCAGCATGAACTATCAAGAAGTAAAAGGAATTTTTGGCATTTTCTTTTTCGGAATATTCTGTAAGGAATTACTACATCAGCTACTACATCAGCTCGAGTATCAGGGCAAAGGAGAGTTTCCCCTTATCCAGCACTGTTTGGTGCAATTACACAGTCCACGATCCCAGCAGAGCCATTTGCTTTACACACATTCCCTAATTCAACCATGCCAGGCCCATATACAAGTGATACACTAATATGAAGCAGCAAACTGAAGATTTCTGAGGGATAGGAGGTGTACTGAGAGAACTTTATAGAACAGGGATATAGATGAAATGTTGTGGACGCTTTCTGAAGCCCAGTCTTGAGTCAATAAAATAATTTCCCAGATTTCCTTAAACAAAAGAAGTAGATAACGCATATTTGTTTTTAAATTATTGTTATGCGTGTGAAGAAAAAAGTGCAACCAATTTAATTATTCTGTGAACATTTAAAGAAATTATATGTCATTCTCTGACCTGTAAGTAGGTGTTCTGGTTTCAGCTGGGATATAGTTAATTGTCTTCCTAGTACCTGGTACAGTGCTATGTTTTGAGTTCAGTATGCAAAGAATGTTGATAACACTGATGTTTTCAGTTATTGCTAAGTAATATTTAGTCTAAAGTCAAGGATTTTTCAGCTTCTCATGCCCAGCCAGCGAGAAAGCTGGAGGGGCACAAGAAGTTGGCACAGGACACAGCCAGGGCAGCTGACCCAAACTAGCCAACAGGGTATTCCATACCATGTGATGCCACATCTAATGTATGAACTGGGGGGAGTGGGGGCAGGGGATCACCGCTCGGGGACTAGCTGGGTGTTGGTCGGCGGGTGGTGAGCAATTGCACTGCACATCATTTGTACATTCCAATCCTTCCATTATTGCTGTTGTCATTTTATTAGTGTTATCATTATCATTATTAGTTTCTTCTTTTCTGTTCTACTAAACTGTTCTTATCTCAACCCACGAGCTTTACTTCTTTTCCCGATTTTCTCCCCCATCCCACTGGGTGGGGTGGGAGTGAGTGAGCGGCTGCGTGGTGCTTAGTTGCTGGCTGGGGTTAAACCGCGACAGTAGGACTTTTGCCTATAAAGATAATAGAAAATATATAACCTTTAAAGTTACTATAATCTCATTCTTTCAAACCATGACACACAGCCATGAAGACAATTGCTTAGATTTTATATCACACAAGATATGAAGTAATTTATTCTTGTTATTACCACTATTTTACATGGCACTAGCAAATGTTAATGTAATTACAGAACTAACTGGACGTAATTTGTATCCACATCACTGGAATTGCATGTCTTCTCTGCATTTGAGTACTATACCTTCTCTGAGAATTTAATTCTTTACCCTGAAAAACTTAATTACTTCGAAATTATCCACCTTGCCTCAACCTTTACCTTTTATTTATTTCTTTAACCTTAAAACAAACAAACAAACAAACAAAAAAACCAACAAAACAAACCTCATTCTCAGCAAGAATGAGGTTGTAAAACCAGTGCAATATCAAAATCCCAGCTGATGGTCCAGAAGTTAACTTTTTCACGCATAAGAATTTCTTTATCTCAGCGTGTATGCTAGAAACAAGATATTAGCCTACATATGCAAAAGATGCATACGTCTTAAGTACATTCACTGGCCTCAATTCTCTTTCTACATGAAATTCCGATCAAATCTGTGAACTTGTCTCTATCTGTAGCTTAAATTTACACTCCCACATCCTCCTAGGTCTAGCTCTGCAGTTTTGTTTTTCCTTATAATTGTAAAAGTTTTACATATATGTGTATGTGTACATATATGTGTGTATATATTTTAGTGTGTGTATTTGTGCTTGTGTATTTGTGCTTGTGTGTGTGTGTATCTACTCATACATTTGCTCTCTGTTGTGGTTTAACCGCAGCCAGCAATTAAGCACCACGCAGCTGCTCACTCACTTCTTCCCCACTCAGTGGGATGGGGGACAGAATAGAGGGGAAAAAAAAGTAAAACTCATGGGTTGAGATAAGAACAGTTTAATAGGACAGAAAGAAAGAAACTAATAATGATGATAATAACAATAATAAGATGACAATAATAATAATAAAAGGATTAGAATATACAAAACAAGCGATGCACAAGGCAATTGCTCACCACTCACCGACCGATGCCCAGTTAGTTCCTGAGCAGTGATCCCCCAGGCCAACTCCCCCCAGTTTATATACTGGGCATGACGTCACATGGTATGGAATACCCCTTTGGTGAGTTTTGGGTCAGTTGCCCTGGCTGTGTCCCCTCCCAACTTCTCGTGCCCCTCCAGCCTTCTTGCTGGCTGGGCATGAGAAGCTGAAAAGTCTTTGATTTGGTATAAACACTACTTGGCACCAACTGAAAACATCAGTGTATTATCAACATTAGTCTCATACTAAATCGAAAATATCACACTATACCAGCTACTAGAAAGAAAATTAACTCTATCCCAGCTGAAACCAGGACACTCTCAAACATATCCTGCTCTATTTCAATTGTTGAAAGTAGTTTAGGATTGATAAGAATAAGAAATAAGCATGAGTCACCATATAAACTTTTGAATACATATCTGAGAGCATTAGGAGGCCAGAATTTTCTGATTAAATACAGAGATATGGGAAAACATAAATGCTGAGATGTTTTCACAAATGTCACTTTTGGTGAAGTTTAATTAAGCTACTCTCTTGTTTCCAGTCAGTGTACCTGATGCACTAATTACAGTTCTCATATTTATCCTTCTAAATGAGGCCTATACAAAGATTGACAGGCAGTCCTGGAAGTTCAGTCTCTGGTCAGGGCTTGGTCCTCATCTTTGCAGCAGGAAGACTGAAAATCTTAATTCTCTCAGACTTAGCTGGATCTCCTGTGGCCTGTATATACCAAGGATTTATTCATGCTATGAACTAAGAGCATTAAATTCTTCTCTCTTCAGCAGAGACAGTGTTGGAAATCCTAAAAAACACAGCTTAAGTCAGAGGGAAAAACTCAGATATCTCTAACTCCCTGTGAAAGGGGTCAGAAAAAAATCTAATGTTTCAAAATATTTCACAGAATGGAAATGCCCAGTCTCTACCAGCTCAGTTTGTATTTTAAAGTTTTTCTTTGGAGTCAGATGGGTAGAAAAAGTCCCTTAAGAAATGAAAGCTGCAATTCTAGATATTCTTAGTTTGGGGAGTTAGGATTTCACTGCAAGATAAGATCAAACTACAATATTGATTTGTATTTTAATAGTAACAAACCTGTACATTCCAAGAATGCAGCAGATACGATAATGGGCAGCATTCAGATTTGAGCGCTAAGTAAAATAGGAATAGAATTTAAATTTCTTTTTAACATTAAAAAAAAGAAGAAAAAAAAAACCAATTAAAAAAATCAGGTTTGCTTCATAAAAAGTACCAAAACCCAAAGTCTTTACTTAATTTTTTAAAATTTTTTTTAACTTTAAAATGTCCCCAAATACTGAAACAGCATTTTTCGAATGAAAAATAATTTTGACTGAAAAGTTCCAGTACTTCTGATAGTAAGAGCAATACTACTCAATATAACAAAAGTAGTTCTGCTGTAGCACAATGAAAGATGATTATGAAAGGGGAAATGTATTCAAGCTATAAGCAAAAACTTCCTGATACTTACATACATTATTCATAGCACTGATAGGAGCATTCAGTCTAGCCTCGTTTTTTGTATGACTCAGGGTATCAACTTTCCACCAGTTATCTCATTATTGATCCAAATAACTTTTGTTTGGCTGAAATGCATCTTTGAAAAGCCAGAGAGTCATCTACCCTTTTTAACAAAAGACAGAAAAATCTTCATTTCCTTTTGTTGTTTCTACAGTGACTAATCTCTCTCACTGTTGAAATTTATGCCTAATTTGTACCTCAGATTTAGGAGACTGCCTCTGTAGTATACAGCATTTTTCCCTAATAAAAAGTATTCATTATCAAGTTACCTCTTAGGTTTATTCTAATAAAACAATCAGATGTAGGTCTTTAAGTGCAAAATTTTATCCCTTGTGAAGAAATACTAACAAAGGTATTGGAAAGCCAAAAAACCCGCAACACTTGGCCATAAGATATTTTCAAAAGTCAAAACAAGTGACTGAGCTCCTTTGAAATGCAATAGATAGAGTTAAGGGTGACCAAAGAATTTTACAGGAAAATTCCATGTTTCCAGAGGAGATCACTAATCCTCCACCAGTTCACAATGACCTTTACAAATTAAGTCTCTTCAGAGTGCTACAGGGTTAAGTAGCTTGTAAAGCCCCTGGATGGGGGCACTTCTTTTCCCTTCCCCTTTCAGCCCCACTGTTTCTATACACAATTCTGTCTGAAAAAGGGCCCCATACCACTTTCTTATCCTCTTTGCTGCCCATCAGAATCCTGCTCTTTGGTATGGGAAACCCACTGAACTGCTTTCTCAGCCTCCTAGAGCCTACTGTGTATCTGGAGTGCCGAGGAGGAGGGTACAAAGCAGTAGAAGTGAATCCAAAAGGAAGCTTCAAAAGAGGAGAGTTGCATGCATTGCATTGACTGTTATTGCATGTATTATGCATTGCATTATTATTGCGTTGACTGTTATTTTATAAGAGCTATGGATGTAATCTATCTGGACTTCTGTAAGGCCTTTGACACAGTCCCCCACAACATCCTTCTCTCTAAATTAGAGAGATATGGATTTGATGGGTGTACTGTTCAGTGGATGAGGAATTGGTTGGATGGTCACATGCAGAGGGTAGTGGTCAATGGCTCAATGTCCAGATGGAGATCAGTGACAAGTGGTGTCCCTCTGGGGTCTATATTGGGACCAGTACTGTTAAATATCTTCACCAATGACATAGACAGTGGGATCGAGTGCACCCTCAGCAAGTTTGCAGATGACACCAAGCTGAGTGGCGCAGTTGACACACCTGAGGGTTGGGATGCCATCCAGAGGGACCTGAACAAGCTTGGGAAGTGGGCCCATCTGAACCTCATGAGGTTCAACAAGGCCAAGTGCAAGGTCCTGCACCTGGCTCAGGGCAACCCCTGGTATCAATACAGGCTGGGGGATGAAGGGATTGAGAGCAGCCCTGCTGAGAAGGACTTGGGGGTACTGGTGGATGAAAAGCTGGACATGAGCTGGCAATGTGCGTTCGCAGCCCAGAAGGCCAACCCTATCCTGGGCTGCATCAAATCAAACGTGGCCAGCAGGTCAAGGGAGGTGATTCTGCCCCTCTACTCCGCTCTGGTGAGAGCCCACCTGGAGTACTGCGTCCAGCTCTGGAGTCCTCAGCACAGGAGAGACATGGACCTGTTGGAACTGGTCCAGATGAGGGCCACAAAAATGATCAGAGGGTTGGAACATCTCTCCTAAGAAGACAGGCTGAGAGAGTTGGGATTGTTCAGCCTCGAGAAGAGAAGGCTCTGGGGAGACCTTATTGCTGCCTTTCAGTACTTAAAGGGGGCCTATAAGAAAGATGGGGACAAACATTTTAGCAGGGCCTGTTCCAATAGGACAAGGGGTAATGGTTTAAAAATAAAAGAGGGTAGATTTAGACTAGATATAAGGAAGAAATTTTTTTACAATGAGGGTGGTGAAACACTGGAATAGGTTGCCCAGAGAGGTGGTAGATGCCACATCCTTGGAAACATTCAAGGTCAGGTTAGATGGGGCTCTGAGCAATGTGATCTAGTTGAACATGTCCCTGCTTATTGCAGCAGAGGTTGCAACTAGATGACCTTTAAAGGTCCCTTCCAACCCAAACTACTCTATGATTCTATGATTCCAAAGTTTGAAAACATATCGTTTTAAGTTAAGCTGTACTTTAACATCCTTATGAGTGCCATGTTCACTATACAAACTCTCAGTAATTCATACTGGTCTTGACAACTTAATCATTTTCATAACCATCACATTTCTAGTTGACTCACTGTCCTGGTTTCAGCTGGGATAGAGTTAACTGTCTTCCTAGTAGCTGGTACAGTGCTATGTTTTGAGTTCAGAGCGAAGAATGTTGATAACACTGATGTTTTCAGTTGTTGCTCAGTAGTGTTTAGCCTAATGTCAAGGATTTTTCAGCTTCTCATGCCCAGCCAGTGAGAAAGCTGGAGGGGCACAAGAAGTTGGCACAGGACACAGCCAGGGCAGCTGACCCAAACTGGCCAACGGTGTATTCCATACCATGTGACGTCCCATCCAGTACAGAAACGGGGAAGTGGGGGGGCAGGGATTGGCCGCTCGGGGGACTGGCTGGGTGTCGGTCGGCGGGTGGTGAGCAATTGCACTGCGCATCATTTGTACATTCCAATCCTTTCATTATTGCTGTTGTCATTTTATTAGTGTTATCATTATCATTATTAGTTTCTTCTTTTCTGTTCTATTAAACCGTTCTTATCTCAACCCACGGGTTTTGCTTCTTTTCCCGATTTTCTCCCCCATCCCACTGGGTGGGGGGGAGTGAGTGAGCGGCTGCGTGGTGTTTAGTTGCTGGCTGGGGTTAAACCACAACACTCACTTTTTTATATATGTACCATTTTGATTTCCTCTAATCCCATTTCTCAAAATGTATATCTTCTACAAGACACCTTAAACTGCAAATTTGATTATTAGATATATTTAGGTATCTACACGTTATGAATTATGAACCATTCAAAAGAATTTTGCAGCAATTATCTATGAAAATTGACTCTTAAGAATGCAATTGGACATCACATTTTTTTCCAACAGGAAAACTAATCTAAGATATTAACAACCTCTCATCTCCAAAATACTTGTTTCTGCTCCTCAGTTATGGCACTGCTGTAAACATATTACTAAGATAAAAAGTGTTTTTTTCTAAAATTTATTATTTCAAGTTTTTTCCTAATATTAATCTTTTTTCACCAGCTACTGTAGTTATTAGCTGCAAAGAAAATGCCAGGATAATAAATGGTATCCAGATAGGCATGTCATTTTAAATAAACCCTTTGTTATTTTATGGCTACTTGTATGTTTTGTAAAACACCAGTAACATTGATAAAAGGGCATATCTTCACAGGTGATATTCAGTTAAGATACCACTTCTGTGAAGGATTCACTTCTGGCCTGGCACCGATTCCCCAAATCCTTCACAACCAAACCAATGTCTTTATACAATAAAAAATTAGTATTTGAATAGGCAGCATAGGGAATGCTTCGTCATACTTTGTTGGTTTATCTCCTAGAACTTAAAACATAGATTAAAACATGAATCTAGGGACAAATATGTACCCAAAACATCTCTTTTCTTATTCCAGATAATACATAAGCTTCTGTAATCTTGTTTAAAAATATACTGCATGACAAATCCATACTTAATACACCTCTGTTATAGACTTTATATGATACTGAGGATTAATTTAGCTTAGTGTTACCACTTTATTTGTACATTACCTGTAAGTAATTATGAATATAAACACAGGCTTAAGAGAAACAGGCAGCAAAGATAAATGATTTTAGCAAACTCCTTCAAAATATTTCATTTACTGCAACAACAACAACAAAATAACCCTGAGAAAGACAAGACTTTCCAAAACTGCAAATCAAAAGGTTGAGTACTAAGATAACAAGTGGCACAGTAGCCAAGTGGTTAAATAATCTAATGAAAGTTTCTGATTAGGTTAGCTTGATTTGTTATTTAAATTCATTCATAAGCAAACTAAAACTTTTACATATTCTGTGCAACTAATGTTATATTCTGTACAGAGGACATGACAATTTTAGAATTAAGGTTGCTTAAGTGCATTTTACCTCAAGATAATCACACACACACATAAAAATCAAGGAAACAGTCATTTACACCACTCCCATTTTCAGTGCTTCCATGCCTCACCATTCAAAATACTCAGCCATGGCTGTTCCATAATTTTTTTCAGTTCTTGGATGTAATCCTAGTATTCATTGCTTACAGTCATGATCAAACATAATATTTCATATCCGATCTAGATTAAGATTAATTTTCTACTAATTCACTAATTCTACATAACACAGTATGAAGCCAAATTACTCATTTGAAGACAGTCCTTGGAGAACTTGGCACACTACCATAAATACTTTGCCAATGGAGAATTTGCTAAGGAGCAGGGAAGTTAATGAGTGAATTTGTCATAGTATTTGATGTAATAAGACACATCCAAATGAGATTGGCAAGATGTTAATATTCTCTTAACCAGAAATTTTCTATATTGCAATTTATTACACTGACAGATATTACACCTGAGCAATTTTCATAACAAGTCAATTATGTGGGAATTGTATGGGAAAAGGTTTGCTTTGGTTTGTTTTTTCCTCCTCCAACAGGTTTTTCTCCTCTGTTTGTGTTTTCTTCCCTGTTTTTCTCTGTGTTTTCTGGGTATCCTTAAAATTAATCCATTGTTTTCCATCTTTTATTCCTTATTCCACTGCTGAAATTGGACTGCTTATTTTGAATCTATTAATTTAGTGATCTTGGTTTTATCTTGGTCTATATTTCTTAGCCACCATCGCATTAAAAACAGAGCCAGGGAGTTCTTGCTTTTGCAGTTGTCCATTTGGATCATGCAGTACTATATACTCCATCCAAATCATCAGTACAGGAAAAATTTCTCAACTGACTTAGCATCTCAGCTGACCTGTGCTCCTCTCCCTCAACTGCATTCATTGACAGAAACTAGTTTACAAAAGTTAGATACCAGGAGGCTCTTTATGTATTATATTATCATAACATTTTTCTTTAAATCCTTCATTCTGACTGTAATTTATTGTGGAATGGAAACGGCGAGTTGGCTGGGTTTTAGTCCCATTAGTTGTTAACACAGATTAAAGACCTTACGGAAATAGGCTATTACTGAACAGACATTCCTGTCCCCAAGGGTAGCAGAGCACATTTGATTAATTCCAATGTGTTTTAGAAACATGAATAGCCCAAATATATGTGATGCCTCAACCACAGAGCATTTCTACAGTCATTGCTTAATTAAGGAGAGCACTCCCACATTCAGTGCAAGAGTATGAGTGATTTACTTTTGGGGATCTAATCATACTTGCAGTTAATGCTGACTCAGCTGAAGGATTTACAGTCTAGAACCTTTAATGAAACTTTGTGCTTCCTACCACCATAAAACACAATACTCATTCCCACACCTGGTTGGAGCTCACATGCAAAGTCAAAGTTAACAAATGATGTTGAGAAGTAAAGTGGCAGAACAGAGCCATTTTCTTCACAATCTGTATTACTCAGCTCCCTGTTGCCAAGATCTGTGTCAGGGGATGATATAAGCAGCTGCCCAAATGCAAGATTTCCACTGTGAACAGCACAGTCACGTTTTCTAAAGTGCAGTCAGATATAAGGAGCTTGCTTACTACCCCACATGCTCATGATAACATACTTTCTCTGTCATTCTCTTAATAAATATGTAATAGCCAAAAAGATGCAAGTGATTAGTGGCAACTTAGGAAAAAAAATATTGGTTAAGAATTGAGATTCCTCTTCAACACAGCCCCTAATGCTCTATTACAGCCCATTAAAGCACATAGATTACTTGGGTTGTGGAGTTTTTTGGTTTCTTTTTCCAGGAGTTTTAGGTGAGGTTTTTTTAGATGGCCATGTGAACAGTTTTCTTCAGCACCGGCCATTTTTCATAGCGTCTAGGCTGTGACAGTGGCTTTTAAAACAGTCCAATAAATCAAAGCAGTGCCAAGATAAATTGGTACTAGTAGTAACAATACCCTGTAAATAATGACATGTAAGAAATGAACCCCACTGTTTGAATATGTCCACTGCAATAGAAGACAAGATTATTCTGCATCTCAGATATGAGAATGATGAGGATTCATTCAGAATATTCAGTGATGCTGTGAATACTTAGTGAATGCTTAGTCAATGTTGATCCTTTTGACAAATTAGGCTAAGCTTAATTTTTAAAGAATATAATGGCAAACAGCAGAGAAAATATATCTGGTAATATCTTCAGCTAGTAAGGTGTTTTGGTTGGTAGTTTGTGTACTGTACCATACCAGAGACTTTGAAGGTAAGTTAAATGAATGGTGCAATAATATTTCAACTCCAACTCCAACTGGCATTTTTCTGCAGCCAGAACATCATCACACAAGCACTATGGCTGTTGAGGGCTATTTAGAGGTATCCTGAAAAGCATTACAAAATTTAGATGCATCTTCAATATGACATTACATTTATTTTTCCATGATATTTGTACAAAAAGGGTAAAAAGAAAGAAATTAAGTCAAAGCAATATCCTTTTCCTAAACCAAGTTTTATACTAAAACCCAGGTTTTGATATACTTAGAAGCAGCCACAATTAAATTGCCATAGTCCATGTCAGCCAGACACAAGCCAACTCCAGTCCAAAAGCTGTATAGCTACAAGCTATACATCACAAACCATAATGAAAAGCAGGGTATATTAACCCAAGTAAAATCAGTGTGCAAGTATACATATGCAGGTTTCCAAAGAGATCATACCTTTCCAAAGTAATTCCAATTTTTTTCTGTTCATCTGAGGAGAATGTCCATGATAAATGGGGCTCTCTTGAAACTTAAATACTTTATGAAGCACAGCAAGAACAATATGTGCTATGTAGTGTAGTGTAGCATGTTACAGATTTTTTTCAATTAACTTTTTTCCAGACTCTAAGTTCTCAATGAACGGGGGCATATCTTGACATTACCTAGTATCTCATCAAACAACTACATGTTTCTTCTTCCTGAGTGGTTTTGATCTCAACGCTATTCACAAAAATTGAGTCACATGATCTTAATTAATTTGTAATAAGGCTGAGCTCTGTAACATCTGCAAAAATGTAAAGTAGAACACAAGGCGGGGGCAGTTGGGTTGTTTTTTGGTGGTTTTTTTTTTTTTTTCAAAATTGTGCTTACTTATGCATAGTCATACCAACATATTCTGAAACTATAGTCCCTTCTTTACACTGTCAAGCTTTATTCTAAAGTTCATTTATACAGAACAAAGTATGTGATGGTGCTTCTCCACAATGATGTGTCTTATCCGCACACAATGCTGCTGCTTATATTTTAGAATTAATTATATAACTAAGTAGAAAGCATGTGGATTTTTTTATTGGGGGGGGTGTTCTTTCTACATATTTATCTGTTTCTCTAGGAAAAAGAAGAATTTCAGGAAATCGAAAGCCAACATTCCATGTGCACACACACACACACACATTATGCTCACAAATACCCATTAGTAGTATCAGTCAGTTCTGCTCCTGTTGTATGGAACATAGTCTCTGTGAGGTGGGAGCCCTTATTCCTTCCCCACCTCTCACCCCTAAATGGAAGTTGAAGGTTGCTGCACTGCTTGTGCCTTACACATGCACTTGCAAGCAAGGAAGCTGTGCATAAAACACTGTAGGTGACTTTGTGCAGTTGTAAGTGATTGGGGGCAACTGAGGTTCTCTAGAGGTATAGATCTCTTACTACATTATTTACCATTATATAGTATCATGGTTTAACTGCAGCCAGCAACTAAGCACCACGCAGCTGCTCACTCACTTCCTCCCCACTCAGTGGGATGGGGGGGAGAATCAGAAGGAAAAAGGTAAAACTTGTGGGTTGAGATAAGAACAGTTTAATAGGACAGAAAGAAAGAAACTAATAATGATAATAACAATAATAAAGTGACAATACTAATAAAAGAATTGGAATGTACAAAACAAGTGATGCACAAGGCAATTGCTCACCACTCACCGACCGATGCCCAGTTAGTTCCTGAGCAGTGATCCCCCCAGGCCAACTCCCCCCAGTTTATATACTAGACATGAGGTCACATAGTATGGAATACCCCTTTGGTGAGTTTTGGGTCAGCTGCCCTGGCTGTGTCCCCTCCCAACTTCTCATGCCCCTCCAGCCTTCTTGGTGGCTGGGCATGAGAAGCTGAAAAGTCCTTGATTTGGTATAAACACTACTTAGCACCAACTGAAAACATCAGTGTGTTATCAACATTCTTCTCATACTGAACCCAAAACATAACACTATACCAGCTACTAGAAAGAAATTTAACTCTATCCCAGCCAAACCCAGGACATATAGTTACTTCAGAATTTATGACAGGTATTCAAGACACAGATATTCACACCCTCTTAAATCCCAAGACCAAACATTAATATCAGGCCCCATCAAGCAGACAAAACATATATCAAAATTCAAATCAGAAACTCAGTATAACACATCTTTAATCTTGTGTCCATCTGTGTCTGCTACCAGATGTTTCAGAACCACGCACATAAAATCCAGAAGTAGATTAATCTGTCACCTCATATTAAAAGCCAGATATTAATTCTGAAATGTAACTTCTTTGAGCCCTGACACATGCAGGCTTCTATCTCTTCTACAGTGCTATTAATAGATGACAGTCACAATTCTGGACATCTCCTGTTTTCTAGACAGTTTAGTATCTTAATAAATATTCTTGAATTCTTGTATACTGAGGTTAGGCAGATTTCAGGCATGTAAGGCAGAGATGAATATAGGTTACCATTCCCAAGTACAGTTTGGGAGCATATAAAAATATATGTGAATTCCTTATATACTTAGAAACAGAAAAAGGCATTTTTGTACAGTTAAGAGTATTCAGCTAGTTAGGGTGCTGCATCAGGAAGTGCTAGTCTTAATTTCTAGATCCCCTCAGCCCAAGCAAGTTAAAAACTCTCTCTTCTACTTTCTATCACACCAGTTAACCCTAGCCTCACATTCTTGATAGCGCTAGTCACCAGTTTTTCTGCTGAGGCTGAAACTATATTCAAATAAAAAGTACTTATTCATGTGAACAGAAAAATCTACAAAGAAAAAAATTGATTCAGGTATCAGAGAAGATAGGATTGACTTGAGAAGAATGACTCTTAACTTCTGAACCAAGAAGTACACTTGTTCAGTGTGTTTTGTGCTAAAGAATACTTGGGTAGAGTACAGAAAAAACAGGTAAGTACCCTCATGCTGTGATGATGGGCAAAGTCACCAAACCTCCTTATTAGGCAGAACCTATAGTTTTGATAGATGGATCTGAGTAACATAGCTGAAACCAGAATTGAAGCCATCGGAGAGCTTAAACTGGAAGCCTGAGTTACATGCTCCAAATATGGCCTGAGTTCAGTATGGAGGATAAAATTACCACTGGGTTATATGACAATTATACATTCTTTGAGTTGTCAATCCTTTGTGAATAACACTGACTTGCATGTATTCTTAGAAAATATATGGTCTCTTACATTCAGAGGAAAGGGAGTGTTAATTTTTTACAGCTTCATCTAAATATAGATGCGTGCCTAGCTCCATCAAATTTAATATCCATCAAAGAAGAATGAGTCAATTCTGGAAATGACATGAACCACCGTGCTAGTATATAGAAATGAAGCAAGAAGACACATTGCTTGTAAGGAAGAGATGTGCATCAGAATGCACATAAAACTAAGAAACATGCTAAGAAATATGTGTTTTTCAGGTATGAGCCAGTCTTAGTTTGTATTTTTAACATACTAAAGTCCCTCTTGAAGACTGGCTTTTTTCTTCTATTTTACTCACTATACTACAAGTGCTATTTTCAAGAGCTGTTGTACTGGAGATAGTTCAAAATAGAAATTTATAACCATTAACTGTATCCTTTGGATGACAGAGAACTTGCATGAATCCCTAATTGTACTGAATAACTACAAAACTTTTAAGAGAACTCCAAACAACTCATGGAGTCAGGGAAATGACAGCTTTCAGCAAAGTATCAGTAGATTTCATTTGTTTCTGGCCCACAGAGACATTCACCTTAAGGCACTGCCTCAGGCTTTTGGATTTCTTAAGTCTACCTCCTTGAGATTATTTACACTGCTTTTCGTTCCCACTAAATATATCTATCTTAACAATATTTCAGCATCCTAGTGCAGTTCTGTGTTCTAAATTCAGTAAATATCTTTCTAGAAAGAAAACTTATAGAAAAAGTAACTGTAGTATCCCACCTTTAAACCACATTGTGAGAGATTAAAAAATAAGGTAAGTGATCAGTTATGTTTCTATACATCTATTTACAAACAAAAGTAAAGTATGTTCTGGGTAGAACAAAAGCATTGGTCTACTCCACAAAGCTCTGCTCACATGGATAACTTAGCACAGGCTTTTGCTGGTGTAATAATCACCAGTGATGTGGTTTTTACAAACTCTATAAGTAGAGTTGTTTTTTTACTGACTTATTTTATGCAATTTAAGAGGGAAAATTTTACCCTGAATTCTACAGCAAATTATTTTACACATTAGCTGCTAGTGCTGCAGCACCCACTCACAGATGTAATTGGGAACAATCACAGTACCAGGCATCGTTTTCATTTTCAAGAACTTAGAAGTTGAAATTCATGCAACATGCATATGCTGCTCTGAACTCTTCTGTAAAATGGCACTCATTATTTTTTGCATATTTCAAATGCCTACTACATATTTGATACTTTCTAGTTGATGCTTTTGAGGTGAAATCAGAGGTGAAATTTTTGTTTTCTTAAATTTAGTTGTAATAATATTCTCACAAGCTGTTGTGAGGTAGGACTAAGGTACAGAAAACTAGGCACATCCTGATAAATCCACTTCCTAGAGTTAGACAGATTAAGGCAGATTACCAGCACTTGCTATAATAAAAGGACATATTGAGTGCTTCTAGCTGTGAAAAAAGCTAAGAAATGTGAGAATGAAGTGATCCAATTGTAATCTAAGAACAGATAACTTCCTTAGTCTGCAGTCAAACACAAATGGTAGCTCTAAGAAAAGTCTATGAAGTTTAATGTGGAATTAATCTCAAGATTCCTTGGAATTGACATGACAGAACCAGAACAACACACATGATTTAGCTTACCTGGGACAGATGCAACCCAGCCAACATATACTGTACTAGCAAGCTGCTGCTTGCACTTGCTTTCCCAAAGCAGACTCCTACCACACTCCAGAGAATGTAACAGGAACCAGAGATACTCCTCAACTTCTATGCAAAATCATTGTCATGATGTGATGGCTGTATTGAATTGCCTTACCATAACCCTGTTTCTAGCTATGCTTACATGAATGAAAATTAAGGCATCATGAAGCAAAAGAACAGGCTTCTCAAACTGACAGTGACAGAGGTTGAACAAGGTGGCATGAGGTACTCCAATTGCTCTGGTTTAGCTATGTTACCCCTAGACAGGGACCAGGTGATGTTATAAGTTAGAAAGAGTCCTCTATGCAAGGTTTTGTTTTCTTTTTCTGTTTTTAATTTGCATGCAAACCCATTTATCAAATTCTGGATGTCTTTGACAAACCATCTAACAGCACACAGAGTTTAGGAAAATAAAGACAAAAGAAGCACTGGAGTGTCCTCTTTTTGTGCCAGGTAATGTTGGGCAGACAGATTTTCAGGACCTTATAGATTTCTCTAGGTTTGTCAGCAACTACTCACATGCTACAGTAATTTTTGAAACTTCTAGGTATGTAGCAGTCTGAACACTGAATATTATACAGGCGGGCACAGAAAAAGTTCTCTTTTTTCTTCAGCAAATATCATATTTACTACTCCTGAGCTGCCCAGCTGCTGTGCATTTAAATTGTATTCTGATCAGGCTGTCAAACCACGAGTCTCAGATAAAACAAAGTAAATACAAGGAGTACACATGCAGATACCAAGAGTAATTGAAAAAATTTGTTGCCTTATGTAGGTGAGCATTAAGTCTAATGCTTCAAGAAAAGGCCACACACTAAACAGCTGTACAGCACCCATGCTCTATCAGTTATAGTATGTTTGTGCTATAATAGTAAAGGAACATCTGGGAAGCTATATGTCTAACAAAATATGCAAATACCAACAGTTTTCTGAAGACAGTATTACAAGTTCAATCAAAAACTTAAGTCCAACTAACAGCGCTACCACAGGCATCTATCTCTCTAATTTTCCCCATCAATTATGCAACTTTAATGCCTCTGGAATCCTTCAAGAAGAAATATGTTGTTTGTAATTTTAAAATAGTTTCTCTCTTACAAGATTTTCTGTACACTTACAACATTAAATGTCATGCATATGATTGGAAAATCATAGACTGGAAATAGAATTTTCAGAAACCTCTACCATACACTAACCTCTTTTTTGTACTTCCAAAGCTAAAATAGAACACAAAAGTCATTTGAATATTCTGCACATCAGTCTTATTTTTCTCTTTTGCTTCTCAGGAGATAATTTTTATTGCAAATTACGGATTGTCTTTTAAAGTACATAATGATCCATTATATACTACATATTTGTCAATGCTATGTGAGTGGAAGACTGAATTTAAACAGTAATTTTCTACTGCAGAAATTCTTCTACAAAATAGTAGAAGAATGCCATTCATTTCACTAGGAAGCTGAAATAGAAGAACAAGTCACACAACAGAGCAAAGCAGCATATAGTAATTTTCTAACGAAGCTAAGTGTATCAGCTGTGCTATTGATTTTAACCTGAAGATTTTATCTGAGTTTAAAAATAATATGCCTGTTAATCAAGATTTTTATTGTTTACTTGCAATTACCTTCAGAATAAATTGCCTAGAAATGCATTCTCCTATTTTTATATAAAGGGAGAATTTTAAAACAAGATGTTTATATGTAAAGGCCATGTAATTTTCAAACCCTCTCAACTGGTAAACTGGTTGATAGATTTTCCAATCAGATTAAATAAAAAATTAGTAAGTTTCATGTTTTTCACTCAGTTTACAAGAGCTTGACCTGTTTTTTTAGTTTAGTGGTGCTTATCAAAATTTGATAATAAGCATTCAGCACTTTGATATGGTATTATAGCTTGTATGTGAAAACAATACATACAAATAGAAAAATTCATGTTAAAATTCCAAATACAAAGTTGATTTATTGATATTTACAGAAAAAATACATAGAAACAAAATATGTTCACCATTGACATTCACAGTAGAATAGCTGCATGAAAATCAAAGGAAATTCTAGAGTCTAAGGTTACTTCTCCAGTATTACACATCAAATTATGCATATATGAATATCAATGCCTAAGTCAGATGACATAGTACTTTCATATCAGAGGAAAAGGAAAGAAGTCTTTTAAGACAAAGAAGGTTTGGAATATGGTGCAGCAAAATATTCAAAATAATTTGCATATTTACACTATTTGTTTTCCTGTAGCTTTGCTATGAGCTTCATAGAAAATGTTTCCTACATAGTAATTAGCCTTCCTTGAATATCAGACACTTCTTCTCTTACACTAATTTCTTAGCTTCGTCCTACTACTTTGACATATGCTAGTTCTACCTGCATATTCAGATTTAAAAACACTCTAAAATCTAAAAAAATATATAATTTTGGCTGACCAGTGATTGATCTGAACTAACATCAATGATGGATGGAGAAATGCAGGGAGAGACAAGTAGAGATGATAAAAGAACAGACAAATGAGGACAAAAAGATAGATGGAGTTGCAGTCAAAGTTCAAGAGAGCTATTCCTCATATACTGCTTCTCAACATAGTCCTCCTTTTTTCTCTTTTTTTTAAATTTTATTTTAGATTAATGCAGTCCCTGAATGTTACCTGTTTAGCCTGAGTTCTTAGATTCTTCCACTGTAGAACATTTCCAATGTAATGGTTTGAAATCCTTTTTTTTTCCCCTGATTTGCACAGAATTTCCTGTCATAAACAGTGAAATCCATTGGAAAAAAAATTGCTTAAACACATTAGTAACATAATGCAAAGTTTCTTCACCTACAAGTTGAATCCTTTGTTACTCATACCACTTCAAACCTCTAGATGTGCTTCCAGTCCTTAAGCTAAATTCTCAACAATATTAAAAATTGCAGCACAGAATTTTGCTTTAAGCAAGTAAGTGCTACTAAGTATAAAGTTTATTGCTCTAATTTCAGAAAATATACTTGCCTTGAGAGCTTTAAAGATTCATTCAACCCAGAATTTTTTCATTTTTCTGGTAGCTTAACACCTTAATGTTATTGTAGTTAACCAGGACATTAAATAAACAGAATGACAATTGGCACTTGGGAACCTAATGAGAGGCATTAACTCACAGCTATCATGACGTTACAGAAGGCAAAAGTTCTAGTTCACTACATGCATTTACTGTGCTACTCACAAAGCATAGAAAAACTATTGCCTATACTGCACTGTAAGAAGACCTCCACAGGTGTCTAAAACCAGGGTATTTGTCTACTGAACTTCTTTCAATCCCAGAGCACATTCAGAGGCTTCCTGGATGTGGCCCAGGTAGACAAACTTGTGAAAAGAAAACCTCAAATCCATCTGAGTGTTTCAAAGCCTTTCACTTCTATCTGGTGCTGCCTCCCTCCACCAACATGCATCCATGACCAGCATAATAAAAGCCAACTCTAATTAGAAATGCCAGGGCAAGCACAGGGCCAGTCCTCCATTACATACCTTTTTCATGCTGTCATAGGAGCTCTAGATTGTACTATCACTTAATAAAAGTCTAGTCTGTCTTCACAGCCAGAACCAGAACCCGTGCCACCCTTTCAATGACAAACAGAAGTAGTAGATAAACTTGAATACCTAGCGCACCTGTTTGCCTTTCTCTCAGTTCATTGACACTGAAAGACAACATGCCCCCCCTGCTGGACTCTGCTCTGACATTAGCCTCAAGACGAGCACATGTCTATGTTCTTTTCATTACCACCCCTGTACGCCACGAGTCAAGCAAGCCGAGCACTAGCACCAGTTTTCTTGGCACCTGTAGGAATGGCATTGCAAATATTCCCATCCAGGCTTTTCAAGAACAGTTGACAGGCAAAGTGTTTTCATACCAGCTTTTCCATCCTAGCCCTGCTAATACACAGTAAGAGGCATGGCAGATGGCGGCAGTCTAGAAAATACAGTTCTTCTTGAGTGAGAACCAGTGGCAAGAGAATGCTCTCATCCAGAACGTTCACCACACACATGTTGAACACCCCCCTACATAAGTGGCAAGACAGGTATTATTTTTTCTTAGAGAATCAATAGCTCAAAATACCCTTTCAGTGGCTGCAGAGACTACAAATAAAAAGAGGAGTCTATACTCAATAACTAGATTTATTTTCCATCCTAAAACCTATGTTCACCATTCCCATCCTTGCTGCTGCTCTACTAAAAATGAGGGTGATGTCTCTCAGGATGGCTATTAATAATAATTTACTTGCAAGCTCCCTCTTTAGCGGTACTTTATATTCTGTTGGACCTATGTCCACATTTACTTTACATCCAACTGTTTTTCTACCAGGCTGGAGAGAAAGGATGACTCCTAATCATGCATTGCTGATGTAAATCTTCAAAAATCCTCCCATTCATGAGGAATAGTAAAATACTATTACTTTCGCAAGGTGTCTTCAACATTTAAAATAATCCAAATACTCTACAGATATGCTCTGTAACGGCATTCAGAAGTGCTGAGTCTATGTGGACAAATATTTGCTTTACAGATGAGTATTCTGGCTAACATAAGCAGCACCTGGGAGACTGATGGGAAAGAATGCTAACCCTGAGATCCAGCTCTGCTTCATTTTCCTGGTATGGTAGATAACAGTGTAAATCCAGCCTTTTCCATCATACAGTGGGGGGATGGAAGGGAGAATAGGGAGGAAGAGGAAGACACAGGGAGGAACTGGAATCAGTGGAACAACATGTGAGTACAAAAAGACAATGAGGTAGGTCACATGCCCATAGAGGCTCTGAGCTGTGTGCATACACAAGAAGGAACAGCCCCATAGCGTCTACATAAATAATAAAATGTTGTCAGTGCAGTCCTCGTAGGTATCATTGATATCTGACTTCCTTCTATTTAAAAAATGCAATTTTACACAAAGTCAATGTTCTTGGAATCAAAAGCAACTATTTTGCCTCATTGCTATAGATATATTTCATGTATTCCATTAGACTTTAAGCCAAAGGAAAAAAAAACACCAAAAGCAAACAAAGAAAACCTTTCTACATTTAAAACTGTATAATAGACAGTAAAAGATTACTGATTCACAGGGAGACGTATGCTGTTTGAACTATATCTAGGTTCAACAGGCAAATACTAATTTAGATTGTAGAAATTATAAATTTTAAATTAATTGATGTGGTATTAATCTAGTAGTTTTCTCTGCACAAAGCCATTGTGTTACAGTTAAGTTGATCTTGCTCTCATGGGAAATCTTTGTTTTCCCTGACAGATGCCTCCCACACAATCCCCTCTCACCCCACCTTCCCCCAGTAAACATCTGTACAGAGCTGCTATATTATTCTGGAAAATTTGTTTTTCTTCATGCAGCCTCCAGGCTTATTATTCATAAAAACTTCTAAACCTTATTAGAGATAACACTTATTTAGAAGATACAAGCGCTCCCTCGACAACATGTATAGCAATCTATAAAAGTTTTGGAATTTGTAACAATGATCACATAACTGCTCTGCAAAAACCAGGTAAGGAAGCAGTGCAGCCTGAATTTGCTCACTTGTACATTGTGTGAACAAATGTGAAATATGTGCTTTTTTTTAACAAATTCATTAGTAATAGCACATCCATGCATTAGTACAAGCCCTTTCTGCCCTCTCTCACTCTTCTGCACAGCACAGAGAAATCAAGCAAGCAGGTATAAGCAACTCTGGGAGCTAAGAGAGAAGAGAGGAATGGAAATATGAGTTTAACTATTGAGGACCTATGCCTCACTAGGCCCAAATATTCATGGCAATTGGAAGGATGCAATGAATATTTCCTCCCCCTCTAATCTCCCACCCCATGTCTCTGCTTCTCTGGACAAGGCTACAGCAGGTATGCTGCTCAGTTCTGATGGACTCCCTCTCTTTCTGGATGTCATGTCCTCAGGCCACAGAGCAGATTTTACAGTTATTTCCTATTGTATCCTTGTTCCAACTCAGGTGAGTCTCGAAGGTTGAAGTGTGCAATGAATACCAAAAGCCAGGCTCAGATGGATCAAGTTTGAACATTTAGAGTAACAGTCATTAACAACATACTGTACCCAAACAAATGACCAAATTCCCAAGTTATTAGTATTCTTGCCTCCAAAAATACAATGTCAGCTTTTTGTTTGAAAATCCATTCCTCTGTGTTTTGTTAAGTTGCAAATCCTAGTTATGTCCATACTAGTATTATATAACATCACTTGCATAGTCTCCCAAGTTAATAGCTTCTGTCTCATCTTATAGTTTCCAAACTTTGGTATACTACTGTCCAAAACCTTCTAAATCAATTTGCGATTTATATAGAAAAGTTTCATCATCAGTTACTGATAAAAATCTCACTTAATATGATGCTGCAGTATTACCTCAACCAAGCTTCCAGTACAAAAATTAAAAAAGAAAAAAAAAAAACACATTGTTTTCTTTAAAAATTCTTTTAAGGAAGAAGAGGAAAAGAAATTATAGAAGTAAATTGGAATGACATAATTTGACCTTGAAAAAAAGGCATTTGCTGTATTAAAAAGAAAATTATGAGCTACTATTGACATTATAAGAACCAGAAACAATGGTTCTCTAAGCTTCTGGTAAGCTCATTTTTTAACTTACATGTCAGCGTAAATGATTGTTTAAAGAACCAAATCTAGCATCAAAGTAATAAGTTGTCCAACTGATGAATTAGAATCTTTCTTCTTTATCATCTCCTGTAAAATTTTCAAAATATCCTTAAGCTACAAGCAGACCCATAGCCCTTTGGAACTATTCAAAGGTCAGTTCAGCTACATACAATAGCATGCAGATTCCTGCACTATCCAAGGGATAAGACCCATTTTAATCCAAAAGTGAAGTACATGTAATGAGACATGGCCATGGGGCCTGCACACTGAACAAAGAGTTTACTCGCATTCAGTCAGAAACGGATGTATTTGCCTACTCAAGAAAAAAAAAGAAAAAAAAATCCACCACGGATTCCAAAGTAAAATGGGTAGGGATTCATAATTTCATATTATTTTTTATTACACATACTGCACTTTTCTAAAGCTTTCTTTTAACCAGAATATTTATTTTTTACTGAGGACCTAAATCTTTATCAAGCATGCCAGTCTGAGGAACAAGGCCGACAAAAAGGCAAGTAGGAAAATCTGTGTTAAATACACAAAAATAAAGATGTGTAAAGTATTTCACTGTATGGGAAGTGAAAGACATGGAAATTTAAGCCACTAAGGTGAGATTTTATTTGTTAAGTTTAAATGAGTTAGAGATTAGAACTACGAAATAAAGCTTTTTTTGCTTTTGATACATTAAGCTAATAATAATTATTTTAGTTAAAAATTAGAAAGAAATTTTTTAACCAAAGTCTCCATTACCACATAATACTTGACACTTCAAACAGTGACTACAATAACAGTCACAACAAGGTATTCAAAGCAGCCTCGTCAAACATGAAGACTCATGGTAGTCTTCAACTTTCGCAGTTGGTAAAATAGATACTTTAGTTAAAAGGATTACTTCCTTTAGTCTTGAAAGAAAGCAACATCTTTCAAAAAAGAATAAAATAATAATAAATAATAAATAGTTTTATAATAAAAAATGAAGCCATAATTATGAAATTCTTGTAAGATTAAAAAGCATACCAAGTGTTAGTTAAAATCCTATTTCTACTGGATACTTGGATTCCATACAAAATAAGAAGGGGTTGTTCAAATCTAGCTGCTTAATAATTTTTCCCTTTCCTCATTTCATTATGAAGATCGAAGCTCAGGTTGTGTTTCAGGGAATAAAACAGTGCCTTGCAATGATACCCAAGCTAGTGTTGCTCTCATAAGCAGCAAGCATTTTAGAACCACACTCCCCACAGGCTAATTAGCAGCCCTGTTGTAGCAATTACATAGCATTTCAGCTAGGCTAGTTAACCTTGCTTCTGGGCATTAATCACTATTACATTAACACAACTATATAGATGCTGTACCAGCTAGTCTGTCCAGGCATTGCAATGCTCAGAGCTGCAAGTTCAAGATCAACAACTTTAAAACAGATTTAGCTGGATGTGAGAAAACCATTCACTGGGACCAGGAGGGTTTGTCTTTGTTTTGTTACATGAAGGAGAATATGTTCAGCAACGATAACTGAGACTTAAACCCCCATGAATCCAACAAGACAACACAACAGCTTTGAGACTAGAAGAAAGGTAAACTGCATTTAAATAATTCCCAGACAGAGGGAAGAAACAAACCAGAATTTCTTGCACTCTGCCACACTAACCACTGAATAATCAAATCAGATTTATATGGCTATCCTTTCTTCCTGGACTCTTCAGCTCACATCTCTGTGGTTCAAGGCTGAGAAACATGGTCAGATACTCAGATCTATAAAATGAGTGGCCCTTAAAGCCACTATCTATTCAGAAGTTCCTACACAGTTCTGCAGTTGTTGTGTGGGCAATAAAAATACTTGGTTAAGAATTGCAGTGTCCAGAAGGTACACAAATATTTAGCACTATTATTAGTCTAGCTCACTTTCCTTTCTTTTCAGGAAAACGCTCCTGTCAAAAAATTAATTCTGCTAAAATGAGTGATTTTTGTTACTGACTCAAACAGCAGTGTTCTCCCTGGGTCCCCTATGCCTTCCTTAAGTCTCAGAACAAAATAATCTTTGCCCAGTATTTGATTTGTCACAACTTAGATTAGTTAATGCATGACACTTTTTTTTCCATCCTTTTCTTAACATAAAGTGTTCCTTGCAGGTAAAGTCAAGAAAGCGTGGTCATTTTCAGGCATGCATTGTTTTAAGGCAAAAATGCTATCAATCAGCTTTACAAAATCATTTAGCTTTTCATAAAGAAGACTTTTTGTGGAGGATAAATATATCATTTACAAATTAAGGTGACAAAACTCAAAAATAGCAAGGCAAATCAGAAATTATTGGCCTTTGCATTTTCAGCAGAGCTCTACTTTAATTAAATACATGTCGAGGCATTTGTTATTATTACTGATACGACTGGCAAGTTCTGCAGCTGGAATGGTAACAATCATCTGAGCTATTGATATAACTGAAACAACCACCCTGCAGGGCAGACCTGTTAAAAATACCCCTTTCTCCTATACGTCACATATTCTTGAAGTCATAAGCTGAAATATATGCTCGGAGTACACAGAAAAAATGAGGGTTTATTTTAGAAGCTTATATACTATTGTCAGCTTACTTAGGACCAACTTTAATTTCTTTTCCTGATATTTGCTGTAGTTCAAGTTGCATGGAAAGCAAACACTCAAGGCCATGCCAAACTAAACACTGCTGATCATTCTTGCCAGGATAAGCACTATAGGTGCATCTTCTAGTTCCAGAAAAGTCTGATGCTCTTCTCCCTTCATTTGACATTCTGCATAAAGAAAGTTCTGTTCATATTGCTTTCCACTGAAAACACACAAAGACTATAACAGAAACTAACATGATAGAATTTCATCCAAAACCAGCTGGAATCCACTCTTACTTATTATCATGAGAGGGAAGGTTTGTTATGGTTTCTTACTGTGCTGAACCTGTATGACAATTTGGCCTACATAGAGCCTTCAGGGATTTACTGATGACGGGATCACATATTGGCCATACCTATATGATTTATCTACAAGTTTACTGATATAAAAATACCTCATGAGTAAAATATACAGAATCAGACTATGATACAAAAATCTACATTTACAAAATTCTACAGGGCAGAAAGTGGAGCTTATTCCCTATCCAGCTCATCAGAAAAACAACAACAACAAAAAATACAACAAAAAAAAATTTCCATTAGAAATAAGTTGAATGTCTACCAATTAATAAACACCTTACCTCTAAAAAAATTAATAATGCACTTTATTAAAATTAAATTACTCATATTTGTGCCTACGGTTAAACCTAATTTAAATATTTTTACTTAAAATACCTGTGCTACAACAGTTGCATCAATAGCGATGATTATTTAAAAACTCAGATTAGTCTGGTCTAATACATATAACTATTTCCACAAGCCATTGTTGAGTGATTTGGAACCTACAATTGCATGCAAGCTGTATTTTCTAAAGGTTTACCATTTAAATGGCGATCCCCAACAAAACTTTTAAAAATCTTTGAGAATTTGCTCCTAGCATATAGCCAAGGCAAACAATTTGTGGTTTTAAACTGATTTTGCCCCACATAAATAATTTGCAAGATATATTCAGCCTCATTGCCATTATTGTAATAAAGCAGGGAACTGATACAAATCCAGATGAAATTTTAAATAGGTGCATAGAGACCTTAAGGAAGATGAGTAAGATGAATGTCCCAAGCAGCTATGGGATGTTTAGGTTTATCTCAAGGACAATAAATGTGATTTACACTGTTTTCATTGAGTTTGCATCAGCCCTGTGATAATTTATATCAGCTACAATAACATTAATCACCTTGAGAGTTTGTTTATCTTCTCTATTTTATGAAAAAATGACAGTTTATTGGTGCTTGTTAGTGAAAGTGTATATTTACCTATATATTACACTTTGGTTTATCGGTGGATAAATCAATATTCTGTAGTTTTAGAGGGATACTGCTTTACAGGTTGCTTTCTGTCAAAATCCTACAAGACAGTTAAAAAGCAACATACTTTGAAGTGAATGCCTTGGCCATCATGAATATCAATAGCTCAACATTCTAATATTTTGTGAAATCTTCTCTGCACTAGAGACTAATTTTGTATTAATGAGAACCTGTCTGTTTCTCTCATTTTACCACAAACAACATGGGGAAAACAGGATAAATAAAAAAGGGAAACAAAGCAATTTCATTTTAAAAAGTAGTATTTATACACAGTTACGTTATACACAGAAGAAATATTAATTGCATCAGCACTGATGAAAGAAGAAAGAAAATTTATCAATTAAAACAGGTAAAAAGGAAGGTAATTCTCCACGAAATTTAAGGAAATTAAATAAACTCGTTCATTTGTTCCCAACAACAAACATTATCAGCATAGCCAAAAATGGAAGGGAGTTAATGCTAACAGTATGCTTTACCATTTTCTCCAGTAGTATGGTAAGTTCCAAGGGAGACTTGCAGTTGGGCTATAACTCCGTATTAAACAATGAATAACTACCTCGCTTAGGCACAAGTGAAAATCCTCACAAGAACATTCAAAGAATATTCACATCTAATAGTGTCACAAGAATGAGGGTTAAGAGGTAGGTCATTGGCAGTAGCATTAGCTTTTAATGAAAAATAGTAAATCTGGACTCTTTCAGCCTCTTTCTCTCCTTACTCCAGGACCAATAGAAGAGAGGAAATAGGCCATGAAGCAAGATCCTTTGAAGCATTCCACTTAGTCTAAAAATGGCAATGTGAAAGTCTTGAATGAGCCTGGTTCTACAAATTTAGCAACAGTTTTGGAAGGTCTAAATCTACTCTCTTACAGCCACCAGGCAGAAAAGGTGCAGTTTGACCCTCTCTGTACAGATTCCTATTTTAGACAAGAACAGAAACATCAAGTGATTTGCTTAATTAACCAGGGAAGTTAGACTTGCAAAGGGTAATCCTAATAAGTTTACACAATTGATCTACAGTGCAAGAATTATTTGCTGGAGAAACCAATGAATTTTTATTAGTGAATAAATTTAAGGTTATTGTATTTCAGACAATTTCCAGATGGTGAAAGGGGAATACATTTATTGAACAAATTATTCATCACTCCCTAGCTACAGAGCATAACGTCAGTCCTTGTATATGATACTTAGCAGCCTAATGTTAAGAAAAGCTGCTGAAACATTCTGATAAGAGGTCAGTGTAGTTCTTTGTCCCCCAGAAAAACCACGATCTTGTTATTATTCAATCTGTAGACAGCTCTCTATTTTTTTCCTGGAGGAGCATTAGGAAAAAAACTTGAGAGGCATTCTGTTCTTTCATACTGCTTGGTTTTCAGGCAAAAGGCAATTTTTTTTTTCCTTTAAAGCATTATTCTGAATCATATTAGATACAATTGGAAAGAAACAAGTTTTCTTCCTTATTGTGACATCCAGAGTCTGAAAACTGCTTAGATACACACATATATGACAATTAATGCAGGAAGGAGTGTGTGTTTATGCATATTTATATAATCAAGTTGTTCAAAGGCTAAATTGCTTCTCACACTTCTACCCCACAACTCAAACAATTAATTTTTCTTTCCTTTGTTTTTCAAAAATAGTACTCCCTTAAGTCTTTTGATAATTCTATTCCAAATGCCTGTATTGGTATGAAGTTAAGCTGTTATTATTAGTTAGGCTAATACTACGGTGTAGAATCACCTCTGCTAAAGTTTTCCATCACAAAGGAATTAATTGAACACTGCGTGACTGGTCTACGTGGACTGGAAGTTATCCATGACTGTCTTAGCACTGGGGAAATCATGAGCATAGCAGCAGGTTTTTATCTGCTGTTTGTTTCCTGAACAAAATAATAAAAGCAGTGGTTTCAAATACTGGTCCTAAGTGACTATATATAAACATGTATTGTTTGCTTTCTTAGCAGTGTTATGCCAACCAGCAGGTAGCATTCATTGACAAGTTAATAACCAGAAAATGCATTTTCCGTTGGCATTGGAATGGACAACATTAGACATTATGTTAAGAAGGGAAGAGGACTCTTCATCCTTCACCTATCATCTGGCAGCTAACCAGCCTCTAAACTAAATTTCCAATTTGAATCCCAGTCTCGTGGAATACCACACCAATACTGGAAACTATTACAGGGAAATACGTAAAATGAGAATATATTCCCTCTTGCAGGTTAGAACGGAAAAACATAAGTGCATACCAGCAATGAGGAAACAGAAAAAGGACAAAGCAGGAAGATGTGTCATTTCCCTGGCACCAGGAGCTGTAGGGTAAATGGCTTTGGAAGCAGCCAGAACACTTCTATTGTGGTGGGAGGTTGGAGTGTTAGGAAGAACTGAAAATATTTTCAAAGATGAGGGACTTGGGGCAAACTAATCTTCTTTTTTCCCAAGTGAGGATTTTATTTCATGACAATTTCGTTTGACCTCAAAAGTATAAAAGTCAAACTGTTCTGTGCATCATTTGATGCACTAGAATGCTTATTGTCATTTCAGTGACCAAAATGGTTTCAGTTCCTGGAAATTCATCGTTCTGAAGACAGCCTTGTGTACTGCTGGCATTACTGTTGAGGTCTGGAGAGAAAACAGATGCAGGATTTGTAAGGATAGGCAATACATCTTAGATAGTGGGTACAGGTGAAAAAGCAGACAGGTTCTCAAATGCTATATCCCTTCCCAGATCTGTTGAGATATTACTTCTCCTTACAAACATGCTTTGATGAATGCTTAAGGATTAGATGCTTCTTCTAAATGCCTGTTTTCTAGAGCATAAATGAAAGCAGACAGGGAGGTCACTATGTAGATTTCGTACCAGTGAAAGGTCCTCTCATCCCACAGAATTTTCCTGAAGCAGAAAAGGTTACTTTGTATATAAAAATAGAACAAGACATAGGATGGAAAAATAAGTTCTTTTTCAAATTAAAAGAAAGTTATGAAGTTCAAAGCGTACTTTCTCCCGTTCATGTCTATCTTTCTCATATTTGCCTGCAGCTGATTTCTGGTATATGCTTTCTACAGTTAAAATTTTGCTTTCTGCTTAAACTACCTCTTTCGCATTTCTCCCCAAAAGTGTTTTGTTTTCAACTGTGTTTATGTAATAAAAGCCAAATTTTCAGCTACAAAAGTTATTAAATATCTTAAAAGAACAGTAGCCATCACTGACATGCAAAGCGATTAGATTTGTGACTGCTGAACTTTGAATGACTAGACTCAGCAACCTTAAAGCACTTAAAGATTGTATGCTTTCTAGGGTAACAGAGACAGATGTGGATACAATTCGCTGGTTCGCAGTTGCAATATGTACTGTAAAAGTCAGCATTAGTAAAATATTCAGTCACAGAACAAAAATGCCTATGCTGGTTTTTAATAAAAGTGTATATGCAAATTGTGCAAGATGCCAAAAAGATCTGCCATTCCTGAGGTAAAATAACCACTCCAATGGAGTGATTAAGAGACACTTTCAAGTGGAAAGAAGTTGTGGGTTTTGTGGTTGGCTTTTGTTGGACTTCTTCCACTCTCTGAAGAGATTAAAGATACCATAAGGACAGTTATATTCAATTTCATAACTAGCATATGATATCAAGAAAGCTGTGTGTGTTTCTCATTTTCCAGTACTCATTTTAAACCAACTTGGCTGTCATGTTTACTATTATAGAAATTCAGCAGGTGTTGGGGCACTGATCTAACTCTGTACCTTTCAAAAGCATTTTATCATTACCTTCCTATTTCTCCAAAACTTGTTCAAAACTCCAGAGGCTGAAAAGACAGTAAATATGATGAAATAATATTAAAGTTTGATTTGTTTCCTTTTACATTAGTAAGAGTTTCAATTAACATCTGGTGAACTGTGAAACAAATAGATTTAAGCACTGTTTCAAAACTTCAGTATTTCACAGTACCACTTTGAATTCTACTAGCAAAACGCAGAATCTGGAAAGATTTGGCCAACAGAACTGTCCCCCACACTGATGATAGTCTTATTTAATATTTAATTTACAAAATGTGTGTTTATAACTAAATTCCAAAGTGTTTCTTTCATTTTTACCACAGATGTCTCTTGGTAATTACCTCAAAAATTTGCAGAACACTGCTTTAAATAGACTATCTATTCCAAAGTATGAGGTTGGAACTCTACTTTTTGACTACCAACAGGAAAGGAAAGTGAAGGGCTGTATTTTTTTCTTCCTGAATTGAATGGATTTGGGTTGGAACAGAAAGTGAAGGATTATTTCATGCTGAAATTAAAATGATTGGGAAGAAAAAAAAAGAGTAAAATATGAGGAATCAGTAGGAGAAGTCTAAGAGGAATCTGAACTGAAAAGTCATTTCAAAACAGAAAATATATCAAAAGATTCATTTAAAAACTACCAATATGTTTTTACTCTTTTTGATTTTTTTTTTTTAATTTTGGAAGTGTTTTCCCAAAGTTGGTACCTGACACTAATTCACAGCCTAGTTTGTTGCTGCTGAAAATCCTTCTCCTCTAGGAATGAATTTTCATAAAAAGGTTTTCACAAGTTCTAGTTAGTTTGTGAGGCAGCTAGCATCTTCAGAATATTTAAACACATCCCCAGGTAAAACCTTTTCATACTGAATTGATTTTACAGACTAAACACATCACAGACCATTTGTTCCCTGCTTCTGGGGAAATAAGCAGAGGCAACTTCAATCATTAATGAATTTCTCTGAAAAAAAAAAAACAACCCAGAAAATGGACTCAGATTACTACCAGTTCTATTATAATTAATCTGCTGTACACAAGGACGCAAGACATTCTGCTGGAAACCTGAAACATTTTTAATAGCTAATGCACCTGAGAATATATGAACACTATAAATCTTTTTAAAGCTTACTTGGTGCCCATTTCTGTAGTTATTGTCATTCTGTACCAGACTTGGTGAAATCTTAAACACGTCAACCTAAGTTAAGACAGAGTCCATATTCTCCTGCTGCCTCTAGCTTAACCCAATTAGTTTTAAAAGCTTGGCCAAAACTCATCCCTTGACATTTTGGAATCAAAAGCTGCTGCCACCATAACTGCATATGTACTCAGGAAGGCCGTTTGTTTTAAGACTCCAAACTGCCAAGGTAAGCAGTTGTCCTGCCATTGTTTTCTCCTTCAGGGAAACTGAGGACAGAAGACAGTACAGTAGATGTACTTGCTAGTTTATAGGCCTAGGGCTTGTTTAGACAGAATACAGCTCTATAAATCCTTAATCTTTTCAACTATATCCTTTGAAAATATTTGCATATCTGAAGGAAAAATGAAGGTGGCCATCCAGTCTCAAATAGCAGAGAAGGGAGATGACAGTTGCAAGAAGACAAACAAAAGGAACAGCAGTCCAGAATAAGAATTTGTGCAGAACGAGATCTCATTTTCTGGAAGTTTTCATGAGACAGTGCAGTTAAAAATGTATCTTAATTATGTGGAATATTTGCAAGACTATATGCAAACATAGCATGTAAACACTATTTTCCTTTTACCAGTACTTCATAACAAAGTTAATCTCCACTTATGTCCTATATTTTCTTTCTCTGTCCTGCCTTTCTCCTAAAGCTTCCCATGTTTTACATTATAGGAATTGTATTTTGCCAGAAGGTTGGGACAGAGACACTGACGTTACAGGTGTTAGGATTTATTTCTTCAGTGTCACAGAACACTGACAGAAAATGTTAATAGTAGCCACATAAACAATTTGTCCCCAAATGTTCTGATGTAGTTATTTTCAGCTATATGATTTACCATTTGGGAAAGGGTTTTGAGGGAAATGAGAGATGGTCTACTTAGACTTTGTCTTTAATGTTTGCTGGTTTTCCTTAGTGGGCTCTCCCTCCTCCCTCTCCCCCCACCTTTTGGAGCTACACTGACGTCTTATCAAAAAGCAACAGCAGTTAAGTAACTGCTCAATGCATCCACCAATAAATAGTGCATATTTCACATTTTGCAGAACTTTGTCTTATCAGCTGCTTCTAAGTTTTCAGTAAGTGATTTCAGAATTGTGTCAGGTTATAAATAATATGGTAAATTGAACATTTTGCCTATCATCTAGTGCATGAAGAGAACAGAAATGTCCCTCAGTTCTGCTACTTCTCAATGCACTATTTCATTTTGGCACAGACAGAAGAGAACCTGCTAAGTCAGTCTAAAGAAAGTCTGTTTTAAAACAATGAAGAGATATCCTACTTCAATTAACTCCTATATATAAACAAGCACAAAGATTGTTAAACACTTTGTAAACCTAGACGACAATTCCTCATAATTTGAAAGAGATCAGAGTCAACCCTCCCCCAAAAAACTAAACACAGCAGGAAGGAATCTGCTGAGACACCAGACAAATAAATCACCTATCTCTTCTCAGTAAATACAAGGAAAAATCCATGGCAACACTGATTGCAGAGGAACCTCTTTTATAAACTGCAACAGCAAACAGTACAACTGCAAGTAACGGAATTAAACTCAGATTCTTTCCCATGGTGCCCACTTAAGCCATGCTGATATTAACCAGAAAGATATACGATTAGTCAAAAAAAGATCCCTGTGGCACACAGTGACTCCTGAAATGCATTAACTTGGGAAATAAAACTCATACCATTGCTAAGTGAAAAGCCGTTTTACTAATTGGTTTATCCCTCAGAATGACTGATTTGCAGCATTGCTCTTTTCAAAATCTACCTGGGTTACAGAGGAAGCAGCCCCTCCTCTCATCTGATAAAGAAATATGCAGGATCATAGCCAGAGCCTGTTGAAAACAGGCAACAAGAACTCCTCAACTCTGAATTAACCACCAGTCTTCAGTGCTGCCCAAAACAAAACACATACCCTTTCCCCACTCTCTTAGACTGGCAGTTTATATGAGGTGGACTGGGATGATGTTTTGGGAACAATGGTTTTAGCTGTGTCTAAGTCCTAAAACCAAGCCTCTCTGCTAATACTGAGATAGGACCCTTTGGGGTCAATGTGACTTTGGGGGTCAAATGCCACCCAAAGAAAAAAGAGAATATAATCTAAGAAAACCACAGGTCACCCTGCAATAATCTCACTCTCCATGTCCCTGAAGACTTGAGTGTTTTCAGGATTTTGATAGAAACATTTTAAATTGCCAAGCAGCCAGAGCTGTGGAAGCAAAATATTAGATATCACTTATTATCATGTTACTGTAAATAACATTTATTATTGTAAATAAATCATTATTTCACCTTCCACCAAAATTGTGAATCTGCTTAAATCCAGTTTAAGGTTGAAATACCAGCAATTCTTGACCAGCTGAACTCCATGCATAGGAACAAAAACATCGTTACATATTTCCTCCCCTCCAGGTCTCTCTCTCTAATACGAGCACAGACTTGCTAAAAGTTACAGGTTTGATCTGTGTAGAGATTGTAGAATATATTTTTTTTAAATGAAGCTAATGTACTGATATGGACAATGTAAAAGTACCTGTTTAAATATAGATGCTGCTCAAGTTTAAGAGAGCTTAATACTTCAGTTAACATGTTTTCTGGATAAACTGAACTAAGAGTAGCAAAAAGATCTAGATGAATTCTGAAGAATGAGTTTGTGGTAAGAAAGAGCTGATCAATAAATGTATACACATGTATGTGTGTATATAGGTAGGCAGATGATGTGTGTGTGCATAATATATACATTACACATGGACACACACGATCAAGATACTGGTTCTACCAAAAACAGTGGTAACTAACACAGCTACAGGACACAAATATGTAAATGTCAGATAAAAGGAAAGATAGGAAAAATTTAGCTTTTCTTTTTAAGATATAATTTGCTCTCAACAGACAGCAACTTTAACAGGTGTAGCTTTTTCGACTTTGCTTAAACCTGTGCTTTTAGAAACACAACTCTTTCTTTTCTGAAGCTTTTGAAAGGCTTATCCTTTTCAATTTTCTTCAAAGAAATGTGCTATGAAGGAATTACACAGGCACAACATAATCCCAATTATTATATGCATGTTGCATAAAACATGTACACATTTCTGTTTCAGAAGTTTAAAACAACAACAAAAAAACCACACAGGACTGTTCCTTGCTTCCAAAAACAACTGGAAGAGGCTTAAAAGAATACTATTAGATTCTCAGATGTCTGGTTAGGTTGCACAAAAATGGGTTAAATTGGTCAAACCAGGTTCATATTGACTCTAGAATTACTACATTCAGGAAGCTCAGATAAGATGTAGATATTGCAATAACTATATCAGAATCTACGCGAAGCTTCACCATCCACCCAAAGCCCATCGGTTCCTGCCAGGACAGAACATGGAGAGCAGCCATTTCTGTGTGAAGTACTGGGGGGGGGGGGGGGGGGGGGCGACAAACCTTTTACTCCCCTGCAGGCTCACACCCGTGCTGTTCCTCCTTGGACGAGAACAGCTACTGGAGTCGTACTCGATAACTTTAAGAGTTAATAAGCAACTTGGGTCCTTGTTTTTTTCCAATTCAGGTGCCAAATGGTACCCAGCTCCCCATCCACTCCCAGAGAAGTGCCTTCACTACCTGTGGCTCAAGGTCCAACCCAGGCCAGAGCACACCAGGAGAGACATGGGATGCAGCAAGACAGGGAGGGAAATGGGGAGGGGAGAAAGCTAGAAGCAGGGCAAGGAAACTCCTGACGTGAAGAAGGACCAAAGACCTGGGAGCTTACTGAGGAGAAGGCAAATGACCAAGGGAGTGAGGGTGCAGCCATGGGGCCTTTCCCCACTTCTCGTTCCCCCATGGCTGCCCTCTGGGGAGGCATCTTCCCCCGCTTTCCCTCTGGCCTAAACCAGGACCCTGTGTAACCCACACTCCCCTTTAGCAGGCAGCTGGGGCTTGCCTGAAAGGCAGGCCTAAACCTCACCCCTGGCAATCCTTGCTCCTGCCCTACTGCCTTCCACCTGCCCCATTCCTCTGGTGAGGGCCCACAGCCAATACAGCTGCCGCCCTCCCATCCCCTCTGGGGGAACCAGGGCTGAGGAGACGGAGCAGGCTGAAAGGGAAAAGAAAGATCCAGAGAGCCCCAAAATGCAGATGAAAAGAAGCTGCTAGAAATACCTGGGGTACCCCAGGGGAAGGAGCAGCTGGCAGGGAGGGTGGTATAAGGGGGGCTGCAAGAGGAAGCCCCATGGTAGCCAGGGAGGTCCCCTGGCTCTGCTGTGTGCTCACCCAAATACCCACCCCTGCTTCACACAACCCACCCACACAGAAACCCTGCTGCTCTTAGATCATTTATTCATATATTCCCCTGAACCCCACCGAATTGTATTAACTTGTTGCTCTACACATACTGGAAAGAAGGGGGAGGGAAAAGGTGAGACTTCTAAAATGCATTTCCTTCCACTCCCATCTTCCCAGCCACCTTTGAAGCCAGGCATAAAATGATTTAGTTGTTTTGAAGGAAAACAAATAAAAATGGTTTCCTAGCAACAGGAGTTGTGGTATTGGTCTCGGAGGAATCTCTCCTTGGTGTTTTCAAGGCTTTGCCCATTCACTAATATTGGAATAAGAGCACTCACATCATATTAGTGTGATTTGTTTAAACAAGGACAAGCCTATATTGCTTTTCAGCAATGTAGACGTGGCAAAGCATGATGCTAAAAGAACTCATATTCATGAAAAAAGCAAGGAATTTCAAAACTGAAAAGCAAACAGCTAGCATACCTTCAGCAGGTGCAAATAGCTTTATTTCATTGAATCATATGGTGTATTATATCCCACCTGCAAACCTACCAAGATCTATTTCAAAACACAAACCCAGCAGTACCTTGAATTGCAGAACTGTTAATTTTTCTAATATATGAAACTGCATTGGACAGGTTTCAATCCAGACATACCATTTGAGTTATTTGACAGAAAAAAAATAGGTGCTGTCAGACTTGGACTGTCTGATGGCTGATAACATATTAAGGAGGAGAAGAAAATTGAATTAAATACCAATATTTGACCTGTCCGAGATGCTTTAGGGCCTTCTGGATACAACAGATGTAAACACATCAGGGGGATACATAACTCTTATTTTTGGAAAATAGTACTGTCTTGAGGAATTAACTGCTAGGAGATGCCACCAAAATCAAGTGCTTAGTATTAAAATAAGATGAAGAGAACATGTACAGTTACATTAATCAAACTAATAGAAAGAGATATGGTCCTAGGCCACTTTTTATCAGAAGTGGCAAAGAACATTTCAGAAATGGCCATTGCAGGACTTGGTTGCACACCCTACTGAAAAGCCTATCAATTGTAGGAGCAGGTTAACAAACTATAGTGACCATTAATTTGCTCCAGCATGAAAATACCTGGGGTTGATTGGAACAAACTCACAGACTGAGAATAGCTGTATTATTTTGGAAAAGTAATTTCTTTCATTCTGATATTATTCTGAGAATGATTTTTAATGTTTGCAAAAGTGTCAAGAAGAATAATGAAACATAACATGTGCACTAAGAAATAACTATTTATACATCTGCCATTTTAAGGCCATCTTTGTTTCTCCAGGTTTTGATTATTTAATATCAATATAAAGCAAACAAGTGCGTAACTTTCATAGATGGGAAGCAACTGTTTTTATGCTAATGCCATTTCTATTGGCTTTATATGAAAAAATAAGTACAAACTGATGAAAAGTTATCTGTAAAAAAATGTATTACCAAAATAAAATAATTGTACAAGCAAATATGGGGGATAAGAAAAAAACACAGATGCATGCTTCCTGCTGGTGCAAATCAGTCTTAAAATAGCTGAGAATTAAAATGTGCAGGAATTAAATAATAAACAAAGTAGCAATAGGGCAGATGAGGAAACCATAACCTTCTATCTGCCCTAGCCCCCTTCCACAAGCTGCTGTTCTGCCTCATGTTAAAGCAAAGGTTTGCCTGGCTGTGCTAGGAATCAGGCTGGGGAACTGATCTAGCTCGAAACAGAGGAAAGGGTTTGCTTTTCCCCTTCTCCTTTTTGGGGGAGTCTGGAGGGGGGGGGGGGGATCCAATGAAATAGATTTGGTCACCCAAACTCAAGAGCACACTTACAAAAGGAGTGGGAACAAGGAACAGATACTCTTTGTTGCCAAATATATTTTTATTGTGAAATTATCATGTGAGACACTAACCTATTTAGGAGACATTCCCAAAAGTCCCTCTGCAAATTTCATGTTTCTTCTAACAAGCACATCTACCAGCCAGCTTATTTTATAAGGCTTCTCTTGATATCAGAGCACCTTTGCACCTGGCAATAAAAGCATTCCAAGCAGACATGAATTCTTGTGTCTTGCCCAAACTAAAAATATAGAAATCTGCCCCTGTTAAAAATAAAAAAAAAAAGTGAAATAGGGTAGAGCTATTCTGAGGAAGTGACAGTTTATAATTTTCTTCTTAAAATCTGCCTAGATTTATAAAAAGCCATTATTCCTTGGTAGTAAAAGTGAAACAAACTATCAGAAAAAGATAGAAATACTGCTTAGAAGGGTGATTGAATTTTTCTTCATTCTATGTTTTCAAAGAGAAAGAAAGAAAAAAAAGAGAAGATGGTGATGTTTGCCTTTGGATGATGTATTCTTTTATCCAGATATAGTGCTAGTTCAGACCTTGAGCACTCTAGTTCTCTTCCTTAGACCCATGGCTAAATGTGAAGCTGAATGACCTGGTAGAGGTCATTCCTTCTGAGATTGCAGAAGTTGGTGCATGCAGCTGGATAATGCAGTGAACATCCAGGATATTGATCTCCTGGGTTAAAGGCACAATAGTAAAATAAAGGAAAAAATAGATCAAGAATCAAAGGGGAAAAAAAAAAAATTTGATACAGGATGACAGTGCTTACCTGGTTTTAAGCACTTCTTGTTGCCATGAGCTCCAAGTAATGTAAACTTTGCTTAAAGAACACCAGGGAACATAAGCTATCTTCTTGTTCATCAATAGAGTATCTTAATACTGAACAGCTTAGCAATGTCTCTGCCTAAGAAAGCAGCCCTGATACTTCTTATGGGTAATCTACTTCAGAAAAAACATAATATATCATAAGTGTGATGAGACTAAAAGCCATCATCTGTTTTGGAACTGTAGTTGTGTAATTGTGACTTAGATCAAAGGAGTAATTCTGTTTGCTTGGATTTTCATATGATGTGAAATTAAGCAGCTTGCTCTTCATTATTTATGTAGATAGATGCACCATGTACTGACCGGATTCTGGGGAAGAAGGTACAAGCACCATTGATACAGCAAAAAGAAGAGAGGGGAAAAGAAAGAAAAGATACTTAATACAGGTAGGAGACACTGACAGAAAAGTGTGACCTTATCTAGATTTCTAATAGGAAATATTAAATGACATTTCATCATTTAACATATCTGTAACTTTCTGAGGGTATGCATCAGGCCCAAGCTCTTCTAAAACTAATTATTTCATATGCTCTTCTGAGACAAACAGTGACTTCAGCTGCAGATGTGGCTAACAGGGAAAGCCATTTGAAATCCAGGGCCAGGCAAACATACTGCATGAGTGCTGCATGCACTTCTGTTAGTGATGAGAGAGAGACATACAGTAGTACCGTAGATTTTATTTTTTCCACAGAAGCTGGCATACTGCAGTTTTTAATTAGCCTGTCTAATTTGTTATCTTGTGTTTAGTAGTATCTGACTCTTAGTCCAATATCATGACTTCAATCTTCTGTGATACTCTGCGCATGTAGAAGTTTTTCGTGATGTAGAAGTGTGTCACATTACCCATATCACTACCTGCTTTTCGTAAAAAGTCCAAATCCTGAAAGTCTTTACAGTATTTTCTAATCCTTAAAAAAAATCACAATATTTCGCTTGAAAATCTCCTGTGGCAACAAACTCCGCAGAAACACTATATATTGCATTTAAAATGTTGGCTTATTAATAAATGCAGTAGTCCAAACCATTTGTATTGTACAGCAGCAGGAAATCTGATGGGAATAAAATAATGTGACATAATAGCTTCTTCTCGTATAAACAAATACACTGAAATGACACGCTTTCTGGTTTATGTGCATCCATTGAAAAGCTCCAATGTTATTTGGATGTTATAAAGAATATAAATAATACAACTAACAAACAGTATATTACTACTATTATTTATATTACTTGTTAACAGTAGCAATGTCAGCAGCAGCAGCATACAATTTAATAAAACAGAGATATCAAAGCACTGTCACTCCAAAAATAAAATATTACCACATCATCCAGCACCAATTTGCTGTAGTATGAGCTGAAATACTACAATAGTCAATTCTTTATATAACTCTTGAAAATCTGGTGCTGCTAACCCATTTTAGTGTGGGCATTGTGGTCAAATCTCAAATGGGTTATAAATTAGACATATCTTTTTATATTAGACAAGAAGAGGCTACACAAAACCTTGTTTGACTTCTTCAGCATTCAAACAGCAAGAAAATAAAATCTTAGGAATCATAGGGAAAGAAACAGAGAACAGAAGAAAAAAAAAGTGTGCAAAGGTATAAAACCATGGCACAATTGCATGTTGAGTGTGAAGGTTTCGTCCCCTATTTCAAGACAAGATGTTACAGGAGTAGAATCATAGAATCATTTAGGTTGGAAAAGACCTTTAAAATCATTGAGTGCTGCCATAAACCTAGCACTGCCAAGTCCACCACTAAACCATGTCCCTAAGTGCTACATTTACACGTCTTTTAAATAACTCCAGGGATGGTGACCCCACCGCTTCCCTGGGCAGCCTGTTCCAATGTAGATAACCCTTTCGGTAAAGAAATTTTCCTAATATCCAATCTAAACCTCCCCTGGTGCAACTTGAGGCCATTTCCTCTTGTCCTATCGCTTGTTACCTGGGAGAAGAGACAACACTCACCTCGCTACAACCTCCTTTCAGGTAGTTGTAGAGCGCGATAAGGTCTCCCCTCAGCCTCCTCTTCTTCAGGCTAAACAACCCCAGATCCCTCAGCCGCTCCTCCTAAGACTTGTGCTCCAGGCCCCCCACCAACTTGGTTGCCGTTCTCTGGACACGCTCCAGCACCTCAATGTCTTTCCTGTAGTGAGGGGCCCAAAACTGAACACAGTACTCGAGGTGTGGCCTCACCAGTGCCGAATACAGGGGGACGATCACCTCCCTGCTCCTGCTGGCCACACTATTTCTGATGCAGGCCAGGTTGCTATTGGCCTTCTTGGCCACCTGGGCACACTGCTGTCATATTCACATTCAACCAGCTGTCAGCCAACACCCCCAGGTCCTTTTCTGCCAGGCAGATTTCCAGCCACTCTTCCCCAAGCCTGTAGTGTTGCATGGTGTTAAAAATGGACAAGTAGAATAATCAAAGGTATAAAACAATTTTCATACAAACAGCAAGTAGGAAGATTCATCTTCCAACACACACCTCTGTAAGGAAATGACAGACTGTGTATTCTACATAACAAGAAGGAAAGGCCAGCTTATTCCTCATGTTAAAACTGGGGGTTACAAAAGCGTCTCTGATAGCTCTTATCATTTATGCCAGCTTGAAGGGTCTCCTGGGTACTCAAGTGAAATCCATCCACCAGGAGGATTGCTCTGCTCACCTTATAAGATATGAGCATCTGAGACCTTTCTTCACTATATCAGTCTCTCTTCCTTGACTTGCTCTACAGTTGCCCTATATATCAAACAGCAGGGTGTTACAGACTTTTACAATCTAAGTTAAAGTAGTTAAGAGTGTGTTGGGGATCCCAAGCTGTTTTCAATTAGCTGTTGTCGGTTACGAAGTCATTTAACCCAAATAAGCACTGCCATAAGTATTTACCACCTGGCTGTAGCTGAATAGAGTACCAAATCTGAAGCTTGAAAAGGAAGAAATCTTAAAGAGTATGATGCTTAGCCATTCCCACCATCAACTCGGCTAGAGGAATTGCTCTCGTGCTTATGTTTTTCTAAGTTACTGCTATGGTTTTTTACATAACTTGATAGAGGTTTAATTGCCCTGATTCAGCACACAAAACACTTTGCAACTAGTACATGGATCACATCTGCTTGGTTGCTTACCATCTGATTAGTAAACTGTAGGTGGGAGGGAGGTCTCAGAGTTTCTGTCTTTACTTTATGACTAAGAAACATGTCTGGCAAAGCCCAATGTTTTGTAAGACTGGGCCTGATCCAACAACTAAATCTTATTAAATGAAATAAAAAGTGTTTGCCACTGGCAGCTGTACCAGTCTGGCTGCTTTTCTAGAAAATCACAGTACTGTAAGCTGCCTTTAATTATGTATTCACACTTCTTACGATTTGTTATACAGGGAAGAACAGTTTCTTGCTGACCACAGTTAAACTAGCTATAAATTTTTATTCATGAGTCATAGAAATAACAAATTTTTATCTGAAATGCTGCACATGAAAAATTCATGATGCAAATATAGCACATTTATGTAGTTAGCTAAGTCCCTGTTCAGAGTGACTCTGTTGCATTTTCCAGAGAACAGCCAATTCCAGTGCTCATCATTACAACTCACTGGCTCAGCTGCCGGCAATGAAACAAAACCAGCTCTCTTTAAACGGCATTAGTACCATACTGGCAAATTGAGACCTGGCATAGAAGGGTGCCATGCAAAAAGCTTATTGTTCATTTCACTGATCAAGTAGAAAATTGACTGAAAATGAAGAGAATTGTTTCTATGATCTTCTCAAAAAAAAAACCCAAACCAAAAAATGAACCAATTTGGGTGGACCAGAAGTTGCCTCTCATCTAAAACAATGTTTCATTTCCTTTATGATTTTATTAAATGTATTTATATTAAATATAGATTTATTTCTTCTTTTAAAAAATTCATAATGGAAAACTGATATCTTGTGTTTTGTAAATGTGTAAATAGAATACTATTTCAATAAAATCGTTACCTTAGGGAAGGAAGGGAGGGAGAGCTCACCCCAAAAAGTTCAACAATTTCAACTCAAATTTGCAAATACTAGTCAACATGAAAACACCATTTCTGGCTAATCTTTTGAACAAAAACATTTCACATGTCATTGGGTATCATCACAGTAGCAAATTCTTAGACTATGTCTGTTGATGATGTGACTGACATTTTTCTGTATTTGCAGCAAAGATTTGAGCATCATCACTCATAGTTACTCAATTAACTTTAAAATAGTCTGATGTCATTTTCATGAAATAAGGAAAAAGAGTCATTTCTTAGAAAGTTGAGACTGTTTTCCTTTCTTATTGTTGTAGCACATAGATACCTATGACAAAATGGAGCCCGGTTAAGTCAGGTGCAACACACATAAACATAGTAAATGTAAATAGGAAACACAGAGAGTGGTTAAATAAGGATAGCCATACAATATCCTAATTTTACAGACAGTAAACTGTGTCCCATAGGTTGAGAGACTTGAGACTCAGTCTTTGTCTGAGCCGTTAGCTGAATAAAATGAATGCAGTAAAGGCACAGACATGTAAAATATATTATGGCATTCTGAAAGCAAGACTAGTGATCTAGAATTACATGCCTGATGTTGTGGTGTTATGCATATTTTATACTTGTAATTTGATTGTTTAAAGCACCATAGTGCACTGTTTTTCAATATGTTTTTGAAGAGCAGCAATCATTAATATTTTTTCAGAATACTATACATCAACAATATTGCTGTCTCTGAAGTCCCGCACATTGCTTATGCTTGCTAAATGGGATTTTAAACTCAAAGGGACGTGACGTGAATGCTGATAGCAGTTCAGCTAATCAGAAGAAGAGAGTTGCTTCCACTCATATAAACTCCTGCAAACATTTGCTATATTTGAGCTGAAAAATATTTGCTACAGTTCTGAAGACTTGCATCTGTAACTACTTCTGTAACTACTGCTGTGAGAACAGCAATCTGACACTACGGTTAGAACTGCAGAGGAAGCCCTACTCTATTCAAGACCAGGCTTAAACTGTTACACATTTTCAGGTTTCTTATTGTGCATTAATTAACATGTCATGGAAAGGCCACACAAAGCTAGAAAAAAACCACAGTAGTTCTAAAACACGAAATAACATAAATTGCTATAAATGTAAAGTATTACATTAAAACAGCAAGAATTTAAAATTATCCACTATAAATTTTGAACTTACCATTTTGAGTGGTTTAGAAAGTAGGCAAAATGCATTCATTCCAATATACAAATTTCTGTAATATATGTTTACTGATAATATATTGTGTTTATAGGAATAGATGCATCCTGAAAGAAGTTAATATTAAAAAATGATGCTTTAGACACAAAAGCACGTAGTATGGAACCTACTTCCCACCATACCTTATTCTTTAGCTCTAAAAGATAAAATCACATTACAATTGACTTCAAAACCAAACAGTCTGAAAAAAACACTGGACAAGTATTTATACTGCTGGTTTTATTAATTTTCTTTACAAATTCATAATTCTTTATATGTACACGTGTCTGGTAACATACTGATATATTTAACTAAGAACATTGTCATTTGTTTACATCAGTTACATCTTATTATCACTGACCATACAAAATGATTCAACATTTAGAAACAGGCTGCCTTGCAGTAAGTCCTAGCAGTAATACTCCCACACACGATATTTTGAACAAATAATTGCATAACAACAACCTACACGTTGTATGAGCAAATGTGCAGACCAATACTGCAGACAAATAGGGCTTTAATATCTTTATATACATTAAAGATGGCTGTAAAACAGCCTCTGTCCCAATGATTTATTTTGTTTCTGTACTCATGACTTTCCAGGATGATGAGTGGATAGTCCCCTCTAAAAAGGGGGGAAAAAAGTAAGGGATCTTTCTATGACACTAATTACTGTACATAACCTCATAATAAACATTTGTTAAAATGTTTATCAAACCAGTTCCTATAGAAGCTGTGATTTATAAATGAATGATCTACAGAAGAATGGACTAACAGAGCCAGAGGATGGTACAGGATGCACAGTCCTGCAGAAGTAAGAAAGAAAAGTTCATTGACTATCAGGTGGCCCAGCCCCCTGTGACAGGAATGAAATGTGAACATCAAAGCTGGGATACAAATGTAATTTAATATATCATTTTTCTGGATCCCTATTTAAAAGCTGAGACAAAAAACCATAGAAGTTTTGTATTGTCCCATGCAGCATGGTTTTGTGCTAGTGCCTTGTTAGAGGCACACACTTTAACACCTCATCAAAGGAAGCCTGTTAGAGACATAACTTGAAGACCACAAACCTCGTCAAGTCTTTGCCATGAACCAAGACTGTGAGTAAGCTTCATAAGGTGCAGTTACTGCCAGAGTCTGGCAAGCACCAAGTTGTCTGACCTTACAGCACTGATAACACTGATGTTTTTACTCTAATTTTAGAGGGAATTCATTTGGAGTTCATGAAATCTACCATCAGTTTCAGTGGCTATTGAGATCAAGACCAAGCACCTTTGGGAAGCCCACCACTCTTGGGTGGCAAATGAATACTTTCAAAACAACACCTTTCCTGCCCTTCTGTTTAGCATGCTTGACAATGAATATAACAGTAAATTCATAGTTGTTGGCCTGTACTAGAAATTGCATTGCCACATTCAGTAATTCAACTTGAAACTGCATCTCTGAGGTGTTCAACTCATATACCCATTTTAGAGATGACTAAGCTATACTTACATGAAAAGGGCTATGTGCACTAATTCACACATAGAGAGAAGAGTGTAACAACAGGCCTGTTAAAATACCCTACATAAAAGCATGTTACCATGACAGTGAACAATTTTGACATCTGTATAGTAGCCTGTCTTTTAAGAAAACATATAAAATCAAATGAAAAAGCACAAGTTGAGGGCAAACATTAATACATATATCTGGTAAAAATGAGCCACTCTTTATCTGCTACATTTTCCTAAATCATTCTTATTTCATAGCTTTAATCTTGTGAATAATCCACTGTCCAATGTCCTATAAGATCAAGGAAAAAGAAAAGATCATAGACTTCAGAGCTAATTATATTATCAGTTAATTTCAAAATTGCTATATACAACATTTAATTATGCTCTTTAACTACATAAATCTTTAGAATTAGCATCACTTTACATAAGGATTTTAAATGTATTCCTTTAGTGACCATTTGCAGTCTTCCAGAAAGCAAGACTTTAAAGAAAGAACAAGAATTTATCTTATGTCGTAAATATTTTCCTAGGAAACTGATTTGAGTTATATTGTTCTGCTTCTCTTTATGCTGTTAAAAGTAATCACTTAAGGAAGAGTTAATACTAGTGCACATACATGTGTACATGTATATATACATATACATAGAAATATATATCATTATTTCACACATAGTCCATATAAACCACTTATGTAATCATAATAGTTTTAATGTACAATAATTACTGTTATATAAAATTTATTATACTATATTATACTAATATAATATAAAAATTTGCATTAGTATATATGATCAACCATCCAATACTAAACCTAAACTACTGATGAAATTTTCTCATGTCTTCTGTTGAAAATGAATCACTTAGTAGACAATCACTTAGCTTTACATGGGGAACAGCAGCTTATGACATACTTTTAGGAACTGTAGTTTAAATGTTATTTATGAAAAGCACGCTTAACAAATTTCATGATGCAAGGAGAAAGTATATAAACCCAACATATTATATGGTACTGTGATTTGGCCTCAGACATACTCCTTTTCATTTTAACTGTTCATAGAGCAGAACTTCTCTTTATAGAATTCTAAGTACTAAATAGGATATTCAGCTATAAAGACGAATACATATGTCTTCCCAATCCTAGTTGAAATTTTCTTCCTCTGGCTATTTTTTAGTAAATGCTGAAAAAATACATTTCATTTTAATCCTCTCTTTTCCCATATATACTTAGATGTAGAAAATATGATATCTCTATATTGCACATGCATATATGTAAATACCAACTTATTATTTTAGTATTTTCTAAATGATAACTGAAGCCTGAAGAGCTCCTACTGAGGAGCAATGCATTTACCTTGTCTTGATAAAAGATTAAACTGAGTTAAGCTATCCATTTTTGAGAGTCATGTACAAAGCCCTGAATGGTTCTGGAGCAACCTGGACCACTTCCAGCATAGATAGGAACTGAAGCTTGAGTGCTTCATTTTAGTGTGTCTCCTGTCCCTTCTTCTATAGAAGCCATATTTGTCCCCAGCATGGAAGTGTAGAGCTGAAGACAAATGGTTATAATTCCTAAGTCCTACTTTTCCTTTGATCATCATTTTCTGTATTCTAAATACCTTGTGCTACCCACAGAGTAGGAAAATATACTGTAAATACCACATGAAGAAAATTAGTCACAGAATAGTTAGGTTTTTAGTTAGGTTTTTAATAAAGAGCAAAAGGCTAATTTTCAAATCTAAAAAAATTAAACTTATTTGAACAGCTCTACAATTGGAAGAGCTGATTCTGCCTAAAGCTATTACTGAAGACCATAGATAAATCCTGGAACAGTCCTTTAATGTCATTGCCACAGAATCTTTCTTACAATCAGTTACAATAACTCTGTATTTTTCTGTTAACCATATGCAACTAATGTTTTTTTCATCTGGAAATGAATGGCTGTGTTGCATATAAAAATAGTGCTTTTTTTTTTTTTTTAAATGGTCATTTGGAAAATGGATTCTGACCATTTACTATTATTTTTCTATACTTAAGTAAATGCAATTAAGGAAGGATGGTAGGGTTGATTATTGCACAGCTAGTTTAACTAAATTTCACATAGAAATGATGATCCAGAAAATGCTTCTTTGTCAAGAAATTTAGTAACATCCTGGACCCAAGGTTCTGCAATAATGTTTATCAGAACCCCAATTATTATATCCTATAGAACTGACAAAAGTGAAGTTGTGTAAGAACTGGACTCTGTCCTAGGCACTTTAGCAAAGCCATTACTGTAGGCAGAATATTCTGTGCGTTGACAAACCAAGCAATCACCAAATACTTTCAAATCAATTGCAGTACAAAGTAAACTCTTTAAAATGTTCAGAGATGGAGTGTAGAGACTGGGTTACAAAGCAGTGTTTCCTTTTGAACCTTTTGGAGTTGAAAGGGTGCTTCTAAATTAAATAATCTGTATTTTTTTTCTGTCTCTTCATTCAAATATTGTAAGTCTGACTCTGAGCTCATCCCTAACAATTTCAGTGGATTTATTTCTGCTCTACATTGATCTCACTGGTAGCAGAATCAGATCATGCAATGCAGTACACTTACAACAAGAAAAAGAGGACATAAAGTATGGCTTTTGAGCATTTAACAGTTCTGTTTTCTCACTCATTTAGCATAGATTTCTGATGTCATTTCAAGGCACTGCATGCTTGCTTCTTACCATGTTAGTTACAAAACCAAAACAAGTCATAAGTTTTATATTAAAGTACCTGACACCCAGTTCTGCTAATTCACTGAGACTCTGTATTTGTGCCGATCTCACACAAGAAGATAGTCTTTCAGCCTTCTAGACCATTCAGTAATTATGCTAGTGTTTTCAGGAATCTTTACAGAATGATTGATATTACAGATTACATTCCCTTCTCTACTGCTATATGATACACATATGCAATGAAATCACTGAAGAGCCTTCAGCTCTTTACAGATGAATAAAAGTCTTCACATTAAACTCAACAGACATACTGATTCTTCTTAATTTTACTTTCCTGACACTTTGTTATTTTGCCAGGAATGCATGCCATCCATGCATTCCAGACAAAATTACAAGTGTCAAATGTAATATGCAACAATAGATACACTCAAGCAAAGTATCCCCTGATTTGAAAATTAATGAAGAAAAAAAACTAAGGAAAAAAAAATGTTCAAAGTAAATACTCCATGTTCTTGTATGGGTAGCATACTGAAATTAGCTTTTAGTGGCATATTATGACATGTTGTCATTCATCTTTTTACTTCAATATAGAAAGAAAAAAATATATTGATCTAGTGAGGTGCAAACTGCTTTTCTTTTAACATGGGAAATGTATTTTTAATGTGGCATCTTCAGACAGAAAATAAGTGATAGAATAACTGGAAACTAAGAGAACAAACAAGCTGCTTTTTACTTTTTCTAGGATTGATACTATTTTGTTTGATAATAAGGTATCTACCAGTTTTTTTCTTTTTCATTCACTTCAGGCAGGTAAATTGTAACACCCTTCAAAGTTTTCATTAGATAGCCTATTATTCCCTTGAAAGAAATCATACTCTATGCATTATTCATTAGGGACAGCAAATCTTCACAGCAGCAGTATCACAGAACTACTTAAAATTCTATGGCTTCTTTCTCCATTTCTGCTGAATTCAGTTCTGGTCTGATCTCCATGTATAATGCAGTATCTCTGGCTAATTCAGATATTGCAATGCTGAAGAAAATATGTATTCTTTACTTTATTAGTGCTGAATAAAATACCCTCACTTTTATTTATCAAATGCTTGTAGTTCACTCTGTGTATGATAGTTTCCTCTTTTTTTTTTTTTTTTTTTTGATGGTGGTGTATACATGTATACATCCATATGCAGTGGAAGTCTAAATAGAATATTTTATTGACGCTATCCTTTGCTTGCCTCCTAGAGTTCATTTTTTTCCAGGAGTCGCTTTATGTGTACCTTAATAGCTTTCTGTACTCGTTAAGACTATTACTGTGAGCTTTCCTCACAGTTTCCTACTGGCTGATATAGTATACTTTATGGGGAGAAACAATCCATCTTTCATACGCGTCAGATGATGCCCACTTGACAAGCTCTATTGAAAATGGTGTAGGCAGTGAACTAATAAAATAAGTCAACTAGTTTTCTTGGGTCTTCTGTTTTCTCTCTCTATCCTCTACAGATTTCTTCTAAACAATGTAATATAAGACTAGACAAACTGCGTAGTTCAGCAGAAAGGCCACTGCACAGAGGCGCAGACCTTCTCCCATTAATGACTGGGCCATTGACCTTTCATGAGTCACTTCTATTTTCTGTTTTTCTCCCTCCACCCAGCGCTTTTGCATGTCATTTATGCTTAGCACATAACTAAGAACACCAGGGCTGTCCTTTGCTATGTACATATTCAAACACTAGCAAAATCCTCATCACACTGGGGAACTCCAGAGACTATAAAATTTTTTTTTTTTTAAATCAAGTGGGTTTTTTAGTTGCTGATTTTTACCTGATGTCAGTCACCTCGTATCAGCTCAGTTACTGATTTTGTTCTTCATTTCTTCTCTCTTTTCCTGTCAGCATGTATTTTCTAACTAGTCTCAGTTCAGCTCTTTTTAAGTGTAGAAGTTTAGGAAAGAATTAGGAAGGAATTTACAGTGCTACAGCCCCAAATCTGCTGATTTGCACCTTTCCCACCTTTCAAATGACTGTATCTTTGCTATGTTAAGTGGTCCTGGAGTACTGTGCCTTCTCCCTGCCACTTTTGAAACCAAATATGCTACCACAGAGTTCCCAAATGGCAAAGTTCCTCTTTAGTCAGGACTAGTTTTTGCTGAAGTTATGAGACGTAGATTTTCACAATAGATCTTCTTTTAACACTATCCTTCTTATTTTTATCTCTATTTGTAGTACCTACTGCTTCTTTTTGATCTCTGAGTAAATAAAAACTTTAAAAAAGAAGAGAAAATTATATCTAAGAGGCCATCTGAACTGTTTAAAGACAAAGTGATACACTGCAACAGATATTAAAACAAATTGTAGAGTTCCATAACCATATAAATACAAAGAAAATCAGAGAGGAAAAAAAAAGTGCAAGAAGACAGTTATACAATCAGATCTAGAAGATAATATAGGATTATCCGTCCCCTCAAGAGAACAAGTGGTGATGGTTGGTTCTTTGGGTTGGGTTTTTTTCCCAATTTTGAACTCAAGCATGGGGTGATGGCAAAATACCTGAAGAAAATAAAACAATGAAAATACATATTACTGTATCTAGCATGGAAGCAAATCCTAAAAAGCAGAGGAGGGACTTGAGGTCTAAACTGCCTACATGCATAATTGCTGAATCTAGAGTAAATAAATTCCAAATCTTTTAGACCACACAACAGTTCTGAAGTTATTTAAACCACTTGCCACAAAAAAAATTTCATACTTTATTACTTATCTAGGTAGGCCATTCTGAAACTTTTTATAATACTTACGTAAAAACCATCCGATCACTATCAATACATACTTAAAAAAAATATATTATGTCACAGATTTAATTTCATCCTACAAAATTAAGAGGTTTAAATTTCACTAAATACTACCATACTTTTCTTATATATTACTATCTTTTGGGGTTTTGACCAATTAATCTGCCAGACCTATGAAGTGGACAACTCTTATTATATGAATTCTATACATTTAATTTAATTTTCTTCAGTTATGTATTAAAATACCAACATTATATTTTTCATCAACCACATTCATTTTGGTGTAATACTGACCAATGACATTCATCATTAGGCATGATAAAAAAATGTCTTAAATGTATATACAAGTAAGATCATGTGGAAAAAGTTCAAAATGCCAGTACGGTAAACTTTTTTTTTTTTTTAATTTAAAGAATTCAGATTCTAAGTAGTATGAGGGTGTAAAACCAGAACATAAGACTTTCATTTTACCTATATTTTCTTCAGAGAGATGGAGGATTATCTCCTGCTTTCGTATAGGGCTGGAGGTTAAGGTCTTGAACTGAGACAAATGATTAGTATTCACATTTTGCAGAAGATAAATTTTCACATTAAATATACAGACACTCAGGTATACTGAAAGTCACTAGGGATTAGCATAATATTTCTATTAGTAACGCTTGCTTATCCAACTGAGCGACACAGTGTAGTCAAGAGCAAAGCCCTGGAATTCTGAAAATGAGCTTTAATTGTTTCTAGAATGTGTTAAGGAGAAAGGGTGACTGCTTGCACAGGCAGTTATTTAACCTTAACTACTGTATTTCCAACAAAAAGTCTCTGTCCTTACATAACTGATTGCCCTCCCTTCCTTCCATATTCCAGTAACTTCTCCCTTTCTCCACCATGCTGCTTACTCCAGACTCTTCACCAAATGAAATCTAAGAAACTAAAATTCTACCATGGAATCAAGGAAAACTGAAATTATTGCCCTGATATTTGATTGTAAAAATATCCCTTGTGTATGTCAGCTATACCTTTTTCAATGCTATGTAAATCCCAAATAATAAATACAGTATTTTATGTTATTACTATTTGCTATTGCTACAGCAACTGATCAATTAAGGAAAAATTCCTTTCTTCAATGCTACATTACTCATGCCATATCCATCTTCCACAGCTATAAATATGGTGTTTCCACACCACATAGAGGGATTTAACATGGGGTATCCCAGCTCTTTACATAAACATGAATGTTATATGAACAGTGCAGATTCAGTTTACACAAAGGATCACAGAAGGAGACTATCCCTCATGTTCTCTCCCAGAAGAGAGTGTTCAGGAAGATGCTGTGACTTTGATAGAAAGTATAAAGCACAGTGACAAGCTTTCATTTGTAAGCAATCCTGTTTTCTTTGGAAAGGTCTTTCCACAGGGAAGACCTGCTATTGCTTGCATATTTTTGAATAAAGCTACCAGGCTGAAAATTTTGGTTTGAGTCAATCATCAGTCCTATTACAAAAGCACATTAACATGAGACAGGCTGAGACTGATTAGTTTAATACAGGAGGAAAACCAAAAGAAACAAAGCAAGGCAAGGAGCTAGGACACAAATTGATCGATCTTTAAAAAGTGTCTCTGAGGTGAAAAATTCTTTTTGATCTCCGACTCAATTTTTTTGAGTCAAATTTTACCTGACTTAATTTTATTTTTTTTCTAAATTATATAGAGAAAAACCTAGGGTCTTCATACTGCTCCGAACCGCTAGCTGAAAAAAGCTGAAGCAGAAAGGAGAACAGTGCCACATATGTTGAAATACTGGCAATAATTATTTCACTATTTGGATACATAATGCATATGCCTATACATAGAACTGTATTACTATAGATATATTTTTCAAATAATGTTATTAGCTCACACTTTGAGTACAGGAAGTAAAAAACCCCCTTTCTGCACAAAAGGAAAGAGGAAACATACTGGGTTGAAATTTGTTTCAGATAACTGTAATACTAATTAACTTAGTTAAATAATGACAGAGAAAACCAAAACATGATAATTTAGATGTCAGCTGTACCCATGACAAAACAATACTTAGTGACAAAACATAATGCATTGATTCAATGTATAGGTCCCATCATGCTCCCTGCCTTATACATGCTTTTGTATCAAATCAAATCAGAAAGAGGGTGAACCCAAACAATTTTTGAAACCATTCCCTCAAATTCTATGAACAATTCAGGGTTACAGATTTAAATTGTTTTGCAAGTTCACTGCAGCATAATATACCCAAACTGGTCTTCCTTGCTCGAGTAGCAATTTGTGATTAGAGCTGACAGAGTATCAGAATTTCCATTCTGCAGGAACTTGATGGGAAGGGCGGGGGGGGGAAAGTGTTCAATTTTGTAGCAGAAAAAAAGTTGGAAATTTCCTAACAGGAATTTCACATTATATAACTGAGCTTCATTTGCAAAGTTTTCAAATAAAATTGAGCTTGGGTATACCTGGGCTCCTAGTTACTTACATACTCTTAGCAGACTGATGAAGAGCCAGAAGTCTAGCAGACAGAGCTTCCAAACCCCCAACTCTGCAACAGGGAGTATAAGGAGGATGACCGATCCAGACAGTGGATGCAAATGTACATCATGGAAACCTCCACAAGGAACGGAAAGTATCTTATTTCCACCAGAAGGTTAGTAAACACTTGCACTGAATCAATGTTTTATGAATTATCATGAGCTTGGTCATGTGATGTCAGGCTAATATTTTTCTACCTTGTAGCTTCCCCTTCCCTGTTTTTATTTATTATTTCATGAAGACCTTGCCAGGCTAATGTATCTCATGTCTCACCATAATCCAGGCATCTCAGCCAAAACCTTGCATCTTTTCCAGAATGGGAGTAGCCCAAAACATGATTTATTGCATGGCCTACCAAATCTTACCTTGTTCAGCATTCAAAAGAATATTCTCGTTTTGGTAGCAGAAGGTCATTATTAAACCGCCTCAATGATTAATATTCCTATCCCTATGTGATAGATGACCAGTCATAATCACTTGACATATTTTCATAGAATCATAGAATCATTTCGGTTGGAAAAGACCTTCAAGATCATCAAGTCCAACCATTAACCATGCCCCCTAAACCATGCCCTGGAGTACCCTGTCCACCTGCTTTTTGAATACGTATTTTCCCACAGAAAATTCTTGTTCTATTTCTTCCAGTATTGATCTACACACTACCCGAAACACAGATTTTCACTTGGCATCACCTCTTCAAATAAACAGATAAAACCCATCTCCATTACTTGCTTTCCTTACTTTACCAGTGGTTCAGGTTTTCAGAAAGCCTTTTTCTGGTAATTCCCTTTCCCCATTCCTTCACATGAATTGTTACTAAGCATTTACTAGCTTTATACATATTGTCTTCACATTGAAAGATAGTTCAAAGACACTATCTGCCTTTTTCATTCACTGCATGTTTTTCTAGTGGAGAGGATTATGTTAGGACAGTCTGTCATCACAACAATTCTCTCAACACCACTGCTTTAAACATCTCAGCTGGCACAACATCAGTGTCTGCTACCATCCCATGTCTCATCATTTTAGCAACAGGAGATCCTACCGCAACAATAGACCCTTTGAGGCAGTTATTTGAACATTCCTCCCCCTACAGTTTTCTCAGATATTTTTGCTGAATAGTTTTCCATAAAATAACTGCTGTCTGCTGATGCCTTCATTATTCTTCTATCTATTGCATTCTGAACCTGCATAGGTTTACAAATCCTTATCAACTAGCCCCAAACTTAACAAGGATTTGGCTATAAGACCCCAGCTGTGCTCCCATTGAAGTACAAACTTTCTGTTGATAAATTTAGACATAAGCATAGCAATAAAATAAAAGAATAAAAGAAGTAAGAATTGATTTTTCCTCTGGAGTCTAAAAGATGTCTAGGCAAAATTTAATAAAAATATCCAATGGCTACTTTCTGTTCCACACTTCACCATAGAAATATATATGTATTTTATATTCTAACTGTAAATCTTTATTAAGTGCCCTATGGCTATAACTTTGATCCATATTCTTTCTAATTTTTTTTTTGTCTTATTGCCAGATGACTATAAATTAAACAAGAAAAGTGAGGTCTGTCATACTTGAGAATCATTAGCTGTTGCAAAATATTTGTCCAAAAAGCATAAAACAACTCCGTATAGTAAAAGCAGAGATATTCCTTATTGTAATGCTAAAGCCATTTGTTGCTCTCAGGACAGAATTTCCATGTTCAGGAAGGAACAACAATAGCCATATCTTAATCCTATCAGTGCCAAGGGAATTGTGTTACTGCAAGTAACAAAAACATTACTTGCGTTTTTCCTTTCACAATAATATTTCTTTTTCACATAGCCAAACTAATTCTGTCTGAATTTCGTAAAATATCTGAGAGGTGCTGAACAAAAGTGTAATTATTTAATCAGAAAAAAAGGTTTATATTTAATAATAAGTGTCCCCTTTGGGTTTTTTTTTTCCTAATTATTGTACTACAAGTCAGACCACAGAATCTGAAATCATTCAATTACTTCAAATATCTTTAAGATGTAATGGAATCCCAGGTCACCAATTAATGGAGCATGGGCTAACTTAGGAAAAACACCAAATCCATCCAGGTCATGTACAGTAATTAGATCAGAAATGTCTGTGGTACCAGAACAAAAAGACAACCTTACACTGCATTCATTTTTAAATAGGAAGTGCTGTACTTTTCTTTTTTGAGTAGGAAATTCTGAAGTGCCATAATTTTTCACAGAATCAAAATTCTCAGAAGAGAATATTGCAACCTCTCCAAAGAATTGTCTGTTCCCCTGTGCAGCCCAGTTGTGGATTTTGAGCACAGATCAATATATGTCAATGTGTTGTCCAGGTTCCCTTTCTAAATAAATATACTAAACGTAGAGCCTGTAAGATGTTTTGGGGGGCGGTTTTTTTTTTTTTCTCCAGCATTAATTACATTGCGTTTCTCAATAGTGACCTTCATTATAATACTTTGGAGAATACTAACTCACACTAATAGCTAACTGTGAGTTTCAGAAGAGTAAAGGTACCTTTTTGAATCATGGAACTGGGCACTTCACTCTCTGCAAGGCACAGGATTAAGTCAGACTTGCTTATTGGCATTTTGTATGTGTTTCAGTGATTCAACATTTAGTGTGAATCCCTGAATCCTTACATACATTATATTCCCAATCACTGTGTGGGGTTCCTGGAAATTTTCTAACTGGTGAGACATCTAAATGTTAAATTTAAATACCATAACACCTAAATTATAGTATAACCTATGCAATATCCATCAAAGGGTCTAAGCTTCCCTGCAAATCTTTTGCCTCAGAATTAAATTGATCTTGGGAGCTCAGCTAAAAGCAATCAGGTCTGAAAATTTTATCTTATTGTACCAAAAGTAATCTCCATTATATTTCTTAATGTTCATATTTTGGGAGAAAATCATCCACCAGTCATAACAATTCATCTTTATTACATCCTCATATTCATAAGGAACTCATGAGGAATATAAATCTCTGCTTTCAAGAACTGTGTACAATATAAAACGCATCTTAATTTTCTATGTGTGGGAATCCTTCCAGAAGGAATAATTAAAATTCAAGACTGCATGAAAAGAATGCTTTAAAACTCCTAAGCATTCATAGCATTTCTTTAATTTTCTTATTCTTTTTTTCTGGTGCTTTATATATTTGTTGGTTTTACCTCATATAAGCATATATTTCACCTCATCTAAAATAGTTTTTACGCCAGTAATGAATGCCTTCCAGAAAGCTGGCAGTGTTGGAAGCAATGATACAAAGAACGTGCATATTTAAATTTTCTGTATTCCAAAGTGACCAGATAAAAACTATGGAAAACTTTCCAAAATATTTTTAAAATATATGATAAAATAGTTCTTTGTATTTTTACTGTAGATTAATTTATGAAATAGAAAATTAGCTGTGGTTTCTAATTTATGTTATTTATTTGTATTTTTACAACTCTAACAGTGGTTATCTTAGTAGGCCCACAATGACATCTTGTGGCTACTCTGGGCTGGTCTTTCAGTGATTAATATGATAAAAATTTCTACTGACTTTCCTAGAAATCTTTCCTGCATAAACAGAAAAGTTAACCTTGGTGAAGAGTCTGTGTAAACTTTGACAGTGGTGCCTGGACTTTCTAAGTCACGAGCAACCATTCCAGCTGCTCCATTTTTCTGTCAGTGGAAGACGAACTAATTAACTTCTCATATAAGCCATCTTTTGTGAAAGTGGCTAGACTACACTAAGTGACAGCTGAAAGACTTCAAGTTTTCAAAAGCTGATAGATGAATTTAAATCTGCAACATTAGGAAGATGGAAACTAAACCTGAGTGATTTACAAAGTCAGCTCCAAAATAAACGCTTTTGCATAATCTTTAGAAAGTTCTTGTTCTGCTTTGTTTTGTTGTTTGGGGTGCATGGTTGTTATGTTGGTTGGCTAGTTGCACTTTTTTGTTTTCCATCAGTCCTCAAATATTTTGACCAGGTATCCATTCCCATTCACTTCCCTTTCTGCAAATAAGAATTGCAATAAACTTCTTGGGATATGAATGTATGCTTGTATACCTAGAGCTATGCAGCAAATGTTGATGTTACTGTGACTGTTATGTTAGCTGTCTACAGATTTCTCTGACTTCTTATACACTTGTGACTCGACTGTATCTTCAGCAGCTTCTTAATTTCAGGTGAACTCTTTCAGTGACAGTTTTGGATTTTTTTTTTCTTAGATGATAGTCAGTTTCTAATAACTTGGGAAAAACAGTGGCCACGTCCCCTCCCCTCCTTTGCTAGTTCATAGCTTCTGAACTGAAAATGCCTGACAGAAGTTGAGCATTCCTTGCAAATGTTTGTTTTAATATTTCCTCAGATCTTAGATAGATATTTACACATTTAAAAGGCAGTTGTCTGCTTTTGGGTAGAACAGCAACTTTCTAATTTCACATTTTGCGAAGCCATATGCCTTCATAAAAATAATAATATCAAATAATAATACCATTTTTTCCATGGTTCACTGAGGAATTGTCAGCAGCATAACTTGGTGCATTATTTGATTTCAAAGATTCTGTTCTTTTTTACTTTTGGAAGACCATCGCATGAAAGTGCCATGACAATTTCATAAAGGTAACCCAGTGCTCAAGCTCTTTCCCTTTGAGCTAGGTCACAGTGAACTATAAATATACTTTTATATATATATATGCACATATATGTATATATCTCCATATATACATTTGAAGTGTATGTTCTGGGGGGATTGGCAGGGAATTTATTAAAGACAAGAGCATTGCCCATCCTTTATTAAATCTCAAATTCATACAGCCATGCTTGATTTTCTTGAACATTATGTGTGGTAAATCTCATAAAATGCTGATTTATTGCTCTTCACTAAACACAGATAGGGTTATACCAGGTCTTGGCTGAAGTATGGGGTATGTAAAACAGCGTTTTGGCTCAGGGGAAACATTGGGGGATACATCAGTTGGCTGAGGGGTAGGAAATGGCATTATACCCCTTCCAGCAGTACAATGGGAGGTTCAGGGATGGAGCTGGCAGGATGGCTATGAGCTGGTGAGCTCAGAATTACCAGTGGCTGAAAACTCTCACTGAAGAAGAAGTCAACATCAGACTGAATATATGATCATCAGTTGTATCAAGAATCAACAGCAGCATGAGGTGAAGGCTGAGGCAGCAAAGGGGTTTTGGCAAAAGGAGGCTGCTGGAAGGCTGCAGTACAGCGGTGAACAGAAAAAGAAGTGGAGGCATGATGAGAACACAGTTCCTTCAACAATTGCCAGTGAAGGTGTCCAAATATACCTGTTACATACAAATGAGTGGGAATGAGTGGGAAGAATGGTGAGCTCTCAGTAGCTGAGCTTCCCCCCAAAATCATTGTAAGTGAGATTCAAGCTCTAGCTCTAACATGGAATTGAACCTCATTCTTGGTAGAAAGTTGCAGTTTTTCAACTATTACTAGTGTGCAGTTGATGGACTAGAAATCGCCAGTGTTAAGAATGACTTGCTACTACCAACAGCATTACACTGCCTACTGGTATGCTTTAAACTGTAAAGTACAGGCTTGAAAACCTTTGGCAAAAAATAACTGCCCTTATTTGTTATGAATAATCTAATTTCTATTAGCTTCTTACATGAGCTGATGAATAGCATATGCAACAATGCTAGCAAATAGCAGGAAATCATAGAAACATGATCAAATGTGTTGGAATGGACCTCTGGAGGTCTTCTAGTCCAAGCTCCTGCTCAAAGAAGGTCAAGTTGAAGCAAGTTGCTCAGAAAATCTCCAAGGACGGAGATTCTACTGCCTTTCTGGGCAATCTGTTCCAGTGTTTGACAGTGTTTCTTCAGAGTAAAAAAATCTCCCTGCCCTTGCAGTTAACTTAAATTTCTCCATTTACACTATTTCTGCTAAAATTTGGTAGCTCACAAGTTAATAAACAAAAAGTCATACATGTTTTTCACCCAGTTGCAACTACAGTATTGTTTGTTCATTTACTTAAATTGGCGTCCAAACAAGAATGAAGATAGAGCAAAATTTGTCTAACTCTACATTTGGAGAGGGCTTAGACATCTGCTGGTAATCTTCACTAAGGCAAATGTCCAGAGGTGCCATTCTTCTGGCAGAGGTACGAATCCAGTTGCCTCAGGCACTTTGAAATTCAGGAAATGAACAGTGTCGCGCCTTGGTTCCCTAAGGACACTGATCCAATATGTACCGACAGACAGAAAGGAATTCATTTGGAATTGCCTGATTAGGCAGAAAAAGGCCACCTTTTGCAGAGCAGCCTTATGCAGGGATTTCAAACCACCCACAGGCAGCCAGCCTCTTGACATATATGAACAGGCACAAGCCCAGGGAGGTCTTGTTTGACAGTAATTGTGCATATGTTGTTTTGGTTTGCTAGACAATAGATTGTCACTGTCAGCTGACTGGCAGCTAACATCAATCAACTCATTAGATGTCCTTGGCTTTCCATCCAAGCTACTCACAAGTTCTGGTCAAAGAACGCAGGCAGTCCTGGGCTTGCATTCCCCTCAGGATACCGGCATCGGACCAAGGGAAGTAGTGTGTTGGTGAGGTGGTAAAACTTAGAAGCAAGATTTAGTTGAAGGCACGGTTTGCGGTCCCACTGCAGTCACAAATAACAGGAGTGAGGAGGCAGGAAAGAGTATGGAACTGCATTACTGTTACTGTGAAAAAGGGTGTCGTGGTTTAACCCCAGCCAGCAGCTAAGTAATATGCAGCTGCTTGCTCGCTCCTCTCCCCTGCCAGTGGGATGGGGAGGACAACTGAAAAAAGAAGTAAAACTCATGGGTTGAGATAAGAACCATTTAGTAGCTAAAGTAAAATATAATATACTACTACTACTATTATTAATACTACTACTACTACTAATAATAGTAACAAAAAGGAATATAACAAAGCAAACAAACAAAAAGAAATAAAACCCAAGAAAATACAATTGATGCACAATGAATTGCTCACCGCCCGCTGACCGATGCCTAAGCAGCAAACTGTCCCTCCCAGCCAACTCCCCCCAGTTTATATACTGAGCATGGCATTCTATGGTGTGGAATATCCCTTTGGCTAGTTCAGGTCAGCTGGCTCCCTGGCTGTGCTCCCTCCCAGCTTCTTGTACACCTTCTTGCTGGCAGAGCATGGGAAACTGAAAAATCCTTAACTTAGGGTAAGCGCTACTTAGCAACAACTAAGACCTAAACTAAAACAACTAAAACAAAAACTAAAAATCAGTTTGTTATCAACATTATTCTCACACTGAATCCAAACCACGTTGTACCAGCTACCAAGAAGAAAATTAACTCTATCCCAGCCAAAACTGGGACAGAGGGGGACTAGCAGCATTTATACAAACCCCAGGTAAACTGCATTTGGGTACACTTCATCCAGCTGTTTCCTCACTAATGAGTGAGTGAAAGGCTCAAGTTCACTTCCTACACTTAAAAAGAATAAGGAAAAAAAAAAAAAAAGAAGAAGAAAAAGACAGAGAAAAAGGGAAAAAAAAAGAAAAAAGGGGGGGAAAGGGAAAAAGGAAACATGGGATTGTCCTAGCCACCAGGTCATTTATATAGCTTTCTACAGTGTAACACATTCTTCCTGTGCTTCTTGTTGAATCTAGTCAAGAGTGTAGCCAAGAATATGAGCATTGCAGGCCTAGGCATGATGCTATACACTGCTACAGCACATCCTTGAGAACGTAGAGCCCATTTCTGACATTTGTCTGTTGTAGGTGGATTTTTGGTTTTGTTTTTTATAAATTAAAAAAAATCAAAAAGTTAAATAAAAAAAGGTCTAATCTCAAGATCACAAACAAAGCACAGCTTCAAGCTGCCTCAGTTTCTTCCCCAACCTTTGAGGAGGTTTCTTACAAAACACACAAATTTCTAAGAGATTTCCAAAATTATTGCACCCTCCACAGGAGGCTTCCCTATATTCTAGAATCCAAAGCCTCTGTGCAACCTTAAAACTTACAAGTCCTTGGAAAGCAGTCTTATATCTATTCACTGTAAGACAGGTCCTAATCAGGTCCCACCACTTTGTGTTACTCTAACCTTTTGCTGAAATCTTATTCAGCACACAAAGTTCCAAAAGGACTGTGATAAGACATGAGTGGGTGCAAACCTGGTGGAACAGTGGGATTTCATAGCTTCAGCAATCTTTCTTGTGACAAGGAAACCTGTGCCAAGCCTAATGCCAATGCATACAGAGGGAAAACAAAGCTGTCTGCCCATCTTGGATAAATCCACTATTTCTTTTTTGGACTCCTCTTCATATAAACCTAAAAACCCAGCAGTGGGATCTCATGCTGTAACAATAGTCAAAGTAAAATCTAGCTGAGGTTAATCTTGCTGACTCAGACTCAATCTGAAGAATAGGTTTCCTCCAAGGCTCAAAATATTGTCATCACAGAATCACATCTACATCACCCATGGGAATCTTCTTATTTTCTATACCTTCATTCTAATCTCTTGAGTGCAAACTGTAAATGCTCTATTAGGACAGAATGCCCCCTCTCTTATCTGCTTCACTCCCATATGTTTGGTATCATAATCTAAACTCAACCTTTAAAAGGAAAGAGTGAATAATAGACTTCATTAGACTTTATTGCTATTGTAAATTGTCCTGTGGTGCACAAACTATCCTTTTATTACTTTCTTGATTACAACAAAATTGCACTTGTCTGGTGTATCAAAGTTAATGACCCAATAGTGTTAACGGAATTGCTAACAGCTAATAAAAGTGTTATTAAGTAATGTATCCAATTAAATAGCTTCAATTAATGTATTTATGTCTTACTGATAATAAAAGTATTCTGCCATCTACAATTAATTTCCATCATGAGTAAGAATTGCAGAAATTGTATACTAATGCATCTTTTTAGTAATAGAATTGTCCACTATAGACCATGATTCAGAAGACCAAGAGCAATTCTTTTAAAATCAAACATGTAAGATAAATCAATGATACTCAGGCCTGAAAACTGTGAATACTAGTTACTAGAGCCACATTATGGATTCAATCTCGAACATGCAGTTTATAGGCAGCTTCAGAATAGACTACTGAAAAGGATGTTTATAGGCTTAAAAACCAATGAAAAATATGCAGCGGACATTCGCAGTGTTATAGGGAAAAAAATATAAAAAAAAATGTAAAATGCAAATCTATATGGCCTGAATTAAACATATGGTGCTGCTTATGACTGGAACTTGAGTGTGTCCCTAGCAACCAGATAACAGAATAAAACCAATAGAAATGGCACGATAAAGACATAATGCATAATTAATAGGTGCAGGATGAGTAGATGAAAAGGCACTGATTTAGGATCCACAGCTCAGATCCAGGCTGCTGTGTGGTTTTAACTCATTGTCACTTCATTGGTCACCTGCACTCGTACCAGTTGGTACACCTCCTACCTACTCTATTATCCTAGTGCAGAATAGTGGATAGTAACTCTGGTGTCAAGTGGAGTTTTGCTGATGAACCAGTCTGATCACACCAAAAGAGGTGTGAATGCCTTCCTGAGCTAGCCAGACCCTCAGGGGGAAGTGTATATTGGCTCAGCCCAACACAGAGTATGAAATCTGAGCAACCAACAAAATTACCTTAGAAGAAGGTAGAGGACTTGAGCAAGCTTCAACTTAGGTACTCCTCCCAGCTACTGGGGAGGCCCAACGTTGTGACAGTGAGCATGTAGACAATGGGAATCACATCCATACTGTGATCGAACTGCATATTGTAATTGCTATATTGTGCTTATGCTGTGATTTCAATACATTGCTGTATCATGCTGCTTGATGAAAATCCTGTGTAGATTCAAACATCTTCAAATAAGTAAATTTGGTATTAAAACATTAACCCCTTCCTGTGTGGAATATCTAAAAGACTCTGTTCAGAGAGTATTGGAGCCTGACATAACCTGTTGTAGTTATGCAGAATTAATCTAAACTGGAAATTTGTGTGCTCAGTTTGAAAACAGGCAAATGTATGCAAGTCTCTTCTTGATTTTATTGCGGCACACACCTCTTCTTCTTGCGGCACATACCTCTTCTTCTTGATTTGTTATATGCAGTATTTGTTCCATTTCTAGATGGCGTGTAACACAACACACAGTTAAATTAACATGGTTGATTAGCACTCTGGTTCTCATACCATGAGTATTCTGTTTCCTGTAGCTCTTGATCAAGCCAATGCTTCATTTCCTCCTTAATAACCAAAAGCTTTTAAAATCTCTTTCAAATAAGCAAGTGGGCAAGATCTGAAGTCATTCATGTCTCTTCTGAAATAAGAGTACTAGCCAAACTAGGCAAAACATTCTAGTAAAAGAACTCATTAATACCATTAAGAAGTAAAACATTTTATTCCTATTATACTTAGTTCATAATTTCCTTAGATCTGATTTATGTGTATTATAATTGTTTGCATTTAATTTTGTCTTATATTATGCTGCAATAACCATTCTTATTTGGATTCAGCATTACAAGATGAACCTCTACTTTTATAAATCAGCATATTTTTCCATAATTATAAAACTAAAATGTTGAAGTTTAACTCAAGGACAATAAAACATTAGGCAAATGAAGCATAAGATCAATTTTAAATGAAACAAAGTGAAATATTGAACTCTCTCAGGACCAGTGCTTAATAACCCTTAGGATTACACTGTTTGAGTTATTAAAATAAGCCTATATTGTATCGTACATCAGTGTGAAAAGCTATTGTGTTTTCATGAATATTGTATTTGAATCCCTGACTTGTAAGATGAAATTTTGCCTCCATAAAATTTGTAAAGGAGTACAAACTATAAACTAAGTCCTGTACAAAGAAAACTTCTTGATATGAAACATCACTTCATCCCCACCTTGTGGAAATTTTCTGCATACACTATTACTTAGTTCAAAAATAAACTTGTTGGTATGATCTGAACCATTCTGGTAATGTAGCTGTAGTATGTAATGTATCAATAGACATCCTCTTAAATTCACCTTGTCATGGAGTTTATAGCCCCAAAATTAGGTTTTCATTTAGATAAGCCTGACCTGAATCTGTTTAATAGACAGAGGGGAAGAGAGGAGAGGAGATCACAGTATCAGAGCAGGTAAAAACTCAGATTCAGGTTTTGTTCCAAAGATTATTGACTCCAAACTTGAATCTGAAACACAGATACTGAGAGATGAATTGAGCTGAACTGATATTGTAGGATATTGTAGGATACTGCTGTATTTTTGAGCATTAATCCTATCCATCCTCAAAACAATTCACTGAAGCACTGAATGGTTCATTTATACAAAAAGAAACCAGGAACATGGAGAAATTACGTAAAAAAAATTTCTTACCTTGATCTGGAGGTAAGAGTCCCACAGTGTAAAACTTGTTTAACTGACAGCTCCCCTGTGAAGCCCTCTTTTCCCAATTCTCTTCTGGCACTGAAAATATATTTTCCTATTTAATGGTTTGGAAATGAAGGCAGAAATGCAGACCTAGAGTGATCCCTGGGATCACAGCATTTGGTTCTTTGCTATTATAAAAAAATACCATAGAATTATTGCAAAATTACTATTAAGTGCTGTTTAATAAGATATTAATTTTTCCTTCTATTTTCCCATTAAAAGGTTGTTACAGAAAATCTCTACATTAAAGGTTTGGAGTCCTTTTTTTTTTTAATTTCCAGCCTAAAACCCTGACATTTAACTTTTACCTATTTATTCTTTTACCAGTGTTAGCTAATAGACTGAATAACTATTTCTCCTTCCCTAGTATTCACTGTCATACAAGTCTTCTGTTACAGACAAGAGGCATATCCTCTCAGTTTTTGCTTTGCTTGGCTGAATATGTCAGTCTCTTTGTGCCCTCTTTTCCATTTACCTGGTCATATTTGAAAGACTTCCATACATTTTTGCTAGAGCCAAATCCTTTGAACTACACACTGTGTTTTAGCTAAGACCTTACACAGGTACTTCTGATATCATATTAAAGCATTTATTCTCAGTTAGCATAACAACAGAATCACAGTTCTGCAGAAACTCTGTCCACTCTGCCTGCGTTTGATGTGTTCAGAAGAGATGGCCTTTTTTCTTGAATTCTTCTGTTTTCCCTTATTCTATTGGTAAAACTTATTTGTTGGTGTGGGACAGAAGAGAAACAACCAGCAGTAGAATGATGGAAGGGGGTTTCACATTAATTTTCAGCTAAGAAAATACCATGTTTTAAATGATTTTTTCCTAATCTTTGCTCTGTGTGGTTTCAAATCCAATATATGTAGTAAATATGGTATTGCTTATTTGCAAGTCTACAAAAGAGGAGCAATTTTGCTAGTCAGGTATAAAAAACAAACTAGACTGAAATAGTAGTCTTCATATTTTTGTAATCAGTATATTTCTTTCTGCTATTCTTTACATGCTATTTTTCATTTCAACTTAGGGACAAATAAGAAAAAAAAAAGGGGGGGGGGGGGTGTCTGACTTTAGTGAGAGACAGTGTTTTACTTCTTGTATAAGGCCTTCCAGAAGATTTTAAATCTCCTGCTCCAAGCTATATCTTAATGGAAAAATGTCAAACCTTTCAAAAGCACTATTGAGAACACAAATTACTGACACCATAAATGCTAACAAAAGGAAGATTATGTAAACAAACAAATAGAACAAGGCAAGGGGCTGTTACCTCAAGTGAGCCAAGTAGTACAGACTGGCCATATCTGTACTGCATAGCTCTTGACTGCATCTCTCCGTCAGCCTATATATGGTATCTTTACAGCTCTATAACATAATTCTTATTTTCTTTAATTATTTAAAGTTCAGAGAGAAAGAAATAAAATGAAGGACATATTGTAATCCATCAGAATGTTTTTACATGGAAAACTGAGGATGGGTGTTACAGACTTTACATGCAAGCATGGAAAAATAATGGCAACAAATTTGCTGTGTTACTGGTAGGGGACTTTGTAAGGTGACAGGCCAAGCCTGGCACAATCTCATCCATTTTGCCTGGTGCACACCATCCCAAGAACTGTACCTTGGCATTGTCTGAAAATGTATCGGCTGACAAATCAAATTAGCAATTAAGCAAAATGAATAACCAGACATTCAGCACTTAAGTTCACCTTTCACTTCAATCAGAATGTAATCTTAAGGGCAAAACATGTAAACTGGCTTCCTGTGGGATATTGTAATTATATTTTCAGATATGGAAAATAAGTACTGCATTGACGCACTGCTTTGAGCTCAACAAAGCATCAGTGTTGGGTGGAGGGCTGGTGGCAGAGAACATTAGAAGCTCAGGGCTTAGGCTTGTAATAATCCTCTGATGCAACAGAATATCAGTGGTCTTTCTTTTGGCTCTTGTTGTTGTTGTTTAATTATATAACAGTGAACACCTAGGGGGTTTTTTCTCTTTTTCTGTGGTAAACCTCTAAAAACCTCTCTTATCTGTCTATCTGCAGAAAATCTGAAGGGAGCTCTGAGATGCCTTTCTCAAATCACATATAACCACCAGGACTGGTGATCTGGAGGGATCCACGTTCCAGTCACCAAGTGATTATTGCTTGGCAGACAGGGAAATGCTGTTGCCACTCCTCTCCATCTTACAGAGTTAAAGAGAAGCTTCTTGGTTTTATTCCTCAGTTCCTAATTTTTCATTCATGCTGTGAGAGATTTGCAGTCTTCTGATATCCTGCTAGGGAGAGGGAGAGATCCCTGCTTCCATCTCTTCTTGGCTGAGTTAGTATGCCACCTGCAGTCTGGTTAAAGCAGCATTTTGACAGCTGCCGGTTTTTTGGTTTGTTTTTTTTTTTTTTTAATAGCGCAGCTGTGTGCTTGCTTTTATGGGGGTATGTAAGCAAGAGATTTGGGGAGTGGCAGACATGTAAGCATATGTAGAGCAGAAACCTAAACAGACCTCCAGCTGACATTCTGGCATAGCATCTAACCCCATAAATTTTTTTATCATATGAGTATTTGCACAAGTAAAAGGACAATACAATTAGTATATCATTGCCATTTTTATATCACTGTTAAATTAGTCAGAAGGTTAGGGTTTGGCATCCTCTTTCAGTCCCACAAACAAAATCTCCTGTACATGCTTCAAAACTGTATCAGACACTAAATACCTTCTCTTTGTTTAAAGGCTGTTTAGAAAGTACAATATTACAAAACTGACACAAACCTGTGAGTCACTATTTCAGCCACTCTGTGTGACAACAGCAGGCGGCAGCAATAGAAATAGTTTCCTCCAATCCAAACTGTTATTTGGGAAAATGTTCCCCAAATGTTGTCGGTTGAAACTGAAATAAAATAGTTTGGTTTGGCTTAGTTCTACCTAGCCCAAAGCTCCTGACATGTTTCATTTCAAACTGATTTTAAAAATTCTGAGACATTAAACTGTTTCCTTAGGCTAGCACTTTAGGGAAGATGTAATGTGAGCCTTCATAGTCTCCTCAGCTAAGCTCCCTAATGCTCTGAAAGCTGTGTGAACATCCGCATTATGGGCCAGCCAGCTCTGACGGCCAAGTCTGCCTTGCACCGTGCCAGTCCTGCAAGGAGATACTGGCAGCTTGAATTATCATTCATGTGAGGAAAAGCAAAATAATTTAATGACCGAATAAAATATTTCAATTTCAGAAATTCTGAAATAGAATGTAATAAAAATACAGAGGGACATGTTCACACAAAGCAGAAGTCTATGTATTTTTAGGGTTTCCTCTTTTTTTGAAAATTTTTGAAATTTAAACGGTTCCGTTTACACACACTGAAACAGCAACATTTCTGAATTTCACTAATTTTTGGCTACCACTTCCTTCTGCTTATTTTAGTATCCTCCAGCTAACCTGTAGAGACCCTCACCAGAATAGACCAGAAACTCTCGTAAGGCACTAGGCAATCTTTCATAACTTTCATTTGTTACGTATGTAATATTTGTATCGCATAGCATCCTCAGGCCAGCACAATTTCGTGCTTATTGCTAGACAAACATAGGATAAAAAAGGCATTCCTGAGAGCTGGAAAACTGTATAGAAAAGAATATGGAGCAGACAAAAGGAAACTAGGAGATAACACCCGTCAGCATGAAAGGCTGTGTGCACATCATCATCTATCAGGAGCCAGAGAACACCCCCCCTTTGAATGAAACGCTCCACAGACAAGTAACACAGCAGAGAACTCTTCTTACCCAAAACAAAAGGACAAAACAGAGAGGCTGATAAGGACAACTGGGATGATTACATCACAAAATGAGCAGATATCAGAAGAAAAGTATTGGTGTTGCCTTGTCCTTCACCTCATATCAGAGAGACTCCTAAGATGGATCTAGGAGACTTCGGCATGAACATCTGCGTTAGTTCTGGCTGAAAGCTGGAGAAGCTGTGTGCTTCCTGGGAGTCCGTTAGTTTCCTCCTGGCTGAGCAGCAGTGTAGAGAAATTCATCTTCCTTAAAGGATATGTCATGCCACACATATGAAAGTGTAACACCTTCTGAACCTAAAAGCAAACATTTGCACTATATTTAATTTCCTTGGTTTTGTTAGGTTTATCTTTTTCATTACTGTTGCTATCTTCATAATTAAAAAAAACAACAATTACCAGCAAGTGGTACCAGCCTAATCACACAGACTAGAAATCCCTTTGTGGATTTCTAGAAATCCCTTCAGTGGTCCATTAATAGGTTTTGGAAATGTGAAGACTGTGTCTCAATATAGTAAGATATTTTCTACTTCCAAAGTCATGGAGTAGAAAAGCACACTACAGAAAACAGGCTAAACAGTAGTATAAAGTACATTTACATTTTTATGGAAAGAAATTACCTTTGGGAATGCTTGTTTTATTTCCTGTAATTATATGCTGTATAAATTCTTAATACTCTACACAACTTTTCTAAAACATGGCAGAGAAATCCTGTCAGATGTTTAAAATCTTTTTTGCTGCTTGCTATAATTCTGATGTTACAAATAAATTAAAAAATAAATACTCTTATTTCATTCTGCTCTCTGTTCTTATGTGATCTTCTTCCTCAGTCTCAATGACTAAGTCACTTTGCAGTGGCTCATAGACTTACAGGGGAAGATCTTTCAGCTTGCTTTTCCCTTCGTATTTCAGCCTCATTGAAGGTGTTCCCAGATGTCTTACAGTCAAAAGGCACTTAATATGAGTGTCTCTTGACAGTTTTGGGTTTTTTTATAATTTCAAGGTCCCATGGAATTTGTAAATTGTCCAGATTCTCTCTGGACTCATGTCCAGGATCTCCAAATACTGTTAAATAGTTTTACATATCTCAACGTCTGTTTGTGCATCTTTTTTTTTTTTTTTCCAATATTTTCCTGCTCATTCAAATCTGCCCTCTAGTCTTGTATCAGATTGGTGATTATCTGCCCCCTTCAGTGGGTTTCCCACTGTGGCCCTTGTTCTGGGCATGACCTGTCCCTGCTCTCTTTCCACTCTGAGGGCTCCCTGCTACATCACATCAAGTTCTGATTCGCTCCCATCCCCTTCAGGCCTTTAGTTGTTGTTACCTGTCATCTCTCATTTTGTCTTGTCTCTTCTTTTTCTTATCACATCCTCTTTACCTTACCAGCAATACCTATTTGCCCATTTTTCCATCAATTGCTTTGTGTGTTCATCTGTTGCATTGCCTGCACCAGTTCATTGGAATAGTTTGCTCTCCTCCATCAAAACCAGCTCTGAGATAGGCGTACACAAATTAGCAAAATGTTTAACAGCGTATGCGTAGCACAGCTGGTTATGTGGCAGTTAAGGAGAGCATAAGTACTAATAGGTGGAAAATATAATGCACTAAATAAAATTATCAGATAAGTAGATTTTAAAACTACATGCTAACAGTCCCTTTACCTGCGTTTAGTGCCAGAAGCCAAGTCCCAGGACTCCTTCCAGACTGCAGAGGCTGCAGAAGTAATGATGAGAGGAGTGCAGGAAGATATTTCACACATTTGGGGAATGGGAAGGGGGAACGACAGCGAAGTCAGGCTTTGGCAGCTAACGTTGTTTTAAACTGCCAACATTTCCACTTGAACTAGAAATTTGACTCTGTCTTTCCATTTGTCTAGTCACTTATTTTGGTGCCTTATTCTGGTCTTAGACCCTGACTTCCCATGCAGCCGGTTTTGAATTACTTTTAAGAGAAAAGGTTTGTGAAGAAGCCTATGTCTTAGTAACTTCAGAAAGGAAGTCTAGGTTTCAGGAACCCAGGGAGGATCCCTACTCATCCCAGATTCACTGGTTACCTCTCTAGCCATTTTTTCTGCTTGAACTGTACAGACCCAAGTCCTGAGTTGCAGTCCTCCTGCTCTGCTTCGTATGCTCAAACCTCAGCAACCACTTTCCTCTAATAGAGTACAGAGCTTCAGCTCTTCTGCCCCTCCCTTTTCACTTGTAGCTCTTCTTTCTTTGTCATTTGCTACTCTTCCCTGTGCTCTGTGCTTGAAAAGCTTGTGATGGTGTTTATCTTGAGTTCTGTGCATTTCATAGCGGACCTTTCATTTCACCTCTAGCCTTTAGGCTTCATTTGAAAACTTTAAAAATACAGCCCTGTCCTATCTGCTAGACAAACTTCTTCCTGAGTCTGCAGGAAGGCAAAATAGGACTTCCAAGAGGGAAAACAGCTCCAGGCATTTCAGTAAGATGTTACCGCTGGTATTTAGGATTTGTGTGCAGAAGGAAGCAAGCGGTGTAGCAGACCCAGCTCCAATATCCAAGCAGATACAGCTTAGCCGTGGGATAATGTCTTGCTGTATATCAAACCCCAACTGCAACGAGAGAGAAGACCCGTACCCAAAGTGGTTTTGGTTATTAGATTTGTATTCTAATTAAACTAGCTTGAGTTCATAAGGTTGTACTTCTTGGCCTAGTTTGGGCTTATCACAAAAAAAACCCCTAAAGTACTTATAGCACCCGTTTATTAGTCCTGGATCTCTGTATATTTTGATCATGTGTGTTTATTTCTCAAATAACACTCCTACTTCTGGAAATTTCTGAAGTGTCAGGCTGCTTGAATACCTCAGTTTAGGTGTTTGCATGTAAGCAAAATGTGTAAAATCTCATTATAGCCAGTTTAGATCCTAAGTTCAACTCAGCCAACTGAATGCATGTGGTACCTTCAGAGAGGATGCCCTAGCATACCCACGATACGTGCATGGAGCTGGCAGTTGTCTTGATGGATCTGGCATAAGAATTACAGGAGACTTACAGTTTTTCTGTACTGGCAACTGGACATTAAGTGGGATAGCCTACAACATCTCAGTAAATACCTATGGTTAGGCAATTAAATCAAACAATATTGATAGTCAACAGAGCTTGCCATGATACAGCTGGCAAGATCCTGAGCATCATCTTTTGCTGGTCTGAATTTCTTTCTAGACTCCATCTGCTAGAAGAGGAGCTTAGACACTAGACTAGATTACACACACATACCTCACATGTGGATGCTTCTAGTTCCCTTACTGTGGAGCTGAATTCCCTTCTATTGTCTCACTGAATGGCAACACTCATCTGTGACCCCACAGAGATCAGAGAAGGATCTTGTATCTTTTTCAGGAACACAGCAGTCAAATCATACATTCAGTCTGCTAATATATTAAAAAAGAGAACTGCAACTTGTTTTCAATCATTACTACTGAAAAATGATTCTACTGTTTTTGAGTCTGTGATGGAAACTTGCCATAGCCACTTTTCTGAAATAAAACTATATGCCAAAGTGGTCCAGATTACTAATTCTAAATAGTAATTTTTTTGTGTTTAAAAAACTTTTAACAGCTATGCCTTTATGATTTTTCAGTCATATTTACAATTACTGCTGTGTATATGATCCCTAAACGGTAATGGTCACCATGATTCCCCAAATAATAATCTTACTTAATATATATTATATATTAATACATATGTTAATATATAATATATAATGTATATTTAATATATAATAATATATGCAATATAATAATCTTCTTATTTGGGGAATCATGGTGACCATTACCGTTTAGGGATCATATTAATGTGAATAGTCTCTAAGGAAGACATCTCCTCCTTCCTAATAAACTTCAAGAGAATGTCGTGCTTTTTGATTTTGCCAAGAAACATTTGCTGACAGGTAAGTAATTAATGCTTCAATTAAAATCAATATTTTATACTCAGATGATTTTTACATTATTATACCAGTTATAATAAGGTCATTCTCTATCATATTGCTGCATTAACCATCTATATTTTCATATAGTAATGGCATCAAATAATTAATCTCTTGGACCTTTACATTTGGTACAGCAACGTTTTGTATTACCATATTAACTCTTGCTGGAAAATATAATGGTAAAAGTGATCAAAGTGTCAAATTCTGCATTTTCTTTGATGATAAATAAATGAAGACTTTACAATAAAAGAAAGTCATTTCCAATACCAGTGAGAGTATCTCTGGCAAGAGGCAATTGACGTTTTTCTCATGTACACTAGACTGAATAAAGGTTGTGGTAACAGTTACTGACCTTTCTTTCAGGAAGCTGATAAATCATAAGCAATGCATCTCGTCTTTTTATGAATCTTAAAAAAACAAAAGAACAAACAAAAAAACTACTAAAGAGAAGAACATTGCTCTTTGAAACAATAGTTCCGCTAAAACTCATAGAGAAACAAGGGCTGAGCTGAAAAGTTTTATAGAATACTTCATGAAAGACAAAAGTGCAATATCCTAAATTCAAACAAAATTAGTCTGGATATCTGGAAAGTCTTAATGCAGTGGGTTCCAGAAGTGATAAATACATATTTATGACCAACATGGAAGTTCTTTATGCTTGTTATTTCGGGGGAGAAAACTGGTTTTTCTGAGGCATGTCTCCAATTCAGCTTAACAGTTGGTTCAATCAAACAAGAAACCAACATGTAGTTAGGCCAGCTATTGTCATCTAGACAAGATCTTTATGCAAGTAAACTTAAGCATGTCCTAAAATTAAGCAGTGGCAAAGGCACATTTGCCATACTTAAAAATATCACAATGCATTTTGACAATTCTATTTAGAACACTATTTTTGTGCTAGCCTGGAATTTTCTTCCTGGGAAGGGACTATTCATTGTTAAACTGAAGTAAGGAAGAACTAAGAAAATTACATGTTTGGCAAGGCAATAAACTCTTTTTTTTTTTTGGTTTGGTTTGGTTTGGTTTTCCCAAAGGTTTCACTCCTGTTGCTAAAGTCTTGTTTTGATAATGACCTTCTTATTGATAAGGTTCCCCTCATTTGAAAAAAACACAGCTGAATTGAATGAATGCATTTTTTAAAATATTTTTCTTAACATTAAATATAATTATTATTTTCCGTTTCAGTCACCAAGTAAGTCTGCTTTATGAAGGCAACAGAACATGAAAGGTTAAGGTTCTCGTCTGCCTTAAGGCGCAATCCTTCCTATTTTCCTTATTAAATCAGATCTATATTTTAAGTATCTGTTAAGGGGAAATGCGATATCAAGAGCAGGGCTACATGTGTTATGTATGTACACGTTGTTCCTCCAGCTGGGATCCTGTGAGAGCTGGAAGAGCCACAGATGGACTTGCCCGTGTTGTCTTCTTGCCAAGGAGCCCAGACTGGAGGGCTGAGCCAAAGACCACAGCAGCAGGGTTGGCTCTGCTGAATTCCCTGTGCTGAGAAGCCCCAGCCAAAACACTGGAGATCAAGAGATGTAAGACTCACTTACCTAAGTCTAGTAACGTAGTGTCATTTTGCATGGTTTAGGGTGTTTGATACCCTTCACAGGGCTAACAGATGTGAGACACGTCACATTTGACACCCCTTCTGGAGTAGTAGCTGAAGACCAGGAGAGATATCCTAAGGCATCTAAAATGACCATAAGTGTCATCCAGTCTATCCCTCTTTATGCTTTAGGCTCTAGCAATAACACAACCTGGGTTTGAACAGCTGCTTGGCTTGCTAGATATCAGGGCAGCTTAACATGCAACTTCCACATCTACAGAGGTAACACCACTTCCTGCAATCTGTACCAAACTGAGTTGTCTCGTGGTTGTCTCATGATCCCATGGCTTTTGAACCAAGCACGTCCAAGTGAATCTAGAACTGTGCTTGTCGTTTTAATGCCAAATAAGGCTTAGATATAGCTGGAAGCTGCCACTACTACCACTCATTAGTTTAATTAAATGTATGTTTATTCTGGAAAGTGATAAAGTGTTTCTAAAAGGCTAGCAGCCCTGTTTTCCCACCAGGTAAAGTAAGTAAGCATTTTTATAAATTGTACCTGTAATATAAAAAAAGCGCCCCATATTATACAAACGAGTAGTGTTTTGGCGGGGTTGATTCAGAGTATTATCTTGCAACAATAATTATATACAAATGCCATTTCTAAAGTAGGTGGCAAAAACTGCTAAAAATTAAAAAATCCTTTCAGATTAATAAGCAATGCCAAGAAGTCAGGTTCACCACTGAAATCCTTAATTATTGACTTCCTGCCAATTTACCAATTATGCCTAAGATTTAAGGGATGAATCTACCTATATATTTATATAAAGACTGAGTGTTTGGATGTTTTTAAGCTATGTTACAGAAGAATTTCTAAATATGCAGAACTAGAAACAGATTGGAATAATCTCCTGAAAGCGATTATTTAAATTCATACTCTCTCAAAGCGACTAAGTAATTAGCCACATCTTTCTGTTTTAAGTAGTTTTACCACCAGATGTCAGGATTCTACAAATTTCAGTATGAGATTGGCCACAGTCTTCCCCTTCAACCATTTTCCTCATTGCCATCAAAAGCTACAACAAAATAATACCTTACATGGATAATCTCCTCGTGCTGTGTTTGTGGGGGTTTTTATATGTAAAGATACTTAAATGTAGTGAGGAATAATCATGAAGATCAACATGCTTTCAATTTACCCACAATAGTGTCTTACACTGCTATGATTAGAACACTGAGCTCCGTCACATGGGCAGAAAAAAAATACGAATTCCCTAATAGTTTCACTTCTGTTAGGGTTTTCACTGATGTTTATTTAGCTTACACCATCAGGTCTGATGGGTCTGGTCATCAAGAAACAAATTGCCTGAATGTCATAGGAAGATTGTTTAACCAGCACACCACTCCACAGGCTATTTGCAGCACATGCTGACATGTAATTCAGGACAGAAAAATATGTCTGATATCTGACTTCAGTGTCACCACAGTACTTCTACTTGATCACATCCAGGTTTTTTGAATCAATTCATTTAGGTAGAAGAAAGATTCACTTTGAACTTCAGAGACCTTCTGAAAATTATAATGCTTTCCAAAGAAAGGATAAGCACATTTAGTTAGTTAGATTTCTCAGTCTGAACAAATTCCTGGAAAGAAATAGAGCTGAGATTATTGTATTTTCAAAAATTCATACAGAAAAAAATGTATTATAAAAATAATCAAAAATGCATTTTCAAAAATTCATACAGAAAAAAATGTATTATAAAAATAATCAAAAATGTTTTTAAAATGACCAAAATCATCAACGTCAAACAAATGGAATGCTATTGACAGAGTCTCTCTACTTAACAACACAGAAGAAGTTAGATTAGGTCAGCTGGAAGTATATTAAGTCAAGACTGCAGCTGCCAAATTAAAAATACAGAATAAGTAAGGGTACCTTTTTGCAAGCAAATGAGAATTTTGACACCAGGTTTTCAAGGCAATACAGTCTGTTATACTGGTTGACCACGATCTATGCTTCATAACAGAGAAGAAACGAATAATCTGCGAAACACTTATTAAATTGAAGTGTAACACTAGATTATGTATTTGTTGTCCCTGTCTAGCACTGAACCAAGAACTCACAAGCAGTAGCCAAAACACTGCTGGATCAAACACAGATTTGTTTTCACTCGGAAGGCTCTCTATAATTTTTTCTTTAATTTTATTTTCAGGTAGATGAAAGAAAACAAAACAATAGAATTATTAGAAGGACTGTGACCCTAAAAAGAGTCATAAATTATGCAGTCTTCTCAGCCTCCTGGGAGAACCTGTGACCCAGAGTTTAACTGTAATCTTCTGGAACATAGTCAAATTGTCTGCATGTCTGTTCATAAATACCTGTTCCACAGATCTGGCCCATATACTAGGCCAGGAACTGAGTAGATTTTGTTCTCAAGAATTTAATCCACTTAAAGAGATTAATGCAGATAACAAGCTCTTGCTGCTCCCCATGGCACACAGGGAAACCCTTGGTAAAAGGAGATGACTTTCACAGTTTGATAGCTCCTTCAACGCACATGGCTGTCTATTATATTTTAATGAAATTAAATACAAATGGATATATGAATCTATGTAGTTATTGTCAAAGTGCAAAAATATCACATCATACACAAATTACCAAAACATTAAAATGCACATCATTCCTGAATGCTGTCAGCCAGTCTTGTATTTTAAATAAGGAGATTTTTTTATTCTCTTTTTTTAATAAACTTTTTTCCTTAGGAAAAACAATTAACACCTCCTATCGTTCACTTAAGTATATCATATAAATTATGGTATGAACTCACATTATTACTTTCAATGTCTTTTCATGAACTTAGCAGATTTGGGTTTTTTTATTATCAGCTACTTTGTCCGAGATGAACACCCCTCCCCAGATTTAGGAAAATATTCTTTTGTCTCATATTATTATTTATGATTTTGTTTGATTTTAAAGAACATCAACAATAAATCTTGACTCAGTTGAAAATTATTGCATAGCACAAATTTGCATAGGAATTATGGTAACATATTGTGTGTATAAAGATTCCCCCACTTCCTGGTTTTCCCTTATTTTTACACTAGGAATATTGAAGGATGATTGTATTTCTTTAAGGAGCTCAGATTTTTCTCCTTAGTTAATGCCTTCTCCATAGTCTTCACAGGTGGTGTGGTTTAACCCCAGCCAGTAACTAGGCTCCACCCAGCCGCTCACTCACTTCCCTCCCACCCAGTGGGATGGGGGAGAGAATCGGGGGAAAAAAGTAAAACTCATGGGTTGAGATAAGAACAGTTTAAGAGGACAGAAAGGAAGAAACTAATAAATACAATAATAGTAGTAAAAGAATTGGCATATACAAAACAAGTGAGGCACAATTCAATTGCTCACCACTCGCTGACTGATGACCAGTTAAATCCCGAGCAGCGATCCCCCCAGGCCAACCCCACCCCAGTTTATATACTGGACATGACGTCACATGGTATGGAATACCCCTTTGGCCAGTTTGGGTCAGCTGCCCTGGCTGTGTCCCCTCCCAACTTCTTGTGCCCCTCCAGCCTTCTTGCTGGGTGGGCATGAGAAGCTGAAAAGTCCTTGACTTTAGTCTAAACACTACTTAGCCACAACTGAAAACATCAGTGTGTTATCAACATTCTTCTCATACTGAACCCAAAACATAGCACTGTACCAGCTACTAGGAAGACAATTAACTCTATCCCAGCCGAAACCCGGACAACAGAGTACCCGCATTACCGCTTATTCCTCAAATTTGGATCATCAGGTTGAGAACATGCCAGGAGAAGCATGATGAATAACTGTGGCAGGGACTTAACTGGGTACAGCTTCACATTTTCTCAGAGCCAGGTAAGATTAACACCAAAGCCATTCTCAGCTGCTGGCAGCTAGAGCAGACCTGACTTGCAGAGGTGAAGGTGGAAGCCAGGCCCAGCAATGGTTTGCCCAGGGGCAGTGAGGTGCTGGTGAAGGGGGGTACCAGGAAAAGGGTTAGGGCAAAGCAAGCATGAATTTACAGCACCTGAGGTTACACTCCTGAGAGTGTACAGGAAAGAACAGTATTTAGCTAGTTTAAGAATGACAGGGGGAAAAAATCTGCTCGTGCGTGTACTCACACATGTAAAATTCTGAGAGAAATCCTATGGTGCTATTATGCTTAACATTTCTATCAGGATGTTTGGAAGATCTGAAGGGAAAAAAAATAACACCATGAAGGTGCAGAGGCCTGCTATTAGCAGAAATCAAAAAAAAAAGCTGAATAGGCTCATAAAGAAGAGTAAAAGCTGCTATTATTTTCGTAGATTATCTTACCATTTGCACAAGTATCTGATGAATATGGCAGAATAAAATAAATGCCCTGTCTTGTAAGGAAAGAAAAGTTCACCTAATCATTGAATTTCCTATTTTCCTTTAAAGGTGGCATTAATATTAGTGTAGCATGGAGGTTTATTCTCTGACTTTACAGCTGTTACAAACTTCTAAGGAGGAGGGGATGCATATGGGTGTGTTCAGCATAGAGGATGCCAACTAGCTGACGAGAAGTATTGGGGCAATAGAAGTGGCACCTCTTCAGTGAGGAAACTGTTTGCTGCTCACCTACAGCAGAAACATTTTCCCCTGGGTCAAGAATGACTAAGATAAGATGAATTCAAACTAGGAATGAGGAAAAGAGAGCTGTGTGCCCCAAAAGACAGACAAGTCCAAAACAACCATCCTTGTAAAACACAGAAATGACCAGATACTCTGCCTGAGAGTGATGGAGGTGTCAACAGAATCAGGACCAACCATCCTCAAAGATGAGCTAGTCCGGAACCCAGAGTCCAAAAATTACCTTCCTCCAATGTAAGAACTGTCCTATTTATTATCTGTTAACCAATCATTTACCCATACAAGGACTTGCCTATGGCTGATTAGTCTTAAAATACTTTGACAAGAAACTATGTCGAAAGCCTTTTGGATGTCTAAATAAATTGGAAATGAAAGAGACTGCTAATAACCACATGGCTGCTGACACCCTCAAAAGACTCCAGTAGGTTTGTTAATAGACTTCCATTTATAAAAGTCATGCTGTGTCTTCTCAAGTGTATTTGATTTATCCAGGTACCCATTAACTGTATTTTTTGCTGTAGGTTCTAAAAAAAACCCTGTTGAATAAAGATAATGGTCTCACAGGCCCACAGGACATCAGAATACTATAAAAGTCTGCAGGATCTCAGCTGACTCTTCTTCTATAACTGGAATAGTACAATTTCAGACAACAGAGCACTGATTAACTGTATATTAAAAAAAATCTATTTTATCAGACTATATATTGTATGCATGTATGTGTATATTTAAAAGACATGAAAAATGCGATCACTTAACTTTAACTATTACATTGCAAAAAATCCTAACATGTCTCGCTTGGTTTTAAACAAATGGTACAAACACTGGATTTTCCAGACTGCTCATCCTCAAATCCTGACTTTGTTCCCTTCTGTTAGTGAAATACAACCTTGCTTCAGTGAGGCCAGGATTACGTCTGCAGCGGTGGTCCTCTTCTCCATCATCCCGTGAGCTACTTTAAATGACACAAACTCTACCTGATCGTTCCATGCAGCTGCGTATGTGACACATCTGCTCTGCCATCAAGTCACTCACGCTGGGAAGGGAAACTGAGAACACATGGCCAGGCCACCAGCGACTTGGTCCTACTGTGACAATTAAAGGTAACTTGCAGCTACAGGTTTCTCTCAGCCATCTGCCCCTTTAAGAAGAAACAGGCTTCATGCTGCCCAAAATCAGTATGTTCCAGGCAGTATTTGCCCTTTGTACCTCATCAGAAACTCTCACTACTCCTTGAGCCCATGAGTCCTATGAGGCATACCTGTACATAGTTCTTTAACTGAGGCACAGGTCCTGAGCCTAGCTTATTACCTTGCAGCTAGGGCTTACTAGGAAGGGAGAATCTTACATTTCCTTGTCCCTGTCTTGCTCTTTTTCACTGTCCTCATCCCTGTTTCCAGCCATGTGGTACACCACTCACTTGCATTGGTGAGATTGCCCCTTCTCAGTAGCAGCAAGTTGTATGTTGTTTCAGTTCCATTTAAAATTATGGCACAAGGAACAGCATGACAATGAGAAAAAACAAATCATGAAGGGAGAACACAGACATGAATTAAATACCTTAATAAGATATTCCTGCCTAACTTGTTATTCCATGTTTCAAAAGATGGCATCGATATGAGGGGTTCAACACTGCCTTCTTGAGAAAGGTTTCAGTCTGCTTAATCAGCTCCAACCAGCCAGCTGACAATTTGCCTCTGTGTCTAACCATGTGATTTAGTTTATTATTCCCAAAGACGGAACTTGTGAGGGTGAGATTGTACGTGCAAACTAAGCTGGCTAAATTATAAAATTCCAGGAATTGATTTGCATGTTTTAATTGGGACATGAACTTGTTGAGGATAAATTTGTTCCCCGATGAGAATTGCTCTTAAATTAATAGTTATCCTTAAGGAGAAATACAGGTGACTAAACCTCTTTAAAAAAACCACAGGACTTACAGTCTCAGAGACCAAAATATTCTCTGTTAACGGTAGGAAAGTGTTTCATGCATAAGTATCATTTTTCCTGGACAGCTGAGAAGAAAAAATATTTAGACACATCAGAAAACCTAGCTCTTATCATCACTTTTCTTGCCTATGCAGCATTTCTGGCTTGAGTACCTCAACATGCAGAACCATAGGATACTCATGCAAGCCTCTTATTTTTTTTTTAACTCTTTTTTTTAGTATAATTGGGAACTAGTGGCAAAATTTCAGTTGTTGCTGTGTTATTGCTATAGCTGTGGCGGCTGCTGTGAAAAGAGCTTCTGTTTGACATTACCTCACCACTTCTAGAGGAGATATACATGCCCTCAAATCATCCCTTTCAGCCATGGGAAGTTCAGCAATGCCAATTCAAAAAGCAAGTAAAATGATCTTCTCTGGAGCTCGCATTTGTCTGGCCAGACTTCACTTGACATGGGGAAAGAGTCCACAGCAGCTTCTACAACGTGGGCAGCACTGTTTTCTCAGGACAAATTTCTCCCTGCAGAATAGCTGCAAGAGTCCTGGCTGATGCTTAGACTACTGTAAGCCAAAGATGATCCACTTCTCTACTCGTCACCAGCTCTCTCACTGTCCCAGCAGAATCACTTACCTGTCACCATCATTGCTAGTAACTGTTAAATATGGAAGTAACCCTCTGAAGTGTTGGAATTCTCCACAGGTATCTGAAAGAACAAGAAACTATAGTTGAAAATCTCAAATTTCAGAAACTGCGGGAGTTCCTCCCTTGTAGAAAATACAAGTCAGAAGAATTCACGTGGGACAGAAAGAGCTGTTAAATATATTAAGTGCTTTGAGCTTGTTTTCTTCGATTGATATCTACTTAAAATGGATGCAGTGCTGAAATGTGATATCACCTGGAGACATAAATTGGTTTGCTGCTGGTTTGGTTTTGTTTACACAGGGTAACAATATCTATTTGCAGGATTTCTGTGCAACCCGATGTAAATAAAATGTTGCTTTTTTTAAGAGAGAGCTTGTATAAACCACCTTTCCCCTCCTGGGACAAAATGCATTATAGTCTGCTCTTTTTTGGCTTAGCTGAATTAAGCTGTGTTCTTCAGAAAACCAGCTATATTAATACTTGTGGCAACCCAGAACTGAATAATTGAAAAACGCATTGGATCTTAATGATGGAAAGAAGTCTATAAACTTTTGCCATTGATTATTATAGGAAGTACACTACAGAAATGTTCTGTCCTAAAAATTACTATACCAACTGAAGGTGAATTGCAACCACAGTCATGTTCAAAAAATACTTATGATCAATGCATACACATTACAATTTAAATAACTGCACTAAGTCAAGATTAATAATTGCATATATTATTAAAACCAATTAATTTATAGATATATTTCCACTTATAGTAGAAATCCTCTTGTTTTATTTTAGCTCCTGTGACAAAAAAAAAAAATCATTAACTATCTAGAAACATGAAATAATTAGCAAATCATTTCAGTGCCTCCGGCTTTTAACTATACCACCCAACTATATGATACACTGGCCTCAGGAATGAGGCTGACTTAAAAATTCCCTTTCTCTCCACCACTGCTGTAGGCACTCATCCCCACGTCTGGGGTGCAGTTCACTATTGCCTAAATCATGCTGATTGAATGGTTTGTGTGTTTGTGCTGAAAACAGAAACGCTGATACGATCTTGCTGAAGGATAAAACAACCTTGTGCAAAAAAAAAAATGAGGTGATGTGGGTAAGGGAAAATGGGAGGGAGGGAGGGATTTCTAACTCAAGCAAATTTTTGATCTGTTTTGCAACATGCTATTAGAACTATTGTTAGGGCATAGTAAAATGTGAAGAAAATGCAAAACTGAGGATGTAGGGCTGGAAACATCTTAAATTGGAATTTTCATTTAACCACACCCTTTTGTGCAGCAAAAAACTGCACCAGATGGATTGATCTACAATTGGGTTTTTTGTTTCTGAAAAGCACAATAGTCACAGGTTTAGACTAAGCAGAGAAGAGTCTCTAGAAATCAAGATCCATGCAGCCTACCTCAGGAAAAATCAGCTTAGGCTGTCAACAGAGAAGAGTCTGGAATAAACCAAATATGCACAGACTTTGAAGTGAATCAGTTATGACTGATGTGCTGTGGGAAGCTCCTCTACTCCCTTGGCTTGTGCTGCTGATGAAAAATTGTTTGCCATTATGGCACGTGTTCTCATCAAGAGCACACAAAGAGCTATATAACAGCTAGTTAACTGAGAAACAAACCCATTGCAAAATGGTACTTTAATTAATTTTGCTTAGCGATATCATGTTAATTGGCACAGCTATAGATTTCTCTCAACCATTTAAATAACTTTACATGCATATAAGTAATGCAATATCACTATCAAGATTTTAAAGCATTAGCTACTGGAATATCCAGGTATTAGTATCCTCAGCAACATTCAAACTGATGTCAAACCAGCTTCTGTTGAGCTGTTCCAAATGACACTGCAGTAATGTGAATCTTGCCCAGTTGTTCTCTTGACTGATATGTTAAAAATGTAACAAGTGTGGCTCATGCTACCTGGCTCTTCCCAGACCATAAAATTCTGCTCTTAGAAATTATTTTACTCTCTTATTCTTAGGTTATATCATTTCTGACACTAAACACTGACTGAGAGACATATTTGAAGCAATCTGCACATGGGCACTGACCAGGAGTTTTAATTCAGTGCAACAAACTACCCCAAACTGAGGGACAATTTCTAGCCATGGAAAGGCTGCACACTCTACTTTTACCTACGTGTGATTTGTAAAGGTACAGGCCAGAGGGAAATGTGTCATGAAAGGGGATAAGAATATCACTCTTTAGACTTCAGATTATATTTTTTTTAATTATTCATTGCAATAAGAATTTTTTGTCACAGATTTGACAAAGACATATTTTCTAATTAATGTAACATCTCCAGATTATTATTTTTTTAAATTTTACTCTTTGTTCTCATAATTTCTGCTAAAGGAACTATCTCCTTGAGCATCTAAAAGGAGGTTGTACAAAAAAATGCATAATACTGAGAACAGTCCTCCAATAGCAAGGACAATAGAAGGAACAAGCTTCTTCCATTTCTGGTTACAGTGATTTGTCCGGTATGGGCAAAGAAAAAACTACACGACACAAACAATTAATAAGTACACAAAGTACACAAGTGTGTTTATTACATTTTTGCAAGCACTTTGTTCTACATTTCAAAAACGCCACCATCAAGCTGTTGGCACATTTATGTACAAAACAGATTAATTGTAATGCCTGCTACAAAGCATTCTTTGTGAAAATACAAACTCTAATACCAGAGAAGAGCCAAAAGCATTAACATCATTACATGAGTTTAAAAGACATAGTTTTAAAAATCAGCACAAACGTTTTAAGACACAAAACTGAAACACTACAATATAGAATCCAGAAGAGGTTCCTAATACTTTTTGCAGAACTGTAATACCGGTACTGCACATTATCAGAAAACTGTTGACCCCATAGGACAGCCTAAGTGTAAAAAAAAAAAAAAAAAAAAAGAAAAGAAAGAAAGAAAATCAAACCCCAAATCAAAAACACAACCAAAAATACCCCAAAACAAGCAAAAAAAAAAGAAAAAAGAAAAATAATTCAATCAACTAATACTACTTAATGCATTATCATGCCACAAGTAACTATAGTATTACCCTCTACTTACTACAAGAATTGTTAAAAATTACTGATGATGCATGACTAGTAATAGTACAAAGAAGAGTTTTACTCAAGAAGTTTTATTAGAAATGCACTTACACTGAGAGAGAATTCACAATGGTCCAATAAGTGCACAAAACTACCTAAGATTTTTAACACTGACAAAAATGTCTTGTCAGGCTACATCACTTTAAAAGACACTTTACAGCATTCTTGTAGCATTAGAAATAGGCAAAAAAAAAAAAAATCCACCAAATTTGGTCCAATAATACTGACTTTTCTTAAATAGGGTTTTTTGTTTTGTTTTTGATACAGGTAATTCTTTCAAATTAAGATGACCTATCTTTCTGATAACATTTTCCTATCAAAATAAAGGTTCAAATATATTACTACACTTTCAAATAATAAGCTCTGTATTGGTCTTTCACCTTACTTTAACATAATACAGGTAAACCAGTATGTGTAGGAAAGCTAGAAGCCAAGCTATAACATTTATGGAAGTCTCCTTTAATATATCTTTTACAGTTCAGACAGGTGCAATCCATTTAAATTTTTAAAGCAGGTAAAAAGACATCTGACTCCTACGGTCACTGTATTTTTGATATATTACTTTCATAAATGTAGCTAAGCAGTAATTTCTTACATCATCACATGAACAGCTCCAATTTAGCATAACCATCATTGAATTGAAGAGAGATTGTTCTGTAAAAAACTATGGATAACTATATCACTTAATTAACAATTGTCTATATACCATAACTCTTTAACAGGTAGCTGTAGTATTGAATTCCTTCAAAAGGCAAGTGGCCATGCATTGTTAGCACCACAGTCTGCATGCTCACAATACAAACAGGAATTATCACCCATGGAACTTGGAACAAGAGAATATTCTTTAAAAACATCAATAATAATACAATGTTAACAAAGATAAGAAGCACTTTTTTCTTTTTTTTTCCTTTTTTTCTTTTTTCTCTTTTTTTTTTTTTCTTTTTTTTTACCCACTATTACAAATTTAGAAATTGCACCTTTGATTGTTTAAAACGTTCTTAGGACCTTCATTCAAGTTGATCAGGGTCCATCTGGCAAGTTTTCCAAATATAAAAGAAAGTCATCAGAATGTTTTCTTTATATATTGTACATCACGTACAATGGTCCCTTTGAAGTATACCTGTAGTTAAAGTAGTTAATTGAACTCAAAACTAAAAAGTATAAAAAGCTACTTTTTTTCCAAAAACATATAAGAAACAATGCAAAAGGTGTTATGCATAACACATACAAAGTGATTAAAAAAATCAAACACATATTTGTATTTGACAATAGTTTAGTATCCTTGATCTAGCAGAACTAATTAGCTCAAAAGGATTCAGGAAAGGCTATTTAGGAGCTTTGTGGTAGATAATGGTCACACAAAGTAAGAACTAATTAAGAAACCAAGTGCTAGACAACCAAGAATTGTACATGGGTGATATGTAAGTCACCCAAACTATCTTTTGTGAGAAGCACTTTCAATTGTTTTTAAAATGGTTGGATGGCCTTTAGTTAAACAACAAAGCATTCACATGTTAGAAAGTAAGACAAGGTTTCTTTTATGTGTAAGCATTGAGCCGCTCTTTAGAGCGAGTCGAATGAATATCATGAAGCTCTTGTTCCTCCTTTGATTTAATATCCTCATATTTTTGCATTCTGCAAGCATCTTTCACGTAGGCCCAGTTGGCAGACAAGACCATGAGATAATGGACCTGTAAGAGAAGTAACACGGAGTTAGGAACCAACAGAGCTAGTCAGAATAGAGCAAGTTGAAACTTGAAAGCTACAGGACAGAGACTGGGTTTTCACGAGAAGGAACTGAGCATTAAGGCAAGAAGTAGTACAGCAACATGATGTGAAGTTCAAGCTTGAGCTTCATTAACCCTCAGATTACTCAGCTCACAGCTGTTACTATTACAGTGACTAGGAGTTGGTAGCAATGGTTACAAAAAAAATTAACTGAAAAATCAACAAATCATGACTGCTTTACTATTTTAGCTAGCCTGCAAAACTACATGGAAAAATGTCTTCTGGTTACTTCTTGCAGACGTTTCTCCATTGAATCACTGTTTGTTAAAGCAGTTGCTTAAGCTAGAAATATGCCATAGACACATCCGTAGTCTTACGATTACATATCTAATACAATTACAGAAAGATTTGCTTTTTCTTTCTTGTTAAAGTTAGCATTAGCTTTCCATTTAGCCATGATTTCTTTCTTTCATCTACAACTCTAGCTATTTTGTCAAAACCAGCTAATTTACAAAAAATTTGACAAAAATTGAAAAATATGTTCAGCTAGGGAAAATGTGACAAAATTCAGTTACAAATAAACTTGAGGTCTTAAAAGGGCACGCACCTGTCACCATTTAATTTAGCAATTTTATTTCACTGTTATATTAGTTATACCACAATTTATTTACGTAATTCTTTGAAACGTATAGAAAACAAAAAAAGTGATTTGTATGTTTTTAGAAGACAACTTCTGTATACATCTTGAATGGAGCAGGAACAAAGTTCATGTTCCATGTAATTTTTGAATGTGTAAAAATACATTTATTTATTTTTTTAAGAAAACAAAATTAAGAGCTTTCCAAGCATTCCATCCAAAAACAAAATTAAAAATTATCTGAAAAGAAGGCAGGAAAAAGCCACAGCCTGTGATTATTATACAACTTATTGGTGAGTATTGGAGATTGGACCTGACTCACTTGCAGCCAACACAAATCACTGGATGAGCTATGATGATAGACTCCCAAAGAGCTTGGTTTATTTATGTTAGCGAATGGGGAAAACAGAATGCCTATGAATACATCTGAGGATTAAACACCAAAGGATACTGGCAATATTGTCACATGAACAAATGTTTTTCACATGGCTTTGAATAAATTTAATCTGAAAGTCAGTGAAAGGTATCTTACCGGTAGAAAAATTATGTTCTGCAATTGTTTTCCATTATAAATAGAGGATGTAAAACACCCTAATTGCCTTTGAGATGGAGCTTAGTAGTTTGTAAAAATCACATGGTATGTGTATTGGTTTTGTGTGGCAAGGTTTTGGTAGCGGGGGGGGTTACAGGGGTGGCTTCTGTAAGAAGCTGCTGGAAGCTTCCCCTGTGTTCGACAGAGCCCATACCAGCCAGCTCTAAGACAGACCCGCCGCCGGCCAAGGCCGAGCCAATCAGCGATAGTGGTAACGCCTCTGTGATAACATTTTTAAGAAGGAAAAAAAAAGTTGGGACGGTTGTATTCGGCAGCCGGAGAGAGGAGTGAGAACATGTAAGAGAAACAACCCTGCGGACACCAAGGTCAGTGAAGAAGGAGGGGGAGGAGATGCTCCAGGCGCCGGAGCAGAGATTCCCCTGCAGCCCGTGGTGAAGACCATGGTGAGGCAGGCTGTCCCCCTGCAGTCCATGGAGGTCCACGGTGGAGCAGATATCCACCTGCAGCCCGTGGAGGACCCCACGCCGGAGCAGGTGGGTTCCCGAAGGAGGCTGTGACCCCGTGGGAACCCCGCGCTGGAGCAGGCTCCTGGCAGGACCTGCGGATCTGTGGAGAGAGGAGCCCACGGAGCAGGTTTTCTGGCAGGACTTGTGACCCCGTGGGGGGCTCACGCTGGAGCAGTCTGTGCCTGAAGGACTGCACACCGTGGAAAGGACCCATGCTGGAGCAGTTCGTGAAGAACTGCAGCCCGTGGGAAGGACCCACGTTGGAGAAGTTCGTGGAGGACTGTCTCCCGTGGGTGGGACCCCACGCTGGAGCAGGGGAAGAGTGTGATGAGTTCTCCCCCTGAGGAGGATGAAGCGGCAGAAAATAACGTGTGATGAACTGACCGTAAACCCTATCCCCGTCCCCCTGTGCCGCTGGGGGGGTGGTAGAGAATCCGGGAGTGAAGTTGTGCCCGGGAAGAAGGGAGGGGTGGAGGGAAGGTGTTCTGAGATTTGGTTTTATTTCTCATTACCCTACTCCGGTTGATTTGTAATAAATCAAGTTAATTTTTCCCCAAACTGAGTCTGTTTTGCCCGTGACGGTAATTGGTGAGTGATCTCTCCTATCCTTATCTCGACCCACAAGCTCTTTGTTATATTTTCTCTCCCCTGTCCAGTTGAGAAGGAGGGGGAGTGATAGAACAGCTCTGGTGGGCACCTGGCATCCAGCCAGGGTTAACCCATCACAGTATGGCTGCCAGTGACTGAGTTTAACAGCTGGTAGATGTCCAGTCTTCTGAATGGTGGCAATGAATGGTCAAACAACTGATAAATTTTAACATAACGCCAATACAAGGCATGAAGCTGAGGCCTCCAAAGAACTGCTGCCACAAATACTTTATTCAAAACTCCTCCTTCAGGGGCAGGCAGTCACATGCTATCTGCCTTTAGTCCCTCTTGGAGTTAGTTTGCTTAGTCTTCACATTTGTGGCCATCTACAGTGCAAAGGCTACTTCGGCTGCCTGTTACAGCAATGAACTGCTCTCCAGTCCATTTCACCTTCCCAGGCCTGGGCGTTTCAGGACATTTGCAGACTTTGAAAGCTTTCCTTTTGAAGGTGGACCTCAAATGTCCTACCTTCAGTCTGCTGGATCTGCTTGCAAGGAGCCTCTGACCTTCTCAAAATTTGTTTCCCTCTCACCATAGGATGTGCTCTGTTGGCTCTGTATTCAGCCAGAAAATAAAAATGTTCAGTACCGGTATTCGACTGGTTTATTCTAGGACTCTCTGAACATTTATTGCTCCCCTAGCAGGCTTTCAGATACTTTCTGATGAAAGCATCTCTTAAACTTCTGTTAATCAAATGCCCCAGAGGCCACAGAAAATTTCCTGAAATCAGAAAAATTCCACCCCTTCCTAAGAAATCAAGAAACTAAACTAGGACTCAATTACTGGAAAATTGAATAAAGTAATCATAAAAATACCCTGAGATTATGCAAATTCTCCTGTTCATATTGGACTGTTGTAGATATATGAGTATCTTAGATTCATACCAAATGAACAGAACCAATTTAGTATGTTCTTTCCTTTTTGGAAATTCCAATGTTGTCTTTTTCCACAAATGTTTGGTGGCAACTGTTGCTGATTAGTTCAGGCTAATGTACATTTCTTAATCTGGATAATTAAGATCAAGGAAAGCATTCTGAAACCCTTCAAAGGACCAAATATTTTTGGTGTCTTTTTTGTCCTTGTGGTTTATGGCAAGATTTCACCCAGTTAATCCCTATCTGAGGAATACAGACTGAGTTGAGGAGCCATAAAATAGGAAGAAGTCTTCAGAGAACCTGTCCTCTAGGAAGACGACTACAGATAGTAGTATTTTGACGTATCTTTAGGAGTTTCTTAATATCTACAGTACAACGCTTGCAGCACAACCCATGATGACAGTGCAAGTGCTGGAGATGGCAGCATGTACTGCGTTACTCTGGGACACGTTCTGGTCATAATTTAGCACACAGGAAAAAGAAACACCTTGTATCTAACTAACTCAGCTATTCCAAAAGCTTTCACCATGCGTAGTCTCTGGATCAGGCATTTCTAGATCAAATGAAAGACACTAATGCCAAATCCCCATTCCACTGAAAGAAATACCTTAAATTTCCTCCAAAGTAAAACTCTTGAGAAAAATAAAAAGAAACAGGCTGGTAATCCTAATAATTCTGTCATCTCAGGCAATTACAATTTGCATCCAATGAAAACACCAGTGCTGGTCCTTTGAGAGTAAGATTTCAATTAAATAATAGAATCTGATCCTCAAACAGATTGTAGACATGAGAGTCCTAGAAGTGGGGGTATCTGAGCAGTGTACTCACGTCTTCCTGACCTTTTAAAACACATCTGGCAGAAAACCTTGCAACAGAAGAATACATGATGAAAATGGGACCATGCAGGCACGTTTATCCTCACAAAATATTTGGTAACGACCCAGTAAGAGACAAATTTAAACCTAATGTCTTGCAGTTTCACTTGGCATTTTTCTTCTACTAAAAAAATAGACAAACTCTTCTGAAGGTACATTGGCCACAGTCTGACCTTCATTAAACTTCCATTCTTTGCCCATCCCTTCCTTAAAAAGTTACAGAAGCAAACTTCTGGAATAACTGTTGAAAACTCTTGGAGTTCACATTCACTATAAGTAGGATGACTTTCTTGGAAACAACTACTTTAGCTTATATAATGAGTATAATCTCAAATATATATCCATGTTATATATTGATATATATACGTTTAACAGTCCCACCACCTTTGGTTTTTTGTTTAACACCAAGTTCCTAGATAACATTGGCACACTAAGGAGGTCATCTCTAAGTGGCTGTCTAATTGCATTTCACAATTCCTTGACCTGAATAGCCTGAAGCCAGTGGGGCCCTGTCAAGGCTTATTCAAATTGAAGCGGGGCAGCTCGCTGCCTCGGGATGTTTCAATTACAGACATATGCAAGACAGCAAAGGGTCTTTCCACACCTATGAAACATCCCTGCTTAGATTTCTTCATAAGGTGAAAGTATGCTTCAACCTTTCAAAACTGTAGAATTGCATCTAAGCTAGGAAAGGGTTTGGTTTGGTTTTGGTTTCCCTTTCCTTTTGGGACACATCATTATCTCATCAGGGCAGAAGTCTAAGTAACTTTTTCCTCCCCTTACATGCATCTAATATCCTGCAGAGGAGCACAATCGTACTGGGGGAGAGGGACTAGACCACTTATACATTTCCCTTGTTCTTGTTTCAGGAGAATTGATTGCATCTCCACCTTACAGGACATAATTTCTGCGGAAGTTCAGGCAGAAGAGTACTGCTCACATTGTAACTTTTGAGAAGGGAAACTGTGTCTCTCGTAATTCAGTTTTGCTATAGTGGTTTTGGGAAAACATCACAGGCAGGATGAGTTTACATTTAAACAACTTCATGTCTTCTGTTGCTATCTGACACAACACTGACAACAGTAAAACTAGTATGTGTTACTTCAGTGATCATTTCTGTATCTATTTATTATCCATTCAGACATAAGAAAGAACAATAATGTTCAGAATCATACATAGTCCAAATTAATTATGATTCAAAATCACAGCTATTTTTTCTGTGCTCAAGACTCACAAAAAGCATCTACAATGTAAATAATTCTATCAGGTTTTTTGCATCTTGGGCTCAAGTCTAAGAATCATAAATTTTCAAAATGAACAATTTGACTTTTTCCTTCTCTGCAAAATAAAGCTTTCCCTGACATATACTGTAAAAAATATGAGTTTTTCTATACATCAATCCTAACGTGTAGGCCAATTCTCCTTTTGAACCCCAAACCAGCATTGTCCTTTGGAGACTAAAGAAGCAGCTAGTGAATTGTGAAAAAATGCTAACATTCATATACAAATCTGAGACCAAGAGAGAGATTAAAGTAGTAGATATGGGAAAATTGTGTCTTGTGACCAAATGGCTTTGCAAGTATTAACAATTTTTTTGTGGTTTTTGCAATAAATTACTACATATTTTTAAAATACGGTTTCATGAAAACTATCCCAGTGACAGATGGTCTTAATATTTATGAACAAGCTGATTTCTTTGGTGAATTTAATGACAAATATTGACATTAAAAGAGTTAAAGAAATCTGCACATATTAAATAATCTGGCACTTGCAAATGTCCACAAATCCAGAAGCGAGGATATGCTGGAGTATATCAATGTCATGACTTAAAATGTCATTTAAAAGAGCATATTTTACCAACTCACTTATTTGGCAGTCTCATTGATGATGCACTACTATTACTGGCTGGTAGTAAATACAAAATACTTACTACTTTAGTAAGTAGTATGGACTATTCTAGTTTAAAGTAACTGCCTGCAAGAAATGTTTTAAAAGTGCAATAAATTCAGAAGCTTTCTTTTTTGTAAAGAAATAGTATTTTAATCTCATTTTTCTGTTAAGAAGTCTTGTTAAATCTCAGAAACATGGAGATCTGCTATTGTTGTGGATATATACAAAGACTAACTGCATTAAATCATATTTGTGATTATTCTTGCAACAGCACATATAGGGAAAGGCATTGGTTCTCCAGTGCCTTAAATGCCTTCTGCAGATTTTGTTCCTTACCCTAGCCTGTTGCTGATAGCTTACCACTTTCTACTAATCTGAGCGTAGGATCTGGGGAAAAAAAGATGTTTTCTTCTTCCTATGAGAGACATTTAGGACCCAAAATTCATTTTCCCTCCCCTAAATTAATTCCTGCTTGGGAAAGCAAACTTCCCTTAAAGAAAGAACCTGTTAATATCTGCATGTCCAACCACAAAATTCTGAACTTTCTCTCATGTCTTGTCCCAGTCTTTGGGCTACTGTGTCAATGTGAAGCACACTGCGCAACCTATAAATGTGCTTTGGTATGCCAGTTTTAGAAATTACCACCATCAAAGAGTGGAATGTGCTAGTCTTCACCAGGTACCTAACAGATCACAATGGTAGGTTAAAAACAGTTTAATTACAAAATTGAAATACATACAACACAGTTGCAAACATTTCATAAAACACACATTTACAAGCATTTGGATGCTACACAATTTACTAGCACTTAGATCCTTAACTTATATTTCTGTTGAAACAGTGTTGTTATGCCTGCACTGGGCAGTCACAACATTCAATAAAAAGCATACTTGGGTATGGGTAACTCTTCAAAAATATCTGAATAAATGTGAGCCATCAAAGTGAATTCCTAGTGGACTAGTGCTTCGTGTAACACATCTATGGCATCTTTGATATGGTACTGTGAGCTTTGAACTGTTTTTTTTTAAACTTCATTGAAAGTATCATGTATTTAAACTACGTGGCTCAATGTACCTACTTAATTTGCTTCCACTGAAGATGTGTTTGTTTCCACTGAAAATCTTTTGGTGGCTATTCTGATTCAAAACTCTTCTTTGAAATGCAGAACTGTTATCTGGACAAATTAGCATTTGATAATTACTACTGAATATACTTCAAAACAATAATGCACTGGAGAACTAATGGTCTCTTGGATATACTTTCCTAACGCTAATACATGTATTATAACAATTACTATTTGCTCACCATTTTTTCAGCTAGAAGCAGAAAAGTCTGTTTGGAAAATCAATTTAATTATTAATATAAATTATATTCTAGTATCGTTATTTGTGGTCTTGAAACAAAAGTTACATTGAAAATATTTTTTTCATTTAGCTGTCTCTGCTTTGCTGGCAGGGTGTCATGTAATACTGAAAAAATGGCAGAGAAGAACAATAAAAAAAAAATCACTAATGCCAAAGGAATACTAGCTTCATTGAATATTCTCTGATTGTCCTTTTTTATAAATGTAATTCTAAGGAGAACAAAAAATTTATGGCCCTAGGATTCAATGAAAAATTACTAGTAACAGTAGTAATAGTAATCACTAACACTTTTCTTATGGAATGCATCAGTACCAAGTAACAGTCATTTTTTCATTTCCCATTCCAGTGTGTATTATACAAACCTACACTGATAGAGAATGCCTATTCTAAAAATATATTTATGTGTAAGCAGACACAGCAGTCAGAAGAGCAGGGCACTAGCTCATACACTTTTTTCTCAGTGGAACATTCTCATTGGCAAAATGTCATCAAATTCAAAGTAAACTTCATTATAAAAAAAAAGCAAAAATCAGTCCTGACAGAAAAACTGACGCATTCACATATACGCACAGAACCGACAAAAAGGGTCTGCTCCTAAAATAGCAGCATAGCAAGCCTGTAAATACCCAGAAAGGCATAGATCATAAAAGTATATTACTATGATCATGAGACAGGCACGTGAGTTCAGACAGTTGGCTGAACACAGCAAGAGAATAGTAAAAATTCTTAGCATGTACTTAAAGGTGGGGTTTTTATTAAAAAAAGTAATTATATTCTACTTCAAAGGGAATCCATCAATATATTTTAAAAAAAGATAAGAGACAGTATTGAATTACAGAACTATATTTCAGTAATAGCATTGAGTGATAGTATGGAAATTGAATAACTGATACTAAGTAAAAACCAGAAGGCATTAGCAATTCAGATGATGATGGAAGTACAGAGTATTGGGTAGCTTACCATAGCAATGACTGCTGCTCCAGCTCCAGCAAGTGCCACAATGAACAAGTGGAATGTCATGTTTAGCTGCAAAGGGGGACAAAGAAAAGGACTTTCATGGTGGTACACTAAACAGAAACTGAATGAAAAGTCAGAACAACATAGAGCAAATAATTACCTCCCTGGTGCCACCCTTCTACACAAGTAATGATTACTAATACTTTTTCCAAAAGATTGACATCACTACATGACATTGTGCTTGTGCTGGTTTTGTTACAATACTCATATCAGGGATGAAGCATACTTCTATTTAAAAAACATTGTATTTAAATCATAAAATATTAACAAGGCAAATTATTTAAAAATAAACTATCCAGCACTTTTTTTCTTTTTTTTTCTTTTTTTTTTTTATTTAGTTACAATACTACTTTACCAGATCTACAATTGTTTGTGGTCATTTCTCTAGTGGCAGAGACAGCCTAAGAAAATCCTGTTTCCTTTCATTAGCTGTAGCTTTCCATCCTCATATATTGATTTACTTCCCTCCGAAATTTGCCAATAAAATTTGTTCATAGTGATATAATATAAACCAGGTTACTTAAATAATCCAAGTTAACCACCTTCCTCAACCCACCCCAAACCAAATCATTACATTTGTTTTTAATTTCAGTGATCTGGTTTACACAGCAGCCACTGAGTGTTGACTGCACAGCAAGGGTTGCACTTTCTTAGATGGTTTTGGTATGAAGGCAGATTGTGTACCTTCACTCTAAAAGGATTTATTCAAACATAGTAAGACCCAGTGAAACATTTAGCAAAGCACCGTCTGACTTCAGAGGGATCAAAATTTTAGCCTCTTTTCTTGTGAGATAGATGTAAATTTGTTCATCCTGTCTTCATCCCTGATTGTTTAAAAAACAAACCAGAAGCCTCAGCTGCACTGAAATAGGTGGCCTTTGCCTAAGGGAAAAACTACAAAGAAAAATGTACTAGGAGTTATTATCCTAACACACTGCAAGATTTGGTCAAATCCATTTGAAGTCTTTACTCTCCTGTCACAACAGTAATCATAAGATCTTCAAACAGTGATTCATTATATAGACCTAGTCATTGTGCACCAGGTGCATTAGCGTTCAAAAACATCTCAGTAAAAATATACGACAATGGAATTCTTGAAAAAACAAAATACAAGTGTATTTAGAAAACAAATGGCTGGAGAAATTGCACTGACTAAATTTGGTATGCAGTAAAAGACTAGGAAAGGTACTTGCTGACTGTATTTTCCACTGGGATTTTATTTCATCACCATAGCTAGAATTAGAACATTAAGAGTAAGAAGAAAACACACATCATTTACTTCCAACTATAACATATATTACGGATTTGCCAAAAATATTATCACATTTATTCACCTCATTAGAGTCACACATCTTGATGAAACTTTCTGATGTGGTGCAAACCTTCTTTTCCTCTCCAATAGTTACAATACCTGGAGCAGAATAGATATTCACATTATTTAGTATTCCTAGTACATAGCATATTACTTCATATAAGCCAGAAGAACTAAGAAATACACATTCTTGGCTGCTTTGCAGAACTGTTTTTAACAGGAAAATCAGTTTTTTGTTGATGATCAAGGGGCTGGAGCACCTCCCATATGAGGAGAGGCTGAGAGATTTGGGGTTGTTCAGCCTGGAGAAGAGAAGGCTCCGGGGAGACCTTATAGCAACCTTCCAGTACCTAAAGGGGGTCTATAAGATGGGGAGAGACTTTCCGGGGGTATGTAGTGATGGGACAAGGGATAATGGCTTTAAACCGAAAGAGGGTAGGTTTAGACTAGATATAAGGAAGAAATTCTTTACTGTGAGAGTGGTGAGGCACTGGAACAGGTTGCCCAGAGAAGTTGTGGATGCCCCATCCCTGGAAGTGTTCAAGGCCAGGTTGGATGGGGCTTTGAGCAACCTGGTCTAGTGGAAGGTGTCCCTGCCCATGGTAGGGCGGTTGGAACTAGGTGATCTTTAAGGTCCCTTCCAATCCAAACCATTCTACGATTCTGTGATAATTTCAGCCATCACAAAACTAACACATCATCTATTTAGTAAAAGCCCTAGTAGGAAACATGCAGGTAATAATTTTTCAGCCATTTTTGAAAATACCTTCATTCCAGATTTTGAGCAGCACAATCAAAACACCAGAAAAATTATTTGTAACCAGTATATACTCTTATCATGTTGTTCACAAACATTCCCTACCCTCATGTGGAGAAATGTGCTGTACATTGTTTTCAGACATGTTGATCTGGTACAAAGCTTCTTTCACAAGTTACATAGAAGCATTACTCAAATGTATACTTCATTATAATAATAGTTTCTCTCTCAGCAAGAATAACTAGAACCTGCTACATTGTTTCCTTTAGCTAATGTCAAGATACTAAATCAAAGACTAGCTTGAAGAAAACTGCTATAACTCAGTTATCATGAAAAATGGCACTGTTCGTTCCTATTAGTAATCAGTGGGTTTTACACTGAATTTACAGGAAACAGGTACATTCACAGAATACACATTTTATATGTTAGTGTTCTATGCACATTTTAAATAGAATTAATAACAAAAAATAGGCATGAATATTAGCAAAATAAAAGGTCATAGAAAAAGAATTAATACTCGTGATGAAATCTGTACAGATAATTCCTTTCTCAACTCACCTGTCATGCTGGGGCAAGGGGGGTGGGAATCAATAAACTGAAAAAAGGTGGGGGTTTTTCCCCTCTCATGAAAACAATAATGTGAAATATTTTGTTTCAGGTTAAATGAAATGTTTAATATGAACCAACTGTTTCATTCCTAAGCAATACAGCATTTTTTATATCTCAAAATCACAATTAAAAATATACTGCTATTTTATATTAGGCCAAGGCAACAAAAGAAAGACTTAAGGAACTGCCTGACGAGAGTATGATTACCCAAAGCTCTGTGGGCTGAGAAACCATCAAGGCCAGGATATCTAGATTCAAATCAGTCTTGTGGCAGAAAGGAATTGAATTATCATCACCAAAGCAAGAATTCTCAAACTTTTTAAGATTCCAAACCACCTTTTGTCCAAGTTTCCCATCCCCTCAAAACACATGTATGTGTATATCCCCACTTTATTCTAACCTCCACAGTTCAGGCTTTAGCCTTGCTCTGTCTGTCCACCAGCCTCTTAGAGTGTTACCATTTGTATTGTCATCAAAATGTTTGCAAGCAATGAATCTTGTCCTGTCCCAATTCACCTCTGCAGAGACAGATGATAACCTAGGATCTTACATCTCCAAATCAGTGTCCTACCACAAGATTAAAAAGTCATTCTCCAGATAAAGGACTAATTAAGCATTTTAGACAAGTTCCAGCAATTCCAAAAGAAGAGGCTGAACAGAAACTCCAAGCCAAATTCTCAGTACTCTAGGAAGATGGACAATGTTGATTCAATTTTGTCAGGCCTGGAAATGCAGTGCATCTCTAATATACTGCCTTGACTAGTGGGTAAAAGGATAGAAAGAGATACGTAACAATTGTTTCAGAAACAATTCTGAAATTGTTTTCAGAAACAAATCTGAAGTGAAACAGTTCAGATACACGGAAGCAAAGCAAAGTGATGCTTTCTTTTGCGAAATTTTGCTTTATATTTAGTGCTTTTCATTCACATACCATACTGGCGAAGATCCAAGCAGAGATTAGCTCCATCCACTACGGTGGCATTTCGGCAAATGGTCCACAGATTGAAGTACATGTAAACAGGCAGAGAAGTGAAAGCTGTAACGCCAAGCCAGGCCAACATAAAGATGTATGTCAGCATAATAAACTGCAGTAAAAGAGGGAAAAACAAAACCAGTGGTAAGTCAGAACTTAACTGATACTCCATTGCAAAAAAGGAACCACAGAGAAGTAACAAATGCGTTTCTGACTGGTTTTGTCTGTTTCTGTCCTTATTTAAACTACAGTTTTGGTCTGGTAATCAATTCATGATCTGGTCAAAGTGAGTGACAGAGCACTAACATGTTTCTGAAGAACAAGCAGTTATGCTTCCAGAAGTGCAAGCTTACTCCACATTCCTGTCACTCTTGGGCCTGTGATTGATGCAAAGCACCACATCTGAAGTAGACAGCTGTGTGTTTTGTGAAGCCTGTCTCTTCCTCTCTCCCATCACCATTACTCCATAGTTAAGGCAAAAGGCCACATGGTTGTTTTTTCCACTATCAATCATGAAGTAAAAAATTAGAATTAAATACTATAGGCTTTGCTTGCTTTTGCTTTTAAAATCTGGGTCTTAATAAAAATAAGTCATTATCAATGGCTGCCACAGAATCTCACTGGCAAATCCATTTTGCATTGAACCAATGAGACAATATATTTGTCATTTTGTTACTGTATTTAGACATATTTGGGGTTACATACAAGGGAATTAGTCATTCAGAACAAACAAGGGTGCTTACCTCTGTTAATAAGGAACGCATTAAATTACATGCTTTGCAACATGTCTTCTCCAAAGGCTACACATTTTCTTTTTTTATCCATGAGCCTCAAGAGTATAGCAAGCTGATTGTAGGAGGCATTGAACTCTACTTGCCCTTAGGGCTGGTAGTTACGCTGGCACACCCAGCTTCTGCAAACACGTAGGCATGCTACATTACTACTCTGCTGCTAACCTGAGACAACTAGCAGACACATTCATCAATAACAAATTACCTTTTCATTTTATGCTATGCAAAGGATATGAAGATGCTACATGGTTAAATGTGGAAGAGAAGTCAGCCTCTAAATGTTGAATCCAAATAGCCCCAAGATTTGATGGCTTCAGAAATGCTGATGAATCTAAACACATTACTGAAACAAAAAAAATTCAGCACACTAACATTTTTCTAGCTGCTTACCACAGAAAAACTTTGACTCTGAGAATAAGAAATAAGAGCTATTTTTGAAAGCTGAATAAGCTGGTCCACAATCTGCTTAAAATTAAACCTTAAAGAATAAATAAGGAGAAAATGGAAGACATTTTTCTAGTTCTTCTTTAATGTAAGATCTTTCACATTATGTGATAAAGGAAAAAAAGCCTAATATAAATACAGATTTTAGTTACGGAAATCAAATAAGGTCAGACTCAAAAGGGTTGTAAATGGTAGTAAAAATTGTTAGAGGGGTGGCTTGTCCATGTGGACCTCATCAGGAAGAGCAATCCAAAACAACAAAAGGTTTGAATTTAGGTGAGGTAGTTTTATTACTTTGAAGTTATGGGATGGACATTCTTAAGCAATATTAAAGAGACCTTAATTTGATTTACTCTAACTCACTTCCAAAGAATATTAAATAAAAGCCATTTTAATTCTGAGAAAGTGTATTTACATAGGGATTTAATGTAGTTTAATTAATCCAGTTAAAAATTAAATTCAGATTAATTTTCCTGATTGTCCTTAGGTAGATAAGTCTTTCGGCAGTAGTTTGAAAAGCTGGAGAATTTATAGCACTAAAAAAATTACCAGAAGGATGCAGGAAAGTAAAAGATAAAGTGGAAAAAAGAATAGAAGTATTCTGCTTAATACTTTGGGTATCTGCTTTCTATCCTTTTCTTTATTTAGTACTCAACACTTCAGCTTTTCCTGCCAGTTTGTAAGTTATGAACCATTTTAACTTTTCCCTTAACACCAAACTAGTTTAAAGGGGAAATTGATGTATCTAATTTATGTTTAAAGATTTTTGAAAATGTATTCACGCAGAGAATGGCTGTCTTCCTTTCCAAATTTTCCCAAAACCACACTTACTAGAAAACCAACTGAAAAAATAAAGAAAGTGATAGCAAAGTCTATAATAAATATACAACCTTGAATGTTACAGTAGACTTATCTGTGTGTCAGTTGCTTTATATAATGGAAATTCTATGCCACCTATTGCAGAGAAAATAGTCAATACAAGTAAATACTGTTCTGTACACACTCCATTTATTTTTTCATTATTGCTCCTTTATTGTTTTCCTTTTTTTTCTCTCCATATTACAGTGTTAAAGCTAATGAGACAACATCTGGTTCAACCCCAGGCACTCATTTACAAATAATTACTTGGAAAATTACTTGGAAATGTGGATTCACTTCAGGGCTATGAATTCCCAACTAAAATGCTATGTCTGATCTTAATTTACTATCATGCTAAAGAGTTGTACTCAATTTTTCTAAAGCAGGAGCAAGAAATAAGAAAGAAGGCTCTCTGTGTGTTCTCAGAACAGCCTTTAAATTCTCAGTTTACTATATTCTAGAAGTATTTTAAAAGTAAAATGAGCCTCCTAGCTTATATTCTATGAGTTTGCCAAAACCAGGTAAGACTGAGGCCTTATTTTTGAACCTTTTTCTAGAATTTCTGAATTAAATATTTAATAAATTTAGTACATCTCTCAGTGTAGTACATGCATAATAATTTAATGAAGAACTAAATCTTTGATATTAGTTATATTATTGAACTATCGTAACTGTTTTTTAGACTGGGCTCCACACAGATTCAGGAATCTTCCTATTCTGTGATTACCACCAAATGGAGGAAAAAGATCAGCCTTACTATGAGCATTACAATTCCTATTTAATATCTTTTTATTTTCTGACATGTAGTAGGGATGAAACTCTCTGTAGCCTTGTGTGCTTAAGAAGCTTGCTTAAAAATCTGTACTAAGATAATACAAAGCATTGGTATAGCAAAGAGGGTTAAAAACAGAGCTTATTAGCCTCTAAAAAAATCTGCCTTAGGCATAGAATAAGAGCAGGAGAAACCTGTCAGATGATAGCTGCTGGGAGTCACAAGAGCTGCTTTCTTAGAGAGAATTGACTGCTTGTTTATGGATGGGATTCTCTTTTAAATACATGAATCTGTTTCATTGAGTATCTCAGAAAAAGTGAATCAAATGCCGATTTCATTTTAAAAACATATTTTAGAAAAGGAAGAACTTTATTTTTCGTCTTTCAGTCACTTTTGACTGAAGAGCCAGTGGCCAATGATATGCCCAAATTCATGTTATAACACCAAGACGACGGGGGAGAAATAGAGAAATTTCACTTGTTTCATGTAAGAATAACTAAAATGAAAAAATTCATGTTAAATCACTTGGTAGTTATGAGTTATCCCTGGAAGCTGCTATCACTGGTATCAGTGAAGCAAATCACAAAAATGTGATCTGGGCAATAATATACTTTTTGCTGTAGGAGCCGTAAAAAGCAAAAGGTTAACCTTGCACAACAAGTTTTTAGTTTCTAGCAGTAGGAGGTGTTAGCTTATAAATTCTTGTTATAATGGAATGAAATTGTGTATTATTTTTTTTTAAACCACAGGAGGAGGACTAAAGTATTTTTTTAGATAATTTTCTCTGCTATTACAATCTTCCCTCTTTCCTCTAGAGACCTTACAAGAAATGCTTAAGGAGCCTATTCACTCCAGGAATTAAATTCAGAACTCAATCTCCTGAGATTCAAAGGGATCTTTCTCCTTTGAAGTACCATTCTGCTACGTGACAAGCCAAAGATTTATGAAATAGCAGTACAGCATCTTAAAGAGGTATCACAGTTTGTTCTTTAGTATGCTATGTATTGCGTTGGTAGTGAAAATTACTTTCTCTGATCAGTTCAATTTTCACTGTAAGAAGCCAAACACATAAATCCAAAACAAACTGGAAGTGATAGTGAAATTCATCTACCGAATCATGAAGATAAAAGTTCACTAATCAATACTTAGTTCACTGTAGGAAAGAATAGCTAAAGTAAATAATTATTTGATCAACAAATCTTTAACCTTTGTAGCGGTTAATTTCTTGTACCAACACCATGGCTGGTAAAACTCTCTTGCCAGATTTTATAAGCTTTTCATTGCCAGTAATGGCTTTCCTGAATCACAAATCATCAAAGCAAGCAAACCATCAACCCTTCTGGAAAGATTTTTTTATAAAATCTGTTGCACAGATCAATGTCAGGAAGTAGAGATTTCAGAGCATGTTCTGAAATGGTACGTATACAGCACAACAGCTTTCATAGTGGTCACAGCTGGTTGAAATCCTGTTTCCACTGAAAACATTACCCAAATCCTATCTATTTTAATAAGATCAAGATTACAGGTACTGCTTTCTTTTTAAAATTTATGGGTACTTGTCCCATGAAAGCACATTCATTGAATCTCAAACACTGTTCTTGTTTTAGTTTTGTTATAAATATTTTATTACCCCTGAAGAAACATTGTATGATTGCTTCAGTGACCCTAGGGACAGAGGCAGTGAAATCATATCTGAAAGGTACTGTTACTACAGAGACATGAATTGAAATGGAAACAAAGTAAACCCCAGCCATTTTATTGTATGAGGGCACTGCTGCTTACTACAAAAAAATAATATAGAAAAACAACAACAAATTCAGAAGTGCCTGAATAAAACTTAATTCCAGAAACCTCATGTTGCCATGTAATTTTATCTTTGTTCCAAACCATTCAGTACTTACATTTATACTTCCTCTCAATTTACTCATATGCTTATTTTATATGAACTCCCTGACATGAGCTCTCAACTCAGAGAGTTATAAGAAGACATACACCTTGCTGTGTTTACATCTCATTTAGAGTTATTATTCTGTGACACACACACAAAACTTCATTATTTACATTCAGCTTGATGATCAAAGAGGTTCCTTCCAAACTTCTTCACAGTCTCAAAAACTCTCTTTGACAGTTTTTGCCAGAGATCAAAACTGCATCTACAGAGATCACATACCTCCCTCCTGCCAAAAGGCAGGATTCACTATTGCGTTCATAATTCACTATTATGATTCACTATGAAACCCTGTCAGGGCAGGACATCACCTGAAGATGAGCCCAGGGTTAGCCTGGCTGTCTCTAACTGGAATACTGGGAGGCACCTGACCTCCGCAGTGCGCTGTATAGTCCTGGTTCTGGGGGCAGTTTCCCAATCACACGTCAGAACAAGGCCCTGTGTGTCATTTGATGGCAAGTCAGAAGCATGAACAGGAAGATCTTTTCAATTTCTTCCTCGATTGTCCTGTCTCTCTAATGTCACATTCACTTTCAATCATCTATAGATTTGATTTCAATACTAATAAAACTTATTTTAGCTTTAGCACTTTGCCCAGCTTTAACTTAATAAATGACCTTTGGCTTTCGGGCCTTCTGCCTCAGTCTTGTCCATTTTTCCTAGGAGAAATTCCTCTGAGTTAATGCTACCGTCTCCTTACCCTGTGCACATTCTGCATAAACACATTTACATATTCCTTTTAAATTATTCATTGCAATTGCCAATTATTTAAATCCAAATAAATCAGAAATTGAAAAAATTACACAGATGTCTTTAAAGTCATTGATATATCAATGCTTAATATGTTACAGACCATCCTTTGCCACCCTGGCCAACCTCTCTTTGTATTCATACACCCTCTTCTTACACACAGTATGAAATCTAAATATGTTTATGAAGGACTGTTAAGTAGCTCACAACCAAATGCCCTCCTCTAATGTTCTCTTTTCTGTGCTAATGAGCATCTCCTACATTCATGCCTCATTCCTGAACAGAAGTAAAAGATGAAGCAAAAGTATTTCAACTTATCTCATTTTACATATAATTCTGCTGGAAGAAAGAGACCGATGTTCTGATATTACCAGTAAATGCACTATAAATCACAGAAAATATACACTTACAAAGTCTTTTCCACTTGGTCTAAAATATCACTCTCATTGCTAACAATCACTTGTTGGACATGTATTATTGCCTCTGCAAAACATGTTCATCCTATCTCTCTCTCTGACATATTATATTGCCAGGCACGGCTCCAAGAGTCTTGTTGAAACATGGATACATTTCATGCTATGCTATTACTGTCATGTGGTTGATTCTTCTTGGCTTGCATTCAAGTCAACTGCTTCAAGAGGAAAAAAAAAAAGCCAATATTGGTCCAAATTTCTCTTCATAGTGGGACAGACTTCTCAGGTTTGCCTAATTACAATTCATCCATATACTAAATACTAGCTAATGTGATATTCCTTAGATTGTTAAAAACTATTACCAGAAAATTATTAAATCCCTGAAATTTTAAATTTTGAAGCATCCGTTTTATGGAACTGTTTTGTTTGGGTTTTTTTAAACATTTTCTTCTACAGACAATTTAGATGGATGAAAAACTGATTTTGAAAAAATAAAAACAGTTCTCACTGTTACTTTCTGCTTTTCATCCGCACATACATTTTTCTAAAATTTCCTTTAAATGTGTATTTCAAGGTTGAAATATTCTACGCATGATGTCAATTGCTTTGTAACTATTTAGATACCTACAAAAAGCTGGTTTACTTTCTGATTTACTCTGAATTGATTTACTGGTAGCAGTGGGGGAGGAGATTTCCACAGCTGCATCAGAAATACAAAAAGGAGATTCTCTAACAAATTGATTCATTTTTTGAAACTGCTTTGTAACCAAATCCAGTATCAGAACATAGTCCATTTGAAGAAGATGGCTTTGCATTGATGCAAGAATAGGTTCTGCCTGAAGATTTTATAATTTATCTTTTTGGTACTTCCTTAGAAACCAATTATACTAATTTTTTTTTATTTCTGAATCTTCTTTAGGATGTGTATGGTTTTGTAGCACTGTGCTGCTTAAAGTTGTTAGCATTAATTATTTTATATGTCCTTCAGGCAAGACTATCATTTTTGTAGTCCAACAGGCTTCTGAAGTCCTACAGAGAGCATTGGATCTTATCTGCCATTTAACAGCAGCAGAATTTCCTATTTAATTTTACAATCTTCCAGACAGGAATTACTTTTTCTCAAAATGTATATGCTTATATTTTCACATTCTCAAAGTTTTTCTCTTCCTTTTGTTTTTCTTTTTGGTGGTGTTTCTAACACTTTGAGGTACTCTCAGGGAATATAGCTAACCTATTGGTTTTGTATTTAAACATGATTACCAACAAGTATTCTGGCTTTAAAACTGCTTTTTTTAAAAATTGAGTAGCTATCTTCATTAAATACTGCTGCTTCATGGGTTCTTCAGATTGTGTTCATGCCACGTAACTATTCAATTCAAAGACATAAAACATGAAAAACAATCAGTTCCATCATGACCCACTCCCTGCCAACGTAGACAGGTTCCAGTAGTAAATTTTCCAGGTATTTTGCCTCCAAATTGCTGATAACCTATTTATAAAATCCTGATCCTTACTCTAATGGTTTTCAGTGATGACAAGTTTTCTATACACAGAAAAAGATAACACCCATCTGGGAAAAGACTGCACTATACAGATTGTTTACATTTTTCGCATTGCCAAGAGTGTGATTTTTGTTCAGGAAGTTTGTATGGTCTATACTTGGGAACAAGACAGTGAAGCTTAAACTAGAAAGCAGAAATAATACTCTTATAACTTCTCTAAACAGATGCGTCAGTCAAAATGAATGCTTGGCTATCAAAAACAAGAACATGTGTTCTTTCCTGATTTCTTCTTAATGGGGCTTGAAAAGCCTATGAGAGAATCAAGGGGTAGGGACTTTCCTTTCTCATTTGCTGTCTTGCCAAGGAGTGAAGGTCAATAACATGGCTTCTAATCAGCGAGGGGATTCTAAAAATGTGACCTTAAATGTTAAAGCTCTTCAGCTAAAAGAAGTATTGATACTCTGGTTTGCTAAATCTAACCAGCTTAACTTGAATGCTAATCATCATATGCAAATAAAAGGATACAAGCAGTGAAGGGATAAATTTACAAGTTTCCCTCCTTCGTCCTGGGCAAGCAATACCAAAAAACATTTACAATGGTAACTATGAAGATATAAGACATCAATAGGAAGATGCAGTTGATAAGAAGAACAAAAAGCTGTATATGGTTTCTGTGGGTTTGGGGGATAGTAACTTTAAGTGGGAGAACTGAAAAACAAGCAGGCTAGAAAGCATTGGGAGTTGGTAAAGGACACATCTTTGACCATAAAATTGTGAATTTATGATAATGCCCCTGACATTCACAGGTTTAAACAACTATAAAAAGAGTAAGATGTCTAGATGCAGTGAAAAAGAATAAGGCAGCCAGGTGAGAACAAGGTTCAGGGAAAATGGTGATCATCTAATGAGCATTCAAGTTAAAACTGAGAAGGATTATCTGAACCTAGGGGAAAATAAAGCTATCACCTTGAACAATTTATGATGGTTCATAATAGAAAGGTAAAGCCCATGGAGAAAGTGTAACAACTACCACAGTCAAGCACACTTTGGAAACGTATGACAGCACATTTTCAGAAAATAGTTTCATTAAAAAACCTACTTATTGACCGAGCTTACATGCCAAGGAAAAAATCTGTCGTCAATGTGAAAGACACACTTACAGCACAATCTGAAGCAAAAATATTTTGTCCAGTTTATCACCAATAATAAAAATTCTGTCAGTGAGCAGCAAGACCAAGAAAAGCTGAGAAGCTACTGGCAAGGCATATTATAATGTTTGGCACACTCCTCTATTAAAGGAAGCAATGAACACTGCAGTCAACAAAAGGGCTGCGTATAAAACACATGGTAAGTTATGCGAGAAGAGGAATGATCAGTCGAAAGAATGACTTTTTTAAGTGTGACATCCCTGAGTGAGAAAATCTGGAAGTATAAAATAAAGAAAAACAAAACAACCTGGAAAGATTAAAGAAATAAGACAGACCAAAAGTACAGTCAGCATCTAGAAATATATAACAAAATAATTTCTGAGCTCACTGCAAAAGATTTCTAGAAGCATAACAAATAGACAAAAAAACCCCAAACTTGCATTCCTCTTTCACTTCAAGAAACCGTGTGTATATTAACAATGCAGTTGGGAGAGTAATGGCATAAAGAGAAGAGATTCTCTTAACCACTCAGCTGAGTTCTGAAGTATTGCTAGGACTTGTCCTTCCTATTTCAAGAACAAGCACAGAAGATTACAAGGAACCCCGTGCTCTCAAGAAATTCAAACACTGGTTTAGTATCCAGAGATAAGATGACTTCCAGAAACTTATTTTATTTACTAACTCCAGCAGTGTTTAGATTGCAAATGTTATTCACCTAAACTCCAATTAAAGGGGCCAAGCAGGATGCATTCTACTAAATTTAGACAGTTGACTGAAGTGCTTAATATAAAGGACCTAACTTAAAAGACTTGAGGGTTATTCTCTTTGCAGAAAATAGGACAGTCACTTGCAGAAAAATTCAGCTCATCTGAGGAAGTCTCTAACCCTCTCTCTCCTTTAACTACTGAAGGAGCGTAGGCCCTTCTCTTGGCAATCTTAGTGACATTCCTAGTTAGGTGGGATACATCTGTGTCGCAATATAATCCCTCTGAAATTAACTTGTCCATCAGCTTCTGGGTCATTTGTGGCAATAATTCATGATTCTGGTTTTTAACTATGCAGTCTGAAAGGTCAGACCACCATATGAATGTCACCTTCCCCATTTCCCATGTCAGTGTCTGAAACTACTCATGGCTTTCACTACTTAACATGTATAGGGACAAGAGTTTTGTTAGAGGCTTTCCTTATTTAAGATTGGATTAACGAATTCTAGACCCATAAGTACATCTGCTGTGTTGGAGAGAAGGTCCTTTACTTCTCATAAATGAAGAAGCAGTGGCATGAAGCATTCTGCATTCCTCCAATACAGCAGTATTCAATCAGAAGGAAGGCCTCTCTGTCTGTCAGCTCAGCATTTTGCCACCAGAATATCCAGATATGGTATCTGATTTTCAGAAATGAGAGCTTCATTTCTAGCATTCATAAATGGTGCATCTGTTCTGGGTGGGAAAGCCAGCTGAGCCTGCAGTGAACTCCTGTTACACGAAGAATCAAATGTCAATATGATGCAGTTTCACTGCCTCTAGAATAACTGGTCTGGTAAGGGCAAGATGAAGTGACAAGTTCATCCTTTACAGATGGTTTGTCAAAACATTTGTGAAGTTTCCCTGATTTTTCTTGCAAAATAAAATTTGGAAATATTTTGGAAGGTTCAAGTTTTAGTTTAAGCACTCAAGAAGCATGGGTCAAATAGCACATAGGTATTCAGGTAGCCAAAATAATTTTCTAAGGCAGAAAAATCCCTTTTGCTCCCTAAAATAAAAGGTTCCTAAATACTAAAGATACAGAAGATATATTAGTCAGTGCACCTTGGAATATAAAACATGTTTCTCTATAGCCTTAACATGTTTCTTGTAAAAGGTAAGATACGAAGAAATAGAAATACAACTGCCAGGATGAAATCTTTATCCAATGTTTTCTGATGAAATAAAAAGAACTGCTTTCCCATTTCATAGCATAAAATGAGGAAAAAAGCCTCATTTGTGTTTGTTTCTTCATTTTTTTATTGACTCTGTAAGCAGACATTCTAAAACAAGGTATAAATGAGGCTTTCCATGATCAAGCTAGCTGAATATAAATAGGAAGGGTATTAAATCACAAATATACAGTGTCACAGTTGGCTTCAGGCCTGTCTCCCATTCTTCACTAATCATGCTGCAGCACAATTATATATAACTGTTTATTTAATTCTCTAAAAGCATGTTCAGGTATTGAAAAATGAAGACAAAAACCACATCCATCCCTCCTTGAATGTGACTGGCATTGTTATATTGCATTTTACTTTTCACAGTAAATTAATTCTGAAAACGCTGCCAATGAGACTCTTCACTGTCACTTTCACAGGCCCTCTCTCAGATCTGAGAGGGTACACTCCACAGCAGCACTGGCATGACTTGGATGCTAAGCCTCTGAATGCTCATGTAGGCTGGTTAATCAACTATACAAGCACTGGAAAGGTTAGGTTGAGCTATTTCTTTTTCCATTACTTCAGGCAAAAAAAAATTCCTTTTGCCCATGTAAAGCTAGAAAGTGAGCCAGTTGTTACAGTGAAGGAGGGAGGTCAGGATGGGCACATGAAAAGTTTCTGTAGATGTTGGTTTTCAGAGCTCTTAGGAGTCTGCTTTTCAAAGAACATTTTGATAAAAAAGAAAAAAAGGATGTTACTTTTCAGATTTCCAGTGAGAAATATAGCTTGTCCATACAAAGTTAAAACAAGCTTTTCCTCCTTGAAATTTTTTGTTGATTTTTTCCTCCATTTTCCTAATAGGTTTAGTCAGACATAATAAATATGCTCGTGCAAAATATTAATGAGAAGTAATTCTTCAAAACAACAAATATCCTGTGTGTACATTTCTGTTAGTATTAAGGTATTGCTAAAAGAAACCAACTGTTTAGTCTTTGACAGCTTAGATTTTAATATTTACAAAACTGCTATCTCAAAATTTTATACAAGGAAGCTTTCTTGCAATGTGTAGTATCTGCCAATCCTCTCCAATAACATTATCTCATTTTGGCAACTGTACATAACAAAAATTATTACAGCAAATTTGCATAGCAATAGAACAAACTGGGCTTGACATGCAAGGATACTGATTAGGTTTGATTTACCTCTCCAGTCATCTTTTTGTTGTACTTACTTAGAACTTATTCCTTCATATCATTGCATGATTTAAAGAACTGAATAAATTATAAACATATCGCTGCTGGTCTGAAGTATTTTCTAATTCCAAATGTTTTTTTTAAATGTAATCTGTTATTCACCCTTAAGAATTTTAAATACGAGATAATCAAAATAAACCTAGTCAAAAAGTGTATCACGTTTTAATTGACAAAAATGCTGTATATTCTGTCTTGGTCTCAAACCTCTAAAGCACAGAAGCAAAAGCCAGAATAATAACCCAAAATAGCTCCAGACATTTTTATAGCAATCTTACTGATATATCATCAGAATAAGACAAGCAATCAAACTGCAGACTTTTTTTGTTTCCAGGGAAAAGAAAAAACTTCCACTAACTTCAAGAATAATAATAACAATGCATTTAACTCAAAATAATTGATGGTTTATTTTAACTGTAATCTTAAACAATATACAGCCTTAACCTTAGCTGCACAATGTATATCAACGCAAGGTTTCTTAAAGTAAAACACAAACTTTACAAATTACTGATGAAGAAAGTAAAATGCTGAAGGAATTAATTTAATGAATCATTAATAATAACCATAGAACAGATGCTTAACTGTTCATTTCTTCTAGACGCGTACTACAGCATTACAGTTTATACTGCAAGGGCATCAAAACTGTGGGAGGATGCAGCATTGCTTTGCTGCAATACTGAGGACAGGCATTTATGGGAGCTGTAAATTAAAAACAATGTTCTGAAAAATTTGCTATTCTGTACAGAATTTGAACTAGCTTAGTAGGTTCTCAGTGAATATAGATTAGAGATTTCTTTCCAGGAGATGAAAGCAGTGTTGGTTTAAGCAATGACTGCTCTTTCTTTAAAATTTTCGCAGTCTTTATTTATATATTTATTTAAAGGTTTTAAAACAATTCTTAGTTGAAGTGCCAAAATCATACAATGACATTTGACAGGAACAAAAGAAAAAAAGGATGAAAAAGCAGCATTACTGTGGAGCATGTTACATCTATGTAGGGATGGCATATATGCTGTATTCTCCAATCTCCAATGCGTAGTTTATCTGTGTTCAGTTTAGCCTTAAATGTCAGAATACCCAAAATACTAGTTCTGATACTCTTTAGTGTTACTGGAAGATATTCTCTATTGCCTATATTTTTTCTTAGTCTGTATTCCAGTTTAATAAACATTGACATTTGTAGTAGGGTACAATGGGAAACCCTCCTCTGGCTATTATTTTATTTATCATTTATTGTAAATATATATTATAGTATATAATAGTATATTATAAATATAAATAAATAGTATAATATTAAGCGTATCTTAACACCCAGATCTACTTGGCTGTGTTTCATCATTCATTTTCCATCAGAAAATATGATTTGTTGATACTGATGGTGTTTGCAGAAATATCCAACTCCAACAGCTACCAAGTGTCCAGGCCTCTTACCTTAGATGCAGAAGAGTCAAATAATACCAAAAAAATTAATTACTTACCTGATATTGAACAGAGATCTTAAAATAATCCCAGTTCAAGCAGTCAGCAATTTTAGTATGACAAATCTCCGCTTAAGGCCCAGTAGAAATCAGAATTTTTTGAATCTAGGTTTTCCAGCGTCATAAGTGAGTGGTCTTTCCACAGCAGAGACAACATAGGAGTAAATAATGGACTGTTTGCCAATTAGAAACAAAACAAAACCTGATGACAGGTCTCAGCTTGTCCCAAAGAGGAACAAGCAAGATGTCTAAAATAACAGTGAAAATATTAGTAAGAAAAATATTTCTTGCCCAGTAGAGCTGAAGGCATTACACACTTTTAGTCCTGTCCCAAACAGCTTATGTTGCTGAGGGAATAAGCTTTCCCATTCAGCTGGTGGAATTAATTGCTCCTAGTGATTAACCAATACAGAGAACATTTCTAACACTCTATTCTCCTTTGCTATGATTTCTAACCACTAAACTGAAGTATCAGAAAATATTAAAGAAACAGAAAACAAAAAATAAACATCACAAGGCACTACAAATATACAAAACATGTTGAAATTGTCATAATGCAAAAGCTGTCTTAACTACTTACCCAGGCACTGACACATCTGCCGCAAGTGGTGATTTTGAAATCCCCATAGAGATCCTTGATGGCACCAGTTGTAAAGAATCCCTCCACCATCAGCAAAATGCCATATACAAAGAATGCAGCTGCTACACCATATATCACATACTTGAAGATGTCAATCCTGTATAGGAACAGCAACAATTATTTATCTGCATAAATATTTAAAGCTGACTCTGAAATTTCAGGGTGAGATAATCAGACCGACTAAGCCTCAGAGTTTCTACACTGAAGTCAGCTTAAGTGCTGATGTGCTATAATGACAGCTGAAGCTGAGGACAGGAGTGAACTTTCAAATAAAATAACATTGATAAAAGAAACACTGGGCCATTTAATTTAATAAAATGCAAAAATAGATCTATGTATGTAAGCGCACAACTTGTCAGAATAATTTAGAAGTCAGTTAATTTTCATTTTATTTTCCTCTAAATAAAGTGACAAAGAAAAAAAGAAAAGAAAAAGGAAACAAGAATCTGACACATCTCCTGAGTAGCACATTGTATCCAGCATTTAGGTTATAGAAAAGATATTTTGTCACAATCTTCAATAAACCTCTCTACATGTACAAGTAGTTCTCAAGCTGCAATGCCAATCTGTGCTATCTTCTCTTCATTATTATTTTTCCACTTATTCTCCAAAGTGTCTGAAACAGAATAATAAAGTGTTCAAGAGAGATCCCTTACTTCAAACCATAAACATGTTATTATGAAAGTAATAAGGTCAGATCATCTGGTGTTCTTCTCTAATGAGGCTTTAAAAACATCATTTCACAGACCCAAAGCTCAAGAAATGGAAGGATGGCTTACACCATAACATGCAGAGCCCTAGAAGGCTCAATTTATTACAGACATTACCTGGGTTGTCGTGTGGTTGTCCTGCCCAGCACTGTCTAGAAGCTCCACAGTGGCTTAAGGAGACTCTGCCTCCTAAACGTTCTCTCATGACCAGGGTTTGTGAAAAGATGTTTGACAGCACCTCTCTGCTCTAAGTGTTTTGTCTAAACTTGGAAACATTCCTAGTGACCATTGCCTTGGATCGGCAGGTTTTAATGTTTCCTACTTGGACTCCTCTAAAAAACTAGCCACAGTAAGCTTCCAGTTTATCAATATGACACAGCAGGAGTTGTACAACTATTTAGAAAATGGTAATATGCAGATTTAAGATGTTAATAAGTTCCAGTCATATTGTCCAGGTCAAGATAGCAATAGCTCATAAGAAAGTAGGACAAAAAATAAGCCAGAGACCCATTAGGATCTGCAAGATGAATTTTGACATGCACCAAACAACCACCCAAACTGGATGTTTCTCAGGACATAAAGATTAATACTTTTATTGTTATGAAAAGAAATATTTAATGATAACATGTCTTTAGGATCACACTTTTCATCATCATCCAAAAGACAACTCTCAATACATGTTTTACATGTACAATAACAAAGCTCAAAACCCATTAAAATTTCTTTGAGTTTGGATTGTTTTCAAGAGATTCAAAGTCAGATTCAAGTTTACAGTTGATATTTCAGATGTATGACTGTGTCTACAACTTCACTGAATGTATCTTAAGCTTACATTAGTGTCATAAAAATGCAGTTAAACTTATGACCTGATTGGGGGTGGGAGAAGTATTATAAATGAATGCTTTTGGCACTTATCGTAGCATTTCTTCAGAAGGTGATAACTGAAGGGTTCTGGGAATGAGACAGGATACATTTTTCCCTAGCATTCCAATAACAAAGCCCTCTCAGCTTTTTTTCTACATCACTTTTTCTTTCATACTCAAGTGAAAACTAGGGTAAGTTGGCATCTGTATGGAATAGATACATGAACTATTCAAAATGGTGAAATATATTTAACGCTATAGACAGTATCAGATGATGCAAAGCTGAAATTTATTTTAATACATATCATTGCTGATTACATCGTAAAAATTCCATTTCCCTAATTTTATAGTAATTCAGCCAGTGGAACACTGTTTTAATGGGAAAATTATGTTTTGCACCTATCTTGTCATTATTGATGAAAATAAACTTACAAGAAACAGGCAGCAACTTTGTGATTATTCCATAAAATCTCTTCCAACTCCTACATTATACACCTTATAAACTTGTGACCTCCACCAGTGGCTGAAGTGTGGGAGTTCTGCCAGCAGCAGCTCCTCTCACAGACCTCTGTGGGCTCAGTCTGTAGACATTACAAGCTATCATTGCCCTAAAGAGATTAAGACTTTTGGGAAGTCCAGAGACTATTTCAGCCCTTGCAACAGCCCTTTAAACCATCCATACTGAGCCTCTCACTGAGCTGCTTGTATCAAAAAGTGTACTAAAAGATCTCTGCTTTTTCCTCAGCCTTATGTGTAACTAAAGGAATAACTTTCACTTAAGCCTTCCTTTCACAAGGAAAGAATATGTATAGCTATACGCTAGCAAATATAGAAATCAATTTCTTCCTCATACACTCTCTACAGAGAGAAGTACTAAAATCTCTAAAGATTAGACTACATGAGATGGAATAGCCAGACTTACTGCAAGGAGAAAGGATCTTATATAATGCAAAGAGTAAAAATATAAACAAAAATTGTGAAACAATCACGCAACTACCTCTTTAAAAGTCAGAATTCTATTGCAATACAACTACATTTAGTGTGTGCTGTATTTAAAGAGAACGTATTACAACAGTAATATTTTTAATATATATATATATAGTTTTGAAGATAGTGTTGGTATTAAATTATTCTGCAGCATCTAATAAATTTCACATAAACTTTGATTTTCCAATGAAATTATAATAGATAATAAAATATAGGCCTTGTAAAATGGAGATTGCCTGCCTTTAAAATAAAATTTGATTCTTTGTGGATGAACTCAGGGAGATTAATTGCCATCTGTGTTTCAGCAAAGTCTCAGACGCTGCAGGCAGAGCATGACAATAACCAGGGAGGTAGAAGGGAATGGCAGAAGGGGTGATGAACATGAGCCAATGGGCGAGATGGGCAGGGACAAAGAAAAAGGACAAGCAGGGCTTACACTTGTGTAGGCTAGAATGGAAGGAAAGAGGTGGGTAAGGAGCAAAGGAAGAAGAGACAAAATGATAAATTTTGTACTCCTGACAGGATTGGAAAGATATACATTAGGTGAAGACTAAAGCTACATTAAATAAGAAGAACAAAAAGAAACCTTGAATACCCATTCACTAAATGCACAAGTCCTGTCAATATTATATAATGATATACTTAAAGTCATGAGACATTTCTATTAAAAGGCAGTCAATGAAGATTGCTAAGATAAATCTGATTTTAACAAATTCGTGTTGATCATGCAGTCTTCACATATTAACCTAGGTTGCTGGGTAGAATAAGCTGAATTATTATCTAAACATAAATTAATTGTGAAAAACACCTTGAAATTAGTAAAAGCCTTTTTTTTAATAGAATAATCTAAAACATACTTTGCATACAGTCTTAATATTGTAGACGGTCCACAGGTTCCAGATCTGCTTTTTCTCACAACACTATGTTCAGAAATGTTAAAAACACAAACATCACTGTTTTCAATTTGTGATTTAAATCAAGCTGATATTTCAATTTTTAGTTCTTTTTCTGCTGCTGGGACATTAATTATTCCATATTAAGTGGAATTCCTAACTCATTAATCTGAATCTGGATTCTATCCAACAAGATGAATATTAAAATACCTCTAGAGAAAACACTTTCTTCCTCTGACAGAAGTTATTGCTGGAAGCCACCAATGCCAACATCTCAATGAACAGGTTGTAGCTGAGTACAGAATAGACTATCCCAGCAGAGACAAGTCAGAGGTGAGTGAAAACATTCTCAGTGAGTCAGATCAACATTGCAGATTTCCTACTGCGTATTTTCATGGTGCTTTGGCAAATTCAAGGATTAAAAAATAAAATAGATCAGCAAGCAATGAGATTAATTGTTGAATGATCATATCCATGTGTAGCAGGCTTTTGCGAAAAGTGTATTATAACAAATTACTTATTTTTTGGCTGTTGAGACTCCTTCAAACAACTGAGCTCACAATTATTACATCCTGTTTCAAAAGTATTTCAATATTCATAATTAGCTTCTGTTAACTGTGTCTAGAAGTAATAATGTTTTGGACTTGTGGAACAAGTTGCTTCACTGGAGTAAATCACCATTGCTCCACCATAATAAATGGATTTACTACCCCAACAAATAAGCCAAGAAGAACTGTTAAGATTGACCCTTTATATTTTACTGTGTCCTAAAAGGAATTGCAAATTGTAGGAACCCTGAAGCATTTACACTATTCAGTCTAATCATGGTACACTTTCTACCCTCAATGTTGAAGGCTGGTACTCAGCTAATGCACACCAATATATATTTTTCTATCAAAATTATTTAATATTGTTTTGGAACAATCTACATACTAGCTAGGGATGTTTTTCTTTAATCTGGTTAATATAGGAATGCACTGCAGACATTTATTTGCAGTTAACAGCAACACAAAAAACACATTAGTTTGCCCTGTGACACATGATTCTTGTGCTGTGCAGAAAACCTTTTTAGTCAAATAAAGTGTACACTTCAGCCTGAATAAGCAATTAACACCTAACATTACAGAGGTTTGGGTTGGCCTAGCCCACCAGAATACTAGGTATTACTGTGGAACTAGTTTTCCAGTATTTATAATTCTGCCTCACATTTATCTTCCTGAATTTATAACTTCTCCAATATAGATAACGACATTCAGATACTACAGGTGCTGAATAGCACATAATTGCCAGCAAACTGGACCTATACTCTCTGAATGCAAGTAGATTCAGGCAATTATACCTATTTCCAAGCTAAAACAAACCCAATAAGGAAAATAAAATACTATCTAAAAAGCTATCAAAGTACTAAAAAGTTACTTAGATTATCATAGTACAATTCCTAATTAAAAAATGCCTTTTTTTATAGCTGGCATAGGCAATTTAGAAAGATGAGAAATGCATGTAATCACTGCCATTAGGGTAGGTGAGTTTTGACAGTTTGGGGTTTTGGGGTTTTTGTTGGTTTTTTTTTTTTCCAATCACAAGGAACTTTGACTAGTTGATGTTCACATCTAGAATGCACAATAATCTGTTACTCTGTAAAACAGCAATGCTGGCCCTCATGCTGATTCTCTTGCCCCCTGAGGGACTGATCCTAAGAGGCTGTTAAGAGACTGAGATAGCAGCCTGCCCCCTCAAGCTATCTATCTCAAGCTTGCAGAAACACTTTTCCAAATGTGTTTTTTGAAGAGAGACAAGATAGAATAGGATGTTTGCAAGCAAGAAGGTTTGTTTAGGGTATGCAGAAGCCATGCCCCATGGAACTTTTTTAAAAGAGGTGCTCAGGCTCTCTTGCAAACCATATGGGAACAATTTCTTGGTGTAAGTTCATGACATTATTCACTGAAACAGTTTGAGCAAAGAAGATAGTTGGTACCATGAAGCATAGAGGAATTATTAGCAAAGGGAGGAGATGAGCAAAGGCAAACTTCAGAAGGAAAACATACAGACAGCAGGGAGAAAGAAGGATTTCTTAATAATCATGTACTCCTGCAAGGTAAGACCAAAAAACTCCAGGTAACAATATAAATGAGGTAAAAGAAACTGAAATATCCTCACTGTGGAGGACATAAAAAAGAAACTAGTAAGAAAATGTCAGGATAGGTCCATGAGGGTTTTTTCTGAGATTAGGTTAATACAGAGTCTAAACTTATGAACTTCAGGTGGAAAGAAAACAAAATTGGAGTAGAGAATGCTCAATTAAAGTTTGTCAGGAAATGATAAAAGGAGAAAGGATTAACAGTAGACAAAGGATAAAAGCAACAAAGACTTTAAAGTATTTTTTATTAAAGTAGAAATAACACATAATAAAAATAAAGCAGAAACTTCTGTTTCTGTATTTCTGGAAGAAATTTTGTATGTAATCATACATATCATTTCCTCAAAACTAAAGCCAGACTGTTAGGATTATATAAAGAAGAGATCATCATACTATAATATGCAAGTTACACTCACATTCTGCAAGGGCCAGATTTTGTTATTCTACTCTGAACAGAAGCTGATGTGACATAAGAACCCATTGATCTTAACAGATTAATTTGTGGCGTACAACTCTCTACAGGTATGCAGAACACAACCCTAAATCTTCACCCTCTAAAAGTTTGATGGTTGCTTCCTTCCTAGGAATAGGACAGTTGAGATGAGATTTCATGGAGCACCTCTAAAGGCAGTAGAGAATTCACAAGCTAATGGAAGAGGAGCAATAGCAGCGCAAACCACATCTCTGCCCTATGAATCTTATAACTTTCTTGGAACAGGAAAGGATCGAGCATAAGAATTTAAATAATCATGAAATGTTCAAGTCCAAACCACAGAATTCTGACTATGACATATGGATGAGGCTGCTTCTGAAAGTTGTTTCTGATAATCTAGGCTTCTTCTGTCTGCTCACCTGTAGCAAAACTACTTTCTTAGAAACACTTTTAAAGATGCCAATTACAGAAGAAATCTGGAGCCCTCTTTGCCTGAAGAAGGCCAAAAAAAGATTGCAATTAGAGCAAAGTAAGATGCAGACTTCTGGCAGAATTACATGATGCTGTTGTGCACTATGGATACTGAATTCCCAGGCAACTTTATATAGCAATAAAGTGTAAAAATATGTGGCAAAAGCATATCACGGGATTTGTGAGTATTTTATTATTACAAATGTAAACTTGGAGTCACACACAGTACATACTGATTGTGTAAGACTGACAAGTTGATACTAAAACTCCAGATTGGGATGGTAATAGTTAATTTTAGCCTTTTCAGATCTTCTGTGGAAAGACCAGTTATCTTAGTTTTGCACGGCACGTGAAGCAAGATTTAGCAATATGTTTATTACATAGGAATATATGCTTTCCATTTTACATGTTTATAAAGTAAACTAATACTAAAAGGAAATAAAGGCATTTAGAAGAGAAAAAGATATTTCCTATGAAGATGATCCACCTGCTGAGAAAGGTCTATTGCAAATGCTTCAAGTCACAGGCACATAGTGATTATAGCCAATCTAAAATTCCAGACAACCAAGAAAGAGAGCTGCTTAACACAGTATTAAATAATACAGCTCTCTGCCTAGAGGTAGTGGACTGTATTCGCACAGATGAAGACCAAAAAATTCATAGAACCGTAGAATGGTTTGGATTGGAAGGGACCTTAAAGATCACCTAGTTCCAACCGCCCTACCATGGGCAGGGACACCTTCCACTAGACCAGGTTGCTCAAAGCCCCATCCAACCTGGCCTTGAACACTTCCAGGGATGGGGCATCCACAACTTCTCTGGGCAACCTGTTCCAGTGCCTCACCACTCTCACAGTAAAGAATTTCTTCCTTATATCTAATCTAAACCTACCCTCTTTCGGTTTAAAGCCATTATCCCTTGTCCCATCACTACATACCCCCGGAAAGTCTCTCCCCATCTTATAGACCCCCTTTAGGTACTGGAAGGTTGCTATAAGGTCTCCCCGGAGCCTTCTCTTCTCCAGGCTGAACAACCACAACTCTCTCAGCCAGGTGGAAATTCATTCTGTAATAAAATATTTTTTGCTGATATTTGTAACTTTTTTCAGATACATAACTTTTTTCAGATATTTTAGAGGTATTGAGTTGACCTAATGCAACAATAAAATCTATTATCTAAAACCAAACATACTTCTAAGAAGGCATACTTTAAAAATAACTATTTTTTATATAAAACTAACATTTTATAATAACCTTTTCATGCTAATTTTACAGATATGAAGCTAAAAACTTCAGCTCATACTCCCTAGATAATATATTAATTAGTTATATAAAGGAAAAGTAAACTATTGTTTAAATAACTACTTGGATACTATTACATAATCAGAAGTGTGAAAACAATCCTTACCAAAAGGCAGTCTACACCTCCAAAAAGGCAGTATACATCTCAAATGACTGTACAAGCCTGGACTTCAACCACAGGCAGTCATCCTACTAGTCTGGTATACGCAAACCGTGGCCACCTCCACTTCTTTCCTGTCTCTTCTTCCTGTTCACAGGCTCCGATAGCTGAATTGTTGCCCAGGTGAATCTTCTCCTTACAGAACCAGTGGGGTCATCTGCCAGGGCTCTTTAGGATGGTTGCTGTTTCCAGACACACTATGACACAGCCCTGTGTAAGTTAGCAATTGCTTGTCCTGATACAGACCCTTACATGTTTTGCTTCCCATAATACAAATAGTGTTTAAAACATAAGTTTAAATCTAAAAAACACCAAGCTTTTGTAACAGAACAAACATGTATAGGGAAAACCAGATTAGTACTATTGCATACTAACTACATGACTAAAACAGAACCACCACATTTTCTAATGCAAATATTTATAAATATTGTATTTCGTATCAGCTTGCCTTTATCACAGGTCTCATTGTAATACCTCTCACAGTATTCCAGTAATATCAGTGCAATGATATAAATGATAACAGTAACATTTTTAGTGGTAGCAATATTTAACTTGTGATAGCAATATTTAACTTGTGGTAGCACCAAAGCTAACAAAAACAAAGAATGGCAGAAGATCAGAATAACATCCATTTATCTACCTCTCAAAACACTGGTTTCAAACACTAAGAGGGGGGATATAAAAGCTTCTACACATGCTCTTTTGTTTTTCCCTCAAAAGAAAACAGTTGCACATACATATGTATATTACTAAAGAATATTCTTTTAATGAACAATGACTATACACTGACTAACAGAAAGGTTATCAGCAAGCATCAAACTTAGACACAACAGCATCTGAAACACAGGCTTTCACATTTTGAAAGGAAGGAAATTTTTAGCTGTAAGAAGGTGGCTCCAGTAGACTGTCTGTGACCCTCCCAACAGAGAAGATAGTGACAACAGATTTACAGATTGTAACTTCACTTAGTTTACTATTTGGTTTCGCACCTTTAAAAGGAAGTGAATTTACAACAACCTGAATTAGCTCTGACTGTAGTAGGAAAATGTTGTTAATGTTTCTATCAGGAAGATTTCTTCATTTTCCACTCTAAGAGCGTGATTCCCTTGTCTCGTGGCCTATATATCACAAACATGTGACAGATGGCACTAACTGGCCTTGCATACTAAAGCGAAAGAGCTGTGAAAAGATGCTGTTGGAAAATACACCCAATGTACCTTGTGCTGCTGATTTCCTAAAAATCATCTGGAATTTGTTCCAAAGACCAGAAAAATATAAAAATCCAGCTCATACAATACATGTTTGATAATCATACATCTATTTCTGCTGACTTCAGAATCTTGCAAAATCAGTGATTAAGTAAGCAAATCTAGCTATACGCAGTACTTTGCAGATACAGTATTCACTGTGGTTTATTAAGTTATTAGAAGAATGACTGAATACCACATGTGCCTCAAGCAGATTACTCAGTTTCAGTGAAGCCTACAGAGCTGGTAAACTGACAAAGTAGGCAACATAAACCGTTCACTTCTTACAGTTAAAATGCCATAAATGCAGTTTTCAGGATAATTTAAACCACCATATTTATTTTCTTAGGATCCCTATGAATCACAAGAAACTAAAATAACTACTCTACCTCCACTGAAGGAATCCACATCGCAAACAATAGCTTAGGACTTCTGTACATTATATCCCCAAACAGGCATTTCTTTACTTGGGGGTGGGGAAGCAGCTACTGTTAGAGCAGTGATAATGTTGATAGTGAAGAAGTCTGGGACTATGGGGAATGAAGTTTCACAAAACTGATTCAGAAAGCAACACAATTAGTAGTTAGTCCCAAGAAAAAAGTCACTCATTGATAATTCCAAATGTTTTTTATAACCATTTGATTTATTAAAGGTTCACGGATTTAGAAATGACTGTGTAAAGAGAGAAGAGTCTACCTCATTCAGCTTTGTGATTTTTGAAGATATGCTCTATCCATAAGGAATACCTGTCTGTACAGTATGTGTTCTCATGAATTTGAATACATTTGATTTATTTTAGTTTTCAGGTGTCTAGAGTATCTGTTTTACCTGTGTCACCCTGAAGCAATTCAAGTCAGGCTGTAATCCAGTACTTTGAGACAAAATCCTTTTAAAAAAAAAAATCATTGTTACTTTTTAGAAACTATTGTTTTTAGCACCCTGTTACAGGCCAAATTTGATTTTGATTTTTTCCCCCTCAAAGCAAGCAAGCAAAAGAGCATTCTTTACTGTAAACCTTTGCTATAAAAGCACTATCTCTACCCCACCCAGCATCTCTCCAGGATGTCTCCAATACCTTCAGAATTATTGACCATGATCGTTCCATATGTTAACTTGGAAAGAAAATTATAAATATGAGAAAATTGATTTAACTGCCTGGCATTTAAGGAATTTTATAACCAGCTGCAAAACTTGCTCTTCATTTTTTAAATTATGAATATCTGCTACTCACTAGTATTTCCAAAGCAGTTATGAACTGCAGCTGGTATGTATTATTTGAACTCAGATAAGAGTCTGGGGGAGCTGGAATCAGGGACCACACCCACCCTGCAGGGCCAGCACTGAGACCGTCTCTTCTGTTCCGTGGGGCTGCTGCTCTTGGCTGAACCCCCTCCAAGGGGACTTCAGGGCCTATTGCAGGTTCTTAACTCATTCATCTCTCCCCAAGCATCAGGGCACCATGTGGGATGAGGGTTCCCCACAGGGCAGCCAGGGCCCGTCCCAGCACCCCAGCCAGGGAGAAGGGCAGCCAGGGAGCAGCTGGGGCAGCCCCAGCCCCATAGCCGGCTGAGCCCGTGGTGAGGGACTGAGAGCCCCAGGCTGGGCTGAAATGGGGTCCTGGACCTTGGGCAGGTTGAAGGGAGGGCCCAGGGAAGGCCAGGCAGGGACAATCAGGGGTGTTGATGCCCTCAGGGACATTGATATGGACGTTTCTGAATGGCTTTGTTGGATTTAGGTACTTTGGCTTTTATTTTAGGCACTTAAAGAGTATTTCAGATCTTGTTTATGCCCTCATTATGCCCTACTTTCTCTACAGGCCTCTACTGCTGCTTTTAAATTGCAATGAGTAGCTGTATTGACAAAGATAAAAGATACAGGCTGGCTTGTGAGTTGTGTTATTTGAGTTCGGAACACACACAGTTGTGGGCACAGTTAAAAAAGCCCTTATCTCTTACCACCCACGTAAGTAGCTCTCAGTTAGGGATTGATTTTTATTCTGAATGACATTTGAAATCCACTGCACTAATAAAAATATAGACAGAAACCATAAGCGTGATTAAACAGAATCTAATACACTTCACTCCACTGCAGCATCCGCCTAGCACATTTATCACAGAAGGACGGACTCCAGGTCAGCCTGAGACTCTCCACAGCACTAGAAGCATTAAGAGTGAAAATGTCTCAAATAACCTTAAAAAAGTATAATTTAATATGGCACACTGCTAGATTTATTTATTTTTAAATTATTATTATTTCTAATCAGGACATTAAACAACTAGGTTTTATTTCCATTTCAACATGTATAGTTTTAAGAAGGTAGGCACTGCACTGCTTATTTCTATTTACATATTTTTTATTTCTGCTTTTTGGCCTTTCAAAGCAATATAATTACCATAGGGCTTTTGTACCTCCAACTGTTAATCAACAGTTGTGACAAAATATCGAGCATTTCTTCTCCCTAAAAAATTATTTTGAAAAGCAGAGTAATCCTACTTAAGCAGGTAGAAAATTAATGTGTGCAAATTTCTTTCAGAATCACACAGTTTATCCAGTTAAAAGCAATGGCTCATCGGCTTTCAGTCAAAATATTTGCTTCTTCTCCCTTTAAGACATAGTTTAGAGACATCTTTCACAACTGAATAAACTGAAATTTTGATTCCAGTAGGTTTGCCAAGGAAAGAATTGGGTTTAGTATATCGTTAAGTAAAGAAAAAAAACAAACAAATAAAAAAGCTACTAACTAAGCCAAACAATAAATGCCAAGAAAAAAAAAATCACCTTTACAGTTCCTTAATCATTTCCAGTGAATTCTATGCATTTGAACTATGTCTCCTGACTGATATTTTCACTTAAGTATTTGACAGAGGGAAGCTGGAAAACTTGTTATGGAGAGAAAGCATCGATTTGTGGCTGTTCTGCACTAATGGCTTCCTAGGGACTAATAAAATAAGTTAGAGTCTAATAAAATGACTGATCTTTCATTCAGGATAACAATGAACCTTAGCTGCCAAGTCAAGTCAGACCCATTATTCTAAATGACAAGCCAAAATGGCAAAGCAGAAGTCACACACTTCCCATCAACTCAATATATTATTATACAAGAACATCTAAATTCCTTGGTCCCAAGAAGAAATTTGGATATGGCATAGCAGTGACATACTTATTTGGTACATTCTCCCTTCTGGCTACTAATTCCACAAACAATACAGCTAACATTCACAGAGAAGCTTTAGAAAAGATGCTGGTGATATAGCACTGCACAAGTTAAGAGATTCAAGATTCTGTTTCTAGCTATCATGAAAACAGTGGTACCAAGTCAGATCAAATATATATCTTGTCCATTTTCCTATCTCAAACAATGAATATAACAATATAAGAGCAGGCAAGTTGACAGGATAACCCCCAATGCTATTCTAGCTTCTGGGACTTCTGGAGCTCGGTAAGTCTGTATGTCATTAGAAACCATCAATGGATTTGTTTTCCAAGGTTATCCAGTCCTCCCTTGAACCCATATAAGCTTTTGGCATCCACAATACGCAACTAGCTTCACAGGTCTGCTATACAACAATTGAAGAACCATCACTTTCTGAACCTGGTGCCTACTAGTTTCCTCTGATACTTCAAAGTTCCTGTACTGGAAGAGAAAGACAATCTAACCTTGTGCACCTTATCCCATCGTGAATTTACAGACCTCTAGCCCAACAGCTCTTAATCTCCCTCTTTCTAGATTGAAGAGTCCTACTATACTCAATTTTTAACTATATAGCCTCTGTTCTATAACTCTAACCATCCTTTTTTACTTTCTTTGGAGCATCAATATTGATCACAGTATTAATGATATGGATGAAAGACTGATTTATACAATGGCATAAGTATGTTCTCTGTTTCTCTATGATTTTCCCAGGTTTGCTTTTTGACGTCTGCTAAGCACTGAGGTGTCATTATCATGGAACTATCCATGATAAGAGGTCAATGTTTTGGTGGATAATCAAATCACTTCACTTCTCCAAACAACATTGATGAAAGACAAGGTTTACAAATTTGAGGATAGGATTCCTCAGCTTTGGTTACAACCATTAGCAGCCAGATAAGAATTTGGATTTCAAATATCTAAGAAAATAATATTTTAAAGAGACAATTTTAAAGAGATTAGAAAATACATCATTTAATTTCAGATTACAGTAAACTACTTTGTTAAATGTAATTAATTTACCAAAGGGAAGGAGATGCTCATCAAAACAAAGGCCTTCCAGAAATAGGTTTTCAGGAATAGCAAAGCATGAAACCTTCAAACCAGGTGAATTCTAGGAAAACCAATAGAGTTTTGACATTTCAAGTTTCAGGGTTCTGCACAACTCTTCAGTTACTTCTGTATTGTGTTTATTCCCAGAACTAATCTGTTACTTGTTACACACTCCTGCTTTATCTATTTAGAGCATAGAGTTTGGGTTGGTTTGTTTTTTTTTTTACACTTTTCAGCAAAGAAATTATGACAGGATAAAAAGGATAAAAGCAACCATATATGGAACAGATTCATCAATATTATATGAGGTAATATTTAGTAATAAATTAAGTTATAACTGTGGGATATTAAAAAGCGTTACAAATTGCTTGTAAATAGTAAAAATATCAGCTCTGTCAAAACCTCATCTGCTGAACTTATCCAAATCATTCTTTCCATAATTTTCTTCAGTCAAATTTATATCCTCTGAGGAATTTTTCAGCAGTTTTAAAAGGAAAGAATTAAAAGAAACTAGTAACTTACATGGTAAAGACATCGATAACATCTCCTGCAGCTCTTGTCATCTCAAAGTAGGTTTGCAGAATGTTGACGGTTCCTGAAAGTGCTTCATGTCCACAACCACAGAACAGCGCAACTCCAGCATACAGCAGGATGGTAGCAATCAAAGATGCATAGGGAATACCTCCCAGGCATTTGATGCAACACTCAAAGCACCCTACAAGAAAATAAAGTTGTGTGTTAATATATTATATCAAGAAAGCAAAAAGAAAGATTTTGCTCTTGAGAAACACTTTTTGAAATTGAAGACTTCAGGCCAAAGAGAGACTAGGTCAAGTATAACAACCCATAATGTCAGAAAATCTGTGAAAGGACACAGGTTAATTCAACTTCTGAGTTTTCTCAGTTGCTACTTGACCTATTAAATGTAGACAGGCCATCTGATTAACATGAAATGTAAAACAGTTAATTCCTTGTACAGCTGCATGTTTTTATTCAGAGCAGGTTACAATGTCAATCCTAGGTTATACCTATATTCACAATTCCTGTTGCTCACCTATTGGATTACTGAGGAGGATCCTCAATAACAGGAAAACCACAGAAAGAGGATATCCAGTTCATTTCCTTCCATCACCATAGGTTTATTCTGTTTTTCCATCTGTATAGTGCTGATAACAGAATTGCTCCTGCCCACAGCACCAATTCTTTGTGCATCACTCAAATACCTCACAAGAATAAATGAAGATATCCACTAAAAAGGCACAGAAGTAGAAACAATTATAGAAGTTGAATTTTCTCTCAATATATTCTACCCTGTGCAATGTTTCTTAAGTGAGGGCAATTGCTCTTGAGTTATACAAGGCCAACCTTTTGTGCAGCCATCAGAGTGTCTAAACAGATGCCCAGTTCCACAACAAACCCTTTCCCCAGCAAGAGTGCTCAAGTTTCTGGCACTACCTTGCCTAGTTTGTCAAGCAGTTTCAGGACTGCAGCATCTCTGACTCCCAAATCTCACCACTCCCATAAGGACTTTTACACCCTGTAGAGCCCTTCCTATTGCCTTCTGGAAGGACAGAGAAGGCAGGAACCACTGGCTGACGAAAAGGAAACATGCATTGAGTCAGTAGCCAGAAGTTTTATTTTCTCCTAAGCATTACCAGTTTATGCCAGAAAGGATTTGGATAGAAAACAAGGTGAGGCCTGTAAATTTTAAATGCTTATACAGACAATAGCCAATTAAAAATTACTTACAAGATGTTCAACAGGTGTGAGTCAATATATTTTAACATGCTCCAAATGCTTTAAGCTATGCCAAATCACAGGAGTACCAGAGACACATTAAAAGAAAAAAAAAATGAAGAAAGAAAAAAAAAAAAAGAGGCACAAAAATGCCATTCTTTAAAGAAAGTATGTCTACTTTTCTCGAAGTACATATAGCCTCTACACGTTAATTTCATATTTTGTCCTTTAAGTTAGTAAGTTTTTATTTCCTTTAGCCAGGAGAACCAAAGTAGTAATTTCCTCTGTTCAAACATTCATTTTCTGCTTTTAATGAACAAATATCAATCTGTCATATATATATATATATGTTTGGCAGCTATTTATACACAAGGTTCTCTGAAGAGAACAGTTTAAGCCATTTTCAAATATACACGCATTTTAGTAAAACAGAAACCTCTATTGATATTTTGTAAATATAGGTACTACAAAAGGCAATATTTAAACTGCTGGATAATTCCTGTCAGAAAAATATAAATGAATATACTAAACATGTACAAGACAAAGAGACTTCAAAAATTGGAGTAATTCCCAACCATGTACGCTAGTTGTATAAAAATAGAAAGATACAGCTTGAGACTACTTTTGTTTAAGGACAAATTACTGTATCACAGACAACTGTAAAATACCAAATGTAAAATGTACAAATGAACATACTTAAACTGCTGCCAAAGCCTTACTAAGTAACCTGTTGTACAAGTCACCCACCTCCAGCAGCCATCACAGACCTGCATGGGTGTAACACCTTCCACCCTTCCAATGCTCTAGTAACAGCATTTTATATTTTTCCCTCTCTAGGCCCATATGACACTGGTTGAAGGACATGTCCTCCTTTCAATTCATGTCATCCTACTGTACTGACAGTAGGCAGCTTTCCTATTCAGCAGCACAGGGCTTTTAATGCCCAGTGATCATTTTGTGTCTTTCTTCAGTGATTGTTAGACTATGGGGGTTAATACCCAGGAAGTCTGTGGGCTCTCCCTCAGTAGGAGGTCTTAGGAACAGACTAGGAAAATATATAAATGCTTTGGGAGTAACTAATTCTGTATGCAGATAAATACAGGAAATCTCTTAAAATTCCTTCAGTCCTCTTTTCTAAGATTACCCTTAACAATAACTGTAGTTAACTTCTCCGTGTTTAAAAGCCTACACAAATACTAGAAAAGGATCCTTCACTGGATAATCTACCTTCTAAAAGGCATAAAAATAAGAAATACGTATTGAAAATATATACATTGAGCAAGGACTGCAGGGAAGTATATAGCTGCATGATATCAGAGTTTATCACAAAATGCCCATTGCCATTTTGGGCATGGACTAACAGTAGAAAAAGGTTCAGGAAACTAGTAACACTGTACAACTGTCAGCATTATATGAAAAAGTAAAAAGAGAGATGACAGTAGAGTGATAATGGAAGTGATGTATGAGGGCCTGTAAAGTCAAACATGAAAAAATAAGGTAGACCTAAATATTTACAGGGACACATGCACTATAGGGAGTGTTTCTTAACATTGCAATAGCTTGGGGCAGGGAGGTAGAAGAGAGATTTTGTAAAGATTTCTTTTTTGCCTTCTGAGACAGGCTAAGTGGAAGAGAGAAAGCTAAAGAAATGACAACACAGGAACAAAAATAGCTAGTAGTCTGAACTGGAGTAAATTTCATTAAGGTCACACTGACATACAACTGCTGTATTTAATAGTGTGAGTATTGTTATCTGGAAAGAGCTGGCTGTGCACTGCCTCCTGAAGCTGCTGCACCTCACCTGCTAGGTCCAGTGAGAGTTGAGCACACACTCAGACGTCACAAAATACATCAAAATCCAGGGTCAGTAATATCACTTTAGCTTTATTATAGTGAAACAGTGTAATACAGTAAAATAGCATAACAGAGTAAAAACAGTATAATAAAATAAAGTGATAACAGATATAATAAGGTGCGATACAATGAAAAATTTCATCAGAAACAACAGTATAATAAAATAAAGTGATAACAGAATAGTAAGGTGCGATACAATGAAAAATTTCATCAGAAACAAATCCCTTTTTTTTTTTCAAATTGTTTCAAAATTTGAAAAATAACTGAAACAGATTTATAGTTTGTGAAGAAAAAGTGCTTCTGTTCCTCTCTAACATTAAAACTGTTCATGCTTATAAGCCTTTGAGGGAAGCTTTTAATAGTAGTATATTTTAGCAACTCAAGACTTTCCCACTCATAGAAAATTATTTGAAAAAAATTCCTCCAGCCACACAAAATTTTCAAATAATCAGGTATTGCTCATTTACTCAGCTTTTCCATTGGCCTACTACCTTTCTCACTACTCACTTCATGAGTAACTCTAGAGTTTTCAGTGTTGTCAAATCAACTCAAAACTAAAGAAAATCAGTGAATCAGGACAAAGATTTTAAAATGGGTATCACACATCATTCATACACCACAGAGGGTGATGTGCTGTAGGTAACACTTGCTTCAATTCTTTTCCTTCAACCGTTCAGAATGTGAAAACAGCTGTTTAATAACAGAACAATAGAAATGCTATTTTAACTTGCACAATGATATTGAACCACTGGTACAGAATGTGACTCAGCTGCGCAATGTGTCTATATGTCTGTGTGAGGCAGGCAGTCATTCACAACTCTGAATACCATCTTCACAATGCAGTTAAAACATACAGCCACAGAAGTAATTACTATGAAAGATAAAAAAGACTGTATGCTCCTTTGATATTTGTTTACATCTGCAAATACAGGTTTCAGTACTTTTCAAACAGTTCACTCTGCTCAATAAGCCTGCACAACACCCTTGTGCAATATAATTCAGCATTTGCTGCTCTTATTTTGCTTATGTTTACCAATATTTTCCCTCACGTAAAAATCTAGATCTGCTGGGACCATGTATTTTTACATAAACCATAGGAAGAGTATTCTTCTTTTTAGCTTTCAACATGAAGAACTATACTGTTCTTTTTTTATTTTATTATAAATCATTCCACAGAGAAAATGTAGTAATGAAATACATAGAAGATGACAAGACAAGGAATTTGATTTTATATGGATAAAATAAAACTCCAAATACTGGCTATATTCAGCTATCAAAATAGTGCACATTAAAATTGCATTACATACGTCCACCTGCCAGTCAGCAAAGATCTCACAGACAACTACCTCTGCTCCTCTTAGTACAATTATTACTGTCTATATCAGAAATACTCTTGAGGTAGGTATATAAACTTCTGCTTTAAAAGGCTTGTAAGGTGTTACTTATGCAGGCAGATCTCTGCACACCCCTTCTAGTTAATGCTGTTTTTTGGGTGCAAGTTTTCTAACATATCTCCAAGTGCACCAGCCAAACATAAGTTGGCCTTGTCTGTTTATACAATCTCTTCTCTACATTAAAAAGGCAAAAGATTTAGATCTTGAGCAGAAGCAGAAATTGTCCTTCTGATTTACATGCTAATTATGCCCACAAATTGCACCACCACAATCATTTCTTTGTGTGTTAGTGATATATGAACTCTTTCTCCTCAGTGCAGATCAGGACATATAACTGACAAATAAAACACAATACATTTCTGGCCAGTGCATTTAAAAAAAATTAAAAAAAAAAAAAAAAGAGAGATTCAAGACCTGTACCTCTTGCCACATAAGTCTGTGAAAGTGAAGTTTAAACCAATGATACCAGAAGCAGTTTCAGAATCCAATTATGCTACTGCCTTTTACATAAACTGTTAAGAAAACTCATCCACCCCAGATTTCTATGGAAAAATTAACATGGAGAAAAAATATTTTAAAAAATATATTAAAAAAATATATAAAATAAACACAAAGAATACAGAAGAATTTTCTGGGTTTGCTTTTTTCCTCCTTTACAATGCATTTTCAGCCAGAACATCTAGGATGATTAATCACAGATAACTACATCTCCAATGTATTACTGATTAATCACACATAATTACATCTCCAATGGGAATAAGCACCTCTGAAGATCATATAACATTTTAATGACATTTTTTCTTAACTTATTTTTCTTAAAGATTTTTCTGTCTAATATTAGGAGACAGGACAGCAGAGCCGGAATAAAATGCAAGAGACCTACATAAACTTGAAATGGAAAACAAAATAAGAAAATCTTCTGTGCCTTCCATGCCTGGCTAGGCATGCATTTTTTCATATCTGAATTTGTACCACTTGTCACATAGCTTTCATGGCCAATCAACTCAAATACAGTTTCAGAGACCATCATGAAACATGCAGATTTAGTTCGGAATTTTATTAAGCTAGCCTTAACCTCATGAAGCCAAGCTACTGTTATGTAATATTTTAACTGATAAATACATCCATCAGAACACATAGTACTGAACAAAAAGCAACACATTTTACTTAGATCTGGTACCAAAAATGCCCCAAATTATTCAACATGTAGCATGACTTCCTGATCTGAATCTGTTCTCCAAGGCATCACAGCAGAGCAACCGGCAGAAGCAATCCAGCTCCCTTGATATTGTCCCAAGTACAGAAGACACAAGACATTTGAGATGTGGTTTACAAAGCTGCAGATAAGGGGAAGCAACATTTGGGAATTAATCAGCAAAGATCATCCTTGTACTGTGATCTGGAAAACCTGTTCAGGAAGTGCTGCATACACATCCCACATGATTGCCTTCTAACCGTGTCCCAGGGTCTTTCATGGGATACGTCCCCACTCTGCTCGCACCCTCTACCAGTAAAGAAAACTTTATCACCTTGCTATACCAAACACTAACAACTAAAGTATCTTTCTTAGTCTTGTTCAGAAGATGATTTCTCCTTTAAATTAGCTTTCTATGAGAATGTTTACTATTACAGAATTACCTATCAAGCAACAAAAATTACTTTTACCACAAAATTAATTCTGAGATCCTGGCTGCTAAGACTACAGTGGAAAAATAAATAAATAACACAGGATTTTGATTAAACTGTTATAAGCAATGTGATATGTAGAAGACCAAGAACAAGGCCCACAGAAAATCTCAAAAGGATTTTCAGGAAAAAGGCCAACTAACTGCAAGAAAATACAAAACAATATGCAGGTATCCTCTTACACATTAAATTCTGCATCATTACTGGATCTACTTTGACTTGTTATCTTCATAGCGTGACTGGATGTTAGCTAATTAGAAATCAGCTAATATCAAAAATCAAAATGTTATGCTTTAGGCCTTTACAGTCATTCTGCAGTTCATTGCATCAGTCGCTGTACTGAACATGGGGCCAAGGCTAAGAGGAATTGTAAAAAGACTTTTGCTTATTTAGATGCAGAATTTCTCAAACTAAATTGAAATGGTTAGGATAACTTTGTTACCCAGGGGAATTATATGAAGGATCAACATCTCAGCAACCTGCAACCAGAAGCCTCTCTGTAATGTCTCAGGCATCCAAAATTCTCCCTCAGTAGAAATATAACTTCACACAACTCATCCAATAACAAAAAAGGAACAAAAGATTTACCTTTGCAACACCCATCCCAACTGACTGTGCTCTGATTCTCTAACTTATAGAAAGCTTCAGTCATCAAAAGAATATGACTAATTTGAATGATACTGGGATTATCTCACCACAGACATGGAAAGTCCCCATGTAGGTAGGCTCCACACACAGCCCGACAATAATAAAGATAATATTGCAGCATAAAAATCCACAATTTTTTATCATATTTACTACTACATTTTGTCTTCAGGTTATACACAGAACTTTCAGCAACACAAGAAATTTACAAAATACTTAAAAGATGTTTCAAAACAAAGATCAAAAGAAAAATGACATAAGTGTAATAAAGTGGTCTGAAAATGGAAACTTAAGAGACTGCACAAACTGAATGTGTATGTGAAGAATCCTTTAGTGACAAAAGACGTACAATTTTATTGCCATCTTTAAGAGCTGATGTCTTCTTATGAGGCTAAATGCTGAAATAGTTGAAATTGAAGCAGTAAAGGTGAAATATTTGGTCCTTCAGAATAATTTGAATTCCAGAAAATATTTGGAAACTTGTCTGCAGTCATTAAAGCAAAAGGAATAGAGTGGTCCAAAGGTAAGCAACCTAGCTTAGTTCAGCTCAGTTCTATCTAGCATTTTTTTCTTAGTAGGCTCACAGAAATAAAATTAAAATAATCAACTGCTTATTTACTCTACCCTATATCAGTATAAGATTGTTCTGCACTTGTACTAGGAAAGTACAGACTTACAGATACATTGTTGTAAAAAGCTTTTTTCTAAACTAATTTAAGTCAATTCTTTGAGAAATTTTAGTTAGAAATTTTAGAATTGTAATACCAGTTCAGGTCAGTAGTCCAATGTGAATTCAAATGTCTCATGGAATGCAAGTTGGTTGTTTTTTTCTTTGAAGTTTGCAAAACCTCTTGTAGCAGCACCAATATTTGTTAAAATAGAAAACCACACAGTAAAGCATGTTTTTCAATGAAAACTACTATGACCTTCAAAGACCTGCTTCACAAATTCATTTACGAACACCATTTTTATTTTTAGTGCATATACAAATTGTAAAGTTCTTTCTGTTCATGATTATTTTCATTTGAAGTATGGGGATCTGTAGATTACATGGCATTGTAATAAAATACAGTACATGACACAAAATCCCTCCCTCCCTTACTCATATTGATACTCTCTTGTTCTGACTAATGGATAACAATAATAATTAAAACTGAACAAGGCAAACAGAGTTTGTAATTTTTGTACACTGCTTAAAATTAGCTATTATTTCATCCAGAACTGTCCTTTGTTTTTATTAAGCACTCAAAACTCCATTTCAAATTGTAATGTTTAAAAAACTGCATTCACTAGAGAAAAAACTTAATTCAGCAAGATCACTAATAATCCATCATGGTACCTTCTACATCACAAATATAATTTAGATTTGCATTTTCATCATATGCATTGAACACATTTCTTCAGTTATAGTCAAGGTTATTAAATCTCAAATGGATTGCTGAAATGGGTTCCAAATAATTCACAGTTTTAATGCACAGTGGTAGTAATATGAAATATGCTACTTAGCCAAAGAGAAGAAATATTATTTCAAGAAGCCTGCAATAGAATAACACCAAGCTATTCAAACAACTTTATTTTGCAAATCCACCTGGCAGAGAGATCTATAATTTCTGTGTTACCACCACCTGGTATAATAAACTTTCAAAGCCAAATTAAAGACATATTTTCTATCTGAGCTAAATTATATTAAAAATCAGTTTTCAACTAAGTTTAAAGACACATCTAACATAAACAAACACATTTTTAATTCTCATCAAAGCACATAGCATGGCAACTTAAACAGGAAGTGAGAGGAAGTCCTCTTTCTCCTAGATAAGGAAAGAGTCACAGGTATGTACTTATCTCATAGATAACAAACATGCTTCTGTTTTGCTCATCCTTCTTAACTGCAATGAAATCTGGAGGGAAAAAAAAAGGGCTACGTACAGCCTCTTTTCCTGGGTAAGTGAAACACAGGTGGATATGAGTAAATATACATATATATACACACACACACACACTTCTATTATAATGTCCAGCATGGAACAGAATGAAATGAAAAATTTATCTGTTGAATATATATAAAAAAGTAAATTTGAATTAACCAGCACGTACAATAATTTCATCCCATCTTTCATTGGTCATACTTCAGCAATACTCAATGGTGGGAGCACAAAAATTCATTTTCTGGCATACTGGACTGTACTCTTTTATCGGTGATCAAATAGCTTGTTGAATTCCTCTGCTGCACCAAAGTATTCTGCCAAGGCATTTGTCAAACCTGGATAACTTTCTAATGAATGATGAGAATTGCTAGGTATCATACATTAACAAAAGAGCACTGTGAGGCAATCCACCCGATTAGTACTTTTCAGGAGAATGAAAATCTAAGCTATTGTGACAGCAGAGAATCAGTGGCTTGGCAGTAAAGTCTCATCATGAGTCATGATCAAAGGTCTAGATTTCACATAGTGAAGGTACATTCCAAGCTTTGGCAGAGGCTGCACAAAATCCCAAAGAGCTACGCTGCATCTCTTTCCTACTCCATTGCTCTCAACAACACAGGGAAGCTATCTTGGATTGACTGGAACTACTTTTTTAGAGCAAAATACCTCATTTGCTTTGTCAATCCAACAGGAAACTAGCCTTTCTTTTCATCACTTTATTTTTTTCTTCTTTGATGGACAGGTAAATTATCATCGTGCATGCTGTATGCTTCCTTTAAGGTATCAGTGTCACCTTTCCTAGCCCTGCCAATTATAATTCTAAGAACTAATTTAAGCAAAAACTCCTGGCTGCACATCTCACAACTTGTCAAAGAAATTGGCTCAGTTACTATTTAGGTACCTACACAAGGCTCCATTTAGTAAGGTATTGAGCACGTGGTTGACTGCAAATATGTGGCTTGTCTCATCAACTTAAAATCAAATTTACACTGTAACTTCAATAAAATATACAGAATATGAGGCAGATAGCCAGAACTTGGTGACATCACACCACAATTATTTCCAAATAGTACAGCCTCACCCTATACCTGAATTCATTGTTTTCTTGGGTAAACATCTATGAAAGCATTTAACTTCCACTAATATAACTGAGAGGAAGCAGTAGTAGTATAGGGATGGGTTTAGGCCAATACCTTTCTTTCTTTTAAGTTTTTTTTACTACTTGGTGGGTCAAGCCCACTTCCCATCTCCTTGCCCTTTCAACCATCTTTGCTGTTTTTCCTTAAGCCTGCTTATATTGTTTGACAGTTGTATTGTAGAAGTAGCTGCAAAACCTAATAAGAGTCAGACCCTAGCTGGCTGTGCTATATAAGGAACAATCATAAAAATGGACACAATCTGGCTTGGGCTTTTCTTACCAAATTTTAGACACCAGTACACATGACATCTTCATTGGTTCACATTTGTAAAAAAACCTTACATGTGTGATATTTATAAATGCCCACGCTGGTTTTGTTTATCTGTGTCCAGGTGGGTAACGTTCAGGTGAGAGAGGAACTGATTATTAAGTGAAAACATTGGAAGGGGGATCTGTACATGCTTGAGAAGATTATCTCTTTTTACAGGTACTGTTACAGCTGGCGTTGTAAAGTAATGCAATTTTTTTCAGACAGAGTATTAATTAAAATATTTTACATATATACATGCAAAAACTTACACATTCACACCTTTGAAAGAAACTACGAACACAAATACTTATATTTGTGGGACATTGATGATTATGACAATGTACAGAAAACTGTGTTGTGATTAGCTGTTATGGACTCTGCAGTACATTAGGTTTATTGCTGTTTAATGAGACGAATCTTAATCTAGCAGTTAATAAGTATTAAAGTTACTGACACAGAGCAGTCACTGCCTGAAATACAAATCAGTCAGGCATAATACAGTCAATCTTTGTAATCTTAAAAAAAACCTGCTGGCTGATTTAACACAGACAACATTTGTCAGCTTCAAAATCACTCTAAAGCTAAAGGGACAGGAATGAAACAAACTAGTTGCACAAATGTGATACAAATAAAGAAGAATTTGGTCAATTAATTGAAATAGTTTGCCCATTACATGTGCTTTATATATCATGTATCTAAGATTTGTACATTAAATAAATTAACAATTCATTATTGTTAATAAATAGGATATAAACATGTTATATGTATCAATAATGCATAGATGATGATTGAAACTATTATAGATGTTTATAATTATGTTTTTGATCTGCTGGAAACAATAACAGTTTGTAAGAACACTAATTCTATGCAACATTTAGTACTCTCATTTATAAAGGGAATGACAATGCCATGGATCATAAAACTAGAAAATAAGTATCCTTTTCATTCCTCTCACCTAGAGTTCATAGAATCAGTCCCTCCGTCCTTCTCCTCAGCCTTGAACAGAGCTATTTCTCCCAAACGGAAAACTACCACAAAGCATGTACTGAAACGTAATTCTGCAGTAATTTTTTCTCATTCACAAATAGACTGAGTTACACTGGGCTTTAAGCCACATCTTTTTTCTTTTTTTAGTGCTTTATCCAAATCTTGCAAACTCAGACAATATTCCTCCATGAATTTTCTGTGCACTCATCTGTTTAATTGGAACGTTCTACAAACCCCTTACATATTTAAAAGTTATTTACGATTTTAAACATCCTCATTCTAAAGAAGGTAGCTTCCTCCTTTTTTCAGGTGGTGGAACAGAGGAACAAACAGGTTATTTGCCAAGTGACTTTTCAGCTTGGTACTCAGAATAACATTAATATGATTTCTCAGAATACTTATATTTATATAGCTCTTTATATAATCAAAACACATTTTACTGTTGTCATTTCCAGTTGTGTGTACTTAGCACTCAGAAATGACAAAAATACAATTAGAGGTAAGTTGTGAATACTTTGATCTCAGGAAATTTTCCAGCAGCTGTGCAGGACATAGTGGCAAGAAGTTTATGAATAAAATACCAAATATTCAGCTGCCTTAATTTCTTTTGCCTTACAAATCCTTTCACTGCTGAAGTGGATAGGGTGTGTAGGTTGTACAGCTGTTAGCTGCTAGCAGTGAAATCCTAGAACTCAAAAATCCTGGGTAGCTATTAAAACTTTCTTTTACTTGGCATTACATAGCCCTTGCTCTTTATTCTATATCATATGCAACTTCTGATCCTATGTCCTCCTGTTTTACATCACTTTTATCTCAAAAGCCTCTCTTTGACTTCATCTGCTCCCTTTACCCTCAGGCTGTCTTCATGCTGGCTACTCTTATTCCCTTGAATACCTATTTACCTGAGAAACAATCGAAGCAGATAATCTTGCTCTTCTCTTCAAAGCTGGGAGAGAGCAAGTTCCCCTGCTCTGGGGGATGAGCAGTGGGAACACAGCGTCACCTCCCTCTTCTCTCCCCACCCTTGTTCTAATTCCACCACCCCTCTCCAAGGCACTGAGATACTCCTCAATGAAACAGACATGCACAGGTTTTCCTACGTATTTACTACCCAAAAGGGTAGAATAACTTCAACTAAAGTAGCAGAAAGAAGAATGATAGAAAGCTTCAGTCTGAATTTTTTAATATTCTGAATATTTCCATCTGGAAATAAAACCATAATCTTTTAATAGAAGCATTAGATAACTTTATATATGACTGTCACTTCAACACCTCAGAAAGAAAAATAGATGAAGAAATAGATGATGATGGGGCATATAGTGGTCATCCTTCAGGAAGATCTGAATAATCCAGTCATGACCTCACTAGTTATGAGGAAGACTGTTCCATGAAACTAATGAAAGACATCTTGTATATTTTTCAAAATATATATGTGAATATGTATAACACTTTCAAATGTACTATTTAGACTTCTCTATATAGTAATTAACCCCTCAATCCCATTTAGAAACACAAACCTATGAATCTATCAATAAGCAGTTTTGCAGACATAGATAAAACAGAAACAGAAGTGTTTGTTAATGAGCTTAGAATAAATAATTTAAAGGTATCATTTACTCAGTGCAAATTTAAACATTCACTGTTTTCATTGGTAACAACTTTAAGGATACAGGTCATAAGCAAAGTCTCTGTGGACCAGTATGTTATATACTCTTCCAAGCCTACAACTAATAATCTTAATGATATCAAACTGAATATTTTTTACTGGAACTGAGTCATTAACATGAATTCTACCAAGATCTCAAGTTAAGTTATGTACTTCTTTTGAACAGAAACATCTGTAGTAGCCAACTTCTATTGGCTTCAAAAAGACCATATATTTAAAACCTAAGCCATCTCCCACTAGAGTTAAACAGCATTTATTACTGACTCCACCAGGAACAGAAATCTCAGCAAGTATTCAGTGAAGTGACAATTTTTAGAGTAAGGGAATGAATAACTGTATCAAGGAAAATGACTCTCAACCAGACACATTAGAATCTAGTGAAAGATCAATCTGCATTAAGCACGCATTTCATTTTCACTCTCTACATAAAGTGGAAAAAGCATTTATTCTCGTATATTAAAATACTAAAAGACATTTACAACTAATATATGAGAGGCAGACAAGAAAATTCCATTTAAAAAACACAGACTCTGAAATCATGTTTCATGTTACTCTTACTCAACTGCCGCTTTGCCATGAAAGACTACTTTCTTTCCAGTTTCACAAAAGTTCATCTGTAAGATACTTAGATACAATTATTTTCATTGAAGTTTATAGTCTAGTCAAAACTCAATCTAGATAGGATGCTGAAAGTCACTAATAAATCTTAATAACTTTTCCATTTGGATATCCTGTCCCCTTCCCCTTTTATAGTGGGGTGGTTTTTTTTGCCACTAAGTCTTTCTTCAATAAAAAAAATAAATTATTTTTTGGAAGGATGATTGCTGCACAAAATTAGAAAGTTCTACTAATTCTTTGCTTTCTTGAACCTTTTGACTTAGAAGCAAGGCTTATTTTCTTAGCTAAGATAAACTGAAGTATGGGGAGGTAACAGGTAACACTGCAAAGAGACCTTCAAGAGTACAGAACATGAAATACAATTATTATGCATCACAGGCTTTTTTTTCCTCCCAGATATCTAGGGTTAGGGAACTATTTTTAAGACAGGCACATGACAAAGCAAGAATAGATCTGTGAAAAAGCAAAGGCAATGAAAAGTTGGAAACATGCTAAAAATAAAAGTAAAGCTGCCATTTAACATTTTTATCCTACAAATATTTTTTTTTCAATCTTTGATTATGAGGCCAAGCAAGACCAGCTACAAGAAGCCAATATACCTCCTATACAACCTAACCCTTACCTAAAATTGCACTAAGACTGTAACTTACAGTTTAATAGCTTTTTAGAAAGAAATGAAGTATTAATTTATGGATTTCAAATGATGCAGAATGAAACATATCTACAGGTGATTTGCTTGAAATATGAAATTACAAGACTACATGAAACTCAGCAATATACTGATAGCCTAAATAGATGTAGTTTCATCCTCCAGCAGTTGAATCTTCCAATACCCTTGTCTAAAGTGGGAAATGCCTGCAGTAGTTAAGTATGGTTTATGTTGGCTTTAGAATCTTTTATTATTACAACTTTTATTCTTTTTCCCAAATTCCAAATACCAAGGAAAGGAAACATTATACGTGAAATAGAAAAAGACAGGCCAATCCTGAAATAAGAAAGCATTGCCCAGAAGCTACAATCCATGATGACTAGCTTTCATTTATTACATATCTCCTGTTCTGCTGGTTTGCTCTACAGCAGGAGAGCTCTGTAGTTCTTCACAGTTACGCCACTGTGAGGGGATGCTCTCTAATCTCACATTTCACAGCCAGAAATATCCATCTTCCCATAAATTATTTCACTGAAGCAGTTCCAGAAAAAGAAACCAAACAAAACAAAGCAAAAATCAAGAAACCAATATATCATATTTAGAAAGAAACCACAAATATAATAAAACAAGTTCAAAAGAAAATTTCACAAAAGTATTAGGACTTTGGCAGTGACAACAAAGTCTTTTAAATTCTATTTATAATATGTATGATTTATATTGGATTTTCCTTATTTAAAAGATTTGTAGTTATTTTATTATGGTTAACCTAAGAAAATTTCTAGGTAGTGTGCTAGTCTGTCTTTGAGATACAGATGATTTTTCTCATACTCTCAAAAGGTTTGAGCTTATAAACTTTCTAATGTAATATTTTATCAAATATACTGCTGATTTAAAGCAAGGTCACTACAGAAAGTGAACAACAGCTGCTTTAGGAACAGACATTTTTCTTTTTTACAGCAGTGATTTTTACCTAACATTGCTGTTATAAGTCCCGTGGTGACTATGGTCAAATACTACTTGGTGAATATTAAATTTGTTTTCATTTTATTATCTTCAATTTAGAAGTCTCCTTACTCATTCAGTAAACATGAACTGAATAACATTAACTTCTATTTGATAAAGCAGTTGTAAACCACTATCTTTTTAAAACTTGAAGCTGTCAGAATTAATCCATTGCAGCCTTTGTGCACTAATTTAATTAGGTTAGCACAGTTACCTCTGGAAGTAAGCCTTTTAGTATTTAAAAAAGGTCACGATCTCAGGAAGTCTTATTGAGGTCCTGTACAGTCTCTTCATTGTAACATTGTGCTAAGAGGGATATATTTTACTCCTGGGAAATAAAAAAATACAAAAGTGAAAATGTCAACAGACGGAAAGGTTTGAGACAAAAAAAATCAAAACAAAGACAAGCACATTTGAAGAAAAGAAAATGGTTAATGTAAAAGATATGTATGTGTACATATCTACACCATGCTTATCCATAAGTATTTATATAACTTAATTTAGGTTAAACTCTGGGTTTTTTTAAAAAGCAACTGGAGAATTTGTCTTTTCTACTGTGTCAGCTTTTACGTCTATGGCAATTATGTCTAGGTTTGGGAATGCAAAGATGAATCCTTCTATCTGGGATCTCATGTGTGCCTTTGCAGCATCATTACTCCAGGCACACACCTTCACCCACATTTAGAGGGGAAACTCCTCGCTTACATACGAGAACAAAGCTGTGTTGCACTCAACAGCTGCTGCAGCGTGATAAGAGGCCATGGTCAGGATACCCACAATTGCAATACAGATAAAATTTTGATAATGAAAGAATCAGCCACTCACTCTCGTGACTTAATACCATCCATACAAACTGCAAGTAGAGAATCCATTTATTTTGACTGCCACTAGACTTCTTTTGGAGGTAGCGGAGGAGTTGCACGGAGCTATACAGTCTGGCAAGAAGGAATTTTGACTACCTTAAGACCTATTTTGAGCAACGCTTTCACCCCCCACCCCAATCATTCCTGAAAATGTTGTTCATTAAAAATAATCTGTTGGAAGGGAATTTATGATTTTCACAGATTTTTCAAAGTTATTTCTGTTGTTGCTGTTGTTTAAAATGTTTTAGCATTTTCAAATGGATGTCTGAATTTAAGCTATTTTTCTTTTTAAATTATTTTTATATTAAAGGAGATCTAAATAAAGCCAAAATTAAAATAAAATACACATGAAGAAGTTTTTGATAAAGCCAAGTGATTTCTCTGAATTAACAATGTATAAAAGAGACTGAGATTTCAAAACTTCAGCTGTTTCAGGATAGAAAGGTTGTATACAGAGTGCCCAATTCATACTACTTGTATTTTAAGACATTGAGAAAACAAGACAAGGACAGACTTTGGTTCATTATGTAATTACCCATTGCTGGTTTTCTTGGATGACTTCTAAACAAAGTATCAAGATTAAGACAATCTTGCTACTTTGCCTCTTGCATTACCTGTTCTGCCTGGAGGTACTTGAAGAGTACTGAACTTTTAATTTGTAATTACATACATTAGCTGGATCCCAGACAAGCTTATTCTGATTCACTTGCCAAGTATGCGGACTCTCTTTTTGTGCAACACAGAAAAAAACCTGAGCACCCTATACATCATATAGGGAGGTACTCAAGGATTTGGAAGAGAGCTGTTTTGCAGACCAAATCCTCAATGTATGTGAAATGAAATAGACTAAAATACTGAATTTTAAGTCAACTCTAGCTATTCTGATTAGATGTCAACAGCACTGAAAGCATACCACCAAGCTGAAGATTAACTGATTAACTATGCGTAAAAGAAAAATGCAAGTTAATGGCATTCACATTTTGATGAAAGTTTGCAACCAAATGTCATAGAAGACAACAGAAACCAGGACACAAGTTTTCTATTTAATTTTTTGAAACGATGTTGATTTGAGAATTTCCATTTTATGAACAGGATATTATCCAACATGGAAAGTTACAAATTTCTTTGTTTGCTAAGACATATGAAACATGAGTAAGCCGCAAACAACTCATGCATAAAATGTTATGATAAAAATATTTGAATCATACATACTTTGCTGATAACATTGCAACACTGTTAGTATGGATTTATAATGCTGTTTCCCTAGTTTACTAAAGACAAAACCTTTAGTCTTTTTCATTACACACAGCCAAATCTAACAGTGCCTGAGTGCAGAAGACTGCATGAAAATTGTCTCCAAAGCCAATGATCTCTTTCCTACGTGAAGATTCCGGAGCTGCAGGCAAACATCATCAGGGAGCACTATGAAAAGCGCTCTAACTGCTGTTGTAACAACTATAATTGACTCTAATTCCACATGCTGCAGATAAATATCATGGGAAATTTCCAAAATTATGCACAGATCACTGTTAGTGACTCCACTGCATTCTTATAAAAAATAGAATCTGATATTCAATTCCATTTTAATTCAGGGAGCATATCAGTACATTACATGCAATCTCAGACAGGTTTTTGCCAATTGCTTTTCAATCATGGATTAATTGTAATAAGGCTAGGTTATAGCCACTAGCACAGGGAACAAGAATTCACCTGCCTCCAGGGATTTCATCTACTTCCTGGCCTAGCAGAATTCATCCAAAGAGATGATGGGAAAAAAAAAAAATCAATTTGCAGTAAATGATTCCCTTGCGCAGCTCACAAAACTCACTGAACACTGCGAGTAGGGTTGCTTTTTGAACAGCTAGACAATTCCTGGTAGGCAAACGTCAGCGTGGCTGCAGGATGGATGGTCAGGGAGGCAGCTGTGCGCTTGCTGAGTATATTAAAGTATAAATATTTAGAGTAACAGCAATGCTACCAGATTACCTTAAATGTAACACCCGAAAGACTCCAAACAGACATTACTGGCTAGCTTCCACATTGAGCACACAGACACATATAGAAGCTAGAGGCAACTTCTTTCTTTTACAGTTACATAATTTCTCATATGCCTTTGCTTATCCTTATTTCAACATTACACACCAAGAGAGGGTTTACATAGCCAAAGTTATATGAAAAAAAAAAAATTCTTCTTATTTGCTTTTCTGCATGGGAAACACTACCAAAATTTATTCATCAGACTTGGAAATATGAAAACTCAGGCCACTTCCAGTGGACTCAGCTTTACAGACCATTGAAGACTCTGAGTAAAGTCAAAATCTCTCACTATTTACATAGACCTTTGAACAGGATTTCAGTACCTAAAGCAGAAATTGAAGGAGTCCTTAAGTAAACCAAGAAACCAGGTAACAGAAGATCCAAGGCAATGCAGATGAAATGGACACTACTTTTTCATCTTGTTTAAGGCATTACCTGCTAGTAAATTTTGAGAGTACAAATGTTTCTCCTGCAACACGATAGACTAACTTTATAAACACTTCAAAGGCTGTGAATTCAGAATATAAAAATAACTTTGTTGATTACTGTTTGTAAAAAGAGACTCAGAGGAAGGATGATGTGTGCAAAAGGAGAAAGAACGCCATTCCTGAAATCGAAGAATTATATTCTTGCAGTTCAAAGAGATACTGAAGGAAAGTAGCCCAATGGCCTTCTGAATAAACTAAAGTAAACATTACCTATAATCACACAAAGTGGCCTCCAGAAACACGTTATTAGCATCAGTAGACTCATAACTGGGTTTTTTGGAAGTTGGCCTGTGTTTGAACTCTGAGCCATTGAAGAATGACACATATGTAGTAAAAAGCAATTTGCATATGAGTAATTGTATAGCTTCATGAGAATGAATATCCCATTAAAGGGAAGTTCTTCTCGGGGAGATAAGCAAAGAAAAAAAAATTCCAGTTTCCATAAATTGCCAAATGTCGTGGTTTAACCCCAGCCAGCAACTAAACACCACGCAGCTGCTCACTCACTCCCCCCCACCCAGTGGGATGGGGGAGAAAATCAGGAAAAGAAGCAAAACCCGTGGGTTGAGATAAGAACGGTTTAATAGAACAGAAAAGAAGAAACTAATAATGATAATGATAACACTAATAAAATGACAACAGCAATAATGAAAGGATTGGAATGTACAAATGATGCGCAGTGCAACTGCTCACCACCCGCCAACCGACACCCAGCCAGTCCCTGAGCGGCGAATCCCTGCCCCCACTTCCCCGTTCCTATACTAGATGGGACGTCACATGGTATGGAATACACCGTTGGCCAGTTTGGGTCAGGTGCCCTGGCTGTGTCCTGTGCCAACTTCTTGTGCCCCTCCAGCTTTCTCGCTGGCTGGGCATGAGAAGCTGAAAAATCCTTGACATTAGTCTAAACACTACTGAGCAACAACTGAAAACATCAGTGTTATCAACATTCTTCGCTCTGAACTCAAAACACAGCACTGTACCAGCTACTAGGAAGACAGTTAACTCTATCCCAGCTGAAACCAGGACACCAAACATAACATACAGAAACTTGTATTTGCTGTCAGTATAGAAGACTTTCACTTTTTTCTAAACATTTAGTTCTAAATTAATGAACAGTTTACTCTGCTTACATTTGCAAAAAAATTAGATTTTGTATGCTTAAAATTCTGACAAGAGAGGGCCAGCAAAACAGGCCTAAAACAGCATGATTTTCATCAGACCCTCAAAGCAAATAAACTTTTCTGCAGGTTAGGAAAGCACAAAAACATGGAGGTTGGCAATACATTTTGTCAACAAGTTCCAGTAAGCTAGGTAAAAAAATAATCTAATGAATCTGCAAGTATACCTCCTCCAATGACAGAAAACCACTCACTTCCACAAAGCACAAATGGCAATAATGTTTATATGAGCTCATCTGAATGACCTTAAAAGACTTTGTTCTGTTTTCTTGAATGGTATCTTCTGAGGAAAATCACTCTAAAAAGACATGAAACGGTCAATATAATACTTTAGATGATGATGATAAGGAACCTAGGAATCCTTCTAAAACTTTGGCATACCTTCAGACAGCAAGTATACATCTCCGATTCACTTGATTAACATTTAATAAATAAGTCAAAGACTTCAGAAAGTATCTAATGTGGTAGGGCAAGTACAACAAAGGAAAACTGCAAAATACACGGCAGGGTGCATCTTCAGCCAAACATACTGCATTCTAGTAAAAATCCATTCTTTTGGAGAGCAGATGGTATTTCAGCATGGACCAATTTGCAGCTCTGCTGAAGGAAGGTTTTTTGTGGGTATTTTTTGTTGTTTTTTTTTATTTTAAACCTTACTACAGCTTCAAAGACTCCTACCAACAGGCTTCTGAAGAACTGTGCTGGCTCAATGAGCTTCAAAATTACACTAAAAAGAAGACGACAGCTCATTTTCTAGATGATGCCCACTCCCCCAGACCTAAAGTTAGGATAGTTAAGTATCACCAAAATGTTTGTTCACATTCTGCTCCACATGCAATTTTTGTCAGAGTAAACAGCCAGTGCACTGCCTGGGAGTCTAGTACAATATTTATTTGTGGTGTGGTGTTAAGGTATGCTGTCACACATACGGATTCCCAGCCTGAAAGGCTTCTCATGACCATTACACTGGTGTCCAGTGCCAGATCAGCCTCAAAAAACACTGAGTATGTTCCAGTTAACTTCTTCTGTGACAAAATTTTACTCACATACTTTTTGCAAAGAAGAAGAGAAGAATTATAATTCCTCATTAGAAACATATACGTATGTTTTATTCTCCTGGTCACACAAAAAAAAGGGTAATAGGTGTTATTTCTGGTTTGCATTCTGGAAACCTCTACAAATGTCTTTTGTGAGGGATAAAGAAAATCTTCAGTTGACTACTATCCAACAGAGACCGGGTATTTTAAAGGTCATCAACAATGCATTACAGGTCCTCAAGAGAAGACTATTTCTGCAGTCACCAGCGCACTAGTGTTACAAAGACAAGACAAATATGAATGCAAAAGTTACACAAAAATAAGGTCAGTAAAACAATGACACCAACTGGAACAAACACAAAGCTAACTTGTCTTAAGTCACAATTTGGAGTAGAACAGTGTTGAAATTGCAGAACCATTATTATTGTTGGTATTTAAAATAATGTTTCAAAGTAAATTCTATCTTTAAGAGGTTCCAAATATTAAGTAAAGCCACTAGGAAAAGCTAATGTGCTGCAAGCTCTCTTGTGTAGAAAAAAAAAAAAATGTTTTAAGAATCTTCTAGCAAAAATCATGCAACATCATTATCTCAGTAAATGAGAAACAAACTTACAGCGACACTGGCCACAAAATATGTACTTACCACTTGTCAAAATCAGTTCAAGTGTTAGAACCTATTTCTATTCTGCAGTTTGCATTTCCAAATCTATACTCTTGTCTTTCACTGTGCTGTGTTTTAGCCATAGGCATTTGTGTGACAATTGTAGGTAAGAGAGATGTACAGTACTGTAAGTCTCTAGGAGCTGCATAATCTAGAAGATTACTTTTTAAGTCTCCAGTAATATTCAGTTTTATTCTGAAACTCTAGGACTTTATACAACTGTAGGAACACACTTGCAGATAAGATTACCTTAAAAGAGATCCTAAAAGTAAAACACAGGCTAGACAGGTCACCATGATTTTCTCTATTAAAATGCAAATACGCACATGTGTCCTCACGATTTATGCTATGAAAAAAATTTCATCACCAAAAGCAGGATTACTTGTCAATGCTTCTCCTGCCTGTGGTAGAATAAAGATAGTAACACTGCTCTTCGATTGATCATAGGCAGCTGTCAGGTACTCTGCTCTTTACCTCCTCCTAACCCCAGATGTTTTTAAGCTAGGATCCTTTCTTTCCTCTCTAGATTTGCAGTGCCCAGCTTCTCCAATATCCCTGATTATCTTCCCTAGCTACACAAGTGTTTTCCATGGATTATGTATATCCTGAACCAATGTACTACAGAAAGAAAGTAAAAAGGCTGTGAAGAAAGTAAAAGGCAGTCAGGGATGCAGGGAAAAACAACTGCACTTACATGAGGGGGATATGTAGTAGACAAAAACAAGACAACGTAAGTTAAATTTTATGAAACTCCTTAGGCCACTTTTTTTAAATTAAACCTGTGCCTTAAGACCTCATGAGGTTGTACATCTTGCTTTAGACGCAGGAAGGAGAAAAGTCTTAACAAGAAGACAGAACATAGGAAAAATCATGGAAAGGAAGACTCAGAAAAGATATTCCCAATACTAAGGGATGCACATACTTTTAATATTCTAACAAAGTTTTGTACAATGCATATTTCAAACATAATTCCACGTTCTTCTTGAAAAATTTTTGTGCCAAGGCCACTAACTAAATTCAATCAGGTTAAAGACCCAATAGAGATCCTTTAGTCCTCTTCTATTTCAGAATATAATTTTCATATTATGAGTACTTACTTAATATGAATGATTTTTTTTCACATTATTCCATCCCCTGCATCATCCACGTGCACACTTTTACACTGTGTTATCAAAGTGCTTTAGTAATTTTTTTTTCCAATTATGCAACATTAACATACAGCATGCTAAGACAAATTAACTCAGTCCAAAATATGTACTAACTTAGCATCTTTTTCTAGAGCTTTGCAGATCAAGAAAAAAGATTCCAGAATGTAGAAGAAAAACGATGTCACTGCGATCTCAGAGTTAGTGTGATGCTGATAACTATAACTACACATTTTTGTCTTGAACCTTTAAAGAAAAGCTTACAGGCTTGCTGACTATCTAAAAACAACTGATTTTTTTTCTTCAGTAAGAGTTAGGCTGATCAGGTTTTTGAGTTTGGGGGGTTTTTTTGCTTAAAAATTCATTCCAAAGAGGCTAGTTGAATGGGAATGAAATATTTTGCAGGAACATATCTGTTTTGATTAAATTTTCTTTACAAAATTTTCTTCACAAAATTTTCTTCTGTCATTTCTAGACTGGAATGTCTGCTCAAAAGCACAGCAGAAATGCAGAGCACTGCCTTGTGGTTACGTTCAAAGTAGAGATGCGAATCTATTTCAGGAGGTAGATATTTACTTCTCCCAAATGATAGCTGATTTTTCATGTTTTTGTGAACTTGACCTTTACTTTGATAAAAAAATTTCTGGAGTCTCAAATCCTGGAGAGTAGAAAGCCTGTTCCTTGCTCAGTTCTTCTAAAAAAGCAACCATTCAACATGTCCCAAATAGCAAGACTAATAAAGCATTTGCAGCTCGAGTTCACAGTTGGAAATTACTGTATCACAATAATTCCTGGAATTCTAAATCATACAGATGTACACTGCAGTAAGTTCAGGTATGGTCAGCAAAGCAGTTGTGTTGTCACATAGCAACACAAGCTCCATAATCTACCTGAAGAACCTGCTTGGTTGTTTGCCTGCGTTATTTCCAGTGTACACTGATGAGAATACCTAAGGATTTTTTTATGTGTGAAGCAAGAGCAGAGATGTCTCCAAGAGCTGTAGTCATATTTTACCTTCTTATTTCTTCCTCCCTTTAAAAGTACCATCAATTTACAATAGGTCCTCTGGACACTTCTAGCTAGTTCTTGTATCATTGCGACAAGAAGATTCTGAATCACAACAGAAAGTCTTCAGTCCACAGAGCAGGTGGGTCAGCTAGGTAGCTCAAATTGAATTTGATTTTATACACGTGCACTGTAGCTTTTATAGTAAGCTTATCTGCTCTCTGAGCAGGCTTAATAAGCTAAAATTTTTTATTTTTCTGACATAAGGCTGATAAACAGTTTTTAAACATTTACACTGGCCAAGGGATAAATAAAGAAATGTGTAAGACAAAAACATTTGCTGCAGTTGGTTTCATTTGAGATGGCCTATGCAAAGATGAAGGAAAACTTCAAAGGTAAAATACATCAACTATTTTGTAAGCAAGAGAACAGAGATGGTGGCAATCAAAGTAAACGGAAAATAGTGTTTACTACAGTATGAAACTCATCAAATATTTACCTCCCTCAAGTGTTCAATATCCATGGAACTGCACAGGCTGAGAATATTTTCCCTGTTGGTATGGGGTTTTTAGTGCACATTCAGTTCTCAAGCACCATTTTGCTATCAGATCTCATGCATGTAAGTTATCTTTTGCACTAATGACAAATTTTGATGGTTTACATTACATGTAATTAAAACAATGTTGAAAAAGTCAAGGTATTCAAAGTAAAAGAAAAGAAGAGAGACAATAAGATTTATTTTAACAAAGAGTAAAATTATTGCAATCAAATGGCAACTATTTATTCAGTGTTGCTAAGGATGGAAGGATGGCTGCATAGTAACTTTTGTTAATACTGTAAGATTCCTGTCCAGACAAACCCAATCAGTACATGAATTACTTAAACAATAAATAATTGTGTAGGCAAAGTACTACCATATTTCTTTGAAAAGTGCAGGATCCAGACAAGTTAATGAGGTAGTATGTTCTGGTATAACTCACCATCCTTCCTTCTTCCCACCCAGTTACACCACTACTTCACACCCTTCTTCCTCTTTCTGGATTTTCTACTTCAAGCTCCAAGCATTAGGATTTTTGTTTTTTATGGAGCTGGATCAACAAGCTCTTTTTTTCACTAGTTCTAAATTTTATCTTATCTGCCAAGGTTGCAGAATGATGTGGAATAAATGAACACCTGCTCTTGAAAAGGAAGCTATCTGAAACGCCAGGCTTTGGCAAGATCAGTATAGAATATGCATGTCACCCAGAAAATCTGTTACAATGGCCAGTTGCCAAGGCATTTGTTCCCAGTGAAGCACAGGTTAAAACTGCTGTCAATAATTTGTCTTTAGAAGACAAAGAATCAAGTAGAACCCAGCCAAAGTAGGAAAAAAACCCCAACAGTTATAAACCATACATTTGAAAAAATTTTGCAAAGAAAATGATTCGAGGTCCTTTTTTCCTACTACTTCTAAACAGCTAGAAATAGCTCATTTTCACTGATACATTGAGTAACGATTCAGTCAGAACTGAGTCATGAGTTCATTACTCTCCTTGGGGAGAAAAAATTGGTCAACATACTTTGTAATAAACCAACGTTGATGGCAAAAATCTGGTACAAAACCTCCCTTAAAAACCTGTATTTTGTAGTGAAGTTAAAAATATTAAAAATATGTATTAAAAAAAAGTTTGGGCTATTTAAATTATTTGTTGTGTTCTGGTAATGAGGCATAAAGGCTTCCTTGTCTATTCTGATAGATTTACCCCATGTGAGTAGCACATTACTGGAGATTAGTATGAGGTAAGTTGTAAGGAAGCTTTGAAAATCTTAATTCAGAAAAGTTCACTAAATAAACATATATTTTAAGTTGTGAAATTCTCAAAAATTCCAAAATCAGTCTTTAGGCATGAAAGTATTAGGAGAATCAACAGCAGAAAAGCAATAATACCCATTTGGATGTGTTTTAACCTTTCAAAAGTTCTAGATGACCCATAAATAACAAGTATTTGAAAACTGAATAAAAATATCCAGAGAACTTCAGAAAATTTACTAGTCATTCTCATATATACTCCCATTTATTTATTACCCTACCTAAGTTTGCTGTTCCATCTTTTAATAAAAGTTTCATGATCTGACCCAATAGGACAAAAAAGCCTAGAGAGGAAGAAGAAAAAAAAAGTAAAACTCAGTATCAGAAAGAAATAGAGATGAAATTCAGAAGCACCAAGCTACAACTATATTTCCATTCTCCAAATGTTTAAAAAAAACTTGTTTGGGAGTAATTTACTTATGACAAAACATAACATGTATATAACCCATCACAAAATCATTGTAAGTAAATTCATGTAGCTGAATCTCATCCTCTCAAGGAGCTGTAAGTTACAAATAATATAAGGGAAGTTAAACATTTTTGTTTAATCTGAATGTCAGCACACAAAGAACTGACTAATCCTAAATTACCAGCTTTAAATAAAGCATTCGGACAAAGTGAGTTCTTATGCATAGTCATTTCCTGATAAAGCACTGATAAACATCTTCAGAAATCTTAAGAATTCTATGTGCTAAAAGTGAAAAACTACTTCTGCAAAGAAAAATAGTGGCCTAACAACTTTCATGAGAATGGTATTTCTAAATGACAGCTTTGGCTGTCAGCAACAACTTCAGCATTTAATGGGGAAATATTTTGAGTCAATAAGGTAACTAATTCATAGCTCTCAAAAGCTATGTTTATGAGCATACACTGACTTCAAAGCCATGTGCAGTGTTTGCTTGGGAGTCTTATTTTTAAAGGTTTGAATACTTCATTCAAGCAGATTCTATTAGTCAAAGAAACTAAAAATTGTATGTAAGAACACCATTCCTCTTATTCAGAAAATAAATGTGTATCTCAGCACAAAACAACAAGTAAAATAATTTTTCCATATCTTACTAAAAAAATAAATCATAACATACCTAAAAGAAAATCTAAGAATGGCTATAGCAAAAATAGGTATCTCTAAGGAACAATTTACTGAGCAACTTTTAAGGAGTGAAAAGACAAATTCATAAGGCAAGTATAAGAGAGACATGATAACAGGATCCTCTACTTCTGGGGAAATTATGTCCTCATATCATTTATGAAACTTCTTCTGGCTTGCTACTTGTTTAAAGACAGTATTCTCTGTCAGCATCTTTCAGAAATGCAGCTGTCTTGGAAGTTTGCAAAGAATGTAATCTTCTGGGACCTATTTGGCATCCATAAATGTGATAGAGTCTTAAATTTTGTTTTGAAGACATCAAAAGGATAGGCATTATTCTTTTGTGTTTATAAAGGATGGTATTAAATAAAACAGTAGCTTCCTTCTAAAGACAGTAACAAATTTTTCTCTTCCTTAGCTGAACATGGAAGATTGTTAAGGGTTGGTTTTATTCTTGATGACAGCATTTGGCATTATTCAAGACTAAATTATGAGCTTGCATAGCTGAGCATTATTTTGTCTTCAGCCAATGGTCTGATACTAAAGCTTTAGCAAAATTCCACCAAATTTTCTCTTTTCTCTTACTATTATCTCTGTGTATTGGTTTGAGTCTGAGACAGCTTCTTATAAGATTTCTACTGAGTTCTTCCACAAAATATCTGTGTGCTTGATGACTGCAAAGTCAGATCACTGCAGAGTTCAGCTGAGTGTAAGATGCATCACTGGCATGTAAATCTGAAATAGCCTGTACAAGATTTGAAAGAGAACACAGTCTTGTACAAGTCAGTAAGAAAGGAATCTGAATAAGAGTCTATCTTCATAACTTTAGGGTAGTGGGGGTTTTTCCTCCTCCAAATAAAGGGGTTTATTAGAAATGTTATTCTTCATAAGCTTTGTTTGCCTTATTGATTATTGACTTATTTTATTTGCCTTATTTGCATGTCAAATATCAAAGCCCTGAGGTGAAGCTAAAAGTGCAACCGTGTGACTGACTCCCCAGCCAAGGAGAAAGTTCTCAGGGACAACTGGGATGCTTTACAGAATATCCTGCTCTGACCTCAAAAGATACAGTGCTCTTAAATAACAGCATAGGGGTTGAGAGAGATTTAATGATATTCTTGATAACTTTGGCAATGAAATGCCAGAGGGTTTATTAATCTTAAGTAAAGGCTTCCCCTAGTCTGGTTAGCATACTGTTTACTTTTGGCCAATTAATTACACATCCTCCACTACAGAAGTGGAACACTAAATTTCTCGGTAGCCATGAGAGATCAGAAGGGCAGATGTCGATTTTAAAGATAATGGCCTAAAGATATTTCAGGGTTTACAATTGAGCAATTAGCTCAAATTTCAACTTGTATGGATTTCTAGTTGTAGCAACCTTGTCCCTGCCTCATAAAGCTGATTTCATTTTAGAAATGAATGCTCTAAACGTTCTTTAGAGCACCATTTTATCAAACTGTAAATTTGAAGGGTTTGGGTTTTTTTTAATTTTCTGCTTTTCCAAAGGATTTAACAGCTTACTGCTCAAAACAGTTCTATTGGTCATAGCATGGCCTACACAACTGTAGATGTCTTCCCCCCCCCCCCCCCCTTTCCCAGCCATAGCAGCTATAAAAGCAAAGAGGCTCCTGGCACTTCACAAACTGTGAAGCCAGGTTAGTGGATGTAAAAGCCAGGTTGTTTTCTGATCTTATTGGTAAATTTAGTTTATTATAATCTCCAAATCTTATCGGTAAATTTAGTTTATTCTAATCTCCAAATCTTATCAATATCTTGCCTATCAGAACTGAGAGAGGTCCTCACAACAGCCTTCTAAGAGTGCAGAGCTGGTGTAAAAAATTTAAAAAAAAAAAAATCATCATTATTTTATTGTCCCAAGGTAGGCATATTCTAAGAGAGGATACCAAAGGTGGTATAGACTCTAAAGTCTCCTGAGAGACCCAGGACAACTGAAACTTTAGCAATAGCTTTGTTTGCAAAAAATACACATTAAATGCAAGGGAAGATCTGGAACATACATTCATTTCCAGGGGAATTTTCAGAAGGTCACAGAGTGCAGAAAATTTCACTTGCACAGTCCAAGGAAATGGTCCAATGGTAGAGCTGCTTTATTGAGCTCTCTCTACAGCTGCAACCTAGAAAAAGGCTTCAATACAAAGGAGAGTTCTTTTCCAGCTGTACTCTCATTTTTACTGGAAAATCTGCTGGCAGAATAATGCAAAAATGTGTTGAAAAATGATGAATAAGGAGAAAACCTAAATCTATTGTTTTAATAGAAGAGGAAGCAACAGAATGCTTCAGGATGAAGGAAGAGCATGGGCTGGGTTTTGCAAGTTGGTAATACACACAACTCAGGAATCTACTGGTCTTTCTAGGAGGTTTAGAATTCTGTCAAAACCACAACAGTACGTAAACAGTATAGATTTGTACAGGCTGATTTGTACTTCAGGGTATTAAAAAAAGTTCTTTAGCAGGAGGAATACATGCTAGAAGAAAGTTATATGTACATTTCTTGAGGCTGAAGACTTCAGGCTTCACTCTGTAAAATACACTAAACCACAATGTTACCTTTTCTACAGCAAATACACAGCACAACAAGCAAACAGCTCCTGAACAGTTAGAAAAACCTCTACATATTTCCTCAACTGTAGGAACACTGTAATATTTTGGGCTATTTTAGTCTGAGGATTTTGAAATATTTTTTTTTCCAAAAGCCATTCAGTAAGTGTCAAACCCCTTCATTTACTGCCCCATTCATTTCTACTTAAACTCACATGATACAGATAAGAGTTACAACAGCCAACTTTGCTTGAATCTTTTTATACTGATAGAATGCCTGGTGAATGCCAAAATGCCCCTTCCATTAATTGAAAATCATAGCTATGGCAAAGAACCCCGTATTGCACACTAATGACTCAAGGCCATTTTCTTCTAGCAATTTTTCAGGTTGAAAAGAAACCTCAGAGCAACAATGGGGTTAAACTCTCTCTAAATGCTGAGAAACAGAGTCCAATAAAACCAGAATATTTTGCTACTTGATGCCAGTTGCTTCAGCTTCATTCACAGCATCAACTCTTCATGTATTTGGCATCATTATACTTCAGCAACAAGTTTTTTTATGGGAATAGAGCTTTAAAGAAGTTTCAGAGAAATATCAGGTAATAATCCCAGACACTGCCAACATGACAAGTTTCCCTGAACATGCTTGTTCCCTGCTTGTGCCTTTCTGACATGTGGCATATCATGCAATGAAATCTGTAGGAAAGCAAAACAAAACAAAATCCCTCACACCAGAATAAACCTTCCAAAGGGTTTATAAATATTTGTGTTCACTAGAGACCACCACAAATAGTGGCAATGAGGAAGAACAAAATTGTAGCAAAGAACAAGAAGCAAACTTGGGGATTATTTTGGATTTTATTTTGTATTCAGGAATTTGCTCAGTAATGGTGGTTGTTTCATTGTCCCACATAAACAGATGCAAACAGTCATGATGCTTACAGAAATTACTCATGATCATATTCATTTAACTTCAACTGCCTTTGCAAGGGGCAAGCTACAATGGAAACTCTGAAAATGTAGAATCTGTTTTATATCTAGCATTAATGAAGAGAAAGAAACATCAGAAACATACTTCTGTACTACACTGATTTAGTAATTAATTTATGAAATAGAAATTCCATGGAAAAATATTTAAGTTCTTTTACTCATATGAAAAAAGGTAGAAGACAATGCAAGTTAAGCATCAGTCCTTCAGTCAGTGAACACCAGCCTAAGCATAATTTGGACAAATTCTGGATCATCATTAAAATAAATAAATTTTTACTCATTTTTCATGCTCACTTATTCAAATACATCATCCTCCAATGCTTGATATATACAAATTAAGAAGCAGTAGTTACTACCCTTTATATACAATTTCTTAATGACTAAATTCATAGACAAGCTGCAACTAGCACAGCTTCATGCCTGAAATCATTAGACTGGGTTCACTTTATCTGTCACTGGGGAATGACCAGAATACTAATTCTCTTTAACACAACCTACTTGTACAAGCTCTTCCTGTAAGAGTATCTTTTCTTGAAATTTAGTGAATTCAGGAGTGTGTGATAGTACAGTGGTTAAAAAAAGCTTATGAATAAATAGGAGATTCCTAATGAAGTACTGACTGCCAAAAATACTGGCAAAGATCTTACACGCTCACTTGATGTCAGTAGGCTCTTCTGTATAATTCTTTGGACATCAGCTATCTTTCTAATGCACCAAAGCATCTATAAATGCATGTTATAAATGTACATTGTCAAACACACAAGCATGTGCAGTTATAAAAGTCACAAAGGATGTCTGTACCATATAAAGACTGCATCTGAGATAATGAAGATTGCTTACTCTAAGTCAGTGAAAAACATTAACATACAACCAATGTTTTATTAAATAGTCATATTTCTCACATAATATGAAAAGAGAAACCCCAACATTTTACTTACAAGCACATTTTTGTATTTATAAGAAACTGGGAAAAAAAAGAGGTTTGGTTGTTTTGATTATTCTTACAAAATATGTAAAAGTTTCCTTGCTTCATCAACTATGGCTTAACATGGTAAAAGAAGAAAAAAAATTTTGAAATTGTAGTTTGATAATACTGTGAACTATCTTAGTTGTACTTTCCAGGCCACAGGCATGTGAATGTTTGTATTTCTTCACTAAAGTGCTTCAGAGCTTCAAGATAAGACAGTTACACAACATGTTATCAATGAGACTACTGATGGGAATTAATTTCTGTGTAGTCCATTAACCAGGGCAAAAATTTTCTTAATTTTTCATATGCAGTTATTGAAAGTCTGATATCATCACCTACTTTTAAAACACCATTACACGTTTAGGCTGAAGCTCAAAGGAACTTTAGAAGGTCTCTTCCTCTCTACTGGCCCCACACACCATCCAGCTCTAGGGAAGGGCAGAGATGCAGCAAACAGCATGGGACTGGGTCAGTCTGCAAGAGGTACAACCGCAGGTATCTTAGGAGTATCAGCACCCATCATAGGCAAAAAAAAAACCTTCCAGCTTAAACTGAGAACACTAACAGGTTGCAGATAATTGGGTGTACGTGTGTAGGAATGTACAATGTCAGAAATTGAATTTTTGAACTGTCAAGCAGAAGTTTGCTATTTGCCAGCTGCAACAAGTACAGTCTGACTGTAAATTTTTATAACAGCTGGTATAAAAGTGTCATGTCCCAAATCTTCCAACTTTTAGAGACATAAGACAACCACAAATTAGGATGCTGATCACACATTGTGCTTCTGCACACTGGCTGCTTAGATTGGGAAGTCTAGAGCTTTGGGGTTGTGGAAAGAAAAGGAGGACAAAAAGAAGGTAGCCTGGAGAGAAGGTGGTGAAGATCCTGACTGGAAGAAAGATCCTGGAAGTGGGAGAAGATCCATCAGATCAGCCACCTGGATGGAGATGCGTGTTATGGTCACCCACAGTCCTTGGCTAACAAGGCCCAAGATGGGTAAGCACAAGCAGCACAGGAACCAGTACAACTTTCGGCCCAACCATCCTGGGCCAGCAGCAATCTCTGTGCAGGGAAATTGTGATCTACTGAACATTGTGTTGGGGAGACAGAGACAAATGGGACAATGTGAGTGACAGCGTGAAATAACCAAGTAGGGGAAAAGCTCTAGTCTAGTTGGTCCTTAAATAAATCCTGGTATACAAATCAACTATGGGTTGTTTACAGTGTCCCACTTGTGAGAGTACCTAAAACCTTAGGCATTATATGTATTTTATAATTATGGTATCAGTAGGATATCTGTATATCACTTTCAAGTAAATTGAATGTGGTTTTTTAAATGCAAGTAATTTCAACCACACAAAGCACGTACTCTGATGTGAATTACAAATGGACATAACCAGAATTTTTAAATGATAGGGGAAAAAGCCCCAAGGTTTTTCTGCCTTACAAACCAGAGAATCCTACTAAAGTAATTATTGAGCTGTGTTTTAGTCCCATATTGCAGTAATCATTTTCTCCTTACCAGTTTTCCTTTTATGTACATATTTCAACATGAAACAAGACAGAAACAATGGAACTTTGGGGAAAAATTCAAATCTGAGTCTTATCAGGATTCTGCTCAAGTACAATGATTGGTGCTCTGTCATCCTGCTCCTGATTTGCAGATTTTCACAGCTGCAGGAGCTTAGAAGAGCATCGGAATCTGCAATGTACTGCCAGAATATATCGAGAGCCTTCTGGAAAGAACTGGCACAGGCTTCCTGAGATCATGGTTAGGAAAGACACTTTTATTTCCAGTGATTCTAGCTACTGGGAGGGTAGGACTGTTCACTTTCTGCTACAACAATCAATAGTCATTGCTTCCAAGGCTGTTGATTATGGGCACTCAAAAAATCTCTGCCTAAATGACTTCTGCTTTTGCACGATCTTCAGATAGTGACATCTACATCTCAGTTAGATGGCACTTTCTCTTATTACTCCATCCCTGCAAGCACGCCAAAAACTCTCCAAACAGAAGTAACAGAGAAACTTATACTGCTTTTATTTCCTTCTGGGAATATTTTTACTGGATGAGCCTGGGGACAAAATGTATGCCAGCTAAGAGACCTGGCAGATACCAGTCTGTTCATTTCACCTTTTATTCAGAGCAGTCACCACCCCCTCTCTCAGCTGAAACAGCTAAATTAAACAAATTTCATGGGGAGACGTGACAACAGATAACAGGTGTCTGACATGCAAAGACACAAGATTTAAATAAAGTTCCAAAGTTACATCATGGATAATAACTTGCAGTCACAAGAATCTCCTTTTGGTCCTAAAAAGGCTTTCACTTTCAATACGTATCTCCATTTGTGAAATCCAGGATATACTGGATTTCTAATATAATTTGAGTGACAGTCACACTGCAATTAAAAGAACCTTCTCATAGCTTTTAGAGATTATTTATCTTTTAAATTTAGATTTAGATGGGGCAAACATCCCATTTAAGATTATGAAAGATTGTGAACATCATCTAAACATACAGATGGGGACTTGGTAAAAAACCAGTTTATAAACTCTGACCTTAAATCCTGGACCAACATTAACTTTGCTTACGTTTGCCTGCATACACAAAACCCAAAGCCTTTGGTAAACTCTTCCATGCTGTGATCCTCTACCAAAATGCACAAACTAGGTTCCTTTGCTCATTGGGAATGAATTCACCTCAGGGAAAAGAGAGGCAAATTTTCAGAGGCAAAGTTTTCATTTCTGGGACTCACATTGAGGTTCAGTCCAATCAATAAGGTCATATGGGGAATCATATCTGCCAGACCTTTTCAAGAAACCAGTTGTGTTCTGTGTGTACCCCTGGGGCTGGCGCTTGGTTTCCACCTCATTCTGAGTAAGCTCAGACTGCCTACAAATCTGCTGGTTGATATCCCAAACCTTTTGGGAAGGATCCAGGGCACTCCTTTTTCAAATGTCAACCCTGTGAGGCTGGTGGCATAGATTTCCCAGACATATCTGCATGGTGAAGAATGCAGCCAATCCAGTAAAACCAGAGAAATTTTAGAGAGAAATTTCAATCAAGTTACCAGAGCCAATTCGGCATGTATTTTCAAGGACAGATATTACAGAAAGGCAACTATTTTGTCCTTGAGTCTTCCCTGATGGCCTCCCTGCATGAGAGGTGTATGCCAGCTAAGGGACAGCATCCATTCATCCAGAAGAAATCACACTGTGCTGCAACTCCATGTTCTTGACAGATGACAGCCATGCAATTAAGAGAGCCAACAGTGATGCATCATGTGGTTGGAATAAACTGGAAATTCATTCTGCCTTACATAAAGCTTATATAAATGTAAGTTACAAGTTTGGTTTTTTTCCTAGAGGACCACCTGAAAACATTAGCAGTCTGCAGTAGCATTTCAGCATATTGGAATTTTAAGCTATTAGGTATACACATGACAAAATCCACCTAAGGTTTCCTGCATCATCTGTATACAGGTAACTTAAACCTTCATTTGTTCCTATTAAGTCACTTTGTGAAAAGTCATTGGAATCAGATAGAAATTCAGCTCATCTTTAAGGCCTACAGTACGTAACATGCAAAACATTGGTGGGGTATTAGGAATATATAGGCATCTTAGATTCCTCCATTCAGTGATTAATCTCTCTCAGAGATAAATTATTTTCCATAAACTGCCAATTGAATTTACAACAGAGAAAAAAAAAGGACAAATACTCGTACAGTATCTCATGATCTTTGTAGAGTTACAAGGCAAGCAAGAAAGTAAGGTAAAGACCCATCCTTGAGATATATTTTAATACTTCTAAACCAAACAAAAACTAAATCCATTGCTGAGCATCAATTATAAATATTTTTTAGGCCAAATTTCTCTGACTACTAAGCAACCCAGAAAGTAACAGCAAGGGGTTGTGACATTTTTATTTCTACTACCTAAAATTCTTCTTCTGACACTTAATCAGTACACTTAGCAATCCATCATGCACACAAAATGAATACTTCTTTACATATCTGGGGGGCAATAATTAGTCTTGTGAAGCAATGTAATTATTGCCATTATTTTTTTAACTGAGCAGCACTACCTACAGATGTGTATGGTTACAAAGACCCATGCTGAAAATACTTCTAGAATCTAAAATACATACCAGAGAGGAAGTTACCAAAACTACAGGTCTATTTTATATTACTAGTCAACCAGCAGGACAAGGTTGTTCTGTGCCATTGGAAAATCTGGTCCATTAAGGGAAGGAAAGAGATAATACATACAGGAGGTAGCGGTATAAAGACTGTCAGCAGGATGTCTTACCGAGTACTAATGATCTTTCCGAATGAATATTAAAGTTTAGCCCACTGCATGTCATCCTGTATTTTATGTCCCACATTTTAAAAATCATTATTTTATTAATATTAAAACGTAAAATTTATGTGTTCGTACTACCCACCTGTGTGTAAAGTCAAGATCTTACCTGCCACATAATGCAATGTACAGCCATGTGCCCAGGCACCAGGAATTTCTCCTATTCAGCAAGTCCACAGACCAATGACTTTGGGCACCCACCCAGCTATGCGCAGCATTCACACATGACTTGTATGCCCACAGCAATGTAAAGACTGCTGGTGCTTTGTGGGGACATACCAAAACAGGGAGGGTATACAGCACAGAGAAACAAGTATGAGGGACTTTGAAAATTCCCTACTACAACAATGCTACTGGCAGTAAGTTTTTCACTAAACGTGGGTGGTTTTCACCAAAGGAAGAGTTTGGGGAAAGCCATTCAAACCTGTTGTCATGCCAAATGACAACTGTCTCCCACTGAAGGAAACAAATGAAAGAATTTCAGGAAAAAAGATTAAATTGGTCAAGATCCCTGAGCAGACTTAAAAGAGCAGACTGACAATAAAATCTAAACACAAAATAAAAAGGCATGAAAAACGCTGAAATGATTACTACCATTTGGTCAAGAAGGAAACAAAGTAAGGTGAAGAAAGAAGAGGAAGAGCCTTATACTACAGATACATTAATATACTAAGAGCAGTTTTTGTTATGATTCTTTACCTAAGCATCTTACAATAATTTGTAACCATACTGCCCAATTTAAGTGCTACAAATAAATGCTTATACTTGTATTTTTCATATAATTCGGTTCAAGCTAAATATGATTTCAGTGAATAGATAATAGCAAGGAAATCCTCACAGAAGGCCTTGGGAAACACCTTAAGAATATCCCCAGTGCACCCTCCACTGTATCAAGCAGGTAACAAAGCGGGTCCTCACTGGAGCTGCACAGGCCAGGTAAAAGCTGATACAGCAGGAGTCAGGAGAAGGAAAAGCAACTTGAGTAAGGCTTGAGACACTCTGGCATTCAGTAAAATACTGGGATACCTCCTTTACTTCAAGTGCCATAGGGACAAAATGCAGGTAATGGAACAGTAAGGGGTCCACAAACCACTGCAACGAGTTGAATTACAAAAGGGGACTATGACAGGTCCTTTAGCAAGGAATTAGAGAACATACGTTTTGTCTTCTGGAAGTCTGCATGCCATATTCAGAATAAGAGAAAGCATATTAGAAATTAATTATAAAACTAACAACAACAAATAGACTATCTTTGTGCAAGTTGTGTTTCTGCAACACCTTCCCCTTTTCTGTTTGTAGTGGTTTCCAGTGGTTTGGAACTGGAAGGTGAATACTAGCATAACAAAAGAGAAATCATGGCAAATTCTCACATTCATCTCTTAAAAATTAAAATCCACCATATAAAGCTGAGGTAAGGTATCACACATAACTGTTAAGAAAAGCTGATCCTGAACTCATGCATGGCAATGAACTTTCAGAGCCACTTGCCTAAACAACATCTCAGGAAACAAGCTGTGGAAAATGAAACCCTATCTCTTCTACAATAAAAGCAAGAAAGCAGACGTTTTCCCTCAGATGTAAAAGCTTTTTTTTTTTTTCTCCCTTTCTTTTTTTAAACTTTTATGAGCTATCATCCCTGTGGGAGTTAGTGGAGAAAAGAGAAAAAGGGGAACATGAAAAATCAAGACTCACTTTTGTTTCAATTTTCAAAAAGAAAAAGACAATAAAAAAAATCAAGTGATTAAAACCTTAGGATTTGGCACTCAGGCTTTTTTCTTTAGAAAAAAAAAATCATTAATTTTACCTACCTTTCTTAATATTGGTTCTACTTTCTCTTTATCCCTTCATACTTTTGCAAAAGCTTTTCATATGTCCCCTTTTTACTAAAATGAATTAATTTTCCTTTTATGCTCTCCTTATTTTTCTTCTTTCCAGTTTAAGTAGTCCTGACATTATTTTTATTGTTACTTGGTTGCTTCCCTTTTCTTTTGGGAGCTATTTTTTTCTCAGCCTTACATCTTTAACTGTATCATGAAGGCACTTGGCTTTTTCTCCTGTTTCTTTCATTCTGTTCACTTGGAGATGTCATCAGTCATGCCTTAACCAATGTGCTTTTTAAGACTGCTCAACTGTGCTCCATTTTGGCAGAATTTACTTTCTCATTTTTTACTTTACTAACTAAACTTCTCAATGCCTTTCAAATTTGCTTTCCCAGTTTCTAAAATTCCTATGTGGCTATATGCTATTAGAGCTATTGCTTCTAGGTTGAATGCAATAAGGCTGCTAACAAAGGTATTAGAGGTCCTAATTTCATATGGCTTCAGGTAACTCATAACAGTTTATTTTCTGATAATTTTCAATAACCTTCCTGTTATTTACATTTTTTTGTAATCAAATTTTCCTATGGCATTTAAACCCCCCAAAGTATTTTACCTTAGGAAAAACAAATGCTCAGTCATACTACAGATACTCAATCATACTGCGTATGTTGAAAACATGATATAAACTAATAATTCAATGCAAATGCATTTTGACAAAAAGAAAAATTAAGAAAGTATGCAAATAAAGGAAAGCATAAGATATATAGATATATCAATTTTTTATAAATAAAGAAGGAATTCAATTTCTATTTCACAAACTATTTTTTGCAGTTTTTCTGTTACTGTTCAGACTACCATTATTATGCTTGGCACTTTACAGATGTCTCTGAAAATGAGGTCACTGCCTTGAAAAGCTTATAATTAAAACCCTTGTGAATTATATACTGAGTAAGTGAGGATAGTACATATATCTGCCTGTGAGTTATACAGACATTATTCAGTGTTACATATTACATATTTATATTACTTTGGGTTTCAGTTTGTATGTTATCTGACATGAAAATAAAAACAAGTAAATAATGGAATATTTAAGAAACAATTCTAGCCAGATTACTGTTTTCTCATTTGCTTTTTCATAGATGTAAGCAAAATGAATGGGTTACCAAGACAACCATTTCATAAAATCAGATTGTCAAAACCTGTTAGGAAACAGCCTATAAAATGAGCCTTTGGCTACATGAAGTCAGCTGATATGATGTAACACTAAAATTACCTCATAATTTCAATTGAAGCAAGTTGCACCCATTTGGTCCGTGAATGTTGACCATTATCACAGTCCACAGTTGTCATTCTCCAAATTACTACTACTGAAAATAAATAGTCCAATGTCTAGGGAACTTACAAGACCACAGCAGTTCCACTATCCCTTTCCCGTTCCCCATTCTTCCATTCTCATTTATATTGTGCTGATCATCACAACTGAAAGCATACTTTTGCAGAGCTAGCAGAAAAAAGGTTAAAATTTTCCCAGACAGAAAGCTGAACTGAAGAGATTGTTTAGTATTCATAATATCACTTCTTCTCCTTCCTTGCCCTGTCGAGGCAAGCAGGGAGTTAGATCCTGTGTATATAAACCAAAGAGAATAGCGTGAGAAGAATAAAGGGCTTGCAATTTCCATTTTTGCCACTCCATCTTTGCTTCTCTTTTTCAAGTTCTCACATCTAAAATTGGCATAAAGTTCTCACTTGCCGATACTATGAACTTGCAATCAGTATTACTATCGAATCAATGATGTGCTGAGAACATCACAAACAATCTCCCAGGGAGTGCATACCAGTTTTGTGACACTAGTCCTGTATACTGGCCTCTTTCCAACTGGGGAAAAAAAGGCAAAAAAAAAGCACTACAGTTTATTTCTGTTTGTTTGTATATGTAATATATGCCTTTTACATGCATGTAAAGAGCATTTTGTATATTAAAACACAGAAATACACAGATCTTTAAATTGATATGCTGCCTATTTCACAATGCTTAAAGGAACTTTTCCTTTAAAATAATATTTAAGCTTAACTATAGCTTCTGAAACGTTCTGAAATTTCTTTTAGTAGAATTTCTGGAATCTCTGGAAAACACTAAGAGCTCCAGATGGAAGAATTTTTTGAAAAGCTTGATTCAAAAGACTTCTGAATTTTGGCAGATAAATGCTGCATATGTTGTGTGGAGGTGATCTCCTGTGGGGGACAGGAAGATGATCTCTTAATGCACATTCACCAACTGTCATAAGGCTGGAAAGAATATGCACGTATTGTGCAAAGATACTTATCAAAATTTCAAACCCCTGTTTTTCAGTGCAAAAGCTGAAAGAAATCCTAAAAGTGAACTGTCATGTTCTTCAGGGGATGAATTAAACATGCTGTTAAGCGTATACACCATTGGGAAAAAAATGTAGTCCTTTTTAACCCATATTTTATATAACTCTCTTTGAAAAATACACATCCAACAGCATGTTTTATTGGGGGGGGGAAAAACCTCTAAGCATGCCAGCATTACATGCAACAATCCAGTTGATGTTTTCAGCCTAAGTGAAGGTACAATTCTAAACTAAAAGTAAAATAACCAGGCTAAACTAAATAATTAACTAGGACAAAAAGTTAATTCTGTTTAAATAGTGGCAGTATGTTAACCTCTCCACTTAAAAGGTTTACTGATTTAGATATCTGTAATGCTTTAAAAAGATTTACAGATCTGTGGCCTAAATATGTAAAAAATTCACAGAAAGAAAATGAATTCATCATTTCCTGTGGGACTTTTCTGCTGCAAAGAAACACAGAGTTCCCACTAGGACAAAAACAGGTTTCAAACTCATTCAGTTGTGCCACTTGTTGTTGACAATATACAAGAAGTTCCCTCTTTACTCAGCAGGTCAAACCTCTATAGCAGGATGCAGTTGCATAGCACATAAGACTGGTTTGAAGAACATTAATAAATGTGGTTTTCCTTAGAAGCCAATGAATGCTCTTACAGGATGGGGCAGAAGTAGGCTCCCTATGGCAAACAGGGATCTCAGTGCTCACAAGGAGATATTATTAGTCCCCAGATGGCCACCTAAGTCTCACTACTCTTCTGTAAACTCTTTCAGTACAGTCATCAAGTCCTTCCCTGTTCTGCAGAGCTACACACAAGATTGGCAAATAGCTTTTGAAACACTAAAATCATTAACATTTAACAGAGAGAACCCCACCATACAAATGGCCTTGAAGAAATGGCTTACATCCCACAGAGAGACTAAACACTGGCACCTCCCTCAGGCCATTAAGTGAAGCTTATACCATAACATTCTTTCTTAGCAAGATGAATTATACTCACAACACAGAACCAAAACATACAAAAGTTGGAGAGTTCTTATACAGCAGCCAAAGTCCCATGAACTAATTTCCAGAGAAATACAGAAACTCATCAAGGTAAACAGCCTCAATAATTACTTTGCATATCACTATTTTATGGAATGGAAAGCAGGCAGCAAAAGCAGCTTTCATCATCAATCGTTTCTCTAAAAGAATGTATTCAAAACGTCTAGATTACAAATAATATAAATTATTATTGATAAACTGTCCTGGTTTCAGCTGGGATAGAGTTAACTGTCTTCCTAGTAGCTGGTACAGTGCTATGTTTTGGATTCAGTATGAGAAGAATGTTGATAACACACTGATGTTTTCAGTTATTGCTAAGTAGTGTTTAGACTAAGTCAAGGATTTTTTAGCTTCTCATGCCCAGCCAGCAAGAAGGCTGGAGGGGCACAAGAATTTGGGAGGGGACACAGCCAGGGCAGCTGACCCAAACCCACCAAAGGGGTATTCCATAGCATGTGACGTCATGCCCAGTATATAAACTGGGGGAAGTGGGGCAGGGGGGAATTGCCACTCGGGTACTAACTGGGCATCAGTCGGCGGATGGTGAGCAATTTCATCACTTGTACATCCCAATCCTTTTATTATTACTATTGTCATTTTATTAGTCTTATTATCAGTTTCTTCTTTTCTGTTCTGTTAAACTGTTCTTATCTCAACCCACGAGTTTTACTTTTTTTCCCCCGATTCTCTCCCCCATCCCACTGGGGGGGGGGGGGGGGGGAAGTGAGTGAGCAGCTGCGTGGTGCTAAGTTGCTGGCTGGGGTTAAACCACGACATAAACAGACATGATTTGTGCATATACTGTATCTCCTATGAATGTGAAGAGCACAGAAAATGGAAAAATAGGTACCCATCAGAAAAACTGCCCCTAAGTTTCTGTGAAGTTAATGTAAGGAAGGAAGTCTCATGAGGTAGGATCCTTACTGTACATATTGAAAAGTAATTATTCAAGTTTTAGATGATGTCTTAGATTATTTTTCACAAATCGCAAAGATAAGATCATCGTTGCAATAGTAAATGGAATTATTTAACAAAATACTCGCAAAATTCAGAATAAGCATTTTTTCAGAAACAAATTTTATGTTGAGATACAATGCATAGCACCTTGATGAAAGCAGTTGAGGTTTAGCAGCTTTAGCACCTTTGGTCCGTTATTAAAACTCATTATGAAATAAGCCTGGTCAGCATGTCTCGATGAGGAAACATGAAACAAATCAGTTTTTGAAAAGAAAGTGTGCCCATAACTGGCAATTGTACTAGAAATGTGAGGTTATGGGAAAGATCCAATGATACGAGCCATTTACTCCAGAACAGATCTAAAAGCTGCACATTTAAAAACTTCCAGGTTTAAAAATGATGTCATCTAAAACAGGCCCAGCTGTTGCCTTGGCTCCCAAGAGGGCCAGGACAGCTCAGGGAGATCCATCATGGGCCTCAACTTCTGACTGAGGAAAACAATGTCCCAAAAGACAAAGTTTGGGAAATATTTCTCTGCTGGTTACAAGGCAGTATAGAACCATACAATAAGGAGCTGTGCTGCACTAAAGGTTTTACTGTAAATCTCAACATCCTATTCTCCTGTTGCCCAGTATGGGATAAGTGCCTACTATGAGGGACATTGTTTATATAGGAAGGATGAAATAACCTGAAAAACATAGTTCAACCGATCACCTCTTTCCATAACCTCACTTTAATATTTACAAGGAAAAAGAATTATCAGCAAATAAAAAAAACTAACAACATCTACATAAAATCAAGATCATTTGACAACTAGGTATATGACACCTTTAGTAAATATATCAGAATAGGCATTTCTAATTGAATTGTAACTCTCTTACCTACACAAATACTAAGGCATACCCTATTTAACTACAGCTCAAATGATATTTGCTGAGTGGGAATCATATACATCTAAAAAGATTCAAAGGAAATAAATGTAATTTCCTTAAGCAACAAATGCCAAGATTATTTTTCAAAGGGCAAAAGCCTTTTGTTAAATCATTTAGCAATAAAATTTTGTTGCTATGCAGTTCATTTCTAAAGCATTTTGGGCCTTTTATACATTTTTTAATAAACATGAATTATATTCTAATTACAGATTATTTTAAAATTATGAAAACAGATACAGAAATAAATCCTCTCACTCAGAAGCCATTTGATTGGCACATCCACATATTTTTAAACACAAAATTCTGGATTATTTGCACAAAAATCAAAGCAAGCAAACATTCTATTTATTCAAGGTGATTTTTATGAATGTCCTTGCTTAATTCAGGCCAGAGACCCTATGGCACAGGCTATACAACTTACTGTTGGCACCTCAAAATGTACAAACATCTTAGAAACAAGGTGAAGAAACTTTCCCTCGTTTTGCATGCTTTATACAAAGCTAATGAAAAAAATCTCTCTAGAGCCACCATACCCTTTCCCTGCTCTCCTTCTACTCTCCCCAACCAAAGTGCCCTTGCAAAAGCAGGTCAGAAGAATTTGTCTGTAATGAACTATAAAATGTTTGAAGAATGAGTAGAAAATTAATGGCATTCATAAAAAAAGCATTAAATTTATTTGATTGGGTAATCCTGCCTACATAAATTAGGACACTGTTAGATATAGGAGGAAAAGGCAACAGTTACTATAGCAACAGAACTATGGATGAAGTATATGTTGCAAATACTATTGCTCCATTTGCTGACAAAGCAGAGCAGTGTTGTGTGCTTAAGTACACAATAAGAAACAGTAAAATAAAGATTTTGAAATTGTATTGTTTCTAAACTATTAAAATTATAAATAGTGGGTTTGAAGTCTTATCTTTTGAGCCAAAGACTGTAATTTACACTTATCACAAATGAAATCAAAGTATTTGAAAACCATTAATCCCTGAGAGTTGGCTGTATTTCGGCATTGGCCAAAGTCTCTAAAGGCTGCTCTTCTAAACTTGAAATTATGACCAAATTAATGGCCATGGACTTTTAAAAAATGCTTCTAAGGAAGTTTATGATTTTTTTTTTTTGGCACTAAATTTAGCAGTAGTATCGTACTAGTCATTCTTCAAACAACATCCAAAAAGAAAAGACAAAAAAACCCCAACACAACAAAAAAACCCGGTTGTCACTGAACTATTTCATTTCAGTATTTGACATTTAATCATCCAATAAAACTTTCTTTGCTAGACTAATACAGCAAACATACTTATCTGACCAATGTTATCTAAGATCTACCTTTTTAGCAGACTTTTAGCAGTTTCAGTTCCATGGATCTGCTTTCTCAAGTCCTGAAGAAAGAGACTATTTAAACAATCAATATCACAAACACAGAGCTTTAAGAGCTGTAACTCGTGAATATATACCTCCAAGACACTATATTAATATTTGTTACTTAAAGGAATAGAATATTCTAACAAATACATAGAAATGTGCAGCTTTTCATTTCTGAAAAGATGTTTTTAAAAATTGGATCCTCTTATGTATTCTGGCTATGGCCATAAGATCACAGAAAGTAGGACTAGAGAAGATTTCAGGAGGTCACTTGGACCATCCTTTTGTCTTAAGGCAAGATAAATTTAGCCTTCACCTCTTCATAGCAAACAGATTTATCTCGCTAAAACAATAGTTTTTAAATATGTACGGAGATGTTTCCTAAGACTCTGCTGGTGGATTTTTTAAATAACTATATAAAGTTCTTTTCTTCAAAACCTTTAAAGATTTCCAGGTCAATTCAGGAAAGTACCACAATTACGAAGAGTGAACATTATCCTGGAAACCAAAGATGCAATCATAGAATGATTTTTTTCTAATTTTTTTTTTTTCCCCTCCAGAAACTAACCTGATAGGGACATACATTGTGTTTAGAAGTAGCTAGAGAAAGCTAAGTACAAAATAAGTCAAACTTTAAAGGCAGCTGCGTAAAGACTTCCAATTTATTTTTAAAACAGTTTATTACTTTAAGACAGGGATTGCAGGTTATTGAAATGGACATTTACAGATGTGTTGGTCATACATTTATTTCTCCTTTGCATTATCATCTATTCCTTTTATTTACAAGCCAATGCCCTGTTAAGGCCATTTATCTCTAGAAGGGCAGACCCTTTACTTCTGGTATAGTATCTCAGGACTAGGAAGGAGAGAGTTGCAGTTAACATCCCTGACACTAAATATCTTCAACAAACAGCAAAATAAACTTGGTAACAGCAAATATATTTAAATAAGTATAGTCTTGTACAGCATTATTCAAATGAAGATCAACCATGGGGTTTTTGTTGCAGTCAGCCAGTCAGTATCAACTATATCCTGAGTAAAGTATAATGCAGTGCCTTATTTTACAAGAAACAGTAATATCAGTGAAAAAGTAGTAAAACTTATGTGCCTCGGGGAAGTTTTAGAATTACAGGTTACTGACTATAGATTATTTAAAATTTAATGACAAAAAAAAATTTTAGGAACAATAAATATAAATAAAAATACACTTACTAAAATAATACATTGCACAGCAATTTATAGATACTTCTTTTGTGCAATTAAATTTTCTCAAATTGATATCTAATAACATTCACATCTAATTCAATATTTTGGAGACAATTTTCAACAGAGGCTGACAAAAAAACTCTTTGTACCCAATTTATGACTTTTTTGATGGTCATATGAACTGGTACTTTTATTCCTGGTTATACTGCAATTTTATGTTGACATAGAGTGTCTTTAGAAGATTTCAGTTTACTATATAGCATGTTGAAACCTCCAGTACAGGGAGGCTCTTTTACTCAGAAGAAAAAAGGAATTAGTCTGAAACCCACCTCAAAATAAGGTATAAAACTACCACATCTTAGATACTATTCATCTGCTAAGTGTTGGCAAAAGTTCCTACTTCAACAATGACCACATTTTAGTTCAGAAAGAAACTGTTCCACATGATTTGAAAATGCAACCTTCATTAGACAATTCTCACAGCCTTAGGCTCCTGGTTTATTATCTAGCAATGATCATTTTTTTTTAACTTAGAAGATGATGGTTTTCCAATACATACAGACATCCATCTAAAATAAGAAACTGCAGCAGTAACAAAACCATAAAACAGGCAAGGTGAAATTAAATTATATTGCTACCCAAGTCGCAAGGAAAGAAAAAAAACATAGAGAATTACAAGTCTTAGATTGAAAAGATAAGACAGTGAGGGAAGAGGTGGAGATTTCTCTACACTGTAATGTCTTTATCAGAGAACATGTCTATCACGTGGTCTTTGTTAACAGCATTGTCAAAATAACTGTGATTACAGAAATGTTGTGCACAGGAAGTCAGTTTACCAAGAACACTTGCCTCACACTTTTAAAGACATTTTAACTTGGTTGCTTTAAAAGTTTAGAAAGCTTTTTGAAAGTTATACCCATTGGCCAGTATTTACTTGTGGGAGGGAGGGAAAACCAAACAAAATACTCCATTTAAAATAATCTTCAAAACAAATTTAAAAGAAAACTTCAAAGTTAATAAAATACACTGAGTAACTGGCACTGGCAAACCTGTTAACTATCATTTTTGCACCATAACCACAGTGTAGAAAACATCTGACCAAACGAAAAAATAAGTATGGACAACACGATAACACATTCAAGATTCAAAGGCAAAGAAATGAGGATGCTCAGCTAAAAAAATAAACAAAACCAAAAAAACCCCACCAAAGTATACATTAATAACTATCAGATGGTTCTGAAGCATTTTCTAAAGTTGGGTTTATCTGCCAAGGTTGAAATTTTCATCAGAAATTTGCTTTTATGGTTGCCCACATGAAGTGACAAGCACAGAGCATTGTATCTTTTTGTACATGAATGCTTAGATACACATAGATTAGATCTGTATGTCCAGGTTAGTTAATCATTCAGAAGTAATTTAATTTCAAATTTAATTAAGCAGAAACACTTACAGAAGAAATCATAGTTTTCAGTGAAAACAAATTTTGGCTTGTTGATATCATGAAGCTGGTTGTCTCTGGCCTCTCTGAAGATGGGCAAAATATGAGCAAATTTTGCAATTTGTACACCCTAAACAGAATCCAGAGAGAGTCACAGACAGTGTTGCCTCCTGGTACCCAGCCAAGCAGTAAAATCCCATATCACCTACTATGGTGTATTTTAGGAACAACTTGCATACTTATGATACATAAGAATGAATAAAGTTTCTCATTCAAAAGGGGATACTTAAGCTTCAATAAAGCACTGAATAGAATCACTTGCAAAATTCAAACTTAAAATTATATAGAGCTAACCTCGAAAGCAACAAGAAGTGTATTTAAGTCTTTGTTTTAAAATACTAAAGATTCAAAAAATTTTAAGGTTATATGTCAGTGTTGGAACAGAAACTTAAATCTGGGTATCCTTGTGTGTACCTTGGTGCATTCATGTATCTTTATCTGAAGTATGAACATACTCCTTTTATTCTCTAAAGGTTCTTTACTTTGTGGCCAAGTATTTAGTTGTCTTAAGTAATATAATGCAAGAAATTTATTTTTTTAATATTTGCTACACCATACTGTGCAAGTTAATATGCAAAAGAACTGAGAAAATCATGTCACATGTCTTTTTCATGTAACTCTCACAAACTAGGTATTTATCATGACACTTGGCATAAAAACAGTGACTCAGCTAGTTAGGAACACAAAGGAGGTGAATCCAGATGGGGCTGAAAAAAATAGGTAGTGTGATTTGGACTAATTACCACAGTTCAGAAAACTAAAATTTGGATTGGTTCCGAAAAAGTCAGAAGTCAGATGTGAAAAATATTTCTGCGATGCCTTAATTTAGTTTGTGTATAACTTATTCAGACACTGATGCTGGAAACATTACAAGGATAGGGTTTACAAAAAAACCAAAAAAAAATAAAGAACTGTCCTTGAATAAATTACCTGTTCTATTATACTACAGAGAAACTTTCTTTCAAGGGTGAAGTATGAATAAGTTAACTATTCTTCCTATTGCTTTTCACCCTGGAAACCTCTGAAATGGACATCGGAGTAGTACTACTACAAGAGTACTACTAGAGGAGTCATACTACTATTCAATTGCAATTTGGTGTTTTCACATTTAGATAAGAGCTATATACGCTATAACATCTAGAGTCCTAGTATGGCATGGAAATCACAGCTGAGTTAGTTACTGAAATGTACAGCTCTCATCTGGGAAGTTAAACGTAGACTTTTATCCTCTTCACAATATATTAAGACCTATGTTTTCCACATACAGATAATTAACGCTGTGGGCGGGGACTTTACTATACACTTTATTCTGATCACTCAGTTACCATTGCCACACCATCCAATCAGGATACAACTGTGCTTTGCTAATATAATATTTATAAAATCGTAGAATCATATAAAAGCTGATTCTAGCAAGTAACTGCCAGTGAGTACTGTATTTTAAGAATTAGCTCCCAGCTGACCAAAAATGTTACTTAATTATTTTTTTTTTAGTGTGTCTAAAAGAGCTGTCCAAGCACACAAAAAATTTAAATAACCGAGACTGGAGTTGTATAGTAACAAATGGCAGTATTCGCAGAGACAAGTAATCTTTATGGGTCTCAGAAGTATCACTGTAAGGATTATTGACATGAAGAGAACATGAAGAGGTAGCTTTTAAAGAATAAGCCATAAATGCAAATTGGTTTTGTCTTGAATGAGCTGCCCGTATGAACCTGAATGTATGCAAAATAGTAGCTTTACCATATGCTAATGCAGATAGAATACCAGACATGCTAATGCAGGAGAAGACCAGACTAGTACTTGACTTCACAGTTCAAATTAAATAGACAGGATTTAAGTGGATTATATCACGAGTACTTTGTGCATACAGAATGCCTTCAAAACCTTCCTAGTGTGAAGACACTTTCATGTAAAAAGTATTCCATTTTACTAGTAAGCCCTGAAAAGTCAATCCAGATAAATATATTCAAAAATTTACTATGCCAAGCATTTCAAATACCAACAAATTTAGCATGCACACACTAAGCAGCTTTGTGTTACTTCTGAATTTTTTAATAAAGGCAAAGCCGTATACCTACAAATTCAATATGAAGCATTTTGAAAGTAATAAGTACATCGCTGTCTACCGTAAATAACTACTACATATATACTAAACCACAATTTGTGTAAAAACAAGATTTGATTACAATATCAACCAACATCCACAAAACACCAGTACTTGATCAGTAGATTGAATGACTGGCTGTCTCCCATTCAGAAGCTGAAATACATATCTAACAATAGTATGCATACATTGAATGTCTGTTTAATTGTGATTAAAAGGGCATGCTGATAGGCTCATCGCCAAACGTTTCACAACGCTGTGTTACCTAGAAGATTTTTAGGAGGAAGACAGTGAATAACAGAAGTTAATTGTGAAAGTAAAGTGTTAGGTACCTATAACATTAACGTTTTCATAAACATTATTTTGCACCTATGAATCTCTTAGGCCTCACAGCCAGCACATGTGTATTCTTTGCCATCATCATCAAATTATTTCCTCCAACTGATTTGTGGGACAATCATTTATCTTATTCTGTGATCGTAACGCTTGATACTCCTGCTAAGCAGAGGAGTGCCACCTGTCTCAGGAAACAGATGACCGACCGGCTATGCGTAGCAGAGCACGGTACAGCCAAGGCTACCACGGTCTGACATAACTATTCTGTGTCTGGTTGGACAGGTTGCTGACACCTCAAGGTTCAGAGATCTATATTCTTCTTCAGTATATGCAAATTACTGAATGAAAATATGGCTGAGAGATTTTTCAACTCCTACTTGCCTAGACTGATTACTTTAGCTTTCACATTTAAAACTATGGCAGAATGTAACTGTACAGGCAGGAGGGATGCCTAGAAAGGTGTGCAGGAGTCTCAGATGACTGTACTCACTGCTTGAGTGCACTGGAGACTTCAGAGGCTCTCCCTAGCCATCAAGAGAGAACAGACAGAAGAGTCACTAACCACATCGTGCCATTACAGTAGAGAGGTACCTCAAGAAATGCTAGACAAACATTTTTTTACATATTACTGATGCATTTAAAACTATTTTTTCCAGAGTTAAATGTATTTGTGAATTTATGTTGAATTCAGAAAATTATATTGATATTGGTCAAAAAGAAAGACAAAAACTAGAGCTCAAAAATTAAATGGATTTTCTGGGGTCAAATTCACTTAAAAATTTAAGCATGTCTCATAAGGAATGAATGCCCTAATTGTTAATCTATGAAGTCATTTTTCTCTCTTCCTGAAGAAAACCAAGGCACCTCCTTTTGGAACAGGCTGCCCTGGGAAGTGGTAAAGTCACCATCCCTAGAGGTATTCAAAAAGCGCATAGACAAGGCACTTCAGGACATGGTTTAGTGGGCATGGTTAATGGTTGGACTCGATGATCTTGAAGGTCTTTTCCAACCTAAATGATTCTATGATTCTACGATTTTGTTGGACAATTTGATTCAGCACAACTTTGTTACCAAGATAAACAAATTCAACTGGTTTATTCATAGAACTAAACACAAAAGTGAAACTGTAGAAATTGCCCAAAACCTGAACTGTGTTGAAATGCAATGTGTTCCATATTCTATGCTGTGATTATTCGTATAGTTCCATGGGTTTATGTTATCAATATCTTTAAGTGTCCTGAATACAGTAGATATAGCAAATTTTGAGATATTTCAATACAGAACTATCTCAAGTACAAAAATAACATGATGAAAGTGAGACTAAACCCTCCACAAATATATATTACAGAACAAAGGAGTATTCTCACACTAAATGTGGCTTAAGAAACTTCAGTAAGATTTAACTAGTCAAGTTTTTTACTGGAAATTAATTGATGGCGATGATCCCAAAACTAGAGCAGTTTTGAACCTAGAAGGAATCACTAACAGTTTAAATAATTGTACAGGCATGATGCAAAAGTATGTTATAGAATACTCTTAGTGGAGAAGATTATCAACATAAAAAGCAACTTAAAGAACTGTATTTGATTCTTCCTCTGTAAGTACAAATCAGCAGTGTCACCATCACATGCAGCAGTTTTGTACTGGTAAGGACAAGAAAGGTATCCAGTTGTCAAAAAGACAATCCAAACTTATTAGAAAAAAATTCAAACCTGGAAGTCAGTATGACATCTCTCTATCAATCACCATGCAACCATGTCAATTTAGATGTCAATACCTCTATCACAGCTGCATACTGCAAGCACATTTACAGAAAATCACAGGTCAGTCACAAGTATTGTTAATTATGCAGCTTCATATGAGACATTGCTTTTGCACAGCTTGTTTGGAAATCCACAGTTTCTGGCCACACAGCCCAGCAGCCACACAAGTGACATAATCCCATTCAAGCATGTACTTTGTATTTATGATTCACATTAGACAATTAAATGTTAGGCAGACTGAGAACTGATCACTAGTATGATTCAATATTGTTCCTGCTAGGTTAGGCTAAGATATTTGCCTTCAACACATTAAATAAGTCATTCTACACTTAGAAAAATTTGTTTTGTGCCATCTTAATCACATATTTTTTTTACCGGCAAACTAAGCATCTTCCGTGTAATTAACTTAAAGTACTTTGTATTTCCTGGACACTGTCAATAAAATGAGGGTATATTTTAAAAATTATTGGGTCAAATAATGATTTATTTGAATCAGTGTAGCTGAAGTACCTCAGTCAGGCAGAAGACAAATTCTGACCACAGGAAAGTCATAAACAGTGGTATGAACCCCCAGCTGATGAGGACTGTACTAGAATGAAATAGGTAAATATCTATTCCATCAGAAAACTAATAAGTGGAGTTGTATTAATACCAAAAAGGCATTTAAGATATTCCCCTTCTTCCATGTTGGCTTCCTTCTTTTGTAAGCTCAGTATGAATCATTATGGATGTTAACTAAACCATTTTCTTCTAGTCTCCCCATCCTACTCAATACCAGTCACTGGAAGAGCATCACAAAGCGATTTGGAATGCACTTGCATAAAAAACTAGCTAGACAATGACAGAACAGACCAGAACAATTTAAACTTTACAGAACTTTGTTACTTTATCACATTTCATAGAATTATTCAAGCCTTTTTTAATGAATACTCCATTTACTAATGATATATAAATAAAACAACTTCAGACATGGAAGATATCAGAACAAAGCTTTTCAATGTTTCATTTGCTATGTCTCACTCATTACATAAGCTTTGTTTTCTCCCCAGCACATTCATCCTAAAGTATCTTCATTAACTGCTATGAACTATTACTTTTATTTTTCTTTCAAATATCTCAAAGGAAAAAATATATAAAATTTTAAAATGCCTAATATTTGCATGGGAAAGTGTCAGCTACACACTTTATCTTCATCTTTCATATTTCATTTACAACAACATTTAAGATTTAAGCTGTTTAGGCAAGAGGCTCCTTTTTTTTTTTTTCCCCATATGTTTGGCTAGAACCTAATAGGTTGTAAGTGCTTTAATAATATATGCAAAATGTACCCATTAATTAAAATCTTGAATTCAGTGTCCCATGTATCCCAATGCTATAGAAAAGACTGAAAACAAGTGCGTGCACTAAACTGAAACACTCTTTGAAGATTTTAAGGGACCAACAACCACAGCAACTGGGCATCTGAGAGTATCAGTTGTACTTTTAGAGGACTTTGCATTCATTATATTGCATTTTCAAAAAAAAAAAAAAAATCAGGACACCTTTATTATGACACATAGTGGTTACTGTTCCTATGTTAAGATAGAAGGTTTTTTTCATTTGGGTATCTAGACTTACGCACACTAAGGTACAAGTCCAAAAGGACCTTGGTATTCTATCTCTTTTATAGCATATAAAAATTCTTTGCAAGATGCACAGTTTCCCCACCCAGGGCAAGGGCAAGAATTACATGTGTCAGAAAGGGAACTGTGATAGCCCAGCACAATAAACAAACTTTCAAATTCTTATTTCAATAATTTATTTAGTGACAGCTTATTTAAAATACGCATGCAAACACCAGGCTTCATCATTATGCTCTCTTTACTGTTCCCTTTTTTTTTTCTTCCTCTCTCTCTTCTACTGAATCTGTAATTATTTTCAGTAAAATCCAACAGTTTCAGCAGAGATGGAATGGCCCCCATTTCAACCTGACCTACAGCTTGATTGTTAGAATATGCTCCGGGACACAGGAAACATGGGTGAGAAGGGAATTGATCCCAAACATATGCTGTAACCATTAACTTAGCACTCTCCATCTCTGATGTATTTTCAGATCACGCTTTGCAAGATGAAACCTGTAAGTGAACACAGGCAAAGCAACACTCTGCACGTAGACGAACTGCACAAAGATGTGAAACCCACTAAGCCAGTTACTGGCAGCTCCACTTCCAGGATGTCTCTAATGTAACTTAGATATTTTGGTACATACACATTTTAGAAGCCACCAGGATTAGACAAAACTTCATGAGGTTTAGTGAGGATCAGATTAAAATGCACCTACCTAAACTCTAATTCCCTTCTGGATGAGTCCTAAATCTTCCACTCCTTTTATATGGACAACTGCAAGAGATTCAGGCCGGGAACCTGAAAATATAGTGCTACTATCCATCGCAGCCTACACAGAACTACTGCCACAGACTTCAGGAAGCCTCCCTGCCAGTTCAAATCCAAAACTGAGTTGTGGGAGGCTCTCTGGCTCCCTGGGGACAAGCACTTGGGAATCTTTGGGGGAGGAGAAGGAGGGAAAAAAAAAAAACAAAAACAAAAACACACAACAAACCAAAAAACACACACCCCCCCCAAAAAAAACAAACCAACTACCAAAAACCCCACAAAACAGCATAATGAGAAACTTTTAGATCTTCTTATTGGTATTACATTGTTTGTATTCCCACACTTGCTTTTGAGAGGAGTAGAGCTAGCTTTTATTTATTTTAAAACATAGATATGCTTTAAAATAAGCCTCTTTGGAAGTTAGATGTAAACACTTGATGCAAACCCCTGAGGAGGAGTGTTAAATATCTTGTGGCAGAAAATGTCAAAATGCACAGCTAATGTACCTGTGACTTAAGGTTGCATACACATTGAAATAGAGTAAATGCATTCATATTTTCTTCTGCATATGAACTCTGACAAAATTATGGCCAGGTACCAACATTTCTACTGCAGAAAGATATCACAATAAGAACTGCTTTTCCTCCCATTCCTGTCATATTTTGGGGGTTTTATTCTGTCCCACTACAGAAGATAAATGGGGGGGGGAGGGGGATTTTTGAGATTCCAAAGAAACTTTAAAATAAAAGACAACAGCTGGATATGTTACAATAACAGTCTGTCTACAATGCAAATAGGAAATGTGGAGAGATGCTTTAGTGGCATTCCATTAACTTTGCAAGGTCTTAAAATACAGAAAAATGTAAACAGTCTCTGTGATGTTTCAATCCATTAGGCTATGTGCTATTTCTCCAAGAACACAGCGGAAGTTATAACTCACACTTTCAAAACTACCAATCAAACAAAATATAATTGGAAAAGACTCTGTAAGAAGTCCTGCCTTGCCAGATCTCGGGCAAAAGAAAGCTCTTCCCCACATCTCTTTACAGTACTTGAAATATCTCTGTTTTACGTCTCACTTCTAGTACGCTACTCAAAAGACATGACAGCCAGGCCAAGAAAAAGGCATGCATTTCATCTTGACTTATAGGTAAAATATTTAACCAAAATAATTTCAATATGAAAATGCATTTCTGCTGTTTCTGAAAAACTAATATGCCATTTTGTTTAATTATGCAGTAAATCACTTCTCAAAAATCAAAGTGGTAGGATTTTCAGGCTTATTTGGTTTGGGGGACCTGGGCATTTTTGGTGCAGGAGAAAGTTGTTTTTCCTTAACCTCTTAAAGATATCCTTATCCCTGACACACTTTTTGCTGGTTGGGAGTTGGCACCAGCTTCATGTATGCTCACTGCAGTCCATCTGTTAAAACAAATATCCAGTGAGTATTTAAGATAGCTAGTACCTGTAGCAAAGCATATCTCCAAATATGTTGTCTAAAGGAGGAAAGGGCATCACTGTAGGTGAACAAAATCGAGTTCCAAAGTCTTCTGACAATCAAAAGTTCATTTTGGAAAATATGCAACACATATTGAAAATTACAGTGCTACAATCAGGAAATAAAAGTAGGAGAAGCTGTGAGATTTAAGATTGTGTCATATGTCCTCCACTGTCTTGTGCACCCACTTGAAAATAAACCCCTTAAGCACAGCCTCTACAAATCTGAGTCCCTCCTGCAAATTACTGGAGTTGTGGCAGATTTTATTTACTGTCCCTGGCTTTTTTGCAGCTCTGTCCCTCACATTCTTTAACATGTTCCAATGAAATATGATGTATTTATTCCTGGACCTGAAGAAATTTAAAGCACTGCAAAGGCAGATAATTTAAGATCTGACTATACAGCAGTGAAGTCTGTGCAGTTTTATCATTAATTTCCATAAAAGCAGCACTGAGTCCTTATTCACAACGACAAAAGAGTTAGAATTACAGGGCTATTTGGGTCAAACTGAACAGCAGTATGTCTAGCTATTTTGCTCAGAAGAGAAACAAACAGCAAGAAAGTATTGAAAAAAAACCCTACAAAAACCTGAAAACTTCCTTATAGAAAGAAAGAGACAATCCTTTCATAAAAATAGTAGTGAAAAGCTGAAAAAATTTTCACACAAGATTACTTCCCATTTATTCAAGGAACAAGTAATGCTTTCAAAATCCACAGAGTTTCTCCAAACTCAAACCCAAAATTAATGAAAAGGAACATTTTCTCTGCTCTTTTGACCAAGAACAACAAATAGACTAGTTAATATATGTATGCTAGCCTTTAAAAATGCTTCTGTATGGTTGGTTTTTCTTTCCTTTCTTATTAAAAACATACCTTTAATTGTCCAGGTAATAATTAAGCAATAAAGGTGAAAGGTTAAAACAGCCAACTTAACTACTGTAGAAACTGTAATGACATTTTAAAAAAAAATTAAATCAAAACCTCCTGTCCTTCTCCCTTTTTTATTAGTAGTAGTATAATAATCAACTAATTTTTTTAATTCTTCTATTCAAAGGTTGGTTTAGTTAAACTATGCAGGACAAGAATCAAGTCAGACAAGGATGGCTTGTGAGAAAAGAAAAGAAGAGAAAGATAACCTATGAAGAATATTGGGAGGACCAACACTTGTTAGCTCCATATTTTTTCCCCTTTTGCCTAAAATATATACAGATCACAATGTGGCATTGCACCAGATCATGACTCGGTGCTCATCTAGCCTGAGTTTTAAAATTTAATCATTTTTATAATTAACTTGCCCACTTTCCATTTTCAGCTATTTTGAATTGGAGTTTACCTACTCCTTATTTGTCCAGTGTGCCATTGTTTATAAGTGGATATACTTAGGAGTCTTTTTAAAACCCTTCTGAGATCCCCAAGCAGTCTGAATTTTTGTTTATATATAACAGGGTTTCCAAATTGTACTTCTTCTGCTACTTCTGAAACATGTGCAGGCCCAAAATGCAAAGTGTGAAGTGCTCACCATGCAATGTGAGTTTATACTTCAGCAGAAGTAACTGCTATTGAGCAGCTGATGAGGATGAGAAGCATATGAGTTGTGAAGGTGACAAGAGTGACATGCTGTATCAGGTCCGGATGTGCAGCATTATGACATTGGTGTTCCTAGTTTTTTGGAATAGCTGAAACCTATGTGAAGGAGACAGGGAAGCCTGGCTCCCTATGTTAGCATAAATGGCAAAACAGAGCTGGCTGCTGGTACTGTAACCAGCTCTATGGCTGCTGCCATGAGAAAACTGTGGGAATCCCTACCTGAATACATTCCTTTTTAAAAAACTTCATACTACAGAACATGATATGCCCCTCAGCTCTGTACAATGCTTTTATTTTACAAAAATAGATGTATTTACCAATGCCCATCAAGATAACAGTCTACTCATTTCCAGTCATTAGCTACTTGACTGAAGCAAACGAACACGTAGTCCATGGAGCAGTGTCAATAACAAAGCTTAGTTTCCTCCAGATGCAAGACTTTCACTGGTGCTTTGACTCGGTCAGGGGAAAGATTTTAATCTTTATGCAGTTATAATATTCCTTCCTTTTCCCTTCACAGCCCTTCCCTGGCAAAGTATTTTAGCGGTAACATTCAGGCTTCAGCATCAACTGTAGAAATAAGTTAATCAGATGTCCTGGTTTCAACTGGGATGTCGTGGTTTAACCCCAGCCAGCAACTAAACACCACGCAGCCGCTCACTCACTCCCTCCCACCCAGTGGGATGGGGGAGAAAATCAGGAAAAGAAGCAAAACCCGTGGATTGAGATAAGAACGGTTTAATAGAACAGAAAAAGAAGAAACTAATAATGATAATGATAACACTAATAAAATGACAACAGAAATAATGAAAGGATTGGAATGTACAAATGATGCGCAGTGCAATTGCTCACCACCCGCCGACCGACACCCAGCCAGTCCCCGAGCGGTGAATCCCTGCCCCCCCCCACTTCCCCGTTCCTAAACTGGATGGGACGTCACATGGTATGGAATACACCGTTGGCCAGTTTGGGTCAGGTGCCCTGGCTGTGTCCTGTGCCAACTTCTTGTGCCCCTCCAGCTTTCTCACTGGCTGGGCATGAGAAGCTGAAAAATCCTTGACATTAGTCTAAACACTACTGAGCAACAACTGAAAACATCAGTGTTATCAACGTTCTTGGCATACTGAACTCAAAACACAGCACTGTACCAGCTACTAGGAAGACAGTTAACTCTATCCCAGCTGAAACCAGGACATCAGACCAACAGTTAATACTATAAACTTGTGGATGTTCAAATTCAAGTTTCCTCTGTGCACAGACTACTTTTCAGAAACTGGTAAGAATTTAATTATTCCTGATGTCTTTTGAATTTTGGATGCCTGGTTTAAAGTAACCTATAGTAAAGAGCAAGATAAAATGGCAGTTAGTTCTATTCTGGATTTTTCTGGCTAAATCAAAATATTTAACTTATAGTAGCAATATAAATGCTAATAACTGTTGAACTCAAGCAAACAAATAGAAGGTGCTAGCAATTTATATTACCTTTGTGGAAGCTTGGAAACGTCTACCCATTTGAGAAAAGCTACTAAACCAGCCATGAACAACTCTGTTAATTCCCATCTTCTTTACTTGCAAGTGAAGTTTCCTAACTTACCTCTCCATAAGCATCTGCACTATGCAGTATAAAAGCACTTCCCTTAAATTCCTACCTGTTTAAATCAGAACAAAACTGGTTCAAGAGATTGACAATAATGACCAATCTGTACCTTTAAAGAATGGAAACAGAACATTTATCTATCATATGTTTGAAGCCTCCAACTAATTTCACATTACCTTTTTCCCCACACTCTTAAGTATGTTGATGGGACAGAGCAGAATTCCTTTTCAATAAAACACAAAGGATTTTCTCTTTGCTTGTTTGAAATTTTTGTGTAGGCACAAACTCCAAGTTTATTTCACTTGAGTAAAAATCATACATAGCTGCACTTGCTTTTAAGTTTCATTGTTATTAATTACACAGGCATGTGGAGTCCATTTTGTGAGGATTGTAAATAAAGCTGGCTTTGCACAGGTGGTTTTTACTTAACTGGAGTTTTAGCTGCTGTCTGTGAGGACAGCAAGAATATTCCATTATAAACACTGAAGATGAGACTTTAATCCCACTGTATGACTCACTTCAGCTTTATTTTGAAATACCATTCCAACATCTGCATATACTGAAGTAAATGAAATTTTCACGATATCTACAGAGGATGCATCTATATCATGCCTTCTTGAGAACATACGATAGTATTACTATATCATACTATAATTGCTACTTATTACTATTAGTGATATTGATAATAGTGCTATTACTGTATTATTACTAGCACTAATTACTATTAGCATACCACAGTACAGAATAGTATGATATGCTACTCTAACGCCTTCATCCACACTAAAAAAGTTTAAACTATTGAGACTAATTTAGTTTCAGTTACTTATTTTCTCATTACATAGAAACTCTAGGTTTGCAAAAGGTTTTTAAGCCATTCAGAAGGTGATTTAATCTCTTGTAAAAATTTTCCATTAAAATGACACCTCTGGAAATGAAATAAAAGAATCTTGAGAAATTCAGTGATTGCACAAGAGATTATATTAATTTTCTTCTTCCATCATTGTGTGACTTGTCACAATCTAGATCAGTCTGAGCAAAAAGCAGAAGAATTTGTAGAGCTTGTTTAGCTTGGAAAAAACCAAAGTTCTCTGCTTTCCTCATCAGCATTTGATATGCTTCTAGATGAAACTATCTCCAAACTGCTTGTTTTAATAGGAAAGAGAAAAATTAAGAATACACGATGAACAATGAAACTGACAGTCTATGGATTTTATCCTCCTTTTTGTGCTCAAAAAAAATACCCCAAACACAAAACCAGTCAATGAAGAGTGCCAACTAGTACCATACATACGAATTCCAACACATGTGGAATTCTGCTTACTTATAGATTCATGGAACACAGCACTTTATCAGTTGCTTCCCTATAGGGAGTTGTGGAAGAGGGTGGAAGAGAACAGCAAATTAGAGCAAGATCTAAAGCAGTTATGAAATATTTATTTCTTCTGTCACACATTACAACAACTAGATCCAACTGATGTATAATGTATTCAATCCCCCCAAACTAAAGTACTATCCAAAGACTTAAGAACAAAGCCATACTATAGCACGTCAATTGCTGCACCTCACTTCGTTTTACTGGTAAGTTTGCAGTTCTATTCCCCCCCCCCCCCCGCCACCACCACTGAAAGACAACACAGACATGAAAAAAACAGGGAAGAACCCGCTGCCTGTTTCAGCACCCAAGCGATTTTTCCTCCCCGCACTCCGGTGATGGACACCATTTGGGAGCGGCAGGCCGGAGCCCGCTCTGCGCATGTTTCCTGGACCGCTGCGGTTGCCGTGCCAACGAGCGGGGAGAACTCGGGGCTGACATCGGGCATTTCAATGCAGTGACCCAGTTACTGTCTGTCAACAAATTCACTGGGACAATAGCGAGTGTAACACATTACAGAGATTAAATCCCACAGACTGAACGACAAAGATGACTGGAGCAAAATCTTTGTCGGTTTGAAAGGCCAGAATACTGTAAACAGAGTTAGCTGTAATACGTTTTAATCCTTCAGTGTATTTGTTGCTTTAAAGGAGAAATTTCTACCACAATAATCTGCATTCATTATTTGTGTATTTACTATTTTAACCACGTTCACAAACCTAAGTCAATACTGCTGTAAGAGTAATGAGAATTACGTATCTTGCATATTGCATTCTTGGCTAAAACTGGCTAGAATTAAAACATAAAAATGTTCTTCCAAGCTATAAGAATGTAATGGTTAATTTAGAATGTATTTGTACAGATGGTCATCATGGGAGCAAATCATTAAAAAAAACAGTGATTTCTACAAGACAGTTAGATGATGGATTTATATTTTGAAATGAACTATGTGCAGGTTAGTTACAGGTTTCCCATGATGTCATGCCCCTTCTCAAATATATTATCACAGGCATGCTCAAAATGTTTGCCCCCCTCCCCTTCATTTCCCAGTTTCCTTCTGTTGTTTTCTTTCTCTGCAAATAGATTATTCCAATATAAATAATTTGCTTGAAGAGACTGGCAACTATCAAGAGAACTAAATATACATAATGGCATATTACCAAATGCAAAAATATATATTTAATATATATTTACCTACATTCTTAGGTTTCTTAGCAATATTACCCTGTCACTTTAAATGTAAGTCAACAATTTTTTTTTTTTAAAGGCATGTGTCACCAGTTACCAAATGGAATTATCTGAGGAACCATGCGGAGAGCAAAAAATAGCTGCAGCCTTCTGCAGTATCTGTAGAACAGGCTATTTTTTAAACCACTGAGGGTTTATTTATGTTTACTCCTAATATTTTGTGTATGTGTTTTAGTTGCCTGGCTATAAGAATCCATACTGCAGCAATTAGATATTACCAAAATTCTGAGACTGTTTCTCCACTACCTGCCTCCAGCAGAAATACCTTCCTGATTAACACCTAAGAGTGTTCACTTCACATCTTGAAACCAATGTTTCCAAAGTTGATGTGGCTTGCAGACACCCATAGTGTCCATATAACACAGACTTTTTTTTTTTCCCCAAGTTTATGTTTGGGGGGGGGGGGGGGGAAATGCAAATGTTCCTTATGCTTACCTAAGATCACTGATACCACACAAACTCAAAGGTGAAAACTTTACTCTAGAAAATTCAGCATCAGTAAGTGGTAAAAATTGCAGTTCCAGATTATACATAATATCCCTGCAGTATTGTCTAATAGTTCAACTAGCTTACAGAGATGGTGAACCTCACACAACCCTTTAACTTCCAGCCACCCTTCCCATGCACATTCTTTATAACCCACACTACTGAGCACTCGGTCCTTCCTCTGGGCTCTTCTATAGCTTTGGTGTTTTTCCCAAAATTAAATCCCAAATCTGTCATATCTTCAAAGTTCTCCCTAGGCCCATGCTACTATGCCATGCTAAACTAACATAGGGGCTCTCCCTTCTACCTCCCAGGAGGATTATCTTTGTTTATAATCTTGCCTTGTTCCCTACATGGCAAATTCATCTCTATATTTGCTGTTCAAAATATCAGAATATTATAAAACCACATATATTATTAATACTTTACACAACACATTTTATCAAACCCATAATCTCTCATTCTTCAGAGATATTACACACCAGTAATACAGATACACACCTGTGCTATTTCCACTGTTTTCCCCTCTTCCTTACACTCAACTTCTCTCGGGGACACAGGGGCTTCCATCATTATGCCAATGTTTTCCAATGTAAAACACTGGTTTTATTTACTAATTTTTCAAAGTCAGTCATTAAGGATGAAATTGGCTATGCATGGTGTCCCTCTATGATACAATCTTTGAAGTTACAGCCAAAACCCCTCCCACTATTCCAAAGAGTGAAGTTAAAGGAAAATACATTAATTTGCCCTCAGGGGTGGGAAATCTAGCAAGCTTTTCTTTGAACAGCTTTAGGATCTCTTTTAGGCTTTGCAGGAGTGACTTGAAAATGGCAATGGGATAGGTGTAATCTCAGAGATGTGCTCTTTGAAGCTTTCCTAAAAATTCCCTCAGACTTAGTCCATGAAATTTGTTGTATACACACACACTCAGCAGAGATTTGCTGTGTCTGTGGAACAAATGCTGTCCAGAGTCCAGCCCATGTCAGCTGGGGCACAGCACAGCTTCTCCTGCACCTCTGTGAAATAGGACATTGGAAGAATTATCCTGAACTGACTGCATCATGTGCGGAGCCTGGGGTGCCCTGGTGAAGAGGGACTATCTGCTGGTTAGACACTCACCATGATTTCCAATTCTTGGCAATTCTATAAGAATTTGCACAGCCTGTTCTGCTGTTCTTGATTTCAGGATGTACAAAGCTTCCAGTTCCCCACTCCCTCCCCCCACCAAGATCATCTGCTTTGCATCTGCCAGTGACTAAAAGGTGCCTAGGCTTCTCCTCAACACAACCTTAAATGAGAATCATTGTGAGAGAACGACTTCAGAATTTTTGCCTCCATGGAAGTGGAGCTTTCCAAATACCATTTGGCATCAATGTCCATGGGAGCACTTTAGAAGGGAAGAAAGCACTACTTCAGCTTTTTCTGCACTTCTCAAACCACATCTGGAAGGGAAAAATCAGACTCTACTGTCTGCTTTCACTGTTAGGTAGCCCTCCCCTACACAAGTCTGGCCTCTCTTCATCCCAGCAGATCCCAGTCCAGTGCCTCCTATCTCCAGGAGAAACAGCAGCAAAATACTTTCAACAGTAACAAACGCTTCCTGACGCAGTGCTGCATTTCCCAAAGCCAAAGATTGAGGGCAGCAAAAATGAGATAATTCACTCTTTTGTATAGAGGAACATCTTATGATTGATAGCACATGCTGCACTCAGCTTTTGGCAAGTATCACCAAAGAGCAGCTTTAGCACTGGACTATACTTAAGAGTTACTGCTCAAAGCAAAGCAATGTTTTTATAAAAATTAATGCGCACATCCTACACAGAATTGGAAGGTAGCTAGTGATACAGGGCTAAGAGTTCATGGGAACTCTCCAGCTAGAAGCAGACACAGCATTTTCTGTCTTTCTTCTGTTGTTGCCGGGGGGAAATGCTAAAGTCCTCAAGGCTGCCTCGCTGGCTAAAGACTCAGTGCCAATGCCGTCCCCGATGCAGCTTTGCACAGATCCAGCATAACTGCTACAGAAACACCTTCTAGCTGAGAAGTGATTCTGGTTTTCTTCTTCTGTCAGCTTCTTGCTTTGATAGCAAATAGCAGGAGTAAAATATCATGTAGAAATCATATCACATCCCCTAGACACAGAATAAAAGATGGAGACCCTCCTGTCCTAACATCTCCCTTTCTACACTAAACACTCCCAATCCTTCTAGTTACCTCATTTGCCAGCCACTGGCAATTCCAGCAGCTACCCACCCTCCCACTCCATGTAATACCATAAAGCCCTGACAGTCTCTGACCCGTCAGACATACTTCACTATCCAGCTGCTGCAAGCGCAGGTCTTCATTGAACTGATATAATGACCTAACATTATACACTCGGTCTCTATCCACCCACTGTATCTTGCAACACCCCTAGACACAGAGCCTCCAACTACATGTTCTGAATAGGCTTGTTATCACCTGCTTTAGGAGCCAGAAAATCCACGATTCAAGTGAAAGGAACAGCTAAAGGACAGCTCTCCCAAGCAGCAGCTGCAGTGGGGTCACAAGCCTTGCTATCATAAAATAATTAACTGTATAAGACTACATTAATTGCCATACACTGTAAAGAAAAGAAAATCAGGCCCCCGTGTGCCACTTAAAACAAGTTTGGGGTTGTTTGTTTGTTTGGGGGTTTTGTCTGTTTGTTTGCTGGGGGGGGTGGGGAGGTTAAGGGTTCTTCTATTCTTTCACTTGTCTTCTAGTTCCTGAGCCTTCATTTTCAAGATGCTTCATTCAGTTATGACATTAAGACTGATATTTTCATTTAATCCCTATTAGTCCTTGGAAATTTTGAAAATATAAGGAGATATGCCATACCACTCCAGGCAGCAGTCACCTTATGTACTGCATAGCTGCTCAAAATTCCCTTGTGATGAAAGTCCTCTTCACTCTTTTGTTGTTCTTTTGTTCTCCAGTGGTAATGAATAATGGTAATCATTTATTTCTTCCAGACTAGTTCACCCCCAGATCTCCTTGGCTTTGCTGAACAGTAGAGCATGAGAAAACTGCAATCACTTTCCATTTTCCTCTCTCCTAATTTCACTTGGCAAGGAAGACCAACATACAACTGTGCTCTACCCATGCTGCTAGCACAGCAAGCCTTATTGGTCTGTTTTATATCATGACTCTGAAATACGATGGCCTAATGCTTGCTTCACAACAAAGGCAGATATTCTACAAAATGCTTTTTCCTCAAAATATTTTCTTGAAGTTCTGTTCATCATCATTTATAGGACTTAGCTTGTTCCACAGAACTGAGAAAACCAAACTGTTCTGCAAAACATTATACACATTGCTTTCCAGGCAACTACAGTATAGTTATATTCAGAAAGTACAATAGTTATTGCACAGCTAGTACAACCTACCGTGTACTATAGATTGCAAGCTCACACGTTACACACGTTACATTCATCTTCTGAGCTTACTACTACTTCACCTGCCTCTACTTAGGACTCAGAAGAGCACTTTCCAGGACTAAACCAATCTGCCGTATATTTACTGCCTTTTCCAGCATTATATCTGTCTCCCAGGAATAGCAGTGTTTACTTATGGGCAAATAGTTTTCTATGCATGCAACAATATAAAGAAAGCACTACACTTATGTATGGAAGAAATCAAGAAGAAAAGAATAAAACTTTCAGCCTTCCCAAGAAACTGCCATAAGATTAGAATTTTGAAAAGAATAATCTTTTTCCAAAATTTTGGAATTAATAAATGCAATTTCATAGGTTTGTATCAAATTTGTACAAAATTAATGCAAAGCTTTCCTTTGAATACTACTCACTCAAAAAAAAATTGAAAGTAATTGGAAATATGTGATTTCCCCTTTCCTTCTTCCTTTCCCACTCCCTTCACCACCACCACCACCCCACCTCCCACCCCCCCCACTTCTAGCAGAATCAAGTACTCAGTTGTACAACATTTCAGGATACTGACATTTAAGAGAAATTGCAATCTATGGGTATAAAAATTCTTTTGGCCACTTTAAGGAAATGTTTACATTATCTCTATACTCTAAGATGTTGAATATATGGCCAAAAAAAAGGTATTGTTATAAAAAAGAAAAAAGCTGACTTTGTAGAGCTAAAGTTTGTTTTGCAGGAAAACAGTCCCAATAAAGAGAAAAAAAAAAACCCAAAATGTCAGTAAAATATTCCTCTTTGTATAGCGTATGTGACATATGTAATCTAATTGGTTGATGACTATCAACCACTTCATTACTGAAAGTCATCTAGCATGACGTGATAACTTACATGTGGTTCCACTGTTTGTGAGCAATGAAGTATTCCAAGTTCACAGCAATGGCACCTTTTTGCTTGCTTTTGGTAATCTACTTTTGAGTCACAGCAACTTCTTAGCACTTTCTGGCTACGTACAGATTGAAACAGGCCTGATCCTTCTACAGTCACCAAGGTACTAATTCAAAGAGCTCATCCGAAAGTGATTGGATCAAATTTCAGATAATCATTACAAGCAGGGACAAATACACTGATATATTATGACTATGTTCAGATATTAGATTATAATAAAAACTAAGCCATTCAGGGGTTTTGTGGTGAAGGTTGTTATTTTTTTCTGCCCATCATGCAAGGAAACAAATGCTTATGTTCTAAATAAAAAAATTACTAAACAAAGAAAATTTGCAGTCGTCATAACACAGCAGTAGAAGAGAAGTTCCAATTCCTTTGCTGAAGGGCTGGGGAAGTCACTTCCCACAGATGCTCTTTAAGACAAATGACAGCCTCAGAAACAAAGCTATACAGCTTCCCCTCCACAAGATGCACGTTTAAAAAGCATTTTTTTTGTTCTCCAAAGCGTAAGGTAATAATAGGAGTTGTGACAGGAGTCACGTATACAATGTGAAAACCATGTTTCCTCAGGGATGCGGTACATGGGTCGGTGCTTCAGTGGACTGACGTCTTAGCATTATCATTAATCTTCTCTAGCGAGCTTACCGGGCTATTACAGTTCTTGACTGGATGTTGAAGATAAAGTTCCATCCACTTTTCCTCAACGCACGTACTAGACAGCCTAACTTCAGAGACCTTTATGTGTTATACTTCATCTGTTTCATTTGTAATAAATCCTTCCTTCTTACTTTTATATCTAGGGAAGTTTATAATAGTTTGACATTGCTTTCAGTCATTCTAATCTTGACATTTGTTGTCTGCAGTCAGACCACAAAGAGGGCAGAACTGCTCTTCATTGTTATTCAGCATGTTAGCAGCAAACGCTAGGTCCATCATGTGCTTTGACCCTAAAACTAAAATACCAAAGCCTGAGGGCTACTCTTATTTACCACAGAAAAAGAAAAAAAAAACCCCCAGCATTTCAATTTATTTGGAAGCATTCAAATGAAAATGAGGATAGGGCATTTGCATGCTGAAAGTGTCACCAGCATTGTCAGAGCCTCCATATGACCCATATCCTATTGATAGAATATGTTATATACATAATTTTAAGAATAACCTTTTGTTTGAAGTCATGAAGGCCAGAAATTTGCTTTTGTAATGCAACTGCTGAGACTTTGTTCATATCGCGTGATTTCAGGGCTGCTATTTAAGAGGACTTCAAACTTGCAACAAAGTGAGGGGCAGGCAGAAGGCTGCCTATTTCAACAATTAATCTAAGCATACATCTTGTTAGCAGACAGCAGTGTTAAAGAAAGATCTATAAACAACATTTAAACAAGATAGCTTAAGTAGCAGAAATAAATCTTGCTATAGCAGTGCAGAGCTCACCACAGTGTATTCTTTCCACTAAGATAAATTAGATGGTGGTGATGCCTATAGTTCCTGGTAGAGACTGGATGCACTGTGACATGATGGGACCACATCCCATGCACCACTGGGGAAGATACTCAGAGTCTCTCTTTGCGTGGGCAATACACCAAACGTATTCAAAGAAAGCAGATACGTTTAAGAAACAGTCTTTTGAGTATATTTCTGTTAAGTGTTAGGTCTGCTTATCTCCTTCCATACTTCAGCCTGAAGTTTTCTTTGTATTTGGGATTATATTCCATCACGTGCTGTTAATACAAAGTGCATGTTTTCTGCTGCCAAAGACAGAACAAACTTTTTCATCATTTCATTAGCTGAAAACATTGCAGTCACCTTCCTAAAGAAAAATAGCCATTCATCTGAAGACGATGCTTTTTTTTTTTTTTTAAACAAACAAGCAAGCAAACACAGGCTATGTTGTCACTGTTGGGTATCACTTCTGTAAAATGAGTAAAAAGAGACACTGATTCCTAGTAGAATCATATCTGTCCTGAACTCTTCATCTCACACGTCTATTATCACTAAGAAATCCAGTTCTTTTGAAGGGGCTTAAGTTAACAACTTTCTGAACTGCTCCTTCCTTTGGCATACTGCACAGACATCTACCATATGTATATCACAGCATTCTGCCTTAGATTATGTCACTGCTAAAAATCAAAGGTCTCTCACTCTTCATTTTAACACATATGCCATATGCATAATGATTGCAACTCCTTTAGTTTTGCTCATTTAAATAAAATATTTGGTTAGAAACTAAAGCAGGACAGACAAGATACTTCAGTTACGCCATATTCCACCTTTAATAGCAAAGAACATTTAATGGCTGCAAGTTATTTATTTATTTATTTACAAATCAGTAAGTATTCCCTGGCATACTTCATCTTTCTTTAGTATCTAGAGGCCTCAGCTAAGATGACATTCCCATTGTAGAAATGTAAAGACTATGACCTACTAAAGCAATAAACAAGTCATAGAATGGGTGGAAGAAATAAAAGCTTATATATGTCCTATATGGCTTTTCACAGATGGGAAATCAAGACACAGTGAGTTACAGTAAGATTTTTCAAGGGCACAAACAATTTTGTAGTAGTTTCTGTAGGTCAAATTGAAAAATCTAAATGATACAGATTATCAATTTCAGATCTTTCATATCTCAGTCCAGAATCTTAAATGATATCCTAATAATTTTCACAAAACTTTATCTCTAAAACAATAACTTATACATTACTGGCTGAAAGAAGAGCTTACTTTTTAATCCAATAATATAACTTTTGATACCTTCAATATTTCATTACAATTTCATTCCTCAGAATTACCAAGCACGATGGAAATTATTGCTGTGACACATTTCCTTTTTTAAACCGTGTATCTTACTGAGAATTCATATATTGCACACAGGGCCAACATTTGTACCTACTGAAGCCGCGTACTGGAACTATCTTGGGAAGGCCTTTGATGAGATTTTTGTTTTGTTATTTTTACCCTATTTGTTGAAAGGTAATTGTTGGTATTTGGTAAAGTCATCACAATAAAACAGTTGTTTTTACAACAAATTTATCCAAGTAAGTGTTCTGCCTCACAGAGCCTGTGAGCAAACCTGTAGGGGCTATGAAATAAATTTTTTAATGAACATATGCCATACAGGCTTGCTTTCACCCACATTAACATTTTCATGCTCCTGTTGCGGGAGTTTCATACCCCAGTTTCACAAACTGAAAACTGTCATCTCAGTACTGCTTTCTTTAAGTGGTAAAACAGGTTAGGATGAGCTGGGAGAGCTCACTAACATGAATATAATCTTATGAAATTTGGCTGCATATTCCACCTCTTATTTACAAAAAGCGAGAAGGTCTCCCAAGTATATATTGAACACAAATGATCCAACTTCTTACTTTCATTGTACATTATATTACAGTTGCAAACATTCTGGCTATCTACCCACTTTATTAGCTCATATATAAGAAACAACTGAATAAAAGCACGTTGTTCTGTGAGGAATACAGCTGAATGATCTTTTTCCTATATCCTTTTGAATAAGTCTTGAAAATACTTACAATTGTGTGATTTTTGAAGCGTGTTTCCTCTCAAATCCAATTAGAAAGCTCCAGAATAGCACAGTATTGTTGCTTACCTAACACCAACATCAGCTGTAATTAAAGTTGTAAGACAGCAATTGGAAGATTTTGCCAGAGGCTAGTTGTATTAATAGATACTGCAAAGACTGTGTTCTCAATACAAAATCATTAAAATATATAGCATTCACAGTCTTCTCTGTCTTGATAACATATTATGTCTTTGAACTGAACAAAATTAGACTCACCATCTAGCTTTTTGATGGCAACAAATTATTCAGATAAACCAAATCAGCTGTGGTCCTCAGTGCACTAACTGTACCAAAAAGGCAGCCACTATCAGGAAGACAAGTTTACTATAAACCAGGGAGAAGGAAAATAAAGAGCAATTAAGCACGCAGAATGATGCTCTGGGATAAAGAAACTGAGCTGATAAACCTTGAACCACTGTCAGGAGCACAGAGCCTACTGGGGTACGTCATTGGCATTCTGGCCCACAGGATGCTTTTCTCCTTCTATGGAGAAGCAGGGTGGATTTCATTCATTTCCAAGCTGTGCAGTTCACCAGCATAGAAACATAAGAGTGGAGTGGAGATAAGCCAAAAGACAGTATTCCACTAGCTGATAGCTCAGAAGAAATAAAAGCATAACTGATAGCAACAAAATAAACAAGGCCTACACTTCTGCACTACCCTGATACTGAGGAACCTATGAAGTTTCATTTGAAGTTCTTTTTCCTTTATATTTGTCCTTAAATAAGAATAGTATTGAAATAGCAGAAAACAATAATTTAAAGTTTAAAGAAACTGTCCTGAGGCACTTTATTTTTCCAGCATGAAAAACAGCTCCAGAACTACAGACTGTTAAGAGGGTTTCTTTAATAATATGGTTATTACTCCTTTGAATATTCATACCTATTTTTGAACTTCCCTGCACTGCTAATAAGCAAGACCTGCTGAATACATCTGCAAGCTGAGTAACTGAGATACTTAGCACTTATTACACCATTGAGGATGTAAAAACACTTAACTGATACCACCTCCAAATACATACTACATAACCAGCTCCATTAGCTGTCTTTAAAAATTTCTAAAATGTCAGACATTATAGCAGATATTTATCCTCTACATATACATAAAAGCCCAGTTCTGCCTCTATTGAATACCTTAGATTTACAATGGCTTTGTTGGAATGTACAAGAAATAGAGGACTGGATAAAAGAAATGTGGATATTTTATTAGCTATAGTAATGAAATTGTACACCGACACAAGTATTTGTCAAGCATTATGTCATAGATAAATCTAGTTTCAGTTTTAAAGCAAACGATTGCATATTCTGAAATGAGAGCACCCTGAATTAGTCACTTCCACTAAAACTATGAAGTAGAATTGCCTAGCAACCAAGACAATTCAGAGATTAAAATAAAACACTGTGACACTGACAGAGCAACTGCTATTCTATCCCAACAATCATAAAGAAACTTAGAAAAGAGGTTAGTGTTTCCTTAATTTTTCTTAACAAAGGAAAAACAAACAATTTCATAAAATGAGTCATAATGGACAAAGAATAAAAACAGTCAAAGCAATTGCATAAAGCAAATGCAAATAATTGCCCTCTTTTTATATAACTTCATTAAACAGAAAAATATAGAAAGTTTTTTTCATATTCCAACAAAGGTGAACAAGTTGCTGTGGAGGTTCCTAACATGCTTTCCCACTTGCAAAAAACAAATTTGTTTCATTACATTCATTCCATGCAAGTATTCTATATTTCAGTACTTACTAGCTTAATTTATTACAGAATTTATGACCATGCCTACCTGAAAAAACTCTGCAGCATTATTACCCACTACTACCCCTAGTCAAATTATTCCTCATCACATTTCTGTAGGGAAGCTTTTAAATTATACAGTTTATCACATGGAGGTTGTTATGGAAAAAAAACGTAACAGATTAAGGACAGTAAGGATGGCTGCAATAATTTAGTTTAATGACTGCTACTCTTATATTGCTTGTTACATCTGGGCCATTGTGTAATTCATTGTCCCTGAAGGACTACAAAAAGCCTAGTAAAATTATCCCTTTAGAAATAAAACAGCCACATTCTGTAGCAACATTGAAGTCTATTGCTTTGTCAGGATATTAGATTAGAGGAATGATTACAGATCAGTGATTCCTGAGTGGCAGTACTTTCAGACCTCTAGTAGTAGACAGTCCATCTTTCCAGCTTGAGGTACAGAGTTTGTATGCATTCAAAAAAAGATCAGGAATTATGTGGGCAAGAACAACCAAAGGAGAAAAATGAGATCCCAGAGGATATCACAAGATTTAGCAACTGCAGAAGCGACATCAAATCTAGTTGAGTCAACATTAAAAGATAATAATAAAAACTATAAAACAACATGAGAAATAAATCAAGACAGACAAGTAGGAACAACCATGCATTAGAACGTAACTCCCCAGACGTGGACATAACTGTACTTTTCTATCGGGAAAGAAAAGTATATTTCAACTCTTTGGCTGTGTATAATATTCACAAAACACACCCACAGCTAGCTACAGGTACTTTAAAGTCTTGAAATCTGCATATTTCAATCACATTCAAGAAAGGCAGAGGTGCCTGAACTGGATTTTAGAAGTCAAGGCTGTCAATAAATATGCAATAAAGTACATGTTTTCACCTTCTAGAAGGGAATATGGCAGGTAATAATGGAAGGATATTTTCTGGAAGCACAAGCAATACAGATGGTATGGGTATGTGTAACAGCTCAAAAGGAAGAAAATATTAACAGCAGAAGTCCCCATATGCAAACACATCCATAAAGCTGATAAAAGACCCCAAATGTCCATAACAGGTTCCCCGCGTCTTAAATATTTGATGACTGTACCAGATGGGGAAGGGACAAAAAAATATCTTGTCTGAACCATTAGCATAAACACAGCTGACCTAAAAGACCTACTCACCACTGGGTTGTAATTAGTCCGGTGTTTTCACTAGTGAACAATGTTCATAAATCTAGAATAATTTTGAAAGATGACATCTTTGAGAAATGGTAGCTTCCATATGCTGTTGAGCAGCTGAAATAAATTTACCTTTTTTTTCTGGTCTTTATGCCACATGCCATGGGTGTGGTTGTAGTATACATGTTTTACTAAACTCTTAGGATAGTCATGGTGATAAGCACCTTTTTGATTAATTTTATCCGTATGACAGAATAGTGTTATAAAACTGGTAGATACTCCTGCAAACTCTACACGCAGCTCACAATAGTATATTTTTTCCCCTTTAAGATTTTAAACAGCACAGTTTATATGGCAAAAATCTCAGAAACAAACGCCCATTTTCTGTGTTCACACTAGACGTTGTCAGAGCTCAGAGCCTTGTAGTAACAGAAAGCCTTGTAATAGACCCTCAATTCAGAAGGATTTATCAAATATCTACCCAACACGCTGCTTCAGACCTGCATTAAAAGACCAAAAGTCTCATCTATAGTTCGTTACAAGAGGACAGTGAGAAGGATAATACCGGTGTTAGTCCTTGCACTAGCAGCAGGAATTTAATGAAATTAAACTCCCAGATAATCTTAGAAAGCAGACCATGAACATGTTGCAGAGAAAAGGTAAAAAGAAGGTCACTAGTACCCTGCCTTGGGGAGAATTCCTTCTGCACAGTAAATTTGATGATCAGCTTGGCTTAAGCATGTGAACAAGACACACTAGCAAAATATTTCAATACCACTGGAAGGTCCAGTATACCCTGGGCTGAGTGAATCCAAATTCTAGTAATTCAAAGGAAAAACACAGACAAAACCCCTTGGAAATTAAAACAGCCAAGAAGAAAAGAATTATTTCTTGGAACCTGCAGACAGCCACAGGAGACCTCAAAGCATATTAATCTACTGTAATACTGTGCAAAACAAACAAAAAAACCCCAGCTGATAAACAAACTCCATTCCACTTTCCTTCCAGTCTCCTCTCAGACCCTATTAAATTGCATCATCATACCCTCTCACAGATTTCCTGCCAAAAACCAGACAGCTACATGCAAATTACTCCATGACATTGTCAGGTCTTAATCTTAAAGACTGTGCATGTGCTTCCTTTTTGTTTATGTGAATAATTGGTATAAACCCAATGGGATTACTCACAGTGCATGACATCAAATATGTACATATAAGTCTTTGCAGGATCAGAGCCTTGGTCATTGATTTTCCAGATTTTGAAGTTACTTATGTCTATAATTTTAGAAGCATTCCATTACTCTAAATTCAAGGGCAATATATGCATTTACAAGCAAATCCTACTCATTTCTACAACATTGGTGGGTAGTGTGAATGAAAGTGGTCCTTAATACTCTACTAGGACTATGAATTTTCCAACAAAAGGGAAGTATTATGCAGCAAATATAGTCAAGACTAAATAGAAGAAAAGTTTTATGGCTTAGAGGAGTAGATCTCAAGCTAATTACAAACACTTGGAAAACAAGATACTGTTTTGTTTCCATACAGCCATCTAGTTAAGTAACATAGCACTAAGGTGCTTTTGAATAGCATGAGAACCACAAAGAGAATCTGCAGATGTTTATAAGGAACTGCAACCTACTACTAAGAAGAAAGGCAGGGTGGAAAGCATGGTTATGCTTATTTATAATGTTAAAAGTTCTTGTTGATCAGAAGTAGTGGTCAACTCTCAGTAAGAAATTAGAAGGCTGAGAAAGTCTCTGAAGACAATTGTACTGCTATATTGAAGCATCACAACAAATAGGAAAAGCATTTTATACATCTAATACTCAGACTATTTCATGAGAAAGAAAACTGTATTTGTGTCATTCAGCTAGAAATGTAAGTTCCTTTTCTATATAGGAGTGGTTTATCAACAGGTCATGAACAAAGGCAAAACACGTTAAGTGGGAAGCATTTCACATGAAAGCTACTCAGTTTAAAAATCAATAATACAACATTCAATAATATAATTGAATACCTTTATGAACAACACAGTGGCCAGTAATCAATGGTCCTTTCTCAAGGCAATTTCAGACATTTACTTTCATCCTCAGTTATGCATATTGAGCTACTATTTACAATGACTTAGCAACCTACTACCCCCATAAGTTCAAGTGGATGCTCTTTATTGGTATATAATCTCTATGAAAAACACCATCCTTTAAAAGTTTATAGGTTCTTTTGCGCCATATGCAGAATTCAAAACGTTATTGATTTTACCATTATCATTATCAGCAAAAATAAAAATCTGTTCATGGACATGTGCTCAATTAAGGTTTTTCACAATGGACTAATCCAACAGCCAGAGAGGTTGAATTTGGGCTCACTGCGCCCAGTAGCAGCTACTGCATCCCCTTTCTTCTAATGTGCAGCTGCCTGACTTGTTTAACATTGTACTCAGGTAGGGCAAAGAAGCATTTGCTCCAACTGACAGCAGCACCTTCTGCTCAGTTGTTACCCATCTCCTCCATTGAAAAGGGAGAATATCAAAAGTAAGCATCTTGGAGACCAGATCCAGCCTCCAAGTTGTGCCATGAACATGGTAAATAAATTATGCAGAAAAATGTAGCTGGAGATATAATCTTCACCACAGAGGTCACAGAACAAGCAGGCCAGTAAAGAGCAAGAAGTTGCTGAATATAAACCACTTTGTACATATGACATGAGGACGCAATATGGTATTCAACTGGTAAAAGGCAAGGATTAATTTACTGGAAAGGTTAACTTTAGCTTGTCTATTGCCATTCACTAACAGGGAAGGCAATCCTCCATTGAATGATGTCAAGTTAGTTAGGTAACCCACAAACACTTCCTCAAGTAAGATCAATAGTATGCATCCCTCTGGAACAAATGTCTTTTTACCTCTCTAGTAAGTAAATGTTAATTCTCCTGTACTTTGTAAGGAAGGGTAGATGCTCTGTTTTATATTACTTGAACTGTGTATTTAATTCTCCTTATCCAATAGGAACACCTCAGAATTTTCAGCTCCTGGTAGCATTACCAAACGCTTATCACAAACTACAACAACATATAAAAATTATTCCGAGAGGGCTCTATCAGTAGGCTATGCACAGATGTTTTTGGCAGCATGCCTAGAATGCCATGAAATTCAAGGTGTTCCATAAATTCCCACATCATATTCTCAGGCCATTTGGGCTTTATGGGCCAAAATGTATGACTTGACTTTTCCCAAAAGACCAAGGAGATGACCAAGTAAACCCTGAAATATGGGAGGCTTACTAATCTCTGCAGTGTACTTCTATAAGCTAACAAAGAGACTGTCTGCAAGTTTCTCTGGGGCTTTATATGCTACCGCAATATCTAGAGTCTGGGCATTTTTTATTTTTTTTTTCCAAAAGATATCAGAAAGAAAACCACCCAAAACTGCAAATGTTTACTAATGTGAAATGTTAAAGAACAGTCATAAGACCTAGGACTTTTTTACTGATAGAACAGGAACAACAGAACTAGCAACAGTGCTAACTTTTCCATAGTCTTCCACCTCTAGCGCAGACTTGGAGGATTCACCTTCAGCAGCCTGCACAATGTCTTGCCCATCACAGTCCAGATTCTCCTTGTCATACTAGAGAAACTTACCACAGCATCTACTTCTGCCTGCAGATTCTAGACTGTAAGTATTAGAAAGTCCCAAAGCATTAAAGGTACTGTTGGTAACTTGCAATATATCAGAGCAGAAAATCTTTTGAAGGTCAAGGGTTGTTTGAAGTGAGATGTGCAACAGAAAAGTAAAAGACATGGGGAGCAAACAATTTGGCAGATGAAAGTAGAACATGACAGGATGTATGTATGGGCTTTCTTCTGGAGAGGTGAGGAACAGAATTCTGTGACATCCAAGCATAGGGATGAGTACCTGGCTTGGATAGGTTTCCTCATCTACCCCCGAGATACCAATCAATCAAAACCATGACACCAGAAGTTCAGGATCTACTCTTGTATAAAAATATGCAAGCCTATGTTCTTAGCTACGGCCAAATTTGTCCTCACTTGAGAGCTGCAAAGAGACACCCCAAGCTCTTCCCCTGGTTGTCTTCTAAAGGCTTTTAAATCGATTCAAAATTATGCCAGCTGCTCACTATTGCATACAGCTTAATAGAGTAAGAGAAGATTTCGTGGGAAATCAGGGGGGTGGCAGGCTTTGATGAATTACGTAAAGAAAGCCAAGCTGATTCACCAGTAGTAGAGGGTGACACTACACTGTAGAGCCTCCCACACCGGCTACATCACCTTGCTAGGCAAGGGTACACAGTAATAGCTTCCTTCACCCAAGAAACTAGGCCAACAGGTCAACTGTGATAACTTTTTCCATGAACATGAAGTGATATACTTTCCTCTTCCAACTAAGAGAATATTTCCTATCTCTCATTGCTTTAAGATAAAGCCAAACTTGCTCTCCCTCTTTCCATCACCTATGCATAACTTCAGAATAGTTAGAAACAGTTAGAAACTGCCCACAGCTACAATATTACCATAGTAACATTACCGTAGTAATATTACAATATTACCATAGTAGCCATGAACATAGCATGGATGCTGGTTTACTTGGGGGAAAAAAATGTGTTTAAGTTACATGTTCACTATTTTTAAAAGGTAGTCTGATTTTATGTTCTAATAACTTTTTATGTAAAACTTTGCAAATGCTTTATTTGCCAACATCGATCTGCAAATATCAATCTAGTACTACTCTGTTCAGATTACTTGTGTTTTGGTTGGGGTTTTTTTAAGTTTAAAATTACTGAACTTTATATCATTATATCAACACCATAAGAGACACTAATTTTTTTCCTTGAGAAACTAAAATGTAAAGATTTAGAAGCCATTTAAAAACACTCTACCTTAAAACACACATTTTATTTCTAAAGAAACTCCTAAAATTTCCATCAAGGCCCTCTATAGGTCTTATCTGAAAGACCAAATGTCAGTATCCTTCATTCTTTCAACTCCAATATTGTCTTCCTCTATTTCCATATCAATTTCAAGCTTCTGAACCCCTCCAAAGGTGTTTCAAGTTATATTGCTTATTGCTTTCTTCTTTTCATCATATTGCCTCTCTTCAACCTTTATCAGCACAATCATCTCTACTTTTTTCCCCATTGTGCCTTACTGCAAAGCAATCTCTGCTTAAGCACTTCACTATGCTACAATACTCTTCCTTCACATTCCTCAATGTCCAATTTTACCAATATAAAATCATCCTGTGGCAGATAGAGAAGTAGGATGTGACCAGCTATAACTTCATTAATAAACATGCAGCACTGGTCATCTTATATTACATGTTCACAGAAGAAATTAAAAAATGCTGTAGAATTTCATTTCCATGCCTTCCAGATGCTAAAAGAAAGTGCTTCCACAGAAAATTGAGCAGCAGGACAGCAGCCACAAAGAGCTACTTTTTTTTTTTTTTTTTTTTTTTTTTAGGAAGAGGAAGAAAACCAAAACACACTCTTGGGGTACAAATGGGAAGATACTGACAAGTGAGGAATGCTTACTGGAACTGCAAATACTATATTTTACTTGAGTTTTATTTACACTTTGGCAGTAGCACCTTCCTGCAAAGCTCATGTACCAGAAGTGCAGTAAATGCACCTTTTGCTGAAGTCTAGTTTTATAGCAGAACCGCAGCAAATGCACTGCTCCCGTCACATTAAAAAGACAGATTTTTGTGAAAATTGATACTAAATTTATTGTGATATTTATTTGCTGTACAGTTGTATTGTTATCACTACTGGAAAAAAAATATGAAACTTTCACTACATGAACCAAATAAAAATTTTTCAGATACTGTCCAAGTGCAAATATCAGGGATATTATAAATGTAAAGAGAAGAGTAATCCTTGCACTTAGTAGTAGTTGGTAATATTTTAGCAACTGTTATTTGGAACAATGCTGTCCCAGATGGCTGCAGTGTAAATTTTGGGAGGACTACTGAAGTCCTACATGATGACTAGTAAGAAGGAGATTAAAATATTAGAGGGGAAAATTTCAGCCTTCTTGAGACTAGTGTATTGTAGTATGAGAGTTGGCATGGACAAGCTAACAGAATACTTGTCCTGGTTTCAGCTGGGATAGAGTTAACTGTCTTCCTAGTAGCTGGTACGATGCTATGTTTTGAGTTCAGTATGAGAAGAATGTTAATAACACTGACGTTTTCAGTTGTTGCTCAGTAGTCTTTAAACTAAGTCAAGGGTTTTTCAGCTTCTGATGCCCAGGCAGTGAGAAAGCTGGAGGGGCACAAGAAGTTGGCACAGGACACAGCCAAGGCAGCTGACCCAAAGTGGCCAAAGGGATATTCCATACCATGTGACATCACATCTAGTATATAAACTGGGGGGAGTGGCAGTGGGGGGGGATCACTGCTCAGGGACTAACTGGGCGTCAATTGGCAGGTGGTAAGCAATTGCATTGCGCATCACTTGTATATTCCAATCCTTTTATTATTACTGTTGTCATTTTATTAGTGTTATCATTATCATTATTAGCTGCTTCTTTTCTGTTCTATTAAACTGTTCTTATCTTAACCCACAAGTTTTACTTCTTTTCCCAATTTTCTCCCCCATCCCGCTGGGTGGGGGTGGGGGGAAGTCAGTGAGCAGCTGCGTGGTGCTTAGTTGCTGGCTGGGGTTAAACCATGACAATACTTAAGCTATTTTTTGTGTCAGTGGCCTTCCTTCATAAGGCCCTAGAGCGTACATGTACAAAAATTCACAGTTCTGATAGTTAATCCCTATTTGGTGTTTATCTTTGACCCTCAATTTTGATGCTCTGAGTTTGGTCTCTCTGCAGCTGAGGAAGTGACAAGACTTATTTCTCATTCCTTACATGCCGGAAGTGAAGCCTCTCTAATTCCCTGCCCCCCCAAGCAAAAGATTTCTGACAACACATAAGTGTGGGACTTGCTGGCCTGTCTCAGAAATCAGTCATCTCATAAGATATCAGCAGGAATTATGCATTTTGGTTGCATGAATTGGCTGAAAATTCTTCTGAAATAGAATTGTCAAGTGGACTATTAACTGACAAAATGTTTGATATAAGATCAGTATTCACCTTTGCCTTTTTTACATTCTGATTTTCAATGGCCATCGGGTGCTTATGTGCTTTATGGTTTTTATAAAATCATACACAGTGTCTACAATCTGAAGCAGAACAGCCCAAAAATGTGTATTTTTTTTTTCTTATTTTCTATTTAATCCTCCATATAAAACTATTAGGAGGAAAGAGCATATTCTCACCTGTTTATATAGGGAGAATTAACAGTTCAAAACTATTGTATCAAGAAAGCAAACATTGTCATTATGTGAGGCCAGCGGCATTCCATCCATTCTTCCATCTTGAATTTTAGTGCAGTGGCAGGCAATTAAAACAGGTTAAAAATCGCATTGCTAAAATTGTTTAAGGTGCTTATCAGAAATGAATGCATAGTCACAATATAAAATGAATAATTTTTAGATATTAGATATATCAGTCCCTCAATCTTTCTCTATAAGGAGCTGAAGCACTAAGCTGAATCAAATGTATTTTTTCTATATCTGCAGTATTGTTTTGTCATTACTAAATGCTTACTTTTTCAGAGTAATTAGAAACCCCAAATACCCCTTTTCCCCCAAAGTGAGCCTTTACTTTCACAGACTGTAGAAAAAGCTTTTTATGAATTTATATTGCTATTTTGATACAGTATTTTTCAAGAATTAGTATAATCATTTTAAATATATTCAACACTTTTTTCTAAACATTTACACCTCTTATTTATGAAACACCTTATTTCTAAAATAGCTTATTTATGAAATTGACATACAAGTGTCAAAATTACCATGAAGACTTAAATTCTCACACATTGAATTGAGGATTCCATCTGCCTTAGGGCAGCTGGAATACTTTTTGCCCTGGAAGAATACATATATAAGTATAATTAGGTCCTATTAATGCTGGATTTTCATGCCTATGGCTAGTATGATGTTAAGCCTGTAAGAAATACAAAGTTTTCTACTATTAACAGAGACATTTCAATGTTAAAGATTAAGTAAGCAAGCAAGACTAAATTTGTTTACATCATTATCTGTGAATAAAAACCTAATGTATTGGATAATAACATATATTCAAATTACAGCTCTGGAACTCACTGCTCCTAATGTAAGAATATTAAGTAAGGTAGTCTGTAGTTACTACATAAAGGAGAATAACTCTTACAATATTAGAACAATTAACTTCAAATTCATATTGAATGTTATTGCATTTTTCTTTAATAAACCTTATTGATTAACTACTAAGGAGTATTAAGCAGGAAATATAGTGAGATACTTTACCAGATCCTAAAATTTACTTCCATATTTAACATTGATTAAGAAGGAAAATTATTTACTCTGTTCATGACTTTGTGATTGTCAAGTGAGTGAGTATTTTATCTGACACTCTCACTATACACACACGCACACTTTTAAGAACAGGCAACAAGAAATGTGATGAAAGTTAAGACCGTTCTACTCTAAAGGAACTTGTAAAAATCCAATCTGAACACAAGCTTGGGCACTAAGATTATATTCCCAAAGGAAACAGAGATGACCTCTTCTCACCATGTTTTCTTTAAGAATCAAGCATTGCAAATCCACGTTTTGTATGAAAAAATCAGCCAGCAAATGTCTGCTACTTCCTACTTATAAGGCCAAATTTTAAAACTGTTTCCAAATTATTCACAAAACTGATTGTACTTCAGGGGTCCTACAAGACTAGACAGAGTACTAACACCACTGTTAGATCTAACTGAAGATACAAGTGTGGCTCACACTTACTGTGGCATTTACATTAAAGAACAGAAAATAACTCATCGGTTTTATTTACAAGTATAGTCGCCCAACAAGATCAAAGTGCAAAATATTGAGATTTGCTCACTTTTATTTTAACCAACTTTCTAACAATAGTCAAATGAGAAACTGGACAACTGTTCTCTTTTAGAGGTAAATAAAAAGATTTAGAAGACTAACTTGCAAAGGATGCCAGCAGTGTTTTGACTATTTGGCTGTTGGTTTATTTCTTAATATGAAATAAAAATCATCATTTTCATCTAGTCTATAGTATCCTACTAACTCAGAGTCTGCCATTTTCCAAAAAGCACTGAAGTAAGAGGAAGCAATTCAGCCTCTCATGGCTGAAAAAGCAGAGGCTGTGTGTACATATTACTGATAGCATCCTAGACTCCTTATGACTTTCTTCTAAAACTCTGCTTAAAGCTCTCCTTTACTGGCATGCTGTGGAACAAACAAAAAAGCTTTGATAACAGGCTGCAGATCCACTTAAATCACTAATGCAGACCAAATACTCATTATTTATTTTCCTGTATTCAACCATTTCTTGTCACAATAATATTATAAATTTTTTTTGCTATCCTACCAGTGTAACCTTATGTATGTTTGTTAGGTATACTACAGCCAAAAGAGCTTAAGTAAAATTAGCTCTTCCTCATGTTTGCTGTTGTACAAACACAGATACTCCATCCATTCCCAAGAGTTTATTTTATAAAGGAATTCAAACTACAAAATGAAGTTGTGGATGAACTGTAAAAAAGGCACATTTATCTTCAATTTAGTGCAAGTGGTAAGTCTTGCTGTGCTACAGAATATTTCTTTTTTGTGAACTAGATATCTGATGCGAATAATCCTAAACTCCACTGTACCAAGTCCCACACAATGCAAAAAATTACAGCGTCTGCCCTCTGAAAAGTTTTCTATTGGGACAAATGGGGTTGGGAACATCATTGCAATCTTAATGCTTTCACAGAGGGAAAACCTGTTCTGCAGGAACTGGACCAAAATCTTTTTCCACATGGCAAAGCTAACAGTTTGACGTCATTGTCTTTCAAACACTGGCAGTTGAGACCTACTACTGACACATGCAAATTTATGCATGAGGTTTTCAAAATTAGCATGCATCCCTAAAGACATCAGTGAAACTTATGCTTCTAAGTGGAGCTGATCATTTTTGAAAAATAAACCAGTCAAATAAATTACAGGCTTTAGTTATCGTGGGTTTTCCAGACAGCAAATTTGCAATCAAAGCTCTTAGTACGTTACAGTTCTAGGCATGTAGCATAATGTCAGTATTATGGAAATTGTGAACAAGTCAATATTTCTGAGATGTTATGACTCTTTACTTTGTTAGAATGTATTTTAGTGTTCACATGTAGCTTAGATTTCAGCCAGACTTTTTACACACTTTCAGTTCTTGGACAGCTACAGACAGCTGTGTAGCAAAACCCATTGAAACATCCACCCCAAACTGGACTGGCTTGCAACTTAGGAGATGTGCTATGAAGGAAAAAAAAGCAGGGGGGATGGGGGGGGGGGGGGACACACAGGACAGGGGGATGACCAAGTCTTCTAATACTTTAAAACAGAAAATGAATTACTACAAATTATTCTTGGTTTTAATTTTTACAGCTTTACATATGAAAACTGCTGGACAACAGCATTATCTCAATTGACCATATTAAGGATACTGATGCCAAGAAGAAACCACACTTTTCAAAGCCAACAGAAAGAAAAGGGGGGGGGGATAGAACATGTCCTTTGAACTGTATAGTATCTAGTAATTCATTATTTTCAGAAAACAGATGTAATATATTTCCCTGCTGACAATTTTCCAAGATAGAGCCACAAACAAATAGTAAGTGTTAAACACTAGACTGTACAGAGATTGTGTAAGGCAGAAGGTCATTATTTGGAACCACTGTGGTAAGAATTATGTTTGCAGTTATCAATATCCTATTGCATAAAATTCTCTAAAATAACAGGATTTCCAAATCTGCAAGCCTTTTATTAGAGCTACCTTTATCGCATTTATGAAACGCATCAATATGAAACTATTCACTTCCATCATGGCTGCTAGCAAGACGTAATGCTGTTCAGTGGGAGGTTCAAAGCATCTGCTGGGAAGAGCACAGGAGTTGATAAGCAGTGACAATTTATACTCCCATTGATTTTGTAGAAAGCAGAGGAGAAAGAAAGAAAGAAACAGTTCCACTCAAGATGGTAGGAGGACAAAAATTAGAATATATGAATTACAATTAAAGTTGCTGGAACACTACCGTTAGGAAACTAGTCCAGATGACCTGGAACTATACTATGGATATCAATTAAACACTTAATAGATAGATCATGCTAAACAAAAGCAAAAAACCCAGGAACTATGAAAGAGAAGTATCAAGTCATACTAATAACAGTCAATATTTTTCAAGTGCAAAGTGCAAAGCTTAAAGAGATCCATGCTTTCATAGTCATCCCTATACTTCCCTATAATTTCAATATCTGCATTCAAGCACCCCCAAAAATTCAAAAATGAAAATATTTTTTCATTTTCTCCCTGAATTGCAAATTTTCTTAAAACCCTAAATACATTTTAAAAGTTGCCATAATCCAAAGCGGGAACATGACAGGTTGACATGACAGGTTCGCAGGTATGGTCACAGCAACTAGGCAGCATCCCCTTCCACACAAATAAGAAAAAATACATATCATTTGTGAGGTCATAACATTCTCCTGTCACTGTCTGTGATGACAGCTGCGTACCACTAAAGGGAAAAAAGGCTGAACACATGGCATTGTAAATGGGGGGTGGGGAGTAAGTAGTGTTAGCTGTTGTAATCACACTATTAATCACACTATTTTGAGTGGCTATTGGTCATCCAACTGCTTATCATATGAACAATGAGGACACAATTTATCAATAACAACATGTTCTTTTAATATACAAAATTATTCACTTTTTTCTCTGATTTTTTTTCTCTAATAAGAATTCAGGGATTTTGAATTTCACACTGTTTCTTCAAGCAATATCATTCAGTAACAATGAAGTATTTTGATTCAATGGTCGAACAGTCCAATTCACTTGTTTTTGAAAGGAAAAAAATACATTTTAGAATTTAAAAAAGCATGTCTGCAATTTCTAAATGTAAAGCACACTAAATAATTGGAACCATACAATAAAAGTATTGATTTTACCTTCAGGGAAAAAAGAACAAAATAAACCCTGAACTGTCTTGTACTTTCCCATTATTTCTGTCATTTGCAAATAATAAAATTCAGCTGAAGAAACTGCTGAAATCACCAACCAGACACTAATCTATTGATCTATAAACATAAGTATGTATACATACAGAGGGGGCACATATATCGTCCTTTAGTCTTCTCATGACTATCTACTGTGCATCTAGATCAAGTCAAGACCATAAACAATTCAAAGCTGCATTCTGTCTAAATGGGTCACTTATAATGAGAAAGCATGACATTTACATGTAGAAAGCACATTGATCAGGGAGCGGAAAAACAGAGTATGGCATCAGCACAGAAAAATATGCCTTTACAGGCAATTTATATTAAATGATTCAGCGAGTTCCTAAATCCTCCTCAAAAATGGAAGTGAATTCAAAATAAATGCAAAATGAAAAGTATACATGACTTAACATGGCAAATATTCACTAGGATCACCCTTTGTGCTTGCAGTAAACTAAAATGAATAAACCTTGGTTCCTTTCACTACTGTCATGTTGCTTGTACAGAATAACACATCAGTGAAAAGACTAAAAACCCCGTATTTCTCAGACATCCACAAATTAATAAACAGTCTTCAATAATTTTAAATCGTACCTTTAAGTGCTAACACATCCCATAACATTCAGTTATTTTCAACTTGACCAGAAACAGCGGAACAGAAATGCTCTGAACATGCTGTGTACATCTTGCTAAAGCAATTTCAGCTGCAACGTGCAAAATGAATTTCAGCAAATGCAAATCTGTACAATGCAAATATTAGAACTATAGCAAGGCTGCTTCAACACATCGCAAAACAAAAGTGGAAAAAAGACAGAGGGAAATTTCAATACTGCCTAAATATATACAAAATATAGCCCATGTCTTTGTTCAGTCTGGACTCTCATTCAAGGTGTAAATACTGGTTACATTGTTAGATATCCAACTGCAATGGGCTCCAAATATCATGTGAGTAGCTCTCTCATAGTTCACACTAGAATCCCTTGACCCAGCTAGACAAGCGTGAAAACATGAAATAAATGAAGGTTAACAAAGACTGGTCTGGGAAGCAGGCTGCATTAAATGCTTGCAATTTTATTAGTATAGATGCAAAATTTGCTATTTAGATTCTTTTAATACTAGATACCAAATGACAGTCACTATATTAATGCTAGGTGCTATTACAGAGAGACAAATTAAGTAAATGGTATAAAAAAACCCCATCTTTCCCCATCTCACATAAGGATATTCACTAACCTTACAGCATGCTGCTAAAGCAAATAAGGAACTGCAAAATAATTATCTCCTTGCAAAGAGAAAGCAATTTTATCACAATACCTTTCTGTGTTTGTCCCTCTTCCATATTCTCTTCCATGGCTACCTTTCTTCACTAGAAACAGCTACAGAGAATTAATCAAAAGCTTCAGTCAGATGTAGGAAAAAGTGTGGATTTTTTTTTCCCTGGGAAGCTCCAACAGCAGAGGCTTAGGCAAGTCCTCAGAGCTTAGCTAAGGCTCCCTCACTCTCCTTGTTTGCTTGGAGACAGGCTGTCAAGTGTAATTTCATTCAAATTACTCTTCCGTGAAGATTATCAATTTTTCTTCTCAAAGCTGCCCATTGTGTACCACTGTAAGCAGGTATTCAAATGAACAGCCTGTGAATTTTGGGGGGAAATTTGGTCTGAGCCTTTATGGCAATGACACCGATTCATAAGCCTCACTTTGCATATAAAATGGAGAAAAGAAATTGAGGTTTGTATTGAAATCTGTGTTTTAAATTGGAAACAGGCTGTACTGAAAACAGATGGAGGGGTGTCCTCCTAACGGGAAGCAGACCACCAACCCATAATTCCCCCTATTTGCTACTGAAGTGGGAAAGCCCAGATGCCTGTGGGTTCTTTATGCTGTATTACTTGTCTGTCTTTCTCTCTCTCTCTCTCTCTCTCTCTCTCTCTCTCTCTCCCCCCCCCCCCCCAACACCCCCCCCCCCCAGCTCTCCCCCTCCTCCTGTATCAGCACATTTAAGAATAATATGACTCTTCATTTCCCTTCTTCTCATATATCTGTATCATCTGGATCTAATATACACTAGTACCCTTATAATATTCTAGAAAACATCTTTATAACAGTACCATTTTGTATGCAACTGTGTGTTTATACACACATACAAGCACAATTTAATACACGACATTAATTGCTGAAAAATATATGCACCCTACACAATATCTGTCAGTGTCACAGTAAACAGGAATTTAGGGGCAGTTTGGACATTTAAAACAGTATTTGCATCAATTCTTTTTCTGATTGCTAATATCCAAAATTAGCTGTACACTTCAAAGCCCTATTAAAAAACCTGGACCTTAAAATGGTGAAACACCACATATGGGTATGTATGTGAGGAAGCACATACAAACACACATACTGTTATGAATTTATTCAGGAAAAGCATAGGTTAAATACACTGTGAGGGCACCTACTCATTTGGGGAGCTCTGCAGTCTGATTTGGAATGCAAATTGGACGCTGCAGTCTAGCAATAAATTAGCATTTTTGTACCTTATTCTACAGAGTAATGTAACATCATTTTAAGATGTTACATTATTTTCATTATTTCAACAAAAGTGCAATTAGAACACAAGTCCAATTTTTCTTCACAGTTTTCACTTCTCATTCTTCTGGGAAAAAAAATGACTAAAACTTACCCCAAAATAAAAAATACTACGGCTGAAAATCCATAATTACATATAAATGATAAATAGCTCATCCATTTACTTTATGCTATCTAAATATATTGACCTAGTGCTGCCTTCTAAGTCACACACACACAAAAAAAAAAAAGGCAAAGTTGGTTTTTTTGGTTGGTTGGGTTTTGGTGGGTTTTTAGGTGGGGTTTTTTTATACTGTTTGTATATAAATCTTTTCAAATCTGGTTCATACCAGAGTAATTTTTATACATGAAGTTAAATTTATATATATGATTAAATAACTGAATGCATGTTTATTGAGTTACCCAATGCATTTCCTACCCCTTTTTTCCTTTTTTAATTCACCTTTCTATGAATTAAATCTAGGGATTTAATTCACCTTCTCTGGAATAATGAAGAACAATGATCAGATGTTTTAGTTCTCAGATCTAATTGATCATTTCAAAATCAACACACTGAGACTGCCTATACACATGGAAGTGCTGCGACATCATAGCATCTAAGTGTCTTCCATCTTTCTAGGAATTATTCCTTCGGTCAGATGCGTATTTCCTTTAAACAGATCTCCTAAGTCTCCCCTGCTATACTTTCTTTTCAAAGTATTTCTTACATAAGCATTAATAAATCTTCATATTTAAAAAGGTATCTGGTGAATATTTTACTTGCTTCTAAGCTTTGTTTCTTGATCGCACCAGATATTTAAGATGACCTACCTGTTTAACATTTGTTTGCAACAAAAGAATCTATAGCTTGCTTATGAAACCAAATGACCTTGTTCCTTGAAACAATCATACAAACTTTGTTTCAAATATAAAAAGCATCAAAAAAAAAAAGGCTGGAAAGAGATAAGTGGGAGAGGATACAATAAAGATTGTACAATCATGAGTGACACAGAAAAGGTGAATAAGAAACAACTTGTTCAATAAAGGGAGATGGCTGCGAAGAAAGTAGGCTCAGAAGAAAACAAAGGCACAGTACACAATGTGTAGTTAAGCTGTGGAACTTGTAGTTTTGTAGAGGGGAAAACCAAAAAAAGAGCAAGGAGAATCTGAATCACAAAGATTCATGGACATGAAGATGCATCTTTGGATCAGGAGATCCCTGAGCTGCAAATTATGGGAGAGTAGAGGAATATTTTGTGGAAAAGTTTTATCTTTCTCTTATACTACTTCCAAGACAGTCTGCCTTTGGACTCAAATATATGAGATGCTGGGCTGAGTGAATCCTTGATCTAGTCCCTAATATGGTTCACACACACCTTAATTTTAATGATAGGATTTTTAACTTCCTAAAAAGCCTATACTCATACGTCAGAGGTTAAGATGAAATCACAGTAACTGGTGAAGCAAAGTATAGCATTGCCAAACAATGGCTTTGAGCTTTCCCCCCACCTCTTGACAATAATCTATGCTTCTGCATAGGTATTACTGTTATCAAGGTACTAACAGCTCCTGTTAAACATCAACTCCTCCAAACTACACAAATGTCAAAGCTCCTTCTTAAGAGGACTCTGATTAGTTTCAGGTGCTATTAACTGGCCATCCATTCACATTTTGTGTGTGAGTGTGTGTGAGAATGTGAAAGAGATTTTGTCAGCTTCCTTCATATTTAGCTGCATTTTATTAATATATTAATGTTGAAACAGAAATCTGCCTCCTAGATGTTTCTTTAAAAACTGTTCCAAGGACCTTTCAAGATTAAATTATGAATAGGTGTTAATCCTAAAATCAAACAACAGAAAAGCTCTGCCAGTATTAAGTGTCTGCAAGAGTAACAAACAAAAACAGAAAATGCCAGCTTTATGTGATTATCTAAGCAGCAACCATAGAGGCTTGCTTTCTTCATCATACTGTGAAACATGTTTACCCTCAGTGATATGCAAGCTACTTTAAAGCCATACCCAGAAACTACCCAAGCTGCTAACATACTCTTTCTGGCCACACTTCTGGCACAGAAGGAAACTATTTTAGTAGGAACTACATATGACCGTCTAAAATTGTGAGATGAGATTATTGGTGCAAGTGATCACTGGGCAACCATGCCAGTTGTAAATGGCAAGGCAAGACAGAACATCCAACTGTATAATGAGACTAAATAAACAGTTAATCAAGAGAATAATTGGAAGCTGATGACATTAACAGATCCCCTGGTATCCATTATGATATTATGAAATGTAGTTGAGCACTTACAGCTTTAAACAGCATGACAAGACGCCTGACTTTTACTCCCAGTTTTGTATGGCCTTCAAATCAGTTTACCACTCCATCCTTCAATCCTATTGATTTTCAACTACATAATAATGATAATGTTGTGGTGCAATGATATCTTGATCAACACATGAAAACATAATTTAAAAGCACAATGTTATTTATGTTGCTAATACTACTACCTCAATAACTGAGCAAGAAAAATCAAAAGCCAGCTCAAACTACCTCAGCTATGTTGCAACACTTTGGCTATGACTGCATGAACAAGTTGTGATGCGTCTGGGGAGTGAAGCAACACCCGATCTTTGCGTTTCACGGGAATTCACTTTGGACTAATGCCAGTCAGGTCCCATGGACTGACTGCCCTTTAGGGGTTGGCGTGGTGTAAGGTGCACTCCTGGAAAGCATGTTCTGGTTTCATTATATGAAAAACAATTTATGTTCTTAGAGAATATTCCATGATGCAAACCAAAATACAGCAGGTGGGGAAAACTAGGACGTTCACTTTAAAAGCTCACTCCTGAACTCACCAAAACACTAACGTAGATGCACATGTAATAATTATTTTATGAAAATTAGGCAGCCAATTATGGAAATCTTTGAAAGGCTCACAGAAAAATTAAAACTGGGTGATTGAATTTGATATTTTAGAGTCCTCCACAATTAATATTTATATTTTATATTCAAAACCAAAATATAACTATAAAATTATGGTACAAGGTATTTAACCTTTGGAATATCCCAACAGAGTAAGGTTATAGGAAGCATTAAGAAGCTTTAAGACTTCCAAAATATATCTAATTGCCTGTTCTGAGATGTGAAGCTGTAAATAAGAAATACACAATATACTTATCAAAATAAACAAACACCACATGGTCCATCCCAGAGTTTAACTCATGCCAGACACTCACACGACTGTCCAGGGAAAGGAGAAATGCTTAATGACATGAAAAATTATCAAAATTAGTGGGGAAATGGAATGTTAAGAGAGAAAGGAAGGAAGCAAGGAAGGAAGGAAGCAGAAGGTAAAATGTAACATTGGTAGAATATTGTTGCTCATCCCAATGATGGGATTGTGTATAGTTCTACTAATTCCCTAAAATTATTTTTCTGAGGAAATTACATTCTTCTAGAGGAACAAAGTACCAGTTTAAAACAGGTGGTTATCAAAGAAATAGCAGGATGGTCATATAACCTAAAGACATTTCAGAACAGGCCTTCACTCGATAGAAGTCTATTACTACTTAAAAGAAATATTTGCATTCTGACTAATAATATCAATCATTGTTTGCTAAACTGAGGAAAAAAGAAGTGATATACTAAAAAATACTAAAAAAAAGAGGTTTCAGAGGCTATTATAATCTTATTTGTGCTCAAGTCTGGATGTTACATTTGACAGAAGTGTAGTGGACATCCTTTCTTTAACGACCTTAATTTATTCTCATTTCTTTCTACATCCTTCTATAACGTAATGCTTCTAGCAACAGGGATTTTATTGAAGATGAGAGTGTGAAGGAGACCTCCTTGCATATAGCCTCATTATGTTCTATACTAATAACCATGTCGTGGTTTAACCCCAGCCGGTAACTAAGCACCACACAGCCGCTCGCTCACTCCCCCCTCCACCCAGTGGGATGGGGGAGAGAATCAGGAAAAGAAGTAAAACCCATGGGTTGAGATAAGAACAGTTGAACAGAACAGAAAGGAAGAAACTAATAATGATAATAATAACAATAATAAAATGTCAATACTAATAAAAGGATTGGAATATACAAAACAAGTGATGCACAAGGCAATTGCTCACCGCTCACCGACCAATGCCCAGTTAGTCCCTGAGCAGCAATCCCCCCAGGCCAACTCCCCCAGTTTATATACTAGGCATGACGTCTCATGGTATGGAATACCTCGTTGGCCAGTTTGGGTCAGCTGCCCTGGCTGTGTCCCCTCCCAAATTCTTGTGCCCCTCCAGCCTTCTTGCTGGCTGGGCACAAGAAGCTGAAAAATCCTTGACTTAGTCTAAACACTACTCAGCAACAACTGAAAACATCAGTGTGTTATCAACACTCTTCTCATACTGAACCCAAAACATAACGCTATACCAGCTACTAGGAAGAAAATTAACTCCATCCTAGCTGAAACCAGGACAACCACTAACATCATTATCATGTTCAGAAAATTAACGTCTTTGCAAAATTCTTATCTGGTTAAAAAAATTTCTTCACTGAGAAAATCGTTCACCGCTGCATATGATATCTAGCCTTAAAACACAACAGATAAGAATTTGATCCTCTCAGTACTCAAATACATATTTCATATATGCTGTATCAATCAAGAGGAGAAAGATAATAAAAAACTGATTAATAGGACCTCTGATTCAGAATAACAATCTTAATATACTTCCAGACTATTATCTGTAGCTATTGTAAGTATTATCTATAACTTAAAACCTTCAGTCTGACTGGATATGTTTCATGATTATTATCAGTAGTTTTACTTTTGAAAATAAGTAACATTTTCCAGACTAAAAAGAGTTAACACTGCCAATACTATCTCCCTAAAATTCTGAAGAACTTGAATCATTTTGATAACTAAAAATAAGAAAATCACACCTTTTCTAACAGACCAACTATGAATTAATACCTTTGGGAACAAAAGTAGTTGGCCACATTCCCAAAGGATACTGTTACTCGTCCAGTAAGCTTTAACTCTGAAAAGATGCTGACAGTGGAGGGAATAATGGAGGACAGTCAGCTGAACATGAATGCCAGACAGTAAAATTCAGGGAGATCCCCAACACCACATTTATACATCAGGGATTCTAAATTGTATGGCTAGATGCTCCACATGGACACTCTAAGTCTCAACTCAAGCCTATGTGTATATTTAAAGCCCAATAGTAGCTGGCTGCTCACATCTCCTTTCAAAATCGGAGGCCATGCCATAAGCACAGCACTGTGATCATCTAACAAAGCTTTTTTCCCCCCAGATAGTGTTGTGGGTAGTGAATGTACTGATAAATACCCATATTGATGTGTATTGGATGTACTGATAAAAAAGAGCATTTCACAGCGTAGCATATACACGCACAGTTCTAGTTGACCCTGCTTTTATCAGGAGGCTTGGACTACACTATCTCCAGGGGTCTTCTCCAAACCGAACCACGCTGTGATTGCATTCTAAGATTTCCTACTGGTGTAACTATTACTGAAATATTCCACATAGGTTTTGGTGCCTTCATTGCAAAAAAAAAAAAAAAAAAAAAAACAAAAAAAAAAACAAAAAAAACCACCAAAACCAATGGCCACAGACATTGTTAAGGAAAACATCCTTTCAATTTAAAAACTCAAAGTGATTAGTCTGGTAAATTTAACAAAAAAGTTAAGGAGCATCTATATTACATCAAAGTATCTACAAGAAAACAGATATAATTGAAACCTGTTCAAGTTAAGTCAATATTGCTGGAATTTGAAACTAGGAAAATTCAGAACAGAAATTATATTCAAATTTTTCTTCAAAACACTAGAGAAATTTGGCAAGATTGGATTCTTGAACACACACACACACACACACACACACACAAATAAATCAAGATCTGGTATTTTCCTAGTTATATTTTAGTTTAATTAGGTCATAGGAATTTTCTGATTAATTCCTGCATTATGCAGGAGTTTGGACTAAATGACCACACTAGTCCCTTCTGGTTTTTTAATCACTTAATTAATTAAAGCTGTAATTATGTTTGCTGAGAGATTCCATATCTTAATGTGCTCTGAGGTTCCCTTGACTTCTGTGGTCTTTGTACACCAAAGTGCTCATTCAAATAGCTTCAAAATTTAGAGCTCTAATAGATGTAAGAATTAGTTACAGCCAACACATTTCCTTTTTCTTCCCTTCCCACCAGTCTTTCAGAGTAAGTTGCTGACACATTGTGATTAAAGACGTTATTTGCCCCACATGCAACAACAGTACATGTATCTCCCTGTGTGCCTCTGTGCCATTAGTGGTATCAGTCTATTAAAGCATTCAAGTTTCTCTTTGGCTCTGTAAAGTCTCTCTCATGTTCAAAGTTTGAGAAATTTCTGAAAGGACCTTTTGATGATTTCAAAAGGTTGTACTTGGTCTAACCCTTTGTCCTGACAAGGACTACATTTACCTCTAAGTTAGGAGCTGAGAAAGCAGCTGGGCACAGTAGAATATGCAACATACACACAACATACAATTAAAGTAACAAGAACAAGTAAACATAACAGTAAGGAAAGAAGAGGGGGGGAGATAAAAATGCACAGACAAGAATGCACCTTTTTTCAAAATGGTTCTCACTATCAGTCATATCTTGCTTCTACTTATCAGAGAGAAAGAAGAGTTTGACCATTCCCCTTGGGAAACAGCAGCTTCCATTGGAGATGCTGCTTCACAGGGAAAGAAAGCATCACATTTTTACAAGTGAACTCATGCTCCCTCACTTCCATCACAGTTCAGCGTGTGCAAGTGTAAGCGACAAAATTCAAGGCAGCATTAAAACACAATTATCCCTTAAATCTTACCTCAAGATTCACTATTTCTTACCCATACCCTGCCTACAAGATTCAGATGGAGGAGTTGATTTACACTTAGTGATGGGGCATCTCTATAAACTCATCCATTTCTTGTGCTTTCCACCTCAGATTTGACAGTTTCTCCACGTGAATCACTACACAGAAGAAATAGCCAAGTTACTGCACATGTACAGCACACAAACCACAGAACAGCAAGCTACCAAATAGACTACCTGCAATACCCAAGTCAGTTAATTTAAGTTCTCTCCATTATTCTACAAGTTGTAGTTTAGACATTGTCTTTGTTCACACATTATCTGACAGAGAATAATCTTTGCAGTTAAGACTTTCAGATATCACAAGACGTAAGAATAATAATTAGGAATTACTGATGTTTGGCTTTCCGCACCATGGAGTGAAAAGTCATGTGAAATAAAATGAATGCAAAAAAACCCTGTATGAATGGTATGTGCCAGATTTTAAAACAAAAATCCATGGGAAAAATTCTAATGATCTTACATAGAGCTGAAGGTGTTATCTACTCTCAATAGAAACTCAGAAAACACAGACATGAAAAGTGTTCTGACTTTTTAAACTGTTGCTTTTTAGAACTGTAAAATTAATATCTTACTATATATTTCAAAAGAAAGAATACAATAAATTTTGAGACTGTTTAATTTATAGTAATGATTTTCTCATGAGAAGAGCAGTGCATCATGGCTTCTCGTTAACCGCATGGAAACATTAATGAAAATTATGCATTTAAGACCATCTACACATCATAAAGTGCATGGGAGGCACAGGCAGGGTGCTGAGGCGGTCATTTTGCTTCAGAGAATTTTCATGTCAGCTAAGGTAGAATATTATGGAAGATCCAGCTGAGCTCTATGGAATATAAGAAGTTAGAGAAAGAAAAAAAGAATAGAACAAACAAGATGTCCTTGCAATGGCAGTAAATGTTTGGTTGCTAACAAGTTCAGATGTCCCACTGTGGACTCTTTTCTTCCAGGTCCGGTTAGGGAGCAGCTACAGTACATTCTTTGTGTAGATGCCAGCTACGTTTTTGCTACCACTGGCCTCTTCTCCAACTGCATCCATTTCATCCAAGCTCTGAAGGGAATAAGGAAGGAAAAACAAGCCAAAAAAGGGAGATTAGCAGTACAGTGAAAAAGAGAGATAAACAAAAGGCTGCTGGGTGGGTCCTCCCACTGGCACAGAAAGCTCAAGGCTTATGAAGGACTGTGAAGGTGACAAAATCATAGAAGTTTAATGCTTATTTTAAGGTCAATTTTAGTTGCCTGTATTTATTTGTTAAAACTGGAGAGATCACAAATATTCAATTTGTAAAATAATGAAAGTTAAACTGTGCTTATAACAATTTACCAGCAAACTTTCTACTCCTTAGTATAACCCCTAATGAGCAATGCATCACTGTTTCTGATGGCCTACATGTGACAAATGTAAGGAATCTAAAACAGGCATCATTGTCATTCTCTTAGAGTAACTGTCATGACAAAAAAACAAATACAAAACTTAACTTTTTTGAAAAAAACAAAAACAAAACAAAAACAGGGAAAAAAAAAGATTGCACACTTCTGTTAGGAGAGAGAAGTTCTAGAGATGAAGTGCACCTGTATATCTATATGCATGTGTGCTTTATATAAGTATATATGTGTATGCATGTATATATGTATGTAGATGTATACATATAAAACACACACACATATACTCCTATGCAATTCTATTTGGTTGCAAAATATTCAACAAATGAGACCTTTCTGCAATATGCATGCCCAGCAACAAAAGGCATGTAAATCATGTCCTAACAGAACATACACAAAGTGCTGCACTGCATCCTTCACCCCACCCCTTTATCATTCCTAGAAAACCAGAGAAAAAAAAATTAAAAGCCATAACTGAAATTGACTGTTCAGTTACAGGCTACAAAAGAACAGTTTATAAATATCTTCCATGAGCACTGGTTTAATGATGCTGGTTCAGCAAACTCCCTGGATCCTGTAATCCCTTTTTTAATCTCTGTTATATACTTAGTGCCTTTGAAAGGCTCAAAGTAGCATACAATATCCTTGTTACACAGCAACATTATAACAGGACAGGTTGGGGGAAAAAAAGATTAACAAAACTTTTGGGGGTGGTTTTTTTGTTGGGTTTTTGTTTGTTTTTTTTTTTTTTTTGAAGTGTCACATTTTGGGTGGTATTGAAGCTAAGATTCCTTTACAAACTCTAATTGCAATCTCTTAATACAACATGATTAGAGGATCTTCCTAATCTGGAAAACTAAATCACATAAATGGATTGCAGTTCAGTTTTCAGATGACCAAAAAAAAAAAGTAAAAGAGTAAAAGCTGTTGATGAAAACACAGCAAACTAAACCATATTTCCTGAATTATCACCTTTATTCTAGCATAGGTAAACTGATTTGTGTTTTAGATATCAGACACCTCTAAGCCTTCTTTGCACCTATTAAAATCTAGTGTTTTAACAAGGGAGGAATTGCGCTCTACACTATAGAAATTTCACTAAATAAAAGTATCACAAAATATTTTTTCCACTAATCCTTGGATAAATATAATAATTTTAAAGCCAATACTTACTCTGATGAGAGATTCTAAAGAAGTTTACTGGTCTGTCTCTCAAACTATGGTCCAAAGCAAAATTATAATGGAAAATTCTGGCTGAACAAAATCAGGATTATTTTTTTTATGCTGTTATGCTCATGACATTTATCCTACTAGCACAAAAAAAAAAAAGGATTTTTTTGTTTTACCATTAAGAATTCAGATGTGGGTCACAGTCTTGACCCCTCTTTCCTTAATTGTGCAATGCATCATAAACATGATTCTTTATGTCTTTCTGAATTTATCTGCTAATACTGTGGATCATAAGAATGCATAGCTACTTCAAAAATTTTTTTCTAACCATTTCAAAAATATTTTGTACACTTATCATACAGCATTTAAAAGAAGTAATCTGAGATGTTCAGGTGTAAAATTATCACCTGCATAAATTTTTTAAAGGACAAATTTAATAAAATACTAACTTACTAGTGTGTCTTTTTAAATTACCCTACACTAACAAGATAATTGAAATAAAATAATTATTTAGGATACCTGTAATAATAATAGGGATCAAAATATCGTACCTTTGAGTGGTTTGTTTATTTTTAAAGAGAAAGACCAATTTACACATATCCAAATGTAGTACAGTTTTGCCCTGAGTGAAGACATTGACAAACTAAGCACATCAGTATGGAAGGAAAACAATCAGTGAGACACTGTAATGCTAGATTTCAAAATATACAGCAACACACAGAAAAAGCTATGACAAGACAGAGAAAAAGAGGAAAGAATATCAACCATGGTTTTAGTAAAGGTCAAATGGGGAACTGTGTAAAAAATAAGGAAACTTGTTAAAAAGAAATGAACAAGACAGCTAAAAAAATTAAACCCTCGCAGAAGGCATAAAGACTCCAGAAATTCACTATACTGGAAGCACAGCATGCACCTAATATAAAGATCTGGGAAAGGGTGGAAGCTGGCATGGATAAACATGGGATTTGCTATGACTAGCAGATTTTTTCCCCCCATGTTTTTCATCCTTTAAACAGGCTATATGTCGTGGTTTAACCCCAGCCAGCAACTAAACACCACGCAGCCGCTCACTCACTCCCCCCCACTCAGTGGGATGGGGGAGAAAATCGGGAAAAGAAGCAAAACCCGTGGGTTGAGATAAGAACGGTTTTATAGAACAGAAAAAAAGAAACTAATAATGATAATGATAACACTAATAAAATGACAACAGCAATAATGAAAGGATTGGAATGTACAAATGATGCACAGTGCAATTGCTCACCACCCGCCGACCGACACCCAGCCAGTCCCCGAGCGGTGAATCCCTGCCCCCCCCCACTTCCCCGTTCCTAAACTGGATGGGACGTCACATGGTATGGAATACACCGTTGGCCAGTTTGGGTCAGGTGCCCTGGCTGTGTCCTGTGCCAACTTCTTGTGCCCCTCCAGCTTTCTCACTGGCTGGGCATGAGAAGCTGAAAAATCCTTGACATTAGTCTAAACACTACTGAGCAACAACTGAAAACATCAGTGTTATCAACATTCTTCACCTACTGAACTCAAAACATAGCACTGTACCAGCTACTAGGAAGACAGTTAACTCTATCCCAGCTGAAACCAGGACACTATAGTAACATATGATATCAAGTTTGCAAGATCTACACCTTAGGAACCCAGCTGCAGTTGTCATTCCCTACATACATATTTCATTATAATATGAACTTTGGAAGGAAGGACAATATATATCAGAGCAAAAACAATGGTAAATGCAACAGAAAGAGTCTCCCATGAAAGAAGCGACATTCTATAGTTTGCTTCTAAAGTATGATTTCTTTTAACCTTTCCCTCCTTTTCTCAGAAGCAAATAACACATACCTTCAGAGCAGAGGCTCAAATTATGCACAGTCTGAATCATGCTTTCTCTCTGAATCAGCACTAAAATGTTTATTTGCTTATTTTTACAGGTGTCACATGCTTACAATGCTTCAGCTCATTTTAACATCTAGGTACAGAAAAACTGCTACAGTGAGAAGCATGTCTGAAGACATAATGAGGAATTAGTGATCCTGAGGTATATGCTGACCCAACTAAGCCTCCCTAGCTAGTACCCATATGTTAGCCTAAGTGGCCGCTGAATGACCCCACGGTATGTCCTGTCATGCTAGCTTGCAGGTGTTACAGGAGGATGTACAGATGTTACAGGAGGATGTACAGATGGTCCTGTCTGATGTTCTAGCATGTATGACCTGTCCTTCATGGACATTGCACACTCTTTAGATGACAAATTAATGGTTTTATTGTGAGGAAAAAGACCACCTTTAACTGAAATTTAATGGTGAGAAAGATGACTATAAAAGCATGGCAGGTGGTGAGGTATGTTGAACTTCACCATGGATGGGAATGCTGTGCAGCATGTCATGGACACCTTAAAGACGTCTGTCTGATGCTGACCCACCTCAGGGGTTCCTGGCATCAGAAGTGACATAGGAGTAACTCATTACTCTCACTTTCTAATTATTTAGTAAATAGCATTTAACCACATATACGTTTGAGTCATTTTTCTTATCAAGATCCAGAAAAAGCAAGTATGAAAGAACTGTAAATGACTTGAAACTGTCTTTAAGCACAAAACCTTTTTTAGCAGCAGATCTCCTGTTCCGTCAATGACAGAGAACAGACACAGTAAGAATTGGACTGTTTGGCCTCCATCAGTAACTTAACTCTGCAATTCACATGTGTGTGAAAAGGGAATTGCTAACAATATCTATAATTTGGTCCAATGCAATTTTTAACTTTATTAATACATGCTTCATTACAAGGATGCCTCCTTTTTCCTGCCAGACTGAGGCTAACTGTTTCTATATGGTGAAGTACATGCCTGGTACCTTCATATCTGCCAGTATTTGTTTCTTCCTCAGCCTTTTAGCCATCACATTCTAATGGACATAAAAGGGAAGTAAAAGGATGATAAAGTATGGCTGTTCCTTCATGAAGCACAATGCTGCCAGTACAAAACTAAACTTATGAAGGGAGGACTATAAAAAGCAAAAGTAGAACAAATAAACGTACTTGAAAAAAAAAATCCCTATTTCCATGACAACAGAAACACATCATTAAGGGCCAGCATACTTCAGAAGAGCTTGTTTTCTCTAATACAGTACACTAACTGCGTTTTTATTGTTTTGTTTTTTTTTTTTTAAAGAAAAAGCTGTTCCTCTGGAGTCTTCCCATAAACAAACTGATAATAGAACAGAAGACAAATGGTTTCTTTTGATAAGTAAGCAAGAAAACCTCACTGCACAGTACTTAAAGGAAAGAAACATAGTTATTGTGAGCAATGCTGAACACACTTATCTCTCAAAAGTAAGCCCATGGATTAGTTATAAAACTATAGAAATGCTACAAAATTCTCACACACCCATTCTAGGTGGTTTTCTGAAGTTCATTTAAAAAACAAGTCCATACAGTTTTCCTATTAAGGGACTGTTCTACATTGTTATTTATAGATATAAAAATTTCCTTCCTCTTTGTTCATTATACATAAGCAGCCACCATCTTTTCACGGCAGCCCCAATGTTTTACACATTTATTTAAGTACACATTCAAGCTGTAAAGACAAAGAAACAAAATCAGTCTTTCCTAATGAGGGAAGTATACCAGCCTTCTTATATCATTATAACTGTATCCATACCATCCCTTCATGGAGATCCCAGTTCTGGACAAAAATTACCATTTTAGCTTTAGTTATTGAAACACATAATGCCTTTCTCTACACTGTTTTTAAACAAAACAAAACAAAACAAAACAAACAAAAAAACCCCACCTTCTTCCTAATGCTATTTCCATCTTGTTATTCTCCCTAGTTTCTTCCAACATAACAAAATTCCAGAATTTCAGCTATATATCAGGTTCATTAGCTGGACAACATCATTTACCGGACCCAAGCTTTCTGCTGTAACTTGCTAGTACCACAATTTCAGGACCCTATCCAACTTCACCACTGCCAATACCTCTTTTCATCTTATCAATGTCATCCACAAAGAAATCTCATCTCACTTAGCTTTTTCATTTCTTGCTCTTCCACTTTCTAGCATATCAACTAGTATGTCTGGAATTCATTTCTATCTCTGCTGTGCAAGGTGACCACTTCAAATCTTTCCCCCCTTCTTTGATTTTTGTCCTGTTTTCAAAAATAAAATTTACTACTTCAATTACTTTAAAATACTGATAGATGATCATAAAATACAGGCATTTAAAAAATAATGCTAGGAAAGTACACTGTTAAACTTGAAAAATGATGTACTCTGGGTCAGAGTTGTTATGCTCCACTTGGATAGATGATCAACGACTACTTGATACATGACAACTTTCAGAAACAAATAATCTTACTGCTACATCCTTATAACACATCATTATGATATTATATTAAAAATGCTGCATTCTGAGATATCTATGACCATCAGCAGCTAGATTGCCTAACACTGATGTTTGTCACTACTTACACTACAAACTTCGTGAAGTAGTAATAGTGCCTCTGCTATGTTCAGTGCAATGGCAAATGTCAATGATTAAACACATAAACTGACCAACACACACATAACTTAAAAAGAAACTATCCACTGTAAAACAGCAGAAGGTTCTAAACTCTGAAGAGTATCCTTGCAATATATGATGATACATGTATTTCATTGATTGTGTTAACTATAACGATGGATAATAACTACCATCTACTAGAGAAGGCTATTTAAGCTTTTCTGAGATATGGGAAGGGCAGCAAATATATCTCTGGACCACAGAAACTGTTTCTGCAATAAGAAGAAATGCTGAGGTCAGACATAGCTGGAAAAACACCAGGACTGAAGAGTTATTCAAACCTTATTTAAATGAAATAATCAGAAGTGTGTAACTTTGGATGACAAGCAGTTGGTACATTCTGTCCATTCAATGGTAGGATTTTCACCCCTTTGAGGGTGTACACATCCTTCTGAGACTGCACAAAGTAGATTTACGAACTTGTTTAAAAAATGTGCCAGTTTTAACAATTCCATATAGGAAACTGGTCACTCAAATTCACCTAGCTACTGCCTGACGTGGATGGACTTCCTTCAAAATTCCTTACCAGACTGTATAAAACATCACACCCTTGACAGGAATCAAATGAGCTACCTGCTATTAAGTCAAAGAGAACTTCTGATACGTTTTGATTATACTCTCCATGGGACTGTTATGAATATTTAGGTTTATACATTTAATAACATAGTAATTCCATGAAATCTGACTTTAAGTAAGCTACCAACCTACTAGCTTAAATGCTAAAGATGGAATTGAAACTCACTGTACTACCACTCACTTCGCAGTCCTATAGTATACAGAATAATCTCTACTTCAGAGATGAGAGTGAGAACATGTGAGTGAAGCACGCAGCAAATGTACTCAAAGTCCAAGGTACTCCTTGCTGTCATTTTATGTAATTCTGTATTGTATCGTGTATACTATTATGTATTGGGTTTGCATGGCAAGGTTTTGGTAGTGGGGGGGGCAGTTACAGGGGTGGCTTCTGTGAGAAGCTGCTAGAAGCTTCCCATGTGTCCGACAGAGCCAATGCCAGCCGGCTCCAAGATGGACCCACCACTGGCCAAGGCCAAGCCCATCAGCGATGGTGGTAGCACCTCTGGGATCGCATATTTAAGAAGGGAAAAAAAAGTTGCTGCAGAACAGAAACTGCAGCCAGAGAGAGGAGTGAGAACCTGTGAGAGAACCAACCCTGCAGACACCAAGGTCAGCGAAGGAGGGAGAGGAGGTGCTCCAGGCACCAGAGCAGAGATTACCCTGCAGCCTGTGGGGAAAACCACGGTGAGGCAGGCTGTCTCCCTGCAGCCCATGGAGGTCCACGGTGGAGCAGATATCCACCTGCAGCCTGTGGAGGACCCCATGCCGGAGCAGGTGGATGCCCAAAGGAGGCTGTGACCCCATGAGAAGATCACACTGGAGCAGGTTCCTGGCAGGACCTGTGGACCCATGGAGAGAAGCCCACGCTGGAGCAGGTTTTCTGGCAGGAGTTGTGACCCTGCAGGGGACCCACACTGGAGCAGTCTGTGCCTGAAGGACTGCAGCCCATGGAAGGGACCCACACTGGAGCGGTTCGTGAAGAACTGCAGCCCATGGGAAGGACCCACATTGGAGGTGTTCATGGAGAACTGTCTCCTGTGGAAAGGACCCCACACTGGACCAGGGGAAGAGTGTGACAAGTCCTGCCCCTGAGGAGGAAGCAGCAGCAGAGACAACGTGTGATGAACTGACCACTACCTCCATCCCCGTCCCCCTGCACCACTGGAGGGGAGGAGATAGAGAATTTGGGAGTAAAGCTGCGGCCAGGAAGAAGGGAGGGGTGGGGAGAAGGTGTTTTAAGATTTGGTTTTATTTCTCATTACCTTACTCTGATTTGATTGGTAATAAATTAAATTAATTTTCCCAAAATCGAGTCTGTTTTGCCCATGATGGTAGTGAGTGATCTCTCCCTGTCCTTATCTCAACTCATGAGCCTTTCATTGTATTTTCTCTCCCCTGTCCAGCTGAGAAGGGGAGTGATAGAGTGGCTTTGGTGGACACCTGACATCCAGCCAGGGTCAACCCACCACACAGTAGTACAAAAATATTTAAGTTACACAGAAAGAATAAGATTTTTCTTCAGATTGGAAAAGGAGAATGAATGACTAAAGAGGACCAGCAACGACAGCAACCTAACATGCAATAGAATAGGATCCAAGCTTTGTTTACTACAGTTGAGCATAAAAGTAATGTACTTCATTGTATTAACAAACACTAAAGTGTAATGTTCAAGGTTTTACCTCTTCATCATCTTCTCTCACTTAAAGCTTCACTTTGTACAAGAATGACTTAAGTAATAGTTTGGGTGTTTTCTTTTTTTTCAATGAATGGAGGCACTTGAACAGTAAATTGAGGCACCCTTCTCACAGGGCAATAACTTCAGCAAAATACCTCCTTAAACATCTTTTGTTCTCATGGAATAGCTTGTATTTTTCTTAAATTTTGGCATGGATCCTTAGAATGTGTAAAAAAACATAGGAAAGGCAAGACAGTAAATATAAATCCCACTTCTATCTTTTTCATTATGTTATTAAGTCTACTCAATAGCATGGATACAGGCCAGTAACAACAGACAGAGTTCTGGAGTACAAAATATGCCTTGAGTGACCTGTAATTCTGACCTCTGCTACACAACTTCAGAACACTCTTCTTTTTGAAAGAGTAAACATATTAAACTTTACCCCAAAGATATATGTGAAATCATCTTAGAACCTGAAATTGCAAGAAAACAGCCTTACGCAGAGACCTGAAAGAACTGCACACTCTTATGTTTGGGTATAAATTTGTAGAGGAAAGAAATTGTTGATGTGCAAAGTATTAGGACCCTACCACTGCTGAGTTTTTTCTGTAATATCCTTGTTTACATGTTAATGAATTTAAATCTTGTCTCTGAGTACCATACAATACTAGTATTCTTATACATAGATAATTAAGAAGCAAAAAGACCATCCAAGATTTAAAAACAAAAGTAGCATACTAAGCTACCCATTGTAGGATGTTAAATTTGCATATCGTGTTATTTATCATTAACAAGTTATAGGTCTGCATTAAAAATTGAATATATAATGTAGAAAATTATTTCATTCAGATATTTGAACACTGTGTTGCGTGGGGGGAAGGTAATTTTTCTCTGAAAAAGGACAAACTCTGCTCAGGCCCTATCAAAGCATCAGAGTCATCAGCTGAATACTTTTTAGGTGACCACTTTTTTCTATCTAATTAGACGAAAGTCATACCTCATCTTTCCAAATGGACTCTGAGCTGGGGAGGATAAACAATGCTACCATAAAAGAAAGACTGAAATAGCTTCCTAACTAAATTATAACTTAAGAGCTTCAGACAGAGAGAGTTGAAGAGAAGGGAGGGGAATGGAAAGAAGAGAGTGTTTGAAACTGATTATTAAGCTAAAATGGTTTTGGGATATAATAAAAGGATGACATGTTCAAATCCACATACCATTCCATAAAGACAACCTGAAGATATAGGGTTGCTGAGGAACTGTATCCTCAACCAGAAAAACTGAGCATCTCATAGCACGTCAGCTAGAATTTACCATATGAAAATTACTTCTGGAGCTAATCCAACATACAGATATATGGAAGGCTTTATAACTGTTTAAATGTTTTGATAAAGAAATCTAAATAGAGCCTTGCAAAGTTTAATTACTTATAATTAGTTGTTTCACTAATTATACTTCTTACACATTTTTTTATTTTACACTTGTGTTATTTTTTACACATATGCAACCAGACTAGTTATAAACCAAGCCTAAAGAAACTACAAACCTCCTTCTTTATTCTCCCTTATTTAAAATGTTTGTGTGAGTGAGTTATGAAAGTATCTTCAGGGTATTTTTTTCTGCTTCACATTTGTATAGACAGTCCAATACGGGCTTTCCCCCCACCCCCCCAGGACACAGTCTCAATTTCCTTGACTGACTAGCACAGTGCCTGCAGCTATCTTTACTGAACAATTGTCAAAACAAGCTATAATCTGGTGACTCCGAAAAGCCTCTTTCTAATGCAGTATTTTGTGAAATGTTCATAGCAGTATAATTTTAGTGGCAAACTTCTTCACTAGCTGTCCATCCTGGCTTGGTTCTTGAGCATTGGTACCCAGCAAGGCAGGCCTCTCGCTACATGCTCAACATTCAGAGTTCTGCTGTTTCTAAGTACCTGTTCATTCCCAATAATCTCCTATTGGGCCAAATGACATCCTATTCCTGAGGCTTTTGTCCTGTTTAAGTCACCATCATGAACTGTGATGGATAGCACCTGCTTCATTTATTTGTACATCACTTACTATCTGCAAGCTGTATTTTGCGGGTATGGCTGAGCTGCAGAGGAAGGGCTGTCTATTTGCCTCGTGTTTGCTGCTGTTAATGAGCACAAATGCAGGCTTTTGGAGAGCAACACCTCACCTTCATCTGGCAAAAGCTTACAGGCTTACAGAAGGCAGGCAGGGAACCTACAGGAGTATGCAATGGGAGACCCTGAAAAGGAGAAAGGAGCATACACCCAGAGGTGACGAGAGAGAGCAAAAAAAAAGAGAGAGAAAAAAAGGGGGGGGGGGGGGCAGGGAGGAGAAAAAGAGAGACAGTAGGACAAAAAGAGGGAGGACGAGGAGGGAAAGAGGAAGGAGGAGGAGGAGGAGGCGGCGGCAGCAGCGGCAAAGAGGGAGGAGGAGGGAAAGAGAGGGGGAAGAGAGAGAGAAAGAAAAAAATTAAAAAAAAAAAAAAGAGGGGAAAAAAGAGGAAAAAAATGGAACACACCACACACCAGAACCACATAAGCTTTGTCCAGGGAACCCAGCAAGGACTACATTGCTTATTGCTACCAAGAATGCCAGTGAAAGAAGCTGGACTAGAAAGTGAAGAGGAGAAAAGGATCCATGACTTTAACATTTAACACCCAAGAGATCTGAATTTCTATTTCAAAAGCACCCATATTTTAGCTTTTGTCCCAATAAATTATATCTTTAAATTTATAAAGCAGTTCGGTGTACACACTTTAAGGAAGTGATGTTCTGACAGAGTTCTGTCAAAAAAATAAAACTGTAACAAGCAACCCAAAGATCTCCCCATCTCTCACATTCAAGTAATGCCTGAATTCACACACAACTGCACTGCAACAAGTGGGGAAGAGAATGGGGCAGTTGGGGCATAAAAAAACTCCAAACACAACTGTAGAAGAAATATTTTCAAGAAAAATATTTCTGTTTGGTTTTCTTACTAAGTTTCAAACAAAAAAATAAACATTTCAAATATGTTGAATAAGAATTACTTCAATTCTTAAATTATAATGCTTTACCATATTTGGGAGCAGTTCGACTACTAATAGCTTAATACTACATCTTTTTTCCTACCTGTTACAGAAAAAAGCAACAGCAAATCTAGCAGTTCTGTGAATTGCAACATGGTCAAAACCAAAACATTTGGCCAACTAAGACAGGATGGAAACCTGATGTCCTCCCACAATTGTTTCTCTTAAAGTTGACATTAAAAGGAATAGTAGATCATACATGAAACCCACAGGCTTAACCTGTGACAAAAAAAAAATCACAAATCAAGTTTTGGTTCTATCAACACTTTTTCCAATATTTGATCATCTTCTGAAAGGACTGCAAGGGTGGGTGACCATCTCCCACAGTCCTGTCCCTGCTATTTCCTTTCAGTAATATCTTACAGTATGATCTTACAGTCACATTTTCTGTTACACATTCACCATGAAGGGAAAAATGTCACTACATGCAGTGTAACAGCTTGAAAATACACTGAGAGATAGCTGCTGAAGCTTTGTCAATTGTTACTTTAAAAAGAAATGCAACCCTGAAGACCTGTGTTTGGGAGCATTGCTGTGAGAAATGAATAAACATCCTTTCACTCCTTCCCACTGACATTAAGCAGAAATGAGAAAGGGAAGTCGACAGAGGTCACACACTAACGTGAAGAGCTCTGTAGAAATGTCTCTGGATTCTAATCCAGACTGACAGCTATCCTATTCTTTACCAGTGTTATGTATAATGGACACATAACTCTTGCTTCGAAGTCAGAATAACCCTCTGTCTAACTCTTTTAAAGACAGAATTACTAGGCCTCATTCCAGCCACCTGAACCAAACTACACGAATCAATTATTTACTTGGGCATGTAGCAGCCCAACACAATATGCTAAAGAAAAATATAGCAAAAAGTCCCAAAAGTACATTGCATTATTTATGCAGTTCTAAGAGAATTAGCACATCTATTATCTGTATGACTTTAAGGAAATTATTAATATTAACTTTAACATATAAATTCAGGTTGTTGAGACATTGTAATAAGTGGATCATGAAGACAAGGAAGGCAACTTTCCACCAGGTGAAAAAATTGCTTTCTGTAGTTGTGTCATTGGCTTGGATATTTAATTTAACTGTAGTTGATAAAATCACCAATTTACTTCCACAGTATTAATTAGATGTGTGTTTATCTGTTTCTCAATCTGATTTTTTCACTGCCTTTTCAGTTGTAAAATTGCACAAATATTAATTCTGTTTATCTATACCCTTCCCCAGTTTAGTATACATGTCAGATCTCAAGGTTAATTCCTCCAACAGAAATTTACACCTCATTTTTTAGCTGGTGTAATTTTTCTGTATTAGCTCTTGGAGAAGAACTTTGCCACCAATCCAGACAGTAAGAGGTAAGGTTTTTAAAACAACATCTAGGTAACTCTCACACAATGCTGTAGAGCCCTGTCCTGGTTTTGGCTGGGATAGAGTTAATTGTCTTCCTAGTAGCTGGTATAGCGTTATGTTTTGGGATCAGCATGAGAAGAGCGTTGATAACACACTGATGTTTTCAGTTATGCTGAGTAGTGTTTAGACTAAGTCAAGGATTTTTCAGCTTCTTGTGCCCAGCCAGCAAGAAGGCTGAAGGGGCACAAGAAGTTGGGAGGGGACACAGCCAGGGCAGCTGACCCAAACTGGCCAACGAGGTATTCCATACCATGTGACGTCATGCCCAGTATATAAACTGGGGGAAGTGGGGCTGGGGGGGATCGCTGCTTGGGAACTAACTGGGCATCAGTCAGCGGGTGGTGAGCAATTGCATTGTACATCACTTTTGTACATTCCAATACTTTTATTATTGTCATTTTATTATTATTATCATTATTAGTTTCTTCCTTTCTGTTCTATTAAACTGTTCTTATCTCAACCCAGGAGTGTTACTTTTTTTTCTGATTCTCTCCCCCATCCCACTGGGTGAGGGGGGCTGCGTGAGCAGCTGCATGGTGCTTAGTTGCTGGCTGGGGCTAAACCACGACAAGCCCTTACGATGAATAGAAAAACATTCTGTCCTTTTGGGTGTCAGAACGAGGTAGGTCTCAAGACCCTTTCTCGCTACCACTGTGGAAACTGGTGACAAAAATGGCCCTTCTAGAGAAACAAGAGAGGAATCATTACAAGAGCAACATTTCCAGGGACCTCCAAACTTTGTTTTGGTGGTATAACTCTTATCCAATGGGAAGAGAGATAATGGGTTACAAATGAAACAAGGGACAATTCACATTTGAGGAATATCTTTGAAATGTTTTGCATTCCCATGGAGTCTCTTCAGTCACTACTGAACATTTGCAGAGCAATGCATCCAAAGACAGTACTGTTCTTGCTAACACTATGCTGTTATTGCAGACAAAGCTATTAGAAGACAAAACACAGATGGCTGGGATTGCTCAGAGACAATGGTGCTGCAGAGGCGTGCACACTGGACAGCTTATGCCTTAAAGCCCCACAGGTTTTACGTCCGGAGTTTTCAGATTTTCAGCCGTATATGCAGAGCACCCTCCTTCATCTCATGCAACTCACCTACATAACTTATAGCTTGCATTCCTAGTTTAGGTATCTTCCTAGCCATGGTAACATCCTCAAAACTCTCAGAGAAAATCAGATCTCAGATTCAAATTTCTTCAAAATAAGCTGCTTAATGCCCAACACAGTACATATCTTTAACTGTATCTCACTCACTCACTGTTTGCTTTCCAGGTAACTAACATCAGGCAAACTGCAAAGGAAAAAAAAAAAAACCGAAACCAAAAAAACTCACAACAACAACAACCTTGAATAGTTTGGGCTGAAGACATCTCATTTATTCTCCACAGTTTCTGTGTTATACATTTGTCTCAGCTGCGGGTTTGTCTGCCATATTCCGTTCCTGTCAATTTTTTCTCCTACTAATTCCTAGTCTCTCTAGTGGAGACTGAAACTGATTTAAAGCAAGCATAGAGAATAGATTGTTCCTATCCAAGGACTGAAAAGAATAAAAATCACTTCCTTGAGTAGCAGGACTCATAATACCCTTGCTATCACTAATTAAGTGCTGATAGCTGCTTCTACAGTGATATGACGATAATGATGGACTAATAACACCATCTTGCAGGATTTTGATTTTCCCAAGTCCGAGTTCCACCAAGCATGGACAGTCTGACTAGCTACATGATATAGTTGTAATCTATTTAACAGCATGTTACAGAATGAGACTGTAGCTTTTTTATTACATGGCACTCAGACAAAACTTTCAGTCAGGTAAGTGCACTCATGCACCTACTGGAAACATGGTTAGAGAAGTATAGACTTGGTCTCTCTCTTCCCTACTTTATCTGTTTATAAATCAAAAGTAACTTAGAGTTTAAAGGACTGAATTGCTATGAGAACTGTTAGGGGTCCAGACTCGAAAATGCTGCTGCAAATTAGCATTAAGTGAAGACAAGGGGATTGTCTAGGAGCAAAATTAGTGTCTTCAATCAGAACCAATCTGCATGCTTTAAAGTGAGTCTAAAACACCCTTGTTTGCCTCACTCTTATAATCCATCTGTTTATCATAATGGTTTATCATAAAACAAAATCTTTGATTCCTTCCAATGAGGTGTTTCTGTCATTCGTATCATATAACTGAAATCATAAAGCATATGTGCAATAGAATAACAACGAATCTTCTGTCTTTTCTCTCTTCCCATAAGCTGTAGAGGGCCTTAACTCAATAATGTCAATTGGGCATTAGACATCCATTAGTTCTGATGTATCAAGATGATGTTGCATGGAAAATCAGTAAAGTAAACTGAAAATTTGTTCCATAGTCTGAAAATGCTAATCCGTATTGTGGTAAATATTCAGTTCTTTCTCTGAAAGGAATTCTTTTTATAAGCCCAAAATCTCAAACAAAACACTGGAAAAATACCCATAAAGGCATTTCTGAAAACATATGCATTTTTCCCTCAGCAGTTACAATAAACTCTGGAATTACTGCTCAATGCTGTACAGAAGGAAAGAGAGAAAACAAACAAACAAACAAAAAAAATGACTAACCAAACTATCTAACAAATTGTGCCATGAACTTAACCTAGATAGCCTATAAAATAGACTAGATTAACCACATGATCCTTGGCGTATCAAAGCTGTTAAACTATTTGGGCACAATGTATTCAGAATTCAGCAAGCATTGTAACTGCTGCTATGACTTACTTGAAAATTTACATTCATAGGCACTTTAATTCTTTGGTCTTAGAAAGTTATTAGCTGCAATGAATAGCTTGAAAAGTGAATAAAATGGAAATAATACTCCAAATGCCAAAGACTCCTAGAACTTTCCTTTTCATTCCTCAGTTTTCAGGTTTAGGACATAGATGTAAGAGAGTGTTACATTTAGAAAATAAAAGAGCCTTATAAGGGGGCAGGGGAGAAGAGAGTGTAAGAAAAGTAGTTCTGTTCTTCACATGTATTTTGTGCCAGAATACACATGGTAACAGAAAGTAAAGTCATGGCTCTGACAAAATCCTGAAAGATAGATTCCAATATACTAGTCACGTCAAATAGATTTTCAACTCATACCAGCTCTACAGCATATATGCATAGCAACCTAATAAAATGTTGACAAGCCTCAACTTTTTTAAGATTTGAAAAGCAGATTTTCCAGTTGTGTAATCCCATTTACGCATACCCATCCATGTGGGTTGCATCACTGCAAGGTCAGAGAACCAGCACAATAGCCAGTAGGAAGTTGTTCCAACAGAAGACTATCTGCACCATTCAAAGTTCTAGTTAGTCAAACAGTGGTCTGAAAAACATTTTCAACTTTCAGCACTTGGGTCTACTATGTTTTATTGACTAGATGAAACAGCTTTCTAGTGTCAAATTTTTGTTTATATCATACTTCAGAATGTGACCATCTTAGAATCTCTTCTTTTTAGCTAAATGATGCACTGCATTCTCTGAGTGTTTCATTATAACCATTGATTTTATATTTTGCTCCACATCCCTGAAAAATATGTTAAACAGTTTATAATCAATCCCTTCAGGGTGCCATTTAAAATATAGCACACAGGTGCCTATTCCCCCTTTAAAATTAATTTGGAAGCCATCAGCCAACTTCTGCTCTAAAGTGTACCATTTTAAACTTGTATCACATCTATTTTTAAGGACATTGACTTCCAGCATCCCCTGTCTGCTCTTAAATACATCTTTACAACAATTTTGTCAAGTAAGATCTACTTTCCATTAACCCCACCTGACTGCATTAATTATATTATATTCCTTCAGTTTCTGATTAACCAAGTCTCATAAGAAACATTTAATCTCTTGCCTGGGATCAGCATCAGACTGATAAGAATGGAAATACCTATTTCTTTCACCCTATCCTTTTCCAATATTGGAACTGTTACACCAGTTTTCAGGAGCTACTACTTCTGTTGTACAGGTGGTTTTTTAGGAAACCTAACAAAGCTGGTTCTTAAAACTAAAAGGCTTTTGTAGGCTGCTCTTTTATCTCTTCAGGGTAAGAGAGAAATTATAAAAGGCACATAAATAGGATGCATGTTTTGACAGTTAGGAGGGCCTCTAAGCACTGCCTCTTCCAACCATGGAGAGTAAGACCAGAATCATAGAATGAATCCATAAAAGCTGAAATTTACTAATAGGGCTTGAAAATAGCCCACCATTTGCTGACACTGCTCAAACATCAACTAAAAGATAAGTTTTTGCTAGTACATGAAATAGTTTGAAGGCAAAATGTTGGGCTTTCAGAGACATCTGGCTACATAAAATATAGTCTAATCCGTGACACCAACGGTGCTGTCAAACAAAATTTACAAACTCTTAGGATCTACTCCAGCATTCAGAAGTTGCATTATGTTTCATGACCAGTTCACTCAGTGCAATTACTCAGCTTTCCTGACAAGTTAAGTTCAATATGTGCAAATTAGTCTTTAAATATTTATTTGTTTAAAGCATATCTGTATGTTCAAGCATAAGGTCAGGCCAATTGTTTCTGGTGGAACTATTCAATTCACACAACCACATTATCTTATTGAGTTGGAGATGCAACAGAAAGAAAAACAGACTTTCTGTGACTATTCTACTGAATTAATAATGCAATAAACATTGTTCTTGATAATGCTAAAAGTTTTTTAAAAATCACATACTTCCAGTGTTATCTGCAACAATAAACTCTAACTAAACAATACAGACATTAGAAATAAATTCATTTTATAGATGATTGCTCATATAAACCTGAGAGGCTTTTGTGGTTTGGAATTAAATTTCAAAAGCACATATACACTATCTCATATTTCTGCAAGTAAAATGACATACTAAACCACAGAGTAACAGAAAGTCCTCTTTCTGAAGGAGGTCTGACTTAATATTATGCTGCTGACACTGTCTCAAAGAAGAGAGATTGAAAGTAATATTACCATGAAGAAAATTAAATTTCCGTCATTAAGCACTGATGCCACATATTTAACTCAGTAAGAACGCTGGGTGATGATATCTGCTGATAATTCTGAAAATTCAGATATTACGAATAGAAACACTATGAAAGTGCCATTTCTTGAAGTGTTACAGTGTTATTTTGTCCTAATAAATTAGCATATTATTAGAAAAAGCCATATGATTAATATGCAGTGTTCTGCTGAGCTCCTAATTAGGCTAACAACTTAGAAGACACAGGAAATAAAGGAGTTAATTTAGGCAGCTTGTGCATGAAAAGAATTAAAAGTTAATGCTAACCATGCACCGAACAAAAGTGAAGCCATATGGCATAACCTGTGAAAAAAAGAGACTCAAAATTTTCATTTTCATGAAACTGTAATGTGAGCAGCATCTTGTCTACTAATTAGCAGAACTTGATGGTCCCACTTTCAGTATATGCAACATATGTACATATGTAACATATGTACTTGAGCATATGTACAACTTTCTATAATAAATATTGATAGAGATACCATACTATTTATTTGATCTTTTTCCTAAAAGTCCTTATACAGCATTTGAAGAAGTGTACAATATTGTTAAATTCCTATTCAACCAGGAAGGTTAATTACATGGAAAGTGGAAGTGAACCACAACATTTTTCTAGTAATACTGTGGTACTGCCTAGAAATTCAGTGAAGTAACACAGATCTGCAGTGCCATGCCCTGTCAAAAGATAAAATCAGAGACATGGGTCATGCCCCAAAGAACTACTATTTCAACTATTAAACCAAATTCTCTATCACAAAAAGGAGCAAAACAGCAAGCCATTTACATATCCCCTGAAATGGTCCTGAAAATAAAAAGCTAAGCAGGGGGTGGAGGGGTCTTCAGTATAAGAGAGGGTTAAGAAGGGCAGAAGGATTAGAAAAATGTCTGAGGATCAGGAGCAGAGGTTTGATATTCATAATTTTAACATGATACTTAGCCACTTGGTGAGCTCTTAGACTTCAGAACATGTTAGCACTATAACACAAAACTCAGTGCAAGACCAAACCTCAGTCATTTTTGTTACTTTATTTGCATCTCTGTTTTCAAGATAAATTACTGCACCTAATCACTTAAGAATTACTGTCTGTCCAAATCCTCACTTCTCATCTTCCACACTTTCTGTAAGCATGAAGTAAATTATCTAGACTTAAACACCTGCTGTGGTGTTAATTGGATCTGTTACACCTCGAGCTACACTCATTTGTGACTTGGTAACTAGGTAGGCTAGCTAGTGCAAAAATAACACTGAAATTACAGGCTCACAATCCATATCTCCTTATATCTCTATACTAAGTAGAACTATCTGAGGAATTTTCTCATAAATTATGGCAAGAACTGTATGTCACCTGAATAGACATTTGCCATCCTACAGCCTCTCATAACCAATATGTCCATAATATTGAATGGTTACATTGATGTACAGTAATTTGCACTAACAAGTTGCAGCCCAAACTTTCAACTGGAATCAAAATCACAGTCCAGTGATGGAGATAGTTGGACTGCATCTGCAGTAAGGAGAAGTATTAGTTAGAACTTATTTCTGTTAATGTGATGAACACAAGCCCTTAGTGCTATTACAGAAAATCTAGAGAGATTCAAACATTTGGACATTTCTCTCACTGTTCTACCCCTAAAATTTCTGTAAGCTGTAGCATAAGCCAAGTTTGCAAAAATACACAATTTTCTACAAAATCTATATGATTAGGTTTCAACATCACCATTTCTAAAAAACACAACCATTATGCAACGAGAATTCTCATGTGTTGAACACTCTCCTTCAGCAACTGCAAGTTTTCCCATATCTCTCAAACCTGAAAAGACCATCTGCTTGACCTATGGCATTACAAAAGCCAAAGAATCAAACGTATCAACATCTAGAGGTGTAATTGTGAAACCAAACTTCAGCCTGAAAATAAATCCTCATGTTCATGGTAGATGTCAGTGAGCCACAGTGTAGGAGGCAGATTAATCCATGTCATCTTTCTAATGAGGATTTCTATCTGACTTACTCTCTCTATATGCTCCTGCAAATTCTGACCTAGAGACTACAAAGCAATTAATCAAGACAAAATATGTCTGCAATGTGAACTGTAACTTTTTGCAGCTTGCTAATTCCTTTTTTCACTTCATGCCTTTGGTAAACTTAAGTATAAAAAGAAAAAAAAAACATCCTTTCGCAAGAGTCAAAGAAAGCTGCAGTACAAAAAAAGATGTTATGGTTCCAACAACCAATCTGAACCCTAAGTAGCCACATCTTTGTTTAGTTATTATTGCAGCAAACAATTATCCCTACTAATTCATTGTGGGCTACTGTGCTAGCTCCATCAATGATGAAGTTATCACTGAATGAGTATATTTTAGTTGGCGCAGCAAAAGATATTGTGAACTGTTTTCATCCATTTTGCAATATTAGTTGTATTTATGTTAATTGTTATTTTAATTCACCTATTATTTGGACAGTTTATTAGACTAATAATCTAGTAAAGCTTGTGTATTGGTTTTGGATGGCAATGTTTTGGTAGCAGGGGGTCTATAGGGGTGGCTTCTGCAAGAAGCTGCTAGAAGCTTCCCCTATGTCAGATAGAGCCAATACCAGCCAGCTCCAAGATGGACCCACCACTGACCAAGGCCAAGCCCATCAGTGACAGTGGTAGTGCCTCTGGGATTGCATATTTAACAAGGGGAGGGAAAACTGTGCAAGAGCAACTTCAGCCAGAGAGAGAAGTGAGCACATGTGAGAGACACAACCCTGCAGACACCAAGGTCAGTGAAGGAGGAGGGGGAGGAGGTGCTCCAGGCGCCGGAGCACAGATTCCCCTGCAGCCCATGGGGAAAACCATGGTGAGGCAGGCTGTCCCCCTGCAGCCCATGGAGGTCCACGGTGGAGCAGATATCCACCTGCAGCCCGTGGAGGACCCCACACCAGAGCAGGTGGGTGCCTGAAGGAGGCTGTGACCCCATGAGAAAACCACACTGAAGCAGGCTCCTGGCAGTGAGACAAGGGGAGTCAAAAGAATCTCAATAGACATAATAAAGGGGGATTAGAGATGATGTTTAGCGCTTACATTGTTGAAATTAGCTGAGGCAGAGACAGTCTTTGATAAGAAGAGCTGGTCCCAAGGACCAGCCAATGAGGTAGAGACAGTTCCTGATAAGAAGCAGGAGCAGGCCCCAAGAGCCAGCTAAGACTGGTCTTGCGGCCTGGGTGCATACCAAGAAACCACTGAGCCTGCGCAAGAAAAAAGGTTACTAGCGGTGACGAAGAGGAGTCATCTATCTTCATCTCTGCGACCACCAGACGACCACCATAAAGAGGCACTGCACAAGCACAGTTGAGAGGAGACTATGGAGATGACCTCTCAGAGCTAATTTTAATATGAAGTGGGGATAGGTCATGCATATGTATAGGCATATTATAAATATGTAACACTTGACTGTATAAACTTGAGACAAACTGCCGAGTCGGGTGCGCACGACTTTTGTGGGACTACCCCCCGTGCTGCCCAGCGCTGAATGAACATACCTACTTTACAATCTCACTGATTGTGGAGTCTGTTTTCCGCACGTCAGCAGGACCTGTGGACCCATGGAGAGCGAAGTCCACCCTGGAGCAGGTTTTCTGGCAGGACTTGTGACCCCACAGGGGACCCATGCTGGAGCAGTCTGTGCCTAAAGGACTGCAGCCCATGGAAGGGACCCATGCTGGAGAAGTTTGTGGAGGACTGTTTCCCGTGGGAGGGACCCCACACTGGACCAGGGGAAGAGTGTGACAAGTCCTGCCCCCGAGGAGGAAGCAGCAGCAGAGACAACATGTGATGAACTGACCACAACCTCCATTCCCTGTCCCCATGCACTGTTGCGGGGGGAGGAGGTAGAGAATTTGAGAGTGAAGCTGTGGCCGGGAAGAAGGGAGGGGTGGGGGGGAGGTGTTTTAAGATTTGGTTTTGTTTCTCATTATCCTACTTGGATTTGGTTGGTAATACATTGAGTTAATTTCCCCCAAATTGAGTCTGTTTTGCCCACGATGGTAATCAGTGAGTGATCTCTCCCTGTCCTTATTTCAACTCATGAGCCTTTCATTGTATTTTCTCTCCCCTGTCCAGCTGAGAAGGGGAGTGATAGAGTGGCTTTGATGGACACCTGGCATCCAGCCAGGGTCAACCCACTACAGCTTGTTTTGGTGAATATCGGAAAATAGCATTTTACCATCAATCTCCAATTTAAGTTAGATGTTTTAACTGAAGTGCGTATCTACTGATCCACTTCCACTGCTGTTCCTCAGTACTGGGAAAAGCAACCAGCTCATATTCCAATATCACTTCTATCCATTATATCCCCCCATTCTGGAAGCCAAAGGAAGGAGTTGCCTTTAATCCACAGTAAGAGTCTCACTGTGTTTTAAGACTACGTCATTAATGACTGCCATTTGCCATTCCAGAAGTTATCAGGTGCAACCTTCTGGCAAACTTATGGCAACTTCTGGGATCTTAAGGCATACTAATTTTTGCAATATTCAGTGATCTTAAGATGTGTAAGATAATTATATAGGACAGAGAGCTTTAATTATGTCAGTCTGAACTGCTACCTGGAATTACGACACCATTTATATATGCATCTTGATGCATCTTCAAGTCTTCAGTTTCCAGCTGGGTAGTCATTCCAGTTCCTACATTTTTCCTGAAAGTGATCAGCAGTTAGCAAACCCCCTGACTGACTAGTACCAAGACCTTATTTATTAGCTTTGCTAAACTCAACCCAAAATCTAGCCTAGCCACCTACTATGCTATTGGATCAAGGACAATAGTGAAAAGCTATAATGGCTATGTCTTTATCTATGCTATTATACTAAGGTTATCAGCAGACATCAGTACATCAAGGACATCAACCTCTAGGGCCTGAAACAATCAATTGTGTTACTGTAATTACCCAGAAGCTAAGACACAGTAACTGGAAAAGAGAGGAATAGAGGTAACACATTAAAAATGGGAAGCAGAAAAGCAGAATTGTAAAGACTAGATGTAGCAAGCAAAATAATGTTTTAAAATAAAATCTTGAAAAATAATTATTTTCTTCAAATGCATGTAATTGGTTTTATAAATATCTTTATTATACACATACATACACACACATACATACAGCATCCAGACAGGTGCGCACCCAGCTAATATCAGTTCTTTTAATGGAAATATCACTTATAAGTAAGCCCAGTAATATAATACAGAGCAAACAGTAAAGCAGTTCTTGGAACCACAAACACAGCTTTCAGAAAGCACTAAAGGAACTGAGTAAAAACAAAAGCATACCCTTCATGATTTTAATTTTCATTAAGACATTCTCTGCCAAAGAAAATAGCTGAATGGTTCCAGAAGCCAGAAATATTTTCAAGGTCTATTAATAACTGGATGAATGTTATTCATCTAACTAATGTTGTTCAACTAATCTTCATTCAACCTGTCACCTAAGTGTAAAAAAAAAAAACAACCTACAAGCCAAAACTGCATGCAATAATTATTCAGATGCATGAATCTATGGCAAAGTATCCTATCTTACACAATACGGTGTGCCTTAAGTATTGATAATGCAGCTAGAGTCCATCCATTTTCTGACAGCAAAATGAATTACAGTGCATTTCAGGATGCTCCATATAACAACACAAGGGATTATATTTGCGTAAGACATCCGTGACTTATTTGTGTTAGTGTTGAACTAAGCCACAGTAACATAAACTATGAGACCACACATCCAGTGACAACTTTTTAGGTACTACAGATCACTTTGGCTAGGGACAGTATCAGAAAGACAGAGGTATTTTATTTCTTCAGATGTATAACAATTGCTTTTTTATCTGGCATATACTGTGCAATCAGTCTCTTTTGCTCTGGATTCAACTTCTGTGACATTCCCAGAGGCCGTATCTAGGTTTTAGGTCAGAGCGTAGGTACATATTCGTAGCTTGCCAGATTCAAATTTGTAATAAAAGTGAAGCTATTCTCAGGTCTTTAGAGATCACTTAGTTTGCCCTTGTGCAATGTGGCTGGGTGAACACACCTAGATATTTATCACAGCACCTCATCTTCTCAGCAACACAGATCTACCAGGGAGCAGCAACTCATGTTTTCTCCAGCTACAGTACACACATATGGCAATCCAGAGTAGTGCTACCCTCCCCCACCACCAGTCTTCTGCCCAAACTGGATATGTAGCAAAAGAAAGCAGGTCTACAGGGGAATTTCACATTTGCAGAAGTTAAATTTAGAAAAGATACATGGAAGAGCACTGGAACGCAGAGGAGGACTACTTATTGTCTTCTATATTACCATGAGAAAAAGTCCATGAAAAGCACTGTCTTTTGGGGATCAACCCCTATACCTAGGAAGTTATCACCAACACTTACGCTAAGGAAATTTAATGAAGTCCATGGGGTGGGGGGGTGGTATTAAATATTAACCAACTCAGTGCTGAGTGCCTTTGAAACTCATAGTTTAATTAAATCTTTAAAATGCAAATCTCAGTCTCTCTCATCAAAAGACTGGACTGGCTTTAGCCCTGACTGTCATGCAAGGATTAAGGTCTAATCCTTATTTCACAGTTTGGCTACGTAACAGCTGCTTTAACTGCCTCTCTAGCCAAAGTGGACGGAATTGACTGCAGACTAAGTGGGCAGGTATGTGATAAAAAGCCACCAGAAAAGAAAGAAACAGTGGCTGCACAGGCCAGACTAGCTGAGAAAGTGAATAGAATGAGGAGTGAGAAACACCCCAAAATAAGTCAAACATCCTCCTCTGAAACAGCTTCAGGAAATCTCTTTTGTAATGCCCTCTTCTGTAAAAGAAGAGCTCAAAAGGGTGGAAAGAATAAGGAATCAGAGAAGCAAATGAGAAGAGAAATAGCAGAACAGACTTGAAAGGAAACTTAGGAAAGACAGCTTTTATAATAAAAAATTCCCCACTCATATTACCCTTCTAATACTAGAGGGAAATACATCTGATCTGATGCTTTTATTACATAGCCAGATGTAGCCAGAATACCCACTGAAATTATTTCAGTTCGAGATCAGTTTACTTCATAAAAGTTTAAACAATTATTTGGGTTTCATTATAGCTAAAAGGGTTTTCACGTCACTTGTTTTATTGTGCTACAGTAAAGTCCCTAAGAACTGAAGCAGAAGGCTGTTATTCTGTTTACTGATATGATTCCTATAATGGTCTTAAAAAAACACTGAAATTAAAAGAATATGCATATATGTAACAGATAGTGGTTTATTTGTTTGTTCTTCATTTATGCTATGTGCCTTTAATAGACTATCTAGCTCTGGTAAGACACCTTAAGAAAAAAAATGGGAATGGATGGCAGGGTTAGACTTGTCTTTCCCCAAGGAGCAGCTGAGCATGCTTATGGTGGAGATGATAACTTTGAAGGGGGTAGCAGGCAAAGGAGGAAGTAAGAGAGTGGCACCAAAGAACTTCAAGATGCAGTTTAAGCAAAGAGAATAAGATTACTGCTGAGCAGCATGTGAAACACACAACCAAGTCTCGGAGGAAAAACATCCCACATACCAGAGAGAAGTCCATAGAATTTTCTGCAGGTCAGAAAGTCACTGAAATAACCTGAGTAAGACCCCACATGCCAGAGCACTGTGGGCAGATGTTTACAACCTCCCTTTTTTATTTCTGCTCTCCCTGATGTAATCACTTTGAGTTTTATATATTTAAGAAAGTAATTATTCTAGTTTTACTCTTATAAAACCTGGCTTTTGTGGGGTTAGAAAAAAAACCAACCTTACTTCTCTGGAGACCCACTATAGAAGAATATTTAGACAAATGCACCTGATCACTCTGGAAAATTCAGGTTCCTGTCACAATAGCATATCCAATATAAGGTATCATGGATCTACATAGTATTAAACAGGTATTATGGGTAAGATCTGAAATAAATTCTTAAGCAACTGACGGCCATTTGAAAACTTAGGAGTGCTCCATCAATAGCAGATATTCAAACATTCTTGAATAGACACTGCCACAACTGCCACACAGAAGTAAGTCTGACTCTCTTTTAATAATTCATATTGAAAACAAGTCAGGTAATAAAATTCTCTATTCTTATACGCCATGCTGCACTTCTTATGCAAGTTTTCTTCCCACAGAATACAGAAGAAATTTATTCAAATAGCTGCAAACAGGATTGTATAAAAGAAGTTGCAACCTTTCTGTCCACAATAAAGTATCTAAAAAATATTTTCACATCATTAATAAGAATATGGATTTTTATTATAATGTAGGTGTAAAATGTTTGATTAAATACTATTCCATTAATAAGTAGAATAAATTCCTATATTTCACTAGTTTCTCTTTTGTTACTAGAAGCCTAATGTAATGTCATGTCTACTTTCCTGAAAAGAAAAATTCTTCACACTGAAAACATTCTTATATTAACCTGAATTATACTTTGTGCAGAACAGACATCTTCAATTAAAAAAGTGAATGGATATATATAATTCTTTGTAAGATACTTGTCCTATATTCTGAAATCATGCATCTTTCCACCTAATTTCATCTAACTTTGCACTGAGCATCCTCACACAATATACAAATATAGTTTCAAGTCAAATCCATTTTATAATGGAAACAATAATAATTTTAAATAATCAGATTAATTAATAAATTTTCAGAGGACAAGTGGTTATAGAAATTTGAACAAAAATGTAGCAAGCCTTTCTGATGCAAACTGACTGTACAGTTGAGGTAAAATACGTACAACTTCACTTTGAACAGACTTGACTGTTTAATGTAGATGTTTTTCTAATTCTATAATTCATGAAATTTTCTGTATATTGTTCTTGCCTCCTGGGAACTTAATGTCTTACCACATTGGGGGGGGGGAACTTTATTGTGATCATCGTTCTAATAAACTATATTTTATTTCTCCATTACTCTCCTTTTTCCTCTCTTATGAAAGGACTGAAGGAACAAGTTTTTCAAGTCTTTCTATCCAAACTTCTTATTACTTTTCCCTTCCTTTTAAGCCTCACCATTTTGTGTAAATCACTCCATCACAGTAATGGCCAAAATTTGACAGATGCCACCTAATACAATACCTGGAACATTAATGAGAAATAAGCACATTCAGGATCTTCATGCAATGCTTGCTTCAGTAGCTCCCAGTGTTAGATTTCCCTTTTCTGTGATAGCTCTGTCTATTCTGCTATTCTCATTTGCATTTGACTTTGTACATATTGATATTGTATTTCATCTTGTTGATATCAGATATCTTCTCCAATTTATCAGATCATTTTGTATATTAATTCTACCTATTTTGAATAAAAATTTTCAAATATTTGTGCACTGATCTTATGGCTAGATGAAACTACTGGGGGTTTTTCCCTCTCTACTTTGCTGATATGAGACAGTATCAAAGTGCTAATAAAGATTTTAGATGCACTGCTTCCTCTGTTGCATTAGCCAAGTTACCCTGATAAAATAAAATAAAATAAAATAAAATAAAATAAAATAAAATAAAATATCTGTTCCGCACAGAAAGAATTAGACTGGCAGGCCTGGCATTTCAAAAATGCATACTGTGTTTTTCCTCTTGTAGGACTTCAACCATCCTTCTCAAACTGTCCATTTGTTCAGAGAGTGCATCTGTTTGCACAGTAGTTATTCTATTGCCCTGCAGACTTGAATGTCTTCAATCTCTAGCTCCCCGTACTAGTCATTTTTTGCCAGTTGCTTTTTAAAAATAAGCAACCAAGAAATAACCTTCTTTAAGAAGTCTGAAGCTTTAAATGCCTTTACCACATCAGTCAGACATTTCTCTTTATTGTTATATGATTTTTTTTTTTTAATAAACCTTTTCAGCCCTATCCTTTTCCTGTTTTTCCTGTAGCTTCATGCTCTTTGTCTTTGTTCCACAAGATCTTTGGGGTTTCTGGTGCAGTCTTACTGATCTATCATTACTTTCCTGTAATTTCTCCCCATCAGGATAGTTGCAGTTGACAATTTCTTTTATTAGCAGCAAGAACTTCTGCATTATTGTTTTCCTGCAGATGGCCTTCCTGTAAGTTCCTCAAGTTTGCTTAACTCTACTTTTTGACATGCATTCCTCCCTTTTTTTAAGACTCATGAACTTGACTTGTTTGTTTTAATCTAAATTCTCACTCAGTTTTTCACTTCAAGAAAGTCCTCCTTTCTACTAGTCAGAGTCAAATCTAAGCTATTCCCATTACTATTTTTCACTTGGGAACAACAGATTTCCTACAGATATGCTAGATACATCCCCTATAAACCTCAAGTCAATCCTCTGGATCCTCCCATTAGTCAAGTAAAATTTCACCAAGAGATATTTACAGTCTCTTACCACCTCCATAGCATTTGAGAATCACTTTGCCATTAGGTCTGAGATTTTGGTTCCAGTCAAGCAGTCCATCTCCCAGGATGGCAAGTCAAACACTGTTAAATAAATTTTTTTTCACTGGGGGTGGAGAGGGGTGAGGGGAGATGCTTGCCAATTTTTATTGTATGTGGCCCTTTCTTCTCCAAACTTCCAAATTCTCACAGATTTTTGTAATACGCCATATGCTTGCCATGCTTGCCAGTGTCGTGGTTTAACCCCAGCCAGCAACTAAACACCACGCAGCTGCTCACTCACTCCCCCCCACCCAGTGGGATGGGGGAGAAAATCAGGAAAAGAAGCAAAACCCGTGGGTTGAGATAAGAACGGTTTAATAGAACAGAAAAGAAGAAACTAATAATGATAATGATAACACTAATAAAATGACAACAGCAATAATGAAAGGATTGGAATGTACAAATGATGCGCAGTGCAATTGCTCACCACCCGCCGACCGACACCCAGCCAGTCCCCCGAGCGGCGAATCCCTGCCCCCCACTTCCCCGTTCCTATACTGGATGGGACGTCACATGGTATGGAATACACCATTGGCTAGTTTGGGTCAGGTGCCCTGGCTGTGTCCTGTGCCAACTTCTTGTGCCCCTCCAGCTTTCTCACTGGCTGGGCATGAGAAGCTGAAAAATCCTTGACATTAGTCTAAACGCTACTGAGCAACAACTGAAAACATCAGTGTTATCAACATTCTTCGCTCTGAACTCAAAACATAGCACTGTACCAGCTACTAGGAAGACAGTTAACTCTATCCCAGCTGAAACCAGGACAGCCAGATATAACACGGCTGGAAGAAGGAAGTAGCACACACTCTGCTGTGCCAGAAGGCATGCTTCTTGTGAACCAGTTCTCCTTTTTTCCCTTCCAGCAGTATAGTCTTTCCAAACTATCTAAAAACCTCCCAATGACAACTTTCTTGTGTTTCCTTGTCTTCTATATCCAAACATGTCCCTAATGCAACCAAAGAGTTTCCACTAATACATCCCTCTCACCCAAGTGGGCACTCTGGAGTGCCTTCAGTGGGGCTACATGGGTCCACACACTCAGCAAATCAAGAACACAATCTAATAAGGATGAACATCCTTGTTCAGTCAAAACTTTCATGGATTTATGCAGAAAGATTTTTCCCATCTGTCATGTCTGTAATACATATACCCTCACATACATCAAAAGCCCTTGCTCCTACTTACTGAAAACTAATTCAGTTTAATTTCTTGGTTCCACTTCATCATGTCATTATTTACAATAAGAAGGGGATCTGATGCTACAAGAGACATTTTTAAAATCAAAGAAACAAAGCTAAAATACAGAAATCACATAATATCATAAAATGAGAAATTATAGACAGTTTACATAAATTTCCTTTAACTTAAAAGCCTTATATCTCGATTATATCTCAAAATAATGAGACCCAAGGTAGAAGTTTGAGTCGTGTAGAAGAAGACAAAAGATTTGAGTATCTGGAGATTTTATGCAGAATGAATCCGCAACACAAACACATACTCAAAATCTAAAGGCCTAGATGTCAGCCAAAAGATAAGACACTGATTACAGTTTGTCTGATATGGAACATTGCTTGTCTCTGATTGAGGGGAAAGAAAAAAAAAAATGAAGGGGAAAAAACAAAGGGGAGAAAGGGAGGAAAGGAAGGGGACCAGAAAAAGAAAAAACCAGAAAAAGAAAAAACCAGAAAAAGAAAAAACCAGAAAAAGAAAAAACCAGAAAAAGAAAAAACCAGAAAAAGAAAAAACCAGAAAAAGAAAAAACCAGAAAAAGAAAAAACCAGAAAAAGAAAAAACCAGAAAAAGAAAAAACCAGAAAAAGAAAAAACCAGAAAAAGAAAAAACCAAGAGACTGCAATGAGGCAAGTGGGGATCTCGCAGGGAGCACAGAATCTCTCTTGAAACTACTGAGTTTCAGGTCACAGCTGCACATCCGTAAGACTGAGAACAGGGAAAATGCTGTTTAGAGGAAACTAATATGAAGCCTTGGTAGCAGTCTTTATCACCTAGAGAATGCTTCTTTGTAACAAAAGAAATATTACGGTGCATTACACTTCTAAGTTTTCACTCTGCTTTTCTAAAGCCTGTTAAATTATCGGTTCATCAAATCTGTCATTACCCTCATCATACATCTTTCACTGATGTAGACTTCTATTTTGCCTATTTTTTTTTCCTTTTTTAAACATCTAAATATGTCATTCCAAATCATCCTCTTGATGACTAACTAGTTCAGCATTTCTCAATATCAGCCCTTATATTTGAACACCAGGAACACCATTTGAACACCAGGAACTAGAGTCAGTGCTGCCATTTATTTCTCAGTCAATATAACCAAAGGAAACATTCATTAACTTTGAAAATACACTGCAGTCAGGCACCATCTTCCACCAGAAGTCTAAATTAAAGAGACTATTATGCTTAAAATAGAATTTGGTACAGTCAATTCCCAGAATTGTTATTTGAAGTTTTAAGCAAATTGCATGTATGCTTAGGGATTTTTACAGGCATATTTTTAACATATGTAAAAGGAAATTGAGAGATACGTTATTAAGCCTTCTACTTATTGTTGTGAATGACCCATCCCCTGTAGAGTAGCACTTCCTTCACCACTAAATAGTTTATTGTACTCAGCATTTATTGCTGAAGCGTAATTAAAAGTATATTTTAGAAGAAACCTATATGGCATAGTGGAATAATAACGAACTGTAGTCCAGATGGCATCAAGATGTGAGGCATTAAAGGACATCTCATTCATCAGAAAGTACTGTACATTAAGTTCTCAGTTTCTTCTCTACTTAATTCTATCTAAAATCATGTTCCTATAGCAACTCTGTGAATATACAGATATGCCTGAAAGAGTTATATACCAGTAAGGATTCTCATCTCCAAAGCATACATTGCAATTTAACACATCTTTGGGCAGGAGCTTCCATTTAGGGATTGCCACAAAATCCCCTTGTCCTTTCATTCAGGGGAATTACAGTCCCTGTCTTCACCTAACATCCCACAAGCTTTACTGATATGCACAAGCATCTCTCTCTGCCTCACTGGGGGCAGCTTTGTTACTTAAAACACAATCTATCTCATCAATTTCAGTTCAAAACAACAGCAGCTACTTGATCACAATATTAAAAATGAAAGACTGGATTACATTTCCCAAGGTCCTTCGAACCATTTTCTTTTCATGGAACATCTAAAAGATATTTTCATAATGAAAAAATTGTGATAGAAAATGTGATGTTTGACAAGTCAGAAATTTAATGTTTTTCTTGTCTTTAAGAATAACCTTCTCAACAAACTGAAGTGACTAGTCTCCTTTCCTTCATTATACTTCCTCAAAGCATGAGGACATTGGTATTAGGAAGGATTTGGATATAATATGAAAGAAACTAAGGATTTATGGAAGTGAAAAGCAATGGCGCACATACCAAGCCTAGAGGTTACAAGAGACTCTGGAGCTATCACGTGTTCCTTGTTTTAATCTTGAGGTCTTTCAGAACAGGTACACATGCTAACCCACAATATCAGCTATTATACATAAATTGAATGAGAATGGGGTGACCTTTAGAGTTTTCTCTAAAGGCCACAGATATTTTGAAAGATCTTCAAAACTTCAATCCCAAGAAAGAATCAGTTCTTTTAATGTTCAAAATCTTCAAACTACCTGTTCCAGAGCATCTAGCAGATCTTCAAGTGGAATAAATATTTTGCAACTGGGAAATTGGCCACAGGCTCCAAGAACGTGACCTCTTTTTCTCTGCTAAACAGCATAGCTATATTCCAGAGCAGTATTAGTTCAATGAAGCTATAAACTCAAACAGCAGTCTCACAAGTGCAAAAGACATTCTTTGATCCATTCCTTGTGACTCTTTAGAAAGCATTGCCTAGGTTGCCATTTAATCTATAAATTCAGAGCCTCAAAGAGCTCTCTGTAAACTCTGCTTTGTAATTTATAGGATCACAAGAAAATAAATAAATAAAGTATTAAAACATGATCTTGAACAAGTCTTAAGAATGTTTTTGGTGCCTTTTGAGGTGATCTTGCTGGCAACATAGCTGTTAGATGACCATTCTTGCCTTAGAAATACTTATTTCTAAGCAAAACAAACTCTTTTGAAGTAGTGCCACCACTTATCTGCTGTTTAAGAGAAATTTTATGAAATTTACACCATTATGGAAATCTGAAACAGTTAAAATGTTAACTAACAACAAGTATTTTAAATAAAACTTCATAGCCTTGTCTTCATTATCCACATTACATACAAGAAATTATGCTAGTTAAGAAAAAGAAAGGGAAAGTCTGCTTCTGCAAACATTCCAGAGGCAGACAGTGAGAAGGCAGGTTATTTATCGCTTTGGTCATAGCACACTGGGATAGAGGTTATGAACAAGGTTTTCTGTCAACTACTGCTCAAAGTGATTTAGTTAGTATTTAGCCAGGCATAGAGCTCCTATGGAGGGCTTGGCGGAGACTGCAGTGATGCTCGAGGTGACAGTAAAAGATAAAATACTAGGCTATAGAAATAACACCGATAATGTTCAGTTCTAAACAGTGTTGAACTTTACCCTGACATATACTCAGCACTGATTTTATACTATTCTAACCTCATTGATTTCAGTAGGGCTAGTCATGATTGACCTGGAGCAAGTCAGATAAGACCCAACCATTTCACTTTATTCCCTGGACCACAGAGCAAAATATCAACATTCACTATCTTCAATTTCAAATATAGAATTCAAATTTGAAAGCCAGCTGACCCTCAAAACCAAGTGAAATCAGCCACAATGGAAGTTCTTAATTTTGCCTCATTTTCCATTTCCCAAGGAACAGCAGAAGTCTGTCTACTACAAACTGCTGATGCAAGAACCACAGTCTTCAAAACAAAATACCAATATTGTGGAACGCCACAGACTGCAAAGTATTCTCAGGTGAAGATACCAGGAGATGCACAGATCTTAGAAGATGAGATGCTAAGCACACTACTTGATAATCAGGAATAAGTATTACTATGTAGAAAACATCTTTTACCCTATTCAATGCAGCACTGGGTTCATCAGTCTTCCACTGACTCACCTTTTGAACTGATAATCTAGCATGCAAATAATCCATCAGACTAATATTTAAAAATAAAAACACATCAGAAGGCCCAAGGATAAAACAGGAGATGATAACCAGAGGAAAAGTGAAAAAAGAAAACATTATGAGACTACAAAGTTCAGTATCCTTCATGGTTATACTGGAAAACGCCCTGGACCACAGGCAAAAATAACTTTTCAAGCTAAGCAATTTATGCGCTACTACTTTAAAAATCTACCTAATAAATTAAGCATAAAGAACTTCAAGCTCATTAAAAGTAAGAACTCTATCCCTTAAGGATCAACAAAGCTGGGTCACCCCAAACTAGTAAACAGCTTCCTGGGACGATAAACCTCTATGCTGAATACCAACTTTCATCAGACACATACTACATGAACTGTGTAGCAGAGATTTTATTTGAAATCCACCGATTTGAACTCATCCACTAAGTCAAGACAGAATTAAAATAATGTGTTGTTTAATCAGAAGTTGTTGATCTTTCTTTTTTAGGCTTTCCTGGTTTCTTTCCGCCTCTGTGGACTTCACGTTAATGTTCTAACTTGCATGAGGATTATTCAATCTTTCATCAGGCCATTAAGGGTGGGGAATTAAGAGTTTTACAAGCCACAGCACATTTTCATCTTCAGCAAGGATTTGGATAAGAAGATCACAAAATGACTTTGTGTTAAACAAGACAAGAAGCAGTAGACCATTTAGAATATTTCTATGCATTTTTATATTCTCTTTTGCAACCAGCCATCTGTTTCATCCTAATCCAGCTAAATAAAGCAGGTATAGTCTGAAGACTGTTCCTGGAAAGGATAAGGCCTTCAGGCCACTGATACAGATACTAGAACTCTAGTCAAGCAATGAAGACAAAAAGTTAGCCTGCCTATGTTAAAAAGGAGCTTTTCTTAGCAGAAGGGGTTTGGCGATGGTCAGGGTTTTGCTTATGATTTTTAATAAATATTTTTATGTAGAAGATATCTAAAGTAGGATATAATTTTGCTCTCTTGTTCTGGTAGCTATTTGTAGCTCAGATTTATGAGAAAGTTAATGAGATCAATATGCAATAGCCTTAGGGATGTTACGATACTATAGCACACAGCTAGGAATTAAGAGATTTAATAGAAAACAGTGTGGTGCTTTACTGCTCCCCTTTGTTGATCACCACCACCACTACTGAATGCCCATCAGCACCCAGTACCTTCTCCATAACACTTGTGCAATGAAGTTTTATATGATTCAGTTAATCTAGTGCCTATTTTAAGCTGTTCTTATTGCATACAGCCAGTAATAACAGTGAACAGAGCATAGCCTTAAAGTTGCACCTCCTGACAACAGACTGTCAGGCCTGTATATTCCATCAAATTGTGAAATCTGGGCATTTGACACTCAGGCCATGTGTCCAGTTAGATTCCTGACAAAGATTTTCAGTTCTCAGACCATCCATGTGAAAATTCAAAGCATATATATAGTAGTAAGATTAAGTAAGTAAGAATTTGATTTATAATTCTAAACAGGTGCTACACCCAAAAAAGGTATCCATCAAGGGCAAAACTAACTTACCAGAACACACAAATAACTGAAACTTAAGACTACAGCTTTATAAAGATACAGAACAGACCTTCTTGTGTTATTACTCAATAGAAAGGCCACAGAAAATTCCAGATGTCCACATACCTGACAAACTAATGCTGCTCTCATTTAGGTATGAAAGAAATTACAATTTAAATGGAAACAGTGTATATAGCTTTTAATGATTAAAAAAAAAAAAAATAACTGGAAGAAGCACTGCAACATACAATTTAAGATGTTTCTAAGAAAGATACGTGCTGTTCAAGGGAGAGTGAAGAAACATGCTTTTGTTATATTTCATAGTAAAACCTTAAAAGTAATCACATTTTTATGTTAATTAGAGTCACATCAGCATGTGTGACATGACTGATGTTGGAATACTTTCTTCTTTCAGATATTCATTGGAGAGTGAATTAAAAATACTAGAATATACTCCATTCTGCTGCTAACAATTCTATAGGCAGTGCAGCAAAGGAAAGAAATACTTTAACAAACTTAACATTTAAACAAAATAGCTTTGCCAGTGTGGATCAGATATAAATACCAAACATAACGATCTTGCTATTCATGCACACAAAAAAAAGGAGAATAAACATTTGCTAGTATCCATGTCTGCCTACCTGCTCCAAAGAACCTGTTCAGCTATATATTTAAAAAGCAAATCCTAACTGTTGCATATCTCGAAATACATCCATTAATCTTTTAATTCAATACAGACGAAGCTATAACATTCATACATACAGGTACCATAGTATGAACCACTGCATGCTAAAACCACCTCATCTTACTTCCTTAAAATAGCATAAATATATATCTGTATTTTCAAATAGTGGATGAATTGGTCTTACAGTATATCTCTTTGCAGACTTTTTAGGATTCAGAATGCAATTGTGGTGGTAATTCCAAAATAGATGTACTAGGAAGGCACAAAATTATTTTAGTTTGCCTGGAAGGCAGCAAATAGTACATTAATAAACAAAAGTTTCTATTTTACTTTTGGAATAAACTTAGCTGACTGTGACGAGTTAAAATTAACATGCTTATTCTTTTGAGGCAAGTAGTTTCTGAAATAGATTTTCTACTATAAATACAATTCCAATTCAACACTTACTGAATTCCACTAGGGGAAAAAAAAAAAAAAAATCTTTGTGCCCTGGGGCATACAAAGTAAAATCTGCAAGAAAACATACTACTTATTTTAAAGCTGTATATTTTGACATACTCTTATTTCCATTTATATACTGTGGAAAAGCACATAACATTTAAAAACATTTCACAGTGTAAACTACACCAGAAGAACTCCGTTCAGTTCCAGAAGCAATCTTGCATTCACTGTCACTTGGCAGTATGACTACTTTCTGTTTACAGTACTGTTCTAGTGACAGGAATATTAATTTTCAAAAACCTCTATTTAAAGAATGCAGCAGTTAGGATTCTAAAAACTTTGTTAGTCCTTAAATAAAAAGAAAAAACAGAAAGCATCTCTACAAAAAGATTTTTAAAGTCACCTGAAAGCTGTTGTTAGAGTTTGTTTTAACTGTTATATATTTATAGTAATAGCTACAGACTACTCTCCCCTTTAAAGTACCTAAGCTCCTTTCCTAAGGCATGGCAGAATGCGACACTCTGGACAGTATCCCTATTAACCCAGGGAACACCCCAGAACTTGCCTACAAAGACAGTGAAGATGAGGTTCTACTCTTCCCCAGAGGTCAGGGGAAAAAAAAAAAAAAAGTCTGCCTCTGTAACTCAAGGCAGGCTTTGTACCAAAAGACTGTAATGATTTTGCATCTTTTGTGGCTCAGACTCACAGATTACCTAATACATAAGCAATATCTGGATTATGCAGTCAAAAGCACAAACACATCCAGCAAAGAAAATGTGTGTGAAACAAGCAAGGAGGCTAAGTTGTCCCTGCATATCAAGTAAAAAGACTGAAAATAGGACTGGGAATACAGTCTAAATCTCCTGGCACAAGCTAGGATAAGCTTTAACTTTTCTACTCTTTTAAAGTGCTTACCGCAGTGTCTGTCTCAAAAATATTTAGAAAACCAGTAAGGTTTGCTATGCTCCTAGCTGTTGCAAATATATCTTGTTTGTTCCAGAAAAAAAGCAAGGTATGATTCAAGATAAATCATATATCAGACTTCTCAGTCACATGGCTGGTGTGTGTTCAGCACGATAGTCTCTGTATGCTCTGTGCAGAAATGACTCAGAAGCAGGTTCCACATTTGTCAGTCCAAGCAAGGGATACAACAGCAATTAAAGTCTCTAACGATTGGCTGAGGATCAAAGAGATCTCATGCATCTAGATGTAATAGATAAGGATTGATTTTCTAGGACTTATTCAACATCATATCATAATATCTAAAAATATCTGATGGAAACATTAATGTTACAAAAAAGGAAAGGAAAAAATTGGCCTAGTTGGTAAGTTAATTCATGGAAGTGCAAGTGCTTGCTGGCAGTTGCAACCAAAGGATTCTTATTAAATAGTTCTTTCTTTGAGGCTTGAACAGATTCCCAGAGAGCAGCACTAGAATAAGAAAAAACTATTTACACAAGTAACTTCCATGTCTCCTACTTCTCGCTGATTTGAGATCAGCGTGCAGTTAAATTTTCATATGTTTCCAGATTTTTTTCACTACTTTGATAAGAATTAGATGTAATAAAAAAAGACTTGGGCATCTACAAGTTACTTTTCATTTTAATTTTTAGCTGCTTAGTCCCAAGTCTGAAAGTTAGGATCCTATGACAGGACTCCAGGAACAAAAGCTAGACATTTTAAAGGTTATAAAAAATAACTTGCACACCAATCAGGAAGTTGCCTAGGCATAACCAAGCGGAAGACTAAGAAAAGCAAAATATATAAAAATCCACCCCCTTCCTGGCATACCTTCAATAAAGTAGGTGTCAGAATGAGGTTAAGTGCCAACTGCTTTTCTTTCAATAATTAGCAGATTATGATTCTATTGTACAATACAGATGGCGAAGAAAGAAAACATATTTTACACCAAAGTACAATCCAAGAACACTCACCTGTGAAATGGAAGATGCAAATTCACTTGACTTTTCTGCCTGAGGTGATTCAAACACAGCTTTAATGATGCATCCTCATCATCAAATTGTACCATTCTCTGGATAGGACATTCCTCCCACCTAATGTTAAGAAAATAACAAAACACCCCACCCCACCCACATTCCAAAACCTACTGAACAGTCAAAGGTAATTCTGGTCTCTGTGCTATGACTTTTCCCCAAGCAGATCAGTGACTCAATTGCTATGCTTTTGACACCCTGTACTCAATGGTCCCCTCTTGTGTTCTCCTTGGCCAAGTCAATTCAGAGTTATTTTCTGTTCCTTTTCTCTTGTCCAGTGGATTGTAACATTACAGTTTTGAACATCAATCTCTTTTTGCTACTTCAAATATTTAAGAACCAAAACTAGAAATTAGTTTTCTTCCTCACAGATTTTAATACTCTTTCACAACTGCTACTAAGCTCATTATACAGACCATAAGGGACCTCCTGAAGTACTATAAAGATAACGCATGCTGGGAGCAATGATACAATATGAATTCACTAACAGTTAGTGGGCACATTTTATGGAAAATTAGACATATCCCTTGCTAGCCTAACTTTTGATAGGCCCTTTCAATCTTTAAAATACCTTTCCACCCATAAACATAAAAGCTTAGTCAAAATTCCATGACCCTAATAAAACACAAAACCATTTGAAATAGCCCTAGTGGATCAGACCAAAACATCTCACTAGCTGAATACTTAGCCTTAAAAAAAAAAAAATTCATTAACAGACACTTTCAGAAGTAAAATGAATATACCTTTTATACAATACAGCCTTATTATTCAAACAAATTTAGTCTGTAGCACCCTAAAAAATTCCTGGGAGCCCTCTTGCCACTTTTCAAAGGGGAAGGAAAAAAAAAAAAAAAAAAGTACATTCCTTTGCCATCTGCTACTTACCTACCACCAAGGCTGGTTTAAATTGTAGATTAAACACTACAGTTACCAATTAAGCAATTTCAGGTTTCTTTCAGTAGTCTCAGATGAGTTCTATTTGATTCTGGCAATTGATTACTCTTCCTGATTAAAGAACTCTTCCACTGCACGACATTTGAGGCTATGCTTTAGGTTTTGTTCCTCATTAGGTGGAATCTAGCTCCTGTATGTTAAGTAACAATGCAGGGAGTAATGATCACAATGATTTAGCTTTGTGTGTTATGGCTATATCTTTCTTGAGTTCAAATTTTATACCTCAGTGGTCTATCAGTTCCCCTCGAGCGGCATCTCTGTGACTTAAAGAAGTTTTGGGGGGTGGGGGGATTGTGCCCAAAGCTGCTGCTCAAACCTCTTCATTTGACTTAAACACAGTACCACAATATTATGCCTGAGCTTTTGCTCTTTTCTGTATTTAGATACAATTTTCACTTTCAAAAATACTGTCTTTTTACTTCCAACAGGAACCTGCATAGGAATGCTGGACTTTTTTTTTCTCCCCATGCTCTAAAAAATTCCCTGCTATCTGTGAGCATTTTAACTATTTATTTGCCCCTTCTAATTCCCTCTTAGAAAATTTTAATCTGTACATAGCCACTACTAAACTGAATGGGTGGATTATTCCTACAAAGATTTTGAATTTAACTATTACCTTTACCATATATATAAAACTCTTCATAGACCTATTCTTTTCATAACTGCATCCCAAACTAGGTCTTGTGTACTGCTCAAGGCTAAAATCAAGAGATACTGCTATTTTTTTCAATTCCATTACCGGCGACACTGAACAGCAACCATTTATGAAATCTAAATGTTTGCATCGTTGCCCATCAGAACATTCATCCAGTCAAAATAAGCACTTCGCATAATGCTAAACGTCTGTATTTCATGCTTTTTAAACAGTGCGAATTTCTTTGCTTATAAAGTATACACTGTACTTCAAAGCCAATAGATATTACAAAATCACACTACTGTAGTCTACATTGAGAACAAAGCCGTAAACCCTAAATGAATCACACAGAATATTTTTAAGCCTTTTAGAATAAAGTAAGATTTTTAACTAATGTTTCACATTAAAGTTCTGATACAACATGAACTAAAATATTATGAACAATTCTGTTGTTATCAAAATCTGTTTTCATTGTTGAGGCAAATGCCTATGTCCTCCAACTAGCAACAATAACAACCACACACGCACCATTTTAGACAAAACAGTATGAATAGTTGGCTAGGTTAGATGAACCAAATGGCCTCATTTTACCAAAGAGAAAAGAGTAAAGTATTATTATAGTACAGCTCATAACATAGATGGAAACTATGCTACTTGTACAGCCATTTTCCAAATCAAATCCACGTTTATGTATTTTCAACAGTGACTGCAATCTCTACGCATATAACTAGACTAGCATGTCCTAACACTGAAGTCACCTACATCCTGTGGAAAAACAAACCTCCTTATAAAGCACTACAAAGTCTCATAAATTTTAAAAAGTATCTTTGACTTCACTGAAAGTAATACAGCAGGTATTCTGTGACAAAAGAAATTACCTTAATTATAATAAAAAGTATGTTACCTCTTTTCCAGAAATGTAAACATGTCTACAAGTCTCAAAAATGCCTCCTAGAAAAGAACTATAGATAACTATAGTCAGGAAGTCTTCATAAGAGTTTTGATATGGTTTTAGTAACCATTTTTATATAACTTGAAATACAAGCAGTGTCTCCTAAATTATTCCAGCATTACAGCTCAGAGTTTGCTTTCCATTGTTGTTGTTGATGATAATTCTAATCTAAACCACAAGAATTTGAACATGAGCATTCTAAATTAAAACAAAAAAACCCCAACCCCAAAACCCAAGCTTTAAAACTCAAAGCATTAAGAGTTTATCTGAAAATTATACCGATTTAATGGCGGGTCACATACGAAGGAAAGTCACAGTCAAACCAATACTATCTTCTGTTCAAGAAGATCTTATTTTGCCCTAGTGGAATCATGTTTTCAGAGACAGAGAGGAGCAAGGCTGTAACATTTATGTCACTTCACCAGGCCACGCTTTTCTTAAGAATTTATTTTTTTCTTTCAGAAGTGGGCTTGAACAGCCTGCATAAAGGCTAGATAATAACCCTTAGCTGCTCAGCACCTACAACTTCCCACAAATCTAACAAGCACACAGCTGCCTCAGTACAGCTTTAGTAAATAGAATCTCCCTTCATGCAGGCACAATTTTCATACACCTGTTCCTTGGTACATGCAGATTTTCTGTATGTACAAAACACCTGTGCAAAGAAATAGCACGGGTGAACCTGAAAATTATTTTGAAGAATCTGGATTCTATCCCATGTGTACCAAAGTGCTGGGAAGTTAAAAAAAACCCAAAACCAAAACCACCCCAGACAAACCAACCCACTGCCTCAGAAGAAAAAAGCCTGGAGGTTGCACTCACTGAATAGGACACCATATTGAATTGCTTGTGAAAAATATGTTGCAGTATTTCATCAACAGGTGATGTTTCAGTGTTTGTTCTGTGTTTGTTTGAGTTGTTAATGTATGCGGGCAGATGACTGGGCTCTGGCATTGGGTTAGCTGCCTGAACACAACATAACTATTTATTGTGATATGACAAATTGCTGGACATACTGAATAACAGAGTGAGAATCTGACAAAAGTTGCAAATCACACTGAGAGGAATGGCCAGATTTCACAGGTGGTTTAGGGAGAGTCAGGACAGAAATGGTCAGACCTCATGGATTATTAAAGGGGGGCAATGGGGAACTTTTGGGGAGTGGACTCTTGCAAAGCCAGTGGTACCTAGGTACAACTGGGACCCATGTGGTAGAATTACATGCAAGTTGTTAATTTTGGGAAGACAAGGGTGGCGATAAGGAGTGATCAAGATCGATCAAGAAGGAGCAAGACCAGCAAAATGGAGAGGAGCTAGGGAATAAAAGAGACCTGACACACGTTAAACAAGCTACTGGTCACTATGTTTGTCTGGCTGTCATGGTTTAATCCCAGCTGGCAACTAAGCCCCACACAGCCCCTCACTCACTCCCCCTGCAGCAGGATAGGGGAGAGAATTGGAAGAGTAAAGGTGAGAAAACTCCTGGGTTGAGATAAAGACAGTTTAACAAGCAAAGCAAAAGCCACGCATGCAAGCAAAGCAAAATAAGGAATTCATTCATTACTTCCCATCGGCAGGCAGGTGTTCAGCCACCTCCAGGAAAGCAGGGCTCCATCACGTGTAACAGTGACTTGGGAAGACAAACACCATCACTCTGAATCACCCCCCCTCCTTCTTCTTCCCCCCCCAGCTTTATATGCTGAGCATGATGTCATATGGTCTGGGATATCCCTTGGGTCAGTTGGGGTCAGCTGTCCCAGCTGTGTCCCCTCCCAACTTCTTGTTCCCCCCCCCAGCCTACTCACTGGTGGAGTGGTGGGAGAAGTAGAAAAGGCCTTGGCTCTGTGTAAGCACTGCTCAGCAATAATGAAAACATCTCAGTATTATCAACACTGTTTTGGTCACAAATCCAAAACATAGCCCCATAATAGCTGCTATGAAGAAAATTAACTCTACCCTAGCCAAAACCAGCACACTGGCTCATGTTGTTCATGCTTATGAGCACTGCGTGTGTTTATATAGGTGCCTGGAAAGGCTGGCTGTGCCTGTAGTATGTGTGTTTGTGTGTATACGTGTGTGCCCACTGGGAAATAGCCTGGCAACAGACTGACTGGAAACAGAGAGAAGCTGCCACCTCGCATCTAGCAAAGTTCATTGGATTCAGCTACCTTTAAAACAAGCCATGTTATTTTAACTCTGAACTGGCTAACATTAACTTCTTTAAGTTTGTAGGCTAAATTCACACTTCCTCTATCACTAAATATGAGGAAAAATCAAAATACATTCTCGTATGATACATGAGTTCTTGTGTGTCTTCTGTATTTTTTTTTCCTCCCTCAGTTCACCAGAGAAGTATCTAGCAATTATTTGGTTATTCAAACATACCAGGATAGTTACAAGATCATTTAGACAGTAAAATAAAAGAGTAAATTGTTAATATATTTAAAACAAATGGATGTAAGCAGTACTCTATGCTATATCCATTAGGCTTGAAGAATCAGGACAGAACAAGGTTTGAGTTGACTATAAACCATAACACAGAGATTATAACTTCCATCTGCCAATAATAAATGATGACCAACTGCTCTGTTCAAATAAGATGCCAATTTACTTGAAAATGTCAATACATTTTGAAGCAAGAATCCACAACCCATTTTGAAATTCCACATGGAATTTCACAGTTCATTCTAATGAGAGAAGCAAGTGATTAGGTATTATTAGTACAGCCCCATGGTTTTTGAAACCAATATTTGCCTATTTACTTGAACTTTTAGAACAGTGTTCATAGGAATATATGAGAATATTAAGAACTGTGGGAGGTTTTACATTGGATTTTGATGAGTGTGCTGTGCTATATGCCAACTTCTATTGATTACTCTAATTTTTTACAACAGCACTTTTTGATAGTAACATGATGGGAGTGCCCAACAGCTGAGAAAGCATAAAAAGAAACATTCAAGCCATTCTGCATCAAACTTGGCAGAGTTACTTTTTTTGTTTGGGGGGGGTTGGTTGGGGGTTTTTTTGTTTGTTTTTGTTTCTTTTAACTTTGGTTTTTTATCACCAGATCAATTTAGATTAGTAGCTCTACCAGTACTGGTGAAACAGAATTTTTTTTACACATTGTAATGGATTTGTGTGGCAAGGTTTTGGTAGGGGGGGAGGGGGATTACAGGGGTGGCTTCTGCGAGAAGCTGCTAGAAGCTTCCCCTATGTCAGATAGAGCCAATACCAGCCGGCTCCAAGATGGACCCACCACTGGCCAAGGCCAAGCCCATCAGTGACAGTGGTAGTGCCTCTGGGATCACATATTTAAGAAGGGTAAAAAAAACTGTGCCGAGGGCAACTTCAGCCAGAGAGAGGAGTGAGAACATGTGAGAGAACCAACCCTGCAGACACCAAGGTCAGTGAAGAAGGAGGGGGAGGAGGTGCTCCAGCCGCCAGAGCACAGATTCCCCTGCAGCCCGTGGGGAAGACCATGGTGAGGCAGGCTGTCCCCCTGCAGCCCATGGAGGTCCTTGGTGGAGCAGATATCCACCTGCAGCCCGTGGAGGACCCCATGCCAGAACAGGTAGGTGCCCGAAGGAGGCTGTGACCCCATGGGAAGCCCCCACTGGAGCAGGCTCCTGGCAGGACCTGTGGCCCTGTGAAGAGAGGAGCCCATGCTGGAGCAGGTTTTCTGGCAGGACTTGTGACCCTGGGGGGGATCCATGCTGGAGCTGTCTGTGCCTGAAGGACTGCAGCCTGTGGGAAGGACCCATGCTGGAGAAGTTTGTGGAGGACTGTTTCCCATGGGAGGGACCCCACGCTGGACCAGGGGAAGAGTGTGACAAGTCCTGCCCCTGAGGAGGACAGAGCGGCAGAAACAACATGTGATGAACTGACCACAACCTCTATTCCCCTTCCCCCTGTGCCACTGCAGGGGAGGAGGTAGAGAAAATCAGGAGTAAAGTGCGGCAACTCAGTCAAGCGCTCAAGCTCTCTGTGCAAGATTCCCTTTATTTCACAAAAGAATCCAACTTATATATGTTTTAACAAAGATCTAGAAAGTACTAACGGCATACAGCCAATACTACTAACACAGGAGGGCATATCTGGCCCAGCTGGGATGTTTGCCAGTCCTCAGAACAGTTAAAGATAAAAACATTCCATAGACATACTCGTGACTGTCTTCAGCCACATCTTCCCAGGCCTCCAACCTGACCTTGTGAAACTAGTTCTTCAAAGGCTTGGCAAACAACATGCAACACAACAAATTCTAACGGTCACTCTTGAAAACAAATGCCAGGTGTTCGAGCTGCTCCCACATAAAGCTGTGCCCAGGAAGAAGAGAGGGGTGGGAGGAAGGTGTTTTAAGATTTGGTCTTATTTCTCATTATCCTACTCGGATTTGGTTGGTAATAAATGAAACTAATTTCCCCAAGTCGAGTCTGTTTGCCTGTGACGGTAATGGGTGAGTGATCTTTCCCTGTCCTTATCTTGACCCATGAGCCTTTCATTATATTTTCTCTCCCCTGTCCAGCTGAGAAGGGGAGTTATAGAGTAGTTTTGGTGGGCACCTGGGGTCCAGCCAGCGTCAACTCACCACACACACAGTGCTCACAGAACTATGTTCTTAACCACATTAATATTTCACCTTCTTAAAGAATACTTTACAGATGAGACAGTGAAACAGTTTCACATTTTTCAGTTAAAAGCATATTCTAATTTGTTGTAATGCAAGACCAGAAATAAGGTCCCTGAAAAAAAGCATATATTTCAAAATGTAAAAAAATACCTTTAAGATCTATTAGACCAGTTATCTCAAGCAGGTAGATTTCTACATAAGAAATCTTAGAAAGATTGGAGATGAAGACTAAAGATGAAGCAAGACAGATTTAATATAAAAAAAATCATGAAAAATCCCAGTCTGCAAATAATTTTCCAAGTGACAAATGAAAGAATAATGATTCTCTTACAATGAGTGTAGCATCTTTTGATGTACATATGAAAACTGATCCAGAAGTGATTGAATCAATATAGGTTGGCAAAGTTTTTTTAAGAACTGCAAGCACATAATATACATTATATAAAAACACAGAGTTCCCTATATATTATAGCAAGGATGTTTATGGAAGAAGCAAATGGGAAAGACACTGGTTCTTCTGTCTATTCCATGGTCCAAATACTGTCAAAGGGAAACAGAAGCATCAGCTTTCCATACTCATTAAACATAGTTAATACCTGTAAATCAAGCAAAGTCAGTGTATCATTTTTAAAAGTTTAAAATTCTAGATCTTATTTACAAATGTATTCAGATCCCAATTCATATCCTTTGCTTACAGAAAGACTTTTACTGAAGTCAAAGGGAAGATTAATATCAAAAGCATTCATTGTGTAGCAGTTCAGAGTTCTATTGACATTAAGTTTTTCACATAGGAAGCAGAATTTCATCCCTAACAGAGATCTAATCTTTTCTGCTAATTAGAAGAAACTCAGAAGAAAGATCTACACTATTCTCAAGTCAGAAACAAGAGTTTAAAAATTGCATCAGTTAAGTACATTCAATAAGCCACCTGTACACCAGTTTGAATTATAATTATCTCAATTTTAGAATTATTTAAATTAGCTCTTTGGATGCACCATATTTCTTAATGCATACTACTTCACTGTTTAGGTGAGTCAATAAAACAACATAAAAAGTAGTAAACTGCCAGAACACTCATCACATAGGAAGTCTGTATTTCACACTTCACTCCAGGTTTGATAAATGGATGACCTGTATAGCAAGTCGTAAAATAGTTTTACTTAGATATATTTCAAAATTCTGTTTTTCAAAAAAACTTAAATTTTAATTCCAGTTCAAATCTCTACAAATCTGCAAATCTCTACCTTAATCCTAAACATTTAAGAAAAGACTATTTTGGATTCCTGACAACACAGATTATTAACAGTCAGAAAGATAGAGAAGACTTTTTAATTAAGCATGCTATTATTGTCAGACAACAATCACAACACAAGAAAGTTCTGATTCTATTCTTTCTACTTTACACTGCAGAAATAGATCTGGGAAGATAATGTGTTAGTATGGCCAGGGCTTCGAAGGTGGAAGACAGTGGAACAAGGAAATAAAATACAAATATTATTTGACATGAGAAGATTGTACACTAATAAGGTAAAATAATAAGACAAATGCCTGTTTCATTTAGAAAACAAATATCAACAAGCCTTGGCATGGTTTTTGACAGTACTGATCATCAACTGCCACTGACCTCTCTACTGTTTATGTTTAGCACTTCTTGGAAAATCCAGCTTTTCTTCATTTGTGACCTATCCTGCAATCACTGCACTTGAATAACTTCTCACTGAACTATATGTCTGCTTCACCTGCACTCAGTTGTAAAACCCGAGTCCTGCATATTGCAAGTTCTTCAGGACAGAAGATATATCTAAATAATTCCCTTTATTTTGTAAGGAAAAAAATATATATTTGCCTAAGGAGAATTTAAAGATGTAGCAGAGACTTCACATTGATAAAAACTAGAGAGAAAAAAACTGGATTATATTGGATGTTCAGTATGACAGGTCTTTTCTATAATAGCCACTGATCATTTACAAGTGATATATAATTTGAAATGAATGCATCAACCTTGGGTACAATACATTCCTTCTTTAATGTGTCTCCCTTGACACAGATCTAAGCAGGTATATATTTAAAGCCTTATTTTCTTTTTAATAAAATTGAACAGATTAAATATGATGTGCTAATGTGCTACTTCAGGATTTGTGGTAATAAAATGCCAAAGAACAAGCTGCAAGCTGCTGTTTGTTACTTAAGATACTCAAAGAATTAATTTTATGCTGGCATATACTGTAATTAGAAATAGCTCTGTGCATCATGATTAAACTAGTAGCTATGGAAACCAAAGCAGACTAGAATAAGTGTAAAAGGAGAATACTGAATAAGCCAATCATAAAACTCCTTTAATCTGTTTATTTTTAATCTTTTTCGTAATGCAAATTGGAATACTAAGGGTAGATATTACTTTATTTTTCTTCACCTTTGTATGTTTGGAAAGAACAATATTTTTTCCAAACTGGTTCCTATTAGATTTTGTTTTCACATCAGAACTTCTCAGCCCAGACAATCCTAGGTGTTAAAAGCACGCAATTTTTAGTGACCTATGTTGTAAAATGAGAACTCTGTGGTTTCAAGAGTGTAAAATCTCCACTGTGCTCCATCCCCTTAACCATTCTGATAGCCATCTGCTGAACATATTCCAATTTAGCAATCTCCTTCTCGGTGGGGGGGGAAGGATGGACATATCTCCATGCAGTACTCACCTGGCACTATCTCAAGTGCTGAACGAAGGGGAAGAATCACTTCCCTTGCTATGCTGGCTACTCATACTGTGGCCACCAAGCATGCAGATAGCTTTCATCACACAGTGCTGACTCATATTTAAATTCTCATTCACCCTTGGGTCCTTTGCTAAAGAGCTGTTTCGTGGCCAGTCGCTCACCAGCTTATGCTGTTTCATGGGGTTATGCCAGCCCAGCTGCAGGACTTAGTCTGTTCTTACTGAATTTTACCAGGTACCTTTTGGTCCACTCCTACAGCTAGTTGAGGTACCTTTGAATACTAGCCCTGCATATAGCCCAGTCTATAGACTGCCTCCCTCCCCCACCCATTTCACTGTCATTCACAAACATAAGGGCACCTTCCATCCCATTATCCAGGTCAATGATGAAAATGTTATGCACTGTTTGCCCCAGTATCAGCCTCTAAAGTGCATCACTTGTAAGCAGCTACTAATTAGGCTCCAAGCTGTTCACCTCTGCTCTTTGAGGCATAGAATGGCAGCTGCTTTCCCACCCATGTTGTGGCCACCAGTCTATAATGCTGTAAGAAACCATGACAGAATACTTGATTAAGTCAAGGTAAACATCATTGTTTATCTGTTCTCCCCTTGTCCACAGAGCCAGCTGTCTCATTACAGAATGTAATCAGGTTAGTCAGATATGATTTGTCCTTGGTAAAGCCATGCTAGCTGTTCTCAACGACCTTATTTACCTTCCTATGCCTAGCAATGGCTTCCAGGAAGATTTATTCCATAATATTCCCAGGAACTGAGAGAAGACTATCCCATGTACAGTTCCCTGGATATCCTTCTTTTCCCTCTTGAAAGTGGGCATGTTATTTACCTTTCTCCAGTCACTGGAGACCTCTCATAATCACTACAAGTTTTCAAAAAAGGGGGGGAATAGCCCCCTCACAATAACAGCAACATTGGATGCACACCCAGCAGTCTCAGTTTGCTTACATGGACTCTTAACTCAATCTTCCTCTAACATAGGTAGTATTTCTCTCCCCCAAACTCTCCGAGTAGGCACAGAGGTCTGGGAGGCTAGTGACCAGAGGCCCAAAGAGAGCACTTGAAGATATTCAAATCTTAAAATGGAAAAACATTAGGTATATTAGCTATATTACAGATTCACAAACTGTACCTGCCTTCACAAAGGGACAATTTATGCCACTCTGTGCCAATATTTGGTACATTACTGGGCCATTAATGTAAGACAACTGTTCAGAAAACACACTTTTCTCAGAAGACGACAGTGGCAGGGGACCTAGTCCAAATATATGCCATTCTCTGGGCTGTGACAAACAACGAATAAACATTTCGGATATAATGTTTAATGTCAGTACCGTCAGACTTAAACAGTTTTCCGGTATGAAAGATCTGACATTGACATGGTCAGAAAAAATTTCGTTGTTGATTGGGAACATGTTTTGAAATGAAAACATCATATAGAACAAACTAAATTTTTTTTCCTGACTTCCAAAATAATCAATACAAAAGCAGATAAATCTTACACTTCTAAGTCTCTTTTCAAGAAAGCACTTAGTCCAAAAAGTTCAATTTCATCATTCTCAGTTAAGCACTTTCCTGGGCTACTCCTGCTGCTACCTCCCATCACCAGTGCACCAGTGCAAATATTCATAAAAAAAAATATGCAGAGCAACACTTTGAAGGACACAGACATCTTTTTTTCTTTTTCCTGCCACTTCTGCCTGGGGTTTTTGCTTCAAAAAGTGTTTCCTCTACTTCAGAGGAGCTAAAAGCTCTGTATCTCTGTGCTAAAGGAAGGAAATCTAGTAGAACCAGCGATTTTGACAGGACCTCATCTACATTCATCATACACAATCAGCATCACTTCAGTAAGGAAAACCGTTATTATCTTCATCTTTAAATCCAAAGTCTGTGACCCGCACAGTGACTACATTCAACATTCTTTTCTGCATTTGAAGTCACACCTTCATCAGTAGAGGTATGTAATAATTTCTTCCCAACTTTGGGAAAAAAAGGTTACAAACATAAACCTGGGTTTGGTTTTGCAACTGTATTTTTACAGCTGAAAGAGAAGAGAATGTAAAAGTCCATATCTATAAAAACATGCTGATTAGCCATGTCCATTTCTCACAACCTATACAACTTTTGCACTGAAAGATGAGGAAACACCTCCAATTAATATCTTTACTATGCTATTGGAATGATTATACTTTTAGAAGTCGGTTGAAAAATTTCACCTCTGAGAGTATAGGGATGTTGCCAATGAATTTAAGTGGTTTTGGGGAGAAACAGAAACAAAAAAGCTTCAATAAAATGAATTAGTATCCAAGATAAAGAGATCAAGTCTAGCTAGGTTACCTGTGAAATTTTACCTGTTCTGTTAATGAAAGTGAGAAGTCCTAAACACACAAGTCAATAGCAAAATAGTCATTTTTTCCTACACCAGTATCAGTCCCTTCATTCATTTATGCTATTATCTTCCTCTCTTTCCCCACACTAATAACTTCAATGACTGCACTAACTTTCTCATACAGTATCAAAGCATATCTGACAATACCCCGACCAGTTTCACTATTAGCAACAGGATTCTCACCAAAAGTCAAAATTTCTCAAGAAGATATCACAAAAAGGGTTTTTTCAGCACACTCGAGAGCATTTCTCTTTTCAAAGATCACCAAAATGTTGTATATTTCACAAGCAACATTTTGGAACCAGCCTTCTCCAACACGCTCCCTCCCACTCACTACTAGCAGTGTATATATATATACATATATATATATATTTGGGTTTTTTTAACAGAAAATTGATTACTGCAACTTTGTTGAGCCATAGCCTACCCACCTCAACAACAGCTGAAGCAACTGCTGGACTTCTTCATATGCTTAGAAAGACAGAAACAATCACCTTCCAGGACTAAATAAATATTTCTCTCGGCAATAATCCAGGTGAGTTGGTGTGATGCCACCGGCACCTACTATCAGTCATTACTATTTACCTGCAGCCAGTCCTGGGCCACAATAGCCAGTATCACCAGTAAGATTTGCATCACCCTTATCATGGCTCTGTTTTTACTAAGAACTGCTCTACGAGAAAACAAATTACTAAATAAAGGAAAAGTAATATTATACAGGTGGCAATTTAAAAACCTGTGCTCCTACACAGGATTACCATCCTGTAGGCAGAGCATGATGACTGATAATAGAAACATGCACAAATTAACGGAACTATGTTCAAGTTAAAAGCACTGCACAAATCACTTTTACATTTTTAGATCTGTTTCTATGGCATAAATACTGAGTACATACTGGCATTTTGCAACCTTCAGTGCATGCTGGCTGGTAGTGGCACAAACAGATCTACATGAAAGAAATCAGTTCATAAGATTTTAGTTTGAGAAGTAGCGAATACAATACAAGGAGATTGCACTTGAAACTAGAAAAAGCCCAGATATTATATCAGTAACACATCTGCTTTTCCTTCATTACAATGAAAGGATTTCAGAATAGGAAGAACCATTATGCTATGTACTATTATACATTATTTTCTTTAGAAGAGTGGAGTTTGAGGGCTCTGACTGACAGGGACAGGAATTTTTCACTCTGTTTCCTTGTGCAGGCATATGAGCTATTCCTCAGTAAGATCCCAGACTACAGTTTACAAGCTCCAGCTTACAATGCAGCATTTCCAAAACAAACTGAAATCAGCAATACCTTGATTGAGAAATGGGGTTGTAACATTATAAGCAATCTGCACTCATTTATCAAAACCTTGTATTTTTACCCAGATTGATTACCAGATCACAATCTGCATCACAACCTCATGCTGTACCACAGTTAAAGTCACTAGAATAAAAATTCCCTACATTTCCCTACCTTTTTATGCCAAGCATGATACCATATAGGCTTCCTAAGCCTGTATCTGTGTAGAAGTATGCTGACCTGAAGACCAAGCGTCGTGGTTTAACCCCAGCCAGCAACTAAGCACCACGCAGCCACTCACTCACTTCCCCCCCACCCAGTGGGATGGGGGAGGGAATCGGAAAAAAAGTAAAACTCATGGGTTGAGATAAGAACAGTTTAATAGAACAGAAGAAAAAAGCAGTCCCTCCTTGAGGTTTTCAGAGGGACAAGACTGAAAATCTGAGATGCTTCAAAAGACTTGCTGTTAAATAAGGGAAGCTGAACAGAAAGACAAAATAAGGACCTTGATAAGGTCTACCAAGAGATAATGTCCCATTTCACAATACCTGGAGCATTTGGATAACCGAACTGTACTGCAGGTCAGCAGACACCTAACGCTTCAGTTTGCAGGCCTGGTAAAACAAGTTCTGGATAAAGACCAGCAAAATCTTTTGAAGAGGGCAGAAAAGTATATAGGAAGTCTTCCTTCCACTGCACAGATTTTACATCAATCCCTCCAAACCTTACCCCCCCACACCTCTTGTAAAGCAGAAGTTAATACCGAACAACAACCAGTGTACAGAACACATCCTTCAGGATCATTCACAAATCCTTTGAAGATCCCTACCCCTAAGTCTAAACTGTGTTGAACTGTAGAGCCTTAGAAACTCGTACTGGAGCCAAACTGAAAGAAGGGTGAAAGCGGTAAACAGCCGAAGTGATGCGACATGCTCTTTTTCCTCTCCTCTCCCCAACCTTCTCCCTTCTCCTCGCTCTCCCCACCCTGAAAAGTATTATTTGGTTATTTACCTCTAAGCAGAGATAGATTATGCATATAGTGCCTAGATGATTGGATTTAGTTTCCCCAGTTTTTGAGAAAGGCTACGAGCTAATTCTGTGTTTTAATAAAAGCCCCTTGAATTTTAACTCAGCCTGTTGCAATTAATGAAGACCTGTCAGAAAGGTTATTTTAAAAGGCTTGGGCACAATTTCTTTTCTTTTCGGAGATGCTAAGAGAGAGACTGTTTTTTCCAGGGGGCAGTTCCATAAAACAAGGTCGGGCAACACAGTGCTCCTACCTCTCACGTGCCTTCCCGGCCCTCGCTTTACATTGCCCTTACTTTGCTAGCACCGAGTGGGACACGCATTGGCTTCAATAAAACTGCACCCCTCCGTGAACCAAATCAACTCTAATCAAGCAGGAAAAAAGTGGCTAGTGTTATGATAGGACAGTGACTTGAATCAAGAGCGACGATTTTGATTTCAAGAGATTCCTGCCGAAGGTTCGGAACTGCGTTGCCTCCTGCGCCCTCCCCCGTGACGCGCTCGCTCCCAGACCTTAACTCATCCTCCCGTTCTCCACCTGCTGGCGGGCAGACGCACCCGCATTCCGCACGTCCTGCTGCGAGAGAAACGTCACCAACCTGGCTTCACTCTCCTCCTCAAAAAAAAAAAGGGGGATTGCCCCTCATTGTAAAAACAGATGACGCAGTCATTGCCTTTTTTTTTTTTTTAATAGAACAGAGGTAACTACCACAGGCTACTGGAAAGACAGAATTAAATCTAGAAAAGAGACAGCAGGATGCCCAGAGACAAAATTATTCCAGATCACGTCCTCACTTTCCTCCCGTTCCACTGTTTTTAAATGCTCTCCACTTAAAACTTGCGCTCCGCCCTTCACGAATTCTCAGCGAAGAACAGCTACACCTAAGAGGAGATGGGAAGTGACGAGAAACAGTTTACACGAGCGTTTACGAGCCCAGGCCAAGCGCGTCCTCCCGGCGGCAGCCGGCGGCCGGCGGCAGCACACCGCCCCCTGCTGGGGCGGCGCCCGCCTCGGCGCCTCTCGGGAAGCCGCAGGCGGCCTGAGCGCCGGGACTGGCGGGGCGCGCGCCTTGGTTCATGAGCGCTTCACAGGTGGCGCCGGCTGTTGCAGAGAAAATCCAGGGGGGGTGTGTCAGTAACGAGTGGCTCCGACGAGCCGCTCTGCTTGTAAAAGGGGAGCTTGCCGCGAACCTGTTCCCTACGCTTCCTTGCTGCTCTGCGGGGCACCAAAATAAGCGGTGCCCGAGGGCAGGGCTGCCCGGGCAGCACTCCGAGTTCGCTTAGTACATGGAGGAGTCTCAAAACCTTGGAGCGACAGACAGCAGATACGAGCGTTTGCCACATTCCCGTGTTTGCGGGGATGGCTTTTGACCTCAGCGTAGCACAGCGGTCATGGCATAGAAGCCGCTCCGCTCTACTAACTTTCATAAAGAACAAATATTTCAACAGGTTTTCGCCCTGCTTTTTTTTTTTTTTTTTGGTACGGCTTTGAAATAGCTGCTCTGATAAATTTTGTTATTATTCGTTTTTATGCTACAAAAGATTACAAGGTTGTAAAGAAAGCCTTAAAGAAACACTCCCCGTTGGACAACCATCCACTCACATTATTCAGCAGAGCCAAATGGGAGATGTCACTAGCATACACTGCAATCCAAATGTAAACTGCCTCTATGCTGTGTGGCAAATAAACAAGCCTGAATGAGGCACAGAGTTCACCATGCAGCAATACTACCGCTGTCGTGTGTTTTACCGGACCAAGTACCATTGCTCAGAAAACCACAGCATCCTGCCATGCAGGTAACATGAGCAGCTTATAAAAAAATAAATTAAAACAAAAAAACCACACACACAAAACCCAAAAAGCAGAAAACAAATAAACAAACAAAACCTCCAAAACTAGCCCACAATTCTCACTGGTGCACTGATTTCTGTAAACACCGTGTCAAAGTCAGTATCTTTTAAGCTAACCTTCAAGATTCCCCAGTCAAATACTCCTGAAAAAGCTCATCTCCATTCACAAAGCCAACCCTGCTATTTGCTGCATTTCGCAGTAGTGTTGAATGACATGGTCAGCCTCAACAAGCAGAGCCTGGAAGGTCAGGACATGGGGTCTCTCAGCAATAGGGCAAAGCTTTGAGCCTGTACCGGAGACGAGTGTTCTGAAAGCTGTGAGGTTTGCAGTCAGAGAGGAAAACTCACATGGCTTATCTTTTTTCCAGAGCTACAGGTAAAAATAGCACAGAATACGAAAGGAAAGAAAAGGGGGGGGGGAAGGGGAAAAAAAAAAGAGTAAAAGAGAGAAAGACATTAAAAAAAAAAGAGCAAGGATTGAAAAATACCCTTAACTACTTCAAGGGAAATAAGAAAATCAGAATGTTGCCCTAACTTGCCTCTTAATGCAGCAAAAGGGACATTATAGTGATCTCAGAGTTGATAAATCACCTGATACAGAAAAAGTACTAGATTTGGCTTCTGTTGAAAGTAATGGAGTATCCACTGACACTGGATTATGAAATGTTCAACATTATGAAAGGTAAAATTATTTTGTTGAAGACTACATTACTTATTTAGGTGAGTCAAGCACATATATGTCATTATTTAACAAGTGTAGCAGACAAAAAAATGTTTTTGACTTTTTTCAGTGTTGCATTATATTTTATAATCATCCGCAATTGATTTAAAAAAAAATCCTATTGTTGTCTTTCAGACTCTTTTCTTGTATTTACACAAATACACTTTCTTGCTTATAAATTCCAGAATGTAGGCAGATCACCATGATTTTTTAAACACTCCAATAATCTGAGCAAGACCCAGCCACAGAATATAAAACAAATCTTCAGAGCTATTAGACTGACAACTGTAAGGATTACCAATCTGTTTACAGCATACCAGGCAAATTCAAATCTATATTCTATAGGCTACAGAAGACTACTGTCATCCTTCATCTGAAACACATACGTTTTCTAATTGGTCATAAAAGCAGATTTCCATTGTTGCACTAACATATTTAAGATGGTAAATAATATGAAGAATTAGCATTCACCAGCCAATTAAGTTATTAACTAGAATCACTAGTCCAAAAACTGATCAGCTCCCACAAAAATGTATGACACCAGCTAGCGCAATTTTTTTTTTTTTAACTAAATGGCAGCAATAGGTAGGTGTTATTCTTTAAACATTCCGAGTAAGCTATCAAGATTTTACAATACAAATTCCACTAGTGTAAAAACAAGACAGTGTTTCCATAGGAAACTGGTTTATTTTAAGGGGCTATTTTCCTGTCAGAGATGTTCAATTTCATGCATTTCAGCAAAAACAGATGCTTGCTTTTGTCAGTGCGGAAGATGATTAAAAACTCGTATTTTATACAATGGGGCATCTAGTTGGAAGGCATCTGATGAGAATTCACTGCCCAAGATCACTTCTTCTATTAACCCCCTTGACAGAAGACAGTATGAAAGCCCAAGAACAAAACAAATTGAACAGCTTTCTGGCCCCCAGACAAATCCTTAATGCTACCAAAAAGTTTTTAACCACAACAATTATACATTATCAACCGCTGGGTCTGAAACATTGATACAAACCAGCATCTGATGCTAGTAGAATTTCTAGTGTAGTTATTATTAGAAATTAGCATACTGATGATTCTAATAAATTGTGAAATAATGTACTTTTCAAAGATAATAAATATGTATTCACTCTAAAACTCACTGTTAAGTGACTGTCACTTAATAATTGCACACACGTTCTGTTTTGCTCCCATTTATTTTCAAAAGGCGTTAGACCAGGATGAATATCCACAGGCCTGTAGCTAGGACAATCACATCTGCAGCTTTCCTAGGGGCAAGAGGGACAAAGATTATTTCTTCTTGTACCAGTTAGGAGAGGAAGTTAATAGCAAACCAGTGCAATTCTTTCCCTTCCACCCCCCATTTTATGTTGAAACTAGCTGTATATTTTGAAACATTCACATCCACCTGAGGTTTGATTTTCCAAGTCATTAAGATAAATTCAGTTTATGTTTTATTTTCTAATTTGGACATTCTTCTTGGCAACATAATTTTACTTGAAGCTATAAGTATTAGAAATGATTACTCAAAACCAAAATACACATAGATGCTGAAGTTACAAAGTGCAACAGAAATAAGCAGCTCAAAAGGAATAAAATGAAAACTCATGCTTCATGAATGAAGAATCATGTACAAACTGAAAGAAATTCACATTCTTGGCATAATATTAAATCCATGAACTAATCAAGATCTAATGCCAATTAATTTTGATTAGTATCTCAGACAAAATATTTTTAAAACAGTCTATCCCCAGTAATACATGAACTGTCATTTTCACTTGTACCAATAAATAAATAAGACTGAGTTTGTAGATATAATTGGGGAGAGACAGGATACGTAAGTTCTATGATCAGTTGATTTTTGTTTCCTCATTTAAATAAAATATTTCAGATGAAAGCAACATTTCACTGTAAAACCACAGAAGTCTAGAAGCAGACATGTTCCTTCTTCTCTTGCAAAAGTTTTACATAAAAGAAGGAAGCTAGGCTTCCTATGTGTTTGAAGATTTCAGATATTTTATAAGAGCTAGCGGGAAGATAAAAGATGATCTTTAACATTGATGATTAATGTGTCAGTCTGAACTGTCATCATGTATTTCTCTCTTGCCTTTTACTTAAGTAGTTTAGAATCACATTCTTCAGTAGCTTTAGCACTGCACCTAAAAAAACCCAAGAACCTGTGACTATATAAAGGAAATTAATATAGCTATATAATGCTCAAAATCAACCTATTAGCAATTCCTCTAGGTTTGCCATACACCAACCTAGGATATGCTTATACACAACTGAAATCATTCAGAAGATAAGAAATTAAACACATATATACAGTAACGAGCTTGTGTCAAGTTCTGAACAAATTTTGCCTTTTCCTTCCTCAGCTTTGGTTAAGATATAAAAAATTACATGACAGATCAAAACAGTGATACCACCAGACTTATTTGTCTAGATCATTATAAATCTGAGCCACTGCAGCAGTTGTCAAAAGTGGAGTTCCTTAATTAGAGCTCAGAGATGGACAGTTGTTTCCAACATTCCAACATTCCAGTCAAAATGGTACAATGCCTTTATCTACCACAGTAGTTCTGCTCTACTTTCCTAACAGTATGTTTGATGTTGCAGTAAATTCTGAATAGTGACAGTGCCTTCAAAACTGACCTTATCTCTGTTTCAGGTACGTCCAAGCAAAATCTTGCCCCCACTGAAATCAGTGACAAAACTTTTGCTTGATATAATGAAAGGCAGGATTCATTATCCCTGGATCTTACTACTGTAAAATTCTCTAAAAGGCAGGTTTTTTAAATGCATTGCTTCTATAAAAATAGTTACAGTACTCTTTATTTTATGTTGATGCCGTAATTTTCCGAATTTGAAAACAACAAGATCTCAGTTCTGGAACTTGGTCCTGTTCCAGTTACATCCACTATGTTGCTTTCCTGAAAACCACTGATTTAGCCTCTAGAGATGAGTAAGCAAGCATGAAGAAATTATACCTGCATGAAAGCACCTGACAAGAAATATGATATCCTATTTTATTCAACGAAAACTGAAGGCACCGAGGGGGGCCAGGGGCAGGGAAGAAGACAGAAAGAAATGTGAATTAAGTGGAATTGTTCTTTAGTCTGCCATTCTTTGCATATGAAGGATTAATACTCATAACATCTTAGTACAGACAAGAAGAGTGTGTGAACTCTGACTTTTTTTTAATTCTTCAACAGAACTATCACAGCCTGACATCACATTACTAAGTATTGACTAAGTTACCATCCCTTACTTAAAAGCTGTCAGCTTTTAACTTGTAATCAAGAGATAATGACAGGAGAAGGTGAAAGAAAAGCAGAGAGAACTCCTGCCAAGGAGAGGCTACAATAAGGTAGGTTTAAACACTGGGAAAAGCACAGTAAAGGAAGAAGGCTAGAAGCAAATAATTAGCTATGCATCTGGTCCCTGAAAGGCTACTCAAGGATAAAAAGATGCAGACGAAGGACTGAAAGAAGTTAGAAGCAGGCAGGACAGGAGGGGAGGACAGAAGTTCATGGAGGACACGGTAAGAGTAGCAGAGATGATTTCACAGATCCACAAGGGAAGAGATCAGACTGTAGCTCTACAATCTAATGTACTACAGTGAACAGGTCTACCTCAGAAATGAAGTTCCAGCATGAATGGAAAACCCTGAATCCAGGCAGTTTCCAGTCTCCTTCTCCCAAAGTGGGGAGGTCTGCCCACTCACATGCCACGCACTCTGTAGTGGCAGCATGCAGCACCATTGCACGGCCCCTGCCCACAGCACGCAGACCCACCACATGTCCCTGTCCCACGGCACACCCCAGGAGTTCCATGGCCTGCACACCCATCAGCACTGGACCTAGCACTGTATTTGAACTCACACACACCACAGGCCTGACAGCCAGGTGGGGTGTGCAGCACAGCGCAGCGCAGCACAGCACAGCACAGCACAGGCCTGCACCTTCTCAGGTTCAATGTTATCTGGGCCAGTAGCTCTGCGATATGCAATGGTCTTATGGTCAGGATCGCTACAGGAAGGTGGCATTACCTAGGCTAAAAGTCTGTTGCCAGTAAATATCTGGGGAGGGATTCAGATGGCTTAAAATTGGGGGGTTTAAAATTCCCGTTATAGTCAATAAATAGCAGCAAACAATTCATTTTACCCTAAACACCTAGTCTCTAGTAAACTGAGCTATGTTGTGAGAGACTGTGAAAGATCTTGCGGGAGTCCCGTGAGAAATTAACAGTAATGACAGTTTATATACCTACTGGTCCAGAGCTTAAATGTAAGTGCCCCAGTCTCAAAGTGAATCTCACCCCAGTGCTACATTTTGTAACTAGAGCCTGTCTGCCAGCCAGTTCAGAGTAGTGAGCATCCTGTGTTGCTAAAAAAAGCTGCTTTTTGAAAACTACTGGTAATCATAAGCCAGGAAGAGTCTGTCGCCTTGTACTTCCTCAGGTCCCACACAACCTCTCTGTTCAAAATCTACTCCGTACAAGTCACTAAGGGCAAGCGGAACTTTCTGCTTTGGTCTGATCTCATTTGCAACTGTCGGACTCTGTGATAGATATTCCCTTTCCCGAAATTAATTCTAGGCAATCCTAATGCTGTAACTACCAACAGACAACATCAACAGCACTGCCAAGGCAGCAGTTCCTCCACTTAAAATAGCTTATTAAAAACTATTGATTTTAGCCACAGCAGAGACTGTATGCATCTAATAAAACAGCTGCATGAATTAAGTTAATAAATGAAACTTCTTTCAAGTATTCTTTTCTTTTGACACCTTTCAGTAAGCACTTCTCAGCAAGAATGGACAAGAATAATCAGCAGCCTGAATCCTACGTGAAGTCCTTTGCTAGATGTAATTTGACAGTTAACATGAAGTAGAAAAGCATATGATCCCTGACAGGCAGCAGGCTAATAGTATTATAGGATCACTAGTGAAAAAAACATTCTTAGTGAGAAATTAAAATAAAATAATAATTGCTGACTCCCACCAGAGGTCAGTCACATCATAGGAATAAAATGAAAGTTACCAAAATTCTAAGTACTCATTGATTCTACATATGATGGAAATTGAAACTCCATTTTTCACCCAATTTAAAGCTCTATTTCTACTTATTTTACTGTATTATCCATAGTTGGGATAAATTTATCCTGCTTTAATGACACCAAGCTGTGTGGTGCGGTTGACACACTGGACGGAAGGGATGCCATCCAGAGGGACCCTGACAGGCTTGAGAGGTGGGCCTGTGCAAACCTCATGAAGTTCAACAAGGCCAAGTGCAAGGTCCTGCACATGGGTCGGGGCAATCCCAAGCACAAATACAGGCTGGGCAATGAGTGGATTGAGAGCAGCCCTGCGGAGAAGGACTCGAGCGTGTTGGTTGACGAGAAGCTCAACAAGACCTGGCAATGTGCATTTGCAGGCCAGAAGGCCAACCATACCCTGGGCTACATGAAGAGAAGTGGTCGAGGGAGGTGATTCTGCCCCTCTACTCTGCTCTCATGAGACCCCACCTGGAGTACTGTGTTCAGCTCTGGGGCCCTGAACATAAGAAGGACATGGACCTGTTGAAGTGAGTCCAGAGGAGGGCCACGAAGATGATCAGAGGGCTGGAGCACCTCTCCTATGAAGACAAGCTGAGAGTTGGGGTTGTTCAACCTGGAGAAGAGAAGGCTCTGGGGAGACCTTATAGCAGCCTTCCAGTACCTAAAGGGGCCCTACAAGAAAGTTGGAGAGGCACTTTTTACAAGGGCACACAGTGATAGGACAGGGGTAATGGCTGTAAACTGAGATGGATTTAGATTAGCTAAATTAAATTTAGATGAAGGAAGAAATTCTTCACTGTGAGGGTGGTGAGGCACTGGAACAGGTTGCCCAGAGAGTTTGTAGATGTCCCATCCCTGGAAGTGTTCAAGGCCAGGTTGGATGGGGCTTTGAGCAACCTGGTCTAGTGGAAGGCGTCCCTGCCCATGTGAGGGGGATTGGAACTAGATGATCTTTAAGGTCCCTTCCAACCCAAACCATTCTCTGATTCTATGATTCTAATAACATGAGTGCAGAAGAAAATACAGAGCTCTGGTAAGAAAAAGAAACAACTAGCTGAATAAACTTCAGTTTAGCTTTCAGTGACTGAGAAAGAACAAGAAACAATTCTTTAAAAATCTAAGGCGTTGGTAACTATAACTAATGCTTTTGATAAGACTGTGTACAATGGACGTGGATGGCAATAAGCTAGCACATTCCACCATGATACACCCATTTCTCAAGCTGAAAGCCACAGAGAAGTTAGAAGTAGGATTTCTTCTTAGTAGTGTGGTAGAACTAGACACCTTGCATAAAGGAGTTATTATGTATGCTTAGATTAATCAAGACTCCTAGTAGTTAAAATTGTATTACTTTTCTAACTAAAATAAAACGCAATGTAACAGATCTCAGAAACCAGAGAAAATTACAACTTTATGCACTTAAATGTGAGTAGTCCTATTTAAAGAAAAGGCTTCTATCCTTAACGTGTGAAAGAGTATGTATTAAAACATTTTTCTGTTACACATATTTAACTTTTTTTTCTCTACTCAGCACTTCTTAAACCACATCTATAATACTGCATCCAGTTTTGGGCCCCCAACACAGGAAAGGCATCAACAAAATGGAGTAAGTTCAGCAGACAGGACCACCAAGATAAAGCCACGAGCAGCCTGGTCTGACCTCATAGCTCACCCTGCTTTGAACAGGAGGTTTGACTAGATTGTCCCAGAAGGCCCCTTCTAATCTGAGTCATCCTCTTGTACTATTTTATGATCCTATGAACCTGGCCTGTGACCCACAGACCATCTCTTTTCCAGGAGTAATCTTTAGGCAGTTCCAGTCACCCTATCTCAAAAGAATGAAGTAGAACTAGAAAACATAAAGGCAACAAGGATGGTCATTTTAATTTATAGATTAGGTCATATCTAAGAGACAAAATAGGCTAGATCTCTTCAACCTGTGAAAGGGACGGCTGATAACAGCTATGAAAGCATGAATGACGCACAGAAATTGAATAGAAAATTATTATTTGCTACCTGTCATTAAAAAGGGAGGACATGGATTACCAGATGGATGTTTTAAAAGTAAAAAATGCAGATGGTTTTCTGCAGGACTTTAAAAATAGAATGCAGTGTGGTAGGATGTTTCGGAGATCAAAAGTTTAGGGGGATAGATAAATGCCAGGGGTACATAACCATGATCTGAATGTAATATTTAGTACAAGAATCTCAGAGTTTATAATTGCCAAAAGAGATAATGTCAAGAGGGAAAGAATACAATTTTTTCCTTATATTCTTTGCACCTACCTCCCCTTGAAGCTTTTTTTGGAGATGGAACATAGTGCTTGTAGGACCTTTTGTATGACCAAGTCCTAATTCACAATTGTTGAAAGGCATAACATAAACAGGGAAAGGCTGTATGGCTTTGTTCCTTACTCTCTCTGCACCTACTTCTTGTACTGACTATTGTTGGATATGGAATATAGTGCTTTGGACTTCTGGTATTACCAAGTATCGTGTTATGGTCTTCAAGAAGATATAGCTTAAAACTTAGCATATGCTTGTAAGGAAGGAAGCAAATTCAGCAAAAATTTTGCTGGCAGGCTATTCCCATGTGCCGCAAGCTGAACCGCCGAGGAAAATGACCGGCCTGGCTGAACAGGGAGCTTTTGCTAGGAGTCAGGAAAAAAAGGAGAGTTTACCATCTCTGGAAGACAGGGCGGGCAACTTGGGAGGGATCTTGTTAGATCATACAGAGAGAAAATTAGAAAGGCAAAAGCTCAGCTAGAACTAAATCTGGCCACTATTGTAAGGGAGAACAAAAAATGTTTTTACAAATATGCTAACAGTAAAAAGAATCGCAAGGAGAATATATATCCTTTAATGGATACAGAAGGGAACGTAGCCACCAGAGATGAGGAAAAGGCCGAGGTACTTAATGCCTTCTTTGCCTCAGTCTTTAAATAGGGAGACCAGTTATCCTCAGGGTACTCCGCCCCCTGAGCTGGAAGGTGAGGATGAAGAGAAGAACATACCCCCCTTAATCCAGGAGGAAATAATTAGTGACCTACTACACCATCTGGACACTCACAAATCTATGGGACCCGATGGGATCCATCCAAGAGTACTGAGGGAAGTGGCGGAGGTGCTTGCCAAGTCACTCTCCATCATCTATCAGCAATCCTGGTCAACAGGGGAGGTCCCAGAGGGCTGGAGGCTTGCCAATGTGACTCCCATTTACAAGAAGGGTCGGGGGGAGGATCTGGGGAACTACGGGCCTGTCAGCCTGACCTCGGTACTGGGGAAGATTATGGAACAGTTTTTCTTGAGAGCACTCACATGGCAAGTCCAGGACAAGCAGGGGATCGGGCCCAGTCAGCATGGGTTTACGAAAGGCAGGTCCTGCTTGACCAACCTGATCTCCTTCTATGACCAGGTGACCCGCCTAGTGGATGAGGGAAATGCTGTGGATGTTATCTACCTGGACTTCAGCAAGGCCTTTGACACTCTCTCTCATGGCATACTCCTTGAGAAGCTGGCGTCTCATGGCTTGGACAAGTGTACTCTTCGCTGGGTGAAAAACTGGCTGGATGGCCGAGCCCAGAGGGTAGTGGTGAATGGGGTGAAATTCAGCTGGCGGCAGGTCACAAGTGGTGTTCCCCAGGGCTCGGTGTTGGGCCCCGTTCTGTTTAATATCTTTATCAATGATTTGGATGAGGGGATCGAGTGCACCCTCAGCAAGTTTGCAGATGACACCAAGTTGGGAGGCAGGGTCGATCTGCTTGAGGGTAGGGAGGCTCTACAGAGAGATCTGGACAGGCTGGATCGATGGGCCGAGGCCAATTGTATGAGGTTCAACAAGGCCAAGTGCCGGGTCCTGCACTTTGGTCACAGCAACGCCATGCAGCGCTACAGGCTTGGGGAAGAGTGGCTGGAAAGCTGCCCAGCAGAGAAAGACCTGGGGGTACTGGTTGACAGCCGGCTGAATATGAGCCGGCAGCATGCCCAGGTGGCCAAGAAGGCCAACAGCATCCTGGCCTGTATCAGGAACAGTGTGGCCAGCAGGTGCAGGGAGGTGGTTGTTCCCCTGTACTCGGCACTGGTGAGGCCGCACCTCGAGTACTGTGTTCAGTTTTGGGCCCCTCACTACAGGAAAGACATTGAGTTGCTGGAGCGTGTCAAGTTGGTGAGGGGCCTGGAGCACAAGTCTTAGGAGGAGCGGCTGAGGGAGCTGGGGCTGTTTAGTCTGGAGAAGAGGAGGCTGAGGGGAGACCTTATAGCCCTCTACAATGACCTGAAAGGGGGTTGTAGTGAGGTGGGTGCTGGTCTCTTCTGTCAGGTGGCTGGAGATAGGACAAGAGGAAATGGCCTCAAGTTGCGGCAAGGGACATTTAGGTTAGATACTAGGAAAAATTTCTTTACTGAGAGGGTTGTCAGACATTGGAATGGGCTGCCCAGGGAAGTGGTTGAGTCGCCATCCCTGGAGGTATTCAAAAAGCGTGTAGATGGGGTACTTCATTACATGGTTTAGTGGGCATGGATGATGGTTGGACTCGATGATCTTGAAGGTCTTTTCCAACCTAAATAATTCTATGATTCTATGTGTGTTGGAGATGTACACTTTCCACCCAGTAAATCATATACATAAGTGATAGCCTACTCACCTCTTCTCAGTTCCTTCTGCTAAAGAAGAATCTATTGGCAAGGTCAGGAATTACATTGTAGGACAGATCTCCTCAAGCAACGCATTCTTTTTGTCCGGAGAACAGAGTAAGAAGACATTTTTTCTTATTTGAGCATGCATAGATACCAGCAACAGAGGGTTGAGTTAGCTCTAATGAAAGAAATCAAGAACTATCTTTGGAGTTGTAGTTCCACGATTCATGGGCTACCTCCCCACTATTTGCATTGCATTAGCACAAACACAGTAATGGTGATGTAGTGAGTTGAAGCAGGAAATTGTTCTGTCTGAAAAATAATTCAAGGAAAAATAGTTGTTCAGTAAACAAGTAAATTCCATGCTGCAAGTCACCATCCAGCTACACAAACAACTGGAGGGGGGGAAAAAGTAGAAGAGAAAACCACGCAGATGTTGTCCAATAAATGTCTGTGGATTAAAAGCCCACCTATGTACCTGATGACTCCGGGCTGGTGGAGCTGGATCCAGCAGAATGCGTTTTGTGGCTCGTATTTGACGGGATTAGCGAGTGTGTAACGCGATAGTATGCAGTTCTTTTCGGTCCCTCAGCATGGAGCAATAGTCTCTACAAACGAGGCGCAGCCGTAGCTAAACGGCTCAAAATTCATGCCATCTTAAAATGCTTAGTTTAACAACGGTATCATCCGGGGGTATGAGGCCAGCGCTCCCCGGAGTTCCTCGGAGCGCGTAAAATGGGCCCTCCCCTCCCGACGCTGGTTTCGGATCCCCTCACGGTAACGGGGAAAGCGGCTCGCTAGCTCTGGAAAACCGCCCCTCTCTCAACCACCGTCCCGGTCGAAACCCGCACGAAAGAGCAGAGCTGGGGCCGGGGTTCGCCCCCTCAGTGTCTCCCGGGTGACGCTGCCGTTAACGGCCGCGGCACGAGCCGCCGCCGCCGCCGGGGTCTCGCCGGGGCGCAGCTCCTCGGGGGGCCGCGCAGCAAGCCCCGCCCGGGGGCTCGCAGGTAGGGCCTCGCACCGGCCGCCCCGTTGCTAGGTAACGCGGTCCACGCTTCCGCCCGCCGGCGTCTCCCTCCAGTGAGCGCGCGGCGGGGGCGGGCCCGCCGGGTTGCCCGGGAGACGGGGTTGGTTTTCCCCCTGCGCGGCGGCGGCGGTGTCGGCGCTGCGGGCGGACAGGTGAGGGGCAGCCGAGCTCGGCAGCCGGGCCCCGCGGGAGGTGTGCCGTACGGCGTCTCTCGCCCCGCCGTGTAGGCCCGGCTCGGGCTGTTGAGCCCGGTGCGGGCCCGGTTGTCCCGCGGGCGGCGGTTCTGTGGGGCTCGGCCGGGCCGCGCCGCCCTGCGCCCATCTGCGGCCTGCCGAGGGGGCGGCCCCCTGGGGAGCTTTCGGGGCTTCGGGCGGTCGTTTGAAGTATCCGGGAGCGGGCTGGCGGTATTGGTGCGGTTTCGCGCTGGTTTGGGGACTTTTCTACTGTGTGCGTATCTCTACAAACGTGCTTGTGTGGAAACTTAAAATCGAGTGAATGCGGAGGCAGCAACCTTTTGAAGAAGCAAAGCGCCTGGGAAAACGCTTTTCCTCCCTCGGGAGGGAGAGCTTTGGGCTTGTTTATACTTCAAGCGCTTTTCCTAGCTGGGACAAGTGCGGGAGGGGCGAGCAAAAACAAGCTTAGAGAATTAAAAAAAAAAAAAAAAAAAAATCATTCCAGTACAGAAGCAAACTACAGGCTAAGCAAACAAAGCTTATGAAAACAAATTTAAGGCAGCGGACTCCGCAAGTGAAGAAATAAGTATTTAAAGCTTTTTCTGTTAAATAAATTCCTCTGATATCTTTTTGATGGCCATGCATGGCTGGGAAGTCCATTGTGTCTCTTTCTAACTAATTCTAGAGTTTACATCCCTTCTATGTTAGGAGTGTAGAGCTTTCTGGTTGTATGCCTCATTTAAAAATTTTGTCATGATGTTATGCAGTTTTCTGCTATTCATAAGAGCGTTTAGGGGGAAGAATTCTGATAATAAACACATATAGTAAACAATCAGATGTTCTTTAAACTTTAGCAAAGTGTTATTTTGCTTAAGTTATTCATGCTAAGGCATATTTCCCATTGTTTTAAATTTAAGTTCAAGTTGCTAGGCTTTGTGCTTTCTAATTTTTTGTAGCCCTAAAATACGGGAAATTCACTTAGGTTGTCCATTTCTTTCCTGATACAGACACAACTGTATAGGTTAGTCGTAATTTTAAGGTCTCTGTTAGAGAACAAGTGCCTTGCACAAATCAGTCAAGCTAACTTTGTGTTATCATTATTTATGTTTTGCATATCAGAACTGTGTAAGAGCTTATGACTGTAGTCATCTTTGGCTAATTGTTGTAACCCATATGGAGACATGGTGATCTAATGAACTTGCAAAGGTAATATGGAGTATATATGGACTAATACAGATAATGCAAAAATTTTAAAATATCTTGGGGGCGTTGTTTTACTTGGTGATTTTTTGGTAACTTATTAATTATTCCGCCTGACAAGATATCTACTGTCTTATTCCATCTCTGTGTCAACAGAAGTGTCATTCTGTGCATTCTGTTACACCGAATCTTGGACTCATTGAGTACCTCTGGCTATTTAAAGGACCCATAACACAATGATAAACTTGTGATTTGGTCAACTGCTATGAGAAAAATTTCCACGTAGCAAGAACAACATAAGAAAGTCCTCACTGAGTTTGACTAATGGTCCATTTAACTCAGTGGGCCAGTATTTTATTTCTAACAGTGGTAATAGGAAATGATAACTTAGGGAAAGCAGTATTTCCTCTTCCTGCAGTCTGTGAGTCGGTTGATGTGGACAATAAGTTACTTCAGCAAATTCTGGTGACGATATCGTGTAACTTGTACATTTTGTTATATAAGGCAAAAGATATGCAGCACAAGAAGAGAAGTAAGTATCAATATAACATCTGACTTATAGCAACTAGCTATGAGAACTGAGAATTCACCTGTAGGGTATAGGCAACTCAGTGCCATAGTGTCATTCTGGCTAGCAGTTATTTATGGTAGCAGCTGAGCTGTACTCTGGGCACTGGAGAAGGACAGAAGCTTTGTACGGTATTCTTTTCCCTGTTTAAGTCCTACAATAAGTACACCTTGGCTGAATCCCTTCGGGCTATTTACTCCTTATCCTGTTCTAGCACGGGTTGGAGAATTTGGTTTTGCTGTGATGTGTGCAATTTACTAGATTAGCAGTAAAGGCTTGTACAGTTTTGCTGACTTTTTATGTTGGTAACAATATCGTATACTAGCTCTCAAGGCAGTCTCAAGTGTGGGAACTTGTCTCTTCCAGTTCTTTTTGTCATTTGGTGGTGTTTTCATTTATGGTGATGACTTTGACTGCACTGTTGTCTCTGCTAAAGTTCCTCTAGCTTTTTCACTTGGGCTGCTTGGTTCAGCTTTATGTGGGAAGCTGTGTGTAGGCAGACAAGTTGATAATTAGTAATTTCTAAAATCTTCATCAGGGATGAATCTTTCTATTCAGTGTCCAGTGCTTAATTTTCTATTTAATGATGGGGGATGCTCTCAGAAGCAGTTGTTGGAGCGGAAAAGCATTAATGTCACTTTTTGGGGGGGGCTGTATGTTATAGGTCTCATATTGGTGAAATTAATACTGCCTCCTCCCTGCTTAATGAAGTTTTTTCCTTAATGTCTAGTCAGTAGAGAAGTTTAGTGCAGGAACATTTATCTACTTTCCAGCCTATGTGGCCAATTTGAACCCAGCTGCTTAGCCTGTATGGTATCTTGATTTAAATAACACTTCTATATCTCTGGTAATTACCTCCTTCTTCCATTGCTTTTTAAAATACTGTATTTAAAATGTTTAAATTCATCTCTCTCGAATATGCTAACCAAACGTAGTGCATGAGTGCCTGGTATAATGGTGTTAAGCTTCCTTCTGTGTTGAAAATAGCCTTCCTAACACATTGTACATCTCTTCTTCTTGTGGCCACATCCTGTTGATGGCTCATACTTTTCCCATGGTTTATCACGTCCAATGTTTGTCTGATTTTGTAAGGGTTTTTTCCTCTCTCTCCTTTTGACTGATTCCATTCTGCTTGTTGTACTATAGTTGTGTAGTTTGTACTCAATTTCATGGTCTCTTGAAACCGGTCATCTCTACTTGCAGTTTTTTTTGAGGGGATAGTTCATCCCATCCCTTCGATTTATATGTTTTAAGAACTCCTATTTTGTTTCTGTTTTAGATATAATTGTTGGCATTTACTTGTGCCATTAGACAACCTGCTTTTGCTTTTTACGCAGTAGCCTCTTTCTTAATGAGACATAAATTGCCAAGTTTATTGATAGTCTGAACCCTAATCTCTTTGGTTTTGACCTTCTGTATTCTCTTTTTCAATCTGGTTAAAAAATCATTTGGGGTTTTCATGCTAGAGTTGATTAATTTAATTTTTTTCCCCCACATAAGCATATCAAGGTCCAAGAGCACTAATAAATGCTCCTATTTTCATTCTCTTAACTTTCTCTTATAGTTGTTTCCTATTGTCTGAAAATACCTGTAGTGGGAGACTGATAGTGATGGAATGAAAGAGGATATGTCAGATCCTGGAGATCAATTTCATACATAAGTTTAGATGCCAGCAAAGAAAAATTAAGACTTCCACTTTCAAGTGTGAGGTTAGTGTTGAGAAGAGCTCTGTAGTCATTTATTACTAACCTACAGCACGTTTTTTTTATACTTAACCTACTGGCTATGAACATGCATGTAGCTGTATCCTGTTCAGATTTCCAGAGAGTGGAGTGCAATCTTGTTGCAGTTAGAGGTTTCTTTTTTGGACGTAGTTATGGTGTCTGTTTTTTCAGAGTTCTTTTTGCTTTTGTGGTTATTAGAGCACAAGTGGCCCCTGAAGTGCCTGAACAGAACTGTTAAATTGACTGCTCTGTGAAAATTATTAAGACAGAAAATCTCCATGTTTTAGAACAGTATCTTGGAGACAAACTTTTCAAGAGTTGATCTGTTGTTCTAATAAAATCAAATCTATCTTGCCTGTGTCCAGCTTTAGCTAGTTTTCCAAATTTGGAAAATTAATATTAGCAGATGTGTGAGAGGGTACAGTTTGTACAAGATGATGTACAGCTGGATGTCATCCACACTTTGGCTGTTCAACCTCTCTTAGCTCACCATATCCATTAACAGATACATACAGATGATGAATAGCACAGGGACATGACCAGGATCTGAAGGATTTTAAATATTCCTTTGAGCTTCACAGATAGAGAGAATTATTTCTTCTTCTTTCATTTTTTTTTCCCCTACTTTCAGGTGGGCTTTTTTGTGTTTTAGATGCTGAAATGTTCTTCTGCTAAGGAAAGTTCTTGGTATGTTGAGTTAAATATATTGAGGAAGTGTTTTTGTTATTTCTTATATCTGCCATAGAAATGTACTTAAATATAAATTAAACAACAAGTACTATTATCTTAACATCCAAATCAGCAGACTATAGTTTAAAAAGTGATTATTATTAAAATATTTACTTTAAAATGTGTTCGTTGTCATTCCAGACAGGGATTTGCATATTACATTCTAAATTTATTATAATCTAATACATTCTGAAGAATGTATTAGAATGGAATGACTTAATTAACATAGGCATCCTATGAGTGTGATTACAAAAAATACATGCAACATCTTTCTTGCCATATTAACTGTTTGCTGACAGACTGAATGATCTTTTTTTTTTCTTTTTTTACAGAAACTGGGGCACTTTAGCTTTGAGTACATTCAGATTTTATACATGTAGTGATTATGAAACAGAGACAAGCATTTCAGTATAGACATAGCTTTATGAATAAGCTTATAATTTTTCTCCATACATATGCTGTGTGCCCTTTTTGTCTTTTTTTGACCAAGCAATTTGAAAATCTGAGATATTTAAGTTTCCCTTTTCTTAAATGTTATATGTATTCTTCACAGAATTTTAATGGAAACATCTGCTAAGCCATATTAACGGTGATACTGTATATATAAACATACTTATTTTTTTCTTAAGAGGTGTTAATTTATTTTCTTAAAAAGAAAAAAAGACTATGAAGTTTCACTGAATTTATTTTTCAAGATCCAATTACGGAACATCCTTAGGAAGCTACGTGATCAAGTCCAATCCACTGCTATTGTTGGCAGCTAGAGCCTAATCTCCTCCATAAACTGATAAAGCTCCATCTTAAAAGTAGCTATGTTTTTGTCCCTGTACCCTTGTGGGAAGATTGTTCTAAAGTCTCATCCCGGTGCAGATCTGGTGATGATAATGGTGTTGTACATCTGTTACTAACAGCTTATTCTAATCACTGTGAGGTGGCCTGGCTATCCTGTATGTCATCTTGTCCTGAAAAATCCATACAGCTTGTTGGGAAAGAGCAAATGAGGGAAAAAAGAAAAAGAACAACCATTTAGAGCCCTGCTTATGCTTGTGCCCTTAGTAGCTTGGGAGGGGTGGGGGAAATCTAATTCTTAACTGACCTCGTATGACATAGGATCACTGAGATGTAGGTTTGCTGTGTCATTATTGTATGATTGCTTGTTGCACAGCCTTACTGTAAACGTGATATTTTAGGATTTTAGGATATTTAGGATCATTACATGCTGCCTATTCTCAATGTAGAGGTTCTTAAAGCACTAATTAATAAATAAAACCTGAGGCTTTTTAACTGACTTCTTTACTATAGATATTAATGTAATGAATTTACATAATGCCATACAAATTATGAAAATGATGAATTTTTATACTCTTGTAACTTAAGGAATTTTTAAAGTATTTTGTTCTTAGGTTTTTCATTGTGCATGTTTTGTTATGAAGACATTAATTCATATAATGAATTTCGTGGCTTTAAAATGTATCCAAAGAGAACATGCAAAGTTGTAGCATGTTAATCTTTAGTATATAGTAATTCGGTACATAATTTTTAGAGGTATGATGGGACATATTATGAAATAATGTCTACATGGATGGACAGAGAATGAATTTTGTCATAGCATTGGGTACAGTGAATCTGGAGACAAGCTTGCTAAAATACCAATTTCTATGAGGTGTAAATATAGTCAATTAACTGAAAATCATTCTTAATCATTCTTAATTTTGAAACATACTTAATGCTACTGATTTATGGCAAGAATATGTAAAACCTGACTTTTTTAAAGAAATTATACAGACAAATGTCTAAATATTTCTCTATATAAGATTTAAGCAGAAACACAAACAGTGGTTAGAAATTTATTTGGAAAAAAATGAGTGCATGGTTGATTTGGCACAGTATATCAACTACAGATTATTAAATAATAGAAAATTTGGTGGCAAAAGTGGAAGATCAAGATAAAGAAGTTTCTTACCTCTTTTCTGTTCTTGAAGATCTTTTCCTCATAACTAAAATGCATTGCTAACTTCAGATACTGCCAGATAACATGGGAGAAAAGTATCAGTTTGTTCATTCCAATGGCATCTAGATCATTATTTTCAGATGTTATCTTTTATCCTTTGTTTTCTAGGTAAACTCTATATGTATGTTATATTTAGGTATATGTTTTAGTGTGTAGAGATGGAGGCCACTATACTCTTCAGCATATCCTTTCAGAGTCTTTTAAGGTCATGTAGAGACCTCTGTAGAGAGCAAGGTAGTAGCTTACTCTTATAAAAAGATGTCTGCACTGAAGTGTCCAGAAGTAAGATCAACTTTCATATCAAATACAACTAGAAGGTAAACATTGATTTTTTCTTTTTTTTTTTTCTTTTTTTTGGGGGGGTGTGTGTGTGTTTGTTTTTTGTAATTCTTGACCTTTGTACTGCTGAACTTTAACCACACATTGTAATGTTCTTATCCTAAAGCATCACAATTTACAACATCACTTCCATTTTATCCTTCTGACTCTTTTAGGTTTTTTGTATTTATGCCTAGCCAATCAAACTTTGGGGCCAAGTATTTAGCTGTTTTATCTATGGTACTGGAGGTAGTAACCTCCACTAACTGTCACTATTCTCAGGTTGCACATCCTTCCTTATTACTATATAAGGCAGAATCATTAAAAGCAGTTGGCAAAACCCAATTACTATCTTACTCCTGCTGGATTGTATCTTAGAGGAAATTTCATAGTGCTTGGGCTTTCTGTCCTGCCTGATGTCCACGCTTAAAGTAACTGAAGGTTGTCATCGTCAATAAAGTCAGTCTTCACTTGGAATGAAAACCTCTCCTACTTGAAGCTAGAAGTTGTTTCTGACTCTGAAATAACATTGAACTGTTCAATATTCAACTTCTTTGACAATTCTTTGATTTAGGAATCCAAATACAGATTAAAGAACGTTCTATTGGTGGCTGGATTGATTCATTGTCAGTGTTCTTCAGACAGTAGTTCTGTGAATATGTACAATTTCTGTTATCCTTGACACATGATGGCTCAAACTTGAAGAAGAAATTCCCTCTGCAATCTCAATATCTCTGAGACTACATGTTACCAACTGGTAACACTGAAAAAAAAATGTTGGTTTTTTTTTTTAAATGTTTAGCATAGAGTATAGACCTTTTTTCCCAGTATCAACACCTTATGTGAAGGATTCCCAAACTTATTTGTCCAGTCACTATATTCTACAGTGGCCTATAGCTGCTTGTGATAGCAGATCCTAGAATTGTGCTGGCTACATGCATTACAGACCTCATAGGAATTGCTTGTATATGTAAGTGGAAACGCCTTACATGGACAACATTACCTCTGGTAATAATAAACTATGTACTCCATCCATCTCCTTCATCTGCCTTTTTTGAATCCCTGTAACTCATGGTTTCAGAGCTTGCAGCTGTGGGATCCAGTGCCTCTGCCATTTTTACAGCATTCTGCTAGTGGGCTTGGCTCACTGAGCATCCAGGCAGCTGTTGGTCTACTCTCGAGCTCCCCAGTCCCAGTCATTCCCCATCTTCACAGAGCAGCTTTCACCTTATGAACCATCTTTTGTTTCACTTCTATCTGTCCTTCCTGCTCGAACTCACTTGAGGTTGTGAAGTTTATCAGAGCAATATAGGAAAAAACTGAGAAACGGTCTTCTAGAAGAACGTTTTCTCTCTTCTCTCATGGTAACAAGATACAGGTTTTCATTATGCTGTTGGGATAGAGGACACCAGAGACTCAGTGAGCAGAGGAAGTTTTCAGAACCCATGGCTAGTTGAATGTTGTTAGATTCTCAAAGGTAATACTGCCAGCTGCTTCCCACTACTGAGCATTATACTGTGAGAAGATAAAATTGGCCATAGGCACATTCAAACTGAGGCTCTTTCTAGATCAGAATGCTAGTGTATTGACCTCTTGTGAGCTTACAAGACTCTCTGACCTGATGATGATATGGCATCAAGAGTGCTGCTCCTCTGCATCTTCCAATGCACAGGCTCTAATTGGCCTGACCAGCCCATAACTCTTGCTCTGCAATCTCCAGCTTTACCCTCTTTCCTCCCCATGCCAGGGGTTTAACTGTCTGTGTTCAAGGCAAGCTCTGCTATGGTGCAGTTGTGTAACCTTGGGTCAGGCTGTGTGAAAACAGTGAAGTCAGGAGAAAGAGCTATGAGAAACCTTGTCTGGGACCTCCCTCCGTGTACCTTCTGCCCCCTGGCTCTAGAGCTGCATTGGAGCTCAGGCCGTTGCCTTGGTCTTTGCCTTTGTCATAGCCATACTGGGCCTGGCCTTAACGCCTTGTTGCTCCTGACCTTGCCTTGCTGAATTCCTGTCTTGATCTTGGATTTGCTTTGGCACTGTGAACTTGTCTGATGATCACTGGCCTATCAGCTGAACCTGGTTACTGCTGCTCTTGTACTGAGGGACTGTGCCACTCATCAGCAAGGTCACACACACACATATACACACACACACAGACCCGCACCCCCCCCACCTGGTTTGTGGTCACCTTTGGCTCCTGGCTTCCATGCTTTGCAAAGTAGCCTACTTGTGCTGCTCCTTGTTGGTCTTACCGCAGGCAGATAAGAGCCCTACTCCTAATGGAAAGTCTCCCTCAGAGTCCAGACTGAGAGATGAAGAATAACGACTGCACAGTTATGCAAAGGAGAGAAAACAGAGTACATAGTCCTGTATTGTCTAGCTGCCTTTATGAAGTTGTAGAAGTTGGCCTTCTCCTGGGCAGGCTGGCTCATTTATAGCTCTGAGACACAACCTCAGTGTGACAGTGGGACTTCGTGAGGGCCGTGGACAGTCTGGACAATGCACTTGAATATGTGCTAATATGACTGTGAATGCAGGAGGAGCTAAGTATTGTGAAATGACCCAGAACAGTATTAAATCTAGACTGCTATTTTTGTATGCTTTTAGTTGGCTAATTTTGTATATCTCACTTGCCTTTTAAAATGCACACGGCAATGTAAAAAAGCTGAAGTGCTGAGCCTGGCAAGATATGTTGGGTTTCTCTAAGTATGTTCTTATAATTATATGTATTTCTCGAGAAGTCTTATATTACAGCATTGATAGCTATTACAATTTCCACCTCAAACGATGAGAAAATGATGTTTGTGAGTGCTAAATAGTAACAGACCTTTTTGACTTGTAACATACATTGATAGTTCATTCTTGTTGTGTCATATATTTACATATTAGTCATTACATATGCATAACAACTTTAGGTTCTAAAATGTAGTTACTTTACCAGAACCATTCCCTCTAGGAATTAAGTCCTGACCCTGAGAATTGTAAAATGATTCTATCACTTGCTGAAATGAGAGTACCTAGTTCCAAAGGGAGGATTGTGAAATGTCTGCACCATAGGCTTGATCATAGAATCATAGAATATCTCAAGTTGGAAGGGAGTCATAAGGATCATTGAGTCCAACTCCCTGCTCCTCACAGGACTGCCTAAAACTCAACCATATGACTAAGAACATCATCCAGATGCTTTAATGGATACAGAAGGGAACGTAGCCACCAGAGATGAGGAAAAGGCTGAGGTACTTAATGCCTTCTTTGCCTCAGTCTTTAATAGGGAGACCAGTTATCCTCAGGGTACTCCGCCCCCTGAGCTGGAAGGTGAGGATGAAGAGAAGAACATACCCCCCTTAATCCAGGAGGAAATAATTAGTGACCTACTACACCATCTGGACACTCACAAATCTATGGGACCCGATGGGATCCATCCAAGAGTACTGAGGGAAGTGGCGGAGGTGCTTGCCAAGTCACTCTCCATCATCTATCAGCAATCCTGGTCAACAGGGGAGGTCCCAGAGGGCTGGAGGCTTGCCAATGTGACTCCCATTTACAAGAAGGGTCGGGGGGAGGATCTGGGGAACTACGGGCCTGTCAGCCTGACCTCGGTACTGGGGAAGATTATGGAACAGTTTTTCTTGAGAGCACTCACATGGCAAGTCCAGGACAAGCAGGGGATCGGGCCCAGTCAGCATGGGTTTACGAAAGGCAGGTCCTGCTTGACCAACCTGATCTCCTTCTATGACCAGGTGACCCGCCTAGTGGATGAGGGAAATGCTGTGGATGTTATCTACCTGGACTTCAGCAAGGCCTTTGACACTCTCTCTCATGGCATACTCCTTGAGAAGCTGGCGTCTCATGGCTTGGACAAGTGTACTCTTCGCTGGGTGAAAAACTGGCTGGATGGCCGAGCCCAGAGGGTAGTGGTGAATGGGGTGAAATTCAGCTGGCGGCAGGTCACAAGTGGTGTTCCCCAGGGCTCGGTGTTGGGCCCCGTTCTGTTTAATATCTTTATCAATGATTTGGATGAGGGGATCGAGTGCACCCTCAGCAAGTTTGCAGATGACACCAAGTTGGGAGGCAGGGTCGATCTGCTTGAGGGTAGGGAGGCTCTACAGAGAGATCTGGACAGGCTGGATCGATGAGCCGAGGCCAATTGTATGAGGTTCAACAAGGCCAAGTGCCGGGTCCTGCACTTTGGTCACAGCAACGCCATGCAGCGCTACAGGCTTGGGGAAGAGTGGCTGGAAAGCTGCCCAGCAGAGAAAGACCTGGGGGTACTGGTTGACAGCCGGCTGAATATGAGCCGGCAGCATGCCCAGGTGGCCAAGAAGGCCAACAGCATCCTGGCCTGTATCAGGAACAGTGTGGCCAGCAGGTGCAGGGAGGTGGTTGTTCCCCTGTACTCGGCACTGGTGAGGCCGCACCTCGAGTACTGTGTTCAGTTTTGGGCCCCTCACTACAGGAAAGACATTGAGTTGCTGGAGCGTGTCAAGTTGGTGAGGGGCCTGGAGCACAAGTCTTAGGAGGAGCGGCTGAGGGAGCTGGGGCTGTTTAGTCTGGAGAAGAGGAGGCTGAGGGGAGACCTTATAGCCCTCTACAATGACCTGAAAGGGGGTTGTAGTGAGGTGGGTGCTGGTCTCTTCTGTCAGGTGGCTGGAGATAGGACAAGAGGAAATGGCCTCAAGTTGCGGCAAGGGACATTTAGGTTAGATACTAGGAAAAATTTCTTTACTGAGAGGGTTGTCAGACATTGGAATGGGCTGCCCAGGGAAGTGGTTGAGTCGCCATCCCTGGAGGTATTCAAAAAGCGTGTAGATGGGGTACTTCATTACATGGTTTAGTGGGCATGGATGATGGTTGGACTCGATGATCTTGAAGGTCTTTTCCAACCTAAATAATTCTATGATTCTATGCTTTTTGAACTCTGACAGGCTTGGTGCTGTGACCAGTTTCCTGGGGACCCTGTTCCAGTGACCGACCACCCTCTCAATGACATTTTCCTAATGTCCCACCTGAACTTTTCCTGATGCAGCTTCATTCCATTTCCTCATGTCACCTCAAGAATTAAACAATAGTTTCTGTATTAAATGAATAGAATCTGTTTTATCTTTTTAATCCCTCTGGAATATTGCAAATACATTTATTGGGCAATCTATTGTAAGGCTGTATATGCCTTAAAGATGTCTCTTTTGGTCTGATCTATTAAAATTCCTTATTAACGTTCAATGCTTGAACAAAAATTCAGGTTTTTTACTTTGACATCATAGTACATTTTGTTGTCCTTAAAAGTGAGAACAAAGAACACTTAACTAGATTTGCCAACTGGACTTTAGGTTAAGTGCATGCTAAGTTATTTATAAAACATTTAATAAGATTAACCTTAATTACAAAAATTTAAGGGTTGGAATACTGTGAGATTTTTCATATTTTTATTGTAATATTTAGTACATGGAGTTTCATTCATCCTCCACTGGAGTATTATTATACCTATAGTATAATAGTTTTTCCAGCAGTTGGAGATGAATGATGGAATAGCCAAACAAATATAATGGACCCATGATGCATTTGTAGCTAGTAGTCTTTCTTGTCTTTATTTTTCAAGTATAATCTAGCACAAAGCTTTTAACTTTATTTACAGGTAATTGAACAGATCATTTTTAGCAGTTTAAGTTCCTGTCCACTATCCTGTGAAGATTTTAATTGCATCTGTACCTTTGAGCTGAAGATATAGCCAGTTAATTGAAAAGATAATACAGTATCTGTATTCATTTAGCCCATGCTTCCCTGATTATCCTGAAACTAAGTGTGAACGATGGTGTTAGTCTCTCTTGGGAGACTCATTGTTCTAATAGGTTGGTATTGAGACTAGAAAATTCAGTTCACATACATTGTGGAACAGCTATAGGTGTAAAACAACAACAAATTTGTTACCGTTGAACTACATGTAATACTTTGGTCAAGATTCTGAATGATGCTATGTGCCCTTATAAAGAGACAGTGTAGGCTGAAAGCAAAGGCTTTCCTAAATGTACTAGTATTAATTTATTTGGAGCCATGATTTTGGGGTGTAACAAGCAGTAATAACGTGGATATGATTTGTTTAGCAAATTGTAAAATTTTTCTTCATAGGAGTCATACATCAGTAAGATTTTGTTACAACAAAATTTTGTCATTTAGTCATAGACCATGGATGTGGTCAGGCATTTCTTCAGCCATATGAATAGAGGTGTCTGAATTAATCCTATGTTTCCCATATAGTTTGAGACCATGCAATTCTGTGCACTTTGCGTTGTTTATGTTTGAGACAAAGTCTCAAAGGGCAAGTAATCTGAAAAATTTCAGCATTAGGCTGGGAAGTTCCTCTGTATGTTTTTGTGTATGTATCCATTTACCTGGAGGACTGTATAACCACAAAAAAATCTGCTAATCTGGGAATGCTACTTCCCATAAATATAATGGGTGTCTTGATTTAAATTTTTATTATTTTGTGTATGTGCTTTGTTGTTTTTTTTTTTCCCTTGGATGTCGTACTTTGTGAGTAAGAGATTGGAAAGCAAAAGTATTGATGCTTTTCTTTATTTCCCTGCTGCATATCTGAGAACGTAGCTTGCTTATACAATAGCCTTAATGGAAACTACTTGTGCTAGAGTAGTTCTGGTAATGACACTGAATTGGTCTTTGGAAATAGTAATGTTGACCACTAACTCCAGGTTAGTATCTGGTACTTCCAGCTGTTCTTTTCCTGCTTTGCTCTGTTTATTTCTTGATTGAACGATTGACTTCATAGTCTAGCTTTTGCATTTATTATATTATGAACTTTGGGAAACAGCTTGTTAATCCAGTATAGAAAGGCAGAGGCGGTCTGGGTTCTAGATTTCTTAAGAAACTGGCAGGTTTTAGGTCTCCATAACCTCTGTTGAGGATTTGATAGTTGCTGCAAGCATGCAGTCGAGGAGATTTGTATGATGATGTCTCCTAAACAGCATAGCTGATGAAGTGTGCAGTACTGAATTGTTGTGTGAGCAGTACAGCTTTTATTCCTCTTTTTACCTCTTGTTTTCATTGGTATAATGCACTGTGAAAACTGATGTGAAACCTGAGAGCATACCAGAAAAGGATAACTAGCTGCAGAAGGAATAAATACAGTCAGATATGTGAAATTCTCCCAAGGGAGAGAAAAGAAGCAGATGCATTCTGATGAATTAGTGAAAATTAGGCTTTTTAAATTTCCCAGCCAGTGCTGGCGGCTGTAGCTGAGCCTTTCAGGCTCTGCTGGCTGCGAACAATGGAGATGCAGATCTTTTTTTCTTCTTTTTTTTCCCTTTTTTAAAAAATGATAAACATAAGATGTTCGGGACTTGTGATAATCATGGCCCCTCCTACTGTGCCAGTTGAAACCACTCCCTAGATAACCAAAACATCACTCCCCATGACTCTGAAAGTATTTTACATTTCAATACAAGCTTCTGTGCGCTGAACCACATTTCTTACAGACAGTACATTTGGGGGGGGAAAAAAAAAAAAGAAAAGAAAATCATTTTTAGGAGACAAATAAGAAGGACTCAAACAGCATGTCATTTTCAGAGCTCAGAAGCACTGTAAAATTGAGCTTGAAGCACTAACCTGCTTTAATTTAAAATATTGGAATATATAATCTAGTAATTGTTTTAGTGCTGATTTCTATTTTCCACTTCAGAATTCAATACATATGGCATTTAAATTGCTGTTAAAAATATTTCAGATTATATATTTATAAATGTAAAGCTTATTAAGGTAGAATTATATCACAGAGTTCAGCTCTGATCTTTGGGTAGCTTGTTGTAGCATTGGGCAAATTTTAGCACAGGACTCGTTGTACTTACATGTGTTCAGTTTCTGTATTTTTTTTATTTCAACTGTGCCTTCTGTCATGGCTTGGATGACTTATATTTCCCACTGGTTTGATGAAGATGATTGGTATGAAGGACAACAACGAGTAAGAATTGTTTAAATTAATATTTTCTCTTTTACTTCCTCTATTTTTTTCTTCTTTAAGCTGCTGTTTATTATATTACTAGTACCAAAAGTACTAGTCCCATAGTGGTACTAAGAAGGGCTTTTTAGTGGTTTTAATGAGGTCTTGAATCATAGATAAGCACATCTAAAATGAGTTTTTTGAAAATTAGTGTTACTAGCTGTATAAAAGACATTGGAAGTTTGGTGGCCACTTACTTGCATTTTTTAGGTTGCATAATTTAATAAGTAGTAATTCTTTAATATGTAATGAGATAGAAATCAAACATTTATTTTTATTGTACTAGGAGGAATGAATACACTGTGCATGGAGTAAACTAAAATAATTATAAGCAGTAATTGAGTAAAACAAAAATATTTGGGAGATATTAAATTCACCTAGGGTCATTTCCAAGTTGTACCTTGGATATCTGTATATTTTTATTAACATTTTTCCAATGAGGAGGAGTTGTTACTATAGCAACATTTGTAGGGGATCTTGGATTTTTTTTTTTTTTTAACGTTTATTAACTGCATGCCTTCGGCAAGCTTGATCTACTGCTGCTTTCATAGATTTATGGTGGGAACTGAATATAAGTCACTTTTCTTTCACTGTATCAAGCTCCTTTATGTAACCATATATTTCTATAATTTCTATTTCTTGTTTTAAGAGTATATTCTCAGCTAATGAATCAGAATGCAGGAGATGCTACTGAAACATAAGGGCCAGCAGCTGCTTTATATTATTGTGTATTATTTGGTAATGCCAGTTATATGCTCCCAAGTATTAAAAACTAGCAACTTTTAATACTTTTCCACTGTTCTTATTTTACATGTCACTCGTGATATGAATGTTTCAGATGTGGAGTTATCTTTTAATAGCTGCTCATCGGGGATTCAGGCGTGAGATGTGTCAAGAGGTAACTTTATCTGAAATCAGAAGTGTCTTGGCAATTTGCCAGCAGAAAAGCAATCTTCTGTTGATTGTTGTAGCTATGGGTTGGAAGATGAGAACAAATACTTATGGAGGCTCTTAGATGCTTTATACGGAGATCAGACATGGTCATATGTATTTCTTTGTATTACATACGGTATCTGAAAACTAGATTTCTGGTACCATATGACTAACCAATACTCTATAGATGATGGGTTTGTTACTACTGCTAATGATGTCTCAGGTTGATTAGGTATGCAGTTCAACATTGCTGGTGATGTATTGTTAGAAATACCAGCATTTCTGCATGCTCTGTTTCAAACCCTAGTATTGCTTTTTAGATTATTGTGTTAAAGTTGCACAATAAAGGATATTATAGTTTGACTGTCTTGACTACACTACTTGTACAGTTTTAAAATACTCCTTGGTAAGACTTACCCCAAATTATGATTTTTTTAATGTTAAATTTTTGTAAAATACAGTCTTAGGCTGTGATTTCACATCCAATTTTTTTCTAAACTTCAGCAAAAGGTCTACAACTTCTTTCCTTGTGAAGCCAGAGATACTGTGGTTAAATCAATTCTAGTAGTAATTTGGTTCTGAGTTTATTGTGGAGGTTTAAAATGGCTGTGAACACTAGTAGATTACTTGTTTGCTTAAAATGATCTTTTAAATAATAGTGTTCTCTTCCTAGTCAGTGTTTGGATTACTGAATGCACTCATTTTGAACGCTTGCTAGGTTATCATAAGTTAGGACATGTCATCTGCAAATCCTGGTTGCAAGATGGTGGAAAAAGGTGGTTTCCGCTGTGTCTTGCAGACACACAGAGATTTCTTGGTAGGTTTGAAGACCTTCATGTTTTTAACAAGATAAATTCATTGTCCATTATCTGGTGCTTCAAACTGGTCCCATTGGATAGGGTAATGAATTTGAAACTCTATGATTCACAGGTTACATTTTCATCTCCAATGGATTTTCCCACAAAGATGGGTAAATATACCCGATGTCTTTAAGGAGACATCACTTTTGTATCAGTAAAGAAGATCTTTAATTATTACATTATCATTGACAAACTAACAAAAATACTGGTACCTGGGCACAATAGTCTGGATGAGATATAACAGTTTTATATGTCAAACATACAGGATGACAGCAAGCTTTCCACATAAGAAAACCCACAAACTTAATTGAAAGATAGTGGCAATAGAATGAACAGAAGCAGAGGACACTAACACTTTACTACATATAGCTGTTCAGAAGCTAGGGGTTTGTATACACAGAAGCATATTGATTATCATAAAGCTACTGTAAATTCACTTTTGCGTGCATGCCATATTGCATATGTACTTATTTGGACAGGTCATACATCATATGGGCCGCAATTGCTAACAATATAAGCATATGTTATTGGTTGTGCTTGATGGTTATAAATTTATGAATATTTATAACATGCAAGCACACCTCTTGATAATTAAAGGGTGCTAAGTGATGGATTTAAAGAGCTATTATTATTCTGTAAATATCATTGTAGTACAATCAGGAAATACAACGAGCAATGAAATACACTGAGCAGCTGAAGCAGAGAAAAAGGAGTTAGGTTAAAATTAAAATGGTGCCTATTAAAGAGCTGCAGTTGCCAGGCTACTGACACTGCCGTTTTGTGTGTGTGGTGCGACACAATGCTCAGTCTTTTCTCCTGCATCCTTTAGTAACTGCATTATTCTGTGAACATCAAGGTTTAGTTCCTTCATCTGTCAAGTAAAGTGATTTATTTCATTCTACAACCAGAGCAAGATTTTGCATTTTGGGGATCAGCAAGGTATTGGAAAGAACATGGAAATTCTTAAGTGGTTTGCAAAAAATGATACCTATGCTAAGGTAGGGATTTAGGCATTTATCTTTAAGTTATTGGTATATAGCCATGTCTACGTATCTAATCCATTCAGTTGTTATTTTTAAATAATATTAACTCTATGGTATACAAAATTTCAGTTTAATGCGGTGGGGTTTTTTTCCTATATTTAGCAGCAGAGGAGGACTTAGAATGTTGCTGCTCATGCCAATTGAAAAGAAAGGTTTTTGTTGTCCTCCCTCTTCCCTTCATCTCCTTGGAAACTGTGGGCATCCTTTGATAGCTTTCCCAGTGTGGTATAGGTTTTTTACATGCACTTTTTTTTTTTTCAATGTATACTTAAGAGTCCAATATTATTACTTGTACATTCCTTATCTTGAAATAAAATGCTTTTTCAACAAAGTATGAAAAATCTCCATTGTATAAAAATGCAACATGTGTGAAATCATACATATATATATATTTATTCAATTATACTGCATTTCTAGCTTTTCTGCCATTTTAGTCAGGCTGTTCTGATGAATGCTGCTTTCTCCCTTGTACTCTAAGAATGTTCAACAGAAATCTATAATGTCTGAAAAGATCTGCAGGAAACTGCTTTAATGCATGATACTTACAAGAGAATAACAGTATGCCATACAATTGTAATTTCTTCTTCTAGATACTATTGTACTGAATTTCAAAGCAAATGTTTCTTCTTAATTACAGTATTTTTTGTAAAACAGTACATATTACAAGGAGTAGGAAATATTAACAAGTTTAAAACAGCAAATATTAGTAAATAAAGTGCAAATTTATTTCTGTAATACAGCTCAGAATATTTTACATATTTAATTTTTTTACATATACTTAAATAGGAAGAATCTATATGAAGAATCAAAGTTTAATAATGCTTCTTAAGCATGAATTATTTGCTCAGTGAAATAATGATATATCACAAAGCAGCATTTTTCATCTAAATGTTGATCTTATTTAGATGTTTTCATTTGAATATCAGACTTCAAGAAAAATAATACATTATCAAAAAATGATTGTTTTAAATTAAACTTGTGAATGAGGCTTCTGTTGGTGAATTTCTTCAAAAAACATTAAAGTTACCTTTTATCTTTAGTGTAAATGTAGAACAAAGAGAAGACAAATGTGTTCTATTTCAAATACAGTACATAATATGACATATCTAGTAATGCTTACAGACATACGTATAGAACTAGGCTGAAATAATTTTATAGCCATTTGGTGACAGTGATTTTTGGTCATGATTAATCTAGCCTGAATTCTGATCAGTGACACACGCATTTGGAAACCATTAAAATACCCTAAACTATGCAGGTCTCCTGATGACATAAAAGCTTCTTCATTGTTAATCGGCTGCATGGAAAACATGAAAATAGTAGTGCTAGTAGTGGAACTGTCTCCAAATCCAAAGCGCTAGTCTGTTCTGTGTGATCATGGTAATTCTAAAACCAGCGTAGAGGACCTTTTTCTTTTTGTTCTAGATTTCAGCACTTAGGCTTGGAATCCTCCTTGTTCTCAGCCACTTAGAGTAGTATTTTCCTATAGACTAGATTTCATGTAGTCAGGAATAACTTCTCTCTCTCGTATCAAGGCAAAAAGGAAGATCTACTGAATAAATTAAGAGGATTTTTTTTTAATACAGATTACTGCAGAATCCTACAAGACAAATCTGTTGTTACTCTGAAAGAAACATTTCTGCAATTCTGTTTTAGCATCTATAAGAGATCTTAGTTTTACCTATAATCAAACCACAAACTGAACAAGAATTAAGATAATATTTTCTTACAGATTAAACTTCATCAAATCAGGAACCTCTTAGCTCCCATATGAGAAGGCAAAAAAGAACATCTGTGGAAAATGAGACAAATCTGTTATTACTATGAAATAAATATTTGTGCACTCTTAGTGTCTAAAGAGATGTTAACTTTTAGTCAATCTTGCATGTGGTAAACCTACAAACTAAACCTATGATAATCCAATATTAGACATCTAATTCTATTCTACTTCACCATGGCTTTTTTAATGTTCCTTATTAGTTTGCTGACACACCTAGTGTTTTAACCATCATTCTCCCTGGAATCAAGAGTGGAAACCGAGAGTTCTGGTTCCAGGTGTTATTCTGCATTTTAGTAAATTGTTATGTAATCAACTGGGTGACTTTAATTTCAGAAAAAGTTGTTGTTAATGGTGCCAGGTTTTTTTTCATTGTGACTGGAAAAAGTCTGTGTTGCAGTTCTGAATGCCCCAAATACAAATATTTCTGAATATATGTGATTGATACTTCAATTGCACAGGAGGGACCCGTGGAATTTGTAATTTGACTAAACAGTAAACGAACACTAAATGGCAAAATCAGAAATTTGGAGTCTATTTTTTGTCACTTTGTGGTTATGATGATGATTCTTTAAATAATAAGATAAATTTCTTCCTGTGGGACTCATGTCATTTATGACATGAGATGGATTGCAAATGAACTGCAAGGTGATACAATTTATAGAACTGTTCTGTCTAGAATCTCTGATTTATTTGCTGCAGAAGTCAGAAGAATTAATATTGTTGGCAGAGACAGAAAGAAAGTCTAATAGCCAAAGCAGAGCTGTATCTTGTAACTTGTTTTTCTGTATACTTCTGTTCTGTTGTTGTGCAGTCTCCTTTACAAAAATTTTCAAAGGTTAAACATGGGTGTTTAATTTTCTTCAGGCATTTAGAACTCAGTCAGAACCTTTAAGCACTATAACTACAGTCAGTGATATCTTTGAGATGATCAGTCAACATTCAATCTTATCCTGATCTTCTGCTAAAGAAGCACCCAAATTAAGTGTCTCATTCCGCGCCCCCCCCCTTTCCAAAGTGAAAGAGACAGAGACTTATAATCTTATGGAGGTTGCTTCTTATATTTATTCATTACTGTTTATCTGCCAAGTAGATACCCCAAGCACATAAGAAGAATGGAAGATAAAATTGATCATTCAACTTCATTTTCATCCTTTGTATATATGTATTAAAATGAAATTTTGTTAACATTTATATAAGCTTTTTGTCAATACTGACTGATAGCTTCCCTTGGGTACTATAGGTTACTATTACCATACCTGTACAATTTTTTTTCTCTATGCACCTTAATGCTATTGTAATTCAGAAAAATATTTCTTCCTCTGTACAGTTGATGTCAAGTAGGTGAAGAGTGATCTGCAGACAACACTATCTTTCTTAAAGCTGTTACACAGCAATGCATTGTGTAAACAACCCTTGCACTTAATCAACAGTTGCTCCCTCAAAATACTTGATTACATTTTGAAGTCTCCTTTTTTCTTAATTCCCTTTCCTTTGTGGGGCTTGAAAATGTACCTAACACTTGGTAAATTGAACGTAACTCTCCTTGTCTTTAAAGATTATAGTCTCAGCTCTTTAACCTAGAGGTCCCATCTTCCCATCATCACTTTATGTAATGTTTTCCCACATAATATCCCTCAGTCCATTAATCTATCCATAGTATAAATGTGTCTGTAAATGAGACATTTTATAACATAGTTGGAGGAGTAAATTTTTATGTCTGGACCTTACCTTAGCCCATGCTGAAGCACTCAGTGGTATGGTGAAACTCAGCAGGATTGTCCTTCACCAGTCTGCCCAAGAAGATTCTTTGCTGTAGGAGCTCTCACTGACACAAGTACAATTGTTTTCCTGTATTAGGATTCTGCTGCTAGCCCAGCTGAAGTCAAACATATTAAAAGGTTTTGGCTATCTAAATATGGGCTATCTAAATACCCTGTGTTTGGGTAGTACTTTCAGTCGTGCTCACACAGCCTTGTTTGGATTGATTTAACTTCCGTGCAGAAGTGGTGAGTCCTTTTTGCAGCTATTTGAACCTTGTTCTGCTATTTGGATCACCACACCATTGCAGGCTGTCATCCACCTAGCCATCCTTGTCAACCTCAGTTGCAGTTGTTTGGCTGCTGGAGGCTTCTAAAGCCACAATTATTTCTGCAGGTTGATGGAGCGGGCATTGCATCAGTTGACAGTTGGCTTGAACCTGGGACGTTTGTATCACATGAAGACTGGTTTCTAAGTGAATTCAGAGATTCTGTAAAAACCGATGGCCTTCCCTACTTGTCTGCTGTAAATTAAATGCAACAAGTCTCATTTTGAACGTTTTCTTAAATCGCAGAATGGTTGAGGTTGGAAGGGACCTCTGGAGGTCATCTTGTACAACCCACCCAGGAGTTAAGTTTTAACAATATCTTTGCAAATGTGTGCACTCTTGGTCGTAGTAGGGTATGTAAATGGGTCAGAAAAATGGCCAGGCTCATGTGCTCTAAGTAACATTTTGACATTATTGTGAATCAAATGTGGGCCAGGTCTGGCCTAGCAAAGCATTTCTTGTGTTCTCATGTTAAAGTCAGTTGTTGCCTCATTCTGAGCAGAGCTGGTAGTTTTGAGACTTGTTTTGGACAGCAAAGGCATAGTCTGCTATACACTAATACAGAATGTTAGACTAAGCTTTGCTTTTTATTTACCACAGTTTACTTCAACTTTTTTGTTAAACAGTAATTATTAAGAAAATTTAGAAAGCTTCTCCAAAAAGGATGATGATAATAAGTAATGCATAGTTTTTCTATACAAGTGGTTTGAAGACCTTTTTAGACATGTTGCTTAACTTAAAACAAAAGTATTAGCATATGGTTTATTTTGTCCAGCTGTCTTTGTGGGGGATGAAGGGAAGAAGAGAGCAGAGAGGGTATTACACTGTAATACAGAAAGTTTTGAACCAGACTGCAGAAGAAAATGAAAGTGATGAAGAACAGCTTCAGCTAGTACAAATCAATAACTACTCAAGTTTTCATGTGCTGTCCCCCAACTTTTTTTCTCCCAAATGGATTCCTGTGAATGGTATTAAAATCCCTTTCTTGTGTAGCACTGAAGCCTCTGAGCATCTGCTTGGCTTTATTTTGGATACATTCTTCTGTACCTTATAAACACAAGATGTTGCTGTTAAAACATAAGGGCTAGCTATATTTTTAAGGTACATATGTATACGTTATTTATGGGAACAAAATGTGCAATTCTGTTCTTTAACATTCTGTTGTCTTGTTGTAGTCTAATGCATTTCTGTTTTAAAGGCAAAAATGTCACAGGTTAAACAAGTGGGACTTTTAGCTGCTGGATGTCAGCCATGGAACAAGGATGTATGTGCTGCTAGTGGGGACAGATTTGCCTACTGTGCTACCCTTGCTATTTATATTTATCAGGTAAGATTATTTTTATTTAATAGACTTGTTACACTTTTACATTGTTGTCTATCTCACTTTGAACCCTTTCAGTAAATGTTTCTACAATGTTTTTTGAAGTATGATTGCTGCTGAGAAGACGTCTATGTAAAGCTCAATCTTTCATTCAGGATACCCCTTCCAAATTATTTTTTTCTCCTTGTTACAGCTAGTACAAAAGATTGAGGTAAACTTCAAATATAAAGTTGTATGTGTCAAGAATTACTCTTAAAAGACAGGCTGTCAATCCAGCAAACACTTGAGCTGAATGAAGTGCAGTGATAGAAGAGTGGGTTCTGAAAGAGAAATGAAGCAATTCCACAGTTTCATTTGAAGCTGTAGTGTAAAAGTAGTCTTATGAAGTAGTTTAATCCACTGTGCAAAGTTGTGGATTCAGTGGCCGCCTGTCTGTGATTTGGAACAAGTTACTACTTAATTTCTGAACTGCTCAGCACCATGGTCTTCTGAAGTTCGCAGTTACTATACATTAACACCTAACAAAAAAAAAGAAATGCTGTGACATGTGGAATATTCAGACTGAGAAATATATCAGGAAGTTAAGGATGTGCTTATTTTAACTTTGTGAGTTATACCACTAGTAGGATTAAAATAAAGAAAATTTACTGTGTCAGGTTTGGACGTTTTATTTATTTTCTTTTTTAATTGTACTAAGTATTTTAAGAATTGAGAAGGATTTCAAATTCATTTTCATATTCTATCCTGTTTAACCCCTTGCAGATTACTAAATGATTGTTACCATGCCTATAAATAAAGTATTTTAGGATTGTGTTTGAGTGCAGTTATTAATGGAATATAATAGTTTATAAGTGACAAGAGGATAGACTGTTAATACTGGTTGGGTTAATTGAATATTTGTCAACTTTTCTGTCCAAGTCAAATGCATGAGAATTTAATTTATTGAGATGTCAGTTACTGACGATTGTTAAATCCACTGTAAATTCATCTGTAAGCCTAGTATTGTTATATGAACTATTCTCCAAACCAACAGTACTTAAAGTAAGTTTACAAAATACTTATTTCTAAAATGAATTTTACTTTTTGTTTAGCTGGATCACCGATACAATGAATTCAAGCTCCGGGCAATTATGTCTGAGCATAAGAAGACAATCACAGCCATATCTTGGTGTCCCCATAATCCTGACATGTTTGCAAGTGCCAGTGCAGATAGTTTAGTGATTATTTGGAATGTGACTGAACAGAAAGTTGTGGCCAAACTGGACAATACAAAAGGTATTTCAGATGTGGAGATATATTTGATCCATACAGCTTTTTCATCCACAGGTATCAGAAATACTTGATAGAGAGTAAACTCTAAGCAGTTGGTAGGCCAGAGGTTTAATAATTGCATAACACAATATTCTTGTCAGATTTGTTGCAGTTCATTTTAGAAAATAATGGTAGTGTGTTTGAGTAAATTGCTCTGAACCATCTAGTAATTGGTAAAGAAAGACATTATTCTTTTTTCTAAAGTACTTGACCAATTCAAGAATTTACTTTGCCATTGATTTCTTGTTGAGCAGGAAAAAAAATTCATTTTTTCCATCACTGTATAAAAGGATAAATAATTAAGTTTTAAACCTTCTGTGTTTTCATAACTTTACGGAAGTGAAAGCAAATAAAATGTAGCCTTCGACAGATTCAAGTATAAATTATCAGTGAATTTGAAAAACAGTTTTTGTTTAAATACCCTAATGCTTTTCTACCTGCATCTTTTCTCAGGACTTGAAACTGCCGATTTGGAGATTATAAGAGAAGTCTAGGGGCTTAAAAGTCTGTCTGTCACTTTTACCTCCCCAGTTCTGATTCATTCCCTTCAGTCAAAACCAGTACCTGTATTTCTGTTCTTGCAGTCAATCTCTGTCAGGTGTCTTTAACTCCTACATTTGCATTCTTGGAAAAGAGGTGCAACCCAAGAACAGTCAGTATCTCAGGATCTTCTAGAACATTTTGGGACCCCCTGCTCTGCTCTTTCCAGAGCACATAGGATACCTCTGAAAATCTCATCTATCTAGCATATCCTGGAAAAGGAATAAGTAGGAAAAAACCCACACCGATTTGATCTATTCTAAAAGGAATATTGTATCAGTTTATGCATTAATATAAAACCTGATACTTATTTTTCAATACATTGCTTGTTTAAAAAACTACGTCAGCCAATGACTACGTGTGAAAGAACTGTTACTATTATTTTAAACTTTTTAAAAGCTAATTTACTTTTAGGATAATATGTTTAAACCTCCTATTAATGCTGCCTTTACTCTCTTTGACGCTGCCATATTTAAGTGTCTAAATACAAATAGTTTTGAATTTTCAGCTTGAGGAGTTTGTCTTACCATAATTTATTCTTTCAGACACACATTATTAAGTTATGAGGATAATGAGGGTTGGAGACATTAAGGTCAAAAGCCTTAAACTGGAATGCCTACAATTAGGTATTAGGCAACTGAATTAAAACTGTCATATATCCAGAGAGAAGCTGTCAAGAGTTCTCTTTGATTACAGAGCTACCTTTCCAATTATGTCACAAATATCTGCCTCTGTTGTATTTATCTCTGAATTAAATTTCATTGTGTTTTGCAAAAATAGACATTTTAAAGTTTTCAATATTTTACCAGCTTAGTAGCAAATAGCTTACAGTAAAACAATGGTGAATGGAATTGTGAATGAATGAAAGTATTGTTTACAGGATCAGGTTTATCCTCTTTCATATCGTGATTGTCTTTGGCACTAATGAATTATAGGTATCATAAAATACAGCCCATCAAAGTAATATCAAAATAATTTGGGAAATAATTCTACTTCCTGCCTATGGATATGTGTAGTTTACTTTTACACCGCAAGATTTTCACACAGTTATCTAAATTTCAGTCTAATCATTTTTATGTAGAATAATTATTTCTACAGCTTTTCAAGACAATTCCTGATACTGGGTCAAGCAGTAATACACTGAATTTCCTATCTCGGTTCTTATAAGGTTTACCTGTATGTTTCAGGAATTCCTGCGTCACTTAGCTGGTGCTGGAATGCAGGTGATGCAGTTGCATTTGTGTCCCACAGAGGTCCGTTGTACATTTGGACTATCTCAGGACCTGACAGCGGGGTAACTGTACATAGAGAAGCACATAGTTTCTTGTCAGATATCAGTCTGTTTAGATGGCATCCGAAGAAAAAAGGAAAAGTAGTATTCGGACATACTGATGGAAGCCTATCTATTTTTCAGCCAGGTAAAAACTGATATGGTAAAATATTTATTTTTATATATATGTATCTCTTGTCTCTTCATACGCGTGTAATTCTGCACTTTTTTCGTTTAGGTTTTATAATGTATGTACGTATATAAAACTTGTTCTTAGTTCATAGTATTCCTACTCCTTCCATATCGCAAAAATGTTTTCTTAGATAAAGAGTGCAGAGCATTTTCTTTGTATCTTTGCCCTTTTGTGACCAAGATAACATTGCAGTTTCTGACAAGTACAATAAACTGGTTTTTTTAGGGAATGATAATGGCCCTGATCTTCTACTGAACTGTATTTCCCAGCAAGTTTGTTCTTCTGAACAGACTGACTTGAATATTTGGCTTAGTCTCTTTAATTTGCTTGCATTTGTTCTAGAGTCCTCTGCTTCATATTCCAGAGTCCTATGCATTTTTGTAGGTAGAATCTCATGGCTTCCTATTATCTTCATGATTCTGTACTGTCAAAGACTATATGGGAAATATTTATCTCTTTTTGTCTGAAATCCACCAAGAACATTTTTGCATACTTTATAAATAGTCCCGTACTCTGCTAACGAAGGTGTCTTGTTGATAAGCTCATTTGAAGCTAAAATTTAGCACGCTTTCATAAATAGTTTTCTACAAAGACAGATATCTGTATTAGGTGGGCTATTTCAAATTTTTTTCTGGCTACTTCTTTTTCCTCCAGTAAAAACCGATTTTCAACTTTGTGAGAGAAATTGTTCTTTAAATAATGCATTAATTTTACATAGTATTATGCTCCAACAGCCATCCAAAATTTATTCTCCTTCTGTTCACTTTACTAAGTAATCATTCAGGATGTCACAGAGAATAGATTCCCTTGCTTCTGTAGTGCTGGCTGAATTAGTATTGGCATCGGGAAAATAAATTCTATTTTAATATGATAACTTCTAAATATGTATCAAACTGAGACTTTTCATGAAGCTTGTTTAGAATGATTTGAATATGAAAATAGAAATAATAGGAAAAGGATTTAAAATGTCAAAATTGCGTTCTGCAAATGCAAACATAACATTGGCTAAAAAAGCTAGCAGCAGTGGCAGTTTTGTATGTACCACAACTCAAGTTGCTGTAAAAATTTTTTATTGAAAATTGCCTATTACTGCTGGGGAAAAAAACTAATTGTATCAGCTTGAAGTTAAGTTTAGATTATTACAGAAATTTTGCCTGTCTCTGTATTTAGGATAGTTTTCATTATTATTGTAATATTATACATATTAATTAAGATAATTTTAAAATAAAAACAAATTAAACATAAAATTTGTTTCCTGTTGTTAACATATATAAGATTCTTGGTTTCCAACAGAGAAAAACGAAGTCGAAAGTTTATACATAGTTGGGTGAAAATTTTTGTCAGGACTCTTTCACTGAAAATCCTGTATTTAAGTAGTGCAGTTTACTTCTACTTAACAAATTCTTTAGAATTGAAAAGAAAATGTTGCACTTTGGCTTTTAAAATAAACTTTTCAGGTTTTTGTTTTTAAACTGTTTAGAATTTCACATTCTCAAAATTATTCAAGAGTAGTAGTACACTTTCTGTTGGATCATATTACATGTTTTTTAAACCTGAACACACTTCTTTTAATGAAATGGATGTAAAAAACTTTTTATTCAAATAGGATTTTTATTTGATTTTACATAACAAAAAAATTACTGATCTGCAGAGATCTACTTACAAATTAATTGTCAGAACTAGGTAGCAAATTTTACTCTGTGGGATAAATTAGTACAACAAATTCAGATGCATTCAAGAACAGCTGTGAATTGAAATACCGTAGAACTGCCATTCAAAGCCCAGACTTCCATGCAATAAGGAATTTAAATATTTTAATTCAAAGGATTATATTCTTGTAATTAAGACAATGACATTGGAGCAATCATAATGACTCTGAAAGAACACAGACGAGTATTAGTTTTCTTTTAACTTGCATTCTTTACACTATTAGAAAAAGACAAAGAATTTGTTTAGATAAAAACTACATGTGTTTAAGAATAGATCATGAAAATTTTGGTGAACAAATAAATTCATTAAAATATGTTTCAAAATTAGGCAATACTGAAAAATGGATTGTAACACTATAATAAAATATATGTACCATTACTGTGGTTACACTTTCATAAATGACTTTAATATGTGTCTTAACATTCAGATATAATTCAAAAAGTAGGCTTACCCAAGTTATCTATTTTATCAACTGCTGCTTTCTAGTTTGCAATTTATAGTCAAAATTCATCTGACTTTTGTATTTGGTAGCTTTTAAAAAATAACAATACATAAAAGAAAGTGGTATTAACAGGATGAATATAGGCCCTCAAAAAAAAAAAAAGCAGGGGGGAAGGGATACAAAGAATCAGTACTTTTCAATAAGGAATATAAAGCTGATTTTTTGCTTTGAGATTGAAGTTCAGCCCTCATCTACCTCATGTCAGAATGTGGAAAATGACTTGTTATTGGACAAGAACTTAGTTTGTTACCAAGTGTGTGTGTGGGGGGCAATCCTTTTCCTTACTTTTAAAGTTTTCAGTCCTTTCGTAGGATATCCTACAAAACACAATCTTGAGAGAACCTGAACATCCACAAGTTCCTGTTAATTGCTTGAAAGTTCAGTGTGATTGACTCCTTGAAGGCTCTAGTCTTTAAGTGTGAGTCACTGCCACATAATTAGCAGACTACACAACTTTTTTTTTTTTTTTTCCATTATTGTTATCTAGTTAGGTTTTTCTCTTGTGGCTGTATTTTCTTTTTATTAGCTCCAGACTATCCATTAATGTAGCAGAACATTTAGTGTGAAGAAAAAATATGCAAGGATTTAAGTTTAGTACCCTGTTTTAAAAGAAATACAGTCCAGTCATGTAGAGCCAAATGTTCTTTACTAGTTTACCTTTCATTTGTTCTCAAAATAAGCACAGTTTACTTAAATGACCTGTGACTCAGTTGCATGATGCACAGCACTATTGTCTTCTTTTAATGGAAAATAAAATTTAACAGTTAGGGTTTCCATGAGCTTTGCTTCCCGACTCTTGTGAAGCACAGGTGAAACTGAATAGCTCCTGGATACCCATACTCTCCCACCAGTTTACTGTGCTTTCTTGGGTCTGAAGTGTTTGAACATGACTGGCTTTGAACAATTGAGGACTTTTTGCCTTTAGTTCTTGTAAAGCCAATTGAAAAATGACAACTGAAAAATGACAATTCTGCTTTGTTGTCAGTTCTAGGTTTTCATTTGAATGTTGATTTTCATTCACCAAAAAATCTGACCTGAAATGTAAGCAGGGGACATTGTTAAAGAAAGTGGGAATCCCAAAGTTTTTGGCAAATTTAAAGCAGTTATCTGATGATATTTCTGATGTTATCCCTGTTGTTATTCCTGATTCTTCAAAAGAGACAACTGTGCCTTTGCAGTTGTCTTATATAGAAACATAAATGGAATGGAGAAATCAGTTTATGCTATTAATTGTTGTGCAGTCTTAAATTATTTCTCACTTTTCTGCTAATTTATTTATAAAGTTACCCTAGGTATAATGTGCACTAATAGCATTTTTCCCTAGAAAATCATAATGAGAGTTATTTTAATATTCAGAATGTTCCCCAGTGAACAAAAACTTTTCAGCATTTTTTTTTTTTTGGTATGTGTTGGAATAGGATTTCTTCTACATGAATCATTAAGGAATATAGGTAGGTCTTGGCATTTATCATAATATGACAAATTAATTATATTCGTCATGATCAAAATTGAAAACTAGATTAAAAACTGAACAATTGAAGATGTCAATTCCTTATTTCTAGAAAAGGGGTACAAAATTAATTTGTTTTTTTAATACAAGATCACAACTTCAAAAATACAGATCTATGTTGTTAATTATTCATTCAGACTGTACGCTATCTTATAAAACTACGAGCCAGCTCTCCATAAAAACAAAAAGTGGGAAATAAGCATGATGTTAAAAATTGCGGTTCTCGATAATACAGATGGATCATCAAGTGAAATATGTCTTCTGTTATGCAAATGTCAAATTAGATATTTAATGGCCTGTTCTGGCTTCAAAATCCATGAATGCTTCATAATTGCACACATAGTTTTGAGGAAGAAAAAAATCTAAAGGCAGTTGTTCATAAACACATTTTTGACTGCCACAATTTTTTTTCTAGTTCATACTGCCTTTATTTTGCCCGTATTTGCTGTGGTACACAGATTTACTTAAATGACTTGTATTTTAGGCTGTGCTGCAGGCCTTTACTCATGGAAATTGTTAAGACAATGTATATAATTTAACATACTTTTCTTTAGTGTAAAATTATGTTAATAAACCTGACAGCTGTTTCTATTTTCTGCTATATTAAAAAGAAAGTCAGATCTCATGGAGCCAGAACTACTTTAAGTCAAATATTGCAAAGCCAGCTTCATTAATTTCACTGGTTCAGACAGTAGAGCAGGCTACTAAAAATTTCAGGGAGAGAGAAAAATGATGTTTGCAAACCTTGTAACTGTTGAAAGGATATACTTGATTTCATTTTGAAATAATCTGTTTTCTTGTGCCCTTTAAAGGTTCTAAAAATCAGAAACATGTCTTGAGACCAGAGTCTCTTGAAGGAACAGATGAAGAGGATCCAGTTACAGCGCTGGAGTGGGACCCTTTGTCAACTGACTACCTTCTTGTTGCTAATTTACATAATGGTATTCGACTAGTTGATTCTGAATCTCTGTCCTGTATCACAACATTTAATTTTCCCAGTGCAGCAGCATCTGTTCAGTGTTTAGCCTGGGTTTCTAGTGCACCTGGAATGTTTATAACTGGAGGTAAGCCTTTTATTTCCTGATTTATACAAAGGTAATAAATATAGGACTGAGTCTTCAAAATTGATACTTCAAGTTTGATCTTTCTGTTTCTTAACATTTCTACAAATAAAAGCATGCATGCGTTGTACAAAAAAAAAATACATAAAACTGTTGAAAAGAACAGAAAACTACACTGAGCAGTTTTTACTTATTTTATATTTGCTGGGTACATAAACAAGTGACTTTAAACTGTTTTTTTATACTAAATAATTTCCTCATGCACATTTTAGCAACAAATATGAGAGTTACTTTGGGAATGGGAATAGAAATGCATTGTACTAGTGGATGTCATTTCTTGATCCCCTGCTTTTCTTTCTCTATTTTTAGAATTAAAAAAAAAAAATTAAAAAAAAAGAAAAATCTATTCACTGCATCTTTTTTACACCATAGACGTTACTTCTCAGGTTGAACAAATGAATAAGGAAAGTGAGACTGTGAGCATAATTTTTAATGAGAGGTTCCTTAGAGTTTATCTACTGAAGTTTAAATAACTAATGTTAATAATTATTGCTGTTAATGGTGATATTACCATGGAGATGACAGTGCCTGCTTATAAAATTCTTCTTAGGTTTCTAAGTTTAATTAATTGTTGTATTTTTGCTCAAATCAGTCCTTAAACTGCATACCTCTGTGTACAGTAAAAAGAGGATAATAGAAAAATAAATGTTTTTGTATGCTTTTTTAAACCTCAGATTCTCAGGTTGGTGTGTTACGTATTTGGAATGTTTCACGTACAACACCTATAGATAATTTTAAATTGAAGAAAACTGGTTTCCATGGTTTGCATGTGCTAAGTTCTCCTCCAAAGAAAAAGTGTAAGTGTAATTTTGATTGTTTTTCGTTGCAATGGCTGCTAGCTAAGAAAATCTTGTTTGTGAATCTTGTTATATCCGAGTCAATCTCTGTAAGTTTGTGTCAGCTCTGTAGTTCTTAATTAAACAAAGTACCCTCTGGTGCCAGTGGACTAGACAAATGTGTAAAGGATCAAGGACTTTATAAGGCCCTTCTTTAGTAGGCCAGGCTTCATACAGGAATTCTCCATTTCTTTTGTTTTTAATCTCATTGGAATACAAAGCATTTTACTCTTTGTTACTTATTATTAAATGAAAAAAAAATCTTACCTGTTTATATCTTTTGCTTTATTTTGTTAAGCATGTTCATCACAGTATCCTACTAAAAATCACCATACATCCTCAACAAGTGAGGCTGTTCCTCCTCCAACTTTAACCCAAAACCAAGCATTTTCTCTTCCTCCTGGTCATGCTGTCTGTTGCTTCATGGATGGTGGAGTGGGGCTTTATGACATGGGAGCCAAAAAGTGGGATTTCCTTAGAGATTTGGTACGTTTCATCTCTGTCTTTGGAATGGGAGTTTATTTGGCTTATACACTTTCTTCTAACAGCAAAAAATGGAGGATGAAGTCTTCGCAGCACTGTAAAACAGTTTCTGCCATTAAAAAGGGTCTGAACTTCTAGGAAACCAAATGACAGTTCTGAAGTTGATAGTAATTCTTTATTGCAAAAGCCTGAATCCTTTTGGAAGTATTCTGGCAATTTTTATTCATCCAGAAATAAAGATTTAAGGGCTTGGGTTTGGTTTTTTTTTTAACTGAAATTTTAATTTGGTGGCCTTCTCGGAAGTATTATCTGGAGGGTTTTCTGTAATCCAGAATAAAAATTCTAGTCAAATCAGAGAGAAAAATATATGTAACTCAGATGGTGAGGTCACTCAGTTTAAAATGACAAAGACTGAATTATTAAATCTTCTTTGAAGCAGAAATTAAAAACCAGGTTTATCACATATTAGGTGAGCCTCTTATTCACTGGACTTTTAGTTATTCTTGAGGATTTTTCTCTTTTCCCCTTTCCCATTTCCTTTTCATTGGAAAAACTTGAATAATTTTCAGCTGTACTCCCATACATGTTTGAATAGAGGCTGCTGGTTGGTGTTCTTTTTCCATTTTTGATGGTTTTGGTCCTGTAAAGCAACTAAGGCTTAAAAAAATTCTTATATATTATCTGTTTCTCATATATATGTCAGGCTAAATTGTACAAATGCATGTCTTCGAAAACAAGCAATTGACATGTGAAATTTCTAATGGATTGAAGTTTAAACCGCAATAGAGCACAGACTGTATTTAGAAACACAGAAAACTCAATGGAATACTAGAAAACTTGTAGAACATGTTCTACATACCAAGCTTTATTTTTTCAGTCGGATACTTTTTACCTAAAGGGCAAAATTATTTCCGTTTCAAAAAATTAATTTTTCTTGGTTGTTTTTTTAGCTTAATTTTTTTTTTAATTCTATTTTTTAGCAACTCAGTTCCAATGGAAAATGCTAACAAGCTCCTGGCTTTGCATCGCCCTGTTGTTTCAGGGCAGAATTTTTCTTTTTAATAATGATGTATGAAAAGGAGGTGTGTTATAGTCCAGGCTATTTTATGTCTTTTAATTTTGACTGATGAGCCATAACATACAGGTGTTTTGGAACTCATAATTGACCTGACGGGTTATAATACAATGTATTTTAGAGTTTGATCTAGACTTGGACTTCTGAAAAAAATGAAATGTAATAAAAATGGATTAAATATTTGTTTCATTTAAGGGACATGTTGAGACCATCTTTGATTGCAAATTCAAACCTGATAACCCTGATCTTCTTGCTACAGCTTCATTTGATGGCACAATAAAAGTTTGGGACATAAATACTTTAACAGCAGTTTACACATCTCCTGGTAATGAGGGGGTTATTTATTCCCTTTCTTGGGCTCCAGGTAAGAATATTTTGCTTTAGGTCTAAATGTTCTTTGAATTAGCATTGACTAGCAGAATTTGTGTTATAAAAGTTGTAGTTTTAGATAGGAGGGTATCTAATAATGTTTAAACATAACTGAACTATTATCTGTGAAACCTGTAGAATTCAATGCTTCCCACCTTGTTGAGGCTTAGCCTTATGAGGAATGATCTCAGTATTTCATACTGAGTCAGAATGGAGGGAGGAAGATCTCCAGAACCTTTCTAGCATTACATTATGCAGACGATGAAAGGGCTTTCTTTGCATGGGAAGCAGCTAATTAAAGGAATTCAGATTCTATTTTGTGCTGAAAAAGTGGAACATATGTGTTTAGTTCTTTCTCTTCCTTCTTTGTGTAGGATTCTAATCACTGAAGAGCTCTGTTTTTTCTTTGTTAGAATAGGTAGTACCTTTTCTGCAAAGCATCTACCTTTTCTTAGAGAAGTCACTGAAGTCAGTGGGAAATTTTCTTCTTAAAACTGTTCTGCAACCCACTTAGGTGAACCTGGGAGTACATTTCTGATAGTTACTAATGTAAATAGTTGATGATAGGTAGGCATTCTTGTTCTGTTTTAATTCTTTGGACAGCAGATGCATTTTTTTAAAAGTCTAAATAATTCAGCTCACTGCCATTCTCTCCTATGCTTTTAAACTCTAAGAAATAATAGCTGACAGAAAAAAAATACTGTAGTGGGAAGCTGAATGTAGTCTGCGTATGTGAAATTAATTTGCACTTTTTTCATTTCAGGGAGTCTCTTGCACCTTGTTTCTCTTCACAGATTATTTGTCTTGCTAGATGGAAATTATGGCAATATGAAATACGGTGTTTTCTTTTGTGTTATTTTGTTTTGAAACTTAAATTCAGTTTGTAGTAGTTGTTCACTGTGAGGGGTACTTTTCAAGTCTTGTATTCTGATTTAAAAAAAAAAAAAAAAAAGTAAATTTACTCTAATTGGAAGCATGTGCTTCAACTTCAGTTCCTTACCATCCTGTCCAAAAGTTCCTGTCCATTCCAGAAAGAACTTCTGCTTCTTTCACATCCCTTACTCCTAGAGAGTTCCTCTCCGCCTTGTACTTTATTCCTAATATATAATCCAGTGCATGCCATCATTTTTATTTGGTCTCAAAAGACCTTTGAACATACTGATTACTCTCTTTTTTCTTTTTTTTTTCTCCTGTCATTCTCCTACCTGAATCTCTTTCCATCTTATATATATATATATACACTTTTCTAGACCTCTCCTGCGTAGACTGCCTTTTCCACCTCTGAAGTGTGGCATAAAATAACAGTCAAAACTTATATAAATGTGCCATATAGCTATTTAGGAAAAGTATAGCTATATTGGGATAGAGGGTCACTGTGGTGAGGAGAATTTGGTGCCTTTTGGATTACTCCTGAATGGAGTCATATATTCGGATTTTCTGCCCTGTAGAGCGTGGTTACAGATTCAGGTACATTCTTGATGGGCTTAGGTGCTGCAGTGGTGCAAGGTTAAGAAGCCAAAGTACTGTTATATGTTCTGTTGCATTCTTCCTGCTTTGTCTTAGTACGTAGGGAACTTTAAAAGAAAATGCTGTAGCTGCTACAACTTTAACCTTGAAACACTGAGACTATATCTCTTTTTCAGTTTGTCATATGCATCGTGGACGTTATTTTCTTGTCACCTTAACTGCAAGACTTTCAGCAGGCATTGAGAATACTTTTTACAACAATACAACTTTTATTTTGCCCTTACCTCAAAAATAGGAATGTAGAAAAGCAGGTCAGGCTTTTGCTGAAATTGGATTTGTGACTTAGTATCAAATGCTGGCCTTAAACTGTTAAAAACTCTTGTTTATGTGCCATTGACATCTTCTGTTTATATTACTTTTCTTGAATTTAAAGTAGAAACACACCAGTCAAACAATATTGTGATCTTATATTTATTGTGAGATCTTACAAATGTCTTTCTCTAAAGGAGATCTGAACTGCATAGCAGGTGCAACATCCAGAAATGGTGGCTTCATCTGGGATGTCCCAAAAGGCAAAATGATAACCAGATTCAGTGAGGTAAGATGAGATTACTTCTTTTTTTGTCTATATGAAATGTAAGTTAGTCGTTCCCTCTATTGTCAACAAATAAAGATGGGTCAAAGTTCATATGTTTTTAAAAGGTGCTATGATATAAGAATTTATAGAAAGAATTATGTGGGTACCAGTTTATATCTGAGGCAGAAGTATTTTTACTTCCTCAGACTGGGTTTGTGACATGAGAATGATGAAGCACCAGATGGTCTCCATTATCCTAAAATTGGTCCTGTAGTGATACACAGCAAAAGCGTAGCTGATTCTTTCTTACATGTGTAAATGTGTATGGACATACAGACTTTAAACTGGGTATCAAAATGTAAAATGATGTTCTGTATTTTCAAACAAGGCTCAGAAAAAAATTTCAGTCCCTGAAGTCCAGACCAATAAAGCTCCATTTTGCAGCACACTAAACAGTATGTCTTATTTAGAATCTTGCCTTGTATTACCTGAAATCTATGCAGGCATTTGCAAGTCCTGAAACAGTAGCATAATTGTTATTGGCAGAAGGAGCTATTTAATACTACGTTGTAGTATTCTATAATATTTTTTGTATTCTTAGTATACAGCTATAATCTTGGGATTATACAGACATAGTTAACTGTGGCATCTGCATCAGAGGAGAAGGATGCTCTTTAAGAAGACAGAGTTGGGTTGGGGGGGCTGGCAGAAAACAAATACACATACATACATTCAGGAGTTCCTGAGTTCTAACACTCAGAAGATTTGCACTTGTACTACTAAACATCTTTTCTCAAACACTCATCGTGATACGTGTCCCACTTAAGTTTTCACATAGCACAATTATTCATGCCCCATTGTCGTGGTTTAACCCCAGCCAGCAACTAAGCACCACACAGCTGCTCACTCACTCCCCCCCCCCACCCAGTGGGATGGGGGAGAAAATCGGGAAAAGTAGTAAAACTTGTGGGTTGAGATAAAGAACGGTTTAATAGAACAGAAAAGAAGAAACTAATAATGATAATGATAACACTGATAAAATGACAACAGCAATAATAAAAGGATTGGAATGTACAAATGATGCGCAGTTCAATTGCTCACCACCCGCCGATCGACACCCAGTTAGTCCCCGAGCGGTGATTCCCCGCCCCCACTCCCCCCAGTTTATACACTAGATGTGACATCACATGGTATGGAATACCCCGTTGGCCAGTTTGGGTCAGGTGCCCTGGCTGTGTCCCCTCCCAACTTCTTGTGCCCCTCCAGCTTTCTCGCTGGCTGGGCTTGAGAAGCTGAAACATCCTTGACTTTAGTCTAAACTCTACTGAGCAACAACTGAAAACATCAGTGTTATCAACATTCTTCGCTCTGAACTCAAAACACAGCACTGTACCAGCTACTAGGAAGACAGTTAACTCTATCCCAGCTGAAACCAGGACAGGTGCTCATCATATGATTTTGTACAGTGTACTTTACTGGGAGAAAAGGGCTGAAGCCCATAGGAGAATAAAATAAAAAAGATGAGTCAATAGATGAGAGAAAAAGGGGTGAATTATTTCTTATTGATAGGTATTTTGCATTTTTTGAAGCATGGAAAGAATGGAATCTTCTGCATTGCCTGGAGTCATAAAGATTCCAAAAGAATAGCAACCTGCAGCGGTGATGGATTTTGGTGAGTGTTATTGGAAGAAAAAAAAAAATTGCTAAATGCACTTCTCAAGTCAGTAAACTTTGACAGTACTATCAGTGACTAATTTTAAAACTTTTCTTACTGGACAAAACTTGGATTATATTAATCTCCTGTACTTGTTAGGATATATTATTCATGATTTTAAGGGGAAAAAAAAGGGAAATGTTTGCAAAAAGAATAGTGTCTAAGACACTGTGATAGTGAAACTGAATATTGATTTTTATTTAGCCTTGAATATTCTTCTAGGTTTCTAATTTGTAGATATGGAGGACACTTTTCAAAAGCTATCCCACTTTACTTAATTTTAAAATTTGTTTTTACATTTGTTATTTCAAGGACTAGAAATCACTGTTTTCAAACAAAGTAGTTGTAATTATACCATTACAGGAGTATAATAGCTTATTTGTAAAAACTTGCAAATGCCCATTGAGAACAATTTTGCGTGTATTGTGTTTCAGTACATTTTAAAATCCTTGTTCATTCTTTTCCTTTGCTACCCGTGTTATTTCTGCTCAAACGTAATGAGCATGAATTTTAGAAAACAATCAATCAACTTTTCTTTTACTTGTTTGTTTGTTTTTTAAATCTCTAAAGATCTATTTGTACCTTAAAGCCATAGCTGCTATTTAGATTTTGGGCTATGAGGATCCTTTCAGGGAGGGAGGTACCGCAGTGGACATCTTTACAGCCTCTCTGAAGGAACATGGACTCTGAAGTCCAATTAAATGTTTTGCTGGGAAACAAACACTTGTACTTGAGGGACTGTAGGAATAAAGATTTCTCGTATTCTTTCTGTGTGATTTTTTTGCCGTCTGGTTTATTTGCACAGAATCAAACTTGACTTTTGGATAGGCTACTTGGAATGCTTTTTTCCTCATAATATTATATTGTGATTGGTTTCAGTATTATTCGAACCATTGATGGCAAGGTTCTTCACAAGTACAAACATCCAGCTGCAGTGTTTGGCTGTGATTGGAGTCAAAACAACAAGTAAGTAAAAAATTAACCCAAATAATTGATAATATTTACTATTTAAATTGATTACCAATAAAGTAACACGAAGTTTAGAATGTGATATTTACCATGATATTAGAGCACTGAATTTTTTTTCTGTTCCACAGTAGGATATATCTGTAGCCCCTCTGTGTTCCCAGTAGTGGATTTCATTGCCCAGCATAAACTTACTTAACTTTCAAAAGAGGATCTTTTCATATTGATGAGAGAAAAAAAAAATTCTCTGGCTGCATATATAATGGGGAAAAAAAAGCAGACATTCAGGAAAGAGGGATTTAGATTGGCTTCTTTTTAATGACTACTAAGCTGAAGATATAGCAGGCAACTAAATACACTGTGTTATATGTTAATTTTGCAGGTAATTCCTAAAAACAACATGAGAACTTTTTGTCAAAAAACAATTATACAGTAATTCAGTCTATTAATAGTTGTGTGTTGGGTGCTTGGTCAGACTGTAATGCAAATACTGTTCCCTATTGCAACTAATGGATCTTTATCAAGTTTTTTTCTGATTTAGTATATTTAATTGGGTTATCAATAATTACATCACAAAGACACAAAGGGAAGCAAGAATATGCTATTTTTTAAAGTAAATTGCAAAAATACCCATCATATCTATTTTTAAACTAAAAAAATGTGAGTACTTTTGATGATCTCTGACTGAGGATTTTATTATTTTTATTTTGCAGAGATATGATAGCTACTGGTTGTGAGGACAAAAATGTTCGTGTTTACTACTTGGCAACCAGCTCTGATCAGCCACTGAAAGTTTTTACAGGGCATACTGCAAAGGTGTTTCATGTACGGTGGTCTCCTCTGAGAGAAGGAATCCTCTGCAGTGGCTCTGATGATGGGTATGTATTTCTGAAGTATTAGACAATTTAAAAACTCAGGCAGGACTATTAGAGAAACTTAAGATCTTTAGTTGTGCTGGTGCTGGCACCTTTGAAACCTCTGAATAATATAATAATCTAAATCTGTCTTGTTCAGATTCAGGCTGTAGCTTTGCTGTTAGCTTAATATAGTATTTGGGCAGCAGGATCATTATCTAAAATTGTCACAGCTGCTATAGCAATGCAACTTTTCGATGCTTTCCCAAGAGTAGAGTCAGTGACTGATACCTGTTACGCCTAGGAATGATATAAGGAGGATACCATGTGTTTACATTATGTCTAAAGATATGGGTGCAAGACCTGCTCTTACCTGATGTCTTTCAAAAGTATAATTAAGTAGAATCTGTGGAGATTTTTAATGAGTGCTAAGTACTTCTGTTTTGTTGGTTTTGATGACATTTTTTGAGGGAGAGCGCATCAGTCTATGGTAAGCAGGAGAGGAAGGATTTTTCTATGATTCTAAGCCACTTACCTGCAAAGTATACAAAACATTTTTGAAAGTATCATAGGTTTGGAGTATTGGCTTCTATTGCTTTCCCCACTATCATTCGTTAGATGTCTATGCTTGCAGCAAAATCTGTTAGTTCGTAGTATAATGATTCATGAAAGAAACCAACTTGAGAACAAACTTTTTACATGTCAATTCTCTCTATTTCACATGAGCAAGAAGTAGTGAATCCAAAATTCTGTCATAGTGTCGTTATGAGATATTCTGGTTTTATTACCAAACATGGCTGTGTAATAAAACTTGATTACAGAGGGATTTCCAGAATGCAGTGACACTTTCACTTTGAGGGAGGGGGATTGTTGAATAACTTAGTCCCAGGTAACACAGAAAGTAAGCAGTTTTTTGAGTTTATTGTACTTGGTAACACTCCTGTTCATAGTCAAACTCAGAGCTATTTCAGATGACCTGTTGAGCACCTAGGCTTATACAGTACATTGGAGCAGTAAGCGAGGGTCACACGTGAGCACATACTGCTGTAGGACTATACATATGTAAATATATAAAATGGCCTTCTAACTTGTGGATTCTGCTTTGTGGCAAGGTCCATCAAATGGCCCCTTTGCAGCACTGGAGAAACTGTAAAAGAAACTGAACTTTTGTCGTGGTTTAACCCCAGCCAGCAACTAAACACCACGCAGCCGCTCACTCACTCCCCCCCACCCAGTGGGATGGGGGAGAAAATCGGGAAAAGAAGCAAAACCCGTGGGTTGAGATAAGAACGGTTTAATAGAACAGAAAAGAAGAAACTAATAATGGTAATGATAACACTGATAAAATGACAACAGTAATAATGAAAGGATTGGAATGTACAAATGATGCGCAGTGCAATTGCTCACCACCCGCCGACCGACACCCAGCCAGTCCCCGAGCGGCGATTCCCTGCCCCCACTTCCCCATTCCTATACTAGATGGGACGTCACATGGTATGGAATACCCCGTTGGCCAGTTGGGTCAGGTGCCCTGGCTGTGTCCTGTGCCAACTTTTTGTGCCCCTCCAGCTTTCTCGCTGGCTGGGCATGAGAAGCTGAAAAATCCTTGACTTTAGTCTAAACACTACTGAGCAACAACTGAAAACATCAGCGTTATCAACATTCTTCGCATACTGAACTCAAAACATAGCACTGTACCAGCTACTAGGAAGACAGTTAACTCTATCCCAGCTGAAACCAGGACAACTTTTAATTTCCTAATTCTGTAGTCTGCTCAATTAGCTATACCCAGAGATAGCAACTACTGAAAATAAAAGGAAATGTTAGAAACTCACTTGGTTAAAAGGAAAAAAAAAAAAATATCGAGAAAGCTGGTATGAATTCTTCCTCATTACTTGTGTAATTATGGTGGGAGTTTCACAATTTAAGATAGTGTGGTGTCCATTTCTGCCATGTGACAAATGCTTTGTTCAAAGGGGAGAACAGAATAGAATATTTTGGTTGGAAGGGACCTACAACAATCATCTAGTCCAACTGCCTGACCACTTCAGGGCTGACCAGAAGTTAAAGCATGTTGTTAAGGGCATTGTCGAAATGCCTCTCACACACTGACAGGCTTGGGGCATCGAGCACCTCTCTCAGAAGCCTGTTCCAGTGTTTGACCACCCTCTCGGTAAAGAAATGCTTCCTAACGTCCAGTCTAAACCTCCCCTGGTGCAGCTTTGAAGCATTCCCATGTGTCGTATCACTGGATCCCAGGGAGAAGAGATCAGCACCTGCCTCTCCACGTCCCCTCCTCAGGAAGCTGTAGAGAGCAATGAGGTCGCCCCTCAGCCTCCTTTTCTCCAAACCGGACAAACCCAAAGTCCTCAGCCATTCCTCATAGGACATGCCTTCCAGCACTTTCACCAGCTTTGTTGCCCTCCTCTGGAAACATTCAAAGACCTTCACATCCTTCTTGAATTGTGGGGCCCAGAACCACACACAGTACTCAAGGTGAGGCCGCACCAACACTGAACACAGTGGGATAATCGCCTCTCTTGACCAGCTGGTTATCCTGTGTTTGATGCCCCCCAGGATGGGGTTTGCCCTCTTGGCTGCCAGGGTATACTGCTGACTCAGTGAGCCTGCTGTTGACGGCACCCCCAGATCCCTTTCTGCAGGGCTGTTCTCCAGCCACTCCTCTCCCCGTTTATGCTTGTGCCCAGTGTTACTCTGTTGCAGGTGCAGAATCTGGCATTTGGACTTGTTAAATTTTATCCCATTAATCACTGCCCAATGCTCCAATCTATCTAGATCCCTCTGCAAGGCATCTTGTCCCCCAGGAGAATCAACAGTACCTCCCAGTTTGGTATCATTAGCAAACTTGCTAATGGTGTATTCAAATCCTGCATCCAGATCATTGATAATATATTGAACAGAACTGGCCCTAGAACTGAACCCTGAGGAACACTGCTGGTGACCGGTCGCCAGCCAGATGTGGTCCCATTCACTACAACCCTTTGAGCCCTGCTGTTCACCCAGTTCTTCACTCAGTGCACTGTGAACCCGCTTGTCCCACCATTGGAGAGCTTGTCCAGAAGGATGCTGTGAGGGACAGTATCAAAAGCCTTACTAAAATCCAGAAAAACTACATCCACCACCTTCCATTCATCCACTAGTGATACCGAAAAAGCCAGTCGAAGAAACTCTCTAAGACTCGATTTTGGAGTTTCAGAAAGCAGGCATTCTTTATTGCAGCGCTGGGTGCACGGGGGATTGCTCCACCTGTCGTGCACACCGTCAGGCCTAATTGGGCAGGTTAAGTACATGTTCTACATACATACATATTCACTAGATTTCTGAGAAATGTTATACATATTCATTAGTTTTCTGGGAAACTATTAGCATATGCAAATGTCCTTTACGTAGGCGCATTGAAGGTCTCTGGTGGTCTTCAGGAGTCCTCTGGTGGTCTTCCATAGTCTTCCTCACTTGTCCACTACTTGACCCTTCTCGGATGATTCTGCACAGTGTGATCTTCTGCATGTTTGATACATCTTATCCTAAAGAATGCTCGTTAGTGCTTCTATTATTTATGCTTACATTTTGACGTAATTCACATGGATACTTCTAAACTAAGTTACCTAAAAGGGCTAAAGTCCTTATCTTCTTCAGTGGGGGCTCATCCGGGATGGCCCAGAAACTGCAAGGCCATCCAAAAGCAATTTCTCACACATTTTGCAACATACAGAACCCCCATCCACCACTGATCAGCAAACAATCAGGCAAAGCAACAGCAATGCCATTGTATTCAGAAAAACATCCTGCATCACTAGGAGGGTAACCTTATCATAGAAGAATAGCGAATTAATTAAACAGGACTTTCCCTTTGTGAACCCATGTTGACTGTGCCTGATGATTGCATTATTCTTTAAATGCCTTTCAGTAGTACCCAGTATAATCTTCATAATTTTTCTAGGAACAGAGGTTAGACTAACAGGTCTGTAGTTTCCTGGGTCTGTTTAGAAGGCTGTTAAAGCCATAGGAAAGATAGATCTTACAGTTCTGCTTTGTTTTTCTTTCATTCTTTTCCCCTTGAGAGTCCTAACAGACAAATATAATACACATCCAGGCATATGGGCAAACCTCTTTCTCTCACTGACATGTAAGATAATGGTGCATGTGAGATTTTTGAAAGACTATGCGGTGGATGGAATAGTTTCTTGCCTGGTGAACTGCCTTTGGTGTATTTTGTACCCCATCCTAAACATGAAGGGCATTGGCTGCTACCTCTCTTATTGCAACTTCTATAAACATACTGCAAATAAATATTCTGATAAATTTGAAGCTTAGAATGTTGCTGAAGTAGACAGATAATCATATTTCAGTAGGAGATTTGATGGACATAGGTGTCTTTTTTTTATCCTGTTTCAGTACTGTTCGAATATGGGATTATACACAGGATGCTTGTATAAATGTTCTTAGTGGACATACAGCTCCAGTACGGGGACTGATGTGGAATCCTGAAATTCCTTACCTTCTAATATCTGGCAGTTGGGACTATACAATTCGAGTCTGGGACACAAGAGATGGAACATGTTTGGACACAGTTTATGATCATGGTGCAGATGTATATGGTAATATTTTAAAATTTTATTTTATTTCTGTATTGAAATGCATTTTAAAATATCTTAAAATTTATAAAATAATGTAAACTGGTTATTAGATAAACTTAATTATTTGACTACGTTTTTAAATGCCCTCTCTACTAGGATTAACATGTCATCCTAGTCGTCCATTTACTATGGCATCTTGCTCTCGTGACTCCACTGTGAGACTCTGGTCATTGACACCTCTTATAAACCCTCTACAAATAAATATCTTAGCAGATAGATGTTGGGATGAGATTATCGGTAATACAGGTAAGTAAATTGTATATACCGTTGTTTTAATTTTCTGTATGTACTATACTTTTTTTTTCTTTTTTTCTTGTTTTTTTAATTTTCATGTATAAATCTTTGTGTGTGTTAGATCGTGCTGTGGAATCTGGTGCTCCTCCTTTGCTGTGTGGTAAAGTTTCCAGGGATATTAAACAAGAAGTGGAAAAATTGACAGGAAATCCTCGAGGAAAAAAACTAAGGTGGTTTTCAGAATGTTTTTCAGTAAGTACTCTGCAAACTTAAGGATGTTGTCAGTGTACATGACTTTCTCTTCTGAAATTGATCTCCAAAACTGAAATTAATTTCTTCTCTACCATTTTTTTTTCTCTCTTTCTTAAAGAGGGCTCAGAAAATATGCAGAAATCAATTCAGTCTCTTAAAAGTTCTTCATGTAAACATGTCCATGACTGAATTGTTTGTCAGTTGTGAACACTAATTTTTCACAAAGTGAAACAGGTGGGATAATTAATTTTCCATAGGAAAAGTTTGATTTGACAGGAATTTTCTATTGAAGAAAATGAAAAGATGTGTTTTATCAAACTACATTGGATTTTTTAATTTTAAACCATCAAAGGGACACCCTCGTTACAGATAAGGTTTGAACTGCCCAAGTGCCTGTGCCAAAACTGCTGTATTACCTTCTAGGAGCTGTAGATCTGGATGAGCCATGCCCCAGTATCCATCAATTGCCTTTGCTCCATTGTACAGTAGTATTTCCTATAAATCATTGCAGCCTTTTTGTGCAATTGAGTTAAAAATATAAACTACTGGGTTCCTGTGAGTGCTTATCTGCATAGGAACTGAAGTTGAGGTAGAACAAGAACAAAAATGACCTGGAGCTACAGCTTGTGTCAAGCACTGTTGTGACTTAAGTCAATACACTGATCTACAAAGACCTAGTTCATCCAAAATACTTGTTTTGATTTCTAGCGAAGTTGAAGTCTATGATTTAGAAATGCTGAAACAATCTTCCTCAATTACAAATCTTGAAATTTCATGTTTTATTAAAAATAGATTTTTATGGAATTCCTTGTTTTACAGAAGTTACGAATTTTGATGTCCCATGTTGATTCGAGAGTAAAACTGTTTATAAGATTAGAATTTTCCAAGAACAAAAACTTTTTTTGATCAGCTGTGTTCAGTGCTTTTTGAGTTCAGAAAATAAAGGGTTGTGCTTAAACTATAGGGAGTCAAATAAGAGGTTAAAGGGACTGAAAAAAGAGGGAATAGTCTTTTTTTTTTTTTTTTTTTTTTTTTCCTAGCAGGATCTCCTGCTTTTTACCAGTTCAGAAATAATTGGACTTCTAAACTTGTAATCCTGTTATTCTTAGAAAAGCTCCTTCAGGTCAAAGGTTTAATGATTTACTTTTTTTTTAAGCTTTTAATTACTCACTCTTTTCTAGACCTCCTTCAATATTAAACCATTGTCCTAGTTCTACAGAAGGATTGATTCAAATGTTAGACCAATAAAAATGCTTAAAATGTATTTTAAAAAAAATTGCCTTGATGGCCTGCAAGATTTTGTGCATATACAGTTATACCATATGTGTCTGTTTTAAGATTTAATATTAAAATAGTAACCCAGATCGTGGCAGTCGAGCCTTGAAGTTGTTTTTTACCTGGCCCATGCCTTTTGCTCTACAGGAAATGCTAAAATACTACTGGGGCAGCTCCTGCATCCCAGCAGTTGAATGTTGTTTTATGCCAGCAGTAGCCACCAGATAGCTTGTATTCCTTTGGGAGCAAAAGGGAAAACTCTAATGGCGAGCCATCAACTATGTCCACACATAACCGAATACTTATGTCCACAGATCTTGCTCTATCTTCACAGCCTTCAAGAAGACTGAAGGAGTTGTAGCATCTCGAACTAATTCATGTCTTCATAGTAAAGCTTCTAATATTGAAATCGTCTGAAATTGTATTTCTTGAAATTGACTGACAAATGTTTTCCAATGTCTTTGTAAGTTCAAGTTTCTCTCTTGAACATTACTGTAATACCACTCTTTTCTTCCCTAACAATTTTAGCCTCCAGGAGGCAGCAAAAATTTATGGGATTTGGTTGCTGTAATAAAAGGACAGGATGACAGTTTGCTTCCACAAAACTACTGCAAAGGAATTATGCATATGAAGCATCTCATTAGATTTAGAATGGTAAGTGAAGCATAAACAGTATGTGAAAATGGTTATTAATCCATATAGTATTTCACTCTTTAACTTTTAATGCTTTACAAAAGGGTCACAATTTATTTCATGTCCAAAGATATTTGTGCAATATCAGTTCTCTGTGCAGTACTGGTCTTTTAGAACAATAGCATCAAGCTAAGTCTGCGTGACTTCATGCATACTCAGTGTTAAAAGGCTAGGTTACAGTTGTTAGCTAGAAAAGCAGTTTTCAAAATAATTAAGAGAAATGGCAAAGCAAGCATCACTACAGCTTGAGCTATGAAGCGAGTTTGTCTTCCCTATTATATATACTGTACTTTTACATTCAGTAAAGTCAAATTATTTGGTTGTGTAAGCAGGAAGTTTGTAGTTATGTTCAGATGCAGGGACAGGGGAATTCATGTCTGAAAACGGAGGAGAGTCAGCAGACATACACTCTAGCTGTCTGGAAGAAGGAGTGGAAAAACAAGAACCTGTCATTAATACAGATATGCAGCTGAAGAGTGACTCAGATGCGAATGTGAAACTCAAGTACTAGGCCATAAATTTATTAGTAGCTGTGTATGTGAATATGCAACCAGACATAAAATTTGTGCAGAATATGGGGATACATGGTTCTGTCAGGGACTTCTTAGGGATACTAAAGTGTCCCATATTCTAATGACTGGGTTGTAAATAGAGGAAAGATATCTTTTGGTATGGATCAGGAAATGTGTAACTCCCCACTTGCCAACCCCAGAGCTAAATACCTGCCAGCTATCATCTGTTGTTTGCTGTTGCAGGCTGCCTCTTGCAAAATCACAGACTCTTAAAGAGTGTCCTACATGCCTTATGACTTCAGCATGACAATGATAAAAAAGATAGGCATGCCAAGTAAAAAAGTAACATAGTTTGTTTTAAAAAAAAAAATAGATCCTTTCTCAGCAGCTGCCATTAGTCTACATTGCAGTTTACTTTGGTGAAGAATGTTCAAAATTCGTTCTCCACCCTCCATATATGGTATTGTAAAGCCATGAATAGCCAAACACCATCTCACGTATATTGATGATAGAGTTAAACTGAGAATCCTTGAAATGTGAAGTGAAGCTCCTCTTGCCTTTTTTTACATTAAATGTGATCCTGTTGCAGCTTGTTTCTTAAACTCTGTCAGATGGAAAATTTAGTCTTCTCTCTTCAACTAATATAAAAATTGCAGTGGTTGGGAATATAAATCATTTATTGGTCGTAAGGTTAATGGGGTATGACAGATCATGACACAGGTTGAGCCAACTGTATTCTTTCTTTATGTGGACATCATTATAATGGTAATAAGTACAATTTCCAGCTATTTTCTCAAAATGATTTTTTTCTTAAATGATAGCATTTATATTCCATTGTAATGTTTGACACTAATTTATTCTTAAGAAAACTTGTTTTCATTGCAGAAAACTGTATTTTTTTAAAAAACTTTTTTATCTTTTTTTTTCTCCCCCCTTAGTCCAAGGCACAAGAATTGACAACAGTAAAAATGTCCAAGTTTGGAGGTGGTATTGGTGCACCAAGCAAAGAGGAGAGGCTTAAAGAAGCTGCAGAAATACATTTAAGATTAGGACAAATTCAGCGATATTGTGAACTAATGGTAGAACTTGGAGAGGTAAAATATCAGAACATTATAGAAGAACAATATAATATGAAGTTTTCTGAAAACCAGCTATCCTAGCAAAGATGGGGTAGCAACAGAATGGGTCCTAAGTCCAGAAAAGAATAATCTTGCTCCAATGATATTAACATATGCAGTCTAATGCATAGCTCATTCCTTATTTAACCTTTTGATAAATTTAATGGAAGAAACATGAAGCTAGTTAAAAATACAGCTGTTTCTCAAAATAAAATGATCAGGTGAAATGTATTGCTGCTTTCTCCTAGTGGGACAAAGCTCTCTCAGTTGCACCTGGTGTATCGATGAAATATTGGAGGAAGTTAATGCAAAGGTAAGGTAGTAAAAATATGATGCTGAACTGTAGTTTCTGTCCATAAAAGGACACAGACAAGTAGGAAGGATGGATGCTATTATCAGTTGTACTTGGCTTTTGTTACAGCATTCGAGTGATGTTACCTTTTGTTCAGTAAGCTTTGGGATGGAACTGGGGAAGATTTCAACAACGATTTTGTGTGCAGGAATCAAGTTAAAGGGTTGAGAATAAATTGCAACTTTAACTGGAAACTCTTTAGTGCAGTATCCACATTTTGCAAGTCTTCTGAGGTCTGGAAAGGCAGATGGGTTTCAGTGAACTTTATATGGCTTCATGTAACACCTATACCATAGAGATAAGTTTAGTGATCAATTATATATGTAGATCTTTCTTGCTTATTTATTCATTTGTTTAATTAGGAGAGCTGATCAGTTAATTCAGGAAGAAAATGATGATGTCATCCCATACTGTATAGCTATCGGAGATGTGAAGAAACTAGTTTCTTTCTTTACTTCAAGAGGCCAGCTTAAAGAGGCTCTTCTTGTTGCACAGGTATTATTATGTATAACAGTGTGGGAGATGTACTTAGCTCTTTGTTTCTTACTCGAAAGATGACAAGCATATTTAAAAGGCTAGCACTGTTTGCTTTTGTGAAATGGCTAAATAATTATACCCTACTCCTTACTTCTGTATTGTATTGACCAGGTTTTATGCAGAAATCATAAAAAGGTATCTCATGTTTACAGATTTTTAAGCCTGATTCTTCTAAATTGCAATCAAATACCCATCATGAAAACTGATGTATTCGGTTTTGGTTGAAGTAGAAAATTAAGCTGATTTTCAGCAGTCAATATTGCCCTTAACATCAAAGACATGTAGGATTTCTCTTGCATTTCTGCTGAGGTCTTGGTTATACTACTTTCTATAGAATCTTTGGGTGAAACTGCTCAGTTGCAGTAGTAATCCATATAGGAAATCAAACTTTCAAATTAATACAAAAAACAGTGCAAGAGATTACCAAAAGCACGTATGTCCCATCTGCTTCCTAATGTAAACACAAGTTAAAGGGCATGCAAAACATGCGAGACTGATACTTTGTTTCACTCTTTCTCACCATTCCTTTATTCTTTTTGAATAATTTCTGGATACTTAATATAGTTTGTTAAATAAACTGTCAAGATTTGTCCCTGGTACATTCTCTCATGCCTACCTGTCCTTGAATGTTCAGTTACCTCAGGGATAAGAACTCCAATAATGCATGTGAATTTGTGCTTTGGAAGTTGTCTGTCTCTATGTTGTTGTTCTAATAGTAGCTGAATAGTGCACAGAATGTAACTTTGAGGTATGCTTGAGTTTAACAAGTTATAATGCTTGAACCTTAAAGCACCTTAAAGCTTTAGAAAGATCTTCATTTTTCTTGTGAGAGAGACATTGCAGGGGTTGCTTTTATTACAATTCATAGAATAGTCTCTGTCTCAAAGGTTTAATTGGATAATATTAAGCAAGAAAATATCATGACTTACTTTCCCTTTTAATTGAGCCCTGAGTTTTAATGTTGTTACCCCAGCTACACCTTAAAGCACATGAAAGAATTTCCTTTTAACCCACACTGATCTCTTCTTGTTTAATATTAAAAATAATTTATTGCCAGACATGAAAAACGTTCAGCTTATGTCACTATATAAACCTTTTCAGATTTGCTGGTATACCTACTGAGAAGTATCTATGGAGTTCATGCTTCACTCGCAGCCACTTGCTCCTTAGGGTGTAAAAATCAAGGTTGTAGCCATTGCTGTCCATTTTAAGCGTATTCAAATGCTGGAAAAATCCTGTACAAATGCATAGGAAGGAAGAGGTCTCTTGCTTCTGTAGAATTTCTTGTATGGCTGGATGAAACTAGGCTAAGATTCAGCTATGAATAAGTTCATTGGTTTAAACATTGCCTTTGTTATAGCTGGGCTTTAGAAAAATTTTATTCGCCTTAGGTTATTTTTTTTGTTGTTGAAAAATCACATTTCATATTCAGTTTGATTGATGCATTAATTAATCCATTTTTTTATTAACTTCTAGGCAGCTTGTGAGGGAAATATACAGATGCCACCACTCTCCACAACAAGTGGATCTTCAAATTCTGGTGGAAACAATACAGATGATTATAACGAGTAAGTTGTTCTATTTTATATCTAAAGCCTCATCTGAGTGCAGGATGTAAAGTCATCAAGGGAGATAAACCTTAGTGGTTTAATTTGGCATCAGCAATGTAGAATTTGACAACAAAATAATACATCTTCTAGTACTTAGTTGATAGAGTTACTAACTGATGCTACACTGAATAATTCCCCCATTGTGCCACCTTCTGGCACCAAATGGATTTTTCATATGTGGTGTTTAACCCCAGCCAGTAACTAAGCACCATGCAGCTGCTCGCTCACTCCCCCCTCCACCCAGTGGGATGGGGGAGAGAATCAGAAGGAAAAAGGTAAAACTCGAAGGTTGAGATAAGAACAATTTAATAGAACAGAAAGGAAGAAACTAATAATAACAATACTAAAATGACAACGCTAATAAAAGGATTGGAATATACAAAGCAAATGAGGCACAATGCAATTGCTCACCACCTGCCGACTGATGTTCAGTAAGTCCCAGAGCAGCGATCCCCCCAGGCCAACTCCCTGCAGTTTACATACTGGGCATGATGTCATATGGTATGGAATACCCTGTTGGCTAGTTTGGGTCAGCTGCCCTGGCTGTCTCCCGTCCCAACTTCTTGTGTTCCTCCAGCCTTCTTGCTGGCTGGGCATGAGAAGCTGAAAAATCCTTGACTTAGTCTAAACACTACTTAGCATATTAACTTAGAACTTTTGGTAAGTAGAGTAAGATTTAGCATTAACAAGTATCTGTAAGACCCTATGTTTTATGCATCTTCTCCTCCTGAAGCTTCGCTCTTTATCATCGGTGAAGTTTCTGCAAATGTACACTAATGGCCATATTTTCACGGTATGTGCCCATAAAAGAAACCATGCATCTCTCCTTGTTTAGAACAGTGCTCAAAACCTAAATTACATTATCAAGTTATATGTGTAGTAACAAAAGTAGCTTGGAGGCTGTGTAGTTACTTTATTTACATGTGCAATTTTTGAGCAATTAGAGAGATATTTATGCAGAGTTCACAGGTACAGAATGAATATCCAGATATTTGGTTTTTCTTCTGTCAATCTGAAGAGACATCTCCATACTGATGTAGATTTTGGGAAACTGACCCACCTGAATATGCACCAACATAAGTGGTGGATGAAGCTCAAGTTGATTGCATTTTGTAAGCTGGCGGTGTCATTATCTGTAAGTCAAATATAGAAATTTTAGGGTATAGAAGCAAGTTTGTTGACTTGTACATAAATTAAGAACCAAAGAACTCCAACCTTTAAGTGACCTTGCATAATTCATGTTTTGTTCTTGCAGGCTTCTGCACAAGGTCAGTAAAGAACTGGCAGAATGGTATTTTCAGGATGGCCATGCAGTGCTTGCAGCATGTTGCCATCTGGCTGTTGAAAATATAGAGGTAATTTTTTTTTTTTTCCTCTTTAACTATGGAGAGGCCAACATTGACTTCCTTTTTACATCTCCACGTGCTAACTGTTTTTTAAAATGTATGTACCACATTCTAAAATGTATTACTTATACTTAGTATTTGCTTTGTATATATTTATACAGAGAGTTTGATCCTTACAGTATTAAAGTTAGTAGCAAAAATCCCCTGATTCTATTAAATTCAAGATTTGTCATGCACAGACAGTAGTATGTTGTTATTTAATTGTATTTTCATATATGCAGTGTCTTGTTATATTACAAAATATAAGGTATCTAAGTACCTTACATATACACATAAGTATTACTGCTTATTGTTTATGGTGACTCATAAGAGCCATTCAGAACTGGAACTTCATTGTGCTGCAAAAGATGCAATCTCTACCTTGAAGAATTTGCAGTCTAAATGATGATGTAAATAAGAAAAAACCCTACCCCTCGGTACAAAAATAGGGCTGACATATAGGAAACATTTTATTAGATTTTTCATTTTGTTTGTAGTTTTACAAATTGTTTCATTTCCTCATTCTCTCTGGATTTGTTGTTGCTGACTCCATATATTCTTCCTGCTCTATCCCCCAAAATGAGTAAAATTCCATCTTAATGAGCTGTTCAGAGAGAAAGCAATAATCATTTAATGCCTGTATTATAGACATGAATAGACATATTTCAAGTTGTTGTGTAGTCTCTTACTGTTTAATATTCTGCTATGCCTACCAGCAACTCCAGTTGCCCAGAGAGGGTAAGAACAGGAGAGTCCTTCCTGGTTTGGTGGTTTGTTTGGTTTTGGGGGGGGGGGGTAGTCTCCTTTCATCGAAAGAGAGGGGAAATATGTACTCTGAAAGCTAGTGTCCTTACTTAAGACTAGAAGGAATCATTATCACTTTTTGGGTATGATATTTATATAATCTCTTTGGTTGAATAAAGGAAGATTCTGCTAATGGAAATATATTTGGTTATTTAAAAACTGATTAACACGTGGTGCACAATTATTTACTTGTTCAAGAGACCCAAATTATATATAAGTTGCTTTAACTAATACATATTTTGTCCTTCTGTAAAAAGCAGTCTCATAAATCAATGTCATATGCTCAACATGGTGAATCCCTAAAAGTGCTTGTGTCCCTTAATGATATAATTTTTTCATTGAGCAAGCTTGCGATGGCAAACCTGATTCGTGGAAATGAACTGGAGTTGGCAATCAGTGTTGGTACTGTCTTAGGAGAAAGTGCAGCACAAGCAACACATTATGCCCTAGAATTACTAGCAAGAAAATGTATGACAGTAACAACATGGTAAGAATTTCTTAATCCAAAGAAGATTTTTTTATTTTTTTTTTCCCCCTGACAAAATGATAAAGGTGTTTCTTTCTGAAACTTTATAGACACCAAACCACCATAGGTAGGTAGAATAAGAATTGCTGCGTGAATAAGAATTGCTATATTAGACCTTTGAAGTATAGGGCATGCAAATGTTCTGCTTTAATCTCAAAATACATTATGTATGCATTGTAAATGAGAGAAGAGTCATTGTCAAACAGAGTATGAAACCCACTGAAAAAAAAAACCTAGGTACTTGGGCAATAGGTAGCATAGAAGTCCTAGTCTCTACTGAGTAAAAATGACTGCTTCAGACAAAGTAAGGCTAGAACTGAATTATAAAGTCAAAAGGAACAGAAGCTTAAGTAGGATCTGTGAAGTGATTTTTAAGTACTTGCTTGAAAAATATAAAAACCTAAGAGGCTGAGGAATTATTGTGTATTGGTATTAGGAATACAAGACAGCTGACAAGATTTAAGGAAACAGGATTACTGTTTAATTCTGCAGGAGTAAGTCATTTCTGTGTTGCATATAGGGGAAGCTTTATCTCTGCTACATTTTCTTTTCCTCCCTGTGGTGATTTTACTTTGAAGGATAGTTTTGGTCTGTTTTTTTGTCTACCAGTGAAAAGTAGAAAATCTTCCTAAGGTATACTTGGCAGCTGTACAGGTGTTTCAGAATTAACATTTCATAGAAAACGTGTGCTTAAACAGATACTGCAATTAAGCATCAGTTTTTTCTGCTGCAGTTGGTATTTGCGTTAAGTATCTAGAGGTAGCCTGAGAGAAACACAGTGGAACTCCTCTCAGAGCATTTAACCTGCCTTAGACAACGAAGCATTGTAGGAAAAGATAAAACAAGAAATGGATGACTTGCTGGTTTGGTTTTGCAATGATTTAGCATGTCTGCATTGCACCGGTTCTAACAGGGTTGTTTTGGCAACTCCATCTGCAGCTTTTGAAGTCTCTGAAGCTCTTTCTCTGATCTCCCTGCCTTTGTTGTGAAGAGTGATTTTTATGTAGCCCCTGACAGGAAGCACTGGACATGGAGCTAAAAACTGTATATTTTTTCCAGTTCCATAAAAAAAGCTTGTTCTGAACTCAGTGCTGTAACAAGTACTTATAATAGTATGGCATTTACATGTATGTGCATAAAACTAATGCAAACTTATGGCATGTGTACACTGAAGTCTACATGGATATATGTGATAAAATTATAAATTGGTGTACTGCATATTGCCCAAGCATACATCTGGATTTGTCAGTGGGTTTCATATGCTATACTGAACACCTATTACAGCTACAGCCTGCAATCCTGGATTCTGACTTGCAGCCATTACAGCGTATTTTTCTATTCTGTAGGAAAAGATCAGAGATACCTGAATGTCTTCATATTTTGTAATAAAGAGATACTGGCACAGCATAATACCCCTTGGACCACTGCATGTATAAGATCATGTATGGGGAAGCTGGAGTTCAAGGGCCTCTGATATTTGAAGGGCTCCCTTTTTTGTTTTACTCATTGTTATGCTTAGGGATATCCATCAATTGGAAACATTTCATTGTAGAAAGACACTTAATCATAGACACCTCAAGGAATACCAAAAGGACCTTGATGGGTTAATAATGAAATCAGTTATTGGTGGAATGTATTTTGGGTCTTGTGGGGTGGTTTTTTTGTTTGTTTGTTTGGTTGGTTTGGTCTTTTTTAAGTGCTCTGAAATATAAAATCAAAACCAAAAAGTCAAAATGAAACATTCATGCCCTTCCCCATCTTTCCAAATCTACACCCTTGGGAAAATGTGTGAGTGTTTAAGACACCATTTTAGTTTTATTTGTGTTTAGCACCTAAATACTGTTAAAAGCAACCTTCTGCTATTCAGAAGGCTAGTGGTATTTTACTTGAGATACTGAATTCTGCATATGCAAACTCAGCCACTTGATTTTGTTCTTTATACTGACAGTGTTTTCAGTTTGATTCTTAAAGAAACATTCCAGGTAACACAATTTGTAGGCCATTATATGAGGGCTTCTTTGGATTTTTTTAAGTAAACATTTGATTTCAGTTTTTTGGCTGAGCAATTTCTAATCACTTCAAAAAAAAGTTTAAATTGCTTATGAAAATGAGTACATGCAAGTAACTGATCTTGAAAATAGTTTAAGAACTTGTGAAATATCCTATATTCTGAAAGAGCCTTTCTGTAACTTGGAAAATTGGCTATTGCATGGTAATAGTATAACAGATTTTCCAAAGACCTTTTGGCATTACCTTCTTTAGGTTGTCAAAAGGCATTGGAAAGCTATTTTGTTGTTGTTAAAGTCGGTTAACCTGACCCTTGTATTTGCTGTTGTAGTTTAATTACTTTCTATTAGATTTTTCCTCTGTAAAGCAAGAATATAAAACAAAGTTTTGTTCATTACTGTTTCAATGTCTTCCTTTTAGCTTTCCATCACTTGGATACAGGTATTTTGCTTGTTTACAGAGAGATAGATTTGAAAACTGTGTGGCTTTACTAATGCTAAAAATAAGCTTAAACTAAGTGTTCTAATCTTTTAATTGTGATCAATACTTGAAAGTGGGATAGAAAGCAATTGCAAATATTGGTCAGTAGCTTACTCAAACATTTTTTTTTAAGCCAAGGACCACATTCTAAAAATCCAGGGGAACCCGGTAGGAGTTTTTGCCTTACACAGTGGCAAGTCAGTCTTGTGGGTCACAGGAGAAATGATGTCTGCATGTATAGAAAAGCCACAGAGCAACCAGAATAATCAGTTATTAAAAGCTCAATAGAATAATTGTTTCAAAATAATTTCTTAATATTTACATATGTTCCCTCCAGCTGCTTGTTGTGTTAAGGAGGGTGTAACAAATGGTAAAAAGTTAGGAGTATTTCAGAAATGTCAGTTTGCTAAAACACAATTTTCCTTTCAGAAGGATGAAAATAGGTATCACGCTCTTTTCTTGTATAATGTCTCTTTTGTAACGTCACAGAAGCACTAGCCATTCTGGATGACTGAGAGATGCTTTATGCTGATGTCATGGAACTCTAGAAGCCTGGAAGTTTGAGGATGGTTTCATGACACAAAGCCACATTAACTTCTTTCCTTCTTTCAAACTGGATAGGTCCTACTTCCTCCTTCCCATCCCTGCTCATGTACTCTTCCATCTCACTTTGAGGTGGTTCTGATGCTTTAGGATTGCACAGCTGTTTAAATCAACCAACTAAAGCAACAGAAAATTAACACATGACTTCCCCCAAAAGATGAACAGATTAAGCCACATTTATTACACCAAAATAGTCTTAGAGACTGAGGTTGCTTCTGCTCTTCTCTGGAAGTAGTATTTTTTTCAGTAAACTCTTCTTTATAAAAGGAATGTAAAAGAGAAAACAGTTTCCTCCTATCACAAACCATTAAGAGTAACTACATGTCATCTTTTGTTTGTGCAGGAATTTAGCAGCTGATCTTCTTATGATGATTCCTGATAATAAATTGCAGTTAGTAAAACTGTGTGCTTTTTATCCTGGATGCGTATCAGAAATAAATGACCTGCATGAAAAGGTACAATGAAAAAGAATTTACCTGAACACTAACAAGCTTATGTATTGATTTGTTTATTAATTTCAGAAAACTATAGGCCAAATAGGATGACTTTGTCACTAACAGTCTTACGTGTTACATATCCTTTTTTGCTCTTTTAGTCTTCATTGACTTTATTTTCAGTATTGCACAAGAAGGACTTTAGTTCTTCAATTCTATTCTGTGTGTAGTCTTTCCATGACACAGGTTACTTCCTGAAGTAGCTTATGATCTTCAGAATTACCTGTCGGTATGATTTATAACCTCCTCATCACTGAAGTGCAGCCTAATCCTGTGCTATCCTGAATTGTTTTACATCTTATGTCTGTAATCTCCTTAAGGTTCCACTTAGACTGCACATCTATTAAGCAATAGTAAAAAGTTCACAAAAACAATAGCAACGGAAACTAATACCGCTTAAATTAAAGTTACAGAACCTTCTCCTATGTTGTTCTCTGGTCTAGATGGCTTTCTTAAAGCACATTATATGCAAGTATGTCTGTCCAACAATGACTCTTCTTTCACAGAGTTTGATCTTATTGTTATGTGGAAACTTCAGTATTTCTCTGCATCTTAAAGAATTGTTTGAACATTACAGTAATTCTTTAGCAAAATCTTTGTTTTCCAGTGTAATCTTCCTGATGTAGAAGAATGCATGCGGTTGGCAGAGACAATTCAGGCAGATGGGGATATATTCGAAACTATAAAGTACTATCTGTTAAGCACAGAACCTGAAAAGGCTCTCCCTATTGGCATTCAGTACGTGAAAGGTAGGTCCTTGGACAAAGAAACCTTTTAAAGCATAAATGATTTGTATAGCTTGCCTCTTGAGGTACTTTTGTTTCTATTTTTCAACAGAACAACTTTGTGGCTCAGATTGGACTTTAGATTCAGTCTGTCCGTATCTTGATCTTCTAAGTTACATACGCACTGAACGATTAGTGTTGCATAAATGTAGTGAGTGAGTATATTTTCCTTACTTATAAAAGTGGAATCTCCATTAAAGGAAACTTTAGGAATTAAAAAAATATAGGTGCACACTGTTACTATCATTTTTGTTTACCAGAAGAGGGGTACAAACAATTTCAGCAAGCAAGCTAGTTCCCAATTGGGAGAATAGAATGTTGAATTTTCCTAAATATTCAAGGTTTAGCAAGAAGAAAAAAAAGACATTTTACTGCTGCTTTCTCTGTGGGGCATTTACAATGGGGGAATCAATATTGGTCTTATTTGAGGAATCTCACTTTGATCACTTTCATCAGCTGCTGTTTCAGTTTCCTGAAGGAAAAGAGCAGTGGTACCACACATAATATGGGGTTTTATGTCGAAGTGTTAAGGAAATGTGAGCTGTCACTCTCAAAATTAACTCTAAAATAGTTGGATAGCTGTGGTTCACCATCATGACAGATGGTTGAAGCTAGGCCTGGGTGCCTGCACAGGTGTAAGTGTCAAGAACTAAAAAGGAGCAAAAAGCTTAACTCTTACCTGTGGCCTGCGGGGAAACTTGGTGAAACTGACGTCCACACTAATATGTGAAGCAATTTTATTTACATTTAGAGTTTTATCACATTAAAAGATCTGAGTGACGTTGTTTTTGTAACTTTACATGATTGTGCTTAATAACTATGTGTTGTACATGCTATTTAAAATTTAATAATTGAGATCAATATAAAGCAGATGGAGTCTGCTTTAACAACTACATCACACAGTAAGTAAGCATAATCAGCAAACATATTATCCACAAAAGATGGATGGATAAATTAGGTTTTAAAGTGATCATTTGATTATGAGTTTGTTTAATGTTTTTGCAAATGCTTGTTATTGTTCATGATTAATACTTGTTCATTTATAGACTTCGGAATGAGTTGCTGATTTTGTGTGGTTACATTGGTGCTTTACTTGCTATCAGAAGACAGTACAATAGCATTGTACCTGCACTTTATGAGTATACAAGGTAATATTATGTTTTCAGTAACACTGGAAAATCTCAGTCCCTATTATGATGTATGCCATATGTTGTCCCCACACCCCTTTCCTCCCTACCAAAAAAAAAAAATTATAAAAGTTTCTGAGGTAATGCAACAAGTTGTGAATCCAGGATTTCAGTCAAACTCTTAGTTCTGCAGGAAAAACAATTTTTAGATATAGATGAGTATTCAGTATTACCTCCATGCATGATCATGTGTTAACAGTAACAGTTCTAATTTTGTATCTATGTGTAGACCATTTGCCAAGACTTGCTCGGTAGCAACAGGGACAAGCTTTGAATTTAGAGTTCATGATGGGGCACTAGCTTGATTCCCACCAAGAAACCTGGCTTGACCTTCTGTTACTCAGTGAGCTAATATTCCAGGCATTAATACACTTGACCTGGCCCACTTGATCTGACCTGGCCTGGTCCTGCCCAGTTGGCCCAGCTCAACCCCAACCAGTCACCCAACTTGACTTGACCTGACCTGACTAAGCCCACCTGACTAGACTTGACTGACTTAACCAGCTCAGCCTGACCCAATTGATTTGACAGACTTGAACCAGCTCAGCCTAACCCAGCTGACTTGACTTAACCTCACCCAGTTCACATGACCTGACTTGGCCCACTTGACGTGACTGGACTTGGCTTGACTTTACCCAGCCCACTTGACTTGACCAGACTTGGCTTGATCCAGCCCAATCTGGCTTGGCCCAACCCACTTGACCCTACTCAACCTGACCCACTTGATTACTGTCGTGGTTTAACCCCAGCCAGCAACTAAACACCACGCAGCCGCTCACTCACTCCCCCCCACCCAGTGGGATGGGGGAGAAAATCAGGAAAAGAAGCAAAACCCGTGGATTGAGATAAGAACGGTTTAATAGAACAGAAAAGAAGAAACTAATAATGATAATGATAACACTAATAAAATGACAACAGTAATAATGAAAGGATTGGAATGTACAAATGATGCGCAGTGCAATTGCTCACCACCCGCTGACCAACACCCAGCCAGTCCCCGAGCAGCGATTCCCCGCCCCCACTTCCCCGTTCCTATACTAAATGGGACGTCACATGGTATGGAATACCCCGTTGGCCAGTTGGGTCAGGTGCCCTGGCTGTGTCCTGTGCCAACTTTTTGTGCCCCTCCAGCTTTCTCGCTGGCTGGGCATGAGAAGCTGAAAAACCCTTGACATTAGTCTAAACACTACTGAGCAACAACTGAAAACATCAGTGTTATCAACGTTCTTGGCATACTGAACTCAAAACACAGCACTGTACCAGCTACTAGGAAGACAGTTAACTCTATCCCAGCTGAAACCAGGACATTACACTTGGTACACTTGACTTACCTGACCCCACTTGTCCCACTTGGACTTGAAAGGAGAAGGATTAAGATAATAATCTTTATCTTGCCTAGTAAATAAAATAGGTTTACGTACAATACTTTAAATTCATTCCTCAGAGTGTAACCATGATTGTTTAGTCTTCCTGTCTGGTTTGGTAACAATACTGCTAACCAGCTGACTTCTGTTTCTCCCTCACAATGTGGGATTGTCAAATCCTTTTTGTTTTGTCACCTGACTTGCTGAGTAGCGAGGCCAGCTCCAATATGTCACTGATTTCGTAGTGCAAGCTGTGTTGGCATTGTTCTAGCTGTCATTCTCTACTGACCACTGTAACTTTGCTAACAATTTCAGCTCATTTACCTCTTCATCAAGAATAAATGTTGTGTATATTGTCCAGTCCTTTCACACCTTACTAGAACTGTGAGCTTTCCTACACCTCCTGATATTTTATCAGAATTGCCTATCAAGGATAATTAAACTACATAAATTTAACATGTCTCAGAACTGTGTGTTTGCCCCTTTTCTTTTACTCCTCTGCATCAGATGTCTCAACAGCACTCCTTTCCTCTTAGCCATCCTCATCTCTGAAACTTGGTGAGATGATGGGGAAAAGGACTGTTTGTTTTGTTTTGTTTTTTTCTTTTGTGAGCCACCAGACTTATGTATGGAAAACAACAAGATGAAATACAAGCTTTTAGAGAAGGGCACTTCTGATATGAAAATTAATAGACTAGTAACAAGCTGTCTTTGAGACTCAGTTTGTGATACTTCGCCTGTCAAGCTTTAAGTTTTCCTGGGATTTAAAGAACCACAGAAAAATACCGCTCTAAATTTTTTTCTCAGATTGCCCAGTATTTTCAGGATTCATAGATTTTTAGATTCCAGCCCATCTTAAACTGGACACTTACATGCTTAAGCTGAACATTTTTAAGGCATCCCAACACAAATGGGAGTTTGCTGAATTAGGTCAGGTAATAACTGTCCTTTGTATTATATTTTGATAAATAAAAAATACATCTACTGCAAGGATTTTGAAACTGTTTTCTGCAAGTAATCAGGTGAAACAAGGCTGTCCCAGAGCATGTATTGAACTGTCTTACTTTAACTGTATTTTTTATCATGTCTACTAAATATAGGCAAAGTGGGTCCTTAATTTTAGTAAAGTTGTCATTATTAAGAAATGAGAATGCATATAGCCTTAAAATATAGAACGGCCTCAAATTAAAAAAAATACAGCTAATTAAAGACAAGCTTAAATAAGGTGTAAATAGGGATAATTAAAATAAAACTTAAATGAAAAGGTATACTTTTATATCTAGTAATTTAATATTTCTAAGGTTTAATATAGTGGTTATTGTGAAGGATCAATTTATTTCCATAAAGCTATTTCCATATCCAATCAAAAATAGTTTTATATTACTACTGTCTACCTTGTTTTTATTTTAAGAAAATATTCATTGTTAGAATTAATTTGGACTTTAATTACTTGCATTCTTTTTCAGTCAGCTTTTAAAGAGACGGGAGGTATCTTTACCTTTGAAAATTGAACAGCTTTCTGAGGAACTAGATGCATGGAGAGCTTGTACTCAATTAAACAAGTAGGTGGAAAAATATAAAATTACCATGAATGAGACTATTAGTATCTGTTTAGTTGTAAATACAGTATTATTTCCTTTGTAAAATCTGAATATGAATGTAAAAAAGTACTATGTGGCTCTTAATTTCTAACACAAATTAAGATGTAGAGTTGAAAAACAAGTGTCTTTTGTTCATAGGCCTACCGATGAATTGCCATGCACCCCACCATCTGAATCGCAGAGAACGGTGTATTCAATACTTGTATCACGAATACAAGAGGAGCCTCTGAAAGGACTGGTTGGGCCAGACTATGTCACTGGATCAAATCTTCCTAGTCATTCAGATGTTCACATCTCTTGTTTGACAGGGCTAAGGATACAGGTATGGTTTCAGTGAGCTGAGGTGTTTTTTGCTTGGTGATAGCATTGACTAGTTGTGAGGTTACAGTAAATCTAAGGTCCCTCCCATCATTTGGGAGGAAAAATGTTTTCCCTGTTGTCACAGGAGCAGAAGTTAAAGAGAGTAAGTGCTGACATCTGCTATATAAAAAAGGCTATATAAAGAATTGTCCAATCAAATAATTGCCCGGTTTCCCAATCCAAAATTTTTAATTTCCATGGGAAAGACAGATTTCCTTTGCCAAATGTTCTGTCTAAAGTGCATGTAACTTACTGCCTACTACCTCACCACAGCTTGAATAAAAACCAGGAAATTATTTCTCTTCAATCACATACTAACGTTCTGTTATTAGTATTTATCATTATGGAAATGCATACTATAAAACTTGTAATTCATGATTAAAGAAGATATTAGAAGACTAAATGTTCAAATATATTTATTCATCACTCGCATAGAGCTTTATGATGAAAACATACTAGTCCTTATAACACCTCTTTGGTATATGTTGTTATTTCCATAAAGGGAAAATTGACAGAGCCTGAAAACACAACTCTCGGGCTCCTGTCTCCAGACAGTGCCTCAGGGTGAATTTACTCTCTTATATGAGACTGAGTCTGTTTCCTCTGTCTAGTGCAGGATGCCAGCCTAAAGAGTAACAGGGTTGTTCAGAGATAAAGAGGGGTAGTTTTGTGTCAGAAAGTGGAGATTGCAAAATGCTAGTGGGATTTCTGAGGTAAACAAAATTCACAACTGCACACTTTCAAGTCTAAAAAAACCTTGCTGCCAGTGCTTCCACATTAGACCAATGGTCTCAGGCTATGGCTATACTCTCAACGTTTGCTAACTGCCATGTAAAGCTGCCATTGTTATAATCCATTCAACAAGAATAACAAATATGGTGCCACCAGCTTGTCATATACAATATCCTTATTTCTGGATTAGTGAACATTAGGAGTCATTGCTTTAGGCATGCAGATCAGCTCACAAATCACTTAGTTAAGACTAAGGTATAGTAGCCTAACTGCGTGGGTTCACAAGTTTTAAGTAGCAAGTTCAGAGAGCAGAACTCTTAAGAAGGCACTTAAACTGAGTTGCAGCTTCAAGACCATATTTTGTCAAATGAAGAGATTGGCAAAAATAGCTCTTCCTCCACCAGATAAACTAGTATTTTTATCCTTTTCATAGTGAACATTTGAAATTGTTCTGTAGACTGCATGTAGGCTCCATGTTTTCAAAGAATTCATGGAGACATTATATTGGTTTTTTTGTAGATGGGGGAACATGCAGATCAGCACAGATAATGACAGAGACACAATGAAATATGTACAATATTCTGAAGGAAAAAACTTGTTACCTCGGTTTCTAATTCAGGCTAAATTTAACTTTGGATTAATTGACAAACATATAAAATACCACAATTATTAAAAATCAAACTATAAATTTAAGGATTATGAAATGTTGGGTCTCCACATTTTGGAACATAACAAGTTCACTCAATTTATAGTGTGTAACTATTATCAAAGCTTTAAGTTGGTGGGGTACAATTTTTGCATGAACGTAGATGATAGTTGTAAATCAGGTTTTCGTGCTCTCAGATAAAACAAAATGTGCTTTCTGTTGTGATAGCCTTTACACAATACATGTGTACTTCCTTTTTCTTTCTTTCCCCAAACATTTTTGCTGTACAGGGTCCAGTGTTCTTCCTTGAAGATGGAAAATCTGCTATTTCACTGAATGATGCTTTGATGTGGGCCAAAGTGAATCCTTTTTCACCACTAGGAACAGGAATACGACTTAACCCATTTTGATGAGGTGTTTTCCTCTGTACTTTGTACTGCTTAAAATAACACTCTGGGGATTAATACTGATTTAACCTTGATTGTCAAAGGACAGAAAGATGGCAGTTGACTCCTCCTGAAAGGTGATTACTTGGACTTTGTAAAATGAGAACAAGAAAAGGATTTCTATACAAATGTTTGTTGATAATCCAAAGAAAAAGTTATTTGAGAATCCAAAGAAAAAAAAAAGTCCTAACTTCATAGACAGCCATGTCTTTTTTTTTTTTAAGTAAGAATAGTGTTGTCAGACAATAGACATATTTCAGTCAACTCTGTGTAAACAGATGCCTTGTAAAGGAAGTAAGCAACTATATGCACGTTATCAAAATACTGATAACAAACTGTGAAATCCACAAACACACTTTCAAATATATAGTAATAGAATGACTTTATTGATAGCCACTGCAACCTGTTTTTAGAATGACTGGAATCCTGCAGCTGTTTCATGCATTGTGTCCCCCTTTTTAATTTTAACTAATTTTTTACACACAAGATTCTATAGCAAAAGTAAAATTTAAAAAGTGCTCAGATGATTTTTTTCATCCATTAGTTATTGTGCTTTAATAGCAGTACAAAGCTGTTTGCTAATGTTTTGTTTAGATAGGTTTGAATATCTAGATAATAAAATTCTATTTTCTAATAAGTTCATCTTTGGCAACTGTCCCCCTTATACTTTCACTGGAAGCTAAAATGTATTTATAAAACTTTTTTTTTTTTAAAACAACAAAGGGTTTATAAGGAACAAACAGCAAATGTATTGAAGTTATTTAAATGTCATGTACATTTAAAATACTTGTTTTCTTTTTACATTTTGTATTAGTTACAAATATACCTATAGTATGACAGACCAGAAGTAAATACTTGCGCATATATTTTTATTTACTAAAGCTGTGCTCAAATGAAAAGAAAATTATGGTAATAGAATACTACAAATATTTAAATTTTAAAGCTGTGTATAGTATGGAATTTAATCATAAGGCAAATCTTATACTTTATAAGAATTATTAATAAGAATAATTATTATCAGAATTACTTACCTGTAGAAAAGATGCCTTAGTTATAATATTCTTTGTTAGCTTAATTGATGGCACACAAGCAGAAATCTACTTTATCTCGTTACGTTTTTTGCTGCTGCTTTAAAATAAATTTTAAAATCCTGATAGTTACATAAAATGTAAAGAAATTGCAATTAAAAATTGGCAGAACTATTTCTAGAGAAACTGTTGTCTCTTTTAGCAGACCCTATCAAAGAAAATCCTCAATATATATGTAAGCAATGCCCTCATTTAACTAGAAATAACAATGCCACCATGCTGGAAAGGTGGGATGAAGATTAGAAATAAAAAATTCCTGTTTTCCCTCCCTTTAAAAAGTTAAAATTTCATTCTGTCAATGTTCTAGAGTATTATTACAGGGTTTCTGATGTAAGAATATATGGGGGTGGAAGCTTAGCTGTTTTGTAACCTATACAAAAGCATTTTTGTACATACTTGGATGCTGGAACAGAATGTTTTACTTTTTGCAGGTATTGTTTGGAAAATGTTTTCTTTTGTTTAACCCTGTGGAGCTTGGGGAATAAGAGTTGGATTTCAGAAATAAAAATTCATAGTTTTTGAAAGAATTTTCCAGCGGTCAGTATCCAGTATGTTGCTTCTGTCAAATGAAAGGCTAGCTATCTTTTAGCATGTAAATTGTACAACCTTCTATGTAAAAGTTGTTAATACAGAGTTGGAGAGCAAAGGTAAGAACTGAACATGCAGCCCCATGACTGATGATTGGGATCTGAAGGATTGACTCAACTGCCACTCTATTTAAAATCTTTTGCTGCGTCCTAAGGATTTTTAACGATATTTCACACTTTAAATATCTTACAATATGTAGTATAACTGCATCAGTTTGTTGAACATAAACTGTGCCTTAACATGGAATCTTAGATAAATCTACTCCCTCTTTGTATTAGGGAGGGAGGGTTAAGAACTCTTTCATTGCTGAAATACAGAAATTAAGTCAAAGGGCACATTTTATATTGGGATTCCATCAGGTAACGGTCATTGTGAATAAAATGAGGTTGCATTTTCTTCAAGGTGGTTGTACCCCATGTGGTGAGTGAGGGGAACATGCAGAGAAGGTTGTAATTTTGTCTACTGCTACAACTGTGGTTGCAACTGTCAAACTATAGAATCATCACTTTCAAAAATAATTTCAGATTGTTTGCTAATGTGTGACTTCATTGTCTGGCACAGCTAGTCAAATACAGATACTTCCCCTTAATATTAAAGAATCCTTTGTCTTCAGATGATTGTTTGACTCTTTTGTAAAAGTCATATTTCTGTTTGAATGAAGAAATTTATCAAGCTATACAGCTAGTGCTTTCCAATACTATTAAATCTCAGTTAAGTTTAACAGCACTTTATCCCTACAAAATCAAAGTCATTGTTCTGTTGAAAGAATCTGACCAACATTACTGACATGTTTATAAGCTTCATAGACTGCAGTTACATGTGATACTTTCCTAGGTGGGTTCCAAAACAATAATAAAAAAAAAATTCTATCATGCTATAAACTCTTCCCATTGCAAAGACTGCCTTTAAAATGAGATATGACACTTTAAATCCATGGTGTTGAATATCTCCATTGGGTAAAATCATTTAAATCCAGAATTGCAACAATTTAAGATGACACTAATGCAAGAAACTCTCTTCATTCTCTACGCAGAAAACAAAACTAAACTACTGAGTCTAGATCTCTTTTTCAGAATAGGCATTAGTGTTTTGGCTTTTTTTTAAACTTGAAGCTTACACATTTATGTGGGAAGGAAATGAAATCCACAATCATCTTTGCTCTAGATTAAAAATTATCAAAAACATGGGGTGGGGAATATATATAGAAAAGCAGTTGTGAAGACCAGTATGCATTTGCACAATAGGTCAAGACAGGAAGACTTGAAGTATGCTTTCAGATTTAGTGAATATTTCACATGCAACAATTATACCTTGTGGCTTCCAATGTTGTATCAGTAACACTTCTGTCAGGAAAAATTAATAGTAAACCAGCCCTAGGAAGAAATGAAGGTGACAAGGAAGCAAGGCAATGTTAAAAAAACAAGTAAATTACAGTATTGCAGAAATTAAGAAATAATAACGAAAGCTGCATTTTATAGAATACAATGATTTCAAAGAGGTTTTCAATTTATTTGCTTAAAAAAGAATTGTTCCCTAACAGACAGTAAACTTAAATTTCTTTTTGTTGATTATGCAGTCAACACTACTGTAATCAGAATGGGGTTTGTGTTCCAGTGTTCCACTCTGCGTAACCCTTGCAGTGGTCTCCAGGGAGGTACCAAGCATCCCTCGTAACAGGATCTGTCAGCTTGTTTCACCTGGTTTTCTTCAAAAATGAACACCTGTTTTGCCTCTTGTTTCTGAGGAATCTAGATGCATGGTGGGGCGGCACAACTGGAAAACTATATCAAAGGAAACAGTGGCTTTGAAGATTCAAACTGTTAAAACTCCATAATTTAAAAGTGACAATGCTGTTTTAATCGCCTTTTAGTTTAAGTTTAGTGTACAATTTTATAGTTAAACAGTGAAAGAAGGCCTCATCTTTCCTGATGAAAGTTGCATTTTAGCCCTATATATACATAAAGCCAAAGCACTGCCATCTTCTGAGGGTATGATTATTTGAACTGCTGTAGACTATTGTTGGTGGGAAAAGGGAAAAATACATACAAAGAACCTGAAAATTGATCAGAGTTTGGGATTATTGCTACCAGCGTCCAAACCAGCCAAACACGTTGGTGTCTACGTGGGTCGGGCTGTGGTGTGGTTCAGCAGGATGCCTACAAACAGGACTCTGACTTGCTACAGAGCTGACTATTTGTGTCCCACTTTTCCTGCACCTTTTCCTACGGTTCCCTACACGGTCAAGATGTCTGTCAGGGCTGTGGGAATTATTGCTTAAGTAAGGGCTGGAGCACCTGCCAATCACACATTCATCAACAAAATGAAGATCTCCATTACATAACTGGAGGGAGGAAAACTGATTTCAGTGTGGTGAAAGTATCCAGAATAAACCAAAGCTCCAAGGAAGGCAGTAGAAGCACTTTTGAATATTAGAATGAGCAAAAGCTCAAAGCAATTTTACGTTAAAAATAAAAAATACTGGAAGCCCCCTCCAAACTTCCTGTTTTCTAAGATGTTGTATCTGATGTCTTCAAATTTTAAACACAAAATCTCTTTGTTGCCTTTATAGCAAAAGTAAACCAAAACCACACACCATTACAATCTGAATAGATTAAAATGAAGACTTACGTGATGTGAGAAACAAACTTACATGATGTGGCAAACAGTTTTTCCTTTGGGATATGAGCTATGTTCTCAGAGGGTGTGCAGCAACAAAGATGGTGAACCGCACATTGTCCCAAATTTGGTTTAATGTTAAACTGCCCTTTAAAGCAAAAATCTCAAGATGTTCATTTCAGCAGCATGTTAAGCATCTGATCAGTTAGTTGTTCAGCTTTCTAGTTTATTTGCAGCTACTACCCCCCCCTTGACTGACACCCACATGATTTGACAGCTGTATAAAATGAATACTACACCAAAAAAAAAAAAACCAAAACCAAAACCAAAAAAGAAGGGGAAACATTAAACAGGTTGTATGGTAAAAGTGCACTGTATCTTCTTTTCAAATCAAACGTTTCGCATATGTTGAAAAAAAACTAAAATGAGAGGGCTTCAGCATTTTGGGGGCATAACGTGTAACATCACATAAATAAGCATGAAATAGGATGTTGAGAGATTACACAGTATGTCTTGAAACCCCACAGGCTGAATTTGAACAACTTTAACTATTTGAAGAGTAAAATCATTCAGTCATTCTAGTTAAACATTTTACTTGGCAAAGTAGGTCCAATATTGAAGAAAAGCAGAAAGCCCAACCTCTGACAAACTGTGATCATATACATTCTTCTGATGATCCAGAACAAATTTTTCATTTGATGTCTGTCAATCAGTATACTTTATTCTCTTCAGAAATTTTAAAGATGCAGCTAAAAGACGGACTGACCTGAAGTTCAATGTCTAAATTCTGTTTGCATATGCTTCATTTACTCCTGCAACTACCACTGACATCAAGAAGCTGGAAGAACTTGTACAGTCCCAGTACATGGAACACATGGTACGTTAAAAAAAAATGGGAGATTTTTTTACCTTGGCCTGTGGCACAGAAGAGACTGAGATGGGACTGTTTGTTAGGTTCCATGTTGGTGCCAGCATTTTGAGAAGTACACTGAGAACCCACAGGAGTGCAGAAAAGGGCTCCAAAATGAAACAAACCAGAGAACTCAATCTCATTTGGGAAACATTGATATGGCCCTGATGTCTTTTAATTGAGATAGAGCATCACGAAAAAAAGACACGCTTTAGTTAACACGCTGGTTAGGAAGTTGAATGTAAGATAATTCAAGTGAAATGCAGTGGCCTGCAAGACAGAGAAGGTCAAACTAAACAGGCTAATGATCTCTTTAGACCTCAGAATATCTGAACTGGTTGCAGTAAGACCAATACATGTACAAACATTTGCAAGATTGGATTGATAGAGGAGTATATATTTTTTTTTTAAAGGTCTTACAGTTTGTCTCACAGAAGAGAGGAGTAATAACATTGAAATGAATAGAATATAAACTCAGACTGATTGATTTGAAAATATCCTTTTACTTTTGAAGACCATCTGATAATATCACTGATCTAATTCCTAACACATTATCCACATAAATTACCCTAATTAGCAGAAGAAGGAAATAATTAGCTACTGCATTATCACTTCCCCTGCTCTTCCTAAGGCTGAACAAACCCAATCCTCTCAGCCACTCCTTGTACATCAGCCCACTAACCACCTTGGTGGCCCTTCCTGGACTTGCTCCGGTATGTTTTATACCGGGTGGTACAACACTGAGCGCGGTACCCCAGGTGCAGTCTTACAGGTGCCATAAGGAGGATCAGAATCACTTCCAAAAGTGCTGGCATATTACACCCTTACTAACTAACACAGCCCAAGATGCTGCTGGCCCCCACTGCTGCAAGGGCACTGTTCAACTTGTTCTCCATCAGGAACCCCTACACCCTTTTCCGCAAAGGTCCTTTCTAACCAACTGGCCGCAGCCTGTAGCGGTGCACAGGTTGCTCCAGCACCAGTGCTGGGCTTTGTCTTCGCTGAGGGTCATGTCCTGTCAGCCCATTTCTCCAGCCTGCTGAAATTCCTCTGAACCTGGAGGGACCTCCAGCGTGTCAGTCACTCCCCTATTTGCTATGTGTGTCCTCCGTCCCATTGTCCCAGGTCATGACTAAAGACATTAAGCAATACTGGCCCAAGAAATGATCCCTAAGGGAGATCATTTGTAACCGGCCATCAGCTAGACATCATCTACAACCCCTTGGTCACAGCCCTTTTTGAATATGACAGTCCAGGCAATTTTCCGTCCACCTCATCAACCACTTATCCACCCTGTGTCTCGGTAGTTTGACTACAAGGACACTGTACAACATCCACTGCTATCCCCTTGAAACTAGAGCCATTTATTTCTTCAAAGAATATCAGCGCCAAGTTATACCATCTCTACTATAGGTATAATGATTCAGCCAAGAAGAGCTAAGGAACTCGGCAGCTTTTGTCAGTAATAAGGAGTAGCAGAGGGGAGTATCTCTCAATAAGGTGTTAATCGTGGAAGTCCCATTTATTAAATTTAAATTTTACCCCAGTAGCATAACACTGATACACTACCCAAGGAATGTTGCATGTAGCCACACAGCAGTCATCAAACGTCATGAAACACTGGGAAAAATTCAGAAGACTATACGTATGACCCAATTCATGTTATCAATCACCTCTACAGTTCTAATGGTACTCCCCAACCACGTTTAGGCAAGCAAGACAAAAAGGCAGCCAAAGGAGGCCTGCTGCTTGTTGCCTTCAGTTGTCACTCTGACACTTAGCACTGTAGCTGTGGTAAAATACGGCTGTCCCGAGCTCTAGTCCTGCTCTTCTGCTTGTTAAGAAAATAAAAACCAACAACAAAAACACTCACATGGATCCTCTTCCCTCTCTTGCATTCTCATGTGCATATTAATGATGGCATTAACCTTCTGTCTATTTAAAAGTTAATACTAGGCTCCATCATTATGTCTGTTAGCCTGATGTTACTCTTGATAGCCTTTGAAGCTGTTGATCTGGTGACCATGGGTAACTGTGCCTGGTAATAGTAGTCAGTAAAATCAACTTCCCCGTCTTAAAGTTTTTTTAATTCTGAAGGAAAAGAAAAAGTGTTCAGGAATTTATTACATCATTAAAAAAATCACTCATTTGTAGTTATTTAGTTTTTACAGGTCTATAACATGTAATTACTTTCACTTTGAAAACAGGGAAACCAATATATGATCATCTTAAATAGCTTGACCAAAGCTATTTGGTCAAGCTGAAGAGAATCAAACAGCAGTCGATATCCAGGCCTGTGAGCACCATCAGCAAAGTTAAAGCTTCTCAAGCTCTTCTTCCAGAGTCAAATTTCACTTTAAACCACATTTTTCATTTATGACTGTGCTAGTTCTTGCCAAATCAGGATATTAAAGATACAGAGCAATAGGTCAGTGCTAGTGACAAATGCCAACAAAACCACCTGTAGGCATCACCAACTCACCCTCTATTAGTTAGCATTGCGTAGATGTCCTGCACCTGAGCCTCTGCGGCTCCTGGCTTACAGTGAATCGTTCCCTCTATCAGCTCCCGGGCGAGGTTCCTCTTCTGTTTTGCAAAAAAAACCCCAACTTTATGCAACAGGAAAAAAAGTTTTGGGCGTGAGCAGGTGCAAAGAAGATGCCTGTGCAGTTTTGGTATCCAAACTGAGATTTCTTGTTGCTCCCCAAACCCCTTTAATTCACCCAGAGAGGCTTTCAGTACTAAGACCTAATTTGCACAAATACAAAAATAAGCCAAATATTGCCGAAAGCAACGGCGTAGCCTGGGTGTTTACGTTTTATACACGTCAGTCTCGTGGAGCGGGAACTCAAAATGACAGAATTTAGGCCGGCACGCCCACGCCCGCCCCCGCCCCAAGGGCCGCCCGAACGGCCGGTCCGCGCCCAGCCCCGCCGCCGCCGCCGCCGCCGCGGGGCCCTCGCCAGCCGCAGCCGGGACCAGCTGCCGAGCTCGGCGGGCCGGGAGCTCCCCCGTCCCGCAGGCGCGGCCCTGGGTGTCCAGCAGGCTTGTAGCGCGGCAGGCTCTCCCCGCCAGGTGCCCGGGGGAAAGGTCCCGGCCGAGGCAGCACAAGGGGGCGCCGGCTCCCGCTCCCGCCCCCCGGCCCGGCGCGGCGCGGCGCGCCCCGCTGCACCTGCGGTAGCGCCCGGGGCAGCGGGAGAGAGGTCGGGGCTCTGCAGCCAGCCGAGCGCGGGGCGGGGCGGCCCCGGCTGCGGAGAAGCCACGGCGGGGCAGAGCGGCGCTGGCCGCCGGGAGCCCCTTCGCCGCCTCCCGGCAACGGCCGTAGCGGGGCGGGCGGCGGGGGCTGCGGGCCGTGCCGGAGCCGGGGCCGGGGCCGGGGTCCAGCGGCCCCTCGGGGCGGGCGGGAGCGGCGCGGGGGCAGCCCCGGCGGCAAAGGCACGGCAAGTCCGGTATTCCCGGCGTCTTCCGAGACGCCAGTGCGGCACCGTTCGTCTGCCTCGAGTGCTTTTTCAGCTCGCCTGCAGGATTTCACAGCTGGATTCCTTTGCAGAATTGAGATATCACAGTACGGTTTTGGGGGGGTGGGGGCTTGGTTTTGGGGTTGGTCTTGTTCGTTTGTTTGTTTTTTCTGAAAATGCCTTATGATACTCTTTTGCTGGTATAATCATTCATACAGTAAGAGATACTTCAGACAGTAAAGAAGGCTCCTTCTAAACTTGGGTGTGCCATAGTAGTCTTTTGACTGTGCTCTGACATGGTTCAATGTTTGTTTCAGTTCACAGTTCCTAATACTTCAATACATTACTCAACATTTATTTCATACTAAGAATCTAACCCATCAGAGCCCCAGGGTAATGGGGCCCCCACATAATGAGAAGAATAACAAGCCTGTTTCCTTTCACTTCTGGCTAAACAAGGGATCATTTTTTGGAAAGAATTTTACCAAACACTAATGTCAGGTATTTCATTGCTATGTATTTCTGGTATGTGGCATTAGCATGGTCTGATCTGCCAGAGACCTCTTCCTGTACACAGATAGTCCTGCCAGGGCAACAACATCCATTCCCTATTTTGTTTGTTCCTGTTACATAGTAACAGAAGTGATGCCCATCCAACTTGGCTCAGCTTGCCAAAGTGACTCTATTTTCATATAGTTATCTGGTAGCAAAAGATTATGTTGAGAACTGCACAGTGCCTGAGATTGAAGTCATAATAAGCTAGCTCTGGATTACTCTTCCAGCTAGTCTACCATTCCATAGAATTACAGAGAAAGTAATACCAAATACCTGTAAACTCTTAAGAGGGTCTTGTTTGCTCTTCGGATGATGGCGAGGAGCAGTGGGAATGGTGGGAACAGACATTGCAAATGCCATGGGAGCATGAACACACCTATTTGTAATGAGACGGCTTGGACTCTGTTGTGACTCACAGCAAAACTTCTAACATCATCTAGTTTTGTTTCAAACAGGTGTTTTGCAGAAGAGCCGTGCTTGCTGAAAACTGATCTTATTGTATAGAACACGAGAGCTTTTTTTTTTTGTCACTTTTCCTGAGTCAAACTTGAAAAGCGCCACGTACACCTGAAGGTGAGGGTCTAAATGATCTCATTCTACATAGAAAAGGTCAACAGTGCCATGGTTAGCTTGGCACTTCCTTGTTTCTTGAAGTAATACACAGTAATGGTATTGTACATAAAAACGTATTGTACAAAAAACCACAAATTACTAGTTTCTGGATGAAAACCAAAACCACCCAACTTGCTCCATTACAGAGTATGTGCATTATGGACTCCTAAGCAGTTCCTCTTACTTGCATCTGACTTATGCTTTACAGGTACTCCAGAAGAGGCCCTCACTAGAGTTTTTGCAGGGAACAGAAGCAAATTAAGATTACTTTTAACAAGGGCAAGTGTCAGAGAACTGCATTTTGTTAGGATACAGCTTAGCAACTGAGTAAGCATTCTTCTATGTGAAAACTTCCTCTGTAGCCAGTTCCTCACTTAGCATCTTTCCAGTAGGAACATACATACGGAGTACGGAGTTACTGAAAAGGAGTGGAAGAAGGTGAATCACCAAGGGCAAGGGGTAAATTTGCAGGTGTCTCATGCTTTGGTTTGCAGGAATTGAGTATCAGTCACTGGGGAAGTATCCTGTTCTCAAAGGAAGACCAAATGAAAAGACCGAGAGAAGGAGCGCTGTATTTCGATGAAGATCACCTTTTTGACATGACTGGCAATCATCAACAGGCAAGGGCATGAGCGAGGCAGAAATCCTTTGGGTTTTCTAATGTCTCTTGGGGGTGTCAGCATTCCTTCTCTGGCTAGAGTGTTGAACAATAAAATTTCAACCTGATCACAGAAATGCCTGCTAGAGCATTCTGGGATACTGCAACATGATTTTTGGAGCTGGGTAACTGTTTATAAACCAGACAGCAAGAGAAATAAGGTCGTTTTCAGAGTGATACCTGTCCTGATACAGGGAACTGATGTATTTCTTTCTGGAGCCTTGTATCCACCTCCTGAACTTGAGGTTGAAGATTCAGTATCCACATCTCCATGATATGCCTTCAGAACCCTCACAGATAATATACAATAATATATGCCTTTCTCAGAGGCAAATCATTATTCAATATGCCCACGAGTTGTGATACAGCATTGTTATGAAAAGATAAGGAAAGAGCCCAGATAATTCTGTTTTACAAGAGGAGATCAAAAGTATGTCAGCATAAAGGCTTTTTGAGGAATATTCCTCTGGAATTTTTGAAGTTACTAACTGTACTAATAAACAGAGACTCTATAAACTGTGCATGGCTGAAAAAATTGTGATTATGCTCACAGCAGCATAATTCCAATTCACAGCACAGGCAGCGAGGAAGAATAACAGAAGTTTCTCACTGCCATTAATGAATTGTTTATATAAAGAAAAAGAAGAAAAATGGGCATCTATTTGCTTTATTTTTACCAATGTATATAGTGCACCTATCGCCAAGTATTTTTAGGTACACAAAAAATAGAAATTTAGAAACACATAAAATAATGACTCTAAATGGACAAACTTAACAAGTAATAATGAAGAAACTCTTTGTGGTTCAGGTGTGTCAAACAACTTTTAAAAGTATAAATACAATTAAAATTAACAGCACTAAAGCTATTTAGTAAGTGTTAAGCTAAAGCTATACAATCATTTCCCAGAGTATCAGCACACTAATTCAATTCAGCCTTATTAGCACCTTGGTACCAGTTGCTGAATGGCTCCCAATTATTATTATATACCAACACCAGGTGTCAAAGATATATATTTTTTTAAGTAATATGCAAAAGGCTTTTCTTCCGCCCAGCAGTTCTTTAGATAAAACGTACAATAAACAGAAAGAAGAAAAAGTACTTGTTATTCAAGTTTCTAAAGGTTAATTACTATGTTATCTATACTGTAAGAAATTCTTCAGTATTGTTGGCAGCTGGAGTTGTGGGACAAGATGCAGTCTAGCTCTTCCTATGTAATTTCGGATACATAGTCGGCAGAGCTGACAAAGAGAAGATGGTGTGGCTGCAAACAAAAAAGAAAGGAGTTTAATTATACAACTATAAAAGTCAGTACTTTGTTTTACAACAGTCTTGCACAATAATGGGATTTCTAAAAAAAAAAAAAAAAAGTTCACATTTTGCAAATTTGTCCTTTTTCTTCCTTCCTTTTCCTTCATCGCATTTTTGCCCTCAAAGATAAAGACTGGGGCTGCTGAAACCTTATTATTAATCAGGGAAATACTCAAAAAACCAAGGTCGGATCAGCAAATAATTTGTGTTTTTAAAATAAAAACCTGCTCCCAGAAAATAACTGATATCAACAACTTTAAAAACTGCAGGATTTTATTTTTTTTTTATTCATACAACAGGTGAAATACATGCTACAGCACTACAAGCTACGTTACCAATGCATCACTGCAACAACAATAAGCAGGCAAAATACCCCAAGATCCTGGACCATGTTTAGTGGTCTTACTAGCTCATGATAATGCCTTAGTCCCTCTACACCTCCCCACTCCCTCAAAATGGACACATTGCTGTGTTTCTCTGGGCAATAAAACCACAAGCGTTTCATGCCAATTTTTTTTTTTTTTTTATGTCTTTGCTGTGGCTTTTAAAAATCCTACTAGCCTTGGTGATTTTGTGATAACCAACTGTTTTTAGAGGGTTTTTTAATCAGCATTCAGACTACAGAGATGTTTTCTGGAAGAAAACATTAATCAATGCTACTTGTCAGTTCACCTCTAAAGAGATGCTCACGGTTATTGCAATAGTGCCTCTGCTTATTTCCCACCTTTGTCTTGTGGCTTATTTTTATGCTGTACATAGGTCAGTCTGAACAAATCCAGTTCCCTTTGGGATATTCTCTCTCTCTCTCTCTCTCAACAGACCTCTAAGAATTTTAAGGGACTCTTGAAAGTGTCAACTCCTATTTCTCAGGTACTTATAATTCAGTAAAGAAAATTTAGAAAATGAAATTTATTATACTTTTTGCCTATAATCAAATAAAGTGCTTTATGTGCACTTAAAAATATAGTTTTAAAAATATTGGGACAGCTGCCCAAAACTAAATGTATTTTTAATCTGAAATATTCTGTTTCTTTTTAACAAGGTCTGTAACAGCCAATAAAAATGTAGCTTTAATGTCTAATTGTTTAAACACCCAATAAATATAAGATGATACTTTTTCAGCTTGTATAAATCCTGATGCTGCCTGGTCAACAGGCTCTGGCCTGAGACTAAATATTACTGGGTATTTTTATATTTAGAAAGGAATTTACTGAATGTTAATGTATTCATTTCATAAAGCACAATGGTAGCTTCTATAACATGCGTTGTTTGGGCTGTTGGGTTTTGGGGGTGGGGGGGAAGGGTGGTTTTGTTTTGTTTGTTTGTTTGTTTTTTTAAGAATACAAGTTATAGTTTCAAAAACACACACACGTAAAACTTACCTTCATGGAGGAGCAGCAGTCTCTCCACTAAACTGCTTGGAGCTGCTATATCAACAGGCCTCTCAAAATCTGTATTTTTGGCATTTATGTCTGCCCCAAATTCAAGGAGTAAGTTTACGATCTCTGTACTAGAATGCTGGGCAGCAGCATGGAGTGGAGTTTCCAAATGTTTTCCTTTCTGCACATTGGCACCTGGTGGGTAGATGCACATAAAGAGACGTAAGAAGAGACTAATTAAAACTGTCATTGAGTAAAGATGACGTTACAAAACAAACAAAAAAACCCCACTGTCCTAGAATGCCACAGGGAATTTAGCCACTTTAAGTTTATTGCATGGCACTATAGCTAATCATATCAGTGGTTTTTTTTGAACCCATACGCTTATCCTAGGTTTTATTACCAAAGCACAACTAGATTTTAAAGGAAAATACTTTATAAAAAGAAGGAAAAGAAAAATCAAATTAGGTCATGTGAGCATCATTGTTGCCCTAATTATAAGAAAAGGTATATTTTGTACCTGTTTAAGAAAATTTGCACTACATAAAAATACACTTTCCTTATTTATGTCTTTAAAAAGAATCACTAAACTGAAGTTTAGTATTTATATTTTTGTAAGTACACTAACTCAAGAAGGAATCTAACTTGGACGCTTTATAGTTTTTCATGTGTTGAAGCTGGCAAAGGGTTGAAATAGATTCCCATCCAATCCAACCTTTATCAAGGATTTTTCTATAAAGGACGTAATTTTAATTAAGGTGGGGTACACAGTCAAGAAAGCTAATAGGGAAAAAACCCCAAACCATTAATTCTCTCAATCCACAGAATTCTAATTATTACACTTTTGTACTAATAAGGAACTGCTAATTTATTTTAAATTAAAATGGACTAAATTAATTTGCAATAATGCATTCATACAAGATTTAAACAAAGCTAGCTAGTGTGGAAGAATTTCCCTTATAGGCAAGCTGTTAGTCCCCCTAAAACTGGGTTTGCCTCAACAGTTTTCTAGACTATTCTAATAGAAGAAAACCCCAGACTTCTTAAGAGAGCTTTACTGATCTTGTGAGACCAAAGATTAGCTTGTGTACCAACTTTTCGCCCTGAGTCAACAATTTTTGCCTTTTTAATTCCCATTTGAGTAAAATAATTTAATAATATCACAGGCCTAGCAATTCAATTTGAAGTCTGAATAACTCACTGTTCTCAGTATTAACAATTTGAGAATACTTCCACAGTATCATTCTCTTGCCTATTTCATTGCTTACTGCTTTTCAACTTCTAATATATGCTCATAAACTGATAAAATATGAAAAAAATCAGATTGACATAAGTAGTTACTTATATTCTCAATTTACATACCCTTTTCTACTTCAGGGCACCAACAAATGCAGAATATGCCCTTCTGTTACTGTTTTTAACGTATGGTAGTATTTGAATCCCCAAATATGCTAATTACACTTCTGCAGTTCTTAAACATAAAAATCATGACATAGGATAGTTAATCACACAAGGAGACTGACTTAATGAGAAACAATTTAACTGCTTGCTTAAGTTCTAAATAACCTGCAATTAACTAGAAAAACAATGCCGGTGCAATGATGGCAAGTCTATAATTATTCATATATATATTTTCATTCATTGTGCTGCAGGACACAAAAGCCCTATATGTCATTACCTGTAACATAGCAAATTAGCTATGCCGATTGTGTCCCTGGACTTCTGCTGAAACAGAGTGAGCCTCCAACATCTCTTTCCCATTGATTAAATAAATAATGTGAAATTTAGGATCAAATGCCTTTTACCTTACCTCTTCTCTCTGCAACTCAGCCTCTATGCCTTGTAAAAAGATAAATCAGAACATGCTGAAGAATGAAAAAGGGTGGGACTACATTGCTAAAATAGTTCCGTTGAAAGGTGAATGATTACTATATAAAATTCCTTTCTCAAACTTGATTTTTTACCTTTGTTTTTCATACAGAAAATGAACATCTACAAAGCTGTAGTAGGTGCTAAAAATTTTGAACATCCATTCTTATTGGCCTTGCTTCCTTTTTCCCCTCATATGCTTGCTATGCCACAAAAAAATGAAAGACATAGTGAGTTGTTATAAGAAAACAAGCATCACAGAATAAACTTAGAAGTAGTGCCCTGCAAACAAGGGTTCTAGTTTCATTGATTGAGCACAGCTCACTTCAAACGTGAGTACAGTATGCTTATTTTACAAACTAGTAATATTTTTATTTAAATCATGACATACCTGCATAAAGAAGCTTTCGAATACAATGGATCTGCTGTGAAACACATGCTACATACAGAGGTGTTCCTAAATGAGGAAGATCTTGGTCAACATCTATACCCCAGGATATCAGTACCTCCAGACATTCACTGTGACCTGTCAGTACAAAGCACGACAGTTTGCTCAACTTCAGTAAGCTGTCTCATAGACAAAACCAGACACATTTCTTAACACTATTATTGAGACATTTGTGAACTGCTCCATGTTTGTTCAACAAGTAATTTCTTACCTCTGCTGGCTGCTTCATGAGTTGGTGATGGAAGACAGGACTCCCACTGAGCTTTGGCACCATACTCTAACAGGAGCTCAGCACATGCCGCACTGCCTCTTGAACATGCATTAAATAAAGGTGTCACTCCATCAATTGTTGTAGCATTTACCTAGAATATATAAAATCTATTTAAGAACAGAATTGAAAGAAAGGTAAATTTTTAAACAGGATATAGTCAGAAATTGCATTAAAATACCAAAAAATTTACTGGTTAGAATAACGTAGCTTGACTGATCAGTCCCTGTGCTGCTGTCTTCCTCTCACCACGCCCCCCAGCTGAAATTAGTTCACTTTTATTATTAAGCTATGTTGAATACACCAAAATACACCTGGAACACTAAAGAGCACACATTAACATCTGGGCAGTAAATAATTTTCAAAAGTCATTGCACTTAGCTTGTCTCATTGATACAGAAAATCTACGCTTTGTGTAGTAATTGCATAATGGGGACCTCCTCTCCACACCTCTGTCAAGAATGCAAACTCCATATTAAATGTGAGAATTATTTGCCATTTTCTTCTGTGGTTTTCATCTCCAGGTTGGAGTGACATTTCACTGGATGGAGACAAAGCTAGTAGTACAGGCTCACTGTTTTAATACAAACCTCGCCACCTCACTGGTTAACTGAATATTCCCAGTGTGAGAGAATGAGGAGAGAAACTAGGAGGGATAATAATAGTGAAGGAAGGAGCAGAGGTATTAGTGGAGGGCTCCTTCTAGGACTCTGGCCTATCCTCTTCCCCCCAAACCCACCAAAACAATTAAAAGTACTAAAAAAATTCAGTTAGGAAAATGAAATTTGTTCTTACAGTTTTGTCTATAGCATCTATAGTTTTGTATCTTTAGAATCCTTGTGCTAGCTGAAGCAGAGAGGAATTGGTTTTGGAAACTATGTATTTTTTTCTTTTTCTTTTTGTGTAATAACATAGACATATTCTACATGGTTCTCAAAACTGAATTGTAAGGACAATAAATATTACTATCACAAAGATCAGAGATTTGGGAAACTGCATTTGAACTCTGATGCCAGTAGAGATTGTAGTGAAAGTGGTCTGTAAGGTCCCGTTTTTGTTTTGGGACAACAGATAGACAGGCTGTGTCAGGAGTACAGAAAAGAGCCAGGGTTTTTTTGTACTCAGACCAAAGAATCTTAAGAGCACACAGGTGCAGTGTGACAAAAGACATTCTGGAGATTAAAAGAACAGTCTCCTGTAAGCCACTCAAAGCAAGAGGAAACCAGTAAAGGAGAGGGACGCGTTCCATATTTTAGAAGAGAAATAACGTAATGAAATCCAGAGAAGAAATAAGGCTGGTAACATATTGCTAGCAGATTCTCTCCAACTCATTACTGTCTCAGTGTCTGCCCATCACTCTCCTTTGCTAGCTTTCAAATGGCAGCTTATTGCAATTCAATGAGATCAATACAATCAATAGGGTGATTAGAGAGAAATACCGATTAAAAAAAAATAAAAATCAAGAAATATATCCTTCTCGGTTAAACCAAGGTTAGCATTGGACTTCATATAAAAAAAAAAAAGCCCCTTACATTTGCTCCTGCTTCAAGAAGGATTCTTGCACATCCTACATGATCTCCCAGGCAGGCTTCATGAAGTGGAGTTACTTGGTCAATTGTTAGTGTGTCTACATTGTACCCCTAAACAAGACATGAATGACATATAAAGACCATACAAAAGCTGTTAAGAGTCATCTCCTCGCACTACTGTTCAAATAAATAGTTTACAATACTCTAAATAGGCTTAAAACTCTACTTGCAATAAATAAATCTTCAGTGAGCAAAAAAAGAATCTTTCATCTATCAATGTATGTAACAGAATAAATAAGTTGTCAGCTCTCCTTTTTTTTAAAAATTAGAAATAGGAATAGGATATAGAGGGTATAAAGAAGATGGAAACAGACTGTTGAGATGCACAGTGATAGGACAAAAGGCAAGACACAAGTTGGGACATGGCGAATTCCAATTAATTATGTGGAAAAAAATTTCACTGTGGGGACAGCAAAACCCTGGAACAGCGGTCCAGAGATGTTGGTGCATCTCCACTCTCGGTGATCTTTAAAATTCAACAAGGCCCTGAGTCTAAACTGTCCTGTGATTCTGTGATTCTCTGACCTAAGGTCTGAAATATCTAAAGCCATGAATCTAAAGCAAGGAAAACACTTCTTGGATTGATAAAATCATCAAGCCCTTAAATTTTTCTGCAGTAGATGTTGATTGATTCTTAAGAACTAATAATTGCATCTATTGGCTTTCATCAACTGTATTCTATAGTATAATTTTTCAGTATTGTAACAGCTATATGACAATACTCTAGTATTAAAATTTAGCAGTTTACAGTCTCTCCCTTTGCTATTAACAATTTATTTTTTTTTTTAAATCACAACTATGCAAAAACCAGAATCTTCCAGTGATTCTTCCCCTCAACAAGTTTCTTCCTGATTAGCTCTATTTACCTGACAGCTTAAAGCAGTGGAACTACATTGACTTATACCATGCAAGAAGGGAAGACTGATGTACATTTAGATAGAGCTCTGGTAAAAATTTGGGGGGGGGGGGGTGTGGGGAGGAAGTTTTAAAACATACAGAGGAAATATTTCAATATTAACCTTTTTTTAAAAATATTAACTTTTTTTTATCATATAAAAAATTCCTAAATGTGTATTGCTCTGAAAAATTAAAGTGGAAAAAGCAAAGCAAAGCATACTAAATCTGCATTAATAATCTATGCTGAGAAATTAAGTAACATTAAAAATGAAAGCAATTTTAAGAACACAGCCTTCACCTGTGACAATAAAGTCTTTAGAGAAAGAAGACGTCCTTGACTGGCTGCCTCATGCAGAGGTGAGCGATCTGCCCAAGAACCTATACAATAACAACATTTATTGAGTAAACCATATGAATTAGAAGGATTTCGGAATGCATAGAGCAAAGCAGAAAACATAACGCACACAATGAAGCCAACTGTCCTATGAAATTAATTTTTCCTCTTTAGAGACTGTATTTCAAATGATCAGTTTCTAAACAATAAAAACTGCTCTATTATTAACTGTAAACATCTCTAATAAATGGTTATGTGGTACAGAGAACAAAATATTGATATACTGATTTCAGTAATCTGACTTAATAAAGTCATCAATTACCGTATTTCCCACTTCTATTTTTGCATTGTTCATTTTTTAAAAAAAAATATAACTTACTTTTGCAGCTGGCATATAAAAATTTATAGACTTCAAAAAATTGATTATTTGAACTTAAACCAGACATAAACCTGCCAGAAAAAGTCCTGAAAAAGCTGATGTATATGAAAACCAATATGGAAATTCTTATGTATGATGAGATTAACCTGCAGCTACTACACAAGTGCAAGGCGAGAAATACAGTGAGAATCACACTAAAAAAATGGCTACAGTAGAAGAAATATGATATTAAGTCTAAGTTCTCATTCTAAATGGCTATTAGGGCTAAAAATAGTTAGATATGCTTAATATGAAGGTTTGGCATTTATTTTCATTTATTTATTGCCCCCCCAAAAGAAAGCGGGGGAGGGGGAGAAACCCAACAACCACCCCACCTTCACACACATACCCTCCCTTAACTCCCAACACAGGTCCCAGAGTCATCCTATGGCTCCTGACGACGAACCTGCCCTTTCTTCTAGAAGACTGGCCACAGACAGGTCCCTTTTAGGCAGACAGGGCTGCAAGGCATAGCTGATACCAATTTATTGTACGAATTTTGCAAATCAAGTTTTGAGAGATTGTGCAAGGAAGAACCATCTTAAAAATATATTATGAGTTACCAACATTTATTCCTGTAAGAAGAAAAATCATTGGAACTGTAAAATGCTAATACAATCACTTGTGAGTTATATCAAGCCCCCCAAAATCCCTGAAGAAACACAGAGAATTAGCTAAGTATGATGAATTGCTAACAATGGCAGATGAATCTCCAATGCATAAACGTGTTTGACTTTGTCCGTTGCAACGGACTAGGACTGCCTGCAAAACCAGTTACTGCATTTTAATGACAAGGCAATGAATTTTAAATAAGAAGGCTATTGCTCAATCACTGGCCATCATCAGTCTAAGCTCTAAGGTAACTACTCACTAGAAACAGACCCTGTTTCTGTTTCCTGTTGGATCCCTTCTGTCCACTACCCAGTTTCAGAAAGTACACTTTTGGTTACAATAAACAATCCCCTCAAATCAGGTAAAGAATGACCAAAAAGATTAAGACTGCTCAACCTGAAAAGAAATCAGGGCATAGTTAAAATATATCTGAAATAGTGCACAATATGGAAACTGAGATAAAACCTCCATCTTCCTAGAGGTCTTAGTGAATGAAACTAAAACTTACTCAGATATAAGACTGTATCTTCTCAGAGAACATATAACTACACTGTGAAACTCAGCACTGCTGGATGCTATTGAGATAAAAAAATTAGCAAAACAAAAGCACAGCTGAGTATTTCAATTATTGTAAGACTATATAAAGCTGATCACAGAAGTTAGAAAATATAGGAGATGAAAGCTTTGTAAATCTGATCTTAAAAACGCATGGAGATTTCTATTATGTCAGAGTATCCAGTATCTGTGAAGCTCCTTGTACTTTTTCATCTGTGGGAGTAGACGGACCATAGGCAAGATCCAGCTTCCAATACTCTTTCAGAATTATTTGCGCCAAGCTCTGATCATCTGTGTGTGCATGTACACACACACACACACATCATTTCCTATACTTTTTACTTTAGGTTTATTAAATGTAATATTTTGCAATTCTTAGTACTAGTCAGAATAACAGCTAAAAAACCCAAACATAAAGTGACTGGCATTTTAAGGGGTATTATACTACAAAAACTGAGCTCAGAAATCTTAGTGTGACCCGATTTTGACAAAACCTCAGTATTTTCCCTGTCATCCCAATAAGCTCAGATATATTTATCTTACTGTAGGTTGGATGTGTGCAATCACTATGAAAATTTTGACCAAAGCTTTCCTTCTGTAGTAGTATCTGAACCAGCACTCGAGTTGTTCTAATTCAAATGAATTAGATCCATTAAGTTCTCCTGCTAGCAGCTGCAAAGAATTCCTCAAGAATAACTAAAAGCTGTATTTAGAGGCTGCTTTTGAAATTTTGTCCCCGTCTCTACAGATGAGAACTTCTTTCTCTTGACAGTTTATCCTACTCCTAAATTAACAGGAAAAAAAAAAAGGCACTTAACTATTATATAGAAAAACATCTAAAAATTCTAAACGTCATGAAGTTTTTATGCCCATTAAATACACTCACACTTTGGACATTTTTGTAGCCGTGTATAACTAAACAGAACAAAGATGCAGGTAGGATCTGAAAGCAACATTTTTTCCACCTTTCTTTCCTTCACCTCCTTCCTTCTTCAATTGTTCAGAAGAATGTCTGTTAATGTCATTATTCCAGTGACATTTGAGAATCAAAAGATGCCAGATCCCATTGTGAGTTCTGTTTTGCACCTAGACCCACCTCATATCCCTATCTTTGTGTAGAGACATCCAGCAGCTAGCTGTTTCTGCTAAATCAATTAAATACAAAATGTTTGTATCATCTCTACAAGAAATAAAATCTATAAGCAAAATGCTGCAGAAATATTTTGTGCAAACCAAGTTTGGAAAAAAAACTTTCACATTCCAACTGATTTATCAATAAACATAGTAATTCACCATTAAATGCCACAGGGACAAGAATATGTTCAAAATAAATATGTATCATAAACATCAAAGGTGTCTTAAATTGTCTAGATTGCTGCCTTCTGCTAATCTACAAACTCGCTATGTTTCTCACTTAGAAAGCATTAACAAGAATATAAACAAGGACATTTTTTCATTCAATGTTGTATGTAACAGCAGTATTAGCAAACACGGTCTATTCCAAAACTGTTAATGCATTAATTCCCTACTGATGGTGTATCTGACAGATGCTGAATACAAAGTATCTCTAACTATATTTAGAAGCCACATTAGTTCCAAGTTCTCTGGTGTATAGTTTACCAGGAAGGGCAGCCTACATTGCTTTGTAAACACTAACAAGAAAGAATAAATATATTCACTGTATTAACAGGCAAAGTTAAAAAAAGAATTACAAAGTATCATACAATACCTAAATCTCCATCTCCCCATGGCACTTCCAGCCAATTGCAATTATAAATCCTACTCATTTCTTTCAATCTGGAAAATAAAAAAAAATAAAAAAAAAAAAAAATCTGTTCTTGCTAGCTGGACCTGTTCTTAATACACTCCAGCTATGTTTGGAAGCAGATCAGCAGCTCACTGTAATATGAACTTTCACCCTGTAAACACAGCTTTGAAGATATAAGCGTATACAAGTTGCCAGTTTCTTTTCTTACGCTAAAGGACTGTGGCCCTTTTTGTTCACTTTTCACATTTCTTTTTTTAACATCACAGCTTTCTGAAGTGCCAGCATCTGTGCGTTTGCCTTCCAAGACAGATTAACTGGAATTTCAACACAAGAGAAACTCACAGTGAAATCAAGAGAACCTTGAGCTGAACAAGAACTGCAGGACAAACTCCTCCTTTTTTATCCTCAAGCAATGAAACACATAGTTTTGTATCCCCCAAAATCAGTATTAGTACACAGATTTGTAAGGGAAGCACTGCCAAATGTTCATATGTTATTTTACTACTTACTCATAATATACTTAGAAAAGAAATAAGCAAAGATATTCTGAACATGTTTCAAATGCTATCTGATCCATATGCTGAACTGTGTTTTTCTTTTAGCAGTTCACTATTGCCTCAGTTATCTTCTAAACAATTCTTTCGTTGTTAAATTGGGGTTTTAATAACTATTCTCAGCAATGAAAATCCCCCAAAATGGGGATTAGAAATGGATGAAAGTCAGAATTGCAAGGTCATTAATGTAATTTTCTTCATGTTTTCCTACAGACTTCGCTCCTTTACATCTACCTGCAACTACCTGTGATTCCTGCAGTTATGATCATAGTAGTAAAATACTAAGTAAAAATATTTTCATAAACGTCATTAACTCCAGTCATCCCATCCTTTTGTTTTTATTTCTAGAAATTTGTGTAGTCTTCAAAAAAAACCAAACCAAACCAACCAAAAAAAAAAAACCCAGTACAAAAGGTACATTAAAAAGTTGGATTTTCAAAACAAGGAGGACTGGAAATTAATGAAAGTCTTCTCACTGACTTCACTGGGACAAGATTTATGTCAGGGCTCAGCACTTCAGAAAAATACTGCTCTAAGGGTAAATAGATGGTGTCCCAGTCCTCAGAAGAAGCAGTATCATCAGAGAAGAACTGAAAATAGAAGCCTGCCACAGTTCATTATTGGGAGATGAGAAAGAAGACTATTTGGAAAGTGTTGTAGCTAGTATTTATTCCTGCAAAACTAACAAATGCTATGTATTAAGCTCATCACTGTTACCTTTTATTCCTTAAGATGTATTTTGAGTGTTTCAGTTTGTGGAAACTGAAGCAACAGACAGGATCAATAACTATAACAGAAAACCTCTGATCCCAAGATCAATGGACTCACTTCAGTTGTTAAAACTGCTTGATATTTTGTATATGTAATTAAGTTCTAACAGATTTTTACTGTGGCACTATAAAATTACCGATTTGTCTAAAGCCCTTGCAGGATAGAGAAGTGTGTCAACTATTTAATTGATATTTGACATTAAAAACTATTGAAAAGAATCTTAAGTCAAGGAATTAAAAGTTAAGAAATGCATCTATGGTGCTTAACTACTATGATTAGATATGACCAGCAAAACAGAAGCCACTGCTTTTTAACAAACAAAATTGCAACAATCAGGACTGAAGAATCCCAAAAGAATCAGAGTTTAGGCTAGAGATGATTAAAATATGTCTGAGAGAAGATGCAGTTCAAGTGGCATTTAAATATTTCATTTCAATACTTCAAATAATCTTTGTTTTCATTTGACTGAGAATTATATAACAATATATAAATATATACACATAAATATATAAACATAGGCACACAAAAAATGAAACCTTGATTGGTTCAAACCAATATTCTTTCCAGTGTTTATCATCATGTAGACTTTCAAAATTTGGGGATTTCATTCCAAATGCAAATGCCAACAATTTCCTACTCATGAAAACCATACAAAACAAATCTATTTTCCCCCAGTTCTGTTTATGATGCACCCACATTACATGACCACGCATTAGTTTTGCCATTCCACTGCTGTATTCAATGAATGAGTTAGCATTCAAATTATTTTGTGTCTTCATATCTAGTATGATCTCTTGCTCTTTAAGACACGCTACTCAAACTACAAACTGACTATAACACTGTTAATTTTATATTGCCTTTTTCATGGTATTCTCCAATAACAAAAGAATACTTCAAAACCCTTGCTGAATCTATCTTCATAACATCATCCATTCATACTATTTTATAACTACGGAACCAAAAGACAGAGAGTTTTAATGATTAAATTGCAAAACCAATCTAATAGTTTATTTTTTCCAGAGTACTTAAGCATTAGAGTGTACACTGAAAGCATAGTTTAATTACGGTGATGAGAGCTTTGAGCTTCTGAAATTTCAGCCTTAGATAATAATAACCATGATCAGTCAAGAAACTTTTAGGTTAGATGATTGGTCTTCAAACACACAGGTGCCACAGCAAAGACAAGAATAGAATTTGCTTTTAGGGACATTAAAACGTTAACCCTTTTTTCCTACCATTCACTATATGCCTTCTAACCTTTGCAACATACAGGAAAACATAGGGTGTATTTTTTCTGAATATAAACCTAATGCTTTCTCAGAACATCATCCATCTTGCACATCAAGGAATCAGGGGCTTTGTGGAAAAGTACAGCACGTGACTGTGTTGTCAAATGCTGGGTTATAATGCATTATAGGGTCAAATCAGCACGGCACAGGCAGTGTTACTTTTAACAATTCCTAAAGTTTGACTGCTTTGGCATTGCAATTTAACCTACTTTTCACAAAGAAACATGAGCCGCTAAACTGCATTAAAAATCCTAAAAAGAACCACAACAGCAATATCCAGACATAGCTCGCTTGGTTCCTAACAGGAGCAACATTATGCTACGTGAAGGCAATGGTAATGACGATAGCAGCAGCAGCAGCAGTTGCTGCTGCTGGCTCTGTGCCGGGCCTTGCACACACGGGAAGAAGTGTGTCAGGCCCCTTCTCCCGTCACATGAAAGCACAGCAAGAACTCCCCTGTCCATTGCTCATGCGGAGTTTGCTTTTTCCATCTTCTTGAAAGATCAACAACTGGCTGGATATTTTTCTAGCTGAAAGTAGCTTGCAAACTCTGTGTGTCACAGTTGCAGCACCAAGGTGTAAAATCACATCAACCTCTGAATTCAGTAACCCGTTAGACCCACATCAGATTTGATTTGAGTATGTGGAGCAGCTGGCAGTACTCTTAGGCTGTTATTATTCCCTTGGACAAGTCACTAAAACAAAGTAAGGGTTTTTCAGCGGCCTTCCCAACTAGAAGGTGACAGAAAAGGCATACAGACATTCCGAGCTGAGTTCAGACTCTGGAGGACTTCTGCCTGGAATAATTTTGCTCCTCAAATGCAGTCTCAGCCTTAAGCCAGACTGCAAGCAATTTTCCCCAAGCTGTGCTCAGAATTCTCAGTATTTTCCCAGCCTGCCAGAGAGTGAATGCAGCACATGGCCTAATCCCTAGCCTTAAAAGCAGTACCCAGCTGGGCAGCAAAGCTGGGCCTAGCGTGCTGATTTTTGCTACATCCAGGAGATTTTGGTAAAATAGCCTGGTTGTGGACCCTCGAGCCAGTAGGCTGAAGACCTTTTCCTAGTCTGACCCTATTCTTTCGCCCTTCTACCAAATCTTATCATGACATATTCCACCCCCTGCATCACTTTTAGTGCATTTTCCAATCTGCATATTCAATTACATACTGCACTGCAGTATGACTTTCTCTTCCCTTGCTCTGCAAGGGTGCCTGAAGAAGAAAGTCAGGTTTGGATACCTCCATGGATAGGAACTGAGAGGGAAGAAAAGAGCCTCCTTCAGATTTTATATTAGACATACCTGTTATTCAAGTGAACTGCAACAACCAGAAGCCTCAACTGCAACAGAAGTCTCTCAGTACTTCAAGATGTCCATCAATGAATATATATGTCCAGTTTGGCAATCATAAAGAGGCTGTAAGTAGCTGGACCCTGCTAAGATGGATTCTTCAGAAAACTTTACTTTCCATATTTTAATGTGACTTTGAAAATGTCAAACTTGACTAACTGTGGCTATTTCTTTGTAAGAATGCCAAAAGACCCTAATCCTGAACCATATCAAGGAGGGGCTAGTGCTAACATTGATAAACTTTTGTAAAATTTCTCTTCAGTCTGAGGGAGAATGTCCTAGTTTTTTGGGAACTACTGACCTAACACTAGCTGAAATGTTCATAAATAAAAATTACTATGAATCAGGAAATCTTAGCCCAAACAGTGAACAACATGAGGATAAAAGATACACTGCGTATTAAAACTGATGAATAAATATAACCTTACAGTACCATTGCATTCAAACAGTTATTCGGGAAGCTACGGTAACTGTTGCTTAAATTCTCGAATATTGCTTGATTCTAAAACTGGCAGTACTGGCAATTAGCAAAGGTATTTTAAGAATAACTGATTCCTATAACATATAGCTATGTTTTACATAGTAAATTCATAATTATTTTTATGCACAATATATTCAATCTCTCTTTCCTGTCTCCTGCATTCCTTGACTATTTTAACGTCTCCAGTTTTTAATTTGATATCATATTATCACAAATTTCAAGTCTGATTTCCTTATTTTCTTTTCTGTTTCACTCTAAGCCCTACGTATGGTCAGTATTAATTGGAATTGAAATGATCGCTCTTCTAAAAAATTCCTATTAGACTCTCACAATTACTCAAAGCTCCCTTTTACACACTTGTATTATGAAAAAAATTAGGAAAATATGGCACAGACAACAGCAATCCTAAACAATTCTTTTACAATAGAGTTTGTTCCTCATTGCTGAAAACGTCAGTAGCCAGCAACTTAAATACCTCCTAAGTACTTTGCTATGCAAACCTTTACAATTATATCTTTGTCTTTAGTATCTTAGTACAGGACAATATTTCTGTCACCTGTAGTTCCTCCATTGGCTCCTATTTCAGCTACCTATAAACTTCTCTTTACATATAAAGTTATATGTAAAGTTTACTCCTCCCCCTCCTTCCATTCCCCTGTTCCCTGTCGTAAACAATTAGCCTTCAGTATCCAGTTACCTTGTGACAGGACAGCAAAAGTCAGGGTAAGTCAAGCCTTAAACACTTGCATAAAACAAATAGGGCAGATAAACAAGAAAAGGTATTTTAGATCAGCTGATAAGAGTGCAGAAGGAACAAAAATAGCCTCAACACCCTTGTGTTAACCCATGCAAGACAATAAAGTGCCACTAACATAAGCATGCATTTATATTACAGCTAGGAAAAAAAACCCCATAACCCCAAACAAACAAAACCAAAACCCAGTTCAGAGCTAGAACATCATAAATTGGGTCAGCTTAGCACATTTCAGTACACAGTTTCTGAAATGGCTGCTATACTAACCTTGGCTGGTCAGAATACCCCAGCTAGCTTTTCGTTTCGCAGGACACTCCCCTATACTTTCTAGTCGTCTTTTGGGGAGATTCTGGCTCCTCTGAACAGCAGTGTTTGTTGTCATTTTTGTTTCTCGAGGAAAGCCTGTCTGTCATTGGTGCAGGTACTCTGGTCTGACGAACATCCACAAATGGATTTCTACTACCTTTTTTCCTCCTTTCACTTTTTCACAAAGGATCTTGCTGTACTTACTGTAGAATGGCTACAACACTGAAATCCATTCAGTAACATTTACTAGCTTGGACTAGTGAGTACGTAGTGGGGGAAGGGAAGGACTGCTCTAGCATTTTCTATTTTTAAAACAGAGAAAGAATCAGCTTAGCTACAGCATGAGTCTTAACTATTTACATGATTTAAATGGAAAGGTGTTAATTTTTTAATCATTTAACCAAAAAAGAAACAGATTCTTAAAGCATAAGTATTCAATGCTTTGTTGCTTGAATAACAAGCAACCTAAACCAGAAAAACTAAAACTGTTTTATCAGAATGGCAATTCTTTTAATAATAGAAACAATAATTATTACTGCATCAGGCTTTACTCATATGTAACTTGCGGTTAAGATGGATTTTGGAATTCGGAAGAATCCATGAAACTATGAAGCACTTCTGTTTTTTTGTCATTTTGGGGTTTTTTTTGTTTGTTTTGTTTTGTTTTTTTAAACAGGAGACACGGTATCCTAAAGATGTCAACTAGAAACTACATCCTGAATAAATACAAATATGGTTTGACTACCAAAAAAAAAAAAATTTCACTGGTAATTTTGAAAGTCTGATCCCATTATGAAAGTAAGGCTGTAGTCTTGTTGGAAGAAGCACAAGTCAGTATTTTTTAAAAATAATAACAAAAACACAGGCAACCAACTAGTTTTTTTGTTTGTTACTATGTATCACACTGATACTATACAACAGAAATCTGCAGGGAGAAGCAATTCATGATAAAATTCCATCACGGATAAAGAGGACAGTGACTCCTCTGTACTAATAACATGTTAAGATGCTGCCTTTACCTCCCCACCACTTCCTTCTAGTATTTCCTCACTATCCTCTTCTACTGATACAAAAACTAGCCATTTGTAAACTTTTTAAAAGGAAATTAACATTACTGGGTTTCATTAATACTACTCCTTTCAGGTACCTGACAAAAATTAATCCCCAAGATGTTGAAATAATACACAGGTATTTAATGAAATTTTCTATATCCCTCTTGTTTTTCTTTAAGAGAAAATCAGAGGCAAGATTATAGTTAGGTAGGGGAAGAAGAAGAAGAAGAAGGAGCAGCTACAAATTTCACCTTGAAATTACAGCACATGAGAACTGCCCTACTGGGGAGCTCTTTACAGAACAAAAGCGGGTCAGCTACTGTTATTCTAGCAGGAGAGAACAAAACTGCCCTCTCCCAGATGTTATGCTGCTTTCAGAAAGTTATTTTCCTCAGGTTTTGTCTAACTGAATGAACCAGAATATCTCACAGACTGAAATAAACACTTCTACACATCCAGCAATCAGACTCTGCAAGTAAGTCCTGAATAGAGCTTTCACAAAAGGGCTCACTATAAAAGGGCACTTTATAAATATATCACTTTAATACTAGAATTACTTATTAAATTGTAGCATTTGCTTCAAGTAAATGGATACGGGAAGATGAATTAACAGGAAAGCTTACTAAGGATGTGTATACATGTGCCTGTGTCAGGAAGACATCAGCACTATTCTCCGGGTGAAAAATAACCGATGACAATTTCTGTACTTGCCATGGCTCTGAGGCTCTTCTCAGTTTTACACTTCCTTTCCATTTGGAATGGAATCCCAGGACTTTCAGGAGAAGGTGGTGAGGATCAGGATCAAGCAGAGCATCTGGCACTGCAGGGCAGGGATTGACAGTGGGCTGGGAAGACAAGACCTACATGTTTTTGTAGGAGTTTTGTGGGTGAGGTTGTCAGCTGAGAATGAAGCTGGGTCCTTCTAGAAGAGCAGTACAAACCTGGAAGTAGTTCATACAACTTGCTTTCCACAGATACTCCAGCCCCCATTCTCTCTCACTAGTCTCAGAGGTGTGAACTGCAGGAGCAAGGAAAGCAGCAGATACACGGATGGCTGCCATGGCTTCAAAGAGGAAGACCCCCAGGGGAGTTAGCAGCACCTGCTCACTCTCACCCAGAGAACTGAATAGGAAACAATGCGCTACCAATGGAGTTAAGACTACCCCCAAAATCTGCCACTTTCAAGGCAAGGGTACTAGGAAAAGTATCTCTAGTCCATAGACACTTCCCACTCATTAAGTTACTTTGAACACTTTGGAGGACATCAGAATGCAATGTATAAAAATAGGCACTACCTTTTTTCATGCTTTAAAGAAAGCAAATCTTATCCCTATCCCATTCAGGACTGTAGAAGCAACTTTTCTCTAAATTCTGCTGGCACAACCATTCATCCTCCGGGCAAAAGCCATTAAAAAGTCCTATTAAAACAGTACATGAATAAAAGTTAAAAAAAAAAGTGAAAGCTAGACCAACATCAGTAATCAACTGGAAATGAATTAAAAATATACTTGAGATGTTGATATAAAGAGGGGATGCACATACAGTTAAAACTGTGGAGTACGACTGAAGAACTCCCTATTTCACTTCCACCTGTGACATGGAATTGCTATGTGAACTTCCTCAAGTCAGACATCCATGCACTGGGTTACATTAGCTACAAAATAAAAATCAGTATCTCTCAACTTCATTAGGTAATAAAACTATTAATATTTGAAACTACTTAGGCTTGGTACTCAGATTGTGTTCTTCAGATTTTTCTTTATAGAAGACACCCAAACACTTCCAAAATCCGCCAGAAAACCTGTAACAGAAATCTAAGTGGACATCCAGTATGTAGAAAATACAGTAGGCCATTACCTTCCTTGCCTTAGAATACAAGCAATTAGGCACAGTATTTAGATTATGGTTACGCATGGAAGCAATGCAGCTACCTGCAAAAAAGCAGCCAGAGGAAGGGGCAGACACTACAGTCTGAGAGTAAGGAAACTGGAGGATCTTACTGATGAGTTTGGAATTCTGACTTAATTTAGCAGACAAGCTTTAAATAAACCACTATGTTGCATTTCACTAATAATTAGTTCTATTAACTTTTATAACCCAGCGGAAGAACTGTTAAAGGAAACTTTCAAGTGATTTTCTTCACAATCTTTTTTTATCCAGATTTTTATAAAAAGAAACGTCAGTACATTTGCAATATTTCTATGTCAGCGAATAGCTCTGACTTTACAGGGGCAGCAGTTCTTTACAGGTGGGAATAAAAATGGAAAGAAATTTTGTTCCTCCCTTTCAATGGGGAACTCATTCTATTCTGAAGACTGTTCTTAAGGCAATGAAGATGCAATTGTGATCTCACACACACACACACAAAAAATGTGTTAATAAAAACAATGACAGAAAAAAACCCCCACACCTTTCAACCCATGATGCAGCCCAATGCAATACAGTCCAAATTCCAATAACAACAATTAATCTTAGGAAAAATTGGACAAAATTGCACTATTTTCAAATGTCACAGATCAGTGTTTTGTGTGCAACCCTCCTCAAGCTAGCCAACTGATGAGCCACCTCGCTTCCCAAAGTGTTCTGTACTTTCACTCTACTTTTATGACCAGGATTATTATGGGGTCACAGTGACTGCACAGAACCTGCCACACTAAATTCTGGAACAGGACTAGAAACTGCCTCTTCCTGCTGATGTGATCCACAGACTACAACCATGAAGCTGAAATGATAGATAGGCTCCCTGGACCTCAGTGCCAGTACCCCAAGAGTTGCCTGTCATTTGACATTGCCAGAAATGAACCAGCAGAGATCTTGAACATTCCTCCCTGTAAGAGGAGCCAAGACGAAGAGAGTTTTAGAAATAATTGCAGAAACGTGGTTACTGACAAAAACATAGCACCCTAAAAGGCCACAGTGGCCACTGTCACATCCTGCAGTGCCGGCTCAACGCCAAGGAACGTAAATGCACCATAAAAGTACAGTGATAAAGCTCTAACAGCAGGACAGGGAAAGGACTGGAACAACTTTTTTTTTTTTTTTTTTTCCTTAAAATGGATTCTTGCATCAAGCCATCCTTCATGGCCAACACAATGATATTATAAGTCATTAGCAGTCAACCAGAAGCTTAGGCATTACCCAGGTGTCACCAAACAGTCCTCTGTCTTCCACATCTTGACAAATGCCAGCAGATATGCAGATAATACTTAAATGGTCATTAAAGCATAAAATGACATTTCTCTATGCCACTGTAAGTGCTAAAAAAGCCTATTGCACACTCCTGCTCTTTATACAGTATCATCACTGTTTCTTAGCTGGAGATCCAAATTATTATTATTAAGGTAGCAACAGCATGGATGGCTAGTAATTTTCCTACCTCTTCCCCTGAGATTTTTGTTAGGCTTTGTATCCTTGGATGCTGGGAATCAGAATGGAAGGTTGAGAAGATTTAGAAATCTGATATGATAAAGGCTCTGTCTCAGCCCCCACAGAAGTAATGTGAGCAATGATACGTTTACTATATTTCTTGGCTTGTGGATTTGCAGCATGTACCTGTCAGACCTCTTCACGCAGGAAGGCAGTGGTAACACAGAATATTTGCTAATGTGGGCTAAAGTAAAACAAATCACAGCAGTCATGCTAATTAGTTAACTGATTACCCAGATCAGTTACCAAGCAGGCCTGGGCTTCAAATACTGACAGAGAAGAAAGACACAAGGCATGAGACCAGTAGTCGGCATGGGAGTGGTATAGAGCACCACAGAGTGAATCTTCAGCAAATTACCGTGAGAGAACAGCCATAGAGAGATCATATCTATTGCCAGAAAGACTCTAGACATAGCAAAGAGTAACATCCACTAGTGCAACAGATGCAGCATGCCACAATGGATTTATGACCAACCAGCCAGCATTGCTGCAATCATGACTAGAGCTCAATACTTAGGCACGTAATGCATTCCCCCAAAGCCATCATCATCTAACCCTGGCAGAAGTTCACTCCCTGCCTGCCTGCATTGCAAATGTTTGAGAACATCCCCTACAAGGGAGGAGTGTGAATAGCAGGACCCTGGCCATAACAAGTCTATGGCCTAGCGAAGGAACATCACCTTCACGGAGCTATGCTATTTTGGTCTTCCCCTGTTGCCTTATACCCCGCTGCTGCAAAAAAGACCACTGCAGATGGTATCTTTGAGCTTGCCCCAATCCAGTACTGGAGTTTCCCAAGAGCTTTTCTTTAACAACAGTTGTCTTCAAGGCCTTGCAGGCAGATCGCTCCAGGATTATCTTTCAGTCTTATTGCTATGCATCTTTAAAAACCCAGGTTTTAAGCCACACCAGAGTTCATAACATCTCATTTTGTACTTGTTTGTAGTTCAAAAGCTTATTATTCATTTCATCCAGAAAAATAAAGAAATCAATTGATGAAGGGGATTTCCATGTGAGTTAACTTAAGAGTGTGCACATCAGGCCAATAGGACCTAGGCTGGTGACAAGTTAAGGTCCATCTTCAGAAAAGACACATTTCAAGGAGGCACACAAACGATACAGACCATAAAATACAGTTTGTGGCAATGCTATTTTCAAGGAGGTCCTGACGTAGAAAAACAGATAGGAGTAAAAAAAAAACCACAAAGGAATCCACATGATAGGATCTCTCAGTTCCTTTCAGGGAAGCAAGCATGCAAACAGGATCCAGCAGATATACTCACTAGAAGTTTCTATAGCCTCAGAGAATTTCTTTAAGGTGAGGGAAGAGTCAATGCTTGCCAACAGATATGCTTGTTTTTTGTTGCTGCTAATAGGTCAGGGCTTTGGCCATGCCAGTCTAGTTAGTAACTCTCACCAAAATCCCTTTAAGATAGATTGTGCTCTTCAGAGTAGAATGGTTCTGGTATCTTGCTGGTATGTGGTGTCATTTGCTTCATTCTAAGCAAGTGTCTTCCTGAGATTTATTTTGAAGTATGACTCTTTGGCAGTTATTTGGCATGCTAGGCAAAGTTATTCAGTGTATAAGAGAAGGTTATGAGCTCCACCAAAACCAACTCCCTTTCGAACTTTCAAAAAAGAACATTCACACTATCTTAAGCATTTTTACACCATTAGCTTACGTGCTGCATGTGAAAAGCAAATGCTAAATGTGGTGCCTTACACCAAGTGGTATGGTGAATAGGTATGCCATACAATATTCCTGTCATTACTAAATGAATCTCTATTGTATCCAGGAAGCTAGCAGAAGTCTTATATGGCTTTTATTAATAGAACTGTGATCTCTGTGGAATGCAAGTTGAGAAAATGCCTCGTGCCTATCTTCCCTACCTAACAACTGTTGCTGAGTGACATTATCCATTGCAACTTGTTAGAATAAAATAATAGGAAAACTTTGCTCTAATCATTCACTGCAGTTCAAAATGCAATCAAAATGTAAACAGCAGATCTCTAACAGTGAAACATAGCATTATTTCCTATTTATGAATTATATTTAATGGACTGGTTTCTTAGGTCCACCCAAGCAGTGCACAGTGTACAAGAAAAAAGAAGGAAACAGAAGGCTTCATACAATTTACAAGCCTCATAATCCTGAAAGGAGATGGGGACTCCAGTCTTGAACTACCACAATCCCATGGATGGCTTAATTTAGGGTAACTAGGAATAACTAGTGTATTGAGCATTCCTATCATGCCTGGCCAAGGCAGATACAGCGAAGATGGGTAGCTTAGAACTTGCTATGTTCATTTAAGAGTAGCCTTTTTTTTTTTTAAACTTAGAAGAAATCAGGGCATACTCCTGCCTCTAGTTCTGCAAAACTGGTATATTTTGAGAAGCTATACTCAAATACTACAAATACAAATTCTGCTTTCAAGTAACTTTCAAATATTACTTTAAAATAGTATAGTTATGCAAAAAGTTATATTCTGTGAAAATTTTTGCAAAGAGAGTTGACATAATTTAAAAAATAGGTTATTAAAGAAAAAGAATTTTATGTTTTCAGAACTACTTAGCTTGTGCATCAGACCCCAGGTATCTGTGTAAGTACATGACTAGATGTTTGTCGTTTACGCTATATTAACCTCTGCAAAATGACTCTTTCATAAGAAAGTTTCTCTATATCACTTTCTGCTTGCAGCTAAAAGCATTTTGACAGTTACTGAGTATAAGGTTTAATATTGATAAAATAGACTCCTTTTGCCTTATAAAAAGTTTATAAATGGGAACTATACCTCCTTCTATAAAGTTATCTGTATTATCAAAGTATGGACTCTTCCATACCAACCAAGCTCTTACCAGTATTTGTCAGCAGAGTTTATATCTTACAGACCCAAAACACCTGACAATGAATTAACTCTTAAGATTTGATACACACTTATACTTTGAAATCACTTCATACCACAGCGCTACCACCACATCCTAAAGCAATTGAACTACAAAACTCAGCTGAAGCTCCAACTCAGCACTTGTATATACAGAGCACTTTCCCAGATATGACCAGCTAGTTGGTATAGTAGGAAGAATTTAAAGGTTGCTTTGATCCTCTGGTTTGTATCCAGCAACAGCTGTACAAAAGGCTGAATTATTAACTCTTCACGGGTGTGGAAATACAGTGAGAGAAGAAATCTTAATGTGCAGATCACTGTCACTGCAGATAGCCTGCTAAGGAACTAATTCTACCCAAAGTTAATTTGCAAGTAAGTTAGTTTTGTAGGTCAGTTTGTAGGGCACAGAATTTTAAAATGGAATAAACATATACGTGCTATGACTTTTTCCATACAGAAAGAAATTAATAAAATGTTGACTTTTGCAAATTTTCTAGCGTAATAAATAAATACATGTTCACTTCAACACAATAAAAAAAGAAAAGCTAGGCACCATAACCTATTTACAACACAGCTATAGTCCCTGTTTGCAAAGCACTTGGCTCTAAGCAACTAATCAGTCCCTTTCAATTCAGTGGGGCAAGTATGTGTATATGAGTAAGTGTTTACAAAATTAGTGCCAAAGTTAAAAATAATCCAGTAAATGGGACCTTTGTAATAGAATGGATCCGTTTTTAATTTAATTTTTTATGGTAGTAATACCACTGACTTCACTGAAAAAAGAATTCAATTCTGAAAGTTTATTAAGACATGGGTCTTGAATTCACCTTAAGCACATGTAAAAGACTGCAGAGTTCTGTCCTACATTTAGTGCTATTCAGTTTTTTAATATTGTGGATGATAGACTATTTATTTTTTTAAAATCGGTGACACTAAACTGCAGGTGCTGCAACACTGCTCAGAAGGAAACAATCCAAAACAGACTTGAGTAAAATGGAGAAATTGTCTGATATCAAGAGCACGAAGTTAGCTGAAGGCCAGTACAAAGTATTATACTTAGAGAGGAAAAAGCAAATGTATAGTACAGTGACTCTGTTTTAACATGGGGTTTATAGGCTACAGATATCCTTAATACTTTACTGTTGGGGGGGGGTGGTAAAAAAAAAAAAAAAAGTAGCAGCATTCCAGGAGGTATTAAGGTATTACATAGGGTATCATATATATGGCATATGACATAACTGTTCCACTTTTACACAACTAATAGTTCCACTGGTTGCACTAATAAAGTCTCAGCTGGAGCACTCTGTTTAACATTGGGAATTAGACATCAATAAAGATGTCTATGAACTGTATATGAACTGGCACAAGTCCAAAGGACAGCAACTACAGTAATTCCAGGTCTAGAAAACAAGACTTAGGAGGACAGACTTTTTTCTTTATTCTAGAAAAGGCAAAAATGGTAGAGGTAGGAAGATGCATGATAATACTCTTTTAATTGATTACTTTTCATACATGGAAAAAAACCTGATAAATGCCTTAATTATATTTTATGTAATTAGTTTGCAGAAATAAAGATTTAGGTAGGTCTTCGTGGGAGTGGGAGGCATTCTAGTGATGAGAATACTAAAAACTGGAATTGGTTGCATAAGGATGCTGAGAAATCACTATTACTAAGCATTTTAAAACCAGGTTAGCCAAACATTTGCCAGACAACCCACGTATACTTGATCCTAGAGCATCCAAATTATATCTAGTGGTGCCTTTCAGCTGTACACAAGAAAAGTTCTACTCCGACTTCATCTCCATAAACAAATTAATGAGACTTATAATTAGTAGAGCTTTTATATGCACTCTCCTGGTCTTAGCTGATGCTGAATACTGATCTAGTTCTTATATCTCAATGCCACATACACAGTATAATAATTTCTCATTAATTATTGGGAAGCTATCCCTATCCAGCTGTTCAGATACATATGAGATCCAAAGGATAGATTTAACACAGTAGATTGGTAACTATCCAAACTGGAGAGAAAATATTCCTGAAATATTAAGGAACAAAATATGACCTGTTTCACTACTAATATGTAGCAACAAGACCACAGCAGGCAGATTACACAGGTAAAGCTGTCTCCTTGTAGTCAACAAAGAACAAGCCACAAGACAAAGGAAGTCAGCCATGAAATGTGTGATCCCTGGGCCTCAAATCCTGTACTGACCTGTAAACCTTCAGTTTGATAAAAGGAGTTCCACCAAGTACTACTGCTCAGTACCTAAAATGTCCTCAATTATACAGGCTTTGTAAAAGAAAGGCTTGTTTTAACTCAGGAGCTCAATTCTGTAAACATGAAATAATGCCTGTGCCTAGTAGCGTATTATTTCCAAAGGCTCTTTTCTTCTTCAGAATTACAGCACTCTATCCTAGCCAAGCCATTATGATAGCAAAAAGTAATTTTGTACTATTACAAGCAAACTGAAAATACCAGCACTAACAGAATTTTAAGAGTACATAATCAGGTTAAACTAGAAAATGAAAACTAACATTTCCTCTAATTTGAATTACTTCTTGAAACTCTATAAACTTCAATTAGGCAATGATAAGCTAATTTTCTGGTTTAGTTGTTTTGTTTTTTTTTTTTTTCTGCTGAGGCTTCTCTGTTGCTTAACTAAAAACAGAGAACAGGATCACTAATTAGGAGGATACTCAGTATTTAATTTTATCATTTAATGTTTCAAGCAGTAGCTTCACATTCCTCACTGTACATCTTCTAGATACTACTTTGAACAGGATATTTTGTTATATGGTATTGTATAAAACCTACTGAGGTATCTCTGTACTGTATTTCACAAGCAAACCAAACCCCACAACATGGTGTGAGTTCAGTCAGTAACATGCCCCCTTGTACAAACACAGAACAAAGGTATAGAAAAGATGAGATATAACAGTAATTTTGAGGAGCCTTATTTGCAGCCCAAAGAGCAAGGATTGTTTTTTTTTAATCACAACAAAAGGCTGAATTTGCAGATTATGTAACATTAGCTGAACATGTGGTTAGAACTGTTACAAATCCAGACCCAAACACTGTGAGTTGGGCAATGAAAAATTAAAGACACACTGGTGTTGAGTTGTAAAAAGTACAATTTAAGCACAAAATAGTTGCATTAACTATTTTCTTCTAATAAACCAAGCAGAAAAGCAGAAACTCTACCGTATGTTTGAGCCTTTAAATCAATATAAACCTCTGCTACCTGAGCAAAAAAGTAACCTGCAAGAGCAACAGATTTTCATCTTTTGCATGGGCCAGCTACTAGAATGCTGAATATACATTTGTTCAGATATAATAGTTCAGACAGTTGACAAATGACCAAACTAAAGTCTCCTCGATTCAGCAACAGGTAACATTGTAGAGACTACTTTAGTTTCCATCCTGATGCATGTTATTCCTTTCTCCCTAGTTTTTCCCCAGTCTTTTTCCTTCCTTACTTAGATACTGCGTCAGCCTTCCCAGAATGAGCTGCCTCAGAACTAGCCAGCAGTTTCTGACAAAATATTCTTGATTTCAAGTGAGGGCTACAACATTTTCTGCGAGTATTTCTGCCAGTGGGATAGACAGTCCTTCCCATCCTACTGTAGTGAATACATACCTCCACATACCTCCACATACATATATATCTGTACATATACTCACACACAAACACACATGTGTAATAGTTCAGATGATGTCATTAACATACTCAGATGTAAAACCCCTGGGTTTCAGAACCTTCTGAATTGTGCACAGAACACATGCTGTAAATCCACCTCAAGTAAATCTACTGCAAAGCAAGCTAATTCCTGCTTTAGGATGTAAGCCACTCTTTTTGGTTTGCAAATTTAAACACATACACAAAAAATGTCTAGCTTTTGTCCCAACATTGAAGACTGAAAAGATCTTTAGGTTTGAAACTGTTTCTGGCTCGTTTCTACAGTTTCCCCCTTTGCATTTAACTTGGGTTATTTCTTCTCATTCAAGGTACCTAGGGATGAGTGGTGAAGGTGATAAGAGGCAAGACAAGTCTTCCTATTCCATTGCCTAACTCAAACTTGATGTCATCCCAGAATACAAGGAACAACAATGAAGACAATTGAGGCGGCAAGGATCCCAAGTTGAGCAAAACCATGGCTTAGTCATGCACTAGGATACCACAATTGAGAAAAGAGTTTTCTGCGTTCTGTGACCCAGAAAAAGAATTGAATGAAAATGGTACTGGCTCACCACAGATGAGCCTGGGGGAACAGTAGTGCCCAGCCTTGCCAAAGTTCTGCTTGAGCAAACAGAAAAAGGAATTCTCACAAGAGCTTTCAACCCAGTAAAATTTGATGGGTTCCCACACAGATGCCCTAAAGCTCACCCTGACAAACAGTAAGCTTCCTGACATGTGCCAAGACACTAACTTATTCAAAGTACAGAAGGACTGTATCTTCTCAAATATATTATTATAAGAAAGTTTTAACTTAATCAAGAAATAATTCTCAGAAATATTGGGACTAGTTTCACTGAAGTGTTGCAAAATAATCACATGCCAAGCATGGAAAATTTCAACCACACATGGGTAAGCTGGGGAACCTTAGAAGCAATTGGGAAAATAGTCTTAGATTGGGAAGTATTTGGCAATCTTAAATACAGCCATCTTAAGTATAGGCCTCTCTCCTAACAGGACATTGGCTGTAATACTTCAGTTTTATCTGAACTTAATATTAACCTAAAAAAAAAAAAAAAAAAAGGCGCTTAAATAATCTAATCTAACAAGACTCCTTCAGATAGTTTTTGTTAAAAAAAAAACCACAGCAAGAACTACAGAAAAACACCCACTCACACATATCATTTGACAAACTGCATATAAATGAGGCTAGCAGATAAGTAACTACCTGGAAAAAAAAAAAAACCAGTAACAACAAAAAGCCCAAACAGTAGTGATAAGATAGTAAGTACAAATATACCTTGTCCTTGAGGAACTCCGTAAAATTCAGCAGCTATCCTTGCTGCTTCCTTACGGTTTCCTTTCACAATGTAGAAATGACTAAGTATAGCAAGGCTGATCTTCACAAAAAGTTTAAAACAAAAAAGTGAAAGTATAGTAAAGTAGACATTGGATAGCTGCTGGGCAAAAGGGCGATTTTCTTCTATGACAGTCATTGCTGCAGCAAAATCTCTCTCAGCGTTTGGGTAGGGCTCTCAAATGTGTTGATAAGATCATATGGCTTCAGCCACGCACTCTTGGGAACAACTGGTCCTGAGGAAAGAAAATATCAGCTGGTCATGATGCTTGCTGCTCAAAATATGACGATTATTTATACTGTACATAGTATTGAGTTCACTACCACTCCTGCTAGCCTGGTGATATTCAAGTGGGATGGAATATAACAGACACAGGTTCCAAGACCCTGGATTGTACTTGTTCCACTTAAAAGGTCTGTTTCATTCAAAATTCTGCATTTCTTATTATTTACCCTATTAATACCTGTTTAAAAATACACTGTCAAAAGTATTATTATTAAAAACTACAATTTCATGTACTAAACCAGGTAACTCAGGTAATCAGTTTTTTGCTAAAATAAGTTCTCCTGCTTCTTAAGTACAACTGTTCTTTTGTGCTACTTCTATGTTAGACTAGTATTTTCTGCTTACAAAACTAGAACCACATCCGTAAATACTTGAAATTCACATTAATAAACAGAGACTTAATATATACCAGCTTTTACAGTCTCTTATTATTTTGTTCAGGCTGAATGAAAATATCTAGTATACATGGCTTATAGTATTATACAAAAAACAGTATTCAGCACAGATTTTAAGAATCAAACTCCTAGATATTTTTATAAATAAGATTTTGGAGCATCTAAAATTAAATTAATGAAAATGTAATTAAATTTAAATAAATGCAGTGGTAAATACACAACATGGAAAATTTCTAATGCTTATGATACACATTTCATTGTGCTGCATCGTATTATTTTAAACCTATGACATGACAGGCTTTATTTCTTGGCCAGTTTTAGAGAGGGGAATCTAAATTCCTCAGATTTTTTAAGAATTAATTTGCTTATATACCATAAAGTTATTACTCACAGTCATCAGCAGTTATGCACAAGTTGTTCCATTAGTGTGAGTAACTGCTGACTAAATAATGGTGTCACAACGTGATACAAACTGAGGAGCTGCAGGACAGAACTAGATTCCTAAGTAAGCTATAACCCTAAAATAAAGAATCATGGCAGCATAGGAAGAGTCCTGTTCTAAGCTTTCATATTTCCTTTTAAATAAAAGAAATAGAGTCTTGAATTATAGTTTAAAATACTCTATCCATAGTAATATTAAACTGAAACACCCTTTCTATTCTACCCTGGATTCTCTTGTTTGATGGTCAGAAAAAAAACATTTTAGAATGCTGGCAACTGTCCATCAGGAACAGAGGGTACAATCCAAATGTCACTGCATCCACAGATCCCCCTGCCTTCAATGAACAGCATAGCAGACATTAAGGATATGATACAAAATCATATTTCTGAAAGGAAAGTGGCAAAATAAAGAACCTCTTATCATCTGGCTCCAGGAGTAATTTATTAGAGTAAGAAACTATAAGGTTTTCTGGAAACTACATTCAAATAAACCTATACAAATGAAGAAAACACATGATAAAAGGAAATGTGCTTGAAAATAAGTACCAGGATTTTTAACAGACAGGAACTGAATTGTGCTTATCTTAAGAGAAACAGACATTCAGTCTTTTTCTTTGAAAAAAATTAATCCACATAAAAGTCAAAACAGTAACTAGGAAAGGCAATTAAAAAGCAGTTTACACTGTAAACTATATTAGTGTGTGAAAAAATATACACATTTTCTCCTAAATTTCATTTATAGACATTTTCTCATCCAGCCAGAATAGGAACTGCTCTCCTCATACCATAGTTAGAAGCAGGAGTGAGTACTTAAAATGCCAAATGAAAATCCCTTTTTATATTTGGCACATTGTTATCTGACACTGAATTGAGGTGTCATGTTTTCCATAAGGATAAATAGGCATTATGTTCTGAGCCACCACTGCCAATTTCCGTTTCAATCACTAATAGAAATTATATTTTCCTTAGTAACACATCCAGTATTGGAATTTCTTACTTCTTCTGTATCTCTACCAGTGCGATTAAGCTTAACTCAATCAGTCCACAGAATTCCCCAGCCATCTTAAGTACCTGTTTTGCAAATTTACCATGCAGAATAAGGAAGAATCGTAATTATCTCATGGAAAACCTTTTTCTTCATTATAGACCTTTTATAAGACCCTATAGTCTTTTACCTGACCCCTTTTTTTCCTGACTCCGCATTGTGTCATCTAGTAACTGGGCTTTCTCATCTGGACTTTTCCCACATTTTGTTAATTAACAAGATAGTCTTTGTAGAGGCGAAAATCCAAATAGCAATTACTATAAATAACAGCTGGAGTTAACAGCAGCGCTCAGAGTTAATCTTCCCCTTACAATACTGTTTCTTGCTTCTTGTAACTGCAGTAGATAAATTACTTAAAAGAAATTTCTCAGTTGTTAGGTTGCCTTCTTCAGGTTGAATTTTTCTGTAGAGAGTCAACAAAAATTAAAAAAAACCCCAACTTTTCAAGAACAAGGCTGTGGATGCACATAGTATACTATAAGTGATCTTTCAAAAATCCTCACTGATCTGTAAAACTTCTGCTTTTAGAAACAATGTGAAAATTGAGCAGGAGGGTTATTCCTGTATCAAAGCTTGTCTTCTGTCCTCTCAAAAATTTCCCTCCTCAGCTATAATCTACATAAACATGAAAGAAATTACGAGTTTTAAGAATCGCAGTTCACTCATGCTCCTAAGAAGCTGGCAAAATTACTCTCCTAAAAATATTTCTTCTTTTTTAAAGCTCTGTAACTCATATGTGCCAGCTTAATTGGAAACTCTCCCAACTGCAAAGAACAACGAAGTTTATCCTAATCTAAGGCTACTAAAGCTCTGCAGAAATTGCCATTACAGCTTGTTGGCAAACCCATGCTACCAGGCACCCAGTCATGAAAACAGAACAACTGTTCAGATGTTAACGCTCACACGGCATTTTGGAAGAATCAACAATGTGAATACTGAGACTTGAACACAAAATAGCTGAGAGCAAGCCCATGCAGACTGGCAGAACCAGGACCAGAAAGCTACAGTCTTTATAATGGAAATCAGAAAGTAGAAGCATAAATAAATAAAGGATCTGATAGTCAATGTGATGCCATGGAAGAGTGTAAAAAAACTGGCATGTAAGTGTTCCAAATTTTCTATTGCACAGCAACATGAAATGATTGGAGTCTGGTCTTGCAGCAGTGCAGAATACCGAGAGCTTCCAAATAGAAATGCATCAGCAATATGTAACAAATATACAATGTTATAAAAACATCAAAGCACTTGAAAAGAGCAGTGGCTTAATCTGGACATTCAAATTTCCTGTATAGTTTTGACTTTTGGGAATGAAATTTTTCTGCCTCATTTCCTCACTTGTAAAATGGGTTTAAAAGGACCACTGAGAAAGAGTATTCTGAAGATGACTTCATTGCTGTTAACAAAACACTCAGATATTCTGGGGAAAACAATACTGAAACTAATTATGTATCTAATAATTTTTCTTTTAATACAAAATTTGGATAACAAACCTAAATAAAATGTAATATTGAATGGTCATTCACTTAATGGCTACAAAAGGAATAGCACGTAAAATGATTATAACATTTAAGGTTTTATCATAGCACACAGGAAAATGGCACCAAGCTACACTGCAGGTAAAACAGTATTAAAATTTTTGTTTTGTTTTAGGAACATAGTAATACTGTGAAAGACAAGGATCCACCTAGCTTGACATACTAGCAGATTCCCAACAAATAAGAACAATGTAATAATTCCTCTGGTATGCTTTCCCCATTTCTGCCAATTAACTATTCTAATTTTAAAACCATTTAAAAAACTTCAAATGCTGGAATTTATGGTCTTAAATTCCCTTTTATTGTCACTTGGTCAGTTATCATTTCTAAAGACCATAACCAGTATATTCAAGAAAGCAATATTGCCATTTATAATGACTATAAAAGTGGTTAATTTCAAACTCCAGTGCTCAAAGTAGCCTGTCCTTTAATGCCTTACTGTGCAGTAGCCAAGTGCAGAAAGAAGGTATTCAGCAGCGGCACCTGTTTAATGCTAATTCAAACTGATGGTGAAATCTAGTGCAATTTGCCCACAACCTACTTTTTTTAGAAAAAAGTATGCTCTATCTGCTATGATTAATTTCATAACCACATTAAGAAACTCTTTATTTTATTCTGGCAATTTTTCCTCAATGCATTAGAAGACCAGTGTGCTTAATTTTCAGTAAGGCAAGATACACAAGAAAAATAACACAACTGATAAAATATTTAGCCTTTGAAGGCATTTTTTGATACCAAAGACTGTAAAACCCTTAGAAATATGATTTCTTTATAGCATATACTGTGTCTTTAGTTCTAGAACTTACTTTTAATTAAATCTTTTAAAGTAATATACGTAGATTAATATAGGTTGTAGAAGAGTAATTATGGCACAAATTCTGTTACAGTTTGTCTTAATAGTTTTCTTCAGTATTTTGGAGATACATCTAAATGTCTGAAAGTGAAAATGTTTTTTAAAGATGAGATATGCAATGCAGTATAAGGAATTATTTGTATGACACTGTCTTTCTCCACACATAAGAGATGTGGCTAAAAATACACAAGTTAAGATAGTTGTCCTGGTTTTGAAACTTCTGGCTGATAACAAATACAACAGAAGATAATTTAATGAAATAGGATGCCAGGCAGAGGAACAGGAACTCTTAGGTGCTTTGAAGAATACATTATTTTATATATTATAGACAACCCACCAGGAGAAACTTCTAAAACAATGACCTCGAAACAGAAAGAGTTTAAAATAAAATCAGTAAGAAGCCACTAGCTCTAGTACCAAGTTTCTGATGTAAATATACAATGCTTGATGAAGGACTCAAAAATGCTGAGAAGCCTGAGCTACTAAAAAGGCAATGTCTAATTCAGCAAGAAAAATGACCTGCTTTGTGACCTGCTGACTTACATTTTAATGGGCGCAAGGGATGCTAATCCTCAATACTTAAAATTTTATCTGACTCATCTAAAGTTATTGAATGTTGTTTATGTCATTTCCTCCTTGATGTATGTTAAGCAATTTTTTCTATTATTTCCTATTCAAAGCATTTGAACTGAATAAATCTAGATACAGAGCAACTATTCTAAAATGCATTTGCTCATATAGGTTGTTATGCAAAATGTTAACCTTAAGTTAACATTGACAATAAGACAAAAAAACCACAGACGTACCATAAAAGTCTTCAAAAAATATTAAAGGTTCTTTCCAATAATGTCCTTCATAAGTTAAGTATATTATGCGTCTATGCTTAGACATAGAAAAACAAAAAAATACCATATTTATCTGATAGCTACAAGAAATTCAGAAATTGAAGTGACTGGAAGACATCAAACAGCTGATGAGTCCTTTTCCAAACAGGAACTCAAGCCCATTAGCACAACCCAGACACTCTCCTTTCTTTGTAAAATATGAAGAGAAGAGGTGGCCAAAGTACAGACTTTGTGCTACTGTTTTGGGGGAATGAAAAGAAGAAAAGTGGCAGAACACAAACTTTGATCCAGAAAAGACCAAGCTCGGTTCAGATCTGAACTGCTTTTTCACTGCACCATGTTGCTATCCTTAAAAGTTCTACAGACTTACCTGACCACATGACAAAGCCATATTCTCAGCACAAAAACCTGGGAGTTCTGTTGCCAACTGCAGCAAATACAACACTGTAAAACAAACAAATGAAAGGCCTACATCTCCTTTTTACAGTTTTTCTTCCAGAAGTACCTTAATGCCATGCCTATCCAGAACCCACACAAACAATGCAGCGTAAAGTTACAACTGATATCCAAAGTTACGTTTCATTCAGGTTTCTGCAGTTCTCATAATTCATGCAGGTCTCCTGATCACCCCGCTAAAGACTTTAACCAAAAGTCTTTCAAAATGCAATGCAATGACATCTTAAGTGTCGTAACAGGGAAAATCAGAATAAGTGTCGTAAAACATGTCACCCTCCTCCTCTTAGTAGTCATGCTCTGACTTTTGACACTCATTCTACTGAACAGCTATGTATTTAGACACCATTCCTCTTCTCTCATAAGACTATGAAACACACCAGTTCATTTAAAAAATTTACCTTATACAAGTTTTATTACATATACAGTTTGTCGATGTATTTTAGCGTAGCACATTATTTCCATCAGTTCTCAAACTGCTCCAGAAAGTCCAAATTCATGCCTTTGGGTAGATACGGTAGTACTTTTTTTTTTTTTTTCCTCCACCACATTAAAATCAGTGCTCTGATACAGTTTAGGTTCTATACAAATCAAGTTCTTCTGTTACATGAATGATGCAACTTTTCATTTGTAACATCATGGAAAGTTTGCTTATTCTACTGCTAACTTTTAATTAATTTAAATTGGTTTTATTCAGGTGTTTTGTCTTTCCTGTCTGTTGAAAATACTACTCCTATCTTAGAAAATAGTTCTAACATACAGAGTTGCACATCTGGATTTCCAGAAAATGGAGTTACTGGTCAAGGATTTAAATATCAACCAGCATCTCTAGACATAACAGACATTCTCTATATCACATGTATTTAAAAACATTAAAAGTAACTCAGACATTTAAGCAATTATGAAATTCCAGTTTCTTAATTTTCTCAGTTCTTTGAAAGAATACACAGAAATTTTAAAGCTCTATCACTTTGTTACCCACCCACTGGATAGCTGCTTCTCACAATGGTGATAGATTCCACTTCAACTACAAGTCTAATATCAAACAATCCCTGCTATCAGCAACATTATCATGTGAGCATGCTTGATCTGCTTAACCAGTCCGTCTAATCACTGACAGTAAAGCTCTATATAGAAGGGAAGCAGGTATAACTGACCTGCTTACAAGTAAATTCAATCTGAGTTCTGGTAAAAAATATAGTAAGTTTGTCCTACGGTATTTGTTGCCGTCCTCTTTGGATACCTGACACAACCCAATTATTAAGAGCATCATAGAAGAAGATTCCAAAATAAGTCATGTGTGTACTTGGAGACATTACTAAAACCAGTAACGTGTCAGACAGCAGGCACACACAACCTGCTGACAGACAAACTCTAGCAAATCTTGCCCCCCAGGAGTTTAAAAAGTTACCACCTCCAGCTGCCCATTCCATTCCTCAGCCAAAGGTTCCTGCCCCTCTTTCTCCCTTCCTGGAAATCAACAGGAAGGAATGTGTACTGGTATTCAGCCACTTCAGTTCAAAATCTGGCAATTTAAGCTGTTGAGTTTAAACTAACCTGCTGGACTTCACACTGAAAAAAACCCACTCACACCCCCTACCATCCTTTCTGCTACAGAGATAGTAGCCGCCTGTTAAAAAGTAGTAGCAAACTATGAGGGGAGAGTAATGTCAAAATGCACATACAAGGTGCCTCTTCATAAGGATATTTAGCTGTAATTTTTGATGGCTCAGTGTACTGATATGGCTGTTATCACTGAAACTTTTAAGAGTCTTCTCATTGTGAATCTCTTTTCCTTTATATAGTTCCTTTGTTGGTTCCAAATAAATGTTTTCATCACCAACCGCATGTCTATAGAACTTTATAGCTAACTTCAGCAACTAACTGACCCTCTTCCTTAGGTATGTAGTACTACAGCTACTATGCTTTTGATATTCAAACTAGCCCGGCAGAACTAACTGCTATTTCTCTGGTAGGCAGTGCAACCACCCCATTAATCTAAATTCATGTAACTGAACCTGGTATTTTTGCAGTTTATACAGTTAATCTTTTCTTTAATGAACTGCAAAAATGTCACATGTTCTCATTAAATAGTTGTCTCTAAATAAATAAGTAAATAAATCTGTATCATTCAAATCCCAGAAGAGCCATGATGAGCAGATTTGGTTTTCATCACATATACAGTTAGTACATGAGAAGTGAACTTGACAGAAATTTTCTGCTTCAACTGACAGTTTTCAAAAGACCAGATTTGCACCTGTCACAAATACCTCTCTGCCACTTTGAAACCTAGACAGACCTCTTCAGCTGTTTGAATTAATACTACTGGGACTTATGAAACTATTTTGGATCCATGGCAATTTTTTAGATATTTATGTGTAAGACCTTTAAATTGTGTCATCAAGATAAGACCATTGTCAATTATTCTAAAGTGAAACATTTGCTTGAAGTAATATCTGAGTTGTAAAAGTTTCCTGTCACCAATTTGAATTCCTTTCAAAATTGTTAATTTCATTCTACATTATAGTCTGTCTTTTAATTTTTCTTTAATCGTTTAACTAATTTTTTTTTTCTTCATTACAAACTGTTTCTAAAAACAGAGAAATCATCTGTTTCCTTTAACTGTATGCCCCCTCTCTTCAAAATTTTGCCAGGTTTTCTTCTAGACTGAGTACAAGCAGTTTCCTTTGTCTCCTTTCTGTGTAAAGTATATCTTGGTGCCTATGAATGGTATTAATAAAAAGAAATTACAAAGTCAGTTTCATGACTTAGTAGGGATGAGAGTTAAAAGATTATTCTGCAAGCATATGTCACCATACGCTGACTCCCGTGCTAGTGTTCATATCCGAAAGGTTTTTTCCATCCACTAAAATTGGTACCGGTTAAGTGATATCATCATGCATGTGATATCAAGGCATGACAGTCTCTGCTTGGTGCTTTTACAAGAGACATAAAAATACTTTGTGATGAAGAACTTGTAACTGACTTAGGGAATGAGGTAAAACCAGAGCGAGGTGGATCAGTAGCACACAGGCTTCTTGCCACAGAATGCAAAGCACAATGAAGTGTGAAAGCTTCAGCTGAGTCAGTAATGTATGAGAGGACTTTACCTAACATGGCTTCGTATGCCATGGAATGGACAACAGCAAATCTGCCAGGAGCCAAAAATGAACTGTGTTGGGCTCCAAAACATACTTGGTTTTGGAGCCAAGAATATTTGGTTCCATCTCCGATGCAGCATTCTTATGCTGCTAAATGAGACAGTGTTATAAAATACGAAGTTAATTCTGAAATCAGAAATTTAAAGTTCCCCAAGATTTTCTTGCTGGAGGACTAGCAATAAGAAACAGGCAAGCGAAAATTACTGTTTGCTTATCTTCTTATTCTCCATACTTTGTAAATCCAAAGCAAAAAAATGGAGGTGAGAAGAAGGTTAGAAACAAAACCCCTTCAATGCAGCCCAGAAAGACTGCTTCTCTTAGCCACAGCCCTTCCACACCAGTTGTAAAAACGGCCCACCCAGAAGAGGTGCTAACTGAAAGGGGGCTGTTGCAACAGAGACAAAAATTCCCCAAGTTGCTCATGGCCACATTTATTTTAATCTTCATCTGCATACCCAGAGCTGCCTAAAAGGCTGTGTATTGCTATTGTCTCTTAAAGAGTTAACATTTCGATAATTAATAAAAGACAAATTCAATAAAGGATTTAGACATTTATGGTAAAATTTAGGAAGTATACACACGGCCCTAGACCAAAAAAAGTTATCTATACAGTCCTCATCTAACCAGCAAGGTACCAAAGATGCCACAGGCACCTAAACTTTCACCCATAAAATTAGATAGAAGCTTAAGCCCCAAGAAGGTGCTACCACCAGGGCTGAAGTTAACACCTCCCCTTCACCTGGAATTCACAAACCATACACCCCAAACTGTCAGCTACTTTGAAGCTCCTATCTACATGTACCACATTAGAACCAATCTGACTTAGCGGAAAAACAACTCGTAGCAATCTCTGTTGATGGTCAATGTCAACACTTGCCATTTTGTTAATAGATGATTAAAGGAATCACTCACTAACGTAAACATCAGAGTAGAAACATATCAACCAAAGAAAGCAAGCTACTCTCTCTCTCTCTCTCAGAAGACTAATCATCAGCTGCTGACTGGGATCAATCCTGTTGAAGTGCCGACACTATAAAAAAAGAACACAACCGATAGATCAAAGAGTGAATAAGAACACAATTCCAAAGTCAGATTATTCTGGGGAAGGACAGGAGAAGAAGGGAGAATTCTACATTTCAGACCTGCTCCAAATCCCATCTCTGCATTTTGTTCAATTAGTCTGTAAAGAAAAATTGTAAAATTTCTTAAGTAAGAACCAGCCTGAGCACTGCCATGCCTTAGATGCTCTGCTGGTCTGGGCCTGAGTACGCTGCTTAGGCATACTGAATACCTTACACCACTGCATCCTGGAAATGATCTCCCAAATACTTCTGCCTCCCCAAGATTCTATAAATTTGTTTTCATAATTATAAGATTTGATCCATTCAGACTAACACAACTTATTTAGCTGCCAGTGACTTCTGACACTAATATTATGCCACTATTCTTTACAAAAAGAACAGATTTCATATTTTTCACAGAACAATTTGGAACTTACCAGCAAAGAGCTATTGTGAATAATCCTCTTCCCTTCTTACTTCATAACTGCCGTCTTATCTTCAAACTTTTTCTCCTCTTTCGATTTTGCAAGATTTCAGTCATTAAAAAGCTACAGGTTTATTTGTTCTGGAACAGTAACGGATCAGTCCTTCAATAAACTACACCATCTGTCTTCCCCTGCATACCATGTTTTAAAGTGACATTTATTTAAGGGTTCTACTAAAATAAATCCAAAACTACATGAACAACAGCCATATTTATTAATTTGTCTTAAAAACACATGCTAATGTCAATTTGGCTAAACCTTTTGATTTTGGTCGTCTTCAGGTACTTGACTGCTGCTTTGGAAATTTCACTACTTTACTCCTATATGTTCTGCCTTAGTTACTTAAGTTTTCCCCAACAGCAGAGTTGTTTAATATCTAATGAAAAAAACTCTAAATAGCAACTATAAGAACTAAAAGCAAGAGCAAAGGCAATTGAGCCTTTGTTTGTAGGTACAAGAAAAGAATAACCTTCACATTTTAAACTATCTTTTTGATTATAGCAGAGATTTCACAACTTCTGAAACGTTTAGGTTCCCCAGTTTGCAGTAAAAGCTTCCTTGTTGCTTCCAAGTCTTCAAATATTTTGGGGAAAGGTACCCACTTTTCAGTAACAGTTATACAAGGTTTCAGTAACGCTATGTTCCAGAGCATAAGTCAAAAACCTTTACCTCCCAACAATTAATGTTTTGAATAGCAAATCAAAACATAAAACAATAACAAGCCAACAAAAACCTTTACACAAGAAACTCTCTGTGTTTCTGGAACTCTTCCGGAATATCAGGAAGGTCAAGAATTACCAAATGCAAACTGGCAAAGAGTTTATCAGAACGTTGCTGAAGGGCCTGTCCTCTTTGGACCTGCGACTGATTTCACTACAGCAAATGTACAGACACACAGACACCAACAGCATACTGGAACAGAGGTTGCCAACTGCAAGGAATGTCCCCATAGGTACCTTCACATCCTACATTTAATAGTAGTGCTAAACAGATGTACTACAGATACTCAAGCTGGGTGGAAACACAGAGCATTAGTATGATTTTTTTTCCTCTTCCATTCCCTACCTTTATCTGCAAAGATTTTTCTTCCCCAACTCACAGACCTAACGCTCAGTAACAGTGGAGGAAAAGAAACAGCACCATCATTACAGAACATAGGTATTTCAGAATGGCCTGACAGTCCACACCTCCTTCTCCCTATCCCTTCAGTCACCATAAGGCAGGCCTTCCACCTTTTTAGATCCCTGCATCTGAGCTCCTGTTCCTACTCCCTGTATTTACAGCACTGGAATCTTAGAGCTGGGAAGTTAAACATAACTGAACCACTGCTGACACCTGTTGTCCACTCGAGAAATCTGTGTTAATCAGGCCTGGTGTACTCAATACAGTGAAATATGGAGAAAACCCCATTGTAAGGGCTCTCTCTCCCCACTTCTCAGACTCATAATGTTGCAGGCCCAGGGAGCAGGAATGGGCGCCAAGTAGGGGCCTAGGACAGGGAGTTAGAAACCACCTCACTACATAAGCTAAGCTTTGCTAGTACCGATTTGAAGTGAAATTTCAACCAACTCGCAGTAGTAAGGTGAAAGACTGCCTCACCCTGCGAGCGGGGTGGGATCACTGAGCCATCTGTTAAAGGATTCCAATGGCATGCCCAGCTACTAAATCACATTTCTATACAAGATGGTTTACATGCCGAGTCTGTACGTAGCGAAGTGGAATTCAATAGGAACATCCTATAGGAAACAAGGTAGTGAATGGCAAGGCACAATACCAGTGAAAGCAAGACACAGACATCAAATGAAAAAACAAGCCTTTGCCTCAAACGTTATTTACTTTTTATTATATAAATGCAAAAATCCACCAGAGCCACAAATACCAACTTCCCTCTAAAAACGAATGCCTTTAGAACATAGCAGGTGGCAAACAACTAATTCACCAAAAACGCCCCAACACGGAAAAACCCTTTTTTTCCCCGAAGTTGTGAAGGGACCAGGACAAGAATACAGCAACCCCCAGAAGCCCTCCGTCGGGGACCCCCGCCCCGGGGGATACAGACGTGCCGAGGGGCCAGGGCTGTGAGCGACCACAGGCCACCATCCCACAGCCACGCAGCAGACCGACAAACCGCTGCGAGGATGGCTCGCAAAAGACAAATAAACCACCCGCAGCTAAACAGGGCACGACCAACCAGGCACGTCTCGTCTTCAGGTGTATGTTTTTGGGTTTTTTTCTTTTTTCTCCCTCTATAAACCAGGCCGGCGCAGAAACACCGTACAGGCTCTTTCATGAAAGTCAGTCACCTCTGACACGCGACAGCCATAAGGCACAACGCATTTTTTCCCCCAAACTCCCAAGTTTGAGAGGTGCCTCAGAGGGCGCGGGTCTCAAAAGGCATCGCGGCGCAAAACTGCCGGCTAGCCGGCAGGACGAGACGCGGGGGGAGGTAGGGGGGCAAAGGAGGAACGGCGGGGAAGCAGGCGGGCAGCGAGCGACTGCCCCACCGCCATGTCGGGACCGGCGGCGACGCCTCGGAGCGGCCCGACGGCTGGCGGAAGCGGGCGCAGGCGCGGTGCGGCAGGCGCGTGGCCCCGCCCCGGGCGGGCGGGCTCGTCGGCGAGGCCCCCCCCCCCCCCCCCCCCCCCCCTTCCTCCGCGGCCCCAGCCCAGGCGCCGCCGCCCGCTTCCTGCCGCCTCCCAGCGCCGCCGGGCCCGCTGGAGCCGCCCCCCCCCCCGCCCCTCCGAGCAGCGGCCGGAGCCTGGGAGCCTGCGAGCCTGCGCGGCGCGGCGGGCGGGCCGAGCGGGGAGATGAACACGGTGCTGTCCCGAGCCAACTCGCTCTTCGCCTTCTCTTTGAGCGTGATGGCGGCGCTCACCTTCGGCTGCTTCATCACCACCGCCTTCAAGGAGCGGAGCGTGCCCGTCAGCATCGCCGTGTCCCGGGTCACGCTGTGAGTGCGGGCGGGAGAGGGAAGGGAGTGGCGGAGGAGGGCCGGGCCGGGCTGGGGAAGGGTTTGCCTGGGAGCTGCGGCTCGTCCCCGGCTGCCCGCCGAGGAGCCGCTGCGGGGCGGGTGACGGCCGGGGCGCCTGAGGGGACGTCAGCGCCCGGCAGCGGGAAGGCGCAGACGCGAGCGGCGGCCGGGGCTCCTCGCCGCTGCCGCGCCGGCGGCCGCATCGGCGGGGCCCGCGGAGGTCTCCGCTTCCTGCCCGCCGCCTCGCTCCCCGCCCGGGCCAATGAGGGAGCCCCACGACGGCGCTCCGGGGCCGGGCGGGAGCTGGGGCGGTGCCGCCCGCCTTGGGCGTTTCGCTGCTGGAGGTGTCGAGGAGGGCCCGCGCGTTCCGGCATGCTTGCTTGCCAGCAGCAGCCCCGCTCCCCGTAGGGGGGTGGTGACCTGCGGGGCGGACTCGAGCGGTCGACCTGCTTTTGACGGTTCTGAGGGTGCAAGGACCGAAGCGAATGTAGGGTTTATCTCCCTAGCGCCTTTTTTCTTTTTTTTTTTTTTTCCGATTAGTAGTTCCCTCATATTTTTCCACGGGTGACGCGTTTTGGTTTTTGCGAGCTCTGTGACAGTAGGCTGACTGGGATGGCTTATCTTCCTGTGAAACGCACCAGCTGTAGAACCTGTAATACCGCATCATAAGCATGTTGCCTGCATGACACAATATGCCGGTGCAAACTTGTGCCAGGGGAACCTTTTTTACATTTTTTTCTATTATTTTTTTTTTAAAAGGAAACCTTGTCGCAGGAAACTTCCGTCAAGTTAAGTGTGTATGATGTGGAGGGCTGTAGTTTCACGAGCAGCTGCTACCGCCACCCAAAAGCGGAGGTCTTTGCTGCTGCTTCTAGCCACACGGTCCCTTGCCAGAGCTGCACTGGCAAATGGGGCTCACAGGGTACTGAGCTGTTTTAACTCAGCTAATGAGGTTGTTCAGTTTGGTTTTGGCCAAGTTAGCGAGCTAAAGCAGCTCACGGAGCTTTGGACCACTCCAAGGTACGTGGCAGGAGTGGATGGCTGGCAGCAGGGTTTGAAAGGGGAGATGAATGCAAATAAAGAGTGGGAACTGCCATCACCTTTTGGATTGGTTTAATATCTCAGGAGAATAAACCCCATATTTATGCTAGATTGAGGATTGCAAACTGCATAAAACCAGCATAAAAGCATATTTTTGAGTCTTCCAGTGAGCTTGACATACGTGAAGTAGCATGGTAATGCCTAATTTGGATGAAATTTATAGTGCCATGCCAGCTCCTTCTGTGATGCACAGATCTGGTATTAATGAGAGGCGTTTTACCTTAGTTGCTTTTCTTGAACTTCTGAGAAGTTCTGCAGACCCCAGGCTTAAGGCCCATTACTCCACCAGACTGACGGTGATTCAGCAATGAAGTCAAATGCTTGGTAAGGTTTACTACTTAAGAAGATGTTGCTTTTTGCAAAGGGATGGAAATTCATAGCAAGGCTTAAATTGGGAAATTTTGGTGGTGTTTTTCTTAACTGCTGTCTCCAAAAGTGTTTTTCTGCTAGTAAACTTTTTTTTTCTTTGAGTTTACTAAGCTTAGTTTTAATGAAATGATACTTTAATAGACTAATTTTCAAACTGGAATAAATGTAACTAAGGAGTTCATAACTCATAAAATTTTTGTTACGTGAGGAATTAAGGTTCATAGCTGATTGCCAACCTGTTTATAGTGTTCCTCTTTGTAGAGGGTAAGTTTGGTAAATTGATGAGCTTTGTGAATACATATGAAAATATCTGCTGTGTCTCTCTTATTTTCCAGTTTCTTTTTCTAATGTGGTTTAGTGTGGCAGTGTCAGATATTCCTCCAAATGTGGATTTGTAATACAGTCTTCCAAAATGATACGATTTTCCATAATGTAGAAGAAAATAAGCATTTTCTTTGTACTGCTTCTTAAACACATTCCAGCGAGGAATCTTGTAAGTTGTGTGAACTACAAATATGAACTCTGTTTTAATGGTTGGAGTGTCTTGTATGAGACTGAGCACTAGAGGCTTATTTTTTTTATGGAAAGTTGAGAAATAATACTGAAAATGGTTGCCGGCAGACAGCTATGCTGCCACCGGTGTTCCATTTAGCTTTATATATTTGGGGATAGCTAACGCATATTTTACTGAAATGAAATGTAGTACAGTTTAGGTACAGATTTTTGTTAACAGCAAAAAGTCTACAGGCTATTTCTATAACTTAAGACTACTGTGGTGGCAAGGCCTGTCATTCAAAAGTGGGGTTCCATAATTTCTGGAAGGCAGGTTTTATTTTGTAATGTTGATTATATTTTAGCCAAAAATATTTAAAAGAAAGTAAAGAAAATGGAGGAGGGGAAATATGTAATGCATGGAAGAGAAATAATGAGAAAGGATAATCTTGTGTTTTGTTTTGTCTTAGAAAAAATGTAGAAGATTTCACTGGACCTAGAGAAAGAAGTGATCTGGGATTCGTCACATTTGACATTACTGCAGATATCCTTAATGGGAGAAATGGTTTGCGAACATTTTGAAATAAGAACGTTTTGACATCCATTTTTGTTACCTTACAATCTTCAGATACTCAGGACTTGAGGAAAACTAGCAATTTGACTTAAAATACAAATCTAAAGCAGTGAAAAGTAGTATTTACATAGCGAGAGCAGTAAAATAGAACTTGGAATAGCTGTTCAGTCTCTAGGAGATGACACAGGGCAAGTTGTTTTCTTTCTTTTTTTTTAATGCCTGTTTTCAAAATTGGGCTCTATAGTGAAGTGCACTGCATCTAATAGTGGGAAGTGCGTTTAACATCTGGATGGTATTACTGTCAAGTGAAGTTTGTATTGGTGGTTTGAGGTGTGAATTAATTATAGGGTTTATATAACGTACCATTTTGACTGTCGTACTGAATCTAGAAACTCTGATGCACCTTTCAAACTCATTTTGTTGTGAGGCTTTCAAAGTTCTGGCCACGTAATAGCCGCATACAAGTACCTGTCTTCCTTTAAAAATTAAGACATTGTAATCCTTTACTTGCTTAGGTGTTAAACTGTCAAATCTTTTAACATTGAATAGTATGAAATTCATTGGGAAGCATATGAGGTACTACAAAATTTATCATGTTACTTTTTGGCATCTTTCTTGTTGCTGTTACCTTTTTGCAACTTTTTTGTATTTCTCTGCTTCCCTGTTAGTCTGTTTTTTACTGGGGAAAGAAAGTTGTGTATGGGTGATTTTGTTTGGTTTTGTTTTGGGTAGGTTTTTTGACAGTAGAAGGGAATCATTCTTAGGATTTAGGGTTTTGACCAAAAAAATTCTGTGTTTTTCTGCAGAAGTCAGTATCAAATAGGAGGTGGCATGCTTTACCTCAGGTGATTACACTAAGCCTTGCTTTGCAGCCTTTGCAGCTGGGCTGAGATTCCTGGGATTTTTCCCTGTCTGCTGTTTCTTTGTCACTGTGTTAGGCAAGACATTGATTACCTCTGTTTCGGTTTCCCTGTTTTGGAGAATACTACATTGTGTAAGCAAACCAAACAAAATACAAATCTTGAATGCATGTGAACACTGGATAAACAAGTTAATCAGATTTTTACAGGTGTGTGTTGCACAGGAATAAGAGGGATTTTTTTTTATCAGCTGGAAGCAGGAGAGGTGAACTTCTAGGTCTGAGTTTTACCTCTGGAATGCTTATACATATTGACACCAGAGACTAAAATTCTAAAGTAGATGAATTGAATTGTGTGCAGTGTTATATAGGGGGAGGCAGACCAAGGCAGGACAGATTCTCCAGAAGAAATGTTCTTATACAAGGATTAGTCTGCAGTACGTGGACATAAAGATTCCATGGTTTAATGGCTTTTAATAGTAGCAGTAGTTTTAAAATTTTTTTTATAAAAACTCTGACTTAATCTTTCATGCCTGGCATAAATAAACCTTTCAGTGTGTAGAGTAGTAAAATACAACTTTCTGGTAGGTTTTTTTGGACAAAATCTGTAAAGAGATACTGGTACATGGGCTCTCTTAATTAATGCAAACAAGTTGTTAGTCCTAGGAGGAATGAAATAAAATGACAGAAAAAGAACCTAGGGAAAGGAAAGGGGAGGAGGCAGTTTTCCCAAACTTTTTAGCATACTTAATTTGTGGCTAACTTGTAACAAGTGTTAAGAAATCCTACAAAGGAGATCTTCAGAATCTGGTTTGTTGTTTTGATTTAGATGATGAAAAATGTTCAAGTAAAATAGCTCCGGCTATTCTTGCAGCAACAGCAGTTGATTATTCTCTCCTTACTCGCCTTTTGAATTAGCGGCTTAAAACCATGATTCAGTCTTGGGATGAGTGGAACAAGATAGAACAGATTCTGAGGCTGGTTGGGGAATCTGTTTAATTTATTCTTTGAGATAGTGGCAAATAGAATTAAAAAGAGGACTGGGAAATAGAAGGATACAGCTAATCTTTATTGTGAGTTAAAAGGTCTTTTCCTTAGCAGTCACACACAGTGCGTTTTATTGCTAAATAAACAGACAAGTGTTTAGAATATCAGCTTTATTATACTGACAGTCTCAAATGGCAGTCATCAGTTCTTTACTGTTGATCAAAAATCTGAGCAGAGTTTTGTTCCAGTCTAACAGGCTGACTTTCTTTGTAGTAAGTAAGTAATTAAATTTGCTAATGCCTGGTGTCCCTTCCGATGTGAAATAACCTCCCATCTACTAACTTCTCTAATGTGGGTATTACAGGCTCTTTGAACTCTCTACACGCCGGCAATTTTGTATTTATATATTGTTTAATGCTTTTGTATGTCGATCGACAGTTGAGTACCAGGGTTCTTTGGTAGTATAAATAATCACTTTAAAGATATTTACTGAAGAATTCTGTCTTGCCTTTTGTGTGTAAGATTTTATAATAGATCGTCTAGCAGCGGATTATGGTTACTAGCTTGCAGTGTCACATATAGAACTCTTAAATCATTGGAGGAAATAGCTGTTAGATTTCATAAATAGTAAAAAACAAACCAAAAACCTGTTGCTTAAATATGATTAAAATATATATTAGAACTCCTGGAAGTGCTCTGATTTATAAATAAAATGAGATATGTTGAAAGGTAAGAACTTACATCATAGTCTATTTAGATCTAGTAAAAATAAAACAAGGTTATGTAAGTACAATATGGTATTTTTCTTAACTTGCATACATCTGCAGAGTATATTTGACTGGAATGTTAAACAATTGTTTCTATATTTGTCTGCAGAATATTCAACAAAAAACAATGTAAGTACCAAAAAGAAAGTTGAAGCAATTACCCATTTTGTACTGCAGCTATTTTTAACATTCTGAAGTTCTGCTGGGAAGGGTTGAGGCACCAGCATTTCCTACTAGCTTGGACTGTTTTTACTGGCCTTCATGACTGTTATTTTCTTGACGGTTTAACCGCAGGGTGGGAAGTTCACCCTCATGAAACCTAACTTGGTACATTCCCAGCAGAGTCGGAGAAAAGTAACACGTCTTGTTCACTTTCAATAGTGGACTGTAAACGAGTTTTTTCACTTACTTGCCCTGTCTACTTTTCCCTGAAGTTCTGCAGTTGACTGCTGTTAAAACAAGATACAGTGGCTTTTGGTCCAGCCAGGTGTGGTGGGTCCTTTGTTCATAGATCGCAGAAGTGTTTGCCTGTACCAGTTACTGTAACCTCATAATACGTTTATGTTATCTTGTCATACTTCTCAAAATAATTGGCCTTGCTGCATCCTTTAGATTGGTTGCTACTGATAGGTCACTTTGGATAGCTGAAGGCTTTTTTTCACTGATCTGATAGGAGCTATGTGGAACCGCCTATGGAAATAAATTATTTTAATTAAACACCACACTGCCATGGTACTACTGAATTCAAGTTTAAGCTACTGTGGTCCCATTGCAAAGATATAGTGAAGGCTTGGGTTTTTTTCTTAACTAGCTACACAAAACTATCTCCCTACTCTTTTTTTTTTTTTTAAGTATCTTAAGTTATTTTGTACATGCTGGTGGATATTGTGTTTGTACTGAAATATTTTTTAGGGTTCTTTATTAGGGTCTGGGACTTCATTGTCATGTTTTATCTTCTAGATGTTTTTTTTCCACATAAATCACTAGTTCTTACAAATATCGAGAAATATTTTTTCTAAATTGTTCTATAAGGTACTACAAGGACTGTTCAGCACCTAACTACTTAAAAGAACAGTGTAAAGTTTCAAATATTTAAGAATATGGGATCTGGCTTTTGAATTGTTCATAAAATTCTTCGCGTTACGCTTGCAATTCAAGTAGAGATTTTTTCCATTAAAGTTGGAAAAATGTTGAATGCCTGGGCAGTGTCATGATAGCTCAACTTAAGTCCTTTATTTGAAACAAAGTCTAAATACTGCTTTAAAAGTGACTTACCTTTGCAATTCAAAAGGAGAACCCATCATACTTTATAAGTCTTTGAAAACTTAGGAATTTTTAAAATGCTTTTTCGTGTTTTATTGAGCTGTTCTTTGTTTCCATTTATTCTGTGCCGCACTTCAGTGTGTAGTAGTACTAGTTTCCCTCCCTGTAAAGCATTATTTTGTTAAATTACTTATGGATTACAAGCATGTACTTCAGCTTCAGGGTTCTTAGATGAACAATGCTGTGAAATTCCAGTGACTGAATATGATCTTGTAAGGTACCTTGCTGACTTAATTACAATTGTAATTTTAGGCTCTAAACCAGGTGGTTCTTTGGGACAAGATCATGTTGAGAGGAGATAACCCAAGGTTGTTCTTAAAAGACATGAAGTCAAAGTACTTTTTTTTTGATGATGGAAATGGTCTCAAGTAAGTAAATCCTTTTTTTATTATTGTTATTCATGGTGTCTTCATTTACTTGCATACTTTGCATTTTATATGTGTTTTTATTGCTGTCATAAGGTACCTATGTTCTATCTGATATTCTATCAGTCTATTGCATCTTTGTAGTTTGATTGTTAGAAGATGACCTTGGGGTAGAAGATAACCCTGTTTCTTCTTTAGACTAGAAGATGCACTGCTAATATGAGCAGTAGGCTTCTGGGTTTCTGCTTCCAATATTCTTGTCTGTGGAGAATTGGTTCTGTGATGCACTCAACTCCAAAGGAGTTAAGACTTTTTTTTTTTTTTTTCCCCACTGTTACTTATCTGGAAAATAGGTAATACTTCATGAAGTAACTAAAAATCGAGAGGCCCATCATATCTGGATCAGGAAAACAATTTGCATTCTAATTTATTTACTATTAGTATCTATGAATTAAATTGGTTAACTTGAGTGTTTGTGCTGATAGTCTTTGTTGTTTTTGCAGGGGAAACAGGAACGTGACTTTGACTCTCTCCTGGAATGTTGTACCAAACGCTGGCATTCTACCTCTTGTAACAGGATCAGGACATGTGTCTGTACCTTTCCCAGATACCTATGAAACAACAAAAAGTTATTAAATTATAATTCTGAATCCTAAGCAAGATATTTTTATACTTGTATATTGTGAATAAATTTTATTGCAGTTTCTTCTCACATCCCATGCAACCATTCAGTGAAAGGTACTTAATTTCCTCAGGTCTAACAGCATAGGAAAAGGAAATGAAAGTTCAGGGTTTTTTTTTAATAAAACATTGAAGCTGAAACTTAAGGAAAGGTAAATTGCAGAGTAATGGTTTGGGGGGGGGAAACTGAGGAGGGTTTTTTTCTTTTTCTTTCTCCTGGCCATCTGGGTATAGATCTCCTTTTCTTTTAAATAAACGTTTTTAAACCAGAAGATAGTCTTACTGTGGTTTTTTGAGGTACTGTGATAGTTGTTTAATCTGTGTAGAACTCAAACACACCTTCTGGAGTCAGTTTCTGTGAGTGCCTGAAGGAAACGGCTATTGTGTTTTACAGCATTTTGCTAAATGCATGCTTAGCATGTAAGCTTGGTCCTTTCTAGAACTGCCAACAGCAACTTTGAAAACTGATAGTTCGTTATCTGTCAGTCAGCCTGTAGATCTTGTTTTGAGTGCCATTGATGTAGCCCACATGCAGTTCTGTATTATAAAACATTTTAATAGCTGTTTATAGTGCAGCTAACTGGGAGAATAAAAAGAAGTCTTTTCAGTGTATTAAGCATAAGTCAGAAAAGTAAAAGCTTTAGGTAAAGAAAGACTGTCTACAAAGGAACCACTTGATTTTTACTGGGATATGCTCAGCAGGAAGAATGAACACACTTGTTCCAAAGGGGGCCGGGACAACTAATATTAGAGGGGCCCTTCCACAGCAAGGATGGGACAGATGTTCTCCAAAACAGTCTGGGAAAACATGTAAGAAATAGAGGATTTCCCATGGGAACATAGAGAAATTTAGACAGATTTACCAGCTTGAATATGGATATGAGTCTACCTGCAAGTCTTCCTGATTTGCATCAACCAGGAAAGGTAGCAAGCAGTGTGTAGCAGTTCCAGTCAGCACCTCTGCTGAAGGAAGTGGCCTCTTGTGTGGCTGCACGTGCTGCTCTTCGTGTCTTCCTTCACTCAGCTACAGCTGCAAATGCTTGTCATAGTTGGGAGGACGGAAAAAAGAAACGGGGTACCAGGATTGCCTCTTGGTGGTAATGATAGTTTATACTGGTCGACTAGTGTTTCTTGCTTGTCTTTTTCAAAAAGAGCCAAACGTAACCTGAAATTAAAAATGTGAGGGTTTTTTAATACTGCAAATCAGAAAAAATAATAGGAAAAATGATGAGAATTGCAGGGTGGCAAGCCTTTCAAAAGAAGAGATGCAAAAGAGTGCAGCGGAGTGACCCCCTTTGTTGTGAGTTCACCTAAGGGGTGACGGATTGTGAGGAAGCTAACTTGCTAGATATTAAAGAGGGTTCTTTAATATTTGTGAATTATCCCTAAGTGACTATTTAGTACATTTCACATGTTGGTGTATCAATCAAAGAGGTGTTGAAAAAAAATCCAAACAGTGCTTTGTCTTTTTACAAACAAAATTTTGGGTTTTAAGTGTAAAAACTAAAAAATTATTTTCACAGGAATATTTTAGGACAATTTTTCATTTGTATCGAGGATATTTACATTAATTTCAGTTCTCTGACCTTGTGCTGTTTTCCACAGATTAGCATAATCAGCACACTGAAATACATCCTATTTTTTTCTGTACTTTGATATCAAATATATACATTGCTCTAAAAACTTAACTGTTATGTAAAACTTAATACTGTTACATAGAAGGAAAAAATATGTTTTTAGAGATAATTGGGCAAAGTTGTAGAGTTATTTTGTTAATTGCCAAGTAAGTGGTTGGTTTATTCATAAATTAGATTCCTGAAATGTTTTCTGAAACTTAGTTCTTGTGGCTTGGCATTCAACCACTTCCCTGTATTCCTTTGGCAGTACTCTTCCAATGAATATAAAGGCTGTCTGTGAAAAAGATGCTTTAACTACAAAGATGAGGATCTGCTGTCAAAAGACATCAGAGAGAAATCTACCTTTTCCTCCAAAAGACATCAGAGAGAAATCTACCTTCTTTCCTCCAAACTGGTATATTCCTCCCAGCAGATAATAGCAGAATTTTAAGACACTAAAATTGTAGCTTCAGACATGATGCTTGAAGCTTTTCTAGCCTTTCGCAGTGAAGAGAAATTATAATGTTTAAGGTAAGCCCTTTAGAGGGATGAAGAAGAAACCATCACTGAGTTTATGTTCAAGTTCTTAGAAGAACTCGGTTTTATCCTGAGGGAAAGGCCAGCACAGATGAGCACTTAAATGATTCTGTAACAGCTTGCTCTTTGCTTCTCAGCCACCACGTGGGACAGGATGCTCTCTGTTCTCTTCCTGGTTCAGGGAGCAAAAAGGCAAACTCCTCAGTTGGTCTCTTTAAAGTCTTTCAAAAAGTAAAATGACTACTGTATTTCGTTGTGACAATTCTCAAACCGTTTATGAAAAGAACACTCTTGTGGAAACAAATGGCATTTACTTTCTCTTGTCTCTTCTGATACATCTTAGAAAAAGAAGTATTGTTGCTGGCAGCTGATGGTTCTCTTAGATGTGTTACTAACTAATAATGATGTTTTATGTAGTGATGTGTACAAAAGATGTATTCCCTAGCAACTGATTTACTTAATGGGAAAAGGCTTGAAACCCTTTTGTAGGAAATTTGAACTGAAAACACTTCTGATGCATTTCAGATAGCAAATTTATTGAGGTTCTGGAGTCAGGAGTTCTTATCTAAGGACTGAAAAATGCAAACTCTTAAATTGGACTGCTTTTCTGTTTACTGTTGAGAGCACGCAGCATGACATGGAAAGCATGACGTGCAGGAAAGGAAAATAACTTTTTAAAATCTGTATTTAAAGCTCTCTTCCCCTGCACATAGAGTCTTATTTATGGATTGGCACTTTAGATACTGAAAATAGACACTGAGAAAATAAATACTTCTAAATATTGGTTGCTTATTCTTTTAATAAGTTTCTTCTGAACAATGAAATTAAAGCTAGCTATTATATTGCTTAACAGCCAGATTCAAGTAGAGTTCCTGCATTATTTTTGCATTATAAATGTTGAAAACGTTACACTTCCAAAAATGATTTCAAGAGAGGTTTTGCAGGAACAGTTCTGTAAAATGAAAGCTATTTAGGTTGAAAATTCAGATATTGGAGGAGCAATCCTCCAAATTTGCATCAGAAAATACATTAAAAATGACTATTTGTAAGTCTTTGGTATTTAAGGAATGTTCTGGTTTATTTGGTTTCTTTAATTTGGGAGAAAATTGAGATTTTCTACATTAAAAACAGTTTAAAACTGGTTTTAAAACATTTAAAACTGTTCACGCAAACACACACGCAAACAGGCATATACTTTTTAGCATGAAGAGTCCCGTTCTAAGCACACATGTAAATGATCGTATTATAGTAGTCACGTCAGGCATATTTTTATTAAGCAAAAAAAATCCAAAACTTGGCTTGAACAAGCTGAACTGCTGCTGGATCTTTTTCTGGTGCCCTCTGCCACTTCCCTGGGACCATTTTTGTGAATCTGCACTTTCCTGAAGAGATGAGGCACAGGTAAAGAGAAAGTAGGCATTCCATTGTTAAAGTTTCTTTTTCCCTTAATATTGTGTCACGGTAATAATTCCTTTCATGCAAGCTATTATTTAGTTTATCCACTAATAATTGTTCTTAATTAGCAATTCGTAATTCACTTTTGTTTTACATGGAAAGGTAGTCAGAATTTTCTCTCTCTCTTTTCTGTTTGTTCCAAACTCCACAGAGTTGCATTTACGATTTCTTTTTCCAACTTTAATGGTCTAATAATGAAATTCTAGATCCTCTATGCATAAGCTATTGCGAAAACAAACCAAACAAAAAACCTGTCTGAATCACTATAGTTACATTATCCGGACTTGCAAGCTGTTTTTTCAAAATAAAAATAATGGAACCAAATACATCATGAAGAGAATATTTCAAATCTCAGATATGGTCAAAAGGGGGTATCTGACCTCCTGACCCCTTTCCCTCCTGGAGCTCAGTGCTGATGAAGCACACCCAAATCACCTGTAACTACCCTCTGCTTACCAGCTGTATCCCCTTGTGCTCGTTAGTGGTGCTCCAGGCCATAAATTCTGAAGAAATAGCTGGCACCCCTTTAAAATCATAAAACTGGCAGAAATGGATTAGAGACAGTCGACGTATTTCCAGCGCTAGAGGACCATGACAATGAGCAGGCGTTTTTGTAATTTGAAGACATAACTATAGTATACCCGTAACTTTGTTAACAGCAATTGTCATGTATTTTGCAGTTGTAATCCAATCACTTCCAAGTGCTTTACAAGAAAAATCCATATTTATGAATCCATATTTCCAGAAAGAGGCTGGCATTCTTAAGCCATACTGGAAGTGCTTTGGCAAGCAACCCTCTCAAAAATATTATCTGGCGGTGGCTAGAATTGCCTGGGAGGGTGGGTGTGACTAACCAGGCTTCTACCACCTGGCCACGCAGGTGCTTGGCAGGCAAAAGGGGTAATTGGGGACAGACACGGACTCCTAATTGGGGATTCCCTTTGCAGAACCAGGCTTTGGACTTCACACGTCGGGTTTTGCTTCTGTGGTGCAACAGGGACAACAGGTACAGTGCTGTTAATTCAGTCTGCTTCCTTGCGTGGTATTCCTTCTTGTTTTATTAGGGTTTGCGGTTTTTATGTTGGTGGGGGGTTTGTTTTCTTTTTTTCAAGTGACTGCTGTTGTCCTGGGTGCTCATGCTAAGGTGAATGAGTTGGATTTGGTACACAGGAGACGTTTCAGAGTGCAGTGATAGGAGCTATAATGAGAAAAAAGGGGGTTGGATGTGGCTATGGAAGATCAGCTCAGAAGTGAGTGTTTGGTTTAAGTGTAAAAAATATTTCCCTTTAAGAAGGATTTGTATTGGATGTAGTTATGAGTGGCTGACAAGGCAGGCAGGCAGAAGAGCTTTTTTTTGTGTAAGGTAGTAGTCGAAGATCAAGATAAAACTAGTTTAACTGGGATTGGGAAGTAACAGTCTGTGAGATTGTCTGTCTGTGGCTGCTTAAGTCTATTCTTCTGTTTTGTTGGTTTTTTTTTTTTATTCTCTTCTACTTTTACTTCTAAAAGGTAACTTTCTTACTGTTTAATTCTTTCCCTGTCTCCCAATTCTGAAAGAAGGAGAGGGTCAGAGTTTCCTTTTCTTCCCTGCCCTCCTAGCTCCTGTCTCATTAAATACTACTAGTTCATTTATTTTTTCTTTAGGAATGAGCATAGTAAGAAACAGAGAGGGGCACTGGCACCTGCAACCTAGCTGCATATGTGGCAACAGCCGACACTAGCATTCTTCTTTATCAGAGTTGGGGTTTTTTACATTTATAAATGTTAAGATGAAAGAGCAAAGTGATTTGTACAATTTCAATCTGTAATAAAATTATTAAATTATATATCTCATCAGATATATTATCTGAGTTCACTGTAAGGACTATCTCATTTCATAAGCTCTGATCCACTTCCACACGAGCAATGAACTTTGTCTCATTGTCACCTCTCGTATTGTCAAGTCTCATGCCTAAATAGAGTATCTCATTAGGACTCACCTTTTCAAAGGCATTTAAGAACAAAATAGCTTTGAATAATTAGTCAAAGGAGCATCCCTAGAGACAGTGAAGACTGTATCAAGATACCTTGATTGAAATAAGGCTTTTGACACTGCCTTCTGTGCTGTTAATGACCTATGGGGAAAAGATCCATAAAGGGGAAAATACTTGAAGATATTTGTAAAACTATTCAGAAGATTATACACAGTTAGTAGCTGTAAGTTTTTCAGTATCAGACTGGAAGACTCTGTTGGAATTCATACATTAGAGGTGGGGTTTGGGGGTTTTTATTTATTTATTTATTTTACTTTTTCCTGGCTTTCATGCTGTTCACTACTCTCATTGATAGCATGGGTGATAGCATAGGCAGTATACTTAATGAAATTTAGGGATTATGCTCAGCATAGAAAGTTGCAATTGTTTGGAGATTCAAGCAAAGGCAGTCAGTAAATCATATTACATTATCCTTCCTGTGTATCTGGCTCTAGAAAAGTCAGAGCTGGGGTACTCCGTAAGTGTTTTTTGACAGGGATGATCGCCAGGATGCTTTTAGTATTCTTGGGTTTATTGCTATATAGATTTTGAACATTATGTACACATGTAAAAGCAGAATGTAATATCGGACAACAAAAATAAGTTATTTTATGTCTGAATATTTACTTCAAATTTCCCACCACTCCATCCAATTAATCTTTATTAGAAATCCAGGTACTAATGTCTTGAACAACTGATTAAATGAATGTCTTGAACAACTGATTAAAAGAAAGACTTACAGATGACTCTGGTTATTTTTATAGCCTTTGTGATTCTCAATGGTAAGATGTTGATTTAACAATCAGTAGGATTATGTGATATTTATATTCTTCACAGCCAATGCAAGTTTCCTGTATTGTATTTAATTTAGTCTTGTTCCCTGTAGGTATCCCGTTGCATAAATCCATGCAATATAAGAACATGAGCAATTGTATCTGCATAATCTTAAGTACAGTTCTGAAAATGGATTTCAGCTGAACTAATTGATGCTGTAATAGTCCTGGACTGAGTAGGAAGTGTTACAAATACTACTTTCTAATGATGTTCAAGTGCTTTTTGCCAATAATTATATTTAAAAGGAACTTTCTGGTCTCAAGCTGAAAGTGGTTGGAGAACTTGTTGCATGCAATTTGGAGTATGTCACTGAAAATACTGGTTCAGTACAGGCAGAAATTCACATAAATAAGGCCAATAAATATTTTATACTTCTTGTAGTTGTGGATTTTCACCCTTGGGTTTGGGTCTAGGAAATACATTGCTTGTAATTGCTAGAAATCCAAGAAGATGGATGAAATAAAAATTCTGAACGGCTCCAAGTGAAGCAGTGCTGTGTCTTGGAAAAAGCACAGACTAGTCAATGTTTCTTTGATTCTTTGGCATCTAGAGTTGCCAACTTTCTGTCAAAAGGAGAAGGGAAAAAAGAAAAGAAAAAGAAAAAGAAAAAAATCCTCACGTCTAGGAAGCAACTTAAACCCTTGACACTGTGATGAAGTTTATAATCATTCTTATTCTGTATTTGGAGAACAGCTCTCTAACAGGGTGTAAAGTTAATTTTGCAAGAAAGTGAAGTGTGTCTTTTATAAGCTTGGTTGGAAAGTCTAAAAGCAGAAGTCTGCGCTGCTTCAAGAATGTGCTGCCACTTAGTTTTAGAATTTAAAATAACAACTTTGACCCAGATATAGGTTATATGTTTGTGGGTTTTAATTTTTTTTGTATCTCGACAAGCTGTTTGCTGTTTTAAAAAGCATTAATAAGTAGAAACACTGGCAAAGCAACTCCCTACCACACTGTTCCAGAATAACCTTAAGCTATACTGTGTCTGAAATCTCTAAGGTAGAAGGGTTTGCAGATTTAACATTTTTCATTTTCTTAAAATGGATGGGATTTGTCCTTGCAAATAATTAAATCTTCCAAAAGGATATTGATATAAAAAGTTATTGAAACTTTTCATGACATGAGAGCATATAGGTGTTGTGTTTGACTTGGTTAATAGTCAGGTCTATTATTTTCCTCTGTCCCCCATTTTTATAAGTTATTGATCAGAAATTTGAAAAACAGCTGCTGACTTCCTGAAAATGGACAGTAGGCCATTCCTCAGAGTCAGATAATTCCATGTAGGAACCCATCAATATTCATCAAAGTCAGTGGGTGTCTTCAAATAAGGTATGTCTGGTTTTTTTCCCTGGATACTTGGCGTAATAACAACATCATGAATTCATTACTCGTGTCTTTTTTTTTATGCTCTCCCTATCCCATCAGGAGGAGGAATTGTTCAAGTAGTATAAAATTTCTGATTTTCTTGTATTAAAGAAAACAAATAATGTGGAACTTCCATTTGTATTTTACATAACAAACTGTTACCCTTTCAGGGGGACCCAATAACTATATATGGTATATATGTGTATCTATAGTTCCGTGTAATCCTTCAAGAACTGGTCAATACCAGGGAATTTTAGCAATTTGTTTTCAGTGCTGCTTATATGTCTGGGGAACCGGTATCAAACATTGAGACTTGTCTGCTCAATTCTACTGGATGCAACGCCAATTTAACACTCTTGCTCCTGAGGAGCTATAGGAGGTATAAATGACTTGTTTTCCTGGAGCCAACAAGTAAAGTTTTTTGCTGGCTCTGATTTTAAATTCTTTTTGTCTCCCCCCCCCCCCCCCCCCCCGTTGTTTTTTTTTTGGTTTCTTTGTTTTCCTTCTGTCAAAGAGAACTGCAGATAGTTTACATTCAGAAAACTGCTAAGTGTTTGTCATTAAATTCAAGGAACTCTTTTATGCTCTCTTTTTGGCAGTATTGTAGCAAACTATAGCTTTTACGTTGCACACTACCAGAACTGTGCATTATGATATAGGCCTTCAACAGATGTTCTACCAGATTTTAATTCTATTTTATTGTTTTTGTTGTTACAGAGGAAAAATAAGAAAATAAAAATAGGTAGAGGCAATAGCTTTTACTTTTTTTTCCCTCTCCGTTCCATTGGGTTCATGGTGATGCTGCTACAGGGCAAAAGAAAATCTTGTCAAATAAAATTTTATTTTTGTTTGGAATGAAGGATCAGTTTCTGTGACTGAAGGAGTTCTGCTATTTGATATCCATATAGGCTTTCAGTAAAGGTCAGCTGCTAACTTTGGAAGTTTTGAGTTGGTTTTGTTTTTTTTTTTCCCTCTAAACTTTGTCAAACAGAGCATTTTATTTGCTACCTCCATATTAAAGAATTCATAAAATGTTTTACATTTTCCCATTGTCCTGTGTATATTCTTTCTTTATTTCCTATTTTCTGGTTGTGAACCAGCAGGATTATTTTCATTCTGATATGCTGACCCCTTCATGCACAAAATTAATTTCCCAATTATGTTTTACCAAGACATTGTGTTACACAGTTGCTTCATAAAATCACAGGTGCTTAGTTATTGCAAAACTGAGTCCTACTTATTTATACTGATAAATCCCAACATTTTTGAAAAAGAACTATGCAACTCATGAAAGGGTGAAAAACTGAAAGCCTTCAGTTTATCAATGTTGGGGCAGTCCCATTTTGCTGCTTTTTCTAGTGTAATATCCTTTACTTTCTCTGACGTCTTTACTGGCTCTGAAGAAGTCTTCTTAAATAAAGATATGTTTTGTAGCCTTCATCACAGAGGGGACTTTTCTAAGTCAGTATTTTAATGGCCATTCCTGCAGTCCTGTTGTTTCAGGTAGCAATTGTAATTTTTGGAAGCATGACTGAAATATTACAGAGCAGTGGAGAAGTAACCTTCTAAAAAATGTTCCATCTAAACAAAAGGGAATGTGAAGTACAATAGCACTAAAATTGCTTCTGCTAATTTACTAAAAACAATGTGCGCAAAAATCATGTTGGGGAAAACCTGTTTTTCTGAGGACTGGATTTGATCAATCCTGCAGGAAAATTTTGTAGGAAATTCTAAGACACTTACTGTCTTTCATCTGAAAAGTAAAAGCAATATTGATGCAGTTCAGTTTTGAAACCTCATTACATCATGACTGTAATAATTTAAATCTTTTTTTATGTGAATAATTTGTATGTTCTAAAGCATCTTCCTTAGTCTAAAAACTAAAGACAGTTTGATCCAACAATATGCAGTTTGTATAATTACCAGCAGGTGTCAGGCATTCACTTTACAAAACAACTGAGCTTGAAAAGTGTCCATTTTCACAGTAGGCTGTTAAGAAGCTTTGATTTTAAGTTTAGGCATATAATGCAATTGTGTGGCTTGTTACCCATCAGACTCGAGAGATTCTAATTTAATTAATGACTTTTCAGGGTGGTTTGTGTTAAACAGTGGTGGGCTTAATCTTAACGTGACATCGTTTTGAATATTTGACATATTTAAGAATGCCATAAATAATATGGTAAAAAAGTAGTCAGAATGATGTACATATGTACACAAGTGACATCCTTGCACTTGTCTTCTCTAGACGCTAAACGTCTGGTGACATTTAAGATAGTACTGTTTAGTTTATCCCTGGGATTTGGCCAGTCATCTGTTGCAAATGAAAGAGTCCTTACAGTTAAAGTCCATGATGGAGTCAGGACTTTGGAATATTATTCTTGGCTCATTTACAGATCTTTCATGGACCAAAGAAGAAGTTGTGGATGACAAAACTGTGGTATAGAGTTTCAAAATAGATAGGAGCAATGGTTGGTTGTCTCACAAGCACTTTGAAACTTAATTCATTGCGAATATAAGTCAAAATTTTCAACTTTGAATTGTATGGGTAGGGGTTGCTGTAGAGAATGACAAGACCAGACAACATCATCTTCTTTCTGATGCTCTGATGTTGTGAATATACATAAGGCAATTTTCAGTGCATTTATTAACTGCCTGTTAAATGTTTCCTGTAGGAAACAAAATAAAAATAATTTTTCCTAAATATTTGGGCAGTGGAGCACCAATAGCTGTCCTTTGAAGTGGGGTGGTATTTCTATACAGATAACCGCATTGACCCCATTCTTTAAGGTAAATGTCTGTGTTCTGAGCATCTGCCCCTGCTAAGTGGGAACAGCTGCTTCCTGAGCAGAAAAGACACAAGTCAGTTGCTAGTGCTGCAGCAATGTGAGTCTCAAAGCAGTCTTGGTTAAAAACAACAGAAAGGATTGAGCATGAAATGAGAACTGTTGCCTTGGCGGTTCCCACAGTATTAGAAACAAGCCACTGTTTTTATCTTCTCCCTACCCAACTTTAGCCTCTACAAATGAAAAGGACTGAAATAACTGGTGTAAGATAATATTCTATTCTGTATATATGTGAAAGCAAGAGGGAGGACTACATCTGTTGGGCTTTTTCTGTACCTGTTTCAGAATGTTGTGGGTTTTTCCTTCAGGCACAAGCACTAGGAAAGTCTTTGATCAAAAACAAAATGGAAAGACAAAGACTAGATCTGCTGCAAATAGGGATCAATAGTGTTCATAAACCACTTTGGAAGTGCCGTGTGTTGCAAGTGCCCAGATAAGATATGACAGAGGATGACTTTGTGTGAAGGTAACAGACTTGGAAAAAAATCTTACACGCTTCCTCCACCTCTTACACCCTGACTCAAGAGCTGATGCCTTTGTAGCACCAAGTAAGAGGTGAGGAAGTAAAGAGCTTACTGATAAAACACAGTTTTTCTCTGAATTAATAAAGTGTAACTACTTTAGTCATGCATAAAGAATTAAGTAGTATCTGCTTAACACTGCACTTAGCAGTTCATGGTGCTCAGTATTACTTTGTTGCAAGGCTGGCATGGTTAGGCTTCCATTTCTTTCATTTGGACCTCATTCGTTCATCTCTGAACTGCAAGAAGTCCAAAGCCTAAAAACAACTCGGACAGGGCATCCCACCCTGCCTGCACGTGCACAAAATAACTTCTGGCAAGGAGTGGTATTGCAAAGATTGCTTGGAACAAATAATACATTAAGAGATCGGTAACGGTAACCCTGTCAACCAATTAATTTGTGTAAACCGTGACAGGCCCTTTGGAAATGTCCTCCATTTGTGGGACTATTAGCTATAAACCTGTCATGAGAGTGGCCAGAGGCAGCGCAGTGACATCTCCCCAGGACTGGGAAGGCTGGGCTGCACACCACAGGGCTTGGAAAGCTGAAGGGAAGGAGCAGGCCAGGGTTACTGCCGGGTTAGAATTTGACTGTGACTCCCTAGAGCTTTTATGGCTTTAGCAAGACGGTGCTGGAGCAGCTTCTGCTGCTCGTCCCTGTTGCAGGGGATTCGCGGTGTCTCAGTGAGGTGAGCCTGTGGCACTGTGGCTCACCCAACCTGCGGGGACTAACTTCTGCCCAAGGAAAGGCTGTAACCCAGCAGCGGGTGTACGTTGCTGGTCCGCAGTGCAAGCCCGTTTGTTTTCGGCTTGAGTCTGGGTTTTCCACTTAGCCTCTCAGGTCTTATGTTTACAGTTTTGAAAGTACCTGGTATTGATTAAGGTGATGGCATGCAAGACATGCATCAGGAGAAAGTTCAATTTCAAATTAAAACAAGTAAAAATGCATATGACTGTTCAGAGCACTAACGGTGAGGTCTGCAACCCTGCAAACAGTCCTGTGTGATCCCTTTCCGAAGGAAAAAATACTAACTTCCACTTCCTACTGATATAAAGGTCTTTTTCATTAGCAATATTAGAAGGTACCAACCAGACTTCTGAAGAGCTAATCATGGCAATGCAAACACACAGTGAGAAATATTCTAAAAAGCAATCAAATAATAAAATTTCCTTTATTATTAAACTAGATTAATGGTTCAAATAATCTTTTATTAACACTAAACTAATACACTGAGCTAGATTTCATTAGAAAAAAAGCGACTGAGAATAGTTTATCAGCAGAAAACACACTTGCAGTATGTCACTAGATGGCAATGTTACATATAGTACCAGCAGCTTTTGTCTTAACTGTACAAGCAAGATTCTAACATCAAGAGAAAGCAGTTTTTTGAGACAGTTTTCATGGATAAAAGCGCAGCAAATGAGAAGAGAGATAATCTTGTTGCAAGGCTGTTCCCTAAAAATCCTGTATTTGTAATCGTGAAAGGACAGAAGTGTTAGCAATGTTTGTGGTCAGTTGTGTTTGAGGACGATCAGTAGTTAGAGTGAAATAGAAATTGCAGTCTAGTTAGAGTTTGTGTTATAGTGCTCCTTCATAAAAGGGCAACTTGAAAGATCTTGGTATCTGCTGTCCTTCTTGGTAGCTGTGAAACACTGTGTCTAGACTGCAACCTGTTAAAGCTTGCACATGTTTAGTAAAACTAGACCATTCCCCTTATTTTCATGGGGTTTTTTTCTGTTTGTTTGGTGGGGGCTTGTTTGGGTTTTTAACCTCCAGTCCCAGTACTAAGAGGGACCCAATAGCTGGGGGAACCAGCTGCAGGAGAACAGCACTTGACAGAGCCTGATGTGATGGTACCGCACTCCTGTCGTGCTCAGAAATTCCACTTTTATCAAAGGGAGTTCCACAGGCATAACGCACAAAAGGCCCACAACACAAAGGTTGCATGCAATGAATTATAGAGGAGAAACTAAGCTTTTCAGTCTCCTTCGCTTATCCCAGTGTGCCTGGCTATTGCACAACAGATGGGGTCGAGTGACCTCTTAATGTACGTACAGACTAGTGCCCATTAATCTTGAAGGGAGGTAAGATTTCATGGTATGTAAGGACATTCCCCCCCTCTCCTTCCCCCCCCCCCACTGAAATACAGAGATGCTATGGGGAAATGAAGCCTTGATGATGCATTGGCTTTACACAAATGGCATATTATTTTAAGATTAAAATCATATTTCCTTTCCTTTTTACTGTAATGGATTATAAAAACAATGTTGCACAAGATGGGTGATTTTATTTACTGTTAAGAAGTTACATGGCTGCAAAATTTAAATAAGTTTGTATTAAACAAGGAAACAAATTTCTTAATTCCTACCTACAATCCTAAATGTTAGCAACGAGAAAGAAATATTAACTTTTTGTTGATGGGGCATTTGAAAATCTGTCACAATAGTTTTCTCAGTCTTTCTTACCAATGGATATGTTTCCATTACTGTTGTTCATTCATGAGAACAAGGGAAGTGATGCAGGATGAGCTGGTGAGAAAATGTAAAGGAAACAATAGTAATGACTCACGACTGAAGTCTGTGCTTTAGAAATTCCCACCTTTCAAAGAAGGTCTGCTAAAGAAAACTCAAAGTACTGTTCTAGCCAAATCAAAATTGTATTGAAGAAATACTATGGCATGCAAAGTATTGTTTTCAGAGAGACAACCCAATCTGCTTGTACTTTTGTTTTGAACTTTTTGGGGGTTAATGGCATGCTAAAAATTGCTTGCCCAATCCATTTTCTTCAGAGACTGCCCTTCCTTTGAAGACTTACAGGAGTTGAATTCTGCAAAGAGCTGACTGCTTTCTCTGGCGTTAAGTTTCTCCACTCTTTGGAGCTGTCTTTTGAAGTGTTTAGTAGAATATGGTTAATACTTAAAAGGCTTAGGTCTTTAAATGTTAAATTCAGTATAACAATATTGTGAAAGCTAGCACTAAAACAGGAACATGGTGACCAAAAGAAGAATATGTATTGTAATGCGATAAGCCACAGACTGTGATGGATTTTTGTTTTAATTTTTATGCTCTTTACACATTAGTGATGAGGGAGTGATGTTTTCAAACACAACTCCCTCTCCCTCCAAGTTCTTCTGTAAATGTCTTTTTCCTGGCTAGTGTGTACAGCCCCACTGGAGTTTCCCAAATGCTCCTCTTTGTGACTACACTTAAGATCAAACTAAGTCACGTACCTGAATTTACCACGTGAGAAACATGCTCCTATGAACAGTGGTTCTTCTGTGTTGGAAAATGGAACAGAATTGTATCTTGGGGAAATTTAGTCAGCATAGTAAGATTTTTATCTGCTGCTGGTATGTGTCTCTGCATATGGCTTCTGTTACATGACTACTTAGAAGACTTATTTTCTCATGAATGCTTGTCGCTGTCATGTTAAAGGAGTCTTGTTTATCTGGGAGTTGAAGTTAAATTTACAGAAGTTGTATATTTAGTGGTGATTTGATGTGTATATAGCACTGAGACCACTAATAGGCTAAAGTTATCTGTTAATCCACTAAACAGAAAACATACTGTGTCATATACAGTCATTTTCATGTTAATTTATCAGTGCTCCTTAACTATGTCTGGCAAACTCTTTAAACTGTCATCTGGAAGAGTTGCTCCTAAATGTGTATGTGTTCTAACTTTTTGTAGTAGAAAACTTACTAAGCCTTTTTTTTTTTTTTTTTTTTTTATGGGTGTATTAATGTTACAAAGTTACCAGGTATTTCAGTGGTTGTCTACTGAAAATTTTTTCAAGATCTTAGAATATGTTATAGAGTGAGCAATTTAATAAAAATACAACCTCAGACCATGCACAGATGTAGTGAAATATGAAAGGCAATGTATGCAAAGTCACAGAGCAATATTGACTAAATATATAGACATACCATCATATTTATTAGGTATGCAGTGGATCACTAAAGATAATGTTTGAGAGAGTGGCTATATGGTTGACTTCCGTGAATATTTCATTTCTGCATATCAGTATGCTTTTGGGTTTTCTTAGCTTTTGCTTTAATCATTCTGATATGTCTGTTTGTTTACAATGTCTTTGCCCTGCCCCTGACAGTTATTCCTGTATGCCAAGCTCTCTGATCGAACACCTAAACTCAATTCAGTGGACTAGTGCAATTTTGCAAAGGTGGTACAACAACCCCCAAAGAAGGGACATCAGTATCTTCCCATCTTTCCTTGGTATGCCTATGGACCACATTTAGATTCTTGGAAATTTTGTCCATTGCAGAACCAAGTTTATTTAAAAAAAAAAAAAGAAAAGATTTCAAAGCTTCATTGCTTTGAACTGTCAGTTCAGTCTTAAAAAATTTGTTTTGTGTAAATGAACTGGATACAGACTTTGAAACGGATACCCATAAATGGATCGAGGTGCTATGTCATTCTTAAATTCCTAAACATTTTTCTAGCGAGAAAAATGGTAGCAAACACAAAACACTTCTCAGGAAGATGCCTATTTTAAGGAAACCCTTTGGAAAGTAAAAGTCTTAAAATGCATCTACTGTAAAACAATTCAAATTCTAATGCTTTAAAACATTACATTGTTGAATACAGATATTATACTTTCCTGCTTTTATATGTTATGAGTTTTCATTTCAAATTTTCATTATAAAAGAGGCATGGAATGTGGAAGGAGAGGAAAACTGTGATTTTTCTTAATTCTGCATTATACAAATGAAGTATGAAATAAGCTAACTTTCTGCCTTCCCATGAAATAAAAGTTTGAACTTGTCCCCATTCTTAAGTGCAGTGTCCTCAAGTGTCACCCAGTTTTTATTTTCAAAGATGATGTACCTTCATTTCCATTTCTATATGCCACATGTGATATTGTGTAGCTGTCCTTATCAAGCAGCCTCTTGTGGTTCCGTCAAGCTTTTTTGACTGGTCATATTTTACTGACAAATAGTTTAAGTAATCAGACTATTTTTCTTTCTGCTTGGCGATGATTTGCTGCTTAGAGTTGTACTCTTTCTCAAATACATCATTTTTATGCTACCTATTTTTGTGCTGCTGTTCCTGGAATACAAAGCTTTCTGGTTTATCTCTACAGAATAGTACTAAGGTTTCAGTTCCTACATAGTAGTCCAGAGTGTAAAAACAGCCCCTGTTACAGCAGCTCAGTTAGTGGCTCTTCTGTTCTCCTTGTGGTGCTTCTCTTTTTCAAAAACATTAATCAGTAGTTGATCTGAAGCCTGTGCTGAGCTTCTGGTTCATGTGGATGTAATTAAGTAGCATGAAAGCTTGTCTATCAGGCAATGTGCTGCTATAGTTTAAATAATGTGGGTTGGAATTTCATTATAGAGCTAGGTGTCGAACTCCTAATGAAGTAAGGTACTTATTGCCTGTAGCAGGTAGTAGAGCATAGTGGGAAGATGCTTGTGTTGCAAATGAGATGGTTGATGCTGTTGTGGCCTAAAACCTGACCTGGGCAGGAAGAATTTTTTGAGACTTCCCTCTATTCTACTAACAAATTACTTTGTGCTGATGTGCTTGTCCTGCTGCTTGTTCTGGATCCAGCTCAGGGATCTCTATGCTGTATTATACAGTACAATATATACATTATTCTGTTCCCTTGTGAGGTGGTTCTGTGGATCTGAGCTAAGTGTGCTAGCTGGAAGCAGTAACAGACTAATCTGTAATCTGAACCAAAAAGCAGAGTGGCATAGAAGCTCTTAAAAGGGAATATATAAACATGGAAACTGGTATTCTGTTTCTGGAACTACTGAATTCTCTCTGTGGCTTCAGACCAGCTATTTATTTACTATCTTTATTTACTCATCTGTGAAAGAAGGATGATAACTATTTACCTCACAGGAAGTTTTAATGGTTCATTAGTTTATTTTCAAAGAGCTTCATGACAGCTGAAGCAGACCAGCATACACACACACAAATTTCCAGTGGCCAAGATCTAGTAGCTCAGTTATGTTGATCCCTGCCCAAACAGCTGTCTCCACTGCTTCAGCAGGGAAGCTAAGGCTGGCTTCAAGATGTCCTATCTCTTTTTCCCCATGCCTGCCTCAGATTTTTATATTTATACACATTTTTTCCCCCTGGAACCTGTTCCATGTTGTCCCTTTTGAGTGTTCCTGAAAACCTAACTAAACAAAACAGGCACATAGACTTGTGATCACTATAGGAAGGTGGTCCTGTGTCCAAATGACTTTTTAAACTGTTAAAGAAGTGGGGTTTTCAGCAAACTTATGATTCAGGTTTTGTAGGAAGAACATGGAAGTTTGATCTGCTTGCAGGGAGGGGCCAACTACTAGTGATGGTAGAAAGAAGGTGAACAGTGGGGAGGTGAAGTTAACAGAATAAAAATAGCAGCAATGCTTTCTGGCAAAAGTGAACAGAAAATCACAAAAAGGGCTAGATAAGTCCTGTTTCATTGCCTATGTAAATGAAAATATAAGCTGTGTTGTGTTAGCAAACTAGGCAGTGTTTGCCTGGCACTTGGAAATGCAGTTTTTGCAGGTAGGATGTATAAGTTCTATTGATGCTTTACAAAAGCCTGCCCTTGGCTTGTTGGAGATAACCAAAAAGCTTTGAGGCTACTAAATTAAAATTGCCTTTGCTTATCAAATAATGTATTATGCTTATTATGATTATTGCTTATCGTGTATTATATCTCAAAATATACAAAGCTACACAATATCTGAAATAAAGTAAGGCTTTGTGCATTTTTGGTAAGGTGGGGGGTTTTTTTGTTTTTTTTTTGTTGTTGTTGTTAAAAAACAGAACTTCAGGCTATAAACAAGAAAATAACCACTGGTGGGTATTTGTCCTGCTACAAACAAGTTAGCAATGCCAGAAAGCTATTATTTTAAGTAAACATGTTTAGTTTTGCCAGTAAATTGACAAAAGATGCCTCAAAGAATTAGATATATCTGTATATGGAAGAATCAATTCTCACAGTAAGCAATAAATTATGATACATACACTATTGATTAAATTGTGGTATCAAAGTGAAGCTGATTTGAGGTAAATAAGAGAAATTGCTACTTGTTGCTGATGTAATGGCCCAGATACTTGGTTGTCCCATAAAGATGATTTAATGAAATAGTTGTGGTTACAAACAAGCTAAAAGCTGCTGAAATGTTTGTATACAAAGGGTAATGTTTTAACTTAATTCTCCTGTTCAATTTAAGCAGCCCTTAGGTTCTTCCAGACATGAGAAAGATGTGAATTAGTGTTACAAATTCTTGTAAGTGAGACTGCTTCATCTTTCCATACAAAAGCTAAAAACATATTTTCTCTTGTTCTTCTGTAATCTTTAACCCAATTGCCTAGATAATATGACATAAGGTCCCATCATCGCCCACCCTTCTTTCCCCATGGGTTTTAAGGTCTTAGCATTGCTTCCAAAATGGGAGAGCAGAATTGTGCCTCAGGGTCAGCTCTGCCTCTCTGGATCTGAATCTTCCATGTGTTTTTTCACCTCTGAAGTATTTTGAATGTATTTGTATATACTTGATAGCAGTAGCAGGAAAAAACAGGTAAAAAATACACAAACCATGATTTACAAAAAACTTGGAAAATAATATCTTAAGCTTTCTACTGGCAATGTTTTTGTATGGCACCCAATTTTAGACAGTTTTTAAATGACAAGTTTCTGGCTGCGAATTCTGTATGGAATAGACTTAGGATATTATCTGCAATTTACTCTGTATGAAAATAACAGAAGAGTCTGTAGTGACAACATGCATATTTGAAATAATGAAAGATCTTCAGGTTAAGAGTCAAATGGTAACTGTTTTTTAACTGTAAGACATTCATAATTAGGCCTCTCCTCTCCAAGACGAAATTTTACCTTTTTTTCTCTGTGTATGCAAGTGTTATTCTTTTAGCCTTCTTATAAGCATATTATAAAGTTTTTTTTCCCTAATATTCTGACTTTTAGAAATAATTCTGTCACCTTTCTTTTGCTTATGCAGTGATGGGCGTGCTGGTTGACAGCCGGCTGAATATGAGCCAGCAGTGTGCCCAGGTGGCCAAGAAGGCCAATCGCATCCTAGCCTGTATCAGGAACAGTGTGGCCAGCAGGAACAGGGAGGTGGTTGTTGCCCTGTACTTGGCACTGGTGAGGCCGCACCTCGAGTACTGTGTTCAGTTTTGGGCCCCTCACTACAGGAAAGACATTGAGCTGCTGGAGCGTGTCCAGAGAAGGGCAACCAAGTTGGTGAGGGGCCTGGAGCACAAGTCTTATGAGGAGCGGCTGAGGGAGCTGGGGTTGTTCAGTCTAGAAAAGAGGAGGCTGAGGGGAGACCTTATCGCTCTCTACAACTACCTGAAAGGGGGTTGTAGTGAGGTGGGTGTTGGTCTCTTCTGTCAGGTGGCTGGAGATAGGACAAGAGGAAATGGCCTCAAGTTGAGGCAAGGGAGATTTAGGTTAGATATTAGGAAAAATTTTTTTACTGAGAGGGTTGTCAAACATTGGAACGGGCTGCCCAGGGAAGTGGTTGAGTCACCATCCCTGGAGGTATTCAAAAAGCGAGTGGACAGGGTACTCCAGGGCATGGTTTAGGGGGCATGGTTAATGGTTGGACTCGATGATCTTGAAGGTCTTTTCCAACCGAAATGATTCTATGATTCTATGAATTCTCTGTCAGTTCAGAGTCAATGATGCTTTAGAGATGTTTCAGCTGGAAATTGCTTCCAGAACTATTTGCAGAACAAGGACTATGTTCATGAATGACATGAAAAATATTTACTTGAGTTCAGGGGGCCTAAGTACTTGAGAGAGAGAGATCTATGCATGGTTACTAACCAAAAAATACATCAGACTTGGGATAGCCTTTGAGATTAAAATAATTGAGGGGGTTCTTACTTGCACCAGCTCATATATACTTGCCCAGTTCTTGGTTTTCCACTGTTGGTAATCAAGGTGCTTGCCTATACGGACCCTTGGTCTCAGCTAATATTGCTTTTATGGTTTGCCATCTGTTCCTATTCACCTTTTCATTTATGTTTATTTGTGTAATTAATTAAGAATTTAACAAGTCGATAAAACTAGAAAAATCCAGGCAAAATTTGCAGCTACAGACTTTTCACATAAGCGCATGTTCTACTATTTAAAATTCAGCCCTCCCATAGGTGTATGTATATATATGCATCACCTTCTAGTTAGTGGGAAACAGGTGAAAGTTGATTTCTTTTTTCTTTTTTTTTTTTTCCCCAGATCTAATGAAAGATTACTATCTGTGCCTTCTTGTTTTTCTTTTCTCAAGCTCTAGCCTACCAATCTGTTTGTAGTACATTATCCTGGAGTCAAAATGCTTTACTTCTGAAATTCAGTGCCTACTGTTTGGTACCTGAGATGACTTGCACACTCTTTCTCTCCTCCGTTAAAATGCTTCTTTCTTGCACTCACGGCCTCCTTTCTCTTTCGCAACAGTATTGCCCCTCTCCTTCCTCCACATATGAGCATCCCTCTTCCTTACAGTGCCAGGGCAGCAGCTGCTGGGATAGCTTTCCTTGGGGCTGCCCTAGAAAGGCAGCCGGTGGTGGCCACTGGGTACAGCCACCCAGAAAGCCACTTTTGCTGCCAGCCACAGCTGAGCAGTGTGTTTCCGAGTGATGGCCACCCCAGATGCTAGGTCTTGCCCTTCATCTCCCCTTGGCAGGGTACAAGGCCCCCTGACCTGCCACATCCCCTGCTGCCACAGGGAGTGACAGAGGTTGACAGAAAAGTGGCCCCTGCTTCCCCACTGCCCCATGTGCTCTCTGCCCATTTTCTTGCCAGGCAGTGTTGGAGAAGGGATTCAGCCCTTGGGGTGGTGTTTGCTCCACCAGCAAACACACACTGTTTGCTGGGTCCCCTGGAAATGTCCCTCGGGCCTCATGTGGCTCCTCTGCTGAACCTTCCCCAACTTGTTTACAAAGTGTGTTTCCACCCTAACTGTGGGGATGCATGGCTTTTTAATAACGCTCCTTCACTGTTGCTTTCCTTACCAGATGCATTTTGTTAAAAATAGGCATTGCAGTCTATTTAGCGCACATGCAACAGGTAGGTACATGAAAAACCATGTGAATTTTTCAGTTAAAGCACTTATGTTGTCGCATGCTATACATATAACATTAATGGATCAGTTCTGTGTGTATATTGAATGTTGAGATAAAGCCAATGTTTTTATACTTAGAAAATATTTTGCAAGAGTCTCAAGTGTGATATGAAATTCAAATTGCGATCTAGTCTTCTTATTAAAATTTGCAAAAGGATTTTATTACTTTAAAATAACTTCCAGTTCTTCCACATGAAGGCAATCTTTTTAAAAATATGTGCAGTCAAAATATATCTTATGATAGTAATCAGAAATGAGCGCTCTTCTCCTATTGCCAGGTCAAGCGACTGCATGTGAAATGCAGTTTGGGTGTCGTTGCTATTGGGATTTGTCTCAGGTCTTTGGGCAACTAAATATTTTTTTAAGTTCTCTTTTTTTAATTCAACTTCATTCAGTTGAGTGAGAAACTACATATAAAATCATCTGGATTTCAAGTCAAGTGTTAGGTATGTAGAATACTTACATCTTAAAAAATCAGACATTCTTGTTTATTTGTTGTTGTCATCAAGTAAGCTGGGACAGTAGGACTTAGATTTACTTCACTTTTACTTCCTGCAAGTACTCCTCCTTATCTGGTTATGACTTGTAAGTTGAGCCTTGGAAAACACTTCAGCAGTGCAAAGTAGCAGCATTCAGTATTGGAGAATGCAAGTGTATTAGTAAAATACCTCCTTTTCTTAATTATTAGAAAGTACTTTCAAAGGCTTCCATGGCTAAGATATTTGTTGGCATTGGGTTTGGTATTTGGTAGTATTTACAGGAAGTAAGTAGTTAGGACTTATTTTTTGTTACTCACATTGACCATGTCCTTTCCCTGTATTAGATGTGTTGAGGTTCCCTTCCATAGAGAATAATGAAGATCATAGTGGATGAAATGGTTAAACTGTTTTAATTTTTATGTCTATGCATTACATCCTGGGATAAAAATATGTGCAATCACCTTTTACGTGCTTATTACAGAAGAAGTAGCTCTGTCTTTGATATAACAGCCAAAGTTTAGATTTAAAATGCAAACTATGGTTACAGAAGTAACCATAATGTTAGGAATTACATAGCATCTTCTTCATCGCCCAAAGCTTTTCTCAGAGTGCTAGAAGAGGGATTTTTTTCTGTTCTCCCTTTAGTCTTTTGAACTCTAAAGCAGATTGTGTTTCAATGCTGAGGGGACCCCTGAAGGCCTTTTCATCCTGAAAAGATTATATCAAAGATATGCAGGAAGCAAAATTTTCTTTCTTCTGGCCTTGGTTCCACCTGTGTAGATAGCCTCTGAATAAAAGTATTAATATTAAAAATTGACGTAGATGAACAGAATACTGGCTAGTACTTGCGTGATTACTTGTTTCCTGTTATATGTTTCCTGTGATATCTTTTTTCAGTTGTAGCTAGGGATTTAACCTTGCAGCTATTTTCTTGTTACAAATTGTGTGGCTGAATTCTCTCATCTCTATTGTAACTCTTGAGCTTCATCATTTAGAAGGGCTGTATTTCAAAATAAATCCAATTTTTCTATTGTTCTATTTATTCCTGAGATATTCAAAGGTTTGCAATTGAGCAGAAAATTTCATAAGCTAGACTTTCAATGGTTGTTATCCAATATTTGTGTCAACAATAAAGCTGTATAACTAAAAATTAAATTGCACTAATGGTGAGGGACAACAGGTTTCATTATTTCAGACTTGACACAGTCTAAAAGTGCTGCCAGGAATCTTCAGAGTTACATTGCTGGTCTGAGAGCTTGCAGAAGCAGTGCTAAGCTCTTCCACTTGTAACTCTTGACTGCGTTCCTGCTGTCTCTTACCTCCCCAACAAGCCCAGTAGGGCAGACCTAGGCACAGCTGGCTGGTGCAGGTACAGTGACAAGGAACATCCACAGTCTCCAAGCAAGAAAACTTAAACTGAATTATGGCAACTTCACAGGTAGACAGTGGCAACTGTAAGCTGTTTGTGAATCTAAGATCTTCTTCTTCTTTGGCTTGTGGTGTAAGAAGTGAGCTGATGTCCAGAGGCATTTGCAGCCCAACAGCCAACATTCAGCTCTCCAAACCTACATCTGTGGGGCATGGTTTTCTCCTCTGCTATATAGCTTGAGGGAACAAAGCCCTGTAGCACACTGGGAACAGACTTCCATCTCTGTGGATTTTGGTGGATTGATACAGGTGAATAATTTCAGTGCTTCGGGAGGTTAAGTTGTACACAGAAGGGGTGACTGCAGAGTGCAGGGAGGATAATTATTCTGTTATTTTCCTATGGAAGATGTGTTTTACAGACTTTTGAAATAGCCCTGAAAGCCATTTGACTAAGCACCTAAACTCTTGCAAATCTTAATGTGGAAACATTTAATTCCACTTTGTTTCCTGAGCTGACCTCAATCTTTCAGTGGGAACCTGCTCAACTACTGCCAGGAAGTGTTTAGGAGATGGTTGGGTGTACAAAGATTTCCCTTGACACAGCATTGAGCTTCTAGATATGAAACTTATTACACAAACATGCTGTAACTATCGGTCACTTGTTTTGATGATTAAAGAAGACAGAAGTGGCCAGAATCTGAATCTGGTACAATTTGCTGCTGTTGTTATTTAGCATAACAAATGGATGGTGGTGAGGAAAAAAGATGACTACAAATTCAAGATACTTTTTTTTCTTCTTTTCTCTTGCAAGTTTTCTGAAGTTAGTCTTCTAGTCCTACATTTAAGATAGTTTGAGAACTTGAATGAAGTTTGGGGTTGCATATATAGTTATTTACATTTGTTGCTGAAATTATTGCTAAATCTACAGACCTTCATATAGCCTGAGACAGCTAATAAGGCATACTAGACTCTGGGACTGGGTTTTGTGAATATGAAACCCCAGGCCATTCTTTGGGATCATGAATACTGAGAGTCCATCATCAAAAAATTGAGATACCCAGCATTACTGTACTAGGGAGTTCTAAAGAGGTTTACTAATAAAATTTATCTCCTCCCACACAATGCAAAAATGCAGTTTGTCAGATTTATTTCCCCTGCAAATAAATGATGATAAATTTCTCATTTTTAAAAAAGATAGATCTCTTCCTTGAAAATTTCAATTTAAAAGTTCTGATTTTCAATTCAAATGCATTTTTTAATAAAAATTTCAGTTAGAATAAAACCAAAGTATTCATTTACATTTGAATACTTCTTTCCACAAATTTCATGGCTTTGATTTTTTTTTTTCTTTAATTTATAAAAGGAAAACACTTTTAGAGATGGGAAATATTTCCCCAGACAGAAAAATTTCTTCTTAACTTCAGTCTAAATTGGGTAACAATTATTAAAAGGTAGCCTAAAAGAGTATCGGGATTGGGGATCTCATTTTCTGTATCTCAGCACTTTATAGTACATGGGAAGATGTATAAATGGTCAGTGGCTTGCAAAATTTTGAGGGCCAATTAACAGCTATCAAATTTCAGAACTTCTGAATCAATATGTACTTTTTAAAGGGCACCCTAAAAGCACTCTTGAATATTGTTCTGTGAATTACTGAATTCTCACAGACCACAGTTTGGAAGCTGCTGCTAAATATAGTATCCATTGTTTCTCCTTGCATAGGAGGATGTGAAATAGGCAGAGAAAAACTGAAATCTGTGAAATTTATCTACCTGTAAAATTGGTTAATGACATTTCCTTCCCTTTTTTTTTTTTTAAAGTATTTTGAGATCCCTTGGTGAAAAATAATGTATAAGAACAAAATAGTAGTGTTGCTTGTTACTGCTATCTTATAAAGAAATATAATGCAGTTTGCTTAAGTTGTATTAGCTTCAAACTCTCATTGCAGAGGATAAACAAGATAAAAAACCCAGAAACATCAGATTTTTGTTACAAGTAATTGCTTAGACCTTTTTCTTTGTAATGAAATAACCACAAGGCCATGGATTAACTATAATTTTCTACCAACAGTCAAAATGATAAATGCCATAATTTAAAAGGCTATTTCAGTTATGATCTAGTGCGAGTTGAATCTTTTTCCAGAATGCATGTGATATTTCATAGCTAGCAGGATTTTACAAAGTCTAGTAATGCTGTAATGCATTATTTTTTGAAGGTGAAGATTGACGCCTGACTCTGTTTCTTTTTTTGAGTCAGCTAGAAATAAAGCAGATAACCAGCTTGGGAATTACTGCTCTCTTTAAGAAACTATTGTTTTTAAGATTACTGTAATATGTAAATATGTTTGCATAATTACTGTAACATGTATTAATCAGGACTAAACTTCTGAGTGCAAACTTGAATCTCATTTACTAAAAGAATAAACCCTCAAAGTGTATGGAGCTTACAGTGTAACTAGGAATTGGGAGTATTTAGTTATGTACTGTAGCTGTGAAGATACTTTTCTTAAATACACCTATTAAGGCTAGAAATGCACTGATTTTGCTTTAAAAATAGTCCACATACTTATGAGACAGGTGGAAACAAGTGTGTTGCTGTTGAGATACTTTGATTTTTAAAGCTTTCTATAAATGGTAAACCATCTGTAAACAATACCTGCATTGTTAAAACTGCCAGAAAATAAATTTTCCTGGGGACTGGACTAGATGATCTCAAGAGGTCCCTTCCAACGTAAACGATACTGTGATTCCTGTACCATAGGAACTTGGTGTTAGTGCAATAATAAAATTTCTTTAAGTCAAGAAATCCTTGAATAATTCAAGAAGGACACCTCAGGAGGCCCAAAGTAGGGCTACCTTTGACTTTGGGTCAGGTAGTTCAGGGTGTCCCACGGCAGGGCAGGTCCTCACCAGCCAGGGACATCCCACCGCCCCAGCCAGGAGCAGGACAACTGGGGCAGCCCCAGCCCCGAGCATCAAGGCATGTCCCTGGGGATGGGATGGGCCAAGGCCAGGCCTGCATGTCAGCCCATGGGTGGGGGGATCAGGCCTCACGAGAGGAACCAGTGTCAGACACAGCCCCGCCACGGTGGGGCAGGGCTGTAAGAAAAGGACTTTGGCCTGCCAGGTCAGAGCCCACAGTCCCGCACAGCTCGGTGGTGTTGGTCACTTGCGCAGGCCCTGGCCCAAAGTGGCTGATGGGGGCTGGGGCTGGCCCTGTCACAGCTTTCCCTTGGCTATGCTTGGCGGTCTGCCCCGTGTTGTCAGCCAGAGTAAGGTGCTCAGGGCCCCAGCAAGGGTCTTGCTCAGCTTGCCCATGTTCTAGTACTTTCAAGGAGGCTCCGCAGCCTTGGGGGCACTCCTTGTCTGCACCTACATGTCACTGGCTTATTTTAAGTGGCCATTCTTCACAGACATCTTCTTTTAGAAAAAGATCTTCAGGTTGCAAGATATTGCCAAGTTGTAAATGCGTTACCTGTCTAGGTAGGTGCTATTTAACATGATGCTGTGAACTATTAAAGAGGGCTTATAGCTCAGTTGATAGTACCTGACCTCAAATTCAGGCGTTTTCTCATTACAAAGTTGTGTGGTTGAAGCTTGTTTGTATTTGGGCTGATTTTTCTTGAAATGGAACCTGAAATTTGCCATTTCAGCTAAAATTACAGTAATAGTGGTTACACGCACAATACCTTCTGTCCCTGACTGGTTCAGCTGTCTTTAGTTTGGACGGCAATGCTCTAAATCTTTAAGATTTTATTATAATGGATACAGACTCCTTTGTAGCGCATCAGGTTCTTGTGGCTGAAGTGAAAATTGTATAGTTACTCCAAGAGATTTCTGTTTCCTGCCTGTGTTGGTGTACATATTGTGAATTTTAATTTCAAGTTGGGTATAGCAAATTGGTTAGTGGATATGTCTATCCCACGGTCTTAATCTCTTTCCATATGACATCTGCCACTTTGTCACCTCTGAAGAGATAGGGAGGCCTCGTGATGTGAACTGTGTGCATGAGATCTGTTCTTCCACTTATCTGGCTATTTTGTAGTCCATTTCAGTCCTTCACGTTCTTATTGAAAGTCCTTTCCCTCTTTGCTGCTCCCACAGGTCCTATAATTAATTATGCTGGTGAGTCATAGCGACTCACCATGAAGGAAAGAGGCTGATATGGCAATGCCAAAACCAAACAACAATTTAACCAGCAAAAATTTTTAAAATCTTTTGCACTTGTGTTGGAAATGAAGAGAATACGTCAAGTTCTTAGAAATCCTGAAGGGCTTCATAAGAGCGACTTGCAATCAGAGCAAGATGAGCTGGCTACTAAAGGGCAGAACTGCCGTCCTTATGCAGGGGGGATTGCTTTAAACTGCAGATTCCATCAACTTTTTCCCTCTGCATACCTAGTGCACTTTAAAGGAAGTCTATGAAGAAGCTTGAAACTTCTGATAGTGTCAGCCAGAGACTGAAGAAGGAAAAGATGTGGTCTGTGTTTCACTTTTAGAGACTTAAAGAGGGTATGCGAACATATCAACATCAGCAGATTCTTGTGGAACTACTTTAAAGTACACTTCTTCCACATATTTTACTTCATACAGCCATGAGTCTGTGCAGGGTGAAAGATGTAGTTTTGGTCTCTAGAACCATCAAATATACTGATGATACCTGTGTTGCCAGTGCCTGTGATATGAGTATCAAATGCACTGTCCATGCCTTGGAATTTTTTTTTCTGGAAAACTTTCAGAAGAGATAATGATGATTGTAATTGTCCCTTTCGTTATCTCTAGTGGTAAATGTTTTACTTTTGTAACATGCTATCTGTGTAATTTTTCATTATTTTCCAATTCTGTGCATAATTTTAGCTGGAAAGTTGCTGATCAAGTAGCCTGACCCTGTAAAGATTTCATGCCTCTCTTGTTAGGTGGGTCTTCTCTATGCACGTGTTCAACAGTGAATTTTTTGTCTTGGTAATAAAATACTTTTTTTTTATTCTTGTTTGCCAAAGCAAGTAAATGAAGAATGTTTTCATTGCTCATTCAGACTGAGGATTATATTTTCTGTTTATACTAATCCATTACATCTGTGGAAGGCTAATACTGTTATGTATGTGCCATTAAGGACAAGCAGAAGAAAATAAGACTGCAGAGGTACATTTCCGGGATTAAGTTGGTCACACACGTTAGTATTGGTAAAAGTGCATGAAAATGACAGCATCTGATCTGGTTTTTAGTTTTTACTTGGATTTGTGGGGCTGAAGCTTAATGCTCTTTGGTATTTTACTTGTAAACTATATATTTGATATGAAAACCTTTTTTTAAAAAAATCTTAACAGTTTTAGGATTTGTAAAATGGTTTTCAGAATCTTCATGCTGCAAATCAAGGTTACTGCTTTTTAAAAAACAACCAACCAACAACAGTGGAGTACAATTTGTCTGAATACTGACAACTCACAAGGTTAATGTTACTAGGTTTTGCAGGGCTGAAATTTAACATTTTTTGGTATTTTACCTGTAAACTACATATTTGATATGGAAAACTTTGTTTTAAAAAAGATCATAAACATCTTCAAGATGTCCAAGACAATTTTTAGAATTTTTGTGCAAATTAAGCTTACTGATCCCTCTTTTTAAGTCTACAACAGAAGAATACGATTTGCTCGTATGTTTACAACTGATAAGATTAATGATTTCAGATCTATTTTTCTTTTAATATCTGTATTTTGTCTGTTCACAGTACTACTGTCCACAGAAAAGTACACTTTCTCATGCTTGCTTAAACACTTTTAATATAGTTAAGGTGCAGCCTTCAGTGATTAGCATGGTATTTCTCGTTTCCTAGAGACCAAGTGCTAAGTCTATTAGACATTTCCTGCTATTCTTTTGAATTGTAAATACTATTCTTGTAAATTGAAAAGGCCAGTGTAGGGAGATATTCATGCAATTTCCCATCTAGTAAAGATGTAGATCTGAGAATGGAGAAACAATAAATTGCAGTTTTTCATAGAAATTAAGGCACACTATAGATGGAATTCACACTCTAAGCTTCCACAGGGAGCAAATATTTGGAATGTCAGCATCAATTATTTTCCTTTTCTCATGATCTGTTTGAAGCAAATATCAGCACATAACTGAAGCAAATGGTCAAATCCTGATCTCAGTGATCCGGAGAAAAGTCTTTAGCAACTCCTTTTAACGTCAGTGAAATTATTCAGTGACATAAGTGAGATCAGAATTTGGCCTCCTGCTTTATCTTTTTAGAAAGTCCTTCAGTATACAAATGCAGATGTTGTAATTCTTAAATTAAGCTATTTGGCTAGCATTTGGAATAGCAGCCAGTAACACAGAGAGCTTACAATGTACACTAAGCAATGTACACTGTTTGTAAGAATTAATGTTTATAGCCGGATACAGCTGATTTGGGGGCAGGAGAGAATGGAGGGAAAAGGAGGAGGAGAAGGAAAAAAAGAAAAAGGTCCAGGGAGGGGGAGACGAGGGAGAATGAAATCACACAACCTACTGAATGTTAGCTCTGTGTGTCAGCCTGAAGAGGAAGAGGACCACCCATGGGGAGGACAAGTGAGCCTAACCTTTTCTTAAAATTCTGGCTGCCTTTGAAATGCAGCATCCTACAAAGCAGCTGCAGCAAAAAGTATTAACGAGCCTCAAGTGCAGGTGTAAACTTCATGCTATCCAGACTTCAAATGCAGCCTGTCAGCTGTGTTTATATATGTTGATCTAGAACATATGACATTTATTGGACTTGGTTAATCTTTGCTGTTGTAGGAGAGCTCAGACTTGCATGATTCTTCTGCATTTCAGGAAGGCAGGTGGTAGCTGCACTATTTCTTTCCTTAAGGATTCTGCCAGGAAAGAATGGAATTTCATTACAGCTTAGATTGCCCAGGAATTGTTTATGAATATATCAATATTTTCTGAATTGACCTGCTCCTTGAACATCATGCCCCAGACACTTTTATATGGATGCTGGCAACTTCTGGTGTGATGTTTTTCTTAGTTCTACCCTGACTTTTTAAAGTTCTTCCCTTCTCTAGGCAGAGTTTTGAGCCCTTTACATCATTACACCTTTGTGGCTACAGAGACCACAGTAATCTAAACCAACTTCAAGTGGTTTGCCAAGAAACTTTTAGGCAAAGTACAGGATTTAGCCACATGCTGGAGGGTACGTGGCTATAGCATAAGCGCAGAGGGGCACGCCTGTATTGTACTCAGCCTCTTACTCTCCTGCAATAGTACCTTCGTTATAATAATTTCTAAACAACTCACTTTAATCCAGATCCTTGCCTAAATGTTTTGTAAATGGCCAGTGGTTTTTTGCCTGACTGGAACCAAAATAAGTTGGGATAGTAACAGCACCCAGAATTCTCTACATCAGTTTTGTACTTAAACAAACAAACAAACAAACCCCAGGCAAAATAAAGTGTACTCAGAGTAATGACAGCATTGCACTTCCTCATGCACAAGGTTTCAGTTTATTTTGCACCTTTGGCTTCTAGGCAGCCCTTAAGAAAGGGTAAGGCAATGCTTGTCCTGCAGTAAAGAACGTTTGCAGGTGCAGCTGTGTTTTCCTTTCAAAAGTTTTGACTGTGAAAGCTTTTCTTTCTCTAACTCACAATGGGTGTGCTTTGTTCTTAGAAATAAATGTTGTCCAGTTTACAGAATAAGAATGTTGGGTTTTTTTCCAGAGACTAGCTGTGAGGCCTGGTTCAATGATTCCAATAGTCCTGTCTTCAAAAGCTCTTCCATTGCTGGAAGTGGTGGAATGGTATCTTGTAGTTCCCCTCTGCTGGGGAGAGAGAGGGGCTAAAAAGGGGAAGGCATTCAAGAGGGATCGCTTTTTCATCAACAGAAGTGCTTTGCTGTCTGACTGACAAAAGCCCTATATACAAGCCTACAGATTTCAGCTCACAGTCTCTTTAACTTGTGCAATATGGCACACTTTAAAGTAATATGCTTTGCACTTATTAGTGATGTTTTCCATGTACCAAATGTACTTACAAGTTGTATATGTCAGTCAATAATTTTAGAAAATAGGCAATACAGGAAAAAAGAGAAAATGTTTATAGTGTGTTGTGTCCTGTATCAAAACTCTAATGTGTGTGTGCACACACATGTGTTTTACTGCTGAATTTATTTGGATTATTACTTTATCTCAAAGTAGAGGGGTTTTCATCCAAAAGTTTTGCAGGGGGATAAAGTAAGACATAGAAGAACACTTGCCAAAGGTATCTTGATGAACAAGAGTTGGAGGTGCTGCAATAAACCCAAGGTATTAATTCCAGTGATTTTTTTTTTTTAAGATGATAATATATTGCAACTGCTATACTATAACTGGTTTTTATTAAATCACATTTTTGTAATAACAAAGCATATAACTTGTACCAAGTAACGTGTGAAATCTAAAAATAGTAATTCTTGTATTGTCAGCATCAAGTTTTAGGAAAAACCAAACAAACAGACAGTAGTGAATTGTGACTGGTTACGCCTTACCGTTTCAGCTATCTGTAAACTTTTTTCATGATAAAAATCTATGTAGGCTGAAGGGTAGGCTGACTAAGTTCACTCAAGAAAAATCTGTCAAAGGCAAAGATGACACCTCTGGTTCAGGAAGTCACTAAGTTGCAAGTCAGCTGGAGACCAGGAAAGTATTCAAGGAAAATATCACTATATACTTGCTTTATTTACTCTTTCCAGTTATTTTGTTCACTCTGAAAAAGAGGGTGCTTGTCCAGATGATCTGTTGGCCTGAGCCCGTGGCCTTCTGTCTCAAGAACCCGGATAGAAAAGTCACGTAAATCAGCAAGAAGTAGTTGTTCTGGTTTTCTGGGCTACAGTCTGAATTCGTGTGCTTTTGCAAGTCTAACAGAAAATGTTATGACTCTGGAAACCGCAATAGAACACTTCTATTATGGCATGCTGTAAAAAGTGGATGAATAAACATTTGTATAGACTGCGCGTTCTTGTAAATGTTTGGGGCTCTATTCAAAGTAAGTGGAAAACATGGCACAGTCTTGAATAGTTGCTTGCAACAAATCTAGTCTTAATAAATCAGTGCTGGAAGTGACACATAATTCAAAATTAGAGCAGCTGGATGTCAGCTAGCATGGACTGGTTCTCAGGGTTTTTTGAGTAAAGATGTCTATCGTCTTTTCCCTCTTTTTCTCACAAAATCCTCTTTAAAAAATTTTTTTATTCAGTAGAATGGGAACAGTGCTGTGGGGTTACTTGACCACAGTACCACAGAAAAAAAGTGAAAGACTAAACAGAATTACAACATCATTTCCATAGAAAACCAGAACAGTTTATTTCCCCATTTTCAAAACAATCTTACTATGGTTTTTCATAGCAACCCTTTGAAAGCCTTTTCACTTTTTGGCACCGGATGTGTTTGGAGGAACTGTGTTTTGTATTACCGTGTTACACTGGGATATCCTGGTGTTAAAGAATATTTTCCTTTTCCCATAAATGCCAGCCAAGACATGCTGGAGGCAGAAGAACTATTATTATGTGAAAATTATCAGCTATTGTGCTTCATAGCTGTTATTCCTGTCTGATAATAACCTCTTTCTGAAAGTGCCTGCCTATTGAGGAATCATTCACATACCTGATCTATTTCAAACAGATAGCACTACTAAGACCATTCAGTTGTGTGACTGCTGCTCCATATTGACCCTGATAACCACAGGAAGTTATCATTTGTATAATTAAGAGTTTGAATGGGATGGCATTGGGTGCAAGCATCTGCCTTCTGAAAGTGGGAAGGTAAGGTAGTTTGCAAGCAATTGTGTAAGATGGGTAAGACAAGGACCAACAATACTAGACTTATTAGAAGCAAGCACTAAAAGCCTACTACACCAGTTATGTTATGGTAATGATATTCTAAAATCCTTTCCCAAAGAGATTTGTTCAGAATATGTATGTATGTATGCTTTTTCCTTTTTTTTTTTTTTTTTTTTTTGAAGCAGTTGTGTGAAATTTTTCTCTAAAAAGCAAAAAATACAATGCAAACTGGACAGGACTAACATGATCAACACTGAAGATAAATAAACAATCACCTATGTAGAGAAATCAGTCCTTGCATAGGAATGACTGAGCTGTTTCTGATAAAAGGTTACGTGATAATTAAGTGAATCTAGATGAGAGAGTCATGGAAGAAAGCCAATGTAAAGGAATAGGAGGCCGAGATGTTCACTTCCCCCTTTCCAGCAAGAAGCGAATAGAGAGAGAAAGGAGGTTTGGCCACCTCTGGCTGACTATGAATGAAACACGCATTCTGCTGCCACAGTATCATTTAAATACTTTGTTTATTTAGAGGGCTTCATAAAAGCATGCCATAAGAACTGCTAAGATTTAGATTTTCCGGTCCAAGTGTAATAACAGACCACTTTGAAAATAAAATGCCTTGGTTATACAGTATACCCATCTCTGTCCCTAATATTATTGATTTCTATTTGGATGTGATTCTGTCATCTCTATTCCTGCTCATAGAGAGAGAAAAAAAAAAAAAAAATTGTGGATTTCGTTTTAGCTATATATGACAAGATTGGCCTTTTCTTTTTTTCCTAACTATAGAGGAATGATTAAAGTCTTCCGTGTTTTGGTCAGTAGTTTTACACAGGATGGATAAATTGTTGCTATACTTTGGCAATACTCTTATACTACAAATACTCTCTTATTTATTATCTACTGCAACAGACTCCTATGAATAAGTGTCCATTTGTATGTTTTAAGCAAGCTGATGCTTCTAGTGCCAAACAGGAATGGTACAGTCTAATCCCCTAAATGGGTACTTTAAAAATTTATAGGAAATGATTGAATAACTTAAAAACCTTTTCTTTATTTGCTTCTTGATAATTATGTGGGAAAACCTACAGGAAAGCAATGAAAGACATTCTCATGCCTGACTTCTGGAACAAAAAAAAGGATGAAATGATGGAATTCTGGTTTTGTTTCAGCTCACTGGTGTCCTGCTACTGGCCTCAGTGGAGTCTTGCTCCCATTTCCTGTGGGTTGCAACCTGTGATAGGAGGCAAGCTGAAGCTGTTGAGCCGAAAGACTTACATAACTTAGTATTTTTGGTACCTCTGAAAAATGTGAGAGGCCCTGGAGCTAGCTGCAGAAGCTTAAGGGCAGTTAAAGCCTTTGTGTTGACCTGGGAAAGGAGGCCTGTTTGGACCTCTGGCTCAGTATTTTAATTGTTACAGCTCTGTATTTTTAGAAGCCTGACGGGAAATATGTATGTGTTTGTTCCAGTGTGTGCTTCAGTAGTTAACTTTGCTAGTAAGGATAAAGCATTAAAACAGATTGGGTGGATTGCCTACAATTTTAATTTCAAGATTATTTTTATTCTCCGGTCAACCAACTGGCCAATGAAGTAGTTCTCAGTTTAGATCTTAACAGAATGGGACTGTGGATGGTTTCAGGTGGCTCAGGGGTTTACAGACTTCAGTGCCTGTAGTACAGCCACTCATGTTTTCCCCCTTCATTCTGCATTTGGGGACTGCTTTGGGATGAAGGAGCATGAATAATAAACTCTCTCTAACATCTGCAGAAGGCAGTAGCTGTAACTCATGACAGAGGTGACTGGCAGAACAGGAGGTTTGTATTGTGTCCTCTTTTCCTGCTGCCAGTCATTTACTTTTTATAGGCATTAAACATTAAAATAAAAATGATTGTACATTAAAAGCGCTTCCTTTGATGGTGTATACAAATGTCATTTGAAACAAAGTGAACTAATTCTATGACTGATCTAGATTAAACATTCCACTGGAGTAGCTTTATGTTAGGACTTGATTCATTTGCATCCCAGCTCTAACTGCCATTTTAACTGATTTTCCTATTAACAGAACCCAAATGACAGCTTCCAGGCTAGCCTTTAGAAAATACCTGAGGTGAGCCTACTAAATGTGTTAACTTTAGAAAGGCTGTATTTCATAGAATCCTAGAATGGTTTGGGTTGGAAGGGACCTTCAAGACCATCTAGTTCCAACCGCCCTGCCATGGGCAGGGACACCTTCCACTAGACAAGGTTGCTCAAAGCCCCATCCAACCTGGCCTTGAACACTTCCAGGGATGGGGCATCCGCAGCATCTCTGGGCAACCTGTTGCAGTGCCTCACCACCCTCACAGTAAAGAATTTCTTCCTTACATCTAATCTCAATTTACCCTCTTTCAGTTTAAAGCCATTACCCCTCGTCCTATCGCAACAGGCCCTGCTAAATAGTCCCTCCCCATCTTTCTTATAGGGCCCCTTTAGGTACTGGAAGGCTGCTATAAGGTCTTCCCAGAGCCTTCTCTTCTCCAGGTTGAACAACCCCAACTCTCAGCTTGTCTTCATAGGAGAGGTGCTCTAGCCCTCTGATCATCTTTGTGGCCCTCCTCTGGACTCACTTCAACAGGTCCATGTCCTTCTTACGTTCAGGGCCCCAGAGCTGGACACAGTACTCCAGGTGGGGTCTCACGAGAGTGGAGTAGAGCGGCAGAATCACTTCCCTTGACCTGCTGGTTACGCTTCTCTTGATGCAGCCCATGATACGGCTGGCTTTCTGGGCTGCAAGCACACCTTGCTGGCTTGTATTCAATTTTTCATGGACTAATACCCCCAAATCCTTCTCTTCAGATCTGCTCTCGATCCACTCATTGCCCAGTCTGTATTTGTGCTTGGGATGGCCCCAACCCATGTGCAGGACCTTGTACTTGGCCTTGTTGAACTTCATGAGGTTTGCACGGGCCCACCTCTCAAGCCTGTCAAGGTCCCTCTGGATGGCATCCCTTCCGTCCAGCGTGTCAACCGCACCACACAGCTTGGTGTTGTTAGAGCAGGATAGATTTCTTAAATGGCTGTATACAGAACCTTATTCCTGAAGTTGTATCAATAGTGAAATACTTTTTGAAGAGACTTGTAACTTAATTTTGAATAATATTAAGACAAACATACTGTCTATTTTCTAAATTCATACTTTGCTATTTCTTGTTGCATTTAAAGATACCTTTTCTTCGTTCTTAGTATCTGTACTGGGTCTCATGGGATGGAATTAATTTTCTTTGTAGCAGCCCATATGGTGCTATGGTTTAGATTTTTTGACCAAAACAGTGTTGATAACACCAATATTTTTGCTATTGCTTATCACTTGCACAGCATCAAGGCCTTCTCTGTTTCTCGCTGTCCCCCCAGGGAGTAGGTTGGGGGTGGGCAAGAGGTTGGGAGAGGACAGCGCTGGAACACCTGACCCGAAATGACTGAAGAGATATTCCATGTCATATAACTTCATGGTCAGCAATAAAATTGGCAGTGGAGAGTTTTTCTAAGGTAGCCTTTGCTGGGGGATTGGCTGGGCATTGGTCTGCTCCTGGGAGGTGGTGAGTGACTGCCTTTGCATCACTTGTTTTGTTTTTTGGGGGTTTTGTTTGTTTGGTTTGGTTTTTTTGTTTTCTTTACTTCTTAAGCTGTCTTTATCTTCACCCATGAATTTTTCTTGCTTTTGCCCTTCCAATTCTCTCCCCCATCTCACTGGGAGGGAGTAAGAAAGTGACTGGGTGGGGGTTTAACTGTCTGCTGGGGTCAACCCACCACAGTATTATATGTCAATTGAAAGCTTGTGCATTCTGTTTTTGTAAGGTTGCTAGATTTTGACATTACATTGTAGCTTAAAATTTATAGATTTATGAACTTTGTACAGAGGGAGAAAGAGCCCTAGTATAGAAACTAATGCAAACCCTCTTTTCTTGTGCCAAATCTGAAATCCCTTGATATGGGAAATTTCTTTATATGAGTAGAAAGAAGTAGTGTCAGCTGCAAAAACAATGAAAGCTTTTGAACAAACCGAGGACCTCCCCAGAAACTTCACTATGTTTAGGTGAAAATTATTATTTGCCAACTGAAATATATATAGGGTGTACATTATTTCTTCATTAATGAATATACATACATGTAAACCAAGATTAATCCTGTCAGTTGGTTTGGACTTAGCATAAAACAAACACGGGCACAGAAACTAGTCATAGTGCCTGTGCTTTCACATTATATTAGGTCAGTCAAACACTTTCAAACTTTAAACCAATGTAATCTTAAATGAGAGGTGTTTGAAATACTAATCCAAATTAATTCTTGGTTCCCAGTCTCTCTGCTGCAGGGCTCAGAGGAAAATGTAATTTAATAAGAAAAATGGGCTATTGTAGAGGTAAGCAAAAATAGTAACTTAGGGGGAACCTTCAAAGAACTTAGGTTAGAGCAGGACCTTCTAAACTGTGGTATGTATATCACTAAATGTATCAAAGTGAAATGTGGCAAGAGTTAAGTGTCAACTACTACTGTTGGTAGTTGTTGCAAATGTAGCTGCTACTACTACTACTACTGGAAGAGTTTTGTCAACTCCTGAATGGGAAAATAAGATTACAAAATACATTCATGAAAGACTGCTGGGCAAATTAAATGGCAAATAGATCTGTGAGAATGAGAGGCATTAAAAACAAACAGAAAAAAAAATAACACTCCAGAAACCTAAAACTAATTAGTGGGGCTTGGGCTGTATTTCTGGAAGTAACGTACAGGGGTTCTTAGAAAAACTAAACTTGTAAAATTGAAAGACAAAAATATGTGTTATAATGATAGTGTCACAAAAACAGAGGCAGAGGTGATATACTTACTCTCTATCAGAATTCTACTGTTTGGAAAAAAATTGATTTCATCAATGGAATAATTTCACTTGTGACAAATGTGCATCAGACAAACCTTCACTCAGGCTTTTCAGATCAGGTGGTGCACTTAGCTGGTACACTTCAGGTTATTCATTGTGCAAACTTGTCTGCAGACACACTGTTCAGCTGGGATTTGACACCTGAATTCTATAAAGAATGAGATATAAAATGCCTTTCCTTTCCAGTGACTGAGAGGAGGAAGTTTCCAGCTAGTTCTTTTCTTTTTAATGTAAAATGTGTAGTGCTCTCCTAAAGATCAAAGAGCTACAAGTTATCTACTAAAAAACATATTTTTTTTCTTCTTTGGTATGATCTACAGCTGTAACTCAACAGCCTGTATGGTAGAAAGAGGGTTCTGTAGTATGGCAAAAATTAGAATATATTAAGCATAAGGATACAAAGTATTTGAATTTCACTGGTTTAATAAGTATACCAATATGCTACTTCTCTTCTCTTGCTTCTGTTTGTCTGTTTCTGACATGGATAATTTTTATGATAATCTGAGCAATGTCAACTGTTGTCTGAGACTACAATTTGCTTACTTTTTCCTTCCGGCACTGTTTTGATCACTTCTTTAAGCAAAGTGTTATGAATGATTATCTTCAAGTATATTTAAGATTTTTCTTATTCAATACAATAAATGTGAAAGAAAAATATTTGAGTGCAAATGCTTATACCGTCCCTCAGAAGACAATGGTGGTAAAGCTGAGGAAGCAGCAGGATAGAAGTAAATGGGTGAGAACTTGTCAAGTCTGATAACTTAACCAGATACCTTGCATTGAAATAGCTTGTTTAACTATCAGCACCAGAAAAGGAAAATGATTATAAGGAAAATATAATTAACAAAGTTGAAGGAAGAGGAGAGAGAAATCCAATTTGTAAATAGAAATGAGGTATACTCAGAAAAATGTTGACGTGGTAGATATTTATATACTAAAAGCAGGAAAGATGCACTTTGCTATGGTTTAGCTCAAGCAATTAGAAAATCTCACAATACTTTTTACATTTGCCAAATTTGCAGGTTTGAGGTACTAACAGAAGTGCTTTCTTTCATATGTTACATAAATGCACGTCTATATACACACTGTAGGTGTAAAACCTATGATGTGCTAGATATGCTAAAAGACCCAACCTAGTGGTATTTGGTTAAAAAAAGTTGCTCGTTCTTTTGTATTGTTCACAGTTATTTCTACACAGGCAAAATATCTGAATGCATTCAATGCTGGTATATAAATGGATATTAAAATATGAAGATCAAGATTATCGTAAAGTAAAATGGATTTTTGTATGTTATAAAACAAGGTCTGAATCATCTTGTCTGTTAATTTGTTTTCCATTTAGTGCACACATTCTGGAACACAGATGGATTTTTACAGTTTAGCAATTGGAACATGAAGCTCAGTTGGTGAATTTATGTAATCTAGAAAAAATTTGCCTTTTAGTTTTCAGCTGGTGAAAAGATATGAAATGTAGGACTGATATTCCTACAGTACTTCAAGTAATACTTGAGGGACTACAGGAAGTTAATTAAAATCTGAAAAATTGCTCATCTGTTTGTTCTTATATTTCTGTTTGTACACTAATTTATTTTTTGTTGATTGTATTTTTCCTTTCTTTCCATGTGTGTTATTTTCTTAACTGGATATTGACTTGGTTTCCTGGTTAAAAAAAAAAATTCTGGATTTTCTGCAGTTACAATCTTTTTTCCTAGATCTTCCTATACCAGAGTTTAGAATTGTGCAGAAATCTGTACCATGAAGCATAAGTGACGTAATGCAAATCAATTCCACAAATTTCAGAACAAGGTTCCCTGGCGGTCATATTGGATTTAATGCTATACATCCCTTTTTGTATTTTTTCTACTAGACTCCAGTAGAATACAATTTGCTCTAAATAATCAAAAACTTGACCATATAAAACCTTATTATTGTGTGCCCATACAACCCTGTGATTCAATTTAAAGGAAAATTTTTCCTTCCCAAAGTTTAGAAATGTGCTTTGATTTCCGCCCACGCCTTTCATCTTTTCTTAAGTCAGATGCAGCCTCTCGTTATACTTAACTGAATACACAGAAAGTGTAATAGAACATCATCTGGTTCTAACCTACAGGTTTCATAGTGGAATGGTGAGGACAGTAGGGCTTCAATTTCATTTGTGTTGTCAGGTTGACGGATTAGCCAGTGCTTGTCATGGGTTATGTGCCAAGTGATGTCTTTTGAATCTGATTCCAAAGAAAACAACAGGCTTTCCAATCGATGAAAGCCTCGAAGGGGTTCTTTCTGGTTGTTAGAAATAATAGATGACTGAAAAACTCAGGCACATAAAAATGTACACACTGCTGTGTTCAGTGTAGTTTACATATTGGGTGGAGCATATGAAATAGCTTAATATAATCTCTTGATTTCATTAGAAAAATTTTCTCTAACAATATTAAAATTAATCTTCTGAAAACCAGCTCTACAATACGGTGATATTCTACACAGGTAGTTGAGGTGGAATATATTTTTCAGACCTGTATGAAGGAAATAGCTATGAAAGCTGGTTATGTGGGTTTTTGTTTGTCATACAAGTAGGGGCATGTTACATTTACAGCCTGTTTGCACCATCAATATGTGGATTAGAAGTTACAGCTTCTCTAATGGGAATTACATTAGAACTTTGAGATGGACCTTTTGATCCTGAAGTCTTTATATTTGGTCATTCTGGACTCACTCCTGTGCATGGAAAAAAGCATGAACACAAGAGCATGAGAAAGTAAAGAAGCAACTAAAGAAGTTGGAAGTATTGCTGGACTGAAGGGGTGTTAAGGGAGGATTAGTCAAGGAAGGTTTAGACTCACATGAATGCCATGCAGTTTCTGGTATCTGCTGTTGTGACTATTTCTGATAGCCAGACAAACTCATTTAAAGATAATCGGTTTCTTTACCTTATGCTGAAAAGTGCTGTGGTGTGTATTTTTAGGGTAATTACCTCAACTCATAGTTGAATTCTCTCAAGTAAGTGAAATAAGCAGGGCTAAACATTACAAAAGATGGAAAACTGTGATGTCTAATAGACTGGATGGTTTTCGCACCCATAAAAATATACTTTTTTGGTTTGTTTTGTTTTACCTTAGTATCATGGAGTCTCATTCATGCAATTTTACCAGCATACTGTAGGAAAAAGATTTCCTTTATCTGGTTTAGAAATGACAACTGTAGATTAGATGTAATCTTGTTCTTCTGCAGTGAACTAAAGCAGAGATATCACAAAAACATCGCTGAAACTTGTACTGCTGCACTTGGAGAAATGCAGTTTATCTGCATCTATTTCAAAACTGATGAAAGGTTTCATGTGTTATATTTTGGAGCTTTGTATTCAGTGCATTGTCTTTAACAACTGGACTTCTTAGATCAAATTCATTGTTCAGGTACAGATGGTGACAGGACTATGGGTGAATTGGAAACTTTGCTTCAGATATTTTCAGTTTCATGTGACATGTTCATGAGGTTCAACAAGGCCAAGTGCAAGGTCCTGCACCTGGGTCAGGGCAACCCCTGGTATCAATACGGGCTGGGGGATGAAGGGATTGAGAGCAGCCCTGCCGAGAAGGAACTGGGGGTACTGAGGATGAAAAGCTGGACATGAGCCAGCAATGTGCACTCGCAGCCCAGAAGGCCAACCATATCCTGGGCTGCATCAAAAGAAGCATGGCCAGCAGGTTGAGGGAAGTGATTCTGTCCCTCTACTCTGCTCTGGTGAGACCCCACCTGGAGTACTGTGTCCAGCTCTGGAGTCCTCAGCACAGGAGAGACATGTTGGAGCTGGTCCAGAGGAGGGCCACAAAAATGATCAGGGGGATGGAACACCTCTCCTATGAAGACAGGCTGAGAGAGTTGGGATTGTTCAACCTGGAGAAGAGAAGGCTCTGGGGAGACCTTATTGCAGCCTTCCAGTACCTAAAGGGGGCGTACAAGAAAGATGGGGAGGGACTTTTTAGCAGGGCCTATCGCATAGGTTGCCCACAGAGGTGGTAGATGCCCCATCCCTGTAAGTGTTCAAGGTCAGGTTGGACGGGGCTCTGAGCAATGTGATCTAGTTGAAGATGTCCCTGCTCATTGCAGGGGGTTGGACTAGAAGACCTTTAAAGGTCCCTTCCAACCCAAACCATTCTATGATTCTATGTTTACTTCCCTGTTCAGTCACTTCATATTCTTGATAAACACTAGGTCCTTCAAATACTAGTTGTCTATCATAAACCAAAGCAAATCCACATACTGTTGTCTGATTTGGTTAAAGCTATACCATGATAAAGGTGTCAGACTTCATGACATTGTTGGGAAAGCTTGAGGGACCATTTTGATTTTGTCATATAATGACAAAAAACTACCTCCAAATGAGAAGCTGAATGTGAACTAGCTGTCAAAGTGATAACCTAATATGACATTCTGGTACCCAAGCATATTCCAAAAAGTTTTTTTTTTTCATGTTGTTCAATGTGTATCATGTAATAATTTGTTTGGTTAATATGGTAGATGGTGCCATTTAGAAAGGATTCCATTTTAATTAGCTATAATAATTTGCTATGAAATTATTTACACAGATTGTAGCAGCCTGGCTTGACTCTGGCTGTTGGAGGTATTATCAACATTCTGGCTTTTTCTATAAGAGGAAAACCCATTATTTTTAGTTTGGAATGCATTCAAGTTTAACTATTCATAAGAGTGCATAGTATTCTATAGGCTTTAGGACAGATCATGAGAGAAAGCATGTAGGGAAAACTTGAAAGTGGTCCACCAGTGCAAAGTGAGATACCAGTGTAGCGTGTTACTTAAAGATCTGCAATTAAGTTGACATTTATTAATGACCCCAATAATAATAATTTTATTAATGTTGTGAGGCTCTTCCGCTCTGAACTGTTTGTTTCTTCTGTGTGTGTATTTTGTTCACTTTAAAAAAAAATTACTCCAAAGAATTGGCATTGGTTCCATAATTCCAGGGATTACAGAAAAGCAAATAAAATTCTTTTAATAAAATTGAAGAAGCTTTCGGTTAGGCTTATAGCTAGGTAGGAGTTATAAGGGTGTAACAACATACTCCTGCTTTATTCTATTTGATATCTGGCTTCCTCTGTGCTGCCATTGTTGCTCCAGCAGAAATTATAGGTCAGTGAAGAGGAGATGTAAAAATGACTCACAGTGACATTTTCTTGTTTGATATCTGGTGTCCTGGTGGTACAACATGACCAAAGGTGGCTGCTTTGCAGAGTGGCTTACCCTCCATAAGGTTTCTAGCCCTCCATGCCTTTATCCAGGGCTTGGTTTTTCCTTAATGGTACTCCAGAAGTCAAAGCTGACCCTTCAAAGTGGAGTCCTGGTAGGACTAATGGATGGTGAAGCTGTGAAAGTATTGGCTTACCTCAGAGTTGAATGAAAGTGGCATGTGATCCATTTTTCTTTCTCTGCTGGGTCATCAGACAAGTGATTTTTGCATCTTTTGGTAGCCTGTTATATATTTATGGTACTGCCTTTCAGCCCCTTACTGGTCAAAATAAACAGCATAATTTCCAAATGAAAGCCCAAAAGTGAATTGGTCACAGGAATGGAAAGACAGTTGGTTTAATTTACAAAAAAAAATTTTTTTTAAAAATTGCTTCCCTTCTGAAACGTGCCAAGAAAATATTGGTAGACTGGTTTAGAAAGGGATATGAAGAAACTGTAAAACTTCATAGCCATGTGAGTTATAGGAGCTTAGAGAAGCTGCTGCCTTTATGATCCCAACTGATAAAAATTACCATTTTTTTCTCCCAACTTTTTGGCATGGAAGTCTCTATTTATAATCCAAGATGAGTTTGCAAATTTCAATTTAAGAGCAAGTTGGGAGCAATTGCTCTGAGGTGAGTTGTGCTAGTCAGGCAGACAAGCTGAGAGAAAATAGTATTGAGTATGTGTGAGTCTTAAGAGGAAGGGGGTACAGATTGTTTACCCCTGAAATCAGGTGCAGGTAGTTTAATGCTTAGGTAAGTGAGGAAATAATGAGCAGTGATATACGAGGACATTGGTATTGGACACTGTGTATTTCCCGTATACAATCCCTGGTGTTTGTGTATGGTAATGAGAAAACTCAGAACCGAGATACCAATATTTTTTACTTGAATTAGAATTGAACTTCATATTATGAGTTTCAGCAAGTGCATAAAGACAACACTGAACTTTGTTTTTCCCAAAATCTTGTTAGTATAGTTCTGTCAAATACTGCATTTTTTAAGTGGATGCTTATAGCTAAGTGTCATTTTGCTGCTGTCCTATGAGCTTTAGGTTCTTCTTTTATCCTTATGAAAATTGGGACTTGTATGGTGAAAAGAAAAGAGAAGAAATTGAAGTTGCTTTTTGTGAGTTAAACCAATATTATGTTGTAAATTGCCCTCAATCAGTGAAACATTCTAGTGCTGATGTTTGTAACAGACTATGGTGGGGGCTTCTGTTTGGAATACATAAATATAGTGTAAGTTATTAAAATGCTATCTTTTCTAGGTGAACTTTTAGGACTATATATAGTCTTAAAAGTTTTTTTCTAAGTTGATATAATTTCATATTGTCAAATTATTGTATATTTTAATTTTCATAGTAAAAATGCTGTGCTAAGTTTTTTAAAAGCTGGTATTCTGTTAAAGCAGAGCTTTCGATGCAATGCTGCAATTAACTTTCAGCATTAATCTGCCTCGTAATTAAACTATACTCAAAATTGAAATGCTTGAAACGATTTAAGAAAGGAACTTGCTTGAAATACTTGACGAATGTGAATGTGGTCCAATTTGGCAACCATAACTAAATAAAGAAACAGTCTTGTAACTGTGTTCCCCCCTCTTCTCCACTAACTGTGACTAAGAGGGAGTGTTTTCTTCTTCACAATAAGAGGAAATCTCATTTGTTATATGGCAACTTTTAATGTTATCTCTGTAAGCACTGTTTAAAGACAAATTACAATACCAAACACAGATTTAATGGAAAAAGCATGTATGGAACATGGGAAAAATGTATAGTTTGGTCCTATGAAAATCCCTCAGGTTTTTTTTTTAGGTAACCTGTTCTATATTAAAACCAAAAAACTTGAAGAAATTGTTTTCTTTCATGTCCCCAAAGTGTTTTCAACAGATGTTCCATGTTTCATCTTGTAAGTGATACTTTAAAGCCATCTGTGGTGTCATAAAGCCTGAGGATAGTGACAGAAAATTAAAGCCTTCATTTTAAATTTTAGATGATGATCTTGGAACTAGTCCTGATATCTATATTGGTGATCCAAAAACAATTTGCTACTGAGTTTAATAAGCCTTGAATGAAACCTTGAGTCTCCAGTCAGTGCCTCCAAACCCATACTTAGTTAACTATGGTAGTTTTAGGAAAATTAAGAGATGTAACACTTATTAATCTCAATAGTTAATATTTTTTTATATTGATATTTTCTTATGAAACATGATATTGAGTGATATGGCAAATAGAAGTCAACACAGAAGCTTACTATTGTAGATGACATGTAATGATTGTTTTAATCTGCATTTCTGATGCAATATAAACCTATGGAAATACTTGGATAGTCTTTTATAATATATAAGCTTTTCAGTTAGATTAATCTTAATGACTTATTGATAATAAAGGTGCTTAACTGACGTAATTCTTATACAAGAAAAAGGATAATCATTATCAAAACGAGTTGATTTATGTAAATTGTACAAGAAAGTAAACTAGATGTAAGCAATTCCATTCCTAGTTCTGTTTCGAGGTTTTCTGTTCTGCCACGGGCAAATCATTCAGCCTGTGTGTACCTCTGGTTCTTGCTCTGGAATATGAAGAGACTTACTCTTTCAACAACATATGGTTTTATAAAGATTAATATATTAGCGCTACTAATGGATATAGTTTTGTATACAATTCAAATGTTGTTTTCAATTTCTTTTTGACTTCGTTAAATTGATTTATGATATATTCTGTTAAACGTAGGGACAATTAGGATCTTTCACTTGAACAAAGTAAAACAAAAAGAAAAAAACATCTATAGAAAATAGAAACGAAGTAAAAGAACACTGTAATGTAAGTGCAGTATAGAACAGCTGTGTGATCATGATCCAGAAGTTTAGTGCCTTACTGTGTATTTCTTTCCTTTATGTATTTAGATTTCTTTTCCATGTAAATTTTGCTTTGAATTTTCTTGCTTTGTAATATTAGCTATTGAAGTAATTTCACATCCATATAACGTTTTTATTTCTCTTGCAATTGCTAATGCATGTTGTTAAACTTAACATTCCTCCAGAAAAGAATCTATGTCAAAATATTGAAATAATAGGGGGTTTTATTGTAGTGGTTTAATGCTGTTTAAATTTGCAGTCGGCAATTAATAGAGGTAAAATAAACATTTGGTTTGAATTTTGCAATTTTCGTCAGCTGAAAATTTGATTGAATTCATTGAAGTAAATGGATGTAGAGCAAGAGTAATATCTCAAACCTTGTCTGATCACTGAGGGGAAGGGAGGTCATCTATTATAGAGAGCAGATACCTTTGATACTTTCTTATTGACAATATTCTCTAGAAGGTAACAGGAGATATATCTAAATGTTGTCAGAGACTTACAGCTCCTCTCAGGAAATTCTACTGCTCTTTGGAGTTTATGTGTTAGAAATGGTGCAAATGGACACATGATACACAAAACTAGAAAAAGAATCTGAGAAATGGACATCCGGGGTGAACCCAAGTAACCTCTACAGAAGTCAAGTTGATTCATTGCTTTGGTGTCCAGTACACCTTATGGTTTTTTGCTTCTTGCAAATGAGTCAGAAGCACTTTTTATTTTTTCTTTTTTAAGGAATTTATTCAATAACAGAAATCACAGGAAAACATGGAAACTAGGCCTTCAAAGCACGTCAACAGTTTGTCTAGTTTATTCTCTTGCCCCAAAGCAGTATCATATATATATTTGTCTTCCCTAATGAATATTTAAGATCCAGCTGGGCACTGAACTCCAGCATCCCTAAACAACTTGTGCTAGTGCTTTGCTGTTCTTACTTCTAGAAACCATCTTTGTAAAACTGAAATCTTGTTGACTAATCTCTTCTTTACACCCTTCTGTAAAATATTACAATTTATTTGATCAACCTATGATCATCCAAATTTTATAAGACATCTTAAAGGCAGTTGCTTTTATGTATTTGAAGAATGTCATATTGGCTAAACAGGGCTTCTTGTTCCAGCTTGTTTCAGTTCTAATTTCTAACTAATTTCAGTTATTTCAGTCTTAGTTTACAGTGTTTTCACCTGATCATTCTTGCTGCTAGTGAGCAGAACACGGGCTAAAATGATGCCTCTCTGTAAAACCTATAAAGATTTGTTGTTGCTGTTTGTTGTTCAACACAAGTGAAATATTTGAAAAACACTAATTAATGTAGAGAGTCTAGAAGAAAATTAACTTTTTCAAACATTTGTTGATATCAGTAGTGTTGGAAACAGAAGAGTGGTTTGCTGTGTACTGGCATTATGTTATTTAGCTAGCTATGACAGCAATGCTTGTTAAGACTGGTAGGGCTTCGGACAGAATAATGTGTCTGGATATAAGCAATAAGGATTGTTATGAAATCAGGAAAATGGGAAACATACTATCTACTGGGCCACTTTTCTTAAGGATGAGATCTTTTAAAGGTCTTAGCATTCTTAGCTAAGAATCTGTTTACCAAAGAGGGAAAGTAGTCAAAATTCGTTGTTTGGATAGAATAATATAAACAAAGCATTCTTTTCCCTGGATTCTCTTTTTGCATCAACAGACATGTAGATGAGAAGGTATTTCTTGTGTACTTTATAGTAAGACTTTCCATAACTTCATTTTGCAGTTGTTTTATTAGTAAGGCTTCAGAAAACCATGCCACTCGGAAACTTGCTTTTGTGGATTGTTCCAAATATAATCTAAGTGTCATAGTCATGTTCAGCACCTTGATCTTAGAACAACATTTACTTGACTAGATCTCCAAGATTATATCTAAATTAAATGTTTTTGTACTGTTTGAAATACGTATTTTTGGAATGATTAGCTGACTATATTTTAGTCCTGTAAAATGCAATTATTCTGTAACTAGTTTTATTTTTATCCTCTAAAAACAGTCTGAGTTAAAATCCTCTTCCCATTTTTTGTAAAATAAAATGCTTAATATGTGCTAAATCAGATGTTTTCAGAAACTGTGATTTCTATAGTAATTGTATTTTCATTAATGAATGAATGATTAGGAAGCAAATTCACAGGGGAGGAAAAGAATTGGTGGATTTATGAAAAGCAAAAATTATTGCCTGGATTTAATGAGTGAGAACGATGGCATATTTTGTGCAGTAATCGCAACCTGTTTTACCAAATCATATGGTACGTAAATGAAAGTCTTTTATTGAATGCTATGCCAAAATAAACTAAGTTAAAGCGGATGTCTATTCTCCTTCAGATTTATTTCATCTGAAACTGAGATAATAAATTGTTGAAATGAGGCCAGAAAGACAATCAAGATAATCACATCACCAGACCTTAAACAACTACATTCCTCTATTGGAAAGAAGCTTTAATTTCACTGATTAATTAATTTTAATCTGTTTTAATGTTTTATTCACACTATGCCTTTGATTAGGCTGTACTGGCAGTATTAAATGCTTTGGCAGTGTTCTGATTAAATGACAACTTGGATACCAATAAAGATCAAAACACAGGAACAGCTTAGTCTTATTTCTACTTGAACATGGTACAGTAGTTTTTTCCTTAAATGTTCAATCCAGTAATTAGTTTCAGTATGTGCACAAGACAATTGTAATCAGCCATCTTCGCAAGATATGAAGTAGTAGCTATGTTTTTGATATTCAGCTATTATTTCTTTCTCAGATAGCAAAACAAAAACTTACTGATGTAATAGTAAAAAATACTTGATGTGATGCTATATTGTTCTTTGGCTATTTCACAAAAATTTATAACAATGTTAAAGATACTGCATGGGAAGTGTAAGAAGATTGATTCCTACGTCATACCCAGCAAGTCACTGCTGTCCTGTTCCAAAATAAAATAAAGGCAACTGTTACTTGAGACATAGAAAGATTAATCTTCTCTCATTTTACACTGATGAAGCTGAATGGATTTCTAGGACAATTTGTTTTTTCAAATGAGAAAAAAGACTGGAATATTCAAAGTACAGTTTCCATCAGGTGATAAATATAAGTTTTAATTTGAAATTTTAGCTTCAGAAACTGGATCTAAATTTAGGAGCCTTTGAACAGCAACTTAAACTGTTTCCAAGTATAAAAATGAAGCCAGTATGTTACTGGATTAAAAGTGTTTGGGTTCACAGGAGCTTTTATCTATTCCTGATACAATCATTTGTAGGCTGGCTAGAGTTTCTTACTGGAATTCAAAACGATGTAATGTGAAATCATTACAGCAGTTACAACTGGGTGGTTTTTGACAGCCTAAAATTGAACTGGAGCTTGTGAAGATATAAATCTTTATCTGATGTATCCAAGAACTACCATCACTTCTGTTTGAAATGTTCATCAAAATAAGCTGTTGTTCAGGTTACGAAGTGCTGGGTGAAAGACGATCTTTTTGTCAGGACATCAGGATACTCCTGATGTGTATCATGTGATATTCATCTATCTAGTAGTGAAATGTGTCAATATCTACTTGAGTAGATGCTGAAAACACCTTTCTTTTACATCCAAACAGTAGTTGGGAAACCATGATACTGTAAAGTCTAAATTTGATGGTGGGGAGAGTTGAACACGTTAAGTATTCTCTACCCACTGACAGCCTGTGTAACAAGTCACCAAAATAATTGTGAAGAGAACAGTAAAAGCTCTAGCCAGGGTTAGATTGTTACAATTCATTTATTTGCTTCTGATCCTAACCTTTTCAAATGACTACTTTCTATAAGACACACAAATCTGTTTATTAAAATGAAAATTTCATGAGGTTTCTGAGGAATTTCTTTCTCTTATGTAGGAATAGGCGGTATCTTATTTATGCTGGGGAGCAACTAACTGGTATTTTACAAAGAAGTGACTTCCAATTCACAATTATCAATAAGAAGGTGTGTGATATTTCAGTGGACACATGTCCCGGGCCCATGTTGTTAATAGTTACAAAGGAAACAATTTTGAGAAACTTTTGAAGCATAACATCATGTTGCAAAGAACCTGGCTCTTCAGCCTGCTTCTTAAAATCACCATGTATTTTCTGCCTTTTGAGGCAGTTGGTAATGAAGCCAGAAACACAATGAGTATAATGCAAGGAAACTTCTTTATCAACACTCATCCCCAAAGTTTCATCTGAAAGTAATTGTTTTCCTTCTCTAGCCGGACTCTTCACAACCCAGCCAGTATGGGCATGTCTGATTTTAAATCAGACCAATTAATAATTTTTAGACTGACATAAGCACGTTAAGTATTGCCAAATTCACATAAATTAAAACATACTTTATTTAAGAACTGCATTTTTTTGTAACTAACTCCCTATCTCTTTCTCACACACACCTATACATATGTTTTTCATTGTATTTATTGGTTAAGATGTCACTTGTGGATATTGCATCACAGTTTGTATAAAACATTAGTCCCTACCCTTAAAACACTATTTAAATATTCAGCAATACTCTGGCTACTATGGCAATTTAAATCCTTGATACATTTTCCTAATGTCAGAGTTTACAAAGAGTTGTTTCACTTAGCATTTCTAAAAAAGCAAACCAAAAATGAACATTTCTAAACATTTTAAAACACTTATTTGAGTTTGAAAGGAAACATAAAAAGAAGGTTAATTAACATTAAGGAGTGTAAATCATACAACACTTTATTTGTTTAGGTAGGCAGGCAGAGTTACGTGATAGGGTGGAGGCAGGATATCCTAGTCATCATAAATTTTTCCCCTATAATTATGAGCCCTAATCAGCACTTTTCCCTTGTGCAAACACACAGCTAAGTTGATAGTACTCTTTATGCAGTCTAAAATCCTACAGTGGTTAGAGCTAACACTGTTATCTTTGTATGAGTTGCAAAGGCCTAGTTAGCTTGAAGGAGGAGTATCAGAATTCAAGTGCATAGACAGTTTTCTTAAATTTATTCATTTGAGCCATGATGAAATGAAAAAGACTTTTTCTGTTTTTCTCCAAGTCCTGTTCTAATTAGTCCTTCCTATCTGCATACAAAAATCTGGAAGCCTCGGCTATCTGCTCTGAAACATCCACAGCTATACTACTGCTTTTGTGACCTTGACTCAAGTAGACTTCCAGCATACTTGCTGACTGCCCATGACAGTAAACCCTTATTAATAGGATGGAGGGTCTTGAAGTCCTCCTAGGCTTCTACGGTCAGAGAAGAGAAAGCTGGCTGAAATTAACTGGAGCTTCCTCTCGTTTGTGAAGCGCATAGAATGGCAAAATGCTCAGAAATAGCTATGAAGTTTATTAAGATCTCGCCACTCTCCAGATTAGCGTGGAATGTCGCTCTGAGGGTCTCTCTCCTGTTTTCTGGACACCATGTGGCTGGGCAGTGCCTCAGCCATACAGACTTGCTCCAATAGACACCGATGCTTGCCTGTATGAATACTTTAGTTATTTGTTGCTCCAGCTGTCCTTTATGCAGAGATTAGTAATATCTGAGAGATGGTATTGTATTGTATCGATTGGTATTGTCTTCTGTTGCCCAGCTGAATGTAGTGCCTGCATTTGGAGAGACCGGCCTAAATTGTGAGCGGACCAGAGCAGAGTAGAAAATTGCTCACACACGAAGATGGGGCTGAGCTGAATGCTGGAGCCCCAGAACTGATAAATTCTGGGGAGAAGAGGTAGAACTGTTTCAAAACCGGAAAAAAAATATTTCTGTGCTGATAGCAGAATGAATCAACAGTAATAATATTTACTCATTTGGCCTGGTGGCATTTCAAAGAAAGAAGGTAAATTAGCTGAGCTAGTTAGCTAAATTAGCTTAGCTAAGCTTTGAGGGAATCTTGAGTGGCCCTGAAAAGGTGTATGGAGTTAATTGTTAATACACTGCATTCTCAGAATGCAGAAAGAATTTTTCTTTTCAAAAGCAGTGAAGAAAAAACATTTGTCAGATGCACCTTTTAAGGCAAAATTGTGAAGACAATTTTAAACCCCAAATTTGTATGCAAGTTCTTCATATGTACCTGACAAATATTTGTCATCTATAACAACAATCAAACTATACTTATTTGGTACCTTAGTTATCTATTTGGATATTTAGCTTTTATTTTATTTGGCCTCAATACTGAGATCCTTACCAGTGCTTAAGAAGAACATTATGAAACTGATAGAAGATACATAACTGAATTTGTGAAAGGACCTGGCCCTAAGAGTTATTTTCTGTTTATGCTTTGTTTCCGTGCATTACCGTTGGTGTTCCTTCGCATTCTCACTTGCAGACTGCAGTCTTTTTCCTTGTAGAATGTTGGGGGTTTTTTCTATTCTTCATATATTTTGTTGCTTTTTTCCGTGTTGTTTCTTTCCCCAGTTCATCTCTAGCATTGTTGCTGAAGTTATGAGTAAAGTGGAAATTACTAAAGAATTACTTCTTAAATGTGCACTGAGTTTTAGTAACCGTCATGCCATTGGCAGCAAAGTAATGGTCGGTGCAGCTGGAAGGAACAGGCAATGTTCATAAGCCTGTTCCAGAAAGGTTACAGCAATGGTTTGAATAATTTTGTGGCTTCTCTTTCTGATATAGAAACCTCATTTTATTTGAGAACAGCATAGGTAGTCCTCAGTTGGCAGAGTGAGTTACTGTGTGTTGATCTTGTAGATTTCTATAGGAGAGAGACTTTCTTCTTTGGTGAAGAAGCAGCAAAAATATAGGGTTAGCTCAACAGCAGAAACATAAACTATGTCTGAATGTCAGATGTATCCTTGAAGATATTTTCATATATTAATAATTTAGAAATATTTTTAACTTTATGAATTTTCACTCAGGATTATTTTTATAGAAATGGGGGGGGTGTTCAGAACAATATTTGTCAACAAAAACTAGTCACTTTCACAGAAAAGTTACACATTTGTTTAAAAGAAAAACACCCCCCCACCCCTCACCCCCTGTATTTTTTATAAAACATAAATATTTTCTGACTGGATGATCTTGTTTTACAACCACCTGTGAGTTGGCATTTATCAAGGCTGAATTTATTACATAAAAATATGGAAGCAATAAGTTTATATAGAGATTCAGTATAAATCAGGGTTATTTTTTAAATAATTATTTAATCAAAACCAGCTGTGTCTTCTAATGCCTGATCAGCCAGAGACTAATAGATGAAAGCTAAAACTTGAATATAATCAAATGTGAATGTATAGAAAAATCAAATACTCTAAAAGAGTGCATATCTGTTTGCAAGTAAATGACATATTAAAATATAACTCGGACTTCAAGATTTTTCCAGAGAAAAATAGCATTTAATCAGTTACAGCTCTAAAATGGCATGTAACTAGTTGCTTTTCTAGGTCAACAGAGAATAGCAGTCAATTGTATATAAATGAAAATAAAAGCAAAGCATATCAATAAAGCAATTCTGAAATGGCAGATCACAAGGAAGGAGATGAATTTGGAAAAAAAATTAGCTGCAAATAACATAAGATAGAAATACCAATATGTAATGTTGATTTAGTGTTGACTTAGACTTCACTGACAATTTCATTTCTGTTGAACAAATAAGAGAGTTCAGATCAGCGCATTTGGATATGTTTTAAAGTCTCCCTAACTTAATTTTATTACAAACTCTAAAAAAAGTAGGGCTTTTTATTATTTAGTGTGCCCTTATCCATGCTTTCTCTCTACCTTGTTTGTGCACCCTTTCTGAAATTGTTGTTATATTATACACTACGTACAACCTATTATATGTACAACACAGATAGTATTGTATACTTATGTGCATATGTATATTTATATAGTGTTATAATAGAGAAATTTCTACTTTTTCTGTTAGTATGTCCTTATCTTGTAGGTTTTCATAGGATATATAGTTGCTAATAAACAGCAGTTAACTAGAGTAACTAATTTTTAATTTCAGCTCAGATTCATTTAGGTGTTTTTTATTTCATTAGGATCTTTCACCCTAACAGCTTCAATGGACTGAAGTAGTTGATAATGTTTGGTTTCTCCAGTTTCTTTGGTTTTACAAATGTAAAAAGCAAGACAGATGTTCTGTTAAAATAATCAAAATTCATTGAATATATATATGTAATTACATATAATAAATGTGTGTATAGTATATACTAATATATGTGATTCAATATTTAATATAGGTATATATATTTATATACATATATTCTATATATTCTACAATATTTGTTTTGTTCATCTCAAATATAGATAAACTCTACACTGCTCTGGTGTGTGTGAATTGTCAGATATAAAAATTCTTAGTCTTGTCGTCTTTTGTTATTTTGGTTTATGTTCTATACACTCTTGTCATCACTGAAAAAAACCCCAAAATATTTTAATAATCACCATTGCTGTAGAATATTTTTGTATCATTGGAAACCATTGATTACACTTCATTGGCTTATGACCTTTTCTTGAGGTACATAGTAGCATAACTCTCATGCCGGCCTTAGAAAATATTATTTGATTAGTATATGTGCAGATAAACAAGTGCCGTTCGTTGCCTTCCTGGGTTTTTATAAGCAATTTATTGAAGGATAAATATTTTTCCTGAAGTTTTTTTGTCATCTTTTTCCCACTGGGCAACATTGGAGCAATTTCTCAAAGTAAGTCATTGTCACTGAAGATGGATAAGATGGTCTGGTCTCTTTATAGCACCTGAAAGAGCAAAACAGTAAGAGTTTTGTGGGGTTGGTTGGTTCTTTTAAGGCTGTGTTTCTGAATGAGACAGTCCCAAAGAATACTGCACTGGTTAACTGACTGTACTAAGCATAATTATTAGGAAAACTAAGGCTTAGTGACTAAATTGGCTGAGATCTCATTTCATTTCCTCAGTATTCCTGTAGACCTCTACCCTCAGGAACTGAGCTGTGGGTTTTACTTGTGAGAGTAGAAGGAAACGGGATGTCGTATTCTCTTGTCCTCAAGGCTTGAAGGGAGTTCATCTGCAAATTGTTTGGTCTAGAATTTTAAGTCCTGTTGCAAGACGTTTGAAAGTGGGGGAAAAAACCCTGTATAGTGCATGTCTTCCGTCCATTACTTCCCGAGTGCCTTCATTAGCAGCCTTGTAAAATCCTGTGTTTTATCAGATTTCATTTATCTGCATTAAGGATGACCCCATCACGTTTGCCTATTGTCTGCTTGCTCGTACATTAACTCACAGCTGTCAAACAAGTAATAGGTGGAGGTCCAGCGGGCTGGTACTTCCTGCTCACTTCCAGATGTACTGATAAAAGAGTCTTTGCTTGGATGTCTCTCAGGGTTTGAGGGGCTGTCAGATGAAGGCTGAGGGGCTGGTTTTCTCCCTTGCCATATCTTAAACACACATACGCACATATCTCCATATCAACAGTGTGAAAGCAAAACTCCAAATGCCAGAAATACAAGCTTGTTTTGATACGCATTTTCAGCTTCTTGTCCTTTCTTGAGTCTTAACAAAAACTACTAACAATGTCCTCTTATTGTTTATGAAACATCTAATCAGAGGCAATAAAAGTAATTCTGAGTGACAAAAGGAAGAAAGCTACCGCCTTAGAATATTTTGTTATTTTAAAATTTTTCCTCCTTATTCTTATGCACATCTTCAGGGCTGAGTAAGGAAAGTAAATTGAGAGCTACCTATTCTATTCTACTAGGTTTTTCTCCTTGATAATATAATGCTGAAATTTGGTGTGTTGCTTCAGAAAATTTTGTCAATAAGATGATTGTTTAAGATTCAGAAATGATTTAATAGACAAAACCTGCCATTAATTACAGAGGCAATTGAATGATAATGGGAAAAAAAGATACTTTTGTATATACTGACTTGATTTGCATCCTCAAGTAATTTAAAAGCTTCAGATTCAGAAAATGCTGTATCAGTTTTCACATTTAAATTGGATATAGTTAGTGTAATATCTGTCTAACTAGCTTGCACTGCACTAGAAAATAATTTTAAAATAATCTTGGCTCTGGAATATTGTACTGGAACTTGGCAGCTCTCTCTGGCTATTGTGACACTTGAATTGAGCAGCTCAATCCCCACTAGGGTGTTAACTAACTTTATCCATAAATAAATTGAGAAATTATAGGTAAATATAAATGCACACAGTTGGCTCTATATATCTGTAAAACTTTTACAGTGTTTGAAAGCCTATTGTCAAATTATTCTTCTGGGAATTAGAGGGTGGGGTGTTTAGTGCTTCAAAAATAAATAAATAAGAAAGGGAAAGGGTGTGTTGTTCCTTGATCAATTCCAAGCCCAACTTGGTAAGCTGAGACTTTTATACACTTGGACTTTTGTAATGGATTGACTGGCTGAGTATAGTTATGGGGAAATGTTAAATACTTAATGCTTGACTGGAAATTTTCCCCAAAGATATTGATCTTCCAAGGTGTAATGTGCATTCTACTTAAATAGATGTGTATCAGTGGTAATAACATTTGGGAGAGTCCCTCATAAAATTCTGTGTGTAACAGAAGTAGAAAGAGGTGAACTTCTGTTAACCTTTTCATGGCACGCCCATTACCAGATATTTACAATTTGGAAACATACACAAACCAAGAAACTAAAGGGTTACTGGGTGCAAAGTGATGCTTTCCATTATTGATGCTTATTACAGCAATGAAGACATTCTACCCAACTCTATCCTGGAATGTCAATGCTGTTGGTATCTCCATGTGAAATGGAGAGACCATGTTTGGCTTGTTGGAGAGTCTGTTGCTGAAACTCATCTGAAGAGGAGAGAGAAAGCAAGTGATGGCCCAGGAGGTAAAAAGGCAAGGCAGGCAGGGAGAAGCTGGGTGGTTAGGCACAGATCAGAAGTGCGGGTACAGTCTAAGCCTAAAAGCGAGAAAAATTGTCATGGAAAATGAAGTTTTTATTAAACATAAAACTTTTTTGCCTACAAATTGTAAAATATTTTAAGCATTGACTTCCTTACTTGATCAAAGTTTATTTGACTTTGACAAGTAGTATTTTTAGCTCAGTTAAGGATCAAGGATTCAGTCTATGGTTTAAAATAGACATAGAGTATATCTGGTAATGGGATTTTTTCTTAATAAATCTGTTGAAACAGAAGATATTGAAATTGTCTTTCTGCTGGTCAATGCCAGGGTGAATCTTTTCACATTTTTGTGCTGTAAAGACAAAAACCTATTCAAAGACAAGGGTTTTTTTTCCAGCATGTTACTTCCTTCTGAGTCGCAGAAAGTATTTAAAAAGCGTGTATTGACTTAAGAAAACTTGTCTGAGATTAACAGCCTGCTGTGTTGTTCGCATTTTTTTTTTTTTCATTGTAGCTGAAATGTCAGATACACATATGAATGCAAGTCTGAGCTTGCAGAATAGTACTATTCAGCAAGAAATTGAAGTTTGTGGAAAACATTTGATCCATTGATTTTGTGGGATTAGAACTAATGAAAAGTGATCTGCAAGACTTTCAGAAGTACTCTTCCTATATTTTCAGCAGTATGAGTATAAATCAAAGACTTCTTTCTTTTTTAGATAGTTTTTTAAAATGACAGTATGTCTTGGTCTACTTGACAGATAAGTATGCAGGTATCATCTGAAATTAACCCTTTTAGTTTATCAGGGTAAAAGGAAACAGCTAAAAACTTCCTTGATTGTTGAACATTCTAGAGCTTCTTTGTAAAAATGGATGTTACCAAGTATTAATCAGCGCCATCCCTTATGTGGCTGATGACAAATGATGAAAAATAGCTGGACCTATTCTGGACCTACTTTGCATCAAGTTTATATATGGTTTCTTGAGGGGAAAATTAAAAAGCAAACCTCCTTAAATACATCCAGTCACTTACTGATAGATATCAGATGTCACTTAACAACTAGACTTTATGTAATGGAAAAAAGAATTAAATCTTTAGAACAGAACTAAACGTATTTAAATCTGCAATGGGATTTTATTTGTAGTGGTCAGTTTTCTGTCTCCTTATGGCATCAGACAGAGTAACTAGACTCTGTAGGATGTAGGACTATCTAAAGAGGGTTGCTCTTTAACATTTTGTAGGGAGAATTTGAAGAAAATTTTGTGACTGTTTTAAAGATGGGGAGAAAAATTCAAAATGCAAATGTTTCATTTAATTTGTTCTTGGATAAAACAGTAGCCCTTTTCATTTTGAAATCACCATTTCCGCTTTAGAAGTCAACTTAAGTTAAAAAATAAAGGCAGAAAAAGGGAAAAATCTAAAATTCATCAAAACAAAAATTGCAATGAAATGTTACATCTTGGATTAAACTAAATATTTCAGGTAGATTAAAATACATTTCTTCTCCCTGCCCCCATTTAGACATACACTTTTTAGAGCTGAAATGTGTTTTTCATTTATGTCAACCCTACCAGCCAGGAACTGCTGTTGCTGTGATTTTGAGAGTTTTGGTACAGAAGGAAAGACTATAATATAGTTCCATTCAATCTTCTTTGAGACATCACAGAAGATGGCTTATAGGCAGTTACTTTTCTACTTTCAAAAGCCACAACCTCAGAAATATTCAGAACAGACATAATTTTTTTTTTTTTTTAATCTTTTCTTTTCAATTACTACAGCAGATCTATGGGTTGATATGGGTTACCATTACCATGGGTTGTCATTAGTATTTCTAAAGTTTGGGGGTTTTTATTTTATTTCCTCTTCAGCTAGAACTGTTGCCTTCCTTTACATTTGGCTGATTACAAGCCCTGGACTAAGGCCATCTGGCTTAGTTGAAACTCAGATAAGGTTGGCAAGGAAGAATCTTTTGAGCAAATGTCAAAATCTGTAGCTGCTCCCCCAGTTGAGAGTTTCTGCCTGCAAGCTGGTCAAACTGGCTTACAGTAGTTTAAACCTTTTCAGTGTTGTTATTTTCTCCTTACTTGAGATACAGCTTTTTATTTTTTTTTTTAGTCCTATGGTGATTTTTAACTCCTGATTAATAAGTGGCTGAAAGAGAGTTTTAAGTCTTAGGTCAGTTCTCTGACAGCTCTTTGCAGGCAATCAACCACTAGAAAAAGACTAAACTTACTTTACTTTAGACAAAAGAAGATGAAGTTGGAGCAGAGAGGCAGATCTCTTATTTGTCAGCTTAAAGATGATGACAACAGAGTTTATGTTTGTTTAGGAAAGTATCTTTAGGCACAGAGGAGTTGCAGACAAAGGCTTTAGGGAATAAACCACAAGTTCAGAATAGGAGAAAAGAAGAGATGTCTTCTGGAGGAGTTACGAAGGAAGCCAAATGACAGGTGTGAAATACAACTGGAGTCTCCTCTCTTGAGAAGAGAGAGCTGTAACTGTCCTGGACTTTGATATTCAGTACTACTGTGCAAAGCCTTAAAGGGTAAAATACAAGATTTTAGTTTCCATCTGCATACATGATACCAGGTTCTGCTTACCTAACAAGGTGTGTTTGAATTGTAGGTTTCCTGAAAGGGCTTGACACATGCCTGCATAGACTAGTGGGAGGTGGTGGATCACCTAGGTATGGTTGTAACACTCTTACCTAATCTTGGCTTCCAAATGTGGAGGAAAAAAGAAAAAAAAAAGGATAAATACCCTGTTCTTTTTACCTTTATTCATGTGAGAAGGATCATGGTAGTCTATATGGGCAGTGGCAAGGCAGTAGGTGAGTTACTCCTTTACTAACTGTCCTCGTATTGAATTCTGGTGCTATGCCAACCAGACGTTAATCCCTAGCCTGATATTTAGTGATGATAGCTGTCTCCAAGTTGGCTTCACTAACACACCCCTGAAAAAATTCACAGGCTACATCATCTGACTAAAAAAATTAACCAAAGGAAACCTATCCTCATGTGGTTGGGATAAAGACAAAGACCAGCAATGACTTCATCTGATCTCTGCACTGCATAGTCTCACTTTGAGGGCCTAAAGACTTAGTTGACTAACCAATTTTCCATTATTGTTTTGCACTTATAAAACTAAATCTATTTCTATATGTTAAAATGATGTGTTGTTTCTATATGTAAGTCTTTGTGAATACTTTTACAACCCAAGAAGATAGTAAGTGACTTCAGCAGAAGCTTAATAGGCCATCAAAAATAACTTGGCGTTGCAAAATATGTGTGATATTTACGTAAAGTAAGAAATAACTGAATAAATAATTCAGTAAATAGCATCCTGAGAGAATTAACTCAAGGTCTTGGGAAGAAAGCTGTGCTCCTTATATTAATGAGGTTAGCGCTTCATAAGAATCAGCCCAGTTTTCATTCGTGTTTGTATGGCTATTTTGTTTTAATCATTTGCTGCTGCTGCTTGATTGATTTTTGTCTTTAGTAAGCTTGATTTAAGTGTTATTCATGCAGTACTTGATTGCAAGAGTACTTTTTAGGGTTTGAATTTTTTAATTTTCTTGTTTTCTATGAAACTCTCATAAGCCCTAGAGAAACTTTTCACAGCCATGTTCACCTGCCCAAAAGGCCAAATATGCTTCTCACTGATATATTTTCAGGCTTTATTTCCAAATTAATACTTAGCTTCTTTACACAATAATGGTCACAATGTGCATGTAAAAACATGTTTCAGCAGGTACTTAGCAAATCTTTACAGATGATCCATCTTTTAGCAATGCAGCCAAACAGTTTAAAAAAAATTACTTCAGGGAAAAAATAGGTTATATAGTAAAGGCAGAGAAACAATAACATCTTCAGTTGCCAGCATCTGTTTATACTGGGTGGGCTATTGGCACAAGTAATCCTGAACTCTTTTATTAAGTGCATTTTTCCTGTACGTTTCCTGTAGCATGTTGTATTTTAGTTGATACTGTACCTAACCTGTCTCTAAGGCAACTAAGATTGCTTTTTAACTTCTAAGAGGGAAAATCATAAGACATACATATGGATATGCTAGAAAAAGAGACAGCTGTAAGGAATTTAAATACTATCCACAGACTTTTCATTCCTATCCTACTTTCTGATTCTCCTTGCTTATACATAGGGTCCATTCTTGTAGATCTGACTCAGATGAATATACTAGTCATATGAGACTTTATCAAATGATTCAATAGAAAGGTATGCAAGGGATGGAAGGTGAAATGGAGTAGGCATTTTAAATACTCTATACCAGGGAACTTAAAGTTCTCAGAATTTGATGGAGATCACTAAGAGATCGAATCAAGACAGAGCAAGTATTACCTGGAGAACATAGAATGGTGTTACATTGGAAAAATCTGAAAGTTCAAAGGTGTCAGCAAGACCCTGGTGCTAAAATGGAAACGGCTTTAGATGAACAAGGAGTGCATTGTAGTTTTCAGGCCTCTTGGAGGAGTGGTCAGTTTATTATGAGTAAATAAATGTGTGATATGATTTTATTTAAAATTTTACTTTTACTTTTTACTTGCAGTCTTACTTTGCTGACTTTGCTTTATGTCATACATGAAAAGAAAGTAAGACCTAGGGCATTTATAGTAGGCATTTACATCAGACAACTTCTCCAGCGTTTTCTGCTATTATAGAAAATTAGGGGGAAGGTCTGCATGTTTTTATCTATGCTAGTGTTTGGAGTTTTTATTTTATTCATGTCATCTTCAGAAAACTTTACCAGTTTCTGAGGTGCTGGGTGGTGGTAAATTGGAGGATGGTAAATTTATAGACTAGGTGAGTTTGTCTTGATGCACCTTTCCTGCAGAAAGGAGCACCATCAGGAAATACATTATTAAACTTCTCTATTAAACAACTCTATGAACTTTGCATACTGAATTTCCTATTGGAACTGAGAAAATCGTGTTAATAATTATAGCAATGATTAGAAAAGTCACTGAATAATGACTGGACAAATAAAGCAACTTTTGCATATTCACAGTGAAAGCTGCTGCAACGTGGTAATTATATTTCAGTGCAATGCAGCCCATCCTCTTTCTGTTCCAGTAGGTTACTGTCCCCAACTCTCATGTCTAAGGAACTGAGGAATAGTTTAAGCAAAGATGTTCATTTTTTTTATTGAAATCTTTGTAATAGTATACAAGGAAAGACAGTCTTTCTTTAAACTTTTTGTTTCCCTTGAGAAGTTTAGTTGAAATTCAAAGACTAGACATATCTTCTGATGGAAGAAGGCTCAAAGAAAGTTTTTTTTTAATTACATTTCATGGTTAATTTATCTTTAATGAATACAATTGAAGAAAAATTGAGGCCTTAGCTGTTCTTAAAATATGCCACTGTAATACACTACCACTGAATATTGCCAAGTTTCTGAGCTGCCAAGTGGTCTTTGTACTCATGGCTCCATGTAAAAAAAAATTGATTTCATGCCATATGATGACATATAAATAGGAAGGCCTGTTTCCTTGGAGGATATAATTTTCTTTTAACTTGAGAGAATATTTTATCATCACAATATCACAAATAACTCTAAACGTTATCTTGCACTTCACGTCTGTTTCTTTGTTTTTGTCTTCTGTCTTTTTTGATGAATAAGTTCTCCAGGGCTTATTGTGTGTATGCATCTCATTTATGCATGATAAAAATTGCTGTTAGATTTAATTTTGATTGTACAGCTGTTTTCAGTCTTTACTTCAGTTTCCTTTGATTGATTAATTGCTTTTCTTTATTTGGTGCTTTGCCACAAGCCAGATATTTCTGTAACCTATATAAAAAAAAGTGCTAGTATATGATTAGGATATGGTCTTGTTCCACCCTTTTGTAGCATCACATCATCTACAGACATGTTAATTTAAATAAGGATTTCCAAGTTGAGTATAACTGTATCTTTTCTTATCACTCCATTCCTCCTACACCTAAACAACTCCTACTTCTCCTATTCAATGAAAGATATTGTCTGATGATTTATAAATTATTGGCTATCAACTTGCAAGCATCTGGCCTTCTTAACCTACTTAGTACTCACTTCAGACAATTCTTTTTCTCCAAATCCTTAATTTAATTAGAATTTGGATAGCAATGTAGATGAAAGAGAAATTGTCTTTAAATATTTAATATAATTTATATCCCCTGAGCTATTTTTCCTAAACATTGCCGTATTTGAAAAAAATAGTGTTGTTCTTGAACCCCTGTATTTGTCAGCTTTAAAACTTAAGGATCATTTTCATCCTATTTCCCCAAATCTGTTGACTTTTTGTTGTTGGGGTTTGTTTTGATTTGTTTTATTTTTTGTCTTGGGAGAATGTTCCTTCATGTTTGAACATATTAGTTTAAAAAATGTTTGGAGACTCAAAGATTCAGTACTGATGGACTGTTGAAGTCAATTGATCCCTTAACTTTTGTATATGTATGTTTCAATAAAACTAGGCAATTTAGTTATCTCTTACTGAGAACCAGATACTGTTGTTTATTTTGTCCTGTGATCAATTGAATGAATCATGGTAGCACAAAGTAACATGCCAATAATATTGTCAGCAAAACATGGTGTATACTGTTCCCAGAGATACATTAAAAAAAAAAAAAAGAAATAATACTTTTATTGATAACTGCCACTCCAGATTCAAACTGATATTTCTAAGGCACACTAAAAATGTGTAAGGTAAAAGTTATGGTTAACATATTTTGCTCCCAAGTCACAGATGTTAAGTCATGTATGTTTTCAAGCCAGAAAAATTGCTATTCCTGCTGTAAGAATGGCACAAGGAGGAAAGACAGTTGGTTTGGGATTTATCTGACCAAATATTGACATCCATAATACAGATACCATCATCAGAATTAGCCATCTGGGTTCATTTATAGGCAGAAGAAACAGGCATTTCTATAGCATGACTAATGTAATTCTAAAACTGGTAAGATAAAACACACCCTTTCAGTGCTCTCTGTTGTCTACAAAAGGACACAGAGGTAACTAGCTCAGGTATAGGCAAGTTGTCATGTTACTGTCTACAGAGTTAGGAGAGATCACCATTCAGCTACCCATATGTACAGTGTGTAATTGAAGCCAGATGTGAATATATACTACTCTGCATAAATAATACAGGATTCTATTTTGCTGCTAAAAGTAAAATTTAATTAGATTTTGTTTTTATATTTTATTACATTTTCTTGACCTGTCAGGCTTCTTGTCCAATAAAAAAAACAAGGGCAACTCTTTATGAACTTCTTAGAATCCTTTCTTAAAATCTGAATTACAAGTACTATTATCATAATTCTCATTCTGAGTTCCTGCTAGGTTATGAAGTTCAGGCTTGTTTTAGCTTGCTAATATAAACTTTGGAAATGTATAAAAAAAATTTACATTAAAGCATCTAACAGCTTGGTGGAATATTGTTGCTCCAGAAATTTACGATCAGTGATGAAAAATAAGTAATGGAGGTAAAGCTGATTGTGATGAATGCAATTACGGTCAGGTCTGCAATTTTCCCCTTACATATTTGGGCTGTCTTTGGTCTTTATTTATTTAAGATTTAGTAAATGACACATGTTTATTCTTGAGAAAGTTGAAGAACTTCAGCTTTGTAGCTTTGTGATGACATTAATTCCATTGGACAGAGGAGATCACGTAGCTGATTCCTTCATAAGCCATCCTCAGCAATTTGCTTAGAGACATTGAAAATAAGTGCACGAGGGACACAGTGAACAAAAACAAGACCTCAGAGCTTCCCATGGGAAATGTCTTTCTTGTTAGGTCACACAATCAGGCTGTCTCTTGTGCATTAAATATTTGAATCTTTTCAGCACAGAGACCCATTTACTGCAGAGGGGAAGGAGACTAGTCCCCTTATAGCCCACTCATAGCTTATCACTTAGGAGGATATGTTATTTCCTGGAAAAGCACTCTAATCAGAAGGTGATTGTACAAAGATAGGTAGTTCCTACCATTTGCAACTAGTTTTGCCCTTCTTCAAGGCAAAAGCCCTAATCTAGAAACCTGACTACCTTTATCTTCAGTATTGGGTTCAAACAATGTACAGTAACAGAGCAAAGCTCTACATAAAGACTGTAAGGAGAAATAGTCATTTTTTGAGCAGCATTTATGTTCAGCAATAAGTTCACTCTATGAGATAGGAGTGCAATGAAAACAGTCTCATGCAATCATATGCACGCTCCCCTTTTGCAATGGCATGGATTAGCCTAGACAACTTCAAATTAGCATTTACATACTAGATTTCAATGGGTCTTTTCAACTTCTAAATTTTTAAATGTATTTAAATAGTACTTATACAAATACACTGTAGAATGCTTGAAAAGGTTGTGGTTTTCCAGTCCTTCTGCTCATGCTCTCTTATGGAAAGCAAACAAAAAACCCCACCAATACATCCATTTCAAATCTGGAAGTAGTCAGGTGGTACAACTGAACTGTGACCTCACAAATATGTGAAAATTCAGATGCTTGCTCAATCACTGTGTCTGTTCTTCCTTTTTAATTCTAGCACTGTTTTTCCTTCTTGATAAGTATGTAAATAACTAACCTACTTTCCCTATCCAGACCTTCCACTGTCCTCCCTTGTATATGCATTGCAATCAGAGAAAAAGGTATGAAAGGTAATTTATCGTTATCAAGTATCATTATCAAATTGTGCCCCGGGTTATCTAGGATTATCCTGTTCTGCAGGGAAAAAAACCCTAATTGCTCAGTATGGGGTTTATTCCATAGTCTCTCAGAATGCTCACGATAAATAGAAAGAAGAGGGTGTCCTTTCATGTCTTGAGAAGTCTTAAAACCTGGAGAGCCCATGTTTGGGTGCTTATGAGGGTAGCCAGTCCTACCCCTGGGCTATCTTAGTTCCTGCAGACAGGATCCTCCTTCCATGCCTGAAGAAAATTATGTTCATTTCCTTGAAAATAAGGTCTCATAGATCCTTTCATTAGGCAATGGAGTAAGTCCTGTTTTAGCACCGGAGCGGGAAATAGTGATGTAACACTTACTCTGTGGATGTTCTTGTGGAGTCAAAATCCATTAATTTAATGAAACTTAGACGACAGTTTTATAATACGAATTATGACAAACAAAAAGATAGTGACCTAGTTTCAATTCCAAAGACAAACATAAGTAAAAAATAAAAAAAGCTTCTTTTAGGAGCAGTTCCAGAACGCACTAGGTGGTGCTGTAATCCCAACAGCAATTGCTGAATATGTTTTACTTGTGGTTTCTTACTGTCAAGGTATAACTTGTTACAGTAAGCTTTTTATAGATTTCCTACTACTTTTAAAATTTTAAATATTTCCTGTGTATTTTAAGATACAGTCACTGATCTGTTATTTGGTAGGAACAACATTGAATGGTTTCATTTTTCATGTTTTGATTTTTGGTCTAGTAAAATAAAGTCCAATAGATTTTGATTCTCATTGTACTTAGGACCCAAGTTTTGGACATGGGTTTTCCTTCTGTTGTATATTTTTGGGAAAACTCTGGATGTCATGCCAAAAAACTTCTAACCATGAACATTACAATCTGTGCCTGCATCCGTACAACCACTTTACAGACATCAGTGACAGTGAATCACACTGCACATAGCCTGGAATAGGCGTATCAGAAGTGCAGGAGGACATATCCGATTTAGCTTCCCACTACCATCCGTGTTAGTCATGTAGCCTTGTAGCCCCATGTATAAGGTGTTTCCATTGCTAGAAAAATGCCACGGGTCTTTGTTAAGCTAACAGCATGAGCCTCAGGTTTATCAGGCTCTGTCTGGACCTTGTCTCGGTCTTCCTGGAAGTTTGTTTTAGCTTGTTTAGCTGTTAGGGCAATTACCTAATGACGAGATGACCGTGAGTGATTAGTTCTCTTTTGCTTAGCTTTGTGCAATTTTGTGGTATGGTGCTTACTGTTATGTATTTATTTTAATAATAGGTAATAATATCGTAAAGTTACTCTATGTAGAATGAACTATGTGTGACCCTAGAATACAGTGTAGAGTAAAGGGGACAGGGGATGACAATGGAAGCCTTTTAAATTATACTAGAGGCCCCGGTGCTATAAACCTCTCCTTGTGGTTGGTCACAGGTCAACACAGAAATGCAGCCTTGGGACTGGTCAAAACCAGTGTTAGGGACTGCAAAGAGAACAGAGGAGAAGTATCCAGTATGTTACAACATGCTGTATATAGCAAATTTGGTAGTAGTGTGGAATTGTAAACCAGTGATATGAGCAATGTGTAGAGCATGTTAGAAAGCACATCAAAATAGTGCTGAACAGACGTTACAGGGGAGGAAGAAAACTTCAACATCATACTTCTCCTAGAGAAAAGAAAAGAGAAGAAAGCAGTCATCAGCTTGCAATATAAGCCTTTGTCCTCTCCCAAAAGAAAGGTGAAATAACACCAAAAATAAGGTGTAGGTACTAGGAAATGTATGGACTCAATTTTAACTAGTATTTTGGAAGCTTTTTCTATAATAATATTCTTTCTTTGATTTTTCTTTTTTTTTCCCCTGTAATAAGCAGATCTGGGCTAATAATAATCCCTTGATTAGACTGTTATGGTTTGAGATTTACAAAAATGATTTGTAATTTTTAACCTCTAAGGTGTTTCTTTAGCCCACGTAAACTGCACAAGTTGTAGCTCAACAACTGGATGGGCAGTTTAGATTGTAATCTGGATGCACCATCACCAGCATTTTGGCAGCACTGCTTTTTACTTCCCCCTCTTGGGGATCACTGCATGAGCAGGGGAAAGAAGATAAAATATTTGGAAGTGGCAAGGTGAGAGAATGAGACTTCATACATGCTATGTATGTTTTCAGATGATGTACTGTTTAATAACTCTTCCATAGCACTTTCTCACTCTTCTGTAATCCAAGTGTGTGCATTTAAGCAAATACTAGTAGGGTACTATTGGCACACCTAATGTGGCAACTGCTTTATTCATTGTTATTAAGAAGAGTGAAAATTGAATACAACCTTCAAAGAAAAAAAGTCATTGTAGGGCTGAATGAAATTATCTTGGAAATATTACCCATACTCCTTTTTTATATGTACAGCTTAAAAAATAGTATGCATTCACAGTGGTCCTGTTAACATATCAGTAACAGCTGGAAATACTCTCTAGTCATGATGCGAATTGGGAATGGTGTGGGGAGATGTGAGAAGACTCCAGTTTAACATTTAGATTAATACTTTTAGACAGTTTGAACTCATACCCTAGAAGCAAATCAAAAGAGCTACATATTTTTATTACTTCTACACAAGTCATATATTACTTTACTATATCAGATTTTGTATAGGTTATTTAAATAGAGTTCTTATCAAGTGTCCTGTATTAAACTATATTTACATGTTGACATCCATTGAGAAGGAAATGTTTCATCAGATGTTTACTATCACGTCAGAAGGACTTTGCTTTGGGTAGGCAAATATTGCAGAAATTAACTCAGCTTAATTACATCTAAAAATATTGAAGAATTATTAGAACGCTTTTTAAAGTACTTAGCATGCTGTCAGTGTTGATTATTTTTCAATTCTTTAAGTTGCTTTTAACACAAAAACTGCCAACCTCCATATCAGGAAAATCTTTGCTCTTACTTTTGCTCTTCAGTTCTCTGAAGACTTGTTTTTTTCAGTGTTTTATCTATAGCCCTTGTTTATTAGCATACATCTTGATTCGCCTTTCTAATGGTACTTTCACCTTATTTCTTTAATTCTGAAAAAATTTAACTTAATTTTTTTTTACTGTTTTAAGTGCAAAACTATATACAGTTAACTCAAAATAGTTGTCTGCACTCAAAATTGAACCAAAATGGAGAAATGAATTAAATTTTATTCAGTTTTTTCTATTCTAATTGGAAAGTAATCATGCATTATCATCGTTTCTGTTACTTCAAACTCCATCTTAAAAAAAAAAAAAAAATTTCCAGTCAAGCAGTCTCTCTTTTTCTGATAAATTTTGAATCACTTGGCTTAGTTCAACTGATTTTAAGAGAGTAATAAAGTCTCAAGGCTATTAAGTTCATACAGGTTCATGAAAATTAATCTGAATTGCATGTATGAGTGATGCTTCCTGAGCAAAATGCTGTGGTATGAGGTTAGCCAGAGAAATCCTGTGGGTTTTCCATCTGTGGGAAAAGCCTCAACTCACCGGACACCTGAGCATCTAACCAAGAGACCCTAACCATAAGAATCAAAGTGTCCTGAGTTCCACTATTTTTGTGAGAGTTCCAGCAATATGTCAAGGCTTTTTTTTTTTTTTTTCCATTCCAGTGCATGAGGAGTGGTGGTGGTGTGTGAAGGATAAATAAAATTATGTATTAATAAATAAATAGAAAGCAAACATTTATCCCAGCATGCTCTCTCCTACCTGCAAAGCTGCTGCTTCTTGAAACTGTAAAATCTACATCAGCGTCTCCAAAACAAAATGTATACTTTCAGTGTACCACAAAAACCTAGCATCTTTCTTTTGAATCAGTCTAAAATCTGCTTCCTTAAGCTATTGTGGTGCTTCATGAGAGTTGAGGTCACGTATCTCATGCTTTCATTATATCTGTCTGCCAGGCTCCCCCTCTAGACTATGTATTCTGTGGCTCACCACAATCACGGTGAAGATGCTCCGTTATCGTGACTCAGGCAAAGGGACAATTGCAGTGGCACCAAGAGCTGTAGTCCATTAGGTGAACTTCTTGAGCGCTGTTAGTTATGAAACTATATAAAATCCTTGTGCATTCCCCCCCCCCCCTTTTTGTAAAGTAGAATTTATATAAGATTCCAGATTAAAAAAAAAAAAAATCCAAAATTTCAAATGTCCTCTTATTTCTATAGCAGGAACAGAGACCACTTGTCTTCTCACTCTATGGCTTCTGAAAGAATTCCTTCACAGTTCTGAGTAGTATCCAGTGACTATAAAAGTTTCATTTTTTTATCACATCTTCAGGCTAATTTCAGTTGATGAGGAAAATTAGATAACTTGTAATAATTTGAATGAGCTGGGTTGTTACATCATGTAATATAGCATGCCAGGGTAAGGAAATGCCATTTCCCCATAGGAAATTAAAACAATGAACACCTATTTTGAGATGAGAAAGATGCTATCAGTTTATGTAGACAAAAGATCACCATATCTCATCGTTCTAGGATTACACAATAAATATAATTACAGATAGAAAAGGGTCCTGTACATAGTACTTTCTACCAGTACACTGCTAGCAGCTTAATGAAGCAATGTTCAAAAAAATCTCTGTAAGCAATTTGGGAAAGTTCATATTGCATCCTTCCTTGTTCCATAACTGTCCTCTGCAAAATGTGATTTGCCAAAACCTTTTTAGCTTTAGTTTCACATCCTCTATGTACTTTTCTCTGGGTTGATAAAAGGTGAAAGTTCTTTCTGTTTGCTTAAGAAGTAAAATGCATCCATATTTATGTTCCTTTGAGATCCAAAGCCAAGACAAGAGTTAGGCCACTATAGGGTTTTTCTCTTACAATTTTTCTTCAAAACAAAGGCTGAATATAGATTATCATAAGCAGATATCACTTCAGTTCAAAGGCTAAAACTGTAGGGTCCCTCAGACTTCATCCCCTCCAGTGCATCTCCCTTTGATATCTCTCATGATACTAATATTCTGCTGGAAAAAAATTAGCTGTTGGTTAATATAGTGAGGTTTGGGAAGACCTAACTTTTATAGGAGTTTGACCAAAATTATGGAATTCTTCCAGCGAAAGATGATGACAATTCGGCAATTGCCAATCTTCAGTAGAAACTACCAAATGTGCTTTTGGCTAGTTCCTTGGTATACATGGAGAAAAATCTGCCAAGGGTGCAAGCAAGCAAATCCAGAGAAACTAGGTGCAGCCTGTTTTCCACCTCTCCTGCCTGCCCCTTCCCCTCCCCCCCAGGATTAATAACATAAACCCAACGATGACTTTTGTGACTCTAAGACATAAAATGTTTTCAAAATGCTCAGTTAAGTAGAAGTTTATGTTAATCATATTCTTCTACTGCTGGCTTTTAAAGCAAATAAAACCCTCAGAACCTTATTATTTATAACTCATAACTTAACAAATGAGTAATTAGCTTGGTTAGTAACAATCCAGATATGCAAGCTATTATTTTGATCTGAGAATAATCTTTAATGACCTAATCTGTTGCTTTTTGTCAAAGTGCCTAGTGACATTACATATTTTCAATTTACAATTAATATAGGATAATGGTAAGATAAAAAAATGAATTATAGGTTTAGCTTTGAGAACAAATATGTAGTTTTATAGAATTCTGTTGAATTTTGGTTTGGGAAACTGTGTTCAGAATCCATGTCATAACAAAATTCCTAACATTTTTTTGCATGCTAATCACAGATATCAAGGTGCCATAAATACACTAGCCAGCCTTATCCTATAGCTTGCAGGTACTTGAAAGTTTTAACAACTTCTTTTTAGGTCCATACATTACTGATGTTACTGAGAAACTTGCATTAGTAATGCAGGACAGTGTTAAGTTTTAGCTTTTCTATTTATATCTCTTCAATTTTCTTTAGCAGTTCTCAGGTTTTGGAAAACTAGAGCCATCCTGAATTCTTTAAGAGAGAGGAGAATTTGGGGAACTACTTAAACTCAGCATTGGGCTAGGCTATGTACACTATCAAAAATAGTCATCATTACTGCAAAATAATAATGGATAGTCAGGCTATGTGATATTAATTTATCTTACATCTGTAAAAACTAAAATTGAAGATTCAAAAGCCCTTAGTGTAGCAGTCCTACAATGTCACTTTTGGTTTATATCAGTGAAGCTGAGAACAGGCTCTAAGGAATGGATTTCTACAGGAAACATGCAAATGTACTCATTCTGTTAACAATTTTCATTTTTATATTGCCTTTCAACCTAAAAGAGCTCCGGAATTTTAAAAGTTTCACAGAGCAATTTGTAGGAGCAGCTTAGATCCGAATTGTGGTCAATTTGCCAAATCTTTATTTTTTTGTGGCACTTTGAGTGTTTTACAGTAATTTAGTTTATTTTTAAGGTGCAATCAGAGAGACAGGGTTAAAAGACTAAGTTGTTAAACTGAATTATAAAGAAAAATAAGAAGGCTCATCAAAAGTAAGGAGGAGAACTTATTTGGATAAAACATGTAATATTGCTTTGAGTAAATACAAGTCTTAAATCCTTCAAGCTCTGAAGGTCAGGGAAATGACTCACATGATCAATTTAATTCCTTCTCAAAGTATGTTAATGGGGGTAAGTGTAAAGTAGAAAGAAGCAAACAAGGCAGGCATAAATATTTGTATTTATGTCTGTCACACTGCGTTGAAACTTGTAAACTCAAGGTGAATTAAAATTTTTCTCATTCATGAGGATTAATGATGGACCTTGCATAAATTAGCCTGTCATATTTTAGGAGGAGATCTATGGATTTTCTGACTTATTCTGTCCTATCAAGTTCTCAAATGGCATCACCGAATCAGAACAGGCTGTGGCTCATTTTTTGAAGAGTTTTCTGGTTTGTGCAATCAAACTGCAATGATAATAGCTGTGACTATTTGCTCTTTTAAAATGTAACCCTGTTAAATATCAACCAAAGGCTTCCGCAGAGGGCTGCCGTCTTCAGCTGGTGCGTGACTCGACTGTTTACAGAAAACTGACTGGATGTTTCTGGCTGTTTACAAAGTAGCTCCAAAGGTTTACTTAGCAGTGGTCTGCTTTCAACAAAGTTGTGCACGCTATTTCTGACTGATTTTTTTTTTTTTGGGGGGGGGGGGGGGGGGACTTCTATGAAAAGGGGGAACAGTTTGAGTTTATTTAGGCCTACGTTTCACTTGCGAGGTGGCTTTAGAGCTTAGTTCAGAAGAAGGCGTGTGCCCTTCAGTGGGAATTTTTTCTAGAGGAATTCTCTTCTGGGCAGTTATAAAGGGTTTAGATTTGTTGGTACCTACCTCAATTTTTGGATCCCAAAGACGACTTGAATGGGGGTGTTTTAGATTCATTTTTTGTATTTTACTTCTTGCTTTTAGTGGGATTTAGTATTGCTAGAAAGTCCTCAGTGAACAGGAAGATGACAGTAGCATGCGTTTCTTGACCACTTTCACCCCATCATCCATAAGAATCAACCAGAGTAGTTTGTCTTTTTCTTAAATTGTTCTGAAATATAATTGTACACATCTAATGATATATTTTTGTTTCTTAAAAACAGTTCTTCATTTGACTGTACTTTTTTTTTTTTCTCTCTTGAGTTTATTTATCAGTTCACAACTCTGTTGCTTGATACCAAAGCTGATTTCTCCTGACGTTGCCTCGTACATTCCTGCAGGGAAACTGTCACCCCCAATGATAAATTTATGATAGTACAGTCCTCTCCACTCACAGATTTGATCATAAACAAAAGGTTTGTACCTTACCCTGCAGGATCAAATAGAAGAAACCTGGTTTGTGACAGAAAAAACTCATTTTCCAAAACAAATATTTTGAATGACTGCATTGCACTGTAGGAAATACATAACTCTTACATGCTCCATACTATGATTTTTTTCCCTTGTTTACACTGAACTGAAAGTTAGTGTTTATATTAATTAAGGAAATAATAAAGTGAAAATCAAAGTACACCTGCATTATTTGTAGGATATTCTATCTCTTATTTGATTTCCTGCTGAGGAAACTAGGCTCTTTGAGGTGGAGAAAATAGGCTGGAATCAATGAGAATTTTATTTTAAAAAAACTAGCAGTCATATTAGCTCAAAACTGTAAAATAAATGTATGTAACTTTTTATGTTGTGAGCGGAGTGGTTTAGATGATTCTTGTCCTTTAATGTTCTGTTTTAAAATCTTAAAATTACTTCTCTGTGTGTGTAGAGATTTTAGAACATCTCTGTTCTTGGATAGCTATTTTGAGATACCTTTAAATGTGTGATGAAATGTGACAAATCTATAATCGCATTTAAAAATCTTGGTCTTTATTATCCTTATACCGTGGATCTGAGAAATAAAAGCAAATTGTTTTTACAAAGTATAACATCATTATCATAGAATCATAGAATATCTTGAGTTGGAAGGGACCCATAAGGATCATACTCATTCTTTCAGTGTGTTTGCTGTTTCAAACTGTGTTTCTGTGGTGATTCTTCAAATTTCCATAGCCGCCTCTTCTTACAGGGCACATAATAGAAATTAAATCTTAAAAAAAAAAAAAAAAGAAGGAATAAATCAATTATTAATAGTAGACATATGCAATTTTACTATTTATTTTCAGAATCAGTGTAGGTTGTCTTAGATTTACTGCTTGTAATTACTTAGAATCATGAGTATTATTTCATCAAAAATATGCAGTGAGGAGCAAATAAAATAATAATAATTAAAAAATAAGCACCTGGATTTCCTAGCATTATGAGATGAAATATTTCACTGCTACAATGGGGATGTATTGAATGGTATTCTTCAATCATCTATCTCAAATCTGGTACTACTTGATATTAATAAATGGCTTGAATAATGGAATAAAAAGAATATATAGCATATTTGCAGATAACAATGATCTAGAAAGAAACCATAAAGCATACAAGATAAGAGATTAGAATGGTGTATAAAAATGGAAGAATATATTTCAGAAATACATGATAGAAGGAAAAGTTGGACACTTAAATGAGAAGAATCACGAGCTTGGTGGAGTAAAGTAAGTGGAATGCAAAACTTCATATTGGCCCACTAGGAAATATGAAGAGAAGGGTTACATATAAAATATGTCAGATTAGTCTTTTTGCTTTAAACTAAGTTAGAAAGATGTAAACACACTTTTAGAAGACACGATTCCATGAAGAAAAATGGAAGGACTTCAGGTTGTTTAGAATAAAAAAAAGAGAATACTGGGTTGAATGGTGTTCCAATAAATACAGGGAAAAAACTGCTTGAAAAGAATACTTTTTTTCTTGTATTCAGAGTTGATAACACAGGGGATAAGGGCAGATGAATTGATTGCTTAGAGGGTTGTGGAATGTCTATCGTTGTTTATTTAAACATTTTATATTTTTAAACTTTTCTGTTCAAGAATTACATGAGTGTGGGTGGTCCACACCTTAACGTATGGGAATGTACTAGAGACTATCTTGAGGGCACTTATAGAATCTTTCTACTACTCTTCTTTTTCCTTTTTCCTGCTTGTTTTTTCAGTCCACATGTAGTCTATCATCTTACAAATGATGTTTCGTGAGTGCAGATTGCCAGTTTAAATAGACCAGGATAGAATTGGAGATATTTTTTCTTCTCGTAGGTAGAAAAAAGCCTCAAGATATTAAAAAAGGAACAAGATAATTTATCACATGGAAATGAAGAAGAATATTGCTAGATATTCTTGGGTGCTGTGAATATTATGTGTCACCAGTTCATGGAGTCTTTTACAAATATTGGGTTGTAAAAATAAAATAAGAAATTAAAAAGTTGTATGGAAGTGCAAAGTGATGTCAGGCAGAATGACAGAGCTCAAGCTAACCAGAAAATGAGTGCCTGGCAGTAGGAACAAAACTTAATTTGAAGACGTTTATAGATGCTTTAAGGTATCCTTGACATGATTACATTGTAGATAATCAAATATGGCAAGTTCTAAGCATTTGAAATTGATTATTAGATGGCATAAAAATAAGAGTGAGAAACCAAGCACTTCTGTGTTTTTTAAAAATAAATCCCTTGGATGGCTATGGCGCTGTATATGAGAAAATATATAGTCTGTTTAAAAAAGAATAAGGCAAATTGTGACAAATCAAAAAGAAGTATCCTTATGTTGTGGATCAACCTCCATGTCTAGAATATGATGGTATACACCACTTCAGATGTACAAGCAGCTCCATGCAGAAGAGCATTGTGGGTTATGTATGCAGAGTAATTCTATATTCAGATATTAAACTAGTATTTTCTAGGACTAAACAATAGAAGAACTGGTTATTTAAAGAAGCAACATGCATCTGCTCTTAGGTTCCCAGCTGAAAATAGCTAAATTCAAGTTCATTCCCAGTAATATAAAACAATGATTATAAACTAGCAGGTACATGTTCCTCTGAGCAGAAAGAGGAGGGGAGAGGCAAAGAGGAGGAAAAACTCTCTAAGACCTGAGAAATGAAATAATATAGGATCTTTAGTTGACTTCAAATTCTCCTGACTGGTGTGCGTTATGTGTGTTTCATGTATTTCTTTGGTTCATAATAATTAAGATAGTTTCAGTCCAAGTCACAGAAAAACATGGACGTGTTGCTTGAGAGATTTGGATTGTATGAAAAACTGGTGATGTATTTAACTTCTCACTAAATCTCCCTTGTTGATTAAAGAGAAAGCATCCTTGAGTCATTAAAACCAAGCTTGCAGTCCTCAGGAGCCCAAACAACCCACATAGTTAGTGATTTGTTTAAGTGACTCTGATTCTTTTGAATAACCTGATGTCCTTTATAAAATTTGTAATGCAAACATGATCCTCCAGTACATGCATTGGAGCTGAAATGTATTTTCTTAATTAGAAAGTATGGGAAAATAATCCAAATTTGCAAAGATACTAGTGTAGCTTTAATATAGATATTGAAGGTAGTGATGAAGTATTTGTTGTGAAAAATACATGTGTATGGAGCTGGGAAAAATGACTTGAACCTACTAAAATGCTGCACTAGGTTGCTGACCCTTGGAAAACAGGTCATTTGTTCTTCAGCACTGGCTTATGTTTCATAGCCATGTAACACTCCATAAAAGCAGTTTCAAAGTCATACAAGAGCTGAAAAATCCCAGTTCCGAAAGTTATGTATTTGAACACTTTGGAACATAAATGTCATTGAAAATGGAAGGTAACACTCAAACTTGGGCACATTTAAAAATTATGCTGTCGGCCCAGTCCCTGAAGAACAATGGACGGTTGACATAGCTTTCAAAAGACAATAGAAGGAAATGCCTTTAAGGGAGCTGTTAAAGAAAAGCCTTTTAAAATAGCTACTAAGTCTTTTTTGACTCTGCCTTCAATTCTGCCACAAGATGATGGTATCTCAGGATGTGACGGTTACGGTGTTGTTTGAGGGGTTTTGTACGTGAATGCTCAGTAAGACTATGGTGTAACATTAGATAAAGGTGTGAACTAAGAATAGCAGTATTTTGTAAGGGAGCACACAGAATTACTTCTTCGTGAAGTCATAGAGGTGAAGAGAGCAATTCTAGCCCATTTTTCTATGAGTCCCATTAAGAGTGAAATAAAATAAAATCTTTGGTTTGAGACTTCGTTTCAATGGAAGTCGGCTATAAGGTAAGAAATATGCCTAGACAGAGCACCCGATGTAGTAGGTATCTGCCCATGCTAACCTCACTACACTGTTGGCATGAGGCTATGTTTCCTGCAGATAACTTCTCCACGCTGCTGTTTAGAGACACTATCTTGATGCCATCACAGTGTTTCAGTATATAACTGAAACCATAATTTAGTTGGTAGGTGAAATGATAATTTATGTAAGTTTTGAAAAGTATCTTTGATTAAATAAAAATACAAAATGAATCAGCTTTTATCAGAATTGAACAGCATTTCTCATCAGTCTGTGTGTAATCAGTATTGCCACATAGAACCTTCTGACCATGTTTTTCTAAATCCTTCCTCCCCTCTACTGGGAAATAAAGAATCCCACAAACAAAACACCGCAAAAAACCCCTCTCCCCAACAAAAAGCTTTCTACAATACATGAGAAAATGCTCCACTGTTCACCAGGTAGAGCTTTTTACCCCTAAATTCCACAAGGGCATACATGACTTTTCCCTTTCCGATGCAGACTGAAATATATGGAAGTCTTGTTTGATATGGCTTCCAGGAAAAGGAGTGAGAGAGGGAAGCTTTAAATAATAATTTCACTTAGTGTCTTTAAACAAACGGGGCTGATGAAGGTCTCACCATTTTTACTTAGTAGAATACGTACAAGCAAAGATTTGGGAGATTTTTCCTGTTTAATTTTTCCCCTCTGACTAGCTTTTTGAGATTCTTTTTTTGCTCCTCAAAGAACAGATTGCTACAAACCAAGGAAGGGAACTTGAGGTATATGTTACAGTTTAGGAAGCATATGAAGTTTCACTTACTGCAAATAAATATGTGTCGCGGGTTGACCCTGGCCAGATGCCAGGATCCCACCAAAGCTGCTCTATCACTCACCCTCCTCAGCTGGACAGGGGAGAGAAAATATAACAAAAAGCTCATGGGTCGAGATAACCAGTCAGCAATTACCATGATGGGCAAAACGGACTTGACTTGGGGGAAAAAAAAAAAATTTAATTTATTACCAATCGAATTAGAGTAGGATAATGAGAAATAAAACCAAATCTTAAAAACACCTGCCCCTCACCCCTCCCTCCTTCTTGGGCTAAACTTTACTCCCTGTTTCTCTACCTCCCCCCCCCCCCCCCCCCCCCCCCAACAGCACAGGGGGACACGGAATGGGGGTTGTGGTCAGTTCATCACACATTGTCTCTGCTGCTCCTTCCTCCTCAGGGGCAGGACTCCTCACACTCTTCACCTGGTACAGCGTGGGGTCCCTCCCAGGGGAGACTGTCCTCCACAAACTTCTCCAACATGGGTCCTTCCCACGGGGTGCAGTCCTTCAGGCACAGACTGCTCCAGCGTGGGTCCCCCGTGGGGTCACAAGTCCTGCCAGAAAACCTGCTCCAGCATGGGCTCCTCTCTCCAGGGGTCCACAGGTCATGCCAGGAGCCTGCTCCAGCATGGGCTTCCCACAGGGTCACAGCCTCCTTCGGGCACCCACCTGTTCTGGCATGGGGTCCTCCACGGGCTGCAGGTGGGTATCTGCTCCACCATGGACCTCCATGGGCTGCAGGCGGACAGCCTGCCTCACCATGGTCTTCCCCACGGGCTGCAGGGGAATCTCTGCTCTGGTGCCTGGAGCACCTCCTCCCCCTCCTTCTTCACTGACCTTGGTGTCTGCAGGGCTGTTTCACATGTTCTCACTCCTCTCTCTCTGGCTGCAATTTTTCTGTTGCACAGTAATTTTTTCCCCTTCTCAAATATGTGATCCTGGAGGTGCTACCACGATCGCTGATGGGCTTGGTCTTGGCCAGCAGCGGGTCCGTCTTGGAGCCGGCTGGCATTGGCTCTGTTGGACTCAGGGGAAGCTTCTAGCAGCTTCTCAAAGAGGCCACCTCTGTACCCCCCCGCTACCAAAACCTTGCCACACAAACCCAATACAATATGGTACATGGAATTGTGTCCTTTTTGGCCATTCCTATGAGGATAATAATTGCGTTCCTGGATAATAAGAAGCCAGAAGAAAGAGATTCTCTAGTGGAAACTGTTTTCAGAATGTCTGCAAGCTTTATGAGGTGCATTTCATGTACAGATTGATCATAAGTAGGACTGTCATTTCTGTGAAACCAGCCTGTTAGATGAGTTCATATGTGAGTATTGGTATTTTGAATAGCTCCATGGGGTGAAAATGGGAGGGAAAGTAAGATCTCTTACGGCGTACACAACATCTTTTGATTCTGGCCTGTGAAACTTGCTTCTAGACTTTCTTCTAGATGATAATTCAAAAGAATTCTTTACCTGAAAGAAATGAATGTCAAACAGTGCTTTGCTTATGATAGTAGTTCAGATGCTTAATTTCATTAACCACATTTTAGACCACATTTCCTACTCACTGCTTTATCTGAAAGGATGCTGGCTCCTCCAGAAGGATGAACGTCTTCTCAGTTCCTCCTTTGAAATGCATATCACAAGTCTTCTTGGCTAAATGTAGTGCTCCTTTTCTTGCAATGACAGCATCCTTTGAGGTAATTCTTCCTCCCTGCTCTTCTCATTTTGTTCACTTTCAAAAACTAAAGGTTTACTGCTGGGATTTTTATATTCTTCTTGGGGCTTTTCCAACATCTTTCACATAGAATGTATGAGGTATATAGAAAAGCCAAGACAACGCACATTTTGGAGAAGCAGCAGCATAAAACATAGCTCCTATTTCCCTTTAAAAATACATTTATGTTTGCTTTTAAATTCACTTCAAATATAAATTAAATTTTAAGGATAAGAGATTGCCTCAGAAGAGATTTGTTTAAATACTTACATTAGCGATTTGACTCTGTAGTTGCCTTCAGAAGATGTTTAATTAAACAGATGCTTATTAGCTTATCTTACAGTTTAGCAGCTGTCAGAATCTGTAATTTTAAAGGTCAGCGCTTAGGTAGTTACCTTCTAGAAGTTGAGGGGTGGGGGGGAAAAAGGGACAAAGATCACTGCTTGGGTACTTCACCTTGCTTTGAATGGAAAGAAAAACCCAAACAAACCATAAAGTCTTAACAATCACTTCGCTTTCATCATGTTTTAAAAGGCTTGTGCAAAGCCTTTCTCCCTTGTGAAGCCAAGCAGGATTTGTCCCTTTATGATGATTGTCTTAGAGCAGTTAAAATGCAGGAAAACAAGTTTAACAGCTGTCAAAATTAGTGCAACTCGAGGGACTAATAAAAAGAAAAACTGTGATGTTGACATATTGGATAACATCCTTGGGATGTGGGACAACACCTAATGTGCGTTTTGTCTGACCTATATGCGTGTGTGGCAGCCCCTGAGTATACTCATTAACTTCAAGAGGGATATTATGCTTCGGTTTCAAATTGTATATACTACTTAAAGGAGAATAAACATATTACTGTAAGTCTGGAGGATCAAAACATAATCTGAATTTGTAGAGAGCTGCACTGCAGTACTGATGCATGCTTAAATGCCCCTTACAATCTGTGTGTGTGTTTGTTATTTCTTCAGTGTGTGAATGTGTATATGTCTAATAATGCTCATATTTATAAAATATTTATTGGGTCTATGAGTGACAAAAGCCAATATATATACATATATATTCAATGTATAGCAAGAAACAATAAGAATTACTAAGTATTACCTTATCGCTCTCTACAACTACCTGAAAGGAGGTTGTAGTGAGGTGGGTGCTGGTCTCTTCTGTCAGGTGGCTGGAGATAGGATGAGAGGAAATGGCCCCAAGCTGTGGCAGGGGAGGTTTAGATTGGATATTAGGAAAAATTTATTTACTGAAAGGGTTGTCAGGCATTGAAACAGGCTGCCCAGGGAAGTGGTTGAGTTACCATCCCTGGAGGTATTCAAAAAGCGTGTGGACAAGGCACTTCGGGACATGGTTTAGTGGGCATCGTTGATGGTTGGACTCGATGATCTTAAAGGTCTTTTCCAACCTAAATGATTCTATGATTCTATGCATTCTTCGAAAATATTTCCAGATACTAAAACAAACAACAAAAATATTGGTAGAAAATACAAGTATGAAAAAAGCAAAATGGTGTTTTAAGAGAATTTTGTTTCCGAAGTACTGGTTTAATTACCTTGAACTAAGTAGGTCAAGGCCTTGAACACAGAAAAGGATTGCAAGTCAAAATGAAAAAAAAACCCAAACAAAACTAAAACCATCACCTTTGTAGGGAAGGTCTCCAGGCTTATCTGGATGAATAGTGACCCGAGAAAGAACCTCTTCCCTCCCGCCCTAAAGACAGCACAAAGAGAGCTGTATGTTGTATGTAGGTCAGAGAAAGTAGGAAGAGGTTAGAATTGCTAGAATTCAAGCTGAAGTGACCTTTGCAAGGAAATTAAAACAAACAAACAAAAAAATTCTTTAAATATATAAATAAGAAGAGAACAAGATTTGTTTGCACGAGGTAACCTGTATTGGCCCCAAATAAGAGTAGTATTTTGATTCACTTTTAAATAGTGATACAAAAAAATCTGCAAAAGCCAGATGGCTAATGGTTATGAACATGTGGCAATGGAAATCACCTCCTTAATGATGGTAACAAAGCTCAGAATGTCACATACTCTAAATGGATTATGAGTGGGAATTGGTTAGGTGCTTTCAAGACTTTTGACATTTCAGGTCTGGTAGCAAGGATTAAGAAAATGGCATGAGTAGTAAAGGAAAAGAAAAAAAAAGCAGAAACACAGAATAAGGTACAATTTAAGTTCATCAAAGATCTATCTTCCTAAAGTAATGTAATCTTTGATAAGATAACTTCTAATTCTGGTAATGTGATTAGGTATTTTCTAATGTCCCTAGCTAATGCTGTTCAAGCACAAGGCATACGCCTTCTGTGCCAACTGCGGTCATTGTTCTTTGTGTTTTGTATTAAACACTCTAAATTTGCTGTGGAGTAGTGGAGTGTTTTATGGCTCATTTTGTGCTGGGGGAACAAGAATTGTTCTTCTGTGGACTCCCAAACTTCTTTTTGCTGGGTCACTTTGATTCTGGGGATAGAACCTGATGCCTGGAGGGAGTTCCTCGTCAGGGAACTTCCCTTGCCTTGTATAGGCTGCTACATAAACTCCTCGGTTTGCCTCTGACCAAAAGACATTTTCCATGTAAAGATATATAAACAGCTAGCCTTGCCTTTACTACTGTAACCCAATGCCTCCTGAATGTGATTCTTGCACTACTAACGGGATGCAAAATATTAGTATGTGGCTTCTTGCTTGCCTGCTGAACCAACCTGCATTCACAGTGTTCTCATTTGTGGGGTTGAAAGCGGATCTCTGGCCCTCAAAATATAGGAGCTGCACCACTACTACTTTTAGAGCAAGAATTAATCAATGAGGTCTGGAGAAGGGATTAAAGGCTGTCTTATGAATGCATTGTAAACACTGATTATTAATGGAAGTTACTGCACTGACTACAGTGAGAAACTCCTGTTCTCCAGGGAGCTTGGAGAAAATCTGCTTTCTAAAGGCAGAATTTACCTCCTGTTTCAAGTGGCACTGTGGAAAAAAGCCAACAGCTCTGAACTACTATTTCTTTTTCACAAGCAACTAGAGACAAATTTTATTAGAACTTTTTTCCCAAGAGATATTAGCTACTGTTGACTGACTGTATTCAGAGAAAGGAGAGGATAGACTGGCCAACAAAAGCTTTCATAACATTTTAACTAAGGGCTGGGATGCCTCCCATCTCCCCCCCCCCCCCCCCGCCCTGTTCCTTGCTTGGGATGACTCATATTGTAAGTCTTCAAAAAAAAAAAAAAAGCACACTGCCTTCTCTGAAAGTACCTTTTTGCTATTCTCAGGTAGACTGAAGCAGGCCAATCAGTAACAAAACAATCCCTTGGTTGGTCTGTTTGCCTTGATGCTTTCACTAGAAAATCTGTTGGCTATGCTACCAGATAGTTACAAAATTACTTGCCCTGCAGTATTAAATAGAAAATAGATGGATTTTCAAATGACCAGAGCACGTAACTCTAAAAACTTGGATGCTTTCCTAACTCCTACAACTTTAAAGTGTATTCAGTATTGATGAAAGGTTTGTAAGCCTTATAGATATGACATTGTTACTGTAAACATCTTGTGTCCTCTTGATAAGTAAAAGCAACCTCTGGATGATAATTTAGCCTATTTCCATTTTTAAAAGGGATCTGTATTGACACGGTAATCGTGCAAAATTTGCTGGTAGACTTTGTCAGATTCTTTTTTGCAGATGTTGTCTGAATGGTTGTTTTCACTGCCACACAGGCTATACCGTAATCTTCTCTCTGAAAGATATTATCGTAAAACCTGTTGTAAATCTAATTGCTTTTTTGGAATTCAGACCTCCATAATGTGGATTTTGTATGGAGAGCAAATAAAGTATAAAGCCAGTGTTAACAGGCTGTGGTAGAGTTTTCCCTTCTTAACACATATGCGGTGGCAAGGCGTGAAACCAGGAAGAGACCAAAGAAAATGGGGGATGAGTACAGACCCAGTAATTAGGTGAGAGGAGAGAATTTACATCTCTGCTGGTGCTGTACTTGGGTAGAAAGAGGTTTGCGTTAAAAACCTAATTGCTGTCAAGTTTTCAGTAGAGGAGTTGGGTTTGGTTGCATTCAAACAAAAATTTGTACTGACTCAAGTGATTTCATACAGGGAAAGCCCTGGGGTTGCAGGAGTTACTGTTCAGTCTGTCCCGAAATTGTGTCAGTCCAGACATTATCTGCCTGTCAATATGGAAGTACCACAGAAGCGAGAGAAAGAGATCACCTCCTGTATGTGATCAGCAGTTAACTTCTTCCCTAACATCACCCAAAATTATATTTCTTGCCATGGTAATGTACTTTGTCCCCCTCAAGTAACAGTAAATATGTTTTTTGGGGGGATTAACCCTCCCCATTGCTGATGATTCATATGTGTCCTAACCCTAAGAACTCCTGTGTGTCCTACTGCGCTCCCTGCCACAGCATTTCAGTACTGGGAGAAGATCTTACACTTCCTCTAAATCGCTCTTTGTTCTGTTGCTTAAACCAACTTTTTTCCAAATTCTGCAAGAGTCACTGCTTTGTGGATGGCAGTGGATGCAGGAGGAGGATGCCATTTCAGGTGTGACTCTCTAAAGATCTCCACCTGCAGTGCCCACACAGAGCAAAACTGACTCTCACAACTTTAGTGGCTTCTTGCGGCATGCCCTTCCCAGTCCCTTTTATAGAAGTTGAGCTTAGATTAGAAGTAGTTCAGCACAGCTCTGGCTAGGCAAACAAATCACACTGATGCATGGAGCAGGTGAAGCAGTGGAAGAGCTGGTGGGACTCTTCAAGGAGGGTCTGCAAAGATTTGGAAATCTGTAAGGCAGGTTTACAATGTCCTGAAGTCTACTCTGTGCCTATATACTCATGGTAGTTGTGTATGGGGTGAAAAGAGTATTATCTTTTCTCTCTGAAGTGAAACACTCCTAAATTATCCCTGATTTTATTAAACACAGCTGCAACATAGGCTACATAACCTAGAGCTTGGCACACTCAAAAGTCAATGCTAGCAGAGTGCTGCAGTTTGCCTATTCAGGAATGTGTGCTGTAAGCATGATGAACCTTTACCTTCGAGAATATTTTACCATATTCTTTCTTTGTAATATTTACTCTTCTACTGATCTGGAGAACACAATCTGCAGGTTTTTAACAGAGGTATTTAATTGCTGGGTTATCTTTATATATCTTTCAACATCAGAGGACTTACATTCAAGACTGTCTTTTATTTAGCAGAAGTTATGGTTTAAATGGAAGTTGTGACTTGGAGGCAAACCTGCTGGTTGGGTGGTTTTGGTCTGTGTTGTGGTCATGCTTGGACTATTTTCATAGTTGTCTTGTAAATATGAATTAGCTTTTTTTGTGAAAACCTGTTTGCCATTGAGAGATTCTTGAATGGTGGTTATAGGTTATTTTTGCTTTAAAAATGTTTTAGTTTGGGTTCTATCTTCAGAAATAAAAAAAGACAAAATTGCATTGTGTTAGGTATTTTCATTCCAAATGTAATTTTCATTTTGGAAGAGAAAATTGTCTGGAACTTGTGCAAAAGAAAATAATTACTGATATATGGAACATTTTCTGTGTTCGTACACTCCTTACAGGTTCGAGGAAATGAAATTTTGTTCATGTTTGGCATATCATATACATAATCCCATAGAGTTCAAAGTCTTGTTTTACACTTCAGCACTGGGAATCAGGATTTCCCAACACAATGCGGTCACAAAAAATGAATTAGCACTGACGCAGAGCTCATGACCTCCTTGGCGCCAAGGGGCTACATTTAGCCAATTTCCTGCAAGGATATAGTTCAAGGAAAGTTTCTCACCGATGCCTAATGTAATTTATATGATCACATTTACTTTTTCTTTTAACTTTTATAGGAGGGACTTTAAAAAAAAAAATCTATTTTTAATAGTTTCTTGAATACCATTCCCTCGTTGAAAATAAGATTTAATTCCATTGCCTTTGTATATGCCCTGTTTGACTGTTAAGTCCAACGTTTTGTTATTTCAGCAGACTTCAAACGTGTAATAAATAAATTTCCACTGGGTTGGCACTTCCTTTTTGCTTCCTGATGTAGGGATTGATTGTTCTTGCAAGTCTCTCGGGATTTTATGAGCTTTCTCAGAATGACTGACTTGACCACAAATTCAACCATCATAATTTTCAGAAATTGTTCACACAGAAAAGCCAATAGAGGCAATTTTTAGAACAATAGCGACTGCTGCATATTGTATGAGATCAAATGCCTTCTCAGGTGTAACAGGAGATACAAACAATGATGGAATTGACTCAAAATATTGTTAGTCATGGGATGCGAGTCAGTTGCAAGGAAAGTTGTTAATATGAAAAGTTGTATAAGAGAATATTCTTAGAATAAGGATTTCTCACAAGGGCTGTCTTTTATAGATGCATAAAAACTGATGTGGTTGCTTAGACTACTCAGCAATTTGGAAGCTTAGCAAGTACTATGGAGATGAAACAATATTGAAACTGTTTACCAAACCCATCTTAGGATAAGAACGCAGTAAAATTCTAGTAAAATCTAAATTCCTAAGTAATGTAATTGAATAATTAAATATCTCAAACAGAAAAGAAATTAAAGTAACAAAAATGGTTAATTGAGAAAGTAAAAGTTCAAGGTTCAATCCAGGTGGTTAGAGAGAGAGAGAGATCTCCAGTTGCATTTTAGATGTCCAAGTGAATCCTGGGCTCCTGTAGGCCTTGCATTTATACCTGACAGCCCTGAACCGAAGTGCCAGATAAGCTTGGTGTCTAAAATGGCATGAAATAGCTATGTTTCGTCTCAGAAACCACCTTCTAATATTCTACTAACTATTCAATAGTATTAGTGTATACATACGTATTTATTTAACTGGTCAGTAATAAAATATTGTCTCTTAGTTAACAAAACAGTCTGAATAAAATCAGTTCTTCTGGATAGTTCAATAGAATTGCTAAACATCTGAGATTTAATATACCTTTCTTTCTTAAGCACTTTTGGCAACAGCTGGGTATAATTTCTGTGCTGTGCCAAACTGTGTGAAATGTTTGGGAAGGTGTCTGTGTCCAATGAATCATAGAATCATTTAGGTTGGAAAAGACCTTTAAGACAATCGAGCCCAACCATTAACCTAGCACTGCCAAGTCCACCACTAAACCATGTCCCTAAGCACCACGTCTACATGTCTTTTAAATACCTCCAGGGATGGTGACCCCACCACTTCCCTGGGCAGCCTGTTCCAATGCTTGATAAGTCTTTCGGTGAAGAAATTTTTCCTAATATCCAATCTAAACCTCCCCTGGTGCAACTTGAGGTCGTTTCCTCTTGTCCTATCGCTTGTTACTTGGGAGAAGAGATCGACACCCACCTCGCTACAACCTCCTTTCAGGTAGTTGTAGAGAGCAATAAGGTCTCCCCTCAGCCTCCTTTTCTCCAGGCTAAACAACCCCAATTCCCTCGGCCGATCCTCACAGGACTTGTTCTCTAGACCCTTTACCAGCTTTGTTGCTCTTCTTTGGACCTGCTCCAGCACCTCAGTGTCTTTCCTGTAGTGAAGGACCCAAAACTGTTTCTGTGACTGCAACTATATCATAGTTTTCCAGCTGCACAATGGCTTCCAACTTCTCCTGTTTGTTGCCCATGCTACATGCATTGGTGTAGATGCAGTTCAGTTGGGCTATTGATCCTGCTACCTTTTTTGGGTGTGAAGCCCTAATTCCTACGTGACTGTTCTCAGGCACTTCCATGGTTTCTAACACATCAATAACCCTTGTGTCTTTGCTCCCATGTGGATCTCCATCCCCTACCTCCACTGAGATGGCAGATGGAAGGACCTTGCTAGCACACTGTCCCTCAAACGTTGGCATGCCGCCCCTAGGCTTATCTCTAGCGAGCCTGGTTTTATCCTTTTCCCTCTGAGGTCAGTTTTCATAGAATCATAGAAAAAATCAGTCTGGGACCCCTGGAGCTCATCTAATCTAAGCTAGCCTGCTCAAAGCAGGGGCAGCTTTGGGGTGCTCAGGCCCTTGTCCAGCTGAGTTTTGAAAACCTCTAAGAACGGAGATACTGAAACTTCCCTGGACACCCTGTTCCAGTACCAAAATGAGCCTCATTGTGAAATGCTTTTTTCCTTTTACCTAGTCAGAATTTCCCTTGCTGCAACTTGTGATGACTGTGTCTTTTCCTCTCCATGGACCTGCAAGAAGAGTCTGACTCTGAATCTCTCTTCTCTACAATCACCCACTAGGTAGTGGAAGAGAATGGTCAGACACCCCCCTTAGACTTCTTTGGGCAGAACAAGCCCAGCTCCCTCAGCCTCTCCTTCCGTGCCTTGTGTGCTACCACCATCTCAGCGGCCTGCCACTTGATTGTCTCCAGTTTGCCCAGTTTGCTGTTGAACTGGGGAGCCAAAACTGGGCACAACATGTCAAATATGCTCCTGCGGGTCCTGACCAGAGGGAAATAATCTCTTCTGTTGTCCTTCTGGCTATATCTCTTCACACAGCCCTGCTTCGTTGTTGCAAGGGCACTTCTCTGGATCATGTTCAACTTGTTGCCTGCCTGGATCTTCAGATCATTTTGTACAAAGCTGCTTTTTTAGACTGTCTGCCCTCAGTCTGTAGTGTTTGCATGGGCTTATTCCATCTAAGGTGTGGGGTTTTGTATTTGTACTTTATGAGGCTTCAGTCAAACCTTGTCCTTCAGCTTGTCAAGAACCCTCTGAATGACAGCTCCACCCTACGTGACATTGACCGCCTCCCCTAGTTTGGTGTCATTCCTGAACTTTATCAATAATGTTCTGTTCCATCACCCAAGCTATTGGTGAAAGTGTTCAATAATATTTGCCTGAGAACTGCTGAGCCCTAAGGAATGCCACTGGTAATTGTCATCCACCCAGACTTCAAACTATTAACAACTAGTCTTCAAACTTGGCAGTTGAGTTGGCGAGCTGAGATTTTTCACCTCGTTCAGCTACAAGGATGCTATGGGACACTGTGTCAAAAGTCATGTTAAAATAAAGGTAAATGACACCCACCGCTCTCCCATTGCCCCCAGAGCCAGCCATCTGATGATAGAAGAAAATTTGGTTAGTTAGGTGCGCTTTGCCTTTGGTAAAGCCATTCAAGTCACCTAAGAAGCACAGACTTGTGTGTGGTTCATAATGAGTTTTTATTTTCAGACTACATGGAAAAAAGTTTTGTACTTGAGTCTGATAAATTGGCCTCTCTTACTGTTGTCTGTTAGGACAATGTAGGACAGGGAAAAATGTCATTATTCATAAAACATAAAAAGACAAGCTGACTTTACCTGATAATACCAAAGATTGTCTGTAGAGTTAGTGGATTGAGTATTCCAGAGTAGAACAGTGAAAATGAATTAATTCTGTAATATTACGTAACTAAGTTTTTGGATGCTTGATTTGGATTTCCTATTGATTTGTTGAAAGCTTTGACCAACTAGAAGGTTTCTCTGGAGCCAACTTGGCACATATCTGGGTTGGACTCCTATTGCCCTATCACATCTTATTCACAGATTTTTTAAGAAGTCAACATTTGCCAATACTATGAAGTAGAAAATGAGATTGCACGGTTATTTCCTATTCCAAATATAGGGTAAAACTGGATTATATATTTAAACACAGTAATTGTTGAAAAATATGTTTTGTAATGGTGAATGATGCATAATTAGCACTTCTAGACTTACTATTAAAAATATTTCGGAAAGCATTTTAAGTGATACAGAAGTAAGTGTCAAATATGCATTTAATTTATACGCAAAAAAAAAAAGCTTTTGTATGATAAACACACAGTACTTAACAGACTGGTTTTTAGTTTTAAAATAGAAGGATTATTATCGTTACATTACATATTCTATATGGATTAGAAGCTACATCATCATTCTAAAGGTATCAAATGCATACTGTATTTTCCATGCCAAGCAGTGTAACTCCTGTTAGAAGGAATAACAAAATAAGTCTGTCATCTCTGCTTATTAATTCATATTTGAATCCATTATTGTTGGAATGGTCCATCTGTGACCCTTGGGAGTCTTGGGTTTTAAGGGAAGGTCCCCTGCCCTTAATGCAGCATGTGAATGGCACTAGCAGAAGGTGGTGGCAGAGGCTGCACCAGGCTGAGGTCACCCTTGGTACAGGTCTGGACCTGTTGCCCTGGGGCAGCAGAGGAGTAGTTGTCCTATCCAGCTTCGCCACCACTTCCAGGGCTTTGGCTTCTCTCAGCTCGTTTGGGAACCTGGCGAGTTATGGCTCTGGGCAACGTGAAGATTTGGGTATGTGACTCATTCATTAGCATGTTGCATTTGAAAAATTAAGATGTAGCCTTCCTTTTGCTCAAATGTTAAAAAAATTCTGTTGGCACAGCTATGCACTTGGGAATAAGTGGTTACTTGACTGCTGTGCAAATGTTATACTAATGAATGGAGTATGACATCACGTAATTTTCCTACGTTCCTACCACAGAAAAAAAAAGTTGAGGGCTTTGATCCAAAGTGATCATGTTTCCTGTTTTCATCCACAAGTTTTACAGTTTTACCGTACAGTGTGGAAAGACAGCTGGAATTATATATCCTGTATAAGCAACCACTACACAAGTTTGTACTTGGGAAGTAAATGAGCTCAGAAATATTTGTACAGACTGCCGTTTGCTGAAAAGAACTGAAACTACTTATTAATTTGTCAGTGTATCTATGTCCTACATAATCATGATAATTCAGCCATTTTAAGGAGAATTTTATGCCCAATGGCATAACTTTCAGTCTTCAGTTGTAACTAACGTACAACAAGTATCTAAAATGAAATTGGAAAGTTAAAACTACATTCAGTAGAGCACTTTTTCTTATCCACCTGCATGAATTTAGAAAATCACTATTAAGAGGCCAGAACTGAGTGTTTGATCTCTGTTACTCAATAATTAATTCAAAGTGGGCAAAGCTGTATGTAGAGTAGAATGAAGACTGGTATTTTCATTAATACAGCTTTTCAAAGAGAAGGTGAGTCTGATTAGAAGAGATGCTAAGTATCAGTCCTGCAATGTAAATATCTGAAGTTCTCAATCACTGAGCTCAATTTTGAGACTGTGCTGCTTTATTAGGAGAGAAACTATGTGATGACACATTCAGGCATTCTTCATGACAGCTTACTACTATGGAAGACAGAAGAAGTAAACAAGAGGTTCGGTGCCATGACGCTGCCTGTGGTATGATCCAGGGGCAAACAGCAATCAGTCTCAGTTTTGGAAGTGGGAAGATTATCTTGAACAGGGAATCAGCCAATGACTAAAGAGACAATGGTGGGACACAAATCACTGTACAGTGATTGTCTATGAAGTTAAGTGCTGAAGCTGAAACATGAGAGAAACTCAGAGACTTTGTGTAATGTTTTACATAAAATATATTTTCTTACAAAAAGCTAAACGTATAGTTCTCTTACTGGTTGTGTAACAGTAGGTAAAAAAATACATCTTCTCCAAATCATTCATAATATGTATTGGGAGGAGATGGTGCATCATGGGACACTCTTGAAAAGGTTTGGGAATTGCTGCAGTATCAAAGCAAGACTGATAATCTCAAAGACCTAGTACAGGCTCATTTCTTTGCTCAGGGTAAAATCCTGTCATCATTATTATAAGGAAATTATGATATTTGGAAGGAGATACTTTCTATTCCTGGTAATATTATTTTTCTATCTGTAATTGTATTTTATCTAACAAAATAGGAAGCAGTTCAAAACGAGTTTTTCCCCAGATTTCCCTTCATTTTGAAACTCGAATGTCTGATTTTATTTTTTTTCCCTATCTACCTATACATATACACAGAATTCTAACTAAAGAAAAAAATTAGCTATTGCAATATTATTTTTTTTGAAGTGCATGAAGGGCATATTTGATGTTCTTCTCGTACACAGTGTGTTTCAGTAGATGGAAGGATCCAGATGAGTAACTTTCTCTGCTTATGAAAATTTTCCACTCAGCAGATGACAATTTAGGTCAATGATTGTTTTCTTCAGTATAAAGACAAAATAAAATAAGCAAAAATTAACATTCTTAAAGGGGAAAAAACATACTTTCAAGCCTTTAGAGGTAGAATGGATCAGCTCTCATCAATTCCAGAATATTGTTTTTTACTTTGAAAGACAAGTGCATTTTTCTTCATTTATTTCAGCTACGATAAATTTGGACATGTAAGTGCTAAGTATCAATGGACATGTGGGTTTTGAAGATATGCAAGCAGAATGTTACCCGATTGCTGCAATGATGGCTTTTTACTGCAAGATATTATCAAATTAAACAGCTTGCTTATTTAGCAGATAGCTTCATTGGAAACAATGCAAATGAGACTTAAAATAGATTCATGGGCCACGTGTAGATCTCTCATATCTTACACAAACTCAGGTTAAGTATTTTTGAAGCCTACTAAGTGAATTGCTAGCTCTTGTGACTCCAACTCTCCCCTCTTCCCTGAAAGTCCTGTATCATCTTTAGTATTCAAAGTGTGTGATGAGAAGTAAAAAGATGAAGAAGGATTTTCAACCTTTTTCTCACATCTGGAGAAACAAACATTCATCACCTCAAACCATCCCACCAGAATGACTGGTGTCAATGACATGGTAATGCTGATAAGCACCGTGAATATGAGTGTGTTTCACTCTTTCACATTAAGCACTACAATAAAATGTGCTCTTGGTTTGTATGAGCATGTATAAATCCTTGTGAAAGTTATTTCAAGAAAGCTTCTGTTGTAACCTTACTTACTGGTAGATACAGTGCTCGCCAAGCGAATTGGCCAAAATGTCCCAAAAACCAGCAGCTGTACCACTGAGTTTTGCGCTGGCTTGCAGCAGTTTTATGGCATGGAGTGCAATTACAAGCAGGACTCATGGGGAGGTTATCACAATCAGCCGAAGACGAGTATGTGTTACTGTACTGACGTCAAATTGGAACTCACCCTGACTTGCGCCCCAAGTTTATGCTATGAAATTACTGATCATCTTGGGGATGAATGCTTGACAGAATCTTCATGTGTATAAATAATGCAGTATTCTGTCTTTCAGATCTCTGATTTTCCTGGATTGTTTGAAGGAAAAAATCAGACTTTTATTACTAACGTAAGAGGAATTACTACCGTCTTATTCACCTCTTTAATAGATTTTAAACCACTTAAGTTTAAGTAAAGAGGCTTTTTTGTTCAAAATGTTTTTCTTTTCTGAATTCTTTCAGTGGTTATACCTGACTAAAAATGAAGATGATAGCTTAGGAAATGGAATGTATTGCTTTCAATGAAGTATATAAAGTATTAAATAATCATACCAACAGTTAGCATCATAAACCAAGAAACGCTCTAAAGGAATCAAGTGCACACCAGGCAAGGCTGAACAAGGCAGATGGAAATTTAAGTATAAACAAGTTCTAACTGTGTCAATTTACCCTACAAATTAATGAAACCACAGCAAAAATACAAAAAGATGTTGAGGTTTTTTGTACGTTGTAGAACAATTGCAACTCACAACAGTAAGACTTTCTTAAGTCAAAGAAAATAAAACATGTCATATCCTAGATAAGAGAAGCATGGCAAAAGTGAGAAATGGGAATTAGTCACATGAACTAGATGAAGAGGATTTATTCCCATACTTGTCAAGTCTCCAGAACTACAAACTAATAGCAAGTGATAACATCCAGGACAGTTTAGTCCCTTCTCTAACATCTGCTGGTGTGCTACAAGAACACAGTAGTCAATCAAATAGTACTGGAATCCAGGTCTTCCATTTTAAAATCAACAGCAATAATTTAGGATATAATATTCTCCATTTCTGACCCAAATTTTATTTACTTAGTTCATACAAAGTATAACTCAGAAGGGAGTGAGAGCAGCTTTTCCATGTGTTTTGGGTACAAAGATGTTGTTATTACCGTCTGAATATCTACTGGATTTTACTTCACAGTGTAAACAGAGACGTCACCAGTTTATAAATCTTGATGTAGTTTAGGCGTGTAGTTATGCAGCGCTATAGGCATTTGCAAAAGTGCGTCTTCAGGTTAGGGAAACTTAATCTGGAAACTTGCCTCCTGTGAATTGGGGGCAAATGAATGAGGATTTTTAGGGTCTAAATTTAGGATTTAGGTACCGCTCACAGTGATTATAAAGTCAATTGTGGATCTAATCCCTTATGTATTTTTCCTTTATGTGTCCTTTGGTTTTCCTCTTTACAGCTTCTTCAGTGATAAATAAGGAAATTTTAAGTGCTGACTCCTGAGTCTTTGTAAGACTTAATTAGCTATTGGTATGGCATTTCACTATGTTGCAAACTACCACAGCAGAAACAATATAGTTAAGAGACCACAATTTGGTCTAAACTATCTGTTTTAAAACTTCCTGAACTTTATACAAAACAGTTTTGCTGTCAGTGAGGGTTGTTTTGAACGCACTTAATCTTAATTAACACTTCATTAATGGTGGGATGTTTAATTTTCTCTGTCTTATTTTTTCAGTCCTTTTCCATGAGGCATGCTTTGAGCTTCACAGTGTTGCTCAGTCTCTTGAAAAGCTAACTAGAATTCTAGTAGATATCTGTCGCTTCACTTTTGTGTAAAACCAGTAACAAAAGTTATGGATGATGTCTTCTTGAGCTACGAGGTTCTAACAGCTATAGTTACCTATTTGGTAAATATAAAGAGTTTTCAGGCAGAATATTCATGAGTATATGTAGTTCTTCCCTCCTTGAGCAATCAACAATGTTAGAACAACCTGTAAAGAACAGGAGTGTTTGATGACATTTACCAGGCCTTGCTACTCTGAAGACTGATCACAGTCTTAGAGTGATGCCATTAAAATGAATAATACCATTGAAATCAGGAGAAAGAATCAGTGATGTCAGCAACAAGCTGCCTCCTGCAGACATAATGGTTTTGACTTGCCTTTAGCTAACCTCCTCTTGATGTTCTTCTCAGAGGCCAAGATAATTGTTTATTAATTTAGTAATTTATTTATTTTTGCTTTCCTGAGCATTGATTTTTCTACCTGGGAGTTTGAGAAGGCCCCTAATACAGATAATCTTCAGTCTAAGCTAAGAGCTGGTCCAAGAAGCTGTCCTATGTGTAAGTCAGTCAGAAAGGATCTTGGCAGCGCTGGTGGCTGCAGCCGCATGCACAACTCGAAACCACTCGGAGAGCGTATGTTGGTTTAGGAACCTGCATACACAGTTCTGCAGGACCCTAGCTGGTGATAGAGTGAATGACTGAACTGGGACTGTGGGCTGTGAAAGGTGAAGTTTTATTAACCTGCTCGTTGTTTATGGGCTGTTTGTCATATTATTGTTAGAGTTAGTTACTAAAACAAAACCAGTTATTTCGGAAGTATTTTTCAAAATAAACTACAGTTAAAGAATATAAGATATACTTCCTGTATGTTTTAAAGAACAATGACAAGCAACTAATAAAGGGAAACGTTAACTCATAGATCTTCAATAGCTAAAGACTTGTGATTGTAAAAATTTGTAAAATCTGAATGTTTGTAAACTTAATACAGTATAAATCTAATGCAGTAATGTACTGAATGAATAGATGAACTTCTAATGTTTGGATTCTCTAGAGCATAACCTATTACTGAGTATTAATCTTTCAAAAGAATAAAATACTGATTTTTTAATATATATACTTAGAGCAATATTAAAGCATCTCATCTCTGCACTGTCTGTTCTTGCAAACAAATATATGAAAGTGCTGTCAAAGTTTTATAGTTCTCCCACAGATGACACTAATATGTACTTATTATGTATTTGAAAACTCACTCCCCTATTTTTGGAAATGACCTTTTATAAATGCTTAAACCCTACATAAAGCATGTATTTGTATTTTTTTTCATAGTTTGGAAATTAAAGTAAATGTTTGTTAGTACTACATCTTCCTCTAATGGATGTAACTGACTTGATTTAGCCTCAGAGGAATATTTCAGCATTTGCTTTTTTTTAAGCTTACCTTAATTTTACTTGAGTTTAATTCCAGATAAACTTCCAGGCAGCGTGTCTGCTCATGTGTTTAGATTTTTAATTTTTTTTTCTGAAAGCAATACAAGCCCAAGGTATTTTAGTGCTTCAGTAACAGGTTATTTGCTGTATTTTAAAATAGGTGTCTCTTAAATCATTTATTAAAAACTGATTGGGGCAACTGAAACCAATACAGTATCTACCTTGATGTTAACCCATGGACTAAGTTGAGCCTAAAATGTTCTGTGACTTGGTAGCTCTCTGCATCCAAATTACTGGACAGGGTGCAGGCTGGTGAAAAGCACGTTCACCTTATGAAGGCAATCTGAGCTTACAAATACTATCTATCCTTAAAAATGGCATTATCTTTCTGGGAAGGATCCTGTGACCACGTTTCATCTGTGATTTCACAGTGGTGTAAATCACAGAGGTGGGTACGTCTGTGCTAAGGAAGAGCACAGACCTCAGGTTTTTTGTGGTATGTTTGAAAAGTCTCCCTACCTGCCCTTGAGCCCTGGATTTTTTCCACAGTGTGGATGAGACGTGAATATAAACTCAATTACAAGGCTGAATTTAGTTCCAAAATGCTGCGTGGGACATTGTTGAGGACTGCATGAGTGCAATGTTAGACTGCAGAGATAGTATCCAGCAGAATTAAAGCTTGTGTTTTTTACAGGGAGGGTGATAGCATGAATTGTCTTTTTCGTTTCAAGTGTAATCTGCTAGAGTGATTTCTGCACCTGTTATTTTTATTTGCAAGTTTACTTTGGGAGGCTCACAACTGTAATAATTTTTATTATTATTATTTGCTTGGGCAGACTGGATTTGCACAATCAGAATGTGAAGTTTCAGACTTCTTTTTAACACTTGTTCTTTAACGTATGTGTAGTTAAGAGAATCACTAGACATCTAAAACCAGATTAATCCCCATGTTGGCATGATTATTTAAAGTAGAGAGAGTAAAGAGGTCTTAATGGTAATAGAGAAGAAAGCAATGTCATCTTTAGTGAGAGACTGGATATAAAAGGGAAATCGACAGGTTAGAGTTAACAGTGATATGTGAGAAAGGCTGAAAGAGAAATACAGATATTCTTATGGGGAGACTGAGATATGGTCCAGAAATCTAAGAGAAGTAATTTGAGAAAGGGGGCAAAGGCGAAGAGTTCAGTGACCACATATGGCTGATTATAAATGCAGAAAATGGATAAAGAGTTTGCTGAAACTCAGTTGAAAGGTCAGTGTCTGTCAGGAATGGATACAGTACCCTTACCCAGGAAAAACAGCTGAATCTACAAGATCCTATTTTCATGACAATGTTTTGCTGAGAAGAAAAAGGGAATAAATGATAATGTACAATTTTCGGAGATTTCCATAGTGGTTTGCCACTAGTAGCAATGTTTACAAAAAAGAGCAAAGCATTGTGTTTTAAGGGTTTTTTTGGTGGAATGTTCTATGTTTTGTAATTCAGTACGTTCTCAAGCTGAAGTAAGGTCCCCTGATTCATAGCTTCAGACTATAGGTAAAATATACATTTTAATAATGAGAAATTACTGACATTTTAGAAACTGTGCTATTGTAAAACTGGTGACCTCTTAATGCTTGCTACTGTTCAGATTCCATTACAACATTTGGACAGGAAAATACAGATAAAATGAGTCCAAGTATGTTATTCTATAAAAATGTTTTGATCTATCTAGAGCTTTTAAGAACTCTAGGGTAATCTGGAGTCTTAAACCTGCGTTAACCTGGCCTCATTTTATTAGTCCTTATGAGTCCTTCATATTTATTAAAAAAAATTAAATACCTGGTCCATTTGATCTTAATATTTCATCACTCAACCAGAAGGTTGTCCTGTGTTCTTTCCCAGAAGTTTTTATCTGAAATGGGAAAGGAAAAGAGAAAGAGAAGAAAAGGAAGCTATTAAAGAAATTACCATTATTTTCATTTTTTCAATAAAGTAAAAATCCTATAATATTAAAAATTATTACTGTATCGTATTGACTAAATTACCAAAGCTCTGAAAATTCTGAACTGATCACCTTTAAACTTTTCTACTTGAGGGCAACGTTTTGTACCTCCAAATAATAATAATTAAAAAAATTAATAAATTAAATTAATCTTTAAAGAATATATTCTTAAATTAAATATAAATTAAATAATATTTAAAAGAATATAGTCTATTCCTCAGAGCTAACTGACTGCATAAATTATTCCATTCCTAGCTTTTGGCAGGGAGAGGCAGGGGGGGAGAGAGAGAGGAAGGAGGGGGAGAGAGAGATGTTAAAATTCAAGCACATCTAGAGTTGTCACCGAGATCTGAAGACTGAAAATGAGAATACTGAAGCAATCCTAACACTAAGCCTTTCAAGATGGTATGGTACATATGCAAGATTTCATGCTGGTCTTTCAAATAGAACCAAGAGAACTGATTTACTATCAACTTGCTCAACATGAATTAAACAAACATGTCAGCAGACTAACAACACTCATACTGTAAATAGTATGTCCTTCTGTTAATACAGGTAGAGAGGGGTTGCTCTGCATAATTTATGGTCTCCATATAGTACAATATTGAAAGAGTACAGAAATTGTTGTAAATTCCTGATGAAATGCAAGCATAAGTCTGTTTACTATTAAATGTGATTTACTGCAGAGTTACATGTGTTCTCTCTCCCCGCCCCCCCCCTTATATTTTTTTGTAGAAGGTACAGGGGTTTTAGACAAATAACAATATAAGCTTTTTATTCAGAGTTAGTGCAGAATAACTTGTATATAGAATTATCACTTATATTTTAAGATCTTCTTTTAAGCTGTATAGTCTCTTTTTATATGTTTTAAGAATACTAAATTAAGATTTGAAATTAAGATGAAAATTGCAAGGAGTTATAATCAAATAACACTTCAAAACTGAAAATGGTGTAAATCTATATCAGCTACTTTATATAATAGATGCAAGGAAGACCTGCTATGCAGATTATGCCACCACGCTCTATTTTTCCACAGATAAACAGTTGCTTAAATATAGATGATTTTATGACAGTACTGAGATAAACAGAATTGCATTTTATCACATAGAATGGGAAATCTGTAGCCTATACTAATGACAATAATTGTGATATCTATTGTGTTCTTGGGTGTAATGCATTTTAAAAAACCCGGTATTTTCATGTAAAGCAGAATTGGAGAGCCTGATTACCAGAAAATGCTGTCAACTTCTTGCGTATATTATTCTACTCACCTGCATACCTTTGAGAACAGTTGACCAGCCGCTTTGCTCAGACATAAACCTGATTTGTGGTAACTTTAAGTAGTCAACTCTATGCTTTCTTTGAATCTTAGTTTTATTTAGTGATTTACATAACTTATGTCCAAAGGTCTCAATATTTGGAAAGTTAAGAAATTGAAAAAAAGATGCATTCAAGAAAGTAATTCTTATTGAATGCTGATGTTTGTAATAAAGTTGGAGCTTCCTGTTCAGTGCTCTCATTTTCAAACTCTCAACCTTCCCTTCCCTGATGAGTTTTATTATTCTGGAGTGTAGTATGCTCAGTAGAAATCCAAATATCTGCTTAGCTAGAATGGTTTTATTAGCTCTGTTTTCATGAACTCCTTTCAAATAGTTTAAACACGTAAAGTGAGCATTGCTCAGTTTAGTAGGTTTTCTTATTTGCACAGTATTGTAACATACACTTTTTAGAATCTACACAGAATTACTTGTCGGAATGTAGTTTTGCTCTGTCTTCACTTGTGCCCTTCTCCTTTTTAACCACAAGTACATATTTTATCTGTTTGTTAGATACTGGCTTATTTAGCCTCTATTCCTGGTTTCAGGTTTGATTTGTCCTTCTCCCACTGCCTCTCTTCTGTATTGGGCTTGGATAGAAATTAAAAAGCTTATTTTGGGAGCTTCACCTACAGCTTGTTTTCTCAAGTCCTCATTAAAGTTTGCTCTTTAATTGATTTCTTAAGGTATTTTATGCTTCCTTCAAGCAGCTGACATATAGAAGTGGATGCCCGGATCTTTAGAAATACTGAATGTAAGTTTTGACTATTAACCTCTTGCTATTAGATTGACAATGCCAGTTTAGACACTGATGATTTTGCATGACTACTAATCCAACCGATGGGAATTGTGTGTTGTTATACTAGCTAAAGTTCTAGATCAATGTCAAATTGTCATCTGGAGTTCTACCTGCATTTGATTGCTGAGGCAATATAGTAAGAAAGACATTCCTCAGTATTTGTATGCCTAAACTTCATCCTATTATCCTACCTGGATAATGAATAGCTGGCCTCTTAGGAAGAACATTGAGGACACTAGATGTACAGTGGAAAGTGTGAACTCTCAAACTGCCTCTCATCCTGCCTACTTGTTAGACTGTCTCAACCCTCGATGGGGACTGAGTAATTAAAAGTAGCTTTCACTCAGTTTTAGGAACTGTGATATCTAAATATGCAAGAATCGAGAAAAGGAACACCCCCTCCCCCAACTTTCTAGGAAATAATTGGAAATAATACTATTTCATTAATAACTCTTTTAAGAACAGCTGCTTAGAACCAGCACTGACATCTACAATTATTTTTACAAATCTGCCCACTCCTGTCACACAAATCTTGCTTTGCAGCTTTGCTTGTTCCACTTCTGCACTCAATAAAGTTTCCATAATTTAACAACTTACTTCCAATGTCTGAATATTTTAATTTTGAATAGATTGTTCTATGCACATTGCTCTTCCCATGCAAGTTAAAAATCTTACCTCTTCTTAGAGTTGTAGATGTGTGATTTTGCATACTCTTTAATAAAGAGAAGTCCTGACAACTTTTTATGTAGAGATTATGTCAATCCATACCAGACTGGTAGAAGTCCTTTCATGTCCCCATTGGAATATAAATTGTATTTTCTTTCCTTCAAAGTATTTTTGCACACACACATTGTTGATCAAGATATATGATTGACTATATGAAAGAGCAAAGTACATCAAAGCATTCTGAATTATTTAGTTGTAAATTTTACAGTATAGCCTGTAATACTAAATAAAAAGCATAGTTGGCATTTCCACTTTCATACCAATAACCTTGAGTAGACATTATTTCATATTTATTCTTTAGGAATGCTAACAAGAAATAAAATGGAAGGTAAATATATTGGAATGTGTGAGTAGTTGCTGTTGTCCTTTAAACATAGTCCTTATCCTTGGGCAATGTACAGGACCTCCAATGTTTTCATTAGTTATTAATTGTACTTGCTTTGCTAATTTCGTTCTAGAGACAGAAATATCACCAGGTCATGAAACACTAAGTGTAACTCTTTCTGTTTCAAATGACATACACGGCAGGTATGAGAAAATGGCTGTAGTCTTCCTTTCAGAAAAGTGCTTTCTCTTAAATCACATTTCCCCCTTTTAAGAACCCTGATAATAAAACTGAATTGTAATACTTTCTTTAGGCAGATGATTAAACATACTCACCATTATATAATACAATTTCCATTTTATTTTAAACATACTTTGCATGATATAAAAATATTGATCACAGTGAGCTTTAACAATTGTTACTGCTATAAACAGAAATGCTGCACAATGGTTTTAGTGGAAATAAATTATATAGTCATTATCTCTTTAAAAAAAAAAAAAATCACAAGAAGGAGAACCTAGGCTGTTTGGTCATTGGCAGAAAATAAGTCCTTATTGAGTTCTTTACAAAACATGAACCCCAGTTATTTTCTACATTTGCTTTCCACATCTTGAGAAAAGCACAATGAGTCTGTCTCTGAAAGCCCCACAGAGTCTCTGGTGAACATTTAATTCCAATTATTAGCAAAGTTTCTGTTGTTCTTTTGTTCTAATGGAAAAATGTACACCAAAATAGCAAGTAGTGCTCTCTTCACTAATTCGTAAGTGGTCTTTTCCAATATGTGGGTACACAGCGGCACACTTCTTCACTAAAAGAAAATCCAGCATCACAGCGTTTCGTTCGGACTGTACATGGTGGTCTGTAACAACTAAAGAAATGAAAAAAGCGGGCTTTAATATAACATGATCATTTATATTAACCTGGTGTAGAAATCTGTGTGCATTTAGATTGCCATTTCTTGATGGGATATTTAACTCCTACAAACACATATCTTTTAACTTCTGTTTACATTCTTGCAACTACTTTTAACTGGACTACTCTTCACAAAAGACAATGAAAGAATAGTGAATGCTACTGAAGAGAAATTATTCTATTGCAACAGATACTCATGAATATTTTTAACATATTGCCTGGTTGTAGTCACATTCTAATCTTGAGTAGTAATTTTTAAGTTTAATTTTGAAAATACAGTAATATTTTCCTGTACTCAAATTGGCTTGTTATGATCTACTGCATGCTGCCAGTTTGAGATGGCAGTCCACGATCAGGTGATAATCAAATCTACCATCTTCTTACCCACCCAGGACTGTTTCTCACCTTATTCACTAATGCAATAAGCCTGAGAGAGATTTGTCTTCTTATGTTACACTGTGACTCTGATCTTGAAAATGAGAACATACTTCCTTAGAATCATAGAATTGTTTAGATTGGAAAAGACCTTTAAGATCATTGAGTCCAACCATCAACCCAACACCACCATGCCCGCTAAACCATGTCCTTTGAAGTTGCAAACTCCTATTGACACTCTCTGAGGGCAGAAGGAATATATCTACACTTCATATTGCATCTATGTGCATTCTGAAGTAAGATCAGAGCCTGCATGTTAATGATAAATCTAAAAGGAAAAAGAAGAGAAATAGTCCTATTTGATTAAAATAAGTTTAACAGAAATAGAAAATTAAACCACAAGTCACATCCACCTAGGAAGCAGCAGACTTTTTCTTCACAGATTCCTTGACTGAAAAATAGAACTTATAGAAAGAAAGATAGTTATCTGTGGTTGTCCCTGAACTCTTCCTTTTCCTATTTTATTTTTCTATTAAAACAAGAACTTGACCTAAAATAACCTTACAATAACAATGCTAAATACTTTCTGGTGTATTATGGAGACAAAGTACAAGTCTGGGGTTTTTTTCAGACGCTGGCAATGAGTCAAAAGACAAAAGTATGTGTTTTGAAATTCAAAACATAGTTATACTTAAAACTTGTATTTAAATAATGTGTGCCTGTTTGTGAAACACTGATATTATGATCTATTACTATAATTCATACTCACTTCAGTTCAAAGACACTACAGTACCCTATATTAAGGCAATGTCACTATCCTCTTTCCTAGGTAATTCTTGTTTCAGGCTTGTGGCTACTCTTATTATTGTTGCGATAAGTTATTATGTTGTGTGCTTGTTTTGGATACCAAGTTACTACTTTGCAATAATTTGTTTATGATATGAGGTCTGGATTACAGTTACATTAACTCACGTCAGCTAGTTCAACCAATGAACCTGGCTATGAGGAAAACAATAAGGAATGAGGAAGACTGCAAACATGATATTTATTAACTAGTAACATCTTGTTTAGTGTTTTCAATGTCTTAATCATAGATTAGTTCACCAGTGTGGTCTTTGTAATTAAGGGAGTAATATTATTTTGTGCCACTTAATATAGATATTTGAGATCAATGTAACAGCTCATGGGAATAAAGTTCGGAAATAGTGGCAAAAGGCAACAAAAATGTTTGCCAAAGGATCTAATACTCTGAGCAAACGGGCAACCAGCTATAGGTCTGTTCTGGGAAAAAGGTACTCCATAGAGATGCAATGGAGGAAACATTGAACTCACTTGCCTTTTTGCCTGTCTCTGCTATGAAAGTTAGACTATTATTTCATGTACTGAATGACCATAAAATGAAATAAGGTAAGAAAAAAAGAAAGACAAAGCCAAACTCTTCCACCCACGTACGACATGTACAAAACGAAAAGCAGTCACATAATCATAAAATATGAGGAGGTCACTTTGTTTAGGATTCATGCCTTCTAGTGAACTGTGAACTTCAACTTACAGTTGAAAGTGCTATAAAGCATCTCTCCCATGTGAGTTTGTGTCTAGCAGCAGTCAAGGTCGGGTTACTGCAGTCTTATCCTTATTTGGGACATTTCAACAGAGCAAGCAAGCCCCTCTCCTCCTCTAAAATGCTTTGCAGCTGAGGTGCGTAGTTATCTGGCCCTGCCAAAACTGACCAAAATAAATTTTTGAAGTGATAGCACAGGGTGAATAGCAGCAGAGTCACTGTAACTACATAAATGTGGTTTCCTTAGGAAATTCTGCTGAACAATAGACCAGGTCTTTCAAAAGATTTGGGCTGAATGTTGTTTATGGAGTGCTTTCATGAGACAGATGTCTGTTTTGATGAGGACAATCTGAGCATGCTGGAGCTAAGATAGATGCTCAATCAATATGTATAGTGCTGGGTGAGTCAGTGACAACCTTCTCTTTATGGTCAGAAATTGTGATTTTTTTTAAAATTTTTTTTTTTTTGCTACCGAATGCCCAGGTTTGTCATTTCGGGCAGTCTAACAACTTCACTGATAAAATTGAAGTAGAAATGCTACTTTTAGTGGTGGTAACAGCATGATCACCTTAATTAAAAGCCAGTATGCTTTATGGTGTTGGTTTTGTGTTTTGTTTTGGTTTTTTTTCTTTTCTTCTTCCTATTCTGTGCTTTGTAAATGACTTTGTATTCATTTTCTCTGGAGCAGGGTATATAACATTAGAGGCAGAGGCATTTTAGGTATAGCACATAAAAATGTTGGTGCTTCAAAACCAGAACCTACAAGGACTACTCCTCTGCATGGGGAGCTGTCTAGGACATGGCTGCAGGATTCTGCTCATGTTTAGGTCTCAGGCATCTTGCACAAAGTTATAGAGTGGTACTTCCATTTATGTGGGCTCGTAACAGCAAGGGACCTTTCTTTCAAAAACAAAGAGGGTGTTGCAGGGTTTTTACTTCTTTTTAGAGAAAGCTTGTGGTGGAGAGAGCCAAAATGTGAGAAACCTATGCTAAGTCCTTTCTTAAAAAGGAGGAAAGATTGCATTCTCTATTTTCCTTGACAGTGGTAACACCTACAGGGCTATCGGTTGTAGAGCTATAGAATAACACCATATATAAATCTTTCTTCCTCCACATAAAGACAAACAGCTTAGAAAAGAGAAACAGCTAAAAGCATCCTGTATCACATTGTCCTTGGGAGTGAGAAAGTTTATTGTATTCAACCACAACACCACAGAGAAAAGCTGAGCTCAATTCCCTCCTTCAAATACTAAGTCTTTAAAGCAATAGAGGTGGCATCAGATATTTATTATGGCATTTCTTATCTTTTTAAATGCCTGACTTTTCCAGTTGTGAATGTTCTTTTAAAACACACATGGTTTGTATGTCTAGCACTGCTGGAAGCGCAGGCTAGAGTAGTGCTAAGGCTTTGTAACATGCTAAAGCTCATGTAATCAGGTTGGTTTCTTTTCTTCTGCAAACAAAATTGAAATAAAAACTGAACAATAGAGAAGAAATTATTTCTCATGTTTCTAACAACTGTTCTATTCCACTCATGAGGCCAAACATAGGAAAACAAGTAATGCCAGTTATTTTTAATCTTTTCCCCTATTTTAGAGACTAATACAGGTGTCAGTCCTAGTATTACACATTTTCTCTTTATTCAAGATGAACTAATGTCTATGTATCTGGCAATATATTTATGCCAACTAATTACATGTTATAATAAAAAAAAAAAAACCCATAAGGTTTACTTTTGATAAGCAACAAATTACCACAGACACTTAAATGTCCCAATTTGCTATTTTCCATTTCCAGTGCCTGAACATTTCTGGAATTGTTATAGAAACAATACCCATATATTAATAAATAAGTGATCTTTCTGCTCCAAGTGGCAGCATTGTTTCTGTTTTAACAAATTCATTTCACAGGAAAACTTTCCTCACAAAATATAAAAAGCAGAAATAATATTGTTTGTTTCTCAGAACCTAAAGTCATTCACATTTTTATATATAGACTGCTACCGCTATGGGTGTAGCAGTTGTGAAAGGAAAACCTCCTGTGATATATAAAGAAATTGCAGGGTTTTCTTCCTGACCAAATCCCATTTTAAATGATGAATGTGAGCAGTCTGTTTTATACTTATATATGTCTACTTTCCACAGAAATCACCCAGAGCTATAAGACTTCTTATGCACTCATAAATCTTTAGTATCAGTTGAGTGGAATGAAGGATATGCAAAAATTTAGGAAGTGACAATGAATGATGGTATCTCCAGAACTAACTCCTGAAATCTAATTGGGAATATTTGAGTTATGTGAATTGCAGTATTCAGTTCTTGGGAAAAATAGAGTGGGATTGTAAGTAGCATAAAAACACCAGGGAGCTTAAACTTACAGTCATTTTCACCAAAAGAAAAAAAAAATTCACATGAAGTAGTAGAAAGAGTACAAGAAACTAAACATGCTTTAAAATACTTATTCTGCCTAGTAATTTCCTCTTGGAGATGATAAAAGTCATAGAAGATAAAAACAAATTGAAGAGAGGCTTACTGTTTACTTAAGACTACAAAGCAATTCAACAAGACAGCTGATGATACAACCCCAAATTTTATACCTTAAACACAACGAAAGGGCTAAAGACTGATTTTTTTACCTGCATGTCTGGTGATGGAACCTTTTTCCTTTTAAGAAGCATTTATTGGGAGATTCTGTACATTCACAAATGCATTTTGCAGGATTTAGTGGCTGATGTTTAGGACAGGTCTTTTTACATACACACTGGCACTTATCTTCATCAAATTCCTTGTTGGGCCCACAGGAAGTGGGGAGAAGTTTGTTTTTGCACATGCACTGACATGATGATCTGTCTAATTCTTTGTGAGGTCCACAGCTTGAGGGCCGCACGCCTCCTTTGCAGACACATTGACAGGTTTCTTCATCCAGCTCTTTGTTTGGTCCACAAATATGGAATCCTTCAGATGTGTCTAGAAATACAGCAGAGAAGTTGCACAATTACCAGAATTTTGTGTCTACCCATTCATGTATTTTTAAGTGAAAAAATGGTAACAAATTCATACCTTTTAAGATGTTTTAAGGACAAGCATATGTCAAAAGACAGGCAACAACCAGTAATATTATCAATAAGGAAAAAAGATTCAACTATTTACTTTTCATGTTTTTAATTTCTCCTTTAGGTAAATCAAAACATGGAACTATATTTAATCCTTTAAGCAAAACTGCTTACCAGAATCTCCAAGGTGAGAAGAGAAGCCAAAATCATGCTGTGCCAAACATCTGCAAATTTGATTATTCCAAATATGATTTTTTGGACAGGTCTTGTTTGCCACATGACACCTGTGGAATGAAATATGCTGTTGATTTACTACCATAAGAACTCAAGGGAAAAAAAAAAAATTAGGTGCTGATTGCTTTTGTTTCCCTCCATTATAAAAACTTTTCTAAGAGCTTCAGCTCATTCATAATCTTATTATTAGGTCCTATCAGATCTGTTACTAATTAAGGTTCTCCTCACTACAGGAATCTTCAGCCATTTGTTGAAGATACCTGCTCACATTTCAAGTTTTAGCTCTAACTTCTAGAAGCTGATATTTGTACCTTCCTAATGTAGTTTGGAAACAGATCTAACCCTTGAATGTAAGCCTCATACAGAAAACAGACCAGTATAATACCGCATAGGTGGTAACAGGCATAGTTTTCTACGTTGTCTTTTGAAGTACAAAAACGTTTTCACACACATAAATGTCAAAAGACAGCTGATAACAGTTTCTGAATGAATGCTGTAGACAAAACTCTAATTTCTAAAATAAGATCAGCTTCTCAGATTCCCTTCCTCTTCATGTACAAGTTATGTGCCTTTAACTGACTCTTTCTCATGAGCCACTCAAATCCTGCACAGCTTTCTTGAATCTAAAGATTTGGACTTCAGCAGTGATGCCTCTTCACTTTAGAAATGAAAGACAATAAACAATTTAACAGTTTAGTGCTCCTTACCTGCCAGAGTTTTGCAGCACAGGTACAGGTACCAAATAAAGCAAAAAATCCCAACAGCAGCTGGTGCCTTTTTAAAGAATGACTGAACTTATAGCTAGTAGGTGCACCACAGACAGAATATTTATGTGTATTATCTCATCTTCCTTGCTTGCAATTTCTTTATCACCACAGGTGACATTACAACTTTTAACAAGTCATGCCTAACTTCATGCATCCTGTGTCAGGCTGTGTCATTTATTCATTGTTTCTGTAGTATGTCTAAAATCCTCATCTGTTAAGGCAGCACATATATTACACATTTTAAGCACTTTTCATTCCCCTGAGCACCATTACTCATGCATTCAAAAATGCAGGTGCTGGGGCATTCTTCCATGATCATCATTCAAGTATACCACTCCCCTTCACCACATGAAACAACTCTTTGCTTGTAAAGACTGCTGTAGTTTAACATCACCCTGCATCACCTCATGTTTTATCAAGCTGGCATTTCCTGATTTCATTCTGCTAATGATCTCACTCTTGCTCTCTCATTTGGCACGTATGTCCTTTTCCCTGCCTCCTGATTCTGCTTGAGAAATGGTAAGGATAATTTACAGGCATATTATTGTATTCTGTTTAAAAAAAAAAACCCAAACAACTCACACCTGGAGCAGCCTGGCTCTAGCTGGGAGTGTTTAACTACAGAAGAAAGCCAAGGTGACAGTATAAAGGAAACACTAAGCGCACATGAACCCTTGAGAAGACAATGTTGATACAAAACCCGAGTTACCAGAACTTGAAGGGAATGTTATGTATGATATTTCAGCATCAGGGTTGGAGACACACCCAGCAAAAGGAACTGGAACTGCTTGTTTACAAATTCTGCTCTGGTTGCTAGTGCAGAAAATTAATGGGGGATGTGGCTGAAATTTTAAAATTACTTACTGTATCATTTTAGGAAAGTTCAGGAAGGCTAGGAAGAAAAAACAGAGGCAAAACCACTTTGCAGAAAATTTCACTACCTCTTTCCAAATCATTGTCAACTCAACCAAAAAAACCCAAAACAAACCACCACCAAAAAAATCAGCATGCTAACTTGTTACCTGTCAGTGTCAGGATAGATAATGCACAAGAGAGGGAAATACTTAATGGGTACAACATACATCCAAACTACATCTAATATACGCTTATCAGCTCTGTGCCTACCTACAGACCACAGGAAAAAAAGGTCATCACAGAGATTTGATCTGAACTGAAGGCCCCTCTGCTCCCCCCCCCCCAATTGCTAAACTTCTAAAATAGAGTGACAACTTTCTAACTCACTTGCACATTTTGATGACATTCTATATAAACAGAGAAGAGTACAACTTAAGATACCATTAATCCTGGAGGTACTCTGAAACACTGGTTAACATGAACTGACATGCCTTAGCTCTGCCAGTATGTAGAAGTAGATACTACTTTTTAGAAGGAAAAAAGCAGGAGAACAGGCAAAGACCTCGACCTTAATTCTCAGAATAAAGTTGTGCAGACGATATATTTTAGATAAAAAAAAAATCCGACTATTTGTATTCTATCTTACATGTCATTTCTCGCTTCTTTCTAACATGTGCCTGTGAATCCTGGCATAATCCAGCCTTGAATTCTTATTAGATCCCAAGTGTTACTACCTGTCCCGGTTTCAGCTGGGACAGAGTTAATTTTCCTCCTAGTAGCTGGTATAGTGCTATGTTTTGGGTTCAGCATTAGAAGTAACACACTGATGTTTTCAGTTGTTGCTAAGTAGTGTTTAGACCAAGCCAAGGATTTTTCAGCTTCTGATGCCCAGCCAGCAAGAAAGCTGAAGGGGCACAAGAAGTTGGGAGGGGACACAGCCAGGGCAGCTGACCCAAACTGGCCAATGGGGTATTCCATACCATGTTGATGTCATGCCCAGTATATAAACTGGGGGAGTTGGCTGCGGGATCGCAGCTCGGGGACTAACTCGGCTTCGGTCAGTGAGTGGTGAGCAATTGCATTGTGCATAATTTGTTTTGTATATTCCAATCCTTCTATTAATATTATTATTTTATTCCTTTCTGTCCTATTAAACTGTCTTTATCTCAACCCAAAAGTTTTACTTTTTTTTGATTCTCTCCCCCATCCCACTGGGGTGGGGGTAGCGAACGAGTGGCTGCATGGTACTTGGTTGCTGGCTGGGGTTAAACCACGACACTACCCTAAAACCAGAGATTATACTCCTAGGCTTTTCTTTTCAGTAATACATAAGGAAGTCATTACTATATTTCTGTTAAAATGAGCATGTACATAAATACACGGGCACATGCAGAGCTGCCACTGTGACAAGAAAGTACATTTCCAAGTTTTGGCTTTACAACAGTTTCACTAGCATTCAAACCTATAAATAAAAACATTAAGGAAAAATAAAAAGTTGAAAAGAAATTGAGAACTTTAGTACAAATTAAAAAACCCCAGTGGGATTCTGAAAAGCATCCAGGCACCCACCAGGAACATGAAAATATCTTTTCTTTCTAGAATCTAGAAGCAGTCAGCTTGATTTTTTTTGTTTTGGTGGGGTTTTTTTTTTGGTTTGGGTTTTTTTTTTCTATTTTACTGTAAAAAATCATAGATTTTTAAACTTTAAGACAGTACTTAACAGCAGAGAAGGGCTGTATATATTCTTACCCAGTACTACTCTGCCTTACCTTTGTTGAAGCATGATTCCTTCCTCACAGGACAGCCAGCTACCTGTGAGTGCTGGTCAAAGTCTTGTATCTGTAAGCTTACTTCCCTGTAACTATAGGTAGCTGTTTCCTGGCTAGAAAAAACCCTTGCACTGATAATTGCCACTGCTCTTAATCTGGAAGCACTAAGAAGCTGCCAACAGTCAGCATAATTTGACTTTATTATTGACTTTTGGGTTTTGATTTTTTATAATCTGTTAATTATGCAAATAATTAAACTATTAATAGATTTATTTCCTAATATTTTTCTAATCCACTGTTTATGATCCATATTTTGATGAACAAATTCAACAATTGAATATAATCTGTGTTTAGCTGGAACATGTCAGAAAACATCCAGACTTTAACTGAATGAAAACACAGAGAAAATGATCTAGCTTATACCTCTGGGCATTTTGCACTATTTACTCGCCTTATTAAAAACGTCTACAATTAATTCCCATTCAGCTTCTAGTCATTGGTTCTTCCATAAAGCAACTGTTAGTTTGTTACCTATTTTTGTCCTCCTAAATATTTATACATCATGAAATCATCACTCAGTCTTCTAAAATGAAGGGCAGGTGTTTTAATAACACTTGCTTCAGTGCCAGATTTCTTCTGTGACTTTTTTTCATTCAAAAATCACCAAACAAATCAATATGCTAATTCTGTGGACTGTCAATTAACCCTTTGCTTTCCATTTCCATTCTGTTTTGTTTTTACCTCTGGCATATGAAGATGTGCAAAAAGATTTGTAGTTAAAAATTCCCTAAAACCAGGCCTTTTTTTAAACAGCATTTTAAATAGGAAAAGACAGTTTGAGAGAGAAATGTTGTCTACTCCTTATTTGCAAAAGTAACTATTTTTAGCTTTTCTTGATTACTTTTTTTTTTTTAATGATGTTTTTTTATTGATGTTTCCTTTAAGCCTCAGTTGCATTGTAGCTCCTTCCATGAAACAAACCCCACAAACATTATTCATTTTTAAACCACCTAGCCCCAATTTATCCACTGGGTAAAAGGATAATGTTACTTTAGTAACATTCTCTTCATGTAAACCAGTATTAGCTCCTTTGCAAAATGAGTTCTGCTAGTACTAATGTGTAGTTGACCTAATAAGTTCACCTATCTTAATTGTGAAAGCTTCCAGCAATATTTTAAATCTAATTATATAGGCTTGCTCATAATGTGAAAGGAAAGACAAGTCTCATACTTACTGAGTTTGTGTTGCTGGCAAAGAACGTCTTATGATAGAATGAACTTGTCTGTAAACATCCAACTTCGACATGCATCGGCAGGACGTGTGATTGGCAAAACTGACGGTTACAGGTTTGGGGCCATGAGAAAGAGGCACTGTGATCTCAAACAACTATAAAAGGGAAACCAAAGCAAAGCACTTTTTTTATAGATCAGTAACAGTACAACTAAAAATAATATAAGGACATACAAAAAAGCTATAAGGAATTTAAGTTTAGGTTTTTGTTCTCTACCGTCATTCAGTGGCATATTCAATTATACTGCTAAATAATCATTATGTGCAAAATGAATACAACAGCTACGGCATGACAATGTTTTTAGTGTTAAACCCTGTTACGTGCCTGTTTGCTTACTATAACGTTTAAACTAATGTTAAAAGACAAAAATGTACAAAGAACTCATTTTTCTAGAGGAAATGACTTCAAATTGGCAGCCTTTTAAAAAATCTAAAATGTAACATTTGGAAGGTGCTTCAAAGTTGGAAAACAAGAATAGTTAAAAAAGGGGGTAAGCTACAACCTAATATATCAGTTGCACCATTACAAAAGCTTGCATAAAACACCAATATATTGGACTTGGATTAAAACATTTTTGGATGAACAAGTTTTGAACTGCAGTATACAATGTTTTTGACTTTCCAGTATTTGTATCAATGCAAATTATAGGGTTACCCTAATGGAATGCATCTTGAACTATAATTTTTCTTCAAGACATTAAGAAATAGCCACTATTAATAAAATAATAATGTATGTGAATGAAAAAAATCCTTATTTTAGTGGGAAATGTAGTTCAACTGGTGGAAGAGGACAACTTAAGTGATACCTTGTGGAAAAACCGAACATGCGATAACAGACAGTGAGACTCATTTCAGTATTCAATTCAGGACATCTACTTTATCAAACTAAGAAGGTTTTACTGTAAGACTCAAATCTCAATAGTTAGTTAGGGCAAATACTTTAGGTCAATGTCTTAAAAAAATCTATTTTGGTAGTATTTTTAATAAGATAATAGTGCACTGTTGCCTTTTAGGTGTTTAGTCACTTTTCCAAGCATATTCAAGAATATTCCTGCATCTTCTGGGGACTTTACTACCTTTAAAAACATGGTCGTTGGTTATTATTCCAGTTCCAGTTCATGAGACTGTATAACAAAACTTTACTTTTTAGCTGAGATCTATCTTCAATGCTTTTTTTATAATCAATAACTTTATAGTATGGCATATAGGCAGCATGCAAATATAATCAAAATACTGGTAATTTTAAATTATTCAAAATACGAAGTACATCTACGGGATGTCCTGAAAACAGTACCTTGCACGGAAGTACACAAGTAAGCCTGAGTACTAACAAGCATGCATGTGCAGCGGTATGGGATGTATTCACCAAGCACCCACAAGGTAAAAAGGCACTTGTGCAGCCAACAATAAAGCTCATACTATTCGTATACCTAACCTATGCAACTTTAAATTGTATAAAGCATCATCAACTCTGACAGATATTTTCTGTTTTACAAAACAAATTTTGATATTATTTAGTAACTGGATCTTTAAAAAGTTTAACATTGGGAGTGTCATCACAAAAGAATGGAAATGGCAAAAGTATTATATTTGCATTTTATTCTGTTACAGAAGATTACAATGCTATTATTTTTGCTGCAAAAAGTACCACATCCCCTATATTAGTTTTAAATGTGGGGTTTTTTCTTCACTAGAATCTAAAAATGCAAACTGGTATACGTTTACTTCTGTACAAGGAAAACAAAAACAGAAAACAGTTTCCTGCATCTTTCAAATACTGATAAAAAAAACTATCTATCTAGGGAGCTACCATGAAAAGAGTTTCTCTTGTTAGAGTGACTTCTAGCCAAAGCATATTAACATTTGGATTCTTGCTCCAGCTGCAAAATAAGTAACGCTTCTTAAAATTGTGATCTGGAGTCATTTATAAGATAAGGGCACAAGTCCATGTCTAGTTTAAGGTTTGGTACCAATAAAATGAATGCCTAATTATCACCAGACGTACCTCCAGGGTTTTCACTAAGTTCAACACAGACTTCTGGAAAGAGACTTTCTAATCAACATTTTATTATACTTATAATCCTTTTTGGCTTCCAAACCAATATTGGCTCCTTTACCCTCATCTATTATAAAAGCTCCTTTAAATTAATCACAAAAGGCATTCTTACCAAGATGCCTCTTCCCAAAAGAACAATAATCATAACACAGAGTTATCATTTTCATATTAATAGGTTATATGAAAACAGCTTTATGTACTTATTCATTTCTTTTAAAAATATCCACCTACTTGAAGGCCATCATAGCTTTTTTATGATGCACAAACTAACCAGGAAAATGGAGAGGAGGAAGGTGGTGTTGTAGATAAAGAGACAGAAAGGACCATGTTTATGAAAAATAGCTTTCATTTCTGCACAGTACACATTTGAGAAAATACATGCTGAGTTCTTTGAGTATGTGGTTTTTTAAATACTGATCTTTAATCAGATGACAAAACTCACCTACATATTCTTCAAGACTTGTATCTTTTTTTAAACAAGTTGTGCATTGAGAAGGACAGCCCAACTGTTGAGACCTCTGAAAATCTGGACAGCTAAGAATCTACAGATGCAAAAGCCTTTACTGTATTAGATAACTTGTATGAAAACTGATTCTTAAAAGACATATATGAATTGAGAGGCAGAACAAAGAGTATGGACTTAACTACAATATTACACACAAAAAGAGAATCTTGTTTTCTCTGCTCTCTTACAACATTATGAACTTGCTTTTCCAAAGCTGAAGTAAAAACCCACTGTAGGGGGAACTGAGAAAACTTAGAAACTGAAGATAAGTACGATTCTTTGTGTGGACCAAACTGTAGCTGACTAGAAAAAAGGGCATGTTCTGTTCTTCCTCTGCTCTTGGAGTAGATCAGTTTGCCATGCTGCAAAGCATAGCAGACTCCAGACTGCTGGAGATGGCAGTGTAAGACTGTTGCTACAATTCCAAACCACCTAAAAGAGGTCCCTGTCAGCCCAACTGTCCTCCTGTTTGGCTTCAGGCATGCACTGAGAGAAATTTCACTAAAACACCTGAGACATACCAATTGTGAGCGGCAATGATGGTGAACATGAATTATCTTAATCTACATTTATTCTTCCTTTTAAACTGTGAATCAACACTTCAGTGGTGCAATGCAAAAAAAGCCCAGTTAGGCAACATAAAGGTAGACTGGCTTCCTTGACATCACTGAATTACCTTCAGTCTGTTCAACTAAATTCTCTCAATAGCAATGTATTTTACATCACCCAATAGTAGCCACTGCTTATACATAAAGTCAAAAAAACTAAGCCGACTATTTACGTTAGAGATTATATTATATTTGGTATTACATCTCTAGCGCTCACTTTTGGAAAGTGCTTAAGATGATACATGAACTAGCATTTTGAAAAAGAATATAAACCAGATCTATTTTCATTAATGGAAATGATGGAAGTGAAATACTGGGGTTGGAATTATTGATTTGTTCTTCCTACACTTTTGCCTGTACATGCTATTAGGATACTATATTTTGATGCCCGCTGAAAAAGGACATATTTATTCTTCTCTTCTGATCATGAAAATATATCAAGCAGAGATTTCACAAGAAATAAATTCTTGAAAAGTAGTCTGTTATAGAAAATGTATTTAATATTCAGAATAATTCAGTTTAAATGATCTCTGGCATTTTAAAATAAGATCCATTCTAAAGAAAATCTATATTCTGCTCTCAGCTGTGATAGCAGCATCTCTAAATCCAATGAAGCTATTTACACTTAAGTGAATAAAATCTCAATATACATAAGCTAGGTTTGAATTATCTTAATAAATAATTTCAAATTAGGTAAGATCTGACCTTGTGTAACACTTTCTGGTTTTCCTAACATCGCTAATTTATTTGTTCCTCATCTTCCTCATCCAATAGAACAATAAGCTTAACATCTGTTGTCACTACAGGGCATGTTGGCAACATGTAACAGCCAAATGTCAGTATCTAGAAAGGATATTTCTATGAGAAATAGAAACCATAACATCTGTGTATGAGGCTGGTTCTTGACTCCCTTCTTTTCTGGCAACATTGCTGGTTGTGGGTACTATTGCTGGTACCTACATTGCCCAAATGGGTAGCTCTTCTTGGAGATCAGATGGCTTATATTTCTGTCTGATCCCTCATTCAGTAAAGGATTGGTTTTACTGTATTCTCAGAGGCCAAAATCTTCTCCTCCTTCCCAAATTCAAATCGTAGTAAAAATCAGACTAACTCACACTACAGGAAATAGGGAAAAGACATTTCCTGCAGGTCTGTTCTTCAGGGATCAATGCCTAAAGACAAACATTCAGGACTAAAGACCGCGAAGAATGACCTTCAGTCCCCAGAAGAACACCAGATCTGACAGGAGTAGGGATTAGGACAGTTTTTTCAAAGTAGAGAGCTTTTATTGCTTGCAGTTTTCAAAAAGATGTTAGTAATTATAGTACATTAAACCGCAAATTAAAGTACATTAAATGAATATTGCTAGAGTTAGAGGAAAATACTCAAAAGTTAAAAGAAAAAAATTAGGACTCAACTTGCCCATGCTGTCCTGTACATTTGTGCTACCAACTCTGCAGTGTTAGGAAACGAGTGGAAAACAACAACTGAAGCAGTATGTGATAGCGTAACTAAATAATATTATATATAAAGAAGAAAAAAACCCCCAAATTAAACCACACAAAATCACAGTCAAGCTCTGTCCTAACCTCTTTCACAGAAGCTGATATCGTAAACATAAGACAGTAACGCACTCTTAATCTCAGCATATAACACATACTAATGGAAGTTCTATGTAACTAAAGGAACAGTTGAAAACCCTACACAGTTAATGCATTTCACAAGAACTTAACACATGCCATTCAGCCAGTCTAAGGCTGTTTTGTCACAGAAAACCAGACGGCAGGTCTTCCAGTCTTTCTCACCATTTCTAATATTTCTCTTCAAAGTACTGTGTTCAGCCCTTGTCTCCTTAGGTCTTCACCCAATATGACGATTCTCCATGCCAACCTCCCCTCATTTCAGCCCAACCAGTTTCCCTTTCAGCCAGCCCACAAAGCTTGATTTCCCTTCCCTCTTTTTGGGCTCCTTAGCATAACTTTTAGCATTCTGACACATGCACATCTTGTCCCAGCTACTTCTGGATCAACCAGGTTTCTTCCTTCCCAACAAGACAAAGGTGGGTGTATCAGCGATGGGCTCTCCCTAGAAGGTGGGATTTAGGTGCCTAGATCTGAACTGCATCAGATTTTTGTTCAGCCCCAAGTTATAAAGTCTTCTAGTTACAAATAAATCCAAGTCTCCCACCAATTCCATTTGCCTCCTAGGTCTTTTTTTTAACATTCAGAAGTATACAGATTGTCTCAAAGATAAAAAAACCATACCTTCCGAATATAAACAAACAAGTATCATATCCTTTACCTAAAATGAGGGAACATGAAAATTTTTTTCAGATAAAACACAAAATCCGGATTTTTGTTTTTAACGGTAAAGCCATATACACTTCTTTCTCACTCTGGTCTAAGAAAAAGCAGAACTACCACTTTTGCTTTAAAGCAAAAAACTAAAAAGTAAAAACAACACATCAAGCTGAGGCAGGCATCTGGCAGAGAAAATTTCAACCCTTACTGTTAAAGAACAGCAAAGTTAGGCTGACAATGACAATAGAGTTTATAATGGAGTATGTTGGATAATCTTACTATTGGGCCACTTAAATGAGAGCTGTTTACCATTGAACAAGATTATGTGCGACTATAAATGTTTTTTCCCCATTTTGATCTGTCATGAAAAAATTCAAGAGCCTTGTACAGTAAATGCCTTAAATGGAAATTGTGTGCTAAAACCATGACAGTCATTGGTACTATATGTTGTTTTAATCTACTTGTTTTAAAAACAAGTTTTGGTTGCAGGACATTTTTTTTAATTCTTTTTTAAGGATATGTATTTTCTGTAGTTCCCACTGACCATTATCAAGATGACTTTATATCTATCTTTCAACCTAGCCAAACTTGAAACGTTCATCTTAAAAAATGAAGGAAGGTCATTTTTCTTCATACATTTGGATTACAGAATCTGTAATAAGGTGTATTTTAAGCTTAATAATTAACCTTTGTTCCACTGCACCAGCCAAAATTAAAAGGCAGCATATCCTACAGACCCGAATGTCAGCTTCATATGCTTGTATTTACTGCCTCCCAGTATGGACAGGTATATAATTAAAGAACTTTTCAGACTAATACAAAGATAAGTGAATAATCAGAATAACTTTTACAATCATGTGTGCAACTACAAACAATTTTTTTCCCTGGATTTTCATTCTTTTACACCTCAGTTCTTTAAATCCTTGAAGATCAGTGCATATGATCTGTACTGTACTTCTCAGGTGAGAAGCACAGCAAGAGGACACTGGGCAAAGGTGTCCTCAATCGCTCACCCAACCAGACTTAGACTTTGGCACTCCACAACCTGCAATTACTGTGATGCCAAGTGCACCAGTCCCCTGTCTTCTCAACCTTGTTATTTTTTCAGCCATGCTTGCCAGAGCTTCCAGGCCAGAGTTGCGTGGTCCCACAGACCACCCTGTAGTAGGCTCTTTTCAGTTCCCACACTGGCAGTGCTCTTCCTTTAGCCATTTATAGAACTGGAGTGGAGAACAGAAACAAGGGTGGGACCAGAGTCTGGTCCACAACCTAGAGCTCAGCAGGATTTTAACCTTTAACAAAAAAACCCCCAAAACCAAAAAAACCCCAAAACAACAACAACAAAAATCTAAAAGCAGACAAGAATCTCTGAATGCTTGACCAAAAGCGCTATCAGAATTCCTGTAAAAAAAAATTTCCAGCACTATCAGAATTCCTGTAAAAAAAATTTCCCATATATTCCTCCTCACTGATCCTTAGAAAGGCATGTATTTTTGATCCACTGTATTGATAGCTCCTTCTTTAGACTAGAAGGACTTCATGCCATGCTTTCCAGAAAAACTGTTGATTTCTATACAAAGTATTTCTTTGCTTCAGTGGCTAAATTAATTTATTCAGCACTATTATCACATGTGCCAATATCCATTGTACCAGCACACATAAAATTATTATTATGATCACTTACTTCTGAAATATAAAATAATCAAACCTGTTATTTTTGTACCACGATGAGGGAAGCTTATCATTCTAGATACTTTTCAAACATAGGATTTATGTATGATTTTTTTCCCAGATTTATATTAACTACACCATGTTCTTCTGAATGGACTGTGGTTTATTTTGGCAAGTTTCCCTTAAATTGATTGACTCTCAGTTTCCATCACTTGTGATCTTTGCACTTCCTAAAGTGTCAGTAAGGCCGGCCAAATATAACCAGCGTAACAGAGCACATTGTGTCTAGAGAGATTTTTAAGCTAGGGATATAAGACTGTTCTCAAAACTCTAAACATCTCTATACTGGAAAGAATGAAAATAAGCTATTTGAAAAATGGTACATCATCATTATTTATTTTACTACCTAACTTTTCTGAAAACACAGTATTTCAAGGCTTATGTGTGATACAAGAATTAGTAACTTATCTGATATATTTCATATCTGTTTAATATGCTTGGGTTCCTTATTCTATCTTCTTATATTTGAATCACTCCCCCCCCCCCCCCCCCCCCGAAATTTTAACAAAAAACATTTGGAAATTATACTGATATATCTCCCACTATTAATAGTACCTACTATATCACTACAATCATCAGTCTGTTTAACATAGAAAAATGCATGGGAAAAGGCATAAATGGTAAAGCTCAAAACAACTGAAAATTCTTGTGACATATGCATCTCCAAATTGTGTAAAGGAACACCATGTACTTCTCAAATATGGCAAACAATTTCAAGCTCTTAACTTGTTTCCTGTGAGAAAAGCTCCTCTAAATCTAATTTCAAACTGCTTGGAAACACGTTTTCCCTTGAGGGACTATTACTGTAACCATGAAACAAGAAGATTTAGGACCTTTACATCAAATGATCTGAAAGAAGCCAAAAAACTGTCCATCCCGCCAGCCAAGAGGAAGAATGGAATGAGATGGCTCTGACATCTTCTCACTGCTTCCCTTCAACCTGTAAGCAAGTACCTATAGGTGGGGCATAAAAAAAGTACAGCTGAGGGACAGGCTGTTGCTGCACCAGGTAGTTCCAATCTTTTAACTGCTTTTGAATTACTCATGTCATGGAAAGAGAGAACAGATGTTTGAATAATAATGAATTAGAGAAAAAACCAACACAACCGCACCACAAAACTAAAACCCAACCAACCACCTTCCACATAGACCTTCATTAGACAAGCCACCACCTACAAAGTTGGGCTATTGCAATGCCATGGATAAAACAAAAGAAAAAGATCTACTGCATTTTATGAATTAGCCTAGGGGGTCCTCAAATGTTTTCACAGACCTCGTACCACATCTTAATTAAAAAATTGTCTCATATCCCAATCATGATTGTATAAACACCACTTAGCAACTACAGAAACAGTCTTTGTGGAAAAAATGGTATTAAAAGCAAAGCAGAATACTTCTCTCTTTTTCTCTTAATAAAGTTAAATAGCTGGAAAGGAGGAACACAGCCCAAACTAGAGAACTATTGACCTCTCTCTGGACCACCACAGTGTTCCACAAGCCAATCTGGGAACATCTGACCTAGTCCATTCTCCTGGCAATCAATTTGCTCCCCATAAAAATAATTTCTATGCTTAGCTCTTTTAAATTAATTTTGATGAAAGCTGATATCAACTTTCTTTAGATTTTAATGTCTGGAACCAATGCCAGAGCTTGCCCTCACAGTAAGACCTCCAGCTGAAAAGTTAATTTCCCATTAAGTACTTTTTCTGCAGGGTGAACAATATGAAGTTATCTTACGGAGTTTATGCACCAAAAGTAAAGCTACAAAAATGGTAACTTATGAAAAAACAGAAGATGCCTGGTTACTAACCATTTGTCCTCATTTCATTCAGGAAATAAAAGGAAAACAGTAGTGAAAATAGGTGTGTAGGGTACCTGAATTCCACAGAAGGGTCTTGAATCCAATACTTTTTTCTTCCTAATTCTCATCTGATATAGGGTAAGCTGTGGTCACATAACTTTAAAAAGATTTGAGATGATGATAGATGAAGAGATATAGCTATAGCTCTCTTCCTTTATTAAGGTTTTTTTTAAAACTGCATTCTGTCAAGGACCAGATAAAACTGGAAAGCAGAAGCAAGACAGAAAACTCAGAGATTAAATTGCTTGCTTTTACAGAATAGGTAAGAAAACAAAACAATGCTATTGCCTCTTTCTTCTATCTGAGAAGTCCTTTAAAATTTTCCTTTTCAGAGTCTCTCAAATCTTTTAACTAATCCTATACCATCTTACCACCAATGACATCAAGAACTTAAAAAAGAAACTCAGTACTAAACATTTTCTACTAGGCAAAAAAAAAAAAAAAAATTACTTCACTCAATAGATATGAACAGAAAGATGAATAGAAAAGGATTATTTACCCCAAACTGACATGGTGCTGAAAGACCAGGAAATCTGTGCTAAATGGAACAACTCTCTGTAACTAGATCATCCTTTATTCCAGTAAGCTAAACTTTACAAATACAAGCCAAAAAAAAAAAAAAAAAAAGTCATATTTCTTGGTTTGTAACATGAAAATTATATTTGCATCTTTCAAGCAACTGGAATTAGGACAGCTGTTTGTGGGAATTACTATGGGCTTGAACAAAATCAGTGTTGTAGTTTTCCTTGTTTAAGCTATTTGAGTTACACGATTCCTGTGCTGTGTGGCTGTCTACCACTAGCTTAAATTTAGGATTGAAAATTCTTGGTAGAATATACCATTTCAGACAGACAGATTTGGTGAGAAATGAGGACAGAAAATGTAGTAAAAAAAAAAAGAGTTGTTTTTTTTCTGTTTTCTTCATGTCCCCTTTTCCTAATACTCTCTCAAGAAGGCTCAGAGCACTCAGAAACTTCATGATAAAGGAATGACATTTCCATGGGCTACTATTTTATATTCGGCTATACAGTTGTGTATCTTCCTTATAAATATATACTGCATTTTCAGCTAGATGAATCTAGTTGAAAAAGGAAGCAAGAGTTATGCTAAAATCAGTTTTCTTCGAAGTATCAGAAAGATGAGGTAAAAAGCAGAAAAGGCCACAACCAACAAAAAACCTACCAAATACTGTAATAAAAGCAAAATATCCTAGCAGATATTTTGAAGTGTGACTATTTTTACATGATTTTTGAGGGAAATGTTGTAAGATAATTGTGATAATTGTAATAGCTACTTAAAATAGAATAATGCGTGCCTGCTTTCCCTTCAAAGGCAGCTCACAGGCTCAATGCATAATCTCTGCACACTCCTGATCACTAGCCCTGAACCTGAAGAATCAAAACCACACATACACCTGAGGAAGATGCATTAAAATAAAATGAATAGGTACATTATACTAACATCTCTTAATCCAGTAAAGTTCAGTTCCTAAAAGGCTTTATTTGCAACATGTATCCTGTCTGCCCATGTTCTAAAACAGTCTTCACTAATAAAATTACAGGATAGTTTTCCAGAGAGAGCTTGCCTCATATAGCAGGCAAATGGTAGATGCAAGAAAAAGCATAGAAATAAGTTTCATGGATAATCTCAAAACTGAGAACAGGACATCATAATTTACTACTTATTTTTCTCTCTTCCTCCCCCCCCCCCCCCCCAAAAAAAAGAATAGGGAAAAGAGGGAAAAGAGCGTTAACCACCTTCTTCCAGGCAGTAGTCTCTTCAGCTGTTTTTCCTATGTATTTTGGAGCTGATTTTTTTCCTTCCTCATAGTAGCAATAAAAAGGTTTAAAATATGCATGATCACAAATGGATTTGCAAGGAGCACTTTGACTGTAATAAGAGTGAGAACTTACTGTCTTGCTGATGTAATTTGTGCTGATATTCATACACTGGAGACCTTCACTGTTGCAGCAACCTCCACATCTGTAGATGGATACACATGGGGGTTTAAAGAAGGTGTTTGTAGTTGCTCCAAACTCTTTTCCCACATCCACACACACTTCACGTGGCATGCACTGAGTTTTTCTCCATTCAGTATCAATACCTGCCAAGTTACAGGGAATTTCATATGTTATAAAGTAACTGTTTAAAAACAATACTCTCCTGCAGTAAATTAGTAGAGGGTTTTTTTTAAGTTTAGAACCAGAATATGCATTGCTATCCCTTTATTCAGTGTCATACACATCTCTCTGTGTTAACTTCTAGCTAATTTTATTTCTTCCTAGAGATGTGACATATTGTCACGGAGCAGAAGAAAAGTCACAGCGTAGCTAAGAGGGAACCTAACAAGGTTGGGCAGATCTTATGACACAGAATCATAGAATTATAGAACGGTTTGTCTTTAAAGTTCATCTAGTCCAATGCCCCTGCAATAAGCCGGGACATCTTCAACTAGATCAGGTTGCTCAGAGCCCCATCCAACCTGACCTTGAGTGTTTCCAAGGATGGGGCATCTACCACCTCTCTGGACAACCTATTCCAGTGTTTCACCACCCTCATTGTAAAAAAAGTCTTCCTTATATCTAGTCTAAATCTATCGTTGTTTAGTTTAAAACCATTACCCCTTGTCCTATCGCAACAGGCCCTGCTAAAATGTTTGTCCCCATCTTTCTTATAGGCCCCCTTTAGGTACTGGAAGGCTGCTCTAAGGTCTCCCCGGAGCCTTCTTTTCTCCAGGCTGAACCACCCCAACTCTCTCAGCCTGTCTTCATAGGAGAGGTGCTCCAGCCCCCTGATCATCTTTGTGGCCCTCCTCCGGACTCAATTCAACAGGTCCATGTCCTTCTGATGTTGGGGGCCCCAGAGCTGAACGCAGTACTCCAGGTGAGGTCTCATGAAGGTGGAATAGATGGGAAGAATCACCTCCCTCAACCCGCTGGCCAGCAGCTAAAGCTGTACATGTCCTTTCTCCTATGTTTGAGGTTAGTCTCACCTTGAGTGAAGTCTAAAGAAGTACTGCCCATCTCCGCAAAGTAATTTTAACCGGTCCCACACAGTACTTCACTTGTATACTATATACTAGAAACATTAAATTTGATGCCTACACACTTAACATGAAATTAGTTTGAATACGTTTACTTTGTTAACTACAAGAGTATAATTTAAAGCAAAAGGTTATTATTTAGCAATTATATACACCATATGATTTAATCTGAAAGGTGATATTTATGCACAGATTATCCACGCAAATTTGGGCAAACATTTTACATTGTGTCATACAGCCTTTTACCAAATACAATCTTACACTAAACAGCCATAACACTTGCAGTTGTACAGGCTCCTTTAGTCTCTCTTGGTGCCAGTTTTTGGTAGGCTATTCAGCAAAAATGGAAATTTCAACTAATGCGTACCTTAAAGTCTCCATTAAGGTACATGATTTCCGATATCACATAAAAAAATACACTTCCTGCTATAAATACCTGTGTTTCTCTACCTGCAAGCGCTTCCTTAAACTGTAAGCTAACATATTTATATCCAGGGTGTATATATATATGTCAATACCCCTGAAACACTAAGGGGTATTGACATACTGGTTTGAAAGCTGTTTTTTTCCGATTTGAGCGTAACATCATGACAACTGCCCTCTTGTAACAGGAAAAATCTACAAGTGGATTATTTGGCATCCTAAGCAATAACGCGTAAGAGAAGACAGCATTACCAGCTGTGACGTAATTGCAGAAAATGAGCAGAAACAGTTCAATGAAACCAACTATTAGTGCCCTCTTTGCTTTCTGCAAAATTTTTACAGCCTCTACAAAGCAGAATTCCTTATACCTGAAGAGAAACACTTAACTTCCTGCATCTACTGAGCTGAGAAAGCAGTCTATATCTTTCTTACAATGGATGTACCAAAAATACATCTGCGGAGCAATTTATTTCATTATGGAAGGTTGACTCTCAAAGATTTTTATATTATAGACATGACATCAGATCGAACTGCTGAGGTTGGTTTACTGACAATGCTTAGCTTTTAAAATATTTTTGACACAAGTGAGAAGCCTTCGGATTTTAATTTTAAATTATTGTGTGTTAGAACATATTTTGAGTCCTGTACTTACTTTTCAGGATCTCTGCATTATAGTGTGCTGCAGCAAATTTCAGGGAATCATCTGATCTTGTGTCAAAGCTGGAGTGTTCCCTGTTGTGTTGCCAACCTCCTTTCCTCAACTGACACTTGAACATTTTCCAGTATTCTGGGTAAAGTACTGTCATGAGTTCATCCACACTGGACACAGACCGCAACTGCTCTTCCAGGTCTTTGCTTGCATGAGCCTGTCAAAGTAACATGCAAGATTAATTACTTTCTCTATTACACAAGGTTTGCTGGAAACTCACCTGAAAAACAACTCATACGTTGTAAAATAAAGTTGTGCTCAGAGGGGTCCTCATTATAAAAACAGCTTTTGTCAGTCAGTGCCAACAGTACTGTATTGACAAATATTGAAATGTTTTGCTTCTCCCACTAATTCTTTATCACACCTGTAGCTGAAAACATCTTTTTGAGAAAGGAGCTATAGAATTAAGCCTATACAAGTACAATTTGAAGATTTATAAACAAAACAACAAAAAAAGGCATTTTTATCTTGGAAAGAAAAGTTTTTATGATAAAATTTTGAATACTTAAACCCCAAAACATTTACATGATGTTCATGTTATTTAATATCACATACTCTTAAAGTAACATCAAATTTTTGCCCATTTTCCCTTAGTCCAGGAAAATTGAAACACCCAGAAATGCAAAAACGGTTAAATTTGAAAAAAGAAGAAAATAATTCATGTTATTTTGTACCTTTTTAGGGGAAATGTTAATAAGCAAGTCCTGTTATAAAGCATTAATCCTTAAATCAGTATGAGTCAAGGACTTTGGTACCTTTAAGAGAATCTGAACTGCACACTCCATCACTACTAAGAGTTTCAACTGAAAGTCTTTAGGACTCTAAGCACTACACTCCTTAACTTCTTGTTTCAAGAGTAGCCTCAAATCCTGTAATATATCGCATTCTTATTTGTTGGCTTTTACACAAACTCATTGCAATTGCATTTTTCTGAAAGACTATGATTCAAATTTACATTCTAATTTCTCACTTATCTGAAAGATTCTTCTGTCCTCTTAGATGAAACAATATATTGCATCAAAGGACTCCTGTTATTCCCTGCCCACCCTTCTCATCCATGAACTGCTGACTTCCCAAAGGGAAGGGCAGTAAGGAGAAAGAAAAATATTGAAGAACCTTTAGCCACCTTCTCAGCCTATGTGGCCCTTAGATGGCAGTATGAGACACAAAATATAGAGGTACACTCTGTAAAAAGTGTCTAGCAACTTGCTGCAGACTCTGTAGCGTTTACTACAAAACTGTTGCTCTAGTCCAAGAAACACCAGGCTGTAACAGCGTAAAACCTGTGCCTAAAACCAGAAACGTGAAACTATAGAAATTGAAATTTGAGTTTCCTTATCAAACTCCACTACTAACAAAAAATAAATTCTTTCAGTTCAGTGATTTTGAACATTACGCAAGTAAAACAACCAGTTCTGAACCAGCTCACCTCAAACAAAACTGCTCCTTGTCTCACAAACAACTAAAAGAGTACAAAATGGCACGTGCTGTTGCACCTACTTCCTTGTCAGCTGTCAAATATAGGAGAAATGCCTCAGGGCAAGGTAGATTCACAGAACTCATCTCCCTAAGTACAGTTAAACACAGAAGCCGAAGCTAACACAGATTTCAAAGTCATTTTCTACGTCAAAGTGTTATGATGTTAAAAAAATATGTTTTCACTAAAGCCTCACTAAACCACAGCGTCATGACACACTACTTTGTCCTAGGAGATTTCAACAATCAAGCTATCAGTCTCAGAAACGCACTCATTCAGGACTTCATCTCTTTCCTTGCCTCCATAGGAAGGGTCATCTTTTACCCAAGCCACCCAGCAAGCGGTATCTTGGGGCCTTGCCTTCAAATTTGTTGGCAACACGGGGCATCACGCTCCCCACCACCCCTGCTCCCCTTTCAGGTTCCCAATCAGTAAGTCACAGACAAAAACCCAAGCTGAACAAACAACTAATTCAGCCACCGTCTGCTTGTTTTCATCCCTCCCGAGAGGTGAAAAGAGCAGGGTTTGAGTAGCCTCATCCCTGCCAGACTGCTTCCCGAGGGTGCTGCGGCACGTGCCCCTTGAGTATCGGGAAGCGGGTCGCTGCAGCAGCGCAGTGAACGCCAGTGTGGCAGATGCCTGTCTGCCACATGATGGGAATACGTACAGCGTGGGAGGTCTCGGTGCGGAGGCGGCCGGCGCATATATCCCGTCACGAGGCTGGATGCCAGTCCATTGTGGAAAAGGCCCAGAATGGAAACCGCGTTTAGGCATCCAGTAGGTGATCCTAGGAGGCCCTAGCAGATCACGGGGGTGATGTGGAAAGGGAATCCAACCAAAGGTTCACCAACCTTTGATGAATCCCTTGAAAGCCTGGGCAGCCCACTGTAGACAAAATGGTGGCTATTGCTATTTCAGATATTCAAGGTATAGGCCTAGATTGACAGAAAAGTAAGTGCTGAAACTCAAAATTACTTAGTTGATAAGAAGCCAGGGTATGGAGCAGGAAAGATGTTATATTTGTTAGAAATACTGTGTGTTGATAAAATCCTCTTTGGTCAGGAAATCAAGTCACGTCTTTCCAGCTGGACAGAAAATTTTATATACACATATAAAATATGTATGAACAAAAGTCAAAACATGAAAAAATTAGTGGCTTAATAAAGTATTGTATCAAATTTAATACAGTATTGTTTTCAACTGCATTTCCTCCTGGATATTCTATGGGCCAGAGTGGCATGTGCCTACTACATGAAGTGCTCACTTAATATGAACAAAAAGAAAACAATTTCTGGAGCGGATATATAGAATTACTTTTTTTACAAAAATGAATCATCATTCTTGCATCTGAATTATTTTGTGCTTAGTTTAATAAAGCCATTTGCTTGTACGGATGGCTTCAATTCAAACTTACAAATATGCTGTGGAAAACCAGCTTGATCACTAGAAGGCCTTTGTTCTCTCCCCTCTTCTGATTTAGCAAGAAAGGGAGAAGGAAATCCATACATGTATACTAAATACAGTACATGCGGTGCCCAGTTAGGAAAAAAAAAAAAAGAATAGAAAAAATATGTTGATTTTTTAATATGTTTCCTATATTACCTTGACACAGATCAATGATTTCTTCCTGGTATATTCACTGTAAGTTGATGTATTTTTTTAACTGCAGCAAATTATTCTCATTTGTGTCAAACTGTTTAAAGGAACACACACGTAAGGAGCTTGTGGAGTGATTTGATTTTGTACAAGAGTCAAACTTTATTGTTGACATGAACATCAAACAAAATCTTAAGTTCTGGTTGATTAGAAATTTTTGAGAGGAATGCAACTGCTTCTGTAAATATAATAGTTGTCTGGCAAAATTTTTTATTTTGTCCAAATTTTGGTTAATTTCACAAAAATATACTCTCTCGGTCCCTACATTTTATTTTAAATTCTTTGCTTTTTCTTAATTGTGCATTGGATTTTAGTGTAGGACAGAAAAAAAAAATAAAACCTCAAAAAGGTTTTGCACTGGAAATCCAGACTTCAACACCTATTTAGAATTTATGACAAGACACAAAGAAAGTGACAACAAAAATGTAGTACAAATCAGAGGGGCTCTAATTTTTCATTAATCTTATGCAAGCCCAGATTAGTGAAGTTTACAGAGATAGTCTGTAGATGCAATTACTGTCACCAAGCCAGTTATGCCCAAATGTAATCTTAAATTAAAAAAAAAAAAATTGTTCTATTGGCTGAAAGTAATATAACATTAACAAATATTGTGATAAGAGAAATTCTACAACTTTTAGGACCAAAGTAAGCTTTCTGATAAGTGTAAACAATCCATCAATTTTCATATAAACAGTTGCAGTGCACTCCACATGAAATCCTGGAACAACTGCCTAATGTTTTACTGGCAAGACATTCTGGGATCTATATTCTACACTGAGAAGGAAGCAGGAAATTGTGCCATCTGTGCCTGCAGAGGAAGGAGTTTCCTCTGTCCCATGTCTTCTATTTTCTTTGCTCAGTTAAAGGGTTCTTCTTCTTAAGTCAGTTAAGGAGTTGGAGTTTGTGCCTTTTTTTTTTTTTTTTTTTTTTTAAAAACACCACCACTCCCTTCATAAGTGCTTATCTCTGTCCTTTGATTGGCCATTCCACTGTTTTTCTCATTTTTACAGATTATCAATGTTGTCCTACATGATCACTTAAAAATGCTAGAAGCTATATTCTGGAGAAAGATGTTGACTAAACCTTTGACTAGCCAATCTCTACAAGATGATAGATGATATTGAGCAAAACAACAACTTAAAAATACAAGAATGAATGGAAAATACAGTAAAGACAAGCTTGCTTCATTTTACTTCTTCCACACTATTTCCTAAGGAACAGGGGAAATGACAAATACACATATAAATAAAGCAGTAAAGCTTGATGACAAGTGCTCTCTCACTATTATTTATTTAACTTAGGAACATTTAATTCTATCAAAGTATGTTTTTCACAATGTGGCTTCCCATTACATGGTATGTCAAGTTTTTAATAAAATTATAGCTTGCAAGGGCAGGGGCAGGATACCAAATAGGCTCTACATCCATTAACAAAATCAAATCCATAATAGACTTTCCACGCATTACATTATTTGTCTTTCACATGTCCCCAGTGTCTGCCTCTATTATTAATAACAAAGGTCAGAACACTTAATATTTGGCAGCATGCTTGACACATAATTGATGGTGTAATGCGCTATAACAGTACTTTACATATCTGCTCCGACTATAGTTGTCAGCTCATTTCATTTTCAAGGATTTTGTTGACAATTCTTAACAGGAAAATGCTGTCTATAACACCCCCTCCATTTTAATATGTTTATATCCTGCATTTATTGACTGACTGAAATGTATTAAAAATCAAGTAGTTAAATCCAAACGTTGAAACAGCGTGCAAGCAAATAGAAATATTGCAAAAGAAAAGTATGTATAAACACTTCACTTGCATAATATTTTATTGCAATTTTCATGTATTTCAGCGCTAGTTTTTTGGAAGTTGATGACAGTAGAAAAAGAAAATATTCTAATTAAATATCTTAGCCATAGTTAAGAATTACATTCCACTTTTTTGTGCACCTCTACAATCATGCTAGATTAGCCCTGATTTTGATCTCATATGCACCAATTTGTCACTAATAAAATTGAATGACTGTCTGCAGTTGCAATCTTTTAAGTTACCATTCAATATAGTAACAAAATAGTGCCTTACAGAATAATTTTTTATTTCATGTTACTTTAAATAAGTAGTAAGACCACTACAGTTAATTTGAACTAAATCAAAACATGAGAACAGCAGAGAGATTAGAATCGGTCTCTGTTCCAAAAAGCTTACAAAGCACATTAGACAAACATAAAAAGTAAGAATAAAAGTATAAAATAAATACAATGGTGTGAACTATATTATGCTTTAGGTGACCTTTATTCATTCTGGCATTTTAAATACCAAGAATAACACCAGGCAAAGAAAACAAATAAATGGCAGGGGCAAGGCGGGGAGAATGTACAAAGCAGATAGGCAGGGAAAAACGAATGAGTTTGCGGAGAGATTTCAAAGAGAATTTGTTAAAAAGGAAGAAAAAGACATTGGCTATGAGGATAAGCTTAAGACTACAGAAGTTTCATTTCTATGTTATACATCACATTTTTTTCTTTCGACTGGAACAGTTTTGGAGAGGAGATGCATAAACTGCTAGCAAAACATCCCAGGCTTATATTGTTTAATATTGCTCTCCTGTTTATGAGTACAAGTATTTAAGCTGAGGTAGGTAGTGTAAAATTTTCATTTTAAGGGAAATTCAATTTTTATGCAAGTCAGCATTTTCCAGGTAATATTTTATTTAGATATTCTTAGAAAATGCGGAAAAACATATCTAAGATTACAGGTTTGCACAAAGGCACTTATGTTAGGTCCTTCAGTGAAACATTTAGCTGCTACTGAGGTTCTGAAACACGCTTCTTGGCTGGTGCTTATTCCTCAAGTACCTGCATTCCTGAATGGTTCTCAACCTTCCCTAATAAAATGCCAGTACTTTCATCCATTCAAAGGGAATTACTTCTGAAAACACCCTTTTTTGATCTGAGTCTGATTTCCCTGGGAAGCAGAGAGAGAGAGAAAAAAAAATAATTCTAGCTGCTTTCTAGAGCAACTCCCTGCTCTGCTGCCTGGTTTCCTTAGAAGCTCGTCTTAGATGGGCAGTTCTCCCAGGTTTCTATGAGTGTGGGTGATTAAGACACTGCTGTAGGTAACGATATCTGATACAATTAGAGATGGTAATACCCCGGTGCCACGAGAGAAATCCATACAATCTAGACACGCATGCATGCGTGCATAGACATGGGAAAAGAAAAGGTGTTGAATACCATTCCTGACTATGATGGAAAGCAGATTTGAGAAAGAGGACTGGGAGCACCTTAGCCAGACCCTGAATATCTATGACCTTTTCTGAAGCAATTTCACAACTAGGTTACAGTAACAGAAAAGGTTTTGGTTTTATGCACTTCAGACCAATCTTTGAAATTTGCATTGTTCCGCAGCAGTAGTCTTCAACTTGTGTTCATAAATCCCTGCAGACTATTTCTAAGAATACAGCAAGTCACAATTGCAAAATAAAATACAAAAATCAAGCCTGTTATCAATAGACTCAATTCACTATTCAGGAGCTCGCAGTACATGAGCCCACAAATTAAAGGTCAAAGGCTGCACAGCAGTCATGGAAATTGGTGGGATAACCATTTACTGTCTAAGTGCAGCTGCATCTGGATTGTTTAATTGATTCCCAGACTCATACTGAAGCTTCCAGCTAGCATTACAAATAGATTGGGAATCAATAAGGATTTGGATTATTGCTGCTGAAAGGCTTACATCTGATTAAATCTTGCAGACATCAGGCAGTGCAATCTGTACCAGATGAGATTTGTGTATTATTTTCTCGGTCATCTACAGCTACAGTGATCAGTGGTGACAAATGCAAGGATCACTGTGCATGACCAGATGCATGACCAGAAGGAAGGGGAAACCATTTGTAAGTAAAAAACATTTGTAAAGCAAAAATAAAGGACAACATTGTGATGACTGCGGGGTTATTAAGGTGGCTAACAGACACAGCAACTCCGCCAGAAAGGAGACAGCGAGCAGCATGAGAGTGCCGGTGCCCTCTGCAACACAACCACTGCAGCCGGCGACGCTCTGGTGCCAACTGCATGTGCCCTGACTACGAGGCATCTGGGTTGATGCCACATGGCAGTTCTGTAGAATTTGACATGTTATAAAAACAGTAAGTTCATTTTGAATACTTTTACGCAACTTTTAACTAACGCTGAGGAAAGTGAAGCACGCAATTCTGAAAAGAAAACTTAAGTACTTAGAAATTGAACTCCAGCTAAAAATTCTAGTTGTAAGATCTTATTCTCTTAGAAAAAGATAAAACTCCAGTTAAGCAATTTTTTTAATCATTTGAATATTGCTGTTTTTTTAAAATACCCTGCAACCTTTTGTTTTCCCTCCAACAGTCAGACACTCTCATTAAAATCAGTACACAAGAATAAACTACCAGGCCTTCATAAGAGGATTGTTTATTTTCAGTCTTTACTGACCTTTCATTGGTATTATCATTACTTTTATTAGCAACTGCCATTAGCTTTGTCAGTAAAAGCAAACAAATATGGAGACAGTTCTTAACAAAAACTATTAGCATGGTAACACCGCAATTCCCTGTCATCACTTCAGCAGCTGTAACACAGCCAGTGAGAATTAAAAGCTTTCTTAGTATCAAGTACAGACTTACTAGGCGGAAAGGTAAGGGACAACCCCTTCATTTTAATTTAAATGCCAGCCCATTCTGAGATACTGCTTGAGCACAGTATGTGTGCCATGCAAAGATATCCTAGACCCTAATTAGTTAGTGAGAAGTACAAGCTGGACATGTGTCAAGTGATGGGCTTCAAAAAGGCAGTAGGTACAGTTTTAATGTAATGTTTTCTATTCTACATGTCAATGGTACATACGAAAAGGTTTCACTAAGAGCTGGAATAAGAAATTGCACATTCTTAAGAACATTTCTGAGTTATGCTGAACACATAGGCTACAGCATACGGTGCATTCTCACTGTGATGAGAGTATTTAGTTTTCAATTCAATGCTCTTGTTTATTCTTGAATTTTTAACAGTGTGGCCACTCATAGGACAGAAGGATTACATGAACACGTCGCCTCTTATCATTGTTGGATAATTTCTCTCACTACTAAGTAACTTTCCTTTTCACCGAGTTTTTAAAATCACTATTTGAAGCCCTGAGCAAATGCAATTAATCCATGTTCTAAATATTTAGCAACAGGTCACAGAAATTTCTTGAATTAACTACACTTTTGAAATGGTTCTTAAAATAAATAATTTCTCAGGCCATGGAACAAGATCAATTGAATTTCAAAGAAAAACTTGAACTTTATTCCTAAACAAATGTCTTAATCTAATAGGATGTGATTTCTGTATTGTTAAACAAGCCTTGCAGAGTTTACAGATCTGTACGGAAATATTAATTAGAAGACCACCTACCTTGTCACATTGCCTATTTCAACAAATATTCCAGCTATAAACACAATTGTATAAGTATACAATACTTAAAAGCTAAAGAATAATGAGCAAGTTATAACACAGCAATTCCAGTTGCAAAAATCTTTGTTTTAAATTATTACAAATGAGTTTTATATATATGAAAATGGGAACACATAACGGCTCTTAGAAACCTGTGGGTTTTATTAAATTTTAGAGTTTCTAAGTGTATGCCATTAAAAAGATATTATCTGATTATTTTATTCAGCATCATGTTTCTTCAGTTCATTTTACACAAGTCATTAAAAAAAAGTCCATTTGGTACCTCAAAGTAACCCGCCAGACTAATACATCACACAGCTAAGCCTTTGGTAACAAAGGTATTAAATTATGAGATTTCATTAACAAAATACCAGAAGCAGCTTTTATTTTTGTTGTCAAAGTATTACCCAAATATTTTATGTGAAGGTTCTTTGCTAACGCAGACAAAAGAAAGAGATCATCTGAATTTCATTAGCCTGAGGTAGGTACACAATGCAAAGGACCTGCTACCCACCGCCCACTTGTGCTCACCCTGATAATCTGGGTTTGAAATCTGTTCCATCCTAAATTCTGTGTGGAACATTCTTTGGATCACCATTTGACATCTGTTACAGAGAAGTTATACAGAAACAAAAACACTTGTTTAGACATTGAGCCTATAATACTTTTTCCCTTGCCTTTTGATGCTGCAGGAAAAAATAGCCAGACAACAGAGAAAGCACTATCCAATCTTAATCCCAAAATTCCAAATGGATTAGAACAGTACAAAGAGAAGAAGATTTATTTTCAAGCCTTTAAGTACAACACTGCATTGAAAGCATTTTAAAAACAAAAGACAATAACAAAATCCTTCATGCCCACACAAAGCCATAGTATTCCATTAAGAGCAAATTATTTAAACCCAAGAAAATACAGTACTTTAACACATCAATATTTGAGAACTATGGAATAGCGTGGCATGGATGAATACCATTTTATTCTTCCTATGTTTGAATAGCCTGTACCAGCTGCACACTTTAAGGTACTGCAATCAGGAGCCGAGGTATTCCTCTCCACAGACAGGGTAAGATGATGTAAGGCACACCTTTGCTTCCCCTGATGGGCTAACTTCATTGCAAACTACAATATAAAAGATCAGTAGTTCTGTGGAACTCTCACATCCCTTCTGAACTATGGGGAGGAGAAAATAAAAAACAGGGGTTTTGATCACAAAAACAGAAGTCATGCTTGTGTATCACTGAAGGAGAAAGCCTACTGTACCATGTAAAACCTGACAGGTATTAAGAGATTTGTCAGCAAGGCATGAGAGATGGGGAAAGGCAAAAGAATCCTTGAGAACGGCAAATCCAAGAACTAGATTGAGATTTGGTCACAATTCTCTTTCATGCAACCGAATCAGGAGAAATATATGTTGCCCATTATTTTTGGCTTAAATTATTCTGAATAGCGTATTGTACTGTAATGTTACTTAAAAGGGGTCAGGAACATCAGCAGTATTAAACTAGATCCTAATTTATACTGACAGGACACAGAGTAATCCAATGCCGAACACCATATGTTATCAGAAGACTTTTTGAAAAAGGCTTGACTGCAGAATGAAGTTTTTGCAAGAACAGGTTTACAAAGTATGCCCTGAGCTATCAACTCCCACTGGATTGCAAGAATACGTATAATCTCTGATGGAACGTATAATGTTGCATCTTGAAATCCACGATAGTTGCCATTAGTTGAAATTGTCCTGTACCACTTTGCTGAGTTGCCTGCATTCTTATCCAGGCCAGAAACTAATGAAAAAAGAAAACGGATTTGTAGGGATTATGTATATTAAAGGGAGGCATACAGAGAGCAGAAGAAAGGGGACAGAGGCTCTAGTTATTCACAGTCTGTGGAAAGACGTAAGGAAGATGTTTAAAATTAAGCTAAACATATGCATAAACCTTACTGTTACATTGAAATATTTTCTCGTGTTAAGCTTTTTATCTGCTCTTAGAAGTAAACAACTATTTTATGAAAAAAGGTTTTGTATCACTGCATTTTGTATTCACCTGGTCACAGGGACTTGAACAGAAGAACTTTTAAGTAAACAAACCCAGGTATCAGGTTTGTGACGTGAAAATGGGAGTGAGGGAAGGAAGAGATAAGGGAGTAAAAGTTGGTTAGTACCAGGACAGTGCAACCTAACACCCAGTCTCAGGCTCAGAGCACCCTGAGACTTTATTCTTCAGAAGCAAAGGTACACATCTCGAGATGACAGATCCTAATACAAAAGGAAGAAACAATTAAATCAAAGGGCTCTAGACTTCCTGAATAAAATAGATCCTATCATATTAGTTTCCTCAAAATGAAAGGTTCCAGAGTGTTTTGGAGATTTTAGCAGAAGAAAGTGTCAAAGCAGGAGAATTTATGCAGAAGAGAAATTTCAAATTCTCTAGCACTACCAGCAACCCTTAAGGAAGAGCTTTTTCAAGCATATGAAACCACTTCCCAAAGTTCAATCTGCAGAGATTACTTATAATGATTTGCATATAAAACCATGATGGAGTTATGTGCACACAGAATTAATGTAATAAAAGGATTCCTTTGACTTTTTTCCCCAGCAACTTACTGTGCATACCATGAGGCACACACGTGTCTTTGCAGGATTGCAGTCCTGGAAATTGGAATTTTGGACACACACTTGTTAATACCAAGAGCCCATTGTAGTCACTGAGGTTACCATTTACAGGACCAGACCATGAAACAATTTCTGTCTGTTCTTGCGCACGTTTCTAGCATTTCTTTTACTGAGAACCGCGATCTCCTCAACGCTTTGAGACAGCAGCTCTTTTCAAACAAAGTAGATTCAGACACAGGGAACACATGTCCCATTAAAGTAACTGACAGTGAGAACGACATTTCTGGTATGCTGAATTAAATCTTGTTTCAAAAGAAAGTGTTTTGTTTATTTTCAATTTTATTTGAACCAGAATCACAAAAGAAGGAATAAATGTAAATTAATGATCTTTAAGAACATTTTGTTTCATACTGAAATAGTTTTAAAACAATTTGGAGAACAATTATTAATGTAGCTTTATAAACATGTATGGCAGATGCTGTTACATATTTTTATTAATTTACCTGGAGGTTATTTCTGACATCCCACAGAATAATCTCCCTTACTGTCTCACATTTCTGAGAAGTCAGATAACTATCACCCTATATTCTTAGGGAAAAAACTAGAAGAGTATCTATTAAATTCCTGTTTTCCCCAAGAAGGAAAGGAACAGAGAATGCAAAATTTTGCTGTTCCAAAAGACTCCGATTTACAAGAGTAGCCTTACTATGTCTCTCTGCAATTATTCACATCTGTCATTTGGATCAATTAGAACTTTAACTGTGGCATAATTGTGGGTTGGGTTTGGGGTTGGTGGGGGTTTTTGGTTTTTTTGGGGTTTGGTTTTTTTTTTTGAGACATCATTAAAATTGACTGTGCCTTTAAACAAATGTGCCCAGATGCTATGGGTACAGCTAATCACAGGCACAAAGGCCCAGTCAAGGTCAGGCTGCAAGTTTGTCTCTAATTGCCCAGTTATACATTCCTTGGTCACCCAAATCTTCTACCGACTTCAATGGGATTTTTGTTTAGTGAGGATTACAGGATTTCGCCTCCTAGCTTAAGTATTGCATCTATACATCACTGTGTGTAGTATGTTTCAGTCCCTACGGTCACATTATCTGTAGTCCTACTAGCCCTAAATATCATGTTGAGCTTTTTAAGTCTTTCACCCTCCCAAAGCCTTAAAACTCAGTTTTCCTTTTGTTACAGTTGACTTTCTTTTGCTTTTCTATGGTCAACATTATTTGACTTTGAAAATTAGTTACCTGGCAGCCAATGTTTGTCCCACTGCTGCTATATTTTTCATTTAAAACATATTAATTTGCTTTCAAAACCTATTGACCTAACTACCATATTAGTCATTCTGCTAAAACACAAAGACAGTACTTTTCCTACCCCAAAGTCTTTCTCTTAAATTCTTGGTTACATTTCAGCTCCTTATTAAAGCAGTCTGGTGATTTTTAGATGATCTTACCGATGCCCATAATAGCTTTTGTTGACTTCTCTAAACATTTTTGCTTGTCACAGCATGTTTGTATGATTAATTCTCAATTCCAATTTTTTTTAGAAGTTTACATCAGGTCGCCTGCAGTCCTTCCTTAATTTACCCCACAACATATGTTCATAAGGTATTTTTTCGTTATTATGCAAACACTCCAATCTAGACAAAGTGCATGCTATCATTCTTTTACCAGACCAGCTGTACAACTCAAAGGCAGGGGTGTTTCTATGTTGTCAGTTCAGGCCCATTGGTCTCTTCTTCATCCAAACTGAACGCACGAGACACAGCTGACAAGTCGGTTCACTCAAGGGCCTGCTTCTAACAGTGCAAACCCAAAATGCCGCGAGTTTGTTTCCAGCATATCCCAGCTGGTCTGGCACCAACGAAGCCCTTCTGCCACCTCCCAGAGCACGCAATGGGCACCTGCAGCATTACGCTCTGCAAACACCTTTCCAGGGTGCTCAAACACACCCTTTGACTATTTCAAACACAAAATATACTCAAAAAGCAACAACAATAAAAATCCCTCTGAACTGAAGAACCCTCCAAAACAACACAGAAAGTAATTATGCCTCAGAGGCGTAACACGGGAGCTGAGGGGACCCATATAAACTGCTGTGCCGAGTGCGTGTGGTCACCCTGCTCCAGGCAGCATCGACAAGGGTCGGACCCATACCCAAGCAGCCCGGGGGCTAGAGTTTGCTCTCTACTACAGTCCACAAAGACTGCCTAGATACAGTCTTTGCTTCCTTAAGAAATACCACGTACATGAGATACATATGGCACAGCCATTTTCAAAATCTTGATTAACTCCTAATGCCTCTGAAAGTAATGCCTGGCACACAGACTCCCTGGAAAATGAAAACAGACCAATGAAATTAGAAGACAACATGTATAATTTACAACACAGTAACTCCCTGTGCAGGTCGTATCGCAGGGAAGCCAAGCAGATTCAGGGTGCTACAGTTTAGCCTAATAACTTCATGGATCCATATTAATTTTCTGTTGTGTTTCTCAAGGTATTTACCAGATAAATTTTTAGGAAACAGGCTTTTGCTCAACACTCCCTCCCAGGCAAGGGCTTTGCGAAAATGTAGCTACCTCAAGCTCCCTGACTAGCTATATTCTAAGCTTTCTGCTGGATTAAACAGAAAAGTCTTGATGCTGAAAGACTTTACACATCATGGACAGCCTCTGCTACTGCAAGCATTTCAAGCAAAATACCAAAAATAATCCAAGCAGAGCTGTCCAGGTAGAAAGCCAAGCACTTACTGGTCTTACCACAGGAAAACATTACTTGACTGTCTCACACTCTCTGAACTCCCTCACGCTTCTCATCCTATCTCTGGTCCATACTGTCTATATTAAAGTAGTATTCTCAGTGGTATCTTCTCCGCTGTTGTAGCAGAACACTTTGATATAAATGTAGAAAAATAAAAATAAAATCTGTGTTAGAGAAATACACAGGCTCCATAATGCATTGCTAAGAAGAAAATTAACTATTTGTTCTATCAGTTAGAAAGATGCACTGGTGAGCACTGAACATTTTGATTGTTACGTTAAACATCTAGATTTTAAAAGAAAATTTTTCTAATTCTTAAATGCTTTAAAAGAATTATGCCTGATAACTTCTCCTATAGACTTTGTTTCTACCTAGGCCAGTGGTCTTCAGCTTCTGCTGGTCTTTGGGCAACATCAAATGTTTCTGTTGGCCTCAATTTTAACTATTCGCTTCTAATTTGTGAGCAACACATTAACTGTGCACTACAGACTGAGAAGCTGTGAGTTAACAGACTGATTTTTGTCTTATGAGAGGCCAGTACTCTAACATGTTTTTATTAGCAAAGCCTCTTTTCTGTACAACTGTGAATTATAGCATTTTAAAAGAATAGAAAAAAATATCATATCCTATGTTTCTATGGTTAAACATGTAACTACGGTTATCTTCCATCCTCTGGTTTACATGCATTTCAGTGTAGTTTTATTGTCATTTAAACAAGATTTTTTGAGCAGTAGATGAAGGTTGAAGAATTGGTTACATGAGAATCAGAAGCATTAACTAAAGTGACACCCTGGGTAAAGTATATTCATTTAGTTAAAATGTCACCAGTTAGTTGCAAGCAACAGAAGATGTATAATCACTGCTTAAGTTTTGCAGTTTCTCTGGTATCACTATGTGAGTGATCAGAATACTATTTAATGGGGTCCACTTTCAAGGTTACATTATGTTCCAATACAATGTGAAACAGTCAGTGCCAACCAAGGTACCCAAAAGCACATGCTAGTCAGGAGATTTTATCAGCCATTTACTTTAAAGGCAAAAGAGCACTTAACACCTACTGATAAATAAGGGATGCAAACTCACTGCCGAGTTTGGGACACTGCTACAAGGCTACAGTCAACAGGCACTGTCAGCTCTGGACCACATGCAGAAACAGCAGTTAACTTTTGGAGGCTTAAGCACCAGCCTGACCATCGTACTCTTGTCGCCCTTGGTGTATACAGTAGCAGTAGAGTTCACAGTTAGTTAATTGCCAGATGATGTACAGATCAGTACGTGCTTGCTGGCTTCGCATGGGAACTTCTAAGTCCCCTTCAGTCTTCAGTATCACGGTCACATCAGTCACATCAAATAAAGGAGGTTGGATAACAAGAACTGGCAGATTGATGCAATTCAAAGGCTAGACTGCAGTAATTTAAATGAAAGATGTGTTATCTTACTATTCTGTCTGTAAGCAACATGGAGCACACACATGGAGGGTATGAATCAAAACTGGACAATCCGATTTTTGGAAGGCAACTAGCCCTGCCAAGTAAGTGCACATTTTTAAACTGAACTTAAAACTGTATCTTTCCTGTGAACTGAAATTCTTGTGTGGATTATTTTGACCTTCTTTCAGTAAAGCCTGCACTAAGCCATGGTAGTTTGTAGCCTGCAGACAGAACAGAAAAGACTTTCCCTCTGAAGTATCCAGATATATCTTTCCATTCTCAGCCTTTTTCAGATTTTTAACAAATACTCGTCATTTAAGGACAGATACCTGTTCTCTGCAACCATATGTGGTTGGCTTCCTGAGCTTAATTCCAACATTCCCTTGCAGCATTCCTTACATGAGATGCCTAAAACTCCTCACCAGTCTTTAAGACCAAAGGACACATGCATTAAAATCTCTCAGCACCGCCTGTCTATGCAATGATGCTATTTGCGCCTACTGATTCTGCGCACAGACAGACTCCAGTGCTGCCAAACTCAGCACCTTTCTTAGGGCTAAACACACTTGAAGGTAGTTTTGGAGAGCACATGGACATTCCTTATGTGAGCAGCAACATTTCACGATACTCTCCATTTACAAAATTAGTATTCAAACAGTAACTGCAGGGAATACATGGGAAAGGGAGAAATACTCTAAGTCTTCAGTTCCTACTGCTTTGCCCTGTGGCAATACAGAAGACCACACGCACTAAAGCCCCGGTCTCAATTCTTTGAGATAGCCACATCAGGCACACATCACCTGCAGGCAGAATTATACCTATTTATTAATACGTCCAAACTTGAAGCAACAGAATTGCTGGGAAAAAACAAACAAAAAGCACCCTGTGACTGACTATACCAATATTCCTGATAAAAGGCTTTACATCTGCTAATAAAAGTAAGGTAGAAGTTACCCTTGTTATCAAATCCTGAATCAGGAGGTATAGCATATTACAAAGATGTTGATTTGCCGGCATATTTAAAGTGATTGCCTCAGGATTTACACTTAATCTGTCTTCAGAAAGCATGAGCTATCCTAGGTAGAAATAGATGTCAGAGAGTATACACCCAGACAGAAAATATGGCACATTATTCTAAATTAATAGTTTGCTTACAATTTTTTTTCAAAGGAATATTAAATAGACAATGCGGTATAGTCAAATCCAGCAATAGTATAAATGGCACAAATACATAGTTATGTATGTGCTCTTTCATAATTTCAGATTTATCACTGATATATTAGTCACATTTTCATGATTTCAGATACATTAGTGGGTCACACGGAAACATTTTTGATGTGTAAAGGACAAAGAATGTGTGGGAAGAGTTAGAGAAGTGGGAAATACAATTTTCATCAAAGATGTCCCCCAAATGTAGCTAAAACTGGTGAGTGTAGCCTAAAACCTGAAAATTGAGTGGCTATTGCTTATTTTTATTCACGTACCTGACTGCCTTACGAAAGGACATATTTTGCAAATACAAGAATGTATTTAGCTCCTCTGAAAAAAATGTGGCACAAAGACATAGATTTAGAAGCCAAACTTTTATGACCTTGACAACGTTTATAGCTTATACTAAAAGTCCAGATTCTGGGACTCATACAGTTACAAAAAAATCATGTCTTTAAAATATACCCAACATCTCCTGATAGTGGGCAACAGTTGTAAAAACCAAACCTTAAAGGAACAGAACCAGACAGAAAAATAGAAAATTAATCAAATTTTTGCGCCTTCTATTTTATACCTGACTCCCAATTTCTAGTTTTTTTCAATACAGCAGTAATGCTCTAAGCATCCAGAATTCAATACTCCAAATGAAAGTCTAAAGAACAGATGCCCTTTAACACATAAATAGTTGAACTGAATATTGAAAACTGCAATCTCTATAAGGGGAAATTTTTTTATTATAATTTATTCTTTTAAAGAACAAGAGTTGGTAAAGTTTATTACAGGACTACATTCTTTCTCCTGATATGCGTATGTTTATAAAAAGTGAACATACAGAATATAATGCAAGTTATTAATTATACTGAGTTAATTTCCTGCATTTGAAGGACAGGTGTTAAGAACAGATTGAGAAAGCTCATATCTGGAAAATTTCATCCCACAAACTTACTTTGTTTTGAAAGACAGGTGAAAGTTACCACAGACACAATTTACACAGACAAATTATAATTTCTGAACAAATGAAAAAATAACACTGATTTACATTTCATTTCTAAAGAAATTACAAAAACTGGAGAAACCTCCCATTCTGACTCTTGCATTGTTTTTGAGTGTGTGTTATGGGACTCCTTTCAAGAAATCCCCCCTCCTACTCCTCCCCATCCTTCCCCTGGATCCTCAATTTTAACATCTATTTCTTTGGGATTTCACCTCCTTCCTTCAATAGCGACTCAAGAGTAGCGTTTCACCTTCTGATCACCTCCCCCTAGATATCATCAGGTAAACCAGAACTCCTATAACAATACTGAAAGGATCAATGGCAGTAGAAAACCTTCCCACCCCCCCCCATACCCTTTGGAAGCCTCTCCTGTTTGAACTTACGATCATTGTCTCTTGTTCTAAGCCTGTGTACCTCAGTGAAGAGCCTGGCTCCATCTTCTTAGTAACCTCAAGATTTGGAAGGTCACTATTAGGTCCAGTCCTCTCAGACTCTTCTCATAGGGCACATGTTCCAGCCCATCTTGGTGGCCCACTGCTAGACTCAATCAAGTTTACTGACATCTTTCTTGTATTTTTTTTTCTTTCTTCCTGAAAACCGAACACACTATTCCACATGTGGTTTAACAAGCATCAAATAGAGGAGGATAATCACTTTACTCAAGTTACTGGCCGTGCTCCTCTCGATAGAGCCCAGGATGCTGTCAGCCTGCATTGCTGGTAGGGCACAATACTGGCTCACGTTCAGCTTACTGTCTACCAGGATCCCCAAGTCCTTTTCTGCAGAGCTGTTCCCCAACCAGTCAGCCCCAGCCTCTATCATTGTAAGGAGCTCTTCCATCCTGGGTTAAAGACTTCACATTTGCCTTTACTGAATTTCATCAGACTCCTGTCAGTCCATTTTTTCAGTGCACCTTGGCCCCTCTGAATGGCAACCCTGCCCTGAAGTCTATCAGCCACGCTGCCTCTACACTTCCAGTTTGGTGTCATCCAAAAATCTTATGAGGGTGTGCTCCGTCTCACCACAATGTACCCTCTCCTCCTTCTGTTACTGACAAAGATATAAAACCGAACAGATCCCAGGAGAGGCCCCTGAGAAAAGGTACTCGTAACTGGCCTCCATACAGAGTATGAACCATTAACTACACTCTAGAACCCAAGCTTCCAACCAACCAGACCATAAGATCCTAACTTGAGTACAAGAATACTGTGGGAGACAGCATCAAAAGCCTTGCTGAAGTCAAGGTAGTTGAAATCCACCACTTCTCTGCCCTCATCCACAGATCTAGTAATTTCATCACAGATGGTGGTGATCAGATTAGTCAAGCCTGATTTACCCTTGGCATAACCATGCTGCCTCCAAAAGGATCCCATTTACCAGTTCCTTGAATAAACCAAAGTTTGCTTTATCAAAGGTCAGGCTCTGCTACTTGCCTTCCTCACTCCCCTCTGGATGCTGAGCTCCAATAATTCACGCTTGCTACAAGCCAAGGCTGCCATTGATTATTACCTCCTTAGCCAGTTCTTTATTTGTGAGGACAGTGTCACCCAGGTATATTGCATCTACATTAGAATCCCTTGGCAGTCTCCAGAAACCTCCTGGGTGGCTTATATGTGTTGCCCTTCCAGCAGGTGTCAGGGAGGCTAAAGTCTCCCCTACGAACAAGGGTCTCTGAGTTGCTTAAATATGACTTTGTCCTCTTCCTCATACTAACCAAATGATCTGTAACATATGCTCACCATAATGTCACCCATACTAGCCCCTCCTCTGATCCTAATCCACAAGCAACCCATCCACTCAAACTGCTTCTTCATGTAAAGGGAAACCCCCATCCCTTTGTTCCCTGCCTGTCTTTCTATATCCATGCATCACAGTTGTTCCGACAATGCCTTAGTGATGTGTCTGCATGCAGAGCTCTGCTTCCTCCTGATTGATTCCTAGGTTGTGTGCATCTCTGTGCAGGCAATTCTTCCCTGACAGTCTATAAACCAGAAGATTTATGTTTTGCTTCAGAGTTCTTCCTCAGATTTGACCATCTGCTGATAGTACTTTTCTGTCTGTCATCCAAATTTTGGATTCTTTTCTCCCAACAAATCTTTTCCTTCTCTCTAAAATCTGTTTCTAGCCCTCTCCTTTCCAGTAAGAAAACATTAATTAAAAATGTGTACAGACAATCTGACAAAGTAGCAGTTTGCCTGTCAGCTATCACACTTTCAAATTAGCATTGCTGCTTCTGGGAAAGCTGTACTGTGGTAAATTAAAATGATGAAAAGACTGTAGAAGTCTATACATTAGCATGTCCGATCAGCATCATATATGCAGGCAATGGAAGGAAAGACTACTTAGCCAAACAAGGCTAAAATCTCTTCTAACACAGTGATTTTAAAGACTGGAACCGCAAACTGAAAACAGTATCTTGGATTGAGTGAACAGCCATATAGGTGCAGCTATCCTGCACTGGTACTCCAACTACCTCATTTAAAAGTTACCCTAGGGATGTCTACAGATTGCAGTACTGAGATTGCCCAACTTCATTGTTTTGCATGGGATACACTCTGGACCAGGACACAGGCTCCCTAGCTGGGAGGTGCTGTTGACGCTCTTGATGGACAAGATGCCTTGCAGAGGGATCTAGATAGATTGGAGCATTGGGCAGTGATTAATAGGATAAATTTTAACAAGTCCAAATGCCAGATTCTGCACAAAAGGGGAGAGGAGTGGCTGGAGAACAGCCCTGCAGAAAGGGATCTGGGGGTGCTGGTCAACAGCAGGCTCACTGTGAGTCAGCAGTGTGCCCTGGCAGCCAAGAGGGCAAACCCCATCCTGGGGGGCATCAAACACAGGATAACCAGCTGGTCAAGAGAGGCGATTATCCCACTGTGTTCAGTGTTGGTGCGGCCTCACCTTGAGTACTGTGTGTGGTTCTGGGCCCCACAATTCAAGAAGGATGTGAAGGTCTTTGAATGTTTCCAGAGGAGGGCAACAAAGCTGGTGAAAGTGCTGGAAGGCATGTCCTATGAGGAATGGCTGAGGACTTTGGGTTTGTCTGGTTTGGAGAAAAGGAGGCTGAGGGGCGACCTCATTCTCTCTACAGCTTCCTGAGGAGGGGACGTGGAGAGGCAGGTGCTGATCTCTTCTCCCTGGGATCCAGTGATACGACACATGGGAATGCTTCAAAGCTGCACCAGGGGAGGTTTAGACTGGACGTTAGGAAGCATTTCTTTACCGAGAGGGTGGTCAAACACTGGAACAGGCTTCTGAGAGAGGTGCTCGATGCCCCAAGCCTGTCAGTGTGTGAGAGGCATTTGGACAACGCCCTTAACAACATGCTTTAACTTCTGGTCAGCCCTGAAGTGGTCAGGCAGTTGGACTAGATGATTGTTGTAGGTCCTTTCCAACCAAAATATTCTATTCTATTCTAATATCTGGAAGTGACTAATGTTGTCCCTTTGAAGCTGAACTGCATGCTGAAAAGCAAGTCTAAAACCATGCTACAAGGAAGAGGTTTGTCAGGAAAGGTGACTGTGCTGCACTGCCACAGAAAAGCAGAAAGGGCACCTGCTTTAACTCTCAAAAAGAGGCACAGAATGGCTTGCAACACTTATGCTACCATAGTTCAGGGCTTAGATATATAGAACACAAAGCAACAGAGCCCCAAACATGTCCTAAGCCAGAAAAATAAGGCCTCAGTTCTGCTGGGGATATTGCCCAGCAAGACATAGAAACACTGAGCAACAATGAGGATCACCAGCCTCACATCTTGAACTACAATTCCACTTCCTTGGCCAAGCCTGCAGAAGAGCTTTAGAGAATGATGAGAAGAGAGTCTCGTTGTGGGCTACCATTTATCAGAAACGTATGCTGTTTCTCTTCTAGCAAGTCAACTGACTGATGGTAACTTAATATTTGCTTAGTGAGTGGAGGTCACTAAAAACCCAAGATGTTATTGACCCCTACAGTTAGCTCAGAGAATCTCTGGGAGAGACACACATCTCAGTGTGCTGAAAAAAACCCAGTATTAATGTTGACTACTGAATTGGAAAACATATCAAACAACTCCCATTGATAGGTTATTGCTATAATATTGTAAAAATTGCAGATCACTCATGGCTCCTCATAAACAAAATAGTCTCAATCCAGATTTTCAGTTGTGAAGCCATTTTCATCCAGACTTAACACTGAGCACATCTTTTTCCAATTAGACCAAGGAGATAATCCTCAAGGTGAAAGCGATATACGCATCTGTAGGGCTGGAGTACAGATTAGCCATTATTTTAAATTTATTTTTGAAACAAAGCCGTTATGAAACACAAACAAACATTGTTGTACAAGACCATGTAACTGTTGAGTACAATTTCCTATATACATTGCTTGGTTAGAGAAACTTTTTTTAGAAGCTAGATCATAGCACAGAAAAAGGCGTGGAAAAACCAAAGATGCAGGACCAGAAGATGCTACATTCCCCAACACTCCATTAAGCCTTTTTTAAAAATTCAGACAAAAGCAGGTTGTATAACATCGTAACAGCTCTAGACTAAAATCAAAATTGTTTCTATAGGTAAGTTCTGCTTGGTTTTAAACTCTGGAAAGAAAAGGCAGCCCAACACCTTTGCTAGAAGTGCCCACAAATCAAAAAACCCAGCCAAACATATACTTGAAGGAGCAATTCTGTCTCTACAGCTGTTGTGACCGCAGCTACACTGACTCTAGTGGAGTTCAGACCCATTTACAGCAGCTGAAGATCTGGTCTTCCAATTTAAATTCTGTCTTGACTTTGAGTAATTCTGTTGAGGTCACTAGAACAGGGTTACTCAGGACATAAATTTGCCCCAAGGGCTTTTGTTGCCTAAGCTATATTTATATTACATTAATGTATAAACAGAAAATGCCTAACAAGTTCCAGTAAAGCAATTCATGTAATTAGTTTGTAACTTGTGCTTAGGTCTCTCAGGGGTTACTGAGGGTCAAATTAGGGAAACATATTTCTGAAAAGCCCAAGTCCTGAAATAATAAAGCTTCAGCTTACATTTCAAAGTGGTAGCACCTCTGTCTTATGACTTCTAATAACCTTTTTTAAAAGTAAATGGATTAAAATGATAGAAAAAAAGACATCTGAAATGATGGAATATCATACTAAAAGGCAAATGGTAGTTTTGTCTGTTTCCACAAATAAAAATGCTTTGGTTAATTTCTGTCTAAACTTCAGAACATGAGAAAGCCACAAATAACAACAACACAAAAGTAAGACTTTTTTCATATATTCTAAAATAGAAAAAACAATTCAGATGCAGACAAAAGTAAGCACTGTCTATTTTGTACTATTTGTAACCTATCCTAGTTTGGAGTTGAAAATTCAGTAAAACTTACATCATATAAAGCACATACAAGTTAGCAGGAATGGGGCCCAGATATTAAACACCAGTGGAACAAAGCAAGCTGTTTTAAGGGAACTGATGCCACTTGTCATACACATGAACAGAGTAGCTGTGCCTTCTTTTACAAGCAGCAGTGTAGATTCATTCTTAAAAGACAAAAATTGTGTAATTTGAAGGTTCAGAAACAGTATAAGACATGCATTATCTATGAGAATGCCAGTGAGGAGAATTTTCTTGTATTAACTAAACCTGTCTGAAAACCTTAAAGAGCCACTAAACTATAATTAAAATAATCAAAGGTCACCATGCACCAGTTGTTCATTTGGATAACTGTAAAGGCAGATACCAGCCGTTGATAACTCTCATTTATTGAATTTATTAACAAGCTGCAGGAATGTGCTTGTTGCATTACATGACTATGCATATTGAACAAGTGTTTTACTTCAACTTTACTTTCTTCCATTTACATAGTCCACAACTATTTACACTCTGCAAACACGTAACTATTTTTTTTTTTTTTTTAGATCCTGTTACATCACACATGACATTTATCAACACACCTACTAGTTACAGAAACTGGAAAGACCTAGTAGGAAATGCAATCTCCTTAAAGCCTAAAAAGGACAGATAAATTATGATTTTAAGACAACTACTCGTAGCATGTAGTTCACTAGATTTATATGTTAGTACATCAACATCAACCCTCTGGATTTTTTCATGCTAAATATGTAAATCCCTTACTTAACAGTTCCTGACAAAGCAGGAACTTTGGAAGTGGAGATCAAAAGGAATAAAATAGTCAAATCTGTTTGAGTCTAGTTAACAATACAAAAACATGATGCTTCCATATATGGCTAGAGTACCAAGTGATGTGGGCAGCCGCAAACACATCAACTTTAATGGAGAAAAGACAGAAATCCATATTACTCAAATATGGGCAGAAATAGAAAAATGCTTTTGACATAGCTCATGAAGAATAGCAAACCCTAATACTACACAGGTATTTGTGATGCTGCTTTCAGGTTGCATTATAGTCTTAAATAACAATGTTTCTAATTTGTTTGTGTAGGTGTATTTCTAATTTGTAACTGTAAATAAAAAGTCCTTTGAATTCAAAAAGGAATTCAAGCACGTCAGATAGTTCATACTGAAATACAAGGAAATATTATTGTTTCTGATTTATGGGGGAGGAACAGCTGGCACTTATTATGTCTATGTACTACATCAATCACCAGCAACACATAAACTCTGATAAATCTACCTTATGTCCCTATAAACACAAAGCTCTTTTTCCTTTCCTAGACCAGATTGTTAGCTGATATAAAGTGGTGCAGCTTTAAATCCAACCCCTTATCTTCTAATCAGTTCAAATGATTTACCAGGCACAAATTTATCTAGTTTATCTTTTACAGATTTTTTTATTTTATTTTATTTTTTTAAACCAAGTGATTGAGTTCTGCACAGAACACTCTTACGGGGTAAACAGCACTGGTGCAACAGACTATCAGCAAGTACTGCTGGTTTTGGTCAAAGTTGTAATTACAATAGATGCCAGCTTGTGCATCATTATATCTACTACACCATGTGCTGTTTATAAACAGACAATCTACTACAGCTGGATAGTGACAGGAATGAAAAGAATAAAGGTGGTGGTAAGGACGTTAACCACAGAAAGATGAGCAAGACATGGCCTCTCACGATCCAACCACCCAATCAATGTATGGGACATTAGTACTGGGAAACAAACATGCTTTAACTTTCCAGTCTTCCGAGGAAAGAATGAAGCAGAACAGATTGTCCAGCAAGCTTCTGTTATGTGCTTATAACAATTTTCGCTACAGAGGACTGAGAAAACCACTAGAGAGCAAGTATTTCTAAATTCCACCCCGACTACAAGGGAGGACTTAGTCCAGAATGTGAAGAAGGAAATAGAGTTTTTGATGGAATAGTCCATTAACTTTCAAAGGAAAGCTGATCTTCTACCTAATGGAGAGGAGCAGCTTATCGACAGATTGCACTGAGAAGACAGATTTATATTTTTTAGTCTTTCTTTTCTTTAAGAAAGGTCGATTGCAATCAGGCAGCTGACGTGTTGAACACAGCAACAAAGAGCTTCAACTAAAATAGGGAAAGCATTCTCCTACATGTTAATCTGGATGCTTTAAAAAAAAAAAAAAAAAAAAAAAGAGTTTGTCTAGTTTTTCCTAAGATACTTTCAATTTTGACAGAAGGAACAAGAGAGCTATTAGTTGCTGTCTTTGAGAAGGATAGCCAATCTGGAGGATTGGTGGTTTCATAAGACTGGAAAAGAAAACCAGAGTTCCTATCCAGGCTCAACTCCAATTGCACAAACATTAAAGCAAACGGTAAACAAGCTGTTTGCAAGGTCTTGGGGAGCAGGAAAAGAAGAAGAATCCTTACCCCTACCCCCCAAGAGACTGTAAACATCTGACACAGCCGTGTATAATGCACTAATCATGTCAAATGACTATCATTCTCTCTTGCTGTTATGACAGGGAAACGGTTCATTCTGATAAGGAAGCAGCAATAAGGATCAGATGAATTAGGATAAACCCTCTGCATGGTAATAAGCAGCATTCTAACATTTTCACATGGGGAAAAGCCACACTTTCTCCCTGCAAGCCCACAGCCCAGCCGCACTGCTCCCAGCACCCTTCTCCCAACCTTGTACTGTCCCTGCATGCAATTGCAGACACTAGTCAGACCCAGATAGCCTCTGCTGCTAGACAGATCATACATTCTTTTAAACTCGCTATTTCTGCAGCATAATAAAAGTCCGTAGCCAAAACATACTATAGCTGCACATCAAGTATTTGTATAACAGCTTCCCTCCCCTCTCTCCATGATCCTACCCCATGCATGATTTGTTGTGAGATCCTGTGGCCAAAAGGGACCCACTAAAAGATACTGATAAGCAAACTTGGCCCTTTCTCCAATGTGTTGCACTGGTTAAAGACTACAAGAAATAGAAACCGTTGTCATGGAGCTGCACTTCCTCTTACAACTATTCTTGAGAAAAAAATCTGTGTTATTTTTTCTGTCAGCTCAGATGCCTGTCTCTTGTTTTCTTGGAAAGCTTGTGACCTCAGTGTGAATTACAAGCCTCATCTTGTCCACTCTGTAATTTATTTTGACTTTAGTAAGACTTTTTCCTTGACATTCTAAGATGCAGGAAATATGGTCTAGAGGAAGTTACTACAAAGAGGGAAGCAAAACTGTTGGAAAACTGTACTCTACATTGTTTATCAATGATTCACTGTCAAAGTGAACACAGCTGTACTCTTGGTGCTGTGCTGTTTAACATATTCATTCTGGATTTGGGTGGCAGAAGAGGGACATACTTACTAAATATGCAGCTGACTACTTTGTGATAGGCCGTAAAAACTTTGGAGGACAGGATGAGAATTCAAAAGGAACTTGGCCAATAAGAGAAATACTCAAACAAAAAGAAAGATTATGAAATTTTGTTAGGACACTTCCACTCATCAGGATCTTTTAAATTCTGTCCTTCAAGCAGGAATATTCAACTGGACAAACACAAATTGAAGAAATTCCAACTTTGTAGCAGCTCTCCAGAAAAGCCATCTACGAGTCACAAGCTGAACACAAGTTAACATCTACAAAGAACAAATTGAAGGGACCATTGTTTAGTCTAAAGAAGAGGAGCTTGAGAGGAGTAAAGGGCTAAATACAATGAAGGAGGAAATAAGCCATCTTCCATATCCATATTATCCAGGACAAATAATAACGGACTTACATTTACAGCACTCAATATTTACACTGGATGTTAGGAGTAAGAGTTGTGCTGAATAATCTCCTTTTCTAGAGATCTATACAGATAAGTATATAAGCAAAGTTCCCTATTTGTCTCAGACTTCCCTTTACTGTCCCATACAAAGACCTATCATGGCTTTTTTGTTTGCTTTTCATCTAGCCAGTGTCTTGCTTTTCTGCCAGTCTTGTGGTAAAACTATACCACCACAAATGAAACCACAGAAAGCAGTCAAGACAAATTTCTCTAATGAAAATAGATGAGCATATCTTATTAAAAATCGTTATAAATATTCCAAAGTATATGTACCAAAATAAGGAAAAGTTAATACAAAATTTCTTTTATTCTGAGGCTTCAGCTAGATTCAGTGGACCAGATACTGCTTCAAAAATCACATGGACAGCTCGACATGGGAGTTTGATTCCATGAAAAAGTGTCCTTGTGTGTAATTAATTACGCACATTAGAAGGAAAGTACAGTTGCTTTAAAAATGCCCAAGAAATAATCCAATAGACTGATTTTTCATTAAATGTGTTGGATATAACCAGCCAACAAAAACTCTTTCTGAAAATACATGAAGTACTTCTAACTATTATCTTGTGCTGCAGTTGCAAAATGGATGTTGTTTAGACACCTGTTCCAAATTCAGGACTCTGTCTACCATATTGCCACCTGGTACTTTAAGAGGATGGGAGAGACGAAAGGGAATAAAAAGGAAACAGATCTTCCTGTGACTAATGAATCAATTCCAAATGCTTAAGTTGCAGTATTACTCTCACAAGGAATATAAATACAATTTAAAATGTAGGAGCTCTTTTTTTTTTTTTTAATTGTGCAAAATTTATGATAACTTTCAGACTACAAAATCCACTCCAACCACGTAATGCCACATATATAATAAGCATATATAAAAGTGAACATGAAAACAGGCAGAAACATACTTGGGCTGTAAGAAGATAAAATACAAGGGGAGCCATAGCAGTGAAATGTAATCTTTCAGCCAGTAGAACACACATTGCTGTCTGGCTACTTTTCCCATTCATGAATTCAGATGTAAGCCACCCATCCCTGTACTGGGTCTACATAAAAATGGATCTATGGTTTAGCCATACAATGACCCTCCATTCTAGCCTGCATCATGCAGACATTCAGCAGAAGCCAGTTCTTTGTGTAAGAAACACTTGTATAGTTGCTTGATTTATTGACCCACTACAAAAATCTTAAGTTCTTTAGAAGGAGAAGAAAATGTAGTCTTGAAACAATACATTCATTATATATGCACCTCAACACCGACATTTCTAAGTCTCATACACATAACACTGGGGATAATTCTTAAGTTGAAGCTTTGCATTTAGAATGATAGCTTACTAAACGCCTAAGAAGAAATTATGGCATGATTTTTTAAAATTATTTTGCCATTTTGTTCAATAAAATATTTTATGATTATGAAGTACCCTTACACTGAAGTAATGAAAACCATGGATTTCATTAGTTTGATGAAATACAAAGTAAATTGTAATATAAAGTAATATAAAATAATATCTTGCTTTCACATAAAGTAAGGTAGTTTAGGACACAGAGAACCAGAAATCACACCTCCTTCTCTTAAAAACAAAACAAAAATAGCTGGTATGTCACTCTAAACAATGCAGAAGTCCACAAACCATACTCGTCCAAGTAAAAGTTCTAATTAAAAAGAGACCACCTTTCAAGGAAAAAGGGATTGCTATGCAAATGCAGAATGTTGGTCCAACCCCCACTAAAAATCAATAGTGAAATATTCACCAGTTTCGGTGGACGATGAACCAAACATATACAAGGGGTGCCTGAATCTATAGAACTCGATTTGAGACACAGTTAGCATGAGTACTGCCTTCATGGCTTACCATCCTCCAAAATTCTTCAGCCTGTTGATTATACAGAAAGTGATCTGAAGTGGAAGATGTAAGAAGAGGAAATAACATGAGGGGTATTAACTGAACTCATTCAGCTTTGCTGACGTTTGCAGTAATTTATATGGCCAAGTCCACAGTTAGTCATCTCCTCAAGGGAGTTTACAGGAGCACTCAAAGGAGCCTTTGCTATAGACCTTACTTGTTTAAATAAGCCCATAATGTGGTGATAATTGGTATTTACATTTAGCATATGTGCGTGGCTACAATTTATCTTTCCTACATATCATCACAGTAAGGAAAAAACATAAGCAAAACTAAATTAACCACCATGAGTTAGATCAATGAGAATTCTTAAAAATGAACGATTAGTAATTTGAAAACAGCCAGACTGCTAATTTTAGACTGCTAATAATCAGGAAGACATCAGTGGGAACTCTAAAGCTTTCCTTCGCTTTCAAAATAATGTTTTAAAGCAATTTAACTACATCAGTGGTTTAAACCATAGTATCAGAAACAGTCCAGTTGTAGTTCAAGAGTTGAAAGGTGAATCAGACAGAAAATTAAGTGTTGCATTTATATAAGATACTTTTTTAAAACTATGATTTTCTAATCAGCAAAAGTGTTCTAAAGTTCTAAAATTTATATGGGTATGAATTAATCCCATCAAAACATACTCAGTATCACATTACAGCTTTTATCTGATGGAGAATTACTGAAATCAAATCATCAGTCTATCTAAGTTGCATGACAATTTAAAGTTAGAGTAAGCATCTTTCATAATAATTATGTCATAAGAAACTGCAATATTTGGCTTTTCAGAAAGACTTCTCCCCTATAATAAAGACACCAGCTCTGCAGCTCTGGCTGAGGTTACATTTATATAACTGAGCTCAAATGTTCTGCTGTTTTAAACTACTTAATTTTAGGGAGAATAAAGAAGAAAATTACTATTGGTCCCACTTTTAATACAATTCAAGTTTAATTTAAAGCACTTGCTAAAAATAAAAAAAATAATATTCAGAATAAAACTCTTAAGCACATAATTTCAAATGCTCTCTGAAACAGCTCCATATTGAATCTTAACTTTGGCTAATTCCTAAATAAATTAAAAGATAAAGCTCCAAAGACTAACCTCATTTTCTGCATGTGAGAAATTCCACTACAAAAAGTATCCCCTTATGGCTTTGGTCTAGACCAAAAAATAAGTAAATAAATTTTAAACCTATGTATCAATGGCCATATTTTGTTCTTAATGACAGACCACAAATTGTTTGGGTAAACAAGGTTACAGTGAAGTAGATAGGAATCCACACAGAACTGCTAAATGGACATAAGAGCAACATTGCTTTTCGTCTCTCTTTTTCTGTTTGGACTTAAAGCCCTTTGAGGCAGGTTTCTGCTCTTGCTACTACAAGATGTAGAGCAACAAAAGATGAATCACATTGAAAGGCCTAAATAATACCTAACAATGTTAAGACAGCTGCAATAATGCAACAATTATTGCTAAGTGAGCATTAATGCATACAAAAAAATTCCACACATATCACATTTTTTAAATAGTCACTAACTTGCACAGTTTTTCAACCATGCCAGACATGATGTGGTGAGAAGAAAAACACACAAACAGAAACCTTCAAAAGTAAAAAGCTTTAAGATTTGCCAGGACACTATGTTTACATGTTCAAACTATTTTCCTTTCAAGGTGCATACTCCAATAGCTGAGCAACAGGTATTTTCCCTTCTATTCATTGCACTCATAAAAACCTAACTCAGTAAGTTTTGACTAAGCAGGAAAAAAACCTTTGTTAGTAAGAAAACAAATTTTAGTGAACTAAAACATGCGATCCGTATTACCTGTTTGTGGACATTTGCTTGGCATACATACTAATTTTTAAACTCCTTCCTGATATTGTTTTGATTTTGGAATAGCTGGAAAATTGTTACATAACTCATGATATGGTATTACTGAGATTGTAGCAGTGATCAGCTCTCAGAAGACTTAAGCTTTTAAAGACAATTTTTTTAAAGTAATGTAGAGATATCAAAATTTTTTAAGAACACAATGCAGTTGGATCAGTCACCTATCCACAAAAAATCTGTATCTAAAAAGAACAGTGATCAAAATCACAAAAACAAATATATGGACAAAAATCTGATAAAATACATTAACAAAAGGTGGCTTCACAAAACACTAAGGCTAAACAAAAGATTGCACTAGATACAGTATAAGTCCATACTGCTCTCTTGCATCCCATTGTACCCAGTTCTCAGGATGTCATCTAGATTTTTCTGTTCAGACTACTGTTTGAATATGCAATAGAACAAACCACAAAGATCACACGTCAAAATAACTCATTTTCAGCGAGAAGTGGAAAACAGCTTGACTGCCTGCATTCATAAAGCAGTGAGGAAAACAAAGGCACATGGTAAGAGGTTTCAGGAGGGAATGAAATCTGGAACAATAAAGGAACCCAGTTTCATAGCAAAATAGTGTATTGGACTGCTACAACTCCGGCTGAGGAAGAAGGAACTTCCATCTCAGCAGCCATTTGTAAGCAGAGAAATCTTGGTTGTCCTCCAAAGCTCTCTAAATGGTAGCAGTAAAGAACTGAAGCAGACAAGAGCATGGAGAGGCCCTGTAATAGTGTCTCCAACTCCTTATCTTTTTTGGAACCCAAAGGTCTTAGAAACCTTCATAAAACCCCAAGCTGCTCATTGACTCGACTATCTCCAATAGTTGAAGTGAAGAAACCATACAGTTGGCATTTGCGAAAGCAGATGTTTAGATGTTTAAGCTACTGGATGCCTGGGGTGTCAGAAAGTCCTGCTCTCAGAGATGAGAAGTACACCAAGGCAATATAGTGTTCCAGCCTATCTGGATTAAGAGAAGCCTATGCAGATTCATGATAGTGAGATCCAAGCACAGCAGACCCATGAGTAGCGGATTCCTAAACAAACAAACAAAAAGCTCCAAACACCCGCAAATCCAAACAAACGAAAACCAGATCCAAATCATGAACCAAAAAGGCCAGTATTTTTAAAAATGCCTTCAGCAGAAACAACACAGGAAGTAAACTTGACCTTTATTAACACGAAAGGGAAGATTTTGTAACAAGTTAAAAAAAACCCCATACATACATGCATCCCACTTAACTTTAGGCATTAATTAATAAATTAATTCAGGTTTCCCAATTCCTTAGTCAGTGCAGAGAGAAGTGAACTTCCAGGGGCTAATTTAGAATTTGCATGGGTTAAACTATCCTCTGAAGCTGCTCCCTCTCAACACAGCTTTGGGTGACTAAGTTTCTAATACAGCACGCAGCTAAATGCCTATGGATGCTGGATTGTGTTCAAAATGCAACTCAGTTAACAAGCACACTGAAGTCCTCAGATGGTAGTAACTATTCCTTTGCTCAGCATCTTGCAAATCCCTCATTTCCCAAAGATTCCTGCATTTCTTTAGACTGTGGAAACAAAGTTGACATTACTCACTTGAAGTTATTCTATACTGCCTTTTAAAATTAACATATATTAAAAAGAAATTAAATAGCTTATTATATTTTCACATATCCCTGTATAATTGCCTAACAATATTAATATACTTCAATCTTTAATTGACACTTAAAAGTCATGGTGGAAGAATTGCTTGGCAGTATTTTCTAATTTTTATATGATCTTGAAGTACATGCTTTAGGCCCACTAAAATAACTATACACACACTAGGACTAATTCAAAGCCTACTAAAACCATTGGTAGGTCTTTCACTAACTTCAGAAACTGAATCAGATCTTGAATCTCATAACTACCAACAGAGAGCTCATGATCTTCATGTATAGGGTCATCAGCTCAAGAAAATTCAACTACAGAATTGTAGCTAGTAAACTCGAAGTGGGGATACATATCTCGAAATTACAACTGCTAGCAGAAAAGGGTTGAAATTACCAGTCTGCAGTTTATGTATCCAACACTACATACACAGAGATCAAAATTATACTTCCCCCTGCTACACATTTATGCATTTTTTTTGAACTAGAATTCCAAGCATATACCGCAGCTGTTGTTCAAAGCCTGAATATTCAAAAGTAGGCCTTCAAACCAGTAGTGAGACACCCGAATTAAGAAAGCCTAGCATTGTCTTCACTGTACCTACATTGCATGATACATTTAATCATGGCATTTATTTCCAATTCAAACAAAAAACGTGAAGGTAGTTTGCAATGATGCATGAGTTAACAGCAAATTGGCTACATAGGTGCATTAACACTGAAGTGGCTGTTGCAACACAGAACTAAGTAGAGAGAAAATCCTTCCAAGATACTTCATGCAGGCTTTCCCAGAGATCCATCCTGCCCCAGCTACATGCCTAGAAATACCCCATCAGTTATCTTAAACAGGGGTTCAAGCACAGATGTCTTCCGACAAATCGAAGACTGTAACTGCTTTCTAACCCTCCCTTCCCACTATGATCCTTAACCAAACAGGTGGCTGTTGAAAACTACAGGAACAAAATAAAAATAGTTTCTGTAGGTCTTCACTTTCTGTAGCAATTAATATGGCTTTACATATACATATAGATAAACTCACACATTGAACAATGCAGAATCAGTTTTGGGGTTTGTGGGTTTTTTTTCCCTAAGCAAGAGAATTACAGCAACCCTCGCTACCATGCCCAGGACCTCTCCAAGACCAGCTTATGTACTTCAAGCCCCTGACTAGTGCCCACAGCTTCCCAAACAGGGAATTAGTCTGACCTGGTCTGCCCTATGTACATGACACTTGAGCTGCATTTACAGGCTGAGAAGGGGACTCAGTGGCTGAAAGGAGCATTTTCTTGAGCAGAAGCATTTTATATGAAGTGCTACAGGTTTTCCAAGTAGAGCCTCTTAGTGGGGGAATGAAAGAAGGAGGACAAATGCCCACAGCAGAACTTCCATGCCACAGCTATTGTGGCCTGAAATGTCAGAGCAGCTCTAATTTACTGGGCAGGCTGCTTCACAGCACTCACGTTACAGGGGCTTAAGGCTGACCAGCACCCACCTACACTTTCTTTGTGCTTCTCAGAAGACAAAAAATAAAAATCCATTCTAATAGGTTTTTTTCTGGCCTATAATAGGAAACATCTGATGTACACCTAAGACGTATCTAACATACTTTTATCTCATGCCACACAAAACAGCACTCGATCTGGCTACATTTACCCGGATGACAAAACAAGCTGGAGTTGCGTGTTCTGTCTAACCGTGCTCGGTACCCTCAGCTACAACATTCACCATACTTAACTACACTTGCTTACCAGTTCGAAAAAGCAGCGTGTCCTAGCACCCATTGCACACGTACGGTTATCTAGGACTCACGAAGGAGGGTCGCCACAGGGAATCTCCCCAAGAAGCTGATTATGCTGGCACGCTCTGAAGGCATTTCACACAGCCTGACAAGCTTCAGTTTTGTGCAAGGTGCAACAGGCGCTTCCATCTAAAAAATCCACGTATGGGAGGGGGCCAGTGACCACTTTTTATCTATGGTTTAGTGTCCTGAATGCCTGCCTAGGAAATGGGGATCCATTATTCCAGCACAGTTTCTACCAGAAGTTCAAAACCACCCAGCAAGCCTTACCAGATGCCCGATTCAGCACGCTGTCTTGCTTTGCACTAGGCTGCTGCTACCCAGGGTCTCAGTGCCTAGAGGTTAGGTATGGATGTCCCCCCCGAGCGCCATCATGCTGGCTCATGGGATCCAGCCCTCAGCAGCTTGTTGCTCTTTTTCCCCCTTTGATGCCACTGAAGAATCGGACCCTTGATCTTTTACCCAAAAGTATATCCAAGGGTAAAGGCTTGAGATTTGTACTGGGGATGTTGGCTACATATTTTGTTTCTTTCTATGTGTGGATCTGCACCTAAGGCTGCAGATTGGGACAAAAATATGGATCGCGTTCTGTTTTCACGGTAGTGCAAGCCCAGACTAACTACTGACTTAATACGTTTATTTGAGATACACAACTGAGTAAATAAAAGAACGTAAGCCAAAATAACTCTTATATTTACAAATTTAACTTCTTTTAAATTCCTTAACAATCAGAACAGTCGCATGTTTTCGATATGCAAAGTGTACTCCAGGTTGTTTAGCATGCTTAGTTTAGGAAAAGTGGTGCGTTTATATTTTAATTATAAAATAAATTATTTTTGTTGCCTAAATGCGCTGCTTGAAAGCTTAATTTTTTTCTGTTAGCAATATTGCCAAATCTTATTTTCATCTTCAAACAGAGCTTTTTACTGTTTTACTTAAAACTCCTGGAAGCAATCACAATTCAAACTTTTACATATGCTTCTAAACAAAACACAGCAATGACAAAAAAACTTTAAAAAATGTAATACTTCTTCCAAGCCAGAAAGGTCATTTGGAACTGAGGTGCCCAAAATTACTTACTGGATTTGGCTCACTAGAATAATTCCTTCTGCACGCAGCTACAGCTTCCCCCCTCTTGTCCTCTTTTTTCAGATAAAAAGGCAAGCTGGGGCTGCATCTCACTCCCTGTCATAATGTTTATGGAAAGATCACAGCTCTTCTCTCTTCACTTAACTAGAAACAGGCATACCATGACGATGCCTGCTCTAGTTTACTGATGTACAATGGATAAATGTCCGCTCACATGAAAGTGTCATGTGTGCTCATAAGAGGACAAGGAAAGACACGAAGGACATGTAAGAGGCTGCACACAATCTCCCATCACATGAGGGGATATATAGCCATTACAATGAAGAGAGACACTCGCTCATGAGCACGTCTCAGGATGAAGTCATGTTTGGATACATCACTTGAATAAAACAGACTGCTCTTATCAGCTGATTTGACAGGAAATAACTATGTGTTGGTCTTGTATGATTGTACCTCATTAATTCCCTGTGTTCTCTCACATCATGCACAAATCAGATCACCCCACCTCAAAATGAAAAGAGCATCTGACAAGCAGACAGTCAAAGACAAGGACAACAACCCACAATGCCAAACTGTTTCTGTATGAGAGCTGTAAAATAAATGTAAAATTATGAATAGCAATACCCAAATGATTATACACTATTTCTTACAAAACAAGAACTGGTTGAAATCTAAAGAAACAATCAAATAACAGGTTTAAAATAAAGAAAAGGCAGGGAAGGGGGGGAAGAGTTCCACCTCCCCGCCAAGACTCAATTACACGGTGCAACTCAAACTCACTGCTGTGGAAGACTGTGGAGGCAAGAGCTATAAAGAGCCATAACAAAGGAATTTGGCAAACTCGGGGTAGGTGAGTATACAACTGGATAATAAACTTGGCGGGCTAGAGTTGCCCTGTCTCAGCCCTAATCTGCTGCCTGATGGAAGCCAAAGGATAAGACTGGAAAAAAAGCATCTCTCCACTTCAAACACAGTCCTTCAGTATTCACAACACAATCAGATGAAATACTAATCCAGATGGACTTAAGCGTGGTATTTCTAATGCTTTTTTATACTTGTAGTCAGACCAAAGAGGATTTTGGCATGCCATATGTCCTGGTTTTGGCCAGGATAGAGTTAATTTTCTTCCTAGTAGCTGGCATAGTGTTATATTTTGGATTTAGTATGAGAATAACCTTGATAACACACTAATGTTTTAGTTGTTGCTAAGTACTGTTTATACTAAGTCAAGGACTTTTCAGCTTCTTATGCCCAGCCAGCAAGAAGGCGGGGGGGGGGCATGAGAAGTTGGGAGGGACGCAGCCAGGAGAACTGATCCAAATTGGCCAAAGGGATATTCCATACCATGTGATGTCATGTCTAGTATATAAACTGTGAAGTTGGCCTGGGGGCGGATCGCTGCTCGGGAACTGACCGTGCATTGGTCAGCAGATGGTGAGCAATTGCACTGTGCATCACTTGTTTTGCATATTCTAATTCTTTATATTATTGTCATTTTTTTATTATCATTATTATTTTCTTCTGTTTCTTTCTCTATCTCAATCCACAAGTTTTACTTTTTTCCAATTCTCTCCCCTGTCCCACTGGGTGGGGGGAGTGAGTGAGCGGCTGCGTGGTGCTTAGTTGCCAGCAGGGGTTAAACGACGATGCCATACTGTATGTGCCTGTACAAAGGTACGCTGCTTGGAGGGTCAGGTACACCAAAGGAAGATCATCTGCTCCAACCTCCTGCATGCAATGGCCATTTTCATCTATGTATCTCAGCACCAAATTGAACATCTTAGAAACATAAAGGCTCCTACCTGAGAGTACCTAGACTTGACAATCAGAATAGATGCTACAGTCACCATATCCTTTGACAGTTTATTCCAAAGATTAGTCACTCTCACAGTTCAGAAGGAAGAAAAAACCAAAACACCAATGTCTCAGTTTTTAATTTCTGCTATGCCTTTTACCATGTTACATTTTCTGTTTTCTGAAGACTTCTACGTGCTTTTTCCAGTCATCTTTGATCTGCAACTCTAAGACTCTCACTAGAAGTTATTTTCCTCTTCTATCTACGTAACTGTCTACATAACTGTTACATAGAAAGTCTTCTATCTATGTAACAAGTATATTCAATCTTAATTACTAGAAGGCAAATCACAGTTTTGCTTCAAGTATCAAGAGTTTAAAGTCTCATTATTTTGCTTTGCTGGACTCATGATTTTTCATATTTGGGACTGCCAGCATTTTGCTACAGCAGAGTGAAAAAAGTTTTTGTATGTGATGTAGAAGATAACAGTGACATAGGAAGTACTTCTGCAACAGTAACATAAACATAAACATGTTGTTTATTGGTCTCCCTATCTTTATAGGTTGTCATTTTATAGGCCATATAAACCACTTGCCATTTATTACTAAGGCCATTCAGACTAGCATGGTACGACAGTTAAAATATTCTTGAAGTTAAAGTTTCCAGGCTTTCAAGAAGACATTTTCTCTAATGCTTTGTTTCTGCCAATGCTCATTGCCAATCATAAGTATGAGGCCTGACAAGGTCAGGATTATCATGCTGAAAAATCAAGGCACTCCACTAGATTTGAAGTAACAGTTTTAATTGATTCATTTACACTTTCTAACAAAAGTTAAACAGCCGTTTGCCATAAAAACAGGAATGGGGAATACAGGGAGTGGCATTCAGTGTTCCTCATTTGCCCTATTTTCTATGAAACTATCATTTGGAGTGTTGGGGCAGAGAACTGCACTTCAAGTACAGATCCAGGTCACCTGAGGTTTTTTGTAATCATGGTCTACTGAAAGCATCTTTTTGCTATTTAAAGCAGAGAGTTGCAATATGTTACACTTCACAGTTTGGGGCAAATTGAGAAAAGAGTAAGGTAACTGTGAAACACCTCAGACTCAGATGAAATGAACAAGTGTGAGAGAGGTGACTCAGGTCTCACTTCTCCACTCAGAATAAAACATTTATTAAAGAAGGATGAAGATGAAGCAAGCAGGTAGGAGCAGGAGTGAAAGAGACCCCAACTTTGGCATCTGAGTTAGCAGAGTGCAGGCAATTCATTCATTGGCACTACCACAAAGATCTCTGAGTGTATCTAAAGGTACATTTGTGAACAGTCACATTTAGTTATGGAACAAACTATGGAACAAGTTATAATCCTGCATGTACTTCAGTCTGTGCACACCTGGGAATAAAGACCTAGAAAACTACTTAAAACTTATCAGATTAATAAAAGGAAGGTTAAGTCGACTACTTCTGCCTCATGCATATCTTTATCAACTTTTAGGCTATGAAGAGACAGACAGTGCAATACAGTGTTTTAAGTGAGAGGAGCCAAAGTTAGCTCAACTCACCCTACTATTCATCCACATTAGACAGAGTGGACACTGTGATTTGACAATATGGTGAGTCAGGCAGCTAAAAATTAGAAAAGCTTCTCTAAACAAAGACACAATTTGGCCTCAAAAATGTTTCTTCTAAACAAAACCAGTTCTCCTGATAATGCACGTTTACTGCACTCTACTATATTAGATTTCAATAGTATAATTACATATGAGTATACAGACTTAAAACCTTGATACCTATAAAATATTAATAAACATAGGAAGTGTATATCCTGTAGTCTTAACATACACCTAGGTTTGATATTCTCATCAAGACTGTAACAAGTATAATAACCAGCTCCTGAAAAACAGCTTGTCAGTCTTCAGTCCTCCACATTTATCAGAGTTGGTAAGAAAGTTTTAGGCTTTGTATAAAAATAGGCAGTTAACAAAAAAAAAAAAAAGGAAATAAATACTTATTTTTAAGACTCTATTTCCATTTTAAAGTTGTTTCCCCCATGATTCTGTATTTTCTAAATTGTAACTGGCCTATTGGAAACCAAACCATAAAATTAGAAGAGAGTATTTCATGGAAAAAATGTGAGTAATTTTATTTCAGCTATAGCTGAATCGTTAGCTGACAGTTTTAAGTACACAGTAAATACCTTGAAAATAATAATACATACGTAAAAGGATCCATGTGTGTATATAGATATAGACACATTTTGTGTGTACGCATGTGTGCATCTATACATATAAGGGTGGAAACAGCATAATTATATTCTATAGATAGACCTAAATTAAGCAACAGCATTCAGATACAGAACAATACATTAAAATAAAACTATATTACCTCAGGAAATTCCACACTAAAATTCTCTCTCCTTTAATTCCACTGTTATTAGTACTGAATGGGAATCAAGACAACAGCTGGTGTTAGGTATCAGACGCATTGATCTAATCCACAGTTTATTTTTAAAAAAATTAAAAATATATTTTAGACTCTATCAGCAAAGAATGCGTTATATAGTATTTCTATTAATCTTAGTTTCTGGCTACATGTTGCTGGAGCTGTAGGAATAATTGGACAGCAGTCCCCATCTCTTCCCTGCTGCTGCTGCTTTTCTTTATCCCTTTCACCTTCTCCTTCAGCCACTTGCTATTTATAACTCAGCACCAACCAGCGGGATTTAAACATTAAGCAAAGCTTCAGCAACCTTTAAAGCTTGGTCTGAGGACAAAACCTTTGTATACTTATGAAAAAACCCTCAGCAATTTCAGCAAAGAGGATATGGAAAACACTGAATGCAACTGAAAAGAGTTGCTGTAGTTACACAAGATAAATGCGCACACACATATACACTGATTTCATTTAATGCCCGCCCCATCAGTATGCCCACTTAAAAGTTGTAACTTTGAAACTTGAAATTTCTGAAGAAACCTTGAAACTGTGGCTGATGAGGTCACGTCATGTATTCCTTGTAGGTGCCTGTCTCTGTCTTTTAGTTACAACAGGAGTCCAGACAGTGTGACTCAGTTGCTTAACCTTTAAGCAGATAAAGTGAGATAAAGCCACCAATAATCACAGATGTTTTCTAAAGAAAACATGCCTCCGTCAAGGCAGTAATTTCTGCTCTAAGGCTATTTTTCCATAGGACATTGCAAAGTGAAAAGAAAATAGGCCTTCGCAGGGCCCCCCTTAACAGTACCACTGTGATGTGAAGTTATTGATCAACAAATGTTCTAGACTACCACCAAAAAACTGCCCACCTCTACTCTTTCTACTCCCAACTGCTTATTCCTGCCCTCCCACAAGTCCTTGTCTCCTGTGCAGACACAAGCACATGCAAAGCCAAGAGGTAAATCCGACTGAAAAAGTGGTCCACGCGAGTACTCCTTAACCCTCACACCTTCCCCCCACGCAAGCTGTCATTCAGATCTTGTTCCCAACTCAGTTCCCCATGCAGATCCCCACATGCTCCTGCTGGCACTTGGGAAGGGACAGTGCAGGGGACAAATAAGCAAGTGGGTGCTGGGAATGCCGTTTGGGCTAGCGGCACCAAACTACAGGGGTTTAAGTAGTTAACTTCAGCTGAACTGCTCCACTTTCTCCACTTACAAGACCTTGTTTCTAGCTGTTTATTCAAAGGTTTTGACAGACTTCACCTGAAGCTTGATTTTGCCACTTGGGAATTGTCCTAATGCCTGTTTCTTGTCCACATTAAAATAGTGCAGCCTCCTCAATGAGGATTTGTAGCATCTTAAACTGGCAGGGAAGCATGATCTGGAGTGACAGAGAAAAAAAACAGAGGGTGCTTCAGGGGCATACTTTATCATTTTCACCAAAATTTGCCCAACAAATAAGCATTACAGCTTATGAATTTCCAGTAAAGGCTTTGGCAGGTTACTCTGCTAAAACACAAAAAGGTTTAAGGAATCATATGTTCCCTGAAGCTGGTGAACAAGACTTGCTGTGCAGGTACAGCTCTGGTCTGCAGCATGTCATGAAGCAACAGCAGTGAGGTTTTTCTTTCATGTACTCTCAGTGATTCCAGAGCAGACAGCTAAAAAGGAGACACTTGAGCGTAAAGGAACAGAAAGCAGAAAGGCTCAGTCTGCCCTGAGAAGAAAATAAGAAAAAAGGAAGGACACAGAGAGGGAGCAGAGCTACAGTCTGCAGCTAAAACTTGGATCTCAGAGAAGACTGTGGGAGAAGCAGGAAAAGAATGCTGTGATCTGAAGTTAGTAAGGGAGATGGGGAAGAGAAGAGACACACTGAAGAGGGACCTGGGTTGGCACTGAATTTGCTAAGCAGAGACAAAGAGCCAAAGGAATCAAAGAGCTGTGACAGCCTGGTGCAACTTCGTTGCCATTTATTCATGGGAGAAAGGGCAATTAAAGGTTAGGATGATGGGTACGGAGAAGGGAAGGGAGAGATCAAATCATTTCACAGTTTGATGAAGAGGAGAAGCAAGTAGTAGAGAAAGCAGCAAGGAACGAGAGAGAGATTTAAAACCAGGAGCTGCTCAAGAACACAGGTGAAAGACAGAAGCCTAAAGGTACAGCCTGCTGCCCCCCTCAGCTGTTTTAGTATTTACACAATGCTGCCTTGAATGGGAAAAAAAACACCCAAAGGCCTTAAGACATGGGCTTCCATCACTTCCATCTCTTCAGCTGGATCAGTTTCCTTACGAACTCACACCTCTTAAATTAGGTTCAGCATGGCTAGCAGGTGCCACGGTGAGGGAGGTGGAAGCACTTTGCTGGTGCTGCTTACCACCTCCCCGTACCAAGCCCCATTCAGTCAGGTGGAGAAACAGGTTAAATAAGGAGGACAGAGCCAGCCAGGATGTGCAATGACAGTGAGGAGCAGATAAGGGAAAAGGCAGCACTCCTGATGCTTTGGGAGACTGGTCATACAGGCCCATGACCACTGAAGACTGTCCTCTGACGATACAACTGTGGACATTTTTGTTGATCTTTTCAATGTCCCTGAACATTGGGCAACTCCAAAGAGTACTAGAACGCCACCACAAAAAAATGGAGGTTTAACTCTAGCACTGTGTAACTTCTGAACACTTGATTTTTATTGAAGTAGCAAACTGTAGTGTATATATTCACATACTACATACATTTACAGTTGCAATACTACTAGATTTACCTTGGCTCTAGGCTAGCATATTATTTATGTGGAATGACAACAAAATATTGATTATAAATCTCCATATCATAGCAAGAGAAAGGTTTCCAGACACGGAACTCGTGTCACTGAAAGTCCAAGTACAAAGTAGAAGGTAAACAATATTTGTTTATATGTCCTTCTATTAGTTTAGTAGTGATCACAATCACTTTAATTACAGTACTTCCGTAGAAATCACTTTGGACAACTACTTCCATTTAATGTTAACACAAATAATAACCCACCAAGGGATGGGCTTACAAACTGTCAGCGTAAGTTTAGGTGCTCATGAATTGCATGGATTTTGTTGTAATAATTAACCTGTTTACAAATACGTCATTAAACAGATCACCCTCTTGCTACACAGAACACACTTACAGCACTGTCTAATCACAAAAGCTGAGTTGGAGCTTGATAGTTGATCCTGGGCCACCTTCTGCAGGAAGCATAGCTGACTAGTTAAATTAGCATTGTGGTTCAGTATTACCAGCCCTTCACTTTAATATTACTGAATTTTATATGTATGTAAGGAGAAAGAAAAGTGCAAAAAAGCAAAATTAGTTTGCTTAATGAGACCTACATAAACACCCTCATTACATGCAAACATTAAATGAAGACGACACTGTTATTGTAACAAACTGTTCACATTGGTAGTCACAGTTCATGCGGATGTGTTTGTGAGGAGGTAACACACCCACAAAAGAATCACTGCAACCAGGTAGGTGACTACTCCTAATTAATTTTGCTACACAGTAAAGCAAGATCAGTCACTAGAATTGCTTTACCCAAAATGTTTTACTTAACATTTAAAAGTATTTACAAGTGAACTGTTGCACAGCCACTAAAATCCAGCATAAATCCATGCTGCTGCCAAAAGGAGTACCCTGGTCTTACCCCTCCCATACCAGCTTTTCCAACACATGTAGAGGGAGAAGTAAGAACTAGGAGAACAGGGACAGGCTTCTGGCTGTAGCAGCCCTTCTGTCAAATTTATGCTGCAAGCACAGCCTTATTTACCATAGCCCAGGTGCAATGCAGTAACTTGTTACTCATATACACTACCTTCCTCAACTACTATGGCTGGACCTAGAAAGGTATGACCAATTACACCTTTATATCAGCGTTGCTTACAGCAGCATAGTTATACTAGAAAATTAATTTATTGCAGACAACTCTTAAGTAAAAACACTGCAATTTCAGTAACAACAACAACAACAACAACAAAAGATAAAACATTTGTCCTTCCCAGGTACAGCTCTGCCAGAATTTGGAATGAAATAAAGTGCCCTCAAAGAGGGTGGTAGAAATTTCTCACACTGTTACGATCATCACTGAGAAGAGCCAGAGAGGTTGTGGGGTTTTCTTGTTTATTTTCTTTCAATTTCCTAGAAGACTTTGAAGCCAACACTGAGGTCCAGCTAAAGCATGTCCATTTCAGAGTATCAGGATGCTGGTTGCAAAATAGTTCTGATTTTATGAAAAGACATGGGAAAATAATTGGCAAGCAGTGGATAAGAGTAGTTCTGCTTGAAATTCAGCCACTTTATTATTTAATGATTACCAAAATGAATGTTTATTAATTCCATTTTTCTTTCAAGATTGCTACTCAGCTATCACTGCAGGTTTTAGAAGATAAGCAATTAATTCCACATCTTAGTAAGACTTTACTTAAATTCCTCGACATTGCACACTCATAAAGTGGAAGGGAAATTCCCATTCTAATGAAACCATTAGGCTAATGAACACACCCTACTCCGGCTCAGAATAAGCTTTCTTTTTAATTGCTTCCTCATGAGGCAGTTGAAAAGTTAAAAAAATATATATGCAGTTATTATAAAAATAAGCCTTTATCAGAGCATGTGTTAAACAGTCTGTAAGTTAGGGGCTGTATGACAATGCATGTAACAGGGATTTTGAGGAATTCATTGTGATTGTTATTTATGGAAGGAAAGAGAATAAAATCAAAGCTAAATACAGTTTTCACAGTTGTAATAAAGAATGTGCAGAATAATAGCAAATTCAATAGGTTAGTACAAACATGGAACAAATATTTAGAAGAAAAAACCTGATGATTATCAAGAAGAACTTCAATTTTATTCAATATATCACTTGTTAGATAGTATCTCTAAGATAATAATGGAGATTTAAACATATATGCCTCTGTGGGACCCTTAGCAAGATGCACAAATTCCTCAGAGCAGCACGTGGTACTTCTCTATTGAGGCAGAGGAAAGATGTCCCGACACCCCGAAGAAGAAGGAACAATGAATGCAAGGAGGAAAAAAAAAAAATCCAAACCCTAGAAGACTTAATTTTCTTCAGGAGAAGACAGAAGTTTCTAAGGGGGTAATGCTGGATGTCTGCTAAAGCTCACATTATATAATCCTTATCTGAAGAGTTTCCCTTAATTCCCTTATCTTCTCCCTCCTCCTAGTAGAGGCAAAAGGGGAATTAAGGGAAATTTGTGACCCAACTCCACCACCTTCCTCTAAATATTCCTCCAAATCTTCCCATACTTTTCTACGGAGTGGGGCATCAAGAGCAAGACAGGATCTCCTGTTGTACTCCTATACTCAGCACTGCACTTGTGTTCTCCAAGTGACATTTGGAAGATGGAATTCCCCACAAACAAATCCATAATAAGGGTTCCAGGCACCATAAGCATCTCAAAAAGAGCTACAGATTTTGATTCTGACCTATAGGGACAATACTGCTCAAAGCTGGCAAAACCACAGGCAGACAGCAACTGATGAGACACCATGCATGTAGTAAAGGTCTAATGATGAAAATAAAGTCAGCCTCTTAATGAAGGGGGTGGGGGAAATCTGACATTGGACCCACTCCCTGTGACTGGCCAATATATAAAAAAAAATGCATTTCTGTTCGATTGAAATACAGTATGAAAGAATTAAATGACACATTCATGTTTCTTCTTTAGTTTGGTATTTGAAAATTTCAGGACATGTATCCCAGATGCCAAAATAAACAGCAAATTTTATTTTTCAAGTGCTGAAAATAACTTGTGCCTGTGTAACACACAAGATTCAAACAAGAGAGAATTAAAGAATATTAACTGTAGAATAAGTCTTTACAGACATTGCAGGTCACCAAAATCAAAGCAGCTCCACTGCACCCAAGCTGGCACCGTCCTGGTATGAAGTAGTTTAGGATCTTCTAACCGCTCGTGGTGCCTTCAGTACAAAACTAGACAAATCCATGGACAAGATGTCCATAAGCAGACACTGAAGGGAAGAGGCAGGGGCATATTTTCTAATAGCCTCAGTTCAGCAACTGCGGATGTTAGGAGGGTATGAAGGAAGCGAACTGCAGAAAGCAACTAAGGCCGAACATTATCCTCAGACGAACAGCACACGCTGCTCGGACTGACAGAGGCCAAAGAATTGTCTAGGCAGACCATTGGTCTGCCCCAGTGGGGTATTTCTTATATTCTTATGCTTTAGGCTAGGCTTGATGTGTGTCTAAAAATTTGCAAATGTGGGTAGGTTCCTGATAAATTTGCTTAGTAATATGCACCTAGTTAGCGCACATAACCAAGCTCTCACAAATCTTGCCTGACAGTAACGTCTTATCGTTAACAGGTATAAACGACCGTTGCAAGATTGCTAGCATATTTTACAGATTACTTTGAGAGCACATCTTATTTCTTAAAAAAAATAATTGAGGACATGAAATATACAGCTCATGGTTTATAACTCAGAAGATAGCTAGTCCCATTAAATCTCTCACTGCGCACATGTGGCAGGCAGAAAACCACATTCAGAGCATAATGAACACATCGGTTAAATAATCATATATCATCTTGAAACAGGCCCCTAAGAACAGCTTTTATGTGAATTTTGAGGAAGTTGTAGTAACTATGAAATGCCTTCCCCCATCTAGTTCTTCAGTATAAATACGGGTAGTTCTTTAAAAGAGGGATTTTAATCATACTGATGTCTGACATGTTACAAAATGCTCTCCAATCAAGACACACTTTTAAAATAAATATATTAACTGGAACTGTTAGGAAAGAGAACAAAGCATCATTGTGTCCCTACACACATCTGTGGTATCCCACATCCGGAATCCCGTGTGCAACTCCTGGCTCTCCCCTCTCCTTGTTCTGCAGTCTTAAAGAGAATTAAGAAAGGTATGAAGTTGGATGATCAAAGGTAAGGAACAGCTTCATTACAAAAAGCAGGTTACATAAGTGAAGGATCTTTAGCCTGAAAAAGAACAACAGAGAGCAGGACTCAAAAAAACCACAAGCAGCATGGACAGAATTGTTCCCTGCCTTGTCCAGGACAAGGACTGAGGAAGTTTCATACATAATTAACAGGTGTCAGGCTCAAGACAAGCAAAAAGAATGGTTCTTTCAGTTTTGGGGCTTGTTTGGTTTTTTAAGTTTACTATTATATATATTTAACAGAACATCCACTCGAGCCAAACTTCTTGATACAGAAAGGTGTTGATGTCAAAAGTTTCTGCGGCCTCAATAAGCACCTGGATAGCACGTAGGAGAAAAGTGAACTGAAAGCTATTAAATAAAGAAAAACAAAATAATCCCCCCCCACCTCATCATTTAAGGCAAGGAAGTCCACAAGCTGCCCTGCTGCCAACAGTCTGTAAGCATGTAGTAACACTTTCCATTTCTTTGCTCAGAAGGAGGTTGTCAAGTAGGTCCTGTAATTTGGCAGGGCCTTGGATGGTCAGGGCATAAATAAAAAAAGAGAAGAAGTAGTCCAGCCAAAAAAACTAACTAAGAGGTACTGGAAGAGCCAGAAGAGTGGCTGTAGCCAGGTGCATGTTGCTATGGTTGCCTTTTCACTACAAAAACCATGATGAGCCTGGGGACCCTGTAAACATCCAATGCCTGCTGTTGGGTTTTCCAACTGAAGTCCCCAACTAGCCAAGGAACGAGCAGCAGGTACGTGCTTGCACACCGGGGTTTCACGGCTTCTTCTGAGCATGGTCTGTGGGATGCAAAGGTGAAGCAGCAAAGCAAGCAGAATATGAATCTCCCAAGCTGTTTCCATGGCATGGTTTGGGGACAAATCAGCTGGATGTCATGCAACAAGACCCCCACAGGGGAATCAAGCAGGGCAGCTCACAGGACAGAGGATAAAAAAAAGAAACTTTTGGGGGCCAGGACTCAGTGGGCACTGTCTTCTTGTAGGAAGAGACATGCCCATGGCCAAAGGGCAGCCTTCACCTGGAAGGAGCTGGGGAGAAAAGAACGTGAGGGGGAAGATGGGACAGATTGCTCCTCATCATGTGCTGTGCATGAGGTTTCCAACATCACTCTCCGAGCCATCCTCTGCCACATCAGTGGGGCACACTGTGCATGTTTAGTGGCTGCGCAGCAGGGGTTGTCCAACAAGATTGCCCATGTTGGGCACTGTTGAAAACGGCATATAGGGCTAACCAGGCATTTTGTCTGACCAGGTACAGCCATTCTTCTACTCTTATGTGACTTCAGTACTCAAAATAAATACCGTAAGCCAACAAATCATGGAGTAAAGCAGCAACTTACAGCCGCAAGGGAAAAATACAGATCGTCCATCTGTCATAAGAGATGAGGATTTGAAAATTTCATTAATTTTCTGAAACCGTTAGCTAAGATACTCAAAGAGTTTCATTACTACAAAGAGCCTTTTTATACTATTAATCCAGATTAATAATGACTGTTCAGTTTAGAGTTTGCCTAATTCTTTAGTTCCACCTGATGCAATAAAAAAGCCTAATTCTTCCTTCCTTCAAAGCATAGTCCTGTCCTCTGAAAATCCTTCACTGCTCCTTCCCCTATTTCCTGCTCCAAGATCACAGTTCTATGTGCCTTTACTGCCTTATCAGCCTGTCCACAGATATTTTGGAAAGGAAAGTACTTGGAACTCCTCTGCAGCTCTTTACTCCTTTCATTTGTTTTTAGTGATTTGATGACCTGCTGGCCCAGCCGCCTGGAGAAATGAAGAAGCAGGGTTCTCATTAAAGATCCTCATCATTTTCACAGCTGATGATCAGAGAGAAATAGGCAGCTTTTCTTGGACAAGAAAAATAAAAGCATTTTTTCACGCATCACTTGCCACACTTTTTAGTTCTACAGGCTGCGTTTACTCTTGACTTGAGGACCATGATCTTGAAGGGAATCGTAACTGCAGAGACAACCCTTTATCAACCACTCACCACTCCAACGTGGCCTGATCTCAGTCTGAGTCCACACTGTTCATCAAACTCACCTCCCTCAGCACAGACATAGTGAATCCCTGCCTAAGAGGGGTCTGGACAATCTCATGTGCCCAGTACTATTAACACAGCATTCCTGGCAGGTGAAAGAAATTGCACTGAGGCAGCCAAGAGCTGCCCACCTGCTGGGCTCTCCTGAGCCACAAAAGGAGCCCAGACCTTTCAAAACTGTGTGTTCATTCAAAAAGTACATTCTCACATCTCAGGGTGCACCTGGGAACACAAGGCAGAAGGCACAAACTCAGCACTGCTAACACTCCAGCGAGAGAGCAAGGAGACCCTCGGAGAATTTGATTTTGAGACTAACCTCTTGGCTTCTGCCGCCTGGCAGTTTAGATGAAAACTCCATGAAAGGCCATGAAACTTTACAAAGGAGACAGGCCAATACCCACCATATTCAGTCATATTAGTGGGATACCTAGCAGCTGTCAATGTTCTCTTGAAAGCTGTGCCCTGTGGCCAGCACAACAGGGTTCTTGGAATTTTTAAATGAACCAACAGTTTGCTCTTCTCTAGCCAGCCAGAAACACACCCAACTGGTGTGCTGGTTTTGGCTGGGATAGAGTTAATTTTCTTCACAGTAGCTGGTATGGGGCTATGTTTTGGATTTGTGCTGGAAACAGTGTTGATAGCACAGGGATGTTTTCATTATTGCTAAGCAGCGCTTATACAGAACCAAGGCCTTTTCTGCTTCTCCCAACACCCCACCAGCGAGTAGCTGGGGGGGCACAAGAAGTTGGGAGGGGACACAGCTGGGACAGCTGACCGCAACTGACCCAAGGGATATTCTAGACCATATGATGTCATGCTCAGCATATAAAGCTGGGGGAAGAAGAAAGAAGGGGGGATGTTCAAGAGTTACAGCATTTGTCTTCCCAAGTCACCGTTACGTGTGATGGAGCCCTGCTTTTCTGGGGATGGCTGAACACCTGCCTGCCCATGGGAAGTGGTGAATGAATTCCTTGTTTTGCTTTGCTTGCATGCGCGGCTTTTGCTTTCCCTATTAAACTGTCTTTATCTCAGCCCAGTTTTCTCACTTTCACCCTCCTGATTCTCTCCCCCATCCCACTGTGAGGGAGCTGAGTGAGTGGCTGTGTGCGGCTTGGTTGCTGGCTGGGGTTAAACCACAACAACTGGAAAGACAAAATAATTGTCCATTGCTATCTTCCTTCCTGGAAAAAACACTTCATGTTTACTGAATCTACTGCGATTCAACAGTGCAAGCCTGCTGATTATTAACAAGATTGTCTCGTTTCTGCCAAATCACAGAATATTTCAATATTAATGATATAAAGTAAATAAAATAAAAAAAAAAAGCCTCATGGCAAAGAGATACTGAAATCTTAAGGTGAGTACCTTGACATACATGAATAAAACGAAACTAAGTAAATAAATGGTCATGTTTGTACCACAGCAGCAGTCTGCCTGTTACGCAAGATTTGCTGGGGAGCGGGTGGGGTGAAGAGGAAGTCATAGGCTCCATTTTAATTTGGAAACATCTGTCCCTAGGCAAGGGACAAACATCAGTAAGGCGCTACCTTGCAAGCTTATTTCTTAGTTTCCTTAGACAGTTAATTACCCTGCTAATCTAACCATAAGTAGTGATTCTATAAAAATGATACATATAGTCTCCATCAAGAGTCTTGTTACTATTACATTTACAGGCAAAGTATGTTTCTGTCAAGTGTATCTGCAGCCAGTTACAAATATACATAACCCGAATGACTGAAGTTACGTAATTTTCCGTATCTGCATTATTTAGAAGACAAAATAGTAGGAGTGGTGTTCTCTAAGTACCAGTGAAGATGCAAATAAGCAGAGATTTTCTCCTCAGCAGTACACTAAATAGTGAACAATCCTTTTAGGGGTGCAAAATACAAACACTTCCTTTGAAACCTGCTTTCATGGTATCCTCCTAGTCTCCAATTCACAGCAGTCACAAAGCTGTCACATAGTTTGCAATATTTAGCAGTTGTTAGTCAAGAAGAATGACAGGTCAAGACCATGGTGAATTCAGAGCTCCAAAGGCAACATTTTCAAAGAAAATATTTTCTTTTTAAAAAAAAAAAAAACCTCTCACAATTACTTCCAACGCTTGTGGCAAGAAATGCTCTCCCTTTTTTTAAGGAACTAACAAAACCAAAGCTGTTCAAGCAAATTTTTCCTTACAGTTTTCCTCACTTCTCAGGCTTTCCTTATGTTTTAAACTCTTCTGAATTTTTTTTTCATTCTCCATGTTAAGTTTCTTTAATATGCATATAGCACAAAGTGAGACCACCTACATGGACAGTTCCTGGAGCTCAACTTTGTTTGAGCACTTTGAAGTGCAGGTAAGTGTGAATCTGAGTCCACAGATCGTGGTCTTGGTACTTACGAGCTCCATGAACACAAGAACAGGCTCACAGCAGTGCCCATTTGGGCTGACTCTGGGTCACAGTGGGCCCAGGGAAGGGAACTCGCGCACGCTGCCCTCGCACTGCTTCCTCAGCAAGAATCCCACAAGATCGGGAATCCAGTTGGCAGGGCAGGAACGCGGATCCCACCATCTGCAGACAGCACACCTCAAACAATCCTACCAGCTTTTCTTCACATGATTACGTATACAGATCCCATACTTGCAGGGTAATGAGCATTAGCCACCTATTTGGAAAGGGGTGAATGGCTCGGCTCTTACTTGAAACATAATTATAATACCTCCCTGCTAAAATTAACGTTTGACCTGGAAGTAATAAATACCTCAACCTCTAAAATTGCTGTTCTTTGTCTCTCTAATGAGACTGTTCCTTGAGCACACTGCAGAGGTTACTTACCAGCTGTATCTCTCTTAGCCAACTGGAAACAAAACCACCCACAAAACAAACAAACTAACAAACAAAACCCCAAATGTTTCATTGTCTACACAAACATGAGTAAGTAGACAGCAGCTAACACGTGAAGCTTCACTTGGCCAGTTTTTCTCTTGGCTCTAAATACTGTGACTGATGCAGCAAGTACATTCTGGACAGCTGGAGCAGTCCACCACAAATACATTTGGTCTGCTGAAGTCTGAAGTCGAAGAAAGTTGAAGGACAGCTAGAGTAGTTTTGCTTCTTCTGAATGATCTCTAATAGAATAGACTATTTCAGTTGGATGGAATAGCAATCATCTAGTCCAACTGCCTGACCACTTCAGGGCTGACCAGAAGTTAAAGCATGTTGTTAAGGGCGTTGTCCAAATGCCTCTCACACACTGACAGGCTTGGGGCATCGAGCACCTCTCTCAGAAGCCTGTTCCAGTGTTTGACCACCCTCTCGGTAAAGAAATGCTTCCTAACGTCCAGTCTAAACCTCCCCTGGTGCAGCTGTGAAGCATTCCCATGTGTCGTATCACTGGATCCCAGGGAGAAGAGATCAGCACCTGCCTCTCCACGTCCCCTCCTCAGGAAGCTGTAGAGAGAATGAGGTCGCCCCTCAGCCTCCTTTTCTCCAAACCAGACAAACCCAAAGTCCTCAGCCATTCCTCATAGGACATGCCTTCCAGCACTTTCACCAGCTTTGTTGCCCTCCTCTGGAAACATTCAAAGACCTTCACATCCTTCTTGAATTGTGGGGCCCAGAACCACACACAGTACTCAAGGTGAGGCTGTACCAATGCTAAATACAGCAGGATAGTAGGATATCTATTGTTTCTAACAATCTTTACAAGTCCCAGAAATTTTCACATATGCATGTGTGGGGGGTGGAGGGTTGCTATAGATCTCCTTTGGGAAAAAAATGAGGAAATAGCCAAATGCTGCATCTGTTTTCAGAAGCAATCCCTTCTGCTGAATTCCTCTCTTGTCTCTCAAGAGCACAATTCTTGGATAAGGAAAGCCAAAAAATTAAACCATTTAATGGTTTATTTCACAGTGCTGCCACAAGTAGGTAGGAGTAACACAGGGGATGCCACACCTGTGGCACCAGAAAGAAACACCTGTGTCCCCTGCTCCCAGCAGACTTTTAGTGTCTTCCAAGAACTGTCCAATTCTTTGCCAGTATTTTCCCCTTGTCCAGGATAAAACTCCTGCTCTATTCAATGAGGAACAGGATGTGAAAAAGCTTCAACAGTTTTTAAGCTGCATCCTCAAGGTCAGGCTATTTAAAAATTGTCACCCAGTAGGTAAAGCCATTACGCGAACAGTATGGAGTACTACAGGGTTCAAGGTGACGGCAGTACCAGATAATTAATGTCATTAACTTCCCCAAGCAATCATTTTTCATGGAAGTTAACCATAATCAGGATCCCAAAAATTTCCTGCAGACAATGTATTGCTTTAGTAACTACATCTGGGAAGATAACACATTCACTCTAAAACAGAATTTACCCATACTCAGCAGAGACTACAGTACAGCCAAAATATACCAACTACCACTATTTTTTTTTCTTTCCCTTATCGGAAGGTACTTTTCCTCTGTTTTCTCCTCCTCCCCCCCAAGAACACCATTCCGCTTGGTTACTTTGCTAAATCGAGCATTTTACCATAACATCCATTCACTCCAGTGGCAACTGCAGTCTCTAAGTATTTGTAAGGAGTTATAGCCATCTTAGACAAGTCAGGAAACGTCAAAAGAAAAAAAACAAACTACAACAGAGCTAGAGGGATTGATTTACAATGATTACAATGGAAGAGTAGAAGAATAAATTACTTGCGGTTCAGCTATTTCCTAACTAAAGTCTGAAATGCAACAAAGAGAGGGAAAAATACAGTAACACATAAATATTAAGTCATCAGAAAAATTTCTGGTGACAGATAAACACAAAGCAAGAAAAACAAGTTGACAAATTCATATACAATAGGAATTCAACAAACAATTCCTCATGGTCCCCCTAAGCTATCAATGTTTTAAATTAAAATTCTGTTGCAATTTATGCAGCCATTAGTGTCTTTGAAGCAGATACACATACACATAGAGGGGAACTTGGTATTACAGATCACTCAGGTTAGAAGCAAGGTGGAATTAGCGGGGGGGGGGGGGGGGAAGGGGTATTCAATGTTTATAACAGATGATGAAAACAATCATACCTATCCTACTCACTAAACAAAATTCAATACCTTACCAAACAAAACTCTTAAGAAACAACTTAAGACTTTGAATGAGCTTACATCTTTCAAATAACAACCTTGCTTGGAATTTCTTATAATTCATTCTACAAACAGCTGTAGCACATTTTTTACATTAAACAAGGATATTAAACTTGATAGGATACCAGTCTGACTTCAGCTGGATACCTTTTGTTCCACACATTTTGTTTTAATGAATCACTGACCACATTCAAAAAAGCAGCAGCTGAACATGAGGTTCTAGACAGACTTCCTACCCTGGATGCAGGGTATCAATGGGAGAGGATTATTACCATCACCCTCAGCTACAACAGCCTGAAGGACAAGTGCTGGTTTGGTTTTACTAAAATAAGCAGATACACACCCCTGAAGAGCACGCAAGAGTTTAAACACACACTGAACCTAAGTGAGCATAAAAATAGTATTTTTGATGGGATGTTTCTATACGCCTCCAAACACTGCAGTTAGTTGAAGTGATCCCCAACATTTTTTAGAACTTTGAGAAGTCCAGTTATTTGGCAGCAGCAATCCCAGGAGGTCCCTCACAGGCACGCAAGTGTGCTTACACAAGATATCCAAGAATGCACATACCTACACCAAGAACTAGAAAGTGCCATGAGTGCTTAGAGCTTAGTATTGTACTCTACTCACACAAAAGCGAGTCCAAAGTTTAATAATTATGTTTGCAGAAGCATTGCTTAGTCTTCATAATAGGTCCTATTGTATTACTTGTTCATCCTGTTGTATCTGATACAAATCGTGCTTCTAAAAAAAGACAGCATCTTTCTGTGTGTGCGTCTGGAAAAAAAAAAAAAAGAGTGGCTACACACACATGAAGAAGAAAGTTGCAGCAGACAAAACAGCAACAGCAGAAAAAGTAAAATCCTCCCTACTCACTCAATTTAGTACTGCTTGAGTGCTGGGAGTGAGGTCTGTGCTTGTTTTCAGAGCAGAAAACATAGCCTCATCTCTCACACGTGCATGTAATGTCACAACGCAGAGTAAGGCACACTTCATAAAAGTGGTGGCCATAAAACTGATGGGTTTGAGATTACATCTTCAAGATACAGTGACAGAAGGAAACCCCCAAAACCGACACACTGCTTTTCCTCATACTCCCACGCTAACAGCATTTAAACTCCATTAGCCATCAACTAGCAGCACTTTATGGTTAGGTCAGATTGGAAATAATTTTAAAATAATAATAATTAAAAAAAAAGGTATCTCTCAGCTGAGGTAGCATCCAAGATAAATGGAGCTCAAGTAAGCGCACCTATTTTCATTGCAAAAAGCAAATCACAGAATCACAGCACAAAGACTGTTCTGTGCGTTATTGCTGTCTGTGTAAAGAGGCCCCAATGCCACTTTCAGGGATGCACTTTAGAACAGGCAAATACATTTTCATTTGTCATTCCCATTCTAGTACAAAACTAAGAATCCTTGCATAAATACAGTTTTTAACTATAGTTTTAAACCTCTTAAAACCACGTGGGACAATTAACCAATACTGCCTTTGTATAGTCACATAATCCTAAAGGCTTGACTACGCAACAAAACGAAGGTGCAGCTACGGCAAACCCTCCCAGCTGTGTGGCTTCTTTCCAGTTATTGTTACCATACCATTACTACCATAATAACCTACTCCTGCTATTGTTACCCTATCACCACCGATTCAAGTCACTGGTGTCACACAACTGCTCACCCTCTCCTTGCTGCAGCTGCTCGAGCATCCCTGCTGGGTGGTGGGTCCCTGCCAAACTGCTGGAACTCTGGGGACAGGAGGGCTGATTCCCCCAGTCCCACCTGAAGCAGAGAGAGAACTGAAATACCAGGTTGTCTTCTGCAGCAGGCCACCCAGACAGAGAGAGGGAGCCGGGGGCCGCCCTGCCTCCTGCCCTACCAGGGAGAGGCTGGGTGCACCTGTGAGGGGGTCACCTCATCGGGGCAACCCCCCTGTGCTGCAGGAAATCCGAGAGAGGTGATTTACGGGCAGGATTCGTTCCCATCCCACTGAGCAGAGAGTTCAGCTGAGAAGTATTAATCTGGGCCCTGTAAGCTTGTTAAATAATGAACTTTACCCTTAGGCTGAAAAAAAAAAAAGGGGGGGGGGGGGGGGAGGCAGTGTTGCACAAGCTTATCAGTGCCCACTTGCTGCAGAACATGCCCTTGCAAGAGCTGCGTATGAAGAGCTACTACTATTCATATCTGTAACGCTTCCAAGTTGCTGCAAATCTCTCTAGGACGAGATTAATGCATAACACTTACTCACCTGCACAAAACCACAATACCCTTATTTTCTGCTCAGCTTTTCCTCCTGTGTTGGAGGACCCTCAACTTCATCCACACTTTTAGAAGTGTTTCTAAAGCTGACGTTCTTAAAATAGGAGTAAAGAGAAATAAATATATTGTGTAAAGAGTAGACCCAAAAGGCTGTATGACCTGCACTTAGGCATCAGTTTAACATGCAGCAGCACAGCATATGGACAGAAAGTAAAAACAGAGGAAGCATAACATCTATGAACACAAACTCAAGCGATCACGCATTTTTTGTCGAAGTTAAGAAAGTTCAAGTAGATGACTTTTCACTGACGATATAGTCATATTTTCCTTGAAACAATTACTTACAGTTTACTTATTTAATTCTTTCATAATTACTTCAAACATTCATCTCAACATTCTCTCATCGCTGGAACAAATATGCACAGTACTCACTCAAACAGTTCCAGCAAAAGCAACAAACTCACAACTAAAGACTTCCAACATGACTAAGTCTGCTTGGATCCAGAGTCATTCTCTCTCTCTCTCCCTACTACTCACCAGTAGTCAGGCACAAAAACCATTTCTCTGTTAACGTAATCGCTTAACACATGCTATCCCATTCACTTCCCGGTCTCCTGACGTTTCTTCCTCTGGTTTGCTGACAGTTCCCCTTTTTCCAGGGAGCACTTGCACTACGGTGGCAGCTCCAAAAGACTTTGAAGCTTCTTCAAGAAACAGAGTGACTGTCCACAACACGTGCATGGGTACATGCAGCATCACTTAGGGGAATAGCTTCGCTATCAGCTGTTCTACCTCAGCAGTTTAAGCGTACAAAATATGCACCATGCTCTAGCTTGGATTCTTTCTACGCCTTCAGCGTAAGCTATCCTGAGGCTTTATAACTCAAACACCAGTTTCACAAGTAAATAACTTACAGTCACGGGCTGGAAAGAGTTGAGGTATTTTTACCCTCCACTGAGTTCTGCATTTTTTTTATAAATAGTCTAAGTGATAAGAGTGACCAGCTGAATTGATTTTGCGTTTCTATTTTTAAATACTTCAGTTTGAAAAATACCTGATAAACGTTTAAGCAATATGATCACTGATAACATATTAGCATTCTGAACATTGCAATGTAAGCATTTGGCTGTAATTAAAATATTTTAAGAGAGACTACAGTACACTCAGTAACCTTTTCCATGCACAATATTATTTAAAAAGCATGAATTCTGTGAACAACGTATGGTCTACGACACCTGAAATAAGTACAGCTAGCATACGCTATCGAAACTCGACTTCCCATGTAGTTACAGTAAAATCTCCCAAACTTCTATTCAGTAAAACTAACAACATAGGGGAAAAAAAAAAAAATCAGAACATCAGCTTAACTTTCAATCCACACACTCCCCGCCCCATACTGAAATGAATAGTGAATGAGCTGGGTCATGATTGCTTTCAATAAGTATGTCAGATATCTTCAGAACAATGAGACGAGGGTAAGAGTTGTCATAAGCTCAGACATCAAAGATCTTCCTAGTAATGCCACATGCTTATACAACCACATACTATAACATCATTTTTATGCATCAGCATACCGGGAACTACAAAACCACAAGCACCAAAGGTACTTGAATTCTATGTTACGAAACTTCCTACGCAAACAAAAATTAACACAGAACTGTAAGTATTTGTGACTGGAATCTGAGAATTCAAGCCCAACTTTCGCCGCGCGCCTGGGCAGAATGAACATTTTCAGCCTCAAGCGTGTCACCTCCTGTCAACTTCGTCACGCAGCAGCAACTCATCCAAAGTGTCAATAACTCCAAGAGACTTCGCAACAAATGGGAAGTCTCGGGTTTTGTTGTCATCGCCCCCCCGCTCCTGTGGACGCCTGCTCCCCTGAGCGTTTCCCAGCCCTCCCCGGCCCGGGCCGCCGCAGGACCCCGCAGCTTCGCCCGTACCGAGGCGGCCCCGGGTACCTCCGCGACCCCCCCGCGGGAAGCGCCCCAGCTGCCAGGGCCGGGGCCGGGGCCGGGGGGTACGAGGAAGCCAGCGGGTCACTGCCCTGTCCGAGCTCCGCTGCAAACGGCGGGGCCGCGGCCGGGACCGCTGCCCGCCGGGCAGCCCCAGCACCACGGCAGGAGGGGAGCCCTTGGGCTGCCCCCGCCGATCAGGTGTTTTGCGGTTCTTTGTAAATGCCGTCGTTCCCCGTGCGACCTTCCTTCCAGCAACCCTGAAAACCCAGACAATTTTTTTTTTTTTCCCCCTCCTCAAACAGATCCTTCCTCCCCTTTTAAAGCAGCCCCACTTAGAAAGGCTTCTCCCAACTATCTTCCTCGGCGGGATTTCCAGGCGGTCCGTTCGAGCGGACTCGGAGCCCCATGCCCAGAGGAGCGAGCTGGCATCTGCAGCGGGGGCACGGGCTTACCTTTGCCTCCCCGGCGTCGGGCTCCTCCTCGAAATACCCCTGGCCGGACTCGTAGGCGGCAGCGGCGGCCGGCTGCCGGGGTCCCAGGAGCACGGCGCCGGCAGCAAGGCAGCAACCCAGGGAGAGCACCTCCAGCAAGTGCATTGTGCAAAGATGGCAGGGCGAGCGCGCAGCGGGGGCCGCGGGGCGGTTGCAGGAACGCAGGCGAAATTATGAGGCTCCTTCTCTTCCTCTCCCCCCTCCCTCCCCTCGCAATATCCAAGGCAGTAAAATCCGTGGGATGGAGAAGATGCGGTAGCAGCAGCTCCCAGGCGCCGGCAGGGGAGTTCCCAACTTTCCCAGCCGCTTTGCAAATTCTCACCAAAGTTATCCCGAGTTTGCCAGGTAAAAAACCCACCAGGAAACCGGACATCCGAGGCTGCGCTCACTCAGGAGGTGGAAAGCGCAGAGAGGAGGAGGAGGGAAGGGAAGGAGGGAGAGTGAGAGAGCGAGCGGCAGAGCGGGACCGAGCGGCCGGGCGCAGCGGTGGAGTTCCCTTCGCCCTCCCGCGCGGGCCGGGCCGAGCCGAGCCGAGGGTCTCCGCTCCGCCCGCCGCGGAGGTCTCTGCGGACGCCTGTCAGCGGCAGCGCGGCCGGGGGGGAGCGCGGCGCCTGGGGCTGCGCGGCGGCGGCGGGGGCCGCGCATGGCGAAAGCGCCCTCTGCCTGCGCCTCTGCGCGGCGAGAGGGGGCCGGCAGCGGCCTTCCTCCTCCTCCTCCTCCTCCGCCTCTGTTGCCGCCGCCCAGCGCCTCCTGCCGCTGGCACAGCGCTGGCGCCCCGGGGAGCGGATCGCCCCCCGCCGCAGGCAGAAGGGCCGCCCGGGGCGCGGCGCGGCCGTGCCGGGAAGGGAGGGGAAGGGAAGGGGAGGTGAGCAGGCCCGAGCCTCCCCTGCGCACCCCAGAGGGGCACAGGCAGTCCCGCCGAGCTGGGCTCGTCCCGCCCCGAACCTTGGCTCCGCCAAGGTGAAGCAGCCCGCTGTAGGTCCCTGCCCCGAGGAGAAAGCAAAGCGGCCGGCTTGTTTCATTCGCCTCTGAAACAGACAGATGAAGTTGGGTACAACACACCCAGAGAAATCACACAAGAAAGCTTCCGTTAATCCTAGTCAGGTACTATGCTGAGCAGTGGTGGCAGCTGCACTTGGGAGAGTATACAGCTTTTTTTGGCCAGAGAGGAGAAGATTTTCCCATGTTAGAAGCAGGGTATGACACCTTGGAACCAGCTTTGAACAGAAAGTTACACCCTATTCAGAGCCCTAAATAAAACAGAGTGTAAACACTGTGTTCCAGTGACACTGTGATTAAAAGTAAAAAAAAAAAAAAAAAAGTCAAACACTAAAGCCAAAACGGATTGCACGTTGCTAACAAAATACACTACAGTCTGCTCAAATCTCAGCTATGCAAAAGGAAAAAGTTATATTCCCTGTACTATTATTTTTGCTCAGTGTGAACAGCATTATTGAACCTTGTGTAAATATTTAGAAAGCCTTTCAAATTGTTCTGCATCACTTTTATACGTGTTTTGGTAACAAGATTGTATGGGAACGAACTGGGGGGGGGGGGGGGGGGGGGGGGCAGATCCCTGACTGCCTTGGCTGGATGCTGGCAGTCTGCTCATGTTACACTGCTCTTATTCTTTGGGAATCCCATTATGTAACTACTCAGGGAACAACATTCTGGGGGTTATGCATAAAGGTGCCTCTAGCAGGCCTTTAGGTACCTCCTGTTCTTTTTTTTTTATTACTTATCATTTTCAGGATGGTATTTCAGCTTGCTACACAAATTATTTTGATGCTAGGAAGTAATCACTTCATTTGCAGTCAGAATGAAATCTAAAGTTTTAAAATGCAGCTCTATTTCTAAAGTTCTTACAGTTACTAGAAAGTTATTAAAGCACTAACAATTTTTTAACATCTTCACAACACAATAAAGCCATGAAGCAAAGACAGTGGTAGAAGTTAAGCAGAACAGCTATGAAGATATAAAATAGCGTACATAAATTAAGAAGCCTATTGTTCTTCAGTGGACCCTTACAGCACTGCAGATCAAAGCATAGGATTAAAGCCTAAAGAGAGCATAGTCCAGGATGCAAACCCCATCTAAATAGAAATACAGCATTACTGGTTTCAGTTTAAACATGCTAAAATCTCTCAGAAACATCACAGACTGGTGTAGAAAGCAAGTTCTTTTGCAGCACATTAATAAAACCCACCTGACAAATCATGCACAGATAATTTCAATAACCGAGTACCATACAAGGAGCGCCTCCCCGTAACTAAATCACAAAGGGATGGAACATACCACTCCTGCTGTGCCATCATAATATCAGCTGGCTTCATTATTTATTTCCCCATTTTCCTGGGACTTTCAGTCTGTCCCTCCCCCCCCCCTCCAATTCATAGAACATCCATCACAGCATCAAAGGCTTTTATGCAAGAGAGCATTTCCACCAAATGCTCTGTGTAGCGAGTTTAAAGTGTCATAATTGAAAGCTAGTAATCATAGTCATAGTGCCTCAAGTCACGGCCTAATCATAAGGTTTTTAAAATAAAGTGGTTGAAATCTATGATACTTTATAACTTCTGTTTACAAACAAGTAAATATTCCATTGGCTCTGGGACACTAAGATTTTCCTCAATTCAGGCTGTATTTCTTTCCATCCCATAAAAGATGGCTAATTTAAAGGTTTACCGATTTAAAAATCTTTTCTCCTTTCCCCACCACCTAATGATTAATATTCATCCACTTATCTTCAAATTAAGCAGAAATTGGCCTACAGGACAATTAGAGTTCCAAGTGGCACTCACTACACTGACAGTGAGCCGACCTTATAAACACAAATGACTACAGAGATATCCCTAACAGTGTGGAGATACAGGTCTAGGTCTTGCCCTGTTATGTTTCAATGGCAATGATAGCTACTATTGACAAACAAAGGAAATTTTTTATGTCAGATGTAAGATTCCTTCAAATGAATTCTCTTGATGTGGTTTTAAAATTGCATTAAAAAAAAAATCCAGACCCTATTCTGTTCTTCAAGTTGGTGTAACGTACATGTGTCAAGCACATCCCTCTTGTGTGTCTAGATATAGCTGGTATGTTCCCTTCTGATACATTCTGCTTCTGAAACGTGGATGTGTTTCAGTACCTGTTTCCTATTTCCATTCATTAGCAGTACAAAAAGCCAGAGAGGAACCAGTATAAGAAACATGAGCCAAGACGGGGAATAGAAAGTGTCAATAGCAGCAAGAAAAATCAGTAGCATGCTGTTGTAATTTGGTCTATTTGCTTATTGTAGAGTTAAATGCTAATGTTAAATGTTTTCTTTTCACAGAATGTCATTTCCATTCTCCTTATGTGTAAATTTTTGTGTTTGATTCAAACCAATCTCCTTTGCATTCTCCTCTTAAATAGACGTAGAGAGGCACGCCCAAGAGTTAAAATCACAGATAGCACGGTTTGCTCTTGTTTCCACACACATAGTCTTACTGGTAAGTTTCAGTGGAATTTATATTTAATGTAAATCTTGAAGGTAGAAAACATTGTTCTCCGAGTTCAGCAACCCAAAAGACTGTGGAAGTGCCATTCTGGAGTCGTTCCAAAAGATGGAGGCACTGTAGTAAGCTTCAGTCCTTAGCTCCTCTACAGATATTTCCCCTAATGCTTAAAAGCACGGGAAAAGAAAATCTGGATATTGATCAGTGTCTTAAATATCAAAGTCCTATGTCAATACTGTAAACGAACCCGATACATGTAGGGGAAAAAAGAAAGAAAAAAGGCATTTCAGATTCAGTGCCAAACTACTAGAACAGCTGCTCACTAATGTATTTTCTGCCAATTGAATCTTTCAATCCCAAGTTTCATTACACATTTCTTATCATATTGCTTATCCAGTTGGAGTAACCACTTCTACGGAAGAGAAGACTTCGCTGCTGAAAAAGGATGGTGCAGTGGATTTCAGGCTGTAATCCACTTCTCTCCTCAAACCCTCTTCTTTATATAAACTTACACGATTTAGTAGAAGCATTTAGAAGTACTGCAGTTTTACTGATTATGTGCATAATGGCCTTCCTCATTCCTCACAAGCAGATTTAAAAACATATCTTTTTTTGTACAGGCCCTCATTTAGTATTTTCTTATATGATCCTAGAAAAGGATCTAAGCATGGTGGCTTGAAGATCATCAAAAGCAACTGAAATCTTTTTCTTGACTTTGATCAGGCATCCTCACTGTAAAACTTAACCCATGGGAAACTGTTCTACACCAAACCTCCAGCTAGGGATCCCAAAATGTAGTTTTATCCATTCATTTTCTCTAAAAATATTGCCAGGATGAATACTTTAATTCAATGAGAAAGACATCACTGCTGCAAAATCATTTTCTGCAATGCTTGACCTAGCAACCCGCACTTTATTATCTCAAAATTTCTCTTTCATTTAGTATAAAAGTTGGTCCCTCTTGAAAATTAGTTAACAAGACAAGAATCCTTAGTCTTCAGCCCTTTGACACTGGTTGATATTCAGGGATTACAGGATTATTGGGATTTCTTTGTTCTCGGGGATTCTCTTTCTAAACCGTTAAAATCAAGACTATTGGCATCTAACATTAGAATTTCTCTATGCTATAGACTGGACGACTGCTATAGTGTAAAACGCTTGCAACCCTTGCTGTAATAAGGGGTTAGTATGATGCAAAAATGGACAGCACAAGGCAGCATCTCAAGAAAAGTGTTTGAATTACCCGAAACAAATTACATATCTCTAAAGCTGCCCTAAACTTAGAATGGAGAAAGCCCTAGCATACATTTTATTCAGCTGTCTTACGTTAGGATCTTTCTCTTTACCATAGTTTTTCTTCCCTCTTGTGATGTAAGGTCTCACACAAGAACAGATATGCAGAAAATATTGATTTAGCATCCTGTAAACTAATTAATCTCTCCACATAGTGATGATGCTCATTGTTATAACCTCTGACTATAAACAATAAAATGACTGATTGTAAATTTATGCTGCCTCTTAACTGAAAGCTGTGCACAATCTAAACTGTGTATAACTGAAGCCATGTCACTATATAAGCAAATTTAGATTCAACAAACATATTTGGACTTAACAGCACATGACCACTACACATCCAAACGCTTATCATGTTACCTACCTTTCTGCAGTAGTCTTCCAAGTGACAATCCACGAGATAAAGAATGTATTCAGAATCTTTTTTCCCCAGCTATACTTAGAAGACTTTGGAATGTAACAGGACAAAACAGTCCGAAATCAATTCAAGAGACATTTCTATATAATTGCTAAAACAATGGCAGAAATAATTATTTCTATAAAGAGATGCGATTTCCACTAACCTAGCTCCTGCAATACCTCTTCTCCACTCATATATATTCTGCTGCATTCCTCCCCCTTTTCTTCAGTGCTTCAAACCTTCTGTTCAATATTTTGGCTGTTCTGGAAATTAAGAATATGCTAAGCCCTTCAAATGCAAATTGCTGAAGTATTAAAACTTTAAAATTGCCAAACGGTATTGAGACAAATTCATTTCCAAGCCCAGAACAGTGTAATGTATTATTACTGATTATGATCCTGATTTTTCCTTATTATTTAATAGGTTTTCCTTACCAAAGTCAATTCTTTTCTCCTATGTAAAATAGCCTTTTACATATTTGAACACTTAGCCTTTCTTACTTAGTCATCTTCTTTTAAGCTAAATAGGATCAGTTCTTCCAACATTTCTGCATAGATTTTTTTCTAAAGTTCTGCTTACCCTTATAACACTCCCATATGGTATTTGCCTATTAGGCAGATTCATGTTCAGCTTGCAATCAGCAGTAACTCTTAGATATTTTTCGAGGATTTTCTATCCAGCCAATTGTTCCCTTTCCTGCAGTTGTAGATCTGACTCTTCCAACATAAGTGGAGCACTCACATTTCCCAACAGAATGGTCTCCACTATCTCCTATTTTTTTTTAGCTGTTTCTTGACTTTATCAAAATTATTTCCAATTTTAAGCCTACCTGTCTGTGCTGTCCTTGCTAGCTAGATCTCATCTGTAAATGTAACAAAGTAAAGGTGTATTTCACCTATGCTGCCCTTGATTTCTTGGGGTCAGCAAATCATTGTTAGTGACCTATTGCAAGGTTTGGCTGAAGGTCAAAACTTCCCTCCTGACGTGCTGGTTCAGGCTGCAGAGTTTGCGTTGGTCCATCTTACTGCTTCAGAAACCAAAAATGCCAAAATGTGGGAATATTCAGATCTGAGATTCTTGCTTAGGCCCATCTTCATTTTTCACATAGTTAAAAACAGTTGGAGATTAGTTTAAAAACGATGAAAGAGAGGTTTATAGTTTGGGTTAGCTTTTGGTTTGGGTTTGTTGGTTTTTGTTTTTTTTCCCTTGACACACCAGGTAGTGAACTTCTGGAATTTGTTGTTATGAGAAGTTGGAGGCAGACAACTGTGAGGATTAAAAATGGATCAGACAAATTTATGGAGATCAGGACCATAAATTGATACAAAAAAAAAAAAGGTAGGAGTAGAGAAGTACGTTGCATACCTAATTCAATGAATGCAGATGCTGGAAAAGCGTGAAGGAAATGGACTGCAGAAGCAGAGAGTCATGTGTGCTCTCCCTAAACAGCATGTTCAGTTGCAACTGTTGGAGACAGAAAGCTAGATAGACAGTCTAGACAGATGGTTTGTCTGAGCCAATAGGACATTTCTTATATTTTGAGGGAAACTGAATCAATTTCTCATTGATTCAGTTCCAAACCACAAAGTAAATTTGTTCTTGTCTTGTAGTCTCATGTTCAGACCACGTATACTTAGTCATAACAAAAATACTTATTTTTACACATCATTATTGCACCAGAAGTCAGTCCAACAGATATGGTTGGAAGGAAATACACAGGAAATCCAGTCTGTAAAATATTCTTTATACTCTACAATAAAATGAATAAAGAGTGCTATTGCCATCACCATCATTCCATCTTAAAAAGAAAAAACATAAACCAAACCCCATGTATCTGCTTTTTGGATACCTATCACAGAAAAACAGTAAAGCAGCAGATTTTTTTTTTTTTTTTTTATGTGATAAGACAAAGCAAAACAAGAAACCTACACCCCAATTTTCGGTCAGGAAGTTACTATTACTAATAGTTTGAATTGGAACCATGCTTAACTTGGTTACTAAAAAGGTTTTGTTCTCTGCTAAACAATTGCTTAATAAAAACCATAACATGTTCCCTTCAAAAAGTTGTATGCTTTGTGCTGAATCAAGAGTGTTTTTGTTGCTATCAGACCTAAGGATACATCCTGGGCACAAGGATGAGAAGCCGCCATCTCTAAGAATTCAAAATTCAATCCCTAACCTTTTCATTTTCCAAAAGCTGCTAAAAAAAAAAAAAGCTACAATGACAAAGATTTAAAGAACAAAGGTGCATTGATACACAGATTGCATCAGAGGCCACAAGCAATTCCTTCCTTCACTGTTTGGCCAGGAAATTTCATTTTCCTAAGCACTCAACACTGGGTGACGCAGATCCTAGTTCCCTGTGATACAGTGAAAGCCATGCTAATTTCCCCCCTTACCATTAATGAATTTATGTAATAGGACACATTCTTAGACCAGTTCTTGACTGTTTCTTCCTTTCAGCACAACCTGTTAATCTCTCTCCTTTGGCCAGTCTATTGGCTTTCAACACTTCCGGCTAGGCTAGGCAGCTGCTGCACGCAACATGGAACCAGAACATCGCTGGGCAAAGCAGCCTTCAGTGCAGCACATCCATCGTCCTTCGGGTTCCTTATCTCTTTGTAACTTGAATATAAGCAGCCACTACTGATCTAAAAAGTGGGTAAGCATGCTGGGCCTAATCTATTTTTAAAATTCCTATCCCATCACAAACCTACAGTTATACTCCACAGGGACACTTCAACTAATCTGTCCCAGCATAAAACTCCTAAGTGCAAAGGGTAGAGCAACAGACCATTTTCAGTAGCAGGTTCCAGCTGTGGAACTCAACCTAATCTTCTCTATTGATAATGAATATAAGCCTGAGTATATTCAAAACTAAAAACAACACCAGCTTCTTAGTAAGACTCCCTGCAGTGATGGCATCTTCCCAGGGTAACCACTTGATCTGGATAGAGGAGGAAGAGGTAGAGACACAAGCATTAAAAAAAAAAAACCCACAAAAAACCCCAAACAAAAACAACAAAAAAACCCGCAAACAAACAGAAAAACCCAAACTTAAAATACGCAGATATTTCAATATAATAATCCATATTTTTGAACCTACCTTTTGAAATCAATTTTCAGAGATGCACAGAAGTCACCTTTGCTTACCTTTCCTGCTTTAAAATTTTGAGTAGTCAAAAAGCCAGCTTTGTCATCGCCTTTTTTTTGAGCCAGATTTTGGGTTTTGTCCCTACCAACCCCAGCAGGTTAGTCATAATTGTGTTCTAGTCCCTTGGTATAACTATAGGGCCACTCACAGCTATCACACCTAAGCAGGTTAGAGAAAAGTCCTGCTCATACTTCCATTTTATTTTTCTGTTCCTTTGAGATGGGACCAGTCAGGAGCAGCCCCTGTACAGAGGAAGGACTGCGGGATGAGGGAACATGCTGGTGCTGGGTGCTGAGCCGCCCCAGCTGCGGAGGTACAGAGGAGGTCAGACTGTCAGAGAACCTGGTGAAGTTCAGTGAACCCAAACTACACGGTGCTGCTGCTACAAAGACAGCCACAAGAGAGATGATGCAAGCTGTACTATAGCTTTAAAAGCATTTTTATGCTTACGAGGGGTTGCAAATAGCAGACAGCTGCACCACACACTTTTTGCTCTTGGGTTACTCCTAGTAAGTCTCTAATTTCTTATAATGAAAATAGATGTTTACTAGTGGACCTTTGGAGTTCTAGTATTCTAACTGGTAAAATTACATAAAAATTAAAATAGTCCATAGGGATATTTGTTTCCACACAGTTCTGAAATGACTGTTACAGTCACCTGATAGGCTAATGTTTGTAGTCCACAGTTTTGCACTGAAATTGTCAAAGCAGACAGAGGGAATTAGGAGCAATTATTAATTGTAATTATATCCTTTTATATTTTAATAGGCTTGTTTCAAATCACATCTGATTTTTGTAAGTGAATTTTCCTTTTCTTGCTCTTATCCAAGTGTGTCAATGATCTATCCAAAAAGGATAAGGCTCTTTTCACTCAATGGGAAAGAGATGTATTCATGTAATGATATTAATAGCAAGGCTGTTAATATTCTTAGGGGGTCTTGAAAAGTCATTTGAGTTTTAAAACCGTGGAGGAAAAGTGTATTCCCTTTTTTCCAAACAGAACTTCAAAGTCTAGTTGTTATATACACTACAGTAGTTTCAAGGGGTTTTCTGCATATTTATTGTGACCTATTGTTTAGTTAAACTGTGTAACAGATGCCTTGTTAAATAATAATGCTGAGTGCCAGTAGGAATAAAACAACTTTTTGAGTTCAATCTACTCAGTCAAGTTCAAGAAGAGCTGGGACTAAACTCAGTGAGTTTCCAAAAGCTTACCCTAAATATAGAATGTCAAAGTTCATAATTAAGAAGGCTCATTTCATCAGTCAGCTTCATGTTTGCACAGCAGTGGGAGTAATTATAACACTACTCATTCTTTCAGGTTGGCTTGAATACTTGACCTTATAAGCAAACTCCTTTTTTTGCTCCCTACTAAGACACAAGCCAAACCATTTGATTTTAACAAAACAGAGCTGTCAGTTTGATATTTCAAAGGACATTAAACTATCTTTTTAATGAAAGCAAGCAGTTAATCTTAAAAATAGAACTTTACAGGCCATTCCTACTAATTTTTACCAAAGATTAAAAAAAAGTGTCTGCTTGCTTGACCTTTTCTTCAGTTCATCAGTTGAACTGTATTTGTTCCAACCTCCACAATACACAGAAATGCACAAATTCATGCAAATGCCAGGATGCCTCAAGGGCACCGTTGCCTTGATATTCCTCTTACATCATGCCAGCATTCACTGACACACAGGGCCAAAGAATGTGAAATCCAAAAGGAGAATTACAATTGTTTTCAACAGTAGTCATGTGTGGGCAGATATTCAGCAAAACTAATTGCACCCAGAAAGAGTAAAATAAATGGAAGAGATTCTTGCCTCCCTTTTGTCATCCCAGAATTAAAGTTCTAATCTAAAGCCAAGTGTCTGGTTGCCCATTACGGTCAATGGAGAGCAATAGGCCCCTTCCAAAGGGGAACTCATTCTCCATTTCTTTGGCACTTTAGGACATGCACTAAAATATGGTTTCTCTTTGTTGGTAATAGGGGTAGACTATATGCTAACTTTGAGATCCCTAAAGTTACAGAAGAGAAATCTCGTGCTGAGAATCTACATTGGAAAATCTATCCCTGGGGAGCCCCAATGCCATAAGGGGGTGTACAAGAATTATAGGAGGAAAGGGGGCCAGGAATTTAAGTGAGGCAAGTGATTAAATCCATGAAATTAATCTCCAACTTGGAAATTTGACTATCAAAATGGAGCAAAGGTAATAGTGGCATACCTGATAAAAATGTGAGAAGTGTTTGATTGTTGACTGACTGACTTCATGCTTTCATTTTAGCTTTATGTCTTGCTTATTCTTTTTAGCTCTTTATTGAACAAAAATTGAAACGTATGATAGATTTCAATGTTTAGACATGTCAGTAGGTTTTACTGGAGAATTATCAAATTAGCAAATAAAAAAATTAATCACATTGCAATTGGCTGAAGTCAGTCTAAAAAGTTATAAAGTGAAGCTAAAGTCATGTTAGAAGATGGTTAGTGAATGTCCTTGAGATAACTACCAGTGGCTCTTAAAGTTTTACAATTTTTTTTAAACATTTGTAATACAAACTGTATTTGAAACAGCTTGTTGTAACAGAGCTATTTTTGCTAATTCTGAGAACTTTTCATAATCAGTCACTATAGAGACTGAGAATAAAGTATTATTTGCAGCAGTAAAAGAAAGATTTTTTTTTTAAATTACTTTTCGTTATAGAGATGTTTTCTTCTCCATAGGACACAGTTGAAAACTAATATATCTAGACAAAAGTTACATCAAGAGAGCAAAATTATGTTGTTCTGTTAAATATAATATATAGTGCAAAGTCCTTTTCCATCTCCATCACCTGTAATACACTGTGATTACGGTATGATCTCTTTCCTAGCAGTACAATATTCACACTCTACTAGCAACCTGAATACGCTCAATAATCAGAAATTAAAATTATTACTGCCCTTTTCTGAATTATCCACAGTTAGAGCTCTTATAGCTGGGGACAATATCCGTACAGGGGTCCAAGTCATGCACGGAAGGGATACTCAAAAGTTTATTTTTTCCCTATCTGTATCTGCAGTAATCTTCTTTTTCTCCAAATTTCCCACTTTCTGATGTTACCTTAGTCTGTTTTATGACTAGTATGCAGTCCAAGGCAACCTCTCAAAGCCCATGAGCTCAGCTACATGGGAAGAGAAGAAACAGAACAGAGACATGATTTTTTTTTTTCTCTCAGATCTGGCCATTAGCTAAGTGCAGTTCTTTCTTTGCTTCACTACTTTGGGAGTTCTGTACAATTGTCCATGAAGGAGAAGGCAGAGTCAAGTCCTAGAGCTATTGAGATTATTTTATAAAGACCGGATTTTATGCATTCTTTCTGTACATCAAGCCGGGGGGCGTGGTGGGGAGCGGGGGGGAGAAACCCAAAGTCTAGCATGTACTAATATAGCAAATGAGTATCTAAAGTGAATACTTTGACATCATTTTGCCTAACAGAGCTGCCAGCAGCAAGCAGTGCTGCCTTAGATGCTTTGCCACAGCATTGTGTAGATCTCATCTAGGAATTTGGTGCTCAGATGTCCATTTTAGATCCTTAATGCTCTCATCTTTCCCATGGAGTGATTTCTATTAAAGCACTTTGATTTCTACCCAAGACAGGTTTCCCACCAAAGACATTTGGGCTGTCAAAATCAAGCAGAACAGAAATAGCATATTGCTAGATGATCTGAAATTCGGACTGAATTCTGGGACACAGTCTTGCTTTTATGAAATATGCCATAAAAAGTGCTAGCTTCTCTACAAAGTGAGCAAGTAGGCGACTGATTAAATGAAGACAATCACATTTTAAACATGAGCAGAGTTGGAAAAAGCTTAAAAAGTGGAGGTAGAACAAGAAACAGATAAAGAATAGATTCTAGGTTAGAAAAGAAAGAAACCCTGCTTTTCATTTGATATTTTTTAATTTGATTTTTTTTTCATTTAGATCTTTTTAAAGAAACACTAGAGTAAGTACCTTATTACTACTAGAGTAATAATTTGATTTTTAGAAATCTAATTTTCAAATTCTGAGACTACTTCCTCAGGGCTTAGGATTTCCTCACAAGGAAGTTCATGCTGTAGACTTCTACAAGTGTAAATATACCTAAAAGAGTCTTCAAAACTTCCTGATGGGGCCTCAATGGGTTTTTTGGGGGGGAGGGTGGAAGGGTGTTTTTAGTGGTGGTTGGGGTTTTTTCCCCCCTCCAAAGGCTACATATCAATAGGTTCTCATTTTACACCCCTACCCCCCAAAAAAACCAGAAAACATCTCCCTCCTCTTTTTTGCTGCCAATCTTGAAAACTCTGAAAACTAAAACACACTTTGGCTTTCTAGTTAAAGAACCTCTCTTATAGAGGACTACTTTGTGAGAGAAACTTGCTAACAATTTTGATGATGTGATGAATGTGCTATACATAGGTCCAGCTGACTCTCTCATGGCTTCTTCAGTATTTCAGGGATAATGCATTTGAAATATTCTGGTTAGCAAAGTGAGCAGATACTGCTCAATAAATAAAGGTTACAGTTTTATCAAGGAAGAAGAAACCGTATTTGTACCTTTTTTTTTTGCCATAAGAATGAGCACGCCATTTTTCTTTCCTTTTTCTTGCACCACAACTACAAGTCTTTACAACATGTATTATTGATAATCATAAATTTATGAGGATTTTCACCTAACATGGTAAATTGCCTTGCTGGACTCTGTATGATAATAAAGGATCTTGGATTTTTTTCTTTGAGTGAGTGAATTAGGAGAGATTTCTATAGAACTATTGTGTTTTATAGAGTATGTTAATTCCTGGAATTGATATGTGTATCACATAATATACACAGAACATATCCTAAGCCTGCCAGGTAAAGTAGTGGGCAGAAAGGTGTCTTACAAGGTAAAATACATTTAACAAAGCCTCACACAAAGCCTCTTAGATGATATCATGGATGAACAACATAGCTAATGTTAAGTATTAAAATTCTAACATCACTATTTTTTCCTCTTTCAGACAAGATTTAGAATACTGTTCTGCCACCAACAAAAAGGAGAAAAGGAAAAAAAAAGCATCCGAGGAAAAAAAGAAAAAAAAAAGAATGCAACAACCCAGCTGGGAGTTGCTAAGTTATAGTTTGCTCATTGAAATCACCACAGCACTGCTTGAGGAGGTGAGAAAAAGGAAGCATTTTACCCCAATTATAAAGTCTTCCAAGTTGGAAATACAGATACTTGAGACAAAGTGCACTCCTGGATGTCTATCTCACCACAAAGGAACTCCTCTGATTCAAAAACATAGCTCTGATCATCACTGATCCTGGTCCAGTTATCCATGACTGATTGTATGTCCAGATCAGCTTTTTGAACACTACTGTGGAATGGTCTTTTCAGTAAGAGTCTCAGAATTTCACAAAGTAGTGGAGAAGCACACAGAGTTTCATTACTCACATAGCCCTGTGGTAGTCCTTACACTCTGCATGTATTATGGGATGTTTTTTCAGCAAAACAGATGCAAAAACTGCCCACAAGTTGACCCTTCTGTTGGAACCAAATTTATGGTTATAATTTGAACAGCATTGCTTTTCCTTTGTGTATCTCAAGGATGAAATAAATGGAAACAAGACAACAAGACAAGGTATTCTTTCCTTTATAGCTAAATATCAATTATTTTATACAAGTGGTCTGATTTTCAGAAGTATCAGGTTTTATGAGAGCTACTAAATTTAGTTTCTCTGAATGCAACACTTGGTTTCTCTAATGTTTGAGACCCAGCTTAGAAAATTCTGCCCAATATCTCTATACACAGTCTCACTGCAAACAGTAAATGTCTACCTGTGCATGAGGAGATTCTATACTTGTTCACCCTAACTTTCTTGTGCAATAAATGCAAACTGCTCAACTGAATTAATAGCAGAATAGAAAGAGAACCAACTGAGATATAACTTCCATGAGAGATCTATTCTTCAGGGGCACTGTACTTTTAATCTCTATTTAGAACGCTGATTGTCTCTTACAAAATTATGCACAGATAATAACTCCAGTGAAATTTTTCTCTCCTGAGTTTAGCTGGTTTGCCACATGATAAATTTCACACTTGTGGTAGTATTTTTTTAAAGTGATACCATGTATGTGGCCTTCATCATTACATAATTAAGTAAAAAGCAGCACAAAAACCTTCTTTTTGTATTAACTAGAAGCTTATGCTTGATTTTTATTAAAACAAGAAAGAAATAGTTATTTACCTTTTTTGCTGCCTACTTGAGGTAGTAATTCTAGGAAGTTGCAAAGACTATAAATACATTATGACATTCATTATGTATTCTTACTTCAAAGAAGTAAAAAAAATTGCGTGAAGTAACATATCCTATTAATCACAGAGATTTGAATCCATCTAATCTTTCTCTAATTTTGGCTGGAAATCTATTATAATGTCAAATACTATTAGTGAAGCCTTAGCTACTCAATATATGCAACACAAGTTCTTGCATGAGAATTGACTCAACAGAGCTATGACAATAAAAGGGCAGCAGGGCCTGTGGCCTCTGCTCTCCAGTTCAGTAACATGAAGAAAAAGTGAATTCACTAGGAGCTGTCAACTCTGAAACATCTCAGTTCAATATGATTTCACCAAAGATCAAATGGAAAAGGCTAATCCTGTTTTCTAGACACTTAAATCCCATTTTCCCAGGCAGATTTACCCCCTGGTTCGTCCAAATGCGTCTTAAATGGAATATCTTATTCTGAAGTAGTTTTTTGGGTTTTTTTCCTAACACAACAGGCACAATAGCACTGAATACATCAGTGTCACAGTTACTGTTTCCAAAGATTAGGCAGAAGGCCATAAGACATCTGTGGAAAGTAAAAAGCATGTCCCCAGTACTCTTACAGTACATTTATACTTTATGAAAATATTTACTTATACTTGCATATCAGGAATTTTCACCTTGTTATCCCCCCATACTTGTAATCATCCTGTATTGGTAGAAAGCAACACAAACCTTTATTAGATCTGCTGGGGCCTCCAAGTTCTTTTTGCTTTTGTTTAAATAAAAGATTGACAGGAGTGCAATTTTACTAATATTTGGTGAGTGTTTTGTACATGAAAGACATCCTGCTGCTCAGTCATATGCATGCTACCAGGATAGTTAAAATAAAACGAATAAAACACATAGTCAAAATGTTGCTTAAGATGGGTTAGCTACAGAAAAACTGTAGTTATAAAGGTTCTACAAATATGGGATTTAAATACATATTTTCCCCTTTTGGCATCTGATACTTAACTCTGAAAGCATTGCTTTGTTCTACTCTAAAGATTTGCTTTCTCCATTTCCATGATTTTTCCTATTTCCCTTCAGCAAGATTTTATTTTCAATTCAAAGACCAAAGTGTTAAAATGCAGTAAGAATCTGCGTTGTACTTAATTAGCAGAAAAGTTTACCAAATTTTAACTGTCAATCTAACTCAAGTCACTGTTATAAGACTTTCCACTTTGGATATAAATTAAAGCCATGTTCATTATTTGCTTAGGGAAAAAAAAAAAGCTGATATTCCAATACTAGTAAAATCCAAAAGTTTATTAAAAATCAGCAACAAAATTTTCCACTATCCTCAGTGAGAAAGTTTCATTCCTACTGTTTTCCATTTTAGGCAGAACAGTACATGATGAAGAAATCTATAGACGTTTTGGTTTTCAATTGCCTTAGTCTTGGCAAAATTGACAGCAACATAAATCCAACATTTTGTGTGGCAAAAACAATCTTTGATTCTCCATCAAGTTCAGTCCTGTATTGAAAGCAAGGGAAGTGCTCCTTTTCCAACTTGGCATACTCAGCAACATATCTTTCTATTTCTTCATTCTATAGGAATGAAAATGTAATTTAGGGACAAGATGAGGCTTACAGTAAGTTGATTCTGTCATTACAAAAGTGCTTTCTTTTCCATTTAAAAATTACTACTTATTTTGAATAGAAGAAAGCAAGCAAATAATCCAGGCAGATAATACTATTTTAACAAACAGTTCCCACAAAAATACTCCTTTTTAAACTGTGGTAACTTACAGGTATGCGCATTCAGAAAGGGAGGACAAGGCTTAACTGGTTGTTTTCCCTCTGTTAAAACAGGACTTCCCCCCCCCCCCCCCCCCCCCAACACAACTGATGGAGCAGGGAAACACACTCATATACAACTACATGCCTCTGGAAATATTTATACTTAGTTCTGAAACAAACAAACAAACCCCCACCAAAACCCCCAAAAGCCAAAATATTCCTCCTCCCCCAAATAAAATATGTAGCTTAATGTTTTGTTTTATCTTGCAACATTGAAGAGGAATAGTAATAACAAATACTCTATAATAGGGGAAATTGGCTGTAAACCCAGGATTTTTCTTCTCCAGATACCTAGCATTTACAAGACTAAGATTATTTTCTTTTTCTGTTAAAAAAAAAAAATTCCTCTTTGAACCTAATATGATCACAAATTTGTAAAGGTGATTTAGCAGGGTTTGCAAAGCCATAAAACTTCATCAGAAGCAGGGAATGCAGACCAGCCTCTGTAAAAGCTCAAACAATACAGCTAGAGATGACTACCAGGAACCTGCAGCAAGCCACTACAGAGCATGAACCAAAACCAAAACACACATGTTACCAAGTTTCTTTTCCTTGGTATGTCATCTTTATATAAAAACTGATGTTTCAGATAATCGAGTGCTATCTTCCAGGCTTATGCAAAAACACCACTCATTTCTATCAGTAGGTAAGTACTGTTACATGACGAAGCACATAATAAGTACAAATTGAGAAAGACGAGAGTCTATTTTCATTAAATTGACCAGATGGAGAAAAAATGTGAATTGTATAATTTAGTGTTTTCAAGAAAATGTAATCCTTGCTGAGAATTGGTTTGTGTTGATTCTGAAATTGAATTCTCTGAAATGAATTTGTATTTGGGACAAAAACTTTCTGGCTGCAAAAAATAGGGAAAATGCAAGGAAGAAACAAACAAAAGTATTAGGCACCATAAAGTAAGAGAACTAACAGACTAGTAAAAAAGAAAAAAATTAATAAAAAGTGATCTCAGTTAAGACAAAACCAAAAAACCCCAAACCCCCAGCAGCTGACAGATTAAAAGATCTTTATTTTCCCTATTAAAAAAAAAAAAAAAAAAAAAGAAAGCAAGCAACTATTTCATCTCTCTTATTGCTACAGTATTTTAACTTAAAGTACTAAGGAATGAGAAAAGTAAGCAAGAGAGGAGACGAGTAATAATAGTAATAACTCAGGCAGCAGGTATCAAATTAAATTAGTTATTTTGCTCATATGTAACAGACGCTACTAAAATTTTCTTTCTTATTTTCTATTTTTAAAAAGTGAATATAAAATACATCGTTGTCCAAACAGGATGACCATGAAAACTATGTAAAATGTCAATGAAGGAAACCAGTAAGGACCTGAAAAAAAACCAAGCACATATTTTTTTAAAGATGCAAAATCTGTTTGATGTGATATATTAGTAATTTAAAAACTAGCTGACCAAATCAACATATAGTTGCCTTCATAGACAGTATAGCCTGTATAGGTTAAGTGAGAAATGTTTAGGAATTCTTGTATCACTCATACCACTAAGTAAACAGTCACTGCCTACCATCTCAACATAACAGCCACCAGAATGCAAAATAGCCTGCATCGCTCCCAAAGAAAGAGAGAATTTTTTTGCAATAATAACCTGTTTGAACCAGAAGTGATTGAGAAGCAATAAATACCAAACCCATAAAGCCTTTGTCAGACAGCTGTATCCTCAAAGTAATGTTTCTTTTTCAGAGAGGCAAGACTTTTTTTTTTTTTCCCCCCAGAGGTAAATTCTGACATAATGTACAAAATGTTTACCTACTTTCTGTTTTCCTGTTAGGTACCCTCAAATATTTCTGAAATAGATGCAGCTTTTATGTTGAGTGAAGATACTGGGGAAAGAGAGTCTGTCTAGCCTACTATCTTGACCCTTACAGTGACCAACAGCAGGTGCCTAGGGAAGATGAAGGCAAGCACATAGCTATACTTCCCCAGAATATTTTCTAGACCTTAGCAAGATGCAGCTCAAAAACTTCTTGAGCAGAAATGTTATCTTTTTTATATAACAGTACTTAAGTTATTTTTCTTCCAGGAATCTGAACCGTCACCCTTCGAGATCATGTAAATATTCACTATCCATAACACCATGTGGCAGCTTATTAATATGTTGCGTGAAGAACCATATTCCTTGGTTTGCTCTGAATACCACTGGTTTTATTTTATGCCTCTCATTCTTATGGTGGAACTGAAATAAATCCCTATCCACCTTCTCCTCTACACTTCCAATTTTGTAAACCTCCTTCCATATAGCCCTTAGTTTTCTTTACTTTTTTTTTCCTGAAGGTTCCTAGTCAGTATGCTTTTTCTTCATGCAGAAGATAGTTTTGTTCATTTGATTATCTTTGTCATCCTCCTCTAAACCTTTTTTTCCATCCATAATTGAAATGAAGAAAAGGATTGCATACAGTTCTTGTATGTTTGTTGCAGATTTAAATAATCAGTGGTGTTTCCTATTCAATTCCTCTATTACGTTCCTAATAATTCTTAACATTGATTTCTTTATTACTAATCATTAAGTCAAGGAATATTCTTTATATGGTTACAAAAATTTGCTCCTGAAGAGAAATCTAAACAACCAAATCAAACAAAATCTAGAACAAACAAAAAACATGCTTTCATATTTCAAGTTATTCAGCTTTTTATGCTAAGCCTATGACTCAATGTAAAGTTACAGATGCTATACTTGACTTTAGAATTAAAAACTAAAGATTAAGTGATGTTTTAAGAAAAGTCCCTAATTTGCTAATATCACAAAACCTGCCTTGCTAGGAGGTAGTTTTAGTGTTTTCAGGAGAGCATTCTAATAGTGCAATGACTCGTTCTTCCTAAAGTCTTATCTGACTCACAAGGACCATCCACAAACTTCTTAGGAGCAGAAGCTGCTTAAGACACACAAATACTTTAGACCTCCACTCTGTGGGTAAGAAAAGTCTCAAACCTGCCTTATAGCACGTGAAGGGGCTATTGGTACTATTGCTGCTACAATAAGATCGGATGCTACTGTTACTGTCTCTTTTTTCCTGTTACCCCCATTGGACTGAAAACATTTTGCTATGTAACGGACAATAACTTATATTAAACTCCTGTAAGAACCAAGGCAAGAAAAATACACTTGCAGTAGCACATTCACCTTCTGTAAGGGCTGAAGGTGATGTACTAGTCAGCGTATCATAGGCAGTTTTCCCTGACGAGCAACTGACAGTGACATCTGTCAAAGTCATTCAACTGACGGTCATTTCTGGAAAATTACATTCATAGGCAAAGACGTGTATATGCAAGATAAAACATTCAGTTGGGTTTGTGGTTAAGATGTCGTTTGCTGCTGCCAGCTCTCAAAAGATTTATGGTTTTCAGTTTGAGTTCTCTATTATATCATAAAAGAGCATTTAAAGTGCTCTTCACTTTGAATTTAGGGTTAGTTAAAGAGCAAAAAATCTTAACTGACCAAGTAAGATGCAGTCTTGTTGCAAGCCCAACATTGCCTTTACTTCAGGCATTTTGCTTCAAAAAGCTTAAAACAAATGGAAAACCAATGGAAATTAAGAAATGAGAATGCTTAATCTAGCAGAAATATAAGATGACCAACAAACTAAAGCAAGTACTAATGAAAATAAGACACCTACTTGCAATTAGTGAGTGTGACACTCACTGAAACAAACCATCACTACAAGTCTTCTAGTTAGATCTAGATACTCTTTTTGAGGACACATTCTAGGTTACAAAACTCAAGGTAACAAATTCTTACATATTGTGTCATGCTGGTCTGATGAGATTTACATCTGGGAAAATAGGAATTTTTTATTTCTTCCCCCCTCCTGCTCCCAGTAAAGCTTCCTAGAAAAACAAAGTATTTACTCGTTAGTACTATGTGCATTTTTTAATCATATGGTCCTGCTCTCGTATCTGACAAATACAAAATGTGCAGCAAGGATCTGAAAGGCATATTGTCCTTCTTTCAGAAGGTAGAGAGTTATGAACATGTCATATTTACTAGTACTTTTTGGCTTCAAAATACTCAGCAAGAGAGGCTATAAAACAGAAAATACTTGTTACTGTTTAAGCCCACAGCACTCAAACTTTAAGTAACATAGACTCAGAAATTTCAGTATACTTTTATTTGTGTTCATCTTACAAGTTCTGTGCATTTGAGATAAGAACTTTAGCTATATTAATTACCAAGCTGCCAGTTGTGGCTTCCTGTGCTTGCCACTTCTCTGCTTCTCTTTTTCAGCTGCCCAGCATGGAACATATATGCAAATGCAGTTCAAATGACATAAATGGATCCATATGCACTGTTGAACTAGCAAGCTAATTTGTCTGAGTACTAACCAACAAGCAGGTAACAAGCCTCATTCCTGCAACTCTTTACTTCTTGGTTAGTATTTGAAGTGCCTCTGAGGCCCTACCTAACACAAAGAGTTCTGCAGTAAATACTAAAACTGTGAACTTTCTAGAAGCGGAATATAATAAAAAAGAACAGTCAAGAGCTTCTATTACCTTTCTGGAATCCTATGGCATAAGATACAAACACATTTAAACATACATTAAACTATACATTATGCAAAATTGACCAGTACGTAAAGTGTTTTATGACGGCAATAATATCTGTGGTCATGGCTGAAATTCATGAAGTCTTTTCCACTCGTTTATTCTAATACAGCCATTTAAGAGTAACTAACAGCTGCTACAGAATGAAAATGCCCAAGTAACATGGTCTTCCAAAAATTAATTTCACAACTGATTCCTTTGGCCAAGATTACTATATATTGCATTGCATTCTGCCTGCACTTTGTAAGCCTGTTGTTCCAGAGGAATGCATGTGTCACAGAGACATGGTTGCTGGTGCAACATGGTGCTCAAGGGAAGGTTGGGGGGTGGGGTGCAGAGAAAAAGGAGGTATTCACCCCTGCTAAAAGTCAGAAACATTACTGACTTATATTCAGGATATCATCTACCTAGAGATTTACTTCTGCTGAAGCAGGATAGTAAATTATGGTACAGTTTTGTAATGGATGAAGCACAGGTCTGACACAAAAGACAGTTTAGCAACCCTAAAAGAGGAAAGCAACTGTCATTGTTGACTCTATAGTAAAAAGAATGTTTTTATTTAATAACCAGCATGACAGTTGGATAGTGTATGGTCTATATTAAAACAGAAGAGAGGACTACAAGAGTGGACAAGACTCTGAAGTTGCCTGCCACAACTCTGCAGGCAGTAGTACGTATTGGAACATACCACACGCACCATCTAGCAGGACTGCACAGATGGAGATGCTTCGATATCTTAAAGTGTTCATAAGAGGGAAGTCCTAAAATTCTCCTTGAAGTTCCTCTTTCTGCAAATGCAGAAAAAACCAAATATTAATCTGTTTCTCTTAACTGAGCATCTGACCATAATTTGCAAATTCTAATGCAAAAGGAAGTGTAAAGTGAAAGACTCCATTGTACTAAGAGTGATAATTTGTCATTTGAAGACAAGGTAGAACAGCTAAAGAGAAGCCACACTGTCAAATGTCAGTGCAAGAGGTGGCAAATGCGACACAAATAAGACCATAACAAGAAAAATATCATTGATGAAGCACAGGGTCCCCCTCACCCCCTTCTGGTTTTCTGTTTTCTAATTCTAAGAGACTGGGATAACAGAGAGAAGGAACATTTTCAAATCACTATCATGAGATGGTTTATTGTATATAAATCATTAGTAAATATTAAAAAAAAGTGATGGTAACAGCATTAAGGAGCAGGCAGCTAGGAAAAGCAACAAAGTACAACACTTGGCTCATGAGTTAATGAACTTCATTTTACTGGATGTTGCCTCTAAAAGACAAAGAAAAGATGTTGAGGGTGTCTGTTGCACACTGCCTAACCCAAAGATTAGAATGATTTATTGCTAAAGCATCCATGATATATAGGGTAAAGGAGTTATCAGGGCATTCAGTTTAGGTTATTTACGCTAGAATCTTGTATAGTAAATCATTAGAATTTCTACAAACTAGATAATTTTCTAATACAAACAGAATCAGGTCCAACATACAATCTTTCCAGGAGTCTTCAGATTAAACACCGAGCCAGAAACTGGTTACCTAGGGACCAGTAAGTATGGCCTGTTTATATTATGGATGAACAGAGGACATTTCCAAGCAACACCCACTCACTCATTCTCATATATCACATACACAGTACATCAAAAGGACTAAATGTTCAGTGATCTTAGTATAATGAGCCAAAGTTAGTAGTAGGCTAGTAGTACTACTCCCAAGAGACACGAGTGTTTATTTGCTATGTGGGCCTGGGAACTCGGGTCATATTCCTAGTCTTAAAATGACAAATAGCATTACAATTATGGGTATCTTCCAAAGTGAAAAGCAGCCCACATGGTCAACAGACTACTTGACTCTCTTTAAAATTAAATGGTAATTTAAAGTCAGCACTGACCTGTAAGTCCCCATCCCTTCAAGGAAAATTAATAGTCGGACCTAATCTATGAAGGACTGAGAGCCATGTATAAAAGAGATAAAACTTTGTCAGCTATAACAATTAAAGTTAAGCTGTGACTATCAGTAAACGCAGGCATGCCATGTCTGTCTCAGAATTACAATTAACCTGGTTATCTGAAGTAACTTACTTTTCATCTTACATTTTCCATGTAAGACTACACTAGTATCTACTGCAAAGTGTGTCATGCTATGCAAATAAGATGTAGTTAGAAAAGCACATTATGTTCCAATTTACAGCAGTTTTCTGTATCAATGGCAAGTTAATATCTTGATATCACTGAAACAAAATAGCAATGTGAATAATGTACAAACTGCATACAGAACTGCAGCCTAGTTTTTCTTTCCACCTAGGTTTCTCAGTTATATCCAAACTGGCTAAAGGTAGGATGACAACAAAAGCTTCAAGGGGACATAGACCTTTTAAAACACCATAAAAACATACATTCAACCCCACTCTTTGAAACTGTTGTTTAACCACATGAACATCTGTTCAATCGCAGGGCTTTATGTAATAAGATATTTAGCTTAATGAAATTCATGAAAATATTTTTCTGAAGTTTACTTGAGATAACTAAAGCAAAAGTAAGAACTGAAGCATTAATAAATGATTTACAAGGTATAGTAATGAATTAAACATATTTGCTTTACATAGACTTCTGCTAATCATTTACAGTCAAATTTGATAGTGATACTTGTTCTTTCTACCCCTGCTCCAGCCCTTAAGAAGAAAATATAAAAGCTTTAATAGTCAAAACATGCTTTTCTTCACACCCTCTTTCCAGAAGAAAGGTTGGGGGAAAAAAAAGGGGGGGGTGGGGGGGAGTGTGTGAAACGTTTGAGAAGAAAGTAGCTCAGAGATTGGGCCCACAAAAACTTAAGTCAAAACAATTTAGTTGGTGTATATGCTAAATCAGCTAAATAAGCATGTAACTGGAGCAATATGGACACACCATTTCTGTAGAATATCCATTAAACACCAAGTCTGGATTACTTATTCTAGAATTGCTACAAGGTCCCAGGTGTAAACTGTTCTCCTAATCTCACTTCACCACGACTTGTCTGCTGTGTGTCCTGATGTTTCAGCTGTACACAGGGAAAGAGACCAACACAGCTGCATAAGGGAAGCTCTTTGTTGGGGTAATGTCAAGGAGAGCTTTTCTGCTCAGAATTGAAAATAAGTTTGCATAGTGAACAACCGATGGATAAAGAGCCTCGCTCTCCCCATTAACCCACCATTTGCTAGTTCCACAACATAATCTGCTTTTTACTATTAAGACCCTATTTTGCTACCAGCCTCCATTCATCAGTAGTGAAAAGAAACAAATCTGCAAATTGGAGACCTAAGGAGATTTGATACACCAACCTCAGCACTATTTTGCCTAATATGGATTTAGGCTATGTATTTCTAACAGGGCTTTTAGTAGCATAGCAGTACTCTACCAAAAAAGGAATGTTATGAGAACTAAGAGCCCCAAGGCTCTTAGAGACATCTCAGAGAGAGATTCAACTCAGCATAAAAATCTCATTGCCAAGAACCTTGAGACACCATCACACAATGGTTAGCACACTTCAAATAAAAAGAGTTAGTGTTACTCAGATCACACGCAAGAATGGGAAGGAGACTGCACTACAATCCCTGTTTGTGTTCAAATTTTTAGCATATTTTTGGATTAATTTCCCTTGCTGCCTGATCCAGCAGCTGCAGTGATAAATTCCAGACCATTTGGCAAAATCCTTTCTTGCATCTGAGAGATACCTGAAGTTAATCAAACTAAGTTCTTTTCTCAGGTAACATGTGTAAGTTATGTACACTGCATTATTGTAAGCTGAGAATTTATGGAACACAGAAAAACCAGCAAGGACAATTACCATACCCAAAGCTGCACAGGTCATAAGAACCATGAAGCTAAATACTATCTTTGAATCACAGTTTAAGCTACTGCTTACACAGTAACCTAAAGCAACAAATTATTAGCCGAATGTTATCATTCACTCCCGAGAGCTTGATTGTGACAGTGAATGCATTTTTTTATTCACACTCTGAGAGGCCAAGCAGTCCCTGCAAGGTACTATTTTTAAAGGAATTTTTAAAACAGTTACTGTTGAGAGAAGACTCACATAAAGCTTCAGGGGCACAGCACAGGCACATTCAAAAGGTTTTGAAGTGGCCAAACTTTATGTACACAGAAAGGCTAAACATTTCTTGTTTCTGGGTCACAGGCGATCAAGACCTTTGCCCTTTCAAGCTATAGATCTCTTATGCAGGCAAATTACTTACACTGCAATACTTCATAAACAACAGAAGCTCTAAGTGTCCCACCAGGCATTACAAATAGGGTGGGGTTACAATTGCGATAGATTTGATTTGGAGGGAAATGAGCCTCCCTGGGAAGTCTGCTTAAGCCTTTTAAATAATACCTGAGCAACAGCATGATGATTTAGTTTTAGAATTGTAGATAATGATGCTGCTTTATTGTTTTAGGAACTTAGCTGGTATGAGTCAGCATAAAGATTCAATTCAGATTTTTTTTTTTTTAATTAGAAATATCATGCAGTAGATGAAAAGGAAAATACATCAGCTCTCCATCTCTAATTTGGTAGAGTGAGTCTTGTTTTAGCTGAATTCAGTATTTCACTGCTTTCCCTTTATATGGTCATAAGTAAATACTTAAAATCTGATGTGGAAACTGAAGAAAAATGCAAATTAGAATAGAAGCTTGTCTAGGTATGTCCAATTCATATTGCCACTGAGTTCTGTAGCACCTTCTTAGTTTTATGTATTCAGTAGCCTAAAATAAGAAAACTTACATTTTAAGGGGCAACTAGAAGCCCACGCTTTCACCAGAAGAAAAGAACAGTCACTCTAATTATTTCACTTTTTTCCAGGTAATAACATGCATATATAACCCTGTCATATTTCAACAGATGATAAATTGAGAAATAGGATGGTTCCTGTTGGAGTCATTCCCTCTCACCCTTTAAGTTGCATTATCTCTCATTTACTTTTCCTTCAATTCAGTGTCTTTAGGAACCACCCTAAATCACCAATAATTGATACATCAATATCCAATACTGTATATTCAGAGGGATAAACAGAAAGAAGTCACAGAACAACTGCCCATGATTCGTTAGCACTTCACTCAACTTCAAAAGAGCAAGCTAGGGTAAAAAAAAATATCTTCCTTTCCTTCTGCTATTTTAATGCTTAGTATGTGTTTTAGGCTGTTAGAAAAATAACAATAAACAAAAGTTTAAGTATGCTCCAGCCACATTAAGCACATCAATATATGTAGAGTCATGGTCATTTACCCCAGATGCAAAAGTCACAAGATTTGTCCTTTCCCTCAGGAGAGTAGTAAGTCACCATATTCAGCCTATACTTTGAACTGTTTTTCTGGAGCTGAAAGAGCTCCTGAAACAGTGACAAAAGTTTTATTAGGCCAAAAAACAGGGAGCAGGATTTAAAAAAAAAATTAGTGAATGGGAAACTCATTTGGGAGATGGGAAACTGACATAATATCCTTTTTTTCCAAGGTTTAGGCAACAGTAACCATGCTTTCTCCTTGGGTAGGTAATACAAAGTTAGACACTTACTGACTCAATTTTACTCAAAGTTTAGCACTGATATTTTGAAAAGACTATCCTAAATATCTTAATACCATAATAGCATTAGCAAGATGTTTAGGAAACATATGCATTAAAGACTGAGTTTGTCTTGTCCTTAATTTGAGAATAAATGTTTTTTCTCTCTCTGTCAGATGCTGAGAGTTGTTTATTTTAAAAACTCCGGCCACTTGTAAAAGGAAAAAAAAGACGACCTCATCCAACAGACAGAGGTAATTGAATTCTAGCAATAGAGTGATAAATCTCATTTATGTTAGTCTTCCTAAATCTAAATTATCACAAAAAATCATTAGGTAATTTTTACAGTTACCTCTAATGCAGCATTTGTGTATTGAGTCCCTGGTACTATTTGGTTCCCATTCTACTACCCAGTTTATCTATTGAAGTGTTCTATAATTTTGTTACTTGCCTTCCCTTAGAGAAAAATCCACATAGCTGATCAACTTGTGATTTAATATTCATTCTATATGTCCAACTAAAAGAGGAAGGGCTTATCCAAGCTTTTGATGGCATTTATAAAGCTCTTTGAAAATAGTACAGCATTTAGCCTCAGGCTTTTAGGTAACAAACCTTCCCCTCTTATTTCACACAAAACCTTTCATCTTTAAGATCTTATGGTGATTACCTTTAAGACTCAAGCAGTATATATAGATGTAGCCTTGTCTGTAGGTATGGAAATTAATAGCTTTTTGATTGGTATCAATTTTTTCAATTCAAAAGATGAGTACTTTTGAAACAGTAGAAGATACTAATTTGAAAAAACACATGATCACTACATAGTAGGAGTCTACTAAGTCAGATAACATACTAGGCTTGAGCAATATTTTAAACTTTATAAAGTTCTTAACTTTTTTTGAACACTAACTTTGTGACATTCAAAACAATGAGTTCTCACGCTATTCAATTTCTTAGTGTTAAGCAGTATCTGGTTTCTGAGTATGTCTTTTCATTGTACTCACATTCATTAAGGTCAACAGCATTATGCTAGAAATTCAATTTGAATAGGTGTAACAAAATTAGGCACTGCAGTAAGAAGTATCCCAGTCCCAAAGAGTATTCCTTTAGATAAATGTAGGTTCCGTGAAGTGTTATTTAACATATGTCATAGATCATCTTTAGAGTCTAAATAGTTGTAAGATCCTATTTTATGTCAAGGAAATGTCACTTTAAAAATTGTGTTAATAAAATATCTCTGAAATTGATTATTCCAATATAAATATGATATTTACAAGCAAGGAATATCTTGAAGAGTATGTACTTCCCACCACCCAAAACTGAGCTCTCTTTCATTTTTTGGTTTCACTAACCTATAAGGAAAAATTGATTAAATTGGAACTGTTTAACAAACAGGAGAGATAACAGGAGGAAGATATGGTAGCCTTTGAAAACTGCTGCAAAGATGAAAAGAACAGTCTATTTTTCTTTGTTTTCAGGAGTGAGACAAGAAGGAATGGTCCTGCATGGTGGAAAGGAAGATTCAGGCTAGAAATTTTCTAAGAACTCAACACCATAACAGATTGCTTGGAAACAGCTGTGAATTCTTCAGCTCTGGAGGTTTTTAAGAACATTGCTAGACAAATGTCAGTTAAGCACATCATGGGTGTAGCTGATCCTGTCTAAGTGCTAAGGACCGTATTGATTGCTATAATTCTTATAGCTACATTGCCTAAAATAACTATAACCAGGAGATTTTTTCCTAAATAAAATTAATAAGGTTTAAGCCTTCATTCATTATTAAAGTCCTAGGTCTTTAAAATAATTGCTTTTTAAAATTCAATGGCCACATAAAAACACATCACAAGTATTGTAAAAAACAATTTAACAGAATCTTTCAAAGTGATTACAAAAGAAAATATTTAATCAAGAAATTTATTAAAATCACAAATTATCTAAGTTTCCACAACTTTTGACTATATGCCAGGTTTCTTAAAACTCATCATAACTTCTGTTTCTTGTCGCTTTCTTTATGGACTGACAAATCCCACTCAGAGACCAATGTGTCATACAATATTCTAGAAGAGTCCCATCAAGTTCTAGTGAGAATACTACACTTTTTTCTTGTTGCAGAGCCTATTTATTCTGCAGTATGACACATAGCTACTAAAGTAGCTCGTAGCAATGCTAAAAAGGTAAGTTTAATTATCCCTAAATTAGTTTAATCCACACATAAAATGCTTAAAAATTTTAAGCAATTCCAAGCTCTTTTAAGAGATACCAGGTTTAAAATGCATTTCCTGACCCATTTATTTTAGTTATCTATTTACTAGCCACATTGTATTTTACATCTGTTATCCAAGTTGTCTGAATTTCTCTTTCTGTGTTTTGCCTCTTTACTAAATGCTGAAGGGACAATGTGTACTTATCTAAGAGACTTTAGTCTTAAGTTTCCCTCCCTGATGAAGGGACTGCCTTTTCCTCACTGACTGCCTTGCAATCGCAGACTGCATCAAATCTGCGAAGAGAACTGGGTTTAAACGAAGTGAACAATTCTTGCACATTGATGTTCTGCTGCAAAGATCATAAAAATTCAGCACAGTGACAGTCTCTCTTATGGCACACACAAAGCTTTTGTATGAGAACAGGATAGCCATCATGGCCTTTTGAGTGCTAGGTAATTTATTTTTAGTTGGTAAAAAAGCATTATGTTTCATTTACTTATTATTACAATGCTGAATATGAGCCACAAAACCCTACAGACTGGCAAATCTTACATTTTTCTTGCAAGTGAGAATTTTGATAGCTCTAAACTCCATACAATTTCACAGTGTTATTACCTTAGTTATTGACTAAAAATTAAACTTGTTATTTTAATACATGACTTAAACACAGGTATGCTTTACATGATGTACTAGTACATGATGGTATGGTAAGGGTGGCACACATGAATACCAACAGAGTGTCAGATAAATGGAATCTGAATCTTAGGTCTTTTGCTTCCAGATTAATATCCTCTGAAGTATTTTTAAATAAATTAAATGAGCACCTGCAAGGACAACACACAAGGGAACAATTAAAGAGGCAAGAATATTATCTTCAGAAGCATTCTTTTATCCAATTCAGGAATAGTGTATTCCAAAATGAACTGAAGCAGGTATTTCTCTTTCACCAAAAAGCACTCAGATGACCAATTAAGGATTACTTGTTTCCCTTCCCAGCTCTCAAGTTTCACAGGCATTCACCTAACTGTATTGCTCTCTGTATAACATTTGCAGAACTTTTAGTATAAGAGTTACTATTAACTCTTACTAAAGAAACATTTAGCTTTTTTTCACATCAGAGTTGTTTAAGGAGATAATAACATTTTAAGGTTCAGAAACAAGACTCCTCTTTATTGTATTTAACAAGTCCCTCCCTCCTTACTGCAAATGCAAATACATTTGGACCAAATGTTTTGGTATCCTTTTTCTGGTTAGTGCTTTTGGCCAAAATTTTGCCTGCACATAAACATCCCAGACTGTTAGGCTGTATAGGAAGAAATAATAATAACACCAAGCCTGACAAAATGAGGTATTACATTTTGCTTTTTTGTGATCTCTTCCACTGAACTTTTCCAGGAATCACAAACAGTTACTTATCGGAAATCTGGTTGCACAGAAGAAAATTCAATACAAAAATCACACATAAAAATAGAAAAAAAAATAATCTGTTTAACAACCATAGCAGTGTTTGTTAATTAAATGCTAACCAGCCAGATCTGCACATGGGGGTGGGGAGGGAAATCAAAGTACTACTTTCTGTGTATCCTTTCCCTATGTCTAAACTTTGGTTGCTCACCATGAAGAAGAAAAAAAGTCAAGTTACAGATTACAAACTAGTGCATTTTACACATTTAAAGTTGTCTTTTCATAGTATGCTTTGTATTAATTTGTCCAAATCCACTGAACAGGGAACAATACAGTAATTACTTAGACATGCAAGTCCCAAATTTTTAATAAGAGTAGAAAACATAACAACCTAAAACCAGTTAATCGACACTACAATCTCAAAGAAGAAAAACACCATTCTAACGACCATATTTCCACTCTGAGAAGAAAAAAAGGACACTTTTCACAGGAAGATCTCATTTCATTTAATTTTTTCTTTTCACTTACTCCATTAGTTTTCCTCCAGTTACTGATTGTCAACTGAGCTATAGTTTCTTTCATTTGCCCACCCAACTTCTGTCACTTAAAAAAAACAAACCCAAAACTCAAAACCCACAAACTGAGACTAATTGGGACACTAAAATTTCATTAGAAAACATCTGCTACACCTATTCAAAATTCTTTTAAAGGAAAGCATATCAAAGTACTACAATTGCCTGCATTTTGACCCAACCACTAAATCCCAAAGGATTAACATGACTTTTCACAGTTTTAGAAATTACCTTGGATCTCATTCTATCTACCTCCTAATTCTGTAAATATACTCACCAATTACAAAGCTATCACAAGGAAGGGTAAAATTGCTTTGAAAGTCTCTAGATAGCACCTATTTAAAACTGTTTTCCACTTGTAAAATCATATTTCTGTAAGAACAATCACCATTAATAAATTATGTAGTATTCCTCATGAGAAAAGAGTAAGACTCATTCACTGAGGTAAAGTAGTTTCAGTAACAGCTGTCTAGCTAAACATTATTATACAGAGCAAAGTAATAAGCTTGATTGATTTCAGTTGCTTAGGAAGAGAAAACATAGGCCAAACTGTAAAATGGTGCTTTTGTCTTAACATCAACAGAGCTATACTGATTTTGCTTGCAAATTGTCAGTATATAATTAACAATATGTTCACTCCCATTGATCTAGTTCCACATTACAGAAACACTCAATTATATTTCTTTTTCACATAAACATATTTCTTGTTCATGATCTTAACATTATTTTTTCCTCCATTTTTCTATTTCATGCAGTTCCCCGACTCACCCACCTAAAGGTTCTAAGAAGTAAACAAAACACTTAGATGAGAAAACAAATATTCATTAAAGTACCATACATCACAAGACTTACTCCTACTGAAATAAGAACTTTACCAATGAGTATAATAAAATCAGGTCCTAAATGCATGTGTGTGTGTGTGAGGATGTGCCTCCTCAACAACTTATGGACTAATTCCTTTTAAACTTTTCTAAACTCCTTTCCCACTCATTACAGCGGAAATTTTGTCACCAGAAGAAATATTGTCAACATTTGTTTATCACATTAAATAATATTACCTTCATGATTAAAACTCAGCTGGTTTAGAACAGTTTAAAACAGATTAAGTACAATTTGATATTCATCTAGTGACTAGATCAAGTTCCTTTGGGGGGGGGGGGGGGGGGGGGGGGAGAGAGAAATATTGCCCAAACTACTTTTTTTTGCCCCCAAAGCTGAATCCATATTTTCTGGCAGCATTTTAATTGAAAAATGATACAGAAATAAGCCATTTCTAGCACCATAATTTCTCCTACAGACAGCGCTGACTCTCTGTTCATGTTAACTTTCATCTCACTCTTTTTCTAGAATACTGAAACATTAAACCATTAAAATAAAAAAAGAATCTGTAAGCTCAATTCCTCTGCAACTACTATAAAGAAATAAAAGTACCAATACCGAAGCACATTTAGAGTGAAACAGCTATTAAAATTCACAGCACTTCTTTACATCATTCCTACCTACTCTCTACAGCTTCTATGTTATATAGCCATAACTTTACAGTAACATGAAAAGAAAGTAAATTTTAGCTAAATACACTGACAGAAGGCCTTGCTAAACCAGGTTGTTTTTCAGGAAATATAAATCCACCTATGTAACTACTATGTTAGAGGAAAAACAACAACAACTTTTATACAAAAAAGTAAGTAATCCTTTAATCTACCCCTGGATAGATATTATTCAATCCTTACATAGATATAGGTGGTAAGAAACAAAAAGAATCCATAGCATACCTATCCAAGCTTCTGTAGAAAAGATTGTTGTATTAACCAAGGTACTACCCAATGTATAAGAAGGCCAACTGGAAAACTCAAGAACAATGCTGATCACACCACAGCTGGGCAGCACTACTTCATCAGCCAGAAGGAATTAAGAGCAAGTGTCAACACCTGGATCTTCCTCTCCCTGCTGCTCAGGATAAACCCTGATTGACTGGAACAGGACATCAGATTAAGGACAGCTGGTTCTTAGAACTTTACCGGAATGGCATAAAGCTAATGACTCTGTGTTGAAATAGGAGGTGGGCTAATACTGATTGTTAAAGCTGCTATTTTCTTTTTATTAATCTAGAGTATAAGGACTCCTTAAATTTTTTGATGATGCTGGGGAATTTCCGAACAGAAATATCTGTGTGAAAATAGTGTGAGAAAAGAGGATTAAGGTATTACTCTTTAACTATTGCTTTGACTTGTTTTATACCTTTTTTTTTTAATTAATTTTGTTGTAATAGCAATGCTGACTAGTTTGCTTCATTTATTTCAAGCATATGAAGAATGTTACAGCTCTAACATGGACCCACTAGACAACTGTGGAAAGAAAATTAGGTAGAATATTTACATATGTATGAGGGTAGCCATTTTTACTAGAGCCACCTCACAAACTGGTATGGCAGGTGAAGAGATGAGCCCTCTTTGTTTACTGAGGCCACACAGAATCCGCATGCTACTGAGATTAAATACCTCATATGGATGTTTATGTGGTTTCTCCATGTCCCTTATTTGTCAAACTGTAGAAATAGCTTTGCAAGGCAGACACCAAATACTTAGTATGTTCTTTATGGCTTCCACCTTCCTTGAAACTGAGAAAAGTATGCTCTTCTCTTTGCTGGGGTGAACTATTTCTTAATTGCCAATTTCATTTTTAATAGCAGTTTCAAAGCATTGTACTTAGCTGCAAAAAAAAAAAAAATCCAACTTGCATAATGTGGTAAAATGCTTCTCATGTGGTGTTAGAACCTCTCTTAAATGCATTTCATTTTGTGATGATGGCAACTGTATCCCCCAGTGAGCCACAAACATTGTTGTACTGGGGTTTGCTCCAAAAGGCATTTAAGCATATATGTAACTTTACCAATTTTCTAGGTTTATTTGCTTTATTAGGTATGTTCTTGAACTTAGAATTGCACTTATACCTAGCAACTTCACTGGACTGGGGCCTGGCTGTTGCTGAACATGGTTGTCCAACAATGACACTTCACTATTTGCAGCTCAAAACTACATACTTTCACATGCTTGACTGTCAGCTTTTCAAAGTTAAATAAAAATAATGTACTGTGCAGTGTTTCTTTACTACATTATCCTTCATGTTCAGACAGACGCTTGTTGTATTAGCAAAAAAAAGGAAGATTTTTTTGTAAGTGATTAGCACATTTTAAAGACCGAAGAAATCACTTGGTCATCTAGTTAGATCACTTACGAGAGGGCTACAGAACTGTGTTTTATCAGTCTTGCAATAAAGCCTAGTAGGTCTTATTTAAAGGAAGTTTATCTTTTAGAAGGCAGTGAGATTTAATTTGAAAACATCAGAACATAAAGAATGCACGTTTACCTTTTTTTGTTGTTGTTCCAGTTATTAACCACTGTTATTGTGATACATTTGAAATGAAAATCACAAGGTGTATCTGGCTAACTTTTAGTCACTGTTTTTGTATCTTCCTCTATTAAAAAGCCTTTTTAATCCAAGTATTTTCTCTCCTTAAAAACAGTTATAAGTTGAAATCTGTCCACTTTTTGATATGTTTGGTAAGCCTTATGTGCAATATTTGCCATGTTTGTCTTCTTTTTTTTTGGTGGCATGGAAGATCAAAAAAATGTTTCCTGTTGGAAACAAAACCAACTAAAAACCCAAACCTTACAATCATCTCTGGCTAAGTATTTGCAGAAAAATATTCTAGTAGTAAAAAGCCTTTTTAAATTAATCCTGTAAGCTTGTACAGCTTTCAGAAAGGATTGTTGAGTTCAGTTTGAAAAGTATTTCAGGGCTTTTTCCCCAGTCAAAGAGAGAAAGAGAATGAAGAAAATTCTATTTGCCAGTGATCACTGACATTATTTTTAATGAGTTTCCTTTAGAGACACTTGTATCTGCAGGTGTGTAGATGTGGTAAGCGCACATATAAAAAGGCTGTGAATCTCCTGCACTTTTGACAGGCTTGTGGCAAGTATAGATTTATTTGTATTTATATATATTTAAATATATAATTATATTTGTCATCCAACCATCCAAAATAAATCAGAATGACACCTATAAATGAGGTCTGGTCTATGTTCACCTTTCATATACCCCCATATATGGGTGGCAAATTATAAAGCCATATGTCCCAAAGTGTGGCTGAGTCAAGAAAAGAGAGACGGACACATGAAACATCCAAGCAACTGTAGTCATCCATTTACAGATGTGTGCAGCCTGAGCAAGCCGATCAAGATTTATGCTAAGCAACAACAATTCTAGGAGCCCTATAGTTTTTCAGAAGTTCAATTATTATTATCTGTTTGGTGTTATAATGGGGGTAGGAAATTACATTATCTGATAACCTTAAATGTGTTAATTTGGGAAGTAAGAGTAACGTTTTCAGCCAGCCAGAAAAGAATATGCTCTAGTCATACAACATTTTAAAACGACCCAGGAGCTCTACCTTAAGACTTCGAGGCAGAGTTAAAGTTTCACAATAACTTCATTGTTATTGTGAAACATCACCAGAAAAACCAGACTTTGAGCTTCATATAGGAAATCGTCAGGCTAACTCTGTATGAATCTACATGGTGCAAATTAGAGATATGAGACCAAGTCCTGAAAGGAGCATGTCTTGTCCTAGTTGTTATGTCCCCCAGTCATGTTAATTAGCTTTTCAGTTTTGGGTAGCTCAAAAGTTTCTGCACAACTTTCCCTCCTGCAAAGTTAACATGAAACTTAAGATACAGAACATTTAATAGCTTGGTCAATACCAGATAAGTCTTATTTTACAGTGGTCTTCTGCAAATCAGATATAGATTTTTATGTGATACATCAGAAGAATTTTTATGGTTTTCTTACTTTGATTTTTCCACCTGTTCTTTTCTTGAAACTGTTGTCCTTTTTAAGCACTGTTTTCTCTCATGGTTATTTTCTACTTTTCATTAGAAGAAAAAAAATTATGCAGAATGCACCACCTTCCTTCTTCCATGGAAAGACCTTCAACCTTGGTTTCATGCATATGCTCTTGGGATATTTCACATGGACTTAAAAATTGTGAGTCCCTGAGCAATTTGTACACAAGATTTTGTGCAATAAACAAGAAAACTGGGAACTTACTGAAGAGTCAAGACAAAAACCAGCTGACCTAAACCCATCAGTAACACCTAAATATTTTGAGGTATTTTTCTTAGAGTAGTGACCTTGTATTCTTATGTGTCTGTTCGTAATGAATATATCATGTTGGTATTTTTCTCTTAACATTTTACATATCCGAGATATAAACATTGATACTTTTCCTTATCTGTTTCCTTATCTGTGCTGAGTAATTGCAGATTAGTTTCTAATAAGAAACATTTCTTGTTTGCCTTTATCTGTTAGAGAGAGTCAGGAGGTGATAATGAAGACATATTTAATCATATTTCTGTGGAGATATGTCCAAATTATATTTAAGTAAAAAGCACTCAAAATTGTCCTTGCCATATCATCCTGTATTTTCATATACGATATCACCTATTTCATTTTTATTCTTTCTAGTAAAGTCACACCAGGGAATTGAGACCAGTCTACAAAAGGTATATAAGCATATTTATGTTGGCATCAATAAAAATATCCATCATTGCTTTTTAATTAATTGGGCTTTTTTACTTGATTGGACTTCTACCTTTAGCATGCATAGCAAGCATCAGTGGTCTCTTCAGTGTCACTCTATTTAAGATCACTCAGTGTGTACTTTTTCAGTCTCTAAGTAATCTTCTTATATAATTTTTAATATATATTTCAACATATTCTTGAGATCTTTTGTTAAATCACATAATACAAATTGTCTGTCCTTCATTTGAGAAAGGACCTCAGTGGCACCTCTTTTTTTTTTTTTTTTTTTTAATTCTGTCTTTCTTAAAGTAGTGACTTTGTATTATTATATACCTGTTAGCACTATAGAAATAATTTTAGGCTCCAAAAGGGAGAGTAAAGTGATAGTCACTTGTACCAATAGCTTTCCTTACTTTCTCTGTGGTTTCAGTTTTTGCAATGGAGCTGAAAATCACTTTTGATTTGGAAAAGTTTTTTAGTAAGTAAATTGGTATGTGTCTAGGTTTGGATATCACTGCATTTTCCTTAATTGAATGAGAGTAAGTATAAAGTCACCAGCTACTTCCTGACTGTTTGCAAATGATCCTGTTGCAGATTAAAAAAAAAAAAAAACAACAAACCAACAAGCAAACAGAAGAACTCTATTCTCATCTAAATATTTGCCAGTTCCTTTTGGGAAACATGAGTTTTACCTAAATTTCAGTTAGATGAAGAGGGAATTCTCTTTGAGATCTGTAGAAAAGATCTCAAATATCTTGTTATAAAATCTCAGAACTATAGCTTCAACTACTTCTTTGGGCACCTAAGAAATCAATTTCTCTATGGAAGTTTACTGTTCAAATAATTTTTTTTAGCTATTTCTTGTTTGTTGGAGCAGGCATACTAGCAATAGCATAGACCTTACAGTGATTTACCTTCTGTATTGGCACACCTAGGAAAAGAGATATCTCAGTTGTACTGGATTGATATTCATCTCCTCCCCTTTTTTCAGCATTTGCCCAGGTATCATAGCTTTTCCAAAGCTATTCAGAGTCTCCCTTGTTAAACATTACTGTCTCCTGCAAAATCAAAAATCTATGGTATTTTTATCCCTGTGAAGCATCTTACGTGCTGAATGAAACCCAAATGACAGTGTGAGGAAAGAGTGCCTCCAGGGGGGTGTTGGATGTGCGTAAACACATACTCTATTTTTCTCATAGCACCTGCCCAAATCCTGTTGCTGACACGTCAAGTGGTGAAAAACATTTGACAACATAACTCTCCAGTAAATCTCGCTTCTTAATTCTTAAGTAGTGGAAAAAGTTCTCTCTCTCTTCATAAATGCTTCTGGACACATACAAGACAAATGTTTTTCATGCTTCTTTAAAGTCACCAGCAAGTAGATCTGTTCTTTAGGTTCTTCTATCCAATTTATAATTCAACAGGTAATAAAATTATTCAACCTCTGTCATAGGTCAAAAGCAGCTTTCCTAGGGGCACAGACTCCTTCAGCTCTCTTTAGAACCTCATTATAAATGTTTCCTGTCTTCTGTCCAAGCAGCAAGTACAACTCCTAATGAAGCCATGAAATGGACATGATTTTAGTGTAAAAATGGGTACTTCTGACCACTTTCCTGGCCCAAACCCAACATAATAGAATTACTGTTTTATAAGGCTATTTGATAGTAACTTCTTCCAGATAAAAACATAAATTCTTCCCTATTTTCATCTTGTTCTTATAATAGCTGTTTGAAAATGTGATGACTTGCTTATTTTATTTTTATGTGGAGTAATGTACAATGCAGCTTTCTGTATATAGCTCTTGCTGCAGCAGGAGTCTGTCAGATATCTTGGAAACATGACTTGCAAGGACAGACTGCAAAAACCTGTGTTTGTTTAGGCTGAAGAGGAGAAAAGCAATGACAGGCATGGAAACGTATTCACATATGTAAAAGAGGAAGGGAGTAATATATTCTCCATATGTACAGAAAACAAGCAAGAAGCTAGGGATTTGCATTTGTCATTAGAAGATTCCAATGATAGGTTATAATTAAGCACTGAAATAGGTTGGAATATGGCAATATATGATATATCTGCCTGGGGATATTTAAGGCTAGACAAGCATCTGTCAGGAATTACGTAGGTTTAGCTGACCCTGTTTATGGACGGGATTGAGCCTGGTGAGCTTTTCAGGTCCATTGATTCCATGCTTGCTACCTTCCTCTATCAGCTTTCAGTAAATTGGATAAACACCTTAAATTCTTCACCTTAGTCAGATACCACAAAAAATAAAGGCAATTTCTGAATATTCTCCATATTCCCTAAAAGTTTCAGCTTTTTACTCTTTCATTTTTCCATTCAGAGATTTTTAAGATTGGTTTCCTCCTGTACCATATGCTGTTCACATTATATGTGATCTGAAGTACCTAATCTTCCAGGGAAAGAAGAAAGATGGGCAGAAAGACAATTGTGGAAGATTCAGTGAAAACTTCTACTCAGTGAACGCCAGCTATCAACCCCAAACTATTAAAATAGTATATTCATAGCATTGTATTCTTTTGTGTACTCTGAGTAAGACAACTGTACTCTCTGCTGACCCTCCTTGGAGGTGAGCTTTGCCTGCACATGACAAAAACTTAGCTTTAGATTGACCTAACCACATGACGGAGGGATCATCTGCAAGCATTTCTGAAGCAATGGCTATGGGAAGATTGCTTTTCATTCAGTGAAAGAGATTTGCCAAGGGAAATTAGTGTTGTTCCAATATGCCAGCCACAATAAATGGCTTTTCTTATTAGCAACATGTTAGAGATTATGTGTAATATTCTTGGCGGAATGAGACCTGACTGAACTGTTGCTCAGTTGAGATAGAGTAACTCTCTGACATTCAAATTAAAAACAATAAAATCAAACAGCATATAGTCAGTCACAGCCCAGGAGAATGACTAAGAGCATGAAGAAACCTTTGTATTGCAAATTACCAACATAGAACATGACCGTCTGCCAGAGAGATGATAGAAGGTGGCATGGTATTTATGTGAATGACAGATTTTTTCCTTCCCATTCTCCACCTGAAATACAATTTTCTCATGCTATGAAGCTGTAAAATACTTGAATATTCAAGTTAATAACAAGAGGGTAGAAGTCCTTATTTCTCAGTCATGTCTTGGATAGATAGGGAAATAATAAATACAAAGGTAATGTAAAACATTGTGCAAGATGTGATTTTAATCAGATTAAAAGAATTCACTTATAACTGTAGCTTTTGATCAATGAAAAATACATTTGGTAATGCTGATGAGAAAGAGTTTTTCATTATGTATTTAAACCACCTTTGTATTAAGAGTGCTTGCTCTCATTAAAATAACAGTGAAAAATTACCCCCGAGTCCCCTGTGCTTAGTTTAGTGTGCCTTGGGCAGTTTTTGAACTTCCATAATGCATTCAAAAGTTTTATAATATTATGCACACCATTAATGAAGCACATTTATAACAGTATTATTTAGAACTATGAACTCAATGGCTAAATGTATTTTATAATTCTGCCAAGAATGCTGGCAACATTAACCATCATTCCTTCTTCTATTTTCCCTATGGAAGGAGGAAAAAAACCATGCTGAGGACTCACAAGAACCAACTGGGCAAGTTCCCATCTTTTTCTCTTCTCAGGAGGAAATTTTCTCTTATTGTGAAGATGGATGTTGACTAGAAGCCCTGTAGAGCCTTATGTATCATAAAATCAATTTTAACCATGAGTCTATATTTTCAAAGAATACAAATTTTTTATTACAATGAATCAATCTTTGCCTAGAAAATTTAATTCAGGTGTTGAGGTGGATATTTTTCTTTGCTCTGTTGTGAATAATAATTCATTTGCCTTTGAAATACAATTCTATTTATCCCAAGCCATTTTTTAATTTTTAATTGGAATAGCTGAATATGCTACACCTTAAAGAAACATTTTGGCATGGGATGATATTCCTTGGGCTATCCGATATCTGAGGGACAAGAGAATTCATCAGAGACTTAAGAGCCTGTAGGAAAGCTCTCTTCCTAGACAGTGCTTTACCTGTCAAAATTAAAAGGTCAAAAACTGCTTTGGGAATTTTTCTCATTCTCTTCTGTTGATATTCTTTCAATCTGAGAAAATAACAAAGCAAGTTGTAATAAAATGTCCCACACATTGTCTTTAGAGTAGGTTTTAGAGCGGTAAATTAGTGATTTAACTTTGGAAATTCCCACACCCATTTTGCTTCCAGCATCTCATTCTCTCCCTTGCTCTGTTCACTCCTTCCCTCCAATCACTTTGATGCACCTGTTTGGAAAGTCATGCCATACACTGGATCACTGAAAAAGTTCTGACTAACAACAACAAAAAAAGACTATTAATTAACTAGAGAAATAAAAAAATTACTGTATGTATATTTTGAGTGATTCTACGCTAACTTCGAAAATAAGAAAAAAGAAAAAACACTTTAAACAGACAAATACGTTTTCCTATAATCAACAGATGCTTCTTAAAAAAGGGCAGCCTAGAGAGCTGGAATGGTAATGGCACTATGTTTTTCTTCTCCAAGGTTCTGATAGGGCACGGCAGGGAAACCATTAAGTATTTCCATCAGGAAGTATTTAGAGTCATATAGTACACAGATGTCTGTATAAACCATGGATTATTTTTTCAGGCAGAAACCAGGTAGAAGCATGATTCAACATTTGCTGTTGGATGATTTATAAAGCTAGAAAAATCCATGTCAGAGGAAACAATAGGAGCCAAATATGCTGAGTTACAGTCCTCTTCAGTCTTGCTCTCTGGCTAGCTTTACAGGGATGAAGAGGCTCAGAATGGAGTATTGCGACATATGAGAGAAAACACAGATTTATGACTTTTCTTCTTTGACAGTTCTCAATACCATTGCAGATTTATTTTAGGTCTTCTGTGGTACAGTGATGTTTCTTCATAATGGCTTGACTAACTGTGGAGCTCAACTCTGCTTTCTTTTGGGACTGCATGGCTCAGAAGGTCATGGGTGTTTTGTGCTTGGCTAAATCTTAAATTGATAGTGTCAGGAGGATGAAGGGAATAACTGCAGCTGGTATGCCTTCCTTGTATATGTTTTCAGACAGGATCCCTCTATACATTCCATAAATGCTTTCAAAATCGGTTCCCATTAAACAAACCAGCATGTGCTTAGGGATTTCAGTAGCTGGCTAAAAGTAATTTTCTTCCAATCAAGTCAGTTTTAAAAGGGTATGTGTTTCCTCTATTATAAACATGCTGTTATGCTTTGGAAGACAAAGCCCTAGTTTTCCTTTCCCCACTGCTCCCTCCCCTTCTTGAGTATACCCCCTGCTCTGGAATGCAAGACTTTTTATTCATGTCGTCTTTCATTCCAGAGTTTTCAGAGTCATGCCATATTGGTGGGAACAGTGAAATCAGGCAGCGTATCATAACTTTCACTTCACAACCACAGCTCGAAGGAGACAAAGATACAGAGTGCAGGACTGTGTTTCTTGGAACCAGGAAGTGTTAGAAAATAAAGCCTTTCTCCCTTCTTCCTACATTAAGCTCATATTGTAAAATAAAAAAAAAGTATGAGATAATGAGTAGAACAATAAATAGCATAATGAATAGAATAAAAGCATTTGTTACTTTATGATGTCTAAACAGTTAAATTTTATTTTGGTGCAAATAAAATTACTGTAATAAATTTTATTTTTTCTTCAATAAAAATTTACATGGACATGCTGTAAAATTGCCATTTCTAAAAGTATGTAAGTAAAAAAAATGAAAAGAGAATTTAGGAACTGGGATGTCTTTGAGTTATTGCAGCCACAGAGTTTGAAGGAAAACCCAGGAAGATTGGACTCCTTTTTTTTTTTTTTTTTCCTCATGACCTGGTTTTTATTCTTCACAGGCTTGTGATTTGGATGAGAACTATGACACTCCCTGAACACGTATCTAATTTGGACCGTAGTGTATGCCATAATATGTCCCAGCAGGAAGATGTAAACACTGCCACAGAGAGTAAGAGAAGGAGTATTGAACAGGAGATATAAAGTAACACTGTCTATTTATGTTCCAGATTACAGTAACTTAAATACTCTTTTCACATTTAGTAGCACTAATGATACCTCTTACTAATATTAGTGTAGTGCACTGCAAACATCTGGAGGCCAATGCATTATCTGAGAGTTCAAGGAGAAATAACAGAGTACAGTGCATTTAGGGACAAAGCTTTATTGCCCATTAAATGGCTGTTAAACAGCATCAGAAGAGTGAAAATTTTTCACATGTGTGCATTGCTTGAGGTTAAATTTCAGTTTAAAAAGGAATTTCTTTTTATTTCAGATAGAATGTACATATACTTTTAATTGAAAAACCTATAGATCATTCTAATTGGATATACAGTGTGGAAAAGATTTTCATACCTATTTCAGATTTATCATCTTTTAGTACATTTTTTGCAAGACAAAATTTTTAAATTTTTATTTATGGCTTTGAGGCTGATAATTTTGAATTTAACAGATCCTTTTAATTGTGTTTAGGAAAAGAGTTACCTAATCAAGAATCAGTGACAAAACCTCCATAACAAAACACGTATTGACAACTACAACTAAATTCATACTTCTACAGGCATATTTTAGGAAAAAAATCTCCATTTCTGTTCCATATACTCCCTACAGGACACCTCCCTGAATTGTTGAAATTGGTGTACTTATGAAATAATACCACTTACCTGCTCTTTCTACCACACAGTTTTAATTGGTGCAGGATTCTTTACATCATGTTCTAAACCACTTTGCTGCTATTAAGTTTAAGAGCTACTGGGGCCCTCTGGGATAAAAGTAGCCATTCAAGTGCAAGGTCATTAGGAAAACTTGGAATTTCCAAGTTAGTTGTTATGCCTCCTGTTAGGAAAGGTATCTTTAAAAAAACTGTTTCGAGAGCCATGACATCTTCTGTGCAGCAGCCCAAACCCAAAATTGCCTGTGTTACTACTGAGTTAATGGTACAATGTAATCTTGATTCCAGACATAAAAGCAATATGAGAGTACAAGGAGTGTGGAATTTTTAAATTTACATTCATAAATTACAGTTTCATTAATTCATTTGGGAACTCTGTAACAGTTTATGTTTCCCTTCTTACCAAATTTGCTTTCGTACACAAGTGGCAATTATCTCCATTCTTAATGACAGAGGCAGAAAATGTCTGATTTCATTGAGCAGTTGCTAGCAGATGGTAACACCTCACCTAGCTCTCAAAAGAAACTGAGACTGGAAGAACAATATTCATGAACCCGCCCTAGTTATCAGGCTCTCCTAATCCTCACCCAGCCAGTTACTAGTTTAAGGGATACTCTTATCTTCCTCTTTGTAACCATCTTCCTCTTCCCAAACCCTATGAGTGAACACTTAAATGAGCTATTGTATTTTTTCCTTTCTGCAAACTAGACAAAGGTCTTTACCTAACACTTCTCTAAAGAGCACAGCAATACAAGTGGCTAACATAAACATTCTCCTTGCTAGCAGACACGAAAAAGTGAAAGAAAAAAATTACTATAGAAAATGATTCCAAAGTACTAGTAGCTTTTTTAGATATTATGAATTGCTACAGCACCACTCTGAATAAACTGAATATTCTTTGACTTTTGAAATCCAGAGTCAGATCTTATTTTTACATATTCTTGACTCCTTTCTTAATCAACAGAACTCCTTGCCAGAGTAAGTGCTGTTTCTACAGGGGAAAGGTTTGTAAAACTAAGCAAGCTAGCAGCTGAGTGAAAATACAGAATCCATCACATCCAAACCCCAAGTTATTGTATATCAAGATGTGAATTGTGCACAAAGTGCGTAATTTTATTATTAGCTTCTGCCAGTAAATAGCACATTATTAGCAGTTACATAAGCATCTCACAACTGGTCAGTTGAAAGCTGTATTATACTGCTAACATAAGAAAAACCCCTAGAAATAGTAACAAAATCTGTTACATTTTATAATAAGAGATGAGCGTATTATTAGGAATAGATAGACGTATAAAAGACCCTATTGCTTAAGCTTAGTGATTCTCTTTGTCTAACATATCACTTAGACCTTCAGTATTGATTCAAACTGAACTGAGTCCTTTGGGTTGTATCATGCAGATGTGTTTGATCTAATCATCCTTCACTGGTAGGGAATGAGAGGAATCATGAGGGACAGGGAGTATTTGTTTTGGTTTAGTTCTGATAACCAAAACTGGATCCAACTGGCAGAATGTTCTTTCTGACATTTTGCAAGAAATCTGGTCTATCTTTTGTATGGCTGTGAGATGGAGGTTATAATGATTTTCTTGACAACACAAAAGCAGACAAAGTGTCTGTCTTGATCTTATTATAGATAGCTCAAAAATACTGATCAATAAAGCAGTTCTCCTTTACCAAAGAAACATTTTACTGAAAGTGACCACCTACAAAACCCCTAGTCAATAGCAGTAAAATAATAATAAACTTATATGATGGGTAATCTTGTTAATAGTAAGGGTTAAATCTATGTGGAGGATAATGCTATTACTGTTAAGTGTTTTTATTTATAGGACTCGGGCGGAGGAAAAGAAAATTTGAGAATTCATGTGAAACTGTAAGGATGAGGAAGCTATTCCAAATATAGGAACAGCCTTCAGTAGCACCCTAAGTGAAAAGTGGAATGTGTGGAAAAGGGCTGGAAGAAGGAAAATTTGTTGATGGAATGGTAGGGTAACAAGGAAGCACTATTGTGAACAAGAACAGTTACATATGGTTGAAACTTGAACAGACCTTTAGCAATAAGGACTAAGTCCTCAAAGAAGAAAATAAGTCAATGCTGAAAGTTAATCAAGATGTGAGTGCTAAATGTGGATATTAATTCAAGCTGTTGCTGCCTCAGTGAACTGGAGATCAAGAAGGTAAAAATGGAATAGTCTAGGTGACTAGTGACTAACAGTCACAGTCAATACATGTATAAAATACAACATGGTTTTGGCACCTATTCCTACATTACCATTTTAGGATGCTCCTGACAGCTGTCCCTATTGAAGGATCTACAGCTAACTGGTTCTTTGAAAGTCCATGCTGCATCCCTGTTTACCACCAGATCACCTCTGGTGTACCCATATGAAACTCTGGCTGAGCTGACTTCAAGGATGTTGGCTATACAGTGCTACTAGCAGTCACACTATCGATTTTTATACACCCTGTTGGTATTTGACTCTAGCATTGTCCTGTTTCAGAGGAATCGCCTGCCTTGGCCGGTCAGTATTTGCACTGATGTACTAATGAGCCATTACTAACACCCTAAATTAGACACTGATGAAGAACACATGCTGAATTTGTCTAAAGTTCATCTTTTTTGATGCTCTTGAAAGACACAATCAGTTTTTCTGGTGTAAAACTACCAGTCCTATGGACTGTACTATGAAGTTACACTCACCTCCTTTCTTCATTAAGATATTTTTATATCGTAATGGCATGATGTGTAGTACATGTTTAGAATCTAAATATTCCACAAATCAAGTGGAAGAAAATTAACAAATGCAATTATGACAAAGCTAACTTCCCTCTGACTTCCTCTTGGTTATCATGAATATAGTTGTGTCTTTAAGAGTCCAGTCAGCTGTGTCCAGCTGTTTTTTCAGGACACGTCTTTAGCAAATTCATTACATTAATGAAAAATGTAACTGTTTTTTTTCATTTTTTTAAAAGTTTTGTACACGAAAATAGGTAAAAAAATGAGTGTTAAGCAACCTTTTTTTCATGTGGTACAAAATGTAAACATAAAAGAATGCTATGCTACTTAAAACAAATATAAAACTATTTTTCAAAAAAAAAACAAACAACATTTTTTTGGTGTGTTCTTAGACTCCTGCAAAAAACAAGTTTCCTTTTTCTGATTTCTCCTCTGCATTCACACAGACTTACCAGGCATCTCCTTGAAAGTATTTTTGGCTAGATAAAAGAGTTTTACAGCTCTGGGGAAAATAACCTTACTATTGCTCTTAACTATCCCCTTGATACTTTCATAAAAATGTTAGACCAAACAGAATCTCTCCAGGAAATTCCTAAACTCTAACCTTTCAGGGTCAGAGAATGCAGCAGACAGTTTGTTGTCTTGAACAGTGACCTCAGTGAAGTCCTACTCCAAACAAACTTTTAGATGCTATCTATGTACTATCTCAGGGGAATTCAGTGCTAGCCCTTAGAGATCAACAGTAGCACTTTTTGTACCACTTTCTTCACTTTCTACAAAGAACGAGGAAATGACTCTTGAATCCATTAAGTTTCAAGTATGTTTTAATTATTGATTCCCTTAGAATAGCCCTAGTTATGCAAAAATTCTATATTGGAAATGATTTTTGAGAAGCTAAAATGTGCAATATTTCAGTCTTTATGATGTGAATAATTCTGAAGCCAGAGCAGATTTTGTGCATATTTAGGATATTATAGGACTGAAAGAGATTTTCTGGGTAACCAAGAACATTTCTGTTGTAATACAGAACATGTTGTATAATTTTTTTTTAATAAGCGTAGGAAATTCCTTCTTAAAAGCAGTTTTAATAGAGTCCCTTTCTTATTTCATATAAGCCGTTATCAGATAGAATTTACCTCAGTATTCTTAGATGAAATACAAATTAGAAAGCCTTGTAGAAATCACTGGCTTCATTCTTTTATGGAAATAAACTCTACAGAAGAATGCCGCCTTTGATATTTTTTGAGATTTCAAATTCTGCCCACCAAAACTTACATATTCTTATTATTCCATTAACATACAAATTATGTAAACGAAAGTTTGCCCGTATATTTATCATTCTAAAGAAAAAAAAAAGAATCCCGAAAAAGCTGTATATAGAGAGGAAATTATTCAGTGAGTTTGTCAAATACACTAAAGCCATGAAACTAATAACTATTGTTTGGATGAAATCATATACTAGAATAATCATAAGGTTCCACAATAATAATGTATTCCTTTTGGTATTATTGAGTTTTCAGTCAACAAAAAAGGTTGTTTCAGAGAGACTCCTGTGAATTCTTGGGGCTTCTCAGAACAGGACACATTCCAAACTTTGATCAATCTCTTCTAGAAAAATTACTCAATGACATTTCTTGCTATTTTACCCACTATTTTCTCCCAGAAGGCCAAAACTTAAAGATCTCTGTACTGCTTCAGCTGTAAAAGCACATCTGTCAGTTTAAATTAGATAGACAGTTTCCCATAGTCAAGGGGCAGACTAATGCCATTAACCTTCAAGCTTTACAAGAACTTTTTGGTGTTCAGTTTTCAAATGCAATACATAACAACTGCATGTGAAGATGATAAATGCCATGAAGAGTCAACAAAGTACATAGTATTATTTGTGAGGGACTTCAGACGCAAATTTTTTTTTAGGTTTTCATAATGCTTCTAATGCTGATAGAAAATTTTAAAAGTATGCATTTACCAAGTAGTAGATTTTTAAGGTGAAATATGTTCTTTGTGGTTTACTGTAATCTTATAAACCATAGACTAGATGGGAGCAGTATTCAGCTGGACAAGAGAAACCTCTCTTGAATCTCTAAACCTTGCAGTGTTTGTTTGTAGTAATAGAAAACGTATCTATGTCTTTGTGGCATTCTTACCTTGATAGCCAGATAGAAGGAAGTGGGAATCAAAATGACCTTTTTCCCCCCTCCCCATTATAAGCTCTGTGCCTGAAACATCCTGACCATGATATGAACAGCCTGAATTATCTGGATAGCAAGGAAATTTGCAATGTGGTAACTGCTGCACAGTACTAGATAAGATTTTTACACTTTTCCATGTCTTCAATAATTTAATAAAGTTGCACATCCTTTGTATCTGTCATTTATAGATCTGCATATCCTCATTAACAGATCATGTCTTAAACAACAACCACATCACACAAGATGCTCACCCCTGTCACATATAGCATAGCCCTCATGATAAAGGTGGTTTGTTTTTTTTTTTTTAAAAAAATATTTTCCATGTGTGAGCTAATGCTGAGTGGAGATAGAAATCTACAAATTAACTGCTTGAAAGAAGGAAAATGCTTGCTTTGGAGCAAAGTGGGAAGTGTATAACCATAAGCATAGGTAAGTTCAGTAAAGCTGGAATTCATATATGATGTTATCATGTGAAAAAGCATAGAGAAGTAAAATGGAGAGGTTCAATAAATTAAGTGTTGCAGCCAGCTCTTCTCTAAAACAAAAAGAACATATAGAAGTTTCAAAGTAAATTAACTGATTATATGCATTCTTCTTTATTGCATTTCAGTTTGCACTTAAGTTTGATGTAATAAATAATGAAAACAATGAACTCAGTTTTAAAAGGAGCTGACGAATCCTTCTGTGAAGTGCAAAGAACACAATCCCCATTCCCACTGACTCCTATGATATTTAAGGACATTCAATTATTTGACTAAGACCTAAATGAAAGAAGACTGGCAGACAGCTTAATGCAGAATGTCAGAAAAATGGTCCTCAGGAAAAAACACACCCAGATGTGTCAATGAAAGTAGTAATATAATTCTTTGATTTTATGAATGAGACATAGTTTAGTCCTGTGGAGTGTCTTTCATTACTCAAAACTGCCTTTTCAAATCAGGTCTCTGATGGAAGAATTCAGATTCAATAAACAGTTGCCAAAGTTGTTTGGTACACACATTTAAGATAATTCCCATGCTGCTAATGAAGTATTATTGATCGTACTGTTTACCTGTCAGATTAGTCCACTGTTGCCAACAGCAAAGCTATGCTCTACTGGAGATTATTAGTTATTAGCACAAGGTAAGTGAGCATTTGTTGAACAATATTAGTAGTGAAAGGAGAGGAAAACCACAGCAGTATAAATACTGCTTCATGCTAAAGACAGCGTGAACCAAAATACTGTGATTAAAAAAATCTTTTGCAAGCCTTTAAGAAACATACAGTAAAAAATACCAAATGTTTCCAAGTTAGAAAGATTTTCTTGTAAGAGGCAACAACTGATGAAGTTCTTATCTTTTTATCTTAAGACTGCTGTCTGCTCAATTTTCTTTCTTTCTACCCTTAGGCTTCTCATTGATGAGTACACCATATGTTTTGTAGAATGAACTTAAGCAATCCATAACAATTTGATAAAGCATTATCACTAGAGCCTAAAGAGACCGTTTGGATCAAGCAAGAATCACGAATTCTCACTTCTTTTCAAGATGCAATATAAATCCAGTTTCTATCTGTAGTTTCTACCCATATTCTGTATCGGTACATGTGCCTGCAAAACTTAAGTCTGAGATAACCACGGTTATCTTGTACTGTGTACTGCTATAGCCTCTACACTCCCATTACCCAGACTAGAATTTCTTGTCAAAAATGGTCAGTTTAATGGAAATGGGGAAAGAAAACTCTTCCACAGACAACAGAACTAGGGATCAAGCTTTAGTAGAATGGCTTTTGTTATCTTGCTGCCTTTAGCTAAAGACCTTTACTTCTAGGCTACAAGGCCTACTTGCTTTTGTGACATTCCCTCTGACCTAGCTAACTTTTTTTTCCCCATAACAGAACAGTTTAAATAGGTGTGATGGAAACTGTACTTATCTTTTCATGACCTATATGTCGGTCATTAGGACAGAGATTAAAAGGCTGAAAAAACTCAGTTTCAGTTTTCTCAGTCAAAATAGTGTATTGAATTTGCGTCTTTCTTATCTTAGGAGAGTGCTTTAACCAGTAAGGTACTGCATAAAAGCAAAAGTGAGAGGGCATCACTATCACCTCTTCTAGACAGGTTTTGAAAGAAAGGATACAGGCAGCTATCTGAAGTGTAGGATTTGGGCTGTGAAGTTTGAATGGGAGGAGGTACCTCTCTGCAACATGGAGAAAACCACCTAAATATAAGATCAGGATTTTAATTAAACCACATTCCTCTTTTCAGGATTATGCTGGGCCAGCAGGAAGTGGCTCTCTGCCCCGAGTGTTGTTGATCATTTCCTATGCACTGTGTAGGAATTGGGGTCAATGAAGTGAGTTAGGCACAGAGCTGCTCAGCACTGTAGTGTCAAGCTTGTTTGTTTGTTTTATTGTTTTTAATCTAGCCTTAAGTTCCATTCTAAATATTACACAGGGAAACTAGTAGAACCAGAGACTGAATGTGTATGTGCCAAGTCACAGTTCCCTGCCATAACCACAAGACCAACGTTCCTAATAAGGAGCTATAACAGACATGAGTCACTGTGGTTGTGGTTCTGCAAAGTAACATTTTACCTTCTAATTTAATAACTATCACATTATGCTTAGGTTAATTTGTACTTTTGAATAATGGTTTGTATTTGGCTTATGATTTTTCCCTCATATTGTTTGTTTCAGAGAGACTGCTAGAAAAGTTCTATTTCAAAAGAAAAATATTTCTTATAAATTGTATACAGTACATCTAGAAATAAACAAAGCAGTTTCTCACACTTATGTTAACAGTTAAAATTCATTGTCATGATATTTCAAAAATATTACCAATATTACATAAAGCACATATCTGTGAGTAGCCTTTCACTAGAATAATATTTTTAAAATCTTTATAAAATAGATATTGAATACTCTTGGCATGCATAAATTTTGTCTAGATGAAATGACCTTTAAAGGCTGCACTCACAAGTTAGACAAGGAGTTATCAGTGACCTGACATTAATACATGCTTTGTTGTTCATTTACTGATGCTGACAACTATGCTCTAGAGTTTGTAATTTTTCTTCCCACTTTAAAGATGGCAGGTGTTCCAAATACAAAACTTTTAAGAGTATTTTCCTAGGTGCTCATCTATTAGTACCACATAAATACCACTGAAAGTCCCCATTAAAATAAGAAAACAGAGCTGAATTTTTGATCAGTTAAATATTTGGACAGCTCAGCTGAACACTAGAAGTCTACATTTACCAAGTCAGTACACAGTGGTATCTGAAATAATAAAAGGGTAAAAGGCATCATCTTAAACACCACAGTGTGGTAACTGTTGGGAAATGGGCTGTCTTTTTAAGTAAAGATAGCTGACCAATAGGCACTTTTAGCACAATAGAAACATAGCTGGGTTAGTCCATACTGAAAATATATTCTGAGTTAATTGAGTTGGCCTGTAAGCAAACAATTCTAATTCTCTTGCTAACCAAAGCAGGAATTTTTATGTGTCTTTTACATATTATCAGTAATCTTTAACGGAATGTCTTTACAGCTACGTAATCTACAAGAAGTGCCAGAGAAGCCTGTCCTTTTGCCCTCTTATTTATACCTGATTGCTTTAGAATCATTACCACCTAATGATACTAAAAACTGTGGTAGGTCAAACTGATACAAGGGTATTCTGGTACCTTTTTAAAAAACAGTTTACAGATTACCCTCAAATCCCTCATAATTTCTTCTAGTAAAAGCCACACTGAATCTCGGAAGAAATGAAACACAGCAAATGTGTTTAGAGGAATTTAGAAATCCACCCAAGCATTTGCTACTCAATTGATGTTTCAAGCTACAAACACTTGTCTGTTTTACAAGGAGGAAATCCCTAAGAGTCCTTAAAGAGAGCTAGTTTCTATATAGTTTGAACCTGCCCCCAGTAAAAAACTATTATTTTCATTTCAGAAATCTGAACAGGGCTCTGATGTAATACACAATCTGTAGAAAGTACTTTCTGTACTTAGAAGAATTTTACTATCCTGAGTAAAAGAACAGACATTTCAGTAGTGACCTAATACACACAATAGAAACAAAACGCTTCCATACTATACAAGCAGGTTTCCTGAAGTGGTTCTCTACATTCAGTACCCTTTCCTTCTGTTTACTCTTCTCCAATGTTCCTATCCTTTGACTGTGAAAGAAGTTATTTTTATACTAAACTGTAAAGTTTTATTTAGAAAGTGTTATGCTTCTACATTATACTAAAAATGAAAACAAAGCAGACTCCTGCTAACTGAATCCTAAAATGTCCCAGGATACCACAAAGGCCAGCACCGCAAAAAAATGACTAGCAAGTTTAAACCCCACACATTCCAAGTGCTCTCAGATGCTTTTTTTCTCAAGCAGGGCTACAGGCAAGCAACACAGTTTAAAGTTCATTATGTTATCTGTTATACTCAGTACATGCAGTAGTTATGCTGAACTGTGGTAATAGAAAACTAAGTAACCAGTAGCGTGCTCCAAGTTGAATTCAAGCTTTGCCAAAAATAATGTACATACTTCAGCATATTTTGGCTGTACACCAAACATGAAACAATTTGTACTGGACTATTATTTGTTGAATTAATTGTGTTATCCAGCTACAGATTTATTTTCTTTAAATGTAAGTTTGCATATTTTCTTTTCATGTAATAAGATTATATGTCATATAGCACAAAAATACCAGAGTATGAGATAGCATCACTTGGCAATGTAATGTTCTAAACTTAACAGTTTCTTTCATGAAAAGTAGGAAAAGATTTATTTGCTGTAGGAGCCTAACTCTATAAAGTTGGACTTTGTTGACCATAGCACCCAATGGAAGCCTTTTGAATTCAAGATGGTTCACATGCATTTATATTTTGTTAATACAGAAAAACATTGTTTCATTGACATATTATGTAAAACATTGACACTACATATATATATATAAAATGAATTATAAACTGCATTAGATATATGATATATATGATATATAGCATATAGAATATACTATATAGTTTACGGTATACAGAACATATATAAATATTATATAGGTTGATCCAAAACTGTTGAAGTGAATAGTTTCTAAATGAAGCTTCCTTAAATAAATTTTATTCAAGGTCTTAGATAAACAAGGCATGAATGGTGCTCAGAGATTCCCAGGGTCAACAGATGAAAGAAAGGAGGGATTTCATGATCAGAAGAATTCCTTCATATTGGTATGGGCTCCAACCAGTTAGCATCAGAATAAATCCCAACCATAACTGACATTTTCTGATCTCCATGTCTCTTATATTACTCAGAATCCAAGAAGTATTTAACACGGACTGTAGCCCACATATAGTGACCAAACATAGAAAGAAAAAATTATATTAACTACTAGCCAACAGGGAAGGCATGAAACCAAAGACAAGTACCTTTACACTCAACAAAAATAATAATAAAAAAAATCAGAAATTGGATAAGAAAAGTAGTTTTCCTCCTTTCTTGGATACATAAGGAGTTCTATCAAACACTACACTCCAGCCTTTATTTGATTCTTACTGTTGCTGTCCAAAAAAACCCCATATGATTCTCCCCTGTTCACCAGTCAGGACTGGTCACAGATGTCTCTTTTTCCTTTTCTTGTATCGGCTCATGTTCTCATTTTTCTCTTCTCTCAGTTTCTCACAGAGCTCCTGCTAGCTGCCTCCTGGAATTAATGATCTAGCAGGCACCTTTACCTTGGTCTTGGCTCCTGAGTGCTGGTCTAGAGTTCTGAATAGAAACCTGCAACCCTGCCTTTGCTCCACTGTGAAGCATCTTGCATGCATGTTTCAGTTTTGGTACAGTTCCACTCATTCCATCAATCCATTCCTTTCCCCAATGCATTCTCTGCTATTGCTGTGAAAGGAGTAACATCATAATGCTTATGCAGTCCTAGACAATTTCTTTCTTCTGGTGTTTGAGGAAAACTAGCCAGGCTGCACCATCTGGTGAAAAGTTGCATGGGCTGGTGATTTGCATGTTCATTTATGATTTAGGAGGTAAAGTTCTAGTCCTAGTTGTGCCTCTTGCTATGTGTGGCTGTCCTGGTTTCATCTGGGATATAGTTAACTGTCTTCCTAGTAGCTGGTACAGTGCTATGTTTTGAGTTCAGTATGTGAAGAATGTTGATAACACTGATGTTTTCAGTTGTTGCTCAGTAGTGTTTAGACTAATGTCAAGGATTTTTCAGCTTCTCATGCCCAGCCAGCGAGAAAGCTGGAGGGGCACAAGAAGTTGGCACAGGACACAGCCAGGGCACCTGACCCAAACTGGCCAACGGTGTATTCCATACCGTGTGACGTCACATCTAGTATAGGAACTGGGAAGTGGGGGCGGGGAATCGCTGCTCGGGGACTGGCTGGGTGTCGGTCGGCGGGTGGTGAGCAATTACACTGCGCATCATTTGTACATTCCAATCCTTTCATTATTACTGTTGTCATTTTATTAGTGTTATCATTATCATTATTAGTTTCTTCTTTTCTGTTCTATTAAACCGTTCTTATCTCAACCCACGGGTTTTGCTTCTTTTCCCGATTTTCTCCCCCATCCCACTGGGTGGGGGGGAGTGAGTGAGCGGCTGCGTGGTGTTTAGTTGCTGGCTGGGGTTAAACCACGACAGTGGCCCTAGGAAAGTCATTATTGCCATGGTCTTCTGCTCCATGACCTGTACAACTGGCACCTACCAGTGAGGTATTTTGTGCTGTGTGGGTGGAAAGTTATAGAGAAGAGCTTGAAATTAATAACGTAGTAAAGAAAAGCTTAACAAATGGACTTTGCCATAATTACGAGACACTACTGTCAGGGTGCCGACTAATGACTGGCAGCCTGCAGACTAGGGACTCAAGCACTCAGTTCATGCTAGGAATATTATCGCAGCCGTGGGATATTTTTGTTGGAAGCATTATTTCAGTTTTTATTGGAAACTTTACCTTAAGTGATCATCAGAAAAGTGGGAATACGAAATCCCCCTGACTCAGTATGACCTCTGCTGGCCAGAGTCCTACATTAGCAGAAAGCAAATGCGCAACTCGAACCTTCTAAAGGCCTGTTAAACTGGTCATATATTAGCTTTGAGTAAGGGTCAATTAAAATCCCATGTATTTGTAATAAATTTCAGCCCTCAGCTGAAAATTTCTGACATTTGTTGTTTTAGAGAATTTTATCAGAAAATTTTTAGTAAAATAGAAAGCAAAATCTAACCTGAAAAAGTTCATTTTTTAAAATAGAATATGTTCAACAAGTAAATGTAGCAGAGTATTTTTACATTACACTCAAAATCAGCAATTTGGTAAATCACCATAAGGAATGTAGCAAGTTATGGTCGCTCTCAACAAACCATTAAATAGAACTACTATATTTTTAATTGTCAGTAAATAAAAATATCTTTTTCACTTAGAAAATGAACCCTTTCTGCTATACTGAAGTATATATCCTATGCTTCTGGTGTAGGTATTTTGTGCACAATAAATGATTGCCCGTTCCTTTACATCTTCAAATCTGTGTAGTTTTAAGTTCTTCTTAAACTTTTTGGAGCTGTGAATAACCATGTCAAGTCACTTCATAGGGAAATGAAATGCATTGATAAAATTTTATTGTTAGTAAATAATAGCCAAAATAATGGTAATTTTGCCTCCTTCATTGTCACTCAGTATTTAATATTTCAGTTGGTAAGTACTGATCAGGTCCTGGCAAAAGCTAGAGGAATGTTTCAACTACATATGACAAAGAAAATTGCTTTGACAACTACAATTGCTAATCAAACAGCCCAAATGCATGAAAGCTTATGGATTTTCAATCCTCTGACTCTTTCCTGCATTTAAGACTAATTGGTGAAAGAAGAATAAGCAAAACAGTAAAAGAAATGACTGGAGTGAAGTCAGTATCTTCCATCTCATTATGAGGAGTTTTATTAATTACTGAAGAATAAAATGTCATTTATGGGCTAGATTAATAGAAAAGTTAGAGAAAGAGCACAGATGACCTAGCTGTGTATTTAAACTGGTTTTGGTTGAAGTTTACTCCAAAATTTCAGTCTCAGGGTCTGACCCTGAGGGTGCCTAAAATCACCGAATGTGTAAGCCTCTGTGAGTGAAGATAGCTACACAGTGAGAAATTTGGGTTTTGGCACACCTAGAAATGTCCAAAATTTAATTGAGCAAGCTGTTGCTTAAGAGGTGGGAAAAGAGCTCAGTAAACCTGCAGTTGTATTTGATCTCCAGGCAAAATCTTCTTTGGCTAATAGGCAACTGAAAAGGCAGTTTGCGAGTGTGTTTTGATTGCAGTGCTAAGACTCTGGTGTATAATCTCACTGAGTTTTTAAGCATAAGGCACAACTGCCATTTTTAATGAGAAAAGCTCAGGCACGCCTAACTGCAGGATTCTGGATTCTCATCTAAACAGGCACCTAAATTATTGACAGGATAAGAGGGAGATGTCTTCTAAGCTTTGCATGTCTAAATGTGCAGTATGCAGTGCCTTGCAGAGTTATTAACTTGCATATCAGAAGCAATAGTATCGTGCTGGGAATAGCTCGGCACCTGACTCAATCAGCCTGGATTTTCAGGTGAAGTATGGCATTGAAATGAATATCCTCCTTCAGGTATAAGTCTGTATCTGGGACAGAAGCCTCTCAGGGTCAAAGCTGGGCCTCAACCAGTAAAGGATTAGTCTTTGGTGTTCCTATTCTACCTTACATAGTCCCCTATCCAGTGCATGTGCTATAATGAGTCCTGTTATGGTATCTAAGTGAGCATGGGAAGTTATGATTCTGATACACACTGGCACACCTGAGTCAGTTTCATATAGGTAACAGAACACAAAACACAAGCACTCAAGCTTTCAGACATGTAAGGAACCAGCAAATTAAGGCTCCTGAAGAGTGTACACTGGCTGCTAGCAGAAGATAAAGCCTGTGCTGCTCTCTCTTTGCTATTATGGATAGTCACAATAACTAGATTAAGATATGATAGCGTATCTTCCCAACTTCATTCAACTATCTACCTATAGTTTTTCACCTAATTCTGCATCATTAAGTAAGGTTGGAGGTGTAACTCAGATTCCATAACAGCTGGGTATTTTGACAGAAAGAGATGCAATGCTTAAACTTCTGTGGATCTAGTTCTAGCTCCACAACGGTGTTGCTGATGCACTGAGTGTGTACCATTGAATATTCCAAGCCACATGTCAGTCCAAACAATCCGTGTTTAGCAGTGACATCCATTTCAACAATTTCAAGACAAAAGCCAGTCACTTACCAGTGACTGGTTGGAGTCACAGTTACCTATTCTAAATACTTCTTGGTTATAGTTCATTCTTTTTTTTATCAACTTGACAAAAAATAATTAATTAATAAAAATATTGAGAAATTAAAATTTTGAAAATTATGAAGAATGTATTTTATCAGTAAAAGAATTCCACAATTACTATACAGAAAGGAAAACACGAGCCTACAGCTGACCGATGCTTGTGCAGCAGCTAATAGGGTTAAATTTTTGAAGTGGAATTTTAAAGAATGTGAGGGATAATCTTTTCCTTTAAAGTAATCTTGGAACATAGAGACATTAATCTCCTACTTATGGTATCCAACAGCTTGGTCCTTGGTAGTAATTAATTAGACTTCAGTTGCTGCTAAAATTAGCTTAGTCATGGTTTCCAACTAATACGTCTCAACTACATGCCTGCATAATTATGTTGGTTGATGTAAATTATAGCACTCATAAAAATAATAACTATTTTGTAGCATGATATCAAATATAATATCTTTTTACTGTTTGATAAAAAACCTAATCAATGTAATCATTTTTCCCAAGAGGAGGTGATATGCTGGTACTCAGAAAACTGACAATGCAACATATCACTGCATTCCACATCCACAGGAGAGCAGTCTATGATGTGTGTTATGATGTCATAATGTTAGATAAGCAAGCAAGAGTTGTTTGGTTCAACTGCTTAGAAAATCTTGTCCTTTGTCTCACCATTGTTTATGACAGAGATGTTTTTATCAGGTATAATGAAATAATCATGTATGATGAACACCCTAAATCAGCAGAACATTAGAGCAATTGCCTCTGTTGAGCCCACTGCAATATAAATTAATGAAATGAGAGAATTTTCTATGTTCAAAATAATTCCCTAGCAAATAGAAAACAAAACATTTAACCTAGTGTAGATATTTAAGAGTTCATATAACAGTTTAGAATCAGGAATTCAAATATTCTGTGTTGGTTCAAGAATTAGGATGATCTTATGACTTTTACAGTTGTTTGGTATCCCTAAGAAGAAAGGCCAATCAAGACATCGTTAATGCATTTTATTGTTTCAGAATATGATCAAATCAAGTTTGTAATTCAAGCATTGCAGTGATACTGCATACTCTTGTTACTAGGATTCCACTGGCATAATTTTGTCTGTAATACTTGATTGTTTTTCAGTAAGAGTAATGCCCATCCTCTACTGGCAGGACCCCATCCATTAAAAGTGAATACACTTCCATTAGCAACCTTTCTCTGTTATACACAGTTCCTTAAAAACAGACAAAATGAATAGGAGTGACTATGAAATCCAGGACTACATTTTCCTTTCACTTTTTAATACATGTTTTGATAAGGCTGTTCTATAAATCACTGCCTTCATTGTCTCTTTGCTGCAAGGCCACCACACTTTTATGAATAACATATAACTGAGCATAGAGAAAGGTGCTTTAAAAATATATTATCAGTACTGCTTTAGTTTCATTTTCAGAACTGTCTGCAATACAGATTTTATCTGAACTACTGACCTTCTCCCATAACAATGAGTGCAATGTTTCATGTCAGTGTTACAAGAAGTTTGAATTCCTTCTAATAACAACAGCTCTGACTTTTCTTTTCAAACATATTTCAGAATCTGAACTTCATGTTCCTTCTTGAAAACTTAAGTAATGTGAACAAATATCTTCCTATTCTGTGGGGACTGGGATTTATGATAAAAGAAAAACAGGCACTAGGAGCAATGTGTGCTCCATGCATAAAAAGGGAACAGTCAGCTAAACCAGTGTAGTGATGGAAAACAGAGTGGCCTTTGATAGATGTGTAAGTATATATTTCTTCATCATGAGAAAAGGAAACATTCTGGAGTTGTAGAAAGATCTGTAAGCTCTAGCACTAAAATTCGTTTCAGCTCAATACATATCAGGAATGCAGTGTACTAATAAACTGTAAAAAGAGATGGAGGAATGAAGGGAAAAAACAATGTCTAAGTAAGTTTACTTCCAAAGGATATGGACTAATTTTGTTTAAACTCTGACATACTTCTCAGCCTCTTAGTGCCCAAAAGTGTCATTTTACCAAGATCCCCAAAACAGTATAAAGATTATTATTCATTTAACTTAAATGTCATGGAATATTAATCTTTTAATTTAAAACTTTCTATAATTTCAGCCTTATGATTTATTTCCACAGAAGACTATCTAAATCCTCAGAATTACTTAGGTACCTAAATCCTACCTAGGCACATAATTCCCTTTTTGACAATGTGCCTAAATATCTTAGCTTTTTATTGAGGACATAGGCTTTAAAATTTTTCTGTACATCATTTTTCCATTGTTGATGAGTACTTCCTATGTTAAGTGTTTTTATGTTATGTAAACTTAAAGGAAGATTCCACATTTTTAGCACTTAATAACTACCTTTTTGCTTAAGAGTATTCAGAAAATATTTCATAATGGCTGTTTCAGAAAGCTAAGCATTTGATTTCAAGATTAAATGAGTAAAATGAAAAGGTAAAAAAGTTAAAGCTAACCACTGTTCATCCTTTCCAAATACAGATACTTTAAGGCAATGACACTTAAACCCTTATGACCACTAAATTAGTTTATGGATGTAAGATCAAAGCATGTTCAAACTTGATGCTGTTGAATTCAAATTGTTCTTCAAAATAATTCCTTATCTCAGATTTCTGACATCTTGAACATGGCCATTGCATAAGCTTAGTTACTTATCTATGTTTTTGTCATATTGAGAGGATATCATGGAAAAATATCTACGCTGACTATGGTTTGTTTGGCACTAAGTAAAAACTGTAAGAACTGTTCAGATGGTAAATTGTGATAGGGCCATTTTCTCTTAGACTATAATTCAAAAGAATGTATTCACACCAGTACCTGATATTTGATTCTGTATCTATGATAAGCTGATTTAAAGAATGTCCTGAGATCATCTAATGTGAATCTGGATCAGCTGCACAACTATTTTACAATGCTAGGGATCAAGTATTTTCTACTCAAAATGTTGCTATGAAGTAAGTACATTCTCCTCAATATGACCTGTTTCCATTTTATATTTAGAGACTGCTTTTTGATAAACTTTGCATAACTAACACAGATGTTTAATATCTTCAGTAATTTGATGACATATCATTTCTTGGACCTCTAGATCTCATTATAGTCTGTGCTTTTCAGATAATGATTGTATATTACACTTACTATAATTTTTAAATTTAACTTTGTAGGAAGAGAACAATTTATCTGAGTGAGAAAGCATATCTGGACTAACAAAAATTTAAAATACAGACTGAAGTTGCATGATTTATGAAACTTTCAGTGTTGCTATCTACATGATACTCCTTAGATTTTTCTTGTTGTTTATGTAAGAGTAGCCAAAATTTCAACAATGTAGACCGCCCCCCCCCCCCCCCGCCCAGCTATGTAGGTCAAACTCTACTCTCAATTATAACAAAGCAATCCAAATTTCACTAGATGAAATCACAGATTTTTAAAGAAAGGAAAGCAGAATCTAAATTATTACTTCCAGATAAGGAAGTTCCTGAAAATTATTCCCTTAAATTTTAGAGCTGGAAATATGACCTCTCGTATTCTAAGAAAGAATCACTATTTCTTAAAAATATTATCTGGCCTGGTCTAACATCAGCCATGTCAGTCACATCATTTCAGCTAAAAAACATTCTGCATTGGGGGGGAGTCCAAAATGTTGTGTTACTGCCTCAAACCCAAATGTTGTGTTAAGTGAGTAAGAACGCACAGTATTTCAGTGATCCCTTTTCAGTATGTCCCTCATTTTCTACTCTCCAACAAGTAGAATTTTCTTGAAGGAAATCAAGCATCCTCTGTTATTTTAGGGTACATACGTGGTGATGAACAAATCAAATAGAATGTTTCATAGGGTAAAATTACATCTCAGACTTGATTTTTAATACTGTAGATGCAAGCTTTAACTTAGCAACATGATACACAGTCAGTTAAGTCAACTGAGAGATTTTGTTGATATTAATGGACATTTTATCAGACTCTGGGTCTGGATAAAATTTATCAAAATTATTACTTTTCTGAAAGTGAAATGGGTATTTCTGAAACTGTGACTATTAGCGTGCCAAATCTGTGAGCTTCACATTAGTTATATGATGATATATTAGTTATATGATGAATATCCCACATAACTACCCACAGGCCTGTTTGGAAATCTCAGTCTCTTTAAGGAATTGATTTAATCTCTCTCTTATGTTATTTACAAAGGGTTGTCCACTTCATACTTGACATGACATGTATATGCATATAAAATAAAACATGTCTGAAAGTCAGGCTCAGTAAACAAATGCGCAGAATAGTTTTCATACACATAGAAAAGTGACTTGACCAAATGCCACTATTATTGAAGACTGATGAGTTTTTTAATCACTTACTCTTGAAAATATCAGCCTCAACAGGCAGGATATTTTTGCAGATATTCTAAATTATCAGACACTTTAATTACTTCCTGTATCTCCTAATTTCTTCTCTCAAAACATTTTAATGACTGAGTGCATTGCCTTTTGGCTTTTATTCAGAAGCTAGAAATAATCCAGAAGTTTATTTATAAAATTTGACAGCTTGTCTCCTTATGACCCATGAAAAGACTGGATTTGGCAAAATGATCTGAAGAATTAGGTTTCCCTAGATAAACAATAAGATGCCTGCCACCTAAGAAAATCCTCCTGGGAAGATGGATTTTCTTTAAGCAAAAGTTAGAATAATTCTGTTATGACTAGCATAATATAATGACCCAGTTCAAGGTATCTGGTAAAACAGGAGGAAGTACACACTCCTTTTTAGCTGTCTTAGCACACTATGTGATCTGATGTCTAAACAGAACTTTTTAAACTGGAATAAAATCTTAATTTACAGATTGACAAATTAGATGTAAACTAAGTGTTTCCATGTGCAGTGGAAACTGTGTACTCATAACTTTTGAAAAAGTATTTCCCTAAAGGAAAAACTTCTGAAAGCAATATTCATTAAGAAAAAAACCCCAGATCTTTTCTAGAGTTGCATGCTTAAAATGATTGCTTCAATTTAACAAGTAATTGTACTGATAAATCTGGAATATTCTGCTAGTGCTACTTTGTTATTTATGTAAATAGTACGTGTCAACAAAATATGTTAAGACCATGAGAAAAAGCTAAATGGTACTACAGTAGATTTTACACTCTTGTGTCACTAAGCCAAAGTTGCTAATATAAGACAACATCCCAATTTCCCTAAACTGTGAATCTTCTACGACACATGTATCAGAAAATTTAGATATGAGGAATAATTTCTCATACGTTAGGCATTCCAAGATGACAGCGGTGCATTCAATCAGACAGACTAGTGTTCTTTTATGTGATAAAAAGTATACAACCTTAATTCTATACTTAATTAATCTGTGAAAATAAACATAAAATAATACTTCACATACAACTTATTTTTAGACTAAAGACTGTAGTGATTTTAAAGTGTCTAAGAACCTTCAGGTTAAATTTTATATCATGTGAGAATTTTAGCATAGTGCAGTTAATTTTCAACAGCGTCAATATTGTTATTGTTTCAAAGTCTTTCTTTTATTTTAATGAAGTAGCAGTAATATTTAATCATTTCTGGAAATGAAAGACAGAATTGCTTTAATCCACATATCAGTAATTCCCAAATTCAAAATTTTTTATACAAAGTAAAGATGACAATCGACTCTTCTAAGACGTTCAAGAGTGGTCCATAAAGTCTTGAACGTGTCTTTATTCTGACCCATGAAAAGACTGGATTTGGCAAGGTGATCTGAAGAATCAGCTTTCTCTAGAAACAAGATGCCTGCTACCTAGGAAAATCCTCCTGGGAAGACAAATTTTCTTTAAGCAAAAGTTAGAATAATTCTAGTGTAATATAATGACTCAGCTTAAGGTATCTGCTAAAACAGAAGCAAGTACACAGTTCTTCCATTTTTTTTCAGTTTTTGATATAATATGAAAACATGGATGTGTATAAACACATACCTTTCAAAAACTGATGCCAAAGTGGTTTTTTTTTCATCCAATAGCCCAATTCAATTCATATTTTAACTTCTACTACTATCAGATGGAGATTGAGCACTTAATTCTAGATTTGTAATCCATCGCTGAAAGTTCTTAAGGTTACAGTATTTTTTGGATGTTTTTGAGATGTTTTCATAGCTGTACATTTTGAAAGCCCTAGTGACACTGCTACTGGCAGTTCTTGCCAAGCATTCAGTGGGAAGCTGGCATTTACTTTTTTTACCAAGGCTATATAAGTCTCTGGTTGTTTACATTCCTGTTATCTCAGAAAATAGGCTGGAGTGTCTTCTGTACTGTAGTTCATGTGCCCTTATTGGTATTAGTAGAAATTACAGTAATGAGGGACTACAACTTATTTTTTGCTCATTTTATTTGTGATATCAGATTTGTTTTTTTCTGCTTATCACTTTTCATATTAATTACTGTATTTTGCTGTTCTGCATAAAACGTGATAAATTTAGGCTTAGTATTACTTAGCACGATATGATGAGTATCTACTTGTAAAATATGATTATAGTGAAACTCCAAAATATGTGCCTATTAATTAGGGATATACACCTGTCTACAGTGCTAAAGTAATCTATATACTCTATATTTAAAGTACATAGTGAATGTGTGTACATAATAGAATATAATAGAAGATACCCTACTACTATTCACCTACTTACAGACAAATGGTAAAGTTAGGGAAAGTGGAAGTTGACTCTTCAGAAAGTATATTCTTCTATTGCCTATCTGGTTTTTAAGTCTTGTTTTTGCTTTCACCTACCTTTATTTGCTTATTGTGACCAGCAAAACTGCTAAGGCACTTTCCATAAGTATGGGGGTTTCCTTGGGTGCACATTATCACAAGTTCTCCAATTTTCAGGGGAGTGTACAAAAGCAGAGTTTTTGAATACTGGACTTCTAAAACACAGTGAAGCCATTCTATAGCAAAAGAATATATGTAGAGGTGATTTTTGGGTACTTGATATAAAAGATCCAATGCAGAGGGATTATCTCTAAGTTAACTGCTGGACTTACTGGATACTGAAATGCGTTACAGGATCAGAATGAAATGGGGAAAAAAAAGACAGAAATAAAGCTCTGGTTTGCTTGTGTAATTATTTTAGACAAGGGTACTCCCAATTAACTACACAAAAATCCTAACCAAAATATGAATTACAGTGTTAATGGAGCAGATATTTCATAACAGTATTTTATTTACAAAAAGGGCTAGCTTCCAGAGACCTCACTTATTTTTCTTAAAGCCAGGAAAAAATCTCACCTCTTAGAAGGATGTCCCAAAAATTACAGGCAGAAAAAACTTCCTAGGACTTCTAGTTCAGCTCTATCAGTGTTATAATGCTGTATCTGAGCAAGCTTGAACATTCTAAGGATTGGATTTCTGTCACTTTGCTCAAAGTCCACTTTATAATAATGATGAAGTGAAGATCTAGCAATTGCACAAAGCCTGTGCAATTAGTTGTAGTTAAAAGTTTTTTTAAACACTGGGGAATTTCCTTTGAGACAAAATAACATTGTTTGTATTTCATACATGTTTAACTTTGGGGCAGAGAAGTTGAATTAGAAAAAGAAACAACTATTGCCTTTTCAGAACTGATTTTTCCTTTAAATTATATAATATTTTTTGGATTATATGAAAATATTCATTTTTTTAAAAAGACGTGTTATTTTGTTTAATAGAAAAGCCCAAGAAAAATCCAAATGAAGTATTTATTGTTGGAACATTTCTCATGAAACAACTGATGCTATTTTTAGTGGAGAAAATGGACAAATCACAATTACATTTGGAATTTATATCTTTTAAAATGGGGTTTCAAATATTTTTTCCATTTTCTTCAGTTTACACGACCTCATTCATGAGGGTTTGCAGTCTAAATTTCACAAATAAAACTTGTGTTAGCACTTGGCATGTTTCAAAGGTTTATTATCTCATTTCCTGCTTTTAATTTCAAGCAAACTTCTGCAATAAGTAGTCTTTGGCAGCATTTTGCAGTAGCCAATTTGCTTCTGCAAATACCACTTGAGAGATTTTGTGGATAAAACCCACAGTAAATAGCTGATAATCTCAACTAATGTATTTGCTGTAAAATTGTTTGCAGAGAGATTTTGATGTCAACATGTTTCTTCCTGGATATTTTGCTTTACCTAGACTACTGTTTTTTTCTGATTCTGAAGGCAAGCCTAAAACTCAGAAAACATCAGAGAACCATGTGTAGGTGAGTTTTTCAGTCATTGTGATAATCAATGAGTATTTTCTATGGAAAATAATCAGTTTAGAGAAAATACAACTAAACTAAAAATGGAAAATAATTCCTTTTCCAAAGGTACCTGAATCTGGAACAGAGCTGCTCAGATTAGCTAACATATCTCCTCATTACTTGTGGATTAGTAATAAAAACTGGGCTGAAAATGAATTTTTTATTTATTTCTAGCAAATATTACTGAATCATTGTAATGTGTGACACAATATTAAAACATTATGTCCATGTTCTCTGTAACAATGTAATGTATGAAATGTGTTGGAACAATGCTTGTATCCTACACAATAACAAATTATAAGGCTGAAACCATGTCTTGATGTTAATGCAACAGCCAACAATGCCTTTCTTTAAATAAAAAAAAAAAAACACTTTAAACGTTTCTTTGAATTGTAAATGTAGCAACATGTGAGACCCCACATGCCTTATTTGCTCTTCATACAGTCCTCCTTCAGGCAATGCAAATGCATGTTTTGCATTTTTCCATTAAAGGATGGCTTTTCCATTCCACTTTGGGAAACACTTGTAGGAGCCAGGCATCAGAATTCAGCAAATTATTTTAAACTAGATAGTGCTGCCTTAAACACACCTCTACTTAGCATGCCTAAAGAGCCAAATATTTAGTGATTTCAAATAAGACAAGAGTCCTTTCCTATAGTCTAGCCTGTTTCCATGCTCCTTCCAAAGCATCAATTGTTTCTAAAATAAGATCTTTTCAAGGACATCTAAATAATTTCCTGTCACATCCATATCTGACTCTTACCAGTACACCAGTATGGAATTCAGTTATCAGCTGGGAAATGCAGACATACTAAACTTCAGTCTGTGCTAGGAGGTATTCTGTATGTTGTTAGAATAGGACAATACCAGAAATGACATACACGTTAATGGCAGAAATATGAAGCACTTAAGTTATTTACTCAGCATGACATTTTTAATGAAATTTTTGCTTTCTGTCTGGGCAGTAAATGCAAAGCCAGACTTTTTCAGTACTTCAGCCAATGTTACAGGATCTTCCCTTACAGGGTTTGGGAGCCATTCTAGCCATAATTCTTTCCTAAACAGAAAAACCTTTCACACCACAGTTCTCTCCAGATATTTTATATCTCCAGTGATTGCTGATAAAGTCCAGAAGATGTAACTATAGATGGCATTCTCTGTGAGCTGCTCTGAGAAGCTCTTTGTTTTGGTGGGGTTTTTCCCCTCCTGAAGGAAGGAGGGTAAGTTAAAGGGGAAAGTCATTAGATAGAAAGAAGCTCATACACGGATTGAACTTTGCTGGAAGTATAATTTCAGGGGATCTAAACTCTGCTAGGTGCCAGCTAAATGTTGGTGTTAGGTGCTGTTTTCTGCCCTCTGGAATCCTTGTTTAGAACAGCTCCAGAATGTGCTTAATGAAATTAGTTTTCAGTATTTAAGAAAAATTTTATTATAGTAGGGAATATGCCTGACAGCACTATAGGTATATAGCCTGGTTATTTATTACTACTCTAAACCCAAAATATTTATTTATGAATGAAGGCTACATTATGGAAGACACTGGACAGAGAAGTAAAAAAGAAAATGGTTCCTGCTCAAAAAAAAAAAAAAAAAAAAAAGTGAAAATTGAAATGTAGAATGGGTGGATGGGAAGGAAAGAAATAGATTAACAACGTGTACAATTTTCAGAAAACAATGTTTCGGCTTTCCTGATTAATATTAAACTGCTATCACAGCAGAGAGAGCATCAAAGGGGAATATCCCAGATAGAGGGAGTGGCATATGGAGGGAGAGGGAAAGAGCACTGAGGTAATTGAAGGAAAAATGGGCACATAATTAATTAAAGTTGACATTATTCACTTTGGAAAACTGTGGTCTATAAAAGGTGAGTAGATTTGATACTGCGACTATGGCTAATTGGTGACTGCCCTTATAGACAAGGGCAAGAATGGTGTCGGTGGCAGTAGACACCTCTGTTTAGGCACCCAAATCATTCCCATGGTATTTTAACCAATCTTGTTTAAAAAGGTGTAATTTTTGAAAACACGGTCATTATCTTTTCAATATTCATCAAGAGAGACATCCATCAAAACACACCATAGCTACTTACAATTTTAGTTCCTGTGCTATAGGAAACTAGCTAATGGCTTTGAATCTAATAACCTTTGTTCACCTTGCTTGCTGTGTCCTCACATTCACTTACTAATTCACCATGTCTATCTTTAGACTTGATCTAAGATATTTACTTTTCAAACCAGACAGATATGAATCTGAATATTTTCATGTAATGTTGTTAAAAAATACTCACCCAGTTGTCCACTAATTTTGATGCATATATCTATCACGTAGTGAAATCAGTAGCTGCTGCATTTCACAGAATTAGATGCATTAAGAAAGATCATCAAAACTGTCTGAATGGGCAATCTCTTAAACTGACCTAGAAGTAGGATGCAGTCCTAAACCTGTACACTCCTTTCCTGGGAGGAAGGTGATAAATTCCAGTTTTCCTTGTTTGTGTTTCTACAGGCAAAAGGGGAACCCAAAACAGAGGGAATAAGCAGAAACATGCAGCTCTCGTGTAACAAATGGCCCAGTTAAAATACTCAGGACATAGCTTCAAATCCGTACTTAATTTGACACAGGAATTTCAGCTGAGGTCATTTATCCTACAGAAAGTGTCTTTGCTATAAGACTTTCTAGGTGTTCCGGACCTGCAATACTCGTAGAAGTAAAAGTAGTTAACCAATACTTGGAGCAATTTTATTCTAATCTGTTTTCATACTTGTGGTCAGAACATGCCTACAAAATTGAGTCTACTGAGGAAGAAGGTGCTTAGGCTGGGAGTCCTCCTTTGGGACCGAGCTTCAGCTAAGATAACAGCAGGCTGGAATCAGAACTGATGTTGTAAACACAAACTTGTGGGCAGAAACTGAAATGCAGAGAGAATGTACCTGCCTTAGGAGAAAGGTGGCAGTTAGTGATATCAGTGTTGCCTAAATGGGTAGTCAAGTGCCTAAAGTGGTGTATATTATCACTAAAGTACTTTTGAGGAACCTGGCTGAGTAAAAATCCAGCTATACATCTATCTCCAGGTATCTTCTAACTGAAACATTGTTTCATGGCAGTTTTATTTTGGTCATATTTTGACTTTATCTGTTCTTTTCTCAGGCACAGTATTTGTTCTAGTAAACTCTGATAAGAAGAGGTCAGCTCTGTTGTTTATGTAACTTCTATTTCTGTCGTGTTCATGTTCCAACACTACCATTACACTTTGCAATACTTGAGCACAGGATTATGAATTCTTGGTTTCTGGCATTTCTCTTGAGCTTTTTGACAGTAAGAAAAAATCAAGTAGAGAGTCTGGAAGAGGCCAACAGTTTACAACTTTTTATTATTTTAACAATAATAGCACTGCAGTTTTGCTCAGATTAACATGTCACTAGCACCATCAATCTAAAATGCAACCCCTTTCAGGCATCCCTCACCAAGTAAGTCAGGAAATACAAAAAAGATATATATTTATATGTACATATATGCATTTTTGCAATCTTCAGCAAAGTAACTGAAAAACAATGGAATGGACTTGTGTCTGCTCATTACAGCTACCAAACTCTTTATCTTAAACTGTTCTTTGCACTTGCTTATTTATAGAATACGTCTGGTGCTAATTTGACTATAGCAAATATTTTAAAACAACATATACAGGTCAGGTTTATGTACGGATCCCATGAAGGTAAATGTCTGGCCATTTCTTCATCTTTATTGTATTCACTCTTCCAACATACCTTTGAAGTAGGTACCATTATTAATCCCCTTTTATGAAATACAGAATCTACAGATTACATACACAAAGACATTGGACTTCTGAGCTGCAGGCACTGCAACATATGGCTTTTAAAATTCAATGCAAACACTACAGCCATTAATTAGGTAAGTCAAATGTATATCCTTAAATATAGCCTAGGAAGAATTAGAATGGAATTCAGAATTGTTAGGGTGGTGAGCAGAGGTCATCTGAGCTATGAATAAGCTATACTCTTTGAATAACCCCTATTACACTAGAAGCTGTTTTTTTATCACCATAACAAAATCTACAATTTCAGACCAGCCTCATGGTGAATGCTTCAGTCACAAGTCACAAGTGTCCTCTTACTCACTGTGGAAAAGTTTCTTTCTGTACTTCTTAGCTATTCTGGTCGTAAGTAATTCAGTCTGCTTGTGTACTGAAGCTCATAGGCACCTCAACTGAATGATTCCAGAAAATCAAAAGCGAAATATTTAAATAAATAATTTATGCTGTGATCTGCTTTACTGTGCATTGCAAATAATGGTGCCACGTGCATTTGAATGTTTCTGTATGAAGGCTTTTCTGATGCTCTTAAATATTTGAAGCATTGATGACAAAGGAGTTTCTCATTTTCCGCAAAATGATGCATATTTTTTTTGTACAGTAAATAAACATTATGAAGGGCCTTGGTTACATTTGATACTTTATTGAAAAAGATTTTGCCTAGCAACTCACTTGACTATCTCACCTTAGCTATCGTAAATATCCAATTAATTAATGTCACTATTGTATTTTGTTTCTTTGATTATCTGAATAATACTTTCCATATTAGTTCCATACTAGCTGGGCCATGAACAACTAGACTTTGTCTAGTTGACTCTGAAATGAACTATAAAATATAAAAACTATTTTCAAGCAAGGGACATGAATATCTGAGGAAAAAAACCCTTGAATTTGCAACTATCTAGAAAAAGGATTAGTTAATGCACTAAAGAAAGAGCTAATCTAATCAGCAACTTCTTTAAACTCATTTTTGTACAGCCCTATGTTTGTTATTCTGTTAACTGCATTGAAAAGAAGGCATTTCCTTAAAAAAATAATGTAGAGAACATAAATGAAAAAATAATTATGCACAAACATCAGTATTGATAGAGATTTAGCTATATCTTAAATTCTTCCCAAAGTTTTAGCTTAAAACTGAAAAAATGTAACAATTAGTATTTCAAAAACATTGTATTCTCTGGACCAGACTGGGGATATGTTCTGGTTTCAGCTGGGATAGAATTAATTGTCTTCCTAGTAGCTGGTACAGTGCTATGTTTTGAGTTCAGTATGAGGAGAATATTGATAACACACTGATGTTTTCAGTTGTTGCTAAGTAATATTTAGTCTAAAGTCAAGGATTTTTCAGCTTCTCATGCCCAGCCATGGAGAAAGCTGGAGGGGCACAAGAAGTTGGCACAGGACACAGCCAGGGCAGCTGACCCAAAGTGGCCAAAGGGGTATTCCATACCATGAGATGTCACATCTAGTATATAAACTGGGGGTAGAGGGGGTGGGGGGAATCGCCACTCGGGGATTAACTGGGCATCGATCGGCAGGTCGTGAGCAATTGTACCGTGCATCATTTGTATATTCCAATCCTTTCATTATTACTGTTGTCATTTTATTAGTGTTATCATTATCATTATTAGTTTCTTCTTTTCTGTTCTATTAAACCGTTCTTATCTCAACCCATGAGTTTTACTTCTTTTCCCGATTTTCTTCCCCATCCCGCTGGGTGGGGTGGGAGTGAGTGAGTGGCTGCGTGGTGCTTAGTTGCTGGCTAGGGTTAAACCATGACAGGATAGTTTTTATGGGGAGTGGGTGGGGGACTTAAGATTTTGTGGAGTTTGCAGTATTTTGTCAAAGCAGCACAGCACTGAGTTACACCATGGAAAACAGACTACGCCTCTTTTCACAGCTCTAAGTGGCACCAGTGTCATAAAGAGGGACTGAGACTTCTTGAATGACTCCCCAGATGTTCTAACTAGGTCCCACAGGTCTTCAACTTCCATCTGTATCTCAAGCCAGTCAATATCACAGATGGACCCTGTGGGCAAGTCCTATGCAACTCTGCAAACTAAGGGAGGGGATCACCTTCAAAATTTACAGAACTAAGATCCTAAAGAAATCCTGGGTCTAGTTTTGCATATATTAAAGTTTCAGTGTCCACTGGACCTTCTGTAACATAAGGATATTTCACTTAATCCTCCTCTCTACTTTCCTTATGTCCTTTTTTTAATTCCCCACAGTGACTGATGACAGTACTTTTACACATCACTAATCAGAATTGCAATTTCTTGAGATAAAAATTTTGAATCGGAGTTTATATAAGCACAGATACTGATTAATACTACAAAAGTTGGCATTATACCCATCTGGGAAAATGCTCTGTAGACCTGGACTTCAAAACAGACAGTGAACAGAACTTAAAATAGTGTTTTTTGAAAAACCCATAAAATCTTCATAAATTATTAATAGAAATGTGCATAAAACCGTCCTTACATTATTAGTCTAGGTTCCTATCTCTTTACTATACTATCTCAACACTTGCTAGAGAAGATAAAGTTTTATAAAATGATGAGTAGCATGAGAGAGACTTTTTACCAAGGCCTGTAGTGACAGGACAAAGGGCAACTGTTTTAAACTGAAAGAGGTAGATTTAGACTGGATATAAGGAAGAAATTTTTTATGATGAGGGTGGTGAGACACTGCAACAGGTTGCCCAGAGAAGCTGTGGATTCCCCCTCCCTGGAAGTGTTCAAGGTCAGGTTGGATGGGGCTTTGAGCAATCTGATCTAGTGAAAGATGTCCCTGCCCACGGCAAGGGGGTTGAAACTAGATGACCTTTAAGGGTCCCTTCCAACCCAAACCATTCTATGATTCTGTGATTCTGAGAGGATGAACAGTGACTAATATTTACCTTCTATCCCAACAGAATTATGGTGCATTAACTAAAAGCAGTAAACAAAACAAAGAAAAAGAGACAACAAATCTGATTATTGATTATTATTGATGATTTGGATGAGGGGATTGAGTGCACCCTCAGCAAGTTTGCAGACGACACCAAGTTGGGAGGCAGGGTCGATCTGCTTGAGGGTAGGGAGGCTCTACAAAGAGATCTGGACAGGCTGGATCGATGGGCTGAGGCCAACTGTATGAAGTTTAACAAGGCCAAGTGCCGGGTCCTGCACTTCAGTCACGGCAACCCCATGCAGCGCTACAGGCTTGGGGAAGAGTGGCTGGAAAGCTGCCCGGCAGAGAAAGACCTGGGGGTGCTGGTTGACAGCCGGCTGAATATGAGCCAGCAGTGTGCCCAGGTGGCCAAGAAGGCCAACAGCATCCTGGCCTGTATCAGGAACAGTGTGGCCAGCAGGAACAAGGAGGTGGTTGTTCCCCTGTACTCAGCACTGGTGAGGCCACACCTCGAGTACTGTGTTCAGTTTTGGGCCTCTCACTACAGGAAAGACATTGAGCTGCTAGAGCGTGTCCAGAGAAGGGCAACCAAGTTGGTGAGGGGTCTGGAGCACAAGTCTTATGAGGAGAGGCTGAGGGAGCTGGGGTTGTTCAGTCTGGAAAAGAGGAGGCTGAGGGGAGACCTTATCGCACTCTACAACTACCTGAAAGGGGGTTGTAGTGAGGTGGGTGTTGGTCTCTTCTGTCAGGTGGCTGGAGATAGGACAAGAGGAAATGGCCTCAAGTTGAGGCAAGGGAGATTTAGGTTAGATATTAGGAAAAATTTTTTTACTGAGAGGGTTGTCAAACATTGGAATGGGCTGCCCAGGGAAGTGGTTGATTCACCATCCCTGGAGGTATTCAAAAAGCGAGTGGACAGGGTACTCCAGGGCATGGTTTAGGGGGCATGGTTAATGGTTGGACTCGATGATCTTGAAGGTCTTTTCCAACCGAAATGATTCCATGATTCTATGATTCTATGATTATTTAACTGTGAAACTTCTTGCTGCAGGATGTTGTTGAAAATTCATACAATTTCAGAAAGCAATTGGACAAAATCATTGAGCTATTAAACACAAGTAGACCAGCTCTGCCTCATTAAATCTCTGAGATGCAGACTGTTGCAGGGCTCAGAAATATTCCTGGAAGGTACCACTATCTATCAGATTGTTCTCATATTGATTCTAGACATGGATTACTAGCTATTGTCACAGACAACTGGGCTAGGTGGAATTTGGTTTGGTCTGGTCTGGTATAGCCTTATCAAAATACTGCTGTTAATGAACTTAGGCTAGCAATAGCTCCTGTTGTATGACAGTATAATCATTGTCTTTTTTATAAACTGGGACCTGAAGTAAAAGTATTTGCAGCCTTATCCAATACCAATGTAGGTTAACAGAACTAAACAAGTTACGTTTAATTGCAGGCTCTATGTTATTTGACCAGGGTCTAACAGCAAATCCACAGTAGACAGCTCCTCAGTCTATGTGCTTAATCCCAGCCCAGTGCTTCAACAACAGCTTTAACAACTTCATTGAGTGCCTTTCTTGTATTGCACATTATCTAGTTAGGTAGAGATGAAGGCCTTTGAACGCATGTAAAGCCAACTTTTCATTTCATTCCAAAAAAGCAGAGAGTAATTAAATATCTCAGCTCCTCTAGTGGGAAAAGATTTATTCTCATTGTAATACAGATCTTTTTAATTTTGAATATGCTTTAAATTACCACCTATTTGCCCAATTTACTAGTTATGTTTGTATCAAGTCTGAGAATGCATGGTCTTATGTACTAGCAAGTGCACTGGAATGACATAATAGATTTTCAACTTCTGAGGTTTATGTGAAACCTCATTGAGATGAAACTAGGTGAAACTGGAAAGGCATAAACCCATGGATTTCACAACATTACTACACACAATACCATCAGAAATTCTAACAAGAAGTTAGAAACATCTCAATGTTAGAACTGTGCCTCACCTCTGCAACAGATGCTTGGTAACAGTATGACTCAGTATGAACAGAAAGAAAAAACACAGAATGTTGCTTTTTTTTCCAGACAAGATGAAAGTCACAGAGCAAGACAGAAGGGAAAAGGTTGGCGAGAAGGATGTTGGCTGGAATTTCTAAAACGGAGCCTTCCTTCATCTGTACTTCATGTCTAAAGCTTTGTATTCACCCTTGGCTTTGTGTCTAGTTGGATGGGAAACAGTTTTACAAAGCTATTTTCTCTCAAAAACAAATGAGATTTCATTAAGGGACAAAGAGGGAAAGAAAGATTAATCTGGCAATTTGCCTGATTAGCTGTGTGGAATACACTGATCATGTTATTCTTACATTTCTCTTGTGCCTACTTTAAGTCTTATATCTTTTACTGCATATGTTTCTCATCCTCATATTTCCTCTCTGTCAATGGAAAAAGGTTGCCATGACAACAAATTTATTTTTTTCATATATTTTATATGGAACTGTTCACATATTTATACATTGCTTTTTTCTACTTTCTATTGGAAAGTATCAGCAATCCATTCTTTCACACTGCCAAGTGTTATCTATAATTATTTCTAAATTATGATTTGGTAGTTGGAACTAGAGATACTCCAAGGACAAAATTCGACAGAGACCTTGATAAGAATGCCAGTAGAAGCAACATTCACATGGAAGGGATTATTATTTATACTGATCATGTGCTTGGCACTGATTGACTTCACAGATTGAATAAAGCTTACAAAATAAGGCCCAACTGCCTAGTCACTAAAAGGCCTATCAGTGGTCTGTGATTTTTGTCCCACTTTACACACACTGAAACCAATGGCGATTTTATAGTTTACTGCTGATCCCCCGCACTGCATTTAGTTAGAGTCCACTTCACTGAAAAGTCTCCTAGCATAAGCAGCAAAGATAAATAGAAACACTGAAATTAATATTCTGACCGACAGAGAAGATCTGTAGAAGCAGGTTCCAAGTTATATGAAAATAGTTTTCCTTGCCACAGCAGCTGCGTATTTCATTTTAACTGGCATAAATATTTTGAGTATAAATGATCATTTTATTGTTCATAGAAATATTCAAATTCAAGCAAGAGAGAAGTATTGAAGGCTGTATTAAAATTTGCCCATTATAATTTTTTGCATACTATGAGGATATTAGGCAAAATAAAAAAAAATAAGGAAGCGGGATCAAGGCCAAGCTGAACATTTCTGTTTAGCATAGGAAGTTTGTAGTAAGATAATTAAGTGAACTGAAAATTATGATAGAATGTAGGTGCTCATACTAGGCTGTGATCATTAGGACACATTTTTAAAGATAACTGAAGGTTCACAGACAACATTTCACCAAGGAAATGACCAAGAACATGGAAATGTTACAGAAGAGTAGCTGGTACTCTACCGATATACCTTATAGACAGATCTAGGAGAAATAAATAATATTTCTGTTTAACAAGTTGGCTGAAATTCATTAGCCTCTTGACTCTTGTGATACGAAGCACAGTATTGATTCAAGGATCCTAACTATTTTTCATGTTTTGAAAATACACTTTTCAAAGACAAAGGATTGCAATAAGTATTGAGAAAACTCCAGTTTCTTCCAGTATTAAAACTTCAGTTTATTCTAGTATTATTTTTAGAAACAGGCTAAATTTAATATTTTTCTCAACATTGTTTTTTGATGGAAAACAGATTTTGACAATACCAAAATTATTTCCTAACATCTCTTTTCTCCATGGAAACTTAGAGCTGTTGAAAAACAAAATCTTTATTTTGTTAAAAAAAAATATATTCTGGCAAAATTTCAAAGTATTTTTGTGTATACATGCTATTGTACTGACTGATAAAAGATGTAGTTTAATTTCCTCTTTTCCCATTCTCCTTTATGTACCAAGCACTGCTCTTGGACAACTCATCTTAGAGTAAATTACAAGAGAAACCCACAGTAAATCAAAAGATAAACAGTCTTACTAGAGAGCCCACCTTTTAGAGGAAAAAAAGGCAGCTACATTTTCTATCAAACACTAAACACAAATTACATGAGAAATGTTTGATTTAGCTATTTCCTCCAGAAAGCTGAGATTTTGTTCTCATTGATGTAAATAACAGAGAAAACTTCTTTTCCAACAAGCTTTAGTTAAGTCATAATTTTCTGATTCTGTTAATGTAGAGCTGCATAAAGAAAAGCGATGATTTTATATTTATACAGTAAAGACCATATATTACTTGCAGTGCTGTTAACGTTTCTTTCTGGAGATCCACATGGTGGATCACACCTACTGAGAATGTAGCTGACACTGGTACTTGGATCAGTGCTACCCAGAAAAGTTCTAACATCATAAAGACAACTTTCTTTGCCTTGGGAAAATTAACGTAGACCCTGGAGTCCAAAATCCTCTGTTGACATTTAGTAGCTTTTTTGCTGTCTGTGTAGTAACAATGGCCAAACATTTCTCTTGATCTATGCTTGGTTAAAAAAGTAGAGCTTGCTTTCTGGAAATGGATGGAACTGTTTGAATAATACAAACATTCTTCCTTCATATATTCATGAGTAAAAAGTTCCGTCTGCAAATATTTTATTACATTCCTAAGTACCTGGATGATTACTGATAAATATTTTCAATGTGCATGGCATGCCCAGATGTTCATGAAATGTAGAATAAATGCACAATGACAATTCAGTGGGATGTACAGATGCTATTTTTTCTGCTTAAAGAGCTTCTGTCAGTAAGTCAGAAAGCAGAAAAAAACCACCTTGAGATTCAGGTGATCAGTCACATCTACTAGGAAAAATGAATAGCAAGCAGGTGTATTTCAAAGTTCATCAAGTTCCTAATTTGCTGTTAGTAGGAATGTTCTGCTATGTTCACAAAGTGTTTGGAAATTTGCTGAAACATTTAAATACATGAATGATACATTTAATTTTGTTTATAAACATGTCTAAGAATCATCCTCAGTGTATTCTAGAAACAGAATAATACAGGAAAATGGCATGAGGGGATCTGGAACTAAATTTCACCTAAATTAGCTGACCAATGAACCTCTTAGCCATTGCCTCATATTACTGCACTACTTTGGGCCAATAAACAGTTAATTATTTATACAATGTGGCAAAGCATGACAAAACAGAGAGGACACTTCCCAATAATGGCAAACCCAGTGTTTGTGGCATGTACTATAATGCAGGAACCGAACCCAGTGTTTTACCAACCTCATTGGAGTCTTATGGACAATTAGGAAGTGTAAGCTGGGTTTATTTTTCCACAAATTTGGCTAGAAATTGTAGTCTGGATCTAAGAAACACTTTTCCAATGAAAATAATCCTCCAAAAAGGTTTTATTTTTGCCAAAATGACATTTTCATAGGGGAAAAAGATGAACACATTCCCAAAGAGTTTTAGAGACGATTCATGGCAATAAGACGCACTTCCACTGCAAGACAAAATGAGCTCTTTAGTTAACTTGAACTGGTTACGCAGCTGAAGTAACAGACTGAAGGTTGAAGAGTATTATTTCAGAAATATTTAGAGAATGACACATTATTTCTTACCATCGTGAATCAATTTTGAATAAAAGTCACTAATTAGACACAGGACTATCTTCCTTGTGGATTGTTCTACCATATACAGCCTATGAGAGTGAACTGTTGGGAGTCTGACAAAGTACATAAAAATGAAAAAAAACAGGACTATCCATGTAACTTCTTTAACAACTAAAAAGTGGTATGAGATAGTGTTGAAAAAAACTTTAACTTGGCCTCTAACTTTGCCAAGAACTCATTAACTGGAATAAACTGTTCAGCAACCTTCTTACTGAGTGAAATAAAGCTTTTACAGTTTTGTGATAATACATATGTAATCTTAGCTGTTTGCTACTGTATTTTTGTCTCACATTTATACTACAAAGTTCAAGCATCAGAAGTGTCAGAGAAGCATTTGACTTCCTTCTGTCCTGAGTGGCCATTTCAATATGGTAGAGAAGAAAAAGGAAATAAGGTAAGTATAATAAAGAACTACTGATTGGTCTTTGGTACAGGGTCCAAGCAGACTCCATGACAGTTCAGTTCTTGCAGCAGTTTAACTAAACTTCTCCAGTAAAAGACCTCACCATAGAACTGGAACTGGATCAAAGCTAATATGTCAGATTTCCTATTCAGTTAGTATGTATTCTTTTATTAATGCATCTCTTTGCTTTTTGAACCTCCACAAACTTTTGGCATTCCAAATGATATGTGAAAAGGTGCCCTGCTGCCTGACAATTTAATCAATATTCCTTGATCTTGTATTGGAATATACAGTGAATGATCTACCCTCTACTTATTTTCTAACTTTTGATTACGTTTTTTTGATTGCTTCTGAGCTCTGACCTGGTGTTTCATACAATTCTCTCTCATAGCTTCAAGATTTTTTTCCTGACAGTGGATATCAATTTTATTTTTTTTAATGCATACTGATTTACATTTAATTATATTGAATTTCATCTGCCTTTTTACTGCTCTTCAATCCTTAATTTCGAAGTTTACCAAAACTCTTTGCAGTAGGCTTAATTTTTTATTTCCCTTTTATTTCAGCAAATTAATTAATTTATAACAGCAAACTTTTTGCTTACTTGCTACTCTCCATTCCATATAAATTTTAAGTACACTGGCCCAGAAGTTGATGTCTGTGGAATCATAAACCCTCAAGTTTTGATGCCTTTTTCTTCTTTTTTTTTCCCATTTCCTTCATGTATTCAACTTCCAAAATGCTATTCTGTCCAAAATGTTCAGTTTCCTTTTTCTCTCATCTTTTTGTTTAATCTTCAAAACTGGATCAATTCTACATAATTTGTTCATACTTGAGCTTGTCTTCACTAGATGTTTTCAGCTGATCTTGTCTTTACATTCTCTAGCTTCTAGGTCCTTCCTTCATAGTCTTTTTTCCTTCTTTCATTGTCTTTTTTCCTACATCTCTGTAAACGTATCCTTGCAGTGATTTACTTGCTGCCATCTGAGCACTCTTTTGTCCTTTCTTTCTCTACCTCCTTTTCTTTTGCTCTACCACTTTTCCCCCTCTTCTACTCTGTCACTGTGTATTAATTATACCAGTTCAATTCATCTTATAATGTTTTTTAAATCAATACCTAGCAGTAGAAACTGAATAGAAAGAGGATACTCTGTAAGAGTATCTGTAAGAGATCTGAATAAGAGCGCGACTTAAAAGATGCTACCAACATAAATGAAAACAATCTAGAACATGACAAAAAACCTTGTTGCTTAATAATGTGATGGGGCTGACATTCCAGTTTTAGCCAGAGGAAAGGAGGAAAAAAGGTAGCAACTGTGTATTAGGGAGTGAGAATTTGGCCTGGGAACTGATATTTCAGGGCTACTGAACGATGTTCAAATAGATGCCAATGACCCTCAAATCCCTTTACACTGTGTGTATAATTACTTTATGTATTCTTAACTTGGCTTTCATTAGCCTGAGGGCATGAACAAGATTACCTCGTCATACTTAAATAAATAGTATTTATTTAGCATAGTCACTTAATCATTCTTGAACAAACTCCATGAATCTTTTAAACACATGAAATCCTCCAAGGCATTTTATTCTGGCACAGAGATATATTTTCAGGCATTCTGATAAGTCTTTGACACTGGGGTGAAATTTTGGCATCACTCAAGGTAATGGCAGACTCCCACTGGTATCTAAAAATCCACTTAATAATATATATTGTAAACATAAATATATATATACACCCACACAGAGCTCAGAAACTGATTTTTGTTTTACATAATTTTGAGTAAAAATAATAGTTTTCATTCTGTGATATTGTAACTGATTTCTTATCTCCTATAGCCACTGGGACATTACAGAATGTCATATATGCATTCTAAACAAAAATTATGAGACCTTTAATGAGATTGCCCATATACGTTCTTTTGGCACATTGCTCCTGAAACAATAGATAAGTTTTAGATGAACACTTATGACATATTGTAAATTTCACCACGATGAACCAACTTTACAGTATTAATTATCAGGGTTTTCCTTGCCATGATGGATTTTGCATTTATTTGGTGTGAAACCTAAATTGATAACTGAAATTTGAAAAAACTCCACTGAATTTCAGAATAGTGTGAACACAATACAGCTAAAATTGGATGAAAGAGGAGAAATAAATGATTTGAATAAACCAGCTGTGATTTTGAAAACTCAGTGAGCAGGCCAGCACTTCAGCTGGTATAAATCAGCAAAAAAACATTGAAGTAATCTGAGCCATACTAATCTCTATGAGACAATGATTTGATCTCCATTTTCTTCTTCTTCTTCCTCCATCTCATTCAGAAAGAATTTCAAAGCACATTATTAAACATAATTTTATTGTATATTTTATTTTCATTATGCTTGAATAATTTACTGGACTTAACTATGTCATACAGACTTTTAATGATCAGAAAAGTGTGTATGATTTAGTAGTGTAAACTAGGATATGGAAAGTCTAAAATCAACTGCCATTTGCAGTCAGGTTATCTTTCCAAGATAGAAAAATTTAAATTTAGCTTACAGTATAATTGTTTTTATAAAATTTAAAAATAGATTTCCTTTTTCTCTAATATAGCCTGAAGTTGAATGTGAGAAAAGCAATACCAGCTATTAACACTGTTCCCAACACAAATAGACAAACTTTTAGATTATACACCCTCTTCCAGACCAACATCAAATCCACTATAAAACACCCAGACTTATCCAGTCTGAGTAGTAGTTCAAAGATCAATTACAGTTAGAGAAATGTTGGCCCATATCTTTAATTAGGACATTTAAAGCACATTTTTCACAATGTTAATAAACTATTTATATAACTTTCACAAAAGATCCATTTTACTTTCCTCTGATCTTACTTATACAAGCATTATTAACAATATTCCCTCATCCATTTTAGCAGTTATTCTGAGAAACTGTATGTGATCAGGAATTATGTAGGGCAATTAAAATGCTCTGTAAGTAATAAAAATTAGATTATACAATGCATAAATGACAGAAGTGATTATGAAACCTACATATGAAAACAAATTCTAGAGATTAAATATCAAATCTCATAGGTCACAAAGCCACTTTAAAGATTTTAATAAAATCTGGATCCATCAAACTATCTTTAGGGCAAAGTACATTAATATAAATTTTTCCATGCAATTTTCTGTACTGTAGCAGCATACTACATGAGTACATGACATAAATGGTCAGGATGATAATTTCTTACACACACTGCTCTCAAGTTTTTCTGTATTAAGAAATTCATTTCTGAAAATGGGAAGATGTATTCTAATGTAAGTGACCTAATGAGAAGCACCTTAGGAATACAAAATTAAAAGTTCTGCTTATATTGTTCTTAGCTACTATAGTCTATTTCAAAACATCTGTCATGATTTAAACTCCAGTTGAATCCAACTTGTACAAAACCCAAGGACAATAAAAAGCTAAGCTTATTATTGCCATCACTGAAATACATGGGAACATTTCCTATTCAGCTTTAGTGAGTAAATCATCATTAATTAAATGTATTTACTCAGACATGCATCTAACTTCATATTACAATGGTAAGATAAAAAGCAAGAGCCTCACTTAAAAGCTTGAGGCTTCCAAATTATTAAATGATTTGAATTGTCTAAAAACATAGATAGAGTTGGTGTTTCAAAAACCTAAACTTAAGGAGCCAGGCATCTACCAGAGGCATTTGGACAATGCCCTTAATACTATGTTTTAACTTTTGGTCAGCCCTGAAGTGGTCAGGCAGTTGGACTAGATGATCATTGTAGATCCCTTTGAACTGAAATTATTCTATTCTATTCTATTCTATTCTATTCTATTCTAATCTATTCTATTCTATTCTAAAGAACCCTAAAATAACTATGTGTCTCACAAAGCAGTTATGATCGCATTATAGAGGAACAAACCCCTTCATGTTTTAGGCACTGTTCCCCCAAAATGCAATGTTGTCTGAAAACCCCCAAATACTGGTTGGCAGTGGTTGCAGTGTGCCCCTTGAAGGCAACGAATACAGGGTTTTGAGGTCAAAGAGGTAGACACAATACAAAATATGACTAATTGCTATGACAAACAGACTGTCAGCAGCTTTTTCTTTTTTGTTCCATGTCAAGTGACACTATGGCTGTCTCAGTAACAAAAAAAGTGTTACAAGTCAAGCCACCAGACCTCAAACCACTTTAGTCCACTTATGCATCTACTTAAGGAACCACTGTTTTACACTGCCTATTTAAGCTAATAGAAAGATTGCCAAATAAACTGAAAGGGTTCCTAATAAGACTCAAACCCTCAAAAAGATCAGATAAATAAGGCTTATCATTTAGAGAAAACAAGTTCAAACATAGTATTTATTTTCATTACTACAGTATGTTCAATATTACAACACTGAACTAAGAAGAGTAGGTAAAAGTCAATGTTGAATTTACACCAGAATGTAAGGATGGTGCTAGTTTCTTTAGGAGATATAGGAAGCCTTTTTTTTTTAATATCAGGTCATAACAGAATCTTTTCTGCATAAATTACAGTACCTAAGTGACATTTGAACTGGTAAAAAAAATAAAGTGCCTTTTTTATTATTTTTAGTTAATTTTCTTGATTTTTTTATCAAGTTTATAAGTGTGAAGAGGATTTTGACAATTTATATGAAAATCATTATTGTGGCATGAACATTTTTGATTTGTGACCCCATGAATGCAAATAGCAAAAAAATTGTAAATATTATAAAACTGACTCTTAGCTTGCTTTCTATGCTTTTTTTTTTTTAGATTTGTATCAAGCTACCTCAGTACCTTCTTTTGGAGAATACTTAGAATATTAATATTAATTAAAAGGGAGAAACTACTAACAAATGTGAAACATATTGGGTAAAATTTGTACTGAAATTATATGCGTTTTTCATTATTGGCTATCTTTCTTGGTTTCACTTCATTATTTGTTTGCTCTGTGTTTGTTATTACATTTGCTTTTTACCCCAACATATAGAGAGGAAATTTCCTGATTTTTGCTTTATAAAGCTATCACAGTCCATAATGGCACCATAGAATTATCTACATTACATTACTGCTTTTATGAAATTGTGTTGCAGTCTTCCAGAACGGAAAGGAGGGTTGCAAACTACTTACACTAGAGTATGAATCACTCACGTTCAGTTACAGAGTATGCATGGAAGTTACAAGAATTAAAATATGAATTTCTTTATTCTGTTTATTATTAAAAGATGTAACTGTATGTACAATAACATAATATTTTACTAGTTATGAAGCCAGTTAGATTATGGCCATGGTCCAGGTGGCCCTTATATTCAAATACACAAATTTTCTCAGCGGAATTCTTAAAATTTTTGACATGGTTGAAGTTTATCACAGCACAGTTTATCACAGCACAAATACTTTTCTAGGTCAGTGCTTATATGCTTATGTTGTGAGTCACTCCTTTGTCTCACATGGAGATGCTAAATTGCCTAATCCAGGAGTACAGCTTCACTTCAACAAATGATAATTAAGATCCTGGCCACTGTAGGAAATTAATTTAATTCATTGTGCCTGGTGAGAAGTAACAATGTAGGGTGATCATAAACAAAACAGATATATCTGGTTTTAACAAGTCAAATAGAATGGCCAAAGAAGAAAATAACACAGCTTGTGCCAATGAGTAAAGTAAATACAGTGCTGCTTCAGATAACTCACAATGCTGATTTAAAATTGTTATGTTTTTTCTCAGTTGTCCAGAAACTATCATGCTATATTAAATTTAAGTTTATCATCTCTACATAAAAATAAGAACACTTACCCTAGACACAGACACTAATCTCAGTATTTTCATAAAGTATTCTCCAGAGAATATAAACTGGCTGTGATTTATTCTTCTAAATGTTGACAAGTTTTCAAAGGAAAGAAAATTTTTATTAATAAAAAATTAAGTTATTTTGAAAAACTAGTCTACCGATTAAAAAAAAAGGAGATTTTATAGCTCACATTACTTTTAAGAAGATATGGAAAATCATTTAAAAAACAGTTAAAAGACTTATGCTGCTGCAGCTGATTATCAGGAGAAGCCACTCTTTCACCATAAACATAGCCTTTATTGTTTCATAGTAAATTTCTATTAACCCAAATAAATCTTATTTTCAAACAAGCTAAAGTTTGATGTTTCTAGGCGTCTACCTGATTTCTATACCTTAAACCATCAAACCACATAAATTATTAATATAAATAAGTAAATACATATATACAGCTTTTCATGTATCTTTCCTACCTTGACTCCCATTGGCTCTACCAGCTGTCTGTCACATATACATCACATAACTTTTTCTACTACATACTCTGTTTTGGGGAGAGGTCTTCTTATTTTAGATTAATTCAGTTGCTTTTATTAGAATGAGTCCTGCATCAGGAATGGATAATTCTCACTGCTACTGGAGTTAAAAAAGCATAGCTATGATTTTTTTAAATTGAAAGGTTTATGTCATATTCATGATAATTCCATTTTTGTGCTTGTTTATGTATGCCCTTTACATTCACACCAGGTTCTATTCACACCTGTCCTGTTCTCCACATCTGTAAAGTAGTCTCAAAAACTAAAGAAAAGATGGGAGAAAATTAGTGATTTATTAGTTGTAAATGAGCAGACCTGTGAAGTGACTGAGGTACCAATCAATATGTTACTTCTTAAAATAGCTCTATTCCAGTATAACATTTGTTATTATATGATGCTTCCTTCTGGCTTACATATTCATATACAATTGAATAATTCTCCTGGCTTATCATAGACTTAGATATGCATTTATGTTCATATCTCAAACTAGATATTCAGACTATGTGCAGCCAGAAAAAAAATACTGTGTACAGAAATTGCAAAAATTGTAAGAATTTACATGAAAATCAGTTTCTGTTTTGGATGTCTTATTTCTTTGAAACTTATGAATTATTTTCCTCCTTTACCTTAGCTAAACTCTTCAATATATTTTGAATTCGCCTCAAAATGTCACTTATAATATATTTTATAGTATATTCTGTAGGACAGAACATGCAGTGACAGTTACCTATATTTGGAAGGTTCTCATTACTGTTGTAATCTTTTTTGCAGCCATAGTATGACTGGACCAAAATTTAGGAGAATTATGGAATATTGTTTTCTTCCAATGTTATGACTTTTTGTTCCTGGCTGCTGCTAAGACTCTCTTTCTGTTTCTGCAATCTGAAGTTGTAGCAAGAATTGTATTCCCTATTTTTCCATCTGAAATGACCTTTGGCAGGCTTCCTCTAGCACTGAACCATATGCATATGGGTCATCTTGGATTGGAGGATATGATTTCCTACAGGAAAGCTGTAAAATTGGCATATTGTCTTCCAGAAATATGTGAAAATACATATATTTTGGCTTGTATTTGGCTTTCTGTCATTCCTATGAGCTTGTCCAATACTGCACTATATTTTACAAATTCTGATTTAAATTCTTTCCATTCAACAGGAAGCCATAGCTTTCCACTTCATCCAGCTGTTGCTCCGCTTGGTTACACATTACCCAGAGAATGTTACTGTGCTCTCATTTGCCAACACAGAAGAAAACTTCTAGTTGTTTTGGTATACTTAAAAATTTGAGAAGAACTTTCCTATAAATTTATAGGAGAGATGTGGAACAAGATGTGATTACTTTAGTAGTAATATGGTAAATACAGTAAATTTGGGAGGTTATTTCTGAAGAGAAAAAGTACTGAGGAAATGCTTCAGTTCATGAAAGGCACTCAGCAGGAAACACATAGTGCTGGGAATATGCAGTGTTTTCATTATATGAAATTAAAGGAGTCTGTGAAATACTAGAACTTTTTTTCTCAAAATCAGTGGATACCAGAATTGTTTCTGATAAAACTTTGCTTGTGTTAGAGTTTTCTAGCAGATATTTGCCAGGTTTCCTACATCTTGCTTATTTGTGTCTCTCTATCTGTATCCCTGGCTTGCAAACCTCCAAGATGCCAGCAGTCCACACTGTATATTTAGAATATCCAAAGAAACAATTTTCACGGCATCAGTGATGTCAAGGCTTCCTCAGATCTTAGCTCATCAGCAAACCTGGCTGGAAGTTTACTAAGGAAACACAGTTTGACTGGAAAATGCTAGTTCATCAAACCTGAATATGGTTTATAAAAATTAACATGATTCAGTGAACCACAGACAGTTCACCTTACAGTCTACTGGAAGAGCCATACATCTGGGTTGGTGATTCACAGAATCACAGAATGGTTGAGGTTGGAAAGGACGTCTGGAGGTCACCTGGTCCAAGCCTCCTGCTCAGGCAGGGCCATGTCCAGACAGCTTCTGAATATCTCCAATGATGGAGACTCCACAACCTCTCTGGGCAACCTGTGCCAGTGCTCCGTCACCCTCACAGTAAAACGTGTTCCCTGATATTCCCATGAAACCTGTGTTCCAGTTTGTGCCTGTTGCCTCTTGTCCTGTCACTGGGAATCACTGAAAAGAGACTGACTCCATCTTCTTTACACCCTCCCTTCAGGTAGTTATATACATTGATGAGATCCCCCCTGAGCCTTCGCTTCCCAGGCTGAATGGTCCTAGCTCTCTCAGCCTTTCCTCACAGAAGAGATGCCCTTACTTATCTTAGTGGCCTTTCACTGAACTCTCTCTAGTATGTCCATGGCTCTCTTGTATTGGGGAGCCCAGAACTTGACACAGTAATCCAGGTGTGGCCTCTCCAAGGCTGAGTAGAGGGGAAGGATCATCTTCCTCAACCTGCTGCCAACTCTCCTAATGCAGCCAGATGGTCAGCCCTCAGTATGTACTGATGCATTGGATTGTTCCTCCCCAGGTGCAGGACTTTGCACTTCTCTCTGTTGAACTGCATGAGGTTCCTATCAGCCCATTTCTCCAGCCTGCCAAGGTCACTCTGGATGCCAGCACAACCTGCTGGTGCTTCAGTCACTCCTCCCAGTTTTATATCATCTGCAAACTTGCTGAGGGTACACTCTGTCCAATCATCCAGATCATTAATGAAAATGTTGAACAGTATTGGACCCTGTATTGACCCCAGGGGTACACCACTAGTTACTAGCTCCAAGTAGACTTCATCCCAATGATCACAACCCTCTGAGCTCAGTCCTTCAGCCAGTTTTCAGTCCACCTCACTGCCTGCTCATCCAGTCCACACTTTACCAACTTCTCTATGAGAATCTTATGGGAGACAGTGTCAAAAGCCTTATGGAACTCAAGGTAGACAATACCCACTGCTCTCCCCTCATGTACCAAGCCAGTTGTTTCATCATAGAAAGTTATCAGGCTGATCAAGCATGACTTCCCTTTTGTGAAGCCATACTGACTGCTGCTAATCACCTTCTTGTCCTTCATATGCTCAGAAATGGTTTCCAGGGGTAGTTGTTCCATCATCTTCCCAGTGATCGAGGTGAGGCTGACCAGCCTGTAGTTCCCTGGTTCCTATTTCTTGTCTTTTTTGAAGACAAGGGTGATAGTCACTTTACTCCAGTCTTTGGGCACCACTCCCAGTCACCATAATCAAGCTCTCTCAGCACTCATGGTTATGTCCCATCACAGCCCAGATTTGTGTATGTCCAGGTTGCTGAAGTATTCCCTAACCTGACGCTCTTCCACCAAGGGTAAGTGTTCCGTGCTCCAGACTCTCCCACTGATCTCCAGGGCCTTAGATTTCTGAAGGCTGGTTTTACTAGTAAAGAATAAGGTGAATAGGGTATTCAGTAACTCAGCCTTTTCCATGCCTTGTGTCACCAGAGCCACTGCCCCAGTCAGTCCACAGCATGCCCATGTTTCCCTAGTCTTCCTTTTGCTATTTAGGTACTTATAGAAGCCCTTCTCATTGCCTTTGACATCCTTCACCAGATTGAACTTCAGGTGGGCTTTGGCTTTCCTAACCTCATTTCTGCATGCCCAGACAGTGTCTCTATATTCCTCTCAGATTACCTGTCCCTGCTTCTACCTTCTGTATACTCCTATTTTATCTCTGAGTTTACCAGGAACTCCTTGTTCATCCATGCAAGCCTCCTGGCATTTCTGCCTGACTTCCCGCTTGTTGGGATAAACTGCTGTTGATCTTGGAGGAGGTGATCCTTGAGTATCAACCAGCTTTCTTGGCCCTCTCTTCCCTCCAGGGCCATGTCCAATGGACTCTTTCAAGCAGATCCCTGCAGAGGCCAAATTCTGTTCTCCTGAAGTTGAGGCTTGTGATCTTGCTTTTTGCCCTGCTCCCTCCCCTCAGGATCCTGAACCCCACCATATCATGGTCGGTGCAGCAAAAGCTGCCTTCAACCTTCACATCCCCAACAAGCCCTTCCTTTTTTGTAAGTATGAGGTCCAGCAGAGCAGCTCTCCTCATTGACACTTCTGTCAAGCGTGTTAGGAAGTTGTCGTTGATGCTCTCCAGAAACCTCCTGGATTGCTTATGCCCTGCTATGTTCTCCCTCCAGCAGATATTGGGGTAGTTAAATTCCCCCATGAGGACCAGGGCCTGCAAACATCAGCTCCACAACAGCCCGTACCAAAAATCTTTATAACAGTTTCTAGACTATCGTGCCAGTTGAATTAAGGCCTTTGATATTCAGAGACTAGAGAACTAAATGAGATATTATTGGGCATCCCATGTTACATGCTGGCCAAGACCATGTGGTAGTAAACTCTCTAAACAGCAGGCAGCAGAAACACTTGCAGGGACTGGTTAAAACTTTTATGGTTTTTGTCAGTATTGTAGCTCCTACTGGGAACTCATAACCATGAATCTGACGCAGATCATTAAAATTTCAGTCTGCTCTGTCTGTGAAACCTATTCTATAGGGTTTGTGCAGTATACCAGTGCTGTTAGAGAATAGGAGCAAGGATTGTTTTAGAAACTTCTAAAATAGACAGAAAAATCATATGGCTTATAAATATATATTAAAATTTTATTCTGATATTTGTTATTTACTAATTAATAGAATATTAAAGGTTTATCTAAGTTCTGAAGGTTGATTAAGACTTTCCGATCATTATCATGTATGAATATTACAGCAGCTGAGTGATTTTGTCTTTAAAGACCACATGTTTTTTCTAAATTAGACAAGATATATTTATTTCTAAGTATTTGTTTTTTTAGAATTTCCTTTTAAAGACCATTTGCAGGTCTCTTTTCCATCTCATTCTACTGTTCCTTTTTAGTAGTTTATCAAACAGAATTTCTGCTTTATGAAGAGTTCTGTCAGATGAGACAGAATAAGTTTTACTTGGTGAGCACTGTCCCACTCTTTCTGTAGATAGATGAACTCCTTCCCTCTCATGAATGTTATCAAGTCTTTTATTCTCTCTTTTTAAATTATAGAATCTCCAGTCTCCCTGTCTCCAAAGAGACTCACAAGTTCAGCTGGCTTCTATTCCTCTAGGACCAACATCCAGATCTCTCTGATTCATCTTTCCCTCAGCTTAGTCTTTGCATACCATGAATGTCATCAGAGAGATAGGGCAGATAACATGAATACCATGCTTCTTTAGCTTACTTTTGCGATATTTGACCCATGTTTCTCATGCTTTGGAACCAAAGTCTTCAGTAGCCATCTTTAGCTTTTTTCCTTGATGAAGACTCTCTGGTGACAAAGAACTCAGGAAGTCACTGAAAGAACCCTAATGCAGATACTTTTCTGATCTGTAATCAGAATATTAGGTGTTAGCTATTCCCTCATTCTATGAAATTTTGAAGTGCTCCACAAAGTGTAATGAATCTCAAAGCTTAAGGGGAAGTTCAAAACAAGGTATATGTAACAAGACAATGGCAGCAACACCTGAATTCCAATGGTCTTCAGGGAGCTTTGCAACAGCTAATGAGAACCAGCCAGCTAGAAATACTGGATACATAAACAGAGCTGGAATTTCTGAAAATGGGAATCAATTCATATAGCTGAGGAACATCTTAAGGAAAAAAACCCTTCCATGTCTGTCTATAATGTGTGGACAACAGAATACTACTGTGCAATGTAAGAAACGTTGGTAGAAGCAACAGGATTGTATTTATAAATAGATCTTTGTGCCTACCTTGCAGATCAGAACTGTTGAGGACAATGCTATGATAATGCCATTAACCCAGCAAACATGTAAGAACTTACTTACACAACGAACAACAAAAAAGGAGAGTTTATGACCTTTGGAAGAAGGGGCAAGCAACTTGGGAGGACTACAAAGACATCGTGAGGTTATGCAGGGAGGAAATTAGAAGGGCCAAAGCCCAACTAGAACTTAATCTGGCTACTGCCGTAAAAAACAATAAAAAATGTTTCTATAAATACATTAACAACAAAAGGAGGGCTAAGGAGAAGGGGGAAACATAGTGACAAAGGATGAGGAAATGGCTGAGGTACTTAATGCCTTCTTTGCCTTGGTCTTTAATAGTTTTTCTCAGGGTACCCAGCCCCCTGAGCTGGAAGACAGGGATAAGGAGCAGTATGAAGCCCCTGTAAACCAAGGGGAAATGGTTAGTGACCTGCTACACTACTTAGACACATGCAAGTCTATGGGGCCAGATGGGATCCACCCAAAGGTACTGACGGAGCTGGCAGAAGTGCTCACCAAGCCACTTTCAATTATTTACCAGCAGTCCTGGCTAACTGGGGAGGTCCCAGTTGATTGGAGGTTAGCAAATGTGACGCCCATCTATAAGAAGGGCAGGAAGGAGGATCCAGGGAACTACAGGCCTGTCTGACCTTGGTGCCAGGGAATGTTATGGAGCAGATCATCCTGAGTGCCATCACACGGCATGTACATGACAACCAGCTGATCAGGCGCAGTCAGCATGGGTTTATGAAAGGCAGGTTCTGCTTGACTAACCTCATCTCCTTCTGTGACAAGGTGACCCACTTAGCGGATGAGGGAAAGACTGTGGATGTTGTTTACCTGGACTTTAGTAAAGCCTTTGACACCGTTTCCCACAGCATTCTCCTGGAGAAACTGGCTGCTCATGTCTTGGATGGGCATTCTCTTTGCTGGATAAAAAACTGGCTGGATGGCCAGGCCCAAAGAGTGGTTGTGAATGGAGTTATATCCAGTTGGCAGCTGGTCACAAATGGTGTTCCCCAGGGCTCAGTATTGGGGCCAGTTTTGTTTAATATCTTTATTAATGATCTGGACAAAGGGATCGAATGCATCCTCAGTAAGTTTGCAGGCGACACCAAGTTAGACAGGAATGTTGATCTGCTCGAGGGTAGGAAGGCTTTACAGAGGGATCTGGACAGGCTGGATCGATGGGCCGAGGCCAACTGTATGAGGTTCAACAAGGCCAAGTGCCGGGTCCTGCACTTGGGTCACAACAACCCCATGCAATGCTACAGGCTTGGGGAAGAGTGGCTGGAAAGCTGCCTGGTGGAAAAGAACCTGGGGGTGGTGGTCGACAGCTGGCTGAACTTAAGCCAGCGGTGTGCCCAGGTGGCCAGGAAGGCCAACAGCATCCTGGCCTGTATCAGGAACAGTGTGGCCAGCAGGAACAAGGAGGTGGTTGTTCCCCTGTACTCGGCACTGGTGAGGCCACACCTCGAGTACTGTGTTCAGTTTTGGGCCCCTCACTACAAGAAAGACCTTGAGGTGCTGGAGCATGTCCAAAGAAGAGCAACAAAGCTGGTGAGGGGTCTAGAGCACAAGTCTTATGAGGAGCGGCTGAGGGAACTGGGGCTATTCAGTCTGGAGAAGAGGAGGCTGAGGGGGAGACCTTATCGCTCTTTACAACTACCTGAAAGGGGGTTGTGGTGAGGTGGGTGTCGGTCTCTTCTCCCAAATAACAAGTGATAGGATGAGAGGAAATGGACTCAAGTTGCACCAGGGGAAGTTTAGATTAGATATTAGGAAAAATTTCTTCACTGAAAGGGTTATCAAGCATTGGAACAGGCTGTCCAGGGAAGTGGTGGAGTCACCATCCCTGGAGGTATTTAAAAAACAGGTAGGTGTGGCACTTAGGGACATGGTTTAGTGGTGGTCTTGGCAGTATTAGGTTTATGGTGAGATTTTAAAGGTCTTTTCTAACCTAAATGATTCTATGATTCTTTCACTTAAAACATGTAAGTGTTTATACAACAAACTTAATATAACAAACTTTCATTGTTGAACCATGAAGTTACAAGAAAAGAAACCATGTATTCATTATTTTAATTTGGTATACCAAGACATTGCTTAAAAAGAATATTTCCTGAGGAATAGTCCTTCAATGGTTTATAAGTAACAGATTTTTTAAATAAAGTAACTGAAATTGGATGATATACTTTTGGACATAAGATATAGTTTTAAACATATCAGCAGACCCAAATCATCCGTCCAACATAAAAGTCAGAATTCTGACTTCTGGTACTTGAGAAATTACAGAAGATATAATAAAACTAAGAAATGAAAGCTTGAACTGGTATCATAGCAACTCCAATAAATAAATTTACATTTTCTCTTTAGTACTGAGCTAGGTTGAAAAGTCTTAAAGATAGTAGACAATCTGTTCAGAGTTCTGCAGGAATCAGATGCTTGAACAACAAAGTATGAATGTTTTATGAAAAATGACACTAAATTAAATCTAGTCCATCTGAACAGACAAGTAGAAAAGCTTAAAGCCAGCCTCAAACAGAATGCTTGAGTGACCAGGGAAAAGGGAGCTGTGTGTGCATGTGTGTGTGTGTCCACCTCCACCAGCCCCCCCCTGCGTCGTATAACCTAAATTCATCACAGGAATGTTAAGCACATTGCTCTGGAGTAACCGATTGCACAATGTTTATATTCTACCAAAAGTTGAAGAGAGGGACAACAGAATTATTTTGAATTCTTTTACAACTCTGAAAATGGAAACTTAACTGAATTTGCTTTTGTTGTATGGTTACAGCAGTTATTACTTAACTGATGCAAGCCAACTCATTTTACAGCATCCGCTTGCATAGCTGACTTCGATGTCAGATACCTGTGCTATCTCTCAGCTGATTAGCTGGAGTGCGACTGGCAGTGTAGCTATTGCAGCTCAACATACAGCTATGCCTGAGCCAGCTTACTTTTGACTCGGTTTTGAAGCCTAAGGGGGATTCAGAGTATCACATATTAACCAATTCATCCCGACATTGATGGAAACTTAGAGAAAAACTAGCAAGGATCTACTGGAAGACAAAAGTTTATTTTGAAAAGCAATGTAGGTCATGGTTGTTGGTGCCAGTCCAGCTCTATTAAACTTGGTGCCAGAGCCAATGATTCATAACTGTTTGTTCAACAAATGTTAATCTATGAACATACAGAGATTGCCTCAATGAGTTTAAGTTGAAATATGAAACATAAAATACAATTTCATCTTACCTATAATTCTGTATTTTTGTTACTACCTGTAGTTAGATTACTGTATCAGCTCACTTAATATACCCACAAGCTTTGAGAAATCAAAAAGAACCTAAGCTGTGCCAGTAAAACTTTGGAGTCTCTTTCAGGCAAAACTTCTTAAGTAGCTAGCAAAGAAAGGAGATAAATGTATGACTAGCAAATAGGTGGCAACCGTCAGTTTGTTAGGCATTCTAAGGACAATAAATAAAAAAACCCCACGCTTCCCTTATTAAGAACAGTGACTATAAGAATAAATTCACACTTTAGGCTCACTGAAAACCAGTTTGAGTAAGTTCTAGGAAGGCATCGATGAGTAGGAATCCCAAACATAATCAAAGAAAAATTGTTTATAATACCATTAAAAGATATGGGATTAGTAAATCCATCTCTCACTGGGAGTAATAAATCCAGTATCTCTCACTAGACTGTAGTGACAGACATATCATAAAAGAGCACAAAAAAGTGAAAAGATGAGGAGCCATCACGGAGCTTCAGATAATGCCTTTCATTGTAGCCTGGGTGAGAGATGCTGAGCATTATCAGCAAATTTGGATGGATGTGGCCACCTCTCTCTTTCCCAGCTTCCTGCTGGGGCCCTGAGGACACCACTAAGCCCTACTGTCCCTGCCTGGCCCCCTCCAGGGCCATCAGCCCTTGCCCCCAGTGACACTGCAGCAGGGCAAGCCCCCTGCTCTCCTCAGCCCTGCCCTGTCTAACCCTGGGCCCTGCCAAGCTGGGCCCACATCCCCAGGGAGGTGCCCGATGCTGTGACAGGCTGAAAGAGTTAATGTCTCAAACATTGTGGTGGGGCAAGTTCTGCTTAAAGACAAACCCCGCACAGCAAGGAACCAAGGTGAAAGCCCCTCAGCTCAGACATCAGCAACAGGAGGGGGAGGGCGTGCTGGAGGGTGCGCAGCTCCCTCTTCTGATAAGCTGTTCTGATACAAAGATCAAACAATGGCCACGTCCGCAAGGAAGGAGAAGTTACTCCCCCAAGGGACCCCAAGCCCAAAGGCTCACGAACTGCTCATTAGCCTGATGAGTTCGGGTGCCCGCCCGAAGGAGGGGCAAGGATGATAAAAGGACACCAACTGAAGCCCCCGTCACGCAAGCCCACCGGAACTGGACCCCTCGGCTGACTGGACATCTCGGCTGACTGAACCAACGCTGGACCCAGGACCGGTGAAATCTTTCTCTCTTCCTTTTTCACTCTCTGTCTTCTTCTCTCTTTCCTTTTTCTTTTCCACAATCCCTACACCTCATCCATTTCAAGACATAAACCATTGACCAAGTCTGAGACTAAGAGTGGATCCAGCCGCCCCTGGGCCCTTCTCTGAGGAGGAGTCGAGAAAGCAATGGGGTCTGCTCTGAACCTCGTGACTCAACGGGAGGGATCTCCTTATTCCCTGAATTGATGTATGTGGTTACCCTGGGTTACATGGTTTACAGAAGTAGTCTTATGCCAATTCCTGCTGTGAGAAACCCCGCCACCTACTATCACGTCTCCCCAGTTCAGTTTGCTTCTGTTACGAATAACATTTTTAACTGATCATTTGGTGTCGTTTCACCTTAATTTAGCCCAAGGGAATTTCAAATTAAACATGACTCCCTGGTCTGTCCAGTTGGGTCGTGACAGACGCCCAGGGCTGGGGCTGCTTGAAGTTGCCCCCAGCCTCCCCTGCTCCCTGGCTGCCAGGCCCTGCCCTGCCATCCCCACGGGGAGCCCCCAGCCCATGCGGTGCCCTTACAGTAAGCAGGGAGTACAGGCTCAGGGCTGAGCTGAAATGGGGCTCCTGCACCAGTGGGTCGGGATTTGGGGTGCGGCTTGCCAGGGCCGCTAAGGCCTATTAGTGTGCTCAGGATCCCGATACCTTCTTTTGGTAACAATTGAAGTCTCAGCTTGCCACTCTTAAGCTAACTTACATACTTCTAGACTATGCTACAAGCTGCAAAGTAGTCAGATGGAAAGATTCCTGTAGTTCAGAAATATCAGAGTTTACTGTGATACTCAGTTTAATGCCCTATGTTTTCCGAAGGGATAAAAATAGGTAAAAAAGTGTTCTGATATTATTGGCAACTCCAGTGAATGTAAAAATGTATTGCAGGAGTATAGCTTCACTTTTCACTTTCAGGATGCTGTATCAAGAATGGATTATAATTGCTATTGTACATTGTATCAATTAATAAAAAAAAAAGCAACAAAACTCTTCTCCTTGCTACCTACCACCTTTAAAAGCCTAAGAAGAAACTCCTGTATCATTAAATATTTCTCTACTTTTAGCTGTATCACTGCTGCTATTGCTTTTCTGTTGACCAACTGTACTGTACCTGCACATTTAAAAATCAATCCTATTTTGCCCTTTAAAATTATTATCATTAGGGTGGTATTTCCTACACAGGTATACTCTAATCACATAGAAAATCACAGAAAGGAAACCTGAGCCAAACTTGTACAATATGTCAAGAATATGTGGCTTATTAAAGATCCTTTCTAAACTCCAATGACTAGAGCGAGAGAGAGGGATAAAAAGTAAAAACTTTCTGGGAATTTTCATTTTGGTAGTATTTTGTTATTCACCTTTCAATCTCACGGTTTCTGATCAGATGTTCATGTCTGTCACAGCTACGATAAGTTTGCAATAGATGCTGAAGATTATTTAATAATCCAGGATTTTTCCAGGGTTTGAGGCTGACTGAGATTGTTTTTGGTTTTGGACATCAGTTGAATCATCAACAGGCTGGATTCATGCCCAGTGAAAGTCTCTTGAGTTGGTACCAAAGAAATGCATGCATCTAAAATCATTAGATCTTTTTGAAAATAATTGCTTATGCCTACATGCAGAATAAACAAAGCAATAAAAGTAATCAAAAACTTACTGAACAACTTTAATACATACAGTCTAAATTCTTTGGGCAATAAGGCATAAATCAATACACAGCATTGTGAAGGGCATTAACAAATTTAAAGAGTGGGGAATGGAAGCATATGTTTCAGAACTATGCTATGAGAGTCTATGTTTAGGTGGCATTTAGGGAGACTACCTACACAACAAGAATTTATTTGGTTAGAAGGAAACGGGACTAGTTTGAGGTAAATTGTTTTTGCTATAATTTAACACATCCAAGTGTTATTCTTCTCCATATTTTCCTGTAGAAAATGATACCATTATAAACATACTTGGCTAGTTTTTTAGGAGATATCAATAATTAGAAGCACCTTTGTGGTTTTGTTGCACATCATTTCTGAAGAATCAAGAAATGTGTGGATATCGTAACTGAAGAATATAATTTTTCTTCATGATTCTGTAAAAGGTGCTTTTCAATATTCTCGTTAATATTGTATACATGAATACAGTGTTCTTCAGACAAATAAAGTAAATACAATGATAGTATTAGTCACTGTTTGAAAGAAACTAGGCAGATTGTTTATGAATTTTAACTTGCCATGTGATGAATGCAGTGAAATGCAATGAACTATAATACAAAATAATTTGAACTTTAAAGACCCACTGAAGGGCTAAAGAAACATTTACTGGCAGCTTTCATTTAGTAATGAACAACTAAAAGCATTTGGCACAAGTGACAGAACCCTTCAGAAGCCTTTATCCAGAGAAATCTGCAGGAAAGCTTCCTAGTCATTCAGTCTGGTCCCTTTAGGACCACAGTTTATTTAGCTGTTTGATTGCCAGCTGTGGTTGACTTCAATCACACGTAACAATAGTTCAAAAGCTGTATCTGAAAAAGGATTTTGGCATCTAAAATCTATGTCCAAAAATGTAGTCTACAATACCATACTGACTGAGCATCTAGACTCTTTTATCCCACTTGAGCCCGTCTGGGACACAGTGAGAAGGTGGAGTTTCTGGGGATGCCTGATCTGGCTCCAAAGAAGATGTAGTCGTGCATTCTTTATGGCGTAAATTGATCACAGAAGGAAATTTTAGTTAACAAGGTAACGGTCAGAGCACTTGCCTAGGCAACAAGAAACTAGCACCAAAACATCTTACCACCTCAATACCCTCAATAACTGGATTTCAGAATAATTTTTCTCTCATTACTTTTCTTTACTGGTAGAATGCACCTTTTTTTGTTGTTTTTGTACAATTCAGTATGGGAGGAAGAGAAATTACAGAACCTCTTTGATCCTAATTTTGAATTACATTTTACTCAAGCTGATATCAGAATGCATAGAGAGACAAATTTAGTAATTCACTTCCATGTGTGTAAAATCCCTGTAGGAAGAGATTGTTTCTCAGAAATACTGGAAATCTTATGGTTGTCTGATAATCACATACAAATACCAAAATTCGTTGTTAACGGAGCATCACTGTTGCATGTACAGGACCTCTGGGAAAGAAGTTGTGGGTGAGAGTAATAGTTTACGTGTTTGATTTCCATTAAATTTTTTTATTTGAAGGGTGTTATTGAACACCACTAGCACTTTAATAAATGGCTTGACTATAATCAGCACAGTATTGTTCCTCTCTAGGCTGTCTAGCAGCCTATGATAATGTTTAAATGATTAAGGTTAGCATACTTATGGATCTTATGCTGAATATGAAACTATTTTCTTTTGATGGCAATGTATAAAAAAACTATTCCTGGCAGTTAGTCATATAAAAATTGTAAAATTGTCTTATTTTACATTTTATATGACACCAAGTACATTTTTCCAGCACATAAAATCCATTTCACTATGCTGTGAAATACTAACAATGTAGCATCTGAGACTTTGCACTATATCACTTTATAAATATTTGCTATGTGAAATTTAGTTCATTTCTGGAAAATTGACTTGAGTTGGGGAGCATTGAAAGCATCAGCTGCATAAGTTCAATGTTAATGGCATTCTTTGACCTCTAAAACATCTTTCAATGTTGGCAATAAATGAGTGAATTTTACTGTAATAATTTTGCTGTATTGTAAGATTCTCCGGTGGCATGGGACCACTACTATTTAACAGGAAGGGAGGTATACTCTTAGGTCAGAAATAGAGCAGACTATGTGAATTAGGTTGCTGGGGGAGGATGTCTAGGTTCTCTATCGAAGGCTTCGCCCCAATCCATGATGTGTGAGCTATCAGCATGACATATGTTACATTTCTTTCTTTACCGAAAAATTTAAGAGGTTACATTAGTTTGTAAAGTTTTTCAGATTACTCTGACATATTCTACAGGCACGAACAAAAGCTCTGTACATTTTTTAAGTTAACCAAAACCCTGTCCCAGGAAAAGATCTTCTTTTAAGTTGTTTACAGACTGGGAGAAAAGATCTGAGTTGTATGAAAAATGGTTGCTTAAAGATGTGAAGGAAACAGTAAAGGGAAATATATTTGACAAGGAATCAGTGAGTAGGGTAGAAATTTGAGGCTAGCTAGGCAAATTGACCATAAGGAAGTAAGAAAGTGGGAACATAAATTGAAGAATGAACTTAAGCACATACATGTGACTAAAAGGTGGTGAGGATAGACAGTATTAACTGTTAGAAGAAACTAGAGGAAGAGCTGGGATGGAAAGATTGAATACAACGACTAAAGAAAAAAACAACCTGGGATATTAAACTGGTAATAGAAAGGGAAAAAAAGATTGTAATGGGAAACTGAGGGATTAGAACAGCTATGGCAAAGCATTAACAGTATGGAAGAAAATGGAAGGAAATTACAAGGAAAGAAAGATGACCAAGAGCCAAATGAACCATCTGATTACTACAAAGTGGGCATACGTAGCCAGTGTTCCTGAATCTCAACCATTCCTCAAATGACTACCAGTATTTACAAAACAGGCTAGAGAATACAATTTCTTAAATATAGGCATACATCTAGGAATCTGTCAGCACCTTAGCATGATTTTCTGTTCTCTCTCCAGTGCTGGAACTCTTGTCCTACAAAATTACAGATTCCCAACCAACAGTGTTAGATGATGGCATTCTTATTCTTGGCTTGTTTCCAAAGAAAACTGAGGTTATACAGTTGCATTGTCTGTCTAACATCTTTTTAACCAACTGGTCAATATCCACCGATTTTTTCAGAGAGGAAGTGGTCTCACTTTGCTACATATTTTGTGAAGTGCAATGACTGGTCAAGAATACAGACTCCACTGGTGATCTGCTGGGAGAAAAAGAAAACGGAGGGAGTCTAGCTGATGGTGTTGTGCTTGGCTACGTAGCTCCTGCTAATCAGTATACATGCAGCTTTGTACTGTTTAGTGTGTTAGTTGGTTTTCTAACTGGGCAGGAGGTAGGAAGCGGGTAGAGCTACTGGAATTTCATGGGGTTAACTATACAGAATTGGAGACATCAAAAAGAAGCAGCAAAGAGGCTAGAGATATCGGGTGACCTGAAGGCAGGAACAGGAGCCACAGGACACTAAAGGTAACAGGAACTAATGGGAAGAGGACTCCCTGATGAGCATCAGCATACAGTACATTGTTCCCTCCCACTCATGAATTCTGAAGCCAAGCTTCACTGAATTCCTGCATCACTGAAAGCTAAACACTTTTTTTCTAACTCCCAAGAAATGGCTCACATATACAGTCAAAACCATACAGTGAAGGAATATGGAGTTAGAAAAAATTAGAAGTAGCCTCCTAAACTCAGTTTGTCCCTTTGTATATTGGGCAGTAGAATCCTACTGGCATTTCTAAAATACATTTGTGCATCCCAACTACCAAAAGGCCTTTGAGATGCAGTTTCTGTTTTGAAAACATTGTTCAGTTTAATTTCAAAATTCTGTATTCTATAGAAAGCAAAGAAATACCAATAATAAAACCATTAAAAGGTTCTCTGCATGATAACGAATTGTATTTCTGGTGTTATACGTAAGTGCATTCCTCCCCTGCATAGTGACTAAAATGTTTTAATATTGTAATTTAAATACTCTGTAGGCTTCCATTATAGAGCCTAATAGTTAGGCTTTCACTAGATTGTTGTGGGGAACCAAGTTCTTTCTCGGCAGCAGACTAATAATTCTTTACCTAGTTTCTTTAGAAGACAGCCAGTGAAATAATTTGCCTCCTTTCATGTGGTTCAAAGGCCTAAAATACAACGTAGCAACAGAGGAGCGTGAATAACAAAAGTAAAAGACAGAAGTACCTAAGTCAGAGAAGTGAATTCAGTCAAATCATTGACTGTTTTTTTCTTCATTTTTCACAAAATATTGATTTCATACTAAATAAACTGGTTTTCTACTTCTTAAACATTGTTTATTTCTTGGCTCCTTCTAAGACTAGGATTACAGGGAATGGGCTGCTTGGCAGAAGTTTTCTCCTGTTATAGTTTATCTCACAATTCTAGTAACACTTGGTTCTTGGCTAACTGAAAGTATGTTTCCCTACAGTTGAGACAAGCATTATGCAAGTTATAGAAAAATCAGCTCTGTGTCTTGAAGATATGTATGGATGTATGGTATTATTCCCAGGAGTACAGAGTCATTTGTATCAAATATATTAATTTCAGACCACCACAGAGTGGAATAAATGTTTTTCAACAAAGTATACACACTTAATGCTATCACTTCATAGTATCCTATGTAAAAAACAACTGATTTGTTCAAGTATTACTTTGCACCGACTGTGCAGTGGTCACATTAAACATCTTTCCTCACAAATTATATAACTCACATCTGGTGCCTCAACCTTGGGATCTCTGCCATGTGCTGCTATATCTATCATTGCTTTTTTGGCAGAAACTTTTTCTTCTACCAGCTTTCAAACTTCAATGCATACTTTTTACATGTTGTGATAAATATGCACTTTAATTCCTGCCTTGTGCCAAGGTCAGAGACAAACAGTTAACTGTTGCTCTGGCTTTGACATCTCTTTAAAGATTTAGTAATACAATTCAGCACCAATAACATTTCTGTCCTTTGCAGGGCATCCATGAAAAATTTTGGAAAATAAACTTAAATGAAATATGTTCTTTTTTCCAAGTTAGCAATGTTACTGAATATAGTGGTTTGTATAAATTCTATTTGTAAGTCAAGAGATGTGTTTCAATTTCTGAATAGGCTTATAGTGAATATATTCTATGTGATTTTTTAAGGAGATTATAAGCTTAGAGTGTTTTAGACCTATATTTACCCAGTCCAATAACAGTGGGTCAGATTCTCTCCCACCTCGCATATTTGTAATCACTTTTCCCTGTCTGAACTGAATGCAAAGCCATGGCTGGTCTGATTACATTACAGGTTCTCTGTAAAAATGCAAATAGCTCTGTAAGGCACTGCAGAATATTATCTACTCTTTTATTTTAAATTATCATCATTTAATTGTTTCATGCTTTTTTCTGCTAAAAATATGTCAAAATATATATTTCTCAGTTAAGACAAGATATATTTTTCAGTGAAATGTTCAATTAGACTTCTATTAAGTTCAATATTTCTCATGAGCCTACATTAAACATTTACTTATTTTTCTGGATCAGAATCTTGATAGTAGTGAACATGTCATACAGGAAACATTAGAAATGGATACAGAGATTAAAATATGTGAGATTACTTTCAGTCAAAAGCTTTAGGAGATCAACGACATAGTTGTCAAAGTATGCTGATGCTTTTTTTAAAGTGTGAAGCCAGTTTTGTGTGTGCACGTTCACTAAGGTTTTGCTCTGACAAATTGTAAATAACAAAACTTGTCAGATCTGAATAACCAAATTCTATTATTTTGAAATGTTTCCTTTTTAGGGTAAAATAAATGAATAAATAAATAAAGTTTTGCCTGTGGAAGCATGAGAGAAATTTTAGAGTTGAATTGTGGAACTGTCGAAAAGAATTATTTGGAAATCAAAAGCTTCTTTTTGACCAATTCAGCAAAGTATGATGACTCAATTGCATTGTTTTGAGTGGCTGTAATATCCTGTGCCCCGTTAAAGCTGCTTTATTTTTGAAAAACAGACTATGTCAATTTATCTGGTGTAGCTGAGGCAAGCAATCCATCACAAAGCTCAATACCCAGAGAAAATTGTCAGGAACAGGTACAGACAGAACAACAATTCCCACAGCTCATTCAGTAGTTTGGGTAAACAAAAAAGCTGGGTGGAAATAATAAATTTCACTTCAGTTTAATAAATTAAAATATGTAGAACTGTGTTTCTCTGATCAAAAAGAAATACTTCAGTTTATTTTCGGAACAGAAAAAAAATTTAATTTTGAAGAAACAGGCACTCAACCAAGAAATAAAGGAAAAAGTCAAAAGAGCCAAGAAAAATAGGAACTACTTTTGTTATATGCAGTCTTTTCTCTTATCTAAGCTAAATAACACTAATGTTTTAAAATTAAAATTACAATTCTACCATTATTTAGAAGATAAAACAAGTTGTATCTGGATATCTCAATGCAGTAAGAAAATGTCGGTAGTGTTATTAAACACTTATATTACTTTATCATCTAATTATATCCACATAATGCCAAAAGAATTAGAACAGCTAAAAATATAAAAAACCCCCTTTGCTACAGAAGTATAGAAGCTTCCATAATCTTTATTCAGAGAATAAACAGTCCAAGAAGTCTCTTATAAATTCAGATTATAAAAATTCATCATATTATTATTTTGATAACTGATAAAACAGATATTGCAGCAGTATCTATCAATTAAACAAAAAGTAGTTTTGTTCTAATAATATGTTATTTAATACATGCTTGGAGCTTCAAGTTTAAAACATTAACAGATTTTTTATTCATTTCCATTTGGAAAACTTTGATCATCTTTCCCTATGTTTCCTGTCTTGAACTGAGAGAAACCCCTGCTAAAATAAGAAATGGAGTTTGGCAAATGAACCCAGGGGAGTTTGGAGGCCGTGAGACTTCATCCTGAGAAGTTTAAGATATGATATGATATGATATCTAGTGCACTGATATTAAGAAAAAAATTGTAAACTATTGCACTATTGTATAATAGTAAATAAAGTGCATTTTAATAATGAAAATCTTGGCATCAGGTTAATGCTCAGCTAGAGAGAAAAACAACTAATTGAACTGTTGGAGAAAATCCATTTTCTTTCCTTACAGTTAAAACAGTAAGGAAAGACACTTTTAGAACAGTAAAGTGAACAAGGTAGACAAGCTCATTATTTCTGCAAGGGAAAATCATTCTCTTCCATCTATTACAATTGCTTTAATGTAAGTTGTTTGCTGCAAAAACTCAGTAAAGAATGTATATCCAGTTCATTTAAAATCTAGAAAGGAAAATAGTTTCATAAAAATATTCTTGATGTTTGTCATAAACCACATAATAAAATCCTTTAATTTAGTGTCAAAGTAAATATGTTTCATACATCCAGAAAAAAACCTTTCTGAGTCACAGTCAGACATCTTCCAACAATTGCCCAACTTAGGTATGACTACTTCTCTGTAGTGAGCTGATATCTGGTAGATACCACCACTCAATAACACTAATGCCATAGTAAAATTCTGATGTCTAAGACAAGAATCTCTATTAGATAATTGGAATCTGGCAAATTATGTTTCATTTTTAGGTATTCTAACAATTTTTCTTAACTGTTTATTAAGAGAATACAGTTGTTATGCCAAAACAGAAAATAAAGTACTTCTCAGAAAAAAAGAAAAAACAAAATTACCTTTTCCAACATAGAATAGTCTATTTGGAAATAAATAAATAAAGTGCATTTATATTTTAAAAATTACTTCCACTACCTTTTTTTGATTAGAACTCTATTCATAGTACTAAAGTGTCCATTGAAATTATTTACTGTTTCAAAAAGTTTTTTACATATATCTCTCATTAATGATATTGAGGAAACTAAGCAGTCCAAATGAAGGAATGAATTAATGACTTCCACGGGGAAGCTTAGATGAAGCTTTTAATTGCCACAATAAAAAAGGACCCAAAAGGTACAGTATAAAAGTAATAATAATTATTAATTTAAAATTTATGAAATATTGTCCTCTCAGTCTAAGTAACTATCAACAGTTCTCTGAACCACAATGAAAATGAAATACATAATTTTCTACATAATGGCACTGCAGATAAATTTTAACTTACCCCAGAAATCTGCATGCAAATGACACTTATTTGGCAGTGCAAGGTAGATGTAGGAACCTTTGATACACAGAATATACCTCTGAGCATATGTAATGTAGACTACTGATAAAAAAGTCTATAGTATACTTATAATTTAATAAAATAAACAGAAGAGTTGAGAGGTTCCTGCATGCAAGGTATCATATAATACTTGCAAATCTGTCTTTTTATTTTTAAATTTTTATTTAGCTACTTACATACATTTAGCTAGACTCTTTAATCTGCAGTGCAATTTACGATCTACTGCCATCACAGCTTCTTTGAAAAACAATCCACTCTAGTTATAAAGGATGCTTTGCTTTGGTTTTGTTTGAGAGATCGTGCATCATTTCTTATTCACAGATGTCTCCTGATTATCACAAAATTGTCTATTTTTTGTAACATCACACTAATGTGCTAGGTTATGGTTTTACACTCCATGGAGCTATTATGGCTGTTATTTAATTGCTAGCATTTAGCAGGCAGAATGAAAGATAATGCCATGTATTTTATCTTTACTTAGCAGCATTACCAGTTAGCAAAAAAGTAATGGGCTGCGAATATTACAAAAAGAGATGAAAACTGCCAGTGGATTTTTGCTTTTTAAAAAATATTTTCAAAGCATAAATTTGGAACCGAATGTATTTCACATTCAGCTTTCAAAAAAGAACTGGAACCCCTCTTTACACAAAGTGCTTGTGAATTTTTGAGTTCCAGTAGCAAAAAAGCTTTCTGGGCAGATTCATAGGTACTGATGTGTTTACTTCAAACTATGCCTCAAGCACTTCTCAAGTAAAACATACAGCTCTCTTGAGAAAATGCCCTAAATAAAATAAGAACAAGCAGCAGCAATTCCAAAGAGTTACGCCTTTCCAGTTACCAGAGCTTTTCCTGTCTTCTAGCTCACCAAAGTACTCCCTCCAAAGGCAGCTTTTTCAGAAAAAAAAATAAATTAAAAAAAAAAAAAATCTCACAAAGCTAAAATGTAGTGACGCATCTGACCTTCTTAGATTCAGGGTTGAAACGCTGCCTACCCTGAAAAAACCAGCAAAACTTTCAGTAATTATCCTGACTTGGTTTTTTATGTTAGGTTTTCCTTGCACTAGGGAATGTGCAAATACAACTCATACTCATATAACTGCTCCAGTAAGTCACTTTTCATAGCAAGTTTATGCTTCTGTTAAACTAAATGTAATATTTTTCCCTTTAAACAACATAAGATGCTAAGCTTATTTTCCACTTATGGTAGGCAAGGAGAACTAAAGCTTCCATAACAATAAAGTACATTTTAAGTGGATCTGAGTACCGTATGGGGAATAATTGTAAAAGGTGCTGTACTTCAGTCAAACTCAGAAAAGGACTTCTATGGTCTTTGAGGCAAATTATTTCTATTTCACAAATGGGTGCTAATCATAACATAACAGCATCAAGGGTATTGTAGCAATCTAATCTCAGATGTAGAGTGATGTTTATGACACTAATTGATTCATTATACAAACAGCAGTGATTCTTTGGCTTTTCAATATAAATAAATCATAGTAATCCTTGTATTTAATACTACAAAGCTCTGGACAAATGCTGCATGTATACTGTGTCATTTGAAAATGTAATTCATGGGGAAAAGGCTTGTTAAATCTAACAAATACCTCACATATGTATTTGGCAGATTCAGTGGGCAGTAGCTGATTATTCCTCTCAAACTGCTTCACAGAGATGCTCCATATCTCTTCGCAGCACTGCATTTTGCCATATACACATACCTTGATAACTTTGCTGATACTGGTACTTAAGAATTCAGTCTGATTTTATTTTCATAGGGAAAATACAGTTTCTAAGAAAGTATCTGAGTACAAACTTTCTTACAAACCTTTTTGGCGTTTCTTACACTAAAGACTTTAGAGTGAAAAAAACATTTTATGAGAAGGCAGCCCTTTCCTATAGTAGGTGTGATAAAAGTAAGAAGACTTTTAGGAATAAGTCTTTATTGCAGTCATTGCCTTTGCTACTTTTTTTAAAGAAAGAAAATGTAGTCTTTTATTCAACACTCTCAATATGAAGCAGCCCAGAATTTGGGCACTTAGTGCTAATACAATAATATCTATTTTCAGTTTAAAGACAGTGATGCAGTTTCTACTGAGCTTCACTTTGTATCAGCCCAAAGGCGAAAGTTTGAAGTTTAGTACTCATAAAGTCACTTATTGAAAATTATTACAAAAATGTATGTGACTATTACAATTGATATTGGTAGATCAAGGAGCAGTTCCTTCACCAAGAAGCAAGTGGTAAGCATGAATTATTACCATGTAGACTGGGATGCCCATCAAGCAAAGGTACAAAGTCATTATTTGAAAAAAGCTCAGGACCCTGAGGGAACTACCAGCCCATACTGTTCCTGTCTGACCTCCCCTAGGGCATCCCCCCACCCTGCCTGCAGCTCACACAAATATGATTTTAGGGAGAGCAAATGGTTACACGTGTTTAGGAAACCTCACAAAAATCACTCCTGTAATTGAATCTACTGTTGTGACTACAGGTGATAATTTCACCAGAGAGTTGCAAACATAGTGCTGAAAGGATCTAACCAAGTTTAGTTCAGATCCTCATCTGCTGTGATGCAAGAGTCCTACTTGGCTGTAGATAACATGCAAGAAAATCATCAACATGTGTAAGAACTTTCAAACCATAAACATATTATTATCTTTAAACATATTGTTTTCTTGATAAAATATTTGACAAGCAAAGATAATTTGGCTGCTGTTTTTTTTTGTACTGAAAAACCCTAAGTTGCTATAGCTACATATGTTAGCTCAAGCATATGTATCCTTTTTAAATATCCAAAACAAAGAGGTGGTATGGGTGATCTTTTTTCTCACATTCTGAAAGTATTTTTTCCATTGTTATATTCTAGTATCCCATCCACTTTTTTCCCCCCAAATAACCTATAAATAAATAAATAAAATTTATTTTATTTATTTGTAGATGATACAGTCTGAGAATTTGCATTGTCATGGGACTCATTGAACAATCCGAAGTGAACTCATCACTCATTTATCCAGAAGAAAAAACAGATTTCTACCAGATTAAAAAATACAATCTTACCAAACATACAATATAGCTGTATAAAATATTAGTAGAAAAGAGGAAAAATAACCATTATTTTGGAATTCTGAAACATTCTTAAGGTACTTACACCACCTGCAGTCTTCAAAAATGAATAAAGGAAAAGACAGAGTGCCTTTTCCTCTATGTTTAACAGTATTTTCTATTACATTTTCCCTTACACTTATAGCTTTCATCTTTTAACTAAGCTTATAATTGTTATATATTTTATCTTTATGTATTCCTTTCCATTTTACTTCTTTATATTGTAAAAAAGTTGAATTTAAGATAAAATAAGACAGTAGATACTGTAGAACATTCTGATATTTCTGGATTGTAACTTTCTACATTTTGTTATTTTAAATTTTTGTATAAACTTTTAAAGCTACAATTATTTCAATGTTCATCCTGGGAAAAGCAAAAAGGACATTTCAACAACTTATTTGACTGAGATTTATTTCTTATGTTTACTTTGATTTCTATTAAATTATTGATGGATTTCATTGAAAACCTGTGTGACTTCTGGACAATTCTTTTGGCTTCAGTTTTCAGTGTGGACAAAAATATATCCCCAAATTAACTACTTGTTATATAAAAGCCATTGAACTTCTGTCATTGAAAGTGGGAGTTTATTTATTTTCCTTTTCTATGAGTTTTCCAAGATCATTATTTGACAAAGGCAAATGTCTTTTCCCAAACAGATCTTTTTATGTGTGTATAAACAATTTAAGAGAACATCCACATATCATATGTAGATTGAATATAAATTACAGGCACTGAGAATGCCCCGTTTCTACTTTCCAAAAGTCTCATTTTTTCAGTAGACATAATATCTTCATTAATTCCAGCTGCTAGAGAAATAGAGATAGTCTCTAAACCAGCCAGATTCCAAGCTAGATTTATGTAAAAGTTAATTCCAGATAGGTGATACTGAGTGGGGCATGTGTGTATGTGTACATAGGGATACAAAAAATAAACTTGTGGAAAGAAAATGACAAGAATAATCTAAGGCAATAGGCCTTAGTATTGCACAGCAAACTGAATAAGCTGAAACTTCCACATTATTGCAAGAAAAGCATGTTGTAGAAGCATGAAAACAATGCAATAAGCTGTTCTGCTGTGAAAGTCACACAAAAAGTTAGTAGTAGATGGTGAAAATGTAGTGGCAGCACATGGTTATTTAAAATTATCAGTGCTAGGGTTATCAATGATAATTCAGGAGTTAGTCTGCTCCTGACATCAAATTACAAATCTGAAGATCCTCAATTTCTTCTGTGTAAACCTGAGGTTCCTTCTGCCACTCCTGGTAAAGAGATGTGATAAAATTTTTAAACAAGTGAAAGTGGTCATCGTGGCTGCAAAGAAGTGTAGCAGAAATATCAGTGTGGATTTCATGAGTTATTTGTCAAAAACATGGTAATTTCTTAGGGTATTTTGAAACTATTATTATTAACTTTTGCAACATTTATGTCCAATGCACCTCACTGGGAAATAACCATTTAAAGCATTCATATGAAATAGTGGCCAGCAGATTGGTAAATAAAGATTTCCTGTCACACTATTTCAGGACTTCTAAAGTTGCATGCATCAAACAAAGCAATATTTCATAAACTGTCTATCTGGGCATGTCTGGAGAGTGCAAAAAGTTGGGTTTCCCACATCTATTTGCAGGGCTAATATTCTTTGAGTTTGGAATTCTTCCAGGGTTTGCTTTTTATTTTGCCAAAAGTAACTGTGGTACTGTCCTATTCAGCCTCATTTCTGTCACCATGGTTTGAGAAACATATGTGGCTGGGAAAGTGATTCAAATGGTGCTGTATAATTCCAGAAGTTGGAAGTCTGTAAGAGTAGGTAATAAATGTTATGTTTTGTAAGTTAAATATTTTTTTTTATTTATTTAACTAATCCATTATTTAATTTTGGATTATTTGACTCAGCCTGTAAGTAGGCTTACCACAGGTTAAAGGTGAGCATTTATCCTTGCAGTCAGCAAATTGCTGTTCAAAACACATAAATTACTTCTGCTGCAAATTCACAGAAATTAAGTGCCTTTAGAGGCAAATGAAAGAAGTCTGGACTTTTTTATATGCCTGATAAACAGGTATATAAAAACAGGTATTAGGTCATCAGGCTACACCTGGACCCAAACTGTCTCCATCTGCTTTGCGCATAGATTACATTGCTTATATTGCTAAAGTCAACTACAGCAATACAGTAAATGGATAAGATTCACATTAATATGCAAATTAGCCCACACCCATAATATTCTATCCTTCCTTATGATTTGGTGTTGAAATTAAATCAGTTAATTCAGAAGCCAGTTTAATTCCATATATAAGTCTGCCTTATATGGACCATGTTAAATTAGAGCACTTTTCTGCACTACTATTTTCAGAAGTATGTTAGCATGGGTTTAGATGACAGCCACAAGCTAATGGATATTAACTTCCATGTGCCAAGTGCTCCATGACTTTTGAATAACAAAAAAAGGATTTAATTTCTGGAAGTGCAACTGACTAAATATAATCATTAGTCCCTTTAAAATGGGCTGAAAATAACCTAAAATACCCCAACCCTATTGGATTTGGAATCCATTTTTTTAAGTCTAGTATGGTATCCTGAATGTCATTACCTCATAAGTAAAAGTTAAAGCAGTAGCCACTTTAAAATACAAGATGCAGTTCAAATATTTTAGATGAAGCCAGACATGAAATGTTTATTCTGCTTCATAAAATTAAGGATGCATGAGACTTCTAAATAAATTTTCCATCAATTCAATGAAAAAAACTAAGGATTATTCTTTGTATCATCATAAATGTCCCTGCACAGATCTGATAAATGACAACCGTAAGTCACAGAGTAGGGATGGACAGTAAGCTTTTTTACCAATTCTGGGGCCTGTCCTTCCTACTTAAACCATCTTTCCCTATTGAAACACTAACTAAACTTTTTTTTTTTTCTGCATATTCAGAGATATTGTTGCTACTAGCTTTTGGCAAAAAGCCAACAGAGTGTATTCCAACATTGCCTTTATTTTGTGAGGTAGCTCTATTTAGTAATGTAGAGAACTAAACCGATGACGGAATCGTTTCTTTGGGCTCTGGAAAGCTCTTCATACAGTAAAACTATACCCACAATAAGGGCTTCCACTTCATAGCAATTGCTCCGTTAGCCCAGTTAGGCAGTCGGTTGGGAGTGGTAAAACTACATTGTGTAACCTGAGTAGCCTGTAGGGCATGATATATGTCTCCCATTCACACAGTTCAGAAAACAGTGTCTACTTATCAGTAGCCAAGTCTGCCTCAATGATGAATTCTAATCAGAAGTCAAGGAGATGGCAAATATTTCTTATACTCATCAAGTTCCCTCTTCAGAGAGAACTGCTATTATTGCAGAGTCTTACATAACTGAAGGCTAAAGCTTACACATCTTTCTAAAACGCAGTATTTGCTTACACACTAAAAGGAACTTGGAAGAGTTTGTGTAAGATTGCCCCCTGGTGAACTTTTTTGTAATATTTCTGTTTCAAAACTGAAAATGCATTTTTACCTGTTATTGTTGTACTGTATTCTTCTGAATGACTAAACATAATTCCTTTAATAATAATAAACCTGGATGCATTAAAAGGCAAAATACTTAAATTCCATTAAATAGGAAGAGCTAGAATATTCTGAAGTTATTTCTTATTAATCTCATCAGTGAGGTTTCCAGGGCAGATTGGCAATAGCCCAGTGTTTCAAACACACAATCACCTTCATACTTAAGGTCATATCAGTAAAAAAATTTAAACTGACCCATATTGTTACATAATACAATTGGACATGGCATAAAACTTAGTACCTCATTTACCAGACCACAATAAAATAAAACAATAAATAGTTCTATTGAAGAAAACAAAACTAAATAGAATACTCTGTGTAAAATATAAGCTGAATTTTGGCAGCACATGAAACACTGCAGCTATAATTCTGCATACAACAGTTAAGGTCTTGTTAATGTCTTGGAGAGGGATTATGCGTTGCAGTAGGAGTTACTCTGAATTCCATTCACTGCCTATAAAAGGTTACTGCTAGGCTTTTGGTGACATTGACTCCATCAGAAACATTAGGTAAGGGGTGGACATTTCAGAAGTGTTTGAAATCCAGTACCTCGTATTTGGTTACCTGTGTTTTTCAAAGAATCCCCTGGGGTAGAAAGAATCAGTCTCTTCAGGTACTTAAATGTGACCTCTTTTCTGTAAGTAATCTTGTCCCAGGTATAACTGCTAACTATCCCTTCCCCTATACTTATGTGAAATCTATAGATCACTACCCTGGTTAATGACAAATTGTCAGTCTTCATGAAAACAAGTAACTGTAGTCACCCGTGACAAGCAGAAACAGTGTGATTTTACATATAAATATGTGTGTGTGTATATATACACACATATATAAAGCCATTACACCAAAACTGTTTGAAAGTAAAGCAAATTTTTAATTGGATTACATTCATTTTTTCCTCCTTTTAAAAACGTTATTAGTTTGCTTTTTACCTAAAAATAGAAGCTATTGTGAAAAGTCATTTGGCACCCAGGTGGCAGTACTGTCATAGAGGAGGCACAGCCTATATGACAAAGACCTTGCTTCAGACTCAGTTTCTGAGTGGGCGCCATGCCAGTCTAACAGATGGGCATCAGTAATGGCAACAATGTGCCCTTGCATGTGCCTGTGCACTACTGCATTTGCCTAGGGAAAGGCTTTCATCCAAGATTGTCCAAACAGCTGTTCATTCTGAGTTTCTATCCATATTGTTAAGAAGAGATGTCAACACTAATCCATTTTTAAGCTAGATTAATTATTTTAAAAAAGAAAAGTAAAGCAGCTTTTTGGCTGGTAGCGTGTGAGCAGGGAAAAGTCAGTATCTTTACACAACCACATCAACTTCATAAGGCTCTCAACTCCAGCTTTCAAGTGAAAGAAAAATTGAAAAGCCATGGTTATCCAGGATAAAACAAGGGCATAAAGCTGTGTTATCATAAACAAAACCAAATACAGATAAGACCTAGTTTAGCGTGATACTCCAGCTGGATGCCAGGACATTTTTGTTTCTGTGACCAAGTAATGGCTACTTGGACAACCACTATTCCATATAACAGTTCTTAGAGGGATCATGCTCCCCTTCTAGTCTCAGTTTCTGGTGGTTTCTTTATTATATCCTTTTCCTAAATATGCCACAATGTGATGGGGGAGGAGCAAAAAGAGGAGGCAATAATCAGATGGTAACAGACTGTTATGTGCCTCACAGTACCAAGCCTAATCCCATCTCCACTGCAGTGATGGGAAAAAATTAATAAAGTGACACGAAGTTTTCTGGTACTCCAGAATCTGCTTTCTATGTCCTTTCTCTTTGCACTAAATCAGGACCCGCTGTCCCACAGTGGAAGACTAAAAGGCCAAAGCTTTTCCCATTGAATGTTTATTTAAATGAAATCCCATATGACCAAAATCATACAGATGAGATGCTAGTCTGTGAGCTTTCCAGATCTTGGGGCTTTCAGACTATCAGTTCATACAGTTAGACAGTAGACAAATTACAGCCCTGAAGTTATTGACATTGTATCACTTTACTGGCAACAAAATCTATAAGGCCTGCTGGTTCAGCAGCTCTAAAAGGGTTGGCTGAATGCATGGATATATGTACTATCCAGCAATTGCTACATTATCTTTCCTAAGTCTTTGGGATGACAACAAAATGTAGGCTTTTGTGGCTGATTCAGCACACTTAGCCTGCAGGGTTGACATGAAAATGTCAATTTCTGAAAATTGCCGGGGTTCCCCTTGGATTGCAGGGCCTGTATAAAAACCCTGTCCAGTTATGTGGACCTCATTTGTGATTATGTATATCGATTCCTTCTAAAACAGATTTATTAGATTCTAGAAAATGTGAAAACATCACTGAATTAAGGACTAGAAATCCAATGCAGATATTTCTCTGTACCTCAGTAATAATTTTCCTCCTAATTTGTATATATTGCCTTCCCAGTTGTTTTTATTCCCTGTGTTGAACCTGTGTTCTTTACTTTTGCAAACTAAATCTGATATGTACTAACAAGGCCCTATTTAGTTATTTTTCAAAGATGGATTACAAAAAGAGAAGTATGTTTCAGTCAGAAGACATCCTTCTAGGCCAGGCTCCATTTTAATCCTTTCCTTCCAATGGTAATATTTTAGGGGGGGTAGTATAAAATCTATACTAAGAATCACAATGAATAGGAGCAGAAAAGTGATAGTACTTTCATTTTTAAAACACCAATTCTTTGGGGAAATGAAGCTTTTATTCTTATCTTTTATAGCAGCTGAATTTCCCTTGCATGCTGCTGACAGTATGTTAGCCACCAGCTGGAAGACACAGGTTCCATTTTGACCCAGTGCAATGGAAATGTTATTTTAGTTTAATAGCCCACCAACAGCTCTTGCAATAAGTATTTAAACAAACAAACAAAAAATCCTCATCCAGAACTGCTTTACCAAATAAGCTCATGCTACTAGGCAGGAACTTTTCAGGTAAAGGAAAGGTAAATATTTCCAAGTTCCCTTTACATCAGCGTTAAATTGTTTGTTTTGTTAAAACACTTGAATCAATGTATGATATAATCACATCATAAAGTTTGATGTAATTAAACAGTGGCCTCTGGGAAACTAATGGACTTCTGGAAAATATCCATCAATAAGTACATAAAATATATGTTCCTTTCCTATTGAATTAATTCACATGGCCTTCACTGCATTTCCATAAGATCACATCACATTCCAGTTTGGACTAAAAAAAAAAAAGGTTCTTCACATGACATTATTGCTTTAAAAAATCTTTAATGTGTGTAGAATTGACCCAAACAGTTAGCTGAAACACATTTCAGAAAATGACTGTACTCCTTTCTGCACGACGTCAAAACTGTCTTTGCCACCTATCTTCTTAATGTTCCTTGAAAACTCATTAAAGCATTTACAAATAAACTTTCTACATCAAAACCTAGGGTATCCATGCAGTGTTTTGTTCTATTGTGAAAGCCACAGCAATTACAGATTAGTCTGGTAGATCTTTGGCTCCTATCTCCCTAATTTTCTAAAGGCAACATTTTCTATTGTAACTCATTATTATTTGTTTCCTTGACAATCTTTCTCATCTAGCCTCCAAGGCAGAAATAACTATGGACTTGGCAGCCCTACAACATTTCTCATCAAAAACACCAGTAGAACATTTTGTTAATTCTCTCTGCATTGATGTCAATGCAGCAAGTGGGGAAAAAAAGGCAGCAGGAAGAACTTATAACTCTTCTCCTGCTGCTTGAGGAAAGGAAGTGTGTACGTATCTGTATATAGACCTGCAAATATTCCTATATATGTACATACTACAAAATATTCTGTGCTGTTACTTGGGCAGCATAGTGCTGGGACATTTTTCCCCAAATCTCTGCTCCTTCTTTCCCCCTAGAATGCAGTGAGATTTTTCACTCTGCTGAAATTGCTTCCTGCATTTAAATGGTGTTACTTCTAGTAAAACAGAGTAATGTTTGGTCCTCTAAGTTACACTCAGCTTGACTAAAAAACCAACCAAATAAAGTAATTCTGACTACTTCAACAAGCCTTTGAAGTGTCTTTTATGCCAAGTGAAACTTGTGACTGTATGTACAGCATCTTACATTTTTGTTCATGCACAAGCATACTCACATACATTTATCCAGTCTTCTGTACGGACTATTCTACACTCCTACCATAATTTTATTTTAGTTCCCAAAATGAAACTACTATGATCAAGAACCCTTGAAAAAAATAGGCATAAGAAATTCAAAATTTACTGAAAGGCCAAAGAACTTTCATACATAGATTGTTTTTCTTCTAATATTATCATTGTTAGTTATTACTTTCATGTCTAATAAATAGAAAAACTTCCTGCTTTTCATGAGCAGCCTGTTGTCAGTGCTGAACTCTTGGCTTGTAGTTGATGTTAAGGGACCAAATGCACTGGGTGCTGTGGCTATTGTTGAGAAGGCGGCTAACTCCCAATAATAGTAAACCTTGGTACCGTTTTTAGGGGCAACAGGAAACCTAATTCAGTGTACTCTGCTCCATCTTTTTTTTCTTCCTCATGAGAGAAGTATCAGCCCCTCACTGACTCAGCCTGCTTACCTTCAGGAGACACTCCTGAGAAGCTGTAAGTCACCTCTGTTAGAGGCTACAGCCAATGCAAGCTTTAATTCTAGGCACTGTGAAACACACAAGACAGGTTTGTTTCTAGAATATACAATGAGAGAATAGACAAAAACAAAGCATAAGAGAAAAGATATATTATCTGTGTCTTTCAAGGGAAGAACTGAAGTGCAATGTCATTTACTTGCTACAGGAGAAAACAAATAATCAGAGCCTCGATTTCCTGAATCACTTTTGCCACAAGACTGTCCTCTCTGGATTCTGTTTGCTATTGTGTGTTAAAAAGACTTACAGACATACAGAGGGGATTCTGTAACTCAGTATCACTCTGACACTCTGATGCAGGATTTTTGGTGAGGGTGAACGTTCCCTGGGTCTGTTCTACAGAGTAAGAATGGGACCTGAAGAAAGTGGGGGAAAAGAAAGAGGAAGGGAGAAGGGGTAGAGAGATTATGTCCTTCTGTTAATAGAGATGTTTGGAACATGCACAAGCCTAGGCTTCATGTTTTGAGAAAGCAAATAATGCCAGGCTTTTGATTTCCACCTGTAAAGCATATACAAACAACATGCTACCCCTTCACTTGGTGCTGTGAAGATAAACTCACTGCATTGCTAGGCACTCAGAATAGAGAAATGGGGAGCAGAGATGCACAAGGTAACTTTTATAAATTACAGAATCCAGCACTTTTTTTACTTCACTCTTCTACTTTTCCCCAAAACAGTATTAGGGAAACATACAATACAAAGTATTTTCTCAACTGAATAATTTCAATAGTATGCATTTCACAACAAACACTTGTAATGGGACCTTTGTTTAAAAGTTAGCCATGTGTTACATTAGGGGTGTGGGCAAAGGAGGCAGTTTTTAGGCTCCATCTAGATAACGGTGTGATAGTAGAAGATATTACTCTTAATGTCAAATTTCAAATTGGTGTTTATTAAGATGAATATAAAAAAAAAACCAGTAAATTTATTTCTAGTATTCCTTTGGCTTTCATAGTAAGAAAGAATATTAACAATTGATTTGAACTGCTCTCTAAGGTCTACTCAGAGACACTGATATTAAGTGCTGTAAACATTTAATTTACAGCATTTCTTTTCCTTGGGTTCCCTTTCCAGTTGTGCATACTACTAAATATTATATTCCGGATGACAAAGGAAACAGGTGTAATATAGCATTCACACATTACTTTCATGAAATAGAAACTCTGAAAGCTTACCAAATTGACATTTTAATCCCCATAATCAGATGGTAACCGAAGTGCACTTCACCCATTGCTTTCAAAAATGTTTTACTTAGGGGCTACTGAAGATATAAGTTCATTATTGACTGCAAAGGATTACAATATGGTGCAGGACCATGCACAATATGGTCCAAAATGTAATTCAGAATCCTTTAACAGTGCTTTAGCTTGATTGTCAGACAGTCAACTGGAATTTGGAAAACCTGCAACTTAAGTTTTTGTTTTGAAAAAGTTTAGTAGACCTCATCTGAATTCTTGTACCCATCTTTTTAGGGGATCTCTCTTTTTGACCAGAAATCCCATATTCTGATCTTTTCAATAACACACAAACCACTGTTGAAACTAACTAAAAAATTGTTGTTTTTTTACAAGTTGCCATTTTCCAAATTAAGAATCTTCCACATAGTTCTAGTTTTTAGTTCTCTTTTATTTCCCTGTTTTTTTAATGTTTTGTTAGTTGCTTACAGAGAAATACCTCTAGTGGGTTTTTGCATAGTGCTTAAAAAACATTTATTTATGTTGCTCAGACCTTGAAGTAGTTTTCTTTTATGTTTATGGTACTTAAAAAATAGAATTAGCTATCTATTAAAATACCTACCTACAATTTGTAAAGCAATGTAAGCTCCACAAAATATTATCCATGGAAGTTTATAAAACACATTACTTCCCCTGTGAAATAATGCAAAATCTTCTTAAAAATCAAGAGCAAATTATAAGTGAACAAGACAACATTCTATTGTGGTACAGCAGGCATGCATTCATCTTCCCTTAAACCTCTTGTCCAAACTAAAAAAATTCCTATCAGTATTAGGGAGGGATTTGATTTTGGATCAGTTTTAGAGTTCTTACTTGAGACCAATCTCTGTTACGCCAAACTTTTATAAAAAAAAAATTCTAACTGTTCCTGAAATCATGACCAAATGAACTCTTCACTATGTATATGACAAATCAAATGTTTAATCGGTGTAGATAATTATTTTCACTAGTATTCAAGCCTGGATATGCCCTTCATCCCAGGTCTCTAGCTAAACCCAGACATCTATGTAGACGTTTAAATGTCTCATCTTTTACAACGATATTCAAATCCAGCTATTTTTGTCTGTATAGATGACCAAGGCCTTTCTCCAGACCTTACTTTGACAACTAAAAACTTCTCCCAATGCTTTTACGACAGTATGTTGCACCTAGAAATTTATCCTAGAACAGTTGTTTCCTAACAATGTCATCTGTGTGCTCCATGAACTAAAAATGCAGAAAAAAGACAAACACTGGGCCTTCCTTATGTTCCATGATTTTTTTTAAACATTGTGCACTCCTTACTCCTTCATTTTCATTTAATTTTCAGCATTTTTTCTGGCACATTTAGCATCATTGATGTATGTGTGTGTGCATGTGTATGATTGCCTACATATATAAGGTACAATATATATAAGGTATGATATTATCTTGCTTAACAGAACTAATAAAGAAATTTAGGATTAAGTTACATAAATTATGAGTGGAACATCTGACAGAAGCGTTACCCACTCCCCCAGGCTTATGTTATTTATGTAATGGAGACTTCTGGACATAATAAAGTTAATTCATGAGTCTGTAGCATTCAGTGTTTGGGTTTCTTAACATCATCCTGATGACACTAAACAACTGTCCTGATGAGAGTTAGAGTGAAGTATGTACATGAAATGAATAAATTACTATGAATGGGGACTAGATCTGCAAGATTTTGATACTGGTCCACATTACAGTTTTCAAAGATCTTAGATTTAACATAGGATGAGTATATAGCAGTACAGGTGGGTAGGAAATTGACAGATAAATTTGGGTTCTTCACCGAAATCCCCATTTCCTCACCATTTATGCTTTGTGTAGCATTTGGCTTCATTTTCATGTAAATTCAAATGCAACAAACTAAATATTGTACTGAATGTATCCTTTGCCCAAAACAACTGCAACCAATACTCAAAAGGAAAATTTTAGACATCTTACTCCTTTTTAAATTATAAAAGACCTCCCTATAATAGTCCCCTTCTGCTTTTTGCTATACTGAAAAATATTTTCTGCTACAAGCTATTTAATGCTGATGCCTGGCAGGACATAACCATATCTCAAGATATATGGTGAATGCTGGCATACAAATTGCTCTTCAGCTGTTATGAATTTCTTTTTCTTGTAGTATTGATTTCCCAGGGAAAAAAAGAGACAAATTACTTTTAGACATGGTGGGTATTATACAGCAGGGAGGTAGCATATTCCCTTTACTTTTGTTGTCACTGCCCCAGTTTCATTTAACAAATTGCTAAAATAGATTCATTCGCTTAAGGTTTCGTATATGAGACCCAGATGTTTATTATCCCCAACAGCTGACTCTGAGGACTATGAGGTAATGACAATAATAGCTAACACCTTTTATCTTTATGAGGATTCTAATCATATCCTCTACTTGTTTTGGAGTTTGCTTTTCACAAGAGAAAAGAGAACTCTGGAACACAAAAGTACTTCTCAACTTCTGGAAGAAGACCTATGTATGCTTTTTTGTCTGCACTCCCCCAGGGCATACACATATTCTGGCTTCCCTCAAATATTAGAGCATGTGGATTCTAAAGACGCAGGCTGATCCAGTCAGGTACCTGATACAGCAATCAGGGGGAAAAGGACTCCTTCATGCAGTGCAAAGTGTTCCTGCCTGGCACATGAGGCACAGTCAGAGAGGCTCCCCCCCAGAACAACATGGAATGCCTGGATGTATGTGTTCAGATTGTCAACGACCTGCCTAGTGTGTCCAAACTTATAAATGATCTGAAGCAAAACTACGTGTTTTATAGCTTTTCCAGGGCTGCAATTCTTGTCAGTCAGATTATTTCTAACTTTCCGTTTACTGGCAACTATTCTTTCTTCATTCACCTATTTAAATCAGAACACAAAAATGAAAGTTTACCTATTTCCAATGCCTTTTCTGCTGAGGTCCATATGGTCTCTGAAAATAAACAGCAATTTCTTGTTAATTTCTATTACATAGCCATGTAAATCCACTGAAGGCAGCTAGAAGAAAAGGGAATATGTGTAGTTTTAGAATCATTTAGATTATGATACAAATACTTTACATTTTTAACTCAAACAATTAATTGCAAGCATTTATTTATCAAACATTATTTGTAAGTGATCATTGTGAAGATATGGATAGGGTATTTGGATAATCTGGATTTTAATCAGAACTGCTTTGTCTGCACTACCTGGGTGCTTTATACGGCCCCATGGATTTGCCTTACTGCAAAGAGCACTTGGAAGATGTGAAAGTAAAGTTTGCAAAAAAGAAAACAGGAAATTTCTTTCTTGTACCCTTCTTCCTCTTTTTCAGAAAAGTAGGCTCTTTCTGTCTCACATAATCTTTGCATAGCTTCTAAGATGATGCACACAATCATTTCCAATAAGGGCTGTAAATTATATCTAAAGCACTACTGTACTGTCCCTTAGTACCTGAGTTTAAATGAGGGTTTCACCACACTTGTATGCTCATCTACTCTTCAGCTATACAGATTATTTTGTTTGTCCTCACTTAGTTTTCACGCTGTAGAGTTCAGACCTTAAAAGTTACAAATGCTCTCTTCTGGTTGTGAATACTGATGATGTAGCATGTATTTGGCTCTTCCATTTTCAAGAAAATATTTCTAATGCTAAATTTTACATCCATAGTCTATAGGTTACTGCACATTATGCCCAACCAGATGGCCAGTGATTTTCTAACAATAACAACAATTTCATACCTAGTTGAGATGCCTTGTGTTTTATTAGGCCCAGCCAACTGCATTATTTCTGCCAAGAAATTCCAAAAGTGTCTCCAAGGCTTTTCAGCTCCAGTGGTTCATAAAACCAATGTGAAAAATGAGTTTTGAGGACTTATGACTAACTTTCCATAAGATCAATCCTTCCCTTCTATTTCTTGTTATATGCATGCAATTATATTTGTATTGCATTATGAGAAATCACTGCTAGAAATTGGAGGGCAATTGAAATCTATACATTTGGTATGCTTTCCAGGAAATGCATGAGAGATAACATAATTCTCAATTTCCCTGGAATAATTGTCTTTTTGGTAATCTTACCTGAGAAAGACATGGCAGCATGGACATTTTCCCAAGATGTCCAACAGTTCAGGTGGTATAGCATTTGCAGCATATCAAGAAATGCCAGAGAAAAAACATTTTCTATGCATTTGCAGACAAGCTGACTAGCCCATATCATGGGCCTTTTGCATCTTGGATTTCTTCAAACTGACATATGCAGTGGTAATAGCCTGTGTACATGCAGTAAGTCCTGTGGGCTTGGTATGAGGTACTGAAAATGCTCCGATCGCTTGGACAGGACATGTATCAGACTTCCAAACCATAAATGTTTTGCAAAACCTCTGCTGAGTCAACGGTTTGCACATAACTTCTGATTCACTCACATAACTCAGATTCACTGCACAGGGTTTGTCTCCCTGAAGTGTAGGCATGTACAGCACAGACAACATCTGCACTAGTCAGTCACAACTTGGTCTGTGTTCCATGGAGAGAACAGGTACTTTTGGGGTGAGATTCACCTAACCAAATATAGTTGCTGACTTAATGTGAAATGACTCCAGATTCTGTTGACTATGTTGACTAACAATCATTGACTATGAAAAGAGCTTCACATGACAGGCTAAGTAGTGGACATATAAATGTTAGGGGAGATGATTAACTTCATCTTCTTTATTTGTGTGACACAGAACATGCTCTAATGCAATAAAGATAATACAGTTAAGTAAAACTTGCAAATTAGAGTTATCTGATGTTTAGTATATAACATACACGTTGTGAATGTGAAGTATACTGGTATTCATTTTGCCAAGATTAAGTAAACTTGAAAATCTAGAATAATTTTGGATTTATCACCATTTGTTAATTTATACTTATGTATGTAGAGATAATTGCATGCTATTTCACATAATGTAGCTCATTTACCTGACTTCATGTGATGAAAAACATTCACATGCTCAACTTAAAAGATTCCATGCACTCTAAATACTCCTTTATACATGCAGCATTTTCCAGTTCAATCTCCACATCTACATTCGGTTCTGATATTTTTACTCTGAAAGCACTCTAAATGGTTTCTTTGTGGGAAAATGTACACTCAGAATTCACAGATGATCTACATGCATGTAGGTATTCTGTTTAGTTAATTCTACATATTTTAGACTTACCTATTTCTTCTGTATACAATTAAGGTTTTTACAACTCAAAAGGCAGCATTTTTAATCCCAGTGTATCAACCAAATTGATCAAAATATATGAAGAAATGTAAACCTGAGCAAAGTGACAGTGACTTAGAAGTTCATCTGGAATGGTAACTAATTATCTCCTTTTCTTGTGCTTGCTTGAACTGATAATTTTTGCAATGGAATATTTGTAATTATCAGGTTATTTTTTTAATATATATTTATTTTTATATAAGAAATCACATAGTTTCACACACAAAAGCTTTAAATGTGCAGCTTTTGTCTATAAGAAGAGTTTAACAGAAAAATGTTGACTGGTTATGGAAGTGGAGTGTGTAGATATGTACAAAAAGTTCATTTTTTTCTTAATCAGCCTCCGTTGTTGGTTTGATTATCCAGGACAGATTTTAATAAATATGTCTAGTATTAAACCCTGCACTTACCCTATGTTACTCTGTTGAGAATTCAACAGTAAAAAATCCCACACTGAATTAAATAAAACAATCAAAAGAATAATGCCCATAGTAGATCAGTATGGATGTCAATTTGTCAAGATTGCATAATTTTGAAAGCATCCCAATTTATTTAGTAAAAAGTGTATTAAAACTAGATTCTGCTTGTGTTCTACAGCCAGTCCGCTAGAGCTTTGACCTTCCTCTTAGTTCTCTTTATCAATAATCTACAATTTCTAACAGATTTTTTGCACTAACACCGTTTCATGTTAATGTTCTTTCAGATAATACTTGTATCATCAGTCAGAGACAGCAAACAGCTCAGAAATTATACTACAGGAGTTAAAGCCATATGAAATGGGCTTTCTGGACCAATTTTCATTTTCATTAAGCAGAAATCACATCACTTTCCAAGTTGCTGAAAGGAAAGGATGTAGAGAAATTGATTTGGCATCAGTTACATCTGTTTTGGATTTGGAATATCTACATAACATTAGAAGAACATAATACTTTGAAAATGTATTTTTTGTCATTAATTCATTTTTTCCATTAATAATATTCTACTTCAGCCACTTCTATTGGGCTCTACCTGGCTTTGAATATTCAGACTTCTGACTTCTTTTGTTGATTATAAATCACTTTTTCTTCCTCTCAACAAATAGCTATTTTATTAGTGACTTTTTAAAAGTCTGCTGGAATAATAGATCCCAAAACTTGGCATTTACTAAAAATGTTGAGAAATATATGGGCAAGAGAAGAGATGTTGTTCTGATAATCTGTCATCACATAAAATCATATATATAGGGTCGGCTTACAGAAAATAAGGTATGCTGAAAAGCAAACTAAGCTCAGAAATATACACACTAACTTGTGCCATCATTTCTAAGAGACTGCATTAAACTCTCTACTTGTTTATTCAGTATTAATTTTGTTGCACAACACCATATTTTGTTGCACAACACAGCTTCTAAAAATATGAAAAAGCACAAAGGTGTGATTAACTGTTGGAAACCATGAATAAATAACAAAGTAGTTAAGACTGCATAAACAATCCTGTGCTAATATTCAGGCACTTTTGCACATCTGATGTTTCAGTCATTCAGACTCATTACCTCAGTACAAAATACCAGCTGTGACATTGTAAAGGGGTTTTTAGCATGTTAGATTTCTTTAATCACATTCTGGAAATATTTGACTTGTCTGGTTTTGCCTGCTTACACTTCCACTTTTGCAGATTTTGGACAGATGAATGTAGAAACACTGTGCCAGGACTCATGGCAAAAGATAGCTCTGAGAGCTACCTTCAGTAGACACTTGTTAGGGCAAATCCTAAGCTGTTCTAACCTAGAACAAGAAATTAGAGCCTGAACTAGATCCTGGCTAACTTCTCACACTGCTGCAACCTGCAAAAAAAATCTCGTCTGTTGACCCACACAGAGGACAATGGTTTGTATTCTAAAGAGCAACTTATATTGTTGTGCCTGATGCATGATAAACTGTAAAAGAAAGAGACAGAAAACTGTTATTAGAGTGCCTCTGCAAAGAATTAAATAATCATATGTGGCATTGCCAATACAGCCAAGAAACAAAACTGCCTAAAATACAAGGGATAGATACATACAATAATAAATGTGAACAACAAAAAAAAAACAGTTTAGGGAGAGCTAATTCATAGGGATTTTCCTGACTGAATTAAGCTGCTTGAAATAAAATGCCATCAATCTTGCAGTGAACAGGATAAGTGCAATTTTTTTGCCATTTGGTTTGATACATCAGCCAGCCAACCCAACTTGCTGTCATTTCAAAACAAATGAAAGTGGGCAGCCAAATCTATCACTCACACTTGCTCTAACTCTGAAAGAAATGACAGATTTAATTGGGCTATTTTTCTACAAAGAAAATTGTAATCAAAATGTTGGAATATTTTTACTGAGTAAATACAAATAACTGGAGAGTGTTTGCAAAAATTGAAACTTACGGCATATGTCACAAAAATTCCAAGCATTAAGGCACAGTGTTCATGTAACAGGAAGAGATTTGCTCGTCATTTCTGTACAGTGGAACACTTGCTATTCTGCAACACTCACTACTCCTGTCTGCCCACTGCCATACCTTGCAGTGATGATATTGCCAGTTGTCACATCCCTATGTTAATTGCCCTTTAATGAAAGTCAATATGCATGAGGACTGTGCTAAAGAAGCAATCCTCATACCATCACTACCGTGATTCAGAACCAAATAACTGATTATTAAAAACAAATAAAATCTTCTAACACAAAGTTTTGTATTTCCAGCTGTTTTGAAAAACTTTGCGGAGGTCCAGTATTTCATGGCTTAGACTGGAATAACAAACATGTAAAGTTTGTTCAAGATATGCTGCAGGGAATTTTTTAAACTGTACCCTGTTTGTTTCTAAACAGATTAAAACATCAGTTTTAAAAGGGCACAAGTAGATTTTACAAAGGTACTTCTGATCATCACGTGTTTTATGTTCTGATAATGACTGTCATACATGTGAAAGAATGTTCTTCGGCAAGAGAATAGAAAAACTTTACTATCCAGTAAGCCATCAATGACATTTTCTTTAATATGTCATTTTAAGGTGAGAACAAGTTTAATTCTACATTCAGCCAGACAGCTGACATTTTTGCAGCCTTTCTTAGTGTTTCGTCCTTACTAAACTACCAAGAACTACTGATTATGTAACCCTCACTAACTACAGATTTTCTTTGTATTCAGAAGTAACACTAAAAATTTAATTGCGAGAAATTTGATGGGTGAATTTAGGGTATTATCGTACATTGCACTGAATGACTTGTCTGTGGATATCTCTAATCTGCAAATGAAGATATTTGGTATTTAGTATTGGTGATCTAAGATTCTCAGAAAAATCCTGCCCATATATCTAGACAAACTCTCCTGATTTTTAAGGACATCTATATTCAAATCTGAATCTGAAATATGGATCCATTTCTAATTTAAAAATATTTTCTATTTTATTTACATTTTCCAGAATAAATAAGCTCACTTTTCACATGAATCTTACCCTTTTTTGAGAGAAGCAGGTTTCTAGACTTCTATACTTACCTTAATACCATATCATCATTAATTCCTATGAACCATAGGCTCTGGCTTGAACATTGTGGACGTTTTAAATGCTAATACTGAAACTGATCTGGTGGTTCATCCTGAATGGATACAACATTACTTTCTGGAGAGTAAAGTTCTGATTGAATCACAAAGAAAGATCTATTTTTTTGATATATGTAACAGCCATTATATACATTATTGTCCTGGTTTTCAGCTGGGATAGAATTAATTGTCTTCCTAGTAGCTGGTACAGTGCTATGTTTTGAGTTCAGTATGAGGAGAATATTGATAACACACTGATGTTTTCAGTTGTTGCTAAGTAACATTTAGTCTAAAGTCAAGGATTTTTCAGCTTCTGATGCCCAGCCAGCAAGAAAGCTGGAGGGGCACAAGAAGTTGGGAGAGGACACAGCCAGGGCAGCTGACCCAAACTGGCCAAAGGGGTATTCCATACCATGTGACGTCATGTCTAGTCATAAACTGGGGGGAGTGGGGGCGGGGGGATCACCACTCGGGGACTAACTGGGCGTCAGTCGGAGGGTGGTGAGCAATTGCACTGCGCATCATTTGTACATTCCAATCCTTTCATTATTACTGTTGTCATTTTATTAGTGTTATCATTATCATTACTAGTTTCTTCTGTTCTGTTCTGTTAAACCATTCTTATCTCAACCCATGAGTTTTACTTCTTTTCCCAATTTTCTTCCCCATCCCACTGATTGGGGGGGAGTGAGTGAGCGGCTGCGTGGTGCTTAGTTGCTGGCTGGGGTTAAACCATGACAATTATATAGAGAGGTTGACTGGAAATAAATCTTAGATTATCATAAAATGGGAAAAGCACTGTCAACCTTTCCCTTTTCCCTTAGACATCTTGAAATACTCTACTGATGATGCACAACAGGAGGACACAATGCAGCAGTGTCATTATGAGCAGAAGCTGGCATTTTGGTCAAATTGAGCCCTCAATACCTCAGTAAGCACAAGGAAAGTAAGTTCTGATTCAGAAACATTATTTTATACCACTTTATAAACCCTATCTGGATGACAAGACATTCCCAAATGTTTTAGCAATATTGGCAGTTAACTCAATTCCTACGTTCCCCAAGAAAACCCAGTTAGGAACAAAACCAGTATTGGTGATCTAGCTTAAGGTATGATTAAGAAAAAAGAAGAGCCATATATCTACCTCTTCAGATCTAGAAATTAGACAATTTGCAATAGAAATTAACATTAACTTTTTTGCCTTAATAGACTCTTATACTTCCATTAAGAATAGGTTGGTTACAAGAGGAAGAGTCCAAGGTATATTTAATGCTAAGACAAATGGACTTTTCTTCACTGTTTTGGTATTTACTAATAGGAAATGTATTTCAAAACTCACTTCATGGTTTTTCAAAGGTTTTAAAGCTACAAATATTTTTAAAGCTCCAAATCCCCAAATTAAGCATGCTACTCCTTCAGTGTCAAATTATGCCTTAATATTTTCATACAATTTTATTTGTTTCAGTGGATATGAATTCCACATATGAATGACAGAAGTTGGGACTGAACCCACCAAAGCATTTAAAACTATGCTAACTTTCAAGCATTAGCTGTGCTGACTTCAAAGGTTTAATCAGTATCTAAAATGCTAAACTACTTTAAATCAGACTGGCACACTTAGTGACTGGAAAAAAATCTATTCAAAGTTAACATGCAAAATAATTAGTTGTATCTGGTTGTTTTTTAAAGCACACAGCAAAAAATATCACATACTTATTGCTCCCAAAGGTAATGTGTACGCACCCATGCATACCTGTTCCTCTAGCACAGGACAAAGACACAACAGGGATGAAACTACTCTGCAGTTTCTAGACGTGACAGCAACTTGTTGACATTCAGTTGAATACCTCTATGAAATAGCAGAGAACTTACTGCTCATTCAGTGTACAACTTTCTATATTAAATATTGTATGATACTCTATTAGCATAAATATATCATTGCCTTTCTGTTTAAATGATTAAATTCATGCTGATAAATTTTTATTATTCATTACAATTTTGAATGAAAACTACAGCTTCATTTTACGCAAAATTTAAATATAGAACTACTTAGGAGAAACTAGCACGTAGTGAGGCAAACCTGATGAAACCATACTGTAGGTCAAAAGGTGTCTCTCTGGGCTTTGGTTTCAGCTGTATCTTCTGAATGTGACTGACATAAAGCCAAATATATCACTGTGTTAGAACAGCACTTCCTTCCTCCTTTTAAAATGACAAATGCTTTTGATAAAGAAAAATACATGGCACTTGATTCTGTTGCCCACATAGATGTATCTTGTGCCACCTGAAATGTCCTAGGTTATCTGAGACATTGCTGCTGCACTGTTAGATTATGCTTATGGGTTTATGGGATACCTGTGCCATCTGGAGTGGCAGCTGAAGGCCAAGCATAATACCCTAGAAATATCTAGGGGCACTAAATGGTTATGCGAGGGCAGTTGAATCATACCTTTAAAAGCAATCATGCCATAATTTTTCAGATGAGTAGTGGGGCTTGGAAGCTGTTTTACTCTTTTTTTTTATTATTAACAGAAGCTTGCATTTTTGTTCTTGGATTATGTCTGGTGGGTTGGTGAAGCTGGTGGTAACCCAGTACCCTGGTTCCAGACTCTTCCTATCAGTGGTGCCCTGAAACACAGTAGAGCAATGCTTTTAATCCTGCTTCTGGGGTTGCTCAAAGAAAATGTTTTAAGGAATTGTAGCAGTAAACTCACAGTTCTTGAACGTAAAAATATTTCTACATAAGTAACTTAAAAAAACAGCTCTATCGAGCTAGGTACTCTTAGTATTTGTAATATACAAATTCTGCCCAACTACTTGCCTGATTTTCAGCAATCAAGCAATAGTGTCAATAAATAAATAAATAAATATTTCACAGCTCAATGGTTATGCTTTGGTAACTTAGTGATACTTGTATAAAGGTCCAAAAATCAAAAGTGATATGATTTGTAGCATATAAGTCACCAAAATACCATGGCTATTTTTGTCCCTATGCTCTACCTACCAACTATCATAAGGAAGAAGAGAGCCTGCCCCCACACTTGCTTGTGAGGCCAAAAACAAAGGCAGTTAGCTCAACTGCATGCTACAGAAGCTCTAATACACTAGTGAAAATATGAGTCGGAATTAGTCACTCTTCATCCAGCTTTCTCTCACAGGTAAACCTGTAGCAAAGAAAAGTGTAATTTACTGTTAGCAGACAGCAAGGATTTGTGCAATTTCCACTCTGTATTGTGAAATCTTAGTGGGGCTCCATGACCTACACTCTGCCAGGGTCTCCTGGGATCTCCAGGAGGCTGCTGATCATGGAACACATTTCCTTTGCTTCCAGCACACTCTGCTCTCCAGCTTGTACTCTTGCTTTCACAGTGAACTTTTACCCCCATCTTAGATGAAAACAAGCAGAATGGTTGTGAGATTTCTCCTGTCCTGCAAATGTGACTGATAGGCAGGGCAGATATTGCTATTAGCTTGAATGCAGAAAAGTGTGAGGTAGAGTATAAAATAACAAATGGTAGGTTATATATAATCTGAATAATAGTTACGTAGCTTTTACACACCAGTTCCCATCTGTAGACCCTGTAACATTTTACGAAAAGGTTTGTGTTTATCCTCACTTTATAGATGGAGAAAATATTACAAAGGATTTCCCAGGATCACAATGCAGTTTAAACAAGAGCCAGAAGAGAAGTTAGACCTTGAGTGCCAAGCCTATGTCCTGGAGACCAAATCGTTACTCCTGCAATTTATGGACAAGCCAATTTTGATGAGCTGTTAAGAGTTATTTTATTTGCTTTTCAGGTTATTTAAACAGGTTTTTTTTAAATAATGACATTTTAATATTGCCCTACACTGACTGTAAAAATAAAAATCAGTCATCTTTGCCAAAACAAATTAAAATAGCATAATGAAACACTCTGCAGCTCAGTTTCTTCAAATTGTCCGTTGCCCGGACACTGAAGTAAGTAACACATGCTCAGAAAGGTCTCAGCAGCCACAAAGTATAGTGTTAATTTTATATGGTCAAGTTGAATAATGTTGAAAACAAGAATGGCTGAATTTTCATAAGTTTGATAATGCATCCATTGTCAAAGGCTGGACACAAAGTTGAATCAAATTACAGGGAATGTTCCTTTGCCTTACATAAAAATTATGAGGGAGATAATATTTCAACATTAAGATGAGAAATACAGATTTCTGTTCAACAGCTGGCAAGCTGTGTGTATTCAATAAGAGCTGTCATAAAGAGGTTGCCAAAAATCAATAAGCTTCAAGAAATAAGAGCATGGTTGCAAATATTTTGTGTAGTTCTGAGGTCAAGTAGCATGGTAATGGGTGAAATAGTGAATACACTGCAGTGGGAATTCAACTGATTACTAACCAGCACTTTTGACAACAGGAATAGACTAATCAGAGTAACAAATTTGTTTTATAAAGAAAGTAACATGACTATACAGGAAGTAACATTCCTATGTGAATGCAAAAAAGGGGAGATATTCAAGCATGACACTGAGATGACAGCTTCAGAAGAGGAAAGCATAAGAATTATTTTTCCTAATGATGGAGGGTGGACGAGATCTCAAGAAAAAACTAAGCGGTTCACATTCTGTCATAGTACATCGATGGTGATAGTACAACATGTCAAGGAGCTGGATAGAAAAGATGGATATAGATTCAAGTCCAAGAAAGACTAGGTTTGGCCCATATTTCAGAACTGGTGACAGCAACTGTATTTGAAACAAAATATGAAGCAGAAGTGTCAAGTAAAGCTCAAGAATTAGCCAAGAAATATAGAAATAAATGATGCTACAACTGAATGTAATTGAGATTTAACAACTGATTGGAATGTAACTTTTTGACTGGTGAAAAATTTCAGACTTTGGAAATGCATTTGGAAACACCAAGTTGCAGTTGTGAATAAAAGTACTGCGAAAAGATTTAATTTTATGTTTCTTTTCTGACATTTTTATTTAATAGCTCATCAATTATAATATTAAAAAGAAAGCTCTAGGAAATGGCTGTACACTAAGGCAACTCTTCAAAGACCTTATGTGATTTGTGACTTGGAAATAGTATAGAAAGTGAGAGATGGATGCTGAAGTGCTATTGATCAATTCAGTATGGTTCACTTCATGACTGAGATTTCAAACAAACATGTAGATGATCAAAACTGGCACTGAAAAAAATGTCAAATAGGGTATTGATCTTCCTTACATTATGAGCTGTACCTGATTTATAAACCACATTCCATAAGGTGACATGTGACATATGCCTGATCCCTCTTTTATGTCTGACATATCATCTTTTAATTTGAGTTCCATAAGTCAAGTTCTTCCCTTAGGTATGCAGTGGAATTCATGTTGTACTAGATACAGAATTAAGATGCCTTAAAATAGAAAGTAAAAGAAAGTCAAACATAACAAAGTGCTATATAACTTGAAAGCTATTGACTTGGGATAATGAAAGGAAGGAAAAATATCCCTAAATTCATGTGGCAATCTTTCTCACTAGGACGACTGATTTTATTCCAGTTCTCATTCAATTCCAGACACATTCAAAACTAGATGCATGACTGTGCTTTATATCATTCAAGTAAATATTCCTTGCTAGAAAGACCTTACAGGATTTTACGAGAATTAATTCTGATGGATGCATGAAATTGTGAGCAGGTTAATTTTATATACAATGTCTGGTGTGTCTTTTGTACACCTGATCCTTAAAATCCTTTCTTCCAATATGCTAATGAAAGTAAGATCTGGACTTCGCTGAATGTAGGCATGAGTTTAACAGCTTTTCTGAATGGCACCTTTAGCCCTGTCCCTCACCTAGGTGATTAAATGCTAATTTTACTGATACTGTAGGTCTAAGTACCTTCTTCTTATTGAGCACTTTAAGACTTCATATTTATTAAGGAAAAATTGCTGCACAACATTGTTTCAATTATAAACTAATTCATGAGCAACTCAAGTTTAAGAAAATGCCTTTGAACTACTGAAATTTTTAACGCAGAAGGCAGAAACCTAAACTGTAGTTCCTGCTACAAGCTTGTATTATACTGAACTCAGCTCATGTTAGTATCTTGTGGAAACAATGCATTTAGGAACTCTGTTTCAAAATGCTAGTTTTGCTTTGATAGATAGTTACAATTTCTATTAAGTTCAGATTTTTTTTTTCAAATTATCTGTTAATTCATTGAGTTTGCAAAAAGGGTTTTATAAAGCAAGAAAATAGATCATTTAGAACAAACAACAAATATATTTTGTTTACTACTCTTCAACAAGTTCTTCATGTGAAATATTCCAAATAGAGGAGGTATTAACGTTAAGCAGACAATAAAAAGAAGCTGTATGTACCTCACCAAAACTAGCATTTGAAACATTTATAAATATACAGACACTGTGAAGTGCTTTTAAGGAAGAAAGAAAAAAAAACATGAAGCATCAATAAATAAGATGCTTTGATACTACAGAAAGGCTGTATTTACAAACATAAGATTTAATTAAGTTTTCAAGTAATTCTACTGCCTTTTTCTTTCCTCCTTTTCTATGGTACAGTCTCAAAAACTCATCTCCATCTTCTCTGATGGCTTTCATTCTTTAAAAGTATTTGTCATAAGACTGTTAAGGAAAAGTTGTTCACCTGGAAAAATCGTAAGAACTGTTTGCTTTGATTGAATAAGATAAATTCTTAGAAGACATTAACAGAAGTTTACATCATAATTTACAGCTGAATCATCTGTTAGAACTAAAAGGGGAGAAAAAAAGAAGTGGAGAAGGATTCAGAGACAATCTATGAGAATATGTTTATACTCCTTAACCGATGAGTTTCTCTGCTTCTATCATTTTACTCATCAAGTATTGGTAAATGGCATTATGTTCCACAAAGGGCAGTAAACCAAATTTAATTCTTTATCCAGGAAAATATTTTCAAATTAATTTATATTGCTAAGCATAGGAATTTTGCAGTTTATGTAAGTGTCTTAATTTAATATTGTTGGTTTTATAGAAGCTTCCAGACCCAGTAGATTATAGAACACAATATTAGGATCCAATTCCATTAATTTGAGTATAGACCACTTTTTCCATCCCTGCAAGTTCAAATCCTTTTTTTCTTTTTAATCTGGGATACATTAACATAAAGTATCTCTGCCACATAAGCAGTGGGCTGAATTTTTCAGTCAAGATGCTCAGAAAAACCCACCTTATACTCTGTACTTTATTGCCAGATAATAATTAGGAAGATTAATTAATTTAGTACATCTTACATGCCCAATTATATTAAGAACATGTCAAAATAACAAGAAACTTAAACACTCAGATGTTAGGAAATTTGAGTACTGATTTTTTCTCCTTTGTGTATTACATATGATAGTCTTTAATTTACCTGCTATTTTTTCCAACTGGACTTCTATCAATGACTAATTCTTAAAGAATGGTTCCTAATTATGCTCTTTATTGTCAATCCTCAATGCATATGCCCAAGGCTTGTTTTTTGCCTACTGTTCAAATCTGTTTTAAATACAGGATTAAGCTCCCCTTTTTTCTTTCTTTTTTTTTTTTTAATAGAATACATCATTATATAATGCTTATTTCAAACACTTTATGGGCTAGAGGAAAACAAGGGCACGTTTTGTATCACTTGCCACTTCCCCAGCAGTTGCCTCTGTTCCCTGTTGTTTAGACTTCCATCCTTGTCTTAAACTGTCACAGTCTGAGAAACTTGGTTTATACCTTATTCCAGGATAGGGTAGGATCCAAGAACCTTCATGCTGCATCTCCTCTAGTACCTAGCACTGTACGTGTGTTCTGAATTTCCTTAACAAAACCCAACATGACTGGAACTCAGAAAATGCAATTCCAGACATCTTTTTTTGAAATACTGATATTCTTTCACTTCTACTCCTATCATCAGTATGCTGTACAGATTGCACAGTGTCATCATTACCAGCTTACAGAAATACATATGTATACTTGAAAATCCAACCTCCCAGAAAAGAATGCTCTACTCATCAGGCTAATGTTGCAGTATTCCCTTCTGCACAGCAGGATTAATGGTGCTAGAAATTAAGTTCTGCAAGAGAGAGCATGACTTTGTCTTAACAGTAAGCACATGATCCTGTTCCTGCACGGAAAGAAGATGCAACTGTGCCCTTTACTTATGGGGCTGGAGTTATAGAAGAAACTGGACTTATGAACCTTTCACATGAAGCCTGCTGAAAAGTCCATTAGTCTACCTTGATGTCCACCAAGACTGGCATGGTAATGGAACAGTAAGTAACCTTTGTGGCTTATGTAGTGACAGCTATGTTAGGCCAGGCTCAGTTAAGGCATTCAGAACATCATCTATGCCATCTGGGAATCATAGAATCATAGAATCATAGAATCATTTCGGTTGGAAAAGACCTTCAAGATCATTGAGTCCAACCATTAACCATGCCCCCTAAACCATGCCCTGGAGTACCCTGTCCACTTGCTTTTTTAATATCTCCAGGGATGGTGACTCAACCACTTCCCTGGGCAGCCCATTCCAATGTTTGACAAAAATCCTTGGAACGAAAAGGCCCATATGACCTTGCCAGTTTCATCCACTCAAACTATTTAAAGAAAGAGAATTTAGAAGGTGGTCTTGGAAACCTTGATCACTTCTTTTCCAGAAAGTGGATTTGCCTATCTCACATTGGTTAGTTACAGAGGGTAGGAGGCACGGGTTGTAAAGCTCTGTAGGAAGATGCTATTCTCTTGGACGCAGATTCTTGGATCAGGAAGCAGGTTATAAGTAATTTGAAACTAGACTACAGAATCCTACTCATTTTCATTCTATTTTGGTTTGGTGAATTTTTAATTCTTTACAACAGCACAGCTTTCGTAGGAGAGTTACACACAATAATATAGATCCATGTAATAAGGGCACTCTTGAGAAAGGTAGAAATCTAAGGAATCTAAACTATCCTTTACAGATTACTCCACTCATGGAGGTGAAATAATTGAAGCTAGGTCAATTAGATGAGAGCTCTAATCACCAGGAAAAAGGGAGAAAATACCACCTATGCAAAAATCAGCTTGCCTGTACCACCACTGCCTGTTTATATCAAAATTACTTATATTGGAAGAAAGGAGAGCATGAACACTTTTTAACAGGGGGAAAATAGCATGCTGTGCAATCGTCTTAAAGCTTAACCCATACCTTTAAGATACGATATCTGCTCAAAGCAGAGCAGTCTGGCCTGGGCATATTGATGCTAAATGTTCAGTAACTTGGCTGTCCGAGATGGACTGATTCCTCTTTGAGACATCTAATTTTGCCCACGCATCAAATAAGAAGGCTCGATGTCTAGCTCATTTTGGACTGAGTTGCAGAGCAGGTGCCTAGAACAGAAGTGGTACAACCCACAGCACTGCAGCACAGAAATCCTGTTTTGGATACATTCCAGAGTCTTACTCTTATTCTGATGAGTCAAACAAATTCAAGCATTGCTCATGTATAGTAGTATTTGCTGGACAGAGCTCTGAATAGGTGTTTAATAATAATAATCATCATCATCATCATCACCATTCAGCTCATTTTCAATAATGCCAAGAAATTAACTTAAATTGTAAAGTTTGGTATTCAGTTGAGTGGGGGCATACTGGGCTTTAACCTGACTACTGGCAATTCAATTTTGGGATGATCTTTACACAGCATTTACACAATAATTATTTCTCTTTTTCACTTGTACTCATTGTAAGCAGTGCTGACAAAATTATCTACATTTATTCTGAAAGATTTCAAGTTATAGTTTCAGTAAGACTCATGTCTATCAACAACTAATTTATCACAATCATTCAAAAATTGTAAGGTGAGAGTACAGAGGTGAAGTTTATTTGACCTTACTTAACCAAAACAGAAGTGTAACCTGAGTACCTCATTTGATCTTTTGAATCAATAGATAAGGAGCATATTGCTTTATCAGCAGAGACTCCTCATGAATAGTAAATAATTTCTGTTTGCTTTCCCTTATCTTTTCACACCACAAAATCTTAATCATAAAACTTGATTATTTTGGGAAGAGAAAATTTAGAGTGATTTTTTTTAAGTGGTAAAGAACCATAAGCATCAAAGCAATAAACTACTATGGCTGTTAACCTTTACAATTGTATAAAGAAAAGTCATTTGCAAATGGGCTTATTTTCAGGCATTTATAGACTGGAAATAGCAACATTTTCTTTCCATGCCTCTCAAATCTCAAATTATATCTCTGGATATGCAAAGACAAGTATGCAAGAATTGCTCAACTGACATTCTTAGTAAGATGAATGAGAACTTCACCTGGGCAAAACACTGAGTAAATGGTCAGTATCTGGTTCAAGATGTTTTAACAGTATCTTTCATATAAATGTTACCTTTTATCCACACAGGTTTATGACAAAATGAAGCTAAGTATGCATTTTAAACTATGTTTAATTGAAGCAGCTTAGACAATCCATGGGTTCCTGTGTTTCAGAAAAACAGAGAATTCCTAGGGTCCCTGGACGCTCAAGAAGAATGCACTTTTAGAAAGGTTACTATGTTAATCAGCCTTAAAAGCCAAACAGCAAATCCAGGTGGGGAAGCAGTGTAGCTTTGCTTCCCTCTTACTGCTTTCATGCCTTGAAAGATGGACTAGCTAGTAGCACAGGGGAATTCACAAAACTGGGGCTGTAATTTTGATAAATTACAAATTAGGGGAAACCTGTCTGCAGACCCTATAATCTTCCACATTTTATAAAATGCTTGACAGATTAATCCTACTAAAGATCTGCTCACACAGCAAACAGATTTCTAGTTCTCTCAGCAACAATTTAGTGTGTTTCTTGTTAGAATTTGTGTTACTTCTGTATCGTATCTAGCTCCTTCTAGAAAAAAAATTATAAGACAGCAGTTTGCATTTTGGGTATTAGGCTGCTTCCTTGCCTTGTCCATGCAGTTTATGATCATAAACTGCTACTGTCTCAGTCTGAGATGTCACAAGAACATAACAATGCCCTGAAGGTCCAATTAGCTCATTATCTTTTCATAGGTAGTAACCAAAACCAGATACCCAGAGGAGAATGTAAGAACAGAGTAAACATTGTTCTCTCAATTGCACTTCTAGCCTCCAACAACTTCTACCCTATGTTATATTAGCCTGCAGTTGTCTCCTTTCCAGGTGGAAAAGCCTTATCTTCCTCGGTTTTTCCATAACTTTGTGGATGTGTTCTATTCTCTCAACCTTCCTTACCACTTTTCTCCTATCTTTTTTAATACTCCTACCTTCTTAGGAGGAACCATGGTGGGAGAGCAAAGGGGTGAGGGAACCAGAACTCCACACAATACTCAGTAACATAATCAATGTTCAGTAACATAATGACATAGTCATAGGCTTGGGTTTGTCATTTCTAAGTAAAAATTTAGAGAGAGTGACTACCTGCCTTCTTCAACACACTTCTGCATCTTTTGCAGGCATTATCACTCATTTTACTGAAGGCAGTTACAAACTTTTCAAATCTGAAGCAGAACTCATCTAAAATGCATATGCAATACCTGAAGTTCAGAAGGGTATACAATGGCTCAAAAAGAAAAAAAGGTGCGTCTGTGCTCTGCAGTAACCTCTGAGTCAGACCTGGACTCACCTATGTCTTTTTTTAAGAGGCAGTACAAGAAGTTGGTGCTCTCTGCAAAAACTACGTGGGCTGTCTTCTCTCTGGGTTGGTCCTGACTTGCACACATGACATCAGCAGCAAAACAGAATTAACAGAGATGACAGCAGCTTGTTAAACCTTTGATGTTCAGTGATAAATTTACATGAACACTGCAGTTTCCCATATGAAAAAAGGTCAGTCTTAATTGAAACTAATTGGTAAGGTTTGGAACTAACTGGAATTCTTTTGGTTTGCTAAAGAAAAACTACAACAGAAGAGTCATTAACACCACTTTCATACTTAGAGACAATCCCTTTAGGTTAAGGGATTCAAGAAAAGTTTATGCCTGTTCCAAGTCTTTTGCTATATTTAAAAGAAAAATCAAACTCCTATGCCAACGTCTTTCAATATAGCAGTAGGGAAGTGTTTACATTCTTCAAATAGTAGAGCAAGAGAACATGGATAAAACAGTTGATTTCTTTCAGATTTGATGTCTGCTTGGGTGTCACCAACATTAAAAGCAATATCTAGAGCAGTCATTTAATATTACAGTCACTGGTTAATAGTGGTTGAACCACTCTGGATTTCTTCCACAGAATTCCATGAGCTCTAAGTTAAGAGCTTTTACAGATTGCTTTAATTAGACACTTGAGGCCTGGTTTTCTAAGGAATGCTCCATAATTGACTGTACATTATGAATGTTTGCCTGGTTATTCACTTTCCTATGTCCTTAACAGGGGATCTGGTTGTTCCCTTCATAAATGAAGTTCTCAGCAGCAGAGTTCATAATTTCAAAAGGAAAAGCATTCCCAGAAGTCAATAATCTTCAATTAGAAACAGTCAAGTGGACCATTTGTTCCTAATTTTAGACTCCTAATTTGCTATGGGAGTTCTGCCACCTAAATGTGTAATAGGTGATTTCCCTCTGAGCAGAACACTGAAGATATTTTCTTCAACAATGACGTTTCTTCAGCTAACAAACATTGCATGTAAACTTACATTTCTTAACATTATTTTCTTGTAGGCAGAGAGATTTCTAAAATTTTTTGCAAGCACTTAATTTTTTTTTGTAACTTTATCAGAAATCTGTTTTGTAAATGGATTTTATTCTCATTAGCTTATTTTCTGTCATAGCTCTCACTGGTGTCCTTTTGGATTATATTATTTAGCCAACAGATTACAGGTAATGGCAGTTTAAATTGCATAAGACAGTACTACAAGAATATTTGTAGATCCAGGTGAGGAAGGTGGAGACATTCAGGACAACAGAGCATACTGGATGAACTTTTTTTCTGTCCCTGGCATTATGGACTGGCTAGAAACAAACCAGCTTGTTTCTAACAGTTTGCTCAGTAGGACAAGCAGTATTGTCCTACTCTGTTTTTAAGACAATTCTTAGAGACTGTAGGGTTTTGTAGTGTAGGTAATTGCAATGACACTATAGCAGAAAAGGAATTAGGAAAACTGAAGGCTTGTGTAGACTGTTCATATACTTGACTATGAAGTGTCTGTTCAAAACAAGGATCAAGTGGATTTCAAATGGAAAAAACAGAGCAGAAGATGGGAAGGAAAATAACTGTGTTTCAAATTTTATCTGGATACTTGAACACTATATGAATATAGGGGAAATTATTACTGAAGATTAGATGCTATTCAGTCATCTTCTTTCATCTGTCCACTATCTATATTCTGCCCTGTTATCACAAACTATAATATTCTAATGCTAAGCCTCCCCATATCTCCTTCATATTCCTGCAAAGTGCTATACAGTGCTCAATTGGATATCATGACCTACATCTTTCCTCTTTGTACACTATCAAAGTTAAAAAAGAAACATTAGTAAACTGACTAAGCTCTGTAGATTATTCTGCATAGCTTCGGGTACAGTTTTCAGCAGAGTAGATGTGAAAATAAATGAACATGCAGCAGCTAAGGTGCAGGCTGAGCAGAGATTTTGTCTTTCATATGCAAAAGACATAACCTAATAGGGAAGACTGACTCTATTTGGCACATTCATCTGTGCCATAAATTGGTAGGAATATCTTCATGCTCTGTTTCTAGAATTAGACAGTTATGCGGTTTTTATCTTGGTGTTCAAAATGAGAACTACACCTTCTGAACATAGTAGCTCTGGCCCTGTGTTGAGCATAGAAGCATTATTTTATAAGAAATTTTATTTATCTCAGAGCTCATTACACATACTGCATGCATTATGCCCCCTGTTTATCATGGCATGCCTTCATTAAACGTACATTATTTGAATAAGTATTTCATGCTCACTATGCAGCTTATTCTATCTCTTATTTCAATTTTCAACCACTGCAGCCTTATTCAAACTATATGTGTATAGAAAATAACCAATTTTCAAATGTATAAAGGATGCTCCTTCTTCTGATAGCATATTTCCATACATTCTGTATGGTACGTCTAAATATTTTGACGGTTTTAGTACTTTGTACCAGCCGTGGAAACTGGTTTGCTGCCATGTGACTGTAAAAGTGAGATTTGGTAAATAATTATTAGAAATCTTATACTAACACTATGATTGAAACAATAGACAAAAGTATAGCCAAGCAATTAACTAGTAGAGGTAGTTACTCATAAGTTTTGCAGTTCTTTGCTCTTATGACTAGATGTTCCTGTATGCTAGATGAGAACAATGTTGAAACTGACCACATGTGATTGAAACTGTGTTAAGCTTCAAGATTAAAGAACAAGGACAAGAACAAAGACTTCAAGGACAGCCAACAGAATCTCAAATGGGTTGGAGGTCGTAAAAGCAGCCCTTCGACTCAGATGAATTCTTCATTGTGCATGATCGGATGTAGGCAGTACTATGATAATCAATTACAATAATTTTTATGTATATGTATACTACTCTGATTAATATGTAATTGTTACTCCATATAACCTGTTTGTGCTGAAGCTGTGGCATGCACGCTAGGTGGAATTATCCCCCGTGCATTCAGCGCGGCAATAAAGAATGCCTGCTTTCTAAAGCTCCAAAATGAGTCTTAGAGAGTTTCTTCGACCGGCTTTTCAGTATCACTTCTTTCACTAGAGTCTGAATTTCATCTTATCTACACATAAAATCTTACTATGTAAAGGCAAGGGTTAACAAGCATCCACAGAAATAATAATTTTCAGTGGGTGGAAAAAGAATCAGATGTTCACAGAAGATGACTCCAGCATCCAAAAAATAAATTTAATGTCTCATCTAAAAGTCTGCTTAGCCTTCCTGAAAAAAAAAAAAAAGGCATTACTTTTAAAAATATATGGATTTAAACTTCTTGTCTCAAGCATAATTCGACGGCACTAAAAATATTAAAAAGAGCATAACCTCTGGAAAATGCTGGCACCCACATCCTGAAAAATCAGTTCTCCTGAAGTATGATATTCCAAAATAGAGACAGTAAAAGTATCAGTCACTGTGGGTGCTTCTACACTGCTTTGTTCAGACATGGATGAGGACTGTACCAATGAAGGTGCTCCAGAATGGAATGCTTCATTTGTGTTCAAGCTTGCAGAGTCTCTAGACACCTCTAGATTGCCCAAGGCACATATCTACATTGATATACTTGAGATTTGCCTAATCCTGCTAGAAAATGTCTGAAACATGATTTACATTTTGCCACAAATGTTTTCTGTCTGCAGAAACAATTCAGAAAGGATAAAAGGTAAAGGAAGAGTGTGGTCATGAACAAGACTGATAAAATCTATGTTGGACTTTGTTCGGTTATGTGATAAAAGCTCATCTGTATACCCACAAAGGAGCCCAGGGAGACAATGGCCCATCACAAGAGCTATTAATCCATTAACGGCTCATCTCCACAAGCCCAGGAGAGCACAGGGACACAATGGCAGTTGGAAACCCAGATTAAGGACTCCAAAGGAACAAACAATTTCTCTGGGCCCTTACCAGGGCTGTCCCAGCCGAGACACCACCCCATTGTCCAGGCATGAAACGCATCAAAAGAAATCACCGGGAGCAGCTGTTCAGATCACCTTTTGGTCTAAGGGGATATGCTACCTTGGGACGTGGAACAGACTATGGGATGGCAGGGAAGAGCGTTTTGGGATTGCGCAGGACCTTTAGGGAAGGAATAGAAGATGGGGAAAAGGGAGGAACAAGTGTGGGAAAAGAAAGGTAAGAGGATAAAAAGGGCTGGTCGTCTGTGAACAGATCAATGCAGTCTCTCCTGTCGTATTAAATTCCCTTCTAAGTCTTTCCTGGGTGGGCGGGTCTCAGTTCTGTCTGCATTGGGAACTGGGAAATCTCAGCCAGCTGTGCGTGTGCAACAGTCTGTACCCGCAACGGGCGTGGGGCTGCAGCCACAGGGGCTCGTATGTCCAGGTGCCCGCAGCTGGGGAGACTGGGATCCAGAGGCAGCTAATGGGCAGACTGGGTGACTGAGCCCTGCTGCTGGAGGGATCCACATAGGTGTATGTATAAATATATGTGTGCACATGTATTCTCAACAGCAGACTTCCATCCTCCTCAGCCAGAGAGAGAAGCACGATGAGGCTGTTGGAGCTGTCTGTCCTCGTGTGAGTGCTCTGCGTGTCTGTGATGTGTGCAGCCGCCCATGCATATATGTGGTGTATATAGGCACTCTGTGGGCATATGACTGCTGGGAACACACCCTCACTGCTGGTTGGACCTGGGCACATGGAGCTGCAGCAGCCTCACCTCTCTCGGGCTGATGGATGTGGCATGATACATTTTCCTCTAACAGAGTTAAAGGCATTTTAACACAATCTAATAACCGTATTGATTTGGGAAGTGACGCAATGACAAAAAACAACAAAAAAAATTAGAAGTCATTAATGACTCCTGCACCACCGCAGGAGAAAGAAAAAGGACAATTTTTATGGGCAAGTAGTCTTCCTTGTTATGTACTTAGCAGTATAGAAATATCTTTTTTTAATTTTTTTTTCCATTTTGAGACCAAGACAATCTTTGCAGTGTTTTAGCCTTCACTCCATCCTTCTTTCATTTCTAGAAAGCCAGTTATCATACTGATAATATCTTTTTCACAGAGGAAGAAAAATGAAGTAGTTAGAAAATAATACAGCACATTAAAGAAATTAGAAAAAAGATAAATGCTATCTGCCATTTCAGATAAGAAAATAGAAAGGAGGTCACTAGCTTAGTTATGAAAACTTTTGCATAGAAATCATCGTACAAGACTAGAGGAAATTTCGGTGGAGGATGAATCTGGCATGATCTACACTCTTAGTGCTCTTGTGCCTGGTACTTTGGAAGGGCAAAGTAGCTTCAGATAAAGTATGTTTGATTAAAACTAAGTTTAAGAAGTAATTCAGGCTTATGGAAACAGAATACTAAAATATACTGCTAAATACACTGCTTATTCAGGTCTCTGATGTTTCTAATTTGGCAACAAATGTTAGTGGGTACTTTCTATTTTGATTCTGTAACCTGATTCTGCAACCTGATTCTGCAACTTGATTCCCATAAAATGCGAACAGCAGTATCATCTCATGTCACATAGCCTGCATTTAAAATAAATGCCTGAGTGCTTGTGAAACACTCAACTATTATAAGGAAATAAGTCATCTGAAAGTCCATAGAGAAACAGGATGCTTTCCTCAAATGGGGTTTGAACGAATTTAGCAAATAAAGCTCTGGACCACTTTTAATGATGGAGTTTAAACAAATACTGAGTATTTGTGTACTGAATTATATTTGGAATTTTTTTAAGGAAAACTAGCATACGTCTCTGTAATTAAAATCTGTATCGTAATGTATGTGCAGCTCCACCGAAGTTGCACAAGAACCCTAAATGTTAATCTTCAAATTCTTGGCTTTGCAACATTAATATTTCTATTGCAATGTTTTTCAAACCAGCAGATTAACTCCTGCCCTCCTCTCTCCCCAGCAATTACCTCATTATATTGTCCCCCACATGGACTCCACATCAGGACTTTTTACTCTACCAAACATGCTTTTTTTCTCTCTAGGGAGCAGGTACACAAAGAATGTAACGATTATGCCAGTTGGAAAAGGTGTTATGAAACAGTTCATCTGCCATTATACAAGCACTGTTCATATACTCAAAGTAGGGTCTCAGAGCAGAATTTTTTCTTAAAAGAATATGTCAAAGCTGATCAAATACAAACCTACATTAAGAATAAAAAATCATATCTGAGGTTTCATCCAATCAATTCACCCTACTTGCCCTCTTTCTCCCTCAAGAATGCAGGTTTTAACCTAATATCAGAGAGCAAATCCTTCAATGTCAACTAATTCTTATGTGCCTATGAGATACACTGCAATAGTGGGTATTTGTTTTTTGCAACCATAGTGATGAAATGTTTATTGGCTAAGGTCATAAGAATTTGAAGCAAGTATTTGCCTTCATTTAATTTCAGAAAATGTAAACAGTCCTCTAACACCAAGTTTTACAAACAGTTTTACAAGTTTTGCAACATTTGTCAGATACCAGTCTACCAGTCTGACTTTTTGATTAACTGAAAAAAAAAAAAAAAATTATGAGATACAGAAAGACAACACAAATGTGATTATCTTACAGGTTCTTCATTTAGTGCTGTGTTAGGGATGAGTTTTCTTTGAAATGCCTCAAATTCTTATTCTTGAAGACATATTTTACTTCTGCTATCAGTTTAAGCTTCTACATCTATAATTTTTAGATCAGTCTTATCAAAAGTTAACAGAAATTACCAGATAAAGTTTTCCTGCTGTTAATGTTGTGATCCAGCAAATTTTAAAATATAAATGCTTAAGGGAATTTAGGAATTGGAGTGTTTGTTCCTATTTGACAATCCAAAGCTCATGTTCCATCAAAGTCAGTAAGACTCTATTAGGTAGTTGGGCAGGCTCATAATGAATGGCAGATGCTGTATATAAGATCAACATTGAAAAGATGATATCACTCAGGAAAGACTGCCAAGGATTCTCAGCATCTTTGCATAGAATTATATAGAAGAAAATGTAAGTATTGTGAATTTTAAGGATGTTAAAAAAATGTAACATGCAACAGATCTGTACTGAAAAATATAAAAGCAGAACAATCCATGCCTGGTGCCAAAGTTACTAAAGCATAGACTTAATTCACTGGCAAAAATATTTTCACTTTAGTGCAAATGAAAAACAAACAAACAAAATCTTCCTATTCTAGTGTCATTTAAAATGTTTGGGGGTACAGAATCTGCAGTCATGGTATCAACTAGAACCTTCATGGCAGTTGCAGATTAATTTAATAATTTACATTTTGGTGATCTGTGTGATTTAAAAATGTTAAGAGTTACCTCTTCTTGCAAAGTTATGGAAACAAACATTTTCTATAGTTCACAGCATAATCTAGCTTTCAAGACAATATGCAACAAAGCAGAACTCCAAAGGGATACATTTATATTCTAGTTTATTCCTTCCATACTTGTTTTACAAAATGTCTGACAGACATGAAACCACACAAAATAACACTGTATGGTTCAGAAGGAATTAAAAATACACTTAATGTTGTCTTCTCACTGGATTTAATCCAGTTGACTAAAACAATGGAGTAGCTCTTGACTCACAAAAATGTGACTGAAAATAGAACATACTTCTTGCATTATTAAAAGAATAAACCCCTCCAAAAAAGCAAATGAAAAAACAATCCCTCCATTTCCCCAACTGCTACACAGAATCCAATAAATTTCTTATGACAACACTTTTTAACTGAGCTGGTAGATAAAAATGTTTAAATGTGTTGGTTATCCTTATTTTTACATGGTTTTAGTGGTAGAGTTAGAGGTAAAGATCCAGTGGAGGAGCTCCAGGTGACAGACACTTTAGAGGCAGACTTGAAATATAAGGGACTACACTATTCTATGAATTCCAGAAATTGTAGTTCCTGAGGGGTCAAAACCAAAACATGAATGATGGGACTTATACTGTCCACCTGATATTTCTCACATTTTGAAACAATGCAAAAACTTCAAACGAGGAAAGAGCGGGCAGTATGATCAGCTAATATTTCAGTTTAACATATGACAGGTGATAAACTCTGTAGCGTACAAAGTATATGGCAATACAAAACATTTCAGGACATCTACAACTATAATATATAGAAGTGTAAAAGAAACACTAACTGCTGTCAGCGGAGAAAAATTACTTTTTACAGCCACCAGATCCTACTCGCAATTACTTTGAATGTTCTGCCTCACACTCTACTTTCACACTCTTTTGTGGGCAAGAGTCCCCTGTTGAGAAACAAAAGGCGCATTGCCACATGGCTGTGTAAATATTCTTCTCTTCCAGGCCTATTTTCTGCTTCAATGACAAGGCCAAGCGTATTCATAGCTAGACTATTGCTAATGGCTTGTCCTTGTCAGTACAAGCTCCTAGTAGAATTTCTAGATAAAATAATGCTCTCTTGTCTGTCTGTCTGAAATAATGACACTTTTATATGTTTTAAATAGATGAGCCTCCTTTGGCTAGATAAGCTAAATTGGCATCGCAGGCGGCCAATGATATCAGATGATAGCAAATATTATTTTTGAATGTTATAATAATTTCCTTCTGTCTAACTTCTGTTTTGAGTACAGAAATAGTGTCACAAAACACCCATCACCAAAATCAAAGAAAACCAAATTTTCAGAGAAAATGAAGCAACTGACCTTGATGGCTAAGTGATAGCTTCAAAAGAAATTGTCCTTATCAGTTACTCTTCAACAGTGTCCCTTTAGGACAGACACCACTAAAAATATATATGCGATCTGATCTAATACTTCATCCTTCACATTTCTAAACACAATTTTTGTCTGCTGTGTAACTCTGGTACAGTCACAGAAATGCACTGTGACTCAGGAATTGAATTTGGCTTGTCTACCAGTTTTCTGTTCAACATTCAATTTACTTTGTACTCTCAAACAAATGTGTGACCTGCTAGATTTGGCACCGGACTGCAAGAGGTAAACACAAGCTCCTTTTTTCATTATATTTAAACACAATATGTTACAGATTTTCAAAAGGACTCCTGAAAAAGCATTAGGGACAAAAGCTTTTATCTATTTTGAAGTAATTTTTTTCTTATTTTCCCAGGATAGTTCAGTTTTCTACCACTGAAATGAAGCCTTAAGAGATTTTTGTACTCTATCCCTGGTCCTTTTGGCTAAGAATAAAATGGGAAGTACTGAATTGTGTAACTTGTTGATATGTTTAATGTATCCCCTGAAAACAACAACTTTCATTCTTAAGTATTTTTCCTTATGCTGATTTTTGTTCAGTTTAATTTTAACTGTAAGTATTTTGAGACAGGACATTTTTCTTTGTCACTACAGAGCTTTAAAGAAGTTTGATCGTTTTATTACAAATCTCTCTATAACCAGTAATAAGCAAAATGAGAAAATCCCTCTTTTAAAAACTAAACTGTGTTTTTAACCCTCATAGTTATATTGCTAAACTATGATTTTCAAAAGTTAAAAATAATCATCAATAAATAGCATCTCAAAAGATGTTTTTAAGATGAATTCATAATTTTGGAAGTCTCCACTTTGTTTTAACATTCTCAAAGATGGCAATTATGAGTCAAGAGTGTGCAATGTTAACTCACCAATTACAAATCCAAAAGCTGAATGTTTGACTTTTGACTGTTTATTCTTACAAAAATAACATTTCAATTTAAGGTAATTCTTAGCTAGAAAATATTTAAATGTTAATTTTAAAGACCTGAAAATTTTGTTCATGGAAATTGGAATGCTATGAAGAAAAATCTCCCTTACTATAGCCTTCATTTATCGTGTCTTCTAAAAACTTAATCTGTATTTATTACCTTGCCATATAATTATGAAAGCATTGTATCAAAAAGCATAAACTTTTAGTGAAGGTTCTGATTTGAATAAGTTCACAACTACTGTACTCCTTTTATGTGTTTGAAACACCTTTTTGTTATACCTAGATTAATTAATGCAATTCCCTGTCTGTGATACACAGCCTGATTTTTTAACCAGTTTTCAAAAAAACTAAAGGGCCAAAATAATAGCTTAGGCAACTCCAAGCTGATTAGTAGTTGCATTTAAAACAGCTGTTCCAAAATAGCCCTATAAAACTATAAAGTGTTTTAGTAAGACTAATCTATCCAACATGTCGGAGATATACAAAAGCCTGTATTTAGCTTGTCTTCAGCTTTACGGATCTCAAGCTTCAAAGTGATTTTCCTCTGGCTAATAAGTGACCAGAATATGCATGTAATCCCCCAAAGAGTTTACCTAATTGGGTCAGTCTTTGTGACTTGAAGTTCACCCTACATAGAGCTATACTGTAAGGCAAGTTAAGCATCAAGGTTTCCTGACTTTAGCTGAGTTTATAAGGCAACCATGTTAACTAAGTAAGGTGAATTAAGGGCAACAAAGCTGGTGACGGGCCTGGAGCACAAGTCTTAGGAGGAGTGGCTGAGGGAGCTGGGGCTGTTTAGCCTGGAGAAAAGGAGGCTGAGGGGAGACCTTATCGCTCTCTACAACTACCTGACAGGAGGTTGTAGCGAGGTGGGTGCTGGTCTGTTCTCCCAAGTAACTAGTGACAGGACGAGAGGAAATAGCCTCAAGTTGTGCCAGGGGAGGTTTAGGTCAGGTATTATGAAAAATTTCTTTACTGAAAGGGTTGTCAGGCATTGGAACAGGCTGCCCAGGGAAGTGGTGGTGTCACCATCCCTGGAGGTATTCAAAAGGCGCGTAGACAAGGCACTTTGGGACATGGTTTAGTGGGCATGGTTGACATTTGGACTCGATGATCTTAAAGGTATTTTCCAACCTAAATGATTCTATGATTCTGTGACTCCATGATTCTATGAATTACATCAAAATCAACAGTCTATCTTTGCATAAGGTTCCCAGCACCAGTTAAATGATAAATTATAAATAGCTTATATTTCAGGAAGAAAGAAAGCTTGTAATAGACAATTACTATGAAGCATCCTTCCAATCATTAAGTTACAATAAAGCAATATGTTAGATCCAGTTAGTTAACCATAGAGTAAACTCGAGTAAACTCAAATCACCTGAACATCCAGTGAGTGCTCAGAGGTATCTGGGCAAAATATTTGCAATGCTATTAGAATTTTCCAGAGCTGATAGGGCACATTTGTAAGATGCACACTGTTAGTGCATACTGCAATCATAATCAGAGAAATCACCTGCTGATACTTGTCATAGCGTCTTTATAATGTATCTGTGTAAATGCACCTCCTAGTGAAAATACTAGGATCCTAGTATACTATACTTACCTCAGTGCAAAAACTGCCACTGGAATTGTTGATGATATAGAAGTTGCTTCCAATTCAGAGAGCACAGTTAAACTGTTTTCATTTATTTTAATCAGAGGTGTAAGGAATGTATTTGTTAAATAACCTTTCCATTTTTCATGTCTCTTCAGAAAAGAATGAATTAAAAACCCTAGGAACCTAACCCTGCTCTTGCGAAGCCTTCATCTGTACAGCATTAGATTAACAGCAAATACACACTTTCAAAAATGGAGGATATTTTCTTTCAAAGATATAGAAGTTATTTCCACTGAGCACAGAACATTTTTGTCATAATGATTATTATGTATCTGTTAAATACATTTCTGTTATTACTGAGAGGTATTCTAATGTTACCCGAGATGCTTTCTATGACAGTTGAATAATTTGAAAAAGAAAACATAGGTAATCGAATTTATGGTATGGAAGACACAAGGTAAAAAGATTAATAGAAATGCATGGAGGTTAAATTCTGAACCCCAAACTAGACATTTGAGCTCCTCATGTAATGGACAATATGAATTAAGAACATATGAAAAGATCATAAGAAGCTGGTAAGTAGTGGGATGAAAGGTAGCAAAGAGTAAGGCTTTGTTACCTAGCCTGACTGGAAATAACTACTTCCCTTCAGTTGTGGTTTTCATCAAAAACATCCTGAATTTTGTTTCCTAATTGTGGTCATCCATTTATGAAGGTCTTTTTTCACAAAGTAGGAAGTATGAAGGACTCTCCAAACCACACAGCTAGAGAACTTGCCCGGATGGGAACAACAGGTTCAATCCCGCATTCTGTATAATGCCAATCAGTAACTTGAACTGCTACACTAGGTGAGAAGCCTAGCTACCAATTTACTGAAGGGAAAAGGTTCTTAGTGTCTCCTACTGACAATGTCACAGTTTATAAATAATTAAATGGTCATCAGGATACAGGATAAATGTATGAATGATCGTATATCCCAGCTCACCTAGGATGCTGGAAACCAAATGTATCATCTAGTTAATATTGTATATATCTTAATTCTTTTTACTTATATTTCTATTTTTTTCTGACAAATGTATCTATATTCTGGGTGCAAAGAGTGGATCTTTTGAAAAAGCTCCTTTGTACTAAGAACATGAAGTAGATATCACATTCTTATAGGTTAGTGTTTTACAGGCAACATCAGGAATAAACATAATTATGCAAAAGCCTAACATATAATGTTTTTCCTCAGGCATGTAGACTCTGGCTCTAATAAAATAAAACAGGCTTGTAGTCTTCTATTCTACTGGGGGTTTTTTAATGCCTTTTGAATGGTTTTACCTCATTCTGAGCCTTTCTTCATGGTTCTTGTTCTTGCTTTCTAATTGAATAATTAGAAATACCTTTTGTAGGGAAATATTAACCAAAAATACTACGCTACCAAGAAAGGGACTGCAAAAAAACAACACGAACTTTACATTATGATCTTGCCAGCAACTACTTTATATATAATAAGAATATCAATATATGTGTTTGTCTATTTATATATTTTGAATATAAAAAGATTACCTTATTAAAATGACAACTCAATGATCTAGAAAATTCTTTATAGTATATATTTTCATAGTCTATTTCTTAATTTGATTAAAACTTTTCTAATGGTCAGGGCTTTGACAATTGCAAATGCTGTAAAGACATTCATTGCTGACTACTCATAGTTAAAAGACATATATATAATTAGCCCCACTTTGCCACTACAGAAATAGAGACAAGGTGTGCTCTCAATATTTGAGTGAGAGTCTTGGACTATTTGTTTTCTGACCTATGGCAAGCACTGCACCGACCGAGGTGAGACAGAGTAGGAGTGGGAATCTATTAATTTACTTTTCCAATTTGTTGAAAAAGACTTTCTTATACTATAATGATAGACAAATAAACCTATGGACAATGTCTCACCTAAAACTAGAGTAATAGAACATATCTTGGTAATCAAAATGTCACACACATACAGACAAAAGCACACATTATAGATGGGGAAAAGCACATCTCTATTATGCTCCTCCAGCCTTCTTGTTTTGTTTTCTGTGCTTGCTTGTTTTTCTGAGTGACAGCTGATATGTGGGACATGAGTAAACTATTTACTTTCCAGTAATAATTTTTGAGCTTGAGGGATGTTATCTCAAGAATTGGTAAACCGGCATTATTCAGAGAGAACACAGAAATTGCTTTCTTGGAAATGAAGCCAGAAGTATTATGACAATCTTTTCCAAGAGAGCATTAAGAAATTATCCAAAGCTGGACACAGAGCTAGCGGTAAGAGTGAAATTTCTCTTTAAAGCGCATAGTTCCCAAGCCACATTGTTTCATTAGGCAATGCTGCCTACCAACACTGTTTTATACAAAAATTTAACATGGTTAGTATATCAGCAAAACATATTTTTGTTACCCTGAAAAAAAAAATCAAATAACTACAGTAAAAAGTATTAAAGATGTCAAATAAACACATTATGTTTTTAAAATGCTGTGTATGAACCATATTCTATATGCACAAATCACTGTTGCCAATGGAATTAGAAAAAGCAGAGAAAGCAGTATATTGCTCCCAAACAGCTGAGTAGGGCTGAGAAGAATATCTGATTTGAGCACACCTTTAGGCAAACATCCTGATCTTGTACAGATGGCTTGCACAAATTATATATATCTTTCAATATCCCATTACAGGTCACAAAATGTCTGGATGTTAATTGATTGCTTTACCAGATAAAGATTAGGTTCTTACAAACTGTGCATGTTCCATGTTGTCTAAAACATTAGTAGGTTAGATGGTTGGATTTAAAGTGATCTCTTTCATAACTAAAAATAGTTATAATGACAATAATAATACAAGGCATTTATTATATTTTTCTTTACCAAAAAAGCTTATAAAAATAAAAATAAAAACCAGATGGTGACATTTTATATTGAATCATAAACCTACATGAAAACCTGTATCTTTCACTTCTAAATATACTCTGCAAAAGAAAGTAAAAAGTTTTCTTCCATGATAAAATCTCAAACTGAATGTCATATATTTGTCTAGCATCAGTCTACATCTCTTCTCAAATAGTACCTAGACCAGAAATAAGTTTGTATACACAAATACGTATACAGGCAGATTTAAACAGGAGAGCTTATAAAGGACCTTGCAATAATATGCTCACTTTACCTTGCACTTTTGTAAGTGTTAGAGTTTACAAATAGTGTATTGTAGTGTATTTGAAAGAATATTTCTAACTGCTGGTATGTTACTGAAAACATAACTCAGTAGCAAGAAACTTGATTCAAATTTGGAGGGGATCTTAAAATACTCTTTAGAGCTCTCGAAATCATTACTGATCATACATTAAACCCTTAGAGTGTTTGGATCTAAAGACTTCCTTCAGAATTAATGTTTTGTCTGGTCTATAAAGTAATTTCTCACACGACTTAAACATTATGTTAATACACTGGTTAAGTTCACGTGCTCATGTCTCCCTCTAGTGCCTGTATCTGTTCTGTGTATTCTTAACTGGATTTTAGAGGTTCCAGTCAGTGCAGAAACTGAAGCTTGGTAAGGAAAGTCAAAGAATTAAAGCAAGGAGAAATCAAGGAGAAATTGGTTTGAAGTGAGCTATTTGCTATGTGCCTGTAAGAATTACTAGTTTTGGGTTTGTCTTTTTGGGGGGGGGGGGGGGCGGTAAGGTAAGAGACAAATAAAGCCAATACAAACCTAATTCTCAAAGAGGGAGTTTAGTTTTGATGATTCTTTTGATCTCTCCTGTCTTTATTTTAGATTTACTAACTTCTTTCTTCAATGGGAAAATATGCTATTAAGCTCTTTTATCTAAATCTCGTCAGTGTGCAAAAATATTATGTCACCATAAAATGTAGAGATGACTTGAAAAGTTCATGTTTGGATTTAACTAAATCACAAAAACTTGGTTTTGGTAGGCTTTCCAAACAAGTGGCCTCCTGCAAAGGGACACATGCAAGCATGTGAAGAAGTTTACAAGAAAACAGCTTTTTCCCTATTCCCTTTCATTACTATTTAAGATAGGAAAATAGGTAACCATGTTTGCAGTACATCATATCAGTCACATCTAATGTCTACTGTTATCAGATATTACAAGTGCTAGTTATTTCTGTTTAATACATTATAAGACAATGGGAATTGGACAAATAAATTCCTTCGAATTAGACTGAAAAATTCTTTCAATATTCACCTTCTTCCAGTAACATGCATTTGCAAATGTAACTGGATGCAGTTTCACAACTTCTTTGTGTTCACAGACTGAAACATAAAGGGTTCATATCTCTGTCAGAGTAAATAAAAGTATACATGACTTCTGAATGTATGAATGTTCATTTTCTTAAGTTGTTTATCTCACCTAATAAAAGACACTTCTTTTGTACCAGTTTTGGATTCTGCAGGACACTCTCCTAGATTTCATGCACAGAAAAAACATCCTGTTTAGCAGTATCATTCATCTTATTTTATATAATAGAAAAATAAAGTTGAAAACTGCTAAGTTCTTACCAGTCAATGAGGTATTGAGGTAATACTTTTTAACCATATTTTCGTAGGTATATCTAAATCTGAAAAAGGCAGGATGTTCTTCTGCTAGTTAACACTTCTCCCATTATTCCTTTGTTAGTTTGAATAATTTTACGCTCTACTCAGCCTATTTATCTCACAAAATAAAATTACCAGGCAGTATATTAGAAACCTAGGTATGAATCTGCCATGTAAACAAAGGGAACATCTAGGAATTCAAAGTCCTATCAAGTTTCCCACCCAGTAGGATGGGTGAAGCTATTTTATTTGGAAAATATTTCTACTGTGACCTTCTGACTAGTTGTTTTCCCATCAGTGTCTTGTGTTTTGGATGAATTTTGGTCAGTTACAATACTTTACTTTTTGGTGTTCTCTTTCAGAGAAGATTTGCATAAACAATCTCTTAGGTAGAAAGCAATTTCATGGAGCTATCACCACTATTTCTATCAGAAGATATTAAATGAATATGCACAGTATCAATGGTAGGAATGTGCAAGTATTTATCAAGTAAGGAAACCAAGCTAGTTTCAGTAGTGTGTAAATAATATTCAATATTTGTAGAGCTTCATGATTTTGAACTAAATAGAATAAATCAATAGGAAAATACCATAAGTTGCTTTTAAATATAAAATGATAAATAGGAGTTTACATTTCCATACATTTCATTACAGTTAGATCTACATATAAAGTTACTATCTTGGTTTTAAAAAAACAGCTTCCCTATTTTTTAAAGAAAGATACATTTCAAACTGAAATACAGATATATGTGAATACAAGCAACAGAAGTAAGCTTATTTGGGACATTACTCAAAGCCTCTGTTTGCTAGGAAATGGGAAGAGAACCTTAAGATTTATTACTCTATTGTCTAAATGAAGGTGCCTGTGCTCTATTAGCAATCTCTGTGACATTCAGCCTCCAAACACTTTGAGGACATATGTTTTCATGCCTGGAATGCCAAAAGCACAAGAACTTAGTATAAAATTTTCTACATTAAATAAGTGAACATAGAAAGCTATTTCTGGATAAAACTAGTCTATCATGATAAGAAAGTAACAATCCTACAAAAAATATTTTTCTTCTGATGTTTCAGAATACCATACTTCATTGCTGAGAAAATGTATGCAATAGCAAAATATTTTTTGTTTTATCATACTTTTTAAAATGGAAAGATAAGTATTTTTATATTACTACCATCTCCTTCTCTCCAGTCATTCTTTCACCTTTCTCTCCCCTTTCAGTTTAATTTATGTTTTCCTTTCTATCACTGATTTGAATCACTCTTAGTAATAATCCAGAGGTATCCTTTGATTGAAATTCTGCTTCAGACTACATATCCAGTCAGTACATGTGTATACAAATGAGTCTCGGACATGAAAGCTAGGGAGAGGGCTGTTACATTATTCATTTCATTTCTCAACCACAAAGATGATGCTTTGAAGAAAACTGTGGATGCTGAGAGTGTGCAAACTACTATGCACAGTAACATGCCCTCATGAGTCCAAATAAAACATTATTAGGCAAGTTAAAGTGGACTGTTAGTTTAAGTGCTTTTTATATTGTAAAATCTATTTTTCACAATACAAAAGTGCTTCTTAGAAGAAAGCTTCCAGGAGCAAGGGAGTTTTTATATCAAAATGTTTCCATCAGGAATATGCATACTGTCAAAGAGAAATAGTGAGATGCAAGCTGCCATGCAGGGAGCCTTGTGTGTCTATGGGCTCTCTGAAGAGCTGGAACAGAATCTGTTGTTTCTTCTGAGAGCCTCTCCCACCCAGAAGAAGGCAAAGAAAAATCAAAACTAGTATCCCCTCTGTGGGAGTAGCTGCTCAGATGTCCAGTTATGCTCTCATCACCTACAACAATCAAGCTCACAGGAACACTGGCGATCACACATCTCTCTGTATTTAATATTGGCCTCCCTTTGTTCAGTTAATTCAGTTCTCTTCTTCCATCTGAGCTTCAAACAAAGGTTTGGGAAACAAGAGCAAAAGCCAAAACCAAACTGAGTCCAAAGAGATAATAATATCTCTTTCTTCATGTTAACTCTGATTGATGTGACAAAGTTCCTTTCTCAGCCCTCGCAACGTCAATAAAAGATTCCACTGACTAGAACTAATCAAGCTTTACTAAAAATCGGCAGTTAATTAGACCCTGAGTTTTTCTTCTAGTTCAGACTGGTTTTGCATTTTATTACAAAGAAGTCAGAAGATACGAGGCCAATTGTACTTCATCACTGAAAGAAGGAAGTCTGATGTATCACTGTGTCAATATGTTTCTTTGTTATTGGGTGATTAAAACCCCTGCAATGTGGTATTATGACACTTGCTGCTCAGTTTACCAGCTCTTACACATGCGATGGGTAATCAGCTCTGAATTAGTACTTACTTGGCATTCTCAAAAATTTATCTGGAAGTGGATATGCAGACTGCATATTTGAATGCATGCACACTGCATAAAAAGTGATCTTGACCTCACTAACTCTGATGTTGATTTGGGGTAATACTAGTCCTATAAAGCAGAGTTTGCTTACATATTTGTTCACTAAAAGGAAAAAAAACTGGCATTTTACTCCCATGAAAATCAATCAGCTTACTTTCTCTTGCAAAGTAGTATATGTAGGCAAGGATTTTAATAAAGATAAACCAACCTGTGTAAATCTATGCTTAGACTTCTATAGCGTGCACATTATTTCCTATAAGAATAATTATATTTATCTAGAAAAGCAAATCTTACTATCAACCTTCTATTTTACATTTTATTGTGTTTAGAAAGGCCCAGCTGTGCCTATAAAATCATGTAACTCATGCAGACCTTAGCTGTAGTTGCAGCACATTTATAAGTAGAATGGAAAGTTTTCTACCTGTTCCAATGTATATTTTGCTAAATCTTTAGAGGTCACCTTTAGGGTAAGCTTTTAATAAAGTCCAGCAGCTGAAAATCAGCTGCTCTCTTCTAAGATGTTTATTTTTCTGGATCAAGCGTAATTTTCACGTCCAGTACAATGTGACATGCACCAAGGCAGGTATGTTTCTGAAGGTATTCACATTGGCTTAATGCTTTCCAACATATAACAGAGCAAACGACTATCTAATTTCACTTCACTTTGAAATACAGCCTTTGAATATAGAGAGTAAAATGGGATTTTTTTAAAACTGTTGCCCAGCATGGGTTGGCAGTAAGTAAGGTTGTCTTCTATAGAATATACTCTTTTGCTACTTTAGTTCTGGAATGTTTTTTCCTTGTACTATTGGAGAAATGTATACATTGCTATGACTTTTTATTGAGTATGCTTATGGAGATAAGGAGAACCTTAAGTGAAGGAGATATGCTTATGGAGATAAGGAGAATGCTTAAGGAGATGTATGAAAGTGTTAGTTCTCGTATTTAATTTAATTACAAAGAAAATAATGTATTGTTCAGAACCAAAATTGACATGACATGCTAGATAGTAAGGTACCATATCCGATACATTTAGCTCCTAGGCATGAAGAAATAATTTCAAGAGAAATGTTTTTTGTGTTTGAGCTGCAGTCTTTGCAAAATAAAGAATACCTTGATTGGAATATTGGATCACTGGAATGACAGTATGGAATATCAGATCAAAGGCAGGTTCTGTTAAGGAACCATACTTTATAGATAATCTTATTGCCTCCACAGGCAGAATATTACTTGACATGGATAAGCTTATTAGCAATATGATCTTTCATCAAGTTGAATATTCATTATTCTTCTTCCTCTCTCTTCCCATATACATGCTTGAGGGTGAAGTTTTGATACTTGCTAGCCAAAGTACTTGGCCGTTTAAACAGCAGCAAGTAATCTGCTCCGTACAAACCAGTGATGTAGTCCCAGACAACAGGAAGGGAAAAGCACAACAGAAGTTGTGATTCTGAGTCATAATTAATGTCCTGGTGTGCTCATGGACTGCATGGCTTCTCATTACTCCCTTGCACAGGGTGGAGCAGAGAAATACAATTTAGACAACAAATATTAGATCTTAAAATGTGATTGAATTAATACAGTGGGAGTCAGCTCTAACTGAAACAAATACAGCCTTCTGCATACAAATTTAAAGTCCACTCTTTGAACCCAACAGAAGAAAATCCTACAAACATTTGCTTTCGATTTTTCTAATCATCAAATTAAAAACACCTGGTGGAAGCACTTGACAAACTTCTGACAGAACCATGCTTGTTCAGAAACCTCTGGTTTCTAATCAAAGTTATACAAATTGTTCTCCATTAGCCCTCAGCACAAAAATCCCTACGTTTCCTAAATCCATGGATTCAGAGAAACACATTTGTGGACTACATGGGAGGACAAAAGTGAAGTCTTCCAGGGTTCTGAAGAATTTGCAGGAGCATACAATTTGAATTAAAGGTGAGAGTATTTGGGCTTTCAGGTCCTGTATTCAAGTATGACTCTAGGAACTCTAAAATGACTGACTTTTTTTGTCCCAGGGCAGGGGTCTGGGTTTTTTGACTAATAATTTATGTAGTTTCATTTAGGACTAGAAGGATATAAAATTTTGAAATCTCAAGCGAATGGAATTGCCTTTCTCTAAACAAAACAAAATTCCTATTTTAGAAAGGCTTTTTCTATTAGTTCGCAGTGAGTAGTTATGAAATTGCACACCCTGCTGATATGTTTTTAATAAAGGATTATGTCCTTCAGTTCAAAGTAGATAATTGCTGGATTGAAAGTAGTTTACATGGATGAGCCATACTAGCTGGTACTAAAATTGTTCCAAATTATTATTTAATTTTTTAAAAAGGAAAAGGTTTAGTAAGTAGTCTTAAAGGTTTCAACTTCACATTTCCTAAGAAAGAAAACATGTTGAAAGCATCTTTTTAGCTGGATCAGGTTTGACTGTGGTTGAACAACCAAAGTAAAAAGACAAAATTATTGCAAAATATCCACTTACAATAAAACTGAATATTATCATAATAAATTACGCTATCAAGTGTCTTTCATTTTACCTAGTATTCTCTCAGAGATGATTGTATCTGGAAGGTATTATGACCTATTAAGTTCTGAATGAGACTTTACTACAAAGTTTTGAGCAAGGAGGAAATACAGGTGTTAATTAAAGAGAACCAGCATGTGGTTTTTTGCAATTACTAAGTGAAAGTAATGTTAAAATAGTTTGGTTGGTAAGACAGCAGTACATAAGATATCATAATCAAAGCAGAATTCTACTCAAAATTCAGCATTATTAGTATATAATAAAAATTAACTTATCTGGGTTTTTCATGTCATCACTGTGTCCTAGTGTGTGAAGGATCCCAGAAGACACTTGTACACTATCATAGTAAAATAGTACATATGAAAAAACAAGATCAGGCCAGACAAGAAAACTCATCAGGCAAGCAAAGGTGTAAAGTCATGCTGGACATGGTGCGTTTTTAACTCTATAAGTTCCAGGAAACTGCGAGGGGATTCCAGATTGTAGAGGCCAGACTGCCAATTTTCCCAAAGGACATGGGATATCTTATTCCTGTACTGAGTGAGATTCAAAAAAACCTTGCAGTGTTAAATGCAAGCTGTCATATTCTAATGCAGGATCAGGCAAAAAAGAGAAGACTTATGCAGCTCATTCTCACACAGGATTATTGTCAGGTACGTAAAGGAGCAAGGGCACTTCAGGTCCATCTTTGGAGCTCTCCCCTGTTTGTTGCACCAGTTCTGCATGTCAGTTGATGCTGTAACTCCTTGTCAAATACTGTCAAATGAAGTAGATGACAAACTGACAGCTTGTATTGAAAATTCTACTTGTCATACAAAGGTGACATGCTTGCAATCTTGTGACAGATTTTCCTATAGATGATTAGGTTTGAGGATGCTTTAAAGGCCAGGCTACTTTTTGACTAGTACCTTGAGACAATGCTTTTGCTGAGTAAAAGTTCTTTGTAAACTACACTAGCAGTTCCATTTCAGTACCGGATATCTGTACAATACACATAGTATTTATACTCTAAAAAGAGAAGTCTCAAAACAAAGGAACGCTGACAGATAGAAGATTAATGAAATATTTTTTTCCTGGCAACAGAGTTCATTTTTCTAAAAATGTTTTAAATAATTAATGTATTTTTTGTCATATTCATACAATTTTCTATAGAGAAGAGAAAACAGAAATGTCAATGAACAGGAATTAGTCATACTGAATGAATTTATCATAAAAAAAGAAGTCAGAAATCAAATTGATATATACACATGTGATTCAGATCAGTCCACAAAAAGTGTTTTCAAAGATATTAGTCCTAAACCTTGTGTAATAAGTCAGTCGAAATATATTTTTGAAATAAGAATTTAACAAAAAACCCCAGTGTTTTTCATTTTTTAAGAGATTTACAAAATTTTTAGGAGCATTTGAAAGAGAAACAAAAAAAGTAATTTCAAACAAAACAGTTTAAGTCTAAGAAAAAATTATTCTGATATGACAAAATAATAGGTTCTGTTTTCAGTTAGAATCACTAGAGCAATACTGAATTTCCTGAGGTATGAATGATATGGCGTTCAGGAACAAAGTTGTTATGCTCAGTAACAAGCCAGGTTTTTGCCTTACATACAGTTTTTGGAGAAAAGGTTTACATGTTCTCATTATCTCTGAACACTCATGAGAAAGCAGAGAGCAAGCAGACTGTCCCCACAGTTTACGTGAGGAAATGGTTTCTGTTTATCATAATGATCTCTTGAATCTTCTTAATCCTCTGTTAAAAAGAGCAAGACAGCTGCATTTGAAGCCCTTCTTCAGCTGTATATTGCTCAGTTGTTGCTTTTTCACGGAATTCAGGGATTGGTGTAATTAGACTGAAGGGAGTTGGGTCATGCTTAACAATTAACTCTGCTAATACAGCTGATGTGTCCAAATGTGCCTTTTGGGTATCTGTGTAAATGTTTTCCCTTGGTAATTCTCTACTCTCCACTTCTTACAATAATGAATTGGCAGCTCCTTCCACTATCTACAGTCCATGCTTATCAACTTTTAAGTTAAATATATGAGAATGCAATTTCTTTATTAATAAACATAACAAATAATGATATCACAAGAGATGGATAAGGTGACCTCAGAAAGCAGATTATGAACTTACATAAGGGCAGACTGGATATCAACATTTATAATTCATCAAGAAAGATTAGGAATTCTACACTGCTGAATACTTCTACAATTGCAACTTGATTGACTTGTCAGGGAAATGTAATTCAACCGTTGCATTACAGTCTTTAATTCAGATTGTTTATATTGCAGTTAGATGAGGTTTGATCCTGGAAGGAGCTAAGGCTTGAGTTAGTGGAGTTAACAGAACTCAGTACTTTACAGAATCAGGCCAGAGACAGCAAAATTTGTAGTTGCCAAAAAGGTAAGCACAAGGGCCAGAAGTTGTTAGAAGAATGAAGTGTATTTGAAAACAAGTAAGTTACCTTGCAAAAAAAAGCAGCAAACAATATACACAGAAGTTATACAATTAAATGATGCATCATGATACCATCACCATCACATAGCAGCAGCAAAGGGAATAAACAATTCTATTAGGAAGCAACATGAAGTCAAGTGCCATTAGACTAATGAGACAAACCTATTCCTTATTGTACTACTGAAACAAGATAAGGTATTTCACCTCTTCTCTTTTTCTTCTGCCTTTCTGATATTATATTCTTCAGAGTTCTGTCCCTCATTATATTTTGTACAGTGCTTAACAGAACAGCTCCTTAATCATGATTATAATCACCAGGAACGGTTCTAATACAAAACCACCAAATACATGTGTTAGTTATGAATTCCATTCTTCCTGAGAAAGAGATATAAGCACACAGAAATAACCAAAATGTCTAAATTAAAAATCACAATACTGCCCTGCCTGAGCTATGCACGTAGCATTTCTATGGTAGGCTCTTGTTCAAACCCAGAACTGATACGCTTGGCAGAGATTAGCTCCTAAATTCCATGTAAGCCCGGTACCATTCAGAAAACAAGCACCATGCAAATCCAGAGTCCAGATCTAGCAGACATTTTCAGATCACACCTAAAGCACACTGACAGGAGTAACATACTTTCAAGTTTCAGCTGTGACTGCTTTACGTCTGTGGAGAGGAAGAAGGAATGCAGTCACAGCTCTCATATCAGGAGTGAGGAAATCACAGCCTGCAACGTCAAATGTCCAACTCATGATTATCTGAGACCTCTACCTCCTCCGCGACCCCCACTTTGGACTTTTGCCTGTCTTGGTAATGCCACCAAGCTATTCTTCATAGGGCATATCTGGATTCAGGTTTTAGTTTAGACTTGTATCACTGTTGATGTGAACCTCTCCATCAGCCCTACTTACTGTGCCTTGGATCAGATCACAGAATTTCTTTCCTTTCAGAGGATGCCCAACTGGAAGATTTAGTCCAATTGTCATCAGATGTGCATTGTGGTAGGTTATTATGGGAAGCAACTACCACTGGCAAGAGCATCACCACTCCTTCCTGTTCCTTACCTCTTGTTTTGGAAATTTTAGTTAGTTCTAGCAAAAAATCAAAACATACAACAAAGGGCAAACCAAAGTTGATAATAGTTATTTAAATATTCAGTAAACATTATTCAATAACATATCAACCAATCAGAGTGCAACATTTGTATCTATTTAGCATACTCCGATCATTGCTAATAGCAGCAGAAACAAGAACAACTAGTAGGGAGTTTGAGCAAATCCTTATGAAAATTATATAGTACTAGAGAACAGCATGGTGTAAAATTGTCATCGTCATCATCTTCATCCTTCATCATCTTCATCCTTCATCATCACCATCTGCTGCACACTTTTTCTCCTAAATTAACTTCTCCCATTAAAGGTGATGTATGCCTTCAGCTACAGACCCCAATAAGGAACCTTTGTGCCTGTCCCTCTAAGTCTGACTTAGCATCCTCTTTGCAACAGTGTCCTCTCTTCCTGATACCCCTACCTTCCACATTGCTTTCTGCTGCCTTCTTTCTACCTACTAAGATATAGATGAGTGCTCTGGTTTAAAAAAAAAAAATAACAAGAGGAAAAAAAAAGACAAGGCACCAGTGAAATCTTCTTGCTCTGCTAAACCAAAATCTTACAGTTCATCTCTATCAATGAATGCAGTTGTACATATTGATTAAGGACAAAAAATCCTTTCCTGCTCGTAATGAACACTTGCTCATCCACAGTGTTTTCATAGTGCATGGGATTTTCTTCAACTCTTGAATCTTTCTAGACACACTGTGAATAGCTTTGTCTTCATGAACCAGAGGACAGAACTGTGACATGGAAGAGGAAGATAAGGCTCCTCTGGAATAGCTCAGATTCTGCCTGTCTGGCCCATAAAAGTCTAGGAACATTTGTACTTCCTTTCCCATGGTCATAAACTCTGGAGAGAATGTGGAACTTGTGTCAAAGGGGAAGACTACTTATTTAATGAGTTATGTTGCTTATCCTTATCCTTACTTAAGAATTTGTCTGAATCAGATGATTGCTATCAGAAACATCCTCCTCTGCTAAGAACCGTGGGGGTATTTTTGTCTTACAGGCCTTGTTTGAGATGGGGAAAATCCAAATTTAAGACTTCCTGGATTCCTATTCTTCTTTGTCTCCCATATACAATCTTGGCTCTTGGACAGTTGTGGTAAGGGCTCATATTTTAGAGCTCAAAAGGACCAAATTCAAACTCAGCTGTGTAATGATATTCCAAATAAGTTGATAAAGAGTTGTAAGTTACAGCAAAATCAAATGAACAATAGGACAGAAAGGACAATATAAAAGCAAACTAGAAAATAAGGTAGCATAACAGATGAGTAGAGAGTTAACACTTGCTCTGACTGATTCTTCTGCCTCTGCCTCTGAAACCTCAATTAGCAAGACAGTCCTCTCTCCAGGTCAATTGATTGCCACTAAACCACAAAAAAATATGAAGAAAAATCAATTCAACTTACCAAAGTTGATTGTACAAACATTCTCTTCCCTTCTGTTCCTGGGAAAGTAGCTATTATGGATGGCAATGTACGGGTCACTACTCCCTTAGGGACACTGAATACTAGCAAGAGAGACTGGTTTTATACTGGCAGTATACTGGCAGTATTTAGCATTTGTCTGCATTTGGATAGATTCCAGTCATTGTTCAGTTTTGAATAAGTAAGTGTTTGGGCATTGGGTATGTAACAGATTACTTTTATAATATCTTTTATGAATATGAGCCTACTTTTTTGGATTTATATATATTTTAATTTTTTACTGACTGCAAAAGTTGCATCTATTTACAAAATGTACATCAACGAAAATTAAATTCAGTGTGTAAAACACAATTATACAAAGTATTGCAATTAGATTTACTAAATCCAAGCATAGTGACAATATTTTCACGTGACTTTGTTAACTTATTATTAGTTATACAAAAGTAGCTCAAATTATCACTCTTTTTCATCTGCAACAAGTTTGCATGACATAATTCATTGGCTATTCTGAACAAATGTCACAAGAAATGCCTGCTTCATGCCAAGAACTCTCATGAAAGTGTGATTTGATATCAGCTATTTCTGATCTTTTCAAGACCCAGAGTTGCAGTGCAACTCAATCAACAGTAATTGAAAGTTATGCTTCAAAAGTGGCATTTCTCTAGCATGATCCTTTCTATCCCTTTTCTAGACCCTGGAACATTCTTATTTCACTCACCACCCCCAGTGTGAATTTCTGTTTCAAATCTTCTGGGCTTTGCTACTCTGAGGAGTACATATGCACCAAATAAGACAGCATTTACCAAAATATTCTCTATACATAACTGGAATTTTAAACAAAAGGAAAGCAATACTTTGGGATAATCAGAAATATCTCAATCGAGCATTTCATCTTTTATTCTTTATGCAAACTATTAAATTCAAGAGAGAACATTCAAAAGCTAAAACAAAAACTAGGTCAAGTCAGTGTGAAGACTCATGGTATACACAAGTAACTCAATGACTACTGTAATTATCTCCAAAACAGGCACTGTAAATAGGAGCATTTAAAAGGTTACACTGTTAATGCAGAAACATTGTAACACATACGTATGTATGTATATGTGCATATTCAAGACACAATTATTAGTAAGGGTATGTAGAAAAATATGAGTTTTCTCTCATCGGGGATCAAACACTGTGGACTGCGTGATTATAAAATGTCATTACTATAGGACAGAGTTTTGGGTTTTTTGGATTGCTTAGCCAGGCAAATCAGTGACAATTGGTCAAGGAATATATCTCTTAGATCTTCAAGTTCAAGAAAACATCCCTTTTTCCTCCAGGAATAATGTTGTTGTTATTAGTATTATTCTCTACAAACTATTATTATTTTCTTACAGTAATACATAAAGGCTGCACTCAGGGAAACTCGATCTACAGTCTACAGTAGCAAAAATGAAGGACAGACTATAAGCTTACTAGACAATAAATATGATATAAACAAATCAAAAGACAACCTTGTATTTTTTTCAGAAGTAGAAGAATTTTAGTACTGACACTCTAGAAATGTATCCATGTTAACAACAAGTCACTATGCATATCAGCATAGGGCTGTAAAATATACTGGCTACAGTTCTTCAATTTTTCTTTTAGTGGTATTTTGCTAAAGGTTTTTTTTTTTTTTGACAGATCACCCAGCCCACAATAATACAAAAGCTTACTGCAAACTCACTGTGAAATGTAAAGACCCTTTGAAGAACAGCATGTTTGGACCCAGCTAAACCCAGAAATATTGTAGCATTGGTCGAAATGTTGCTAAACTTTTTACCAACTGGGAATCTCATTGTGACAAAAAAGAAAAATTGCAAGAAAGCTTTCATTTTTTATTACTTTCCTTGCCTTCCACTTTTGCAGTTTACGAACAAAGAAAACCCATATTTTCTAAGCATACCATTTAACAGGTTACTTTTCTTACAATATTTTTCAGGGATAAGACAATATAGAAAAAGTACTGCAATTTTATCCCTGGTATTTTTCTTCTTAGTTGGTGATAAAGATCATGTCCACACCATTCCTGAGGGTCATTCTAGTATAGGCATCCCTATAAGCACCTCTCCATAAAGTGTCCTTCCTACATTCACACAGCAGACCTTCTAGGATTTGTTCCAGTTCCAACATTTCTGCACCACATCTATTCTACAACCTTATTATACAGTACTACATAAGAAGCTCTACCTTACTGCACCAGTGTCTTGTAGCAAAAGTGGTGAAAATCTTGGGCCAGGGCAGCACCTCTGCATTAGCAGCCATCTATACTGTCTTCCCAGGGCCCTTCTACATCCTGGAAGCTAACAGCCTTCACGAGGTAGAGTGCCCTGTATCTGTCTCCATAGGGCTGGCCTGCTGGAATATCTACATCAAAAAGGACATTGTTTTCTGTCCCCACCCGAAGCTGACCCATGTCCTGCAGAGATAAGGCATGGCACAATGCCTCACATGCAGGCTCTCTTCATCACCTGACAGGTTGCACTAGACTGTGCCTTAAAGAGAACCTACAACCCTAACACGGACACTACAGAGCTTAACAACAGGGGTACAGAGCAGGCCACCTGCAAGGAACAAGTAGGAAGAAATCCTTCTTTAGTTTATGTAAGAGGGGAAGAGCAGTAGAATTTGGGGACCGAGTCAGGAGACATTTTATTCCTGCTAAAAGCCAGAAATATGTTTTACTGTTTGCCAGGCCAAAACATCTTTCCTCAGAGCTTACAAAGAACAGGACCTTATAACCAGCCTCCAAAAAACTGCTTTCCAAGGGCCACAATATACTGCAGTCCTCCAAAAAAACCCAAACAAGGAACTGGATGAGGTGACCCTGTCTCCCTGTCCTGGGATACTCTGGAATTAGGTGGCCCAGGAGTATTGGGCTCTTATTCCAAAAAGATGAAGACACTTTCTCAGACAAGCAACATCAAAAGGAGCCTCTTCAGTGATCTGCAATCAGCAAACAGCATTTGGCTTTCAACAACATTGATTCCTACCACTGATTCTCCTTTACTGATGCTGCTGGATCAGTTAAAGCTTCAGATTGTGTCTATTACAGTAAACGCCTACTTGCAGACCCATAAAATATTTGAGAGAGGCATGCAAGTGCGGACATCTTTACTGTAAACTTATGTAAACATGTAAAGTAGTGAATCTACTTCCTAGGAGTTTTAAAACCATTAACGTGACAAAAAATTCTCTCTCTAAAGTATTTTAAAAGATTTTGCAACAGACTGTCAACTCTATAAACAAAAGCTTCATTGACCTTACTGAAATTACCTTAATTTATTCTAGATGTGCATTAAATCCTTCAGGCTCTACAGATTTATTGGAATAACTCAGACAGGGAGAATGGGGATATGAGAGAACGCTACGCACCCGCACCTCAAAACACAGCTAGCAGAACTTACTAGAGCATCCTGTCTGAGCAGCCATCTTATTTAGCCTTTCATGACTGACAGTCAGCCAGTTGATATAACTATTCTAGCTTATCGAACAAAAAACCCAGCACACTGAATTGTAAAGCATGTCAAAGCTTGTCAATATTATACAATATTATTTCATAAGCTATGCTGTATTTGGCAGGTGTAATTTTCTTAAAAAACTGCTGTGTAACTAACAACTTTTAAAACTACTTCTTTGTCTAGCTTGTAGACTGTAAACCACCAATGCCAGGTAGAAAATTGGTACACAAGAGAGGTCAGCCACTTTTAGAAAATCACACCCATAAGAGTATTCATTTTGTTAGTACATGCAGCCTAAGATTCTGGTACAAGTTTCTCTTTTCCTTGCACAGAACTCTGTCTGCCACCGTAAGGGCCTATCAAGCATGTTCTCCTCTCTGATTCCCTACAAAAGAAAATGCTTTCACATTTCTGTAATAAAAATGAATTTTAAAGTTCCCATATAAATAACAGGGAAGGAAACCTCATTCTTCCTAGTGTTTGTTTAGCAGCTAGACTTCAAACATTCTGTGAAAAGCAAACAACTCCAGGAAAAGGAAAATTGAAACACAAGCACACTGAGCAGATGAAAGGTTTTGAACTGCATCTGTAGATTAAATAACAGGTTAACAATGATGGGAACCAAATACATAGTTACAAATCCAAGATAAAGGGAGGAACCAAACTACACAAGGTTCATGACAAGTATTAATTCTTCTACAGATAATTTTGTAGGGTTACTGTTCTTATTTTATACACCCTAGAATGAGAAATTTCTTCTTTGAGCAATGGGGGATCATGAAGCTTCAATGTCAGACAGAATTTGTTCTTTTAACTTCTGTATATGAAACAAACAGCAGCTGAAAACATCTGCATTTTAAGGAAAACTAATTATTCTGTATCAGATAAATGAGAAAGTCAGCAAATGCCACAATATTGTTGGGTGCTATTGTTTTAGCATATAACAAATAATCTTCATCCTGACTCAAAATGTGTCATTGCCCAGAAATATTTATTGCATTACTGCATTGGAAAAATGAAGCAAGAGCTCCCTCTATGTAACTCTGGATGCACTACTTTGTTGTACCGCGTTATAGATACATTTGGTTTATATTTTACAAATCTTACTGTGAATGATGCATATAACAAATTGACAAAATTATTAAAAAAAAAATCAGAGTTCTCAGCACTAGACTGAAATAGTTTTTTCAGTAAAATTATAGAGAAGAATTTCAGGCTAAAACCTGTAAGACTGTTACACTAAATGAGTTGGTAGTAAAGACCTATTGAAGGTACAGGGCCAGAATTTCAGATGAAGCATGCCTAGTTTCTGAGACACAAATGCTTCTGCTTGAAAGTAAGTTAAACCAGGCTAATAAGAAACATCTGAGAAGGCTCATTATTATAGCTACAGTCAGATGATAGTAGAATTTACCATTCTCAGCTGTCTTCCCTGCCTCTCTGTTGAAAGCTTCTGCCCCCACAACAGGAACAACTTCTGAACCATCAGAGATCATTCACTATCATCTCACCCAGATCACCATACAAAATTATATTGATGCTGCTTAGGGTTACTTTAATACCCTGGGTAGTAAATGGCAGTTTTTCAGAACTTGTTTCATGTGTGGTTGCTCCTGCTGCAGAAGCAATAATCTCCAAGAGAATGCCAGGCAGACAAACAGTAATTGCTTCAGCCAAATGAACTTCAATCATTTGTGTTTGTAAATTAAAATTCTGAACACAAAGGTGATTCTTTAGTGATGCATTGTAGAAATGGGAACTGCTACAACATTTCCAGCCTATCTTTGCAAGGATACTCCTGCCTTATGTAAACAATTCCTAGAGCTATTTGTAATTTTTCACAGAATGTTGGCAGACAATTCTGCAACTAAGGGGAAAAAAAATGCCTTTCTTCATGAAAAAGAATCAATAATGCATGATGGTAGTGAGCACTGTTAACATATAGTCACTGTAGATATTACTTACTGCCTTGAAGCTGTACAAAATGATTCCGAATTTCACTGCACTTCATAAATAAGAAAAAGCATCCCCTACCCATCCTTTCATTTCAGAAACAAAACTTTTGACAGCACATTTTAAATTTAAGGTGGAAAATTACCTTCCATCTTGAAGTTTGTGTCAGTTCTATTTTAAATTTAACAAGCCCTGGGATTGATGTGATTAATGTTAAAGGTAACTAACATGTTAACAGTATGAAAGTCTTACTGTTTATTCTGAGGTTTCCTCCCCTTCTCCTCAGTGGCTAGGCTGACAAGCATTTTGCACAGAGAAAGGAGAACAATGAATGCTGATAGCACACTAACTTCACATATTCCTTCCTCATACCTTGAGGAAAGAACAAGTGTTCCTTAACTTCGGAATCACTGGTTACCTAGCAGAAACACTCATACATACACCAAAATTTCCATCAAAATGTGTCACTTTGACCAGGGCACGGTTTTCTTGTCAACCTGAGCTGTTGAGACAATTGCAACCTAATTGCTGAAGAGATCCTCCAAGACTGCTCTAAGGACTTTCAGACACAGAACATCCTAAGAAGGCTACTTCAGAAGTCTTAGGATTTAATCATAAGAATGACGGTAACCAGCTTGGATCATTTGATTACAAACTTTTGCCATGCTTGCATTTTGTACAGCATATTCCTCTCCCAAGGAACAGATTGTGAGAGGCTTGGTGCTTTTAAAATTTACAAATGTCTTATCTAGATCTTCACAGCAGCAGTTTATTGCTGGGGTATTAATGTGTGTCTGGTTTATACTCTAGTTTTGTGGAACTCTTTGTGTTGACACATCCCCAGTACTGAAAATTGGTTCAATAACTGCTCATCTGTATAACCCACTGTAAAATACCAATGTAGTGGATTTTCTGGACAACTAGAAATGTGTAATAAGAACTCAGACATTATGGCATGGAAGATACTTCTCTAGACAGTACTGATGACTCTGGAGTTGCAACACTAATAAATTAGATTCTGAATATAGAGTTGTAAGGCATGATCCAGGTATGATTACAAGACAGGTGGCCATACTTCTGATAACTATAATCTGCCCAGTATTAGTAATTTGCTGGCAATCACAGTATCAGACCTCTGGCAATTCTGTGCACGTTTGCTGGCTGCTTGAGCCCGTGCAGTAGTATCTTCACTGCCTTTGTGAGACCAAATAATTACACTAAATTTACCTGTGATGTGATCACACAGTTATTTGGGCTGACGGGCCTAACAAACTGATATTAATCTTCCCAACCAATGGCAGAAGCAGCGTGCAGAGGGACAGCCAACGTAGTTGAATCTTCCTTGGCTGCCAGAATGGTGGGAGGTAGAGCACTGGTACCTGCTGCCTATTAGAGGAAGTAGCCTTTCATTTTGAGTAAAAGATTAAGGATTTACCCCAGGATCTAAAAGTGTATACTGAGAAATTCTATTCAATAATGAAACTTTTAGAAGAAGTATATTGTGTTGATTTGTCTCTACTGAAAAAGGACATCTTAATACTGAATTGTATCTTTTGTTAATATTTAAATATGGGTCAGGCAACACCAGTGTGAATTTGCATTTATAATTCCTTTCTGAAAAGATAATTTGACATGCTCTCCTTTTTCACTTTGCTGTGTATTCAGCTTTAGCTGCAAAGATCATTTACTGTGCTAATGCCTTTCCCCTTAAAAAATGTCTGTGCATGCCATGTCTCATGATGAATACCCATTTGTAAACAAAGTAGTGATTCATTATTATAGCTGAAGGGCATCGTTTTACCTGGATATAAATTCATCATTTTTTAATGCCTCACAGCTTGATGCTTGAAATCTCATCAAGCACTCTGAAAGCTTCGTTGACACAGATTGATGATCCAAACAATTAACTTAATAATGGCATCAGCAACCAGAGGTTAGTATCAACCAGAGAAAGAGTGAGCCAAGTTCATCCCTAGTGTATGCCTAATAAAGTCAAAGAAGGTACGCTTGGGATCTATTTATTGCAAACAATATATTTGACCCCTTTTTTCCTTTTCTGAGCTAATTTTATGCGTCTAGCTATACTGCATTAAGTACTCTGTGGACAACAAATTGAAGCATTTTTTTTTAACAGGTTAGGTACTGTTAAACACTATAAACCACACTCTCAGAATGGTTTCAGAAAAGCTAGTAATCTGTGAATATTCTGTTAGAGCTCAGCTGGAGATAGCCACTTCTCAGCTGTTAATTACTACGCTTCATGTGAGATACAGAGATGTGGTAACTGCCCATGTACGTACTTCCGGTCTGCTCTAATGCATAGTAAAATGCTATTCAGTAAAACCCTCTTCGTTTTTTTTCTAGCTTGTCTAGCTAGAAAAGCTTTCCTGGTTTTCTACCATTATCTCAATGCATCTCTACATGACCTGGGAATCCACTGATGAACATAAGGCATCATTTGAATTCAGGATGAACAAATCATAATTGTCTTAAGGAAGATCTTCTGCTATGGACTTTGATGGATTCTAGAAGATTGCAACCATTACAACCACCTCATTATTATATCCTTTGCTATCAATCTTTCTGCAATATTAACCTCAGCATTTAAAGTAATCCAAAGTACTAACTCTTAAAATTAGAATCATAGAATCATTTAGGTTGGAAAAGACCTTTAAGATCATCAAGTCCAACCATAAACCTAACACTGCCAAGTCCACCATTAAACCATGTCCCTACATGCCACATCTACATGTCTTTTAAATACCTCCAGGGATGGTGACTCCACCACTTCCCTGGGCAGCCTGTTCCAATACTTGATAAGCCTTTCAGTAAAGAAATTTTTCCTAATATCCAATCTAAACCTCCCCTGGCGCAACTTGAGGCCATTTCCTCTTGTCCTATCGCTTGTTACTTGGGAGAAGAGACCAACACCCACCTTACTACAACCCCCTTTCAGGTAGTTGTAGAGAGTCTCCCCTCAGTCTCCTTTTCTCCAGACTAAACAACCCCAGTTCCCCCAGCTGCTCCTCATAGGACTTGTTGTCTAGACCCTTCACCAGCTGTGTTGCTCTTCTTTGGATGTGCTCCAACACCTCAATGTCTTTCTTGTAGTGAGGGGCCCAAAACTGAACACAGTATTCGAGGAGCAGCCTCACCAGTGCCAAGTACAGGGGGGACAAACTAGGGAACTTAGTTCTTCCCTAGAACTCTGTGACGGTTTAACAGTGAGCCTAATGTCTTGTGCCAACTGATGTAATCGTACCTGACAAACAGTGCCTGGGAACTGCCAGTTTCAAGCTGGAGACTGACAGATGAATAGCTTTCTTTCTGAAGAGAGCCAGGTGCTTGGAGTTAGATGTAAAGGGCTTAGGTATTGCCTTGAAGCTAAGCGATTTCATCCTCTCTTTGATAGTAATAAATGGGAGAAATTCACGAGTCAGATGACTATAAAAGTACTCCAGATCCAAAGACGACACCTGCCACTGTCTGTCTGCCTCTTTTTTCTTTTTTTTTGAAGTTTTTGTCATTTGTTATAATATTGATAATTTCTACAGCCTCATCACTCCCTTCCTCTACCAGAGTTATTTTAACTCAGATTTGGAACAAATTCTTCAGATATTTCACAGCAGTTGATAAGTCTTTAATGGTACGGTTAGGGTTCCCATGTTAAAACTAACCCTTTTCCACTTATACATCTGGCACCACGGAGAAAGCACGAGTGCCTAGCTAAGTAATTTTCCTGCCTATAAGAATTCAGGTGTGACTATACACAGATAGCTACTTGTATTTGCCAGGTCTGTTGCATGCATCGGTGACCTTGCAGTTGCAATTTACTTGCAGGAGCAACAAAACCTTACATGTTAGATATGAAGATACTATTCACTACTTCAGGAATACTGATTTTAATACAGTTATTAACAAAGTAAGAGAAGTACTGTGTAACTACTGAACTTTCTTGTATTAAGATGCTGGGTATGTTCAATACGGGGTTGTTTTTGAGAGAAGCAAAAGTGAGATTAAAGTCATTCTAAAGAAAAAGACTATTAGAGACAACACAGCATACAAATAAAGATGATGATACTCCATACATAGTCAAAACTACGTATTTGTTTGATAAAATCTAATGCATAAAAAAGAATTAGTGAGGAATGGAAGATGGTGACCGGTAGAGAGCAGGGACAAAAAGAAGAGAAACTATGAGAGAGTTACACACAGCCAGGTCAACTGGAGGTCTAGTCATGCTCCTGAAGTATGATAAACTGTAGGGAAGACAAGAATGCATACACATGCATATATTTTAAATTCATTTCTCTGAAATCTTTTAGTTCTAGATGAAATTCTTTGCTACTGCTCATAATTTCTGAAAAGCAATGAATCTAAGTTGAATCTGAAGAGATAAATGTGATCATCTATTTATCCTCTTTCATAATATAAGAGCAAGGAGCCATTCAAGAAAATTGAAAGACAACAGGCTTGAAGTTGAAAGGGAATCTTATTATAAAGCACGTAATTAATGTGTTGAACTCTCCACCACAAGATAACAATGATGTGATAGTAGCAGACAGAAAAAGCATACATTTAATGAAAATAGTTACACTAGACAGAATATTAAAATACATTTTCATAGATATAAAGCAATTAGAGTCTTGCTAGATATATCAGATGTTATGACAAACCAATAAAAGCAAGGAAATGAAAGCAAAACATATACCCCTTTATTCAAACTTCACTGTTATCACAACTGTTATACAAAACAGAACATGCACTACAACTCGAATTCTGATGACTTTAACTTTTAACATGCATCTCTTAGTCAAGATCTCCCCCTCCCTTCAACCCTACTCCTTTTCTAATAAAAATGTGTATGTCTGGGGTTTTTTTTCATTCAGTTCTGCTGTGTATATTAGTCTGGTGAAGATTTGTAAATAGAGAATAGATAAGAGAAAGTGGTGTCTTTGACAGTCAAGTTTAATGTTTTGGTGAATGGTCTGTAATGCACAACTGCTCTAAACACCAAAAAAGTATTTTTTTCAAACATTGCTCAAATTGGATGAAACAGAAGCATAGTGGCTAAATATTTTGCCCGCTAGCATCTGCACATGAATCTTTTCCTTTTGTTTGACGAAAATGCACAGTTCCTTATGAAGAAGATTGTGTATGTACATATGCCCAGACCTCATTCAGCAGATTGGCACAGCCCAAGCACCACCAGTCAAGAGGGTATGCTTTACAGGCTTTACTGTAAAGCATCTCCTTTGTCCATGAGGTTTGTGTAGAAAACTGTAGATTACTTTAAAATGACCTAAAGGTAAAGTGACCTCAAATTCACCACAAAAAATAATAAATTATCAATGTATTAAAGTTCTTAAGCCTGAGTTTTCTAGCACTGATACTTTTAAAGAGATACCAGGCAATGTGAAAAGGTAAGTTCAGCCCCAGCCTAACTGAAAAACCTTTTTTTTTTTTTTAAACAGATGCCCCCACTGCATAATTTGTTTCAACTTTACTGGAGTATTTGATGCCGGCCATTGTCAGTTCCTTTAAAATAATAGATAAATGGACTATTTATTTGGCTTGGCACACCAATTCCTATGACAGGCTAGCCTATTTTACTTCTGTTGCTTTCTCTTCTAAGATTAGTGTAGGTGTGATTATCAGGTTCTTAATAGATGCTCATTAGGAAACCTGTGTACAGAATAAAGAAAAGGGAGTACATGTAATGGTACATCTACTTTTAGACTAACACAGTAAAGGACATAGTTACTTCTTCATTTTCAAAGTAACTAGGTCTTAATTTTAAACAGAGCTAGATGTGTAGCTTATAGATTAGATAGAGATTATTTTCATACTCAGTGACTTATATTAGCACAGAAATTGAAATTTCCAATATAGGACTATGCAGATGAAAAGCACTACATTATTTTATTTTATATATTGTTCCAGCTTCTAACAAGATGTTGGAATTAAAATACCTGTTATTAGTTTGTACTGAGAATACAGAAAAGACCAGTAATACAAAACATATTATGCCATTTTATAGACACAGCAATAATGAAAACATTGCTAAAGCATTGAGACTTGCCAACTACTGATGAGACTCAGGAGAAATTCTTTAACAGATGTTTCCTACATCAAATAGCTACTTAGTCCTCTCTGATTACCATGATCTTGAGAATTCATGACTTGATTCAATGATCAACACCTCTTCGGTAGTCCCAAAAAACCTAAATTCTTGCAATAGGTTTTCCTTCCACACAGCAGCTGGTAAAATATATTTATGGCCTTGAGTCCCTTATGGTGAAGTTGCATTACAGCACTCTTGTGTTCATGACATAATTAGGTTTCTGTCAGCACATTAGTCATACACTGATGAATGCACATCCCATTTTCTTTGCCATTTTAAAAGCTACTATCCTCACTGTGACTAGTAACTACTGTACTACAAGCTGACCTGACCACATGCTTACTTATTGAAAATTTCAACTACTGTCCTCCAAGATTATTTATTATTTACTGCAAACTTACTTCAACAAGCTTCCTTTGACAGCTGTTATTTATTATTTTTAAATGCCCCCTAATATACAATGCTCTGAATACTATTGCCGCTGGATAACTTCTTTGTTTAGCTTCAAGTTTCATCATTAAACATTGTGTAGGCACCTTTCAAGAAGAGATATCAAACTCATTCTAAACTAAGAAGTCACCACCTGAAGTGAGAGCTTTAGCAGCTTATACCTAAGACTACGATTAGCAAGAAAATAATAGTTTGAGATACTAGATAAGCCTGGAAATATGGATGGTCAAATGAACATTGTTTTAACACAATACCCAGATCTATTTGTTTCATCTTCTTTCATTTATTTTTAGAAGTCTTCAGATCTAGGTCACGCTAACAATATGTTATATCTATAACATACACTTCATCCCTACAATACTTGCTCAGCTCACAAAATATACATTGCACGTATAACACCAATGAAATACACTCATTTTTGCAAAAAAATACCTTGAAACAAACAGACTCTGAAAAGAAATTCTTGCCAAGGAAATGTGAGAAACCCCTTGATTTTTCATAATATTAGAAGATTTTTAGAGTTATAGTGTAGCTTTTTGTCAAAGTTTATACCTCTTCAATTTTCACTGATTTTCATAAAGAAAATACCACAGCTCAATTTATGTTTTCTGCTGCTTTTCATTTCCTTTAGTATTTATCCTGTTAGTATGAATAATAACTCAGGTACCTGGAATGGCATGATTTATTTTTGCTATCCAGCACATGTTAAAATTTCTTATGAGTAAGATGAAATAACAGGCATCTTGGGCCAGGACAAATTACTTCTTTTAAAAAATATATCTTTATAATAAGTTTTTTTAATTCAGTTAAACATTTTTACTTTTAATAGCGTAAGTCATGAGTAATAATTCAATTGAAATTAATGGACCTTTTTTAGCATATAACTGGCACAAGAAAAATAAAACCTTTGATTCTCAATAAATATTTCTTACTAGCAAGTCATCTTATTTGAACTAGAACACAAGAGACAGCAAATCACTGAATAACTGGGTAATTCCAGCAACATAGTTTTTATAATTACATCCTGAACAACACTGAAATTGAATATCTGAACTTAGCCTAGCAGCTTAAAACATACACTTCAAAAAATATCACCTTGCCTACTTCTTGCACATAAATCATAGAGTGCCACCTTGCCTTTGCAGCCCTTACCTTCTCAACTGCTAAAAATTGCTGGCATCGTTAACTCACTTCATATTATGCTATTTCTCTTTCTGCCCAACCTGTCACCACCTCATTTTCTCCTGCATCCCCTGGTTTGACAGATGCACTTGCAGTAATACATTTCTAGTTTTTGACTTATTCAGATTCTGCTATATTGCCAGCTTCCTCCTGAGAGCGCTGCTGTATCAGGAGCCTGCTTCCTGTGCTTGCAAGTAGAACTAAAGTAGACTTCCAAGCACGGCAAGAACTGCAATATTGTGTCCTACAGATAAGCTGCTTATTTCCAACTTAACCCATGCTGTGCAGATTTATCCATGATTTAGAGGAACAACTGACTTTTCCAAGGGAAATGCATGCAGCCCACATTACTGTGGCCTAGACAGCTCTGTCTCACTAACACTGGTAAGGAGCACACTCTATTATTTGTACACAGTCTATACAGAACATTACACATAAAACTTCTGAAAAATCAAGCAGATTTGTATTCTGTGTTGTTTGATTGTATGTGTCTGATTTTTAGAGCTGCTGATCATAGCTATTCTTTTGTGTACTTTACAAGACCTTGTATAAAATTGGCATATAACAAATAAAGAGTTTCATTTTTCTTTTTAAAATAAATTTTAAAAGGGAAACTAGACTATAGTGGTGATCGCAGCATAGATAGATTGATATGGAACCCTATCAAAATCATGAAACTGCTGATGCAACATTAATTCAGTAAGAAATTAAAGGAGAATTAATTAAAAAATCATTATTTCTAGAAATCTTACAATCAAACAAGTTTGGTGACATTATTAGACCACATGCAATTCTGATTAAAAGCTACTTGTGAAAATATAAAGTAAATTAAACCACCTGAAAGATCTAAAAAAGTTACAAGTATCAAGTTGGGGTGTATGTAGAGGGGTCTATCAATTACTACTCTTGGCCCTGTTCACTTCAACATTTTAGGAATGGTCAAAAATTACTGTACTGATAAAAGGTAAACCGATATTGACAGGTAAACATGCAGGGTAGACAGGATCACTTAAACTTTGTCTGAAGATATGCTGTAGTGAACTCTTCTGATCAAGTAAGAAACCAAAACATACTGTTTCTACTACCTTACTCCCTTATCCCTGCTAAAAACAAGGAAACCCTGTATCTCACGTAGCTGTTACTTCTCTCAAGCTGCCCAGTGTTTAATTGTAAAATAAACAAGGTTTAAATGTGCAGATGATACAAGAGTACATGCAATCACAATCTTTAAAATGACCCAGATGTGGCTGTGGGCAAAGAGAAACTGTTTTCCCAAATTACTCTTATTTTCTTAATACCTGTCTTTGTTTTTAGTCTGCCTTTGTTTCTAGTCTAGCTAGGATCTTAGAATTATTTCTGTGTAATATCTGCCAATTTAATTAATGGTCTGTTCACTCGCTCTTCCAGATCATTAATGAAGATGTTAAATAAGACCAGTTCTAACACTAATCCCAGGGTGCCTTGGCAGACACCTCTCCTCACAACATAATTCATCATACCCTTTGTTTGGAGATTGTTTGGATGATACAGCTGATGTAAAAGGAGGCTGCCCACCTGCGTGGCTGTGTTAACCACAGGGAACATATTACACCAATTACTGAAAAACTTCACTGACTTTGCTTCTTGCTGCAAGCCAGAAAATTAAGTGTTGACAACGTTCTAGAGAAGAGCTCCAAATATTTTGGTTCCTAACACCTGAGAGACAGTTCAGCAACCAGATCACTGTAAATGCTCTAGATGACAGACAATTCATAGAAGCAAATCCCTACTTTTTGAAAAGAAGCCCTAATGAATTAACTGAGATAGATACAAACTCTCAGTTTGGAAAAAAAAAAAAAAAAAGACAACTCAAAAACTTCAACTCCTAGAAGAAAGCAACCTATTTTTCTTAAAGTTCTCCCAAACCAGAGCATATTAGGCTGAAAGTGACTTATGAGAAGCCAGCTTCCTCTGCATCTTTGAGGGCAAAATCTATTTAGCACTAGCTGAACTGTATTTAAGTTACTTTGGACAGAGACTTCTACAGATGGAGGATTCTCAAGACAATTTTTCCCCCAGATAATGATCTAGGTAATGTTGTTCTTACCTACCTGGTATCACCGCCTCTTTTTTAGTGGTTTGCATCCCTTCTTCTGTCATAGTTTGTTGGTGTAGTTTTCCCTTCTGGTAAATCAGTCTGTAGATGATCAAAGCAAGGTCTTTCCCCCTTGGAGAAAACAAATATAAAATAGGACATTTAGTGGTCACTGTGAATTTCAACAGGGTTTATTCCCTTTATTTAAATATTTTACATAATCTCTTGTGAGCCATAGTTGAAGCTTCCCACTATTACAAAAAGAGTCCAGGGGCCTTACTTTTCAAGACAGCAGTCTGCTTAAATCCAAGACTACTGTAGTTGGTTATGTCTTTGGGCAGCTTCTTACTGTGTACTTTCATGATTCAGATATTATTCATGTTGTTAGTAGATATAAATCTTCATCCAGTGTGCTTCTGAAGTCCAGTTACAGGCTATCTTTGGTTTATTTTATGTAGTTCTTTCTGGTTGGTTTTTTTCCTCACCAGATTCTACTTAGTAGTAACCAATGTTAATCTTTCCCTAGTTACTCCAGTGTCTAACACCTTTTACAGTGCTGACATTTTTATCCACTGTTTTACACAGCTTCTTTTTTCCTTAGATCTGACTTAAGATGGGTAGTAGAACAGGCACAGTTCACAACTACTTTCTCAACAACCTTCCTTAGCCTCTGATGGGCCACACTCTATTAATAAAAAATTCTCACCATTTATGAAGCCTGCATAAGGGAAGTGAAGGCAAAAGCTTGAAATACAGTAAAGAGAGTTCAAAACATCCGAAGGCAAAGGAATAAATCATTCATAGTACTGCAGTGTTGCCAACCCTTAAATTGTAAAAGTGCATCCAAAAGCAAGGTTTTGGTCTTTTTGAACTTTCCAGGACTCCTGGAAACACTTTGCTCATCAGTTTCTATCAGGTTATACCCTGCCAAACAACCTTGCTGCCAAAGCAACATTCTCCCCACTTCACAAATCATGAGAAACTTTATTGCACAGAAGCCCACCTCTTACTGCTCTAGCAGTTTAATCAGCAACTCTTTATTGACAGTCCTCTGCCAACACCTCTTAGATACAGTATTTCATTATCAGAAGGGGAAAAAATAACTAAAGGCTGCAGCCTGTGCAAAATACGATTTGAAATTTATTTAAGTAACATGAAGAATTTCACATAGAATTCAAAAACACAGTGAGAGAAATCTCGCTGATGAACAGGGTGCATCTTAGACTCACAGAAACAAGCAGATTGGAAGAGACTTCTGTTGTTCACCCAGTCTAATGTCCCACTCAAAGCAAGGCAATATTCAAAGTGAGATCAGGTTCCACAGGGTTTTCCCCAGGAGTAGCCTCCAAGGGTGGAGATTTCACATGCACCCTGGATAACCTACTCTTGTGCTTAACCCCTTTTCATGAATTTTTGTTTTTCTTATATAGCAAAAATTTGCTTTCCTGAATGTATTGCATTGCCTCTTGTCCTTTTGCTGTGCGCCTCTGAGAAGAGTCTCTGCATCCTTAACAACTTCCCCTTTCCTTAAGCAGGTGAACACAGCAATCAGAGAAGCGTAGAAAGCCTTGCCCTCCTCTTCTGCTAAGCAAACACTGCTCTCAGCTTCTCGCTGTTCATCATGTGCTCCAGTTCCTAAACATATTGGTGGAGCTCGGCTGGACTCTCTCTAGTTTGTCAATGTCTTCCTGTGCTGAGGAATCCAAAACTGCACACAGGAGTCTGGATGTGGCTTCACGTGTGCTAACTAAACAGAAACAATCGTTTCTCTTGATCTGGTGCCTATACACCACCTGAAGCAGCACTGAATGCGGTTAGCCCCCATTGCCACAAGGGTGCACTGCTGGCTCATTTTCCATTTGACCAGCAGGACGCCTGCAAATCCGATTCGCAGCACTGCTTCTCCGCCAGTCCGTCCCTACGCCAGCATTTGTTGCATGCGGTTATTCCACCCCAGTAGCTGGACTTTGAAAAAGAAGCATCTTCTTGCTTCTATACAAGCCCAGGTTTCTTTGCTTCTGAGTTGCCTCACGTCTACAAAATACACTCTGAAACCCAGCAACTCATTAACCTATTCTGCTCTTTGAGGCCCACACTTGTTTTCTTTTTTGCTTCCTTCTGCTCCCTAGCACTTCTTACCCCTTGAGGTAAAAAAAATCTTGGCTGGTCCTTCTCCCCTTTTGAAAGCTCTCCCCGGCTTTAAAGCCAGGACCAAAATGAAAACCTCAGCTGCAGTACTGATACGCTGCTTCCTTCCAGCCAGAAGGAAAAATCTTTTTCCACTCTCCATGAGGGAAGGCAGAAATTCATAAAGAGCTAAAGCTTTTTATCCTACTTCAAAATTGCCTCTAGCCTTTACCAAACTCAGCAAGGTCTATCCTTGCTTCCAATCTGTTACCGTTGACTGATGTTCAAGAATAAAGTGGCAATTGTAAGCTCTTTGGGCCAGTGCTTGTATGGCTTCATCAGGAAGCCAGACACCACTTTTGGACAAAATGAGTATTTTAGAAAATGAAAACGAAAATAGAAATAAAATTCATAAAAAGGGACATTCACATTATTTCCACTAGCTAGTTTGAGTTCTGTTATTGCATTCTTACATGACTTGTTGATGGGGTGCAAGTAATAAATATATGTATGGAAGGCATCCAGTTTTGTTTGATTTACCGGCATTGTTTGAGGAGCTATGAATCATGTCAGAGATTTAAAGGGATTACTGATAGAGAAGAGTGTAACCTTTCTTCCAATACAACAGCTGTTCTGAAAAATTTCCATAATAACAGTTGCTTTTAATTATATAAAGAACTGCAAAGCCTTTTTAGCTTCATATCAATAATGCAGCTTTGATTCAAAAGTTGCTAAAGAGATAATCCTCAGCCTTTTTTTGTCAAGGCCAGTTTGTGAATAGCAATGATTTAAATCCCAATGTCATAAATTTTTTCAAGGGAAGGAAAGAATAGTCTTTATTTCCCTGGAACTTGGACTGAAAAATTATAAACAATGCTTGGAAAACATTATTTTCCTAAGAGTCCTTCAAGAAATGCTACTGATGCCTAAACAAATACATTTAAAATAAAAGTATCAGAAATATGGCACAGACATGAGAAAAAATTTATCCTAGAATATCTAGTCCAACACTACTGGTAAGAATAAAAAATCTCTTTGTCTAGAATCGGTGTGTTTTACTAAAGAAGGATTATTTTTAGTAATTTTCAAGGCCCAGACTAGTCAGTGAAAATTGCATTTCTTTATCTTCCATTCTCCCCGCTTCTCTCTCTGATTGAATACTGGCCTCTGACTGCTTAATGCTTATTCATTCCTCATCTTCTGGGCAGATCACTAGTTTGTGAAGATAATTAGAGACCCCTGCTATTCCTTCTAAGCCTTGAATCTTCGGGCTAATTAAAATGGAGTGCTGCATATACATATGCAGCTGATAAAGGCTTGCAGCAAGGTACTACGAATCATAGCATTTGTGTAACAGAGAAGTAAAAACCGGTTGCATCTGCTAGGACAATTTTTGCTATGGCCCTCGTATTTTGCCCAGCAAACTTCACTTATTTTGGTCTGTTATTAGAGTTTCATGGATCTTATAATACTATCTATGCTTCAACAAATATTATCCTCATGTTTTTCAGGACAGCATTAAAGTACAACACCTAAACCTGAAGGAAAAATGGCAAGTTATTCATCCCAAGATCATCTTCTCCTAAATCCTCTTATTTTTCCTTGAGGTGTTAATCTTACATGTAAAACATCCAGTGTAAGAGAATACACCTCAGAGCACTGTATGTATAAATGCAATATTGGCAAGAAGGCTGCAAAGAATGTTTCTGCCTCTCTCCAGGTACCAATTTTCTCCTTTTTCCTTTCATCTGTTTTAGCATGTAGATAGCCTAGAGGCACTGCTGGACACTTTTTCTTAAACATCTTCAAGGCTTTACCCTTTGAATAAATTACTACAACTTTTAGATATTTTCTTTTCTCCTCCAGACAAATGTAGTAACTTTTACTTGATTTGGGAGGAGCCAATATCCATCAACAAAACCAGGAAGACTACTGCCACTGAACTGTGTCTCAAGATGCAATAAAGTTCTAAGCACTGTTCATAAGTTGCTAGGTAGGTTGTCTGTACTTATGCCATGAATATCCAGCTTCAGTAAGATCTGCTCTTCCCAGCCTGAGGCAGTTGCGCATTGCTGTCAAACTTGTTTCTCCAAATGAAGTTAAACTATGACTGTAAATTATATTATGCTATTGTGAATGGGTAGAAGCACCTATGCTGACCAATTTGAGTATCTAAAAGCAAGCAGATGATTTATCTGGGAAGGGAATAAGAGCCTTTAAGGAGCCTATAATTTTCAGTACAAATTTATAAAGTAACTTTGGGTTTTTTTCAATTATTTTCCAAACATTTTATTTCTGAATTTAGGCTGGGTCTGAGTCAATTCTTCTCCAACATTACTCTATAATTTAAGAACTGCAAAAGATGTTTTCTCCTTTGGGCATAATATTTTAGAAAGAAAAATTCAGGAAAGAAATTTGATATTGCTTAATATGGTTGTGGAACTTTGAAATGTCATAATTTGTGTACTACACAGAACATTTCTGAAGGAATCCATGTATTTTCAGATCTTTTTCTCCAGTTTTGCTTTCTAACACACACAAAAATATAATACTTAGTCTGTAATAGTTTGATCTCAGAGGACATAAGAAGTCAAAACCTAGGGCTTCCCACATTCAACATCAGTGCTGCCTAGCCTTGAACATACCTATGTTACCAGGAAGCTAAGTCTCTGCTGTAGCCAATTTTCTGCCCCCAGGATGTGCACAAACATCAAGACTTGAAGATACCAGTTTCTTTGTACCTCATATGTAGATGGAATTGACTAACTATCTCTACATATCTTGCTTTTGGAGTCTGCTCCAAGAGGTGTAGTTTCTTGTAATGTTTACCAGGTCAACTCTTGAACAGAAACATGGTGAGGAGAATATTGTAGTGGTCTCCACAACTCTCTCTTCTCCTGGCTTAAAATAGTCACACAAGGAATAATACAGCTAGGTTCAAAGCACTTGATCTGATTTGGAGCAGCATATGGACTGCTGCTCTCCTGCCACCAAAGGAACTGCCATTATCACTGGATTATTAGGTATTCTGATGGAGAAAGAGGAATCTCTTTAGTAGTAAAGCATTTCCTTTCAATAAAAAAAAAAATATTGGGTGTAGATGGATACTGAATACTTAATAACATAACTAAATAACCACATCAGTAAGACGCAGATTCACTCCCAACAAGCCAAAATTAAATTCATACTCTCAAAACCTCCCGTTACAATTAACGGCAAGATCACAGCCTAAAATCAGAATATCCTTCCAGAGATAGTTATATTACAAAACATGATGTCTGAGGTGGCTATGTTCAGCAGTCAGATGCTGAAAATTAGATTTGATAATTCCAGGCTAATCTAAATGACCTTGGTTCCAGTCATTGCTCTAGTTAAAAACGAAGTACGTTATGCAAAGTAAAAGCACTCTGATAAGAGAGACGGAGTTAGCCTCAGTTCAGAACACTGTCTATTCTACTCTCCTGCATACTTTCTCAGGAGTTAGAAACTCTAGGATCAATTGCTTTCCAGTTCCCAGGGGAAGGATTCACCACTGATTAACCAGGTATCAATGGATTGCTATAGCAGCTTAAGGAAGGTGCCACATTCTCTTTTTTGAAAAAATTGCTTTGCTTGGATATCTGACCAAAGGAGGTGGTTCACGGCTATGAATCCAGAGTGCAGAGAGGCATCCAGGCAACTGCATGGCACTTCCAGACAGTACCCGGCTCAGCATACAAGTGAATCATATTCTTAGACATAACTTTCCCCTTACACTGCATAAGGAAAATATCTGACTCCTTGAAGTTACACAGCAGGGTATCCAATAGCAGGAACTGGCATTGTTCCCTGTGTGGCTAATGGAGAGAAAGACTTAATGAGGCCTCTGCTCTAAATCACTGTCTGGTGAGGTGCCTACCTTTTGCCATTGATCAGATAGGGAGTTCAGAGTTTCCATTACCTTGCAAATAGAGTATAGTCGATGGACCTCATTTATTACTGAATTTTGGGGAGTGTGAATAGCTTGCCTCTCTCCTTTTAAGTCTAATTCCCTCTTGTGGATTTAACCCTTTGGTCTGAACAGAAGAAAAATTCAGATTTAAGATCGATTAGTTCTGCTTTTTCTTTTTTTTTTTTCGCCAGCAAAGGCTAAGAGATTAACACAGTACAAAGGTCTCTTAGGAAAGAAGTATGATTTTCAGTGTTTGAAAGCAATCCACATCTAATTCTGGATTGAAAATGGCAAAATTACTCTGCTGAAAACTAACATGTCAAACTAACCAAGATTTTCAAAGATTATTGGTTTTTTTCATCTCTAGGGAAATCCAGAATTGATACAGAGATAAGAAGCTATTTTTTCTAAAAGAGTGGTGACTTGCTTACAGCCGGACAGTAATTGACAAGTAAATCTGTCATATTATTAATCACTGCTCAGGGAAATCCTGGTAATATTGTGACAATATCAAAAAATTAGTGAACTTTTTAAATATAATTGCACACATAAAGTGGTTTGGGTTTTTTTGTATCCTCTCTCTGTCCTCTAAATCATGTCCTGCTTTCATAACATAAAGTAGAATGTTTTAAACTTATAAATAAGAAATTTACCTTCTTGTTTAGTGTATGAATCGGAACCATAGGAATATGTTTATCTGTGACCAGTTTTCAACTGGTATAAATTAAGATGGTAGTATTAAGTTTCAACTATCCCTTTTACTTCCAATCCATTAATTGGAACTATTTTCAAAGTATACTGCATGTTCAGTGAGAATAGTACGTAAGTTGTAGCATTTTATTGCAGCTGCAACAATGAAATAAATGCCAGAAAATCCCACACTAAAACTGTTATTCACAACTTAGTTCATAATTTTATATTGATACTCTACTGCAATTTCCAAAGAACATCCTTGCTTTATATCTTTACAATAACTACAGCTGTAAAAAACAAAGTTACAATAGTATGTTTTCTGTAATGGAAAGTAAGAACTTTCCACCAATAAAAGGATCCCAGCACTCAAGGCATTATTTATTTTGAGATAACTGACAAAAAATAATTTAACTATGCATCCATATCAACTACGCATGACCTTCAAAAATCACTGGCAGACCAGGAATTCATAACCAGAACACATTCCCTGAACAATGCAACTATTTGGATTAATTGCATTAACAGACTTAATTTAGAAGGATTTGGGAATGTTTTTACAAGGTTTAGGAAGGATTTCATTAGGATTACATGATGAGCAATTTCGAGTGTGCTTAACTGTTCACATTAACTCTCTAGGCAACCATAAACAGATCAGTCATCCACTGCTTATTAATTCTTATCCAAGATTTTGTCACCATAAAGGGAACGTCTTTGTAGTTCACTCTAGACTTCAACCAGCCAGACTAAAAAAACCTATGCCTTAGCGAGAATCTCAACGCTGACATTGTTCTTTGGACTGTTGGATTAGAAGAAAAGGGTATGCTTGTATTCTGCATATTTCTGTTCTCTCGTGTTGCCTTCAGAGAAATGTAACTTTACTATTTAGTCTAAAATGATATTCCATTTAAATTAGTCTATATTTGCCATATGATAATATTCCTTGCCAACAGCTTTTTTCAAAGCTTTGTTAATTGCAAATTTAACTTAATGTATTTAAAATGTGCACCAACGTTCTAAGACTAACACATTAATCCAAGGGAGAAAATCCACATGAAACAAAAGAGTTTGGGCAATTGGATGTTGGTAGCTCTACTCTTGCAATTTAACCGCATCAATTTTATGCCAAATGTCCTGCGACATGAACTGGTACAACAAGGCAGGGAATCAGGGCTTCTGTATAAATTCTTAAGAATAGAATAAAAAAAGGATTGTATACTTTTCATAATTCTGGGAAACCTGAAATTTTTGAAAGAAATGTATTTTTTTTTCTAATGAGATCACAACTGCAATAATATAGCAGCTATGTCAGCAAAAATATGAGAGTCCAGTTCTGAGCACACTGTTCTATTGTATGCTATTATCTGAATGTAAATATTGCAAATGCACAAACAAATCAAGAAATGGTGCCGGAGAACACCACTGGGAAAAATAACAGAGGCAGCTGTGCACACAGCTACAATAACGGGACAAATTTATGAGCATATGTAGATTTACTCAATTTCTGTTTTAAAAATAGATATTACCTTTCACTGCAGGTGACTTGCCATTATTTGCTATATCAATTATCATATACAGTAGAATGCTATGATTTTGTTGATGTAACAGCGGACAGGAAGTAAAAAATAGTCAAATGTTAAACTTATACTAGAGTGAGATTTATTTGCTTGTTTGTTCTTGAAATTTGCACATTTAATTACCTGTGGGAGAGATTATTTCTTGTGGACATTGGATTTTTCAAAGTCAAAATAAGGTGTGAACAACTATTGATGGAATTACCTGCCAAGAAATGTTATTATTCTAATAAAGAACCCTGAAATAAATTTAATGAAAGCTTTTATTTTGTAAGCAATCCATCAGCCTCCTTTTAAAACTTGCATGTTACAAAATATGCTCCTTTGTAGCCTGGGAACTGCAGTGTTGAAACTGAATGGCAGCAACTGAGATTTCCTGACTCAAGGAATTACTGTTGCAAAAGCAGCTAAGATTATTCTACTTGGAATGCTGTAAAACACGAACAGTTATATATTTCTGTCTTGGCTGCACTACTATGTCATTAAAAAACTGTATCAGCAATAATTTTGCCCAACACCTTCATTCAGCTGCTGTCATTTAGGTACTTTTATGTAAAAAACATCCTGATTTAGAGTTCAGCATCGGGCATTAGTTTCAAACTATAAAACTGTCAGGCTGGTATCTCTTGCGGTGCTGTTACCTCTCTTCCCTTTGTTGGAAATGTATTCCTAAACACTTTTCTTAAAATGTTCTTAAAGTGAAGAAACTCCCAAATGTTTATCAACCACCACCAAACACTTAATATAAAGCTCACCAATGATAGTTTGTACATACCTGGAATTCAACTTTTAGTGGAATAAAAGCACATGCAAAAGGTGAGTTACTGCAGAATCTCTAGTTAAAATTCATTGTTTACATGAGTGCAAAAAGGGGTAGAGAACCTTAATAAATGGTTAGTATTGCAGCTTTTGATGCACCTGCAGAATTAGATGTGGAATTGAAAACCCAATCTGCTGTAACACACTGCACAAACCATCTACTGAAAAATATCCAGTTATAAAATCCCTTATCATGAAAAACATTCTATTTGATAACCAAGTAACAGGAATTGTTATTGTCTGTACTTTTAAGGTGCTTACATATGAATATAGAAACCTGACTTATGCATCAATTTCTAACTGCCTTGGAAGAGCAGTAAGGCAGGACTCAAGGGCAGCAGAAATATCAGTTTGAGTTTCACATACCATTTTGGAACATTGGTGATTTATGCTCTCTGCGTAGTGAGCTTAATTCTCCAGCTAACGATTGCCTTATTGTTTTAATTTAGAATGATCACAGCAAAAACATCACTGAGAAAAAAAGAATACATTTGCAACAAAGGGTAGGATACTCTAACTTTAGTAGCATACCTGAATTCACAGTTTTATTTCAGCAAACATAATTACTTTAACCTGATTTTGTCACTTCCTTTCAGGAAAAAAAAGTTACTTTTTTAGGAGTAAGATGTATTTTGATAGAACCCATATAAAAGGCTGGATGTGGACTGTTTGTATAAGAAATAAAATTGAGAGATTTCGACCAATGTGAGTATGCCTCATGAGGTGGATATCAGGAAATGGTGTCTAATGTGCTACCTTCAAATGCACATTCCTTCAATTTTCTTAAAGCTCGTTATTACACCCATTCTTACTTCAAATGCAGCAGGAAAAGGCGCATTTTCCTCGTCTAAACTTGGGACTGGCTGCAAAAACCTATTAAATATTGACTTTTTTAAGGCTGAAATGAACTTCCGAGTGTGCATTGAGTAAGTCTTAAAAGAAGATGTACTTGCAAGGGTGTTTTAGCAATATCAGCAAGCCCGTGACAACTAATTAGCTATTTGAGGACATTAGAAGTTCACACTTAAGAACAAAATAAATAGGATATACCGTGTTTCCCCTGAAGGCTCTCACAAAACAAAGCTTTTTGATTAACGTTCCCGTCCATCCAAAAGGTAAGCCTAAGCTTACACACCAGCTGGCCCGACTGGAAAAGAAAGAAGAGGCGGGTTAAGCCGGGCCCGCCTCTCCGGCCTTCTCCAGGCCGGCGGCGGCCGCCGCTGCCGCCCCCGTCAGAGGCTCCCGGCCCCGGACACCCCTCACCCAGCCCCGCGGCTGGACGTCGCCTGCCCGCGGAGCCGTTAGGGGCAGATCAGGAGCGCCCGTGGCGTTTCTTTCCGTCAGTCTCGGCCTCAACTCCCCCCCGGGGCCGCCGGGCGTCCCCCGGCAGCCATGACAGCCCCGCGGTAACGGCGCGGCCCTCACCAGGGCGGAGGCGGAGCGACCCGCGGCGCGGCCGCACCGCCCCCAAGCGAGCGGCAGATTTGAAGGGAAGAAGCGGGCGGGCGGGCTCGGCGGCCATGGTGGAGGGCCCGGGCTGCGCGCTCTACGGCGAGAGGCTGCGGGCGCGGGTGCGGCCGGGCCAGGCGGTGCGGAGCGCGCGGGGCGGCGCGGTGAGGAGCCGGGGAGAGGGGGAGGGGGAGGGAGGGAGGGGCAGCCGCCCCCGCCGCCTCCTCCTCTCCTCGGGGGTTGCGCCGGGTGCGGCCGAGGTGCGCAGAGCCTGAGCCCCTGGGTGTGGGCGGCGGTACGCGCCGCCAGGTTGGGGGGGGAGGACGTGAGTGTCGGAGCCGTCAGGAGGGGCTGGGGTGCGAGGGCGCGGGGCTGGCGGGCCTGCGCCGCCGCCGCCGTCGTCGTCCGGGGTGGTGGTGGGGTCGTCCGCGGAGATTGTCTTTATTCTTCCTTTAAATTATAAAATATTCTTGTCATCGGCGTAATAAATAAGCCTTAGCAGGTCGGGCGTGTAAAGGGGTGCTGAAGCTGTAGAAACGTAGAGAATAACGAGGGAAAGCTTTTCGAATCGCCCTTGTTCACTTAAGATAATTTTTAAAATATCACTTGGCTTCAGGAAACCTACAATACAAGGAACGTGATAGTAGCAGTTACTAATTTAAATATTTTGTAACCTTGCAAGTCTTCACAAGTCTGAATGAAACATGATGGAGAAAGGTATGTGTTGGCCTGCAGAAAGGGAGCCTTTACTTCTATAACTATTTTTTAAAAAATAATTTTAATTAGACCAACTATTTAAATAAATAGTATGGCGTCTGCTCTCAGCGTACACAGTATGTCATTTTTCTACCAGTTTTTATCCTGTCTGTTGGCAGCATAAAATAATTCACCAGTGTAAAACTCTGCTGGGGTTCGTGAGACCTGGTAGAAGGGGAAGTTAGGATGTCAGTAAGCAGGCCTAGCCGATGAGCTGTGAAGATATGGTCCTCTGGTTTTGATTAGAGAGGCAGCTGGGGTATTTTTTTCATGCCTGGTTTTGCTCAGCTGTGAGAAATCGTGTGTTGCTTGTGTCCCAATTAAGTATATTGGATGCCTCTAGACAGAAAGTTGGGGAATTTTTCCCCACCTTCAGTGTATATAAGGCAGTGTAGGAGAGTTTGTGATTAAGACTCAGTAAGATAGTACTTCAATGACAGAACAATTTAAAGAAGAATGTGGTTCAAGATGTCTAAGATGTACAGTCAACAGATCAGTCTTTATTGGTTTGTATCTTTCAGGAATAAGCTTTCTGAAATAAGGAGTTATGCTCCTATGGTTTCAAAAAAAAATTTAATTCCCTCAAATAGATTGATGTTCATAACTTTGTACAGTAAAAGTCACCTCAGGGTAGACTCTATTCATTGGCAAATGACTATCATAAGGGTCTTGGGCTTTTTAGATCTCACAGTGGCTGCTAACCATGGCCAAAGCCTTGGCCGCTGCTGAAGACTATGCTGTTTAAGAGAGTTTGTACTATGATTACTGTAAGGGCTCGCCTGATACCAAAGTGGTATGAATTGAACTTAAAATATTTTGAAAAAACAAGTTAGTTTTCCATCTCAGTCACTTCTTACTCTGGTTTGGTTTAAACAAACCTGAGTGGCTTAACACTAAAATAAACCTTGTTGCACACCAACTTACTCTAACACTTTTATTGGAAGGAATGTGCTGTTTATGTGAGAGCAAAATTTTGCTTTCTTCATATTTTGGTAATAGGCAAAGTAAATGATGTTGATGTTATGCAAAAAATATTTTATTTTTCTACTTGACAGAATAATAACCATAAAACCCTCTAAATGTATATAATTTCAAGGTAATAATACAGTGGGAGATTGTCTAGAGTGTAGCTCTGAAATTTTGCTAACTGGCTGAAGCCTTGCTCATTTGCCAGAGTTGCTTTCGTATGTATTTGCATTGCAATTGAGTGTTGTGATTGAAGCACTGGTACGCATATCTGTGCCTTGCAGCTAGGGCTCTGATGACAGTGAATATACTGTTTGCAGGTTTCATCAGGTTCTGGGGACCTTGAGGTGCTAGTCAGGGGGACTTGACAGGCTGAGAAAAATGGGCTGACAGAAAATCAAGTTCAGCATTTGCAGGACTTGCAGAGTCCTGCACTTGGAACAGAATAATGTCATGCAATGGCACAGGCCTGGCTGCTGGTCAGATGGAAGATAGCTCCACAGAAAAAAAGGAGCTAGGGTCCTATACCAGCTGAGTCCAAGTCCCTAGCGTGCCCTTCCAAGGAAGAGGACCAGCCCCATACTGGGCGATGCTAACGACAGTGTGGCCAGCAGGCTGAGGAGAGTGATTCTTACCTCTGTTCAGCACTTGGAAGGCTGCATCAGGATTATTGTGTCTCATTTTTTGACTCCCCAGTAGGAAAATGATAATAACATACTAGAGTGAGTCCCCTGGTATGATTAACAGGCTAAAGCACATGATGCAGAAGGAGAAGCTGATAGAACTGGGGTTTTATTGCTCTCTTCAGCTACCTAAAAGGAAGGTATGGAGGAAACAGCTAGACTTTTGTCAGAGGTGCACGATAGGATGAGAGGCAGCAGATGCAAGTGACAATAGGAGAAATTTTGGTTGGGTATTAGGAAAATTTTTCCACCAAAAGAATAGTCAAGGCCTGGAACAAAGGCCAGAGAGATGGGAGTCTCCATCCCTGGAGCTACTCTGAAGTTGACTGGACAAGGCCCTGGGCTGCCCGACCCGAGTCAGTCCTGCTTTGAGCAGGTGTTTGGACCAGATAACCTGTAGAGGTCCCTTAAAATTTCAGTGGAGTTTCATGTGCTAAGCAAGAAAAGATTATTGCTTCAGTCTCACAATTATCTTTTTCTTGTCCTCTAGTAGTGTCCCACCTGCTGCTCAACATCTTCTGAGATTAGACCTTCAACTAGTAGGAAGAGCGAAATATCTCTGTGGACTCAGTGGAGGCTTTTCTGTAATATACGATGCCCCATGTGAAACACTGAAAGCATATTATTGGCATGGGTAGAAACTCCAGCAGGAGGCATTTGGAGAAGGATGGAGGTCTGCAAATGGCAGAATTGACACTCTGACAAGTATTTAGCATCCAAACTCTATACCTGTTAGTTTGCATCAGCATGAAACTCTATTTGTGAATTCATGACTTGAAGGAAAAGGCATAAAATACCCCGATAAAAAAGATGTACTGTTTCAATTAGGAAAAGAATGAGCTAAGTTATAATAGCATTAGCGATAGTGACTGTCTGCTTCCTGGGTTAATAGTCTCATTGGTTTTGATAGAGCTGCTTAAGGAGAAAAGGTTTAATATTGTCCAAGTTGGAAAAGTACTTCACACAGCTACTTGCTGAATGTGTAGTGATGCTAGAACCAAAGTAGTAGCAATTGTCTTTTAATCTTTGTGTGTCTGTACTCATTTTCAGACTGCTACAAGTGAGAAGAGAACCTCTGGTCACGATTTCCTTATAGGACATGTTTACAGGGGTGTGGAGACATTGGGAAAGGAACTTTTTATGTATTTTGATCAGAAAGCTTTGAGGTAAGAGGCGAGAAAAAGGCTTCCTATGCATTCAGACTGTATGTATTGGAGGGGGTTGTCTTGTTCTTGCTAATGTCAGTTTCAGAGATTTGAAATCTAGTGTTGCAGAGAAACCTCTCAGCAGCCTCTCTGCAGTGCTGGAAATACTGGATATAGTCATATTTTCAGCTAATTTATTGCTTTATTCTTAGTCTAAGATTTCATGCAAAGGCATCTGAAAAGGACAGTTATTCCTTGAAATGCTTTGTTTCAAGCGGGACATTGCATTTTCTAGGGACAAAACTCAGAAGTGCATGCAGTTACAGTTAGTGTCTTCCATTACAAACTGTGCTTGCAATTTCTTTTAGTTTTCCTTAAGAAATTTAGACTGAAATTCTGTACTTAATTTTTTAAGATTCAATTGCTCTGATAATAAACTCGTGTAAAAAACATTGCCAAACTTAAAATATTCAGTGTGTATACATTTATGCTGCCTTTCTTTCTTTCTTTAAACAACATTAACTCCTCCTTGGTTTGGAACTATAGTTTGAAATTTGGCAGGTGAATGGTTTAGTTATCATAAATAACTTTAACTTTCTAGTGAAACCATGTCTCCTAGACAAATGGTAAAACTGCAAAATCATTGTTTGTTCATGCTTTACAGAGCTCATTAGGGGTTTGTTGGCATGTTTAGGATTTTGTCATATGCTTTAACCCCTTGGACATCTTGTACTAGCCACCAAGGTTGTATTTGGAATCAAGTTTGTTTTTTCTAGTTTGATGTGCTTCTGTACTGAAGTCAACTAAAAATAAATCTAACCAAATGCACAGTCTAATGGATTATTAAAAAATCTCCCCTCATTCTTTATGGTAATTAGCATAGAATACATAAGTAAGCCCCTTATATTTAATAGGTAAGGCTTGCATTTAATGCTTTTCTCTTGCCCTTCTACTTGCAACATAATTCTAATCTTTCTAAATCTTTAAAAGGGAAAACATCAGTTCTACATGCAGTGTAGTCTTTGACACCTAGTGACTGATCTTGAACAAAGGTATCAGGTCATGATTTTTGTTAATTTAGAACTGATAGTATCAACAAATACCTTACAATTCGTTGACATATTTTGCCAGTGGCACTGTTGTTATAGGAGGGAGATGGAACTGAAAATGCTTGGCTGCGAGTACAACAGTTTACAGTGGCTGCATTCTGGATAAATAAAGGCAGTGATATATTAGTAATTACCTGGGATGATATGCAGACTGATCTTTGGTAGCAGGGGCCTGCTGGTTATCAGATATAGTGCTATATATTTATTTCTTCTAGTGTTAGAGAAATGCGACTAGTTTTACAAGCACGTACCAGTCTTTACATGACAATCGTACAAGTAACTGGTAGGACAGGACTGCATATGTGTTTAAAACTACTCATATTTGTGAAGGATGGGATTATTGTTCTAATCGGTTCCTCTTGCTTTGTACTGTGCTTTATTAAATAGAAATGGAGAAGAAAAAGCAGTTTTTAAAAAGAAAAAAAGTCAGTTATAAAGGAAGATTAAAAAAGGCAGGGGAGGTAACTGATACAGGTGTTAGCCTTTTTTAAATGACTACTGCATGTATTACAAATTGATTGGATAAGCAAAGGAGTAAATTATACAGTAAGAAAACGTCATTTCAACAGGTTGAATTACGTTATCAGAACAAAAAAGCTATTACTAAGGAATGTAAGTAAGCATTTTGCAAAAGTTCTCTTCAAGGAGATAGAATATGTGGCTAAATTCTAGCATGGAAAATATAATCCTTTGACCCTGAAAGATCTTAAACAATTCTTAAGCTTTCTAGCCAATGCAATAACTTATTGTACTTAATGAAAATGACCTTCAGTTATCATTTGATAATGAACTTAAACGTTTCATCAATTCATCAGTTATGGTTATATATGCATCTAGAAACTGTATTTAAGTCCCTTTAGTCATGTCACTTATTTGATTGGAAATGTTGTAGAAGTTACGTACAGGAAAGGCACAGGAGGCAGAAGTTACTTATCTGATAATGAAGATCTTCATTCTCTTGTTTTAAAAAATGTATGTTGTGCATCTTAAAGATGTTGAGGGGAGATAGAGGAAGGCTTCAGAAAATGCATCTCACAGCAGTCTAAGATTGGCTGCCAGGATTGTTATTGGGAAAGGAAATAAGGAATATACCTTCAGAGGATGTATTACTTCTTTATTAAAGTTAACTCTCAAATATAGGACTTTCTTGTCATGTGGAGGGTTAATGATGTACAGATTCTGTATCTGTACATAGTTTCTCAACAAAACCAGCTTTTCTCGTCTGCTAAGATTACCTGTAAAAGGCTGGTAGTCATGCTGGAATAATGTTAATCAGACACGTCTTGTGAAAGACTAGGCCATGAAGGGTAATTAACTCATTTTATGCTCCTGGATTTTCTCAAGTGGGGAATGACTGCCTGGTGGGAGAAGATAACCTGGCCATGAAATTGTTTTATACAGTTTGGCTACTGCTTGCCTGACTTGCAAATGAGGAGGATGCTTCTGAACTGTTCCCATGTTGTGGATAGCAATTAGCAAATGAAGTTCAGTTCAGTATATTTACAACCCATGGTGGGCAGTAGAAGCTTTTTCCTAGGAGTACAAATGAGCAATGACACCTTCTGAAGAAATTAGTACTTCTACTTTTTGATGTCCATTTAAACAAGGATAATAAAGTCACTGAAGAAAGTCAAGGGGTTTTTTGGAAATCTGAGGATTTTTTTTTTTTCAATTTTGCCTTGAAAGTCACTTAAATAATCAATGAAAGTTGAAAAAAAAATTCTATGATACTTGTGAGTTGTGCAGGAGAGACTTGCATGGACTGCATGTTTTGCCATGGAAATGATATGGTTATGTGAGAGAGGTTGTCCTGGGTTTAGTTTCTGTAGTGTGCTATTAATGTAAATTTGGAATGATAAATAGTTTAGAAAAGTTTCTGAAAATTGATGATGCACATATGTTTTGGCATAACTGAAAATGGACAAAAATACTCTTAGGAAAGAGATAATTGTTGACTCCAAATCACTTAAAGGAAAGACATCCACTGTTGTCATGGTTTAACCCCAGCCAGCAACTAAGCACCATGCAGCTGCTCACTCATTTCCCCTGGGAAATGAGCGGGATGGGGGACAGAATCGGAGAAAAAAAAAAAGTAAAACTTGTGGGTTGAGATAAGAATGGTTTAATAGAACAGAAAAGAAGAAACTAACAATGGTAATGATAACACTAATAAAATGACAATAGTAATAATAAAAGGATTGGAATATATAAGTGATGCACAGTGCAATTGCTCACCACCTGCTGACCGAAGCCCAGTTAGTCCCCAAGCGGCGATCCCCCTGCCCCCACTCCCCCCAGTTTATATACTAGATGTGACGTCATATGGTATGGAACACCCTGTTGGCCAGTTTGGGTCAGCTGCCCTGGCTGTGTTCCCTCCCAACTTCTTGTGCCCCTCCAGCTTTCTCGCTGGCTGGGCATGAGAAGCTGAAAAATCCTTGACATTAGTCTAAACACTCCTGACCAACAACTGAAAACATCAGTGTTATCAACATTCTTCTCATACCTAACTCAAAAACACAGCACTGTACCAGCTACTAGGAAGACATTTAACTCTGTCCCAGCTGAAACCAGGACAACTGTCTTGACTGGAAGTTACATGTTGGTCCTTAGAACTTGATAATGTGAATTGTCACTGTTTTTTACATCTCCATATAATAGTTTGACTGTGCTGCTACTAATCTTTTATTTTTATGGGGTAAAATGTTTTAAATAAAAGCAGATCCTTACAATATTGTATAGCACTAAATAATTCTAAAACCTCACCATTTTACTTTAAAACAAAAAATTGTCAACTCCTTATTACTAGCTGTCATTGAATAGCAGAGCCTAGATTTAATTCGCATGGCTTTTTTATTTGTAATTAAAATGAGAAGATTTCTGTTTTGCCCTATTTCAGGACGTCAAAGGCAATGAAACACATTGGAGTGAAATTTTGTAAATTTCTTAAGGCTTTTGAATGTAACTGTGTAGTGATGACTATTTTTTTTTTCTAGTCATGAACTGACAAGTCACTAAGGTAGCTAATAGTTGTGATTCTTAATGCTCCTTTTAAACAGTATACTGGAGCTTGGTAGATGAAACCATCAGCTATTAATGTGAATGCTTTTTGTTTAAAAAGAACTTTCTGGAAGCATTTAGTGCATTACCATTTGGTAGCAAGATGCAAGAGTTTGGTTTAAAAAGAAATTTGACTAGGTTTAAAAAGAAATTTGACTAGTTAAGCCTGTGCAGTACTATTCATGGCACTTGAGAATTAGAAATGGCTATTGAAAATAAAAGTGGCTGAAATAACTGTATCACCTGAACTGATCTGTAAGAAGACAGTTTTGGAAAGACACAGGTTTTTTAAAATTGAAAAAAAATTAATGAATAAATGCTACAAGGAAGTTACATAAAGAGTTGACTTTAAGACTATGCTTAATGAAATGTTGTCTTAATTTATCTGTAAATATTTAAAATGCCTATGCTTCCTGAAATGTAACAAAGAGGGGTTAAAGGGAAATATACACCTGATGTTGTGTTTCTTTGGTCATTTGTGTAGTTTAATCTGTTAAATCTTTTTGTAGCTACAAAATAATCCACTTTTTCTGATATACAATGTATAGAAGTAGGACACTCCCTCTATCTTATGGGCTTTTTTTACGACTTGAATGTACCAGGTGAATTTGTAATAAATAAAATGTATGAGACTATAGTCAAACTTGTCCTTTGCTTAAGTATACTAGCTCCCAGGAGAATATATTATAAAATGTAAGACCTCTTAAAGCATTAGTGATCTGTAAAAGGAATGTTTGAAAGAGTCTATTCCACTCCTTTGCCATCTGTGCATTTTTCAGTTTATTTCTTTTATTAATTTTTAAGTGACCTGCAGGTTTGGCCTTGGTTGTAGGTAAAGAAAAGCAGAAAACAACATATGGCAGATGTTAATTACTTTGTTTATGGTGTTATTGGAAGTAGCTTTGATATGATAACAGTGTTGGCAATATGAGGACTGAATCTTTCCTTTCATACCAGGTGACTTCTGTCTGTTCTAACAGAAAATTGTCTGGTATAGTAGCCTCATTTCTTTTTGTCTTCTGGAGGACTTGAGAACCTATATTAGAAGACCCGCGTGTCAAGTGAAAAAATTCTAAGTGTGATACACCAGAAAAGTGCGTTACTTTATACAGAAGTCAAACCTGATCGTTATGGATTATGAAGACCACTGGAAAAACTGCCTATGCTTTGGAGTGGCTTTGGCTTGGGGAGGGTTCTTCTCTGGGAATTGAGCAGTACATAAGCAAGTAGCTTGTTGCTGTGTTACTCTTAATGATTAGAATTAATGTACTTGGTTAGGTAAGAATAGTTCATAACTTCAAAAAATAGACTCGTGTAATGCTTGGAAACATTGTTAAGCTAAAATACCCATAAGAACTCTCTTTCTCTCCGAGGATTCACTTTGGTATGAATGGTTCCATGCGCATTAATCCTAATGGAAGCAAAGACAGAAATGGAGCATTACCAGTTTTGGAGATACAGCTTACAGAGGATACTGTATGGTTTTTTGAGGTGACACTAGAATATAGGTAAAGCAAAAACTAAACAAATTAAACACAGTTTCGTTTATTTCTTTTTATAACATTCTTTTAAGAACATAGTGAAAAATCACACACAAATTAAGTGCTTGGATGCCATCATAGACACAAAGAAACCAAACTTTCTAAACACATCTTATTTATTGGTATGGTAATTTATTTTGTCACTTTTTTATCAGAGTTTACATACAGTTAAATTAGTTCTATGCCATAGTCTCATTAGATAGTGTCAAGACTGGGAATGAAAGTTGGATTTAATTCCGTCCTTAGACCTGAATGCTGAATCCCATCACTCCTTTAATTTCCATGCAAGTCTCACTTCTTTAACAAGACTAAGGACCTGCAAGGATTACTGGTTTCAAATTTTTATGTTCCCAAGGTTGTGTTTTTGTTTTCTTTTTTGGAAGCAAATTGGTGTAATTGTTCTAATTTATTTCTCACTGCTAATAAAAAGAACATAGCAAGCTTGATTTTTAAAGCATTTGAGGCTCTTGGCTGAAAAGCAGTGTGTAAAATCAAATAATGTATATAGGCATATTTAATATAAAATATAAAAGCTTATGTAAGCTTGAGACTTCTCATACTGTATTATTTTCAAACAATTATGCTTAACCTAATAGATTTTCTTAAACCTTGATTTTTTTTTTTTTTATTGTCATGTTGTAACTACTTGACCATGCAACCATACAGTTAGTTATGTTTGATGGTCTAAACACATGGTCTTTCCATGTTGGAAGTAGTTTTAAAGCAAGGACCTGGCAATTATTTTTCAGACTAATATGAACAAAAGAAGGATGATTTCTTGTATGTTGGACCAGATGCATGTTCCATGCATGTATCACTGACCTGTTTTTGGGAGGGGTTGCTAATGTAATTTCTGTGCCTCTTCCTGTCACTGGTATTTTCATGGTTTTTGTTATCTGCATACAATGTTCTATTATACTTTCATGTGTTGTTTTTAAAACCATACTGCTATATTAGCATATAATTAAAATAAAAATAAATCTTAATGTATTTTTCTCTTCCAGAAATGCAGCTGAGAGTGAGCGGAAAGTGAGAATGATGGAAAGCTTGGATGTCTGTTCTCCAAAGTTTAGCTTCTTAAGAGCAGAAAGTGAGATTAAGCAGCAGAAAACCCGCATGTTGTGTGATGTGTTACTGGATCAAGCAGTATTACCTGGAGTGGGAAATATCATAAAAAATGAAGCACTGTTTGACAGTGGTCTTCATCCAGCTGTTAAGGTGGGTGAAATGTCTCAAGATTGTTTTTAATGACACCAAAGTATTAAGAATGTAAATACATATTTATATAACATTTTGTGATCTTCTTACCTTTGTTTTATCATCTGTCATTTCTTAAATTATTCTAAGACATTAAATTAATGTTTTATCATTATAACTGGAAATATTTGTCATGACATTCCTTGGAACCTGTTGCTGCTACTCCTGCCTCACAGAGTGGACATGTTTTGTGGGGCTAAGCCTTTTGTCTTACAACTTGAAACCTCCTTATTAGGGAATTCATTTAACTTTCAAATCCTGACTTTGTCTGGTATCCTATTGTGCTACCATTAAGTTGTCAGCCTATAAATAAATGAATGTGAAGAGTGCTCAGGTTTTCTTTGTTCAGTTACTACCCAAAATAGTTTATGCGGTAGAGCTGATTATTTCTGCAGCTGCTTCTTCCACTTCCTGTTCTGGTAGCTGGCATCATTTGCTTTTCCACCATTGTTTACCATACTTTTTTGGTTAAGAACCTCAAGCATAGATCTCCAAACTTTGGTTGAAAAGTCTGATGTTTGCAAAACAGATTGAGATTACGTAGAAAGTAAAGGAAAACTGGTGAAGATAGTAACTGAAAGGTTTTTTTAAACATAGTATTTCTGAAAGTTCTTCATAGGATCAGTCTGGATTTTAATTGTATCTGCAATGTGAGCTGACAGAGGAAAGAAAAATGTGGCTTAAAATTTTGAGTTCTTAACAAAAATGTATTTGGTTGGTATGTCTCTCTAATTGTGATGCCTTTGGCTCAAGTATTCTTCCTGAAGATGTCTCACAGCAAAGAGCCTCTGATGATGGATAGGTCATATCATAATCCATGAGGAAATTAAGAGGGAATTAAGAGTTGTTAACGCCACGTGATTCCTGTGATCAGGAACTCTTAGGTCAATATAGAAGAAGATAACTGAAATTTTTACATCATGTTTTGCACAGATGAGGTAAAGTATATTGTTTGGTATTCACACAGTGAGTTTGTGTAGTATAGAATGTGAAAATGTACTGTTTTGCTGAGATGATATATATAATGTGAAGTTAGAGAATTATCATAACACAAAGCAATGCAATTCCACTTCAGCTGAAGGTGTTCAAAGTGCCCTTGCATTACAGGTCTTTATACTCTTGTCCCTTAGCATCACAATATTCTAAAAAAAAAAAAAAAAAAAAACATTCTTGTCTTACTTACAGGTTTGCGAACTGACAGATGAGCACATACGTCACTTGGTGAAAATGACACGTGATTTTACCCTGCTTTTTTATAAGGTATTGGCACATGTTTCTGAGAAATATCCAAAACTTGACTCCGGCATGTTAGATGTATGTGATCATCCAGTGAAAACAGTAAAAAGAGGCAACAGGACAAGTGTTTCCATGAATAGGGATGTTGGTTTGTGTGCTCTTTATTAATTGTGAATTGTCGAGTGATGGAAAGGTGAGGGAGTCTAGACTGTAAGAATGTGCACATCTTGGCCCAGTTGCAGCAGAACGGTTTGACAGATGCTGCCTGAGGGCCAGTACAGTTTTGCTGGGCACACACTGTAATGTCACTCTGAACATGTCAGAATTGATGTAGGTTAAGCACACACTTATATGTAAGGTAATGTAAAGGTCACTCTTCAAACTGGGAACTAGAGATTGCCCCAGGGAAGTATGAAGGTAATTCATGTGGCTTCCTTTATGAAACTTGAAATAGCAAGTATATTTATTTGACTAAATAGAATCTAACTTCTAACAACTTTTTTTTTTCCTAACTGAAACAACCTGTTTGGTTGCTAAAGTGAAATAAGTTCCAGCTTTTCCCTACTGCCACAACTTCAGTAGAATTTCATTTCTTCCCCTGTAAACTCTGTAATTCCTAGTTGCTCTTTAATTTTCCAAAATAGAAAAAAAGAGAATTTGACCTAATTCTTGTATGGTTTTCTTCTTTAAGCTACATGCAGAGCAATGAACAGCAGCAGTGAAATTCTTGTCTGTTTCTCTTGGTATTCATGAAAGTCAAGGAGCTAGTGCTGCTAAAAATTCTTTTTTTGGTAGGCTAGGAGGAGGGCACCTAACCTTCCTAATACAGTCTTTCAATCATAAAGGCTAAAAATGTCTTTTGTTTAATAGTCTGCTTAAATGTCTGCTTTCCCCCAACCCACTGAAGTGTAGTTTAGTCTGTTGGCTAGGGAAATCTTTTCATTCTCCAAACTTCATAGTGAAGACTACCAATAAAGAGATAGCATCCAGTTCTGCAACAACTATAATGCTAGGAAATTTAAATGTGTCACAGGCTTTTAGACTGACAATAAACAAACAACTTAAACTTTCTGTAGCTCAGTTTAGCCATTTTCAAAACTTCTATATGCTTAGCAAGTATTCACAGTCAAGTGCTTTTAAAGGAGAGCTAGCCCCCTGCCCCAAGTCTCTAACATAAAACAAAAATAGGTTAATAAGAGGGGTAGTGCTTGATCATTTTTTATAGACTTATAGAATAGTTTGTAGTAATCATACTGTATCATTTGTAGTAACACCTTACAGAGGCAAAGATGAGGAATCTTGTCTGCGTAAAAAGCTGTTGCTTTTGTTTGGTTTTTAAGTAACTGGATAGGAGGAAACTACTAATAAACTAAGAAATGTTATGTTACTAAGAAAGTAACTGTAAACCTTGAGGAGGAATCTTGAGGAGAAAGCAAGCTCCTTGTGAATATTCATGCAAATATATATTAGTAATTCCTTCTGATTGAATTACTAGATTGTACCAGCAAAAGCTTTCTCATTCAGCAAGGCTGATGAATAAGAGCACAGCAGAAGCAAATATACTGTGCTTAAAGACACCTGTGTTCTGGGAGAACTCCAAGGGTCTTCATGCATTATGGAGCTAGAGCTATTGAACCCTGCCAGAGCTGGGCTAGTGTTGCTGGGCCAGCTGTGGTATCGTTTGAACTGTGCCCAAGGAACTGTGATTGTAGTGCAGAAACTCATGTGGCTCTGCAGAGTTGGCTGCATCTCTACTGTGCTTTTCTTGTTTTTTGTTTTTTTTTCTTGTTTTTCTGCTGGTTTTAGCTGGGGTATGTCTATGATGATTCCATGTGAATTGTCTCATGAAATGTGCCCGCTTGTCAGTTACTTTTCTTCATGGTAGCTGGTATGGGGCTATGTTTTGGATTTGTGCTGAAAACAATGTTGATAACACAGGGATGTTTTCGTTACTGCTGAGCAGTGCTTACACAGAGCCGAGGCCTCTTCTGCTTCTCACTCCACCCCACCAGTGAGTAGGCTGGGGGTGCACAAGAATTTGGGAGGGGACACAGCTGGGACAGCTGAACCAAACTGACCAAAGGGATATTCCATACTGTATGATGTCATGTTCAGCATATAAAGCTGGGGCAAGAAGAAGGAAGGGGGGGATGTTTGGAGTGATGGTGTTTGTCTTCCCAAGTAACCATTATACGTGATGGAGCCCTGCTTTTCTGGGGATGGCTGAACACCTGCCTGCCAATGGGAAGTGGTGAATGAATTCCTTGTTTTGCTTTGCTTGTGTGCATGGCTTTTGCTTTTCCTATTAAACTGCCTTTATCTGAACTCAGAAGTTCTCACTTTTACTCTTCTGATTCTCTCCCCCATCCCGACGCAGGGGGAGGAGTGAGTAAGTGGCTGTGTGGGGCTTAGTTGCTGGCTGGGGTTAAATCACGACACCCAGATTGTAGCATCAGGTCTGAGCTGGCTCTGCAGTGTGTTTTTTGGTTCTTTTTGGGGTGAGGGAAGGTGGTGTTGGGTTTGTGTTTTATGTTTGTTTTATTTTTGTTTTCTGTGCTGCATTGATTGGAGGTCATCAGCTCTTTAAGAACACTCCTGCAGGTGCGAGGTCAAAGATGACTGGTGCCGAATTGGAGCTAGCTGGTCCAGCTGAACTCAGGGAGTCCCTAGCATGTATTTGCTTGCTTTATGCTAGTATGGTTTTTTTGTCGTCTTTTATTTCATTATGAGGAGAATTCCAGACACTGTTATACCTGATTTAAAATCAATTCTTTTCATAAAAGAATATGAAATACAGATGATAGCCTTTATGAGTGTGCCTTAAATATCTTTATGTAGTCATTGAGCCATCAGTTTAAGTAGGGTTTTTTATTTTTGCTTCAGCTGAACTGTAGAAGGACTGACATAAAATTTATACTGGGTCTCTAACTTGGTTTTTAAACATGTTCTGTTTTAGTGCCGCAAAACCGGGTCTACGCTCTACAAACACTACAAAGTATACAAGCGCCCAGCCTGTGGTCAGTGCAATGGGAAGATCACTGTGTGTCGTTTAGGAGAAAGTAACAGAATGACTTACTTCTGCTCTCAATGTCAAAAGGCGGATCTCCAGCTTGTCAATGTTAGGTATGATGGTAACTTTTGTAACACTTTTAAGCATCAAAGTGCTTAAGCACCTCAATGAGCTGTTACAGTAAGAGGACATCACTTCTCAAGTAGAATGGATCCTTGTGCATTTTATATATAAATTCACTTGAATTTGCACAAGCTTTGATTCATTGATACTATTTCCTTCAAAGGCCCTGTCTATTACGAAATAGCTATTACTCTAATCAAATGTAGGAATTATAAAACAATTCGGAGTACTCAGAATTATTCACTGCTTCTGGAAAAATTGCCCCTTGTTCTTGCTGTTACAAATATAATAGGCTTGGATGTTTACACACGACTGAGTTGAATGGCATATGGAAGGTAGGAATATGTGTCTGTCTGTTTTCATAGGATAGCCCCTTCGGTCCTGGAATATCTAAATAGCTATGCATCTATGCAATTTTTTTCTGGCTGTAGAGTTACACTGAGGATAACTAAAACTTCAGTAAATTCAGAGTGCAGCAAATATTGTAGGGCTTAGGACTTTTCCTCCTTAATGGATTTGGAAAGCTTTTACTACAGGTGTGCCACAGAGACACTTTCAGCTCCACATAAATTGTGCTAGCAGCAGCTTTCCTCCTTTTATTTTAGAAAAGCACAAAATGTGTTTGATATCACACAGGGTCAAAAGGTAAAAGTTCCAAAAGCATCTTATTCAGACTCTTACATACCTAAGTTTTTCTTGAAAATTTTCATCTGAGGTTTCAGAATCTTGCCTTTTTATACTAAGCTCTGTCAATCTAATAAAAGATACTGCTTTGCTTTGCAAACTTTGCCTTCATTAGTGTGTGTGTGTGTGTATATATATATATATATATTTTAGAGAAGATTTACAGAACAAGCAAGTCCCTCTCCCACTTCCAACCTTCTTTCAAGATTCAGATGGCCAAAGGGATTTTGGTTAAAGCTTAAAAATTGCCTTTGAGTACAGATGAAATATAGAAAATTCCAGCATCGAAGATAAATATTTCACATGCTGATAATCCCAATCTGCTGTATTTTCAGAAAGTAATAATGACAAATGTTTTGCAGAAGGGTAGGAAGACAGCAGTGTTCTGTTGAGTCAGATAACTAGCAAATGATGCAAGGAAAAAAACCCAAAAAACTCTTTCTCTCCCTGTTCTAGAACAAGTAGTGGTTTGGTTTTGTTGTTGTTTTTAAACAAATAATTAAACAGTGGTATATTTCAGTGAAAAACATGGTAATGATAGCTATAAAATAAAAAGGTCCTTTTTTGTGCTGTTCTCATCCTAATGTGTTCTACTGCTCTATTTTCTATTATGCAGTAACTGTTACCAAATGGAAGTATGTGTAGCTCAAGTAGTTTATCTGCCATTCCAAGCTTTTCACATTTGAAGACTGAAAGAAGCCATGTGATCAGATTGACATGCTACAGATCATAAACTGTAGAATTTAACCCAGTGGTTCTTGGGTCAAGTCAAGTAGCTTATGATTTTGCTCAGCTGAAAAAATTAAGAAAATATCCATTATAAGTTTACCTCATCAAATTCAAATGTACCTTAAATCTTAAAAATATACTTCCGCCCCATATTTCATGCTCCAAAATGGGGAGGTGGGGGGAATGACAAGATAGATGGACTGGGGGAATGACATGGAATTACACTCCAAAACATGACATGCTGAATATATTCAGTTTAGTAATGTATTTTTAATAGCTGAGTAGAAAAACTCATCTAATAATGTCAAAATACCCATTTTTAACATTTCCAGTTCGTCTGCTTTGTTTTCTAGCTACAGTATTTTGGTGAATGCTACTGTAATGTCTGTTCTACCTCTTGACAGCACAGGATCTCTTGTATGTCAACAGTTCTCATTATCCTCCTTAGTTTTCCTGTTGTGTAAAACATGTGGTAGGTAGTGGATATCCCTACCATTATCTTAGAAATCTAGCCTGTTAAGGAGAGTGATAATTATGGAATAAATGATAGGTGTAAGGAGTATCACAACAGTTCCCAAGTACAGCATTTGCATTATTAATTGAAGTGTTTAAATTCTTAGTATTAAAAAAAAGTCTCCAAAAAGTGCATTCACAAAAACTATGGAGAAAAACACTTGATGACTTATCAACCATAGTACTTAAAAATTGACATGCATATCTTACTGAACAGGTAAGTTCAAGTTACATTTAACATGCTAACAATGTTTGGATACTATGACAAAATTAGTCCTTGGTAACATGTAGTGACTGTAAAATAGTAACTATGATTCTAAATCAGTGTATCAACGTAGGAGGTGTTATAATTTACAGAAAAATAAATATAATTAAATCTATAGAGGTATCTGGAGTACAGCTTTGGCTCACCAGTCACAGCTAGGACATTCCTGAACTCCTCTGGTGAAGGAAAAAAAAAAAAAAAGCACCAAAAAAAAATGAAAAGAAAATCCTTAATTCTGAACAGGCTTCTAAATGTTAAAAGGCTTTCCAGCAAATGGTGACACACAAGAAAGACTTTCTAACTTTTAAGGTTTTCAGTTCTGTTGGCTGCTATGATAACAAAGTGGTCTAATGTGTACCATTCAAATGAGAGCAAAAAAATTTGTTTGCTAGATTGTGTGACTTTCTGTAGTTTGGCTTCTGAACAGTTCTTCATCCAGTAATGCATCAGTAAGCGTTCAGTACAAGGGATGGGAGAAGAGCGCTGAAACAGTCTCCCTTTGTCACCAAGTTTCTTGCTGCAGTACTCAAAAATGGTAGGGAATTTGAGAGAGGCCAGGGCATTGTGCTGGAGAGTATATCAGATAATTACTAACTTTCTGTCCATTTTGTTTAAATGTTTTTATTTGTATTACTTCTGCAGCATTGGGAAAGATTTGCCCTTGAGGTAAACAACAAAAAAAAATCAAACTCAACCATGACATGCTGTCCAAGCTATGATAGGCAGGCATAACACTGTGTACTACTTGTTCTGTAGCCCTGTGCCTCCCTGCACATAGTGGTGTAAGGCAATTTGTAGAAGAAACGTCACAAAAGACTAACATCATTCTTTTGTTTCACAGCAAACTGCCAACTAGAAATAGCCTAATTGGCTGGGCATGTGGCAGGGGGTCATGTTCTAATGAACATGTAGCTCAGAAATCTGAAGAGGAGTGGACGTGTATGTGCTGTACCCTAATAAACAAGCCTTCTGCTGAAATTTGTGATGCCTGTTTGACTTCAAGGCCTGAAGGTATTGAAAGGTTGTCTGGAACCTATACTGGGAAAGGGAGGAGGACTGTGGTTTTGATGCAGTTTTTAGAACTGTAGAAGTTTCTCACTGTGAATTGTATTTATATAACTTTAGCTAACTTAAAGTCAGATTTTGGGGTAATCTTACACAGACAATCATGGAAACTGTCTTGTCTTAAACCCCAAAAGTCTCTTGTATTCCAGCTTTCTGGGCAGGTGGGATTCTATAGACAAGCCTCTGCAGTAACCCTTTGTTTTTATTGGGGCAAGGAGTGAGACAAAACGCCATTCTTTCCACTCTCCTTAAAATCACTAGAAGCTTGCAGCATATGCCTGATGGAGAAATCTCCAGAGGGCAGAAAAGTAATTATCATTCTTTCATGTGAACACAAAAGCAGTATATTTTGTTACCCTTTCCAAAAGGATGTCGGGTTTCTCAGGGGTTTTTTTCCTCTGAGTTCAGAGTAAGGATGATTCTGGACTTCTCACCTAAATTTATTGTTTGTTTCTTGCTGGAGCTTTTAATGCTGCTATCTAGATCTGGTGGGCAGAAGCAGCTGTGAATGAGACCTAGAAAGGGACAGGAAGATAGAATGAGTAACGTGCTAGCTTCTCTCCAGATTTCTGTATGGAAATTTAGATGTTAAGAAGGGATGAGTGAGGTAATGGACAGACTTTCCACCGAGACCTGTTTTCTTTGTGAAGAGGACCTTTGTATTCTTTTTCACTTTCTGGAGAAAAAGTGAGTAAATTACTCTGGAGGGATTTACAGGAAGTTATTGTGATCAAGACTGTTGCGCTGAAACATTTTGAATTGCTACATATATTCCAAGAAACAAAGTCTAGAGGTTTGCATTTGTGTGGCTTTTTAGGGAGAAAGTGAATTCTATAAGAATTCCATATTGAAACTTTGCTACCTCAAAAACTAATACCCATTTCACATTATGTAGTGAATTATTCAATGAAGTGACTGAAATCTGCATACTACAACTTATTTCTTTATTTTACTAGTTCCAGTGCTGCAAAACTGAAAGAAAAAATATTTGTAAACAATATACAGGCTTTTTGTATCTGAGAAGAATTAATGTTTTTAGGTGGGTTCCAGGACCTATTGTTAAAAGTTTACTGAATTTAACTATATGACTCAAAGTATATATGCTGAAATCAGAATCAAAGATCACATTCCCATAGCTTTTAATGGTACTTTGAGCCATGTTTTCCAAAGTGCCTCCAAATTCCCAGCCAGTGAAGTAGTGACTTTGTGGTACTGATCTTGGTTCTTATAAAATAAGTTCCAATGCTTTTTAAAAGTATTTCTTCATTCTAGTTTTTCCTTTTATGAATGGAGTGATGTGTGTGAAACTGTTACTTTACACTAGCTAAAGTCCATTTCTTCAGGCCAGGAATCAATAAAAGTATGACTTCGTGCCTTACATGACACTTGTTGCCAGCAGAGGCTAATCTTGCATGATTCTCCTGCAAAATCAGCACCAGAAACCTGGAAGTTTTAATCTGTCCACAGACTCAGATTTACCAACTAACATTTATCATGAAATTAATACTGTCAGCTGGACCTTAAAATATGTAACAGCATGTGCACAAATGTTTTACTTTGTAACAAAATACTGTTCCTTTTCCTGTAATTGTAAGTTTCACTTGTTTAGCTGTATGCCATTACTGAAAACAGGCCTGGAATTTGAAGATGTGTTAGGCTTGGTGGAATACTGTTACAAAAATTCTTTTTTTAAAAAATAAGTCTTATTTTTGCATCATAGGAGTGGTATTTGAGATTTTTTTTTTAAACATGGTTTTGCTTACATCACTTTTTTCAAACTTTAAGATTCCTTGCCTTCTCACTTTGGGTTTGTTTTTTTTTTTTTGTCTTTTATGTTGTTTCTAAAATTAACTACTGTCAGCAGAAACATTTGAATTTTTGAGGATGGAATACTTGGTACGTAAAGTTAGCTGCTGGCCATACAGCCGAAATAATTCAGTCTGTAGACAGAGATAACTATTTACCATTACATCTTAATTTCCTTACTCCTTTGCTAAGGACAAGGCCAAGCTTCTATTCTTTCTTAAACAAATTGGAATGCACTGGAACCAGTATATTTCACTGCAGCAGTGGCAAAATGGAAGGAGCCTGGAACCAAGTATTGTTTAGAGTAAACCATAGGAATTCTTACTTTGTTTCTGAGCGAGAATGCCTTTGGAGAGAGTGTGCTGTTGTGTATGCCTTATCTACCCATTTTTCTTCTGCTTGATTCCTTCTTCCTTCTACAGAGGGAAGATGTAAGAGGGAGACACTAGCTGGAGGTGGTAGAAAAGGACTCTGTTCTTGAACACCATGGCTTCACAGCTGCTTAACAAAGATTGCACATAGGCACTCCATAAAGTTTTTCTTTTCACCCTTTTCTCAGGAAATATTACCTACAGACTCCTTATTTATTAAACTGGCATTAAGAAATTATGCCCACTCTTTTGGAATGATTAGTGGCCACTAGGCAGGCCTTTGATTCTGTGAAGAAACATACTGTTGTTCATGTTAGGAAATAAATGCAAAGTAAATGTCTGAACTGCTTGCTTCTGAAGCCTCTTACAGTAAGGGATCAATAAGTTTGGATATGCACAATGTTTGGAAAGGATAGAACCCTGAAAGCACTAGAAAACCCAACAAATGGATATTCCTTTTTGTGTCAATAGTAAAACAATACTTTCAAAATAGATAATGTATTGCTGCTGGAGGTACCATACCCTGCGATCTCCCAGTGCTGGGGTTATAAAAGGTTATTTTGAAAAAAATTAAATATTTTAATCCCTGTATTTGGGCCAAATTCAATTTTGTATGGTTAATTCTCAAATAGCTTTCATTTACAGAGTACGATTCACATCTGGTCCTATTCAAGCAATAGTAATATTATCTTGAAGCACGTGTTGTATGTGACTCCAAAAGTGCATAAGCTTTTTTTATTGTAAGAAATTTGGTACTATATCTAATCTGTGACAAGTTTTGAGATCTTTCAAGATGGTATGGTAAATTTACTCTTTCACTCCCTCTATGATGACTTATGAATACAGATCAGAAATATGATGTATCACTCTACACAGATGGATTATAACCAATAATTTATTTTTCCTTAGTTCCAAAGACAGAGAATGTTGAAGATTCTGCAGGCTTTAACACAAACTTAATGAAGTACCCCTGTAATGATTTCAGAAAACCAAGCACAGAAATAAAGATCAACAGGAAAGCTGCATTTGGAACTACAACTCTTGTCTTAACAGATCTTGGTAACAAAGCTGTTTTGAGAAATAATACCAAAATATCTGATGGACATTCTCAGTGTGTTGCTCCAAAAAGCAATTGTAAACAAATACAAAACAATGTCTACCAGTCAGGTGGAAGCACAGATGAGGATTGCTCAACACATGTAACTGCTATGGCTTTGTCCTCCTGTCAGCAACCTCTCTCTTTCAAACACGTACAGAAGAAACAGAAAACTGATCATATACCCTTGGTTCACCAATATAATATAGCAATCAGGTATGTATTCTAAAATGTAAACAAGTCTCTTTATAATCCCATAAACCAACTTTATCCCTGAAGATTAATGGAATACTGTGCTGTTGGGTTCAGACACTGTTGTCTCTGGATTTCTGCCAGAGGTAACTTATTCTTGGGTAACTAAGATTACACTCAGATTTCAAAAGCACTGAATGACTTAGGCTGTCACTGGAAAAGTCCTGATTTTGGCATCTGGCCACTACTGCTGTTAACAGCTGTTTATAGTTCAGCTGTTCCCATGGAATAGGACAATATAGCTCTAATAAGTCAACAAGCACAGTTCTACATAAGGAGTTGTCTGATCTTAGCACTGTAGTTGCTATCTGCTTAAAGAAATCTTGAAGTCATTGTGAAAGATGACAAAAGGAAGGTAGCTGAATGAATATATTCTAATTGAAGTTAAATGTCAACTAACAGTTTTCAACATTCTTCCATGATACAAAGCTCTGTATAGGTACCTTGATGAACCTCCCATCACTATTTTCTCTTAACTTTCCTCCTGATCCTATATGTAAATACTTAAATGGTCTAACCATCCTGAATTTTTATTTACACAGCCCTATTCAGACACATGTGTTGCCTAGTTAAGAGAAATGTGAGAAACTATTAGGGTTGTCAAGGAAAAGTTGGGCAGGAGTACACAACAGTAATGGGATGCAAGGGAGATGTCACAGTGGTAAATTATGCAGGGTGAATGTGAAATATTAATGATATGCTACAAAATTCTTGGTCATGTGTCTGTTCTGAAATACAGAAATTATTTCTTGCATTGTTGAAGCACTGGTTTTGAAATGGGATCTCATTGGCTCGCTAAGTTAGGCTGTATGAATATCCTTTCTCCTTGCTGTCTCAGTAGAGGACTACAGAGAACTGAGGATGTAGGCAGGATAACAGAATAGACGAGTGCAAAGAAGAAATAAGATGGTATCAATCACAATAACAGGTAGTTATAGCAAGTCATCAGCTTCAATGTTTAAAAAAAAGAAACCCACAAACCAACAAAACCCAATCACTTTGTAACAAAAACCAACAAAAACTTGGGTGGGTTTTTTTTTTTTCTTTTGTTTTAATGAGGTGTTGGAAGAAAACTGCTGATGTCTGCAGAACTGCAATCTTCCAGACATAAAAGAGAACATAAAATTCCTAAGCTGATAACTTAGCAAGAATGAATTAATTAATCTTTTCTTTTTTTACTGAGGCTTCATCACTGCTTTTCTGCTCTGTAAATATATTGGAAAGATACATTTCAGAGAACTAATCTTTTTCATGTTACCATTTTTAAATAAAGCCTTGTGTATTGCATTCAGATAATCTCTGACCATCTCAATCATGAGGAAGGAAAAAAGAAACTTTATCCCATTCAGAGAACACTTTTCCACGCCCTCAGATGGATTACTTCTTGTCTGAATATGATTTGGAGCATTACTGTAACTTTTTAGTAAAGAGGGTGGGAGTCTTTTCTGTGAAGCATACAAATACCTTTAACCTGGAGTAATTATTTGGTATTGGTCTTTTTCCCACTGAGAGCAGAATATTCTTTTAGAATATATTGGAATTTGGGGCAGGCAGTGTAATAGTGGTGGTAATACTTATTTTGTTTTGCAGATTCATTTGAGTACTTTGAAATAATTTAAAACATGGGCTAATGCTGTGGAAACTGGTATATCTGCAAGAAAAGCACACAGGCTTGTCTATTCACTACTAGCTATCAGTCAGCTTTAAAGGCGCAATAGGGTGCATTAGAAAAGTAAGTTCTCTAGCTGTCATTGTGTGTAAAAGTACACTGAGTGAGCTATTGTAATGGTAGGAAAGAGTTCTTTGGCTGGTAATCCCTTTAACGTTACACAGCAGTCATTTTGTAACCTGTCATTACAGCACATCTCAACCTAATATGACAGATGATACTTGTATGTCAAGCATGGGCCATCCTCGCTGCAGTAAACACAGCCGTCTCTGCAGCCTCAGAGTTGTGAGAAAGGATGGAGAAAACAAGGGCAGGCAGTTTTATACCTGCCCTCTACCCAGAGAAACTCGATGTGACTACTTTCAAGTATGTATATGACTTCAGGGCCTGTTTTCTAATAAGCACTTGTTCCTGCAGCCTCCTTGCCCCAGTAATCTGTAATTGTGGACAAATAAAATCCATTTAAAGTTTGGGGTAATTTTAAATATTTTTGCACACTAAATTGAAACTAAGAGCATAACAGTAGTTATAAGCTTACAGTTTTAGTTACTTCTCTTGCTCCTGAGAAGGCACCTGCTTGGCCAAATGCTCTTAATCTGCTTCTGTGTGATGTAAAACAGATGCATAGCAGAAATGTTGGTTTGAAGGCCCTTGTACAAGTTTAGTTCAGCCTCTTGCTTGAAGAAGAACTATGGCAAACTCTAGATCTAGACATCAGATGCATTTCTGTCTAGCCAAAATCTTGAAAACCTCCAAGGGTGAAGATTCTGTCATCTGCCTCGGCAACTGCTCCCACTGCTGCACTAATACCTCTAACCTGACCTTCCTAGCTGCAACTGGGAGCCATTGCTCCTTGCTATGAATGTATATGACTGAGAAGGGTTTGACTCAGTCACCTACCACTAGGTAGTTAACAGATGAACTCAAGACAGTAATGACTATAATGCCTTAATTTGAAGAAAACTGTGTTAACATAAATTAAAGTTACATCAGTTAAAGTGCATACGGTTGCAATTAATGTTAAAGAAAAATCTAAAATCAGTGACCACAAAAGAAAAAAAAACTATCTTAACTACTAGGAAGAGTTTCTTCTAGGGTCTTCCCTGTAGATCTGTTTCCATTGCTAATTTTAAAATAAGGAATTCATAGCCATTGCATATGCTAAAACTGTACCTAAAACCTGTTTCTTTTTGCAGTGGGCTGACTTGGATTTTCCATTTTGTAATCACAGCAAGCGATGTGTTATGAAGACTGTGTTGAAGATTGGTCTCAATAATGGGAAGAACTTTTTTGTGTGCCCTCTTGGAAAAGAAAAACAGTGTGGCTTTTTCCAATGGGCAGAAAATGGGCCAGGTATGCAGGTTATTCCTTGAGGTGAATGTTCTAGTTATCTGCTCCTCAGGATGTCTTCAGGGCATACAACTTTGCTAGTCATTTCTGGTTTGCTTTTGTTTTGTCTTTTTCCCTGTTCACTGGTTAATTAGTAAAATAGCTCCAACAACGTAAACAACTGCAGATTTGGAAAGAGTAATTTTACATAGTCCTATAAAAATTAAAACACTGCTTTCATGCTGCATAGTATTTTGAAATAAACATCTAGCTTGCAATATATTGTAACATACTATTATATTTCTAATAAAAAAATTGAACTGTTTTCTTTTTTTATGTAAATACCACTGAATTTTGACAGCACTGCCTACTTTCAAGCATATGTGATTTGTAGAATGGATAACTTAATCTAAATTAGTATTTTAAATTGATAGACTTTTTCATAAATGTAAACCTGTACTTGATAAAAGTTAATAAAAACTGAATATACTTTTTTTTAATACCACTTCATGCTTTATTTCCTCAGAGTTTAAAATGAAACAGCAACGAACTGTACACTTTGAATGTTACCGTAGTTGAATGTGTGACCTTGCTAGTTTTGGAAAACAAAGACAAAAACTGCCCTAAAACTAATAACATGAGTCTGCAGTTTTCTTAATTATATATTTTAAATCCAGATCTTAACATTTTACTCTAGTTGCTACTGAACCTTTTTTCCCCAATTAATGTGAGATGTATAATAAACCCATACTTCTTAGGTGGTTAAAACTCAGTTTACACTTCTTAGACTTACTGCTATTTGATGAAGCAAGGGGAAAAGTAAATAGAATATGGTAAATTATCAAATGTGAAGTAAAGCAGAAACAGAATTCTTCAAATCTTTGGAGCATGTACTATAGATAACAAGGAAAGTGAAACTAATGAAGATATGGCCATAGCTTCATAAATTATTGCATCACAACCAGTTTTTAAAGGAAAGTAATGGGAAGTAGCGTTGCTTCCCACCAAAAATGTGAGAGATGAAACAGGTTTAAAAGCTTCTTGTAAATGGTCCTTCAGTCTATGTAAATACTTCAGAATTAATTGTGTCATTTCTGAGAGCTAACTGCTTTTTTGCCTTTTTGTTGTTGTTGAGGGGGAAGAACTACTTTATTTTCCTGAGAAAGTTGTGGAACTTCAGTCCAATTTAAATCTTCCATGCCACAGTGCAAGTCAAACTGATTAATTCTTGTCTGAACCAACACACATTCAGAGGCTTTTTTACTTCCTCCTTTCAGTAGCCTTTGACACCTTTCAAATCTTTTAAAACTTACCTTATATGAAGGAAATCTTTTCTAATCAGATTGTAGAAACTATAATCCTTCTGTTGCTCAATGGACACTTTCCAAATAACACATATCTTTTTTGAAGCCTGTTATTTAAAGTGAGGTACAGAACTCCAGCTGAGAAAAAACCAAGCTATTTCACATGGTGAAGACTGACTTTCCATTGCCATCTTTTTATATGATGCTTGTTACAATATGTCACTGCTAGCTTGTGCTTATGCATCTAAATCTTTAAATTTGCTATCTAACCAGTTCTTCATGTCTTATATTTGTACAATTGATTCCTGTGATAAAGTACCTGCTTATTTTTAAATCGTACATGTGTTTGGATGTTCTGCACAGGGATAACTCTGTAGCAGTTCAGCTAAACATGAAAAATCAAAAAGAAATACAACTGGTTTTGATCACTTGCCTTCAACAAATGTTAAGGTATCACTGAAGCTGAAAGTTAAGTGACTTTTTCAAACTTTGACACTTCAAAGATAACAGTTGGGCTGTTACGTCTTTTTTTATCTTAACAGCCAGACAAGAAGTATCTGTTTACATGTAACACATACAAGTTTTTAAAGGATTAACTGGTTTTATTAGCTATGGCACTCAGTTTCCTTTTTCTGTTCTTATATTTCTAGAACATGTTGTAAAAAAAGTGCATAAGCAATATGCAGAGTTAACCTGGATACTGGAACAGTGATGTATAAAGTGCATTTACCCTCTGACAATGCACAATCTGAATTCTTTATTGAAATGAGTAGTATGTCCTACTTAAAGACTAAACTAAGGAAAAGTGTTTAACATAAAGTATTTTGTCCTGATCATTGGTTCCTCTATTTAACAAGTAATTTCTTGCAAAGTTTGAATAATTTAAAAGCATGAGAAATAACCTATGTTAAAAATCTTACTATTAAAATAGTAGATGTTTCATCTTGAATAAAAGTTGTGTTTTATTTTTAAAAAGTGACTTTCTGTATTACCTCATTTCTGCTACTTTCAGCCTAACTACAACTGTTAGCGTGCAATGACTTGCATTTATCATCCCAAACATAATGTAATAGGCTAGCCAGTTGATGTAACCAGAGCTGGCTGGAGGTAAGTGGCTTGAACAGCTGTACTTCACTATCTACCAGTGAGACTGCAAATTAGAGATTTTATAAAGTCTCTGATTGTGCATGAAGTTGCAATAAAACAGGTTAAGAATTCTAAGCATCTAAGTCTCTCTCAAGATGTTTCAGAATGGTTGTATCACTGATTGATGATATCACTGTTTTGGACAAACAGTTGTTTCAGGAAATGGATATTTAGCTCAAATTCAGGCAAGAGATGTCATCTAGCAGATAAAATGTAAAATGTTTGAGAGGAATTCTGAAATGTATAAAAATAAATTTAAGAATTTTAAACAGGAAATAAGGCAGGAGCCACAGGGAAGGTATGGCTATTAAAGAAGTGCAACATGAAAGTTTTGTTTAGGGAATAAATGTTTGTGGAGAAATGTTTATTTCATAAACAAAACTTTAAATTTAGAAATTAGATTACCACCTAACACTCAACTTAAACAACTTTGGGACTAGTACTCTTCCCTAAACCTCATGAAAGTAGGGGAACTTAACTGCTCTTTTACGTTGCTAAGGCTATTACACTATACATTAAATAACAAGATTATAAGTTATTTCATTCTAATCTCATGTCTCCCCTATAAATACCACCCATTTAAGCTATAAACTTCAAAAGTTTGTGGAGTGTGTTCCCTTGGGCATCTATTTTGAAGGGGTGGTATATATTTATATCAGCCTAAACTTGGTTATGATATATTCTGGCTGTATAGTATCACAAAGTGAGGAAAGGCCAAAATGGAAATAAAGGGCAAGGATAGCCTGAGCTCATGACAGTAAACTACCACATGGAGGAATCTGACATGTTTGCACTCCAGTAATGTAAGAGACTAAGCAAGAGGCAGTGAATTCTAATTCACCAGCTGCCTCTGCATAACTTACTGCTTTTGCAAATGGTGGGGGTTTTAATTTTTTTACTTTTTTTCCTCCTCTTTTTGGGGAGGACAGCACTATGTAGCTTGTTTAACAAGCTGTGGCTAATAGCTGGTTATAAAAGGTTTCAATAAAAAAAAAGCTGGCAAGAAAACTGACCTTGGAATAGATCCCCCTCTCAACCTTTCAAAAAGAATCTGCAACCAAGAGTGCAAAATGGTAGATAGTTCTTGGACAGGATCTCTTGTGTTTGCTCAAGATAAAAAGTGCTGATTTTCAGCTTTTGTCCTAATAGTTTACAAATGTGTTTATTTTTTCACATTGATTCACCTATTACAGTGCAAGTGATAGAACACGCTTATTTCACATTCATATCTTAGACATTTTAATAGCTTGCGTTGCATACAATCAACTGCAAAGGCTAAAAAGAATAACAAAGCCTTAGTTAAAAGAGGGAACTGCCTGTCCCAAACATTTTCTGTCATTTATATTCCTCATGAAAGCCAATGTAAATAGCTTTTAAAAAAATGCAGCCCTTTTTAAAGGCCTTAGGGTTCTGACATAGAGTTACTACTTTAACCTGTACCCATACACAGCTAAGAGAAATAGGATGTATTGCCAGTGTCTACAAGAGGCTGTTAGGACTGACAGGCTCACATAAGCTCCTTTGACTAGATGTGTTCTGAACAAGGTGGTGAGGGTAGTTCAGTAATAAAAAGGAGTCTTCCAGTAAAGCTGACTTCTAAGTGCTCCTTCTTACAATTTTTAGAGAGCTTTTTTAGACATTAACATTACAAAGTGATAGCATGACTCATGACAGAAACCTGTCTTTAACCTTATGCAGAAAACACGTTTTCTGGTTTTATATACCACAAAGCTAACCTCATAAAGTTCTCTGAACTCAGCTGAGATGCTATGTAAAACCATTTTTAGAGGATCAAATCAAGGTCACACAAGTTGTGAAGTAAAAATTTTAAACCTAGAAAATGCTAATGCCATACCCAATTTCTGCTTTATGGTAGCACTTTAGTTACTATTACAGCTTAAGTAAGTTTAGGCAGAGTGTATCTTTCACTTTGAAAGTAACATTTATTTTCCAATTTGTGACATTCAGGTTAGAATCAACAAATTTTATGCCCGGTTTCATGCCTTTATACCCTTATTTAAAGTACTTTTATAACCAGCTATTTGTTAGACAGACATGTATTTTTCTTAATCTATACATGCACAACTACCATTTGATGGCAATGTGAATTCAGCAAACAGATCAAGAGCTGAAGCAATAGTCTTATATTACTAATTCACTGAGGGAGAAATAAATTTACACTGAAAATATGCACTCAAATTTTGAGACATGACTGTGTCACAGCTGTGACTACAAACCTTTACAATTATACATATGAAACTATTTCTGCATCCACCTTCCTGTCTAAAACAGTGCTAGTTCTCACTTGTTTTTCTGGAATGGAAAACATAAGTAAGGGTGCTTTAGCTTGATGGTGGAAGGGTACTTTCAAAGATGTGGAAAATGCCATCCTTAATATCTGTAAGAATGTTCATCATTAGTGGCTGAGTATCTTTCACATGGAATCAAGAGGTGTTGCAAACTCTTTCATGGACTTCACAGCAACTGGAGGCCCTCTTTCTCTCTGAACAAAATCTCTAGAAGATTTAAAACTCTTCTCAGCATCTTTCTTGTACCTTTCTGCACTGTGCAATTTAACTTGCTATCAGCTACACTTGTACTGACTTTTGCTGATGACAGCCAGAGTTCAGCATCTAGTGTAACTTAATATGTTGTATGTCCATCTTTTTATTCCTCTAATGCCTGAAAGGTTGTTTATTATGTCCAATTTTTACTTGAATATTCAAAATGTACAATCAAAATCAATTTAGAGAAGTGTGGAAATGTGCTATACTTTTAGTGCAACAACAAAATAAAATCCAATCTAAGGAGAGAACCCAATGATAAAACTATTTTCCAGATAAAAGCTTATTAAAAATGCAACAAGCACACTTACAGCTGAGTAGAATTAAGAGTGTACACAGTTTTGTCTAAACATAGTCAGTGCTTTGGTTATTTAACTTAATTCAATTGCCATTCCTATACAGAGTGCAGGTCCCTGCAGAGTTTGTATGCTTTATGATTTTTATTATAAAATCAACTTCAAACAACATGATTGTCTTCTAGCTATTGGTCATGTGGTATGATCATACTGTGAAAAGATCCTAACGCTAGTCTTCTTTTAATACTAAGGTTTCAGGTGAGACCTTAACAGAGAGTTCGCAGAGTAATGACAGACCTCTCAGAAGGCACTGACGAGCAGCAGAGCCTGATTTAAAGATGGAATAGAACTGTGTAGTTAGGAACACTGAAGGAAAAAGTGAAGCAAGAGTTCCTCTGTTTTGGCAGGAGGAGGCCCATTCAACTGGTTTGGCAACAGATGGAGCTGAAACCTAAGTCCTTCCTTCAGAAATCATGTGGTCTTTCACACCAACCTGTATTATCTCCACCTGTATTTTAGATCAACTAAACAAATTAACTGCAATCCAAATGCTCTGGGCTCAGATTAAACAGGCCTTAATCTCAGATTATGAGTAAACCCAACTGCACATTTCACTAGATTAAAAACTGGCCTATGCATAAATTTTGCTGACAGGTCTGTGCTCCAGGCTGATTCTAGCCAGCTCCAAAAATGCAGTGCTTGAAGAGGGCCTTAGCACAGCAGCTTGAGCATCACATCTTTGGATAAGAACTTGCCTGTATTCCACTAGTTTGTGGTTTATGCAGAGCAAAAGCAGATTTTTGAAGAAATCTGCATATACATCCTGCACTAGGCAACAACTTGAATAGGAGTTGCCCTTAAATTTTGATCATAGGATCCAGGAAGAAAGATGGGGTAGAAGTTTATCGTTTCCTATAAATGAAAAACTTATTTCTATATATTGCATTTTTTGACAGAATCATATTCCTCAGAGGGATCTATTCACATATCTTTAAATTTAGAAAGGATTACAGTAATCATCTAGCCTACCCTTTTGCAGAAAACAGGTGGATTATGCTCCTTTAATCAGTTTAAGTGTATTAATGTCCACGCATCTTCCTCCAGATGCACTTAATCTAGAAATTCTTTGCAGCTATTTCCTTCAAACATAACTTCTCCTTCTGGCCCAGGAAATACTTCATCATAATGACAGTGACAGTAATGATCTGACCTGCAAAAAACCCTCATAATTTGTTAGAGGCCAGGACACTGTAGTATGGAAAAGGAAAAAAAAAAACCACTTGAAACAGGGAAAACTGGGAAATGTATTTTAAACTTTATCCAGAAAACACAATGCCGCATCACGCAGGGATAGCCAGCTTTGTACCCCCAACCAAGTTAAGTAGCATTTGTAAGGTGTTTTCACTCCAGCTAGTTGAGTCTGTTGAAAAGCAGAATATTGGCCTAGACTAATATTATTTCAAACCTAAGGCAATGCCCATTAATAACAACTAGAGAAAAATCAATGTATAATCTCTCATAAAAAGAATTCAGACTACATTTCTCAGGGTATGAATAATTCTATACCACCAAAACCCTAAGGTTTTAATCAAAAAGAAACAAATTAAAATTCAAGCACTTATTTAATAAATTAATATGTTCTAGAACTTCAGGATGATCTTAAACATACAAATGAAAGTTTTGAAATGTCTTTAGAAAAAACACTCAAATTACAATATATGGAATGCACTAGCAAGCTTAAAATCCATTTGTACAAAGAAGAACTTAGAAAAATAATGCACTTACCATTATTGGTTTTTTTTTACCTCACCATACAGATAGAATATATAGTTTATCCTTTGCATTCTCTGATAGCTCATGTTATTTGCACTGTATTTGCCATTTCTCAGCTCCTTTCTAAAGTTCAGTCATTACCTAATATTGTGATACCATACACCTTCACCTAGAAACATGTGCAATGTCTCATGTTACACTTCAGTTCACCTCCACTAGAAAAATAGAATGTGTTTATTTTTAATCAGTCTAAAATAGTCTAATAGGACAAGGCTTTACAAATACAAAATGACTGCCTTTATATAAAAGCAGCCTTTCAGCAAATGCTTTTCTTAAAAACATGAACTGACTCCAAGTGGACCAGAACAGAAATATTTACTATTACAGTAGCACAACTTCTCCAAGTTGTGTTTTAATAAAATTGAATTCTCTAATTAAAAAAAAAGTGACATTTTTTTTCTTTTTCATAAATTACTCGGGATGACTACAAGTAGGTTAATCCAGTATCAGATGCTAAGAGTAGCAGCAACAAAATACAGGAAGTTCACAATAAGGACAGAAGGTTTCAGAAAGTTACCTTAGAAACTTTTATATCTTTGTCAGAGATATGCAACCACTGAAAAGGAATTAGAAGTCAAAAAAGGTACATAATCACACCAGAAAAAGGTTTTCCTTTTTCAGTGGAAATGTATTAAGCCTGTAGTCCTGATGTTGGCTACTAAAGTTTCTTGGATTCCCACAGAGACCAACAGTGACACAGATCAGGTGATCAAAAGCAAGGTGTAACTGTTCAAAGTATCACTCTACAGCATGACTCTGCTTGTTCGTACATAACAATGCAGAATGAACCATAAGCATAAAAGAAACTCTATACTCTTGCCATAAAACTATTCAGGTACACAGATACTACAGTAACTACAGAAGTTTCAGCTACTTATATTTTGCCAATTATAACTTGCTTTGATAAACTAGAACAGGAATTATGTAGTTATGGGTTAAAATAGGAGGAAAGCAGTGATGGGACAAAACAGAAGGTGAAATTCAGGCAGGGGGAAATTAAACCCTGAAACTGTAGCATGCACAAGAAGAAAAAAAAAAAAAGAAAAAGAAAAAAGTGGTTTGGTTACTAGCCTAAAACTTTATTTAGCAAATCCCAGCTCACTATGTGATGCTAGTTTGAATGTAATAAATTAGGTACTGCAGTACTGGACACAGCCCCGGTAACAATAATCAGCTGCAATTCAAACAACTTTTTTTTCCCTCACTGCTCTACACAATCTAGGTTTGGGTGTTACCTAGTATACATTAATTTCAAATTCAGTTTAAAGCCTCTGATTCATTGCACAAGACAGATTAACTTTTATTTATTGTTATATCAATACATGAAGCACATGAAAAAATTCAAGCACTTGAACTTTGTTACTTAAATCTCCAGAAGCCAGATAAAGCCTATCTTTAAGTGTATCTGTTGTAAAGTCTCTTCAAAATAACAGAGTATGCAGGACTGACTGCTTTGATGGTAATAAATACTGGAAAAGGCCATTCCTGAGATAGCACTATTAATCAAGCCACACTCAGGTATTTTGTCAAAACCACTAGTCATTGTGTTAATTGCAAGGTTTCAGGTGACAAATCAGCTAGCAGGCCCTGCTGATGGAGATGAATCTTTTAATGATAGTTTAGGTGATTATATTCAAGCTATGTTTACAGATTGCTTAGGCTGCTTGATTGAAGAAATTACTGATGAAAAACTTGTGACTGAGGTTGGGATTGTTTCCTAGGAACAAGAATGACACTGGGCAGAAAACAAAATCTGCAGCTCTCAGCTTCTACTCCTGTGGCAGTACTGCAGGCTCAGACACCAAACGGCAGCACGTCTGCAAGTCTGCTCACGATGAGCAAGTCACAAACCACTCACAACAGCTGTTCAGTGCTAAAAGGGCACACCTGTATCAACTCTGAAAATGAAAGGTACACCCAACTAACTCCCACTGTATTTAAAATCAAGCTATTTAGAATTTTTATCTTGCTTTATCTCGCTTTATTGAAAGCAGGTAAGTTAAGGAATACTGTTCATATCCACTGAAAATATTGTTTCCTAGATGTTGCAAATAGTAGAAAGCTTTTGCATTGGAAGTAGACAGTAAGGTCAACAGGAATGACCTGCAAATGCCCTTTATGTCCACTCACACTTAATTTTTGCCATAATGATAAATGTATTGTAATAATGATAATTTATTCTATGATAATTTCTTCACGGGCCTGCCAACTGCCCCTAATTCTCTATTCTGGCACATGAACAATTAAAGGATTTTTTTAATATTAGTTTCTTTTTGAACTGGTAAGAGATAAAACTACACTTTTTCTAGAACATTCGGAAGACTTCCCAAATAAGGGTTGAGCTTAAGGCAGTCAAGATTCAGGAAAATATTTATTCAGATTGCAGAAGAAAACAAAGTAATTCCCACTTATTCCATGCAATAAGAATTAACAAATGTAGCTCTTACAGTTATAAAGTACCATGAAACATATACATCTTGTGTGCTTGGCCACATGATTAATGTACATGGCAATTACAGTCTTTCACCTAAACCAGTGTGCAAAACATCCACTTTTCTCACCAGGCTGTAACACTGCTTTACCGGGTAGCTTACTCTGAAGCATCACATCTGAACACAGGTCCTGGTAGCCCCTTTAGGTAAGGCTGAAGTAAACATTCTTGGATTTAAGAAAGATTCACTGTTCACCAATTAATTACTCAGATTACAATGATATCTGTTAAATTGTTCTCCCATGGATAGGATGCTAACATTGCCAGAACTTCATTAAAAACACTGAAATTTGTCACCAGTGTAAAAAGAAGAGATTTGTATCATTCTCCACACATTTGGGATAGCAGGCCTGAAAGTGTGATGGCATAAAGGGAAAGGTTCTGCCTAGTGCAGCAATCTCATGTATTTGGTTTGAGAATAAAATCTACTCAATTGGATGTCACAGGTATGAGAGAAGAATGCCTATCTTGTAACTCTTTGGTGCTTCTGCATGAGGTAGGTACGTTGTTAGTCATTCACTATTAAGTCATGTGCCTTTATAACATCCTTGGGAACAGACACTTATTACTATGGAAATTTAATAGATGGGAGCTTAAGAAACCTCACTGATAGAAGATTCTTGATGTCAGAAATCTACATTTATTCTTTACTCACCAGAAAGTTGCCCTTAATGTCTTCTTGTTAGTGAACTGCTCAGGAACTTAGCCATTTTCTGAGCTCTGCTGGTATTCAAGGAATGCTTACCAGATCCTTGGTACCGTGTACTACCTAACCAATACCGGCAGAGGAACAGACATATGTCAGGATGTGTATCCTCATGGAATCTTACTTCCATCTTCCTAGAGAAGCAGATCTTCGTGTGCTATCTTCCTCACCATCTCACATTTCTTACTGAAACTGTTTCACCTTGTAGAAATTAATTGCTACTTTTTACAGGAGAATAAGGAGGAAAAGATTCTTCAGCCTCAGCGTTCTAGGATAATCAGGCAGGCTACTATTTGAACATAGATTTTCACATTTCACATATAATAGCAGTGTCATTAGAACAAGCAAGTGCAACAATCCACAGGCAAACTCACTCCAGCGATCTGCTGAGCAGCATTCAGTGTGCCAGCATCCTTGTCGGATCAGGCACTGGGGTTAGAAGAATAAGAGAATGACCAGAGCTTGAGGGCCTATTAGCTTCCTAGCATTAGGAGTTACTGGTTTTATCCATCTCCACTAACAGAAACATGTACAGATTTGGGATGCCTACAAAGTTAGAAAGCAGCACATGAGACAAAGTACTGAGGTCCCCCTAAAGCTTAAAACATTGGACTCCCAAGTCCCTCTTGGATCTTCCCAAGAAAGGGCAACTTTTCCCTTTCTAAGGATGGAACACTCTAATCTTTGCATACTGGGTCTAAAGGCTTCAGTAGTTCTGTATTGCTCAGTGATTTTGTTATTCACTGTGAGAAATGCTTTAGAGGCACTTATACGAGATGGTCTATTATACGACCAGATTGCCTCAACTTCTAGTATGCATTTGAAGTTCTTCCCAAATGGTAAGTCTGGAAAAATCACAGCTACAAAGTAGACATAATAGTTAAGTAGGACACTGATTGGCATACTATGAATAGCTAAGACTGACCAAAGGTACATAAATGACAATTATAAACGACAGTTGGAATATTTATCTGGCATTAGCACTTACATTTGTCATACTGAAGCACTACACTATTGTTATACAAGTACAACTTTATGCAAGATCAAACTTCTATTCTCAAATCTGAAAGAGACTTGATTTTTCAAATTAAGTTACAGGGTTATAGCTCTATTCTTGAATGTGATTGGAGATGTTATCTTAGCTCCGCTGAGCATACTGCCACTTGTCTCTTGCCTAAACCTCTTTGTGATTCAGTAACCAGACATCCCCGTGACAGAAACCCCGAGAGCCCAATACAGTACTCTGTCCAAAACACAGTGGTGTTAACACAAAGCACATCTCACAGCAACTTTCAATTAAATAGCCAGTCAAGGAGACTGAATTAATGGTGCTCATGTTTTCGTAAGACATTGTAGTAACAGCAGTTCCCCTGAAGTATGAGATCTAAGTTGTAAAGCCTCCTCAGTCAGAAGAAATTCAAATTCACATTTTAACAAAGAGAAGGCCATTAGAAAAAGGTTGTATGGAGACTGTGCTTTCCCATCTTTAGGATGCGAAACCTATGGTAAATAATTAAATATTTACATGACAGAAGAGAGAATACGGGGAACATGACAATAGCCTGTTGATGAGAATGCTCCCTGAAGTAGTGAGAATCCTGGATTCAAATCCTGATTTCTCACGGCTCTTACTGAATTTTACTGGAGAAAAATAGTAGGATGGGCATCTAGCTTGAGGGTTGAATCCTGAAACCTGCAGAAAGACAGGCACCTTAGTTCAGTCTGCAGTAAAATTTTGAAGAGTCTGCTTTTGCCAATCTAAGTATGTGCCGCCACCAGCTGGATAATTTCCTGTGCTCCTCAGTGCCCTACTGTGCATTCCTACAGCCTACCTTGTGTTGGTATTACCAGCTGGGTGGCTGTATGGTAAAACAGAACAGCTTGCTTACTCATGTTCTGAGGAAAAAAAAAAAAAAAAAAAAGGATTAGTTTTCAGCCAGACCAGCAAGCTGATCCATTTTGTGGAGCTGCACAGTCACCAAAACCAACTGCATAACTGAAGAGAGAATGTGAAGAGAGAATGCATACTGGAGGATGCAGGTAGTACCACCCCTTTCGAGGCAACAAAATCTTTATCCAGCTGAACACTCCAGAGATGGACAAAGCTTCAAATGTAACATTGCCTTCAGCACTTCACTAATTGTTCTCTGTTCAGTATAGTTGCTTTTTGTGGATTTTATTACCACCGCTGTAACTACGAGCCTAGGAGCTCAATTCACAGGAATGAGGATGGTATTATATACGTACCTGAAGGCTTTGATGCACATTCCCCCAGCAAACAGCTGCAGTCAAATTGCCCTGGAGCTGTTTGTTACTGCTCTTTGATCAGAAGTTAAGAACACCACAGCAGGGCCAGTGGAACGGGGTGCAGGCATCTGCTATTCTCAGTGCAAAGTGCAGATGGAGGTCAGAGAGGTTAAACTGCTGGATCCGGCATGAAGCTGGTCAGATGAATGCATACACTCTAGTCTGCCAGTCCTGGCACAGGAACAGTAACAGCCAGCAAAGACATACAGTAGGCAGGGACAAGTAGCCCTGCAGAAATCAGTTAAAGGCCATTAACATCCTTAAGCCCATGCAAAGGCAAAGTGAAGTTACCCCTTAAAGGCCCATTTTGCGGGGCTAGCACTTTCAGTAAGCAGTAACAAAAATTGTCCTAACTCTTGCTGAGAAGTGAGATCACAGGAGTTTTCATGTTGACAGATTCCTAAGAATGGGTACAGACTGAATTTAAATAGTTACAGTTCCTTAACACTGCAGCTACTCTAATGTAATTTATTTTCTACTTTATAACAAACAAATTAGTCTTCGGTAACAACCAAATTAGCAAAACACACTTGACTGCATATGAATTCGGCTTGTTTATAATACTTTTTACATTCACCCTTTTAATCTATAATGCTTTACTTCATCTATTACTGTAAATCCTTCAGAAAAAACTCTTCCATAGATAAAGAATTGATTACACAACAGAATTAGGAAACTGTCAGTTCTATGCTGCTCCTCAATGCTCAGGAAAAGTGCTGCAGATAAAAATATTAATTTATGGGAAGTTTCAGTTCCTTTATACTTCTCTATGTATTAGCCTGCCAACCCAACCTTCATCCTCACAGATGATCTATGATAATTTGCCTTGGAATTCTTCTCATAACAATGAATATCCAGGAGTAGTATTAAGCTAGCAGCACAACCATTTTTATTTTCAAATAGCCCGTCACATTGTATTTAATAAATAACCACATATACCATCAAGCATCTACTTATGAACAATAAAGCATTCATGACCTAGCTAAGTATAATCCTAAATCTGTAGTACTGCAATACTGGAATCTACTGTGATACTGCTTCTCAGTTTGAGTAACTCCTCCCTCAATACTCAAAAACGCAATTTCCACAGCCAGCATTTAAATCACTAACCCACTATTAGTTAATTCATGACAATACAGTATTATCTATTATTTTTCATATTTACAAACACACACACAAAAAAATTAAGTCCCCCCTTCTTCCCCCCCCCCCAAGTAGATCAGTAGGCTTCTCAAACATCAAGAAAAATGACTGCTTGAGATTGACCCCCCAAACTTAACTGTATCACTGATGTTTCTTCACACACACACAGATTACACATAACAGAACTGAAATCCTACACATTCTGTTTTCAAAACTCCCTGACTTTTATGCCGCCTTTAAGAAGTCTTAACATCCAGAACTTGGATCCTCCCCACCAAATACTACTTGGCAAAATAATAATACAAGACAGTCTACATCATGCACGAAGCAAACTTCAGGAAGAAATTAACCAACAGTTGAACCTGGATGGATATAGTCAGAATGTGTCAAGGAAGCTGTTATGACAACACAGGTCTGAGATAGCAACAAGAAAGCAAATTAACATGGAGAAAACATTTATCAAACAACAAACTACACATCTGAAGAAAGTATAAAGTATCATTAATGGTAGGAGATGAGGAAAAAACCCCACCAGTATACTTCTGATTTCAAAGGTGCAAGGTAGGAAAAGGAGCATGCCTATACATGGAAGAAGGCTTTAGATAGACCAGAGTGCTTTAAAAATCGCTGTAGTTTGTAGTGAGTATAAGCAATATATCTATTTGGTTTGGAGATGATTTTGTGAAATGGGTTCAGCAGTATGTGATACTAGGCCTTAGCAAAAGTCATCCTGAAATCTACTTTAAGCCTCAGATGAAATTACTTTTGCATGGGGCAGGAGTGAGCAGCAGGAAGGGGTACAGTAGAACTTGGGTGAAAAGTGAAAACAACTTGCCTAAAACCCTTGTTTAACCTGCACAGCCGAAGAGAATCTAATTTGTCAAGGTCCTGTGCAACAACAGAGAACCTATACAGCAATTTAGGTGAAGGCTATAAGTAAAATGAATGTGGTAACATAGCCTGTGGAAATTAACATGAAGGCAAACATTTTTCAGACTTTCAAACAATAAAACATCCAGATCCTAAAACTCTATGTAGAGAGAAATTTAGTTTGTATTTCCCATTTCAGTTTTGCAATTACAAGCTGATCTAATATTATGGCTGCTTAATGTAACATTATGAAACACTACTGTAACATGTAAATGTCTATATGTAAATATGTAATTTCATTTCTTTTATAAGAAATTAATCAATGGGAAAAAAATTTACAAAAATCTGTCGTAGAATCATAGAATGGTTCAGGTTGGAAGGGACCTTAAAGATCATCTAGTTACAACCCACCTGCCATGGGCAGGGACACCTTCCACTAGACCACATTGCTCAAAGTCCCATCCAGCCTGGCCTTGAACACTTCCAGGGAACGCTGTCAGCATGTGACAAAAAGCTCATCTGTAACTGAGACCATATACATTTGTGAATTCAAGTTACTAAACCTTCAACAGAGAGGTATCTTAAACATTTTGATCTTCTAACAACGAAAACAAAAAATTAAAGTGTCAGAGTATCACAGTGCATTTTTCCTGTTCAGTTACCCTGGCATTCTACGAAGACTAAATACAGTCTGCAAATGCAGTCAGAAGATCAGACTTAAAGTAGACACTCTTTCACAAAAAGCCTTTCTCCTGCTGGGAGGGTTAGGTTCTGTAACAATCTCTGTATGCTTGTCTTGGAAAAGTAACAAGTTCAGGTTCTTCCCATCTGTACATAAGAATATTCAAATAAACCAAGGCCACTGGATTTCTTGCTAAACTGAATTTCTTATTCCCTAGGATCTTTAAATGACAAATGGTAAGAATGCAGAAATATAGAATGCAACCCAACTTCAAAACTACATTCAAGTGGCAGAGCTCACCGCTTTTTATATTTTACACAACACCAGCAATCAAAATAATAATTTAGCAACAAACAGAGTTAGAGCCGAAACATATTTCAGAGTCAGCCTGGAAAGAATGCAAAGGGTGAAATTAAGAAACTCCCATTCATCTAACATATGAAAGTTTTTTCCACACAGAGCTCCGAAATCACCATTTCTAACCAATAAAACCCTATGACTTTTACAACACAATTGTCAAAGATTTTTCCCTATCCTACTAGAAAAAAAAAAAAATCATCAGTAACAGGAATTCCCTGAACAACTGGCACACTTTGAAGTTGCTATTGCTTTTATTTCACAGACCACCACCTGTCACTGTAAACATATCAGCTAATCACACCAAGAGAGTATTGCACCAGCAGGTGTATTTACCTACGTTAATTCCAACTGTCGGGGGGGGGGGGGGGGGGGGGGGGGAAGAAGAGAATGAAAACACAGCAAATATCCTTAAATGCACAAACATCTAAAAATGTTTGCTGCCTGACTCAGCAGCTTAACCAATAATAACATAGCTAGTCATAAAATCCTGAGATTCTGCCACATCTGCTCCACGGACATTTCAGTAATGTTCTTTTGCTGTAAATTTAATTTAACTGATGTGGAGGAATGAACAGATCCCCCAGTGAGAACATTTGTAGTTCAGTACACATACTACTTGCGTATTACAACTTGCATATAGTAAATCTAACTCTATCACTGATGTTTCCTCACACACACAGACTACAGATAATAGAACTGAAATCCTGCACATATTCTCTGTTTCAAAACAAGAAGGAAGAGAGTTGTTAATGAGTTACAACAGTCATGCAATAACTGAACCCAAACAACAAATGCTAAAAGAAGAATTTCTAAGTTAAAAAGCAATCAGCAACACTGTTGTTTTTACCCTGTGGAAAGATAACAGATTCACTCCAGTTTATATAGTATTACTTGTAGATTCTATCTGGAAGACCAACCTTGAATTCTCTGAAAATCTGAATTCTTCCTGATTGAGGTAGTTACAGATGAAAAGACATATTTCAGCAGTAACCTACAAACAGTGAAATGACAGGGAAGTTTTCTTCAATAAGTGCATACAAAACATTGTCAGGGTTCACATAGATTGCTTTATTAAAGAACAATTCAGTGGCATACAAAAACATGGCATAGTTGGCTTTCTTAGAGCACTGAGCTAAGATTCTTCTTCTGTCTACATTGGGTGAAGCGATAATTTTGTAAGAAGTTTTAGAAATAGAAAAAAGCAGGCTAGCTAGAAGCTAATGAACTTAAAACACAGTTGGACCCATAACTTTACAGACAGGAAGCATTCAACTGTACCACTAACTTGCAAATACTCATATTCTGTATAGGTTTTTTCTGCATTTTGTAGTAAAAGGTTGAGAGTAAAAACTTAAAAATACAAAATTCCTTGAAATCAGAAATAGTAAGATTTTTTTTTTTTTTTACAACCACAGCAGAAACTGTCATAGTTTTTGCTTACTTTTGGCAAGGGTTTGTACCTGTAAAAAGCTTTCTTTAAAAAAGCTCATGTGTCCGCTAAGCATAAAACAGCACTACTACTAACAACCTTTAAAGAAATACTTTTAATACAAAATATTGAGCAAATTATTTTTTTAATTCAGAATTCTTCCATAACATCAGAACAGCACATGTATATTAAATATTTATACTGTCAAATTAACAATATATTAAAATAGTTTACACAAACTAACCCTTTCAGTTACGGTAACTAATTCAGCATGACAAAGCAACCTACATTATTAAACCACATGTATTAGTATATATGTCTCATGGAGATGAGTTCATGTATAGATGAGCTAACTATGCAGTAACCTAATGACTTCAGGTACACTGTTACAGAACACATGATCTTTCAGCATGAGCACTCACAGCCTCTAGAGGTGTACACTAGCTAGTACAGAGTGGCATAAGCACACTAGAAAGCAAGCTGTGGATGTTCCCAACCTCCCTCAAAAATGAATCCTGGTGGATTCAGCTGCAGCAGTTTGAGATATTACCACTCAGCTGGCAGTACTGAATCTTCTATGTTCACAATCCACAACGCTATCTCCAAAGTAACAATCAGTGGGATTTATTAAACTATTTGCACTTGACTGCCTGAGTTATGTGAAGATTCAGCAGCCATGGCAGAAGGGCTGTAGGCAGGACAGGTAGAACACTTATCTTAATCCAGTGCAGATATATTCAGCAAGAGCTTCTTTGACTACAGCTTGTTGTGGCCTATAGTGAACTCTGTGCTATGAGATGCTCTAAAGATCCGGTGACAGAAGTGAATCACCAAATAAATTACATTGTTGATGAAGTTCAACAGCAGGCCATTAAAGATGACTATTCTAGTTTGAATGGTTTTTTCTAACCTTCAAAGATACCAACTCAGAACATAAGGCAACAATCATTCTAAAGCACAACACACAAGCATCTAAACAACCTTACTTAAAAATGATACACTAAGGTGTGCTTTTATTACCCAACAATTTTATTCAAGTAGACAATGAATAATTGAAGTATTTATGACAAGACATGCTCATTTTACTTGCTCCCCCTTTTAACTTTTCCTAGCTCAAGTTTAGCAAAGATTCAATCAAATGATCAGCAAGCCACCAAGTTAAGAAAAAGATCAAACAGATCTTCAAATACCTGTGGAACAATCCTCAAGATGCTGAAATTCTATTACAAATGAATCCTGGTATCTCTAGACACAAAGATAAAGTGACAAACCCAGCTTTGTCAGCTGTAGGTAATTGTCATGCTTTAGGTACGCAACTGGTCCTTTGCAGGGGTAGATGTGCTACAGGAAAGGGCAAGCGTACAGCATATTAGTGACAAGGAAATCACTGTGATTAAGATTCGTAACTTAAATTCCACTACAAAAAAAGGTGACAGGAAGATTTCCACCTGTCTTCACATCCAGTTAGAGTCAATGCCATACTCCTTGAAGGCTTGTACTAGCAGGGATGTTTCGATGTCCTTTCTATTCAAACATATTCTCAGCTGTTGTGAAACAAGTTAGAAAGGTCCACAAGGAGAGGCTCCTTATGTCTTAAAGCTTTCATATCTTCTCCACTACTCTTCAACTCCGTTTCCTTGCTTGTCAGCATGTGCATGCAATTTTCAAGAGAAAAGAAAACCTGGGCTAAATCTTAGAAAGACAAAATAAGTCTCACATGTAGAGGCGGAGCCCCTCCCGTTCCCTGCCCTTTATTCTAGATTTCTCCCAAATATGTTTTTAAATGGCAAAGCAAAAGTCCAGTTCAATGGTTACTACTCATCACTTTTGGCTACTTAGTTCTTATGAAAACAGACAGACTATAAGAGCCATTAGACACTTGGTCTCTTTGCATGCATATGACCACCTGTCCACTTTATGAGCTCTCTTTAAAAAAAGTTTTTTTCCAGTGACCAAAGCTCTACTTTCCCCAAAAAGCAGGTGAAACTTAGCTTTACTTGGAAGTAAATATACAACAGATAACTTTTTGTGATATTTAGAGCCACAGTTTGATTGTCAGGTTTGCAAAAGTTTAAAAATTGAGTTGGGATGTAAGGTAATGCCTACTAAATTCATGACTTAAGAGACCTCAGTAGTGAAGCACATCAATTTCAGCCACTTCACTTAGATGTAGATTTTTAAACAGTGATGAACTGCCTATGCTAACTGTGAAAGTGTCAGCACTAATTATAATTTTGCAACTATGTTCAATTCCCTTAAACTACATAGATTCAGTTTTTTAAACCTCACTCTAGATTATAGTACCAGTCTACAATCATTTAGAAATAAGTTACCAAGATAATTACATTAGGAAACTACACATTAAGTTTAGCTGCACTACACAAAGCCATATTAAAGTAGAAGATATTAAAAACAGTGAAGTAGTAGCTGCACCATCAACACACCTTTGTACTTGTTCACATGATTATGCAACACTGAAAATGAACGACCATTTTAAAAAGTAACACCTGGGGAACCTTAGTGCTTTCCTCCTCTAAGTTTAGATGTTAATAGGACAAAAGAAATTAAATGCAATCTACTACTTGCTCAGTTGGCTGACTTAGCAAAGGGCTAGAAACCATGAAGCGAAACTGTGTGAATCCTGGAATTTTATTACATGCAGCACCTAGGAAAGAAAGAAAGGAAAAAAAAAAGTGTAATTTGCTACATTTAGGATTAGTGTCTTTGTCATTGTACCTTACCATCTAAAGACCCAGTTACTAATTCTACTACAATGGTGTAATTACTCTTTTACAACCTGTTTAACCCAAGACATCTTGAAAATATTTAATTTTTAAGTAAAAATACAGTGCTACTGACTGCTGTAGTGCAATTAATGCCTTTATAATACAATTCAAAACAGTAATCTAAGTTAGGAAAACCTCTCTCCCTCCTTCAATCCTGATTAACTTGGATGAGTTCCTCCAACACTAATCTCTTAAACACAGAACTATGGGAAATAAGAGATCAAAGAACAGCAATAAGCAGTCTAACTAAATAAGCCACGTTGATTAGCAAATTGTATTTCCTACTGATCTAAGAGTTCACTAATGAGATGCCTGGCACAATGACTGATCTTGGATTGCTTTGAAGCTATGCTTAACATTCACATTCTCCCTGCCTTATGCCATATCTAGGGAAGGCATAAGCATCTTTTTTAAAACCTTCAAATTAATCATACACAGTCCAGGAAAACACATGAAGGTTGTAAATATTTTTGATTTTTTACTAAGACTTGCATAAATTTTGTGAAAGTCTAAGACACCAAAATGCACAGGAAAAATTAAAGTATCTCAAGTCCACACTAGGACACAGTTGCCCTGCTAACCAGCATTTGATATTATGAATGGCCAGTATTGCTGCAGTGTTCAAAGAATAATTAAAAACTTCTGCTTTAAAACCCACCTTTGGTTTTGTACTTCTGTGACCTAGTTAGAGTCAACAAGCTTTGTCTGTTAAGCAAAATACATACCATAACTTCCAGTTGTATTGGCACATATAATGGCACCAAAGAACTTTGGAACATACTTCTGGATTCTGGAAATAACTTTCTGACAGGCTACTGTTGGGTCTGTTCCCATCCTCATATACTCCACAGCTTGATAACTAAAAAACCAAAAACCAACACCACACCCAGACAGTTAGCCATACTCAGGTTATATATTCTAAAATACCATTCAGACACCTTGGTTTCTTTGAATAATGGAAACACACGATAAATAATCTTTAGCCAAACTTGATATTGGCAATTATTACTAAAGTTCTACATGAAAAGTAATTAGAAACAGGACTAAAAGGGACTGCAAGATGTCATCTATGTCATCTATCATTCTAAGGCAGGACCAAGCCTGGAATAACTGATCATTTGCAGTAGAAGAGGCTAAGCAACAGATCAGTTAAAGAACTACAAAGAAGCAATTAAAGAGTTAGTGGCTTTTATTTTGCACTAGAGAGAAATTTAGTTTGTATTTCCCATTTCAGTTTTGCAATTACAAGCTGATCTAATATTATGGTTGCTTAATGTAACATTATGAAACACTACTGTAACATGTAAATGTCTATATGTAAATGTGTAATTTCATTTCTTTTATAAGAAATTAATCAATGGGAAAAAAATTTACAAAAATCTGTCATAGAATCATAGAATGGTTCAGGTTGGAAGGGACCACTTACCATTTACATGATTAAGTTTGAAAAGCAGTAATAACTTTTAATGTCAAAAAGACCAATGTCAAGATAATTTTTTGAAGAAAATTGACCTCCAATATTACATTACTGATAAATTACTGATTTTGGTAAGCATTAAAGATCTTTCAGAAAAAAGCTGAGTTTCTGAAAACCTCAAAATTGACACATTATTTCATGAATATGAAGGTACAATGTTTTGATCAAGATTTTGAGCCACTTTCAAATTTTTTTGCAAGCTAATTTAAAAAAAAAAATCTTACTCTAAATGAAAGAGTAATCAAAATGAACTTCCTTTGTATCTACACTATCATTAGACAAATGACTATATTGGCATTGCTTGAGATTAATCAGTTGCATTTCCAAAATGTCCTCAGAGGCAAAAAAATTACTTTTGTTGTCATTTTCTTTCAGAACCTGAAGATTAAAAGATAACATGTAATATAACTTACAAGCAAACACCACTAGATTTTGTTTTGATGAAAGATGCATATACCAAGACCAAGCCACTCTTGTTACACTACAACTCATCCACAGATAGCATTAACTATACATGTTATCAAAGTACCACAGAACTTTCCTTGCATTTTGAGACTCCCTGTTATCTTTCATTTATTCTAACAATCAAATAGGTTCAAGTTATCTAAAGATAACTATCTGAATATAAAGCTATATTTCACAGGGGTTTCTTCACTAATAAAAATTCAGTAAGATGTTACTATCTCAAAGGTGGCAGACAGAAAATACTAGCAATTTTGCCCTTTATTTGACACTTCCTTCACTTCTGGCAGGTCAATTCTATTCCTTGATTTCATGTGGGAGTATCTAAATTACATGGAATTAGGAAAGATCTGTATCTACAAGGAACCTGTGATTAACCACCTAGCCTGAGTTGTTTTCTAAAACCCGCTAGTGCCAACACAAAATGTTTTAAGCATTACAGCCAAATCCTTCAGGCTGCTAAACTGTAATGTAAGCTTTTATTGATTAACCTCATAGTGGAGCTCAACTCACTACTACTGTTGGTATCCGATACCTCAGGATAATTCATGAAGTTGTCAATTGCCTTGTATTTCAAGACTGGCTTGTGACAGCTTGAAACTCATTGAGGACATTTGTAAATATGCAACAGCTAGTAGGCATTCATAACTGCTAGAGTTTCAAAAAAAGCACTTGAGTAACATGAAGGCCACTGCTATATTTTCCTTCAAGCATCAGTGCCCATTATGTTCAGCACGGACTTCCATAACTTTTTCCCGCTGGGACTGACCCACAAGAATGACTGTCAAGACTCAGTGATGAGAACAGCCATATTTTACACAGGTTACACAACCACAACAGCACTAAAACACCTCTTCCAGTTTCAAATTAGATGCAATTTCATAGGATTGTTACAGTGACACCTCCCCACCCTCCTGAGTAATCTGAGCCTCAACCCTTATCCTTTCTACAATTTATAACACTAATTTCCCACACAACAAAACACTTTGAAGGAGAAAGCTAATCAGTTCTGTTAAAAAGCATGCAGGCTGGGAATATACTCATTACCTGCTGCCTGTTTGCTCACAGCTTGGCAGTATTAAGGGATCTGTCATCAAGATATTTAAGAAGTCACTTCTTTTAAGACAGATCATAAGGATGACTTGATTCTGTTACTATTCTTTCCCCTTCCATTCATTCCTTTACTCCCACTTCAGCAGCCAGTAAGTCAGACTGTCTTTTTAATCAATTACTTCATTTGCTGAGTTCACATTTTGCTAGAGAAAGCTAGTGAAGCCTGCCCTAAGGACAAACCTGGGTAAGAACCGCATCATGATGTCACCATCCCCAGTGGCTGCAGCTCCTCCAGCTGTACTATCCGCATAGGATCCTGCTCCAGCTATCGGAGAATCTCCTACACGGCTGTAGTGAACAATGGAAAAAAACAAAAACTGGAAACTACAGAAAACTGTAATTTACGAATTCCAGTAGGATTGCATTAAGATAATAGGTCTTGGCCTGATATTGGCATGCTCTTATGACTTGGGCACACTTTTAACTTTGTCAACCTTACTGCCTCCAGCTGGGTTAGTGTTAAACCCATAGGAGAACACAACAGGTAAGGAGGTCACTCCACTACAGTCAGAAGTCTTGTCTTAAAACTACCAATAAAAGTGATCTGTGATAACCTGACTGACCTGAGGCTTAATCCACCTCCAATGCACAAGTGGTTTTTATTACACTGACTATAGTTAGGGCAGTAAGGTTTAGCCAGTAGGCAACAGTAAGCAGCTGGGGACATTAGTACGTTCAATAACTTGTTGCTAAATCCAGAAGTTGTCTGACTTGGTTGACAGACAAGATTCCTAACTGGGTAGAAAAAAACCCTCAAAGACAAAATGCAGGCCTGGGGCTCTGATTCTATGTACATTGCTTTGGAGACTGTGCACCTCTCCGGAATGCTCATTTGTCTCTGGTGCCTTGCCTTAAAAGCTGCCTCACAACTGTGCCAGTTGTTTGTGTCTCTGTATGGTGAATTAAGCCAGCTGAAAAAAAAAGCATTCCCTCAACAAACACAAATCATCTTGCAACTGAATCAGTTTCTCAGTATTAGGATTTATGGCAGTCCCCAGAAATAAGCAAGGCCATTTTGTGATAGGAAATGAGATAGGAAAAAAAGCTTTTTTGTAAACCAGACATACCAACCCTGGAATTTTGTGGACTGCACCATTAGTAGATGTCCCAGAAGCAACGGTTCCGCTCCCACCAATTACAACCATACCTAAAATATTCAATAGGGATGAAGCATTCAGAAACACTCCTAACAATTTTGTTAAATTGGCTCTATGGTTATCAAACAGAACCACAACACCCAGACTATTAAAGTTACTGATATCCTGAAACACAGAAAAGTTGTACTCTCATAGAAAACGAGTTCTTTGTAAAACACATTTGGAAACTTTTTGGGTGTATTACAAAAACTCAGAATGGAATCTAAAACAGTGACTGCCACACTGTTCAGAGCTGTATGTTACTGCTGCCAAAGCAGCCACTGTCTCCTGATATACACCTATGTTAACTAGTAGACAAGAAGTACCTGGTGTCATCACATCCTGCATCAGTACCACCAGAACAACAAATTTTGGAAATTATAAATGGTGCTTAAGGGAGATTAAAAAAAAAAAGTCAGAAGGATGAACTTATATTTGGCAGAAGGTGAAATACTGCCTACCAAAGTAACAAGAATTACATGACAGGCAATCAAATGTGTGGATGAGCCTACCCCTTGCTACTTTTGTGCTGATAAGGAAGTCACTGCCTCGTTAGAGAAGCTCAGATTGGCACTTGGAACAGGATTTGGGATGAGCTGCTTCTCCATAAAGCAAGACTTCATCTTGTCAAGACAGCAGAAATTGTTGCTAGCATCAAACTCCAGTACAAAGTGAGAGCCAAGAAGCAGAATTCAAATTCTCTGATCTCACTAAGCAGTACCTCCTTCTCATAGAAAAGTCTCCTGACCAGTAGAAGCTAAAAGCATAGAGGCACTGACTCTATGGCCACCATTACCCTCTGCAAAAAGACTGGAAGGGCATCAGTTCCTACCAACTTCCTAAATGCATTCTAAATGAAGACCCTTCTCAAAATGCGTTAGTCAAGGAGATATTTCATATATAAAATGAACAATGGGGTGGGACAACTTGAAGTACAAATATAAGCGCCATCATTTACTGTACATTCCAGTAGAGAAAGCTACCTACCAACTTCAGAATTTGGTAGGTTGCCTGACTTCTGTAGAACATTAATTGGTTATTAGTAGGGTGGACTGAAAGCAAAGAAGATTCATACTGAAACAACTTGTTAATTCTTGGTATTGCAAATACTGTCAGGCAGAAAGTTCTGAATTGCTAAACTGAGAAAAATCCAGACTAAACCAAAAAGTGCAAGTTTCAAGACTACAAAGTATAAAGCTTTGAAAGACATGAATCTGTAACTGCTCCAGTCCTTTGTCTGATCTGCTCGTTAATCAGCTTATAGGCTTAGCAATTAACAATCCTCAATCAGTAAACTCTTAGAAATCTCTGGGGACTACTACTGCTAACCTGTTTTAAACATAGTAGTTTCTTTAGAAATGTATTGATTTAGTCAAAAGCCAGAATAGAAGAAAAACGAAAGTAAGCTTTATTATTTAAGTTTAAGGACTGTTTGACAAACATTGCTTTTGGTTGGCAACAGGACTAACTGTTTACTCATTTCTTCCACCACTGCAAAGGCTTTTAAGTTGGTCTGACAGCTACAGGGAAGACTTGACCTAAGTTAACCATAATCAAGATAAAAATAATTATTTTTTAACCTTGATCAGTTTTCTAAGCATCCATAGCTGTCCAAGCAATTATGCCAAGATATCTGAGGGAAAAGCAGTAGGGCAATTAACAAATAGCTAAGGGCAAAAAATGAAGCAAGTAGCTGTGCAGCCAGAGCACTGGAAAAAAAAACCCAAAAAACAAATCCTACTTTTAGGTGCTCCATCCTAACATGTAAGTAACACAATCTTGAAACCACTATAAATACAAAATAATGCCTATATGAAATACTTTTCTTTAAAATCAGTATGATTTAATCTGTAGGAGAATGAGGAAAAAAACCCCAAATCACCAGAGTTACCAAAGGTTGTTACCAATAGTATCATGATTATGAACACTTCTTTGTGAGATGGTCTGTTCTTCTTTACAAGTTACTTTTTCAGGCCGTTTGTATGGTCCACAGGATTTTGAAGAGTCTGGTACCACATTCTGTAATTATTTTGTTATTTGCATGAATAATGTATTATGCTTCATTACAGATAAACTTAAGAAATACTACAATCAATACCTATAACCTACTACACACGTATCAGACGCCCAATACTTAAATTATACAGCTGTACGGAAATCCCGCAAGTTGTTTTGCTTAAAGAATGAAGACTGACTTCTGGTATTATACAGTAAAAAGTTTTTCCTACTAGAAAGTTATATTGTTCAAATTAAAGATTCTCTTTTGCTCAACTGACTGGTCAAAAAAAGCTCATCCTTCAGCAAAATGAAGAAAATTTTCAATCTAAAAAAATCAACCAGATGAACTGAGCTTGTTTTACTGTCACATCAAGATATTACATCAAGTCAGTATCATAGTCAAGATATTTTCCCAACTGAAAAACAGAATATGTACTGAATTAAAATGGTTCAGCAATGCAATATTTCATATCCAAGAAACAATAAAGACAGTGTACAAACAGGTAGAAATCTGCAACACCAATCCCAAAACAAAAAAAACCTCACCACAACAGGCAAGTTTAACACAGACAGCTGCACTAATGTGATGTGTTCACAGGTCTGCATAAAGCCACTCTAACTATTTAAGGACCTTAATTGCTACTGTAAGATTTTCTTTCAGAAATTTATATATGCATCAAAAATACATGCACTACTTCAGTTTCAGAAGTCCTGCTCAAATTTAGAGGTAAAAAATCTCCCCCACCAAAATGCTACTGCAGCAATGTCAAAACCAGCAGGATCTAAGAAATAAGAGCTAGACATATACTCTTCCCAAATCTACCAAATGCTTGGTAATTCCAAGTTTGTTCTGTTTAATAAGCAAAACTTCTTCACATGTAAAGCACAACTTCAACATAAGCTGAAAGGAAGAGGCAATGCTGCATTACTGACTTTCTAAACCCCCACTTCACCACCACCACTGCACTGTACCTTCCAGTAGTTTGGCTGACAGCTTTGATTAAGCCACTTCGAATACACCGAAAGAGATTTTTGGGTAGTTAAATCTTCATATGGAAACCCCATTCTTACAGCAAACAGGGAGGCTTTAAAAGCAACAAAAAACCAAAACTATTAATTTATTCACACTTTCATACATTTTATGATAATGCATTCATGTAATGTTATCTAGAAATCAAGAAATTCTACATTATCTATGGAGATGAGAAGTATTTCTTCAGAGAGCAGTATCGGTCATTATAGTGATATACAACTGCAGTAACAGACTCTCCTTTCACTGGCAATATCAAATTTCCTCAATCCACTGTAACTATGTTAATACATATAAGTTTCACCATTGAAAAAGAAACACATTCAAATCTGTTAATCAGCTGGACTCAAATAACAGAGCAAGAGTGGTCTGGGTTCTGTGTGTCACAGAAGTGTTTGCATAGGTGATATAAATAATAGTATATTTTCCTTATAAAGCTAGTCTTTTATGAAATGTAAGTAACATAGTGGCACAACATTTGCCACTAAACCACCGGTATTTGCAGAAATCAATCCACCAGCTTACATTACACTTCTTCCTTGCAGCTTTAAAAGTGACTGCTTCCTTGTTTTCAAAATTAATACAGTAAGTGTCAAGGGAGCAAAAGAAATACCAAAACAAGCAATGGAAGAATGCTGCATGCCTAAAAATGGCTTTTATAGTTAGGAAAAGGGAAAAGAAAAAAGATCAACTGTTCTCTCATCTTTTAGTTGTAGATACCTTTGATATTACCTAGTAACAGATACTGTTGCTAGATTCAGATGCTTGAACAATTTATATTACCAATCCTTGATAATAATGTCACTACAGGACACAGCTGAACAAGAGTTAAGAAAAGCCTTCAATTATTTCTGGACTCTTCTGTGTTTTCCTTAAAAACTGACACAATTAAAGTCTCTGCACTCAGAGGAAAAGAAAACTGACAGCTTCAATTAAACAAATATTTATTTTCCCATTTCTAGAACAAACAGGCAGGGGTTTTTGTAGTCGGTTTGGGGTTTTTTTGTTGTTTTTTTTTGTTAGTTTTTGTTAAGGTAAAATTGTGCTTGTGCCTGTTTGTCAATCATTCTTTCATGACTTCTGAAGCCTTGTTTTTATTCCAGGAAGCAGAGTTGGTCATTTTTACTCTCTGAACTTTTTACTTGGATTATTGGTCTAAGCATTGCTAGGACAAAAAGGGAAAAGGTCAAGCACACTGTGATTATGAAACTTTCCTATCTGTTTGAGACAAACCTGAAAATTTCTTGGCAGATGATAACCAAAAGTAATTCTTTTTTTCCTCATTTGTAATCATTCTGCACTGAATGTCCCTCACCAGACTCAGTTCTACATTGATATACATGGCCTTTATTGCTAGTCTTCTAAGACTTGTCCTAAAGAAATTAGGCAATGAAGGGAGAAAGCAGTTCTTTTAACAGTGTAAGAACTGATCAGTGTTGTTATCTCTATCTGTTCAACAAAAGCTACAAAGGCAAGAAGTAGGAAGCAGGGAACTACAGGCTAGTCAGCCTCACCTCGATCACTGAGAAGATGATGGAACAACTAACCCTGGAAACCATTTCCAAGCACATGAAGGACAAGAAGGTGATTGGGAATAGCAAGCATGGCTTCACAGAAGGGAAGTCATGCTTGATCAGCCTGCTAATCATCTATGATGAAACAACTGGCTTGGTAGATGAGACAAGAGCAGTGAATATTGTCTACCTTGACTTCCATAAGGCTTTTGACACTGTCCCCCATAAGATCCACATAGAGAAGTTGATGAACTTACTGTCTGCTCATCCAGCCAATACATGGACTAAAAACTGGCTGAAGGCCTGAGCTCAGAGGGCAGTGATCAGTGGTATGAAGTCTAGTTGGAGCCAGTAACCAGCAGTGTACCACTAGGGTCAATACTGGGTCCAGTAATGTTCAATATCTTAGTTAATGACCTGGACGATGGGGCAGAGTATATGTACCCTCAGCAAATTTTGCAGATGATACAAAACTGGGAGGAGTGGCTGAAGCACCAGGGGGTTATGCTGGCATCTAGAGTGATCTCGACAGGCTGGAGAAATGGGCTGATAGGAACCTCATGCAGTTCAACAAAAAGAAGTGCAAAGTCCTGCACCTGGGGAGGAACAACCCCATGTACCAGTACATGCTGGGGCCACCCAGGGGGAAAGCAGCTTGGCAGAAGACCTGGTTCCGGTGGGCAGCAAGCTGAATGTCAGCCAGCAATGTGCCCTTGCAGCAAAGGCAGGTAACAGGTTAAGCTCCAGATTAGGAGTGCTGCCAGCAGGTCAAGTGAGGTGATCCTTCCCCTCTAATTAGCACTGGAGAGGCCACACCCGGAGTGAGGCATCCAGTTCTGGGCTCCCCAGTACAAGAGAGACATGGACATACTGCAGACAGTCCAGCAAAGGGCCACAAAGGTCATTAAGGGACTGGAGCATCTCTCCTATGAGGAAAGGCTGAGAGCTGGGACTGTTCAGCCTGGAGAAGAAAAGGCTCAGGGGGGATCTCATCAGTGTATAAAAATATCTGAAGGGAGGGTGTAAAGAAGACCAAGCCAGACCTTTTTCAGCGGTGCCCAGTGACAGGACAAGAGGCAACGGGCACAAACTGAAACACAGCAGGTTCCCTCTGAACAGCAGGAAACACTTCTTCACTCTGAGGGTGAACAAATTGCTCAGAGGTTGTGGAGTCCCCCTCCTTGGAGATACTAAAAAACTGTCTGGACATGGTCCTGGACACCAACTCTAGGGGGCTCTGCTTGAGCAGGGGGGTAAGACCAGAAGGCCTCAAGACCCTCCCAACCTCAACCATTCCGTGATTCTGTAATACCACCTCCTCCTTAAGCTCTCTGTGTACCAGAAGGTTTAAAATACCTAAACTTCAATTTTTTGAGTCAAAGTAAGCAGAACTGTGAGGACTATTCAGGTGTCATGGCACTAACAGAATACATCAGTGTTTTTAACACTGAAGAGAAAAATGTCATCTTACCTTCATTAAAACTTTACTACCAGGAACAATGTACAGGTCGCACATTTAAAAATGATCAACTGAAAATTAATGTGTGCCACAGCTTGCCTCCTCTGGTGTCAACCACTCATAGAACTGAAATTTTAGGAGGCACGCAGACTTTCCTGGATTATATCACTAAGTATACTCAAATAAAAGTGCAATTTAGTTATTGGGGAAAAAAAAGTAAGGAATCTCAGCAATTTTGTGTCTTGAATAAAAAAAGCCTGCAGAGTTTATATACATTCATATGAAAAGGCTTTACTATTTTAGCTAGCTTTTCTAGTGAAAATGTAAATATTTTTCTTTAGAAAAGAAACTGTCATTTCTCTCATATGCTGATTTGAAGGTTCAAATGTGTTCTTCCGAAGCTATAGCCCTATTTAATCTTTATCAATCTTCACCTGGTAAAGACAACTACAGCTTCCTTTATCCATGTTCATATTTCCACAGAAAATACATTCCTTCACAAGAAATACTATTCTTTCTCAATTTCTCCACTGCTTTGATTCATCCACTTCTTCATCTTCCTTATATTTTTGCTCATTCTACCAATCAAAAGTTAAAAATATTTTGATAACTACCAATGACCGGGAAAGGAGTATTATGAGCATTTCTTCCTCCTCTGTTTAACACCTGACCAATTTCTTTTTCAGCATCACTTGTGAAATCTCTCTTACCAAAGCCACTTGTAATCTAATCATGGCCAACTGCTTGAATTAAATAGAATCTGCAAACGTCTCTCTCTTTTTTTCAGACCTTGTCAAACACTGTCCTCACCTTCCTGTATTGCCTATTTTACTCCATCAAAAAATTGCTGTTGCACTTATTTCTCTATCATTCTGTACACATTAATTCCTTCAAGATTCCTTTTATCTTTTCTTATCAATTTCAAAGCACTTGACTCGCCCTTAATGCTCCGATGTCAATTTCCACACTTATCTCCACATTTCTTTCTGAGCAGGCACATACATTTTAAAAGTCCTTAACTGTGAGCCAAGTAACCTTCCACTCAGTATTCATATACCTCCCCGGAATGTACATCTCTTTTGAAACCAGTATTATTCTAACAGTAGCAGCTCATATTTTAAAAGCTCAACTATTCCTTGAGTTTGCCATCACTCTTTTGTTGAGCCTAGGAATACAGCCCCTAATGTAATTTTCTACATTCAAGTTCTCACTAATATTAGTAATTGTGCTCAATATATATACTAAAATAGTTAAATGTAACTGTGGTATCTATTAATTCTGTCATTCCTTAGAAAAAGTTATTCCATGGTTTCAAATGAAGTATTAACATCTAACAGCTTCTACAGTGTCTTGTATCAAATCATCTTTGATACCTTTGATATCAGTGATAATAGCAAAGCCTTGGGATTACAAGTTAATATTTGTAGTTAAATTAGTGGAAAGACCACAAAATTGTATTTTTCTTGTCATGTGCAAATAATGGAATTATACCAATTCATACACATGTAATAAGAGAGTAAACACTTCTGAACTATTTGACTAGATTCATTTGATCATCAGGGAATTCCTCCACCTATATTACCAAGATTAACATATGGCAATTTTAACCGGAAGCATTTTAAGAAGAGGGTATGACTTGGAAACAGTTAAAGGAATAATTACCTGAGTCTCCCACTAATAACGTATGCTTAGTGTATTCAATGACCTTTCGCGCTACACCAATTGCATTTTTTACATGCCTGAGATCCGCAACTGCCCCAACTTCCATAGTGTTGCTGGAAACAAGAAATATTTAAATCTTATTAAAAATACAAGAATAACTGTACCTTTTTTTTATTAGACAAAATCTGTTCTTGCCTAAATTAGAAAGCTTCCTCCTTTAACATATTGCTTTAATTGTTCTATGCCATAGACAGATGGCATCACACTAGTAGGGAAAAACTTCATACCTATATTGTTTCCTTTCACAGGCATGGGGATGTTGCTCAAGTAACAATAACTCCATCCACAGTATTTTTAGTAGATTAACTATTTTGTTGCATAAACTCATAACGTGAACCAAACACTTGCAATTACTTTTTAACCAGAACAGCTTTAAATGGTAAATAAAGTATAGAAGACAATTGCTCCAGAAGTTAAATATTTATGGAATGAATCTAAAGGGAAAGCTTACAATGCTATAAACCATCTGCTCTGCAACTGCTATATCTAGAGCTGGATTACTGCACTACATGTAAAGATTCAATAACAAACATGCTTAGCTACTCTTCCACCAATCAGATAAGTATTTTTCCTAGTTCCGCAAGTTAACATACAACTTGTCCCATAGTCAGCTCTAAACCAAGATCTCTGTAAAAATCCTTACATTAAAGTGTGCTAAAAATGACAGGGATCATTCTTTTCTCCGTGCAGTTTTCTTACCCATCCATAATCATTGCGTCCAGTGTTGTTTCTCCACTTTCATCTGGGCTTCCTCCATATCCCACACTCCCATCGCACTGGTCAATCTCACACTGACCACAGCCTCTCTCAACCGCGTCCAGCTCAGAACCTCCCAACTGTAATACTCTCCAAGCTATAATGAACAAAAATAATTAAATGTCACCAGTGAAAACAGTCTCCACTACTGCTTTAAAGAACGTTTTAAAGATGGACATGATGAAGATGCAGTATATAAGTGGATAAAAAAATAAACTGTAACTTATAGGTGAAATAAAGTCAAAATATAAATATATTCAAAAGACTGTAAAGCATTACTTTTCTAAATACTGTTTTTCTTGCATATCTGATTAGTGTTTCTTACTGAGAAATGAAGCTTTTTTTCTGACTGGGAAGGTATTATTTACTAACAATCGTTACAACTTCTATATATTAAATAACCTCCTCTGCACAGAACCAACCATTACTTTATCACTATTTAAAGCCTTTTGGGGGGGAGGGAGAGGCAAAACTTTTATCTCAAACCCCCCCCGCAAAAAAAAACCCCAAGACATTTATAACAAGCAGCCCTCAAAAGCTTCCTATGAGAATACTAAGTATCCAGCTGCAGAATAAAAAAAAAAAATCTAAGACATAGTGATCTAAAAGAGCTAAACCTACATCACTAACTACATAAGGACAAAAAGAAAGTGGAAACAATATAAAAGAAATTACAGTCTCCACCTTCTCCTGCTCAACCCTTAGTCTTCTATTCTTCAGGATCTAGCTTATGGTACAGTTTTGTAAGACATTACAGACATGCCAAACGACACGACTTGAATAAACTGGGCCTGAAGGCTTGGCATATATAATATTTCACAAGGCTGGACCTCAGGCAAGATTTTCCAAGATGCCTGAGCTTGCTGCCATTGACAGCTGCAATTCTGCTTCCTCCTCCTTGTGCCGGCTCTGGTGCTCCATCATCTGCCAGATCCAGCACAGGGGAGGCAGCAGAAGCATGCAGCCCGGCTCTTTTTGGCAGAGCTATTACACCGTCTCAACCATCTCAAGAAGCCTCATCTTCACAAATGCTGCATGCAACTGCATGAAACTGCCTGCACCAAGGAAAAAGTAAGACTTAACACCTAGCATCCAACTCCACATATGCTCATCTTTATTATAAACTTCAGCGTGAGGAGTACTGCTCCAATTCCTATTACCTTTATTGCTGTGAACAGCCTTAACACAAGCTTTCAAAAGCTGCAAAGCAAGGGCCTCACAGTTTTCATGACTGTATTTCAGTTCTGACCAATACAAGGCTTTATAGGTAACCCATTTCACTAGCAAGGGTTCCCTAGTAAGGGGTTATTTACAACCCAACTACGCTAAAATAGCCTATGAGCCTTTTAAAATCAGTATCCACAACTAATTTATGTTGCCATGGGAAAACCTGCCTTGACATATCACTAAACAACACTGGGCTCCAAAAATATAATATTCAGAACTATCTAAATCTTTGGGGGCAAGAATGAATCTCTGAAGGGCGCCATTAAAAACAAGCCACCATTGCAAACAGCCACAAGAATGTAAACCACACTACTAGCAAAAGAACGTTTTCACTCTAGCTTTTCCACAGCTCATAAACACCCCCCCCCCCCTTTTTTTTTTTAAACGCATTTCTCCCAACCTTGAAAGTTAAACCATTTGCTTGCAGGCTGTCGGGCAACAGCAGGGCTCAGCGACAGAGCGCCACCAACGCAAACGCAAGCTCAGGGGCTTGGCCCCTTCCCATACGAAAGTAACCTGGCACCCCGACGCCCGGCCCGGGGCCAAGATTCCCCGAGACCCGGCGCAGGCCCTTTCGAGCTCGCAGAGAGGCACTTCACGTAGTCTCCCCGCCGGTACCGGGGCCCGCTCTGAGCCGTGAGGGGAGCAGAGCCGGCAGCAGGGAGCCCGGCCCGGCTGCAGTCAGAGCTGTTTAACGGAACCACGGTCACAGCCCGCTGCTTCTTGCCACACCTACGCGCCGTCACGCCTAAGAGACTTATTTTGTTGTTAAGCCAAAACCCCGAGCCCCCCGCCGGCCCCTCAGCAGGAGGAGGGAGCACCGAGCGATCGGCACGGCACGGCCCGGCACAGCCCGGCCCCGCTCGGCCCCGGCCCGGCCCCCCGCCGGGGCACCTGTATCTGCGGCCTTCCTAAACGCCCAGGTATTGATGACTACGGGCAGGGCGGCGGCTGAGGCGGCGCCCACCAGCTGAAACACAACGAGCAAGAGAGGCGCGACCATCCTCCACCGCCGGCCCCCACCGCCTCCCGCCGCCATCGCCACGGGGCCCGGCCCCCACCGCGCCGGCACTAGCCAGACGGCTGCGGCGGCGCATGCGCACAAAGCCCCACCCCGGCGGAGCGATACGGCCTCTGGCGGTTGTAGACCTCAGCGGAGGGTGCTGTCCGCCGCGCGGGAGTGGTGCGTACCCACCCGTCAGTGCTATCACGCTTCCAGAGGTCGCGGTCGGCCGTCGGCTTCTTGAGCAACGTGTTTGAGGCAAGGAAAAGCCTGAATGCCTCCCAGCAAAGGCCAAGGCCCAGGGCAGATTAAAATACAGTTTATATTTATTGTGCGTCTGGAAGTGGTGTTAAAGCCAGCCTCCTGGCGCGGCGGTTCCCATCCGTTGATGAAATTACCAGTGCTAGAGTGGAACCGGGCTGTGTGCTGGGCGCCAGCTGAGACCCAGAGCCGGGGCGGCCCTGCGGCTGGCGGCAGGGCTTGCGGGGTGGGGGCACGCCACTGAAAGCGTGTTCAAAAGCAATCCCTACGGATGCTCATGAGATTCACATCCCGCGTCTTTATGTGCCACCTTGTTAACATGTATGTTTTTGTCAAAAGTGTCTTAACGGCACAGAGATGTTTCTGCGAAGAGTTCTTTTTGGGATCTACTACAGCGGATAGCTTACGGAAGAATTTGTAAAAAGCTTTGCTTTATAGAAATCATAAAATGTATAACAAGTAATTTCTTAATTCTGCCCTTGGGGTTGAAGCTTTTCATTATAAACCGTTAGCAATAGTTTAAAGCTATTTGACACGTTGCCATAGTAGTCTGACTGTTTTCAGGTCCGTGGGCTTGCCTGCTGTCAGCGTAGTGCACTGATCTGTGTTCAGGCCTGATTACATTGAAGCAGTTGCTGATCATCAACCAGCTATTGTTTCTGAACAGCATGAAAAAAGGTGTGTTCTGCTTCTACCAGAGGAAGTGGATATAAAATATACTGGTGGTGGTTTGTTTTTTGGTTTGTTGTTTTTTTTTTTTACTTTTTCAGCTCATTCTCATTATTGCTTTTCAGTATATGATGCGCCAAACTCAATTACACTTTACCAGCAATGTAGCTGGTCTTGTATTTGTAGTAAGAGGAGATACTTAGACCTCATGTGTGACAAGCTCAAGCTTGTAGGCATGCATAAATTGTACGTGTACCCAAGCTGGTTTAAAAAGCCTGAAGCAATATTATTTTTATTATAACAAAATGATCCACAGACTTTGGAATTAAATGGTTGTCACAAAAGAAATGTATTATCCTTTATTACAGAAGTCACAAAATAATAAAATACAGTATTGGGTTTGACTTTAGTAATAGCATGGCCTTGGTTTCAGCCAGTTCCCAAAAGCAAAACTACAAGTAGTCTGGAGAAACATTTACTCAGGTGAATACTGTTAGCTGATTTATTTCTGATATTACTGTTCTTATTTCTGTCACGTATTTCTGTGTAAAGCTGCTAGGGAAGGGAAGGGAAAAGGGCCAAAATACAGATCTGAATTAATGTTAGCTGAAGGAAAACAGAGGAAAATATTTTCAGGAAAGTAATTTAGTAATAAGGGAAAAGGAAAATATAATCAAACATGTTCCTAAAATTGATACATTAATGATATTTTTCAAATACTGTTTTCTTTTAGCCAGATAAAATGGACCATTATGAAAGAAAAACACTTTGATATGGGTGTCATTCAAATAAAAGTATTGACTGTGATGGTTGCATCTGCAGGCCGAGCCTGCACAGCTGTGGCGAGAATATTTTGTATGACTTGAAACAGCATACCATTATGCTTTGAGGCCCATGTAGAAATTCAGTTGGTTTGATTTCTGTGGTATGCTCTCTAACTAGCATTCAAATGTGAATGACTTACTGCTAGAAATAAATGCAATGATGAATCCATGCTTTACTGTATACAATGTTATTTAATATCATATTTTTTTATGCTGTGAAAAAACTCACAAAGTAGACACTGCTCTCAGATACAGTGTGTAAAATCAACAGCAAGGTCGATATAACTCTGGTTTTACATGCTGAAAGCTGAGCAGTATCTGTCCAGGACAACTCTGCAGCATCCATCTGGGCTCTTGATTTGCCTTCTGTCTCTGATATAAAGTATTTTAAAACTGGTCTTTGAATTTAAAACTTGTTTGTATTTTCATAAAAATTAGGTGTTGTTTTATATCAGTTCTTCCTACATCAGCAGTGAAAATGCACCTGTTTGTCCCCCAATACTTACTGTTATCTTAGAGACTGTAGCTAAGATAAGTGGTGACACCAGTAGACTTTTGTCTCTGCGGCTAAAAAGCAAATCAATGTTTCCACAAACAGATTTTTTTTTTTAAAATGCATAATATTGAAAGAATATTGTAGATAGACTTGTATGGACAAGGAATTACTGAGAGGATCTACAACAGACAACACTGTGACTGAATGGCACTGAGTAATTAATGAAAAACACAGGAGGAAATTCACCTCTTTCACTGAGAGTGTCTGTTCCTACAGCGGCCAAATTCTGACCTCAATTATATCTGTGTGACCTTATCTAGCACCATCTGTTCAAAAATGCATGCCTAGCTCCTTTTTGCTGTCTCAAATTTTCTGTAAGTGTGTTTTGAAATCTAATTAAATATTGTAGTTATATCTGTAATTTGTTTACATTTTTATCTTGATTTTACTTACACTTTCTAATATTAACATACACAAACAGATGAAAAGCAAATCTGAGAGTAATTTTCTTAATAAAAATAATCAACTGTTTGATTAGCATTTGCTATGGAAACTTACTTAAGTGTGAAATATTTTTGACACCTAGGATTCTGAATCCATCATGCTTCTAATTAAAATATATTTTTAAATGACCCTGTATTGTGGTTTTTCTGTTTCAAGTAGATTTGTGGAAGCACTGTACTCTCAGTTTTCGAAATTCTTTTTTTTCTCTTTCGATCCCTTTCATGGCTTCTTACAATACGTATGTTCTCTCATTCAGTGAATGGCACTGGAAAGGATGAAAAGATTTATTCATGGTGAATATCTCCATTATCTACCTCTTAAATCTTCTAGGAAAGACCCTTATGCCCTCTTTCATGCTTGAGAAGAGCTATCTATAAACATTTTCAAAGCTACTTAGTTATCCTCACCTGAATCCTCCATAAAACTTAACACCAGTGTGAGGTCTGTCAAAATGTGTAATGTTTAAATCACATGATTATCCAGACCTCTGCTTCCCATACTGTTCTCATGTTTTCACGTCTTCCCCAACAATCTTTTTCCATGTGTTAAGTGTTCTCATGTACTGTAAGGTCTTTTGGGTATGGGTTGCCATTTCATTTTAAGTTTGTACAGTGTATAGTGCCAGTGTGTCCTAGCTTAGCACTCCTTGATCCTTGACAATATGTTAATGAGCATTAATATATAAAATGAGAAAAAATACCATTGCTAACTAGAATAACCAGGCATCAATAATAACTGAATAATAAATAGTCATGTTTCCATTGCTAAATTTGCTTTTGTTACCACTTTTTTTATCAGATTGCTAAGTTACAGTAGCTTACTTTCTTACTTTGTAACCTCAAAATAATTATTACATGTCACAGAATAATATGTTCTTACAGTATTATTTTGGCCTATTGTATCAGTCTATCTCAAAACAAGTTACGTGTAATATATTTCCTATTTGTAATTGCTGTAGTGGTCCACTGCAGTAATAAAGTTGTCACATGGAACATGTAATGGACCACTTTACATTGTTGGAACTGCTTTTTTTATTGCAACTCCTTGTAACTTTATGATGTCTTCATAAATGTGATCCATGGCAATAATAAAGTTGTTGGACAAATACAGCAAGTTACTGTTTGCTTCCCCCAAGTCTGAAAGTTATCTTGACATTGTTAAATGAGCATACTTAAAGTTTTCAGTGTTGAAAGGAAGGTAACCAGAAACTTGTATTATACAAATATTATTTTAGAAATATGGCAACTTACAATGACTACATCTATTTAATGTGGTTTTGGTACGCCTACCAAAATTTTTAAACAGGATCCTCACCGAGTTAGGATTATCTAAGACTAGAGGGCATATCAACACATGCACCACTGTGACGTTTTCATGGTTAGAACACCGCAAAGCAATAAGTAATTGTTTTGGGAGGTAATTCACAATGTGTAAGCCCCAGCTTTGAAAAGAAAATTGTGTGATGTCTGTTCATTGTGCTCTGCCCAAGTTGTTTTCTCTGTAGTCTTTGTTAGGACATACTAATGCCATTCTGTGTTTTTCCATGTATAGTTTGTCTGTACAAACCAAGCCCCTTGTTTTATACCAGCTTCTGTGCCTCGTACTCAAGTTCATCCACATAAAGCCTGCTGAGGTATCACAGTCCCATAGTGTTCAGTGTAAACATGATTGAAAAACTTTGAAGACAGATTTTAAGAATGGGGCTAAGAAGTGGTAAAGAGCTAGTTCCTGCTCCATGATGTCTGAACTGGATGTATCCACAGCTCTGCAGTGTTTCTAAACCACTGAAGAAATGTACAAATCGGGTCAAAGTCGTTTTAAGAATCTGTTTCAGCAATGTACCAACCATTCAATTACTGTCCTTTGCAAGTTCCACTGGACTCTGATACTAACCACAGGGGTTATTAAGTGGGAAATACATCTTTTTTGGCTTCAGACTGACAAACTAGAATCTCGAACAAAAACCCTCTTGATAGCATTTTGCCAACTACATTTTAAGATGAAATGGCTGAGATACAAAGCACAGAAATACAAAGTTGTGAGCAACCACTACATTTTGAAGTTCATTTTTGTGCCAGAAATTGACCTTCTCTACTGATTAAATCGTAGGATATGATGCCTAGAGACAAGGGGGCAAGCCAATGGTTAAGCAGCAGGTGTAAGTCTGAATCTACTTACTTTGTGAGGATTTAGTCTGATTATTTGAGTATAATAATCTCAGCCTTTCCTGGTCACACAAGTGCAACACCACAGAATGCAAAGGAGACTGTGTAGATTGAAACAACAGCAGAATTTTGCTTCAGCTTTTGCGTGGTTTGGGTGTAAAGAGAATCTGCCAGTATTTTCACTTAAAGTACATATGTGCATAAACACTACACATTTCTTATTGAGAGGAACTACATTAACAGCTTTCCCCCTATTTATCTGAACATATTTGTTGTATTGTATATTCTACCATGTGTTCTTTGTGTTCATGTATATGAAGGATAGCTGTGTAGCTTGGGGGCTATCTGCTGAGCTATGGTACAGATAACCGTATGGTACCTGGCTCTAGCTGACTATATTTCAGCTGGAGATTCAAACTCATAATCACAAGCAGTACAAATATAGGGGTGTCTCTTATTCTACTGGAATTACCCCATTAACTTGTTTTTGTGAAATCTGTTTTCAGACTAATAGATAGTGTATTGCTGCTTGGATTAACCCTTGTACTGACAACTCACGAGAAAACACCCAGGATTTGCATGCTTATGTTGCTTCACATAACAGGACTAATTTATCATGTCTGACTCCTCTGTAAGCAAAATTACCAGAGATGTAGTGTGAAAAAACATAGTTTATATTTACAAATTTATATTTCGAGGGAGTACCATGTGACATTTCAAATACATGGTAGTTTGCAGCAGAGTCATGGAGCTAGCCTAGATCCACAAAACTATTTTAAGCTCCTGAGTCATGCTTAGGTTCCCAAACTACCAACTATGTGAAACTACAGACACAATAGGAGGTAGGAATCCAAATCCTTTTGCAAGTGTGGCCTGGCCTATGGCTGAACAACTGACTTAAATCTGATTTAAATCTCAAGATGTTTCTTTGAAATACAATCCCCTGAACAGACAGCAGTGAACTAATTGACGTGGCACTTAGGGGCATGGTTTAGTGGTGGACTTGGTAGTGTTAGGTTAACGGTTGGACGTGATGATCTTAAGGGTCTTTTCCAACCTAAAGATTTATGATTCTATGATTCTAAACTGAACAGCCTGGACTTAAAACTGGAGCTTTCTGGACACACTGGTTCTAGATCTGCATCTTTTACTTTTGAGAGATGTGCAAAACGACCTGCAGTCCATGCCCCTTTCACATCAGTAAGACCCACATGTAAGTACGTTCGGACGACTCTATCTCTTGGCATCCACCAGTGCCTGCACAGATACAGAGCAGCTCTAGAGAAGACAAATGCAGACTTGGGATTTAGTGTGGCTGTGAGAGTCACTAAGGAAGAGCAGCACACATTAGAGAAGATAGAGAGAATGAACAGAGCTATATAGAATGGGGCGTGGATGACTGAAGTACCTCCACCCTGCTTCTTAAAGAGCCTAGTATTCTTCATTTCTACCTACCAAAGTAATCTTAAATGAACTTCTCTGAAATATTTTTTTCTTTTCTATTGTGCATATCTTTCTTTTCTATGTCTATTTTAAACAATTTGATCTCAGTGCAAAAAACTAACAATCTTTTGTACACCGTTGAAGAATCGCATGCATTGCTATTGAAATAATAATAATAATAATAATAATAATAATAATAGGGCATAATTAACTGATAAAGCATAGTTTCTTCAGACCCCCCCCCCCCATGACAACTAAACCGTTTTTGAAAACATACCCATTTAATGTATTTTCATCAAACCACAAGTTACTGCAAATATGGCAGCAGGGAGGAGGAACAGGGAATCCTGAAGAGTTGCCCTTGCCCTGTGTTACAACAAATTGAACAAAATGTGGCTGATTTTTCCATATAATTTATTTTGTTAATTTCTTTCTCAAATTGTAAGAATTTCCTATAAACTGATTTTGAAATTTTGACTTAATCCGTGACACATTATTTAATGAAATTTTGTCCAAAAGGCCTATCCCAGCAAATATTATTTAAGATGAAACTACTTACAGACTTCGAGAGAAACTAAATCTTATTATTTGTTTAGAAATCTTTTTAAACATTTGTTAATTTCAGTAATCCTTGAATTGGAAATACAATCATGGCTAAGTGATGTACGACCTGGGAGCTAATTTAATCAGTAAAACCATTCTGGGAGCAAAGATGGTTGCTGTCACCTGAGCTATGACTGAGGCAGTGTCATCACTTCTCTACTCGATTTCTAAATTTGTGTATTATGTTTTATTTAGTGGTCTTAGCAGAGTTTGCTCCGATCAAGCATGCATTCTAATAGTGTATAATTGTGTTTACAGAATCAGGGACTGCGTTATTTTCAAATACCATTGAGTGCTTTGTTAAAAATGGCTCCATCAACGTACGATAGTGATGGGCCGTTCTTTCAGGTGCTTACTCTGGCAAAGGTTTCACCTCCTTTAAACAGTGGCTGGTGTCAATTCAGCTTACGATGTTTATCACCTCAGCAGTCTCAGTTTTCTTTCTTGTAATGTATGTATTCAAAGTTAAACTGTTACTATTTTTATCACTCCATTTTTTCTATAATTTCCACATAGTGATGTGTGTACTGCTGTACTGTCGTATGGTCTGTGACAGGTCTATTTCTACTTAAGTATGTAAAAATACAAAGGTAAAGTCTGTTCAGCAATTTGAGATATAATCTGGAATATTAATCAAGTATTAAAAAGATCAGATAATGTGTAATGCATAAGTCTGTATTTTAAAAGTTTGGCATGGTTTTTTCTGCAATTTATTTTTGTTCATTAAAAGATATTCCAACAAAAGCGTCATCTTTGACTAGTATTTAGTCCTAGAACTATACAAGCGTTAGTTATGAGCAATGCCTCTGCTTGTGTTTAAAGAACTTACATTCATTAACTTTGCACATATTTGGCTTTGAAGTAGCAAATACAGACTCCTGCTAGTCTACAGACAGTATGAAATTATGATTCTATCTACAGTCTATAAGAACTAGCAGATGAAAGAGCACGTTATTTCAATGTCTCACTCATAAAACAGGTTTCAGTCAAGGAGAAAAACAGATTAAAAATCAATCCATGTAATAAACATAATACCCAGAAGCTGAAAAATATATCTAAAAGATATAATAAAATTCCCTTGAAAACCAGATGGGACGTGGATCTTCCTCTCCATTCAACATTGTGTAAGATATGTGTGGACTTTCAAGCAGCATTTTTTCATTGTTTAACTTGTGAAGCATAAGCAGCATCTGGTTCCATACACTGTATGTATTTGACTGCATTCTGATTATTTTATACTAACAAGAATGAACCCAGCTGAGGAAGTATGCTGCTGAAAATGACTCTTGATCAGCAAATGACTTAGTAATTAGGTACACAGCTGGATCAGCTGCATTTGGCTCTATTGTCCACTACTGTTCTAGAGGGCAATAAAGACTGTAAATATATACATGCATGCAAGCAAACAGACTTTGAAGCCAAAAAACTATAAATTATACGTTACCACTTAATTGCACCTTAACGCCTGTATGTATCCACTTAAAATGAAGGACATCATTGCAAGGAACTTCCTCCATTTCCAGCTGCTAGTGAAGCATACTTTGCTTTTTACTACTCCAATAATGTGAAATCCTAATTACAAACTCAGCAATACTAGAAAAAAACCCCTGGGCTGGCATATATGCCATTAATAATTTACACTTGTTTCACATTTATTAGGAATTGTATTTTTGTATGGATATATCCTATGTAGACATACTCACAAAATATGCCAACAGCTATAGCGTTAAATTAGTCTCTCTGTGTAATGATCTAGAGTTTTCCAAACAGGCAATCCCTGTCATGTAATTAATGTTGTCATCTTTTGCTTAGGAACTGGATGTTTCCTGCTGGAAAAAGTAATGACAAACTGGTCCTTAAACTTCTCAGGTCATGACCTTGCCTGCTTGGTGGAGAGTGGTGGTGAGAAAGATGTCATCTGAAACAACTCTGTTGACAGTCAGGGTGATTGAGTACATTCAAAAGTTTTCAGTACAGCACTGCCTTATGCCTTCATAATCTCTGATCAGCACATTTTCATCTTGTCTACTCTTGTCTGGCATTGCCATGTGCCGTATAAGTCCTTAAACTGCCTTGAGCATGACATAAAAGCTCATATGGTGGTTGTCAAGGTATCACTTGCAATTTGTCAGTCCAGGAGCTCCACCACAGATCTTTTATCCCCGCACTCTATCTTAGAAACCATGGCAAATCTTCTGGTAGGCCAGCTTGTTGGTAGCAGAGTCCAAGTAAACCAGTACAGTCTGCTGAGTGCTACATTTTTATCTAAGCAGAATTTGGATTGCCTCATCACTGTGAACAAACCAGATTTAATGTCACCTAGCATAGGTGGTTTGATGACAAGCATGGCAGACTGCACCACATAAGGTTTCTGTACTTCCTTGACATTGGTGACAGCATACATGTATTTTGCAGGGTAAAACTTACATCCATCGAAGTGGATATATTGCAAATACACTCATAATTATGCATATGTGCATTGTGATTGGGCAGGGCAATGTACACATGCACAAACATGCACAGAGGCACAAGGATTAAGATGGTCAGTGAACACCTGCTTACACACCACATAACTATCACAGGGAAGCCACAGATGTGAATTTTTAAGCATACCTGTATCATAAAAATACTTCTAGACACGCCATTATTTTATTTTAGTTGAATTTCCGAATTTATTCACTAGGTGGCAATGTAGTATGTAATTTGTAGCAAATTTACAGCAGAGCTGTATTGATCAGAAATAACTGCACTAGATAAATGTTTTACACTGGATTGCAATAAAGAAATGTTGATTCATAGTCCAATTTTTTCTTTTTTAATTTTATGCTCGTAAGAATTCATACTCTATCTACACCTTAAATAGAAAATACATGAGGTTGTGGTAGATTGCAAAGCCTGCAAGAGTCATGAGGTATGTAGAGGTAGCTCAGGAGAGCCAGTGGACCCCATTACCACCAGTAGTCATGTCTGAAGTGTTAGGCAGGGATGGAGTGTGGTGCAAAAAGGAGCACATGCAGCTCAGTCACCTCAGGGGGAAGAGTTAGTTTCAGTCAGTGAGAAGCCTGATTACAGCCAGGAATTAGAAATATTTTATTAGAATGAGTTTCTGAAGTATATCTGCTCTGGTTGTACCAGAACTCTAGACACTGATGTGAAGACTGGTTCAGAGCAGCAGAATGTGGATATCTTCATCTATGAGTTCCTTGGGTTTTCTCTCTTATCTCTTAACACTGATGCTTTAGAAAATGCCCAGAAGAGCCTCAGAGATGTGGGCTAGAGGTAGTAGGTGCACCAGCCCAGTGGAGCTAGTTAGAGCCGGCAGCTCTCTCCTGGAGACCTGCGGCAGAAGGAGGTCTGCACTGCAGGGCCAGAAGAAGACACTGCGGAGATGGAGACCACCATCAGTATCAGTTGCAATTCCTCTTTTAAGATTCACTGTGCATGCAATGGATAGGCTGCCTGTATGATTTGATTACTTCAATATTAAATCTTCCTTTTATAGACATAAAATGTGAAGTGTTAAAATACAGATGCTATATTATATGGAGCCAAGATGTTCTTTTTCTCATTTGCCTTGTGAATTAATGAAACACTTTATGTCAGGCAGATTCAGTCTTTGCTGTTTTTCAGAATGACCTCATGCGAGGCTACCTGTCTGCCCAGTTCTCTGTAGGCAGCCTTTTGCTTTCCCAAATTTCATTATGTGACTTGACTGGTTAATTTGTTGTCTTTTTAGCTGTCCATACTTTTTACTCTAGGGCAGTGGGCAATGTTTATATTTAGAAGTTTTTGCTGCCGTGGTGCTTTATAACACAGATGGTTTAGTCTGTCTGACCCAGCACTCTTTTGTCCTTAGCACTTTCTGTCAAATTGTCTCAATTATCTCTCCATTCCTTTGATAGATTGTACCCCTGCTGTAATTGTCAAGTAGATAATAATTATTTGGGACATTTAATTATTTTTAGACTAGGCCTGTTATATATCTCAGAGTTTCTAATGCTTATGATTTGTTTTTTTAGGGGACCAGCTAAGAAATAGCTATTATCTATTATTAAAATGTATGCTGCAGTTCAGGATAATTGTGCTATATTTTATGTTTCTTTGTGCTGTCCATAGTAAAAGTAAACAAATCCCCCAAATGTCAGAAGTCTTTTGCAACCAGAGGTGGCTCTCGCCTTGGGGACAGTGGGGTCCAACCCGACCAGAACATTATAAACCCTGCTAAAACTTTTCTTTGTCATTCTGTTTTAATAAGGATGTCCAGTGGCAACATAATGCAACAGAAGTTTAAGAACAGTACAGGTTGTTCATTATGAGGGTAAAACTAATAAAACAAGAAAATTTACTTATTAAGTACTGGGAAACAGGAAAAAATGGCCAGCCACCTGTAAAAACTCTGCAAAACTTTTACAACTCTTTTTGTTACAACTCTGAACAGGCTTTTTGTGTTGTCTGAGTTGCTACAGGCTCTGCAAGAATGGAGATCACCAATGAAGTTCCTAACATGTAACAGCTTGTTAAAATATGTGATAAATTTCCATCTTTATCTATATATATGTGATAAACTGTGAATGCACAGTTTTAGGACACTCCTGAGCCTGCCCAGTAGCCCTGAGTGAGGTCTCCGTTGAGTTATATGCATGCAAACACAGATACACATGCAGTTGCACACAAGCCTGCTAGAAGTTTTTCTGTTGAGATTCCCACCAGCCAACAAGCTTTAAAGCTGCCACTACTTGCAACATTTGTGAAATATGTTTTTGACTTATGAGGTCTTGTTCATATCCTGCACTGTCTTCTCCAGCTTCATTCAAGACCAGTGACACAAGGAAGAACCCATTGTTACAAAATGCCAGCTTACAGCACGACAGTTACTACAACAGCATTTCCATCCAGAATGTTATATAGTGTGAAATTTTTCTGGTTTTAACATTGATGTATATTAGCTAATAGTATGTATCACTCAGTAAAACAACTCATACAGATGGCTGAAACCAAACCCAGAATATCATGCAACTGTTGCTTGTAGCATTTTTGCTCACTTCCATGTAAAAATTCTGTCACACAACCAGTAACTTCCTCTGGAAAGCCAAGTAGAAACCTGGATTTTTTACCCAAGTTAAGTCTGAATCCTTAAAATGTATTTGTTCTGAAGTGATCCCTACTTTGACCACAAAATGAGTAATTAGAAGTAATTTAATTACACAGGAGCTGGTTATTAACCCTTTATCTCTGAGCAATTGACCTGGATATAAATATTGGTACATTGCACTGAAGCACAGGAAAGGATTTCCTTATATGGCTTTATTTAAGTTTCTTTTTTTTCAGCAAGGCATTTCTTCCCATAGCATTTTGATACATACATGGATTAGTCTTTTCTAGATTGAATTTACAAAGCTTTTAACTGGATATTTGGAGAGCAGGGTTTTATTAGCTTTATATTGGCCAACAGAAGTGCAAACCTTGTTTTACAGGAGGAACATAAACGCAAAACTTTTTTTTACAGGAAAAACATACATTTCTCAAATCTGCACCTGATTTCACTTTAATGTTTGGGTTTTTTTCCCTGTAGTCCCTTGTTTTCAAGTAGGTTAGTGTGCCTGCTAATAAGTTTACTGTCTGTTTTCAGCTTCCTTTGCATTCCTTCTGTACATGGATGAAGTGGAGATACCAAACTGTAGTGACTGTGGCCCTGGTTCTGCAACAATATGTATATATATTTACTTAATTTAAAGCCTACACCATGACACCATCCATCATTATTGCACTGTGAGCCTTGCAATATTTGTTGTTTCTCTTAAAAGCTCACTTTGTGAATCATGTCATCAAGAAAGAATCCCAGCTTTCAGCTAAACAAAAATATAAATTTTTATCTTCCTAATAGGAGAGGGAAGTTTGAAAATATGACTTGAATATACCAAAAGGCTTTTAAAGATAGTAGGTAAAAGAGAAAGATAAATTTATTTAAAATTATTGTGATATTTAAGAAAACCCTTCTGTTTTGGGTTGGGGGTGATTGCTGAATCCTGGACATTCAGGAGACAGAAAAAAGAGTTTTTAAGAAGAGGAAAAGCATTCAAAAATACTAGCAGGCAAAATTGTCCTGTTCATTGTTTTCAATGAAGCTGACTTTCCAAGTTGCTGATAAGAAAACAGCTGCTTTCTGGTAATGATAGAATTAGCGCCCCGTACAATCTGTAAGAACATAAAGTATGCCCCTAAGAATGACTAGCACTGCTAGCATATAGCAGCAACGGTATTTACATTATGCATACTGGGGAATGAAACTGGTCAGAGGCTACTGCCAGGTTTCTCAGGGCTTTTGAACATTGATAACAGAAGTTCTTCATGAAGCGTGTAACTGGTAATAACAAACAATAACTACTGCTTGTTTTTTATACATTTGGATCCATATTTATTGAGCTGAGCAGAGCTGTTGCTACATTTTGCCAGCTTTATGACTTTGCAGAAGAGATGAGGTAGAATGGAAAAAAGCTGACTTGACTCAAAGATACAGAATATAAAGGGAAGCTACACCAGCTTAACTGGTTTTGTTAAAGGAAAATGCATCATGCTGGATCTGAGAGCCTGAGGGAGGTGAGGCTACTGCAGTGCCCCCAGGTCCAACAAGTAGTAAGTGTCCAACAAGTAGTGAGTGTCCAACAAGTAGTGAGTCTGAGAATGTCTCCCCAAGCACTCAGAACAAGTAGATACACCACATACCTGCATATATACATGGCCAGCCACTCAGACCACAGGCAGACATGCAGACACAGACAGCACCAACGGCTTCATCCTGCTCCCCTCTGGCTGAGCAGAATAGAGGTCCATTTGTGGGAATATAAATATACATATATATATATGAGCAGTGTGGATCCCTCCAGTAGCGAGGCTCAGATTCTCAGTCTGCCCAGTAGCTGTTCCTGGATCCCTGTCTCTCCAGTTGCGAGGACCTGGACATAGAAACTCCCGAGGCTGCAGCCCCGCTCCAGTTCACAGAATCACAGAATGTTTGAGGTTGGGAGGGACCTCTGGAGGTCTTCTGGTCCAACCCTCTTGCTCGAGCAGGGCCACCTACAGCTGGTAGCCCAGGTCCATGTCCAAACAGTTTTTGAATGTCTCCAGGGATGGAGACTTCACAATTTCTCTGTGCACAACCTGTGCCAGTGCTCAGTCACCCTGAGAGTGAAGAAGTGTTTCCTGCTGCTCAGAAGGAATCTCCTGTGTTTCAGTTTGTGCCCACTGCCTCTCATCCTGTCCTTGAGCACCACTAAAAAGGGCCTGGCTCTGTCCTCTTTACACCCTCCCTTCAGGTATTTATATACATTTACAAGATCCCCCCAGAGTCTTCTCTTCTCTAGGCTGAACAGTCCCAGCTCTCTCAGCCTTTCCTCATAGGAGAGATGCTCCAGTCCCTTGCTTATCTTTGTGGCCCTTTGCTGGACTCTCTCCAGTATGTCCATGTCTCTCTTGTACTGGGGAGCCCAGAACTGGATGCATCACTCCAGGTGTGACCTCCCCAGTGCTGAGTAGAGGGGAAGGATCACCTCCCCCGACCTGCTGGCAACACTCCTCCTAATGATGGATCCAAGCATGCACCTGTTAGCCGCCTTTGCTGTAAGGGCACATTGCTGGCTAACTTTCAGCTTGCTGCCCACTGGAACCAAGTCTTTTCCTGCCAAGCTGCTTTCCGAAATGGTCTTCCCTGCATCCCAAGGTGTGTTCCACACCCCTACGCCGCAACCCCCCTTAGTCTGAAAGTGATCCAGAGAGCTGCTCCCAAAGACTCGCTTTGATGGGTTTCACACCTGCACATTGGGGCTGAAGGTCTCCTGGGAGAGGGCACCCTCAGCGCTTTTTACTGGGATATTCTGATGAAGAGAAATAAAAAGTGTGTGTGCTCATTTTTAGTTTGTCAGTGAAGCCTGTCGACTGGTGACAGTAGCTCTGAATATATGGGTTTTTTTGATACTGTAAGCACCATCAAGATTATTTGCAAAGCATAGCCCTTATAAAATGACAAGATGCATTAGAGGTATTTCAGTATTAACTCTGTCTCTTCTAACCAAAGTAATTTGTGAAGCTAAAGTTTTTGATTATTTTATTGGCAAACTTGAAGTGCTATTATGTAGCATATTGGATTTATTTGGAAAATTGTTGGAATATACCACAACAACGTAGGTACGGAACTATAGTGTTTTATAAAATAACATAGAGAGGATTTTCACTCTTCTGAATGCTTTTGAAAACGTGGCCCAATATGCTTGCAAGAAATTCTAAGTAGAAGGTCAAAAAGAGCCAAATCTTGAGGTCCCTACTCTGCTTTTATTCGGGCTTGACTCTGATAAAGCTCTTACTCACTCCTCTGTGGGTTTTGCCTGAAAAAGCACTGTGCAAGACTTACAATGCCAGGACTTAGCCCACAAAAATTATTAGCTCGGGTCACAGTCTAGGCTTTCTTATATAATTTATCCATCACTTACTTATGTTATAAAAGTGCAGAGGTGATAAAGAAGTCATCTCTCAGGTCATATAGCAGTTTAAACTGCTGTGTCTCTGATTAAGCATCGTAGACAAAAGGGGATAATAAGATCCAGGGGAAGATGAGAAGAGTAGAAGTAAAAAGCTTGCACAGCTATTGGAAAGAAGACTTACATTATTTTGCTACAGACTCAATAGGAGCATCTGATCCCCCTTTCTTATGAAGTGTAGTTCTGACTGCCCCCAAATTGCTTTAAACATGAAAAAGATGAGACCACTGTGCTTAATAATGCTGTTAACACTGTGTCTGAAGATTTGTTCCTTCACTGTACCGCACATAAATACTGCTTGGTCTACATCTGTGCAAAATGTAGAGGTAAACTTTAATTGAGGGCTTTTCTTTGGGGATCATGTGCATTCAGGGGGAACAAAACTCCTATTATCAACCTAGAAATATAACAAGTTTGAGAGCATTGTTGCATAGAGAAACTGAAACGTTAATTCATGCTTCTGTGACATCTTGTCTGGATTACTGTAATTCCCTGCTTGCAGGTCTCACTCAGCCCTCCTTTCACAAAACAAGAACTTATACAATAATGCAACCACTGAGATTTTAAGCATGCACAATAGCTGGTCATCATGTGTCTCTGTGCTGAGATCTCAGTGCTGCCTGCCATTAGATACTGGATCGATTTGAAGATCCTGGTGATGTGTTTTAAAACACCACATGTATCCAAATGAGTTTTTGGTTCCCTATTGTCCAGGCCCAATTTTACTCAAGTGTAAAAATGTTGGGCTTTCATTTGTTCAGAGAGAGAATTACAAATCGCTGTGTCCCATAGGTTCTTCATGCAGCTATGGAATGCACTTTGCCAGAACAGATTTGGAGAGTCAGTCTTGTCATTGACTTGAAGTCAAGGCTGTGGGGGGTTGCTTAACTTTTCTTTCTGTCACCAGCATCTCTGTTTGTGTCAGGGTATATTTAATAGAACATTCTAAGGCTTCCTTTTTTTTAACTGTTTCAGAGTTGCAACATCCCTGTACTTTACAAGAGGGCTTTTCAAATGCCAGCAATAGCATTGGCATTTCTGATTTTTTAAGAGTCACGAGAAGATTTTTATACAAAGAAATCTAACAAGATATCAGAGGTATTTCTAATACAGATGTTGCTCTTTGTCAAAAGGGTATGCCTACCTTACCTACACTTTTTGTCTATCACAGGTAGGATAGGAAAGACATCTTTAGTTATGCAGTTGTTCTCTTTCTTCCTTCTACGTTTTGGAATAGGACACAAACAAATTTGTTTATATTGATTGTGTACTTCACAGAAATGCCTACAGAATTTGCTGTGCAACTAAGACCTTTTTATCTAAAACAGCTTATAAAAATAGTTTTGCTTTGAAAATTATTATACAGGTTTATTGGCTGCTATAGTTCTCTCTTTTTTCTGTCCTTATCCTTCCCTCTTTTGACCATTATGTGCTGCTCATGCTATGTATATATTTGCATCCTTAGTACTGAGCCTACGGTTCTACTGCTAAGCATGGTTAGTGGAAAATATCATCTGCACATTTAGGCTCCATTAAAAAAAGCATGATCAAAAGAAAAAGAAAAAAAAAAGAAAAGCAAAAGAGTCCTGGCTACTAGTTACTTAAATCCTGTTTAGTATCTTACTTTCCATTGAAATGAATGAATATAGGTAGCTTGATACCTAAATAATCTTATGGATTGGTCCCTAAGTGCTTTATCATTCTGTCATCCTTGCTCACAGCCAGGATACTGTATATTACTTTTTTGTTATTGTCTAGCATTTAACTTTCAATATAGGTATTCTGTTACATGCATATGTAATATTCCTTTCAAAGCCAGGATGATACATACCCTTTTTATTTAGCCCACCCTCTAGTTTCTTCTTGTCAGTTGCAGTTTTAATGATTGTGACAATATAAAAAAAGTTATCCTCCAGCACAGTGTTTATCATCTACAGTAAGTGAAGAAAGGCCAGAGTATTAAACTTTCCCACAAGTTCAATATACTGTTATTAGCAGACCTGCCGAAGTTTGCAGCTTCCAAGTCTAAAGTGCTTGGTTTCTCAGTTAAGAAACAAGGTTGTCTTAAAAGGCTAGACCATACATTATGTTCCCAAAGACTAACAAGCCTATACTTCTGTGGAAGATTTTTGATAAAAAAATCCTTATCACCATTACAGACTTAAAGGTTTCCTGTGTCATGTCACCTTCATGGATTCTTGTGCTTTACATCTCCAGTGGTATTAAGCAGGGTTGGTTTTCACAAGGTGTTAGGTCTTGCTGTCATTTGGAGACATTTTACTGCTAACAGTCCTGTTGGATCTTAAGCAGTTTAGTGAAACTTTCTTTTCCACATAAAGTGTAATGCCTTTCTTTACTGATATTCTTGTTTGACCCTGAATGTAAGGGAGGATGTATCATCTTCCTTGCTGTGCCTCTTCATTTTTGCACTGCCTATAGGCACATTCAAAATTTCTCCACTAGCAGTTAGATTTTCCTTTCTGTGTTTGCCTCTGTGTCTGCATTCAAGGCCAAATTCAGAAGAAGTGGTGCATGTTACTTAGAACAATTCAAAAGGTCCCCTTAGACTCTGCCAGATCTATTTATACCATCTCTATCAGTGTATAACATAATCTGTAATTTACATACCAAGGAATTGCAAGAGGATTTCAATTTAAATAACAGAGACTCTTCTTTCGTTTACACCTACTCATGAGTCCTTATTATGAAAGCTGTAGTGAATTAGATTGACATTTGATGAACAAAGGGCAATTGTCTTCAACAGAAAAGAACAATAGTGTTCCAGTAGTTCTCTGAAGCATATTTTCACTCTTATTGTTGTCATTTTCATCTTTCCGGGTTTGGTGAATCCAACGTTTCATCCAGTGAATTGATATTGATCCCTGCCAGTCAGTATTTTGCAGCTGTGTGGAGGAAAAGAAAAAACCCCCCTCTTCTTACTTCTTTTACTCTTGTGGCATTGCCTAAATATATTTCTGTCTGGTTGGTGTATGGGTTTTGAATGGGTTTTAGACCATCTCTAGTTTAGTCCCTTCCAGCTTTTCCTTCTGCTAGTCTGCTTTGCTTAGTGTAATGCTATGGTGAATACAGAAATACCCCTGGTCAGGGAGACTCTGGGAGTCCAGGAGTGAATGTGCGGACATTCAACAATCATGGTGCTGAGCCAGCTTGTCAGAATCATGACCTGGATTTTTACGTTTTATTTTAAATGTATGATAAAACCTAGCTAAATTCCTAAGTCTTTGTATGCTAAACATCTTTCATACTTCCTTCCCTTTCAGTTAAGATATAATTACAGTGTGAGATAGTAGTTCAGAATAGCCATGTATTGGGCTGCATTTCCTATGTTTTCTGTCAGCCAGTCCAAGCACGTATCCCTTCTGAGAGGCAAAGTATGAGGCAGTAGGTTTACAGGCTGAGGAGGATATAGGGGCTGGGGAAAGGAAGAGGAAACTCAGATGATCTTATTTCCCCTCATCAACAACTCTGGAAATCAGTAGGAATGCTACATGCTGTCCATTCCTCACCTCCCAGACTATGCATGTGTGTTTGAAGAGTTGTTTAAAGGGCAAGGCCATCTGGCATTAGGTCCTGTCAATTAGAAAGGAAAGGATTTCTACTCATTTCGCTCTGCTTTGTGGACTGCTGTCCTTCTTGGTGTAAGGTATACCACATTGCCTGTGTAGATTAGGTGAGTTAGAAAAGTGTTAATTACAAAAGTTGTCCTACTCAAATTGGATGTTAACTAGACCTGTTCTTCTGATGTTTGACTTACTTAGCAATTTTCAGGTCTGCTCTGCTGACTCTGTTAGTGACCTGAGAACAGACTTGGATTATGGCTGCTGAGAGTATTCAGGCTTCTCAGTAACGCAGGTAGGCTCTGACTAACCAAAACATTTCCTTCACATTTGCAGACTTACAGTGTCTGTAAACAAAATAATTCTCAATAATCTTTTTTTTCTAGAAACCTTTGTGCACCTTCAAACTGTCAGTTTTTCTCAGAAAACTTAGAGTCTATTTTTGGTAGTTTATCTTTTTAAAACAAGTGTCTTGCAAAAACCTGTTTTTTTCTGAGACAAACCTATCTTTATATCATAGTGATGTTTCACGGCAAAAAGTTGCATCCTGGATTTGAATGGTATACTTCGGCTTGTCTGCGAGCTGTCTGAGTTTGTAGACAGCTGTTTGCAATCTATGAGCCCTCTATTATGCAAAACTGACAATTAAAGATTCCTATGAAATACTGTATGAAGAGCCCTAATCATAACAACAAACATCTGTATTCTTTCCAAACTCAGTACTGGATGCTGGAGCAAAGGAGAAATCTCAAACATCTGTATTTCAGATGTTAAAAACAATTGCATTTCTTCAAGTTCAGGCAAGCTTGTGGTAGTAGTAAGGTTTATCCCCAACATCTCCTTGCTGAAATTAACATGGTGCTGTAATGAACATGGTATCTTACTAGGTGGATTGAATGGGCTAGCACTGCAGTGGCCATCTTGCTTCAGTGTCTTCTGAGTTTATTAAACCTGTGGTTTCATATGCCACAGGAAAGAAAGTGAGTGCCTGATTTGTCTTTCAGTCATGTCAAAATAAATTTCTTGTGCAGAAATATGGTTTGAATGGGGCTTGAAACACATACTGTCTTTTAAAATCACTCTGAGCCCAGATTTGCATCCTGCGGGGTATCTTCTGCAGCATGCCAAACAAACTTGCTGCCTGTTAGCTTTGAAGGGAGCTAAAAGCACTCATTGGCATGCAGGATCAGGCCCTTTATGTTTAGAAATAAAAAAGTATATATTTTACCATTAAGGAATGCCTTACAAAATGAAAGGGATAAACATACTGTGAAGCTACTTTTGTGCTCCTAATGACTGTGTAAAAAAATCTACAGGGATAAAAAGAAAATGAAGTAAATACAGCAGTGCCCCACCACCTTTCAAAGGTAATATCAAATCATCCATAAAATTCTGTGAAAACAAATGTCCAACTAATCCACAAATGAAAGAGCTCAGATTATCTGTTTAAAAAAAAAAAAAAAAAAAAAAAAAGAATAGACCTGTTCTTATTTGGATGATAAGCATTAAAGATTGTCTCCAATAATTAAGGGTTCGGGGCGTTGCTGTACTCTTGGAACTAAACCTTTTAAATAACTTCCCAGTTTCCAGACCACTGAATCTTTGAAAAGTTAATTTTTGTTATCTGCAAATACAGGAAGCTTAGCACAACAATGGCAGTTCAAAGCCTCCCAGGTAAAGAGCCTTCAAAGAGTAATTCGCAATACAAATTCATAAAAGTCAACAGTTTAGACTACTCAATTGCTTTTAAGATTTTCATCAAATGCATCTCAGCAGTTGAAACTTACCACTGATGCTTCCCAACTGAGTTAAAGTCAGAAAACACTGACAATGTTACCTTTCTTTTTCTGTGGTTTTTAGGCAGTGAGAGACGGCAACTGAACTTTGCCTCAATTTACTTTGTATCTTATCTTTACAGATCTGACTGAAAGTAAGTGCACAAGTTAAATACTCTCTTTAGTACAAAAAATACTACATTTCATGCTATTATTGAGGTTTTAAAATACTAATTAATAGCAACTGAATTGCTCAGATCAGAGTGTATGAATGTTTGTTGCTCTGTGTAATTAAAATTCTTTTAAATACAGATAGGTGCTCCCAAGGTTCTTTCGGATGTAAGAAAGATCCTATTCTAAGATCAAGATTATTTTAGAAGATATTCAGAATTTTGCGGACACTGTAGGCTTTTGTAAAAAGATGAACAAGCTCCTCATCAGTGTGACAATAGTGTGATTTTTCCGTAAACTGTAGTAGAAATTTTCCTTTAAATGCTACAGAATTGCAGCTCAGTTTTACTGCTTCATTGTGCGTTATCCTGGCAGAATCAGAAATTAGCTGTATTACCAGAGAAGTGTGTCGTGGTTTAACCCCAGCCAGCAACTAAACACCACGCAGCCGCTCACTCACTCCCCCCCAACCAGTGGGATGGGGGAGAAAATCAGGAAAAGAAGCAAAACCCGTGGGTTGAGATAAGAACGGTTTAATAGAACAGAAAAAGAAGAAACTAATAATGATAATGATAACACTAATAAAATGACAACAGTAATAATGAAAGGATTGGAATGTACAAATGATGCGCAGTGCAATTGCTCACCACCCGCCGACCGACACCCCGCCAGTCCCCGAGCGGCGAATCCCTGCCCCCACTTCCCCGTTCCTATACTAGATGGGACGTCCCATGGTATGGAATACCCCGTTGGCCAGTTTGGGTCAGGTGCCCTGGCTGTGTCCTGTGCCAACTTCTTGTGCCCCTCCAGCTTTCTCACTGGCTGGGCATGAGAAGCTGAAAAATCCTTGACATTAGGCTAAACACTACTGAGCAGCAACTGAAAACATCAGTGTTATCAACATTCTTCACATACTGAACTCAAAACACAGCACTGTACCAGCTACTAGGAAGACAGTTAACTCCATCCCAGCTGAAACCAGGACAAAGTGAAATTAACTACTCTGTATCTGGGCTCCGTTCTCTATCTTTCGGGCAAGAATTTCAAAACAGAGGTTGGTGAATTGAGACATACTTTTAAAGAATTTTTTTTCTTATTTTGAAAAGTTAAAAGTATTATGAATTAACTCTGATGCAGTTCCTCATCCTCACAACAGAAATGTGGTTGTCTCTTCCTGTATTAAGAATTTTGTGCTCTGTTTAAAAGCTTCTGTATCCAAATACATTTATATGTGTGTCTGTTTATATGCATGTGTACATATGACTGAAGAAACTTGTAGCTGTGATCGTCTGGAATAAAAAGTTTCTGTATTAATTTAAGGCCTTCATTATTACTCTGTCAACATTCTCTGGTACTGCTCTTTCAAACAGATCCCAATAACTCATACAACAGTATAATCTGTTCCTGTGAGATACTTAGATTTGCTTAATAACTAGTAGGTCTGTGCCTTAGAATATCAGTATAATAGTAAGTATTAATTATAATAGCAGCAGGGTGGTTGTGAAATGAAAATAAGATAGCTTTTTTTAAATTTCTGATTACGAAAGTGTAAAAATGTCAGTCTTTATCAAAACCTTTGAACCCCTTGGTTGTAGAAAACTGCAGTATGAGAAGAGGCTTTTTCATGAGCTCTTATTTTCTCTCTTTCCATCAGACACCCCCCCCCCCCCTTTAAAATACCGCTTTTTTAAAAAAAATACTTTGTAAGTCCTTCTGGGCAAGTCAGAAGTATAATGATATAATTAAAGGGCATTTTTTTCCTTTTGCTTAACAATCAATCATGAGGTTCAGTTTGGGTTCAGACCCTTTTCTGTTTAGCCTTGAGGAGACAGAGGATTTTCTGTGTGACTCCATAATCCATAGCAAAAATTCCCAAACATTCTTGCTCTGATGATGCAGAGGGGGTTGTTTACATCTGGAACTTTCTGCCACCTGTAGAAATGGCAATGCAGGTTTCTTTTCAGGTGTGGTTCTTTCTAACACATTCCTAAATGGTTAGCACTCCAGTGATGCCTTGCTGGATTGGCTGGAAAAAGCTGATTTCCCCATTTGGTAAAAATAGCTAGTGTAATTACTGTTTTGTTGTTGTTATTGTTGGTTTGTTTGGTTTTTTTGAGGGGAGTGCGTTGACAGAAAGAGCTTTCATTATTATGCTTCACTGGCCACCCTGGCGTTCGCTTTCCTGCTGTACAACTGAACCTTTCTCTTGCTGGCTCACTGCAATTCCTTTGTCAAGTGAACTCTGTAGCTGTTGATTCACCTCTAACAATATCCCAGCCATATCCTGATGACTTTCATTGCTCAGCCATTTCATCATGGGATATATACTAGAAATAAATGTGGCTCCTTGCAGTTATATCATTCAACCAATCTGCCAGATAAAAACCAGTATCTTTAATACTTGAACCTGAATAATTTACCAACAAAAAGTCCAGTCCCACAAACACACTGAAATGAATCTTTGCTACTTGTATAGTTGGCCCTATAAAACTCATCAAAGTATTTGCATTAGCGTGGACAAGGTGCAACCCAGAGCTGGTCAAGTAGTCATTAAAAGATAGAAATCATAATGAAATCACTTGAGGTTTGAGTGAGAGAAAGAAAAATTTAGACAATAAATAAATAAACATAAGATTTCAATTAGGATTTCAGCCGTCAGAAGTGAAAAGAACAATGTGCTAGGATATACTAGGGATTTGCTCTCGGGGATTCATGCTGAACCCATATAACACTGTAGTAATGAAAAGCTGTATATCAGAACACAAACTGACTTCCTGTCAGTCAAAACATTTCCTCTAGCTATCAGTGCAAACAAGAGAGGAATTTGGACTTCATATATGTTGTATTAAAATTCTTATCAGGAGGTGTCTATGCAAAGTCAAAACCAATATTGTTTCAGGTTTTTTCTTCTGTTTTTTTTTTTTTTTCCCTTTCTCTCACCACCCCCCCCTTTTCTTGCAGTATACAGCCAGCATATACTCAATATGACTTGGCCTCTGACTTTATCAGTGTGGTTAAGAACCAGAGTTTTTAAAACTCTAAAATGAAAAGGGTATGTAGCACAAATTTTTCAGAATCACCTGATTCTTTCAGTGCTTGATGGGATTTTCTTGGAAAACAGGTAAAATTCTACTGGGCCCTCCTCTGAATCATTGGGTACACAGATACTTTCACAGATATGCCCCTTTCTGAAGCTGATGTTCAAAACTGACTTAGGAACAAATGTACCAAGGAAAGGCAGTGGAAAACCAACCCAATTGTACTGTAAGCGAGGAAGGCAGTGAGGCATAATGAGCTACCCTGAATTCATACAGAAACTGAGAAAAGTTTGGATTAAGCACATGAGAGGAACAGAAAAACCCAAACCCCTTCTTTATGTCATTTCTCTGCAGCCTGCCTTGCTTTTGCTATCAATGGTAAAAACGTTCTCTTCCCTAAGGTGATTACTTAGGAGAAACCTATCTCTGTTATTCCACGCAATTACCTCTGAACGTACCTGGGCTCTTTTACTCCGTTTCTGAGATTCACATCTCTGAGACAATTGCTCCATTTATCCTAAGTACTTCTTCCCTCCCCATTACCTCAAAGCCTGTTCCCACGCTACCTCTGCCTCCGCTCCAGCTACCTGCTTCTCTGCTTCTCTGCAGCACTGGCTAGACAGGAAGGGGGGGAAAGGAGACAATTATACCCTCTTTACCCACAACTACAAAATAAGCTCCACCTATATAGAATGATGCTCTCAGCAGACTGTATGGGTATTTCAAATATCATGGCATATAAATTCTCTGTGCTCCTTGCTTTACCTCTTACTGGCTCCATCCAGTGAAGCTGGATTTAAATTCTGCTCTAAAATTGCTGTAAACTGCTCTGATAGGAAGTTTGAAACTTATGTTACAACTCAGAATAAATAATAATTTAAAAATATTATTGAATTGGTTTGGGAAGTGATTATGCAATTTGTTCAGAAGCTCCAGTTCAGCCACTACAATACTGCTTATTTTATGTATTTAACAATGTTCTAGTTTTCCCATTCTTTTTGTTTATCACTTATTGTTATCTTGATTTTTCCATCAACAGACCCTTCATAAATACAAATGATAATGTTTCATATTACAAGGGCACTTATGCAGACATCATTTATATCACTTTTTGCCCAATTCATGTGTTCAAGCTTTCTTTTATAGCAATAAGGTCTAGAAACACTCAAAGCAATTTTACTGAGAATTGTTTCAATACCTTTCACCACGGAATCAACTGTACAGGATAGTAACCATGTGTGCAAGCCCACTTGTTTTAAAGGAAAATTGTGGATCAGAATGTATCTTGTGAAAATGAAACAGATAGGGAAAAGAGGACTGTGGTTTCTTGATAGGAGCTGATTATCTTGGAAAATGGTGGCAGGGACTCAAAAGTAACTTTCTTCATGTAAAAGTATCAGAAAGTAAGAAATATATAATGAAAAAAGATTTTGTCAGTGAGCTTAGATGAATGAAAAAAGGATTTCAAAATCATTCCAAATGAAAAAAATAGAAAATAAAATGTGTGAAGATGCAGAATTCAGATTGCTGTTTTGCTATCCCGTGTACTTGAAAAAACGTTTGGAGCCAGGCCCATGGCATTAATTGTAACTTGAGAAACCATTACAACTGATGACATGTTTTCATTACAAGGCTTAGATTTCCAAACTTTCATTAGAAAACCCCAGATACAGCTTGTGTGTTTAACGCGCACTTTTATATTTTTAAATACATACATATATATGAATACAAGTATATGTAAGTGTATACCCCATATACGTATATGCTATTTTTCTTGAAAAGTATGCATGTTTTCCAGATACTGCAGCTTTGTTGCTATTCCAGATAGTCTCACTAAACAATGCATTTGGAGATATTCAGCCTTCTTGTCCTTGAGAGCCAAACGTTTTGCATGTTCTAGTCAAGTGCATCCCTCTAAGCCTGAGAAGGTCATGGACATTTTCAGAAGCAGAGACCCAAAACAAGGAATACAAGATTAACAATAGACAGTTTTAAATGATAGTAGATTAATTTCTTTAGCCTGAATAACTTTGTCACTTGTAATTAATTTTAACTCTGAGCTCAGAAGAGTATGTAACAGATACTTTGAAAATGAAAAACTAAATCAAGCAGTGAGTAGGGGCTATTTCTACTTTTATATTCTATTGCTACATTATATTATTATATTAGGTTCTAAGTTTTCTAAATACTGTACATGTCATGGAAGCTAGATAAAGATGCTATAGGGATCTGTCAGAGATGTACTTTAATATCACTGTCCCTTATTAATTTGCTTTCACGATCATAAATATTTTGCTTTGGTACCTATTATGCTACTAACTGTAGAAAAATTACCGTGTGGTTCTTCAGCATTCAGTTTTTTCTTAGCTTCTTTTTCTGAGTCCTTTGATTGGGGGGGATTTTCCTTACTATATACTACTAATATAAGAGCATGCTCTCTTTTTCCTAAATTCCTCCTTTTAGTCATTTCTACCTTCCTCAATGGTTGTTCTCATTGAAGAATCTTCTGAATTGCCAATTTCTTGAAGGCCAAAGACTATTAAACCAGCCATTTTTATGTTTTCAGATGAACTGAAATCCTTAGGTGTATCTGGCTCTTCTATATTCACATATATCCTTCAGAATAGTCCCCATCTATTGCATTAAGGGCAGGTGGACACATTTTTCTCTTTTGCCACCTGGTAAGCAAAGGTTAGAGTTCAACTTGTCCCAAATCAGCTTATCCTTCTACGGGGTAGTCAAAGCCCACTTACAAACACTCTGCCGCAGTTTTACATTTTTGCCTCCCACCAGCATTCAAACCTGGGTGAATGTCTTTCTCTGTCAAAGCAACAGTGGGAGGTGAAAATGAAAGTCCTTTTTTTCTTTCCCTGAGAAATTGGACTGTAAAAAGCTGTCAGTTTAAAAATGACATAGTGGCACAGCATTTCTATAAGGTGCCTCCTTTCATTTTTGACTCCTGCTGTCTCTCTGACAGTTGAAGTTGCAGCAGGAGGTAAAAACTAAAATGAGCACTGCTGGCATTTGCCCTCGAGCACAAAATTAATAATGGAAGAAACAGGACGACATCCAAAAACACCTCATATCAGATGTCAGCCAATGAGGTTTCAACACTTCCATAATAAGGTGACCAGAACGATGCCCATTATTCCAAATATGATCTTATTCTCTATTACCTGCCTAGTGCTGGATCTATTTTCTCCATTTTATATTTGATTCCCTGCTTCGTGGGTTATAGAATATTTTAAATTCTATTAAGCCGTATGCTATGACTTTATAAGTTTTCCCCCTCTGCACTCTAGATCTGGTCAAAATTTTATGGATGTTGTCTTTTCTTAAGCTTTATACCTCTCAACCTTTCTACATGAAGGTTTCACTTCCAAATCACTGTTTGAAATATCCTACTATGTCCTATCTGTATATATGAACAAAATTCAGAACCTATTGATGGCTTTTAGAGTAAACAGCCACAGGACCAAAAAGCTGAGATGGTTTTTATTCTTGAAAACTCAGGAGCTGAACATTTCCTGCCATCATTAAGAAAAAAATGAATCACTATTAGGTGGCTGAGAGAAGGAAGAGGACTCAAAATCCTACAAGCAGGATAGGGGTCTCTCTTCTTTATTAAAAGACTCAGTGGTGTGTGTGAGTCTTATCAAAAGTAACATAAGTAGGCACAAACAGTCTGTTAGAAAGGGAGTACAAGTGTAGTTCCTTCTGAGATAATTCAGTCACTTTCTGATTTTAGCAGCAGTTTGGTGGTATCTACTATCTTACTTTTGACTATTCAGGAGAGCTAGTATTTCAGGGTTGCAACTGTTGACTTACTGGGATATGACATTCCTACACCACATGAAGTCACGCCATGTCATTCGATTCTTCTGCAGAGCTTAGCTTTGTGCGTGACCTGTGTTTGCAGTGTGCCTAACTTTTCTTAAAACATAAAATATTTACATTTTTCTGTATTGTATACCTTTCTTGCTACCTTTTCACTTCCAGCTTTGCTACTGTTTTTATTGGCATACACTTTTGTTTTGCAGAGATGAAGAAAGGGGGCAAACTGTCAGCAAACCAGTGATGCGGATAATTCTCAAGTGCTGACAAATACACAAAATAAACACGTTGTAAAGAAAGCATTTTATTTCTTCATGTGCTGTTGCTTTCAGGCATTACACCAGTCACCTAGCCCACAGCTTAAAACAGCTTTCATCTATTATTAGAGAATAACTCAAATGCTTCAGCTGAACCCATTGATCTCATTGATTTCAACATCTGTTCATAACAAAGAGAAGCTGGACTGGATAAACACTTCTAGTTTGTTACAATTACCTTTAGTGGTTCCTTCTTCAATTTCTAAAAATCTTTTCTTGTATGTTTTAACCTCTTGTGCAATTTAACTTTCATTCTTTTCTTCTGATTTTTTCCTTGAGGCTTGTTTGCAAACTTAATTCTATAATCCTTTAATCTTTTTTTTATTCTCAGTTACTTTTTGTGCTTGCTTACTCATCAGTCTAGTTTTCTCTAAAAGTTCATTCATTGTGGGAAGAGCCACAGAGCAGTTGGGCATATATTCATTATTTTGCATTCTCAATTTCCCCCTTGTACCCTTCTGCTCTATGGCTCTATCCCATCCACTTCCCCCTGTGTTTTCCATGTCCCTCCAAGATTTATTCTGATTAGTTGTAGTCTCTTTATGTCCACATATGTATGTCCACCATCCTATTTGCAAACATAAATTGTTTATGATTACTGTTGTCTAGCTACTCCTCCACCTTCGCTGTACATCCCTAAGCTTGTCTCTGCTTTTCAAAATACAAGGATGCATTACTCCCTTCCCAATTTCCTTTTTCACATGTTGTGTGTGTTGTATTACTCTTTCAGTATTTTATCCCAGTTTGTTTTCCCCGATTTTTCCTTCTGCTTAATGTTCTCCACTTCATGATTTGGGTAACTACTGCATTGAAATCTACATTGCCTGTAGGGATCTCCCCTTTTAACAACCCTTTTACATGCATTTTATGTTGTCGTATCTTGTTACTTATCTATTAATATTTGGCTTCCTTTTGTAAAACTGAATTTCAGGCCATGATTTTGCACACACATATACTCTTTTTCTCTCTTGTAGCATTGCTTACTTGAATTACTCATGTCAGATCTCAACTTGTTTCCATCAGTGGGAGGAGAGTAGGACTACTGTCTTAGAACAAATTATTCTGGTTTTGTTCATACAGAGTTTCCTCCATCTTGATGTTGAACTTGAGTAAAGTAAAAAGGATTTGGTTGTCTGTAATTATGTACAATTGCTCCTTGCTTTATTTCCTTTGAACTAAACTGCTCATTAACCTCGCAATACTTCTGGCATTTATCAAATTTTGAACTAACCCACTACCTAAATATTCCCTTTTCATACACACATCCATAGTTCTAACTTTTGAGACTTTCTTTTACACAGATCTTAAAATATGCCCCCTCTGGACTTCTTGCTCCAGTCTAGGGGTTTGTTTCTGTAGAAGTAGGAAATGTTTCCAAAGTTTCTGCTGTTAGCTTTCATAGAGTTTGTAGAAATAATTTATTGGTATCTAAAGGAATTAATTTCCCTGAATTCAGTGTAAAAGAAACAGGCTACTTAGGGAAAATTTACCCTTTTCCCTGTTCTCTTTGGACTCCCCCCACCCCCCTTTCTTTTTTCTTAAGTAGTACAATCATGTGTACAGGGCTCTATTGTCTTCTTTACTATTTTGATTCATTTTAGCATTACTTTATATAGCATGATACGCATGTGGAGTGCAGTAAGGGGGGATTATCCCAGGTAAGCTAAGATGGATGATAACACAGTTGAGCCTTCTTAGAACATGTATTGTCAGGGGGCTGCTGATAGCAAATCTACTTTTGTCTTGGTTTCTGCAGGGTTGGGTTCCAGCACAAATATTTTTTATTTTTCACTGTATGGCATAGGACAGGAAAAGAATTTGCTGCTAAGGGAGCTGAGAGTTGAGCTCCTTTCTGTGGTTCAAAGTCCATGATTTATTGGAACACCATCTGCACTGTTTCCCAACTGATATGTCACTGGTAGACGCAACAGTTCCTTGTGGACAAGAGACTTGAGGGGATGGTGTTCCTCTCTCCTCATTGTGGTGTTCTGAAGGGCACAGGGCGCTGCTTTCTGCTGGGAACCCACCGGTCTCCTCAAACTGCAGAGCTCCCTGACCTGAATAATCCTACTCATCAGGCTCTTGCTGGATGGAAAGCTGGTGCCTTGTACTCAAGAGCAAATAGACAGGAGCTCAGCAAAAGATGAGATGAAAAACCCCAACAATACTCAGAGATGCTTAGTTCATAGGTCTGGTAAGTGCAGAATATCTGTGGAAGGAACTGGCTCTCTTCCTTTTGGAAATATGTGTTTCCCTGACAACTCTGCAGAGGCACAGACACGGTGAAATCAGCTGGTTGCTTATTTGTCTGAAAAAACAGCTCAAATCCAATGAGTTATGCTTCAGAGTTTGACACCCCAATGCCTAGTTTACAGGAGAGGAAACAGAACCTATGCCCATCAATAGTGAAAAATACTGATTTAATTTAATTGGATTTTAATGCCTGCCCTGCATTACCTTTCCCTCTTGTACCTTGTTTGCTTGCCTGTAACTCATGTACACACTTTAAAAATCCCTAATGTACAGTTACTCCTGCTCCCCTCAACGGGCATGAAACACACAAACAGCAGGGCACCAACTCCATTTATAGCATATGACTGATTAGCTGAGCTTTTCCTTAGGTGATTAATAACACTGGAGTCTGAAGTGCCTGTCCAACAAGACTTTAAGAAATGCCTTTTTAAAAAAAAAAAATAAAAGCATCCTCTGCCTCCCCTGAATAACTGAAAAATTGAAGTACCTAGAATCATGAGGTATTTCTGAAAAATCGTGCCCAACTGCCACTTTAGGTACACAAAATATGCTGTAAATCCCTACTTTGTTTTTAATGAGTAACAGTAACATGGTTGGAATAAACACCTGTTAGTTGAGTAGAAAACTGATGACAGCAGTTTCTCTTAAACAATCCCATTCACAGTAAAGGTTAAATGACTTACTTGTGAATTTAAAATTTTTATGTATATATATATATATATATGTATTTTTAGATATTATTGTATTCTAAAAAAAATTAACATGTGAGAAGTCTTCTGTGGGGAGAATAATGTACTGTGGTACGTCATAAAAACTGATGCTCTGGCAGTTCCCCCTTACATGAACAGACCATTGTGCTTCTTGAACTATCTTGTTGAACTATTGAGACTGATTATGTTAAAAGTTAGGCGTTAGTCTCATAATTCTGAATATACCAAAATGCTGTTTTAAAGTCTCTGTTGCCAGCCTCTTTCAACGTTACCTTCACAAAACCCCAAATACATTAATGTTCCATAACCAATACTCTGGTTTGAGATTATTGTTATTCCTGGTCAATAACATGTTTTGTCCCCGAGGGTTATACTGAGATTAACACCAGTTGAGCATAATTAGTATCTGATAAGTTTTAATAAGTTAGTGTGCTTTAATAGGGTAGTGTATAGCATTAATTGTATTTACAAGTGTAGATTTTATTGCATTTGTCAAACAAATCTGGATACATTTTCTGTAGTGGAAAATTATGGGAGGATAACAACATCTAAAATAAGCATTTGGTTTTTTTTAACTAGTAGATTGCTTTTTACTTAGGGTGAAAGGGGAGATTAGAGATAAAAAAAGGACAAAGATAATTCGGAATTTAAAAAAAATTAGTATTACATTTGTACTTACCAAATCAGTCACTTTGCAGAGACAGGGCATCAATGTGTTCACACTGAAGGAAGCATACCTTATGAAGTGGCTGTTACACTTCACCTTAAGAGTGATGTGCTTTCTTTTTGGTAATTATAATGCAAGTATTCAGATGGCAACTTTTGTCCTTCCTAATGCTGCTAAAAGAGCATAAATAAACCTCACATTGAACTGAATAGCTGGAGTAACCCCATTCTTGAGGACTTTGTAAATACACTTCTTTTTCCTATCTTGTAACAAATTGCACTTTTTTTCAGCTATGACAAACGGAAGACAAAGAGTCCTGTTTCTTTGTAGCACATATAATTTCACCTCACAGACTTTTTCTTCTTCATTTCATTCTTTCTGTTTGAAGTCTGGAAGTCTTTATTTTTTCCCCCTTCAGGCTTTACAATGCTAAAGTCCTTGGGGATAGCTTAAGCACTCTGCCACTAGTTTCAATTCTAGCACCTTGTCGCAAAAAAACGCAGGTTCTGTAGGCAAGACAGAGCTCACAAGAAGTACTTACTGGGTAAAGTCACAGGCATTAGCTGTGGCAAAGCTCTGCCAGGCTGCTTTTCATCTTTCTGCCAGAAGGCAGTACAGCCTGGTGCTCTGGATCTTCCTGCCCTGGACAGGCTACTCGCCTCCATCCAAGAGACCAAAATATGCTTCAGGAAAGAGACGGCCACGGGAAGGAAAGTCTCCATGAAGGAGCTACATTTGACAGATTCTCTAATATGTGTTAAAGCAATATTATTTTAGCCTCTGGTCATAGTCACTGAGAGGAAGGGAGCAAAGGGACAAAGTGAAAAAGCACAAGTATGGTACAAGCGGAGGGAAAGGGGTTGTGGCACAGCAAGGGCTGGCTTTCTCCACATCCCCTTTCCTCCTCGGATCACTGAAACTGGAGTACAGCCCAGGACTTGGGAGAGATTCGTATCTTGTGACTTCCCATTGCCTGCCAGCAGCTGGAGAGAGCTGCAGCGATCTGGAAGCTTAACGTATGGGGACTCTTAACTTAGCCTTCTGAGATGCATACTTTCAGAACTGGAACGAGCCTTTGAAGACACCCTGCTAGGTGTTGCAGCTGGCAAAATGCCATGGTGCAGAACATAACCTGCAGCAGAAAGGCTGGTTTCACCCAGCCAAGCCATGGCAATAGCAGCTGTGATGGAGCAGGCCGCTATGCACTCAGCAGCTGAGTTTGAGGTTGTGAGGACTAGGATGAAAAAAGAGACAAAAGTGACCACGCTTTGGTTCTAGCTGCATGATGAAGAAACTGGAATGAGTCAGGAATGTCTTGGGAATGCCAGATCTGGTCCTTAGCAAGCTGGACAATCAATTACTGCTCAGAGCAGTCATTCATCCGTTCTGCTCAGGTTTGGTAACTTAATTTCATTATCTCAAGAGGTCTTTCTCTCTTCTCACATGAAAAGCATTTGTGGTATAGACACTACAACTCTGCAGAGCCTTGGTGTCAGTCAGAATAGGTTGAGGTTGCTGTGCCAGGCTGTCAGGGGCTGTGTAAAATGAACTTAAAAAGTAAGTCAACATAAGCCACTCAGCTGCTGGTAGGTAGGTTTTCTGAGACGTGTTGGAAAAAAGTCTACCTGTTGGTATTATGAATAGTGGAACTAAAGGAAGTTATTCCAAGAACAATGCACCGGGAATAACTTTGTTGTTGTTGTTGTTGTTGTTTTATTAAATGTAGCATATGCCTTAGATCAATGAGTTCTGTCATGATGTAGGAGTTACTTGGTAAAACTCTATGGTTTGTGCAATAAAGGAGGCTGAGGTGACTAGATGGTGATAATAGTCCATTCTGACCTTAAAACTTACGCATTTAGGAAACATCTTTTCCAATCTGAGAGATACAAGGCTGTATTTTAAAAAAGAATCTACAAGGCTGTGTATGCCTTTTTGAAAACATCTTGCCATTTTTCATTTTCTCCCTGTTAGAAAGGCTGATTGTCATTCCATTATAATTTCTACTTTGTTACTATTAATGTTAAGAGCCTGATTTTGGTATATTAGATACATTCATCTATTATGTTTTATATATAGCTATGTGCCTGTCAAACAACGAATATAACAGGCAAACGAGTAGAGAAAGGAAAGCAAAAATCATGTCCTTTCTTTTGCTATTCCTGTTAACACTGACGGATATTTTGGAGACTGAGAAACCTAAAATAGACCTTCTTTACAGATTGTGCTACCCACCTTCTTTGCTTGATTCCCTTGAATCTCGGTTCAGTAGGCTTTCTTCCACTGATTCACTGCTCTTTGGATCAGCCCCATATTGCATTTTATGACTGCCACCTAAGTAATGTTGGGGTACACCGGGGTCCAAGAGAACAGTGAAGTGTTCAGATAGGTCTTACAAATGGGGTTGAAACAAAGGAAGAAAAGCAAAAGCTTGCTTCAGAGGAGAAAGGCAGTAAGACTGCCTCCCATTTGGGGATTAGTACCTAGCAGTCTATAAATTGGCTTGCATCAGCCGAGTACAGCACAAAACGTACTACACAGAAGAGCTGCTATTATGTGCGGTAGCCACTTCACTGATTGCAATCAATGTCACAAATTAGAGTGATTTCCTGGCTTGAGATGTGTCAGAGCTAAAGTTTGTGTCATGAGTCATGCTGCCTGGACACCCAGCTTCTAGGCACTCTGTCTTACCCTCAGCAATTTTCACTTTTTGTCTTTCATTTTTTTGCAAATGGATCTGTGCTTGCTTTTACTATGTAAGTGTGGACTGCTCATAGTTGCATCCAAGTGGTATTCAATATTAAAAAGACGCTCCCATCATTGCTTCTTTAGCTTACATTGAAATATATCTATTTTTTTTTTCCAGCAGCAGAATTTCTGTTCAGAAGTGGCAGATCTTTGTTAACATTATCCAGAAGTTTGAGCTGAAATTTTAATACTCCCTTGTGCTTGTCTCGTGTTGCCTTATTCCTTTTCCAAATGCCTGATGATGGCTTTTCCATTCCAGTCAAATGTTGTCCTAATATTCATGCCATGATCTGAACACCCCTTCTGCTGCATCCATTTGATTAAATCCAATTATAAAAGCAATGTTTTGCACAGTTTCGCTTGTAGTTTTTATATTTTGCCAGGTGGGACTTCAGCATTCACACGAGGATAAACACACAGCTTCTCTCTGCACTGAAGTAGTAGGGTGTAATTAGAAACATTTGGTCTATACAGGGAGATTAATGAGGAGCTGCTTGCTTGTACCTTGCAGCAATGCACTGTTTCAGTGGCTTAAGAGCATCCACATCCATAGCATTAATAAAGAGTAGCTGGTACACAGTAAATTCATGCTTCAGCCTACCTGTTACTCAATAATTTGTGTAAGAGATCCCTGACATTTCTTAATGGGGAACAATTAAATGAATGGTAACTAAAGCTTCACATCAACAGGCAACAAAAGGAAGTTAAGCACAATTATTTCTATGAATAAAAGGGTCAGCACTTCCATGTTGGATTAACTGTTACTGAAGTAAGTGGAGATTGGAGAGATAGGTAAATGATGTAATTAATTTCCTAATAATTTAGGAATCATTAGGTGTGGGTCTATCTGCACTGCACAGTTAACTTGAGTGCTTGCTTGTCTCAGCTTTTCTCCTGAAGTCACTTCTTCCATGTTTAAGGATGCTTACAGTAGGTGGAGGTCTACTCTAGAGCTTTGAGCTCATTTTTACTAGATCTCCATGTGCTCGCTTGGAATGAGGATGCATAAATCATTCTCCTGATGACCAATTTTCCACTACTTTTCCATAACGATTAATATCTCCTGAAAATGGTGCAATTTCCTCTGCAATTCACTGTGGAGGTTTCTAGAGTAGTCACCTCATTACAAAGCAAAAAGCCATGGGGGACAGCCTAAAACACTTAGTGAGGCATATGGAGGAGTGTTGTACTGATAGGAAAAGGTCATCTCCTTGGTATTATAGCAACTGTTGCTCTGATGAAATGTATCTCTGTGGTACGCAATGGAAACCTTCCCAGACTAACTCCAGAGCTGCTGGTATATCTATGCAATGGATGGCAGCACCTTCTCAAGATCCTAGCCTGGGTAGCAGATGTCTAGCTGGCTCCAGTGCCATGCTCATGCAATGCTTTCACTTCTTGCTCTGCAAGTGGCTGAGAGGTGGCTGGGCAGAGAGATGGCTGGGCACTCCCCCTGCTGCAGCAGAGCGTGTGCTAAGCTGAGCTGAGCATTCAGCCGTGGCTGCTGCACGTGGCTTCTGCTATGAGGATAGAAACATATAATGACATTGGCATGGATGCGAATAGGATCTAGTCTCTTTACCTATCCACTGGACTGCATTGTGTTGTCAGTTTAATGGCATTTTTTCTCCCAGCCTTGTTATTACTGTTTGCAGAAGTTCACCACAGTTATAGGTGTCCATCTCCCTTTGTTGTTTTTTTTTTTTTTCTTTCCAGTGGCATGAGCTCTACTGTCACAGATATTACAGGTGCATTTAATTGAACTCTAAGAGCTAAAAAATTGATCCATTGATTAAGAATGTTGGATTTCATTTGCTAAGAGGAAATTGCAGCATCATAGGACTCCATTGTTTGGTCTGGAAGTAGCTTCTCATGTTCTCTAACCTGTGAATAAAAACTTTGGAAACATTTGACATATAAGCCATTTTCCCCAATATAACTTGAATCAAAGTTTAATAATACTACCAGTCTTCAGCTGACTTTCTCAACGCCTACACTTTAGCATGTAAGTGACAAGAAAAATTAAAAAGCAATTCATAAAGCAGAGCCGGATCATTGCCCATCATACAGAGGTTTGGAAAGGAACTCTTTATGCGTACAGCTGTCACTGGCCACAGCAAAGCAGGATGCTAACACTTTGTGCACTTGCACTCCTCTCTCTCTTGAGCTCTTGAATTCTGAAGGACTCTGTGGATCTAGGAATCCGCTAGTGAGAATGAAAGAGGAATGGACTTGCAGAAATGCATTAGACTGTCTTCCAGCAGAATGTGGTCATTTCCTGTAGCAGATTAAAAGAGAGAATTAACAGAACATGGCTCAGAGAGTTTAAATGGTGTGGTGATGTGGATCAAAATCCATAGTCAAACAGAAGGTTAGTAAATTCATCTCAAACAAGAAGACCATTTTACAACCTCTTAAAAACAGAGGAGGGTGGGAAAAGGGTGAGATGAGATACAGAATGCAGCCTCAACTAAAAACTGTAACAAGTATGTGAGGAGCATCTCCTTTATTTCTGCCTTAAAAGGTTTACAGCTGTCTTCCTCACTAGTAAAGGCTTGTCTACCTTATTACCAACAGATAGTAGCTAGCAATAGTGCAATTCTTTCGCCTTACATGAAGTTTGGTGTCACTCTTATCTGAATACAAGTGTCCATGGAGGGACAAACTTGTTCCAGGGAGGGTCTTTGCAATTTCCAAACAGAAGCAAGATCCAGATTCCAACCTGTGGCTTCACCAAATTGTTCCTGCCTCTTTGTCTCTGGTGTACAGAAGAGGTTATTAGGCAATAGATAGTTGTATTCAAAAATGAAGAAGTAAAATAAGAATATCACCTGCTTTTAAACAGGTGCTTCCAAGCTTACAGATAAGACTGTAATTGCATAGGGAAGCTTCCTTGACATCTTCTGTCATCGTTTTTGTTAGATTAGTTTATCAAGAACTGTAATCAAATATAATGAGAAGATACAATCAGTGTGGCTCCGAAGAGGTGGAGTTACCCAGTCAACCACATAATTTCCAGCTTGAATGCTGTGTTAGGGAATCAGAGGCCAAACAGTGAAGAATATTTCAATATGGGAGCAGTAGCCAAGCAGCAGAAAGGATTTAAACTAGGAGGATATGTGCTCCTATTCCAAGGGTTGTCACAGTTTTATGCAAAATGATGGGAAGGTATGGTGGAATGGGAAAACATTTCTATTTACTTTCTGATGACAGATGAAAGCAGTGTTATAAGACCATAAAGATACCACAACTTTGCACCCCCAGTGGAGTTTGTAGACAGTTCTGTGCTTTAAAATGTGTAGCTTGGGTCTGCCTATCTTATTTCTGACTGCAGAGTGATAACTTCGATCTCTTTTGTATTACCATTTTAGTTTGCTTTCTCTTTTTGTTTCAGTCACCCTCTAGCATATCGTCTGACCTTTTTTTCCCACATTGTGACACATACCGTCTGGTATTTAAATTATTGCTGAAACATATTCTGGCATAAAATCTCCATTTATTTGGTTTAGGCGGGCATATTCATTTCTATAAGAAGTCTCAGGAACCCAAGCCCCACTTTCATTTTGATCTTTACCTCATTCCCTCTGCGTAATATTTGTGTATATATATGTTCTTTTTTCCCTGATCCATTTAGTGAATAAAGTGAGCATTGTCTTATATCAGAGGAACATTTTTGACTTTCAAAAATGCAAAATTAGAAGAATCTAGGGGAATACAACTTGTACATATAATAAAAAATACTGCAATGAGTCAGTGAATGTAATTTATATCTCTATCAAGAAAATCCCGAACCGAGATCATGACTGAAAAGTTCACAAACAGAATCTGCAGTACGCATGGGGTTTTAAATACCTGCTTCAGCTCTCTGCCATGTGGTTGATTTAGACACATGATGGGATTTATTTAAAGGGACACAATCAACTTGAAAATAACAGTGCTGTCTGAAAAATTGTTACTGAATGTAATTATAAGTAACAACTAAGATTACTATAATTGAAAAAAGTTAATGAAAAAAACTCTCTAGTTTTCGATTGGTTTACATTGTGCATTTGACAGCTCTCTGTAATAATTATAATACCTACCTTTTATACAGCACTTCATCAGTAGACCACAGCAGCTTTACAAAAATGTCGTCCGTTTCCCTCTATGTATAGACAGTTTCTCTGTTTCCTCCACAGTCAGTCAATTTCTTCTTGTCTGAAAGACTTTTATAAACATCAGCTCAGAATCAAGAAAAAATCCAAAGCATTTTATGAAATGACAGATGTACTATTTAAAAAAAGATCACTATCAGCAGGGTTTAATTAACCACATTATAAAGAAAAGGTTGAAAATATCTTTGAGATTGTAAAATTGGAACAAGAAGTTGATCATTTAGTATCTTAATAATTTAGAATCTGTCTCAGATTTCTGATGTTCTTAAGTTATTTTCTGAATTCCATTAAACTCATTTAGCGTTCTATTAGATATTCAAGAAGAGAACATAACAAAGTACTACCAAAATTATCGTATGTGTGTTAGAAATTAATTGACTGGGCATCCTTTATGCTTGTAAAGACAAAGACACCTAGAAACAAAGGCTTTTCTTTCCTCGTCTTATGAAAACCAATGTTTTCTTGCTCCCTTATCTCCATATTTCCTAATTTAGAATTCTGAGTTCTTAATTGTTTGCTGCTATTGTGTTCAAAACCTTGCATTTCCAACTTGCAGTGAGAAAATATCTTGACTCTTGAATGCAAAGTTTGTGAAGATTGTTGCCTTTGTGGAAGAATGCACATTAAATGCCTCTGAGCTCTTCAAGTGGTGAAATAAATATATGGAACAATGTTTGGTACCTTTTGCTTTTCAAAAGACTTTAGATCTTGTAACTATACCCTCTTAAAAGCTTTTGCCATACACTCAGCAGCATGTTCTGCTTTTTTGTTAGATTCATCTTTTTGGCCTACTTTTCAAACTATATTTTAACTGGAACTCAAACTCTTTTCCCTTTCCTTCTATTTGCTGAAGCTAGCAATCCCATGCTGAGTAAATAATCTATAGTCCATGATCTACTATCCTATCAGCCTTGTTATCCTGGCTCCAAACCCCCAAATGTTGGATATCTAGCTGGTAAGTATTCCCAGGAAGGCTTCCTAATGACCTTCCCCACTGGTTACTATCATCATTGCTTATACACAGATAGAACTACCTTGTAATACACTGACTATATTTGGAAAAATTAATTGGGAGTTCTTATGGTGTTTTTGTTAGGAAAAGTGACATTTTTGAAGTTAAGAAAAATATCCCAATTCACTGTCTTTCATTAGATATAACAAAACATTGCTAGAGAAAATATATTCCCAGATGTAATGGTACTTCATTCTCTTGCAATAAAAGCAGCTTGGGATCCAAATCAATCAGCAGATGAGATTATTGCAGTCATTTGGCCGCCCTGCCATTTTTAAAATGTTTTTGACTGCATTTATAAAGCATTTAATATATGCTTAAGTGTAGTGCAAACATACCATTACTTATTAAATTATAGAACATAATGGAAAAAAGGTTTATACATACATTAAATATCAAGAGGATGGAAATGCCTCTCTACAACTGATAAAATGTTATTTCAGCTCAGCTGGGAAACCCACATATAAATCTTACAACTTAGTAATCTAATTTTTAAAAATTGTGAACTCTTGAAGGAAAGAACCTTTACCTGGGCTAGATACAAGAGTTTATAATTTGGCCACTAAGGGTTTAACAAAATGTCTTTCTTCAAATATAAGAATGGGTAGTGCAGTTCTTTTAGTATTTTATGTTGTCTCCGGATAAATGCAAAACCAACAAGACCCTTTATATGCAGGAGGATGTGAAGAAAACCAAATTGTTCTGCATTGTTGACTGTCCAGGCATGCAGGTGCAGACAACGTCCTTCCATTTGTATGTCTGTGAAACTGAGCTTTCCAAAATGAATGCACACTTATGTCTAGGTCAGCCATAAAGCTAGAGCTTGTGTGTGTGTTTAATGATGCACAGGATTTAGGTGTGGATTCTGGCTTTTGTGACTAGCTCCTATTTTTTGAGCCTTCTGAAAATAAAAATTTCTGCTTCCTCTGTTGCCGTTTATCAGGTTCCCCTTTCCTATTAGTCAGGAGACTAGAAAACACTAGAAAAGGTCTTTTATACACAAATTGCCTAACTAATTACACTGCCAACTATGCAGCTATGGCAACTGATAGATGGATTTCACCTGAGAGTTATGAATTCCATGCTTAAAGCTGGAAACTGTGATAGGTGAAAAACCTAGGGTAAGGTAAACATCTCAATATAACTTGCTGAAATGAGCGCCCAAAAGGGCTACTCTGGTACACTGGAAGGGGTTTCCTGAGTGCCAGGACCAAGGTTGAAGTGGCACACTGAGATGCCACCTGGCACACTTCATTTGCAATGTGGATGTGGGGTCCTACAGCAGTGAGCTCTTTACACATGCGTGATGGATGCCTCGGACCATGAACAGCTGCAAATCTAGTAGTACACAAAAATGCAATGTGGATGTATGGTTGTAGAGTATTAACATCACTGCAGATTTGATGGCTGCCCTTCCCTCTTTGCACTGCCTCCTTCCATAGAGTGAGAACTCTCGTTCTCATAGGGAAGAATGGCAAAAAATCCTGATCACACCAACACCCATCTGCCTCTGACTCTTTCAGACATGTATCATCTATGGAAGCATAAGAAAGGAGCAAGAACTGAGCCTCCAGCAAAACTGGAGAGACTGTCTTTGTGCAAAACAATTATGGTAAGAACTCATTAATCCCTCATATACAGGAAAGCTGATCAGGATTTGACCATAACCTTGACCTCACCTGAGAGAAGTGCAGCACAGAGGACAATATATGAGAGTAAGCAATCAGCTAGGTCAGAGTAGACCTATAAACATAAATGTTATATTCAATAGGGAAACGTGTCCTTGTGAAATTCTATTTTTGTAATGCTGGACTGAAATGTGCTGCAATTATTTTGGCAGGATGTTCAGAGAAATCCTTTCAAAGAAATCATTTGCTGAATGTGATGAGATTTTTTTTAAGAGAGCTTTTCAGATTTTTTTTTTTTTACATTGCTGAAAAGACACACTGAAGCAAATGAATAATTGGCAGAACATGGAATATGTAACATGCTGTGTGAGAACTGGATGCATTCAAATAATCAGTTGTCAGAAATCAGTTCCTATACCAGGCACCTTACAATTGAGAATGTAATGACACAAATCTAACCTAGTTAACTTGGGTTCTCTGCACTAAGTGAGGAGAGATGGCACATTTTAAGTTATACAGTTGCTCAGCTGAGCTTTCATTAGTTCTGAAGTAAGTGCTCTTAAATAGCAGTCATGTACTGAGGTTGTAAATATGATTTGGGGTACTGTGTGTTTTCAGGGCTAGTCTCCAAGGTTAGCATCTCTTAGACTCCTTGTGTTTAAGAATTCAAGGAACTCAGAATGATAACTTACAGAAAATTGCTAGCCTCTTCCTGAAAAAAATATATGAGCTAGGGAAAAGTAGCTACATACCCTTAAAATTAAAATAAATGCAAAAGTATAATCATGCTTAATGGAAAGTTTTCAGACAGTTCTTAAAAGAAATTACACCTGATCACACTCTTCTAAGAGCTACTGCAAAACTTATTATTTAAAACTGAGAAAACTCATTTCCAAAGTAAGTTCACTGATAAAAGAGTTGGTGTTGCAGATGAGAACAAAACTCAGAGTGTGAAGGCTCTATTGCCTTGCAGTTGCCAAGTGAGTACAAAAGGCAGATGAAACGCTACAGCTCAGGCTAGTATCAATTCACGATTTCTTTGCACAAGATTTTGTTATTTTACTGGGTTAAAGGCATCAGAAAATCTGCTTTTCTCTTTCTCTCAGAGTTGTCATTCTTTGTTTTTGTTTCATGAAGGTGTTTATTTTCAGCCCTGAATGCAAAGCCCAGATAAGGACTTTCTTTCATTTTTTCTGGGATTGCTTTCATCTGACAGGATATTGCTTCCAATTTATGATTTCCTTGGCAAAGAACTATGCCATGACATTTTTGCCTTTCCAACATTCCACCTTCTCAATAAACACTCTGTATCCTGATTCTCAAAAGAGAGGATATGACTTTAATGTTATCTTTATATGTCTGAAGTGGACAGCATCAGAAGATCCCAAACTTGGACAAACACATATTTGGAAAATAGAACTGTGAGCAATTTTTTTACCTCAAATACACAGCCAAATAGAAGAAAAACAATTTTTCATCTCTGAGCAATAAGTAAATTATCTACTTGGTCTCACTGCTTTGTAGAGACATTTAGATAATCTGAGGCTTGGTATTAATATGCACTTTTTAGTTCTGCCCTATACTTACACTTGCAAAGCCTTTTATAATGTTTAATCATTATTTCATATGTAAGATAGATAGACTAATAATATTGATGCTATCATGATTATCATTAATACTGACTTGAATTTTCAAAGCACTGACTTGAATTTTCAAAGCATCTGGAAATAGTAGTTCTGTATCAGTTTGTCACTGTATTTAGGTAAAAATAAAAATAAATTTCTGTTTGAAAGAACTATAACTATTTGATGCTATTCATTTGGAAACTATGAAAGCCTGATGTAAAACAAAATATATATCAAAATTAGATTAGTGTTTCCTGACATTCACTAACAATTCCAAATGTGAGACTGCAACTTGATATATTTCAGTAAGATAGTTTTGATCCCCCAAGAAGGAAAAAAGAATTTAGTCTCTTATCCCAAAGTACTGTTCTTTCACATTCACCATTTAGTATTCAAGTTTCTAGCTTCTGGGTCACCCATTTAAAAAGAAGGTTTTCCTAGCCTACTTTCTGATAGGCAAACCTTTAAATTTGAAAGATATGACTAGGAGCAGTATTATAGCAGTCATCTACTATAAAACTTCCTACTTTATTTTCTTGCTTTCTAGGGTGTAGATTCCTCCAAGATTTTCCTTTCCTCTTACTGTTCAGAAAGTAATGTACTTATGAACAGTATGTGTATTTATATGCAAGGAGAAAGTATGACAACAGAGATGGAAGTGGGGGTTGCAAAATTTTATTAATTTAAGAAATAGTAGTTAATTTAATAGAGTAGGATTTTTCCTATGTTTTTTAGTGTCTGTCAGAGAGGCAAGCAGACATGGATGTAATGTATGCGAAACAAAGTTCTGTGGGAGTTCTGGCGGTATCAATGTGTGTAAGCTGCCAATGTTCTCAGAGTTAAGAAAAACAAATCAGTATAATAAATAAAAAACGGTGGTTGGTGAATGATGACAGTGACTAATGTGTGGATATTTTGATTAATAGAATCTCAGTCTATGTACACATGCTCTTACACACACTCATGCACTTTTCTGGCATGAGAAATGCTTTCCCATCTTTGCTCTCAGCCTGAACCATTGTGCATATGTTATACAGTCATCTATTTTTATGCTCTCCTCTATGGAGTTCATGAACATTATGAATATGGGTAATAAAGTGAGGACTCCTTGTTTTAAGGTAAGAGTTGATGAGGTGTTTTAGCTGTTCCTGATTGCATCCATCATGCAGATGAAGATGTCCGTTATAAATGCAGATAATCAAATCTTACAGTCAGAAATCTAAACTGTTTGAATACGTAGAAGGCAGACAACTCTTTTTACAAAGCTTTCTTTTTGACAGCTGGGATTTGTAATGAATATGATGGTCAGTGTATGATCAGATAATTTAATACGGTTAGTGAATAGTGAGATTAATTGAAGTTAGTTTAAGTTAAACAGTTAAAGGAAGTACTACATTTTCTGCAAGGAAGATGACCGTGAGGAACAATGAAGTGTTGACTGCTTTCAACAAAAGGTGGTCTACTTTTGAGTAGGTACATTTCGTGGGTGATAATAAGAATATTGGTATTTCCTTTCCGTGGAGATTAGGCTCACCCTAATCTACAGCTACATCTCACTAGATCCTGCTGTATTTATAGCTCCCATTCATACAAAGGCTGTTAACTTAATTCACACCAGTTTGCATGAGAACAACAGGCAGTCCTATGATGTCAGGGCCTGCAGGTCACAAGAGCCGTGCTGAATCTTAAGGTACAGGCTTAAGGTTCATACTCCTTAGTCCTATGTGAGAAGGAAAAACTCCCTGCTGTAGTCAAGGTGCCTTTAGAAATACATTTTGTGGAAATCATGTTTGCTTCAGCCAAGACTTAGTGATGCTGGCATTAAAGAGTGAACACAAGTCAAAACCAGCAGATAGCAAGCTTCAGCTCAGTCCCAAACAATAATCCAGTGAAGAGTCAGAAGCTCACGATAAAATTGAAGCCATTCACCAAAAGAGTGTGGTGCAACATCATTTTCCACCATGCTCAGTGCTGCAAATCAGAGAAGAATAAAAAACAAAGGCAAAAGTTGCAGCATGAAGTACTTCATCTACTTCAGATCAGAAAACAGTACTGTGGATTTCCAACAAATAAATTCTACTGAAACAGAGGAATACAGCAGTCAAATCTCATTGTGTTAGGGAACAGAATGAAAGTTCAACTAACAAAGTAGCAGCCTGAGGCTATTTTTCTCAGGATAAAAAAAAAGAAGCTGGTTTATGTTGTGGTAAAACCATTTGTTTTTCTTTTTCTAAACTTCCCTAATTGAACTACTTAGTCTTGAGTCATGCAAAAAAAAAAAAAAGTGTCTCCTCCTTTAGTTTAGAAAGATTGCAAAATCCAGGATAACTTTATTCCAAAAATATCCTGAAGATGGCACAATAGGCACACGTTGCTGTATGGTTTGCTTAAGGTCATACTGTAAGATGAGAGAATTTTTCCTAAAATATGAATCCTTTGGAGGAGCTCTTTAAAAAATAGAAGTAAAAGAGAAATTTAAAGCTTTTAAAGCACAGTCTATCAATAAAATTATTTTACAAATGGAACACAGGCTGTTAATTTCATGCTGCCTAAAAGATTAATATAAACAGGTGGGCAGACAGGGACCCATCATGGTCAGGTGTTATTGGCAAGAATCAGTTTAATTTGTGTTGTTTAGTTTTTATCGATACATTTCCTTTGTAATTGTAAAACAACTGATAACCTCATCTGTTATCTCCAGCATAATGTATAATCTACATCTAAATGCCAATTTTTATGAGGCCCATTTTGACTTTGGGAGAGACAAGATTACTTGCACAATCTCTATTTTATTAAAATATAAGAAATATTATAGGACATTTTTATTAAAAAAGAAAATACTGAGTGTCAAGTTGTATTAGTGAATGAATAAATCTGCATTATAGATGAATTAACCATAAATATACTCTCCACAACACTCTTAGGCACCCTGATAATATGGAGTTTATAAAACATGGGAGTAATTTCAACAGATGTACTATAGCTAAGGGTGATTCAGATTGCTATATCCAAGTATATATGTTATGCTTGGATTTTCAAAATGTGTTTAACAAAGGCCCTGTGCTGAAAGCTCGTATGGAATCAAAGCTGTCCCCATGGCAAGAAGGAAGAGTCCTTTTGTGGATTGCCACCTGAAAGACAGAGAAACAAGAATGTAGGACTAAATGAGCTGTTCTACAGTGGTACAAGGTTATCAGTGGAGACCCACAGGAGCCTTTACCGACACCTTTGCTATTTCACATGTCCATAAACAATGAAGAAAAGGAGAAGGAAGTGAGTTGACAAAATTTACTGGCAAGACTACAATATGTAAGGCAATAAAAGCGAAAGGCAGTGCCAGAGAGCTGCAGAGGGATCCCCCCCCATATTGAGTGACTGAACCATAAGAGGATAGTTGAAGTCCAGTATGGGTAGTTAAGTGCAATGTGATTTACATGGGGAAAACCGACTGTAACTGTATGTGCTCAATAGTGTTGGGTTTTACAGGAGCTGTTACCACTCAGAAAGGAGGTATAGTCAGTATCTCCAGTAGTGTACCAATATTGCAAACCACTGATTTTTACCATCATCTTCATTAGAAGTTGATAACAGGCAAGATTGGGGCCACATACACAAAGGAAAAAGGCACCTGAAAGAAGAGAGACCATCCTGAAGACAAGCCTGGCACATATGAAACGTTTTCTCAGCTGCCATCTACTGTGGTAGTTGTGTGAATTCCTACAAGTGGATATCATCTAACTTCAGTAATACAAATATCAAATGTCTAGTTTAAATATTTTTATTTTGTCACCTTTTATAGCCAATGTAGACAGCCATGCTCTTCCAGAGTGTGATTCATTCCATCCTGAACAGATGTCTAGGGTAGATGAAATGAAATGCTTTTCATTTCTCCATAGACTGTATAGGAACCTAGACATACTGTAACTTACTGCTACACTGAGTGTCTAACACTTATGCAGCTACAAATGAAATTAATCTCACTCAAGTGTCTAAGTTCCCTCTGACAGTCTTCAGACTGCCCAGAGGCAGCTCAGTCCCATTATAGTGGAGACCCATAAACACTTCTCTCTTTCTCCCTCCTGTCTACCTTTCTCTGTGCTAAAAAGTACTCTCCTTCTACTTGTTCCCACCTCTGAACCTCTGAACCTTTCTTCATGTTCTCACAGCTGATTGGGATTATGTTATTTGTTAGGCTAGTGGAATGATTCCGGTCAAGACACCACCTCTGGGGGCTGGTGGTTCTTTTTCAGTAATAATTTAATTGACTGTTTTATAGCAGTGTGGCCTCACAATAACATTGCCCCATACCTGAGGATGTGTGAATGTGGGAGAGAATGAGAGGGGAAAGAAGAGAGCATGGGAACTTCTTCGGTTGGCTTCCTCTCTGAAGCCAATGTACTGTAGGCTCTTGACAGCAATCAGCAGTGTGTAAGTGTCTTTCTGGTGCTTAATCCCAAACAGGGCATTCTCAGTGGAGGCTCTTTTAATATCTCCTCTAGGAGCTTTTTCTCTGTGTGTAAATATTCATGGGAGCACTGACTGAAATGCAGGTTTCCCAGGAGAAGGTAGTACCCACAAGACTTTTGAATCCTTCTCACTCTGCAGGCTCCTATATTTATTTCTGTATTTTAAATGCAATGAAACAGCTTCAGAAGGGGAGGTTGAGGGATGTCATTTACAGGACAACTTCTTGTCTCAGATAAACGGAAATGTGGATACTTGTTTTCATCCATGTCGGTAATGTCCCTGCTCATTGCAGGAGGGTTGGACTAGATGACCTTCAAAGGTCCCTTCCAAACCAAACCACTCTATGATTCTATTTCAAGGTATGTCTTTTGTAGCCTATATAAATGCTGTAACCTTCAGGCATTGGATGGCAGGGCCTGTGTTGCAACTATTTCTAAATTTTATGAAAAGCAATGTCTTAGGACATTTGATCCAGGAAGGATTCCTGGCAGTGGAAGGTAAATGGGAGAAAAGGTTTTATTCCACCAGATTTTTTTTAGAACTCACCCTCCTTCCCAGCTCCTCCTGTGAGCTGGTGTAAGCAGCCCTCTTTCCAGTGTAAAAGTTCTGCCGAGTCCCTCTCTCCACAGGGCTAGTTCTCCCTCTGCTTTATATTTTTCTCAGCCAGAGTGTCTGGCTGAGGGCTGTGAACTCTTCCAGGCAGGAAGCATTTGAAAAACAGTTGACAAGTTTCCGTGAGGTGGCCGGAGCTGGAGGGAAAATGCCACTCCAAGTGGAAGAAATCCAGAGTGGTCAGTAAGGCTGTGAGAGCCACCTGGAGCCAGGCCCTGAAGGGGTGCTGCTCCCTGCGGGCTGTGGGTGTAGTGCCCTTCCATGTTTCCTTTCTGCTGCCCCCTTTGCACAGTTCTGCAGGCCAGATTTCTCCTTGGCTAGGATTTTTATGGCTTTGGGACTATTATCACAGGTTTTGGATATGAACATGGACATACTGACAGCATAGCTCAGGCATAAAGGGTGAGGGTCTTGGCTAAAATACAGCTCCTGAGCAAAGGAGGGAGGGCCGGGCTCCTGTTTCTTTCCAACAAAATGTTGATAGTTTTAACCTTTTCTGCTCTATTATTAAGGAATTTACCATCTCCAAATTATTCTATCCCATTGCCAGGATTTCTTCTGTTCCTCTGAAGGTGACTGGAGCAAAGCTGCCTTTCATGGGGACTAACTATGACTGCCCATATGGATAATTAGGCTGCTCCAGCTGTGTGTGGGGTGTAATTTCCAGCTGTGGGGTGGTAGTAAACAGCTGGGGGTGGTAATTTTTCAAACTGCTCCAGCTACATTCACAACATATGTCTATGCCCTAAGGATTTTCAATAAACTAACTGTATTATTTGCAGTATTTAGAGCATTTCTTATTTCAAATGTACAAAGTAAAAGCCAACACTGCAGATTCTGAGGTAACTTAATCTTACTGTAAGCAAAACTGCCAAATATTTAAGGACAACAGCTGTGGCTACTCCTGCTTGAAAGAATTTCTATTACCAGCTGAGAAAAGAGAAAACAAAATATTATGAAAATTTATAGAGATCTATAGCACACTTCCTGAATCTACTTAAACTCTGCCACTCAATTTTCCTAATCAATCAAGTCTGTTAATAGTGCTGTTAAGATTTACAATATAAACTGAGCGCAGTGCAAGTCTGGTAGAAGTGGAGCTCTTCTGAAAGTTTTCCTGAGAATTACTGTGTGTTAATACTAAAACTTTTGCGTTAATGGATTTACTGTGAATAGTCAGTTTTATGCCTCTGTAGGCTAATCCTGTGGCATGTTCCTTTTTGGATATATTTCCTCTGGCAAAATGTTCATATACAGAATATAATTGTACTATAATGTGTATAACAGTCTGTCTCTTAAACTAATTGTATGTAGGATCCCTATGAACCTAATATCCTGCTACTAAGATATAAATAGCAAGTCCTAGTCATCTGTGGAAACTGATTTGGTAGAAGGCAGTGCTGTTCTGCACGGCTGTGTCTGCATGAGATTCAGGGCTCTGGAGGATGAGAACAGTAGCATGCAGATATATAAGGCATTTGGTGGTGGCACTTCTGCCATGATGAGATTGCTTATGGCATGTAGGGCAACTAGCAGTGCTGAGTATCTGTGAAATAAGGCCCCTGATTTAGGGTCCTAAATATAGCTTTTGCAATTTGCTTCAGGCTCTTAAATTTGACTATTTTGACTTAGCTGCTTGCAGAACCACAGTTTGTCATTTCTGGTGCAATGTTCAGCCAAATTATAAGAGTTCATGCAAAAAGAGTTGTTTCAGACATTCTGATAGACCCCAAACTGTCATACACGTGCATTGTATAATAGATAGTGGTATTATTATCAAAAATTCTCAAGAGAAATCATGGTTACCTTGCCTGCTTTCACTGTCTGAAGTTTTTCATATGGTTAAGAAGAAGACTTACTCATGACTGCAGAAAACTGGTTCTTTTGAACTAAGCATTGGTTGTAATGATTTTACATATTCTGTTGCTGTATGATAAAATGGATTTGTTAGATAGCTTCAGCACAGAAATATTCAAAAGGATTTAACAACCGATGTTTTCAAAGTACCATCTTTTACTGGTTCTTTTATTGTTTCAAAACATTTTTGAAATGGAACAGTAATAATAATAATAATTCATGTGTATGATTCCTTTCAATTCTGAATCTCAGAGTACATGCATTAATAAATTAAGCCTCACAGCAGCTCTGTAATTTAACAGTATTTTTATCCACATCTGACAGATGGAGAAACAGAGGTACTGAGAATTATAGATGCATTTGCAAAGGTGTGATTAGGCTGTACGGAAGAGAATATGAATACAGTATTTAGACTACTCTAGAACTATGGAGAATTTTCAAGAATAGAAGGTATGTTCTTTTGAAAATGTGGTCCTCCTCAGGGCATGTAGGCTGATGGCCTGAACTGGCAAGTCAGCATGGCACAGCACTGCTCTTTCAAATGTATTGATTTGACTCTGTCCTAGTTAAAGGATCTCACCGCTGCTGCTCTTTCCATGTTACAGATCGGCATTCTGAAACCCCGCTCAGCAGCAGACCAGTATTTTGATACTCCACTATAAACCAGTTCCCATACTTGAATTCATGTAAGGTGATACTTTTCAAGATTATGAATAGTCCACACAGTGCCAATAACACTGCAAATAACAGCGCAAATGACAATTGCTTACGTGCTTTCTGCAGACGGTCAGTGATTGTAATACAAAAAGTGAGGTGTTCCTGACCCAATTTTTTGGAATACCAGCTCTGGAGATGGAAGCAGCTCCTGGTTTGTGCCAAGCAACATATGCACGCCAGCTGCCACTTTGGGCAACACTCATGTACAACTGAAAAGCATGTTGTGTGCTACTGAAGATGTGCACATTGTGGACTGGGAGCACCTGCTCTACTTAAGATTGGGACTGGCCCTGCTTATGCAAGTGAGCATCGACAGCTCTGACGCCTTGCAAGTTGCCTGGGTCCATGCAGATTTGCCGTGTGTCCCAGTGAACATAGATTCTGCTCAGCTTCATGTTCCATATTTGTGCCAGCTCACTGACTCTTGGAAATTATTTGGGAGAGGTGAACACATCAACATTAGGGCACCATTAAGTACTATGACAGCTTCCTTCTAAAAATCCTGGTGTCAGTGCTCGAGGCAGATCAGAAGCCAAAGAACCTTTTCTTGGCACCAGAGGTCCTCTGTTTGACTGTTTGCAGATATAAGGAAGACATTCTACTCTTTTCTTCTGTTCTTTTTCAGTACAGAACAAGGACACTGTTTAAAACCTCAAATAGTAGAACATGCATCAACAACAAATTACTACAATGGCTCTTCAGTCTGTGATAAAATATTAATTACCATCCAGCTGAGGTAGATAGAAATGATCAAATCAAACAGCACTTGTCACTTAGTGCTTGTCTTATTCTCAGAGTTTGGACCTCTCATTTTAATACATGCATAGAAATGAGTAAGTTTTAGTGTATTAGAAATCCAGAATTATTTTCTGCAATTGTTCTGTGAATGACTAGATTAACGACATCATTAGAAAAATCGCTTTAAGTGATTTACAGTTACTTCAATATTCATTTTGTTCTTAAGTTTTGTTCTTAAATTAAAGGTCCATTGCACTAAGCAGAGGAAAAAGTGCTGTAAATAAATTTCCATCCATGCTTACATGCAAACTTCAATCATAACAGGAAGAGTTCTACAGGGTAATAATGTAATATGGTAGTGAATTATAAATGTCTGTGGGACAAATATATTTATAGAGTAGCAGAGATTGTTCATGTTCTTATTGGTCATATTTTTGCTCATGTTTACTGTTTTGTTTTATTTTCTAACACTGGGAATTAGCAAGTTATCAGAAGGAAGGTGACTAAATCTCATTGGTCCAATTGACCTTAAAACAACTGTTGTGGCATTTCCTAAAGATACAAATAAAACCTCAGAAATTCCAGCATAATATGTTTTGAAAAAGATGATCTAATAAGTATTTTTGTATAAAGCTATGTGAGTTCAGTTTAAATCTCACAGTGTGTGTTTTTCCCACAAAGTTAATGAAGGAAACTTTAATTCCTATGTTTATTTAGACTGTAAGATGGGCGAGACATCTGTTTTTCTGCCAAAGTTCCTGCTTTGCACTGGGTATATGTGTCTGGTAAGTTTGTGAAAGGTATCAATCTGAATCATCTTGGAGTGATGGGAAAAGATGTAGGTGGTAGAAAGGAAAACAATTTTTTCTATTTGTTACCTGATTACTCATTTATGAGGTAGCGGGGCTGTGACTTACAGTGATCTCAGTTCAGTTGGCTGGGGCTTTGTCGGGTAAGCTACTGCAGCAAGAATGGCACCACAGCCAACCTCGTCCCCCACAGTCCTGGAGTGGTTCTTTCTTCCCTCTTCATTTTCCTCATCCAAGGGTATAAAGTAGGAAATATAAACTGGTTGCCCTAGCTTTATGCTGTTCAAGGACTCCCTGCTCTGAAAAACTCTTAGCTGCTTGTTTAAAGTGTTGTTAAGTGCCCATCGTTCTACCAGAGTTAAAACACATTTAATTAAGTCTGAGGCTCTTGCCCATTGTTTTTATTTTAAAAATATTTAGGCTATTGATTAGCTGGATTGGCTCTTCTCCATTTCCTTAGTTAGAAGACCTCTTTGAGTTTCCCTGGTGTGGGGGCTTTTTTCCCCTATATATGTGCTGTACATAAAAATAAAGGCACATTAATTATGTCACAAGCCGGCTTATGAGGAATGCAAATAATATGAAAATGAACTCAAACCAAGAGAAACATAGTATTTATAATGACATTAGTTAAACTGCATGATGTTTTCAAGGCAATATATTGGAGTAAATTTCTTTGCAATTAAGTGAGAAATAAAGATTTAGACCTACTTTACTATGTCCAAGGCGTGGAGTTACAGAAATGTCATTTCCAATTCCTTTTTCCCTTTGCTTTTCTGCACCATCTGGTTGATGGATGTATAACAACAATGAGCTATTAGCCACCTTCTTCTAGTGCTTTTCCCAATGCATTCACTTGTCATTAACATCCCACACTTGAGAGCAAGCTCTTTTCATTGTTTGCCTTTTTAGTGTTTGAACAAAACAGAATTACACACTTTCAAGTGAGTTTATGAGGACTGCTTTGGTTTCAGTGAACAGATAAGTTTATCTTTTCTGCTTTTGACAAAGTTGGTCATACCCTCCTACCCTGAGTTTCTTGGAAGGGTTGTCCACTGCTGGGGCTGCATTCTCCTTGAGTGTTCTTAATTTTTTCAGTACCCTTCATGTTACAACTTTTGTTGATCTTTTACATTCTAATTTGCTTTTTTTTCCTATCAGTCCTAGCAGCTCTTGCACTACAAAATATGTCAGTGGCTAGCAAACTCTTTTACTAAATCTCAAGCTATTCCGGCCCAGCAAATATTTCAGCTTGTCACTCTTTGCTTTTCTTTAAAAGTTTCCCTGTTTTTCTCATTTTCTAGCATATTTACAGTACCACCATGTTCCCTGACAGCTGAGGCCATACCTTGTGTCATTTCCAACTCACTTGTCTTTGCTATTCATCCTTCACGTCTAGGCTATCTACAATTTCTTTCTATCCAAAGTAGTGCTGATGATTCAATAATTTTTTGTTTGCTGAGGCAAGTAGAATTTTCCCAAGCTTCTTCAATTTTCTTGCTGGCTATGATCTCTTTGGCAACTCTCATTCCACATTATCTCATACTTGCCCTAGCCCTCCCTAGTGCTTCATTCAGATCACTGCTGTTGAAACTTAGCCCACTGTTGTCATATTGCTCTTTGAACTCCTATTTTTGCTATTCTAATGCCTTTTTTTTTGTGTGTGTGTGTGTTTTGTTTTCATTGTTAAGCATTTAAGAAATTAGGTCCCTATTCACTTGGCCTTGCATTCCACAGCCTTATTGTTTTGTTGTTTTCCCTCTCTTCCACTCTACTAATGGTGCTTGCATTTTTTCTTTTTCCTTTTGTACTTAGTGTTTCCAGATATTCCCTTGGTTTGGAAAGTTCTTCTTCATCTCAACTGTAAGGTGTATAGCCATCTACTTCATGTTTCTGCATAAGGTATTAAATACCTAGGACCTAATTTCACATAAACTACAGTCCCATCAAAACTCTCAGATATTAGTCTTTGATGGGGAAACTGCATCAGTCAAACTCCATCCTTATTCTACCATTAATCCACAGTTATGCTATATCCAGTACCAGTGTTTAGATCCTCTGGGGAAGAGTTCCTAATTTCTGTCTCAGAAGAAAATTAGGTACACCTATGTATGCAGATCTGTTTAGATCAATTAACAAACAGAAGAGAGACATAATGTATTTTGAGGTTCTCTATAAGCATATTATTCCCTTATTCTAAAATATCATTTGTTTGGTTACAAACTCTATCTTTTCCCTAAATACAACATATGAAACCAAATGCAAATCTCTTCTTGGTTACTCAGAGCATACCAGTAGTTGACTTGGCATACAGTGCTTTTTCTGTAGTTCTTTCATGATCACAGTCATGGCATTGCAGGTAGTGTTTATTTAGGTAAAGGCAGATATAAAGAGTTAATTTTGTTCTCTAATGAGCAGACTAATTTCTAGAACTACAGACCCTTCTCTAATTCATCTCATATTCCCTGTATTCCAGAACAGAGCAGAGACTTACCCTTAACACTTTTGTTCTGAGAGGAACCTTTTTACTCATCAGTAATGTGCTTAACATTATGGCAGGTTTGGGCAAGGACATGGCAATAACTTTCTTTTAAAAAAGAATAGATATTTAAAGAGCAGGACAGGAGAGGAAAATAATGTTCATATGCATCCCTGAACACAACTGTGGCTGATTACAGCATATATTTGTATATGTGTTTTATCCTAGAATATAGTGTGAAAATAAACTCAGACCCTTAGCACTAGAGGTCACTAAACACAACAATTTCAAAGAGTCTGTAAACTGTGCTCTGGTTTTTTTTGTTTTTTTTTTAAAACTGAACACTTCATTTACATTACTACAGTTAAAACCCTCAAGAGATAGCAATAGGTGAGAAGCCGTCTGCTCCTGTGTATAAATGTGGAAGGTGGTGACAGTGCAACTGCTCAGCTGAGACTGTTCCTCATGATGCAGGAGCCTGTGCCTCACTGATGAGTGATAAGTAGGAGGAGGAAAGGATATATCACTTTATTTCACTTTTGCTCCAACTTGCCTTTGTAATCCAGGCATAAAATAAGGAAATCAGCTAGGTTTTCAGACAAGTAGGTGATTATGCCCTTGTGAGAGAAGATGACTTGGAAAACTTAAATTCCTTTGGAAAAATAAGCTTTAATTCAGAGTCTAAGTAATAGGTTAAATTGCAAAGGAAAGGTCAGATATTAATGCATACTGATAGCTTGAATCTTAACAGATGTATCTTTTTCAGAGACCTTCTGTCTTTGACAGGAAGTGTTTCACAAGACATATCAGTGCAAAAAAACCCCAAACAAAAACAACTACCAAAGGGACAAATGTTACGAAGTTCTCAGCCAAGAGATGAAATGAAATGACAGAACTTTTAGCTATCTGGCTTTGGATCTGTTGGAAAAAACTGATATTATGTGGTGTTAGTTATGGTTGGTTTAAATGGCTTTCCCTAAACACTTTCATGGCTATATGATGTTATCCTTCATGTCTATAACATGATGTTCCTGCAAGAAAGAATGGGTTTGTCACAAGAAAAGATGTGGAGAAGAGATAGGCTAGGGAGAATTTGGATCACTCTTGTGGAGGAAGAAGGATGCAGGCAATAAAGGTCATCTTTCCCAAAGAATGTGTTGCTCTGCAAAATCTGTAGTGGAACTTAGGATTCCTACTTCATGCAATTCCCCTGGTACCAGCAAGCATCTATGAATTTCACCCAGTGTCGTGGTCCTTCCTGCTCCTGGTCTGCACAGGAGATGATTAATTATTACCACTGTAAACTACTCTTTCAGCTCAAGCAGCACAAAGCTTTCTCATCCTGATATAAACCCTTGTTGCTCTCAGTTTTGTACCACATGATAGAACTGGATTTTTCATTAAAATTGTAGGTAATTTCATGAAAAAGCTCCCTTACAGGAATTTTATTAGCATCAAGAAGGAAAATAATTTCATAGTCAGGACATTTCACAATTCACTTTTCTAATCATACTTTTGCCCTTTGCAAATGTATTATTCTGCAGGATTAAACTGTATAGTATATACGTGTTTTTAATAATGGGTCCAATTCATTGTACAAGAGGAAAGAAATATACACTGAAGGACACTATTGTCTATCGACACCAAATTAGTAGACCTTCTTGACCTTGATTTCTTTGCTCTTCAGTTCTCTATAATCTTCCAAGAGTGTTGTGAACACTGGTTAATTGATATTTTTAATTGTTTAGGTACTGTGGTGATGAGCACCAGAGAAACTCATAAGGAAATTAACAATTCTGTCTTGAGAGGAGGGTTTGACTAGTGTGCAGTAAATAAGGCCTCAGGTCACACATTGAAAAATGAGTAGAAAACAAAATATTGAGTAGTTGCTCATTATGTGAACATTCTGTGCACTGAAAGAAGCAGAGGTCCTGTGGAAAAGTGATCACATAATCAGATTTTGTCATGAAGCTTATGCACAAAGAAGGCTGAATGAAGGATGCACAGGAAAATTAAGATGAGCATTCCTTAACATTTGAAAGCTTTCTTCAATAGCCTTATGGTGTTCTTTCAGCATAATTTGGATTTTTACATGTGTATTTGCCTTATGTATGTGTGTGTGAAAGAAATTTCCTATTGCTTTGAAATGCATGAACTGTTAAGAGCTGGACATGATGAATCCTGAATGAACATTCAGTCTTATATCTGTTGTATCTGGCCTTTTCAAGGAGAATTTTAAAAATAAATAATAAGATGAAAAACACATTCTGTGTCTTTCAGAGTAGTTCACACCTTTTTCCTTGAGCTTGTTTGAGATCAGCACTTGAAATTTTCAGGGCACAGTTGCAAGGAAAATGGGTTTTCTTCAAACTATTCTTACAATATTTTTTCTACTCTTCTCTTTGTGGCTGATGGATTAATCTGACTACATTCTGAAAATGCCAATCTAGAAAGACCTGTTCCCTGTCAAAGATTATCTTTCAAGTAAACAGTTAGGTGCGGTGGCGAAAAAAAAGAAGCTTGCTTCAAAGAAAATTAATTTCCAAACAAGCAGCTAGAATTCATTTTTATCAGATGATAAAGGATTTATAATGCATAGTCACACCTACATTTGTGATACCAGCTTAACAAATTTCTGTACACTGCTTTTTCTTGGAAAACGGGGTGCTCCTTTTAAACAGTTACTGGCTTCCCTGGCACTAGATCTAGGGGAGAGGTTATTGGATACATCTTTGAAAACATAGTGAAGGAGTGAATATAAGGTTTTGAGCTTCCGTTTGGCAATGGACGTTTTAAACGCACTTGGAAGATGGAGAGATGTGAAGTATTTGCTTGGATTTTAAATTGAACTCAAATTCTGGAGTGTGAATCTTTGTTGAAGAGAAATGTGTACTCAGTTTTTAGATGAAAAAAGAAAGAAGAAGATGCCACTAAAATACATGATGCCACTAATACATATGTAAAGAATTGAAGATAAAGGCTAAGAATAGATTAAGTTTCTATAAATTTCCAAAATGCTAAGTAAATAATAGGAGATTTCTGATATGCTAGGTAACATGAGATACTTATCATGGAAACTTCTTAGATTTGTGGCAAGCTTTAGTGTAACATCTTGTCCTTAATTGGCAACCAGAGTTTACACTTACAAACTGTAAGCAAGAACACACATTTTGTTGGCTACTGCAAAGAAGAATTAAGAGCAGTATTAATTTTTTTTTCTTGAAGAGTCATGGCCACAAAAAGCAAAAGACTGAGCTGTAGTAAAGCAAGCATATCTTTAGCAGTTCCAGATATCAAAATCTGTTTTGAAAAATAATAGGTCTTACCCTAGCCTTCCTATTAATATCTCTACTTAGTTTTCATGACTTAGGCTTTTGTAGTTCATATTGCTCACTCAGCAATATATTTAAATATCTTCACAATAGTTTTTGCCAATGAATAGACTCAGAAAAACGATTCAGAAATCTTTCAGTGTAAAGTTGTCCTACTAAGATTACTCATGATTTGGCAATCAGCTTCACTGCATAGTATTTCATAGAGCTATAGGGCTGCTTCTTTACTCATAATGTTTTTTCAAAAATCAGAAAATAAATTTTTATGCCTTGTGATTTGAAAATACGATCCATCTTAAAAAATGGATCTTCTTCTTTCCAGGGAGTTTAACAAACTACATGGAGCAGGAGACTATACCTTCAGAAATACTTTCCACTATGTTTCAAGAGCAGATCTGGATGTGTGGGGATTTCCGTCACATATTATTACTGGGGAGCAACTGGATTTTCTAGATTATTTTGGTAGTAACTGTAAAAATGGCTATATTTCTTTTGATTTTTTTTTTTCCCAGATAGTTTATTTTTATCTTGACATTTTGCCCATCCTGTGAATTTCATCATGGGGAAGAAACAGCAGTTTGTCTCAGAGCAGTTCAATTTCAATCTCTAGGTGACAAGTTGATATTTCTTTCCTCTTGAAGAAGCTTTTAATATGATGTGTTAAATGTCAAGGAAACTCTTCAATATATATTGAACTTTACTAACCTTATTTCTCTTAATATTAATGACATATTGACAGCATGTTTTGAAAAATGAACACTTCTCACAGATGTCAGGATCCTATACTCATGTTATTCCTACAGGAATACCACATTCCAATTGTTGTTCAGAATTGTGGTAACTTTTACAATGGCTTTTTTTTACAGACTTTTACAGACTTCTAAAAAATGCACTTCGTAAGTTTTCTTTCATTATTGGATGCTGACCGTGCTGATCTAATGGATAAGAGATCACAAGTTAGTTTAGTAAGTTTGTAAGTTAGCTTTGAAAAATAATTTTAAATTGGGATCTGAGGTTTCTGAAGCTATCTCTGTTATGCTGATTTATTGATCTTATAAATCCAGGTGACTAAGTGAGGGTATCCCATAAGTGCTATTATATGTGAGAAGAAAATGGAATTTTTGTCCTCGAAAACAGCAAGTATCTGTATTGGAGTTGATGTCCCAGCTCATGATAAGCAGTGCTGAAGGTCCATAGGAGAAAATAGCTCTATGAAGACATTAAAAAATGAGAGCTGATAATTTCTTAATCAAATCTCACAAAGCATACCCTAAAATAGGGCTTGACTGAGTTGCCTAAACATTGGCATCTGGAGCCATTTGCAGTGCCGCATTCTGGGACACCTGTACCAGGTGGGCAAATTCAAGACCTGATAGAGGGAGACCTTCTGCAGCTGCATCTGGCATGTGGAAAAGATGCCCATGGACATCTGCAAGAATACCAGCTGCCTGTGTCTAGACAACTGAGGTGAATCCCTAATGACAGCTGCATATTCTTCTGGGCCCAGAGATGCTGTGTACTGCACTGAATGTAATGAGATTTTAGTCCCTTAGCTCATATGTCGCTGCCTATACATAGACACTTACATTGTCTTAATACACAACTGAAACCTAGCCACAAAGTTGCCTTCCAAAGCAGGTCATATACAACTTCTAGCTTCTCATCGTCCTTCTGTTTGTTGCATGATAATTACATATTAGTGTATTCTTCCAGACATTAAAAATAAAACCACTCAATATCATCCTATTTGGACAAAACTCAACTGAGCATGTAAGTGGAAACCATTCTACTTTGAATACATTAAATCCAAGTTAAGGATTTTGTTGCAGTGACACAATATTTTCAAGGTGTTAACATTTTTTAGTATTGGCTCAAAATTAATTACTTTTGGGAAATTTCTTCTCTGTTTGCATCCAAACGTATTTAATAAGTAGGTTCCAAGAATTCAGACAACAGAATTGATTAAAATTTGGGTTTACTCTAAAATACTTGTAACATTTGGCAAGAAATGGGGTGCTGCTCAAATTTCAGTTTCTGATTTACCATTACAGTTCTGTCTCAATCATATTTATATAAGCTGTCAAAAATATATGAACTACAGAACTTAGCTATGGAGCTTAAAATGCTGCTTTTGTCAACCATTTCTTTTCTCATTCCTTGCTTCTGTTTCTGCCTTTGCTGAATTTGCTGAATGAATTATCCAGGATTTTGCATTGACTGTATCTCATTCAAGGAAAAGCCTAATTATTGAACCTGAATTCTGCTGAATGGTTCTGTGCACATCTTACTTTCTCTTTAATACCAGATAATATGGTGTTAAATGCAGTTTGTCCAATACAGGCAAACATGTAATCTGTATTACAAGGAAATATAATTTAATACAGTTGTGGTGATTTAAATATATTTGTGAGGCTTTTAAATTACACTGAAGCACAAAAAACTACAAATAATTCAGTATGTTTTTTCTTGTAATTAAAAAAAATCCTGAGCATACCAGCAATAGATCCAGAGATATATTTATTTAGATTTGGTCATTACTGTGTTTTTTAATAATTTTTTTCATGTACCAAAGAAAAATCATTAGATGAGAAAAGCTTTTTTCAGTCCTGTGGGAAGTCTGAAACATGCTATAAACATATTGCACCTGAATACAGAAAAGCAGTGTCTGCTCCCATTTATAGAGTATTGTACTTGCTTAGAGCACTAAAAGCATTTGTTTAGAAGGGCAGGGATTAGAGTTAGCAGGAAACAATGCACAAACCCCATTCATTTATTTACTTATTTATTGTGAACTATTCAGAATGATCTATCCTGTCTCTGGGAGTCTTCATGAATATTAGAAGTTTAACATAAGGATAAATATTCTTAGTAGAGAAAGTCATGATTGCCCAAGGCCACAGCATTCTATTGGCATCACAGATAGTTGCTTAGATCTTAAATCCCATAGCATAAAGAGTAATGTTGAGTAATGACATGTCTCAGGCTGCCCTCTGAGAAAAATCCAATAAACTATTTGGCATTATTATTCACAATTGTTATTCCAACAAAATCAAGGGGAGTATACGTTCATGAATAAGTAAGGAAGTGTCAGGGATGATGAGAAGAGAGTTGCACCCCAAGAGCTGGACTTAGAGCCTGGAGAACTCTCAGAAGAAGCTGTGTGGTGCCCGTGCTGTGTCTAGAATGCAAAAGCTGGGAGCTCGTCTTGCTTCCTGTGGCTGCCCATCACCATCCTGCCTCTGCTGATCTTGGGACATACTGCAGAGCACATCTGCTGAACACATTACATGTAGCCTCAGAGACGGAAAGACCTACCTGCACTTTGGGTGAGAGGAAGAAAACACGATTGTTGAATGCCAGCTCCTAGAGACTGTCAAGGTCAGCACCAGTCCTGGAGCTGGGGACGTCTCCTCTCACAGACACTACTACTACCACTGCCACTTCACTTTGCACATAGAAAAGAGAGTTTTAATTTTCTGAGTATATTTCAGTTTCCTGGAGAGTGTTTTATACCTCTACCGCCGTAGTGCTGTGTCCAGAGAGGCTCCATAGTTATGTGAACCAGGAGAAAGAAAGATGCGAGAACCCTGGCCTCCCTCCAGCACAGTACAAAGGCAGGGCTGGGGTTCTTCAGTTGTAGAATTCAATGCTTGGGATCAATGGGAACTGAGGGGTCAGTATGTTATTAATTCTCAAATTCTGATCTCAGTTACACTAGCTGTAAGGTGGAGCAAGTCCACAAGAATTCACAAAAGATAGTCTGGATTTATGTGAGTGTATCTGGGGGCAGTATTTGGCTCCATATTTGTATGCAAACAAATTGTTTGCCTCAGCTTTCCAGAAATAAAGGCTTCACTTAGTGACAATGTAACACATTTGGGGTTTGGTTTTTTTTTTTTTTTCCATTGAACTGTATCCTTTAAGTATTCAAAAAACAATCTGTGGCTATTTATAATCTTGCAAACTGGATCAACTGTTCTCTTGTTCACTGCTCCATATAATGTGAGAATGATGGAGATGAAGGCATTGATAATTTTAATAAAATTAACTTTGTAGTGTTATTTCAATGCTTTATAATAAGTTTATATGATGCCCCAAGGCCAGCTCTGTTCTTACTAAAGTATCTCGATCATAGTTTTGTTAGGGTAGAATCGCTTGGCTTTATTTTCCTTTTTTTTTTTTTAACAGCCTGAACTCAAGCTGTTTTGTAGCTGCCCTATGATACAAATAGATGCACTCTTGGGGGACTGATTAAAATTTGTATGTTTTAGAAATATGTTCCTAGAGTCATATTGGCACATGAGTACCTCTGAACTATCAGTATCTGTGCTGTTTTCATATCAAGGTGCACGCAAGAAATATTCTGAAGCACGGATAACTTATATTCTTCTTAAAATACTATTTATGCATACTAATTAGTTGTAACCATGGGAAGCAGTATTAACAGTATACTTTTCATTTTAAACCAGGCTCTCTTGTACTCCACTTGATTAATTGTCACAGAGTGTAATTTTATCATAGTTAAAACTAATTCAAGCCCATTTCCCTGTAGTAATATATATTTTTTTTGGTTTGGAGAAATTAATATTCCTCAAAAACTAATTAATGATCTCCAAAGAATCATTTGCATAAAGGATGTTAGAGTTTTACAGCAATTATGCATTGTATGTAACTCATTAAAAGGTCCATTTTCATTAGTGGATTTAGTGATGAGGTGACAGGCGTAACCACTCCAAATGGCCAGGCAAAATGCAAAGTGAGACTGGGAAATCCTTCAGTCTAAAGCCATCAATGTAGCCAAGTTATTTCTCCATCATGAAATTTTTAGAAAGAAAATGGCTCTGAAATTAACAGTAAGGTCCTTTGAAGGTTACCTCTTGTCTGACAAAAATTGTGGCATATTCTTTCCATGCAAAGAAAGATGCATCATCTGATGGTGTGCTGAGAGCCCCAGCTCACGGGTTGGATTCTGCTACCTTTCATTCTCACTGTGTAATATCCCCATCAATTGTCACTTGATGTCAGCAAGGCCTCCTGAACCACAAGATGCTATGCAGTGTGAGAAAGGGTGGCCGGCAGCCACTGGTGGGCTGTAGAGCAATGAAACTAGATCGCAAGCACCAATTCTTCTTCAAACCTGTGTTAGTCATTCTGCTGATAAAGGGAGAAATCAAAAGCACCTTTCTTTTATCTTTTTAAAGTGATAGTTTGCATAAAAATTTGGCTCAGAGACAGATCTGTAGTTCTGTTACACTGAGAGTGGCTGTGCATAACAAACTTTAATATGTTTCATTTGTCTGAGACATCATTAAAGCCCACCAGGCTAGCTCTGCACAAGGCAGCATAATTCATAGCAGACAGAAGATCCATTCATTATTCCTGCCATAATTACAGCAAAAGCATTATTGATAAATCAAATGGAAATAATAATTCTTTTGAAAAAATGCAGTGTTTATGGCTTTCTAACAAAACAGGAAGATACTGTATGTAAAATCAATCTTCCCAATCACACATTTATTGGGACTTCTGAGAAGCAGAGCAAAAACACTCTCACCTTTTCCCCGTATTTCAGGTATATATTTCATCTCAGGCAATATTAATATATAAAGAGTCAGACATTACAACTCAAAACATGCATTTTCTCTCTTTCACCCCCGCCCCCATGTTCCCCAATAAATCAGTGTTAATAATATCTGAGGTCCTAATCCAGCAAAACACTTAAGCACATACTTAACCTTAAACACATGAGTAGTCTCATTATAATCAGTGAGACTCCTCATGCTTTAAAGTTAAGCTTGTATTTAAGTGCTTTGTTGAATCATAGCCAAAATGAAGTAGTACAAACCAAGGTGTTTTCTGCATTGAAATACAAGTACAAAGACATGGCATTAACACTGTGGCTTACACTGATGAAAAAAGCACTCCTGGAAGTGTGAATTACAAGAGCACTATTAATTCACCCTCACGGGGCTTTAGAATAGCAATGCATGCTCCATAGATGGGATTTTCAAGGCTGAGTGTATTTAGAAGTGCTAAGCACAAGCAAATAGAAAAATAGTTATCCTGGCAATCACTCATGATTACTGTGTCCACTACGATTTCTAACATATCCAATTATACCTGTCTCTATTGTTATCATGTCCTCAGTATTTTTCTGTGTTTTAAATCCTGGAGAGTGTGATTCCGCCAGGCAGGTAATATCACAGCATTATTTGTACAATTGGTGCCTGACAGTGTTCCGGCTTCTAATGACAAAAGAAATACTAAATAACAACAATCTTTTATCTGGTATTGGAAGGAGGTTATCTGGATGACATAATCAGGTCTCTGGTTTTTTTGTGAAAAAGCACCTTTGTCTTCAGATTCCCAGAGAGGTGCTCAAATTGTGCAAATTTGCTCCAAGCAGTAGGAAATGAATATAAACATCTTTTTAAAACCTCAAATAAAATAAGCAAATTTTGCTTTTTGCTTTTTATATTTAAAAAGATGCATCCAATGTACAATTCATTTCAGAATACAAGTTTGCCTAATGGTAATCCTGCTGGAATTTTAATATTTTACAAGCGTGATCTAAGGCTAATTTGTATCTGCATATAAAATGAAGGCAATTAAAGAAGGAGGGAGGAAGGAGGATCTGATGTAGCCTCTCTCGTATTATTCTTGATTAATTTGGATAACTTTTAAGGACTAATTATTTTCTCTACTAGGATATTTGAGGTAGCATTTCATCCTTCTGGGTATATTCAGTTGCACTTTAATTTTGCTTAAACCTGACTAGTAATTGCAGAGTTTGTATACTTCTTGCTTATCATCAATGCAAAGTGCTTTCTCTCAGGATGGTGATCTTTGAACTATGCTATGGCTATTTTTGCAACAAGTTAGCTAGAATTGAAACGGAAGCATTACTATTAACTAAATTGTAGTCAGCATTCAAAAGCCTATAGTATACAAATGCTATTGTTAAAAATTCAATCATCTGACTCATTATGTAGAAGATGAACTAAGAGTGCTACTAATGTCTGAGTTACTGAAGGCTGCATTAACTGATCAAGAAACTGCTCCAGTGCTGATGGTCTCCCAAAGCTTGAGAGCTTTGCCTGTTCCTTGGCCTCATTTTTTTGTGTGTGTACTCTGGTACTCCTTTCATTTATTTATTTATTTATTTATTTATTTTCCAGACCAGGAATGAATGAACTGCTCTGTTCTCAAACGTATGCCATTGTAGGATGTGGCTTTTGTATCTGAAATGTTTATTTAGAGTTGCAATTTCACTTGCTAAGGTCAAAAGATGCCTGAAATTTTATGCCTTCATATCCCTGAGCTTCTGCTTAATTGGTGTGAAGCCAACACAAGCTCTTGTGCACCTGAAGGAACAAAGAAAAACCCAGACTGTAAATAATACATCTCTCATAATACAGCTAAGGAGAAGGTCCAGAAGGCTGGACCTCAAAAGATAAAGTTTTTGAAGGCTAAGGATGAGAGCTACTGAAACAGCAGCCTTCATATGAATACACCTTGTTCCTCTTCAGTTGGAGACATGATAACTACTCACCCTCTTCTTCCATATAGGTATACTAGATTAAAGGTAGTATGCATGGCAACTTGATGCTGATGATCTGGAGAAGACAACTAGACAAAAGTCTGGATACGGAGCTAGCTTTGCCTGTAGCTTTAAGCTGACACTCAGTGTTTTTAAGCAAAAACATCCTTCATCCATGTTCCCAGAACATGTTTGAAAAAAGATATAAAGGAACAGATGTATTCCACTCACTCTCTCTGTGAGCAACAAGCAACAGCTGTTTCAGAGAAAGGTAAGATAATCTGCTTGCTGGCAACATTTTTTTACAAGTTCCCAATAGGGAGAAGTCACTGTATGGCTGAAATATAAGGGTTTACATCTCTCTTGATTATTTTAAAGTAGTTTCTGTCCTATGATTTTTCTTTGCCTGTCTCTAAATCTTTCTAAATTCATGGCTTCAAGTATATTTTGTGGCAATAAATCTCATGGGATAGTTGTTTTTTTGTAGAAAAGTTTTCTGTTATTGTTTACCACCTTTTACTATCATGAGTTTCTTTTTCTACAGAGAAAAAAAGTCCCTAATCCACCTTTTATCCAGAATTTTCTATAAATTTTCCTTATTTCCCTGTGGGGTTTTTTTTTCTTCTCCCTGAATTAACATGTCCTGGTCTTCCTGTTCCCCCTTCAGATTAGAATTTTTTGAGACCATAATCACTCTTGTCACCACCACATGCAGTTCCACTGTTCACAAAGTGAATGAATTGAAATGAGCACAGTTTCACAGATAAGCCTGCAGCACTACCATGTACGCAATGGCATCAGCACATTTTCTGCAGCACAATCTTTTTCATTCTGTATGCATCCTACGCGGTTTGTTTGTTTGCTGCGCTGTGGCACATTGAGCTGAGGCCTTGAGTGCCCTGTTATCAGTTCTCTGAGTTGATGTTGTTAATATATGATCTGGGCTTCATATGAGTCATTGAAGATTTCATGGTGTGAGGCACCGAGAGACTGTAAGAGACTGGCAGCCATTTTGCCTCAACCAACCAAGCAGGTAACCGCAAGTGGCCGAAACAGGACATGGCCTGTGGAGGTGGGGTAGTGAACTGTTTCTGGCAGGCTTTCCAGTGGTTGTGCCTCGAAGAGACTTTCTGGTGATTGTCTTTGTGGCAAGTTTTCTAGCGGTTGCGCTTCGGATGTTTTGTCACAGGTTCGGAGTTTTGGCATGGGCCTTTACCGTGGCAGTTCTCTAAACAAGTTAAAAATGGGATAAGGGGGCATCAGTGATCCCCGCTGCTTCCCCCCGCCCAAGAACTTTCGCAAAAACCCCACAACACATGCGCGAATGGCTCTCTGATGAGAGTATAAAAAGGGGGCAGGGGGAGACCAACCCCCAGGTGCACGCCCGCTGCCTGGGGAATCCAGGCAGTTACTACTGAGACTCTTTCCTCGCTGGATCCAAAGGTGGTGATACTTAACTCTCCTTTTTTCTCTTTCTTCTCTCCCTTCTCTCTTCTCTTCCTCCTACCTTGTTGTTAGGAATATTTTGCTATGGCTGTTAGGTGTCAAGTTTTTTATTCGAAATATCCGCTGTGTCAATGCTAAATGCCACACTTGTGTTATAAGTCAACGTTAAACATATTTTGAGCATTTAGAAGACGTTGTTGCGATTCCTACCCTGGGATTCACCAAGCAAAACAGGGTGTTGAAATTTTCCCTGTCCCTCCTGTGTCATTGTCATGACTCCTGTGTGTGGCAACGGACTATCTAAAAGATCACCTGCCCTGAGCCCACCGAATGGGATGGGACACCTGGAAAAGAATGCAACATTAAAATTAAACGTTTGCTTTTCTTTATATTGATTCTTAAAGAGAAACTATACTATCTGACTTCTCTTTTGCAGCATATTTTCTAACTTCTCTCTCAAACTATCATTACAGTTCTTTAATTAATGAATTAACAAGCCTTGGGAACGTTATATTGGTCAAGGAAAGGTGTATCAGTTTTAAAGAGTTATATACTCTCTTATTTTGAACTGCTGTGGTAAAGACAAACGCTGTTGCACAAATACATCCCATGTGAACTTCATCATGTGATGGAGATGCTTAAGGATCTAATTGCTCTAGGCTGTCGCCAACGTCAGTGGGCAGAGATAGGCACCTCCAGAAAGTGTTTCAGGTCTTAGTTGAGTTGAATTGCTTTCTAAAGGTGACTTTCTGGAAACGACCCAGATAACTAGTTTCTAATTTGAATGTCTCAGGTAAATGCAATCAGGCTTGTAAGAGTTACGGTCACCAAGTTAGAGCACCCATTTGCTGGAAAAAAAACCAACCAAACCAACAGACCAAACCTTCAGTGGGATCACTAAGGCCTGTGCTGTGTTTTCAGCAGCATCAGTGTAAATGACTGATTTTAGGCAGCCCTTATGTAGTCTCAGAAATTGATCTAAAGCCTGTTTAAAGTCACTGAAGACATTCCTGTTGATAGCAGCTTTGTATGAGACCCTTATAAGATAATGAATACAAGAACCAGTTGAACAACATTTATTAAAAAAAATCAATTAATTTTTTGTTTGGTGTAGTATTTGTTGTCCAGTCATGTGTTCTGAAAATTGATTAAACGTTTATTAATGCTTGCCTAGTAGTACGTGCAGATAATTCTCATTTCTCAGTTGTTTCCAAAATACTCAGTGTTCATTTTATCTATTGTTCAGTCATACTGTGATGTTGGATGCACATCACACTTCCTTCTCATGGAATGGACACCTAAAAATTATTAATTTGAGCGTAAAAAATGATGAATAAATAACAAGGAATGGAACTGCAGTACAAATATGAGGCTTTTGAGATTTGCAAATAGTTTTTTGACTATGAGTGGTCATACCAGTATTTCTGAATGATTAATATTATAATGGCTCAAAGAGAAGAAAACAGAAGACTAGTTTGAGGGAAAAATATTTGTTAATATTTTACCCTGTGACCTAGATAAATATGCATATGTATGTATTTTGTATTATTTCTAATATATGTTACACACATGTATGTATGTGTCTGTGAGTGTATAGGAGAGATTTAAAAGCATATGAATGATATTAGGACTTAAAAAAAAAGTGTTTATTAGTAACATATCTGACTAAGTGTATGTGCAGCTTTTACTGAAATCATGGGGCCTATTTATATCCATTCTAGGGCAGTGCTTCAACTTTTATAACAGACGCTATCTGTTGTGATGTGGTTTTTTCTCTGTTGAAAGGTCTGTTTCATTTGTCTAGTTTTCTCTAGGAGTCTGGGTTATGTGAGACAGGTTAGAGTGTATTCTGTGGAAATGATCAAGCAGTTCAATCTTTTGACTTACCAAGACAGAAGGACCATATTGAAGTTTACGGATATGTTTAGACCTGAATCAAAATGGCCACACTGATATACAAAAGGATATAAGTTTGAAAATGGCATAGACAGTCCCAAGCCCCACTAACATTATACATCCCCAGCAATTATAGGCTTTTAATATAAAAAGATGAAAGTTAGATTTTAGATCAAGCAGAAGGAAGGCTGGAAACCGAATCTTCTAAGGTCCTCGAATGAGTACAAATACAAAAATGCAAGGTGGGAAAGTCTTCCTTTTTATGTGAACATTATGATTTTAGAATATGATTCTGTCATCATGTAGACGGGGCTGAAGAATGTGGTATTTCAATTGGATGTCAAAATAGCAGCTAATTTTTTAAACCGGTATTAGTAGGAACGTGAAGGATTGAAATTAGTTATTTGAATAATACTAGTCTCTTTTCCCTAGGGAGTAAAGTTTTTTTGCATATCACTTATGAAACAGTACAGTACATCTAACTCCATTTAGACATTAATAGTAATTGCTAATGGTTTCCTTTTACAGATTCTAAATGGTGGATTTATTGAATCATCCTAAACTTGCTCCTCCGGGGGTATGTAAGAATAAGCTTGTGTATCCTTAGAAGCAAACTGCAAATTGGCAGTTTTAATGCTGCCTAAGATTGTCTGTTGTGTTTTTTGTTGTTGTTGTTGGTTTTTTTAAATTTTTTTTTGTAATTACTAACATATATCAAGTTTATGTTAATTATATGAAAATGTAATAGAAATATTCAGTAACATTTAAGGAACTAAAGTAGTTAACCTAGTTCTAAGCTGCAAAATGTTAGAAGACTCAGCACATTAAAGTAGGTGCAAAAATATAATGGGACATTTGATTTCACTGATATTCAGCTTTTGTATGAAACTAAGTTAAACTTATTTTCCTGAATATGTTAGTGAAACTTCTTCAAATATCATCTCCTTTTCCCTCTGTCTTTCTCTCTCACCTCCATAGATTTCTTTTCCATTCCTGTGCAATCATCTAAAAAGTCACCTTTGCTTAATTAGAAATGTCACTTGAATTTGTTTATGTTTCCTTAGGTGTATAATGCAAAACATTTATTTTTCAGTCTGGATGATGACTTTGTAAATTTTTATTCAGAATAAAACAATGAAGAACAAATATATTTTCTGCAACAGAGAAAATAACCAGGTGGCCAGTTACCCTGAAACAATCAGTGCAAAATGATTTAGCATACTACTCACCAGCATACTCCCAGGAGTGCTAACAGAGTAAAACTCTGCATTCTGTACAGCAGTTTAAAAAGTTGCAAATGGAGGAGAAAAATCTTGCTTCCACATATTCATTTAAGAGGGCAAATAGATATTGGGTACTACAAGCTAATGGCTACTCAATCTCCTAGACTCTTGGTTTACTACTTCCTCTGAAAATCCAAATATATGCATAACTTTGTGGTGTTAAAAGTAGCTTATGTGGCTAAAACTGGTAGCTCCATGTCATTTCCAGCACTATGGACATCATAGTTGAGCTAATGCAACTGCAGTTTACCTTATGTTTCTCTGTAGGCAGAGAAGGTTGGATCTAGCTCACACACATTTGTTATTAATTATGTTGCAGGCAATTTCTTATTTGAAATATCTTTACTGTTATATAATGCTCTACAACATATTAACTTACAGGAACTTTTAAATGAATATAATTAATTTATATTTGAATCAAATGCATTCTGGTTGTAGAAGGAAGCGAGCTTCTTTATTTTGGAAGATATTGATGTTTCAAATTTATAACCAGGCATTACAGTGTGTATGGACTCAATAGATCTAATTAAAGGCTACACAGTTCCACAATTTGACAATGCTGAGATGATATCCTCATGTTGAGTATGGGAAAGGTGAAACAGGAAAAAAGGTGAAATGAATCCACTAAATTATTCTAGGTTTTGCAGAAATACATGAATCAAGTTGTATTTTTCTGTTTCTGAAAATGTATATGTGCAGTGATTTTTAATGGAAGCATTCTGAAAGAAGATGCATAACTGCCAAGTTAGAAGTCTAGTTAAAAAAAGGCATAGAAAGTTACGATGCAAGCATTTTCTTTTGCCTGTTAAAGAGAGAAGAGATAGGGAATAAAAAAGATCAACACAAACTACCAACCTATCAGTGAGTACTTTCAATAAGAATTGTGTCTAGCTTCTGCATTGCAAAACTGCTTGAGTAAGAATGCAAAAGTCATGACAAATCACTTTTTCCTATAATGTAAAATTCTCCTTAATTGGTCCCTGTGAAAAATCTGTGGTTTTGCTCGAAAAGTGATCTTTTTGTTTAGTTTTAATGAATACGGGTGTCTCTGAGTGGTCCTGTATTGACAACTGTGAAGACCTTTTTATCTACAGAACCGTATACCTGGGGCAGTGACATTGCTTGTATCACCAAGGTGCCATGCTTATACCTTTATCTCAAATAATGACAGGTTTGTTCTGTCTCCTTGACTTATCATTTCCTTAGCTCCCTGTTGTGAGAGAGGCCCAGCTTATAGCCAATTAGTATCAGATGTGGCAGTGATGTTTCTGAGCCTGCATATGTTTGGCCTTTGGGAACCGAGTTGAATGCTCCATACCTCTTACTGAAGACATGTTAGCACCTATCTGAGAGCAACATGATTTGCTCAGTCTTTCCTGTTTGACTTGGATGAAGCCTGAGCTGAAAACACTAAATTCAAAGTACTTGTATTCCACTACATATCTATGGAGTCTTTAAATTCTTTTGGAAATAGATTGTAAGAAGAATTAAGGAAAAGGATCAGGTGGCATATTTGTTTGCTGTTATTGCCCTTTGTTACATGAGGTTAAAATTTAACAAAAAATGAAAAAGGCTCAAATTGCTGCTTTATGGCAGGTAACGTTCCTGTCATCAGAATGTGAAATTTCTTGAAAAAGTGTGCAGCACCTCCTTCCAGAGTAAATAACCATTTTGAAACAAACGATTGCTGTCTGCTATTACATAACAAAACCAAGCGTGGCTGCTCTAGGAATTCCAGAAGGCGAGTATACTGTAGTAAGCTCTACTGAGTCATTTGGTAAAAATCCAAACTTTGCAGTTTTAACTCTCAGCAGATTTATAAATTTAATCTTAAACATTCAAAGCATAGTGTTTGCATCATCCTGATTATCATTAGATGGAATGAAAAATGGTGATTCTGCAAAAATCTTGTAGTTTAATTTGCATTTAAGGTTCTCGCAAATGTGTTTTAATTAACATTATGTTCCACATCGCTACTTACTGACAAAGTGGTTTTAGTCTGTATGTTTTTTAGGAACGTTATTCAAATCTAGAGTATACAGTAGAGTTTTGTACCAGAGCTCAAATAATTCATTTCTTTTCAACAGCATAATAATCTGTGGGAATACCTGTGTCATGTCTTAGTAGTGATTGTAATTAAGGCATGGAGAATAAAGTCCAGGTTCCTCCTGGCTGCCCTGTGAACACTCAGAGAAGAAAGAATGCAAAGAGCAGTCCTGTGGGCAAAGTTCCAGTCCTGCTCTGGTCATGTACTCACACGTAAAGAGATGGAGAGGACTAGTCACTGATTTTGTGTCTGCCCCACCATTGATAGCTAGCTAAATGCATGTGAGAAGATGCGAACACAGTGTGTCAGGAATTATCTTCCTCTGAAGAAGGAAGGTAATTCTCTTCAGGAGGCACAACTTAATTTCTACAGATATCAGTGCCTCCAAACCTGGGCTCTCCTTAAATAAAACTGATCATGGTCTGCAGTCTTCCTAAATGTTGTTAGTGCAAAATATTATCTCTGCAAATTTTATGTAATTAGTATGCTGGTCTGGAAATCCCTCCTCTCTGATTCCTCGAGATTTTTGAGCTGGTAAAAGGCAGAAGAATCCTATTTTTCCTGCTTGTCTCAGAAGAGAAAGGACAAAAAAAAGGATTTGTAAGAACACTTGAGTGGAAAAGGGGTTTCATGACTAGATAGTGGTTCTGGGTACAGATTTTTTTTTTTTAAATTATTATTTTTTTTTATTTTATTTTTTTAATTTTATTTTTCCCCAGTGTCAATGGCAGCTTAAACAGATCCCGATCTCGGTTATCTATGGTCTTTATTTCCTTTCCCCACTTTTTTCCCTCAGCTGTGCCAAAAATGTTCATGGGACTGCACTGTGAACAGAATGCAGTAAGTGACCTAGGTTAAAAATACTCTTGCAGGAAAAATAATAGCGGGTTTCTTAAAGTCAGTTCACAAAAGGGCTTACAGATTGTACAGTTAATGTCCTAGTAGGAATAAGTTTCCAAGAATGAAGAAGGGGAGTGAAACTCATGTAAGTGACCATAGCTACTAAGGAAAAGATTCATGGTATTATGGAATCCATAAGTGGTGCTACTGCAGATGCAAAGATTTTGGCAGGTGTTTTGTGTTTTGCCTAAGTGAAGCCTAAGCACTTCCTGAATCTCCTAAATTTCAGGTTTTGATTTTTCTTCAAGTATTTTCTTTCTTTCCTCCATACTTGAGCATGGCCTGTTCATTCAGGAAGATGAGTATGCAAAAAGGAAAAGATTGAAACTTAGTTGTTCAGATCTCTATTACATGCCTGTGGTGCTTAACTTAAGGCTAGATATCTATCTAGAGGACGTAGGCATGCAAGAAGGGGTTTATAGCTTTGTCTCTAGTTTAGCAAAGTGCCTTTGAAGTAGATTGACCACAGACTAAGTAGACATAAAAATTAGAGCTTGTTTAACATGTGCTGAATGCAGGCAAATCTCTCTGTAAACAATAGCTGTTAATAGTAATGGAAAATGCTTCTAACCCTGGTACAGATAAGGTTACAAAGAGGAATGAGCTCTTGTTTACATTATTTATAACTTTTGTGAACAAGGTTCTTCTCATTAACTGTTGGAGGGGCCACCTAAAAGTAACTGTAGACCTAAAAGTAACTGTAGACCTAAAAGTCAGGCTAAATTGTGAGCTTTTTTGGTCTCCTTTCTGGGAAAGGCAAAAAATTTAAGAATGATACGTCTATAGAAATGCTCAACCAGGAGACTGTCTTAAATGTATTCTAAGGTAGCTGCTGTTAAGTGGTACAGGGGGTGCTAGTCAATTTTTTTTTCCCCTCTACTTGCCTCTTTGCTTGCTTACAGCCTTTGATAGAATCTGGACGGTAGGAGGGAATGGACACAGAGACTGCAGCTCCCGTAAGACAATGTACTTTCTTTTTTTTACATTTATTTAATAAAAAATGAGAACATTTCAAGTAATTCCAGAAATAAAATACTTAATTTCCACTTTCCAGAGGGAAACAGCTTGTTTTGACTAATTTCAAAACATATATGAAAATTGTCAATTTTTGAGGGAGGGAAAAAGAAGAGCTGAGAAGGAGAAAGGGCAGAGGTTTCATTGCTTCATAGCAAGGCTTTTTGATAAAAAGTTCTCTATCATCAGGCTCCTCTTGACCAGTCAGATTGGAAGATGTTAAGGAGCTTGTATTTAATCCTGTGGGGACACAACTCTCAGGGTTCTGTAGGAATTCACCTCTAATGTTTCTCATATTTCTTAATCAATGGCTTTGCATGGATTTATGCTTTTGATACTATTTAGTTTGATATAACTTACTTTGTGTTGCCCTGACTTAGAATTCAGATGAGACTGATGCAGAGTACTGTCATGCAAGCAATACAGTTGGCCTTATTTGAGTTCTGTAAAGACTGGCTTCGAGAGGACCGGGCTGCAAATGCTACAGCCCTGACTCTATATTCCAGGATTCAGTTTTTGTATTCTAAATGTCAGAAATTGCATAGATGTCTTCAAATTATTAATGTCTCTTATTATGCTGAAAGGCTGACATACATTAGGAAGTGGAGAACACTGGTAGGTTAGAGCCATCTGTGCAGATTCCTTTACTAAGACAGGTGAGGGCGACTCCTGTATCATGCTTGGTTACCTATTGCCATTACTGTGCATACCAGCATTTTTCAGCAAGCAGAGCATGATAACACACCGGCTGCGTGTTAAGATGTTGAACCTCATTGTGGCAGTCCATTAGGTAACTGTTTTAATAAGAATAATCTCCTTCCAGGAATATTTCATGGAGATGTGCCCTTAATGATGGGGCTTATCTGTCCTGTATCTGTTCTAAGTATTAATTCTGACACAAACCGTTTCTGTAGTTCACTCAAGTAATTTCTATTTCCTAAAGAAAAGTTTCTGCATTGTTCGCCATATTCCATGCTGTCTATGCTATCGTGTCATAAATAATCTCAAAGTCCTCATGGTAGGTTTAATATGTTTAATGGCTTCCAAAAACCACTGTGATTATCTAATCTAACCTTTTTGATAACAAAGCTGTAGGACTTGGCAGTATTCATTCCCGCTGAAACCTAGATAGCTGCATTTGAACCAGAGCACACCTTTTGAAAAAAAAAAAAATCCCATTTTGAATAAAAGCCCTTCCACAATTTTTAGAAAGCTAATAATTTACTTTCAGATGTTACCCGCTTTTTAGGTTGAAATTGTCTGGTTTCAACTTCTAGCCATTGAAGCATGTTAACCTACATCTGCTAGACTGAGGTGCTCTGTTCTCTGTGTATCCACTTACAGGTTGTGATCAACTTAGCTCTTTGCTTCTCTTTGAGATAAATACACTTAGCACTTGGAGACTTTTGGTCTCTACATATTTTTCATCCTCCAGTCATTCTCTGCTCCTTTGGTAACTCCTTTTCAACATTTTTCTTGATCTGAGGATATAAGGCTAGACATGACAGCAATCAAACTTGTGTTAGGTAGGTGTGCTCTTACTTGGTATTCACCTACTTTTACATCCAAAGGGTTGTGCTATTCTATTGGACAGAGCATTGTATTAAAAGCTCACATGCAGCCTATTAGCCGCTGTAACTCTTTAATCTTTTAGAGTCACTATCTGGCAGAACAGACTGTAGTAGCATGGAGGATTTTTGCTGTTACCATGTCTGACTACATTCGGCCTTGTTGAAATGAACTGAAAGTTCAACTGAAATTCAAAATTAAATGTTCATGCCTCCAGAATACCATCAGCTCCAGGTCCCTGCTTTCCAGGAGATTGATAATGATGTTAAATAGCAGAGAACAAAGAACATATACCAAGAAAGGATCTCTAGAAAGGCAACTAAAAATAAAGCTGCTTAGCAAAAAGTTCCTGCCCTTAGTGACATTCTGAGACATGAATTCCATGTTTATTTTGTAGCATTTTAGTTGCCTAATTGAGACATCCTATAGCAGCGAGTCAATCACCTTACTGACCCCTCTATATTGCAACAACATTATGGTCTTTCACACAGTTGCTACATTGACATTTTGCAGATGGTGTGCCTAGGTATTTGATGCTGTATCCAAAAATATATAATGCACTTTCACCATAGATTTAATTCCTGCTAACTTGAAGCAGGGTTTATTTTGCATGGAAAGAGGTGCCAAAACAAGGCACCAGAATGTTAAAATATAAAGATTGCAAACAGCAGAGATGACAGGCAGAAGAGGTTCCAGTGTGCTGTTCCACAGGGTTCAGTCACAGAATTAGCCTTACTCCAAGTAAAATGTCATCTTCTAAGACATTTTTCTCTTGAGCAGCCCAGTCTTGCTCTGATTTATCTTGATGGTGATGTACAGTCACCTGTGTACTTGAAAGTAGAGCACAGATTACGTAGCTAGCATGTGCTAGCTCTTGTCTACTGCATTCATTTTGCAGATCAAGTGTTCAAAGTAACAGCTTCAATTCACGATAGATTAGATTGAAGCAACAACAATATTTTCCCCTGGTAAACAGTGACTGATGTTAAAGAAGGATCCTACTTTGGCAATTTGCAGTGCATTTTTCCTCATTTTGTGTTCTCAGTTATACACTGAGAGAGGAAAATGCAGTATGAACTAGTACCGGAAAGATGCTCCAAAGATAATATTCAGGTTGAGTGGGGATCATCTGACAAAGGAGATGATATTGACCATTTCTTTCCTCATGTGGGAAGCTGCACACAGAAGATTTTCCTTGACCTCTGCTCGCTGCCAGACAGAGAATTAAGCAGCACTGAAAATATGGCTACAATTACCAAAGTTTTAAGTCTGAGATTTCCCTTGCTTTGCTGCTGACTTCTAAGTGACACAACTAATACGCACCTCCTAATGGATTCAGTGCCATTAAGGAAATTCCACCCATAGAATGATTGCTGGAACTGTATTCGTATGAATGTAAAATTTGGTCTGTTTTCAATAAATGGAGCTTTGATCTGTATATACCTAAGTGAATCCGATTACAGAACAGGTTCCAAATCAAAATCAGGATTAATATCAAATTAATATAAAAAAGAATCATGTGAAAATGGGTATGAGTGAAAGCAGGAAGTGATTTGTTTTTGACAGGCTTGTGGTCATCATGGTAGTCACAACATTGTCAGAAATACCCCAGTACTGATGATGTGTTGTGTCTCCGAGTCCTAAAGACTGTTACTCAAGAGTTACTCAGTTCGTGTTCCACTATCCATCTTGTATGCTGAGTGCAATGGCATGCCTCTAAGGAAGAAGAAAATCTGAGAACTTAAAGCCAGTGTAATGACATTATTACAGCTTCAGTCCTTCAGTTAAAATCATGTTTGATATGTTTGATGAGAGAGAAGGCTAAGGAGTGATTCAGGACAGAAAAGGCAAATGGGGGGAACTAACAAATAAAAGAAAAGTACCTGTTGTGGCCTTAAGCTTGCACAAAACAATGATGGCTTTGCTTATGTTTTTCTGAGCATAAATAGTTTTTTACCCAGTCATACTGGGTAATCATGACTAGATGATTCTATTCCTGCTGACACAGTCCATCCCTAACTTCACCACTGAATTCTTTAAAGCCACATCACACATGAAAAATCAAACTGAAAGCAGAAAGAAGGGAGAGGAAAAAATCCAGAAGGCATTGGACACTTACTGGAAAACATCCCTTTCCTGATACTTTCTAAGCACTGGTTTTGTAGAAATTGCAGCTAAAGTAGCTGTTTATCATTGCACTGTATCCAGAGAGAAATGAGAGGTTTTATGAGCTTTAGAAAAATAAAAACATCTGTTTCATCAGGTAATGGAAAGGCATGTAATCGAGTATATTATCATCACAATGCATACGCAAGTGTTAAAAAGCTGTGTTTTTCTCCATGCTATATCATTCTAACTACTGCTTCCATCATCTGTACAAGCTCTTTTAAAAGAAAAGAGAGTATGTCTATACTGCAGAGTCTACCTGGGTCTGCACATGTACCTTCATGCTTGCAAAGAGCTTGCATGGGGTGCTCTGTCCCTGTTGTGGTTAGCTTCTGCCCTAATATTTCTGTGGATACTGATTTGTTCATAAGTTTGAAAGAAAACTTTCCTGTCTTTCTGTGTGCAAATACTCATGGTCTGCTAAAGACATTGTAAGTTATTTTATGTTTTCTGAACACACTGTGCTTCCAATCATTCTCACCAATATCAACTGGTCAGTATCTGGACCAGCACAGGTGGTGAGTAGGATGCTTACAAAGGCCGTGGGAGATGGTAGGGAGGATATTTCATCAATGATTTCTGAAGGCAGAATAGGACATCAGGAAGGAAAATAGGCATAGTAGATTGAGAGTGAAAAGAAAGACAATTGTGGCATGGTGCTGGTTGCTGTGGGCATGGTATATGCAGAGAACATTTTCATGTTACATATTTAATTCCAGCATGACCAGGATGTCTTCTGTGGAAACAGATGTGTGAAGTGTGCTCAGATCCTGCAGTTACACAGAATTAAAATGAGAGAGGTCATCTAAGTCCAAATGTAGGCTGACAGCCATCAGTAAACTGGCTTCAGAGTTCCTGGTAGAAGAAACTGCAGTTTTGCAGGCTGCTTATAGCCTGTATTTTTGACAGCCTGAAAGATGGCACTGCCCACATGACTACACAGGTGTAGGTACAGCAATGCTATCAAGAGCATGACTTCACAGAATCTGTGAGAATGAGATTTTTTTTTTTCCAGTTATGCTATTAAAGCACAGAGGATTTTCGGCCCTTGTACAAGCCGTTATGAGGTGTCCTTGTCATCCTGTGGCTAGTCCTCAGTGTGCGAGGAAAATGAGAAGTGTCTTGTGTGGATGTTTTCTTGCTTTCCAGGTATGCCTGAGGGAATGCAGTGCTGTGAGCTATTTTACTGTATACATTCATTAGTTTACTATTGCTTCTTTAAAGACTAATTGTGGTTATTGGTCTTTGGTTTTCTTTCCCTGCTGTATACTTTTTCCAGGAGGCTAAAAGGCCTCTTTCTGGCATAAGGCAGAGCAGAGTATTTGTTGTCCTTTTTTGAAATTCATAGTATGGTTTGCTAGACAGGATAAATGTTTCCTCTCTTTATTATATCTGTATTTAATTTCTAAGCATTGTTTTTTCCCGAGTTGCTTCTAGTGAGACTGCTGGCCTGCATGCACTTCAGGAGGAATTTCAGATTTCATTAGGTAAAAAGCAGTCAGCTTGACTGGAGGGATGGAGGGAACGTGCTAAAACCAAGGACCTGTTACTAACATTATTTTAGGGGTTGGGATAACATCAGGGATGATTCCTCTGTGACTAGCCCTCAGCAGAAAAAGGGTCAAATTTTGTAGAGTAGGGAGGAATGTTATCTGTCCATGGAGATTAGCTTCAGGTTGGTGGCTGAATACACAGCTTGCTGAGGAATGGAGAGAAGTAAAGCTGTAGGGCAGGAAGTTTAGAGTTTGTTCTCACTGGTTGCCTCGAGTTTCTTTATTTTCCAGCATGTCATGTTGTCCCCCAGTATACCTTATGGAAATAATGTAGTGGTATTGGCTGCTTCCTGAGCTGCAGTTTCAGCTGGTGGTTTGATTTTGCTACAGATTTCTCTCTGAGCCAGTTGTTCCCTAATCAGACTCTCAGTGTATGACCTTAAGGCTACTTGTCCAGGTGCAGGGTGTGTTTCAGCAGGGTGATCTGTTTCAGGGGTTAAGTGCCCTTCCTCTACCCCAATTTTTTTTTTTAATGGCTGTCCCCTTTGCTGCTGTCTGTACCTTCTGCCTGTTGTGCAAAACATCTGACTAACCCTGCTAGAGGGCCTGCCATGCACATTTGGCTCCAAGTGGAAGGCTGGGGCCAGCACGCATTTGAACTCCTTACTGAAGAGGGATGGAGATGAAGAATGCCAGGGCTCACCATTGTACAGGCTTCCTGAGGTTTTTAAAATGCTCTTTTCACTGTGTGGCTGTCCATTTAAACCTCACCTCTGCCAGGCTTTTCAATATACTTTCACTCTGCTGCTGCTGAAGAGTGCATTTCCCACAGTCGTGTTTGCTGAACTCGCATGACAACATGGCTGCAATCCTTTGGGCAAGGTAAAGGCACACTGAGGCGGATCTTTATATAAGGTGAGGCGAGGACCATCGAAATTGAGCTGGCTGAATGGAATTATTAACCAGCTGTCTATGAGCCCATGGGTGGCCTCCAGGGCATCGGAGCTCAGAGAATAAGTGCTACAAACAGAAAATAGAAACCTGGGCAGTTGTGAAATGACACTGGAGAGGAAATAAATTTAATATTTTGGTCTCGGCTGTACTTCTACTGTAAAAGAAATGGTTTAAAAACTGCCTTAAAGCAAAACTTGGCATGATCCATAGGAACCTTTGAGACGTCCTGGGTTCAAAAGCCATGTAACATGTTCATAAAGGTTTTGTGTGAGGGTGGTAGAGGGATTTTAGACTAGAAGCTGAGTGAGACTAGTTATCAGTGACAATCCTATGTTAGGATATAAACAGCAAGTATACATTGTATCCTGGATCTGAAAAGTTGAAGTTCTTTTGTCAGATTAATTCACATCTTAAAGAAAGACATTTTCACATTAAAGAAAAGTTAACCCCCTTCTTTTTAGAATGCTATTTGAAAAGAACTAAGAAAATTAAGGTAATGATATAAATTATAACCTTCTAAAGTTAGATCAAATTCAGTAGGGGTATATTTTGGTTTTTTTGTTTTGGAGGGAGAGATCAGGGAGGCCATGTGGATCAATTTAATCAATGTGAATAATTAATCCCTTTAGCATACCAACTGTAGGGTCTCTGGACACAAGCTGCTTGTAATTCAGCAGCTACAATGACTTGGTTTGTCTTGGAATACATTTAGACACAGCAGTGCAGATTCTGGTTACATTTTGCACAGGAGGCCCTGGCACCGCACATATGCAAGATGCAAGGGAGCAGGGCTGAACCCTTTCATTCCCTGAAAAGGAATTTAAAACTTAATGTGTTTATTCTTAGACCAAGTACTGATCTGATAGGCCCCTTCCCATTTTATGCAGTGTTGTCTTGGAAATAAATACCCGATAGTACAAATCACACAAGATTCATTGGGGGTGGGGGGCCCTGGAGGGGGGCAGCTAGGATCATAAATTGTTGCTGGAGAATTCAGTAGCACTGGTAAGAATATGAAAATACATTCCGAATGTTGGAGACAGATGCTGCAGCTGTTACCAATATTAAAACTTTGTGGGCATCTAGTGCACAATGAATTAATTTCAGAAGATAATTTTTGTGGGACTTACAGTACTTTAGATGACATAACCTGAATAGGGATGTAAAAGGATTTTAAAGTAAAGAATGACTAAATAGATGTGGAGAATAACACATTAGAGTCTATTCGATGGCAGTAAGTCATTAACAAGATTTGTTAATAAGTGCTATTGCATTTGTATCTGAATAGTCTCTGACACTGAGGACTCGTGTCCTTCCCAGTATAAGTCTAGTGCTTCATACCTAAACCATTTGAGGCCAAGAGTAATAATACTAGCTATAAATCTCCTGGTATTTGGGCTAAAGCAAGTCTTGCCCTAACTCTTTGCCTCACATTTGTATTTGTGAACTGATCTAAGTCTTCTTGAACACCCTCTTTAATAAGTAATTTGTTTTCCTTTCCCCATCTTTCCTTTTCTCTCCAAATTCTCCCTGCCTGCCTTGAAGTGATATTTAATTCCTGTAGGAGCTCTGAGATGACAGACCACATAATCCTCCAAACAGAGGGATTGTTATTGATACAGGCGATTGACTAGTAAATCTTTTTGTAATTTTCTTATTTGCTTTACCAGGTACCTGTCTAAATGATCTGTTGTTCTGAGGACCTATTTGTATGGTGCAAATGAATACTCATAAATAAAATTCCCTGCTAACATTCAAAACTATCAGTCCTTGTAATGTCAGATGGTTATATATGTTTCAAGTCTCACTTTTAGAACTGTTGTTATTGCACAAAAGGTTGAGAACTTCAACGTTTTATAACTGTATGTGTGGTTTTTATGCTGCAGAGGAAAGCCTGAGGATGGCTCATAGGCTTCTCAAGAAACTTTTTCACTCTTCCTACCACTTTTTATATTTAAAACAATATTCTCGTGATATCTTAAAACAGTCTTTTTGGGAGGGAAGGGAAAGGAGGGAAGAAAGAGTTCTTAAGCCATGGGTCTGAACCTTTGGGGCCAGGTAAAGAGGCCTTTTCAGGCACACTTCTCCCTCTGTTCTGTGTATCTGTAATAAGCTACTTAACATTCCTCTATGAGTTTAAAGGAGAAAGCTTTGTTCTCTCCTCTATCTATTTTCAAGTAAGTCACATAGAGCTTTCAGGAATAGCATCTTTCTCCCTTGTGTCAAAGTCTCTGTGGGATGAAAGCGAAGCCTTTCTAAAGAGTTATTACTGAAGCATCTTATAAGGATGTCAGAACAAAAGGCAGCTTGTTCATTTCCTATTATTAGTTAGGCCTACATTAAAATCCTTTCTACTTTCTTAGTGCCAGGAGTTTAGACGCACAGCCATGCTCATAAATGTCTGTAGTATGCGTCTCTCTGTCCCACCACAATCAGAAAGCATGCCACTAGATTTTCCTCCTTAATTAAGAAATGCAACCAAAGAAACCCAAAATTTGAATTGGAAAATGAACCCGGGACCTCTTTCCTCCATCACTGTCACATAAGCTAAAAAAAAAAAAAAAAAAAAAAAATAGAAAAGAATCATGCCCTATGACAAAATTTCTTTAAAGTAGGGCAGGCAGAGCTGATGTTTCTACTGTTTTCGTTTGCTCCTGTCACCTGTCTTCCTGGGACTCCATCAGTCTCTTAAAAAGCAAACTGTTCTACCTGTCAGCTTTCATCAGAAAACACAAACACATCAGAAAGTAAGCTTGAAAAAATGCTTGCCTGTGATTTGTTCATTTTCACACTAGACTTGAGCTACACCTTATTACTTTCTATACATGCTGTTTTCCCATTCAGCTTGGGATTAAAAAATGCGTATATATTTATTTTGGGTTTGAGTGTCACTACATACCCTGCAGTGCTGTAAATATGGAACTAAAGTAAGAGAAACTCAGGATTCTGCACAAAAGTAATGACAGCTGAGCCTCCAAAGTCCTGATTTCTGTGTTTAATATGAACCCCTGCCACCTTGGTCTCCCAGAGGGAGGGAAGCAGTTTTAAAAGCATCAGTTTATGTACTTCTAAGTATGGAAGTGTTTGCTTACTTTGCTATGAATATGTCAGCACTTCCACTGCCAATTCTATTTTCATGGATATAACATTTGACTCTAGAAATTATTCTGGCTGAACCTTTTAATTTAATGTTGATCTATACCCCACCCTGCCGCAAGCTGAGGTTATTATACAGGAGCTGAGAAAGGAGGAGAGGAAGCAGCACTTAATACTCTATGCTATCAATTGCTGTTTCTATGATTAAAAAGAAATAGAACCCCAAAATCCATTTGCACAACGGCAGCTCCTCTGTAGCTCTATGTGTGCCTAGTGGTGGCACACGTGCTTAACCTTTGGAAAGCAGAGGCACAACGTGCCTCAGTGCAACCAATCCTGTCCCTACAATTACAGAATGTAATTTGTGCATCACAGAAGATCATTTTAATCCTTCTTCGTGTGAAGGAAGGTGTTTATCATTCATCTGCAGCTTTTTACAGCTGCAGAATTTACTGCAGCTTTTCCTAGTATTTTTAACCCCACTAAATTGTATGTCATTTTCTTGGGACCCTCTTTCTGCACTCTCTGAGCCTCAGCTCTTCTGTGCAGCCCTCATTGCGGTTCTCACCCCTCCATGTTCCAGCCTGAGTTCTGCCAGATTAAATCAGACGTGGGGAAAAGTTCAGAAAATAGTGTCGGTGGTTTCTCTGTGCGAAGAGCCTGAATCTGGCTTCGCGGCTCTCTTGGTTTTCCCTGTGCCTAAGCAGGCATGTGTTAGTCCAGGATACTGAGTATTTATGTGGCGTTTCCTGGATGTGGGAGCAGAAGCTCTGTTGAGATGGAAATCCACTGTGTGCCTGGTGCAGTGTAATAAATCACCTGTGGTGGTTATAGTCCACTTAATAAAAAAGAAAAGAAGCAAACAACCAAAACCTTTAACCTGTATTACCATTGCTGTATGGACTTCTTACTCTCTACACAATTTTTACTCTGAAATCTGGCCAAGCCTCAACTGCTAAAGAAATACAATATTAAATAATAAATACAAATGGACCGATTAGTGCATGAAATTGTGATCAAGATAGGTAATGAATAGGTGTCACTGAGCTTATGTGCCTCCTGCACTGCTAAATGGGAAGGTTTCCAGCTACAGAAAACATTACTTAGGACAGGGAGCTAAGTGATCACAGCTTACAGCTTCTCTTTCCATGCCAAAGGACAGTGTCTTGGGTGTTTCATGGCAAAGGTATATTGTGGGGAAGGTGAACAGAATGGTTTGCCTGGATGTGTTTTCCCAAACTTATAAGAGAGAAGGGGAACAAGCAGGGATGTTTTGTAGGAGAGAAGGAAAAAAAAAAGGCAACACTAATAGAGACAAATGGTACCTGTCCCTGAGATAATTAACAAAATAGCTATTTAGATCCAAAGAAAATGCAGAGAAGAAACAAGTACTCTAGATTCAAATTGATCCTCTTATTGATCAAATTGATACTCCAGTAAGCCAAGGAGTTAGGAAAAAAGACTTTAAAAACCAAGGATTTATTTTAAGGTTAAAGATTAAGAAGACGAAGAGAACTTCTTTATTCTACTGAAAACTTCAGAGGTATTTTGAAACTGTAAAAATGAGATATTTGCTTGATCATCCAGACGAGGTGCCAATCCTCACAAGGATTTCTTAATTTAAATGTTAAAAAATACTTTTATCTAGCTTAGTCATAACTCTTGTGAACTTTTCTACTCAAAATGCCCTTTTTAGAAGTCCATGACTATAATGACTTCTGACACTTTGCTTACCAATAACACCAAAACAGGTTGAATGTTAGTTTTTGACTAGCTGTTTTATTTTTTTTTATTCATCTTTATTTAAAAAGAATATTTAAGTAATTACTCTCCTTCACCTGAAAATAAGGCAGGTAACTTTCTACTATAATATGTTTCTAATATAATATAAATTTCTAATATAATATAAAATAAGGCCATGATAGCTTAATCTAGGGTTATAATATATACCTTATGTATTTACACTAATGAAATCCAAACTAATCAGAAATTAATAAAGCAATTATCAATGCATTTATAAAGAATTACCATTAATCAACACTGTAAGCCTGGAAAGCAGAATTAATTCACAGTATCTACAATGTTAACCATCTTGTGTAGCTTAAAAAAAAACCCTTGCACACTTCACATTTGTTTATTATTCTGAATGGATACATTATTTATGTTCATGTAGTTGGAAAAATAAAAAAAAAAATCAGAAATAAAACCCAGGTGATATAGGCTTTCATACATAAATTAGAATTTTTTCTTAACTATCTTGCTCTCATAATCTGAATATCAAATATCTGTAAATACCTGCGATGATAGAAATTCAGCAGCTGCATGCACTTAAATGACAAATGCTGTAACATTATTCACAATAAGACTGAACAGCAAACAGTTCAGGAGCTCAGTGAGTGTGAGTTGTTTTATGTTCTTTTTCAATATCTAAATACAATAATCTTCACTGAAATTTTATTCAAGGCCCACATATCCACTAGTATAGCATGTAGTAGATAATGATTAGCAGAGGAATTTTGACAAGGGAAGCATTTCTTGTACTCTCTGAAAATGTGCGATAATTTCATTCTATTACAGTTTTGACAGAAAAGATACGAAACCTTTGTAAATCCCTTGTACTAAATACTGTAGGAGTCATATTCACTAGAAATTGTTAAATATTTATTCAAGAATAGATGGTTTCCTGTTCATGGGGGATACCTTAATATGACAGCCTGTCAGAGAGTTATTGTAATGATGATTGCAATAAGATTGTGTAGGTTTCCGTTAACATTGTTATTGTCTCAAGACAAGAGAGAAGAGGGCTCTGGTCACATAGTTCATCATGGCAGGCTATTATTTGTACTAATTGCACTAAAAAAAAAAAAAGTGAGAAATGTTAATGGTCTGAGAGACTGTGTTTTAAATATATTTTAATTTTAGACCCAACTAAAGTCTGTGAACTTCAAGTGTGTGTTGTTGTTCCATTGATTCAAATGGTGAACCAAACCCTTTTCTTTATGTAAGAACTCGGGGGCCTGAGCCAGGTATATTTTTTATATAATCTTGTTTACTTGCTAAAACTGCTTACAAAGTTCTACTTCCCTGAACATGTAGGGGGAAAAAAAAAAGCAGCTGTTGTTTTGTTATTTTAAACTTCCAGCCACCCCTGGCAGAAGATGATATTTCTTAAGTTCTTTTTAAAGTCTTGTCACAACTCCCTTTATCACCTTTGGTTAAGCAGGTATATTGGGTTTGCATGGCAAGGTTTTGGTAGCAGGGGGGAGCTACAGGGGTGGCTTCTGTGAGAAGCTGCTAGAAGCTTCCCCCATGTCCAACAGAGCCAATACCAGCTGGCTCCAAGACGGACCCACCGCTGGCCAAGGTCGAGCCCATCAGCGACAGTGGTAGTGCCTCTGGGAGAACATATTTAAGAAGGGAAAAAAAGTTGCTGCGGCACAGAAACTGCAGCAGGAGAGACGAGTGAGAACATGTGAAAGAAACAACCCTGCAGACACCAAGGTCAGTGAAGAAGGAGGGGGAGGAGATGCTCCAGGCACTGGAGCAGAGATTCCTCTGCAGCCCATGGGGAAGACCATGGTGAGGCAGGCTGTCCTTCTGCAGCCCATGGAGGACCCCACACCAGAGCAGGTGGGTTCCCGAAGGAGGCTGTGACCCCGTGGGAAGCCTGCACTGGAGCAGGCTCCTGGCAGGACCTGTGGATCTGTGGAAAGAGGAGCCCACACTGGAGCAAGTTTTCTGGAAGGACTTGTGACCCCGCAGGGGACCTACGCTGGAGCAGTTCATGAAGAACTGCAGCCCGGGGGAAGGACCCACGTAGGAGAAGTTCATGGAGGACTGTCTCCCGTGGGAGGGACCCCTGCTCCAGCATGAGTGTGAGGAGTCCTGCTCCTGAAGAGGAAGGAGCGGCAGAGACAATGTGTGATGAACTGACCCCAAACTCTGTTCCCCGTCCCCCTGTGGGGGTGTAGGTAGAGAATTCAGGAGTAAACTTAAGCCCAGGAAGAAGGGAGGGATGGGGAGAAGGTGTTTTGAGATTTTGTTTTATTTCTCATTACCCTACTCTGATTTGATTGGCAATAAATTGAGTTAATTTTCCCCAAGTTAAGTCTGTTTTGCCTGTGGTGGTAATTGCTGAGTGATTTCCCCCTGTCCTTATCTTGACCCACGAGCCTTTTGTTATATTTTCTCTTCCCTGTCTAGCTGAGGAGAGGAGTGATGGAGCGGCTGCGTGGTGCTTTGTTGCTGGCTGGGGTTAAACCACGACAGCAGGAAACTTCAGTTTTTAACCTTAATGTTTTTGGCCACTTGCATTAGGCAACTAAAGGTCATTATTTGCTTATCCAGAAATTGTGGCTTTTATTACTCCTTTCAGGGAGTTCTCGGGACATCCCTTGGTTTTAATGAAATGTCTGATTGGGCCCAGGCTTCAGCCAGCACTTCTCAGCTTAACAATCCACTTGTATTGGCATGCAAAATGTTTTCTATGAAATTTCATTTTCATGTGCTAGTACCAATTATTTTTGTTACACCTATTGGCTGCTGAAAGATTACTCAATGTGAGGAACAAGGGCTCAGATTCATCAGGAACTGGAAATAGTTTTCAGATAATCAGAACCTGCTTAGGAAGGACAGACTTCAGCAGAGACATGAGGGAACAAAGCTATGTTTGAGTGTCCAAACTGAAAAGTCAAAGGAGACAACTGGTACAGAAGAAATCATTCTCTGGGGCAACATTTCTGTTGTGGATTAAAACATTGAAAACCTGTATCCTCAAATGAAGAGCATGGAAAAAACAAAATAGAGAGTGGAAGACAAACAGATTGTCATCAATAGGTTGTCAAAAAAGAATCTCAATAGGGATGCATATGCTTTTACATGAATGTTGTAATGCTAAGAAATAAGATGGGGAAACTGGGATGTCTGTTCCAAAAAGAAAAATCAGTAAGCTTTCTGAAGAATGGTGGAAACTTTGTGGAAAGAGGACAACTGATGGGACATTGCAATATCAGGATAAAACACAGACAAGAAAAATGGAATAAAGTGCAATATTGATGAGGCATTTGGCAAAGAGAACCTACAGTCTAACTAAATTAACTGATTGACTGTCTCAAAGATAGCATAAAACCTGTAAAAAATGGAATTTGTGTTCTGAAATGAGCTAGTTATTTACCTTCTGTTAGAAAGCTGATGCTGGCTGTGATATGTTGACAAAAATCTGACAGGCATTTAGGGACAATAACAGAAAACTTTAGTTACTACCAGGTTATTTCTTGGGGATGTCATTAAAATGATTGATGACAAAGCACAGCCAGACCTCAGTAAAGGGTTGTGGTGGATTCTACAAAAGGTCTGCAACCTATTCAACACACACGTGCCAGAGCCACCTCTAAAGGACCCTGGGAACTGTACCACGAACATGGCCATGCCCACTGCTCCACGAAGAGTTTCTGATTTACATCCCTAGTGTGCAGTGGAATCTGCTCCGAGAACAGGGCGGCTTCCTGGGGTTCCTTGCCCTTTCCCCTTGGGCAAAGGTATGGTGGGGCACAGGCAAGAAAGTGGAAGGGATGGAGCACGAGGAGATTCCTGTGGTTTGGTTTAGAGGTAGGCTGCCCGGAGCTTTCTCACCCTGGGTGTGTGGGGTGGTGGAGGAGGGACCCATTTGCTGGAAACAGGGCAAGGTAGATCTCTGGCCTGGCCTGCTCTGGCTGCCTTTGTGTTCTCAGATAATCTGGTGTACACTTGTTCTGAGGATGGACTCCAGCTGTCGTAACATCCTTTACATACTTCATCTGTCTTGGTAGTGATACCACCTGACTATGAGTAGGTAGGAAAGGCAGTCTGGAGTCCTCACAATCTGATAAGACAAGAGTGCAGGTCGGTCTTTGTACGACTCATATCTGCAGAAGGAATGTCGGAATATTGTAGACCTCAAGGCACCTGCACCTGGCAGGCTAGGATGAGCACATAGCCTGAGACACCGTATGGATTGGTAGTATATGGATTGGTGATACGTGTGATCAAAGTATGACTGAGCAGTACAGTCATAGAAAGACCATAACATGTGTTTGATGCTATCACTGTTTATGGAGAAAGAATAATTAGAATTAATTGCATTATAAAATAAAGAAGTATAAGTGAGTAGTCATTTATTTGGAATCAGAATTATAGAAGGGACATATACATACAATATGTCCCTGGTCAATCAAAGAGCTGATTACATTTTTTTTTGTTATAATAATAGCAGTTATATTATGTAAACAGCACTCAATTATGATACAGCTAATTCAGATGTATGAATGAAATGTATGACAGAAATAAAATATCTTGGTCAATTCATTAAGGTGAAAAATCTTAACAGCTAGAGAAAATCCAGAGGCTGAATTATGAATTATGAAGCTGACAATGAATGAAAATATTTCCAGTATTAAAAAAGACCCCAAACTAGCAATTGCTTTTGTTTGTGTGTTTATCTTTAATTCCTCATTCCCTGTGCAGGCTGAGTATTGCAACATTGAGCGCTTGAGGGTAAAATGGAATCTTTATGCACACAGAAGTGATTTCATTCTTTTTTATTTTGAAGTTGAGATAAAAGCAATGAATTAACAAAGGGGAAATGGACTTATAAAATCTTTGAGTTTTTACAGCAGTAGGTGATATCGATTACATAGACAAAGACTTTTTTTAAAAGACGTGATTTGAAGGTGATAGTTTCTTTCAAAATAAAAAAAACAGGTTGTAGCTGAAATCTATGGAGAATCTAGCTGGGAAATCTATGTTCTTTAGTACTAATGATATAAGTTGAGGATTATAATAAAAATCTGAAGTAAAGGGGAGGTAGGTTTCTTTTCTGTGGATTTAAAATGAATTGTTCTGATTTTGTTTTGTAAGTGTAATGAGAATATTACTTAATAGAGTATGAGGAGGTAGACAGGATTCCAGATAGATCTTGGAAAAGAAAATCCTTCCTATTATGCATTTCATATAATGCCAATGAACATTACATGTGGTTTATGACAGTAAGGTAATGACTCATATTCATTTGAGGATTTGTAGTGTAGTATTTATTTTCTGAATTTATCCTCTTCAGACTTGGGTCCTTCATGTTGCTAGAAATAGTTATAAGGAAGCCAAAGTACTGTTCCATCATCTGTTGTGCCCTCATCATAACTCTTTTGGTCTGAAATGCTTTAAAAGTATCTGCTTAAGACTGGCAAGTCCAGAACAGGACAGGGGAGCTTGTTAAAAACAAATGAAGGAAATGCCTAGGCATATGGTGTTGGTTCATTTTTTTTAGAGGAAAACATTTATTTAGAGATTGAAAGACATGTCATCTCTGAGTATCGGTGTTAGCAGAAGTCTCAGAAGTCATCTTAATTTTGTTAGTTCAGCATGAAGTTCTGTTTCAGAAGAAAACCTTTGTAAAACATCACCTTCTTTGCTTCTCTGTGTATCACTCTAGGAATCTACATTCAATATTAAGACCCTTGAAACAAAAAGTTTCCTGGTGCTTTGATTTTTCTCAAGAGTCCTCCTAGGCATGTGAATGTATGCTTCTGAGCACATCTGCAAGCACATACATTTTGTCGGCTTTGAGCTCAAGCCTAAACCCTGTTGGGAATCAGTGTAGATATTTCTTGTATCCATTTTGTGTTTGAGTTCCAGTCGTGTAGGCACACTTGGAGCATGTTTACTGCAGTGGGCCGTGAAAAAGTGCAAGTAAAGGAAGTGATTTTTTTTCTCCCTGTCTTGTGATCAAGAAGCATCCTTCTTGCCCATCCTGTACTATACCAATTAGAGCAAATAGGGTTCTGGTCGAAGATTAAAGAGACTTAACTTTGCTTCCATCACATGTCTAAAGAAACTCAACACAGTGAACTCACCAGAAAACCATATTTTAGTATGAGGAAATCTCTTGATTTTTCTTTTGGGGACACATTCCTTGTAATAATGATTGAACATTCTTTGTGCCAAAACATGAGACTGACATAGCAAGCAAACAAGCAAATGAAGTTATGGCTTAGCATTTCTAGCTTTGGCTGCAATTAGTTTATGATATAAGATACCAAGAGCAACTGACTAGAACCATTGTGTTGTTCTTCCTTTATCCCTAGGCTGTACAGAGCAGTAAGCCTGAATTGCTAGGCAAATGAATAAAATTGTGTCTAGTTGAACTCTTTGACAAAGAGATTGGATACCTAGCTCCAGGAGGAGAGCTTATGTATTCCTGTCTTCCTCCTTCTATGGCCTGGGCTGGGCAGAAATTAATCTTTCGCAGTCCATCTTGGTTAATGTGAGGTGCTCCCTAGCTTTTGAGCTTTCTCTTTTTTTTCACACAGATTCCCCATATGAGAGACTTCAACATACTAGCAGTGATTTCAAGCTTCTCTGTTAATCTGTTTTCCATGGGATTTTCCAGAATAACATAATGGATTTATGTCTGAGCTATTGAGAGAACAAGTACAGAAGTACTTGTTGCATGTTTAGGTGAGTACTTTGGGGAACATACACAACCTTTCAAAGGCTACTAATTCCCATTTTTCTTCAAATAGAGGTCTAATTAGTTGCCCATGTATCGTGGTTTAACCCCAGCCAGCAACTAAGCACCACGCAGCCGCTCACTCACTCCCCCCCCCCCCAGTGGGATGGGGGAGAAAATCGGGAATAGAAGTAAAACTCGTGGGTTGAGATAAGAATGGTTTAATAGAATATAAAAAGAAGAAACTAATAATGATAACACTAATAAAATGACAATAGCAATAATAAAAGGATTGGAATATACAAATGATGGGCAGTGCAATTGCTCACCACCTGTCAATCGACGCCCAGTTAGTCCCCGAGTGGCAATCCCCCCAGCCCCACTCCCCCTAGTTTACATACTAGATGTGACATCACATGGTATGGAATACCCCTGTTGGCCAGTTTGGGTCAGCTGCCCTGGCTGTGTCCCCTCCCAACTTCTTGTGCCCCTCCAGCCTTCCTTCCGGCTGGGCATGAGAAGCTGAAGAATCCTTGACTTTAGTCTAAACATTACTTAGCAACAACTGAAAACATCACTGTTATCAACATTCTTCTCATACTGAACTCAAAACATAGCACTGTACCAGCTACTAGGAAGACAATTAACTCTATCCCAGCTGAAACCAGGACACCATGTCTCTGCTATTAAAAATAGCATGCCAGATTCTCAGCTGGTGAAAACCAATAATACGGATTTAATACAGATAAAAACTTGGCAGACTGGGTAAGTAAGATTTTTCCAAAGGCAGATTTACACTGACTGCAGTCAGATTATGTTTTTTACTATAAGATAATTTATAATAAAGATGCAAGATGACAAGACAGATGTTCAGTGTTTTTCAAGGAGCCATTTGTCAAAATTGACCTTTCCTGTGGAAATATCTACAATTATTAGTCAATTCAGCTATCAAAGTCACATCAGGAAAGAAAAATTGTGCCTGTCAATCAGTATGGTTTTGCTGTAGCAAAGACTTCAGACCTTTGAGAGTCCTTCTGGCTGTCACATTGTGGTTGGAAATATACATGGGACTGAAGAGGACACCAAGCAACTCTCCTGGTTCAGTGCCATAGTAACGTAAGTGGAGAATTGCTTTCCTGTATGCTCCAAGTAAGACACTCAAGTCCTGGAAAAAAAAAAAAAAGAAACCATTGTTTCTTTTGCCTGGGAAGGAAGCCTTTATTGGGAAATCCCTACAGAGGGCATCCAGGTCCCTTTGACCATGGTATAATGCTCAACGGCAGCATTTGCACTGCACCATGACGCAGGCTATTGAGGCTGATCCAGGGAAAGACACCACTGGTGCTGGAGTAGCCCACACTCTTCTACGCTCAAGTCACAATTTGGGAACTGTATTCCTTAATCACTTGCTTGCACAGCAGAGGAAGGTTCTAGCTCCCTCTTTATTGCAACAACTTTTTTTATGAAAAAGGCTTTATTCAATTTTTTGTGTGTGGTAAACCAGGTTTTGCCCTACAGCATGGGATCTGGATTTTGAAAATCTATAATCTGAGATTTGGACTGTATGATTTTGGTTCACAGCCATCTGTCAGAAATAATTGGTTAGCAGGAGATGAACTTGAAATGGTGGTAATAATATTTCAACAACACAAACTGAGAGCAAATGAATTAATATGTGCAAATAACTGAAACAGAGTTTACATTAAATAAAATTCTCTCCAAATGCCAGGATATCTAAATTCCATTATCAACAAGGCTGTAGCAATCATTTAAAAACCTGTATCACACAATAGCTAAGGATCAAGAATGCAAATTATAAAGCTAAGTGAGTACTGGCAATACCGGAAAAAAAGAAAGAGAGACTATCACTAATGAAACAACCTCTATAAAGCTTTAACAGGACAAACACAGCTTACATGAAAACATATAAGGAGCCAAAGTGTGAGACTCACAAGTCTATTTGTATGTTTAAACCTGTACCCTTCATATGCAATGGTTCTGCCTTGATTCACTATTGTGAATATAATTAAATACTTTGATATGCAGAAGGTATTGCACTCAACATGAGCTAAATCCGGAGGTAAATAAATCACCTGTATTTTAGTGATTGCCTAGAGACTAAGTTTTGTGACCTGATTTCTAACAGTGCAAACAAGCAAGGGAAAGTGCCAATCAGTGTACATATGTATATACATATATGTATCATATATATATAGAATCATAGCATAGAATCCTAGAATGGTTTGGGTTGGAAGGGACCTTAAAGATCATCCAGTTCCAACTGCCCTGCCATGGGCAGGGACACCTTCCACTAGACCAGTCTGCTTAAAGCCCCATCCAGCCTGGCCTTGAACACTTTCAGGGATGGGGCATCTACCACCTCTTTGGGCAACCTGTTCCAGTGTCTCACCACCCTCACAGTAAAGAATTGCTTCCTTATGTCTAAGCTAAATCTACCCTCTTTCAGTTTAAAACCCGTACCCCTTGTCCCATCACTGCACTCCTTGTTAAAGAGTCCCTCCCGATCTTTCCTGTAGCCCCCCTTTAGGTACTGGAAGGCTGCTCTAAAGTCTCCCCAGAGCCTTCTCTTCTCCAGGTTGAACCACCCCAACTCTCTCAGCCTGTCTTCATAGGAGAGGTGCTCCAGCCCTCTAATCTTCTTCATGGCCCTCCTCTGGACTCGCTGCAACAGGTCCATCTCTTTCTTATGTTGGGTGTCCCAGAGCTGAACGCAGTACTCCAGGTGGGGTCTCACGAAGGTGGAGTATATGGGGAGAATCACCTCCCTTGACTTGCTGGTCACACTTCTTTTGATGCAGCCCAGGGTGCGCTTGGCTTTCTGGGCTGCGAGTACACATTGCTGGCTCATAATCAGTTTTTCATCCACTAATACCCCCAAGTCCTTCTCCACAGGGCTGCTTTCAATCCACTCATTGCCCAGCCTGTATTTGTGCTTGGGGATGCCCTGACCCACGTGCAGGACCTTGCATTGACCTTGTTGAATTTCATGAGGTTTGCACAGGCCCACCTCTCAAGCCTGTCAAGGTCCTGCTAGATAGCGTCCCTTCCCTCCAGCGAGTCGACCGCACCACACAGTTTGGTGTCATCAGCAAACTTGCTCAGGGTGCACTCAATCTCACTGTCCATGTCACTAACAAAGATGTAAGTCTAAATAATAAATTGATCCAAAATCAGAAGTGTGTGAATGACTATGGCTGGCAAAAAAAGAAGAGAGAGGGAATGGGAATAAAAAGGGCAAATTCTTTAAGAAAAGTTTGTATGTCTGACATCTATACTACTACAGTGAAAAGGAGGACAGGTTTTGTTAAACACCTATGCTTGTTTCAGGGACCAATAATGACAGCAATTAGAAATAAAGAAAACCCTAGAGGATTTTAAGGTAAAATGAAATAAGGTAATGACTGTTATAAATGGGAAGATTCATAAGGAAAAAAACCTAAAGATATCAGGGAAAAATCCATAGCTGGTATTGCTAAGGATAATATGAATCAGTTTTTATAGTTAGTAGGTACAAAATGAACCTTAGGCTTGATATGAGCAATGTAATAGGTGGAGATGGTAGAATTGTTAGCAGTGATGTAGAAAACCAGAAGTGCTGAATAAATATTCCTTTCTTTACTTGGAAGAATGGGGATAATACACTCATATAAAGTACTTTCTGGTCCATTAGTAACTGGACAGAATAAAATGAACTACAGGGCAACCTTTTAAAATCTACAGGTCCCAATAACTCCCAGTCAAGAGTCCTAAAATAGTGTGGCAGGTACATCTGTGGCCTACTGGTGATAATAATTTAAATTGAATACTGGCTATAGTGTAGGATGCCAAAAGAATGAGAGTACTGTGCTATTGTTCAAAGGTGGCAAGTTGAAAACTGTGCTGTCTAGTCTGATAATACTAATAGGCAACACAAGCAAAAAGTGATATAGGATTTGATTTTTAAACACAAGAATGAAAGAATGCTTATATAGTCAGTAAGAAGGGATACGATTTTATGGAAATCTGATTCACCATTTGTGTGTTTCGTTGATAAAATTAGCTGTAGATACTCTGAGGTTTCTGTTCCACATTTGACACTGCTGAATAACTCTTTAAGAATTAGATGATATAAATTAAATTAAAAACTTGAGGGAGATTGAGACAGTGCTGACATAACCTGGCACAGTGAAGTCAGTGAAGAGTCAGCATTGCATTGGTGAGTTTGTAGTGGGGTTTAATGATACAAGATAGCTTCAGGGATAATCTGGAGGAAAATATTAAGTCATTTTTGTTAAAAGTTGAAGACAAAAACATACTTGGCAGTACTGCCAAGAGCAGGATCAGTATTGAGCTGGTTGCATCCAAATGCAAAACTGTACCCATAAGAAAAAAAAGGAAAGAACCCCCTATCCATGGAATGATGGACTACTAAATAGCAGCTCTGAAAGGATTTTGGCAGGGTAATATGCAAGCATTTTAATATGAGCTCGCTGTGTGGTGTCATGACTCAAAAGCATAGAAGGGAATAGAAACCAGGGGAAATGTTACAATTATGTATGGGATTGAAGAATACCCTATCCTGTTATGTTGTCACTTTTAAAATAATGTTGAAAAATTAGAAAAATGTACAACCCCCCCCTAAATAATAAAGAGCTACAAAAGATGCCTTAAAGAGCGTAATGAAGATGAAAGAGAAGATGCAAGAACTGGTTTACAGGAGGAGAAAAGAGTATCAAAAGTTGCAAGAGAAAGCAAAGAAACACATAGCAAAAACAAGGCTGAAAGATGAACAAGATGACAAATAAAAATTAGAAAAAAATTTTTAATAGTGATAACAGTTTACCACTGGAACAAGACTGATGGAATATATATTTTGGTGTGCCAGCTGAACAAGATGATATGTCTTTCCTGAAAAGACATCTCACCCAAACAAGACTCAGACTGAATGCTGATTTAACTAGGTGGATTGAATGGCCTCCAACTCTAAGAAGTCAGAGCACAGGTTTATTCCACTTTCCAACTGTTGAATGTGCCAACAGGTTACTTATTTTTATAAGGATTTTTGAATGTCATAGGCATCAGTTTTCCAGCATTACTCTTGTGGCAAAAATGACCCTTAACTTCAAAATATTGAACCTCAACTTCAAAATATTTGTATAATAATTAAGCAACTGAAAAACTATTGGAAAAAATATTTGGAAGAGGATTCAAAAAAGTAATGGAATAAAAATCAGAGAAAATGCTCTAAAAAGTCAGTACAAGATCACAGTTATCTGAAGTATGAAAAAAAAGGGAACGTGTTGGAAGAATAAAATCATAGAGTGTGATAGGCCCCAAGCCTACTTTATTGCTAAGAACATCCCTGCGAAAAACTAATGTGCTGTGTAATGGCCATAACTCTATTAAGAGCTACAAGGAGAGCTAAAAATATCTCTTATCTTTGAATTGCTCTGTAGCATGGGAGATGTCACCTTGAAGGTAGGAAGAAAACAGCTATTTACTTTCTAGAAGAGCAGGAAATAAGTCTTCGCTGCAGCTGTGCAAAGTGGGCATTTCCCAGTTAAGCCCGATGTACTTAAAATATAAGGGCATTGAATAGTTTTGCTGCCAATTCCTAAGGGCCTTGTTCACTTTTACTTTTAATGGTTTGCCAAACTTAGTATCTGTTCTCTATCATCTATTCTCAAGTGGTTAGTGTTTGTAACTAACGATGATTATAGTACAGGGTCAAGCTCAAGAGCAGCAGTGGAAAAGCAATACAATACTATACATAACAATCTCTTCTTGCCCTGCAATATATACCAACAGCCCTCAGAAGGGTTTTTCTCCCTTCAAATGTGTGTGTTCATGTATCTTAGAGAATCACTGCTGGGTACCAGTTGTGTACAACTAGGACTCAGATGGGGATAAATGATAGGGAATTGCCATTGCTAATGGAATATGGCACTGGAAATGGTTAGAAAGGAAAAGATGCACTGGAAGATTCCCCTTGAGAGTTTCTTCCTCTTCTGGGAGTTCACAGAAATGTCTAAGTACTAAGGAAAGCAGAAAAAAAGTATCACTCATATCATTGCCAATTCACTTTGATCTGTGTTAAATAATTTCCTTTTTTACAGTCTCAGTATTTTGTATATGTCTATTTTCTGGTATTTTAGAGTAACAGGACTTTCTCCTCATTCGATTTCTGAAGCGATGGGTAATGAGTCTGACAGTGGCACTGAAGTTAAAATACATTTGCAGTATATATAAATTTGGCTAGCTGTGCTTGAATTAAGTTTTAATAAAAAGTAAATTTAGAAATAGTTTCCCATTGGATATTATCACCAGTTGGAATAAGATAATTAAATTAAATGACCATGTACTCCCTTAAGGAAGCTGCAGTTTCCTTTCAATCAGTCTCTTAGATACCGTGACTTTACTTTATAACAAAGCAATTATTACAGCATCTAAAAATGGATTTATTTCTATATGGCATTTTAAATAAAATATTTCAAGTCACGTTTAAACTAATAGCAAAGAAATAGATCTGAAGAAGTTGAATTTAAGAAAGCACATTTCTGCTGTGGTTGTATCCACTTTGGCAACCTAAGGTTTTACTTAGAGAAATCTTTATGTAAGAAGCAATTTGCTCAAGGTGAAGTTTTCCTGCTCAGATACATAGGAGGTTTACTCATTTCCTGAAGGCTTACATCACTTACTGCGATAGTCTAATAAGCTAATGACCTTGCCATAAGCTTCCTCACTGAAAACTGACATTTATATTTGTATGGTTAAATAAAACATGTAATGAGGGAAAACTTGAAAAAGAACTGATTATAATTCAAAGAAACATATCATAGATTTTATCATCTTTACCGACAATCAGAACCCATGTGTAACGAAGATGTCAACTACAATCGCTGTTAATTTGATATCCTTTTATATTAGCCTTGATGATTCAGAACTATTGTAACAAAACAAAGTAACAGTGCTACATATTTCAGAGTGGTAGATCAGAAATGTAACTGCACTTAGTTATGTTATCAAACCATGATGTTGACTGTTACAACCATCAGGGAATTCCTCAGTAGTATATAAGTGTCTGAAGTAGATTGTAGGCAATAATAACATAATACTGAAGCGGTATGGCACCCTTGGGCAGCAATGTAAACATCTGCTCCTTTCAGTTGACTTTTTAAGATCCTATTTTTTGTACTAAAACATGTTTCTAAAAAAAAATATTATTGATAGGATTACAAGGAGGGCATATTAAAAATACTGGATAAAAGGGCTTTGAAGCGTGTTCATTCAGCTGTTTGTTCTTAAATTAGCATGTGCTATGCAAACAGCTGGTGAGAGGGTGTACGGCACAAAGAGAGGGAATTAGGTAAGCGGAGGGTACCGAACCCAAGAAACTGGGCAGCCTTCTCTGATCAATCTCCATCAAGAGACGATGGATAACAAGATAAAATGTTTTAGCTCTGTCCATCACTGTGGATCATACTTAACACATTTTGAAAGGTTCTGTCAAGTTTTCAAGAAGTTTGTGCTTTCTCTTGGGATTTTACTGCACAGGGTACTGTACCGTGTAAGTACAATCTTGTTATTGCTAGTAATAGGTCTCAGTCTTTGTACTGACTTTGTAAGGCTTCACAGATGAGGTTTGTCAGTCTTACTTTGTTTAAACTTGCCTTGCCCTGCTTGGAGTTTTGGGGGTTTTTGGTTTAACTGGAACAGCAATTTTTCTAATGGCCCGGTGGCTATGCCTGGTTTGTTTTACTTTTGATCATTTTTTGGAATAATTATATTGGCAGCAGTCATGACTACTTATGTTCTGGAGGATGAATTTTTATGTCTCTCACCTAATGATAGACTGTAGAGGAACAGGTGAATGGGATAGCAGCAGAGGCCTTGAAAGTGGGGACATGGGGTGCAGTGTACAGGAATGAGATGGTAAGAAAGTAAGAAAGACGGACACAGGCTAATGCCAGGATGTATAAACAGCTCACCAGGAGATAAAGAAATACACATCTGGGAGCTGAGGAGAACTGGTTTTAGGGTAACAAAGATAAAACCCCACAAGTATCTAACAAATATAAAATGCATGATATACAGTAACTTTGGAAGTAGGGTCAGAGGAGAAAGAAGAGATATAGTTTATGTTAGCAGATGTGGAAAAAAACAGGTGGGTTCTAGAGTGAGAAGGAGGAAACCATAAACATCATACTCCTCCCAGGAGGGTAAGCATATCATCAGAGAGTCAGTGTATAACAATTTTAATTGCATTATTGAGTATTAAGACTTTTTCTTTAACGGTGATTTTTTTTTCTGTAATTTGATTTGAACTAATTATTCTTTTATTAGACAGTTAAGATTTCTATAATTTTAACAATCATTTTTTGGCATTACATTTAAGGTGTGTTTCCTTTTTGCTCATTACAAGATTTTGAGAATAACAGTACGTGTGCATGGCACAATGTAGACATCTTTGAGTAGCAAAATGAATTTGATATATTTAAAGTATAATGCCACATTAAAGTCTATTATGTTTAGGTACAGCACTGGTGCTAGCATTAGGTTCTGGCATGGCTATATCTACACTGTACTCTAGTGCATGGGATAGCTAAACCTTTTTTCTTCACTATTAGTCTAGCTTGCTTGGAGAAAAGCAAAGAATTGCAGGAAACAAGCTGAAAATATCCACTCATGGGATTATGACTACAACAAGCCATATACACATTGTGTTGCATCCATGAAAACTGTGGAATTGGTGGAAGTTTTCTCTACAGAACAGACCGCTGTACTTTTATCTGTATCTCAACCTAAAATGTAGCACTCTTTGAAAGCCTGTTGTGGGGGCAGCAGCATAGTTCTCACTCTTTGACATAGTTCTGACTTTTTGGACTCTCCATTGAGATTGCCAATAATGGCTGGCTATTATGGTGGTAGACTTGGTAATGGAAACCCAAGTATCACAGCATCTCATGTAGGCATACAAATATCACTGACAGCTAGATAAACCCACAGACAGACAGATATAAAAATGTAGTGCTCTAAATTAACATGGCTTCTTATGAAACAGTTCAGAAGAAATATTTTAAGTCTCTAGTCCAGTGTGGTAAGGCATTTAACTCAGAATGAAAGCATAAAAGTACTTTAAAATGAGATTATTTTTCTTTTAAAATCTCCTTTAACTGATACACTGTTTCTAACATCCAGTGTCAAGAAACATGGGCATTTAAATGAGTGACAAGTGGCAGAGTAGGAGAGCTGAACATAAGGGACCATGGTTTCATGTGGGTTTGTGTCTTGTAGCTGGGTCCTACCCCTGTCTGGAGGTATTCTTGTGAAAGGAACTTAGTGATGTGCAAGATCCTTGGTAAGGGATACTACAGACTTTTTCCGCACAAGCCACTTCTTATTTTTAAAAAAATTGTATAAACTTTGTTATATGTAACTTAGTGATCATATAGCCCTGTCCCGTTCTCATGCTTGGCTGAAATCAGTCAGTGGACCAAAAAGTTACTGCAGTGTAACACAAAGACAGACATACACACATATATGTGCAGGTAATATCTTCACACAAGCCTTGTTTCCCTATGAAACTCACTCTTCCTAAAGAGTAAAATTAGTTTGAACTTGCCATAAGAGACATTAGTATAAAAATTTTAATAAGTCTCTGCTACTTGGTTTATCAGTGAAAAGTTTTTCTGTGCAACCAAATATAGCATACATTTAGGGAAGAAAGCAGCTTGATCAGTCACATCCCAAGTGCATCAAGTGTTATTAAGAGCAATTTATATTTTCAAGCAGTGATATCCAGTCTCTCATTTGCAGTAGGACATGTAAGTCAGTAAGTAGTGTAGGACTCTCACATGACTAGTCGTGCACGTACTAACAGCGTATGAGTGCATGCACATATCCACATCAAAAAGGTAGCATAGAGAAAGCTGTGTGATTTGCTGTGGTGAACTATAGTTTGGCCACTCTTCTAAACTCCTCCTTCTATTGATGCCTGATTTAAGCCTTCTATATGTTTACTAAGATTTTCTCTCAAGGTTTCACATCTTAGTCATTACCCTTCTTATTTTATTTTTATTGCTATATATCATTCTGTCTAGTGTCTGTGCACAGATTCTTTACTTGCAAGAGACAAGTCTTTTATTTGTATTACTTCCCTCAAGGGAGGAAGAACTTGACTCTTTTATTCCTGTCTCTGTAACCATATTTTCCTTTTTCCACAAATTTGCTCCAAGTCAGAAACCTCCTACAGTTCAAGTATACTTTAATACATGTCCAGAGTTTAACCATTCCTGAGCATATCAGAGCAATATGCAATTTTCAAATGTAATTTCTGTTTCACAATTAGAATTTTCATTCATAAGAAAAGCTTTTAGCTCTCATAGTTGTGTGGATAACCTTCATAGGTGGGCTGAACTGAACAGTGGCTGTGCCTAAACCTGAAAAGAGACTGCAAAAGAGACATATACGTATGTATAGGTGTATCTCCAGTGCCCTTACTTTATGAGGGTTGAGGAAAAGGGAAAAATGCGACCACTAGGAATCTCATAAATTCTGGTGACCTGAATCTCTTACATCCTTATAGATTTACAAGTTTCTAAAAAGAGGCTGGAATCTACCTGCTCTATTCAGGCTGTTCCAAGTGGGAGGTGAAAAAAACTCCCCTTATCCTAAAAAGTGAGTTGAACCCTGTGCATAACAAGGTATGCAAACAAACGCTGTTAAGCTCCAGTGGAAGAGGAGCAGACAGCCACTGCTGCTTGCACAAAGCATGCCACACAGGGAAAAAGGGGGGTGGGCCACCCCTGGGTTTGTTAAAAACTAGAAACTCCCAATGCAGCCTTCTGTTCACTCAGTCAAATAAAGACCTCTATTTCACCCTCCTCCCAAGGCAATGTAAAGGCTAAGCTCTTCTGAAGAGTTAGTAAGAAGAGGAAGGAAATTCTTAAAGACCATTCATAATTTTTTTAACCTCTGAAACTCAGGAGGTATCTTTTCACTGTTGAGGCTGTGGAAAGAAAGCCTGATTTTTTAAAATTATGTTTCTACATTCTTGTTTATTGCACAAGCTTGTAAAAACTCCTATGATAAACCCAGATGGCTTTATCACTGACAGTTCTGCCACAAGTTCTTTTTAACTGGACTATAAGCAGTCAACTCTTGAACAAATGCTATCAGCTGTGGTTAATTTTTAAAACCTGCATATATGCAAAAATACATTTATTGCATAAATTGGTCTGTCCACCAGTGACTTGTAGTTTACTCCTAGCAGTATACTGTAGTATATATCTATATAATTGTATATATATCTATATAATCTAAGCAAAAGTGGTGTGTAATATTACATAGGCACTTTCAGTCTGTCGTGGTTTAGCCCCAGCCAGCAACTAAACACCACGCAGCCGCTCACTCACTCCCCCCCACCCAGTGGGATGGGGGAGAAAATCAGGAAAAGAAGCAAAACCCGTGGGTTGAGATAAAAACGGTTTAATAGAACAGAAAAGAAGAAACTAATAATGGTAATGATAACACTAATAAAATGACAACAGTAATAATGAAAGGATTGGAATGTACAAATGATGCACAGTGCAATTGCTCACCACCCGCCGATCGACACCCAGCTAGTCCCCGAGCGGCGATTCCCCGCCCCCACTTCCCCGTTCCTATACTAGATGGGACGTCCCATGGTATGGAATACCCCGTTGGCCAGTTTGGGTCAGGTGCCCTGGCTGTGTCCTGTGCCAACATCTTGTGCCCCTCCAGCTTTCTCGCTGGCTGGGCATGAGAAGCTGAAAAATCCTTGACTTTAGTCTAAACACTACTGAGCAACAACTGAAAACATCAGTGTTATCAACATTCTTCGCATACTGAACTCAAAACATAGCACTGTACCAGCTACTAGGAAGACAGTTGACTCTATCCCAGCTGAAAGCAGGACACAGTCTTTTAAAGTACTACCCATAGTGACCTGAAAACTTCTTGTTGGTCCGTGTTCTGCTTTGTGACTGCTTTTGGTTGAGTCTTTGTGATAATATTCTGTCTCCAGTCTCATCATTACCATGTAGTCTGTGTAATAAAATGCAAGAACAATGTATCAGTCCATAAACTGAAACTTAAAAATTAATTAATTTGTTCTGCTTCTCAGTATTTTCTCAACAGTATTGGCATTAATTTTATACAGCTTTTAAATCACACAAAAGCCCATGTTTAAATTTACAATGTATACAAAAGCAACAAATGATTGTCACATTTCTTCAGCCTCTGTTACACAGTTTAATCAAACTAGGAGGTAGTTTTGTATCAGGGTCCTGAACTTTTTCCTTCCAAACAAATCGTGCTTTCTGGAAACATCATTTGGTTTAAGTGCCCTGAATCCAGTTTCCCCTGGTGTTCAAGCTGGTGTCCTCCATTCAGTCTCTGGTTGTGTGAAGTTCTGTGCATAATCTGTAATATTTAGAAACTCCTGCCTACATTGTAGTAGAATCTACAGGCCCTGAATTAGATGAGGGGCCCATGATGCAGGTGCTTTGTATACACAACTGCTGTTTCTAGAAATTTGCAGTCCAAAGCCAAGTGCTTGGCTCATGGGCTTACCCACTGCACTTATGCTGCATACAAAAACAGTAAGGAAAAAATGGAATTATTATTTCTGTTTACAGTGACAGAACTCTAGCACAGAAAATTTCACTCTATTTCAATAAAGTGCTAAGTTAGGCACACATTTACTTTTAAGTAAACACTTGATCTAATTCCTATTCAGTAAGCTTATACAAGTACGTTCCTGACATCTAAATGAATGAAGTAATTCACAAGCTTTAATGTTTTTCAGAATTCTGTTCTTTTCGGTAGTAAACCCTTCTATATACAAAAAGAAATATTCATGAGCTTAACGTATACTTACAACTGCACTGCTAAGCTTGGGCCCAAATGGTTTGTTTATGATCCATACTTGAGCCATGAACTGAATTTAATTTCTATGATTGCTTATCTAGGCTTTACCATAAAACCCTCTCTAACAATGAATTTAGATATGCAAAAACTACATAAATGACTCAAATTCATATGTGAAAATTCTCTTATTTTGTATTGAAAAGCAACATTGCAAGAAAATCAATCACACAAAAGGATCCTAGAAAGACCAAAATCACAGTCTAAAGTATGTCTGTAATTCAAGCTCTTCTGAGGCACAGAAATGTTTTTTATTTAATATGGAGACTTCATATTTACTATTTTACCTTTGTTTATGAATCCAGCTATGAACTCCAGTATATGAAACCATTTTGGCAGCCACTGACTAGCTTGCACATTAGTGGTTTTGTAAGCGTAGCTCTTTCAGGTGTCTTCATGTCTCCGGTATCTCTCCTGTGGGTATTAAGATTTTTACACATACTCTTTATTCCATTCCTCAACACTGGTGCGGCATTATGTGTCCTCCAGCCCTCCGGTACTCCTTCCCCTTAGTGTGCTATTAAATTTGGCCGATAGTTTTCCCATTTCTCTGCCTGCCTTCTGCAGAACTCTAAAACCTAATTCCTCTGAGTCTGGAGCTCTCACTGCTTTGTATAGCTCTAATTGCCTAATTACCTGTTCAGTGCACAATGGGGAAGAATTTTAACATTTTCCTTCCTCCATTTGGATGTTGGTTTCTGTTCCTTTTTTACTCTTTTTTTTTCTTTTTTTTTTTGGTCATGTTAACCTTCTCAGTGTCCAACACCAGAATATCCCATTCCTTCCCTTTCTCTGTTTGCTTTCCATAACTGTGTAAGTAGAAGAACTTTTTACTGTATATCTTGATTTATCCTGTTATCTTTATTTTATTAGCTGCTTTGCTGCAACCCTCCTTATTAATTTTCTACAGTCTTTAATGCTTTTCTATACACTAATCATTATTTTCTTTCCCTGGGCCTTTAGGTGTTCGATAAACAATATCTTTTTCTCTAAACACTCTTTGCTTTGTGTTATTTATGCCCACACTCTGCTTTATACCTGATGTATTTTTACTAAGCAGCATTATTATGCATGCATCATTTGTCTTTACTAAGTGTATCTTGTACTTATCAGGTTGGCTTAAAGAAGTTTTATTTTTATTCTGTTTTTACTTTGATTACAAGCACAGCAATATTACCTCCTTTCACAGATTCTCTTTCACCTTTATGTCTTCAGACATATCCTCTGTGTTACTTCATACCAAGAAAACCACTGTGTTGTTATTTATTTGCAGAGTTGAATGTGAACACTATTTGGTATTATATGTGTGCATCTACCTGTTCTTCCAGTCTCATTACCACACTTAATATACTCCAGGCTTTATCTAGGTAATAAAAATCTCCCTTTTCTTATTAGTCCTTTGACCTTTTTATACTTTTCTTTTATTTGCTCAGTTGGTTTATAGTCTACTTGCCCTTTCTTTGTTGAGGAATTATAACAGGTTCCTCTAACTACAATAGTTTGCACTTCGAAACATCTACAGTCTCAGTCCATAAAGACTTAAGCTGATGTAGGTTTCACCTGATCCTAATAACCAATAGTGGTAAGTAGATCTAATAAAGACACTTACAGTTAATGAAATATGTGTCTTCTACTGTTTGCATTGTGCATTTATGCCAGATGATAGTTAGCAATATAAATGCTATGGTAATCTTAGATAAACTTGCTTCACAATTCCCTGAAACCTGACAATTCCCATATTGCAATGCATCCCAATGCCAAGGATATAGGTACTGACCTACTCCCCATTATTCTTTGGAAAATGCTTTTCTAATCACTTTAAAAGGGGTAAAAGAGAATTTTTATTGAATTTGCTACAGAGACCTGTCTAATGAGAAAAAGAAAAACTATCTAAGGAAGAAGCAGTCTTGTGTCAGAAAGACTGTGATATTTCAAAGAGCATTAAAGATGTGTGTAGATATTCAGTATCATGCTTTGGTATTACAGAGCTGAAGTTTGAGATCACTATGTGAGTCTCTCATGTGAGCACTGTTATTAATTCCAGTACATGTTCAGTAATGCTGCTGAAAAACTACTTTTTTCATATTTCTGCTGAATTTATTTTGTACTATCTCTGGGAGATGTATTCCATTGAGTTTTTGTGTTAACTTTGCTGCAAAAAATGTTCTGCTACAAGATTTACTGATTTCTAGATTGTAAGGCTTTCTGCAGTATTCTTTCAAAACCCTTTCTGCTGAAAATTCAAAAAATTGAATTTCAACAGCATTTTCTTTTTGCAGGTGAAGTTGTCACAAAATGTGAAATAAGTACAATAATAAACAATATTTAACAGGAACACATGTAACATTCTGTTTTCTGAAAAACAAATTAAGAAAAATGTTGATGTCAGAAATATTTTTGCCAGGCCCAATTTTGTCAAAATGCAGGAGATGCAGAGACTTTTTCCTACTCTGTGTAGGAATGTACCTTAGACAATGGTTAGTTGTTTATTTTCTCGCTCCAGCATTACTTCTTAGACTAACCAGTTATGGCAATCATCACTTGCTGTTTTCCAAATGGAGCCTAAAGCTTTGTCACTTTAGAGACATGTATGCAGTATTTTGCCTCTGAAACTGTCCTGTTTCCATTTCACCCCTTTCAAAGTACACATACGTTCATTGCTGATGCTTCGTTTGGTATGCATCGCTGTTCACACATCATTTATTTATGTTTCTAATATATTCCTAGCAGCAGTATTTCCCTCCCTCACTCCCTCCCTCTCTCTGTTTCTCTCCCTTTTAAAAAATATCATCTTACTATGCTGACGATTCTGTTTTTAACACCCTGTGAAAAATAGTATTTCTCTTAAGCACATCAATGTTGTGCCATGGTTTGATATCTCACTGTCTGATTTAAAACTAGTTGAAGATTTTAATTCCTTTTCTATGCAGTCTCTGAGTGCCCAGTGTATCCTATTTTACTTTTAATAAAAAGAAAGGTTGTTTAATGTATTTTTTATTCTTATTTTCTTTTGGGCATGTTTGCTAGTCTTTAAACATTAGGATTGTTGGTTCTCTTACTTTGTAGATTTTATGTGCCCTTAGTTGCAGTGAACTAAAACCACCTTTTAAGATGTTAACTGCTATTTGCAAGGTATGCTTTTTGGTGTTAGTTCTGAGTTCGTAATCGTAGAACTAACCTTGCTTGCTGAAATGTTTCCTGATGTAGCAGACCATGCACTGTGCAGATGGTGGAATGAGGGAAACATAGTAATCTCAAGAGACACTAGAATATGTCCATAAAGTGCAGTGCACTGCTGTGAAGAAATCCCGGAGCTCTGAATGAGATGGTTTTGGAGATGGAAGCATAATGTCATGTGTAAGGTAATTGAGGACCCAGGCTTGGCACTACTGGATATCATGTGGATATATTAGTACTCTGGGCACTAATTTAGTCATCTCTAACACAGCACTGCTATGAAACATCTGTTCTTAATTTCCTATCCATTTCTAATCTGTGGGATTAATGCTGTATGCTTGAAGAACTACTCTGCAGGCTGTGTTCCAGATAATTGGGAAGGTAATCTGGATTTGTGCAAGTGGTGGGTGTTTTAAAAAAGTTTAAATGACAGTTACACGGAAACATGAAAAACTGCCAACTCTAGCTGACATGCCCCTGTCCCACTGCAACCCCTTCTCGCAGCTGCTGGACAAGCCAAAAGCCAGACCTTTGCTTGCAGGAGGCCACCTTTGAGTCGGTGGGACTTGGCTCACCAGCCAAGGCCGAGGTTCAAAATTTCCTTCTAACTGTCAGTCATGCCGATTCAACCATAGATGTTCAAGCAAACATTTTTTTCTTTGCTTTTACACAGTCACCATTACTAAATTCCTGGAGTTGGAGGGCAGCTGGCAACACTGTTGTATAGAGTGGGTCAGTGTAGTAATTGCAAATGCATTACCCGAGTAATTGTCTACTTCTTGAGGAAACAATCGCAGTATCTCTGAGTGTAAATAATTATTAGTTAAGCATTTACCAGATGATTTGTGTAAATACATTTTAGCTTGTGGCTCTGCAGACAACACATTGCTCCCCTTTTTCATACAGTGTGTAATCAATTAACTAAGCCAATGCTGTTGATTTGTATTCTAATATTTTCAAAACAGTGGAATAATCACTAGTATGAGCATGTAATGATAGTACACATTTTGATTATATTTGGTAATATTTTCACTAGAATTTATTTTCCGTAAACATGGACAAGAGTTTGATACCAGAAATAAAGTGAAGTAACCATTCTTTTCACTATACTGTTAATGAATCACTGTATCTATATTTTCTGAAGTCAGTGGAGTGTCTTCGTTTTACACTAGAGGAGGGTCTATCCTATAAGCTCTTCTTCAGTTGCTTTCTTTGAGATCAGCCATCTGCTTCAGACAAAAGATGTCAGAAACAATTACTATGCTGCAGCAAAGTGCTTTCTTAAGTACTCCAGATTTATTTTTGTTACAGCTAATCATAAAAAGAAATGTGCAGGAGCTAAATCAAATAAAGAGGGATTCAGAGGCAATAAGTATTTTAAATTGTTGGATAATATTGTGAAGTTGACGTTCAGGTTGTATGTGTTTGTGGGTGCCCACGAATTGTAAACCATTACAATTTATACACACACAAACTGCACAAGTTATAAAGGCGTAACAATATTTTTCTTTCATAGTTCTACTGACATGAGAAAAATACTTCAGATTCACTATCACAGCCTATAGTGTCATCCACCGTTACTCTTATAAAACATGCCTTTGTGCAAAGCAATGGAATGTAATATAGTTTATGCTCTGTCTTACACTTCTTTCAGTGTATGAAGAAATAAATGTTCTTAAGCCATGGGTAAGCAAAAGAACTGGCATATCTTAACAGATCCTTGGCTTCAGATTCAGTGCCACAGATGCTGCCATTTGTAGAGTGTTGCCCTTGGGCTTGGTTGCTGACTGAAGGGACCAAAGCTGGCATCTTCTGGGCATTGTTTTGTCCTGTAATACACAGAGTGTTTAGTAGTCTGTATAACAGACATAGGTACAGCACAAACCAAAAGGAGAATGGTGCTATTATTTTACTTTCTTGTACTTTTATCCCCATCATGTGTTCACCTTTTACAATACAAACCAGATGAAAATGTACTATGAGTATAAATCTCTGAAATTTCAGCTGTTTGTACCACTCAAAGTAGCAGATTATAATGATACTTTTTTTAATGAGTATATCTAACTGTATCCTTTGATTAGATAGGAAAACTGCTGCTGACCAGTAGCTTTGTAACAATAGCTGTGTTCTTGGTGACAACAACCTCCCATGTTGTGCTAACTGTATTTTTCCATCCTAGCACTTCAGCATTGCTCAAAATTATACTTAATACAAGTAAGAAACCGTAAAGCTGAGCTGGTTTGTATGACTCATAGAAAAATAATGTACAGTTTTCTAACAACGTTCAATTCTTCAACTGTTAATCTCCATTGAAATGGTCGGGCACAATTCTCTACATCACCAAAATTCTGTTTGGCAGAGTATGACTTCTTTTCCTGAGAAATTAGCTTACCTTCCCTCTTTGCCTCCCTCCCTCTCCTTCCCTTTCTTTCTATCTTCTTTGAGTTGATATCTAAAAATAATTTTAGTTTCTGATTGGATAAATGGTCATAGAATTTTTGAAAGGTAGTCTCACTCTCAGGATGGTTCCTTTAGAAATAGCCATATTTTTACCTTTTTTTTCATGTATCCTCAAGTAAATCATCAAGGTCTAATAAAAGCAGATAAGTAGCTGACAGGTGGAAAAGACCAATCTGATCGGTAGTCAGTGGTTCTCAAATATTTTAAGAAAGGCTTCTGCATCTGTTTGGTCAAGTTCCAAATCTGCTTCAGTAAATTCAGAAGAAGTCAGTTGTGTCCTTGCTCATTTGTCTCAGAAGCATCTTGGAGCCCTCTGCTCAAGTAATACATACTGAACTTTAAGATTGTCTTTTTCTTAGTGTCTTTATTCACCTCTTCAACCATTTGATCTTCCTAAGATGTCTAGAGATCCATTCTGAGCCTCCATTTTCAAGATGGATGTCGTCATCTGGGAAATGCATCATTTGTACATTTAGGAGGCCGTTAAAAAGCATGCATAGTTCAGCCTATATGCACGAAAGTCCAGGGAGTCACAGCATGGTTGGAATTCAGGTGTAGCATCCTGTCCCTTTCCCTTGATGCCCATATTAATTCCAGAACAACTTCCATCATGACAATGTAAGCATTTCAAAATGCTGTTAGGTTTCCATTATTGCTGTTTCTAAGGAAAGTAAGGCACACTTTGAGTCTATGTGTGTTTCATGAAAATGAGTAATTATAAAAGACTGCATCAAAATGACCTTGGCAGATGTCAACACCAGCATTGCTGATGCATTTAAGTGCCTTTTCTAAGTGGGAGTCATCAGCCATGCAATTATCCAGTAGTCAAGGAAGAAATTTTTTTCATGCTAAGTGAATGATATAGAACTTGCAGAGCTTGTCTATGTGGTTACAAGGATATCTTGCCATTACTCCTCAGACAGATCTCTGATGCCAGATTCTGTGTATGTCTTTTGCAAAGCTTCATCATGGAATTTTTATCAAAAGTAAAGAGAAAGTGAAAGATAGACATTCTGTCATCCTGACAATAATTTGAAATACAGTAAAAACAACCTATAGAAGGTACAAACCTTTATAAACTGAGTATTTATTTTAATGGAACATGCATTATAGACAATTTTGGAAGATGGATTCAAAGCTCTTCTGTCTTGTTTGGGAGTGCCCCCTATGTGTCTCAAGAAAGGAAATAACTTTTTTGTTTCCCAGTTAGAGATGGGTTAACTTAAAAATATTTAGACATTGAGCTTCATAGGATAAAGCATGAAAAATTGTACATTCATCCTAATGCACCCCAGCCAATTTCATCCATAAATCATGATTAGAATTCTCACAAGACTTAGTCTTACTTAGGTTTACAATATATCTTGATTTCTCTACGACAAGGATATTTTATGACTTTGCACACCCTTGACTGGCACCCTACCTGTATAAAATATCAAAGCTGAAATCTTTATTTTTATTATTTTCTTTTATCCTAGTTTTAATAACCAGAGTTTGAGAAGTTATTATTTTTTATATGTACATGATTTACTTAAATCATACATGTTGTCCATTATTAACATTACCACAGAGGTATAAGGACAGACTTGTCTGAGATTGTTCATCCTTGTTATAAACAGTGCAGTCAGCGAGTGCACTCTGCTCTTATCCTTAGTTTATTTTTGGTCACAATGATGTAAAATGAGCATTGTAGCTGTAGCTTAATTTCAGCTATCAGAGATATTTGTAGCACAGATCAGCACAGTTTGTCACAAATGTCAGTCTTTGACCCCAAGACCAGAACAGATATGGGTCATGAGTCAGGTGAATTGGCAAGCCTGTGTGGAATCCCACTCAGCGTGTGTCTGCAGTACAAGTAGTTTCCTCTCATGAAAGGGAATATTAATTAATTAGATATCCTATCAGAAAATCACCCCCCAAACTGTTATTTCTGGATGTCTTAATATCCCTACGCAATCATGTCAGAAGCCATGGCAACATCATCACTAAACATATGGGAAGCTTATCAATGGTGTTCTGTGAAATTTAGGAGCTTTTAAGGAGCTGACTAAAAATAATTGCTTGTAGTCTAAACGCTTGCTTTAAATGCTGTGTTTGATGTCTGCCAGGATAAAGGGATAGACTGCACATGTTGTTGCTGGCCAGAATATGTATGAGCTAGATGTGGATTAGAGATAAGCAATAAGTACAAAATACTGCTATTCTTCAATTTCAGAGGTGGGGTTTTTTGAAATGAGCATGCTGAGAACCTTTCTGTGCTTGTGTTTCAAAGCACTTCTATCTTATGGACCAAAACTGCTCAGTAACAACTGCACATTTTTAACACTTAATTTTACAAAATTGGCACTGTTATGATTATGTGACTAATACTGATAATAACTGTTAGATAAATACAATTGTGAATTATTTAATGTTACTTTAGTCAGTAGTTTTCAAAAGAGGATTTTAAGTATATAAATTGAAAGAAATCTGACACATCGAATTAGACTGATCCACAAATTTTAGGTTCAATCAACTGCAGTCGGAGATACAGGTGAACAAAATCTCTTTGATGTTTGAAGTAAGATAAAGTTGAAATGCACACATTATACTCAACACTGAAAGGTCCCTGAATAAGGCCAAGAAAATTAGTAGAATCAATAACTTCTGTAACTTCTGTAAAGGGAAAATTTGCTTCTTGCAGATTTTGAAGGTGTCAACAAATGTGTGTAAAAGCGGTCTCGTTGATATATCATACTGGATTTCTTCTATGCTTCTAGAAACATCCCTCACCGAAGACTTTTAAGGAACCTAGGCAGTCATTTCAGAAGATTGCCCCCATAGGTTAACCATTATTTAAATTGACTAGTCAAATTTTTTAAAACAGTGACTAATGAACAGGAACACACCTGTCTTGCAAGGAGGGAGATCACACTGCACTTTTGCAAGTGGTCTATACTGGAACCTATACTGTTCCAAACAGTCATAATGACCTAGGAAAGGAAGATGAGCAGTGAGATGGGAATATTTGCTGATCATACAAAGTTATTCACAGCAGTCACGGTGCTGAACAGAAGAACAGAAGAACATTATGAAGCTGAGTGACTTGCTAACAAAATGGCATATAAAATTCATTGCGAGTAATATCAAGTGATGCACATGGGAAAAAACATCTTAATTTCACATATGAAATAATGAACTCTGAGGTGGCTATTACCACTCAAGATTGAGATCTTGTGGTAATACTAGATTGTCTCATGACAAAGCAGCTCTATGCTCAATAGCAGTCAAAAAAGCATGGCAAGTACTATTAATTACTGAAAAAGAAATAGAAAATCAATCAAAGAACCTTATTATCCTGCTGACCACACTGTGAATATTGCAGTTCATAATGGCCCCATCTTCTCAGAGAGATTTTGCAATTTGAAAGTCAGGAAAACAAGGACAGGACAGGAGTGACAAAAAATATGGAATGTCTTTCCTTTGAAGAACAACTAAGTAGGCTAGGACTCTTCATTTAGAAAAAAAGGTCATTTAGAAGGGATATTTTAGAAATATTCAAAATTTGAGTGACAAGGGGAAGGGAAACATGGATGGCTTATTCATTCTCCCTTCCAACATGAGAATAAGGATTAAATATATACAAAAGTAGGTATTTTTCAGTCAGTGGGCAGAAGACCTGTAGAGATTCTGGCTGCAAGATATTTTGCATGCAAGCGGTTTCAAAGGAAGCGTAAAAAAGGACTTGGAAAAGAAGTGCATTGAGGGCTGCTGAACAGGCAAAGCACAACAAGCTCAGCGTATCATTCAAGCTAAACATATTTGGACTCTGGGAAGTGGTGTTAAATGGAAGACTCATGTATGCTTGCCTTTTTTACTCTTCCCTTAGCAACACCATAAGGCCACAGAAGGAGACCAGGATACTAAGCAGACCCTTGGTCAAAATCAGTTCAGCCATTCTTATTTTCTCATGTTGTGAACTGAACTCATTAGGTACCTCATTTTTTGGTAGTAAGTTCACTGCACTGCTTAGAAGACGCAGAAGTGTGTTGTAGCAGAAAAGAGCTGAATATGTTCATCCCTTTGACCTGAAATGCTAGCAGGTTTTCTGAAATGTTTGATTTAGACCTATGCTCCCTACAAAATTCAGTAGTGCCAGTGCTTTCTTTTAAAATAGAGGTAATTCCATTCTCTTACACATCTTCAGTGATTACGGCATTAAGTAAGAAGTGAGAGAGAGCAGGTCCACATTTCTTCTTCTTCCTGAAAGGATGTACATCTACAAACACCGGCAGTTTTGAAGGAAGTAAGTCTGGTGTGAGACAAGTTGGATCAACTGGGCACTTGAAATTTATCTTGCTACCCTTACCTACAGCATCTTGAGGACTCACCACATGTAGGATGTAGAGGAGCAATCTGAATGTGCAATGGCTGTCCTTATGTGGTTTCCATACTTCTGGAAGTTTGACCAGGACTGCTGAAGAAAAGGACTCTTGCAATATACTGGAAGAAGCCAGAAGGAGTGTCATGGAAAAGGGGGAGCTGTTGATGGACTATCCTCAGAAACTGAAGTTAAAACTCAGATGGGATGCCTGGCCACACCAGTCTGGTTATAAGTTACTTTATCTAAGCAATCACAAAAACTGATTCTTTGCACTTTTGGATGTAAAGACCCTGGATATTTGCACCAGATTTTAAGAAGTCTTCATCATCTCTCCTGTGGTTATGTTCTTTGTGCAGCTCAATTAGTAATTTCTAGCCCCCCCCCCGCCTTTTTTTTAACCTTCTTAGTTCATAACAAATAAGTAGCAATAGTAACTTAATGAATTTGATAACTAATTCCTGACTGTCTGGATCCTCAGGACAAATGTTTGTGGACTCTGTATCAAACATATTCTCAGCTAATGGGCTTGAAATATACAAGAAGGTTTCAACTTTCAACCCTTAAGCTGCAGATAGATTTCCTTTGAGACCAATAGCAGATAGACTTGCTCATCATCTTAGCACTGGGACCCCAATTTTCACCACTAAGGAAAAATCCTGCTTGCTCTTTATTATTGTATTGGCTATAAACAAATCATAATTAGCTCAGCTGCAAAATACCATGAGCAGACAAAATAACGCACAATAAAATTCCTGACCAAAAAATAAGGAAAGGAACTGATAAGTATGCAAAAAGGCAGCATTAGGACAACATTATGGAGTCAAGTCAAATCCTCAAATGATGTAGTCTCTTGTGTGTGTTCTGGAAGAAAGCCCAGCAAAATGTGTGGAACATACTTACGCAGTGAAGAAATACTAAAAAGTATAACTGGGATAAAAAGAGACACGTGAATGTTTCCAGTAATAAAAGACTCCATTATATAGGGTGAGTGTAATATTCTCAAGCTGGCTAATCTCACATATCTTTGGTCTTTTCTTACATACCCACCAAACTATTGCAGCTGCATCAGCTGATCCATTCATAATGAAAACTCATAACTTTCACATAAAGTCACAAACTCCTCATGAATAATTTAAACTAAGTGGTAGGAATCTCTAAGAATGGAATCTCAAGATGCAAGGGGAGAGACAACTTTGGCTGTTGACATAGCTGTGAATTTTTGGTAGGCCTATAAACTTTATGCTACATTTTGAGGAAGAAACAAATCAGCTAAACATAACAACATCATACTCTGAAGAAAATCTATTTACTTTAATGCATTCTCTTGAAGAATTAAACACAGGAAATTAAAGACCTGTCAATTATTCAGTTAGGCACTATTGCAAAGCAGTCTTTAGTGCAATTTAAGGAAGGGAAGAAGAGTAATATGTCTACTATTGAAAAAGACACCCCAGGAAACAATTTTTAAAACTGCATACTATGCTAGCAGTTCAATATGATGTGTATAAATATATGCATTATTAGAGTGTTTCACATTAACGTCTCTGAAAGTGCTTATAATATTGGCAGTTCACATGATGTCGTGCATAAATACTCATATGAAATCACAGGCTACAACTGTTAAAAGAGCTTATAACCTTATAATTTATAACCTTATCAGTATAAGTAAAGTACATAGAATAAATACTTATGGAATTTAGAAAATGTTTATGCTTAAATTTATGCTCTACTTTGAAATGATAGCTCAGTTTTGGTACCAGCTATCTCTAGAGTACAAGCTGTGCTGAAATATCCTATGAGCGGAACTCAAATCTGTTGCTCTCTTATGAGTTCTAACCACCCAAACCTTAGTAATTCTTTTATAAAAGATGTTGAGTCCTTCTTATGAAGGTACTCTATATCATTACTACAGTAAACACAGGAAGAAGAGTCATATTTTGGGAACTTAGTCATAAACGCTATTACGATAATATTGAGAAAGTATTGATTTGTTGGGTACCATAAATTTCACAAAAATAAGTCTGGAATTTGGACATTTCAGCCTGGACTAATTACAATTTCAAATGTTTCTTGACCTTTGCAACACATCAATTTTTAATCTGTTTTCTTAGAGGCATGCATAAATATAGAATTCGTATACTATAATTTTACTAAATATGCCTTAGTAATTATTTATAAATATCTACAAATTAATTATGAGTCAGAACCAGTCTGGAAAGGTGCAAGATTACAAAATGTTTCTAATGCAGAAAGATAGTCAACTAAATTATGGAAACTAGACTAGAAGCTGAGCTTGAGTTTACAGAGACTTCTGAAAAGTGGGTTTGTACTCTCTCTTTGGTCTTTAAAACTATTATATCTGAATAGAAAATGAATAGTAGAAGATAGGACTGTTGATATTTGGGACCAAATGTTGTAGATCTCTGTTCAGTGATGCATTTGGCAGAATTTTTCCATGTAAATGTGACCAAGTCACTCCATCACTCTGCACCTCAGTTCCCTGTCTCCCGCTTCTCCTTGGTAAGTCTCATGGCTCCCTGCTGTAAGCTCTTTGGGGAACTGAACTGCTATTCTTGGTTGAGATTTCTGTACACTCTTATAATGCAGACAGTGCTTTGTCTGGAATTTGGATTCAAGTTTGTGTCAGATTTTATGTCAATCTAGATGTTCTTGTAACTATTGTAAATGCTGTATGGCATGCATTTTTTCTTAGTTGCTGCACTACAGCTGTCTTTTGTACAGAAACAAGAGTTACACTGTTCCTCTCTCCTTTCATCCACAAACATAGTTTTGCCTTTTTGTTTTTGTCTTAAGCTTTACTATGTGTACTATGTGCTCTTGTGATAATGGTGACATTACTTAGTGCGATCACAAAAATAATCACCAAATTGTTTGGTGTCAGAATCTTGCAGAAAGTGAGAGAAGGTTGACTTAGCAATGGTTGAGAGGGACTGGGACATTTTGTAAACCTTTTATACCAATCAAGAATCATTAAACAGAGGTTATGAAAAATCACAGATAGGGAGCAAAAATTCTGAGACACGCTCCACCAATGCCACAAGCAATGTGCCTGCTGCCTTATTCCATTAATCAAATTTCTCTCAACTCTTCTAATACTGTAAAGTGCAATATAGTATAAACAGTGATTTATTTCTACATGGCAATATGCTAACTACTGATATATCAATTTAATTTCTTCCTTGCTATTATGGAGAGCCTTGTTGGGACTCCTGAGTTAAGGAGTTCAATTTCGCATTTAAATCAGGTATTGAACAACTTTGTTTTCTTTGAGCAATACTACATATTCTTCACAAAATTACAACATTTATTCTTCAGGCAAAGAGCTGAAGTCATGAATTAATTTATGTTAATTATACACTGGGTCCTTTAGGAAATTTAACACCTGTGTCCATCCTTCCTTTGTCACTATGGATAATAGCAAAGGAATAGAGAATCTTTCTATGTATCCATAGAGTTAAAATGGGTTGAAATCTCATGTAAATTTTGCCTACATGGTAATCAAATTAGCTTATTAATTATTATTGTGTTTGTGGTAATCGTACAGGCAACAGATACTCTGAACAACGGCTCAGGAAATTGTTAGACAGGGCTATCGTGACAGCAGAAGTAAGGCAAACAATCACCTGACTGCCTAATAGAAAGCAGACTAGCCCCATAGGTGAGGTGTTACCTTGGGTAGATTAACCACATCCCCTCTGCGCTGGTTCCTCATGGCTCTGCTGCCCTGCATCCCTCACCGATGACAGCAGTGCGGTGGGGGATGTGGAAAGGAAGCACAGCAAGTCCAAGGCTTGGGTCGTTTGTGCCTTCAGCTTTAAACAGGGAAACAGAGCCTGGCAAGCCAAGGGTCAGGCTGACTTCACTTCTCTCTGGTTAGGCAGACCAGCTCATGCGTCAGAGCATCCTGATTGCTTCCCACTGGCCAGTTGCACCTGTGAATCTCTCCTTAAAATAAACAGTAATAATAAAAAATACTTATTTCTAATTATTTACATTTTCACTTAGCTAGGGATAGCATATACTAGCATCCATTCTCAATTTCTTTTTAATTCCTCAGGGAAGGAACAAAGAGTGCTAAGGTAGGATATGTATCAATAATTTAAAGAAGTAAAACTTTACAGGAATTTTGCAATTACTTCCATAGTAAGGATTCAAGGCTTCCAAATTAAAGTTAATTTACCCTTACAAGAATTCTAATAATTTTAAAATCAGAAGTGTGAGATTAAAGCCACCACACAGTCTTAATTTGGTCCAGCAGTGATACCTAGTGAGAAAAAATTTATCTATATAATAAAAAATACGCCATTAAAACCTAGCTAAATCTAATCTGGGGTTTCAAACTTTAAAATGTATTTTTCATAACCATATGGTTATTACCTCATGTCACTATAAAGCTGAGATAAGGTTATTGCATGTAGCAACTTAATATATATTTTATCTGGGAGTTATGTATATAATTCATATTTATTAAAATAGTTTATTAATATGTCCAAGGTGAGTCAGTTGACCCTGAAAACCACCATTTTAGGCTTTCTAACTGAAGCTAATAGGACTGCTCATCTAGTGCCAGTAATGTAGCCAATGTTACAAAGATCAAAGTCAGCACATCAAGTGTGCACTGGGATTTTATCTCTCCCTCTCTGTTTCGCTGTCTCTCCTTCTCAACCAGTGCAGACCTGGTGCAGATAGTAAGGCCAAGACAGGGTAGTGAGGTCTACCAGGACAAGACAGAGTCTACTGTCTAGAAATATAATCTGTTTCTGTAATTCTCAATTTTCATTTATTTTACTTGTAAATAATTTTGGAAAACTGTTTAGTTTTTCATTCAAGTCCGGAGTTTTCCATAGAAAGTCTATCGATATGGATAAGCCACATTTTACAATGTATTAAAAGAACAATTTTATACATTCTTCAGTGTAGTTTGTAGATCTGTGACCAGATCTTTTGTCTATAAGCAAAAGAAAACCCAGGGAGAAAAAAATAAAGCCAGGAAGTCACAAAATAGATATTAATTTCATTAACATTGTCATCTTATATTGATAATTATTCAGATGGTATTTTTGCATTTAAGTGGGCAATAGCTGGAAAGAGGAAGATGACAGGCAGAGCTTTGGCTCAGTGCTCCTCCCATATGAACTAGTGCAGCTCGCTCAGCATGAGAGCAAATTTTGAGGCAGATACAGCTGTGACAATCCTGTCGCTGCCTACCTTAGGCCAACCCACAGAGAGGATACTCCTTTTTATTAAAACTTCTTATTTCTTACTTGCTCTTTTGTTTCTGAACTTTGGAGGGCATCCTAGAGTTCAGAGTTGATATTACTCTAATCTTGGCATGATTATGAGGATAGAATATTTGACTGTTGGCATTCATAATTAATGACAAATGTATCTGAGGGCACTATGCTTAATTAATGATTCCTGTACTTCAAAAGCAAAGAAACTGCCTTTGAAAGGAAATGTGGCATCAAAACCTCTAAGACCTACTGTTAATAAGCCAATAAGAACAGAAAGAAAATTATCAAAGGCTGGATGCGCAGCTAAGTGGGGAATGATATGGGTAGGCTCTGGCTTCTGGCATCTGCTTAATGACCAGATTTGATACTGGCAACATCCCTGGCCTCATGCTGTGGATGGCTTTGTAGGCTGCTCAGCTACCCTTTCTCCTTTTCCCGCATGCATCCAGTCTTGCAGTCTCCAGCCTCCCAAAAATAAATAGTATTGGAAGTGTGGATAGCTTAACTGATGTTATGAAAAATGAGCAATGAAGTCTCCTATGCTGTTTTCCCAGCTGGCAATGGATGCACCTGCTCATAAAAGATGAAAACCCAGAAAAGATAATGGAGAAGGAGATTAGGATTAGTTACCATTAACTAGATAAAGAGAAAAGAAGACATATATTGCGTCTACCCTAGTAGTTTTTGCTGTCTCAGCTACTTTGGTTATTTCTCAGCTACTGTATGATGCAGTCAGGCCAACAAAGCCCTAGCAGAGTTATAGATATACCAGCTCTTGACACTTTAGCATATATTGCTCATTGAAATAAGAAATACCAGCAAAAGCACTTCTTTGCAAATATAACTATATCAGTAGGAGGACAGTTTTAGTGGCAGAGCTATGGCAGTAAAATTAAATCAACTAAACTCTTAAATGCTGACAAGTTTAGGTGCAGAGAATCCACCAGAAAAAATAAGCAGAAAGGGATTTGGGGTTTGGGAAAGATACAAGAGAAATAGGATGGTAGTATAGATGGTTGCAAATAGTCTTTACCCTATTTTTTTTCCTCAGCAGCTATTTCTTGTATTTAGAATGGCATGTAGCAGTGGAACTGATATAAAAACTAACCATGTAAAAAATAAAACATGTAAAAAAGTGTTTGTCATATGTTGAAAAGATAAAATAAAATTCACTTTAGAACTAAAAGACCTGGAGAAGTAGTTTTTGAGCAAAACAGGAGAGTTTGCTTTTGTGCTGTGAATACAACAAAGCATCTAAAAATTGGAGGCACCCTGGCAGCTGGGCTTCCCCTTGTGAGCTGTCTTTCAAAAACTTAAATATTTAGTATATCTGAACAGGCAACAGGATTTTTTTTCAAAGACGAAGAGTCAGTTCTTCTTTTGGGATAGGTTGATATGTAATTCACTTTGATGTACTGTGACTACTACACAATAACGTCTCCTGTATGATGTTATCTTCCCTCAGAAACTCTCAGATTCTGCTTCTCCCCATGAGTAAAAATCATCTCTCTTATTACTTTTTCTTCACTACAATCTGATTACCAGATAGAACAAGGCAGAAATATTTACCTGTGGTAGAGTGTTATGTAATAAATACTCTTAATCTGAAGTAGCAAACTTTCTTTTCTGCTGAGTGGGAGGTTATAGGTATAGCAGTTTTTTCTGTATGTCCATTCTGCATAAGCCTAACTTCTGAGTTGACATCGTTCAGTCCATTCATAATTCATACTTGAAAAAGGTGTTACTTTTTACAGCTAAAAAGTTAATGATGTTTTCATCAAAATTAATATTTTCACTTAAAAAAAATAATTTGAAACTAAACCAAATATAAGTCCCTTCAGGATGAACCTTTGTAATACAACCAGGTCCTCTGGAACTTCTCTCACGAGTTAACCTCCAATTTTTTTCATTCAAAGTCATTTTAGCAGGGACCCACTCAACAAAATCTCACGAATTTGCATGGAGCCCTAGAGCAAAGCCATCATGCTCACATATCAGAAGCAGAGAAAGGAGGTTGAGGGAAGTTACTGTTGTCAGAAATGTGGCTGTATAGCCCTGGAAAGCATTGAGTGATGAAGGAGGAGGGAGGTGGTGTGTGAAGAGTTTATTCATTCCTTACACTTTGACTGTTCCAGGTCTAAACATTGATGACAGACATGGTCGTAGGTCAGTGTTACATCATTGCACAAGGTGGATATTAGCTAATGTAACTTGATAGCTCTTGACCTTTCTGCCCCACAGCTTCCTTTTCAGTCTGTCTATCCATGAGAGATACGGCTATTGCTCGCTGCTTTCAGTAATAAGGATAGGGCAGGCAATCAGGACTTGCAGGTTGAAAACTTATTTGTTTTCCTCTCAAAAAGGCGCTTTTATCTCTCCCAATTCAGAAAACCAGTAGACAGCATTTATTATAGTGGTTTTGTCTTTCATATATCTCCAGGAACAACAAACAAGATAAGATGACATCATCAGACCACTAGCCACCTGGGAAAAATGAATCTTTGTAAAAGAAACCTACCAAAAATGCTCTTTATGGAGCCACTCCATACCAAATTTTTGTATGAAATGAACAAGCGGAGTACCCTGCAGGTAAGATAGCTCTGGATAATTAAGATCTGACACATACTGCATATCTCTAAAAATAATTTAATCACAGTCTGATCAAAGTTTCATAAAACAGATAGTGCTTTACATTTGCTTGAGGCTTATGACAGTTAATTACAATTTTGATTATACCACCATGCTTTAGGCTTCTTTATATGTCAGAAGGATTGCTCCTTTTATTAGAAAGAAGTATACTGTAGTTTACTTTTATTTTGCTTTGATGAATTGCCCCTAGAGGACAGGTACCTGGCGCCTACTCATTTGGGTGCATATGTTCAGTAATGACTTTGAATGACAAACATGGCGTAAATAATTTTTTTTATTTTAACTGTGTCACATCATTTAGAGACTGATTATGTGTGCTTAGTCAAAATATACACAGATAAGACAGCTGTGCTCTACTTTTGTTTTACCAAACCTAGCAAGTATTTTATTTGCAATAACGAAACTGAAGGGCCATCAAAGTTGTATACAACCATCTGCTTCTGAAATTAGTTTCATATAAGGGATTTAAGCCTTAGTGATGCTCTTCTGTGCAGGAAACTGAAAAAGCTTTTTCTTTTTTGTTTTTTTTTTGTTTTTTTTTTTAGTATGCAGTCGAGTATTAAGTGTGTAGAGTATTGTTAACAACACATAGCTTACTCCTGTCTCTCCTCATCTCAGTTTGTGAGCACTGCTCTTCTATATGGGACAGGTATAGTTACAAGTTGAAGATTTTGCATGAGAAATAAATTGTACCACTAGTGCTTAGAAAAGTGCTGACTTCCTGATTAAATAATAAGCTCGCTGCTGAATATGATACATAACATGTGATGATAATAGCATAAAACATAATGTTGTTAAAGGCTGGTAAATGAGATTTCAGGTGTTAGGAAAAGCCAAGGGAGCCAACTGTGGTATCTGCTATACCAAAATATTACTGCTGTGATACCAGCTCCAACTTGTTAGACCAGCAGGAAAACCCATTGAAGCCCCATATATTAAAGCATTTAAGATAGTCCTATGAAAGTAAAATGGGACTTACCACATGGCTGTTGATTTTATTGTGAACAACATGATATTTGGGGAAGGTTCACTACAGAGATTTAGATTCTTTAAGTGGCAATTAGGCTACTAAGTCCAATTAAGCATCACTGGCATTCAGAAAATCCCCTTTCAGCTGCTGCATTTCCTTTGTGATGCTTAAAGTCCTTCAACACTGAATTTTCTGCCAGGACATGTATAGACCTGCCTAAATCTTTAATTACCTGGCTTTTGCTGTATCCTTAGTCTGTGAGGGATGTAAAAATAAGACATTTTCTCATATTATCTGTTTTGGACTGCATGAGCCAGGAGGTGTGATCAGAGTGTACTGTGTGGGTACTTGTGATTTCATGCCTTAGAAGGCAATGACTAAGAAATAGAAAAAGACCTGGAAAATGCTGAGAGGGAAAAGGAAGAATTGGATGAGGACAGATACACTTCTCTCCAAAGGCCACAATTAGATGACTCATCTGGACCACAGGAGCGCCAGACTCAAACCCCTGCTTTGAAGAAAAGGCTTCAACTTTGGCATGCCACCTTGTGGAGACTGAAAGAGTTAATGTCTCAAACATTGTGGTAGGGCAAGTTCTGCATAACAAGAATGCTGCCTAACAACAAACCTCAGGTGAGAAGCTGGTCAGCAACAGGGCGCAGAGGGCATGCCAGAGGATGCGCAGCTCGGTGTTCTGATATGCTGAGCGGGGCAGCTCACCGCGTATGGCTGAAGATCGAACAATGGTCATGCCTGCAGGGAAGGAGAGGTTGCTCCCCAAACGACCCCCAAGTCCACCGACCAATTTCCCAAAGGTTCTGAAAGCACAAACCATGCGTAGTATCTAATTAGTCCAATGAGTTCAAGTGCCCACCTGAAGGGCACAAATGGAAGCCCCATGTGTGCGCCCCTTCCAGAACTGGACCCCTTGGTTGACTGGACCAATGCTGGACCCGGGACTGGTGAAATCTTTCTCTTTTTTCTCTCTCTCTCTTTTTTTTTTTACCCTAATCCCTACACCTCATCCCTTTAGACATAAACCATTTACCAAGTCTGGGACTAGGAGTGGATTCAGCCACACCTAGGCTCCTCTCTGAGAAGAAGTCTAGAAGGCAAGGGGTTCTGCTCTGAACCTTGTGACTCAACGGGAGGGCTCTCCTTATTGTCTTCCCTGAACTGATACATATGGTTACCACGTGTTAGAAGGTTTACTGATGTAGTTTCATGCTAATTCTTGTGAGAAACCCCGCCACCTACTGTTAATGCCTTCCAATTTCTGGCTGCTTCTGCTATAAATAAAATGTTCAACTGATCATTCGGTGTCACTTCACCTTAATTTAGCCTGAGGGAATTCTGAACTCGCCACGACCCCTCCCTGGTCTGTCCAGCCTGGGTTGTGACACACCTTTGAAAACACCCTAGAAATACACAAATGGGTATCCTGCCATACAACTCTCTTCCAACTTCTTTATTGATGTTGCTTTATATTGTATAAAGTGCATAAATCTTTGCTGGGCTTTGAAAAACTTTTACAATTCATTAGCTAGAGAAATAAGCTAATGCTGCAATGCCAACTAATTAGTTGTTAATCAAGGTATTGAACTGGTTATCCTAAATTCAAGTCCTTTCTCCAGTGACTACTGTACATAAACAGGTACAGCTTCAACAAAAAAGGCTCCACAAGACTACCTCAGCTACTGTGGGATGACGTGCTTAGGGATGATCAAGCCTTTGGAAAGGAAGAGACTGGGTCCTGATGCTCTCACTGATCAAATGCTCTAAAAAAGATGGGAGTACTTCTTAGATTTTTGCAAAAATGCAAGAACGCTTAGGTTGGGCAAGAAATCTTCATCTGTTAGGATTGTTGCAAACCTTTTTGACAGTTCAGGTTTAGGATTTTTCTGGGAATTTCTGATTGGATTTAAGCATCTGTTTGTCTTTCCAGCTTCTCTATGTTTAGGGTCCTAGGAACCCACTTGTGAATCTCACTGCTGGAGTGTTTCTGAAAGTCCCAATTCTTGCATTAGATGACTTTTATTTTAATAAAATGACAGTTTAGGCTGTGTAGCGTGTTTCTTTGTCAGTAGCTGTGTTATGTAGCAGATTCTGTTAAATTCTGGGATGTCATAAAATCTAGGGTGATATTTTTGTGTATTACTCTCTAAAGATCATAGCCAATTTAATTTATTTTTTTTTTAGTGTGGGAATATATTTTCTCTTCTCCATGTTGCTCATTGCTAAAATCTCAAAACTTCTGTATTCTTCCTAGACATTCATATAATTTAACCAATATGAAGTGTATCATATGGTCATAGAGAGTATCACATCCACAGAGAAAATCCTGGGGTTTGTTCCCACTTCTTCTATAGGACACATTATATTAAAAAGGAGTTGCATTTATCTGAGAAATGGCAAAACTGTCCTAATGCTTGCTTCTGTTTACCTTTAGCAATCACAAAAGGCAGTAGCTCCCAGCAGCAAGACCAGGAATTAGGAAGTGCGTGGCAGGCAGCTAAAAGAAATCTCTGTCAGGTGGAAATGAAGATGAAGTTGTTTAGGATCTGCAGGATATGAAGTATTGTTTGATACTTTCTAGACATCACAAAAAGTGGCAGTCAGATGTTAGACACCAGTTTGTAAAAAAAAAAAAAAAAATATGTAATCCTGAACAAAGTGCAAAAGTTAAGATTTTTCTATATGAAAGCTTTTGTACATTGTACAAGAAAAATCAGTAATGTGCCAGTGGAAAAGAGGACATCAAGTGTTTCTCAAATTAAGAATAGCATCAAAGATATTTCTAATAAGAACTCTGACTTCGTTCCAGCTACAACCAGTGGAGTTGATAGACTCTGATCCCTCTCCCATGACAGAATAGTCCCTTGGCCAATACCAATTAAAAATTTCTAGGAGAACTATGTTAAACATTTAAGGTTGTTCCCAAAGTAGGATTTCTGTGTAAATGAAGGGTTTAGGGAAACAGAATACACTGCTTATTGTGGTCCTAACATCAACTAAATGTCTGATGAGGCCTGAGAGAGTTATAATATTTTTCAGTATTTTCTTGGTGTCCATTGATTTTGCTTTCTGAAGAACTCAGTGCAAATTTATTCTGTCATCTTGTAATATTGCTTAATTAGCTCTCAATGCGTTAAAAATAACTGGACTTTGGTTAACTTTCAATTCCCCAGGAGCTCTATAGGTCTATAGGCTAAACTACTCATATTGTCAAATTTTTATTTTATTTCCTATGACATTTTCTACATTCTCATGAAATGGCTTGGACAGCAATTTGCTTTCTCTTTCATAATGACATTACTGTGCATTTTAGTGTGTTTTTCAGTGGCAACAATGTCTGAAAGATCCTCCAGTGTTTTTACATTATAATTCATTACAGTTTTGTCTGGGTTCTCATACTCTACACTTCCTGGGCAGCAACAAGGACACGCTATAGCTGGTTTTGACATGCACTAATTTATACTCACTTCCGGCCAATTCAGTAAATCCAATTACAATAAGACTAATTGTCCCTGGGGATTGGCCACATATCCTGTACGCGGCACTGACAACTTTGCTACCATCTATCTTTGTTATAATAAGTTCTGGGAGAATATCCTTCTTCTGCACAGCCATAAAACTCTCAGTTTCTCTTCTCAGTCCTCCTCTGACAGCCCACTTATAATTAGCCACAATCTCTGTGATTTTTTCCAAAACCCCATGTAGTTCTTTTTCCATCAATTTATGTCCATGTCTTGCTATCTGTCTAATGAGTTGTTCTCAGTACAACTATATTCCTCATTCAGTTTTGGAATTGGATCCAAGATCTTCTATCTCATACATTTTTCTACAGTTATGTACTTTTTTTCCACAGTATCCTTGATAGTTACCAGGCCACTTCTTTATATGATGCCTGTTCCTAGTCTGCTGTCTGTATGTCTTGCTGTAAATACCAGAATTGGATGGGATAGTGGGAACCTGGGTTCAAACATACATCGATTGACTGAAATGTATTTTGCTAGTTCAACTTTGCTTTCAACAGACTCTGTAACAACTAAAACATTCTTTCTGGAGGCTTTACCTCCCTCATTATGAACCTTTTGCTTCTCAAGAACTCTTAAAAGCTTTCGGTTCCCAAATCGATGTTGTATTACTCCTTTTTAGTGCTTCTACTGCTGTAACATTCGAACAGTTCCTTTGAGAATCATAAGATATATGTGTGGTTCAACCTGAAGATAACTCCTTTCTCTTTCTAAAATGGATAAAAATTTGACCATTGGATTAATATAAATTTCATGGTGGCATCATAATTTCTGGCTGTCTGCACAAAAAGTGTGATGCAAGCTTTCTGTTAACAGTCATTAGGTAGCTTTCCTTTGCATGCCTCAACATGGTATACACCTGAAAAAGAGAGGCAACAAAGAACCAGAATGACAAAGAACCAGCTTGCAAAATTCTATACTGTTATCTTCCTTTTATCTGGCATTTTACCATTATACTCAAAGCAAAGGTATATCTTAGCTATTACATATAAATACCACAAACATTCCATAAATCTTCATCATTTCAGGTGCTCTTAAAATTCACTCATAACACACTAATATATAGCTTCATATAATCTACCCAACATGAAAGATTTTTCACTTTCTTCAGTACATCTTTGCCACTATAAAATAATTCTTCACAATTTCCCACTCTCTGACAACCCTTAACTATTTTTCTCATAATTTCTAGTACTAACAAACACCATTATATTAAAAAAAAATCACTGATGAATCTCAGAAAGTTCTTTCAGATCATACACAAATACTTTCTGGGTTTTAAGCTTTTAGCTTCCATTTTGTGCTTTCCTGTGGTCATTCTAATGAGCATTCCTTCTTTCCTGTTCAATTCCTGAAGCACTATAAAAGCTCTATTTTTACTTTAGTACTTCAAAAATATTAGTTGTCGTGTTCTCAGTCTTCTTTATCAAATGAGCAGAAAAGTATCCAAAGATAATTTCCAAATATTGCTAATTCTCCATCTTTCTTTAGTTTTGCCGATCATCTCAATAGCTTCAGCTCTACTCAACTTCTGTGATATTAGAGTAGGAAGATTCAATTTTTTTCTTGTTCATATATATTATCACTGATCTGTCACTTTCTACTTTATTCTCTATCTTTTATTTCAGCCACTCGATCTTCCCACTGATGTCTTTTCGATGACTGCTTTATTTATTTCCCACAACATTCTCTAATACTCTTTTATACTCAGGACTACACCCTAGGCTGAGTCTTGCTAATTTATTACTTTTTAGCAGGTATCCTTTCAGGTAATACATTAACAGTTTTAACAGCCTAAGTACTTTACAACACAGAAAATGTCCTTCTGCTATTTTGCTTATCACAGAAATATTTTCTTTATCAGATTGTGATAATTTCTTTTGCTCTTTCCTCTTACTGTTTTGGTTCCCAATAATGAACACCTGCATTTGCAAAATATTGCTTTAGTAATGTCAGCAGCAGCAACACACAGTCTTTTCATGTTTCTATAGTTACTTGATTATGAGCTGGTCCCACTTAAGTAGCATGATAAAACCTGCCAGGCTACATATTCAAAGCAACATCTTCATGAATTACCTTGCCATTTTTATTTTATTCTACTTCACTATGTTGAGAATGATGTCTTACGTGTGCAGGGTTCTTGCTTCTAGGTCCAAGATCCCTTGGCAGTTCTGTTGTACCATTAACCTAAAGCCAGAGTCAAATAGTGGATCACAAATTACATTCTTCTAAGGAATGTAACCACAAAGAGCTAAATGTCTCTGACCGTAAGACTAAGAGTACAGTTGTAAAACACAGAGCTATGTTATTAACTTAATTGTAATTGTTATTATAATTTTTCTTAAAAAAATAATAATTTGAAATATGTGTGTACCAGATTCCCTGGTTGTATTGGGTTTGTGTGGCAACATTTTAGTAGCAGGGGGTCTACTGTGAGAAACTGCTAGAAGCTTCCCCTGTGTCTGACAGAGACAATGCCAGCTGGCTCCAAGACAGACTTGCCACTGGCCAAGGCCGAGCCAATCAGCGATGGTGATAGTGCCTCTGGGATCACATATTTAAGAAGGGGGAAAAAAACACACTGCGCAACAGCAGCCAGAGGGAGGAGTGAGAACATGTGAGAGAAACAACCATGCAGACACCAAGGTCAGTGAAGAAGGAGGGGGAGGAGGTGCTCCTGGTGCTGGAGCAGAGATTCCCCTGCAGCCCATGGGGAAGACCATGGTGAGGCAGGCTGTCCGCCTGCAGCCCATGGAGGTCCAGTGGAGCAGATATCCACCTGCAGCCTGTGGAGGACCCCACACTGGAGCAGGTGGATGCCTGAAGGAGGCTGTGACTCGGTGGGAAGCCCGCGCTGGAGCAGATTTGCTGGCAGGACTTGTGACGCTGCAGGGGACCTACACTGGAGCAGTCTGTGCTTGAAGGCCTGCAGCCCGTGGAAGGGACCCACGCTGGAGCAGTTCGTGAAGAACTGCAGCCCATGGGAAGGACCCACGTTGGAGAAGTTTGTGGAAGACTGTCTCCCATGGGAGGGACTCCACACTGGAGCAGGGAAAGAGTGTGAGGAGTCCTGCCCCTGAGGAGGAAGGAGTGGCAGAGACGTGTGATGAACTGTCCACAACCCCGATTCCCCATCCCCCTGTGCTGCTGGGCGGAGGAGGTAGAGAATTCGGGAGTGAAGCTGTGCCCGGGAAGAAGGGAGGGGTGGGGGGAAGGTGTCTTAAGATTTGGTTTTATTTCTTATTACCCTACTCTGATTTGATTCATAATATATTTAACTAATTTCCCCAAGTCGACTCTGTTTTGCCCGTGACATTAATTGCTGAGTGATCTCCCCCTGTTTTTATCTCAACCCATGAGCCTTTTGTTACATTTTCTCAGCCCTGTCTAACTGAGGAGTGGAGTGATAAAGTGGCTTTGGTGAGCACCTGGGGTCCAGCCAGGGTCAACCCACCACGCTACTATAGAGCCCTTTATTTCATGTTGTGCATCTTCAATGCAACACCAATTCATATTTAATCTTTAATGTGTTTGCTCTTGCACCACCACTTAATTTTTTCCACAAGTTCCAAAAGCTTTCTTCTTGCCTTATTTTATTTTGTGAGGCATCTTAGTCTCTGTCTGGCACTTTGATGGGATTCATTGTAAAATAATGAAGTTGTAACAATGTAGAGCACCTTTGGGTGCATCTGTTGAAAAAGAAGACTTTCAACTAGATATTCATAGAAACAAAAGAAGGGTGTGTTGGTCAATAAGTGTGGTTTTTACCCCAAAGCTATGTGGAGCACCATTACTTTTTCTGTGTCAGCCAACGCAGCCAAGAGCGGGAGTGCAAAATCAGATATTTTCAGGGCTAGATTTTAAAAACTTTATTGTTTGGCTACTGCTGTCCAATTTAAGCAAACAGAGTGAGGAGCATAAGTAACCAATTGACAAAGGACTGAGGGCTCTTAGCTAGACATGTACACTAATGAAAATTTTTTGTCTGAGAAGTTTGTTTGCACCTGGGCAGAGGCAGTACAACTTAACTCCAGTGTCATATGCAAAACTTTAGGAGTATAAAATTATCCAGGCGATTGGAACTTCCAGCTCAGAACATGGCTTATCTTAGCTCATTGTGATGAGCCAGATGCCAAAGTTGTGTCTAAGCCAGTAGCTGTGCTTTGATGTTACACTGCCCTGTGAAAACTTTGGGTGCATGATCTGCGTTTCACTGTGCTGCTGTAAGATGAGCAGTTTTTTGATTTTTTTTCTTGGTGAAAAATAAAAAGCCCCTGTGTGTTACAGACATACCAGAAGAGATGTGAGAAGATGGAGTACTACCAACTGTGCAGGGATGTAGCCTGCAGCTCTCCATGAAGCAAAGCTACTGCTCTAAATGAAAGTGAAAACTGGGCTCAAACTTCATCTCTATCCGTGCCTTGTATATTTCACTGGGGGCAGATATTTTTGTTTAAGACACAAGGCTAGTTAGGGCCCTAGCTAATGGCCAGATCTTTGGCAAACATGGTAACATGATCAAACCTATAGAAAACTTTACAGAATAAGTTATATTCTCTAAAGAAGATTAAGCAGGAAGGAAAAGCTTCTGTTCTTTAATGTTCTTGAGATTGTTTCAATTTATACTTTAAATATTTCTGATAAAATGTACCTATTTATACACTAAGTGTATTTTTATAGTGCACTCTCTATTCTGAAGGGATCTGGGGAGCTACTACCCAGATATTTTGATTTAGTCATTGTAAGTTCGAATTCCGTATTGCAGGTTGTATTGGAATATTGCCTTATATCCCATTCTGTCCTACTTCAAAATGACCCAGATCAATGTCTTTTTTTTTCAGAGCAAAAGGATTTTATGAGCATACTGATTGTGGCAATAGTCTGGGAAGATTTCTGAGATGCAGAGCTCTTTGGTCATATAGGGCCAGTCAGAGAAAACATTCACACTTGAGAAGTGGGGAATGAAAAAGGGGAAAGGCAGGCTGACAGTAAACACAATAAGAGAGAGAGAGTTCTGCGATATGTAAAATGAGAGATTTTTCACTCAGCAAATGTATTTTTCAGCAATACATGAGGCCTTCCTGACAGTTTGGACTTTATGAGGCCACAAAAACTGAGTTTCAAAAGTCTTTGCAACAATGAAATCATCAGTCTTTGGCCAGTTCTACCATGACATTTTCTAAGATGTCCTGAGAAGCTGGAAAAGTCACCTAGTTCTTATTTGCCCTAGTGGAGCTGAGCTGGTGGAGCCAGTGAACCAGCTGGTGAACCTCCATGGGGATGGGACTCAATGATTTTCAGGAGTTTGTTCTCTCAAACAGTGTTATGAGATGGCTCAGGCTCTTTACTGTCTCCATAGGCTTTATGATAATTTCTGACCTCTCTTGTAAACTCCTGCAAATATTTGATAGAGGAATCCACTGCAAAGCTTCTGAAAATACTAAGTAGTATCAAAGTATTGGTTGAATATAGAGTAGTTTAAAATCAAAAGTTTATAAACAGATTAGAAAATGCAACAGAAAAAAAGCAGCCCACCCTATTTTCCTAACATTGTGAGAATAATGTTTATTTCAAACCTACAAATATTATTTAGATGTTTATATTCTATGAGAAATTGCCAGAAAAGTAGATTTTAGAATCCATGTCAAAATCTTCTTCTGTTTTTTTTTTACATGTGTACTTTAAGAAGAAACAGTGTTATTTCTGTGGAACAGTGTTGTTTCAGTGTCTTTAAGGAAAAAGGAATTAGACTTTGTAAATACAGGAATCTTTACTGTCAGAGCCCTCGTAAAAGGTATTGTCTTCCTTATGCCGTCTTATAACTATAAAAATATTCAAGTCATTCTTCCATGCTCTACTGTTGAAGAGAAAACTAGCCATAATCCACATCCAGAAGAGTATCCAAGTCATAACCTGGAGATTCCACCTTAGTTAAACAGTAATGAATTTTTATTTGAATTATAGTACTGTTGGTGGATGAGTCTCTAAATGAGCCTTAGCACCAGGTAGTAGTTAATGAAGTGAATTGATTGTCCCTCAAAAGAAACACATTTTCTTAAAACAAAATTATGTTAAAGGGGAAGGTAAATTTAGACAATTTGAACAAATTGTAATTATCTACTGCTATGTACCTCTGGGTATAAGGGAATGATTATTTTTAACGACTTTTCTCCTTTTCAATGATTATTTAGATATTATTTAGCCATCTTTACTCATAGCATACTGCAAATTATATTCTTCCACAATGATGACATTATAATTAAGAAAAGAAGTCACATTCATATTATCCTTTGTATATTTTGACAAAGCACAATTAAAAAACTTTCTGTGGGGAACAATAAAATAAATGAAAGAAAATGTCCCACCAAATATTTCCCTTTTGGTATCCCCTGTTAATATTTTTATGAGCCTCTTAAGCTTATCTAAGAGATTTTTAATGCAGCAGGGTATGTTATTAGGTTTGTATTTTTTTGCACAATATCATACATTTCAGTCTTTATCACAGTGGGAACAATAAAATAACAGACCGCGATGCATTAGCATCATAAAGAAAATGTAATAAATGGCTTTATAACTGTAGTAAAAGTTGCATGAGCACCAGCAGCTGTAACAGAGATGTTGCTACAGCAGCATTTTATGACCTAATAGCACTCAGTGGGCTGATAATATTATGTGTGTGTGTGTGTAATGCCAGCAGTTTCCAAGGCCTAGATTTCAATTCAGATAAATAATTGAAAGCACTTTTAGACTTTTCCATAAAATGTTTAATAAGAGATCAAATTCTCCCTCCCTGTAGTGGAAAATTAAATAGTTTTTACAGTGATGTTTTATGATGAAACTCTAACTATTATCTGTAGGAAGAAGGGGTATCGGTTTTATTTATTTTTTTTAAATGTGTTTGTTAGAAATAAAATATGTTTAAGGAACTCTTGTTTGCTTTGTTTCTGAATACTGGTAGTAGAGAATTATACTTGTTTTTACCCTCGGTTTCCATGTCCTGATATTTGGTGACAAGGACTATAATAACAAGATCTACTGAAATACTTTTAATATGATAGTAATCATGACACAATGCGTCTGCATTTCTGGAATGAGAAAAGCACAGGAGGGCTTCAGAAGAGCCAATCTTTGGAAAATGATGGGATTGATAATCATATAGTAGAAATTCACCTAGGGTTCTCTAGCTTTTCTCAAAAAATGGTGATAACTGTTTTCCTATGTCCTTCTCAGAGGAGATGAAATGCAAAATGACTGCTGGATGAGTGGATGAAAAGATCATACAATATACAGTCTGCAAGATCGTGTTACCATTTAAAGTGCACAAAATACATAGTATTCTATGTTTTTTTAAATAGGTTTTTGGAATTACTTCTCTTCCTCTGTTTCACAGGAATTACTTGTTTTAAAACAGGTGAATGAAAGAGAGGGAGGGATATATATTACATTAACTACTGTATTAAATGCTTCTGTTTGGCACATTAACCTTCTCTTTCTGTTCTCACTTTTCTGAATGCTTACATAATAGCTAATACAAAATTACTTGTTTGTCAAAGTGCTCCTTCTTTGACTATCTTGCTTCCTTTCAATGTGTCTTAAAACATCTTTCAAACTGACAGAACTGGAGCAATTTTGAAAGTGTGGATATTCTGAGATCCCACTTATTTCTCACTTGGAAACTCTCTCATACTTTGGCTTTAGCCAAAGTCAAAAGGAGGTGGTGGTGGATAAAAAATAAATTCTCCAAATATTATTCCTTTTCCTTGTCTTCCATCCTTCCCAAAAGAAAAAAAAATAAAAATCTTATTGTTTATAACAATGGCTTTATCAGCATAAAATTATGAAGGTTACTTTAAAATAATTTTATATTTGGATTCTGGAAAGGCTGAAAATACTTAGGTAAAGGATAATACCTCATGAAGAAGACAGTACAGAGAAAGAAGGGCGAGAGGACATTCAGAGGTAAAAGAGAAGGGAGTTGTAATATACATGCTGAATTCTTTTTGGAATTATTACTTTAATGTGCTTCTGAATTTTTATATTATGAATGTCATAATAGATCACCTAGATCCTCTGAAAGGACTTCTTTATTATTTTAAATCTAAATGAATTAATATAGTAATAAAAAGGGATGGAAATACCATTTTTTAAAATTCATATATATGTAATGAAAAATCCACAGAGTTATTTTTGGATGGGCCTAATACAGTTTTTGGTAGGGCAAGGTAACTCCTTCATGCTAATCAAGTATAAATAGGTAGGACTTGATCTCATGCATATTCAAGTCAGTTGAAAGGTTTTTACTGAGACATTCAACCTTCAAATTGAGACAAAACTAAAGCCACATATTTATCTTTTACTGTTTTCTCTTTGCAAAATTGTGAACTTACTTTGGTGAGAAAAAATGGATGTTATGGCAGCTTGGTTATCATGTTTAATAGCAACATTAAATGAACAATTAAGCTGTCATTTAGTTTCAGTTACTCTTAATAGGAAAGCATCTTATGTTGCTGACAGGCTCTGTGAAAAACACTTGGTGAGAAGAAAGAACAGTATTGCGGTACTTTCGTTTCTGTTGCAGAGAGTTATTTCAGCTACATCTCTGCAACAGCATAAACTAAAATTGCTTTAGGATTGCCTAAAGAGTCAAGGTAAGAAATCTCTACATTTCGCAGGTCTTCCACAATAAGTTTAACTATTTGCAAGATCATTTGTTCCTTATGTAATATGGAAACTAACACAAATGACCAGCTTGCTCTGACCCTATCACCCTCTCCTGAGACAAATGACTCCTTATGCAATCATTGCTTTTAAAAATCATATATATGCTACTTTATAGGTAAATGCAATATAAAATATTCACTTTTGCTATCAAAAAGTGGAAGGCCCTGCTACAAGACAGAAGTACTAAGTTGTAAAAAATTGGAGCATGCAAAATATTTCTTATGAGAAGCTCAGACGTGTTTCATTGTTCTGTGGAAAGAAATATAAACTGTATTTGTACAGTGGATGAGCAAACTCATGTGCACTCCAAATTTGTTATTTAAGACCAATTAATATGAATTTTTACTGAGTGCACAATAGGTGCAGGAAGAAGAGGCAAATGGCTGTATGATTCCTAAGACAGGAAGGAAGCATTGGACTCAAAGATGCACTGTTGTGTTGTGAGATACTTAGCATACAACAGGATAACCAAACCTGTAATTTCTGTTGATTGAACTGTAAGAACTAAGCACTAAATACTCATATTTCTCCAGCTAATTAAATTGGGTGAACATAGGTTTCACAATTGAAAGCAGGTATTTAGATTAAATTTTAGAACATTTTAATTATAATGGTTGAAAGGATTTACAAAGGACACGGTAGGAGGCATGTTTTCCAGATTAGGGCTTCCAAGTTTTGTAATAAACACTGTATCCTTATAAAAAAAGTTTATCTTGGTGTAATGGTTAAATATGTAAATACTACCAATTCAGTTTACTTACTTATCATTAAAGAAATATTCTTGTGTCTTGTCAGAGAGCAAGAAGATCTAACATAGCTAAAGCCATAAACTGAACAACATATAATGACTGGTGAAAAAAACCACACTGCAAAGAAAATACAGTTATAGCCATCCCAGTGTTTGCCTTGTTCCATGTCCAAGCTCACCACCAACCACCAAATAGCTAGTTCAGAGTACCTGTTCTCACCCTGTATATTGCATATATGAATTTAATTATTTCAAGGGAGATGGATGGCCATTGGAGACTGACAGGGTTCACTGTCAGGGCTTATAATGTTTAGAATATTTGTAAATGATCTAGAAAAAAAGGACAGAAGTGACCAACTGTGCCAATGTTAATAAGTTGCAACAAAAGACCGTGAAGTTGTTGATTTATTCATGATACCAAAAGACTAGACAATAAAATGGCAGGTGACATTTAGTGTCTACAGATAGAAATGAAATCTATGAGAAAAACTGTTCTAGTGATGGGCTGTGCACTCAGAAAAGATCTTTGGTGTTTGCATTTGCCTGCTCTTTGAAAAGATCAGTTTGGTGCTGGGTAATATTTAACAAAGCAAAAGGTAGCATTTACTAGGAGTGGAATAGAAAACATTATTATGGTCATAATATCATGCATTATTCCATGATTTCTGCCCATCTTGAACTAGTAAGTGTGCCGTTCTAGCACCATCAACAATTAAATAATAGAACTAGAAAATATACAGAGGGAGATGATGGAGATGAATGGAAGAGACGGAGAGGTTACTGTAGGGAAATTTTCAGGGACCTTCAGCGTGGAAAATAAATGACTGAAGGGAGGTATGCTAGAAGTCTATAAAATCATGACCAATATAGAGAGAATGATTAGAAACAAATGTTTCTTTCAATTTGAGAAAAAAGGGTACAAAATGAAACTATCAGCCAGCAAAATCAAAACCAACATAGAGAAGTATTCCACACAGTGCACAGATAAGCTGCAGTGGCAGCCAATTGCAAAGTGTTGCAACTCTGACTTGGGACACTGCAGATGCTAAAAAAATACTTGTGTTCAAAAAACCAATGAGGAGAAGTCATGAAAGGAAAATCACTTAAGACTCTAAAAACACAAGAGAGCCACATCCAGATCAGGAAATACAGACTGCTGAAAGCTGGGAGGACATACTGGGGAAGTATCCCTGGATGTGTGCCCTGTTTGTATATTTTCCTTAGGTGTCTCTATTGGCCAGCATCAGAGAAAGGATGTTGAATCTGCTGAATCTTTGATGTAAACACAATGTTCAGTCTGATGGTCTCCCACTCACATTAATGTTACACTCTGGTATGTGTGACTTCAAGGCTATTTATCATTCTTTCCTTCTTTAAAAATTAAGCAATCCGTGTGAAATTCCATAACATTTTTTAAAAGAGAATGTGGTAATTTCCATTTGGTTTGTCTTGTGCATTTTTCTTTCTTACATCAAAGATTTTGTTTTACTCTAAAATTATGTTTTTCTCTATGATTACTATTCAGACAGATGCTAGTTTACCCTGGCAGGAAAAAAAAAAAAAGGCGCATTAAAGTATCATCTATTTTGCCTAAAATCTGCTAAATTAATTGAGAACTACCATCACTGAAGCAGAAAATAAGGTTGGATTTGAGTAATGAATGATGCCTGGCTAATGATATTGAACACCATTAGAGCAAGAGAGCCACTGTTTTCTCCACATAAGCTGATTGGAGAGGGGGTTAGAGTTGGCAGGAGGCTATGGGACTAGGTGCTGAGTGAGAAGAATATGTTATTCACTACAGAGAGCAAACAAGGAAATTAGAAAAAGAAGTTAGAAAGCAAGAGACTCAAAGAAGGTCAAAGGGGTAGAAAATGAAGAAGAACAAAACAAGGTGAAAATTGAGAAATTGACACAAATCGTTGGCACTGTAAAAGAAGTATTATGATAGCTATGTTTTCTGCCTCTCAGTTTGCACATGTTTAGGATGTATGTTGATCACGTGATCCTGATTAGAATCCCAGTCTACATAGCGAGGCAACATCTGAAAGTCAATGCTAAGCACCCTTATTTTTCCTTCTTATTATTCAGTGGATGGTGGGAAAATCTTGCATATAGTTCTTACTGAAATTTTTGGAATAAATGTAAAATAAAAAGACTTAGTTATCCAAGTGTCTTGTTTACTTATAGTGGACCCTTCAGCTGGAGAAGACTATTATCTGCTCTGATGAGGTATAACCTTTCTTAACTGTCCTATGTGGTGTGACTGAGGTGACAAAAATGAAGTACTTTAGCTTGCTTAACTTCTATACACTACCCTCTCAATTTTTACATTTTTATGTCACTCATTTCAATGCTTTTTTGAATCTAAAAGGGTGATGAAAAGATCAAGTGCATGTTTGACATTTTAACTCCCTTTAGAACATTATTTTTTCTCTGATTTTTTTTTTTTTTTTTTAAGTTTAAAGCCTGGACTGTCTACATTTTTTCTGAAGAGTATTATGTCTTTAAAAAGAAGACTTGAATTGCCACATCCAGAATGACATGATCTAGAAGCTGATGTGAAATAAAAAAGATTTTTCATCCTAATTAATGTCAGAAAAATGACCTACGCTTTAAAAAGTAGTGGCTGTTGCATATCACTGTATTCCTCCTGACCTCCTTTCCCCAAATGGACATTGAAAACTGTGTGGGCTCTAATCATGCAGGACCAATTTGTTTTCACTATCCTGTGCATAAAGCATATTAGCATACTAGACAGGCGTCTTTCATTTCAAACTTGATGCAGTCACAACAAAGAAATCTGAGTATTTGCTCCTTCTTTGGTTTAAAATTACGTGGCTGTTTTTCAGTCTCATTAGTTAGCTTAGCTCTACAGAGGCTGACAACACTGCAAAATCCTACTCAAGTGGCTGTAGCTGTGCTCACCTTGCCCTCACTTGTGTGTAGTGCTCCAGGTTCTGGAGACAGGGCTTGTGGTCTCTTGCACTGCAGCAGGCAGAGCCTCACAGGACTCTTTCCCCGTGAGCTGTTGATTAGCTTGTCTGTTTGTTTGGGTACAACATGGAGATTGCGGGATGGGATAGGGACACTGCAGAGCCATTAAGGCAGCAGCTCATGGCTTATCTTGATTTGATTTTTAATCTGTTCACCGATGGGCCAGGTAGCTGCAGCACTACTATGTTAAATTTGGAACTGATGTCATATTTGTGCATAGCACCTGACTTAAAATACTGATTCTTCTTAGCTTTTGAGTGTTCCTGCTTTCAGTTAGCTAAATATTTTAAATATTGAAAACATCCTCCCAAATGTAATTTTTTTTTAACATTAGAGATGCTTTTTCTCACTCTATGGATTTTGTTCTAGAATTATTAATGAAGCCACTGCATAAATTACTTGTATTTTATATCCGTAAGAATAATGAGAATAAGACAACTACCAGACCTTTGACTGACATAAGGACTCAAGTGCTTGACCCACACTCCATATTTTCCTCCCTTATCTGTAAAACAGACAAAGACTATATAACTACTTTATAACTAATAAACAGCTTTATAGACCTGCTAGATAGTAAATAAAAGGTATGTACCTTTGGCATTTTGCTGAAGCAGAGAGCACTGATGTCAAAATGACCTAAAGCTTGAGAACCATTGGACACATACATAAGGACTGACAGAAACTTAAGTACCCAAAAGAAGCGAGACATGGCTTAACATCTATAGAGCATCTTGACTTTCCAGGGTTATGAATCTAATTTTTCTTCTTCCTGTAGATGTTTTAATTTTATGATGACCTTCCAGCTCACTTTCCTTTCCCTTGCTAGTCAGTACCGCAAAATTATTAGGTATGCCTCTGCCTAATGATTTCTAATTTCATTCAGCACCAGAGACTGAGAAAGCATCCTTGTGTGTTTCTCACTTTAGCTGATCATATTTTATTGTGAACAGGATAAGAAGTGTTGAAAAACACTGGCATGACACTAAGTTATCATTCAGAACAAGAATGTATTACTGGCTTGGGAAAGCAGTCTTGGATGACAAGGATGTCTGTTCTCTTTAGGTCCAAAATTAAGCTGTTGTCGAAAACTTAATAAAAAACCCTGGAATTTGTGATGCAGAATTGTTTATGCTTTGTAAAGTCCACTTTATACCAAATGCTCATTAAGATAAAATGATAGCACCTGCAACTAGCTGAGCCTAATTTACATTTTTACTTGATATATTTCTTGTTTAGTTTCAGTTTTATCTAATTAAAATGTGGGCCAATATCCATGAGCATAGGCTAGAAGGCTAGTGATGCAGAGCAATGAGCTGGAGGCCACTGATGCATGGCATGAAGCTGGAGGCACTGGTGTGAGACAGAAGTAAAACAGTTTTATGGAGTAGCCTAAGAGGCTCCAGGGAGTGATGATATGCTAGAAAATGTTACTAAAGTACCGTAGTCTGAAAATTACTAGAGGAAGACAGATGGATGGGATGACCGATAAAGGACAGAAATCTGTAAAATGGATGATTTGAGAGAACTGGTAGGCTGAGTCTATCAGAAGAAAAAAAAAAAGCCAAACGTGGAAGCCCACTGGAGCAAAAAGCAAGTGCTAGGTATCACCGAAGTATGATACAGGTGAGCTTTCCAAAAGCTTGATTAGCAGAGCACAGCCATTGCTTTGCCTGAGTGGGTCAGCCAAAGTAAACTTTGAAACCTAAATATCACTCAAGGTAGCCAAGAGGTTAAAATACTCATTCTGTGTCAGGTCAGAAATGACAGACCAGGGAGAAAAAAATGCACTCGTATTTTCGTAAGTGGTTGTAGTGTGCCGAGCCACAGTGATCCTGGTTATTCAAGTGGCAGACCTCACTCTGTGACGGAAAAGTCACGGTGAACTGTGGGGACTGGGAAAGCACTTGGTAGATATAGATTGAAGCTTGGTGTCTGAGCAGATTTGTATGTTGTGCGGCACCCTACTCTTCTGGAGGTCTCAGAGCTGCAGAGTACACTGTGCCAAATACCCTTCTGCATTCAGCTCAGCGTCCGTGCCAAGAAACTGAATAAATTAGGCTGTAAGGAGCTGCATGCTGCTGCAGCTCTTCTGCAGTGAGTGCCTGAACTATTTCATTTACATATAGCTTCACTTACATGTGGTTCAGGTACAACTACCTTGCACTGAAAGCTATGATGTAGATTTACTTATGAAAGAATAATAGCTGTATTTTAGTTGTATCCTGTATCTTTTTTACCAGCCAAAAGCTGTATTCGGAACTCAGAAAATTGGTAAGAGGTTAATATTCATTCCAGAATATTGGTACAGACAGGTTCTTAACTGAGTAGCTGGATGAGCTTTTTCTATTATCCTACAAATTTTCCTGCACTTGTCCCATTATTAGAGTTTATGCCTGGAATTAGATTGTTATGTCTTAGGAAAATAGCCATCTGTATTTGTAAAACATTTCTTAGTTTTGTGACTGTTTCCCTGAAGCTAATTTTTAAGTCCTGTAACATCAGAAAATAATCACGTGAAAAAAACCCAGATTAAATAAATCGGTGAAAATAATTTGGAACACATACTGTAAATTTATAATTGGCTCTCATTTCCTGATTCTGTTCTCATAATCATATACATGAAAAGATTTTATAAAATTTACCTCATGTCAAATTTTAAATTTGGGGTTTGGATTCTGGTGTATTTTAATTTCTGTTAGACAGCCAAAATTTCTAAAAGTGCTCAGAAAGAAGGCGGCTCCTTGTCTGTAAAAGAATGAATGAAAGTTAAGGAGGAGGTTAATATTTTTATATTATATGTGACTTCTCTTTCCCTCTAATGTGTGTATGCATGTCTTTTTTAATACTTGTATTTATGAGTACGTTGGGAATGAGACCAGGGGCTAGAGATTCTCCTTGATTAACAGTGTTCTAGAAAGGGATTCGAGAGAGGCTGAAATTGAATTAGGATCCAAACTTATAATTCAATGCTATGAGAATATATAAAATAAGAAACACCATTAAATCAACAGGAAATGAAAAAGATTGCAGTTAGCCAAGCAACCATCACTCACCACAGAAGCTAAGCGATCCTTGAACTGGATGAATCAATCCAGACTGCCAAGGTCAATGCGTTGCCATACTCGAGGAAATATGAACATATGTAGTAGGAGCTTAGCAATAAAATGAGCCACGCTGCCATCTTTTGTTAATAGGAGTTTTATCTGATTAAGGAAGGCAGCCCTTATATCAGCAAATTTACACTAGCATTTGGAGCAAATTGACTGACAAGAGACGATCCAAAAAAGAGTTATGAAGTAGCAATGCTGCAGTACAATAGTCCACTCTTAAGCTGAGCATAGAGGTACTGCAGACAGCAGATTTTAGTACCTCCCTACAGCTGAAAGTGTTTTAAATAGCTACGTTTAGTGTAAAAAGATTTTGTATGCTACTTTATTTTCAGAAAAGTTAGGCAGAAAGCTGAGAAAAAAAAACATGAAGCTGGACTTTTAAACACTTCTCCAGCAGCGCCTGAATAGAAATATTCTTCTTTTCACCCTTGTGCATTTTTTTCCTCCCATAACTTATAGCCTCTTTTGCCTTTCAGCCTCAATCACTTCTGTCAGTCTCGTATCTATTTCACAAAATAGGATTTGCATAATGAACAATTTTGCAGAGATTCAAAATATAAATTAGTTTTTTCTGACACTGCAGTGAAAGGAATTTGAAAAGATTTGATCTTTGTGACTGCCAGAGTCAGCAGAGGTGAAAGTTAAGTTGTGTAGAAAGCATAGCAATCATACTTTTCATTAGGACCTGCATATTTTCTCATTGATCATTCTCAGTGCATCGTGCAGATGGAAGACCAATCTCAAACATGACCCATTATAGTATTTCCTATATACGCGCATAATAATTCACTGCCTTTTCAGTTACAGTATAAGATTTTAACACTGGCTGCGCTCATTTCTGTAGTCAAATAAACCTAGTTACTAAAACACCTAGCAGTGATAGTAAGCACTGAAGGGCACACTAGTGCCTTTAACCATTAAGAACTCTTTCCTGCTCAGCTGAAATTTTGGATTATGGCATGATTATTTGAAAAAGGATGGAAGTGAGACTGCTTTAAGGATAGTGATAAGAAATTGCAAGACTTGCTGTTATGCAGAGAAGCAGATGAAATGGAAATTGTTCCATCCTGACTGCCAGCACCTGCCATTGGTCAAAATAAAAGCACTTGCAGTACACTCCAGAATGCTTTTTCAGAGGGGCTTTCATATGTGAACATGTGCATCTCTGAGGGCCGTGACAAGAAGACAAGAGTAGCAAGAGATACCAGTGTGTTAGTGAAGATCTGTAGTGTGGCTCTGAGTGAGAACTTTTGAGTTTAATGCTGGCTAAAAGGGAGTTGAATCTTCAGAAGAAAAATCCCTTCTCCTATTGGATTCCTTTTACAGTTAGGAAACTGTTTCAGATTCTTTACAAGTAAATAGGAATGTGTAACAGACGCATTCAATATTATTCTTCCCTTCCTAAAGATACAACTTGCAATGCTGAGAACCCGAGATAATTCCTTAGGTAAAAAAGGGATATGCTAACTGAGGAACTTTACATTGATGAGCAACTTCTTCAAACAAAACCAACAGGATGCAAAATAGCCATATCTTTTTTTTTTAAGGATTCTTGGTGATCCTAAACATCATGAGATCTATGATCCAGTGAAGCTTGTATAACCTCTGAAAACTACCGCTCTATATTATACAGTATAAGCATAAGTTATAAGATGGTGTGATCAAGAATTGGCAGAGCAAACATCCTCATAGGACTCGGTTATCAACACTAGTTGTAGTAGGTTAGTCTTGCTGTAGTAGGTTAGCTTGCAAAAATAGGTAGTTTGCCTGGTCAACCAGTAGGCATAATGGGCAGGCTTTCAAATGCAAACTCATGGCTGCATGTGCTAAAAAAAGGGTAAACTCATTATTTTTTTCAGATTTTTTTAAAGCTGATTTGAAAAACATAGTCTTTACATGCCATCAGAGATTAAAGTAAACACTACCTGTTTAGAGATTACTGAGAGAGTCTGGGAAGCTACTTGTCCCAGAAGAAACATTTGGCTCACCCAGATTCTTTTACCAGCCCTAGAGAAAAAAGGAGCAAATCTGTAATTCAACCAAAAGTGAAACTACAGTATAATTAGGGGCAACCATTAATCTACCTTGCATGAGCAGCAATATAAATGAAGATGCAATACATGAACTCTGGATCAGGCTGTCACTGGGTAGAAGTTTGTCAGCCTGTCAGGTTCATGGTGCCCTTTGCTGCTAGCGTACAGATGCTATGTCTCACTTGTGTATGCCAAGTGACAGCAGTGTAGACCTACGCAGAATGGATTTTCTAAAGAGTGCTTCAGTATATGTTGGGATCGGGAGGCCTTGGTGAAAAAAGTTACGTCTTCTCACCCCTTATGGAAACAGAAAGGTAGTTCATTTTAACTTCAGTAATAGCTTTGACAGAGGGTGTTTCTTACGTTGGTTGGAGTGAACTCTTTCTAGCTGTTCACTGATTTCTGGGTGATATAAATTACTGTGTATCCCTTAACTACCCTGTCTCCTTATGTTTTAAGATCTTTCTCTAACCCATGGTCTTCAATGAGGCACTTTTAAAAATATTTCTTCAGACTAACACTGGTGTGGCTGCTTTGAATCTACAGTATTTCCTAACGACATGCAGATGGTTCTCAGGATGATTAACAGGTCTATGCTGCCTCTGTAGCTCAAGTACCAGGCGGTAGCATTTGCTGAGAATATAAAAAAGCTCCAAAGGTTGGTGGTGGCCTTCTGCCAGGGCAGTTAGCTTTGTAATGAGTATGCAAAAATGAACAAAACCAACCTTCTCTCTTCACATTTATTATTGAATACCTGTTTCATAGTGGTGGCTTTTTTTACTATTGTCAGAGAACTGTCTTTACTATTTATCTGAAAATGTATAGCTGAAAACCCGTGTCTCTGCCCCAGTGCAAAACTTCACATTTAATCTGTTTCAGCAACAACCAAAAGAAATTACCTTTTGAAGATTCTGTGGAACAAGAAGTCTTTCCCAGTCAGTTACCTTTATTTCTATGACAGTCCTGGAGTGTCTGTCACGCCATCTGCCAAGCCCCCAGTAGCCAGCAAACAACAAAAGTTAGACATAGCTTTTCTATAACAAGAGTTACTCCAGATAACATAATCTCAGCTGATATGTTGCATAAAATTACTAATAAAACTCAGCAAAAGTGAGAGAGATGCTGAATTAATCCACAAAATGTCTATTTACATCATACAAGGACTTTTGTTTAGGACCATAGACACTAAACAAGATGTGGATAGGTGAAATGAAAAAGAATTATTAATAAATTATTTCTATTGTGCAGAATTCACATTTTTGTCTTGCTAACAAATTCAAAACTGAAATCCTCATATTACATGCAATAAAATGGTGTATTTATGATGCTAGCCAAACTCTTCTCCAGCCTTTCTGCCAGTATCTTACCTCACTCTATTGCACTTCCTTAATTCCTAAAGACAATGGGAAAATGGAAGAAACATATTTATATATTAAATGTATGGATTATGCTTAAAATGATGATCTGTTCCAAATAGCCTTATCATAAACTTTGAAAATGATCAGCACTGAGAGTTTTTAGGGGCAATGATTGCAAACTTAAGCAACGAAGGAAACATAATGCTTGAAAAACAATTGTAGAGAGGATAGAAGTCACTGTGACCTAGATTGAAAAGTGAAATTTGTAGACAGCAGATGTTTCATGTGAAAGAAGACCCAGTTAACACTTTAAAATGCACAAATCCTCCCTGTCCCTGGAAAAAATTGAGCTAGCCTACTGAATATTTTCTGTTATTTAAATAAATGTCAGACATATTATATTCAAGTAAAAAGATCTGTCTGCAGTCAGCAGAAATTTTCTTTTCACCCTGAAAAGATGGATATGCTTGATTATGGATGGGTATGGTTGATTAAGGTAGTTATACAGTCAAAGGCAGTTCAAACTATCAAAATTTTCAGTACTTTAATAAAATCTGAAATTTGAAGTACTATACAAAGTTGTTTGGAATGGGAATATCTTTACATCAGTTTTAACAGCTGATGTTTAAAATAAGGTTATTAAAATGACATGTAAGTGATAATTAATCATAACAGACCAACATAACACATTGGAATTTCTTGTGCTGTCTTGGAAGCTAAATATGTTAATTGCTACTCTTTTTATTAATAGAAACAGAAACAAAAAATAGAAAGTTACATCAACTATTTAATGTTTTTGAACATAGGCCAAGAAAGTTTAAAATTACCCTGAAGAAAACAAGGCTTAACATAAATAAAATAAAAAAGCATGCTCATTACTGATTTAGGGCCCATAATTAAGCTTATTTATATCTGACTTAAGGCTTGTACTTAAGCCTACTCATAACTGGCTTTTATGACAGTGGAAATTGGATCAGACTCTTAGAAAACATTAATGGCCCTGTCACACCAGGGTGCTTAAGGGCTGGCTCCTAATTAAAAATTGCCTGTTTTTTAAGAGGGGCTGAGCTCTCTTCAGCCCTGCTAACCTGCACAGGGCTGTGAGAAACCTCTCTGTGCGTGGCTGAGGATTGCTGGGCTGGGACAGACCCCACAGCAGGGCAGCCAAGGTGCAGGAGCTGCCATCTTGACTTCTCTTTGCATCCTCCTTCTGGCCTGTCTCAGGGCTTCCTCATGCCCCTTCAGCCAAAACCTGGAAAGCTGGAGTAAGGCATAGATTCAGGTATGAATCTGGCCCTAAAAAAAAGCATTAAGACCAAAATTTTCCAAAGATGTGCCCCAAGAGAGCTAAATTGATAGTCTGATTCCTCAAAACACTGAAACATCCAACATTCAGGTCTTTGGCTGAATACCCAAACTGCTTGTAAATGTGCACTTACACTATTTAAGTATCAGCATTACCAACTGCCATCTCAGTTTTCCTAAGACTGCTTTTACCATCAAATGTCTGGCATTCAGATGCCCTTAGCTACCATGCCCTTAGCTACCATGGCAGTGAGTGTACTGCAAGCATACTTACTTACAAAACAAGTTATCAACTGTATTTCCAACTATAACTGCTGTATTCTCAGTCCTTCTACTTTGCCTCCATGTGATGCTTCATAATCAGATTTTTTTGAAGTAATTTTTACAGCTATTTTAATGAATATAGGGAAAAAGCATTGTAATTGTCACCACTTTTGTCCTATACATAGACTAATACTTATTTGTCTAGTAAAAAAGCACCGCCATATTTTAAAGAACCCTCCTGAGCATATTTTTGCCAAATATTTATTTCTGAAAAATGTAAATGTGTCATCCATGCTGTTTAGTCTTGTAACTTTACAGCCTGTTTCAATTTGTATATATCCCCACTGATCACTCCTACTACATCTGCTTTAGTGAACTAAAATAATAAAAAATATTATCCAAACTATTCATCTGGACTCCTTTTCTTTTCTCCTTCCCTCCTCAGCAAGATTGTTAACTCTAACCAGTAAATTCAAATGTACATTTTATGGCTTATTGCTGTGAGAACAGGGATGCTATTGACAACACTCCAAGGTGTTTAACATGTGTCTTGGAATTAAGATTACAATTGCTGAGGGAGTGTACAAGGAGAATGGATTTACAAAATGTTACAAGCCTAATTAAACGGAGGGGTATTGTGAAACTTCTCCTTTTCAGATGCATCAAGGTATTAGATGGTCTTCCCTGATATTTGACAGAGTGACTTTTATATTGCATCTTCCATGAAATGCCAAATCCCACTCTCCATGCCCAAGCGCAGAATCTTCAGCTATGAGACTCTTAGGGATGTGAAGTAAGTGTAAACTCTGCAGTGCAAGAGTTAAGAGGCAGGATCATCCAGGATTGCACTGGGGGAAGGCCTTTTCATCACTGCATACCCAACTTGCCTTCTGCCTTATATCCTCAGGAGAAATGTGAAATCCTGCTCCTTTTCCCCCTCCACCCTTTTTCTGGGGGATGCTTCTTCGAAATCTCTGTATGAACAGTGGAGCTAAAAAAAAGAGACAAGAAAGCCTTATCTTAGGGGGAATAAAGTTTGTATTGACTTAGAAAATGGAGAAGAGCATGGTCCAGAGGAGTAAACAGCAGACTTGAGAAAATAGCAAATGCTCTCTCCCTAATGCATATACAGATACAAAGCAATCAAACAAAAATGAGATTGTGCAGCTAATAAAATCAAGCAGGCCAGGCTAGCTAGAGCCATTTACAGATGGCCGTTGAGAATTCCCCATCACTTCTGAATGGCTACTGGCAAATACATACCAACACTTGATCTCTCTTGGGATGCTATTTAATTTATCTCCAAATCATCTGTCTAACTCCCGGGTGGCTGTTTATCTTGTATCAGTGTGTTTCTCTTATTGCTAAAGAATTCCTGTCTTGTTTGACTAGTTTTTTCTATGTTTCCTCTTTCTTTGCAGATTATTTATCTCTGTTTTTCTCACTCTAGGGAAGCATGTGCATAATTTGTTTGTCAATAATAAATAATGGACACATTTTATTATGAGTTACTAATGTTTCTGAGTAGGACAACAGAAGGAAAAATCTTATAAAACTGCAAATGCACTGAATGTGTATAAATACTAGTGACACCTGGCATATATATTTCTATTCGCTTTTTTTCATTTTATACTTCCATATTTACATTTTTTCTTTAAATATAAGTAAATATATATATGCACATATATATAATTCAGTTCATAAATTGCATGTTGGGTGGTTTGAACTTTTTCTGTGTAGAGACAAAGCATTCCTGGTTACTTCAGAAAATTGAGGAATGGCTAAAAGTTTCCCCTTTAATATCAGACCCCAGTGATTTGATCTGCTCTGTCATTTTACTGTGTCCCTGATTCTCAACCTGAAAAAAACCCACCCTTATTTCCTCCCTTCAAAAGTGCACTGACTACCTTCTGCTTTCTTCCTTTTAAAGTCTGTCTTCAGTGATGGCTTGAACTTGCCTGATCTGTCTGTATTAAGTAGTCTTACAGGATCAAACCCTGTTACCTTTTGCTCACTTTCGGTAGCACCTTGCTTTTCACCTATGGTTTCCTTGAAGTAGTTGTATAGATTATCCTGTAACCCCATGAGTTGGCCATTCTCTTTCTGCCAAGGTCCTGTGACACAAACAGGCCGGACAAGAGCATATGAGGGCTTTTTCACGTTGGTCAGATAGGAGTGCAGCAAAATTCATAACAAGCAAGGCTGATATATTGACAAACAAAAGCAAAGATACCAGAGACTGTCCCATGGGGTTTAGCATGAAGGCTGTGGTGCTGTAAAAATACCAGAGTCAGCAATGATGTGATTCTGCACTAGGGATGGGGGAATCCTTCTGAAAACATGCCAAGCACTGTCTTTGGATGTGACAGTCTTTGAGCCCCCATGGGGGGGTGGGTGTTAACAGGTTAACTGTTCTGATTTATGATATATGTATGCACAGGAATTTGATCTCCATTTGCCCTTTTTTCAGCACCACCCTTGTCTTTAATGTTAGTATTTGATATTCAAATTTGTTGTTCAATTTGATGCTCTTGATGCACAAAGACAAATCAGTCATCTCCTTTTCATTCTACATTTTAGACTGCTGGACAAGCCCAGTCTTCTAGCGTGCCTTAGTAAGACAGGCCATACTGTCCCTTAATCATTCTTATGTGTCTGCACTGATTCCAGTCCGAATACATCTTTTGTGGTAATGCCTCTGCACAGTGTTCCACTGAACTCTTACCAGCTTTCTGCACAATAGACTTAAGATTTCCTGGGTTTACCTGAAAACAGCTTGATGGCTGCATTTTAAGCTTTCACTGCCTTTTCACCAGTGCTGCATTGATGAATTATATACATAATGAGATCAAAACAAGCACCAATTTATTTTATTCAGTCATCCCAGTCCACTATCTCCAGGTTCATTGCAGAAATCAGCATTATTTTATTCTCCCAGTGTGAGGCCTTGCATTCTGTACTATTTCTGTACTATTCTATTCTACTATTCTGTACCTTTCACCCCATTTTTATTTCAGCTTTAAGGTGATGCTTATGCTCTTTCAGTAGAGTCTATCCTCTCTTCATAATACCTCTCTGCTTCATTCTGTCAACAGGTTTTGTTAGGACACATCTATATTTTGCAGGAAAAAATCTGACTTCTCTCCTTCCCCTGTGATTTCAGTAGGGTCTTTCCAGATTATTTCCTTACATATTTTGCCTCATCTCTGAATAGAAAGTCACTACCAGTCAATGGCCTATCTGGTAGAAAACAGTTGTTCTACTCAAAGAGAACATTGCATTGAAGGGCTGCATTAATGACACCCCACAGATAGAGGTGGCATAATAAGAAGGAGGACCAACCATAACTGAGCTCTTCTATTTCATGTTTTGAGAACTTTCCTAGGACCGAGTCGTATGGCAGGTGTTTGCTTCATCCTGCATCTACCTTCCAAGCCATTCATGACATGAGTTTGTACCAATATAACAGCTGGGTCTGGCTGGTTTTCAAGCATCTCTGAAAGGGACAGCTCTTCATGATATGTAAACAGCCATTTCCTCATGTGACCTTCACACTTAAACCAGCAGCTATGGTTCATTTGTGTGGGTGGAGAATTAAGATCTGGTTCAGTCATTTCCTTCTGTCACATGGAGAGTTCTGGCTGAGATATTGCCTCATCAGGGTTCAGGTTTCTCTGAGTTCCTACTTGTGTTTCTCAGCATATTTATGAAGACATCAATGACAGAGAGTGGAACAAAGAAGTTATTTTGGGTCAACTCTTTTGTGATCTTGGGCAGACATACAATGGAAATAAAATAATTTTACTTTATGTGTCAGGGATAACGTAAGAATAACTGCACTCCTGTGAATGTGAGGAAGTGGGAAAAAATAAACTGTCACATCATTTTTAATCTTCAGTCTTTGTGCAGTCATAGAGACTAGAAGTATATTTTGATTGGTCATTCCAAGCCCAAATTCTGTAGGGCTTCAGGAATGGTGGGCTGTACAGAGGCCTTGACTGGTTGTGTGTGGATGTTCTCATGACTGATACCCACAGAATGACATATGAGCATTTATAATAATTAAGACTATAAAGAGGCTGCAATAAAACATTTTTAAAGTAGAACAGTATGTCCAAGTTCTGCTCTTCTGCTTTCTTTAGAGAAGGATTATATTCAGTGAAAGATCCCTTGGGCAGGTGCTGGCACCTGCCTCCTCATGACATTAGATACAAAAAGCTAAGCCCATTAATACATTTTCATTCACTTGGAACCTCTCACCCAGGCCCGCTTGTGGCTGTAAGCAGAATGTGTAATGGGCTTAGCTGCCCTTAAAGGCAGCTTGTATTTGGAAATTAACCCCCTATTTATGAGATACTCTATTTATGTTTGTATCTTTTGCAGATTTTTTGCAAATCAAAAATAAATAAGAGAATACTCTTAAAAATAAATCCATACTTTGGTGCAAAAGCAGTATCAAAAGTCAAACTAATAGCTTAAATATGTACACCAGAGATACTGCTTCTAACAAGGCATGACAGCTAATAAGAATTGTAACAATTAAGCAACAGATATGCAATGAAAGTAGCACGGATCTGACAGGCTTTCACAAACTAAAATACGGTTCATCCTTAAATGTTTTTCAATGCTACTTTAGAGATTCTTGTTTTCTGGTGCACTAAATTAAGCCCTAAGCTAATTCTCAGGCATTAGTACATTTCCACTCCCTTCTATCGTATCTTCTTCACTGGTTAGAGACAAGGGGTGAATTACAATGTCACTGGGTGTCATGCACAATAGCAGCCAGATCACGGACACAAACTTTTACATTTGTTAAACTCTCTACATATACAGCTGCGGGATTGAAAATGCATCTTCAGGCACGAGTTGTTCTTTGCTCAAAATCCAACACATTACAGTTTCTTAGCAGTGGCTTGTTTTCCTGCTCTGACAGCGTGAGCTCTATTAATAATCTGTGTTCATACAGCCACTGGCAAACCAGGAAAGTAAGTGATGTGGTGGCACAGTAGAAACAAGAGCTTTTAATCACACCAACAGTGTTGTCTGGAGGGAAAAAGAGAAAGCCAGTGCTAGATGTGCAGAGGAAGTAGAGAGAGACCAGAGCAAGCCCATGGAGAGGTTTATAATCAAGAAGTTCATTTTGCGCTGGGTTCTGAAATTAATGAGGAGCCAGTGGAGTTGTCTGACAATGGAGGTGATATGAGTTAGTGTCCAGGGATCATAGAAGTTATTCTGAGCCCAGAAATATTGAGTTGTTCATTGTTTTCTCCCACTGAACAGTCTTATAATTCAAGTACTTAATCATAAAGAGTAATCAAGTTCTCTCTCTCTGACTTCAGCTTTTCTGCCTTTCTCAGCTGGCTGATCATGCCTCAGATAATCAGACTCATCTCATCTCTCAGACATATATACCTGATGGTTCCCCTCTCCCTCTGTGCCCGCCTTCTGCTTTGTACTATAGTTCTCTTTACTCCTTCCTATTCCCTAGCTGTTATTTGCTGATTTCTTGTGCAGTTTTGTTGTAGTGATGGCCTGGCTTACAGAAATAAAAGCAGGAAGACCATAACCTTAATCCCGCTCCCCACTCCCCGTATGCTATTACTGTTTTACACTGTTCTATCCTCATTCCTTTCTTGCTTTGTGGTATGCCATTTCATTTGTGGCTTGTTAGCCAAAGATGACCACCTGAAGCTCAGATATCAGGATATTACAGATTTCACTAATCACACTTCTGTTTATGACCTTGTGTCTTTTGCAGATTGCATTTCCCAGGCACATCCCTTGTCATGGTGGTCCTATTGACTTGACTGAAATTCTGCCTTATGCAATCAAAGCAGATTTCCTTGCAGGATAATAACTGAAAGTTTTGATCTCCTTCACTTACTCTGAATTTTAACATTAAAAAATGGAGGGCATAATAAGTACAGAATTGTACTTATCAGCTGGGAGTGCCGCCTGATTGCAAGACTCTGTTACATGAAAGTGTTTAACACTGACTGTGGCAAAGTGAGTTGTAAGTGGGTAATAGCCACGATGGAGAACAACTAAAAATATATTGGACAAACAACTTCAAATTTTACTTTCCTGAGTCTACTTATTCTTCACAGTAAACAATCAAATGCAAGATGTTCAGACATTCAGGTAATTGTTTCTTTTTCTTAAAGATGAAAGAAAAATGAGATAATCATAAAAATTTCAGAAGACTTAGCTACGTACAAGTCAAATGGATTTACCAATAGAAGCAGAAGTGCACCTCTTTGGAGTTAGGAAGAAAAAAGTATTCTGGCCCCACCAGGCTTTAAAAATGATAAATCTTTGGCACAAGGAAGGGCTTTTCTAAATTAAATTTTCTTTGCAACCTAAGGCTTTTTTGATTTATACTATCTAGCCCCAAGCAAGGGTCTTAATTATTTTTGATTTATTTCCTTCATTCCTGAGAAAGGTCTTTCAGTTTTTCTTTATTATTATTATTTCAGGTTTTCTTCTTCTTCTGTAGGCATATCTATATTTTCTAGCTCTTATTTTTACAAGTTTTCATGTTTCTAAGTTTTCACATTTTATTTCCTTCTAAGGTAAAATTCTCTAGCAAAAGCCTTCAGATCTTACTCAAACAAAACTCAGCTTGCTTTCACAAATGTAATGCAAGATTTGAGTCTTTTCCTTTTAATTTCAATTTGTTAATTTTTGTCCCATAACTTCTGCTATGTTGCTGTAAATGAGGTGTGCTGTCCCGTCTTTTAAAGTAAAAAGTTTCCTGTGATCAATATGGCCTCTTTTTCCTCTCAATTAATATTTTTAGACAAAAGATGCTATACAAGCTTAGCAACATTTTCCCTTAGTGATAAAATGGCTTTTTATCAACTGTTTTCTCTTCTTTATGAGAAATAATTCTGTTTTATTATGCATATAAATGGGAAAAAATGCCTCTTTTCTACCCTGGCACGCTTTCAGGAAAACGGGAGGAAAGCGTCCCTGCCCAGCACAGCTCGGGAATTAAAGCAATCTCCAGGACTGCAAAACCCTCACTCAGAGAAAGAAATTGAACCTTTCTCTATTTGGATTCAGTAAGCTGTGGCTGTTGCTATATAACAGGGGAAGGCTGCTGTTTTCAAGGAGGTCTGTGGGTGCTTTTCCAGCCCTGCCAGGGTGGGGTGCTGGGAGGTGGCCTGCCTGGTAGGGGGGGTCCCCTTGGCCTGAGGCGTGAGCAGTGCCTGGAGCTGCTCAGCCCTGGCGAGACCAGGCAGTTCTGCCAAAATGCAGAGTTGTGAAAGCGAGTGCCTTGCAGGAAAAAAGAAAGCGCTGGGGGAATTTAGGGACCTCTGGAGTTTACTGAGTGGGAGTTTTTACTATTCTCATTTTGGGTTTCTCTTCTGCCATGCTTCTCTTCTGCCTAAATCCTGCTGAAAATGCCCAGGAACTTTGTTTGTATTGCACTGCTGGCCCTGTGCTAGTGAGATGAAGTGACACCTTTCTAGCAGATGAGTTTAAATACATGTCAAAGCCAAATATATGAAGGATTATTTCAATCTTACAGTGACAACAGCTCTATAAATACCTGAATGGATTTTTCATTTGCTTTACATCCACATATTTCCTCTAGGAGTAACAATTCTAGTGAGGCGAGTTATTTTTCTTATGGTACCAGTGCCGCCACCTCATGCTGAAGGTTACTGCAGGCAGGAGGAGTTGTACTGCAGCAGTGAAAATCTTGTCCACAAACCCTGTGCTTCCTTTAGTTTTTTATATGGGAATGAGCACCCAGATAGTCACAAAATCAAAAAATATCTGTTTGTGCCTGTCATTACACAACAGATTGAAACCAATTGTTTTAAGCTCTGAATTGGTTAGAAGCTTGATTAGGGACTCTGTATCTAGAAATGAAGCTGCAGATTAAAAAAAAAAGAAAGTAATTGCAATTGTTTTGCAGAGCTACGCTAGAGAGCTGGGACCATCAGCACACTGGTTTACTCTCTGATAAAACAATTGAGTTTGGCTCCCCACTGCACCCCCCATGCTAACCACAGATCAAATTCAAATACTGAGCAAATACTCAGCAGTTACTTTCCATCTGAGCCACCAGAAACATGAGTTTGCCTACAAAAGGGCATGAGAAAGTCAGGTTTGATATGACCGGGGCTTAGAGTGTATGAGTTCCACAGGCCAAAACCAACCACAAAATTCAACTTCACTGTAATGGTAGGAACATACACATCTAATGAATTTTGTTTTGTTTTGTTTTAATGAAAACCTACTTCACAGTATATATAGAAAGCTGTGGTCACAGCCAGTTAAGTACTTTGTGTTTATCAAACACTGGAACATGTTTTTTCTTTCTGTGGGAAATTCAGTAGTGGCATTTTTTGATTGGAACAAATACAAAATGGGAAATATTGGCATTGCTACATGTCATTACAGGATGAAGGGAAGCTTTTTTTTTGATGTAACTGAATATTTGGTTTCTATATTAACATTTTAAGTGCTCTAAAATGTGTTTTTACATAAATATCAATTTAATATAGAAAAATTGCCCAGAAAGGAAAACATAATCCCTTTCATTATAATGAAATATATTTCAGTGCTATGAAATAAATACTGATCATAAAAGTTGTTTTTTTTCCTAAAGAAGTTTGTTTGTTTGTTTGTTTTAAAGTCAAAGGTTAAATCTAAAATTTAAAATTATCTAAATTATGCGATCTATTCTAGGTAACTTTTAACAGTCATTGTATAGTTAATGATTAGGAGAATAATTTCTGAAGTAGGAGCCTGGTAAAGCCATGCTACACATTTTGATTCCCATTCCATATCAAAGATCTCAGTTAAGGCCTGATTCAGAAAGGCAAAACATCCATCGCCTTTGCTGAAAACAGCTATAATATAGAAGAATGGTTATGCAGATTAACCTAGCCCCAGACCTAATATGGGAAAGGCCAGTATCCAGTTACTTGTCTTCACAGGAAAACAGACACAACATTTTTCAGCGCTGTAAGTGCCTAAAAAGCAAAACAGCAAAAGCAAAAATAAATGCAGTAGAACAACTTTTTGCCATGTTTTCACAATGACTGAAAATAGATTGACAGTTTCAGACTCAAGGCCTGAAGTTAACTTCACGTCTTATGAAATTGTGTTTAAGCATGTTTTGATGAATGTTGTTCAAGACAAAAGGTCACAGACATATATGTTGTAATACTGCTGTAATACTAGAGAAGTCAAGACAGCAGAAGTAAAACGCTAACACACCTGAGTGCTATAAAATTTTAATCATTGTTGTAACAGATTTGATCTTGACATATCAAGATGGAATATTAGGAGTTTGGTTTTTGGTACATGGGTCTTTTTTCTCAAAAAAACATTTAGGAAATTGGACTTTGTACTAGGGGAATTGTAGGGGGACAGATATGTTCTGACACAAAGCAAGGAAAAGCCAGAGAGGAGTACATGATTTCCTCTGTAGGACATGTAGACCACAAATTCCACCACTCTGTGTTCGTAGTCCTGGTACTTCAGTGTCCATTCTTACCTCCATAAGCAGGGAACACAAATTCACCAATTACCACCTCACTCCTTGCTGAATTGTCAAAGGTCCCTTGCACTGTGGAACATGTGCAGTTCTGGAGTTAACTGAGAAAAAGTCAAAAGCTATGAAAGCGTACATGTTCTAAAAGTCAAAGCAAAGGCAGTGCGATTGCTCCTTTGTGCGAAGATGGGGTTAATTCAGGAAATACCTTTGCCAGTTTTATTGTATTTGCCAGCTGTATTTTTTTCACTCTTAAAAATTAAGCTTTAGTGATCCAAGGAGGAAGAGAAGAAATGCATTGCCAGGATGACCTTTCTTACTTTCTGTTCAGCCTTCTGTACATTTTCAATGCAGTCCTTTGAATTTCCACATAGAGGAAGGACTAAATTCAGAGCTCAGTGTTTCCAGGGTAAGAACCCTCATGGCTCCGCCTGGAAAAAATGGTGTGGGTAGGCTGAGGGTTGCAATATCTCTGCATGTAAATAAATGAGCATGAGGCACTGAAGTAAAAGCTCTGCAGTTTAGTAGGAAAAGACTCTGATTTACAGAATTAAAAGGGATTATGTCAATGTGGCATGGACCTACAGGCATTCTAAATTTCCCAGCGGTCTAACTACCCAGTGCAAAGCTGTCTTAGTCCACTCATAGGATCCAGTGACATAAAGGATATATGGAATGCTGTTATTTGTCAAAACCAGACATAAAAATGCAAGGTAATAAATCAGAGAAGAAGGCTTTGAGTGGTCTAAATGCTGTTGTCCCTCTTTCATTTCAGAACACCACATAAACAATGTAAACACAAAATCCAGAACTGTTCTGTAACGGGCAACAAATAGCATAGTAAAATTGCTTTAATAATAAGATAGAAATAGGAAGAGAAATATAAACAGAAAGTAAACCTTACATCCTTACAGATGCTGGAACCCGACTTTTGTGCAGCATCAGATGGAACCCAGGTGGGCAGCCACGGCATGCTCTGCAGATCCCATCTGTGGACAATTTCACCCTCCCAGCTATACTGGTGCTCTTTCTATCTTGTGTGGCAAACAAAACTATATGTCTTGTCTGGAGAGGTGGAAATTTTATCTTTTTCTTAATGCCCATCAGAGTATATCCATCTGCACACATCTAGGAACTGTATCCAGAAACAGCACGTATCCAGGGCATTCCAGCACCTTCCTTTACGTTGTTATACAGATATATATATGAGATCATGTTGTGGTCACTCATGCTAACATATTGGCTTTTCAAGCCCTAAGTACAGGGCCTAGTAGAGCAGACATGGCTTGCTCAGGATCACTAACTCCTTGAATACAACGTCTTCTGCAAGACTCCCAAGACACAGATGTACGAAACAGAAAAAATCACAGGCACATAAAATACAGGTGACGGGTATGTAAGCTCATGTTATGACAGCTGGATATTGATCAAAATGGCATGGAAAGAGCTGGACAGAAGTCAGGAAAGTACCAGGGTAATCAAAAGGTAGATGTTTAGAGGATTCTGCTCTGAGCTCACCCTTAGGTTGTGCTGACAAGCATACGTAATTCATCCCATGTGGAATGATTTAACTTGAAGTAAGAAAGTATCACAGTAAGACATAAAGGCCAGTAGCTAAAGAAGGTAACAACTGCTACAGGTGAGTAAGCTCATGTTTTATAAACAAATACATATACAGAACCTTTGCTACATTTCAGCATTTGCACTACAACCAAAGACAGAGTCCTATTGAACCTATGGAGCTACCTGTGTTGAATTATCTTTGGCCTCATCTGATTGCAACTCAAAATGCCAAATCTTGCCTTGATATAACTGGGAAGTGGAATATGTCTCTAAATTTCCCTTAGACCAAGACTGCAGTATTGGTTCCTGAGGATCTTGTGAAAATCTTGAACTTGGCAATGTTGGCAAGATGATTCTTTCTTAATTCAGAAGACCTAAATGGACCCAGAAAGGTCAACAGTTTTATCACAACCTTTTCACTGTGTAATATTAAGCAGTTAAACATGGTTCAAGGTTTTGATTTGAGGCCTCTCACTGCTTACTGCTGTGGAAGACATAAGGAAAAACCCCAACCCCAAAATTGACAAAGATAATGCAAAACATGAAAACAAGGGGGGGAAAAAAAAAGGAAATTGAGGGATTATACAAAACAAATGTAATCAAAGCCTGTTGCCCATAGAGGGGTTACTTGATAAAGTTCTAGCTTTCCTAAGCAAGCCATATAAGCAGGAAAGAAGAGGTTGGCTTTAGCTCTGAAGTGGCCTCTGAGCACAGCAGTTGCTTTTCTAATTTTGACAAAATAGATAGCCAGAAAGAGAAGTGTAGGCAGGATAATAAATTGTGAGAAAAATGTATCTTTTTGTTGATGTTCTCAGAATTTAAGATGGTTTATCTGTCACAAGTGGATACTTAGACCTGGCAAGCTGTCTCTCACAGCTGTTCCCCTGGGACCTGATGCACTTCTTTCGTCTAGTGTGTTTTCTGGCTGGTCTGGTTGTTCCTTCTTCAACTGGTCATTCTCAGGCATTGCAGAAGAAGAGGTCTGTTTGCTCGCATGCAGGAATAATTTTGAAGATGAGTAAAAATGGCAGAACAAGGAAAATAAGTACAGAGGGGAGTCACAGAAAAGGGGATAAAGCAGGAGGGGATCCTTGCTAGTTTGGTAGTAAAGGTGAAAAGCATTCTGTTGCTTTATACATCCTAACAGCCAAAGATCACCAACACAGGGCAGCCTTTGTAAAAAAGTAAACCCAAATTAACTTCCTCCATGAAATTGTCCATGAGCCATTTCACTTGTTTTGGCCCCCAAAGGATAGATGGGTAGAATGGACCATTTTCTTATTATCTGCTCACTAAGCTTAATTTTTAAAACAGAGTTCTGATCTATTAAAATCATATGTCTTATCTCTCTCTACTGTACCTGAGATGAACACAGTCTACATGGTAAAAGTAAGTCACTCAATTCACATCAAGCTGTCTTCTACTTTTGGCATTTTTGCCAGTATTCATTTTTTACAAGCTACTATAATGTTTATAAAAGCTTCACCTGCTTCCTACAGGCAGGTTCAGCATTAGTAATTTTTTAAGCCTGATAACTAGAAGAGTAGTAGGACATTATAGCATAATTACTTGAATAGGCATGTTTGACTGGGTAGGTTGTGATCTGACTGTATTGAAGTTTCATGTGCAAGAACTGGATGAAATGAGGTTATGCTTGCCTTGATGACGTGCATTCAGAACACTGAATTACATATCCTCAGATACAGAAGGGGGAAAACAATTCTCCCAATTCAATTTCTGCCATGTAGTTGCCTTTCCTCATACCCGCATTGGAAATCAAACTAAGAATCTCTAGAGAGCCAAGAAAAATGTTATTCATCCTCTTGCTCAAGCTCCGAAATTGCTTGGCCTAGTGAGTGACATATTATCTGAGTTACCATTAGCATAATGTATAAGTGAGTAGATTTTTCTCCCTTAATTGCTGTATTTTCTGGGGGAAAAAAAAAAAAAAATTGGGTAGCTACTTCAAGTGTTATAATGTATATTTGTCCTTCTGAAGCCATTTTGGTGACCTAGCAGACTTTTTTTTTCTGAAAACCTAAGTTGTGTTAAATTAGAATTTTGTGAGGTCTTCAGTGAAAAGTGACTTCAAACCTACAAATGCTTTATGCATTAAACCAAAAGAATTTATTTTTTCATATCAAAAGTATAAAAAAATAGTTCTAGGGTAGTTAATTTTAATTTTGAAGATATTCATTCTGCCTCTGTGAAACAAAGGAAGGAATGCAAAAGGTTTATATTTTGTTATCTTCCCTTTAACCTTTAGATGTTACATGATTCTTGTCAATATTTATCTTATTTTGCCAAAAGCAGATTAAAAATCTAATTTCTTTATCTGCCTTTCTGGGTCTTTTTTTTTTAACCTACAGCCATGAGAATTACTCTGCTATCAGGTAGCAGTAGCACATGTTCTTTTGTTAAGGTTATAATTAGCTTTGTAATTATTAGCCTGATTTTTGACCTATTTATTTTGCTTAAATTCTGTAAGGCAAAACCTGTCTGCCCATGGCTCTTACCAAAGGGGAATTCTGCAGGAGCTAGAAGTTAATTGGGCTAAACTTTTTGGAGGAAAAAAGAAGAAAAGGGAAAGAAGAATAAAAAAGCAACAACCTTATACTGAAAAGTCTTCTTTTATATTGTATTGTATTCTTTGACATTTGTATGGGAATGCAAGGGCAGAGTTCTCGCTGCTGTAAAATCCCAGCACTTGAAATTTGAAGCAGACAAAGTTTTAGAGACTATCTCCTCAAGTCCCAGACAGGGAGCTATGAGGATGTTAGTAAAATGATCCTATGGTAGATTCTAATATAGCATAAACATTTGATTGAGAATAAACATCTCTATGTAAAAGGCACATAACATTTTCTCTGGAAAAAAAAAAGTAGTTTTTAGCAATACTAAAGACAAAATAACCTTTGGGTTTGCAATCATTGTCAATTTTATGTATTACTTCAAAAATCTTATCAGAATTCATCCTTGTTTTACACAAAACAATAAACACTTTATTTAAAAAAAAGATAGGAGGTCACAGAACTGAGAATTCATCATTCCCCAAATAAGTTAACACTAACCTCAATTCAATAGGTTTCTTTTAATTATCGATCAACTAACTTTTTACACTCAGCTGGCATAATGCCTCTCACTGTATGCTATGTCTACAAAATCTCAGTTCCCCCCAAATCCGTATATATTATCTGCTAGGCACTAATTTGATGGGCAATAGCAATAGAAGGTCTCTCTTAACGACTCCAAATCAATCCGTCAAATATTAATCACTGGAAAATTATTGACACCTCTTTTTTTTTTTCTTTCTCCCACCTTCCAGACACAGCCCTGTCTCTGTTCCACAATTCAGCCCATTTTCTCATTCATTCTTCAGTGTAGACAGTGTTTACAATGCCCAGGAATACTTACCTGATTCATCTGAACCATTTGACACGGCTCAGATAGCTTACCAAAGAATTCAGCCTATGACCGTGTGAACTCTTGAAGGAATCAGAAACTATACTATATAGATAAGCATTATATACAAGTACTTGTTGTCATGGTTACACAGATAGGCTCACTTCTGACTTTTCCCTGGTCTTTCTGAATAGGTGATAGAGATCCAGAAAGACTTTCAAGCCTCACTCGACAGACATTCCTGCAATTTTATATGTGTGCGTGTCTGAAAGAAAAAAGAGTAGGTGTGCCGTAATCCACCTACTTCATCTTTTAAAATATTTATAGGTAGCAGAGTGTAAGTCAACATAAATAAAAGAAGCCTGTACAGGTTGCACTGCATTTTTCAGAGCCAAAATACTGTTTTGCTGTCAGGGAAATCAAAATAAAGTAGTTAAACAAAGTATTGTAAAGAGAAAACAGAACTGAGAACCTGTCAATGCATTATTTCAGCAGACATTTTATGGAACCAGATCTTTTTGAGAAATCCACGAGAAAAAGTGTATGTGTGGCTGTATGCAGCAAATAATAAAGAATCAACAAAATAGATGTGGTCTTTGTCCTTGACAAATATGTGCCCTGTAAAAGTCCATAACCCTAACTGTTGTGTGTTTTATGCTTAGGGTATGTCATGGAAGTTTAAAAACAGATAGTGTAACTTCTGAGTGAGAAGTTAAACTCTAGAGATTGAGACATGAAGCAGATATTTAATGCATGGTTATCTCCTTGCCAGACCACCAAGCTGTGATTAAATTGTTTGCTTGTCTTTCTAGCTGCTGACATAAATATTTAAATGATTTCATAGTTTACATGTTTGCAGGTTATTGACCTTAAGTGGCTTCTAACTGGACCTGAGTGTCTGGTCCAAGAATTTTTCTAAAACCTGGTATCTAGCCAGCAGGCAATTAAGACTTACTGTTTATGGGGTGGATTCCTGCATTTCTTTTACAATAGACTAGTTACTGTATCCCCTCTGTTGACTAGATTTGCCCCATCAAGAACTCATTGGTTCACATGTTTGTTACTTTTCTTTTATAGACAAGTAGCTGGAGGTGAAGATAATAACTTGTAATTTCATAAACAGAGCACTTAATCTTAAAGCTAGAAATAAACTGCACAATAAAAAGAGAAGAAAAGAAAGTTAAAAAAAGAATAAACCTATATGCATATCTGTCTTTCTTACAGTGTAGTAAACACTCCATTTGGAAGGACAGGTTAGTTTAGCTGCGGAGACCCTGCAGGAGAGTATCTCTTTTTCCATTGTTCCTGAAAGAAACTGCCTGATAATGCCATTATACAGAAAGAAGCTTTCAAATATGGATAAGCTTTTTGATCTGCCTCCCAGTCTTGGCAGCCACCACTTGAAACCTAGAAGTTGCAAGCTAATACTTTACACATTGTGTCTTTACAACCTGGACTTACAGTTGATTTCTGGAGCCAACCTTGCTAATAGCTTCCCAGCTACATTTCTGTAGCCTCATATAAACTGCACAGAAGTTTCCTCAAAAGTGATTCCTTGCAGCATTTATTTTTTATTACGGATCAACTCAAGAATCTTTCTTCCTGGCATCACATAAAAATAGTCATGAAATCCTGTCTCCACTGAAGTCAGAATGAGAAGTTGCACTGTTTTTGAAGAAGCCAAAATTTTTCTCTTTGTCCCTCAAAATGCTGAGAAACCTAGACCTGCTCCAGCAAAACACCTAAGCATGCAATGAACTGTAAGTAAATAAGGAGTCCTCTTTAATCACAAAGGTCTCTATTATGCAGAAATACAGATCAAAGTTAAAGTTATCTGGTGACCTATTATGTTGATTTACATATATAAAAGCCTCATATTTTATAAAGCATTATGATAACATTTTTTTCCTTATTGTCTAGTGTTTTATACATTTTCATGCTGTTCAGTGAAACCAGTATGCAAAATACTTTTTCTTATTAATATGAATATGATCTGCCTCTACTAATTTAACTCTGTTTCCAAGGCAGTTGCCTGGGACTTTATCCTATGGTTTTAGTATTTTAATTAATTAATTTTCTTGCCCCTTGTTCAGGTCAAAGATTTAAATACATTTTTTCAGCAGAAAAGATTTTTTCCCCAATTTTTGTATAAAAGTTCAGCTGCCCAGTTTCGTCTCTGTAACATGATAATAATTTTTTTTAATGTTCAGATTACTTTGATGTTTATTTTCTTTTGACTCCTTTCCTAGCTTTCCTGGATTGTGATAAGCTAGCCAGTTCCTTCTGGTCTCATTTCTTTTAGCTATGTGTAAGGTAGATTTATCAAGTACTGAGATAACTTCTGTTATTACAGGAAAGTCTCCTAAATACTTTGAAAAGTGCAAAACCAAAAGAAAACACCTACATTGCAAAACCAAAAAAAGCTAGCCAAACAGATTTTTTTAGAGTGAAGCAATAAGAAATTACTTAGCTATCCATGTCAGCATAGATCAAGTAATCATGTTAAGTAATTTAAACACTACAGGTTCACTACAAGACTGAAGAGGATGCTCTTGGTTAAAACATTAAGAGGCATATGATGCTATCTGGTGAACCGACATGGGAGTATTTTATTTTCACTCCTGTCCTCCCGGCTTTGGGCAGCAGATTATTACGGGTATGACGTCTAAGAAAAAGTTGAATGTTGGACAATAGAAGGTCACAGTTGTACAGGGAACTCCAGAGTCTGTGCTTTCAAACTCAACTGCTTTTTGTGGAATATGCCTTTTAGTTTGTTTTGAATGTTTATGATAGCTTTTTTGCACTGTCTGCAGGCCATTTTAAAATATATTGTGACCTTGGTGACCCTTCAGATGATTATTCTGCTTTGGGTTGCACACTTTTTCCTCTGTCTTTTTGAACTCTTCCCTTGCCTATTCTTTTAATTTTTTTCTTTCCATTTCCTGAAATATTTTTTTCACTTTATCAGTAAAGGGTTTCCATCTAATGCCTCCTGCTACACTATGCACTCAAGCAACTCTTCAATGGCAATCTGCTGCCTATAGTCTGGGAGATGGGTTTTAAACTAAAATTGGTCATACTTGTAACTGATTTTTTTCCTTTAGTTGAAGATTCTGCTTTCTTTGAAATGAAAAATAAAATACAGACTAAATCCTCAGTTAAATGTATTCTAAAATTATCCTTATATAATTTGAGGGACTTATCTTACTTTCTTGATTAGAGCTAGAATGACCAAAAATGCCTGCAGAATCAGGAATCTGGGTATTTATTTTGGATAGAGCCATTTGGGATTGATTTAAAAGAAAACAAAACAATTTCAGGAGGAAAATGTGGGAAAATTTTCTTTGTTACTCTTCAAGAATGATGTCCTGCTGCTGTAGCAATTTCCTGGGATCTAACATACAGATTCAGACCTTTTCAATAGATTTTTTACCCTGGTCATCCATATCCAGTGAATGTTATAACCACAAAACGTTAAAAGTGACAAATGAGGTTATGCTCTTTTCTAGCCTCCTTTTGATAGAGAAAGCTCATTAGCTATTTAGTTTTGAAAGCATTAGTAAGCCCAAATCCAGGGAAGGCTCTTTTCTTTGGGACTTTGAATGGATATGAAGTATAAACTGTGTAAAGTATTTATAGTAATACAGAATGAGCATGCTGGTTTACTAGAATCTGATGTTGTGTCATCTCTGTTGTGTGTGAAAGCACATATTTTTAACTTGAAGTTTTATGTTCAGTGAAGTTAGAACACCTAAAACTTAGCTACTGAGATAGTATGTGGAATTGCCTTTGTGTTTCTTAGGAGTCTAACCTACCTGCTTACCTCCAAGCCTCTAGGACATGTCAGTGCAGTGCTCTGCCAGACAGATCTATCCAAAGCACTGTAGTTTTGTTAGCACCGGTCTTCTCTCAGACTCATATCCTATATGAACAGGTTAGGAAATAGTGAAGTGATAATTTAAGAGAGCTATCAATACCCATCTAGAGCCAGCATTGGCACCCCTCTATTAAAATGTAGGGGGTGTAGGCATATCATTGCATTATGCCCAGAACATTGAGTTAATTTCTAGATATCATTTTACCAGAAAGCTGTTGACAAATTAGAGAAAAGAACAATGACATTAATTAAGGTTGCACAAATTGAGAGAAAGTAATTATTTATAGTAGTAAATGGTGTAATAATTATGAGAAATGGATTGAAATTAAGATACAAAATATTTAAACAGAATATTAGGAAGTGCTCTCTGACAGCGAGATGCATGAAGCTGCAGAGCAGTTTCCAAAGAGAGGTGGTGGGACTCTCATTGCCTGGAGCACTTGAAACTATACAGAAAAAGAAATGTTAAAAATCTTGGAAAGTGTCTGTGCATGAACTGGCAGGAGAACTGAGTGACCTTTTCCTTCTTTTATTCTGTGAATAATAAAACTGGTACTTTTAAAAGACTTTAATATCCATGTCAAAAATTTTACCTACCTTTTCCTGTATTTTGAGGTCTTTTCTTTCTTTTTTTAATCAGTATGGAAATGTCACTGAATACATTAAATGACACACTCTTTATCTCATTAAATTCCTGGATGCTTCTCCTTCTTAATATTATATCTGGCTTATAGTGACCATTAACTCATTTTTCTTTATCTTTCATAATTTTCCTTTCACATGCATTGCCAATTGCTCTTCCATCTCAGAATATTTTCAGTTTTGATAGTTTAATCTTTCATCTAATGAAGATTACTCTGAGAATTTCATTACTCTGTGTAACAGTGTTGAGGTAACTAGTCTGATTGACAAGTTGTATCACAAGGATTTAATTGTTTGTTTAGTTTTAGCCCTGTGCCTGATTCTCTCTACAGTTTTTCAAAGTTTCTGGTTATTGTCTTGTTTTGGTTTATATTTCTCCAAGACCAAAATGTAGTCTATGTAGACCTTTGTATTCTGCAATATATATATATAAAAAGATTAATTTTTCTTGCCTATATCTTTGATGCTGCTCAAAATTCAAATAGCCTGTAGAAGCAGCATTTCCAATGCAGACTTGAAAAATGCCTGCAAATGTGTTGTTACTTGTCAGAACCTTGATGAAACATCCAGCACAGCAAAATTAAGGACATTAAACACTTTTCTAGAAAGAAATCTGTGTTGTAAGTACTCAGTTCAATCCTTTGGATCTCCAGGTACAGTTTTCCTGGTTCTACCTCCCTCCATCCCACCTCTGGGCTTTTAAATGAGCAGAGAATATCCCTTCTAGTCCTCTAGACTCTGCCAAGGCACAGCTCCTCCTCAGCTTCTGCAAGCTGGAAAGAATTTTCCTAGGAGTTGCCTGAGGCAGCTGTCCTGTGCTTGTAAAGCCAACCTCAGATTTTCCTTCATTTTTTATGGTTTCTGTTCATCTTTGACAAACTCAGTGACTCAACATCTTTTTCACTGAAAAATTGATTTATTTTTTTTCCTGCCACTACTGTAAATTTACTATGCTGTAAATTTTTTCCTGCCACTGCTTGGTAGGACAAGGGGTAATGGCTTTAAACTGGAAGAGGGTAGATTTAGATTACATGTGAGGAAGAAGTTCTTCACTGTGAGGGTGGTGAGGCACTGGAACAGGTTGCCCAGAGAGGCTGTGGATGCCGCATCCCTGGAAGTGTTCAAGGTCAGGTTGGATGGGGCTTTGAGCAACCTACAATTTCTAGATTCTATGATTCTAAATTGTATCCTTTCTAACTCTGTATGTGTCTATACACTTGTATTTAACTGACATACTCCATGAGAGGGGCTAAACCCATCTTTGCAAGACTTCAATTTCACCTTAGCCACTTGCCTCTTTCTGACTTACCTAGTAGTGACAGTATCCTCAGGACTGTCGTGTGTGAATCTTAAAAAGGTACGTGAAATGTTAAAAAGAAAAGCTGTCCCATTTGCAGCCTGTCTGACAGTCCTGTTTTGCTGAGCATTGCTTTTTGAAGATTTTCTCTGAGCAAGCAGTGCTAGCCACTTTGTCCTTTCTGAGCACCTTCCTTTGGTTTTTGCGAGTGATGTGATTCAGTGTAGTCCTTTCTGTCTCATTCTCCCTGCCAGATTCTGCTGTTGCCATGGTTTGCCACAAAACATGCAGGTGCTTTCTATGTTTTTTGGAATTAAGTTCTGAACTCATTGTCTTTTTAACACAAATGTCCTTTTTTGAATTAGTTTAGTTTCTTTTGTGTTGGCCATGGTGAGGCTCTTTTCATGAGAGAAGACTCATGGAAGTCTCCATGAAGACTCCATGCAGTCTTCATGGCAGCTCAGGCTGGACTTCTAAGGAGTGGTTCCAAGTCCTCCATTAGCACCACTCCTACAGGCTTTTCCTTTATTGTACAAGCACCATCTGATTTCCTAATGAAGTAGCTGTAACTCCTTCATTCCTCCTTTGTGCCACTTCATCATCATCAGTAATATTCTTCTGTGGTCATCTTTTTTCAAAATACCATTGAATAAGAAAGCAAATCACCTTTATACTTCATTTTCACAGGGAGTGCAGCACTTTCCAGACCATTAACACGGAAGTTCACTGTTAATTTCCTCTGCCTGATTTAACTGAAAACTGCTAAAACATTAAGTTGCTTCAGAAGCAGCTCCTTTCAGAAATATCTTACTTGGTTTTGGCAATCTATTCACCAGAATTGCAGAATAAAGCACAGTTAAACCCTTTTTCTAGTTGTTCTCCACATTTTACACAGTTCTGGCTTTTTATAAAGTGTTTAATGCCAATAAGATAGCTGAGCTGGATATTTTATCAGTTTTCTGCTCTTGTACTCTTGATACATGACTTATTGAGAAATCACAGAGTGCTAAGGACTAAGGCAGACGTCTGCTTCATCAGGGTGCTGAGTCACGTCTGACAGGTCCAAAGCCATGTGAGCCCCTGCTGGCTGCAGCATCAAGTCCCACACGCCTCCTCCGAGGGTATCTTCATGTGCCTGTTCTTCATAGACAGGCCTGACAACTTTGCATCCAAAGGTTCTTCCTTGGTGAAGAAGGCTTTGCCCCTCTTCCCTTGCTGCTCAGAGTAAAATGCAACTGATGAATCTTTTCTTCCTCACTGCTCCAGCACGGACTTCCCACAGGGTCACGGCCTCCTTCGGGCATCCACCTGCAGCCCATGGAGGACCCCACGCCGGAGCACACAAACCCGATACACTCACCCTCTCCTTAACTTATGCCTCTGCATAGGAGTTTTCCCTAATCTGCCTTCCTTCCCTTTGGATTCTGTATTATTTAACACATATAGTTTGGATTGACAGATATGCTATGGATGAGAGGAGACAGTTTTTCTGACATTACAGCCCCATTGATAACCATGTAATGAACAGTTTTCACTTCCTTAGAGGAGCAGGTCATAGAAATGCATACGTTGCAACTTCAAACTGGTATCCAGCGTGAAAGAAGACCAAAGAGTCTGCAGGAATAAATACGATCATGAATTTTTCTGGTGGTGCTAGGGTCAATGAGAGGAAGAAAGCTTCCCAGGTTAAGATATTGTCCTAGTTTCAGGTGGGATAGAGTTAACTGTCTTCCTAGTAGCTGGTACAGTGCTATGTTTTGAGTTCAGTATGTGAAGAATGTTGATAACACTGATGTTTTCAGTTGTTGCTCAGTAGTGTTTAGACTAATGTCAAGGATTTTTCAGCTTCTCATGCCCAGCCAGTGAGAAAGCTGGAGGGGCACAAGAAGCTGGCACAGGACACAGCCAGGGCAGCTGACCCAAACTGGCCAACGGGGTATTCCATACCATGTGACGTCACATCTAGTATAGGAACTGGGGGGAGTGGGGGCGGGGAATCGCCTCTCAGGGGACTAGCTGGGTGTCGGTCGGCGGGTGGTGAGCAATTGCACTGTGCATCATTTGTGCATTCCAATCCTTTCATTATTGCTGTTGTAATTTTATTAGTGTTATCATTATCATTATTAGTTTCTTCTTTTCTGTTCTGTTAAACCGTTCTTTTCTCAACCTGCGGGTTTTGCTTCTTTTTCCCAGTTCCCAAATCCTTGGCATAGACTATCTCAGGAGAGGGTATTTTAAGGACCCAAAGGGGTATTGATGGGCTTTTGGTATAGCTGCCTTGGAGACAGAGGGCACGGAACAGCTGTCTACCCTGCCTGGTCTCTCTCAAGACCAGATTGTGGGGTTGCTGAGGGTTGAAGAACAAGTGCCAATTGCTACACGATGGTGCACTGGCGGCAATATCGCACCAGCTGAGACTCTCTGATTCCCATCCACAAGTTGATTCGCCAACTGGAGAGCCAAGGAGTGATCAGAAAAACTTGCTCACCCTTTAATAGTCCCATATGGCCCGTGCGAAAGTCTAATGGGGAGTGGAGACTAACAGTTGACTATCGCGGCCTGAATGAAGTTACGCCACCGCTGAGTGCTGCCGTTCCAGATATGCTAGAACTTCAATACGAACTAGAGTCAAAGGCAGCCAAGTGGTATGCTACAATTGACATTGCTAATGCGTTTTTCTCAATCCCTCTGGCAGCAGAGTGTCGTCCACAATTTGCCTTTACTTGGAGGGGCGTCCAGTACACCTGGAATCAACTGCCCCAGGGGTGGAAACACAGCCCCACCATTTGCCATGGACTAATCCCGACTGCACTGGAAAAAGGTGAAGCTCCGGAACACCTGCAATACATTGATGACATCATCGTATGGGGCAACATGGCAGAAGAAGTGAAGAAAATAATCCAAATCCTTCTGAAAGCCGGTTTTGCCATAAAAGAAAGTAAGGTCAAGGGACCTGCACGGGAGATCCAGTTTTTAGGAATAAAATGGCAAGATGGGCGTCGTCAGATCCCAATGGATGTGATCAACAAAATAGCAGCTATGTCTCCACTGACTAATAAAAAGGAAACACAGGCTTTCTTAGGTGTTGTGGGTTTTTGGAGAATGCATATTCCAAATTACAGTCTGATTGTAAGCCCTCTCTATCAAGTGACATGGAAGAAGAATGATTTTAAATGGGGCCCTGAGCAACAACAAGCCTTTGAACAAATTAAACGGGAGATTGTTCATGCAGTAGCCCTTGGACCAGTCCAGGCAGGACAAGATGTTAAAAATGTGCTCTATACTGCAGCCAGGGAGAATGGCCCTACCTGGAGCCTCTGGCAGAAAGCACCTGGGGAGACCCGAGGTCGACCCCTGGGGTTTTGGAGTCGAGGATATTGAGGATCCGAGGCTCGCTATACTCCAACTGAAAAAGAGATATGGGCAGCATATGAAGGAGTTCAAGCTGCCTCAGAAGTGGTTGGTACTGAAACACAGCTCCTCTTAGCATCCCGACTGCCAGTGCTGGGCTGGATGTTCAAAGGGAGGGTCTCCTCTACACATCACGCGACTGATGCCACGTGGAGTAAGTGGATTGCACTGATCACACAACAGGCTCGCATAGGAAACCCCAGTCGCCCAGGAATTTTAGAAGTGATCATGGACTGGCCAGAAGGAAAAGATTTTGGAATGTTGCCAGAGGAGGAGGTGGCACGTGCTGAAGAAGCCCTGCTGTATAATAAACTGCCAGAAAATGAAAGGCAATATGCCCTGTTCACTGGCGGATCCTGTCGCATTGTGGGAAAGCATTGGAGGTGGAAAGCTGCTGTATGGAGTCCTACATGACAAGTTGCTGAAACTGCTGAAGGAGAAGGTGAATCGAGTCAGTTCGCAGAGGTGAAAGCCATCCAGCTAGCATTAGATATTGCTGAAAGAGAAAAGTGGCCAGTGCTCTATCTCTATACTGACTCATGGATGGTGGCAAATGCCCTGTGGGGGTGGCTACAGCAATGGAAGCAGAGCAACTGGCAGCGCAGAGGTAAACCCATTTGGGCTGCCGCACTGTGGCAAGATATTGCGTCCCAGCTAGAGAATCTGGTTGTAAAAGTACGTCATGTAGATGCTCACATACCCAAGAGTCGGGCCACTGAAGAACATCAAAACAACCAACAGGTGGATCAGGCTGCCAAGACTGAAGTGGCTCAGGTGGACCTGGACTGGCAACATAAGGGTGAACTATTTATGGCTCGGTGGGCCCATGATGCTTCAGGCCATCAGGGAAGAGATGCAACATATAGATGGGCTCGTGATGGAGGGGTGGACTTGACCATGAACACTATTGCACAGGTTATCCATGAATGTGAAACATGTGCTGCAATTAAGCAAGCCAAGTGGTTAAAGCCCCTGTGGTATGGAGGGCGATGGCTGAAATATAAATATGGGGAAGCCTGGCAGATTGACTATATCACACTCCCACAAACTCGCCAAGGCAAGTGCTATGTGCTCACAATGGTGGAAGCAACCACCGGATGGCTGGAAACATATTCTGTACCCCACGCCACCGCCCGGAACACTATCCTGGGCCTTGAGAAGCAGGTCTTGTGGTGACATGGCACCCCAGAAAGGATTAAGTCAGACAACAGGACTCATTTCCGAAACAACCTCATAGACACCTGGGCCAAAGAGCATGGCATTGAGTGGGTGTATCATATCCCTATCATGCACCAGCCTCTGGGAAAATTGAGCAATACAATGGACTGTTAAAGACTACATTGAGAGCAATGGGGGGTGGAACTTTCAAACATTGGGATACATATTTAGCAAAAGCCACCTGGTTAGTCAACACCAGAGGATCTGCCAATCGGGGTGGCCCTGCCCAGTCAGAATTTTTACATACTGTAGAAGGGGATAAAGTCCCTGTAGTGCACATAAAAAATATGTTAGGGAAGACAGTCTGGGTTACTCCTGCCTCAGGCAAAGGTAAACCCATTCGTGGGATTGCTTTTGCTCAAGGGCCTGGGTGCACTTGGTGGGTGATGCGAAAAGATGGGGAAGTCCGAAGTGTGCCTCAAGGGGATTTAATTTTAGGTGAGAATAGCCAGAATTAAACTGTATGATATTAGTTGCTATATAACCCTGCTACTCTATGTTATCCTTACTATAATTGTTATATGCTATATCCATAGTACTATAGTAAGAATCACTTAGATCAAGCAAGAAAAGAACTGTGATAAAACTGAGCAAAGCACAGTAGTGATGGAACCAGAACTGACTCCAGCATGCAACAATCCAATGGTGCACACCATCCTCCTGCTGTGTCAAATGTCACCTGCTTGTCACACTGCACTGAAGCCCAATTCTGCTCTACCGACTGAGAGGACTTTGCACCATCCCTCCTGCCCAGAAAGACTGGTATGACAGATGGAGCCCAGAGTCGGGAACTAAATGAACTCAACGAACATTTAATGAACATAAACCATAAACTAAAGGAATGATATCTCTGTGTGTGTATACATATATATATATATATCATTGTTCATATGTCTCAAAGGGATGGAAAAGGTGATGATGATTGATCAGGATGTAACTAAAGGTATGGGAACTGAGTATGACGTCAATGGTATAGAATAAGGGGTGGATACTGTCCTAGTTTCAGGTGGGATAGAGTTAACTGTCTTCCTAGTAGCTGGTACAGTGCTATGTTTTGAGTTCAGTATGTGAAGAATGTTGATAACACTGATGTTTTCAGTTGTTGGTCAGGAGTGTTTAGACTAATGTCAAGGATTTTTCAGCTTCTCATGCCCAGCCAGCGAGAAAGCTGGAGGGGCACAAGAAGTTGGCACAGGACACAGCCAGGGCAGCTGACCCAAACTGGCCAACGGGGTATTCCATACCATGTGACGTCACATCTAGTATAGGAACTGGGGGGAGTGGGGGCGGGGAATCGCCGCTCAGGGGACTGGCTGGGTGTCGGTCGGCGGGTGGTGAGCAATTGCACTGTGCATCATTTGTACATTCCAATCCTTTCATTATTGCTGTTGTAATTTTATTAGTGTTATCATTATCATTATTAGTTTCTTCTTTTCTGTTCTGTTAAACCGTTCTTATCTCAACCTGCGGGTTTTGCTTCTTTTTCCCAATTTTCTCCCCCATCCCACTGGGTGGGGGGGGAGTGAGTGAGCGGCTGCGTGGTGCTTAGTTGCTGGCTGGGGTTAAACCATGACAGATATTTATTAGGCAGATCCAGGAGTCATAGGAAAGGAGCAAGGTGGCAGTGGTTCACAAATATAACTGAACCTTATGGATGGGTAGACTTGAGTGAAGCCCAGGCCATCCTATGGCTTAATGTCTACTGAACTTAGAAAGAATCATAGAATCACAGAATGGTTTGGGTTGGAAGGGACCTTTAAAGGTCATCTAGTCCAAACCCCCTGCAATGAGCAGGAACATCTTCAACTAGATAAGGTTGCTCAGAGCCCCATCCAACATGACCTTGAATGTTTCCAAGGATGGGGCATCTACCACCTCTCTGGGCAACCCATTCCAGTGTTTCACGAACACTTACAATGTTGTAATTTTCCAATTGAATCTGTTGTTTCTATTTCATTTCCTCATTAGCACTCATATGTATGTCTTGGAAAGGAAATTTATACTAATGCTTAAGCAGAATATATTTTGAGTTCTAACATAACATTTCATATTTGATTTATGCAAAAAATTGTGTGTTACCCAAAAAACAATATATAGTCTTCTTGATCTTTTAAGAAAATAATTTTAGACTCTTTGAGGAGGGGGAGTTTCATATCTTGTGAAACTCTTTATAAAATTTCAGTTGACTGCATTAGGTCTACAAATATATCTTTGGTAAAGGAAAACTCTTCTTAATTTCACTTTGTTTTTTCCTTATTTTTCTGGAGCAAAGGTTTAACTCTACCTCTGTTTAGCCAAGCATATATAAATGTGTATTGATTGGGGAATTTTTATGTGCTGCATACAACACCCTTTCTTAAATAAGGTAAACACACGTGATACCTTTGGTGGCAGTATTCATTATGCCATTTATCAGATACACAAGATTAAGCAAAGAAAGGAGGTCAGACTTGTTCTGACTATTTTTTACATGTCTTACCCTAGCCGCAATCATGTCCTCTGACAAATTAAGTGAAGGTAGATTCTAAAATACTCCTAGACAGCTACAGTAGGCATTGTCAAGCAGCAAACCAGAAAAAATATTGTGGTACTTAAGCCACATAACTTCTCCATCTGACCAGTTTAACCTGAAATTCATGCTATGGCACAAAACAAAGTAAAATAACTTCACTGACTCTGGAGTACAAAGTATGAAGGAATTTGTCTCCATCAGTTTGGGCTCACACGTGACATACCTACTACCGCAGCCAAATACTTTTTCAAGCTTCTCTGAAACATACAGAAAGGAGAAAGGGTTTTTAGCCTTCTTAGAGGCTGAGCATGAACTGAAATTATTATTTTTTTTGCACTGACTGCAAAAAAAGACTTGCTATGTATGCTACAAGGCATTTACCTTGTATGTAATCCAAAACCCATAAGGAATCAGTACAGGCAAAACTTTTATCTTTTTCAGAAATTAATGATTCTGTTTTCAGGCATTTGGATTCTGGAGGAAGTCTCGTTTCAGAAGCGTAATCCTGTAGGGCCCAGGAAAATGATCTGAGAATTCTCAGGGTATAGCAGGGATAAGTGGAGAGTTATTTTTTAGTGAAAAGTTGAGAAAAGCACAGAGGAAAGGTTGAAAAGGGCAACAAGATCTGAAGCAGGCACCACTTATCCAATTCTGTAGTGCAGTAAATAGTATGCTGTCCCTTTTGTCTTTCCTGTTCTTTGTTATGACATTATATTCCTAGAATAGCATTAAGTCATTTTGTTTTAAGACATAGTAACATATTCATCAGGCAGCTACATGATTTTTATGTGAGCTAAGATATAGCACTGCTTTCAACCTGGAGAGGTAGATCTACTTTCCTCCATTGAGGGGAGAGCTGGTACGAAGTGCCTTTGACATGGTGCCTGAGAAGTATGAGCAGTAATGGTCACTTACAAAAGGCACAGTAAGAAATCTGTATTACAAATGGTGCAATGAATGAACAAATATTCAACAGAAGAACAGAATGAGTCCTAGAACACTGTTTTCCAGAACTTTGCTGATTGTATATATCAACTATTAAATTCAGTATTGCTTTTTTATATTGACTAGACAAATTGTCCAATGACCAGTCAAAAAACTAGATTTTTTTAAAATGATGTTTCACTTAAAAAAAAAAAAAAGGCAATTTGTTGCTGCTATTGTATGGATATCAGTCCTGTTTCATTCTGAAATGATTATTGCAAGAATTGCAGCAGGGGAAAAAAAAGCCCACCACCTCTGTCTTTGGTACAGCACTTGCAGTAGTCAGTCAGGTATACAAGCAAGTATGCTCAAATATATTGTTTACCAAACTATCTATGGAAAAACAACAACAAAAAAGGGCATTTGTACACAACTGCATTATAAATCTTATTTGATTTACAACCAGCTGCTTCTAATCTTGTTACCATGCATCTGGACCTTGACATCTAGGTGTTTATTGAAAAATTTGAATTTTCATCTCTTATAATCTCTACTGTGAAGAACTACACACACTAACCCTTCACATTCTTCAAAAGAATTTTTTCCAACTGGAGAAATGCCTGGTGTTTTGGAAGCCAGAAATCATCAACCTAGTAAAGAGTCCTTTAAAATGTTCAGCATAGGAGCATGTTCTACCTTAAGTGTGCCTCTGATAAAAGACCTCTGTATCTCTAGAGGTACAAAGCTGAAAAAAATGATGTACATCAGAGAGATAAAAGATCACTGTGCTGAAAGTAATCATCAAACTATGACTTTTTTAAGCTTGAAACTGCATTTTTCTTCTAAGGTTTCCACTGTTTCTTCATTTTTTTCCCCATATATTTTCATAAAACAATACCATTTCCTTAGAAACAATCAAAAGTATCTAAGGAATATAAGTTTTTAAGAGAACCAAACTCCACCTCAAAGGTTTGTTCGTTTAAGGTTAAATTCTCTAAACAATCAGTCCATTAAACCAACAATATTTTCCTCTTTGTGAAAGATAAAAAGAACGTTTTCAATACGCTGACTGTACAAAAAAGCAAGCTGGCATTTTAAAGACTGCAGAACAGTCTCCCAGTCATACAGTTAGTTTGAATGGAAATGCTAGTTGCTATCCTGATATAAATAAAAGATAGAGTTAATTTGTTGTTCAAATTACTGGAAATGTCCCTGCCAGGGCAGTCTGAATAATTCCAGGTTTGAGTGGCAGGGCATTAATGATGAGCACTCAGGCATTTAAATCAAAGGATTGTTATTCTTTATTACACCCTTCCTAAATGGAGCTTACTTCCACATTCCACTCCTGACCAAGATTTGCTTATTATTGCCCAACTTTTGTATTGATAGAAGGTATTTATCATAATCATATCTTCATGACTTATATGATTTATATAATAGCCTCTCTTAAGGAAGAACAACAGAAAAAGAACTACTTCTAAAAGATAACAATTGTACTGCTAACTGTGTCAGTATTTATTAAAATATTAGCACACATTCTGTAAAGTGAAATAGTGGTCAGTAGGACTTTGTTTTCACTGTGGAATCTGGTAGCAAACATTTCAAGGTATTAGGTACCTCTCACGGGTTACTACTATTCCAGCAGGATTTCAGTTTACCACTGAAAACAGACAGTAAGGCATTCGATCTGCATTTACTGTAGAGGATAGAAATAATATAAACCATTGTTACCTTGAGTAACACAGTGACTGCCTTCTGCAAATTACGTTGCAGAAATAGAAGTTTCTGCACTGAAGACTGAAATATGAAAGCAGCAATAGAATCAAGAAGTTATATGATTTATTTTTAAAGGGTTTATGATGGCATTATATCATACTGATTGTTTTCTTAGCACAGACCGCATTGTGATGCTGTACTTTTTCTGAGAATGAGTTGCATTCTTTTTCTCTCCATTTAGCTCAGCATCTTAGTAATATGAGTAATAAGTGCAAAAGATTTTCTGAAGAAACTGCATTCCTGTTTCCTATCTATACTTGGTAGAAACACTTTACTTTTATTCCTTATTTCTCACAAACTCATTCCAAGCACATCAGTGAAGCGTGGCAGCAGCACTTGAGTTTACAACAAACCATTTACCTGGTAGGAGGGAACAAAATTCTCATCCAAGATTTACAGCTCATACCAGAATATTGAACTGGTTCTTAATACAAAGTCAAACTAGGCATGTCCTAAGCATTGATGGTGTATGAACAAGAATCTCTTCATCCCTGCAACCAAGGCTGGGAAAACCATCTAAAAATAGTATGCACACATTGGATTCTCCATCCAATTAACAACTTTGAAAAACGCTGAGAGTGCTAAGCAAAAAAAAAAGGACTCTCAGTGTTAGATAGAGCTACTTAAATAGCATGTTGGGAAGTGGTAAATTTAAGCCTTCTTCTTGTTTACAAATAATCTGTGAATAGATGCAATTTTTAAAGAGTTTGTCTTGCTGAGTAGTTTAAGAGAACATTTTTTTTCCCTATGGATTCTTTTGATCAAGAGCTGAGGTACTACAATGAAAGGCATATTATGGAATCATGCAGAAAGTAAATAGTTGCTTGCCTGACTAGTTTTTGTAGCCAGTAGAGCCTAAAATTCATTATTTGTGTTGTGCAATTAGTCACACAATATTGGTTCTGGACACAAAGGTTACGTAATTAAATGTAAGGACTGCGGGAAGGAGTCCTTGATACTTATAAAACCTAATGGCTAGGAGCATTTCAGTGTTTCAGAAAGAGCAGAAGTAAATTACACTGTCCACTTTACCTTTTCCTGTTGGTTTTTTTTCACCAAGGAAAAAATAGTATTTGTCTATATATGACGACTCAGGATGTAAAAACCTAATTCCCTTCCCATTCTAGAGACAAAGATATAGAAACTATCTTGTCTGAGCTGGCTGTTTACAAAATATATACTCCATTTTCTCTTGTCACAGTCACATAGAGTAATTGCATTTATATGAATACAGCACTAATTGCCAAGAGTTTGGTCACTCGTCTTTGTCTCTCTTATTGGATTAATTGCCTGAATGCCAGGGCTCCTGCTGGAGGCTTTAGAGTGCTGCTGTGTCTATATGCTGAACATTGTTTCATCTATTTACCTAACACACAAACTGAATCTGTTGCTTCCTTTTAATGTCACCGTTGTAGGTTACTTTTCCTATTCATTCCCTTGATACGGATTGTGGAGTGAATAATCCCATATAGTACAATGTAGCATTCAAAATCATTTTTTCTCATGTGTCATTTCCCTTACTACTGTATTTTTCTCCATAAACATTATGAGAAGTATTTTTATAAACACACTGCAACTTTCGGACCTTCCTACAATTCATTGCAGAGGAATGACAGGTGATAGGCATGGGGAGAATGTAAGTTTCTGGTGAAGGATTTTGACATCTGGCTAAGAAACTAAAACTGAAATTGTCTCTGAGAGAGAAAATTTTAGAAAACAGGAGTCTGGATGCTCAAAAGAAGCTGTGAGTAGAACTGCAAATCAGCGAAGGTAGACAGGTATGCCTAGGTATGCTCTGTAGCTCCTCTTACATGAACAGAACTCCAACCTCATATGGCTTGATTTATCTTTACATTAAATGAGCATGGTAAGAGTCTTTTCTCAGCCTGTATCAGTAATGATTATTTCAAGTGTAGCTGAAACAAGAAATGCTGGATGTGTTTTTCCCTCTTAAAAGGGGCCAAGAAAAATCAGCACCAAGTTGTTCACATAACAGAAATTAGGCCATTAACTCTTTGGCTTTGAAAAAATTATATCTTAGATCACAGCATTCCCCAAAATCAAGCAGTCTGGGTAAATTGTCAGGATGTTTTCTGTGCTTCTCACATTGCAGAGATTACCTAGAATTGAAGTCGACAGGTAGTTTCTGATAGAAGAATCTGATTATGAAATAGAGTATGTCTGATATAACCCCGGTTACTGCCCAAGGATGTACCACATCCTGCTTCCTCGAACACAGGAGGCATTCAGCAGCAAGGAATAGTTAACCTGCTTACAGTTCCAGACCTCCCCTTCCTCAGTGCTACATCCAAAATAAGTATTTACCACAAGTCCTTCTGCTACTACTGCCATTATAAATCAGATAAATTGATACATATGCTATCCTAAACTCAGGTATTTTATGTTGACCTAATATACCTTTTAAAAAATGCTGGGTATCTATAGTTTCTCTTGACTTAAGGAAGATTTGTGTCTGAAAACTTTGGAAAACTAAGCTTCTAAAACTTTACAAGGGTGCAAAACACTCATTTTTATTTTCTAAAATTCATTATCATGTCCTACCAAGTCAGTTCTTAGAAATATCATCAACCATTTTTGTGAACGCAAGAAGATGAAGGTGTATTACAAATACTAACTCCTACAGACTGGGACTGAGTCACACATTCACTAAATATACCATGCTCCTTGAATCTGCTCCTGTATGATACAGTCACCACTGTTTTTACTAATTTTATGACTCTTCTTTGAACATTTTCCATTTTTCAACATTCTCTTGGAAGTACAAACTTCCAAAGAAATGGCTATAGTGTTCTAAGCATAGTCACAACACACTGATGCAAGAGAAACAGTAACTGCTTTACTCCTACTGAGGGTAATCCTTGGTAGACATTAGTCTTTTTGATTTAGAATTTGTGTATAACTGGCAATTCAGTAGCACCCTTGAGCATTCAGCATAATCAACAGTCTGAGCATGGAAACCCCTTCTATTTTCATTCTTTGTTCATTCATGAACAACAGTATTGTTGGTCATATTAAAATGTAAATTATTTTCTTGGCTTTTGGATAATAAGTATTTCATAATCATCATATGATACATACGTATTATATGTATTGAGTACCTTTCCCAAATGCATAACAGAAATATTTAATGAATATTTCTTTTCTTCTCCAGTATCACTGAAAGAAACAACATTTTTATCTAGCTGCCAGGCAATATCATTGCTAAGATCCATTTTGATCCATATTTTACTTGAAAAAAAGCCTTTATTTTCAGTCTTAAATCAACTAAAGATAGATTTTTCCACATGTAATATTTTCCTTTTTGTATTTTGTATGAATTTTCCATGATTCCTAACATCGTGTGTGTATTCATTGTTATTAGCTTAGCTATTAATAAGGTCCCCTTTTCTTATCCTTAAGTTAATAGCTATTTTTTTAAAATCAGTGACACCACCTTTCTTGATTATGTCAGTGCCACTTTTTTACTAATATTCAATTTTTTTTCTTAACATTTGCCTAAGACAAATTGTCAGTACCATATTTTTACTAACATTCAAATTTTTCTGCTTAAATTTTTCTCCTTCCTGATTTGCATATGATTATTGAGGGTTTTGTGTAGTATGCATGTAGTAGTTTATAGTATTGCGTTCATTTAATCCTGTTTGCATACAACAGACATAATCAAATCATAATCACATGTTTCCCTGTGGAAGTGATAACCAGCTAGTTACTACATTTAGTTTGGTAAGCAAAATATATTTATGTTAATCTCATGAGGTTTCTGATGTATGCCATCTTTTAAATCTCATTTCTGCATGTCATACAGTGTTTTCCTCCCTTTCTACTCATACTTTATTTATATGCGCTTACATACACAGGCAGGAGCCAATCTTTGGGGTCTATGAGACCTAAATCTGGGAGTCAGTAAATAATGACGACTATTCATCTAAACAGAAGAGGCACAAGATGGAGCATTGATCTATATGGATTCAAAGTTAATGGCATCCAACCTATCAATGATTTAGAAACCCCCCAAAAAGGACCATTTTGGACAAAGAAGGCCTCTTCTCTCTTTCCTATATTACCTTTTGTAATAGCATATTACCACTTCTTTTAATATTTCAGTCATTAATCGTCCAGGTTTCTGTAATTTTAATCAAGACAAATGTATACTGACAAATGAGCAATTTGAGTCTTCTTATTTACTATTTATTCCCAGCAGTGGCATATGAATAGTTAATAAGTATCATTCCCTCTTCTTCCCTTAGTGCCTTGGCTAATTTTGTAATCAATAGCTCACGTTTGAGCTAATTGCTTGATTCTTATTCCTCTTTGTGCCCATCCAGTCTGTGAGGTTAGCGCTCTGCAGACTGCCATCCCGGAGCAATGCTTCCTTTTTCAATCACATAAAGACAACTCAAACAGTTGTGCTCTCCCCTCACCAAAGATTCCATGAGTTTCCAAATTCTTACATCACTTAATCAGTGGTTCATTTCCATGTTTTTTACCACGTTTCCTTCATTTGGTGGACAGTCCTGAGTAAGGGTTTTAGAGGAACATTGCACATTAACCTCAGAGTAAAAGCATTTGTATAAAATACAATAAAATGGTTATTCATACACGTTCCCCTCTGTAGAAGCTTGACTCATGTGATCTGGTTAAAGAAAATTAATTGCAGCAGCAGAAGAAAGAATAGATATTCAGTGTTTGTGTTAGTTAATCTGAGGATAAACATGATTTTTAATTCTTTTCTCCTAAAGTTGTTTCTTGGTCAAAGTTTTGTTCTGTTTATAAACACAGTGGAATTTTGGGGGGTTCTGTCTTTGTTTCAGGACATCATATATAGAAAGGTCATAGTTCAGAATTAGAAAAGTCAAAAAAGAAAGAGTGAGGAACAAGAAAAAATCAAAGCACTTGGAGGGATGCTTATTCTTTGCTCTACGAGCGATGTCCTTGTCTACCTTTCACTACCTTGTGGTTGTATCATTTTCATGTATCATTTTCAAAGGTTTATGTTCTGGGAATGTTGTATTTTCTGTGGTAAAGGAACATGAACATGGCATCCAGGACAAAGCAATTCTGTTTACAAGTAAACGTGGTTTTGTTTACAAAGATATACTTTTGCCTGAGTCAAAACCAGATGAAGAATTTGAGCTTCTAGTTCTCATTTCCTGTGAGCTGATATAACTAATCATTTCTGCTGATATAAATAATCTATAAGCTAAGCCCTGGAATGAATGGAGAGATCTATAAAACTAGTCGCATCTCATCAGGTACCAACGTATTTCTCCTTATTTCAGCATGAAGGACTTCATGAAAACATGTATACTGTCATTTCACAGGCGGCTTGGTGTTTTACCTCATACAGGAGCAATGTGTCAGACTACGTTCATTGTTTATTAATTTACTGCCAAACATGTAATGCCATCCAACCTCTCTCCAGTCCAAAAGTAGAGCCAGCCACTCTTATACCCTCTTTCATGGTACATAGTGCTAATCCTACAATGCCTTATATTTGACTGTTAAGTTGAATGGCTTCTGTGGCCTCCTGTCAGATTATGGTACGTTGCAGACCCAAAAATTGCCTTCCTTTCAAGGGTTAAACTATACAATGTAATTGTCGCTTATTCTAAAAAAGCTGCTCTCCCTGAGGTCAGGCAGAGCACTGAGCTGCAATCATTAATAAGCCATTTTGTGTTTGCCTCTGTGATCAAAGAATTCTTGTCCAGAGTGCAGTAGCTTGTTTCCTTTGCATTTCAGCTTCAAATTTAGTTTCCAGAGAGAAGAGAGAATAAATCCTGACAATAACAATGGTGAATCTTTAATGGCACTCATTAAAGTCAATGTTTGATTTTTCAACTGTGCTACCTGAAATCCAATTTTTAGACCAAAAATGCATTTAAAAGCTTTGGGGCCTTTTGTAACAAACACCCTTTCACAAGTTATACTGATCTGCTATGTTGGATGGAAGACTACTTTATGTTATTTGTTCCATTAGTTCCTTTAATTTCTTTTATAATAGCTGAACCTTTACAGCAGTTTAAAAAAAATCTAATAGCAGCTTTGATCTTCAGATATCAGCTAGAGGGTACTCCACACTTGGATTTTAAATAATGTACTGTAGAAAGCTACCATCCAATGAAAAATCCTCAATTACTTTAAAAGCTACCCTTCACCATTCTTTTACATTTACAGGCCTTTCTCGTTTTTTGAAATTTCAACCTCCATAATATCGAGGTGCTTTAAGCAATTATTTATGATAGCATTACCTCATACTAATTTTCTACTCAGCACATATACCAGAGTTGCATCTGCTTTGTTAGAACAAGGAACATGATCTAGCTGATACATGTTCTCCCTCTTCTCTGGCATAATTGATGAAAAACACTCCCCAGAGACAGCAGTGTCTTTTTCTCTTCACACAGGATGCAGCATTCCTTTAACTATTGTTCGGTAAATACATTAATTAAAACAAAAAACCAAAGCAGAACCCTGCATTATAAGAGTTACAGTGCATTTATTTTTGCGCTGTTAGGACCAAAAATCTCACAGATAAAGCCTCGGGTTTCATATGCTGTATGAGTTAATGTACCTTGCTGTATGTAACTAATACTGGTGCTATTTGATATGTTTATGTTTGACTATGTATATGCATGCATAGCTGCATCTACACTTATTGTGTGCGTGACTGAACAGAGTGCTGCACGCAATATACTGTGTATAAGCAAATATGCTTTTGCCCTCTAGAGCAGAACTGGTTGGGAAATACTCACTGGTTTTTTTAGAGGAAATTTAATTTTGGCTGGAAAAAAGGTGACTGGCTTCCAAACAAATTGGAAGGAAGGCTCTCAGGCTGCAAAGCCTGCCAGTTTCACCTGATCACACATTATTGAAGGTTTGAGGTGCTGAAATAGGCACCTGCATGTGATGTAAGTGCAGCCACATGTTGTGCATGGGAAGTTGGATTAGTTTCAGAATGGGAGCCTCAATAACCTGCTCAGCACCTGTGAAATGCAAAGAAGAAGTCTCAATGTTGACTAAATGCCTGCTATTCCTTAGGATTATGAGCCTCCTTCTGTCATTCAGTATCTATATCTAGTTTATAACTAGAGAAATAGCTTTTGGATTAAATGTGGAGTGATATTAAAGCCCTGGTATAGGAGACACAGACTCAAATTCCTGTCCTGCTGGATGAGAAATGAGTCATGAGTATTGAAACAACCAAACTGCTGGATGGTTTGTCACTCTCTCTTGCTAAAACCTTTCTGCCTTGTATTAATAATTGAACAGGCTTGAAACTGTCTTGCCACAACCTTGCTGTATATAATGTCAGCAAAGCCAGTTCTTCATTCTTCCATCCCTCAGAATACTTAATCTCCAGCATACGGTGCTGCATTCAGTCTCCCCCATCTGAGGTGACTGCTCAAACCCTTTGACTGTTGGATACATGCACACATAACTTGTGCTGTCCTCAGAGTCCTCCCTCCCTCCACATTTTAACTCTGCTACGGGTGTGCTAGGTTGCTTCTTATTCTGATTCTTGAGATCAGAGTACTTCTAAACCTGCCAGTCCTGCTGATCTCTGTTAGGCAATTAAATTAGAGGCATGTCATAGCTGAGAGATATGTTAAAAGGCATTTGCTGACACAACTTATTAGATCCTGAAGCTTGCTTCCAAGAAATGGGAGACATGATGAGATGATACCAGCCAGCTCTGAAGTTGCCCTTCTCCATTCCATTGCTTAGGGGGGGATTCAGGTTCGGCTGAAAGGCGAACCAGGTGAATGGTGACAGGACTGTCACTCTTTTGTTTCACTGCTGAATTACAGTATTCCTAGTTTTCCTGAAACAACAGTAATTTTTGCATACTCAGGATTTAAAAGCACAACAATAGCTAGGTAGTTAAATAATAGTTATAAGAAGAAAAAAATTAATCCTCATTTTTTTGCCAGCTATAACTATGAGAGTAAAGTTTTTTAAATCTGGGCCCCAAATCTTCAAAATGCTTTAAGAAAGTATTTCTAAGGACTCAATAAATGTAACTGTAATTAAAGTTGGAGACACAGATAACTTTCATATTATGATCATCATTTACTGAACATAGGGTTATCCTTGAAGATTGTCTGGAAGACAGAACTGGTGCAGACACAGTTGTCCATCTGTTTTCTGTCCTAAACCCAAATATCTGTAAAGAAATAGCTTCACACTTTCAAATGTGAAATGGGCTGTAAAGCTTATATCCTGAACTGGGGAGTAGAGGAAATCAGATAACTTAGTCTTTCTTTGTGGGAATATTATACAATCCTTAAAGTTCTTCAAAACTCAGACTCAAAATAAATCTAATGAAACATATAACAAACATAGAATATATCCAAGAAGTCCTTCCCTCAGGTCATTAAAGTACTTTCTGCAAAGTGCTCCTCAAATCCTTGGCCTGAAGAAAACAGGGATTTGTATAGTGAGATTTACAATGTGATCATGTGAGATTTGCAATTCCTTCATCAAGCTCTGTGGAATTGACATAGTGCTCAACAGACTTGCTTCCCCACACCCCTTCAATTTCAACTAAACTGTAAATAAAATTACCAAAAGTAAATCAATAAAATATATTTCAATTTCTCCTCAAGAGAATTATATTGCTTTATGTTTGGTATTTCTTCCCATCCAGAGAACTAGATTTTACTCCTCTCTGCTTCCTCTGAAACACAGTGAGTAATGGATGCCCAACACTAAAAAAAGAATGGAAAAAAATGGGTTTGCTCTTGGCACTGTAATTGTTTATATTAGAATAGTATCTTGGGATAAGTTTGAGATCAAGGTCCTATTTTGCTATGTTTTGATTATATAGTAGAAAATAATCCTTACTTCAGAGCAGTTATAATCTTGCCAGAAATGACAAATGGAAGGTAGTGGACAGACATATGACTTGTGGGTGCTAGCTCTTGTAGGACAGCATTTAGGTACTTCCTATCTAAAGGGCATGAGTATTTTAGTATTGGTACACTATGAAAGTTAGTAGTAGAGAGAAGAAACCCAAGAGAAATTGAGTCCAGACTAGTGGTGCAAGAATGTTATCAGATACACAGGTGATTTTTTTTTTTCTAAATGCAACCAAATTGTACTGGCCTTATATGCAAAAAGCAGGATAAAGCATTTGTGGGAATTGCTGCCCATTCAAAAATCACATCAGGCCAAAATGGTCAGCTGAGTCTCTCTTACCTCTTCCCATCTTTCTGTTCTGCACATTTATTCCCCCATATGAATGGATGATAAGCACACATGTCCAGATTTATTTCTTGTGCTGAAAACATCTTTAGGGACCATTTGTATCTTTTGTAGGATGTAGGATGTTTTTTTCATGAGGTGATGGCAGTTCCTGAGAACCCAAATGTTATTAGATTTATTTTAACATATGTGTCTCTTTATACATCTGCAAATCCCCAGGCAGCTTTTAAAAGTGAAGGAATTTTTGTTTTCAGTTTTATTTTGGAGAAAATATTGAGGTAATTACAGTTATTTCATTGTTACTTTTCTATTATTGAATAGTGTTAAATTCCTGTTTGATATTATCCTCTTTTTAAAAGGTGATGTAGTATTTTGTCATTGTTTCCCAACAAAACACAAAGCTGGGAGTAGATTGGCCATTTGGAAATATGTCCAAACCTATACTTCAGTGATTACTGCTTAAATATAACAAATCATTGTCTATTGACAGCTATTCCAATATGAAGCATCTCCTGCAAAAGCAGATTTGATATGCACAATAACCCAACTAGCCATGGTGTTTTCTTACCACAGGAAGTGAGAATAATAGTCTATGACAGACAAATACCACTTTTTTTCAGGCAACATAAACAAATCCACACCTAAGGGAAGGATGATTTTATTCTACATTAATAAAAGATTATATTTGGTCTGTGCTGTGATTTCTAATCATATGCCGCTCCTCTTTTAGTCCATACTTAAAGGAGTTGGTTTGAAAATTCTCCCCATGAACTGTAAACCAGCAGTGTTCTTTTATTTTGTATTAGGCTGAGATCTTCCCTATCCCCTCCATTTTTTCTTCGGCTTCTTCCTCAGCCTTTTCAATTCCTTGCTACTCTGGTGAACAGCCTTTTAAGGGAAACCAAACCAGTTGCATTTAACACAATCACAGATATTCTTTTCTCTGATGTTATTTGAAACTTTGTCTTCTAAAAAAAAAATATTCTTAATCTATACATTTACTTGGTAGAGTCCCTTAGAAGTAGTAAGTGCATCATTTGAACTGCCACATTTAATCTATTTAACTTTCTTTGTCTGTTTCTTCTTCAAGTACTAGTATTGTTATCAATTAATATGTATAATATGATTGAAATAACCAAGAAGCTGCTAAAGTTCTGTGTACAGCCCCCATCAGTTAATATTTAAAATAGGGAAACAATACTAGACATGATTTAGGGTTTAGGAACTAACTACTAGACAATGGGGCTTTATGTTTATGTCAGAAAAGGTAATGGATTGTGATCTGGTCAATAAACCTTGAAGAACCACTTGGAACTGCCAAGATTAGGGAAGAAGTAGGTAAAAAATTCCTACAGGGGGAGATGGTGACCACCAACTCATTGACCACATATTCAAATGATACCACCTACTCAAAAGAAGACAATGAAGGAAGACAGAGTCTGCTCACTAATTTACATGAGGGGTGAAGAAGAAAGAACAAATCATTGAGAAAAATAATAATGAATATGTGTTAGTTAAGGGTATAAATGTGAGAATTTTTGAGACAAGGGTGTGTTGTCTTGAGACAGGCACTCATTCATGTGCATCAATGAAATTAATTTGAAAATACTTCAACTCTGTGTGTTATTGGCTTGCACACTGGGTAAATAACCCCATTTGTGGGACAACAGTATTACTGGTTTGGGTGTCTTAGTAACTGATGTAGCAGCTTGATATTAACGTTAATTTGTGGGGTTTGTGTCATACCCCTTGAATAACATGTTTTTTCAGCAGTGCTCACCAGTGCTCCTATGAAGAATTCCACTGAGCTGATGATGTTCCATTTTTATCCTAGACGTGCATCATCTCTTCGTTTTAGGTGGACAATCCATTGTAGTTCTTGCCCTGTTTCCAGAAATTAGGGACAGTCTTAATTACCTATTTTGTCACAGGGCTCTGATTCACATTAACCAAGAAAGCAGCAGTGGTGCTTGACTCTTTGCAAAAATTTTCAATTTTCATAGTGGATTTAAGAGAAAGTATTGTGTACCTGGATGCTGTGTGCTCCAGTTCTTAGGCTGATTTATTAGCACAAAGGTTTTGAGTCTTTTTGCTGGCCCTAGCATCTATGTTATTCTATGCTACACGGTTAGAGACTTCTGGCAAAGTATGAGATAGGCCCCCTCTCACCGGTTTATATGCTGGTTGTGAGAGCTTCCACTGCCTGCAGCTTTGTCTGTCCACCTATCTTGGAGGAATTCTGCTGGCAGAAGACTTACTACTCCTTTCCGCAGAGGACCTGACCACACATCTCTCTGCTGGGAATATTTTGAATTCTCTAATATCTCTCCAGGTATGAAACTAGCCACTCTCTTCAGCTTCATCTAGTGATTTCTATGCCTAACTAGTAGTAATTACTCTAGCACAATTACTTTGGCAACAGTTTCATGCCATTCACGAATTGTTTTATTCAGGTTCTTAATCATGGACATGTGGCTTAAAAGGGAAGCACTTCAGTATAGGCTTAGGTAGATTTGCGAACTCCATGAGTTCTTGTTTGCTTTTCAAATCCTCTGATAAAAAATATAGAGATATATATATCATAAGTTTAATTTTTATTTGGAGTAGAACTCTTCAAATTTCTGTAATACAGTTTCATAGTTAACCTTCTCGGCACTGAGTTAACTGAAAACTGTGGAAACATCAAAGCTTCAAAGCCACCTATTGTTAGAAATAGCTCCCTGTCTTCCTTTTCACTAGCACCTATTGCTAAATTGCCTTCCTTTTATCACCTTTTCAGCTGTTGTGGTGTTTTTAACTGCTTCATTCTTCAAGGTCTTTGCTTAATTTGCTGCAGTTCTGGCTCTCAGAGCCAAGAGGTCCCCTTCTCAGAGTGCACGAATTTTGGCTGGTGGATCTGCAGTCTGGGTCTCTGCCCAGCCACCAGATCCCGCTGCCTCTGGAGTCAGATATGGATCAGAAGAATACCTCCAGACAAAATCATTGTACTGGTAGGCAGTAAGTCCACAAAGGATGGATGCCTAAGACCAAATGTTATCTTTGCTACTGGAAGGAAGTTTAAGTACACTGTTAATTCTAGGTATCTCCAGAGATCCCTTTGTTTTTTTTTCAACTGAGGATCAAGTAACTAATCAAACATAACAGAAAAACACTGTATGTTTTTATCACTCAGAAAATATCGTCAGAGGACAAATTCTATCCAATGATTATATATAATACACATGAAAGAAATCAGGGACTAATCATGGTATGGAAACTGCGTGGAGGAGGTAGATATTGAAGAAGAACAGGGAAAAATCAGAAGTAGGAAATTTAGGGTATTTGCATCCCTCTATTTTCTGGGAGGTTTTGTGAGTTTAAATTACAGACTTATACTTTTCTGTAGATTGATTTGGATGACAGTTCCAATGTAAAAAGTATTTCACCAGTTCAGACTTTCTATTGAAAGCGCAATTTCACACTCATTTACACTGAAATCTCTTCAACTTAAGCTGGTACTCTTGGAGTTCTTTACATTACTCTTGTTCTTTGCAATCAAGTCCACTATTCCAGTTTTGCCAAAGCAAAAAATTGCAGCAGCCACAGTATAGGCAAACACAGGGAAAAAAAAATCCCAAACAAACTAAATATAAAAAAATAAAGTGCTTTGAATTCCAAGGGGGGGAAATAAAAATGATTTGTATTAAAGGTTAAATATACCCTGAACTATAATGTTACAAGTTTTACAGGAATGATGTCTCTATATCCTTGTGCAATGCATCATCAATTCACAGCCAAATACCACTGACACTGTACATTTTTTATCTCTACAGAACAATATTTGGATATCACATACCTCTGAGGCAGTTCTTCTGAAATTATAAATATATTTCTTTCTTGGGATCAAAAGAAAGCACATCAAAATGAATGATGAAGCCTACAAACTGAATTTGCAGCTGTTTTATGTAAACTGGGAGAAAGTGTAAAATCTTGGTCTAATTCACTCTACCCAGAGTTTTGACGATAGCAATCTGAAAATGTTACATTTGCAATATTACTTCCCTAGCTGTAAGTAATTACCTAGTTCTTACCTAGCTGTATAAATGATCACAAACAATCGTTCTTCCTTGTGTGAGGAAGGACCATGATACTACAAGCTTAAAGTAACCCCATACAAAACCGTGGAGCTAATTCTAGCTGGACTGGTGAAACACAGCAGTTTAAGAATACCATTACTGAAGCAAGACTTCATCTTTAGTTGCAGATTTGCAGCATTCACTTTTCATCCTATACTAAAGGTATTTTATTCCTCCTTCTGGTGATCCAGAACATGTACACTGGCTAGAAATTATGCTGATACTGAGTTATCAGAAGCTTGCATACTACCCCTATATTATGACTCTTGGGACTTTGGTAGGGAGGACAGCCATGGTCAAGACAGCTCCCTACTAGATATTGGAGAAGACTATGTGTAGAAATCAGTGGTCCAAAATGAATGAAAATATTTTTAAAGTTGTGTATAAACAGATAAGCAATACTAACTGTAATCAATTACAAACTGAATCCAGCAGGATAGCAAAGAAAGTTAGTATATAACTATAACATCTCTTGAATCTTGTTGTAACCAATACATTTTGTAGATTCAAAGTGCAGTTTTTATCACTAAACCTACTATAAAATAATTATGATTATTTTATTTTTAAAAGATGTGGCTTAATTTCCTCCATTCTATTAAGTGCATTATTCTTTCATGGTACCGCTAACACAGTATTGTGGACATGCTGTCATTGTGGATATAGTCCGCTTGAAAGGGAAGACCTAGACAATGGTCTCATACAGCTAATTTGTAATACTTCTATCATTGTACTATTGTGTGTATATGATGACTGTCAGTTCATTAGAATTTAAATCCGCTTATAAATATTTGATATTAAATTCTTTGTTAAAGAAACTTTAAGCCTTGTCTAGTCTAGTGATGTGTTTATTGTTTAAATTATGCCTTAATATTTCACTTGCTCTAATGTTTTATATAGCAATAGAATTTTACAGGGGCTTAATAAGAATAGGCTAAGCTTGCTCTATTGTAATGAAAATGTTTTTTTCTGTGCACTTTCCACTCTCATTCCAGTCCCTCTCACTGATTCTGAGATTTAATGGCTCATGTGTTCCCTTAGACATAGTCATCTACTATACTATGCTGCCCTGACTATTTCATTATTCTGTTTCTTGACTTCATGCCCATGTCATCAATTCAGCTATTGGTTATTCAGTTTGTTAATGAGGGAAAAGTGCAATGACCATTCAGTCAAACTACAGAATATAGAAAAGGTCAAGATACTACAGTACATTATTCTAATTCGTGGAATATTGTACATAAGACGATATATTTTCCATTCCCTGATACTTCATTTCATAACAAAATTATTACAAGAGCATAATATGGCATAAAATTAGTCCACACTAAGAACAAAGCCTGCAATTAAAATGCTAAATGGCACAACTTGAATCCTTTCTTTTGACAATTACTCGGGTAAGAGTAAGGATTTAATCTTGTACCACATGAAATCATAATTTTATAGTTATCATTTGCCACAGGATACCAAATATATTTTAAATCTACAGCAAGATACAGGTGCCAAAGTGCTGCCTAACCTCTCCCCCTGAGAAGTAACTCAGTGCAAATTAAAATCCTGCTTAGTTTCATTTAATCCTAGAAACATGTGAAATCCCAAACAGCAAAGTTTTTGATCAAGGAAAAGACAGTGATAAAGAATACAGCCAGAATTTTGTAGCCTCACCATTTCTAAAATCACCCATGATAGTCAAAATGAGGATTATAGTCCTTGCCCAGCGACTAAGCAGATATTCACTGTGAAAACGGCTTTAAAACTGAAACTCTCTTCCTGGAAAAGAAACTAAAATCCCATCTCCAGTCTCATAGATGGTAGTCACAGGACAGGGGAATTCTGGTCATTTTCTCTGATTTTGTCTGATTAACTTTTTACTTTATATTGTGCAAAATGGAAAAACCTTGAAGAAAAGAGTTTTAGAAATACTCTTTCCTCCTGTCTCAACCACAGTGTGATTGTTGGGGTACTTCCAGGAGATGCCAGATACAGTCTTTTGTTCAGAGGAGAAATTAATTCCATCTCTTACCTCTCAACAATGACTATTTTAACCACTACAGTTTCAGATAAAAATAAAAGGAATGGCTAGATTTTAAATTAAATAATGCTCTCTTTTTTTGGTCCTTGTTCTCCCTTTCCTGGGCAGTTTCTTTTTGTCAGAAAATGCTTAGGTATGTAATTCAAGAGTCTTCACATCAATGAAGGCAAGAACATCAATCCAGAAGAGATGTGGAGTTTAAAATAAATTTTCTAATTTCCTAATGGATAGCATAAGTTACCTGCATTTTACTTGTAATTGCAAAGCTTGTGAGACATTTTGTGACTCCCCAACTTTAATTTACCTTGGTGTACCTTTAAAGTTATATCTGAGTGTGGAACTTCTGATTGGTATTTTTTTTATAATTTTGCTCTCTAAGTTAATTTTGCATGTCTACCTACTTATTCCTCCCATTATCCAGACCTGTTATTATTTTTATTCACACAATGTAGTCTCTCATGATGGTCATATGAATTCGCATATTTCTGAAGCCTGTAATTTCACTTCTATTCTCCTTCACTAAATGGAGTTACTGATATTGTGATGAATTGACTTATTGGACTGTGTCTCTTTCAGTTCTTTCTCGGCATTAATTACACTCCATTCATTAATATGACAAATTGCAAAGTTTTCAATTGTGCTATTCTTTTCTTCAGTATTCTGGAAAATCAGTTTAGTCTTAATCAATGAAAATTAGAGCCTAGTAGCAGATAGAAACCGAGAAGTTGAAGGCCAAATGACAGGTTGGGTCAGGCCCAAATCTGCATCTGACCTGTGCTCACAATAACTCTGAATTATGAATCAAGCTGCTTTTAACCAGCTAAAGGCTTGTTTTACATTCAGTGCCCACTGTCACAAGTAGAATAGGATTGCTAAAGTGACCCATTATTCTCTCTAAAATTCCATTTTACATGCAAACAGCAATCAGTTTGGGGCTTTTAGCAGCTTTTCACCTGTTTCAACAGTTCTTTTTTGTCAGTCATTTGGGAAAGTCGGTGTGTTTGGGTAAAAATAACATGCAATTGTCATTTATTTCAGATTACTTTATTGGAATAAAATTTGGGAACACACTGTTTAATTTATATCTCAAGTTATGCATTGAGAAGGAAAGAAGAGCATGTACTTCAACCTATTGTAGAGGATTCAGAGTTTTGTCTGGCACGTGTGCTGCTTGAACAATAACTGCACCTGAAAAACATCACCTTTTATAGTCAAATCTGCTATTACAGACTTGGAAATCTGAAGGACTTAGTTCAGATAAACTTCGGAAGTTGTCAAAGCACACATATTTCCATTTACACTTTTGGCAGTATTTTTTTCAGTAGAGGATTTAATCATGTTGAACTACCAAAGGAGAAAAAGTTTATGATCATCTTTATAAAGAAAACAGATATAAATATAAGAAAAGACCATTATTTCAATACTGGGAGGCATTTGACTGAGGACTTTCAACATTTCTAGCAACCTTTCACTTCTGCCTTCTCTGAACTCACAGTATCCTCTCAGACTGTCTTGATGGTGTTTTGCTGGGTTTTACATCACCCATTTTTTGTCCTTTTTTCTTAAACGAAGTTAATTATGAATCCTAACATGGTCGCCTAAACAATTTGGAATTGAAGTATGATATATATGCATTAATTTAAGTATTATCCAAATATATTAATCAAAGGGCTGAAGAGGTGTAGAGGACATGATGTCCAATAAACCAGCGGCATTTTAGAGCTGAAAATGCTGCTCCTCTTACCTTTGCTGCTGTGGAAGAAAAGGTTGATGATTCTCTGGAGATTCTGTGATAGCTCAAGACATGTCAATGACTCATCTGTAAATATCTATTCCCCTGAAGCTAGCAAGGAAAACTCCACAGAATGTGCTTGATAATATAAATCTCATCATGAAGCCATATACATCTTGTAATTGCCACTTTAAGGGCGAAGGCCAGATTTCCTGGCAGGTGTGAATTGGCATATCTCTGCTGAAATCACAGAACTGCTGTGTTACATCAGTTTGAGATTCTGGACCTATTTCCTGAGTTATTTTTGTCATGCCCCTAAAATCAATTCCTTGAAGGCTAAGGCGGTGAAGAAAGGAAATAACTCTCTACTGCTGGGATATTGGCTACCACATAGGCTGTTGTCCAGCCTAAGACATTTAGGTTTTACTCTATCATAAATAATAAACTGTAATAAATCTATATAATGTGAAAAATGTAGAAAATAAAAAAAGAGAAAAATACAGAATAATATATGACTTCTTGAAATTACAGTTTACTGAATTTTCTTCTTCAGTTTGGACTATTTCAAATAATCTGGATGTGCGTATGTGTAAGATAAAATAAAATTTATGAAGCCAATATTTACTTATCACTTGTAGCTTTCACAGTAGGGTCAGAATTAAACCCATAGGATTCCACACCAAGGAACACTTAAATGCTAAAGATTGCTGCATGACCAGACTTTTCTGAATAATAGGAGTTATTTTTGTTGTGATATCTTATGGATATGTGTTTATAGATCGCCTTTTTAAATTTAATAGCACAAATGACCTCATATTTTCCATCATCTCTGAAAAATCACAGCAACCAGTTTCATTTTCCATGTTTCCCGCCAAACTACTTACTCCATCTCTCATCCAGATATTCTTTTTCTTCATTGTCAGCAGTCTGAACTAGAATGCCAGTTTACTACATTTCACATGTTCTAATAGCAGTCAGTTAATCCAGTCAGAATTACACGACTCAAGGATAAGACTCTAGTGTCACAGTCTTTTACGTAAGGCAAGTTCAGCTGGAAGATTTACACAGGTTTATGGGCTTTATTTTGGAAAAGACCTGTTTTCAAGCAGAGAAAGAGTAATTTTTTTGGTGAGAACTGTTTATGTTAAGAACAGATTACTTGGTGAGTCAATCAGAGCAAAGGACTGGAAATCTGTGGGCATAAACTATGCATGAGATTTTCAGGCTCACAGAGGGTGTATTTGCTCAGATCCTTACAAAATTTTGAGGAAGTCAGTAACTCCAGCCTTAGCCAGAAACCTGAAGTATGTCCAGCTGCTTTAAGGAGCATGTGTACCTGGCACAGTGCAGAAATCCTGGTCTAGGTCTGGTAAGGCAGTTTGCTTCTGTGTTGGGTATAAATGACAAGGTGTTGGCAGTGGGAGGGCTGCAGGAGCAGTCTCTGTGAGAAGAGGCCAGGGGCTGCCCTATGCTGGACACAGACTGGTTCCAGACAGCTCCAACAGACCCACTGCAGGACACAGCTGAGACCATGAGCCAAGCTGGTAGTGCCTCTGTGAAAACATGTTTAAGAAAGGGTAGAAAACCCCAGGTGGGTGGAGGAGGAGGAAAAAAATAGTGAGAAACAGCAGAGGGAACACCAAGGTCATAGGAGGAGGAGGAGGAGAAGAAGGAGGTACTCCAGGCACTGGAGCAGATATCTGTGCTGCAGCCGGTGGAGGACCCCATTCTGTAGCGGATGAGTATTTCCTTAAGGAACTGCAGCCCATGGAGAGCTCACATGGGAGCAGGGAAAAGTGTGAGGAGGAAGGATCTGCAGAGAGAAAACATAGCCCCCTCCACCCTCCATCCCCTCTGTGCTACTTGGGGCAGGGAGGTAGAGGAGTTGGGAGTAAAGGTGTGAAGTTGGATGTGAGAAAGTGGAGAGGAGAGGTGTTGTTTTAATGTGTGTCTTTGTTTTTCACTACCCAAATCTATTTTAATTGGCAATAAACTAAACTAATTTTCCCCAAAGTGGGTCTGTTTCGCCCTTGACAGTAATTTATAAGCAATCTCCCTGTCTTTATCTGGACCAATGAGTTTTCTCATCCCATTTTCCCCCTCTGTCCCACCAAGGAGGGAGAGTGAGTGAGCCGCTGGATGGATGTTTGGCTCTTAGCCAAGGCGAACCCACCACAGGTTCTTAGAAACGGACTAATTGTGTGTATACAATACTTTGTCTGGGCTGAATTATGATATATTCACCTGTGCTGAGTTCTGTGCTCCTACACAGATTTTGCTTCCAGTATGTGTTGCAGTTTTTTTGGGGGTACGCCTGCACGGCATTGCCATAGACATAACTTAAGTTCCAGTTTCCTCACAGGTCTCTTTGAGTTGTATGGACTTATTCTTCATAAAATCTTTTGAGATCTACATATGAAAACCAGTATATCTGAGCTCAGTTATTAAAATTTTTGCTGTATGAGCATGGATCATAATAGAGGACATCAGAAACTGACATGATGTTTGGGAATTTAATGGGGTGTATTTTCTTCTTGATAGGCACATATATTTTCCATTAATGCTAATGGGAGTTATATGTGTGCAAGAAGAGAACATACCACTTTGCATGTAAATTTCACATTTTATTTTACGGATGATATGTAACCCTATTATCACCAGGATCTTAGTGCTGGCACGAAAATTTGTCCCAGATCAGTTGGTTATAATCAAACATTAAAATGATCTAGCTGAACCTAATTGTATTTTACCTTCCCACCACTTTTGTAATGAAAGTACTTTAATCCAAAGCATTTTCTGTGTCATGTGGATGAATAAATAGCCTTTTTCTTGAAGTTAAGTTGTTTTTAAACTCAAGCTAATAAAACTACTTATTTCCGTTTCCATGAGTTACAAGTACAGTTAAAAGGCTTACACAATTTAGATTTGAAACATTCTTCAGGAAGAAAGACTGGTAAAAGATTATATCCTTGACTTTTGAAGGTATCTTCTAAAGCTGATAGAAAATGCCAGCTTTTATGAATCCTGTGTTTGATCTAGAAAGTGTGTGGGTTTTTTGCCATACAGTGATTTTCAAGAAAAAGTTATGCAAGTTTATGGCTATAAATTTTAAATAGCACAAAGCCTTGCATAAAGCCTTGTGACGCAACTTAGGGTAACGTTGACCATGGCTCACAAGTTGCATTAGAATTAGTGATCTCTTATATTTCTTCTCCTTTCATGATTTTCTTGTTTGCATGAAATTTCTTCTTTTTTTCTTTACTTACCTGTTCAGTCATACCAGAAGCAGCTCCCTCTTCCCCGGCACATTCAAAAGGTAACCTCTACATTCTGGAAAATTCAAATTCAGGACTCCTGGCAGATTCAGGTACTACTTGTATTTTCACTGGAAAAAAAAAAAAAAAAAAGGTGGATGTACTTGGAAACAGAAATGTCCTTTTGTTGAAATTCTGGAAGAGAAAAAAATCCTCAGAAGGAAAAATATTATTTCAAAATTTCCCATAGATAAAACTGGAAAATATAATCTAAATATAGCTGAAGTGCTCTGCCTTGCTGAAAACATATGAGTCTAAGAAAATCTGCTTTATACCTAGTGTCAGGAACCCCAGGATATCAGATTCATGGCAAGGAGGTAGCTGGAGATTTCTGGCATGACCCAGGACTTTCACTGCTGTCAGGCTCCATTTTCACAGCAGAAAGCCTCTGAGAGATGTTTAAATCAAAAAACCCCAGGATTTTGCAATAAGACTTTGGTTCTTGAGTAAATTCCATCCAACTACAGCCCATATAGAAATCATGCTGGGGTAAAAAACAGTTAAAAATTATAAGCTATGTCAACTGCTGGCAAGACTCAGGTTTTTTATTTCCTAATCAAGCCAGAGGCATTGTAAAGGTAAGGTGGGAGACTACAGCAGTTTGGACAATATCTGGAGAAGATCCAAGACCTTTGCTACTGTATAGAAATAAGAACTGATGTTTCAATTTTCTTTTATAGAATCATAGAATCGTTTAGGTTGGAAAAGACCCTTAAGATCACTGAGTCCAACCATCAACCATGCCCACTAAACCACTAAACCATGTCCTGAAGTGCCTTATCTACAGGCTTTTTGAATACCTCCAGGGATGGTGACTCAACTGTATCCCTGGGCAGCCTGTTTCAATGTCTGACAACCCTTTCAGTAAAGAAATTTTTCCTAATATCCAATCTAAACCTCCCCTGGTGCAACTTGAGGCCATTTCCTCTCCTCCTATCACCAGACACCTGACAGAAGAGACCAACACCCACCTGGCTACAACCCCCTTTCAGGTAGTTGTAGAGAGCGATAAGGTCTCCCCTCAGCCTCCTTTTCTCCAGACTAAACAGCCCCAGCTCCCTCAGCTGCTCCTCGTAAGACTTGTGCTCCAGACCCCTCACCAACTTGGTTGCCCTACTCTGGACACGCTCCAGCACCTCAATGTCTTTCCTGTAGTGAGAGGCCCAAAACTGAACACAGTACTCGAGGTGCGGCCTCACCAGTGCCAAGTACAGGGGAACAATCACCTCCCTGCACCTGCTGGCCACACTATTTCTGATACAGGCTAGGATGCGATTGGCCTTCTTGGCCACCTGGGCACACTGCTGGCTCATATTCAGCCAGCTGTCAACCAGCACCCCCAGGTCTTTCTCTGCTGGGCAGCTTTCCAGCCGCTCTTCCCCAAGCCTGTAGCGCTGCGTGGGGTTGTTGTGACCAAAGTGCAGGACCCGGCACTTGGCCTTGTTGAAGCTCATACAACTGGCCTCGGCCCATCGATCCAGCCTGTCCAGATCCCTCTGTGGGGATATGTGGAAAATTCCATAAAAGTTAATTTAAAATCACTAGAACTGCTTGGGATTTCATTCCCAAATCAGTAACCTGAAGCCAAAGGGATATTTACCATTGACAGCCTAGAAGCAGGGTAGGTTTTATAATCTGACACAGGTAGATACTTTGTGATTTTGATTTCCAGTTATTCTGCTGTCTGACCTTTTTCTCTTGCAACTTCCTCATTCTGTTTTCCTCCCTTCTGCCTTATACTGATTTTACTTCTGAGTGCTGGGTCAGATCCTCAGAAATCAATGTGGCTGGGGTTATTCCAGAAGAGCAGCTGCTTTCATTTTACTATGAGAGTAAAATTACAATTCTCTTTGAATAAGGCCAAAACCTTTACTGTCCTTTGAAAGTGTTTGTGTACTTAAGAGTCTTGATACACAGAGTACTGCTACAGAGGTTTCTACTAATAAGATTTTTTTTTTAAAGAATAATGATAATGAGTATAACTTAATTTTAGCAAGATTTTCTTACTATTTAACTTAGATACTTTTTAATATTTATATTTCTTCATTCTGAATTTTGAAAACAGCATATATAAAATTCACCAGAGAATTATTTGTCCTTAGAAGTTACTACAGGACTTCGGTTCAAGAATTGCCATCACTGTTCCCCCAAAAGCATTTGATTTAAGAAACAACCTGCACATCTCTTATGCTGAAGTATTAGTGTAATAAAGCTGACTGGTAGGAAAAGCCACAATTAGTCAGATCCTAAGCCCTCTCTTCTCAAAAAGACATAAAAACATAGTAAGGAGTGACAGCCTTTCTGCAGAAATGTTAAACTGTAAAATTTTGTACTGGGTATTCAATATTAATAAATAATAATTCCATTATCTTTTAAAATAAAAAGTGTAGAAAGTATGAAATTCTATATTCTATAAGCTTTCGAAGATATTCCTATAAGCCTTTGTGCAAATGAAAAAAACAGATCACATGAAAAAAACTCATTACAAGCATAGGCAAAACTCGTTTCATGCAGCTAAGCTTATGCACGCATTGTGGAATAAACTTGACTTTAGTTTCTGTAAAGTACCACAACTTTCTCCCTAGAAAATCCTTTAGAAGCTTCACTCAAATTGCTAATCCCAGTATAGGAAAAAAGGCATTGAACTAATTTCTAAGTTTCCTGTGTGCTGGATCTTCTGTCTTCTCTCAGAAGCCTACTCTACACTGAATTTCATGAAATTTGTCACGTGGCAAATTGGCCCAGAAACCAGAGCAGTTGCAGTGTCAAACAGTTTATAGAATACTTCAAAACCCAAAACTTACATTTAAACCAAGATGGTAAAAACATTTTCTTCCTGTTGTTCCACTCTTAAAAGTGGGTTAGACTGTTTGGGCATATGACATATCTGAATTGAAAACCCCAAGAATTATGCCACATTCCTGAATTTGGACATAGATCCTGTGAGATGTTCCAGCTGCCCTGGTTTCTGTGGAAAGGAAATTAAGATGCTTGGGCCAGACCTACCATCTAGGCAGCTGGGATACCTGGACTTAGGAATGCTGTAGGAGCATCATTTTTGACACAGTTTGGACAACCAGACTTACACTGATTTAGAATTTGTCACATTTTAAATTATGCTCAACAAACTCAATCTCAACCCATTTTTTTGCACCAACATCAGGGGTGGCAATGAGGGATTTATGAAAGTGGCTGAGGATCTGCTAAGCTCTACTTCATGCAGGCAAGATGACTAGTGATCTGCCACCAGTCAACAGTCTCTGTGTCACTGAAGCAGAGCAAGGGAAGTCAGAATGGGGAAAAGGATCTATCCACATGCTCGAAGAGATATTAAGTAATATTTACGGCAATATGCAAACATCAGGCATGACTAAAAATATTGCTGCCCAATCCTCTACCTAGTTTTGGAATGGAACCAAACCTGAACTTTCATAAGGATGTGAAGTTAGCTCTCTAAACCTACTTCTTCTCAGGGCTTTATCATCTTCTTGCTGTAGCTAACAGCCATGATTTTTTGCTGTGGTCTAGACCTACAACTGGGATGAGAACTTGTAGATAGGAATTGATGAATGCAAACTCCTGCGTGCATAATTTTCTAGCACTGATTCTTTTAAACCAATTTGACAGAATCTGCCCATCTCTCTACTTGTTAATAGTAACACTTTCCAGAACCTGTAAGATGAACAGGTTGGTCTAAAAGGGCTAAGTGGAAGCAAAATCCTGAGACTCTTTTTAAATTGAAGCCTTGCGTATTTTTCTATATGCCTCCTTGGATTTGTTGTGTTAGTTTTTTAATCAGCCCCCTCAATACCATGTTGTTTTACTAAAGAATTTCAGTCAAAAGGGCCATGGCTTTTGTGTGGACATGAGACATACCTGTTGCTCCAGGAAGTAGGGCAATTCTATCCATATTAATGCTAATTAATACTAGCTGAGATCAAGCCCTTTGTTTTGAAATTTCTGTGTTTCCTATGTTGGAGACTGTTTCTCCTAGCTACTGGAGGACTCCCCATGTTAAATCCTTGGCACTTGCAAAGATTTGTGGTCTTTTTAATGCTTATTTTCTTGCAATTTCCAGATGGCGCTTAGGCCTAGTTTTTCTGTCAGATAAGCATCACTAGAGAAAACATTTAAAAATGACAAGTCACGTGAGAAGAGGCTCTGCTAAAGCTCTCACTAGTTTAGACTAAGAGTGTGTTTCAGTATTCCAGTCCTTCTCCACAATGAACCTTTAAGTTGTTTGAGATTCATCCAAAATATCTTTTTTTCTTTTTAATAATAACATCTAAAATAACTCTAGTGCATTTACTGTGACACTAATATACCTCAGGGCCACCTTCTTACTGCACAATTTACCTACAGCATTCATTAATGGCTGAGAAAAACACACCCTGTCATGGCTTACTGCAACCTAACAGACTTAAATTGCATCCAGAAAGCTGACAGGCCAGTGCGTTATTAACTGAGCCACTGAGACCCTTTAAACTGTATTGTATGTAAGTTTATAGCACAGGGAGTATAGAATTTTAAGCTTGCACATTTTAATGTATTTAATTTGCCGCACTCGGCAGTTTGCTTTGTGAACTGTTAATCTTTTCAACCGATACAGCAAAATGTCACTGTATTCATTTGTGGAGTATAATAGGCTTATATCCTGAAACAATAAAGTTATAATAGCCTGCCCACTGCCTAGAGAAGTTATACAAATTCAGCATGTCCAAGGTGGTGTGTGTCCTACTTACCTTCTGGGTTTTTAAAACTCATCTTCTCATATCAGTGCCTTGAAAATCAGTAGTGCACATTACATTGGTGAGATAAAGCCAAACAAATGTCATGGATCGAGCTCTGCTGAATTCTCTCTCTCTCTCTGGAATTGCTTTCAGCACCTTTGATACTACTTTGTTCTTGCCATCTCCACCCATGACAAAAGCAAGCTGAAGTCACAGACATCTGGATTTGTTCTGCACCCTCAGTACATACACTGGTCTGGAACCAATGAGCAATTCTTCCTCTTACGGGGGTGGCAAGAACCAGCAGCCAGGTAATTATAGATCTTAGGGAAGAAAAATGGCTACTAAACTGTCTAGCCTCCAGGAAAGAGGTCCTACATACTCTCTAAAACTTTACTGATGTTTCTTGTATTTGCCCTCCATTCTTTCTTCTGACCATTTCTGCACAAATTGTCATGTCTCATTTTCTACAAGTATTGTGAAAAGGACTATGTGATCATGGCAGTATCACAGTGTTTCTATAGTAATGAGTCATCACCTGCAACAGAGAATCGTGGGTGTGAGGATGAAGATGATAACAGTAATAAAGGGAATACTGACACTACCAGTGCTAGCATATGGAGACCTGATTATTTTTTGTATGAGTTTTCTATATTTTTCAAATGAAACTTACTGGAGAAGGACTGGATTGGTTATTTCTATCATAGGTTTTCCATTCTGAGGAGTGGAATTGTGACATCTTCTCACACTGTATTCCTATCAGGTTGCTGAATGACACTAGCTGTACTTGGGCAACTTTAGGTTCAGCCTCTGAAGTGTTTAGTTGACCTGCAGGGCATATTACAAAGCCTGTCTTTTTTAAAAAAAGGGTTAACTTTCTGCCTGAGGGGAAGGTTTGTGGGGGTTCTTTGTCCATACCAGGAATGACGTGGGGGTTAGTTGAGCTTGCACACTTAGATACCATTAAATATTCTTTAGAAAAAAGATCTGAAAACAAACAAACCAAAATGCAATGAAAAAAACCCACTTGTCAAATGAAGTCTTTGTTGTCTGGATCATTTCTACTCATAGTGATTAATTAAAATGTAGCCTGAAGCAGAATAAGGTCATGCATCTCGGTCCACAACCAAACAAAATCTTTCGGGAAGAATCAATAAAATGATCCCTGGCTGATTCTATTAAAAATATCATGTAAAGGAAAAGAAGATTCTCTAAACCACTTATAATACATTCTTAAAAAAAAAAAAGACATGCTGGTGATGGAACATAACTTTCTGGGTATCTTGGGCTTTAGTGGTTCTAAAGAGGAGAGGGGATCTGAAAGGGAAAGACGACAGTTACAGGAAGGAGGTGAGAGAGCTACACTGAATTTTCCTACACAATAATTGCCAGAACCTGTACAAACCTGTTTCTTGTATTGAAGCAATCCCTTTAAACTTATAACAACTCTGCATTTTTCAGTGAAGCCCTATTACTAGTGTCTGCATTGTCTGAAAGCATTAATAAAACCAGCCAACATCTTAATGAAAACTATTTCTTTCAGCAAAAGCAAACTTTGTTTTTAAAACTATGCCCTGGCTGCAAGCTGAGTGTAACAGAGAGAATTAAAAGAAATTAAAACTAGCGTTGTTACATAAGGTTATGATGAGTCTGTCTCTTCCTTCTTTATGAAAAAATAAGGTGTATTACAGCAACGGTTCAAGAATTTTCTGTTAGTAACAGCATTTATACTGAAGTGTTTTAGACCATTTCTCCAGGTTACATCCTGGGCTTTTTTTTTTTCTTTTTTAATAGGTAAAAACCTCACAGATTCTATCTGCAGCTGGAAATAATGTGCAATAATAAGTGAAAGCATGGATTTGCTTATTTTAACTGTGCTGATTACATAGTCTTTTAAGTTTCTTTATTTGCATATAGAGTTCGGAGATTTCTATGGCAAAGTATGGTTAATCTGAAGCATTCAATTATGCATCTGCTAACTGCTAGTGAATTAAGTATTATCAGGCACTGGAGAGTACATGCGTCTTTTTGACCTAGTGGACCATGGGCACACTGGGTAACAAAACTTCACAAGCTACTAATCTTGATTCATAGGAACGTGATTGTATCTTTAAGGTCTTAGACAGTGTAATCTTGGAAACATTAATTATTGGGAACTCATTGCTGCATCTTGTATTTTTATGTCTGCTGTAATATCTTGATTTATTCCTTTGATATTATTTCAGATTCAGCAATCAATGCTGGTTTTGAGGTCCTTATCATGCGAATGAATTGAGCAAACTACAAGACATAAAATTATTGTAAGTAAAATCTTTTCACATTTTTGCTGTGGTTGGGGTCAGGAAGAGTTCTTAAATAAAATATTTAAGAAACATCTGAATATAACCCAATGAGAATGTGGGAAAATTACATTATTTCTTAGACTATTTTAACATCAAATGTAGCACTGGAGAGATGGATAGTCATTAAAAGCTGAATTACTGAAAGTGTCTGGATAGTGCACTTAAACACATTTCAGTCGAGTGAAATAATTTAAAATCTGAAGTGTGATCCAGAATCACATATGTCAATTACCATGTTGTCTGTGATATTAAAAATGTATGCAGCTGGAGGCTTAATTATATGAGATCTCTCAGAGTTAGAAACACTTCATTCTTTCCCCCTTTTTTTAAAGTGTGGTCTTTTTAGATATTGAATGCAAATAATCCACAAAATAAAGAGAAAGGTTCTCCTGTCATTTGATGTTATTGAAAGCCAGGATAACACTAGAGATTTGCAAAAATTAACTTTAAAATATTGTTGTGCTGGTGGAATTTGATTACCTGCTGATGATGTTGATTGACTGAATATAATGAATTTTTCAAGTGGAACAAAGACTTTTTCATGAAGAATTATTTAAAAGATATGCTGTCCTCTGCATGTGTATGTCTGCATCACTACCAAAGTAGTAATTTTTCTATCAAAATGGTCAGCACAATATTTTGAATCATCTTCATTTTTCCTCAAAACTGATGCATTTGTTTTCTTTTCCTATCCTAAATCACAGAAAAACCCTTGAACCTAATGCTACCGAAGATAATTTGCTGTCCACTGCTCTGTTGTCTCAGTTGCCCAGCTCCATATTAACTTTAATAAAGGTAGGACTGATCACTAAGAACTATTATTCATAATAACAAGACGCTGTGTCTTTCCTCAGTCATGACATGAGCTGAGGTTAGAAGAGATGCCTTAGCTACTTGCCTGTAAGGGGAGGAATAGGAAAACTGCTTCCTGGGCTTTTGGACTCCAAGATGCACTGGTTGATTCTGGCAGAATACAACTCAACCCCAAAGCTTAGCTGTTTTAGGAGTAAATACACAAGTACGAAGAAAGAAAATTTCTCTTCCAATGGCCTTGATGAATATCCGTGCAAGAGCTGCTTTTTTTTTTTTTTTTTTTTTTTGTAATGGGCAATTACTTATATATGGATCTTGGCTTTTAGTTATTTGTTGTAAGATTCTCCAAATGAGACATCAGGGAGTCAGATGAAGCTCCAGGATATGTGATTTGTACAGCAAATTAGAAGAGATTTTCTTACTGGAGAGTCAGTCTTTCTGGTGGCAAGCTGCCTGCTCAAAATTTTATCTGCCAGATTCCATTGTGAGGAAAGGTAAAGATTCATGGAGAGGCGTAAACTGCTGGTTTTGTGATGGTGAAGATGATGATACAGTGGAAACAATGCAGAGGTACAGATTTGCTGACATCTCAAGGATGATAGAATTAAGAGAGCTGAAGTGTGGTGTACTCCCACCAAGAAAACTGAAATTGTTACAGCTGGATTTGATTGTTCAGCTTGCTTCAGTGGCTGAGAGCTGGACTGCCTGAACTCTATAATGCTATGAACTGTCAGCATCAATTTTATAGTCATTTTTACAGATATTAGTTAACGATATGAAATTCACTTTTCAGGATTCCATTATGATCACCCACACAAGTGATCCAACGGTTTGTTTTAATCAGCTGTTTGCTCAAGTACCATATGATGAAAAATAAAAGTACAGTAAAATAAGAATGCTTTATTTCAGAAATTAAAGGAAAAGGCTTGTGAAACTGCAGCCTTTATTTCAGCCAAAGTTCAATATTGCTCATTCTGTTCTTTTTTTTCCAGTGTTTTGTTAACAAAGATTATTTCCTAAGAAAAAAAATCACAATGAAAAATAGTTGTAAGTTGTATCCATCCTGTTAATAGACATAACCAGGATCATTGCTTTCCAGCTGCTTTTGAAAGTAGACTTTTTTAAAGGTTTCAATTCAAGTTAAAAGAGGGCCAAGAGTTCTTGATTTCTGTTAAGTTAAAACTAGCATTTGGATTAGCCAATCAACTCATATTCCTGAGTCCTGTGTTGTGATTTACAGGATTACCTTGCTTCAAAGGCTGCTGGAAAACCATAAGTGGTCAGAGGATTGAATGTCACCTGAAAATGAGACCTGACTTTTATGATCTAACTTGAAGTTTGATATATTTTAGCTTGCATGAAAAGTCTCTTGACTGATTAAAACTACAACTATTAAGAGAATTTAACAAGGTCTTAAACAGTTTACTCATTTGCTTTAGTTCCTGTATTTTTAAGCAAGGGTTGGAAGGCCTGTCTTCAGTTGAAACTACATGGCACGGTAAGTCAAATGGAAACTGTAGTTCATACATAAACATGAATTGTGAATGTGCTTGTTAAGACACTTGCAATAGCTTACATGTGTCATATTATTACTGTTGTGGTTGCTGTTGTTTTTATTATTCTTCTAGAAAAGGATATGTTATCAAAGCTGAACAATCAAACATGTTTCTGGCTCATTTTACAACAAGACTGCGTAGAAAATTTGATCATATGATCCTCCTTTCAACTGTTAAGAAAACAGTGTATTCAGGGCTAAGAAAACATTTCATTCAACACCTTAAGTGCTTCTCCATCCTACAGAAAGATTGACCTTCATCAGCATCTCTCCTGGGTCATAAATCTGCGTAAGGAGAGTTCATATGGAGAATATGTACTGATTTTTACCTTATTACTGTAAGTCTGTGTATGTTGTATTATTTATGTTTATCTCAGGTAAAGGTTAGCTGAGATAGGTGATGGTTATTTTATTTAAAATTGATATTCTAGGGGGACCAAGAGGCAAACTACTGTGTTAGACACTTTACAAATAGAAAGCCAATGACAGCTCCTGTCCCAAAGAATTTAAAATTTGCCTGTGATTTGTGACAATTTAGAGAACTGCCTGTAAAATACCAAAATGAAAGACCAATTAATAATGACAGCACTTTTCCAGCAGAATGCAAAAGCAATTCAACAAAATCCTTCAACAACTTTAACCATAAATACAGATTTTTGAGCTCCAGGTTGTCAGAACATGCACGTTTACAAAATGTTAGTCTCTGACCACGTTATTTCACTGTCCACTGAATTGCATGGTCCACAGCACTTTGCAAAGCACCTCTATGCTACTGATCCAAACTTATTTTGGAACAGACAAGGGCTCTGACACTATGCAGCTGAAGACAATTGTTGAATCCACAGAGGGCTCTCTTAAAATACGTTCATCTTTCTCTTAGAACCAGCAGTCACTGTTATGATGACAGGTGACCTAAGAAACCTGAATTTCTGCCAGCAAATTCTTAAGTCCCATTATAGCACCATATAGGTATTTTTCACCTGATGTGGGATCTCTGGTATGACCTCTGAAATTTACTGACTTTATTGTAAGTGGTATCTTTCTAATACTGGCAACATCTTCATACATTTTAATGAGCTGCCCTGAAAATAATAGACTTTTGTCATCTGGTTCAAAATATCTCCGCTCCGAAAGGAATATTTTGCATCAGCATCAATTCTTAGACTCACATTCCCAGTCTCTCTTCCTTTACATCCTGGAGGAAAAAGACAGCTTGTTCTCATTTTAATGTGGCAAGGGACATTGTTTTGTTGTTGGTCTGTTTATCCTCAACTTGTAATATATTTGTATATTAAACTAACTCATTCTATTTTTAGTTATTTATTTTGTGCTGCAGCCATAGTCTAGATTACTATGCTCCTGTCTATGGCTCCATGCCAAGTAAGTCTGTTGAGCCAATGTAGCCACATGATAGTCTGATGAAGTGCTGGCACTTACTTAGCAGTAGTTTTCCAGATGTCAGTGGGTTATTTCAAAGGATACAAGCTTTAAAAATCTTACAACAACAACAACAAAATCATTGGCCCCAACAGCTATTCCTATGCTCTGATTGCTACCTCAACATTTGTATGTAGGAAAATGAGACATCTGGTACACTAAACAGTGGCAAGGAGCTGTATAACAACGCTTGATTAGAGCAATGCCTTGTTGAATGCTGTCTTTTATTTTCTCTTTTGAAAAATATAGTTCATATTAAAGTATAATAGCCATTAAAAAATAAGTTATGTGATATTTTTATTTTTCTTACCCAAGTTCTACTCAGGAAAGCAGGCCTAGTACAATGCATTTTACCATCCTACTGATCCACAATGAAACGACTAGCACAATTATTAAAAAAAATGTACAATGAACCACAACAACTACCCAAAGAAACCTTGAAAGACAGGAATTATTATGCTTTTTCAACACAAGATCATTGAATGCACCAATTAATTTCCTTAAACACTGTTAATGTAGCAACAGAATTCTATGTTTTACTATATTAAGGGAATATATTTAGGAAAATCTTATGGATTATATATGTACAATGGTCCTAATTTAGCAAAGCTCTTACCATTAACTTAGAGTTAGCCATGTGGTAAAGTGCTCTCAATAACTTCACATAAACTACCCATATTCATGAAGTTAGGCATTTATTTAGATGGCCCACAGAACTGAGAAATTAATCATTTGTGGGTTTTTCAATAAGTTAAAAACTTATTGAATTTAGTGGAGAATAAGCTGTTACCAAAAAGAACATTGAAACATCCTCTAGAATACTGCAGTAGAAACACATTTTATATTAAATTGCCTGGGACTTTTCCGCAGACGAAAAGTTGAGTTCATATAATCCCATCTGGGAAAAAATAATCCAATAAAGGAGCAAGCCCTCAGCTAAGGGATGCAAAAGTCAATAGCAATGACATTTTGTGAAACTTTACACGTGCTGAAGACACACTTCTTTATGGGATTTTAATACAACACTCAATATTATCAGCATTAGACAAAGTGTCTGAGACAGCATTATCAGCACTAGAAAATGTCTCATATGCACATATATTGACATAACTGCATCTTTGTGGGGTTTCTTTCTGTCTTCTGTTTTGAAAATATTTCTCCATGCTTTCACTGACTTTCTCTGAAATACATAAGGAACATAATGTTTTGAAAAAAAAAAAAAAACAACTGAGAAAAGCATTTGGAACTTTTGCCCAGTGTATTGTCATGTACCTAAGTTTCATTGCAGTAAGAAATGCGGTGTCTTATTTTTAGTTAATATAACCATTTTCAACAGGACATGCACAGGTTGCCTCAGTTACATACCAGCTGAACTCAGATGTGCCAAGAGGATCACAAGAGTTGCTTTAGTCTTTAGGGTGGTCAGCCTAACCAAAAATTCACGGAAGGAGACTGGACAGACAGAAATTAAAAAGTCTCCTAAACTGAAACTAAAAGCCACTGCTTTTCCTGTTCTTCCTGCTCCGTTGTCATGCTGTGGAGTTGTGGTGCAGAAGACAGGCTCCAAGACCCAGCCAGAAATCCCCCTCCACTGCAGCCCTATTCTTGGGGTGCTTTTGCAGTGCAGTGACCCAAACTTTCAGTTCCAGGCATTCAAAATAAATTAAAGATTTTAGGTCAAATTCTCTGCTGGTATAAACTAATGCAGCACCACCAGAGTCAGTAAAGCTTTGCCTATTCACACCAGTGGAGAAATTAGTCCTCCCTCTATAGAGATCTTGTAGTTCAGCTATCATGGAAGACTGATTTCCTGTCAATAATAAATGTCCTCAGTATCCTACACAAGTCTTCAGTTTATCGCCTCTGGACATTTTTTAATAGCTGCAAGTCTCAAGATGGAAGCAGATTTTCATGCTTTATTTTGAAGCGTGAGGATTGTTCAGAAAAGATACTTCCTGAGCTGCCTAGGGAAAAGACTATTATAACACTAGCATGGTTCAACCTATCAGCCTAACTTGCGTAAGAAAAGAAACTTATTTCTTTGTAACTTGTCTTTCATTTTCACATCCATTTGTTCAAAGACATCTGAAAGTCCCTGAGCACTGACCTGAATAAAATGAAGAAGGAGGCTAATAGAGTGTTCACCTACAGTATTGTTTCCTCTCTTGTTATTAGATGGATATGACCCTGTCTTTGATCTTCCTGCAGATGGTACAGCCAAGGGTGCCTGGAATAAAGAGTGCCACACTCCTCCTAGGAGGAAAGAAAGAAAGAGGAGTAGAGCGGGAATATGCACAAGCAAGAAAATGGCCACTGTGGTAATTACAAGTGACAAAGATAAATGAGTAAGAATGTGTGAACATGTTCCTCAGTGGGTCCTTAAATAGGTAGAAAATGTAAAAATGCAGCATGGGAGTCGATGAAGGCAAGGTGAAATGATACTGAAATAAAACCAGGACTTTCTCTCTGATTCAGTAACCTTGTAAGGGAAATGATTAAAGAAATGCAATATTTTTAGGTTTTTTTCTATCTCTTGGTGGTTCTTTATGTACCAGCACACTGTTTATTTTTCAAGGATATGTCTCCTTATTTCTGACTGCTTGCCAAACACTGAACCTATGTGAACCTATATTCACAAACAGTGAAACAGTTGCTGTTTAAAGAGAGACGTAAGCAGGAAATAAGGTAACTGCTTTGCTGTGTAAGGGAGAGCTTTAACAGAAAGGACACCCTACTTATTTGGGTGAATAGACTAAACAGGTTACCTTCTTCCATGCGTTTATCCCAGTGTCTTATTTGTTCATTGCTCAGGTAGTTAACTTTTGGACTATGCAGTCAAGAATTTGAATGAAGGAAGAACTATTGTCCTTTTGACACTAGAAAAGAAACTTCAGAGTTGCTATGGATACTTTTTTTTTCTTTTTCCTAAAGTTTTTTAAAATAAAATTACTGGACAAGTCTTTCTGGATTACAAAACATGCATTGCTGGCTTGAATCATGGATGAGTTCATACCATATTGGTACTAGAGACTCAATGCATCTATCTCCAAGCATATATTTTATGAATCTATATGAAAAAAAAAAAAAAAAGAAAAAAGAAGAAAACCAGTTATGCTTGCAAATTTTGTAGATGTGAGTCAAAAGGTAATACAGAAATGAAGGGCTGCAATGCTCTCTTTGACATCCTTCTGTGGCTTCCATTATTACCATGTGTAAGTACTGATGAGGTACATCACCACTTTATGCTGACAGCCACAGTACACTTTATCCCAGTGCTCACACAGCACTGCTGCCACTGTACTGTTGCTGTGTGCAAAATGTTCTCTTGGTTATTTCTGTACCCACATGCTTGTGACGCCACACTGTGACTGACACTGGAAGAAGAAGAGAGAATGGAATTCATATCTTCAGATTTTGTCTAAAATACATTATTAAGAATGAGAATCCAATACTGGATCCAAGTACTGTCCCTAGCTCTGCTACTGACTCAGTTCGTGACATTGGTCAAGTCACTTGTTTCAAGTGTCATAAAGAATAAAAGATTAAAATGCCTATTCCACCCAGCAGCTTTGTGATGTTCAAAGTTTGCAAAATACTTTTTGGTCTTCAGGTAAAAACATCTTGCCACAAAATTCAGGAAAGCATTTCCACACGTCTTCAACTGCACGTGTTTAGGATGGCATTTGTTTTTGCCCTTACTTATAATTTACGCTATTTCTTTATTGTTTTTAAGGAAAATATATCAAAAATCATATGGACGCAAATAAGACCTGTGGTGCTAAATGTGATTAAAAACTGAAATATGAGCCCATTCACTCATACCATCTGTTTTCTTAACCCTCCAGAAGGGAACAACAGTTCTACATAGTGATTAAAGTGTATGGCAGATAATTTTATCCTGCACATTTCCTGATTGATTAAAAAGTAGGGAAATATATAATGAAGTAGTTAGGAATTGTATTTGCTTCTAAAAATAAACTGTCAGGAATATTAGAATTATTTTGGAATGGCACAGCAGAAGTTTTTGAAGCCTGAAACATCTTGATTATCCCCCAGCATGTTGATTCTTGCACTTGGAGAACATAAAGGTATATATTATAAACGTGCACCTCTCATAAGAGAATCTTAAAAGCCTATCTTCCATATGGCAGGGACTAAGGGGGAAATGTCAATGCTTTTTCTTTAAGCAACAAATAATTATGGCACTAAATGAAACAAAGGTAGCTTAGCAACAAGGTATTCATTTTCTCATCTAGCATTTTCTAAAGAATTCCTACTGAGGCCAACCCTTGTGCTATTTATCTGCTTACTTGCATTTGAATCATTCCACTTCTTTTTAGCAGCGCTGTCTCTGAAAAACCAACAAAATATGAACAGTGATTATAAACTTCAAGTGCAAAGGAAAGACCTTGAAATAGTGTTAACTCCAGTATTTCGGTACTCTTTATAGATACATCTTCTATAAAGCTGGATGAATCATTTGTAGCAAGTAAGCTTTTTCACTAAATCTAGTCCTCTACATGTTTATGAAGTGTCAGTGAACAGACTGCTTTTTGAAATTAATGTGCACATTATTTTAAAGTGTTTGATAAAGGCCTTATCCAAAGCCCACAGAATCGATGGAAACACTCCTACCAACTTCTCTTGACAGAGGCCAAATACAGTGTGCAAACATATTTTATTTGATGGATTGCTCACTAGCTGTTTACTGCAAGTATTGTTTAGGAATATAATTAATGCCATTCAATGTGGTTTTATAGCAAATAAGTCTTGTCAAACAAAACTTTTACTAATTTCCCTCAAAAAGGTAACTATATAGCTGAATTATTACAGAGGCATTTAGCATGTATGAATGAGGCATTAATGTACAAATGTATAATTTTAATGTATTTAATAACTAAAACTGACAAAAAGATTAATGCTGTGAGATATCAGTGAGAAACATGTAGCTAAATCAAAAATTAATTAACATGCTGATCAAAAAAATAGACCATAAATGGGAAACTGTTATTAAAGGGCTTTTGCTTAAGGAGTTTCTGCAAGCTTTTGGTATTGAACCCAAAGTTATTCAATACCTCTCTCAATAGCTTCTTGGTAAATTATATCTAGATAGATAGGTAGAATTGGAAGAATTTATGGAGGACATAAAGACTGGCAGTATGCTTAAAAGATGAGGATTGGTCTCTCATAAACTGACCAGGCAGTTTAAGTAGGCAATTAAAATAATAGAGCTGAAGTTTTTCATATAGAAAAAAAACCAGTAAAAGAAGTAGATCTATAGAATGGGAAATAACTTTACTGAAAACAACAACTGTAGGGGTCATACATGTTGCTGCTGAAAGTGAGCAAATCAAAGCAAGCCAAGCTTTGGCCAAAAGGTTTGTGCGGTCTTTGGGAATTGTTGCTGAAACCAGGACAGGAATGTAGGCGAGGGTAAGTAGGGGTAGCAGGGACTTGGCCTGTGTGTCCAGTGCTGGTGAAATCAGTGCTGTGTTGCTCCACGCAGATCTGGGTCTCACTTGTGAAACTGAAGAAGGTACAAAGCAGAGCCGCTAATGTTGTCCAAGTACTGCACAAAAATGATTTGTTATGCAAGACTTCAGAAGCAGCATCTATTTAGACTGTCAGAAGCAAGATCGGAAGTTCACCTGATTAAAGTGTGTTAGCAGTCCCACTGGATATTAATAGGCTTATTTTCACTAGTGGAATAAGTCATAACAAGAACCAGTGGCAGGAAACTGAAGCAAGATAAATTCAAACAAGAAGTTATTCACCTTTTACAATTTTTTACTTTTATTTTCAACAATGCAACTGATTAACCACTGGAACAAAACTACCAATGAAAGCAACGAGTACACCAGGGTAAGTACTGACCAAACACAACTGTTGTCCCTGACATGTAAAAGAAAAGGAAAAAAGCAAAAGATGTGGTTTAATTAGGCAGCAGCTTCATTAACTTAGCTCAGCTGGGATCAATAAGCAACAAATCATACAATGCAGCTCATGGGTCTTTTTTCAGTTGTTTCTGCTTGTCGAAGCCTCTGTCTGTTTTTGATCCCCAAGGCAACGCTGGGGCCAGACTGCACTTCTGCCGGAACGAGGAAAAAGCTGGAAGAAAGAGTGCTGTCTTCTCTCTGCTCTGAATAGTAGGTCTCCCTGAATCCTATTTCACAGGACACAGAAGTATAGGATTACCTTCACCGGAGGTAATAGCAATTAGTTTGGCCAACTGGCCCCTGCCTGCAGTTAGTTGCCAAAGAGATAACATTACTATTTTTAGCAGAAGCTGAAGCATTCTCACTCTCTGGCTCCAAGATCATTACTGGGCTATATAAGTGAGATATAATGACTTGTCATATACTGGAGATCAGATTAGATGATCTAATGGTTCCTTCTGGCCTTACGTTTTATGAGTCCTTCACAATCCACTTTGTGTGCTGCCTCATTGGTCCTGGGAATCACATGCCAGTGCTCCCATTCCCTCGTTTTTATGGCTGTGACCTTTATAAACAGGAGTTCTTGAATAATTTAATGGAAAGAGGGGAAAGTGTGAAAGCAATCTAAAGTGAGGTAAATGAGCAAGAGATAAGAAAGCCTCAGAAATGTTAGGACATTTTAAACCTATTTACAGAGCATAATAGTCTGCCTGCATATAGAGACACCAGGTTTTAAACATCTGTTTTCTTTCCTGAAGGAAAGGAGTCAGTGGAATGGTGTCGTACTGCTCATAATGCAGCATCTTTTAGGACAAGTTCAATATTTTTAGTCTTGCTTTGCTACTCTCATTTCCAGGCCCACGTACATGATTTCAGATGGCTCTATGAATTCTTAAATTATGTTTAATAGTTAATATCTTTGACTAAACAGTGCCTTTTGGGCTTTATCTGTTATAAGAAGTGATAGTGTATTCTCAGAATACTTCCTAGAGTTCCCCGGTTGTTCTGGAAATAATACAGCTCTTTAAAGGGCGTGACATTTTTCCCCAGGTACAATAAACTAACTCTGCTGGCTGATGTGTGGCTGAGCAGAGTTTCTGTTCTATCTATTTGCTTCTTCCAGTGAGTTTACCCTGAATGGGAACATCACTGCAGAAATCACTGTATATGTCTGTACAGCAACTAAGTTATTATGTATTGCTTATGTTACTATGCAAATGGAGAGGCCTCCTCTGGTTGTGCTTCATGTGGCTGTGTAAACACCAGGCATCAGCTAGCCTTTTACTTAACTGTTTTTATGCTGGGTTGTTTTTTTTTCCTTCTCCAAGGAATGTTAGCATTGGAAAAGTTCAGTTTTGTGAAAGATGTCTTCATTTTACTTTCCAGAGTTATCAGAGCATTGTCTTATTTTTTGCTGTTTTAGCCAGAACATTTTGAACCAACGTTATCTCTGAATAATTGCACTATCTGGTGAGTCTTTAATTTTTTGCCGAAAGTGAAGCTGAGATGACTTATTTCCATGGAGAAGCCTTGTGTATCTTAATGACTCTTAAAATCAGTTTCTTTCCCAGATGAGTATACTAATTACCTTGTTGTACCTTCTACACTTTGGTCAATTATAGCCACACATTTTTCTTTTGTGAATGCAGCAAGTTTAGGACTGTGAACAAAAATGAAATGACAGCTTCTACAAAGAATTGCATCACAGTGTAAATGTCTCTATGGTAATAAGTCAAAATGGATGTAAATGCAAATCTTCAGAAGAAACTAAGTGCTTAACTCTCTTTGATTTCAGTGACACAGAGACGCCTTAATGCTTTTGAAAGTCTGTGTTATCATTACTTTGATTTTCCCCATTAAGCAGAATAACGGATCAAGAATAATTTCTTCTTGTCTGAGTAACAGAATACATAAAAAAATTAATCCCTGATAGACACACATTGGCTTTCTGATGTATAGACAGCAAGAGTGATTAAATCTTTCCAATGTATTTTATTAGTTTTGGTTGTAACGTAATAATAATATAACACGACATTTATTTAGATAATAAGGTGGACTTATGAGGCTGTAATTGTTTCCTTTTTTTAATATCTGCAGTGAAAAGCTATGAAATATGTAAATATAGTTAGCATCTTAAATAAAACTGTGTATTTCCTTGTAGCTATACTATGCAAGGGGCTAGGCACACTTTTAATATAGTTTGACTTCACAGTATTCCAAATATCTTTGTAAAAAATATTTATAAGAATCATGAACGTATTTTCATCTCATGTGGGCTTTATGTTGACTTAAGAAAGATTTGGTTCCAGCTCAAGGTTTTTGACTCTTACTACACCCTGTTTAGCAAGATATACTATGACCATTGTGGCATCCAAAGAGAAACTTCAGTGTTAGCAAATACTTAACTTTCAATGAAGGTAAAGCAGGTTAAGTGCTGAAACAATATTTGTGCCTCTGTTGTTCTTCCAAACCTTCTGTCTGGTAATTATTTAATTTCTAAATACATGCAGTTTCTGTCACACCAAGATTAGAAAGCAAATGAAATGGAGGGCTGGTGAATCAATTGTACAAAAAAACCCCAAACTTTAACTAGATTTTCAAAAAGTAATGTGATTAACATTCAATGTGTAAAACTTGACCAAAATGGCAGATTTTCTTATTCAATGTGAGACAGATAATTGGCTCTGTCTGGGTTATTCTATTATGTACCAAAGAATACCTTTTATCAAAAAAAAATAATCACCAAGAAATTGGGTTGAACCTTCACCTTCTCCCCTATTACATAGAAAATAGAGAGGCTAGATAAGGAGCTTATAAAATGAAGAGTGAAAATGAATAAGGGGTAAAAAAGGTTTAAAAAAAAAAAAAAAGTATCAGGTCCACATGATATTATCCTTGCTGTAGGTGGCAACTGACCAATTATCAACTTTCTGAATTTGTTTTTTATCATTTTGATAACAAATTAATTAAGAACCAGATTCTATTTACTTTCTCATACCACAAAGATGGTGGGTTTAGTTTCAAAGTTAGCTGCTATTCAGTTTTTTAGGAAAGATGGCAGAACCTCGCCTGAGGTCTGCCTTTGAAAAGTAGAAGATACCGATAAGAAAATCATTACGTTAAGGAATAGACCTGCCATTTTAACAGTGTTCTCTAACACACCTATTAAGCATCCTGTCAAATCTCATTCTGCTCATCTTTCCATCTAGTAACAAAATGATATTTTTTCCTTTTTCACTTCCACTTTAGCATTACAGTAAACTGCACTGTGACTTCAGACACTAAGATGTCAAACTACAGTATATTAAGCCGGACTGTAAATGAAGATGAATGCATGTCTCAGCAGAAGGGTCAGGCATAGGAGACAAATTAGAGATTGTTTTTCCTTTTCTTGGCAGCAGATTCTGCCCTCTGTTTTCACAAAGGACCTTATAGATTGAATTTGGTAACATAAAACTAAAGAAATATGGTAAATCAAGCCCATGGAGTACCATCTCACTTTTCCTCACAAAGAGGGTCGCTTGTACAGGGTAACTTTAATGAACTCGGTAAGGAAGGCACATTCTGGTCTTTCATATGTATGAACGCTTGCTGTAGACGTAGGAATCTGTGTGTGATGTGGACAGGCCGTGTAATGGAGGAGACCAGATTAATGGAAAAATGGAACTCCTGTGAGTTTAAAACTCAATATGCTCGAATATATTGCAATGGCAAAATAATCTATACCCTCCTGGGGTGGTGGGAAGCTGAATATAGATTTTCCTGATTAGTAAAGCATCACATTTTTCTCAAAAACTTTCAGAAACTTCAGAGTAGATTTTGACAATTATCCACTCATTTCCTAATAAGATAGAGAATGCAGAAGACAGTAATTATATAGTTAACTTTCTTTCCATTTAAAAAAAATGGGTTTTGTCACTAATGCACCATTTTTACAGAGACCTTCATCTAAGTACATGTTTTGAACTGCTTTTCTTATAGCAAAAAATCTTACTTAAATATTTGAAAAAAAGAAATAAAAAAGGATACAAGAGGGAATTTTGCCTTGCTTTTGTTAGGATGAGAGGTATTTTGCATTTGGCTAAAGTCACAAAATTTTATTTTACTTTAGTTAGAGTGATTGAAGAACAGACATCTTTCTAAGCTATCCCTGAGGTTCACTCGTCTGATGCTGTTTCATCCCTTGGAAGCCTTTGACAGTGTTTCCAATTGTGATTTGAAGTTGTGCCATCTATTTTACATAACAAATTTTGGGTTTGTCTCATTCAGTACTAGTGATGGTGTTTAGGTTTTAGAATCAATTCAGAGCAAATATTTAGGAGAACTTGAGAGATATGATATAAATGCCTGACAGCAAATATTTAAAAATGTATGCATAGTTTTAATGATCTATGTGTATTCCTTTCCCTCAGACTGTTCTGCTGTGCAGATGAATTTCTATGACTTAGCCAATTTCTAAACCTATGTTTCAAAATAATATTGTTTAATATTTTAAAAGCTGTGTCATTGTTTTTACTGTCTTCCTTAAAAGTAGTTCTGTGGAAGAACTAAACCACTACCTTGATAATCATTGCTACTAAAAGTAAAATGTTATCTGTCAGTATATTAAATAAAATAATCATACATCCTGACAGAAATGCATAATTATTTTCTATCTTCCTATGCTTTGTCCATTTTAGTAGATATTCTAACCTTCTGATTTAGTGTAGCAATTTAATAATTTTCCTTTATCTGGTTATGTACATGAAACATGCACTGCACTGATGATGAAGAATTTATCAGATCTCAGCATGATAATATTTTTTTATAGATGGAATCTGTGTGTATGAAGTGGGGAGATACATTGTTGTAATCAAGGGAACAAACTCTTTTTTGGTATACCCAGACAGTACCAGAAAATTAAGAGAGATCAATATTCATGTCACAAGAACAATATTCATGCTAATCAGTATAACTTCCATTTGCTGCCCTGTATTTCTATATTTGCCTGTTGTCTTTTGGGTTAAGTTGTAAGGACCAGTGTTTGGAGTAATTTGTACATGGAAGGAAAACAATTTATTTCCTGGCTGTATTAGAAATACATTGCTTTATGATGTTCTAGTTTTGAAGAAATAATTGTTTATGAATTAAAATTATGTAATAATTTGTATTTCATTGGCGGTTGGCCAGATATTAAAACACCAACATTTGGCATCTGGCCTTTATTACAAGAGATCCTGGTTGGATAAATTGTTTATGTTTTGAGGTACACAGCCTTTGATAACTAAACATGGATGAGGTTTAAATTATTAGTATGGTTTGAAGAGTATTTTGTGGTCATAACCCAAATTTCTGCATTTTTTTGTGCTGCTGGGCATTGGATTGATTTATATAAATGTTAGCAATGATTATTTAGAGAACTGGCTAGAGAATTATTTATAGTACCAAGATATGTTGGGTTTTTTTCCTTTTTTTTTAATGTTGAACGATTGAGAAGGCAACAAAATATGGTTTTAATTCAGAGGTTAGGTGAGCTGGACAAGTTTTCTGTTTTTCTTGGTGCATACAGTGCTATGTACCTATTTGGTGGTGGCTGGGCAGGCTATCGGGTATTAAATATTTCTTAGCTAAAGCCTGTAGTAGACTTATAGGTCTCTGTCCACAGACAGGCCACCAAGGAAAAGCAGAGACCTGCACCCTATTCACATAGCTCATAAATATATATACAGTATAGATGGAAAGCGTGAGCCAATCTTAATAGCTAGAAGAAAGTTTTAAAGTTCTAGCAGAGCTTCAGAAGCTGTCAAGGATAACACAGCCATGGTTATAACTGACAACCTCAAACTGTGTGAGGACTACCTGGGAAAAACATGCAGATACGAGAAGACAACCCAGTATATGTAGAATGAGACTGAAACAGTAATTGGAAAAGACAAAAAAAGATTTCAAAGTAGGTGTTTTTTATTTAAGATAAAACAAAACAAAAAACGGGTCATATTATGATAGAGAACTGATTAGATCATTTTGGTCTTCATTTTAGGTCTAAACCTGGAAAATGGCTCATTAGTTATGACCAGAAGAAGAGAGTTAAAATATGGACTGAATAAAATCTCATGAAGTAACAAAATAGAAGCCACCCACGCTTTCTGTTTCAGTGCTGGTGTTCCAGTTCACCATGTAGTTTAGACAGTGGGATTTAGAGCGGTAGGGTCATAGAAACGGGTCTAAAACCTTGTCTTTTCTTTTTTTTCCCTTCCCCCCACCCCAGCCCCCCTGCTGACGAGATGATTGCCCTTTTTGCTTGGTTATATGCTCTTGACATAAAAGATGTCTCCTGGGCAATTCCATTTTCTACTTGTGGTGAAGCGACGGACAAGGTACATTTGGAAGAGCTGGGCTTCACGGAAGAGAAATATGCAGTTAAATATAATAATATTGCAAAATAATTGCATAATTATAATTTTTCACAGAGTAAGGGATCAACCAGCACAAGGAACGTAGGCAGCTAGTTAACGTCCTCTTCAGTTCGTATCACTCTACTACAGTGGAGTCTGGATTGGCATCGCACACCTGTGATCACCTTAAATAGCCACTGGATGTCACTGATGATCCACACAAATTTAGCTTAACCCTTTGAGCATTTTCTTGTAAGGCATGGAAGAGTCAGCAAAAAGGGCACTCCCATGACTTTGGGGATTTGAATTGTCTACCATCACCATCTTCAACAACAGATAAATAAGAAACTCTCAAAAGAAATAGGGATATGATCAACAGCAAGGCATAGAATGAGTTAAGATAATTGTGAGATTTGAATGTGAGATGATGGCTATTTATGACTCTCTTAAAAACGTCATATCAAGCCTCCCTGTATGTTCAACCCGTAACCTAGGTGGAAGGACATCCGTCTTTAACATTGGTCTGTGTTCTTTTTACAGTCTGTGCAAGCTGACTGGAAGTTTGGTGATTCTCATTTAAATGTTTCAACAACTCCAGGATATTTGTGGAAGGACTGCAGGAATTCCTCCCCTTATCTGAGGATTCTAAGTTACCTTAGCTGTTTGATGAGAAATAAATTTTCCAGCATCCAAAAGGTAAAATTCCCAATGTCAATCCATAGGAGAGAAGTAGATAGCTGTCTATCATAGTAAGAAGAGTAGTGGAATGAGAACAGCATCAAACACAAAGCATTTATATTCACCAGCAAGAGTTGTTTCTTCTTATAATTGGCAAATTCACGATAGTGATGAACCAGTTCTTTCCATCCTTTACTAGTGAGTATGTTAAGAGGAAAGCAGTGAGAAGTGCACTTGTCTATTGTAGAAATGAGGCTAAAAAGAAACTTTTTCAACCTTTTGGTGCCATTGCATTCTATCTGGACTTAAATGCTTTTCAGATTTTTTTCTTCATGACAGAAGTTTTTTTGCTTCTTCAAGCAGCAGCCATCTTCTTGAGAAATCCATGCATCGATTAATTAGGTTTTTTTCTCTACCATTTCAGCTTAATACTTTGCTTGTTGCCTGATGCCAATGTCTCCTTTTGTTCATGGATGGTATAGAGATAGTGATCAGAGCTTTTAAAGACTCCTTTACAGATAGAATAAGACACATCACAATGAGCTCTTTTCACTGGTACAGTTTTAGATAGCTCATTAGCTATATGCTGTGAAGCCAATTGAGTCTTTAAAGAAAACCGTAGTGTACTCTCCAGTTAAAGAGTACTTAGCTGCCCTGTTGCAACTGAAAGATGATGTAAAATGTTACAAGCTGATAATAATTTGTCTGTATAGGCAACTCAGAAGCTAACAGAATGGTCTAGGAAATGGAATGTTGGTTGGGAGGCAAATAAAAATTATGTTGTTTTAAATCTTAGCTTTTTCACACTCTATTTCTCAATCAGCTTCATCATCTGTCCCGATCCAATATCGGGGAGGGTTCTTAAACGATCCCAAGAGCGAGATTAAGACACAAACGAGGTCAGATGCCGTACAACCTTGCAAATTTTATTTCCTATGGCAACTGATAATAGCTATAGGACAGAGGGAAAAAGAAAAGAAAAAAGAGGCAGACCTAAGCAAAAAAGCGGGAGAGAGATAGCAAGACTAGTTACCACCACCACGAAGCCAGCAACGTCCCGTTGACTCGGTCTTGGTGGAGGAGGTGGAGGGTCCAAGTTCCAGGTTCCAGCCAAAGTCCCAGTTCCAAGCGCTGCGGGTGCTCTTCAGTTGCTTTCCGATTGTAGTTGCTTTTCAGGTTTTACAGTTTGCAGTTCTTGGTTTGCAGGCCTTTTGGTTTGCAGTCCACAGTTTGCAGTTTTTGGTTTGCAGTTCTTTTGGTTTGCAGTCTTTTGAGAGGGGAGAACGCAGCTCTTTTATTGTCCCAGTCCCCACGATTTCTCCAAAAAGTCCACCCCTTTCCACGGAACTCATTATCGTATGTGCCACCCCGTGTTCCTCCATGGGCGCATGCCCAGGTGCTCTCAGTGGTTTCTTCACCTTGCTCGTGGGCAAGCACAGCTTGGTAGGCACTGCTAGCTTTGGGCGGATATGGTGGTTTCTCCAGGGACATTTTGTTCTCCCCCACAGCAACAGGACGTTGAGGCTGGCAAATGGTTGCTTTGCAGCAGCAATGTTGAGACAAACGTTTCCGGCTGACACAGTCTCTTACATCATCCCATTTCTGACTTTAGAAAACAGCTATGGAAAAAGATAAGCCAGCCTCCAACCTGTGCTCCAATATAAAGAGTAATACCAAGCCCATGAGGCGTGTTTCAGTCCACATTGAAGTATTCTGACCTCCATGGAGATAAATTTTTCTTCAAAGTATATGATTCAACAATACTAACATTAATTAACTAACAAACTAAATTCCCACTACTGATTATAAAATTACCTTGCCTTTAAAAAAAGTCTTCAGGACTCCTTCTAGTAGGTGCTCTCCTTGCAGTGTATTCTGCCAGATAACTACATGCAGTCTAATGAGAAGTGAAACCTCTATCTATCTTGAGTTGAATAATTGAATTGTTTGTTCATGAGTGAAATAGTGTAGAGTCACCTGTTTTGAGAGGATTTTCATTTGTCAGGTCTTGTATCTAAATACCACTTTCCCATTTAGTGCTGTAAAACCTGATGTAGGTTGAGTGGGACCTGAAAATGATGGGAGATACTCTTACCTCCCCAAGTCTTCTGTATTTGAGTTAGCTGCCTAAGCTGGCTCATTCATTTTTGTTCAGAGGAGAAAGAAGGGCTCTGCTGGCGGAGATTGAGAGATTTGTGGAGCTATGTTGCTCCACAAAGTACTGCAGCACAGTAAGGGTGTTAAAAGAGTTAGTGGTCTTGTCCTGGCGTCCACACTGTATAGTTCACATTGGGTTTTGTTTCAGTGGGGTTTTGCTTCACACCTGCTCTAGTTTTTGGTCCCACTGACTGAATGTCCATTAGCAACTGGAGCACACAAGGTACATATACTTGGGTACATCCCATAGCTTGACTTCCTCTAACCGGAATTGAATTCATGTGCTCAGAGGCAGCTCCATGATGCAAATCAAAGCACAGAAAATGAAGATTTTTCAGACTACACACTAATGATGCACTCCTAAACGGAACTAAAATGCTAATGTGGACCCACTGTAAGGGTGCTATAAACCTCTAAAGAGATTGTCCAGTTAGTGTAGCTGATGTATATGCCTTCATATCTCTATTTTAATTTATCACAGATAAATATTGATACATATACATTTAGAATACAGTTCAAAAGACATATTCTGTCTTGCTTACATTTTTTTTTTTCAAATTCAGTAGCTAGATCCACTGATAAAGGAGTTAGAATCTCATTTATTTCCTGCCAATGATTTATTTAATGATGGCAGGTAAGAAATTTAGAAGAGCAGAAACTGGAAATGAGAATTTTATTTTGTCTTCCGGGAAGCACTCCAAGAAGGCAAACCCTTTTCCTCTGTACCTGGCTTTGTAAGCTTTGATGTTGCCAGATACAGTCAAACCCATGACATTGTATTGAAAAGCAAATAGGATTTTGAAAAACTGTGAAAGAAATTCCTATACGTGCTTAAAGAAAACAAAACCAAGAACAAACCAACCTCGGCTTCTGAAAAGAAACAGAAATTCTTCATCAGTTTTTCCCAGAGCAAATATTTATAGACTACCTGCCAATGTGTGTGTGTGTCAAGAAATTACTATACATATGTGAGAAAGAATATGAATAGAGAAAAGGAAACTACAGAAATAGAATGAGCACTTACAAACTGTGGTGACAGATTTATTAAACTGAGACCAGAGAAAGAAAAATCAGTCAGAGTACATTTAAAAACATCTGTGAGATTGGTGATTCTTTTCTGAGGCTGTTTAGTACAGAATAGAGAATATATAAAACCAGAAAATGTAAATGCAGTATGAAGTATAACTTGGGACTTTCCTTCTCAGGGAGGCCTTTATGCAAACAGTGGTTCTTGCTCTGTGCTCCTACACCCCCAGCCCACCCCATCCTACCAGGGACTATTTGTGTGTTCTTCCAAACTGAATCAAAATTATTTGAAAGCTCTCCTTCACACCAAGATAGCCTGTGCAGTGATTTTCTTTAGAGGTGAGGTCTGAGTCTTCTCAGGCAGTGGAAGAGTCTGAATTTAGTACTCCCTGGCTTCACACGCTAGCCACTGAGCTATCACATACCAGGGAAGGATGGTGAAGGCTCCATTGTCACCACCTTGTTAGAAGAAAGGATCACTTAGAATCATAGAATCATTTTGGTTGGAAAAGACCTTCGAGATCATCGAGTCCAACCATTAACCATGTCCCCTAAACCATGCCCTGGAGTACCCTGTCCACTCGCTTTTTGAGTACCTCCAGGGATGGTGACTCAACCACTTCCCTGGGCAGCCCATTCCGATGTTTGACTTCTTCTAGGCTTTGGTGCTAACCTCCAGGAGAAGATGCAAGGCTGTGTAGCGAGTGCTTGTAATAAAGGAAGCAAGCCCCAGAGATGAACTGGGTTTAAGACATACCCTTTCATCTGAGTTTCCTTCTTTTCAGCTTAGATGTCTCTACACATCCATGCTGGTTGTTGTGGATGTAATTTTGAGGAGCCTAGCTCCCTCCACGCGATGTCTGGGGAACCCAGCTCTCTGAACCAGTGTAGTGAGTTCTGTTACTATTGGTCAACCACGCTACCTGCTGCGTAGGCTTACTCTATTGCATTAAATGTAGAAACTAAGGGCTAAACAGTAGTTTATTTGGAAAAGAAAATGCATTTTTCTGTCAGTTCAGCTTTTGGCTATATTCATATTTGACAAGTGCTGTTCAAAATGCAGCCTTTTATAGAGTACTTAATTTTGCATGTAATGAACTCCATTAGAGTTAAGTGGGGTTTGAATCCAATATATTGAGGCAAAAGCTCAGAATTTGTAAAAGTTATCTGCCATGATTTTAGTAGTAAAATTTCCAGTGACTTCGCCTTTTGCAGAATTAGGAGAACACTGAGCCACTTTGAAAATCTCACCCTGAGGGTGATACAAGGCTCTGCAGTCTTTAATACTGAATGGTGCGCTCTTGGATCGTCCAGCATTAGAAATTTGAATCAGCACAGGAATGAGCTCACAATTGTTTTGTCAGATTAGTCAAAGGACATGAAACGCAGTGTATGACATTTTCATGTTTTTATATCAGGCTTATACTTGCTATGGGAAGGCAGAAGTCTTGTGATCCAGCAAAAAGCCTGCCGGTATATACCCAAAAGTTTTGAACAAATACGAGATGACAAAGTGAGTTTATACTCACATAGCTGACAGAGTGAAGGAGAAGTGTTTTCTGTCATGTGACTGCAGCATTTTTGATCTAGTACCAGCTACCTTAAAGATGAGTTTGCTACATCATTCAATTGCAGCATGAGTCTCTCAGGCTTTGCCAACATGATGTTTAGTAGGTGGATACAGGCTTTGTCTGTATGAGCTCTGTGTGGGTCGAATGGGATCCAGCTGTAATCTTGCAATTGAACAGCTCCTGCTGGCCTGGTGTTGGTTGTGAACTATCAGATCCTGTTAGGAAGCTAGTTATGTTGTTTTAGGCTCAGGCCCATGCTAAGAGTCTGCATGTTGTCTGGCCAGATTATAATATCACAGAGTGAGCTTATGTTTACATGGAGGAAAAAAAAAAAAAAAAAAAAAAGGGTAAGCTTGCATGTTACTGCAAAATACTGTCCAGATACACCCTTAGACAAAACCCGTAGCATACTCAAAAATATCTTTTGTGAGTCATCTGTTTGAGAGAAGGGCAAAATCCCAGAGCACTGCCCTGTGTAAATTTTGAGCATTGTCATCTGCTTGCACTAGTGATAAAATATATACATGTGCCAAAGACCATCCAGATGATCAAAACGTAGTTTATCTACCTATTTGCATGTGACATTTTGCACTTGCACACAAAAGAAAACAGGACTGAGTTCTCTTTGAAACAGTAACTCTTTGTGGTTGCAAAACCAGGGCTAACATGAGTGTTAAAGTGGATGTAAATCAATAACCCTAGTAAGTTAACTTATGAATGCAACACAGGTGGCTTTTCTTGGTTTACGATCAGGACCCCAGGTATCTCTGTTGTAGAATACTGTTTTCCCTGCTTATTCTGACTCTGTTCACAGCTCCACTATGCATACCCCTGACAGAGATCAACCTCCTAGCGACAGCGGTTCCCTTCTGCACAATCCAAAAGCCAGTGCTTTAAAGATGTGATGCAAAGAGTGGCATATCAAAAAGAATAGTAGTATTGGAATTTCTCCTTCAAATGATGTTTACTAGTGTGTTTAATCTGGAATTTTTAAGGGTGTTTGAGGATGTCGAACTGTCCTAGGCTTACTGAAAGTCAGCTGCCTTAGGGAGTTCTTGAAAGTCCTAACTTTAGCAAAAGTGTCACTCTCTATATTTATTTATACCTCAGTACAGTCAAACTGTGCATGTGACTAGCCAGTGTGGCTTCATATAGCACTTTAAGCTTCTCCTCCCCCTGTATGATTAATTACATTCAGTTATTGTCCCATTTTCTCATATTTAGAACAGTGTTTTCCAATAAATGATTCTAGTAAAGACATAACTTCCTCTCTCAAAATACTCTTGCCAGGAAAAGACTTACTGATTTTCTGAGCAAAGCATAGCTCTACTGCTAAACTTCTTCCATCAGGTATTGCCAGTTGTAAACAGAAATAAAGCCTACTGCTAGCGGGCATTTGCCTCTAAGCCTTACCGTTGTCATGGATGCTGACCAATACGTACATGCCTCTGGACCTGTGTGCAGTCTCTCTAACTTTAGTGTGAAGCTCTTCAGTTTGGAGAATTGGCATGTGAAACCCATTGACTGTGTAAGTGGGGTCTGTTGAGTGCTCTGTCATCCTCTGAGAGAGCGAGCAAGCGCAGCTTCACTAGGCTGTGATTCCTAATTTATCCATACAATTAAGCTCATTAGGCTGAAGTTAAACTCTATGAATATTCTCCATATCTCTCCATGTATTTTTAACTGTGCCTAACGTAACTGTGCTGATCATAATGAAGGTTTCTGAAATTCTAAAAGGAATAGTGAAGAATGAATAACATCTCTGTTTATCAGTCATAAGGTATCTTTTACAAAACAAGCTTGTTGCTATTAGAGAAAGCAGCACCTTAGAGGTGAAGTCATTCACTGTCATCCAGTAGGTCGGTCTCTGTATTCTCTTATCTCACCCCAAGTTATCTTTTTAACAGCTCAGAAAACAAGCATATCTGAGCTCAGGATTTTTTGGTCTCACTCTTTGTAAGGTTTCTGCATCCTTCTGTGTGTGGTGCACAGATGGAAGGAGCTCTTGATGAGGACATGCAGGTGAAAGAAAAACAGCTTTACAGAATACATTTAAATTGCAAGTTGCAACTCTCTCTAACAGCACAGGGGGGCATTCAAAAGCCCAGGCATTGTAGGATGTCCTGTGGTAGTTTCAGACACTTTCCATATGATCAAACTTAATGAAACACTTCAGAGAGACCCTTCAAAGTATTCCTGGGTGGAGGGATGTAACTATAAGAACCATTAAGCATGGGATGTTTGTCCTCCAAGATTTGAGGTCCTTTTCTTCCTAAACAAAAGTTTGTGGTGATTTGGGTAATAGATTTGACAACATTTAAAAAAAAATCAAGAATATTTGAACTTTAGCATTTCAAAAATAAATGTTCTGAGGGCAATTCTGTATAATATTAATGAAGAAAAAAGAAGTGAAATATTGAGGATGACACAAAATTGTTTTGTTCTACATTCATTTTTCTTGTCAGGAAAACAAAATATTTTCATTCTTCTGAACAATTTCGTTTTTGCTTTATTGAAGTAGTGTGCATGTATTCTCAGAATTATAATTTTAGTCCTTCCATTTAATTTGGGGCAATTACCACTACCAAGATAATTTTCACAGCATGAGTAATTTACTTACTATACCTTTATCATTAATAAGCACAGATGGACCATAAACTGATCCATAATAATTCCCCATCCATCACAGCTTTGAACTGAAACAGCTTCAGACTAGGCAGGCTAATCTGGCCTATGTGAGCGGCCCATTGCACAAGCAAGAACTCGAAGACCTACGTCTGATCTTACCTTTTTGTGCTTTCTGTAATCAGAAGTGATTAGTTGTGAACTCATCTTGTATTTCAGTGGTAAAACCAATTTGGAAGTTTTACAGTTTCACAGTCCTAAGAGATGTTGAATGTTTCATGCTGTGCAGTTGCAAGGAAGACTCCAAGCATCACCCTATCTCTAGCAAGAGGAGGACAGTACATTGGAAATACAATGGGAAAGTTCCCGAATGTTTGTCTGCCTTTTTCAAGCAAGATTTTTTTTTTCTTGTCAGTTACTATTTCAGTTGATCTTGTCTATAGACAGTCAATGCCTGCATGCCTCTCTAACTATATAAATAATTCCAATAATTCAAAAAGATTATTTGACTCGGAAACTAGGTAGTTCTTAAACATTCTAGTGGATTAACCTGAATATACTATTCTAAATCTTCTGCTAACTTTTATATGTGTTTCTTTTTTTACCTGATAACTTTTACACCTAACATTTATACCTTTTTATACTTCTTACTCTCCTTTTTAGGCTTCTTCTAACAATAATAATCCTAGAAATTACTAATTTCTTGATGATTTTTGTTTCTTGAAAACTCTTGCTCCCTTCATATTTGTAACTTTTAATTTCACATTTTGTTCACTACTACACTTGATTTATACTAGGACAAGGTAGCTTGGCTTCTCTTGTTTCTCTTATGTTTACCAAATACTCTGGGTAAAATATTCTGCAAGGAAATTTTAGCCACATGTGCTTATTTATTTTTAAATCATACAATTCAGGGAAAGGTGCCAGGCTGACACCTCTTCGGAATCCAGCCCTGTCTTTATTTACAGGATAACAACGGTAATGGAAACTTCTCCTCTCTAATTCCTTGAAAATCGTGTCTTATCCTAGTCTCAGGGTAACCTACCCCACATTGATTAAATCTTTGGCATCTCAGCTAGGGTTTGCAACAGAGTTGTTACTGGTGGTGTTATTTAATGTGAAAACTCATGCACCAGCAACTTGGCTGAGACCAGCAACTTGTTAGCATAGTACTCCTATATTTTTATTAATTTGTGTGCATCATGTTTTCCTCAAGAGTTAGGAGTGAAATGTGCAGGTCGTGTAGTGGTTTTAACTCCATGAATACTGTGCTGTAAATAACAGGCTGGTATTAAAATTATTATGGCAAAATATCACAGGCTGGGTAAAACACTAAGGTAGGAAATATTATTATGGAACAGCATTTCACTGCTGAAACAAAAACTCTCTGCATTTGTCACGCTCAGTAAAGGAGTTGATATCCAAACTTATCTTAAATTTTCAGACTTCAAGAATATACCCACACCTTCCGTAATCACAACAGAATAATAATATAATAAATCAGTTTTATGAGTACTGTCTCTATTAAATCATGTGAATAGTAATTAAATTGTGCAATGAAGGAGCCACTGAATTCAATTTCAGCAGAAATCATCTTCCTGTCCTCTTTCAGGAAAAAGATTATGTTTTGAGGTGAGAAGTAAATGGAGTGAGTGTCCTGGTTTCAGCTGGGATAGAGTTAACTGTCTTCCTAGCAGCTGGTACAGTGCTATGTTTTGAGTTCAGTATGCGAAGAATGTTGGTAACACTGATGTTTTCAGTTGTTGCTCAGTAGTGTTTAGACTAAAGTCAAGGATTTTTCAGCTTCTCATGCCCAGCCAGCGAGAAAGCTGGAAGGGCACAAGAAGTTGGCACAGGACACAGCCAGGGCAGCTGACCCAAACTGGCCAACGGTGTATTCCATACCATGTGACGTCCCATCTAGTATAGGAACGGGGAAGTGGGGGCGGGGAATCGCCGCTCAGGGACTGGCTGGGTGTCCGTCGGCGGGTGGTGAGCAATTGCACTGCGCATCATTTGTACATTCCAATCCTTTCATTATTGCTGTTGTCATTTTATTAGTGTTATCATTATCATTATTAGTTTCTTCTTTTCTGTTCTATTAAACCGTTCTTATCTCAACCCATGGGTTTTGCTTCTTTTCCCGATTTTCTCCCCCATCCCACTGGGTGGGGTGGGAGTGAGTGAGCGGCTGCGTGGTGTTTAGTTGCTGGCTGGGGTTAAACCACGACAGTGAGATAAAAAGGAAGGGTGTTCCTCACACTGTTTTTCAACTATGTTTTTCACTGTTAGGTGTAGAAGGAAGTGCTGGAAGCAGACTATGTATAGGTAACTGAAAATTAGTGTTTGTAATCTAGAACCTGAAAAAAATAGAAACCTAAGCTTTGGTAATTAGCTGTAGGGTAGTAACAGCCATGTCACGTGATTATTGTAGATACCCATGCAGGTCAACGCTAGCTGAGCTTTTCACATTTAAAAGGAGGCACTTTCATTCCATTCAGCTTCTCTCTCTATCCTTATTAAACACGTTTCTTCCACCTCAGCTCCCAGCCTGCTATAGAGGTGTGCAAGTCACATGAAAGCACTGCCAAGTAGGCACTAATTGGTGCCCCAACTAGCAATCTCTGAAGACAGGCCAAGGAAGGAGACTGAAATACGTTCAGCTCAAAGGTACTTTGGGGCAAACGTGGAAAGCTCGCAGTGCTCCTGCCTGTGTTTACATCTTTTCCAGCGCAGTCAGGCCAATGCTTTTAATGAGCACCGATTATTGCCTTCTGAATAATTGTTTTAACAGAGTACCAAGTTTCTTCCCCATTTGAGCTGTGGATGTCACTGAAGCCAGACTCTTTCACACACATGTATGCATATACATGTACCTACTGTTATATCTTGTATTCAGTATTATGTCAAAAAGTAGGCCTTTATAGAAATAGAAAATAAACTTAACTCTAAAAAGTGTTTGTCAGCAAATCTGAGCCTATGTGGGCATTGATCCTACTACCTGTGAAAATTTGAAAAGACAAAAATCTTAATTCTTCGGAGGTCGCATTTCAGTTCCAAATACAATTATTTTTTTACAGACAGACATTTCAAATGACTGTTGCATAAGGGCTTTTGTTACGTTTGATGGGTATATGTTCTTTATTATTTTATTGCCACTTCTTCACCTATGCCTACATGATTAGTTCATTTCAGCACAGGGACACAGAACAGAACTCTGACCTGTTATTCAGTGGAAAGCAGGGATTTCCTTTAGTCTGATGACAACAAACAATAGTTCTTTTGACCTCGTGCCAGAGGTCTGTATGTCAGTTTGCATTTGCTTCTGAAATGAGGTCTACTCATTTTTCAGTCTGACTTCTGACATTCCTAGTGGTCTGTATAAACAATAGAGAATAACTGTTTACATAAGGAGTGATTTTCATACCTCATCCTCCTGATCCAGTTTCATTAAAGTGATTTTTAAAAAAAAAAAAAAAAAAAGGCCTCAAGTGTTTTTTTACTGTAGCTCTATCACAAAAGCCATTTATTCTGGGTTGGTGTTGTTTGGTTTTGTTTTGGGTTTTTTGGGGTTTTTTTTTTTGTTTTTTTTTTTACCCCCTCACTATGGGGTTTTTTTCAATATTAGAATTGTTTGACACCACATGATCCTTCCTGAATCAGTGTATTGGGTCTGGCTGAGATGGAGTTAATTTTCCCCATAGCAGCCCTCATAGTGCTGTGCTTTGCACTGGTAGCTAGAAAGGTGTTGATAACACACCAGTGTGTTGGCTACTGCTGAGCAGTGCTCGCCCAGCATCCAGGCTGTCTCTCCAACATTCTCCCCTCACCAGTAGGGTGGGGGTGGGCAAGATCTTGGGAGGGGACATAGCCAGGACAGCTGACCCAAACTGACCAAAGGGATATTCCGTACCCTATGACATCTGCTGAGCAATAAAATCTAAGAGAAAGGAGGAGGGGAAACATTTGTTATTACATTTGTCTTCTGGAGCAACTGCTACACCTACTGAAACCCTGTTTCCTGGGAAGTGGCTGGACATCACCTGCGGATGGGAACTAGAGAATAAATCTTTTGGTTTTCATTGCTTCTGCACGCAGCCTCTGCTTTTGCTTTATTAAACTGCCTTTATGTTGACCCACAAGTTTTTTCCATCTTATTTTCTCCCCACCATGTCCTGCTGAGGAGGGGAGTGATAGAGCAGTGTGGTAGGCACCTGGTGTCAAGCCAAAGTCAATCCGCCACTGTCCCACCATGCCTCATCATGGTCTTCGCCGCGGGCTGCAGGGGAATCTCTGCTCTGGTGCCTGGACCACCACCTCCCCCTCCTGCTTCACTGACCTGGGGGTCTGCAGGGCTGTTTCTCTCACATGTTCTCACTCTTCTCTCTGGCTGAAGTATTTGTGCCACAGCAACTTTTTTTCCTCTTCTTAAATATGTGATCCCAGAGCCACTACCGCTGTCGCTGATGGGCTTGGCCTTGGCCAGAGGTGGGTCCCACTTGGAGCTGGCTGGCATTGATTCTATCGGACATAAGGGGAGCGTCTAGCAGCTTCTCACACAAGCCACCCCTGTAGCCCTACTGCTACCAAAACCTTGCCATGCAAACCCAATACAATTGGATGGCCCATTTTCAGGAAGGTGCTTCTTTTCTGTTTAACTGGTAGGTTCAGAAACACATCCTTACTCTCAGGACCAAGGGTATATCCTTGTACATCCCAGCTCTTGCTGGGTGGGTGCCAGGGTGTGTACCATTCCCCTCCATTTCTTCTTCACAATTTAGACATATTGCCTGCACAGAAGCTTCAGCACACTCCAGTCTCCGAGATGAAAACTGTCTTTAACATTGATGCACCTCTGCATACGGCATGCGGTTGACTTTATTCTAATGAAGTGTGTAAGAAGCGCTTACATACTAGAAGTTATGCACATGCTGAAAGACTTTGTCAAGTCAGATTCCAAATCCTACATTCTTTCATGCTTAAGGTCTCATTCAAAATCAAAACAGGAATGTCCAAACGGCTTTGTAACCTTATCATATTTTTACTGGTGCTTGGGCTCCCAAATTTTTTAGACATTTTCACCAGCACACTGAAATCAAATTGAACAGCTGTTATAGGATTATGCAAAAATTTGTAGGAACAAACACAGGCTCTGAGGCTCTATCTCATTGCTGTGGGAGCGACGAAGGGCAGGCACTTGGTAGGGGTTCATACACAGGCCTCAGTTCATTCTTTTTGACGTGTGCAAATAGGGAGCTGCCCGGTTTGAGTTACAAATGTTAAAGCAGCTGAGTGTTCATATGTTAAAAGACCAGTAAAAAGCACTGTTTGGATGAATTTCTGCAGACCTTTCAATATTGGTGTTTATGAGGGAGAGGTGCAGAACTATGTTTGAGATCAACCTCAGAATACTCTTACTTCTAAGGCAGAGGCTCCAAATTAAAGGGTTGCTACCTTAGCTAGCACATATGAGAAGATGAGACCAGTCCAATCTCAGCTGTGGAGGTGAAGCTCCCAACTGGAAGTGAGTCATGAGCTCAGGATGTGAAATGAGAGGAAGATTGCATTAGTAAAGAAACTGGAAACCTCATGCTGTAGCAGAAAAGAAAGCCCAGTTTTATTATGATAGCAACAAACACTTTTAGACATCACTGTGTTTTCTTACCACACTGTAGAGCAGGGTCTGAAGTGAAGACTTCTCTTAGTAGTTTCCTCTGTTTTTCCCAGGGCTGGAGTGTAGAGAGTGCACTGATGACACTGCAGCATTGTTTAAATGGAAAACATACTGCAAATGTGTGATTAAAGAGTTAAAGCCACCCTCTTGGATATTTTGAAAAAAGCTATTGGTAGATATTTGCTCTAACAGAGTGTTGAACTTACTTACATTGCTTTTAGCGTAAGATAGCATTATATGATTGTATGATTGTGAAGGTTTTGTTCTAGTTTAGACAGTCTGGATAGTTCCACTTCTTATTCAAAGCCACTGAGACAAAACCGCTTTATTAGATAGTCTTTTGCTGAGATGGCAATTTCTTGTTTGTCACTTGAACCCTCTGTATGGATGTTCTTAAGGAAACTGGCCTTATCAGAAATGCTGCTATGCATCAGGGGCTTCAAATGTACTTTGACCACCTTCAAAACAGAACAGAAAAAAACGAATAAGACAAGAAGTTAATAATAATGAATCCTCTAAAGTGAAGAGTAGTCATTGGTACCTTCCAAGTACTCTGTAGTGATATAATTTTTGAAGGCCTTATATCAGTGTCTACCATGAAAGTACAACTGTTGTGAAGTAGACTGTGTCATTACCCTATAAAGGTTTTATAAATAAAGCTATTATATACAAGTACAGAACGGATGAAAATTGTATCTCTTCAGTATAGCTTCCTCTGCTATTGATAAAATTGCAAGCCCTTTGGGTACAATTTAATCCTGAAATGGCTTTCTTGGAAAAGAAAAAAAGAAAGAGAAATTTTTAATGTTTGGAGTCATTGCTAATCTATTTTTGTTGGAAATCTTTTTGATGCCTTTTTGTTTTACAAATAACAAATGCACTATAAGTTGTAAGATGTGTTAGTAGAAAGAGGCAATTTGAGGTTTAAGCTTTTAGTTTAGTGTTTTGCGTTTTGAGTTCTACTTAATGATTTTTTTTTTCCAACAGAAGAGAAAAAAGCTTGTATTCGTTATAATAAAGGCAGTAGAGCTATTCAAATATTCTTTCTTCAGTATGCTTGTCATCAGTGCAGTAATAAGGGTCCATTTTAATTCCAGTAGGGGCAAGGAATGAGAATGAATCTTCCTTTCTTCCCACTGCTTCAGTAATACAGGGTAAAGCTCTTTCTCTGTTTCCTCTGGTTCCAGATTTGCAGCTTTTCACTTAAAATGTATGACCAAGGGAGAAAGAGAATAGAAGGGATTGTTAACCGTGGTAATTATGGGACTCATTCATTCCTGATTACTTCAGTTCTGTCGCTCATTTATCCCAAGTGTTGGGCACAGTTTTGCTCATCACTTGTCTTTCAGGAATTAATGTAAAGTATGTCTCAGTCTCTGCTTTGTTGTATGGGCTACCCTGCTGCTCCTTTCTGGTTTACCACTTACTTTGAACATGCCAATTTCCACCTCCGGTTTAGGGTGAGTGACAAAACAGAAGTGCTTTATTTACTCCACACCCTTGTTATTCTCCTGCTTCAAACCTTCTAATTCCTCATTCATTGAGAAGAAACAATATGTTTGACAGGTCACATAATACAAATAAGAAATAGTGAATGATGAATGGCAAATAGAGGTAGCACTTTATTGTCATTTACCTTAAGGCCTCTTTTCACTACACTGGCATTACAAAAGGATCTCAAAGTCAGAGAAAGCACCTATTTTGAGGTTCCTTTCAGCTGACAGATGGGTGGAAGGGAACTCGTTATAAATAAGTGTAAGCAATAGTAAACAAACAAATAACCTCAAAAGAAAAATAATTCAAAGCATTTACAAGTATGTATGAATAATATCTGAGTGACTTGAGCTCACTTTTGGAAAACAGATGAAACAATTGTATTACACGTCACATTTGTCGCTAGTAATTTCTCCCACACTTACAAAACCATCTAATTTAAGACAAAGTTTTAAGGCAAGAAAGACCAGACTTATTGTAAAATGAATGAAGCTGCACATCACTTGGAGATGGCACTTCTATAATTCCTATGGACATTGATATCAGTGAAGTGCTTTGATGGAGTCTGTATACATAGAAAAAGACACAATCTGTTACATCCTTTATACTGACTCAGAGGTCAGAGACAATGATGTGCCAAGTTTCTGTTTAGTCAGAGACAGTGAAGGTGCAGGTCTAAGGGAATTATTGAGGATTTGGTACAGATCTAGGCTTTGGTAACTGAGTTGGATGCTTCCTTAACCTGGGATCAATGAAAATGAACCCCAAGATCTACCTTTCAGCTGACGACTGCCACAGCATGGCAAGCTGTACTCATGGCTTTGGCGTTACCTATTTGAGAAGACAGAAATCACAGTGAACTGCTCTGCTTCTAAGGTAGTGGGAGAGCAAGGCCTGTTCTCCATCCTCAAAACTGAATCACTGTCACTCCTTACAAATATTTCGTGATCCATTTTCTTATAAAATTTAGATGACACATCTGATAGCTTAGTTGCTTCATGTGCTCTGGGTCACCACCCCACAATCCTTCTCTTCAAAGCCCTCTGCTCCCTTTCCCAATTGCTTTGCTATTCCAACCTGTTTTATGGAAAAGCCAGCAAATGTGTAAAAAAGTTCCTATCCTTCTGAGTCAAGGACCACTTCCACACCAACTCGTTCAAAATACACATGAGCATTCACTTTATTCATTAACTTTTTGCATAAGTTGGTAGTCACAAAGTATTATAAAGGACTTCTTCAATCTTAGTACATTTAGTACATATTATGCACTTATAAAATGAGTGGAAATGGAGTAAGACCCCTACCTTTGTCCTGTCAGAGCAAGGCTACCCAACTTTTAGCTCTGCCCAACAGAGGGGAAGGAGGAGGGAAGAGTGGAGGTGAGGGCAGGCTGCGGACTGGGGGTAGGAAGGGAATAAATCATCTCTACTGTCCCATCACCCAGGCAGCACAACTGTCTGGCCACCCGACTGACACATGCAAAAATGCCGTGGCAAATGAAATCTCTTTGTGGCTTCCATCAGGAAGTAATGGGGAGTATCTGAGAGAGACATTTCTTGGGAGATAGAATTGGAAACAGAAAACAAGACATGCCCTTTTCTTCTGGCTTTAATATAACAGAAATGACAGCTCTAATATTCCCTAACCCAGAGTAACAAGTTTGAATTAGTTTACATTTTGAAATGTAAACACTCAAAACACTTCATCTCATCAGTCATATTCCATCCCAGTGACCATGTTAGCAGTTAGCTCAGAGATGGTAAGAAGGGAGATATATTACTGCATAAAGCACAGTCACAATTGTAAAGGTTGAATTACATTTTGAAAGTGGAATCTATGCATTAATAAGTCAGATCAGGTTTTTTTCCTAAAGCTAAATCAATGAATTCTGTTAAACGATTTTTTTTTGTGTGTAGTTCATACTTTTTATTCCAAAAAGGGTATTATTTGAAATTTCTGTTATAATGCACCTGTCATTAACAGTTCTGGGAAAGATAATGAGCTCCTAGCAAGCCATAGTGAGCAGTTATTCACATGAACTGAACCACTGTCTCCACTGGGTGCAGAGTTCAGTCTAGCCCTAAACCACCAGAGCACGAAGAAAAGTCTCTGGTCTCATTTGAAGGATCCACTAGAGGACTGTGCCACCAGCATGGTGCACTTGATGAGAAAACTACCACATCGTTGCAATGACCCAGTGGTTTTTAACGACTCCTGTAGTAAGAGTGGTGATTCTCGAATAGTGGTATTTCCTCACACATGCCTTAGATATAAGTGAAATAATATCTAGCGTAAGAATGTAACACCATTATGAGATGTTTCTGATGTTTTATCTTTCAGTTCACTCTTTGTGTTTTCTGGATGAAGTTGTGAAGGAAAATGGTAATAAGAGTTCTGGCTGAGCAGTTTAATTACTTTTTAGTTGGGTCCCCCGTAGTGATAACATTCCGGTTTCTTCTGTCTTTGACACGAGACTCGTCTGGGGACTGAAGAACGCTGGGGCAGGGGGGAAGAGGAAAATGAACCTTCCCAAGTAATTCTAAACATAGTAAAGAACTGCAGTGTGTCTGCTTTCTCTCCCAGTTTGTGTCACAGAAAACTGGCCTTTGTTTTGGGAGTGAAACATGCCGATTCAAATTGGTACTTACTGTCTCTCTTGGCAAGTTAAACATCATCAGTGGTAATGTTTTTAATTGAAACTGATTCATACGGTGCCAGCAGAGTTCCTGTGGAAGTCAGTTTTGCACAAGGGAGTGAGAGGGATGAGCTCAATGAAACAGGGAACAAACCAATTACAGAGGTCAAACTGAACAATAAACCCATTTTGAATTAAATTTTTCTGAGTTAAAACTTTTGGTGCTCAGACCTTGTCAGTGCAACATGTTCTGCTTCTTATATTCACCTGCTTCTGGCCAGTGCCAGGGACACTGCTGTGGGCTTTTGTTCTGACCCGGTATTGCAGCTCTTGTGTTCTTAAAGACTGACCACTAGCGGAGCTGTATTGTCCTAACATCCTAAGTCAGACATGACTAAATTAGTTCTTCACTACTTTTAGAAAGTTCTCTTTACTTTGTTTTGTAGTGCTGTGAAGCAAAAGCATCAAAACTATCGCTTAAAAAAAAATCAAACGAGACCTGCAGCTGAGGCAAGGACAAATTATTTCAATAGGCAAGGGATTGTTTGAGTCTGTATTTCTGTTTTGAAATCTCAGTCCTTTTGCTTTAGATCTTGACATGCAGCCACACTATTTTCCAAAGGATTTGAACAGTCATACAATTACTCACATAGCCTGCATGTGTGCACACATCAGCCCCCCAGTGGTGATTTTCAGTTGGATATTTTATTCTTTGTACTTGTATTTTCGAGTGTGAATTAAAACAAATTCTTATTTTGTGCTTTGTTTTCAAAAGCTTGCCTACAGTTTTCCTTGGCTTTTGTCTTCTCCTTTTATCATTTGAGCAATGGGACATGAAATGAAGAAAAGAAAGATCAAGAAAATGATAGAAGGTTTGGAAAGTAAGATCTGTGAGGGGAGAAAAAGGTTAATAAGATAAGTGGGATGTTCAATCTAAAGAAAAGACGACTTAGGAAAAACATGATAGCTCTCTACAGATATGTAAAGGGACAAGGGAAATTATTCTCATTAGTCACTCAAGACAGAGTAATATGCTTGAGCTGTTGCAAGGAAAATGTAGGTTAAATATTATGAAAAACTTTGAAACTATAAAACCAGATAGACAATGAAACAAACTGCCAAAGGATGCTAGGGAGTCACTGTCTCCAGAGGTATTCAAGGTGAAATAGCTACTCATCTATTAGAGCTGGTTTTGGACCAAAAAATTAAAAGAAGCAACACGACACAGGAGGGATGAAATGGATAGATGACCCAGCAAAGGTCCCTTCAGACTCAAATGATTCTGGGGACGAAAGACAATGTTTGAAGGAATGTTAAACACAGTAAGACATGAAGAAGAGTGCATATAAAGTGGCAAAAAGAGAAAAATGAAGAGAGGGCTTTTAGAAAGTTATAGTGTTTAATAGCAAAAGAAATGAGAGGCTTACATTTTTAATATTAAAAAAAATAAAAGAAATACCTCATCACCGCCATTAAGCCTAAATCTTGCCAACAGCTTTAAATACTTGCAAATATACATATCTGGGTAATCTTTTTGCACTCAGTTGTCTATGAAAGCAAGTGCAAGCACACTGAATGTAATCCAGAGCTTGTATAACCTTGCATCTCCCTATTTTGATATGTGCAACCAGGCAGAGCCTTGTTGATGGAGGGGTAGAGTGTTACTGGATTATTATAGGACATACTATGATTATTGTCCAAAAACCAGAATGAAATATTTTTTAGACTTCTTCATTTTGAGCCATAACTTGTTCTCCATATAGGAATATTAATTTCAGTAGAGGCACTTGAAAATGAAGATACCATGCATTATGAGGAAGGATGGCGCAATCTGGCCTCCTTTCATGTGTAATAACTATAACTATTTATTAAGCATGAGGATCATTTATGACTTCATATTTCCCATTCCACTGAGAGAAAAGATTAACATACATTTCCTATACACTTTGGCTTGGTAATGCAATTCCAGAGTCTAAATTCATTATGAATAGTGACATTCATCCAATAAGAAATACCAAATAGGACACATTTTTTACACCTGGTAATACACTTTCATCTAGGTAGAAAGCATCAATATAGCCATATTTGGGGACACATGCAACATTACTGCACCCCACTTCCATGATGATCAGGATGAAGAGTGAGAGAGGTGACTGATTGCTTTCATGTGGACTCCAGCGTGCTCGAATCCCCTGCAAACCTGGTGTGGCAGGTCTGCAGCCTTTGCTTGATGCTCTTGCATTGAGAAAGAAAATGAGTGTTGCATTGTAGCACCACAGGTCAGAAGATGATTTTGTTCAGGATATGTACTTGCACAAGAAGTAGCTCAGATTTTCAGTCGTCTTGTATAGTGACTGCACTGCAAAGCTACACTCGTGTCTAGGCTGGTGATTTCATGCGTATTTAAGATCTGAGGAGTTTTTGGGTTTGCTTCCTTAAATAATTTTTAAATAATTTCTCCACTGTTTCTCTGGGGTTATGGAAACTTATTCTCTGTTTTTTCTGCCTGTCACAACATCTTTCTGTTCTATGAGTTTTCCACAGAGGACAGTGGGAGGACGTAAGCATTGTGCTGGGCATGAACAGTGACAAGGGACTGGTGGACTGTGTGCAGTCCAATAGTTACAGCTGTATCCCACAAAAATCATCTGCCACCAACCTGGGCTTTACCCAAAACTGTGATGAACCAATTTAGGTGTAATGTCCCACGTAACTCTCAGCTAAATAGGTTTATATTTATGAACAGGACTGAGGAACAAGCAAACCAGAGTACAGACCCTAGTTAGCTCCTTAACATCAATACTTGCATAATAAGTCAGACTGTGGTATTATATTATTTCAGTTATTTTATTTCTGTTATCAGTCATACCTCCTATCTTACTCTTTCTTTGACTCACTGTACAGTCTGTGTTGTCTCTTGATTCTTTCAGTCAAGGATCATGCTAGTGTACTCATACCAGAAAAACCCTCAAATGTTGATAAACACAGTAAGTGAGAGATAATTAACATTTACATATTTGATATATGGATATTATTGAATAAAAATCCAACCAAAGTTATACTGTTTTCTGTTTAGTCAAATACAGCCATCTAAGCATAAATTAAGAAATTAGATGGTTTCTCTGGGTAATTCTATGGGTAATCTCTGCTTGGTTAGCCACATACTCTTCCATACATGCAAGGATAGAAGAAGGTGCCTATAAGCCATGGCTGCTCAAAGTACCATGACAATCTTACACTATCTTCTGTCTGAACTGTTCAATGTTTCTATTAATGTGGAATTAAACAATATAGAAAATACTTTCTGTTGATGTGACATTGTGTAAAGTATCAGTTTCTTTTCTGTTCCTTGATTAATGCTTCCAAGATTTGTATATGACTTAAAATTTGAAAAAAAAAAAACCCAAACAAACTAAAGGCTTTTCAAGGAGTCTGAAGACAAAATTAAACACCTATTAGAAAACTCAGATTTTTATGTTATCTAAGAGTGTGATGAAGAAAGTTAACACACATTTTTAAGAATGTTGGTTGTTTTCTCTTGGGCATGAGATTTTTTTTTGTCCTTCCTATTTGGTCTGGCTTTTGTTCAGTCAGATTGCACAAAATCAAGTTTAAACACTTTAAAACACTGAAATTTTCCTGCAACAAGGTCATTGATGCAGTACTATTAGTTGATAACCAAAGGAGATCATTCATTAATTTCTGACTGTCAGGTTTTTCTTATCACTAATACAGGTAATTTATAAATATTTTTTCCTAGACAAACATAATTGAAATATTTAATGTATTTCATACCTTTGAAACCTAATCTTGTAAAAAACTACAACCAATTCCCACTTCCCTCTAAAGTAATGAAAATAAGACTTGAGGAGGACCCTGTCAGGAGGCCAGGTTAGCATTCTTTTCATCCAAGCATATTTAAGACCAAATATGTTTTTATATTGATATATGTTCTTTTATATGTTAATCTAGTTCTTAATGCTTTTGCTCTGGGGCTTCTGAGTACATCCATTACCACAAGAGGAGTTCACATTGGGAAAAGTCAATTATTTGTGCCAAGGGTTAAATGAATCCATAGTAAATCCTTTCTTTTCTTTTTCTGTTTATGTAAACTGCTGGTCTAAACTCTAAAAAAAAAGTTTATTTTTTTAGATTTAATTGCAAAGCTAATTTAATAACTGTTTAATAATGCTCTTGAGTTTTGTTTTATGTAATCCTATGTATCTGAAAATATACATAGCAGTATTCTCAAAGAGTGAAGGTGATACAAGACCCCAAAGATATGTGTAATGACCCAAGGACCTCCTAGACCTCAGTTTACATAGTCAACTCCTTTTCTCTCAACCTTAAACCCTTAAATTTATTTAATCCCTGCTATAGTCAAACACACTGAGCGTGTGTAACAATACGTCAAAATCATTAGCACAAAACCTTAAAATAGTGTATTGAATTTGTATAAAACAGCCCAAATCCTTTGAGATCTTAGGTGTCACATCTAGACTTTCTGAAGGAAACACTCTTTTAAAAGTTGGTACCGAAATGATATTGCTGGTTCTTGTGTCCAAGTCCTATAACATAATGCGCTTCCAGCAATAATTTTTCAATATCAAAAAGGGGAGACTAGACAACTCCCAGATGTGATACTGGAGTATATTGCTTTTCATCTCTAAGGGGTTGGCCACCCTGTAGTTGTAGATGTGAATTATGCTTTTATAGTGTATTCAAGCTAATTCTCAACTATGACAATTGCAGGTTACGTTGTAGCTGCAGGTCCAGCACTGCACAGGATCTGGTGTGGTTTACCTCCAGACCTATTAAAATACTGGATTAATCTTTGGGAAAGCACACATACACTTTTGTTTTTAACTTGTGGAAGTCAGCTTGTGTATGAATGCTTAAGCTGCAGTGCAGCAATAGCGAAGGTCACTAGCCCAAATTTAGCCCAAAGGTCTGCTGATTGTTTAATTGCCTGAATGAAATGAGTGAAATGAAATGGAATTAAATTCTCCAAGTCCAAATCTTGAGGAAGATACATCCATCTATTAAACCCCATAGTCACATGCATCACTTGTGATGGGGTGGAGTGCAATAATACACGTAACATTGTAAGCTGATCCCTGAAGCTAATCTATTCATGCTACAAATTAGCGGCTCCTACTCTGTTATTGTGCCTATGCTCTGAACTTCTGTCTCTAGGACAGTAATTTTTTGTCCTAGAGCAGAATTTTCCAAAACACTTTATTTTCACTATCAGATAATGCATCAGCACATAAGAGCCTAAATCCCAAAGGCTTAGGCTCTTGAATTGTTTCTGTCATCTTTGAAAATGGATTTGGAAGTCTAATTTTTTCTGAGATCCTTTGGTAGATGTTCCTCCTGAGCTCTATCAGGTTTGTTGACTTGGAATAATGCATTTTTAAAGTTACCTCTGACATTAACAGTCTGGCTGAAAAAGGATATGAGAGTAGTTTTGTTACAGTAGTTACTGTAATTCAGCTTTAGTGAAAGGGGTACCATGTGGCAAGTGTCTACACTCCATAATGATTCAGTAACCATGAATTTGCATTTAAACTGGATTGGTGATCCAGGCAACCTAAAGAAAGAATTTTGCAGGGGGGTTTGCACGCTGGGAAGGATTACAGCTTGTTTCTTTACACAGACCTATTTTTGCTGAAAGCTGGAGCTGATTCATCATTGTGTTATTCTAATTTTATGCTGGCATAAGCCCATTTTCTGTAATAGAATTTCTCTGATATAAAGCAGGAGTGATACAGTGGTGAAGCAAAGGCTACATTTTTAAACTGGCACAGTCAAAAACACCAAGCCTGATATATTTTTTCAGTGGTAAATTGTAGCTACTAATTCCAGTCAAGAGGAGCAATGTGCTGATGCACTAAGCATTATGTAAGCCATACTATTAGGGAAAGATTTTTTTCTCCTCTGGTTGAATCTGAGCCACTATGCGACAGTAATGTAAGATTGCATGCAGCACAAGAATGGGCAACAGCTACTACTACAACTACTACTGCAGCTACTACTACAGCTACTCCTTATGGTTCTGAGTCATGTGAGAGAGAACCTGATTTGTTTTTAATCCAATGAGAGTTGGATGTGAATTGAATAAATAGTTTTGGGGGGGGTGGGAAATAAGGTAGACCTCTTAACTTTCTCTTTCCTTTTTTTAAATACATTTTCTTTTGGCACAATGGATGGTTCCACCTCCCACTGCACCTCTCTTCTTCCTCATGAGTAGTTTAACCTACAGCTTGGAGAGTGAGGAGACTGAAATTACTGCTTCCCAGGAGCTTACTCTAACCAGCAGGTTAGCACTTAGAAGATAGGCAACAGTATCACGATTTTGAAGGAACTGGTGCCAAACCGGGGCACTTCACATTTGATATTGTAAATGCTAAGAAGTCTTTCATAACAGGAATATGCCCCACAAATTTAAGTGGTTCCTGAAGTTGTTGGATCACAGCTTTTGACTTGGCGACCTCAAGACAGCCCAAGCTCTTATTTCAGAGTCTGGTTCTGCCTATGCACTTTCTGTATGATAGCTGGAGGTGGCTAACAGCCCAACTCTGCGAGAAAGCATTTATTGCTTATTGATGTGTCTTTTGTCTGTTTGCAAATTTCTGGAAAAAATGGAAAAGGCTGAGTTTAACAGAGGGCAAATGTGGTCTGACTTGCTTTTAGCACGTGCAGTGATCGAGATGTTTTTCATCATTTTCCCATCTCTAAAAATAATTAAATGACAAACACAGAGATACTACTTCACAGGACCCAGAGCTCAGTTATCAATGCTGAGATAGAAACAAATAAAATTTTCCTGGTTACTGAAAAGTTTATAAACCTTTGCATCTTGCATCATAGGGCCTAATTAGGAAATGATATATGCAGGTACTGTTCAGATTGACTGGCATTCCCTCATTTACATGGAAAGGTGAGTAAATTCTGCTTTTAAGAAAACACAGTGTTTTCCTAGTTTCATGTGGCAGCCACTCAACTTACTTCATTTCTTTGCAAAATAGGAACTTCAGCATTTCATTTTTTATCTTTTATCATTAGACTCCTACAGCTTTAAAATGATTTTCCCCCTAGAAAATGCAAATCTATTCCTTTGTAGTGAAAACCATATTATACATGCAGCATGTAACTTTCAAAACTTTAGTTAGAAGCAGCAAAGCAAGCTGTCAGACATTTCAGTAATTGAATTTCCTTGAGAACTGCCTTGGTTTGTCAGCTCTGACTTTGCTGTCAGAAGAAAAGAAAATAGCCAGGGAATTAATCTAAGATAACACAGGGGGTATTTTGATAATGCCAAGACATGAACATTAAGTGTTTTCTCTGGAGATGTTTTGAGGTAGGGTTCCCCACCCCAATCCAGGCGGGTTCATTTTAGCCTTGAGTCATTATTATCTTGTGCAGAGTTCTGAGAATTAACTAATGACCTATCAAACTGCAGTACAAAGGATCCTTTCTTCCTGTATTAAGATGCACAATATCATTGCTTAAAAGGCCCAATATACCCTTTGTCAATTACTTCATAAGTGCAATTCATCTTTTACTGCTTCCGCACTTGGATTGCTTGTAAAATGTTTAGTGGTTAATTAGCCTGGAAGGAAGTCCAACTTACGAAAAACCAAGCAGTGGGAAAAAATAGCCATAAAATTAATGGCTTACTCTCTGGTCCTTATTTTATAGGAGAATGTTAATCAGACTCTGTTGGAACTGACTAGCACTCAGCCTTCTTTATAATCAGCTTCAGAAGTATTCCTTTCTGGGTTTTCCCCTTTGGCCTGTGCTTTCCTCCAAAGGACTTGAATGTATTAGGAAGAGATTGACAGCTCTCCTAACAATTGCAGCCAGTCCTCTAGCTAAAGGGAAACATGGGGCTAGTCACTTTTACTCTATTGGAACCCACCTGGAGTTACATTTAAAGTATAAAACTCTTATTCAAAAAATGAAACTAATAAAATATATACTGCTGTGGATAAAAGAAAACAGGCAATATTTGAGCTGTGAGACCTTCATTAGACCGTGGATAAAACTAGAAAAGGAGAGAATTGTATAGGGAGTAAATTATTGTATTTACAGCTAGCTCTTTATACCTGCAGAGAAGTTTCCAAAATAATCAGGTCCCAGGGACAACTTAGCCACTGAACACACATTCTGTTTTGGGTTGGTCATAAGGATGCTTAGGGGAAAAAAGAAACATTAAGCCTTCTTGCTGGTGAAATGGATAAAATCTTATTTATGCAAATCCTCCACATATTTTGGCAATTGGTCTGTCTGCAGTTCCTGGACTGAAAAAAAATAGGGTTTTGATTTGGTTTTTCTTTTTGCCGGCAATTTGCCCTTCATTTAGAGCAGATCACAAGCAAAGCATCACTTTTTAATATGTTGTAAATTCTGTATATCATGGCACTGTTAGTTAACCCTATGTGTTGTGTCTTACACAAAACTGCAAGTAAAACTAGCATTTTAGTGTTTTAGCTTCATTTAATCAAAAGCTTAATAAAAAACTAACAGGAAAAATGCCAGCTATTATATTAAGCCCATCTCAACTCACTCTTTCTTTCTCCAGAAAACTGGAGTGACAAGGTTTTTCCTTTCAGAAAATGAGTATGATCATACAACTTTCCACATATAGTTATCTCATAACATAATTCTGGGTGGTTTTTCCTTGAGTATATAACAGAAAAAGAATTCGTTCTGAACACTGCTGCATCTCTCTCTGATAAAATATATAGATGCTTATGAGCCTCATGCAGCAATACCCTGTAACAGCTCACAGGCTTTTCAGTTTCTCTTAGAAAAGATACTGCACGTGACTGAGAATGCCATGAGCTGTATATTCAGTAAACAACCAGTGCTCTGGGTGCTTGTAAAAGTCCTTTGAAACAAGTTCCTCTTTAAGGCTTTGCTCCTCATTAGGTTGACTATGTGAGGATATCCAACTCCATTAGCGATACCCTAGGGCATTACATTTTGCCTCCAGCTGCCATTCCAGAAGGACACAAGTCTCATGTAAGTCCTGCATCATATCAGTCACACTGATCTTGGGTAAACCAGGGCATCTTAAGTCACACTAGACTAAATACGGGGTTCAAGCAACAGATGTTATGTGTCAGAGGAACTCAGCCCAATGTAACAGTCTTTAATAGCACATTTTCCCTGACAATACACGGTATAATACTTAAGCCAACATTAACATACCACACAATTTATTGTGCTCATAAGCAGTCCAACAGCTCAGCCTATAACTGATGGTCAGTTCTTGAAGCATTTCTCCTTGAACCTGAAGAGGTCTCCTGATGTACTGGCAACTATCACCATAATATCAGCAGAAGCATGCACTTGTTCTGTCTGTCCTGCTTCCTGGGCTCCACCGTTTCAATGTTTGGTTCTTGGATGACCTTGTTATACTGAATCAGTGTCCCTTCTCACCCTTCTCACTCATTGCTTTGTTATGTCTATATAGGGTGACAGAATCATATAAAAACTTGTGACATGACTGCTGTTTATGGCCATCATTTCTCATCTAATGACTTCAACACCATTTTCTTATAATGGTAGCAGCTCCCACAGAATTACGCCTTTGCCTACCTTATCTGTGACATGATACATTATGAAGATCCAAGTGATCCTGACATCAATTGTTAATACAACCAGATTCTTCTTTCCATTTTTCCATTTATTAAAATGCTGGCAGGTACAAAATCATGTTCAGCTGGTGCTCTTCTGGAATTTAACAGCAATAGAGGTGTGTCAGACACAGGCTGTCCAGCTCTTTCTTGTAGGGACAACACTATTTTTACACTGTTTCTTTCCAAGCTGTTGAACAGAGATGATGGGAACTAGCTGCTCCATGTCTAAACTATACTTAACTGTAAATGACTTAAGCTCATACCCTAAAGTAGGACCTACTGTCGTATATTACTCTGTAAATTATAATGTCTAGTAAAAATAGGATATATACATCACCTATTTAGTTCTTAACTGTTCCCGTAAAAACTGTCTGCAGAAAGTGAGACAAAATGGCTAGAATAGGATGTTACTTTGAAGAAAGAAGTCTAAACTAAACTACACTTTCAAATAGTGCTTTTTACTGTAATATCAGCAGGAGCCCTTCCCTGATGTGGCCTATATTTTTGCATATGTGACAGGCCCTAAAATCTTTCCCTATGTCACTGTTCCTTCAGGGCAACATAACACATAAGTGAATCTTACCTTAGATTCTTTTTACAGTGCCTAAAAGACCTTCACATATCTTTTTTCTTAACTCATTGTATCGGGTTTACATGGCAAGGTTTTGGTAGCGGGGGGGGCTACAGGGGTGGCTTCTGTGAGAAGCTGCTAGAAGCTTCCCTGATGTCCAATATAGCCAATGCCAGCTGGCTCCAAGTCAGACCTGCCGCTGGCCAAGGCCGAGCCCATCAGTGATGGTGGTAGTGCCTCTGGGATAACACATTTAAGAAGGGGGAAAATACCGTGTGCAATTGCAGCCAGAGAGAGGAGTGAGAACATGTGAGAGAAACAACCCTGCAGACACCAAGGTCAGTGAAGAAGGAGGGGGAGGAGATGCTCCAGGCGCTGGAGCAGAGATTCCCCTGCAGCCATTGGGGAAGACCATGGTGAGGCAGGCTGTCCCCCTGCAGCCCATGGAGGTCCATGATGGAGCAGATATCCACCTGCAGCCCATGGAGGACCCCACGCCAGAGCAGGTGGATGCCTGAAGGACTTGTGACCCCATGAGAAGACCACACTGGAGCAGTCTGTGCCTGAAGGACTGTGGCCCGCAGAAAGGACCCACACTGGAGCAGTTTGTGAAGGACTGCAGCCCGTGGGAAGGACCCACATTGGAGAATTTTGTGGAGGACTGTCTTCCGTGGGAGGGACCCCACACTGGAGCAGGGGAAGAGTGTGAGGAGTCTTGCCCCTGAAGAGGATGGAGTGGCAGAGGCAACGTATGATGAACTGACCCCAACCCCCATTCCTCATCCCCCTGTTGGGGGTAGGTAGAGAATCTGGGAGTGAAGCTGTGCCCAGGAAGAAGGAAGGGGTGGAGGGAAGGTGTTTTGAGATTTGGTTTTATTTCTCATTACCCTACTCTGGTTGATTGGTAATAAATTAAGTTAATTTTCCCCAAGTCGAGTCTGTTTTGCCCATGATGGTAATTGCTTGAGTGATCTCTCCCTGTCCTTATCTTGACCCATGAGCCTTTTGTTATATTTTCTCTCCCCTGTCCAGTTGAGGAGGGGAGTGATAGAGCGACTTTGGTGGGCACCTGGCATGCAGCCACGGTCAACCCACCACACTCTTCATGCCAGAACACATAAAGAGTCATCATCCTGGTTTTTTTATAGCTGATTTCATACTGAATTTTCCTCATATAATCATTAGCAGAGGTAGAGAATACAGTCTCACAGACACCTGTGCTTAATTACTGTCTGCAGGGTATCAGTTTCAGCAATAGTTCTGGCAGTCACAGTTTATTTATTTTTTTCAACTCCAAGCAGAATTATTAGGGTTATTAGGATTATTTCAGGATGGACTTGATTTTGCTATGTTTTTTGTTTAACATATTAGATATCAGTGTTTGGAAATCCAGTCTTTCAATTTTGAGATTATATATTTTTAGCTAAAAAAATCCCACTTTACTGCTCACAGAGTATTTGTCAGGCCCCTTTTGAAAATGACACTAAATGGTTTACACTCAGGTTTATCTCCTGCTGACCTATAAATAACTTTATTTACTTTTTTGCACCAAAAGCGTTTGTATTACATTTACACTGTTAGCATCCTACACTCAAATTTGAGGAGAAGCCAATGCAAAATGCTTCAGAGCTGCCTATTGTCAAAAACTGTTCTCTTCCTAGTGCTCGGTTCTTTCAGCCGTGCAAGGCAATGCTGTTTGAACTTCCATGAGTTGTCTTCCATAATTGTGAAGCTCCAGCTTCTGGTGGAACTTTCAACACCTCATTTTCTCCTGAGGCATCATCTTAGAGGGTGTTTAAACTACAGCCAAAGGTTTGACACCAGCTCAGGTAGATGTCCCTAGTCAGCTGGTATTGCTAGCAGGGCAGCTGCCACAGCATGGAGCTCAGCATGGGCTAGCTGCCAGGGCATCCACTGAGCTTCTCGGAATAATCTGAGTTGTATTTAGATTTCACGGAGCACTATATCACCCAGACTGAAAATGTCAGCTGACAGCCCTTGCTATAATTAATGGAAATTCATATTCCATCACTGAAATAATATTGTCTGACCAGAAGTAAGGAAATTCCACCTTGAAGTTTGTGGTGGGCATAAATGAATCTTCAATGAATAAATAGCATTTAATTATTATGTCCATGCACAAAACTTTCCATGATGTCCTACTGAGTTCCTCTGCAGCTGACTGCAGTATTTGCTTTGAAAGATGAAAACTTGCATATATTCCAATATATTCTAGTATTCCAGTATCTCAGTGGAATAAAACAAACTAAATTTCAATATTTTTGTGTCTCTGTTATTTTGTATTTTTATGTCTGAAACTAATCAATTTTTGCAGTTTGTCTCAGAAAATTTCAAAATACAAAGTAAATTTTAGTCTCTGGTTAGCATATTTAATATTGTAAAAGATTTTTAAAAAATAAAATAATTTTCATTATATCCCTTTACCATTAGTAAGGAAACATCTACAATATTCATGTGACAAAGTGCCATCGTCAACGAGAGTTTACAAATCTGTTTAACAGAACATCTAGACAGCTAGATTTTGGAAGCTGTTGCATACATAAGTTAAAAAAAAAAACCCAAAACCAAAACCAAAAAATATTCACTTCCTTACCTTTCTAACTAAGAATTCCTTAGTGCATATTTTGCTTATGCCACAACATAACAGGCTCTCAGAAACTTGGTTTGCTTTTTTTTTCTTGCAGTTAGTCATCTCAGTACTCTATGAAGTTTGTAGTATTACCCTGAGAAAATTTTGCTGAGCATTGTATGCCTGCAGTAAAATTTTGAAAGCTTCCACGTTATTTCTCAGAAGGATCTTTAATAGTAAAGCTTTGTAGGTCTAGTCCTTTTTAGAAAACAGCCTCTAATTTTACATAACAATTTATGATATACCTCTATAATTAAGATTGGTTTCTGTTTCTACATAAAATATAGCCTTCCTGTGAATTTATATTGTCAAACCACTCATCAGAATAATTATGTGATGCAGTATACTTTTTCACTATGTTGATATGCTTTTCCTTCATATTTTCCTGACTGAAAGAAACAGACAGGAAAGAATTAAAACTTAATTTACTTTAATGGAGGAGAAACATTGTTTTCATGCTCATGTTTTTTCTTTCATTTCTACTTGCTAATTTATAAAATTTAGCAATCTGCAATGTGACTCCCAATGAACAGTACAAATTAGAGAGCCTTTAAAGTGTTTAGGCCTGCAAAGAAATGCAGTTTTTTTTCTGGAATTCCTAGATTAATCCTTAGTATCTTTCTTGACAAAGCTCAGAGTATTAAGCCAGTTTTTATTTTAGTTCTTTCTCAGGATGAATTTAAGGCATGTGTATATTACTAGGATAGCTACTCCATCCTCTAGCTTCCACTGAGCTCTCAGATGAACACAGTCTGGTCCTTTTGATTGATTTCAATTGTATTTCTGAAGTTGTTCCATCAACTCTTTTTGATCCCTTTATCTCTGTAGTGGTTTTACTCTCATTACCTGTAAAGACTAATCTGAGGATAATACCGTCCTCTCTGGTACAGACCCATGCCAATAAATCATTTACTTTCCCTGCAGACTTTTGATCCTGTTTGATTGCACCCTGGTGGTCTAAAGGATCCACAGTCTTGCTTGTGGGATTCTTTTGATATATTTGAAGAGTTTTTGATATGTTTGGTCTGTTTGTTCTTAAATCTTCCCTAGTTTTTTTTAAACTCACCTGTCAAAAACTATGTTTCAGAGACAGTATAAAAGAAGGGATAAAATATACGGGTAACATATTACCTAGTAATAAGGCAGCTCCTCTCCCCTCTTTTACATTTCAGTATTTACTTCAAGAACTCTCTGTTTCCATTTTCTTTTATCTTTGTACCCCTAGGAACAGATGTACATGTACAACTGTTTCAAATGACAGGAGAAATTCTTGTTTCCTCAGTACTGTGGAAATTGTTTAGAAAGAAGGCAAGTCTTACCCAAGGAAAACTCTAGAATACTTACTTAGGTAAAACACTATGAGTTTTGTGATGGGACGATGCCTCTTGTACTGAAATTGCAACAGGAATGCCTGCAGATGAATATGGCCTTGTTCTTTCTTAGTTGTATTTCTCTGGGAAAGATACAATATTCTATTCCAAATGCAGTCTTTTCAGTTTAAGTAAACATAGAAAATAAAGAAAGCCCTTTGGGGGCAAAATTTCTCAAGGTGTTCTGTATTACTCTGTCAGGGTAGAGACTGAAAGGGAGATGTTACTCTTTAATCACAGACTACAGTGAGGGGCTGAGGAGGCAGCATCTTTGCCCTGCATCCTTGTTTCCAGGGTAGGGTGGAAGAAACCATTCTGTTTGAGGTCGGAATAAAATAGCCACTCTGTGCTACAGAAAAATGAACCTGATGAGGAAAAGTGGTTTTGAATCATGTCCCCATCAGTGGGAAACCCATACAGAAGGTTTGAACCAAAAAACTTAGTCTAACCTATGTGTTAAAAGATTCATTGGTTGCTATGTAGTAATAAGTAACGGAAATAACATTTGATCATTGTGTCAATTGTTTTATTCTCTCATAAAAATAACAAAATAGTCTTTCTCTTTTTCTTGCTTGTTTGTTAAGAAAAGCGGAGAACTGAATGAGTCTCATTTAGTATAAACACTGGAGAGAAAAGAGTGCAGGTCTGCATCCTGTAAAAATCTCTTTTGTATTATTATGGCTTTTAACCAGAGATTTTAGTTTGGAATTGATATAACAGTGTTATCCACATATCTGTCAGGAACACAAAATATTTTTAATTTAGAATAGATGTAATTGTAAATGATAAATGAGTCCATGCAATTAGAGCCAAAACCCCTGGGGAATAATTATCCATTAGTGGCACCTGCAAAGGAATTGTAAGCAGCTGAAGAATTTTAAACAAAATTACAAAGAAATACCCTAACTTGAAGGTACATATTAAGAAGTGAGAAGGAAAAGAATGGTAAGTAGAATGGGTAGAGGAATCTGAAAAAAAAAAAACAAATAAAACCTCAAATCTGCAACACTGCTATGGTACAGTAAAAGTGGAAATAATGATTTTATTCTGTTGACCTGTGGAACCTCAGCTGAAGTAAATTACCATAGCTCAGGTGTTTTCAATGAAGTTATGTCCATTTCTACCAGATGAAGCTTGGTCTCACAGGCATATAAAAATAATTTCTGGGAAAATGTGAGTTAAAAGAATATTTTGAATAAAGATATCTTTATTTCTGGTGTGATTAAGTATGCTTCTCAATTGCTATTATTTTACTGAATCCTTCATAATAGACGTGGTAAAATGAATGCATTTTTTCTGTAATAATCACCTGTTAAACACTAGGGTGATCTAAATCCCCCCCCAAATACATTGCTTTTCAAGATTTGGTAAATGTTCTAATTGTTTTAACACTTTCCACAGTTCACAAATAGAGAACTTCCTTCTCTCTTCCCATAAATTAATGAAAGAAAGCTCTCTTGATTTTGATAATAATTTTGGTCTCCAACTCCAAGAGCTCTTTATATAGAGCTGGTTTTCAGTAAGTATTTAACTTTCTTTTTAGCAAAAAAAGACTCTTTTTTAAGCAGGTTTTTTCATTTGAATAGTACCATTTCCAATCGAACAGATTTGATGAACTTTATTCCACTGATAGAAACTGCAGTATTTTAAAACAGTATCAATGAAGTACTCATATTTATACTTCTGAGGAAATTTTTTCCCAATCTTGCTTAAAATTTACCTAAAAAAATAGTATATTTTCAAAATCTCTAATAAGATTGAGTAGCCATTGCTGCCACTTTTAAACCTTCAGGTTTTGAATGTCTTTCATCCCCTCATGCCAAACAAGTTTGTTATACACTCAGGATATGTATGTCTTGTGTGTGTTTACAGCAACGGGGAGGAATTACGATTTGTTCCTTTTTGTTGTGTACCTCATCTGACCTCAGCCACTACATAGCCGAATATTAGGAAACAGTGGTTGGGTTTTGTAGCTTCAGAAATATACTTGACAGCAAAAGAAACCCTGTCTTGGGGAATGAGATTAATATGTTATATGGTGTGCTCTCAGCTCAGGTGCTGGCAAAAGGAAATTTCTGGCCACACTGCACGTTTGGTCTGTGTCATTCGAAATATGCTTTGAGGACACTGAGGTAATATTATTACTTTGTGTCCAGATTTCTTGATGCCTACATTTTGTATGGGGGCAGCAGCTGAACCTAAGTAACCTCCACCCAGCCAAGACGGAGTTATTGTCAGGCTACCTATTATATTTTTGCAATAATGTTACACTTCAGTAAATTGCTCAGCTGTTGTATGTAGTCAAAATTACATTGATTAATGTAGTTTTGACCACATATAACAACAACAACAACAAAAAGGTCCTGTAATTATAAGATTGCATACTCTTTTGCAAAAAAATAAATCACTTTTTCTACACTTGTAGATAGAAGCATAATACATTTGCAATAATGGGAAGTAATCTACATATACCAGTGAAGCAGATAACATTACAGTCATTTGTGTGAGAAGCATTTTGTAAACTGTACTGTTATAATGTCTCACAGATAATATATAATGTTGGAATTGTTAATTTTCCCATCACCGAGTGGTAATAACTAGCAATCCTCATGAAATTTTACAGGGACAAAATGTGAAACAAATGTACAAGGAAAGACCCTGTGTCTGAACCTACTGGAGTGCATTTTGATGCATAGCTTCATAAAGAGTACCTGGGTTTAAGAAAAGAATGGAAAAAACAGAAACCAAATGAATGATCAATAAACAGTATCATGAAAAGGATTTAGCTATATCTAAACACTGCTTTCACAGACCCTGTAAATTTTCTTTAAAGTCAACCCAGAATAGTGATTCAATAACTATGTTTTCTTTTTCCAGTTAGTCTTTTTTATAACACAGAAACATAAAGTGGGATATTTTGAAAGCCCAAAACAATGATTTCTCAGAAGTATACTCATTCTGGACAAATTTTAGTAGAGATGCTTAAGTCATATGGGACCCTAATGAAGAGCAAGTATTCCCTGCTTAACCTAGCCAGATACAAGAAATTTTGTTTTTCACAGTACTGGCAAGAAATCCTCAGCCAAAAAAAGAGGGACTCAACTGCTACGCTCCAAATAAATCATAATCACTGGTGTACTTTGTTCTTCATAGTCTGTACCTCAAGGATAAGGAGAATAACTTTTTTCCCTTTTAATGTAGCTGCATTGGTGCATTGCATTTGTAGATTTTTGTCTTTAAATTTGACATAGGATGGCTAAGCGGACAAATGTCAACCATTTCAATCGTCTTCATTTGGTGATTCCTCTTTGAAAAACTATACATGTGCTTCTGGAACAGGTACCTTTGTTTTTTGTTTCTCAAGAGAGTTTTTTTGTCAAGGGAAGCTGAGGATAAGGATGTAGAGAACGAAATCTGGGCTGTTCATGTTATAAAATGTGTGTACATCTCCAATTGGCTATCCAAGTAGAAAACATGTTGCCTAAACTGAGATATTTAATATTTAGTGTTAAAGCTGAATGTGCCTCCTTTGTCCACTTATTGGGCCTTACTTATCATGCAGGGTACAAACCTTTCATTTTTTTATAGGAAGGGAAATATCCCAAGCCCACAGAGACTGGTAGAAAAATCCTGTTATCTTCTCTGAATCTTGGATCAGGTCCTAAGTAGGTAGTTCTGATGGCCCAAGAGAGAAGCTTGTTTTCACATGACTTGATGCAACATTGTCTGAAGCAACGTACACAAATATTTTGGAAAAATTCTGCCATTCTTGACAGACTCCTGAATAATACTTGAAAATACAGTCTGTTAGAGGAAATTCTGCTCTGCCTGAGTATAAAAATGGAGTGAACAATCTAAAAAGAATTACTGATTCAATGGTATTTGTGACTTTTAAAAAATGTAATTACAAAAAGTGCTTTATGGAAAAAATCAAATTTTAGGAAGAACTTAACTAATGAGAAAAATAGGTGAATGGGATAATCTACACATTAAAAGAATCTTTACAAGGAGCCTTGTGTGAGGTTTAGACAAATAGGCTATCAAAACAGCAGAAAGGAAAGAAAACTATCAGTTCAATATAGAAAACACAAGGTGATATTTTATGACTTTGGTTAACAGGAAATGAGTCTAGGTGGTTTAAATAGCTGTACCTACTTTTAAAATCTATGATTTATGAAAATGTTTTTCTATGAAAATGTATCATATTCAAAATGACATGTTCAGTGGGACACAGGGAAAAATGTGAAAGAGGTTTCTAATTTCAAATTAATGGATGTAACTCTGATCACCTGCAGGAATTACATCTTTTTATTTCAGTTTTCACTGACATAGGATTGGATCTTGTTTCTCATTAGTACTGGGGAGTCAAATGTTTGTGCATTCATACAGTTAGTAGGAAAGGCATGTTTTCTTTCCTCCGAATTGCAGCCAGATCCTGCACTATGAGGTTCATGAGATTTTCTGTTTATGAATGGCACACTAGTGACACATTAAGGAGCAGCTGCTGAAGCAAGGGTAGATGTAATATACCCTTCTGACTGAGGCATGGCTGAGAAAACAGTTGAACCAGTAAATCCTACAGAATCCAAGCACAGAAGAGTGACTCTATCCAATTTCCCCTTTTACTATTTTATCTTTTGAATTATATGTGAGAGCAGAGTTTGTCACAGACTACCAGTGTGTTGCAGAGGACTCAGGAGTTGAGAACTCAGTGGAATATAAAACAAATACAGAAACAATGAATAGAGCCAAGGACAGCAACAACCCCAGACAAATGGTTTACTCTTGTTTAATTGGCTGTCCTTTAAAATATTGCCAGAGAAAGTTGCACATAGTGAGATCCACGACTGCTAGTGGGGTGGTTAAATCGGTCATTACCTGAAAGGACTAGATTTTTCATTCACTTAATGAAAGGACTGCCCACTCAACCATTTTATGAAAGATCTAAAAGTTTCAGGGACTTTGTAAAAGACTAAAAATATCACCTATGCTTTAAAAGAGATATCTAATAAAAAAGGGCTCAAAAGGGACAACAGGTAAAGGTATTTTTGTTTTGTATTTTTCCCAAAGATAGCAACTGTACAACACTTCACCAACATTGATGTTATCAATGTCATTTGATAAGATAATTGGAAGATACCAATACCAATACCAATAATAAGAAGATCCTTGAAATATATTCTGTATTTGAGCTTTCTTTTGTGTCAAGACAGGACTTCCTAAAACTTAGAGGGTAAAGGTGTGGCTGGGAGGACAGAAATATGACTATTCTTCTTAGAGTCAATCTCTCATACACTTAGGTCCGCTATTGCTTGCGGAAAGATAGTGGGTGACATATGAATCATCAAATACATTCAAAAGCTCAATTCTTCTATTTGTCTTCATGGCCTAGATCCAAAAGTGTTTTCATCACATACCCAGGGATAAAGAACCAAGAAATTTGAATATGTGGTGATCTTGAGGTAAAAGATCTACCAATTGTTGGTGTTTTACCTCTGGGATGAAGGGAAGACCTTAAATACTAGGGATGTTAGAAAATACTCCCTGCATGGATAAAAAAGTTATTGGGTTTCAGTCTAGAAAAAAAACCCTACTACATATCAACACAATGTAAATGAAAAGGAGAGATAAGGGAAGGCTTTATTGGGGGTAGATAAGAGGAGCTGAATTACTTGTGGCATTTACCATCCAATATAACCAATGTCTCAAGCAAAAGAGGAGAGACAAAATTGCAGTTAGGCAACTCCAATAAAACGAAAAATTTCATATTCTCACGCTCACATGCTCGTACTCTTGCAGTGTTAACACAACTGTTGAAGAAATGTGTGGGGACCAGTGACAAGTGGCGTTCCTCAGGGGTCAGTATTGGGACCAGCACTGTTTAACATCTTTGTCGGCGACATGGACAGTGGGATTGAGTGCACCCTCAGCAAGTTTGCTGATGACACCAAGCTGTGTGGTGTGGTCGACACACTGGAGGGAGGGAAGGGATGCCATCCAGAGGGACCTTGACAGGCTTGAGAGGTGGGCCTGTGTGAACCTCAGTTCAACAAGGCCAAATGCAAGGTCCTGCACATGAGTCAGAGCAATCCCAAGCACAAATACAGGCTGGGCAATGAGTGGATTGAGAGCAGCCCTGTGGAGAAGGACTTGCAGATGTTGGTTGATGAGAAGCTCAACATGACCTGGCAATGTGTGTTTGCAGCCCAGACGGCCAACCATATCCTGGACTGCATCAAGAGAAGTGTGACCAGCAGGTCAAGGGAGGTGATTCTGCCCCTCTAATCCACTCTTATGAGACCCCACCTGGAGTACTGCGTTCAGCTCTGGAGCCCCCAGTGTCAGGACATGGACCTGTTGCAGCGAGTCCAGAAGAGGGCCACGAAGATGATTAGAGGGCTGGAGCACCTCTCCTATGAAGACAGGCAGAAAGGGTTGGGGTTGTTCAGCCTGGAGAAAAGGCGGCTCCAGGGAGACCTTAGAGCAGCCTTCCTGTTCCTAAAGGGGGCCTACAGGAAAGTTGGAGAGAGACTTTTACAAAGGCATGTAGTGATAGGACAAGGGGTAATGGTTTTAAACTGAAAGAGGGTAAATTTAGATTAGATGTAAGGAAGAAATCTTTACTGTGAGAGTGGTGAGGCACTGGAACAGGTTGCCCAGAGAAGTTGTGGATACCCCACCCCTCAAAGTGTTCAAGGCCAGGCTGGGTTGGGCTTTGAGCAACCTGGTCTACTGGAAGGTGTCCCTGCCCATGACAAGGGGGTTGGAACTAGATGATCTTTAAAGTCCCTTCCAACCCAAACCATTCTAGGATTCTATAGGCAAGCTTTCAAAGAATTAGCACTGATTTCTGTTGAAAATGTTGTTTCTTTCATCGTTTTGGATTATTACATGCATTCATTTTTTTTTAGAAGTCTTTCATCTTCAGCTGTATTCATGTGTTGCTGATTTCCACAATAAGACACTTGATAATAATATCCTACAGTGACACAAGCTTATTTCTTTTAATATCCCAGTCAATAAGAAGTTGCTGGGGACACAAGTCAGAATGATTAATAGCACACTATCCATAGAGGTTTCGACTGTTCGTAGCAGCTATGTAATAGAATACTCGTAATGCCAGGTTTTGTGGTGTGATTGTAACCATTACAGCAGTCATTTCATGACCTTCTTGAAACCTTTTCTCATTTGAGAATGAATGATTACGTTACTAACATATACTTTCTTAAAAAACATAATATTCACCTACAAACACATTCTTCTGAGGATCATATAAGTCATTGAAATAAGTTGGAGCTGTTGCTCTGCTAAAAGAAAATGTATGGTCAGAATTTAAAAGGGAGTTTCATCTCAGCTGAACCCTGTTTATGACCAAGATTGTATGGGCATTGCTGCTTAATATGCCAGAAAACACACTTAATACTTTTGCATACTGTCAGTTCGGAATTATTCATCAGTTTAAACAAATACATGAGAAGTCACTTAAAATGAGACTGAAATCCAAGGCCAAGTCAAACATAGGACTTTGTAACTTCAAAACCACATCTGAGTTATCTGTAGCAAAAAACTGGAAAAATAATGGAATTCTTTACAAAACTTCTTTTTCATAGTATTTTCCTTAGACAGACTCGTTTCACTCCTGGAAAATCAGCTTTTGGGATAAGGTCCTCATATTTTGTTGAAACCTTCACCAATCATTCAAAATTCTTCACAATAAAAAACTGTTGAACCTTTTTCGAAGTTTTTAACAAGCTGTCAACATCTGCAGAGTTGTATTTATGTTCCTTTTCACTCTGAACCATATCGGTGGTATTCCTTGCTTCACAGTGAAAAAACAAATTGTAATACAGTCCACAGAGGGCAAAAGAATCATAAAGACCTCATATGAGAAAGGGAATGATTTCTGAGATGAAAAAAGGTACACAAAAACTTTTGGTAACATATTTTGCTAACTGAAGTTCTTATACGGGTGGTCCAGATACCTCTGTACAATGACAGATACTGCTATACTATAACACCACTACAATATCTACAATATGTACCTTATAGATAGAGTCTGAAAAGCTGAAGTACTTTTTAAATTTTGGAGTTCTTCTGATGGTCTGGACTGTAAATCAAGTATCAATATATTTTACTCAATCTGTGGCATGTGCATTCAATAGGGTCAAATAAGTACACATTTTTCTTACTTAATTCCAGTTAACTAGATGATTTAACTAAGAATTCATTCTGCAATTTCAGATGCATTCTTAGATTTTCTGAAGCTACTATATATTACTGAAGAGCATATGGCAACTCTGTCTTTCATGGACAGTTCTACCACAGTTAAAATAGTTTTGTATCAGTAATGAGAAATGTCTGAATTTTCTCTTTTGGGATTTTGCTTTGTTTTTGACATATTAGAATCATTATGGTTGGAATGAAATTGGCATATGGGAAGCATTAGCAGAAAACCTATTTTAAAATGATAACTAAAGCTTTTATGCGCAGTACTAAAATTTACTGCTGGATCTCAGTATGCTTAAAAACTGTTTCTTCTTCTCTGACACCTTTCATTATGTGCACATCAAAAATGTTGTACCTTTATCTTCTGTTCCATTTTTAGAAAGGCAGTATAATGATACAATAGTCAGATGATGCACAGTGACTGGTTTCCTAGGGCTACCTCAGCCAGATAGCAAATGTAATATAAATTTAAGACCATTTCACATCCTTGACAATCCCTAAAGAAACACACCTGACAAACATGCCCACCTTATATGTGTGCCAGTCTTACCTTGGCCCCCACCCCAAGCCCCCACAGCCAGGTTTGAATTTAATTTAATGCGGATTGTATTTTAATTTTTTTTATACTATCCACATAAGTCATAAAAGTCAGTTTTATCATTCTTCTGTTCAAAACCTGCTCTGGGTGCTATACCAGGGAATTAATTTAACAGAAAATCTCAAGGCATAATCTCTTCCTTCTTCATAAAAAGGCATCACCTTTACACTCTGTTGCTACTAATTCTCATGGAATTTTGCATCTCCTGATACTAGCAAGCTGTGTATAATATGTGATTAGGATGTACATAGGAAGTCTAATACTAAGAGACAAGCTATGATTCAGACTGATAGGTCCCTATTTATTGTTCCTTCCCTTTCACTTCATGATAATATTTTTCACAGTCTTATAGTACATACACACATGCCCTCTCATCTCCTATATCGTGCATATAGTGTGAAACATCGATCCTTTTTATTATAACTTACTATAAATTATTATTAACTGTATTACAGATTCCAGAAATGTTTCACGTATATTAAATGGGTAATGTAACAGATTTCATTCAGAATTCACCAGAGCATTCTCAGTAATACATACTGTATGTGAGTGCATTTCGAAGCTTTTTTTCCTGGTTGTCAGTGCAAATAATGCGAAGGTTAGAAGTGACTTTAATATGCTATGGAACATTTGTTTTTGGTTGCCTGCATGAAGCAGATTTGTGTAGCAGCCCTGTTTATGTTAGAAAGCAGATCATAGATCATATTGAGTGCAACTGGCACTAATTGGCAGACTTGGCAGTTTGATCAGAAAGGCTAAAAACTAAATGGGCAAAGGGATTGACCTCCTTTTCTAAGTTAACATCGAAACATTCTTCTGAACTAGTGCAGAGAAATCTGTTGACCCTATCCCTTTTCTAGGGAGGGTTTTCTCCTCTGGTGCTGTCAATCCAGCCTTTTTCAGAGCACTAAACCCACTAATAAATAAGTATAGAAATACATAGCAAAAGACTTGAAATGTCCACATTCCCAGAAGCACCTAGAAGGTCAGATTCTAAAAATATACCTCTGAAATGTATATGATAGAATAGTGCAGTATAGTGGTATACTGGATCTGTCATGTATCTTCAGTGAACCTTCGTTCAGTAAAGTCTGTCCTGTGAGCTATATTTGGGAAGGAGGACATGGAGATGAGAGATCTTTTTCTTCAAAATTTCCTATCATTTTTGGGGGGGAACTTGGGAGAGCATACTATAAGTTGGAAAATAATGAGTCAGTGTCTTGGTATTGCTAAGGCTCCACTAGGCTTTTTAAACCTCCTCAGGTAGGAAATATGTTACTTTAATACTTTATTACTCCACGTTACTGGGGAAAAGACAGCTTCTGCCTCACAAAAGCCCTATATCTACAGCAGCCCTTTCCTAGCTATGGCACAGACATATCTCAGTAGAAAAGTATGTACATTATATTTTAGTAACTAAGTTTGTATCTTGTATCTCAGCACCTAGGTTTGGGGCTGATATTTTTATTTGGCATTTGGTTTGCAGATTCAGTTATCCTTGAGTATTTCCAGATCACAGTCTTTCTAGCCTGTTATCTTATATTTATTCAATGGCTTTGTAGCACCTCTGCTGAAAAGATGTAAATACAGTTGTATTCCTAAATATTGTAATACTTCATCTGTTCTTCTTTACTCTCCATAGGTGTTATTAGCCCTGCAATTGCTGTGCTTTGCTGTTTGGGAAATCACCCTGGGAAGGCAAACACTGCAGATGAGTGACAGGCCTTTATCACCTTCTCCACCCCCTACCATCCAGGTGGCTGCTTAAGGGACTCCAGAATTTCTGCTTCAATGGATGGCAAATACCTTTGCAGCACTTGTGCTATGCCCTTGCTTACAGAGGAAATACAGGTGAAATTTGAAGGTGTGGCTCTAATGCATTTACTGTCTTAATATGTTAATAATGTATGTTTTCTTTCACCAGCGAATGAAAAGAGGAAAACAAGAAATTCTAAAAATCTTTACTTTGTGGAAGGCAGACCCTGAATCTAAGAAAATATCATATGCAAATTGGGGAGATTCAGGCCAAGTCAACTCTTCCTGGCTCTGCAAAAACAATCAGTAAAATTCTCAGCCAGAAGACAAAAAAAAGATGGATGCAAATACCATATGTGGTTTCTCAGTCAATGTGCTGTTCATAGCCTTTTGAAAAGCCCTGATAGGCATTCCTGTTTAAAGTTTATTGATTATTCATTCAGTTTTATCCAGGAAAACATTTTCTTCTAGAAATGCAAGTGAGCCATTTTAGTTCATGATTTGCTAATTTACGTACTCAGATTTATACACAGACTCAAAACATTTTGTAGGCCTTCATTTGGGCCTGCGATTTATGCTGTTTCCTATTCTTTTTCATTTACATAATGTTTACTGCTAATGACTTGTAGAGCAGAACAACAAACTGCCTTACCTCAGTATAAATTGGAATTCTATTAGATTACAACAGGTAGGGATCTGGTCCAAGAATTTAACGTCAAACAGTATAATGTGGATGTTTTCTTGGGCTAAAAGTACTACATATTTTTAGAAGAAAGAGTAGGATTTTCTGCACTAACAATCCCTGTTCATGTGTTACATTTCCTGTATAATTCTTTGAGCTTCACTGAATATTACAGTCCCAGTAAACTTTGGGTCATTGACTTCAAAGCTACAAGGAAAGATTACTTTATTAAAATTTGCTATTTTAACCATTATAAATCAATATTTGCTCACATATCCTATACTATCATATCATCATGTCTGAAATCATGTATAAAAGGTCTTCTATACACAAACTACCTTTGTTGGGCTGCAAGAAGTTATAGGTATAATGCAAACCACAGAGCAAGCCAGGCCATATTCCAAGATATTAATACAACCTCTTCCTCTTTTCAAAATCCCCTGTCGTATGACTTTACAGGGAGCATGTTGGTCACAACTTCAAGGAGTTGTGCCTGTCCATAGAAAGTATATAATATTGGAACTGTTGTCTCATCTGTGAAGATGACATTTGGGATTTTTATTTGCCTCAAGGCATCTGTTGGCCTTTCAGCATTTCGTCTTTATTGATGTCCCTAATTGAATGCAAGTGCATATTGAAAAGATAGTTTCATTGCATCAACATTGCCTCCTTTATTTAGAGTAGTTAATTTATATATTTAATCTGTCACTCTCATCTTTTTTGCTGCTCTGCAGAGTCTCATATTCTGACTTTCTGTATCTCTCACTGGCCATAAAAACCTTCTTTGCATATCCTGATGCTCATCATACTAAGCTTTTTGATAGGTAATTAGTGATCAAAACTGTGATTAGGATTTAAGTCTTCTTAGACAGCTTATTTAAACATTTTTGAACCTGGAATGAAAGAAAGAAAGGAAGAAAGGGAGGAAGAAAGGAAGAAAGGAAGAAAGAAAGAAAGAAAGAAGGAACGAAGGAAAACACAGAGACTGTAAGGTGCAGGGGAAAATAAAAAAAGGTCCTTTAACTATATAAAGTTATATACGTGTGTGTTTATATATATACTGTCACTAGTGGATCTCCATCCTCCTCAGCCGGAGAGGGCTGTTGGTGCTGTTTGTGTTCATGTGAGTGCTCTGTGTGTCTGTCTGTGATCTGTGTGGCCAGGTGTGTATATATGTGGTCTATATGGGTGCTCTGTGTGTACGTGCCTTCTGGGAACACACCCTCACTACTGGTTGGACCTGGGGACATGGAGCTGCAGCAGCCTTGCCTCTCTTGAGTTGTTGAGTCCAGCATGATACATTTTCCTCTATCTGTGTTGATGATAATGATAATGATAATAATAACAATAACAATAATAATAATAATAATAGTAATAATAATGAATAGTAATAATAAATATAGTAGAAGATACTATTTCTTGGCAAACATGTTCCAGTTTAAAGAAGGCCATGACAAAACGTTTGAAGGTGGAAATGGTCACTCACAGCCATTGTCGGAGGTATGACATGGAAGAGATTAGAGGAGATCAGAAGAGGGAAAGAGTTTCTGATTTTTTACCTAAAATTACGATAAATGTGTCAGTTCCAGTACTTGAAAACTCCTTGTGAGATAGAACCAGAGAAAGACAAGCAGTGTGTGGCCTATGACTTGGCATGCTCTAACATCTGTGTGTCCAGCTGCCCTGCTGGACCCTTGTCCATACACCTACCTTTGTGCTTAGCTCAGGAACTGAGATCCCAGCAGTTACTCTGATGCACATTTCATGCAAACCAGCCTGAAATCCTCTGAGTGTAGGAAGTATGATGAAAGTGTACGTTGTTCTTTCACTAATATAACCACCAGTCAAAGCTAGCTTGATTAAAGATACCCCAGGTACATCTGTGAGGCAACTAGGCAACCACTTCTAAAAGCAGTAGTAATACCCTAACTGCGGTAGCCTAAGGCATGTAAGCGAAACAAAATTTTCAAGAAGTAATAGCTTTTATTAGGTATAGTTGCAATATGTGAGCAAGCCTTTGGACACGCTTTTGCTCTCTTGTCAAGCTGCAGCTTAGCAAATTTATTTAGGTTTATGCTTCTTGATGGAACAGATTGAGCGATGAGGTAGGGTACCTTTGGGCAACATCTATACTGTCAGAGAGCTGAGATCTCTTGCAGATCCTCCACCTTTCTGCTACCTGACTAGCTCTGCAGTAGCACAGAGCTGTGCAAAAGAATTAAAGCTGTGGGGAGGACCTGAGAGAGTTTCCCTGTGGCACCTTTGAGGGCTCAGAATTCAGAGCTCTTGTCACCATGTGCCTCTGCTCAGTGTTGATGTACCCAGCTATTTACTGTTGGTGTACTATTTTCTAGCATAAGGACAGAAAATGGAACACCCTTCCAAAAAAGTACTACAAGAATCATTTCATGTTGTACATGTGAATGTGAATGTTATAGACATATGACTAAATAGCTCAGTGGAGACTTTTAGTTATATATATTTAAAAAAAAATTGTAGTCATCACAATCCTAACTGAACTTTAAGAAGGATATTGTAACTTGTCATTAAAATACTTGATATTTTATATACTATTTTAATATTCCTAAAGGAACGTTTTCTTTTCAGCTGCTTCCTCCAAATGTCAAAGATAGTACTAATTAACAATTTTCACACAAAAATTCTAGAAGGTTTTACGCTCCTCATTACATTTTAAATACCACTTAATTTGCTTCTCATCATTGATACACTTCTCTGGACAGATCAAACCAGTTTTTAAGAGAAGTGTTAGATTCAGAACTATTGCTCATAAAATATTGTGATGAAGGTTGATTAGTGTATAAATCAAGTGCCAAAAGATCTGTAAAGTTGAAAAGTTTTAATGATAGTATGTTGAAAACTGTTTTGGTCTACCGAATGCAGTACTGTTTACAAAAGAATTAGTCTTGAGATACCTAGAATCCCTTCCTTTTCTTTTTGAAGTTCCTGAATTATACTTATTTGTCTGTTTGCCTGCTTGCCTATCAAAAATGTTTATTATAAAATTAAAACTGCTTCTGTTTGTGCTCTTGCCCATTTTCCCTGTTTAGCCTGAAGGTTTTACTGAGAAGTAATACAATTAGCAATATTTAAAATCGTTCTGATGCATATTTCCACTGATTTTTATTTTGTTACTCGCAAATGAAAAACATATTGATTGCTACATTTTTGGGGGTATGGTATTAAAGAATATACAGTTTGAATGCTTCTTAATTTTCTCATGTTTATATTATACTACATACTAAACAAAAGGGTGTGGCTTTATAGGTTGAGCATGCTGTAAGCTTCAAGTGCACTGTTAGCTGACATTAGTAAATTAATTAATCAAGAGAGTAACAGTATGGCAAATGGGGTATGAGTAGGAACTCCAATAGGATTTGATCTACAGGGGGTGCTCTCTATCCCATCTAGTGAGAGGAGGAAGCTATCAGTCAGTTTTGAATATGGTAGGAGACATACAGTATTAGACAATGATGAAGGAGCCATCAGGCTCATGAAGTCATGATATAGTTATCCAAATTTTCCATTAGATAGTTATATATATTGTCCCATTACAGTTAACCAAATTATCCATTAGCAAGTCGCTTCTATCCCATAGCAGAATTTAAAATGGTAAATGAAGTATGGTAAACCTGAAGCCTTCTAATCCATCTGCAGGTTGATGGTGTGCATGTTGTTCCCCCATCTTGCCTTCATGTGTGTTTCCTGAACTCAGCTGGGTAACATCAGCTTTATGTAGTGAAGTACGGAATTCACTAAAATGAGTAAGACAAATAGTCATTATCACTTCTCTGGGTAGATGCATCTTTCTGAGGCAACTTCAGACTAGAATAGTCTATTGCATTTTGCTGTATTGAACACAGCAAAATAAAACAGCTGATGGCAATATTGCTATGAAAATTCTACTAATAAAAATACATGTGTATCTGAATGGTGTTAAAATAAATTTTTTCTTCTATGTTCTTAATGATTTTAGCTAAATGAAACTAGTAGCAATCAAGACATATTCCCTGTATACCTAAGCAGATTGTAAGTATTTATTTGCAAGGTGTTGTATTGCAGTATATCCTAGGAACACAGTAATGTTCTTGTGGAATTTTGATGAAGGTTATGCTATTTTTCTTCCAAATTCTTGATGTATCTATTCTGAGGAAATGCTAAGAAAGTCAATCTTAGCAACTTACCTTTTCTGTTCTGATTGAAATTTCTTACTGAATTTGGTCTTTTGCATTTCTAATAGAATCATGATGGTCATTAATAACTTCACATTTTTTCAAAACTGTCACCACACAGAGAGGTTAATTACCTTTGGTGAAAATGAAAAGGCATGAAAAGAACAAGGTTGCCAACAAAGCTGAATCTACAAAACACTGACAAGCCAGCTTGGTTAAAACTTCACAACTCCACAATATATGTTTCTATAAAATTTTAATGTTAATAGATCTACTTTAGATAGTGATTTAAATGTAATCCAATGAAGAACCTTTAGGACGTGCATATCAGATGTTCAGCAGAATGCAGGAGGCTACGAATTAATGACACTAACTGGATTCAAGGGCAGGTGAAGGTAAGATTTATTTTCACCTCGCCTGACTGTCTTCAGACAATATTGGGTGAGGTTAAGTGTCAATTGAAAAGGATTCTGGGCAGAGCTTTCTCAATGATTTATACATTTTTTGTACTGCAGACTCTAAACATCATCATCAATGCAGTCCACAGAATCATCTGCTCTTATTAAGAACATCTGAAGTTGCTTACATTTAAAAAAAAATTAAAAAATTAGAAAATTACTTACAATTTGAACATAGCAAAATGGTGTTCACTCATGAAAGCTGGAAGTTCTGAAGCAGTGTGGTCCTTGTTACTGACCGCAGCTGTATCCTGCCAGGTTGTCCTCTTGTCCTCCCAGGAGGGTTAAACGTTCAAAATATGTTTGGCTTTCCCCAGCCTTGCACTTTTCTTTATACATTGGTGTAATACTAATAAGACAGGAACACAGAACTGGAAGGTATTACTTTGGCCAATGAATTTAGTCCTTGTCACTCACAGAAACTGTATCTTCTGTTCCCATTAATAACTAAGAAAGCTCCATCAGTTGGCCTTTTTAGCCAACTACTTCCAGTTTGTGTGCTGCTTCAGAATTTACCTGTTGTGATGTTTAGCAAACTCTCCCTAATCCACTGTGGAAATATATTCAGAATCCATTCATAGTCACTCACTGACATAGCTCTTCATTTAAATAATAGGGTTTCTTCTCTCTGATGCATTTCTAGTCTCTTCCTCTCCCTGCCTTTCCTTCTGTCTTCATCTTGACTTCTCTGTGACAGGCTTGAGTTACTTGGCTATTTTACTCATATAACATTGGATCACTTTTTCTTGTGGTGCTAGTAGCTCATTCCTCTACTCTTGCCAGTTTCAGCCATTATCCACAGGTCTTTTTTCTCTTTTTTTTTTTCTTTTCTTTTTTAATGTTGTTAATTATCCTGTTCTTCATTCTCCAGTCCTACGTGTCTTCCATTTCTTTCTGCATTCTTTTCTGTGTTGACAGGACTCTCTAACTTGGTCATCAGAGTTCCTCTATTTTCTGTCAGCATCTTCAATGGAGATAACAAACAAGATCACCCCAGCTGATCCTTCAAGAAATCCGCTATTAGTCTTTCTTCAGCTTTACAATTTCCCTAACATCAATAAACATTACCAGTTTCTCCTTCCTGCAGATCTTACACATCTTGTTGAGGTCCTTTGTTAATCATTATCTTCTTGGATTGTAACTAACAGAATTGTGCATATACTATACATATGTACGTAAAGTCCAGGCAGCCAAAGGCTTTCCGTCAGCCCATTTAATTCTATACATTTCCTAAACAATACTGCTTTTTAAAAATATAATGTAATCTTTTTCTTTTTTTTTCACATCTGTGCCTAGATGAAGCACATCTTTCAAACAGCGCATGATAAATTCCTTCCCTAATGTTAGAACCTCGGGGTTTATATTATTTCCAATCATGGGAGCTAGAGATTTGGGCTGAAGTTCTGACTTTATTGTAATTAATATTAGCATTTCCAGTAATGTCAGTAGGAGCAGATTTTTACCCTTATTCTTAGTTTATTTCAGATGAAAAATGAATTTTTCATATTATATTTGGAACAAGGATCTCAGTTATTTTAAATACTGTATACTAGGAAGCTCATGAGGGAGGGATAAGATATGGGATATTAGCATCACCGTGGATCTGCACTTTTTTCAAAGTTTTAAGTTTATTGATTCAAAGTACACAAGGCCAGAAGGCATCATTACATCATCTAGTCTGTTGTATTGTATATCACAGGCCATTACATTTCAGATAACATCCGCTGAGCTTGATAATCTGCATTTGAATAAGGATCATTGGCTAATACTAATCTTCCAGGAAATATAATATTCACTAAAAGACACCAGAAGACAGAGAATCTATCACTTTCTTTGTTGCTTGTTACCAGGGTTAATAATCTCGCTATTAAAATACATTGTGCTTTACTTCTAGTTTGTTTTTTTCTGACTTCAGCATCTAGGCATTGATTCTTATTATGCCTTTCTGTTCTAGTTTAAAGAGCCCTATAATACCTATATTTTTCCCCATAAAAATCAGTAACTCACTTATTTTCTTTGGGTATTCTGTGTCTTCATGTTGCATTCTGAATGCATGTCTGCCAAAATTAGACCAAAATACTGTTGTACAAAACTGCTTTTCTTTTTTCAGCAGAGATTTGGTTTGTAGTGGATTTCTGAGATGCCTGTAACTATTTTTTGCATCTTTCATGTTGTGTGTTAGCTTGTAATAGGACCACGATGAGAAAGCCATGCTCCAATCTCTTTTTTTCCCCAACAGTTTGACAGGTTAACTCCTCATTCTGCCATCCCACTGTGGTGTTTTGAGCTGTTCTCACAGAATTCTGTAAATTTCCTTTACAAAGAGAGCAGCAGAATGATTTCTTGGTAAGAACATAGCTTGATTTTGAAAGTGAATATGGTTTATTATTAAAGTCTCTTGAGCCAGTAATGTTAGTGCCTTAAAATAACCCATATAAATAATGAATCAAAGAAGGAATGTACAAGCTTGTTTAGCAGGTACTTACATAGGAATAAACTGCTGAAGATTTTTACCTGAAAGTCTGATTAAATCGGTTTTAGAGGTAGGAAACTAAGTTCCACAACACAACATCTTCAACACTTTACTGTAGAGGACAGTTGCACCAATCTGGAACAAAAAAGCTACCCTTAGCCGTGAACCACTATTCATGCACAACATTTGTTACAATTGTACTCAGTATGTTCCATTTTACATGATTTTGATATCTGCAAAGACCAGAAGTTGAAGAATCAAAATAAACAAGTAAGACTTGTAAGACTTTTCTTCTATGGGAAGAAAAAAAAAGAAAGATTTTGCAGTAGAAGATTCTACTTGCCTGATATTTTTCTGTTCAGTTATAAGTTTATCTGCATCTGTATTGCCATATTAGTTCAGGCCCATATTGGGGCCTCAGGCCCACCTGAGGGGTCAGACCTGAGGTCCATACCCTGTGAATGTTGTCTTCTAGTCTGGCTTCTCAGCCAGAGCATTCTCTGTGCTGGAGAGAGTCAGGTAGTTGTCTTCACACGGAAATTAACGTTCATACTCAGCAGCTACAGATAGTTTGGCTAAACTAAGCTGCCCAGCTTTGACAACTTGAGCTTGAACTCAAGCATCTGTGTTCCTAAGGGCAGTAAAGGCGTTAACTAAGAGGCAAACCAAGAAACAGAACTGCTGAACTTTTGGGACTCGTAGATACTATCACATTTATAGAAATTGTCCAAGCCTAGGAGTATTGAAAGTTGGATACGTTTTACTGGGAAGCTTTAACACTCATTTAAGAGTTTACCTTAAATTACAGGCCAATTAATTCTGAAAGTCAATTGTTGGCTAAAACCTTTGCACACCAGAGCTTCATACATTGTGAGATCCACTTGTTACAAGTCTGGAAACACTGGTAGAAATACTTATCAGTTATGAATTATTCTTTTATAATAACTTCACTTGAAAATTGAATTTAGTTATAATCAGTCCAACCCAAAAATGACTTGGAGGAAAAAGAAATTATAAAAGCAGAGCCAAATTCACTATTTGATATTTGCTGTATAATTACATTGATTCAAAATCAGTGAAAAGGGGTATGCAAACTTATCAATACATTGTGCAACAGTTTAACAATTACTGTTCTGTATAGTCAATCTTTAAGAGTCCAAATCTGACGTTGTGAAACAATGCTGACAAGGATGTATACAGTTTTTCTCTATAAGCTAGTGTTTTTTCCAGTCAGTTTGCCAACACTCAATTCAAGTATCATTACCTCAAGTCCAAGTCCTGTGGAAAGAATTTTTAAATTACAGGGTATGAAGACAGAGACTTCTTGCATGTGCTAACTTTCTCAAGATGTATCCTGACATTTTGTCATCAACTGCAGCATAAAACTTATTTTATCAAGAATTCTCAATATTTTTCGGGCTAAAGCATATGAGATGATTTTTTTTTTTTTAGAATTTTTCTGTTTATTTTCTCTTCATGATTCCCTTACCTGAGTGTGATGACTGAATCAGTTGTTCACACTGAAAAGTCTTGCTGAAAAAATGTTTAATGCCTTTAATGATAGTATAGCAAGCAGTTATATGGAGAGTCAGCTTGATGTGACAGTCCAGGTCTCCATGAGCCTTAAACAAGCATTCTTTGGGTTTCATTAGCAAAAAGGTGACACAGCAGCAAAGCAATTGGGAATGGATCTGCCTTACAATTCCAGCATCACATTCAGAAGTTTAGAGCTAGTGTACTAGACCCTTTGCTCTAGCTTGTACTACTGGAACAGGAGCAAGGCTTCTCCTGATTTAAGATCTTTTTCTAATTCCACTCATTGTAGTGTCTTCCATCACTGTCACTATTCTGTCTGCTGCCCTGCTAACTGCACAGCTGGAGCTCTGATTAGAATGGAGAACTTTATTTGAATCCTTTGCATAAGATCTGTTTTCACATCTTTAGTTTTAACACTTAAGAAGCAAACGATACAGCTTGATTTACTGGGGAAATACATGCTGCAGGATAGATGAAGAAAGTAAAATATTCAGAACTAGTATTTCACATATAAAATAACAAAAATGTTTAAGCTACCCATCAAACATGAGTAGATTAAACATGCCTCATCAGCACAGAATATGGCTCATTGACCTCAAAATACTTTTCAAAACTAAGAATAATTGGCAGTGGGATGCACCATATCTGAAATGTGATGAATGCACATGTACTACCAGAAAAGTAAACTCCAAATGATTGTGGCAGCTGTTTTGGGAGGCAGGGCTAAATGAAGAGACATTCAAATTTGACAAAATGAATGGAGAACATAGAGGTACAGAACTGGATAATTTCCATTCACTAAATATTTGTTACTAACAGAATACTTACCAACAAGCCTCATTAATCACCACTAATGTAGTGTCCCACAAAAAGAACAATGGTCAATATGTTCAAATGTTGCATCACAGTTACTTTTGCATTTTCTATAACTGTCCATTTTGCTTTTCGTTCAGTAGTCAGGCAAAGTCAGACACTGTATGTGCTCAGAAGGACATTTGATATTGGACTTCAGCATGCACACTGCTGCTCTGCAGATCTCTTTATTCAAAACTGTTTGTAGTTCAGTGTTGTTTGCTCTTATAATACTGCCTCTCCCTTTTAGACCTCTTTATTGCTTTGAACTTTTCTTGGCAGTTTTCATTTCCCGAATGATATTTCAACTTATCCATCACTCATTTTCAATGAAATATTCTAGCTCAACTAAAAATATCGTAAGTTTAGACCTGAAAAAAAAAAAAGTTAAAAAAAAAGACTCTGTCTTAGCAATCACTGACTATAAGATATTAAAACAAAATCTGAAGTACAGTAAATGTTACTCCACAGTACAGAGTACAGAAATCATAACAAGTGGTCACACTGTAATGACACTGCTGGTGTCACAAGCTGTACGTGTTTTTTCTCAGATTAGTTGAAAGTGTCTCAACCTTGTATCCCTAACAAACATGTTCTAAATCATAACATTCCATTAGATAGGCATTTTGTTGGTGGGTGTTTGGGGTTTTTTGTTTTGTTTTGTTTTTTCCCCACAAAGAAAATGCCATTTAAAATAATTGTTATACTATTTCCTTGTTGTCTGGAACTTTAGCAAAATTATGCTAATCCACTGCTATGAGAGTTGCCTGTAGCAAATACAATTCATATCTGTGCGCTCATGCAGCATGGTTAGACTCTAAAGAATGCTCCAAATGCTGTGAGTTTTGTGAGTAGATGTTTGCAAGGAACTTGCGGATCAAAAGCAGTCAAAGTAGGTTGATTTCTTTATCTCTATTTTTAACCCATCATACTAAATTTACCTAGACAGAAATCACAGATATCTTTCTATGATGAGTTTGTATCACTATAAACCACTGTGCATTTCCTTTAAAAGTGTTTTTTCAGTAGATGTGCTACATGAGTTATGTCTTCCTTTGGAAATCCTTTGTGAATTAGAAGAATGTAAAACCAAATCTGCTCTTCTTTATTTCTTGTTGCATAATGTGACTGTTGTCTGTTTCTGTGAGATTTCTACAGAATATCACAAGTTCTTATGCAGTGCATGATACAGTTAGGATAATGCAGGTTTTTAAAATTTTGCTTAATTTTCAACTGTCTGATAAATCTGTAAGAGATTTTAAATGTATATTTCTCTTTTAAGATACAGGACTAAACCAATAAAATATTACCCTACTGCACTTCTCCTGTCTTACAATCTGGAGAAAATGGGACAATAAGGAGAGAACATATGGCAATGTTCTTCCATTAGATTTTTTCTCTCTCATTTATTTTCTATTGAAAGGGTTCTGAAAGGAAACTGATACCTGAACTGCAATGATTTTCTAGGATCTGTACAGATGTAAAGGAAGACAAGTACAATCTGTGTGTGCTTTCGCCACAACTTTAACCCTTTCATGTTTGGGTCCAAATTCTTAACAATGTAGGTTCAGCAAAGCCACTGGGGACCTGGCATAATTTTTAACATCCTGAAAAATTATTCTAGACTGATATATAAGCTATTTGAAACAGCCATGCCTCCAGTCAGTACCTGGAGAGCTTATCTTATTTTTTAGAGTAGAAGAGCTCTTGTTTGTGTTCTAACAAAAAGTGATCTGATGTTCTATGAACAGCAGATAGCTTAATCTAGAAAAATAGGTATTTCTATGAAGTAAGAGTTGAAGATGTAAAAGATAACATAAAAGCCAGTAACACATTTAAGCTATTCATTATGTCATTTAGCAGTAGTAGTAAGTACTGTATACTGCTATTACTAAAATCATAAAATGTAGAACTAATAAAATAAATATAATAAAGAATGCAAAAATATAAAAGACATTCCAAAATAAAGTAGTAGAATAAATAACTACTTGAACTTTTTATGAAAAGTTTGATTTAGAAAATGCTGGCATCTCAAATTTCATCTCAGTTGGTGTAATCTCATATACACCTAACAGTGTGATGGAAACAACACTTTCCAATGAAAAGTATTCTGACAAATAGTTTTCAGCAGCTCTAATCGTTTTTTGTCACCACTCTTGTCCTACTATCTATTATGATCACTTGCAGTTTTGTTATTTAAATTGGACCGTAAACTTTTCATTGCAGAGACTGTGCCTACCAGTCCATGCAAAGCAATTCTGAGGTTCCCTCCTAATTGGAATCCCTGGCAAAGCTGTGTCATACTGGTATTGATAATATTAACTTTACACAACTCACATGTAGTTCATGGCTTTTTATAACTAGAGTCCGTAAGATTATGATTGAAATGCTGCTATTATTTTAACAAAGGCTGAAATTAAAGAACGCTACTCACTGGAAAAAGCCCACTTGTTCCAAGTGCTGGTGTCTCTCATTCAGCCTGGAATTCTCTCTCTGTCTGAGAATTTGCATGATAAAAGCAAATGATGAATGGACATGGGACTGAAATGTTTGGGAGAGGAGCCTGTGACAGTTCCTTTGAAGCTTTAAGAGTTTATAATGTAAATAAGTATTTAGGGGATTATTAACATTCACATATTTTACCCCAAAGGCTTTCTGTAAGGTCAGCTTTTAAGCAGTTGAAGTATGCAGAAAGAATCGTAAAATGCATGTGTGAACATGTTCAAAGACTTTAGAGAGTCTGTGCTGCAGAATATTTCTATTTGACTTTTAATATGATGTAATATATGCCAAATTAATTTATATAATTAGTCACCATCAGATATATATATATATAACATAGGCCTGGGTGTTCTGGAATTTAAGGAATTCTGAACATTTTTTTATATAAAGTCATTTTGGTTCCAGAATACCACAAAAGAAGAACAGACAAGACTAAGAAAAAGATCTTTCAAATGAGCTTTAAAAACAAGAAGGGCACTATTTTATTATGGCCACCAGAAAAGGTAACATATTTCTCAGAAGTAAAGCTTAAAGTTCAGTGACTGAACCAACATGTTGGATCCAATGCAAATTAAAGTGTTAAACTAATACTGAAATGAAGACTACTTCATAGAGCTGTTATCTAAAGCATGTCTGAAAACCATTCTACTTCTTTAGATGTCCAAATCCATTTCAGATGTCTTGAAGCACACAATTTTTAAGTCACAAGCTGAGGCAAATGACCAGTGGAAATCTAATTTCCACTTAAATTATTAATACTATGATATAATGGCCTCACTATGTGTAATAGCTCTGAGAGACTTACTGACTTTTTTATTTGTTGCACTTATTATTAAAAAGTTGAAAAAAGTCTCTTGGTTTTTCTCATCCAAATAAAAATAAATTATGTGAAAATCTAAGCATTATCTTTTAGACAGAAATGAATGGTCTCCACCATTTTTTTTGCATACACCCATGTTGACCTGAACTTTCATTTCACAGCAAATAAGTAGATCTATTCAAAATATTTGTGCAGGTGTACTGGACTCCAGCTCTTTCTGTGATACTCCATCACTGAATTTTCATGAATGATGATGTAACCATGGCTTATATCAACTATTATAACTTCAATCAGAATTTTGACTATTTGACAAGCACGGACGTCGACCCTAACTAATGAATTCAGTAATATTATGTCCATTCATACATTACTGAATTACTCATACAGTATGCTGAAGCTACAGAAAGCTGTCAAAAGGTGCTTGTCATCTGTAATCATCATTTGTTACTTCCCCTAGAAATCTAATTCAATTACACCTGTCAAGAATAAATCAAGAATAACTTCTGCAAAATGAATATTCTTTTGTTTCACTCACTGTGCCTTGAGGAATCTTCATCTCCCTTTTGTCTGTATTTCAACAATTTACTTCATAAGGAGGAAATGACAAAGGGCATAGCAGGAAAAGGAAAGAAAAAAATGCTGGATAGCACTCCTTCTTGAGATAAGTTAGTTCAAAAAGCTGAATTATTCATACCCCAATAAAGTCACACCTAGGGAAGTGCAAAGTTGCTTATCACAAGGAGAAAGAAGGAAATAATTCGATCTGTTTACTAACATGTATAATGCAGCCATTCACTTAATTCTGCAAACATTTTCTTATCAAATTGCTTCTTAGAAAATGAGAAATAAATTGCTTGACTGTATTTATACATTGCTTATATAGCAATTTTCCTTTAGTATTTGTCAAACACTCCAAATAGCCATAACTGCACTCTATCTGTCTTGGTTATGTAGGGAAACAACAGCACCACAGTAATGCCAAAGTCATATGGTTCCTCAGAGTTTTTAAATAATAAGGTTAGAAGTACAAGTTGGCATTTTTGTGCTAATCTGCTGGTTAGTCTCATCCAATTAAAATGCAAACATGGAGATATGAAGAAAATTCTGCATTTGAAATGCCAAAATTATAATATGAAAAAAAATCCTATTGACATATAATAAGAAAAGACAGTTTTCATTATCTAAAAAAGTAACCTCTTCAGGAAGCTGAAATTAGAAATTAATCTTGAACTGCTGTTTCTAAGACTGTGCTACATTACTCGTGAACTTTTATTTGAAAATGCAAGTATATAAATAACTTGCAAGTATACATCAATTAAGCAAAAAGCCTACAGTCAAGATGCACAATTTTCTTCCACTGAAAACAAGGGGGGTTTTGGGTACTGGGAAAATGTGCTGATTGCAACAGTGGAAACATCACCATGAGTTTGAAGAATAGAATATCAGTCATATATGTTACTAGAACCATTCATTCAAGGAGTTGATAATTGCGTAGAAATTGTTCTAATTGCTCCATAGAAATATTTACACATAAATTTATGCCAATACAAATTTAAGCTAAGAAAAAGTAGTCTTCTTTCTGTCTCAAAAGTGCTTGAAATGCTTTTAAATGGATGAAAAACAGCAGAAAAAACAGAACCTCTCCTGTTTCTGGCTGGATGATTAAGAGCATCATTCCAGTTTTCATTGCTCTACAGTTGAAAACACAGAATTCCAAATAAATTCTGAGGAAGAGATAGCTTAGAGCATCTCAGATGGCACTGGACACTAGTCTTCAGGCAACTGAAACAAGCCTCCGTTGTTTATGCTAGCTGAAACCCCTTTACACTTCCCTGACTGTTTTTTAAGGGCTTGACTGAGTTGCCCCCACCTAGGTGCCTCATGTCATTTGAGAAATGTTGGGAGGTCATGGATCTCCTGTAAATACCATGCCAGACCTGTGTGGATTTCTTGGATACTCTGAACACTCTCAGAGAGCATTGACATCAGCCTGTTGGGCCATTTCGGGTGGTACACAGCTATATATTTAGCACAGAGGTAGAAAGCTACATGTATGGACCTAAATATATGGTCTTAGGAACTGAATCCCACCCCCAATATATATATTTTTATATATACATATATGTATATAAAATAAAGTCTATGTATAGTATTACATATATAAATAAAAATATTTTTCTTGGCATTAAAGCTAGAAACCTCATTTTATAAATTTGCCGAGTAAAGTTATAATCATGAGGGTTAAAGTTCATTATTACTGAAGGGGGGAAGAACATAGTAGGCAAAAAGAAAAGGAGAGCACTTTTGAAAAGTACCCTGTTACAAGTCAGAACCAACAATCTTAAATGAATTTAGTCAATTAATTTGGAAACTGATGATTAACTGACATGGATCATCAAATTGCTCTGGTAAAGAGACTGACTGCCTCTGTAAGTGCTAATTTACAGCACTTGGGGGAAAACCTCGTCTTGTGAAAGGGGAATTCAGTGCAGCTTTCAAATAGTTGGGATAGCTCAAAGGTCAAACTGAAATATTCATTGAACTGGAAAGATTATAAATAACAACTTCCTTAAAAATTGTTAGATTTGACACAGGAAAAATATATTAGATCTTATCTTCATGTGATCATAGAATCACAGAATGGCTGAGGTTGGAAGGAACCTCTGGAGGTCATCTTGTCCAACACCCTTGCTCAAGGAGGGTCACCTAGAACCAGTTGCTCAGGACCAAGTCCAGACGGTTTTTTAATATCTCCAATGATGGAGACTCCACAAAATCTCTGGGCAACCCGGTGCCAGTGCTCCGTCACCCTCTCAGTAAAAAAGTGTTTCCTGATGTCCAGAGGGAACCTCCTGTGTTTCAGTTTGTGCCCATTGCCTCTGGTCCTGTCACTAGGCACCACTGAAAAGGGCCTGGCTCTGTCCTCTTTACACCCTCCCTTCAGGTATTCGTATACAATTATGAGATCCCCCTGAGCCTTCTCTTCTCCAGGCTAAACAGTTCCAGCTCTCTCAGCCTTTCCTCATAGGAGAGATGCTCTAGTCCCTTGCTCATCTTTGTGGCTCTTCACTGGACTCTCTGCAGTATGTACATGTCTCTCTTGTACTGGGGAGCCCAGAACTGGATGCATCACTCCAGATATGGCCTCCCCAATGTTGAATAGAGGGGAAGAATCACCTCCCTTGACCTGCTGGCAACAGTCCTCCTAATGCTGGATCCTAGCATGTAGTGTCAGCCGCCTTTGCTGCAAGGGCGCATTGCTGGCTCATGTTAAGAAACAGAAAGTGGTGAAATTGATCACGAAGTGCAAATAATAATATCTAAAATGTAGTGGTCACTGTGCAAATTATTATTTTCTTATTAAGCAGGAATGAAGTAATGTGCAATCTAACATTACTTTTATATTTGTATTTTAAAAAGACCTGAAGAGCTGAAAGCAATGAGCAGAATGTAGTGGGCAAGAATTTTTTTTACAGAAACACATTAATAATAAGACAGTTGTTGAAAATATTTTGGCGCATGACAAAAATTCATAATCCCAAATCAAGAAATGCTCTGCTGCATTAGAAAAAACAAACCTCTAGTTTGACTTAAAGAGGAAATGAAAGCAGCTAAATAATTGATTAAATATCTGTATATTACAAATGGATGAATACAAATCAGAAATCAGGAATTTCAGGAAACTAATGAGAAATCTAGAAATACACATGGAGAAATGTAGCCAAGCTAAGGTTAAAAAGCAGAAGGTTTTGTGTGTGTCAGGAACAAGAGAAATTCTAAGCGTAAATTTTATCAATTAATGATCACATATATTGGATGAAAATATTGGATGGCGTATTTAGATTATTTGAAAACCAGGAAATTTTTTCTTCCTTGAAAATTGGATTAATGTTGCACAGCATGTGCTAAAGTTTAGCATTTTTTAATCAAAGGGTCTACATAATTTGTTACAAAATATCTGACCAATGAGCATTCTGTACTATTAACATTGATTTTCTGTAAGTCTTGGAACACTGGGGCAGTTCTCCAGAGACTGAAAGAAAGATGATGTTGTGATAATATTCAAGAAGGGTGAGTTGAATGACCTGGGTGATGTTAGGCCTGTCAGTCTGACATTGATCTCAAGCAAAGTAATGGAAAGAGGCTGATAGAACACTTGATTAATAAAGAAGTAAAGGAGGTAAATATAATTAATGCCAATCAAAATGGGCTTATGGAAAATAAATCTCATCTGACTGACTCAATAACTTTTTCAACAACACTACTAGTCTGGTTGATAATTAAAATGGGATTGATGAAATACACCCATTGCATCACAAGCTTTTGTCTTGATATTGTACCACACTTTGCCTAATAAAGAAGGAGATACAAAATTAGTGTCACACACAATAAATAGATGAAAAGTTGTCTAAGTGGAAGGTTTCAAAATTAACTGAGAGTCGAAAAACATCATGTAGCAGGTAAGTTTCTAACAGGACCCTGCTGAATTTGATATTTTTTTCATTTTATTGTTGTTTATTATCTATGTCTGGTAGGAAAGCATTACTTTTCATTGAGTATACTGATAAGAGAATGGTTGAAATAATTGAATAAGACCATTTACTAATATTATAGAGACTGATTTTTTTTTTTTAATAAACTTGGGTCAACCTAATGAAAAATGTTAAGTACAGCTAAGTACATGGTCACAAATCTATAAATGAAAAATTAGGCTTTATTTGCAGCAGAGTGGACACTATCACGTGAAGCAGTGGGCTGAGAGAGACTCGGAGTAAGTTGGATAATCAGTTGAGAATAAATTTTCACTGTGATGCTGTAACTCATAGGAATAATACAATCTGTGGATACATAAATAAAACATTCGTGATCCAATGTCTTCGGAAAATCTCCATACTTTCCTAGCTCAGTTCTTAGACTGGTATAATTTTAAGTCCGTAACAGCTAGTTTTGGAGTTCATATCAGACATGGCTTAAATGGAACAGGTTAAAAGAACAAAAGCAGAAATAGAGAAAAGATTGGAGAACTCTGTTATGGAAATAATCTAAGAATCCTCCCAAAAAGTTAAGATATAACTTACATTGTTAGTAACTAAGATTTATAATTAAAGGGGACAGATGATTGTCAGGAGAAGTTTCTTCAATCTATCAGAAAAAATACATTACAATAACACTTGATGTCTTGTAGGTGTAGCTAGATATATTCAAATTACAAATAAGATAATTTTAAGACTAGCATGAGACACATTTAGAACAACTGATCAGCATTTGCTGTTCTTAAATTCTTAAATGCAGGTAGGTTCCCCCATACTGCTCTAAGTCAAGGAGGAATTAATTTGAAGTCTTACATTACACAGAAAAACCCATGCTGGATGATTGAATGGCCTTTTCTGGCTGCAGTCCATGAATCTATAGCAACAGGGAGAGCTGACTCCTTTGCTCTACTTGCCAATAAGCTGAATTAAGCCCAATCTGTATAGAAAATGTTCACTAGCAGAATAATAATTGGACGGTATGTGATTTTTTGATTAAATAATTATACTGATAAAATCTCTAGTGTAAATTCACCTATACACGGGGAAGATTAGTGTGTTTTTTTAAACCAAATAAACATACTGTTTTACATTGGAATTACTGGACTTTCATTTAGAGACTTTAAGCAACCTTGAAGTGAAAGAACTTTTACATTTATGCTGTGCTTAAAATTTATAATAAATGATGGACTGACTTAAACTTAATGAGAGATCTTGACAAAGTTAAGGTTTTGACCAAGCTGAGAAATATGTTTTGACCAGCTTTATTAGAAAATACTCTATGCCAGGTTGTTCCTTATACCTAAACTATCCTGTGTATCAGCACAGGAAAAAGTCTTCAGCATTATAAAATTCTTAAAGTATTGGGTTTGCATGGCAAGGTTTTGGTAGCAGGGGGGGCTACAGGGGTGGCTTCTGTGAGAAGCTGCTAGAAGCTTCCGCTGTGTCTGATAGAGCCAATAGCAGCCAGCTCCAAGTTAGACCCACCACTGGCCAAGGATGAGCCCATCAGCGACAGTGGTAGTGCCTCTGGGATCACATATTTAAGAAGAGGAAAAAAAGTTGCTGTGGCACAAAAACTTCAGCCAGAGAGAGGAGTGAGAACACGTGAGAGAAACAACTCTGCAGACCCCCAGGTCATTGAAGAAGGAGGGGGAGGAGATGCTCCAGGCGCAGGAGCAGACATTCCCCTGCAGCCCATGGGGAAGACCATGGTGAGGCAGGCTGTCCCCCTGCAGCCCATGGAGGTCCACAGTGGAGCAGACCTCTACCTGCAGCCTGTGGAGGACCCCACGCCAGAGCAGGTGGGTGCCCAAAGGAGGCTGTGACCCCGTGGGAAGCCCGCGCTGGAGCAGTTTGTGAAGGACTGCAGCCTGTGGGAAGGACCCACATGGGAGAATTCTGTAGAGGACTGTCTCCCCTGGGAGGGACCCCATGCTGGAGCAGGGAAAGAGTGTGATGAGTCCTGCCCCTGAGGAGGAGGGAGCAGCAGAGACAACGTGTGATGAACTGACCCCAACCCTGATTCTCCCTGTTCTCCTGCGCTGGTGGGGGCATGAGGAGATAGAGAAATCAGGAAGAAGGGAGGGGTGGGGGCAGGTGTTTTAAGATTTGTTTTCATTTCTCATTACCCTACTCTTATTTGATTGGTAATAAATTAAATTAATTTTTTCCCCAAGTTGAGTCTGTTTTGCCTGTGATGGTAATTGGTGACTGATATCCCTGTCCTTATATCGACCCACGAGCCTTTTTCTCATCGTATTTTTCTCTCCCTTGTCCAGCTGAGGAGGGGGAGTGATAGAGCAGCTTGGTGGGCACCTGGCGTCCAGCCAAGCTCAACCCGCTACAGTCCTTTTTGGCACCCAATGTGGGCACTATGAGGGCTGCTATGGGTGTCGAGGTTTAACCCCAGCCAGCAACTAAGCACCACGCAGCCGTTCACTCACTCCCCCCCCCCCCCAGTGGGATGGGGGAGAAAATCGGGAAAAAGAAGCAAAACCCATGGGTTGAGATAAGAACGGCTTAATAGAACAGAAAAGAAGAAACTAATAATGATAATGATAACACTAATAAAATGACAACAGCAATAATGAAAGGATTGGAATGTACAAATGATGCGCAGTGCAATTGCTCACCACCCGCCGACCGACACCCAGCCAGTCCCCTGAGCGGCGATTCCCCGCCCCCACTTCCCCCAGTTCCTATGCTAGATGTGACGTCACATGGTATGGAATACCCTGTTGGCCAGTTTGGGTCAGCTGCCCTGGCTGTGTCCTGTGCCAACTTCTTGTGCCCCTCCAGCCTTCTTGCTGGCTGGGCATGAGAAGCTGAAAAACCCTTGACTTTAGTCTAAACACTACTGAGCAACAACTGAAAACATCAGTGTTATCAACATTCTTCACATACTGAACTCAAAACATAGCACTGTACCAGCTACTAGGAAGACAGTTAACTCTATCCCAGCTGAAACTAGGACAATGGGGAAAATTAACTCCACTTCAGCCAGACCCAATACACTTTAGATAATGTTTCTAGTTTCCATACAGAAGAATAAGGATTCTAAGCAAGGCCCGGTCCCATACTCAAATAGCATAACCACTATTAGGGCAAAATGGAGAACAAGCAGATCAAGAAGATGATATAACAGCCAAAGCAGAGGCCTGTGAAACCTCCTAATTAAAATGCACAAATCGGGATGATACTATTAAAAATGGCTTGCCTTGAATTCAAATATAAACCTACCAAAACAGTGTAATCAGCAACAGTATATAAAACTTTCTTGACACTCTGGTGGTATGCCAGACACAATACATAAGTATTTTATCTAAGTATGGGAGCAAAATAAAGGGCTTCTGCAAGGTAAAACAGCTGCTCTAGCTTGCCCCTGACCTGGGCAAATTGCCTTTTTATGGAAAATAAGTATGTCATTCAAGGCTACTTTCCTTCTCCTGTGTGCACTTTTCACTCACACTGGTCTTTTCAAACCACAGAAACAGAATAAGAAGTCAGGGACATTCCTTTCGACGCAATATGAAGACCTTCAAGAGAAATGTTTATTATTCTCTAGTAAAAAAAGATACTTTATTTTGAATGTAGATTTAATAAAACTACCATTGGCCACCCATGTCTTCTATTATTAGATTTTAATTACAAGATATGAAGGAAAAAGGAAATGAAATTAGTCTGAATCCATATGCATAAATTAGTTATTGATTTGACATTTTTAATTTCAGATTCCTGTTACCAATGATCCTCAACCAGCTTTGTGTTGTCCCTGAGAGTTCACTAGAATTTAGTAGGAGGTTATAATGCAATTAGTGTATTCCTGTTTAATGATGCCAATGTACATATTTTATGTATTACTTGTCCAATTTACAAGATCAGAGCAAAGCTCCTATCAGCACGTGCACCACCTAAAAGTGAGGCCCATTTGAATCTAGTTGTGAGAATGCTTGTCCATGAGTCTGGTCATAGAAGTTCAAAGATGAACAAGTTATAAAATTATGTATCTAGTATAACCCAGAACAGTATCCGCATCATGAAATGCAGTCTGTGTATATATGCACACACACGTATATATACATGTGTGGAAGAGCAAGGATTAGGAAATTCTCATTTGTATTTCTCCATCCAGGAATGAAGAACAGATAAGAAATAATGACCTAGCTTTGAGATGAGAAGGAAAGCAAATCTGGAATACATTAATACTTTGGATAATAAACAAAAATGGGCACAGTCATTTCCTTTCTTTCAGATATCTTTTCAAAAAAAATTAGGAAAGAAAGCAAAGAAAGAAACTTTGACAAGAGATACCTAATTTAGGCTGCTACTTAGCAGCAAAAGTTCAGGAGACAGAAAAGATGTTAGCTATGCTTCTCTGTTAGACATTTCATACTACTTATTTGAGGCACCTTATTGCAAGCATATGGGGTGATATGAATGCTATTCCGAGATACTTAGCTTTGGCCATTCATTAAACAGGGAATTTAAACATCCACTGTAATATGTTGAACCTTACTTGCAGAACTGATTATAATGCAAGTTAACTGCCTGCATCGGTCCAATACTTTATTGTTTGTTTGTTAATGAGCAATATGGTTCTGTTTGGGTTGTTTGTTTGTTTGTTTGTTTGTTTTAATACTGGAATATTTTGTATGTTTTTTTGACAATTTAGATAAAATATATGTTTTTGATTCAAAACTGATCCTAACATTAGTAACAGATACACCACAAAAACATTTTCTGACTGGAATCCAAAAGCCTAAGAACTACTCTTACATTCATCACTTTAGGAATCAGATTCAATACTGCTGCTACTTGCCCAGAAACCTGGCAGACCCATGAAGAATGGTAGTATATTGCTCTGTAAGTTAACAGTTACTTCAGAAGAACACACACATATAAAATAAAAATTTTCAGTGTAATTAAAGGTCTGGAAACCAAAGTGATTCACTGGTAGGTAGATCCTTCTTAGTCTTTTATTCTATCCAGAAGACTCAGAGGCACTAATTACTGAAATGATTGCTGGTTCATTTTTTCAGACTATATATAGCTACAGGTAGAGAGATACAGAGGGCCAGAAAGAAAAGAAATAACATCCTGGAAAAACAGCATTCACTGAACAGCTATATCACAGAGAAATGGAGCAGAGGATTACGACACTACCCAGGAGACAGGCTTATAAGTTTAAGGGACTGAAACCATGTAGCCAGGTGACTCTGAGATCATTCTGCATGAACTTGCCTGATACAAGATGTGTCTGCCTGAATGAAATTTGACACAGACTCAGCTGAACTATTGTTCTACACTAATTGCAGCAGATCAGTTTTTGTCAACCAACATTTGTGTGGGATCTGCACTGTCATATGAGTCTTGTTGACTTTCTAAACTGGTTTAAGTATGGCAGCTGCTATAAGTATTTCTTTTATAGACATTATTTCTCCTAGACGTAGTACAGTCCAGTGATCACGTCAAATATTTAGATCTGGAATCCAAATTGCCAAAATCTACAAACAACTATGTACACAGTAGTACTACATGCAAGTATAGGTTGAACCCTCCACCGTGCCTCCAATCACCACAGCAGCATTTCCATAGATAAGAGAATTTCTTCTTTTTAAAACCTGGTGACAGGCTATATTATTTAGGTTTTAAGAGTTTCCATCCTTTATACACATATTTTTCCCTTGATAATAATAATGGGGACAGCTGTATACACAAATGTTTGCAGCCACCAGTGTTAACCATACTGAAACTCTTAGTAAAAAGAGTTAAAATACAAAAGGTGGTAGAGCTCTGATCTGTGCTGGCTCTAGTGTGATGAGTGGAAGTGGAGAAAAAAACCCACAAGGTTTAGGAAGAGCTGGTTGTATTACCACAGCCTCAGGAGGGAGAATGGGCAGTGAGACTTTTTCCAGGTAAATCCAAACTTCTCAGCATGTAACTCTGGCCTCTTGATAAGATCAATGAAAATCTCTTTTCTACAGCTGTGCCTGCCCTTTTCTTTCCATGTTATTAATGAAATAGTGATCCCTGTCAGAAAAATGAACATACAGGGGATCATGAGAAAAAATATTAAAGGTATAAAAAGTCTGTTGTGAGGCAAAAATAAAATAATTGTAACTGTTTCAGTTAGACCTATATAATTAATAGAAACTATAAGCATACAATAAGGACTAAGAAAAAGAGATTTTTGGTACTACTTAATCTCTCTTCATAGCTTAAAAAAATCCAGTTAAACAGAAAGGAAATGAAGTTTAAACTAACAGTATAAAATGCTTTCTAACAACATATCAAAAATCCTTGGAACTCATTGCTACATATGGAACTGAAAAGCTCTATGTTAGACATATTTTCTAAATTATGAAGTAGTTTGGAAAATGAGAACATACGATTCCTTTGCAACTGAACACCCCCCAAGACAAATGTGCATTTCTTATAGAAAGATGTATGTACGTTTTTATGCAACTTCAAGAACTTGCGAGAAGAAATCACTTCTTAATCCGTATCTCACATTAATATGCAGAAGTTAGGAATGCTATTCTGTTTAATACATCGAAGGGATCAGTAAGAGTGGGAATTGGTAAGACGGAACCTTAGCATTCTCAGAAGTAATTTACTAGGTGCAAATGGTATAAAAAATTCTATTCCTTTATCTGTGCATGGATATCTGCTAACACTTGAATAATTTTCTCTCTGTTAAAGCAAAAACCAAGCCCAAGTAAAATTTCATATAATACATAGAAAAAGTTGCACAAAATTGCCAGCTTAGTTGCCACACTGTTCTTTTATCTGTAGCAAAAAAATGTAAGAGGCATTTGAAAAAGGAGGTATCAAAGTGCGACAGTGGTTTTGACATTTTAACAATAATAGGAAAATATTGGTTTTATGAAGTGTATATATATATTTTGTCCTATCGCAAAACAGAACAAGGTGGCTACTCCTAGTGATTTCTGTCATCTCAACTCAGCTTACATTTCCATGGACAGCCATCAACATTTGTGTTATTGTTGATGTGTCTTCTTGGTTAATTAGCATCTGTTATATCCTTCCATTTTGTGACTACAAGTTACTGAAAACAAATACAAGCATGAATAATCATTCTTATTTTCACCTTTTATATCCCTAACCCCCAAATCTGGGCTTTTTAATTTCATCACCCACACTGACATCTATTTCTGAACCAAGTTATCCATCAAGACTCAGTTTGAACACTACAGTAAGAAGAAAATCACTTTAAAATTTACAAGATAGCCAAAGGGATGATGTTAACAGATAGCTGTCAAACAAAATGCCTTTTGAGTAAGTATATGCATGCCTTGTATGAAATCTTAACTGCTCTTTTGTGAACAGTTTACCGTGGAAAAAAACCCAGCATTTAATTTGGACTGGTTATGTGGCATTGCTTTCCACTTCTCATAGCAAATTATGTTTAGATATTTTTGGTGGCAGATGAAATCTTGAACTAGGTTTTGATGATTCTTTTCATTTAAGCTTATTCCTCTCTAGAGCATGATGCACTTGGTTGTTCTTTGAGATGTTTACTTTTCTAAATACTAAACCTAAGGCATTTATTCACCACTGGCATCTTCAGGGCCTTTTATGAAAAATCTCTGTGAAAAAACCCATGCAATTGGTGCATAATTGTTTGGCAAATATATCTCTGGAGGCTACAGTTATGTAACATACATTGTATATACTGATTGTTTAACTTAATATGTTTATTGGATAACATCTGCAAGAGACAGTAAAGCCCCTGATAGGTTAATTTAAAACCAAATGATATCTCAAAATATACCCCTTATAAATCAGTGACCTTCAAAGACTGAAAGACCCCAAGATCTAGTCCTAGTAATTCACATGGAAGTAATAAGAGGCTTTATCCTAACAGTTCAAGAAGTATTATTTGATAGACTATTATCATAGCATCCAAGTCCTTATGTAAACCTGTAAAATAATCCACTGTAAATAACAAATAATATTGAAATTGGAATTATCTGACTACATTAGTCATGTATTACTGAATCTGATTAGTTTTAGAAAAACAGTCAAGCAAAAAGCTTAAATTAAAAATACACAATTTTTGTCATGAAAGGATGGAAATAACTAAATACGTGATGATTTCAGATTAAAAGAAGTATAGTTTGTGTGAAAAAAACAATCTAATGTGCAGTAATGATGAAGGTAGAAATTATAACTTGCCTGATTTGTAACAAAATATATACATTTCAGTTATTTCTACTATTTCTATCGTTTTTCAAAGCGATATAGCTTCTTCAATGAAAATGTAATTGAATCTAGCTGTTCTGTTTAATCACAGCCACATTATTCTTTGAGCTGTATTTTGAAAGAGATTACTGTATCTTGAAACACGCAAAGATCCCCATCTGCGCTGACTTTGATAAATATGCTTGAGTTTAGGTTCATATTCTCTGAACCAAAGTTTGTGTCAGTAGGAGCTCTGCTCTGGGCTGCAATGTACATGTGACTCCTCCTGATTGCACTCACACCATACCTGAGCCTGAAAGAACTTGGACTTGCCAAACATCCCAAAATCCTTTGCTTCCCACACTAATTAGTATGTACACCTGACCTTACTCATTAAGCCTACTAGATAAACCTACAGCATGTTGTATGTGAGGAGAAGCCATTTTTCTCTGAGGATCCGCACAGAAATTATGTCTGCTGTAGTTGTTGGGTCAGGCAAGGCCAAAGAAAGGATGCTTTAGTCAGTGTTTTCTGTAACTGGAGGCAGAACTCCCACCCTAATATCGGCCCTAATGCTTAACACCTGCAGTACTAGGAGCTCATGCTTCTTTTGCTGATGCAGTCTAGCAAGTCCTAGTATTAAGAAGATACCAGGATGCAAACATGTATTATACATTGTACCTCACACTTATTCTTCCCTTGCCGCATGCATCCTGATCTGAAGAACAGTGCACCTCAAAAGTTAGTTATCAGACTATTTCAGCATGATCATGAGTTCAGAGGGTTAAATCTCATACAGGATTTTGTACACTTAACTGGAAATAAGGGTTCATTTGAGTATGCTGGTGTGTTTACTAAGTTCAGTGAGGACACCAGAAAGCTGTTCCACTGGCACAAGGAATTTTAGATGTCAGTTGTCACAGGAGTATTTCAGCAGGCTGAACTTACAGTGAAAGGACTGCCTCTAATTTGCAATCACATGTGCCAACTTTTGTCAAACTGCATCATGCACTTTAATTGCTATACCTAGGAGGCATAGGCAGGAAGACTGTTCCCTCCAATAAGTCTGTAATTTGCCCTGACCTTCCTTACATACAGAATGGATCATGTCCCCTTTTTAGTTCTTTCAAGCAATGGTCTCTTTTACTTTCTTCCCTGACCTCTCTCACCCAGCTTCAGCCTGTGGGGAAACATCAAGCCAGGTCATGCAATGTCATAAATCCTAGAATCCAGGTTATTAATCAGTGCTCTTTGGCTGCCTCTCAAAATAATGTTTCACAATCATAATAGCCCTCCCATGTGTTCTCCCTCCTTCTTGGCACAGAAGATGTCCCTCACATCCTGGAATGTCACTTATGTCGCCTATAAAATCTCTCCATTCTGGACTTCCCCTCACAGGAAGCTGCAGCAAACTGTCAGCCAGGGGAAATGAAAACTTGAAGGCTCTCAGAATAGTACGAGATCTTCAAAAGGCCAAACACATCTGTTTTTCCATCAGCCTTTGAACATATGTCTAGCAATGAGGAAACGTATGCCAACAAGTACATTACATGGCAGAATGAAATTGAAAAAGCAGCAATATAAATCTACTTTACTCCTTCAGGGGTCCCTAAAATAAATGTTCTGGGGTCACTTTTATGCCAACATGTGGCCTTCTGTAGTCAAAGAATTCAATAATGTTTATCTAATTGAGGGGAGCCATTCAGGCTTTGAAAAAACTACACTTCAATAATAAATAATAAATAAGTGTGTTGAAATAGACTACTCACTCAAAAAAAAAACCCAAACAAAAAAACCAAGTTCCTTTCTGCCCTGCTGGATACAGTGTTGTGGCCTGATTGTCTACCAAAGTCTAAACAAATTGAAGAAGTAATCTCCTCTTTTGTGCTCAATACATTCATAAAAAATATCGGTGGGGAAAACAGTGACATCAGTCACCCTTTTTACACATTTGTCTGCAAAATCTTATCCCCAACAGACGTTTTCTTTCGCATTTTTGGCTTTGTCTGCCACCCTGAAATGATTCAGGTAAGTCAGCAGCAGAAGTTCATTTCTATATGCTAACCCTACCTTAAGGCCTGGTTTTGTCTCCCTTGCTTCTCTGGAAAAGCAGGAAAGAAATTCAGAGAAAATATGCCTGAGACATCAGTAACAGGAATGAGTTTGATAAGTGACGGTTGTTTCTTATCCATTGACTGGGGCCTAGGGCTGAGAATCCCTCACAGGACCTATATGTCTGTCTTGATGTTCTCCTTCAGATGTGTCAGCAGGAAAAAAACAAAGGAAGATATAGTAATGTTTCCCAGAATCTGAAGATATAAAATATGATTCACTTTTAGCCAGCTACAGTCTGCTGATGCCCTAACCCATGGCCATATTTGTGTCCTCTGGCAGATTCATCCCTTTGCAGACTTTTTCTCAGGAGGACTGGTGAACAGGTCTGGGCAGAGTGGCAAAGAACTCCAGCAGAAATGTTGGGAATGTCCTAGTGACCTCATGAAGATGAAGGTATTGAAGATTAGCACTGTGGCTCTTCACAGATCTCTCCTGAGGTTCTGAAGATGCAGCTTTGTGGCCCAGGGCCATGTCCCCTATAATGGGTCATGAGACAGGAGCACAACCCTGCAAAACAGTGTATGATGGAAGTACCTATTTTTCATGTGAGTAGAAAAAGTCTTCCCACTCAGTTTTTACACAGAAATAACTTTTAACTGTTAAATATCATGTTTGTTATTAGATTCACTTTTAGATTATGCATTTGCATGCATAAATGCAGTGACTGCATTTCAAGGCTGCTCAGTTTCTGGCACCTTTCTGAGCAAAGGTCTGTGAAAGAATTACTACACATCACCAAAACATATTGTAGAACAAGTACGCATTACCTTTAACAAAATGTTCTAAGAAGGTAGAGCTTTTGCTCTCACAAAGTTTTCTTCAGCTGTATAAAGTTTATTTGTTGTAGACTATTATGAATTTCCTGAGCAGCAGTTAAACAGAAAAGATTAAAGTGAGTAGATGAATGTGAAATAAACACTTGTGAGGTATTTCTGCTATGACTTTAAGAAAAGGTTTTTTTGTAATTACACAGTGATTAAGAACTGTATTTGTATTTTCTTATCTTGGTGTCATAAACATCCCCCTTTTTGAAGCTGGAATTAATATGAGCTTTGAAAAAGAATACTGATAGCTCTTTTGAATGTTGAACAATATTTTCTTTGAGGATTATGCAAATTAGTTTTAAAGTCTCATTAAATGATAATTTTTAAACCAACTCTAAAACCAAACTCTCAAAATTCTTAGCTAAAATTCAGATCAGTGGAGCATGAAGTTGGTAGGTAACACCTTGCTAGATATGTTGCTCATACTGCTGCATTCTGTAAATATTTTACTTTCAGTTAATATTTCAATGTACTAATTGTCTAATATGTCCTTCAACCATTTTCATAATAGATTTATCAGCCTATTTACATATTCTCAATATTAAATACAATTTTAACTTCTTTTAGGTAAATTAGACTATGCATTAAGAGGACCTTTAGTCTGACAGCCAGATACTGACAGGAATATAAGTAATTGGTTTTTAAGATAGTGTAGCAGTGTTTGAAAGATAATTAACTATAAGTTGGATTCTGTAATCATCTAATCACTGCTTGCAACCCTAGTCCTGCAATAACACAATATTTTTCATACAGAGAAAAGTTTAAACAGTTCGTAAGCTGCTTTACTTATCATGCAATGTGTTAAATGTGTGACAATTGACTATGTCAAAATGTGTGTCAAATTAGACAGCCACTAAACAGATTTATTGTAAAACCATTTAAAATATCTTTTAAAGAAGCCACGAGGGAACTGTGGAAATCCTTGATAAATCATAGTAATATTAAAGAATGTCAGAAGTAAGCTTGTGGGGATTTGAGCTTGGGTGTCTACTCACTTATTATCAAAACACACGAAATTTCCTGCCACATCTGAGAGGGAGAGAAATTGCACTAGTCAATGCATGTATTAAAGGAAATAAGAAAGCAGCAGCCCCCAAAAGGCAAATAAAGCTGAGAAAGGAGTTGGGAGATGAAGATAACACACTATTCCCAGATGAATCGTGCAATATTTGTTTTCCATTCATTTTTATTTACTGAGAATTGGGTTCCTTCATAAATATAAAAACAAAATTACAAATAAATGAAGAAAAAAAAGATAAATAACCTTGGACACTTTGTAGATTGTTTACAACAATCTGTTTCAACTGAGTAGTAAATCAAAAGCTGCTTTGTTTAATGTCAACAGATTTCAGGTTCTGAACTTGTGCTTCAGCCTAGAATTTATTAACTGTGTACATATCGCTAATTGTAAATGTATTATTAAGTAGAAACACTAGATAAAGCTTCCTATGTTCATATTTCATTCTTCTTTGAAGATGTCTATGTTGTTTGTCAGGAATTACTTTTCTTCTTTGGAACATTTCAGTGATGAGCGACCCTTTCAAAAAGAACACCAGTGCTTTGATTTATTTTGAAGGCATTCTCATTAAACTGTGTACTCCTATATTGAAATACATGATTACTCTAAAAATGCTGACACAAATATTTTTTCATATTACTCTTTAAGTTGGTTGATTTTCTGTGAATGTTAAATCAAGGACATGAACATACACTTCTTCATCTGCATAGAGATGAAGGTGCTTCATATATTCATTATTTCTTCCTCTGCTGTCATGTTTATATATATCCAGATTTTTTGAAGAAAATGTACTAAGCAAGTGTTTAATAAAACTAGCAATTTTATAACTCATACAGCACTGTAATTTTTTAAAGTTCAGTTATAGGAATAAACATATCTATTAGTAATAACTGTACAAATACACATTTCTATAAATATTTCAGCACAATTGAATAAACTAATACTAACATTTATTTGTTTGCATTTTTATAGCCTTGCTGTGACTAAGTTATAGTTATAGTTGAGGAGTTGTTCTAATCTGGCACCTGGTTAAGGCATTTATAATTTTCTACGAAACATTTGGAACAAAGTTCTTTAGGCTTCTTCTCAATACAAATGACTACTTCCTTTTTTTTTTAAAAAATGGTGTATTATTGCTTTTCAGAAAGATTTGAACTTTACAAAGGACTTTCTGTATTTTGAACACTAGCTATAAACAAGTTTAGGGTGTGTTAGAAGCATGCAGACTGATTTTAAATGCATTTTAACAGAGATTTGTTGAGACATTTTTCTGTTAATGTTTCTAAAGCCAGGTACTGTATGTACTTGTGATTTGCATTTCTGATTACACTTAGATCTGCTAGTACTTACTAAATAACATTTGTTTAACTGAAATACCACATCTTGAGTGTGTGGATGAGGTTGGACTTTATGATGAATATTCTGGCCAATGTACTTGTTTCTAAGCATTTGCATATATGAGAATTGTTCATGAAATTTAGAAAGAAAAGGATGACGATTTCACAAATTGTCATATGTTTGTTTAACATCCGTTTTCTTTAAATCTGTAACCAAAAAATTGTATCAGTAAACACAGGTGATGAAAAATTCAACTACCCCAAAGGAATTACATTCAGTATTATGATTTCTCCAGTATCTTGGGATTTCTTCACATGCTGCGGAATATATAGGTGAGAATTTGTTCAAACTCTACTCTGTTTTTGACCTTTGAGTCATCCATGCTGTCATACTGTCATGAGGATTTAGGCATTTCTTCAGATTCTCTAAATTTGTTTGATGTCCCTCATCAATAACATAAAAGTAATTATCCAATTACTTGTTAGCAGTTATTTAAAACAGTGTTTTGTTTGTGTTTTTTTTTTTTTTAAGTAAACCTACTTGCTTTTCTTTCTTCATCTATCACTACCACTTGAAGCTCATCTAACATGCTGGAAGGCAAACTAGCATAGGCCTCTGGATATCATCAATGCAGATAATGTCAGAGAGCACTGAATTTGCTTTCTTACTAACTGGTATCATGTGTTAAATACATATGCTCATTAATATCTTTACTTTTACTGAAAAGAAAATATCACCTTGCTCATCTTCTAAAGACGGTTAAATCCTTTTCCAGCCACAACAATACAGAAGATTTCATAGCACCACTGGTGACTATTTCCAGAACATGTACCCAGAAATAAGACTAATCTTCCTTCCAACTCTCTTCTGCCATGTATGACTTGCCCAAATATTTTGGGAAATATATGAAAATGACAGTACAAACCATCGGGTCATACATTAGAATCCCTTAAATTATTTGAAGATTTTTCTTCATTATTTTCTTTGCAGAAACCTGGACCTTTACTTCTTGAATAATATAGCTTTGGAGAAAGAAGTAATCTCTCCTTTAACAAAGGAAGTCTCATAAGTTCTGCAGTTACAAGTAGCAATAATTTCTGTACTAACAATCTGCATGTAATTTGTGCCTCCGTCCATATGAACCTTTTTAGATTTTAGATGAAGACATTAGCGATTTAAAGGCTAGTGAAGTGGAGATTTGTAGATTGCCACAAAAAAAAAAGAAAAAAAAATGGTGAAAAAAATGTTGGGGGGAACACTTAAGGAGAAAAGGTAAATGAGAAAGGCTGTAAAAAATGAAAGGGGAAAGAACCAGAGACAGAATTAGTGGAGACCCTGAGTTATCACTTTGACAGTGATAACTTTGAGAAGAAAGAAGAAAGGTAATAGATAGGAAAGACAGAAAGAGGCAGAGACAAGCAGGATTATGCAGTACAGGATTGTCTTTGAACATAGTGCAGAACAGAAGCATCTGATTTACCAAGTGGAATATCTTTCTTTTAATGCAGAAAATAGCTGGATGCTCCAAGACTACTTGCTGGGTTTTGGTTGAAGTTTATGATATTGGTTCTGATCCCTGATCCTCAAGTGATGTGGGTTCTGTCTGCGTGAGAGACTTTTTTAAGCATAACACTGCTACAGCTTTTATGTGTTTAACAGCTTTCAAGGTAATTAATTTTGGTTTAGAATGAAAACAAAACATTTTGTGAGTTTGAGTGAAATAGAATGAGATTACTTGATCCTCAGGTTTCAAGTCAGTCCTTCTGGTCAGAAGCAATCTGGCAAAATGTCAAAAATCTTGTTAGAGAAATCTTCATAAAAATCAATAAATCACTGCAGAATGTCTTGACTTTGAGAAACAGTGTATTTTGACAGATTACATGTTGTCAAAAATATTTTGACCATTTTAACTTGTCAGTTTAACATTTTCTGTGGGGTTGTGAAACTCACTCCTCTCTTTAGACTGTAACATACCAGATCTGTTGCCCATCATTTTAGAGCATGATGGGAAACTGCTTCAGAGCATGATGGGATTTTGCGGCAAATGCTAAATAATTTCACATGGTTTGTTTTTAACAGGTATGTGTGGAAACAACTTTTCATTTTATTTAGTTTATCTTGTGGGGTTTTTTTTTTATATATTTTCAACTGGCTAGTGGATTTGGCTTTGCTTGTGATTTACAAACATGTTGAGGTAGGCATGAAAGAAATTCAGGCTCCATAAAGCCTGAAAAGTCATGGTGCTTAACTTAGCTAGGAACCAGAATCCTACAGAGTAGAGTTCAAAATATACTGTTTTATGACTCAAACAGCCAAAGTTCTGAGTGGCAAGCATGAGCAACCAATAAAAAATACACCCAAACCCAGCCTTCTTTGTCTTCCTTACCCAGTACTACAGGAAATACTTTTGATCTCGCTCCAGTCATTGTGTATGTACATTTTCTGATGACTTCTTTGTGTAAAAAATATATATGGTTCTTGCAGGGTGGATGAGAAGTCAGGTTCTCCCTTCTTAATAGCTGACTGACTTAAAAAAATACTGAAGAGGTCCAGTAAATCAGGAATGCTTTTACACACTGGAACATAATTAGCAGGAAATAGTGAAAATTGCCTATACCTACAAGATAAAACTTTTCAATGGGAGATATGGGTTTCAATTCATTCAGGAAGCGGCTAAACTTGTACCTAAGTTTTCCACACTCTGAATGACTGTTCAAATCATGGATCCAACTTACAAAGAGAGAGGAAGGGGAAGAGGTATTGTGCAAGAAAGAAAGAAACAAATTTAATGAAGAATGCTCTTACTCCAAGTGAAGTTTCTCAGAGGGAAAGGGTTGGAAAAAAAGTCTAGCTTCTGAATCTTGACTCTGTTTGCATATGAGTTCAGTTAACTCAAAAACTTCCAGATGAGCAGATAACCAGAGGTCTAAAAGCCTAAATTAAAGATTAAAAGCAAAACCAAACCAACCTGTTTGATGTATACAGTTTCAGCACTTACGGAAGGAAATGATCTGTAAGCATTTGTGACTGTGAAACCTCGGTTTGGAGCACAGATATCTAAATTTTAATCTTCTGTAACTTTAGGAGGTCTTAGATAACAGGTCTTTGTGACTGGATCCTGAAGAGGAAATGACAAGAAAAGTTTTGTGAAGTGATGAATATAGCAAAAGAAAAAGAAACATTTGGAAAGTGATTGCCTTTAATGAAATACTGCCCTGAAAGATTTAAAGAGTTTTCATCAAGTAGTTGTCTTCTAGCCCACTTCATTTAACTAGGTGGGAATAAAATGTAGACCACAGATATCTTTGAACCTAATATAGGAATACTGGGTCTTTACCTTGTCTAAAATCTTTATGGAAATAGGGTTAAAATGCATAGATATATATGTGTGTGTGCTCTTTTAATATTTTCAGTAAATTTTGGTTTTAATAAACTGTGGAGTTAATAATAATAGATTGATATCATATGATACATACAGATATTACAGAAGCTTCCTTGAGTATCACCAGTCTATCTACTTTAACTGGCAGATAACAAAACAAATATTTTATGCAAGGAGTTTTGATGGACAGAACAGTCTCTTTCAGCGTAACCTAACACTGAGACAAGTTAGAACTTATATTGTGGGATCAGTAATAGATTTCTGTGCTGAATGTATTTTTCATATGAATCTAAGTTTCCAATTCTTACGTCTGGTATTCAGTTGTTGAAAAAATATTATAATACTGAACAGAGTGTATAGATGATTTACTAAATTGCCTATGAATAACTATTTATAGCACATATACCCAAATATATTAGATGGACTATAACAATATTTGTCAATGTAATATGCATATATGCACATTTATTTTTCTACTGAATGCTAAAAGCATGTCCAGAAATGTAGAAGGCACAGAATATACTGTTCCTTCCTCCAGGCTCTCATAATTTAAATATTAAATTGATTTTATATATGCATGCTTCTTAGCAGTAACCCCCCCATAATTTTAGCGTGATATATGTATATCCAGAAAAAAATGCTGTAGCATATTACATCTTTTTCTTTGGCTTTCTGTATTGGCCTTATAGACATTTTCTTGATTCATTTTTCAAGAAGAGAAATGAATCCTCAGGGATGATTACATAAAAGATTATATAGGATTAGAAAGCCACCAATGGTGTTTGCACAAACTTAAAAAAAGATGTCAATTAATGTTGCAAACATTTAAGATCAATTGCTATTTAACAGTATGCAATAATCTCATTAAAATCATTTTAGGAATGCATAAGAGTCTTTATGTTATGGACATTACACAAATACAAAAGTGCATGTGAGCCATCAGCTGTGACAAGACACAAGAACTAATATCTTTCTCCTCACTTACTTATAAACAAGTAGATTGGACTTCATTCCTATTAATACTTATCCCATGAAGTCGCACACAAAACCAGTCAGTTTACATCAGTATAAAGGCAAACTGAGGTCATAATGAGGTATGAAAGGCTCTGTTACCACTTTCTAAACATAAAAATAGGGACACATCCCTTAAGACCTTCTATACTCCTTTGAATGCTTTATCACTCAAAAGTTATGCTTCTAGAATAAAGAACAAACAGCCCTTTTGTGTAAGTGCTTACAAAAATATTTTAGATATTAATTTTTATTATAAATGCACTAATATTTAAGTAAATTAAACTGTATTTGAGAAATATAAAATACACATTGGTTGTAAAATTTTATGAGATATATAATCTATTAATAAATTCTTTACAAAATACTTTCCTTTTTTTTTAAAATTGAGATTTATGCCTCATACTCTTTTTTCAGGGGTAAAAGAAATAAAAGGCCTAAAGTATCTAAAAGAATTGCTCTTGGATTGCTCAGTAAAATAGTGAAAATTCCCAGTCTGGGACTGACAAAAACAAGGACTTCCCTGGACCCAGCACAGTAGTATGTTGAAGAAGTATCTATTTGTCAGTAGTCTTTCTCTTTACCTAAAATTTCTGTAAGATTCTTCCCCTCGACATTAACATGGTTTGACAGGTTAAGGTCCAAAAGTAGAACTCACCAAACCTTGATCTTTAGATGATGTCTTCTAACTGCAGAGGCATTCTGGGAAAGAATACAAAATATCTTGCATTTGGGTTTTTAGTGGTGTTTTTTAAATTTTATTTTATTTTCCTAGAGGTAAACCCAACATAATTAATAAATATTATTTCAAAATATAAAATGTATGCAGGTAGGATAAGGAAATTATAACTATCTTATCCAAGTGCAGAAAACCTCTTTTTGTGACTTTTATGGAATTGGGTAGTGTAAGATATGCCTAATGTCTTTGGGGCATCATTTTATATCAGGAGAAACGCGTTTCCAAGGGCATCTGCCTTTAAAGAATTTCTCTTACTTCTCTTTCAAGGTCCATGTAGAAGTCTGTTGTATGAGCACATTAGTTTGTCCAACAGAAAAAAATGGCTTTGGTACATAAATTTATCTTTTTTTGCAGCCATCTTTGCCTTAGGAAGCCCCAAGGCCATGCAACTCAAATAATATCTGAGAGCATCACTTTAGTTCCTTAAGTTTCAGCTGACAAGGTGCCCTTGGTGCAAAAAAGCTTAGGGCATCAGACTAACATACAATTTCAGAAAAGTGTGTCTTTGAGAAGACAGAAAGAAGGGATTTCTTTAGAAAAGTTAGAGGCCATCAGACTTCAACTCCCATATTAAGTCAGGTAATTATATCAAAACCCTCAGTTATAGCCAAATAAATGTGCACTTCAGGATGTTAATCCATGTCAAATAAAAATACAACTAAATGAACAGACAAACAAGCAAGCAAATTCCCCAAAGATGCCTTAGGGCATCAGCTTTGTTCAGGTAGTTTTTTTGCTAGGATACCCCAATGGCATAAATGAATAATAAAATGCAGTAGACAGACCATATGCCAGGTAGACCACACACACATGAAATGAAAGATAAAGGAGCTCTATTTTCACATCATTTTTTTTATAAGGTAAGAAAAATATGAATTGAAAAGGAAAGAAGAAATGGACGTTAATAAATAAAGACAACTTGAAACAGAAATGGGGGAGGCAGAAGGCACAGCAGAGGATGAGGATGAGAGAAAAAAAGAGGAAGAAGTGGTTAAAAAGAGAGGAGAAAGCACTGTATTATTGTTATATGTTATATTATACGTTAGAGTAGCACTTTTACAGACAAACTTTTTGATATAGGCAGGACTAGACATTTTAAAACAGAAAGTAAAAGTTTCATCTTCATTACTGAGACACAAGAAGAGTAGGCAATTATAGATCAGCCAGAACAGAAGAGTGGTAGATAGGAGAAAACAAGCAGAAAAAGTAGCTTGTATTCAGCCAGGTCATATGTATAAAATGAATACACAAAATGCCTTCAGAAGAGATTCACATCTTTCATATTGGTTGATTCTTGTAGGAGTCATGGCGAATGTCTGTACTGAGAGTTATGAGAGACAGATGAAAGTAGAAGAGAAGGAAGAAAGAGGAAAAATGTTACTAAGACAATAAAGGCATTAAATCACTGTCTCTAGTCTCCATCTTTAAAATATTGATAACAAACTTTCCTTCCTCCTTTTTGTATTAAACTAAATATTGATTCTGCAATGATTTACTTCAGTTTAGGTGATGAACTTTTCCAGTGAATGGTTGTTAATGTCCCAAGGATGCTGTAAATATTTTGCTGCTGGTGTAGTCCACTTCTGCATTTCTAACCCATGTGGTTTTATTTAATTAATTTGCCTGAAGAAATGAATGAGGAAGACACCAGGTTTTCATGTCTAATATTCTGTCTCTATCTTTGTACAGAATACAGGGTAGAGTAATTCAGCTCAGCAACATCCAGAAGTAGTTTGTAGTAACTATGGAATTTGCTTTGTGAAACACGTTACATTTTATTTAAGCTATATAGGAAAGGGTTCTTGTATACAAACAGTAAGTATATTTACCCCACAGATATTTACCACCTCAAAGCAGTGTCATGAGAGCTTTAGCAAGAAAGATGAAGGGCAGCTCTGCACACTCTGCAGGATCAAGCAAGCCGTTAATAGTAAAGGCTGGGTTAAACACTTGTGACACATAAGATACAGGAATATGCTATCAGTCTCACTGATTTTAATCATCTTTATTGATTAAGGAAATGTTCCATATAAAAATTTTTGTTCCACAGTGATGTACTTAAAAGTTTTATGGAGAAGAGCTGGGATTTCCCCAAGTGCCCCATAGCTCGCAGAATTTTTATTTAGCTACAAGCTAGTTGCTTTAAATTAGAATTTGGCCTCTGCTAAGGAGAGATCAAAGCAGACAGGAAGAAAAAAGGGCATATGCATTCTTAATTGACTTTGCTGAACACATGAGGAAATTATGTCTTTTGAAGTGAGAACCTCAGAAAAATCCAATGAATGGACTTCTCATGTGCTGACTCCATATAAGTTATTGATTCCTTATTTGGTGGCAACTGAGGCAAGTTAAATGTTATCTGGAGGGCTGGATTTCTGCTAGCTGCCGAAAACCTTGGACGATTAGTTTGCTGAATGAGTTCTGAAATGTTTAGAGAAGAAGTGATATGCTGTCATTCTTCTCAAAAGCATTCATGTGATGCATGCTACATAATACTATTGCAGTAGGAATAAAAAAAAACACTCTGAAGGAATTCATGTGTGTCTCACAGTAAATCTGCCATCCTTGTCATATTGCTAAAGCTAAACCCGTGCATTTAAAAACATTAAATAAGAGAATGCAGGTGGACAAATCTATATAAAGAACATTAGAGTGTTTGTAGAGTATAGAGAACATTTGTACGGTATAAAGCACATATAGAGTATAAAGAACATTACAGTATTTATTGATTTATAATATATGTTTAAAAAGTAATCATAGAATTCAAAATATGTTTATAAACATTTTATACCAGTTTCAATGCTTTGGATGTACATTAAATATTGAGTATTAACATAAGTGGAGATATTAAAAATTGAGATTATTAGAATGATTATTTCTTATATGTAATTTTCACACACGCATAAATATGGGAACATTCAGTTGAACTTTTAGGTTATTTTTAGTCATTAGCTTTTAATAGTATGAACATTTTCAGGGGCCTATAGTTGAGTACTAGAGGAAAAATACTGTCCATTTCTATGTAACTACAGGGGAAAAAAGAAAATCCTAGATGAATTATATAACTGCCATTTAACACTTCTAAATCTGCAATGACTTCAAGGATCACAGAGAACTCAGAAAAAAATGCAGAGACCATTATGTTAAAATTGTTTATACAGGGAAAATCTATAGCCTTTCTGAAATTATGCATTATTTTATTTTTTTTAAAATCTCTGATACTTAAACTCTTTAACAAAATAATCCTGCTAGACAAGTGGTCAATCCATCTCCTTTTATGGTCCTGTTACTTATTTCTCTAACTCTTGGTTAGTATGGTATCTAGAAGCATGAAGTACCATTTTTGCTTTAGTGTTACCAAAACCATCCAAATTATGCTGAAGGAAAAATAGGAAAAAGAAGAGATGAAGAGATTAAGACAATTAAGGGAAGCCTCTATATTCAGAGCAGTGAAGGGAATTTAAATCCTGGCACCATCTATGTAAAAGTGTCATTTGAGTGAGATTGAGAAAGGAAGTGTTGAAAAACTATTAGATACATGAGGGATTAAGAGAAGGATTAAACCCTGGAAGACAAATGGCATGAAAATTCAAGTACCTGGTGCAGGTCATAGAATCATAGAATCATAGACTATCTCAAGCTGGAAGGGACCCATAAGGATCATCAAGTCCAACTCCCTGCTCCTCTCAGGACTGCCTAAAACTAAACCATATGACTAAGAGCGTTGTCCAGACGCTCCTCGAACTCTGACAGGCTTGGTGCCATGACGTCTTCCCTGGGCAGCCTATTCCAGTGACCGACCACCCTCTCAGTTGAAGAACCTTTTCCTAATGTCCAACCTGCACTTGCCCTGATGCAACTTCATTCCGTTTCCTTGTGTCCTATCACTGGTCACCAGGGAGAGGAGATCAGCATCTTCTCCTCTGCTGCCCCTCCTTCAGGGAGTTCTAGACTGCAATGAGGTCACCCCTCAGCCTTCTCAGAACACCCTACAAAGTTGTCACTTAAAGAGAAAGGATTAGTGGCAACAGATAACTGCCAGTCACAAGACAGAGTAATTGGACAGAAAAGGACTGATAACAGCACAGAAAGTGTCACAACGCAAAGGATGTATCATTGAACCTGGTTTCAAATGTTTTATATAAAAAAAATTTGAAATACTATGTTGTCTTGGTTACCTTTTGCATACTACAACAGCTCCAGGTATTCTTTTTCCCAGTGGAAAGTTTACTACTAAACTCAGAGGCAGAATCCAGTTCTTCCTAGCTTTTCTTCTGGGTTTCTTCTGGAGTAAATTCATTCTTTACAAGGAATTCCAAGAGAAATCTTTCCTCTCCAGGAGACATGAGGCCAAGGTTATGTTTCACAGTTCTGTGCAAGAGGTGGACATGAAGTAGAGGAGAGAAACGTTGTACCTCACAGTGCCAAATTAACCCACTGCACTCGCTGTGGATTGATGATCAGGGCAGCACTTTGGGGACATACAGGGGGTACTGGGGGAGAACCTGAGAGATGAGAGAGCTGGAGGGATATTCAGGGACTTCAGCCCAGCCCAGCCTGGCTGTACTCCATCCCAGATGGGGCCATTCACCCATGGGATGGGCAGTGCATGCTGGCAGCTGCGCACCCTTTTGCCAGGGTGGTGCCATCTGCCCCACAGAGCAGGGAAGTTGTGTAATGCCTAAAATCATGCATAGGTGTGTGCAGTTCAAGTGTTTTGGAATCTGAATCCATTTAGTCTCCTTGCTCTCAGTTTGGTATTAAGCTGTGATACCCACTGAAACTCAAGTGTTTTTCGTTGGTGTCGTCTTGGGATTTTGGGTCCATCTGTGTTTTCACTCAAAACTGAGTTGAATCACAACAGAATGTGGATGCAAAACTTCACAGAACCATACAAAGGAAAAAGCATGGATGAATCTCTGCAAAGAACTATTCTCTAAATTGAAAAATCTCACCTTCAAAGTTTTAAGAAAAAGTCATTGACTCTGCACATTGCTGTGCAAAAAGGTCACACACACACTCTCCAACCTGGTTTTGCAGGTGTGTGATAACTATACTACTTAGTAATATGATTTTGTTTCCATTTTCCTGCTCCTTACCCTATATTAGCACCACAGAAATGAATATCTGTTTTTTAGAAACAAATTATTTGGAATAGAGACATTCAAAGGCAAAGCCCTCTTTAGTCATTCTGAGACCTACAGATTTACTGAGAAAGAAATAAAAATTAGTCTTCGATCTAGAGACCCTTGGCAACAGAATATCATATAAACTACTAAGAACATGATATTTCTTTCCTTATTTTTGCTTTCAATCTGTTGGTATCTCGTACCTTAGAAAATGATATTTTCTGTATTTAATAAACCCTAAGCAGTCAGATACAGTTTTATAGTAACTTTTTCTTCCTTTTTTATCACGGTTTGCTTACATACTACTTTCTCAAGTACTACTTCTGTCCACTAATTATGCTTTGTAAAGTATTGGTCATAGCATGACTGCTTTTAGAATAACTTGTTTTTTTAACATGACTGGTTGCTATTAAGCGGTTTTATGGTTCCTGAAACCATAAAATAACAGCTGAGACATAATTTTTGCAGTCAGTAAATGTAGATGTCCCCAAGTAGTCATTATAGACACCACTTGTTTATTTGATGGAGATGATAGCTTATTATTTGTGGCTGAAGTATCTGGGCAAGCACACTTAATATTATTTGAGAGTTTATTATGAAAGTATTCAAATGTTATGAACCATATTTCTCCCTATAGATGAAGATGATTTCCGTAGGATAGCACAGCAGCTTTTTGTTTTGTGTTACATAAAGTGGCACTTACATATATAAAACAAAAAAATCATTGGAAATCTATTAGAGATGTTGAACTTAATAATATATTGTGGTTTCCATTTAGTAAAGATTTGCAAGGGGATGGGTTAAAACATTTATGACAATAAAATTTTAAGGACAACATGAACACAAAGGCAATTTTGTATATTTTTGCCATATTTCATTGATATTTAAATCGAGTACTAGATGTACACAATCTGATTACTTATAGACTACAATATGTAAGTGTAATCCTGCAAACATTTATGCATGTGCTTATTCAGGTCAATGAGAGTACTTATGAATTACAGCCAATAGGTCATTTTTTTATAAGCACTTACTGCCTGGCATCATGCTCACTACGCAGAGGGTAATGGATTATTCATGGCAACAAGCACATAACCTACTAATAAATGTTTGCAGGATGGGCCTTAAGAACATATGCAGGATTCATGTTGTCCAATACTAAATTCTGTCTGCAAATAAAATGAAGTTTGTAATAAGAAACGAGTTGCACAGGTGTAGAGTAATCAATCGTTTTTGTAGCTTATCATTTTAACATCGCATTAGCCTCTCTAGAAGCCTGAGATTCATTTCCAAGCAGTGCCTAAGGCACTTTTGAGACTAAAAATGTAGGTTTTTTCAAGTGCTATCAGCAAAATAAAGTTGAGTAAAAGTTGAAAGAAGTGTTGAGTTAACATCATTGTCATGTTTAATTCAATTCACTTTGTGTCCTTTCAATTCTCTGCATACACCATAGTGAATAGGTCTGTTGTCAGAACAACTTTTCATTAGAATATCAAAAACTGAAGTAAAATTATGGGAAATGGGTGTAATTCATCAGAATACAGATATTTTGTCTTGTATCATGCCATGAACATCTGGTTAACAAGAAAATGAAACAAAGTTCATATTTCCCTTGTTTTTGTAGCAGTAGTGTTGTATTTATAGTTATGATGGTCAGTGTCCTTAAATGAGACAAGGCTTGCAGAGAAAGGTTAGACCAATTTTTGTTAGACCAATTGATTGTTAGACCAATCAAGAGAGCTTGAGAAAGATGAGGGGGGCTTTTCAGAAAGACCTTCTTCAGACCTGTAAGCCAAATCCTTTGCTAATTTTCTATTTTGCTAGACCAGCTATTAGCTATTATTACCTAGCCTTTCAAACCACACTCCATGCATTTGTTTCATTATGGCTGTGCAAAGGAGCTGGAGTTGGTAAATCTGATTCAAGCTCATTTATTTGTACCTGGAAATGTAAATCCTGTTGCACATTCCATCATCATACAGCAATGTATCAACTGGATCCAAGCAAAATTTTTGAATCCTGACAAGCCAGTGTAGTCTTTTCATCAACAACATACAGAAAAGAATATCTATTTCTGCATAAAAAAGAAAAGAATTCTTCAGTAAATTCACAGTTCATTTCTGAAAAGAGAAAAAAAGTAAAAAATATTCTGGTGAGTTATTTGTTCAAAATTATTTTCACTATCCATGAAAAAGCAGCTGCTGTCAACAAGATTGTTAGTGGAAAGCAAATCCATGCCTCTCAGAAAAGTGCGTGCAGTAATGCAAGTTGCTTTCTACCACCTGAATTAATATCCACCTGAGCACCATAATTCAAAACCAGAAGCCTGTAGAATGTACACAACTGCAGGTTTATCCCCTGCAATTCATTAAAATCTCTTCTAGAGGTACAGGCTTTCTTTTTTTATTTAGGATAAAAAGGGTGTATACAAAGTCCTAAAGAGCAGTCAAGAGACTCATGGCTCTAGGTCCCAAATTCAGAAGTGGTTTTTGAATGAAGTGAAGCACATTCCTACATTTTACCTTGTCCTACTCCATGTTTTACAGAGCTGACTGAAATACTGATATCGAAGAAGATAAACAGCATTATAAAGTTATGGCATTATTCAGTGGGAAAAAATCAAGGATATGAAAGCACAGAAGGCCATCAAAAGAATGAAGCTGTTAAGGATGCATCAAGCTGTGGGTGAGGAAACGAACCAAACTCCTGAACACAAGCATCCTCTCCTACCAAGAAGTTTCCAGGTGTACTGCAGCAATCAGAGAAACGCAGCCTAAAGGCACAGGGACTATTGGTGATACCTAATCAAAGAGAGGAGCAGGTGCTGTGCTAGGATCCCCCTCAGGCTCTAGAGAGCAGTACTCAAAATCTTTGCAGGCATAGCGTACCTTCAGCCCACAGGGAGGGATTCATTGCAAATGTGTGGTTTAGGTAAGAGAGTAAGGCTAATTTTCTTCATAAGTCCCCTTAAATTTTTTTTTTCTACATACACATAAGTAAATTATTAGCCATGTCAAGACATGGTGCTGGCAAAATGAAAGTCATATGAGAATATATTTGTAGGACATGAGTTTATTCATACCTTCAGCTAGGGAGACATGAATTATCCCTTTCTAATGCAGCTCCAGACTTACATCTACATATTCAGTTTTGAAAGTTGCTCATCAGGTTCTTGTGAAAAGTCAAGAGAAGTTTATAACAGTATTTCTAAAGATGAAGCATAATTTCCTAATGTTTTCTATGATGCATCCACAAGATAAACTGCATACATGTAAATACACATCTGGGGTTCATGAAAGCTCTAAGAATCTGTTCCACAGAATGCTGTTTGCAAAACTATCATTATGTTTCCTCTCACTTTAAACTCAAACACTTTCTGATGAAAGGTGTTTGTAATTAACAAAAATGGATTGGAAACAAAATGAAAGCTAACTTTATGTGAGCCAAGGGAACAACATTAAAAGTGCAAAGCTAGCAGCAGTAGCAGAAATATACCGTAGCACCCACAAAAACTGCTTTAGTTTTCTAAAAATACATACCAGTGCACTGATGTTTATAAAATATGTTTGAAAGCACAATGCCAGCACCAGCATTACAGAAGTGTACACAGTTGCATGCTGAAAGCTGTGGTGAATGCCATAAAAATACAAATCAGGACATACTCAGCAGCAACACTGTAACATTGCATTTCAGATCTTGCACAAGTCAGCATGAACATTACACAAATTCATATCAGGGTATGTTCGAAGTCATATCTTGGACTCTTACTGTTGTAGCTAGCCCTTTTCTTTTATGCCTCCTACCTTTCTTCATAATCTTTTGCAATGTGTTAAATTTTTAGTTCCCATAAAACAGAAACTGGTCCTCATAACTGATGTGTAAAGCCAGGCTATCCTATGGTGAAATCCAGATCACAACAGATGTTCACATAATAATGCACACAAAATGTGTCTGAAATCCATATGAAAACCCTGAATTTACCAGAACTCTAGCTACCCTGAAAATGTGTGTTTATAGTAAACTTTTTCATAAGAACTTTAACACTCAACAACTTGTTATCAACTTTTTGATAGTGAGGCTTCAAAATAAGTGCTGTTCTTGCTACTGCAGCTTAATGGAAAAGCATATATGCATGAAAAATTAGACTAAACAGAGATCTCATTTTCTTTCAGGGTTTCTGAAGTTAAGAACTTAGCATTCTGACATTTCTGTGACCACAAGGGGATTTGCAGCAACTTTATCCATATGTGGTTTAAAACTCAAGTTTCTCAACTCTATTAAGCAGGTTTAGTTTTTTGCAGTGGTGTTGAAGAAGTCAGGGACCTTGCTCTGCAAGGTTCTGATCTCTAGAAAGGACTCGGTTTGTTGCTACATATGATTCATCATGTGGATGGTACACACAGCTAGCACATTGTTGGCACTGATAGGAAGAAAACACATAAACCCAAACTCTCTCTTAAGAATAGAATTATTACAATAGTGTTTTGGCTAGGGGGAAGCCTCATATAAACAGTATCTCACATAAAGAAGCGATGTTCTGCACTTAGGTTGGAAGCTTCAGAATAGGGGAACAGTTCAGGAGGAGAGTATATCTTTCCAGTTATGTGCCTTTATGTCACACACAGTTATGTGTCTTAGTCAAATTGCACCGTCTGTAACAAACCTGTCAGCTGCATGCAGACCCTGACAACTATCAGCCAGGGGGATCTGGTTGTGGTCTCAGCTCCTGGTAGAGACTTCTTCTCAGCAGCACTACAGAAAATATGAAGTACAGGTGAGGAACTGGATTTACGTTCACTTGAGACTTCATTGCTTCAGAGGGGATTTTTGGAGACATGTGACTGGATTCTATAATCCTTGTATTGCCTGTATAGTCCAAAGGAAGAGAATTATTTTAGGAGGCGTGATGCTTTGGGCTGTATACAGACAAGGAAAATTTCCAGTCCAATGTGGGTTTGAACTGAATTAACTCAGTCAGTGTCACTGCAGATTCTCACATCATGTATCGTAGGGTGCAGCAAATTTTTTTAATGATTTAACCTGTTTATTTCATGGTTACATCTGGCTGCTGGATTTTAGAGACAGTAGTCTCTAGAAGATCATAGCCTCTTCCTGTCTTTGCTGAGGAGAACTACCCGGAAGGATGGAGTGCTGTCAGAAGTTGATAAAAGTTTGGGAATCACATGGAGAGCATGCTCCCAGTTCTTACGTGTTCCCTCACAGGATGAACAACTTGTTTGTCCTTTGCTTATTTTCTTTTCCATCTCTTCTAGGCAATTCGAACCTAAGATGATAGGATGATATTTCTACTCCTAAAAGGACTTTTGCAAAAGAGCTGCTGGGAAACCCTTATCAAGATTGTTGCTTCTTGTCAGAATATAGGACATTTAGGTGCTCCAAATCAATACTGAAGAACCCTCTGAAGGTGCTTAGCAGCTACTTATGGAAAAGATGGAGATATCTATCTGAATACCCAAATAAGAAATGGCTCTAGCACAACTCTGTGGGTGGGTTAGCATTTTTGATTCACACTGATACATAAAATGTTTCTCCAGCAGGCACAGCTCCTTGTAAAACCTGAAAGTCATGTAATGCTGTCTCAGAACAACTGGTGCTCAGCTAAGAGGCATCAACATTATATGCTTGCTAGCTTTTTTTTTTGTTGAATAGTTCAGAAGTAAATAATAGTGAGGCTTGTTATAAAATCTGAAACTCAGATATTACTTTTTTCAGATTATTTGCTTTCTCAAGCAAGTAGCAATAGTAGCAGTGCTCACCTCTCCTGATGCTTTTCAGTTAGACATAGCTGCTGAAGGTAATGTATATACTGGCTGAAGCGACTTGTTATACATTTTGAGATGCAAGTGACAAGAATGGGAAAACTGTTGGGCTTGTCAAATTCTTGCCTAAGTAATCTATATGTATCAGAAAAGAAGAAGAAGAAAAAAAAAAACAAACAGCATTAAATGGCACAGGAGGTAAAAACACAGAAAGTCAGATATGTGACAGGGTTGAAGAGTACCTGCAAATAAAAAAACCTGTTATGTCCAACTGTTCATGCCGTACAAATATTTTATTCAGTTCAGAAGAAAACCTGCATTTTATATTACTTATATGGCTGGTCACTCAACTTGACAGGCATATACCAAACTTTTTTTTTCAATGGCAGAAATGGAAATAGAAATAAAAAACCCCACCATCTACCAAGAGGATAATTGATTCCAAATAAAAAAAAAATCTGCCCTTAGTGCTGTCTGTTGACTGATAAATCATAGATCAAAGTCCCTCCTATAAAATATTGAAGCAAGCCTTATACTCCTCAGGCATAGATTGGCACTTTAATGATTTGCACATACTAAAGACCATTTGAATCCAAAATAAATTCAGAATGTTGTACTGGTGTCTGATTTCATCTCAATTTTATAGCCATCTGATTATGACAACTCCAATCATAATGTTTCTGAAAAGGAGATGGACATTCATTAAGAGTGCATTTAAATATGCAAACCATGGGAATGTTCACTTTAACAGGATGGTTGGTTAGTTTTTCTCCCTTATAGACCTCCAGAAATAGGCTAACATCTAATGGACAGGATCAGCAGCTCATATGTCTAACCTTGTCAGCATACAAATAATCTTTAATTGTCAATGGAATCTTTTTTTTCGACTTTGTTTTCTGGAATGAGATACTTTGTTATTGTTTTCAGATAGCAAGATTATGTTTCTTCTGAAGACATTCCTTCTGTAAACAGTTTCTTCTCCTTTCTGTTCACAAATGTCATGCCTCATTTTTCCTAATAAAAAATGTGTGAACTAATGCAGGTAGAACATACCAAGCAGATAATAATTGGCTGTCAGGATTGGCTTGCCAATGATAAGCACTATAACTAAGGTTGTGACTCATTTTTCTGGAGACCTTAATTGTGTCCCAAAATAGAAAGTCAAGACATGGGGGTTTTTTTATATATAGGTGACATCTGCAAAATATTTAATTGTCCTCTACTCTTTCAGTGAATTCTCTTTGGCCTCAGAAGATACACATACTTTTTCATTCTTTGTTCACTTGATTAAAAGACAAAACCCATCAACACAATTAAACTACGATCAGGCTTTGAACTAAACCATATGTTCTTTTTTTCTCATTACACAAAAGAAATTGCAGGCCATTAAGTACCAAACCTTTGCCCTTAGACATGCTTTTACACTTTTAGGAGACCAACTGTTTTGATATAGCCAGAACCATCTATGAAAATCCTGTGAAAAGCAATGACACTTGATACTTGACAACACTTAGAAAAGTGTTAAAAATTGAAACTGTTTTGAAAAAATGGCCCTAAGAGACGGGTTTTTCTTAATTTAAATTGATGAGTTTTGCTCTACACAAGAAATTTTGGTATAAAAAAAAAATCTCTGATTGTATGTAGGACAGCAGAATGAGGGAATAAAATGTTTTAATTTACTTTGAGCCCCCAAACATAGAAATACTTTATCAAAAATTCTACAATGAATGTACAGCAAAATTAGCATTGTTCAGCTGTCATAACAGCATCTCTAACAATAGGTTGTTTTAAGTTTAGTCTTAAATCCAGCTGTCCTGTGTTCACAATATTTGATTTCAGGATAATGGCAACATCTTCATAGCTTATTTATTCCCAGGTAAGGGATGGATAATTTCAGCCATAACATACTTTTAATGAGATTTCTGTCATGGAGTAAATTTGGGGCAATGTTCTCTGCTGGGATAAATTGTTTCAGTGCCAGCTTCAGACAATCTGTATTCAAAAGTTATGATAATACCAGAGAGAATACATTTTGTATCTTGGCAGGTAAACTTTCATAAGAATTTTTCAAGGCTGAGCTATATGAAGCAGGACTTGCTAGAAAGAGCCATTGCTAGCTGCCAAGACATTAAAGAATATGCATTGGCAAAGAGAACAGTGGTATCCTGGAATTATCCATCAAGCACTGGTGCATTCCTAGCTTCATCTGAATCCTTCTGGAGCTTGCAAGGTACGTTTGACAAGTTCAAAGAATTGCTGGCTTCCCCGCAGGGACATCTCTCCATCTGAATCACTATTTTCTTCCTGCTGTGCTCTTTGAAGAGCAATGTTATATGCCCAGCACTTGGATTGTGGCCATTCTGAATACAGTCATGTGTCAATTAGTCCTTTCTTTTACCATTGTTTTTTCCTTTCTCTGTTAGAAATGAACAATTCTGTCCTTAAATCTGTGGCCAGTTATATAGCCTGAATATCAGACATTTTTTTGTATATGGCTAGTTCTCTTAATTCCTCCCAGTCACCCTCACTGTAGTACAAGCCTAAACCTTGTCAGCTTTGTTGTTTCAATTTCTTTTTCCAGCAGACAGATTAATTGATTTCCTTGGCTAATGCCATCACCCCCCCGCCTCCTTGAATCATCAAATGACCTGAGGATGTCACACCAAACCATTATTAGTATTCTCTCTACCAGTACCGGTACAGGCTGGCTGATGTTTTTAGCTACCGCTTGTAAGTATCTGGTACAAAGATGCTGTTTGTTCACTAGCTCTTGTGTTTTGGAATCAGGCATTTCTCTATGTAAGGCAACATCATAAATGATTTTCTTCTGTAAAGGTGTTTCTGCATAACCAACTTTTTCTTGCCTTTTTTTGTTATTTTTTTTAATATTTCTACTCACAGCTGGCAACTATGTGCTGTATTCAGCAGGCAGGGGGAAAGACCTTGTCATGGTTCCACAGCTTACGATTCCCAGGACTGTGCTAATGCTTTCCTTCTTCATATTGCTGAAAACGTTATTTATTGCTAATGCTGACATGAGCACTAAAGCCAGACTTTACATCTTAGATGAGTGTTGCTATTCTTCATGCAGAGTCAGATTCCAGATTATTCCTCTTTCCAGCACCATTTGTAGATGCTTACACACTCAAAAATGAGTATGGACAGACATGAAAGAAACACTTGTAAATTTAATGTGCTTTTTCCTCTTTTCCCACCCCCACAGTGCTCAGTGATATCTGACCCATCCTAGAACAGCTACAGCAGTATGCGTGGGTGTGCTACCATGTCTACTAATGGCATTGTACGTATTTCAAGGGGAAGCATTAATATGAATTAGTACAGCTGTCATGGTTTTAATTTCTTAAACATGACATGACTTGGAAGTGCTTCTGATGAGGAAAGTAGGTAAATACTATGAAGCCTGAAGAGCCCTAAAGGCACTTAAGATAGTTTCAGATCCTGTCACTGTTCCTTTACCTAAGGTAATCCTTGCTACTGTGGTACTAATACATTTTGCAGTCTTTAGCTTCCAACAAACTGTTGTGATGCCAGCAACTGTTGCAAGGCTATAGTTTTAGGATTGGAGACATCAAGCAGAAAGCTACTGGGGGCAAAATCCACTGACAGACTGAGACACCTCATGTGATATTAGACTCTTAAATGCCAAAAGCCTCAAAACTCTTACTCAGCTGCCATTCCACTGCAGGGATTTAATGTCCCAAGACATGTCTATGTTAGACCTTCAAGTGTTTCATGTCCTACAATTCTATTTTATGAGAAGCCTTGAAGTGCCTAAGACTTGACATAATTGAACGGTTCAATATTGAGCACACATCTACATTTCACTAGGATTCACAATTTAGGTGTTTCTCTGCCAGAGAAGGAGCCTGTTCCACCTGGTATCCTCAGAGCATGTCTGTCCTGAGAGAACTGTCAGATAAACAGATCCCTTCTTTTTCTCAAAACACAACTGCTGAAGGAAAGAATAACGGTGGTGGTAGTGTCCCATTTCTTCTATAAAGGCAAGAGTAAAGCAGCCTGACAGGATGTGAAGAAGCAGGATCAGCTCTCTTCACCACCTTTCCTCCCCACTTGAAAGAAATACAAGGATATGTGAAAGATATACAAGGATAAATGAAGGTTATTCTAAGGTGTGCAGGGTAGGGGACATCTCAAAATCTTCATACTGAAGTGTTTCTGCTTTCCATGGAATATTTGAAGACTCATGTGGGGTGAAAAGATGGCATAAGAATTAGTGTCTCTTATCTCTTAGGAAGGGCATGGTCATTCCGGTTCCAGCTCCAAAGATTATTTACATATTTCAGTGTATGGTTTCAGGGGATATATGAGACTCTTGAAAGAAAAAAAAGGAATTCAGAAGTTCTGCTTTCATGTGACTGTCTGGTTTCCTAAATGACATTAGAAAAATTTAATGAACCCTGGTCCCCTCATCTTAGGAGAGCTAATGTACAATCAAAAAAGGTGGGGAAGAGACAGCACCGCCACCTTTCCTGGCCAAAACCCCTGTATTTTAAAGAAAGAAAAGGGACAACTGAAAAGGGTCTGGACCTCTTTTCAACATTTTCTTATCAGCTTGCTTAGGTGAGTTCCTAAGCACAGTGCCATTACTACTGTGATTCCTATTCTAAGACCCCTGAGTCTCTCCATCTCAGAGGGAGCTCCATCACCCACATTGGCACCGTGGATTACACTGCAACTGAAGCTGCAGGAAGGAAGCATTCAACGGAGACCAAGTTCATTATGAATACCTTTCTTACAGTCCTTTATGCCAGCACCATTACGAAATATGTTAGCATGGTTTCACCGTAACAGTTTAATAGAGGTTTCCATGCAGTTTTCATGCATTTTGCATGGAAGTGGTCTGGTAACACTGGTGTCCTAAAAATATGAACAAATTCTACTGTTCATGTAATAATCACAGGTTTTAACATCCTGTGTATGATTTTATTGCATGCTATTCTGTCATATTTCTCACAAGAAGAACTGCAAATCAGACTTGTTATTCTAACTTTTTAAACTGATGTTCATGTTATTAAAAATTGTATTCCATCACAGAAAAGCTGTTTTTACAAAACACTATGTCTTTGTTATCAATGTATCCTTATGTCTTATTCAGGCTAAGTAGCATTAGTCCAAAATAAAAGGTGTCAGAGCAAGAAAAACTCTTCACTGTGATAATTATAAAAAAAAAGTTTAAAACATTAAAAAAAAAAAAGTGAACTACAAAACATATTCGTTCAAGAAAATGTTTAAGAATTAAAGAAAAATATCCACAAAACTAGAGGCAAATATTGTTTGTACTGTTGAAAGCTTTGTAAGGGTATTAACATTGTATTGGTAATTCCAACAAGACTACAAAACCTGGAATCCAAGATCTATTTATTATCGCTGGAGAACTGAGCATTGCCATATTGAAGCCAATGTAACAACCCAGTGTGATGGGAACCTTTTAAAAAAAAGTTAGATGTTTGAGCTTGTTCAGTGTCCTGAAGATGGATTAATAAGCAATTGTATAAGGATAATTGTTATCTTGCTGTCTTAAAACTTGATGGACAGACATGAAGCCAAGGTCTGATACCAGTTCACTTTGGCAGAGAATTTTGCTCAGTGTTTCTTAAAGATGTTTTTACAGTGCAGTGGGGAACCGGCTGTACAGAAGACATTAATTTGCACAATTCTTAAGTGGACATGAACTCCAACACTGCTTAAAGACTACTGACACTAAAATGGCTGAATGAGAAATGATACTGAATGCCTCTGAGCTCTAAACTTTGGCCTTACAGTAATTATACTTTCAGTTTCTGAGTCATAAACATCTTTGCTGTATGTCTTCATATTTGATCCCCCTACCGGTGCTTTCATATCTGACTATTCAGCATTCTATCTATACTTGTACCTGCTGGTAGCACGGTAGCTGCTGGATTGCAATGAAACTGTAAGATGCTCCAGTTCAGAGCCTTGCTAATGCTGACAATTGATTTAGCGTTGTAAGCTACCTCAACAGTGCTGGGCTGTTTTTTGTTCAGAGATTTCAGTAGGGAGTTATTTTAAGAGATATATTTCCTTTGTTGGGGTAAAAAAGGACAGTTTGTCTTAATTATCCCTGACGTTTCAAACCTCATACCAGGCACTTCCTCCAGGGACAGAAACAAACCAGTCTCCTCCAGAAACCAAGTGTGAAATGAATAAATAGGGCTCTGGTTGCTCTAATGGCATAGTGCGGTTACTATTTTTACTGTGGGGGGAGGATACTGTCTAGATTGTTTCTTTTTATCTCTGAGGAAATTCAGGGTATTGATAGGTGAAATATTGTGGACAATTAAGAAAGAAAAAAGCTGGTCTAAAAAAGCAATATTTGGTAGGTACTTGGTTGCCTGGTATATTCATTCTGAGAGCTAAGTTTTTCTCAGAGGAAAGGGAAGGAACAGAGCAGCTATGCATCATGAACAGAGGCTGCTGTTCTTTCTATCTGCAGTCTGTTGAAGGTATTAGTAATTAGAAGCTTCTCCGCATCATTTTATACGTTTTTTCAGTGTAGCTTTTAATGCAATATTTGTTTATATTTCATGTATATTTTTAATGAAATATCTAGTTGTGGAACTACTATTGTCACATCCCTGTGCAAAGTCCCAAAATCTTGCAGGAAATCTTGATGAGGCTAAGAGTGAGGAGATTATTAAGGAAAAAGCTTTTTTTTTTTTTTTTTTTAGTGCTGGTAGATCAATAGCTAAATTGTAGAGCTCTTTTTCTGAGATGAAGGTAACTATTAGATTTTGATTAGAAAGGTCTTAGGGTTCTTTCAGGTGTTTAGGAATTCCTATGTTTCATGCAAGTACTAAACTTCATTGAAACATAATGAGCCAGGAAAAACAAAAAAAAAGAAAAAGGCACTGCCGTGTTTGCAGCATATTTTAGTGAGCTTGTGAAGGTGATGCTTTATCAGAAGGAAGTCTGCATTGCTGCTGCTGCTTGCTGTGATTTTTAAATGAAGGCAGCTCTAAACTGAAACCTTAGCATAAGGGCATTGCTGACCAGATTCTCAACAGCCCACCGAAGAACTAGTTCCATGGCATAGAGGACAGTCTGGCATCTTTCTTTTACTCAGAGTCTCAGACTGCTCGTGGTATCTGTGTGAAAGCAATGCCTGTTTGTAAATAATCAGGGAAGTTCTGTGAGTTATTATTATTCATTAAATCTATTTTATAGCACTTCATGGCTACAAAACAAACTTCAGGCAGTGGCCTGCTGAATATTCAAGTGGTGATTGTGGATTGCTCTTACACAAAGACAATCTTCCAGTACAGAGAGCTGAAATGAACAGCTCTGCCTAGACTTCATGCAATTTATGATAAAGCATGTGGTACAATCTGCCAAAGGAAATTGGTGAGGGCAGAGTGCTGCTATGCTTCGCAGATCTGTAACTGTTGAAGAAGCTGAGACCATCCTCTACTGAGAGCAAACCTTAAGCTGATGCCAACTTGAGAAAATACCAAGTATAGAAGGGACAGATTTGAAGGCTTTCAGTGGTCTTTTGCCATGATCATTAAATTCAGTTAGTTCCTTCTATATCCACAATTTGCTGTTTGTGCTTAATGAGGGTATCAAATTTGCTGGTAAAGATTTGCAAGAGGAAGTAGGAAAGTGTCATGCAGAAAATCCATACCTCTCTCTGAACCTATCTAACACACTGAAATTCATACAAACACCCTGAGGGGATTGTATACAAACTTTCTACCCAAACTCAAGCATGCACATCTGAATTCTAAACTGGGAGTATTCAAGCACTCCTAACCCCAAATAATAGAAAAGATTATCAGATGCATTTGGTGTGAAAAGAATAAAATGCAAAACAGCTTTGAAAGATCCTTGCCTGAAGACAGAATTCTAAGAACAAGTATTCATTTGCTATTGGGATACATATGAGCTTATGTTCTCTAAATACCAAATATTTTCTGGCTCATTCAAAAAAAATCAAAAAAGCCTTAACTTATAAATATATAGTTGAATATAATTCTGTCATGATATCTGGTCACCAGGATTATTCTTGTCCTATTGGTGTGGAAACCTTGAGTTTATAAACTTTTTCCATACCTACTGAAAACCTGGCTCAATAGACTCAGTAGTTGAATGCACCAATTTTCATTTTGCTAATTTCATAATGATTTTGATTCCATATGGTGTTAGGCATACAGCAGAAGTGGAAATTAATTCATTGGTCACCAGCTAGTCTCTATCAGAAACCAGCATAAAATTGAGCCTAGTGGTCAATGTTTTAAAATTTTGACCGTGACCTCTATATAAATGTTGTTTAGTAAAGTTAAAGCACCATGTTTTAGAGCTGAGGTGTGCTCATTTAATTGCACAAAAGATGCATTACGTATCAGCCTATGTTAATATCACAGTCTATAAAAATACCACAAAATGATAATGTTACTATGTGCTAAGACATTATTAAAGGATGTTATAGAATTCTATAGACTATAAAAAATACTGATTATCTGCTCAACAATTAAACTAGCGGGACAAGTACTTTGCTTCCATTCACAGTGAGGTCAATTAAAATTTTTATTTGTTTGTTATTTTGATCTTAACCATTATAGACAATGGAGTAGATTAAAGGAAAATAGAAAATGTATTTCAAGTGACAAAATAACAGCATGGTGAATTCTGGAGTCTGAAGTGGTTTGGAATGGAAAGTAAACATTAGACTTAAGCTATTTTAGTGTAGTGGTTTAACCCCAGCTAGCAACTAAGCCCCACACAGTCACTCACTCTCTTCCCCCCCAGTGGGATGGGGGAGTGAATCAGAAGAGGAAAAGTGAGAAAACTCGTGGACTGAGATAAAGACAGTTTAATAGGGAAAGCAAAAGGCGCGCACGGAAGCAAAGCAAAACAAGGAATTCATTCACTACTTCCCATCAGCAGGCAGGTGTTCAGCCACCTCCAGGAAAGCAGGGCTCCATCATGCAGAAGGGTTACTTGGGAAGTAACAAACGCCATCACTCTGAATGTCCTCCCCTTCCACCTTCTTCCCCTAGCTTTATATGCTAAGAATAATGTCATACGGTCTAGAATATTCCTGTGCTCAGTTGGGGTCAGCTGTCCCAGCTGTGTCCCCTCCCAATTTCTTGTGCACCTACTCACTGGTGGGACGGTGTGAGAGGCAGAAAAGGCCTTGGCTCTGTGTAAGCACTGCTCAGCAGTAATGAAAAATCTCAGTATTATCAACACTGTTTCCAGCACAAATCCAAAACATAGCTCCATACCAGCTACTATGAAGAAGATTGACTCTGTCCTAGCCAAAACCAGCACAATTAGTTAAAATTGTTAGATAAAAAATATAGCCAGCTATGTTTATTTTATAGTAAAGCCTAAGATGCTTAGAGAAAATCTCTGAGTGGTCTATGTTTCTTTCATCTCCCTGTTTTTGTAATTGACCTGTGGCATCAAACAATTCCAGCTGTATTTCTTTCTCATATATTCCAAGGTGGGTTTTTTTTAAATTGTGTTTAGGGCTTGATTTCTTTTTTCATTTTCAGAATATCTTTAATGACATATTATTAATGACTTCACATTATGAAGGAGTTCTTCCTCTTATGGTGTTCCTGCATCAACAGACTTCAGTATTTGCACATGTGCATGCATATGCGCATGCATGTGTAATGCTAAGAAACTTCAGTCTTTCAGAGTTTCCAACAAACCTATCTAACAATATTTAGGTAATACTGATAAATTAGTGCAATTCCAATTTATAGAAGTTCATGATAAAAATTTTAGTAACGTTTGGAATCTCCTTTTACTTTCTCAAGGCTTGAGTCAAAGCCTGTTCAAGTTAATGTGAAGCTTCGTGTTTATTTCAACTGGAACCTGGAAAAGGTCTTAAGTTGGTAACTTTTTTATCAGTTCAGAAAAATAAACAATAATGATAGCATGTGATGTTCCATAAAAATGATTTTGACTGAAAAAAATGCAAAATTCATTTGAAGTTCTTCAAAATTTGCATGTTTTTATCTTTGGATGGCCACATATATGTATATAAATTATATAGAATTTAAAATATTTCACAGTCAAATCTGTTCAAATGGTTATAAGGGCATGGTTTCAATTTTTTTTACATGAAAGACTGCATAAGAATTGTGTAACACACTGCTTGAATGATGCTGACTCTTCTAGAGATATTGAAGGTTTTCAGAATGAATATATTTTTTTTTTCAGCAAAACACTTCGCTCCTAAGAGGCAGCAAATACATATTTTTACTGTGGTCACTAAGCCTACACTCTGTCTGTGCACTCTCTCTGTTAATTCTGTTCTCATACCTGTTTGATTTTAGGAAACATACCATAGTGTGCTTGTTGATTTCTTCCTGATCATTATTTACTAAGCTACAATACACAAAAAGTTACAACTGAAAGGCAGATTAATAATTCATACCTCTATTATAAAAATCCGTAAATTGTATTCCAAGCAATGAGCTGCATCTGTTACCTAAAAATAAGAAGACAGGCACAGCATGGTAACAATTTAGAATATGGAGCATTGCACGGCAGGAAAGTTCCCATTGAGATGACTTTGGCTTAGATGAAAGTCCTAGCTGTCTACCTTCTTTGATTGAACAGTTTCATTTTTTAAAGTAAACACTACTGTATATTCTGTGAATATTGCCAGTCTCCAAGAATGTCAATAATTCTTTCTGACAAAGCCAAGCTGAAAAGAAGAGGTTAGGTTGAGGGTACTGCACATATCATCTTACAAAAATTAAGGGGAATTTCTTCAGGCAACTGTCTGTTTCTGATATGTAAGAAATATTTGCCTAGAGACTAGAGTTATTTGTAATGTATTCTGTGCTGGAAAAAATAATAATTTGTATCAACTTCAGTTAAAAAAAATATTAATTAACTTCGACATTCAAGCTTACTTTAAAGACTGAGTCTATTATTCATGATACAATCTTAATTCTTTCTGCAGTGTGGATGAAGAGGGACAGTGTGTCGCATAAACAACCGATGAAATCTAAAGGAATTTTTCCAGATTTTGGTGAGATCTTTTTCACAGGAAAATAGTGGCAATCTCACAGCCGGTCTACTCTGCATTTAAAATAGTTCTACATGTCATGATGTTTCATAAGTAGACCTATAGATCTCATCCTCAGAAAAATCAGTGACATTTTGGTTTTGTTGATATTGAGGGCAAAGTTCCTAAAAATTTTGCTGGGAAGTCACATGCAACATGCTTCTACTTTTTCCTCAAACTGGATTTTCAAAAACTAAACTGAAACTTTAACTGAGTACCTCGCCTTTATGATGCTGTGTACAATGACATGATAATAACATATTCTTTCTCAACATTTGTGTGTTCTTCATTGCTTAAGTGCCAGATGTGACACCTTGATACAGGAGACCTTAACCATATTGAAGAATCTGGCTGATTATATCATAAACCAAGTGCTCCAAATTAGCAAAAGTTTTTTTGGTCATTTTGTGTGGTTTGGGTTTTTTTGCTGTTTGTTTGGGTTTTTTTTAAATTAGCTTCAGTTACCCTTCTGTGAAAACAAGATAGCAATGGTACCTCTACACAGAATTTTTAGAAAAATAAATCAATTAATATGTGCTAGATACTGTGATGATATAGCATAACATAGTATCTGATGGTTTTTTAAAATAATAAGAGAAAGTTCCAGGAGCAGGTATCAGAACACAGATCATTCAGTTAAAAGCTATGGTCCTGCTTGTATATGCTGTCTGTACCCAAAAACTCTCTTCTGTACAGTGGAACTATGTTCACAAGTAACACTGAGAAAGTAATGTTCCAATTTTCCATTTCCCTCCTGGCCTGAGCCGCAGAAAGCCAGGTATTTTTGAGAAATCTCAAACGCAGAAGATTTATTTTGAACTCTGCCTGGCTAAAGGCAGATAGAACAGAAACTGGATGTTCTTCTGCTCAGACAACTTTTCTATGAAATAAGCAGAAATATAAAATGGAAAGCTGCTTGTCCTTTCTTTCTGGGACAAAAAACTATCTGTTGGACACTAAATGTTGTATTTTAGAGAGGCTGGATCCTGTAAGGAGTGAGGGCTAAAAGTATGTTTGAGTTGAACTCCCCAGGAAAGTTAGACAAAGAAAAGTGGTGTTCTTGGAGCCTGCTTGATGATAAGGGTGCACAAAGTTACAAGGCTCCTGACCTGGATTATCTTCAAACTACTGCAGTTTTAATGCAGGCATCATCTGCAAAATTTTCATTCAACCACTGGAAAAATAAATATATCCTGATTTAGATTAAAGCAAACTATAAGATATTACATTTTTATTTTCTTCAGGAAAAATTACGTTGCTTTGAAGTTTTTACTGAAATGAAGATATTAAATAGAAATTAGTCTTCTACAAAACTGTACTGATCAGTCATTGCCAGAATTAATAAACAGGTATCAGTTCAGTTTCAATAGTATGATTCATTTGTATTAGACTGTTCCTGGTCTTTTTATAGAGATTTCCTTGTAAAGCCATTTGCTTCTGGTTTACTGTCCAGTAAGCCAAGACAGTCCAAAAAATTATCCACTTGGCCAAGTTGTGTAAGGGCAATGCACTTTTTGTCAGTATCACACTGAATGTCTCGGTTACAAAAAAGATTACACATCAGACCTGAAACATTTTTCAGGTTACTTGTTCAGTAAGGCAAGCTGGCCAAGCCAATTCTGTTGGTAACTTAAAGGCAATAATGGGAGGTCAAGTAGCTCTTTCTGCTTCAGTTACAGTGAACATATTGTATAGTGCTGTGAGCTTCTTCAAAACACCTTTTTTGTATACGTAACATTTTGGTCGTGGAGGTGTTACATTATGTTAATTTACAGTAATTGTTCATGTTTTCTGTGAAAATGCATGAAATTTTACTACTCAGAGCTTTGCTGAAGGCTATACACTAATTAAGAGAATAGGTACCCTAAAGTGTTTTCTTCTGCTGGGAATGAAAATGGTGGTGGAGTTACAGCATCCACCTTCAGGATTAGAAGGGCATAGACTGTAAGGTAAGGAGAAAGGGCAAAGTCTGCTCTGGTTTGTAGAGTGCAAGTCCTGCCCATCTTCTGCCTGAGATATGTTGAAAACTGGCACTGGTAAGGTGAGGGGAAGGCTGTTCCTACAGGCTACCTCTCTTTTTATTCAGTGGATTGCCCTGCTTCCAAAGTCCAGAGATGTAGGTGGGGAAGAGAAAAAATGATCAAAGCTAAGATGCTCTCAGCTTCATTTTCTCATTCCCTTGTAGAGCAGGATCTGCAGAACAATAACATCAGTATTAGCAGACAAAACCCAAATAGTCCCTCTGGAACCCTTAGGGTGGTCTCTCCTACAATTAACTCATAAAGCCAGTTCTGGATGGCTTCAGCCAACTTCTTTTCTAATATGTTCTCTTCAAAAGAGATTAAGCAATTATTCCTTGTTGTGTGTTAATCATGTGTGATAAACTTAAATCAAAAATTAAGCTTGAAGGAAAATAATAGGAGAAGGTTCTGAACTTAGGTAGAGAAATCACAATTTATTCTGTTTTACCACAAAAAAAACCCCATTCAAAGCAATGCTGTCTCCTAAAAAGACAGAAAGCTAATGTTTTGTATTTCAGCTTGAAAAACATCTTTAAACTGGGTAGCAAAGTTCTGAAAATCTGATTTTGTTCCATAACCAGAATATATTTGGAATACACTGAACTTTACAGTTTTAAAGAAGAAACAAAACATCCTGTCCTACACCTTATCACTCATGTGAGTACTTACATGTTTAAACAAACCTGTGGGTTATTGGGCTTACTTGCCTAAGAATGTGTTACATATGTCCACCTCAGGGCTGTAACTAAGGTGAAACAGGTAAAGTTTGTCCCCCAGATGACTTTTCTTGCTTTATACCAGACTATATTTTCAGACATTTAAAAATAAAAGCACCCAAAACAAGAATGGTAACTTCATAAACTTTAGCTCTTTTTGTGCATTATTTATTGTGCTGATACTAAAATAAGATATTTCCTTTTGACTTCCTAATATATTCTGACATCTTGTTGAAAATGAATGCTATTTGGCATCATTCTAAAGAATTTTTAGCTACAAAGTGGTAGGTTGTAATACGCAACTTTTTGAATTAGAAGTAACTGTAGTGGAGTTTGCACTATGAAAAACCTCAGTTCTTTTACATTTCTATCCTCTGCATATGGAATACGGTAAGCAATGTATATTTTTACTCATAAGTACTTTATTCAGAAGAATGTTACCTTCAAGTCGTTTTCACAGAAGGTTGTTTGATACGTTTGTCTTTCAGCAGACATCTGTGTTTTATTCACATTCTTTCTAACCAGATTCATAGCCTCTGCTCACAAAATTATCACAATAAATAAACACTGAGAGTAATTTTGCTATCTAGCATATAGGAATGGATAGTTTCTCTGCAGCCCTCTTATGCCCTGGGATGGGAGAAGCTGCAAGAAGACTGCAGAGAAATTTCTGTAAATTCTGCAGCACAGAAGGGACAAAGGCAGGCTACATTCACTTCTGAGCCATCCCCAGCTCTCTGTGTGGGAAGAAGAGGCAGCATTTTTTTGCAAAGGTGATATATGTGATTTTGCAGTGTTTTGGAAGAGTGTTATAAGCTCCCTCATAGAATGAATTAATCAGGTGTAGCTCTCCCTTGCTAATATCTTTAGTTTCTTCCCCTGTTTGTAAGATTTCAGTGTTATGCAGCATGTAGATTCGATGGAATGTAAAGCCTCTTAATTCTCTATGATTTTTACATTGAGGAGTACCAAAAGCAAATACTCTGCAAACGTATCTGTTCAGATATAATCTTGAATGAAACCGTAAAATGATTCTACATGTAGTGAAGTATGACCAATGGCTAGCTCAAATTGGAGTGTAAAATTACTATTACTTTCCCTTTTTTTCCCTTTTCCCTTTTCCCTTTCCTTCCCTTCCCTTTCCTTTCCAGAATTTTGAAAACTGCTTAATAATAATAATAATTACTGGTTTAATGTGTTTCGCCCTTCCCTAGAATTAACATTAGCAAAATAAAATTGTTTACGTAAATGCAGAAAATTTTTGCACATCCAGATAGAGCACAAATACATTGTCACAAACCAAGAGGCAGGTGGGAGGGTTTAAAAAGTAGCTGATGTTCTTCATGTTTGCAGCTTACTTTTGGCATCATTCAGGTCTCTGTAGTTTAATACAGTGTACATCAGAATTGTGGGTTTAACAACTTCTTAGTTCTGTTATTATAATTCCAACAGTAAAACTGTTTAAATACTGTAATTGGACTGAATGTTGCTTTTCATTTGCTTTGAAATATATTTATATTTAAAGGTATCCAACAAACTAAGCCAGACTTTGCTGCATAAGTAATAAAAACATTGTATGTTAGTTTTTAATTAAAATAAAACAATGGTAAATATTTCTATTTCAATATCTATCACTGCAAAAGGACATGAAAATGAAAAATTTCTGAACTAATGCTTCATTGAAATCACTGGGAAAATGATTAGAGTTTTATAGTACAGAAGGAAATCCAGATGATTTGCAGCAAATTATTTGTTTGTGGAATCAAGGCCAATTCTATTTTATTATACACAAACTGAGCATAATTTTCATTCATTTGTCCATTTAAAAAAAAAAATCACATGCTGATATTTCAACATACGGATTACTTGTTAAAAGGCCAACTGTCTGTGTTTCCATGGAAATTTTTATGCAGCTTATCACAGGGCATTCTCAAAATCTGAGCTGCATTGGTTGCATTTTCTCATATATGACTTATAACTCGCATTGCATTGGTTTGAGCTTTAATTTCAGCATTGTTTTACTGAGCCTACTGTACCAACAAAGAGTCTTGGTCATTAAACATTATGAATTTTAAACACTTTTACAAATGGGAATTAAAACAAAATAGCAAACTTGGAGTACATTGGTAATAAACTATTTCTGCTAGTGTTATTTGCTGCTGTACATTTTTTCTTTGCATTCCACAACCTAAAGGAAAACTACCCCATGTATTCTTACTATGTTGTTGCTTGGCCAGTAACGTACACTTCAGTAGGAGGTGGAGGTGCCCAGCGACACTGAAAATCAGTCAATTAGTGTCTCTGTTATGATACTGAGGCCTGATTAGCTTCTGCCTTGTGAATACCCCCTTTGACCTGTGAGAATTATTTTCATGCAGTTTATTGCTGTAGTTTAATTCCCAGTTTCAGCTGGGGAACTGTTTGGAGCTGCTGCTTTCTTTTTCCAGTAGATGAGTTGATATTTTAAATAAGCCCTACATGTATTATTAATATGAGATCATATTATAAAGGGAACACAGACCCTGAGAAATACAGAGGTCTTTTTCTGCTCACTAGTAGTAAAAAAGGCAACTCTTTTAAACTGAAGTGAGTCAGGAACAGTAGTTGCCAACAGAAGGTGGGTTTGACTCCACAGCACAGGAAGAAGGAAGAGGGAAAGAAGGAGGAGAAAAAGGAAAAGCAGCAGCAGCAGACATCATTTATTTAGTAAAAAGGACAAGGAGTGCAATTGGCCAAAGAGAGCACGAACCAGAGAGTTCTCAACAGCTCCTTGTCCAGGCAGTTCTTACAGACGAGAGTGTTTTTGTGTTTAGTACTGCCTGAGCAGCTACAGAGATTTCTAGAAGAGCCAGAGAAAAGGATAAGAGCTCTGGGTGTAGACTCACTAAATTACTTTCAGTTTTTCATAGGGCACAGAACAGCAAATAGAGTTTATTGACTAAAGCAGTGCCTCTCTTGTAAGTCTGTATTTCTATACAACCACTGCCATTCTCAGTGTTTATTGTGGAATGCCAGTACAGCTCTCAATGCCTACATACAGATTTACTAGCTCATCCCTTCTCTGACAAGCTTTACAGCTTTACAACCACACTGACAACAGTAATAGCACTTGTTTTAGCTGGTATTCTAATTTTTACTTACAGCTACTTGAGGAAGAAAATGACATCATTGTTCTAAGACACAGAACAGCTGTTGGGTGAAAAACATGGACTGCGTTCATGGCTTTTCATGTAATGAGGATTCAGTCCTGCTTGTATCAACAACTGGACTTCACCTGTGCTAGATCATCCCCTCAGAGCAGCATTTTTATAAGCACAAGCCTAATTTATACAGTAATTCTGCAAGTGAGAATGGGTTTGCATTGCCATGTGGCTCTGTCTCATCTCTTAAGAAGCATAGCACCTTGTCTACTGCTGTAGTCTCTGCCTAGCATTAGTGTGCTTCTGCTGAAGTCTACAGAAACACCCCTATTTCTTTTAGTGGGAGGAGAGTTTTACCAGCATTTTGTGAAAACCATATGCTGAGTGCGCAACCAACCATTGCCTTGAATTTGAAAGTATAAATTCTGGTTAAAAAAAATTCCTAGCACTGTAGCAGCACCCACTAAAATATTGCATTTGGTGCACAAAGTCACCATAAACAGCATGTAACTCTTTTTTGCTGGAAATACATTAAAAGGGAAAATGGGTCACTCTCCAGGAAGTAATCTGAACCTTAATTATAAAATAAATATGACTTATTGCAGTTCATATGCAGTTTCTGAATGCAAGTAAGAAAATAAAAATTCCAGAAACATGACATTATATGACAGAAACCAAGAAAGCTCATGCAACCATGCTCTTAAACACCAAAGTCAAATCTGGTATCTTTGGATCACTACATCTCAGATAGAAAAGTTTTGTTTTCTTGAAATTTCTGATGCTTTTAACAGTAAATAAAGTAACTCTCTCAACCTTTGAACTGATTTTTTTTTTGTTTGCACTGTCACAGTATTTATAGTAACTGTACCTCAAAAGAAATCATAGTGATACAGTAGCTTGAGTGTTTTTGCAGCATCAATTTCTACTCTTAAATTCAAGATTACGAGGACCCTATTGTTCCTGTGTACTGAAACCTTCATGGAAAAACATTTGATCAATTACAACTTGTACTTTCCCAGCCTTTCCATAACTCTCATCCTTGTTAAGCTCATCAGCAGAAAACATCTTGTTGAGGACCACCAACTACCTTGATGAAACTGGAGGATGAAAATCATGATCCTCCACATACACATTCCAAAATGCAATCTATTTAATCCAGTTTATTAAAAGCTTTTCTAGAAACTAAAGGGATCAACTCTATCAAACATGATGCACTGCAATAAAACCACATAATCAATAAACAATAGAGACACCAAGTCACAGTTGGAAGAACATTTTTCACAAACAATGCTTTATCTTTGACCTCTCAGTCCAGGTTGTCTCAAGGGAGATCTACAGAGTAAGTTCAAAAGACAAGCCTGGGAACTAAAATTCATCATTCACTGTACATTAAAAATCATAGACTTCAGTGGAAATATCGGTTTTATAACATGTTATAATTTTTCCCAGTCGAAAGAAAATCTCTCCAGGTTGCACAAGAGCCAACTGTTTTATTGTTTATTCCCACCAGTACTTTATTTTCAGATTAGCTCTGAGTAACGTGATCAAGTTTAATTCAGCGCTTTTGTTCTAAAATTGAATTTATAAGATTTGCTGCTATTTAGAAGTTTGATATTTCTATTCCAAATCTGAAGGACTAGTATGCACTAAAATCTTCTGATTTTCACCAAATATATCAGCCCTGTAATAAAATATATTCTCTTTACCTACAAGTTTTGCTATATAGTGCAGCAGGCTGACCAGTTTCAGGTTCAAGTTGAGCAACATTAATCACTGGTCACATATCTGGTTGAACTCCAGTTTGGATGGTAAGAGGGCATACTGCCTCTTTTAGGACTTGGAGAAACAATCAGCCTGCTACACCAAGGACCTGATTCCTCCTGACAGACAGCTCAATTCAGAAAGGCTGGAGTGGGTATTTTTTCACTTCAGATCCACCTCTTGTCTTTTCTGTCTTTCTCTTTTGAGGGATGGAGAAGACATAAGAGAAGAAGTTCCTTAAAATGCTTGTCTAAATTTTGGGTGCTGGTGTCTCCAGAAAGATTGAATGGTACTATTACTCAACATAAAAGATAGGAGAGAGGGGTTTTTTTTCCTGTTCACTTTTGCACTAAGTTCTCCCTTCCTTTTGTATGAGTTTGACAAAAAGACTGGTTGGTTGACTTCATCTGAGGTGGATGCAGGCATAGAACATCTTTACCTGGTGGGTGGTAGGACCAGTCCATATGGATGCTCCATGGCTGAGAGCGCTGTTTGCAATACCGTGAGCAGCAGGCTTCAGAAGGGATTCACTTCGTGTCTTCTCTGACACGCTTCCTAGGCATGGACGCTCTGTCTGTTACCTCTTCATTAGAGATCTAACCCCAACAGCCAGAATTAATGCTGACCATTAACTGATCCTGGTACACTTTTTGGCAGATTTCCAGATCCAGGCCTAACACTAGGTTTCAAGGGGTATTTGAGAGGAACAGTGCATAATATAAGCATACGCATGAACAGCAAATTTTAAATGTTCATTCTTTACATGGTAGTATGAGAAGTTTTGCAACTGCAATGTTGTCTTGTTGCAGCTTTCTCATAATTCTGATCCCAGGGATGAGTCCTGGGTTATTGTCAGTTATGCAAGAATTTTCTCCTGCGTTTTCTATTGTACATATTTTGAACAACTCTTAATTTACTTTTTCTGATCTTGGATCATCGTCATCTCCATTGCCAGGAAAGTCTCTCTGTAATTTTCCTGTTTTCTTCACAAGCCTTCCTTTGTGCCTTTCTGACCCTTCTCTAATGCCCTCTTACTAATATCTGACTTAAGTACTTCTACATTATTCTAATCTCCTTTACTGCAGGCATAAGGGAAAAACCAGCCTTCAGCTATTGCTTTCTCCTACTATATTCCCTCAGCAACAGAAAATGAGATCTTGCATCATTCTATTACACCTAAGATATTTTCATTAGATTGACCTTAACATGAAAAAAAGTTTCATAAAAGTAACTCCATAACATCAAACAGAATTCTCTGGGTTATCAAGCAACAGAGTTCACAGCCATTCAGTCAGCATCCTGAAACACAGACAAGTCAGAAATTCAGTAGGACAAGATAGGAAAAGGAAGAAACACGAGCTATATAGATGTTTCCTTTAACTAATTTTCTTTGCTGCGCATTGAGTACATTCGCATCTAAAATGGTTTTGGAATAGTAATGCAAGGGCCCAGAAATCATCAAACAAGGGCAAAGCCACCCCTTCTTATGACTTTGCCCTCTTTAAGTAAATATTAAACAGACATTATGGTTTTCTTGTGGTTATAACACAAACAGCAACAGGATCAGGTAATAAATAGGCATCTCCCACAGAACAGTGTCACAGAGGTACAGCTTCGTACTTCAACACTTCTGGCTGTCAGCATTCTCAACAAGAGCAGTCCCAGCTTTTTACCTTCTGAAACAGACATGAGAGAAATAATGAAGTAAAAATCAAACATCCTTTCCCTCTACTCTTCTAAAAAGTCCCAAACAAAACATCATATTATGTCTGATTTCCCCATTGGGTGCTTGAGTAGGGAGAAGATACGAAGCTTTACTTACTTCCTTTTTTCATAGATCACATTATCTCACCCCTGTTACTTCCAATATCTAGAAATAGATACCCTGCTTTTTTTAGTGCAGTTCAAAACATAACCAGTGGGTTAGAAGCAGTATATAACAGACGTACAGATAATAGATACTCAACAGATGAATTGCTGTTTGCAATATTTTAACTCTTTTCATTGAAAATGCAAAGAATTGAGTCAACTAAAACAAACTACATGCCTGTCTTTAAGGCAAGTAATGTTGAGATATCTGAGCCCACTCTACATATTTAGCACTCTGTGGCATTTTATGTGTGTGATTTAGGAAATGAACATGTTTTTCTGAAGAACAAATCAAGATGTCATGCATCAATTTTTCAAATGTAGAGGTCTAACTAAGGAAGGAATTTGGTCCTATGTGTTCAAGGGAGCTTATTCTTAGCAGAGTTAGGTGGAAATGCAAATATTCAGATGATTTATTATCATTTCCCTGAAATAGGGAAACAAATGGAATATTAGGAATGTTATCTCCATCTCATGCATTAAGAAACAAGCCCATACAATGATACACACAAGCTTTATTAAAAATTCATTAGACTGTAAACTCTCTCATTTTGTAATCAGAATTAAGTAGTTTTCTAATGTCATTAGCTGAAAGTCAATTTAAACCAGTATCAGCAGTTGCAACACACTCCAAATTGCTAAATTAAATACAACAAATGTTTTCCACTTATTTTTTATTGGAAATATTAACATTTTATATTATGAATCAAAACCATATTGCAATAATTTCTCTAACAAATAAATTTCCCATGAATTTATTTACTAGTCATATTTACATTGGTCACAAAAGGCAGAGGAGTTTCAGAAACAGAAATCCGGTGATCATGTTTAATTTCTGAGCCAGTAGAATATTGATGCATGGAAAAACTGACAAGGTGTGCAGTTTTCTCCTATTAGACAGGCAGTTCCCTTGATGGTAACGGCAAAGTGCAGTAAGCTACAGCAAAAAGATCCTAGAATAAAGAAAAACTTTAAAAAAAAAAAAAGCACAAAAACTTTTCAGTATGAAAGTATTGTATTAAGAAGATGGTTGACACTGGTAGAAGCTATAGCTTCTCATATAAGTCATCCTTGGTTTGCTTCTGTACTAAGGCAGTAGCTGTGATCTCAAACAGCTTTTTTATTATGGTAAATATATCTTTTTGTCTTAAAAAAATATTCTTATACCTAAGTGTCACTAGATTTATAAAGTACATAAGGAAAAATAGATTTGAAATAGAAACATTTTAGTTTGAGAAATAATTGGCTTCTTCTAAATTAGGTTTTTCAATAAGGGTCTAATTTTCTGGGAATAAGGAAATGGATACCTCCCTATAAAGAGATTAATCTTTCTTAAGGAGCTCAGGCAAAGTATCAAAAAATTACTAGCTATTTTTAAAAAATCAGCTGATCGTGCATACATCTCAGTGGTATTAAACAAGCTCATACGTCAGGTATAAGTCACTTGGCATCTCATATAGCATATGCAGTTATTCACATGTTCAAAAAAAAGGACTATCCCCCCCAAGTACGTTATGTTTTAACATATTCAAAATACATAAGAGAATATATCTTTTGGAATCTTGAGTTCAGTACTAGAAATGGGCCCCACACTGTAGCTGTGTTCTTGGCTGACCACTTATATCTAAAAAAACCTTATGTTAGGTTCTCCTCCATAACATTCATTGCCTACTCTGAGACTCTGGCTTTGACAATTTTTCTGCACATTTACTTTAAAATGGCTTCCTGCAAGTATAGTCTCCACTTTGTATTGTTGACTGGTTCTTCCAAAGTGATGAAAACCATTCCATTTAAAAAGTATTTAGTCTTCTGTACCTGAAAGATAGTGAAGTCTTCAAGGAAGCTACTATTGGTTTTTATATACTGTATTTCCTTGTCTTTCAGAGACAAAAAAATCAAAAAATATAAAAAGGTCCTGCTCAAGCTGGAAATGGATCAGTTTGTTTTGGAGACAAATGGTTTTTTTTCATCTTTCAAGTAAACAACAGATATCACTTCCGCTGCCATTTGATTTCAGCTAAAGCAGTATTTCTCTTGAACACCCGCAATAAAGTGTCACAGAGGACTTGGCATCAGATGTAATATTTGAGAACAAATATTCAAGATGTGTGTAAAAAAGGAGACCTTTATATAAAAGGGCTTTTATCTACCCTAGTCATCTGTTGTACTAAAAATAATTTCCAAAAACAACAGTTCTGGAGGGGCTACAGTTAGAGATTAAACCATTCCACAGTCAGCACTTCATGACTGTCATCAGCCAAGTGCCTGGAATAAGTTTGCAAAGAAATGATCAGACCAAACTGAATTTAAAGGCTCACTAAACAAGCTCTGCTGGCATGTGCTATAAACTGTATGGGGAGAGGGGACATAAGGAAGAGAAAAGGGCAGAAAAAACGGAAGCAGATTTACTGCAGCACAACACTGTGCTGCCACTAACCTGTTATCTGTTGCACCCATGACATGGGCAAATCCTCAGCAGATCCCCACTTGGTCTGGGTCAGCAGGGAATGGGGGGAAATTCACGACCAGTTCTTCAACAGCTGGTAGAGCTCCTACAGCTGCGGGTGGGTAATGGCTAGGCTAAGGCTATGGCTTTTCTGAGAAAGCAGTCCCTTTTCCCCCTCCTTAGCTAAAAATTGCCTCCTCAAAACCCAGGTTTGAGGCTTGGAAGGCTATGAACTTCAAGGCCAAGTCTTTTGCCATGTTCCTATATAACTCTTTGCACCAGCATACACTGCTAGGATGACCAGTCAGCTAGAGAGTTTAAAACTGGATATGAAAAATCACTCATGGTGGTCTTGAATAAACAGGTGCATTGGACAGATCGTCTTGAAGAATTCCATTCCATCTCTGACTCATTCTGGTGTGGTCACACAGACTGAGTGAGGAGCTGAGTGAGGCTATCCAACACCTTTTCGTGCAAGTTTCACCTCCCTGTGTATTTTCTGTAGAAGTAACAGTCTTGTTTCTGCCCTCCATCCCTGCCATTCTTCTTTTTCTTTTCATGCTCTAATTTTTCAAATGAAAAAATACCAGAGAAGATGCACTTCTGACCTCTGACTTCACTGATGGCTCCATATCAAGGCACTCATTTCAAAGATGAGATCTAGAGTAGTAATCGATATTTAGCTATACAATTGTTCTAAAGATGCTAGCACATAATGCTGAGTTTATATAAACCTTTGAAAGATTGCACTTCTGGGCTGCAAATGCTTCACATCGAGACAAGAAACACAGTCTTAGTGACAGATAATGTGCTGCTTTAGAAAGTCCAATGCATTGTGGTAATGTATGTGTTGTTATAAGGTGCAATACAGCCCTAAACACTCCTTCCCTTGTGCTCTGGTTTAGAAAAATGTAAATAATTTTAATCTACTTGCACTACTTCATGATTTTTTTATGGGATTATCTCTCCTACTTCCCTTCTAATCTTAAGGTGAGAGCATTTATCTGATTCAATGAAACTAACGATTACAAATTTCTCTTTGCATTTCCAATATTTAAATTGTATTCCTGTGCAGGCCATTAAGTAAAAGGCTGTAAATTTTCTGCAGCAAAAATAATAAGTAACTTTTTGGTCTTTAAAAGTCATATTTCAAATAACTAAATCATGACAATATAAATATTTTTTTATATGACTGGTGAGGTTTGATGTCTGTTGTAAGACAGATGCATCTCAAAGCCTATTAAAGAAGAGAACGGCCTATTTTTGTTCCCTCTTGATGGAATTATCCAGCCATAAAAGATGAATTTCTGTGGTTTACCATTTTGTTCCACTGATTATTACCAGCACAGTGAAGTGGTAAATACAAATGCTAATTTCAACATACTTTCAAAGTAAATTTTTAAAGTTTGATAGGCTCTCATAGTATTTTAAATTAAAAGGCAAGGTACTGTAAAATCCATTTTGTTTACAAACAAAAAAATTACAATACAAATGCAAAAGATGCTGAAATGTAAAGCTTATCAGACTACACTAAGAATAAAAACCCAATGGGAAAGAGAGTTAATACAGAGATAATACCAACCTAAAGCAGTGATGGGGAAGTGGGAAGGAAATACAGGAATCAAAAATCTCACTAGCGTTATGGGACATAGAAAACATCTTCTGAAACAATCAGTAATAATCGCATTCACATTGGAAGGCTATGTTATAAGATAGAGAAATACTACAATATACCAAAATATTAGCAATTAGTGGTTTAGGTCTTCTTTTTTTAACTGCTAACTCTTTTCTCACTCTATATTCAACATTTCTTTGAGTTATAATTTAATCTAAAAATGTTTTTCTATTACTGAGAGGTAGAAAATGATCATGTATTTGTAGAAAAATCACAAATTTGAAAGTTCTAAAAAAACCCTGCTACCTTTATTAATTGAGGTTTTGAGCTTCTTTTATTTATATACAATTTTCTGCTTTTACAGTCAGTTTTGTTCCCTCCTTTCCATTTGTTTGCCATGGGTTTTGCATGTGTTTGTATGAAAGAAAATAATTTTATATATATATAAATATAACCTCATACCACATATACAACTTGCAAAGCTATTAAAAAAAGCATTCTCAACTCATTTTAGCTGAATGCAGTTATTCAGGGTAATACACTTTGCCTTTTGGAAAATATCCTCAGAAGATGAGGACATCAAGATCAGGACTCTTTTGATTTCTTTCCAGTATCAAAAAATGAACAAACAAAAGTGTGGTCATTTTCTGTAAAACCTAGGAACAAAATACCCAAGTTTATAATATTCTTTGGAGTAAATCGAGAATTTTTTGTATTTGGTGTTTATTTCACAGTATTACACAAGGATACTTGAAGAACCTCCTGAAAAAAAACAGTCTTTTGCCGTTATGATAGATCTGATGATAAACAAGAACAGAGGTTGCAAACCATTTATATCCGTTGCCTTGCGGAAAGTTTTCTTTCCTCCTGGAAGTTTCACTGTAGAGCTGGAGACATAAACATGTGGGAAACATGGGCAATTCAGGAGAGCTGTCCTTTGAGAAATGCCTACCATCTTTTGCTCACTTTCTGCTTTGTGAGGGTGGTTTTGTACGGTTGTTTCTGGGCAGCTGTCTAACTCAGGTTAAAGATTTTTTGTTGCTTTTTGCTTTTGTCTTTTTTGAAGTATATACTTACCAGTCAATGCAAAGGTTTCCTCTACAGGGAAACATTCTAGTACCACTGAGCCCATGCAAGATATGAAGGAATCTTTCTTTTCACAGGAAATCTTCCATCTCAGTATGTATTTTTCCTACATCTCATGTCTCCTCTTCCTCACACAACCCCATTAACATGACAGGTATTCTCAGCTGCAGCTAGTTAAGTAAGCAGCATATGAAGAAAGGGTTGAGAAACACAAAGGGAGCTTAAAGGTACCTTTTGCAGCAGTGTGATGCTAGCAGCATTTAGGCTACGTTGAGATCTGCCTGTTTGCCCGTTGCTCAGAGGAGAGAAGCTAGTATCCAGGAATCAGAGGCACATAGCAACGGCTGCTAGAATGGGGGGGGGTTACACATTCTTTATTCCAGAGGAATAGCCAGCGAAACTCAAACGATTTCCAGCTGTGATCTGTCTAGAATAAAAGAGAGTTTGAGCTTAACAAAGCTCATTTGATTTTGCTCATTGATTTTCATGTGTATTTTAGCATAATAAAGTTCACAAACTCCAGTGTTTGCAAAAAGTGAAAATGAAAACGTTGTGAAAATAGTGACATTGTTCTTGAATCTGAATGAATTCTCACCAGTTTTTCCCTGGCAGGGCACAAACTCCTGTGCACAGCAGCCTATGCACTACTTAAATCCCATTTAGTTTAAGCACTCAGTGAATTTCACCGGTACATAAACTTAAGATCAGTCATTCCATTTTCCCTGGGTAGCAAAGTTGACTTAAACAGCTTTTTCTCCCCTTGCCAATGATTTCCACCCCTGTGACTTCCCATCAGCTGCACTGATAATAACACTGCAAAAACAAGGGAGGTGCTTTAAATAATGCAAATTCACCAGGCAGTTCTGAAGGGAGAATGAGTGGCAGGATACTGGAGCCACTTACATCAGCCTTGCTGCCAGGGGAAATAATATGGAGCAATAGTCCTGTGCTGATGGGGTGTGAAAAGCAGATCTCAACACCTGCTAGGATTTTGAAAGAAGCTTTGAAAAATGCAGAGCAAACCATGTATCTACGTTAGATTTGGCCTTTCACCTGTGTGGAAGATGCTTGGGCCTCAGTGCAACAGGCAGCTCAAGTGGAAAAATAAATCACATAGGTAGCCGAATTCAGAAGTTTGAAGGATTACAGTTTAAATTATTCGTTTATGAAAAATTGGCATACTGTGAACATAGTGGACTAATACATCTGTAACACCCCGATCATTAGTAAAGATACTACAGTGATGATGGTACACCGGAACAGATATGCAAACTGAATCACCCAAGTCGCGTTATAAATCAGTCTTTCTATCAGATACAGTCAACATTAGCAGAAGCTGGGACTCTATATACTGAATAAACTTATAATTTTTAATTTCCAGTGGCATTAATCTGGCAGTTGTCACTAGGGGTAAAATGAAAGCAAAAATGATTTAAGCAAATGCCTTTGAAAAGTACAAGATTTTTCTTCTCTCTCTGTATGTATTCCCTGTGACATGAGCCTCAGCTTATTCCCTTCAACCTTGTCAGTTTTCATCACTGTTAAATCTCAGCAGAAACTATGGGTTTAAACAAACACAGTCTCCTCAGTTAAAAGAAGTGCTTTTTTTTCAGGAGGTCTTTGTTTTTAAAGAGTTTGCAAACCTTTAAAAAATATAGTGTGTAATATCCTTCTTGAATAACACTTCAATACGGTGTTACAAATTAATGTGGAGTTCCAGAAGCACTCACATTAGTGCAAAATGAGTTCATCATAATTACAATTATTACCATAAATACCAAAGGAATTAATAATGATTAGGGCGAGATTTTAAAGCGTTCTTCATTACCATGTGTATTGTTTGTAAAATTCCAGGATGACAATAATTACTCTAAAGCTTCTCTTTGGGCAAGGTTCTCTTCCCAGTGGAGGGATAGCCCAAAGCTAAATGCTCCTGAAGTCCCTCTGAAATCCTCAAAAATAGGGTTAGGACACTTTGCACATGCATTAGCTTGGGGATTGCTTTCCCCATAGGGTAAATTTCAACAATAGGCCTGATATGAGTAAGAAATCCCAAGAAATAAGCATTCAAGACAAACTTCATTTTTCCTGAATCTCTGGATGGTAGCTAGAATAGTTCTTTAGTGCATATTGTTGCTAGGTTTGTGATAGGTGAAGAAAGTTCAAGCATGCCTTAGTGAATTCTATGTAAGTATGTTTATTTGTTCAGTAATTAAAAAAAAAGTCAAACTGTATAGCGGCAAATACTTTCAGCTGAAAACCCACTGGAATTTTTAATTTTTCATAAGAATGAGGTGTGTAACACTGTCATGCTTAACCTTCTTCTGGGGAACACTTATGAAATGCATAAAAAAAGTTAAAATTATGGCTCTTCAGTATGTTAATGTTGGCAGCAATTACTTATATCACCTTATACATCACCTTTGATTTTAGACATGCATTGCTTAAGAAAGATAAGGCTTTTGCAGTGCTGAAGTGCTTTATAGACATTATTCCTGATTTTTTTACCCACAGTGGTTTTCAGCCATACAATGTAACAAAATCATATAACAGATATGGAGAAGAAAGATTTATAAACATGATTTACATCAAGATAAACCTTCTGCATCTTTGGACAGTCCAAATCTTCCAATTTTTAGAATAGGCAGCTTTGCATAGGTAAAGACTAGAAAAAGAAGCCAGTTGTGAAATTTTAGTCTGAATTTCAGTAGCTTTCCATTTCTTTCCCTTACCCATCTTATTGCCAGTGCATAAAATGGGGCAGCCAGGGCAGTTCCACACTCCTTATCCTGTCATGGATCCATTCCCATGTCCTTAATGAGCTGACACAGCTTAAAACTAATCAACCAAAAAAAGAAGCAATCAAAGATCAACTCCCAGTACATCAGCTCTCTGCTTGACTAAATGAGACAACCATTGGAGCTCAAGGGATGGCATAAGGGAATGAGTGGGAATGTGTGGCTGGGGGGAAGGGGGAACTAGGGATAGCAATTTGCTCAGGACATTAAACAATCACAAGCAAAGCGAAAGATACCAAAAGTATAAATCCATATGAGTCCACTCCCATGAAAAATTCAGACTCTTAAAATGGAACTTTTTTTGACATAACCATCTTTGTAGAAGGTTTAAAAGCCTCAACTCTCAGTTCAGTGTTTGCTTTATTTCCTTTTTTTTTTCTTTTATTTTTACATTTTATCTTTAGCACCAAATATTTGAAAACTCTGGACTTAAAATTTTGAAAGTATCTAAATCATAAACATTTAAGTCATCGCTGAAAACAAAATTTGTCTTCTAACCTACTTTGGTGGTTTTAGAAATTTTATGCTGGATGGTACCCTAACATTTAACTTGTAGATGAAATTTACTTAGTATGGAGTGTTATAAGCTTAGAATTAGTTGTTAATTTTGTGTTAGAATAAATTTCTGGTAAGAAATATCTTTTTTTTTCTAAGGAAGCATTTTTTCTGGTGGAAAGAGTGAAAATGATGGGTCCCTGGTTGCTCACCTAGAAGACTGCTATCAGTTTCAGTTTTTACATGAATGGTCCAAGTTCCTGGACCATTTGCTGCTTTCAGCAGGGATAGGCAGACTAAGCATCCGTGGCTCTTTGGCAGTGAGGCTGAAAGGATGAAAGACTCCTATCAATTTTTCTTTGTCTTCAGGGAGAAAGCAAAGCTCACAAGAGCCTTCAATCTGGTACTCAGAACAATGAAAAATTCCTTTTCTTTTCCTCTGAAATCAATTTTTTTTCCTGGAGATTCTATCAGATTTTTTTAAACTTTTGTCTTCTTTTGATTGAAAAGGCTTAAACGCAGGACTCTAAGGCCTTTTAGCTGCTGCCAATCCCCACTTGAGGGCAGATACACAGGCAAGGTATACTTCCAGTTCTAACATGCTCTGGTGCCAGGCTTGGTGCTAGTATGGTTGGGCATCAAGGTTGGCACAGATGGGGAATCAGACTTGGAAAGATTTTACTGAGGGTTATAAAGTTCTGGTGAGAATGGGCCTCTCTTGCTTTCCCCAAGGTTAGAGCTGCCTCTGTTCACAGGTAAGGATATTTCTGTAAATCCAAAGCAGATTTCTTTACAATGCTTTAGGCCCCGAGTTATGACAGCAATAGTAAAGCTTCGTGCTGATTTTCTGTACGGAGTAGAAGAAGAAAGACTACAATAGATTTAAACATAAAACCTGACATCATAAGGTCTTTGAAACTGGTAAATAAAAGTATTCTTTAAAACCTTGTGTTTTTCTATGGTAAATTCAGCATGAACATTCAATTAGCACTTAGAATTCAATGTGTGCTAGTTCATTTTAAGTACTTATTTCACAAACATAAACATGCATTCCATGAACCCAAAGCTGTTGAGAGGCAATATTGATATAGACATCCCTTCCTCATTGTGATCTATTTCTGGCATTGGAAATTTTCGGCTTGTTTGGCTTTATTGGCCATCTCCCAGAAAGGGAGGGAGGGACCATAGGTGAGGAAAGGACACTAGTGACTGAATAACATTTGAATTACTTGGTAGGGCAGTAATAAAAGCAAGAAGTTAGGAAGAAAGACAAACCATTAGCAAAGTGCCAGCCAGGGATGTTTAAAAGTTCTTTTCAGCAAAAGTAAGGGGAAGAGGTGTAAAGGTCTTGATATTCCCTCATGTTGCTGTGACTGGTATAAGATAAATTTATGGCACATTGAGAGGTCACATATGATTATATTTTGGCAACTTCCATTAAACTACTTCTTGGTGAGTCATTAAGAATTAGGTGCATTGCAAAATGCCTCTGTTTTTCAAGCTGACATAAATATTGCATTAATTAAATCTATTAAGAACATTGAAATGAGATTTCATTAACTAATATCCCCTATTAGGATAATTATGACTAATTATAGTTATTAGACTAATGGCCTTAATCCTCAAGCACAATGTGTTACAGAAGGTTAAGAGGCCTATGACAAATTGAAAATCAAAAGTATGATCAAACTCTTTTTTAATATTTTACACAGCCACCATCATGTGACAGTAGCTATGACAGCAACAGTTTCATTTTTTGCAACTCACCTCATGCTGTGGAAGAAGATAATTTTTTATGACTTGCTAGTGATTTTAGGTGTCCAACAGGAAGTGTTATAAAAGTCCTGATTTTTAGACCATAGGTGCTCATCAGTATGAGAAATTAATGTCTAATATGTCCTACTAAAAGAAAACTGCATAATTTTATCAAAGTTTTCTGCAGAGAAGAGTGACATTTTAAAAAGGTGAAATTCCACTCATATTAAAAGGTTGTGTTTTGTATGTAACTGCACTATATCACAGAAATACTGTTTTGGGATGTATTTGCTGACGTCTCCCATAGAAAGCTACATACAGTTTGAAAACTTGTGTTAATCTCTCAATACCCAGTAGCACAAGCATAAGTAAATAAGGTGCAATGCATGACCCTTGAATCCTGCTTTGGGAAAAAGCCAAAACATTACCAGGCGATAAAAAATCCTGTGTTACATAACAGAGACTTTTTTCCTCGTTTTGCAGCTAGAGAAATGGGTTAAGTTTCTTGCTCTTTGAGCTGCAAAAGTCAACAAGAATTTACATGAAGTAGAACTGTCACATAACTAGAATGTGATTGGGATTACCAGCTGCATTTTAGGAAAACACACACAAAAATGACTGAGTCTTATTCAGCTTTTGAATGGATAGTCATAAGGGACTGTATAGATTCAGAAGATTTATCAATTTCGGATCTTGGGTAGATGACCAGGTGTCAGAGAAAAGAAAGACAGACTCCAAACCATATCCGATCTGGGGAACTCAAGGGGCAAGAATCTCAGACCTTACATAAAGTTAGAGTTTTGCATCTAAAAGTTAGTACTATATCTTTTAGGTTACAGGCTCCAGAGAGGAATCCAAAACAGGTTTGGATATCTAAACAGTGTTGGAAGACAGTCCTTAGAGCTAGGTGCAGTAAAGCCCTTCTGTGCCCATGCAGAACAGTGAAACAGTGAGCAGATGGGGATATCTGCCTACCGTGCCCCTGTATCTCGTAGAAGATTATATAGCTGACTATTTAAAAATGCTAAAACATTTGCATGCCAGAGACAGCATTGCCATTCTGATCATTGTTTCTGAAGATTTGAACATAGTCAGTAAGCAATAACACTAGTTTGAACAATAACTTAACTATAGAGTCAAATATATTTTTAAAAGTTATCAGTGACATTTTGGAGTGCAGATGACAATGGTTTTATTTTTATAATGTTGTTGTCATGTTGCAAGATAAAGTCTTTATTATCTACTCATGCCAAAAGTACATAGTAAAATATTTTAGATATTTGAGTCAAAGAGCTAGTTTCTTATAATAACTGACCTTGCTTCTCTGGAGGTTGGCTCTGGCAAATCTTTATTGATCTTCCTCTGTACAGTTGATTCAATAAACTCAGTTTTTCATTTGTTTGCTTTTTTTTTATATTGTGACATCTGGGTTCCTTCATTTACCTTGTTATCTCCTAAAGATAACTTCTATAATTGTACAGACTATTTCTTTCAATAGATTCTGTGGTAATGCTCCAGTTCTCCCTAAGTTTTCACATCTCATTCCTGTGTAGTCCCCTAATACAGAGTGTGTGTTTCTCATATCATAACAACTATACATAGCTGCCAAATCCTCTGCTTAGAGGCCTGGAAGGGAAATTGCATGTGTTATTAATCAAGAGCTGGCATGCTCTTTCATGGCCGGTTTCCTTTAAGACACAGCTATTAGAGTTCAGAGTTTCCTTATCACTAGGTAATAGAGCAGAGCTTCTGCCTTGGCTACATGGCACAGAGACAGGGAACACAGAGGCTGACATGCTGAATCAGACTAATGGTCTATCTAACATGATATTCTTGTGGTGATACTGAACAGTACCATATGAAAGAGTTCAGAGCTGGATATGAGATCACTGTAATGAAAGGGACATCTCTTCCTAAGCCCAGGCAACCCACAGTGAGGACTTGTGAAGCATGAAGAATGACAACCCAAGCATGTTTTTTAATCCTTGGCAAAGTAATTGCGATTCTTACTGTTTGTACGCCATTTCTTATTCTTTTCTGAACCCTACAGTTCTTTGTCTCAACCATATTTCATGACAGATAATTTGGCAGTAATGATGGGCTTATAAAAATTGCACAGGCACAATATTAAGGATGCCCCAATACTAGAAATTAAGAAATATCAGAAGGAAGTTGCTGATACAATTTGTACTTTCTGCTCTCTCCTATCATACATTTTAACTGTTTATGTTCAGTGATTTATAATATATTTTAATGGCATATTTTTCATAGGTCTTCCATCTCACTCAGTACTTGGGATGAAACCTACCCTGGAGAGAACCTGCCTTGGCTACTATATGGAGGATCATTCTTTGCTGCAGAAATAGTGAGAAAATTAATGAGTGGGCAGAGGGTGGCTAGTTCTCAAGTCCTTGCTATCAAAAAGAAAATGAGGAACATCTCAAAGAAAGTACAAAAATTTTAACCTCTGGAGGAAAAATAGTTTACTTCTCCTTAGCCTTATTTTAAAAAATGGGTTAATCATTTAGACTGTAATTCACAGTCTGAGTATGATGCCTGTGAAAGTCAGGGTTTGCCCCAATTTAGGAATTGCCTGCTATAGCACTTCGTGTTGGAGAGCATTACAGACCCAGAACATTCTCCTGTAGTTTCACCCTGCCCCCAAATGCCCCTATAGAGTAGTAAGTAAAAAGTAAGGACAGATGCTAAAGTGCAGAGCTTGTAAAACAAAATTCTCAACTAGACTTAAGAACAACCTTAGGGGTTTAGTTTGGGCATTTTTTGTTTGTTTTTTTTGTTCATTTGTTTTAACTTAAAGCAAGAATCTGGCATATTATGGTAGCCAGGCACTCATTTTTAACTTCCATCCATGTTGCAGTTATTTATTTTTGCTTTTTCTCCTTGCCTCTTCCCCCACTGGTTTCTAATCCACAGTAGAACTGCACGCTACAACCTGCAAGGTTAATAGCCTGAGCAAAAGACCAAAAGGTTTTGTTTTAAAAAAAAAGACAAAACCAATGTGACATATAAAAATTCTACCCCAAAAATTGTGTTTGCCACTTTTTAATATTTCAGAAGGCTTCAATTGACTGAAGCAGCATGATTACCTTGGAAAGAATCCATGAGGATTTAACTTTATTTATCACGTTCATCTGCATATAATTTTTTTTCAATTTATTTACGTTGTGATGGGGTGAACATCAATGGTTAGCAGTTCACAAAATCAACTCCTGTAAAGACAGGCAAAACTGGCTGACTTTCCAGGTCTCCAATAAAGATTGACTTTTTTTTTTTGTTAGCAATTCAGCTTTTTCATTCATTGCAATTCTACTACCCAGCTCTGGCAAGTTATCGTGATTTAAATTATCACTTTCTTCTGGCATCCCCTCTTTTTTCATCTTGATCTTTGACAGTGCCTCATCTTCATTACTTGCAAAGGATAGCTTTAGGGCAGGTGTATATCTGCCAAGTGTGGTAAAGAATGATGGAAAGAACTCATTTGCTTTTTCTGCGGTATTGAGGAGGAAAGACTCATCTTCTTACTCCCTGGCAACCTAGTTTAAAATCGGTTCTTTAATTAAAAGCTGGTCAAGAAAGAATGCAGAGATAACTCCACATGCTCAGATCTTTCCTTCCCTGTTTTCAACATGCCAAAAATCCAGTTTCATTGCTGCCCACAAAAACAATCTGAATCTGACCAGATGCTTCTCTTCAAGTTAATCATCAGTGAGTGAGTCTGCACCAGCATTTTACTCCAGATCAAGGGTGCATTTTTGAAATAAATCTCCCAATAGCCTCCATTTTCTGCTCTTTGGCTTGCTTCACAAAGCAGTATCAAAGCACAAAAAATACATTTCTTTCAGATGAAACTAAACTAGGAAATATGGTCTGTGTATTTAGGTATCTAATACATTTTAACTTGTAGTAGGCATTCTGTTCCCAGGAGCAGAGCAGAGCTAGTCTGGTCCATAAACCCCCCTGAAAGGTATGTAATGTAGCAGCCAGTCCTCAGCACCAAGTGGTCTGCCAGTCAGGCTGTGCTTCTTGCTAATCTAAGCAGAACTAATTCCAGTGTGCCTGTTTGCTGAAGTCGAAGTCTCTGGCTCTTCTGCAACCCACCGAGCAGGCAGTCAGGCATCTCCTCAGTGGATGGCTTAGTGGACGATGTAGGAACTGGTAACATTAATTCATCTACAGCTTCTTGGCCTTTCCCTGAGATATTAAAAACTAAGGTTGTGAGCTCTTTAAAAATACCTGGCACCTGAGAATTCATGTGTTTCTGCAAGTAACCTAAATGTCTGGGAGCTTGAATTTGTATGGCAGCGTGGACTGTATTCAGCAAAACATGGTAACCTCTGCCAATTAAGCTGTAGGAAGTAACCACATGATATGGAAGGAAACCAGAAACCTGGGATTCATTGCAAATTTCTAGCCATAAGCTTGCCTCTATGACATATTAATTTGAGTCAGCTGGAAAAATGATGAATATAAAGTAATTGGTGCTTTTTTTTTTCCTAACTAGATCTTTCCCTTTATATCATGAGATTATTTTCCTGGTCTCTCAGTAAGCTTTCAGCATTTGCACTTCAGATTGCCTTTGAATTCTCTTAATTTATGTGTTATCTAACATAATTTTATTTTCTTCTCTGCTTCAGCAAGACTGGGTTTCAGTTTCTTCCTGGCTTGAATGACCACTTTGATTCATCAGTTAATCATGTTATTTTTATTTTCTTTTCTGCTTCATTTTTAAGCACACAACTGTTTAAACTGCTAAGTCTGATAATAGTTTATCATCTACATACATCATATATACATCTTCCACTGCTTTTACTGTCTGAAACGCAGACAGGCTCAATTGCCTTGGCTAATTCTAATGTTCTGTTGATTACAGTGTTGAGACTAGTAGGAAACAAGGCTAAAGACACTGGAGAAGCTGAAAGAGTTTTCCTACATCATGATCCTATCTGGAAGACCCATATAACATCTATGAGTACTAATGAGGAGGCTATTGCACTCTCAGACCTTATTCCCAGCAGATGCTGCTGTTGGAAAATTAAATATTTGGGCATTTACTAGAAGAGGATAGCTATACCCAGTGAAATGGATAAAAATTTCAGTTAAAACTTTTATTTATCCCTTGGACTTTCATGAAAGGAGATATTACAATATTCTAGTTTATCGAATACTATTCTCAAAGAAATTATTATTTAAATTAATAACATTTAGCCAATCTCAGTGAGAATCTAGGGCCAAGTTTGTTAATTGAAGTATCTCTTCTGTTGTTAGGTACCTCACATAGCTTGCTGTTGTCTTTTAAGTAAACTTTAAATATTATTTGATTTTGCATTTCCCCTTCATCACATAACACAACCATTTTACTGCATTTATTAGCAGACAAATATTTAACCAGTATTTGATTACTACTGTTATTCATTCAAAATCTTTTGGGTAAACTTTCAGAAGTATGCTGGGGTTCTGGGCCGTTATTTGCTATTGATCTCCTTAGACTTGAAATGGTTTTCTGAATCCAGTAACAGCCCATTTCAGGTTTCAAGTAAATCACCGCTTACTCTAGTGGCCTTCAGAAAGTCTGAAGAATGATACTTTCATATTTCCATTTATGTAAATCTGTAGATGGTAATTTATTTGGTGGCTCACATTTCTAACACAGCTCTTGAAAGCTGTGGGTGTTATTTTTATCTTCAGTGGGTTCATCCATAATATTGTCCATTAAGAATTCTAGCTGCCTGAGAGCACCCACAAATCAAGTAATTTAGCTTCTCAAGCTTCAGTCCTTCAGACATGTACGTGCTTAGTTTTTTGCACATGGAATTGTCCCACTTATTTTAATAGGACTATTTAAGATGTTGCCAAGGCAGGGGCCTAAGCAAACAGTAATAGCTTCTAAAACTACTAGCTAGAAGAAAGTTTTCTTCCAAACTATGAATGACAAAAGTCAGAGATTTTGCATCTCATCATTTATAATCTAATCTGAACAGTTATTATCTTATTCCATGCTGTATCTTCAGATGAGGACAAGCAGTAGTTTTTTATGTTCTTTGCATTTTAGCTCACCACAGCTAGTTAGTACTCACTTTAGGGCATTCAGGGATACCCAGGGTATGAGTCTCACTCACTGTTCTGAAAGAGGTATCGCCCAAGGATTGTTAGTCCTATTTATTTCTATTTATATATATCCTTATATATTTTTGAATACATGTATATTCTACTTCATCTTTGCAGCCTCCATTGTGAATTGCTAGGTATAACAAGAAGTATTCCAGTTGTCATGGAAAAAAATGCATTTTCTCATTATTTGCACAACTACCCTCTTTTCAATTTCTCTCATCTGAGGTGTTTGAAAAGAGAGATAATTTTGGTACTTACATAATCCAATGACAAGTGCTTTTTTCTTCCAATGCCATCATTTCTTCACATAGCTTTGATTTTTAAAAGCACCAACATCAACAAAGGGAATATGTTTCTCAAGTGAAAACTTCCTTTGCTTATGGCAACAACAAAAGTAGTTGATAAAGAGCAATTAAGGCACCTTAGACTCTTCTTTTCTACTGCCTTACATATTCTGCTATTTATATCAGTGCAAAGTAAGTGCTAAATAGCTGTCAAATACTTTTCGTGATTAAAAGTGTTTGACAGTCACCTAACACATTGCTCAGATGTGAGTGACTCTGTACTGTGCAAAGCAGTGGAAAAATCAGACTCAGACAGTAAGTTGATAAGGCATATAATAAAAGCTGATAATAAAGGCTTATGGACTTTTGGCACTATCTAAAAAGGATAAAATGCTTGCACTTTGAGAAAGGTTAGGTGGTTACAGGCCAGTGTCATCATAGGAACAACGAGTAAGAGCTGAAGTAGGACTTTCTAAAGCTGGGAATAAAGTGGTGAGACAGGACAGGCTCTTGCAAAATACCTTGCTGCAATGTGTAACATTGCAAGTCACATTGATATAAATTTGAATAATTTCAATAAATATGAGCATTCAGGAGTAGATTACTCAGCATATTATCGGACTCTACTATGAAACTGATGATGTTAAGCACTATCTGGTTTCAAGTAGGCTGTTGCTCATCTTAAGCAAGGTCATGGGAATCAGTTTTTCTTAAAATTCACTTTTCAGAGAGGTTAGCATGAATGCAAATAAAAGTACTTCTTTTCAGCATACAGGCTAGACAAATGTTTATAAAAGATGCAAGTAAAGAAATAAAATTAAAAACTTACTTGTGCTGAGTTTGAAAAAGAAAGATCTCTGTCCAGCTGTAGAAGGTCACCATTTGTCAAGGATTCTATCTCACTGCCTGCATCTGCATTATGTTGCATTCCTTAGATAAAAGATCTTCCTAGAGGAACAGGTTAGCCTTTCGGTTACCCTCTTCCAGGGTTTTTCAAGGAGTCTAGGCCAGAGTTTGTGTCTGGTAAAGGATAGCACAGACATTTGGCATGCAAAGCATCCAGACATACTTAGCATGGAGAAATAGGTAAAGGAAGCTTCCTATCCTCCAGTCAAGAATCCCTGTGCCCCTGGTCCATCAGGTTCTTGAGTGATCTTCTCCTTTGTGAAGCTAATAGGTAACCTCCATAATCCATACAAAGCTTTTTGGCTGTGGTCTGATTTGTAGCCATAGCTCAGGATCTAGGAGCCTGTTTTCATATCTTTTATCTCTGAGGGCTAGGCTTTAAAATATCTAGTTCCAGCAGGGCCACCAAACAGAAAATGTTTTAGTTTTTAATTATATTAGATGTGCTTTTTCTACCTGCTGGTGCTATGAAGAAAGCATCAACTTGAGCAGTACACGGACAATTCTGTTGCTCCCTCAAAAATTTCTTCTTGGTTTCTTGGGTATATGAATTATGAAGGCTCCTCTATAGCATAAGCCAATTCTTGTCAACTGTCCATGTCACCTGCAGATTAGTATCTGTCTACCTCCCAAGGTTCTAAAGGGAAAATAAATAAGCCCAAGTTTACAAAGACATTTCCTCTTCCTGTGTTGCTGAAACCTTTCCTCCATCAGAAGATGCAGAGGAACAGTTGATGATTCACTGAGGACAGCTTTACATACCCTGTAAATCTTCCTGCTAAATTCTCCCCCGGAATGTCTTTCTAATTCAGGAGTGAGTTTTGCCACTCCCCAAATACATAAGCACTGCTGCTCTTTCTTAGAAAAACAGCTGTTGCTTTGTTTGGCCAGCTGTCACCTCTTCAATTTGACAGATCAGTCTTTGTCTCACCCCAATTCTCTCCTTAGTGATGGCGCTGTTCCCCAACCAGTGCAAACCAGCATATGCTGGCATCGCTGCTGAAACAAAGACCAACCCCCACTCACGTCTGCCCATCTTCAGCTTGGCACTGCCCTTCCTCTGTGCTTACACAAATCTGGTCTGAATCAGGGAATCAACGCAGTCAAAGAGACTGAAGTTATGGCAAATTGTGCCAAAATGGAAGAGGCAGTGGCATAAGGGTAGGGTGGTGCAGCCAGGGCCGGAGGGAGAGGGCGGAGTGACTGGTTCAGCAACAGTGCCAATTTGTGTGTGCTTGAAGTAACTGGCATCAGTGTGAAGAAACTTTATTAGCTGAAACATATTTCATATCAATCCTTGTACTAACAGACATGCAAATGTCTAGACAGGATATATACACATGTTCCTGAGACAAGACACAGTAGTTACCAACTGGGGATATAGAAAGTTTTGGGGTGACTTACTGTATCTTTGTTGTAGGAATAAAACCAAGTCTCCTTCCTGTCTAATTCGAAGCTGCTTCTCATTTTGTATGCTTATGTGAGGCTTTTAAGTTTCAGAGAAACAAATTTGATCTCTTCCACTTAATCAAAAACCTTTGGTAATGGTGCATTTACGATACAGCACAACTTTGTGAAATAATCTCCCACTGCATTTTCCAAACAAGATTTCTGCTGAAGCATTCAATTCTCATACGGCACTTACCTTTTTAACTGTGCATTTAATTCTTAGCTAATTGCCATCAATATTTATGCTGTTGAACTTTTATCCTGCTACATATTGCATAATTGCTACCATTAGATCATCTCCCAAAGGTTTTCTTTTCAGATTTGTATAATGTATCCATGTCATTCTTTTGCAAAGCACAGATTTTTATAATATTGTTAAACTGTCTAATACTCAGTTTATACTTTGGAGCATAACTGAAGTTGATTACATCTAACAAATTTAGTAACTTCACATTCACTTTTTAATGTAAAAAGGAATAATGCATCACTAGTGCTGTTTTCCATTATTTTCTTTCGATTTCTAAAGTCAGGGTCTCTTGACAATAGGTAACTTAGCATCCTGAAAGCAAAATGCATGGGGAGGTGTAAGTGGAATTACAGTCTCAGTAATTTTCTAGGTGTTTTGCATGTACAATCACAAAACCCTCAAATTAAGCTACCCTACAGAAACAAAGTATTTTCATTTCCAGATAAATGTGACATAGAAAGAAGTTTCAGTCACTTTCTCATCCAGAGGATAAATAGGACATCCTGTGAAACCCTTGTACTGACTGCTGGTTCTCCAAGGAAGCCATGGCCCTCCTTCTATGTGTATACTGGTAAACAGAACAGGGCCAGGTACACACTAAGATAATGGCACATGAGCACCCATACTGTTTAACAGTAAGTCCAGCTCCTTGCATGATATTTTGCCGATGTAAATGAGGACTTTCCCATACAATGCCCAGATAAGATTTGGCAGAGTAGCATGTTCCAGTGACTATTTCCAATGAAGATGAAGACACCTAATTTTCTGGGCTTTGGCATGCAAACCGTGCCATGCAATTTGGCCTTAGAGCCAGAGAACAATGGCTGGTTTGTTTTGTTTAAAAATAAAGACCCAGCCTTTGAGCACATCTGAGTCCTGAGAGCAAGGGAGAGAATTCAACTTTAAACCAGCTAACCAAATCTGAAAATTGTCTGTGTCCAAAATGTTAAGAAATATATGTGAAGAGACAACTGAATATAATTTTTACTCATGTGTATTGTATGAGATTTGTCAATAAACTGCAAAAGTGGCCTGTTTCATGACATTTTTCAGATTTCATTTGTTTCTCTTCTTAGCATGGTACAAATGCCAAATACAAATAAAAGAGAGCCAATAGCTAGGATTATCAATACTCTCTTGCTATTCTGCCCAAACGTGTGAGAACGATTCATATTGGTTAACTAATCCAGAAGAGGGATTTCTGTGTTTGCCATGTTTCGGGTAAGGACTATAGGAGCAGAACTTAGTGACATAAAAAACATTTTGGTGAGTTCATGGGGATAATCAGCTGAACATACAATTTCAACATATCACTAGGTTTAGAATAATTAAGCAGAGCTTTGGAATCATGCACTGAAAATCTCAAAGAAAATAAAAGACCATAGTCTTTTGTGTTAGGCATGTCTGTAACCACTATGGAATATGGATGTTGATTCTGGTATCCACACATCAATACACTTCAGATCTTCAGTGTACTACAAACAGTTGCAACCATTTTAAAAAACTTGGCAGGGGAAGCCAAAGATATAAGAATGTAAAAATATTTATTTTATCTTGTTCTAGAAGAATTGATAGTATCTAGAAAAGAGTTTATTCAGAGAATTCTTCAACACACAATGGAAATATGAAATTAAATGATTGGCAGTTATAATTTTACAGCTGGATCTACCAGTTGGCTGATATTGCTCCCATAATGTTATCTCTGTGCTGCAAAGTTCATTGATGTTGTAGTAGAAGATTTAAGAGAATCCATAAAGCCATATGCCCTGCCTGATGTGTGTGCAAAGAATGGGACATTTAGTTCGTTGATTCAGTTGCAGGCTTTGTCTTGATTAAAGGATATTCCATCAAGACCAACTGAGTTTTAATTAAGATAATCAAAATATAGTTTAAAATAAGGAACTTCTAATTATGCATATGGGGGGGGGAGAAGGACACTTGAAAGTGCATGCATTTTTTTGAAGAGCCTAGTTCTTTTGCATTAGGCAGACATATTATGGTGGTCTCCCCAATACCAAAGAGAAGTATAAAAGAATGGAAATATGACTGGATTCTATACAGAAGATTACAAAATTTTATACTAAGCACATAGCCAAAGTCTATTTCACTGTAACATCTTGCCTTGGATTTCAGCACTCACAAATCTTTGAAAAGAAACACCAAGGAGCAGACAGTGTTCCATAAAGGCTTTTTTTACTCAGTGGGGAAATGGAGATGTCAGTGACACCAAGTTTATTATTCAGGCATCTTAGCAACACACTAATTTCCTTTATTTGCAAGCAAGTAGTTCTCTTACGCTGATTTACAGAAGTGCAGATTAGTGCCGATAACAGCTGGGGGAACCAAAATATCCTCAGTTGTGGTTTTCCTTGATTGTAAGAATGTCACTGTAAACCAGGGTTATATCTCTTTTGAACAATTATTCCTTCATCTCACATTCAGCTTATGCTGAACTATCTCACATGGGCAAATATAAATTCTTTTGTCACTTGCTCCTTTTAGGCAGCCTATGAATCAACTGGCTTTCTTTTCCACATGGTTGGAGGAGGGGTAAGTATCGCTGCTACTTTAACTCTATTGCTAATTATTTAATAGTGTCTCCCCAATCCTGAGTTTGTGCTCATCCGTATTTGTTTCTCCTCTTTGCTCAGTGACCCATAATAGAACTCATTAATAGCCAGATGCCTTTAGGGAACACCCTCTTTGAACATGTTACACTATATAACAGTAATTAAGAATACATTTGGAAGCTGTTACATGCTTAATCCTGATATTTATGACAGTTTCTAAAATCAGCTAGACATTAAACTCATTTTGCAACAGGTTTTCTCATGTCTGGCTCTGAATACCTCACAAGCAGGTTGTGCACCAACACATTTCTTATATAGAGAGCAATTGAAAGCTTAAAGTACTGCAGCAGGAATTTCCATTCCTGTACATCACTGAGTGGTGTGCCTGGTGACATGTGATAGTCACAAAAATGTCTAAACCCAGAGCCCATTTTTAGACCTGAGTCACAAAATACTGCTGTAAAATAATTTTCCAAGTGCTTTTCTGCAGCTGTAACTATGGCAAGAAGGCCTCTGATAAATATCAAATCATTGGGATGCATATATTATCACTTTAAACAAGCAGAAAAGAGCTGTCTCAAAAATTCGAGCAACTGGAATTCTGCCACTACTCAAACCCAGAGATTTAATAGTCTCAACAACTTTCTCCAGACTTTTATGGTGACTCTAAGGTCACAAATGCACTTTTCACAGAAAGCGTAAAAATACATGATGGCTAGTAAGTAGTTTATGTATATCTCACTGTTCTGGAGAAGGCTTTGCACTTTGAATTGCACAGGTACATGGGCTAATGTTTAAGAAGAATGAGGTGGGTATTAAACTAAGAAACCTCTGAATAAAAGAGCTTTTCAGATAACATGCACACATGTGAAGGCCAGTTTCAAAAGCCAGAAAGAGCATCTCACATGGCATTGAATCGTTGCGGAAAATCCTCACATATAAGAGGATTATGAGCTGCCATTGCATTATTCAAGTACAGAAACATGAATAATACGTCCCACTTGATGGCCAGGAGAGCCAAGCATATCTTCTTGGTAACAGATAAGCAAATATGCTTCAATAAGTAGCTGACACAATCCAGTAGGAAAAAAAATATCCTAAAAACAAACTATAAAGGAAACAAAATTTAATAAATAAATATATATATGTTTTTAAAGACAGCTTTTTAAAAATGCAAAATAGTGAACTATGGCAAAAACAAGTCCTTTCCAGTGAGCAAACAAAAAACTGTCATAGTAAGGCAAATATGCTCTTTTCTCCCTCACATTTTACTGCAAATATGATATTTTAGCTATAAATTCTACTGACACAATTAACGTTATTGAAGTTGAAAAGAAATCTGTAGGTAATTATTGAAAAGATGATGTACATCAGCAGCAGGAGGGCAGTGTTCTCAGTTTCAGTGAATAGCACTGGAACATTTGTTTGATTTCTTTAAACAGTTTTTGACTACCATCTGTTAGTGATGAAACAGCAACAGTTATCATGCTCATCTATCTATTAAAAAAATAAAAAAAAAGACAAACTGAAAGCAAATACGGAATTGAGCCAGACCAAAATTCTATTAAAAATGTATCTAAGAAAAATGACGGCAACCAGGAAATTAATTCATGATTTCTGGAAAGAGTCCATGCCACAACCTTCAGCAGTTTAGTGGGTACTGCAAGTTTGACATGTGCCTGTCATTTTAGAAACTTCAGAAACTTTGACACCAACATGGTGACAAAAAGGCAGGGCATAATGAGAGAAGTTTATCAATTAAAGGGAGTATGGCAAGAGCAAGAGTGTGTTAAGGGTCTAAGGCCCTCTCCTCACTTTGCTCCCTGGTGTGGCTGACCTAGCAGACCTGCACAGGGTGTGAGTGGGGCCAGATGTTTCAAAGGCCTGGCGCTCCCTCTGCCCTAGGAAGGTAATGAAACTGTGATTTAATGTCTCCTTGTGTGGTTACTGTCCCAAAGTGGTGGTGCATAATACCTGTTTAAAGTGTGGAAGAAGACAGAGAAGAAAATGTCAGTCAAAGTTTCCAGTCTTTTCTTTGTCCGTTCCTGGGGAGCTCCAGTTATTTTGTATTGCTCTTTATAGCAATGGCTCAGCCTTCCCACTTGAACAGATGCTTAGGGCAGTGTCATACAGGTAAAGTTTTTGAAGGGGAGAAGGAATGCTCAGAGAAATCTAGTCAGATTAGGATAACAACATGCTCACATTTATGCACAAATACTAAAAGGATGATTTATAAACTTTCCAAGGAAGACTTAACTATGTAAAATCCTTCCTCCCCCTTCTACTTCTTGCTGAGTTGATCAAGGTAGAGATGGAAGTACTCTGAAGGTCAGCCTCAATGGATAGGGGTCATTTATAAATGCTTCACTGGAAAGGCAATACGGTATTTACTATCTCTAGCCTAATAAGTCTTTGTTTGGTATAAGTACATTTGCTTCCTGTGGCCTGCCCTTACAGATCATAAAGAGTTTTGATCCTTGATGATGAACAGAGGAGAAAAAACAAAACTCAAACACAGAGCCACTGTATTTCCATAAGTTCTTTATTTAGAACTCCGGATTAATAGCCATGACAGAGGAAAGGACAGGACTTTTCTCCTGTGCATTGATGAACAAAACATACTTCAGACACAGAGGAATTATCTGCCTAATGGTCTTTGGGCAAAATTTTGGGAGTCATTATAATTTTCTAATAACTTAGAATTGTTCACCTAACAGAATTATAGAACAAGAAAATGTTTTTACTTGGAAAGGACTTGCAAACACTATTATCATAGAATTATAGAATCATTTAGGTTGGAAAAGACCTTCGAGATCATCGAGTCCAACCATCAACCATGCCCACTAAACCATGTCCTGAAGTGTCTTCTCTACGGGCTTTTTGAATACCTCCAGGGATGGTGACTCAACCGCTTCCCTGGGCAGCCTGTTCCAATACCTGACAACCCTTTCAGTAAAGAAATTTTTCCTAATATCCAACCTAAATCTCCCCTGCTGCAACTTGAGGCCATTTCCTCTTGTCTTATCTCCAGCCACCTGACAGAAGAGACCAGCACCCACCTCACTACAACCCCCCCTTCAGTTAGTTGTAGAGAGCGATAAGGTCTCCCCTCAGCCTCCTTTTCTCCTGACTAAACAACCCCAGTTCCCTCAGCTGCTCCTCATAAGACTTGTGCTCCAGGCCCCTCTATTGGCTTTGTGTGGCAAGGTTTTGGTAGTGCGGGACAGGGGGTACAGGGGTGGCTTCTGTGAGAAGTTGCTAGAGGCTTCCCCTGTGTCCGACAGAGCCAATACCAGCCGGCTCCAAGACGGACCCGCTGCTGGCCAAGGCAGAGCCAATCAGCAATAGTGGTAACGCCTCTGTGATAACATTTTTAAGAAGGGAAAAAAAAAAGGTTGGGACAGACAGAAACGGCAGCCGGAGAGAGGAGTGAGAACATGTAAGAGAAACAACCCTGCAGACACCAAGGTCAGTGAAGAAGGAGGGGGAGGAGATGCTCCAGGCGCCCTGAGCAGAGATTCCCCTGCAGCCATTGGGGAAGACCATGGTGAGGCAGGCTGTCCCCCTGCAGCCCATGGAGGTCCACAGTGGAGCAGATATCCACCTGCAGCCCGTGGAGGACTCCACACTGGAGCAGGTGGGTTCCCAAAGGAGGCTGTGACCCCATGGGAAGCCTGCGCTGGAACAGGCTCCTGGCAGGACCTGTGGCCCTGTGGAGAGAGGAGCCCACACTGGAGCAGGTTTTCTGGCAGCACTTGTGACCCCATGGGGGACCCACGCTGGAGCAGTGTGCTCCTGAAGGACAGCACCCCGTGGAAGGGACCCATGCTGGAGCAGTTTGTGAAGAACTGCAGCCTGTGGGAAGGACCCACATTGGAGAAGTTCATGGAGGACTGTCTCCCGTGGGAGGGACCCCACGCTGGGGCAGAAGAGTGTGATGAGTCCTCCCCCTGAGGACGATGAAGCGGCAGAAATAACATGTGGTGACCGTAAACCTCGTTCCCCGTCCCCCTGCGCCGCTGCGGGGGGTTAGGTAGACAATCCGGGAGTGAAGTTGTGCCTGGGAAGAAGGGAGGGGTGGAGGGAAGGTGTTCTGAGATTTGGTTTTATTTCTCATTACCCTACTTTGGTTGATTTGTAATAAATTGAGTTAATTTTCCCCAAGTTGAGTCTGTTTTGCCCGTGACGGTAATTGGTGAGTGATCTCTCCTGTCCTTATCTTGACCCATGAGCCCTTTGTTATATTTTTTTTCTCTCCCCTGTCCAGCTGAGGAGGGGGGAATGATAGAACTGCTTTGGTGGGCACCTGGCATCCAGCCAGGGTCAACCCACCACAGCCCTTCACCAACTTGGTTGCCCTTCTCTGGACACACTCCAGCACCTCAATGTCTTTCCTGTAGTGAGGGGCCCAAAACTGAACACAGGACTCGAGGTGCGGCCTCACCAGTGCCGAGTACAGGGGAACAATCACCTCCCTGCTCCTGCTGGCCACACTATTTCTGATACAGGCCAGGATGCCGTTGGCCACCTGGGCACACTGCTGGCTCATATTCAGCCGGCTGTCAACCAGCACCCCCAGGTCTTTCTCTGCCGGGCAGCTTTCCAGCCACTCTTCCCCAAGCCTGTAGCGCTGCGTGGGGTTGTTGTGAGTGAAGTGCAGGACCCGGCACTTGGCTTTGTTGAACCTCATACAATTGGCCTCAGCCCATCGATCCAGCTTGTCCAGATCTCTCTGTAGAGCCTTCCTACCCTTGAGCAGATCAACCCTCCTCCCTCCCAACTTGGTGTCATCTGCGAACTTACTGAGGGTGCACTCGATCCCCTCGTCCAGATCATTGATAAAGATATTAAAGAGAAGTGGCCCCAATACTGAGCCCTGGGGAACACCACTTGTGACCTGCTGCCAGCTGGATTTAACTCCATTCACCACAACCCTCTGGGCTCATCCATGAGTCCTATTCTCATCCATATAGTTCCCAAATTATTCAGAACAACATACTGTTTGGTAGAAAATGATACAGAGGTGCCTTACCTTGGGTTTTTTTTGTAGTTGTTGTTGGTGGCAGTTTTTTTCCTATGGGCTGTCACAGAGGAAGAAGCCTCTGCTGACTCACAGAATGAAGCAGCTGAGCCTCATGGTCCCTGAGGCTCTTCTTACCTAGCTAGTAAGTAAATCTGAAATTGCCAATTCTCATTACATGATAGATCCTGAGCACAGGAATAGGAAACATGTCCTAAGGGATGAAAGAGAGCCTTGCCTTGAGGACAGCTTAACACTTGCTGGAAACAGGATGAATGTAGTTTTGTAGGTGGGGGAAGTGCTTTCATGGAACAAAGATATTCATCCATTGGATATCTGCATACAGGACTAGGATACCATGTTAAATGACTACTGCCAAAGTTATGTTTAAGTTGTGTTTACTATTCATTTATAGTTAAATCAAGGTTGTAGTTTCCATAGTTGCAGCTGTGGTCTTTATGCCCTTGATGTAGTTTTTCAGGTTTCAAACATAACCTTAGCGCATAAAAACAACACAGGAAAAAAATTGTGGTTACAATGCAAAATAATTAGTGATCTAAGAAAATCTGTATGGGGTCTCAGAAAAAACATTTCTTAGTTTAATAGGGAGCCTGGATGTTTGCTGCTGGAATACTTGGCAGAAGGAGTAACATTTGGAGGACACATCTCTGGAATATCTAACTTAAATCATAAGCGGCCTTGTAAGAAATCTTATGGGTCTGTGCTGCTACAACTGAAAAACAGTTGCACCACAAATGTGTAAGTGCATATTAATTATATTGTTCTTTGCTTTACTCTGCTTTGAAGCCAGATTTCTTGCAACATGAACACAGTCAGCAAACCGGAAGTTTTGAAAGTATGGCATGAAAAAAGACTAAGAATCTCACTGATGATATTCCTCAGCTTCACCACCTGCCTGCACTCTATTGCATTCACCGGTTCCAATAAAATCCCAGTGAAACAGAGATGAGAGCTCTAGCAGAGCTGGCAAATCAGCTACTCTAGCTGAGCAGAAAAAACAGTTAAAGTTCACATTTGATACAAGAGCCTTCTCCCTGCAACACACAGGTTTTAGTTTCCCTCTGCATCTATTACTTTGTGGCCTTGGCAAATGTTAAGCATGTAGAGAATCCTCCAAACAAAATAAGTAAGTGTAGGTTTGTATTTTAAATAAGCACTTTTCTCCTACTGCTGCTTTTAACACACGAATCCGGGAGAAAAAATGCTCCACTGCGACAGTTCTGACCACCCTCCATGACAGGTCAGCAGATGGTGTCTTTAAGTGATGAATCTGACAACTTTTGGGGGTGAGTTGACTGAAAATGAAATATTGTAAAGGGAAAATGTGCACTGTTTTTCAACTACGGTTTCCTAGTGCTATCCAACAATAGCATAAATGATGATTCAGTGCTGGTCAAAGAAAATCATTTGCTAACAGGTGATTCGTGGGCCATTAATCTTGGTTGCCCATCCTCCAGTTTCAGTCAGAAAAACATTTTAGCTCAGCAGGTGATGTTGTCAGTGACAAATGAACAAGATTAAAATAAAGTGATGTGGACAAAGCAAACTGTCTTAAAATGAATCTTCCTGTATTCAGAAACTACTATGATTCTTGTGTTACTGGAAACAGTGCTAGTGGCTTTGTGAACTTAATCTAAGAGAAATAAGAAATAGTTTTCTGTGACAGTGAATTTTAAAAAAAGGAGAACCTTCATGAGAAGCAACTGGCATTATGTTCCCTGTAGAATTCAAGTGAATCTTTCAGGCTTTGCCTTATTTCAGGGGAGGTTGTTTATAGGGATGGCAAAATGCATTGCACCTAAAGCAAAGAGTGCTACTACTGGCTATAAAATTTCCATACTGAATAGGGGTCACACATATGTCAGATGGCACAACACAGTGTGCCCAGTGGTCCAAAACCAGTCTAACTGTGGGAACATGAGACATTGTGGAGGAGAGGAGTGCATGTGTGTAGCACAGCATTTGCACTGAGTGAAGATACTGAAGATATTGGAAACAAATCAGCTGTGGGAACACCAGTCTGCAGAGGGAGATAGTGTACCCCACAGGAAATGCATAGAAGATGGTGAAAGGAGAAGTGGTAGAAGTAGGAGGGGACCAAGGCAATGCTCCTTCTGGTACCCATATTGGCTTATTGAACACATGGTGGATTCTGCTGTGCTTACAGTACAATCAATGCCCACTGATGTGTGAGGAACAATTGTGCTTCCCCCCAGAAAGATACTCAAGAGTTTGTGGTCATCGCCCCCTCTTTTGTTATTTAACAACCAGCTAGTGCTTTGGATCCTTCTGAACCTTCTCTACTGTCTACCCGTACAAGATGTGACACAAAATAATATTTAAATGCAGATGTCTGAGTATGTGGCTGTGGTTTAATAAGTTTCTAAGTTTTGACAGAGATGTAGGAACTGCCAGACCAAAGGGTTTCAAAATCAGCAGTTGATGTAAGATGGATTTATACTTGCACAGTGAAAAAAATTAGAAGAAAATACATGAAGGTAACAAACTCTTTGTTCTATTCCTATGTAGCCTTTGTTGCATTAGATAAATTTTAGGTTTAAATTTTTGAACTCAGGACAAAAAGATTTGTTGGCTTGTTTAATCCTGGAGAAGGAAAGCTGGAGGAGGTTATAATGGATAAATAAGTAAATATCCAGGAGCAATTGCCAATGCAAATGATGCAAGACAAGTTAGGACAACTTAAGAGCTGGAATTCCTGGGGTACTGGAGATGGCTGATGACTCTGACATGAATAAAAGTTTTCAGACAACACAATATCTTTGTCAGATGACATCAAATCCATGGTGTGGCATATGACTATCTGATATCAGCTTCCACTTTGCTAACATCTGCTTCAGGTTCCTGGAATCAATGCAGGGTGTACATGATATGAAGCCCAGTCTTGGTTTCAGCTGAATAAAATTCTGTGTCACTTGATAACGTGCACCTACATAGCAACCCAAAGGCAGCAGAAACAGGTCTCAGTGCCCAGGTTTCTAGAGGTGCCACGACTCTTCTGAACGTCTGTTGCAGACTTGGAACCACATCTACCACCTCAGTTCCTGATTCCTCTTGAGTCCCCAAAAGAGGAGGAGTTCCTGTCCAGTGGATGAGTTCAGTCAGGCCTATGTCAAGGATTGCTCTGTTCAGTGTCTTTATATCACAGAACTGTAGAGTTGTATTCAAAAAGTCCTTTGGAAGTCAACAGCATTTCTATGTCAGGCTTAATGCTGAAAAATGTGAGCCTAGAAGAAACAGATCAGGAGGGACTGGGAGGAACAGTTGTATATCCAGGAGATGGAAACAAATATAAGTAAAAGAGAGGAGAAGGAGCGCAAGAATGCCTTCTGAGACACTGAGAGCAGCAGCATAACTGAAGTAGCAAGGACTCACTTTTTAAAGCTGGCTCTGGGAATCCACCTGGAGAGGGAAGACATCTCAAGCAGATAAGGAAGAATATTCTATAGGGAGTTGTCCAGTAGAACCAGAGAGGAATGATACAGCAAACTGATTGTAGGGTAGGGAGACCAGACATTCCTTAACAGGTGTCTTAAGAATAAGAAAGGTAACATTTTAAAAAGTTACATTAAAAAAGAGGGATTGGACAGGATTGAAAAACAAAACCAAAGAACTTCTTTCATCTATAGACAGCTGTAGTGTCTCTGAGAAGTGAGGCAAAGCAGGGAGAAATTACACAGAAAAGGGGAGAATGACCATTAGCCTGTGCAAGTAGAGAGTGGTTTGGGAGGCACTCTTTGGTGTCCTTCTCACTTGCCTAATATCCTGCAATTGACTGGCAGTTAGTGCACATCATAATCTGGAGGCACATTCATCTCTACTCTTCACATACAGGAACTACCATGCTTCATGGGTGGTCGGTGATAATGTATTAGGATTTCCAGAGTATCTTCCTTTGGTTGCGGCATGGTGGTTGACTGCTTTGCTCTGGTCAGAGCTGCTAACCCCTGCTCAGGCTCATGCTTTGGAAAGACATGGAGTGGTGACTTAACTGCCTGATGCTAATGGCAATGGTCACTCAGCCTGGGGATTGTTGGGTATTCTGGGAGAGAGGACATGTGAGGGGCTGGACCACAGTGGCAGCCGTTTTATCTCAAGGAAATCCTTTCCTGGAGGGGAATAAGAGGATAAGGAATATTTAAAAAGGAACTTAATCTTTTTTTAGATGCAGAAAAAAGAGTGGTACAGAGCAGAAGAGCAGAAAAAAAGGAAAAATAATAATTAGACACATGCAAAGCTGCTGAGTAGAAATTAGAGAGATTAAATAAGAGACAGAAGGAAGTGGAAGTCAATCCTGATGTCTACATAAACTCTTCTTTGAATTTTAACACAGGCATTATCCCTTAGGACCGTTTTTCATCATTTTTCATGGATGTCTGCTGTGGAGATGGGTGTCCTGGTGGAAGGAAGGAGAAACTGCCACTGTTCCTAAACCTGATCTCTTTGTCTTATGTAACATAGCCAGGATCTGGTGAATCTGCGCCCATACTAAGCTCCCACACTTATGCAGTGAATGAAAATGTCACAGTAGCTGTTGATATAAAGCACAAGAAAAGTAAAAGACTGTGATTTATTCCTTTTATTCAATGCGCTAGACGTGCAGTGCACAGGGATTATGTAGACCAGCACTCCTTTAGGCTTCAAATAGTGGTCAGAAAGCCATAAGATTTGGGGAAGTTCATCTGTCCCTTTGGAGTTTCTCGTGTGCCTTTCCTTTCATATATGTGTAATTTCCAACAGTTACTGTGTCATGTTTTATTTATTTTTAAAATTTTTTTTTTCACATTTCACTGAGAAAGGGATGTCTTTCTCTAGCCACCATGGAAGACATTTTTGGAAGACTTAGTATTAGGACATATCTCTGGGGGCAAGTAAAGTTTTATAGGGAAGCTAGAAAAGAGAACGTTGCACTCTCTGAAACATTCTGTGCAAATGCAGATGTCTGTCAGTATTGGTTTGAGCCCTTCTCCAGAAAGTGGCTGTTCCATGATCAGATCTTTCAAGCATGGGAGACTGATGCTTCTTCTTGTGATAAAATATTTCCCTTAGCAAAAGGTAGTTAAGTAGTAGTAAAGTTCTTGAGTATTTTCAGATCAAAAGCCTGTGATGTCCTGTGGCTGGGAATTCTTGTAGGTAAATCTTAGCGTGATGTGAAATATTGCTGAGATTTTCTGTCATCCTATTGAAGCCTATTTTCTTTTCTGGGGTGTGAATAGAGGAAGAAGTGTGGCAGCTGCATGTGACCCAAAAGCTGCCCCAAGAGTTGCAAGATTGTGAAGGATGAAGAATTTCAGCTTGCTGCTTGGAGAACCATGAAGAAAATTGGCAAAACTGGCAAAATTTCCAAATCATCTAAATGCACTCTGACCAGCTAGTTTAGGGGAGATCAGTCCCACTCATTAGCTGGTTGCATGTGGTCTTGGACATCCAAGATGCTCCTTTCAGTCTATTCATCAAAAATGTTAGTATGGGATATCCAGTCTCTAACCAAGCTGGCAGAAGTATTTCTTCGGATACATGTTATATGTGGCATCCACGTGAAGCATAATGGAGGTTTCTGCAGCAAGTGTAGCTGGTGGTCCAGATTCTGTGCTTTTAGCTTTGCAAATCAGCAGAGACACACCTGCATTATACTGCTGCAAATGAACACTGAACCAGGATTCAAGATGTTATCTAATCTCCCAGAAAACATTCACCTTGCAAACAACAAATTTTTTTTTATTTTCACTACCCATCTAAACAGGGTGTTTTTACACTCACAGTTTGTATAAGCAGGCATACCAATATTAACAACAATATTTTTTGCTGCTGAGGAAACAGGAAGCTAATCTCAAAACCAGCACAGATATTTCCTTGTAAACTGCCAATTAGGCAATAAGGCTCAACAGGGCATGCAGTTATCATAGAGTAATCATAGCTGTGGAGATTTATATGACATAGTAGCATTTAATGGCATAAGTACATGGGTGATATGAAATCAACTGAATAAAAATTATGGATGATATGCTCAGTCCCTAAAATATTTTTTTCTGCTGAGTCACAATAAAATTAGATGGACAGGAGACAACACCAAGTTTTGAAATTTATAGTTTTCTTCTCTGTATGTGTGTGTTTAAATCTTCTAAATTTTTTGGTCAGACTGATGCAGTACCAGATTATGGTACCTTTTACGGTAAGTCTGGTATTAGTCCTCAGCAGTAGAAAGTCTTTTGGAAAGCAGTCTCAATCCCCTCCCTGTCAGAGGATTGGAGCCAACACTGCCACTAAAAGAGCTGCTCTGTCTGGAATGAAAATCCTGAACAGAGTATGAGCCCTGCATGAATAACAAGCCATTCCTTCTTGGCAGAAGCCCAAAGGGAAGGCAGGTGGCAGTAGCACTACCTCTACTCCGATGATGTGAATCTCTCTGCAGAGGTCCAGGGGTTCCATTCTGCCATATGAAAATACAATGTACAGCATCTTTTATTGGATTTGGTGAATTTAGCTCTTTTGATTTTCTTTTTACTTGAAACAAATGCTCCGGTGTTCTTTAACAGACAGAGTTGGGGAGAGAAAATCCACAATAGCCCAATTGTATTGAGACACTTTAGTGTCAAAGCACTGAATATGTGAAATGTAAGGGTGTGGTGAAATGTGATAAGGTAAAGAGCTTTCTGTTTCCAGCTGCCAAAAAAGCCAGCATACAGGGGAGGCATAAACCACTTTAATAACTGAAAAGTTCTTCCAATATATCCTGTGAAAATAGTCTATTTAAAACAATGAAAATGCCTGAAAAGCCTAAGCAGCCTTGTTCCAAGAATAGAAGGACTTAGCTAAATGAAGGGGAAAAAATAAAATTAAATTAATCTACTATTCAGAGCTGGATTAAAGTATAAATGGTTTAGGTGTAATTATTATGAAGAAATATTTTGATGAGCTAGCAGGCTACTACCTGCTGACAGCTGCCTGGATCTGAGAGCCCATCCGTCGTGTCCACGGACAGTGCAGTCGTCAGGTGGCTCTCCCCCATTAAGGACAGACAGGGACTGAATCTCTTCCCTTGCAGAACAATTCAGCTCCCCTGAGAAGGAAGAAGGAGGTGACAACACGAACAGGGCAGATGAAATGCCACTACAAATCTAAAGAGTGACCTCTTGCCAGATAGGTTCCTTCCACTGGACTGACAAACGGAATAAAACTCCTGGTGTTTCAGCTGTCTGGGCACAGCATGTGTGATACGGTCTGGGGGTTACAGTTAGGTTGAACACGGAGGCCCTGTTACCTTGCACACTGCCTCCAACATGTGTAAATGATGATTAATCGTGGTATGAACTAATTTATAATTCCAAGCTTTAAGATGTCTTAAATGGTGCCTGAACGTTGTCTAATGAGACAGTGTTTGTCAAATCTACTCTTTAACCCAAATATTTTTCACTCTTCCAGGTTTGGTAAAGTATGGGAAGCCCTCAATCATCCTGCCTGATGCCCTATCAGTTGTACTGCAGAGGCAGGAGTGCTGGGAGGTTCCAGAGGAGGAGACTGGGAAAGCTGTGTGAGGACTGAGGTGGCCATGTGACGACTGGGCATCATGGAGTTAATCATGGTAGCTTTAGAAAGGAAAGTAGCAATTTCACTGAGTTGTTTCAGAGTTCATAACCCACAGTCAGCTTAGTTTGGTTTCCTTGATACTGAGTCAGAAATGAATTTTCAGGAAACAACAAAAGGAAAAAATATAAAAAAGAAAGGATTTCTCAGTTTTAGACTTCAAAGTGAAGTGGGTGACTATAAACTCTCTTTTGGAATTATTCCATTTTGATTAAAATGCTTAACACTCATGAAAACCAACACAAAGCAGTGAAAAATCTCTCTTTAGTCTCCCAGTTAAGAGATTTATGTAGAAAGAAGGACATCATGGTTTCTTTTCCTGCTCTGCTGAATGCTTGTTTATGTAAAGCAAGAGAGTGTCATGGAAGATTCATGGTATGTTTCTGCAACCCATCCTGGAGTTTTAAGTGGCGGGTAATGAACTACTGGTGAAGATCTAAGGCTTGAATAAGCAACCTGCATGTGGTCTATTGAACTACAGTAAACAAAAAGATTATGAATTCCTCAGATCATATGTTAATCTGTGTCCAGCTGCATATGATTTCATGGCACAGCAATGAAATCCTGGGACTTCTTTCTCTGAGAATGCTCAGCCACATCTACTGGCTCTTGTTACCATCCCAGGAAGAAGAAATGCCTAGGGTAAAGAGAGAAAGACAGACTGACAAAGGCATCTCCTAGGAGGTGGCATCAACCCTTTGTAGGTAGTAGAAGGAGCTGAACATTGGTATTCTACATAAGCAAGGGAGGACTTTAAATTGCTAAATAACAGGGACTGTTGACCAGTCTTGCTCTTGCAGATTACAACTTCAGTATCTAGCAGTATAATTACTTTGCTTTTCTGGCAACTCCAAAAAAAAAAAAAAGATTTTATGTAGAGAAAAGGAAAAAAACCCACACCACTTCATTCTTACCATATTTTTTCTTAATTTTCAGTTTTTCTCACTAGAAAGTGAGTTATTCTCCTTTCCCAGAGGGACAATAGTTCTGATTACCACCCAGAATACTTTACATTTCATGGATGTTGCATTAAGAAATGTCCATAGAGCTATCTTCACCTTTCTTTTCCAAAGTAATTCCTTATCACTTTTTATGATACTACATTCCTAGTTATTTTAAATATTTAAAACTACAGAGCTCTGTGAAAAGTGGTTTGTCTACTAAGTGCTTATAAAATAATTAATTTTTGATGTCAGTTTCTATTGTTATCTTGAAATTTCCATCTCAGTTCACATTTGAAGGTGTAAAGTACTGAATTTAACATGAATTTCCATCACAAGCTCTGTTTTTTTAACCCAGCTATACGTTGGGGTTTCTTAATTCCAAAAAGTAATGTCATAAAACATGTTGCCTGGTAGCTATTCATTTTTTATTTCCAATATGCATTTTCTCTGTGCATGAGAGACACATTTTAGATTAATACTCTGCAGTTATTTGGTAACTTTTGCAATACAGTTTTTCTACCTCCTTGTAAATTTACTATGTGGTAAAAACTGAATTAAGCAGTATGAACATATTCATAACTGCTTTTCACTTGAAATATGCATTCCTTATAAAAGTTAAACTGCAAATTACAGCTGTTTGTTTTGTTTATAATTAACACTTATGAACTATGAAACACATGGCACAAGTCATAGACCAATATTGTAAAATCTGCTTTTGCCCTACAAATGGAAGTAGATTTTATGGCAAAACAGTAAATAAAATGCATTTTTAAGGTGGTTCATTGTTACAGGTATTATGTTGTATAATGCATTCCTTTTTAATTAACTATGTGGTTATTGACTTATTTTAGAAAAGGACTAGACTTACCTGAATAATGAAAGATAGCAAATAAGAAATATTTGCTTCAGGGAAATATCTTTAATGACAAACTCTCTGTCAACTGGACATAGATCCATAATCAATGGAGATGTGGTACATAAGGTTAGTAGAATCTAAGGAGCTACTCAGCTGAGCAGTGGCTGAACTTGAGACTTGTTTGCCTAAAATGATACAAGGAGGCTGTATTTATGAAAACAAATCCCATCTCATGTGTCTGCAACAGAGTAAGATGAGTCTCTTGAGTGTATTGACTACCAGGTCAATTCAGTCATCTAAACATGGTTTCTATTCCATTCAAGATGGCTCGGGGTATTCAAGATAGCTACACAAACCTGGGAATATGACACAGGTCCTACCAGAAAATTGTACCTTTCTAGAATGGCAGGTAGAGGCCATGGAGAATACCCTAAGGATTCTCAAAAAGGTGCTTGTGTTTAAGCAGTTAAATCAAGCCTAGCTCCAAGCCTAGCTTAGGCACGCAGCTCATACAGAGATGTCTAAATGTAGGTGTCTTAATCTTGAACTGATTCCCAAACTAAGTGTTTCCAGTTATGACCTAGTAGTACTCTTAGAATGAGACATTTTGATCTTCTTCCTACTCTGTAAGTCTTATTTTACAATGGACTGAGTGAAAGAAATCACTGAAAACCTCAAATCATTATTATATCAAGTTACTTGCAGCCAACCAGACTGTAGAACTGAAATGGAAAAAGTGAACCAGTTTTAAAAAGCTAAGTAATGCCTGACAGCATGTTGGGTATGAAAATTCTAATATCAGTGTAAGACGCTTCAGTGGTTTACCACAATTTCACTGCAAGAACAATGAAATCTGGGAACTAACCCAAAGACTGGATTATACTTGTGCATGTGCTGGCTCCAGTTCTACAAAGGATAAAGTCAAGCATTCAGGAACAAGGCATATTTACTTGAACTATAGAGAGTTAGGCATTTATTATACATTCATAATGATCTACTAAATGTTTCTCTGTTTTTTGAACATCTTGTTTACATTTGAAGGAGCTGATAGTGTGTGGATTGGTGCAAACTGTGATACAGAAGCTGAAACCAAAATGGATCTGATAAACTGTCCACTGTGTGGCTGCAAAATGCAAAGTGACAGCCATTGGTATCTTGGGGGTGTGTGTGTGTCTACATACATACGCACATATATGTATATATATACATAAAATCTACCTGAAGGACCAGGACAAACCAAGGAGTGAAGAGAGTTGAGTCTGATTTTTTTTCCCACCAAATACATTACGTGTAACTGTCCAGCTTTGTGCGCTAATTTTGGGATCAATTCAGAAGCAGATATATGGCTTCGCAAAAGCAAGGGGCTTATGATAAATACAAAAATGTCTCTATAACTACTGATAATCAGAGGACCCAGTTGGTGCTCATGATGTTGATTCAGTAAAGACAGTGTTCTGTTTGTTTTTCTTCAGTTTTGTCCACATAATGTTTTTGATGAGACGAGCATAGCTCACACATCCATGTGGTCAATACAATGCAGAATCTGCAGTCTGACTCAGAGTTTTATCATAGATTTACTATGGAGCATTGCTCACATTTAGAAACTACAGATTCAGTTCATTAATGTTCGAAGGAGTAGAATGCTGATTGCAGGTATGGATTTAAATTTGGACTACCTACGTGGAATCAAAGAATAATGTATGTTCTGGCAAGAGAAACTACTGATATTAATGTGGGTATAGCTGCACAAAGATAGCAAAAAAAAAAGGAAAAAAGGGGATTCTTTGTGTAGAAGTGGCAGTTACCAATATGCACATTTGTCAGACAAATATACTGCATGCTGCTACTTGCAACTGCTAAAAGTGCATTTAATTCCATATTTACTACTGTGATGTTTTAGTCTGAGAGTAGTATTGTTCATTTAAATGGTGGTACTTCTTGGCTTTATGTTTTTTTTTCTTATTGTAACATGTGGGTGAACGTTAACATTTAATATAGAACCTTTTTACCAAGAGGTGGCATCAGCAAGAAGTGAGAGGGTAGCTAAATGAAAGTTACCTGTGGGCAATTAAATATGCTGGCGCAAGGTCTCATGCATACAAATTCTTCAAAACCTAAGAAAATTGTATTTCCTTAGTAGGTAGAATGTCCACACACCTCTATTCCCATCTGTGCATTTGTGAGAGACTGAAAGAGTTAATGTCTCAAACATTGTGGTGGGGCAAGTTCTGCTTAAAGACAAACCCTGCACAGCAAGGAACCAAGGTGAAAAACCCCTCAGCTCAGACATCAGCAACAGGAGGGGGAGGGCGTGCTGGAGGGTGCGCAGCTCCCTGTTCTGATACAAAGATCAAACAGTGGCCATGTCTGCAGGGAAGGAGAAGTTACTCCACAAAGGACCCCCAAGCCTAAAGGCTCACAAATTGCTCATTAGCCTGACGAGTTCGGGTGCCCACCCGAAGGAGGAGCAAGGATGATAAAAGGACGCCAACTGAAGCCCCAGTCGTGCAAGCCCACCGGAACTGGACCCGTTGGCTGACTGGACCCCTCGGCTGACTGAACCAATGCTGGACCCAGGACCGGTGAAGTCTTTCTCTCTTCCTTTTTCTCTCTCTGTCTTCTTCTCTCTTTCCTTTTCCTTTTCCACAATACCTATACCTCATCTGTTTCAGGACATAAACGGTTGACCAAGTCTGAGATTAAGAGTGGATCCAGCTGCCCCTGGGCCCTTCTCTGAGGAGGAGTCTAGAAAGCAAGGGGGTCTGCTCTGAACCTCATGACTCGATGGGAGGGATCTCCTTATTCCTTGAACTGATGTATGTGGTTACCCTCGGTTACACAGTTTACAGAAGTAGTCTTATGCCAATTCCTGTTGTGAGAAACCCCGCCACCTACTACACGTCTCCCCAGTTCAGTTTGCTTCTGTCATGAATAAAATCTTTAACTGATCGTTTGGTGTCATTTCACCGTAATTTAGCCCGAGGGAATTTCGAATTAAACACGGCTCCCTGGTCTGTCCAGTCTGGGTCGTGACAGTATTCCCACTGACCTTTTTCATAGCACATATGCATGGTGCAAGGCTATGCACAAAGAAGGACACTCTTCAGATAAAAGGAACTTAAAAATGGAGTTTATATGTATAAACATTAAATTGGAAATTTTACCGTTAGGTGTAGCCTAATCCAGTGGGCTTCAAGCTGCATGTGGATTTCACCCATTCCAGCCTTATAGATGTGATACTGCTACAGCATTGTGTTCCCAGGTCCAGTCGATAGTGAGGCTGAGCATGTATCCCCAATAGGCAGGTGTGTGTGCACGTGTACACACACGTGCAGGCGTGCACTGTACTATACACACACTTGATCGATCACACAGGTCAACACAAAGACTGGTACCTTCATTGGCACTCACATGAACACATACAGTGCTACATTTTCCCATGCTTGCTTCTCCTGGATCTGCCCTGGTCCTTTTCTTGCCTTTGGTCCTTCCCATAAACCTCTCATAATAAGTTTTAGAAAGTAACCAAATGTTCTTCCCCTGCATCCCATAACAAGTCCTGCACTTCTGTAAGCAACCAACCCCTGTAAATTACATAGCTTTCAGGAGAGACAGTTTCTTTCACTGACTCTCCTTGGTGGGTTTCAGGGACAATGGTCAAATTGTTCTCCTTCAATAACTTTAGAATAGTCAATTCAGTATGTGTCATTTTCATTGGTGATGTCACTAGGTTTCTTCCACCATTCTTTGTATTTATCAGGATTAGCCTTTAATCACAGATTCTAACACTTTTATATGTTCATACAACATGTCAATGTGATTGCTCTTCTCCCTTGTGTTCTATTGTTTTTCCATCTAAATCAGAGTCTGCATGCAAGTAACATCAGGGAATATATCTGTGCCTGTCAAACTCAAGGTCTAAAGTTGCAAAGCTGCTACCTAACTCTCTTATATGGGCATTTGATCACTTAAATGAAGTTAAGGTTTCAGCTTTACTAAGATACTAAGAATGTAAGACATCAGTGGACACAGTTTAACTCCACTGTCCTCATCTCTGTTTCTCAGTCAGTGATATTCTTACAGAGATGAATAGACGAGAGAATTTAAGGTAAATTAAAGCTCTCACTGTTGAGAAACAAAGTGATCACTTGAAGACCTGTTTGTTCAAGAGGCTACTACATTCTAAAGTCACATTTCAGATACAATGACAGTGACATACCAGGTGCTTGTAGAGGAACTGTGCAGAAATAACTGATTTATGAAAATCAAATTTTCTGTGGAAGCATTTTTCTTTGTTAAAAAAGAGTCAAAAGAGTTATTTTCCTCCTGGAGCGTCTGGCCAAGGGGCTTACATCATAGCAACCTTTCAAAAAAATATGCAGAACGTGATGAATTCCAGATTATATGGCCTTCTGTGTAGCAAACCATTTTTTCTTCTTGGCTCAAGTATGGTTTATTTTCCTCTTGCATAAAAAAAGATTGTTAGCTTTTAAGCTCTCTTCTGCAAACAATGTTTGGGAAATATCACTCACTTTTATTTAATTCTTAGAATTTTAATAAGGCACACTGAGCATTAATATTTAAACTCACAAAATTATTTTTTCCATTGTAGTATTTGTTCAGTTTTATGACTTACTGAAGTGCAATACATTCACATTTCAGCTCTCTAAGAAGAATTAAGAACTCTTGTCTGACACTGTAAATAGAGTTCATTCAAACTCATATTCAGTAGAATAAGAGCCCCGTAATATGCCAAAGAAATAAAACAGAGACCAGAGCTTAGCTGAGAAGAAAGTGTGAAGACAGACCTTGGAACTCCAAAATTATTATTTGGTAGCACTGGCTTTGGACATTCAAATTGTTGTTCCATTGACTTAAGTTAGTGCCATTAAAAGACAGAGTAAATCATTTCTATATTCATGTATAGTTTTTTTTATTGCTTTGGGTAATCAATATTGCATTGCTTAAAGGCATATTCATTTCCTTACAGGTACGTGATGATGTTACATTCCCAAGAGTCATATTGTGATATCTATTCTCAAAATTACTTCAGTGAAATTACTGAAATGAGATCCTTTCAATATATGTAAGGGTTTCAGAAACAGATGGGAGAAAATAATTTATTTTCTGATATTTCTGACTGCATAGAGTTGTAGTTCAGAAGATGGATAAATTACATGACCCCGTAGCTGTTCTTTCTTCTATTTCCAGGCACTGAGGAAAGTATCTCAGGTACTACTGCCAATGCTAACTAAGCCCAGAAATAGTTGTTTCCCACATATGAACTCTCCAGAGATTTTCAAATTATTAAATAAAATGCTTCAAGAAGTACTCTGTCAGATTGTCTGCAGCAATGCATTTGTTCTGATATTAGGAACAATTATTAGGAACAATATTCTGCTTATTAGGTTAGAAAGGGAGTCAGTATGGGTCCCTTTCTAACCATTGCTATCATTAATTACTGCATGGTCTATGGTAGAAAAATCAGAACCAGAGTTGTTTCAGTGTCCATAAAAATTTCTAATCTATATCATTGTGAACACACTATGTTGTCATGTTGTCATGTTAACATGTTACACATGACTGAGGAAAATGGTCTTAACAACTAATTTACAGTAATACAGGAGATACTAAGAAATTCCTAGAGTTCCCAGCTTCTGCACTGCAGAAAGTCTTGACACTCTTACAGCAAAACTGAATGTCAAACTGACTGCAGGAATATATGTAGTTTTTACTATGACATTCCTGCCACTGCAACCACAAGTGTTTATTTACTAAATCTTTTAAAAAAAATATGATGCTCAAGTTTTGCCAGAAAACTGGAAAAGCATCCTGTGGAGTTTTTGCAGAAATTTGCTTTCATTTTCAAAAGAGCTTTGCTATTGATACTTCATTCCTTGTGGTAACAGTTAAATAACATGGGCTAATCCAGTACCCTTTAAAGTCAGAGTGCTGTTATTCCCACTGAAGTAAGGAAGCACATGTTAACAAGTAGATTGACGACTTATTATTATGAGTATGCCATTATGCCTAAAGTTACTCTGCTCATACATTTACCTTTATAGCTGGGGGCCCAAGCATAATGTGGTTGAGATATTCAAGCCCCAGTGCAGATTCATTTAAAATCCTTTCTATTTTGTCATTTCTATCATTTGCATGAAAATTCCCAAGTGTCTTTTCTCCTACTAGTTCCTATGGGTTACTGCAGCACTTGGCATCATGTATGATATTGAAGGAAATTTGTTACAGGTTTCTTTCTGATTTGTGATTTCATGAATGTGGATGTTTCTTCCTTTCCCCTCATTTTTTCCCATTTGATTCTCATATTCCAGTTTACACTTCCTTCTTGCTATATTTCCCTTCACCTCTTTTTTTTTAATCTTTGAATCCAGTCTACAGGATGAGAGACTTAAACCAGCCATTTTGCTATAAGCTACAAAAAAAGAAGTAATACCTGAATAACCACAACAAAAATGGGAATTAGTTAGATAGTCTTCATTCATCTAGAAGCCAAAATACAGGTTAGATTCTCTTACAAGCTACTGCAGAGGACAGTAGGATCAAATATTCATGTTCATGCCTCTCAGCAATTTCTTTCATTCAAATGCATGTAAGCACAGGGCTGGATGATCTTGAAAATAAAGTCTAACTGAAGCAAGGTTGCTCTGTGGCGTAAAATTTCACATACACATAAGAAAACTAAATTAAAATCACTAGAGAATTTCAGTGACAAAAGACTGAATGCCAGAAGGAAATTAATCTATCTACTTCAAACAAAATGAAAAGTTTGAATCAATGCAAGAGGAATCAGTGGATTATGTCAGTTATTTATAGATGGATGGAATTCATCAGTGAGAGAGCGAGCATCAGGGGATGTAATGAGGTAACCAGAAAACTGGAAAATTAGCCAATCATCCCACAAACATTGAAAATTAGTCACCATCATAAAACCAGTAAAATAATGTATGGGATTAACAGCAGGCATGAACGGAAAGGTTAAGAAGTCTGTCTGAGATAAAAGTCAATACTTTCCTGATTTTTCTTTTCTTTGCTTCTTCTCTGCCATTGAACTGCAAATGCCCAGAAATATGACTCATCCAGAATACATCAGATTTAAAAGATAAGTCTGGATTGGTTTTGTTCCATGTGCATAGTGGATTTAACTGCATCCATACCACAGATTTGATATGTCTGTTCTCAGTTTTTATTTATCCAGATTTTCCAGATATCTTTAGCTGTATCAACTCCAATCAGGCTACAGGAGGTCAAAAAATCATAAGTGAACAGACAAAGTAGCCAAGTAATTTCCAGCCAGGAAAAGAGGACAAGCCTTTGAAAAAACAGATGAATGTTCACTGCTTCCTCTATACTGTAAAATAGGTTTAGAGTGAACTAATACTAACGCTCATTTTTGTTTTCTAACCTCTACTTCTTAAAACTTAAAAAAGAAATATTATCAAAAGCTTTTTTAAAGATTACATATATTTAACTTCTTGAGCTATTAATAGTACAACATTTATCTGAAGATTTATAACAATGTTTATGAACCTTCTAAACACATTACACTTTAATCACACATATATTTTAAGGCTTTTATTGCAAAATCTTGTCCAAATCAGAGTTTGGAATAATTTTAATGGAACCTTAACAAATTCCCAAGTTTACTTAAAACAGATTTCAAAAAGAAAATTAATAAATTATGTATAATAATTCATTTTGAGTCATTGGATTAGAATTGCTTCTTGAAAGCAGATGGAAATATAAGGAAAAATAAATGAAATGTTTAGTTTCTTTAGTTAAAGAAAACATAAAAAGAAGTGTAATTTAACTGAAATTATTCTATTTGGCAAGAAATATAATACATTTTATATTTGAATTAAAGGAGGTAATCAGTGTATTCACATCTTCCTAAAGGTGTCTAAGGTCAGTTTGAGTGCTTTTGGAACCACAGGTATGCATTCGCTGTCAAGTACAGCATTTGTAAAAAGAAACAGAGATGGCGTTCAGCAGTGCTGATCTACAGGTAGAACAATGAAGACCACTTTTACTGTCTTCATAGTCCAGGGACCCTGCCCATGGACTCCATGTGTTTGAGAAGCAGTCTTGCAGTACTATTATATGCTGCTGTTAGCACTATAACTAAACTGCTGTGCAGTTTTGGAATCAATGTGTTTCCACAACAGAAATTTGATTAAAAACATGATTACATATGATCAAAATAGTAAATGACAGCCTTTCAAAGTAGTTTAAACACTTGTTAGAGTGTTCAAAATGCAGATGGACTTTGTGACCTTTTATAAACAGAATTTAAAAGCAAAATATCTTTTTTCTTATTACTATTGTGAAGGTACATTACTCCTCTCTCTTTTATGAAAAAGCAAAGTAAAGCAACTTTGTTCTTCATTCATATTTTTTTGATTCACCCATCAAAAGGTAAAGGTGGAGAAGGTGAGAGGGTTATATGCCCTTCTCTGACTGTCCTTCATCACTAGGTCCCCAGGATTGATTGACTGACTTGGAGAAGGCCCTTCCCAAGAAAAAAACACATTGCTTTGTCCATGATCCATAAAGATGTCATTTGGCTTTTGAGACTGCCTCCCAATATAGTGGGATGAGAGGCATACAAGTATCTGCTCTCTAGGGGTTAAATTCCTCTGTTTGTGCAACTCCTATGTTTCTTTAGATGCAATGCACACTTCTATGTGATCACAGGGACACATCCTGTCTGTAAACAGCATACTGAGCCTTGTATTTATACTGGAAACTCTTTTGTAAGACATTAATATCCAAGGAACAGGGAGATTAACTTATAAGAGTTTCCAAAGATAAAGTAGAACTTTTCAGCTTTCAACTATTGCTTGAAATTTATCTCAAGTTAACAATAAACAAAAGACATTAACATTTAATGGTCTCTTGTGAATGAAGCCAGTGATGTCAATATGTTGCACAACTCTAATTCTATTGCAGTAATCTCACACAAGTGTTCACTAAATGGGACTCTTCTTGACAAATTGCTAGGTATACCAAGAACTGATAGGTCTGTATCTAAACAAGATCTCTTTTTTCTTTGACAGAGATGACAAGACTTGTTAGTTTGGGATTTTCTGAAAGTTGTAAGTCGAAAAATAAAAAAAAAAAAAAATGCACAGAGAACTAACCCTCTCTGTTACATATTTTATAATCCTTATTAAGCATCTGACTGTTTTGTGATGTTTATTAAACTGGAAATATAAAGTTCAGCCTATTTCTGAAAGTCATTGCCAGGGACAGAAACAGATGTATTTCAGCAGCACAACTATTGATCTGTGCTATTCATAAAGACAAGTGTTTTTTCCATTTGTTCACACATATTATATGGGTTGAACATACTTAGATCTTGTTTGAAACTTATTTTGTGTTCTCCAGCCCTTCTTTACTCTTATTTCTACTTTTACCTTCATTTCTTTCTGTCAATAATACAATATCTAAGTACAACTTAGCTCCATTATGAACGCTACTCTTTGTACCTCTCTCTTGATCTCTCACTCTTCTTGAGATGATGCAATGTTGACTCTAAACCAGCGTAAAAAGGGTGCCACCTTACTGAATCTGCAGTGAGCAGCACCAAACTGAATGAACACCACCTCACCTGGTCATCCAAAAAAAAGCTGTAATCAATGCCAGTGATTTAGGCAGAGGCGTAGTATGAAATCTTACTGTTTTCTTAACTAGCCTGAGCAAGCCACCTGTTTCTTTTCTTGACCAACAGTTTGCTCTGGTTCTTGAGCTCACTCACCTAGCCGTGCACTCCCAACAGATGCTGATAAATATTTACATGACACTGCTGGTGAGGTTTACCGCTTTGCTTTGTGTTTGAGTTTGGTTTGATTTTCATGAGCTGTGGTTTGTACCTCTTCCTATGTATTGCCTTCAACTTTGCTGTACAGGCAGAGCACAGGACAACTCCGTACAGCGTAGAGATGGTGTCAGCACTTACTCTTTGTTCAAGTCCCCCACACAGCAAGGACCAAGCTAACACTGGAATTACTCAGCAGACAGCCTGTTGAGAGAGAGGAAAAGATTGTGTGATACTGACCTGTGATGAATTTCGTTACTTATTTATGTACTAACCGACGGAACAATGCTAATTAGCCCTTCTCTTGTCCATGCCTTTTCTTGGTCAGATGAAGCTGATTTCATGTGGGAGCTTGAGTGAGTGGAAAAGAAAAAGTCCAACAGAATTTATGGAGCAATGCCTCAAACATGAAGAAGGATATCTGGAATGGATTTTCCTTGTCACTGAAGACATTGTAGATTGTTAGCCTACCACTTCTTTCCTTCCACAAGCACAGGAAAATGATTTTTTTAATATGTGAAGAAATAGAGATTTCTTTGAGGTTCAGATTAATAATTTATTTCTAATCTTATCAAATAATTAAGTTAAGAATGAATGTCTCACTTTTTAAGTTAAAATCTTGAGATTTATGGAAAGTAAAGCATAATTCAATGTTTAAGAAATTTATCATTAAAAGGCAATTTGGTTGGTCTTATAATCTCTTCAATCTTAAAATAGAGGATTTCAGCTATTGAATAACCCTCTAACCAGTAAGAAAAACTTAAAGAGATTTTGAGATTTTGATAGATCATTTAGAAAGTCTGTTGTTTCAGGCTTTTATAACTTTAAGACTTCTGAGGGGGTTGTGGTGGTTTTTTTGTTGTTCTTGTTGTTTTGGCTTAGTAGAAATAAGTGAAAGGCATTTTCTCAATTACTTCAAAACTGAGAAGCTGCTTCTTTCCTCCAAATTCTTTCCTTCCCTGAGCAGTCCTTATTTCATCTCTCCTTGCATTTGTTGTTTCATAAAGGACATATTCATTATGGAGTGACATCATAAGATTTCAGAAACTCCACATCTCCAGCAGAATTCTGTTTCTTGCTAACTGTGAGCTTGCATGCAGATAGGTCACTGGACCAGTAGTTCATGAACTGGTCCATTAACTTTCAAGCACATACCAAAGTTTTGAAGTTTAACCCCTAAGACCATGAAAAGTTTAGATGCATCTCTACCATTAATCTTCAGTGAGGACTCATGTTCCTTAATTTCTTCAGTGTTTCTGTCAATTTTCCTATAAAATGCTTTCATTTAACTACTATTCTGTACAGTATTATAATTCTGATATTATACAGCTAGTTCCTTCATTCAACATCATAAAGGACACTAAAATTAAGTTAATTGATGTAGACACAGTCAAAAGCACATAGACATAAAAATAAAGGTCCCTGTCTTTCCTGGTGTACTTCTGAGGGGCCGATGGGATATGGATCAAAATTTTGCAGTTCAGGTTTCATTTTTGTTTACAGGGAGAGAGCTTCATGCTGAGTGCTTAAACCACAAGATCGTTACAGCACTGCAGGGATACTGCACAGGTTTATATTTCCTCTCTTGAGTCTCCTTAATCCCATTCTTTAGTATAAATACTTCCATAATCCCTCACTTTTGAGCAAAGATGTCATTATTTCAGTAATCCTCATTCTGAGTGGACATTGCTGCATAAAAAGAATTCCTTTAACCTGGCTACCAAGAGGTATTCATACTCAGCCACTGCCTCTGTTTTTCCATAGTCTTTATTTCCCAAAGTGCCAGGAACTAAGACTACTGAGAATCATCTGGTTTGGGTTTTTTTTCAGTTTTTATTTATGAGAAGATGCTGGAAATACACAAGGAATTATAGCTTTGAAGCGAGATTTTTTATTCATGCAGAAAGGGCCCTGAAAAAAGTACAATTGCAGGAGATGACAAAGAATAAAGCTTAGTTCTTAAAAGTGCCACATCTTTCTAAGACTCTTGTTTTCAACTGCTGTTGTGGGTTTTTGAATCAATATACAATTTTTGAACTTGCTTTTAGCTGAAAGCTATTTAAAAGGTCCTCTTTTCAATCAGCATCCTACAAAGGCAGAAGTGTTTATTCTTAACTTGCGTTGTTATATTTTAAGAACAGAAGCCCAATTTTAAAACTTGAGTGAAAGACAAACCCTTGCCTTTGGGCACTTGTACAATAGGTGCTTACAGAAAACTTAGAGTATAGACTTTTTAATGCTAAAACATGAAATTGCCTGTCCTAAGACACCAGAGAAAGCCATTCTGTATGGTTCTCACTACATCAGTTGGATACTGGCAAAGCTCTATTATTTTTTGTTCTTGGAGAATCAAGACCCCTTTTTTTCCAACTAGGTCTTAAATTTTGTGTACTGTGCCAAACAACATTGAAATTAAACTAATGTCCTATTTCTGGGAGCTCTCAGATCCGAGAAAGTTACATTTCAATGTCACTTGCCAACCAGTTGATTGCTATTGTCCTGGTTTCAGCTGGGATAGAGTTAATTGTCTTCCTAGTAGCTGGTATAGTGCTATGTTTTTGAGTTAGGTATGAGAAGAATGTTGATAACACACTCATGTTTTCAGTTGTTGCTAAGTAGTGTTTAGTCTAACGTTAAGGATTTTTCAGCTTCTCATGCCCAGCCAACAAGAAGGCTGGAGGGGCACAAGAAGTGGGGAGGGGACACAGCCAGGGCAGCTAACCCAAAGTGGCCAAAGGGGTATTCCATAACATGTGACATCGTGTCCAGTATATAAACTGGGGGGAGTGGGGGCAGGGGGATCACTGCTCGGGGACTAACTGGGTGTCGGTCTGTGGGTGGTGAGCAATTGCATTCTGCATCACTTGTATATTCCAATACTTTTATTACTACTATTGTCATTTTATTAGTGTTATCACTATCAGTTTCCTTTTTTCTGTTCTATTGAACTGTTCTTATCTCAACCCACGAGGTTTACTTTTTTTTTCAATTCTCTCCCCCATCCTGCTGGGTGGGGGTGGGGGAAGTGGCTGAGTGGCTGTGTGGTGCTTAGTTGCTGGCTGGGGTTAAACCACGACACTATTTAAAACTGGATAATTTTTTATTTCTTTGTATGTTTTATATCACCAGGTGAGGAAATACAGGTAAATGAAGCAATGATGACTCAAGACTAGAAAGCTATTTCCTTCATTTCAAGTCTATGTCATCACTGTGACATTTTCTTAACTACTCTTAAATGTTCTCATCTGATTCTTTATTTTTTTCTTAAAAGAGAAGCCCTCCATTCATTATTCAGTTTTGTTGCTTGCTTTCTTTGGTCAAATCAACTGATCAACTGACATAAAATTAAAATTTCTATTCTTATAAGACAAACATCTGTACATAAACATTTTAAACAATGTTTTAAGGTGATGCAACCTAAAGATCATGTTCTAGAGAAAATACATATATCATGCTCAGTACTTAAATGTGTGATTTCATAATAGCTTTATGAAATACAGTGATATTTTACCAAATTTTTCTGTAACTAGATCACTGTTACTCTGAATATTATTACCAATAAGCAGTCAGCCAGTAAACCATCCTGAAAGAATCATACAAAACCCCTGTCCTTTAATTGTACTATTGCAGATCATGCACAATAGTTGACTAGTGTACCCCATGAAAATACACATTTAATAAATGTTGCCTTTCATCTTTCAAAGACTTGAAAGTGCTCCAGTAGGGCAAACTAATCCTGGTACAGCACCATAATGTTTTACTAGTAGGTAATGGGAGGGACAGATTTCAGGACTGAAAGATCCTTAGGAAGGAGTCTGAAACTTTGGGCAAACAAAACCCATACTCTTTTACAAGGTTTTCAAAAGTGAACAGATGGTCTGTTCTTGGATGTGTCTAGCTTAGGGAGTGCTGTGAAAGTAACATGTACTCTAAACGGGATGCTAGTTAACAGGGATGGAAACAGAAAAATCAGTAGGAAGGTAAGGTGTCAGTAAAATACTGTATTTCACTGATACTGCTCCTTACAGCAAACTTGTGCCACTAGATTTATTCCTGTGTTACCTTTTTATGTTTAGCAACACTTCATTCCACCACGCCAGTAAGTTTGTACTGCCATTATGCTATCAAACAACATATTAGTGCTCTGCTGAAGCACTCAAAGTGTAGCACTGCTGCAAGATGCACTGCTTTCTGGTGATGAGTTTTATAAAGCAGCCTTACAAGGCTCTGTGATAGCATTTTGTCTTTGCACCTTGAGTATAAGACTAAAGAGATTTGATGCATTGTGTCCTGTTATGTCTGATTCTGTCAACGTGTGGCTTTGTGTGGCTCAAAGTGATATGATGTGATGTGAGCTGTAATGCATCAAAGGGACTTAAAGTTTCTTCTGCATTCTGAATAATGACAGAAACTTTTGCTACAAGACTAATGTTATCTAATGTTACATATGTAATAGAAGAGCATTTGTAGAATTGCAGTGCATAGATATGGACAGGATGAAGTGGATGCAGGGGAAAAGGGAGAAATCTGTGCTGCTACTTTGATACATACAGCAACTTAAAAGGAAGATATAAGATAATGAGCATCGAGCATCTCTAGCAAATCCTAGTATATGAGAGATGATACTTCTTCTAAAAGTGCCTTGTTGAGAGTTTACAAGTTAACAAGAAAAGAAAGATTACAAAAAAATTTTAGAATTTTAGCTGTGAAACCTACAAGCTTGTAAACTGATTCAATGGAAAGTAGGCATTTGTGGGTAAGAGAAATAATTCTCTGTGTGTGTGTTTGTGTGAGAGGGAGAGAAATGGGGGAGGGAGTTGGAGAGATGCTCAGTGAGACAGACAGGTGAATGGATAGTGGGTCAGACACCTACAATTGCAAGATGTCCTGCATGACAGGCATACATCCTAGATATTTAAGGTACCCACTAAATGTAGATGCCAGATGTTACAGGAAATTTGTCGAGATGACTCACTGGTAGACATCTAGCTTCCTAAAACAATTTTGGAGGCTTGAATTAGAAGATGCCTTCTAGACTTTAAGTTTCCCTTTTTCATTTCCCCATCTCTGAAATAAGTATAATAATACCTTACCACCTCACAGACATGATGAAATGAACATTTGAAAGAAACCCAAGTATATCAGAAATTAAAGGTATACAGGTAACAAGATATGTCCATTGTGCAAAATGTTTTTTAAACATCAAAAGGCAGCAGCTTTGTAATTCTTAGACACAGATTAGGAGGCTTATTTGAAAATCTTTGCTATAAAAAGGTGGCTTATTATAGAAAACATTGAGACCTGATGATGGCTGCTACCAAGAAAATCTTTGATCCAAAATCAATCACAGGCTTCATTAATGCCATCAGGTGTTCCAGATACTGTGTTTCAGGCACGGTGTAAGTATCTGTTAAAACAGAGAAGGAACCAGCTAAGGGTTTGGGCATGTGGAAGATTGGTAGCAAATAGAATGATATGCCTATTAAAGAGGACACATGGTAGGAGATGAAAGCAGGTTTAAGGAAGGAATTATTATTAAGTCGTGAGAGGAGGTATTGAAATGGGACTTTTAGGAAACAGAGATGAAGTGAGATGAAGTAATATCTTTGGGATCTTTTTGCTTCTACTAAACAGAATAAATTACCCTACTGTACATTTTTTTTCATAAATAGAGCCAGTAGTAAACTTGATATAAATTACTGATTTATCCTAATAGCAGCAATCCTTCTTGAAGGAGGACACACACCTTTGGCAACTCTCTAGGTGCACAAATGTAACAATGTTTTATTAGACTATATTATTTTCATTTTAGATTACAAAACACAACAAATAACAACTAATTAAAAAAAAAAAGAGTGAGAGTTATCTTCCTACAAGCCTGAGGAGGGGAAGAAATTACCGTATTTGATTGTGAAGCACATATACAAAATGGCATCCCATTTTCATACATTCTGGAAAATCTTCATTCACTTCTAGTTGCTTGTCCTTGTGAAGAAGTGAGCTGTATGAACAATCTGTTAATTTTTCCACACCAGACAAAATCTTTTTCCATGATTGTAAATGTGTTAGAAGGTAATACCTGTCAGCATACAAGCTAGAAATATTGAAAAGTTTTTCTTACAAAACACATTATGCAGCTGTACTACAGCAATTAGAATTTGAAATGGAAGACATGGCAAAGACTTTTTTCAGTGATATACCAGGAGAGGATGAAATTTACAATTCTTGCTTCTAGAGAAGTTATATGGCCTTCCCTATACTGGTGGTGGAAAGTTAACCAGATCTCTTCCACCTTTCATGTTTCTTTCTGCAGGAATAATATGAATGGAGATTCCAACACTGTGATATGGCAGTCTTCTGCAATTTTTTTTTAACTGGTTTGGTTGGTACACGAGGTAGAGGGAGAGGAAAATCAGGGTCACTTGAAAGAGGTGTTGAAACATATGGTTTACACTGGCACTGCTGAACCCAGCTTTTAACTGTGGCTTGGTTTTCTCACTACTTATGTTGAAATCAACTGTGCTGTGTCAGTTTATTGCAGAATCATACCTACTACTACATGTAACTCACAGAACAATAAAAAAGTGAGTATAGATTCAGCTATAATCAGACAGTGGAGAATATTTTTCCCTTTCCATTTTATACTGTCACTGTGATGGGTGTGGTGTAAGTGCCTCGAACTAGAATAGAATCAATGTCTTTGTGAGTATTGAAATGAAAACTGGATATCTTTTCTGGTACATAAAATATATCCTGGTATACCTTAGTGCCACTGATGGAAGATAAGTTCAAAAACTAATATAACTTCCATAGATGGGTGGAATAATTTGTTTGCTCAGAAAGTATTATCATTTGTCATGGAAAAGAAATAAAGGAAAAAGCTAGACGTGCAACCAAAGAAAAATGCAATCTTTGAGAAGAGACATAACACATCATGATACCAGGATCCATGTGTTTCTTTCCTTGATCTTCCGTACCACAAAACCCGACTAAGGTATAGAATTCCAAAGAAATGGTCTGTCATTTATGCTGTTACAGAGAACAGGATTGCAGAAATGCAGTAGTCACTGAGAAGATAAAAGTTATAAAACTGAGCCTACTCAGAGGAATAAGAATACACGTGCTGCCTTTCACAATGAAAACTAGCTTTTTGAAACTTAGGAAGGAATGTTTTATGATGGGAGGGAAGTAAAATGGTGATTTATATTCTACCAGTCAGGAACAGCAAACAAAGTTGACTGCTGACACTCAAGTATCCTATTGGGCATCAGCTGCATGTGCAACATACATCAGCTTATTTTTCTTCTCACATTAGGGCTTACATTTTCTATAGTTTCAATTTAGTGAACAATTTGGGGCCTAGTATGGAACTGAACCTCAGGAACACAAATATAACAATATATGGAATTTCTTATTTTCAGTATTCCTCTCCTCATTCTCCCACCACTTCAGATACGAAGCATATCCACTATCTCCACTCATTATTTCAGTCTTGTAAAGGCTTTTGAGTGTCGGGTTGATGAATTCACATATGGTTTTTTGGTTTTCTATTTAATGTTTCTCTAGGTCACTCTTTTTCTGGTCAGCTCCCAGTTCATTGCCCAAGTTAGAAGTTATTCTTAAAGTATGTTGTTCTAAAATAATTTTCAAGCTGACATTTTTAAAGCATGCCTTAAATGTGTCCAGTGTGATTCTCAATACATTTTCAATATACTTAATAAATATCAGCTGGCATATTCACACAAAACCTTTTTGTGATTCAGGTAGGAATGAATAAGTAATTCACAGGATTATAAATTATAAATGGAGAAAAATGGGAAACCAATACAAATATGGCTATGCTACAGGTATGCTTGTTTTCAATTTCCATCTCTTTTTGCAGTCTAGGGTACCCGACTGATTAGTTCTTTTGAATTCTTCCTTCTATTATCTTCTCTAAAGTGTTTTCCTTTCTGATACAATTTTTTTTGTTCTTTATTTTAGCAGCATTATACCAATCAGCTCTGCTCAAAGCAGCAGAAATTTGCAGACTAACACTGACACAAGTGAAGGCAGAACTGAACCTTTGGATTCACAGAAAAAATACATTCTGCTTGTAATTCTCTGACTGTTAAGAGGGCTAGACATTCCTATCAAAAGGACTTACTATTCTGGTCATTGTATATGTAAACAAAGACAAGACATGACATTTCATTACAGGTACAGTATTGAGCTGAAATCAATTTAAGGAGCAACAGCAGGTATATGTTTCCCACAGTACCTAGGCAAACAGAAAAAACACTTTTTTGTCAGGCTTTTTCTCTAATATTTCATGTTCATTTTCACCACCATCACTATATCATTTATGGCCACCATTCAGCAGTGTGCTCCTAGAGTTATTTTATATGCACTTCAATTATGTTTGCCATGACTTTTATTTAAGGACATTCCTAAGAACATTTTTATAAACTCTGTACACGTCATTATTCATCTTTGTTATATGGATAGCTTACTAGTTACTTGGCAGCCTATACGTGATTTATCATATGAGGGCTTTGATGCCTAGAGCATCAGTTTTTCAAACTTGTCTGAAGTGGAAGTGATCTTGAGGCTGTGATATATATTGATTTGATTATTGTTTTGTAAATATTTTCTTGTTTAATATAGAGAGAACAGTATGCTCCTCCTGTAGTGTAACTACTTGTGGGAAAGGGTTTGTGCTAGTCATCAAATAGGACACATAAATCAGTATTATTGAATGCAAAATCTGTGGCTTGATTTAAAAAAAATAGGCTCAAGGTTTTCTTTTCAAGCTGAGTGTTTGGAGACTTGATGGATTTTTATTTATTTTAATTTTTCAAACTATTTTTTATCACAGAAAATTCTGGTTTTTTACATATTTGCATTCCTTTCCTCATCTTATGTAACAGTAGATGAATTATATACACTGAGAGTTTTTGCTGATAAAAGTGTAGTTATTAACAGGATATATACTGTGTGCTAGACATTATCATTGCTGTAGTGCATACTTCAAGTGAATTGAAGTATGTGCATACGTTTGCCTATTTTCCCTTTACTTCCCTGTTTTTAAATAATCTTAATGCTGGAAAATAATGATAATTAAGCTGATTAACACATGTTAATAAAAGATAATGCCCTGTCTCATACATCTAGTGGTTTTTTTGTTCATTCTTTCTCTACTCCTCTTTTTCTCCCATCTCTCTCTCTCTTTTTCCTTCTGTCCTAGGACATCTCACTTCCCAGAGTTTTGGAAACACAGATCCAGTTTTGCATGGACTTTACATAGTCTTTCATGAAGACATGTTCTCACTGCTCAACCCTTTAGATCAGGTTATTCTTTTAAGATCTTCTTTTAACTTATGTTTCTTTTATGGAAAGCTTTTTTTTTTTTTAACTGGGGCATGTGTGTGTCTTTAGTTCTTTGTTTTGTTTGTTTTTTTTTTTTCCTCCAGAGTCTTGGAATATTCTTTAGCAGATGGACTCCATAAAATGTCAAAAATACCTTTTACTTTTCATGTGGTCCTGTATAATACAGTAACATTAAAATTATTTCACTGATTCATTGATTATACTTTCCTTCCATAAAAATTTTCAAATAATTTGAGTATGCTTTGCTTTCTTGCTTGGTTGGTACCTAAAAGAAGACTTTTTGTGCTCAAATGTAGGGTAAATCACATTATACTGCTTATTGTCTGACTGAACCTTCAGATCAGAATTCTGCCTTGAAAATTTTGCAGAGGTCAATTTTCCAAAACAGGTCTTAACCTTATGGAAATAATCAGGTTTGTGCTTGTCTATCTGTTACATTGGCATCTCAAGTTGTATAATCTTCTACAGTGGCTTGTAAAATTTTGGTACATCTAATTTTCTTCCATTTTCAGTTTGTTGTTTGTTGCTAGGTAGTAAATACTTTCCCTAGGTCTTCTCAACCTTTCTCTATCTAAACAAAAAGTTTTTTTCCATCTCACTGTGTCAGCTTAGTCCTATGAAAATTAAATCCACTGTTTTATTTTTAAGAAAAACATCCCAGAAAGCTCATCTGTGAAATGAATAGTGAAGAGGCATTGATACTTCTTGAAATCTGAGCAAGCCTAGCTGCAAGAGGGATCATTTTGTTATCTTTCATGTCCCACACCATTTGTGTTTCTCTTGTTGGATCAGGAGGTGATCTTATCTTTATCTCCTTTTCCTGGAGTTATCAGTATTGGGCTTTGCTTGGGATATTGTCACAAATTATGATTTTCCAAACTAGTCCTTTGTGCTTACTTCTCAGCATGGGTTCAAAAATATGTAGTTGTGCGGATAAGCTTCTTCAGTAGTTTTGTAATAGTCTGTGATTAGCTGTTATGAGTTAATTTTCTACTTAAAAGTTGCATGAGTGGTTTTTCTCATTTTACAGAATAAGCTAATAGTTCTTTTTTTCTGGAAAGTAGATACTTTTAATATCAGTAAATACAATGTGTTTGCATGTTGGTTTTATTTTAGAGTATTTGTTTGAGTCTTACTTCTGAAGCATCACAGTGCAGCATTAGTACTCTGATGAATATTGTCATAGTGCTTAGTCTGAGTGAGTCCTTCATTTTATAATATTGAGTTGTAACTTTATTTGTTGGATCTCTTCCTACACTGATAGCTCACACTGAGAGCTATCCCAAGGATTTACAGTATTCTGAGAAGTGGCTACAGGTTCTGAAAAGTGACATGGCTGTCACTATGCATCACATGGTAATACACAAACTTCAGAAAAAGCAGATAGGTGTGAAATAATTGGTATGAACCCAAGTTGTCATGTCTCTTCACCTGCAAGGCATTAGCAAGACTTAGGAGCACTTTGAAAGGGACAAGCTCAGATCAACAGGAGACAGTGCTCCAAGGAATTTAAGGTTTTAATTCCAAGGTATTTGGACAAATGATAGAAAAGGACAGATATGCTCCTTCAACTATAGTCATCAGAGTTCCCTGAGGGGAAAGTTGGCAAGAATCCTATGTAAGGGTACTTGTGGCTAATACAAAAGTACTGTGTTGAACTGCAGCTTGCTAGAATGCAAAGAGAAGGAAAGTATGCTAATCTTTGTGGATTTGCTTTATTTTATACAGGATTTTTTTCTAATTTTCTCTTCTATGCTTAGGATTCCAGAAAAGATCAGTAGATTCTTTAGAGGGTTGTTTTTCCTCTCTCTGAGTGCTGATAATGGATCAAAATCATACAATAAGAGCTTATCTCCTTAACCATCTTATATCTGAAGTCCAATACCAGATTTGTTATCATAGAGGGGCTAAACACATGGCAAAATCCTTGGGGATTTCTTTACCCAGAGCACTTTCTTAGATGCTTACATACAATATAGGAGGACCCTTTCAAACAAAACATTTTCACTCTCTCTCCTCTTCCCTTCACAAAGGTGTGTCCATGTCCTATGGCCCCTGACCTAGCAATATGCCAGTGGGTGGGGTCATGAAGAACTGGGATTTTGGATTTACCTACCTATGCTTGACCACTGTAAAAAAATTATCATTTCATGGAGACAGTCACAAGCTCTACTGCCACTTTTCTGCGATGCCTGTTATGTCCCATGTGTACTTTACCTGCTTCGAACCCTCGTCTAGGAGTGGGCCCTTTTCCTTGGGAGACTGGCTGGCTCGGGAGAACTCTAACATTAAGGTTTTCAGAAAAGTTTCTAGATGTAAAAGAGCACACAAGTTCAACTCGATGATGCTCCTTCAGAGGACTCCAAAATAAAGCACTGTTAGGCTAAAATGGGAACAGAGTTGTTTAAGAAAAATGAGCCCACAGACTCATTTTACATGCCAGCAAGGGAAAGAGACACATAATTAAAAGTAGCTCCCCATCAGATTGTGGATGTGGTGGCATAAGCATTTCTAAAAAATTAGAGGGCATTACACAGACTGCTTTGTTTTGCAGCATGACTTTGAGGGCAAATAAGGGTGCGGTATGGAGATATGGAAGGGTGCCAAGCCTGCTGGGGTACTGTCAGAAGAAACTAGGGATAAGCCAATTTTATCCGGCCCTGGCTTACTCATGTGTATGCTCTACACATATGCCAAAAAGATGGAAATAAAAAGCAAGTTAGTTTTCACTTTTTTACTCCTACCCCAAGCTCAAGTTTCCTCCAAAAGAGAGACACTTCATGCATACCAATGTATATGCAGACATACAGCTATTTTGGACAGTCAGGGATTAGGGCTCAAGTGTGACATGAGAACAAACCATTACCATAGTACAGGTGCTGTGAAGTGCCTTTTGAATAAAGGCTGGTTTAAAAATATGCTTGTGCACATTGTGGAAGCAGAGCCTTGATGTGTAGGTCAAAGAACAGCACTCAAATGTTGGGACACTTCTCTGAATTAAAACCACCTAGCTTTTCTCCGTATCCATTGCAGCTCTGTTTTCCTCGTGATAACTCTAATGTTTAAGGTATTTGGGTTGAACCACCTGGGAACATAGAACATACGTGAATGCACATAAAAGCAGTCTCTAAAATAAAGGTTACTGCTTTTCCAAATATTTTCTATTTTTTGTCAAATGTGACATGATATTTCCAGGTAAAGAATACTTAGAATTTATGTGGAAAGTGAAGGTGAAAAGGGAGGGTGAGTTAAATGGGTTGTATATCAGCTCCTTAAAAAGGGAAAAGCTTGCTTCAGATACCCTGCTTCCTAAAGCAGCTTTGGGTTTTCAACAATAAAAATATTGGGGTGGGTCACAGGCTGAGGTAAATAGGCATACCTTTCTTGACTTCAGTACAATATTTTTTTCCCAGTTATAGTCTCCTTCTTTTTATTTTTTTTCCTTATTTTTATATTTTTAAAGTGTTATTTGCCCTGGATAAGAACTAAAATAATTCCTCAAGAAAAGAATAAGACATGATGCACAATCTTCCACATATTAACTACCCTTCTACATTATTGTCTTGTGTGCTAGTCTTGGGGACAAGCCATCTGTGCTTTACGATTATTCTGGCAACATTAATAAAATGTTCACACAGTGTTCTTGCTTACTGAACACACAAAACAATTACTGTCAGTTAATTCTTTTGTTTAAAACATTCCACAATATGCTCTCAAGTTGCAACTAAAAAGTCAGCCTTTGCTAACACAGGGTGATATATGAGATTATCACTATTCTCCCTGCACTTTACTTGGAATGGAAGACTTCTATTGCAGTTGCATATAATGGTTAACAAATTCTGACTTTCATAATATCTTTTCTATATTTTCATTAATGACTAGGTCTGTCACCTTTTACTTTCACTGACTTACCTTAAACTTAATAATGCTGATGTGATTGTTCATGGACTAAGGAAGTATAAGGTGTGAAAAAAAAAGGCAGGAGCTGATGCAACTATTTATAGAACATTGAAGCTTTATTCTCTCTCTTTATTCCTTCTTTTTTTTTTCTACAAGCAGAGATGTATTGTTCCATTAATATTGTCCAATCGATAAACACAGAGAAGTAATGGCATCTACTAGGACTGAGTATTAGCTTCCATCCCATCCTAGTGTTCTACCCTTATTCTATAACTTGAATTTTGCTAGGAATTCAGCCAAAGTGTGTGAACATTCCTTCTCTTTGATAATTTTTTACGCTTTGGAAGCCCAGTTAGAAAAATGGTTGGGAACATAAATACCTGTGGAAAAGTCTGGAAAATAAAGTCTTCAAGCAAACCAAATATTTAAAGTAAGTGAATGGTAAGCATAGGATTATCAAAGAGTTTTTTTTTAAATAAAAGTGTTGCAGTAAACAAATAAGTTGCTAATAATGTTGACTGTTAAGAAGGTAGCATTTTCCACAGCATGAATTGGGGTAAAAGAGGTATTTATCCAGTGTTTATTGTTTTAAGTATCTGTCAAGCCTCTTTTTAATCAAATGAAAAATGGAACAGGCATAAAAGTACAATATATGATGCAATGCCATGCTGCACACAGGGCTAGCACTCTGGCTGGAATCAGACCAGTATCAGACCCGGAGCCCATAGTGCCTTTAGCATGATAAAGTGCTACTGTTTGTGGTGTATATTAGAAGTAACTACCAGTTGGATTTGTTCTTACTGTTTCAGAAATTTATGTTAGGACAGCATGAATCGTACTTTGAAAGTGACCTTCCTCTTCAGCTTCTATGCAGAGAGACTGTAGAGAGGTGAACAGTTTAGACTGGACAAGAGGACATTGGGTTTGATAAAATTACCCTATATTAATGTGTGCTTCAAAAGTTTTCAAGTTAATTTGAAGACAAGGTATTTATAGACCTCCATGTACAGTTTAAACTCAATCTCAGGATTTGGGATGAGATTTTTATGTGTACACGATTGATCTAGGAAGAAAAGTGTCAAGGAAGGTCAAAAAGATGTGTAATCCTAAATTGCTTAGATTGCAGTTTTAAAGAAGTGCAGTTTTTATTCATACAATCCATACGAACTATTTAGAATTATAGATCAAGGGGGTTTTTTAAAGAGTAACAACTTTATTCTGCTAATCAGGGAGGCAAGGAGCATTTAGCATTTTTAAGTTAATCGAAATCTAAGTTTCATTTTTGCCACACTTTTTAGCGAACACTTGTGAATTTTTTTCAGGGCACTTTGATATATATGGATGCCTTACAATCTACGTAAATATGGTTTGTGATTAGTCAGATGTTCTTCTGGTTGACAAATACAATTTCTGAAGGGAATCTCAAAGGCTTATTTTAATATATTTTTAGTCACTTCTGAATATATTAATCAAAATAAAGTCAGGATGAAAATCTTATATTGAAACAATTTTCTCTGTTTATGTAATCAATAACAATTTTAGACATTCATATGAACACCTAAATATCTCAGTTAATTTTCACCTGTTCTGTTGTTCCCGTATGCTTCAGACTTTGGATAACAGTGGCCCGTTTTGTAGGAAATTCTGTTATCTACAGATGTAGAAAGGCATGTTTCTGCGCAGTGTTATTTTTGAAAAAGTGAAATCTGAGTCAGACACAAATACTTTTAGGATATCTCTACTCCTTCCCTACCTATTAGTAGAATGGCATTAAAAACTAGCTTTTGCACCCTGACATAGTTTCTATTAAAGCTAGCAGAAATAATTCAATTTCACTTTTCTTCAATGAGAGTTGCACTTTCTAATTCTTTCACACTAGCTTAGTTCCATTGTGTTGCCACTTCTACCAAAATACTAAAATGGTCAAATATAATTTCTCTCTTCCTGCACATAAACCCTGTGTCATAGTTTATTTTATCAGGAAGAAAATCTATTACCTTTGAGCTATTTGCTTGTTTGTCTTTTAAGAAAATCCTGGTTTGGGACCCAGTTTTTTATAATAATTCTTTTTAAAAGCTACAAAATAGTTTTACAGATTAATTGAAAAATAATTAACATATTAGAACGGGAAGTAAAGGATTTACTTCAGTTGTAAAAATGATACTAGAAATTGCCATGAAAGACAGATCATAATTGAAAAATATTTCAGAGAAAGCAATCTCAACTGTCTTTTACAAATTAATTCACGTATTATTTCCAGGCCAGTGTTAGAGAACATGCAATTTTTAAAATGGTATGCCCCAGACTTACAGTTTCATCATAAAGTTTCTGATAAAAACATTTCCTTATGTTGAAAAATTGAATCCCCCAAAATTATGGTACTTAACAGGATTGCATGTCCCTGTGTAGTTTCAGTGACTTTGTTGTTATTCTCATGCAACTCAAACAGGAATGCAGCAGTTTCAACCTACAACTTCCCTTTCCCTGAATACTAAATAAAACCCCAAATCTAACTCTTCCAATTAGTTCTTATATTTTTAAGGCAAAACAGAGTTCAAGATTAGGAAAATTCATATATGAGGTGCTTCACATATGTATAACTGGAGCCTGACTCAAATTTATAATAGACATAGACTTTGACGCACACAATACGTAATATCCTGCTTGCACTGAAATAATCAGTAGTTTAATTTGTGTGAAAAAGAACAAAAGCAAGAATTTCCTTCATGGGCTCAGAGTTCAGGAGTAGAGTGGTCTTGTAAAATACAACTGTTTTGAAATGAAGCATAGAAGTTATGAGTCTTTTACTTTGCCAGACCTTCTGCCTTTGTTTCCTTTATTGAGTCTGCTTAGTTGTTCAAAAAAGCAGTGTCAAAAGTTACAAATCAGGGGAGGAAGCTATCATTGCTTTAGAAAACTGTCATCAGAAAAAACTAGCAAAAAGGAAGGTTTTGTGATTTATCTGATTTTGATGGATGGGTGATATCCTTAGGACATATGTTCCTGCACAAGTTTGGAGATCATATTTTTTAAAAATAATTTAAATATTTAAAGCTATATTTACTATATTTATACTTTTTTTTGTACCTTTATACCTATTTGTGCCTTGCACATACAAAACTGAAAAGATTCTTAATTTGAAGGTGCTACCCTTTTTCACCAAAAATTGTTTATTTCCCCTCAAATTATGGAAAAGTATCTTTGGAAAATAATATAAACTGTAAGTGTGCATTAACACTGATAAATGAATCTTAACTTTTCTGATTTATTTAAAAAAATATATTTAATCTTTGTGTATTTTCTGTTCTACAGAATTTTTCATTGTATTCTTTCCAAAATTTCTGTTCTCAAAGTGAGAAACTAAGTAGTTAGGTCCCATTTTCATGCACACCTTTAGCAGTGGGTTTTGTTTAATTTTGCTGTATCATCTGTATAATGTTGCTTTCGTGGCATTATAAACTTCTCATGTGTACTGCTAGAAGACATAAAATGGCCCAGTGGCATATGTTATGTTCTTGCATCTGCCTAATTTTCAACTTGAAATACCACACAGCAATGTTTGTGATAAACTACACACAACAAGGTCAAAGCAGGTGCCTGCTGGGATGAGTAATCATCTTTATTTCATCATCTCGTATCAACAGGTATCATGGAGACAAAGTAATAGCTTTTATGAGAGGAGCTTCATATGTACCTCTGAAAAGTTATGAGACACAAGACAGAATCAACTAAGAGATAATGACTGTAGATTTGCTATAGAGTGCCCTGCAGTTCAATTTACATTGCATCCTGAAGGGTACTGTGTAGGAAGGACAGATTTTTCAAAACAAATAGGCTTGAAAGTACTATCTAATCACTAATGCTCAAACTGTGTGTGCTGCTTTTAGAGTTCTCTCTCTGTAGAAAAAGGGTGTTTGGGGTTTTTTTTTACATGCAGTTTTACCTCTCACTTTACTCTCTCTGGCTTTTAAATAGCAAATATATGCATCCCCCAACATATATTTCAACACTTGTGCAGCCCTAATTGCCACATGAAAAGTGAAGGTTTTTTACATTATCTATACTGAAAATATTTTACCTCTGTATTACCTCTAATATCTAAAGAATGATCATATTAGAGACACGGTGGAAGCTGAAGGTCGAATAAGCAGGCATAGGTAATCTTTTAGAAGAATAAGCTATCAGAGCTGAAAAAAGTACATAAATACATCTTTGCCTAAAACAGTATGGAGTAAAACCTAAAAAAATAAATTGTGAAAATTGTTGTAGACAAAATCTGGATATGCAACTCACAGCTCAATGGTTCAGCTGTCTGCAACTTTGTGCTTTGTGAAGCACAACTGTATGACCTTGGCTCAGTTCTAATGAATGAAACCATTACTGAGCTGTGCAAGTGCACATGAGTCAGTCATGCAAGACAAGAAAAGTGAAAACAAAACCAGAAATTATTTTTTGAAATTGGTAATAGTAATTCAAAGCATTTTGAAAAACATGAAGAGTTATAGCACTTGATCAGATTTGGAAGACAACTGTTCATTGAAATAAAAGATCAACCCATTCCAAGGACCAGTGGGTTTTAGAGGAAAATATATTGTGCAGGACAGGGCAGCTTGAGAGAGGCAAGGCTGCCTCAGTGCCTCCAGGTCCAACCAGTAGTGAGGCTGAAAATGTATTCCCTGTTGGTAGATGCACACAGAGCACACGTATACACCACATATATACATATACACACACATACATGGCTGGCCATACAGAGCACAGGCAGACACACAGAGAACTCACATAAAAACAAACAGCGTCAATGGCATCATCCTGCTGTCCTCTCTGGCTGAGCAAGGCAGAGGTCCTTTATTAAGGAGAGAGAGACAGAGTGAGGGAGAAGAACAGCGTGGATCCCTCCAGCAGCTGGGCTCAGATATTCCGTCTGCCCAGTAGCCGCCCCTGGATCCCAGTCTCCCCAGTTACTGCCACCTGGACATGCAAGTGCCTGAGGCTGGAGCCCCACTCCAGTTGCTGGCACTGACCGTCACACACACATGCAACCCGCCTTGAAAGGTGTATTGGGTTTGTGTGGGAAGGTTTTGGTAGTGAGGGCGTTACAGGGGTGGCTTCTGTGAAAAGCTGCTAGAAGCTTCCCCTGTGTCCGACAGAGCCAATGCCAGCTGGCACCAAGATTGACCCGCTTCTGGCCAAGGCTGAGCCATCAGCGATGGTGGTAGCGCCTCTGTGATAACATATTTAAGAAGGGGAAAAAAGTTGCAGCAGGCACAGAAACAGCAGCCAGAGAGAGGAGCAAGAACATGTGAGAGAAACAACCCTGCAGACACCAAGGTCAGTGAAGAAGGAGAGGGAGGATGCTCCAGGCGCAGCAGCAAAGATTCCCCTGCAGCCCGTGGGAAAGACCATGGTGAGGCAGGCTGTCCCCCTGCAGCCCATGGAGGTCCACGGTGGAGCAGATATCCACCTGCAGCCCGTGGAGGACCCCACGTTGGAGCAGGTGCATGCCCAAAGGAGGCTGTGAACGTGCTGGAGCAGGCTCCTGTCAGGACCTGTGGCCCTGTGGAGAGAGGAGCCCACGCTGGAGCAGGTTTTCTGGCAGGACTTGTGACCCTGTGGGGGACCCATGCTGGAGCAGTTAATGAGGAACTGCAGCCCGTGGGAAGGACCCACACTGGAAAAGTTCATGGAGGACTGTCTCCCGTGGGAGGGACCCCACAGTGGAGCAGGGGAAGAGTGTGAGGATTCCTGCCCCTGAAGAAGATGAAGCAGCAGAAATAACATGTGATGAACTGACCCTAACCCCCATTCTCTGTCCCCCTGTTGGGGGTAGGTAGAGAATCCGGGAGTGAAGTTGTTCCCAGGAAGAAGGGAGGGGTGGAGGGAAGGTATTTTGACATTTGGTTTTATTTCTCATTACCCTACTCTGGTTGATTGGCAATAAATTGGCTTAATTTTCCCCAAGTTGAGTCTGTTTTGCCCGTGACAGTAATTGGTTGAGTGATCTCTTCTTGTCCTTATCTTGACCCATGAGCCCTTTCTTATATTTTATCTCCCCTGTCCAGCTGAGGGCGGGGCTGGGAGTGATAGAATGGCTTTGGTGGGCACCTGGCATCCAGCCAGGGTTAACCCACCACAACAGGTTTGGCCCCCAGTAGACAACTCCCCTGTGCTCTTGCCCTTAGACACACATGCACATGCATGCGTGTAAGTGGGTCTCACCCCTAGAGACCCCCAGATCCCATGGTGTCTCCAGCAGCTGCCCAGGACTACCTTGTGCCCCTGATAGCCAGTTCCTCCTGTGGTCTCGACCATGGGAAAGAGAAAGAAATTTAATAGATAAGACAGACTGTACTGATCAGGCTTGGGGCATAGGCAGATAAGCAACCAACCAGCAAAGCGTTTACACATGACCAGCTCTTATTATCCCCTTATGCCTCCATTTTCCCACACTTATTCCTCCCCAAATTACCTAGATCCTTCTTCTAAAGTTCCCATAAGAAATCCAGTGCGATCCTGAAATGCTCTTCCTCTGCATGCCATAATGTGTCCCACAGCCCTAAAAAGTAACCCTCTCCAGACCAAAACGTGCTCCTCCAGCATTGGCACACTTAGATGTGTTTCACAAGTGGACTCTGGGACTAAAGCTTTTCTGGGACAGCCCTGGGAGGGCCTGAACAGGAAATCCCTTCCTCCAAGTCCTTAATTTGGATTCCTGTCTGCCTTGGTACCCCTGTGCTCCTCTCAGCTTGTGGAGATGAGCCTTTGATGGGCTGATGGCTCCTGTGATGGGCTTGGAAGGGGCAGGGGCAGGGTTTGTTTGGGGCTTCCCACTCCAGCTGTTGTCTCTCTGTTCTCCTTTGTGGGTATGCAGATGAACTTTTATCACAAAACCTAGCAAAGTGTAGGCAATGCATCTGCAGTTGACCAGTGACTGCCTACCCAGCAGCGGCTTGTCGAGTACCTGTTCAGCTGGTGGGGAGCATATTTGTACTTTTATTGTTAGAACATTAGTTCTAGATATCAACATGGTGTATTAGTAAATACTTGTTGTGTACTATATAAATTCCACATAGTCCTGCCTAAGATGCTCAAACAAAAGTGACCAGTGAGGGCAGAGCTGCAGACCAGGTTATATCTGCACACTATCTGGTCCCTACAGGAGAATATATAAAAAGAAGGCTTTTCTACCATGGGTGCCTCAAGCATGTAAATTTCATTCTCTTTTCCAGTCTCCAGGTCTACCTGAAATAATGTTCTTATAGATACCAGCCTTTTTCAATCACGCACATGTCAAAGAAAAAGATGAACTTTAACTTTCAGAGTTTCTTTTGGCTGGGTGATATGGGTCTCAGTAGTGGGAGAAGACTCCATGTGACATAAGACAACCTTCTTGGACAAGCAGCAACACTTCAAACTCTAGCTTTCAGTCACCATCGCGTCCTTACATGCACATGCCTAACACTGAAAGAAGCCTGAGGCAAAAAAAGAGTTTTTATTCTTTCCCAAGGAGAGTGGAACATGATTGCATACTTAAGTTTGAGAAGCATCTGGGAAATGATTTTAATGAAGAGAACAAGTGCTAATTGTGAGCTGCAAACAAACCTGTTTTGAAAGGCAAGCAGCAAATGGTGAGAAAAACTGCAAAGTAGTTGCAAAATTCACTTACTCTTGCAGCATTTCTTGACATTTACAAAGACACAGAATAAAACCTTCATAACGATAATATTCTGTCTTGGTTTCCACGCATCAACTGTTTTTAAGTAGACTGTGGTTTTTCAAGCTTTGTTTACCTGTAGCAAAATATTCTAGACTGGTGAAAGTAGATTGTGCAGATTTTATGGGACTGTTACCAAAACAGGAGCACACACAGGAATATTTCAAAAAGAGCTCATAAAAATTAGCAGAGTTTGTGCAAGCGGTAGCAGAATTTATGCCTATTCTTCTTCTTCTAAAATGTTTTGGAAAAATTGTTATGATGGATTTAAAATATTATAATTATATAAGAAAAGTTGTATGCAAACCACATCCAGTCTAAAAGACTTCAGGGACCTATTTACTATGCTAAATTTTATACTTTAAAAAAAGTGATTAACCCTGGATTCCCTCTTATCCCAAGTGAATTGTATAATGTGCCTCTTTAGCACTACAGCAAGAATTAAGCTTCTTTACTCTTTTCTAAAAGATTGGCCAGGCAAAAATTTAGCCAGCCCAGAAAAGAATACTGAGCTATTTGTGAGTGAATCCCTGGAATATTCCCTCCACCCTGGGAGACAGAGAGGGAAAATGACAGGTCAGGTGAGGTCCCAGTTCACCTAAGAGGAAACTTGCTTAGTTACAGAAACCAGAGCTTTTGGCAGCAAGCCACTGCCTAGATTAGGGTCATGAAGCAAGACTATGGGATAACCTGTGTCTGTGGCAACAGAAGCCAAATGCAAATTTTTCTGGGAGGCCAGACTGGTCAAGACCAAACATGTTTTTATCACCCTTAAATCTGAGAAAAATCAGATCTATTTAGACACACATTGCTCTAATTCCAGTAGAACAAACAGCTTCTGGTCCACGCTTTGGACTCAAAGACTGAGTTGAAGGTCAATGGACCTTAAGCTCTGAACTTTGATCTATATAAAGAAGCAGATATATGCAAACCCAGCATGCTGGTTCTCTTAAAGTTTTATCCAAGACAGTCTGTAAATGATAGAAAACATTTTGTTATTCCCTAACTGGAGTTGCTAAAGGCTACCCTGCACCCAAGCAGTAGATGCAGCTTATGTCTGGTTATGACATATGTCAAATTACAGTTACAACTTTCTGTTTAAACCCACATCACATATGTGTGCTATTTTTACATGAGTGTCTGACGCAGTGTTTGTGGTTGAACCAAGTGGTTTCTTGGAGGCAAAGCACAAGGTAAAATGAAGAAATTATGATAGACAAGACAATTGCCTTGCGTTGCCTCCCAACCTACTAGAAATAATTGTACCATAGATGCAACATATCTAGTGCATGCTATACATACCTGAGAATCTACATTCAATAACAAATCCACACAGAAAAACACAGAAGAAGGTTCTCATCATTTGAAAAGGAGAAAATCCCTCATTTCTCTTCAACTCTGTTCTTGAACCATTTTGGAGTCTCTGTCTTAAATTTCACCACATTTCACAGTGAGAATAAAGATTCTTTTTCCAAGGGTAAACACCTACAAATATACAGTACTTTTGTATTTTAATGCTGCAAACATTTTCACTATTGTAAGTTCATGAAAAATGAGGGAGTTTCTCTATACTTCCCAGGTGAAACAAGTGAATCAAACCTCAGCTGGGTGCAAAAATTGCTGCTGCAGTTTTCCAGCTGTGGGAAGCTCACTGCAGATTCAGCAGCCATGTGTGACATTATGCTTATTCTTCTTTGGGCAAGTAATTAAAATGCTCTGGTTTCATATATTTGCAGTCCACAATTTATCACAGCTAACAGAGGAAAAAGTGTCTCAACATTCCAATATGTCTTTAACAACCAATATATGAATAACAAACAATAATACAGTACAAGTAGTTGGTTTTACATGCAAAAAAGAACATCTCTCTCCACCTGAATAACTTATTCAAGGTTATTTAAAACAACACATAGAATTTATCTGTAAGAGAAAATACAGTGAATCACTCTCTTACATGCAACATTTGAACAGGAATACAAAAGAGCAGCCACCTTTCTACTGTCTGCAATAGACAGGCCCTCTTTTATATTTAAAAAAGGAGAATATAACTACTAGAATGACACAATCTCTTGCACACTGAAAGTCTGCGCACTGAATAATCCTTCCCTCCCTCTTTGTAAAGTAACATGATAAGCAAAAATTATTATTTTTATTATAATAATTGTCCCCTAAATGTCATCCATATGTGGAATGTGTGAGTTCATATGGTAAGTAGAGCATGCAAAGTAAACAAGAAATGTGATGAAATAACAAGTCTGGTGTAATAATTTATGATAAAGTACCTGATAACCAGACAGACAAGCTATTACAGATGATGCATAAATAGTGGCAGATACAAAGCTGTGTCAGATTGTACCTCTGTCACATTAAAGACGCTTTTCACAATGTGTACCGACTTTGGGAGCGTAAAAGCTCAGTTTCCATTTCCTCTGTTGCTGTAAACATGAATTGACTTTAATGGATGGCATTTTCTGGGAGATAGTCAGGAACTGCTTTAATAATTTTTGTTCATAAGAGTTGCTAGACACCTACCCCTTCTGCCCCATGAGAGGAACCACTTCAGCTTTACAAATGCAATTTTGCTAGACAGTACCTTAGTAACCCTGGCTATAGACTGACAGCAGCAGTGATAAAAGGAATAGCAGTAGAGATAATATCAGCAATCATATGTCCCTCTGATACAGCTTTGATTGATATTCCAGAAGTTGCAAGGCCTAAGGGATAAATGCACAGTGGAGGCTGGTCATGTTTACCTTTATCACCTCTTGCTATTTCATATGCATTTTGCATACTGGATACATGAATACGCATTGACAGTGTATTTTATATAGTGTTTTACTCCTAGAAGCACCTTAGAGAAGAAATGATCCTAACAAAACAAACAGACTTAAAAAACCCTCTGTAGTTCACAGCTTTAGAATATCACTGCTAACAGCATGTTTGAAGGCATCAGTTATTGCTGAAAAAGATTGTACTGAAATCAAGACGGACTTTCAAGATTCTTGCCATTTACCTTTATTTGTTGTCTTGCTAACAAACACTTCTGTATTTAGTTTGGTTTTTTATTGGCAATGTAATGTTCAAGCCCTAGGTCAGCATTGTATTTTGGAAGATGGAAGTATTTATGTTAATTAGAAAGGACTCCAAATAAGAAGAGCAAAAATTCTGGGAGAAGGGAATGAAAGGGTTTCTCCCATCCAGATCTTTCTGAAAAGCATAACCACTTGCAGTTGCAGCTTCCCCTCAAAACCACACAGCAGAAGGGAAAAATACCTGGCCATAGGCACAGCCAAGGCAGGGTCACCTGGGCGTTCACTGAATCTGTAGTTTTGGCTGACTTTTTCCATCTTGTTCTGTCTCCCTAATTGTTCCAGTCTTTTCTTTACCTCACAGCCTCTTCATACCTGCTTAATTCCATTTTACACCCTCTCCCTGCCCTGTTGCTCTGTTTACTTTCCTTGTTTCCTGTGTTTATTGCCTCTGAAGTAAGTCACAAGAAAAAGGATTGCAAAAGATACTAAAATCATGTTTATTGCCACCCTATGGTTCCCTCTGTGTGTCAACTCCCATCTCCCTTCTCTATGCAGTGAAGATTTTTCGATGCAGTGGAGTTTCAAGGGAGGAACACCTACTATTATGTGCTTTGTATAGTGCCCACCACCATGGAGGCTAGGTTTAAACTGGCTCTTAAATATTGCTGTAATAAGAATGATTAAAAATATTTACAATTGACATTAATTGAGTCTCTGAGAAAGCCAGAAATAAGATCTATGTCCTCCAGATCCCAGACTTCAAGTTCTGAGCTGGAATATTTTTATATTTTGTTTCCATTTTTTTCTAATTAGAAGAAGACTAAGGTTTTTTTAGGTTAGGTTTGCCAATTCCTTTCGGCAAACATTAACCCACTCACCAGAAGTAACCAGGAGGAATCCAGAAAGACCTAGCTAACTACTGACATTAGTCTTATGGCATGCATTACTAGAAGATGCTCTTTTCAGCAATTGCACAACCAGATGGCTTTCCAGAGTACACGTCAACTAAGGTTTGTCCTACTGCCTGTGACCTTTCAAAAGCATATCAGCTTCACTCTAGTCATGGAAACTAAGGCTGACTTTTTTGTAATTTTGTGACAAACTCTGTAATTTTTGAAGTGGCTAATAGCTGTACTTGAAAATTCAGATGTGGATGCATAAAAGCCTTCCTCGTGCTGAGTAAAACTGGTATTTTTTAAACACGGTGAGTGAAGGTTAGTTCTTAGCAACAGCAGCACATGCCTTCATCTCAGTAGGTCTTCAGGACACACTCAGGACCTCTGCAGGGTGCTGCAGACCAGGGATTGGAGCTGGAGTTAGGAGATCAGTTTGTTACAGATCGTTTTTGTGTAAACTGGAGTTCACACAAAGGGGTGCAAGTGCTTACTGTCATTCCAGCTCTGCTGCCAAAACCCATTCCTTTCATGAAGCAACAGAAAGCTAACACTGAATATTTCTGAAAATCTCATCCACTAAGTCTTAATGACTATGACTGTATAGCTGAAAAAAATTAGTGAGAGAAGATGCAAAAGGAGACAGATGTCTTTTACCATTAGCCTTCACCAATAAATAACCTCTGTAGTGTCATAGGAAAAAAGTAGTCATCTGAGGTGTTTGATATACTCTCCTGAGGCTAGCTGAAATTTTACACTTAAAAAAAAAGTATTAAAAGAAAATTGACATTTCACCTGAAGATATTTTGTCCAAAATGTCTTCAAGGAAAGTATGGATTTCCACTTCCAAATCAGGCAAAAACTCAAGCTAAGGTTTTGGCAAAACCTCCAGTAAGAATCCCCCAGTGAACCTATAAATTATGCATGTGATATCCATTTTTTCTTATGATCTTATTGCTTATATGTTCTATGATGCAACACTGATTTCCCACACAAAAATGAAATGAAAATTACAAAGACATAGAACATGAATGACTCAAGACACACAATTTTCTCAGTAGGTGGAAACCAAGAAAATGGAAGCTGTTGTGAAACAGAGTTGAAACTTGAACCTTAGGTTGCCGGTCTGCATAGTGTTTCTTCACCATGTCCTAAAAGATGGTTGTACATTTTCATTCTCAAGTCACAGTTTTCCACTTCTTCAGTAACTTTTTTCTAAAAAAGTGTTTGTGGGGAGACACTGTAGACACATATTCAGAAATGGAGATAATCAAGAAATTGATTCTTCTTTTTACCAAAAAACCCAACTACTGTAAGTCATTGATCTGATCTATAGTTCAAAGTCTTTGACTTTTTTTGTCAAAACTAATGGGGTAGCAGGCAGTGGCTTGCAAATCCCAAGCTGTCTTAACAAAAAAAAAAAAAAAAAAAAAAAGGAACAGATCTCTTAGCTTTTGCCTAAATCTATATTTAACTTCTTGCTATTTGCTGTCTTGTGGTAGAAGGGAGGTTTTGACATCTCCTTGAATCTTTGAGCTAAAATATTTGTTTCCATAAATAGCATTTTCCTGAAAAAGTGGGAGACAAAACATTTCTCCATTACCTGTGGTCTAGATTACAGGCTAGTACTAAAGTAGCAGCTGAAGGTTAGCTTGAGTGATTTGTTTCCATTAGGAATTGTTAAAGCTGCTTATAAAAAACTTTGTTTTCACCAAAACAAAAATCTAAGCAATACAAAAGCAGTGAGAGCACTGTAAGCTCAGTAATTACTGCTTCCTTCATTACAATGTTTTCTCTCAGGCTCTGGAGGACTTGTTTAACTCCTGAGGCTTTGAGAGTCTCTCCATCGCATCTTCTAGCAATAGCTGAGGAAAACCAGCCTTCTGCCTTCTCTTGTATTTACTAAATAGTATGACCTTCTTTTTTCTAGAAGAAACACAAGAACTTAAACAATGAAGAAGGTATATGTACAGTCAAACAGAAAAAAAAGAAGACAGAATGATTTTCACCACTCCATTCATGTCTCATATCTTCCTTCAAGCAATAGGCCGGTCAGTGGCATAGCTCTAGTTGTGCTTAACAGTGTAATAAACGTAACAAGAATTGTGCTAACATGCCTGTATTGGGTTTGTGTGGGAAGGTTTTGGTAGTTGGGGGGACTACAAGGGTGGCTTCTGTGAGAAGCTGCTAGAAGCTTCCCCCACGTCTGACAGAGCCAATGCCAGCCAGCCCCAAGTTGGACCCACCGCTGGCCAAGGCTGAGCCAATCAGCGACAGTGGTAGCGCCTCTGGGATCACATATTTAAGAAGGGGGAAAAAGAAAAACCAAAACTGCACAACAAACTTCAGCCAGAGAGAGGAGTGAGAACATGTAAGAGAAACAACCCTGCAGACACCAAGGTCAGTGAAGAAGGAGGGGGAGGAGATGCTCCAGGCGCTGGAGCAGAGATTCCCCTGCAGCCCATGGGGAAGACCATGGTGAGGCAGGCTGTCCCCCTGCAGCCCATGGAGGTCCACGGTGGAGCAGATGTCCACCTGCAGCCCATGGAGGACCCCACACTGGAGCAGCTGGATGCCCGAAGGAGGCTGTGACCCCATGGGAAGCCCAGGCTGGAGCAGGCTCCTGGCAGGACCTGTGGCCCTGTGGAGAGAGGAGCCCACACTGGAGCAGGTATTCTGGCAGGACTTGTGACACTGCGGGGGACCAATGCTGGAGCAGTCTGTGCCTGAAGGACTGCAGCCCGTGGGAAGGACCCATGCTGGAGAAGTTCACAGAGGACAGTCTCCCGTGGGAGGGACCCCATGCTGGAGCAGGGAAAGAGTGTGAGGAGTCCTGCCCCTGAGGAGCAACGAGCAGCAGAGACAATGTGTGATGAACTGACCGCAGCCCTCATTCCTCGTCCCCCTGTGCTGTTGGGGGGGAGGAGGTAGAGAAAATCAGGAGTAAATTTGAGCCCAGGAAGAAGGGGTGGGCGGGGAAGGTGTTTTAAGATTTAGTTTCTATTTCTCATTATCCTACTCTGATTTGATCAGTAATACTTTTAACTAATTTCCCCAAGTTGAGTCTGGTTTGCCCGTGACGGTAATCAGTGAGTGATCTCCCTCTGTCCTTACCTCGACCCATGAGCTTTTCACTGTATTTTCTCTCCCCTGTCCGGCTGAGGAGGGGAGTGCTAGAGTGGCTTTGGCAGGCACCTGGCATCCAGCCAGGGTCAACCCACCACAATGCCAGAGAGTAAGAAACAGTCACACAGGCACAAATATGTATTAGAAAACTCCGCAGAAGTTGTTCATTTAGAGATTTAAAACAACCCATCTTAAAGATATTGGAAACTGGCAGCAAAGACTAACTGCTTTCCCAGGAGTAAGACTATTATCATAGGCTAAACAGCTGTTTAAAAGGAAAAGTTGCTTCAAACAAAGAAGAAAACAGATGCTTAACTAATTTTTAAACATTTGTCAGAAGTGAGAAAAAACCCAAATGCATGAAAATAAGTTTCCTTTAAATACCCAAAGAGTTTTATAGCCTAAGCTGAAAACCAAACAAAAAAACAATTTCTAATACAGTGTAGTCTCTTTCTGAAAACCCTAGGTATCGTAACACTCTGTCCTTAGGCATCTATAGCAAAGCTTTCTACATCTCAAGAATCCTCATGCTGCTTCTGGTTTAGCTAACTGAGAGTTGCTGCAATTGGGGATTTCATTTATCCACAGCTGGTTATGCGCTGCTAGGGCATTACTGGCAATTTTCCTGGGTTCAATCACAGAGGGCAAGTCCCTGTTTCAGACAAGTGAAGAAAATGATGAAAATAAAACATTTCCACAGACCATTTTCAATTTCTGTAATACCTTCTTTCTAAATGATGGATGTTAATTATACTTCCTCATACAAAGCAAAAGTGGACTCTGGGAGATAGAGACTTTGGGAGTTTAGGCACGAGTTTAGTGATCAGAATCTTAAAGTTGAGCACACAAATTCAGGGAAGTATATGGAGTTCCTATGCAACAAAGATCCTAGATGCACAAACTGAAATGTATATTACTTGCTGTCCACAAATAAGTTTTTCTAAGGTTGTAGTTGTTAACTCCATTGAAACAGCAACCTACACTCTTTGGAATCATCATTTTTCCTATCACTATGTATTGAAGCCAGATTCTGGTTTTGATTAGGCTTATGGTGCTACCACAACATAAGTAAAAAGCAAGGTAACTTTAAAAAACTGAATTCATATTGTCATGAGAATTTATCTTAATAGTGTATACAATAGTATCTAAAATTAGAGCAGATAAACATTGTCATTAAATAGATATTTGACATAATTTATCCAAGAATTAAGTTTTAGTCCTATAAAATCCTGAAGCAATGTGTGAAATGTCTTTTGTTTAGAAATGGACAAAGCCTCCTGAAGCATCTTTTTGTGTCTTTTTCAAGCTTTCATCTGATTAATTTTTTTTTTTTTTCTGCAAACTACTCACTGAAAAGCACTTTTAAAAGCTGCCTCTTTCATCCAGGTGCTGAGCAACATTCCTTTTGGGAGCTGCAAACTTTCTGAAAAACTGTCCCATTAGTAATGTACATGCAAATATCCATTCTGGGTAACAGAGCTAAAAATATTATCAAAAGGTGTAGTCCTCTGACAGCTGAAAAGTAGCTTGGGGATTTTGATTTGCCTTAACAATAAAAGCATAGTTCTGGAAGTAATCTCTTGATCACTAAATTTGGTCCAACCCTCTGTTCTTGTATGAAATTGTATTACAGAAATAAGGCTGGAAGGAAGCTTTAGAGGTTGCCTACTTATCTAGTCTTTCCCCATGTTGTGTGGATCACAGTGCTCAGAAACAATTGTCTAGCCTGCTCTTTAAAGATTGCAGTAAGAAGTTTTCCTAAGCACTGTATGCAATCTATCTTAGGGCTCAACGGTTCTTACTGCCAGACAGAAAGCATTCAACAGTCAGTTTATAACCAATTATTGTGCTAACATTATTCTTCAGTTAAACAGGGTTTCCCTTACTTTCCTTCCAGTATAGTTAAAGTAATTTTTTTTTCCTTCTAGCCTTCATTTTGCTATGATAAATAACTTGATTTACTTATTCTCAGAAAAATACCTCTCTATTCCCTACGATTGCTAATAATGTCTATTCTCTTGTCCAGTCTAATAGTTACTTCAAATAGCGGATTGAAGCGATACTCAGTATTTTGTCTGAGTAAGGTCATTCTAGAGCTGATTTTCTGATTAAGTTGTAAAATAACATCTGAACTTTGAGCAGTCAAAATCCAGTTTGCACAGGACAGAACCACAGAAAAAATGGATTACAAATATATGAGTAACACCAGTGAAAACCTTTCTAACTAGAAGTAGGAAACGGTTAGTTCACTATAAGCAAAATATTTCAAGGAAATGTGTCATTCAAAAAAATCATTTTAAAAGAAAATATCTGGGGGAAAGGGTGGTTGAATTCCCATAAAGTAAATATATTCTTTTGACAATGGAATTTTTTTTTTTTCCTTTTTTTTATCCCAGGTATAAAGTGGAGAGAATTCTGGTGAAAATTTACAATTAGATTCTTATAGATCTCCATGTATCAGCCACTAAATGCAGCATCTTTTTTTGAAAGATGACTTTCATAATGCCTAGGATATTTTCATTTAAGAGCACACTGTCCTTACTGTACTGAATAGACAAGCCAGGATAATCAACTATTTTAAGTTCCCTGCAAGTTTACTCCTTTCCTCAATCCTCTTCTCATTTTCTGCCTTTTTTCTTTTCCCTCCTACTTCTCCTCCCTTGAATAGGGTGTTAAAAGACTGTGACCAAGAGCTGTTGTTGAGCCAACCTAGCAGAACTAATCTGCTGAATATAGCTGAATAGAGTATTATAGAAATGGAATTTAACAGTGACTCACAGTAATAATAATTAGGTGGGAGAACAAGCTGGTTTTGAAGATCTGTTGTCATTCATGCCAAAAGATGTGGTCAACTTACTATTTCTCTGTCAAAAGCCTTGGTATCTCAGCGTGACTGGCAATAAAAAAGTGAAATATTAATGTGCCTCGGTCGTACTTCTGAATATTCTGCAGTAGAGCCAGTTTTCTAATGAAATGTGGGTTGGGATGTGAGATCTGTTAAAGAGAAGAAGATTGCAAGTGCATGAAGAAACATTTTGCTGAGTGCAAAAACCACACAGAGCTTTCTACAATAGCTCAACTGCCTCTCTGCTTCAAAGCTATGGCTGAAATTTCCCCTGAAGCCTACAATACTGCAGGGAAATGAAGAGTGAAAAAAAAAGGCCTGTACTGCAGGCTTTAAAACTTTGTGGCCACTGAGAAGCTCAAGTGATCAAAACTTGGAAGTATGCACAGATCCTCTGAAAACCTCATGGATGTATGAAAGGAACTGTCTGGAGGGATTCTCCAAAGCTTCTGTGAAGGCAACTAACGGCAGTATAGCTTGCTCAGAGTAACAGGAGTTGTGTAAAAGTGCTAGTCATCTTTTAAGGTCAACAATAATTTCCTCTAGGATATTTCCACTTTTTAGGTGTTGGGTTTTTTTTTCCTAGCTGCTCTCTATGTATTTCCTTCTGAAAAAACCCGAACCAAACCAAACCAAACCAAAAAACCATGACTGGCAGCCCACAAGTTAATTGTGGAACCTGTCTTCTGCTTACTTCTCCTGCTATGCGATTTGATGTTTATGGTTTACAGGCAAAGATTTGAAATCAGAGGGAATCAGGTTGAGTGCTAATTTTAGCTAAAAGAATACTAGAGAAGTTTCTACATGCTTTGAGTACTTCTAGAGCTGGGAAATTCAAACAGTAAGATGTAGTGCTCGGGAGGCGTAACTCCTAGCTGAAATGCTGGACGAAATATCACTGAAGAATGATGTGGGGTTTTTTTTAAACCGTTGGATTTTTTTTTCCCTTCTTGCTGTGTTTTGTGCCCAAAAGACATACTGATAATTTTGAATATTAGGTACTTGTTAATGCAAAGTTTTCTGTGAGTCATTAGAGTCCTTGTAAGTCAAGCTTTCACCCTGATCTGCCAAGAGTGCAATTTCTTAATAAAAATTTAAGCTTTGTGCTTGGGATTTAAGTATACAAATAATTTAATACCTATAACTTATGTACTCTTGCCTAAACTTCTTTCTGAAAGCCCTGTTATTGCTATTCTAACACGTGAAGCCAAGTTACTGTTCCATGAAGTGGAACTTCCCTCTGTGTTATTCTGTGGCATTTCTGTGCCCCATGCTATGCTTTCATTTGTTCTTTAAAAAAAATACCAGTCTGAACTGGAACTAAGGGGATGTCTGAGCCAGTGCAAAAACCTGCTAGGTACAACTTATATGAAAACACAGTGACACACCTAATAAGATAACCAACAGTGTTTTAACCATGAGAAAGTCCTAATAAGTACTCAGTCTATGAGAATGACAAACCTTTGACCTTGGGTACAAGGTCATATTTGAATAATTCAGTTATGTATGTAGATACCCAACTGAGCTGAGTTTTAGAATTACTGTCCTTATTTCGAGTGGTCTGTAGTTTACTTCTGCTTTCCTCTGCTTTTTTAGCACTGCGAACACTGTGTTTAGAGAGGATTTTTTTGTTCTGTACAGGGAAATAAACTGTGAAATTAAGCCTCATCAGCACAGCAACTTAGTTTACTTAACACATTTTCCTGAGTAAAGAGTACAAAAAATAAAGAGCTGAAGCGAATAATTTTTCAGTGAATTGCTATCTGCATTTTAGAAACGTGTCAGTCTACAAAGTTTCCCATAAAACAGTTATTATTTTTTTATATTTACATAACACAGCTAATTGCAGATAGTTATGTATTCCTTCCTTGCATTGCTTAAAATATTGGCACAGAAATAACACTAGATCTATCTTGTGGCAAAATGCCATAGTGTCGTCCAATTTCCGACGAGCCATATGGCAATGGTACAGCCATCTGTTTATCTTGATATTCCTTTCCTGGCAAACCTTTTACCCATATGGGTTATTGGTGCCCTCATCTGTGTATATCATGAAGAGGTTCAAAATCAAAATCTATAATTTTCCCTGGTATAACTTTTAACAATTATACTGAACATAAAGATCACACTATCCTTGTGTTTAGCCTCATCCATTTCTGTTTTGTACACACCTGCCTTCTTCTGTTGGATGCAGGAACAATTTGATTTCCAGAATTTGTGAAAGCTGTCATCACAAGCTGTCAGGTTCGAGGCATCATAATCATCTCAAAGGACTGATAGCTTGTGCTTTGTGGATTTGAAACTTCATCACTAAAAAGATTAAATGATCCGTCCTTTTACATGCTGACAGGGTAGCAATTTTGTGTCAGTGTAGAGATTCACGCATTCAGACAATAAGGCCATGCCGAATATATGCAGAGTCCTTTTACATTTTCTGTGACAGCCATTTTCAATAATGTCTAAAATATTTGACATGCACTGTTTAGAATAATTTTAAGTAAGGGAGAGTGTCGGCTTTCAGCCTGACGTATTAGCAAGCCTGAGTGAAATCATGTTTATATCCCATTTAGCAATCTGCTCTTTAATTTCCTCTTTATGTGAAAGAGTTGTTTCAAATTGGATACACCCAGACTACAAACCAGACATTTTAAGTGTATATATGTTTCAAATCACATCAGAATAGATAAACATATTCCTTTGTTTATTTGGGGATTTTTCAATTTTTTTTTTAAAGAGTACAAACAATTCCATTTCAGATACCAAGCAAATGCAAAGATGCAAGGAACATAAGCTATTACATTTATGGGGGCTATACTGAATTATGTACATAATGAATTGTTTTGCAGCTCTTAGGTGTTTGTTGACTAATGAAATATATTGATTTGTTGCATTCCACAAATTTGTAATGCAGATTATTTATGAAATTCATTGGTTTCTTTGGCAACTTTATTGCTTTTTGTGAAAGATCATATTTTGTGTACATTATGCTGGTTACAATTCACATAATGTACTTTTATGAAAATTTAATTGGATTGTCTCTCTCATTTTCTGATAGGATTTTTTACAAAAATATGTGTATTTTTTTGCATTTTAAGTATTCCATGTCTGCTGTTGATATCAGTTTAGTGAAGTTTAAGATAAAACTCTCTTTGATTCCCAAGGATCTCTGCAAAGACCCTTGTCTTTTTAAATTCTTTGCTTTAATAATAAACCGTTAAGAAATCACACATCCTGTCCCTTTGTCTTCTAGATGAATTTGGTCAGAGTCCCCATCATTCATTTTAGATCCAAGATTGTTCTCCAGCCTTTCAAAAACTTCTACTATTCAAACCACTAGCAAATCAACCATTGGCTTTGATAGCAGTAGGATTTTGTCCTGAACACAACAGGAATGATACATGATTTAACTTTATATATCATAAAATATGGCATGCTCATGTGCATGTGTGTGTTTGTATCTCCATTACTGCTCTGTAGGACATATATCCATCGTCTACAGACTTATTAAAAGTTAGCAGCCTTTTCTTTCTAACCACCTTCCATGTTTGTTCACACCCCTCTCTCTGCTATATCTGTGGGATTGGAGTCTTCAGAGATAGATGCTTGAATAAAATTTGGCAGTAAACTAGCTCTATTTCTATATAAAACCTTTCAGTGGAACACAGAACAAAGTATTCACAAGGCTGTTAGTCCAAGGCTGCACCAAAAAAGGAAGAGATTTAATGATTAAGGAGTTAGTTAATAAACCTTTGATGTTTTCAAGAAGGCATCCTAAATTTAACCTGTGAACTTTACTGTGGTGTTGAGTTTTCTGTACCAGGTGCAAATATGCTCTACTTTTTTTTCTAAGCCAGATGATTTGTCTCATTCTCTGCACCTCCATGGTGCTTTTCCATTCCATGTGCAGACATAATACCCCCGAACAATGTTCAGACATTTCTGCCTTCTCTTGCTTCCTTTAAACTTTCTGCTAACTGAGGATGTTTGCATTTGAAAAGCTGCTTGCCTTTCCAAGGGGTCAAGGTTTCTATTTCAGGATACTTTGAACATATCCTCTTGGTCCCAATTTTGTAAATATCTCTCTCTCTAGCTACTTAGATTCTGCCTTAAAGGTCTTGGCATAAGTAAGAGACATCTGTGAATTTTCTCCCTCCTTTTACCAACACGCCAGGGTCCTAGCAACACACGAATAACACTGCCATGAAAAGAGGTGTAGGGCAGAAAGAATAAACAGATAAAGAATTGGGGTGCACTGGCTATCAAAGTAAAATAGACGATAACAGACTCAGATATCCTATAGTTATATTTTCCAGAGTCTGCACCACAACTGTATCGGTCTCTACAAAAGGGCAGAGATCAGAGGCAGCATACCTGCAACAGCATGTCATTTCACCCAAGCCAACATTACCACTGATAGTCCCTGCTAATTACTCCAAGGCATTTCAATGCTAACATATTTATATTTCTTTCAGAACCCAATCTAGAATCTCTACTTGCTTCTCTACATTGTGCACCTCTACTGGTATTTAAAAGACTAATCTTATGGAAAATGTAAAACAGATTTAGGTACTTCAGCCTGAGGCTACAGGTGAACTATGGAGCGAGACATTCTTCAGTGCTTCCCAAAATTCTAATCCCTAACATTTCAGGCTGATGACCTGACCAGATCACATCACACGTCCTATCTGGGCCACGAGTCTGCCTTATCCTTTCCTGAAAAGAAGAGGCAGGAGAATGAATGGAGGAGAGAATAGTATGTGTCTAAGTTCATATCAAGACAGAATTAGGTGACAGGTGGAACAGATAGCCAGACTGAGTCCATCGTGTAGACACAACATACATTGGTTTTGAAAATGGACTTTGTAAGGATGTGGAGACAGTGTGCATTTTTAGAAATTCCCTTACAGCTCCTCTAGTAACTTGTGTATCACTTTCCCCAAACGATGTGTTGTGTTACTATGGATGCACCATGTTAAGAAGTAATATGATCTGGAAGGTCAGGCAGCATTAGAATTGAGGCTGTAAAATCTCAGCTAAGTGTCTTTAAGTAACTTTGGAGCTGAGCACTCACATAGGAATACCAACCAATGCTTTTCAAATCATGAAGGGCCAGAGAAAATGCTGATGGATAAGTAGCAGACTTTTAATGAAATCAGCATAAAGTCAGCTTATAATAACATTAATCAATGGCTCAGTAGAGATAGCAATAATCAAATTAAATGGTCACAGCATACAACTTACTGTAGGTAAAGAAATAGGTTTAGTGAAGGCTTTAGTATTTTTTCCTCTCACTGACATTAAGCTATGTAAATCTTCAGCTAATGAACTCACCAAGCATATCCCTGACTTTACTAGAAAATGCAAACTTACCTCTTGAGCTACTGTATTTAACATATAAATACCATCAATTAGTAGTGTTGTCAGAAATAATTCCTGTAAGCGGAAGACCAGTGTACATGTCACCCTTACTTTGATCCTTGTAAAACAGCCCTTGCTCCTGGACAGGTCTCACAAAACACTGCTGTTTTCCAGTGAGAAGGGCTGGCGTCATGTGAAAGCGTGTCTGGAAGGCTCCTGGCATAGTATCCAGTGTTCTATTCATGGACATGTTGTTTGGCATTAACACTGTTAACAAAACTGTTCATTCTCCTAAATCCATTCAGGCCTCAGACACAATGTTCAGGATCACCAATTTCTTAGGGCAAAAGCATAAAACATCCTCTATGGAAACACACCACAACAGCAGGTAACTAGAGATTTTTTAGTAAGTATAGATTTTGGAAGACTTGGAAAATAGCAATGCTGATATTGATTATTTTTTATTAGCATCAGATTGGGTGAGAATCACAAAGCTTGGTGTTTCATGAAAGGAAGGGAAAAGACAGTACTGCTCCGCATAACAAACACAACACCTTGTGGCTCAAGAGATTCACTGGTCTCTGGAGAACGTCATGAGTCCACTTTTGCTGAGCTCTTGCTCTACAGTCAAAAACTCTTGGGGTTTATTTTTCAAACAAAGCGAAAAAAGCCCTCATAGATAATAAGAGTTCTCTAACCTCTTTATGTATTAAAACTCTACCTTTTCATATGCCCTTTTGCAAGATCATTTCAATAGACTGACTGTAAAAGGTGAACAAACAAAAACATTTTTTCCTGTTTTGTAAAACTGATTGCTTTAGTAAACAAGACAGTCTGGCTGTGAATCACAATAAATAGTAAACACAGGATATTTGCTATTTTTCAGGTGATGTTGGGAGCAAACAAAAGGAAGCCTGACCACCATCACTGTCGTGTCCCAAAGTTGGAGCGACTCAGGTTTGTGGATTTCCTTTGTCAGAATTAAGGTGAAATGACACCAGGGGAGTTCAAACAACAATCAACATTTATTCAACCTAGCTAACCTTGCCCAAGTACACGTGAACTTATCAATATGAACCTTGCAACATGTCATTAAGCTGCTGTTTGAGAAGAGAGGGGAGGTGTAGAAAAAGAAATGGAAGAAGAAACATGAAATGTATCAGAAGGAGAGCCCTCCCGTTGAGTCATGAGGTTCGGAGCGGACCCCCTTGCTTTCTGGACTCCTTCTCAAAGAGGAGCCCAGGGGCGGCTAGATCCACTCCTAGTCTCAGACTTGGTCAACGGTTTATGTTTAAAAGGATGAGGTGTAGGGACTGTGGAAAAGAGAGAAGGAAAAGAGGGAGAGAGAGAGAAAGAGAGAAAGAAAGAAAGAAAGAGAGAAGGAAAGGGTTTCACCAGTCCTGGGTCCAGTGTTGGTCCAGCCAGCGTAGAGATCCAGTTCCGGAGGGTGCACACTGAGGACTCGTTCTCCCTTCTTTTATAGTGTGTTAGTTGATGGTCTCGACATGCGCAGTCCCATTCTCGGGGTTCTCTGGAATCGGAGAGCTTTGGGGGGGGGTTCATCGCAGAGTTGCCTCTCTTTTTCTGCCAGCATGACTGCTTAAGATAGAAGCACAGTCCCATCCTCCATGGGGCCTCCTCCTCCAGGTGCATATGTTGTGCTCCTTCTCCTGGTCACTTAAGATAAGGAATTGTGGCTTTGGAGAAGCACGGTCCCACCCTCCAGGGGGCCCTCTCCTCCAGCCACATTATCCTGTTCACAAAACTCCAGCATTTTTACAGAGGCGGTTTTCTCCACCAAAGTTCTTTAACGAATGTTTGAGACATTGAATTTGTCAGACCGTCACAACCACCTATTTGCAGAAAAAGAAGCCATGTGGATTAGGATGGTTACTTAGCAAGACAAGATCTTTAAACTTGAACTAAGGCTTTATTACATTTATTACAGTTTTTTGTTACTTTTGTTCAGTTAATTCAGAAGTCACACTAAGACCTATAGCATTGACTTAAGTTTAAAACCAGATTCCAGCACTAACGACACCTCTGTTCAGTTTTGGAGATCTTCTAGAGTGCTAACTTCAGTTTGGCTTTCCCTCTCTTGTCTAGAAATGATCAAAGAGAAAAGCTGTAGCAGAACCTACTTGGGAGATAAAAAATAAGGTTTTTTCAAAGAAGAAAGGATGAGAACTGATTAGCTTAAAACGAAGACTTAAAATACCATTTGAAGAACAGATGGAATCAGGAATTCATTCATGCTGAATCCAAAATAAATCTTGAGCTTTTGGTGAAAAAACAGAACTGTAGCTGAACCATTTCTTGGGTGTGTTTGTTGAATCATAACTGGAAAAAAAAAAAAAAGAGGAAAATGTACAGTGGTACAGTGCTTCCTCTTTTCTCTTCCTGCCCCTTGTCACCCATCTGCTGAAGAGTTTGTGCCACAAGCACTCCAGGGCAGACAGGGCTACAACTTCTTTACAAGTCTTCAACACCATTTTCCAGACCAAGGGAGCTGGAAAGAAGCTGTGGCACTGTGAAGGGAATGAGAGCATGTGAGGGCAGAAAAAAAGGGCCAAACCATTTCCTGAAAGAAGGTCTGTCCATTGTTATTGAATCTTTTCTAGTCTTTAAAATTCCATTTTCTAACACTGACCAGTTAATGAATTTTTGTGAACATTAATCAAAGATGAAAACAATAAAACTTCAGTCATAACTGAGTGGAATTGGAAGCAAATGGGAAAATCTGCTGGTTTGTCTGACTGAACACAACAGGAAAAAAGGAAGTAGAGAAGTACTGTCATTAGTCCCTTTTTCTAACACAAGACAGGGGACTACACCTTGTCAGGATATTTCTGATGCAATTCTGATTCCACTTCAAGCCAGTTCCAAATGATTTGTAAGAGGTTGCAGAGAATTTCCAGCATAGGCATACATAAAATATTTTGTTGTTTGTGATATACTTATGCCCACCTAAAGTGGCTGAATACAATGTCAAGAGCTTTAATTGATGAGGAAAAGGGAATTTGGATGCACAAAGATCACAAAGAGATGAATGCAAGAAAAAATACATTATTCTGAATGTATAACTGTGCCTTGTATCAGTATCCTTTCCAGTTTTCTTTTGAAAGAAAATTCCAATTAATTGACCTGTTTCTTTAAACATGTTTATTTTGGCAAGATTTCATATTTCAGTTAAAACTAGTCCTGTCAAAACTGCTGAAAGCAACTGTGTTTGCAGGCTTAATGACTGACTTATGCCCTAAAGCACAAGAATTTCTAAATTGTATGTTGGAACAGCAGTTGTAGACCAAAAGTTTTTGATGGTGCAGAGGGACCTGGATGGGTCACTCATTGCTTACTTTGCTGTGAGACTGAAAAAAAGCTTTTTTGATAATGTTATGTACATAACATTTTCCTTCTGTGCCCACACTAAACCAGTGTCCTTATATAGGTTGGAGATCACCTCTTCATTGACTTAGAAGGCGAGTTCCTAACTGCCTATAGCTAATTAAAAAATTGGTCTTTATAACATATTGTCCCTACTTAAAACACACCTAATTAAAAATGCAATATTTTATTACAAATCTACTATGAATCCTTTAATTTTATTATGTCCTGCTGCCCAGCAATTCAGTAGTGGACTGAATACACTTCACTCATTTTTTCTACGCTGTTAAAGTGTTGTTTGAATTTATGAAATTTCAGGTTGATTTCTCTGTGAACTATGCATGCAATTAGGTAAGACTGTGTCTACAAAAGCTGCTGCTGTTTTGTTCTTAGAATTGGTGCAGTGTGATAGAAGCAAAAAGCTCACACTGCAATCTCTCATGAAGACTTCAAATTCTTTGTTATTTTTGCCTTATTTTAATTTAAAATGGGTCTGTTAGAACAGGAATTTGCTATTCTTGTTTGCAGACAAAATTCACAGGATAGGTTTGGTTAAAAAGCTACAGTAAGAGCACTGCTCATTCTGATTATGCATTCAGTTAGCATGAAAGATACCTTAAAAATGTACAGTACTGAGTAATCCAAAAGACTTAGTACTGTGCAGGGTCAAAATTCATAGAATTGCAATTGGATAATGTACTTGAAAAATGTTCAACATGAAGAATGACAATAGATGGAGGGGTTTTTTTTTTCTTTTTGTGGTTAAGAGTAAGAGGGGTTGAAAAAGAATGAAATGAAAAATAAGTAGCAATTATTCATGAAAACAGGACTACACTTTGCTAAACAGGCTTCCATTTAATTAAAATTGAATGTTAAGAGACTTGATAGTTAAATAGCTTGTGGAGGGTTATTCTTATTATTTCTTCTTGTTAAAAACCAGAAAAAGTTATAAGTGTAAAATTCCAGGTAGACAAATGTCATAAAATTCTCCATCACTATTTGGACTCCTGGCAACCATTTCAGAAAGACTAAAGGGTACCTGAGTATGGAAACGAAACTATTCTTTTGACACATCTAACTCTTCCAGGCCAGCAGGGTGGTATCAGCCATTGTCTAAGCTTTACAAGTTAGACAGTCTTCAAATGATAGGTATGTGACACCCTTCACAAAAGGAAATGTCACATTAAAAATTGAAAATATTAAGAAAAAGTTAGACAAATGCAGCTGTAAAGTATGAGTGGCTAAAATCAGAACAGAGGGGAAAAAAAGTGGATTAGCATATGGAAATGCTTGAGAATGCCATGACAACAAAGAGACAGGCAGGCTCAGGCTATTTCATATCATTCCATTTGACTTATTCTTGCCCCCTGCCTCTCAACTTTCAATCCAGGAGAACAAATCCTTTGTGTGCTGTTTTCATGAATACTTTGCACATTTGCTGGCAGTTAAACCCATTTTCTCATTGTTAATTATAACAGTTCTCCTGTTAGTAAATAAATAAATGCCATCCTAATGGTGTCCAATTCTTGATTTCTCCCACTGGAAGAGAACAGTATTACTGTTACAGCAGCATGTTTAGGATACTCTAGTTAAGATTCTGTCAATATTTTCATTAACTCATAGTTTCAGGGGCTTCAAAGCTTACAAAAAGTATTCTGTGCACAACTGGACAGGACCTGACAGCGCCTAGGACCTAAGCCAGGGGCCAAAGTCAATACACTAAGAACCATGAGTGAGATAGGTACTTCTTATACATGCAAAGAATTTCTGTTAAGTGATATAGAAAGATCTGTAATAAAAGGTATATCTAGCACAGAATCACAGTTATGTGGTCTTTGAAGGCACAACTGTATTATTGCTTTATGTTACGTGTCTTTTGTAAATCAATGGCTGACAGATAAACACTGATTGTTCCAAGATAATCTGATTGTTTTTCCTGATCCAGTGCTATACGCCACACATAGTAGGCATATCACTTTTATCTATTCTGAAAAAAGCACAGGTGTCTGTCATTTTAGTTGCAGTAATTTATACCTTTTCTGAGGAAGATGAGTCTTTGTAAAACAGAAGCAATATTCTGTAACATTATAAATCAGGTAATATAGGAACTGTTATGACATTACATCAGTAAACTACACAGCTCCAGCTCTTCTCTCCTTTTACCACTCAGCAACTTAAAGAAAACAAAACACTCTGACTGCATTATATCTATGAAGCTAAATTAGTAAATCTGTTGTTAATAAAAAGCCCAGCTGAAACCTCATTGGTGAGTGAAGAATCTTAAAAATCAAGACAAGTTAAAAAAATCTCAGCCATTTTTTAGTGTAAATTACGCAGCTGAAAAACTAACAGAGCACACTGGTTATCAGCAGATTTGGAGTATTTCTTATTTAAAAAATAGTGAATCTTCAACAGTGGAGCACCTTCCTGCCCTGTTACCTGTAGAGGGCCAAAACTGATTGTGTAGAAGCAGGAAGGTTCCAAAGCTGCGAAATGTCACTTCTAGCAGAAGCACGTACCCTATCAATCAGAGGGACACTCACAGTACTTGATATGCTTTGGGTTGGCTTTTTCCGGACTAGTGATGTCACTTCTGTAAAGTTTGAAGTCAGCCCTCCTTACATTGCTCTTATCCATGCTCTGTGTCACACTTTCTTAACAAGACGCAGACAAAGAGACCAGCTACACAGGAAGAAATGTAGACAGAACTTTGACTGACATTTTGAAGGTACAAGCAGGGTGTTCTTCCAAGAAGCTTTCCTTTACTCTTGGAGGCAAACCCAAGTGACCCTTTTGGGAAATATTATCAGCACCCTGCAGTCTATTGGAAGACTTTTGTATGCAAATCTATTGTGTGTGTGAAAATTCTCAAATTAAATACCACAAGGCAATATTAGTTTGTTTCTTTACATTTAAGCAGGACGTTAGCAACAACTTTTGCTTAACACTGGCATTTAAAATGTGTTTCCAAGTATTAGTATATTTAATTTGCAATCCTGGTCCATGCACATTTTAAGTGCAGTGAAGATTGCAACCTTACTTAATGACGGGTAGTAAGGATATTTTCATCAGGTCAGAGGTAGGTATTATTGACATTTTTGTAGAGAATAGTGACCTTAACCCGTGTAGCTTATATTTCTAGCAGTGTTAACATACACTGAGGACACTGGTAATGCTATTTTGGACTGGACAGTCCTCCATAACAGTGGGAAAATTGGAATTACTGTGGTCTTCCCTAAGGGATTAGGAAAATCAGTTCATCAGCTCTTGCACAGAAGCATATGAGAATTCTTGAGACAATTTGGCATTTAGAAATTAAACTACAGCAGTTCACCCTGTACATAGAGAGTGACTGCAAAACAGATGTTCTTATTTAGAAAACACATTACTAAAAGGGCTAACCACTAATAAGCCCTTGTCAATAAGTCTGTTGTTTTATCAGAAAGAAATCTTAAACTGAAAAATCTCCCCCACGAAAACTTTGTTGTAATTCAATAAAATGAGAAAGATTTCACTAAAAGAAAGAAAATGATGTCCATATGTATGACACAGTCCAAGACAGTATGGATCAAGACATATAGTCAATGACCTGAGAGCATCTTATATGAAAATTTATTTCTGATAAGATGGGTGCCTAGGTATCTCTGTGCTCTTAGTACCTGAATTTGGTGCTTCAAAATGTGTTAGATTTTAAAAGAAAATATTTAAAGATGAATAATAATAGTTAATGCAGAATAAAGTTATGAAAGCACATTTTAAAAATTTTATTATTATAATAAAAGTTTATGGTTTATTTTTGCTTCCATTGAAGTGAATAACATAATTTCCATTCTCTTGTTAGTTTCCTGTTGTCTGTTTACTTAACCTTTAAGTTGTTCAGAGCATCTTATGACTTAAGATGAAGTTCACTGAAGTGGATTGGTTTGAAATCAGTGTATAGATTCTGGTTCATGAGGAAACAGTAACAGCTGCTTTCCGTTACTATGGCTAGACCCTTTGCTCAGGTGAAAGTACTGTCCTCTGTTTGAGGTATTTTAGTCTGTATTTCTCATATGTAAGAAAGGATCTGTTTGCAAGACAATATTTTTTTCTGAGGGAAAAGGATCTCAGTCTCTTGTTGGTATTGCTCTACTTGTTATAAATTATTTTATTATTAGAATATGGATGTTCCACTTTGTAATTGCAGTCTTTGTATGTGGAGCTTTTCAACTGCTTATAAAATATTTAAATATTCATTGAGCTAAAAGAAAAATGTATGTGACCCTGAAGTCTTTGACAAACCATTTGCCTGGTTTCTGGTTCCTGTTTCAGAATATATTTAAATAATTCATATGAAGACAGAGACCATCACTAAGGTATCCAGAGCAACTTCTTCCAGCATATTTGACATAGCAGGTTGGACTATTCTTCTAGGAAAATCTGAATATCCTTTAGAGCAATGGAGGAAGCTCTAACTGGCCTTTTGATTTGCTGGGTGAATGCATTGGGCTTTCGCATTAAAATAGCTAATTCCTTATTATTATTTTTAGGAGTTGTCTTTGTTTTCTGTGTATATGGATTGAAATATTTCACATAAAGCTGAACAAAATATTTCTATAGACACAGGAAAAAAAAAGCCCGATAGTCATTTGTTCAGTGAACAAAATAATGTCAGTCAGAAACTTCCTTTCCCAACTTATCTGGTTAGGTGAATACCTAAGGAGTCATTATTTAAGTGGTTCTGTTCTTATCTTTTTGAATGGAGATTAAAAAGCCCACTATAAAACACTTTAAAGACGACCTCTCAAAGAGCCACACATGCATGAAACCACTCCTCCCAACTCTCATTACCCGCAGAGAGTAGCTTTGGCTGATGTTCATATGGAAATTTTTAAGTATTAGTTCACATTCTTCTCAATATTTATTAAGTCAGGAGAAAAATCATTGATGTCTACCTTGCTTTGCAGAGAAATAATTAATGATCTCAGGTCATAGCACAGATAATTAAAAATAAACAAACCAAGAACTAGCCAATAAAAAAAAAAATGGTGTGAGAAATTACTATTTTCTGTGGACCTAAAGAGTGTTTATTTTCAGTATAATGTTAGTAAAATGTTAAGCAAAATAATTTAATAGTTCTTATACTGGTTTATACTATTTGGTGGGAGCATAACCTGAATATCATGAAGTCAAGTTTCCCAGTATGAAACAGTCAGAGACTACTAGTAGTTTCGCGCTTTACTTTTCCTATATTGTCCACACAAAATTTTAAGCAGAATGCTTTGGGGTCAGATCAATATTTAGTGAAATCTGGCTTGTCTGTAGATTGCCTGTGTATGTATGAGGAGATTTCCTTTGGAGAGAAGGATTTTGAGATTTTTGATCAAACAAGAAAAGAACTCTTATTTTCTCAGAGCTATGTGCCCTGAATATGCGTAGGAGCACAATTCAAACATATACTTCTTGCTTACAATACTCATATGTTCAGATGGCAGACATATTACATAAAAAATCATAAGGATTGGGGGATTGTGGTATGGCAGACTCTAGAAATCCAGTAAGGATTCAGTCTTGTGGCCATGCATTATAAAATAGATGGGCTAAGGCTGCATTAAGAGGTAGCACAACCCAGAGAGGGACGGATCTGCCAAATGAAATAGTTGATGTGGAGGAGCTTACATCCATTCCCTGCACACTTATTTCACACCCACTGCAGCTGGACCCTGTTGTCCAAATGACCATTACTAGTTGGAGAACATTCAGTGCATCCCTGGGGAAGACGTTCTCATTGAGTTTCATCGAAAAGGAAATGATCAGGGGAGCCAAGCAAAGCACAGCAACTGGGTATGATCAGATGAGTGACTTCAAACACACAGTAAAGTGTTTCTGTAACCATACCACCAGTTTATCAGTCCAGTTACTCTCTAATGGTCTTTGGCATCTTCCTGTGAATCACATTCTCATTAAATCCCACTACAATGTATATTTTGGGGTTGTGAAACCTGAAGACAAACTTCCAGCTACCGTTATTGCCACAACTTAAGGCATTTGAACTCTACCAGAGGACAAGATTTACACATGCAATTAAGTAGACTTTTAAAAGATATTGTTTGAGCAGGTAGTAGATCACAGGCACAAAAAAATAAAAATAAAAAAATCCTGAGTATTTGATTTTTCCTACAGTCAGGTAAAGTGGCAGGCCAAGAAAGAAAGAAGGAAAGAAAAGAAATAAGGAGGTGTATTTTTATTTACTTTTGCCAAAAAAATCTGTTCCAGCAGATACTGATGTATTTCTGAAAGCAAAACCCATAAAATTCTTCTCATTATGAACATTCTTAGTAAGCTGAAACTTCATCAAGGTGTATATCTGAACTTGCTCTGTAATAAAATCACTTTCCATCTCTCTACCTTTGCCCAGCTTCCCACAGAAGTTCAAATGTGTATTCCATGTACTAGCAATGATGTAAAAAACCCATAGGTTGTGAAAATAAAGAAATTATTTTCATTATAAAGAACAGAGTGGGCTGAATCTACAGGGTTTGTTCTGACAAATTCTGCTTTTGTCCACTATGATTGTCTGTGATAAACACATACTGCGCATGGAAAGCACAATAATGGATTTCCGTAGGGATAGAAAGCTGCTTCATACCTATAATTTAGCTCATTAAAAAACTATGATTCATGTACTTCTTCTATTTGAAAGCATTTCAGACCTTTGATGTTTCTATATTGGTAAGAACATAATATTAGCTAAGGTTGTAAACTGATAGCAGTTATAGGTAGGCAGCAATTTGTTCCTTTCACTTAAGTATAGTGCCTGAAGCTGTCTATGTAGGCTAGTGCTGGGAAAAAGTGTGTTCTGTTAAAAAAAACAAAAACAAAAACAAAAACAGAAAACAGTGCCTCAATAGGGCATCAGAGTCTCAAACTTAGTTTTTTAAGAACTTGTGTTTTGTCTTAGCACTCGTCCCAAACCAGCCAAACTTGCCTATTAAAACATTTTACTAGGCTACTATTAATACAAAAATATGCATTTAAAGGTGATAGTATGATCTGTTTATCACATTTCTTTGAAATACTTACTTTGTTTCTATGCCATTCATGCACAATCCCTTCTCTGGCATTATTGGTCTCAAATCTTTTCTCCTTTCTTGAAACCCTGTGACTGTAATACCACATTTTAAGTTATCACTTCCTACAAGGTTGCTAGAAGTATTCCTTTTTCCACTCTGGCATTTGTATGGTTGTAGGACAGAATCACTCCCATTCAGGTGTGATACCAGAGCATTAGGACTGGCTAGTATTGGCAAAGCTGTCAAGTACTATGGCTGGGTTGGACATTGACTACATCTCTGCTGAAGGATGTAGGTGAGGAGCATATGTTGTATGGTTCTCTGATACTTATTTCTCCCACCTGGACAATAAGACAATAACAACATGGTTCATCTGGCTGCTGCCATGGGGAAGGACACAAAGCACAGAGCCTCCAGGAAGAATTGTCACTTACTCTGAAAATCATATTTCACTGGAGACAGCAGCAGAAAATATCTCTTTCCAGGTTCTTTTTTGGTTTCACTTTCTCCCTTTTTTAAAATGTATGAACCCAATTCCCCATCCATACAGCAGAATGTGTCGTAAGTTAGCTCCACTTCTCCCCATCTTCACTCAAACAATTTTAGCCCAAGCTGGGCAGATAGACACCTAGAGGATACTAGGAATTTGAGTGGAGTGGGCCACTACTTCTGTCATTTTTGTTTTTACTGCTCATGAGGAAAAGAGTGATTTCAGGATAAGAATGAATTTATACTCCAAGGTCAGACCATTTGTAACTAGTGAGAGAGAGTCCTGTCCAGATATCACCCACCCTTCCCATTGACTCAATCCAGAACCCCATTTAAATCTCAGCCCATTTCTTTTACCTTCACTTTCCAAAATATCACTAACTCTTCCCATTCTTCTTCCAACTTCCTTTGCCATCCTTTCTATGTCTGTTTTGTCCTTAAAAAGGTGCCAAAATTCAATATCACCTATTCTACTGCAACATATTGAGTTACCCTGCTTAGGCACAGAACTCTTCATAGTCAAAAATACAAAAAGTAGAACAAATATCACTGCTCTAAGTGTGACAGATAGCTTATTATTGTTAAAGCAGCAGCTCTAGTGACAACCTGAAGGTTATCTTAGAACTGCCAGTTTTCCACAGAGCCTAATTTGAAGACAGAGACTCTCAGTGTTATAAAAAAATACAATTATCTGTATTAAAATGAGGAATAGTTCTGTTCGTGTTTTCAAAAGCACTTGAAGAGGAGAAATGGAAACAGATTTTTCAAAGAATTCTTGTTCCAGAAACAGTTACAAACACACATCTACAAAAAACAGGAGTAAGGAGGCCTGAGAACATAAATTATTCAGAACAGTGTGGGAGATGCTCTTCTTAGAGACATGTGTTATTATATTAATATAGAACTTATCACAGCCTGTAGTTACAACAAAATAAGTCTTATCCATCCCTGAAGATGTCTGATGTTGCCATATGAACAAGGACCAACTCAATTTCACTTTGTCTAGGGTCCTCTGGCTGTGTCCCTCTTGGCTTCCCCTTCTGTTACCAAACTTCACTTCCAAGTTAGCTTATTATTAGTACTCTTTCTTTGATTATATCAAAATGCATTTATCTTGGAGAATGAGTGCAAAGAAATATAGCTGAAAAGTTTGTGACTAGCAGCTGACTGTTTTCTGCAGCTATCATTGATGATGTCATTCTTTTTTGAATTCTTATCTCTTCCCAGCAACAATTAAGAATGTTCTGAATGAATTTACAAAATCTAATACTAACGTGTTTGGAGGGGAGGGTATGATAAAAAAAATTAATGCATTAGATAAATATCAGTATACATACACTGGGGAAAAAGGAGAAATTTTTTATGACGATGGTCAAATGAAATGAAGAAGTAATTTGGGATTTGTTATGTACAGCTGTTTTAAGGAGGAACAGCACAGCACAGCATAGGTGCCAATTAGCGGTATTAGAAGTGAAGAAGTGAACAGAATGGGCAAAGAGAAATCCTCAAGAAAAAGAAAGGTAAAAGAAACACAAAAACACTGTTTGTTTTAAAAAACAGTGTCTGCCTGCGTGCCACTGAATTAAAACAAGTGGAGGGACAAAGCAGGAGCCTGCAGAGCCACATATGCAGAGGTGCGGACTGCTGCAGGGTAGTGCTCCAGAAGAAACAAATTATTCCAAGTGAACAGACCTGTAGTTCTACTTTTCCTCTCCACCAGTTCATACAGCAACACAAAAAACATGTAAGCAGTAAGAAGCAAATTACTACATCACAGCTGATGATGTTGGCACAATAGTCCCATCTGACAGAGCTGCCTGAGCGAGGAGCTGGGGCACCTTCTGCAGTCAGAGCCCCCTGCAGCACTCTGGGGCACCTGAGGCTGGAAATGAGAACAGAGCCTTGGTATTTCACATTGCTCTCTGGAGACTTCATTAGATAGTCTAGGATCCCAATTCAGGTAGTTAGATGACTGAAGTTATATGGTATGAATAGATTGCCTATTTCAGCCTCCGTGATCTTCCATTTTCTTTATTCTGAGCACCTGGAAAATATCTGAAGAGCCAATGTTTAGCCCCTGTTATTTGTATAGTACTCTGTGGTCACCAGATGAAATGACAGAAGTGCAGATTAATTTGTACTGCACTGTTGCTTATTGGTCCTAAACAGGATAAACCTTTATGCACAGGAAATTGTATACCACTGCAGGTTTTCTAAAAGCTGACTGGTGATGTGTTACCTATTGGAAAATATATTGCATGATTTGTTAGACATACATCTTCCAATATTCCTATGTTGGTTCCATCAACTGTATGATTATTGCAAAATCAATACGATATTGAAAAAAATATTGTTGAAAAGTCCTTAGGCAGCTGGCTTTTGGTGGTCTATAATAAATGAGCATGACTGGCAGTTTTAAACCTTGCATTTCAGATGCATAAGTATATATCAATTAACAGGCTAACTATGCTGAATAAGCTAATGTGTTTGTCACTGTTGCGGATCCATGCTCAGCTGTGCTGATGTTTTCCTTAATAAACACTTGCTCAAGGAGTCCACAAGCATAGTCTGTAATCCACTGAGTTGGTGCATAACAAGATAAATTAATAAAATGCTGGTGCGCAAAACCTCCTTCGGGCCCTCGTCCAGCAATAGTTTACATGGAAAGGTAACTCACACATTCGAGCAATCCACTTGCAAATGGACACTTCATAAAATCTCACATACATCAAAGAGCTTGACAGTTCCAGGCCTCATTTACATGCAAGGTCTGTGATCTGAATCCATAGTGAGAGATGCCAACTGAGAAAGCATGAGGTTAAAGTGGACACAAACATCCACAGATACATCAAGATTAATTGTACATTGGCAGGAAAAGAATTTATAAAGTTGATGAATTTGTAATTTGCCAAATTTCTTGTAGAATAAGCTACTTTCTTTTCCCCCTCTCAGTGCTCTAAAATTATGTCTGGTGTTTAAAAGAAAACTCTCAAAAGGAGAGGAGTTCATTAAGCATAGACTTCTAAATTTCACTGTAATCCAGTGATAAAACTTTTGCCATGCAGATACATGTTCCTCCTCCCTCCCAATATACGAAGGTAAAAATTGATTGAAAATGCATAATACAGTTCTCTGACTCTCTTTTGCAAGCCTATCATTGTTTGCACACCTAGAAAATTTCAGTAAGGTGGTGACGTTCAGTGTCCAGAAATAACAATGACATTACATGAAATGGGCATCTCACAGGCAGTAGTGAGAGCTAGGATGCTGACATCTATGGAAATGACAGGGATGCACTCTTTATCAGGGCACAATGGGATCCTGAGCATCCAGGTTTTTCTACTACTTCCCAGACCATTGCTTTCTTTTTGAACAATTGATCTTCAATAAAATATTACTAATCATAATTATGTGTGGGTTTTTTGTGTCTCCAACACAGTCATCTACCCTACTTAAACATTCAAGCTGTGTCCATTATGTACACAGTTTACTAAAATTGTGAAATTTTCATCTTTAGAAAAGAAGACAATGCTCATGGAGGTTTTGTGTTCTCCACATAAATACTTGTGCAATGTACTTAGTGTGGCAATATATGATTGCTGAAGATAAAGCATATTCTTCAGGCATACGAGTATTTCTAATAATGGAAATGAATGACAATCCAGTCTCCGTGCAGGTTGGGGTGGGAGGGAGGAGAGGTGGATGAGATGCATTAAGTGCTCAATGCAAATTCCCCAAAGCTTATGAATATGCAGAGGTATCAGTGAGAATGCATGACTATGGGAACATTTTCAGATGGTAATTCTAGAGTTTTCTCAACAATCTGTATGTAGTGTGCCATCTGCAAAGCCTCTTAAAGGAGTATGAATATGGAGTAAGTGCAAAATGTAACCAAGGCCTATTTACAAAATGAATTGGCAGATTTCATTTTGTTTGCTCTGGAGAACTACTGCAAATATGTTCATTCAAAATTTTATTTAATTTATGCTAATAAAATAAGACAGATAAGTAATAGGGAAGAAAAAAGGGCACACTAAAACACTAATATATGCGATCTGAAAGCTCCACATTTTTATAATTTTGATCAAGTACTATGTTTCATGATTTTTTTTTTCTATTTGATACTTTATGACCATGACGGGGCACTAGAAAACCAAAAGAAGTTGAAGTAATTGGTTAGCAGTTGCCCCAAAACACCATTCATCTGCCAGAAATATTTCATCAAAGCTGACATGTTTTCAAAACCTTTTCATTTGACTGGTAATGTAAGCAAAACACAAAAAGGCAAATCACTTCTACACTTCTACATGATCAAATGAAATAAAAGGTTCACTGCCAGTATCTAAGAAATACTTCTAACGATTTGTTGCAATAATTTTTCAGCAAAATAAAATATTTTTCCTCAGTGAGGGAGAGTTGGAAACACAATGAACATTGTTCAAAGTATAAGCTAACTTAAAGAGCTATAAATCACAAAGGCCACGAGCATTCCTGACTTTCTCTAGATGTGATGACACCTTGGTGAAATACTGGTTGCGAGAGATCCTGCTCTGAAATGGTGATAGAACATCATTAGCCACACCGTTCTCATGTCGCTGGGCACTACACCAATGACCTGTACCTGACCTGGGAATAAAGACAGAAATGTAACACATTCCATTAGGATTTGTCTGTGCTGACAGTCTCTTACTTGCATTGGAGCTATATGAAGCGTATTTTTCGATGTATAGACTTTGTTGTTAGCACTCTGACTGTGGCAAACTGTGTGTGCAAGGCAGGGCAAATGGGCAAACTAGGAAGGGAGGAAAAAAGCCAAACCAACCAAAAAATTCTTATAAGCATCTAATTTGGTTTTCAGGTGCCAAAGACTACAGGTTTGGTCTAATCACCTCATACTAACCCATGTAAATGTTATATACATTCTATTTTAGGAGGGACCCTGACTATAATTATTAATAAATAATAATAATTACCTTAGTAATACAATCTACTTATTTATTGTTTAATCACTTGACTTTATTTACTTGAGGGAAGTGATGTGAGATTGCAGATCCTTTTGCTGAGTAAACAGCAGAAACTATCTGGAACTGGTCCCCCTCTTTCTTCTTGCTGTCTTCTATTCAATTTGAAGAAGCAGCTTAGGCTGAGGTTTCCAGAGCACTAAGTCTCACAGTTGCTAGAAAGGGAAAGTCTCACTTGCCTTCCCGTGCTCCCAAGTATATCATTCTGACCCTCCCCGATGCCTGCTGGACATCCCACAACCCAATTAATCTAATTAATCCGTAATTATCATCTTTTTTATTTCCCCTGAGTTACTGAGTTGAGAAGGCTCAGTAAGGGATTTGGCAAGTTGCGGACAATGAGGACATGAGACAAATGAGGGAAGCATGTGGCTGGTAGCAGGCAGGGAGAGAGTCAGTGGGGAAACAGGACCCCTTCTTTCAGTGGTGGTGGGCTGCTAGGCTGGCCTGGTCATCTCTGGAAATTGCTGCCACAGGTTCCTAAGGAAAGAAGTAGGTTTGATCTTTGGGTCCTGGTAACACAGTATTTCAGGCAAGCCTGTAAAGTAAAGAGAGGAAGAAAAAAACCACCGCTCTGTGTTAGGCGCTCCTTCTGCAGCTTCCTTCAGATTTCCTAAAGCTTTTGTGGATTGCCTTCTTAGATCCCTGACAATGTTTCCCCTTTTAGTATATAAAAGGAAATTTTACTAATTTAGCTAATTACTGTTAATCATATTTCTCCTGAGAACCAGCTACAGCACTATACCCGAATGCCTTTTGAGATGTAATCTGAAGAGCCTGCCCTCTGCCACACCACTTTAGTAATCCTTGCTTAGGTATGCCAAGGGACGGTACACACCTGCAGCATGTGAAGCATTGGAAAAGGGGATGACTGACAGAAACAGGAGAAATACCGCAACTCTAGGGGAAGGAACAAAGGCAAGGGTATGCTGAAGCTGCTGTCTTCCTCCTCCATGCAGACCTCGGTCTCAGCAATGCTGTAACAGATGTGGAATGCTGTCTGGAAAGACTGATAGCTATTGCTTCCCATGTGTGTATCCTCCTAAGAAGCCTTGTGCCTGCATCAGTGGGCTCATGATATTGTTCTCTAGGTGCTAACGGTAATAACTAAAATTAAAGGTAAACATGTTGCCTGATAATGGTCAGAGACTTCATGAATGTATATAAGCTACTTTTGTCTTCAGAAAAAATGAGTGAGTAAGGATTTCAAACCAACAGAAAAAATTTACAGATTTTCATAGGTATATGTGGTGTAATACATAGCATGTACTCACATGCTTCTTATAGTTTTCAATGTAATACAAAATGGTGATTGTTTCATAACTGTATTAGAAAAATGAAAGAAGGGATCTCGGAAATAGATAAGCTGTTTATCTTCATAGCATAGTGAATGTTACCTGAATAAGTTGACAGGATGCTAAAACACAGCCACAAAGCCAATAGATTTCATTAACATGCTTTGATCCATCCCTAGTGCTGCTTGATGTTTGGTTAGAAAGCCTTCATAAGCCAGAAGTGTTATTTCGCTGCAGCTGATGGCTTGCTTTTATTCCTGTTAGTGCCCAGATCTTATAGTGAAATACAAAGATTTGTCACAAGGAGACATATTAGGAATTCATAGTATCTATATCTCATTTTGAAGATGTTCAAGTGTGTCTTGGACTTTGATCCAACAGAGTTCCCCTCAGAAGCAAACAAATATATTTTATGACTGCATTTTGAGCTAATTCATTACAGATTAACTGCACCACATTAGGTATGTTGAAGGCTCACTAAATGTGAGCTATATAAGAGAAAAATGCCTTCTAACAACAGTTCATTCATGAAGTCTTTGGAATTAGACAGCACAGAAAGAACTTTTGGGCTGTGTTTCTTCATTTTTGTCAGATAAGGTGCAAAATAAGGTGTGAGGTATGTTGTTCTGAAACTAATTCGGAAACACTTATTTTTCCAAAGCAAAGTGTAAGCTAAGTCCACTTTTTTAAGCAGCTGAAAATCAAGCTGTAATGACTGACTTTTTTTGTTACATAACTTGTTTTGTGTTCAGTGTAGTAAACAAACTTTGAAGATAAAAGGGAATTAGGCTGCCTCAGATATATTGTGACTGGGACAGGTACACTCTATGGTGAGCCCTGGAGTTCTCAACCCTTGTCATCCAGCAGAGAGGATGGGTAGAGCTTTGTGGGTAGAGATGGCAATTTTGGCAACTGTGAACTCTCTATTTACTGATGGGAAAGGAATGGAGCAAAGCTGATGTGTGCCTGTTTTTCATCCAATTCTGGAACCAGGTTGCAGCCAGAGCATGCTAAGAAGCACTCCAGGTCCCATGGTAGACATATATGCTACAGGTTAGATGTCTGTTTTAGCCAGACTATTTCTATAATTTAGCATTCATTATACAGTAGGTTCAGGTCCGTGCTAAAAATTGGTAGGGAGAATGTCAGGACTCTATATCCAAAAGACTCAAGCAGTAACAGAGTAGCTAGCTGCCTATTTGTTGTATTAGCACAGATTTTTCTTTTTTGTTTTAGACACAAAGATAATGTGTCTGCAAACTGAATGTCATAAAAATAACAGGCATGTGCTGCTCAGATTGAAACATTCCCATCCAAAGCAGGTGCCGTTAAAATCCTCTTTGAACACTGTCTCTGGTCAAGAAAGCATTAGAGAATTGAAATGGCATTTTTAAAGAATCCCACATAGCTACTCGGAATCCCTTTGCATAAGATAAACGAATTGTTTCTTTAGGGATAGTGCTGCAGAGTTTCCTGAATAGAGAGCATGCCAAATTTTAATCTCAAGTGTACAACACAGTTGTTTGAAAACATGAATAAAAGCAGAAAAAGATAGCTGTTTCTGACTAAGATAATTCTGTTCTTTTGGGTTTTTTTGGTTGTTTTCTTTTCATTTTTTCTTTTTTTTTTTTTTAGCTAGAAGGGAGTTTTAACTACCTTATTTTATTTTTTAAATCATATACTTTTTTAATTTATAACTTTTTTTTTCAAAAAGGGTTTCACATTGTCTTCTACTTGTAGTAAAATCTTTGTATTTTCAAAATTCTTGTGTGCTCTGAAGTGTTTCTGCAAGTGTTTGAATTCTCTCTTGCAGAACACTTGCAAGCAGTGAAGAGCTAAATTTGTCTCTGAAGCAGTAAAAGATGCCCTACTGCTCAGCAAATGTCTTGTAGTGGTAGACTGAAGGGCAACATAAAGAACATAGCAACTGTGTAGGACTTCAGATCACAGGATCACAGAAAGGTTGAGGCTGGAAGGGACGTCCTGAGATCATCTTGTCCAACTCACATGCTCAAGCAGGGTTAGCTAGGCCAGGTTGTCCAGGACTGTGCCCTGTTGGTTTTTGAATATCTCCACAGATGCAGACTCCACAACCTCTCTGGGCAACTTGTTTGACCACCCTCATAGTAAAAAAGGGTTTTCTTATTTTCAGATGGAATTTCATGTGCCCATTGTCTCTTGTCCTGTTGGTGGGCACTACTGAGAAGAGTCTGACTCACTTGTCTTCATTCCCTTCCATCAGGTATTTATACACATTGATAAGATTCCCCTGAGCCTTCTCTTCTTCAGACTGAACAGCCCCAGCTCTCTCAACCTGTCCTCATTGTGGTGGGTTGACCTTGGCTGGACACTACCTGCCCACTAAGCCACTCGCTCTATCGCTCCACTCCTCAGCAGGACAGAAGATGGAAAAAAAATCATGGGTCAAGATAAAGGCGGTTTAATAAAGCAAAAGTAAAGGCCACGCAGAGACGCAAAGGAAAACAAAAGATTTATTCTTTACTTCCCATCAGCAGGTGGTGTCCAGCCACTTCCTGGGAAGTGGGGCTTCTGTATGCATAGTGGTTGCTCCAGAAGGCAAAGGTCATAGTAATGAATCCCCCCCTTCCTCCTCCTTTCTCTTAGCTTTTATTGCTCAGCAGACGTTATATGGGATGGAATATCCCTTTGGTCAGTTTGGGTCAGCTGTCCTGGCTATGTCCCCTCCCAAGATCTTGCCCACCCCCACCCTACTGGTGAGGGGAGAATGTTGGAGCGACAGCCTGGATGATGGGCGAGCACTGCTCAGCAGTAGCCAACACACTGGTGTGTTATCAACACCTTTCTAGCTACCAATGCAAAGCACAGCACTATGAGGGCTGCTATGGGGAAAATTAACTCCATCTCAGCCAGACCCAATACACTCATATAAAAGATGCTCCAGTACCTTAATCATCTTGGTGGTCCTTCACTGGACTTTCTCCAGCAAGTACAGAAATTTCTTGTACTGGGGAGCCCAGAACTGGACACAGCACTCCAGATGCAACCTCACCCGTGCTGAGCAGAGATGAAGGATGACCTCACTTGACTTGCTGGCAACACTCCTCCTAATGTAGCCCAGGACGCTGTTGGCCTTTTTTGCCATGAGGGCAAATTGCTGGCTCATGATCAGCTTGTCGTCTGCCTGGACTCCAAGCTGCTTCTTGGAAAAGCTGCTTTCCAGGCAGCTGTTCCCCGGCATGTATTGGTGCTGGTCCTGGTTTCAGCTGGGATAGAGTTAACTGTCTTCCTAGTAGCTGGTACAGTGCTGTGTTCTGAATTCAGTATGAGAAGAATGTTGATAACACTGATGTTTTCAGTTGTTGCTAAGTAGTGTTTAGACTAAAGTCAAGGATTTTTCAGCTTCTCATGCCCAGCCAGCGAGAAAGCTGGAGGGGCACAAGAAGTTGGCACAGGACACAGCCGGGGCACCTGACCCAAACTGGCTAACAGGGTATTCCATACTATGGGACGTCCCATCTAGTATAGGAACTGGGGAGTGGGGGCGGGGAATCGCTGCTCGGGGACTAGCTGGGTGTCGGTTGGCGGGTGGTGAGCAATTGCACTGTGCATCATTTGTACATTCCAATCCTTTTATTATTGCTGTTGTCATTTTATTAGTGTTATCATTATCATTATTAGTTTCTTCTTTTTTGTTCTATTAAACTGTTCTTATCTCAACCCACAAGTTTTACTTCTTTTCCTGTTTTTCTCCCCCATCCCACTGGGTGGGGTGGGAGTGAGTGAGCGGCTGCGTGGTGCTTAGTTGCTGGCTGGGGTTAAACCACAACAGTGCCTAAGAGATGCCTGCCTGAAATGCAGGACTTTCCCCTTGTTTTTCTGTATTTCCCCTTGTTGAACATCATAAGGTTTCTGTCAGCCCATTTCTCCAGCCTATCGTGGTCCCACTGGGTAGCAGCACAAGCCTCTGGTGTATCAGCCACTCCTCCCAGTTTTGCACTGTCTGTGAACTTGCTGAGGGTGCATTCTGTACCATCATCCAGGTCATTAATGAAGATGAACATTACTGACAGCAGTATCAACCCCTGAGGTACACTGCTGGATACTGGCTTCCAACTAGACTTTGTATCACTGATTAGCTCTCTGAGATCAGTTGTTCAATTTTCAATCCACCTCACTATCCACCCATTTAGCCCACCCTTCATCAGCTTCTCTGAGACGTTACAGGAGGTAGTAGAACATAGTGTTGAGAGCCTTACTAAAGTGTATGTATAACATTTTTCTCAGTGAAAAAGTAGATGAAGATCCATATACACTGCTTAGAAACACATACTTGATAAGATTCACTCCTATAAAACTATTGAAAGAAGCTAATCAAGTAAGAACAGCTTGCAGACAAGGAAAGTAAAAAACTCAGCTGTGGATTTGTGGTTAGTTTCCCTTCAAAGCATTACTAACTGATGTCCACTGGAGCTTTTGCAGAAAAAAATAATTAAAGACTGCTATGCTAACACCGTTAGGCTAATAGTATAATTTTATATACTCAGTCCTGTCCAAAATATCTTTTTTCCCCTGTGGAGATGGGATGCAGGATGGTTGTTAATCTCTTTTGGATAACCTGTGTAAATATTTGACTGGCCAATTCTGACAACTAGCATCTGTATGTATAGTAAAACTTGTTCTAAAGGGCTCAAAATGCTTCCTTTCATAAGCTGCAGGCTGAAATCTGTTCTCTTCTCCTGTGGCAAACCAAGTCAGAGCAGGAGTTTCCCTTTTATTTTGTTTGTTTTTAAGTGAATAAATTACATTATTTAAACTCTTCTGGGATAGCAGGTGAACATAACACACTATACAAATAATTACACAGTGATCTCTTCATGACTCTTCTGGGATAGCAGGTGACATAACACTATACAAATTATTATACAGTGATCTCTTCATGATACAGTAAAAATATTGGAAGCAGACAGATTTTAATCTGATTTTATTTAAAATGATTTAAGAAAACAGAAGATGTCTCCAAAACTTAGATAAGAGAGTAATTTTCAGTACACGTATCAAAATTACTTATTATGTGAATTTTCCTTTAAAGTGAGAAGTTGTAAGCCTTCTGTCATTCTGCCCTTGGATGATGTGCAGTTCACACTGAAGCCAGGAGGAAAAATATGCACATGAAATACAAGGGCAGCTTTGTATCACTAACTTACAGTTGAGTTTCAATTTACAAATAAACTTGATCATGTTTATAGGTAATAATTTATCTTAACATTTATATGCACAAGCCCTTAAAAATCAAAAGTCCAATCAAATAAGAAAAACAACTGAGACGTTAAAAGGATGGGATTTTTAATTGAATAAAATGTAAAGATCTGATTACAAGTACAAGCATACAGATTCCTACTTAAATCGGTGACAGCAGACAAGGCATTGTCCCTACATTCTTCCCCTACTGAGAGCTTTCGTGCAAGGGCCAATGAAATCATAGACCAAGGTATGGACAAGCTAAATCACTGCACATTCAATATAAAACCAAACTGTAATTCCTTTGATGGAAAATTTTCACCTAAAAGATTAATCTTTCAGAAACTGAATGCAGCAGAACAAAACAGTGTCATTTCAATTTTAGTTGAATTATCTCTAGAATCCAGTACATAATGTCTCATCATAATAAATAAACATTCTCATGTTGTGTGTATATTTTAGCTGTCATCTGAGGAAAAGGTAAATATCATAGTACTTATTTACAAACCCCATTCTTGATCTTCCTAAATCACATATTGCTTCGAAAATAAGCAACCAGCTACTGAGCAGATGCATATTGACAAACCTCCACTGAACTCAACCAAGCTCTGTCTATTTACGCCCCCTCAGGATAACACAGAAGTATATAATAGCCTAAGATGAGATTTTAAATGTAAATGCACATTATCATTAAGGAATAATTTCATACAAGAACTGCAGAATTAGTAAAATACACAGCTGTCTTAAGAATATGAAGGCTAAGTGTGTCCAGCTGCTGGAAAGTATGAATATCAGAAGCCTGTGAAGTGTTTTTGTGATGCTTCTGCTGTATCTAACATAAGCATGTGTTATAGTACAGATTACTTACTTTTAGCTGAATGCATCAAGATATTTGAAATTAGAAGGTCCTATACAGCAATTGAATAATGTATCTCACATTTTAATGGAAACGTCTTCCAAAATCACTATTAAATTATATTTTGCAACCTTCTGCCTAAAGTTGTGATGGGTTAACCCTGGCTGGACGCCAGGTGCCCACCAGAGCCGTTCTATCACTCCCCCTCCTTCTCAGCTGGACAGGGGAGAGAAAATATAACAAAGAGCTTGTGGGTCGAGATAAGGATAGGAGAGATCACTCACCAATTACCGTCACGGGCAAAACAGACTCAGTTTGGGGAAAATTAACTTGATTTATTACAAATCAACCAGAGTAGGGTAATGAGAAATAAAACCAAATCTCAGAACACCTTCCCTCCACCCCTCCCTTCTTCCCGGGCACAATTTCACTCCCGGATTCTCTACCAACCCCCCAGGGGCACAGGGGGATGGGGATGGGGTTTACGGTCAGTTCATCACACGTTATTTTCTGCCACTTCATCTTCCTCAGGAGGAGGACTCATCACACTCTTCCCCTGCTCCAGCGTGGGGTCCCTCCCACGGGACACAGTCCTCCACGAACTTCTCCAACGTGGGTCCTTCCCACGGGCTGCAGTTCTTCACGAACTGCTCCAGCATGGGTCCTTTCCACGGCGTGCAGTCCTTCAGGCACAGACTGCTCCAGCATGGGCCCCCCACGGGGTCACAAGTCCTGCCAGAATACCTGCTCCGTGGGCTCCTCTCTCCACAGGGCCACAGGTCCTGCTAGGAACCTGCTCCAGCGCGGGGTTCCCACGGGGTCACAGCCTCCTTTGGGAACCCACCTGCTCCGGCGTGGGGTCCTCCACGGGCTGCAGGTGGATATCTGCTCCACCGTGGACCTCCATGGACTGCAGGGGGACAGCCTGCCTCACCACGGTCTTCACCACGGGCTGCAGGGGAATCTCTGCTCCGGCGACTGGAGCATCTCCTCCCCCTCCTTCTTCACTGACCTTGGTGTCCTCAGGGTTGTTTCTTTTACGTGTTCTCACTCCTCTCTCCGGCTGCCGAAAACCTCCATCCCACCTTTTTTCCTTCTTAAAACTGTTATCACAGAGGCTCTATCTCTGATTGGCTCGGCCTTGGCCAGTGGCGGGTCCGTCTTAGAGCCGGCTGGTATAGGTTTTTCTCGAACACAGGGGAAGCTTCCAGCAGCTTCTTACAGAAGCCACCCCTGTAACCCCCCCCACTACCAAAACCTTGCCACACAAAACCAATACAAAAGTAAACAAGCTTAATAATCCACCTTCACATAAATACAGAATACTGAAACAGGTTCTGTGATTTGTCAAAATGACAGAGAGATCATGTTATAACATTATTGTAGCGATTTTTTTAAGTCTAGAACTTGTGTGTGGTTGTGGAGTCCAATCGTCTTTCAGCAGCCTAGTGCTAAAACTTGAACTGCACTGACTTTCTTCTCAGACAGTCCATTGACTCTTTCAATTTGGGATATCTTGGGGAGAAGAGGCTGTTTCCTGAAGAAAAAAACCAAACATATTGTCCTGGTTTCAGCTGGGATAGCGTTAACTGTCTTCCTAGTAGCTGGTACAGTGCTGTGTTTTGAGTTCAGTATGAGAAGAATGTTGATAACACTGATGTTTTCAGTTGTTGCTCAGTAGTGTTTAGACTAAAGTCAAGGATTTTTCAGCTTCTCATGCCCAGCCAGCGAGAAAAGCCGGGGGAGCACAAGATGTTGGCACAGGACACAGCCAGGGCACCTGATCCAAACTGGCCAACAGGGTATTCCATACCATATGATGTCCCATTTAGTATAGGAACTGGGGGAAGTGGGGGCGGGGAATTGCTGCTCGGGGACTGGCTGGGTGTCGGTCGGCGGGTGGTGAGCAATTGCACTGCGCATCATTTGTACATTCCAATCCTTTCATTATTGCTGTTGTCATTTTATTAGTGTTACCATTATCATTATTAGTTTCTTCTTTTCTGTTCTATTAAACCGTTCTTACCTCAACCCACGGGTTTTGCTTCTTTTCCCGATTTTCTCCCCCATCCCACTGGGTGGGGTGGGAGTGAGTGAGTGTCTGCGTGGTGTTTAGTTGCTGGCTGGGGTTAAACCACGACACATATGATTCCAAGTGTCCTGGTTTCAGCTAGGATAGAGTTAACTGTCTTCCTAGTAGCTGGTATAGTGCTATGTTTTGGGTTCATTGTGAGAAGAGTGTTGATAACACACTGATGTTTTCAGTTGTTGCTAAGTAGTGTTTATACTAAATCAAGGATTTTTCAGCTTCTCATGCCCAGCCAGCAAGAAGGCTGGAGGGGCACAAGAAGTTGGCACAGGACACAGCCAGGGCAGCTGACCCAAACTGGCCAATGGGATATTCCATACCATGTGATGTCATGTCTAGTATATAAACTGGGGGACATGGCCTGGAGGTGTGGCTCAGGAACTAACTGGGCATTGATCAGCGGGAGGTGAGCAAATGCATTGTGCATGACTTGTTTTGTGTATTCCAATCCTTTTATTATTATTATTGTCGTTTTATTACTGGTTTTATTATCATTATTAGTTTCTTCCTTTCTGTTCTGTTAAACTGTTCTTATCTCAGCCCATGAGTTTTATCTTTTTTTTCTCTGATTCTCTCCCCCATACCATTGGTTGGGGGGGGAATGAGGGAGTGGCTGTGTGGTACTTAGTTACCAGCTGGCGTTAAACCATGATACCAAGGACTGATTATCTGTATATTTTAAAAACTTGTACAACTTCTATTGCTGATCTGCCTTACAAAATGCAGAACAGCACCATTTCTTTCATCAGTAGGAAAACTCATCTGTATTGCACATTATAGCAAAAAAAAAAAAAAAAAAGAAAGCTAGTATCAAACCTCTGCTGATATGAACACAATCAGGATTTCACATTAGCTTTGTTAAAAAGACCCCTTTTTTTTCATCACAGACTGCTAAAATCAGGGTGGATCAAGTTCAAGCAGTTAATATTTTATAATCAACCTAAAGGTAAAGTTACGGAGAAAATTAAGGTACATCTAATAAATGTATATATATGCTTTATATCTGTGACTCAGTAATTTTGAACTAAGACAGGTTTTTATGTGAGCTAGAAAGTATTACAGATTTCAGTTATGTACTAAAAATTTCAAATACCAAGTTAAATTTGGTGTTTTTTTCTTGTTCAAAGTCTACTATAGTACATTATCACAGAATCGCAGAAAATGGGCTTGGAAGGAACCTCAAGAGACTATCTTGTCCATGTCTCATGCCTCAGGCAGGATCAGCTCTCCCAATGACATTTCTGACAGATGCTAGCTTAACCTGGTCCTAAAACCTTCCAAAAATAGATTCCTCATATCTGTGAGAAATGTATTCTCACTCTTAATTATACCAATGTACAGGTTAAACACTGACTTTAAAAAAAAAAAAAAATTCAAACTTAAACTGTGTTGAAAAAACACACACACACAGAAGACCTTTGGGCTTCCTCATTCTCATTTGCTCACCATTAACAACCCTGAAACAAGAGAGTAAATGGTATTGCTGATTATCAGTAAGGCTGGACTGATTTCATTTCACTATTTACTAGATACAAAGAAGGTACAGCCCCAACAGGGCAAAAACTTGGTCTTCCTGGGTGGAAACTGGTGCTCGCAGAGACTGACTCTGTGTACATTAGCAGGTATCTATACACGCGAGAACCACAACAGCTGTATGGGTAGGGGACATGCCCATGTCAGGCTTCATATACAACTATGGGTATGTGAGGATGGATGGGTGCTTGAATGCCACCTCTCTCTATTTGAAATTTTACTGTCTGTGTTACTTTGAAGACCATAAATACCCTTGAAAGTTTTTTCTCCCTGCTGATTCTTTGTTCTGTTTCTCTTTTGTGTGTAGATAATTATGGTGGTAATTTGGCTACAACATTCTGAACTTGCGTGATTTTTGGTAAGGACTACATGGGTTTGAATCTGTCAGCTAGTCATAATGCTTCCTCAATATTACCCATTTAATGTCAATTATAGACAAAAAATAGCCCACTTATTGTCTCATAGTAGCATCCACATCAATAATTGTGCAGAACAAAAGGCATAAACTGAGACCATCTGCTCTCACTACAATAATCTACCTAAAAAGCTTAGCCAGTAACTCACAGTAAAAGATTCTGATGCATTTCTCTGGGATCATGCTGTTTAAGTGTCTTTTGTGATTAAAATTATTATTGCTTTGGCCCATCACCTATTAGGACATATATTTCCTAATACCAAGTAAAATATTGTCATTTTATTTTTATTACTGTAGTAAATTAAGATGACGTCTACCGGATACCTATAAGCAAAAACTGTACTTTTATTTTATACTGCATTGTCACTCTCTTTCCTGTTGATGCTAACAGTACTTGGACATTTCTAAAAAAATCATATATGCTGCAGATTTTTATTGTTTTGACAAGCACACAACTCTTGAGCTGTGCTAAATGCCAGTATAAAGCCATATCAAAATGTAAAATGTTAACCAGAAGTGCCATCATGACCTGGAAAGTAAAAAAGAAAGAAAGAAAAGAATATTTAAAAGCCTACAATCACAAAAGATTGTTGATATTTAAAGAGAATATACTGTGACTTTTCTCAGCATTGGATATATGGAATTTTTCCTGGCAGCTTGCAAGAACAGATAGGAGTTTAAGAAACATTCACATAAAAGTATAAAAGGCAGACAAATCCCTGCTGTTTTATACCAGTGTCCCTGTTCTATTCTCTAGCACATCAGGCCTGTCAAGACATCTCAGTTTTCTCCTTCTAACAAAAATATGTAAGTGAAAATAATGCATTGCAAATGCCCAATGCATTTAGTACAATGTCTTAAATGTTTAGTTCCGATCAACTGCAGATTCAGTAAATGCTTAAGATTAGATGTTCCCTAACCCCCGATGACAACCATTGAGACTTGATTACAGGCTGTCCTTGAATGGCAAAATATAGGGTTTTTTTTCTCCAAAACTGAAATATAATGTTACACTTCCCTTGTCTGATTTTCTAATATGCTAAGCACCCATCTTTCCCCTTGGTTTCAAATGGATTTTTATGCGCTTACAACATCATTTGTAAGCTGTGGGACTTCTTTTTTGTCCTATTTATGCTATGAATTCAATAACAATTTGCTTTGCAATATTCAAAATAATACTTGGGAAGAAATCAAAGATAAACTATCCCTTTAGGAAACTTGGGTTATAAACTATAATACTGGCAGTTCATGAACCAACCCTATGACACCTGAAAACAAGATTTAAGAGGATACTCAAAAATTCATCTTTATTTCTAGGTTTTCAAACTTGGCTAACATATACAATTTTTGGATTAGAAACTTTTTTGCATTTAGGCAAAGAAAAAGAGGCTAATGTGGTTGTATCAACGGTTAATCTGTCTATTCATCAGCCCCTGCCTAATAACAGTTGAACAGCTTGCTGAGTTTTAAGTAAATTTTGTGATTAGAAGTCTCTTTCATCCCAGTTATGTCAAGAATCCAACCTAGAGATCTCAATGAAAAGAAGGCATGTAGTGTTATCCAGCATACATGGGCCAACAGTAGACAGTGTATATAGCACGTGTATATAGCCAGCCGATCAACACGTGTGTAGTTGAACAATTAGCTTAAATACACCAGTGAGACTCTGTGCTATTTTTTGACTGGCCAAGGTTCTCAAAAGAGACACCGGCAAATGGTCAGGCAGGATTAAGGAATGAAGTGTGCTTGTAACATGGTTAGCTCTGCTGCTTGTGCACCAACCTGCTTTTCTTCTTCAGTCATTCACATTGTACCTTTTAGGCACCTCATGTACAGAAATGACTCTCACACTTTAACCTTCTGTTCTCACCTTCATAGGTAAGGGAATTCAGGTTATGCATCTTGCATATTGGTAACTCAGTAGTTAAGGTGCCTATACTTGATAAAGCAGTACAGTTTCAAATTTTGTTGTCTTTCATTTAGAGCAGGAATGTGATCTATTTCTTCCCAAGAAGTGGCTGAATACTAAGCTACAAAGTCAACCTCTCCTACTGTTCTTTATATTCATAAATACTGCAGTCATGACAGTACACACATTTTTGCACTTCAACATGTCATGTAGAAATACTTTCACTTACAAATGCAAAAAAATATTTAAAATTAATAAAATGTTTTAGCCAGTGTTGAGGTTCTTTTTTTTTTTTTTAAGTTCAAAGTGATTCTTTTTCAAAATTTAAGTTTATCATAATAAAAAATAAAATAAAGTTTTAAAAATGGAAATTGAATTTTCACTGTATGGCCAATGCATGCTGGAATGCTGTTTTTAATATTTTTGGAAGAAAAGTAATTATACATATTCCTGCCAGTTCCAATTGAAAGGTCTCTCAGGCTGTTCCGGATCACGCAATTTATTTTTCCCAAAGTCTGCATGTGTCTGCGCAACTACAACGTGGAGTAATGCGTAGGTTCAGAGCTATGGCTAACACCATGGCAGGTGTTCAACAAATTGGCAAATCATTATTTCAGCCTTCATCTGCTTAACAATGTGGGAATGTGGGCTATGTTTATGAGATCAGGGCTGAAATTCATTGTGTGCTCCACCTTTTCCAAAAGTAATAAAGAACAGATAGTAATAAATGTAATATGGGACAGCAATTTTGACTGGCTATGTAAGCTGAGCATTTTACACTCATATGTTATGATTAATAATGCCATATACAAATGCTTTTCTTGAAAGTGAAAACCTACAAGCAAAGTGAAGAACTAATCAAAAGCAAGCTAAGCAAAACCCACAATTTTTGTTATATATCTGGAAGAGGAAAAAATTACCTAATAGTATGGATTCCTCTCTATTACTTTCCATTAGCATCAAGTCTGCAGACCTTTCCAAACATGACAAGTTCTTTTGTTCATGTTAACATCATCCAGCAACAGAAGGGACACTACTTTCCATAACAGATAGGAGACTCATATCCAAATTTTTAAAAACTACATGTAAAACACTATTCTATTTTAGAAAGAGAATAAATGTATAGTGCTTTAGATTGCTAATTCTTCAAATTAATTTAATCTTGGACTGATTTATAAAATTAAATTTATTTTATTTAGCTGAAAATATTCCTTTTCATTCAGCTCTGTTCCAAAAACATAAAGTTCAGATTATGTGTTCTTAGTGAAAAAGCTTTTACCACTTATGTATTTATGTACTAAAGTTTTACTTAGAAAGATTATAGTTTCTAGCCAGACTCAACTAAAGGAATGCTCAGAGTTAGGAGGAAAAAGTTGCTGAAGGGTACTCATTCAAGAGGACATCAGCCTGGACTGGGCTTCTGGCCCACCTACTACAATAAAGCAGATAGATTGATTGTCTTATGAAGATTACTGTCTATGGACAGAGTCATCAAAGTGTAATTTGTCATAATCAAAGAAATCATATGAGTCTCCAGTACGTTAAGACTTTCCATGAAGTACCAATGGAGTACACAGGGAAGGAAATGCATGAATGCAATTCATCTCTGATCCTGGAATACTTACAAAGGCAGCAGCATTTCAGGATCAGCTTTGTAAGGGCATCGGTGGATAGTAAACTGTAAATTGTCCTCAAAACCAGATTTAGGGGTTAGTTTGGTGAAAGCTGTTTCTCAGAATGTACCCAGAACAGTGAGAATAATATTTTGTTGCTTTGAATGTAAAGCTTTTAGATTTTTTTTTTTTTTAAGAGAAGGGATAATTTGCCAAGATTTAAAAATTTACACAATGCTTCCTACACTTATATTTCATTTCAAGCACTAAATTACTGAGAACTGGAGTAAAACTAAATGGTGTACTAACAGCTGACTTCAAATGCAGGTCTTTTGCTCTGATGAGCATTCTTAGTTCTTCCATCTAAAATTATGATTTTGACATCTTCACCTTGAAATGAGAACCATCTGAAGAGTAAAAATGAGAAAAAGTTTCTTTGGAATTGTTTTAGACTAGAGACAAGGTCTCACATCAAAGGACAACCACTTGAACACCAGGTTATTCTAAAGTGGCAGGTTTTCTCATTCTTGTTACTTGTTCTACTTGGAACATTGTCTACCAGGATCATATTAGCAGCTGTTTCAGAGCATTTCCTGGGTTCCTTTTGGTTGCATAGATCCATTAAAGTACGGTTAAAAGATGTTTGCACCTGAATGGATGAATTATGCTTACCCCTCCAAATTCCTTCTAGCTTTGGGCCTAGTAAATGCTTTCAAAAGTTTGGTTGTATTGTTTATCACTACATTTTTTCAATTTTTTTTTTTTATTCTTTTATTTTTACATATATATATATATATATATATTTGTCCTCATTTTCCTGTACTTCAGGTTCTGGGAATATTTGGTATTCCAGAGCTTCTGTACTAAGCTGAATACAGAGACAATTATGGCTAAATCACTATATTGAAAATCCCTGCATGCTTTGGCTTTAGAGCTCAAATCCTAGTTTCCAAAGTTAAAAAAAAAAAAGAAGAAAAAAATCTCTATTTTTTTACTGTGAAAACAAGGGACAAGCTCACCACACTAAATTAAAATTCTTCTGAACCGAGGTAGATGGCTCATTACTGGGTTGTATTGCAGGCTTGTCTGTTCCCTAATCCCTTACACTGTTTACTCATTCACAAGTGTACTTTGCCGGAATTTTCTTCATTTTGTAAAATGTACTTTAGAAATTATATATATGCGGCCCAAATAAAACCAGGACTTACCAAGTGTGCTGTTTACTGTAGGCAAACATTATCATTAAAAGTCCATGTGTCGCTTGCTCTGTTCTGAAATTCACTCTGTTAAAAATGGAAAGCTTTTTCTCCCTTTCAAGTGCTTCACCAACATCTGCTACGAGGATGTGTAAGCATGCAAAAGATAAGTAGGCTTGCATTTTCAGATTAGAACCAGCCTTTATTTAAACATGCATAAACCTACAAGGAGATTTCGTAAAGTTGTAACAGGCACGGATTTTGCTGCCAGTTCTCAAAGTCTGAGAGGTAAAAACTTTCTGGAAACATTTTTGTGCATGAAGCAATAGTGTTACTGCAGTTTTGTAAGTTATGGATACAACCTTATCATGGATGCAGTCACAGCATCTCTTCTACAATGAAACATACAGATGATGTAGAGAGTGTAAGAGGCAAGAACATGTAAAACTCAGAAAATGTCTGTCTTATCAGACAGACATTGTTGCATTTTGAAACAGGAAAGAGTGGGTTGGGTTTTTTTTAAAATGCAGATTTTTTAGCTATGTTCAATTGTACACAGCAGTGAACTAAGGATTGAGGTATTTTACTCACTTTGGATATAAAGCGTCCAAAGAAATTCTTATCTATCTCCTTGAAAGATGGTTCAAGTCACTACATAAAATTATATAAATATCTCTCATGGCCACATGGAGTTGTGAACACATACGTAATAATAATTAGCCATCGTTGCTTTTTTGTATGTTAAGTTAATCCCTCCAACTTTCATGTTCTCACGGAATACTTATTATTTATTGTTTTTCTACCTCTAACTTCTTGGCTAGGTAACCAAGCTCATAATTGGCTTAATGTTTCTCTTGCTTGATTTGTTTTAATTTTTCTTGTTTCCTCTTATCTTACTTAACTTGTCTCCTCAATTGTCTTTCTTTCCTGACTTTAACATTCTGCTCTTTCTTGAATTTTTAGACTTTCCTCTTCTTCTTTCAACTGTTTTTCACTTTTTCCTTTCTCTGACATGTTCTACTGTCCACTATTTTTTAAATTCTCCAAGCTTCCATATAGTTTATGGTGTTGGAAGTCCCCTTGAAATTAGGGACAAAGCAGGAATATCAAAATACTTGCTTTATTTGAGGGATTTGATTTTGAAGAGAATAGAATCCACCTATTCAATGCAGCTCATAGTCCGTGTATGTCTTTCTCTCAACTATTTTTTAAAAGTAAATTAGTTCCCAATAGTACCATGAAACCATTGAAAAATCCTCTGCTCTACCTTTTCTGCAATACTACATCTGTATTCTGAATAATCTTTAGCATAGAGAGTATGGGAATATAGGGAGAGAGATATCTGTTAGATTAAATGGAGAAATTGCCAAGACTATGAAAAAAAACACTTTAAAATGTGTATTTTTCTTCTATTGTAATAAATGATTTCTAGACTGGTCTCACTCTAAGAGAAAATAAGCACTTCAGTTGTACAAATACTTAGTTGGCAGATTTAAGAATTCCCTTTCATGCTCTACGTACCCGTAAATGGTAATGAACTTGAAGGTTTTGGAAGAACACCTGCAGATGCCTGTGTGGCAGTCTCCACTCTGTTGAACGTGTTGATTCATGTACCAATGACCTATAACTTTCATTAAAATCTTTGTAGTGTCCTTAAGGATTATTCATATGTCTGATGCTTGGGTCATTTGAAATCTTGTTTTCTCTGTAGACTAATCCACAAATCTTTCTACACTAGGTAAAACCAACTTGTGACATCCTTATTCTTGCCTTGATTGAGAGTATGTTGTATGTCATGCATTCTTAATTTTAAATCCAATAAACCAGTTGAAATAATCTTATCTTTTTTAGTGCTAAATCATACTGTATTAGTGTCTTACAGAGATGTGAACTTGTACTCAGTGCATAAATGAAAATACCTCACAAAATATTACATTTATTTTAGCACAACTACTATATGCACTCTTTTCTTTGTACAATATCTTTGTAACTGTAAACCTAAAATTACGTAGTACTGCAAAAGGCTGCTGCAGTCTCCCTGGAAAATGAAGAAGTAATCAAACTTGTCAATTAGACAGGGAATAGACACAGGGTACATTTAAAAAGCTCTTGATGAACGTAGCTAACCTGTTACACTGATTCTCCTAAAAGTGCAAATGCATCAACCAAAATATTTAATGACTCAGTTATGCCATGTTTTTACTCTGAAAAAATAGCAAGACTAAAACCAAAAACTATATAATTCTTAAAAATACTTACTTAACAACTGTGATTTCAAATACATTTTTTAATATCAATATGTACTTCCCCTGTTTTTAAAATATGTTCTTTAAAAACTATCTAAAATACTTTCCATCTCATTCCCTGTTTAAAAAAAACCAACCCACTCATGTATAATTTGGGGTGATTCAGTTTAAACTGAGGGTAACCTGTATACTTTGGAACAAATTTTTACCTGAGAAATTTCAACAAATTCTATTTCAATTGACTAGATTCCTTTAACTCTTGTTCTTCAATACATTTTGCAACCCTTTCCAATTTTAAAAGGCAGTATTGCAGTACTTCACAGTTGGGTGATGAACTGCCTGGTTGTTGGAATTTCACCATTTTTCTTCTTTATTAACTTATTAAAGAACATAATTTCCAATTAATGCTCTATTTTAGATTTCCTTGCTCTTTGTCAAATTATAAATAATACCATTTTTATTTTTAATCTCATTTGAAATTAAATTTTTAGGAAATCTTCAGCGAGACAGAAATATTTGGAGAAATATTACTATTGGTTTCAAACAAAAGTTTGTAAATTAGCTATTTTATTTTGTGAGTGTTGATTATTAACAATATTTCACAGTAGTTTCTGGTGTTAAATTGTGTTAAACCATATTCTTTAGGATGATGCCAATTTATAGACTACTAAATGCTGAAGTGTTATATATCAACCTAAGAAAAAAATAATTTTATTTTCATGTGGTTTACATGGGCTGTTAATTTCTACTCAGTTTGTGTTAATTTATTTATAGATTCATGTGTTTTCTCTTTCTCTTGTAAGGTACAATTTGACACTTTGAAGTAGGACATTGAATATTCTGACTTTTTGTCATAGTACCAGTAATAACAAAAGTAGAACTATTTGCTGCTATCATCAGTCTATGCTGTACCTATCTGCATAAGGCAAAATTTGGGCCTTTAAGCACTAAAAATTTTATTTCTAAATATTTCAGCCATATAATATGAGAATGTACAGAGTGCTGTATAATGTCATCTAGGCTCCTTTTCCCACAAGAGGCTGGACCAGATGATCTTTTGAGGTCCCTTCCAGTCTGGGCTGTTCTATGATTCTCTAGGGGTAATATCTTTTTTTCAATGTCAGTACGACAATGTAAGTGATAAGACATGACAAGTCATTGTGCAAAGAATTTCAAACCTATTGTTATGCAGTGTTGGGTAAAAAAACAGAGCATAGGTAAAATCAGCACTAAATTTGCTGAAAAATTTCATTTTCTTCTGCAAAATGTAATTTTCCAAAATGAAAAGACTTAAATACAATTTAAACATGTTTTTTTCCTTTAGAATTTTAGTCAATTTTTGTATGATTTAACAACAAAACCTACCAATCTAGGCATTTCATTTGTTATATTTTTTTATAGAAAAGGAAAATTGCTGGAGAAGAGAACAGAAGGTAAATTATTTTGAAGAAAAAATAATATTTCTGTGTCTTTATGGCATCTAGTGGAATGTGTGCTAACAGCTCACTGGTGTCTTTCCTATATTCTGTAATATAAATAGATTACCACAATGATTTTCCAGTGAGTAGGTGCTGGTAAGTATGAAGCAAAGCATGCTGAGACACTATGGCAGAAGGTTTCCATTTATCTAGCACAATTTCTGTATTGTTGGAAGATTTTGGTTCACTGAAGTCAAGAGGTTTTGCAGACTCCATAGACCAAACATTCTGCAAGGATTGTACCTGCGTACCTGCTAAACCAGCGGATTATAGTATTATGTTGTGAGTTTATTTAATATCTGTTCAAATCTTACAACTCCCTGGGCAGCCCCTGTCCCATCGCCGGGTCAGTCCATGGTGAGGGACTTGGGCTGGGACTTGGACTTCGGCCTTGGGCTGAGATGAAATGTGGCCCTGGACCATGGGCAGGGAGCAGGGGGGGAAGGGACAGTAATGCTGGATGGTGCCCTCAGGGCCCTGACACTGACTATGGCCTTCTTATAGACATTACCATTTAGAGTCTGTTGTTTAGGAAAGTGGAAAGAAGGTCTTTTTTTATTTTTTTAATGTAGTATGAGTTTGAAAGAACATCCAGATTTGGAAATAAATTTTTAGAAACACAAAATGCTTGGAGTAGACTTGAGTTTAAACTACTTTAAACATTTTAACTATGACCAAGCAAATTCTCATTTCTGACTAGAACTGATCAGATAATACTAAGAAACTACCATCCATACAAATTTACAATATTTTTCAAACAAAATATACAACAACCTTTCCTGTGTTACCTACTTTGGCCCACTTATGGCTCATGCATAAGGATCAACATTTCACTTGCAGCCACTTATAAAATTCCTTGATGCAGCAGATGTAAAATGGCTTATCCTTTTTGCATTTTCCAAATGGTACGTGCTGTCCTGCATCAATAATTGATTTGCTTATGGCACTTACTAATTTTCAATATTGTGCCACTTTTCTAACAATAACAAGTAGAAGCACAAACACGAAGGTTATTTACTAGCCACAGCTCAGTGCACCATATAATCAAATCCTTTGTCAGAGCATCCTGCCACATAATCAGATCTTGTGAATTGTCAAAGGCAATTTTATAAATATATATATTCATTTAAAGCCTCAGTAAGCTTGTCATGGCATGGGATAAGTACATTTTTCTTTTATTTTTGTGCTTTTCCAGTTCTTTATATATGTAGTAATTACATTGTCTTCAAATACAATTTCTACAGTGAGAAGTAACACTATACATCTACAGCATGCTTGTGTCTACAAAACCACAGTTATTAGACTGGATAGTTGATTTAAAGGTTATTTTTTCCCAATATAATGTGGTTTAAAGATTTTTATGCTATTTACCACAATATATAACAAGCAGTGTGATGCACCGCATAAAATTAGAAGAATCAGGAGACCCCACAAAGAGTGCATATCTTCCCCAATTTGGTGTGGTTTAAGATGCTAGCTTCACTTCTGGCTCTGGCAGAGTGCTGAACACCTTTGGAATTTTTATTTACTGCAAGGAACAGGTTGGAAGACTTGTCCATAAAGCTCATTTTATTGATTAGAAACATAAAGTCCAAAACTGATCTTAAACTCTGTGAAGAGACTGGTTGATTCAAGGTAGGAAAAAAAGGTATTAGACAAATGTTCTTAGAGGGAAAAAATCCAAAAAACTGATGAAGGTATTGCAAAAGATGATGTTAGGTGCTGGAGATGTTAGAAAACACAGTAATTTTAGTTGAAAGAAAAGATGTTATATAATGTCCTGTATATTAAAGGCGTGTTTTTAAACACTAGGTGTGAACTTAATGGTTTTAGAATTTCACATAAATACCTGAAATCTTTAGAGCTCTATTCTATCTGTATATGAGGCTTTAGTATTTGCAGTCATATAGCCCCAAAGAGATATCCTCTAAAGTGCTATGGAAAGCGTTTTATAGTTCAAACATAATTCATGTCATTTAGTGTCTAGTCTCCATACATCCTCATCAACTGTCCTCTAATTGGATGATGATGATGAAGACATCTGCCAGATTAAAAAAAAAAAAAAATCAAGTAATATGTCAGCCAGAACAATAGTAAGAAAAATGCAAGAGGAAAGGAAAAAGCAGTAACAATATCCCAATTAAAATGAAGAACAAAAAAGCTGAAGTGCAGGTAAGCGTCAGCTTTCTTCAGACAGCACAGACAATGAGAGCTGTGCAAACACATCCAAGATATGTTTGGAAAAGAGGTAACTATATCATGGAAAAAATACTCCTTGAATAAGTAATTGAATCATATTGTCAGGATTTATCTGTAACAGATCAAACAGTACATTTTCTCAGATATATATCCTATGTGAATTGACAAGGTCAGTTAGTGAAGGGTTAGATAAACAGTAACCAATTCTCGAACACAATTACTTTAGCCCTGGTTTTCCTCACAATCCTGATTATTGGATGTTGTGGTATGTTAATTTACTTTACACAAAGAAGAAAAAAGGGTCTAGAGAGGCCATGGTTCTATTTAATATATCTAATACGATGTCATATAAATAAGTGGTGCCATCTGCATTATGAAATCACAGGGGACTTTACTTTGATCGCCATGTCAGTAATGCTGGAGTGTGAATAAATGGAGTGTATAGTTTTCCTGACACAATTCAGTCAGGGTATGCGTATATTAGAAACTTTATTTAGATGCAGAGGGAGTTCAGGCACTTCTGGACCTGTTTCTGCATTACAAAGGTCCTCAGGTACCTATTTTTAGGGTAAAATATCAGGCTGGATCCGACAGCCTGAGAAAGGCAATGCAGCTGCAGCTCCATGCTCCAGGTTCAGCCAGTAGCAAGGCTGAAGGTGTGTTCCCATCAGGCACATGCACACAGAGCAGATGTGTTCACCACATACATACAGAGCTGGCCACTGATCATAGACAGACACACAGAGCACTCACATGAACACAGCACCAGCAACCTCATCCTGCTCCCCTCTCTGGCTGAGGAGGACAGACATCTGTTAGTGGTTGTATATATATATACACACACATATGTACAATGTGGATCCCTCCAGCAGCTGGGCTCAGATACTCAGTCTGCCCAGCAGCTGCCCCTGGATCCCCATCTCCTCAGCTGCTGGCACACAGACATACGAGCCCTTGAGATCACGGCCCCTCTCCCATTGCTGGTACGACTGTTGCACACACACACAAATGTATGTGCACACGTGCACAGGGAGCTGGTTGGGACTCCTCTGGTTCCTCAGGGCAACCAAGCCCTCTGTGCTCTTGCTCTTAGAGACACACACATACATAGGCAGAGTCATGCCACTGGGTGTCAAACCTAGAGACTGCCAGGGCCCAGCTGGACTCCCTTGGTCTCCCCCATAGCCAGCTCCTCCCACGGTCTTGCCTGTAGACTGTTCCGCCACCCTGGCTCTGAGGCCACTTCACCTCCTGTCATCTCACCCAGCTCGATCCTGTCTGGCATGTACACGCTCTCTCACATACCCACACCTGTGTCAGATGCTGCACCATGGGCACAGGGCTCTGGCCCCTGGTCCCATCTGCCTCTGCCTGGCACTTGCTGTCACTCGCTTGGGTCTCCTCGCTCACTGGCACACAGGCCCTCCAACCTGTGGTCCCAATCCAGCTGCTGGCACACAGACCTGCACTTGCTCCAGCTGCTGGCACCATGGGCCCCTGCTACCCAAGGTGCCACTTTGGTTGCTGGCCCTCAGTTCCCCATACACACACATACAGACACATCGAATACAGCTCCTCATCCAAGAAAATTGCTAGAAAGGAATTTAACAAGATGGAACAGACTACATTGGTCAGGTGCAGGGCATGGACAGACAAGCATGTCAACATATTAACTCACCACCGGCCCCTTTCATCCCCTCATTCCTCTATTTTCCCATTCTTCTCCCTCCCCAAATCACCTAGATCCCTTCCTTTCCCACCTTTGGTTCCTCCTCTAAACATCCCTTAATTAGTCCTGTGCAATTCCAAAACTCCCTTGCATCCCATAATGTGTCCCATGGCCCTAGACAGTGACCCCCTCTGTCCCAAAGGTGCTCCTCCAGCATTGGCTCACTTAGATGTGTTTCACAAGTGGACTTTCAGACTGAGGCTTTCCTGGGACAGCCCTGAGAGGGACCTGGACAGGACATCCCTTCCTCTGAATCCTTAATTTGGGTTCCTGTGCCCCTGTGCTGCTCTGAGTTTGTGGAGATGGGCCTTTGATGGGCTGATGTCTCCTGTGGCGGGCCTGGGAGGAGCCGAGGCAAGGTGTTATTTGGGGTCCCTCCTGCCATGGTCTCTCTGCCCCTTGGTGGTACACAGATGAGCTTTTATCACATACCTATATACCACAGGTCTCTTATGTGTCATTATGTCCACAGTTAAATACCTGAAGAAGTTCAGACTTGAGAACAGAGACAAAACTATCAGTTGGACAGTAAATAAGGTGAATCACGTACTGAAGTGCCCAGAACTCACTTGAGACAGCCTAGGGTCCAAAGTGACTGGTTTGTCGATGGTTCTGTCTCACAGGACATAGCAAGCTAGGGGAAGGTCATCTGGAAGGAAATTTCTTTACTATTGTAGAAGGATGCACCCCTAAGCAGTGTGCACACAAATCAGTCCATTACATTTTGCTATGAATTTGTCCCTACCTGTCTTTTATTTACCTTTATAGACATATCCGTAAGAGTAATGAAAAGAAAAGACACAATTAGGGAGAATATGCTGTTGAAGGTGTACTTAACAAATTTTTCCCTTAAAATGGGATTTTGTCAAATTGGAGAGTTTATTGCAAGGCTTTTTCCTGTTTTGGCACTACTTGATATTTAATTACTTGAGTGATGGAATGTGCAGTACACCTCGCTAAGTCTGCACGTGTTGGCAGGCTGAGAAGGATACCCTTCTGAAGGGCAAGGTTAGAATGCAAAATGGTCGTGAGGAATTAAAATGCCTGTCTGAAATAAATAGGATGCTCATCAAGAAGGACAAGTTCAAAGTGCTGCAGTGAGAAGTAAACAGCTGCAGAAAGATGAGCTGAGGGATGCCTGGCCAAGCAGTTCTGCAGGTATGACCTAGGTTTATGCTGAGCCTTTACAGATTCACAGAATCATGCAGTTGTAGTGCTGGTTGTAAGGACTTTTGGAAGGCACCAGCTACAGCTTATACAGGCTATTGCCAGCACTAGATTGGGTCAGCTATGGCTTTTTGTTTTTAAGCAGCATGAGTAGAAAAATATCTAGCGATCCATAACATCTTTGTTCTCACTCCAAAGTGATCTCTTCATGCCTGGGCAACTGATTCACTGTCACCATCTGTGGCTAGTCCCTTCTTGAATAGTCTGGAGTATAGCACTGAATAACACTTGAAATTGTTTTAGTCTGGTACCTCTTGCAAGGCATTTGAATGTTTTCAGTTTCTCAGTCCGTAGGCCTTTCTAGAGCAGTTATATACTCCAGTCAACAGTTCTCTGCCCCTTGATTTTTATTAGACTGTATCTTATCATGAAACTTAATCTAGTAGCTCCCTGCTAGATTTCTTGATAAGTAAGGCCTGCTGGCATAGTGTTGGACACTTGGGAGTATGGAAGCAGCAAGACTTAATGCAGACCAATGAATGAATATTACAGGAGGAGTCCCTAGCTCAGTCGAACTACAGCGTTAAATGGAGAAAGGTTTGGACAGTTTACAGCAAAAAGGATCCTGAGAGTCATCCCATATGACTAGAGTGTGGATGGTTAAGCTAAGAGGACACAGAGGAAAATAAATCTGAACGTAAAAATCAGAGCAAACCTTGTGGTGTCACTCAACAAAACACTGTTGCAGAAAAACACTGGTTGGAACTGCATGAAAGACATGTGAAGTGTGTCCTCGAGTCTGCTCAGCGCTGATAAAGCATCTACTAGAGTTTTATATCCCACTGTAGGCATTATTCTTTCAGGAAAGATAAAACAGAATAACTGGTGAGAGATCAGTGCAAGATGATAATAACGATAGCTGATCTACAAAGACAGGAGTATTTGGAGCTGATTAGTCTGGGGAAGGGAATGCTGAGGGTACCAAGATCAGACTGCTGAAAATGAGAAAGGCATAAACTCACTGTCATGGGATTAAGGCAAGGAACAGGTAAAAGTGGATCAAGGAAGGTATAGTATTAGACATCAGAAAAAAGACTTGCCAACAGTAAGGCACTGGTTTAAGTGAGAAGATTGTAGGCTCTCCATAACTAGAGATTTTCAAAAGCAAATTTGACAAATACCTGTTAGGAATGATTTCACTGCCCTGGGGCAGTGAATGGATTAGACAACTTCTCAAGGGTCTTTCAAGCCTTATTTCCTATGAAACAACTACAGTGTAAAATTCCCAAGCATACTAATACTATAAATTCTGTTGCCAGGGAAGAGCAGACACAATGCTGCTAGACAACCCTACAAGAGGAAAAAAAACACTTGCATTGTAGGGCACTTAAAAATTAGAATATGAAATTTATGTATTATTAGTTTTAGAAGATATATGGTACTGCTGGTACAGCCATACTTTTTACTCTGAAATCATAAGAAAATTTAAAGTTAACTGTATTGAAGTTGGATTTGGCCCTTGCATTGTGTATGTCTTGACTTTTTTCAGCAGTAATTTGTCACAGTGGTAGACACTGGAGAAAATCTTGAGGTCTGGTTTCTTAATCTGCTTGTCTAATAAGAAATATGATAGAGGAACACAATTAAATTTTCTTATTCTTGACCTACAGTGTGTCATTTTATCTGCTTATGATGATAAAGAATTGTATAATCTCATGAAGGAAAGGCAAGAGGCAGTTGGCTAATTTTCTTATCAACAACCACTATAGTGTTTTGATAAAAATGAAAACTTTGGACATATAAGAATTGGAACTGATAAAAAACATATATGAACTGGTTTCTGGACTAAAATTGCTAATCTTGCAAAAGGGAGCTGTTATCATGACCTTCTACTAATAAACATTAAAATACAGAGCTATTTAACTTAATTTTGTAGCTATTCCTGCAGTGCATGCAAATGGAATTTAATTAAAGATGAAAAAAGTTACATTAGATAATGTTTTTGACCTCCTGCCCAATTACTGGCTATAAATATATTGACCTCTGCTTCTGGCAAGCATATTACAAATGAAACCAAAAATACATTAAAGAAATATATTTATTAAGTAGAGTTTGGTAGTATTAGGAAGTATTAGATGCTCTCTAAACATATAGAAGAACTTTTTTTGTCCCAAAGACCTTGCAGTCTCAAGTGGCAAAGATGAGAAACATTGAAATGAACACAATAAGCAATGTGAGCAGGGTAAAACTAAGAACAGACAATACTCATGTGCTTCGTTCTGCTTTTTTTAAAGTTGAGCATACAAATTTCATCGCCTTCTGTTCTGCTCAGTCCTCTTGAGCCATTTTTTCTTTCTTCAATATTGAACACCAGTTTCAATCCCTACACTTTTATGTACTTCTGATTTATCTGAGTGAGCTGTAATATTGTATCCATTTTGAAATGGAGATGGTTGTCCCTCTTTGCTAAGTAGACACATATATGACTGTAAGTGAATCCTGTTACTGGATTGTTTGTTTCTTTGGATACTTGCAAAAGGTGATGAGATGCTGGGTTAAAAAAGAAAGAGACTTAGAATCCTAACTGTGATGCTGTAATTTCCATACTGGTTGATTTCCTGGTTTTCAAGCTTTCCACAGCGATTCAGGTGCAGGTCATTTGTATTCAAAAACCCATTTAAAGCCTTTATTATTGGAAATTTTTGATCCTCTTCTTATGAGTAGATACACCACATGGGAAAGGAGACTTCTACCTACCTATCTACAGAATTCATTTTGAAGTACTCTTCAAAAAATTCAGTTACCAAGTAGAAGTAATCTACCTAGAAAATCCAGCCTTGCTTCTTGCTTCCCTAACAGATGTGCCTAACACAGTACAGAAGAAAGAACTGATTTATTTCTTAGAATTTCAGCTTCTCTGTAATGGCTCTATGTTCATTTTCTTGATAGAGGAATTTTTGCAACTACTGTACGCAATTAGGTCTTAATCTCACTGTCGATGAAATGGCACTCCAGCACTCAAAGGTCAATCTTTCAGCTTTCACAATAGAAATGATGACAAAAATACTCATAGGCACAAAGCAAATATTTAATTACATGTTCTAGAGAGTTGCTGCTGTTCTCAACAGAATTGAAATTGCCATTCATTAAGACATCAAAAAATCCACAGTTACCAAAAAAGAAACATCCAAAATAACTAAAATGTCAGTCAAATGCAGGAATGGCTAAGTTATCATCGAAGCAACAGTGGTTAATGTACTCAAATCATGTGAATAAGCTGTGTCACCTCCTCCACTGGTGATGGAAATCAGTAATAAAATCTTACATAAATCAGAAAATGCTTGCACATTGGCTAGTTTAACTGACTTGAAAGATGAAAACCTTGAAGTAGTTACCAGACTTAAACTGAGAGGCATTAGTATGTACTGATGGTGATCTACTTTTTAAAGAATACCTGTACCTTTATGAACAATCAGGAATCTCAGTAAGGGAGTATTTTGTGGAAAACGGAACTCCTGTCTCTGCTACTGTTTAAATCCTTTTGGAAGATAGAACTACTGCAATGTGTCTGTCCAGCTATGTCAAGTAGACACGTCAGTAATTCCTAGTAAACTGTTTCAAAACTTGTAGGGAATAAACAGGTTGATTTTTCAGAGCAGAAAGTTCTGAAATGTCCAGATTTGATTATGTTGAGGACTGTGCCTTTAAAACGGGGACTATAAATGCAACCTGGTAATCTCTACTTGCCTAAATAATTTTTTTAATATTCTTTGAAACAATCAGACAAAAGAAATTACTTTCTAACAGCAAATGTATTTTATATATCTCAAGAAGGTGGGCAATGACAAATTGCCAAAGGAAGTAAACACAGTTTCAAAAGAGGTGTCAAAACCCTTATATCTGACAAGTGATGCCAAAGGCACTGATGAAATTCCTCAATATACCAAGCCTTTACTGGTATCTCTAACAGATTTGGAAAGCTCCAAGGAGACAAATTTCCACTAGTTTCCAGTGTCCATACTAAAGCAGAATTACACCATCCCATTCATTTTTAGAGACGAATTTGCACCAAATCTTCTTTTTTGCTCCCAAGGTTCTGTGATGGTTAAATAAGTTAGTTCGCTTCTATAGTTAGTTAGCTTCTATTAGTTAGTTAGCTTCTATAGTTTCATGAAGAAGGACTTAAAGGAATGAAAACCTTGCTGGATCTTAAATCTTTCTGTCCACAGAAGATAGAGGCAGCCAAGTCAGCTTATTTTGAAACTTACGATGTTCTGATAAATATTAGTAAATTAAAGTAACAAGAGTAAAGCAGCTTTAACCTAGGACTTCCTCAGCCATGAAGCTAGAAAATAAGAGCAATTCAGGTCCTCCTTCTTCTGAAATCTAGTGATTTTAACAAAACACTTTAAAAGTACATACCCTATAGGATACTGATAGCTACAGAAAGTAGACTACAACAGAAACGTGTGTAACTTGTCCTGGTGGTGAACACAACTCACAAACTACTGACAAAACTATGAGTATGGATTTAGCAGTCTATTGAAACAACCATTTACAAAAACTGTCTTCTGGAATGCTTTTCTCCAGACAGCTTTTTTATTCAATTCAGCAATGCTGACTATGTCAAATGCCTTTGAAGAGAGCTACCACTTATACAGAATTTCATACAAGATGACCTTGCAAATATGCTACTTTTATTGTTAATGTAATTTTACAAATATCCTCTAACTTTTTCACACGGAATGACTGTATTTGAAAAATTCTGGAAAACTACCAAATCTGTTTTATTCTTATCCTCTTGAAGGTCTTTTCCACCGAAATGATTCTATGATTCTATGATTCTATGAATCCTATCAATAAGAAAATTGTGTTAAGGAAAAACGTATAGCAATTAACCTCATAGATGTCAGAAGACAATGCCTAAATACCAACTCATATTCAGAAGACCACTAGTAATACAATTAGAAGCAGTTTATGATTGTATACAGTGAAGTGTCTGCAATTTGGATGAGTTACAACAATCCTTTTGTGGAATACACAGTTTACAAGGCAATGCCACCTTTCAGAGAGCAACAGTGCTTTATGTCCCTTACCTTTCTCTGATAAATTGCAAAATTCAGGATTTTGCAGTCAGTGCCTTCCATTAGGGATAGCTATAAATTGGCTTGAGGATGCTAAGATGTTAGAGAGATGGAAAACAAAGACTGACATCCCATTTCATAACATACACATTATGAAGGAGATATATTATGTAATTCATATATTAACAGAGATGTTTTGAAAATTATGCAAAACCTAGGTATGTGAGAAATTAATAATTATTATTATCACTTCATTTGTTCTATATGTTTTGTGTTCTTTATACTCTTCATGTTCATTATTCTCCTAGTGTCCAGAGGTGTAAAGTACTGTACATTCATACAGTAGAAAGCTGTCCACAGAGAACTTAAAGCCTTTGCTGAATTTAATGCCAGACTTTACAGGAAGAATGTATCCTTTAGTAGGGTTAGCCTGCATTCTTAAATTTACCAAAACATAATTCTGTTGTTCAGAAAGCACTGATTCTGGGGCAAATTTGTGTTAAATGTTGCCTGAGGTTTGAATTCTGTCTGGCCACTGAGGTGTGATAACAAACTTCTGCATCACGGATTTCGTGAAGGACGTTCATTATTATTTTCTCCATTTTAAAACACATTATGAGTTTATAAAACTACTCAATGTGATAGCATCTTTAGCTACTCATAAAGGTTTTCAGTAGGTAAATATCATTTTGCAACCTACTGTCTATATCATGAGCAAGTGAAAATGCAGACAAGTCACCATACATCTAAGTTACCAGGTGAATAAATTACCTTACAGACCTCAACCCCTTCTCTTTCCCGTGTAGCCCTCACTCACTGTCTTGTTTCACCCATCCCAATCCTTCCCACTGTTCTTGGAAAATTTTTGTTTAGTTCCACCAGTCAGAAGAAAGGCTTCCATGTATTAGCAATGTGCCTGGCCTTTTCTCTTCTACAACTAGAACCTACTTACAGGAGTGATTAAGTTCAGAGAGGCATTTATGTTCAGTGTTTCACACAACTTTATGAAATGAGGGCATGGGATTTAAGGTAATGACTTACCAGGCACTATATATTTACAATTGGTTAAAGCATAACACTTAAAGGGTTTTTCCAGTGAGAAAATCCACTCTTTGAGCTTGAAATATAAGGACACTTTCCACCTAACTTTTTTATTAGGTCAAAAAATGATCCTGAAACTATAAGTCTGTTACTATATTCAAAGTTCTCTATATCTAAGTACGCAGTTTAAAAAAAATGGCTTACTTCTATATTTTGTGTATAGGTGTGTGTTAAATTCAAACTTGCCTGTACCAAACAGACTTAAAAGACCATGTAAGATGGACTAGCTATGGTAACAGTTGAATTAGAAGTACTTTTCGATTACTTTTTTTTCAGCTTTACTGTATATTTTTTGTCCTGTCAAAAGCAAACAAAATCTAGAAAAGGTCTTATTGTAAGTGTTTGGGTTCATTATTTTAAAATATGTTTTGAGTCATAGGTTCACAGAATGCAAGACCAGAAAGTATCATTGCAATCATCTAATCTGACTTCATAAAGACCTTAGTTGAAAAAACTGAACTTCAAAATACCATGATTTATAATGGGTAAACTGTTTCTAATACCTTGAGGGATGGAAAATCCTTATAGGCTCCCACAACTAATGACTTCAGTATTAAAACCGCTAAAACAACATAGACCAGAAATGTGCTGACCAGTCACTTTTATATGACTATTAACATGCACAAAATACAGACATATTAAGCAGATATTTCTGTCCCCTACTGAGGATGGAAAAGAGGGTAAGGAGAAGGATGATACAATTATATTTCAGAATGATGAAGAAATGTGTTATGAGAATGCAAGACTGCTACTTCAGTTAGTTAATGATTTTCTTATTCTAGCAGTACCTTCAGACTTCAAGAAGAGACAGTGATGATTTGGGAATATTCTACAAAAGATGTTAGTTACTGAACTTAGCTCATATTTTCTCTTTGAGAAGAATAATTGAAAAAATTATCCCTTTTTATACAAACATTCTTGTTATGTGAATAATGAATAGTTTCTGTTTTCACTTTTAATAAGAGGCAAATGAACAAACTTTTGTAGATTTTTAAGAGAATAGGAATGAGAGTGACTGTAAGATTGAAAAAAATATGGTTTATAATGAAAAACATTATAAAATGTTTTTATAATGGATGGGTGAGAGAATCAAAAGGGTGAAAGAAGAAAACTCGTGGGCTGAGATAAAGGCCGTTTAATAGGGAAAACAAAAGCTGCACAGCAAAATAAGGAATTCATTCACTACTGCCCAAAGGTAGGCAGATATTTAGCCATTTCCAGGAAAGCAGGGCTCCATCACATGTAACAGTTACTTGGGAAGACAAATGCCATAACTCCAAACTCCCCCCCTTCCTCTTTCTTCCCCCCTTGGCTTTTATTACTGAGCATGACATCATATGGTGTGGAATAGTTGGGGTCAGCTGTCCCAGCTGTGTCCCCTCACAGCTTCTTGTACACCCCCAGCCTCCTTGCTGGTGGGGCAGTGTGAGAAGCAGAAAAGGCCTTGACACTGCGTAAGCACAGCTCAGCAACAGCTAAAGCATCCCTGTATTATCACCACTGTTTTGGTCACAAATCCAAAACAGAGCACCATACAAGCTACTAAGCAGAAAATTAACTCTATCCCAGCCAAAACCGGTACACCTTATTTCCATAAGTTGTACATAGCTTTTCACTGTATGCCTGATACTTTAAATATTTACAAATGGGCAATAGATATTCATTGGTGAGATTGTCAGTCTTGGCTAGGTTGTTGTAAATTACCTACATCATTTATAAAAATATTTCTTCAACTTTTATAAATCCAAAATAAGCAAGCCAGTTCTCAAAAGAAACCATTCAAGGCATTGTCATGAGAGTGAAAAATGAATGCGAGATGTGAATTTAATTCCACTGTTTATGTTGGCTTAGTTTATATATCCTCTCCAGAAATAAGTGGTCTAAATGACTCAGTGTTTAAGTAAAGAAGCTTTTAGTGCTTAAACATATAAAATCATCTAAATAGCCCATTCAAAATCCTTGAAAGAAAACTATTATTAAGTAGCCCCTTACAACTCCATCTCACGTTTTTCATTTGCCTCTATGAAATCATACGGTGGAAGCATGCTGACCTGAAAACTTGCTGTGCAGATTCAGGCAGGTGCCACAGGAAGGAAGGATAGAGTTGTCCTTAGTTTCTGCTTTCTTACAGCAATAAGACTGATCTGGGAAGGGTGATCTTGGGTTGAGAAGGTCAGAGAAATGAGCTGGATCAGCTCTAAAGGCTTTTAAAATATTCTTTATCTCTAAATACATGGAGGAGGCAGGACTCTCTCATTCATGTTTTTCTGGGTTCAGAATGAGCTGTTGTCATTTTCTGTTTGGCTCCATTCCTTCCTGAGATATTTCATTACATGTTTTGGCTCATGAATAACCAGTCTGCTACTTTATATGCAGTGGGATAATAGTCTTCCATCAACTTGATAGGTAGATAGTCTTTGTTGTTGTGGTGGAAATTCTTAAAAAAATACTCAGCCACTACTTTTTCTAATAGATTATTCTAGTTTCATCAGTTTTAATAAGAGCTGAAATGTTTGTTCTAATAAATCCAAACACTCAATTACATATAGAAGCTTTTCGGCTCTTAAATTTTTTGCTAAAATTGTATTGTTAAAAGTACCTTTCTTTTTAATAGTTTTTTTGTCACATCTTATTGAGAATAATTGTGTTGTTTTTTTCTCAGCATTCTTGAGGGTAGAGGTCATTGACTATTCAATACATATGTAAAGGAAGTTGCTTAACTATTATCAGAAAATGAATTACTCAGTTAATATATAGGGGGTTTTATGCTTATATGGCTTTTTTCTATTTAGTAGCCTAAATAGTCTTGCTTTATTATACATAAATAGTTTCATTACTGCACAGTAAGAGTACTAGGAAATTATAACCTACCATTTCAAGAAGTTTGTCATGTCAATTATGTAAGGAACAAACAACATGTGCGCTATTTGGAAGGAGATGTTATTTGTAAGGTCTGCTAGTGCCAAGGCAATTCTCCATCAAAAGTGCAGTGATGTTGTTTCACTCTACATGATATGTCTACACTGGGCAGATCTTAAAATAGTACACACAGTCCAGTGTTTTCTTCTCATTTAGGACACTTTTGAAGTAACCAATATATTTTTTAGGACATTTGAGTATGATTGCTTTTTTTCATTAAATTCTGAAGTCTCTAGAGAGCTTAAATTAATAAAAATTTAACTGCTTTTCAAAAAAAAGAAAGTTTTTTTTCTCAAAGGTCTCTTCCCCCCCCCCCCCCCCAAAAAGGACTAAAATAAGGCTCATTTTATCATATAATCTATGGCTTTGAAATCATAGCCTTAGCTCTTGTTTTTTCTTCTTCAACATTTTTGCAACATCTATCTTTCTATGTCTCTATGCATTCAACTACAATCACAAGTCAAATCTTGCAAATTTTGAGTTGGTTTTTTTTTTTAATAAAAAATTATTTATCAGTTAAGATGTGTCTTATGGAAAGAGAATCTGCTTTTCAAGAAGACATTCTTACTGTTTATTTAGTTCTTAACCCAGGGACTAGTAACTTTGAAATCTGCTGTGCATGTTACACTTAAAATGTGTCACAGGCTCAGAGAAAACATAAACCTTACAAATAAATGTTAATTTATTTCTTTTTTAATAGTTAGAATTAGATGAGAGAAAGTTAAAGCAAGACATTATAATATCTGTGGTTTATTGTCAATGGTATTATTGCCACTGATAAAGCAGGCTTTTTCTTAAGTTACAGAATGTACAAAGCTATTAAAAATCTTAGTTTAAATGAGATAGATAGCTTACTTTTAGTGAAATAAAATACATAACAGAACCTGTGTGAATGGATTGCTGTATACTTTAATCACAGATATAAATCACAGTGAGCATTATTTAAAGTTCAGTAATGGCCTAATGTTAAAACAGAGAATCCTAATGGTTTTATTCAAAATAATGATGAATTAATATTGAAGCTGCTTCCCCTTCATCTACTTTCTGAGTTTTACCATGTGATATTTATAAATAGGGTTCATTTCTTCAGACCTGTTAATGGTGTTTTTCATCCTTATTCTCCCATGGCTTATTTCTCTTGTCTAATTATGCTATACTTTCTATGATCTAAACCAGCTCTATACTTAATGGGAAAAGGTAATTATTTTTTTCACTGTCATTTAATTTGGCACCTCTAATGCTTTCTGTTCTGTGAAAACATTTGATTTCATTCAAACAAAAATATTTTTCCCTTGTTTGAAAAGAAATACCGCAAGAAATTTACTTAAGAGCCTGAGAATGCAATAATCAGATTTATTCTAAATATAATTATTCCTTCAAAGGTTAGAATATTTACTACAACAAAAAGATTTCCTCAGTCATAAGCAAGAAGATTTCCATTGACACACATGCAAAGAAGGATGAATGATACCTTGAAGAAAAAAATGACCCTAGGAACTTTTTTTGTACAATGAAATTTGTATCTCAATGACAACACTGACTGATTTCCATATTATAACTGTAGATTAATTAGCATTTCTTAGGTGATGACAAAAGAAAGTGCAAAGGAACTTTACGTTCCTCAGTAAAATTCTTCCTTTCAGTTATAAAAATGTTTTCATAGGTAAGTTCAGTGACATACAAATACCCTGATGCCCAATACTTTACACTGCTAAGCAGCATGATCTCAGTAAAAGACAACAATTAAAATAAGCTTAGCTTTAAGGATTTGAACAATCTTTGTAAATCATATCATTTCAGCTTCTGTGGGACAGTTCACATGATGAAAGTTCTGCACAACATCACATGTTTTCCTGAACAGACTACAATCCAGAAAAGCAGCATAACATTTACTCCTGCAGATGGCATGTGCAAAATAGATAGACTCTTATGTTAAGAAGGAGAAATTCCTTTCATCTGGTTTTACAAATTAGGAATGAGAAGTTCCATTCTACACTTTGCTTTGCATCCCAAGCCATGAATGGATAATCATTTTTTCTTCAGAAGTACCTCATTCTCTGTTGATCACTGAGAATTTCTTGGGTATCATTCAGCTGGAGAATAATGGAACTTAATGAATTTATTTAAATGTCTCTTTTTTGTTCCCTTATGTCTTGCTAATTCATGCTCTGTTAGGGAAAAGAGTTATTTACTAATAAAACTGAAAAAAAATTATGAGATAAACACTCAGTTTTTCCCTTCTTCCGCAGAACTGTTATTAAGGAAAATGCTCATGAAGAAGTTACCTAGAATATCTGAAGTTAAGGACGAATGTAATTTCTTGTTGCTTCCCCATTTATAGTATGTAACACAGAACTTTGTTAGACAGGCCCTTGAGTGGCTGCCTGGGAAGCAAAACTATGACTTGCATAGGAAGACAATTTTGTTTAGATGTTCTAAGAGGAAAAGCCTGTGGATTTTGACATTTTTCCCTTTTAGAGGGAGAATTAAATTATTCACTGAGCTCTCAAGGGACTTCTGAGCTGGGATTCCTGAAGTGAAAAGAGAAAACAAAGTACTGTGTTGTGCTGTTGCTTATCTCTTGAATAGACTTGTGGATCCAAAATTTAGATGTAGAAGTAAATTGCTTAAAAGCCCAGTGCTTGTCTCTTTCCAGGTTTTATATTACCCACTAATGTTAAAAAAGAATCTTCATGTAACAGTATTTCTTTTCAGTGGCTTCCATCTATATCATAGAACTTCCATTCCTCCCAGCTTTTTCATTCATACATATTTTGTCAAAAATATTTCACAAGAAAAGGAACAGAAAATACAAATTTCATGTTTTACTTAAAAACATTTTTCCTTTGGATCCTATGTGTAAAATATAGAAAGTTTTAAAAACATAAAAACCCTGGAAGATAAAAGCCTGCAAGTATTGTTCAGACTGAATGGAGGTGTGAGACCCAGGCAATCAAATATTCTAATTTGTGCTTACTCTGTCTGGATGCAGTGGGCATATTTCACTTCCCTGTCATGCTCTGATCCACTGTTGCTAGGGAGAGAGGATACGATGGTAAAATGACTTTATGTACTACAATTGATTTAAATTACAACAGTCATTCTCACAATAATCCTTTTAATTGCTCTTAGGAATTTTGAAATTAATTAAGAAATATCTTGTGGCATCCCCTCAATTTAAAAAATAAAATATTGATTTAACTCATTGAATGATTACTACCTTGTAGAAAGTATTCATCTTAGCCTTTTATTTTCATGAAGAAAAAACCCACCAAAAAATAAATTAAAGTTGAATGTGCCTAATAAAGAAATATTTCTCTTTTGAATCCATTTCACCATCTCATGCCTACCCTTATTAGCTAAACCAGATGAGATTAGTGGTGTCTTGAGTCCCATTAAGAGGAAGAAAGCCTTTGTTTTTTACTTGGTAGCACTCACTTTCCTGTCATTTTATCTTTTTCTAAGCCTTTGTGCTCAACTTAAACTGCTGGGAAAATACATTAACCTTTAAAGGGAAGTGGCAAAATAATCTGTTATATGAAGTATAAAAAATATTTCCTTCGGCTATAGTACTTATTTTCTTTCTGCACTCATTAAGTGTTTATGCAGTGTTTACAGTTGCACACTATTCGCCAGATTTAATTAGGTGACATAGGATACAGAAATACATGAACAGAGCCCCGACACAGCTGAAGACATACATATACCAGAAATCAGATAATGACGGGAATTGCAAGGGTGACATTAAACTCATATCTGCATTGCCTAGCCCTGGGTTCCCTGAATTCTGGAGTTCTTCCTCTGTAACAATTTAGAGTATCCTCAGTCTAATTGCAGATCACACTGCTTGACAATGACTACGAGGTGAGAAAGGATCGGAAGTTCTTGCCCCTGCTCTCATTTCTTTATTTACACCTTCTCTAGCAATAGTACAGTGACAAGGTAGAAATCATTAGACTTTGTTCAGAGCACTGGAAAAGTCCCTTATTCTGGAATTGAGATTTTCACAGCAAATAATGCCGGTCAGGTTCCACCAGATGTGTGACACAAAATCAGCTATGCTATAACTAGAATCTAGATAAATGGTTGGTTTTAGTCCAAAGCATACATCTTATTCATCTGCAATTCTGGTATCAAAGACAATGCACTCTGCATTTATATTAAATACACCTCTTTAAAGAATAGAAATGAACAAAGAAAGAATTATATTAAAAACATAAAAGTAGAGACAGCTGGGATGGGGGAGAAATGCAGTCTGTTCAATACAGGCAGGATTCTGTATAAGGGTCATGAATACTACTTAAGCAATGGGCCATTAGGGCGGTGTGGTTATCATGAAATAATCTCACCCCTGGAGAGATAACTATGGACCAGATGCAGCCATGTGCTTCTAAACACCCAGGGGTGTAGTTATCATGATAATCACACCTGCTGATTTTGCTTCATTGCCACTATAAAATTTCCCGTATTTCGTCTCAGTACAAACATAACACAGTGTTTAAGTGTATTATTCTGACCACAGAAAATTGCCAATTAATGTAAGAATAGTTAAGCAGTTTAAGCTACAACGCTGCTGCAAAACCACATAAAAATGTGGTGGAGCCAGTAGGAAGTAACACTTGTAAGGTAAGCTTGAAGGAAATGGATCTTTGTTTCGGAGGAGGAAGGGTACATTAACAGATGTTTAAGGTATTTGAAAGGCAAGACCCTGTGCTCCACTGCACCAGGACAAAGCCAGAGCTCCCGTCTTGTCTTCCCCACTTGCCAAAACTGTGACCTCTTAATAGTAAAAAAGATAATGAAGGACTCACTGCCTGTAGCAAAAAGCTTTAGGTAACTTTCCCCCCCCCCAAAACCAGCCTTCATCAAACCCCTTTAGTGCCTATCTCCTGAGAAATCCCAAAGATTTGAATTCATCGTGTATGCAGCAAGGACCCCACTTTCTTTTGTCTGGAGACAATGGTTGGGATGGCTGTTGGCAAAATATTCACAGTCCCCGCAGGGAGACGAGCTGTCAAGTAATAATAAGGCAGCAGGGAGCAGCAGGGAACAGGGTCTGGGCTTCTGTGGAAATACCGCTGAATCTGACTTGTTTTAAAGGCTAGGGGCTCCATCTAAAGAGTATATGGTCTTCTCTCTTCACTGAAGCAGTGTAACCTGACACAAAAGAATACATTAGAAAAAAATAAACAGATGGAGTTTCATCTTCGCTGCTTGAACCAAATGAAAGGGAAGAAGGGGCTTTGTTTTCTTTTCATGATCAAGTCTGGTTCTTTTAAAAGACCCAAATTTCTGTTGTCTGGAAGAGGTCTGCGTAAAAAAGCTGATTAAGCCTGGACAAAATGAAATTAAATGTTTTCAGTTCACTGAGTTTTTATGACACAGGATGATGTTTGAAGTATGCCTGAAATTTTGTCAACCTCATCAAACAACATGATCTGGTAGAAATTAGGGCTGTAGGTTTTTCAGCTGAGAATCCTGTGACTCATCTAGGGTGTAAATTTCAGTATACATATAAGCTAACAGGGCCAAAAGTTAAGTGTAAATTTTATGACAAATGTTGATGAAAAAAATTACTTTTTAAGAAGAAATTTTACCAGAGATAACAGCCAAATAAAATATGTGCTGTGTGCAGATGGTCTCACCTCGAGTTTTTGAAGTATAAGCTTTTGTGGCTAGCTTTCTAAAGGTAGGATGATGGGCTCTCAAGTCACATGTTACAGAAAGTACTGTCAACCACATTAGGACAGCATGATCAGAAGCTGTTAGTCTAAGACTAAGCATGTGAGTGGACTAAAGAAGGTTATTCTTTTCTTTTTTTTTTTTTCCTTATGCAGATTCCATAGTTAATCAAGACACTTGCATGAAAATTGAATTTTAGGAGGATACTAGGCACAGGGAAAGCACATATGAGAGGACAAACATTTAAAATTACTCAAGGACGCACAGAAGAAGGAGAAGGTGACTCAGTAAACCATGAATAAAAGACATGAAGGAGTGGACAGAACTGAAGACAAAAACTAGCAACACAGAAATATAAAATATATAAGGCAGAATATCACTAAATATTTTTAATATAGTGGTTTCATTGCTTCTTGGCTGTCTGGAGTTCATTAAGAGAACAATAACAAAGAAAACCAAATAGTTCTGAGAAATAAGCAGACAAATGACAGAGGAAAGAAATAAGTTATAAGGCAAATGAGAATGGGAAGGAATCAAAAGCAAATAAAAATACTAAAGACAGAAAAGAAATAAAATTGGAAAAAATAACTAAGAAAAATTAAAAAACAAATAAATAAACTGAGGAAATTCTACAAAAAATTGTTATAAAAAGCAAGAGAACAATCATATGTAATAAAAGGGGTAATTATTATTTTCCCTTCATCTCAGTGAACTAGTGGTGTTCATATACTGTTAGAACTGTATCTGAAATGTCATTTATTTTGGTTTGGAAAACTAAAATACATTTAACAAGCCTTTGTAAAAAACAGAGTTCTCCTCACTTTTCCACATCTCTAGCTCTTACAGGAATTGCAGAGGTAAAGGCATAAATCAACTTGATCAATAAATGAAGTTGTGGAGACAGAATTACAAATATCTTGAGGAGTCATCAGTTTTGAGCAGACTGTGTTAACCCCTAACTGCTTCTATACTTTGAATAGAAAACAATTCTGAAAAATGATCACCTGAACATTTAATGACTCCATATTTTTTCCAGATACAAAATTCTATTTAAACACATTATTATGTTCCTTTATCATATTTTTAGACTCTTTTTAACATGCTTTTCATACTTAGAGATTATTTTTTCTGAAAAACATTCATATGCTTACTTACTTGAGAGTATCTTTATGATTATTTGTGTTTGTGTGTCTGAATTTTTGGAGTTTTTGGTTTGGTTTTTTTCCCCAAGAAAACCATCTAAAATATTTCCTCAGGACAAGACATAAAACAAAGGAGCCAGAACTGCTGCTCTTAGATATTATTAACATGATCCAAATGTGACTTTGTTTTAATTCTTCTCAGAAGAATTTAGAAGAAAATATCTGTATCTAGGGAGCGGAAACTAAAGCTAAGTACTATATAAAACTATGTAAGGGATGATCTTTGCCATGCAGGATGCAATTCATAATAAGACAATGTTAAGGAGAGGAAAAGGAAAGGAAGGATATAATTTGTCAGTCAAACTCAGGCCAAGAACTCATCTAATCCTGTGGGCTTTAGCTCATGAGCTCACCCTCATTTGACCATTAAGTTTGAAATAAAAGAGGTGTGAAGGGCTCTACCACCGAGCTACTAAAGTGCCAGAAAAAAAAGTTGGTAACTCCGCAGCATACAATTTTCAAAGTCCAACCTACAGTCCTTTGCTTTTTGAGCAGGGAAAGGGAGAGAGCATTCAAAATTTTATGGCTGAGCAGAGTTTAGGCTTTTGTAATAGGAACAGGGACACTGGCAAGTGACGTGCAGTTCTTCTTTGTCTGTCTTCCTAGTCAGAAAGCAAAGTATAAGGGGTGAATAGATTAAGTAGGCATAACATATTTTATGGCTTTGTTAGCCTAGGTGAGCCATTTATTTAAGAGTCCTTGAGCAGTAGCTTCATTTAGCCTGATCAAAATTTTTTTAAGGATGCTTAGTCACCGGGTAAGTTTCTAGCAATTTAATAGTATTTTAGAGTTAATTTAGCTCTTTCCTTCTTCTCCACATGTGTTCTCCAAGAGGGATTCTGGGGGATAAGGAAGAAGAATCTGGTAAGGTAATTTCCTTAAGAAAACAGCAGTCATAAGATTTTCTAATTAACTCCTCTTGCCTATTTTAGCTTATGCAGATGTAAGTTATCTAATTGCTACTTTATTGGCTCTGCATAGATTGGATGTCTTTTAATGGCATCTGTATGTTTTTTGCTTCACTGGCATTATAGGACCCATTGCTGTGATCTATACAGGAAAGCTATATTGCCTGAGTAAAAGCTCAACACACAATCTCTTATTTTTTGCTATTTAATGTAAGAACTAGAACATGCAAAGCAGCTCCACAATGTAACTTAACTGCTTCTCCTGTAACAGGCTGATTTACCTACCTGCTTTTACGCACAATGCCCATAGTGCGGGAGCATATAATTGGTTTATTTTGTACTAAGAAATAATATGTGCAAATAATCTAATGAATCCAAATATTCTACAACTCAGAATATTTGATAATGGCATTAGTCATTACCTTCTTTTCCTTTGTCTTATTTCAGCATGTCCTCCTATTACAGTTCAAAATGCGAACACCATGAATAGCTTTCCCAGACATAACAGGAAAATAATAACAGAGGACAGAAAAGTATGTGTGTGAAAAAGTGGAGAGAAAGCAGGGATCTTAGCATGAGAACAAAACAGAATAACCCTATTGGAGAGAAGAAGTATGAAGGGGAGAATAGAGGGAAAGGCGAGGCATGCAGCATTATGAGTACTAGTAAGAATGGGAAAACACTGTGTTTCAGCAATAAGACATGCTGAAATTGAAGGTATTTTCAGCTCCTAGCAAGATGGGAGATTAAATGCAAGTACAGTTATGTTTGATACAGTGTAAAGAATTTATGAGACTGAAAGATCTGGGAAATTTGTAATGACAAGATAAGAAAAAGTAGTGTTGAACAGAGGCTCTTTGATAAGGAGGGAACTTGATAGACCCTTCCAAAGAGAGAAAAAAATCTGTATAGAGGTGAGTTATAAGGAGAAACAGCATGGAGAAATGGGAATAGGGAATTCGGATACAAATAAGGAGGAATAAGCAGACGCCTAGAACTGTGGCAGTAAAGAAGTGGTTTTCAACAAATCCATGAAGAGAGTAGAAGTTATGGGAAATAACGGGGTTCAGAGTCAGGCCCTTGCCACATGTTATGAGCCAGTGTGAGCCTATAGGAACATGCAGTAATGCCACAACACCTTTTAAAGAATTTGAATACAACACTCAGCATTTCGCAGTTATGGTGAATGGCATCGCTTTAGATTTGGGATGTATTGATTTTTAAAGGTTTGTGTTTAAAAATAGACTTATTTCTGAATAAGCAAGCTCTTAAGGTTTAATTTGTTTAGTTCATTGATTTATATTATTCTAGTAAACCTGACACTTCTGCTCTTTAATAACCACTTGAAAAACAAGGTGTCTGTTTGGTGAGAAGAATAAACTTGTGGTTTAGTTTACTGGTTTTTATACACTACTATTTCTCCTCTGTTGTTAATTTACCTGGTTCATTTTTTTAATATATTTTCTGACTTTTATCAGCAATCAAACCTGCTATCAGAATTGAGAATGAGTGGTTTCCTCCAAATCAAATTATAATTTGACCTACTACTGTTCAAGCACATGTAGTACTCAAAGATTGCTTTTGTAAGTGACTAAATACAGAAGTGAAGCTGAAGTATCTGACAGCCACAGAAACAGTTTTTTATGACTATATTCTATTGTTACAGAAGGTGTTAACTTTTTCCTAGAGTTCAATGAGTTAAAATTTAGAAAATGAAAACAATAACATTTATAAACATTTATAAAGAGAAAATAAAGGTGAAGTCTGTCATACTGAAGTAAATTTCACATCCCAAATTTAAACAAGTGATATCAGTGCTCTAATGATCCTCAGGCCTCTTATTTGGACATGCAAGAAAAGTGCTTTGACGTAGATGGAGAAAATCCTTCAGGAAGAAACTCAGCACAAGCTTGTGTACAACAAAATGCTGTTCAGTGTTAATGAGCTATCCGCTGCCAAATCATTGCTCATCCTTACCATGTTTAGGTTAGACCTCACTCAGCCTGGCAGCTGTAATCACCACCATTCATCTAAGACAAGATAAGTAAGAACATGGTTAAACTACTAAGTAACTCCACCCCAAGAACACAGCTCTGTCCAAAGAAGACCTTACCTAGGGAATAAAGATGCCTTTTTGGCCAGTGCTTTTCCTGAAGGCATAAAATCAGGAAATGCTGGTTAAATAGTAAAGTCAGATTAATAATTTTCTTTCCTGGTGACATGGTACATTACCCTCCTCAGTCATGCTTGTGGTACCACGTACTAAATCAAATTATGATAATGTTTTTGCTTACAGTATGCCACAGCAGTTGTACCTGGGCACAAAAAAACCAACTTGGAAAATAGGAATGTGGAAATTACAGACTGAGTGGGTGTAGCTTTCTGAGAAATACGTATATAGCAATGAAGAAAAGATAGCTTTGCCCTGAGCTAAAAAAGAAGCTAAAGAGTTTTCAGGTGCATACTACCTAAAAAGATCTCAGAGCAGTGAACAAAAGTACTTTGCTTTATTGTTTGATTTCTGCTGTGTTCAGGGAATCAAAACTTTATTTGTAAAGAGGATTTCATCAAGAGAGTAATGCCTGACTGAATCATCATTTTCTCATCTTGAATAGAATGACTCACAAAAAGCTGAATTTTGCTAGCTCTACAAAAGAAGAGACAATAGAATATCAGCTGCAACATTATGAACTGCAGCCTCTTAGGACTTTTGTGATCCAGAACTTGTTCCCAGTTTCATGTGAGTTCCGGCTGTGCTGATGGAAGCTCTCGTTGATACTGCAGACCTTCTTGGAAGAAAAAATGACACTAGCTTACATATTCAAGTAACCTTAGGGCAAAAGGCAATAATTGAGCTTAAATTAATGGATTCTCTAACATACCTCCCTGTTGTCCTTCCCATTTATCTTATTAAGGAGTGAGGCACTTATTACCAAGCCAGATCAATGACACAATGTTGGTGACTTGTTCACAGTGAGGTTCTGCTACGCCAGGTAGCACAATCAGATGAAGCCACTTGACTTCATAAACTTGACTCCTATATCAAGAATCAGCTTTCAAAGACCCTATAGATACTTCCGAAGCGGTACTAAGCATCTTCCAGAATCCTGTAGAAATCCTGCAGAAATCCTGCACTATGCTAAGTTCATAATTTTCAGCCCTTGAGGCATTTCAGAGCAGTGTCTCAGTCCTCTGCTTGTCCTCACTGTGTCATTCTACAGGTTTAGTGCCTGTCACTAATACAGTCACTATCGCATGCTTTGCTTGGCAAATGTGGCCTCTTAACATGAAGATAATGCTGCTGCAGGCACATATTTTTCTGGGCAGATGAAAGCTCTCCCAAGCTAAGTGACAGAGCAGTCACCATGAGAATGTATTTACAGAATTCCAACTTGGGATAAAAGTAATCTACCAAAAAACCCACCACAACTGTCAAGGTAGGCTACAGCAGTCTCTATGTCTCCATTAAAAAGGTAATTTCCTGTTACATACAGATTAACCCTATCCAGCTATATTAATTACCACCGACATAAATTCTGCTTTGCACAGTCTGTGCTTTTCCACAGGTGTAAATTTCATGCTAAACCTAAATAGTGTTGCTGTCTTCATGCCTGGGAGAATGACAGAATGATATCAAAAGCATTGTCAAACTCAAGAAAAAAGGCACAGATTGTGAAGAAGCCATTTGTGAGTGGAAGATTTGACTTTTACTTTCAATTTGAAGAATTGCTTTCTGATTATGAAGATAGAATATAATCCTTGATTCTTTTTTAAATTCAATAATTTAACAACAACAAAAAAACATATAAGATGACACATTTTGGGAAGAACTCTCCTCATAGCATGGTTTGGACAACCAGCACATGTAGAAAAGGAAAACTGGGAACTGCACTTAAATATTTATTGAATTTGAGGAAATGACATACATATCATATTATGAAGATACTAAAACATAGCAATTGCTTACACAGTAACTACTTTTTCTGATAACCTTTCTCTTCAGAAAGGTAAGATGTGAATCACATTTTGGCCACAAGAATGACTGTGCAAAAGCAACATTTCCACTGTGTGAATGCACACATGGACATACACACATGCATGCACAGCTGTGTCATGGTTTAACCCCAGCCAGCAACTAAGCACCACGCAGTTGCTCACTTACTCCCCTCCGCGCAGTGGGATGGGGGAGAGAATTGGGAAAAAAAAAGTAAAACTAATGGGTTGAGAGAAAGACAGTTTAATAGGACAGAAAGGAAGAAAATAATAATGATAATAATAATAATAATAATAATAATAAAAGAATTGAAATATACAAAACAAGTGATGCGCAATGCCACTGCTCACCACTCGCCAACCGACACCCAGTTAGTTCCTGAGCAGCGATCCCCCCACCCCCACTACCCCCAGTTTATATACTGGGCATGACGTCACATGGTGTGGAATACCCTGTTGGCCAGTTTGGGACAGCTGCCCTGGCTGTGTCCTGTCCCAATTTCTTGTGCCCCTTCAGCCTTCTTGCTAGCTGGGCATGAGAAGCTGAAAAATTCTTGACTTTAGACTAAACACTACTTGGCACCAACTGAAAATATCAGTGTGTTATCAACATTTTTCTCATACTGAACCCAAAACATAGCACTATACCAGCTACTAGAGAGGAAATTAACTCTATCCCAGCCAAAACCAGGACAAGCTGTTACCCTCAAAAGTTCACATAGTTGTTCTGAACTCTCTGCTGCTTTGAAGTCATCCAGAGCAAGCCCAGAAATAATACCATCTATATCAGCTGACCAATCAATACCAACAGAGAACATTTTCAATGATATTTGTAGTAAATACTCAATTTACAACCAACACATTAACTTAGTTGATAATGGCATAATTACTAAAAGATTCCAAAAATTCAAATAGGAACACATTTGTTTATAATTTGTACACAGAAAAAAGAAACAAGATGCATTACTGAACAGAAAATCAATAATCTCCAAAATGAGTAATACATAGAAAAACATTTTACTTTTAAAATTAGTGCTGGGTATGAAATTCTGCCTTGCTTTTGTTTTATATTCTTCCTCTAAATGCATAGGTAAAAAATATTATTTTTAGGCAATTATGAATTACTTAGCCCATCTTCTGTACATTACATATTCTGTCAATTACTATGTGTGCATATTGGGGTGTGTGAGAGTGCGTGTGTGTGTGCATAATTGAACATAGGTTTTATTTTATTCTTATTTCTTTTTTTATATCACTGTTTGGTTAATATTGTTTTGTTGCTGTACAGTGATACCCAAGAAAAGACATTCCTAACACATATGGAAGTATCATTTTAAAGTACTGTAGTCAGAAATTAGACATTAATTTTCAGTGTACAGTGAAGTCAAAAGCAGTTTTCTGTGGAATAAGAGATTTATTGAAATATGGTTTATTTTGCTTATTATGTCATTGATCTTCACAGTCTTGCATTTAGAAGCCATTTTTATAAGCACTTTACAAATGAATAGAGAGATGAGATTAAATGATACTATCAATTTTGTATGGCAAATAGCCTGCATAATTCAGATAGAAGGTAAATTTAAAATTACATAGATGACACCAGAAAAACACTGAGTTGAAAATAAAACTGGCTATGTACTTCCTTAGTCCACATCTTTTTTTTTTAACCTTGTTTATCATGAAACATGAGTCGTCTGCTTGCTCATTAGTATTCATATCAATGTTTGTCCAAAGAAGAAATGGAAATGTACTCTACCATCTGATATCCTCTTTTATATTCTTTTGCCTTGTTTTAGTTTATTCATCAAACACTGAGAGTAACAGGCAGTGAACAGAGGTGAACCAGCTATGCCACAGATTTTCCCGTATTGGACCTGTACAATTGTGTGACGGCAAGTATTGATAAACTTCAGTGTAGTTGTAATTTTGCCACAACAGTCGCACTAAATTATTTTGCTTGACAGTGAATCAGCTCAGAAAGTCCAGCCTTCAAGGATTCCCACCTGTTAAATAAAATTCTACTTTAGGTTCTGTCAGATGCTTTTTCTAGAGAATTAGAAAGGAAAGAATCCTGTTCACTGATGATAACAAATTACAAGCAAGTGTGAGATGACAGAAAAAAAGAAAATAAAATTGATCTTCAGTGACTGTAGTGGAATCAGAGAATGAAGCAGGTTTTTAAAATGACCAAACTGAAAATAAATGAAAAAAATGTTCAAAGTTAAACTATTTTTCATTAAACAATAGCTCTAAAACATAAGATTATTTTTATTTTCTACCTGTAGTTTTTTTAAGTCTTTAGGAAGAGTTTTTGCAATAAAGTCTTTTGGTAAATAAATTGGTGAATTACATTCTTCAGCCTGAAAGATTGACCCTATCTTTCCAGAAAGCACAATACAGTTCCACAAAGTGAAATAAACTGCTGCTACATTTCAGTATTACTGGAGCAGAATTTGCAAAGAGAATACTTTCAGGGCAACTTATGTTTTATTGTCAGAGTGTATGTTTAAGTATTTGTTTACTATTACCAGAAATAGCTTGAAGAGCAAAGAATCCCAGGCATTGTAGGAAGTGAATTACCTGTACCTATGTAATTACATGCTTATCATAGTTACCATGACACCTTATCACAGAGAAAGATCAAAAAATGGAATTTCCATCTCTTTCAGGTCATAGTACTATTGTAGCAAAAAATATTGCTTTATTCTTTAGTATGGCATTGCTACCCTTCTAACCAGGAGCCTGAACTCTATCACTAATATCCCTGAATTTAGATTTCCCAACATTGAGTCTAAGTTTGGCTTACATCCTCTCCTATTGGAACCATTCTATTTTCTCTTAATCACGTAAGAGCTCAAGTAGGAGACTCATTTTCTTGACAGTCCAGTGCGGCTAGGAGGATGCTGTAGCCCTTTGTTGGACATCAGTGAAATTAGTTGAAACTAGATCTCATATATATTCATATATAACCATATATATCTGTATATAAGCAGGCTTGTACTTGTTCTATGGGATTTTTCTCAACATCTGACAATAAAATCCATTGCAGGTCCAAAAAAATCTTTTGAAATAAAACTTCAGTATCATCTCAATCTTATGAAAATAAATTGATTTTTCTATTCAGTAACTGAAGAAAAATATGGGCCAAATCTACCTTAAGGCCTCTAGTGCACATGCATTATTAATATAGCTCTAATGAATAATATATTGTATATATGTAAAAAATATATTTTAAATCTGTGTTTTTAAAGTACCACATTTTTTTCTTTTTTTACTCCTGAAAAAAATTACCAAACTGTTATATGAATGGTTTAGTGAGAATCCTGTTTCTTATTCCTTCTCATTAAGGGAATGTATTTATATTAAAGACATCTCTGAACTTTTATCTGACTTGAATACAAAAAGGCCATTGCCTTAATGCCAACTAACAAACCACAAATTCAAATACTAAATTCATGGCACAAATTACAAATGGAGAATTGCTCTTGACCTGTGTAGGAACAGGTTCAGAATTATTCAGTGAATACATTGCCTTTGTACAGTTTTCATGTTAATAATTCCAGTTATGTATTTCTTTGTAATGCAAAATGTTTTTTATATCATCAGAAGCTAATACACTAAAATCTCTTGATTTTTGATTACACCAGTTCTAAACATTCTTGACTCATCAAATAATATTGCTGTATTAAAGAGAAACCATTCCCAATTGACTGCGTACAATACAAGAGTAAGCTCCTGTTCCCTAATCAATACTCCAGCATGTTCAAAATGATGTATGAAAACTCTACAGAAAAAGGAAAGCGGAGTTTTATTGGAACTGATCATAATAAATATACACTTTCAAAAATGTATTTATAGGGATATAAAAACATGTCTGTCTGAAGTAGGAAAAAGGTATGCCTTCCTCTTAATGAAGTAGAGATTATTTTTGCTAGTATGAAGATTGATGCTGCTAGAGTTAGTTTCACCTGAAAGCTGTAAGTGATCTGCCATAAACGCTTACTGGAATATAGTGGCAGCGTAAACCCAACCCAAGATCTTTTTCAGAATGTTTGTTAGGAAATAGAAATATCCACACTATCATTTGAGTTGAGAAGCCCATCTCCTAGATCCTTTTTTTCCATTTCTTTTGATTTCCACATACCATTTCTTTTGATTTCCACATACCTTTGTCTGAGAAGTGGTATCCAGATTTTGTAGAGAGAAAAGGTATAAGTCTTTGGTTGCTGACTGTGGAGGCAAAGGGCAAGGCCAAATCTACACACTGCTCAAGAGCTTAAAAATTTTGAACTGAACTTCACATTGACCTTTTTAGACCTGTATTTTGTGAATTAGGTCAACTGACTTAGGGTGAGATTTATCCCAGCAAAGAGTGTCCTTTTGACACTTGGTTTTTGTACAATTAGGAAATGTTTTTCTTACCGAGTGAGTACGCATCAAGCTATACAGTTAGAGGAACATTTAAACTGTCTTATAGCAGGGGTATGTAAGTTAATGAATGTGTAGGGGGGATACAGTGTATGAACTCCAGCAGGATTTGGGAGCAATGGAGTAAAACTGATAAGGAAGATACCTCACAAATATGGATCTGTAAAGCATTGGCTGAGTTTGTTGGACTACCCTGCCTAAGGAGGGTGAGGTGTTTCCTCACTGACTAGATGTGTGGCTAAAAAAAAGTTTTGAGCAGAGGGGAAAAATGCCCCTCAGTTTCATTTTGAAAAGGACCTGTGTCTGACCAAGGATATCACAAGGTATGACCGCAGTTTTTAAAGTGACACTTATGAATTAGATGTTTAGACACGACCTGCATAAGTGCCATTTTAACACTTTTCAAATTTGCTTTGGGATATCTTTGGCCACATTGAGGTGAGAAAACCCAGCCCAACCCCTTTTGGCTTTTTGCCATAGCAATTCAGAGGAGTAGCAAAACAAATGCTTTGTGAGTCACACCTCTACTTTTAAAATCAGTTTGAACTTTGGCTAAGGAAAGCTGGTTTTGCATGTAAGTCCATTACCAAGAATTTTAGGGTTATCCTCTAATTGCAGTATTCTGCCTAAAAGACACACTGTAAATATTACAGTAATTTTTTTTTTCCCTTTATATTCTTGCTATGACCCTGACTGGTTTGTCAAAACATTCAAATCGTAACATATTGTGAGACAGTACTAAAAGAGCAATTACTTGCAATATTTGGAGCAACTCCAGATACTTTTTTTTGAGATAACTTCAGTGAAAACTAGCTCAGTGCACTGAAAGTGGTAAAGTAATTGTGTTTTCCTTCCTCTGCTTTTCTCTATTTTGTTGTGCAATTTTAAAATTAACAATTTGTCTAAAAATCTTTGCATATTTTGGAATTTAAAGCCTATCCTGACAGGTATAGACTGAATTAAAGTTAGCAATAATTTCTCACTTTTGAGCAGTAAAACACCCAGCAATAGTCCTGTGAGAATTTCTAAATGAGTTTGTAACATAGAAAATATAATGAAGGCTGAAAAATTATGAGAAAAACATATTTTATCTCCCTCCACTCACACTATTATATATAAACATACACATACTGTGAAATAATCAAATACTGTACAGCTAGAAAGACAAAGAAGTTAAAGTAAATTTTACAAGATTAATGGCAATACCATTGCTGCAAAAGGCACAATGGAAAAAATAGAAAGCTTCAAAAAGTCAGTAAGAATTAATTAAAATAACAATGGAATGCCAAATCCTAAGGTTAAATCTTGTAAATTTTATCCTAAAGCACTTTCACATTAATTCATAAATAATATAGCTTATTATAGGGGGCAATAATAAAGGATGTTAGGAAAGTATGGTAAGTAGGGGCTCTACAGGAAAAAAACACCGTGTGTGATTAGCCCCAAGTTTCACTGGGATCCAGCTGAAGTTTCACTACCATCTTTAGACTGACTGGCTGGAAGGTCCCTGGACAATCTGTCTTTATTTGCCAGATAAGAAAAAGTATATGTCTACTTGTTTCCCACTAACTTAGTACTTAGAAATAGTTCTAGAAATTGCTGCTGAGGTTGCCTGGCCGTTCTCAGGGAGATGCAATCACATATTTCCTGAGCCTGAGTGTGTAAGAGAAACTAACCCTACATAAGAACTCCAATTGTTATTTATATATTCATTGTGTTGTACTTGTTCATTTCTGTCAGCTGTTGACTTTAGGATTGCATTGGTTTGTTTGTCATTAAAAACTTTATCTTTCCAATCAATAATAATCTGGGAAAAGAAACAAACAAAAGAACAAACAAACAAACAGACAGAGACCAGAACTCAGTGTCTAGAGAAATATATGTCTCTATTTAAAAAAAAAACCTGTTGTAAATAGAGCACCCTCATTCATGTTCCCTTTAATAATACCTGCAGCCAACATCAAATACTTTTGGACTGTTTATTTTTCTAATTCTTTCTTTCCTGGCTGAAGCTTTTTACAAGTCTATTTCTAAAGGCATAATGGTCCTACCAGCTTCTGAAACTCTAGCCTTTCTGCAGAGCTTAGAGAGAGAGATTGAGAATGAATATACGGTGAAGAGAGATTTAATATTGTGAACTGAGAAGCTGATGTGAAAGAAACATTCTAGATTTTGATCTGATCTTCTTTCTTGTTTTGCGTATTTTGAATAAAGACTCTATAGATCAGCCCAGGAAGAAAAATTGGTGCAGTTTCTGCAAACAGCTTTCTAAAATATATCTCCTTGAGGAGCAGTAATATCGGAAATCAATGGCCAAGACATTCAGTTAATATTCCTTCTTTAGTTTTGCTTTGTTCATAGAGATCATTGTTTAGTCATTCTCTTCTTTCTTATTGCTAAAGACTGAGCTATTCTTACATTGTTGAATATTTACTCATACTCCTTCCACTAAATGACTTATGAGAGCTTGTGCTCAGCAGTAGAGTTTCTACTTTAACTTAATATATTACTACTAGTACAATGAGTAAGTTTTCCCCTAAGTGCTAATGCTTTGTGTGTGTCAGCATGTCTTTTCTCTCTGTGGCTGACCCACAAAGCTTTAAGTCTGCTTCTCTTCCAGCTGTCTACTCAAGTTTTATCATTGCAGATGAGAGATGCAACTGTGGAATGGGCTTTTATTCCAACATTAAACTCCCCAGTAAGTTGTACCAAGCCTGAGACTTTGATCACCAGATTTAGAAATTATTTGAATAAGTACATTCATTGCTGAGTTTGTTGTCTGGCCTGAATTTAGTTTTATTTTAGTTACCAGTTAGCACAGGCTGTAATCACAGTTTAATGCTTTCCTAAGAACAATCTTGGACCATTCTTATGACAATAAAATTAGTCTAGGGTATATTTTTCCTTCTTAGAAACAGCAGGAGAGATTAATCTATAATATTTCTTAGTAAATATTGCTGTTAACAAAGTATACTAGAGCCTCTGAGACCTCTGAACATAAACCAAAAGCTTTACGTTCTCAGGTCTGATAGGAAGACTGTACTGAAACTGAAGACTTTTAAAAATGACTGAGAATGTTGCTAGGGAGTGATTGTCCTCAGAACAGGGTAGCAAGGTAGTTGCACAATTCAGGGGAGATTTTGAAGGTGAAAGCAATACAGTATTTCCCTCACTCGTCTTTCTGAAGATGGATGTTATTCTTTAATAATTTAAGTCCTTTTGCATTTTCGTATGTTTCTCACAATCCTGCATCTTCCTTCATTTCAATCTATTTAGAGAACATCCAGATGGTCCTTTAAATTGTTTTGGGGAAAAGTAATCATTTGTTAAATCAAAGTGGTTTTATAGAGCTGTCCAGGATGAGATGAGATCAAAGGCTAGAAGGTTCTTAAAGCAGTCACTGTGGTTACTACAATCTCAGCAGGGATTGATATTTTATACAAACTTGAGAAAAGTTATGGGCTTTTACTTGCCTTCAGAAGGTATAAAGCTTATTTGATTGTGAGGGGTTTTTTGCTAAAACTTGAAAGAACTGTTGGCATTGCATTACTTATTTTTTAGGTCCTTTACATATTTAGAAACATTTTACCATGTGGCTGACCTCATCTGGGCCTCTTTCCCAAACCTCACTCTACTTATTAATTAGTTTTAATGCCAGAAGTCTAGGTTTTTGTTTTATTATGTCAGTCTGATATAGCAAAGTTATACCACAAGATAGATTTATAAAACCTTAAGTAGATCTTAGCAGATGCTTTCACTGCCAGGCGTCAAATTTATTCCTGTCAGTGTGCAGCCAATACTTTGTTAGAGGGAAAATTCATCCTCTCTTGAGTTATTAAAGAAGAATTAGAACACTGTTTCCCATACCTACAAAATATTCTCCCAAAAGTTTCCTTTTTTTAGTTTCTTTCTTTCAGTATTATTGTTTTGGTCAAATTGCTTCGTAATCCAACTGCTTTTTTAAGGTACCTATTAGTTAGTACTTACTTTTAATACATTGCCTTAGTCACTTCTAGACCCTATATAAAATTGCTCTAACTGTTCAGTGATTTTCAATGTCTGTGGATGTTCGTTAGTTTTCTAGAGACCATGTGGTACATGCTGTCTAGAGGTACAGAGCTGTATATAAGCTTCTAATTCAAAGTTAACCACATGATCTACAGAGCCTAATACGACCTTTTATAATTCACACCATTGCTGAGATGTCCTCTTATTGAATCTTCTTAATAAACTTGTGTCCACATTTTTCCTTCATGTCCTAGATTTCAGCCTTTTTTAAAAAAGAAGAAAAAAAGAAGTGGTTAAGACTGTACTTTTCTTTGATGTTTTATTTATTATGCCACACTTGCACTACTGGATGCCATTCAGATACTATACTAACAAAAAGAGAATACTACTGTCTGCTGTACAGTACAAGTCTAGTCCCCTTTTCTATTGGATATCAGGTTTGAAGTAGATGTGAAGTAAGTATTACTAATTTGTATTCAGCTATGTAAAATTAATTATCCCCAAAAGCAGACTGAAATGTTTTTTTTCAGTTAAAGATCTCTTTCAGTTTTCACTGATTTTAAGAAAGCAAACAAAATTCTAGCAGTTGGAAAAGGGAAATGTTTTTTGAAATCATAACATTTTTAATATAAATATTCTTTGATTTAGTATTTTAACTATGTAAAAAATGTGTTTTTCTATCTAATATAAACTGTAAACCTGAAAGAAACAGCTTCTGGCCTAGGGAGCCAAGGAAATCAAGAGTGACAAGAAAAGGAAATGAAAAAAATGTATCAATGTTAGTGACTTCTTGGAAGAGCAAGTAACCACAAAAAGGATGGAGAAGGGAAAAGCAAATATAAAAAGTGAAAAGAAAATACAGAGTAAAGGATAATACAGAGAAAAGGTTAATGCAGAGTTTTATAATGCAGAGTTTTTCCCAAACAAGCAAGCAAAAATCCCAGAAACAAAAAAGGCAGGAATCCAGAGAGAACATGGGCTAGAATCACAGAATCATAGAATGGTTTGGGTTGGAAGGGACCTTTAAAGGTCATCTAGTCCAACCCCGCTGCAATGAGCAGGGACATCCTCAACTAGATCAGGTTGCTCAGAGCGCCATCCAACCTGACCTTGAATGTTTCCAGGAAAGGGGCATCTACCACCTCTCTGGGCAACCCATTCCAGTGTTTCACCACCCTCATTGTAAAACATTTCTTCCTTATATCTAGTCTAAATCTACCCTCTTTTAGTTTAAAACCATCACTCATCCTGTCACAACAGGCCCTACTAAAGTCTGTCCCCATCTTTCTTATAAACCCCTTTTAAGTACTGAAAGGCTGCAATAAGGTCTCCCTGGAGCCTTCTCTTCTCCAGGCTGAACAAGCCCAACTCTCTCAGCCTTTCCTCATAGGAGAGGTGTTCCATCCCTCTGACCGTTTTTGTGGCCCTCCTCTGGACGTAGTCCAAGAGGTCCATGTCTTTCTTGTAGTGAGGACTCCAGAGCTGGATGCAGTACTCCAGGTGGGGTCTCATAAGAGTGGAGTAGAGAGGTAGAATCACTTCCCTTGACCTGCTGGCCACTAATGAATCAGTGAAACTCAGCTGTAGCCAAGTCTTGAACTGAAAGTTTAAGAAATGCTTCCTAGATTTTCCCAGACAATTTTTTGGCCATTTCTGCAAAACCCAAATGACTATATTAATTATCTGTGGCTAAACATCTGGACAGTTAAATGATTTCTGGAAGCAAAGTAAATCTTTGTCTAGTCATTTTATTCTGCCGCTAATTTTGATTGGCTTAGTATTTCTGGCTTTGTTCATAATATACTTTATTACAGTGGATGGCCTATCTAATGAGAAATGGCAGAATGTTGGTTTCAAGGCAAAACTCAAGAGATATTTGTGGATGAATTCTTTGCTACACCTTCACCTACAGTAGAAAGCATGGGACATGACAGGATGCAGAACAGGATGCACCTAGTAATTGGTTTGTTCTCCTTTTTCCTCTTACTCTGGGCACATTGTAACAAGGACTTATGTAAGGGTTATGTGTTGAGCTATATTCTATGCATATAACTCCTATGGAAACCTGGACAAGCTGTGCCCTTGTCAGAACATCATCAGCTACTGACTCATTACACACTTGAGTGAGAAAAGCAGAGGGGGGAAGCAGAGAGAGGAGAAACAAATGCAAAACTGGCTGTATGATTCTTGGAACATCTGTTTTGAAGCCATGTAGTGCCTGCCAATGTGCAGGCAGGATGCTGGGTCCAGGCTTTAATTTGGGGATCTGGCCAGTATAAAAATACTAATCAGTGCACAGTTCTTCACTGAGCATTAGGCAAGGCGAGAGGCATTATTAAAACAGTAAACGGCATGAGCAGTTTCTCTACTCTATTTTTATTGGCTCATATTTAGACATTTTCACTAGAAGAAGAATTTGATAGGTATCCCATTCTGGATTTATGTATTTACATATACGAGTGGTTGCAAAGTCGAAGCAGACCCTGCTCTTAGGTTTTAAGCTCCATTGTGAAGACCATTTAGCCACATGTGTGAAATGCTATGTCTGAGCTAATTTTTCCCAACAGGATGTATGAATTTGTAGAAAAAGGTGTGTTGTTACTGTTTCATGACATGTGGACCACAGTTCACCCACAACCAGACTTCTTAAAGAATAGTTGGTTGACCACAAATCATGCTTAATTACCTGTTTTGGTATGTGTTTTGTTGTATGCCTATGGGTCAAACTTTCAAAAATATCTGTGTATGTGCCTTAGCATCCAAAATTCCATGCACAAGTTAAGTACCACTGAATACTTGTGAGGTTTCTGTTTCTAAGGGCCAGATTTGTAAAGATATATAGGGGCTATCTCCCAACACTGTCTTTCTTTTAGTTCCTAAGTTACTCAAACACTGAAAATTTCATGCCTCTGGGTGGCAAGAGGAGTTTGAAAGCATGAAACAGCGCAAAGTAATCCTCATGAACTGCCAATGGAACTGCAGTAGGTTGCCATCTGAAAGAGAAAGATCACTAAATAAAGGTAAGAATCCAAAATTCTCTGTACTACTATGATGTATCATTCCTTAGATCAGCTGCAACTCCCAATACATTGATCAGATTTTTTCAAGTAATTTGGATACATCTTCTTTGCTGTTGTCTTTAATAGCTATCTTTTACTCTCCTTTTCTCCTGCTAGCCTATATTACAACCTGACACCTTAAAAATCTATGGCATTCTGTTAAACCCATGTCTATGCTGTTCATGCAGTCTGCAGGGGTAATAGTACATTAAATGTTAAGTGTGCAAGTTTTAGCCCTCTCCCCTCCTTCTTCATCTTATACGTGACCTTAAGTTACTTTCTAGCTTCACCCACAAACAGTATCTTTTCCATTAAGTATAAAACATGTCTGTCGTATTTACTTCCTTTCCTAAAAAGTGCTATTCCAGACTAAACACATCATAATTTTGCCTACCTGTTATGCATTTGAATGATTCCTCATCATTCCCTTCTACATAAAGCTTTTTAAACTTTTTCTCAGGATCCTTCCTTATTGTCTGTAACCTTGTATTGTACTTTTCTTAGGGTGTTCTTCCAGCTCCTCAGTCCAGATACCAATGTCAGGTTTGTTCTTACAATTTCCCTTGTTTTCAGCAATCACATTTTTGCCTGTTTCCATGCCAGAGATCATACTGTGTTTTCATCCCACAGTTCTTCCCTGAGGATCTACCGTGATGCCAAAAAGAAATCAGCCAGCTAATAATGACAGCAGTTACAATTTTCTACAGGGTTTGGTTTTTTTTTAAATCTCATCCCTTTATCTTTTTGGGGGGCAGTTAGATCATAACTTTTTTCCTTCACATTTGTTACTTTTTACCTTATGTCTAGAAAATGCTACTCACAAAAGCTGATATCAGTTAAAACATACAATAGAAAGAAGAACTAGCATTCAGGTATTCTTTCAATGGAAGGTGTAACTCACATCCTTTCTCATATAAATCTTCCTCAGACCTCGAACCTCTCCCATCTCTCTCTTCCATACTTAACTAAAAATCACTGGTAAATCCCTTAAAACATTCTAAAACTCTCTTCTAAATATATATGTTACTTTCTGATCGAAACATCACCTTCTGACTATCAAGTATCATTCAGTTTTGGGTTGAATCACAAAGGGTGAAAATGTTTTCTTGAAACAAAATTGGGAAGGTAATTCTTAAAAATCTAAATAACACTGATGAAAATAGTTGCTTGCACAGTGACTCTGAAGCTGCTGTCCTAAAAGAAATGCCAACTATATAATTGTTTTTCCTTCCAGCTGGCGTGGGAGCCACAGGGATATTGCCAGAACTAATTGCTGATTATTATAAACAAAGATACATTTTATATAAAAAAACAAAAGCAACTGAACCTTTTGTTCTCTAGAAAATTATTGTCATCGTTAGGGAGCATAAGTGTTTATTTCTATGTGATAATATAATTCAACTAATATAGAATGTAATTGTTTTGAAAAAAAGAGAAAAATATTCTCAAGTCAGCTTTGTGGGTGGGTGGGGAAATATAAACCCTGAATTGAACTTAATTGTTATTACAGATGAATGATATGGGACTCATCTGTATGTGATTTGTTTTCTTCTGTTAGTTATGTCTTACCCCTACATTATACATTTGAGCCCAGGTGTTGTGACTTAATTTTCATGTTGCCCATACCCTCTGTATTACCATTAAATAGACAGTTACCAAATACCCATATAACTAGCAAGTTCTAGATATACAACTAGTTTAGATTCAATATTCACCCACTTTTTCTGTTTTTCTTTTTTTGTCTTTTGGATAGTCTACCCTGAAGCAGTGCTTTTATGAAAAGTGTTTTACGTACATTTCTCTTGCCTACAGATTTAAGGGGTATAAAAAACCTTTTTTTCCTCCACTTTTTTTTTTTCTTTTCTTTGAATGTACAAAAGTCCCTTTTTCACCTTTTGTCTAGGATTTTGAAATGGACAGTAAAGAATAATATCCTAGAAGAATAATTTAAGTCCTGATTTTTCATAGTCTTTTGTAATGTCACTTTATTTTTAAGAGGTAACATTTGGCCTTACTGGGCTACTTCAGGTTTAATAGAAATCAGGATTTGTGTGGGTGAGATCTTTGAGATTTACTTATGGAAGATCAATTAACTTGTTGCAGAGACTTTTGGATGCTGAACACTGCAGAAGGGCCAAGTATACTGGAAAAGTTGGTTTGTAATATATTATGACCTAAATTAAATCTGTAATGAAGATTGAAATACTCTGCCATGTACCTTGCATTTTGTGTGCAGAAGGCTTGCTGTTCATTTTAGACATTTCTGAACTGATAAGGACTTAAGCACATTCAGAGAATAATTTATATGATATTAATATAATCCATTGTGACTTTTATTGGCCTAAGTCATTAGAATCCACCCCAATAAAAGTTAAAGTGTGCCTTCCAGGCACACACATGCACACAGGCAAAAGCTTTTTTTTGCATGTCATAGTTCCTGTAACAAATTCCTGGAGCTATACAGTTCATCTGCAAATGAATTTCACTTTGTGCATAAGTACAATATACACACTGAGGGGAACTGGAACAAATTGGCACTTCATTCCACAGTGGGAATAAAATATTTTTCCTGATCGCAGCTTTTCCCAAGAACTAAGCAAATTAGGGAAATAAAGGCCATTAAGTAAAATTAGATTTTATGCTATTTAACAGGTGTTTTGGTCTATTTTACCCTGAGGGTAGATCACAATGCAGTCCAAAAAGTTAATTGTTCGATAATTGTACAGTTTGCACATTTATTTCCAGCAGTTTAGCCTATAGTATAGTTCTGTTAAACTTCTGTCATCTATCTTTGGACCTGTTCTTTCTTTAATGCATCCAAGAATTATAAAGAACAATAGCTTAACTTTATTTTGAGAGCATTTGCTTCTGATATTATCTGAAAGACTGGATAAACCATCTGAGAAACAGAACTGGAATCAGGAGTTATTGCAACAAATTTATATTCCTCAGGGCATCACTGAAAGAAGAAAAAGAGTATTCCCTGCTCATTTCCAATACAAATTTTCCTGAAAGATTGAGAATCACAAACAGAAAAAATTGCTTCATGCTGCAAAATACAGCCCCTGAAGACCTTGCTCAAGAGAAACAGAAGATGGACCTGTTAGTGTAGAGGTATAAGTTCAGCCCCCCAAAACACGCAGATGTTTTTCACAGTGCAATGGTCTGATATGAAAAATACCACAGAAAAACCTAATGTCCCTCCCACCCCCAATGAAACACAAAAAATCCACCTTACTAAGCACAACGTAAGAATAACATTCAGCAGCATATCAGTGAGGACTTAGCTTTCTGTGTCCCATCCATGCAACATATGCCCCAAATACATTAAAAGGACACTATTGTCCAGAAAAACATAACAAAAATAAAAAACACTGCAGCAAATTCTTTCTTAATTAGTTGGGAGCCCACATACAAAACTAAAAATACTTTTTCATTTCTTTCGTGTCTTAAATGGGCTTACTGGAAGCTTCTCTGTATCATATCCCATTTAAGCAGTTAATCAGCTAACTGTTGTATAAATACCCACACCATAAATTTGTTGGATTTCTGTTTCTTATATAATAGTGGTAAGCAAAGCTGTCCAGAAATGGAAATTATTCATAACCTGGTGCCCCAAGATCTAAACATTTATGCTGTTGCTTTCTATTTAACCATGACAATGAGTTCTGGTCTCTTATCTCCAGGCAAAAGCCCTGAGGGATTTCTTCCCCTGTCCTGGCCCATCCTTTTACAAAAGCATTGAGTCAGAATTGCTTGCTTGCCTCAGTCAATGTCTCCTCAAGGTAAAGTTTTCAAAAATTTTTAAGAGAAGACGCTAACATTTAAAAGGACAGCTCTGTACCTGGGAGGATTTCTGGTTTTAGATACTTTCTGAGTAATTTTGTAAATCTTCAGATGCTGAACTTTTATACCTGGGAGAACATAAAAGCAAAATTTCACAAAAAAGTAGGAGGTAACATTGCTAATTCTCACAAGTATAATGCAAGAGTAATGGGAAAAACCATTTAGTCTGTGGTAAAAGTTTGATCTACTCATTCAAATATCAGCATTTTTTGGGGGGGGGGGAGGGCAGTTTTCAAGAACTCATAGCTTAATCTGATACCTTTAATTGTTATCTATGTTTTGCATATAGGTTTGCACAATAAATATGCCTTGCACTGTATACATAAGAAGGTAGAGTGAATGCTGATGTATGAAGTACCAACATTTAATTTCCTTTAAAATCTGTAATAAAACCTCCTTCTATTTAGAACATTCTTTCATTTTTTTCCACTGGATTGATTTGTTCTAGGAAAATAGGTTTTATGAGCTAATTGACAGTTTAATTTCAGTAAGTTACTCTGCAAACTGTCTCATAATGATTACTCTAATATTATGTCTAGGTACTATTATTGTTGCAGAGAAGAGTTTTTCAGTCTTTGCTTTTAATTAATAAATAGATCTTTGCAGTTTTGCAGCAACTTTCAACCTTAATAGAGTTATTCCAGCTGGACTGTGCAGCCTTCCTTTCTGATATTTACTTTTCATCATGTCTAATGGCAGTATGATGTTGTGCAAAATGAGTTAAAGGCATAATATAGTGTGAACTGGATTTATGCTAATAATAAATTTATGGTCATGAACTCTTATTCCAATTTATAATATCATTTAAATTTTCTATGTAATTTTGTGTATATATTGCAGCTCTCAAGTGACTGAAGTCCCAGAATCTTTGACCTTGACCTCAGAATTTGAGCATGGTTTGTAAACCCCAGAAATGCACCATCCATCATTATTATGGCCTCAATGATAGTGACACAGTACTTGATCTCATGGGCTGTATTTATGCTATAAAATCAACAAAATATTCCCTGTCCTTTGTGGAACAGATGGGGCAATTGTATGTCTCTCATTTTAGTAAACTCCTTTGAACTGCAATTATTGATATCATTAACTAATACAAAATTGCACGAGAAGTGTATTAGATATGACAGCTCTTTACGACTGGCAGGCAAGTTGTGACCAACAGAATTTCTTTGTGATATTCAATAGCATGCAAATCAAGGTTAGTGGTTATGAGTGCTTCAGGAGTTATTTTGATATCTGCTAATACAATTTTTTCTTTCTTCTGTCCCCAGTTTATGCTGGGTCTTTTGAACAGTGCCAACTTACAATGAGGTTATGGAACTAAAGATAAGATCTCAGTAACACTGCTGTATTTATTTTTTCCAATGAAAAATATGCATTTGCATCGAGAGAATGAAATGCTCTTTAAGAGCAAAACCAATATGCATTCCATACATGCATACAGTAGAAATCAATACAGTAGGTAGAATGTCAGATCATAGAACTTTATCCTGATCTATGATGGCATTTACATTTTATATATCTCAGTTTGTACTGAATGGGGCCAATTAAGAAAATTTAACTGTAACTTTAGTCTCTTCTGTTCTACAGTTCTAATTTTGAAGTAATACTTGTAACTTAAATAGGAAAAAATACAAAGCTGTATGCTTTTCAGTGGTTTTTAATTCCTTTAAGATACCCCTAAAAAATTTAATACATTTCATTCTGAGAAGAAAAAGAGGAGCGGAAAATCTTAAGTTTGCCATAGCCTTCTATACCATGCTAAGTTTGGAAAGATTTCAAAACCAAACCATCACAGTGACTCCTGCTTCTTTGATATAGTGCAAGCATAAGCACCATCTTTTAAATGAGATCAGTAACAGCAAGTAAATCTGCAATAGCAAATATCCCATGTCGATGAACCTGTAATACTGTTTTGAAGCATGTTCAGGGAGAACTAAAGCAAACGAAGGGGATAAATAGGGGGCACACTCTTCTCTCTCAGCACTTACTACCTAGAATTCAGAAAATCTTGCATTATTCTACTTTTTCTTATTGGTGAAATTAACAACTTTCTGATGAACAACGGATGAACTGCTTCATCTTAAATTCTCAGACAGTAGCATTGCCTATTCTACATATGTATGGCATGGAAGACTAACACATGGATTTATACATTTTAAAACTGTGACTTTAGAACAGGTTATAAACAACTTGATGGATGGCCAAGTGTTCTTTAACAATTCATAAGCTACTTGGTAGGTCCACTTAAACATACCTTACTAAGCATTTGGAAAGTTTTTGTAAATAAAAATGAATAAAAGGTGCTATACAATTAATTATCTTTGATCCACTGTAGGTAGCATGTTTGGTACATGTGGGACTAGCATTCCTGTAATTTAGTTTTGTTATACTTTCCTTCTACTGATGCTTTTCACACAAAACATTGATGTAGTATTTAATCTTGACAATCTGCTGAGAATTATGGCCTATTTTTCTGTTGGAAACTTCCCACGAACAGTTTAAGTTGTTTCTATCAAATGGTTATCTAGCAGTTTTTAAAAACCTATTTTGGTCTGCTATGAAATCCCAGCTAACAGGGAGTGCTATATTTGCAATATACTATTTGAATTACGTGAGCAATCATTTATTTCACATGGTGAATTTTTCATTCTATGGTTGCATGCTCTAAGAGAGAAGATCCACCAACCAAGAAATTATGGGTATACAGAATCTTGTAGGAAATGTGCAATGCATTTGAGGATCTAGAAAAAGAAAACATGAGGTAAACAACTTTGTGATCTGTGAAAGCTTTACCAAACTTTATATGTCTCTCCTTCCCTTAACAAGTAAGTAGAAGTATGCCTGAGAGACAGCTTCTGCAGAAGTCTTCACTAGATTCACAAGGCATGAGGATCCCTTTTATTTAGCTTTTCCCTACATGCGTTTGTATCTGTTTTTATTAGAGCTTTCCACTTGTTCTTTAAGTCCATTTTTGGAGTGGAAGAAGGAAGCATGTTTTCTGTGTAATCAGGTAGAGGCAGCAAAATTGTATGCTTCAGCAGAGGCAGGCTACAGCAGATGAGCACTGTATTAGCTTCATGTGGCAAGGTTTTGGTAGTGGGGGGGGTTACAGGGGTGGCTTCTGTAAGAAGCTGCTGGAAGCTTCCCCTGTGTTCGAGAGAGCCAATAGCAGCTGGCTCTAAGATGGACCCGCCGCTGGCCAAGGCAGAGCCAATCAGCGATAGTGGTAACGCCTCTGTGATAACATTTTTAAGAAGGGAAAAAAAAAAGGTTGGGACAGACAGAAACGGCAGCCGGAGAGAGGAGTGAGAACATGTAAGAGAAACAGCCCTGCAGACACCAAGGTCAGTGAAGAAGGAGGGAGAGGAGATGCTCCAGGCGCCCTGAGCAGAGATTCCCCTGCAGCCCATAGTGAAGACCATGGTGAGGCAGGCTGTCCCCCTGCAGCCCATGGAGGTCCACGGTGGAGCAGATGTCCACCTGCAGCCCATGGAGGACCCCACGCCGGAGCAGGTGGGTTCCCGAAGGAGGCTGTGACCCCGTGGGAAGCCTGCGTTGGAGCAGGCTCCTGGCAGGACCTGCGGATCTGTGGAGAGAGGAGCCCACGGAGCAGGTTTTCTGGCAGGACTTGTGACCCCGTAGGGGTGCCACGCTGGAGCAGTGTGCTCCTGAAGGACTGCACGCCGTGGAAAGGACCCATGCTGGAGCAGTTCATGAAGAACTGCAGCCCGTGGGAAGGACCCACGTTGGAGAAGTTCATGGAGAACTGTCTCCCGTGGGAGGGACCCCACACTGGAGCAGGGGAAGAGTGTGATGAGTCCTCCCCCTGAGGAGGATGAAGCAGCAGAAAATAACGTGTGATGAACTGACCGTAAACCCCATTCCCTGTCCCCCTGTGCCACTGGTGGGGGGTTGGTGGAGAATCTGGGAGTGAAGTTGTGCCTGGGAAGAAGGGAGGCGTGGAGGGAAGGTATTCTGAGATTTGGTTTTATTTCTCATTACCTTACTCTGGTTGATTGGTAATAAATTGAGTTAATTTGCCCCAAGCTGAGTCTGTTTTGCCTGTGACGGTAATTGGTGAGTGATCTCTCCTGTCCTTATCTCAACCTACAAGCTCTGTGTTATATTTTCTCTCCCCTGTCCAGCTGAGGAGGGGGAGTGATAGAACTGCTTTGGTGGGCACCTGGCGTCTAGCCAGGGTCAACCCACCACAAGCACGTAGCCTCTGTAGCAGAAAAGCACCTGTATGTACTGATCACCCACACCTACACGTTATTTTCTCAGCAGCACACACTGCTCTCACGCAGCGGTAGATGTGAATCCATCCATCTATTAGACAAGATAGAGAAACCACTGTTCTCTGACTTCCGTAGCCCCAGGGTGGCACCATGAGTTACACATATGGTTTTTCTGGGCAGACTTCAGTGAGGTGAAACTCAGTGACTTCAGACTCATGAAACCAAGTTCCTGTTTCACCAGTTAGTCTGAACCAAGAAGAAATACTCACCAGGTGAAGAATATCTACACTGACCTCATTTCCTTGCACACTTGCTGACAACATCTTTGCTAGATCTGTCCATATATCTTTGTTCTACAGGGTAGGTGCCATAACCATATAAAGCAGCATCCTATTCCTCGGTTGCTTTAACCAAAAGGCAGTAAGTCAGCTTGGAGAGAGAAGCTTCATACAAGATTTCCCCAGAACTAACATCATCCCAGTCTATGGCTGCCAGCAACCCCTCTGCTTTTTCCCAAGTCTCCTTTACTTTACTCCAGAATGTGGGAAACCTTTAAATATGGCACTAGCTTTTATTTCCACAAGTCCAGCATTTGAGACTGGGGAGAGTGGATATTCAGAGCTAAAAGAAAGCATCAGATTTTACTGGATGTCATTTGAAGTAATGTAGTCACGGTCTGGCCTTCTAAAAACTCTCACTGAGAAAGTGTGTTGGATTTACTGAACAGTACGACTAGAGAATCTGATGACAGTTGGTTTTGTCCTATAAAAAATTGTTCTGAAAATTTCGGTAACCGTAAATATAATCTCTTTGAGTATCACACTGTGCTTTTCATTTCAGGCAGGCATTTACAGAGTCTAACTTCCCATTGTCTTGTGACTTGCATAATTGCTTTTACTTGGACAACTGTATTATGAAATACTACCATTTTCATTTGGCAATTTTTACACAGGTCTATATGACATCATAACACACACACACAAAAAAAAGGAATTGAAATGTCAAGCAAGCTTATAAAACAAAAGAACAGCCTCTGAGTGAATTGCCTACAGTAGGAACAATTCTTAGGGGTATTTTAAGAAAAATACTTTTTAAACACAGATATACATTTTCCAGATCTGACACTTTTCCCTCTATGCTCTTAAAATCTGTGTGACCTTAAAATCTTGATCTACTAATACATCATGCAAGACTTCAAGGCTTTGGTTTTTAGAAATAAAAACATTTCCTTAATCAGGTATTGGAATATTGGCAGTAATTTAGAATCTACTTTATGTCAGCTACTGAATGAACGTGGATTTCTAGTTATTTAGAAGACTGGTTAGTTCAAATTTATGGATCACCACACTTTATTTAAAATATTAATTCCTGCTAGAATCGTTGTCTGGAGCTCAGCACAAACATTAAATATAGCAAGAATGCAGACAGTCAAGTGTGTACATACTTCAGTATTCTCCCTACACAACCATGTGTTAAGTCTACCATACCGGTGGTAATAATTAGCAGATCTATTGTTTATTCCTCTGCATTCTAGGAGAATCTTTTCAATTGTAATTTTTTTTCTGGACAAGCGACAGCTTTCAAAGAAACAGAATCTCACAGTGGCACTGAGGTGCATCTCTGAAGTCTGTAAGAACGCAGAAGGCATGTAAATTCAATCCGCTCATAAACAGATTAAACATTGTTGTATTTGGTTCAGGTCACAGTATTTAACACTTTTTCAAGAACCTTGTTGTTGAGCTGGATTCATCAAATGAGACATATGCACTTCACAGCTGGGACTGACTGACTGAGCACAGATGTGTATCTACTAAATTGTTTGTGACAGTGACTGTAGTTAATTGTGATGGGTGACAGGTACGTTGGAGGCCAGTCAACTCAATGAACTGTTGATGAGTGTGGTATGAGACATGGTATATATTAACAGCAATCGGAAAATTTATGTCATCCGTGACTGAAAACCCAAAGCAAGTGCAGACAAGTAAAGCAGATTGGAGATGTTCATAGCCCTTTTCCTTGCCTCTACTTTCTTGCTATCCTTAATACTAGAACAAACTATTTTGTATCATTTTGTCCAAGTGTAGGTTTGCAAATTTCCTTTGTCAGTGGAGATGACAAGTGATTAACAAATTGCCACAGTTTATTTTTGGATGAAAAGATGTGAGATAATTTTGTTTTGACATTTGCTGAAAGCAGTTGTAATCTGTTTCAAAGGCTTTTTTTTTTTTAATGGAAATTTTTATTTATCTTAAAAGTAGAATATTGCAGTTTGGAAAAAAGCATTATACCTTTTGCACTGAAACTACTACTACTACTACTGCTACTACTGCTACTACTACTACTACTACTACTACTACTATTATTATTATTATTATTATTATTATTATTATAATAAAAATAATGGTTTGGTTCAATCCACACAATTTCTTCCTAGAGTTTTGTTTGCTCACTCAATCAATACAAGAAGAATAGAAAAAATGCCTATTTAGCCAGTTTTATTTACACTTTACCTGTGTCTGTTTTCTCAGATTAAGCCTTTGTGCCTTCTTTTCTGCTCCTTGCTACCAGTTCTACATTATTAATGTACTGAAACATCAGATGAACTCTCTTTCCTCTTGTGAAGTAAAAATGGTGCAACAATCACATTTCATTTTTCTAAAACTGAAGTTGGAGACCTTGAGGTAGAATAGTAGTCATAGATGATTCAGTGAGAACCAGACATGATAGGTTTGGAGAAGCTCTGAAAGAAGCCCTGTTAAATATTATTACCAACAACAGAAGCTCATGTTAACAATGCTTAGGACTTAGACGCTGAATGAAGCAGGGCTGTCAGACCCATTTTGGGGGACAGAAATGTTTTGACTCAGAGGTCTCTTCTTTTTATATAGCCCTGAGTAGCACAGAAGTCACTTTGAGGTTTCCAAACTAATCCCTCTAGAGACCCCATAGCATGCTCCCTAGTAGCCTGCCATAGCACTGAGATTTTTGCCTTATTCTAACACTATCAGATGCTACTCCACTAATGCAGAGTAATGTTAATGCCAGAGTTTTAGAAATTAACGTTTCTAATGTTACAAAAACTGTTAGCTGGGAAGATGAGTAAGAGGTCTGTGAGTGTGAAATGCTCAGCAAACTGATGGACACAAACCCCCAAAAATTTACCTTTATTTAGTTGCATAAAAGCCTCTGCAACAAACTATTTTCTGCTGTCTTCTAAGTCCCTACAATCCCTGAAAACAAAATGGATATCCCACCAGGGCACTGTGGTTGAACAGAATAATTGTCTGATAATTATGTGAGCTAGGTACCTACCTCTCTCATGCATCTTTCCTTCTCTCATACGATTTCTGCTTAAATAGATGATCTGAAGTTCTGCCATCAAGCCTTGGGAATTCAACCCTTATTTCAAGTTGGGCTAACAAGAAACTCGCACTGCCATTTCTCAGTTCTTAGATACACATGGTGAGCAACACCCCTTTCTCCTCCTTTTGTGCCAGAACTTTTAGATCCTCCTAAGGCCACTGATTCTTCAACAGTTCCTTGAGGTTTGTGATTATCATGGCATTGTAGTGGGGTGAATTGTTATTTCATACAGCATTCCCCTGTGTCAGCTCCCATCACCCAGGAACAATCATTATGGATGTGGTCTTCTTCGTCCAAAAAATACAGTGCGGAGGTGGAGAACTGCCTGGAGCTTAATCTTCCACTGGAGAGATAGTGCTGATGAAATGTGTTTCTGTGACTTTCAATCTTTCATGGATTTATAAAGAAAGCATAGGACACATTTCTTAACACCTTTTGGAAGTATGCTCTCACTGAACGGACAGCTGTATCTGGGCTGGCATCTGTACAGCTACTAATCAGATGCTATTTACCTACAGAGACCATTTCCTACAAGATGGAGGTGTAGCAGAGGACGATGAATCATATGAAAGTCTTCTCCAAAGATTCATGGAGCTAGCAATGTCAATATAAAATTGGCAAACAGTTCCAACCAAAGGGAATAATGTTTCTGCTGCTCTTTCTCTATCCACGCCTCTCTGGTCTAGAGATGCTGTATCTGAGGCAACAGGTAGGTACTATAAGGAACTAAACTCCATGCCAATAATATCTGGGCCCTGGCACATTAGAGAGTTTCTAAAATGCTTGCTGTCCAAATTGTGAGGAAAAAGAGGGCTCTGTGATACTGACATTATCTGCCTGCTGTTCCAGCTAGCTCATACTCACTACGCTGTGATAAGTGCTCCAAGGCCAAAACACCGTGGGCTTCCAGAAATTTGGCTGTCAGAACAATGCTAGGCACACTGTAAAAGGACAGGTTGGGTGAAGCCAAAGATAACTTTTCCCATCTGCATTTTGACAAGATTTGGTTCCAGAAACAGAAATTGACCTGGAAGTCCAAATAACATCTAAATCATATGTGCCAGAATGACATTTACATTAAGGTACAAGATTAGAATAAACTAAAATCAAATACTCTTATATAGCCCTACAGACTTGAGTCTAGGTTGGTGTTCAGGTGAGAAACTTATGCCCAGTAAAACAAGACTCAAAATGAAACAGCACAGACGTTTTGCAGAACTATGTGATATGCTCAGTGTCAATGGAAGGAAAAGCATGACCAAACTGCTCTCTTTTAGTTTGATGGATTAGTTGAGGAAAGAGGAGGGTTTTGTTACTGCTATCTTATATGATGGCTCTGTGGCACAGCTCTCCATGTTTCCTTATCCTTTTGTCTGGGCAGAGCTGTTCTTCCCTGTCAGTCCACACCTGGTTCAGGTGGTACGGCTGCAGTGCGGTGATTGCAGAGAGGACCACCAGGATGGCAAAGATAAACGTACTTGTACAGTGAAGCTTGCAAAGTGGCATGCCCTTCTGAGTACATTGTACAGGAAACTCAGTAGGGTATAATTAAGCATCAAATCTGTGTTTCTTTGTGGAGTGAAAACAGTGTTTTGAGAGGGGATAAGAGAGGACAGTGGCCACATACAGAGTAGAGTGAGTCTCTCCTATTAAAGCCAGAGGGAAAAGGATTTTGGTGAGAGAACGAGACACAAATGTTTTTACATGAGGTTGAATTTTTAAGGAAAAGGGCAGGAGTGCCCAGCCAGGGCCAGGTTGTTGTCTGTTGTTATGGCAACAGAGGGAGATGTCTCCTGATTGCCGAGTGGAATGAGGGGGAGTGGGAGGGCAGAAAGGAAAATTGTTTCAGGAGGAAGACAGGGGGTTGGGGTTTGAAAATGGAAAGAGAATGAAGCTGAGTGTCAAGGTCAGGTGGAAACAGTAGCATCAATGGCCACGAAGCCTGAAATGTCCTTACGGACCTTATGCACAGTGATTCCCCTGCAGGGGTCAGATTTGCTGGAGTGACTTCCAGAGTCATCATCTGGCTGGAAGAATGCCACCGTGATGCCCTGTCCTCCTGCAACCACTTCAGCTGAAGGGCTTACATCTACCGTTGTGCACTGCCTGAGTGTGCATAATACTTGTGAGAAGAACTCTTTTCTGTGCCAAGTACCCCTGCATCTACTATCTTTTTATTAAATTGAACTGATCTCCAATAGCCTAGCATTAAATTTCATTTTCTACTTGGGGTATGTTATGTGATGAAAGTTACTTCTTCAGTGTGGGAAGCTCCCTGAGGAGCAAGCTTTCTAGTTAGACTGTTACTCCCAAGATGCACTCCGATAATTCTGGCTCCTAGGATGTGCAGATGTCTTTGTCAGAAGTAATGCTTTGATACATCATGGGTCCAGTACAGGGAATTATTTTTACTTGTAGCAAGGCAACCCAGTAAGACAGAATGGAAGAGCAACACAAACCAGGCAACTGGCTGGCCAGGGATGCAACTTCATGCTTTGCTAAACAGATTCAAAATGAAATCTCTGTGCCCAGACCACCAGAAGGAAACATTATAAACCAGGACTAAGTAACACAAAACTGAGAGTTTTCTTTCAGTTTTCATAACAAAAAAATGGAAGGAAAACTATGAACAAATTAGTGAAACTTTCCTAAAGGATAATTTCTGTTTTCTTTCCTTTTTTCCCCCCTTCTTTCTTGAATAAAAAGTTCATGCAAGTCAGGTTATCCATGTGTCAATGCAGTTGTGAGAGTATGGCAGTCCCTGCTCATCTAGCACTTTTGAACTGGCTGGCCAATTTCTATCAAATATGACAGAAAGATAGAGTTTTCAGATGTTACATTCTTACAAGTTTTGTGAAACTAGGGGCAGGAAAGAGGCTACAGTGATACCTACACTGAGAAAAGACCAGAGTATGAGCTGAACTATTACTGAAAAAACACATTCTTGTCTTGAAGGGTGTAGATAGGAGAGAGAGGTTATAAATGCTTTAATTCTTGGAAAAGCTTCAATCAAAGTTTGAGCTTTATTAGACATCATCACACTTTCATTCTTCTCTCTTTCCCTCCTCTTATGAGTTCTCTAGTGTTTAATAAGGACAGGAAACATGCTGCAGGCTTAGTTTACTTCATTTAAAAAGCCATTCAATGAAACACAAATCATTTGGAAACACAACTCTATTAGTTCCAGTGTTTGTGGAACTTTTTATTATTTAAAGCAAATGATAGTTCCATTACACTGTCACAAAAAAGTTCCCAGTTCTCTGTATTGTCTTTTTATCCCTCTTCATTTCAGCATTTACTCTCTCTTGTCTAAAATATTCTTATTTTCCAGATTTTTGCCTTAATTGTAGTTTCAGATCACTCCTTTCCCCGGAAGACAGTGCGAACATCCTTCTCTTCTTCCCCCAAAATATTCAAGTTTGAAATGTAACCTCAATATGAAAACCAGCAGAATCCTGAAGACAGGGTCTATAATCTTATTTCACTGAAAGTCATGTGAAATTCTTTTAATTTAAAAGAAAATATCATCCTTTCTTCTGCCATGCCTCCTACAGGTCTCTTAATCCTCTGCAGTATCATCTTAGCCTCCCAGTCCATCACCATCACACCCCTTTTTTTAATCTTTTAATAGCAGTAAGAAGCCTTTTGGGAATTTAATAGAATCCAAAGTGTCCTCTTTGTATCATATTATGCTTTCCTCACTTTACTTTCCAAAACCAAATTAGTAGTGTTTTCATGTAGTTTTTAATTTCATCAGTAGATGTGCCTATGTTTGCCCTCTACTGGTGTTTTTTTTATTTTCTTGAATTCTATAATCCAAATAAGGATGATATATGTGCTGGTTTGGGCTGAGATAGAGTTAATTTTCTTCATCGTAGCTGGTATTGGGCTATGTTTTGGATTTATGCTGAAAACAGTGTTGATAATGCCAAGATGTTTTTGTTACTGCTGAGCAGTGCGTACACAGAGCCAAGGCCTTTTCTGCTTCTCCCAACACTCCACCAGTGAGTACGCTGGGGGGCACAAGAAGTTGGGAGGGAACACAGCTGGGACAGCTGACCCCAACTGACCCAAGGGGTATCCCAGACCATATGACGTCATGCTCAGCATATAAAGCTGGGGGAAGAAGAAAGAAGGGTTGATGTTCAGAGCTACGGCATTTGTCTTCCCAAGTAAGGGTTACGCATGGTGGATCCCTGCTTTCCTGGAGATGGCCGAACACCTGCCTGCCCATGGGAAATGGTGAACGAATTCTTGTTTTGCTTTGCTTGTGTGCATGGCTTTTGCTTTCCCTATTAAACTGTCTTTATCTCAACCCATGATTTTTCTCACTTTTCTAATTCTCTCCCCCATCCCGCTGTGGGGGGAGTGAGCCAGTAGCTGTGTGGGGCTTAGTTGCTGTCTGGGGTTAAACCACAATGTATAGTATTTGGACCACTTGGAATAAAATAAAAAATTGCAAAGGGAATTTGGAGGCTTACAACTGGGATGTCAAATGTTGAGGATTGAATCAGTATAAAGCTGGCTTGATGAAGACTGTCTCTCACCATCAGAAGAGATAACACTGCTCAAGATGTAGTATCCCTGATGAACTACAATGTATTATACTGTTAATTGGACAGCAAGAAATTACACATAAGTCATTCAACAGAATACAGTGATATAAAATCAATTAAGTCATTGCACTGGAAAAAATATTAAGTGCTCTAGATTAGGGAATATTATGCAAAAGAACATAAAATTTAATAAACCATTTGTTGCTTGGTACTCGATACAGTCATTCACACAGATTTTAGAAGATTTGATTGGGTTAAGGCCTTTGATTTTGAATCAGAAAAGCAATTCTAATATAAGCTACTAGGGGCAAATAACCAAGCAACCACTGACTGTCAAAGTTGTATGAGTTTAGGACCACATTCAGAACTATGTAACAGAAGTGTAACCATGTTGATTTTCATCAGATTGCATAGGTGCAAAAGGTGCAAGAAAAAGCAAAACCTGGCTTTTTAAAAATCTCATTCTCCCCTTACTTACCTGCAGGGAGAAAATCCATGAAGTTTACTTTCCAGACTCATTTTAGAAACAGTCTAGATTTGGTTGTTGTGAAAAACCTGAAAAATAGATACGTTTTCTGTAGTTGTAGTATGCTGGCTGTTTCTCAGTGTGACGACAACTGTGTCCTGACAAAGTTCCCCTTTACTCCATCCCCAGTTATCTAGCCTGTTCATTTTCACTCACCCTTCCAAATATTACTTTAGATAGTTTTTCCTTTTTTTGGCAAGAAGATTTTGGATATGAGAAACTAGTTGAACCTTCTTCTAGAAGCAGACCTTTGGAAGAGGGACAGACCCATATTCTTTACTCAGTCACTAGAAAAACACAGATGAGTAGCAACTTTTAAACAACCCAAAGCTCTTTCAGAAAGACCATAATGCACTGCTTAAGGACTGATGAAAAAAGGCAAGTGTTTTGGTTTATTTTGTAAGTCCTTAGTTTCACTTTCCAGTAACATCTCAGGGGACACTGACCAGGCGTATTTGCCATATGTCAGAATCTGGGGCCCAAAATCATCACCCAGAAATACGTCTCCCATAAAAATACTCATGCCACCAGTTAACTAGATATCTATGATACCTTTATTTATCCTTGTAAAATCTATTTGCATTTTACATATAATTTTACATATATACCCCCCCAAACACACATACAAGTCTATATATAAAAGTACCCATGTAAAATGTGATACCTAAGGTCAATTTTTACAGTTTCTTCGCATGAGATGTTTCTGCCAGTGCCAACAAATTAAAATCTACAATTGATGATGTTACTCTTATGTTTTTTAATTTTAAAATTGATATCAATATTTCTTAAAGTCATTTGGGTTTTTTTTAACAACAAATATGCTGAAAACAACCTGTCATTAGATTTAATGAGGATTCCATAAGCCAGCTCAATACAAAAACAAATTAAGTCTTTAATGAACTTATCAATTCAACACAGCATTAATTGTTAAACTTTTATCATTACTTTCTGTAAGTGGAAGTTTTAAATGCACAGCCTATCTTTACTACTTGGGAATAGCTCCTGGAAACATGACAGCTGCTTCCCCCTCCCTGTCCCTCCAATTCTACTGAGAATCAAACTATTAATGTACTCAGGATCACTAAGGTAATTATATGTTTTAGTAGCTTCATTAAGAGCTCAGCAAATATATTTCACTATAAAATAATTTCTGTTCTCTTCAAACTGTCTAAAAGATGAGGAATCTTTGGTAAGAGAAGGCTAAGGTGCTATGTTTCTTTACTTTAGACAACAACCTCTTACAAATCAGTAGCAAATGATGCACAAAAATCCCTCGGTATCTTAAAGAGGGAAAAATTACATAGGTAAACAGATAAATCTTTAGTACATTTGTCTTTATGGGAGCAGCTCCTGCTGTTGGTCTCTAACCTGGAGGGCATTATTCTTTTCTAAATTGCCAGTAGTGTCCCACAGCACAGTGATAAATAGAAAACACTGAAAGAAATAACGTTCATTCTAACACACAAGAACTTTCCAGACAGACATTGGCCTCTGAGAACAAACACTTAGATAAAATAGATTAGTTTCAATTGCAGAATATATCACTCTGGGTCCCCGTGAACAGACATTATCCCAGCTGTGCAAATAAGTGCCTTTATGACAATCATTAAGTAATAAATACATTTAAAAGGTAGTCTAAAACTTTAAGGAAAACAGAGGAAAAGCTCTCTCTACATCAGCTATGTTTTTTATGAAGCCAGTGTTATATTCCCAAGTGTTACTTTAAAAAATCACTAATAATGTAGGTGCTTGTATGTTGTTTTGTGCTAGCAAGTTTCCTTTACCAGACAATTAATAAATCAGAAAAGAAACAAATATTACAGAAATGCAATTAAAAGTACTAGCTTAATAACAGAACAGAAAACTCCCTAGCAATTTTCTTTCTTCTTTATCATTTCACTTGAAACACATATGCTAAGGCAGAATTTTGTTTATTTCTGGTCACACCGGAGTAACATTTAGCTAGGCTGTTTGTTTGCTTGTTAACTGTTTCCAAAGTCTGACTAAAAAGTAAACTGCCTTGAAAAATAGTTATTTTGCTTTGACTGCTAGCTGCGTGACATGTGGATTGCTTTCAAGAATTGATGTCACTAAGAAGTTTCAGTTTTTATGCAGCCAGAACCATAAGACGGTATTGTTACACTACCAGCCATTTTCCCTACTGTCCTTACCCTAGCCACAAGACTCTAGGAATTCAAGTGCCTGGGATGGGATGAGGTCTGTAGTACAATTAAAGCAACCCTGTGCTAACTAGTCATCCTGTCCAAATATTTTCTTGTTTCTTATATTTAGGCACTAAAAACAGGCAGACAGAGTCCTCCTCAGTCCTGTGTGTCTTAAAAGGGAAGTTTGGAGCTGAGGCGTGGGGGGGAGACAGCACAGCAGTGAGGCCAGGGAAGGACAGAGAAGGGAGGTGGAAAAACATGACAGGGTGACCACTGCCAGGAAACGGGGTGGACATAGCGAGAAGCAAGCAGCCTGCTAGGGAGTCCTTGGATGGGCACAGAAGTAGGTAAGAAAACTGTGCATCTGCATGTCATCCCCTTTCCTCCCAGAAGTTACATTTTCTCTCTGTCATCCTTAGACTCTATTTACAACCCTTTATGTTGTTTTTTTTTCTTTTTCTTTTTTCTTTTGGATATAGGATTCAGTACAAAAACTGTACTTCTATTGACATTTAGATTGAATTAATGAGATGGATTTTATCTAGGACTACATACTTGAAGGTTAATTGGAAGCTATCTCTATTTTTCCTTTGTGAATGCACTATTGTTCCGCAGAAGGAGGTACTGGAAATAGAAAAGTCCCTTCTTTATCTGTTTTAACTGGTACCTTAAGTTTTTCATAGAATTGTATTGTTTTAACAGCTGTTACATGTTCATGCTAGACATTTTAATTTATTTGATTATCATTTAAAAATTATACTTCCATAGTAAAGATTGTATTATACTAATACTAATACTAATACTAATACTAATGCAACTCCCTCTTTTCTTAGCCCCATAGTTTGACAGTCATTTTAGGGCAGTATAAACAAGTATTGACTGCCAAAACAGGCAGTGGTCTTGTTTCCCTCCCACATCTGGCTGTAGATCTCAAAGCAAAAGGCATGGTGAACTAGCTCAAAATGAACCCATCAGCACTGCCCCAGAAAACTGATAAAAGGCATGGAAGAGACTTGGGGGGGGAGCAGGAACAACTGACCATCAACACGAAGGGAGGATACACCCTGTTCTCTCTGCAATTTATGTTGGTGCCAATATTAATTAGATGAAATGGACTCTTAAACATGCATGTTAGATCCAGGTCCAAAATGTAGAACAAAGGAAATGTCTGTTTGAGTTCTGTGGGCTTCTGAGGCAGCCTGCAACCTTCCCTGACCTGGTTTCCTGGATGCTTCTTCAACAAACAAATAAAGTAAATATGGTAGCTGTGCTCACTGGGACTTTTTCATTTTCCAGGATGCTGCAGATTTCTTAAACTTCTAGTTGTTCTGTCTTCATCTCCTTTGATCAACTTTTCTTCTTTTTTATTTGACATTTTTTTTGTCCTTCCTTTCATTTTAATTTTCTTATCATCTTTCCCATCCATCTGCTCTGGAGTAAAGAATCAAAGCCTTTTCTCTTTTTCACTTGTCTCTAGGAATATCAATCATCTCAAAGACTACAGTAAAAGTTTTATAATTCTCTCTAGCTATATACATCTGTTAAACATACTTTCAAAATACTGCACAGGACACTTCTTTAGCAGACTGTATAGTACTGATTCATATTCATTTACTCCATGTGTGACTGTAATTTATTTAGAAATAGCTGAACTGGCAATAAACTAGCTAGTTTGAATACTGTGCCTTCACAGACTTCCAAAGTCATCTGTGAAATTATGGAAATAGTAAGGATATTTCTTCTCATGGAAGCCTGAGCTGCCATATTGATACTTCTGCATGTGCTACCTGGCCCCACTGTTATAAATAAGCTAGCTAATAACGTGAATTGAAGCGTTGTTTTAACTTACACTTAACTTTGACTACAGTATAAATTGACCCCTAATGACAAGACTAGGGTATGTCTTGAATTTTGCCATGATTGGGATTTTAAATCAGGAACTTCATGGGTAGTTAACAGCTGCGTTGGCTACGCTTACAATTTTCTCCGATTTATAAGCAATACAGTATGTACCACCAAAAATGTGTAGAAAGTATTTATATATATTTTTATTGACAGCATTCACAGATTTCTTGGAGCATGGGGTTCTATGGTTTCTTTCATATTATTTTTTATTTTTCAGATCTTTGGAATTGCATTTGTACTTGGCTTGGAGGAAAGACAAAGGTCAAAACTACATGACTAAATTTTTGTAAAATTCATGTTCTTTTGTTTGACTGTGTGGATCAAGAGGCTTTGTATACTCATCCTTGGGGGAGAAAAAAATTCCTATAGGATTTTAAGTGTCCATATAATTTTATAAGTCAACAGTGAATACGGCCAAAGAACTATCTGCACAATAAAAGCTCCATCTCTACAGAACTGGTCTGATAATAATAGTTTCCAGTCATTAATAGCATTTTGTGGACAACTCATATGAGCTAAGAACACAGGTTACTAATTCTAACTTATATTTTATTAACCAGAAGTGCATGTTATGTATGCATTCCTACCTTATCTGTTTACTCTTTTAAATGCCATTTCAAAATCTGGTAATCACAAATGCAGTTTACATCCTGGAAAATGGGCATACCAACCTAAATGATTTTCAGTTTCAGAAATATAGTAGTGCTTACCAAACATTTACTTGTATGGTGATTATGTCAGCACATGCACAGTAAGAGGGAGAAGTCTGGGAAGCTGTGCAGACAGAGAGTCAAGAAGAATGGAATTACGGAAATGTGTACAATTGTTATCAAAATTAAATAATTTAATAGTAGTAAGCAACCTGAGGGGAGAATAAAAAGGTTAATGAGTAACTAAATTTACGTTGATCAAATCTATGGATGATTTATTAGTTCTTAAAATATTAAAACTCTGATACTTTTTTCTAAACAAAAATCTTCTCAGAGACTGTGATAATAATAAAAACAGTAAAGTATAAAACCAGCTGATTTAAAATGCAATATTTAAGTAAGGAATTAGTGTATCCTGATATAATAAAATACAGTTTTAAGCATGAAAATGCAATATGAAAATGAAATGAACTTTCATTTAACATATGTCTTGGGAATATGGCTCCTGGTAATTAAGCAGAGTGGTTGGATATGTTGACCATATCAAATAAAAAGACTGTTCAAGAGCTAAGAAAAAAAAAATGATGATACCTATCTATCGTGGTTTAACCCTAGCCAGCAACTAAGCACCACGCAGCCGCTCACTCACTTCACCCCGACCCAGTGCGATGGGGGAGAGAATTGGAAAAAACGAAAGTAAAACTCATGGGTTGAGATAAGAACAGTTTAATAAAACCGAGAAGAAGAAACTAATAATGTTAATAATAACAATAACAAAATGACAATAATAATAATAAAAGGATTGGAATATAGAAGTGAGGCACAATGCAATTACTCACCACTTGCCGACTGATGCCCAGTTAGTTCCCAAGCTGCGATTCCTTCCAGCCCCACTCCCCCCAGTTTATATACTGGGCATGACATCACATGGTATGGAATACCCCTTTGGCCAGTTTGGGACAGCTGCCCTGGCTGTGTCCCATCCCAGCTTCTCATGCCCCTCCAGCCTTCTTGCTGGCTGGGCATGAGAAGCTGAAAAGTCCTTGACTTAGTCTAAACACTACTTAGCAACAACTGAAAAGAGTGTGTTATCAACATTCTTCTCATACTGAACCCAACACATAGCACTATACCAGCTACGAGGAAGACAATTAACTCTATCCCAGCCAAAACCAGGACACTATTTCTTCTCAATTCATCTAACTTTAAAACAGACATCTAGTAGACAAAGACAAATGGTTGCAAAATAAAATGACAGTGATGTTTAGATATTAGAGAGATTTTTACTGATTTGAAAAGAATTATGAAATACTCTGTGAATGCAAGAAACAGTGGAATTACTAAAATATAAGGACAAATAAGAAATTCTCTGCCTCAGTAAGTTTTATTGGGAATAAATCAAACCTAAATCAGATCCAGCAAAGTGTGAAAACTAAAGATTGTCTGGTCTTTGTGGAGTACTGTCACCAGTTCCTGAAGCAAAGCAAGTGAACACAAATTGGTCTAGCAAGCATAGAGCCAAGGAAACTGTCAGGCACTAAACCCAAGGGAGTACATGCTGACTAGATTATACATGAAAACCATTCTTCAGGAAAACCCATCAACCCAGGCATTTTTTTCCACATATAAGCACCACTGCACACTAGAAAAGGAGATAATTCAGTAGTTTCAAAAGCAGGTTTATTAAAGATGTGATAGTAGCTCTTCTATTTCTACTAAAACCCTGAAGACCCAAGGGAATATTCACATGACATAACTCAATAGTTTCAAAGACAAGTTTATTGAAGATGTGATAGTAGCCCTTCTGTATCTACTAAAGCCCTGAAGACCAAAGGGAATATTCTTGTGAAAATCACATTTCACCACAAAGTAGTTTGACATAAGTCTTTTCTTAATCCAATAATACAGAGAAAGGACAGTCCAGGAAACTGATTAGTAAATGAAAAATGCAGGGGGACATGGGGCTTGCAGCTGAAGAAAGGGAGTTTCATGGACTCTGCAAAGACAGAGCAGTTGCTCAATATATTAAGCATAACTGGCTTAAAATCTCTGGGGTTTTGTGGTTTCACAGATGAGACAGTCAGGAGATGGTAAAACTAACCCTAAAGCAAAGGTATCTCACCTAATTCAGGTTTTCCTCACATTTTCATGTTAAATAAAGGACACAAAAGAGTCCAGCAGAGAAGAAAGATTTGGCCATGTAATTATTAAATCTGTTCACAGGGAACCAAACTATGTCTTTTAACATGTTTAAGTTCAGTTGAAGTCAACATGAAGATGGGAAGAGTAAACACAATTTGATTTCCATCCTGAAAGAAGTTCATATTTTACAATCAAATTTTATCTGTTCTTCCTAAGCCAAACAAATGGGTGACAGGGGAAAAAAAGGAATTTGGACCTTTTGGTCAATATTCATCTTGCCTCTTATTGCATTGATTATTATATACTACTGTATATAACATGCTGTTAAATGCAATGCAATAACACAACCAAGACCAAACACGTTCAAACAAAAGATCTTGAAGACTGGAAAAACAAAAACCTGAAGTTTGTGGGTTAGGGTATTTTTAGTACAAATTCAAGAGCAGGAACACTCATTACCATGAATTTGTGTTACAAAGTGAATGTACTTATGTATTAACTTTTGGAATAGAAGCCTCTAGTTGACACAACAGAAATTTAAAAAAAAAAAAAAAAGAAAGAAAGAAAGAAAGAGAAAAGAGAGAGAATGAGAGAAAAATGCATTATTTCCCAGGGAGATAATTATGTCTCTATAAGCTTCTGAAATACACAGGAGGACAGTACTTTTGAAATAGTGTAGTGTATTTGATAGACAGCAATACTCCAGCTATTATTTCTGTACATAAATACATTTTAATAAGGCACTTTTGATTAGTGCCTTCAGTATTAACAAGAATGAACTTATTAATTAAGCACCTTTTTTTTTTAAACTAGGTTTTAAAGTCCAAACTGTAAACTTGTATGGATCTTCTAATCTCCTGCAATTTGACATTCTAATTTAGCACTCAAGAAAGCTCACTAAAGTCTATTAGCTAAAAACATCATGAGATTTTCATCGGCAAAAAAAGCATATGTTAAATCATAGTTATTAAAATAATGTTAAATCACAGTTATTAAAATAATATTAAATCAAATTAAGGTTAGTCTGAAGTCAATAATAGTGCTTTTTAAAGTATATTGTCAAGTTTACAACTTGTTAAAGGTCTACCTGAACACAGTAAATTGCAAGATAAGGGTAAATGAGACACTACTGAATTGCTGTCATATTCAGCTACACTGAGCTATGATGTTTCATCAAAACTGAATGTGTATTGTAACAAATTTAATTGGGTCTAGAGAAACATTGGAAACCAGCTTTTCTCATTTTCTTTGGAATCCATACAACACTTGACAATACCCAATTCTCAGAAGATTTTAGACAAATTAATTAATTTACTAAAATGCATTTCTGTAGCTGAGTAGATGTGAAAACAATGAATGCTTCTTTAGAAACATGTTGACTTTATCTGTGTCCTGTGGAGATGCAAGCTCAGCTTGCCTCCTTTCCATGCAAACTGGAAGCCACAGAACAAGTAAATTCTAGGCTAGTAAACTCTGTGAAGAGTTAGGGCGCATCTCTCCAGCCTTCTAGCTCATCTTCTGTATGAAGGTGTTTCCAGATGACTAAAATTGCAGATAAAAGTGAGAGCAGATCATCTTCAATATAGTTTATGTATTCCCTTGAGTGCACTTATTAATCCAAGAACAGACCTGTGCTAACTTGGTGAGATGGCTTTCATACCAAAGCTGGCCTGTCTATCTGTAACTGCCTGTCTGGACTTATAACCATATCTTACTTTTTAGTTTTAACTTTTTCTAAATAAAAACTAATTCTTTTTCTTCTGAAGTAACAAAGTAATGCCTTGTGTGGTCACTGAAACTATTCAGGGATCCTAAAAATATTTTTCTGTTTCCTTGAGATGAGTTAGAAGGGGAAAGGAAACCCAAGGTAAAGCCCATACTCTTCATGGTGTAGGACAGACCAGTGTCATCATAACCTGTGACCTGTTTGGCGATCCATTACAAGTTACCTGCAGAAACAGGAAGGAACACATGCCTGACATTACTGTCATAGCCAGGGTGCTGTGAGTAATATCGTCACACCTAACAAACTGAAATTGAATAACAGGTCTGTACAGCAAAAATGTATCTTTTGCTGAGATTTCTGGTGAGGTGGATTGAACACTGGAGAATATATTGCAGGACTGTGATATTTTAATGGCTTTACAAAGCTATAACTGACAGTTTTCTTGATGTTCATTCAAGCATACTATAATAACTAGATGAAACTAAGAAATAATGAAGCCACCAAAACAGGAATACTTCACTTGTCAATATTATTCAGGATGAAAACCAACAGTCTTCTGAATCTCAATAGATATTTTTCCTAATATCTAACCTAAATCTCCCTTGCCTCAACTTGAGGCCATTTCCTCTTGTCCTATCTCCAGCCACCTGACAGAAGAGACCAACACCCACCTCACTACAACCCCCTTTCAGGTAGTTGTAGAGAGCGATAAGGTCTCCCCTCAGCCTCCTCTTTTCTAGACTGAACAACCCCAGATCCCTCAGCCGCTCCTCATAAGACTTGTGCTCAAGGCCCCTCACCAACTTGGTTGCCCTTCTCTGGACACACTCCAGCACCTCAATGTCTTTCCTGTAGTGAGGGGCCCAAAACTGAACACAGTACTCGAGGTGCGGCCTCACCAGTGCCGAGTACAGGGGAACAACCACCTCCCTGTTCCTGCTGGCCACACTGTTCCTGATACAGGCCAGGATGCGATTGGCCTTCTTGGCCACCTGGGCACACTGCTGGCTCATATTCAGCCAGCTGTCAACCAGCACGCCCAGGTCTTTCTCTGCCGGGCAGCTTTCCAGCCACTCTTCCCCAAGCCTGTAGCGCTGCATGGGGTTGCCGTGACCGAAGTGCAGGACCCGGCACTTGGCCGTGTTAAACTTCATACAATTGGCCTCAGCCCATCGATCCAGCCTGTCCAGATCTCTTTGTAGAGCCTCCCTACCCTCAAGCAGATCGACCCTGCCTCCCAACTTGGTGTCGTCTGCAAACTTGCTGAGGGTGCACTCAATCCCCTCATCCAAATCATCAATAAAGATATTAAACAGAACAGGGCCCAACACCGAGCCCTGGGGAACACCACTCGTGACCCTCCGCCAACTGGATTTCACCCCATTCACCACTACCCTCTGGGCTCAGCCATCCAGCAGTTTTTCACCCAGTGAATAGTGCACTTATCCAGGCCACAAGCCGCCAGCTTCTCAAGGAGTATGCCATGAGAGACAGTGTCAAAGGCCTTGCTGAAGTCTAGGAAAATAACATCGACAGCCTTTCCCTCATCCACTAGGTGGGTCACCTGGTCATAGAAGGAGATCAGGTTGGTTAAGCAGGACCTGCCTTTCGTAAACCCATGCTGACTGGGCCTGATCCCCCTCTTATCCTGGACTTGCCATGTGAGTGCTCTCAAGACAAACCGTTCCATAATCTTTCCCGGTACCGAGGTCAGGCTGACGGACCTGTAGTTCCCCGGATCCTCCCTCTGACCCTTCTTATAAATGGGAGTCACATTGGCAAGCCTCCAGTCCTCTGGGACCTCCCCTGTTGACCAGGAACACTGATAGATGATAGAGAGGGGCTTGGCAAGGACCTCTGCCAGTTCCCTCAGTACTCTTGGATGGATCCCATCAGGTCCCATAGATTTGTGAGTGTCCAGATGGCGTAACAGGTCCCTAACTAATTCCTCCTGGATTAAGGGGGGTATGTTATGCTCTTCATCCTTACCTTCCAGCTCATGAGGTGGAGTACCCTGATTGGACTCACTATTAAAGACAGGTGAGCAAGTCATAGGTATGACACCATTAACTTGTTAACAAAAAAGCCCTCAAATTTTATTAAATTTTTGTATTGATTTTTTTTTAATTTTATTTTCATGGGGGTGAAGGATTGCATTAGATAGAAAAGTAAAAATTCTACTAATAAGATAGTTTCTCCATGTTTTATCATTTTAGGCATAGTACTTTTCTTAAAAGCAAATATTATTAGTCATAGCTGTCAGAGCAAATTTCTGGTTCCTATACTTAGATAATACATAACTGAATTTATTTCTAAGTGGCTTTTATTGTAGTATTAAATTCCTATTCCTATGTAAAATACTTCTTTACTTGCCTCTTCATTCACCATAATGATTTTTTTTTTTTAAGAACACTTTAAAGTTTTGAATGAATAGCTGTATGGAAACACAAATTAATTGGTAGTCCAAGCCCAATATTAGTGTCACAAAACAAAATACACTTAGAATTCACCAGTAAATTCTGGGCCTGCTGAAGGTTTAGGCAGCTGTAGATTTCAGGAAAACAAACCCCTCACTGTTTAAATTGATGTTTTAAATAGGATGCTGAGAACATTCCCCACAATCAGGTCTTGTACTATTTACATATTTCAATTGCAATAATACCACTACACTAAGTTAAAAAGACCTCAGAGAACTAGAGTGGTAAATATTGTTTCTTATCTGTAGTATCTCCATAATCAGATTTTCTAGAATAATGTCTTGAAAATCTCTATAGCTAGACCTAGAGACTTTTAAATAGGCCTATCTAGTTCCAAAACCAGAATTTCTCTCCTGCAATTACCTTCCATTATTTCTACCCTCTCTGCTGTGTATTAAATTAGTAGATCCTTCCTAAATTGTAAAAGAAAGAATTGATCAAACTATCCCTTCATTAATTTGCCTGTGTTCTTATCTCTATATAACTAGCTTGGCAGACCAAAAGAAAGAATCCATGACACAGCAGTATTATTTTGGAGATGGCGATTTTACTCATCTTGGTTATTTTTTAAAGTTTTTGAAATAGCAAGAAAAATTAAGAACCTCCTCAACTGTGCCTTTTTTTTCCCCTCACATGCGGATGAATCTTGAATCCTCCTTACTTTGATGAGCGACATTAGTATTGAAAATAACTGTTTAAAACTAGTAATATATATCATATACAGTATATACAACAAAAATTTCTGACTAGAGTCTTCCAGCTGCTGTTCCATTCCATTTGATATATTCTCTAGACTTCTTCAAGACTGAGGACTTTTTATAATAATTTGAAAAGTACAGGCCTTGAAACTTACCATGGCAGAGCCACAATAAAGGTGGCCAACAGTAATACAGAAAGAAGACCATACACTTGTTCAGTTCCTTTTCAGAGACACAACTTGAAAAGACAAAATATGAAAGCACATTTAAGTTCACTCACACCGATGTAATTCCAGGCTCCCAGGTCACAAAGGCTGCTGATGCTCAGAGCTGACCCTGCATATGCTAATAACATTATTCAGAGATCATGAAGAAAAAACAAGTTTTTTGTTTCATGTGGCAATACCCCTTTCAATCAACCTGATGCTGAGAACCATTTATTACCATAACATATGACACAGAAAATCTAAAGAGGCAGTAAGGGGTTAATTTTCAGATTATCGCATGCCATTCTAGCTGTGACTTTCTCATTAACTTTAAAAGAGTCATGTGGCTTAGATCAGCTCAAAGCTCTGAAATGTACCCCTACAGATGCCCCAGAATAAACCTTTACAAACATAATTTTCCATATTTCACTTAATTTCTATAAAATAACAGAAGCCACCAATGAAGCAGACTGTTCACAAATTTTCTTCAAACTGTAGACAGCCTCCCGTTGTGTTTAAGGTGACCTTGTAGTATGCATGGCTACAAGCCTCAGGTCTTCAGCAATTTCAGGTCAGTAAGGGAGATTAGAGAGGAGAAACTTCGGTTACAATGCACCAGTACATGATCCTACACTGTACAGTTAGTAGTGCTTAGTATTTATTTCCTTTAACTCAAAGAAGCTTTGCAAAATGCAGTTAATGAGAAATAAAAAAAAATATATCTACACATGTTAACTAAAAGAATGTGGACATAAACATGAAGGAACGATTTTTTATTAGATATGCACTTTGAGATGGTGTACAGGTTTATGCATTCTAAATGAGGACTGCAAGAAGGATATGCCAACTTTTTTATCCTTTCTGCTCAAATGGAAAGTTCTTTACTCCTGCCTACCCAAAGCTTGCTGTCTATTACATGCTCAAAGGCCATAATTATTTCAAAAATAGACTTTTGAGAAAACCACATAATTAGTCCAGTGCAGCTGGTATAAAAATTACTGGCAGGAGTAGTAGTATCATTAAAAAATTGGAACTAAAGCATACCAGCTATACTCCAGGGCAAGTTAAACACACAGAACCCCTAGTAAATATTTCAGAATCCAAGATAGTACACACTGAGGGCACCCAATTTTTTTTTTTAACACTACTGATCCAGACTCAACAGAAAAACCTCTCTGCCAGAATGGAACTGTAGTGCAGTCTGGTTTATATAAGTTTAGTAAGGTGATTTTCTTTGATTCTTAAATAGAGTTAGACTGTGGTAGAAGAAAGGCAGGTTTGCTCCTGAGTCACGCAATGATGTTAGAATTCTGATTTTCATTTCAGATATTTTCTTCTCTCATAATTATGAGAAAAAAAAGTTTGAAATTATGAACTGGAATGAAAACTAATTTGTAATATCTGCATGCCTTTGTAGGAAACCTGATATAGTAGCTTTCTCAGATAAGAAGTGTTTTCTTTAGTTGTGACTTCCTTAACATGATGCAGGAGCCTAACATGGGATGCTTTTAGAACTGAGATGCCTACATCCAAAATTATATTTCTAGATATGTCTATTTAGATGCCTCAGAGAAATTGTGCATCTAGAAACACTAGCATCTTATGTTTAGATTTCCTAAGTGCTTGAGGTCTGTTTCTGGCCATGTGTGTAAGTGCGTGCACCATTTTTTTTAAGGCCAAGCAGTTTCTGATTTTGCTAGGGGAAACATGGGATTGCTGCACCTGAAAGGTCTGAAGGAGTCAATCTGGAAATTGTATTTCGAGCTTATCTATCTGGTCTGACACCAAAATCCCAGATAGAAAGAGTGCTAGCTTACACAGCCTAACTACTACAAAAAATAGTCTCAGTTTGGGTTCAATGATCTTTATGGTCTTCAGATCTTCAGACATATACCTCCACAGTGATGAGAAGGGCTGAAGTGAAGGGAAATTTCTGACCGAAATTTTTGTATGGTGCCACGCATAGCTGGAGATTCACTAGATGAGAGGGAAAGAGAGTGTCACTTTGGGTATCAGGAATCTCATGGGTTAGATACGCAGTTTGGCTGCCCCTGCTCCTTATTGTGCTAAATACCCTGAAGAGAGGGAGCAACAGCCCAGGAAGGAGGGAGGACAAGGAATCACAGCAAAGCAAGGGAGACTTGCTGGCTCCAGTGGTCAGTTAGGAGACACCGAAGTGAGCAGTCCTTGATTTCAACCACACCATATGGATGTGTTCTAGAAAGTATACATATTGCTGTAGGTCCCAAATCTCTCTTTGTTTAAAGCTGGTTATTTTTATAACAAAGCAGGGAAATCTAAGCCTAAGCTACGTATTTTTAGATTTTTCTCCCCCCCCCCCCCGTATTTATACTAATAAATAATATCAATTTTGCTTCATCTCCTCTTCCATCCATTTGTCTCTTCATCCTACTTGCTTTCTGATTTCTTCCTCTCTTTTCCTTCATACGTTTTTATATATTCATATCTATTTTCTTCCCCGTTTGTGTCTTTTGTGTGTGAACATTATTACCGTTGTCACTGCATTTTTACTGTTCATGAAAAATAAACACTTGAGAAATAATCACTGCATAGTGGCCAAACAGAAGGCAATCCTTCCTGTAAATACTACTTTTGTGTAATGGGCACGGTCAGATCAGTGCTAGAAATGTAGTGAGACCAATTCATCTACATCAATTTTTTTCCTTTACAGAAACATTGCTGTGGTTCTTTCATACTTTAGAGTCCATGTAGAATTAATCTTTTTTTTTTAGCTCCTACTCTTTCATACTTCTACTTTATGAAAAACAGACTTCTGTCATAAAGACTCTCTCAAAGTCATCATTCATCCATGTGTTAAGACTTGTCTGCAAGCTTTCTTTTTCTACATCAATGACACAGTTTTCTTTTGACTCTTGAACACTTTTTGTTCTTCCTATTTTATAATGCATGCACAGTTGTGTTATAAAGACTCATCAAAGTCACTACTGTTCTACATTTATCTGCATTGAACTGTCTTTGTCATTTATTAGTCTTTTAAATGTTCTCTGTATTTTCTATCTAGTTACATTCTCCTTCATTATTTACTGTTCCTCTATCATCTCTTTCTGATTCACACAACTGCACTCTTCATCTTTAATTTTCTGGGCTTCAAACACTTTCAACTAAATCTTCAAAGTCAAAAGTCTTAGAACTGATTTTATTGTAAGTTACTAATGTGACTTTTTATTAATTAATATTATTTGAATCAACACACCCTTTCCTGCTTTGGGAAGCTAAAGGCAGGCTTTTGAAGCACTGTATGAGGGTATACCCATGAAATTCCCATTGACTTTGACAGGAGTTGTAGTGCTGGAATCCTGAGATATGCTCTGGCACTTCAAATTGAGGATCTAACAGCATATTTAATAAAATGACCTCCCACTCTAGATCCCAAATTCTGCCCTTGAGCCAACACGTAGCTTCCAGTGGTTCAGAGTGTGTGGCATGACAAAACAAAGGGAAAGTTTTGCCCACAGAATATGTAATCAGGCTTACAAGATCAGTCACTTTCATTTGCTTTTCTTTAACACTAACAAGAATTACTCACAGACATGGATCAGGACAGTAAACCTTTTCAATGATTCATATTTTTTATGCATGTCTTTACGATAGTAGCAAGCTCTCCTCAGCTTGCTCATCAAACCCTTTAACATGTAAATAGAAAAATAGTTCTGTCTCATTTATTAGTTACTCTGACATGTAGTCAGTGGCAGATGACCCTGGGTAAAGTAGTTCTGTCTGGCAAGGTGGACTATGGGAAAGAGCTGTGATGTTACCCCTCAACAATATAAAACCTATGAGGTAAAGAACTAGGTAGGAAGTGTATTTACACAGCAAGTACATTTGAGAACATTTCCATCCATATTGGATTTTATACTCAGTCGTGAAGTTTACTACAAATACTGTGCCAAAATCACAGTCTTGTGCTGTAGTCTCAAGGAACATTGAATATGATATGAGTGACTAGAAAAATAACTTCCTTACGAGCCTTGCAGATGGGACAGGCATTTGAGACTCTTGCTCTACTGTAGTTGCTTCCCTTTTTGTGTATGTGTGCATGCTTACACATGTACACAGTCACAGAGTTCATCGGTCAGAACAGTGAAAAAGCCAAATATATTAGCAACACTATTTTTTTTTCATCCATGACATTTTGCAATTCTCACTTGCTGATTTTTTTCTTTTAATATGTATCCTGTTGTGGTCATAAAGAGGTTGTGAGAAGATGGAAGGTACCTCTCACTTCCTTTGCTGTGTCTCATTGCAACTGCTGAGGTGCAACTCTTCTCTCTCAGTTTCTTATATATTTATTTATTTGTTGGCTTGTTATAGCCAGGAATGCTAGCAAAAGTATTACAAGGATTACATAGTCCAAAGATGTATCTAAGAGCCGATCCTCCTTATCTACTGTGATAAAGAAAAACAAGCAGAAGTAATACGGACTCATACAGTTCTGGAAGACAAAATATTTTTTAGTGTCCATCATTATTATCAGAAATGGTTTTTAAATGTTAACAAAATTGGCATGATATTTACATATAAGGTGTAAGTTGTTGGATAGAAGACATAGTGCTGTTTTTTGAAATTAGGGTGTAAACATACAGCAAAGAATAATTTGGTACTGGTTTCTGCTATGGTTTTATAGAAACTGAACAAGAATCTCCAGAAATCACCCTTTTGAACCCTCATTTTTTTCACAAGGTTTTTAAAATCAACCTGATTTCAGGTAGGTTTTGTAAAAAAATCTGACAGATTTTCCTCTAATAACTGCTGAAATGAATATCATATAGAAGAAAAAATTGTGTCTCTAAGTATTCAGGTTTCACTAAAATTATTGAAAACTTGGTTATTATTTTCAGTTATGTACTTGTCTACTCACTAGCAATATTTTCTAATAAATCTACAAATTTTATTGCAATTTAATTCCTACTTTTTACTACAGCAAAGCTTTCCGTAACTTTAGAAGGTGTGAGATACACCATCCATTTCAAAGGCACAGAAGCCATTGAAGACACAGCTTATGAAGGCATCAATCCATTAATTTCCTCAGGTATTTGGTGAGAATTCCTGCAGTTCACAAAAAAGTTTAAATGCCTCTTTCACACTAGCAGGATCAAGTGGATGGTGGGACCAAGGGAGGCATTGCTGTAGGTTTAGGATAGGAGATTTGTGGATTCACTAACTATGCAACTCTCTTCTCAGTAGAGAAGTTGTGGGCTGCAGATGTAGAGTGCAATATTTGTCATGAAGAATCTTTGTTGCTACTTTGATTCCTCTTGACCTCTTCTCTTCCTTTTTTGGGGACTTCCTTCTTTTCAGAGCTCAGCTAGCTGTGTTTAGTATGTGCACGTGATTAAAGTAATGTCCCACTTTTACTGACTCCGCATGTTTGGAGGTCAACAAATCCAAGGATTTCCTTGTACATCCCCAAGAGTAAATTCTCCTTCATTTTCAGGATTGAGCAAAGAACATTTTCAGAGAACCATTCAATAGTTCAAGGAAAATGAATTTAGATATTGAGCCTTGTTCTTCATAGCTTTCCACTTTCCATCTTCTGGAGTTATATAAATGTATTTTAACCATCTACAGGACTCAAGTTATAGACAGTAGAACCACAAATGTACTCTAGAACCTAGGTCTACTCTTATCCTTGAAATTGAACATTGAAAATCTTATTTGTGAATTTCTTAGAATACAATAGAATTTCTTAGAATACAATAGAAAGACTAGGCTAGACTAGACTAGAACAGAACAGAATAGAATAGAATACTTTCAGTGAAAAAGTCTCCCCTCCCAAGTTTAATAATTAATCTTCAATAGCAAAATTCTATCATCAACTCTTACAGAAATCTTTGTATATGTGAAGCTGGTCTCATTACAAAAGGAAATTACCTCTAAAACCTAAGATTTCTAAACTAGGAACTATGTCCCTGAATTATTAGCAGTATAACATCTCATATGTGTGAGTTTCACAAGGTCTCAATTCCTTTAACAAAAATATGGATATTTTTTTGAGTGTTTATATCATATGGTACAATGAGAAGGTTAAAAATTCTACACAGTCCAGAGAATTAGAAACTGTATACCATGCAGCTGTACAGGACATAATTTGTAAATAGGAATCAATATTCCTCTGACATGAACTTCCATAAAGAATTCTTTCTAATAAAATTTTTCAGCCCAAATTATTAGGTAGATTCAATACCCAGTTATTGCACTCTCTATCACTTGAACAAAACAGCATAATTTTAAAGTAAAAAGATCTATGCTGAACGATTATTAAAAGAACCAAGGACAATCAAGGGTTAGAATTTTCTGCAAAAATGCTATGAAGTGTATTTCTTTTGAAAATGAGGAAAAGAAAATTATTGCTCAAATAGTTTTTAAAGAAATTAATCACATTCGTATTCCAGCTGATAACCATACTAAAGAGTGAAGGTGGAAACCAGAACTTTTCTGAAAAATCTCTGGAGCAGTGAAAAATATCTCTGAGCCCAGATCATGCAATACAGGATTAATTTTTTGCCTATGCAGATGCAGATTTGATATGGTCATATTCAGAACTTGCTTCATCTTCCTTCTCCAAAGCAATGGTCAATAACCAGTGCAATTTTCCTTAATATAATGTGAAACAAGCTTAGTAGTAATGATGCTCCCATTAGTAGTTAATGGTGCTCCACAGATAACAGTGTATACCAGCTAATATGCAAATATCATTGAGGATATTTTGACTTTCAGTAAACGCCTGCACTGTGTCTCAGCTTTCTCTCTTCATATCAAAGTTTGGCGATGAACATTGGCTTGTGACATTTAAAGTCATACCTACTTTTGGTCTTACAAAGATGGAATGTCTTAGCAGACACTTATTAAAGAGATTTGTCACCATTTCAGTAAGACATATAGTTGCATGTTACTTTTAACTTGAATGGAATGAAAGATTTAAACATTTGCCTAAAATTAAGCATATTTAACTAGACTGCAAGTGAACACTGTGAGAGAAAGATACTTACCCACAGACAGAGAGCTTTAAGTTGATTAATACACATTTTTGCAATTTTTTTTTCATTTTTTAAAAGCCTGTATTAAATAACACATATTTTACATAGTAAAAAGTGTAAAAATTAATAATTAACTCATATTATGAGATAACAACAGACATCAATAACTAGTTAATTATATAAGTGATGCACATGTGCATGCATGCATGTGTGCACATATAGTGAGGAGCCAAATAATAACAAAAAAAATAAAAAACGCTTTCCATATACCAATAATTTCCATGTAAAATAACCAAAAAGAAGTACCTGTAAGGACTATAGACCTTTAGCATGGATTGTCTTATCGCACTAGGTGACTGTGAAAGGGAGAAACAGAGGAAGAATGAGTTTAGTCTTCACAAGCTTCTTCCTAACTTCCCTCATAGAAATGCAGGAGCTACCTGGGTCAGATGGCATTACATTGGTTTTGCAATACAGCTGCTGAACTTGTGAGAATTCTCATGAAAGCAAATGTGCAGGTGGATGGTGTGTGGCAGTCATATAATATAAGGTTTTAGAAATTTGTACTTGTCCAAAGGGAAAATGTAAAATACTTCTTTTCATGGCCACGATAACCTATTTCTTAGGAATTGTCATATTCGTTTGCCTTTATAACTACATTTTTTGTGATTAACAGAAAGATTCCCATAAATTCTTTTTATTACACTTAAAATGTTGTAAGCATTGTGAGTGAATCAATTTGTCAAAAGAGAAATCAAAGGTCTGTACTGTTTTAATTCAACTGGAAGATCATTTATATTCTTACAGAAGACAAAAACATGGATTATTAACAATTCTGGTATTGTAATTCCATTGTCTCCCCCTCAGTTCCAGTAAACATTCCCTTTTTACAAGACTTTTCATTCTGGCTATTTCTGTCAGGCCTGTAATTGCAGAATCATTCTGTTCATTCTTCAGACATCCTTTGTTTCTGACTGGCAAATAAAAATGGCTTCAATTTTTATTATGATGTATTCCTAAGGACTGCGTATTGGAAGTATTTATAGTTTATAGCTTCCAAACTTCACAGAGTTTTAAGAAAAGTAATCCAAAAAGCAAAAGTAAAACCAAAAACCCTCAGAATTTTCTAAAAGACAGCCACAGAAAGACTATTTTCTATGCAAGAGTGCTGGCATTCTATTACTGTCACAGTTAAAGCATATAAAATCTAATATCTATTGCTACAGCATGGAGAAAAACAAATACCCATAGAATCTTATGTTAAAAATCAAAGTTTAATAAATAGATACAGAATTTTTTCCACTTTCATAGTAGGAAAATTTCTTGCAGCTGTGCAATCTTCCAACACGGTTATATCATATTCTGAAAACTGGAAAAAGTTAAAAAATAAATAAAATACTTCATTGTGGTAAATAGATAAGACCCATAAATATCAGTTTTAGACAGTCTGAAAATACACATTTATGGTCCATGGAAATGAACTGCCATATGGTGTACACAAATCAGAAAAGAAATAGTGTAAAGGTGTAAAATCTTTCTAATAAGGAAGTGATTGTCTGAATTCATGTAAAATATGTCCTGTAGCAGAATATAGAAAGCAAAGACTTTTCTGTCACCTGGCATTGTCACTTTTTTAATAATTCCTGGAGATAACACAGAATTTTATCTCTAGGAATTATTACAATTCTTTATACTAATGTAATTTTTGTTTCTTTATATACATATATGTTTTTGCAAGTGTATACACTAATATAAAGTAGAAATCTGGGTCCAAGATACAGGTCATGTGAAACAGTAATATTGGTCAAAATAATTCTTTTAAACACAAATTATATTAGATCAGTTTTAGTAAAAAGTTTCTAGAATCTGCCGGTTTCCTTAAAGATGCGTTAGGGCTTCACTCCATCACATTTAATTTAGTTTATCTCATTTGAAGAAATACGTTATGGGTCTTAGGTACTGCCTTTTTTTATTATTATTATTTATTCACCATAACACCATTTTAAGCAGGTAATAATTATTCTGGGTGATTTAGTATAAGTGACTGTGACTTATGTCAGTTTCCATCAATCAATGACAAAATGCAAAATTTGCCATTTTTGCCATGATCAACTCATTACCTGTCTCTCTCATTCAGGTTTGATAAAAGATGTGACTAACTAATTATTTTTTTTAGTGTCAAAAACAATTACATTTATGTGACACGTAATTTGTATTTTACAGGTCTTCTTTAACAAAAATAGTGGATATTAACATTGCTGTAAGTTGGTAGAAAAAAGTAAAATTATGTGAGCATGAGAAAGCAAGGAGAATAATATCCTAAAGGTAGGGTTCTTAAATGCCAAGTGCCCTTTCTCAGCCTCAGCCATTCATTCTGAAAATGGCCTATCAAAAAGGCTTAGAGGGAGCAGTTTAATTACTGTTCCTTTGACATATGTAATATATTTTCAGAAGCAGGCCCATACATTTATTTAAGGCCAAATGTTGTACAACAAAACTGTCCTCAGAGGTATTTCATTCTACCATCCTATTTTTTTCCACCTGGCTTACACTGCTATTTTTTTCAATAACTATGTCATTTCTAGAGACATTTTAAAATGAGTCCTAAATCATGTTCTCCTTTAACAGCACATAAGCTACTTGAGCAGGGTGGGAGAAAGAGAAAAAATAGTGTAAATAAACACAAAGGTTTTATTATTTTTTCATTTTTTTTTCATAAGAAACCAACCACCAGCAACCCTATTCCAGCCCCTATACATATCCTGCCCTGAACTCAGCTAAAAAAAAGCCTGAAATCCTCTCCTGGATCCATAAAAATAGGAAAGGGAGTCCAACATACTTCCATGCATGTACTTCTTCCCTCCCCTCTCTCAGGAATTACAATAATACATTGCCTGCTTCTTTAGTTTTCTGAGGTTAAAAAGAAACCTAAAGCAGGCTGGAAGGAAGTTTTGTTAACCAGTCAGCTCAGACACAAGTCTGGGAGGTGATGAGTGCTTCCAGAGATGATCCAACTGGCACAAGCCAATTTCAGGAATAGATCTGTATAGATCTGCAGAAGGAATAGAGCTGCAAAATCTTTCTGCTCTTGGCATGTACTGAGCAAACTACTGTATGTTCAGTTATCCATGCACAAGAAAGGAGTGGGGGCACCTGTTGGTTTGGACAAATGGTTGTGATAAAACCAGAGTAAAATGGGTATTTGGGAAGTTTATACAGAGGCTAAATTTAAAAAGAAATAAAAGATTAGATAGATGTCTTCCCCCGCATGAACCTAGTAACTATCAAATAATTGTAAATAAATCTGGTGTATTGCCCCCAGCTGACATGCAGATGCTTCTATGACCTAATCCTCACAGCTATTTCTGCAGAATTATTTTTTCATACTAATAGGTTCTATTTATCATATGGTGCTACAAACACATTTGTTTTATCAGCCTCTGTATGAAGGCAAAATTTGTCTCTAAAGCTGGAAAATTCATCAGTTAGTTTCTGAGCACCATAGTGCTGCCTCAGTATTCTGTTTGTGCAGAAAAAAAACATCTAAATAGACTCTTTTCATTTTAACTTATCCTGTGTAGCCAGAGAGTCATGTTCCCCGTAATTAGAACTTCATTCAGTGATACTTACATCTGAATAAGTTTTATACTGTAATTGCAAAACCTATGGAAAAAAAGAAAAAAAAGCCCAATATTGCAGGTCTTTCCCTTATTCAGATCTGCTGAATTTAATTAAATTGATTTTTTGCTAAATTAAACCCAATATAGTTATTTAATATGATTTTAAAATTGAAATGAATCTTTGAAAAAGAAACAGATATACTTACATTCTGAATTTAAAAATGAGTTATGGGATTGTTTTCAAATAATAAAAAATAAAGCTAGCTGAAAGACAGATTTTCAGTTTGGTGCAAATGAGGGACAGTTAATATCCATTTCATCTTTTCCTTCATCCATGGGGAACATAATATAATTTTCTTTCTCTCTAGACTGTCTAGCCCAAGAAGAAAAAACTGTTTCTTGTTGTGCTTTTCTTTTCTGCATGTGTGTGATGATTAATCACTGTGTGAGTCTAGACCCCATGGTAATCTCTGTCCCTGTTTCTGTCCCTACATTCATCTTTGGCATCATGTGTTTAGTTTTAATACAGTCCGATTGATTTGTTTGCAGCTACAACACTGTTTTCATTCTTTTCCCCTCTGAAACGTCTTTATAGAGCAAATACAAACTTGCCCATATTCTCAAGCTGTGTAAAATTGATTTGTGAGAACAGATTGCAAAACTTAAGTGTATGGTAATACACAGCCCAGATCTGCAATGCCTGCATTAAAGGTGGTACAGTGGAGTTAAGAAGGACGTGATTTTTTAGGACTTTTCAAAAATTTCCATCACTTTTACTCATTTTCCTCTCAACTGTCATGAAAGAAATGGGAATCAAAATAGCTTTGTACGGTATAAATAAAAGTATATTGGATCCCATGTCTCTGTCATCTCTCTCTCTCTCTGTATGTCTATACCACCTCTCTTCCACTGAGGAAGTGAGGAAAATTAGACCCATAACTGGATGCTCCAATAGTTTACACTCAGGAAAACAATGGTTATGTGAGGTCAAAAAATTATTAAAAGGTTCCATTTTTTTCATTTTAAAATGGCATTGAGTGACTGTTTGGGGGGGGGGGGTAAGGCATCTGAAGGGCAGAGAAAGTTGTCACTTCCAATCTAAAATTTCTCTTAATTTTTGATTGATTTTTGATTGTTCTTGACCAAAACAACTTACTCCTAGCTTTGGCTCTTTATCAAATTGCAAAGTGGAAGGTGCCTATCCCTGGTCCATTTAGTGCCCAAAACCCTTACAGCAGTAGCCATGTTAATAAGGTGACTAGCCTTAAAGAAAAAGAATCTTAGAAAAACTGGACAATCGTATACCCTTGCATTTTTATATGTATTTGATAAGACTGAAGAATCCCACAAAATTTTGACCAATTTTTCCAATATGCCTTGGTAATATGTGAAACTGAATTCATGGGCAAATCTCAGCCTAAAATTAGTCTCATACCTAAACTTTTACTGACAAACAAGGACACAAAAGGCTGTTTCTAAGAATCCTGAGATTCAGGGGGCCAATTTCTCTCCCCATTCTCTTCTAGCAATATCCAGACTAGAACACCTTTCCTTATAAGCACTTCTATTTGCCTTAGGCTATTTATTATTCAGGGCTTCAATACTGTCTTCCTGTGAAGTCAGCATGAGTTTTGCCATGGCCTTCAGAGGAGCCAGCAGGTGAGTAAAAACAACAAAATAAAGCATATGACCAAAGCTGTGGGTAATTCTGGGACTGGGAACTGGAACCCCTTTCATTAGTCTTATTTCATCTTCTACATATTTGAATGCAACTAATACCACTCTTTTGATTTAAAGCAATTTGGCTATAATCTGTTCAGCATTATTCCCCTGTTTTTAACCATTCTTGTATTGTTTTCTGTGAGCTACCTCAATTATTTTGTTTTTTTTTTTTTTTGCTAATGGAAATATTACTAGAATTTAGAAATGTTGTAGCACATTGTAAATTATTTTACTGTACCATATAGTATTGTAGCAAAAAATTAGATACTATTTTTCATAAATAAAATATATATGCTCAACAATATTAGAAATAAATAAACTGCATAATTATTCTGTACAAATGATGAGGAGAGTGGTCCCAACTAGGCTTATGTATATAGAACATATTGAATAATATCTGAATTTACTATAGATAGAAAATCAGCAAGTAGAATCGAATGTCTGAGCAACAGACCTGGAATAGCTTGATTGACAGTGCTGGTCACAGTAATTAATTTGTGTTGGAAACTATTTAATGCAATATTTATTTTAAAAAAATAGATGTTGTTATTAATAATTTTCTTAATAGTTTATATTAAAAAAACCAGAAGAATGCTATCATTGCATAAAAATAGTATCTTTTTTTCTCTTTATCTAGTTTCCTGAGTGCCAAGTTTAAGTCAATAAGATAAAAGTAAAATCTTGAGTTCTGCAGAATAAAAATAAATGTATGATCAATTGGACAGTGCTATAGAAGGAAAGATCTATTCCACTTAGTCACTGTGTTGGAAAGTTTTAGTACTTTCTGTTATTTCCAAAATATACATAGACATGTAGAAGATCAAGTTCTGACAGAATAGAATGAAAGTGCACAGTAACTCAAAAATATGGTTTTAGTAAAGACTGGGGGGCTCTGCTGACCATATTTGAAACAAACACCTGACTGCTGCATCTCAGTTTTATTCCACTGTAATCAAAACACTAAAAGACTTGTGTTAGTTAGTTAATTTTTACAAAGCATTTTGAATAACTAATGTAAAAATTATTTTCCTGTTTAGAAATACAGAGAATGGTGTTCTGCAAACACCTATAATCCAGAGTAGTTTTTCTTGAAAAAACCAGAGAGCGAGCTACCTGAACTACTCAATGCGGTGGTAGCTATTCTTAAAAATATGAGACTGTAATTGCACTTTGGGTTTAGGAGAGTTGAAGGATTAGTTTCAGCAGTAAAAATTCTGAAGAAAGTCTGGAAATAAACTTATTCTCCTAGGATTAAAGGAAATTCTGAAGTGGCTTGAGTTTTATAAATTATGAAAGCTATTGCTAATGTTAATTGAATCAATCTCTAACAAAGAAAAGAATATAGAGTAAAAAGTCAAAAAGTTCATTTCCATATTTGAGAAGAGAAGGGTATGACCTAATTAAGCAAACTTTCTTGGCCCAGCTAAACAGTAGAAATTGTAGCTGTACGAGTTTCTTCACCATTCCCTCCTCACTTGGAAGACCAAACCCCTTTTTACAACACTCAGAGTTTTACTGACAAAACTACTGCAGAAAAAGACCCCGGGCGCAGTCGGGGTGTGGAGAGAGGGGTATAGAGAGAAATGTAATGATTTAGTAAAGACACAAATAGGATGGGTTTTCCTGTACTTGAAATTGCCCACGTTTTAATCTTTTATCAAAAGAAAGAGTCGTGTTTCATTTTCTTTCCCTGCTGATTATAGTCATCATTATAAGCAAAATTAATCACATAAATCCTACTACAGAGAGATTACAGGACAGTTTATAAGACTACAGACTATAAGAAGATTTGTCCTTCATGACATCTATAAACCAGAAAATGGAAGGTACAAGGACTGCCTGTAAGGAAAGTATGGCTATCAAAATACCTATTTAACAATCAAAAATACTGTAACAAAAATATTGCAGGATCTCTCACGTTTGTCTTGTGCTCTTACAGATGTCAATGGGATTTGGAACTAACTTGTATTATGATTGTTCTGTCCCATCTTATCTTGTCATAGCAGTTGTCATTTCCTCCTGATGTACAGCAAAATTTTCTTCAAATGTTTTATTCTGTGAATTCAGTGTATTAAAACATACTAAACTTTATGAATTCTTTGCAGGCTGGCAACTTATCTCAACCTAATTTCTATCAAAGTTTGGAGTTCATAAAAAATGAGAATTTGAAGGCAAGTTAGGAGAACAAATACTGCTCTACTGAAGGCATGAGTTCAGCTCCCTCTTCTCTGTGTTATCTTCCAATGTGATTTCCACAGGTGTCTATCCTTCAGAGCTCTTGTATATCATGACTACCATGTAATCTCAATTAATAATCACTGGTGAGTCAGTGGACATCAAGTCAAGCATTGTACATCTCTCAGAAGTCATGGAAGATGATCATACTTCCTATTCCTATCTATGGCAATTATTATAGATACAGATATGCAAACACAAAACAAAAGGAATTATTCCTACATCAGAAAAAATCAAATCATTATGTAGGAAACTATATATTTCTTTCCAATACGGATAATTCTGAAATTATATTATTCCAATTCCTGCAATTAAAATCAGCAAGCACTTTCACTATCATTCTTTCCACTAAACCTTTATAGTTTTCATAAAACACACTAACTAGAAAGAGTTCTTCATTTATGCATTAAGGCCAGTGCAGTATACAAATTGATTTTGGTGTCCACTTTAACTAAGGGCCTTCAAAACACAATGGCCTTTAACATAATATTCAGGATAAAAAAGAGCATTTGAAATAAACAGAGTGACTATGTGAAAATATACCCACTTGTAATTTCTGAAGTATTTTTCTTTTTTTAATGAGGTTTCTAAATGTCTTTTGTCTCAGGTGATATTTTTATTTACATATAAAATGGATTAGAATACACTTATGTGTAAAGAGCACTAATCTCTTTTTTGCTTATATAAAACTAACACATGGAGGTAAAAAATATAGTTAGTGATAGGTAGGACATTAGCCAAAAGAAAGTGCTGTCCAAATTAATGGTATCTCAATAAAGACAAGTGTATTGTTGTTCTTCTGTCCCCCCAGTACATATCTGGTATTGCTTGAAAAGTTTCAGTTCTGATACTTTAGTGCCTTTCGCATATTCTTCTAAATAGAATGATTTGGTTTAAATATCAGACTAAAGATATTTTCTTTTTTAATGAAAAAGACTGCTTAAGATGTCACAAAACTATTGGAACTGTTTTAAAAAAAAATAGTTTTACTACAACGATTTATTACTGAGACCACTTTTGCAAAGCAGTTTTATTTTAAGGGCACTTTGTATTTTAGTGGAACATATCTGTATTGAACTGTCTCCAACCTTACCCCCAACACATATTTCTTACTGTACCAGCTAGAGATATTAGATCACTCCACAAAGACTTTTGAATCATTCAGTATTGAGAGATCTGTGTTTTGCCCATTTCTCGCTCCTAAGCTTCACCTACCTGTTTGAATACAAGCCATGAGGATGTACAAGTACAGTGAATACAGTGTGTTTCTTCATGCTCTAAAGGTATTAAATTCTACTGTATGCTGGCTTTCTTTATGTGGGCTAGTGACCAGTAGGATCACCAGTAACATCTTGCTTGAGATGAAAGAGAAAAAGAGAATATTTTTTGCATATTTGCTTTTTCAAGATACTTCTCAGAAGCAATATAAAAGTGATTTCAGTTACCTAATTATGAGGGTTACCCACAGAATAATCATTAAACAAATCTAATTATCTTTACACAAAACTTTCAAAAATGTTCTCTGATTAAATGTTTAGTTATGCCACATATCCATCTCTTTGCAACAATAGCTGAAAAGTTTATCAGGAAATTTGATACAAAGCCCTATTAACTTCCCAAGTTTTTTTGTTTTGTTTTGTTTTTTAAAGGAATCAGAAGTATAAATTGAAAATTAATATCAGTGTCTTAGATTCACACTCTTAGTCTCTTTGTGACACTGGCTTTCCTTCCGTGAATTCTTCTTTAAAACATTATCATATGCAAATTATGAGTAGGTCACGTGGTACTGAGATACAAGGAAGTTTTCTTCCAATATTCCAGTTAGGAAACCCGTCTTTGTGCCTATGTAATATAAATTATTGATAACAATACCTGACCTCTTCACTGAAGAACTATAAATAAAAATGTTATCATACTGAACTGACAAATCAATGCTTGTTTCGTCATTACTTAGATGATGCATATTCCATTTATATTTAGAAGGAATAATTAAAGAACAGAGAGGCAAAAGCAGAATTATCTTTTTTCTGTAAAGTTGTTAATTTTTTCAAGACTTGAACATGAGTGTAAAGTATGTTCTAGTTTAATTTTGTAGACCTTGCTTGTAGCCTGTTAAACCACTTTGATATAAAGAAATGGGACTTTACTAATGATCTTCAGATCATGGCAATAAGCAAATAGTTATGGGAAGTTTCCTAAGGACATCATGTAAAAGTCAGTCTGAAAGACAATATCCTCTGAATGCCATGTTATAGTAACTTTTCAGTTTGCTCAGTAAAAGCTGGAATCAAGCCAGTAGTTCAAACTATAAAAATGCAGTCCTAAATGGACTACTGTAACTTCTAGTGGTAACTTCAAAGGATGACAAAGTCTCAAAAAGATCACAGAAAATAGAAATATTTTAATGGGTTTCTAGACTTTCTATAATTCACACTAATTGTTTTTGATCTTTTATATCAAAAGAGCAACAGGTGGTTGTCTGCTAAAATGAAAGGTTCCAGTGACTGAATATTTACAGAATATTTCAAGAAGGGGAAATTTATTCGTCAGTCAACAATTTTCTTACTATCTTAGACAATGGTTTCACTTTACTGCACAGAAAAAAGAAACAAAAACATGAGGTGATTTTAAATTCTCAGACCAGGCCTGGTTATGTGCCAAGATGAAGACCAGCCAAAACCTCTATTACAGGATAAATTTTTACACATAGAGGTGTCCGAAAGAGAAGCCTAATATTCCAAGAATTATCAGTATCTGCCCTATATTTTTTCATGCATTTTTTGTTTGTAGTGGTGATGTCACATTAATTCATAATGCAGTATTAAAAAAAAAAAAAATTGTGGTTCATGTGCTATTCTTCTCATTAGAGCATGAATATCCATGGAAATATCACATGTCATCAAATATTTCTGTTCTTTTGCTTCTTCCTTCAGGCAATACTTTGCATTATCATCCAGATGATTGTTTGGAAAGTCGTAATATGGATTTCATCTCAGGCTGATTGACTAAACCCCAGCTCATATGGCACTATTTCCTAGAGCCAGGATTTAATCAGAGAGACTTGATAAATATCTACTTCAGAGTTTTTTTCCCATGAGAAATGTTTTGCACTGATAACAAGACCATTTCATACATATTTGCACAACCAAATGAATTGTATTGATTAGCAACACTAATACCTATTCAAGCAACCATTTCAGTGGTTGTTTTAATTTTCTAATTTTAAATCTTCTATATTTGAATACTCAAGTCAATAGTCAAGCTTATTGGCAATGCATATTACTTTTGGCCACAGCTTAGAATACTGAACTGCTTAAATAGGTGCTACCTCTTGGGATTGAGATTGGTATCACCAGCTTTCTAATAAATATTCAGCCATGGAGACAAAGTATTTTCTCAAACCTGCAGGGTCCCTGTTGTGCTGAATGTTTCATATAAATATGGCTGAATGCACTAAAACTTTGTCATGCTGAATATTATCAAAGAATTCAATTTACATCTGAACTATAACTTTTTCAATGTGCTTTTCTAGCTGCTTTGCTTCATTTATTCCATCAATTAGCAAACACAATATTCGACTATGTCAGTTTCAGTAATTTCAGCACATAAGGTAAACGTAAATCAATTTAAATACAGCACAAAGACTCTAAACCCAGGACTTCATCATCTCTGTCCAGTTAAGCGGTGACTCCAAAAGTAAGCCACAGATAGACATGTTGCATCAAAAACTGAAACCAAACTGGTATGAGTCAAACATAACATAGTGCCACTGGCACAAAACTAAACACTTTTTGGGACAATTTACAATGGCAGCAAAGTAAACAAACTGTTAAACTTACAAAAATTCCCACCCACTAAATAGCCAATAATTAAAAAAAAAAAAAATCACAACATTAGAAAAACCTCTAAAGCCTCCCAAATATACTATTTGTCACATCCCAAAATAGGTACCAATCTCTGAATAATTATGTATTTGGGGATATTCTCAATTTCTCATTTAATGTAATTCTATTTTGCTCAGTTCTATTCTGCTGCTTTCTAATGCTTGTACAGGCATGGGAATGTAGAAGTCCTACGAAGTAAGCATCCTAAAACAAAGGCCATGGTGTCATTCTGCTGCCTTTCCTTCGATAACACTATATATTAATGTTCTTAAGAAAGCAGAAAATGTTTGAACATGGTGGCATGAGAGGGCATTTTACCTGAGTACTCAGGAGTGATTGCATGAGACAAAAGTAGATTTTCTGAACTGCTTGTAGTGTAATATGAAATGTTTTTTTAGTGAATTCCCAACATTGTCAATAAGGTTGTACTAAAGCTGATTTTGCAGTAATGTCCGACTAGACCAGCAGGAGCAGAGTGGATGTCTCCTTCACTGGTGGGGAGTCATGGCAACACGGAGCTGACTCACACATTGAGCAATAGTGACAAAGCTGATGTCACAGCCCTTGACCACTGCAAGGCAACTTCTGATTTGGACTCGTGCAGGTTATGGAAATGGTGTATCACATGACAGTGGGTATGCAATTGGATCTGTGACTTGGGATCTTTCAGGAACAGGGACCATGACGGGCATAAACATCACTGGTTGTAAGTGAATACTCCAAACACACCAAATAATTCTGTGTGCATAAGGCAGCTGAGCAGCAGCAAAAATTCCTGTTCTCTGAAGAAGTCTCTTGGTTCATAGGCAATACATGCCATTGTTTCTTTTTATTCTGTAGAAAGATAGGCTTCTTTCTTTGTTTTAGTACCCAAGACAAGGTATTAATATAATTGCTACCATAATACTTCTGTTTTACCTTTTTATTAGTCACAAAATAAATTCTACAACTGCATGAAAGTTGGTTAGAAAACTGTAGACATACAGGTTACGTTAATTGCTTTGCTACTCATGTTTAATCAGTCTCTACAAAACAGCATGCATCAAAACTTTATTAACAAGTTAACTTTTCTGCTACTAAAAGCTGAGTACTGTGATGCTGTAAGATGAGCCTCCATCCTTCAGAATAGAACTGGGAATCCCACACTAGGTGCTTGTGATCTTTATATGTGTATAGAAAGTAACAGTGAAAAATGCATGCTGATCAGACAGGCAGGTAAAATCAGTACTTTTAGTATGCAACAGATAGGTAGCAACTAGGAAAGGATGAAGGCAGAGCTGTGCCATAAATCCTTTCTTTCACCTATGTTACTGAAAACTCTGTGGAAGCAGCTCCAGCCATTGATCTAAAGCCTCTCTGAAAGTCAGGCATCTTTGCTTTCAAAAAAGGAGCAGAGCTCATTCTCTTCTTCCAAAATATAGCAGGTCATGGTGGCATCTTGTTACATAGTGATTATACCAGTTGGGAAGAAGGCAACTCATACTCAGTTGCCTCCCTGGGCATGTAGGACACAAACCTCAAACCTTCACCTCCCAGGAGACTATGATACAGAAGCCACTCTGGGCTGTTCTGGGTGCAGAAATGTAAGACACTCACAAGGTCTTTTGTGGAAATTTTATCACAGTGCAGCAAAACAAAGAATTCAGTCTTCACTGAAGATAATCATGAATAGGGACAAAGAGGGAATGAGAAAACCTGCCAGATGGCCATGCCACTTACTGGTCAGGGCACTTGGGTGGCATAGAGGAGATTTAGTTTCTGGAATTATTTTTCTCTCTTGTACGAAACCTGACTGCACATGGTGGCTCACACCTAATTTTGAAAGGAGCCCAGTCCTTTCAGTGAGTGTTTGGTGAGATTTGTGGCTGCTTATCCATTATGAAACTGCTATAACTCTCTTGGGGGGCAGTTAAAGACAGGGACACGTCACTCCTGACTCAGCACAGTGTTGGCCTGAACTAGCCACTACACCTCCTGTGCCTGCCAGGATAGATGCGACTCTGTTCTGCATAAGCATGAACAGAGGTCTGGGGTGGAAAGAGCCCTGTTGTCTGCAAAGACATTTAAATTGCATTTTAATGTAACAGGATAATGTACACCATATGGAGCTTTATAAGAGCTCCTTCACTCCTCATGCATTATATGTATTGATATTTTTGCACGCTAAAATACACTAAGGGGAAAGACTCCACCTTCTTGTGTAATCCTGGAGTGGGGAGAGCCAAAATTATATTATTTTTATCTTGCAGGTATTTCAGTCAATTTAAATATAATGTGTGGCACCCCACCTAAAGTAGCTGGTTCTACCACAGAACAGCCGCATTTCAGTTCTATGCTCTCTACTAAGGAGGCTTTCCAGTAAATTAAAAGTTTCAAAAAGCAAACAGAAAATGAAACAAGTGGTTCCTGCCTGAGAGTAGGAAATCATTAATTCCTGCTATTGGGCTACAACCGAAAGCCCCTTAAACTGTATTGTATAAAGTTATGCAGCAGTTTAGTATCAGTGTCTCTTGCAATAGCCTTTGTTGCATGATTCAGGTGATTCTGTTGCCACTTTTGGAACTCATTGTCATTTGGGTAATCTTTATCATTTCTAGCTTGTTTCCATTTCTTCCATTATAATAAATTATTAAAAATCCCCTCTGTGTCTTCATTAAATGGCTTCTATTCAAATTGGCCTCTATAGGTTAATGAGGGCTCTAAATATGCTTCAAATGGACCTGGAGTTCATAGGTTGTTGATTTATTATTTTCCCGTGACAGAACACTGCACTAAAAGCTATTTCCTTTCATTTATCTGATGTACTATGTTCACAGTCATTATGCAAAATACAGCAAGATGTACTCTCTGAAATTAGAGATATTTCTTCATTTCCAACTATGCATGAATGTGCACATGTATTAAGAACACTATGGGGTTCATTTTGAAGGTCTTAGAATCATGATGTATGGTGGTGAAACAGCCTGCAATCCCATAAGCTATTATTTCCATTGGATATAATGGCTTATGGCCATGAAAACTCTTGGGACAAAACTGACTATGGGAGTGAAATTTAAATTGTGCCATGATGGCATATGTTGCACTTAGATGTCTGCACATCTTCAGTGTAGTAGACGAAAAGATTATAAAGTAATTCAACAGTGAATAAAGTAGAAGTCTGCCAAAGCTTCCCTCCGCATTCATTGCTTAAGACAGAATTAATCAATAACATATACTCACTTTTTAATATTTATATTGGACTCTTTCTGAAAATAAGGTGTGTGTGCCATTTCCCTCCAGAAGTATGACACTATTAAAGAGCTGAGATTGATAGAAAAGTTTTCTGAAATCCTAGTTTAATTATACTTTGCCATGGTTTTAATAGAACTTTTCTACATTTATCAGACCACTCTTTACATTTTAGATCTATTATTTGGATTTCCAATTATTAATCTTCCTTATCTTGATGAAATAAGCTTATATAAGTATAGCTTCTAGAGCCACCCATCTTCCTCCCTTTCTGAAATTCTTCTGCTTTCCTATGTAAAAAATTATTATTTGTTTGCAGCAACTTCAAGGCATTATGTACAGTCCTTGCTAAGGCTTTTCATGTCTGATATGAGTGAGATTTTTTTTTTTTTATTGAATGTCTAACATTTAGCTCTGCTTCTATAAGATGATCTATAACAGTAACTGTTTATATCCGCTTATACCCTTTCAGTAACCAAAAAGACTAGTGTTCTGACGAAGTCAGTCAAGATTAGGTCACTGAGAGGTCATTGACATAAAATGGAACTATTTTAAGTTTCTGTTATATCTTTTCAGGGCAATCAGTATCTCCTTGCCTGTTTTAAGTATAACCTAAAGACTCTGAAATCATAGCTGCTGCTATGTGTTGACAGAGTTGGCTACAAGGGTTTTTTTAATCTGGGGGGTGGTTAGTTTTTTTAGAGCCCACTGGTGTCCCAGCCTTAGTGATTACCATACTTAAAACTGTGGCATGAACTCCCTTTTCATGTGCATCCTGATTACCTCATATGAACTTTTTGGCACAAGTAATTCAAACAAATAAATTTTGTTCTACTGCTAAAGCAGAGGGTCTACATAGATGTATTTATTTTATGTGTTAAGTTCTTAAATCACTTAAGAACTTAGGCTGAATGTTTTTTTAATGATGTCTGCATTTCAAACAAGTTTCTCTGAGTATGCTTTTTCTCCAATACTCAGTGGAAAGAAGCCCAAGTTTAGCAGAATAGCACAATCCTGTACAGGATATCTAGATGTCTTCAGAGTAATAACAGCATAAAAGGTTTGATATTTGCAAGCCATGAGCTGTATTGAGTCAGAAGGATCTCCCTGTATGCAAAGAGTTTCCTTCTCCTCCTCTTGTTCTTCTTTGCTTCATAATTTTCTTCTGAATTATCCTCTCTTTCTGGAAGAGCCACCCAATCCCTCTGGGCCAAGTGACCTTATTTTATTCTGGATCTCTCTTCTTTTCACTGCATTTCTTTTCACTGATCTCCTTACCTCAATATCTGTGGCATGGGCTTGAGTATTCTGTACATCATATTTAGGGATATTTTCTTTGCCAGAATTCAGTGTACACATTTCTCACTAATGCTAACTAAAAATAATGTTCCTGAAAAGGAAAACAATGTTTTAGATGACAAAAAACAATAAGAAAAGAAAAAGAAAAAAAAATTAAGAGGACAGGTATCAAAGAAAATAGGAAATTGCTAAGTGTACTTCCTGTAAAATGCATCAATATTTTGATCCTAAATAAGCCTAACTATCGATGGAAAATAAAGTTAATAAATGCAAAAGAGTGTTATTTCATCTATAGTGTGATATCTGGAGTTGATGCTAACTTAGAAGGAGATAATACATAAAACTATTTAATGTCATACACCTTTCCTCACTTAAGCTTACCAAAAGATGGTGGGGGACGCAAGCACCACAAAAAGAGTGTCTGCTTGCTTTCTCAGTTTTTATACTGTAAAGAGCTTGTCAAAAGCAAACAAAAAGAAAAAAGACAAAAGTTTGATAAGTAACAGTCTTTTAGAATCTTCTATCTGTATATATTGTATTACACTTAGTAATAATCTGTTATTATTTATTATTTTTTCATGTTGTTATTCCAGTAATATAACAACAATTTCAATTCCCTTTCATAACCCATACAGTAGCAATACTTACATGAACAATACGTTGCAAGAACTTAAAACCTGTTTTACATTCAATGCTGGATTTGTTTTAATCAGACACAGAAAAAAAATCTGCATGTTCTCAATTACATTCAGACAGTTTGCAGAGCAAGATGTTGTTGTTTATTCTTGACTGGTATTAACTCAAAGTTTCTTGAAAAATAAAATGTACATGAAATGTACAACCTTGTTAATCCTGGTCTCATTAGCTGATGAAAATTTCGAGAAGTCACTCTGTTTGTTGTACTCTTTCACAGCAAACCCCCACAGTAAGAAATATCCAAGTGTTTGAGGCAACACTTTAAAATGATCTTACCTCTTCTCATTAAATAGTGCTGTCACTTTTAAAGATGGTATTTTGTGCTAGTGAAATTACTGACCAGATGTCATGCAGAGTGCAAAAACCTGAACAAACATTGCAATAGATAAATAAGAGTAGCTTTTCTATTAAATACAATTAATAAGATTCCTGGGTGTTGAGAGGGAAATGGTGAACATATAAAAGAGGAATAACAGAAAAATAGTTAAATCATGCACTGTTTGGTTGGTCTGTAACTTTGTTACGCTTCAGAGAAGGTGAAGGACAAAAAGGTGTATTTGGTCTAGTAAAAACACAATTCGAAAACTGTTAGACTGCAATTTTTTTTTTTTGCTTCTTGTTTTCGTTTTGGGTTGGTTTTTTTGTGTTTGTTTTGACAAAACTACCTTTTATTTTTGGTTTCAGTATTTTCTACCTGGTTTTAAGGAAGAGATGCACCAGTAGTTATAGCATTGTCTGTCAAGGTAACTGTTGAATGATCTGTGTGCAACAGGACAAATTAATTTTGGTATGATAATGTTCAACAATAGCAAGCCGCATTTCAAGTGCAAAGTTGTATCTCTTCTCTAAGAGATTGATTGGGGCTGGCAGGCAAGATGCTTAAAGAACAGTCCTAAGAAAAGGCTATTTTACTGGCAAGATTTGAGACAATATTTTCAAACAGTAGCTCTGCTACTCTTTGTTCAAACGTATTGTGTATTCCTTGTTTATGATGGTCTAGCAGAGAGGTAGTAGGAAACCATGCAGTACTTCCTTTTCCCTAAAATTTACTTCATGCAGTTACCTTTTCCCTTCCCTGCAACTTCTCTCTCTCTCTGATGATGAAGATGATGGGTCAGAACATTCATGTGCACTGCACAGGATGTCTCTAGCTACACCATGGCTCTCAGGATGACAAAGAAAAGTGATTGAAAAAAACCTGAATAGTGTATAAGGAACTAGAGCTGCCAGCTAGGAAACAATCTGCACTAATGAAACCTTGCCCCTAAATCAGGGTTGCAGACAGATGTCTCTGCTCATTCAGCATTCAGAGACTGTGTCTAATAGTGCCACTTTGGACCTGTGGTCTGCTTCAGCCTTAAATGTCTAACACACTCATTGACAATACAAATTATTGTTCAAGGTCCCTTTTCACTTAAGAGTACTACTGTTTCTTTTCTGTGAGGAGTCTTTTTGGCAGGCCTTGTGTGAGCCCTTCTTCTTGCATATATATAAGCATCTTCTTAACATTTGAGCTTGCTGCTTTAATTCTTCAGTAGTCTTCACTGAAACTGTCAAAGCTGCAAGTGTTTCTTTTAGATTATCCATGTTTTGCTTTGACATATCCAGATTCACATACTACAGCTGGGGACCCTTGGAGGTAAAGAATACCCACACAGGCCGCTCCGTACATTGAGTTTCAGTCTGTCTTTTTTAGGAACAGAAAATGGTGAGTGGTTTGGACCTTCACAGTGAGCAGCAAGGACCAATATGTGTTACACAGAGAGGTCAATTAGAGCAGAAAGCTGCCAAAAAGACATCCACTTAACGGCTTTCTTAGCTGAGCTAACTTTGCTGAGGCAGTGTACTTGGGAATTTTTTTACAGCAGAAGCAGCCTGGATGATGTGAGTAGTGGCTTCCTGTTTGTCTGAATTTTCTGTTTGTTAAATACATGTTCCCCAAATTGTTTTGATTAAGTTCCAAATTTGTATTTCTCATCTGAGTGAGTTTATAGAAAGAATCTTAAAATGCACATATTAACTTGTTTTACTCATTTTTATTTTTTGCCAGAAAAACAGATATTAACCATGTAACAAAGGACCCCAGGAACACTGTTATAATAAAGAAACTCACACTTTGCACTATAGCCAAAGATACACCAAACAGAAATTGACTGAAAGAGTACTCTTCAAGCAGATTAAAAATTTCTGGGGTTGGTATAGATTCTTTAGCCAGGACTCTTCATACCACATAATTCGAGAAATTGTTTAGATTCTGATAATTAAATTAATGTTTGGTCAGTACGTCTTTCACTGAGGCAGGTTTTATTAAGTTGTGTAAATATGGATATAATCACAGATTTTTCTCATGGTGGCTCAGTGATTTAGCCACCCCTGTGCATTTGAGTCCATTTGCTTTTCTGTAATAGCTTCTAGTTTCATTAATTGTTCTTTAATAATATGGAGATTTAAAATGATGCTTTGCGAAACTGTCAAAAAGACACTTGTTTGCTTACAGCACTGATGTGACCCATAACTTTTCTAACTATGATAATATGTAAATATGTTGCTTGTACAGTTTGCTTTTGCCATCATTTCAGTTCTAATTTCTCTCCTTGACTTAGCCAAAATTGTTTAGAAAACCCTAGGAGGAGTCATTAGCCCCTGCATTGCATATATAATTTGTTGACGCTTTTTTCAGTGTCACGAGGAGCTATCTGCAAACAGTCGATGCAGTGTTACCAGCCTCAGGCAGAATCTTATCCGATTGTTGCTAATCTCCTAATTTGTGTTTTGCTAAGAGGGAGATGCTAAAGATCTTGATTAGTTGGATTCATGCTTAGGTATCACACTCTTGTCTGCTCTTAGGTGTTTACAGCTAATGATACAGCTCCTAGAACTACAGATTTGTTGCAATCCACTGACAAAACTCCTTCTTCCCCAACAACTCAACTGCCTGGGTACCTGTACGACAATATGCTTCTGGTAATACTCCCTGCATTTTGCCATTTCTGAGAAATATTTACATCATTTAAAGACCTGTGTGTTTGCCACATATTTCAAAGTTTCTGTATGCTTCCCTTATGTTGGAGTTCTTGGATCCTCTGTTATACTCAGAATCTTGTTTATAGGCAAGGGAAGTCCACCTTATATATAAAAATTAAGCCAAGAATTTGTTGGTAGCATAATGAAAATCTTAACAGCCTACTTCAGGAATCATCACTAGTCTAGATCTAATTATTACAAAAAAACCAAAGAACTAATAATGATGCAGTTAGAGTACTTATGTACAGAAAAGGTTGCAATAATATCAATAATACAATTAAAATTGTAACACACACACTTAGTTTCTATCCCTTTTCCTGGTGTCATGCCCACCCTTCTGCTGCTCCTCTGGGCACAAAGGTCAGTGGTTTCATGCTGATGTTGCTGGTGGGGTAGGATTATGACACTTTAGCATCTGGAGTCCTTTGCCAGGAGGAATATGATGTTCTTGTTAATGACTTCTTTTATGTTTTTTTCCCTTTACACTTTGGGTCATTTATGTGTTTGCTAGCATGCAAACACATTGCTCTTTCTTCAGTGGTCCACAGTTCCAGGTTACACCTGAATTTACTATATATGGTGCCCTTTATGTATGTTAGATACTATTCCTTTGTTCTCTTTCTCAGCCCTAGAACCAGTTATGTCCAGCTCCAGCTCTGTATTTTTTTTTCGCTGACTGCTACTGTGTCTAGTGGTCTCCAGTGTCAAGCTTATGTCCCATCTTTTATCACCCCATGGCTTTACTCATTCACACCACACCCTGGGTCTTCTCAAGGCTCCCAGCATCATACATCTCTAAACTAACTACATCATTTTGTTAGAGTGGTAAATATCTCATTCTACCTACAACAACCTTTTGTTACTGCTGTCTGTATAAAACTATGGCTGTTCCATACACAGGTAAAGAAAAGTAAAAGAAATTAACCTTAGACACCTGGTCAATTAGAGAAATTGCTGTCACAGCTAAGCCAAGTAAAATGAAGCTGTGGGCAAGTCAAGAGAATTTCAGACAGAACAAGCCAGACAAAAAAGTCTTTCCCTTCTCAGTATTTCCTTGTTTATTATCCTCCACCCTGGTCTTCTGTAAAGATGGATGAACAGCAAGTTTGTAACCTCTGCAAAAGGCCTTGATTCTGCATCAAGGAAAATCCCACAGGGCATTTCTTCTTTGTCCTTTCTCCTTCTTGTAGGAGAAATAAATAAAATAGCTCCCAAAAAGATCATGAGAGTCAATGCTGCAGAGCTACTCTACCCTCCCATGTCAAAGAGATAAGTTAAACATGCATGACAACCTACATTTACACTGGCAAGAGTGTTCAGGTTCTGCTCAGACTAGCAATTAACACCAGCCTAAATCCCTACAAACTTCCAAACACCCTTGTCTAATTTACTTACCAGTTATCACCATATGTTCCACATTATTAAATATTATAAGGTCAGTGGAAAAATTGTTCCTGAAGCAAGTCTAGATTTGTTTACTTGTTTATGATACTTCATGTCACAGCAACTGACCACACCAGACATTTTTAAATATTCAATAGGAAAATTTGTCTACTAAGTTACCTTTGTTTGTTCTACCTTTATTTATCTTTTGAAATATAAGACAACATCTGAAGATTAATATGACATTTTCATACCTCAGTACTTTTGTTTCTTACTATAAATCAAGACTAAAACAACATTAAAAGAATGTCTGAATTACAAGTATGATTGTATCAGTCGTTGGAACAATGTAAAATTGGCCACCAAACCATATTATGGTACCTCAAATAAAATAAAAATAAATAAATAGCATATTTGACAGTGAGCATTATACTTATTTTGTTGAACTTCTGGTTTCAAAATTAAAAACAGCAATCTTAATAAATGTCATATAAATTAAAACATATATAAAAAGTAGTTTCCTTTCTCTTTTGTGTAAATGCAACCTTTAGGAATAGGGATACTTAAATTTTACTAATCTCAGAATCATGTGATTTAAAAACAGCAGTATGAAGACAGGTTTTAAAATACGGCATTTAAAACCAAAGTTCATGGTAAACTCTAGTCCAGGGAATGTTTACTAGTGTCTGTAAAAAACTGTATTTTATTGGCTCTGCTTTCTTTACAATAAAGATCAGGTAAATTGCATAAAGACATTTCTGTATTTGCAGTAGATAAAATGAAATTGCTAAAAGTTATTGAGCATTTGAATGTAAATAAATGTAATCCATGGCACTGCTTTCATTAACGTTTGAGTTGCTAGCAACAAGTTCACTTGCTGGTTAAGATATCAGCAATGCCATCTTACACATCAGGACAGCAGCTTTCTTCTTCTGAAGCCTTCCTACTTGCATAATGATCTGATAATTTCTCTACTTTTCCAATACTTCAGCAATCAGATCAGTCTAGAATTAAAGAGAACCATCTGACAAGTTTTATACAGATATCATTATAATGAAGTATTGTTGTGAACTCCAGTCTTACAATAACTTTGTTAGTCAACTATTTTGCAATTTTTTGGGGAAGCTTGCTGCATTGTACTTGTACCAGTAAGTGAGGCTACTTTGACAGATATTTTGTCACTTATCAATAAGACGTGTTTTAGTCTTTTTCAACTAATTTATAGAACAAATTAGACCTTATCCTACAATAGTAGGTTTTGCAATTCAAAACATATTTTGATTTTAAAGATGTACAAACAAAAGTGAAAGAAGTTTTAGGAAAACTACTTTGAAAAAGAATTTATGCTGTTTGTTTGTGATTCATGACAAAATCACTTGAAATGCTTCTAATCTTATTTTTCATTTGTCTTAAGGAAACAAGACCATAATATATCTCAGTGGTGTAAGGTGGGAATGAAATATTAGTAACAGGAAATTGAGCATAGCATTATAAACTACTCTTGTGGCTGATCAAAAAGCTGCTATTTTTTTGAATTATTACAGAGAAACAGAGGATACAGATTGGGTTTTAGATACACAGATTTTTCTTTCTAATTCATGTTCTGTAAAGAAATGAGTCTAGTGATAGCGAGTGATATGATTGACAGACATCTATAGAATAAGCTGGGGTAGGAACAATCCATTAAACCCTTACAGAGTGTCTGTCTTTAAAGATGAGAAGATACTAGTAAACCTCAAAGCTTATTTAGTCTTTTGTTTTCAGCCCTGATCCCTAGTTCTGTGAAATCCACGAGCGTAACTCCGCTAAATTTAACAGACATGGGTATTTTGTGAGTGATTAGCAACAGCAAGCAATGGTATGGGGTGGGCGGGATGAGCCTTGACAAGAGGAAGAGGTTGGAAATTCATGTCCAACCACCTGCCAATTCCTGTGTCAGCTCAGTAACCTGCTGATTCTCCTTCCTGAAGTCCTCAATACACACTTAAGAGCTTTTATCTTGCTGGCATGCATATTTAGTCCAGTTATGACACAGAATCAGTTATGCTTAAACTAAAATAAGTGAAAATCCATCACAATGAAATATTTGTAAGTTACTTTCAACTTTGGAAAGATTTAAAAGCAGCATTTGTAAAGTGCTTAGTCTCTTGTTGGACCCTCCAACCTTTAATATGGATTTCTTCCCTGAATACTTTTTGTATCATTAATAAATAGATTTTTTTCCCGTATACTTTTTATATTGTTTACATTACTTTTTACTGTAGTTTAATATTGAACCATCACGTTTTATAGCCCCATAAAGTTATAAAGGCTATACCAATTTCTAACATAATATTTTTATGGAAATGACAAAGATTTTCCATGAAGTCAGCCTTCCAAAAAGGCCTGTAGTGCTGCTTTCCACAGACGGTAATAATAACAATAATATTTATTTAGTACCTTTCATCTAAGATTGGCAAATATTTTCCATGAAGTCCTAGCTCTGTGTTTGCTTTAGACTATGCCACTGCATTTTGTCTCAGCAGGTAAATCAGAGTATTGCTTTTATAGATGCTATACCCATTATAAGAATATAAATTATACCCCTTTTGCAGAGATTTGGTCATCAGCAGTATCAGACATCTTCCTTCTCTCATTATTAAAAAAAAAGGGGGGGATGGCTCAGAATACTGACACATCACCCTTTACCTACAGTTCTTTTGGGACCCACATGCATTTTTTTCTCAATTATTTGCATCTCCATTGTCCTGCAAGGTAGATAGATACTTTTCTACTTTTCTGAGGGGAAATTGAATTGCAAGAATCAAGGTGATCATGCAAGTTCATATCAGCAGTGAGGGAGGGTTTGAGGTAGGATACGTTGTTCCAAATGAATAGTTTTTCCTTTTAATAATTTGATCAGTATCTTTAGAGCGTGAGTCATTTAACTTTGGTGTGTATTGGAAAGGCATATATTCACTCAATTTGGTAACACTCCATATAGTGTAATTTTTTTTCTGCATACAGCAGGGAACTTGAAATAACCTGCTTATGATAAAAAAACAATTGACAAACAAAAATATTCTGTCTCCTCTTAGAATGGCTTTCTAAAATTTATCCACTGCCATTTATTTATTAATATTTTTTTCTCTTCTAATCAAGTGAAAATAATTTACTTGTCAGGGACAGCCCAATACAATCAGGTTTTTTGTGTTATGTTGGAATGCTTTGGTCAAAACAGTTATATTTTAGCAGTTTTAATTCTAGTAAGCCTTGATGATGTTCATTCAATTTTTTTAACATATAAAATTGGAAAGAAATTTCACACAGTATTTGCAATTTCACTTCTTCCAGATAGACCAAGTTTGTCCTACAAGTCAAAAGCTTTAGATCTCCTGAATGCAACAAGAATGTTGTTGCTGACTTGGTTTTGCAAGAATTTAATGCTTTCATAGTTTGCAAATAGGAATGCAGTGCTGAAATATCTGGAAGAACCACTTCAAGCTGTTGTATTAGTAACATGAACTTATTACCATGGAAATGTCACTCTTCTAGAATTTAACTTTGAATATTAGAAATTATAGTCTGTTCTGTGAAAGAAAGAACTGCTTTTTTAAGATTATTATTTTATATACTTAACATAGATAAATGACAAATAAAACCAAAGACCAGTAAAATGATTGATGCTGTTCCAAGTATATATTTGAGTTTTCCCCTCCTACTTAGTGTTTTCTTACAAAATTCTACAGAAGTTCTTTGAAAAACATTTTGATTGCTAGGGCTATTATGTGAATTCTCACAAAATATTCGGTTTATTTCACTTAATGCTAGGACTAGATTAATTTTTTTTCTTTAAATAAAAAAGCTAAAAATATGATTTGGACTCTTGTCAGACCTTACTCAATAATTGGTATAATCTCTTCATCAGTTCTTCAGCTCTAGTCATAGCTGCCAAGATAATTTTCCTCTTTACCTGACATATTACTGCCTCATATTTTAGTCTCTGCTTACTTGTTTGTTTTTCCACTGCACCTCATAGCCAGTTAAGTATGGCATTACCATTATTTGTAACAGGCCACAGGCTTTGTGCCAAGTTAACACCACAGACTTCAAGCCTGTCTGGACCTCCCTGGAGACTGTTTTATCTTGTAATACCAGTTGCCTAATGACTATTGTCTACTCTGGTTTAGCTTTTGCTTAGTTTAGTACAATTGTGCATCTATTGTTATGTATACTATAGCTAATACTGTAATAACAAGTTACTGGCTAGTATGAACTATTTATGGCCCTAGCATAAAATACAGTGTAGAGGACTGCATGCGTGGGAAGATAAAAAAGGGCTTGAAAGTGCATGCACAGGATGATACTAGAGGTCATGGGGCTATAAACAACTCAGCTGTGGTCAGTTACTGGTCATAAAATGACCACAGCCTTGGGAGCTTGGCAAAATCAGTGTTAGGGGTAACTAAGAGAACAAAGAACAAGTATCTGATATCTGCAACACACATCTTATATAGTAAATTCAGACATAATGTGGGTTTGCAGGAAAAGGAGGAAGGGACAAAGTGTAAAGCATGCTAGAACACATATCAAAATCACACCAAAAGGATCCTACAGTCAGGACAAAGAAATGGTAAACATTAATACCTTACTTGTCTCAGTGAAGGACTTGTGGTGCTGAAGACTCACTGTAAACCTCCTTCCTCATATTGAAGGTGTTGAATTTAGGACCCAGGAGGGCAGTAGAAGGCTGAACCACCAGAGAAAGGGGTAAGTACAAGAAAGTTTGTGTATACATCATTTTAACTGTGTATAGTTTGAATTAATAAAAATTCTTCCATTAGACTGGTAAGACTTTAATTAGGGTATGCGTGGTCCTCTTGTCTGTAATAAGATTCTGACTGTAAGAAACAAATGACAGTTCAAACAACCTAGTCTGTGACTTATATGCAATGAATTGGTAATACCCTTCAGTGCAGTATTTTTACCCTTCTTAACTCCCTTTCCCTGCTGTTCTTTCTCCTGTTCTCATGTGTTGTCTTATGCCTTTGTCATTCTACCAGCTTATCACATCCATCCACTTTTCAGATTTTAGCTTGGACCACAAAACTCCTAATGTACACTCCCTCAAGTGTTTATTATCAACTCATTAACCTCTCTTCCTTAAAATCCTTCCTTATAAACCATAGAAGATACAAAAGAATTAATGGTGAGTTGGTAAGCAGTGGGACTCTCTGATCTTCTGGTTGTTTTTTTATTGCAAATAAATCCCTTAAAAGAAGGCCTTTCTGCCTTCTGGATTGTGGTGGTGCATTTCTTCCCCCTCACTGGGCTGATCTACAAACTCCGGAAGTCTCGCTAGGCCTTAGCATAAGTGTAATGAGTTGGGCGGCTAAGCACCCCTTGACTGTACCAGGAACTCTTGCATGGCTAAGACAGGGAGCTGCACTGACTGTACCAAGGTCTCCTGTTGCCTGGTGGAGGCTGGGGATGGCAGTAGGGCTAATTCGTCATTTCCTGACAACCTTGGCACATATCTCAGTACTCTCCTGACAGCCTTGGAACATCCTGTATCTGAATCTTAAGTCATTCTCTGACAGCCTCGGAGCCTTCCTTATCTGAATTGTAACTTATGTGAAACAGTACCAGTGCTACTGGAATCCCAGCAATTTGCTGATGACTAAAGCCAATCACCTTGTGAACCTATAAGCAGCAGTACTAAGTGAGACCCTTTGAGCTCTCCTGGACTGCAGCGGGCTGCAACCAGCATCTGCCTCTGCATGGGACACCTCTCATGGTTTGCAAACTCTTCAGTTTGGAAGATCAGAGGTCTGTTGCTGAAAGCCAACGAGACTTGGGCTAATACTCTTCACTCCTTGAGGCTCAACCCTTCATCTGTTGACAAAGATGCCGAAGCATTTGACGTGAATGTTTTCACTGAACTTGAGGGGAATTTTTAACAGGTATACCTCTTTTACTTGCTTATATGTATATTTCTTAGTGTCTTTGTGCGTGTGTGTGTGTGTACTAACCTGAATATTCTATAGCAAGTATATTACAAATATTGCTTTTCAAATCTATACTTAAATTACTGTTGTGAACATCATTCAACTGTGAATGAATCTCAGGCTGCTATTACACTCATAATCCCTTTAGACATAAACTGTTGACCAAGTCTGGGACTAGGAGTTGATCCAGCTGCACCTAGACTCCAAAAGGTGTTTAAAAAGCAAGGGGGTCTTCTCTGAACCTCATGACTCAACGGGAGTGTCTCCCCTAGCTTTTTACATTCCTGATCTCTGTACAAATCACCAGAAATCAATTCTAACTCGATTTTCCTTTGTACGTTTCTCTTTTACCCTATTGTATCTTCGGTCTCTGTATATGTAATTTTAGCTTGATACTAACTTAATTTTCCTGTGTATGTTTCATCCATGTATTAAATAATAGAGTGAACCTTGCCATCGAATTCTGTAAAGTCGTGCTTTTTTTTTTTTGCCTGCCAGTTATTTTTAAGGATACTATGTTTGCCAATGGATTCCTGCCAAAGTCTCCATGAAGATGCAATAACTGAAGTGGCATCCTTCTACACGCCATTGTGCATATAGACGCAGAGTTCTCCAGGCTCTTCTTGCCTGCAACCTGTGTTCCCCATTACAATGCCATGCAAGCTACTACAGTTCTTACATTTCTATAATTACAAGAGTGTTTTTCAGGAAGAGCATTCCAAATACATATAGAAATAAAGTGGAAAAACAATTTGTGCCTTTGCAAATCTACCTGTTATAACATAAGCTTTTCAATAAGGGAGTAAATCTGCATTATTGTACAGCAGCATGAAGACATAATCCTCATACAAGCCTCTGTTCTCTGTAGTCATAATGATTCAAAGTTAGAAGAACTAAACAGCTTTTACTCTTTTGCACTTTTTTATTTTGACAATATGAATAATTAAAAAATCTAAAAAAAGAAAAACAAAGGAAAAAGGGATTAATGCTCCTCTTAGATCATGGGATAGAAAGTGAGTAAGAGGAAAGTTAGATTTATGGCATCATTATGCATTGGACTTTTGGTGGCTAAATATTGGTTGATCAGCTTTTGCAATTTCAATGTCTTTGTTTTGTATTATTCTTATTTGCTTTTGTCTTATGAATAGCTGTCTATTGCTTATAAAGATTAAGATTTAATAACGTTTAATGATCCTACAATTTAAATAGCTGTGCATTTTTTTGTAAGGCTGCAGGCTACTGGCTAGACTAGCCTGTAGACTAGCAGCCACATTTTTTGTCAAATGTCTACGCACTTCATTACGTAGCTATTACCTTTGATTTATGTTTGTTCAGTCTTGAAGTAGTTCCCATTACATTTCCTTATATCTCTGCGAGGTATTAGATTTCTGAAAATCCAGCCTCTATGTAGTAGTTTTATTGATTTAAGAAATAGCATCTGTTAATTCAAACCCAGAGGCTACAGTTGATTACTGAGTCTTCATAGAGATCTGGAGGAGAGCAGTAAGTAGTAAATACTCTGTGTAGCTCATTGTCCATATGCTATGCCTTTCTAAGAGGATATTATATGCGCCCTTTAGAAAAAGAAAGACAAAGAGAGAGAAGATGTTTGTGTGGCTGAGGCACTGTGCAGGCTACAGAGATTCTGCACCCTCAATGTTGTGGTTTCTGTGTAAAACTTACTGGAGAGAAAAGACAGAAAAGAGTTATCACTCTCTGGGACAGTCACGGACAAACTCTACAACTGACCATTGTAAGACTTATGCAGTCTACAGAGGCCCCACCTGTGTTGTGTTGGTCTCGTCACCAATGAACAAAATGATGATGCTCAGGCTTCAATGAAACAAAACTTCCATTTCGAAGAGTTGTGCTCACATGCAGTGGAGACACCCCCTTCAAACTGTCATTGCATGTGTGCCTACAAATAGCTGTGTAGCTCCTGCCATTGCTTCAAAAAAGTCTTTGTCTCACGAGATATTTGAGCTTTAAACAATCTAAGATAGTCTTCACAACATTTAAACTCGCCATACAGCCCTTATAATTAGCTCTGTCTTCTTGAATAGGTGAAACTGTATCTTAACTAATCTGCTTCAGGTGAACATGTTAGTCTCATGAGAAATAGAAGAAGAGGAAGAGCTGAAAAGCAAATTATGGAAAAAATAAATCATATCGTGCCACAGTGTCATCATCCTGCTCCTCAGCCATTTTTCACCATCTTCTAGTGTCACTGTAACCTTCCGCACAAGGTTAAATGTCACAGTGTGGTTGTATCAAAATAGCAACACTTCTCACATATGAAAAATACTGTACCATTGACTATACCATATTTCCTGGAGAGAGATGTTACAAAGACATGTTAGCACACTAAAAAGAAAAACTAGACTGATTTCTACATTTGAATTAAGGCGTGTCAGTCATATGAAATTGCATAAATGTTACCACATACTCAGGCCAGGGATTATTTCTGTCAATATCCCAGGTTTCTTTGGGTTTTGTGTACGATCCTTGTATACAAATTTGTTACGTTTTAAATGCCATCAAATTTAGTTTAGCAAGCCAAAACTTAGAGATCAGATTATTTCACTTTGATTGACCCTAAAATAATACATATAAACAACAAAATAACTGCAGAGCTGATTAGTATGGAGAACAGAGGGGATGACTGTCTCCAGGAAATGAGAATTGAAGGAGATGCTCAAAATACACAAGCAGATCAAATCGTTCAAAACAGCTTACAATATTTCCTAACAAAGAAAATAATATTAATACCAGAAAGAGCTAGGGCATGTCTCAGACATCAGTGAAAGTTGCTCCTAAGCAGGGTCTTGTAAGGGATGCCATAATGGACAGCAAAATGTAGGTAACAATGCCCTATTTTACATCAGTATGTTACATGTTGGCCTCCACGTAGTCTTACTTCATCTCTGCTCTCTTTCTGTCTTACAGGGATTTTTTGTCACCCTTATTTGTCTGCTGTCTCTTCATAATCTTCTGTAACTCAGTACAGAAACATGTAGACCTAGAAAAATCTTGAGTTTTTAATTTCTTTTCCCTGGATAAGGTGTTCTTAATCCATCTCCTTACAGATTTTTATTTTAATGAAAGTCTTCATTTTTTAATGAAATTTTTTTCAAATTTCTTTTCTTAGACCACCATGTTAGGATTTGATAGCAATATATATTTCCAGTATAGAAACTTCCAAAATAGTTTCAAAAACAGTAGAAAAAAGCTCTTTCTTTACTAAATTTTATATTCATTTGATGCCTTTCTAGAAAGGGAGAAGCAAATAAAATATACATATATATATATATATATATATATAAAACCCCCTAATTTTATATACCAGGAAATCCCACATTCTCAGATGGGACTAAAATTCGCTTTTCACAAGAGCGTTTTGTGCTTCTGTTGTTCTCCCTACTACAGTGAAGGAGTGAATACAGCTTTTCTCTTTCACTACCCCTCTAGCCAGTGTGGCCTTTCTCTACCTATATTTCTGGTTATTGAGTGCTCTATTCATCCGTTCTGTTATTTTTGTCCTTCATATATCTGTCCAGTTATTGATTTTAGCTAATACTTTCATGGATTGTTAAAACATGGAGAGTTGATTTATTTAGCCCTTTATAAAACATTCCAGACAATGCAACCTGTACCACTTTACCTGCAGATTATCATAGAATTGAGTTTTAGTCAACAATCAAGAGAATAACAAAAAGCATGTTTTACTAGGAAATTCCAAACTGCACAATTAATACAGTAGTAACACATTTTGTTTCCTAAGTGTCCATTTTCATAGAATAATTCTAACCAAAAGCAAGTAGAAATGCCATTAAATCAAAAAACTGTTTCCTGGTAGCTAGTTTTCTAGTTTTTTCTTTTAATTCATTTCTTAATTTGACCCTGTTAAATTTATTGCTACCATTTTGTTCCTTCCTAAACCTTTTCTTACCTTTGGAATCTACAACCTTGATACAGACACAATGTTCTTATGTCCCTTTTCTGTTGTCATTTGGGCAAGGTATATAGAGTAGCATTCGGCTTTTACATTTTCTCTTCCTAAAATGTTCTCCCTCATCTTTTGTTCATTTTTTGCTGCTCCACTATGAAATGCAACTCATTTGCTCATTTACTCTTCTAGTAAACTAGTGCCCAGAACTGAATGCAATATTCTAGACTTAGTTGCATGAGTGTTATGCTGTGAATGATTATTATTTCCTCGCTCTTTGACACCTCTTTGTATGAAGCCCAAAAGCTCACTGGCCTCCCTTAATGCCATATCACTCTATAGAGTCATGCCTAATTTTCTACCCATTACCACCTCCATGGTTGTTTAAGCACAACTGCTTTCCAGGTTTCTCTCTCCCACTCCATAGCTATGTTTTGGATTATTTTTCTTCATATGTTATTAGATAGCCTTGTTCCAAATTGAATCTCATTTTATGTCTGTGTTTCTAATATTGCTTGGTCCCTTCCTATTATTTCTGTGCCATCACTGGTGTTTGCAACACCTCCCAATTTAGTATAATATGTGAATTTCATTAACTTGCTGTTTACTCCCACTTTCAAATCATTAATGAGGATGTCAAAAAAACCTGGAACTAACACTAGTTCCTTCAGTGCTACTAGACAGCTCCCCCACAACTTGATACATTGCTGTGTATCATTATCCCTTGTTAATGGCCCTTCAGTCACTTTTCAGTCCATATGACAGTGTCCCTATCCAAATGACTTTTAATTAATTTTGAGAGAGGGATTTTGACAGCTAATATGAAATGATTTTTTTTTTTAGTGCCTGAGACAGGATTCGTGCAAAAATAGATTTTATCTATTTTCCTTTTTTGTACTAAAATTAAAATTCTGTCATCAACAACAAGCCCATCTCTTTTTTTTTCCTGACAAGTTCATGCTGCTCATTCCTTATGATTCCATTATCTCCTAGCTATTCAATGGACATTTTGCTCCTGATATTTATTTCCTTGCTTCATTCAAGTTGAAATTTAAGCCTATGATCTGATAGGTTCAGGATTATTCATAATTCTACTGCTTGTTTGCTTTTTTTGCTAGTATTTCAAGAACTCTCAAGTTCTCTCTGAACCTGACAGCAAAATAATTATCAGTCAAGCATTTTTTCCTCTATTGTCTTTCCTCAAAATGCATGTCTGCTACAATTAAATTGCCTGTTACAATATTTCCAAGGTTTCCCTTACTGTTCCCCTTGTCAGTAACTTTGTGTATGAGTTGTTTTGAAACTGCCCAGCTTCTTTTTTTTCCTTCTTAACTGAAAAAAATCCATCTCTAATTTGCGTCACAAGTTTCCCCCATCTATGTGCTCTGAACCCTTATTAGAAGGGATGGTGGGGGGTGCCTTCTCCCAATCATTTTTGATTGCTTTCTCTGTAACCAGTGTTTTTAAGCAGATTTCTTAGCACTTACAATTCCCCAGGAGTATAGATTCATAGATTATAAAGCTACAAGGGACCATTATGATCATCTACTCTGACCTTCTGCACAGTACATAACAGCAGTGGTTAGGAGAACCTTCAAACCACCTACTGTGAAAGCAAAATGATAAGTAAAATGTTTAGAGTAAAAATGTGCTCATTTGTCTCTATTCTATTCATATTCCCCTATTATACTCATCACAGTAGCACCTCCTGCAAGATTCAAGGGACTATCTGGTGGAACAGGTTTAATGTGATATATGCCTCTCTTTTTGGATCAGCTTAGTAGGGGTCATGGTTTATTAGAACACTGGACCTATGCCCTTAGTTGTTAAAAAAAAAACAACACAAAAACCTACAAAAACCATAGTGAGCTTACAGGACCGTTTATAAAGATTAGGAAAACATTTCACTCTGGGGATCAAGAGGCTAAAGAGTTCTTTCTTTTCTCCCCAGCATAGCAATCATGTAGTAGGTTGTGTTTTGTTTAAATGCTGAGTACCCATTGAGCTCCATCAAATATGTACAAAACTTCCCAGTTCTTTTAGGATAAGCAATTATCAGCTAATGACAGTTAGAGATGGGAATGATGAAAGATCCAATTAAATTACTGATGCACTGCAAGATTTCACATCAGATCCTAAATTATATTTCCATTGGCAGTTTGGGTACTGGCTGTGGTGGTATGCCATAAAACCAGCACATTATGTCCTGATAACAGCACCATAAAAGAGATTCACTACTACTCTTACCCTCACTGTTCACCAGAGTACACCCGTGGCAACATTCCAACAAGGTTGCAAACTTTTCTGCTTCTTTGCCAGTTTATGATGTTCATTTCAGGATTTTTAAAAATCATTGTTGTATAAATATATAAAATATTACAGATATATGGTGTCTACAACTAGCTGCTTCTGCATTTGTGTTTGTATGGACAATCCAGCAATTTATATTGACTGTGTTTTATTCCATCTGTCTTAGCATCTAAACACCTAGGAAATAACCAACTGAAAGTTAAAAAAAAAACAAACAAAAAAATCTTGCTATAGGTACTGCATTGCATTCTCATACACTACTTGGGAAAGCAAGGAAAAAACAGAGAATCTTGGCATCTTTTTTCATGACTTGTTACAGTCAAAAGGAAGTTTTTGAATGATAATCAGGGCTGGAGCAGAGGTTGCTGTGAAGTATTTTTTATTACTGTTTCAGAAAAAAAGTGGTATCTTCAGTATCCCTAAAGCATAGGCTTTTGAAGCTTTGAGGGAATATCCAGGGACCTAGCTGCTTCCCAGAAGAGCTTGACTGCATTTCTCACTGCATTTTTTAACTCAGTTAGGGACTCATCACTTGTCTCAGTACACCTTAGAATATGTCCTCCAACAATGCTGCCTAAATTTAGAAACTTAAAAATGACAAAACCCCAAATATCAAGACAATTATGTTATAGACCTATAACAGATTTGTATAATAAAGTAAAAAATATGTTTTCTTAAGTATCTGTAGATAGTCCTTGATGTGTTATGTGTTTTGTGGAGAACATACATTCAATAAGACCACTATTTATCCAGCTGTCCATACCTTGGTTTATTATATGCTAGAGATGTATAGTATCTCTACAAGAGTATTAAAAATTATTTTAAAAATAAAAGTCCCAAATAATTTCAAATCTAAAAATTTAGACTGTTCGCATTACGATCTTGGATGAATATAGGGTGAATAAATACCAATATAAGAGATTTGAAACAGTACACTTCTTTTTCTCTTTTTATATCTTCCCTGCTTACTGAAAACATGAACCTGAATGAATCGTGTCATCTTGAAGATTGCTTGCTGTCTTTAATTTGGGATTAGAATACTAAACACACTACAGAGACAAACTTGAAGAATATGTAGGACCCAATGGATATTCACTTGGCACCAGACAATGTTTCTCCCAAACTCTATCTAGGAATGACTTAGCCACGGGTCAGAAAATAAGTACAGGCAAACTAAAACCAATCACCAAAAAAACTCCCAAACATTTGAACCTGAAATAAAAGAAGGTTTGCATACAGGCATGGTGAGAAATCCAGTGATTAAAACAAATTACATCTCCATTCTCAGAGATGCCTCTTTGTCCTGAAAAAACACAGAGTGATCCACAGTGAGAGGAAAAATCTCACAGTACCTCTTAGTTGGAACAGCATCAAAATAATTACAACAACATTTAAATTTGTTTGGAACCACAAACATTCCAAGCCCTGAAAACAATGAAAAAAAAATAGAGCACAAACAGTTTGACTTTGTGGGGAAAAACAAAATTAGAAGAAGAATCACACTTCTTTTTCACACTGGTGAAGAGTGTGTGCACCCAGAAGCCTGTCTGATTTTTGTGTCTGTAATATTTTGGCCAATACAAGATACTATCTCTCCATGTCAACCTCTCCACATGTAAGAGTAGGTAAATGTTTCAGATTCAATTCCAGTGAATCTGAGAAACTGTAGTTACTGGTAGTCATACTCAACATTGCTTCATGCTTAGCGTGATTTATATGTGTCTAGACATGGACTCCCAATCCTTACAGCAGCATCTGATCTTATCTTCTTGAACTGGATTTTACTCTGGATTTATAGAGCTGTAACAAAGGACAGAAAAGGATTCAAAATCTCACTTTGAAACAGACTGGTTTTAACTTGAGGTCCTGTGATAAGAGTTCTTATTAAAATAACCTTAGCTTTATCAAAATGCTTATTAGATAAAAAAGGCATTATAATGGGAACGAGCAGGCTAGCTGCCAAGAACCAATTAATAAAACACATCATGTATTACCAGTGGACTGAACTGAACCACACTAGTGATAAAAAAATCAGTTAAGATGTTCCATGATCAAGATATTTATGCTTCTTTCTCTGAACAGGAGAGGAAAAAAAAAAATATGAAGAAATTACACTTTTCCAGTCACATGTATTGACAAATACAGAAGATTAAAATAAACAGAAGGAGTGGGATTGGGAAGGCATTGCAAGGAAATAAAGGAAAGTAAATTCTAATCCCTTCAGCAGAAACACTCATTTCCTAGCTTGCAGTCCTTATTCATGAAGTGAATTGCATTGACCAGAACCTGGAAATGAAAAAAGAAACCATAATTGATCTTTGTCTAGGGCAAATGGTCCTAGCAACCTGGAGTTTAGGAAGCTATGGTGTGTAGGGCTGCAATACACTGCCTGGGGGGTTGCAGAATCTACAGACTTCAAGGTTTTAAAAAGTCTTATTTTAAGATTAAGGTTTTTTTTAAAACTAACCCATGGCTGTTCTGATTTAGGGTTGGTGATAGTTGTGCTTTAAGTAGGAGACTGACCTTGATGATCTCCGGTGGTCTCTTCCAAGCAGCAGTTCTATGATTCCATTTCAAATTGCAGCATCTGACTTTATTACAGTTTCTTACATTATATAAGTAGATATAATATGAGAGTTTTAGAAGAAAAAAGATAGTAAAAAAGCTCTATTGCTTTCTTCAGACTAAGCGGAGTGGAGGCCAACATCATCTTCAAAAGACAGCTTTCCATGGGATTTTACTTCTTGTCACACTCAAGACTGTCAGCCATAACAGCCCTAACTATGCATTGCTTTCAACTTAGGTAGATCTCCAGATTCACGTAAAATCCCTTTGTCTTAGGCAGACTCCACCCAGCTACAATGAGAGCAGTTTTAATATTTCTGGACGCCTGGGAGCAGTACATTCAAGAGGCAGAACAGTCACATTGCAGCTTGCACAGCAGCATTCACTGAGCATCAGTGAATAAACCAGTGGTGAGTGTGTGCAGTCCACCTGGCCTCCTGCTGCACATGTGTGTTACATCTTGGCCCTCCAAGCAACTGCTTTTCCAGATACCTCACAGCCCTAGAAAAATGGTTTGGAAAAGAAAGGAAATGCCCTCTTTCATGTTTTTCATTATGGACATGGAGCTGACTTACATGACACAGAAAAGGTCATGGTATATGGGAAGATGGTGACACCTGCAGTGACAGATGGATCTTCAGAGACTTTTCAAACACGTTCTGTCCTGGTTTCAGCTGGGGTAGAGTTAACTGTCTTCCTAGTAGCTGGTACAGTGCTATGTTTTGAGTTCAGTATGAGGAGAATATTGATAACACACTGATGTTTTCAGTTGTTGCTAAGTGATGTTTAGACCAAGTCAAGGATTTTTCAGTTTGTCAAGCCCAGCCAGCGAGAAAGCTGGAGGGGCACAAGAAGTTGATACAGGACACAGCCAGGGCAGCTGACCCAAACTGGCCAAAGGGGTATTCCATACCATGTGATGTCACGTCTAGTATATAAACTGGGGGGAGTGGGGGCAGGGGGAATTGCAGCTCGGGGACTAACTGGGTGTCGGTCGGCGGGTGGTGAGCAATTGCTCTGCGCATCATTTGTACATTCCAATCCTTTTATTATTACTGTTGTCATTTTATTAGTGTTATCATTATCATTATTAGTTTCTTCTTTTCTGTTCTATTAAACTGTTCTTATCTCAACCCACGAGTTTTACTTCTTTTCCTGATTTTCTCCCCCATCCCGCTGGGTGAGGGAGGAGTGAGTGAGCGGCTGCGTGGTGCTTAGTTGCTGGCTGGGGTTAAACCACGACAGGTTCTTATGACCTTTGCCTGGTGGACTGAAGCTTCTCAACAGGGCTGCCCATACAGCAACAAGGAGGACCAAGGGTTTGATGACAGTGTTAGCATGACTCTAAGCCTTGCATTAATTCACAGTATTTTTTCAGAACTGACTAAACCAAGAAAGTAAAAACCTTACATTTTTCTGGAAAAAAAAAGGGGCTAAAGAAGGACTCTCAGGAGACAAGATGAGCAGTTACAGGTTTGGGATTGTCAGGCATTCTCGACAAAACAACAGCCTAGACATGATAACATTTTCTATGTCTGCTTTCAGGATACCTAAATGACATTGGAGATGGCAGAGCAGCCCAGGATTAAGAGAGAGCAAAGGACAATTAAAGCTGTTCTGGCTTCCCCATCTCTGGCCTGCAAGTCCTGCCTCTAACTACCAGTATCCCAAATATTTATCTCTAATGCAAGTGTTTAGAAACATGAACCTGAAAGGTGAGTTCTGACATAAGCATACATAGTGGATGCACATATGCATATGTATTATGGTAAAGGTTATGCAACACAATTCTTAATGATCACTGCGCAATCATATTAGTCCCTTCATTTTAATTTCTCTGCAATTACACGTCTTCCACACATAAGTTTGTGCTATGAACACTTAGTTTTCTTTTTCCATTTGCTGCACATATTTTTCAGCTGTACTTTAGACACTGATGTTTTAAAAGTGTGTCCTTTTGCCTTATCTCTCCCACCTTCATCTCTGTTGCATCTGGCTTCATCAACCCAGTGTAAAAAGGAAGGAAAAGGTGCCAAATACTGCACATTTGATATCTGAAGTGTACCTATTGACCTTTGACTGGGATGGATATTTTAATCCCACACTTGAAAATTACCCTTCAAAAGACTTGAATTCAAATTGCCAACATGATATGTCATCTTCTAATCTGATGTGACTGGAATGATAACATTTGCTTTGATGTGCAATGTAATCCAGTGTGACTGATCAGATGCAACCTGCCATAACACTGCAAAGGGCAATGCATCATGCTCGGAAATTAAAATCATCCTATTTTCTGGAAGTCATAGTAAAAGGAATCTACCTGAATTTTACATATTATGGGATTTTTCAAGAGCTTTTTAACCCAACAGTGACAACTGCCTTGGCTAAATTATTAGTTTTCATTGTTTTTTGAGTCTGACTCTAGTTATTGCTATAACATCTGCATTTTGGCTATTTCTCTGTCAAGAAATAGGCAAATTTCAAAACACTGCAGAATGCCTAATGACTGGATTTAAATTGTATTAGAATATTTTGCCTGGAAAGAATGCAGTTTGCTGCTTTTAAACGCACTGTCTCTCTAGCTGCTTGCAATAGTTGCTTCCATTATCAATGCAGAAAATACTTCTTTGTGGTCTGAGATGCAGCTCCAGGTGCAGGAGAAAGCAGCACCCAGCAGCACCAGAAATCAGCAGCTGTTTATCTTTCCTCTCCCGTTATTTCAGATTAGAGCACTTTTGGGGAAGATTTTACAGAATCCAGTGTCTCCTTATGTGATCTCATAAGTTACTTGCAATCTGCAAGGCAAGTTTCACCCACACCATCAGGGGCAAATCTTTCTAGTCCTCTGAAAATGACAGAAAACTTTTATTATAAAGCAATAGAGGGATAGGTAAGAGTATATGAGATGATTACTTGGGTGAAGGAGGTGGAGTAAAACAAAAAGGGATCACCTTACTCTTCAGCAAGACAGTCATAACCAATGAGTCTGCGACACATAATTTTTCACATAATTATATAAAATGCTCTTGGAATATTAACAGTTACCTGTAACAACAGATTTGCAGTAAAGATCTGATGATATACAAAACAGTAATACTCAATATTTCTCAAGATGCATTCAGCAGACCAGGACAGTGAACGGAGGGAAATAATGCTGTGTAAGCATGGAGGTAAAGATGTGATACACTGATGTGTCCAGTCGTCATATTTATCTACAGAGATAACCACCTCGCACAAGGATATTTCTTTCTCTAATGTATGGACACTTCATATCAGCCCTGTTCTTGTTTTATTTTACTTAAGTCAAATAGGCTATTAAACATGGTTTCTTCTTTCTGAGTAGGAAAGAAATGTAGACAATCTGAAATAGAAAATGGTGAGTTTTAAAAATAGATGGCAATTGGAGACTTCTATTTCCATTACAAACTCAAATATTTAAACCTAATTCTTTGCTTTCTGACCAAAGAGCCTTAGAGGCACTTGCCAGTAGTTCTCCCAAGTCCAGTTTGCTTCTGCTCCACTGGGGTTAGAAATTCAGGAAGGGGAGGGTAGATATTATGTGAACACAATGTTCCTGTTCTTGCAGAGGCAAGAAGATCCTTAAAAGTATTTAAAGTATTGCTTAAACTTCTGATGCAATAAGAATTGCAACAGTATTTTCTAATAGGGGTGGGATGCAAAAAGGTAGTGAAAGGTACAGAGAAAATGATTTTCTGGTTTAAAGATTTTCATTAAATCCCTGAATAAAACCAATAATACATTTAAAAAAAAAAAAAAATTCAACCCTCACTTGAGAAAGATAGTCCCCTGATGGGCAAGTAATTCTGCAGCTTTTTAGGGTTAAGGGCATTATGCTGATATCAGACCGCACCTAGAAAAAGTATTCTGATTTGACACCTCACTTCCCATAAATGTAATCTCTAAAAATGGTCCTCCTTTTGATTCAGATTTCCAGCATGATATGTCATTTTCTAATGTGAGGTGACTGGAATGACAACACACGCACCCCGATGTGAAACATAGTCTGGTGTGATTGATAAGACGCAATATGCCATAACACAGCACAGGGCAATGCATTTCACTTGAAATTTTAACCTAAGCTGTTTTTCTGGAAAACTGCAGTGAAAGAGAAAACCTATATCTCACCTTGCTGAATTGCTGAAGGTTTTAGGGCTATATTTTTTCTATCACCTTGTTGGCAGAGCCTGCTGATGTGATAGGCACCCATCTACCCATACATCCAAGGAGGAAGTGATGCTCCTTTTTCCTAACTTGTACTGAAAAGAAAATTACAAATCCTTTTCCCCAGATGCCCTTTCCACAAAGTCATCCTTATACGTGTATCCTTGCTGAATGACACGCAAGCTGCCTTCCCCCTTCAATTCACTCTAATTCATCAATATTTATCCTGACCATGTTGTGCCTGCAATTGCAAGTGCAGTTATAATGCTGTGATTGTCACTGGACCAAACAGCAAATAGACATTGCAGTTGAACATATGCATATGGAATGAGCATATTCTCACTTCTGTATTGTACCCAGAATTTTGAACTGACACTTTTGTTACACCTAATACTATTAGCGTTAATGGAAAAATGCCAAAATGTCAAACCATTTTCTACAAACATGTATTAATACCAAATGTCTACGAATGGGGATTAAGAAGTTTGCTCCATATTTCTTATTGGATTTCTGACAGCTTTACCTTTCCATTTATATAGATCAGGAAAAAAATATGAAAAAAAAAAAAAACCAAACAAAACCACACACTTTGGGCCGTTTCTGAGGATCTGGTAAAATTTTGCTAGAAACATGTCTCTTAATTCTCAACAATTTCTCCCCTTTTTTTCCACAGAAAGGCCCATGCCTTTACATCTAGTCTTTCGTATAGCAGGAATGGAGAAAGCAGCCTACATGCCTTTTTTATAAAATCTAAGCACTCCATACAGAATTCTTCATGCTTTTTCCCAAAAATATATTTCACAGGCCTTTTCCAAGGCCTATGAAAGGCCCTTAAAAGATTGTCATTTTAATGCCTTTGCAGTGGAACTTAACTACAAGCAATGCTATGGGAAGAGTAACTACAGGATTTAACTGAATAGACAATTTCTGAAATAAAGAAAATACAGAAAAAATAGAGATAGGTAAAGTGTTCTGGAGTAGAACCAGACTTACTTTCAACCTGGACTAAACTTGAAAGATTCTTTGAGTTAAAGAGAAGGTGGCTGGACTGAGAAAACTGAGAACTGTCAGGAGTGGAATGAAAGGATGATATTATACCGTGTGATTTCTTATACATAGGTAAATGCAATATTTAGAATAACCTGGGTTTTTAAACCATACATAACAAATACAAATTTAGTGGTAGAGAAACAGGTTTGAATTCCTGTTGATTTGCTGATCTGTGAATTTAGAAAAGGTGCAATTCTCAAGAAAAAAAATCTATTTTAATTTAAAAATAATATTGCATTTAAATATCTATCAATTTAGATAAAGAAAAAAAATTAAGTGGTTTTAATAGAAGAATAAAAATCAAACAAAATATGGATGTTATGTGTTAATCCAAAACATTCTCTTCCATTTTTTTTATTTGACCAACAAACAGAAGAGGCTGTTATTTGTCCAACCTTACTCCTAAACAGTGAAACTCAGAAAGACAAAACAAGGAACAAAAAACAAGTAGCTTTGCACTCTTTCACAAAATTACACACATTTATACTTCAAAAGAATCACTGCCTTCTAATAATTCAAAGCACTGTTATAACTTTTCACTCTGCTGCAAATTACTTCCCCCTAATGGCAAGCCTCATTTATCAATATTTTCTTTTTTACTGTAGCAATACTACAGGAACTAAAAGAAGAAAGGCAAAGAAAGAGAGAAAGAAGGATAGACTGAGAGAGAATGAAAATCCTGACAACTGTATAATAAACAAGAACATAGTAGAAACAAATGATGCATTGTTGCACTGAAGTTGAAAATTCTTTTTGAAAAATGTCAAAAATATCAGGTAGCTTATTAAACAATACAGTAAGATTTTTATTTGTTTGCCTGGTTTGTACATTTTTAACTACCTATTTTGTAAAGAATGGTGATGGAATTTAAATGCTAATAAAATCTTAGCTGAACTAACGTAATCAGAACAAAAGTGATTTGATATCAGTACATATAACTGGAAATATAAGAAGCAATAATACTAACATAAGACACCAAGGTGATAGAAACATTATATAAGCCTGTACAGAATGAGGATTTCATCACAGCAGTGACCTGTTGGCAGAGAAGATGGGAAGAAAAGGACTTGTCCCTTTTTGAGCTTCTTTATAATCTTCCTGCTCCTAAAGGAACAAATCTTTTCTAGAGGAGTTTAAAGGTGAAGCAATAGTAGATTGCTTTACAGTTTTGCCCAGCTTACTTCTCTACAAGAGGGATCATGTTCCAAAACAGGAGTCCATGACACACAGCAAAATGTTTTCCATCCTGTTCAGTAGCATATAACAGTACTTAAGCACACTAACCACTATCTTTTAGAGCATCAGGAATTTTTTTCTGCAAAACATATTTCCTTACACTTTGGTAATGACATGAAATTATTTCAACCTTTCCCGGTGGAGATGGAAGCAGCCAAACAGACAAGAGGCACTCTTAATGTCACACAGCTTCAATAGCTGGCAGGAAAAAATTTTGTCAGACATGTTCCTGCAAATACCTGTTTTATAAAAAATAAAAAATAAAAATAAAAAATTAAAAGTTTGTTTGTTATAAATGATATATTTTTAAAGCCCATCATATTTTTATAATGCTGCTTATTTTAAACTCTTACCATATGCTCTGCAAGTGATGCAAGCATATGGTTCACATAACAATACCATATGTCTGATAATATTTTGCTGTATATTACAGCAATAACAAACGTTTTTAATTTGTAGAGGGACTCAATTTAAATTATGCTTTCTCTTCATTTTTTCCATTTATAAATACTTCTGATGACATTTCTGAAGAAGCTTATAAATCCCCAAAACAGATTAATATTGCAAACTAAAGATTTAGGGAGTATTTTATGGCTAAACCCACGCATTCATCACTGTGAAAAAAGACTACTGTCCTTTGATAAAACATGGAGAAAAATAAAATAAAATAAAAACATATATTCAAATTATAATGTACTTAAGCAGCTCTTCCTTTTTTAATACATATTTGCCACTGTCTCGCCCCAAATACTGAGTATCTGAATGGTTCAGGGTTTTTTTCTTTCTTTTTTCTATGATGCTTAGTTCTCTAAATCAACAAGGAAATGAGAGATGAACCACAAGCAAATGTGTACAAGACTCATCTTCCTTGAGACAAGATTGCATTTGAAGAGATGAAAGGAGAATAATTCTGTATCCTCCTTTTTCTTGCTTGTGCTATTGTACAAGGATCCTGGTCAGAGACAAGTACCACCGTGTTAGGCATTCCCTCCTATGGGATACCTACCCCACATGCAGAGGTGAAAGTAGGAAGAATGCTTTAAAGTCCCTCAAAATGAGCTCATGGAAAGAGAGAAAATGCAATGTCTTTTTTTACTTTGCAGTGACTTACTTGATGGCCAAACACCACAGCAAAAGAACAGATGAATCTGACCTCATTACTAGAACAGAGAAGCCAGTGACTTTGGACAAGGACATGTGACATGATAAGAAGAAAGATAAGAAGGAAGAAGAACAGCTGTGTCTGGAAGAGACTTTAACCATGGTAGATACAAGGAGGTTAGTTTTCCAAGCCAGAGCTGATGAAGCCTTTGCTGAGAATGTTACTGGCTTGTGCACATCTAGAAGGTGATGAAGTAAGAAGAATTTAGAAGTTTGGGCATAACTAGAATGTCCAATGACTCCAACAGAGTCAGAAATTAGAAAAGTAACAGATAATACACTTAAAGACCTCAGTGACATGGACAGTCATGCGGCTGTCAGCAGTGACCTGAGATACACAAAAAGATTAAAAAGGGAGGATCAAGAATTCTTGTTTTGGGTTTAAGGTACTTACAAAGCATCCAGAAAAAAAAAGTAAATAAATTGGTGTTCACAGAAAAAAAAGGTGAACTTAAAGCTGCCAAGAGTCTGAAGGCTCCATCTCTTTCTGCTGTGGAAAGTGTTACTTCCCTCCCTCTGGAGCTCAGATGGTCGAGTTCTCTCCTACAGGAAGACTTCTTGTAGTCTCCTACTGTGATGATGCAGCTCCTTGCCACTTCGTACTGAGCATGCTATTTACCAAGTGCCATGTACTTCCACCAAATGAAAAGAACAACCTAGCCATTATAGAAGCAGTATGATCTAGATTAAAAAGAACCCATCCCCATAAACACCCAACCTCCTGTAACTTCAAGCAAGAAGCTGTATATAAAAAAAAAAGTTAGGTATTTAATTTACATGGACAAATTAAAAAAAAGACACAGCTAGGGGCATAGAGAAACTAAGTATTGCTCTGCTTACAGCTTCTTAATTTCAGTCAAAGCAATTTCATGCCCCACCATCAAAAGGCGGGAGAATTTTGTAGCAGTGAAAAGAAAATTCCCTCTTTGCATAACACCTACTGGTTATTCTGTAGTTCTTATTCTTTCAACATCTTGTTAAGTAGAATCAAAGCAATGGAAAGAAAAATGGGTCCTTGATGCCTTGATTGTTTACATTAGCTGATAAGTAACACCAATACCACCCAGTTCTTCAGGCTGGTGCTTAAACTGGTAATTGCCCCCTAGAAGCATCAGCATCAGTTCTGACATACAGCTATGCCTGCAGTCTGGGTAACTAGCCAATTTGGTGACAGAAGAGTGATGGAGATCTGCTTTTAAATCTCTTTGAGCTCACTGTCTTTTCAGTGGATCTTATAACCAAGATACAAAGGAAGTAGAATTGAAATCTAGTGGCATACTCAAAATATCTGACAAATTTCGATGAGAATAGGCTGGAAAGCTATGACTTTTGTGTGGCAGAGAGCCACATGTGTAATATGACTGTGGTGAAATTATGATGTATTGTAAAGTGGTATTGTGGGAGAATTGTCAGTAATAGCTTTTCAGCAAAGTCTTTCAAAAAATTTATTTGTTTATAATGACTATTAAGGCACATACACAATGACATTTGTATTACCAGTGTGTTAGCTATAGTTAAGATTTTCTTGAATTTTAGTAAAGTAGGTAAAATATGGATAAATATGGTTCCTGATCCAAATTACCTACACTCTAAGACAGTGGGTATCTGTTGCCACCACCTGCACACAGAGTCCTTGATTTGAATGGATTTGAATGGTAGTGGAGCCTAGTATAAGTCTTTATTTTCATAACACTGACTAATACTATCTTAACATTTCTGCCCATAGAATTTTTTATTTTTTAAATCTCTACCAATTTCTATTGTGCTTTTCCCACTTCATCCTGAGATTGATGTAGTAATGAAAAGAAAATTTTCTGTCTTGAGAAAAGACAAGAGTGCATTATGTGCCACAGGCAATAACCATAGCCAGGAAATCATCTAACAAATAACAAGCCAAGACAAAAGCCAGTTCTTCCTTACAGATTTGTTATGTCCATAGACAAATTAAAACACAGCTCAGAAGTTCACAGAAATATAGTAATCAATGCAATGTTTCTAAAGGAAGAAGAATAACTTCTTAGTTTAAAAATTCATTTTAATTTGGTATATGGTCTGTATCACAAGTAGATGAATAGCTTATGTGGTAAACAAATACACTCTTTCTCTTTTCCTTCACTTCCTTGAAAGACAGCTTAGATCATATTTCTCCCTTTCCTAGGCAGTTTTTATTCTTGCTCCTCTTTCTCTCTTAGGGTAGTTTTCATGTTGAGATAAAATAAGAAAGTTGATATTCTAGTGTTTTCTAGCATTTTCTCTGACCAGGACTTTCTACATGGCCCTCTTGTTAAGGGAAAACTTCAAATTTTCATCCCTTCTTCAAAGGCCGATCACTTTCAGGAGGCTTTCTGGTCTGTAGGTAGGACTGAGTTGACATTCTTTCCACTCTGAGGCACAGTGTACATGTCAGATTTTGAATCAGCATTTATTATATCCCAAAGAAATGGGTGCAATCAACTCACTGAAGTAGTCTAAGAAATATTGGAAATCCTTACGAGTTCCTTCCCATAATCTTAACTAAATTTTCAGGTTTAACTCATGCTTGTTCTAAAGGATAGTTGAAGGTTTGTGCTTTTTTCTTGTCAAGACTGAACATGTTACATACATATTCTAAAAAATAGTGCTGAAAAATGTGTTCCTGTGTCAATCATGCTGAAAGAAGTTTTCTTTTAAACTTACTAGAATGGACAAGTCAGAAAGGTCCCTGACTTTCTGAAATACTCATGGAAGTTATACAAAAGTATCCTGGCTTAAAAACAGAAAGCAGTACTAATACTGTGGTGTTTGGTGTTATACTATTTTGACAACTGTTGCATAAGGCTATAGGACCTTTTCAGTGTTACATAACACAGAGGAATCAGTCAACTTTCCTTAGAAAAGGGGTTCTGAAGCATGATAGAGAAGAATTAATACATGTGAGAGAGTTTATTTAATTCCTAAGCATCATAATTATTTACCTGTTTGTAGGAGAGATGCTGTGATTTCTTTGACCTCTTCATTAATGTTATTTTTCTAAGCAACACCATAAAAATGACTAGTAGAATCCTTACCCAGGTAATTTTTTTATTAACTTCATTTCCTTTTCCTTGAGTAATGAGTGCAGGCTGAAGACCAAGGAGTTCAGATTATGTTGTTAAAAGATGGCTTTGATCTAGAGAGACAGACTATTTAGTCATTGTCTGATTCATTAGCAGCAGTATTTTCATTCTGATACCCTATTCCAATGTAACAGTAAATCTTGCAAGGTTAACTTTTAAATGCTCAGTAATAGAGTGTCATCAGTTTTCAGTAACAGTCTGAAGCTCACATGTTTAGTAATGTGTCATGGTTTAATCCCCACCGGCAACTAAGCCCCACAGAGCTGCTCACTCACTTCCCCCATGGCAGGATGGGGAGACAATCGGAAGGGTAAAAGTGAGAAGTTTAATAAGGACAGTTTAATAAGTAAAGCAAAAGCCCTGTGCACAAGCAAAGCAAAACAAAGAATTCATTCACCACTTCCCATGGGCAGGCAGGTGTTCAGCCATCTCCAGGAAAGCAGGGCTCCATCACACATAACAGTGACTTGGGAAGACAAACGCCATCACTTCGAATGTCTCCCCTTCCTCCTTTTCCCCCCAAGGTTTATACACTGAGCATGACAACATACAGTATGGAATATCCCTTTGGTCAGTTGGGGTCAGCTGTCCCAGCTGTGTCCCCTCCGAACTTCTTGTGCCCCCCCAGCCTACTCGCTGGTGGGGCGGGGTGAGAAGCAGAAAAGGCCTTGACTGTGTAAGCACTGCTCAGCAGTAACGAAAACATCTTGGCATTATCAACACTGTTTTCAGCACAAATCGAAAACTTAGACCCATGCTAGCTACTATGAAGAAAATTAACTTTATCCCAGCCAAAACCAGCACATAATTACTTTTGCTATTTTAGTATTAATTTTATATATGTTTTCATATGTATTTGAAGTACCTGGTTACTAAACAGATTTAGCATAACTTTGCTGATCTTTAGTGATACAGCCTGCTTGTTTTTACATGTATTCATGCTGAAAACAGTTTGCAGTGGCAGGAGGTGATTAACCATTAAGCTCAGGATTTAATGTAGCAACAGTATATGGAAACTTTCTCTAAGGATGCAATTTTAAAAGCCAGAGAATTGATCCAAAGTCACTAAAAGGAACACAAACACTACTCCACTCGCTGTTCAGGTTCCTGCTGTGCTAGTGTTTCCAACAGAGGACACGGCTTGCTCTGAGAGTGCTTTGTCTTGAATGGTTGAGCTTCCTGAGAAACCATGTTCATGTGTGGTTATCCACATTGAAGCTGCTTGGCTTTGAACCAGATGTCCAAGAGAAATGGATGGGTTTCACTACAAAATGTACAGAGCTGGTGATATTATTTCAGGGAACTATTCTAGCAAGGCATTTGATTAGATCAGTTTGTTGTTGATCTACTTTCTGTAGCTTCTGTAGAAGTTCCTGTCTTTTAGTTTGTCATATCAAAAATTGATGAGCTTACTGCTAGAGAAGTTTATGCACAATCATACCTTTTTGTTGCTTCAAGTGATTTTCCTGTTGGTCATAAGCTCTATATTCTCTGAGGTTGCTGGTAGTCATTCATAAGAAGAGTAATAAGATTTCCTTTCAGCAAAGGATTTCCACAGCTCCACAGAGGAACCTGTAATTCATACAGAAGAACAATCTCTTGTGTATAATACAATATTGATGACATGAAGATCATGGACTCCATATTCTGGCTACTGCCCTTTACATTGCTATTTCCCCTCATAAGTAAATGCTGTAGTCACTTCTGTGACAGATTTCCCCCCCATCTCCTTAACATTTACAAACTGCAAGTGAAGGATGAAATTTGGGGTAAGGGAAAGAGCACATAGGTACACTGAACTTACTCCTTATGTGTGTGGGAGTATGACTCTGTAAGATGTGCCAGCCTCACTGATGTTTCTGTTGACTGTATCTGTACATTTGCAATAAAAGGAATCCTACATTTTTAACAAAATGCAAGTCCTACAAATATTCATACATAGTCATCTTTCCTACAGCATGGGCTTTTTTGTTGGTTGTTTTTTGTTTTTAATAATTCAGTTGATGTTACTGTAAAACATGACTTAAAGGAAGATTTATGGTTTTAAACTATTGTGGTGGGTTGACCTTGGCTGGCTGCCAGACACCCATCCAGCTGCTCTCTCATCACCCTCTGTCACCTCCAGGACAGGTTGAAAAAAATTGTGGGTCAAGATAGACAAGGATATTGCTTACCAGTTACCATAATGGGCAAAACAGACTTGATTTAGGGAAAATTAATTTAATTTATTGCCAATTAAAAATAGAGTAGGATGATGATAAACAAAGAGAAAATTGAAAACACCTTCCCCCAACATCTCCCTTCTTCCCAAGTTCTACTTCATTCCTTCATTCCCACCTCTTCTACCTCCTCCCTCCCCAGGCAGCTCAGGGAGGATGGGGAGTCGGGGTTTGTGGTCAGTTCATAACACTTCAGCTCTGCTGCTCCTTCCTCCTCACACTTTTCCCTTGCTCCAGCATGTGGTCTCTCCCATGGGATACAGTCCTTCACAAACTGCTCCATTACGAGTCCTTCCTGTGGGTTGCAGTTCTTCAAGAACTGCTCGATGTAGGTCCTCTCCACAGGGTACAATCTATCAGGAATAGACTGCTCCAGAGTAGGTCCCCTACAGGCCCCAGTTCTTGCCAGGAGCCTGCTCCAGTGTGGGCTCTACATGGGCTGCAGCTTCCTTCAGGGCACATCCACCTGTTCCATCATGGGGTCCTCCAGTGTGGATATCTGCTCCACTGGGCTACAGGGGGACAGCCTGCCTCACCATAGGGCTGCAGGGGAGTATCTGCTCTGCTGCCTGGAGCACCTCCTCCCCCTCCTGCTTCACTGACCTTGGTGTCTGCATAGTCACTTCTCTCACATATTTTTCTCTCTCTCACAGCTGCCACCCAGTGTTTTTTACCCTTTCTTAAATATGCTGTCACAGAGGGGCCACCAGTGTCACTGACAGCCTCAGCTGTGCCCTGCGGTGGGCTTGTTTTGGAGCTGTCTGGAACAGCCTGTGTCCAGCACAGGGCAGCCCTTGGTCTCTTCTCACAGGGGTCACGTCTGCAGTCCTCCCTCGCTACCAAAACCTTGCCACGTAAATCCAATATGATTATTTTTGGGTTTCACAAAAATTTCAAAATAATATAACTAAGCAATAAATCTGAAAATGATCATCCTACGATCATTGAAATTACACAAGAAGCCAAAATATGTTCAGATGTATGGACAATGTACTTACAATTAGCCTTTTTTTCCCCTCTATCCTCTTAAGCCTCTTTTTTCTACAATTCACCTCTCAACTAACCTTCATGAATACCTTTATCATTTACTCCATTTCTTCAGAAGTTTCAAATATTCTTTGGTTTTCAAAACAATTCTGTTAAATTCAGATTTTTAGTTGGAAAACAGCCTTATTCTTTAGAGATATTGACATTCAAAGTATTTTAGTGCAAACTGCTTCATGAACAGTTTTGCCTGATGATGGCTTAAAAGTATATTTCTGCTTATAAAACTGATTATTTATACCTGCTTATTAATGACATATTAAGAAATAAAAAATTCACTATACTATATCCAATGACTCTCTACAAGAGTTCAGTGATAAACTTATTTTCAACATTATGCTTTGATTCCTGTCAACTGTTATAAAAGCATAGTTCTATAAGAACATCAACAAAATATGGATTATTTGCTGAAATTGTAGACAGAATTTTATTACCTTCTGAAATTTAAGCCAGCGAGGAAAGTAACACACTAACACTTTTTTTCAGTCATTTAGGAAACATGCTGCTTAAACCAAAAGGAATTTTAAAGGCAATATAATTGCAAAATCAAGAAAGCTATATTTTTCATACTTTCAGCTTTTACACATAAGTCCTTTTAAGAGGAGTATTTTATATACTGCAATCTGTACAGTTTGGAGCTGCTCCTCAGTTAAGATCATAACAAATTTTGCATGTGACTCATCCTCTCAATTCCAAAAATAAATCTTCCTTTTTCCTGCAATTTTGCATAATTGGTCTCTGATAAGAGTAAAAGAATTATGCAAACATTTGATATGTATTAAGGCAGCTGTTTGAGACATATGTGATTTGAAAAAATGACTCATATTTCACTTTTGAAAGAGTAGCACATCTTTGTCATGACGTATTTTTAAAGGAAGGCTGAGCCTAGAAGCTCAGAACCTACTGTATTTAAAAGAAGTTATGTACAATTGAGTTCTGATACATTGCGTGTGTGAAAAAGACAGAAACATTTTTTTGCATGAGTTTTGGATGGAACCGTATCTAAGTAGAGTTATACTGAACTATGTCAGATATAAAACTGTAAAGGTAAAGTGTCCTTAGTCATACATAAAGCTATTACAAAAACTTAACTGCTATGAGAAACAGATTTCCATCAAAACAGAAACAAAGACTTGCATCAAAATTGTCAAGGATTCTACAGAAAATAAATTTCAGTGCCAGACCGAAATAAAAAATATCCTTTCTTAAGGGGTTATAATATTACAATAGGGAAAAATGCTTCATTTTGAAACTGCATTTTACTTGTATAGTTTCTCCAATTTAATTTAAAATGTTAAAAAAACAACAATAACATCAAATGTTTTGTTTCCTTTGATCCATTACATGTATTTATTCATTGTTTGGGCCAACAAACCAAAAAATCAATGTTTTGCACAGCTCTAGTTAATATAATATGCCTGCCCCGACCTTCCAAGGAAGCTGTGTATAAACAGGAAATACAAATTCAATTTATAACCACAATGATGAGATGAAAGAAGGCAATTCTTTAAAATGAACCCAAAGAATTGTCCCCTGACCTCTTCTCACACTTCATACAACAGAAACAGATAAAAAGCAACTTGTCTGATTGCTTATTGCTGAACTGAGTGTGGATACAGAAGCAATCAGTAAAAAGCTGCTCCTCAATTTCATCATTTTTGTAGTATTTGAATTGAAATACATGTCTGAGTTTTCAGTAGTGTATACACTTGAAGAATTAAAGAGTTTGTGTCATATAAGGCACACCTTATTAAAGCTTCCCAGAGACATTAGGATTTTTCTTAAAATTGTTGTCTTTCCTACATATATGACTCAGACCACACTATGTATCAGATAAAATACATGAAGACAGGTAAACTGTACTGTAGCATTATAGTGGTTCCAGGGATATGTGTTTAGAAGTTAGGAAATACCAGAATTACACACAACCTTAAGTGATCACGAGTACCCCTCCTGTTCATTATTGTACACTCTTTAGCTTCCTGATTACATAATAATGTTTTAAGATTTCTCTTTCATCCCATCATGCACAGGATGGATAGCTCTCACTTAACAATATTCAATGCTATGCTTTGTTTCTTTTAGATTTTTGTAGTGTCTATCTCTAGTCCGTATTTAATGTCGCCAATTCAAACTCAGAAGACAGATTTATTAATTTCTGTGGCAACTTTTCTGTCCCAATCAGAAAGGTATTGCTATAAGTCTTCACAAGTATTATTCAATTACTGAATTTATGTTTGTAATGCTCCCTTGAAATAGGAGAAGTATTATTAAGTCTGTTTTACACATGCAGAGATGAGTTGTAGGGACACTTGGTAGCCAGAAAAACATATCTGGATGCCCAGTTGTTAGAACCTGATTTTCCAGTACGGATACCATGTTATGTTCAGATTGCAACTGTTGTACGATGGAGTCTTAACATTTATATAAATGTGTCTATAGGGCTCTCAGAAAATGGGAAAAGACAGGAAATGAAAAATCATTTTGTTGCATGATGTTAGCTTTCACTTTTATCACAGCAGAATCTATCGGAACTTAGTAAAAATAATGAGCCCAGCTGCAAACTCTAGCTTAGGTTTTTCTTAACCCATAGATTCCTAGAAAGTAATATGTCATCCCATTTCTCTGCAATGGCAGCAAAATCTTTGTAACTTTCCATGCATCTTACATTCTCTCCAAATAACCACTACTGACCATGTTTAGAGGCGAAATGGAGATTAACTCATTTTAGCCATTCTTGCCTGTCCTTTGAGCTGACAGAAGTGATTTGTTGTCTTCTCCTGTGATCTTCACTAGCAGCCTGTGTAGAAAGAAAGAGGATATTCTGCCACTGGTTTTCATAATAGTTCTGACCGAAAAACAAAGGTGGGATTCAGAAACAGTTTTCTTCTGGTCTTGTAAGGAAAGTAGGCTCGAATAAAAATAGACTTTTCGCTCTATTCTTCCCAAGTACAATATCACTAACTCTGTCTCTTTCTAATTGCCTTTGCTGACTTCTACTTCTTTGTACTATGCCAACTCTTCCTACTTACGCATTCCCAGGCCCCTGGCCAAGATGTTCATCCCACATACAGTACCAGTAGACCCACAGCTCCTTTCTCCAGAATTGCCTGTCCCTGTTCCAACATTTTTCCCAGTCTCCGTGTTCACAGGTTCTTCCTTTCAGTTTCTGTAGCCTCAGTACATCTCTTCCTTTGCTCCTAATTACTTTGTTTCTTCTGTCTTGTCTGTTCCTCCAGTTCTCTCTCACCCGTGCCCATTTCCAGTTACCCCAGTGTCTGTGGCCCTCATGCTCCTGCGAGTCTCATGTCACTATTGCTACACAGCTTCCTCTCCCAGTCAGAAAATACCCAGCAGTGTTCAGCACCGAGCTTGGTGCCCTTCCTAGCACCACCCTGAGGCAAGCTTAGCATGAAAAAAATCCTCAGAGAACTGTGAAATATCCCTCTATCAAATTTCTGCAAATTATGCTTTTCTGTTCAATCTTATAGCTCATAGACAAGTTCACACAGATTTCACTGTGACAGAAAAGGCACATACTGTAATAGTTTGCCAATTTTCAAGTTCAAAGCATGAGTTTACTTAAAGATCATCAAAGAAAAGGTCACTAACATTTTTTTAGTGTGGGCCAGTCAACAGATTTTTTTGCTGGTATTATTCTTGAAAAGAGCTAAACCACTTTTGGATGGCAAAATCCAAATTCACTTTGCAACAGGCACTCAGCATGAGAAATTTCAGTCTGACTGGTTAGCTTGGCAAAGTCTTAAGTGCCTGAACACAACATCTTGTAGTAGGAGGCGTTGGCTCCTTAATGACATACAGTCTTACAGAGTGTGAGGGAAATAGACTCTCCTTCATCTCTTTGATTTCATTCACTTCTCCTCTAACTCTTCCGTTATTCTTAACTGCTCTTTCAAATTACACATTTTCTCTTTCCTTGAAGAAATTGCCAGAGTCTAAAGAAGAGAAAATGCTTAATATATACTGGAACATATGTTCAATTCTGAATGGTTTTTGTTTTTTCCATTTTCAACCCAGTTTTCTCATACAGACTAGTGGGCAGCCCATACAAAAAACCTTAGATTTCACTTATTAAAGCATTATTTGAAAAATGTGTATAAATTCTGCTAGGATTTTCCTTTTATTTATATTGAGAACATGTAATATAATTTCCCCCTTTCTTCTCTCTTCCCCCTTCTTGTTAAAAATCCTTGCTACAACTGTTCAAATTGATAAATGCATATAACAGCAGTAGGTAAAAAACTGCTGCTACCTACTTTTCTATTATATGTCCTAGATTTGTATCTCTAGTAAAAGAAATTACTCTCCTGTATGTGAATACGCAATTACTGAATTCTTAGATAATTCTTACTATTTACACTCCTGAATTTCTAAATTCACATTTGCATTTGGCATTCAGGGCCCATTTATAATAGATTGTACTGTATTGGGTTTGTGTGGTGGGGTTCTGGTAACGGGGGAGGGGGCTACCGGGACGGCTCCTGTGAGAAGCTGCTAGAAGCTTCCCCAGCTCCATGTCGGACCCACCTCTGGCCAAGGCTGAGTCCATCAGCAATGGCAGTAGTGACTCTGGGAGGATGTATTTAAGAAGGGGGAAGAAGAAAACTTCATCTGGAGAGAGGAGTGAGAATACATGAGAGAAACACCTCTGCAGACACCGAGGTCAGTGAAGAAGGAAGGAGAGGAGGGGTGCCGGAGGAGGGGACGCCCCTGGAGCCCATGGTGAGACGGCAGGCTGTCCCCCTGCAGCCCATGGAGGGGAGCAGGGGAGCAGATGCCCACCTGCAGCCCGGGGAGGACCCCATGCTGGAGCAAGGCGATGGCCCCGAAGATGGCCATGACTCCATGGGAAAGCCCACGCTGGAGCAGTCTGTGCCTGAAGGACTGCACCCTGTGGAAGGGACCCACGCTGGAGCAGTTCATGAAGAACTGCAGCCCATGGGAAGCATTCACATTGGAGAAGTTTGTGGAGGACTGTCTCCCATGGGAGGCACCCCACGCTGGAGCAGGGGAAGAGCGTGAGGAGTCCTGCCCCTGAGGAGGAAGGAGCAGCAGACACAACGTGTGATGAACTGACGCAACCCCCATCCCCCGACCCCCTGCACCGCTGGGAGTGGAGGTAGAGAAATCGGGAGTGGAGTTCAGCCCGGGAAGAAGGGAGGGGTGTGGGGGAGGGTGTTTTAAGATTCGGTTTAATTTGTCATTATCCTCCTCTGATTTGATTGGTAATAAATTAAATTGATTTTTTTTTTCCCCAAGTCAAGTCTCTTTTGCCCGTGACCATAATTGTTGAGTGATCCCTCCCTGTCCTTGTCTCAACCTACGAGCCTTTTGTTATATTTTCTCCCCCCCATCCCACCAGTGGGGGAGGAGTGAGGGAGCGGCCTTGTGGTGCTTAGTTGCTAGCTGGGCCTAAACCACGACAGGTAGTTATGTGCTATATTCCAAAAAGATTCAGAAGAGGAAACATTACACACATGGTTGGATATAGATAGTAAAATGATGCTTCCCCCATAAAGTCCTGAACTCTCCTGCAGCTGAGGATTCTGAACATTGTCCACTCCCCCCGAACTCAAACGTCTTCACCTCCAAAACACTTAAGATACCTGTTGCAATATCCTGCCTGATCTATTCCAAAGCATATGGGTGGAAGCTTTTCATTGAGCTTAAAACTGTATATTAAAAAGCTCAGAACAGAGTCACCTTCTAATAAGAGGCCTGACAAATGCCTAGAAAGACAGCAGTGTCAGACTAGAAAATATATTTGCTTTTTGATGAAGTCCAAAATAGACTTCTGTTGAGCTTACCTACAGTATAATATACTGAAGAATGCATTTCTGTCATAACACTTCCTCATCACAAAACTATTACAAAAAGCACAAGCTGCTCATGGCAGCTTAGCAAATTTCTTTTAGAAGATTCACCTTTCAAATATGTCATGGAAATAGGAATGAAAAGAATTCCTGCAAATTAATAAGAATCAAGCATTCTCCCTGGTAATGGTTTAGGAAACCCTTAAAATAGTCCTCAGGGGCAAAATAATTGCCTTCACTTCAAGCTGAAGAAGTAATGGCCAGAGAAAGTTTAAATCCCTTCAGACTATACTTGAACATGCTGAAACAAAACAGTGAGAGACTTGGCAAGAAGTTTGTTAAAACCTCTAGAAAGGAAGAGGGCTTCATTAATTAAAGTACTTGAAGAAGCAAAGTAGTAAAACTGTAAATGTTATGAGTGTCTGTCTAGAAAAACAGAAGTGTTGCTTCAGTTGAGAAAATATCAGTTTACAAAAAACAGTATCCTATATTTTAAGATAAAAACACATAAAAATTAAATAGAAATAAGCATCATCTTTGCATATGATTTAACAATAGTTTTAAAATAAGTGGAAAGAAACTAGACGTTAATGACAGAACTACACTGCTGATTTTTTTTGTAAGAGTAACCTTATTAAGAAGTATTTGGACGTGTTCACAGTACCCTTGGAAGCAAAGGAACCCACAGGTGCTATTAAATCCCTTAGAAGACTCAAGATGCTTCAGTTTGATTAGCCTGGAGTGTCAGTTTTGATGAACCCTCTTTGGAAATACACATTTTGGAAATGTATGCCCTAAAACCAGGGATTGTACACACATTCTGTATACGAGAAAAGACTGCTGAGAACACAAACTAATTTCAGTACTCTTACAAGATCTTCTGAAGCCTAACTTAAGCAAGTTATATCTTGAAATGGTCTCTGTGCTATACAGTGACAGTCATAGACGCATTGCACAACCTTAAGATAAATGTTCTTATCAAATGCATTACCATAAGCTTGTTTATCCATTGTAACCTTATCTCAAATTTACAATTAAAAGAAGTAATTTTACTGGGAAAATGAATAAATTATTTCTTCCATGTTCCATTTTTTCTCTCCTTCCTACATGTACTCTTAGCACAGTCTTTATAAAGAACTGTCCATTAATAACCATTCATAAGTGTTCATAAAGCAAAATCTGGTTTAAGTGTGGTTAGATTACCGTGACTGTCAAAGCTATCACAGAGCTATCAGTTAGAAACTTATCTTTGAGTCACAAAATAAGATGAAGTTTGGCAGAGCATTATATAGTAAAGATAAATTTTGAAAGTTTTTCTAGGAAACAAAGTAAAAACACAATTGACTTAATTGGAATGAAAAACGGTAATTAAGGTGATTGTACTGGTATAAATCAATTAATATCATCAGTGTTTAAACATACAATAGCAGTGATTATGCACTGGAGTTATTTCAGACTTCTGTGGCATACATATGTTTATATCTGTAATGAAAGCTTGCAGGTATTTATTACCATATGAACCTTATTATCAAATTCAAATGGGACCCAGATGTCTTCCATTTTCCTGAACACTTTTCAATTAACTTTTTAGAAAAAAAGTAACCCTGTCTCAATTTTCCTGTAGCAGTTCTGTAAACAATTCAGTGAGAAAAATGAGTTTAACTGTTTTATAGAGGATAAACAGCCTGCTTCAGGAGTAGCAGTAATTAAAAGAAGCAATAGACAAAGAGAGGCAAACACAAGAATCTGCTGGGGTGATAGAGACAACAAATTCTCTGTAAGTCCCTGGCTGAGTTAGACACAGATAGCAATGAATGTGAAAGTGAAAACAGTCTTGACGAGGTAGATAAAGAGAGGCAAGCGTCTGTTTCACATGAAAGGGTCTTCATCAGGAGGATGTCAGCTGGAACAGGAACAGAATCCATCAATTCTGAACCTGAAGATTGAGATTGGGAAAGGCAGTTTCTGTTTGTTCAATTATACTCACCATTGGACTTCTTCAGGATTTCTTTTGTATTGCTGAAAATGTTGAAGGCTATATTAACCTTCATAGTGTAAGGCTTTGTCTAGAAAGTAAGATGGTCAAAGAAGCTACTTGATAATCTGCTGGTAGAAATAAAGGTTAGGAGAAATCGTTCAGAGAGATCTATGGTCACATTTGGTTGCTGACACTGTCTGAATAAGAATTACTGCCCACAGAGGGAGGAAAGGCAAAACAGCCTGTTTTGATTCAGAATGCAGAGGTTCATTCAACATATATTACTAATATTTATATAGCTACAAAAAAATTCTGAAATCCCACATTGGGAGCCCAGCTTTTTTCTTCCAAAATCTTCAAGTACATAACAAAGCAGTGTCATTTGTGCTTTGGGGTCCCCATTCCTCAGAAATGTTTATATGTCTTGCCATATCTAGCAGTTTGCTTTTCAGAAATATGTCTTAGAATCATGTTTTCTTCTCAGGCCCATAGATGAACTGCTGAAGTTATAACATAATATACCATCTGTAGATGTCTGTTCAGTAGAGGCCTAGGCTGGGCAAAAAATTACCTGTAGGCTTTGAACAACTCCAAAATATCTTTCTAGTTTAAGTACAGGAAAACAGACTCCTCATCTAGCCACTTATATTGGCCATCATTCTGCACTCTGAAACTTCATTCTAGGATAGCAACTAGTGCAAGCAATAGTTAGAAAATCTATTATTCAATCAGTTAAGTGTGTATAAAGTTGAATTTTTCATAGGTCTACTACAAACTAGAGGAAGGTAGAGTCGGTGTGAATCTTTCTGTTCTAGGGAAAAAAAAACCCCACACCTGAGATGTTAGAAGGGGCACAAATAAAGGTCTCATATGACAAAATTTTACAGTGAAAAATTCAATCTTCACACAATATCCCCTAAATGAGTATATACTGTATTTTCTAATCTCTGCAGCAAAAATATTTATATCAGTTTTTAATGGCTGAACTTTGTTTTTCTATCATTGTCCTAAACCAAAGGTTACAAGAAGGTTATTAGAAATATAGGCACCTTTTTCTTTATTTTCAGAAGAGTTAAGTAATCCATTATTGCACAACACATCTAGAAATAGATCTCAACTCAGAGATTCCTACACAAATATGCCTAATATATTACCTTCAAGAGCAAACTACTTTCTCACCCAAGCACACATAACACCCGAAATATCTGAAGCTGTGTAAAAACTAGCCTTGCTGATTGCTGTATATTAGTGCCTAATGAAACCAGGAAGAAACATTTCAAAATGAAGATACTAACATTGAAGAAACAGCAAGAGCCTGAAAAAAAGTGTGTTTACAAAATTCACTGAAAGCTTTTCTTACTTCTAGTAGAAATAAAATAATAAATTCTTCATTTTGACTACTTATTCTATTTCCCTTGTTACCAAATTCTGGCATATTGCTATTTAAAAATAGTGATTTTTTAAATTTCCTTTATTCATCAAGTTTAATTTTTGAGATTTGTGAGCTCTAAGAAGCTGTCATGATCCTCCTTATAGTTGGCAGAAGAAAAATTTCTTAATGAGTTTTGCTTTATCTCTTTGTGAGATAAAGTCATCATCATGTTCTCATTAGGTATCTTTGTACATTGTAGAGAAAATTCAGAGGATATGAAATTGGTGTTAATGTTTTTTTCAGGGGCAGCTTGCTTAGTAATGTTCATAAAGAATCTATTTCTTAATCATGGCTAACCAACATTTGTAGTTTATTTAGAGCTGGTGCCCTCAAATCTTGGAAGTCTAATATCGAAGGGAAAACAATGTTTTCCGGTTACTTCCTCTTTTTTTTTTTTCTATATAACTCCACAGTTTTAACCTTTTTACATGTCAACAATACAGCACATAATCTCCAGTTCCTTTGGAATATCACATACAAACATATTACCCACCTGTGTGCGTCATGTACAGGAAGAAGGCTGTGTGGATATGCAGTGAGGGGAACTATATGGAGTTTTGAATAGGACTTGTACTGCAGAATTTGATGGTACAAGGTCCGAGAGATGAAGCAGGCTGAGTTAAATAAACTGTGGTTCTGACTAATCCCTGCTGAATCAAGGGACTAGCATGCACCCCCAGTAAGCAACTTTCTTCATTGTCATGCAGTGGGAGAAAACAGATACTGTTTAACCATCAGGTGTATTCTGGACAAGAAATGGATTTTTCAAGGAAATGAACATGCCTTCCTCCTGTCAGATGCTGACTTTGGAGCCCTGCTTACTGCACTCTCAATCTGATACCAAGAAGTTATGTACTCCTGGCTGCCATGCAGCTTTCCAGCTCTTCTAAAGTTGGAAACAAGTTGCAATAATGCATAGTGGCAAAGAACAAGGTATGTCCCATTTCTCCTCTTCCCTGTTCCACCTCATGATGTGATGGCAACATCACATGACTGTAAGAGGTGTGCTCCAGTTTAGGGGGAAAATGTTTCTTCTTCCAGCTAAAGAGGGGTTAGTGAAAAGAAAAGATGGTGCAGCTTTACATTTTTCATACTATTAAATATCTGTCGAAAATATACATGTATTAGAAATCCAGTTCATGTCTTAATATATTTGACATGTTTCATTTCTGTATTTCATTCAGCATGGACAAGCAGGCTGTCTGTATAGAATGCCCTTTGCTATTATATGCATGCCACAGTTCTGCAGTTGAATACTTAAATGAACCGATAGAAGAGTTTAAGTAAAAATAATTATTTTCTCTTCTCCTGACTATACACTGTGTTCTCTTCCTCTCTGAATGCCCCTTGCGTTTTTCTTTCATACTTATAGTATACGTAAATACTGGATTATCAACCTCATGTGGAAACATGATTACCAATCAACTCCCAGACTGTACTTCTTGGCAGTCAATTCAGAAGCTGAGCAGCCCTCTCTGCATCCAAAAAAAAAAACCAAAAAAAACCCCCCAAAACAAAAAAAACCCTAAAATATCTCCATATACATTTCCTAAAATGGGCTAACCTTCTCATTTTCTAAGTCCAGCTTTTTGGGGGACTTTGTGATGTGAATGGTTTGATCAAATCTTAAGGAATATCCATGTCTCATAGAATTGCTGAAATGCTGCCTGTCATAAAAGCACTCACAAGGACAGAATAAAAAAATGAGGAAGTTCTAGAGACATCCTAATGGTATCCATCTGCTATGATAATGCAGTTGTGTGTAAAGATACATATTTATCTGCTTCTTGTAAATTGAACTGTGCTGTCTTGCCTAGATCCATAGCCTGTGGTCTTCATTTGTATACTGCTTTTGTCACATGAATCAATCATTGTTATACATGTTTTCTTTGAATGAAAAAAAAATCACACATTATTACAGGTATGAATAGACAAACAGGCAAATATTGTTATTGATTTAAGAAGAGTAGAGGTGCTGCAATGAACAATTAGGGAAAAAAATATATATATAAGCAGGAAAATGAGGATGTATCTTTTCCCAAGAAAAGGAAGCATTCATAATGGCTTTCCCAAACATATTCCCTCTTAATAGGATGAAGTTATATCCTGAGGTGCATTCACACAGCCTTCAGAGACTTGGAAAATTATGAACCACGCAGCTGAAAGGGAATTTTTTTCCAAATGAGGACTTTAAAAATAATGGTATTTCTGAGGAAGGGGGACAGCCCAAAATAAGCATATTCATAAAGGAAGGATGCAAGGATCTCATTAGTTATCTTCCTTAGTACTATTGTCACTTAATAAGAAAAGCAGCATACAGTGCATAATCCTGCCATTTTTTATTACAGACAAATTCCCTCATGAAAACAATCAGAGTTTCATTAATTAGTAGTTTCCATTTAGGGAGAGAGGTTAAATATTTCTGGAAGAACAAATTTCAGCATGTATTTCAATCATGTAGACTACCTACCTACGACCATTTCTAGATAAAAAAGGTATATTGGATAAGACAGTTTCACACTAGTCATATCCCAGTTTCTTTGTCTTTCTCTTAGGCGCTGAAATTTAAATAAAAACTTATAATTTAAATTAGAACTGTTCCCTCCTCCTCCCCCTTATTTCTTCCTTTCAATTCTTAATTTTCACTGGAATGGTCTAAGAGCAGCACTTAAACTAATTGCAATTGTTGCTTTTGCTTCACCCACCCTTTTCATTTCACCACTTTGTATCTTCACATAAAAGGAAGGGTGACCTGCTTCCTCTGAAGGTGATGCTAATGCAGTTCAATAAATGGCAGAGAGAACAGGGCGACCTGAAATGGTGCAAGCCATATCAGAAAGGCATTTCATTTTTTTCTATTACGAAAACGAGATTTTCCTTTAAGTGTGTTTATTGAGCTGCAATAACATAATGTAAAGTAACATAGACTTAAGCAAGATGACTTCATTCATCATTCTGGGGTCAGCTAAAGATGTTGGAAGTATTCTGAGCACTGGTTAAAGAAACACAATTTTTCATGGAAGAAATTTCTTAATCCCTTTGGGATTGACCCTTTAAACTACAGCATACTGCTGAAGGAAGAGCAGAGCCTTTACATTAGCTCTCAGCATTAAGCATTTGCATAGCACCTGTGCAGAGATACAGTTGTAGCTTGAAGAAATGTTAATATGGAGTGATGCTCTACACCTGCTCTGCTCTCATAACTGGAAAAGAGGGCATCGCAGCAGGCAGGAGAGGTGTTTCGCCAGGCTTTGGATCATGCCCATAAATTTTGACCGGAGCACAGCTGCTTGGCTGCAATTCACTACACAAAAACAATTCGAATGGCCAGTATTTTTAGGTTTTTAGTTACTTCTCCTGCTAGCCAAAAATATTCAAATGTGCTTAAAAACTGTGTTTAGAAGGAATTGATGGGGGGGTAGACAAGACAGCCAGCCGCTAACATGGAAATGTGCCTACGGGTTCAGAGCAAACAGTGCCTCTCACAACTGCTCCATGCCTCCGACCATATGTTGTTCATCTGTTCATCTCCCCAACCGTTCTTTTGGACTAGGATGTTGAACTGTGCCAAATAAGCTTCCCAGGGAGTTTTCCCTCAAAGATACAGGGTGAAGGGTTGTATTATCTGAGTTGAGCCAATCGACCTCTCCCCTCCAGGCATTTTTGAGTAAAAACAAGATGGAAAACTTCAGCAAACATCCTGCCTCAGTCACCATCTCAACTGGCCCAATCCCTCACCCAGGCAGCTGTCTCCTATAGTCCATTTAATTTTCTTCTCAAGGCTATTGTTTAACTGTCCAGACCCCTGAGTGCCCATTTCTGTTAGCAAATTTCAAGCTAGGCAAAGTTTTCCTGGTCTACTCTACTCCTGGAAAACCTGTTGATCTAGGGCAGTCAGTTCATGGCTCCCCTCCATTTTATCAGACTAGACACAGTTTTGTAGTTGCTACTCAGACAAAGATATCATTTCTAACAATAGTTCACCATCAATTCTTGTTGGAAAGTTTCCAGATGTTGCTTTAATTCATTTTGTGGAGTCTCCTGGCTCAGTTTTAAGTCTTGTTTTAATTCCTTTTGGTCTTATATCAATTCCTTTTGGCTATTTTTATATCTATGAGCATGTCCATTATTTATTGCATATTGATTCAACAGCAATATGAACACACAATCTGCTTTGTTGGAAAAATGGGTCTCACTGCTAACACTAGTTTCATCGTTTCCTGTCCCAAGAAACTGAGTATTTTTGATCTAATGGATTGTCTTTTTTAGCTGGGAAAATTGATTCTGTTAGTGAAGTATGCCTTTAATGAAGTCTTAATAAAACAAAGAATGAAAAGGGGTTTGCTGCCTTAAACGCTGCAGGCACAAAAACCAGGAGGCCTTTCCTCGATCTAAAGATCACTTCCTTTTTTCCCTTAGTCCAGTACCCCAAAGCAACTCCTTCTTTGTCTCCCTCCTTCCTCCTAAAAGCCAGCTCAGCACCGACATGGACAGCTCAGGGAAAGTGGGATGTTGGCCCCAGGGCAGCCTGCTGATTCCCCAGCCACTGGATCTCCATGGTCTTTCCTCAGGCACTGGCTGCTGATCCAGTGTCCAGAAAAAGCGATTTTAATTATCCCCTCCTGTGCTGAGGCAAAGCCAGTTTTTTTGTTTCGTGGCTTTTAATTTTTAGTAGGACCTAAAGTAATATGTCAGCTGTATTTTGGGCCTTTGCACACCACTACCTAACCTCAGTTTACATCATTTTATTGGCTGACGAGTAAAAATATGTGTGGAGAGATAGATAGTCCATTGTTTCTTCCTCACTGCTTGCCTCCATACATTTCTTCCTCTGAACAGTTTATTGTTATTATCGCTATCAACTTATTTATTATTTGAATGGAAATTTACTAGTAGCAAAGTACCAAAAACCAGTTCATCTTTTATCGCAATCAGCTGAATATCTTAGTGAAGAAAATGAGTTCTTAATCATCTTGGAGATTAATGATACAGAAGTCCTGAGCTTCTTTAAAAAGTATATGCAACTTAAATACTATTAAAAGTATACTTTGTTCAGAAAAATCTATTTGCAGTAATATGAATAAGGAGAGAGTAACAAATCTGACAACCTTATATATCCAGAAGAAAATTTCTTCATAACAACAGAAGAAAAAAATAAAAAGCAACCCTTCTTCCTAACCCACTCCCCAAAATGAAAATGGAAAAAATAATTGGCATCATCATAATCACAAAACATGTTGTACTCCCGGTTTTCACTCAGCTGCAGCTTTGCGAGGAATAGTAAAGAATCAGTGAAGCCTAAACATCCGGCTTCAAACAGCAAGGGTTTTTTTTCTCTTTCAGGCATGAATAGCACCTAAAACACCTGGAACAGAATAACCTCTGATTCTGTTTGCAAAATTCCACCATCCTGACTTCACTACTTTTCACTGACTTCCAGCTGATAAAAGAAGTGCAATAAAAGTACGAGTAAGTTCATGATGATTTTCTATTATCTCACACTACAGTGGCATAGGAACTCCCACAGTCAAGGAAGTAGTTCTCTATGATAAATACATTTAAGTTACATAAGAAAACTGTCTCTTTCTGAAATTTCAAATAGAAAAATTTTACATGGGTTTTGTTGAACGTTTTTTTTTCAAAGGAAATTATTTTTGGTCCAAGAAGAGCTACAGTTAATCCAATGTTATTTGACTTTATGGTCTTAACACCAAAGAAAGTTTCTTTTTATTCCTTTCAGGGTTATGCAAATGGTATGAGAAGTACTTTCTCTCCAGACTGTCACTTCTGCACTCCCTTCAGTACCAAAGCCTTCACATCTCTGCTTCTCTCCTTGTCTATTTCTACCACATACTTTGTATCGCAAGTCTAGTATCACATATCAGTAGGCAAGCTTGATGTGGGAAGCCAAACATGAAAAACTGGAAACCATTCTCAATCATTCTAGCTTTACCCTGTGCCTTTCATGCCTGCCTTCTTCCCATGGCCCTGTGCAGCCCCATGTCCTGCCACCTCCCAGCTTTACTGTCCGCTGCTCTTGTGTGACTGTTGCCAACACGGACCGTTACAGGAAATAGATCTCAGCGGATTTGTTGTCAAAACTATGTAAACCTGTTACAATCAAATCCTTTTCTTTCTTATATCGAAACATAGCAAGTCATCTCTTTTTCAGCCTATTCTAATTGCAAATGGTTTCACTTAAGAATTGCAAGATATATTCTGCTCCAGATCTGAATGGCATCAAATGAAATTGTTCTGAATTTAAATGATTTTATAACATTGTAGCATTTCAAATTTTAGTAGCTTAACATCTCTCTTACATTCTTAAATGTTCAATGGTTGGATCACTTGTCAAACATACTTTTTACATCTGCACACTTGAATGGGAATTTATGTATGTAATCATATGACTTTTGTGCCACAGAATGGAATACTAGCAGTAATATTTATTATTTGTATTATATTAGTGTCTCAGGTAAAATCGGGACGAAGGCCCCACTGCATTAGTCAAAATAAGATAGTTCCAGTTTGAGCAGAACCTAAGCATCACTCCAGAAACAGAATCATGTGTGTGCTTAGCTAGACACATTAATACTTCATAAGGCCAACTATCAAACTGTATTTGATATCTTCCTTCTGTATCCATGTATTCCATTATGCATCCAGGCAAAATAGGGGAAGAAGAAGGAATTTTCTTTCAGTTTTACCTTTTTAGAGTATAAAGCCGCTTTCTGCCCGCTGGCCAAGAAAACTTAGCAGGTTTTTCTGAATATGGTTTTAATAGACCCTCAATGGGAAGGCAGAGAATATGGCCTGAATGAGACCAGCAGCCACTGTAGCAGAAATGAGCAAGGGACCATGGACATTGAGTGTGCTCAGTGCTGGCCTACAGTTGTCCCCTCTCTTTCCTGACTCACATGAAACCAAAAAGAGCCCAGGTACCTTCCCGACACTGTGGGAGATGAGTTCCCCAGCACGCCCTGCAACCACCGGAAAGCACCTCCCCACTTTTCTCCCTGTCCCACAGGCACATCCAAAAACTCAACTGCTCTCGGATAGACTCCAACCCTCTTTCAGCTGTCACTGATCCAAGAGCCTCTGGATCTCTCCTTCCACCACCTATTCCATAAGCAGAGATCCCCCTTTGTCTGAACAGGAGATTCAAGAAATACCCAAGATTTTCAGAAAATACTCAGATGTTCAGTGTTCTCATTAACCTAAACATCCTCTCACCAAGCAAACTCAGAGATTCTCCAGGAACACCAAACTATTTACCTCCCCTGCAAAAAACTACCCTCACATAGGAATCTCATATGCAGGTTTTAATATTCTTGGTGATACCCTTGACTCTGCTTGAGGCAGACCATAAACGGAACTTATATAAAATAATTTGCAGCTGTGCAAATTAGTTCACTGCATAGTTTGCATAAAGAATCATCCATGACATTCATTGAATATCACAGTAATAGCCATGTGAAGGTGAAAATCCATATGCTTGCAGGATCTAGGCCTAAAAATACAGGTCTTGGCAAGATATGGAGTCTCCAGGGGACTTGCAATCTAAATAAAACTGACAAAAGAGTTCTGATCCTAAAACTGACTTTTCATTCTTCGTAAGATTTACTGAAAGCTACAATTGAGAAGATGATGTTTTATTTTTTCTTTTCTTTTGCCATATTGCTTACATCTCTTTGGGTGTCATCTAAAAGCAGCTAATTGTGATATGACTGGGGTTTTTCCTTACTGTCTGGAAGATCTTGTCACACATCCCATTTCTGTCCTCATCATGAAGACTTTATACCACATATATCAGAATATATCTGCCTAGCTGCCATAGAAAAGCAAGAAATCTCCATTTTTGCTCTTTTTTCTCAGACATGCTTCCCCAAATTGCCCCTTTTCTGACTGATATCCGCTTCTCTCTTATCACTCTTTCTAAGATTTAAATAGAGATTTTTCGTTCATTCTTCAGAGCTATGTTGTATCACTAGTCATGAAGTGTCTTGGTGAGATGGAAAACAAAAACCAAGAGCCCAGTGCATAAGGTTAATAGTTATTTCTTAAATCTCTGGGTTTGGTTTATCACTTGAAAGGCACAAACAGAGCCTTTACTCTTTTTTTTTCTTCTAAATATTTATGCTGAACGTTAGCCAGGTTTATAATATGTTCTCATCTGGAGGTGATTTTAAATACCTCTAATTTTAAGTATGTCTAAGGATTCAGTTTAATATTTTTTTGAAAATAATACTTCTTTGATTCATGGATACTGAAAGGAGACTGATGTCAGATACTGTTCGAGTAAAGAATAGGAAAAAAATTCTTATATGACAGCTATTGTTATGCAATGCATTCACAAGAAAATTATGTTTGTCCACCAGCCCACATACCCTCATAGTGCCAGCCTCCATGCTCAACCTTCCAAAATTGTCATCCACCCTCTCTGGCATATGATGTACAGTGAGCAAATGTTCAATATACTTCAGATTTGAAAGGGAGTATAAAGAAGTTAGGGGACAAATAGAAGTATCAGAATGTAGAATAAATATTGCTACATGTCACCAACCAAACAAGCAAATGTACAGCAAGAAATTTATGACAACAACCCTGGAAGAAAGAGAATTTGTTGCCCTAACTAGAAATAAATCATTCAACAACATGAAGAAGTCAGAAAAACGCGAATCAGGAAGCTGGAGACAGCAGAACTCAACTTGTATCTACTGGGCATCCTGAAAAGCAGGGCTCCCAAAAGCTAGTGACAGCAAGAGACAATCACTACTGTGGCTCTTTACTTTACTAACAATATCATCACCACAAATTGTTTGTTATGCATTCTTCCATACCAGCAAACAAAAAGTAAGGGGGTTTTTGTTGAAAACTCACGTGGGAATAGTGCAGGTATAGCTAATTAATATGATGACAGCACCAATATTTTACATTAGTTCTTGTTGCACGGGAACTGAGGTGGGGCGGCCACAAGAACAGAACTGCACCACTCAGGGACATATTATCTCAAACCCACTCATAAAGCAGGATCAGCTCAGTGGGTGACTGCAATTGCTATTCTATGATTTCTAGTCTGCGACACACACACCCCACACTTCTGCAGGGAACAAGGTCCCTGCCACTCCACACCAGCTCAGACAGGCACTGTAAGCCAGGGGACTGGGACTGGGACCCTTGCTCCAGTCAGTCCCACCACTCCAGACATCAGGTCCCATCTGGTGGCCTGGCCCCAATGGGTCCTGGCTCCATTTTGGGCCCAACTTATTGCATACTGTTGGAGGACCACTTATGTGTTCTCCACCTTCTCTGGTCTAATAAGGAGGGCTATTCTCTTATTTATTACTTTTGTTATAAAAAGTTGGACATTAACAGCAGTGGTACCACAAAATTAATCTGTTCCTTCTTTGGTTTTTAGACCATTATTAACCCAGTCAGTTAGAGCTGGGCAGATGTAGTCAATATGTCATCTGTTTGGGCTGTGTTTTCAGGTAGGCTTCACCCCATGACAATTCTGTGTTATACAATGAGTTTCATTCAAAGATCTCTAGTGGTTTTTTGCACTAATGCCAATATATCTGTGGGGACCATAAGGAGATTATTCAGCTAAATTTTTAGATGCCAATTATTTATGTTGATTGGTTTGGTTTGGTTTTTCGTGGTGTGTTTTACTTTCTCGAGTGATATGATACAAAGGCTTGTTTATGGATTTCATTTCCAATGTAAAATTACAGCAGTGCTGACCCTTTCACTTCTTTGGTGTACACTCCTTTATATTAAAGTGACTCTCTGATTCCTAGTAAGTGTAGGCAAGCTGTTTAAAAGCTTTAGCAAAGTGGCATCTGCATGATTCTAAGTAATTCAACCAAACATTACCTGGTAATTTGCTGATAAAAATGCACAGACTGCATATATTTATATTTTACACAATACATAAAACCCTTGTGTATCACAAAAACTTTCTGTGAATTCATCATAAAAGTGACAAATAGACTGCCCTCTTCATGAGGTTATTAATTATTTCAGTGGAACTGCTCTCATGAGAAAGGAGAGGTAGTTCATGACTTGCACAGCATGACACCATGGTGATAGGTACGTAACCACGTTACAGCTCTGGGTCAGATCTTTCGTATAAATTGGGATAGTTTCACTGAAGTCATTGGAAGTATGCCAATTTATATTTGCCATTCATTTGGCCTTCTGCTCATATTGTGAGATTATCCTTAAGTAATTTGTCTTCCACTTTTTATGCAATCTTATACAAGGTCAAGCTCAGAGTAAACTCTGACAAATTCTCCCCGAAGGTGCAGAACTATCGGAGTCAGCAGCTGATAAACAGATACTTTTTAAAAGACTTTTATCTGGGCTATTAGTAAGTACAGGTAAATAAATTCATCTGATTTGATTTCAAATCCGTACAAGCATCATAGGTTCAAAAGGTTAACTGAAGCACAGAAGTTATCAGATTCATATTGATTGAAGAAATCCTGAGAAGAAAGCATAAAAAGAGTAGAGGAAGGAAAAACAGAGGATATATAAAACATAAAATTAAATGAAAATTACCTAGAAGCAGAGACAAAGAGATCAAAACCAAAATTGTTTTCTGTATTTGAAATTTATTTTTATTTTTTAAAATGAGCTTCTCTTCAGAATCATGTGAGATTATCATCTATGTTAATACTTCTTTGTGCTGCTGTGATGTTAAAGACATTCTGAATAGAGTTTTGAAAGTTTTGTTAGTGAAAGTGGTTTTCTGCAATATGCTGGTAGATGTTAGGGTGATGGCAGCCCAGCTTATTTCTTCTTAGGCCAAAAGTACTGTGGGGGAGGAAAGGAAGTTGTGATTTATAATTCTGCTCATTCATTTTCAATGCTCTTGTTAAAAGTCTGTATAGAGATCTAAAAACTCAAACTAATTTTGTATTACTGCCAAACAGTCACATATGTTTTTCCTAATTCCAGGGAAATGGGTGTTCACATTCCCTCTACTAACAATTATGATTTTAAAGACTGAATAAAATGTAAAATCAAATGTTCTTTATGTTATGACTAGTGTTTGCATTTCATTCAGCTCAGACAACTGCCATTTCTCACTCCCTTCATGCTTAGCTTCAAATTGTATTCTCAGATGCTAATCCAATATTCCATTTTCAGCCTGGCATTTCTCTGTTTGGATTTTCTCCCCCAAGTTTCACAGGGTTTGTCATTACCTTGGCTTCTGAAAGTCAAGCAGTTTACGTTCTTGCACTTAGGCTCCTCAACACACAGGTCATTAGCATCCTTGCAAGCACTCCCTGTTCTTCTGCTCTTCCTTCTGGCTATCTGACATAACCTGATGGCTTTGGCTGCTTCATGCTTTCCTTTTTATCACCTCAGATGTTTTGGATATTCTGCTATAAACCTTGACTACCCCATACACTCTGGGTTTAATTAGGTTGTGTTTTAAAAAGAAAGATAAATCAATCTGGTTTAGGTTGCAGCCATGAATACTTTGTCTCTGTGGTTACACATAACCATTGATCACAGTACTATACTACCTTTTCTTAAATCAGCTATCCTCATTTTACTCATAAAGCAACTGTTCCTGGTAACTATTCAAATCATGGGTTAACAATATTTTAACAAGGATTTCCCACAGATTTTCCCTTAACCAGAGATGAAACTGTATCCAGAAGTGCATAAGTTTGGAGGGAAGAAAGAACTAAGGTGTGTATCTATTACAGGTTCATTTAATGAAATTATGAAAGACCCTCTGTTCCTTTCCAGGAAAAAAAAAAAAAAAAAAAGAAAGAAAAAAGGAATAATCACTGAAACCCTTCTGTGATAAAAAAACTAAAGCAAATAAGCAGCGGTAGAAATCTGCCACACATGCTGCCATTATACGTTTTGGCTGCTGAAGGATTTTTTACAGAATGATACTTGCAGGAATAGAGATAGGATGCTGAGAAGGATTCACTCAGCTTAGCTACTATATTCAGGATCAAACCGATTGCCATATCTGAGGTAAAGAAGGAATCCAAGTCTTTTACATTCGTAATCACTGGGATAATAAATGCCATTTCCTACCTTGGCAGCTTCATGAGACCAGCCTTGAGGATTTTGTTTGTTGATTTCATTGCCTTCACATCTGAAACTATTCAGCATATTCAACATGAATTCATTACTGGGTTTGGAAGACCAAAAATGTATTTTTTAACAAATATACCATTCATTTAAAAAAGAACGTTCAAAACTGGCTGCAAGGCTTACATTGTATTTGGACTATCAGAGCCCTTGAATTTCATGTCTCTTGATTACCCAAAAGTTATTTTTTCTTGTTAAAGTATATGATAAGACCTACCAGAGAAAGGAATCGGTAACTTGGATACAAAAAAACACGGAAAGGAAAAAACCTTACTAGAAGAAAACATTCAACCTATGTCCTGCTTGTTTTTCAGCATATACTGATGTTTCTGTTTGTTCATATTGCAAGGTGCAAGTCAATACACTGAATAAGAAAATAAAGACTCAAAATTAAATACTCCACTACTATATACAAAATCGAGGAACTTGAAAGAACAGCAAAGTGGTGATCTCTCAGAACAGCCATTTTAGCTTTGGCAACGTAAACATCTCTTGCTAATTGACATTTATTGATAAGGAAAAAGCTACATTGCTTTGCTAAAATGACACTTTGGAGCATGTTGCAATGGGTAATTACAAGAACCCAGGTACCACGTCAGTGAGGCTGACAAACTGTGACAAGGGAATGAAGATTTTTTTTGAAAACTAGAAATCAAAATTCAAATGCTTTATTGACACACATGACATCTTTACAAAAGAAAATGTTTGAAAATACTTTTGAATATAGTGCAGATTAACAGTCCAGATGAATGAGATTAGGTGAACATCAAACATATTTTTAGATCAAATATAGGAAAAAAGCTTCAGAAGAAGAGAGAACATACTAAACAGGTTTTGTTCAGCCATATACGTGCAAAATAACACTTAATTCTTAAGGTTAAAGAAAGCCTTGTTATTTCAGTGACAAGGTATAGCACTGGGCTTGCAGCAAATGATTGTCAAGCTGCTTCTAGTGTTCACTGTCAAATTCTATAAAAATCAAGCACATGGTGTCCTACAATTCTTGAAAAGAAACTACTGTGAAATGTCCAGAAAAGAAAGAGAAGGCTTTCCTTCCAGACTTACTAAAAATCATCACTGTGTGAAATTTTGTGTTGAAACAGACCCATACTAAATTTCTCCAACTTGCCGTCCAGGTATTAGGCTAAATAATTCTAATGCTATGCTCTCTAAAATCCTTATTTATGCTTTCCAGAACAGGCCAGAATTTTCAAGATAATTAAATATTATGTATTTACAGACTATACAGGTGTCCAAAGATGAAAAATAGTCTGTTCATTACTTTTCTATATATACTTCTAAATTTTATTGGACAGTGACAATTGTTGTGAGTCCTTTCTCAGAGAAATCTTTTGCATGTGCAAGCATAGCACAAGACAGATATCAAATATGCGTTGCTAAAAATATAGACACTTAAGGCGAGACTAAGTCTTTGAAGGTTTTCAGAGCAAGTAAAAGCCTGTTTCCCTTTCCATTCTGGAAAAGGCAAGAAATGGCATCACTTCTTTAAATTTCATAGGTGTCATACATCTGGATCTTACATTTATCTCAGATAACTCAGTTATATAATTTGACAGTTATGGGATAAATATGTGGGATACTTGGAAAGTAATGGGCACATAGTGAACAATCCAGTCTCGATAGAATTGATCAATTTGTGAGCCAAGGATGTTTTGTAGGCAGAAGACTTCAAGGATGCTTTGCTTGTGGACACATATTTAGCTAACGGTAGTAAGAGCATTCCAGACGCCTTTAGAAGGCCTTGAACAGAATAAACAAGAAGACAAAAAAAGAAGGATGCCAATTAGAAGAACACAGGTGCGCATTCCACGATAAAGGGAACTTGGCACAAAGAACCTCAATTCGGCAGCTTATCTTGACCAATTAGACTGAGACAAGTTTCGCATGTTTTAGTTAATACAACCAATTATGCCTTATGTTTATGCACGTGTACAGTGTTGATATAACCAATCATTAGGTGTAACTAGGCGCGTGGACAGCTCATGCTAACCAATCTCTAATTTGCTTATGCGTGAACAGTAACTAGAATGAACATATAAACCGAGCTATCTTGGCAATAAAGTGGCATCTGCTTGATCATATTGATTGTGTGCAGTGTCCGTGACTTCCGCGTCAACATAAATATTGGTGAGAGAATGCTATTATCATTGAAAAGTGGACAAAGTGATTTCACTGTGTTATTGTTTGGGAAATAACAGCATCACATACTCATTTTAACAATATGATCCAAAATAAGGTTTATTGCTTTGTTTTCTGGTAAGACTAACTGCCCATATTTCTGCTAACATCACAGTAAATCTAGATGTTGAGGCAGCGACAAAAATCTGGGCAGAGGTAGAATTTAGTTAAGGGAGTGTTAAGGTGCCAGGTTCTCAAAGACAAAACTGTGTCAGCAACAGAGATGGGCTTTTTTTTATTCCTGAAAATAATTCAGGGAAACACTACAGCTCATAAGAAACTAAAAATAAACTCTGAAGTTCCATTTGTAACAATTATCGTGGTATCAAAGAAAATCTTGGAAGCCATCATTCACTCTTTCTTTTCCTACTACTCTTTATGCTGCTTTCTGATGAACAAATGCTAGAAAAAATAGTGCAAACATGCAGAAAATAACTGTATTTCTTTTTTTAGTAATAATGAGATGCACAGAAGATATTTATTTTCAGCGGGTAGTTTTTTGCCTGTTTTTTTTTTTTTTTAAGGAATGTTTAGACAACACAGCTTGCACAGCAGAGGAACATTTTTTTTCTAAAGGGCTTAATGGCTTTTGAGTATCACAGAGAGTGAGAGTCAATGGAAATATCACAGTGACAAGAAACAATTGAATCTCCTCTTTACAGAATAAATCTAAAGCATCCATAAAAACTGTACATATAACACAATTCCATGAGAAAAAAGGAATACTAGATCTTCTTATGCTGTTAGAGATCAGATTAAACTTTATTCCATCTAAAAACATAACCTCTATGTGTCATACAAAATAACTAAAATAAATCAGTAAACTGAATGAAGATGAAGCCTCCACCACAAAGACAGGCTCATGTCTTTGGCCAAACAACAGCAGGAAGGAATCATACATAGAATCTGAACAGAAACCCTTCCTTGAATAGTCTTTTCCTACCTCTATGTATTTAACAGATTCAAAGGCAGTAAAGAACAGGCTAATAGATATATTTGTGGAAGCACTAGTAGTTTTGATCAAGTGGTGGTACTGCTTACTCAAAGTTAAAGACAAAGGGAAATTTACAAAAAAACCAAGACTCTTGCAGACCAAATTGTGTAGAAGAAGCCTGGCAACAGCTGGCCTGGATCCACATCTAGTATTAGTTAATGTGCCTGTTCTAATGTACAGAGGCAGAAACTGGCTGATACTAAATTTACTTATGAGCTGATTCTGAGGGTGACCTAACATCTTGGTTTCTGAATGCTCAAGGCAAGGGCCTGGCTGGATAGGACAAAACTTCCTGTTCAGCCAGGAAAATTCCTGTTCAGTCCATTGACCTGCATCTGGGACCTCAGAGGCTGTTTGGAAATATCCTCTCTATTCTAAAATACAAAAATCTCGGAAGATTGCTGCTTTTTGGACAAGGACCATATATATCATTCATGGCTGCCTTTTTAATATTTTACTTTTATGCTCAATACTTCAGAGGAATCTACTACCAGTAAGTTTTCTCTAGTTCGTTACAGATTATGTCATTGTCTACCTTTAAATATTTTTTTAATCTTATCCTCAAAGTGTATTGTTGTACAAGCCACTAATGTGATATTAAGCTTGTTCATCCTTTAAAAAGACATTGTCCTGATGGTCTTTATCACAAATGAGAAATCTCACTCTGAAGTCTACCTATAAAATTTTAAAATACTGTATATGACAGCAGCCTTATTTATTAAAATTTCTTCCCCACTTCAGTGGGGGTCCAGCTGGATTCATGAACTAATCCACTCAAAATCAATTGCATATCCAAAGCATAAGACAATATACAATAAGAGTGAGAATGGAGGGAGATATTAAAATATACATATATTTTACAGAAACAATATCTTTGTAGTAGATATAAATTATGATTCACCTGAACATTTTTTGGTTATTTGGTGTATTATTTACAGGAGACAGACTAGATTAAAGGACGTATTTAAAGTATCTTATCAGAGTGAGTTTCATGCTCATGGGTAAGAATGGAAAAAATTCTATTGTCTTTTGAGTTATCACTAATGAAACAGAAGAGTTGCAGCATACAATAATGAGTGTCAGAAGCAGAGACATCAGAGGAGCAGATTTCTGAGGGATTAAAGATTTTCATTGTCTATGTATAAAGAAAGTGATTTATTAAAAAGAGTTTCTGAAGAACAAAAGGAAGAATGCCCATTGTTTTGAAATATATTTTCCCTAGCCTCCCTAAGAACATTTATAAATCTGTACAATAAATAGGAAAGCTAAGCAAAGAATAACATTAGTATGTGCACTTATAAAAAAGAAAAGAAGTGCAAAAAAATCTGGCCAGCTGGTAAAAAAGTAGAATTAATGTGCCTTTGTGTATCAGATTTGCAAGAATGCAAATATTGCAGCTTTTGGTCAGCTGGTTTAAAGATTAATTTCAAACAAGTAACTTTTTTTCCTTAAGGAAATGGACTAATAATAGACAGATCGTAAATATGCAAACAGGGCTGACTCTGCCATAAAAGCAGAATAGGTTGCCAACTAGAGCAGCAAAATATTGAGGGCAGCAAAATTAATTGTGAACATGGTTTGTGGGTCTGCAGATCTTTTTCTGCATTATCTTAAACTGCAAGTCTTTTGGAGTTGTATGCAACTGTATGGGTCAACCAGTAGATCCAGTGAATTTTATTTAATTGGCGTTTTAAAACTACAGAGGTATATCTAAAAAACCTTAGTACTGTTATAAAATATATTACGAGCAATATTACTGTTTTAAAATACATCCTTACCTAACATACTGACGAGTTTTCTTTCACATTTCCCTTATTTTTTGCCTAGAAGAGTGTTAAATACAAGATTTTTTTCTTCTTCTTTAAAAGAAGACATCAGAAGATTTGCAGACCAGATGAAAAGAAAAAACAAAACAAAAGAAAACAACAAAAAAAAAACCAGCAACAAAACCGGTGATTTGATAGTTTCATCTTTGGATGCCTGTTTTCAAACATCCAAAAGGACTCAAGCTATCAGAGCTTTGATTGGCAATATCTTGCCTTGATCCAAGTGCATTAATGTATGTCTGCCATTTACCGCTTAGTATTATGAGTTTATTTTGCAACTCTTTGTAATGAATTTTAGTTTTAATTATCCTGAATAATTTGGTATCCTCAGTAACTTGTCCCCCTTTCTAGTATGTATCTCTTGAACGTTAAACTGATATGTACATTAATAACTTAGTGTGAGTCTGAGTGGTGTAAAACTTTATTTATGATGCAGGACTTTGAGTAGGAATCTCAGTGTAGCAAATACTGCACTGGTACAGTTCAGTCCATCAGAAAGGAGCATAAAAAGCAAAGTGATATAGAAAGGTACAAAGTGGTGTGATTTAAGGTACCAGCATCCAAATTTCCATTGTCTGAACTGAGGATGGAACATAAGGGCAAGCTTAGGCTAGAAATGGATTCCAGATCTATGCATAGACAGCACTGTGGTTTAGCCACAGAAATATCACCCTTTCCTTGTTGTTACAATATTTCATTTTAATCTGTTGCCATGAGTTGATGACAAAATGCCAGCACTAACCCAGAGTTTCCAAGCTTTATTGTTCTCTTCTAATTTGCTCTTTTTATGCCTACTACCTTGAATTTTTCAGCTTTCATAATGGAAAGACATCCTTTGATATATCAGCTGAAGTGCTACTTCCCCCTTCTGCTGGTGGACAATGTTGGAATTCCATGTAGACTAAGTCCAGCAGCACAGCTGATGTTAAAGGAAAAAAAAAAAGTAACAAATTCAAATAACTTAACTGGACTTGAAATGAAAAACTACTGCATTACAAATTAATTAATAGAAACTTTAAGATCACTACCAGCCTACACCACTAGCCTTTTCTATTTCCATGTGTTCTCTGACCCAGCCTTTCATAGGATGAGACGCATTTGTACCTTTGCAAACTGACCTGAAAAGCCTAAAGTTTACATGATTTAAGGATACACATTCTACAAAATAATAGGAGCTGTCTTCTAAACTTCTATTGTAGAGCACTACAGCAGCACTGAAAATCTTTGAAAAGAACCCATATAGGATGTGAAGGAGAACGGCTGTAAACTGTAAGGACATGGATTATTAGTTTGCTTATGAAAACCAAAAGATGGAAGGGAGGGGGGAGGGAAGGACTGGAAGAAGGAAGGAAGGAAGGAAGGAAGGGAGGGAGGGAGGGATTTAATTTTTTATAGAAGGAGTCATTTCATACACAAGGTATGAAACAGAGAATGACACCTGGGCTAAGAAAGAAACACCCCTACCTACCAGACAGAAATGGCTGCAGAATGAAAGCAAAAGGATTTGCAGAGCTATGTTCTAAAAAATTCTAGTGTTTCCAGTTGTTACTGTGAGGTTTAAGTTGGCAGTGACATATTATTTTGGCACATTGTCATTTTTACTTTCATTATGGTTAAGACTCAGCAGAGATGTTATATCAATGCTGTAAGGGACTATGTTTATTAAAGGAACTTCAAGAGCACATTGTAGTGCTGCTGTATAACATAATTTATAAAAGCATTTACATCCATCAGTGTCATCTGGGGTTGCTATAAAACACAAGTTCTGGGATTTGGACAGTTTGGCACTGTACAGATACAATATAGCAGTCATGATATGACAATAGTAATTTGCTAATTAATCATGCTGAGAAACTTTTTACTGACTTAAATAGCAACTTTATGTGCTCTAGGATGTAACCACCTTTCCAGGCTATGTAGTTAGATGCTCATTGTATTCCCAATTTTATATGTAACTAAAATAAACAAACAAATGCTACATTTTCAAAGCCCATTTGATCTTTACGTATCTGCATAGACTTTTCAGTCTCACACAACATGAATATTCAAAATAAAAGAGACTCCTAAAATCCATGTGAATGTACATTTACAGTGGCTGCACAATCAAAGGTATTTTTAACTGCTAGCCTTCTTTGTAAAGAAGAATATTTGCACTTCTATTCTTGGCTTTGAGCAACTTGTGGCAGAGGTTTTTTGCCTGTGAAGAGCCACAGTGGCACACATGTCAATACAACTAATGGTTATTAATTCTCGCAACTTAGTATTTCACTCAATGCCAATCTAAATATGTATGTGTGTGTATAAAAGAATATATATTTACCTATAAGTAAAAAAATCCTCATACTTGGTCTACATTTTACTGTGTGATAGACTACATCTTTCTAATAAAATAAGAATTAATGGTTTGGTTTTTTTAAAAAAAGAAATATAAGTTAATATTTTTTCTGTTGTTTTTAATTTTCCTATAAGCTTGCTTTTACTTTCCTCATCCAAGATTGGAAGTAAACTTGCCAGAGTACTGTACGAAAGAAAGTTTCCAAACAGTTTCTAATACAATTTCAATCTTTTATCCCACAGGAAAAACAATTCACTTGATAGATGAAGTACATTACTGATACTAGTAAACGGATGCTGATACAGTGTTCAGACCCTTCAGGAATTGTTATTGACTAACCAACATGAGTAAAACATGTATGTTAAATCATCAACTTCTAAGAGGAACTAAAACTATGACTCCTTTGGCATGTTTTATTTACTGACACTTTCCTATGCAAAGAAGTTGTTGCAGTCTATCAAATTATTACCAATCATTACATCTCCGTTTTCATACCAACAGCTTCATGCCTTGCCTATGAACAGGTTGTGTATCCACTTCCCTCCCTCTGCACAATTTGGATAAAAATTATCAGAAGTTGTTCACTGGCTGATCATTGTGTTTCTTGGGACTGAGCTGTTAATCCTTGATCTTTGATGCTTATTTTAGATTTCTCTGTGCCATACAAAAACTTGTCTTCCAAATCAGAGAAGAAATTATTGCAAGATTGTTGTTTTGTATAGCTGTTGGGAGCAGTACATAGCTCAGTTTATAGCAATGCAAAATGGCCACACAAGTGCCAGAGGAGCTCATCGCAACAGTGACTCAAGTGTTACTGTAGTGGGACAGCTCCGAGAGCCCATGTGTGATTTAAAGAGACCTAGAAGGTTAAAGAACAAAGTTCACTTCTCTGAAAAAAAAAGAAAACAATCAGTGTGGAACCAGATATAATTGATTTGGATGACATGATGCATGCTGCAATTTGTTGCCCTGTATTGAAGCAGAATGGCAGCCCAAGTTCTGTAATTGAAAATCAAGTGTTGAGAAAATTGAAGGGTTTTCTCAACTGCAGAAGTGATTGCTATGACTTTGGGAACTGACTATCCCAGGCTTTTATAGTTCGATGTTCCAGATTAACTGTCAGAGACAACTGGTGATACTCATGTGATGCTGTTTACCTCAATATCTGAAATGCATCTGAACTTATAGCTGATTTTCATTGATTTGAGTTTCCAAATTGTGTTAAGAACATTGATATCTATAAGCTCGCCTCCAGTCCTTGATCTGTTGCTGAAAAGCTTACAGAAAAATAACACATACAAAAAAGACAAGTGATATAAAAGCTGTTTTTTCCTTCCACTGTGTGAAATAACTAATGAAAAAAGCTTTTCTTTCATATAAGGTTGCTATGACAATGATGTGAATTACGATTATCAATCAGTGTTGATGTACATGATGATGTACACAGATGTACACAGATGTATGGTGATCAATCAGGTGACAATTTCATTGTGATCTTCTATACCAAAAATTTAAGGATAAAATGGAGCAACATTACTAGATTCCATGAGTTTTGCACAAAATGTTTTGCAGGACACTCCATAATGCTGGTCCTTTGATCATTCAGATCAGGCACAGGACTGGAATACATTTTTTCTCCTTTCCATGAGAAGCACAACTGTTTTTCCTTTGTGGAAAGTGGAAAAAGATGTGGGGCAAGAGGTGAATTTAAGATATATAAGGAAACAAGTCACAGACCCAGGACTGGAAAGCATGTCTGTATCCCACAGGTTAGACATAGTCATTGAAAGTTTTCATCATTTTTACAGAACAATCTTTCTGAAAATAGATTGCTTCCTCCTTTATTGCAGCTGCACAGACTTCAAAACCAGGTTCAACCATTGCAGAACTTTATCAAACTTGTAAACATGAACAATGATTAACAAGAATGTGGTCAGATCTGCAAGCTGCAAACAATAAATAAATGAGAGGTTTTTAAAAGCAGAACAATGTGCAAGCCAAACCAAGCCAAAGCTCTTCAGCAGACTAAAATTAGAACATACTTAAAAAAAAATCCAAACATGTAAAAGTAGAATGCATTTAAAACAGAGACAGCAACATCTGCTGATTAGCTCAGTGTTCTTCTCTTTTGAATTCTGTTACACATGGTGTTATACAACAGTAATCTCGAGTGAGACACCTGGCTGGCACCCACCATTCTCTAAACTTCTCAGCTCTGAAAGGGCAGCTGTCATTTCAGCTTTCTGCTGCCTGCTTTGCAGCTCACTGCAGAGTTCAGGAGAGGCTGGAGGAGCTGAGGAGTCCTGCTGCCTTACTGAAGGTACTCACTAAAGGAGGATTTACATGTGCTGGACCTTGAAATGTAATAGTTCACAATGCTTTCATTGGCATTACAAGTATTTTTTGACTCTGCCTAAGGGCATACCTCTACTTAGTCCTTTCTACAAGCACTTGCGCTTGCATTGTTGCCTGCATGAACTCATAGTATTCTCTGATCTTAATCCTCCCAGGTACGTGCTCTATGCAGAAAGAATTGACTACAGTATATCTATGTGCCGTAAATGTTATTTTTGTGCCTTTCCACCAATTTGGGGCATATGTGGGAGGTTGAGGAGGAATTTGGTCTGTGATGGTGTTCTTCTTTGTACATTATAAAAGACTGCCCCAGTCACAGACTGTAATTTTTCTTCAGGTGTAAGATGGAGGTATTGTGACTGGTCTTCCAACTGACCTCACAATAATATGTAAGCACAGACCTGTCTATTGTGCAAGTATGAAAAAAAGTAAATGATGGGAAAGTGATAGAACATGTGGCTGGAAAGCTCCTGAGGGACAGACTCATTAATCTGTTCACAAACTGGTATTGGTCAACAGGATCTGTTTACCTCAGGGATTTTCACAGGAATGAATAAGTACGGACAAGTTAGGCTTTCAGTAACTTCCTATATTAGCAGATGTCAGAGAGCAGAACAGCCCAAATAATTTGTAGACTAATTAATAATCTCATTTTATTGAAATACTTTATTTACTTTTCTAATTCACAGTGATTACATGGATTGTAAAAAAGTGTAAGGAAAAAATACTTCAGTTTTGTGTAATTGAGGGAGTGGTATGATTATCTGATGCCAATCAGGATTGCAAAGACAATATTACACAATGTTTATTAATGAACTTGAGATGCAAAAAATATTCTCAAAATGCCTTTTAGTTGGTGACCATTAGTCAAGAATGTGTCATGAGTGAGGGAGTAAGGAAGAGGTTGGTGTGAGCATCTTAAGCTGAAGTAATATTGAGAGAGAGTCAAAAACCTAATATCATTCTCCATACCTATTCCAAAGGAGCAAGTCTGAGCTGCCCTCTCTTTACGTCATTTCACACATAACAGTCACTTTAAATGCCCCCTTGCTGAACTCTGTCCTCACTTTCCTGCACTTCTCTATATGTCAAATAGTGGCACCAGCACTCACTTCAGGAAAGCTGTTTGAAGTCCCCCAGTGAAAACACATGTGCATCACAAATGTCTGTGGTGGAATCCAGTTGTCTCCCATTTAATGTTCCCTCTGCCTGTTCTTACCAGTACAGTGGAAAGACAAGGGGAGAGAACTATGTACAATTTCTCCTTAATCATATCTTCCAACATAATACATTATGTTTGTTTTGAATTTTACTATTATGTTACATCATTTTTTCAGACCTTATGTTCCTCTTTTTACTCTCTACTTCCTTTTTGTCCTTATCTACAACACCTCAAGAATGAAATTTTTGTAAGTGCAAAATTCGGAAGTGCCATCTACAAAAGACAGTGGTTCAAGTACAGCAGAAATTTGCACATTAAAAGAGAAATAGGAGCCAATGGGAAATTCACATCAGGTTTACTATTTCCAAAATGTCTCCCTCTGATTTAACCGTCTATAGAAATAATAGTGTCCCTCTAGGAAGACCCAATAGGTTTTAAAGTTTCTTTCAAATTTTCTTGCCATAGAAAAAAATGATGACATTACAAAGAGAAGTTCCACACAGGAGAGCTTTGGTGCTGCCACTGCTCTTGTAATGCCAGAGCAGATTCATCTCAGGAATTACTCTAATCTGTCTTTTTTGTACATATACAATATAAAAAATATGTTGATCTTTCTAAAGGATTTTTTTTTTTTAGTACTTTTTCTCATTATTGTATCATCCATTCATTCACAATAGGTTGTCTTATTCATGTACTAGATTAAAGTGCATGGTGGGATAATTCTTATATAGAAATAAAATACCAGTTTTTAGTACAGTTGAGCGTTCAGCTAGAATGAGTGCTCCACTGAATAAATGAAATAATTCAGGATGAATTAATCTTACCATAGTTTGCCCCTTTTCTTCTTTGATGACCATAAATATATCTATGTACATAAAAAGGGAAGAAACCACAACATATAGTATGATCTATGTGCAAAAAATGAAAAGGTACACAAGCAGCTTTTTTTCCTTATGTCCTCAACAATTAATTAGTATACCAAACAACTTTTCATCTTTGCAATTAAGAAGCAAAAGTCACTAAAAAGAAATGGGAATTTTAGATGAATAGCCTCACTCTTTCCTGCTTGAGTAGGAGCACTGAGAAGACAAAAGATGTGAAGCTGTCTGTCTTTCTGAGCCACACTTAGAAGTTTGGTTCATTTCAAAGGCTGAATGGAAAGTAGTTCAGTGACAGCCAGGAGATTTTTGAGGAACTTGGGGTTTATTGAGGGCTTAGGTTTGGGGTTTTTTTCATTTTCTGAATTTATATGTTATTTAGTGATAATGATAACTGAAAATGTTATTTAGTATGTTAAATTCCACAGTGTTCCATGCTTCAAAAGTTAAAATAAGAGATTTAGTTACTGTTATGGGACACCTGTTACTTCTGTTAAGTATGTTGGAGGAAAAGAGTGAAAAGCTCCACAGACGAAGAATTCAAGGAAAAAAAGCTACAGAAAACAACTTTATATGGGCTCAATACTTCTCAATCAAACCAGGGTGACCAGAACAATCTTCCTTTTTTCTCTTGTGATTAAGGTGTCAAAGCAGCATGGGGTAAAGGAGGCCATAAAGCAGTTAAGTACTCTTGTTATCAAAGCAAAATTTTAAGCAATATTTTTGTATATTACACTGTAAAATAAGCAATAATTCAGATTCCATTGATCTAGTAAAAAACATTGTTAGTTTGCATTTTTTAAGAAGCATGTCACAAAATTACCAGCTTGTCATAAATTGTGAGGACTGGTGGTATACCTCAGAAACCTACAATGAACTGAATGTATATGTTGCACTTGGTCATATTTTTGGACTGGTAAAGAAGTTTTTGTAGTTTGAAGACAGTGGACAGAAATTTGGGGAAGACACAGAAGTGTCTGTAAGGAGAAAGAATAAGAACAAAGATCCCTGCAAGTACCTGAGGTCTGTTATCTATTTCTGCTTTACTCCACACTCTCCTTTCTTCAATTTTAGGTACCTGTTTGTAGATACTTCAAAAAGAGCTATCTTTAAGCAGAAATATTAAAAAGAAATTAAAGTACAAAAGAGGACAAAATAATTATTTGTATTAAAATCTGTTACAACCCATCAGAATGTTACCATTTATCTCTACTTTGCATAGATACACTTCAGACAAATCTATGAAGCATTATGTATGTTGACATTTTTCTCTGCCAAACAGTTATTTCTTCACTGACTTATCAGAAACATCATCTGTATTTGCCTTTGGTAAGAAAGAAATAAATATTTTTTCTGCTAATACACTGTAGCACCAGGACTCAACCTTTTTTGACAACTCCTCTTTTAGCAGTATTTTGCTCTCTCCCTCACTTCTTCCTTTCTCTGGCCTACCTGAAATCCTTAGATACCTTAAATGTCTACATTCCTAACTCATAACCTTGAAGATAATAATGTATTGACCTCACCTTTTCCCCTCCCCATCAAAAAGAGAGAGAAGGAACCTCTGCACACATACACACACAGAAAACTATTCAGTTAAGCCCTTCCCCAGATCCTGAAGGGACCCAGCCACACACATCCACACAAACCTCTGAACTCTAGAATTCAGCAAGGAATCCTTCCCTGTCCATGGTCATTCCCCCTTTTGACAGGGCTGGCTCAGATGAGTGCCTGTTCCCCCAGATGCCCCCATCCATCTCCCAGTCTGTCCCAGCCCTGCTAATCTGCCCCACCCTAACCTAGACAACTGGGTTCTTCACACCATCTCAAAGACATGGCTTAGACAGCCACCCTGATGTGCCACCCTTGCACAGCCCAGCTTACTTTGCAGGGGTAAAGGGAAGGTATGAGGAGGTGGTAGACCTCTTCCCAACATTTTGTGTGTATGCAGCCCTCAGCACCCTGTGCCTTTGGTCCCCTTGCCTCTGTCCCCTGTGGGCTTCAAGAAAATGTCTTCCAGACTGCCAAAGAAGCTGAAACTTTCAGAGAGATTGGAAATGGGGGAAACAGGGAGGAAAAGTGGGGAGGGAGAAGGCAAAAGCTTTGCCTGATTTTCTTTCACTCTCTCAAGATTCACCCTGCATTTCCCAGAGGGCTCAAATTTAGTCTGAAAACTGCTGTGCAATAGTATACCTGCCACTTTCTACAGGTCAGTGACACAATATTAGCACTCGGATAAAAAAATTTCCAAACCAATAGTTTTTTCAAATGAATTGCAAACAAGAGTTGTAGGAAAATAATGAGACCTGGTAGATTTCTAATTTTTGAACAAAAGGGATTTTAATTGAAATAGGAAACATTCCAAACCTGCTCATGTCATAACCTTACTATAAACATATTATAACAGCAAAGTGGCAGCTGTTTTGTCAGCATTTATACTTAATACTCTTTTTAATGCTTCTGTTAAAACATAGCTATTTTAACAAAATCGCTACAGAATGAACATATGGTACCATTCTGTATTCTGACCAAAATTGTTAGCCAAAGTCTGGGGCCATGTAGATGAAAACATTCAAAAAATAGCAGTTTCCTCAAAGGAGGAATCAAAAAGCAAAAAGATGTTTTCTTCCACTCACAGGTCCATTTCCTATTAGGAAAAAACTCAGTCTCCATCTGGCCTAAATCTCCTCTTTGCCTTTTTTGTACTGTGTTCCCAACGGTTGCTCATGTTATACCTGGTACCCTCTCTTCTCTTCAGTTTTGATCTACTGTAAGGTTTGCAGTTCCACAGGATTTCCCCAAAAGAACTGGTGAAATAATTTTCCACACATGTGCCTTGCTTGTACTTCAGGTCTGCTTTCTTTCAAACCAGAGCCTTCAGCAATTTCAGCTACTTGGTGCCCGAAGGAGGTTAATAAATGTTTATTAGGTTTAAACATGGCTTTAGCACTGTAGGCAGGGTTTCACTGAAAAACAACACTTTATTGAACCTCAGATTTCTCATTTTTGACAGCCTTTTCATGAGCTGGCCAGAAAGTTAATGTGGTAACCAGGCTTCCTCCTCTGAATCTCTGAGATGAGCTTTCCGGGATGTCACAGCTCGAAAGCAAGCCTCATAGTCCACTACAGATTATTCCATTTCCAGAACCTCAATATAATTGATGGCTCATCTGATTCAGACCCCTGACACTGCACACTTAGCAAAGCTGCTCAAGAACTGCAAGCCCCAGAGATGCCACAATTGCTTCATACAACTATCTTACAGAATTTTGTCAGCAGCTCCCCTTCCTACTTCCCTATTCACTTCTCTGTGACTATCAGAAAGGTTTCATCCGGTCTAATAGCATATCCTTCAAATAAAAGCAGGTTGGTCCAAATATTGCCACTGCAGATGCTGGTGTAAATCCAAATTTGATTATTTCAGTAGATACCTTTTCGTGCACTCCTGTGCTAGTGAAGATTAGGTTTGAACTCTCTCTAACAAAGACAATTCATTTGTGCCTTTGGACATTTTCATTTCTAAATCCTTGCCATATTGCCTAATTCTAATTCTTCTGTGAACATGCATGTTGCACTTCTGCCACCCAGCTTTGTTCGCAGTTTTCCTTATCATTTGCCAAGTACAGCTCTGATTTCCACACGCAACCTTGCTTGGTCAGGACCTTCAAGCCTCTTATTATTTCCATTTCAAAGCACCTTCAGCAAAGTAGCATCAGCAGCAGCAATTCATCTCTTCACAGGATGCCATCTCTGTCTATAATGACTGTTTCATCAATGTCCAGGACAGAACATCTATAACCCAACCAGTGTTTTTCCTTCCTTATTCCTTCACTTTCTCCTGATCTTGAATTTTTACTTCCCACCTGAATTCATATTAAAGATATGGTTTTATTTTAAATGTCTTTGGTAAGCTACAGAAACTTGCTTGTTTTAATTCAGCTTTCAATCATATAGGGATGTTACTTATTATCATGTTTGATACCAGTATGATGCTTTTTATCTGTTAAATGACCAAACAAATATTACTGGGTTTAGAATAATTTTTTCCTACAAAAGGCATGAACACTGACACCTCAAGCTGATAATACCACTAACCAGGTACAAGCAAAAATTTCAAGTTCACTAAATATAATGTGGGTTGTTTTTTTTTTTCCTTTTGGTAGCTTGATCACTTTCCTTGTAATACACTTTTAAAAAATATTATCATAATGTGTTGATATTATGTTGTGATTGCACACATTAATCATTAGAGGTTTTCTAATAACATTTCTAATTTAACCAAGAATTTTTGCATAATATACACATACACCAGAATATTATTTTAAATGCTGTCATCACCTTTAATTTGTACTTATTTGGGGAAAAAAAGTGCATTCACTGGTTCTGTCTTTGCAAAAGTGATATAACAGTTGAGATTTTTTTAAAGGTGCTCCATTTAATATTAATATCTAAAAGTGAAAGTACAATGACTATGAACATATCCTATGATATTGTGAACACAGTAGTAAGGATTAGATCAACAAACTCTCTTTTATATTCTAGATGACTAGGACAAGAAGATTCTTTATCATGTTCTTGAGTTTAATGATGTAAACACATCAATGACAATACCATAACAATGTCAAGGGTTAATTGTATGCTTATTCTCTTTCCCGAAACAGGAATGTTTCCTAGTTCTTTGTTGTGGGGTGGGGCTTTTGTTGGGCGGGCAAGGCAGGGGCGGGGGGATAGATACTGCATTTCCTAAGTTTGTAAGGATTTACAAGGTGCTCCACTGAAAAGAATGAGAAAACAACGTTTAAGGAGACAAGATGGGAGGGTCTCAGTCTCGTGACATGTTCACAGAGATTTCTTCAGGGCAGCTATTTGATGCTACAGGTCCTATTTACAAGCCATTTTCCTCATCAGATTGTCAGGCCTGCATTTGCAGATGTCACCTTGTGAGAATACCACAGTGTAGAATTCTTATGGGATAATTAATCAACACATTTCAATGTAATTAGTCATTGCAATATGACATTAATGTATATTTATAATTGAAGTACTTGAACTACTGTCAGGTCAATGCATGTCATCTAATATTTTTCAAACCATTCATAAGTCTCAAAAATGACGGTAGAAAAATGTTACTGCATAACAGAAAAATTATGATAATCAAGAAAAAATTTGTTGAGATCAAAAATGCAAATTACAATATAATGTGATTTTTCAGGCTTTAAAACTATTCAGCATCAGTTGTAAGTATTCATTGTCACTAATTTAATTGAAGTTCCAAAGAAAAACATAACCAGAAGTTTGTCCCAGTCATTGCTGAGAAGTATAAAACAGTTAAGTAAAGAATTGATGTGTGTAGTATTTTAACATGGTCAATGTAGCAGTCACTAATAAAATGTCAGCATTTGCCAACAATTTTCACAGTTACCAAAGATACTTCAGTTATTTATTATTCTAAAAAAAAAAAAAAAAGGTGTCTCATAACTATTAGTAAATATTGACATCTTTATTGATGGCTATGGACAAAAACTTGCCCCTTTGAAGGTCAATAGAAATTACTTCTGTTAAGTTCAGTAAGGCCAGATTTTCACTCCACGTATGTGACATTTCACATAACAGACAAAATAAACCACTTCAGTCTATAAAGTCCAAAACCTGAGTAATATCTTTTTGTGTGATGAATGAAACATATAACAGATGAAATAGAAAAATGTTGACTAAAAAAAAATCACCAGTTTTCATGTAGTACAACTACAATGGAAGATTAGTAAGCTGTGGGTAGTAGGAATTCACCATTAAACAACCTCTTGGTGAATAAGAACCCGGAAACTCATTTGATGATTCTGTAAACAAAAGAAATCTTACTAGAATCACATGCTTCCAAAGCTTTTCCAAAGTACACGCATCACTGTGGAATTGTATCTCTTGATCAAAATGCTATTTTTATCTATGTTCTTGTTGTGTGGAGAAAATAATATTTCACTCTATTTTCTAACAGTATTAGCATAAATGATACTGTCTGAATGAAGTTAAGTCATGCAACTGGTCATAAAAAACCATTTTTATTAGGATGCTTTTTTTTCTTTTACTATTTTCTATTTTTGTGTCTTGATTCTTTCTAATCAGAATTGTGTTGCTAGGACATACTTTCACTCAATTTTTATGAAAAGAAATATTGCTACTGTAATCTGTCCCTCAGAAAGAAAAAAAAAATCAACATTATTTCTGTACAACTCTCACTTGAACTTGGGGACTTGTATTACACATTTGGCAGCAGAGCTGTAACAGATGTCATCTGTAAGGTCTTGAACCTCAAAGTTTGGAATTTATGCCTTTCCAAAACAATAAAATATTTGTTTTGTCACTCCAGTTTCATACAGAGACTCTTTTTAGCCAGTTTTTCAAGCAATAAACTAGATAATCTTTTTTATACTGACATCCATCATCTATATGTAAATCCTCAGCAGTCTGTTCTTAAATAGTTCTCTGCTGTAAATTTGAATGCACTTCAAGTTTGTATTGATCTTTTTATACATTTATTCCCAGGAACAATATTGAAACTCATGCTGGAACTTCATGTTACAGCACATAATAAAGGTTTGAAAGGCCTCAGATCTCCTATCAGTTCTTTGGGTTTAAGTGTATATTTTACTAACCTGCATTCTAGTGTGTTTCCTACTTTATGTGAACTTTGGAGATAGGCCACAGCACTAATTGAAACTGTAGTTTTACCATCTGGGCCTGATTTGTTCAGAAGTATAGGCAAAATTAAACTGTTAAGAGTATGAGAGACAAGCTCAAAGGTTAATCTGGGCCAAGCAGTAGAGGTTGGTAAAAGAGCTCACCAGCTGGGGCTGCCACTTCCCTACTTATTTCATCCCTCTGTACCTTCAAGACCTAGTCTCAAATTCGTTCAGACAGATAAGAATTTACACAAGGCTAAAACGCTCCTTTGATGACTCCTTCCCCTCGTCTCCAGTTAGTTGTATTCAAAAGAGGTATCAAGAGTGTCGTCAGCTCTTATTCTGAAGTCCTCTACTGTTACCAAATTATTTTTATAGGAGCTCAAGCTGCTTATTATCCAACTCTTAATGTACCTATATACATCTCAGGTTATGGTTCCATAACTTAGCAGAAACGCCATTAGAAACTTGTAAATCTGGCATTCAGTTTTTATCCCGTAAAGGTTGTACTTCAGGGCACAAGGTAATCTGTCATGAGTCCCAGGTAATGGTAAGATTCCTCTAATTATGTTTCACTGGAACAGCTCAGCAAGCAGATGGTGAATCCTTACTGAGTCAGTAATGAAACACTCATTGACTTCAGTGGTACAAGTAATGCACTAAATTAACTTTTTAAATCTATACATCCCTTGTAAGATTCTGCATCTTATGTAAAAAAAGCTTTCAGGTTTGTAACATATTTTAGGACCCACAGATGTTCAATACTGACTATAGAACTGCAGTGTATTCTAATAGCCAAGAGGTTGCCATACAATGCATTTAGAAGTACTACACAGCTCATGAAATTTGTCTATATCTTTAATTTTCAGAAGAGGTGACAAATGTTTTCTATGCAGAAGAATACTTATGTAATGTTTGTCACTTGGTGTACTAGGTTATTCTTAAATAATTCTAAGTCTGCCTCTAAGTGAAGTACAGACATATTTCTCCAGACGAATGCCATGCTTTCTTTCATGGTTTCTGGAGCTACTATGTTACCACAGTGCTTTTATTTTCACTTTTTAAAAATTCCTTCAAATAAAAAGCATCTACCTGATATCTGGCAAGACAGGTTTAATATCGGAATTCACTCTCAAGGGAATAGCTCCAGTAGAGAGATCATAATAGCCAAAGTCTTGGTAGAAAGTGTAGCTTCTTGAGCAATATTAAGAAAACTACTACTACTCATAGTTTATTTGATCTTGGCCTGCTATTCATCATGTGTTTCTGCTGTTTCAGCGTCTAGTCTCAAACATATTGTAAGCAGAGTTTGAATGAATTGGATATATTTGCTTGAAGAGAAGTTTTGCCAGCTCGTTTTCATGCTGCAACTGGGTCAGAATGTTTTGGCTTTCAAATAAGGGCTGAGGTATCCATATATTCTCCAAACCACGTCCAACACAAAGCAACAGCTGCTGAGTTTATCTACTAAACCAAACCATGGAGCAAGTGGAAATTAAACCACCAAATTCCAGCCATTCAGCTGGAAAGTTAATGCACCAAAACTATGTTAGTATCCAAGCAAAAGAGAATTATACTGGAAAGGACATTGATAACTTTGGCATGTTGAGTTTATTTGAAAGTAAGAAAAAACACAAGAGGCTTCATATTTCAACAAGGATGGTTTTACAAATAGGAAACACTGGTTGTTCATGGCTCTGCATATTTTCAGCTACATTATCCCTTTTATTATTCTCAATCTCTAGTATTTTAAAAGAACTCAGCATTAATATTCTCAGCCAGAATTTCCCTGGAATTCATCTCCCATTTTAAGCATCAGAATAAGCGGTCTGTTTTCAGAAGACTTCAGCAGATTGGATAGCTAACAATTTTGAAAAATCAGACCATAAAAATCTAGCCTATAATAGCATTGAATAATTTCAAAATATTTTCCCAGAGGACAACTCCAAGCAATTGGAAATCTGTCCCAACCATTTCAGAAGCCACTTATAAATACCTGGTACCGACTTCTAGTATTACATTTCTATAATTAGGGTAATAGTACAGTAGAGGCTGACAGTGAAAAGCCTAGGTGACCAACTTTCTTTAGTAGCTGGGGAAAAAAAGATTGGAAATAAAGATCTTATAAGCTTGCCATATAGCTACTGAAGATGAGATTCATATTACTTAACTTTGTCCACCTTAAAGATACCTATTTAGCTCCAGCTATAGGTGGTGAAGGAAGACGCACCATAGAATAAGTGCCTAACACAGATGGTATAACCCACTCCTGAAAATGTTTCTTTCCCTGTCTTGATTATAGAAGGATCCTAGGATCTGAGCTTATATTAGGCATTTAATTTTTGGATGGATGATGTCAGAGAAAATAAACTGTATACGCTGGTGGGCAGGTTGCTTCTTTCTGTGCTTTGTTTTCCTTGTCTGTTCACAAAAGTGTCATGGAGTCTACTGAATTAATGTTTTAAAATGACCTAAGATTCTTACATGAAAATTCTTAATTAAATAAAGAGGAGTAGTAGTATTATTACACAACTATTACATAGTATTAGTATTATTACACTAAATTTACATTAGTGTAATGCTTTGTACCCCATTTTACACAAAGACAAACAGGTATGAGTTGCCTAGAGAGAATCACTGGATTGGCGATACTGTAATGTGTGGTAATGGACAGAGCTAAAAGACAACACATGACAGCACTCTGCAGACATGCTTCTCCTCTGCAAAGTGAGATGGCTACTGACCTTTCTATACCACTGTTTTTTTCCTGCTATGCTCTTTTGTAGGAACTAGTTGCATATATCTGATTGCTAATGAAAAATGGTGTCATTTCTGCTATTCTCTTTTCCTAATCCTCATTTGACAAATTCAGAGTCCTGCCATTAATTTTTTTTCCCAAAGCTCATACACAATGAGAAAATTATGGAGATTGGGGTATTTGAGTAGAATAGGTTCTAGGGGTGGTTAACACAGAATAATGTGGAAATATAAGGGAAACTCTCTACTTTTACATTCAATTTCTGAATTTCCGTACTGACCTAAAATATCCTTTTTTACTTGTATCTGCTTCTCCTTAAGATTCACTGTGCTTTGAAAACGGTGTTACTCTCACATCATTCCAACACCACCACAGTCATATCTTAAAACATTAAAAATTAAATTAAAGAGGGAAACTGGAAGAAAATGAGAGGAATGCATTGTATACATTCCCATTTCTTAGTGAAAATCTTAGCTAAGCCTTTTCAAAAAATCACATCCTTTTCTTAAAATGGAGAACTTTTCTATGCAAAAGAGTCATTCTGCCAGAGGGAGATGTGCAATACTATACAACCTTTAGCTTCCCTTGCTATGGTCAGCTGAAACTAAAAATTGCAAAAAGATGAAGTGCTCCATTAAATCCCTGTTTTATTGTATAAGTGCCCTTATGAAACTGTATGACTAGACAATAGCTTTATATCAGGCTAGAATTAAGGCTTACAACAGACGTTAAACCACAGCATTACAGTGACCAGATGTAAGGCTTATTTAAACCAGATTTTAGAGTGAAATATTTATGAACTGATTTAAATACTAATGAACAGACACTCCTACAGCTGTCACAGTAGCAGAATGATAAATGTGTTACATAGGAATGTCTATACCATATAGCTGGTCATTTTTCAATAGTCATGGACACATGTTTCTTAATAATACAGGCAGAAGATGGGTGATGAACTAGGCAAGTGGACAGACAGTTAAACAGTTGGAAAAGTTTCCTTCCCTTTTCCTCAGTGACCTTATTGTGTCCCTGAGTATTTCTCCACTGCTCTCTGATTTCTCTCCCCTTTCTTTGCCTCTTTCAGAAATTCACAGTTCCATCTATGGAGATGTCAATACTGTCAATAGGACTTATTCCTAGTTTTGGTCAAGGCTGCAGTTTCCTTATCCACACTGCATGAATGTTAGTTCACTCACAATCTCCACTGGGACTTCTTCCCTCCAAGAGGAAACCGGCACAGTGGACAGGAGAGCTGTCTACTAATTGCTAACGTCAATTTTTGCTACTTCCAAGCAGGACAGTCCTCCAGAATCCCAGAAAATCTTGCACCTCTCCAGCACCCCCGTAACCTTTCATAGTGTGCCCCACACTTCTCTATACATATCTGGGATGTCACCCTACAAACATTTCTCTGGCACACCTCAATACTGCCTTACTGTTATTGCTGGCACTTAGTTCTAAGAAACTTCAAGACATAGTAATTATGCCTCAGGGTCAAAGGCAAGTCACCTGGGACACAGAATAGTCTCAAGTCTACTTTTATAAAGTTTTCAGGCAGCTAGTTTATGTTAGAGAGTGTTAGGAAATGAGACAGCCTGCCCCAGTTTTCTCTCAGATGCAGTGCACAAAGACAATATTGACATAGCAGTAGACCAGCAAGAACAACAGAAAGTCTGGTACAACTGATCCAGCGGCTCTACTGTAAATCTCATCTTTGATTATGTTCCACTGTGGTAGGAGCAAATCAATAAGGCCAAGTCTCCTCTTTGTCCTTTACTGGTTTTACTCTTAATCTTACTACTCTAAGTAAATACGAAAGTGATTTTTTCAGTTGCAAAAGTAAGTAGATACATAAAATGTAACATAAAGGATAACCTCTATGTGCAAAATGATTTAGAGAAAAATTTCAATTAAACTTATCAGGGTTTTTTGCTGTCACCTTTTGAACATTTCCTAGCTTCTAATTTAAGATCTCAATTCTTGAATTATAAAATTAATTTTTTCTTTCAAAATAATTGAATGTAATTAAGGAATCAGCTAAATATTACAGCTGCTATTAAATGCTTCTTCAATTCTACAATGCATCCTAGTAACAGAAACTAATGAATTGGTAAAAATAGCAAAGTAAGCAAAAAGTTTACAAAACATATGCATGATCTGTCAAAAGTGCTAGCAGACTAATTTAAAAATTTTAACTCAAACCTAGTGTCAATGACAATATACTTATGATTCTGAATAATTTATTTGTCATGTCCAGATCATTTCCATCATAAAAATAGCTACTTTATTAAATAATGAATATATGTAGTTAAGAACATCATCATGAGGATAATTCTTAGTGATAGATATATTGGATAAAGACTGTTAAGGAACCCAAGTGCCTTCCTAAGAGGAAGGTAATATCCTTTCTTAAAGAAGGGTATAAAAATGTTTTAATTACTGGATTTGAAATATTGAGCAAGGTATTTTTATATTGATCGTCACAGAGATTTTGAAATAGATTTTCATAGTGCACAAAACTGCACACAGACTGTATGCATGTTGAAAGCAGTGTGACCTTTGAGCAGATGTGGTACTAAAGTCGAAATCTCCGACAGGATGGTTTGTCTTCAGCACTCTCTCACTTGTTAATCTTAGGAAATTAATTAGCCTTATTGTTTAATAGAAGAGAGTGGCCTATGATCAATAAAGTGCTGGTTTCATCTTAATTATTGATCCTTACTCATTAACATAGAGTTTTCCAGGTTCCTATTAACTCTGCTAACAATCTTGCAATAAGTTTGACATGCCTTAAAATTCTGCTAGTCTCATAGGTTACATCAGTATCCTGAGAACATACTTTGTTTAGACACTGTGGAAATGCGGCATTCTGTTGTCTCTCCAGTATATGTTATGAAAGCATTTTCTTTATGCTAATGTTTTGCCTTTAGCAGTTTTATATCAGTTGGTAAGCAAACACATCTTTGTGCAAAATATAAATGTCCATATGCAAACATTTTAATGCCACTGCATAACCATTTGCATGGTTATGGAATAATGTTTAATATTGTTTGGGCTACTCCATATACAGGTGTAAATGAGTATGCAAAGGGCTAAGCAGTGGAAATATAGCATCTGGTTTAGAAACTCACAGACATAGAAATAGCTGCTTTTATAAATCTTGATTTTACTAACCAGGTTTATTCAATCTTTCTGATGCCTGCATGTTTAGTGAGTTCTTATTAATTTTAGATTAACTTTCTTGATCTCATGAAGTGTTCTTGTAACACATTTCAAATCAAAACTGCATGCAGACTTCTCTGAGCAAGTCAGTTACTATCTCCTCCGCTAACTGCTGGAGTAAAAATAAATGTAGTGCTGGGAAAGACACTTCTGACTTTCTGTTGGTTTTAGGAAGAATGGTGATGATTCCTTAATCACTGTTATAGAGGAAGGGGATAGAGTTCAGTGTACCTGTGTGCAATGGGTCTAGCTGAACAAAGATTAAAGGATACATCAGGAAGCTGAATGTCTCAGCTCAAGGAGATGGGAAGGAGGAACCAGACTTCAGGAATGGAAGAGCTTGAAAGATGTAAGAGAAGGACTGAAGGTAGGGAAATATGAGGAAAAATAGAGGTAACTACTGAACTAATTAACAAGACACTGAAGAAGCATGGAGAAAAGAAATGAGACATCCAGCTCCTGGAAGATGAAGGGATGCTTCAGCTACTCAGGCTGAAGTGCTCCATTGTATTTATATTGCTTTATCTGCAAAATATCCCAAAGCTATTCATAGTGCATGCTGAACAGTGCATGTTTTGGCACTGACTCCCATCATCAATACCCATTTAACACCTTCAAGGAAAAAAACCTCACCTCGTATATAGGACATTCACATGCCTGTTTCTGTACCAGTCTTTGAGAAGAGCTGCCCTCCATCACCCACTTTGTCCCCAGATGGGTGTCAAGCTCATGTATGTGGTTGTGGTACAGCAAGAGAGACTTCAAGGAGCTTTCAACAGAGGAAAGGGAAAACCTGTCACCACTGAAGCAGGGTCCTGATGCTCATGGCAGAACTATCAGGCTGTCTTGCATTTTTTGCTGTACTCAGCCTCATGGCAGTCAGTCAACAGCAGGCTGAGAATAAAGCTGAATTGCAGGTACAATCCTTTCTAAGATCAGGCATACCCTGTCACAGTGGATTCATATCACCATCCAGTGGTGGAATTGCATCATCATTGTATGTAGGGCGGGCAGCAGTTGGCCTGTTCACTTCTTGGCAGAAGGGCCTATTTTTAGTTATGTGAGACCTATGTGGAAGTTGGACACTTCAAACAACCAGAGAAATGTGGCAAGTTTTCCATTAGCAAATCTGTGTTAGCCACTGCCTGTAGGAAGACACAAAGGGCTACGCGTTATTTGGCTCACTTCCATCTGGTTGTCACCTAAGATGTCCAAACAACTTTCAGTGCTTTCCACAGAAATATGCCAAGCTGTGCTGAAATCATCAAAGTACACACACGGTGTCCACTAGAGAGGTCCATAATTGTTACAGGTTTAAGGGACATTTAAGTTATCAGCAGTTATGAACGGACAATTTATATAGAGCAGCATCAACCCAGTGGCTTTTTGAAAGAATGAGATATGTTCTGAAAATTTATTCCATTCCTTGTGAGCCATACTGTCACCTAATTCTGATTCAGTGATAGATGGCTGTCAAGGCAATTCAGTGGAAATGGATCTTGTAAAGGAACTGTCATATGTAAGGCCATCTGCAGCTACACTGTTAGTATCACCTCCCTTTCCAGATCCAAAACTCTTTTCACCTATTCATTCTTATTAATGTGAATCTCAAATCTCTTTACCACTTTTTTGACATCTCTTTCCCCCCCTGTTTAAAATACATTACTCTGCTGTTCTATCTTCCTTTTCTTTCTAAATTTATTCTGCTTCTATAACTATATGTCACAGCTTGGCCATCGCAACTCGTTTTGGCTGTCTTAAAGGCCTAATATACACTCCCATCTCCTAAGTGTCTGCATGCCCTGTAATCAAGTCCTACTGTGCCGTTTCACTTCCACACACACACATCCTCTCCCAGATTTTTTACGTATGCTTAATTGTTACTTTCTTTTCTGTAGGGACTATTGGCAAATTTCAGATTTAGCAGATGCTCTTTATCCGAGGGAAAAGACCTAGACAGATGAAAAACTCACATTCCAAACCAAAACATATTGCACTGCAGCAAGAATTTCTGTTGGTCAGGTGCTTCATATTTGGCCATTTTAACTATTAACTATTTATATGATAAATATATAAAACTGTCATAAGCTTGTACAAAATTGTCTCTAGGTCATTGGGGGATAGATAAGTCTTTATCCTTTACCAAGTTAATAGAACTGGTTTAGGATCAAATTGCAGGGACAGCATATGCTGAAGTAATGGAAACAAGGAATAAGTCAAAACATGCTGCCATCTTATCCTTTGCTGCAGTTCAAACTGTTTCAACCCAATATAATTAAAAGAAGTCTTCTCCTGTAAGCAGTTAAACACTTATGAACAAATTCTGGGAGTGTTAGATTCTTGTTTTATTTGTGAATATTTCCAGACTTGAATTCATTGAGTAATTATGTTTTTAAAAAAAAAAAAAAAAAAAATTGCTTGTTCCTCATCTGTTTTTCCGTAAGTATATCTAGAGCTTAGAAAAGAAATTGTGGAAGTATTGTGCTATTATAAAATAGAAACATTGTAATTTCCTGGAAAATCTTCTGTTATAATTCAAATTAAATTTTTCCCCTATTTTTTCTTTCAGTGTCACACTATTTTTCTCACCTTATAACTTTTCATATTTTTGAATGATGAATGCACCAAAGCAAATCTGTGTTGGATATAAATTAAATAATTTTAATAACTTTATATGTCAGTAGTCTTAAGGGCAAATGTCTTTTCTCATCTTTTTCAATTCTTAAATGCTAGTTCTTAAGCAATATTATTTAACTCAACTCCTCTTATTATTTTGTTATTCCACTATTAGCTAACTCCTTGAATTTAACACAAATTTAGCCCAGTGCACAAGCAGATCTGACAGTATCTAACCTCATCCCAGCTGAATTCAGTTCCACTTTTCTTCTATACTTGAAAACAAGTAGAATAACAGCTACTGCAGCTTCTTTAGAATCTAAGATTTGTGTGAGTTAACATAATCCTGACTGCAGAATCAGGTCCATCAAAGAAAAATACATTGAGTACTTCACTGTTTCCCAGCTGCTTGATGAGGTGCCTCACCCATGAGCACAAAAGACAGTCTGTGAGATAGAAGACGTATACTTTATGAAATGGATGTTATTATGAATATCTAGTGAAAGGGAGCAATATGTGACTGATTTAGTTTTGCAGATTAAGATTTCAAAGATTATTGCAATGCTGAGATGTATATTGATCACTTGATTTTTTCTTTTACTTAAAATGCATTCCTTGACATCTTGAAATCATTTGTTCACTGAATGAATGTATATCTCAAATATTCATGAATATATATGGCCTTTGGAAATATGTCATAATCTATTTAATTTTTTTCCCCACTTTAGTCATCCACTACAAACTGCTCTGCAATGTCATTGGAAATCTCATGATCACCAAAAATGACAGGTCATAATCCTTGAGTCTGGTTGAATTATATTCAGCAAAGGACTGGAAGGTTGAAAGAGGCAAAGACAGTTCGGCACGAATAAGAGAACTTTCTAGGTCCCCCAAGCTACTAAGGAGTCTGCCACTCCTGCACAAAGCAGGAGAACCTCTGAAGCTGCTCCAGTTTTAGAAATCTGGGATCATTGGTTCTTGAGAATCCACTGAGAATGTGGTGCTTCAGACACAGCCTTTTACACACATGCCCTCTTTACTCGGGAACTGTAAGGCATGGGTAGTGTGCAGCCCGTTGAAGATGCCAGCAGAGACTCTGTTCCAGCAGAGATTCCTTTTCTGGGTTGGATTTTGATCCTTTTACAGCAGTGCAAAAGAATCACATCAGGATTAAAGACCTGCCTCATTCACTTTAGCGTGTCTTTATAGTTTACCACATTTCATCTTTCCCAAGCTAGTACAGGTGCCTAGGGCAGAAACTACATCTTTCTGCTCCATTATGTCATTTTCTTGTGCTTTCAGCTGTTCGGTGGTGTTGATATTGATTGCTCCCCCTGCCTGCTAATACTCTTTTTCTAGTTCTCTTAAATGGCTTTTTCTGTATACTAGCTGGTTTCCATTGACAGCTTCATTGAGAGTGGGTTTCTTATTTCTGAAGTGCCTGTCCCAAATGCTTCCTTTCTGCTGTAGACATGGTGGTGATTTTTTAAAACTCTTCATTACTGACTTGTATTTTCTATATGTTGCTCAAAAAACTTTGTTGATGCTTCTACCTGCAGTTGTCTACTTTTCTTCTGAAACAGAAAACTTGCAAACATTGCACATCTCATATATTAGCATTGGGATAACTTTTAAGGCATGTAATTCCTTTTTTTCATGTTAGTGCTGGCTATCTTTTATTCCTACGTATCACTTTCCTAATACTAACATCACTTCATTCTTAACAACTCCATTGGCTAGCACACTGCAGAACAGGTAAGTGAACTGAACTTCTCTATATTTTTTCCTTCCAGTGGGATATTGGTGCTTAATCTGAGAGTTGCGAGAAGATTTGTTTCAACTTAACTGATTTAGAGCTTGCTTGGTCTGTTAGTCTTGTCAGGTTGTCTTTGTTTAAAACTTTTCAGGGATGTCACTTACTGGTGTAATGTCTTCTAGGCACTTGCCTCTGGCTCTGCCTTTCCTTTTATTCTTTTTTTCTCCTTTTTTTTTTAAAGCCAATACATATCTTCATTAGTCACCCTGATGGTTAAGGGTGACTTAGTCCTATTGAAGCTTTCTTTGAAACAATCTTACCAATTTTTTGTTGCTGTTGTTTTTGTGTCTACTTCAATTCTAAGCATTTTTTTTTCAGTTTTATGGTTCTAGTTATCTGATCCATGATTTCCAGTACTGAAAATACATTCAGTTTTAATTGCTAAGGCCACAATGTATTTTATTTATCTTTTTTTCTCATTGCACAGTTTTGTTTTCTTGCTCCCCATATGCTTTTTGCAGTATTGACTCCTTGGTTTTAACATTTGAGAGTCTTCCTTTTAGAGGAGAAGATACTTCTCATATTTTGCACATTTACAGCTTAGCCTATTCTAATATTTGTTGTCTTTCCTGCAGCCTGACTCACATTGGAAAATGTGTTAAAAGTTGTGTGCATAATGACAAGATAATTGTTGGCTTTTCCTTAATACCTCTTCCACTGCAGAAAACATTTGGCTGTCTAATTAAGAAATTAACTACAGCACTAGCACAAAGCACAAGCATAAGACCCTATTTAGGGTCTCTAAATAGTTTTCTGACCAGAGATGGTATATGTTGCTTTAGTTTTGAGTATGGATGGAGTTAGCTGCCATCCCACACAAGGTATCATGGGTTGGGTCTCTGAGGAGTGTTCTGGCTTGGGGTATTTTTTCTAGTTTCAAACTAAGTCTCACCTTCCTTGCTAAATAAAAACAGACAAACACCACATCCCCCTTAATGTTTACCATATCTATTTCAAGAAAAACATTGCAGTAAGTTGCTTAAAAGGTTGTGAAAACATAGTAATTTTACTGTGACTGCAGAATTTTACATGAAGGACAGTAGAGAATGGAAAAATTTCATGTACAATGAGCTTTGGAACTTCTCCTCTTCAAATGGACTGAGTAAAATTATACTGACTTATCAAGAAATTAAGGAACATGGTAATAAAAATGAGTATAATGTCTAGTTAAGAATGAATTAGATACAACTTTGCACTCTTCTAAATTAAATTCTGTAATTTCTCTGTGTTAGAGCTGGGGGCATTCCATAAATTGTATTCTGTTACTGCTATGTATATAATAATAAAACTAAATTATCAGTTGTCAAATGAAAGTAAAAAAAAAAATGAAAACTAAACCCAAACATTGTTCAAAATGAAATATAAAACTTTAATTAAAGAACTCAGCAGGTTAGGCCTCTTTCATGTACAAGAAATAACATAAAGGAACTTCTAACCCTTCTTCTTATTTAACCTCACAAAAATGCCTCAAATATTAAAAATTGTTTTTGTTAAAAACACTTAGATGAGTAAATGCTTGTCCCTAACCGATAAATTTTGTTAGAGACTGGTTAAAAAAAATGGTTTTTATTAAAGTGCTTGTGACAAATAGAAACTTTTTATTGCTTTTGTCTTTCTTACTGCTTTGCAAAATGGAACTGATTAACTTGAATTTTACAGGCAGTTAAAAATAAGAAATGAAATAAAATTTGTTGTAAAGCAGTAATCTATTCATAATATAAAATTGCATTTAAAGAGCTTACAATGAGAATATATTGAATTATTCATTGAAAACAATGTATCCTTTGAATTTGGCCTCTGAGTGTGGTTGCAAATTGCCAATGAGCACTCATGAATTTTACGAATGCACTTTGTTATTTAAAATTCTTTGATGGATTCTGCATATGAATATATTTATGCATATAGATTATCTGTGACCGCTCTGCTGTATTAATTTATTCAAATGTTCATGATGCAGAGTTTTATTTTATTTTTTGCTTTGGTCATTTACAAACACCATTTGTTGTTGTCTTTTATTATTGTTGAACAACATTATAATTTGATCTGCATTTTGGAAGATTCAGAATCAAATTGAATCAATCCATAAACTTTCTGTCTTAACTTCAAGGAAATTACTTACCTTCTCTGGTTTGTTTGTTTGCTTGTTTGTTTTAAAAATAAAGATAATATAAGTTCTTTACTACACAAGGCTTACTTATGACAGTGACAGAATACCAGTATAAAAATACTGTAAGTGTAGTTGGGGTCAAGATGCCAAAGAAATATACTGCAGTCTTTTCTCTTTCAGGAGAAGAGGGAAAGTAATATAAAGAGATAGCTCTAATATGGCAAAAGATACACACAAAAACATAAAAAAATATATATCCCCAAAACCACAAGTGATGGGATTTCCTGGTATGTTTGCCATTAACATTTAGCTGTTTGGAAACTGAAGGCTGGAAGAAAGAAAAAAGTATATACATGTCTTACGTATTTTCTTTCTATGAAACTTTCTTTTCAAATTCTTTTTGTAAGAGCCATACAGATTTGCACCACTTACATGGCACACAGCCATCAGCTTTTGTCTCCGTTTTTCCAGTAATGTGAATACACAGTCTCATGGCCAAGATGATAATGGAACTGCTAGAAGCCTACAGACTTTTTTATTTTTTCCTACCAACTTCATGAATTAAATGAATTTGATTCCTTTTCATTTTTTTATGGTATCACTAACCTTTTGCCACAGTCATTCATCACATACAGTTAAGCCATTGCTGTCTGCAAAGGCGATGTTTCCTAGCCTTCTCAATTTCTTTGCTTGTCATAGCAGCAGCAAACAGGGAACTGGGAGCTTGCTATGTTATGTTAAGCAGTGACCAAATAACAGGATTTCACATATCGAGCATTCACTGAACTTACGAAACTTTTATTTTCTGTCACTATTCTCTGTATTTTCTGTCAGTTATAAATTTTAGGTGCATTATTGGTCCTAGTTGAAGAGTAAAGTAATTTTTTGTTAAAAACTGTCATCTAAGCTTATGAATTTTTTACATACTTAGTGACATGATATAGTCATTATATTGTTTATCTCATTAAGTGCTTAAGTTTCCAGGTTGATAAAAAACTTATGAGAAATGTCATGTGTGACATATTTCACGGATCTCCAAACAGCATTTCTTTAACCAATTTGTCTCTACGTTTGTCAACATCTGTCAGTATTAAGTCAAATTATTGACACAGTGGCTTTGTCTATTTGTCCTTTTGTTTTCCAGGAACATTGGATTTATCACACAATTAGTCTCTCTTTTGGGGTTCTGTCCCAGTTTTCAGGCTCATTCACAATGCAGATATTCACTTGCTGTTGGATCATATATATTGTCCTGCTGTTATTTGTACTTACCATTACAAGTCATGAGAAGAAAGATAAGGATAAAAAACCTGTATTCGTTTATGTCTTATATAGACACAATCAGTCTCTGTGCTGCTTTGTCAGTACTGTATATATTTATGTTTATATTGTTCATATAATACTGCAGCCAACTGCACAATATTTTAGGAATTCAGACCTTTTTTTTTAGTGCAAAAACTGAGTACAGAATGAATCCCAGTAAAAAACACTACCTATTTAGTCTATACAATTGCTTTAGTCACTGTAGAGGGAATAGGTCCCTCCAGAGATGGCAATATAATCCCAATATAGATGTCTCTGATATGAGGATTGAATGAGCACTCTCCCCCTCCCCCATCATAAGTACATGGCTGAATTTGGGTGAGATATACCACACGCATAGGATTTTGTGTGAACTTTCATTATATACAGCTATTGCAATTTACTTCAGCCTGGCCTCTGTAACAAATGTATGGTCTCCTCACCTTCTGTTCCTTCACACTGCTGCTGCAATGGGTAAGGACAGTTATCTACCCTCCATGGTTAAAACTGCTGAACTCCAAAGAAATGAGAGCATGTCATTTCCCAGCCATTGATTTATGACCACCTTAAATTTTTGCTAGTGCTGGGATGTTTACTAGAGGTTTTTTGTTTCTTGGGGTTTTTTTTCCTAATGTAAAATTTCCAGGATATTTGAAAAGCACTGTGTTCTTGTCAGAGGATCTTGGGTCAGCTTAGAATTACCTACATTATGCTGATTTTAGGAATTGGAGCAGGAATAATGACAGCTGCATTCCTTGTTTATATACACTTCCATTTACCTGATTTTACTTTGCCTTCCTTCCCCACACACTTTAACACTTCCACAATGACCTGGTGCCACAATGACTGCAATTTAAATATTTAGATTTGTCAGTGTTTTCTAGGCACTGAACTGTATTCCTTACTGATGCACTTACTCTACACAGGCATAAAATAAATCTTATAAAGTGTTCGCAGAAAAAATGTTTGGGTTTTTTTTTCCTGTGGAAATAGCAGTATGAATCTCTTTCTGTCTAGCAGTCTTTACTTCAAAGCAGAAAATAAAATTAAGAAATTAAACCACCCCTATGCTTCACAGAAGACTGTGATTTTATGGCCATTTAGCATTTTTTAACCTTTTTGTTTGTTTGTTTGTTTTTCTTGCCAAGTCTTTCCCTAAGCCACAGATGCCATTTCCTATTCAGCTGTTGCTCTGCTTCTTACAGACACCCTGCAGATCATATGGGTAACATTCCAACCCAAATTGGATCATTTGAGTAAGAAATAGCTTCTCAAAATCTGTTACTGTTTCCTTCACATTCTTTACTTTATTCAGTTTGTTGGCTGGTTTGTTGGTTGGGGTTTTTTCTTTTTAACCTATAGTTCAGATCCTTAATACAGACTAATAAATATGTTTGATTTTAAAAGTGTAGTCTCAAAAATGTTGTTATATCTAAAATTATAACCAACATCCAGCCCAGCCCAGCCATTTCTAATTTTTATTGTTTCATGCATGATGCCATTGCAGTTGTTCATTGCTTTAGTTTTCATTGCTTTAGTTCACTGCAAAAAGGAAAAATTGCCACTGAAGTAATATATCAAGATCTATATTGAGATATATTACTTCAGTGGCAATTTTTCCTTTTTAAACAAACTGAGTTTTACCACTTTAATGTTCATTGTAAAGGAAAATCTTTGAGTTTCTCCCCTTCACAGTATTTTGAATTTAGAATCAATAGTACCTTTTCATGTGGGCTGAAGACAATTTATTGGAACCTTTTAAAACTCCCAATGTTTTTTTCAATGCAAATAAATAATTCAGTGTGGTAAAAAGGAAGTGATTGAAATATTGCTGGCCAAGGGCTTCCAATTCTCTTTGGGCAGGCTTGAAAACTGGACTGGTGCATACTACTTTATCAATGAAACTTTAAGCCCAGAGAAGGTTGACATAAAAAAAGCCACCTTAGTTCTTCCTGATTTTGTTTATTTTACAGGGCTAAACAAGTTAGGAAAGAGATCTCCAGAAGTACAAAATGAGGCCAAACATGGTGGGTTCGTCATGGTGTTTCACAAAAGCCTACTCCTTCTCAATCACACATGCATACTTCTTTGCACACCATTATTAGAAGTATTCCCAGTGCTAAGTCATATACTTACACTTTATACAAACATAAGCATATTTCTTATCTTATCAAAAAGGCGATTTTTCTAGCTTTCCCTTTGATGATTCTAAGCCTGTCCACTTTTGTTGTCTGCTGAAAACCCTGGAGGGTCTCTGAAAGAGAACATGACAGAACTTTGGGGACCTGAGCAATTTGAAGATTTGTTTTCCCTTATTTTTCTTGACTTTCCAAGAGCTTCTAAAACAGTGAAGTTGTTCAAAAGCCTTACAGAAAATGTGTCTCAGAAGACTCCTGCTGTGCTTTAATGGCTTAAATTTATCATGATGGTGTCTGCAATTAGTGAACACAATCTAAAATGACCTAATTCTGCAAAGCTGTCTGATATACATATATTTGGGTTTTAACAAACTGACCTCTAATCTGTGAAAATCATATTGTACTCCAGTATGACACATAATATATGTTGTTTATATTCTGTTTTAGACTTTTAAGTGCAGTATTTTAACACGGGCATTTTATACTTGTATGGACATGCGTCTTAGAAAGATGAATGAATCCTTGTAGGTCATTTCAGCTTTCTGGTTACTGCTCTATCCTGTAGTATCCCTGGGGTATCAAACCTGAGGTTTCCTATATCCTCCTTCTGGCAGGGTTTTGTAAATTGGAGAATCCTTACTCTCATTTGCTCATTTATTTACTGTCATAACAATCCCACTTTACATTGAAAATTGCTCTACTCTGAAGCTTAAATATTGTTTTATACTTTTTATGGTTTCTATATTCCAAGTGAAAACTAAGATTTATGATGCCCCAGAGAGACCACTTGGTTTCAGTCCTTCAAAGAGAAATGTTACATTAAAGACAGTGTTGGTACCCCTGCAGCGTATCAGGAATTTATTATGAAATATAAACTGCACAAGAAACAAGAGATAACAGTGAACATGGGCAAGGAACTGACATAGTGTATTTATTTTTTGTTTTAATGTGGAGTTATGAATATTTATTGCATTTGTGGAAATTGCAGTTTCTAAGCATAAAACAATTTTTAACAGTTGAGCTACTTTTGCCAAAAAGTAACCCTCCAACTCATGTTAAGTTCTCAAAGCATTCAGTGTATATCACCATTCAGGAACTTGCTAAACACCTCCAGGGTGCTCATCAGCTGTCTTGCAACAGAAAGATTTATCTTTTTTTTTTTTTTTTTATAGACATATATATATAAAATGCTTTAATAAATTCCACTTAATAAATGCAGCACATTTTTTAGCGTCACTGTAAGCAAAAACAGCAAAGATTTTCAATCAGTTGATACTGTGTAGTTTATCTTTTTCCAGCAAAGACAGCTGCTCATGAGCATTCTTTGATTAACATTAGAAATCCCTGATAGGGAGCTTTCATCTCTGGTATCCGTTAAATTACAGGGCCGTGTAGCTGGAGTTGTGTCTCATCATCTGAGGCTCAAATCTGGGCTTTCGGCACTGCGTCTACAGATGGACAGTCAACAGGTGCACAAATAGAAAATATCAAGGCAAATGGAAATAAACAGCCAGGCTAGATCAAATTGGCAAGTGCATCTGAAAAATAACATGTTAAAGTTTAGAGAACAAGACTGCTAGGCATCAGCAGAACAGCCACAGAGAGAACAATTGGACACATCCACGTAGCATTTTGGAAAGATTCAACGTGGCATGGTTAGAGCCGGAATCGCTAGCAGCTCAAAAATATTGATGAAGACAGTCAGCGAAACTGGATGACTGACAAGAACAGGCCAAACTATGTTTCCTATAATTATGTGAAATAATGAGTCAGGCATATATGTAGGAAGATAACTGTCAATGAATTAAGAAAATGGGCAATCTTTAAAAAAAAATAACAGCAGTTTAGACAGCAAAGAATGTTGAAAGCCAGTGTTACAAGAATTAAAAAAAGACATAAGGTAAACAGACATTGCTTTTAATAGTGTGGGAAAGAAAGAACGGACTGTTATGTGGGTATGATGTTTTAAAAGTCTTATTGTACTACTGGCTCTGATTATACTAAATGACAGTATTCAGCTAAACCTATGTCTGCACTGAAATACCAAAAACTTCTGGAATCTAATCACTGCAACCTAGGTCTATAAACTTTTGCACCCCCTGAGGCAGAGTCTTACAAAAATTAGGGTGCAGGGGGTGTTGATCATCACTAAAAAAGGTTAATTTGTATATTTGACAATTTTTTGTTACATTTCAGAAATATGTTTAAGAAGTAATGATGACTCTGACAGCAAAACCTGAATAATGTAGCCTAATATGACATGGCCAAATAGTACCAATCTACCAGGATTTTTAACCTGTTATCCCTTTGCTATACAGCTATAAAATGTATGTTAATTCAACATCCTCTTTTACTAAGAAATTGTTTTCCTACTCCCATTATTTTACTTCTTTACTATAAGATTCAAACTACACTGTTTTCAGATTTAGTCATAATGGTGCGGAGATGCTATACGAACAGAGAATCAGTTGCCACCATATGAAGAGATCCTTTGGCCTAAAGGAGTCCAAAAGTCACAGTGATCTTTTCTGGTTGAAGACTGACTAGGGCCTTTATATAAATGCAGTTATGCTCAGTGAATCAGAGTTCAATTTCCTAAGTGACCTTAAAACGGTAGACAAAGGATTAGTTATGCTACAGAGGGAATCAAAACAGAGTGCCACTTTTTTTTTTTTTCTAGTCTGGTTTCTTCCAAAGGTATCTTTGTAAACCTTGACAAAACAGTGTGATGTTAAAGAATCTCAGCTGCGTTAAAATAACTCTAATTAGCAGCCTTGCAAATCTCTTACATAATGATAAACTGTCCCAAGATAGTAGCAAAATACCCTGGTGGATTCTGGTCAACCACCTTTTACTCCCAGCATCCATTCCAACTTATGGGGACACTGTGAAAGTCTTCTATACTCCACAGGAGTACAATTCTGAACAATTATTTCCATTATTTCAGAAGAAATTCTGCACACAGAGTGCCTGTAAAATCAGCCTGATATTGGTATTTGTAGCAAGTAATTCACCACAATATTTCATTTCTCAAAAGAAAGTGTTATTTAGTCTCACCATCAAAAATACAAAAGGAAAACATGAAACAACCAGGCAAGACTCTCACAGTGTCCTCACTCAGCAGTGCATGGCTGTAACACAAAGGTATTTTCCCACAGGAAAGAACCAGGACAGGACCTGGGTCATAGTAATTCCACTTTTTTCAAGTGCTGGAAGGAATCCCCTGAAAAACTTATGTGGCCCTAAGATTCCCCTATTTGTGTCTTTTCTGAGAGGCTTCCAGTACCTGAAGGGCACAACAAAATCTCCAGAGCTAGTTGAAACAAAGATGCAAACTAGTAGTGGAAAATTTCAGTGGTTTTGCCACCAGCTGTCAATAGAGCAAGCTTTAATGTTTCCCTCTTTGAGTCCTTACATGGCTCAGAATTACACCAGAATTACAACTGTTCTGCTGCTTTTGCCAACATGCTCTTTGTTTCAGAGTATTTTAAATAGCTACCATTTTTTTGTTGCATGTTTGCAGAGTTTCCTTTAATTTCACATCATGTTTAAATTCAGATACTACAGCAAGCACAGACATTTTGTTTTATATTATTCACATAGCCATTCAACTGTTTGAGATGATGCTATCTTGTATGACCTTACTGCATTTCATGACTCAATACCGTCTTAAAAGCAGTTACAGGAATTTTCATTTAGTGAAGAAGTGCAGACTGTATTTCTTTTATTTGACTAAGCTGTTTCCTATTACTTATTGTACTCTCTTGACAGTAATAAATTTCATAATGGTTGCTGGATTTCAAATCAACTATTACACTATCTAGATGGAACAGTAAATCAATAATGGATGATATACAAATCATATCTAATAGCTGGAATGCAGGGGTTTTTTTGCCTTAAGGTGTCACACTTGGTAATCACTGTAATATTTATTGAAAAAATAGCAAAATGTTATAAAATCAATAATAAATTGGCATGAATATATGAAGACATTTTCATAAGCAAAGAGAACAGAGCTGGGAGGAGAAAACATACTGTTATTATGCACATACTTACAGATCCTTATTTTTAAAAACTTGATTAATTAGTGTGCTTTATCACATACCTTGTTTTCTACATTTCTTTTGAAGCTCCCACTTTCGAAACCAGATAAAACTGGATTACAGCTTGGTGAAATAACAATAAATACTACTATTTGTATTTCAATAGATCTGGGTGCTTCATAGTTTTGCTTAGGAGAAGTTTCTAATGCGATAATTTCTCATGTATTCATTTTTATGTTGTGCTTGAAGAGAAACACAGTAACTGCACAGTGAACTTTGACCTTATGGTCAACATGACTAGAAAATTAAATATTAGCATACGCAATAAAAATTAAAGCTCAATTCTGATTCTGTCCTTCATGCTGTACTTCTTATTCTCATTGGGTAAACAGGAGATTGGCACTTACAAGTATTGCATAATCAAGCCCTAGATTGCTTATTGAAAGATGATACCTAAGTATAACCCACTTATCACAAGTTCATATAACCCTAGATTGAATTTTATTGAAAATTATTGAAAATGCAGCAATATCCAATGAGGTTCTGTAGTTAATTGAAGTTTTAGTAGTCAAATGGGTATTGTTTTCCTTTCCTTTCCTTTCCTTTCCTTTCCTTTCCTTTCCTTTCCTTTCCTTTCCTTTCCTTTCCTTCTTCTTTCCTTCCTTTCCTTTCCTTTCCTTTTCCTTTCCTTTCTTTCCTTTCCTTTCCTTTCCTTTCCTTTCCTTTCCTTTCCTTTCTTTTCCTTTCCTTTCCTTTCTTTTCTTTTCTTCTTTTCTTTTCTTTTTTTTTTCTTTTCTTTTCTTTTCTTTTCTTTTCTTTTCTTTTCTTTTCTTTTCTTTTCTTTTCTTTTCTTTTCTTTCTTTTCTTTTCTTTTCTTTTCTTTTCTTTTCTTTTCTTTCTTTCTTTTCTTTTCTTTTCATTTTCTTTTCTTTTCTTTTCTTTTCTTTTCTTTTCTTTTCTTTTTCTTCTCTTTTCTTTTCTCTTTTCTTTTCTTTCTTTTCTTCTTTTCTTTTCTCTTTTCTTTTCTTTCTTTTCTTTTCTTCTTTTCTTTTCTTTTCTTTTCTTTTCTTTTCTTTTCTTTTCTTTTCTTTTCTTTTCTTTTCTTTTCTTTTCTTTTTTCCTTTCTTTTCCTTTCTTTTCCTTTCTTTTTCTTTTCCCTTTCTTTTCTTTTCCTTTCTTTTCTTTCCTTTCCTTCTTTTCCTTCTTTTCTTTTCCTTTCTTTTCCTTTCTTTTCTTTTCCTTTCTTTATTTTCCTTTCTTTTCCTTTCTTTTCTTTTCTCTTCGGAATAATAGATAGGGGTATAATAATTATTGCTGTATTTTCTTCAAATTTTGAGAAAATGCACTTGGTAACAAAAGATCAAATCAATTAATCAGAAGTTAGCTGAGGTATCCATGAGGTATCCAGGGAATGAATAGTCATAGTCCTTCATGTCCTTGAAATATTACCTTCCTCATCTGTCTAAGATTCTCCCAGCCTCCCAGATTAGTTAGCTGAACAAAATGAAATGAGGGTGGATATAAAACCTCAACAGCTTCCTACTCTTGTCCAAATCCCTGTTTCTCTGCAGAGAAAGAAGGAAAGGTGCAATGCTTATGATTTATTTCTGTGTTCTGTTAGAAATGCCGTAGAAGTCAATGAAAACCTTTTGTTAGTAAAACCTAGAAGCTAATTTTCTAAGACACATAAAAAGGAAGGGATGTAGTTTTCGCAAGAAAAGTCATCAGTTTGAATTCATTTTTGTTGGTATGCATCTTGGAGAGGTATTAAATGGTCTGTCCTGACATGTTTCAAGGATAAATAATTTTGCTCTTCCTATTCTGTTCTAGGAGCCAGTAACTGTTATCAGATACTAGAGTCAGGCAAATTAAAGCAGGAAAAGGCATCTAGGATTAAGCAAAGACAGCAGAAAGTCCCATAGGTATTAAAATGATTAAAATATATCTAATTTTCTCAAATAAGAAATATGTGAAGAAATATAGAAGTTCAATGACCAGTAATGACTTTTGGTATTTTTTTCCTTCTGGGGGAGTAGAATAAGTAGCTGCTAAATTCATTTTTAAAATAATTACACAGACTATTTATTGCACAAGATAAAGAAATACATATCATTTCATTTGATCATTACCTTGTCACTTGTCTCAAAATATTATATGTTGAAAAATGTATGTAAAGTTCTGTGTATCATAATATACTAAACGTTTCAGAAGTCTCTTTTCTTTGAATAATCTTCTTTAGATTGTACAGATGAAAGCTGAGTCTCACCTGGCAAAGAAGTTTGGAACGCTTAAGTATACAGTTCTGTCCTACAAGCATCATGAAAAGAATCTGCTTTCGCAAGTTGTTTGCTTCATGATATAATGTACCAAATGGTTTGCTGAAAAATTGGACAAATTCCAGTTGAACAGCCACTATTCAAATTGATAGTGACAGCTCATTCTGAAAAAAAATGTTATTTTCAAATGATTGATATGAACTCAAAGGGGTGTGAAGAACTATAGTGTTCATATTGCTCATGAGCTGTTGACAGTTTGGCACATCTCTAATGCTGATTAGAAACAAGCCAGGACACTGCAGTTTGCATTCACATTAAGCTTACAGACCACACTAAATTATTTGATTCACAGGAACACTCAACATACTAAAACATGCCAAAAATTTCAAAATTGAATGACCTTTGTATCGAGTACCTCAGTATCTATGAGGACATTATTGAGTGATAAAAAGTTAGTAGGAGAATATTAACAGATATTAATTAAACTGAGCAAGTGACCTTGATGATATTCAGTTCTCTAGTGAGCTGCAGATGGTTTTGGAGTTATGACAAAATGAAAAAAACGTTTGAAAATGGAAGTCTAAAAAATTTGTGCACATTCTTCACATTTGACCTGCAAATAGAGGAGCTGGTATTTGAGAATGATTTTCTAGTGTTTATTTATACATTTCATATTTCACCTGTGCAAATGTTAATGCTACTAGGATTATTTTTTTTAAAAGCCCTTTGTCTGAGATCCTTTCTTTATGACAGTGCTTGTACAGGCAACTAAAACAAAGGGCTGACGTAACTTCTTCAGCAGGCCATTATTTCTCAATTGGGCTCTGCAAATTGTCAGCATCGGGAAAGGCAGCTCTCACATCCACCCTCCAAAAACTGCTGGGATTTCTGTGGCTGAAGGCCACTGTGATGTATTTCTGTAAAACATCTCCTGTTTATTAACAGATCACTACTATTTCACATTGCCCATACACACCCCAAAATATGATGACTACTTTCAACCTGCATCTGAATTCCAGGCTATTCCACTCCTAATAATGGAATACCAGAGAGACTCAAGCAAATTTTGTTTTCCTAGATGCCAGTTTTTCTAATTCTCAGTCATATAGGAAAGGAAACACAGAGAAAATGAGACATTTCCCTAGGATGAAGAAGGTTCTCTTCTCTCTCTAAGCAACCGGCAGATAGAAACCAACCCCCAGGAGTCAGATGACAAGCACAAGACCCTGCCACCAGATATTGATAGAGTTCAGGAAGAGAATCACTATCTTGTCTTCTTAGATGCCAAGTGGTGAAGGCAGCCATCTTTCCATCTGTCAAACCTTTCAAACAAACCCAAGCGTACTTCTGTATCCAGAGAGACAATGAACAGATGCTAGGCTACAGGACAGTAAGCTTGCATACTTTCTGTAGGGAAAAAAATAAGTCAGGTGCAGGAAAATGCAAGGGATGGTGGGCTTCTCCTCTGCTTCAACAGAACAAGTCAGTATCATAACCATGTTCTGAATGTCCCCAGTGCAAAATGCGCACCATGTTCATTATCAACTTCACATTCGCCAGTCCAGCAAGGTTTGGGATTTTTTGGTTTTGCTTTTGTTATGGAGTGTGAAATGTGGACTTATCTCTGTGCTGTGAAACAAGGGACAAGCTGAAACTGATCCACAGATTCAGCAAAAGGGTAAAGTGCTACAGAATAGGAATGCTCCTTCACAGATCGAATTCAAGAACTAACATAAAAAGGATAGTAGGCAAGTTACATTGACCCAGGAGAAAGTTTAACTTGCATTACCAGTATTTATGCAGCAGGTAGCTCAAGCTCTCACTGACCTTGGCAGAACTGTATGCGTAATATGGTCACTAGAGTGGACTGCCACGGAGTATTTTTCAATGTACAGCATTGTGTTTTCCTTTTCAACATTAGCTGTTTTATTGCTTCTCTGAATATTGTATAATTGAATGAATATATATTTTTTGCCACTGCATACACAATATATGCACACAAAATCTTATCTTGGCTGAACTCCTTAACATAATGTCCCTCAGGTAGAATACAAGAACAGTGGTGAGACACAGCAATCCCAGTTCTTATTAGCACTCCTCCATACTCCACTACCAAAGAAGAGCTTGAGTGTACAGTGACCTTCCACACCAGTACTTATGTCTTGAATAAATAGAACTGACTTTATCAACTTTATTACATTAAAAGTACATAGTGCGCTCTGTCACTTCAGTCTGAACAGTAGACTCAGCTTTAAAGGATATCTGAGTAGCAGTACAGCTTTCATGAATTTTGTGGTGCAATATCGAAAAGCAGCAGGACAAACTCTTAGGACAGGAGCGCAGAAATGGTAAGGCCAGACTGTTCTTTTTTGTTTTGGTGCCAACAGTAACAAAGTTTGTCAGAAAGGTATCATAGTAAGTATTACAAAATCATGGATTTATTCATGAAGTGTTATCACTTCTTCACAAGATGAGATGTAAATACCAAAGAAGTAGCTAAAGCCATTCTAAAAATTCTCTCTTTTCTTTAATTTAATAATTGCCATCATCTCTTCATGACAATGGAAGATAAGTAGGGGCAACAGGTAGGTTATTTCTCTGAGAATGCCTTCATGTTAAATCTAGATGCCTAAATAAATGTTCAGGTTTCTCAGATCCTACCGAACCTTTGGTTTAATAGCTGATGTGCACATGATAACATTCTGCATCTATTGCCCACCTAGGGTTACCAGTTAAATGAATCGCTACACAACGTGTATGGTGGTCTTAAGTCGTGTAAACAAACTAAGTCTAATATTGATGATAGTTGTCATTTACAGCTCAATCAGATTTATGAGAATAATATACAAGAGGAATTTATATAAGGCTTCTTGTGCATAAAAATACTAAATGTACATGCAGAGTGCATTTTTGTTTCAGCATAATGCATCTTTTAAAAATGTTTATCTTCTAATAAGGTGTGCTTATTTCAGAAAAGTCCAGTTAACTTACACTTTGCAGGTGATATGGATTTTTTTTGCCTTCTGCAGCTTCTTTCATTTTTCAGTAAGAAACCACTCTGCAGCTTTTTTCAAAACTGAACGAAAACACACAAAATGTGAAACTAAACACAAAAGACGACAAGAATGGCTGATAGCTAAATATACCACAGCTACTTTTATTTGTTGCTAAAAAAGCAGCAAGAAAGTAACAGAAGTCTTTTGACTGCCTTGAAGATATCTGATGTGCAAAAAAGCAAAACAGGTAATAAAAATGTCAGTTTTGTGTTTTTTGATTTTTAATTTTTTTCTCTTATTTCCCAGGTAGTGGGAATCTTTTCCACAACATTTTTGTGCTGAAGAGTCCTCAGATAATATTTTATAGCCTAATTTTTCTTTTTTTTTCCCTTTCTTTTTTAAAATTATTTTTACTTATTATCAAAATAATTTTGGGATGGGTGGGAAACTAAATTAACTATGGAAGAACACATATCCACAACTTCTTAATGTTTTTCAAGTTCTGTTAAAAAGAACACACTAAGAAACTTTGACATAACTTTTCCCTACTTTAGTTGTCTACACCCTGCTTTCCTCAGGAAAAAAAACCAGGCAAATTTAAAAAAAAAATTCCCCAAACCTCTTCCCTTAATTAATGAAAATGAAACTTTTTTTTTTTAAGTGTTTATTTACTTTATCATATTTCCTGGTTGGGGTTTTTGTTTGTTATTTTATTCTTTGTTTGTTTGTTTTGTCTGGTAGTAATATACTATTAAGATTAACATTTTTTTCATTCTTATTGAAAAATTACTTGTTTGTTTCAAAAGAGTGATATTTATTTATATATTTATATGTATTTTTATAGACTTTTTAAAATAGAAAGAGGAAAACTGCTTTCTCCTGACAAAAAGAAAGAAGTTCTGTTGGAGACAATTGTTTGAAGAGAAGTACTTCAATGGAGACTAGTTGTCTCAAGCTGGCAGGTTAAGATTGTTTTTATGATTGATTACGTATAGTACATAGCAACATAATATTCCTTTAAATTATCACAAAATATTTATTTTAATCTGAATGCTTTTGTGCCCTGTTATTTCATCTAGAATTGTCACAACTAAACACACTAGTTGCACATTTGTCTAGGAAGTTACAATAAAAGAGCTTATAAATGATGACCAAAAATAAGGTATGTTCCTATCTCAAGAAATACTTTTTAAAAATGTAGATCAATTTCACATCAAATAAGATAATTTCTTCTTATAACATGACATGCAATTTCATAAAAAGTTATAGAAAGATAACCAGCTATATGGTGACTCTTCTGTGGTATGGCATTTCCTAGGAAAAAGCAGTATGCTTTGTTTTAAGGCAATATGAAACATTTTCTTCTCATTGTAATTCAGTTACGTATTACATAGCTCTTCACCCAAGCACTAGTCCACAGTGGGAGCCTTGTGTAGACTTGGAAATGGAGAGGCAAACTGAGGCATCACTAAGAGTTCTAACTACTGTTCTTTATGCTCTTTGCTCTTGGGTGTATGTCTTGAAGTGTGTCTTTAATAGCTAGAGAGATACAGGGGAGATAAACACTTCCATTAACAATTAGAAGTCCAAACACATTTACAAATATATTGCTATGTTTTTGAATTTACTCTACTTAAAAGTGCTCTATGCTTTAAAGTTTGAGTGTATGATTTCAAGTGCCTTTATTTTGGGCATTCCAGCTTTAGACAGCTTACTCATACATAAAAAAAGAAACATTCAAAATAGCAAGTTTGTTACTATGAATTAATATTTAAGGGCCATACTGTGCCTAGAGGTACCTGATCCAAAATCTTGTCTTGAAATAATTGTAGTGGCAGATTTCTGGAGTGCAGAAAGATCGTCTTTCTTATTGACCTCTTTCAGTCTGGAGACAAACTGAAATTCTTGGAGTCTCCAGAGCATGGGCTACCCTAATTTCTGTACTTATGGCGGAAACCATAAAACTCTAAAGTACAGTAGCAGCACTTTAATTCTTCTTGCAGGGTGTACTATAGTATTCACACAGGAGGATCCCCACTTCCTGAATCATAATTTCACATCTTACATTTGGCTGTTGCTTTTAAAACTCTCCAGATAGACAGAAGAAGATTGTTTTTATGAACTTCATCTTAATAACCAAAATTTTGACACCACTGGTGACTTTGGGCCAAGAACATTGTGTACAAAATTGAGGACTAATTACAATAGGCATAGTAACTGCTTCTTATTGGTGGTTACAACTAAGAAAATTTAAAAAAAAGGTGCAACTTACCTAAACACTTATGTTAATAAAACACTTGCAGAATTTTTCACTTGTATTTATTTATAGCTAGGATCATACTGTGCATATGACTTATCTTTCTTAATCATGGAGAAAGACATATTATTTCTAATTTAATATAGAATGAACCACTTTCTGCTTTCCAGATTTTTCTTTCCCTTCTTTATTTACTTCTCAGGTACAATGATATTAGATCAACAAGTAAGATTTTTCTCATTAATGTTGTGTCTAAATAATAGCTTGTCAATTTTTCTGAGAAGGGTCAGACCATACATTTGATGATAAGATTTCTAAAAAAGGTTTCTAAAAAGATTTAGTATAAGCTTTTTGTACATAACGGTATCAAAAGTTACTTGATTGCTTCTGGAGTGCATCTTTAGTGTGTCCTGCCTCCATGTTGATGCCTCTAGGCATTGCTTGTTCACTTCATCTACTGTCCTACAGGGAAACTCAGGCATAACTTAGAAGGAAGTCATTGGATTCTGCAGATGTGAGCTGTGTGCAGCTATAGTTATTGATTAGTCTAAGTGGAAAATGGAATTATTCAAATATTGTGAAAGCTAATGTGCCTAATTGCAGTCATATTAGTTTTTTAGATATAAATAACAAAATCATTTATAAAGAAATCTCAGCATACCCCTGCTACTGATTACCACACTGATATTAAGAAGTAGTTACACTGTCTTCATTGAATTACAAGAAACATGTGTGTAGCTGGGACAAATTCTTGCTCTCTTAAGTGCCAGGTATGTAACACAATACCCACAAAAATGAGTTAGGTATATTAAGAGTACTTAAATAGGAAAACCTTACATTCTAAAGGTCCAAAAGATCTGAAATTTCAAGCTTTATCTAGTAATGCTTCCCAAAGAGAGTATACAATGATCCTTTCCCTGTCTTAAAAGTACAGTTTTTGGAGAATTCTGATTTTCAAAGCAGGCGGTCTTCTTTCTTTCCTTCTGAAAGTTCGAGCAGTTACCTGGTCTGAGAACAGCTACAACATCCTAAAAGCACTGAATTCTGGACAAAATATACTTCTAAAGATACTTGTATTGAAAAAAAAACAAACTAGGAGGAACTATGTGGGTGCCATCTTCTTTTCTTGACACAAAATTCTCATTAGAGAATTTGACCTGGTAGAAGACACCCTAGATTCACTGTTTCTCTCAGCTTTAGACAGTACAGACTAACAGCTGTCATCTCCTCAGCTGCAATGCCTCCAGCTGCTCAGCAGCAGGAACCATAGCTAACCTGTCTTAGTCTAGCAGGGGGGCTCTTGGCCTCATTGTAAGAGTCTCAGATTTTGATCCTTCAAACAAGAGCATTTCAGTCTTTTATCAAATGTTTATTTGATGAAAAATCACACAGTCTTGGGGGAGAAATCCAAATCCAAGTCTATCCTTCTCTTAGGTGAGTGCCCTACTCACTGAGCTAGAAAGTTATGGTCTGATGAGTCTTAAATTATTTCTGCACAGTGGCACAGCTTTGAGAGGAAAATTGCCTGAAGCCTAATCATTAGGTACTCTCCTAGGAAATGACAGACTGTTTTTTTTAACATCCTAACACAGAGAAGGGCACTGAAGCGCGTGTGAGAATGGCCTAACACCAGCTTGTTCTGCAAAAGGGTAAGTTGCACTACCATCCCTCAAAATCTTTAAAAGAAAACACTGACTTTCTGCTTTCCTGTGGAAGGAAGAGATTTACATCAAGCTGCATGAAGCTGCATGAATTCTAAGCTAATCTAACAACTTCTTGCAAGACCTTGCAAGGCAATAAAGTCAGCCACAGGAAAGGGAAATTGAAAGCCTCCTCTACCTAACACCTGTTCGTGTTTCTAGATAAGATAGCTTAGACATTTAATGCACCGGCTCTGGGTAAGAATTGCATTCTGAGGACTCATAACTCTCTGCATGAATGGTCCGGGACATTTGAAAACCTAACCTGGATGTAGAGATTCCTTTTTGGAAAATGGATAACTGAGATGTCAGCTGATGCAGTGCTGAACTTCACAGAGACAAGTGGATAATTAAAAAATGTTGCTAGATGCTAATCTCACATTACTTCCCTTTTTTTCAAAATCTGGTTCTTCATTTCCTTGGAAGTATTTCCACTTGTTTTTCTAGTTCTTCTAACTTGAGTGGAACACTGTATTTATTTAAACTAAAAGTATTTTAAAGATAATGCTATTATATAATATTTTATTAGGCATCTTATCTACTTACAACAGGTAAATGAATGTACCAGTAGAGTTTCAATTTCCTCTGACTATAAAGTACCAGGATGAAATTAGAGGCAGGAAGAGATCAAGTCTTTGATCTAGTAATGATTTAAGTGCTGCTGTACTTTCAAATCACAATGTGACTTTTGTCGCTTTTCTCCAAAGGTTACTGTGGATTTTATGTTTTGTTAAAGTAGTAGAGTATTTCAAGAGAAACAGAATGAGTTAAAAATGTGCTTTTGGGAGAAGAAAATAAAGATCATGAACTACTGTATTGTTTGTTCTGTCATCTTTCCAGATTCTATTGCAACTAGGGAATTAATTTCTGGGAAATATACATTTTGCTTTTTTGTTAGAAATAACACACATTAATGTTCCTGACTATATGCATATACATGTAAAGACACACAGATATATAAAAAGAGACATTTCATGAATAAAGGTTAAAACAAGGAAAAAGAAATCAGAGAAGTATGTTAGAGAGAAACTGATGCTGCCTAATTTAGCTTGTACTATTATAATTACAGCAACTGGATTATTCTAAAAGCCTAAAATGGACCAACAACTTCTTTTTGCAGATTCCTTTAATATTTATGGTCTTTGCATTTTATTTTCTATTAAGAAGATTTCCTGGCTAAAGCTGGCAAAAGGCTACTTTCTCACATACCTCATCTTATGTGTATGGCCTCACGTTTGCCCATGCCTCTAAGACAAGTGTTGTCTTGTTGCCTTTTACACACACGCCCCGCCCCGAATAATATATAAGTATACTCTTTGGAAAGTGTTTCTACATTCAACTTTAAAATGTCACACCAAAGCATTGAAGTTGTCTCTTAATAATTTATCCTGAAAACTTGTTGCATGCAAAAGCCAGTAAGGAAAAAGCAGTAAAAAATGTAAATTTACAGAATACAAAATAGAAAATAGTTAGCCAGACCCAAGCCACAAAAAAAGAAAAAAAAAAAAAGAAAAAAAAAAGAAAACTACCCCTGATCTGCTAACTCCAAGATTTAATTTGAAAATATTTACTTTTCTTTCTTTTTTTATACCTTGATGACAAACTGTACATCCTTGCCAAATGCAGAAGATAAGGTTTAAGTTTGGTGTATGTTCAAAATGTCCTCTATGTCAGGTTCCATTTAAAGGAGATAATTTTAGGCTGAAAACCATAGCATGGAAGGCATTGTTGGTTTTGTTCTTTTAATATAGTTATACCTTTGTATAATGGTTTCTGGTGATTCACTCAAATAAAAAAAAAGATATTTCTCTATTCTGTGGTAAATGTTCAATCTGTACTGTCACCCACTGTGTACAATCACTGGTAATTCCATGCGTTATTATTTGTAACAGTGTGGTAGCATAGCAGTACACAAAGTTTTTCAGCCAGTAGAACATACTTAACACAAAATACAAAACTTACTGTGAAGAATTCTTCTGTGTGTTTAGAATTCCATATTTTAGACCATACCAAAGTTTTACACAGATTCCTAATGTGTTAATGCTCATTTTCAGAGATACGTCTCCTGTGAACTTGCTACTGAGGAAAGTTACTGTGTATCTCATCCTTGACAAACTCCTGACAGGCTTTCTTGAATGAACATAAAACCATAGGAGTTTGGTAGATCTAGGCAATATAAAACTGGGTTTTGAAGATATCTTGTGTATATATAGCTGCATTGTCATGGCAGCTAACACACACCTCATATACAAATGTGAAACGTCATTGCTAACCTTTTCCAGTAACATCTGCTCCTAAGTAATCTTTAACAGGAAATCCCAAATGGTGCCACTATTCAAATGTAAAGATAACATAGGAACTGCTGGCTGAGATGACTATTTTAATGATTATCTGAACATAATTTCATAGCACTTTTAGTCACAATTTCGGTTGGGAAGTCAGGAAGCACAAAGATGTGTGCTTGTATGAATGAATTCCAAATGAATTCTGTCTTCTGCTGCTCTGACAGATGCCACGTAAGCTAAGAAGCTATTTTGTAATATCTTAAAAAATAGCACATTTACAGTGTATGGCATAGCCAAGGTGCTGTATTCATTAATAAATACTAATATAGTAAATGAAAGTCCAAGCTTTCGACAGTTCTATCATGGTAGATGCAATGTGCCTTGTCTCCTCTTGACGATTAAAATCTTAGTTAGATTGTTTCCTCTTTTAGAATTTTGTTCCTCTGTATCTCCAAAGCAACAACATCTGTGTGTGTCTCAGGGTTAGAAGCTTTTACTTAAAGCCCATGCTTGGAGTCATAGTTCAGAAGAAACAAATTTTCTTTGTCTCCTTCTTCCTTAGTCTTGAGTTCTCTTCTGACCTGAAATAATTTTTCTTTTCAAACAGCTACTGAATTGTCAGACTAAGCTTTTATGAAATGAATGAAGATAGATATATTTTATATTTACAGGGTAGAGGTTTGTCAGATACAGAATACCAGAGGTTGCCTATTATTACACAGATAATTAGAAAAATGACATCTTATTACTTTTAAATAAGAATAAAAGAAGAAAAAAATATCAAGGGATATGCTGATAAAATTAAGGAATGCTGAAATATTTAAAACATAAGCACAACTCTGCACAAAATAGTGTCCTCATGGTTGATATCTCTTCTTAGTCCATCACAGTGCTTGGATTTTAAGGCCACACTGACTGAGCAAGCTGATCACTGACAGAGGAAAAGAAAACAAGTACACTAAGTCATGTTCTGTGATAGCTGTCCACATGAAATTGTATACCTACATCAAAAATTCCTTAAAGGAGAATAAAAAACATTTTAGAAGTTACTTTTATTCCCTAATGCCCTCTCCTTTACTCAAAAAATTTCAGTCTTTAGGAGCATCTACAAAGAAGTGTGTTCAAAAGTTATAAAATACAGAGTTACTGGGTCTAGGAATAGTAATAAATATAAAAAATGTGAAAAGAATAAGTATACAATAGTTAGGGTCTCAAGATGCAGTGAGGTCAGCTATGATGGATAGACTTTTTTGAAAGGATTTTCCATCTGAAAAAAAGCAGCTCCTTTTTAATAGAAGCATGCCAGATGGTTCAGCAGAACATCCATTAGTCAATCTGATAGTGGACTGTAATTTACTGGCTGTGATGCTAACGATAGTGCCTAGATCTATGAAAAAGGTCTGTATCATTTTCATACAGAAGCTTGGTGGGCACTGAATTCCAACGCAAGAAGAGGAGAGGAAGAAGTGTTGAGACTGATGGTGTGTATCATTCTTTTCTTTCAAGAGATGATATGACCAATGTGGTTCCATTGTATTAGACTCAATGAACCAATTTAGGAATTAACAAATGGCAGTGTGAAGAAGCAGTTACTAAAACCAACATCTGTTAACCAATGATTTAAGAAAACATTTGTGCATGCATAGAGTTCTATTCATAAAGAGCAAATCATTGAGGCTGAGCTGGCTGAAAGAAGAAATCAGTATCTTTATTTACATCTGAGTATTCATCTTCTCCAAGATGCAGGAACAAAGAACAAAACGAATGCAGGTGCAATCTGTCAGTTAAGTGATATTCAAAAGCCAAATTAAGTACAGTCTTGTTCTAGTAACCCCACACTGTGGCATGGTAAAGTTACCTACATATAATAGTTATTAAAGCTGCAACCCCCATTCTCCTTACTTTCATCACTCCAACCTCAGGAGTAAAAAGGAACAGAAGAGAGAGAAGGTGTAGACAGTTTCCACCACCATTTCCAAAGGCTCCTGAACACTGTCATTTGGGATATGGTTAGTCCCATGTCTGTTTTACAGCAGTACAACAGTAGCTGTAAGAATACCTGGAGGAGGGGGAGGAAGAGTAATAATGCATAATTCCATTGAGTAATTCTGAGAGTGGGAGACATATACATATGAACATATACCTTCTGCTACTCTCAAGAAAATGAAGGAATCTGTTCTGCCTTAAACATTGCAAATAATAAAATATAACCAAAGCTAAACTGTGCTTTAAAATATTTTATTTGTTTGCAAAGTTGGCAAATCATTTCAAAACATCACAAATATTTTCTCCTACTAATCAGTACTAAGTCAAAGCTCCTTATTTCGCAAAAGCTTAGTTCAACGTTAAAGATAGCCATACAATGAAAAATAAAAATTAAAACACCATGTCATCTGTCTATTTCTACATATATGACTTCTGCTGAAGTGAATAAGCACTGTACTTACAAAACTGATGAGGTAATTAAGATCCTGCATTTTTTTCCTGTGCCTGCTGGTTAATTCTAAGATTAGTGTTCAGTTTAATGTTGAGCTTCACACAATGTTTCAATATCATGCTGTAGAGAAATTGTTGGAGTCCTGAACATTAAATCAATAGGTCTTCTGTCTTGTTCAAATAATCAAGTTTCCCTTAGGCGAGACCCATGCTGATCCCCAGTGAGAAACTCATTATGTTTCTTGTGGACTTAAATATGACATGTTATCTAATATATTATTAATACCACATGTTATAAATACAAAGGAGTTTACTTAATGAAAGAAAAGTTCAATTTTTTACTGTCTTAGAATTCAGTTTAAGGTAAATGTTACCTTGGGACAATAAGCCATTTGTATTAAAAAATAAAATAAAATAAAAAAAATTAAAAAGACCAGATTGGATAATGGAAAATTACTTGCAAAAAATATATGTAAAAATTTAGATGTGAAGATGGTGGTTGCGCATGCAGATTAAAATATTTCTCTAAGAAAAGCAGGAAGAAGAGAGAGAAGAATGGAAGGAAATACAGCTAGAGGCAAGCTCTCATGCTAAACACCAAATCTGGCAGAGACTGTCATGAGTAGTGCTTACCTCAATCAATAACTTTTGAAGATTCAGGCCCTAGCAGAGTAAATGATTACTTCAATTACGATTAAAATAATACTTTAGGGAGAACAGACTAGATTCTTCATATTATTGCTCCAAGTTGGAATCCAATTGAAAGCCTGAATTTTGACAGTACTGCTTGCTCTGAACTCTACTAAAACTGCTCTATCACCCCTCAAGTTTTGTCTTAAATATATTTCTGGAAAGTCTGAAGTGAATAAGATAAAGTATCATGGAGAGAAGAGGGTACAGAAAAGAAACTACCCATTAAGAACTGGGAAGATGGTTCAAGGAGAGAAGCACTAAAGAAAGGTGATTGTCAATCAGAAAATAAATAACTGAAAAGTAAAGAAGCTGTATGATGGTGGAGACAGACATAAAAGCTGATTTGGTGTGGAAATAATCCTCTTCTAAAAATCTAGACACCGTTCATAATCAAAATCTGTTATAACACTTCTACTGCTTTACATGTCCTATTTAAGAAGTAAATTGCAAAACAGAGAAAATTATCCACAGGGAACTATTGATTCCCTATGGAAAGGGAATCCTTTCCATAGGAAAGGATGCACATCTTTACAAAAAACAAAACTAAGAATAAAAGGAAAGAGCTCATACAAAGATGTTCTATCAATGGGAGGCAAGGTGTTACCACTTCACTGTTTGAAATCACTCAAATTTCTCATGCACCTTACAAATCCTACAAGATTTTCTGCTAGTGCTCAATTCTTAAATGTGTTCAAAACATCAAAGGAATTACAGGAATATTTATCATTTCATCAAATTAAAGTATATGAAAGGAAAACAAAATATTGTTTTAGTTAAAATCAAAATTGTTAAGAGGCTGGATATTCTCAGTGAAGATGACCTTAAACAGCGTTTTGCTCTCAGAGGAATGACTATAACAATCTCCATATTATATAACACCTAACATTATGAATCCTGGGCTACATTACCGATTTAATGACAAAACCCAGTTCTGCCAATTGTATGCATGAGCAACCCCATTAAAGTCAATACAATTATTTAGATTGAATTTATACGGAAGTATTTGGAGAATGAGAACCATAGACTGCAAACTTTATTGAACAGAAATTTCACAAAGGTTTGCTTTTGTTGCTGCCTTAATTGACCACTATCATCTTAAAAATCAAGCTGGTAACACATACTACCACATTTCAAATAATAAACAAAACATAGTCAAGTCTCTGGCATTTCTATTTCTCCTCTATGAGCAAAACTCTAAAAGAGAAGGTGTTCTGCCATAAGATTTCCACTTTTTACTTAAAATTAAACATAAAGTGTTTGAGCTCAGCGTGAAGGTCACATTTGCAAACTGATGCAGGTCTTCAGGACTTTAGTCCTGAAGAATGTTGCCTGTGCTGAGTCAAAATGCTGCCTTCAGCTTCCTTCTATTGAATGGTTATGTTTCTTCCTCACTGCTGATGTGTGACTACTAAGTGTTTTCTGTCCATTCTGTGAAATACTATATGATTATATGGAGATGCTGGTGATCATAATCAGACATCAACCCAGTAAAGGCAGATAGAAGGTCCATGAGCTGCTTTTTGCCCATTCTGCTAACAGTGAAGGAATTACTGCTCCAATAAGGTCTCGTGTGCATTCTCATAGCCTAATCCCTATAGGACCTTGATGGAGTAGCAAAGATTGTTGATATAAAAACAAACGAAGACAAAATCAAACCTGTAGTCACAGAGTCCCTTTAGAATATCTGTTGGTAGCAAGCAGAAAAAAGAGGATAATTTATGGCCAAAACACAAGAAAAAGTATTTTCCTTTATATTTAAAGCTTTGGTTTACTGTAATATTTTAGACCTTTTTTCCATATAATGAATTTTTGCCTTACCTTAGAATGGCAACATCCTTCATGCCTTGATGAACTTTTACAATTTTTATTATGATTTAATAGAGGGATTGGACTGGGATTGCAGCTAGGCTCTGATCAGTATTACATAGGATCAACAGTACTATGTTGCAAAATAAAATTAAAAAAAAAAAAAAGTTTCAGAATTTTACTCCATAACCTTATGAAATACTTCAGAAAGAATCTATCTGTTCAATTTGATCTTCATTTTTTATTGTTTACATTAATTCAATTTCTTCACAAAAGCCATTCTTTTAATATCAAGGCATCTTTAATTGGCTTTGAAAGTGTATTCTAATGGAATTTTCTCAGATAACCTTTAACAGTTTAAACAGGTTAAATTTTAATGTCATTTATGTTGGAAAGGTGTTCAAAATATTATACTATTAAATATTTAATGACATCATTATGGAAAATTTAGCTATTTCCAAACTAGACTCAGGAGGCCAGAGGTATCATTCCACACTAGTTCTTGAATTGTTAAACAGGTCTACTGAGATTTGTACTCTTTTTCAAAATTTAATAATATGGTTTAGGTTGCTGCTAACTTTGCAAAATATAGTATTCTTGCACAGATGTGACTGTTAATTAAAAAGTCTCTTGTGAATGTGAATGGGTTTCAGGGTGATGTTTTTGTTCGTGTTTGTATCATTTAGGAAAATTTGGAGTATTCAAGTACTTGTGTATTCATAAACATAATGTACATAAAACACTACAGTCAGTCCTAACTACTGCATAGAACTATAGGAAAATCATATTTACATGTAATTACCTTCAGTGGCTTATATCTACAATATTGCTGTCACTAAAATAATTAATCTAAGATTCTTGTCAATCTAACAGTTCAGCAATAACACTTGTAGTGAAACTCCAGTGGAGTACTCATTTTTTGAAATATCTGCAGACTATTTATCAAGTATCCCAAAGGGAAAAAAAAAAAAAAAAGTAGTTTATTTTGTGAGTGATTGAGAGTGCTTTAAACAAATCTTTCCATTTTCATTGGGGGGTGGAAATTGGCAGGCTGTTAGCAGAAATCAAAAGAAGAACACAGCTATATTATAAGCTACCCTCCATTTCCTTTGAAGTGAAGAAACATTAAAACAGTTAGAAACATAATACAGGAATGTGAGTTAAACCTGCGTTGCCACCTAAGCAATAGTAATTAGAATACAGAAACAGAAGCCTTATACATTATAATGATTGTTAGAGGAGAAGAGAGAGATGACACTAGTTTCTTACCTCATCACAATGCATCCTTTTAAAACACTCTGAATTTTCTTCAAAATATACTTCAAAAGAACAATCCATTCTCTAGGTCCCACATAACTATGTTGAAGTATAACTCAGATGTAATATTGGTAAGGCATATTATTGTTAACTCCTCTCAAATTGCTCCCTTCAAAATTTACAGAGAAAAGCTCCGTAATAATAATATACTGTGTAAATTTATCTAGGTAAGTTATCCTGTTTATTGATTCTTTTAGACTGATCCACTGCTAAAAGATGTGATTTTTATTCTACTACCCTCCAAAACAATTTCCAAACACTATTTTAATCACTATTTGGGGAAGTATTAAATAACATAACGAAAACTATATAGAAGAAAATATAGAATTCATGGGACGAGGGAACTTTTAGTTATTTACAAACAATGTTTTCCCCCCTTTTGTATTTCTTTTGCTCTGAGGTAAACTTTGGATTTTAGAACATTTACATGTAAACAAAGTTTGCAGATTTAAAGAAATAAATAGTTAAATCAATAAAAAAATTTACCTGTGCTTAATATGCTGCCAAGTAATATATACTAATTAATAATATTTTATCAGCTGCAAATACAAACAGAAGTCTAAGCAGTCTCTGAAAAAGTCCATTTCTATCTGAGAAATACTAGAATAAGGGAAATAAAAAACTTTCTGGAAGTTTTATATTAACCACTAGACTGATATTCCTATTGCTTATACTTTAGTGTAACTTAAATTACTATTTTAAAAATAATTTTGATTCTTTCCCCCACATAATTTTTGTGAGGAGAGAAGTGAAACAACTCAACCTCTTCAGAAGAAAAGGTAATTGAGAATGTATTGCTAATATTCATTTTACTTTGCTAACCACAGGTGTGTCTGCATATGTGGAAATATGTATAATTCAGAAATTAATGGCATGGGCAACTTGCCATACTTGTCTGAAAAATTAGTGCACCATTTGCAGTGCTGGACATCTGATAACCCGATAAAAATGGCCAAGATCATAGAAAGAATACGTGGTATATAAAAGGATGAAATCTATCATCAAAACCAATAGCTCTATCAGATGTATATCTCAGCTAAAGCTGCAGTCCTGTGCTGTAGAACAGATAATCTGATGACAATCTACAGAATTTTTTCATCATTTTAGATTCCCTTGCAAGAATTCCATCTGCAATACAGCTTTCTCTTCCTTGCTTCAGGACAACGCTGTGCAGATGAGAATTTTTGCCTGAAAGGTTTTGTAACAAGCCAAAAAAGATGAAAACATTAGGTCTCTTACCACAGCAGTTAGATCTGAAATTTTGTTTCTGTTGGAAAGTGTTACCAGTGGCAGAAGTATTTCCTCTTACAAATATATAATATATTTAATAAATTAATAGAAATCCCTGAAACACAATAATTTGCAAGTAAAATATACAATCATTCCTTCTTCAGGGACAAAGATTTAACAAAGACAATATTCCTGTTGATTTGTCAGTAATTAAGGTGTATTTCTTTGGGGGTTTCTTGCTTTTATCTTTATATAAGTAACCAACAGAAATGTCCATATTAACTCATATATTTTCTACCAAAATTACCAGAGAGTAAATGAGAAATTATTACACACATTAATTAACACAGAAATTAACAGGGATTAACACAGAAAGAACATTTAGCTTAGAAGCATCAGTATCCTTTCATATGTCGGGTTTCAGTTGTATAGCTGCACTAACAATTCCATAAAATACATTAAAAAAGCACCATGAACAAGATGCTGGCAAAAGATAAAGCAGTTTTATTAGTCACAACGATTCATTAGTCTTAGATTCATTAGACTCTTTTGGAGTATATGAAAATAAAAAAGACCAGAAATATCGTTTGCTCTGATGTATTTTCAAAGAATAACTTTTTTAAATTTTATTTTTAATCTATGGTCCCAGGATCGAGCTCTCATCTCAGTGAAAAAGTGCTGTTTTATATGTGTCCCAAAATGTTAAACCTAAGGTTGTGATAAGTATTTGGTGATGACAGTTCAGGACTTGACTATTCCTTTTCCTCTAATTCAGTTGATCAGAAAATAACCGAATTAAAAAGATAAAGAACCAATATTACAATTGATCAGGAACACATAAACAGTGTGGAAGAATTTTAAAGTCTGGTGATAGAAAATAAGAGTGAGGAATTGAAAGTGAGCAGAATGAATAAATAAATAAAGCAGGCCGTGGTATTTCAGACAATCAAAATTTGCCAATCCATAGGACTACAAACATGCATGAGAACAAAAAGATGTCGTTGCTGATGTATAAAGCAGAAATATGTAGTGCCTACAAAGGAAATTAAATACTAAATAGTGATCAAAGTTGTACTTCTGGAAATATGAGGACAGATGTTAGACTGTTATTTACTATGGAAAAAAGCACTTACTAGGTTTGAGCATGTAGCAAAACCAGAAATACATAGGATTCCAGTCCGTGTAACACATTGAAAGCTGACGAGGAAAACAAAGCCATAAAGTCTCCTGACAATAAATATAAAGGTGTAAGTGAACTGGGGAAAACCGGGGAAGAAGTTTAAGACTGGGCAGGAGACTAGCTTCTGAAGAAACTCTCTTTGCCTTGTTTGCCCTACTGCCCAAGAAGAAACACAGTAAGATAAAAATTTCTGCAGAGCAGTGTAAACAGAGTATGTTAGACTGAGCCCACTGTACGATAGCATTAAAGTTTCAGGACTCTGCTACAGTTTTTGTTTTATTTATAAAAATATTTCTGAGATTTAAATTATTAAAAGCAGTAGAAACAAATTCAAAGGTATTTCCTTTTGACACTTTGGATAGATAGGAAAATTCTGCAGATGTAAAGAAAAGTAATATAGTTTTTTGGGTAGTGATTCTCAATTTTTTATCAAATCCACAGGGAAAACTGCAATTGCTCCCAGCCCGTTCTTCAGATGTTGATATACTGTAATTACTGCACAACTCTGTGCTAAAAAATAGGAAGTGTAGCAAAAGACCGTCTCATCAGAACCTTTGATCGGTTTCACCAAGCTTTTACAATAACACTACCCAGGCCCCCAAAATTACTGAATAAATTTATGTGTTCATTTAGACATATTTTTAGTTGAGTGAACTAGAAAATTCCATTTTCTATAAGTAACAGTCAAGTAGAACAGTGTAATTTCTGGCATTTTCCAAATGTGTAAGATTATTTTAGTAATGATATTCTCAGTTAGTGAGGGTGAATGACAGGACTAAGAGTCCTAACTTCAGTTCTTTTGGGTAAAAGAATTGAAAGCTGTATCAGGACATAAAAGGCCAGGGTTAATACTTTTTACTCAACACATAGGGCAGTACTGTACTAGAAGGAACACTCTACTAGGCTGACCAAAACCAGAGTAACAAAAATGTGCCATTTGTTCCTTGGATGTCCTGTGTTGATGGTATTTCCCCACAACACACATGCTACATTTCGTGGAGTGGCATACACTTCACTGTGTGTCTGCACAGCTCCTATGATAAGTACTATGGTTTTTTCCTGCTTCTGTCTTACTAGTTCAAGAGACATTTTTTCTTCCAAAGTTAACCATCATCTCAAAAGGGCTAAAAGTCACTACCCCCAACATGGCTCAGTAAGAAGTCTAGCTTCCTGACCCTAATTGTTTTTGATGTAACACCTATCATTAACAGTATCATAATTAGAGCCTAACTGTATTTCTTTTGTAAACCTTATTTCAAGAATTTTATATAAATTTCCATTTATCATAATTATTTCTCTAAAGTAAAGTAAATTTCATTTCCTGTACCATCCAACTTGACATTCAAACTTTCTCAGATTTTTCAGATAAAGTTCCAGCACTGTGTGCTAGAACTAAGTATGTAATTCTGAGCCTAATTTAGTGAATTGTATATTAAAATCCATCGATCTTACTCCCTCATAACACAAGTTGGTTATTGCTAGTGTATATTAGAAGGTACAATTACAGAGCAAGCTAAGATGCATAACCACATATCAAGAGGCAAATGTTCCTAATCTGCTCTCAAATGTGGGCATACATTTCCCCAATAACTGTGAGAAAAAAAGCATTTCAATGTGTAAGTGGGAACTGCCAGTGTTGCTTTGCCTCCACTTCACTGTCCAGTCAGATGTAGAGATTCATAGCGGTCATAGGCTTAAGGAAATGTCTATCACACATTTTTAGCATTTTACAGATAACAGCTTACCATCTGAAATCAGTTAATTCAAAGCAAATAAAATGGGAAATTCTTTTACAGTTTTAAATTATAGTTGCACACTGCTCCTCCCATGAACACAGGTGTTAATTTCAACAGCTCTGCTTTTGTGGAGTTCATCTGCCATCAGTCACCGGTGTTTGATTATTGCTGCTTTTAGGTCATCCTCTTTCACTCAGCTCTTTCTATAGCTCAGTTACATATTAGAGTCTTTTCTCCCAGTATTGATCTTTCTGTTGCCATTCTTACACCAAGGTTATAAGACTGCACTGTAAATCCACACAGAGTCTAAAATTAGTGGTGAGTACAACTAACATGTTAAACAGCTTTGTACTATATCACACTAATTTCTTAAATTACCACTGATTTTTTGTGAGTATTGAGTATTCAGTGTAGATTTAGGATCCTGTTAGGAGCTACACAAGTGTATATGGTTTGCGTGTTGCCTCTCTGAGACCTGTGTCTTTCCCAGTGTAATGCTGCTGGAGCATCAGCAGAGTTGTCTGAAATATCTTGGTAGGAAAGGAAAATCCTTCCATTGAGTCATTCTTTAGTAAAATTCTTATCCATAACACCATACCATAAAATAAATTAAGAAAGTGAGTTTTGGGGACTACGTGTTACAAATTTCAAGTACCAACATCACTGGCTAAAATATTCTACAATGATAGTTTCTGCTGCCCTGTCCTCACGTTCCTCCAGGATAGTTGGATAAACTCCAGCATCCTATCTTCAAATTCTACCATGTTGCATTACTTTGGCCCTGCCAGGAATTGACAAAATAACAAACATAAATAACATAAAACAAAGCCAGCTTCCAGAATGCAGCAGTGTCTCCCAGCCAACCAGAACTGATAGAAAGCATTACTTTGGAATGCTGCTCTGTCTTATGTAAACCTTAAACTAAATTAATGAGCTGCTCTTTGTGCTTTCCAAACAGGGTATTAGACCATTTCTGCAATTTTTCTTTCCTCTGTCTTCCACTATAATCACTGTCTTGCTGGGGTAGTGCTTCAGTCTGCCATTCTTCATCAAGAACAGTTTTTCAAGCTCTTTTAACCATTCTTGTGATAGTGGCAGTCTTATGTGAGATAAAGACAAAGCAGAGCTATATGTTATCATTATAATGCGGGCACTTGACTGAATGTCACTTGAACAGTTCTCCTACTGCCTGCATGTAGTCATTCAATACGACAGCCTAAAATCATAGATCTCACTTCAGAGTCCTACAGAAGAGTCTGGTAGTAGATACACAGTTTCTCATACCTGCACTCTCCTCCACCAGGAAAGCAAAGCTCACACTGCTCTATAATATTTCCCACGGTCTTGGACATATCTTTCAGAGAGGGTGTAAGTACAACTTGATCAAAATTGTAAAGCATAAATCATGTGTGATCTTCTAAAATTGTGGTATTACAGCACATTGTATGCTTTTAATAGAAATGTGTTATACAATTGAAAAAGGGGATATTTTGTGGCAACTAGCCAAAAGTAAATAGCACTTCCTTGATGTGTATATTAGTTTGCATTGGAAAGAGGGACAGAGGAAGAGGAAGAGCACCATCCTTTTGGGTTTAATGAACAACTGTTTGAAGAGGGAATGAAGCCAGTCTATTTGATTGGCAGTTTAGGGAACTGAAACAGCTGTTTGAGAAGTCTTCTCCATCCTGTTCAGTGAAGTAAGAAGATCAGCACCAAAGATTCAGTCGGCACCAAAACCTGGCAGAACAGTTTAACTCTATAGTTCACTGGCAGATTTACTGAATGATGAGGGGAATATTTTTAAGGTCTCAAGAAAAGTCATAGCCAAGGAACGTGGATGAATTCTTCATGTTTCACTATGTCTGTATCAACCTTCTTTTTCCATCAGCTTGAATCCAAACATTACCCTTCTTTGTTCCAGAAGGTATAGCCAGCTGGCTTCTTGCATTTAAAAACCCAATGTACAGAAAACAGAATGATAACTACATAAAAATCATTTCTTGATTTGCAGCATCACATTTCTGAAACTGCTCATAGTTGTACATAACACAGTTCTTTCCTCACCACATGTTTTGGAATAGAAATCTGTTCCTCCTACAACAAAGTGAGGGTCACTTCTTTTGTTTTAATTTATCTTTGTACAGTCAGGAACAAGAAGGGCTAATTTTAAATCCACTCAATATCAATAGGAATCATCTATTACTAGTTTCATCTAGTCTATATTAAATACTTACTGCAATATAAAAAGTGGATTAAAAACTTAGTCTGAGCAACAACATCTAAAATCATTTGAAGATAAAAATCACATATCTTACATGAGATAGAGCGTAATTACAGTATACGATTACATGGTACTTTAAACCTCTACTTGCATTTAAATTCTTTAAAATTTTACTGGAAACATCTATATTTACAAATTAGAAACCCAAGGATACTAAAAGTGTTTAACACACATCACACAGAACACTTGTCAGTTTAAGGTTTGAAGCCAATGTGAAGCATGTAATGCATTTATATCTGGGGTACGAAATAGATATCTAAAGTGACATCCTGAGGCACAGTTAATGAGATTGTCTTATGTAAGGCTATCTGGTAATATGATCATCTCTAATGAGATTACTCTGAAGTAATCCCTTTACAAATTAAATTAATGAATGATATACATTCACAATGCAAGAATACAGAACTGAAATGTGCTCAAAACATTTTAAGGTTACTATCAAAGGATTTCTCTATCTCTTTTAGGGCCAGGTTATTATGTGTATAATAATGTATTGTGTTAAATCAGAGGAGGCAAAAACCAAGGAGACACACAGGAAATAAAATGTTGCCAAGAATAGTATACTATCATTGTGAGTATCACATGTCTTTTGAAAATGATAACCAAATAATTTAACAGAAAACAGCTCCTGCCTGGAGCCCAGTACTGGATACTGCAGGTATGAGAATCAAAGGGAATACTAAAATTTAGTATTGAATCTGCTGAGTTGGAGAGGAAGCGCAAGGGAAAATGATTTCCCAGCCTGCTGAAAGAAAGACACATAAGGAGAAGAGAGAGTAAGTATCAAAAAAGTACATTGCAATGAGAGGCTGCATTCAGCTTTATCAATCAGAAATGGAGGTAGGTGGGAGCTTTAAAATGGAAGGTTAAATTGGAGGTAAGGGGGAATAGATATAGGTCATTACTGGTTTAAACCTTTTATCTATATGCTGTTTACTGTTATGAAAAATGAACCTGGCTATAAGTAGCTTCCTTCATCCACTTGACTGTTGTTCATTTGGGAACTGTAGGGGATATCAGGCAGGCTATGGTAGGGATTTTGTGAAGATCTTGTGTTTATCTCATTGATAAGCCCAAACAATCATCAGGAGACATAGCACAAAGCGTATCTGTTGTAAATTTTCTGTAATAGCATTCAATGATGCATTTAATTGCCATAAAGGCAGGAGCCAGCATACTGTGAACATCCTGACTTGCCTCCAGTTTTGCCTTACTGGGAAATGTTTGGTAGCATTGTTGGTTTTCATGAAATAATTGCACAAGAGCATCTCTGCCTTGTTGGATAATGCTTATTCTCTGCCTATTTCTGTCAGACTGTTTGGTACTAAGGACTTTTTTCCCCTGACCGTAGAGTCATTTACCCAGAAAGTGAGTTAATTTCCCCTCCACTTGAAGCATTTGAAGTATCACTTGAAATATGATTTAATCTGGCTTTGAAGAACTTTAGCCTAAGCATTGAAGTGATCTGTATCATATAGCCAGTCAGACATCTAACAGAGTATTTTGGTTCCTAGGGTGCAGAATCCCCTTTCTTCTCCTTGTCTTCCTCCCAGCTACTACAGAACCCATGCTCTTCCCTATGTGGGCAGGAGCACCAGTGGCAAGCAGGATCCCCGCTATTTGCCATACCATTCAAGAGTCTCTCTGTGTAGGTGTCATTGCCCTGCCTTTGCAATAACTTTATTTTAGGTCCTCTGGTGACTGCTTGATCACAGAACATTGTTTGGTACTACATAAAAATGGAAAATTTTAAAAATCCCCAAGTGAAAGAAAAAGTAGTTAATAAAAGGAGCACAGGGTGACAGTAGAAAAGAATATATAGGAGATAGTACCTTTTTTATATGCCAACCTCCATAGAAATTGATGCATTCAGTCATTCTAAAGGGCAGGCAAAAACGGCTAACTGCAATACTGCAATTTGGGAAGCTGAGGATACTGCTTTCCACATGAACTGAAAGATTACGTGGAAGGAAATTTGTGAAATCTGATGATGACTCTGAGATTTGACTTTTCCAATTGGGCAAAGGACTTTAAAATTTCATCATCATGGAATACCATCTGAAATGATGCAGTAGGCAAAGGACATTGCTTTCATAGTTGGCACTTGGTAAAGGGATGCCAAAAGGATACTAAACCAACAGATTTTACCATGTAACCATGACACCAGAGAGGAAACATTAAAGTCAGTAAAAGCATTATAGTGAAAATGGAATCGAATTAAATCACTTCAGACTAATGCCAGCCTGGTCCTGTGGATGGACTGCCTGTCAAAGCACATTAGGTGTGCTCCTGGAACATGTCGTTCAGTTAATTTCTTCCCAGAAGAATCCAGTGCATGTGCCGCGTGGCTGCTGAGGGATGTGAGGCAAAGCACAGTAACTGGGATGGCGAGGACATTTCCTTCATAACTGCACTCCTGATCTCAGCTAAAACATGAGTGTAGACACACCACCAGGACTGCTAAGGAACGACCAGTTAGGTTAGCTCCTTTTCTGACTTTAATGCGTTAGTAGAAAAGAAAAAAAGCACAGCATTACTCCTAGTACAGGGAAGTGACTGACTCTATCCTCCCCTGCAATTACAGGACTATTCTGAAGTCAGTTGTGCCTAAATGCTACATTAAGCAATTTTCAGATCTCTAAAGCTGACTCGTAAGCCAATTTTGCATATGATTTTTTAAAGAGAATCGGTCAACAGTATTAATTTCAATTAAAGCAGCAAGATTATAAGAACGAAGGCAGAATTTTTCATGCCTATAAAAGGATGTTTAATGCAACAAGGTGGAATCTTCTCCCTGAATAGCAAAGGAAAGGGCTAGGCACACAGTCCGTGTTTCTAGAGCCTATAGCATTAATAATACTTGTCAGTCATGACTCTGCAGATGGTATTTGTATCAAGTGAACTGACCATGTTCTTATTCAGTCCTAGGCAATAGGCTACTGAAGTAGTGGATTCTTTAGGATGTGGTAGAAAGTGGTAAGACCTCTCTGCTCAGCTTTCTTATTTACTGCCCATTCTAAAAGAGTGAAATCATGGCAGGCATGGTAAGTAACAAGACTTCTGCTTAATTGAGAGTTTTCTCTATCCAGACTAATTCAGCTTGCCACAAAGCAAAGTGGTTGCCTAAACCAATTACATTTTTACTTAATTTCTGTCCCCTTGCAACTACTCAAAAAATCTAATAAAAAGTGACTGTAAAATATAAAACATATCTGTGAATGGCAAAAAAAAAAAAATGGCCCTAACTAATAATCAAGAATCATTTTCTACTTGTCTGAGAAAATCCATGTCCAACCTGCGTTATTGGGAACTCTCAAAAATGCAGTCCATCCTCATATCAAACTGGATTAAATAATTACAGGTACCTCTGGTCATGTTTATGGCTACTGATCATTGCCTTAAGAGTTCCTGCACTTAAAGAGATGCCAGAAACAGGACTGTATCTTAGTTCTCATTGACTGTTACAATAAAGCAGGCATGATTATAGAGCAAATGTATGTCCTACAGCAACTGGACAGCCATTCCAACAAGATGGATCTCTTGTGAACAAACAGAAAGCAACTAACATGCCTACATTTCTTTCGAATGAACTCCTGCTGACATTATGAGGGTTTAATCCCACTTGCAGATGTTTCTTCTCAGTAGAAACTGAAGTCAGGAAAGAGGGGGTTTGTTACAGTGTGCAACTTGATGGCTGGTGTCCCCAAATTTCTTGAATATCAGAATGGTACAGCAGTCACCTAAATAGAGACTTTACTGGCCCTTTACTTGCTAGATTTTTGTATATCTGATACCACAATATTTACACTCATGGTTCCACCCAAAATATCATTTACCAATAATATGGAAATCATGTACCCCGAGTGTGCCAAGAAAATGACACTGTAAATGCAAAATGAAATAGTATTGTTTTCTGCTATAGTTACAGGTAACATTCATGCCTTTAGTACATGTTTAACTGGATGTTCACCACTGCAGGACTTCTCTTATTCTTGTGCCCACCTCTTTGGACAGGAACTTGCAAGCTGGTTTTGAATTGCTGTCCACAGCAAGTGTCTGGGAATGCCATCAGACAGAACTAAAACAGAAAGATCACCACCGCACTCAACAGAGTGGAGGGTGCCAAGCCTTTCTTTAGGATGTTGGTCATGCAGTGTGTTACCTAAAGAGGTCACCCCACTACAATTCTTCTTGCTCTCTGAATTTCAAAAACAATTCCATCCTGGATTATTCTTTTCAGCACTCTTGGGGAAGACTCTGCCTCCTGCTGTAACAAGATTAAGCTCATTCCATAACTGTCTGGACACTACCTTGGGATCTTGGCTGGCTTCCTGCCATCCTGAAATCAAGATGAAGCATCTGCTGTGCCATTATCCAGTCTTGGCACATGCATCCCTTAAGAAAGGATATTGTGACATAACCAGTGGAGCACAAAAGCCCTTACTGACTTAGGGACCCACAGGGCTATTGCCATCTGTTGATTAATTAGGTACACTAGGTCCTGATTGTTACATATGGAATGAACCAAGCTCTTGGTGGCTCAGTCCACCAGAATGTTATGGTTATAAGGAAAGGATTTTCAAAAAATAGGAAATAAGAGTCCTTGTTTGAATCACCCAGTACAATGTCTCCCAATGTTTTAAATCCAAATAATTATTCCACTCCTCTACTAAATGTGCTGGACGAGCCCTCTGTTCCTGTCTTGCTGTAAAATCTATATTTCATAAGGGAACACCACTATAGGGTAGATTGATAGTTTCAACTTTCTTCCACATATTTTCATGTTTTTATTCACCATGACATGCCAGTGGGTTTTTTTGTTTTAATCAGTCAAGACCATCATTACCCCCTGCATAAAACCTCCTACTGAAACCAATCATTCAGCAAGCAAAAAGTAAAAACTCCCTAAGAGCATCTTCGGATATTTCAATACATACCATTATGTATTCTTTGTTTGTTTGAAAGACATGCCCAGCAAAGCCACAAACAATCTGTGTGTCTCTCCTGGAACACTGTAAAACTGGCAGTGTGATTTTTGTTAGACTGATTAGTATTAAATTTAAAATCCTTATCTAAGTATATAATTCCCACAGTTCAGGATGTACCCACTTTCTATCTTACATCTTCTATCCCTTGGAAAAGAGGATCCTCTACTGAAGAGGATGTATCTTGACTCTTGAGTCTTTTTAGGAGCACCCTTCAGTGGGAATTTCCAGTTGTGCCCTCCTCTCTGTGACCCTCCAGGTCAGACAATAGTTCCATGTGGCCAGAAGGTAGATCACAGAAACATAGAATCATAGAATGCTTTGGGTTGGAAAGGACTTTTAAGGATAATCTAGTCCGATCCCCCTGACATGGGCAAGGACATCTTTCACTAGTTATTGAGTACACCTCTGTTGCACAGTAAGACCTAAGAGTTGCCACAATTTTAATACTTTAAATAGCAGAGTACTTCCTTACAGCACCTCACTAGATAAATAGATGTGATCCTGCATTACTGTTGTATAATTCCCAAGCATCAGCCCTTCCAATAAAAAGATTTCTACATCTGACAAAATATCAGTAATATGGCAAATACTGCAGAAAACATCTATGTTACTGTAGAAACCCCTAGACGATTCCCTCAGAATGAAGGCAATTTCAATTATTTAAATGTAAATGCATTCTGACCTCTAAAAATGGGATGGTTTAGGATTCTTAAAGGTGTTTCTTAACTACCACACTATACTATTTCAGGTAGGACAGATTATTGAACAAACTGATCTATACTGCTACCTACAGAGTATTTTTATTTTCAAGATCTAAAACACTTACGTTGACCCTGGAGCAAAACAGAAGGACTCTTGCAACACAGCAAGTTTGAACTTTAAACCTCTATGGAAATGAATTATGCATATGGATTGTATGTACAGTTTTAAGCTTTAGAAATAATCTTATATACTGCTATTTATGACAGAGACATTGCTCCAGAGCATTAATATGAGTTAACATGAGTCTATGGGAGTTAACATTGCTAAGGAAATGGATGAGACAAATAAAGGAAAACTGGTAATAGATAAGCAGAGGGTTTTTTCCTTGTAATTGGAATAGGAGATATATGGAAATAAGGAACTTTAAACAAGGGGAAAAAAGATATCCTGCTAATTTGTCAGCTGTCCAACATGAGCATGAAGAAGTTTGAACTATCCAGTCAAAAGAAGTAGTCAGCATGCACTCTGATTTTGGAGAAGTAAATTACCAATAAAGAAACCGAATACAGATTGTTTTTTTTTTCCTGGAGATTTTTGCAGTGACAGAGATAAAAGTATCCCCAACAGATTTGAATAATGTCTTTTGTTGTCAAATGGATGGAACTGAAATACTTACTTTGTAGTAAAATATGAAAGCTTGTGTATTGTTGTCAATACACTGAAATTTGAATAATAAATCCTTTCAGGATTAACTCTCCACCTCTCATTGCACTATTTAGCAGGTGACAAGGATTTTTTTTGCAGAGAAATGTTGCTGTACAAGCTGCTTGTTCAACAGCTTCTTTGTTCTAGTATACATTTAGTAATTTTTTTTTTTTAATGTGAATCAATGCCTCTTTTAATCAATGTGAGACTTTTTATTTTGTAAAATAGCTTTTGTTCAGGCACCGTAAGTGACTGTGTACAAGGAATAAAGGCCGAAGTGCCCACAGTGTACAAAAGCAATTGTGTCAGGCCTGTGCGTTTCAGTAAGAACATGGTACTGATTTCTTTTTTTAAGATGGAGTTATCTACCTGTAGATGATGTTTTCACTTGTCATATTTGATCATATACTTCTTATCTGTAACCTAACTACAAAAATCCATTAGCACTCAAGATTTATCCGCTGCCTTAGACCTTTCCACAGACAACTGAAGGTTGTTCTGTGTCAGTCAAACTTTCCAGTCTTTAAAGTATTGGGAAAAACATTCTTAACATCCAGCAATGATTACTAGTTAAACAAAAAAGCTTTATATGGCCATACCATGATATGTTTGAGAATAATGTTGTAAATTTAAAGGCATATTCTACATCACAGCATGCTTTAGGCAAACTTAAATTATTCATTTTACTTGTAACTATTTATGCATTTATACATATATATAACCCCTTATAGTTTTAAAATAGATTATTTATAAAGCGTCACCTTATAGTAAACTAATGATTCCAGAAAAGTACATTTGCAAACCTTCTGAATAAGGAAAGCAATTTTTAAAAGTGTATTGATTTGTCTAAAGTGTTAAATGACATAATAGCCATACACTGAAGCATTGAATAATTTAAGTAAATCAATGTTTTCTGAATTTCATACAAGTACAAACTGTCTTGGGCGATAAAATAAATCAATATAACAAAAAAATTGAGTAGTATATAATGATGAATGTATGGGCTGATAATAACTAGAGGTAAAAACTCATTTTATCATTATAACAAACAACTTCCAGTCATCTTTTCTCTATTATTCCCATCAGAAAACATGATACTCTATAGCCAATTGATTTTAGCCCTTAAATAACTTTTCATTTGAAAGACATCTCACTGGAGTATAAGTATAACCTTTCTCAAATTATCATCCTGTATATGGAATAGTTATGCAGATTTACTGCTGTTAAAGTTATTTCATACAGTTTATGGTTCCTATACAATGACATATTCTGTAGAACTAAAGGAAGCGTCACTTCCATTCTTGAATGATTGCCATAACGTTTTCTTTAATTAATGTCTCCAGGGCAGAAGGACACTGTTTCAGATGTTATAGCTTTTAAAAATACATTTTTATTTTTTTTAACTAACAATAATCTACTTCTGGCTACCTTCTGGAAAGTTAAGAGTTAAAAAAAAAGGAAAAAATGCCTACATTTTAAAACTGTTTGTAACATTTACCATAAAAAAGTGCATCAATTAATTTCAAAAGTTAACAGAGATAGTATATGTGTAGAAGACAGCCGATGATGTTTGTTATAACCATATTTATGAAACCTGTTAATTTCTTGCTCAGCGGTAAAAACACTTAAAGGAAATTCCTAATTATAAATTGCATTAATACTGTATTCATTCAGAGATTTGTAGATTCAAAAGTCTTCTACAAACATTATGATGAACTTATATACCTCTGAGTACAGGTGGACATGCTACCAGAATAACCAGAGTATCTTGCCTTTAAGACCCACATCTGAAACCATGAGAAAAACTGAATAGCTTATTCTGGGAAATCATATGAAGGAGAAGAATGGTTGGTTGGTTGGTTGGTTGGTTGGCTGATTTTTAAAAATGGACTACATGAAGAAGCCTTTAGTATTAATACTAGAGGTAAATATAGTATCTACATCAGCCGTAACTTATATATTTGTATCCCAAGCCGTATAGAAGATGTAAGAGCATTTCAAACCGAGGTGGTTTTTTTTCCAGCAAATTTTATTTTTACAGAAATCTAATTCAAAATTTGTTTCACAAAAATCTAATTAATTCATAATAATTGAATGGTACATTTAAATATAAATCATACTTTCTGCATCATCTCTCTGTCGATCTTACAGGATTCAGCAGTAGCTAGTCACATCACTTTGAGGAAAGAGAGCTCTGTTTTGGCTGTGTTTGAAAGCAGGAAAAAGAAGTACTGTATAAACATGAAGTCTTTCTGCTTTTTTTCCTACTTCAGTGTTCCTTCATACAAGCAGTTCAGAGCAAATTTACATCAGTAAAGATGTTATATAAGACACAAGATTATGATTCAGCTTGAAGGGGTTTGGAGTTTATATTATATGAAATGCACTATTTATAAAAACACAATATCTGTATATACTGTTATTTTTATAAAATGTACTTTTTAAGAAAATATCAAGAAAGATTATGCTAGCCCTGTATGACAAAATGCTTTAATCTATAAATTACTTTCTATGAAATACTATTCAATATTTTTATTAGCTTCTGAATAAGGAATTAACTCTATTTTTGAAGATGCTGATAGTCAAAACACCCTATTACAATCTTTCTACTGAGAAAGATGAACAAAGTAGTATTAGTTACTTCTTAGATGAAAATCTTCCTTTAACTAAATACATTATGCTATGTATGATTTTGAAAGCTAGATGCAGTCTTTTTCTATAGGTATGTAATTGCAAATTTCTTGCTGAAAGATCCTATTATCTATTTTCCCTGAATGTCATGATATTTACTTGCTTCCCTATAATATGTTAAGTTCTTAAAAGCGTTACTTGTTAGTTTTGGATTATTGCCAGAAAATTGCCATTTTTTTTCCCATTTTCTTAGCTACTTCTCTACCCAGAGTTCATGTAATTATGTGGTGAATTGCATGCAGTTATCTCACAAGCATTTAATATACGTATGCAAATATGGAACACCATTTAAGAAAAGGTGGAAAGTCTGTTCATTGGACCCAATTGGCAGCAGAAACAATATTACACTTGTCAAAAAAATTACGTACTTTTTCTAAAAAGGCAGCAGAATATTAAGACATTTCAGAAGTGACAGATTACAGATCCTGCTTGCTTTACCTCATCATCTAATCCTTCATAACTGTTTCACAGTCAGTTTTTAATATGGATCCAACTAAACTACACTGTTTAAAATAAAATTTTAAAAAGCTGAAAAAATCAAAAACTCAGCATTTCCAAATTAGCACAGGCAAATGGCTTCCTTGGAGATCCACTATTGTAGTCTTCAAAATATGTTTGTCCTCGACAATAGCAGGGCCAAACATTCACATTTGTGACAGGACAGACAACTGTGAATGGCGAAGAGTGTTTCAAAGGAAAAATGGGCTGTTTTTTTTTACTTTGTGTGTACTTGTATTACAGCCTTAAAATGGAATTTGAGTTTATCTTTGTTAGAGAAATATCTGGATTAACCAGCCACAAATACTGAGAAAGTCCATCAAAAACATCAGTTTTGAATAATCAAGAAGGACTCCATACAACAGCAAAAATTTACTTATTTGCTGAGAAATTCCCTATTCAAGTGAAAGTAGTTAGTAGTAGTAAAAGACTTGACACGGAAATTCAATGTTAATAAGAGAACATATAAAACCATTGTATCTATTTTTATATGCCCAACCACACAGACACACTGTGTCAAGAGTCAAGTCTGCAAGTAATTTGATAAATATGACACAAACGAGACTAAGTAATTTTACATTTATGATGTATGGATAAATAAGAGTGATGAGAATTTTCCTATTCTAAATGAAAGTCATTACACAGGAGCTCTTGTCTTCATAGTCTGGCTTGTACTACAGTTGCTGCTGAAGACTGTATACCTTCGACAGAACAAGAAGAGTACATTCTGGCAAAGATCATCTTTGGAATATCCTGGCTTCTTTCTTTAATTAATAAAATAAAATTACCAAAATACTTTTTTTTTTTTTAATTCCTGACATACTATTATTTTTCTAAGACTACTGTATAAGATCTTCACACTGAACAAAAGAAATTCCAACTGGAGACATCCAAATGATGTTGATTACAGAAAGTCCTCTGGACATTCAGGGCAAAATTTTCAATGCACTTTACAAAGGGAGAAGTGTGCAAACAGAAGTGAACCTTTCTGTGAGTTCACTTTCACTTAATGAAGTATCTGAACACACAGAATAGTAGCCCTAATTTGTTACATTAATGCAATTGCTTGATTTCATGAATACAACTTCTTGCTCAAAGAATAAACGTGTAGAGGTCAATTAGTATTTCCTCTAAGTAATTTTCTGTGTAGAGACTGAAAATTAGCACACTATGTACATGTCCTTGCGTTGTGTTAGGGAAAATTGCCCCTTTGCATTTTGCTTTCACTTCCTAGCCCAAAAGCTTTTCCTCCATATTTCTCTGCAGCTTCAGCAACATATCCTGGTTCCCTGCATTTCTATCCTGAACTGATCAGTGCAGAAACTATCGCCTTAGTAAGGCGATACTGCTCTAATTCTGTCTCATTTCAGTCTCTCCTTTGTTCATGTTGGTACCTACTGGAACACAGTCTGTTAAAGGACAGTCAAAAACACCCAGAGCAAAAGGAACGAGCAGTACCTGGCTAGCTTACAAATACTCTGGAACTGCGAGCTTAACTACAAAAAATGTGAGTAAAATTCCCAGGTCATATAAAGTTGTCTGGGTCCAGAGCCTTCCCATGGGGAACACAAGTTCCAAGAGAATATGTTGTAAAATGAGACTTGGGCATATTTCAAAATGTAACCCTTAATAAACATTCACTGATTTGGGCTTCAGTGAAAACACTGCCATATGTAAAGATCTGTAATTGTCACATTTTCACTACTTTGTCATTTAGTTAAAATACCACTGAATTTTAGCATTTTCCTCTGACTGACTTGTTGACCTCCACTAGGGACACCCAAAATATGTTGGTATCTTTTCATATTTGACCCATAATTTTGGTACATACTGTCTGATACTAAAGTTCTGAACACTAATACTCCTTCAGTCTTCAGCTATATGTTGTTTATTTATTAATGTTAGAGTTATTTTTGAAACAGTACTTTGAATTCTTTAAGTGGGGAACTCATAAGCCTCCATTGCTCCAGGAAACTCAGAGTGTGTTAAAAGTTTTGGATTCTTCAGTTTACCAAGTCATTAATAAAAATGTGTACTAACTCATGATTAGACCCTAAAATATGCACAGTACTAAGACCCCAAAATATTTTAAAATATTTCATTTTTCTTTTCTCAGCTTTTTCCACCAAGGTTAACCCAGTTTTCAGATCCTGGATTTGGGTCTCATAATGGAACTACGCTGAGTTACAGTCATGAATTTTCTGTGGAAGAAATCTATTGATTATTATATTCATTCATTGCATGTTCAGGTGTGTCTATGTCCTGGTTTCAGCTGGGATAGAGTTAATTGTCTTCCTAGTAGCTGGTACAGTGCTATGTTTTGGGTTCAGTATGAGAATAATGTTGATAACACACTGATGTTTTCAGTTGTTGCTAAGTAATGTTTAGACCAAGTCAAGGATTTTTCAGCTTCTCGTGCCCAGCCAGCGAGAAAGCTGGAGGGGCACAAGAAGTTGGCACAGGACACAGCCAGGGCAGCTGACCCAAACTGGCCAACAGGGTATTCCATACCATGTGACATCACATCTAGTATATAAACTGGGGGAGTGGGGGCAGGGGGAATTGCCGCTCAGGGACTAACTGGGTGTCAATCGGCAGGTGGTGAGCAATTGCACTGTGCATCATTTGTACATTCCAATCCTTTTATTATTACTGCTGTCACTTTATTAGTGTTATCATTATTATTATTAGTTTCTTCTTTTCTGTTCTGTTAAACCGTTCTTATCTCAACCCACGAGTTTTACTTCTTTTCCTGATTTTCTCCCCCATCCCACTGGGTGGGGGAGGAGTGAGTGAGCAGCTGCGTGGTGCTTAGTTGCTGGCTGGGGTTAAACCATGACAGTCTAACAGAGGTGGTCTATGAACATGTGTTCACACAGTTGGGAATTGATCTAGGGAGTAATTAGGTCAACTTCTCAGAGTCACTGGTGACATTGGGGACTGAAAATAAAAGTAGTGCTCAGTAGAAGCTTTGAATCTTTTAGTAGTTGTAAAAGAGATGACCTATCAAAAGCTGCACTAATGGAGGAAACATTCTAAGCCAAATAAAGCTAGGAATGGGCACAGTTATTGTTTTTTAAAGCATAACAGCCCATGGATGAAAGAGGGATTTGTTGATTGCAAAATATAGAATTGCATTTTTTTAGCATTTTCCTAGTCCCCAGTTGTCAATGTAAGGTGAGTATATAGGATATTAAAGTTACTGGAAGTTAAGGAGGGTGAGAATTGTTAAAAAGGAGTGTCACTAAACTGAACCTTTGTAAATAAACCCAAGCTACAAGCAGCTGACAAAGACAATGGAAGGAATAGACCGTGTTAGTAGTAAATATTCAAAAGGAACTGTAAAGGAAATACATATTCAAAATTGTAAATATACACTCAATAAATCACAGGTATGAATTAACATTTGCCTATTCAAATGTCTTTTTCTGCCACAGACTGTAACTAACCATAACATTTACCATACGTTCCTGTTCTCAGGAGTGGTGATGGCATGAACTGTTGTCACACACAGAATTTCTGAAATCCTGAATTTGGTGTATGAAAAGAAGTAAGAAGATGGTAGATGGAAGAGGAAAGCAGTTGTCTTAAGGAAGTTTAGCAGTTATGTGCTATTGCCAATGGCAGTGCTGCTCATATTATTCTGGTATTTTGATTAGGTTTAAAGAAAGACTGTAGAAAATAGATGAATATTAAATCATCTAAGCACATTCATATCATTAAATTAAGGGAGACTTATAATGATTCCCAAATGAGTAATGAAGGGAATAAGTATCTCTATTATTATCTTTCTATGAATAAAAAGGACCAATTTAGGGCAGGAACCTTTGTTGCTGCCTTAATCTGCAAAGAAATTCTCCAAACTATTCTTTGAATTTACTGTATAGAAAAAAAAAGCATATGACGCATACCAAGAACACAATTAGTCTATAAAATGACTTGTCTGAACATACACAGAGGTGAAACTAGTTTTTCTGGTAGTACTCGATATTATTATAATCATCAAGAAAGGGATTTTGATTTTTCTTTTTTAGTGCCAGATAGTCATCAGAAAAAATAATTCTTTTTATAATACATATAATTCATAGTTCTTTTATAACCAAATCTATCAGTAACATTTAAGATAGGTTAAATATTTTGCAATATTACATTACAGCAAAAAATATATGCAATATTTTCCTGCACTGCCACAAAAAAACTGTTTAAAATATGCATTGTTTAAAATGTGATTACCAAATTGTGCATAAGATGCAAAAACAAATTGATTCCCAGATGTCTGTCCCAAACTTTGCTGGAAAAGAGAGGTCAAATTCTGCTCGACTTCTGCTTTGGAAATATTGAAAAGATACCAAGTCATATTTAGTTTTTCTGTCTTACTTGGATTTTTAAGAACATTTTTCATTTGTCAACAGTTCCTCAATGACTAAGTTCTGAAAATGTTAACAGCTCATTTAGTATGTGGAATATTATCAAATTAAGAGTATTAATCGTGTATTAATAATAATATTGATTTCTTTTGCATTTTTCCATTTTTTTTCATGTGGCACATTCAATATGTATTTTTAAAGAATACTGTAGGTAGCACTGACTTTGTTATATGAGCTCTACAGTTATTTGATTCTTCAGTTGTCAAATTACCATGTTAGTTTATCTATAGTAAATAAACTTGATAGGAATTCTGCCAGGAAATACCTGCTTTCAAACCTAAACATATGTTCCTATAGCTAGTCATTCATGTGACTTTGAAACTTTGTTTCAGGCAGTACTCACGGATATTGACCTGGTTGCACTGAAAGGTAGGATGTGATCATTTTATGGTAATGAAAACCAATTACAAAAATGATCACTGGGCAATGTGAACAATGTAACATTTCATATACAAATATGAGAAAATATTTATGAACCTTTATGCCCCTATGATGAATCCAGTATGTATTGCCTTTTACAGAGTTTGTCATTTATTTTTCACAATCTCTTTCTTTTTATTTTTTAATATTGAATCATTCATCAACTGATTTGACTTCTGTGTTACTATCTTAGCTTTACAATTCAGTTGCACATTCAAATATATTATCCTAGTTTGTTTTTCAAACATCCATTGTAATACAAATACTACCAAAAGCCTTTGGCTTTGTTTTCAAAACATAATCCCCTTAAATGCTTATCATGTCTTCTTGTGCGTATCTAAATTTTTTCTGCAGGTGATCATGGAAACAAAAAAGGCTCCATGTTACCAGCATTAAAGCCTTCTGGCTTGCATTTTGTTTGTTCCCTTACACCTTCCCTACTTATTCCTTGATTCTGTACTGAAGTATTTTGTGACTTAACATTATGAATATTTATTATGAGTTTAAAAAGACTGTAAATTATGTTCATTTACTTAATATCTTTTCACTTCTCAGGTTTTTTACATCGAAAGTGGAATGTGTCCCTTACGGCCTTCTTTTCAAAGATATTATTATCAAGAGGATAAATATGCAAGAGCATACCTAGGTGTTTTTTAGTTGCCTTTATGTTTATAGATTCCTATCTGTTGGTAGTCAAATGATAAAGACAAGTTAGGTGATTAATTTTTCCACTGTGGTAATCACATTGATTTAGTTCATATTCATGACATTTCATATTGTTAACAGTCAATGACCCCAAATTAATATAGGAACAGTTTTGGCAAACCAAAGCACAATCTGACAATGCATTTATAACTGTGATTGTGTTCTTACTGTGCTGACTGAAATGTCAGTTATATTGGGAATGAGGGAATAGTAAATGTATAGGGGAAAAAAATTAACATATATGATTATACTTGAAAGTTAAACTATCATTACTGAAAATCAGCATTCGAATCACAGTGCATACAACCACTGAGAAGAACAAATAAATACTAACCACAGATATTTTAGAAATATGAGAGCATAACACAAGTACAGAACACCTATCAAAAGCCATAAAATGAAACTTAAAGAATTAATGAAGCAGTGTGCTATCACTTATCCGATGATTTGCAACCATAAATCACACTAATGATGGTGATAGTTCTATTGCTCAGAAATAAACTTTCTAATTGAGCTTTTGGAAGTTGAAAACCAAAATATTCACTTTTGAAATTTGGTTTTAGAGCAATGAGTCAATCCCTTTGCAGCCAACAACTGTAGAGTAGCTACACCTGATTTTTGTACATTTCACTGTGGCTGCTGGTTGAGAGCTGAGATCATGTACTTAGATTTTGTGTGCATTACACATCCATCTGTTCCTCCGTCTGGCAAAGAAAAAAAAAAGAAAAAAAAACAAACAAAAAAAGCATAGGACTGCTTTATAAACTCTTTTCACCAATACACCAGTTGTTAGCTTCCTGCTGGTAGCCCTGGTATAGGCTTCATTGGGTAATTATTTCAAGCAGGAAACAACCAACCCACATGTTCAAAAGTAATTACTAGTTCAATTTACTATCCAGAAGCAGGTAATTTTTTTTCTCAGGATGCAGAAACAGAAGTATTATAATATTTGTGTATCTTCAATGTAAGCATTTAGATAGCATCTGTGCAATTTTAGACCTGCATATATTTTTGTAATTGAAACAAGAATTTAATATTTATAGAAATGCTCTATACAGATAATAAATCATGAATGGTCACATGAACTTTCCTAGGTAATTTTTGTGTCGGGTATAATATTAGGTCTGTTGTTATTTATCATTTTCATTAATGATTTGAAGATAAGCAAACAGTAAAACTAAATTCATATATAGTATTAAATTGGGAAGTACTATATACTTGACTAAGGACAACAGCAAGGACAGGAGAAGTCTGAGAAGCACGGGCAGGAAATACATAATAGACATAGAAAAGCACAGGCTAATACATCTGGGGAAAAATAAACCAAAACCAGGACAGTATGACTGGGAGGAACTGTGAAAGCTGGCACGCTGAAAGAGATTTAGGGTAGTAATGGACAGCAAACATGAAAACAAATCTGAGTCAGAGACAGAAATAATAAGGATGCACCTTATGAAGGGCTGCAGTAATCTCCTTTCCTTCTTCGAACAGTTAATTCCCCGCAGATACCATGTTTCTCTCCGTCTACTTATTTCTGTTTTTTACATATCACTCTGAAGGATAAAGTAACATTATTATCAGAATATATGCCTTGACTGATTCATAAAGTTTTAAATGGTGTAAGCTTCATTTTGTGCTGCCCCAAATAATAGGAGAATGAGCTAGATAATTCACTATAAGGAACAATGTGGTATCAAAAGAGAGATGGCCTTATTAGTCTATCTCTGAAATCTACAGTTCTTCGTTCAGCACTTCCCCACTTCAGAAACTTGAAAATACTGTTAAGTTAAAATTATTTTGCTCAGCTTTAAAAACACTTTCAGATTCTTAACCTCAGAAAAACTTTTCTACTTTCTAATATTTTATTTGGGTTGCATAAATATAGAAAGACACTCTGATGTTATGTTATATGTGGCACAGAGTGAAAAGTTTCGATCCTTGAGAGAATTTTCCTTTTCAAAGCCATTTCTTTCTAATTACTATAAAATTATTTAAACCTGCTTATTCTGCACTTTAGCCATCAAGCGGTCAGCATTTCAAAACACATTTCCATATCTTAGTCTGTTTTGAACTTTTAATTTCTGTGTGATTATAATGATATATTAATTGGCCTTGTCTTCCTAATACTGGATAGGGTAGAAAGCAGGTGCTCCAATTACATAATGCTTTTATGGTGCAACAATATTGAATTTATTCTCTTCTATGCTGTCTATCAGGTAAATAAATCTAACATCTGATGCACACCAAACCAAACACTATCCCATGTAACAAACTTTTTCTTTTTTAATAGGTGAGACAAAATATAGCTACAGGACATAATTTCAATGAGCTTTGTTCTACAACATTAGAAGAAGAGAGTTTCCTCATACACCTGCCAGTAAGAGAGAAAGCTAGGAAATGTCTGAATAATGAATCTGGTACAAGCTGTCACAATCATCCTATATATTCTAAACCATCTAAATTCAAGCAACCTCTCATCCAGAAGGTGATTAGATATACAAGTATGTAACTGTGCCCATAATGGTAAATCATATCTCTCTATAAATGATGAGAGATAGCTTACCATGAACTAAAATTAACTTCCTAGACATTTATACAACTTGATTCACACCTATCTATTGCAAACAAAGAATTTTATAGATAATCGTACTAATGCTTCTCTGAGCTGAACAAGTAAGTATCTGAAATCTCAGTGCAGACATGCCTATATGTTTGGCTGCAATGTAGTGTAGGAAAGTCCAAGTGGCTTCTAGCGTAGCAATTAAACTAATTTGGCTACTAGATGAAGTTTAGTTATAGGACTACACAGATTCGTGTGAGAGACTCTAGTGAGAAAGAACAGAGTTTCAGCTCTGGTGTCAATAACCTTTAACCACAAGAAAAAAGGTGAAGGTGAAAGTTTCTTTTCCATGAATAAAAAATTCCATGGTGGAATGAGAAGAAGAGATCATCATTATAATTTAATTGGGATTTTGAAATATGATTTTTTACTCATGTGATTGAACTTCTGGACTAATATGGATCCTAAACAAACACTCCCCCATAATTTACCAATGCACCTTTCTCACATTCTAAACATTTCTGGAATGTGTATGCATGTGCACGCATCTGTATTTGGAAAGACACGGTTTTACTTATATCATATATTCATCTCCTTGTTTTTCCATGTATTTCTTCCTATGAAAAAAAGAGTAGGAAGAAAGGCAAAAAATAAAAACATCTTTCAGATAATTAGGATTTCAAAAGGATTTTGAGAAGGTGGGCTTGGAGAGGGAACATTTGGAAACCAAAAGCTAACCACTTGCAATGGCTTTAACAAAGATCTAAGCTAAGTTTCCAGTCTGTTGCTTTCCTTTCTCCCCATACAGTTTAAACAGCACATGCATATAAGGGGAGAAGCAAGGGAATTGTTTGGTACATCAATCTTTATTTCTGGCTAAGGTATGCCACTACATCGTAATTCTCATTGGAGAAGTGTGCTGTTCCAAGAACCTCTCTGTTTTTGCATATTCATTTGTTTTTCCAGAAATACTTCCCTTCTTATCATAAAAGCTTCCTTTAGAAACAGAATCCTCTGATCTCAGGACTGAAGTTTTTTTTTTCTATTCTGTTCATCACTGAAACTAGGTTGTTAATAAAATATCTTCTGTTACTATTTTAACTGTCCATTTCTTTGCAAGACTTCACTATAGCCTGATCTTTCCTAATGAGAAAAAATATTTTGTAAAAATCTCATCTCACAAACCACCATCTAGCATGGCTTTTTTAGCTGATGAAGCCAAATTTGGATCTAAGTTACCATCTGATGCTTTTCATGTTTTTAATAATCTGTATCTATAGCCTTTCTTTTTGCCCTGCTGTTCCAGTGCATCTGGAGACATAATTACTGATATTTCCAAAGTCGAATAGAATATGTATGTGTGTGTGTGTGCATGAGAGTGAGAGAAAGAGTGTGCATGTATAATTTCAATTTCATCCATTCATTTTTTGTTTCACTTTAAACAGATACTACACAGAAATACAGGAGAAGGTAATGCTGGAGTAACAATTTTCATTATAATTCCTCCAAGAACAGGCAATAAGGGTAGCAATTATATCCTGCTTATCTGTTCAATTAATCTCGACTGAGATTTAGTTATTGTACAGTACAAATGGCAGCCACAGTGAGACCTCATCCTTGTTTTAATGGGCTGCTTATGGTACACTCCAGATTTTGGGACCTGAATGAACAGACTGCTTTTGCTCTGTTTCTTCTGAACTGTGTAGTGGATTTCTCTGGCCAGTTTTGCCTGACTCACCATTTATCTTGCACTAGCACAGAGAGAACATATGCCTGCTGTGATCTGTGCCCTCGGAAAAAATCAGTATGACTGGAACAGATACCATCTCCTGTCAGAGAACAGTTAGCTCTTGCCTGAGCATCAGCTCTTCCTCTCCCATCCATCCCTTGCCATCACACTCAACTGGCTGTTCAGCTGTAGACTGATGATCAGATACAACATGAACTGGTGGCCAAATTCCAGTCTTCATATACAGTACTCACAGGGTAAAATCTTTAGCTTTTAGAGGAACCTGAATGAGACCCTTGTGAACAATCTCAAAGGAAAGGACCAAAACCAATTGGACTCAGAAGTTATTCTTTCCTCAGCAAAGAAGTTTGCCTCAGCTCAGGCCTTTGGCAAGGAAGGGAGAAGTTTTTGTTGTTAGTGCCTGTTGGACATTGTTTCTTAGAGTGTCAATCTCTGACTTCAAGAAATCGATCTTAAGCTCATAGTCCCTTTTCATAGTCGAGATTCTATGCATGGGTTGAAACATGAAGAGGTTTAAAGTATAAAATACTAGCAGTATGAAGGAGAAAAAGATACTTCACTTTTGAAAAATACCAATTACCTTCAGCTTCCTTTTATTTCACAGGGAATCTTGGGTCCCGGAGATATTTCAGCAAGGAGGCTGTGTGGCTTTGGTGCAGGAGATAACTGGTCAAAATAGGCAATAATTTTAAATTTAAAGAAAAAGAAAACAAATGTTTCCTATTAGTTGGTGTCACTACAATATCTGTTCAGTACTTCAGTTGCCATGGTCTTCCCTTTGCCAAATGCTACACATCATATAGCCTACCCTGGTGAGGTTGAAATTGAACATCATAAAAAAATTAAGGTTTAGAACACAATAGTACACTGAAAAAAAACATAAAATCATGTGATTTTGTAATTGTTAAAAATTTAATTGTGAATTTGAGCAATCAAACCTTTTTTGTGACAAATTTCAAAGCATAAGTAGTGAAATATAATCATATTTCATTGGCTTTTTATAAGGAAATTTATCAATGGTTGTTATTATACATGCTTTGTTGTGATGCATGAAGTGTTAAATATTGCAGCTGGCAAGAAGAGAATGTTTAAGAAGGCATATAGAGAAGACTAATAGCATTTAAAATACCATTGTAGTTTGACACTACTAGCGAGATGGCTTGACTGAAATGATATTTTTTCCCCACTTTACAAAGCATTTACAAATTCTATTTAATTCTACTGCTTTGTGCCTATCTTGCATAGAAAGATTACATTCTTTCTCACAGGCTTACAATTATTAGTGATATGCAAGTGAATTGCCAACCTGTGCATATTGTAAAGGACACAGTTCCTGTTCCAAAGGACAAAAAGCCTCAACAATGTATTGTACCTTTTAAGTAATCTCTCCATGCAAAATTGTCTGAACGCACACAGAAGTGAAGCAAACTACCAATGAGATGACAATGAGGTTCTGTGGAAGCAGCTCAGCTGGACCAGGGTCCCTCAGCTGGAAAGATCATGCTTCACATTTCTTCAGATCATGTGGAACGCTTCAAATGAACAACTGCAGAGAATACTGCAGGTAGCTCTTCCACTGGTAAGGCTAATTTAGACAGCTTCCATAGCACAGTGCACGGTAAAACAATGCACGTCGGTGCCTGCAGTTTAGGAGTCAGTCCTGCTGTTGTCTTGATCTTTGCTCACCATTAGGAATGTACTTTTCACTTCAAGGGTACTGCAGCAATGGCCAGGCTGCCCAGAGAGTCTGTGGAACCTCCACCCTTGGAGTTTTTCAACACTTATGTACAAAAAGCTCCAGCTGACCTGCCTGGTGTTGGCAGTGCTCCCACTTCAGGAGGTAGTCTGGAACAGGAGACCCCCAGATGTCCCTTCCAAACACTTATGGGATTCCATAGTCCTAAACTACCTGCCTGCAGGGAATCACCAGTGTAGGTGTGCTGTTCCAAGAAGACTGAAATACACGAACCATTCTTTTTTCTTTTTCTTTCAAATAAAATAATTTTTTTTAAAAGTAGAACTATTTTTTTTTTAAAAAATAATAGATAAATACAGATTGCTTTTACTTCAATGGCTTTAGGAAAGTCCAAAACAGTATCCAAGGCAGAATTCTGACAAAAAAAAACCCCAAAACAATATTTATATTGTAATCATGGCACAGATAACTCTTTCATTAGTGATAGTAGTGCTTTACGGTTATTACCGTAAAGAGATATCCATTTTAATAATATTTTCTCTTTCTAACAAAGTACTGTAGGATTAAAAAAAGAATCATACTCCTTCTGCCTACAAAGATGTTTTTCTGAACATTGATAAATGCGATGTCTCCCTGACTGGACAGATGACCATACTGAAACTGTACTTCAAACGATTCTTTGAGCTATCTGAAAGGGTTATCAACCCTATTACTCTAAACTCTTGGACATAGTCATCTTGAACTCACATTGTCTGAATTACATTTAATTGTGGAGGAAACAGGTGCAGATCCCATGAATCTGTCACTCTTCTAACTGTGATCCATCCACTCTTTACTTTATGAAAAGGAAAAATATACTTTGACAACAAAGTTTATAGCTACAGCTGTAATTTCATTCTGGATCAAAAGAGTAGCCTTAAGGCCAGATACTTCCTCCCACTCTCATACTCAAAATAAATGAATGCATACCCAATTACACACAGAATAATCTACATCTAGATGACACTTTTTACAACATAATGTCAATGAAAGCCTTAAGCAAATTTTTATGTGATTAAACAGGTATGTGTGTGGTGGGTTGGGCCTGGCTGGATGCCAGGTGCCCACCAAAGCCACTCTATCACTCCTCAGCTGGACAGGGGAGAGAAAATATAAGAAAAGACTCATGAGTTAAGGACAGGGGGAGATCACTCACCAATTAACTTCATGGGCAAAACCAGACTCAACTTGGGGAAAATGAACTTAATTTATTACAAATCAACCAGAGTAGGGTAATGAGAAATAAAACCAAATCTTAAAACACCTTCCCCCCACCCCTCCCTTCTTCCTGGGTACAGCTTCACTCCGGAATTCTCTACCTCCTCCCCACCAGTGGCACAGGAGGAGGGGGAATGGGGGTTACGGTCAGTTCATCACACATTGTCTCTGCTGCTCCTTCCTCCTCAAGGGGAGGACTCCTCACTCTTCCCCTGTTCCAGCGTGGGGTCCCTCCCACAGGAGGCAGTCCTCCACGAACTTCTCCAATGTGGGTCCTTCCCATGGGCTGCAGTTTTTCATTAACTGCTCCAGCATGGGTGCCTTCCAAGGCGTGCAGTCCTTCAGGAGCACACTGCTCCCGCGTGGGTCCCCCACGGGGTCACAAGTCCTGCCAGAAAACCTGCTCCAGCGTGGGCTCCTCTCTCCACAGATCCACAGGTCCTGCCAGGAGCCTGCTCCAGCGCGGGCTTCCCATGGGATCACAGCCTCCTTTGGGAACCCACCTGCTCCAGCGTGGGGTCCTCCACGGGCTGCAGGTGGAGATCTGCTCCACCGAGGACCTCTATGGGCTGCAGGGGGACAGCCTGCCTCACCATGGTCTTCCCCACGGGCTGCAGGGGAATCTCTGCTCTGGCGCCTGGACCATCTCCTCCCCCTCCTTCTTCACTGATCTGGGGGTCTGCAGGGTTGTTTCTCTTACATGTTCTCACTCCTCTCTCCAGCTGCAGTTGCTGCTGTGCAGTGGGTTTTCCCCCTGCTTAAATATGTGATCCCAGAGGCACTACCGCTGTCACTGATGGGTTCAGCCTTGGCCAGCGGTGGGTCCAACCTGGGGCTGGCTGGCATTGGGTCTGTCAGACATGGGGGAAGCTTCTAGCAGCTTCTCACAGAAGCCACCCCTGTAGCCCCCCTGCTACCAAAACCTTGCCAGGCAAACCCAATACAATGTGATTAAAAAAAAAAAGGTTTTTTTCTTCTTGCTTTTTTTGCCATTGTAAATTGATGGATCCACCTGGGTACATTAGGATTTCACTGGACAAATAAAAGAAACTGCTTTAGGTGAAGCTGAAAGTTCTGCATCATGTTATGAATTTCATTGATAATGTGCAAGTTAGGGAAATAATTACCTCTACCTCTGGCCTGCTCTGGTAAATAACAATTTTATTCTTTTATAGTGTATTAATTTTATTTTACCTAATTAACAAGATTTAACATGAAATTTAAACTAGGGCAGTAGCATTCATGCACATGATCTACTGAATCCATTAAGATTAACTATTTCTAATTAAAAATGCTGTCAAAAATCATACCATGAATGTGTCACTTTGCTTTTTATTATTCAGCAATAATAGACTGAATAAACACGTTTTCATTTCTAATTCTGATGAGGCAGTATTTAAAAATCACTATATTATTGAAAGTGTAAAATACAAATTGACAACATTAGGTAAATTAATGCAGGTTGATATGACACTGATAATAAGATCAAGGATATAGATTTTGATGTAAGTCCTTTATAGAGATTAAAAATAATATTGTTTAATCTATGACTAAAATTTACTGTATGTTAATACCTTTTGAACTTTGCAAGAAGACTACTATGGTACAGCAGTGACTTTGAAAATAATGCCAAAATTGTCATAGCATTACAGACTTACTAATTTACCATGTACTATTGTAACTTGTCTTTATATGCAGAGATAGTGTAAACTTTAAAAAAAGAAATAATTGGTCATCTCCATTTTTATCCAGAATTATTAAAATTCATAAAATGACTAGCTACTAAATTTAATCTATTATGATCTAATTATATTAACATTTGGCATACACTAGTAACCTTTATAAATAATACTTTGGGACTTAGCAGGAAAAGATCAGTAATTAATTCTCAGACCTCAATATATTTTTTTATGCTAAACAACAGTTTGTATTTGATTGATTACAATGAGACTGAAAAACACAGTTTTATGACAGCCCAAGTGACCATGTTATGACCATACTTCACTGGTGAAATTTTAGCATCAAATGAGAGGGAGAAAAAAACAAACACTTCATTTCCACCTGCTGGTATTAATGTTTACCTAAGAAAAAAACCACCACAGCTAAAAATAAAAATCTACCTTTCCAAAGCTATGTTGTGTTTAAAGGTTAATTTTCAAGAAAAAAATTCAATAAGGAGAAATACATTCAGCTGTGCTCGTTAGGTTTATACTGTCACTTTTTGAGCAAACTGCTCAATAGGAAGTCCCTTCTTCCAGAGATCATTATCAGCATGAACTACATGTTGTTACTGTTGTTAGAGTAAGGTTAAAATAATCCTTAACCTTTTTGGTTATTTATGTAAATACAATATTTAAGTGAATACAAACCCAAGGTTTCCACCAAAAAAAGTAAATGAACATACTTCTACCAAAACCTAAAAAGTGTGCCATTCTGTTAAAATTCTATCCATCTGTTTACAAGATACCTAGGGGTTTCAATATTTTTCAATGTACTCTTATGAGTAATGGTAGAGCACATGATTTTTAAATGATTTAGTAGGAATCCAGAGAGACAGAAAAAACAAAGGATGCAATTAGAGATGGCAACTATTGATTAAAAATCCTTATCCAGTTCACTTAAATAATGGAAAATGATAAATGACATGATTTTGTCATTGGACAGAATGTCAAAAAACCATTGTTGTTTCTCATATATCTCTAGTGTGAACTTCTCTGGAGAAGTTCAATAGGCTTTTTGATGTTTAAAAAAGAGAAAAAATAATGTTAGTGTTTCACAACAGAGGTGTGGGATGGTAATGTCAGGTATGAGAAGAGGAAACTAAAGGCACAGGTGAAAAATTCATCTATGACCTTCTCTATAATGGCCCCTTAAATAATAGTTTAAAGAAATGGAGTGGTGAAAGGATGGGCTTTCCAAAGTTTTTGCTAAATATTCAATATTTTATTCTATTTTACAATTTTACTAAGAAAGTTGTACAGTTCCAAGAATACAAATCTTAATAATTTATTTTCATTGCCAAAATAAGAACTCAGGAGTCCAAATTAATCTCTGGCACAGCACTAATGAATGCAGTGAAATCACACAAGGGGTGATTTTAACTCATAATGTTTGATGGATTTCTAATTTTGCCAAAATAATTTACCCCAAACCTCATTATTTAAAATGCAGAGTGGAAAAAAAAAACAAAAACCAAAACAACAACAACAAAACTCCCCCAAAACCCACAAAAAACCCAAGGGAATTATGAAATGGATAAAAATTTTGGGTTTTGGACTCTATTAAAGCAAAACAAACAGAACAAAACATGAAGCAGACAAACTCCCCGATCCTGGTTTCTAAACAACAACTACAAAATGGCAAATGAAAAGAAAACAAGGCCAAAATTTCAGGTAGCTTGAATAGAAGTCTGGATATAGTGATCCTTTACTCTAGACTACTGTTAATCATGAGCAACTGCTTTGCAGCCAAGCAATAAAACCAGTGTAGTGGGCCAATAATCCATAAAAGAGGTGAACTGTAAATCTCTCATGCATAAGTGAATCAGCTTCAGATTAAATGACTGTCAAAATATTTCTCCATGTCTAACTTATTAACAGTGAATCAACCTTTTTTTCTGATTTTTTTACATAATATAATAACCTCTTCTGCATGACAAGAAACAATGCCTGAGCTGAGCATAACCTGCTTCATTTCCACTTCATCTAGTGCCAAAAACCGGGCAGTCCCTGGAACATAAAAGGACAATCCAGTCTTCATTGAAACCTCACAGTTTAAAAAACCACAAAATAATATAAAAATATCTTAGTCAAGACTTATGTAGAATTAAATGAGTTTTTTGAGTGGATCAGCAGTGGGTTGGGAACTTCCAATTTGTATTTGCAGCTCAAAAGAGGAAGCAGTTCTTCTATACAGTGCATCAAGTGTGTCATCCTTTACATAGTTTACACCTACTTTTTTTTTTTTGGACCCTGATCTTGAGTCTGGAGAAAATGTAATCTGACACCACAATCAATGCAACTCAGCACACTGATTTGCAAAATAGTTGCTAGTGGCACTAAAGAAGCTAATGGAGGACTCAAAAGATCTAATTTTAGGTTTAAATTCTGCAGGTTTTTATGCATAATTTCAGTAAACTGTCAGTATTTCTGTTACCCAATTTTAAAATGGAGATAATAATACTTCTTTGCATCTTTAGAGCATTATGCAAAATTCCTTAGTGCTACCACACTAAGGAAAAATACCTTATTTGGATTCTTGTTTTTAACAGGCACTGCTGTTAAGCAAATACTATGGGATTCTGCATATTACCCAGCTGGGGCCAAACTTTTATCCTCCTTCCAACAGCATTCAGAAAAAGGCAGAAACTTTGGGTTTCACATGCTTTATTATGGCCATTGAGAGATGCATTTTTTATACCCAAATCTGCTCAAAAAGCCTCCAGACATCTCTGTTTAAAATCAAGGCTTCAGTGTCCATGAAGTACAGTGACCACCAGAAGACATAAGTGAAATTTATAAATTCTTTCATGTATAACATGTCCAAATGCATTAATTCCTTTTAGTTCATGTTTAAACTACCCCTTTCCCTACTGACAGGGAGAAGAAAATCATCATAGCCTTTATATTCAGGGAGAGACTTGTATAGCATTGTAGCAGGCCCTAGAAAGAGAGCATGTTAGGAACCAGTGTTCATTGTATTTTCCAGCAAAAATTTTCAACATGATCTAGTCAGTGTTTTTAAGTGTAAGAAGTGGTTTTAAGTGGATATAAGGGAAATGCTTATGGTACAGTGGAAGTTACTGTTTTGATCTTACATTTACTAAATTTAAAGTTTTCATAATGTTTTTCAGGGGAAGGCTCCAGCAAGAAGAGTAAAGAAATGCAAATATTTCAAAAAGGAGTAAGTTACTATATTGAAACCTTGAAAAATATTTCCTCCTTGTTGCTATCTTTAGCACTTAACTAGGATCAGGAAGAGTTTTCACTGACTTAAAACAGACTAAAATGAAACTATTTTCATTCTGGTTAGAAAAAAATATTAATGAACAATGTTTTGCACCTCTAAAATTAGTTTTTTAAAAGTACTAGGTTATATTTTAAAATAATTTATAAAAATATGCCTTGTGTGACATAGTCATATAGTTATTACATCAGTTATGCTGCTCAGTGAGATTTACAAGATCAGACTCTTAGAGCAGTTGTTAAGCTCAAAATGTTGTTCATGGGCAAAGCAGCAGCACACCCTATATGTAAGTAAAGCCAAAACTTTATTGTTAGAATAACTGAAACCTTAAGAGTCTAATCATTATTAGTCCAGATGTAACTGTAACAGAAAAAGAAAGAATAATAATGCAGCTGAAATTGTTATACATACTTTTTTGACTTTCTAGTCTTTTTCCTGGTGCTATGTTGTCCCCTGTGCCTGTACTCCTCCATGCCACACCCTGGGTCTCCTCTTCTCAAGGCCCCTGATACCGTAGCAGGCCGGTATGTCTCTATGCTACATCATTGTGTTAGAGTGGTAAATACCTTATTCCACCTACAACAACTGCTTGTTACTGCTACCTGCATAAAACTAACTGTATACACTGCTAAACTGCATAAAACTGTGTATGGCTGTAACATACTGTTGTGGTTTAACCCCAGCCAGCAATTAAGCACCACGCAGCCGCTCACTCACTCCTCCCTCACCCAGTGGGATGGGGGAGAAAATCAGGAAAAGAAGTAAAACTCGTGGGTTGAGAGAAGAAGAGTTTAATAGAACAGGAAAAAAGAAACTAATAATGATAATGATAACACTAATAAAATGACAACAGTAATGATAAAAGGATTGGAATGTACAAATGATGCACAGTGCAATTGCTCACCACCCGCCGACCGACACCCAGTTAGTCCCTGAGCGGCAATTCCCCCTGCCCCCACTCCCCCCAGTTTATATACTAGACATGACATCACATGGTATGGAGTACCCCGTTGGCCAGTTTGGGTCAGCTGCCCTGGCTGTGGCCCGTGCCAACTTCTTGTGCCCCTCCAGCTTTCTTGCTGGCTGGACATGAGAAGCTGAAAAATCCTTTAGACTAAACACTACTTAGCAACAACTGAAAACATCAGTGTTATCAACATTCTTCTCATACTGAACTCAAAATATAGCACTGTACCAGCTACTAGGAAGACAATTAACTCTATCCCAGCTGAAACCAGGACACATACACAGCTAAAAAGTAAAAGAAATTAGCCTTAGACACCTGGTCCATTAGAGAAATTGTCACAGCTAAACCAAGTAAAAGAAAGCTGCAGGCAGGTCAAGAAAAGTTCACAGGGAGCAAGACTGACAAACCCAGTCCTGAGGCCTTGCAAACTCCGTACAAACCTTATGACCTATACCAAGCCATGGCAGCACTGTATTACAGGGTTACATGGTTACACATTGCGTATTTTTTCAGGGGCTATGTCTCTCTCTGTTCTTTATACTAGTTTATTAAAGAACTTGCATCACATCTCAAATGGTAAATTAATGTTTTTCTGTGTGTCCCCAAATACTGCAATGTTGATATTGGTTGTTTGTTGTTGTTTTATTTAAACCACCAAAAGGAGTGTATACATTTATCTGTACACTTGTCTTTCTTGTCTACACAAGAAAGCTTTATCTTCAGTCTGTTCTGATTTTAAGGCCCAGGCCAATAAGTTTGAAAGAGTCAAATCATCTTAAGAATACCAGAGGCATCTTTGCTGAATCTAAAAAATAGTGTGACTGACACTGGAACATAAATGCTACTTAATGAAACTTCAAAAGGAAATTTTGCTGCCAGCAAGACTATTAACCATTAATAAGAAATGTGAAGGAGGAAGGTGGCCATGAGATAGTTTACAAAGATCTGGAAAATAATGTCCACTTCTTGAAAACTCAGGTCTTGTTAACTTCAATGAAATCTGCTTCATTAGTAACAATTTTCACTTGCAATGTATAGGTTAGACAGTCATGCTGCTCTATATTTTAGAAAGAGACAAACCAGTCACAACTCACAGAACTCTGGAAAGTTTGGTGAGTACTTAAGTTCTAAAAACAGGAATTCCACCACACAGAATCAGCAAGATTTCTGCTAAATTTTCAATAGAAAATGCAACCTAAAATTAGACCTTCCCTCTTTCTTCACATTCTTATTCTTTTTTTTTTTTTATGAATTCATTATAACTAATCATTTTGTTATTTTATACATTTTATTTTATACATGGGATCTTTATGCCCCACTGTGTCACAAAAGTGTTTCTTTAATTGTAGTTTAATATGCCATCTTTTGTCCCTCCTAATCAAAACTCTTTTCTGTGCTTATTTTTGTTCAAGTCTAGAAGTACAAGCAGACCACTGAAAGCCATACTTTTTTCCTGCCTAAAAAACTTCTCTTTTAATCTCCCAAAGCACCTAATAAATTTTATTTTGGGCACCTTCCTCTTTCCCAGGCTGTTATCTGATTATCACCTCTAACTGTTGCTAGCACTTTGTTTCAGAAATACAAGCTAAGCAAAAGGAAGTGTCTGCTACTAAATTGAATGTACTTTCTAATTTCAAAATATATACACAAGGTAATCTCAATATATACTTTCCTTTGATCAAGGATAGGAAGCAAAAAACATCTTGGGACAAAGAAATTAGCCTGGGAATATGTGTTAATAGTGAGTCTTATTATATGTTTTTATTATTTCTAGTCTCCCAGGTGTGTGCTGACTCTCTCAGACAGAAAAAAGTGGCAGACCTCTGTCATTCGGATCTTACACTCTAAATTAAACATGGCAAAGTTTATACTGCATGCTTGTGTTGAGAGAATCTATGGGGAAAAGGAACATGAAGGTTAAAGCAGTGAAAAATTATGAGCTAAGAACTTAAAATCATTCTCAGGAGTATATTGAAAAAAGTTGGGGAAAAAGAGATCATTCTTGCTTACACCATAATATAGTAAAATGTCCTAGGCATTAAAAAGGAATAGAGATTTCAAGGGACATCATGGAAATATAGCATTGATAGCTTTTTAGTAGTACTAACATTAACTTCTTAGTTTGGATCTTACAGTGCAGTAAGGAAAAGGGTGGCAAAACAGGGTGGGCTTAGGTACAGTAGGCTGAAACTGAGGTATGCAGTGTCATGACATCTTCTGTGTTTCTGATAGAGAATCCTCCTCAGGTCAAAAAGATTTTCTATCATGAATTCTCCTTTCAGCCTATACAAAGTTTCTAAAGAACAGAAATCAGGAACAGCATGCACAGGATCTGTAATACTGCTGTGCTGATTAAATTGAGCAGCCAATTTATAGAGGATATCATGGCAGTATAATAGGATCTCCTATAACAGGGCATCATTAAAGGTTATAAACTGGTATCTGCAACATTTGACTGCCTTTTTAGAAGTCTACAAGTAATTAATAAGATGTAGTTTAATTAATGTGGTTCAGTGTTAGCAATTTACGTGTTTGCATTAAGGAATCATCTAAGATAATATATTAATGGCCCAAATTATCTTCTCGGGAGTGTGTGCAGTTATGTTGGCATAAACCTGGAAGACCTTGATTGACCTGTCAATTTAATAACTAATAATTGCTGAAGTATATTATGTGCAGTTATAATTTTTGTTAATGTTTTCCTATGTCTACTTAGAGAATTCTCATGCATTCAGTCTTTGCTTTCTTTCACATAAAATCAAATGTTGTCCACAGTGTAACCAAAGGACTGGGGGCAGAGGCCCCAGCTGAATATGAATTGAGGAGAATACAGCTACTCCACTGAAAACAAGACTTTTGTTTCTTCCATAAATAAAGCCTTGTGAGACCAAATAATCCTTCTTTCCTATAACCTTCTCTTTTCTGTGCCTTTTGCAAACTTCATGCAAAAGATTCTTCCATCGTGAGGGCTTTGAGAAATAGTAAGAGAGTTCTTCACAAGAATACTTTAGGCCTCATTTGTATTTTCAAGATTTATCATTGTCTTAATTTGGGTCTAACGTTAGAATGAAAGAAAAATTATATATCTGTCTCTACAGATAGAAGTTACTTTGGCCGATTTTTTTTTCTGGAAGGTACAAGTACCAAATATCCATCCCTCTGTCTCACTCAGCATCTTTTTTTAATAACACTTAGCAAGCATCATACAAACAGTCCTTCATCTGTATTGATTGTAAACTAAACAAGTTTATTAACTAAATATAACACAACAGAATTTTAAAAAGGCGTTAGTGCCTCAGCATTATCTGGAGCCCATTTGACAAGTAGCTTCATAAACAAAACCCTCAGCTGTATTGATCTGAAACACAGAAGAGGGCAAAAGAGAGGTGAACTTATCTGAGATTTCCAGTGAAAAGATGAAAGAGAAAGGCTGGCTAACTATTGGAGAAGTATTTGTTGGATACATACAGCCTGAGCCTTTCCACAAGCAGAGTTGTAACCTTTTCCAACCTTGACTGTAACAGAAGAGGAACAGAGCACTAGATCATCCTGCAAAGCAGCTTGCCATCTCTGGAAACAGGATCACCCATTCTTTCAGTTTTAATAATACCTCCAGTACAAACTCTTCCACTTTCCAAAGGAGACTCTTAAAGCTTGACCAGCTTGACTTCTTGCTATTAAATTTCCATCTAGCTTGAATTTGACAACTTGCAAACTAAATGATAACTTTAATAAATTCAGAGTATGAAAAATGTTTTGGCCAAATCACTTTTTCAGAAGAAAGAAAAATATTTCAATGCTGCCATATCATCTTTATTTTGTTCTGACTTTCAGTTATGTTTGATATGGGAGTGATTAAGGAAGAAGAAAGTAAAAGAGAAAAAAACCCTGTCTTAACATTGTTTAATATGTTTTTTTAATTTTTCAGAAATCTTTAAGTGGAAAAATAATGTATTTTGAGATTATCATCAAAATAATAACAAAATTAAAATATAAAATGGAAGAATAAATTACAATAAGAACAATAAAATATAAAATGAAAATAATTAAATTAAAATATAAAAGTCAAAATTATCTAGTGATCCTAAATATGAAAAATTACATGGGCTCTGTAAAATATTTCCTTCAGGTGCAAGCAGAATATTTTACTCAGGAAAAAAAAAAGAAAATACTTTGAGTTAGCCTGAAATGAATATTTAAAAACATTTGGAGCTACAGTGAACTGAGTTCCACAAAACACAGTAATAAAAATCTATCTTTATGTGAGGTACTGTTCTCGTCTGAAACAAGAGAGCTATAGGAGGTACTGCTTCTCCATGTACTCTAATAGAGAATCAGCTATACTCTCAATTAAATTCTAACTTTTTATTTGAATTTGTGTGGCTTCATCTTCCTGCCAGCTGTCTTTGTTATGCCCTTTCCTGCTAAATTAATGAATCTTTTATTTTCACCCTGTGAAAATATTTATGGACTATAATCAAATCACCTCTTCATTTTGACAAGATAAATAGATGGGGTGCTTTCAGTCTCTCCAAATCCATCAAACTAATGTCCGTATGTCTCCTTATTTACCTTATTCATTCTTTTAATGGTAATCATCACAAATAGATTTCAATATTGGCCTGATCTATACTATATATGTATAGTAAGCCAATATATAGTAAACACTTACATATAAATATTTAGAGATAAAATGAGGTAATTGCCTTCCTACTGCTATCCCCTGTTTATACACCCAGGGATTGCATTGGACCATACCTATGTGATGTAACACACAGTGTGACACACAAACTGTTTGATGTCCTTGTTGACCCCTAATTTCAGTTTATGTATGTTGCCTTCCCTGAAAGTAGGACCACCATTTCTGTGCATGGAACAGTTTTGCATTCAGCTACTTTAGAAGTGCACTTGGGTTTGTTTTTTAATCAAAAAACTGTTTCATGAGATGGCCACTGACATTGCTGTGAATATCATGTCCCAGATAAGGTCTTGGTCAACAGGCAGTCACAGCCCAAAAATGTCAAACTGAAAAATTTCATAAATTGCTTCCTGACCAATTTTCCTCAAATTCTGAGAACAGAGTGTTAATCCCTGAAATGCCACGGTTGATAATCCAAAGGAGTTACAGACAAATACTTATATATCACTCAATTCATAAGAAATTCACAGTTATTAACACAAACTCCCATCTGAAGGTTGCTTACTGACATAACTTGCTGACATTTAAAATTACTAGCATAATACAGAATTGTCACTTTTTTCCACAAAAAGATTTCAATTAGAAAATGCAGTAGGAGGGAGAGTAGAATCTCAGTAGGAAGACATAATATGTGCTGCAATGTCTGGGAACAATAGAATTCAATCTCAATAGGAAGTCTTTATTTAGAACATCCTCCCTTTTGTGTGAAAGACTTAAGAATGTTATTTAAATGTTTCTCTACAAAGGAAAAAAAAATTAAAAATATGCTAGACTGGGCCAAAACCTATTTACTCTATTCACACAAGGAGACTTGCTCCTGTGGAAGGCAATAAAACTTCTCCGATGTGAATGTCAAATGCAATGTAGTCCATAATTAATTGATTTATTTTTCTATGGTCACCTTAGTTGCAAAGAATTATGTTTTGGATTAAAAAAAATAATTAAAATTCAGTGTTGTTGCATACTCTACTCTAAATGAAACTCCACTGAAGTCAAGGATCTCCTCTGGATTTTAATCAGGATAGTTCTGGACTGGTGTAACTCCCATTTCCAAAAATATTTGGTGGAAAATGGAAAGCATCAATTATAGAAATAGTGGAAGAAACAAACAGAGCAACTGAGTAATTTTAAACCAGTAAATTGACATCACATGAAAATCTTTCATCACTAGAACACATAAAAGCTTAAAATTTCAAAATAATTATTTTTGTTGTGTAGGGAAATACTAATACCTATTTTGTGAAGCAGCAGTTAAGTGACATGCACCTAGGTAAGTAGGAAATTATTGGCAGAACCAAACTTTCAGCCGATTTCTCTAAAGCTTTCTTTGTCTCCAAAACCACTGGATCATCACTCCAATACTGATTTTTAGCTCTGTCTGAATGGAGAGGCAAAAATATATGTTGTTGGGAACGGTGGCCTCTGTTTTTACTGAACAATCTTTACTTCAAAATATTTTAAACTGTTCTAAAATGTGGTAATTCACCTATTTAAATATGTAACTTCAGTAGGCCTTTCCACATTTGGTGTTCAGATTCTTCCTCATTTTTCTCTTTCCAGTGAGAAATAAAACCATGTGACAAGGAAATTTTCTGATGCTCTTTCGTATGTTTCTGTTTTTCTCACCAGTATTTTGCTCCTTTCTTCAGGAAGGACGTGTTCTCTCATGCAAATATTAGCTTGTTTCTTCAGGAGAAAAAACCCAAAAGAAGTCATGATCAAGGTAAGGCATGAGACCAAAGAAGCATGGGACCAAATCTCACAACTGCTTGGCTGGAGAAATACTTTCTGAATTCATGTAAATGGGATATAATTGGGAAGGCAATGCAACATTTCAAAAGGTTTACATGATTTTGGCTGACTGTCTTTAAATAAAATTAGCAAGGAGCTGATGTTTTTTAAAGTTTCATGAGCTTTTTTGGGGAGAGGTGTGGTTATGGGTTTTTTTGGTAGAGTATATAGAGTCCATTGAAGCTATTTTAGCTGAATTTTACAAACAGGTAAGATCCTGCAGGAACTCAGTTAAAAGCTGATTGGCTGACTTTTTTAACACTTCGGCTGATTTTTCATCACATGCTGATACCTACAGTTCTGCAAACATTTCAGTAAGTCATAATTACATCTCTGTTCAGTAGATCCTTTAAATATAAAAAGACAGGAATGCCCACATCAGACTAGAAGTTTACATGGCCCATAATATTATGTTAGCCAATGGATAATGTCTAGGAAAAAGTATAACAGGACAAGCATGTAATAATATTTCCCTAGAAATATTTCTCTCGGCCTCCAGCAATTCACAGTTCAGTGATTCCAAACAACATGTCAAACTTTTTTTTTTATCTTGATAGATTCTTCTTCCATAATTTTAAGCTGTGTAGACTGCTAGCATCCACATGAAGCAGCTTTATAGTTCACTCACATGTTGTGTGAAGGACTCCCTCCCATTGTTTATTTTGCACTTATCCCTTGTTAATTCCATTGAGTGCCACCTAGTTCCTGTATTGAAGAGGCAATGAACAGTGCATTCCTGTTCTCTTTCTCCACGGCTTTCACGAGTCTTGCAGTTTAACCCCAGCTGTCAACTAAGCCCCACACAGCTGCTTGGTCACTCCCCCCATGGCGGGATGGGGGAGAGAATTGGAAAAGTAAAAGTGAGAAAATTCGTGAGTTGAGATAAAGACAGTTTAATAGGGAAAGCAAAAGCCACTCACACAAGCAAAGCAAAACAAGGAATTCATTCAAGGAATTCATTCACCACTTCCCATGGGCAGGCAGGTGTTCAGCCATGTCCAGGAAAGTAGGGCTCCATCACATGTAACGGTGACTTGGGAAGACAAATGCCATCACTCCGAACTTCCCTCCCTTCCTTCTTCTTCCCCCAGCTTTATATGCCGAGCATGATGTCATGTGGTGTGGGATATCCCTTGGGTCAGTTGGGGTCAGCTGTCCCAGCTGTGTCCCCTCCCAACTTCTTGTGCCCCCCCAGCCTCCTCGCTGGTGGGGTGGAGTGAGAAGCAGAAAAGGCCTTGGCTCTGTGTAAGCACTGCTCAGCAGTAACAAAAACATCTCTGCATTATCAACACTGTTTTCAGCACAAATCCAGAACACAGCCCCATACTAGCTACTACGAAGAAAATTAACTTCATCCCAGCCCAAACCAGCACAATGAGTGTCTAGCTTTCTATCATGCCCTCCCATGAATCACCTCTTTCTCTGTACTGAAGAGTCTATACCTGTTTATTCACTCCTTACAGGAAGCTCTCTACATTTGATCATTTTTATCTTTTTCTGTACCTTTTTTTTTTTTTAATTATTATTTCTGCTTCATCTTTCAATATGGCACACATTAGTCAAGCTGCAAGTGTACTATGAATTTATTCAGTGACATGTTTCCTGTTCTGCTCTCTATTTCCTTCAGTCTTTAGTATTACATCAGTTTTTTGGCTACTACTAAAAACCAAGCCTATGATTTCAAGTTCCAGTTCTTGACTGGCACATTATTCTGTAAGGTATGATTGAAAAAGCTAAAGTATGTGTTCTTAATAAACTATTTATTTTAAATATACTGAAGAAATAATTAAAGCTTTGAATTGTTATCATTCTTCTGTCTTGAAGTAAGTATTTAATATTTTGTCACTTTTCTAATATTTGGTCCTCTTTCTCCATAATACATTTTAATTAATCTCAACACAACACAGGTCAAAATTTAGCTAAATGAAATCACAAGACTATATTGTCTCTTGTTTGTCTCTTGTTAAGACTGAACATCCCTCATTTAAAAAAAAAAGATTGACTATATAGTACTTAGCTTGACAGTGCTACTTTAAAATTATGCATTTGGGTTATTAAAAAAATCATGCTAATAGATTTACTAAATACAAAATTAATTTATTCTCATTAAGCTTATTCTCTAATGTAAATGTTTAGAAGTTACACAAATAGTCATTTATTCAAGATACAACTCTAGTTGAAAATACTTTTTAAAAGCCTTCTAAATTTTCAAAATTATTTAACCATTGCAAAAAGAAATCACAGTCTTTTTTATTTGATATGACAGTTATGGCACCTTAACTTAAAATTGCTGGTTTATTCCCAAGTGCGATCGTTGTAAAGAAGGACAGAAGAAAATCCCACACAGAGAATAAACCACAGGCAAAATGCTTAATCCAATACCGCTGGCTTCATCGTTAATTACCTCTCAAGGGGCTAGGATGTCAATAGATAGTGATCTGGTATCTTGGAGTCTTTGCTGTTAAATGCATGATCAATACTAAATAGAATTTTAACTGCCCATGATTTAATTAGGAGTGGTTCCTTTTATCCTGCATACAATACCAGAATCTCCCTCAATAAAGTATGAAGGAAGATTGCCATGTTGGTTGTGTATTCACTACATTCTGGGACTTTGCAAAGAAATTGGGAGACTGTGTTGTTATGAATTTGCAATTGGCCTGTAACGCGGAAGGAGTCAATCTTCTTCACTCTAAATTAATCTAGACGTTTGCAAGTACAGAAGACTGAGAACTACAGTTTCATATGCTTAATACTTTGCAGCTCCAAGAAAGAAAACTCAAATCGTATTTTAAATGGAGGCAATGAATTTTAAATGGAGGCTAGATGTATTTTCAACTGGAAATAACAGATCCCTTGAATATTGACCCTGTTCCTGTGCCCAAAGAGGCACTGGAAAATAATATCGTACTACTAGCTGTGGAACATCAGGTCTTTTACCATGTGTAATGCAAACACATCTAAACACACCACCTTGCTCATCCTGCCATATAACTTATCTAAATACCCAGCCTGTTTCTGTAGAAGGTAAATGCTACAACTAAGTAAAAAAGAAACATACAAGAGTTACAATAGGGAATGCTGTATTAAGGGAGCACATACTACCTAAGAGAAATCCATGGACTGCAGGACCAGGGAAAACAGAAATAAGTGTGTGAAGAATATGGCAATAAAAAAACATACTAACAAAGACTAATTACTACAATACAATGGTAATGCAGTTAATGATGGAAGAAAATAGAAGAGTTCAATATATATTTCTATTCTTTACTCAGAAGGAAACAGCATGATGAATCTTCTTATCATACATGGAAGATAAAGTACTTTCCAGTCCATTAGTAAGCAAAGAGGTATAAAACAATATCTACATGTTGTAAACATTTAATGATTATATAAATTTTTAATAAATCTTGGAATACCACGGAATTTCCAGCAGACTGAAGACTGATGGTATTATACAACAACTTAAAAAAGAAGGGAAGTAATCCAAGTAACTGCAGGCTGTTATTCTTCCATCAAGTCTGAGGTAAAATGATGAAAAAATGGATGTGAGATTCAATTAACAAACATTTAAGAATAGCAAAAATACTTAATCATCTTATTCAACAAAGATTTTTTTGAAAATAGCTGAAGTGAAACAAAGCTAAATATATAATAGACCGGAAATTCCACAATGCACTTATTAGCCTTCTGATTTAAAAATAAGTACTGCATAGCATTTCCAGAACATTAAAACCATGAAATTTGTTAAGAGCTGCTAAATGACAAATCTTTAAAGTTATTGACAGTTACCTCAATGAATTGATATGCTAAATCATTTAAAATAAAATATAAACAGCCTGAACTATCTAAAAACTGGAATTTTTCTTTCATAAAAGTACCCACAATGTATTTTGTTTTGAACTGAACAAAGAAAAATATTTAAGGAATCTAATTGTTAGGTTTGGGTGTTATTCTAAAGCTTTTGATATTTCAAAAATTGTATTTCGGAACTGCATTTTCCTTTATATTTTTTATTTCTATATTTTTGTTCTTGAAAGTGATTGACACTTAGTACTGATTAAAACTTCATATCTGTTTTAGAGGTCTAAGTGGCTTTGTTTGTCCTGCAAGAAGCCAGGATGCTTTGATAAACATTATGACAGAATGCCAAGTTATTTCATTCTGTGACAAACATGCTTTGATCCAGAAAAAGTTGTCTGTCATGTCCAAGTAGCAACTGTCCCTTAGTACTAAAAAAGTAGATTGTTCAGCCATTATGTCTCATTAGCACTTTCCTAGCTTTAACAAGAAATTTCAGATTCAAAAATTTCTTAAATTAATGTTCCCTATAATAAATTTTTTTTTTCACTTAATGTCATGTAAATAAATGTGACTTAGGGATTTTTGCATAGAAGGAAATTTATATGACTGTTTTTTAACTGCTTCTACTTTTACCAGTACTCCTTCCAGTTTTAACACAACCATTCCAAATTTCAACATTTAAAATCAAGGAATGAGCATCATGCTAACAGTTTAGTATTTTGTTACTCAAGACTATATTTCTGAAATGTATTTTTGTGGATTTGGTAGGAATATTTGGGGTTTGTATTCTCTTAGTCTTATAACAAGGTCTAAAAAGAACAATTTACCATGATAGCAGTTCACAGAAATGGAAGCCAGAAATACAGCCAAATATTTTCAACACTATTCTTAATTAAAAAAAATAACAACCTGTCAGACTAAATGGGGACTATCTTCCTCTTTTGACATTAAAACATAGCTCCTCTCTGAAAATTTGGTTTTAGACAAATACATGCTCTGTTTTTTTCAGATGTACACATTTAATACAGGTATAGATCCAAGGGTAACTATGACATTTAGGCCCCTATAAGCACAAGAGATCTGACAAAATGATCTAGAAACCTGTTGTTACAGTCTGCTCATTAATGGGATAAACACATCTGATTAAATAGGTATGCAGGAGTAGGAAATGCAGAACTTTGTAGTAGAAAGGTATGCTAGAATTTTCAACTTCTGGGGGTTAAACAAAAAGAAAGAAAGAAACAACAAACTTTGAGCTAGGATGTGACTGATTAATGTTTTCTAAACATTTTCTGAAGTATTGGAAAGCTTTTATATTTGTATGATCTCTCAAAGGACTGGCAAGAATTGAAACCTCTGGTTGCAGTAAACACAGGGTATATTGTAGGGCTGCTATGAAGTTACCCTTACCAGGATTAGGTTATACATAAAGGAAATGTCTTTTCCAGATAGCATTTTAATGCATACAGGAAAATATGCAGACCTTTTAAAGGAGTACTGAATTTCTTGACACCTTGCACAAATGAGTGATACAAAAATCATGGAGTACTGTTTTTCTGCTACTCATCTTTTTACAGTTAGGAGAGGAGATAATTACTTCTGTAGTACAAGCAATTTTAAATATCAACTTCAGAATCAGATAAGTCACTTAAGATGTCTATTTTGTTCAGTTAACTATAATGGAAGCCTAATATAATTCACTGTCTGCAGAGCTCAAAAGAGAGTTAAGAGGAACCCTACCCACCATGTCTTCCTGAGGTAGCTGTTAGTGCTCCCTTACAACAGTACAGGGATATACTGCCTGCTAGAGATATACTCTGCTCTTTAATTCTACATACTGTCTCTCCATGAAAAATTCTGAAGTTATTTTTATTGGATACTATTGAATATTTATAGAAAACAGCTGGCCTAATTTTATTGAGATTTTTCATAAGATTGTGTTCCTCACTTCATCTGTCACATTCCCTGTGGAGCTGAAACACTAGCAGCAAGCACTGAGCTCCATCTTGGTGTTTCTGGAGCACTAGGCACTATATTATTATTATTATTATGGTTTTAATAATATGTAGCACCTGGGAGTCCTAGTTATCACTACCTACTTCAAAAGAGGAGGAGGAACTCCATACTTCCAGCATACCACTGCGGAGTTACTTCTTAGCTTTTTCCTCATTTGTCAGGGATTTGTGTGATGACTGCCTACAAATTCTGTATTATAAAAACAAAAAACAAAGCCCTATGCTCTTTAGCATATTGTGAATTAAAATAAATAAATTATATTTCTAAAGAAATCACTAGCATTGTAGACTTTTCAGAGAAGACATTCTACTGTGTATCACAAAGAACTATAATCTTTTAAATTGGTTGATTGCAATATTAGGGAATGAATGAGAAAAAGATGTAGATTGCAGTAATCTCTTCATGTGTAAACACATGTTATTTCTGTGTAGGTCCTGGTATTTATCAGTTTTTAGCAAAATTTACTCATTATTAATAAAGGAATTATTTCTTGCTGATGAAATCTCTGAGAGGAGCTTGAGACTGGAAATCACCATTATTATTGTAAAATTATGATATCTACTTCCAGAAGGTCACACCTGGCCATTTTCCTTACAGATATATGAGCTGCAGGCTAGAAATATTATTCCTCTTAAGAAAGCAACATTGCATCCACATTAACAGCCTGCCCTCCAGGCTACTGATACCAGATCAAACGCCTGGGCAATTTTAAACAAAGTCAAGAATTTACTGTTAGTCTAAGTCTAAACTGTCTAATCATAGAGTTATTAATAGTCTTGTTACAATTATATTAACATTTACAGTTCAGATTGACCAATTATTCAGCTCATTCCCAATAGTGGCACAATGAAAACTGATATACACAAACTTTCTAATATTGACCCCTTTCTCCAATGTTTTCACCCTTCCTGCACTCCTGGGTCCCAGGAGTACTAGCAGGAACTGCAACAAATCAAAGTCCTGCTTCTTCTCTGGGAGGAGTCTGCTGTTAACTACGGCTAGGGTGGCCTCTTCCTTCTCTTTGCCAGGAAGAATATGGTGTTTATGTCAATGGTTTCTTCTTTCTCACTCTTGAAGTCAGTGTCACTCAGAGTCACATTTTTACAGTTGCTAACACAGATGGCATAATTGCTTTTGCTTCATTACTTGATAATTCCATGTTGTATCTGAAGTTTCTGTATGTGGCGTGGTTTACATTTCCTTCCTCTCTCCATTATAGAAAAAACCAACAAGTTCCGCCCCCCCCCCAAAAAACCCCACAACAGCTCACAAGGTTGCATTTCTTTAATGACACAGTACTGACCATTTCTGAGTTACTTATACCCCTGGGGCCTCTGACACTACCCTGTGCTTGCACTTGCATTTTGTGCTATCATTTCATGTTTGTACTTTTGGAGATCCTACTTACAATCCCCTGTTTTTCTTCAACAGCTTTCAAGCTGTAGTTTCCTAACAACATAAATATATTTTTATTAGCACAACCTCATCATACATGCATCCTTTCTCTGTAGTCATTAAGAGTTCCCTCTGTGGGATACTTGGAAAGTAATGGGCACATAGTGAACAATCCAGACTCGATAGAATTGATCAATTTGTGAGCCAAGGATGTTTTGTAGGCAGCAGACTTCAAGGATGCTTTGCTTGTGGACACATATTTAGCTAACGGTAGTAAGAGCATTCCAGACGCCTTTAGAAGGCCTTGAACAGAATAAACAAGAAGACAAAAAAAGAAAGATACCAATTAGAAGAACACAGGTGCGCATTCCACGGTAAAGGGAACTTGGCACAAAGAACCTCAATTCGGCAGCTTATCTTGACCAATTAGACTGAGACAAGTTTCGCATGTTTTAGTTAATACAACCAATTATGCCTTATGTTTATGCACGTGTACAGTGTTGATATAACCAATCATTAGGTGTAACTAGGCGCGTGGACAGCTCATGCTAACCAATCTCTAATTTGCTTATGCGTGAACAGTAACTAAAATGAACATATAAACCGAGCTATCTTGGCAATAAAGTGGCATCTGCTTGATCATATTGATTGTGTGCAGTGTCCGTGACTTCCGCGTCAACAAGTGGCACCCGAACAGGGACCCTCGGATAGGTGTTGAATTCTACGACAGGAACCGATGGAGAGAGGGTGCGGAAGCCGGCCGTAGGCGAGCGCTGCCCCGGCACTCGGGAAAAAAAAAAAAAACGGTACCGGTACCGTCGTGGGAATCTCATCCTGATCAGGCGAGCAGCCAGGGAGGAGATGGGGTCCACTATGTCCAAGGAAGAGGCAGCAGTGGTTAAGCTCCTCCAACATATGCTCTCTGTGAGAGGATTAAGTTATGACTCGTCTACCCTGAAAGCCCTGTTACTATGGGCGAGAGAAAAAAGCTTACTCCTTACTTTTGGAGATGCTTTTGCCATTCCTACTTGGGAAAAGATAGGGCAGGAATTATGGCATAACATAAGTTCGGGTTCAAAAGAGGCGAGCAGATATTCCACCATGTGGAAGTTAATTACAGAAACTTTAAAAGATATGAAAGCTGAACATTCGGCAGTAGCTTCTTTGCTGCACTGCAGCCCGAAGGGCCACAAGGGATGCCATCCCCGGCAAGCTTCACCTTTGTGCCACCACAAATTCCAGCCATTGTTCCAACCTGTGTATCCGGCGCAGAGGCTAATGCAGTCAGGAAATCTGCGGTAGCAGATCCAGAGCCCAGAGATCAGCCCTTGGAAAAAGCCGACAGCCTGGCAGAATTTCCACCACTACCAGCAGAAGAGACGGAAAACAACTTAGTCTCTAATTCTCGTCCTTCATCACCTAAACCAGTTGCCTCATCCCTGTATCCACCACTGCCACCATCCACTCCCCCATCCCCGCTCGAGGGAAAGGAGGAATGGGCAATAGGTTCGGGGGATCCGCAACTAAAGGAACTGTTACAGAGGCTAGAGACTCTCGAAGCCCGCCTGGAGCCGTCGGTGAAGTCCGAGCCGTTGTCTTCAACTTTTCCTGCACCTCCACCACCCTTCAACGCAGGATTTTCGTCGTTCCCGCGACCACCTCCAATGAATCCTTGTGTTTCCCAGGACGTATCAGGTGAGATCGGTGCCGTGGTTCCTTTGCCACAGCCACCTCCCGCGACCTCATTAACAGGGAGTGGGGTGGGAGATCAGGCAAAAAGATGGAAGGGGGTAATCAGAGGTGCTTTAATTGAAGGTGAAATTATTCCATCTGCGTTTCCAGTTGTGGCAGGGGCACATGGGGGTCCTATCTGGGAAGCATTAGACTGGAAAGTTTTAAAAGAAGCTAAGGCAGCAGTCACTCAATATAGGTTAAAATCACCATACAGTCAATCTGTTATTCAACATGTATTTTCTGCACATTTATTGACACCATACGATGTTAAAATGATTGTGCAAATGTTACTGCTTCCATCCCAGCAGATCCAATTTTATCAAAACTGGCAAGCGACCTGTGAAAATGCAGCCACTATCCCACGACAGAACGGGGATCCTTTGTTTGGAGTGCAAGCTCAAATGTTATTGGGGGCAGGTCCTTATGCCAGTTCAGGATGGCAGGCACAATTTGCCATAGAAGTTTTACAACTCAGTCAAGATTTAGCTTTTAAAGCATTGAACAGAAACCTTTTAATTAGTGTGGGTACAGCTTTTGAGTTTAGCACCTGGGAAGCTATCGGAACCTCCCTATGGGATGAAATTAGTGACGGGTCTAAAGAAGTTAAAGGTCTTGCAACTTTATGGAAAGTAATTAAGACAACTCTGCAAGAAATGAAAGCAGATCGTAAGGCGTCTGCGTCTGCTTTTGCTGCTCTCTCTCCCACCGCAAGCGAAGGAGAAACGCGGAGAGAAAAACATAATGCAGCAAAAGAGACTTTTAGCTTCCCTGGAGCTTGTCCGCCTGCTCCTGTGCCCTTGACTTCTGCTCCACTCACTGGGACTGCCGATATTAATCAGCCATCTGACAGTTCCCAAGCCTCCCTAACCGTATGCTTAAAGGAAACCCTACAGAATCAGGAGGCTGTTGTGAAGCGAGAAAAAACACCAACCGTATCCTTTGATGCACCCCCTTTCCCCCCCCCCCACTTTCCTCCTCCTTGCTACGTTTGGCCTGTTATGGGTGACACACATAAGTGAAGAATGGATGATCCAACAACCAAAACAGAATGTATGGGTAACTTTGGCGAACATAACGCATCAAGAAGCTATATGTCTTTCTGTCGCTACTCCTGAAAACCCTTTTTCTACCTCTTTGGTGGGGTTACCTCTAGACACCTGGCCAGATCCAATGCCTGAATTTTCCCTTTGTACTAACCCACAATCCTGTGTCGATAATTGGGACGGTGTGTATGCACACCTGCCTCAAGTAATGCAAGAACCTCAAGAGTCAGAGTTGTTAGGATCAGTCATCATGAATGCCTGTGTGATGTTTAATTACACCTATAACACCACTCAAAAGGGTCAGAATGTAAATGCTATTTTGCCTGTATATAGAAATGCTACAGCTTGGTGTAACTATATCTATTCCAGAATATCATGCTCTTTTTCTATTCCAGCTGCTTTACCTGCAGGGATGTTTTTAATTTGTGGGGATAGAGCGTGAGGGTGAATTCCATCGAAACTTAACGGGAGGCCATGTAGCCTCGGACCACTTACGTTACTAACACCTGATATCAATATGATTCACAGTAAAAAGGCTCACGATAACTAACACAGGGTTAAGTGGATGACTAACAAGTTTAAGAATTATAAGATGGTTGAAAGATTTGCTTATGCATGGCTTAGTTATTTTAATTGTAATACTAGCAGTTGTAATGATTGTACCACGTATCATAAAAATAGTTGAACGTATGAGTGCAAAAGCATTTCATGTAACTTGGCTTGCACAAAAACAAAAAGGGGGAATTGTGGGAGATTTCATGGAAAATGGGGGACATTTCTTTGAGCCTGATTATTTGGAGTTAGCATAAGTAGGCCGCAGTTAGCATGAGTGGGCCAGAGTACGTGACAGCTGCAGTATGAAAGGACTTTGAACCACCAGAAAAACAACAGACATGAGGAACTTGGACAGTGGAGCAATTAATAAAGATAACAGAACTGCAGAGGCAAGAAGGAGCTGCAAGAGCTTTAACGCAATTAAGAAAGCTGTCATTTCGGCTTACAGCATTTAACTGCGGGATGGGGACTTAGGAGTTGGTTTGTATCTTTGTTAAAAATCGGGGTTTCTTTTATTCTTGTGTATTTTATTAGGTATAATGCTGCTTTTACTGTGTTTAATTAATTGTGTTCATAGATCTTGTAGGTCACCTTGACCAACATAACAGGTCAAGATTCTCGGTGCATTGCAACCACATCACAAAACCCATGAACCAGTAGACAGGATGGCTATGACTCGTGCAGCGCACCTGGCCAGTGAGCGCATGCGTCATAGGCTCCCCATGTTGCAACCGAGGCGGATTTTGGCACCCGCTGGCCACGTGTGCTGAAATCCGTTCCTCTGCAAATGTATAAATACCGGGATTTTCCGAAGAGCATCGGGCTGGTGTACGGCAAGGCCATCATTGCCTCCATGGGGATGCCCATGTAAAACTGGCACCTACCGATTGCTGGGCTGACTTTGCGGTGCAAGACGGCATGCAATGTTGCAGAATCGAGCTGCTATTGATTTTCTATAGCTAGCACATGGTCATGGTTGTGAAGATTTAGATGGAATGTGTTGTATGAATTTATCTGATCACTCTGAATCGGTCCATAAAGCTATACAAATAATGAAGGACCAAGTTCAAAAACTGCAGGTTAGTGATGGTTTGGGATGGTTAGACAGGCTGTTTACCCATTGGGGAATTATGGGATGGATAAGAGATCTGCTAAAAATATTGGGAATTGTTTTGTTAGTATTGGTAGTCTTGTTATTAATTATCCCTTGTATACTCAGTTGTTTAGGAAGGATGGTACAGAATGCAATGGCTAAAGTCTGGATTGTTCAAAAACAAAAAGAGGGATTTGTGGGATACTTGGAAAGTAATGGGCACATAGTGAACAATCCAGACTCGATAGAATTGATCAATTTGTGAGCCAAGGATGTTTTGTAGGCAGCAGACTTCAAGGATGCTTTGCTTGTGGACACATATTTAGCTAACGGTAGTAAGAGCATTCCAGACGCCTTTAGAAGGCCTTGAACAGAATAAACAAGAAGACAAAAAAAGAAAGATACCAATTAGAAGAACACAGGTGCGCATTCCATGGTAAAGGGAACTTGGCACAAAGAACCTCAATTCGGCAGCTTATCTTGACCAATTAGACTGAGACAAGTTTCGCATGTTTTAGTTAATACAACCAATTATGCCTTATGTTTATGCACGTGTACAGTGTTGATATAACCAATCATTAGGTGTAACTAGGCGCGTGGACAGCTCATGCTAACCAATCTCTAATTTGCTTATGCGTGAACAGTAACTAGAATGAACATATAAACCGAGCTATCTTGGCAATAAAGTGGCATCTGCTTGATCATATTGATTGTGTGCAGTGTCCGTGACTTCCGCGTCAACATTCCCTCTACCAGAAATGGTGCACTAGAAGATGCACACACATAAAACAAGCACATACGGACAAACTCAGTGCTATGATAAGCATTTGCTACCAAAATCTCATGGTTTCAGTTATCTCTGTTATATTAGCAAAACTGCCCAACACCAGTAGTTATGGCTATACACCTAATACTTATGACTATATCTGATGTGTGGGTCATAACATTCAAGATGTTTTAAACATTTCTTGGACTTCATAGCTTTCAAAAAGACGCATACAGGAGGGTGCTGACTACAGCAATGTAAAAGATTGTACTAGATTCATAGCTACATATGTTTCACTGGCAACCACCTGGAATCAACATACTGAAATAAATCCCATTTTACATTGGTGGAGTAATTATAAGTAGATTGCAAAGACTGTTTGAGAAAACCTTGTCAAATGAAAGAGTTTTAATGAAATGAACAAATTGTTAGTTGCATGTAGGAGGTAAAATTCTTTGCAACGTCTTGCTGATTGCTGGAAGTAAAGTCTACATATTATAAGGACTGGCCTTTCTTAGAGGAGGGCCTACTCAAAATGGTCTCCCTCCATGACAAATACAGTACCAAACCCATTATAAAAATTATTATTTTATTATGGTCACACTTTTGAGGAAAAAGAAAATTTTTTTGAAGATAAAATTAATTTGAACTGACAACAGACACATATGAACCAAAAAGCATTGCATTACCAGTAATTTAAAAGCATACAATATATAATTTTGTTCAGAAGAACTAGGATTATGCTTAAGAAAGTGAGAAAATTTGGAGGAGAAGTCCAGAACAGAACAAAGTCCAGGAAGGAAGTGCATGATGTCGTGGTTTAACCCCAGCCAGCAACTAAACACCACGCAGCTGCTCACTCACTCCCCCCCACCCAGTGGGATGGGGGAGAAAATCGGGAAAAGAAGCAAAACCCGTGGTTTGAGATAAGAACGGTTTAATAGAACAGAAAAGAAGAAACTAATAATGATAATGATAACACTAATAAAATGACAACAGCAATAATGAAAGGATTGGAATGTACAAATGACGTGCAGTGCAATTGCTCACCACCCGCCGACCGACACCCAGCCAGTCCCCTGAGAGGCGATTCCGTGCCCCCACTTCCCCATTCCTATACTAGATGGGACGTCCCATGGTATGGAATACACCGTTGGCCACTTTGGGTCAGCTGCCCTGGCTGTGTCCTGTGCCAACTTCTTGTGCCCCTCCAGCTTTCTCGCTGGCTGGGCATGAGAAGCTGAAAAATCCTTGACTTTAGTCTAAACACTACTGAGCAACAACTGAAAACATCAGTGTTATCAACATTCTTCGCATACTGAACTCAAAACATAGCACTGTACCAGCTACTAGGAAGACAATTAACTCTATCCCAGCTGAAACCAGGACAATGAACATGCATGTTGAAGGTGAGAAAAAGAAAGCACCAGTGAAAGGTAAAACTTCATGGTTTGTCACATTTTAATGATTCTATGTTTCTATGATTATTGAAAGTTTAGAAAACAGCTTCTAAGTACCAGATCAGCAAATTTTCTATGTAGCTATGTGAAAAGACAAAGGAGAAACTTGGAACTATGTTTAGACTCCTGTTTCTTCTGGGGGGGGGGGGGGGGAATATTTATATTGAGCATTGGCTTGAAGGCTGAATGATTTTATCAGAGAAAAGTTATGTTAAGACTTAACTAAAATAGAGATGGAGTATGTACTGGAAGAAAGAAATGCAAATGAAATACAAGAAGCAAGAAACTATTATTGCTGATGTTTATATGACTTTTTATACTAACAAAACAATAAATGCACTGTAAGAAGTGTTAATACAGCTTTAAAAAATACATTCTGAATGATGTTAAATATCTGAATGATTTTTCCATTAAACTCAAAAGACCTTGGTGTTCTGAATGCCATTCATGATATTTGATGAAAATGACTTAACCTGCACACAGCATTTTGTAATATGGTTATGCAGTAACCTCACTACAACTTTGTAGGAACAAAAGCCTATTAGTTAATTAGGTAAGAGAGGCTCAAAATCAAAAGTGGAAACCTGATAAGGAAGCAGAAGTCAGTATACAACATGACAACTTGGCTTTGAGAAAGTAGCCCTTATTACGGCAGTTAGCATAGTTTTTCTTTACCTGTTCTCAAAATTTTCTTGAAAGATCTGTTACTAATACTTCATTTGCAATAGATAGAACACATAAAACTATATATGCCTGCTTCCCAAGATTCTGACAGCCTCTGCTGATATTCCAAAATTTTCCCTTGGCTCTATTTCTTAAGAACTAATTATGACTTTTACCTATTTAATTAGTTTCCATTTTTATTACAAAATGAAATATCCACTTGAATTAATTTGTTCCACTCTCAATATATTATCCAGTTCATGATATTGCAACTTATCTTTGCAATTTTTTGCTAATCAGAAGCCTAACAAGCCAAAATATCCTGTGTTTCATTTCCAGTCAGCAGAAAAGTTAATAACTTTTCTCAATAATAGACTTATGTTTCAGTCTACCAACAACTCAATTCACTTAGCTCAAGGAAACTTTTCAGAAATACAAGCAGCGTATTGCGAATGTTCAAAGCTAGGAGAACTCAGTAGAGTCTAAACATATTAACAATATTTATGCCAGTAAATATGCATTCTTCCATTTTTCAGTACAGCCTGTTTTGTTGGCAAAACTTTCACAGTATTTCAAACACTGCTGATATTTAGAAAATGTTTCTTCTGCTTGAAAGTACATGCAAAGGCAGCTTTCAGTACCCTTAAGTTTTAGTCAGAAATAACACTTTTCTTAACTGCAGCTGGTTTTGAAAAATACTGATAATAAAATCTTGTTTTACTTTTAATGGACTGTGCATCTGGTTTACCAGTCTGCCAGTCCCTTAATTCTTCAAGACAGAAGTAGTTTCAGTTTTTCCTCTAATTAGAATTCTTGCATTTTGTTTGTTTTTCCTGTGATGGCAATGAAAGAAATGCAAAGAATTCTTTGAAATACAATGTACCCTGGTGTAATATCTATCTTTCTAAGAGTTTATTTCATCCAATATTGAATCATAATAAATTACCGGAAGTTTAACAATGATACTCTGAAAAAAACCTAAGTATAGTTAAAGTATGAACATTTTTGTCAAGACTTACAGCCATACCGACGGTGTCAAAACAGTATAAACATTTTTAGTTCATACTAAAAAATAATACACCTGTTAAGGAATGCAGTACAAGCAACTAATTGCTCTCATATTGCACAAATAAGCTAAGTCTGCAAACCCACTTTATTGTACAGTTTACAAAATGAATAGAAATAAGCAGACAAGATAAAAGTGGAAGGGAACATCATTAAACAGTATATTTAAGAAATATGCATTACTTCAATATATCACTTACTCTCTCACCTAACTTCTTTTTTTTAATACAAGCCAGTATTTGTATAATTACAAAAGTAAAAGAATTCATGAAAAAAAGTGAGTTTACAGTGAGTTTAAGTGACAGACTTCAAGAGGTAAAGGGCAATTTAATTACAGGGTTCACTGTTATAGGTCTCTGTAGAAGATGACAGGAACGTGAGACCAGGTAAAAAGATGCAAAGATTACATAGACAAATAAGATCTGTACCACAGAGCAGAATACAACTTAGTGAGCAATTTTGAGAGTCTGAACGTATTAGTACTTAACAGGATTTCAAGATGGTAAAATATTATAAAATGATGCATCAGGAATAGGGTGGAATTCCCAGGAAAAAACACTTCTGTTTTCAACACCTATGTCTATCATCACCAAAGCAGGAGTCTGTGACTGCTCTTTTTGCAGATACAGAGAACAGAGTGTATAGAACACAGGGGATGACTGGATTATCTCAGAGGGGTATGTAACAAAACTGGGTGAGGAATGCCTACAACAAAATGGAAAGCATGTGATTTCAGGCCACCAAAAATATCAACTTTATGTAAAAAGTTTTGTTTACCTGTTTCACATTTTTCCTTTTTTTTTGTCAGAGTGTACATTTTGCAAGACAAGTGCTTGCTACATCACTGAGCATGGTGATGTGATGGGAATGGGAAAGGCTGCTATGTAATGACAGGACACATTCTAAAAAATGTTTTGTTCTTAAAAAAAGATTTAAATTCCCACAGTATGTACCACATATAAATAGATACATAGTATCATGATATACAGCAAGATATTTTATAAATAGGAAGAGACAGAAAGACTTAAAATACCTTAATTGTTTTACTGCTGCCATATTTGGATACCTTCCATACAAACCAAATAATTTACACAGCCATTTTGATGGGAAACCATATAAAAATATACCAATGTCTAAACACAAACCTACAGAAAGCATTTTTTCTGCAGTTAATGATTTTTCGAGATGGCAGAAATTCCAGGCAAGCCTTAGCAAGTATTAAATCATAGAGGAAAAATATGGTGAAAGATATGAAATAAATTCTCTAAAAATCTGATGTTTTTCAAGATAGCATGACAGCTATTTAAGGAAAACTTCAGAAATTAGTCTGACTGAGAAAGCAAGAGACTACGCTATTTTAACAGAAGCTCAAACAGAAGTTGAAAATATACAGAAAAATTGGATCTCTAAACTCAGCAAAGAGCAGCATTGACAGAATGGTAAATAGAAAGCTTCAAACTTCAAGAAAAGTTAGTCTGGAAATACTGGGAAATGCAAACAGTTAATGCAGTGAGCTAATTCACTTCATATTCATTTAAATCTAAAAGATATTTCAAAATATGTAAAAAGATACGAAATCCCTGTGTAGATTTCTCTGGTGTTACGCTCACCCTTCCACTGTCTTTCTGGGTCTTAAAGTTGATGGCCTGGAAAGGGGGTGTACAGTGAGCTGTGAACATCCCAAGTCCTTCACCAGAGGCGTATTATGTTGACAGTATCTTCTTCCTCATTTTAGGATTGCTTGGGGTCACTTTCGTATGTTTGCTAACATGCTCTGTGGCTTGCTCTTTTTCAGTCTGTAAGTCCATGTTGTATCTGAATTTACTATGTATGGTGTATTTTACTTATTTGGATACTTGGGGGGGGTTGTGGGGTTTTTAAATCTCTTTGTGACCTTTAAACTGGTTTTACACAGCTCTCAACACTGCATCTCTTTGATGACTAGTAATGTCCATTGGTGGGGCCCTGGTGCCTCCAGCATTAACTGGTGCCTGTACTTTTAAAGCTCCTGCCATCACTCCATGCCTGCACTCCTCTATGCTGTATTGTATTCTAGGGTCATAGACAGTTCTTGTTTCACAGAGTAAATACTTGCTACTACTGTCTGTTGGTTACAAAACATATGTAACAAGGCATTACACCACAAAGTTATACGAAAGTAAGCAAAAGCTAAAATCAGGTGTGTAATAATCACTTCGCAATTAGAACATCACCATTACAAGCTAAAACACAGGTCCAAGCTGGTCAAGACCAGTCCTGATGCATTTGAAGCCTGTGTTGTTAGCTTAACACAAATCCTGTAAGCCTGTTACAACTGTACCTCAATATTCCCTGGGTTACAGGGCTATGCTTGTGCACTTGTCAAAATAGCAAAGGTCACTAACAGTGAAGGAGATAACAGGAGCAAGAATAGAAACATTGGCAGCCTGCTCTCCTTAAGATTTGGTTCTCAGTACTGAAAGTATCACCTAATGCTATATTGCATTATACTCAGAAATGTGACTGCAGCTGAATGTGAAGAAATGTATTTTGGAAAAATAAAAAAAGGGAAAAATTCTGAAAGAAGTTGTTTCTCAGGCCAGCAAAACCTATAAACCAACAGAAAATATTGTTTTAAAATAAACACACTGGCACATAGACACAATTATAACAGATGAATGATTCATAATAATGTTGCTACTTCATATATATGCCTGAAATTAATATGATGGGCTTTAAGATACCATCACAGTAAACCTACCAAACTGACTTTTCAGTTGAAGTAATTTAAGACTAACTGAAATGAAAAGTGGATCAAAACTTCTCAGTGAAAGTGAATAAAGCATAACAAAGGTGCATCGGAAGGATTTAGCCAGAAACAGTTTAATTCTTAGAAACTGGTTGAGTTTTGTGAACTCTAAGATAATTAGTCTAATGGCAAAGAATGTATTATAATCTAAATCTTACAAAAGATAATTTGCTTTTGAGAGTTTTATTACATCATCTAAAGAATATTAATCCCTTCATATATTTACTCTTCAAGATGTTTAATTTTTTGTCTGACAATTTCAAAACTGATCCTTCTGTTCATAGAAAAAGGATTTCCCACATATACACTTAGAATTTGTTCCATTCTGACCACACTTTCCTTTAGTCAGCTCACCAACTAACTCTTTTTAGGGTTAGATTTCATTTCATAAGAATGAACACCATTCTTTGAAACTTTAATACTAACATTAGCTAAACACAGCTTCTGTCAGTGCTTTCTAGACACTTATACATCTTTGCAAAGAACTGTTAACTTTGACATGTGAGTTTCCTTTCATGTGAGTATAAATGAAGCTTTAGCTGAATCTAGCTAAACAGGATGCCTTGAATTTAGTGGTGTTCTCTACTAAATCCTGTATTAGCAGGAACTCAGAGGTATTCTTATCTCTAAAATCTGCTATCTTGCAACCACAGATGATGAAGTATATTATGACAATTTATAGAATAATTCTATAATGCTAGAAATTAAATGCACAACTAGTATACAGTTTAAATTTAATAATAGCTGATGGGTTTATATGGCCTCTTTGGATTTTGATAAAATACACTAACAACTTGAAAGACCTGTGGTGTGTCTATGCTCAGTAAGGAGATGAGCAGGAATTGTTTTGCCTGAAGGGCAATATCAGGAGTTACACTGCTATTGCAAAGAGTAATAGTTCCCAGGTCCTAGGAAAGTATGATGAATTAGTGAGATTTCTGCTCTTTTTTGAAGCATATAGTCAGGTCTTTTTATTTTAAAATCAGTCCTTTTCAATGTCCTTATTTCTGCTTTCTAAAACATTACGTTTGAAGCTATACAGCTTGCAGCACGGCTGGCTGGACATTTTTCCTTCATTCTCCTCCTTCTCCCTCTACCTTGAAATCAGTTGCAGCTTTTTCCTTCATGGGTGGGTGGAACTCCAACTATTTTAAAAATATCTAGACCTTTGCTTTGCACATATATACACACAGACTCATATGCACATGTATGCATAAGATAGGTTACACTAAGAAGCAGCAAAGAATCATCCTTAAGTTATATTAAAAAAAATGAGGAAAAACATAGGGTGCTTAAAACCAAACAATTGAAAATAAAGGTCTCAGTTGAAGAAGTGTGTCCATTGGAATGTATACTATTACCAGTTGTGCACATGTTCCATTGCTTCAGTGATAAGCAAATGGCTATAACTGAATATACTGGATGAACTTCATCAAATCTGCATCAAAGCTTTGACAAGGAAGAGGTACAGTGTGGCACTTCATGTATTGCAAAAAGTTAGTCCCACAAACACAGAGGATTGTCTTTTGGTAAAACTGTAATATGTATGTCGTATGTTTTCTGAGGAAAAGCAACAGAATTTGTCCATAAAGGAATAAGCAACTGTCAAGTCGGCTATGTAAAATATGACTTTCCTTTAGTCTACCAACATATAAAAATAAATGCTGGTGGGGGTTTTTTGTTGGGTTTTTGTTGCTTTTTTTTTTTAAAATACTGTGGTTAAAAACCTTACCAGTCAGAACTTACATTTGATTTGTAAAAGATCTCTGATAGATAATAATTTGGTATCAACCATATATGAGAAAACAGAATGAATGACGAATTCTAAAGCGTTTTGGGTGCTGACAATGGATCCTTCTTTATGGTATTCAGAGACATAACTCATTTTTGTTTGAAGTATTTGATTACAGCTCCTGCATTTTGGCAAGTTTTTTTTCATAATGGTACATTTTATATGGGAAATTAATAACATGAGTTGTTATGGATAAACAAGTGCCATCACATAAGCTAAATGAACCAAGCTGCTAAAATGGCTGGTAAATGAAAGTAAACGATGAATGAAAGGAAGAATCTTTGCAGGAGTTAAAAACAAATGATGTGAAAGCCTTTGGAAAGCAATATAGCTCATATTTAGCAACCTGAAAAACCATTTGATCAAAAAGACCAGCACTAAGATATAGGGTTTGTTATTAGGTGTTCTAAACTAATTTCACAATCAGATAGAAAATTCAACATTCTGCTTATCTGTTCCTGGAGTATCTTCTTTCATCATGAAAAAATGTTTTTAGTCATTTGGCACACCATTATCTCAAGCAGCTAGTAAATGTAGAACAGAATGCAACTCAGACATGCATCCTGCACATGTGCTTGCACCACAATTCCACTTAAGTAAATAGGGCTAGTTCCATGATTTAGAGCATATGTCCCAATAAAGGGAAACAAAGAGTTTGAAGCAAAGGACCATGATTCTTGAGTACCTACATAGTATACATTACAGAAATTTTGGAAGTATTTATCTAAATACTTATTTATGAGGAAGATACGACATTTTTGGTGCCACAGGTTACCATATAACTCAGACAAAGTCATCATTTTGCTATTCTGCAGGCCATAAGCAGAAACATAGTAAAGAGAATTATATAGAACATGTCTGTGTACATAATCAAGATACAACAATATTTAATTTATTTATTTTAGAGCACAATAAGTTGTGCTCTATTTTATTTTAGGAGAAAACATAGGCTAGCAGGAGCAAAAAAAAAAAAACCCACAGAGGCATAGAGGAAAAAGTCAGAGTTAGTGGAGCTTGACTCACAATGCTAGCAATGAAATTTGATTATTAAAGAAAACATACGCATGTGAGATAAAAAATTCATTTAATGTGAAAACCAACTTAAGTCTTTCAAGCTACCTACAGAAATGTTAATCATAAATGGCTCAAAATGATTTTCAAAAAGCCTGTAATTTTTCATTAACTCTACAGCCATCATTTTTTCCCCAAGGTCAGTCGTTCTCATGTTAATAATTTATTGATAACCTCTAACCATGGAAATCAGAATTAGTGCTACTTAGTTATTTTTTCATGAAGGCAAAATAATAATAATAATGGCCATTTGCTTTCAGTATAAACCAAGACTCAAAGATGAGTTTCTGAAAAAGGAAATGAATGTGCAATAAGCAACATGATGCCTATAAACTATTTATGAAAAGAAATTTAACCCACAAATTAAGAGCTAATGGGTCAAATATTGCTACGCTTAGTCAGGTGAGTAATGTCATCCATTTCAGTACAACTCATACAAGTAAAGCTATACAATTTGACTAAAACGAAACCTTAAGCAACATCCGTAACAGCACTAATGTGTGATAGATGCTCGCCACAGCAGCTATTAAATACTCTGCAGATCATCTAGTACTCTAAATATCTGCTTTATGACTAGAAAACAAATGTGTTCATTTTTGTAGTCCATCTACTTTTTTTTTTCCCCCCAATTGCTGATTCAATTGTAAAGGCTTCACTGGTGTGGCTAATTTCAGTGTAAGTAGTTTTCCCACTCTCTTCACCTCTATAATTACTTGCCAGGATAGAAAGCTTCTTCTGTGGATCTAACATCAGTCCCAAATGGTTGCATGTTTGCCATCTTGTCCATGTTTGATGTGAGGTGTTAATTAGAGAGAGTTACCTGTAGCACACTCCCAGATACAAATCCAATCATATTTTTGCCTCAAAACAGCCAGGTGTTTTATCTTTTGCTACTTTTAAATTAACCTCCCAGAGATTTTGTTGTCATTTAATTATTTACTGTCATTATAATTTCATTGTATTGTTTGATAAAAAACAGGATCAAGCCTCTGGCCAATAAACCTGTAGTCAAGCTTCTTGCTCTATCTGCTTCTGCTTCAAAATATAGGATAAAAATTAGTTTGGGGAGTTTCAACTTGTTTTGTTGCCAGTGTCACTCTTCTTATTGCTGAGTTGGATCCATCTTCCTGTAGAGCTACTCATCTAATGATTCTATTATACTTAATTTCATTTTTGTTTATGTACAGTTCAGGAGTGTCTTGAGCAGTGTCACACTGTATTAATTTCAGTGAAATTAGTTGTTGAAGATTTTGAAAGCCTAACTTAAATTCTGAAAAAATGTTTTTAAAATAACTGCTAATTTGAAGTTTGCTGATTTGAGAATGATCAGGTCCATGTACAATATTAATTTAAAGATTGCCATCAAACTGTTCAGATTATATTATCCAGTCACTTTTAAACCATAAGAACTGCTCTCCCCGGTCAGTTTCAGCTGCATTGTTCATTAGTGAAAGTTCTCAAAACCTAACTGGCTACAATAATAATCTGATATAACAATTACTATCCTTGATACATGCCAAGTTTAAAGCAGTTGCTCCTGTAAAAAAAAGTGTGAAAGCAGACTGGAACTTCAGGCAGTGTGCACTAAATTTCATAAATGAAATGTAGGCTTTTAGCAGGATAGGTTGAATTGGTTCTCTAGGGCTTAGACTGGTGCATCTACGTGGTCATTCATCCCCTGGATAAACTGAGTATGTCTTTTACTACCACATGTCATCTAGCTCAAATAATTATCTCTTCCTATAAAGAGGCAAGAATTACATTCTATACATAGAAACAATACCAATCAAAAAAAAAACCCCAAAACCCAAACCAACTGAAAAAAAAAACCCACAACCACAACAAAAAAGAAACCCAGAAACAAAATATCAAAACCTAGTACTTTCTAATATTTGGAGAGTCAGCACTCCAGGACATATTTAACTGGTAACTGACCCGTGTTCACAGTGTGTCTTAAATAGCTCAAATACTATAGCATCTAGTGCACTTACTCTTGTTTATTTTCCTCATGACTTTTATCAAAACTATTCATTACTGTAATACGAACCAGAAAGCTGTATATAATAGCAAGTCAGCCTCTCACATTAATTCAGTGTAAAGATTTCAAGTGATCTTGCCTGTGAAGACTTTAGGACAAATACAATGCCTTTATTTTTTCCTTACTTTTGGATACTCTTTCATAGGTGGAAGGTATAATCTACAGAAAACCTCCATTTTTGCATAAAGCAAAACTTAAAAGATGAAGCCCCCTGTAAAAAGCACGGATAGTTCTCTTTTTAAGAAAAGATGTGACCTCTGAGAGATAAACATTAGTTCTATGAAGCAGGTTTTTTCTGACACCTCAGCCTGGGTGTTTTCAATTCCCTCTTAAGACTGAATGTTTTTCAGTGCCAAGGTGTATGTTGCAAAACCACCTAAAAGTATGATGTTTGTTCAGTTTCATGAAAATACATTGTCCTCTCATAAAGATTGAACGTTTTTAAAAATTGCATGTATTACAACTATGTTGCCATTTTTTTCATTTTAACAGATACATTTTAGCCAATATCTAACACACACACATACCTACACATTCTGTGAACCTTGATGTTTGTATTTCCCTAATTAAAATTGAAGTCAAATAGACATGAAATATTTTACAATTAATTTTCTTTTACTGCAATGAAAGCCTATGACTTCTTGTGAATTCAAAATATTGCCATCATTCTGCATTTGGTTTATCTGTCCATGACTGTTTTTGATAAGATGGCTGTGAATATCAAGTTGACAGGTGCATTCATCCCAAAGTGCTGATGGAGACCTCTCAGACACAGAGAGTATTTGAGAGGCAGCTTGTCCCTGGCTCATGCGCAATAAGAAGTCTGGAAACACAGGACGTGGCAGGGAGAGGAGTCAGAATACCTTTTTCTGCACTTCTGCCTTAGACTTGTTCATCAGTGGTACACCAGGCTTGCACTGAGCTAAGCCTTTGAGGCCTGAAGACACAATTACCCAAGTTAGACATCACACAAGTATGTGATGCCCAAATGTTTCTTTTTAATGGGCTTTAACAAATTGTTCAGAAATAACTTCATCAAGTAAGAGGTTATGGAAACTGCTTTGAGCTGAATTTCCCATCTCCCTATCTCAGGGCTCCAATACGTTTGTCTAATAATGCAGTAAGAGCCTTCATGATCAAAGAATATCTAACTGCAACAATCCAAAAGGATGTCAGTCTGATAATACTGAGAGAGTCATTTACAATTCGGTATTCTAGGGGAACTTAATGTCTGAACCAAAATTTTTGAGAAAACAGGGAATTCATGTGCCATCAGGTTTCTTAACCCTCTTTGGATTTTGTAAAACTAACAATAGCTTTTAAAAATTTATACTAATTTAAAGGTTTATTCATTTATTTATTTTAAATCAGACTTTCAAGGTGGTATTGTATTTGAACTTTCAGAGGAACAAACATTTAATAAGACTGCGGTAAGTTGTTTAGTGGGCATAACTGATTTCCCAAGGTCAGAACATGTAATAGCCACAGGCAGTATTCAGTGATGTCAATAAATGGCTCTTTTAAAATAATGAATACTTATCACAAAGGATTGAAATTATGAAGATAAAAACTTCCTGCATTAACTAGAATGATCAATGTCCTTACATGTCAATTACTGCATTTTGTGTAATTCAACACAATTCAACACAAAAGCATTTCCCTACCCCATGTCCCATAAACAAAAAAATGAGGAATAAACAACAGGTAGTTATAGACATTGGGAAGCCTTGGGCAAAGTACAAACAGATTCTAGTGGGACTTGAACCACAGGAAAAAATTTGGAGGGAAAAAGAAACCTGTAATATTCAGAATATGAAAAATCTACTGCTATCAAGTTTCTGTAACAGAGCAATAATTCTGCATAATCCTCTATAGATCCATATGAACATTATATATTTATCTCATACCTATATATCTGCAAGGAGCAAATAATTTTTTTTTTAGTTGCTGAGCTGCAGCTCTCCATGATCTATAATTGGATTAATAAATATATTCATTCATGAATGATTAGTCACAAGCTGAAGGCACAGAGCTGAAACCCAGATCCACAGCCACTCATAAAAACATTCTTATATTACTACTTACAAACAAAGGATTCAAAAGGTGTCAGGTGGTTGTACATATCCATTTTATATGTACATATCTCATCTTATATTAATTTTATTTTTCCCCTTGTACAAGATCCCACCACCTGAAGAAAAAAATAGATTAATATAAATATGATTCATAGGATAATACTCTGATTTTCACCCTCAATTTTAGACACTAGTTATTTCTGTTTCATGGGAAAAAAGCCAGCCCTTATTTCCTCTTCTCCTTCATTTACTCTGCAGTTTTGTGAAAAATTTCAAAAGTCTTTTTTTTTTTTTTTTTTGTCATAACAGAATTTTATTATTTGAGCTGGGCAGAATCTGAGAAGAGTAAACACAGAAAGGTTATTGTCACTCTTTTTGGAAACATTCATAAATCTAATGCTGGCCTCTTAAATGAATAATGAAAACTGCTCCAGAATGCAAAGATTATAGCTTAAGGTTCATCTTTTCATTAAGAAAATGGTTTTAAAATACTCTGGTGAAATATGCTGCTTTTCTTTGTATATGGTTTCATTATAGAAACAATATCAGCATAGGATTTTTATTTTATTAGTTTCACAAGGCCTTTTACTCAAAATGATTTATTAAAATCTACAGTACAAATAAAAAAAAAAAAGTGCAATCTGTGACTTAAAGAGATAGAGGGGACGGTGTCCTAATCTTTTCATTAGATGCTCAGAAAGAAGTTATTGTATGATTATAGCAGTCAGGAAGTGCAGCGTGAGTATTGTTAACAAAATTTATCTTTAAAGTATTTATGAACAAGTGAACTTAGGTGTCTGACAAATGAACACACAGCCCTAAATTAGAGTTGGAATTTTATAGAGAGATCTGATGAGAACATATCTGAATTAACAGCATCACAAAATCTGATGCATGTTTACAGTTGTAGGCTACCAGTATTGAGTTCATGGTTTGTTCTTTTGGGTTTAAGTCAGGACACATGACCCTGTCACTACTAGGAACTACATCATTGATTAGTGTTTCTCTTTGCACCACAGCCAGTGTGGTTCAGCTCGTGATCTGTGACAAAAGGAAGTTAAGTTAGTCCTCTCGAAGACAAACATGAAAGACAGATACAGGATTTCATTCCTGCTGTTTTCTTAATCTAGATAACAATTTCAGCTAACCAAGGCAACTGGCCCTTTAGAGGCTTGGGCTGAAATGAAATGAAGTGTTTTGACTGAGACATAGTTCATTGGTATGTGATGGAAGTGTGAGACTATATACACCAAGTTGTGCAGACCAGTGACAGTGGCTCTGTTGAGACAAACACTGTACACATTTCAGGATTTTGTTTCGTTGTTGCTGGGCTTCACTTGTTTTAAACTGGCTATAGTCACTGACTGCCTGCCCATTTGTGACCAGTGTGCAATGCACCTCTGGAGCATGATCCAATTAAGTTTCATCCAAGACAAATCCAGTTCATATGTTTCAAGACTATGCCGTAAATGTGAATCAAAGCACAGAAAGAGAGAAAAATCAGGAAATCTACTTGAAAAGTGCTGTCTGAACACTAAAGGAGATGCATCTTTCCCACATAATGCAGACATCCTTCCTCTTCCTTCACAAAGATATTTCTTTGTTGTATGCTAGTTTTACGTTACATAACTAGAATGAATTAAGTACCAACCCACAGTTCTCATTGCCAAATGCCTAAAACTAATACTAAGTTCACCACAGAAACAAAAGGAAAAGACTATTGAAAAAGGAAAGAAACAAATCTGGCATTCTCATTTTTCAAAATCATTTGTGGAGTTATTTTCCAACTTTCTCAGCCCATGAAACATCGCTAAGAGCCTGTTGCACATTCAGATCAGTGAGAACTGGGCACACAGATTCTTTTGCCAAGGGCTGAAATGGAAATCTGTGCAGGCTGTTATGACATAATGGATACAAGTGCCAGAGTCACACCAATGTCACAGAGACTCTGGTTTATTTTCAGATTAAAACAAAAACTTTGGCTGGAAGCTTGGTGCTCCCTGAAAACAAACAAGCATATGTAATCACTGACTGACACATGCTAAGTCCGGCTGAAGAACTATGTCATAGAACTGTCTTTTAACCACAGAGAAAAAAAAGTCTCAAGACAATGCTCCAAGGTTTTGAAGTGATAGAAATACTTACAGCTTTTCTGTTTCTGGAAAGTAGCATGCTCTCATTGCATAAACTCTTACTGTTCTAGTGCTGCCTTTCACACTGTTTAAGGCTGATCTCTCTCTCCGTTTTACTTTTCACCCTCCAGCACATGCTACCATTCTTACCCAAATCTCCCTCTGTTCCAATGTATTCCAAAACCTAGTTGTCTTCTCTTCTGTTCTCTCTATATTTTCTCTTAGGCACCTGCTTTTTACACTTATCCACCGACCTCAAGGGTATGAAACAGTTGGTTCCCTCCCCAGTCTTTATTAGGAATTTTTCCCCTCCTCTTATGAGAGAGATTTGCCATCAGGTCTAGTAATTAACATTAGGAAAAGAAAGTATTGTTAAGAACTGCAACATGCTCATTATGCCTTCCCACACCCCTCAACAAAGCTCAAAATGTTCAGGAAATACAGCAATTGTACTGTACTCTAACAACCACTCCCAAAATCATAAAACATGCTTACATTTAAGCTATTTATTTGTAGAAATAAATAAATGCATACATATTCTAAACATCATAAAGGTTTCCCTTTACCTCTTTCTCAGAAACAGAATAATCATTCAGTATTATATCTTGTAAATAAAATTCTTTATCTCATCTGATAAAGACTACAGAATTAAATACTTCCAGAAGTTTTAATTTATGCCTGCTAATTTATAAGCTACATAAAATATTTTTATAATGCAAGCAGTTAGATAACTTACTTACACTATAGACAGAGCATAACCCACAGCCCCTGAGTTGAGCTCTCTGACCCCAGGGCTACTTTGGTGCAGCACAGCTGGGTGACCTTGGCTCAGTCTTACTGAGAAGGTTGTTGTTAAGCTTTGAGAGTACATGAAAGGGAGGTGCATGAAATAAGTGATAACACAGGCAGAAGAGAAATTGTTGCAATGACAATAGTTGGCAGCTCAGGGAATCACAAGGAAAAAACACAGACGTGGAAATACAACACCTTAAGGAAAAAGCAGGCAATGTGAACAGGACAAATCAGCAAGATCAAAGGTCAGGCATTTCCAGGACTATGGGAGGTGACAATCCACACTTGACTGACCACTTACAGGCCAGCAGAGATTGTTCAGGAGTCTCAGAACTGATAAGTACACTAATGTTTAACCTGGTACTGTACCTGTTCACTATATGTATTAGCCACACACACAACTGCTGTGTGTTTTTAAGCTGAATATACCCTCCTTGCACAGGTCCTCTTTGCATGCAGTGGACAAAAGTGCACACCTAGAGAAAAGTGTCTCAGTAGGAAGGGCTACAGAACTGGTAGGATTACAGCCCAGGTTCTTTGGGCTGAAAGCTAGACACTTCTGAAGTAGAACAATGCAACTTTAAGGAAATTCATGTTTTGGCAGCCTTCCTGCACATGTGCAGTATTTTCCTCAGTGAAATTACCAATCCCTATTGTCTTAAATCCAGACTTATTGGAGAAAGGATCTACAGAAAAAAAAAATCATGTAAATACAAGCTAAGTAGATTAAAACATGTCTGCTAGATGCTATGACGAGTTTTGCTGGAAAGGAAATCTAGCATAATCATCCTATGTTGACTAAATTCTTGAATTTCAAACATACTTTATTGCATTTGTGAAAGTGACTCTGGATGCTGACAAGTCATTAGGCTACCACGTTCTCCTCCCTTGGATTAGATATGGAAAATTGCTGAACACTGATCCTCCTCTAACTTAGGTATCACTAACTTAGGTATCACTTATTCAAATTATGCTCAAAAATTATTGAGTTTGATTTATCACTGTTTTCTTCAATCTTAATAGAGATTATCTTGCAATATTGTATTCTGGTTTTTGTACCAAGCTCTTTGCTGAGACATAGCTTTGTTTTGAAAGGTAGTGATGGTTTCACCACATTCAGCAAGAGAAGGTTCCACTATTTTTTAAATGTCTAATCACTTCTGAAACATTAGTACGCATAGTTAATTTAAAGAAACAAAACAAAACTAAGCCTTTTTCTTCTTGTCTCCCAAAAGAATTGTGTTCCCCAGATTGCTGAAATAAAATATGCCTAGGCTAATTGATTCACCAAACCCTACCAAATCTTAAAACTCAGATAACTGATTAAATGTTTTCACTGGTTATCTCCAGGTGAGAAAGAAATATCTCCATGCATCTAACAATTCCAGTTCTAACTTCTTAATTCTAAAAGTAAAAGTGCTCTTTATATAGGAATCCTGGGTAGATATCTGGGAAAAAAATCATTTAAGGTGTATCTTTTCAGTGCATTTACAAGCTGTTTGAATGCAGATTTTGCAATATCTGACACCGAGGTAAAAGTAATGTTCTTAGTAACAAAAAACAGTTGGATACATTTTGTATTCTCTAAACTTTTTGAGAGGAAGTGAAATTTGGGAAATAAAAAAAAATAGAAGAGGGGTTTTTTTATTTTTCTGAGTCTCAACCTGGAAAAGAAGGGTGTTCCATTACTATGGAAGCATAATTCTGTCAAGCAGAATACACAGAGCCTCAATATTTCACAGTTTCCACATAATGTTTTACTAACTAGTGAAATAAAAATATACAGAAAAGTTTATTGTTTCTGTGCTAAACAAAACAAGGCTTTAAGAATACTTCCTGGCTTTACTAAATGAGAAGTCATTTACTTCAGAGTTGTACAGGAAGAGGAAGACTTATTGACTCCAGACAAATTCTGGGCACTCCTACATATTTTTCATGCTTCCATTAGGAGATTTGTTAGTGTAAAAGACATATTCAGTCCGGAAGCATGTTGGTAGTGCTTCTTACTGAAGAAAGCTTCATTACTATTAACAGTTGCATAATGAAAGGTCCCAATATTAGTGCAAAACAATTAGGAGGCACTTAAGATTAACACTTACCTGGTCTGTATCTCCTCTTTTTGAATTTGGCTTTCTACCAGAACTAATGTGTTTGACAAACACAGACTAATTATTTAAATGGGGAAGTCCCCTACAAAATGTGCCCTTTGGAAGCCAGTTTAATTAATGCCAATTAAAACTCCTGACTGAAAGCTATAGTAGTCTGCTTATTTTATTCCATCTTTCTCACTAAAGCTTATGGCAGAAAATAAGCTAACATGAGGCAGCTACCTAATGCCTCTTTGCAAGTGTAGAACTCTAGAAAGGTCACAAGACCATTTCAGTATGTCTGTACCTGTATGTTTGTGTGGGTGTGCACATGTGTATGCACACATGTGCATTACCATGTATGTATGTATATTTACATATATATGCACAAATATAAAGCATTTTGTCAGACTGAGAGTTCCTGCAAACTAGAAGACTTAAAAGTACAGAGTTCTTAAAGAGGTCTTCATCATGCATACCTTCCTTCTTTTTTTCCCTTGTTTTATTAATAAAGTATTTTATCTATAAAGTAAGGACATTTGTCAGGAGAAATAGCTGTATATCTTCTTTTAATTGTTGTTCTTTTAAAGTGTTAAAAGGTTTTTATAGCAGAACGAACTGTGGTAACATTGTTAGTTATAACCTTATTTCCTCTGACCCAACTGATACTTATACAAGGTGAAGTGAGTCGAACAAGAGAGTTTATACACAAAAATAAGGATTTGAATCTGTGCTTCTTCACATTCCAGATGGGACCTAACTCTGAAATTATTGGCTGTTCTGAACATGGGACTTTTGGTAAAATAAAGCAGAGATATGGATTACGGAGTTCTTTAAAGATAGGAAAGTTTTCATTCTAATGTAGAGCTAAAACTAATATTTTAATGTTTATCAGGAAAAAAAAAAAATCTGGTTAACCTTATTTTTGAATGATATGCAATAACCATCTATAGACTGTATATTGAAACCTCACTGCTCTCAGCTATATATATAAACACTTTCTGATAACTCATTATCCTTATTCTTATTTATACAAATGTCACTTCAATTATTTTGGTTATTTAAAGCATACATGAAAATGCTTATAAATTAAGCTTGATCTATATTTAAAATATCTTTTCCTTATCAGAGTTGTATAATTGTCCTTACTGGTGATGAGAAGTCAAGCCCTGTAAGAATGCACTGAATGAGATCTTGTTTAGCACAGACACATAGACTACAGACATCACTAATTACACACATACTAAATAACTAATTTCCATAGCTCTTACTATTAAGTCACTTTATCTTTTTTAAATAGGTTATTTGGAGGTGGGGAGAGTGGTAGCCTATAATCATAAGAAAAAAAAAGTATGTATATTGCCCCTCCAAACAGTTTTAGAGACAATTCAAACCAGTATCAAACCTCAGCCAGCAAAAGTATTAGAAAATTTGTCCATGAGCTTAAATAATATTTAAACATGGATTTAAATAATTGCATTTCTGCTTGATGTGGTAGCTATGCAGTGAGTGTATCCACTGAACAGTGGGTGCCTTTAGTTCAGGTCTTGAAAGTCAAGGAGTGACTCAGTCATCCTGCCTAGACAATTATCCAAGGCATCTAAATTAGGAAGAAAAGACACCTCCCCCTTTTTATTGGAAATAGATAAATACTTCTAATGGTTAATAGAGATCTTAAATGGGCCTCGTTGTTTATATATATATTCCAGACTCTTTCCATTAATTATACAAGAAGTAGGCTCTTAATTTAGGTCAGCTACATCAAAGTCCTAAAATTGAATGTAATGAATCAGGACCTAAGAGTCCCTTCACTACACTGGAAAGAATGATAAGCACTTTCATTAAAAAAAAATAAAATCCATGCCGTAAAACACTAATAAACAAATGTGGTCTTTCTCAGTCTTGGTTTGCTCAGTGCCTTACATATGTAGACATAACAATGTCTACATGTATACATAACAATGTCTATATTTTGTGTCAAGTTATTAAACTCAAAGGGAAAATGCATAGGCAAAAATATATTTATTTCCTGTCCTAATTGGGGCATTCCATTGTTTATATTTCTGTTTGAATGGTACTTTCTCTCAAATAACTGAAGTTTGAGAAGTAAGAATATGGAAGTAAAGTTTTCTTCCCCACTCAGCACAAACATTAATGACCTTTCAACTACTAGAGAGTAGGCAAATTTTTCTATAACAATAGTATCTATCTAGTACATTTTCTTGTACAACCAAAAGAGGAAGTAATAGTGTTTCACAATAAGAAAAAATGTAATAAAAGCAGATGCATGGATGCAAACTTAGGTAAACTAACTTTATAAACTTACATTGCTAGTCCTGCTACTACCTCTATTCAGTAGGGCATGATAAATTTTATAAATGTGTCCTTTTTTTGTTCATCCTGTTCATTCTGCTAGTGTGGTCACTTTCTCTTCCATTTTAATTCTTCTTGCATGTCATTCTTTAACATATTGTCTTTCAAGCCTCCCCTTCACTCATGCTCCCACTACTTCTCTGCTCCTTACAACCCTGTTCTTCATCCACTGTAGGGCTTAACCAGAACTCAGAGCAGTGCTGAAAGGCAGGCCTCAAAATGCTAATGATGGCCAAGAGGTCACTGACTTCTCCTTTGTCTTCAAATTTCAAGGCTTGCTTAAACTTTATTTAACATATATCTAAACAAGTAACCAAAATTAAATCACCATTTAATACCTTTAAAATGTTCCTGAAGTGCAACATTTTAAAATTGAATAATTTACAAGTAGAATCATAAATATATGTTGAATCATAAATATATGATGATGTAGAGAAATACTTTACCAATAATTTTAAATACAATGATCAGCTGATATTTTCCATCTTATGCTTTCTATCAAACACAGGAACAACACAAGGTTTGTCCTAATGCAACAGATGCTTTTTTTAATTTTTATTTTTTAACTCAAAAAGTACTTTTGATTTGATGGGACATTTAACGAATAAAAAGATTTCAGAATACAGCTACATAATTAAAATGCTAATTAAGTTATTTAATTAAAACTATTAAATGACTTAAGAAAAGCATGACATAAAACTATGTAGTTTAATTAAGCTCAGCTTTTTCTAGATTGTCTGACACAAAAGGAAAATACAAAATACAAGAAATAATACAACCTAGGTGATGGATTTCTTTTTATATGCACACTTCTGCAACACAACTATTACTGTTCTTGACTCTTCATGCCCTATATACTCTTATAACAGCATTAGTCATAGGCTTAGCTGCTCTCCTATTTTTTCCTTGACCTTCAAGCTTTACAAGCACTGTTGTAATTTCTTTATTATTATCTGCTCCTATCTTTATCCCCTTGGCCAAGCCCTGGTCACCTTCCTCATTGTTATCATTATTCTGTTTTCTTTCCTGGCTTTGGACACATCATTATAAATGGGATAATTCTATTTACACTAAGTATGTAAGGAATTAAAAAATGGTGACAAAACCCTGTAGGTTCAATTATAGGTAGTTCATTTCCTCATTTCCCTTCCTGTCCCTCAAAACATATGGATAAGAAACAAAAGAAGTTAACGTCAGCCTGCAACAAGGATTGAATTTCAATCATCTTCTAGAAAAAGCCAAGACTGTAGTAAAAGAATAAAACTGGGACTCAAATAAACAGAATTCCATTCTGAACACTGCCACATCTTTCTTGTGCAGTACTGAACAGCTACCATGTCCTGCATTCATATGTCTCTGTAAAATGGATATGACTTTTGTGTCTGGATCCTGTGACTCATTTCTGTAAATTAGTTCATCAGATAGAAAGTGATAGTACCACATCTAGTGGAAAAGGCTTTATGACTGCCTGAACCAAAGATTGTGAAAAATTCAAGAGTGGGCAATGGAGCATGATAGGCAAACTTGTCTGGCAAGGACACTAGAAAGTGAACATTATGTTTCATTTGAAGGCAATAGAAACAGCATAAGGTAGGATGGATTTTCTGGCCTGTTTTCCAAGCATGAGGTGGGAAAAGGCCAGTTTATACCTAGCTGAAGGAAGGGAAGAACATCATGAACACTGAGATTACCTGGTTTATTTCGCAGTGCATTACCTTGATTATTTTGAGAACAAAGATTTTTTTTTTTCTGAACTCCATCCTTTCTTTTTGACCTATATCTGGCCAATGAAGGTGATCTATTAATGACAGCAGTATAGTGTCTCAGACAGTAAATAATTTAAAAAAAATTTTTTTAGAAAAGTAGTAGAAGAAAAGCTTGACCCTAGATTATAGCAATCAGGTATGCAAAGCCTGGAATAATGAAGCAGCAGTCCTCTATTAACATCTGAGCTTTTACCGTCATACAGATATGAATAATAACGACAAGTTATTATTTGACTTATTTCCTATGTAGGAAACCATTTTTAAATTATAGGTGATGACCTCTGCAACGGACACTACATTCTATGAAATTTCAGACATTACAGGCTATGAAAGTTCTTTGTTCATATCTTTAAAAGGGTATGGTAAATGGAGGACAGAGAGATTTAGAAATCTAACTCACTGAAAATTACTGATTCTTTTAATTAATTTTTTTGTTTTCTAATTCCTCATCATCATTATCTTTGCTTTGCATTGCAGCATTTTTGATGTCTCCATGTAAGTGTGTTTTCTTTGTTTGTTTTAAAGAAGGCAGACTTGTATCCAGCCATATACTCTGTTTCCTGTGAAGTAAACTCCCAGAAACAGTGACCTAGGTGGATCTCATCAGCAACATGTGATATCTTGTTGAGAAAGCGCCTAAAACTACCACCATGTTCACTGACTTTGCTGCCTCTCTGCTTGATAGAATTCACTGTGGTGCTGCTGGAATAGTTTTATTTATGTTTTATGCACGGCACCAAGCAATGCTGTCTTGCTACAGCAGTGACTAGCCGTTTATCAAATGTCAAGTTTGGTCTATGTCAATATTCCTTGAGTCTGCTGTTCCTACAATTGTCAATAGGGTAAGTTTTGACAACATCATTTTCCAAAAGTGCCGTAACACAGTAGCATTTTTGAGTATGCTACAGCCAAGTTTTTTATGAAACAATATATATATATTGACTCTGACTGTTTTGCCTACAAAAAAATAAAGGTTCTCAAATACTGTTGTGTTTTTGAATGTAAAATAGCTATCTAAATGATCCATGGTAACTATCAGTCAAGAAATTATGTTTCTATTCTCAATGTTTTGGAAACCTCTTGGACATCTGGTTCAGCAAGCTGCAACAGTATAGAGTCCTGCTGGCTATCATTTGTCACTTCTACTGCTTCTGTTAAGTTTAAAATTGGCTTTTACTACTTTTCTACATGTTCCTTCTGATGGTGGGGCTGTTGTGAATAAATGAAGTCACCAGAAAACTTTATCACATCTGTGTTTTCCATGGTATTTATAGTTTCACTTTATGTATCAAATGGCTAGTTTTATACATACGCTAAGGTACTTTTTTTTTTTTTATTTAAACTAATTAAAAGCAAAGTTTGCTGAAATTTAATGAGCAGTCCCTTTTGTGACCTATTGTTGTCTACTAGAATTTAAGTTAAAATTAGCTGGAATTCATTTTGCCTTTATTTTACATGTCATTATTTAGGTTCCCACCTTCTACAACAACACTAACCTCTGGAGCACTGTGCTTGCCTTTGTTCCCTTTCAATTATTCAGGCAATAGCTGATTAACCAAGCCTCTGAAAGTAAATCTTAACACTATGTCTACTTTGAGCTTAAGTTACATATCTATGTCTAAAAACTCTTCTAGTTAAATAGATACAACAAATATATTTCTTACAGGAATTTAGTTACCAGTTATAGCTCCTAAGCTCTTCCTTCAAGGTGACTTAAATCTGTTCCTGTCAGTTTAAATTAAATTAGAATAGTGCTACTTCAGCCCTTAACTATCCTGAACAGGATAACTTCTGCAATGGTTTAAATAAACAGTTTACTTTCAAGTCTTCCTGGAAATGGGTGTAAATATTCCCATAGTCTTTAAGACAACTCAACAGATAAAGCTTTCAGGAGTTCAGGGATCTCTAACAGCACTTGTAAGGAAGATTAAAAATCTCTGCTTTATATATTCCATAAATATACTTCTTCCTTTTTTATATATTATACCTCTTTCCTAACACTGCTTCCAACGATTTCCAGCTCAGATTTTGAGTTTGATGCTGTTTGTCTATTAACTCCTGATGGATCTTGCTTGAACCCAGGTAAACATTTGGCAACCTCACCACACTTTGGAAAGAAGATCTGTATGGCTATCATCTACTTAGAGATAAACCACTTCCTTTTGCTAGTTTTGTGTATTATTATGCTGGCACCTAGTTCTTGTGAGTGGTTGTTCTGTAGGCTCTCTCTCCATGACAGTCCGGTTTTGTAAACAGCCATGGTACCCAGTAAGACAGATATTGTGCTGGGAGTCTGTTATAGACCGCCTGACCAGGTTGAAGAGACGGATGAATCGTTCTACAAGTGGCTGGCAGTAGTCTCAGAATCATGTGCCCTTGTCCTTGTGGGGGACTTTAACTTTCCAGACATCTGCTGGAAATACAACACAGCAGTGAGTAAACAATCTAGGAGGTTCCTGGAGTGTGTGGAAGATAACTTCTTGACACAGCTGGTGGGTGAGCCAACCAGGGGAGGAGCCTTGCTAGACCTGTTGTTTACGAACAGGGAAGGACTGGTGGGAGGTGTGATGGTTGGAGGCCGTCTTGGGCTTAGTGACCATGAAATGGTAGAGTTTTCAATTCTTGGTGAGGCAAAGAAGGTGGTCAGCAAAACTATGGACTTCCGGAGGGCTAACTTTGGCCTCTTCAAGGCACTGGTTGAGAGAGTCCCTTGGGAGACGGTCCTGAAGGGCAAAGGGGTCCAGGAGGGATGGACATTCTTTAAAAAGGAAATCTTAATGGCTCAGGACCAGGCTATTCCCATGTGCCACAAGTCAAACCGCCGAGGAAAACGACCGGCCTGGCTGAATGGGGAGCTTTTGCTAGGACTTAAGAAAAAAAGGAGAGTTTATAATCTCTGGAGGAAAGGGCGGGCAACTTGGGAGGAGTACAGGGATCTTGTTAGAACATACAGAGAGAAAATTAGAAAGGCAAAAGCTCAGCTAGAACTAAATCTGGCCACTATCGTAAGGGACAACAAAAAATGTTTTTACAAATATGTTAACAGTAAAAAGAATCCCAAGGAGAATATCTATCCTTTAATGGATACAGAAGGGAATGTAGCAACCAGCGATGAGGAAAAGGCCGAGGTACTTAATGCCTTCTTTGCCTCAGTCTTTAATAGTGAGTCCAATCATCCTCAGGGTACTCCACCTCATGAGCTGGAAGGTAAGGATGAAGAGCATAACATACCCCCCTTAATCCAGGAGGAATTAGTTAGGGACCTGTTACGCCATCTGGACACTCACAAATCTATGGGACCTGATGGGATCCATCCAAGAGTACTGAGGGAACTGGCAGAGGTCCTTGCCAAGCCCCTCTCTATCATCTATCAGTGTTCCTGGTCAACAGGGGAGGTCCCAGAGGACTGGAGGCTTGCCAATGTGACTCCCATTTATAAGAAGGGTCAGAGGGAGGATCCGGGGAACTACAGGTCCGTCAGCCTGACCTCGGTACCGGGAAAGATTATGGAACGGTTTGTCTTGAGAGCACTCACATGGCAAGTCCAGGATAAGAGGGGGATCAGGCACAGTCAGCATGGGTTTACGAAAGGCAGGTCCTGCTTAACCAACCTGATCTCCTTCTATGACCAGGTGACCCACCTAGTGGATGAGGGAAAGGCTGTCGATGTTATTTTCCTAGACTTCAGCAAGGCCTTTGACACTGTCTCTCATGGCATACTCCTTGAGAAGCTGGCGGCTTGTGGCCTGGATAAGTGCACTATTCACTGGGTGAAAAACTGGCTGGATGGCCGAGCCCAGAGGGTCGTGGTGAATGGGGTGAAATCCAGCTGGCGGCGGGTCACGAGTGGTGTTCCCTAGGGCTCGGTGTTGGGCCCTGTTCTGTTTAATATCTTTATTGATGATTTGGATGAGGGGATTGAGTGCACCCTCAGCAAGTTTGCAGATGACACCAAGTTGGGAGGCAGGGTCGATCTGCTCGAGGGTAGGGAGGCTCTACAAAGAGATCTGGACAGGCTGGATCGATGGGCTGAGGCCAATTGTATGAAGTTTAACACGGCCAAGTGCCGGGTCCTGCACTTCGGTCACAGCAACCCCATGCAGCGCTACAGGCTTGGGGAAGAGTGGCTGGAAAGCTGCCCAGCAGAGAAAGACCTGGGCGTGCTGGTTGACAGCTGGCTGAATATGAGCCAGCAGTGTGCCCAGGTGGCCAAGAAGGCCAATCGCATCCTGGCCTGTATCAGGAACAGTGTGGCCAGCAGGAACAGGGAGGTGGTTGTTCCCCTGTACTCGGCACTGGTGAGGCCGCACCTCGAGTACTGTGTTCAGTTTTAGGCCTCTCACTACAGGAAAGACATTGAGGTGCTGGAGCGTGTCCAGAGAAGGGCAACCAAGTTGGTGAGGGGCCTGGAGCACAAGTCTTATGAGGAGCGGCTGAGGGATCTGGGGTTGTTCAGTCTAGAAAAGAGGAGGCTGAGGGGAGACCTTATCGCTCTCTACAACTACCTGAAAGGGGGTTGTAGTGAGGTGGGTGTTGGTCTCTTCTGTCAGGTGTCTGGAGACAGGACAAGAGGAAATGGCCTCAAGTTGAGGCAAGGGAGATTTAGGTTAGATATTAGGAAAAATTTTTTTTACTGAGAGGGTTGTCAAACATTGGAATGGGCTGCCCAGGGAAGTGGTTGAGTCACCATCCCTGGAGGTATTCAAAAAGCGAGTGGACAGGGTACTCCAGGGCATGGTTTAGTGGGCATGGATGATGGTTGGACTCGATGATCTTGAAAGTCTTTTCCAACCAAAATGATTCTATGATTCTATGATTCTATGATTCTAAGTCACATCTGTTCCACGTTGCAGAGTCTTAGCTTACTCTATCAGCCCTTGTATGAAAACTGTTCCATTATTTTGGAACCTCCCTTGGATCACCAGTCTTTTCCAGCTCTGTCACATATTCCCCAAGATAAAGGGAAAGAATAGTACACCGTCCTTAAAGTTTGAGCAAGCCAGGGAATTTATAAGGAGGTGGCATAAACATACAGTTTGAATATGATTCAATAGTATTAGGTATGTTGAGCCAGTATATTCTAAAAGCCTATTCTAAAGCCTATTAGAAAAGTTATGACTGAAATGGTGACATTGCTCATCTTCCTGTTAGTTTATCCCTGTTAATTTATAATAAAGGTACAAGGCAAACTTTACATTTCAGTATGTTATTTGTACCTGCTTCTTCAATTTTCTTCATATGTCAGGAAGCTCAGAGTAGCTTTTGTTGTTTTGTTGTTTTTGTTGAACTTCATAAGCCCATTCCTCCAGTTCACCAAGGTTCTTGTAGATTGACTCCAGCCAGCAGCTTCACCCACATAGCCATTCATTCTCTCCCCCACCCTCCGTGGGATGGGGTAGAGAATAGAAGGAGCAAAAGCGAGAAAACTCATGGGTGAAGAGAAAGACAGTTTAATAAGTGAAGCAAAGAGAAAAAAAACAAAACAAACAAAAGAATGTCAACAAGACAAACAACAGTAAAAACACGTGGTGCAAAAGCAATCACTCAGCAGCTCCCACAAGCAGACTAATGGCCACCCAGTCTCTGAGCAATGGCCACCTTGGAAGAAAAACCCTCCTTCCCCTGCCTTCTTCCTCTACCCCCAGTTTTTATTGATCTATTTAATATCCCTAATAAACATCTAACCACCTGTTAGACATTAAATTGTTGATCAGTCCCTAAGCCCAGTGATGTAGTCAGACTACACCCTTATAGTCCACCTATCCAAGCCATCTTCCCAGTCTGGCTACTGGAATGCTATTAGCTATCTGGCTAAACTCAAACTAAGCAACATCCATTGCTCTCCCTTTTTTTACAGGGCCAGTCAACCTGGAGACTGAAAAGAAGCTGACAAAGCCTGTAGTTCCCTAGATACTCCTTCCTTCCCTTCTTCAAGATGGGTGTGACATTTATGTCTTTTACTGTCATCAGTGACATTGCAGATCCCCATGATCTTCCAAAGTCAATAGAGAACAGCCTTGAAATGACATCAGCCATCTCTCTCAACAGCACACCAGCCAGTCCCATTCCATCTGTGGTCTTGTGTATGTCCAGTTTGCTTAAGTGATCCCTAAATCAATCTTTGCCTCCTTCCAACAGGTACTGAAAACAAAGTATATTTCAAGATGTTATTCCTCTGAGTTTTTAAATGTTTCCTCCATCTCCAAATAGTATTGGGATTATTAACTGAGAAAAATATAAAAATTTTTTCTACACTACAAATACATAAAAATCTTCCTGCAACAAAACACTTTATCAAGAAAAGTATCAGCCAAGATTATGCTGTATATAGGAACACCTGTCATTTGTTTTTAAATGATATCAATAACAATCTGTAGATGAAAATAATTTTGTAAAACAAGAGCCTTCTTGAATATCAAATATGCACAAATGTTGATGATAACACTACTAAATTCTCAGCTTCAAAATATATTTTACTAGAGTATCTATGTTTTCAAATATCATTCTGTTTACATTTAAGGAAACTTCACATTTTAATCTGCTTTAAAGCAAATAAATATTCTAGCTGTGGACACCGTTCTGTGCTCCACATGATTAGTCACTATATCGATTGTTAGAAATGGACACAGCATGTCAGCCTTTGTTTTTTTTCCCTAAGAGCAGTTTATTCAGACTTAGGTTGCAGTAATGCACTATTGATAATTGTTGTCCAATCCAATTTTTCTTCTTTATTTCCTTTTAGCCAATAATTTTCATGATGTTTAAGAGTACAGTATATTTATCTTCACATGCAATCTTATTAACTGAAGTGCTAAAACTAATCACCATTTACTTCTGTAGATCTCATTATAAATCTGTTTTGAACTTTTCAGCGCCATTTCAGCCTGCAGCTGCATCAGTGATATTTCAGATCACAGCTTCCCCTCTTCAAAGTAAACATTTGTAATAGTAGGTAAAAATCCTCTATGCGGGTACAAAGATTGTTCTTTGGAAGAACATCATTACTTGGCAAATTGTCAACAGACAAAAGAAAAAATCAGAGGATGGAAAGCTAGGACACTGCTGACACTGAATAGGAAGATGAAAAGTAAGAAGGATAACACAAAATTGTCACTTGGCAAAGGATGCCAGCAAGAAGCTTCAGTTTCATTTAAATTGGCTAGTTGAACTTCGGGAGCACACCTGTTGTGTGCATAAGACTATGATGCCACAGGAAAAGCATGCACTATTCATGTCCAGTGGACTAGATGTGGATAATTTTTACCTTCTATAAAAAGACTGAATCAGAAAAAAACCACACCAAATAACTTCTGAAAACAAAGCACTGTTTTCCAGTCTGCAGCGCAGTATTTGTTCCTGGCATAAAGAAAAAGGAGAGAGCTCAACTTGCTTTCAGTCTGCATTCTGCCATCCTATTTTGCCTATATTTACTAAAAATCTTTTATATGAAGACTAGCAAATAGAGATAAATCTATCAATAGATAGATAAATACATAGGTAGGTAGATAGCAAGAGAATAAGTAGCAAATACTGCAGAGTCAAGCATGTGGTGCTCTTTGTCATTGCATAAACTTCTGATATAGTTTATCAGGAGTCCCAGAACAAAACAACTTCACAAATCTTACTTCTGATGGAAAAATCAGCAAAACAGATGAAAGGTGAAATACCTTCCCTTTTTTTGGGGGGGGGGCGGGGATGGGTGGTACAACACACAGCTGTTCTGACCTGGGTTTTGTGTGGTATTACCATATTTCCCTTTTTGTGCCAAATCCACAGACAGGCAAGTTCTTGCCTTCTAGTCCTACTGGTGTAGCTCAACTACGATGAACTCTATGCTCACATTTCATTTTGTAAAGCAGCCTATAAAAAAGGATATTCACTACTCATGTAAGGTGTATGTGACCAGAATGAATAACATTGGCCTGGAAAATCTAGACTGATTGATACCACTGTTCACTTGTATGTTTGCAGTTCTGACACCATATACTGGGGCTGTGTAAATTAGTCCATTTGGGACTTGTGCTGATAAAAGAGTGATATTAATTCATGTTAGACTCAAGACACCTGTAATGCCATTGGAATTTCTGGTTATGGAGTTCCTGCTATCATGAAAACCTTCAGTAAACTCTATATGAAACTTGGTTGCTTTCTTTCTAGATGTACCTAATCCACATTTTAGTTCAAGTCAAGACTTTGATTTTGATCATGCCCACAAGCCACATTGGCTGTGATTTTGGAGCACAGAAGCCAAGCTACTTTTGGAATCTATACTCTTTTAGGTGAGTACACTGAAAGGTGCACACTGAGAGCCCTTAATATGCTTCAACTTGTGGAACTAAAATACAACTTAGCCTGCAGAACTAATATAGAACTGGTCCAAAGTATAGTTTCCGTTCTCCCCTCCAAAATACAGATATTGTGAATGGGAAGTCTTCATCACCAAATTTCTCTCTCCATGGATCTCATCCTATTGCACTACCCTGTGTGTTAATGTAAACACAACCTCACTTTAACCAAGAACCAAAACCTTTCTGCCCTAATGTTTTAGGTTGCCCTTTAGCTGCTTTATCTTCCCACTACCTGACCCTTTCTTTCTCTTGAGGTATCTGGGGTTTGCCAGATAATTTTTTTTTTTCCCAAGATTTTGGATGCTGATTGATATATGAACTAATTTCAAATATGCTGTTGGCATTCTTAAAAAGAATAGACACTACCTCCCCACTCCTGACAACAGCAGAACCAGAAAATGCTTTTTCACATATCAGCAAATAACTTCATTGAAAAAAGACTCATGTTCATGTTTAAAACCACATAGATTCTTAAAGATCCAAAACATTTTAAACAATATGAATACACTAACGTTCAGGAAAATATGAGAGCAGCGAAAAGGTAAAGCAAAAAACTTGTAGTTGATCAAAAATCTTGTAGCTGATCTCAGCAAACTTTGTACATGATCAATTCCATTATGGCAGATGAAAGATGCTAACTTACTGTTGAATCATCCATTATATTCTGAAATAAAAAGATGAATTATATATTTAAAAACACCAAGACAAAGAGAAACACTATACAATTTTAAAATGAAAAAAAAAAAAAGTAGGTTTTATAGACTATCTACAGAAGTAGGAGTACCTGTAGAAACCCTAAAGTTATGACAAAAATAAATGCTGCCAACACTGTTCTGTAAAAGAACAAAACACTGTTTCTTGTATCTTACAGTTGAATTCCAACAATTACAAGGTATCAACATTGCTTGGATTCTTTAAGTACCTAATTATATAACTGTGCATAAATTACATAATTGCACATAAATTTTGGCCTCAGAAAAGGATAAGCAGGTTTAGAAGAAGGCAGGAACAGTATAAAGGTAGCATCCATGAAGTAAGAGGACAGGATCAGCTGAATTTGAATTCTGACACTCAGCAGGCCCTTGTTCCATCAAAGCATTTGTAAATCATATTAATAACTTAAGCATGAGCCATATCTCTAAAAATCAATAGAACTGTGCATGATCTTAAAAATAAAGCTTAAAATTTTTACTGTGGATTATCTTAAACCTGAACTTTTCCATGTTGAAGTTATTAATACTAACTTTCTTAAAACTCCCCTGAAAACAGGAGTGTAGTGGGCCCATCAGGTAGTCTTGAACATAGGTTTTACCCTGTAATAACTTCAGCAGGAGGTAATGAGTTCACAGAAGGTCCTATGCAACCCTTGCTGGTCCAGCTGACTACCAGAAAACTCTGCACCTCCGCTCTGCAAGTTCCCATAAGATGTATAAAAATACAGATGTGGGACCAGGAAACAATCCAACTCTATATACTCTGAGTGCATTTCAGTACTCTTTCTACCCGACGATTATAAAGCTTTGCAGCTATTAGTTCTTGGACAGGAAAGGCTCCTGAAAGCAGTACACAAAGAATTTCCTTCAAAACTGAACACTGAATAAGCTTTTAGGACGTTTTTTGCTCCTGTTGCATTTCTTTATTTTCCTTCCTCAATTTCTTCCCATATTGTGTAGACAGTCCAGCATTTAAGCCTTTGCACCTTGTAACAGAATCAAGAGAATAATGTTCCTTAACCTGAATGTTACTCCTTCTATTTTTTCTTATTGTACTTTAGTAGAGAACTATTTTACAGCCTGTAAATCTGAAGTAATTTGGTATTTTACATGTCAAAATCCAATAAGGGTACTTCTTGATTTTTAATTGTTAAGTTCCTTTTTCTTACATCCCTGTGGTGGTTTTTGTAGAATCCTATTTTATGTTGAAAGTTATTGTAATTAAAAACAGATATTGTAATATTCTTTTATGCCTTTATCCTACTGTTCCTACATGCCTAAATTTTTGTAAATACTTACAAATTTATGTTAAGACAAATAGGAAAGGCTGTAATTATTTACAGTTACAGTTAAAAATGTGGGAACTAAATAATGAAATATAACAGTGTTGTACAGACTGGCCCCAGCAAGCAGAAAAACCACCGAGATACTAGAGACACAAAGATTCACTTCATGTGATATCTCAGGACATGTCAGCAATTTAAAAACTAAATTATAGTCATGAAAAAAAATCCATAAGAAGACTGAAGTAGGTTATGCCTTACTTATAAAGAATATATATGTGCTACCAAAAATTAAGCCTCAAACCTCGTGAAAGGAAATCAAGTTCTAGCTTTGACAAAGATTTAGCTCACATTCTAAAGTGATATAGATCCACTGGTAAGTAAGTTCTCTTTCTATGTATTTATGACAATTTCTGCAAGTTTAAGATCTACTAATTGGCTGCATAACTAACCACATTGAAAGAATAAATGTAACAAAACAAAAAATTTTGAAGGTACTCACAGAGAAAGATGAAAAAAAAAAATCTAGTGACTAAGAAAGCTTGAAGATATAGTATCCAATAGTATGCAGTGTCTAAAGAAACCAAACATCTGGCACCAGAATAAATCTAGGTGCGAGTGTGATGATACTTTTAGAGCCATTGAATATTAGGTATAGAAATGTAATTGAGCTTCAGACACTTTCAAAAAAATTACAGTATACCAATACTAGAAGCAATCTGCATAGTGAAACACATTTTAAATATATATATTTGCCTTTTTCTCATAAAACATGCAGTTTTCTTGGCAAACAGCCACCTGAGGGTTTTATACTTCAAGAAATGATGCAAGGAACTTGCATTGCAGACAATTTCCAGTGCCAGAAATCTATACAAAAATGGTTCCAAATCATTGATTTTCCATCTGAAATATAACAATACTAACAAAAAAATAATAATAAATATATATGATTTACCAAAACAAAGGAACTAGGTTTCACAGGAATAAACAGTGCTGACATAAATTTTTATAGTATTGGGTACAAACATTTTGTGCCAATATACATCAATGGTACACTGAGTTCATGACAAAAGTTATTTTGTGTCAGTAATTCACTGCTATTAGAATTGTCTACCACATGTGAAATCATGAGTAGGAAGGAGAAAAAACAGATGCCAAACATAACACATTTTCCAACTCTGTTTTCAATTTCCATATCCTGTCCCACACTTTGTACACTTCAGATACCCTTATATGGAGGAATATAGCTACTTCTTATTAAATATCTTCTCTCCTCTTGACTTGTTCCTTGTTTTCTCCCACAATTCTTATTGCAAGGAAATTGCTCATTTATATTTAGATACAGCTGGATGCAAAACAGACTGATGTTCTGAACATATTTCTATCATTTTTCTCCCCTTCTCACCCTTTTTAAAAGGATTAGACCACTGTCAGCAGCATGAGCATGATGAAGGCCTTAAGCACAGTTTTCTTGCTACCCAGAATTCTGTTCAGAGAAAAAAAAAAGTAAAAAAGGTTCTGTGACACCTGTCACTGTTGTCACTGGTAGAAGTCTGGTGAAGGAGATTTAAGGAAAAAAATAATACAGATGAAGTTACTCTATTTTCCCATTGGATGTTTGTTCTCTTTGTGATTCTCAGGATTATGATTCTGAAGAAAGATTTAGTTTGCTATTTGCATATCTAAAAGCTACATCTATGACTTCTGAATGCTGAATAATAAAAATAAAAAGTCTACACCCTAAATGGGGGAGGGAAATCACTGTTCCAAAATGTCAAAAAACCCTCCTTATTGAATATCTGTGTAATAGATTGTCATCTAAAGGTTTATTTGAAGTTGCCTAAAACAGTCAGATGTTGCTTGCTCTTCTCAGCAAGAATAGCAGCAAAATCAGCAAAGGAGGTAAATTCATATTTCTTTAAGTGCAAGCAGCTTAGTCAGCTGAGATATCCGTATTTTTTAGCATGGTGAACATTGCCTCCTATTGTACTATGGATCTTTAAGTAAAATACAGATGTAAGCACTGCAGCAGTAATGGCCAGCAATGAGTGGGAATATTACAGCACTCAAGGGCTCTAAAGAAAAGTAGCAAAACTAAAACAAATCCTTCGATGGAGTGTGAAGTAATTAATTGACAATCATCTCATTTGAGTGTTTACTCAGCCACTGAATTATATTGAGGTCTGCTGTGTTTGCATTTCCCTCCCAAGACTAGAAAAACAAAAATTATTTTATTTAAAGCTGTTTCCTCTGCCAGTGTTTCATTCTTTAATCTTCTTGTCCAAAAGCTCACTCAGTGACAACATCCATCCCACCCACACTACTTCTTCACCACCCTTTTACAAGTTCTGTATTTCTGTTAGCCTTTTTACACTTTCCATTCATCCAACTGCTCTATCAGTAAAATTTGATAACACTGATCATCAAGGTAGTTGTTTACTTTGGGCTACAGCCTGAAAATTTGCTTGAAGAAATGCTGAGCTATTTGACATGTATTTGATCATGGACTCAAGGACAAAGAATTTCCAGGCTTACATCCAAACTACATCCTGTTTGCAAGAAAACTGCATTTCGTTGTATATACTGTCATGGTCAATCAGAATTGATAGTCCATCTCTGATGCAGATACACTCAGCCTCTTGAACTGCCACTTGACATATTCAGTCAGATGATATTCTTGCACAATATGCACATAATTGCATGGCTAAGACTATCCAAATGGCACACAGATGGCATTGAAACACCTCACACTGAAATATTGTTGTGTTTCAAAATACTGATAAGCACACCATTTTCCTGAAAGCTACTCCAGTTCGTATATTACGTTGTCTAAGCATCTTGCTTTCTAGATCCCTCAAAATATAGTGATTTCCACTGCCAGGAAAATCCCATGTGTTATACAAAAGATATACTGCGGTTTGGGGGTTTTTTTGCTTGATTTATTAAATTATGAAATGACACAGGCAGATTAATGAGTCCTTTCCTAAACAAAGCCCAATGAAATATTTAAATCCTTCCTCAGTGCTTAGACTAGGACTTGTGATCAATAAAAACTATTGTCTTGGGATGACTTTACCATGAAGATTACTGACAAATTGATTGTTAATCTACTGTTCTTAGGCAAAAAGGACACCGACAGAAAAACGTCTGGAAGCTAACTGCTGGAGGTATCTATTCCACCTATTATGCAGGATCAAACATATGTGTCAAAGATGTGTGCTGAATTCCTGTTAAAAATAATTGTTGAAAGACATTCTTCCACCTCCTTTGAAAGCCATCATGAATTAATTTCTTTTCTTATCAAACCTAACCATTTTTTACTTTTAAAAAAACCCAAACCAAACCCAAACAAAAAACACACCCTCCCCCCCAAAAAGCAACAAACTGATTTCCTCCTGTTTTGTTTGTAGGAAGAACAGTTAATCAGCCTTCCCAGTATACTGGAAGAGTTATCACACATCCCTCCCCAGACCTAACCTTTAAAGAGAAAAAAAAAAATCCATTCTTTCTTCACACCTCATATTTTAAAGTGTTAAAATTAGTGTCACACTTCTCTGGTGGAATCCCTGCAGCTTGTCTGCCTCTCACCTCCAAAACAGGCAGTATTTCAGTAAAGGCCTAAGTAACTCTTAACAGAGCGGAGTCTCCTCTATCTTCTACACCAAACTACCTTTCCATGTGAAATGTCTCTCTCTTGCAACTGCAAAATAATATTGACTCAAATTAAATGACTTGCTATATTATCTAGTCTGCTTCCTTTTAGTTGTTACCCATTTTATATCTGTGATTTTTTTTTTCTTTTTTTTGGGTGGATGTAGCATTTTACATTTATCCCTGCTAAGTTTTTGGTTTTTTTCTTTTCAGCAAATTCTCCAGATTCATTAAAATCACTTAAGTCAAATCACTTAATATTCTGTTCCACAGTGTATTCCATTCGTCCTTCTTTAGTGCAAGGAAAGGTTTTATAAGGACAGTGTCTATTCCATCAAGTTTTTCCTGTCCCATAGTTTAGGAGTTGAAATATTTAAGTTAAGGGCACACAAGAAGAGTATGCTGAGAGGGTGTCATAGTGTTGTATAAATTATCTAACAGGAGCTATCAAAGATAGTCTTGAGTCACTAAATCTATTGCTTTGCGTGATTTAGTTCCCTTACGTGATGTTCCAAGGAAGGCCTAGCTTCAATCAACATTTATAAAACTTCAGTATATCCTGAAGTTAAAGAAGTGCTTCATTAAAAGTCACTGCCGAAGTAGAAGCTGCCAGTCCTCTACCTTACATCAGTCATCCAGCATGCATTCATTTTCAGTGGGTGAATTCAGATTCCATTTTTAATTCTGCTTAAGACAATTTTAATTCATTTCCCCAATCCAAAAAGTGTGTCCTACCCAGTGGGTGTGCTTTGAGAGTGCCATAGAGGCAAGATAGTTGGGAAAATACTTGACAGGATTTAAATATGAGATCCAAAGTTCCTGGCCACGCTACATCTAATAATGCACTTGCGGGCATATTGAGGGGAAGATCATCAAAGCATCAAGAATACTTAATGTGGAACTCCAGATATCCATGAACAGAAAGTGTAGCCACCAAGGAATGACAATCTAAACTTTGCCTCTTAAGAAGTCTAAGTTCTACAATGATCTGTTGACATCACGTGTTCAGGTACCTACTGCCTGAGATCTCCAAAGGCTGTTTACAGTTCTGTGTTAGATAAGCAATAAACATTATAGGTTCCTCTGATCATTCTGTGATCATGCCCATTAAATTAAGTCTTGCACAAAACATAACTGGAATCCAAACTTCCAGGTGCTGAGTACATGTCTTACTAAGTAGACAATACTCTCTTAGAGGAAGCAAAACACATTTGCAAGTTGCAATCCTTTCTAATTAGCTTTGAGTCTAGGCCTCTAACAAATCTTTTGCCTTTATTTGTGACTAAACTCATTCAATACTTTCTACAAGTTTTTGTCAGCTTATAGTGTACGTTTTTTGGCTTACTATTATTAAAACCAACAGTTCTTTAAAATGGATTCAGGCTTGCTTTGTGTTACTTTAAAAAAAAGAAATCAAGAGTCATCTGCATTCATTCAAATACAAAATAGCAGTTTCAGTGAAATTAAAGATCACTCTAAGTGATCTTAAGTAAAGATCAATGCCAGCCTGAAGTATTCCTCTTTTCAGATGACAGTGTTCATTCATGAGTAAATCAAAACTTTCACATTTGAAATAAGAAAAGTGATAATAATAACTCTCATTACTAGAATACTAGGAAAACTGTCAGACACCTTTAGGCAGACAACTAGTGTACAGAGAAAAGATAAATCTATACATCTTAATCAGGATGGGAGATATCATCCTCCCAACCCTCTGTACAGATTATTTTCCTTGCATCTCCAAAATGATTGAAAGATGTATGAGACGACAATGCAAAGTAAATTCTATGTGATACAGTCCTTAGCCATATGTGGTCCTTCAATACAAAAAGATGCTTCCATGTATTATCTAAAATGAAGAGCTTGCCATGCTGCAAATATAATAAAGGAAAGGGATGCTGATGCAATATGATAAACTATTGCATTTTCTTTTTCCTAGAATCTCAGCTTAAGTTTTGACTAATACACATACAAGAACTCTGCATTTTGAAAAAGCATTATATAAACACAAGGTCCATTGTTTGCAATGTCCAAATAAAATGGACTCAGTGGTTCCCATATAATTTTTGGAAAGAGAATGCAGCACAGCTTATCATCAGAACAATAATATTTAATACATATAAAACACTGTAAAGTAGTGCTTGACGTTCTCCAAGGAACAGTAAAAAGAAAAGCTGTTAATCTGAAAGTCTGCTGACAGTGACATGGGAACTTCCCACTTTATTGCTGCTACTTAAAGCTCACAAAGCATACAGAGCTATAACATAAAACACCAGGTTATAATATAAAACACCTTTGAACTTCAGTTCACACATAGATACTTCCCCTCTTGCTCACCTCTAGCAATTTTTGTTTAGAGATAGGAGCTCAGCCTTTATGATGTTACACTTCAAAACAGTATGTCATTCAGCGTCTTCAAACTTTCAGAAAAACAGGAATATACTCCAGAGCCCACAGTTACTTGTGAAAAAGCAATCCAAAACTTCTGTGCAAAGTGATTTAACTACTGGGATCAGTATTTAAAAAAAAAACAAAACAAATCCACTCTCAGGATCTCCATACAACACTCACTGTATCCAAGCACTACCTCTTCATTTTACCCAATTCTGTCTCCGATTTCTCTTTAGCAGAAACAAAATCCCCCATTAAATGAGTCAGTTAACTATTTGCCTGAGTTTATATGAAAACATAATACTTACAACAACTTCTTCCTTCTCACTAGTGTCATAAAAACACACAGTGGTCTACCAAATATTCTCTTCATAGAAAGTAACTAAAGCTTGAATAGCAGTTTCCTCTGTGGAGAATGCTATAGGTCCTGGAACCAATCTGTTGATGCTACATAAATCAGCTACAATTCCTCTCTTCGCAATTTGTCCTTGGTTATGATTGACTCAGATCTTAGAAGGTGACTGAATGTAATTTGTTAGATATTTTCCTCACAGTGAATTTTTCTGTACAGTGTCAGCAACAGTAGTTGAGCTATATTGCTTCTAGGTGATTTGAGGTCTACATATGAATTGGTGTTCTGTACTCTGTATGTAAGTAAAAATAAAGAGTAACCTTAATAAAATTAATATCTTCTGTTTTCACCTATTCCTTTGACCCAAACTCACACACTATTTCGAAAGCATGTAGATCACAGGATGAATAAGATATTAATGAGCCATGACTAAATGTTCATCTTTTTTATACGCTTTTACAACTCTCAGGGTGCTCAGGTTTTGCCAATAAATTAAACAAAGGCTTCATAAACTCTCTTTTTCACAACTGCTGTTAGTAGCAATGGAAGAAGCAATGGTTTCTGTTTACATGCCCATGAAGAAGATGTTCACCTGCTTGTTTGGTTTTTTGCCTCCCACTCTGTCAGACACTCTGAATTAAAAATTACCAAAACAGCTGAGGTAATGTAAATTTGATGAGTGAGAGTGCAAATTTTTTTTTTTATTACATTGACAATTTATTTGATTTGTCTGCTGTGATGTCTTCTATTTCAACATTTTGATTAACTGAATTTGATTTGGTAAATTCAGCCTTACTTACAATGTTTAGACTACAAGCATATGGAAAGATTATCAGTAAACAAACCCAACCAGCTAGAAAGTTGTTGAGGATGAATTAGAACTTAAAATTCATATACTAAAGTTTGGTAATCACTTTTTATCAAGTTCATACTACCGTTAGCATGCCATGAAGAAATTTCAGAAATATTTTACAGATAGTACTCAAGTTCTTTTTAAAAAAAACCAAAAACTCCTTTTATTTTTAATTTTATAGGCTGAACTACAGATGTAGGGGGGGTTGCCTTCAAAATTTTGGGTTTATACACTCCTACGCTCACAGAAACCAATGTGAGAACATTTTTGTGTTTTTTAATGTAGTAGGAGAAGTCAAGTTTCCTAAGGATGCATACAATTGTGATTCCACTGATTCTCACTAGAGCAGAAAATTGGGACCCAACCTTTTAATATGTTTTCTTGTAATATGTAGAGAACACACAAAAAGGAAAATATCAATGAATTCTGGAAAAAAGGCTACGGACCTATAGGATGAGAAGTTCTATAAAGAGATCTGAAAGACTAAAAAGGAGATAAATGGAAAACAGTTCTAAAAAAGGTCAAATACTTAATCCACAGAACAGTGGATTTGGCTCCATTAACCTTGACAAAACTAATTAATTGACTAAGTGTTAGGGGAATTAAATTAAGTTCGTCTCAACATTTAAAATGAGGCTAAATAGTGTAAATAGTTTTTAGGTTTTGATAGTATTCTCTAAAATTAAAAATAGCTACATTTATTCCTACAAAAGAATAAGTATGTATTTGAGCAACAAGAGAATTAGTAAAGGAGGGAACTGTTTATCTGGTTTTAGTATTTTAAATTATTCCTAAAAATGGTAAAATCTGATTCAGGTTTCAAAGGTTTTGACATAAGCATTTTCTACTTTAAATTTAATTAAGTACCTCAAGAGTTGAGTTTAAAATTGCTATAAACTTAGTGAAATTCTACAAGAAGATAACTGAGTATGGCTCTTACGCCAATTATTGCAATCACCTTTAAATGTAGAAGGTTTAGCACAGATTATTTATGTACAAGAGCATTATGGACCCAAAGTGTGAAAGAGTTCTGTACAGTATGGTTTCCTATGCCACTGTGGCTCACCAGGGGAGACTAAGCACTGATGCAAGCTGCAGCTCTTAGTAGAGTTTTATTTTTACTGTATAAAATCATTCACATTTTTCTTACTATATATGCTATGAAAAGGGTGTGCAGTGTTCATACAGGCTATTTCTAAAGCTCCAACATCATTGGAGCTGGGCAAGGATTTTATTTTCTGAAATTTTCCCAATATCTAGGTAAGATAACCAAATTAAAACCCAACAAATTTTGAAACTTTTGAAATGTGGTTCTTGCAGTCACAACATCTGTATTTTACCTTCCTTCCCATTTATTCATGTCCCTCTGACATGAAACAAAGCTACCACTGGAAAACACTGCAGTAGGTAACTCAGTAGGCTGCTGTAACAAAAGGAGAATTTCTCTGTTGCTGTTGGTTTGCATCCAAGTAACCTTTATCATGGTTTACTGTTTTGTGTTTATTCCACAAAGGTGCCATAAAGAGATAAAATTCCAATACCAAAGCCAAAACTTCCACTTTAGTCCAACCTTTCATATAAAATTTTTGCAGATGGTCGCTTATGCACCTTAAACTACCGTGGAGAGAATTTTTGATATTTTTATTAATTATTTAATAAAATAATTATTATTAAGTATATCCTGGTAAAAATGAGAGAAAGGATAAAAAAGCATACATGAATGAGAGTAGAAGGAAAAGAACACAAGACAATTTGATTAATTCACAATGCCATTTGACTATGTAAAACAGAAGCTTTTATTCATAGGAATGTTGACTTTAGCTTTTACTGTTTCTGTCCTTTCTACTATAATTAAGGACAATCATTTGAAGTTATGCTTATTGAGCTATTTGTTTAAAATCTATACACTTCGAAAATAATATCTCTAGCTGATATTTGTACCTCTAACAAAACATATATATTTTTCTTACTTTTATTTACAATTTCACATTCTAACAGGATTATTTACTCCCAAAGAATCATGAGATTATCTTTAAAACTCATGAGACACAACCATAGGATAAAGAAGTTATTTATTCTTTGTTTTGTTTCTGGTTTGGGATTTGTACCTAGCCTTCTCCTTGATAAGTTCAGCTTGATTCGTATCACTTCATAAAACTTTCCCAATCAACGTTAGAAGCGTTCATGTCTTTGTTTTAGTTTTTAAAAAGAATAAAATAAAATTTATTCATTTCTCACCTAATGTCATGATTCCTGGAGATGTGATTGAAAGATCATTTATGGAATCAGCTGTGTATCTATTGAAGCTGTCATCCCCACTCCCAATAATTCCATGCCTGTTAACATCTGAGTTTTTACCCAGTTTTGAGACTCTCTAGATGGAAAATGTTGTTTTAAACATTTTTCAGACTTTTTTTTTCCCTAATACTGACTTGTATGTATTGGGAAGTTCAGTAATAGGTTTTCTATCTCTTATAACAGTATCTCATTCCACTAAAAAATAGTAATTACACAGTTTTCAGTCACCAGTTTGTAAAATGTATTGAACATTGAATTTAATGATAAATAACAATATAGTATTCATTAAACAGACAGCGTGTTCTGTCTTGTTTACTTGCACAGTTTCACAACCTTCAAGCTAAATAATAGTCCTGAACAGAATTAAGTATATAGATATTGTAACATGATATGAGTAGTTTAATTGCTTTCAATTGTTCTAGAGGAAATCACATTCCTAGCTGCAGTCTTTGACTTTGAAATACTATTTGTGTGCTATTCAGTTACAGAAATCCTGTGACTGAAAAGGATAAGTAAACTACTGTACTATCTAGTTTTTTAAATCAAAATCTATTTCAGGTTTACCATAAGTCCTTATCTTACTATCATAAGAATTACGAGGATAAAGAATTAAGAATTGCTAATATATTTAAATAGTTTTCATTTTCAATACAAAATACATAGGAGTTTGGTTCTGAATAAAATGTATGTGGTGTAAGTCTGTATCATGAAAGTACTTATCCAAAACCATTGAAAAACTTTGGAATTTTTGGGCCAGCCTGGGCTAGGTTTTTAAAATAGGTACTTTTGTTTTTAAGAAGAAAACTGTATTAGACTTAATTAGATCAAGAAATACAGTTTAAAACTGCTAGTGAACTATGCATGAGCCAGTTACTCATGATTGCAAATACTTCATTTTTTAGGTATTCATTTGAAGTCATCTTGAGATGGATTTTTGGTTGCTGAGAAATATCTGAAATATAGTTTGGGGTTTTCAAAATCCCTGTTACAAGGCCCATCACATTTCAAAATGGCATTCCAACCCCAAATTTGTCTATCAATGTCCATTTTTCGACAACCATATATTTGAGGCAGAAATTCCAGGTTCTGTGGCGTAACTGTAAGTAGTATGTTGGTCTGCTGAAAATTGTTTCTGTGATCTTAAGTCACTGAGGCTAAAATTTACTATGTATTAATTTGAGTTACTTCTGAATAAAATAATTTGTGCTTGTGAGATATTTTGTCATGAATTTTATAGTGTTTCGGTGCTTGTAAACATGCCCATTTTGAAAATGGTTTTACTGAAAATTACACTAAATCACCTGTAACAAAACTAGTTCAAAAACAACTGTTATAAGTCTGTCTGTTGCTAATACAGTATCTTTTATTGCTTTGGAGGCTACTTACACGGGTCAGACCAAAGACTGTTAAGTTGTGTTACATCTATTGCTCCAGGGTTATGCTGAGTACTTCTTATTTCATAGATGAACACGGGCATGTCGTTAAGTACCATCCTTTATGAAAATGGCCTGTGGAAAGTTTAGCTACATTTGACTTCTGGTTATTGAAGCTATTTCATTTGTTGCTTAAACAGGACCCTTTGCTGAGATCTTGCATCATCTTCAGAGAAGAAAAGCATATATAAGACCACTTGAGTTCTAGCCACTGTACAAACAATTAATCTAAAAGAAAGAAAGTGAAAGAAAATTGGGAGAGATATCTGGTCTTATCTTCTGCCAGTCAAAATACGAAGTGTCACAGCTACTTTAGAGTAAAATGTCTTACTCACTCTTGATTTACAATCAATGGAAGAACAGGACAGCTCCATCCTAGCAACAACAGAAATATTCCTTTAACAGAAAAAATTCTTGTAGTGAAAGAGCATATCCACTTCTTCCCCTTGGGGGGAATGGGTTCTAGCTAAACTACAAGGCACCAGCAAATTGCAACAACATACTCCAGTCTGCTTAGTGCCATTTTTAACAGAATCTTACGCTAGCTTTTAGCACCATGCTTCAGGATAACATCCTGAGATACAAAGACAACCAGCAGAACGATGGATACAGTAACAACCCTTTCTCTGCTGTCCTCCATCACACTCTCCAACTAGAAACCTTTTTATCAGAGAAGTCAGGGAAAACCTATGAAGAACCTATCCGTTTTAAGTTGCAAGTAGTTCTTATCACCATCAGTGCAAGATTCTGTCTGATCCTCCTAGTTCCAGTCTGTGAGATACATGTTGCACAGTTATTTTGCTCTTCTTAAGAGTATGGTTAAAAAAAAGAAACACCAACCTTTTTCCAATTAATTCTCTACCAATAAAACTTCATAAACCAGTAAGGTCAAGGATAAGCTGGGTCCTTCAGAAGGACCAGATACATGGGAACATCATCAAAGAAAAGATGACTGCAGAAAGGAATCCGAGAAAATCAGTCCCTTTTCAGCTTGTCATAAAAAATGATAAACTTTCTGCAGTACTTGAAAAGGTTTGGCAACACCAGGAGAATACATCCCATTTAAGCCAGTGCTTCTCAAGATAATAAGAGGAATTGGATTATCTGGAGTATCAAGTAGCCCCCCAAACCTACGGGGATTGTTTATTAATAAGCCTCTGTTACTTGTCCAGCTTTATGACTCAAAAGAGCATTTGGAAAAGACTGTACCTTCTTGCTACAGTGTACAATTCTGTCTGCTTCCGAAATTTATTTATTGACCTGAGATTTCAGGTTCTCTCTATACATTGCAGAAGTTGGCTTTGAGTTTCTGGTAGCATTATTTTTTCTCAATATTTTTTCATGGTGGACTGTGCTCAAATGCATTTAGTACATAAAAATATGTATTTTTAATATTAAATCATAATCACAGTAGTGTTATTTTTAATGACTTTGTCACCAGGGTCCAATATGTAAAATTATACAAAACACAAAGAAAGTGACAAGATACTTTCTTTAAAAAAAACACTATACTTTTTTTCCACAGATTTCTCCTGAAACTTTTTTTCTTTCTGCTGTCAAATTTTGTGAAGATGGCTCCACAGATCATACCACTGTCACATATGTTGTCTCTGTGGAATGAAGGATGCCTTATGCTAGTTTGTAGACAATTGCTTGATGACAAAAAAACCTCAGTCCAGACAATGGGCAAATGTATTCCTTAAAATTCACAACTGACTTCCTTAAATCAATAACTTCCTTATAAACTACATGTATCAAAATATACTTCAGAAATTGTTTTATCCATGTGTGAAATTAAAATCCTTTACACTTCTAAAATCTCAAGAGAAAACAGATTCAGTGTATGAAAAAAGTCTTGTCTGTTTTCAGAAATGTTGACTCATTAGCTGTCTAGGTGTTCTGCTTAGGCAGCCACAAGGTTGTATGAGGTCCCTCAGTATTCAGAAAAAAATGAGGAAGATCAGGCAGATTTGGCAGCATGCAATCATTAGAAACCTAGTTTCCAAAATACAGGAAATACATCTTAATTTTTCTTTTTTTTTTTTTAATTTTCAAGAGAGGAAGACTAGATTGATCATTAATGAAGGTGAATGTGATCGATATATAGATCAATCAGTTAACATAACTGTAAAAAAGAATAACGTTTGACAGTTGAAGAAACATCAGCCAAAAATCTATTCCAAAGTAATTTAAACTGATTGGTTTATGATAAGAAATTCAAGGTGGAAAAATTTAATCACTGACTGTACATTTTATATAAGCCTTACTAGACATCTTAGAGCATATGGATTTTGGGTAACTTCCAATAAATTGCAGTAATGGTAGTATATTGTCCTGTATCTGAACGGTGTGCCTCATATTTCCCTCCTTGTAATTATCACAATAGCATGTTACTGCTTTTCTTAAATTCATGCAAAAAACCCCCAAACTATAATGATTTTATAAAAGGTCAGGTGGTACCTGCTACGAAAGGAAACAGAAAGTGTAAAATTCAAAGAGATAAAGAAAGAACATAGCTCGGCAAAATGTGGTCGTTTCATTTTCAAGAGTCCCTTGTAACATTGAGCCAGATATGCTAGTATGCTCCAATAGTTCTTGACAATTCTAGTGAAGGTCGATTTATCTAGCCAAAGTATGCCAGCAAGTTACTTCACATTATAGCCTCATGAGTTTGTTAGCCCTGAATTTTCTTGACTTTGAGTTCAGAAGTTGAGACAGTAGCTCAAAACAGCCAAGTTCCATTATGTTTAAGTCAAAGTACCTTTTACATAATTTAAATGAAAAACTATAAATCAGTATTAGCATACTAAGAAAATGGACCCAGAGTCACTATAAAGATTTTTGAAGCATAGAAAATGTTTTGAGGATGGTCCAGAGGGCCTTTACTAATGGCTTAAAGTGAATAGGCTATTCTGCTAACTCCAATTTGATGTTGGGAAGGCCAAAGTGATTATATGGGTTTACCACATAAAATATCCTAAAGCTGAAAAGGCCACTTTGAAGATGTTTGAATAGTTGTCTGATGGTATTCAGGAAACTGTTCAAATACTATATACAACCTTTTATCAGGAGACAACCGAGTATATTGGTTCCCCAAAGTTAACATTACTGTTGGAGCTAGGTTGCATTAGAGACTCACAGCTGAATTTATCTCATTTATCTGCTTCTAAAAGTCAGGCATCAAACAGAGAGACATACACACAGAAAGTTCTGAATCAAAAGAATTTTCAAAGATCAAAAGAGAAATCAGTGGAACAAATGACTACCATGAGGTACTCATCTACTAAATAGATAGCATAGATGATAAATATTTAGACAGTTATAGCTGTGTGAGAGTAATTTAGCTCCTGAAGATCTGCAGAATTAGTGGTACTCTTTAAAACAGAGCCAATTTCCAATTATATAGATGCAACTAGTGGCCATACATTCCCATTTCTCTTTCCAGAATTCAAAAAAAATCACTTAGCCTTTCTGTGTCTCCTTTCCTAACTTGTAGAGTGGATATAATGACACTTCCCCTCTTCACAAGCGTTGAAAAATATGCAATATTGTGGTCATGGAACATTTATAGAACTGATAAAAGTAATATAAAACTCATAAAAACCCCTGTATTAATATTTTTCCGCATTATTTTTCAAACAATTTATATGTTTGTTTATATGAAGAAAAGTACTTCAGTATTTAACTCAGAATCAGACCTGGAAAATGGCTTGCTTGCATGGGAAACTGTATAAAACTATTTTCTTTAAAATAAAGATTTGTCTTTGCTCAGTGTTAGTTTTTTCTAATATTCTGTTTTTATAATGTTTCCATATACTTTTTAAATTTCGGATCTCTGATGATTTCCAGCAGGACAAGTAGGGATTTTTGGTTAAGAAGAATTGAAATATATTCATCAGAAAAAGCCTGCAGTTTGCCTTGAAGTCAGTTCTCAGGTTTGTCTTTTGGTCTGCATTTGAAATTTAAATTACTGTCAAAATGACCTCATGTTCTTACTTAGCAAATTCGTTCATGTTAACAAAGTGCTTCCTCTGCTTTACTGTAGGTCCCTAAGGCAACTGTTTGACAAGATACAGTATAACCATATTGTGGTAAATGGATGAGGATTAGGTTGTGACTATTTATTTCCTTCTTTTTTTATTATTTTATTATTGAAAATCTGTCATGTCATGTAGATTTCCCATATTCCTTGGCATGGAAAAGTTTGTGCTAACTAGTTTGTATAGGTAAGAGTCTTGGGTCCAAAGTGTACTGCATGATTCATAGGGAAGAATGAGGGGGAGCAGACAAATGTCCCTGACCACAAAGAAGAGCCTTGGAATGCTAGCTGTACTAGCAGAGAGATTGCTGGAGCACAGAGTCGTCCCCTGTGATGCACAGTTATTATGTTTGGGGCAAAAAAAGCTCCATACATCATTTGTATAGCTACAGTGATGCAAAAAGGGCTGAAGCAAGGAGTGGGACAGGTCATCTGTATCTTAACAACATAAGCGTTCAGGAGCCTATAAAGTTCCTCAAAACGCTAGTAGATGGTACCTGAGACCTTTAACATGCAGCCCATCAAAATAGCTTTTCTGGTTATCACATGTCCTCAAAATATAAATGTGTCTCCCCTGACCTGTGTGTTCTTTGCTTTCCAACTGCTTTGTGCATTCTAAGGAGGCACATGCCATTATTCTTTAAATACAGTGAACAAGGGAACCAAGCACCTGCTAATGACCCCTTGTCTACTTTTAATGATCTCCACAGCCACAGTTGCGAAATTTCTGTTATCCAGGAGAGAAGTCAGAGTTAACTTGCTCACTAGACAGGATTTAAAGATCAGAATATGTTTAGCAAAAAGCCCAAAAGCAAAGCACATTAGGATTGTACGTAACAATAAAGATCTTCACCTTCTTTGGTATGTCAGCTAGCCCTCTCTTTTAGATTAAGTTGGAATCTTCCTCTAGCAACTTAAGAACTGTCTTCCTGCACTGAGTCTATTGGCTAAAATTGTCATTGCCTTTCCTCTTCCAACATTTTGTAAGAGCAAAAGATCAGAGAACAAATCTGAGACTTTTCCTGTACCTAGCAAGAATGTAGATTCCTTTCTGGTGTGAAGACTTTCTTCCTTGATCCCTGCCTGGTTATTGTGAGGCATCTTGGACTTTCAGGGAATTACATTTTACCTTTCACATCCACTGCTGTTATTGCATAACCCAGCACAGTCCTGACTTTGAACTGCTTTCCCCATTGCATTATCCCTACTATCCCTACTATCAGTACAGAGGTATTGATAAAACATTATATTTGACATCCTGGATTCTTTTTCTCTGCTCATCAAATAAAGGGAAAACATGATACCGTATACACTGAACCCAGGAATAGGATAATAGCTACTACTTCCTCGTGTAACTCTTCATTTCATAGATTTGTTTGTTGCAGAAAATTGAAAATTAAAAACTCTCCTAAACCTTGAAAACTGTTTGATAGGAATGTAAAATACACTAAATAAGTGCATATAGGTGTTTCAACTTTTTCCCCTGCTAGAAAGAACTACTGTGTGGTATCTAGTTAACATATCACCTATTTAAAAACAAAATAAATAAAATAAAAAGAATGCTGCTCAACTCCAAAGAATCAACAAGCACTGTCATTGCACTAATTTTCAAAAGTGCTAATGATCATTACTGGAGACAGTAATTTAAGTCAATGACAAGTGAAGAGGCATCTAATGCTGAAAAACCAAGTCCTTAAATATATGAGAAACAAATTTTCAACAGCTTTATGCTAGACAAAAAAAATATTTTTTCCAGTCTCCACTTTCTGAACACTCTGCTTCCAACATTTTTTTTTTCAAATTCAGTATCACAATGACAAGATGTTAGAGTATTACGACCATAAGAAAAAAGAAATAGAAGTCCAGACAATGTCTAACAGCAGAACTTTGAACAAATATCAAGTTCAATTAACAGGAAAAAAAAAAGGGAAAGTAATCATTCCTGGTTTCACTTAATAGGTAGCATTGCTCCAGCATTGTAGCTAAACATTGAATACTAACAGCCAAGCACTAGGCTGCCACCCATACATCCTCCTCCATAATATAAATTCTCCCTATCTCAAAATGTAAGAATAATGAAACATTCAAGTGAATAATTCCAAAGAAATTATAGCTTTGTGATCATAATTTGTAATTAATCTATGTCATTTATTGGCATTGAAAGCTGTTGAGGCAAAGAATTTTAAAAAAAATGTTAGGATGCTTACTTAGCATATCCAGAATAGTCAGTCATGGCAATTCCTTTAACATTTTTGAAACAGATATTAAACTACAAATGTAATTGGAAGATTAATGTATGAACATTTAATTTTGCCTGCCAATTTTATCCAAGTTATTCTCTGAAATATCACCTTCTGGTCATTATTAGAGATATGGGACTAGACAGGCGTCTAGTCAGTTCAAACATGGCACTAGTTATGTTCTTTTGTCTCACCGACTTAAAGATAGTATAGGATTCAAAAGAACTAATTGAAAAAGCCTTTTAAACTACTCACTCAAGCTAAACTTTACAAAACTGTGTGGAGTACTACTCTTTCATATTAATCTACAATGACGTCAGTTTACTTACATCTTGAAAGCCTACGCTTGCTTTTTCTTTTTTTGCCCTTTTCAAGGGCTATCTTCTTTTAAGAGATATATGATATGAAGTTCTGTCAATGTATCAAACACAATAATTCTATGCAGAAAAATGTGTTTGAGCATTAGTTTTTTCTGGTCTGCATTGTTTAAAAGGAAAGACAGCTCATATGTTGCTTGTTGCTAATATCCAAGAGTGCTGAATAGCAAAGAAGGAAACTTTCCACTCACAGAAACCTTTTATCTTGACTCAGCTGAAAGTTAATATACTATAGTCTCAGTTAATAGATGATCAAAGACATAACCTAGTGTGAGGATTAAAGAGAGTTCTGCTGTGACCATCTTCATATATTCTGCACAGCTAGGTATTAATGCAAGCAGAGATAAGTCCAAAAAGCCAATATTGATTTTAAAAATGAAACCATCTTTTCATCTAAAATAGGTGAATATGACAAAATGTCACTATGCACTTGAGAAACAACAATGAAAAGATAACAGCAGGAAATTAATTAGTTTAGAAAAAGTGAGAATTTGTTATATCAGGTTCTGATTTAGGAAGCCATTCCTAGTCAGCAAAATACTTTAGTGTATGTATAGCTAGAAACATATTCATAAGTTCCAAGAACTTTGATGGGCTATAACACATTCTTAAAGTTTAATATTAAAGCAGTGATTAATTCCTAATATTGTTCTTGCTAAACTCTATAGTTTTTGCCATGAACTTCAAAGGAAGAAGAATTACGCTCCTTCATTCTTGCTTATAATTTCCCTTATAAAGCAAGTGTGCTTCTACTGTTTATGGTTAGTCTTATTCTGTTATTATTTTTGTTATCTGAATAGGAAAATAAAGTATTATTGCAATATTTTATTGTCTTTGTTTACTTCTAGATATTAAGTTTCACAAAATAAGGGCTGACAAGTATGTATTCTTGAATGTGGAATGTATACATTGGCTTGCTAGAAGATCCATGTTTTTAAATAAAAATTTTCTGTTCTAAGAATTATTTCCTCCTTTAGGTGCTTTACAAAGATTTCTGACCACTTTGTTGATAAAAACACGGGGGGGGGGGGGTGGTGAATAAATAAGACTATCAAATACTTACTTCTGATGTACATATCAAGGACAGATACCTGAATATGTATATTTTACAGGAATTGCACTGTGGAAATAATTGTTGTAGAGAAATACTGCTGTGTATGGAAAGCAGAGAAGTCAGCTTGGAATACCAAGGGGGTGGTGCTATGAAGAAGTTAACATGAGGCAGTTAGACTGTAGATGGATTTAGAAGTAGCACTTACTCGGTGTGCATTCTTATGTCATGGCAAATGAGACAATATTTGAGACAGTGATTTCCTCACTGTAAATGTGATAAGATGCCTTTCATTACTGAAGAAGGTGAGCATATGGACAGACAACTATTCTGAAGTAGCCAGTGCACTGGAAATACTTAATTTTATTTTCAATGACTTGGTCACAAAACCATCTTCTAAGTATTGTATATCAAAGATTTATACTGTAAGGAATTCCGGTCTTCCAGTCATATTCAACTTTCTAATAAAAATGTTCTAGAACAAGTATATCTTTGAAAATTTTTAATTTTAATTTTTATGTCTATCCATATTGCATATATGTATGTGTATATATGTATTATGTAAATTTTTATGGTTTGCATTGTCTTATAATATTATGAAGCATGAGATTAAGCAAGTAGGAAAATAAAATAACAACATTGAGGCACTTCTATTCATGAATATATTTGTCATGGGCATTTCAGCATGAATATACAGTACTGATAGATACGATACACTGATGAAATAGGCAAAACTAATACCAGCTGAGTACACCAAAGAACACAGCCACAATATAGACAGCTATATCTTGGACAACCTTTGTTTTTAAAAGCTAGAGAGGCTCAGATTGGTAGTAATATAGTTTTTTAAATTAATCATCCTTTGTGCTTTGAAATTCTCAGTGATGTGGCAAAGCTTCAGAAAAGTGTAAAAGTTGCTGGAATTTTGCCAGTGAAAAGCTGTTGGAACAAGTTTCATGTATATGTTTGAATTCCTTTCTCCACCAGACAGTAAATTTGCTAGAGACCACCAAGGGAAAGCAGTGTACGGAACATGCTTATGTTTTGTACACCAGGCTGCTTACAGACCTAAAACAGGACACCTGCTGACAGGAAAAGCAGGGTACCTTTTAGTTCAATAGGTATCCCTACTGCTTCTGAATACAAAAGTGCCTGGTTCCATTGTTGCAAGAATTGATTCCTAACGAATAAGACTAATCTTTCATTTGATATCATTCCAGTTGGTTACTTTATTGTAACCTTTACTTTCTACATCAAGCTTTGTGATTTCTATTTGTTATTTCTTTTCGGTTTTTCATTTCCCTTCTCCTTTTACTCACATTTACAGAAATCATAACATGAATCAAATGGCTTAGGTAATCAGAGCAAGAAAATGAAGTATTTAGAAATATTTTATTGCCTTTATTTTCTCTTTGGATAAAGGTTTTGAGCTGTAAAATGCTAGGCCTCATATGTATTTAATCCTTTATTCATTTTTCTGTTTTGTTTGGAGATGTGGATGAAAATAATGAAGTTTACATGAGACATTTGAGTAAAATTATAATAGATGTGACTTCTGTTGCGTATATGTTGACTGAGACTTCCTAGGCTGCTCTTCTCACAGAATTCAGATGGTTTGGAGGCTCTGGTATATGATATAAAAAGCCTATTATATTATAAGGTGTATTAAATCTATTATATATTGTTTTGTCATTCCAAGGGAAAACTTATAGTTTTACTCAGTTACTCTGTTTTGATTTGTTTTCTAATAAAGATGCATACGCAGACATCTGTTTCAGATTTAAATGGGGCAGCTTAAGAAGCAGGGACTCCAACTGTTAGTGTTGACCTGGAGAAAGCCCAAATGTAGTTAAATTTTGCACTGAAATGAATGAAGATCATTCCCATAATTGGTTACTGTGGATCAGCTGCTGAGAAAGAAAGCTTCATTTTTAGCCATAACAGTTATTACCAAAATGATTGTCTGCATCATATCTTAAATTTACATGATTACACATTGAAAATTTTTTAATCTTCTTTTGTGTAAAGAGTAACAAAATGGATAGGTTCTGTTCCTATACACATGTATACACACATATATATACATATGCTCCCTGATTTTTCTCATGAAACTAATGTTCATAATTCCTTACTAATTGTAACTCTGGACAATGAGATCCTTTATGCATCAGAAAAATACATTCAACATATCAGCAATGAAAGTCCTGAAACAGTTCTTCCATCTAACCTCTTAAGGTAGCTTATCAATAACATTTTCAGAAATGTTACATACCTGCACCTGTCATATTCTCCTTGTGGAAATCACCAAAGCATTAGGAAACTTCTCTTATAAAAGAACTTACTTCAACCCGAGTTACACCAGCTATGGTTCTTAATCTTTATCGCAATTCTTCAATATAGTTTTAATGTTCTGAGTAGATGGTATAGACTACAAGGCCTCTTCAGTTAATGAATCTGTGAGAAAATAGCTGATTAACTGTATCAACACAAACATTCTGAGGCTATTCCCTTTTGTGTGCCATGATCCATGCCAAACCTTATATAAAAGAGATTTACTATAGAAGTCACAAAACTATCAAACTCAAGGCAAGGAAAGGATCTATCTGTCATATTCCCTTAAAAACAGTATTGTCCTACATGTGCTACCACATTTAATATAATTCTGAATGTGTGATTTCCATGAGAACAGCATGTCACAGATTATTTTCATAGCTTTTTAGTTAAGAGGCTTTTCTCTAAAAAATCACCTGAAATTACCCTTCTTTCCTACCACTATTATGAAACCTCCATTTTAACAAAATTGAATAAAAAGTCTCTGCCTGTTATTTATAATATAATGAAATCACTGAATATTTGATATTGTGTGCTGGCTTTCCATATTTCTAGGTACTTGCAATGTTCTCCAGACATTTTGGACCTAATTGTCTGATGGCTTTGGACTAATGCAAATTAGAAGCAAAACATGGCCTCTTGGAATTATTGTGTTTCATAATCTACTGTCTACTCTGAAAACGACTGAAAAAATGAAAAGAATGAAGCTGAAGTTCTCAGTTTAACGAAGACCGTGTCTGTGTTCTCTTGTACAGAATTTCTTTTTTGTTCCCCTTGTTTTCTTATTCCTTTGCCCTAAAATATGATTCTGACTAAGCGTAACTGTTTCCTCTTTATGTATATGAGAACAAAGAAATATCAGCATGTGGCTGCACAACAGAGGTACTATATAGTAAAAAATCCCATAAATAGTCTCAGAATAAAGAACTAATTATTTGGATTCAAGCAGAATGAAAATATCAGGTGACTATTTGCCAATATTGAAATCCTGAAATTATGGGAAATATGAACAACAAGAAATCAAAAAATACAGCTATATGGGAGCTTGAGAACTGAAACCAAACATCCACCTCCTCAAAGCGGGACTAGTAATACCTAGATAATTACCAAGAATATTTAGATAGTCTGTAACTGAAAATTCTAGTTATAAGATTTCAGCGACAACCACAGACTATTTAGTTCAGTACTTAGAAGTATTTTCCCAATGTCCAGCCCGAATCTCTTTACAGGAATGCAAAATTATTATTTCATGTTCTTCCTATTCTGAATGAAAAAGAAAGACAGATTTTGATTTCTCTTTGAAGACTGCTATAACATATCTTCCCAATCTCCTCGTTTAGACTAATATACCTACAGAAAATTATAATTTTGCACAAATTATTTCAGAGATAACTTGGGGAATTTGCCTTTTTCAATCACGATGCAAAAATCTTATGAAATTTCAGAACTTAAATCCAACCATAAGCATAAAAGAACTTTGATAAAGATCCACATTTGGAAAAGTCCCTGTATTGTGCTTCAGATTAAGAAAACGCATAAATGTTTTTATTACATAAACTGTATAATGATAAATATGGGAAAAAAAAGAGACTGAATAAATAACAACTTGGTTTTGAAATGACATGAAAGATCAGTATTAAGAGGGTAAAAGGGAGTTCACTTTTTGCCATCAGCATGTTGATGAAAATTCCTGTATTTCTGTATGTATTTTTATGATTTCTTTAATTATGTCTATTCATCAATAAGTATTTACTTCTTTAACACTAAATGTAGTGTTGACAAGTAGTGCAAGTAGGGGACAAGAAGAGAAGTAGTAGAAGTAGTCATACAAGAATGGGCAAGGTTTATAGCAATATGTATTTTATCTTCTACAAAATGAAAGTGCCTTGGATTGTCTCTCTCAATTCTTTTATTTGTTTTATGTAATTTATGCAGACTTTAGGCTGGTGCTGGACTGAGGTCTTCTTAGAGCAAATAACTTTTTTATAAGGCTGTTACTTCTCAGTCCTAGTCCTGCAGTACATTTTCCTGACTACTATGCATCATATTAAACACATGCATTTACCTTGATTTTTAATAACCGTACCTATGAGTATCAATTTTATTGAAAAGTCTCTGCATAGCTGTTTGACAGGCTTTCTGTTTCTTTTCTCACTATGAGAACAATGATTTGTGGTGAACTAGTCAAATACCACCTCATTCAGCCCTGATGTTCTCTAGGAGGCCCCTGAATTAACACTGTCCTTTCACTTTAGGGTTTTTTTAAATAAAATAACATAAAATAAGACTTTTTTAAAATCACATACCAAAAGTTCTTTTAAAAAGTTCTTAAAGCAAAATATTAGAATAGCCAATTTAAAATGCTGCAAAACATTTTTCCAATACAGTGGCCAAAGTATAAGCTTATTTGAAAAATTTGGGCTTAAAATACCTAACATCTTTATTTGATATAAAATATATAGACATATAGAAATATAATAGATATAATATATATAATATGATATTGCTAAATAATAGGCATGGATATGTTTTTATAAATTATTCACTGCTAATACTCAATTATCAGATCTTGTAATACTATGAACCAATAATTTTGCAGATATAAAACAAAGAAATTATTCTGGCACATACTAAATGTTGACAAATATTGCCTCTCTGAAGAGGTGATCATAAAAATTAGTATTAACTGACATAATTTTGGCTGATGTTCAAAGCCCATATTAAAAGATGAAATTTATATCTTTTAAATATTACATCCAGGGATACTAAATGTATACTACATGAAACAAACACTAAATGAAAATTTCTGTTGTAAAGGCTACATTGAGTTGCTAGGAGTTAAATGATTTTGAATAATTTGGAGGTAATTTGTCTTGCCAGTTGCAAGAGATATTGACTCACGTGTCTCTTGTCTAGATTATCAGGGTACAACTCACTACCTCAAAATACTGTTTGAATGTCCTCTACGTGACTGTAGATGCTGATGATTTAGAGAAGTCTGCTATACTTTCATAACTCTCACTGAAGGAATTTCACTGAAGTATCCATGGAATGATAAAAACAATTCCTGTTTTCTAGACATCTAACAGATAAAGATATTTTCCATGTAATAATGAAGTTAAATTTAGTAATGAAAATAGTGTTAGAATTCAGACTACTGTTTTGCATTATCAACATAATTCCAAGATTATTGAGAGCATAGGGTGGAGTTACACTGACATGTGACTGATGAGGTGGAAGTACGACTGTGAGAGCCATTGAACACCATGAATTTTCATAATATATCATCACTATGAAAACAGCTGTGCTGAAGGACATTGGGCCGATACACAGTAAATCTCTCTTCTGTGTCTCTTCATTCTGCCTTGCAATGGTTAGAAAGGAGGACAGTAGTGTCTGCTAGATAGAGTATTATTTGTAGACTACGTAAGAGCCTTCTACACTGTAATACATTGCAGATTTTTCTAGCAAAACTGAGGCTGGAGGAAATCTTCCCCTTCTTTCAAGTCATTGAACTGAAAAAGAGCTCCTTCAGCAGCTATTTTTGAATGACTTTGCAGTTCTAATCTTCTGCCTAAGAGATGAAAAGACCAAAGATATAAAAAAAGATATAAAAAAAAAAAAAATTAATGATCTAGATGGGACAAAGTGCATCCTCAGTAAGTTTGCAGACGATACATTGCGGGAGGGGGGGGAACTAGGTGGTCTTTAAGATCCCTTCCAACCCAAACCATTCTATGATGCTATGACTCCGTGAAACAATTTGCCTAGAGTGAACATGGAGTCTCCACCCCCGACGATATTCAAAAGCCACATGTACATGGTCAAAACCCAACTGTATATGGTCTGGGCAACCTTTTGTACTTGGACCTGGTTTGAGCACGTATGGCTAGGCTATCTCCAGAGGTCCCATCCAACCTCAAATATTTTATGATTCTATGAAAAATAGCCTCACATCTCAGCATTGCCTGGTGCCATTGTCCTGTTTGGATTCAATACAGTATTTATATGGACTTAAAACATTGTCTGCAATTTACATGTTGAGCCTTCTGTGTTGAAAAGAAGACTGTAAAGTACTCCATTTTCTCAAAGTACATTCTACAAAAAGATCACAAAGTAAGAAACAAGGAAGAAAACTAGAGACAGCAATATAAATAAACATGTCCATTCCTCAAAATTTTTTATAGCTGAATGTGCAAGACTATTCCCTATTTGGGTACTGTAGTGATCAAGAAACTACACAGCTTCTTGGATATTCTGATATCTGCAGAGAGCACTGTAGTGAAGATCATCTATTGTTCTGACACCATCATTGCTGGATATGATTATGTGTTAAGTTAAAATATTGTCCTCTAGACTGAAAAAGTTGTGCTGTTGCTTCATAGATGGTATCTCCCTTATCAGTCATCAGTAAAAATGACATATATCTTACTTTGGAGATGTTCAGCAAATAATTTCCAAAAATCATTTCTTTCACAGAGTGTGAAATAGATATAGAACACCCTTTCTTGGATATCAGAATTTTATAGACCAGGAACAAGGCACTCCCAGCTATAGTACAAAAAGGACACTGGTTCAATTGCTGTTCTACTTCGTGTACCTACTATATTCAAGGAGTTTTGATTGATGGACTGGTCAAGAAAACATCAAAGAATTATAGCTATAAGGACAACAGAATGAATATCCCCAAATAATTTCATATTTCATCACCAATAGTGTTTAGCTGTTAAGGACAACTATAAAATTGGACTAAGGACAATTAAAACATTGCCTAGCTTAGCACTGCACATATATGCTGAAAGCAGGACAGTAATTGTATATGACCACAAAATATTACAGGTACTTATAAAAAATATTAAAGGATTATAAAGCTTTGTGGTCTAGAATTCAAATGCCAACCATTAACGTGGATACAGATGACTGTAAATATCCACCACAGTCTAGTACTTAATTAGACAGTGACAGAATTTTACTGTTTCATCCATTCCGTAGAATGACAGGCACTAATTCTATGATCAAGTATTTCATAATTTTGCTTCTTTATGTCCAAGCTATAGCCCTAACATAATGACAGGTAGCTTAATTATTTTTTTCACTTAATTTGTTATGAAGACAGAATTATTTGCTTTTTGTGGTTTTTTTATGATGTCCGTTGCCAGAGAACCCAATAATTCCCAAACTTCCCACCAGCTTGTGAGCTAACTATATAAAATTATCACATCCTCAATCAAAGCACGGATGTATTGAGGTTGTCTCTCAAATAGAAGCAGGGTCCTAACGTGAGACATGCTGGATCTCATTTTTAAAATACATAGCTCTTCTGCTGTTCACAGCACAGCTTTCATATTTGCATCATAAGGAGGGGGATGGGTATACTTTGTGACTATTTCTGACGTGCTAAGTGTCACATAAGTACTTTCATCAGAAGCAGCAATGAATTCCAGTCTCCTGCCAAGAATCAGTAGGAAGGTGAGAAGCTGCCCCCTGTTCAGCTTGTTCAATATCGTGGCAGACCAAAATACACAACTCCACCGGGAAAGCCAGCCAGGTGTGTTTGACTCCTTTCAAGTTAAGATGAGCCTCGGAACCAGGACTTTCCCTTCCCAGCTTAGTGCTCTAATAACCAGATATTTGACAAAGGCTAGACTCTGAACTGCAGGAACCTGTATGCTGAGTGAACAGAGGTGCCTACTATTTAACTCAGAGTCAAATGTTTGTCCTTCAGGGAGTGTCAGTAGGCCACCTGTACTTCTAGACAGCTGCCGAATTACTATGGATTTCTGAGGATCCTTCTCCTGATTTGTAGAGCTCCTTTGATTCATTATAAATTACTTTTTGGGGGCACTTTCTTCGCAATTTGACTGTTTAGGAAACTTTCTTTCTTTCAGTTGTCCTACTGGCATAAGTCATTGTGCCCCATGACTTGTAAATGCCAGAAGAGTCATTCTGTAATTTCCTGTGAGTCCTTAACAATACTGCCTGGAACTTCTCTGAAATCATCATTCTGCTAAAGCAGAATCCATTCCTTTAGACAAACAAACAAACAAACAAATGACAACATACTTCTTGAAATTTTGGTCAGGAGTGATTCTATTTAAAAAAACAATAAAATTGTCAAGTTAACTGTATTTGGTGCTATCTCTTTTGCTGAAAGCATGCTGATTGATAGTTCCCTGATTGTGATTTTTACAATTTAAACACCTCATTCACTCAGAATAGGTTTATAGGCTTAAGTGAAATTACTTTTTTTCCTGTGGCAGAGATCCAGCATATTTTACAACTGATTCACAATAAAAGCTCAGAACACAGCTCATCCACATGCCACATTTCACACAGTGTTTACCTCATTAGTGCCAGTGGAGAAAGCCCAAGAGCCAAGGCATTTTCAATATACTATTTTTCAATAACTTTACACAAACAGATTTTTGACTAGTATAACATGTAGAATTAATGCACGTTGATAGCCAAAATATATCATTAATGCTTTCCTAACTGTTCCTTCCTTATTATCCTAATGAGCTAACTTCTACGTTGCTGTCTTTCCTTGTCATCACGCAAGCAATTCTAGCATCACAGATTTATATGGCTCTATAGCATGACAAGCTGATTCTGCTGATAGGAAAGGGAAGGAAAGATTAATCATGTACCAAAAGATGTTGACAGAATCATTCCCACTTGGTATGAAGGTTATTTGAAAAATAGAATTTTTATTTCTTGGCTGAGTCAACCCACTTCTTTTCAGTTTATATCTGTAACAGTCAAGCCCAGTCCTGCTAAACACATGCTCTGCTTCTGCTGACTTCAATGTTCAGCATTCTTCAGGATCAAAAACCAAGGTAACAGAATTAAAGGTTCAATCCAACACAAAATTGCCTTTTTTTTTTCCTTCTTTTTTTCTTTCTTTTTCTTTTTCTATTTTGGGCTTCCAGCGAGGAATAAAATATGCTTGAACCTATTATTCATGTCATATATGAATTTATATATATATTTATATATAAAAATATATAAACTAACCCAGGAATGATATTTCCTAAACATGCATAGATAATAATATAGGTAAGTCTTTGCTGAATAATACACCGAAATTGCACTAGTTGAGGAGACCAAGCAAGAATACAAATCACTCCTGATTTAGACAAATACTTAAACAGACATTCAGAGAGAAGAAGCCTTTTCATTGAAAAGGACTCTAATCTTCAAAATCATATCTGTTTTGATATTCTCAAACAGCTTTCTCCTTTCAGCTTTTTCAACCTTGTTGGCTGACTGAAATAGACATGCATCTCCAGCTTATTGACAATAATGCCAATAAAAGCTGGATAAAATTGTTAAAAAACCAAAGAAATATGGATTTTTTTTTTCTGCCTGACATCACTTAATGGTGTAGATATACTGAATACCTGTCTTATAGGATAATACTTTTAGGATATTACCTTTTACAGATGATCAAGTTTCCTCAGGTCTGTGCTCTCTTAACTGATGACTCTGAAAATATAAAGAATGATCACATTAATACAAAAATGTATGATTTCTTTTTAATTTAAACTACAAATGGTTGTTAACTATTTTTAAGGTAACTTGCTTATACTACAGAGTCACTACAGAAAGTAGCATGGTATACAATAAAAGCACATTTGGGTGGTCTCTGGTTTTGATGCTAATTCAGTAAAACAAAGAAAATGGAAAAAAACATACCATCCCCTCCAGAATAGTTGTTGTCAGCCATGGATAAATTAAAAAGATTGAGCACTGTTCTGGGAAAAATGAAAGAACTGAGCAGTGAAGAGCATTTAGGGCTGTTCTGCATGAAATCATACCCGAATAGTTATGTCTAGTCAACAAAACCGGCAACACATCTCAGAGTTTATAAAGTCAGGAGAGAAAAATGTTTCTTTAAACAGTTTTAAAGACAGAGGAGACCCAGAATTCCTGTGTCTGTTTCTATCCTTTTCACTTCTTATCCTCTACTTTCAATATTTTCCAAACACCCTTACTATCTCTTTCTTCATCCTTCCCATAAGATTTGCAAAGAAGTCAGAAATATTTGAATATGACTCCAGTTTGTTGAGCAAGTCTTTGAATTGCCTCTTCAAAGGATAAATTTTCAAATAAGGGATGCTGACTACAGAGAATATTTAGTTTCATCAGATCTATGTTTCATATAAAAACTCAATGATGGAGGGCAGGGGGAAAGTTCTCCCATGAGCAAGCAAGATATTTTCAGAGAAGTTCATTCCATCTTCTTCAGAAATATCTATTGTAGCCACCGTCAAACTTCATAGATCACCAATATGAGTCAACTTAGAAAGTCCTGAATTATGCTCATGTGGAGCAGTGTGCAAAATAAATGCAAAAAGACTTTTGCTCAAGACCAGTCTCAATACAATATAAAAAAGGCATACAATTATACAACAGCTCATGTACTAAGTTTCTACTAACATTAATTCAAGCCTACATGAATTTAAATAGTACTTTGTAGTGTTGTCTGAATTATTTAAAGTCACTATTTGGCTGCAGAATGGCATGATTATTTAAGTAATGTTGAAATAATGAAGAAATAAATAACAGCTTATTACGTTAGGACCCATTTAACAACTTGTATTGGCTTTGTGTGGCAAGGTTTTTGTAGCAGGGGGGGTTACAGGGGTGGCTTCTGTAAGAAGCTGCTGGAAGCTTCCCCTGTGCCTGACAGAGCCAATACCAGCCAGCTCCAAGATGGACCCGCCGCTGGCCAAGGCTGAGCCAATCAGCAATAGTGGTAACGCCTCTGAGATAACATTTTTAAGAAGGAAAAAAAGTTGCAGGACAGACAGAAACAGCAGCCAGAGAGAAGAGTGAGAACATGTAAGAGAACCAACCCTGCAGACACCAAGGTCAGTGAAGAAGGAGGGAGAGGAGATGCTCCAGGCGCCGGAGCAGAGATTCCCCTGCAGCCCATGGTGAAGACCATGGTGAGGCAGGCTGTCCCCCTGCAGCCCATGGAGGTCCACGATGGAGCAGATATCCACCTGCAGCCCGTGGAGGACCCCACGCCAGAGCAGGTGGGTGCCTGAATGAGGCTATGACCCCGTGGGAAGCCCATGCTGGAGCAGGCTCCTGGCAGGACCTGCGGATCTGTGGAGAGAGGAGCCCACGCTGGAGCAGGTTTTCTGGCAGGACTTGTGACCCCGTGGAGGACCCACGTGGGAGCAGTGTGCTCCTGAAGGACTGCACGCCTTGGAAGGGACCCATGCTGGAGCACTTAATGAAGAACTGCAGCCCATGGGAAGGACGCACGTTGGAGAAGTTCATGGAGGACTGTCTCTCGTGGGAGGGACCCCACACTGAAGCAGGAGAAGAGTGTGAGGAGTCCTGCCCCTTAGGACGATAAAGGGGCAGAGATAAAGTGTGATGAACTGACCATAAACCCCGTTCCCCGCACCCCTGCGCCGCTGTGGGGGGTAGGTAGAGAATTCCAGAGTGAAGTTGTGCCCGGGAAGAAGGGAAGGGTGGAGGGAAGGTGTTCTGAGATTTGGTTTTATTTCTCATTACCCCACTCTGGTTGATTTGTAATAAATTGGGTTAATTTTCCCCAAGCTGAGTCTGTTTTGCCCGTGATGGTAATTGGTGAGTGATCTCTCCTGTCCTTATCTCAACCCACAAGCCCTTTGTTATATTTTCTCTCCCCTGTCCAGCTGAGGAGGGGGGAGTGATAGAACAGCTTTGGTGGGCACCTGGCGTCCAGCCAGGGTCAACCCACCACACAACTTAAATATTAGTTCTTCTGTTATAGATTTCTGAAGAATTTTTTTTCAAAGCAGTAATTTTCCTAATAATATACAAAATATTGAAATAACTATGACTCCTTAGAGAAATCAGCCATTGCTTTTATTTCAATTTTTATTGCAATTTATAGAATTAATAGATTTCTAACATCACTTAAATATCAGTTACTTCTAAGGATGCATAAAGTATCATCATCTTTTTTCAGTGTTTTTCATAAGAACAGCAGCTAAATAGCAGTCATTCAGAGAATCAAAAAAGAAAATGGTTTAGATAAAAAAAATATAGTTTTTAAAATTGGAACAGATTGTGTGTGCTGTTCTGGGAACTGCTAAACTCTGTTTTCAAAACATATCCTGCCTACAAAGCTCTTCAGGTAGTGTGTCATATGGGGCTGAGGACTTATCCACACAATTAATTGCACGGAGCTGGGGAACTTTTAAGAGAGGGTTGAAAATGTGATCTGTATACTTGTGAAGTGGTCTTTGCTATATTGACTGTAGCATTTAATTAAACAAAATTGCCGCCAAAAATCTGACTATATATTTTCGAACAAAGGTTGCAACTTTTTAGAATAAATCAACCATGAGAAGGTTTATTCTTTTCTCTTTTTGTTCAGATATTTATTTCCTTCTAGTTTATATTGTTAATGAAGTATACTCTTCTACATCAAAAGCAAGGTACTTCACATGCAAGGTACTTTAACAGTGCTTAAAAATGTAATATGACAAAGTAAACAATGTTTTTAATTTTCCCAATACCCTACTAAAAGCATAGATGTTGAAAGAAACATAGAAAATTTGATAAAAATTGTTCCATTTTTCCCTCTTAATACTTGGACTTATGAAATCTTTCTTCTTTCTGGAAGTAAAAATCATGCCAGTGTTTTCCTTTTGTAGAATCCATTTTAAGCCTATAAGTTTAACTTATTGCCTTTCTTCTCCCTGATACATATCTATGGATACTGAAGCTAATCCAGAAGGAAATAATCTTTGCTTCAGAATTTGTATTGTTCCTAACACAGGTGCTGTAAAACAACCATAAAAATGAAGAAAACACTTAAAATGCTTATTGCATCCTGAGCATTTTTTTAAACAGGTGGGAGGGGACTTCTATGGAAGTCCAGCAAGACATTATTTTCCAGTTTCCTAAAGCTCGCACCCACAGAAGTAGCTCCTTGTCAATGTCATTCCATTGAAGATCTGATATTTGGAATTTTTTTATCTACCCATCTCTTTAGCATTCCTTGTGGAAACTGATTAGGAGCCATGACAAAGGTGTTGTAAAATTTGTCTGTATTTGGACTTAAATGGTAGCATGATGCTATATCCAATATATTCTACCTGAAATCCCTCAGGCCTCTGAGTATGGACTTGCAGCCCTGTAGAAGGCTGGATCTGTGAAACTGTTATATGTTCAGACCTTTGTGACTATTCCCACTATAGGAACACTTAGTCAGGGATGCAGATGAACTGGGAGAATGCACAACAAGCGTAGGCTAATGAGGAAATGTAATGGTACAAGTACAATAAAGTTACAGTGTTTCTAGCCTTGCAATATCTGAAAATCTTAGACTTGTAAGAGTTTGACGCTGATTGGCACCTGAGTAAATAAAATGCTTGTAACTCCACTGATGGAAGCATTACTATCAACCTGCAAGGCTTTAAACCATGTCCAGGTTCTCATCAGTTACAGTAGTTTACTTTCTAATGCTACAAAATGCCTATTAAACTTGGAACTATTAACAAAACCCTGCAGAAAATACAGTTCTTCAAAAATTCAGTGTTAATGTTCACGCAAGCCAACTTTTTATTTTAGAAGATGTGAAAGTATGGGAAGGAAGGGCAGGGTGAAATAAAGCAAAGAAATATAAATGTAAATGGTAAAATTTTATCTATAACTTCATCAGCAAATTTGATTCTGATGTGATTGGGGTTTTGCAGAGCCAGGAGTTAGAGAAGGGTTTTGTTATGATCAATAAATTTTGGAATGGTTTGTATATCAAGACCTTATTAAAGTCAAGAATCCTCATGTGGGTTTTGTTGATATCATTACTCTTTGGAGAGTTACGAGTCAGTGGCAGCGCAATCTCACTGTACCAAAACTCTGCCACCTTTTCTGTGGGACTGGTGAATGAAACATGATATTCATTTGCTATAATAGTCTTGTTAGGTAAAGTCCAATGGCATTTCAGTAAATCACACTGTAAACAAATTATCCTGGAATATTTGTGAGCCTTCCATTGAAGAGATGCTTGCACTGGAAGCAGAATAGCAGTAAGTTTCCAATCTGACAATCGATCCACATTATTTTTGCTATCTTAATGGTGCTGGTTATGGCTGAAACTTACTTCTATGTGAGCATCATTTTAGTATCTAGTATATTACTAGTAAAATAAAAAAATACTGTGAGCCTTAACAAATAAAAATAAGAGATAGCTACTAAGTAATGGGTTTATAACTGTGTATTAAGCTATACATTAAAACTGGAGTGTATTACTACTCCAAACTTATCACTTTGTATACTGAATAAAGTCAAAGAAAAAAACCCATATAAATTATAAAAAGAACTCAATCGTAATTGGTTTGTTCATTTTTTGAAAGCTGTGCTGGCTTGACAGATTTGTCCTCCAGTCCCAATTGCCGACTGTATGGAGAAGTTTTAGCTGTTGGCTTTGCCTCAGGAAAAATACTTTAACGATAAGTCTGTCTGAAAATTCATATTTTTCAGTTACCACTGACTATATATTTTTATAGCTATATAGGAAAGATCAAAACAAGGTTCAGACATTTAATGGTTAAAAGTTATTTTAAAAGTTATTTTACAACAGTAAATGAGCAGGAAGGTTCTTAAACAGTCTTCGCTCTGATAGAGCTCCTGGAAAGGTTGCAGTATAATTCTTGTTGAAGAGAAATAAACACTGGCATCTAGCTACACAGACTTAGTATGATTCTTAAGTATAAAACGCCACAGTGAGTTTCTGGAAAGTTCTAATTAATTCTAATGAAACAATCAACTTTGTAGTTTCCTTATGTTTTGCATGTATTTTTTAAATTAAAAACAAATATTAAATTTTCAGTGAGGACCATTTTCTTCTTGAGGTATTCAATTTTCTCTGGTGTTTTTTTTTGTTAGTCCAGATGACTTTTTCATATAAGTAAAACATAAATTGGTCCAACCACATAGGAAGACGTACCCACTAATTCCTGATTTATTAAAGAGATGCTTATCAATTTTAAAATTTTTGCATTTCCTGAAATATCTGCACTATCTACTGACCTGTACTTAACCCTGAGTCCTATGAATATGCCTATTAAGTTGTAGAAATTTTTTCAGAAGTCGCAATTTAAGATTACAAAAGCATTCAAGATTATTCTTTCTGAAAATAGTTAAAAGAGGAAAAAACAAAATTAAGAGTCAAGCCATGTATCTATAGTTCCATTTGTACACATCATAATTTTGGCAGACTTTGTATAAGGCCAGCTTCCTTTTCTAAAAGCCTCAGGGCCACTACAATGTGCACCTTAAAAACTATTTCTGCTATGGTACCTATCAACCACTCCACAATACTAAGATGATAAGCACACCAAGCCTTACTGAGAATTGAGTTTTTCACTTTACATTCATCCTCCCACAATTTCTCCCCCTTCGTTTCTTACCTCTCACTGTATGTTTAAATACAAGCCCACTCACATAGAGACAGTCCTTATTTTTTAATCCATATAATCACTATCACGGAGCCAGCATGACTAACCAAAACCATTAGACAACACAGACAATACATGTAAACAGTGATCATTCCTTGTTGGTCAGTTGATTGCTTTCTCATTTGATGGAAAGTCATCTCCAATTTGTAAGGATTTTTTTAATCAAGTCCTTATTAGTTTAGACAACTCTTAATAAATTGGCTATATTTTAATTAGGGAACTTTGAAAATTACAGAAAATGAAACTTTTCCCTTGAACTGACATGTTTGGTTTTTTTTCTAAAGACTTATCTCCCACACTGCTTTTCACTGATATCACTGTCAACAAACACATCGCTGAGTTTGGCCCAGGAAACTCAGGGGGTTTTGTCCCAGTTTGTTGTCGCTGCTGGAAACGAATCTTCATCTCTTGCCTGCTACAGCAATGGCAAAGCAATGATAAAGCTTGGGAAAGACAGTGGCCATGTCACCAATACAACAAACTCTTTCAATATAACTCTCACATGACTCACACTCAGAGATTTCTTCTGGCCCTTCCAGCAAATTTAAAGCTTACATTAGGAAACCCACCTGAACAAAACTGGTAGTGAACAGTACCGGTGCTGGTCCTGTGAGCATAGATGCTCAGGCAGCACAGAGGTAATTATAACCATCTGCCTTGGAAATGTATCTCCATGCATGTACTGCTGTGGGGCTCTGTGTTCTACAAGATTTTAAAAAACATTTAAAATGGGTTCAAGTTTTACTGCAGCTATAGAATACACTGAATTGTATTCACAAAACTTTCACTTATCTCTGGGTATCTAAACTGCTCCTAGAGAAGCACCTTGCTGTCGAAGTTTCCCAAAGCTGTAAGGCAAACTTTTTTCCCCGTTCTTAGAAGGAATGTGGAGGAATTGTCTTCCACCTCCTTCATATTCTCTCCTTTCAGCTCTTCAAATGGGTCTTACAATAACATTTCTTCCCTGATTCTGAGTCACAGCTAGATTCCCCACTTTTTTGCTGTTACATAGGGCATATGGAGAGATGGGATCAGATATAGACAGGTACCTCTAGGGTCCTCTATAGGAGACATTTACCTTTTCTTCGTAAGATGAATAGAGAACCAGAGTTCAGAAGGATGTGAACACCTTAGCAGAGCTGTACTTTCTGTGCAAACAGGATCCATAGTAGCAGTTTTGGTCAACTCTTTTTTGAAACTGTGCCTTTTTATTTTCTGGTATGCTTTATTATGGACCAATAGCCTATGGAAGAAAATGTAAAACGGAAAACTCATTGAGCTATGACAGTCATGTAAGTAAAACACTATTAAGTCTTTGATAAATGTTTACATTCACCTGTATTTTGTCACAATATGAAACCACTCAAAAAGGAAAAAAGCCTATAAATAATTTTATATTGAAAAATAGATCTAAATAATAAAATTTAATTAAACCTTAAAATTAGAAATAGATTTAAACCATAACATTTAAATAGTAAAAAAATGTGTGCTAGATCCTCAGGAGCTTTAATCCAGTATAATTTGAGTACACTTCAAGGGGCCTATACTTATGTAAACAAATGACACTTCTTTATTTCTTTAGTTAAGCACTTTCCATACTAAAACAGTAATAATTATCTTGGTACATACTCTCTTAAGAGGTGAGGATTTGTAATTAAAACCCTATGTAAGATGAAGAGATCCACCACTTCTTAAAGTGAACACAAGTTTTAGATGTCTTTCCTATTTCATGACAATATGAGGATCCATGTGCCAAGTCATGGAAATACTCTTCCAGCAGCAACACACAGCTTCTTGGTAAGTTTATTTAGAAGTTGTACCAAAGACTTAATTTTCCTTGGGTATGCATGTTCTTGACTGATATGGGTTATACAGTTTGAATTTTACTCTGGTGAACATATTTTCTTAAGACACAGCATAACTTTGGTTCCAAGCACATCCTCTACTTTTATCTGACCAAGAATCAATGATGCATACAAAATTTTCTTTCTTAACTTGGCAATAGTCCAAAGGTTCCTAATCTATGGCCAGAGGGTCCAGCTGGCAGTTGTACAATTTGGCAAAGAGCAATAATAGTTCATTTAGCTGTCCTTCCTGAAAACACTTCCGAATGTGTACCTTTCTTCAATTTTAGAAAAATGAAAATATAATCATAGAATGGTTTGAATGGGAAGGGACCTTTAAAGATCATCTAGCCCACCCCCCAATTTACTAGTTTTATCTTCTTCAACAAGAATAACATTTTGATTCAGATTATAGTAGCATATACTAAAAACAGAACTGCAATCTTGTCCTTCCACCTGAATAAAATGTAGAGACTTTCCTTTAGTACATCTCTAGATGAATATATTTCAGTACAATGTATGAGAAATCCAAATAAAAAAGGTGTTTAGAACTATGTTTTCTTTTTAAAGTTCGTGTCATACTCCTTGACAGAGATAAAAATTCTGTTTGTATCATTATGTGACAACACTTATTATTTGCAACATAGCTGACTAAGAAAGAGAGATGCTTTCTATTTATCAAAACTTTGGGGTTTTTATTCATCTAGGGGAAGATGAGGAATTATTTGTAAAATAAAAAATATGCATAAAAAATAAGGGAAGAGAATTTTTATGCCCTCAGGTTATCTGCTGGATTGAGAGAGAGAGAGAGAGAGAAATAATCACAGCAGATAGCAAAAGGCATTGGGGAATGAACAAAAGAGAGAAAAGATGAAAGAAAAGGTGATAACAGAGTCTGAGAAGTGACAAAATTAAGCAGTTAGTGTAATCAAAAAAGAAAACCCTAGATGACTGAAAGCCAGAAGTGGTGCATTAAACAGAAAATAAACACTTTCAATTATACCTGCTTAGATATCTCAACAGACAAAAGATTAGGATGATTAAAATGCCATGTCCCAAGCAGATGTCTTCGAAGATACAGCTCATTCTTTCCCTCTTTTCTCCCTCTTTTCTATCTCTCCACAAACTTATCTATCTATTCATCCCTATACAGCATTTTTCAAATTACTATGGGAAGATTGTTTGTTTGTTTGTTTGTCTGTTCAAGCTAGAGTAAAGTAATTAAATAATAGAGACTACAGCTTTGGATCTTGGCATTCAGGATGGGGTTAAGAGGGCAGAATTTGGTGTTATTTCTGAGAAGGTAAAACAAGCGGGTGGAGACTGCATCATTAGGAAACTGGGTGAGAGTATTCTAAAGCATAGAATAGTTGCAGAATTACACCAAAGGGGAAAAAAAAAAAAAGGGAAAAGACTTTGGCAGAAAGTGAGATTACTAACATCTACTTGCCAGCGTGGCCATGGTCTACTTCTGTCCCTTTAATTATTTAAATCTAAGTCTTCTAGTCAAAATAAAAAATAACTGTCTCAGCTTTTATTTAGGCCGTATTTCTTGTTAAGTTCTATGTTATTATACCTGATTAGACTTAGAATTAGAATTTATGAGGACTATTCTGTGGATGCTAGTCAGAACAGAATTATCACATCTGTGTACTAAAAGAATTGAAAATTCTGCAACCTTTATCTTGCAACCCGATAAAACCTATTCTACCATAGTATGCTTAATGATATATGGTGTAGCCCAATATAATCCCTTTCTGGTATAATATGCACTATTTTTCTTTGCAGATGTAATTATGTCAGAAAAACAGTATTGGAGGGAAAGACATGACTTGAGGAGTAAATCAGAAATGGACACCATTACAGCCCTGACAGAGAAGACATTAACAGGAAATCTATAAACTAGATACATTTCCTAGTTCTTTGGCCTTGTTTTCTCACTAAAATCCTGACAAATTTCTTTGAAACGTTCATTGTTCTCAGATGATTAAGAACTGTACAAAGATGCAAACTCTACCTCACTTCATTGCATGATGCTGCTAGGAATCCATAATGACATGAAATAATTAAGTATTGCTATACACACATTTTGTATGTTTTACTTCAGAACACCTATTGCAGGCTACAGTACTGTACAGAAATTAGACATTCAGAAACACAATAAAATACAATAACAATCAAAAAAGTCTTCCCACATATAACTATCAGTGATGCATGTTCTTTCCAACAATAGATAATACAGTAACACACAACTGTTATACCCTCTTCAGACGACCCCCTCTCAAGAAGCCTAAGGAATGAGCTTCGAAGTACTAATAAGCTTTGTGAAGTTAAGAAATCTAGGAGATGACAGACCATAAGGGATCACATCACAGTGAAGGCCCCTCCTGAGAGCACCCTGCTAGCATTCATTTCTCATTTAAGAAGACAAAGTAAATAGCTTGAAGTCACTCCATGAAATTTAGAAAAATCTAGTTTTGTTTTTTCATACTTATTTTAAATAATTAAAAAAAACCTAAATAAAAAAAGAAAAAACACCAAACTCTTTTGAAATCTCTAATATGGAACAACAACAACAAAAAAGATAATCTACGGATCCTGAATAAATACTCACCACTCATTTGGGGCAGGGGGGTGGAGGGGAAGGAACAACAATAAACAATACACAAAATTCAAACTTTCTGGAACACCATGTGAAAGACATGTCTTGACTCCCTGATCTGCCTCTGTTTCAGACCCTCATTTGTCACAGACCAACAACCATGGAGCTCCCAAAGATCCTGGTGAACGCAGGGATCTCAGCGCATCTAGGCTCTTTCCTCTCCTAGGCTAAGACATACAACACACAGGCTGTCAGGGAAGCAAGAATTTTGAAAGCTTGCTAATAGCATTGCTACATACTGGTGAATCTCACCTAAGCTTTGTTGAAAATTCCTTAAAACCTATGAATGTCTACTCAGCATCTTTTTAACAAACTTGACATGAGAGTGAAAACCTGCTTTGCCATTAATTTCCTTGGCGAGTCTAGATGGTAGAGAAGAATGGAATGGAAAATCATTGTATTTCGAAATCATGCAAGAGAATTCACTATATGATATGTGATCCCATGGCTGTGAGTAGCTCAGAGTCCACTATGGAAAGAAGTAACTTCAGTTAACAGTAACTTAAGTTAAGAAGTAACTTCAGAAAACATTACAATTTAATTCATTTGTATAGAAAAGGACTTCCTGCATGTCAAAAGCCTATTAAAAAAAACATTGAAAGCTACACATCACAAAGGATATTATCATTACATAGAAGTAGGGAGGAACAGATTTAATCTGATGTTTATTAGTTTTAATTTGCACTGAATTTATTTTGCCTTTTTAAAAACCATTACAAAGAATTAAGTTAATTAAATTTATTTACTTTATAATTTAAAATGCTTCTGGTTCATCACTATGTGGTACCAATTTTATAAAATGTGTCATTGCTGATGTGCCTGTAAAATTCTGTGGAGACTGTGACCAGCAAATAAACCCCTAAAATGGAAGAAGCCTTAGTGGAGATGGGCAAGGGTGATATAGTTATGGAGTTTGGAGAATAATGTAGTGTGTGACTGACCACAGCTGTTGCGAAGGAAGCTGACTTTATCTCAACACAGGGCCAAGAAGGCCAGCAGCATCCTGGCCTGTATCAGAAATAGTGTGGCCAGCAGGAGCAGGGAGGTGATCATCCCCCTGTACTTGGCACTGGTGAGGCCGCACCTCGAGTACTGTGTTCAGTTTTGGGCCCCTCACTACAGGAAAGACATTGAGGTGCTGGAGCGTGTCCAGAGAAGGGCAACCAAGTTGGTGAGGGGCCTGGAGCACAAGTCTTATGAGGAGCAGCTGAGGGGACTGGGGTTGTTTACTCTGGAGAAGAGGAGGCTGAGGGGAGACCTTATCGCTCTCTACAGCTACCTGAAGGAGGGTTGTAGTGAGGTGGGTGTTGGTCTCTTCTGTCAGGTGGCTGGTGATAGGACGAGAGGAAATGGCCTCAAGTTGCAGCAGGGGAGGTTTAGGCTGGATATTAGAAAAAAACTCTTTACTGAAAGGGTTATCATGTATTGGAACAGGCTGCCTGGGGAGGTGGTTGAGTCACCATCCCTGGAGGTATTCAAAAAGCGCGTAGACAAGGTACTTCAGGACATGGTTTAGTGGGCATGGATGATGGTTGGACTCGATGATCTTAATGGTCTTTTCCAACATAAATGTTTCTATGATTCTATATCACGATTGAGTGAATCAGCTGGTGGTGTAGATATTTCTCCCTGAGTTAGACAGACCAGCTTGTGGGAGTGGGGGTGGTGAATACATGGCTCTGCTGAACATAGAGTATAAAAACTAAACAACTAACAACAGAATTTTGAAGAGAGCAATGGGCTTGAACTGGCTTCAACCCACGTATTCCTTCCTGGCAACTGGGGATCCCCAGAGTCATGGCGGTGAGCATGTTAGAGAGACCTGTAAGGGGAATCACAGTGGTATTGTGATTGAACCATGTATTGCAATAGCTATATTTCACTAAATGTAACTTATATTTGTATTGTATTGTGTTTTAAGTATATTTTGTATTACTCTGCTAAATTAGAAATCCCATGTAATATCATCTATCTTCAAATAAGTAAATGTGATATGAAATATTGCACTCCCCACACATGGAATATCTACAAGAAGCTGGTCAGAGAGTATTGGACTCTGACAGAGGCATATTATCTATAGGCTTCTTTTAGTAGAAAATGCACCTACTGGCTACATCCAACCATTTCAAAACTGTACTATGATGTTCCAAGACATATATGTCATTTCTTGAATTGCTATATTAAGCAGATAGGGAGATGCCTATACTTTATTACATTGTACTATGGTCATGTTATAAAATAACATAACACCACTTGATTTTCCTTCAAGAAAAATGTGTGTTTAGTGCCTTTTCATGGCTTGTTCCCATAAAATGTTTTTCTTCTAAAAGGATACCAGGGAGGTATAGGAAGCTCTGCACATCATCTTATTTTTGTATTCTGAAACTAAGAGAGTGAACTGAGAGCTACATCACAATGCTACAAATGGAGCTTCAGAATAATAAATCTCTCAAATCAAGAAAGAGTTCCATACTCTTATTTATTGGAAAAGAATATAAATAGCACCCTAAGTGAAAGGAGGCACTGATATTAAGAAATAGTTATTATTAGGTACACATGCACATACTACCAGACAAAGATCACCCTGTTAATTCACTTAATAACATAATATTTTACTTTCATATTTTTGCCTCTTTATATTTTAATTATAGCAGAGCATCAGCAATGATATAATATTTATGCTTGGAATATTTATGCACAGTAGAGGGTGCCAGACAGTATGGAAAAACACTTCCCATGCTAATTTCTACAACTAATGATTTAAAGTGATGGAGAATGGAGGTTAATGTAAAAATATTTCTTGGATGCAGCTAGGTTTCCTAAGGAAAGCAAACAGAAAATCAAGTCCTCTTTTATATGTTTTAAGTTGCTGCAGCCAGCAAGTAATAAAATTGACAGATTTTTAGGACATAGATCTGAGACATTTTTGGTGGCTGCATGAACACCTGTTTTTCCAGACATGTTAAAGTATGACTGCTTTCTCCATTGTATCATAACATTAAGTACAGGAGTTAGGAGAAACATTTAATAAGGTTACAACAATGGTTTGTTTCTGTGGAGAAAATACTGGATTCAAGGAGATCTGCACTGTAGTCCCAACTGAGATCCTGATTATCTTCTTATTCTTCCTGGGGATTTTTAACTCACTGTGAGGTCACCGGACTTTGTCAAGTCATTTTCTTGGGGATAATGGTATTGAATGCTTGGCAGTACTTATGAAACCTGCTACATACAAGTTAAATATTATTATTACCCTTATATCTTTATTGTAATATCTTAACTGCAAACCTACATTCTCCCTATATGGCTGTGGATTTCTCCAGTAAAAGCAAGGCAATCCAGTAATAAAAAAAACCAGCTTTAATGGAGATTTCAAATAGTGCATGGTACCACTTTTTCTTCTGGAATTTTTAGTTATGCTGAGACCTCTGGGAACCAAGAAACAGAGACCTCTAGGTATTCTGCACTCAAAGCTTTTCAAACCCAACATTTCTCCCAGCTATCCCAGGGTAATGACCCAGCCTATTCCAAAGATGCATCCATAGCACATTCTAAATTTTTAAGCAATTCATATTATTCATGAGAAGGAGTCCAAGTCAATTTGTAAAATTAAGTCCAACGCTTCTCTTTGGCAGTGTAAATTTGGGATTCAGGTAACTTGTGTTGCACCAGAGGTATATTCAGACACTGTCAATGACACTCCCCCAAAATAATTCCTTATTTGCTAACTTCTGTAATATCTTTCCCTTTACTACAATCACTTCTATGCAGTTAGTAAATTTATTTTTACCAGACCTACAGACAACTGCTGTATCTCAGCTCTCTACTTAAAATTTGAATGTGAAAGGAAGTTTATTTCTGATTACATATAAACCTGACTTCTGAAATGAGACATAATGGATCCTTCTGTGTTGCTGTATCACACACGGAATGGAAAAACAACCTCCAAATCTGCTTATTTTACAACTGCAGCTCTGTGAAGCTTCTCTAACAATCCTTTGCCTTTCAATGTATTTACAGTTTACATGGAAGGTATAGGTGTGGAGGGTGCACAAAACTGCTGGTGACTATTCCCAGCTTGAAGTGGGTGATAGAATTAGGGAGGGTTAATTTTGTATTGCCATATATCTTAGCTTTGAATAATAGCAATTATTTTCCAAAATGTGTGGCAAATGTGGGAAATCTAAAGGTCTGGAGGAGGACGTAAAGAAAAATTTGACTTGCAGAAAATGATCAGACTAGCTTAATGTGCACAAACATACTGTAGCAAATTTCTAAACAATCTGTAAGCATCTAGCAGACAATGAGATGATAAGAATCAGTCAACATGAACTTTAAAATTGTGTTGACCTAATTTCTCTTTTTATGAGGTTATTGGCTTATGGAGGCAGAGGAATAATGGATCTGATTAACAGATTTGTTAACATCATAGTGTAATACAATCCGACATAGAATTGCCATAAGAAAGAATAAAAATATGATCTAGATCAAATGACTTTTAAAAGGCTGCATGACTCCAAAAGAGCTGAAAAAGCATTATTAGTAAATGTGTCTCAAACTGGATTGATCAATCACAGTAGGACTATCACAAACTTTAGCGTTTTCCTGGTATTCAACAGGTTTTTAATACATTTTATAACAGCAAAGTTAAAGCCTGCACTTATAACATCCACAGATGATGCTAAGAAGTTTGGAGGGCAGTGTTGAATTCAAATATTTCTTACTAAGTTTGTGAAATGGCCAGAAAGAAGAAAATTATATTCAATAAAAAATGGACCCTAAGCACATTCTCTCAGAAAGACACAATAAATTTTTGGAGTACAAGATGCAATGTAACAGTTCAGTAGGAAAGTATCTAAGGGCACAGTTATAGTGGATCACAAATCCAATAAAAGATGTATTATGCTACTAAAGAAAAAAAAAAGCTCATGGATTCTGCATCTTTATATACAAGAAGATTAGTATCTGAGTTTACTTTCCACATGAGGCTTTGGCAAAAGTATGTTGCAAACCTTCAACCATGATTTAGAAATATACAGGCAATGTAAGGAAAATCCAGAGGAGAAAAAAAAAAGCCAGTAGATCTAGTCAGAGTGATGCATCATAAAATGCACTTTTAAAAAGCAATTAATTTCTTTGAGGAACTGTAAACAATTATTGATCTATGAAGCTGTGTATGTAATAGAACATAACGTCATTGAGAATTATTCAGAATAAAATTTTTAGATTTTACTTTAATGAATTGTTTTCTAAACCAAAAGAAATTTTCATAAATGGGTAAAAGAAATTATCTACCTGTTCCAATATCCTTTCCTCGTCAATTATACAGCTGATAGAACACTTGCAATGCAAATTCAGCTTTTTTTTTCCCCAGACATTTTGCAAAAAATGAATACGCTGTTGGACTTTTTTTTAAATTTGTTCAATATTTACCATTATTGACTAATATTTTATTGAGACAAATGTCAGTCTAAAACTGACACAGCTCCTGACTGATCTCAGGAACTATTCACTGTAAAGAGTAATTGAGTATTTATTATGCATTATTTAACCTACCTGACTGTCACCCAGATTGAAGAAGTTTATTCTTCTGACTGGCTAGTTTTAATTTTAGCTCCAAGAACACTTTTTTTCTTTGCATATTGATTCATGGAGTACATTTGCACACAAGTAAGTATGTTCTTTCATGTGTGAGTGACCTCCAAATATTTATGTAAATTAAGCCAAATCTAATCCAAATATTGGAACTTGAATTTATTTTAAACTGGTCTTTTTTTTTTTAATTGCCTCAAATGTTTGTAGTTATGTATTATTCCTATTTTTAACACAAATTAATGACAACTCCCTGCTGTTCAACAAAATGTCATAGGTAAGTGTGCATGTACATCCATACACTTAAAATGGTTAAAATAATCACAAACATGGCCAGTTCTGTGTTATTTATGATATTGGAAATCATGAGAATTCACATTTTCAGTCTTACTGTTTGAATTTACCTGTGCCTACTATGATGGTAAAAGTACATTAAAAAAAACTGAGGCATACTAAAAGTATGCATATTTTTGCTGCCTAATTGGCAGGCACAATATCACATTACCTCGTACTGCATGAATTTTATACTTGCAAATTAGCTAGATACTATTTGTCACCACAGACATAGAACTATGCTACCAGTCACCCAAAGATCAGGGCAAAAGTCAGGGCAAATGTACACTGCTTATAACATGTTCTTTTGATTGCCATGCAGTCAGTCAGTCGTTACTTGTTTGAAGCCTGTTATCCAAAGTTCATTCACACACACGCAGCCATTCTCCCAAATGATAGGAAAACGTGCTGTTACAACAAACCTGCTCCAGCTCTTATATTGATTCACATTCTTTCTCTAAGCATTCACCTTTGTGAAAATCTCTCTTTTTTTCATACTTTTTAGACAAGTAAAGTGCTTAAAGGTAGAGAGGTAGTTCTCACAGCACGTATTGAAATGTGTACATGCTTGCAGCAAAGTGTAAAACAAAAGGATTTTCAAGCCAGACAGTTCTGCAGAAAGTTGTTTCTTCTTCAGGTGATGCATACTCCTAGCCTCCATTATAATACTAACAAGAACTACATATATGCACTGATGAGTCTCAAATGAACTGAATGAGGCAAGGAAATAAAACCCCAAAAATCTATACTTTTTTTTTCTCATAATTTTAAAAATAATTGGTAGGCACTACAGTTAGCATTCTACGCTTGCCAGATTTGCTGGGGTTATCTGAGACTGGAAAGAGAACTTTACAAACAGGTTTGGTTTTGTTATATTTAGTCTGTTCCTTCAAGGAAAACTTCAAGAAAAGAAAATTACAAGAAACTCAGTTTTCTCCATAAAATTCAAGCAGTTAAGCTTCAAAGCGTCAGCATGTTGACTATGTCAGCTGCATACCAGTGCAAGTGAAGCTTGAAACCAGAAGTAAGCATTCAAGGCGATAAACACAGCATCCTGGTTCACTGGCAAGTACAGAAAGAGTGTATCTACCTATGAGAGTGCTATTCTAACACTTAAGCACAATTTCTTTCTGACATGCAAAGACACCCCCTCTGGCATTCCTGATAAATCCCATAGAAGGCTTTCTTTGCTGAATGGAGAGAAAGACATTAAATTATGCAAATGTATTAGGAATTTATGTGGTGAAATAATGCAAAAAAACAGGGTGTAAACTTACATAGTCTATTCTTACTTATCAACATGAAGGTAACATGGATTTTTGCAATGCCTTTAATGAAATCATATTCTTTAATCTTTGCTGGGTTCTACAAATACAAAGACCTGAAAAATGATGAAGACATTTATTGAAATTACAGGAGCTGCTGTGTGAAAATAATTTGCTACAGTGCAAGGGCAGTGCAAGAGCTTGTACCATCGAAACTCATAATTACCCTTCACAGAGTAGTATGAATTGAACACTATGTTCTGGCAGTAATAATAGATTTGTTGCTACTTTAGTAAGCATTTTATCTGAGGGAGTTTGCCTCCCTTAGCCTCACACCACGCGGAAGTGCTGCCCAGCCTTTCAGTTCCTTCCAGACCAATATATTACATATTTAGCGAATAACTGGACTGACATGCGCATCAGGGTATAATGACTGAAGTCATTCTGATATACTAAATCAATTAAGTGCAGAGATGAAAATGTCTGTTATTTGAACAATAAATTACTTATTATGATTCTTATTTAGGTAGGCACTGCAGGAGAGGTGAGTTCAAGCTAAAAATTCAGAGTCAAATTCAGATATGTACCATAATTTCTTCCAGTTACTCTAGCAGCTGAGCCAAAGATTTTGGGTTTGAGCCATCTTTATACAAAAAAAGCCCAACAATATTCTTTAGACTGAAATGCTTTCTTGCCAAATTTTGTTCCTACATCCTGTACAGCACCCTTACAACAATAAGCTATGCACAAGCTGTTTAGGAGGAACAGAAACCCCTGTTTACTCATATGCTGACCAAAGAACATCAGTTTGTGAGGAAGGGGTATTTGGCAACTGTCTCAGCTTAGACATTGAATGGTCCTGTTTAAAAATTATGGCTGTAAACTTAAGCATTACCCATCAAAAAGGGTACATTTAAAGGTAATTGTCCTGGCATTAGAAAAAGCTTAGCAAGAAACTGTAGTATAAAGCTTTTCGGTACATTAACAGAAATCTAAAATGTCATGTATAGGACAGTGAGAAAAAAATGCTCCTTTCATACAATGTTTTGTCAACTTCAAGCCTTAAACTGAACCGTTCCAATATCTTTCCTGTCATTTGCTAAAGTTACGAAAGAGAAAAAGCTAATTATTTAGAATATAACTTAACATAACTCCTGAGCTTTTGGAGGGGTTTCTTATATTTTGGATGCAAAGTGGGATTCAAGGCTATTTCCCTCCACCCAACTACTTCTTTGAGAAACCCAAATGGAAAAATCTAATAACCACTTTCTGTGGAAAAATACCTCTGACAATTCATTTTCCATTTGATTTCATTTCAGTGCAGAAAAATGCAGACTTCTGGACTAAAATCAATGGTAGTATGCTCAAAGTTATATAAATAGAGCAAAAGGATGTGCTGATGGCTTTTATTCTTAATGTACTGACACATTTCTTGGATGTACTAGGTTTGGTCTGTGTCAGTGTACCCAAGCAGTCTAGAAAAATTATTTAGCACCATGGCTGAAGAAAGCTACTTAATTAATTCTAAAACTCTGATTAACATATGGGTGATTTAAGACAGTCCCTTACAAGCTACAATGAACTATTTTGGCCAGGCAGACTAATAATTACTATTTCTAAACTCAGATAAACCTTCATAGCATCACGATCTAGATAGCATGTAAGATTTTTTCTTATTGTTGAAATACAAAAGATATATTTGACTGTATTTGTAATCCTATAAAAAATTGTAATGATGAAATAGTGACATTAGCAGACAGCAGTAAATAAATGATATACAGTACTGTTGTTTTAAAAGTTTCCTTCTACAGCAGCAACAATTCAGATTATTACAAAGAATATGCTAGCAATTAGTTATTTAGAAATGTCTGCAATGAAATAGGAACCTTTTGCTTTTGAGAGTTAAATCTTTGAGTGACACATTAGAATATGGCATGGAAATACTATAATCTCTTGAGAAGGCTAAAATGAAGAATGAACAAGAGGCACAAGTAGAGACACTGTGTAATACCATTATCAATTTACAGAAAAGATGTAGACGTTGCTCAACTACTTTGTGGAATTCATATTGTTTTGTATTTTAGGTAACATTGAATGACATATTTCCTACCTACAACACAAATGTCAGTTACTGTTTACTAGTCATATCTATAAAAAGCCTTTCAACACCCAGTCACAAAGCAGAAGTGAATCAAACCGTACTAATGTGTGTTGTGTTCTTTTATTCCAGTTAATAACAGGACATCAAGTAATATATCCTCAATAGATGCAGAACTTCTAAACACTACTGAAAATTAAAAGAGTTATCACTGACTACACACTACACACTACTTTAATCTTGCTTTAATAAATGATTAAGCTATTTAGTATAATCACATCCTCATTTAAATTATATGGCTACTATATATTCTAGAATGCAGCTGGAAAAGTGTTTCTTCAGATTAAATTGTCACATTAGATAAATACATAAGCCAGATATAGTAATAAGCATCCAAAACATGGATGTTAAAGTCAATGAGTAGCAGTTTACTAATCTCTGGTATGAGATCTGAATTTAGAGTCTCCAAATAATAAAAGAAAATCTATTAGACCTGAATAGTTGTCAAGAAATTCTCATTGTTCAAGTTGAGAGAAATATGAAAGTTAAAGAAATCTTTAATTTACATTTTAGAGAACCTTCTTTTTTGATATTAGGTAATATTCACAACTTAAAAAAACCTGTTGCTTTTTTTTTTTTTTTAAGAGTTGTAAAACTGTCAGTATCCCTCACAGTAGGATAATTGTGAGCAGCAGAAATCCATCTGACTTACACAAAACTATTCTGTATCCTATGTTAAAAAATAGTGAAATTGTACTACATCTCCTGGGTGGAAGATCATTATGTTTCAGTGTTATCTCCCATTTTTTAATCTGCTTTACCTAGGAATATGTGATGAATCAGCCGTTCAGATTTAGCCTGTTATTCAAGTATAAAGCATAACAGGACATGATGACCCAGATGTGTTTGCCATTTATTCATCCATATTTGTTGTCCAAGCCAGTGGCAGATCTGTTTTCCAGTGGGGTCTGTTTTTACACAATTGCTTTTATCAATTTCACAGCTGGGCTGGCTGAGGAACAAGGAGGTCAAACATCCTGTCACAGCTTGCAGAGTCTATGGCTCAGTTAGTTAGGATTATAATTTGCTCTGGGCAACAGGTGCCTCTCTGGTTTGCACTAAATGTTAGATCCAGGCACCCAGATATTTTGAGATGCTTGGATATATTTATGGATTGTAACAAGAGACTTTGGTACTAATTAGTTGCTACTATTGTACAGTAAGCTACTTTGTAGCTGATCTAACTAACTCCATTGCTACTGTGCTGTAATTTGTGCATACATGTATTGTTCACCATGACAAAGATTCATGTTAGAACTTCAATGTCTTTCTTCCAGACCAACTAAAAATTAAATAATTATCCTAGAAAAACACATCATTTAATAAAAGATATTAAAATCCTGCATAAACTACCCTTAACGGAATAATCAGAAGAACCTATTTTTTCAGAATATTAATGTTTATTCCATGTTTGAGAAGCCTTTCAAATATTCAAAGCACAAACATTCATACTGTTGCTCAATCAATATTTATAGTTTGAAAACAAGTTATCATTACAAATTTTTCAGGTCAGTGAAAAATATCCACTTCTAAAGGGACTACATAACAAAGGGAAATAGAATGATACAATTTATTTCTACCACCAACTGAATAGTCTGTAAGTAATGAGAAGTGTTAAGTTATTAAGGTCATATCTCTCTAAATAAGAAAAAAATAGATTTGCCTGGACCATTGTCTCCTCTTGTGTATTGCATACATTGAAGGTTTTTTTAAAAACTGTCATTCCTATAAATTTCTATATTACAAAAGTCCGAAAGCTAGAACTCCTATAACATGTATGTGAAGACTACTGCAAAGACTTTTTATTACTCAAGTGGGACTTGCATTCTGTAACTCCACTGAGTCTGCAGTTTAATTATGTACTGTATGAAAAGGTGTTTGTTCTGTTCTAAACCAGCTACCTGGTCATATTACTTAGTCTCCTAGTTCCAGCAGTCTGAAAAATAGCAAAATAATTATTCTCTATTTGCTTTTGGCATGCAGTTCATGATTTTAAGATTTCTGTCACATCTTCTCTTGAAAGTACGATTGAATTTTTTTCAATAATGTAAATGACAAGACACATGAAAAAATATTTTTCATTAAATTTAGCAGTTTCTTATACTGATACATGATTTTGGGAAAAAGTCCTCAGGCATGTCTTTTATCAGTAGTAGAAATGCCCTTTATCTCCTCTTAGTGACTGCCAAGTCATATGATTCATCTAACTTTTCTGGAATGGCCTTACTGTTCTTGGACAAACTTTTTATGACACACTGAGATCTACTCACCACTCAGGCCAGCATTCAGTTTTTAAAAATATTGTTAATTTTTGAAACTTGTAACAAGTCACTCCTCAACTCCTTTTTGAGCTGCCCTGCTGAGACTAAATTTATCTTCCTTTATGTTCCTCCTTCTCTTGTGCATATGTATCACAAAACAGTCTTTACTTCTTAAATAAGCACAAAGTATTTTACTCACGAAGGTCTCTAGTTCACTTAGTCTGTGGTGTGAAACTGGTTCCTGTGTGCTCCAGCCTGGCCAGTACATACTCCTCTATACTACCTGCAACAACATGTGTAGCGAACAGCAGAAACTACTGCCCTGTTCTCAATATATCTTTTGAACTTTTACTTGACTCCAAAGCAGCCAGGAAATGTCAAAAACCTGTTCAGTCCATTCTTGGAGTTGTACAGAGAAGATCTATTTCTTAGTTTTACAGCTTCAAAGCAGTAGAGTCCAGAAACTCTAACGTAATTTGACAAAAGAGACAAACAGCAAAAGACACACAGTTTATACCTTGAATTGACATAGCATCACGTGTCCTTGATTCACAGACACAATGAACAGACCATTTAAAATAGAATAATCAGGTGCTCATTTGTGCTTTTACTGATTCACTTTGTCACTCACACAAACTGGATAAAGGCTAGGCTCTAGCCTCTTTGCTCTGTGATGTCAAAGTAGCTAACAAATCTAAACAAATAAGTGAAAGACAGCACTGATCTGTTACCATCTACAAAATATACAATTTTATTTGGCCCCAAATTTTGCAGTTTTGTAGTTGGGAAAATTGAATCCTACACATTTGTGATAAATTCAGATGCTTGTTTAAATCACGTGGGGTTTTTTTGTTTTGTTTTGTTTTTTATTTACTTTAATACTTACAGTGGATAATTCTTCCTTTTCTTGGGAAATTTCTTGTTCTGAAATAGAACTTAAAATTCATATAGTTCTTTTTATGACTAATACCATCTGATGAAATAGTACATAAGAAAAAAGGAGTATAGTTAAGTCAAAGAATGGCATGGAAATAAACACATCAAAAGCTAGCTTTATTTGAGCTCATCTTCCAAGGTATTTGCTCTGCTGGAGTTACACCCAGCAAAGAGGGATCTGTTGTCTCATAAATCACTGATGAAATGCCAGTAAGACCAATGACATGCTGCATTAATATTGCAGTATTAATCAACTTGCTAGATTCAAATAATTCTGAGTGTAATATGAATAAGTATTCTGTATCTGACACACAAATCAAGTGGATATTAAAGTTGCAGAACAAAATTTCAGTACTTCTAAAAACAATTTCGGGATTTGCTTTAGGAATCCCATGAGCAGGATTTAATATAATAGCCACAATGGCTATTACAAATAGTTTAACTCCCTACAATTCTGTATATCAACATACTGTTATCTATCAGAAATCCACTGTTCAATCATTTTGATTGAATGCAGTCACATTAAAAAATAAGGATCCAAATACAGAGGTTGTATAAGTCATCACAATTCATCCTTTGAATGATTTAAGAGTTTTGAAAGGGTAAAAATTGGACCTTTACATAAGAATGAATGTCCCTTTGCTCATCCCAGGAACAGTGATACCCTTACTGATGTTCAGCTATTTCTTTCCTTAATTTCTGATGCTTTACTAAATTCCTTATTTCTCTCGGAAAAAATTAGATTGGCAAGGCAATCAGCAACTCAAACCCCCAAAATAGTTGAAGTAAGTATCCTTGACTATTTGTTCTTTAAATTCATTTTATCTTTTTATGATCACTTTCTGAAAGCACTCAATTGTTCAGAGTTCACTAGGTATACTTTTGGCTTGATTGCTTGAGTATTTGCTGAAAGTAAATTTTAAACTGAACATCTGATTATCAAATTTGTGGTTTGACTTCATGCTGGGTTGGTTAGTTACCATGAGTCACGTGATATCTGGATTTTGATTGCCTGGCATACATTGCTAACACCTATTATAATCAAACACAGTTGGAAATTCAAACTGAATTGCCTAAGTTAGTCAAATACATGTGTTACTGCACAGAAGTTAGAGCACAAACTGATTGTAATATACATAATTCACAATTAAAATGAGAGACCAGGAATTATTTGCTAAAGGAATTGCTGAATCACTCTGAATAATGAATAAATTTGAGAAATTAATCACTCTCAAAGAGAGAAAGGTGAAATTCATCAAATTATTTGTTCTGAATTACTTTTCATTTCCAATATTATAACTTCAAGATAATGATAAAGGCCAATCAAGTAAAGGGTAAAGAACTGGCTGTACACTATGAAGATAATACTCCAAATTGCAACAGCAGAAGGCAGAGATTGACAGCAGAACTACAGAAAATCATAAACATTCCTTGCCCTGAGCTACAATGTAGATTTTTTAGTAATTATCCACCCTGTAGAGTTACTTTTTAGTGGGGGATGGAGGGCATTTTGTAGTCTTGCATACTTTCCAAACATTTTTATCTGATGTGTAATTGGTTAGAAATATATGCATTATGCAATTTTACTTGATACCCTGTAAGGAGTGTGTAAATATAGAATCATAGAATCATAGAATCATTTAGGTTGGAAAAGACCTTCAAGATCATCGAGTCCAACCATCATCCATGCCCACTAAACCATGTCCCAAAGTGCCTTCTCTACACACTTTTTGAATACTTCCAGGGATGGTGACTCAACCACTTCCCTGGGCAGCCTGTTGCAATGTCTGACAACCCTCTCAGTAAAAAAATTTTTCCTAATATCCAACCTAAATCTCCCTTGCCACAACTTGAGGCCATTTCCTCTCCTCCTATCACCGGACACCTGACAGAAGAGACCAGCACCCACCTCACTACAACCCCCCTTCAGGTAGTTGTAGAGAGCGATAAAGTCTCCCCTCAGCCTCCTCTTCTCCAGAGTAAACAGCCCCAGCTCCCTCAGCTGCTCCTCATAAGACTTGTGCTCCAGACCCCTCACCAACTTGGTTGCTCTTCTCTGGACACGCTCCAGCAGCTCAATGTCTTTCCTGTAGTGAGGGGCCCAAAACTGAACACAGTACTCGAGGTGCAGCCTCACCAGTGCCGAGTACAGGGGATGATCACCTCCCTGCACCTGCTGGCCACACTATTTCTGATACAGGCCAGGATGCTGTTGGCCACTTTGGAAACCTGGGCACACTGCTGGCTCATATTCAGCCGGCTGTCAACCAGCACCCCCAGGTCTTTTTCTGCCGGGCAGCTTTCCAGCCACTCTTCCCCAAGCCTGTAGCGCTGCATGGGGTTGTTGTGACCGAAGTGCAGGACCCGGCACTTGGCCTTGTTGAACTTCATACAATTGGCTTCAGTCCATCAATCCAGCCTGTCCAGATCTCTCTGTAGAGCCTCCCTACCCTCAAACAGATCGACCCTGCCTCGATCCCCTCATCCAAATCATTGATAAAGATATTAAACAGAATGGGGCCCAATACTGAGCCCTGGGGAACACCACTTGTGACCCGCCTCCAACTGGATTTAACCTCATTCACCACAACCCTCTGGGCTCATCCATCCAGACAGTTTTTCACCCAGCAAAGAGTACACTTGTCTAAGCCATGAGCCGCCAGCTTCTCAAGGAGTATGCCATGAGAGACAGTGTCAAAGTCCTTGCTGAAGTCAAGGTAGATAACATCCACAATATTCCTTTCCCAGAAATGTCTCTCATGGAATATAGACTAAAAGCATGGTAAATATAGTTATTAACTACTTGTTGTCTCATGTAATATACTATGTAAATACTTCATACCATGCAAATATGTTTGAAAAGTACGTAATGGAGGATACGAGATCAGCTATGAATTGCATCTTCCTTAAATTTTTTTTCCTGGTCAAGTAGGCTACCCTAAATTAGATTCATTCTCTCCACTGCCTAATAGTTACTTACAAATCACTACTGAACTAAAACCCAGTAAATCTGCCATTGCTGTCTTCAACAGAACTAGCTAAACTTTTATGATGGAACATCTGAACAACTGGTAATTTGTCCAGAATCCATAGAGATCCATGGCTCTGTCTTTCAAGTTTACAAATAGAGCCAGGAGAAAAAAAAAAATAAAAAAAATCAGAGCCTGAATCAAACTAATTTTTAGCTGACAATTTGATGGTTAATCAAAAACATAATGCTTTAAAGCAACCCCTGACCATTCAACTTTATACCGAGGCTACGCAGATGACAACTTCCTCATCAATAAAAATGATGTACAGCATCCTGTGGAGTTATTCAATCAACAATTCCCAGAGATCATCTTTGCTATAGAGTATGAAAGATCTAGGAATCCTTTCCTAGGATGCTAGGTTTTATGGAGCAGCACCAGCACATTTGCAAGTACTTGATATGAAAATGGTATGCCTTCAAACACATCAGGGAGCATTTTCAGCACAACACACTGAGATTTAGCTGCTTGATTCTCATTAATGTTAATAGGAGTTGCATGGCTGCATCCCAGTGGACTTAACTAAAATCTTGCCCCTTTCAGTTCACATCTGTGAACCACATGCCTGTTCAGTGCAGTCTGACTATCGGACTAGTTCTTCACAGAAGATACGATACCAGGAGCTTGTGCTGCATTAAGTAACTGAATTGAGGTAGACATGTCATGAAATGAAACTTTTAAAAAGTCATTGAGAAACACAAGCCAAGAATAACGCAAAGTAATAGAGAAGTCTCCAATAAATGTGGATAGTTGTACTTTAAACAAAAGTCATTATTTGAGGCAGTGATTATAAATGGTATCTTGGCCACTGTGTACAGCAATAGGCTAGGGCTAGGATGACTTGCTCTCTATTCCTAACTCTATGCGACCTTGGATAAATCGTTTCATTCTCTCTGCCCTTGTTTCCATAGTAGTGAAACAGGAAGAGTGAAACTCGCCCCTTTATTGTGTCACTCATCAAAGAACTCTATAAGAAGTATTATTTATCCCTAACTCAACTGAATGTTTGTGTTCACTGATGTGGTAACCTAAAGAAAAATTTAGATATATTTAATATTAAATATACAGAATCATTGAAACCAAACTACGCTCAAGTCACATTCAGACACAGTGGACACAGAGTTAGGTTTAAAAAGATAGTCCTATTCAGCCTACAAATTACATGCTTTTAGCACAATATCAAACAATTTTAATTTTTAACACAGCACAAAATGAATGTGTCTCTACTCAGAGTTGCAAATATTCTTTAATCAGACTGTTTAAGAAGAACAACTTAAAAAGCTTAACCTGGGGGAAAATAATCTGGAAAAATCTAAAGATTAGATTTAGAAGAAGTAGTAAGTATGTACTGTTCATGGTCTTGAACATATCGATTACATATTGGAATTTCAGTTACATTAGCAATGTTATATCAAGAATGAGTGCAAATGATCTTTAGAGGACTGTCTATTCTTTATGATGTAACTTGAGACTGTTTTGCAAAGTTCCAGCTCTCATTACATGCTACCCATTTGTTTTGATTAAGAAACTATTGCCAGTTCTGTTGGGGCCTCAGACTTTAAGCTGCAGAGTATTGTAACTCCTGTTGTCTGTAATAAGTGCTGAGCACCATGCACAGTCTGATTCTTGAATATTAATTATTAATTTTTCAGCTTCCTTTATTTATATCAGGGAAACTAGATATTTAGACAGCAACTCAGAATTACATTTACTGTCTCACAGCAAGTCCTTTTGCAATAAGTACTGATCATCAAAACATAGGTCTAATAAACAAACAAACAAACCATTCATCATTAATTAAATCAATAATTCTGGAAAATGCTTTGGTGTCTCTTCCCCCATTTTCTTAGAATACATGGGAAATTTTACATGTTCTAGCTTATATTAATTTTGAATTAGTCATAGCATACCATAAAAACAAGCACATTACCCAATTCATTGGAACATGATAAAGAAAAAAACCCACATTTTAATACTGAGTTACTAAGCTTATTAAATCCTGCAGGAAATAGTTGAACAGCTACACAACGAAAAAAGAGTGGGAGCCAGGTATACTTCTGATTAATGAAGAGAACAGAATACTGCTCCAAGAGTTTTTATGCAATGCTATATATCTACTGTAAAAAAAACTTCATGGATTGAATAGGACTTTGACCTATCAGTTCTCATTATTCCTCCTCAGTTAAACTACTTTGACTTCTAACTTAATTTGCATAGATTTTTAACTGCTTTTGAACCTGTGCTGGTAGCCATAGCTGTTGCTTACATAGGAAATTTACAATAACGAGGTAACTATACCCAAATTATTCACAGCAAGCCATATGTTTGTCAAATATGCTTTTTTTCTCAAAAATTGGATAGATTCAGAAGTGTCATTTTTTTATATGATGTGGTATTACTGGTTCTTAGAGGAACAGAACTAGAGTTGTGTAGATTTAGGATATAGAAGGTCATCAAAGTATACAGACATTTTGACGCACACCTAAAAGAGAGCTAAGCATTACAAAGTGAGCTTGAAAAAATGTAAAACTTGAGCATTCAGACAGTGTTGCCGAATCCATGACATGACATTAAGTGCTTAGGGTCTGTATGCAATTCATGAGTCAAGTTATCTGGTCAGACAGGATTTATCAACATCTTTCTGTTGAGTATGGAACTGTCTAGCCTAGCTACTAGGAAAACACTTGAAAGAGATATGTTGGCCTCATGTACATAACATGCATTGTATCATATTTTTCCCTCTGCTGACTTGCTGCACATTGATGAAGCTAAGCAGCTATGAACTTTTTTTTAGGAACAGAAGAATCTACTCTTATCCAACTGTAGAGGAAGCTTCTCTTTCTCATATATCCCTGATTTCCCCACACATACCACTTCTTCATTAGTTCAATGGCAAGAGTCATTGCCCAACATGTGGTAGATCTCCATTCAATTTCTTCCACTGCATGGGTTCATAGCCTCCCTAGAAAATATCATCCTCCCCTAGAACATTAGCTTTAGCCTGCTTTTGTAGGGGAAGCAGCTGTAGTATTATTTACTTTTTTGTCTTCCACTTTCATTCTACTTGTATTCATTGCATCTTGTGCATGCTCCCAAAACACCCATCAGCTGAAACCCTCTACATTCATGTCAGTAAAATAACACCTACTTTTCTGATCAAACTTTGGCCTGAATTTGAAATGAAACTGCTCAGCTCAGCAATGTCATCTCAGGACTGAAATGATTCTTGCTTCTTGCTAAAAGAGAGCATTAGACTCCTGTAGAATTCTCAGTTTGAAAAATAGCACTGAATTACACCTTAGATTCAGTTGCCTACATTCCACTTTCTATTTTTATTTTCTATTTAATCTGGTATTATTTATCAGAGTAAGGTAGGATAGTTAGGATATGCTTAACCTTTCCTATTCCTTCTTGAAACCTCATTGCAAGGAAATGTAATTTATTTTAGTACCTTACTTGATACTTAGTACCAAGTTTGGCTCATCATGTCCATCCTTCAATTGCACGTGGAATGCATATGCTTTACGAAGCAAATCATGAACCTTGAAAAGGTGGTATCTTTACAGTAATCTGTCCATCACAACCACCTTAATGCAGTAATGTGTTAAAATAAATTTTGCACTTTTTTTTTAATATATATGTGGGCCTCCTACTGTCACACTAGCCCAAAAACCAATTATCGTGGTTTAAGCCCAGACGGCAACTAAGCACCATGCGGCTGCTCACTCCTTCCCAGCCCAATGGGATGGGGAGGAGACTTGGAAGACAAAGGTAAAACCTTGTGGGTTGAGATAAGGACAGTTTAATAGAACAACACAAGGAGAGAAGAAGTAATAATAACAAAAATCTAATAAAAGAATGTATAAAGAGAGTGATGCATAATGCAATCGCTCACCACCTGGAACACAGTGCTCAGCCCGTTCCTGAGCCGCGATCCCTCCTCCCTCTGGCCAGCTCCCCCAGTTATATACTGAGCATGACATCATATGGTATCGAATATCCCCTTGGCTAGTTCAGGCCAGCTGTCCTGGCTGTGCCCCCTCCCAGCTTCTTGTGAAAATTAACTCTATCCCAGCCAAACCCAGGATACAAATGAAGATTATATGAACTCAAAAACTGAGATACATAATGATGTGTCACTTAAACGTATGCTCACATTTTTAGACCTAAACTGCTACTAAAATAAAACTTAATTTTCCAAATCATTGTTTTTGGAACAGTGTGACTGTTTCATTAAATTCAGGCCAGTCAAGATATACTATAAATTCTCTAAAGGATAGTTAAAAACAGTATCAAAATATCTTTCTATTTCATTTGAATGAAAACTATGAACAACAGTTCTATAAGAGAGTATGTTGGGAAATAGCAAAGTATTTTGGCCCTGAGCCTGTACACATCATGCTCTGATGTCTGTGTATGATTTTCCCACCTCAATCTCCACCCAGTTTAAAGATCTGATTACATTTTGAAGCAGTGTCTTCATTTAAGGTCAAGAAATATCTTTAACATGTTAATCAAAGTGAATACTTATTGTCATATCTCAGTTCTGACATTTAAAAGAAACTTCATGCAAATAAGATATGTGACTGAATTACTAGAAAAGGCTATCAAATACTGAACACAGAAATACAATGAACCCCACCATATTGACTGAAGTCCTTCATGTGTCTCCTCTAAAGTGCAAATTAGACTTAGATTTTTGAACTTTGAAGTTTAGGAACCCTTGGATGTATGTTCCTTAGTGCATACTGATGCCTATACTAAATCAAAATTACAAGTATACCTTTAAACAAAATTTCCTGCTGTTGTGTTTCCTGTGCTTGTAGACTCAGAACTGAAGAGCTGGTAAGTTGAACAAAGTTGTCTGATAACCCTGAAGATTGTCTTTTAAAACAAAAACCACTATTTTATGATGGTTTCCTTTTTAATATTTGGCTTTACTACTTTCCTCTGATCTGATTTTATTAAAAAGTAACATATTCTTTAATTCACCCGCCACTTTCTTCTATTATTGAAATAAATATTTTATCAAATATGGAAGCTAGCTTTCTCATTTCAAGAATGAATATGTACTGAAAATGTAAAGATATTTGTAGTAGCCAACAAAAGGCAACATTAGTGAAGAGGTATAGTGTTATACATTGATTAAATAACTTTACATAGTTTTCTCATTGTTAAACTCCAAGAAATTTAAAAGGCCATTCTAAATAGATGGAACTTGATTTTGATCCCACATGAAAAATGAAGTTTTTCATTTGTACAGATCCAGTCTGTTGGATTTTAACAGATCCAATCAATCAGTAGACAAAGGGAGAGCAGTGGTTATTGTCTACCTTGACTTCAGTAAGGCTTTTGATGCTGTCTCCCATAGATCCCCATAGGGAAGCTGAGAAAGTATGGGCTGGATGAGCAGACAATGAAGTGGATTGAAAACTGACTAGATGACTGTGGCCAGAGGGCTATGATCATTAGCATGAAGTCTAGTTGGAGGCCAATAAGGAGCAGTGTACCCCAAGGGTCCATACTGAGTCTAATCCTGTTCAACATCTTCATGATGGGGTAGAGTGTACCCTCAGCAAGTTTGCAGAAGGCACAAAACTGGGAGGAAGGGCTGATACACAGAGGGTCATGCTGTCATCCAAAGCAACCTTGAGAGGCTGGAGACATGGTCTGACAGGAGCCTCATGAATCTCAAGGAGAAATGCAAAGTCCTGCATCTCAGGAGGAATAACCCCATGCGTCAGTGCATGCTGGGGGCCAACCACCTGGAAAGCAGCTATGCAGAAAAGGACCTGGGGCTCCTGGTGGACACAAAATAGAACATCAGCCAGAAATGTGCCCTTGGGGCAGAGAGGCCTAGTGGTATCCTGGGGTGCATTAGGAGGAATGTTGTCAGCAGGATGAGGAAGGTGATCCTTCCCATCTACCAGCACTAGTGAGCTACTAGACAGAGTCCAGTGAAAGGCCACTAAGATGATTAAGGGACTGGAGCATCTCTCAGATTAGGAGAGACTGAGAGAGCTGGGACTCTTCAGTCTGGAGAAGAGAAGACCCAGGGGGATCTTATCAATGTGTATAGATACCTGAAGGGAGGGTGTAAAATAGATGAAGCCAGGCCCTTTTTAGTGGTGTATACTGACAGGAGAAGAGGCCATGGACACAAAGGGAGATTCCATCTGAACATCAGGAAACACTTTTTTACTATGAGGGTCACTTAGCACTGGAACAGGTTGCCCAGAAAGGTTCTGGAAGCTCCATCCTTAGAGATATTCAACAGCCAACTAGACATGGTCCTGGGCAACCTGCTCTAGGTGGCCCTGCTTGAACAGTGGGTTGGACTAGATGACCTCCAGAGGTTCCTTCAAACCTCATCGTTCTGTGATTCTGTGAGTCTGTGTGATTCTGTAATTCTGATCCTGTAATTCTGTTTTACACCACAACAAATAAAAGTAGAAGCAATTAAGAACTACATTATAATGAACTACAAGTAAAACATATTGAGGTTTAATGTCAAGGCCACATACAGATTTGGTTCCAGATCAGGAAGCAGATAAATCTAAACCTTCATTTTGCAAGTCCTAGAGGAATTCTTTAAATTCTGGACTTAGGGTAAAAAGGCAGCAGTAACATTGCATTTGTTCTTTGATAAAACTGACCAAATTTCTGCTGTTGAACGTTTACAAACTCTTGAATCTTCAGCGAGATTATTAATGATAATATTCCGATATGTTCCCTTCTGTCATCTAATATTGCAGAGTGTGGAAGACCTCCTGCTAAATGTTCTTGTCTCTCACAGGTGCCAGTGGTAGCTGATAGCATGCCACAGTTCACAGATACACTCAGTAGCAGAAATACTTCACAGGTCTGGCATCCAAGCCAATTTCAGATAGAACAGCAAAAAATATAAAACAAATAGTTACATATTCTTATTTAGGCACCTACTGGAAGATTTTAATAAATTAAAGATCCTTAATGCTCCTAATCACTCAGTCCAATATACTAAAGGACCTACCTTCCTTTGGTACATAGACCCTTATCTTTGGTGCTGCATATGGACCAAAGAACTACACTGAAGACTCCTACATAAAACAGTTAATTCAACTAAGAACTAATAACTAAGTTCAAGTTTTCCTCAATTGTTACCTCTAATTAATTACATACATTTTTCACTTGTTCTGAAGGTTCTGTTAACAGGTAATAATGAATGCCACTCTTTTCCTTAATTAAAGTATGCTTTAATATACTTCAATGCCAATTGTTGTTAACTATGGTCATATTATCAGTAGTAAATTAATTACAGCTAGGTGTTTGGTAATATTTTATCTTATTTACAAACAGTAGAAAATATCCAATAAAATTAGTGTCAGTTACTTAAGAGCATTTACTATAAAAATGTTTTTCTTTTTCCTTGAGGAATCACAGCTTTTAAATAGAAGACTTTTACTCCTTCAGGAGTATAAAAAATTATTTATTAACAATACGGTTGTGACAGTTAGAGTTAGAGCTAGAACACAAAGAGAAGCTGATGGAAGCTGTGAACCTGTAGGGTTAACAGAGGGTTCTGACTTAAAAGCTAACTCTTTCTTCAATATACACTCAGAGATACTCTACACAGTTGGAGATTGTGAATGTGTATAAACTGTATTTCAGCCTAAGCAAGTTATCCACGTTTATATCCAATAGTTGTCGTTGAACCAAAGGAATTTGCTTCTGTTAAGATTTACGAAAAAGGACTCTGTTGTAAATTACAAAACCTATTTTACCAGTAAATGGTTGAATCTCAACACAAAATAAATTAGTATGACTAGGATGAGAGGTAGTTAAAAAAGAAGTTTTTGGAAAGGCATTGCACTGAACACATAAGCAATAAGAAAGTCATCAGAAACAGAACTCATTAATAATAGATCTTTCTAGTAAAGCAAGCAAAAATATTTTGTCTTAGTATATTCAAAGACCACTAAAGCAATCAATTTTTTACAGTTTTACAGAGTCTAAGAGCAAAAAATGTTACTATAGTCCTAATTCGAAAGGGAGAAAGATTTGTATAAGACGGGAGATAAAGGCCATCACAAAAAAAAAAAAAAAAAAAAAGTAAGAACATTTCCAGGAGTCACTGATCTGCTTTCTTTGGATTAATCTGATCTGCTCATCTGTAAATTTACAATACAAGAATACTTCCTATAAATTCATTAAAATATGGCTAGGAATTTCCAAGTGTGATTATCTTTTTTCCCATTCTTTTCAGCCAATAGTCTTTAGAAACAGATAAAGGCATTGCAGAAGTGACAGAGGAAGTTAATTTAGAAGTCAGAATCACTGGCAGAGACAGACTGAGACTTTAAGGCAATATTACACAGATGGCTGAACATTGCGCCAGTATAGACATGTTCTCACCAACTCTGCAAATTGATAAACATGTTCATCATATAAAGATGATAGAAGTCTGGGCCAATACCCCTATTTCACTCAATATCTAGAATCGCATAAAATCCTGGCTTTAATTAAGTATCTATCACTACCACCCATTTTCTTTTGACTGCCAAAAGCCTCACATAATGTTAGTCATGATTTACAATTATAAAAGCTTTTTTTGTAGATCATCATTCTGTGATTCTGTGAAAACTCTACATGTCTAGACAATTGAACATCACAATGTTTCTTGTAATAAAGGCAGAAAAATCTAATGGTTTTATCTGGATGTACTGGTTTTGGCTGGGATAGAGTTAATTTTCCTCACAGTAGCTTGTATGGGGCTATGTTTTGGATTTGTGCTGAAAATAGTGTTGATAACACAGGCATGCTTTAGGTATTGCTGAGCAGTGCTTACACAGTGTCACAGTCTCTTCTGCTCCTCATACTGCCCCACCAGCGAGTAGGCTGGGGATGCACAAGAAGTTGGAAGGGGACACAGCTGGGACAGCTGACCCCAACTGACCAAAGGGATATTCCAGACCATATGACATCATGCTCAGCAATAAAAGCTGCAAGCAGAGAGGAGGAAGGTGGTGGGGGTGTTTGGAGTTACGGCATTTGTCTTCCCAAGTAACTGTTACGTGTGGTGGAGCCCTGCTTTCCTGGAGATGGCTGAACATCTGCCTAGAAAATAGCGAATGAGTTCCTTGTTTTGCTTTGCTTGCACATACAGTTTTTTCTTTCCCTATTAAACTGTCTTTATCTCACCCTATGAGTTTTTGCACTTTTACACTTCTGATTCTCTCCCCCATCCCACTGGTGGGGAGTGAGTGAGCAGCTGTGTGGTGCTTAGTTGCTGGCTGAGGTTAAACCAGAACACCAGAATAATTCTGGATTTGTGGGTTACATATGCTTACATACTTGTAAGGAGGAGATGAGGAGGGGGTGTCACCCTCTATGTCAATGAACAGCTGGAGTTCATGGAGGTCTGCCTGGGGATGGATGAGGAGCTGAACAAGAGCTTATGGGTCAGGATTAAAGGGATGGCAGGGACAGATGACATTATAGTGGGAGTCTGTTACAGGTCACCTGACCAAGAAGACCAAGTGGACGAGGCCCTCTACAGACAGATAGGAGCAGCCTCATGTTCACAAGCCCTGGTCCTCCTGGGGGACTTCAACCACCCTGGTATCTGTTGGAGGGACAGCACAGCAGGGCATAAGCAATCCAGGAGGTTCCTGGAATGTGTTGATGATAACTTCCTTCTCCAAGTGATAGAGGAGCCAACAAGGAGAGGTGCTATTTTGGACCTTGTTCTCACCAACAAGGAGGGGCTTGTGGGGAATGTGAAGCTCAAGGGCAGCCTTGGCTGCAGTGCCCATGAAATGGTGGAGTTCAAGATCCTTAGGGCAGCAAGGAGGGTGCACACCAAGCTTGTTACACTGGACTTCAGGAGAGCAGACTTTGGCCTTTTGGTCTGCTTGGTAGAGTGCCATGGGATAAAGCCCTGGAGGGAAGAGGAGCCTAAGAAAGCTGGTTAGTATTCAAGAATCACCTCCTCCAAGCTCAGGAGCGATGCATCCCAACAAAGAGAAAGTCAGGCAAAAATGCCAGGAGGCCTGCGTGGATGAACAAGGAGCTTCTGGACAAAGTAAAACACAAAAAGGAAGCCTACAGAGGGTGGGAGCAAGGACAGGTAGCCTGGGAAGAATACAGAGAAATCATCCGAGCAGCCAGAGATCAGGTTACAAAGGCAAAAGCCCTGATACAATTAAGTCTGGCCAGGGATGTCAAGGGCAGCAAGAAAAGCTTCTATAGGTATGTTGGTGATAAAAGGAAGACTAGGGAAAATGTGGGCCCTCTCTGGAAAGAAACAGGAGACCTGGTTACCCGGGATATGGAGAAGGTTGAGGTACTCAATGACTTTTTTGCGTCAGTCTTCAACAGCAAGTGCTCCAGCCAGACCGCCAAAGATGCAGAAGGCAGAAGCAGGGACTGGAGAATGAAGAGCCACCACTAAGAAGAAGATCAGGTTTGAGACCATCTAAGAACCTGAAGGTGCACAGGTCCATGGGACCTGATGAGATGCATCTGCAGGTCCTGAGGGAACTGGCGGATGAAGTTGCTAAGCCACTATCCATCATATCTGAGAAGTCTCGGCAGTCTGGGGAAGTTCCCACTGACTGGAAAAGGGGAAACATAACCCCCAGTTTTAAAAAGGGAAAAAAGGAAGACCCAGAGAACTACAGGCCAGTCAGTCTCATCTGTGTGCCTGGCAAGATCATGGAGCAGATCCTCCTGGAAACTGTGTTAGGGCACATGAAAAATAAGGAGGTCATTGGTGACAGCCAACATGGCTTCACTAAGGGCAAATGATGCCTGAAAAATTTGGTGGCCTTCTATGATGGGGTTACAGCATTGGTGGATAAGGGAAGAGCGATTGATGTCATCTACCTGGACTTGTGCAAAGCATTTGACACTGTCCCGCACAACATCCTTGTCTCTAAATCAGAGAGACATGGATTTGATGGATGGACCCCTTAGCGGATAAAGAATTGGCTAGATGGTCCCACTCAGAGAGTTGCGGTCAATGGCTCGGTGTCCAAGTGGAGAGTAGTGACGAGTGGCGTTCCTCAGGGATCAGTATTGGGACTGATGCTGTTTAACAACTTGGTCAGCAACACAGACAGTGGGATTGAGTGCACCCTCAGCAAGTTTGTTGACGACACCAAGCTGTGTGGTGCGGTTGACACGGTGGACGGAAGGGATGCCATCCAGAGGGACCTTGACAGGCTTGAGAGGTGGGCCCGTGCAAACCTCATGAAGTTCAACAAGGCCAAGTGCAAGGTCCTGCACATGGGTCGGGGCAATCCCAAGCACAAATACAGGCTGGACAATGAGTGGATTGAGAGCAGCTCTGCAGAGAAGGACTTGGGGGTATTCGTTGATGAGAAGCTCAACATGACCTGGCAATGTGTGCTGGCACCCCAGAAAGCCAACCGTATCGTGGGCTGCATCAAAAGAAGCATAACCAGCAGGTTGAGGGAGGTGACTGTGCCCCCCTACTCTGCTGTCATGAGACCCCACCTGGAGTACTGTGTTCAGCTCTGGGGCCCCCAACAGAAGAAGCACATGGACCTCTTGGAGCAAGTCCAGAGGAGGGCCACGAAGATGATCAGAGGACTGGAGCATCTCTTTTATGCAGACAGGCTGAGAGAGTGGGGATTGTTCAGCTTGGAGAAGAGAAGGCTCCAGGGAGACCTTATAGCAGCCTTCTAGTACCTAAAGGGGGTCTACAAGAAAGCTGGAGAGGGACCTTTTACAAAGGCATGCAGTGATAGGACAGGGGGTAATGGCTTTAAACTGGAAGAGGGTAGATTTAGATTAGATGTAAGGAAGAAATTCTTTACTGTGAGGGTGGTGAGGCACTTGAACAGGTTGCCCAGAGAGACTGGGATGCCCCATCCCTGGAAGTGTTCAAGGCCAGGTTGGATGGGGCTTTGAGCAACCTTGTCTAGTGGAAGGTGTCCCTGCCCATGGCAGGCAGGTTGCAACTAGATGATCTTTAAGGTCCCTTCCAACCCAAACCATTTATGATTCTGTGATTCCATGAAATGGTAATAAAAAGATATATTAGCAATAGCCAGAAATATTAATAGCTTTCAAAACAGGAGGAGGAAGGTCAGATTTGGTTCTACCAAACAGCACAATTCTCATTTGATATTAAATACTTTAAAAAAGTAAACTAAGTCTATAAGAAGGAAAGCAATAATGAGCCAGATCACAAGTAATTAAACTGTATTCTCCAAGCACACAGCTACCTATGGAAATGACATGTTAGGATATTTTATAGTTCCAGCTTTTAAAGTTAGATATAGAACGCATATCTATATTTATATGTAACAACAGTTTCATATAAACAAGGGATGAATCAAAGACTGTCTTGTATACTAAATCCATACAAAAAGAAGGTGAAATAAATGGCTTGCCAAAAAGACCCAGCTACAGTTGCACAGGGTTTTTAGTGTCTAACAAAGTGATTTTTTAAAAAAATCTGAAGTACCCTGGGCGTCAACAGTTACCTAGGAAGGCAAGATTTAGTAGAAAGAGCATCATCTTTGAACCTGTTTTTCTTCATATTTCTGTTCCTTTCTGCAAAAGAAAATGATACTTCATCTAAGTAACACATCTGATATAACTACAATTTTACCTCAATGATAAACAACCTTGCTTCCTCAGGAACCAAATAGACTTTTCTTAATTGCTACAAGGGACATGTGATATTCACCTCAAACACATTCCAAGATAATTAGGGGAACTTAGAACTGATTCAACTGTTTCACTGCAAACACAAAGAACAAGCATTTTAATGTAGAAGATTTTTTTCAGTACTAAGTAGCAGCTGCCCTTCATGATTTAAAAAAAAAAAAAGTAAAAATGACAGACTTTATTAGATGTAATTAGTTGTGCACCATTGCTACTGTCATGTCATAATACAATTTTTGACAATTTATACTATGACATGACAGTGGAAGCACACCATCAGCTGGATCAAATGCACTGCACAGAAAAATAAAGACAAAACAGCTTTACAAAATTCTTTAAGTTCTTAAGAAAAAGCATTCTAGAAAGCAAAAAGTGATGATTTCAAAATAAATGCTTTCTGCGCAACTTTCCAAAAAAAGTATAGATTTATAAATGTTGAAGTTCTTAACGAAAACAGAATTTTTCATGGGAAAATCCCTAACTTTCTGACACAAAAATCAAACTGCTCCATTGAGAACCACTTTAGAGTTGACTCTGCAATCAACAGAGTACATGTTGTTTTACACACAAGGTAACATGCATTAATTAGCTGATGTAATATTATGACTAACAGATGGGATGCATAAAACAGTGCCAACAACACTTCAGCAGTTCTTATTTAATACATTCACCTTTAGGAAAGTCATGAAGATTCAAGGATAATGTCATTACCTTTTGCTTTTATGTCTTCAAATGCCCTGCTTTGATACTGATGTTTAACTGTGAGAATGATGTTATTCAAGACATTGCCTTCATTTGTTCAGTTTAGTTGGTAAATTATACCTGCAGTACAAAAATATTTGTTATTCAGGAAAAAATACATGTGTTAATATAATGCCCCAATTTAAATTTATATCTCTAAGAACATTGCTTTCCTCTTCATTTCAATCATAAATGTTGGTATAGACTTCAAATGCAGAAGGGAGCCTGAACTGTGAAACTTTAATAGATGTCTGTGCTTAGTCTACCGCCCCTTGAAGAAGTTTCTGATATTTTTGAAACAAAAAATGCCATGTTTTTACTGGCAGCTATTGTTGCATTACAGATGGTCAAGGGCGTATGTGGGTAAGAGAGAATAAACTGAATTAACAGAGATGGACTACAAGTTGCGAATAACTACTTTTCTCAAAAGCTGTACATAACAAGTAAGCACCATGGATGATTTCCAAACATGTTCATCACACTAAAATATTTATTAAAATGGTTCATGCAAACATTTGAATTTTAGAGAAATAGAACTCTGAAAAAAGGCTGCAAAAGCCTTGCAAACTATGATCTTACCCAGTGACTACTAGGAAAATCAAATGTATAAAATAAAATCTGCGAGTGGAGATCAGACTTTTCCCTTCCAAACTGCAGCCCACAGACTAAATGCATGTTCCTCCTGGGCTCCAAGTTCCAGCCCCAGTTTGCACATTGACAGAGCAGGATGAATGGAATGCTCCTATCTTTTCTTTTTGCTAACTGGGAAACTATGATAGCATCACTAACCTCTTCCACCCAAATTACAGAATAGGCTGCTTGAATTACCACTGATGTGTTACATGCAGTCTTGCTATCAACAAAAGGAACACACTGTATATGCAAAGGCAGGTATTTATTGTTAATCTAAGTCCTTGTACTCTAATAAGAGAATTCTTATTATTTCTCTTGCAACAATACTAACATTGATATTTTAAATTACACAGAGTTAAAATGATACAAACACAAACTATCTAGTGTCTGTCCCTTCCTCTGATGATATCCTCTCCCCCTCCACTGTCCCACTGGGTTTTAAGGTAAATGACCAGTCTAGGGGAAAAGGGTGTACAGCTAGTCATCAGCATCCTGATATCATGAGATTATGTTATGAAAGATGGAACAGCCTCTATTTCTTCCAAGTAGTGTTTTGTGCATCTAGATATCTTTATTTCAGGAACCTACTCAGGTATAGGTTTGAGCTAGGCACCTACAACAGCTGTGGGTATGCAAAACAACAAAGTGCCCGGGACACAGCTTCAAAGTTCCCAGAAGTCTAGTTTCAAACAAGGACAACATTTTCAGCATATTCAGGAATTGTCCAGTTTTGACTATTTCTTAAATCTTGTTTTAGGCAACTTTGCTTTTGTTGGATCTACTCACAAATAGGTTCCTGTCCAAGATATGGATGTTAGATTCTGCATAAACGTGTTTACCTCATCCTGCATTTGAATCACAAGCTATAATCAATTGTAAAAGTTTTGTCAGAACAACGAAGCTTTTTTTTTATTGGTATCAACTTGTACTGCACTCGTTTCCCTGGATTACTGCAATCCACAACTAACATTGTTCTACAAAACTCTGCATATTTTACTCTCATGCCCCTTTAACATGACAAAACAATGTTGATTTAAAGTTTTATGTGCTTTAGAAAATGGTTTTTCATGAGGACATGTCATAGAACTGCATACATATAGTAAACTAGTTCTATTAAGGTCATCTTGCACACTGATTTTTTTTTTTAAAAGGTAAGGAAACAAACATTTGAGGTGATCACTACAGTTTATAAATGTTCATTAAATGCTTAGCTTTTTGTAAATCAGCTTTTTGAGCAATTCACTTTGTTTTTCAAATACAGGCAAATTATTTAAATGTAAGAATAGTATGAATGTAAGAATCAATATTCCATTTGGCTCAACAGCCTCTTGAAATACCATTTAGAAACTTTAAATTAGGTAGAATCTAATTAATTACATCATTTATGTTGAGTTAAATAACTGTTTTATGTATAGGTTTGTTTTTTAGCCCTTTAATGCTTATCCCATTAATGAGGATAAAATAGCAGAGCATTTAAAAAAAAGAGAGAGAAGACATGGTAGTTTTCCCTCTTAATGGTAAAGAATGTATGTATCTTAAAGTATAAACTGTACTCTACAGCTTTAATTTTGATTCATGATTTAGATCATCTTGAGCAAGATTAAAAAGTAAGGCAGATGATTAAGGCATTTATTTAAGGCATATTTTATGCCTTTTTCTTAATGAAAAAGAATATATAATTGACCTAGAATGGAAGGCAATACAAATCAATAGCTATCATATTTAATGAAAGCCTCAGTTCAATTTTCTATTGTAACCTGAATCTTTATTTTAAAGGCCTGAGGTCACAGATCATTCCAATTAACCAGAATGTGCAGGACATTTCCCAGTTCTGGCTAAAATTTGCTTCTATTTGTGCAGGTCAGACTTCCAGCAGCAGTTCTATATGAGGGCAGAATTTGGCAAGTTTTTCACAATTTCATTGATTTCTATGTGAAAAATAGGTCTGCACTTTATATATGTACTGGAGGAAGAGAGCTTTAGATGGACCAAACCAATGGAGTTTACAATATAAACTTGTAAACAAGAAAGTCGGTGTCCCATATGCTATCACCAGTGAATACTTCATTATCTAAAAATTTGATTCACATTTAAAATTATCACTTCTCAGAATTTACTTTAATACCAATTCCTTGCAAGGATTTCTGGATTCTAGTTCCTAACTTCCTGTTTACTTTGTGCATTCGATTCCTCTCAGTCATTATTATATCTAAAAAATAAACATATCCTTCAGACGCTAGAGATACAAAAGTGTTTTCATTTTACAGATGCAAGAATGATGAACAGGGAAATTAATGACATGTTTAAAGATACATGGGAAGTATTTGCCGGACACATGGGAAGCATCTCCCAGACTTCCTGAGCATTGTGCCACCGAAGTAAAATGGTTACTAAAAATACAAAATAGCCTAGGAGAAATCACCAGTTGCCTCAAGACCTGAACTTCAGTCTACGGAAAATGCAAGCTTTAGGACTATATATTTAGACCACATCATTCACAAAGCTCAGATCTACAAGGATATAATTCTTTAAAACTGAATTTGAAGTTTATAACAAGTGCCAGTCCCCAAACATGTCAAAAGTCTGTAAGGATCTCCATTTTTGAAATGTGGTAAATGCCTCAATGTTTGCTTCAGCAAACATGTCAATTTGCATGTGAGACTTACCACAGGACCAAGATCCCAGAAGCAGATCTTCCTCCACCTGAGCAGGAGGAAAAGCCCAGCCCAAGGGAGAGTCAGTGAATGTTGGCCCTACACAAGCACGGCAGCTTCCAGGACACTTCCCCTCAGAGAGAGTCCATTTTTTTCTAAAACAATTCACTTCTTCCCCATAAAATGCCCTCAGTTCTCTCTTGCTTGCCCAATGAATCTTCATTTTATTTATTTGTTTGCGGGGTTTTTTTGCTAAATGATTTAGTTTTACCAAGACGGATTGAAAATAACTGCTGAACACAACAGGAGGCACCATGAGGGTTAACACGGGCCTAAGGGAGGTGAGAGGAGCATGCCTGGCTGCAGCCTAGGGCCCCCTTGTTCACTCAAACAGGAGGAAAACACGTTCCCATAATCTTTCCTAAGTACCTTCACAGAACCAGCCCACAGGTCACTGGGCTTAGACACTGCGTTTTGCTGCTGCATGTTTCTATAATTCAGTCTAACTAAGATTTGATTCCTTATGAGGGTTTTGCAATACTTTGCAGGCCGACTTCTGCACCTTGTTCTCTGTGGACTCCCAGCATTCGTAGTACTGCACAATCAAATCCATAAAACCCAGAAAAGTCTAATTACGAGATTCACAAATGTATTTATCAGCAGTAGCGTGGGGTTAATTTCTCAAGTATGCATTGAGAACTAGTTAGTTCCCTTTGCTAATGGTCACACAAGCACGCACTTGCTCTTAGTAGGAATGATTTAAGAATTCAGTCCTGTAATGAAAACTAACCACACTTAAAAGATCATTTTTACTTCAGGAGATGCCCAAGACTTGGGACTGTCCAGACAGAGTTGCTGGGCAGGACATCAGGGGCAGAAGGAGCAGTACTGCTCTCCAGGGCAGGCAGCCATGACGCAGCTGGGCCGTCACCTCACCCGCAGGCACAGTCCCATGGCTGGAGGCAGGCAGGCAGGGCACCCGGCTGGCGGCGGCAGGGCCAATGAGCATTGCGAAGGATGGGAATAAGCCATGTCTGAGATCAGTGCAGGAAATCAAACTGCCCAAGGCCAGGAGTACGGGCAGGCAGGCCTGAGGTGCTGCTGGGGCAGGGACTGAAGGCCCCCGCTGCACTGAACTGTCATCCTGGGCCTGTGAGGAGTGGAGCAGGCCCTGAGGGAGGCTGGCCTGTGCCAGGAAGGCTCATTACTGCACTGAGGGCCCCGAGGCAGAAAAAAATCTTGCACGTATGTCTCTGATGGTCCTAATAGAGAATTTGTAAGAAGATATCCGGTCGAAGCGTTATGGAGCCCATTTGCTCAGCTGGCAGGATTTCTCCTTCAGGTATACGTCTTTTTGACGTATATATAGTCAGTCAGACAATCCAGCTTTTTTTCCGTTTTTGTCACTCAAAGGTCATTTGCTGAAATAGAGACTTGTCTTACTTGCAAACAAAAATCTTTATTATTTTGAGAGAAATTTTCATTAAAAGTACATTAGTATATTTACTTCAAAACAGACTTTTAACCATGTAGATTACTTACAGTTATCTAAATACAGTTTAACAAGCCAACCTTGAAATATCTGCTTCCCAGGAAGTGTTAAGACTAAAATATTTGGTCATGAAATGTAGCACGATGAAAATGTTTGCCGTCTTTCTTTTCACCAATAGACATTACAAAATCACTGGAACTGAAATATGCAGATTTCACATCTGCTTTACTTTTATTTGAGTTCAGAGATATAATGCAAATTTGACTCTCTTTAAGAATGCATGATTTTTATCTGTGTAAGTATTTATTAGTGGCTTACTCATAGATAAGATACATTTATAATATTTATTGCTTGTATATGAAGATGATTAAGCAAATAAACTCTAATGAAATATTAGATCAAAATAAAAGCCATGCATTTTACCAGACGTAAAGAACAGAGCACTGTCAGTTACAGGAATCAGGGTTTTGATGGCAGACCACCATATCCTACAGCAGTGCAGAAAGGGGAAGGGTTAAATTGTAGTTCTCAATTACTCCACACTTCTGTTTTGAAAATAAACATATCAGTCTTTCAGGGAAGAGCCTGCTTTACAGATTGTTGCTTAGTATTAGACAAGAACTATCATTACTGAGAAAGCTGTCAAAAGGGCTGGCTCGGGATCTGTTGACTCTGAAGATACATGTTGCGGAGATTCCTGATTCATAGCTTTCGCTGAGGCTCCTGAAGAAAGCAGAATTTACATTTGCTACTGAACTTAAACTGCTATCCCTATATTTTCCCCCTCCTGCAAACACCAAGAAAAGAATAGGAGTTTTCAAAGCAGGATTTGAGGAAGCAAGACAAGTTTTCTGTTAATTAACCAGGCAGGTCTTTAAATACCATTTTCATGAGGGAATGTTTTAAATTAACAAAACTGATTTCACCGAAACTCAGAACATCACCGTGTCTTCACATTCCTATTTAAAATAAGTGGCTAATTGTATTTCTTTTTGACAAGGAAAACCTTTAAACATATGTATCAGAAGAAATATAGAATGAGTTTGAAAAATGAGTTACTCTAATTGGAAACATATTATTGGTAGTTATTCAAATGCAATTTTTCCTAACTGCCGTACGTGTATTGTAATTTCAACTATTGAATCAGTGACCCAGATTTACAAACACCCCTTTCTGTGTTTGGTATATCCATAATTTATGTTCTTGCTTGCTTCTGTCATTATGCTATGCAATGCTTCTGTCTTTCTTATAGCCTGAATCACATGGGCTGACTCGATCGTTAATCTAAGCCATCCCACCCACCTGCAGAAGACGAATAGCTGCCAAAGCTTCTCCTTATATCAAGGTTTTAAACTTTGACCCTAGTTTAAGAGCTCAACAACAAAAACAAGCCAAAAAGCCTTGTGCACCAGACTAGGAGGTACGATCCTATCTATCAACAATTAATGCTTTTCCTAAATTCCTCGCCTTTATCTTCCTAGCTTCATATGTCTACATTGATAGGCTACCTAAGACTTGTCTGATGAACACTCTTGTCCCTATTGTGTTACTTCTACATGTAAAAGTACTGCCTTATTAGTAGCCAGGAAAACTTCTGCACTGTGACACTTACAATAATTATAAAAATAAAGATATTTTTACATACAAATTCTGTAATAAAATTGATTGTCACTTGCATGTATAATATTTTTATCTTCACACCTGAACTACTTTGTCATATTTGGAATACTGTGTCAAGTTCTGGACTCCCCAGTACAAGAGAGATATGGAGTAACTGGAGAGAGTCCAGCAAAAGACCACCAACTTGAGTAATGGACTGGAGCATCTCTCATAATCAGAGACAAATATTGTATTATACTGTTCTCTCACTTTGACAACTATAGCTAAGTGTCTCTCAGTATCTTTCATTCTGAACACTGATTTGAAAAACTAATTTTAATTCATGTTAGATTAAAAATCTAGCATTAAATTATTGCTACACAAGAGAAATTATGAAAAATAATATACAACTTTCTGTATACTTTTAACACAATAGGTAGGATAGCAAGATGGTACCAATGTATTTCAACCCTGAACTATTAAGAAAATCTTGCAAGAACATGTATTTTATGTATTGTGTACTGTTTATATTAGCAAAATATGCTATTATACATGTTCCTTTTGATTTTCTTAATGCTTCAGGGTCAAACAGTTGGTAGGGTGCAATGTGGATCACATTAAATTATAATAATTAGAGCTGCAAAAGTAATTGTATATTTTACCTATTAAAGGTGCAGAATTTTTCTTGTGTATCTGAGATTTAGAAAATTTTTAAATTCTAATTCTGTGGCAATTGTTTGTCATGTACAGTATATGTGTGCGTACTGATAACCATCCATTAAAGTCTTCATTGTCATGTTATAGTCTTTATCCCAGTGGTTTATTCTATATGTACAGCAGTGTGGAAAATCTTATGAAAACAGACAACTGTTTATCCGTATATGTATCTTCCAACTGCTTTCAAAGAGGACAATTAATTTGCATGTATTTAAGAAAAATAGTGTAACAGACAGAAATGAAGATGATTAACATTCTCCATCGAAGGAATGGAAAACCTTATGAGGCCTGAAAAGTCTGCGTTTCTTTTCTTTTCTTTTTTTTTTTTAGCAAAATTCAGACTGAGAAGGGCTATGACTGCTTTTTTAAATACATCATTGAGTAACCACTTAGGAGGAAAAAGAGCTTTAGAAGACGAAGCATATTGTTGGCATGAAAACAAATGTGTGAGCACTAACTAAGAATAAATTTATGCTAGAGATAAGGAAAAAAAAATCTCTAGTCATCAAGGAAGTGATTCTCTGGAACATTCCAAGAACAATACCTGGTGACCCAGCAGATCACTCCTCATCCTAAGTCTTGAGTTTTCATACGTTTAAAACATTGTGGGCTGCGTTCTCCCAGCCCTCCCAAACAAACAGCTGTGGCTTCTTGCTACATTACCTAAATGTCACTTTAAAGAGTACAAAGGAATACAAAGGGAAAAGAATTCATGGAATACAAAGGGAAAAGTTTTCATGCAATACAAAAGGAAAATATATTTTTAGAATAACACTAAAGCTGAAAACTTCATTTTTATGGATTTCCAACTACAGTTTTTCAAGCTTTTTAAGTATTTTGCTGGTTTGTCAAAGGTAATGTTGTCCTTGAGGATTTGTCCTGCAGTTTTATAGCTACTAGCTTTTCTTATTTACAACTGCATTAAGCAGGTTGCCTGATAGTAGCATAAATGGGTATGAAGCAGTGGTGATATTTAGTCATTCCTAATAAGAATGCTGGCTAGGAGATATGTGTTCCAAGGGGCCAAGAGAATTTAGATGAATTATGTTATGGAATACAGAGCATGGAAACCCCAAGCTATCAATTAAATTATCATTCTTTCAGTGGAAAGAATTGTGGATTATCAACAAGATTAATTATTCTGAAATGCTAATGTTGAAATCTCTGGTAGACTCTTAGGTGTTGTCTGTGTTACAGACAAATTTACTGGGACAAGGAATATGTTTGTGGGAAAGGGAGAGGTTTATCCTCCACACTAGTACCAGCTTTTGACAGGGCTGCATAGCTGTTTATGCCTATGTATCAGTAGCTGACACACCAGTATCTTCTTTATAAATAAACATTACTTTATTGTAATCATCACTATTTATCTTTGGTTGTTAGGTTGCATGTTTCTACATAAGAGGACACTTGGGCTCCAACAGGGTACTGAGAAGCAAAAAACCTGGGGATTGCCTGAGCTAAGGCAGCTGCATGTAAGGGCACCGCAATGTCTCGGTCACTCCATCGATTTAGGAAGGCACCAACAAATTACAAGAGTGGAGTTATAGAGCAGCTCGATGCAAAGCTACAACATCCCTCAACTCTTCACATAATCCAGGAAGGACAAAGGCTGTGTAAAAGCACCTTTGTGTTCCACCCACACACATTTCTGGCAAGAAATCTCAAAAGGATGTTAGCATCACTAGCTCATTCTGTTGTACAGCATCTGCAAATTTCACTCCCTGGGGTCATTGACTTAAAGAATAGTTTCCCCACCCCCCACCATCTACTTATATTTTCAGATCTAGACATGTGCAATAAGCACTGTAGTTGCAATTCTTAACTTAATTGGCAGTCTTTCAAGTGCAATTATATCTAAAAGATTGGCCTTTAATCTTGCTACACTGCTACTTAAAATGCCTGATTTTTTTTTAATACACTGACCATATTCACTCACTTTAAATACCACTCTGACAGCTCTATACAACAAAAATCACTGGGTTTGAGAAGTTCATTCAATAAATGGTTTTAACATTTAGAGTAATACAAAGTAGATATTTTCCTTGTAAAAACTTAAATTGTTTGGTTCTTTCACCTAATTAGCATGAAGCCAAGGAAAATAACGAACTGAAAATATACTTTGTCCTTTATCTAGCCCACTTTTGAAAATAGCTATTTTCTTTATTTTCAGCTAACTTTAATTTTCTCTAGGAAGATTACTTATTTCAGAGAACAAAGTTGCTGGGAAGGTCTCTCCTGTTTTTTTCCAACTGACAGCAAGACAGATAAAATATGGTTGCTTTTCATAGTCTTGCAGTTGCTGGCAGTCTCTGTACCTGGGCCAGATTAAGCATAAATACACTATCTCTATGTTTCTTGAGTCATATTTGCATCAGACATTCAGTTTTCTTTAAAAGAGAAAAGAAGGATGCTTGCAGCCCTGAGTCAGAAGATTTTTTTTCTACCCTAGAGAATGTATTTCATCTAAACAGCTAATTTCAACTGGAAGACAATATTTTTAATGAGACCAAAGTATTCGGTTCCAATATTTAAAAAAATTAAGACTATAAATTGGAAAAAAAGGCATTTTTAAAGACCCAAGATATCCTTTAAACATTTTTTGATGTAGGAGTAATAGTCTTATTTGGTTTTATTCATGAAAATATAAACAATGAAAATATTTCTGAAATTTCTAAAAAATTATAATTTAATTTTCTTTAACAGCTCAAAATAATTTGTATGACTAATACTCAGCTATGTCTACAGAAAGTCAAACCTCAGCAATTCTGCAAAGTGTAAACTGACACATTTGTCTCATGAGTATGTTAATTCCTCAACATATTAGAATTCCTCAACCTATTACAGCATAGTACAAGCCTCCGTAAAACTCCAATAAACAGCTCCATAAGTAAGAAAAGAATAAAACCAAGATGAGTGACCTCCTTAAACAGCATGCTGATACTTCTCTGCCTTTGCAGGGTAGAGACAAGCATGTACACCAACAGTCGAGAAGAAAACTGAAAGTTCTTCAGAGATAAACAGATGTATGTCTGCGCAGGTGGTATGGTAAGTTTAATTTAACATTTCCAAATCTTCAGAAACTGAAACAGAATTTATCTATTATCCACAAAGTTGTTGCAGTTTTGTTTTACCACCTGTTCATCTTCTCTTTTCAAAGAGGCTTTATTCAGGCATTTTTGTCACTCTGTGCCAGTGCAAGATTATTGTCATGGATGTGTTGCTTTTAAGCATGGGGAGAATGATAATTTTAGTGGACAGTACACATGACATAAGGGATCAGCAATAGAGGTTTGGTCTTGTGCAGGTTATTCTGCATGATCCAGCAAGTACTAAGAAATTCAGATTTAAAAGTGAAGCGGCCTGGGGGGGGGGGGGGGGGCGGAAGTGGCGGGGGGGACGGGTGGAGGGGAGAAAGAAAGAAAAAGAAATTTTATAATTTGAAAGAGCAGGACCATATAACAATGAAAAGGAAGACTCTTAATTTGATAAAGGTGATTTATGAAGTGTTCTGAGAATAATAGCATCCTTCTAACGTACTAATTTTGTCTTCCAAATAATGTGTACATTGATGAGCAAGAGATATGGAACCACTGGGTTTACTCCACATATTACCATTCCGTTCTTTTTCAAATCTAATTGTTTAGGGATGTAATGAAACTGTGCTAATGGAGTACCACAATTAAAAATCAAAATATTACTTTGCATTTCCATTTCATACACTACATTTGCTATGAAAGTCTTAATCTTTTTCTTCTTGTAAACTTATTTATTTCTCTTTCTGTGTTGTTTAAAGGAATTTATCCTAGGGCAGACTCTAGTCTGTTTCAAAGAGTCTACTGTTTCAGAGATTTTGACAGGAAAGTGGGAAAACTTAAGAAATAATATGAATAATGAAGCGTATCTGTTCATCTACCTGAGAGCTGGCAATACATGATTTTTCTGTGATCAAGTATGCTTGTTCTCAGAATTACGTCTCTCTTGAAAAGCCATAGTCTTTCCTGAAAGCACCGATCACACTGGATTCTACAATTTAACTATATTTAGCCATATCTCAGATATATAGAAACATTTTCTCATAATGATTCAAAGTATAATGCCATGTAATCCTATTATGATATCCATATGATCAAAGAATGAAACAGCCAAAAGGATAGGCTGACTTCCTTGCAGATATCTCCAGCTAAGGTTAATATAGAAGCTGTTCTTGAATAGTTTCCCAGAAAGTATCAAAAAGGCCTTGTTTTAAAATGTGAACTAGTCTAATACTATTTCACTCTTAATTGTCTTTCACTCTTTAATGTTCTTGTTGACATGTCAGCAAGAACAGACTTCACATCCCAGATGACATAAGTAGAATGACATAATGTCTTCAAGGCTTTAAGTCCTCTTAGACTTCATAAACTCAGAAACAACAGCTCAAATTTGCTAATGGTGAATTGTTTCAGAGAAAACAGAAAGTGTTTTATTTATCTGTAGTACAAAGAGTAAGATGTAAAGTGTAATATTTTTCTCTTCCTTTAAAAACAAGCAAACTGAACAGATCAACTGAACACATCAATTGTGATAACAAAAATTGATAAATTATTATCAGGTGACAAAGCATGCTGAGAACCAAAATATCTGGACAATGTTGTCAGTCTGGGGCACTTTGCTTCAAGTTTTCCAATATTTGACGTTTCATAAATGCTCGTCTGGAATCATGCTGTCATAAGAGTCTCTGGTTTTAAACTTTTTTATTTAGTGTAAAATAAGCTCTGAAGTTCTTATGATCATGAAAACAAGCTTGAAAATAGGACCATGAGGGATAAAAAATAGAAATTGCTTTGAAAACAGAGGATAAATAAAAAGATCTAAACTTTTCTATCGTTTTGAGTGCCATAAGAAGTAAAATATTTTCAAAAACTTAGGGACTTGCCTTACTATGTTGAGAACTAACTCAGTGATACGAATACTAGTAAACTTCTTGCTAAGTGACTCTTACAGGCAGATAGGTTTGAGGTTCTGTTGAGCTTTTAAGAAAGGAGGCTGTCCAAAATATGTGGATCTTCAAAGCATCTCCCACCTCATCCCAGAGCTTCCAGGTCCAGTATCAAGCTTCCTTCTTTTCCTCCATTCAGAAGCTAAGTTCAGCACATCCAGGCAAAACTCAGAGGATGAGGCTCTGCATAGTTTTTCTCTAATCCTTTTCTATTTCATGAAACTTCTGAATGCAACAGCATCTAGTGAGGTGCTCTAGAATACTAAAGAGATGTAAAAGTTGACTGTGTTGAAGCTAGCAGCAAAAAAATGATCGTTTACTGAAGCAGGTTCAGAAGTGATTTCTCCTTGTTTTGCAATTAAGTGAGAAAAAGGATATTTCACAGATTAAAGGATATTGTGATCACTCCACATATTATACTTTCCTGGATAGTGATGATGTTGATGATGATAAAATGGCCTTAAAAAGTGGGTTTGTTTAGTATTATTTAGGGAATACATTATTTAGATATTACTGCAATTTGTCATAGAATAGCATGTTTACTTCTAGTTAAAAAAATGTGGTCAGCTTGGAAACTGTTTGAGCACTTTTAATCTAATGATGTTTTTGAGAACAAGAGAAGGCATCATTGAATATTTTTATTGTCAAAGTATCCAACCTGTCATATTTAAAAACATTTAGACTCCAGAGAGCATTTTACATATGCAATAACTGCTGTCATTGCTTCAGTTACTATTCAATTGTGTTTTATCAATAATTTTACATAATATTTAGCTAAAATGCCAGTCCAAAGGTTACCCATAAAGAAATACAGAAAGATTTGCATAATAATTACTCATCAATTCAACAAAAGAGAAGAAATAATGACTCTTTTAAAAACCAGAAAATTTCAATGAGGTTATAAATCCAAGTCTACTAACAATATACTTAATGTTTTTTCTTCCAAAGCTGCCCAAAATTCTTTTAAGAAGTCACAATACAGTATACTCTTAAAAAATAAATCACCTGACCATAGTAATTCCTTTCTTGTCTTGGGAGATTCTTTTAATTAATTAATAATGATAATAATCCATGGCTCTGTATTACTTTCCCTGTATGATTAATGAAGTGTTTCATAGGCATTATTAAATTAAATTTCCTAATACACTGAGAGATGAGTAAATACTATTATTTCAGCTACAACATACAGAAGAGAAGTTAGGTATGGAAAGTTTGAATAACTTGCCTAGCACAGTGTGAATAAGGGTAAATATTAAGAAATTGGGAGTAATTCCCACCCCTAGAATTATGAGATGGGTTTAAAATCATGTTGTTTATATTTCTTAATGCTACTTTTCACTTGCTTTTGCTCCCCTGGATTTTGGCCTTCTGTTGTTTTTCTAATAGATCTTTTTAAAGGTTCCCCTCTACAACCATAGTCTAGAGAATTTTTTTTTCCTTAAACTAGACAGAGAAAGAGATAGATAAAATTCTCACATAAAAACTCATCCCCAGGGGCTTAGACTTCAAGCAGAGCAACAAATAATTTGAGATTGGAACAAAAAAGCAAACAAAAAAAAACCCCCAAGAATCCAGTGCAGCAGAACTGAAAACAAATAATTTCTTAATTGTTTTTTTTCCTTGGTTAGGTCCTAAAGGTGAGCTTTTACATCCATACTCAGGTGCCTACAGAAGAAACTTGACTTTTGCCAGCTAATTATAAACACAGTGGGCTTCCTTGAGTTAACTGGAATTTAATGCAGGCTCAGAACAATTGAGCACCCAGGCCATTTTTTAGGTGCGTAATTAAAGGGTTCTGGGCTGAACTTTAGGTTCCAGTTTTGAAAAATCTTAACCTCTGTCTCCTGACTTTTACTTTTGGCTTAATGGAACATTTTTCTTCTTCACATTTTTATTTATATTGCACTTGTCACAGTAGCAGATTAGGGCAAATTAAATTCCACAATAATTCATGAAAAGCTGTGAGTTCTATATTAAGATTAAGAGCAGTTGGTTCATGATAATAAAATATTTCCACGTTAACTGCATAGTCTAGGAAATGATGAAATTATTTTTGCAACAAAATTAACACTTTTGACACACAGAGCACAGAAACCATGTTAAAGAAATTAAATAAAAAATGTTCTTCCTGATGCTGTAGATGCTTTGTGAGACCTTCATTTAAACAATCCTTCTTAATGGATCTTTTTTTTATTATTTCAGAATGTTCTCTGTCTAATTAAATTCACTTTCCTCTTCTGCAGTGTAAACAAAACACATATAAATTCAGCAGGTTCATGATAACACCTTTGGCAGAATTGCTTAGCATGATGATGTCCTTTAGCCTCAGTATTCCCTTCAGCCATATTTTTGTAAGTTCCTGTGAAATGCGGAACAGGTAGCTTAATATTTTTGACCTCCAGCAAAAGTTTGAATGGAAACTACACAAGCTCAACCACAATTAAGCACTAATATAATTGTCTTCATAGAGCAGAAATAAATTGTACTTTCATTGTAATACTTCTCTTTTATACTTGAGAGAAAGGCCAAAAAGGGATAAGGAATGATTGCTTCAGTGACCATATAGATCAAATATGAACTTTAGCATGTAAGTAAGCACATATCTAAAGGATTGTGCTCTTTGATTTACTCCTGGGCCTAGCACTGTCATAAATATAAGGTCAGTCTCTTTTTCAGTGTCTGAACCAGCCATTACTTTTTACTTTATGAACTGTATACTCCATCCCTGTACTATACAGGACTAAACCTCATTTTTCTCTGTTTCCTAAATAACTGATCCACAGCCATTATCACAACAGAACTCTTCCACAAAAGTGTTTTCCAATGCAGCCTCTCCATAAGCAATTTGACCTGCACTTGCAAAATAGTGAGGTAATTTGTAATCCATTAAGGCCATTTTCCCTTTTAAACTAAAATTATTTAAAGACAATATAATCCAGATAAAAGAAGCAACATCTGGTGGTAAAAAAAATAATCTGTATATTATAAATAATTATGATTTCTTGAGATATATATTTTTAACTTGATTTCACTTGGAAAAATATGCTGTACATAATGACAGTACAAGCTAGAGTTCAACTCCTTTAATCAATATTTAAAGAAACTTTTAAGGGATTTCATAGTTATCTTCTAGGGTTTGGGGGTTGGGTTTTGGTTTGGGTTTTTTTTGCATTTCAGGAACTTTTTGCAACTGGGTGATATTCCCAAGCCATCTATTTGTTTCTTGGATGTATTTCTCAGTGGGGTCGGAGTTTTTGTTTAATGATTTTTATTTTTTTGTTAGGGACTATGTGGCAGTGAATAGCAAGCTGTATGGGTAAACTCAACTGAAAAACAAGAGATTGTCAACAGGCAACCTTTCGAATAAATAGGGAAACAACACGCTTGACTGAGGGACCCTGGTCTGATCTTTTCCCCTTCCCATACAGTAACTATTGATTGTTTTTTCCTCTTTTTCTTCTTTCTCCACCTCTTTCCTTCTTCATTGCTGTTGTTCCTTTGGTCATGCGTTTCTTCCTCTGCATCGTTCCATGCTCTGTTCTCACATCTTACTTGCATTTGCAGAATTGTCTGCTTCCTCCGAGCTTGGTGATTTACCAGAAGGAATAGTGAAATATCATTATACCTCCATTTTACAAATTATTGTAATTTCACTGCATAGGGCTCAAACAGGCCTTCCTGTAATACTGTAAAATCACCATAAAACTTGCAAAATCACCTACTACACAGACATGCATATGTAAGCACAAAATGTCTTTCCAAGATATGCAGAGATGCATTCTGCATAATGACCTCAGACAACAGGATTAAGCACTATAACTTTAACCTCTGTGAGTGGTACCATAAGGGAGATTTTTAAACTGAAATGTTTAAGTGTCTTTAAAAGTCCCTAAACCATGTTCTTACTATTCATACTGATAAGAATTCAAATAAGGATTTAGCTTTTAGCCATATATACATATATTTGTTTTTCTCATTTATGTTAAAGGTTCTGCAGTAAAAATCAATGTGTGGAAGGGTAATACATGTAACAGCATCAATAACAATAATTCTTATATTCTGCTAAAGGCCAAACCACTGTCAAAATGGGATTTCATATAATGCTTTCATCTTCTTTCAGATAAAAAACTATCCATTTCATTTCTGTAGCACATTTATTGTCATTTGTTACAGCTCTGCTGCATGTGCTACTGATGCTGTTTAAGCATTATCTGTTACAAGAGTAACCTCGTCAGCTAGAATGGTATATATGTGCATATGCTGATAAACTATTTTATTGTGATTTAGCTGTAATTTATTTCATCCAGCATAAAAGGAAAAGGTAGAATATAGGACAATCTTACAGATGTATCAAGAGCCTGAAGTAGATTTGCCAAAAGCTTATATATTTCTAAGTGCTTTTCCTTAAAAAAAGCTTTATCTATAGCCCTATTTTCCCTAGAGAGGGTAATATTTATGATTAACTGTCAATGTTTTTAGCATGGAGTTATGCACAGATGATTCAATCAAATAAACAACCTCACTGTCTTGGATGTTGTACAAATATACAAGGAAGACATACTCCAGTCCCATATAGCTTAAAATCTGAAAAAGTCTAGAAACAGACAGAGGCTGGAGAACAGACAGTTTAGTTAAGCAAAACAGTTGGGATATAATGAATACAATTGGGATGTAATTAATAATTTTCTATTGCATTTGTTTTCTTCTTTGCATAATGTATACATATCTTTTGTTAATCCTTGATCAAGACTGATGGGGGAAAAACTGGTAATGGTAATAACAGATGGGCATGGCAATAGCAGCTATTGTGAAAAGAGGGAGAAGAGAACAAAGTCTGGCAGCCAGAACTGGTCTGTTGCTGTATTTCAGTCCAGTTGTAGCTTATGTGCGCAGTAAATTTTTCTACTCCTATTACCATTGCTCTTCAGTGTTGCTAGAAAAACTCAAATTCTTTGAGATTCTGCTTTAATAATGTGGATAAATAAAGACAAAATCTGCTCCCAGTCCACTGGCTTTTACCTTTCCCAGAGTCTTTGTACGCAGACAAATAAAGTTACCTCCCAAAGTGTCTAGATAGCAAGGAAATGTTTTTCATAACTACCTACTATCATCATGGAAGAAATCTGAGGTATTTAAGACTTCATATAAACTACAAAGAGTGGTTTCAACATGGTTTTTGTGGACAATGCAATTATTTGTTATATTCAACTACTGTTGACATTAAGAGAAATAGCCCTTATTCTCTTTCGTGTGATCAATATAAAAATATTGCTACATCTCTTTTTCTATGACCTACAGCACATGCTCCTCACTCTGCAAACTTAATTAAGCTTCTCTCTAGTGCCTGAATGCAACAAAAGCCATTCTGTGCAGCTCTTCTTACAGTATACCAAGACAATAGCATAAAGGTATTCTTTCAGAAGTGCCAAACACAGTAATACTGGTCAGTTTAAGCCAAATTCTTAATCACTGTATAAAGCCAGAAATTATACGTAGTCTGATTAGTCCTCCTGGATTACATGAATTGTTTAAAATGTGGCAAAAAAACCCTCAAACTGAGAAGTTACACACAAGTGAAAGCCTAAAGTCTGTGATGTATATATATGACATATAGGTGTATATAATTTTACTTCTTTAAAAAGGTTCTCAATTTCACAGTGGTAACTCTAGCAGCCAAATCTGTGTCACAGAAAACAAGATAGGCCAGGAAATCAAAGACCACATTTCATTACTAACGCATGAAGTATAGAAATTAAGATAGGTTAATTCGAATGTCTGCTTTTACTTGTTGACTTTTATGTAGTGGACATCTTGGAAACTTGTTGGAAGGATATTAATGAGTGAGATAATGTGATTCAAGGGAGAAAATTACTTAAGAATAACAGAACATTTCACAGGAGTGTTAGACTAACACTCTCCATTTAAGATTTTTCTGAATTATTCCTATATAGCTTAACGGCATTTCTCAGTCATGCAGAGAAACTAGATTGCCCACTTCAAAACTGATCCACAAGCAAGAAAACTATGGCAGTTTTGCCATTTTCTACCACAACATTTTCAGAATATCTATTCTGTTCACAAAAGACTCATATCTCTTGACAGGAGTGAGCTTTTCCAAGACATGGTGGATGTCCTTCACAAAGTCTATAACATCTGTCAACACCCTCTGTCAATATGGACAATATAATTTGCATATTAATATCCCACATCATGGCAGTATCATTACCTGTCTGAAATACCTACAAAAGTAAGACCAACCTTCAGATTTTCAATCCAAACATACTCAAGCAAATACTCCTCCAAAATTAACTCACAAATGTGCCATCAACAAGCAGTATTTTCTCTAAACAAATAACTGCAGCTGTGAACATGAAGATGGATTCATAGTGCGATAGTATCTTCATGAGTTCCCTGAATAATTCCATAGACTCGAGTACCAAAATTAGTCTGTATGTAAGACACATAGATGACATCTAAATGATATGCACTTAAAATTTGGAATTTCTCAATCCAGCAGAAATTCAGTAATTATGATTCCCCTATGGAACTGTTTCTTGAAGACTCTTAAAATAATGTGTCCTTTCAAAATATCCTGATCCATATCAAAATGGGAACCTAAGAACTTAAATATATAGCAAAGTTATAAAATCATAGACCAACAGATGAAATGCAAGATGAACAACATCAGGAAAAAGAGTACAGCACACAGAAAACATACAGCAGGATTGACTCTAAAGTAGCCTTTGTGACTGTGAAAACACATTTTGAAATCACTGTGGACGGTTCATTGAAAATGTCAACTAAATACTTAGCAGTAAGCAAGAAATTTAGATAGAATGTTAGGAATTATCAAGAAATTAATACAGAACAAGCCAGAAGATATTATTGTGCTATAAAGTAAATCCACGGTACACCCACATTTTGAACACTGCAGTTATGAGAATATTACTTCAAAGCAATATAGTAGAATTTGAAAATGTCTAGTCAAGCACAACAAAGTTTATCAAAATGGCTATTAAAGAACTGTTTTGACTCAACTATAGACTCACACAGCCCTCTCACTGACTGCTTGGAGTTTGTGGGATCACTTTGAGCTTAGTGTTTCATCTACTTTTTCCATAGGCAGCCACAGTTCGCCACTGTCAGAGATGGAACACCAGTTCATAGGAAGTTTTGATCTCATATTTTCCTTTCCATCTTCACTGTTAATAAGTAGTTCAAACTGGAGGGTAAACTCCAATTTGAAGTGATGACAAAAGGATTCTTGTTTGTTTATATAGCAGATAAGACTAAAAAATTCTCATGACACGGGAGCTTGAAATTCTGCCCTTTACAAATAAAAAATGAGTTTGGGAAGTTTCATCTTACATATATGGTCAGCTGTTCATTGCAGAACCTTACAGTCTATTGACACAAACACTCAAACCTTTTTGCAAAAGAACAAAGGAAGATTACTAAAAAATGTGAAGGGTAACTCATCTCTTTCTTGTAAAAATTCCTTTTTTAGACAGTAATCTCTAAGAAATATGATCATTAGTATCTAGTATTTTTGTAACTAAGCATTGCTTGTGTAGCTATAAAAATTATTAAAATGTACCATATTTTCTGATGGGTTAGTTTCTGAACACATGCAGTAGTTAGGGCAGAACAGTACAACAGCCATTTACTAAGCTAAAACTTCCACGGTTGAGCCCCCCGAGACAGATTGTTCACAGTTGCCAGCGTAATACCCCAAAAACTAGAACAACAAAAAAAATCCACAACTGAAAGCTGTGTAGTTTTGCTTAGCTGGTTTGTTAGATATTCTTTGATAAGAACTTACTATGAATATTTTACAAAGTATTTAGGGACATGGTTTTCCCATTTGAGCATGGCAGTTTTCAGTTTGTATAATTTCTGTCACTCAGTAAGGTTTTTCCTGCCTTTGACATGTATGAATGAACTAGAATTTCTTCTGTAGTAATAGGCTGTCTTAATAGCTGACATTTGCATTTGTTTTGTTCAGTTTAAAATTCATGTCATCTTTGCCATGGCCCTGTGTACACAGATATGCCTTACTGGCCCTGGCCAGCCTCACGTGGGGCCTCCCCCCACCTCTGCTCCCCTGCCCATGTGCCCAGTACCCCGTTTCAGCTCAGCCCAAGGGAGGGCTGTCTCTGGTCCTGCCTCCTCAGTGGACCTCAGCCCTACATGGGTACTTGTCTCCCGGATGTTCCTGTCAGAAGTACATGGTAGCCTTGTCTCCAGCCCTGTCCTTGGCCCCATCCCCTTTTGCTCCTGGCTGGGCTCCCTGGTTGTCCCCTGGACCTGGTCCACCACTTGCCATATTGGGGTCTGTGTCAAACTCAGCTCCCAGCTCACCTTCGTCAGAGAGCAGCCAGCCCTCACTGCTCCCTGGCGGTGTCAGAAGACTGTCGAAGAGCTTGAATGCATATGTTGCCAGAATTCTTTTTCTAGGTGTAGACCCCAGGTATGGAAACAGGAATTAACCCAGTCTAAGAAGTATGTGTGTTTATTTTTTCAATTTTGTTCTAGTTCAGCTTATAAAACTAATCTTGGATTTTTTAAACTTCTCTCTTGATCTTAATTTGAAAAAATACATCACTATAAAATAAAGGGCCACTGAAATAGCAGCAGATTTACGTTCACTTGTATTTGTTTATTTTCAGTACAAATTCTTCAGAAGTCAGTATGTTGGCCTGAACATACACACTAATCATATGTATTTAATAGTGCACAATATACACGCACTGGAAATACGCACTCTTATATGTAAATATTAAACTATCTGAAGTTCTTGAGGAAAATGTTAAGCTTATGTTAATGTAAATGAGTATTTAGAGTGTTTCATTGTGGACCATGATACACCTAGAAAATTATATTAGTGTGCCCATATTCTAGAAAATCCTAATGTCAGCATTTTCTCTTTTTGCCCAGAAAATTCCTTTTAAATTCCTATGGCATTTTTTATTCTGTCCTGAAGGAATTTCTCCCAAGATCTTTTTAAGTCTGCTTTTGGTTTACCAAGATCTACAATTTCATCATTTCTCTGCAGTTGTTACTTACCCTTATAATTCTACACCTTACAATAAGCAATATAAAATTTATTTTATACAGATAATAGAGCTAAAGCTGAATGTACATAGTTAGACCTTTACACAGACAAGTTGAGAGCAGGGAGGTGGAAAAATAGCTCTTCCATCATGGTTTTTAGGTATCTCATGCCCTTCTCCAAAACATAACATATTTCCGTATTTTCAAAGTCAAATGTAAGCAAAGCCACTTTTACAGTACCTTTCATGTAATTCAGTTCGTAGTCTCTGTTGCTAGGCACGTAAGCCAGTTTCCTCAACCTTTACCTGGTCTAATCCAACAGTAACAGCACAATATTTTACCTCACTAACTTCGTTACACATATCCTGACTTTAGTCCATTGTTCATCTTACTAGTCTTTTCTTTGTATATAACATACTTATCCCCATATAATATGATCAGAAAGATTTCCTGTGCTTACAAAATATAAATTGAGCAAAGTTGTCTCCATCCTTCAGATAGTCATGACCGCAATTAACCCTTCATGCAAAAAGGAGGAAAAAAAAATCTATCTCAACATTAAATATTATTCAAATTTGTTTCTGACTAGACACACTAGTCTCATTAGTTTTCAACTGGAAGGCTTTGCTTAGTTTTAATTGTGTAGATATCTAGCTCCACTAACAGCTACTGTAGGACTGCTAAAAAAAAATCAGTATTTTCATTTCACACTTTTATATGTATTCTACTAATACTCTTTATAGAAGAATGATCCAGATTGCACCTTTCTCTAAAGATGAGGCTTTTTCCTTTCAACCTCCTTCCCACTCATTTTTCTAATCATCAGTCAGATGTCATGTAATCTAATACCAGGTTCTGAAAAAAAAACAAAACCTGAAGTGGGAAAAATTTTTGTTTGAATCCTACTGGGAAATCTTTATTGATACTAACAAATTTAATTATCGCCTCCCCAAATAGAATAATAGAATTTTTTTTTAAAAGAATAGCATACCAATTATGATTGGAAACAAAGGAACACAGGCGGGCCCGTAGGCAGCTGCAATATAAATTATAAATGCATTTCTATAATTAAGGAACGGTCTTGAGGTTACAGTTACTGGTCAGGTGGAAACCATGCTCCTTTCACACATAGGGGAAATAGCTAGATGAATGCAATGCTGTCGTGGTTTAACCCCAGCCAACAACTAAACACCACGCAGCTGCTCACTCACTCCCCCCCACCCAGTGGGATGGGGGACAAAATCGGGAAAAAGAAGTAAAACTCATGGGTTGAGATAAGAACAGTTTAATAGAACAGAAAAGAAGAAACTAATAATGATAATGATAACACTAATAAAATGACAACAGTAATAATAAAAGGATTGGAATATACAAGTGATGCACAATGCAATTGCTCACCACCTCCTGATCGACACCCAGTTAGTCCCCGAGTGGCAATCTCTCCCTACCCCCACTCCCTCCAGTTTATATATTAGGCATGACGTCACATGGTATGGAATACACCGTTGGCCACTTTGGGTCAGCTGCCCTGGCTGTGTCCTGTGCCAACTTCTTGTGCCCCTCCAGCCTTCTTGCTGGCTGGGCATGAGAAGCTGAAAAATCCTTGACTTTAGACTAAACACTACTTAGCAACAACTGAAAACATCAGTGTTATCAACATTCTTCTCATACCTAACTCAAAAACATAGCACTATACCAGCTACTAGGAAGACAATTAACTCTATCCCAGCCGAAACCAGGACAAATGCCTATGCATGACACAGGCTTCTCACTGCTGTGAGAACTTGGAAGGACTAATGCGGCACTAGGAAGCAGCAAAGTCATCTTATTCTGGTTTTTTTGTGTCTTCTCTGAGAGAATTTATATGTATTTCTGCAGACATTTTCAAGGATGCAGTAAGAATATTTGGTCTACAGTTTTAAAATCACCAAAGCTTATGTTAAAATAAAGGGAAAAGGGAATGATGGTTGCAAAAAGGAAGTAAAAAAAGACTTTTCACAGAGTGGCAGAGGAATGCCTAGAGTGGAAAAGACAGATTGGGAAGTGGACACAAGCCTGGCATATGTGACTACATCAGTGGACAAGGGAAGAGCTATAGATATTGTCTGCCTGGACTTCTGTAAGGCCTTTGACACAGTCCCCCACAACATCCTTCTCTCTAAATTGCAGAGGTATGGATTTGATGGGTGGACTGTTTTGTGGATGAGGAATTGGCTGGATGGTCACATCCAGAGGCTAGCCGTCAACGGCTCGATGTCCAGATGGAGATCAGTGACAAGTGGTGTCCCTCAGGGGTCCGTATTGGGACCAGTACTGTTTAATATCTTGATCAATGACATCAACAGTGGGATCAAGTGCATCCTCAGCAAGTTTGCAGATGACGCCAAGCTGAGTGGTGCAGTTGACACACCTGGGGGGCAGGATGCCATCCAGAGGGAGCTGGACAAGCTCTAGAGGTGGGCCCATGTGAACCTGATGAGGTTCAACAAGGCCAAGTGCAAGGTCCTGCACGTGGGTTGGGGCAACCCCTGGTATCGATACAGGCTGGGGGATGAAGGGATTGAGAGCAGCCCTGCCAAGAAGGACTTGGGGGTACTGGTGGATGAAAAGCTGGACATGAGTCGGCAATGTGCACTCACAGCCCAGACAGCCAACTGTATCCTGGGCTACATCAAAAGAAGCATGGCCAGCAGGTCAAGGGAGGTGATTCTGCCCCCCTACTCCACTCTGGTGAGACCCCACCTGGAGTACTGTGTTCAGCTCTGGAGCCATCAGCACAGGAAGGACATGGACCTGTTGGAGCTGGTCCAGAGGAGGGCCACAAAAATGATCAGGAATGGAACATCTCTCCTATGGAGAAAGGCTGAGAGAGCTGGGGTTGTTCAGCCTGGAGAAGAGAAGAGTCCAGGGAGACCTTATTGCAGCCTTTCAGTACTTAAAGGGGGCCTATAAGAAAGATGGGGACAAACTTCAGTAGGGCCTGTTGTGGTAGGATGAGGGTAGTGGTTTTAAAATAAAAGATGTTAGATTTAGACTAGATAGAAGGAAGAAATGTTTTACAATGAGGGTGGTGAAACATTGGAACAGGTTGCCCCAAGAGGTGGTAGATGTCCCATCCCATTCAAGGTCAGGTTGGATGGAGCTCCAAGCAACGTGATCTAGTTGAAGATCTCCCTGGTCATTGCAGGGGGTTGGACAAGATGACCTTTAAAGGTCCCTTCCAACCCAAACTATTCTATGATTCTGTATGTTAGAGAAGACCCCAAAGGAATTACCATCAGTATGATAGGTCCTGTTTGTTGAAACATACCTACCAGCTAGCATATCTAACAGCATTCACATTTAAGTGGAATTACTTGCCTGAGTGCATAAGAACCTGGTTTTGCTTGCATAATGAGTAGAAGAATTTTAAATTCTTTAAAAGCCTGGGCTTTTCTGTTTGTAAAAATGTATTTAGTAATTATCAATGACTCAAACCTTATGAATAATAACCACTTCAGTTCGATGAAACCATTAACTATGCTCGTAAATTTTAAACAGTTTCATGGATTTGAATACTCCTATACTTTACCTCAAGCTTTAAAGTTTTGTTAAGTTAAGCCACAAGAGTAAAAAATCTCTTAGGTTAAAGGCAAACAAGCAAACAACAATTGGTTTAAAAATTATTTTTTCCATTTGATACAAATTTCTGATTTTAAGTGCCATACTTCAATTCTGGAAAAAAGTCACTCTCTTTAAAATCAAATTCACTTCCTAACAGTACTGAAACTGAGAATTGGTGATGTTTCAGTGGAAGATGTATTTGCTGCTTTTTCTCAGTTGACTGTCTTTTGACAGGTTTTTGGTGTAGTTTCTTGGCTTATTTTCACTTTACAATATGCTGTACCAAATAAACAGGGGTTTTAGTAGAGTGATCATCAGTAGACTCCCACTAGAATTGTACAGGGATGTATGTTTTTCAGCATATTCATAAATTATCTAGGGAAGGAGATGAATTGCAAAGTAAGTTTGTAGATGCTAGTAAGTTACTCCAGCTAGTGAAAAGGAAACCTGACTGAAATACTGCAGAGTATCTCCTGTTACTGAGTGACCAAGCAGGAAATCCAAAGTTGGTAAGTGATGGGCGTGGAAGAAGCTGAGCCCCCAATTCTATAGGTGCAGAATCATAGAATAGTTCAGGTTGGAAGGGAGACCTCAGGAGGCATGTAGTTCAACCTCCTGCTCAGAGCAAGGTCTGCTGTGAGATCAGAGGTCAGCTATGAGATTGGTCACTCAGAGTCACTACCCAGATCATTCAATCATTTTTCTTGCCTGTAAGATATTCAAGACTGGATTCACTGTTCTATTGCTCCTCTCAGGATTCCAGGAGTGTGCTTCTTTTGTCAAACAATGTTGTGTTATTCAAAACTATTGTGTATGTTCTGTCGTCAAAAGGGTCTGACACAACATTGTAGATCTAAATCAGGTACACTGAAACTTTTCCAAATCTTATATAGTATGTGTAGATTTTCATGCCATGATATTCACATTTTCATTTTGATATGAGGGGGTTTTGTCTTCCTTTTTTAAAAATTTCATTATGCATTCTACAGCATAAAGCATACATTTGCTACTGGTTTAGGTCAATGGAACATTGACTATTAGTGCAAGCATTTCTTTTGAAAGCACATTTGAGCCCAGTATGCATGGTGCCTAAATTCCTGTCAGGTCTCTAATGTTAAAGTATTTTTAGGAAATCTAAGCAGCTGAGATATCTGTAACTTAAGATTCAGAAAAATGGAAAAGCTGACAAGAAGCTTTGATATGACACAAAGTGCAACTTCACTCACAGTGTTTCTGCTTTCACCAAATACTTTGTAGTTACCAGCAATCTATGCCAGTCAATGCCATTGATAATCAGGTGTATTAAAAATATAAAAATGAAGGTCACATCAGTCTGTATATGAAAACAAGTGAGTGATGTATGTCAAATGAAACAAATACTTCAAAATGTGGACTAAATGTTGCGTGGCAACAGAATGCTTGACTAATACTGGGGTGTCTATGAGACCTACGCAGTTGTTAAAACAGTGCTACTTAAAAGCAGGAGGGAAAGCATGGTAGTAACAGTAATGAACGTCTCAATAATCATTATTTAAACATCCCATACCCATCCATTGCTACTGAAAAAAAAAATGTGAAAATACAGCAGTTTTAAATCACAGTCTATTTTCATTAAGATAGCAGCTGCATTCATGGCAGATATTAAGGTGGACATTGTAAGAATCTTACTTTCTTTTAAGTTTTAGATTCATTTGATAATTCAGTATACAAAACTATCTCAAATAACCCACACATATATGCTCCATTCAGCTGCAATACAGATATCTTATTTCTTATCCAAATGATCTAAAGATAAGAAAACTATGAATAAATCCAACATTTTCTGTCCAGCATTTTATGTAAGATACATTTTTAGAGTACACACCCACAAATTACATTTAATTTCTAGGCAGAGACTAAGAAATCAGGTCATTTTTAAGGCCTTGAGCTGTTGGAATATTTGCATTAATCTGAGAAGGTGCTGGATCACCCATAATTGAAATGAACACTGGGCAAAGTTCTGTTACAGGTCCAAATCCAAAAGAAAACATTTTTAATGGACAATTTAATTAGTTTTAAATTGACTTATATCAGAGAGCAGAAAGACTTCAGTACACATTTTTGTAAGACATTTTATCTACCTTGCTTTCTAGAATTTAAGATAAAATTCTAGCTCTAGGGCACTGGGGTAGCTGCCTGTGTAGAACTGCTAAAATTAGAATAGTTGTCCTAAAATGTATAATCTAAATTTATCTCCATAATAGTGAGTTTGTGTATTTCTAGCTGCCTGTCTTGGAATAACTAAATATGATTCGATTTAAGAAGCTAAGAACATTCTGAACAATTTCCCTCTTTAGAGTACTTTAATTTGTGTTAAAAAAAATCAAAGTTGCTTTTGAAATGAGATTGTGTCTAACTTTAGAGTAATGCTCTTCTATGGAGTTGTAAAATACATCAAAAGACAATGTGTCCCTATAGATGATAAAAATATGCTTTGTACACCATGACATAAATTTCAGGGGGGTTTTACCAGTACATTGTCACTGTTAATGGAGTAATGATTGGTATCAGAAGCTATCTCTTTGAGTTTAAGGAAATTTGTTTTGCACTTCTTAACATTCTTTCAATTTTTCTTCATACTTGTTTTGTGTATGTCTTAATTAGGCTGAAAAATGTGCATTTAAATGCATTTCTGGAGAACTTAGCAATTCAGGGCTGAAATGGAAAAGCCATTCTTATCTAACACTACATCATAAACAATTCTAGAATGATACTTACCTTAGGTAAAGTATTGCAATACCTAGACACAGCAAGAACACTAAAAACTGAAATTTTGATTTCAGCTCTGAACTTCCTTCCTGTTATAAGTTTATATCAGCCAGTGTTCAGTACTACTTTGATGTATTGTGGGTATTTTTGATGCTTCAGTTGTTAAGTGACCATATGTAAGTGCATGTATATACAGCAGAACTATCCAGTCACAGATTACACACATCAGTCACTCCAATAGCTTCACTTCCAACATCAGTAGGGAAATGAAATCATCACAGGGAAAAGCAATAATCTGAGGTTACAGCAAATGTTTTGCTCTAAATACAGAACTTTCTTGTCATGTACACTAATCTTCTCTTTCACAGGAGGAGGAATATTTTGCCTAGGTGTGTTACACTCCCTCCTTGGGTCATTTTTCAGGCATTTCTAGCGCTGCACAAAGAGCATCTGCCAGTAAGATATATATAGCTTAAAAGTATAATGCAGTTATTTATTGGCTGATGCACACAGAGATATCTAGAATTTAACAAGCTACTAGACTAAGTACTAATATGCACTCTGGCATGATAAGATACCCAGAATCTCCGCTGGCCAGGCAGGCACCAGCCTGGAGGGGAAGGGCCAGCTTCCACTGCCCCTGAAACAGATCCTTTTTCACTGACTCCGTTTTTTTCCTTCAGGATTTCATACCATTTCATGCTGATGTTCTTCCTCTTGAAACCTTGAGCTACTAATGATCCAGTCCCACCAACCCTACTCTGTCTGCAGTTTTACCTTTCTTATCTTGCATACCTCCACTCTGCAGACTTCCTCTCAACTTAGCAGTTTCCTCGGAGGTCTGAGCCAAGGTTATGAAGCTGAGCCATATCCAATCTAGGTCTTCACAGGCAGCTGCACCCTGTGGTGAGCGAGGAGGCGGTTACAGAAGGGATCACAGAGAGAGACGGGTACAAGTGCAATTCAGTTCATGACCAAAGACAGCAGCAAAAGTGGGCCTGACCTCAAAAAGCTGTTAAAACTGCACAGCTTTCCAAAGCCCGCTGACTCCACTTTTATACCCTCCAAATCCTCAAAATGATCAATGCTATACAGCACTCCCCACCTTGGTGTCATCTACCCCTGCACACACACTGAATCTCTTTCAAATGTGAGGAAACACCTTGCCCACAGGCCCAAACCCTAGGGTTTGGCATAGCTGATCTCTTACTGGATTCTATTACTTCTGTTTCAAATACTGCCACGTGCACTACAGTGCCAGAGATTAAAGTCTGTGTGGGAAAACATGGTTTCATTCCTTTCCCTTCAGAGAAGAGAAAAACAAAATATTTTTGTTCTCTACCTTCCATATGGCAAAGAAAGATAGTTTGGAGGTAATGAGATCTTTCATCCTTTCACCTCTTTCACCTCTAATAGGAGGCAGGGATAGGAACAAATGGAAATTCTTTTTCTTTTGGCAGAGATGTCAGTCATCTCTGAGATAACTACATATCTGGAGTTGCTGCAAGCAGCATAAACACATCATCGTATTTCTGATTAAAAATCTTTTAGCTAGTGAAGGTCCAGCAGTTTATTATCTCCTAGTTAGCTCTACAGTGCCCACCCTTGAAAATTTATGAAAGCTTGATGATAAGGAGTTTAGCAGAGGGGAGGTAAGTGGATCACATTCCCTAAAATACACAGTTTAGAACAATCATGTTAATTCCATCAGGAGATTTTCATGCTGATTCACTGTAGCCAATACAGGTGAAAAATGGCCACTATGTCCCAGATACATGTGCCTGTCTGAGTTTGAGAGTCAGAATGCAGTCCAGAGACTGAGGGAACTTTGTGCAGCTATTGTGTAGTTAAATTATCTTCATTAGATAGGAAGCAATTTTGCTTGTTTGCAGGAGTATCTAAGATCACAAATGAACTATAACAACAGACCAATTAATTTTCCATACCTTACCCCTCCCCAGTTTTAGCAAATGCCAGACACTTCAGACAAAGACAATTGTACAGACAGTACTTTCCCAGAGGAAGACAGCAACTTCAGTTCACGTGTTTAGCTCTTCTTATAGGCAATCAAATAATTATTGTATTACGGTTTATTTTATGTCCATCCAATTAAGGTTAGTTTGGACATGAATAAGTGTTTATTGACTAAATCAATAGTCTTAGCCATGTTACAGTGCACATAAAATAGTTACAAGAATAAAATCAGTTGTTACATTAACCACTTGCAAAGAATGGTCAGGCTAAGCTTTGAACTAACATTGCCTCATTAGGTTATATTCAGATTAAGAATTAGACAGGAACAAAAGGAAGTAATTTTTTTTTAAATTAGTCTTCCATTTCCTTTCCACACTTTAGATTAATTAGAATTTACCACTAAAAGAGCCAGACAGTACAATTAAGTTTTACAGCAACCATATTAAAGTTTTTAAAAATTGAGCTTCGACTTCCCCATAAATCCCAGGAGTACTTACAATTAAATTAGGCTTTGTCATCTGAAATAACAGAATGAGATACATAATATGCTACACACTCTCTGGTACAGGAACTCAGCTAATCAAGAGAGTGACCTAGCATATTGCTACTTCAAAAATACAACAGCAGTACAGCACTACTCGTATATCTGGAAACACCTCTCTACAGAGAATGTATGCATGTAAAAGTTATCTTATGTTCCTTCTCCCTGACATCAGCACTAAGCTAGAGCAGAATGAACAAGATATGACAAATAACTTATAGAATGGATTTTGCCTCTTGTCCCCTTCCAACTGTGGCCTGTCCATGAAATGGTCACACTCCTTCCACAGGTATTAGGTGCTAAATAGAATGTGAATAATTTCCCTCCTCTGATTTTCTATTTTGAACTCATTGCCAAAAGCCTGTGTTGTATTTTTAGTTGACAGCTCTTCTCTGCATGAACACGACTGTTAGAATATCACAGTATTTCACAGACAATATCCAAATTAATAACTTGTTAACAGAATTGTTTTAGAAACTTGGTAAGTGATTTGGCTTGGCTTATTTCTGAGAGTCTTTTTGTTAAATGCTGGGTCATTGACCAGACCAGATGAGACAAGTCTGTTTGCTTGCCTCTGCTTTATGCATAGTGGGCTATAACCTCTCTGAAATAAATTCGTAAGGGTGCTGGAGTATATCCTGGCCTCTACAGCAGAAAATTAGTTATAGGAAAGGATCAAGCCAAAATTATGAGGCCAAGGGAACGAACCAACAGGAAGCACTCTAATTTCATGTCATATCCCACTCCCCTCTCGGAATTAGGTGATTCCACCTAGTGGTAGAAAACTTTGTGTTTTCCTTCATAAAGAAAGCAAAAAACATCAGATGTTTCTTTCAAAATATAACCAGAAAAAGATTGTGGGGATAGTGAAGCCCCAAACAGCATTCGTCATTTCCAAAGGTGAAAGCTAGACCTGCTTCTTTGTCTGATGAGATATTTCACACCTCACAGGAGAGTAATCTACATTTCAGGCTAAATCGTTGAGAAGTAGAGAGGCTTGAGATGAATACTCTCCTGTTATTCAATTAATGTTCTATTGATTAAGCTCTTCAGTTAATATTAACTTAGGCACAGATTGATGTGAATGAGAGTTAGGTGTGGTATACTGTGCGGACCTGCTCATCACAAGCAAGTCTGAGGTATGTCTCAGTATGCCCAGAAATAAAACTTTAAGCTTCTGGACAAATGTACAGACATTGCACAGGTGACTTCTGCAGTGAATTCTACAAACCTGAAACAAAGCAACAGTTCTGGATTTGAAAAAAGTAAACAGGACTTAGGAGAGACAGTCTGCATCTTGAACAATCTCCAAGAAAACAGTCAGGTATTGTAAGTGCTATTTACATACTATTTAAACATTTACAGTCTGATTTGGTCAGTTGATCGGTTTGGGTTTTTTTTTTTGGGGGGGGGACATGACACAACGACTTTTGGTTGGTTGTTTTTTTCTGAATCATTAACATGTATTCTTATGACATTAGGCATGGAATCTTTCTAGTGAATCATTTCCAAACTTTCAGCACTAGGGAATTGCACATGTCCAGTGCTCATGTCCACAACGCCCACTCAGCTGCCTTTCTAGGTACTTTTCTTTCATTTCCAGGTTATCAGAAAATAAGCACTTAAATCCTGCATTCCTTGAACATTAGTTTGATATGCCTGTTTCAGAAACAACTATTTCATGAAGTTGCTTTTGCTGCTAATGCAAAATAAACAATAACAGGCCACGGCAAAAGTAAGTTAGTTGCCTAAGAGCTGTTAATGTAAATTTCCCAAAAAGTTCTTACAAAAAAAATTTGCTTGCAATTTGGATGCTAAATATTTTAAAGACAGACTGTTGCAACGAAAATTTTCCAGACCTAATGGTAGGTGAGTGAAATGATAGCTAAACACAGCAGAGATTCAGTGTGTTTGGTTCCTCACAGTGACATTATAGTCCAGACAGCTGCAGACACCTGATTGTCATATGTGGAAAATTAGAGAGAGATTTTACTGCTGTGTTACATATTTGCCCACTTCCATAATTTCGAGCACAAATGGTTTGACCTAGGCAGCTCTCATTCTAACAAAACATCAGGAGACAGAACTGATAATTAGTATTAATATTTAAAGAAAAAATGTATTATAATTCCTGCTTTGATGAGAAAAATATAAAATATATGCATCTTTGTTTTCATTCATTTTAGTATGAATACTTGACACTTCACAGATTATAGATTTTTTTAAACAGTTAATATCTATTACCCCTGAAATTATATTTATCTTATGGCATCTGACACATCTCTCATGCTTTGCAGTAGCTGTTTTCATTTCTGTAGTCTCTGCGATGGATGGCAATATACGATCAGCAATACAGCACCTTCAAAAGAACCATAAATAGGCACTTAGGAACTCAATGAAAGATTATACCATTTTCTGGTGGACAGAGTGCTTAACTCCATTAGTGTCATAGGTTGATTAAATCATCCTACATCACATTTCAAATGCACTGCAACCAATTAAGTCAGCCCCTTGTAGCTCCATACATCTTTACATTTCTATGGTCATAAAGATGTTGTGAAAAATTTTCTGACATAGCCTGTAAGTGAAATTACTTATTGTGCTATAGTTACGCCTAACACCATTTTGTGGAAATAAAAGTGATTAAAATATCTCCAATCAGGTGGTTTTTGTATGGAAAATAACTGAGAAATAAGTCTTAATTGTACACTTCAGAGGGTTTTTCTGAACTACAGCAGAAAAAGTAAAGGACTATGTGAACCAACCAACTGGAACAGAGAAAGAAATAAGCTACGTTCATTTTCAGTCAGGTCCCTATTGTGGCAACATCTTCTTGTAACTTTAATATTTCACCTGAATGATAATATCACCAAGAAGACACTGAAAAGGATGAATTTGATCCCTAGTGTAACATCCATCTAGATCCATCCAGCCAGCACATTTCAAAAGCATTTCTGATTATTCGGTTGTTCAGTTTATTTCCACATTTCTAACACCACACAGATGCTACACTAGTATCAGAGAAATTACTGAATGCTTTCAGCAGTATCTCCAGGATTCATCACATGGTCACACTGCGTGTTATTTATCACAGGCTCCTGACTGAAATAAAAAAACATGTCACATCTGTACACACCAGACAGGAAAGATAGAAAGTTCAACACTAAGAAATGTTAAGTTTTCTGACAAAAAAACAATTCTTACATTCAATACTTGAATTTTTAGATGGGCTAGAAATGTTTAGTCTCTCCACTGTGTCTCATGTCTTGCCTTTTTGCAAGAATCAGTGAAGGATAAGCTTCTAAGACATATCAGTACACTGTACCTATCCTGCTCAAAACAGAAATAGAATAAATCCTGTCATTCCCAGAATGACTTGCATTTTATTATTGGTCTTCCACCATTATTGCACTAGTTTTTGAGATCTTCCCAGTAGGATCACTGGAATATACTGTGTGCAGGCTTTTCTTTCACAAAGTTCTTTAATCTTATTTTGACAGAAACTGGATGTCGTGTTGGTTAAAATGTCATTGCTTGATTCACATAAATGTATTTGTTATACCTTTGCTTTTTATAAGTAAAAGCTTGATACATGCCAAGTGTACTGGGTCTGGCTAGGATGGAGTTAATTTTCTTCATAGCAGTCCATATAGTGCTTTTTATTTTCAGTTTGTAACTCTAACAGCATTGATAATAACCCAATGTCTTAGCTACTGCTGAACAGTGCTCACACAGCATCAGGGCCTTCTCTGTTCCTCACTCTGCCCCCATAGCGAGTAGGCTGGCGGTGGGGAAGAGGTTGGGTGGGGACACAGCTGGGAGAGTTGAGCTGAATTGACCGAAGAGATATCCCACGCTATGTAACATCTCACCCAGCAATAAAACAGGAGGGAGTGAGCAGCTTGTGGGTGCTTAGCTGCTGACTGGGGCCAAGCCCACTGCAAAAGGCCTTTATCTTTGCACCATAGTACATAGTTCTGTATTTCAGCAGAGATGTTTACTAGGAAGATCTTATCCCTGGATTACATTATACCCTGCCCCAAACTCTGAAATTCTCAATTATGTAGTGGTAGACATATCATTTTATGCATTAAGAGCAGAAATGAAAAGGATGAGGAAATACACAGGAAGGTGAAATACACATGGATTAGATACTCAATACTGCCAAAGTGAAATCCTACCAGCCTTAAAGTTAATGACAACATTCAAATGGAGTTGAATGAAGCCAATATTTCAGCTATGAAATTTCCCATCATTTTTATAATTCCATTCAAATATTATTAGAAGCAGACAAACAAGGGGGAAATGTCATGTGTACTGATGCTAATTCCTGTGTCCTGGAAAAGTGAGAACAAGTAAGTGTCTCAATTTCCAAGATGCATAGTAGCCTTGGCAATATTGGGATTTAGTAATATGATATTACCTGATGTATGAGAAGACACCGAAAAGTATCTGATCAACGAATGTATCAGTAGTCAAAGCAGAACTAGCATCAAAAAAGGACATTTTTGTGTTGTATTCAAGTAGTACTGGGTAACTAGTGTATAAGGAGGTCTTGATGGCAGCTGAGAATGCTGGGAAGTATTTTCTTTGGTTGTGGAGGTAAGGCTTAATTCAGCCTGCCTGTTTTCCCCATTATTTTTCTGGTTTTATAAATGGAGGTGCACAAATTAATGTGCTGCAAAGGTAGTGATGGTTTCAGGGCAAGACTCCTTTAGTTTATTATTTATAGTTTGCACTGTGGGCCAGGAGAGAGAAGGAAAGAGAGAACTTGCATACTAAAATCAATACAAATAATTATAGCCTCTTACAAGAGAAGCCTCAGGGGCTGAATATCTCTGGGTTCCTTTTTTTACATAAATGATCTCGGTGGATTATTGTTTCAATGTTTTGTGCTGTCAGTCACAGTCAGCTACCAGTTCTCTTTTTGTCCCATGGAAATCTTCTCACTTCTGTGTGCTGAAATAAAACAAAATTACATAGCAGCAGGTAGCTCATGATGGCTTTCCTGAATGTTTTCAGCAGAACAGTATTACAACAGAAGCAGTAATCCATGCTGTTCATAGGCTCTTTTTCAGACACACACCCTGTCAGTCAATGTTGAAGTGGCCAAATGTGTTCCTGCATTATACCTGAACTTTCGCATTCCAGAGCAACTTGGGGCTGTGGCTCAATTATTTGTCTTGGTTTATTTTCACTTATTTTTAGCAAGCAAAACACACTGAAAAACAAAAAAATATTCATTTGGGTCACAAGAACATTCATATTTGATAACATTACTGTCAGCTTAATAGGAATGTGCATTAGGTTTCTGCAGGATTCTGAATACCTTGGTATTAGGTAAACCAAAGATATTCAGATATCTCTGTATTTTTAATGTGTGCACATAATAACAATACTTAGCGCCTATATTTTTCCACAGACTTTTTTTTTTTGCTTGAGCAACCCACCTAATTCTGTTATTCTACTTACTATCGTTCTATGTACAGAGGAGAAATGACAATTTTTCATAATTCTTTTGGCATCATCATAATAGGTTTTTTTCTCATTAGTCATCTTTATTTATCTACATAAATATTCAGTGAAAATACATTCACATTATTTTAAAATGTTTATGATTTTTATAATTGTATAATTATATTCAGAGGGTACAAATTCTTGCATAAAATGAATTATATCTCTTTTTAAAAAATAGATTACCATAATCCTGTTTACTGAATTATTCAGTGCTTACAGAGAACATATTACAGTCTCTGCATTTTTGCATTTTTATTTCACTATTTTACTAAAACAATAACATTATTTTGCAACCAGAGGCATATTTTCATTGAGTTCCTTTTTATTTCCTTGTGCCCTTTCATATTCACATAATTTAGGAACACAGGAGGGAAATTAATTAAGATGTCTGCATTTTCTGGATCTTAGAAAGAAGTTGAGCAGTTAGCATTTTGACTTATTTTTGACAAGTAAAAAGGTGTTTTCTCTCCAGGGATCTTTTCATGGTAACTATTCAACTTATTGCAGCAGTTGTGGGTCATATGCAACAGCAGCAGTCTTACAAACCTGACTCAAAAGAAAATGGACAGAAAAGTAGAGGTTTCGATCAAACCCAGAAACAGTACTGAAAGACAATGAAAAAAACAGTCTTACTGTATCACCCACCTATGCGTGCTCACACAGTGATGTTTCTTTAAGACCACATCAGCTGGAGAAATGGAGGAGTTTGCTGCCAGAAGCTACACAGTGAAACTAAAAAGTAGGGAATAGACCGGCATATCAAAGACATTTTGATGCTTTTGCCTAGCTCCTCAAAGCTATATTAATGCCTAACTTTCATTGCAAGCAGTACCTTAAAAACTAAACCAAAAGTCTTAAAGCAACAGAGGTCCTGATTCTGTTTCAAGCACAAAGGGTAGGAAAACAGGAGTTCTAGCCCTTAATGTTGCAGTGTTGAAAGATCAGTATTTTCCTTTCTTCCTTAAAAGGGTCCTTGCTTAGTTCTAGGAAAAGAATAAAAATAAAAAAAAAGAGCCTTCTTATGATTGTTATGTGACAGACTCTGTGCTGACTGATGTTTATGTTCAGTGTCTGCTTTGGCAGAAGTGCACATGGCTTTTGAAACACATGATGCTTTTTTTGTCTACATTATTATCATAGCTAATTATGCAAAATCTATTTTTCCTTGATATTTAATGCCTGTTCCATTTACTGAAGTCTTTTTCTCATGCAGCCTATTCCGTGCTACATTTAGGAGTCACGTCAGACTTTCTATATTGTTTATACTAATCACAATTACTAATGTTGTCACAAACCTTTTCTCTGCAGCACAGTGTGTACTTTATGGTTATATACTATGTCAAATTACTGATACTTATGTATTTGTTTGTATTTATGAGAAATCCAATTTGCCATGCTCTGTACAATATTATGGAAGTTGTACGTATAAACCAGTAAAAGATAAACGCTGTTTTTCTCTGACATAATGGTAATTTTAAAAGCAGGAAAAATAGCATTAATTCTCACACAGATGTTTTCAGTCAAGCTAAAACTAATGACTGTTACTGTAACTTAATTGAAGTACAAGGTAATTGCCTTTCTTTTCGTTTAAAGCCCCTAGTTACATCTTTACTACAATAAATACAGTGGGGTTTTTTAATCTTTAAACAAAAAGTGATACTAATTTACCTTATCCCAAGATCAGAATACAGAATGCCAAAACGCTTTTTATTACAGTAATATTGCTATTAAAATTTTTGTACTTTTACCAGTAAGTTAGTATAACTATGTCTTCTCATACCGTCATCTCGTTTTCTAAATCTGTAACACTTCAGGCTTGTCAGATGGGAATTTAGGAGTGAGACAGGTGCAAGAACAGAACCACACAACTTACCGAGAATCCTTTCCAAGGATGGTATAGCTGAAGTGCAGCTTCTAATTTATCACATGCACACACATACACACATATGATCCGTACAGAAACACACTCACACTAGTCACAGCCTCCACTCTATGTCTGGCACCATGGACTTGGGGGACATCTGCAGATGTGTCCTGGCCCACCCAGAGCTATTGGTTTCATTACTTATTATTTCCAACTTAGATGGTTGGCATGAGCTGCCAATGGTCTTGTTGGTCATATCACCCCAGGACAGTCCCTTTGTTATTTCCCATGTTTAAAGCTGATTGGCTGTTGTTACTTAGGTTAATATCACCTTCTGGCTTCCTGCCTCAAATGCATTACAGGGATGTAGTTGTCAAAAGTTCGTCTGTCCCTGTCCTTCTTTGTATTTTCCCTGTGCATAACTAAACCAATAGAAATGAGCAGATGTAGTTGAGAGCTTTTGGACAATACTATCCCATAACCACTGTATTTGCTTTGTTTTCCCAGTTGTCACGGTCCACTCGGTGGACTCGTGATGGTTCGTTTGCTACGATCTCGAAAGTGCAAAATTAAGGTGACCAACACCAAAGGGGATAGCAATAATCACACAGTAAAACTTTATTGTATTGCCTGTGAAGAGGCACGCGATAGTTAGAGATGGGTGAAAGAAAGGAGAAAAGTAAAGTTAAGTTTAGAGAGAGGAGAAAGAGAAGTTATAGCTACCACCGCTGATCTCAAGACGTCCTAACGGTCCCGGGTCCAGCTAATGCTGCGTCGTCGATCGTCGTGGTCATTGGTGGGGAAGCTTCAAATTTCCGTTGTTCAGAAGTCATCTTTTATGCTTAGTAACACACCTTGCTCCACCTCTGTCTCAGGAGTCTCCGCCCTTCTCGAGCGAGGCTATCACGCAGGCGCAGGGTCAGTGTCCGAGGTGTGGTAAGTCTTGGAGGCGGGTAGCCTTCGACCAGGAGGTGTGTTTTGGTATTATAATGAAGCAAAGTTCATCTAAAGTTCATGATTTCTTCATCGATGTTATGGTAACAGTTGCAATCCATCCTTTTTGACAGTAGCTATGCGGTTATCTCTAACAGAGCCTTGTACCGTGCGTTCCGTTCTTGGGATCGGCCACTGCGCTCCAAACAGGCCGTTGTCAGATAACGTACTGTTCATGTTCCTGATGACGATGTTGAGACAATGCTGATTTTCTGACCGACTCCTACATCAGTGCATACCAGAATCACCTAATGAGTGAAGAGGTGGGCAGATGTAGTCAAGATATCACTTATCTGGCAGAAATTTTAGCTGGAGATTGTCCTGTGGAAAGGATCTTGCCAAATCAGACAACAATCTGAATAGTTTGAACTTATAAAACCATTGGCCTTGGAATTTGACAATTTTGCTGATAATTTCTGTAGAAATTTCTTTTTGTTTTAATTGTGCATGTCCCAATCTGCATCTTTCAAAAATTAAATCTTTACTGAAATGTCTGGATATAGACCAGTTCATACTTTATATGCCTACAAAAGAAATAGTTATAACAAAGCATCATGGTTTACCAACTCTTAATCTCAAATATTTTGCAATATAGCTGAGTATGGCACAAGCATCCTTTCTGGTGGCTGGATGACTAGGTGCCAGCTTGCAACTGTTATTTTGCATCTTCACCCAGCACTGTCTATGGGTGAAGAAACAGCCGCTCAGAAGATTAATTTAGTGGAGGTCACTTGTGCAGACTCTTCCCCCTGTTTTGACTGATTTGGAGGCACATGTGAAGCAAGATTTCCAGGGGAGGTGTCACCTGCAGACACTGACCAGAGGTATCTACAAGGCACAGATTCTTCTTACAGCTCACTTTAACTGTTATAATACATTTCATATTCAACTGTGCTTAGCAGGCAGATGCTTTTTCCCTCCAAGGACTCAATGAGTGGTCAGACACAGCTTGTTAAATGTATGAAGTAAAATAGAAACAGGTACCATGCTAATTGCACTGACTGATTGATAGCATTAAGCTTTTCTGAGTTCTCGGCTATTTAGGATGCAATCCTTCACCTATGGGTTTCTCCATCAGCCTGTGCACACCGACCTGCTGGAACCTGGGGGTTCGGGGCCTGGGGTCCACAAAGGCAACACACACAGTCAGGGCTGCTGCCTAACACTTAAAGATGAAGCATGCACACACCAGTATTTGGGGGGTGGGGGTGGGAAGGAAACTATGTAATTGAAATGTAATATATTTTCTGCATCAACAACCTTTACTTTTCCATTTTCAGCACTCAATGAATGTAAAATACTTGTCGCTTAGGACCTTTCATACTCTCTTGGTGACAACACAAAAGATAATGGTGTGCCAATTTACACTCTGCCAGAAGAAAGAGGGGCAAATTTGCTCCTCTAACTTCAGAGAGAGCATATTTTAATGTAAAGTAGGGTGCAGAACAATTTTTCTGGCTCTTGAAGACTTTGAGATTTATGTATTTCCATTTTTGTCAGAGGCAGATAAACAGAACAACTGGAACATTTTAAATGAGGCCACTCAGTAACCTCATGCAGCTAGTTCTCTCCTAAAGGTTTTAACTTTTACTTTTTTTGTGCAGTTTACACATGAATGGAACTGAAGTTGGTAGCTGTCTCCTCAGCCCCCACTGTTTCCTGATATCTAAGAGATACTGAGCTCCTTACCACTAAGAATATGAGTAGCTTTCTTATTTAGTCAATACCATCTATTTATAAAAGTAAACAAATATTAGACAAACTGCCTCCATTAAGTTGTCCCTCTTAACTAGCCTGCCTGCACGTTTTCCTCTTGGCTTGCTATCTTTGTCCTACTTTTATTCAGTGGGTTATTTCAGATAAGATTATAAACCCTTAGAGAAAATGTTTTCATTTCCACAAAACACCTAATACAATGAATCTCTAATCCTGACTACAGTTGTTTATTATTATTTATAAATAATATAATAGTTTTAAGCTGATACATTCAGTTCAACCAAGGGCAGCTTAGCACTCTATCTGTATATATTATCTCTTTATTTTCACTCATTAGTCTTAATCCTTAGAACAGGTCTTATAGCATGTGGGAACAAAGGTAAACAAGGAAAAAAGAGTGAGTAAGGAAAGAAGCGTCACCCGAGCTATCCTAAGTTGACATTTATTATGATAGTTACCTGTGATTACAGGCAGCTGTCTGTAAACAGACAGTTTAGTGTTACCATAATTTCTATTATGGACATAAAATTCTAACTTATTAGTATTTGGATCCTGTGTGCTGGAGGAAATACTCTGTACCTCAGAGGTGACAGTGTCTGGCCCTAAACATGGGTCAGATTTACGCTGCCATGGCATACAAGAATTTTATAGCCTTCACCTTTTTTTTTTTTTTAAAAATGCCATCCCTCCCAAACATTGTTTTTCTTTAAGATTTCACATAAATTCTCTATTCTTTCATAATTTTCACTTTCATACTAAAATTTTCTCTGCCAAACTTTAAAAATGCTACTTAAAAATGCATAAACAAGGAAAAACTTTGTCTAATCATGATCTAATATGGATGAATTAATATAAAAATATATTTAATGTAAAGAAAATTAAATTGAAACTGAATAAGGAATATAATATGCTGTTATGAGCAGCATAAAAAGAAAACAGAACCCTCACAAATATGGCTGTAAGGTGGAATGTCTCTCCATAGGAACATTCCAAAAAGCTTGCCATTTTTTGAGTTGCAAACAATTAACATCATAACATAAAAAGCTTAGTTTTCTTGCTGCACCACCTTATCTCCAAGTGTCAATATTATCCATATCTAATTTGAACCAGTCTGTAAAGTTATACTTCTTTCTAAATGATAAAATGTCACTTATCATGACATTGGAAGGCTGCTAACAAAGAAACTGTGTAACAGTTCATTCTTATGCAGCTCTCAGCCTTTGTGAGTTGCTGAATTCAGAGGAAGATGAATTCCAGAAGCAGGCACTGGAATTTGCAGCTCTTAAAAAAACCCCCAAATCAGCCATTCAAACAGTTGTTTAGGTTTCTATAAAGTCTCTTTGCTCAGTCTTGCAAAGTTTGAAGTTTACCCATGTTCCTGTTAGAAAGCTGCAAACATGCTATTGACAATTGCTTTTTTAAACCCCTACCAAGACTTCATCAACACACTTTTATGATATCCTGTGTAACATGTTGAACTTCGAGAAGGTGAACGACAATAATGAACTACTTTATTTCCTGAATGCATTTGTTTCCTGTACTGTTATTTTTTCTTCTTTAGCATAGTCTACTTGGTATAAGAAGTGCTACTCTCATTTTCTTCTTTAGCACAGTGTACTTGGTATAAGTGCTACTCTTATTAGCGTATCATCTAAATTACATAAAGCATATTCTTTTTTTTAAGATAAAAATTCAAACTCAGTCATTTGTTGGAAAAATCTTGGAATTTATTAGTTGTTATCTCAATGTGATCATTTCTAAACAATTGTGATCTAAAGTATTTCTTTCCATTTTAATAATACTAAGCATGCAAAACATTCTAATACAGCACATTTAGCACAGTCTTTACAGTTTATTAAGCCCCAGCCTTAAGACTAACAATCTTTTTTGGCTAACTCTCATTTGTGAGTATTGTTTCTGTGATCCCTACCCCTTCTTCCACTCAAATTACAGCAGGCAATATTTAGGTGTGTATAGCTTTTCTTGAGAATTAAAGCATTATGAAGTTCTAAAAAAATGCTCAAGCATAATTAGCAGAGTAATATTTACCCATGATAAAGACAATTTTAATTAAAAGAAAAAGAGCACATTTGAAAAAAAAAGAATAAGTCATTAGAATGCACTGGATATCATACCTGAAAAGGCAATACAATAATTCAGTGGAATTAATTTTCACTATTTATAACCATTTAACCATTTTGAAGACAGGATGCCTACATTTCAAATGAAGCTAGAATATTATACACAACCATCTTTTAAGTTTTACGTTGTGTCCCCTCAAGCTCTATCATCATAAAGTCTTCTGGTCCCTCTTTCAAAAATACCGGTGTTAATGAAGTAAGGTAGATTTTTGCGCAGGAAGCAGAGAGCTGAGCTAATGAACTGATACTCTAGCTAATGTCCACAAGTCCTCTATGAGATCAGAAGCAGTAGCTATGCAGCTTAAACATCTAACCTACTCTCAGATAAAATGCCTATTTTTCTCAAGCCCACCTGCTTTCCTATCACCATCAACATTTTCTCACCAAAACTTCAATTATATCACCAGTGATTACAAAAAAATTTTCCTTGACTTTGTTTAAGAAGAAACTTTATAAACAATATAAAAATATAAACAATTATAAAAAAACAAGTGGCTTTAAACGGGGACTGACAAACTAGTTTGTATTTTAGAATGAATGTTGAATGAGTATTCAGCATGAATATTGAACATTCAAATGACAAAACCCTATTGACAAGAAGGTGCTAAACCCATATTTTTTTAAATTATTGTTTCTGAAAAACTTCTTTCCTGATGAAATGGAAAACGAGAACAACAACAAAAATTTAAAAAACCCTAGCTGTAAATAGTATAAATCTGTAGTTACCAGTGTGCAGTAAATCTGCTAAATCTCAGCTGTGTCCATGTACAGTATCTGAAATAATTACTACGGCAACTCATTTCTTTGTCACTTTATCTGCAATGACAAGAGTCCAAAATGCAACTGAAATACCTATAACTATGATTTGTCAGATGTGCTTTCAAATGAGCATAGTCACTACATACTAAGTACAAATTCAGTTTATCTATGTCCAAATTAAGTGAAAAAAAATGCAATAAGTTATATTCAGTGCTAACTAGACTGCAAATGTGAAATTAGGAGATTTTGAGCACCACTGCAGATAAAACCAGACAACTAAGGAAAAAAGAGGGTAATTGAACTATACCTGAATTTGAACCTTCTGTAATTCATACAGAAGCAGATCCAACATGTGAAAATTTTCACACACACAACCACCAAAAAAAAAAGAAAAAAGGGGAGGGTGTTAGAGCAAATATCCTGCCAATGCTTGTTATTCTCAGCTTTCAGATGTTATCATGTACCAGTATCACAGGTGTTAGTTGTCTTCCTCACTTTCTCCCCAGCGCTGCATTCCTTTCCTATCCCCCCCAGATCTAATCTTCCTTCATTTTCTTACTCTTGTTATTTTGCTCAAATATTTATTTTGTATAATTCATTAAAAAGTTAATTTTGTCTGCTCTCTGTAATAAAAATATTTACAATTTGCCTCTTTCTTAAAATGTCTCCTTTTCCTTCACAAATTAATGATTTAACATTCATCTACTTCAAGTATATTAATAACAAAACCTTATCCATTATGACAGCCTTTATTTTATTATTTTTAAAGTTGTAACTGCACGTTATTCGGGCGAAACGAAGGTAGGAGCAGGAAAGCTTGAATGCAGGCAGGGAAGAACTTTGGAAGAATGGTTGGTTAGCGATTGCATAGAAGGTAAAGGTGAATCCCAAAAATTTCCCCACAAGACAAGAAATTAAACCCATCTTAGATTTTTCAAATTACAAAGTGTTCAGCTTCATTCCATGGTTCATCTGCTCATTTTCAGGAAGTGTCTCAGTTGAGTGCTCGCATACAACTGAAATGCAAAATGTATCGGTTTATGCAATTATTTCAAACAAGTAAGTTTTTACTAGTTAATTCTAAAGAGAGTAAGTGTCCAGATATTGGGAATTTGTGTTTTTAAAAATAATTTCCCTTTTTAATCAACCTTTACTACCAGAGGTTAAGATTTAGAGTTCCAAATATCTGGGACCAAGTTTAGACAAGCGTAAGGGAACCAGAGTGTCTAAATTACCTTGATATAATAATGACTCAGTTGTCAAATCATATTCTGAACTGGGATAGGAAAGAGTTTCTCGTTGGTCTCAATTTTTCCATGGATGTCTTCTAGCAATATCATACATTTCTACCTGTTGCAAGAAGAGTTACAATTAAATTTCATTGAGGAGCTGCAGTTCAAGAAAGATTTTAGATCAGAGGCAAAAAGTATCTCAAAGCATTAACAAAATTTTTGGACTAATTATTCTATGTTCGCAAAAAGGAATGTAATTTTTGCCCAAAATGGAACGGGTGTTTGTTTTAGAGTCACTGGAAGAATTACACAATAACTATGCAACATAGATATAATATATGGATTTGTTGTTAATGTCATAATGTAGCTAGCGTACGAAATAAGAATGAGAAATTACTACAGCTGAAGCTCTGGCTACAGTTGGAAAAAAACCTCAGCTGTAAGAAAAGGAAGGTAGAGACCATATGAAGACACAGAGCCTTCATCTTCTGCAGCGGCAAGTCTCAGTACCTGTATCCTGTATAAGTCTAGCTTTCACTTTACTCATTTCACATGATGAATCTTCTCATAAAGAGAAATCCGTAAGACTACCCTTTACTCTGCTGTTTTTAGTTTACCTAGGCTTACTAGATGTTTTAGTATCTTTTCCTTGATAAAATATGTTCCAAGGAGAAAGTATTTAATCTTTGCTTTAAGCATTTAAAAAAATAAAGAAAACATTTAAACATACACATTTTCATGTGATAAATCTCTGGCTCGTGAAAGTCCGTAAGATATACTAAAAGCAAAGGATCATAACAGGCCAATAGTTCAATTTTGGTAAGTCATAAACACTTAACTTTTTATCCAGATATTTATATGTAAAAGAATTTTATACAATTGTATCCATCATCAAAAGATGCCAAGCGCTAAAGTAAAAGACAGCAGCTACCTGTTCAGGATAACAGTGTATGAGATTTTAGAAGGGAAAAAGAAAAAGAAAAAGTAGCCAAATGCAAACAATCTAATTTGCTTATAAACCACACTAATGAGCATAATATAAAAACTATATTAGACAAATCAAATATAGACTAAAAATGTATCATTTTTCAAACGTAACATTAATCAGGATTTTATGGCTAGAACTTCCAATTTTTATTAAGTATTTCAAGTACTCTTACAGCAAGAGGTCACCTTGATTTCAGCTGGATAATCAAGCAGAAATCATCTTTAAGACTTCTCTTGTCCTAATGGCATGCAAGCATAGTAACTCAGAAATGTTATTTCCTCATTGAAACTTTATTCCATTTCTTGAAATATTGTTCTTCTCTTACTTGTTTTCCTTTTGTTTTCTTACATTCTATAAGCATCAGTTTGTATTCCTTACAGTTTCTAGTTTGCAGAACAAAAGCCGTTGCTAATACTAGACTCTTCTATCCATTGCGCCATTTCTGTCTATTACGCAGAAGAGTAAAATGAAGATAAATTGTCCCCATCTCAGGATGGCTTGAGATATAAGAAATTATCTTCTTTTTATTTGGAACTTAGCTTCTGATGATTTATTATTAATAAGATTCTGTAAACATTCTACAAATTATAAATGTGATCAATAAACCTTTACAGGTATTTTAGGAGAAGAGGTGAACTTTCCTTTATGAGTGTAAAATTTTAGGAGATTAGTTGTAGCCTGTATTGGCAAAGGTAGCATAGGAGCCAGGGAGGACAAAGTGATCTAGCTTGGAGCACTGATAAAGGATGATTTTCAATGGTATTTTTACTAAAAAGTTAGTGCATTAAAAATTTATGGCAAGTGAGATTCCTTAGCATATCAGGATACTATACACCCTAAATACACTCATGGAGGCTACTTGAAGGGCACTTTCAGTGCATGGACCTTTATACATAATACAGCTTTTTATTGTTGGCAGAGTCTAGAGCCCTGTGAGTATTTTTACAGTACATTATTTTTTAGAACCTATAAATTACTCATCTGAACTATCCAAGTATAAACATGATGACTTTTTGTCAGGCTTGACTATGATACTATTACAATGAATTATGGATTTTAGCGGTTATCTGCTTCTGATGTGGTGCAATAAATCATGATCATTTATGATTGGTTCTGAACTTCATATCGGTTTTTCATATAGCCTGTCCTGCATTTGTAAGGTTCCTCAGAGTTATACTTTAAAGATGTCAGACAATTTCAAGATAGCATTAGACTGATTTAAAATTCTTTGGAAAGCATAGACAAGATAAATAATAAGAAATTTAAATACATTTTCATATCTCCTTTCTATTCCATATACAATTATAAAAAACCCACAAATAAACTGTGAACTTATAATTCATAAGTTTTTGTTAAAGGACAGGAGACAGTGAGATTTTAATAAATAAATAAATAAATGAAAATTGGCCTATATGCTACAGTTACACAGAGTAAAATGGCAGCTATTGACAGATGATTCATCTAACAGCAGCCTCCAGAATTAAAAGGGAAAAAAAAAAAAAAAAAAGACAAGACTTCTTTAGGCTATATGTGAGTGTGGCTATACTCCATATCACAAACACCCCAGAGGAAAAAAAAGGAATCTTCTCTTAATCTCACCTGCTTTATGTCCAGTCTGTCATCTTTTCCTACATCCTCTGTATTATCCAGAAATGGCATCATTGGATTAGGAGTTGAGCCAGTCCCCCAGTGGAACTTAGATTTTACCCTAATTCTTTTTTATCCTGATTAATTATTCTCCTGTTCTATTATCTACCTCTGAATATCTACTTTTTTTCTCCTGACCTTTTATATGACTTCTGTTTGGCAGGGTGTATCTTTCTTTGCCCACATTTCTTCTTCCTCACTTGTCTACCTTCTCCTGTATTATGCTGTGTTTTGCTATCTATTACTACTGGGACTAGGCCCTTCCTTCTCCATAACACTGAAGTTAGATTTAAGGGATACATCTGGTCACTGTATTTGATGAAAGAAGAACATTTATTAAAATATTATTGTAACAGTTAAGCATTCATAATAAAAACTGTTGTGTAATTATTTTTTTTTAAGAAGTAAAATAAAAATTTCCTTTTTTTTCTCCCCCCCCCCCCCCCCCCCCGACTGAGCAAATTCTTGTATGTATTTGAAGCTATGTAGGACACATAGGACACAGAATGAGTGACTTCTTTCCCTCAGGGAAGCATTTGTGCAGGCACAAAAGAAAATAGTTGTCTCGTTGTCTGTCATCTCAGAATTTGGAAGAAAACTCACCTTTTTTTCAGCACCAGTAGTATCCACCTCAGGTGTGTTGAAGCCCTTTTCAGAGGGTACTGGATGACTCAGTCACCATGACAGTCTTGTTGCACGCATCTGTGTTCGACACAGCTAAATGCATTGAATGCAGATTAGCAGTTTCTCTATTCGAGTTTATCCCTGCTTTACTTCTACTATACATTAGCATAAGCTATCCACGGAAATGTGCTACCTACAATCTCTGCAAAGCAGAATTCTTTAAGGAAGGAAAGAGATGGGCCTTTTCTCAGTTTCCTTCATTCCTAACTCAGTGAATAAGTCTCTCACCCATTTCCTTAATCTGATTGTCCTAATAATCAGAGATGGGTTTTACACACCAGAGAATGTGTAGCTTGTAGCTATGCCTGGATCTTACACCAAAGGGAGAGGAGGGAAATAAAATTCTCCTAAATGTTTCTAATACACATACAGGGATTTTTTTTCTACTACTAAGTTTGGTTAGAAAATTGTATGTTGGTATCCTTTTGAATTTTTAATCGCACTGTGATTTAAAGTAGCATTTCATGCATTTTATTTCACAGTAACAATTATAGATCCACAGTTTTCTCCTCTCTTTAGTCCTCCTATCCTTCAGTCATTCACTAGCCCTTATTAAGGAAGGGTTTACTTTATTAAAGAATCTCAGGAAAAATCGTCTTTAAAGAAGGCATCACATTAAAGTTCATCCCAAGGATCCAGCTAGGTCAGAAATAGATGTTAAACAGCAAATGCCTATTCTCCTTAGTTACACATTAACCCTTATTTGTTAATATTCCATCATTACAATAGGAATGCTCCTCTGTGTTGTCTCTTACCTTAACTTTCCTTACCTTTGTAAGGTAGTAACACTGCCTGACCACTGTGGCCCCCCTCCCCGAAACCAAGCAAAGGGCCACTCTTACAAGCAAGGGGAGGAATAGCACTGGTACTGCTATGTACCATTCTCAGCTGGGAGTTAGAGACAGTGAGAGGAGAATAAGCATTTGCAGAGTTCACACACATTTTAGCTGCAATGTAGCAACTTAAAAGACTATTTTTCTACCTGGAGCCTATTTCCTGGCAGGATCAAGCATAGGAAAAGTACCAGCACGATTAAGCACATTCTCCATTCTAACTCATTCCACTGCTGAATACTCAGCACAAAGCCACTGACAAAACAAAACATACAGAAAGGAAAACTCCAAGCAAACCCCAGTCTCAGCAGAAAGCCAGTCAATATGACTATTGCCTCCAACCTGCAACTGATGCCCAACTGCACTGTTTGTTAAGCTAAACCATCTGGCTGCAGGGAATAATCTCTGCTGAGAGATAGCTGAGGCTGTGAGCTTCTGCTTCCTAGTGAGCCTGGTGTTTGCACCTTCCCAGATGGAACATGAGCCTCACTGGAGACCCAGCTGCTGTATGTCAGACATAGGCTAAGAAGCCAAGTCAAACACTCAGTGGGAGTGGATGAGTCTACTGTAATTATTGGCAAGCTATTCAACCTCTCACTTGTGTAGGCTTGAAGTCCGTTAGTGGTTCAACGCCCCTAGGTTCAAGCCTGAGGAATGTAATATTTCTTTTAAAATGGTAAGTGTCTGAACAGTTATTGAGCAGTTTGGTTGTGGTTCAGATTATTCTACAATGTTTTCTCATACAGAGTCCACAAAATCTTATTTTACTAGCTTGAATGGAACCAAGGACCATTCTTTAATTGATAGGCTTTCACAGTGTTTCTTTAATATGACTTAACTCTGTCTCTATTTATTTTAACAGTCTTCAGGATTTAACTCTGCATTCTCAGGCAGATACATCAAGTAGATGATCAGAAAAGTATGTGATACTTATAAAGCATAATAAGCACTTTTTTATTCTCTTCATGATGCCATCAGACTTAACGCCATTTCTTGTAGTGAACTGACAGGTTTGCAAAGAATTAACTTCACAAAAATCTGAAGCTAGAAAGGTACTTGGACTCCAAATTTAATTTAAAAAATCCTGTAAAACAGTTTACAGTGCCCGTTTCTTCATCCATATACAATAAACACTGCAACAATTTCCCCAAAGTAGCACTCAAACATGTGACTTGCTTTGGCTCATGATCTTATTAGATTAAATATTTAAAGCTGACAATAAGCTACTGTCAATAATTCCTTAGAAAGCTGAGATTTTATATTATGGTTTGTATTACCAGGACCTCTGATTCCCAACCAGAGCCTTCCTGATGTGTATTGCCAAATACACAGCATCTGTACCTCTAATGGCCTCCAACAAACATTACCATCAAAAATTGCTTGCAGCTCACATCTGAGATCCAGTGTGGCTTAAGAAAAGAGCTGAAAGAGATTTTTTAGCATTCTGTTGGCACTTGCAAAATATAACACATCTAAATCATGATATTCCCTTTGGAAGAAAACATGTAGATCATTTCACAGTTTTCAGCGGCTATTGCAATACCTCAAATTAGAGTTTAGAACTAGAATAGCTCATGGCCATGGGCATCCTCACTTCACACAGTGCTAAAAGATGTTTACTACCTCCTAAATAAATACAGATAATGAGATTTGTATAATACGTAACTTTTGTATGCTGCTCTGAATTTTGTTCTTGTTTGCTAGCAGGTAGCCTAAGGAATGTGAGCGTGCCAAATCTACTTCATCTCCAGCTGCTGGATGCTTTTACCAGCTTTTCTTCTTCTGTATCTGACTGGAAATTAAAAAAAAAAAAAAAAAATCAACATCTTAATCCCATATGAGAGCATAGAACACATCATGATGATTACATAGTTATGGCACACATGGAAACAAATTAAATAATCCATGACTAAATGAATTGCTGGGTCAACATATCTTAAGGCCAGTAGGGGCCTCACATAAAGAGCCTGGGCCAAGATTTTAGCTCCTTTATGTGCCTGCAAAACTAATGCACGGGGGAAAGTTGTTTTTCCTCCCCTTAAAAAAGAGCTGCTCTTGCTTTTGGAAAAATGTCAAAACCTGATGTGGTGGGTTGACCCTGGCTGGATGCCAGGTGCCCACCAAAGCTGTTCTATCACTCCCCCCTCCTCAGCTGGACAGGGGAGAGAAAATATAACAAAGAGCTTGTGGGTCGAGATAAGGACAGGAGAGATCACTCACCAATTACCGTCACAGGCAAAACAGACTCAGCTTGGGGAAAATTAACTCACTTTATTACCAATCAACCAGAGCAGGGTAATGAGAAATAAAACCAAATCTCAGAACACCTTCCCTCCACCCCTCCCTTCTTTCCAAGCACAACTTCACTCCCGGATTCTCTACCAACCCCCCAGGGGCACAGGGGGATGGGGATGGGGTTTACGGTCAGTTCATCACACGTTATTTTCTGCCACTTCATCCTCCTCAGGAGGAGGACTCATCACACTCTTCCCCTGCTCCAGCGTGGGGTCCCTCCCACAGGAGGCAGTCCTCCACGAACTTCTCCAATGTGGGTCCTTCCCACAGGCTGCAGTTCTTCACGAACTGCTCCAGCATGGGTCCTTTCCACGGTGTGCAGTCCTTCAGGCACAGACTGCTCCAGCGTGGGTCCCCCACGGGGTCACAAGTCCTGCCAGAAAACCTGCTCCAGCGTGGGCTCCTCTCTCCACAGATCCGCAGGTCCTGCCAGGAGCCTGCTCCAGCACGGGGTTCCCACAGGGTCACAGCCTCCTTCGGGAACCCACCTGCTCCGGCGTGGGGTCCTCCACGGGCTGCAGGTGGAGATCTGCTCCACCGTGGACCTCCATGGGCTGCAGGCGGACAGCCTGCCTCACCATGGTCTTCACCACGGGCTGCAGGGGAATCTCTGCTCCGGCGCCTGGAGCATCTCCTCCCCCTCCTTCTTCACTGACCTTGGTGTCTGCAGGGTTGTTTCTCTTACATGTTCTCACTCCTCTCTCTGGCTGCCGTTTCCCGTCTGTCCCAACTTTTTTTTCCTTCTTAAAAATGTTATCACAGAGGCGTTACCACTATCTCTGATTGGCTCGGCCTTGGCCAGCGGCGGGTCCGTCTTAGAGCCGGCTGGTATTGGCTCTCTCGAACACAGGGGAAGCTTCCAGCAGCTTCTTACAGAAGCCACCCCTGTAACCCCCCACTACCAAAACCTTGCCACACAAAGCCAATACACCTGAAAGCACACCTAAGCAGAGAAACATAAACATGAGCCAGAACAGCAGCAGCCTTGCCTTCTAAGAATCTATTAGATGTCAATTTAAGTCTGTAACGTATGGCCAGTTCTTCAATGGGCCCTGCTGATTTCAGAGATGTGTATACATTCCCAATCGTGCCTGATGTGGAAGCTTGATTTTTTCAAACTTCTGCCTGAAGATAAGCTCATTTTGTGTGTGGTAAAAAGATTATATCAAAAAATGCCCTGGAAATCACAAGGTGAAAAATATGCAATGTGATATAGATAATAAAATCTACTATCTTGTATTGCTTTTATATAGATATAAAAGGCAAGAGTGATACTATTTATATATATTACATATGCATAAAAGATTAATAACTGAACAAGCTCTAAACAATATTCCAGAACTGTAAATATAATAAACAAACTTTATTAAAACTCTATAAGGAGTTCAAAAGAAGTTCGAAAACAAAGATATTGCAGAATGCATTAATCTCGGTCGTCAAAGTCATAGCCATGAGCTTCCCGGCAAAGTCTTTCCAACTCACTAGTCAACACCTGCCACTATACAGACAAACAGCTTCGTGATGCTAAATTCAGCAGCGCTAAACCTAAGAATAGATAGACTGTATTCTTTTCAAACTACCAGTGCTGAGAGGTTCTTGCTCAGTTTTTACTCATCACCTTTTCTAGTGCCTTCCATGGAAATTAGTTCAAGTAGGGTGAGTAAAGACCAGGCAACAATTTCAGAATAATTAACATCTTTCAATACTGAATGGCAATGATACATTATGAACAACAGGACATGCTCCTTGTCCATGAGTCCTTCAGGAACTCAGAAAATGTTTTGCAAATGAGCAGAGAACAACAACAGCTGCAAGCAGAGGAAGTGATATGAAAGAAGTACTGCATTAGAAAGTTAGGGACAGGTTGCAGCATGCCAGCAGCACAGCAAGTGAAGTTACAGTAATTCTGCTTATTTTCTGTTACCAATACCACATTCTGTCAGAACAGGATTCCACCTCCAAGCTGTTCCTCATAAACAGAAAACATTTCAAGACTTTTAGTGTTACAGTTGTACAAGTGAGGGCCCAAATGCTAGAGATAGTGGAGATACTGAATTCTCAGGGGTCAAGTTATGTGCCTACCTAGGAATTTAGTACCTTTAACACTTTGTGTCCAAGTTCATACAGGCAAAAAACAATAATGGCTTCCACACCTGTGGCCGTTATCCTTCAGGAAATACATTTTAAAAAAAAAACACCTCACAGAATAAGTAGGTAAATAAGATAGTACATTAATCGTTAGTCATTTACCAGATTTTTTTTTTAACTTGCCTTTTACTCCCACACCAGGAATCCACTGTGTGCTGCTACTAACCATACATTTTAGCTGACAGCTGTTATATTTAGTAAAACTTGCTTGTGATTCATTATTCATGTTCTCAAACACCCTCAGAGATAAATTCCAATGAAGCTCAAAGATTCATCTGAATGGCTGCTGAAATGACATTTGTTAGTATAGGAGTGTGTTGAACATGTCTAGATAAATCTGATGCTATGCTATTATAATGCTCTTATAAAACTTGTAAGATATTCTATTACTAGTAAGATGCATGTTATGCAAGACTGTCATCAAACATAATTATCTTCAGAGGAAAAGGTAAAGGCCAAAGTATGACAGAACAAACTGATTTGCTGCAAAATCTGACTAAAAACCTATTGCCCATGGAGGACTGGCAAGATGTTCTAGAGCCCAAAGTCATAAGAAGCTGCCTTATCAATCAGAATTAGTAAGTGATGGGGAAGAAAGCAACTCATATGAAACAAAACAAGCTGTTTATATTCAGTGTTTACAGTGTGAAGTGGTGTGAAAAAGTTAATATGTAATTTGTTTGCTTGCTTTGTCTTTTTCTAGGCTTTTCTGTCTTTCTCTGAAATGTTTGTCTCTAGCCAGTAACTTCTATGGGTAGGAACTGTAAGAGTATCATGTATGTACAGAGTCGTATCTCATGTTTCTGTCAATGGAACCCTGTAGAGAATTATAACTCTGTTAACGTTCCCATGTTTATCATGCTTAAAGGATAGGAATTTAAAATCTCTTTAAAGGACTGCAGAAATTTTTTAACATTCATAGGCCTCAGGTTTATAATATGTTCAACAATTTCTTCAATGCCCAGGATAATGTCTGCGTGTGCTCTTCCAAACATGCATGTCTGACCTTGCTTATACATATAAAGGCCTTATTTTCTGTCACCATAAATATGGATAAGCATATGACTCAGTTCAATCTTCAAACAAATGTTCTCATTATTACTTCCTGCATCTGTGGGTGAATCATGGCCCTCACTATTCCTTTGCATTGGACAATGAAGACTGGAATAGTTTTCAGTGTGGTTAATGGTCTAAGAATATAGAAAGAAGACAGAACTTCTGCAGAATCGTGTATTTGAAATTTGCTGAATCGTCACCTTGAATATGGCAAGGAAACACGAGCAACGAATACGATGGCAGCCTGGGGGCTGCAGCATCAGAAATCACAGTATACTTTTTATACAGATCTATTTCTGTACTTACGTAGATTTAATAGTATCACAAGATACTTGCATATCAACAAAGTAATAATGATAAATTATGTAATATTTGTCTTTTTAATGTTATCGGCATGATACAACTGTAAGACTCAAGAAGACAAATTCTTCTTTAGCTACATATTTCAGTAACTTCATAATTGAAATTCTTTGTATTTCAGAAATTATTTTGGAAATATTCTAATTTGAAAGTTTTATGGGCAGACTGGGTTTGGGGTACCTTTAAGTGGACTCAGTCTCCTTCTGAATTTTGATCTGCTATAGCAGAACTATTTGGTCTCTTCTGTCAGGTGTCTGGAGATAGGACAAGAGGAAATGGCCTTAAGTTGAGGCAAGGGAGATTTAGGTTAGATATTAGGAAAAATTTTTTTACTGAGAGGGTTGTCAAACATTGGAATGGGCTGCCCAGGGAAGTGGTTGAGTCACCATCCCTGGAGGTATTCAAAAAGCGAGTGGACAGGGTACTCCAGGGCATGGTTTAGGGGGCATGGTTAATGGTTGGACTTGATGATCTTGAAGGTCTTTTCCAACCGAAATGATTCTATGACTCTATTTTTAGCACTTTATAAACCCAACCTTTATCAAGCAGTTACCCAGTTGGTAACTGCATGAGGAGTACTTGTTTATATAATTGTACATGCCTAACTACAAATGTCTTTCTGTTTTCAGTACTAGTCAGCAGAACAATTTAAAAAAATATATGTTTCTAAATACTTCATGGAGAGTTGTGTTCTTTTACTATTGGAAATCTATTCCATGTAATTTCTTTAGTGCTATTCACTCCCTACTTCCTCTTAGATATCTCTATGTCCTCCGCCTGCAGCACAAGAAAGGTATTTTAGTTTAGTTTAAAATGCATCTGTTGGCTGATAATCTGAATTCCCAGAAATATGGCTTAAATAAGCACTGCTGGGTGAATACTTGTATCAAGTTAAGACCAGTTCTACACTGCTTCAGATTCCACCTTCAGAGCCAAAAAGGAAAAATATTCATGTGGATTCATGAATAAACCACCTTTGAATTACTTTGGATATCATTCTGTTTAAAACCAATTGAAAGTTTAGTGTACAGAGCAATGCTGCTAAACCCAGCTCTCCAAGATCAATGTATTGCCATTAATCAGCACTAGATCATATGCTCCAGAGGATGTAACATGCTTCAAGTGGCGCAAGGTCTGCTGAGTGACGATGAAATTGTAGGTGGATAATAGTATCCACATATCTTGGGACCATCCTTCCCATTTATATTGTTAAAAGGGGAAAGATGCAATGGAGTCATTAATCTGCACTAGCTGTGGGGTCCCGCAATACCTGTTCCATTGCCAGAAAGGGTTTTTTCACTGATCATCTCTAATGCTACTAGCAGCAATTCATTGCCTATCTCCAAATAAATTAATTATGAACATACCTTAATTGCAGTAGTCATAATAAAATCAATTGATAATCATAGACTAGTTGTAATTACTTCTAAAGAAGTTTCATTTTAATTCAAAATTCATTAAGCTGACATAGATAAGCACTTTGGGTAAAGTACTTTTGCTTAATAATGAAAACAAATCTTTTGATTTTGAGCAAGATTGTCCCTTTTGCCAACGGTTTATTTCAGAAATTACTGGTTCTCTTGTACTGAACATGTTTTATTCAACAAGAAGTTGTCAGTGAAAGTGGTAGATACTTAGAACCTAGGGTAGACATTTACAGAAAAAACACTTGTGGTTTTCCCAGAAAAAATATGTATTTGAGAGAGGAGAATGGAAAACAGAAAAATTCTAGATTCTCTTTGGTCACACTCTATGTTTAAACAGTATCACTAATCTAAGGACAATCACTAAAGGCACATAATTAAAAGCATTTTGATATTACATTAAGTTATGTTATACTACTAAGTTATGTTATATGCTTACCATGCCCTGTAAAGTAGGATTTATTTTTCTTTAGGCTTGAGCCAAAAGCATAATCTTTAAACTAAGGAAATCATCAATAGACACATCTGTTTTTTCTGGCATAGGTATATACTCCTTGACGGAAGCGTCTGCTCATGTAAGAAGCTGTAGCCGTAAAAAATCTATTGCAAAGAGAACTACTAGCCAAAAAATAATTTAGCAATCAAAATATCTAAACAAGTTGAAATGTAACTCTGACACACTGAACATACTTAATAATTTCTGGAACTAGATAAGCAAATGTACAGATTATGTCTGTTTAGAAATTAAATTGCCTGAAAAACTTCTGGAAGCTCTCTAATGAGTGATAGAGTGTTGCATCCTTTTTGGTTAAATTCAAGCAAGTAGAAGTAGCTATCTGTAAGTATTTATGGAGAATATTATTACTATTTGCTCTGGAAACAGACTGAAAGTACAAGAATCAATTCCATATTGATGTGTTCAGATGATGTCTAGTAACTACCTTTTCTCTCAGTGGCAATATAATTATCTGCTTCTGTCAAGAAGAGTATTTCTTTTAATCTTATCACGAAACTCAGTCTAAACATGAGATTATAAATCTGGTTGCACCTGATTGTGATGTGTATGTGAAGTTTAGGAAATTATAATGTCTTACATAAATGCGCACATGGAAAAGTTTAATCTTAGGCAGAAGCCTTCAGAGGTAGATTTGGGGGAAGGAAATGCTTTTTCCTGTTCCTAAGAAGTTCTGGAGGAAAAAAAAATCTTCTAAAAGTCAGGCTGAAAAGACAAAGAAATGTTTCATTAAGAATAGCAAAATTAAAAGACAGTTTCAAAAAGGGATCAAAACTGACCCTGTCCCATAAAACACTGTTTTAATTAATTTGAATCTTGATGTAAAAATTCTGGACAGTTACCACAAAATAGACAACAAACGGTAAAACATAAACCATTAACCTGTTTCTAGGTTCTTTTCTTAGAAAATATATTGGATTTACTTTGAACTTACACTTAGATCACTAATAACAGAAGTAAAAAGTAATAGTAACTAGGAAATGAGAAAGGACTGAAGATTGAAAAGCGCAGTTAGTGAGTTATCATTTGTCTTTTCCAGATTGGTAATAATCTCTCATTTTCTGAAAACACTATTACCTAAATGAGACCCTTTGTTCACAGAAGGGACCTCTGGAGGTCATCTTGTCCAACACCCTTGCTCAAGCAGGGCCACCTAGAACCAATTGCCCAGGACCATGTCCAGATGGTTTTGTAATATCTCCAGGGATGGAGACTCCACAGCTTCTACGGGCAAGCTGGTGCCAATGCTCAGTCACCCTCACAGTAAAAAGTGCTTCTTGATGTTCAGAGGGAACCTCCTGTATTTCAGTTTGTGCCTGTCGCCTCTGGTCCTGTCACTGGGCACCACTGAAAAGGGCCTGGCTCCATCTTCTTTACACCCTCCCTTCAGGTATTTGTACACATTGATGAGATCTCCCCTGAGCCTTCTCTTCTCCAGGATGAACAGTCCCAGCTCTCTCAGCCTTTCCTTATATGAGAGAAGCTCCATTCTCTTAATTGTCTTAGTGGCCCTTCACTGGCTTCTCTCCAGTACTGGAGAGCCCAGAATTGGACACAGTAGCCCAGGTGTGGAGTTATTATTAGCAGTTTGTGGTGGGTTAACCCTGGCTGGATGCCAGGTGCCCACCAAAGCTGTTCTATCACTCCCCCCTCCTCAGCTGGACAGGGGAGAGAAAATATAACAAAGAGCTTGTGGGTCGAGATAAGGACAGGAGAGATCACTCACCAATTACCGTCACAGGCAAAACAGACTCAGCTTGGGGAAAATTAACTCACTTTATTACCAATCAACCAGAGTAGGGTAATGAGAAATAAAACCAAATCTCAGAACACCTTCCCTCCACCCCTCCCTTCTTTCCAAGCACAACTTCACTCCCGGATTCTCTACCAACCCCCCAGGGGCACAGGGGGATGGGGATGGGGTTTACGGTCAGTTCATCACACGTTATTTTCTGCCACTTCATCCTCCTCAGGAGGAGGACTCATCACACTCTTCCCCTGCTCCAGCGTGGGGTCCCTCCCACAGGAGGCAGTCCTCCACGAACTTCTCCAATGTGGGTCCTTTCCACGGTGTGCAGTCCTTCAGGCACAGACTGCTCCAGCGTGGGTCCCCCACGGGGTCACAAGTCCTGCCAGAAAACCTGCTCCAGCATGGGCTCCTCTCTCCACAGATCCGCAGGTCCTGCCAGGAGCCTGCTCCAGCACGGGGTTCCCACGGGGTCACAGCCTCCTTCGGGAACCCACCTGCTCCGGCGTGGGGTCCTCCACGGGCTGCAGGTGGAGATCTGCTCCACCGTGGACCTCCATGGGCTGCAGGCGGACAGCCTGCCTCACCATGGTCTTCACCACGGGCTGCAGGGGAATCTCTGCTCCGGCGCCTGGAGCATCTCCTCCCCCTCCTTCTTCACTGACCTTGGTGTCTGCAGGGTTGTTTCTCTTACATGTTCTCACTCCTCTCTCTGGCTGCCGTTTCCCGTCTGTCCCAACTTTTTTTTCCTTCTTAAAAATGTTATCACAGAGGCGTTACCACTATCTCTGATTGGCTCGGCCTTGGCCGGCGGCGGGTCCATCTTAGAGCCGGCTGGTATTGGCTCTCTCGAACACAGGGGAAGCTTCCAGCAGCTTCTTAAAGAAGCCACCCCTGTAACCCCCCCCCCCCCCCAAAACCTTGCCACACAAAGCCAATACACAGTTTCATGAGATTTGACTCCTTTTGCAGGTATAAATGCTCAAGGAGATTATCTGATCATTGAGAAGATTCAGGCTTTCTACCACCAGTAGCTCATCCAGCAGCTGCAGAGTTATACCATTCCACCTTTTTCTTCTCAGAAATAAAAGGGAAATGAAGCAGTGGAGCAGTAGAGATGAAGCATCCAGTATTGGGCATGGATGCCAGAGGTGCAATACCAGAGTTGGTACACCAGTGGTCTCATCACCTGCCTGACCAGCACAGCAATTCTTATGTTGCCCTGTGCTGCTGAGGCTAGCTGACTGTACAACTGGATCTGAAAACATTTTAATGTTGGAAAGGTCACAAAGACACTTTCAGAGTCTATTACATCAACCTGAAAAATTTGGAAGTATATTGATGGAGACAGTCAAGGAGACTAATCCTTTAAATTGGAAAGGTTTAAATATCTTTGGTTTACTATGGCAAAGAAGGAAGAAGGTTTTCTTCCATATTATTTGGAAAACATGGAAAAAATTTTAGAAGCAATGGAAACATGACAGGAATTAGGATCATCAAAACCAGCTCCTGTTCCTGCTTGCAACCATGCAAAACAATTAATTTAGAAACTTACCTCCTTCTAAGCTTAAACCTCATAAGTTTCTTCCCCCTGGAAGATAATTATAGAATTATTTTCAAGTTATTTATCATTAGTTTTAACTATTGCTTAATAGAAAGAAACTCATAGATTTTCTCAGAGTTCCTTAACTTAAAGATTTGTCTGATCCCCAAAGGCTTATAAAAGATACTCTTGTTCACTCCCCCCCTTTACTTTGTGAATCTAGTTGCATTCTGTTAGACCCTTCATACAGAATGTATTTTCTATTCCTCTTACCATCCTAGCAGCATCTATTGCAATTTGAACTCATCTTACTTGAACATCAGTGATCACAATTTGTACTTGATATTCTAATTATCAGCAATAGACAGGCCTGAAACAGGAATGTTTAGATAAGAAATTCTGAATTAAGCTTTTAATATAGATGTAAGAATAGATGAATTATTCTGAAAAAATCCGAGGCACCAACTTTACAGATGGTGGATTACATTATTAGTTGCTCTCTCTTCAGCTATAGACACCCTATGGAAAAATTGTAACTAAGACCTAAGTAATTAGTGAGAGACAAGTTAGATGGCAGAATGGTATCAAAGGAAGATCATGGCTGTAATAAAATCACCTTCCATAGGTTTAAGAGTGCATAAATGTATCACATGATCATAAGAATGGTGAGGGTATCGGCACAGGGTGGCACAAAATCTGTCAATAGCTCTAATGAGCTCAGCACAGGTGCTGTTAAGTTGTATATTGTTAAAGTAAAAAAAAGGATAGTTAAAACTATTTAACTTTTTGACATTCAAGCTGTTAAAGATGATTAAATGTAATGTAGCAGTAGCTATAGGGCATGTAAAGATCATAAAAAGATGAAAGAGACATGGCATGATAACCCAACAGTGCATCAGCAGTAATGGCAGAACAGTAATAGTCTACATATTCTTCATACAGCTCCCTTGCTGCTCAGAATCCTCTCTGTCATGGACTAGATTAATGAAACTAAGAAGAACTTTATAAAGGTAGCACTTTGCTGCTAAAAACTGTTAACTATCTAATCTTTCCATGACACTAATGCTACCTTTTTACACTGTAAATTCTTTCCTAGAAGAATTCTTCATTTTCTGTGTACTTAGAGACCTTGATTGTTATAAATTACTTGTGCTGTATACCTGGTAATTTTGTTTAATCCTAGCTACTTACTCATCTGTCAGCTGACATGGAAAAAAAACCCCACAAAGCCCAACAAAAACAAAACCAAAAGAAAACCATGCAAAGGAAAAGATACCCAGGGCTGGATTCTGACAGCTGTTTCCCTTCCAACTAGAAAGTTGCAGCCTGTTTCTGTGAACTGGTTTGAATTTTCTGAATATCTGTTTCTTCTTAGAATTTATATTTAAATGAAAACAACATTTTCCTGTTGGATTGCTTGAAAATAGTCACCCCAACATTTTTTCAAAAACTTTAATGTTAGAAAATAATTTGTTCACAAAAGTTTAGTGGATGGTCTACATGAATTTCATAGATTTCTCCAAAATAAACCAGACCTTCGTTAAACATTATTAATTCTAATATGCCATTGTGGTAAACAAGAAATATTTCATAAATCTGTTAAAAGTCCTGTAATACTTCCTCAAAATCTATATAGGTTCATGGACTCTGACATGAGTAGTCCTTTTGACAACAGTGGAATTACTAGTATAAAGGCACTCAAGAATCCAAGTTTTGCAGCACCGGCCATAAATTCTTGTAATACTAAATCTCACTAAATACAGACGGCATTTAGAGGGATTGACCTTAAGAATAAAAATAGAGAACCAGAATTGTCTTCCATGAAGAAGTGAATGTCAGCATTTTGTTTTCACTTAATTCTCTCCTAGAGTCAGCATCTTTTCTACCATTTTTTTTTTATGGAGATCATATCTGTTAGAAGCTTCTTCATTTCATGTGCTCTGTCCAACTGTCTCTACCCCAGTATTTGACTTTCCTATAAAAGCCCTGTATACATACGTATTTTCTTAGGGAAGCAAGTCTGTTGGTTCCTTGTTAGGACTCAGCTGTACTGTAAATCATTGCCGACTTCAGCAAGAGATACAGGAAGTATTGTGATTCAGAGAGGCGCACTGTTGAAGCCCTGTGGGGACTGCAGTCTTTCACTAATTTGTCTGTGAGTCCTTGCCACATTTTCTTTCCTCCATAATATCATTTTTAAGCACCCAATGGTACTGTCTATGAAAGTGCTTTATTTTCTCAAGAAAGCGTAAGCACTACTTTACATCAGCGCTCCCAAAGCAAGAGAGACTGTCTTGTAGTTTCTGAGTTATAACTCTATCCAGTTTAGCATGATAAACATAAATTACTGAATGTTTCATTCAGATTTTAGATACAATGAATATTTCAGGTTCACAAAATGCATAGTAAATACATTCCCAAAAGATGTTCTCAGGATTTCTTCTCGAAGGCAAGGGCCGCTAAGACAAATTCTCCATTGCAATGGATAAGTGACTGTCTGCCTGCACTTACGAGTTTTGAGACTAGTAGAAACATCTACACAAAGAGAAAGAAAAGAGTGACCAAGGAATATAGCAACATAGGAACTAGGAAATGAAAACAGCAGTACAATACTTAGCGCAATGATACACTGCATAAGGATAAACAGATGTACAAAATTAAGGAGTATTACTTTGGATAAAAATTCCAAGTTATTTATTTAGCCAATTTTATGGAAAAAAGTCATTGTAGGAAAAATATTATTTCTGTCTTTTTTTTGTTTCAGAAATTTATCACTGAGTACCACTTCTTTGCTGTAGCTAAAACAACAGGAGATGGTTCTGAGAAATGGAAATGTATGAAACCATTAAAGGAAGACGGCCAAAGCATCTGGTCAGACAGGCCCTCTGATTGAGTTGTGTCAGCCAATAGTGATATAAAGGGTAAGTTATCTGAAAATCATAGAATTTACTTTAAAGCCAGTGTGTATAAATAGCAAATGCATTTTAGATTCCAGACCTAACTGTGTACATAACCATACAACTGTAAACATAAAAATGTACTTTCAAACTTAGAGTGGTTACTGATGTTTGCTTTTTATGAGAAATTAAATTTTCCACAAATGTTTAAATGTTTGTTGTACATGTTTGATTAGGTGAGTTTTACAGCTCCTGGGTGAACTTTCTGTATAAGAAAGAATAGCACAATAGCATCTTGTTTTAGCACTTGAAATGCAGGAAATCCAAATTTAGGTCTTTGTTCCAAATCCTGTAAACTAGGGACTCTTTCACATCTGAAAAAAGAGGTCTTATCCAATAGGCTACTGCAGAATGGACTATGGTTTTGGGGGGTGTCGTGGTTTAAGCCCAGCTGGCAACTAAGCACCACGAGGCTGCTCACTCATTCCTCCCCCCTGGTGGGATGGGGAGGAGCAAATACAAAGAAAAGCTTGTGGGTTAACACAATGACAGGGAGGGATCACTCACCAATTATGGTCATGGGCAAAAACCAGACTCAACTTGGGGAAAAAACAAAATCAATTTAATTTACTACCAATCAAATAAAAACAGGATAATAAGAAGTGAAACCAAACCTTAGAACACCTTTCCCCCACCCCTCCCTTCTTCCCGGGCACAGCTTCACTCCCAAATTCTCTACCTACCCCCACCAGTGGCGCAGGGGGATGGGGAATGGGGGTTGCGGTCAGTTCATCACATGTTGTCTCTGCCGCTTCATCCTCCTCAATGGCAGGACTCCTCGCTCTTCCCCTGCTCCAGCGTGGGGTCCCACCCATGGGAGACAGTCCTCCACAAAATTCTCCAACGTGAGTCCTTCCCATGGGCTGCAGTTCTTCATGAACTGCTCCAGCGTGGGTCCCTTCCACAGGGTGCAGTCCTTCAGGCACAGACTGCTCCAGCGTGGGCGTTCCCATGGAGTCACGGCCATCTTCGGGGGCATCGCCTTGCTCCGGTGTGGGCTCCTCCCCGGGCTGCAGGTGGGCATCTGCTCCCCCGCTCCCCTCCATGGGCTGGGGGGGGACAGCCTGCCATCTCACCACGGGCTGCAGGGGCATCCCCTCCTCCGGCGCCCCTCCTCCCCTCCTTCTTCACTGACCTCGGTATCTGCAGAGGTGTTTCTCTCACATCCCACTCCCCTCCTCCACTGCAGGTTTCCCTTCTTAAATATGTTATCCCAGAGGCACTGATGGGCTCAGCCTGGGCCAGAGGCTGGTCCGACTTGGAGCCAGGGAAGCTTCTAGCAGCTTCTCACAGGAGCCTCCCCTGCAGCCTCTCCCCTGCTACCAAAACCCCACCACACAAACCCAAAACAGGGGGGTAAAAGTTACAACTATTTTGGAAGGACCTTGGGTTTCACTTTGCATTAGAATAAAAACAAACAAAAATATCTGAGGGGAAGTTTCCTACAAAAAAAAAAAAGTGTGGTTTTTTTCCACATAACATCTTTTTTTTTTTTTCCCCCCAGCCAGTATTATTTCAAATTCAGAAGAAATGAGTTTTGAAACACAAATGAGGGCAAGGTGCACGTGCACCATTCTAAGAGTATATTAATCATTATTCATGCAAGTGAAGTTGTCATAATTACTTTCAGACTTGATTACTGTTCCTAGAAATCCATCTTTTGATACGGAAAAGGGTGGGAGGTTCATTAGTTTTTAGTCCATTCCTAGTACTGTAGGAATGCTTTGGGGTTGGCATAAAATCCTTTCAATGTGCCATGATTACAATATTACAGAAGCATGATACATGGGTAATTCTATATTTAAGGTTGAGATGAGTTTTATGCTCAAGAAAGTATACAAGGGCTTTCTTAAGTAAATTATGGATGAAGCATATCTTTCCAAACATTACCGCTTTTATACTAAGTACACAACAATTTTTTCCTGAGAAGTTACAAAATACATCAATTAATTAGCCTGAGTTAATGTAATTTAAAGATATTTATTACTATTTTGAATCAGTTGTTGGTCCCTACTGATCTTTATAATAGAATAACCTGATATTTCAAAATGAAAGCCTACTGAAAGTCTGTGCTATGGCAACATCTCTCTCTCTCCTAATCTCTCCCCCCGCTCTCCCCACCTCTCTGCATTTATATTACAATTACTGCTAATCCAGTCTTTATTCTGAATGAACGAAAGTTTTTTTAAAGAAAAGAGGGCAAACTGTAAAAAAAACAATACCATTTTGCATCATTTTTCCAGGACTGATCAATAAAACCAGAAGGTTAGGAATTCACAGAGATCTTTTCTTCCTTCCAGAGATAACTATTTACAATCAGTTGGAAATGAAGTAATGCTTTTCAGCTGAGACTGAAACCTGAACTTCTGGAGTTATCAGTATTTTACGTCAGTTTATTTTTGCCTTCTATTCTATCCTTCATGTAATAAATTTCATTGTGAAGTAAACAGCAAAATGACCTTTTAGTTTAGTAAAAATTGTATCTGAGCTTGCCAAGGTAAAGGCTATCAGCTGCAGAACATGGAGGCTGGCCAGAAGTGAACAATAACTATCATTTTCATAACTTTTTCATGTTTCACAGACCATAACACCATCCTCTTTTGCTTACAGCTCCAAAGTTACCACTTTAGTTACACTTTACTTTTTACATTTACATTCTTATTAACTTTTAACGTGTAGTTTATAGTCTTTTCTACAAACAATTGAAGCAGTAGGTTGACAAACTAAGGAAATAAACAGAAGCCTATTTGGACTGTGAAACTTTTACTATTGCTGTTGTGCTAAATTTGCTTTGTTGCATTTTAATGTTAGAAGGCTATCAATGCGTAGCCATGAGATATTGTCCTGCATTTCAAATACATATGCTGAGTGGTATGAATCTTGATTATGTTTAGAAAGCCAGCCTCTAAGACTAGACTGACTTTCAGGCTTTACATTTGAGAACAAATGTGCGTATCATATGAAAAATTCAGAACAGACCGTTACTATTTCATCAGCTGCCACAATAGTAAAGTATTACAGATATTTTACACAGGAGGACATGCTGCTGTTGTGTGCAAACTGCTGACTGCAGGGAATTCTCCATTTGTTTTGTTCAGAGCAAAACACCATTTTTGGTGTCAAAGTAGCTGTGTGTGTGTTCACCTGAGGTGTTTGCAAGAGGAAAACTACATTGCTATTACACATTCAGGGGGGCAGGGGGGAATTAAAATGCCATGAAATGTAAAGGGCTTGAAGAATACGTGTTGCAGCTTCATTTGACAAGGGAGATTTGTCAAGCTGTCAATTGTACTGATTAACCAAATGACCTCACAGTATCACTTTTTACCTTTCCTTTTGTAGAAATTATTTTAAGTAGCATTTTAAACCAATACTCACTGTTAAAGAGTTTGCACTGAAGCAAATGAAAAAAAAAAAAAACCCACCCCAGATATTATTCAAGATCTGTTTACACTTACTTCTTGATGTTATTGTTATTTTTCTTCAGAATTAAGAACTGTTTCGGTTTGCACTTAAACTGCAGCAAGTGCGCTCAGGCTGGCATACTGCACAATTTAAATATGAGATACAGGAAGATACAGAAAGGTGGTGTCTTCAAAATGGATAACAGATAACACAGAGCTTGTTTATAGTAGGTAATTATGCTTCTTATTACCTCTTCTTTTTGGTGCAAGATTGGCTGTTACTCCACAGAGAATATAGGTAAGCACTGTATTTTCAGAATTGCCAGTTCGTTATCAGGCTTAATGTCAAGATACACAGAGTCTGAGCAAGAAATGTTATAATTCAACTGCTCAATAAATGAAATACTTTCTCCCCATTAGATCTCAAAACATTTATGCAAAAAATAGCTCTTTATTCCATTACTATGGCTCCTGTCAGTTACCTCAGTGTTGAAGGCTGTAGGACAATTACAATTGCAATGAGCCGGCAGCTACCCAGAAGCTGTCTTCTAACACCCAGCTGACATATATGTTAATGCCTGTACTAACTAGTCATCCCACAGACCCAGCTGAGCACCCTTTTTAGGGATTTCTAATACCTATTTTTAGAGACATAGCAATGACAGACAATATAGGTCATTTCAGAATCCAAGTCTGAAGTCATCTTGCCAGTGTTTTAAAATTTGGTGACCTCAAAACTGGTGGCTGTTTTGGAAGTAAAGTCAGCATTTCTCTTCCTTCTGGCCTTGCTTTTGTGCTGATACACAGACACATTTCCTGCAGGCTGGGAAATCTGCACTGATACAAATGTTATAAATCTGTATAGTGGGTCATCACAGTTACAGCTATACTGTGCAGCCACCCTTTGGTAACCCGTGCAGCCCTCCTGCAATTACAGCAGTAATCATAACAATAAACAGAAAGGCTTCACTTTTCTAAAGTCCCCAGAAGTTTTGACTTCCAGTGTCATTAAATGCCTTAAAAACAGGAAGAGGTCCATAAAATAGAAGCTCCAGGTCAGAAGCATCTAACTAGTACACAGGCAACTAACCAGAGTTCATTTCAAATTGAGTTAGTCACCTACAGTATTTTACAAGCAAATGTGAAAGTTTTAGTTTCTTACTGTTGTGAGCTACTCGATCTATGGTAGTTTATGAAGGGTCACTCTTGAGAGGCACATCAGGTCTGTGGATTAGAGAAATGAGAATTAGCACAATTCTAATCAGCTCTAGTTTATCCCATCTCAAACTTACTCAAAGTTTTAATAATACACACTACAGAAGAAAAAAATCATGTATTTACTTAAAAGGTTATAGCTTTAATGGGTCTCTCAGCCTCAAGGCCCCTTTGTGTCAGAGGCAACAGAATGTCTTCTAGTAAATATTTTACTAGAACACTACGTGCAATTTTATTTTTTGTCATGAACAAAGCACAAGCTTAATTTCTCAAAAGGAATCATAATTCTCTTGTTTACATTTCTGTCACTCAAGGAAGAAAAGTTTTGTCTTCCTGTTCTGTTTTGTGTTAAGAACAAATTATAATAACAAATACAATTCCCCACTGGTTTTTTCCCTCACTTTTTCCTCAATTCTTTCTTGCTTAAAATGCCTGTCAGTACTTTTAACAGTTCCTTGTATCTCCAACAAGAGTGGCCTTAGGCTGTAGCTTGACAAAGACACCCAAGATACCTCCATCACTTCATAGGTGGCAGCTGTCACCTTCCCAATGCTCCTTTTGTTAGGAAATTCGTGTTGCTACTTGGTCTTCCTCTAGCTGTCGTAAAATCATATAACCAGGATGCTTGAACATGGTAGTATTACATGATGCAGCTCTTTCACAGCTTTAGAAATAACATCAAGAGTTAGCCTCACAATTATGTAAGCTTTATTACTTAGGTTTCTGGTACATTTTATAAAAATGTTGAGTTTTAACTACACAGTCTTTAGCACAGGTTAATGTATAAAAAGGGTGCAAAATACAGTGTTTAAAAGGAAATGAAAAATGTTACAGTAGTGGGAAGAGGACTTATACCAATACTACCTCATTTTCCTCATAGCCACCGTTACATGTATATCTGCATTCTTGGAGTGACTCACTATGTCGTCAAACTTTAAAAAAAAAGAAAGGACTTCTTGAAGATAATTTAGTCTAGCCACCTAATCCAGCATTAAGAATTGTAAAACCAACATCCTAAATTATGGCCATTTCTCCATCTGAGGCAATGATCAATAATGTCCTGTCAAAGTTTTAAGCAAGGAATCTGAAAAAAAAAAAAAAAAAAAGTAAAAATTTATGGAAAATAGAATCATCCTTAGTAAAACCATTCTCTACACCAAAATGAGGGAGGTAATTTAAAAAAAATATATAGCTTTACTTACATTTTTTTCCGCTACATGTGAGACAACCAAAGCTGGCAATGGTTGGAGCTAGGATGTTGTCCTTACAACAGTAGTGCATAAGAAATCTCTATTTTCTCGCCTTCCAACAGATGCACTTAATTATGGGGATATTTGACAGTATAATTCTTTGGGATACACTTGAAACTTAAAAACATGACAGAGGTAACAATCCTGAGACTCCATCTGGAGGTATTTTGTGGAAAAAGGATCCGGTTATTTATACTTTCAATACTAGAAGTAAATTTATAACTGCTTATGTTTTAATCTTTTTTTCTTGCAGTTCATGTTTGTCAACACAAACTCTAAAGGCAACTGTGTTATTGACAAAGAGATGGCTTAAGCTCCTTGAGATCCCTTCCATCTCCTGAGGGTCTACAGACCAACCAAATGACTGTTTTGTCCATGCTACCCTAAGATATCAAAATCCTTACTGTTTCAGTTTAAATTTCAGTTTGACATTATAATCACTACCTTTCTTATTTTAATTGAAGACTAAAGCTGAAGTCCAGTCCTCTGAGTCCTTCTGAGATTGACTGCAAAGGCTCCTGCCGCTACTCCAGCTCCTCTATGTTCACGCTCAAGATACAGTCACTGTTACCACTGTTTCTTCATTTAGTAACACTGAGATAGTACTCAAGCCTTAGTGCAAGGACAGTTTTATTAAGCTTTTCTCATAACAACTGATGGAAGGAGGGTATGTTTAAAAAACAAAGAGTTTAGAGGGGACACAAAGTAAGTTTCCTTCCATACAGAGTCAGAGAGAATAGTTTGAAATTTAAGCTTGCCTTGGGGATTTGGCATTCAGTGCTGTATAAAGCATTGTATAAGCACTGCATTATGCTTGTGTCTGTTACTGCTCTGCTACTACTTGTCTTCAGTGCTTCAGCTCTGTTAGTCACATGAATTTTGTAAATTATATAAAAGCAATTAACCTCTACATCAGAATAGTATGCATCCAGCAATCAGCAATGAATACTGAATAAGAATTACATATGCATTCAGAAAATATATACCAGGTACTGGCGTAACACAAGGTCAAACCTTCTAAGTCTTCAGAGTGATCTCAAAAAACCCCAACGTTTGCAAGAGTGGCCTACACTTAATTTTACTGAGTTCATCTTCTCAGATTCAACTTAATGAAGAAGCATAAAAATGTCCCAGCTGCAGAACCAGAACCCTGCTGTTACTGCGTACTTGATTACAGCCATCTCTCTTTGCAGGAAAGTCCTTTATAATGCATCTTATATCCAAATGTGATTTTAAATTTACGTTCATTGGGTTAGAGAAGTTTGTGCCTAGCTAGACAGGTCCCTATCACATTTTGAAAAATAGTTAGAGGACAGTACAACAGACTCAGAGGATTGTCTCTCTTAAAAAAAAAAAAAAAAAAAAAGAAAGAAAAAAAAGAGTCAATAAGCTCCACAACCAGAAATCTGTATTTGTCCATCTGTGCATTTAGTAAGCATGACAAACTTGTTGATTTGATATCATGGGGCATGAGTAAAATCAAAGACTTGCCAATGCAGTCTTTGTACATAGCAGATTATACTAATTACCTTGTAGGGCCAAATTTAAATTCTAAGTATTATCTCTTTTTCATCCCAGGTGGGAAAGATAAAACCTTTTTATAAAGAAAGAAGCAAGAATAAGTAGGTTCCACAGAGGAGAAGCAGTGGATTTGTAACACTTATTATGTGCTTACAGCTCTGCATCCCCAAGGGGCTGTATACCCCCATGTAACTGAAATAATTGCACAATGACATCATTCTATCGGTAATGGTTTTCAATAGATACACTGTACTTCTGTGGATATCATTATGGTATGATGCCCTCAATACTGTGTGTTGCTGCAAAATCATCCCCTTGGTTGTAATAAAAGCCTTAGAGAACCACCCCATTGTACAGCTTCACGGTCATTTTTATCTCCCTTTCCAAACCATAATGAGTTATATGCTACCTATAGACTAAAAATTCAATTCCCCTTATTCCAAAAAGCATACGACACTACTACCTGAGTTACCATGTTGTTGTGGTTTAACCCCAGCTGCTAACTAAGCATGATGTAGCTGCCCACTCACTCCCCCCCACCCAGTGGGATGGGGGAGAAAATTGGGAAAAAGAAGTAAAACTTGTGGGTTGAGATAAGAATGGTTTAATAGAACAGAAAAGAAGAAACTAATAATGATAATGATAACAATAATACAATGACAATACTAATAAAAGGATTGGAATGTACAAAACAAATGATACACAATGCAATTGCTCACCACCCGCCAACCGATGCCCAGTTAGTTCCCGAGCAGCGATTTGCCTCCCCCCAGGCCAACTCCCCCCAGTTTATATATTGGGCATGACATCACATGGTATGGAATACCCCTTTGGCCACTTTGGGTCAGCTGCCCTGGCAGTGTCCCCTCCCAACTTCTTGTTCCCCTCCAGCCTTCCTGCTGGCTGGGCATGAGAAGCTGAAAAATCCTTGACTTTAGACTAAACATTACTCAATAACAACTGAAAACATCAGTGTGTTATCAACATTCTTCTCATACTGAACCCAAAACATAGCACTATACCAGCTACTAGGAAGAAAATTAACTCTATCCCAGCCGAGACCAGGACACATGTATTCTCCTCAATTCCATCATGCTACTGGGATTTTAAACACACAAACAAGCAGACATGATAGCAGGCACAATCTCTGGACCAGATCTTTGGCCTTCAGCTATATGGGAGAGTTATTAAACTCACACCAGTTTAGAGCACCTCAAGCTTTGGCTCATTGCCATTTTCCGAGTCAGGAGACAAAAAGTAATGCCTTGTGGCTTCTGTCTTTTTTCTCCAGATCCTGTGTTTGCCAAAGACCTGGATCATCTTAATTTACTATCTTGTTTCTCTTAGCTTCTTCCTTTAATTGGCTTTGGTCTTGAAACCTTGCAAAGCTCTTTAAAATCTGTTGTACAAGCCCTCTCTTTAGGTGCTTGGAAAAAAGAAAAAGGGGCTTAGTTTGGTAGGCTCGTGAAGTAGCTTGAGTGACTGAATGTGGCTTTCTTTGTGGCAATACCTGAAAAAGAAGAAAAAGAAGGAGGAGGGCAGGAAAAAGGAATATGCCTAAGTTAAGCAATCAAGAGAAAAGAGAACGACGAAGACAAAGTTATAGCTGTAAGGATGAGGAATTTTATATGGTGTAGAAAAAGGGGACATACCTTTATGGACTTGCAATATCATGCATCTATATATTCCTCATTTACAAAACTATTTCTTTCAATTGGCCTTGCTGACCTGCCCTATGGCTTTCATTTCTCATGCCATCTGTATACTTTAATACCTTTAATTAGATACACTGAGGCCAAGGGCTTAGGCTTTTAAAGGATTAGACATTTTTAAAGGATTAGACATTTATACAGATAATGATAACAACTGTAGTTGCATTAGGTAAGATTAAACACTTTTTCTAAAGAGACATAAGCTTCATATTTTATGGAACAAGAGAAGTTCAACTGACAGAAGGAAGAAAACTTCCCAAAAGGCAAATTATTTCATAATTGTTCACTAAGGGGATTCTTTTGCCTTCTTTAAAGTATGATGCTAGACTGCATCACAGATAAAATACCAGACTCCATGGATCCATTTAAGTGTTTGATCCTATATTCCAAACACGACTGAGGACTACTTTAACTAACACTAACTTATTTCAGTACTTGATCTCTCAAAACTTTACGACTCTTCTTTTTTCTGCACTATAGCTAATTAAGGCTGTAAGATCCATTGCCTGAAGCCTATTACTATTTCATTGCCTAACAGTGTTACACTGGTAGTAATAATTAAAAAGTATAATAATGATATTAAAGCCCATAGATGGTAATTCTACCCATAAACACAGGTGTATAATTCGAGTTTTTAAATATATTTACCATAATAAAAGGTATTAGTAGTAATTGTAGTGCATTTAAAGTGGGATTAATGTACATGTTAATTATGTTAGTCATGTTAACTTTTGAAAAAATGGTAAAGGTCACCTCATTTTTCTCCTTCCACCTCCTCCTGAAAACTTTCTTTTGCCAGCATGTCATCAGCTGTTAGGTAGTTGCTTGCTGCACTGTTCAGACTTTATTGTTACATAGTGCTTACCCTTCTGGCTTTCTCAATGTGTTTGGACTGGATTGATATTATAAAGCATAGGAGAAAAGATCAGCTTATGGATCTGTAATCTGTACTGATCAGGGTCTCAGTAGATTTTTTCCTCCCAAATTTCAGGTATGTGGCCATGAAAGTAATAATGAGGCAATGTGTTACTGGGATCTACCTTTGAACCAAGAAGCCAGATCGCATACAAGAGAGAAAATGATACACTTCTTATCTTCAACAAAGGGAAATATAGATAGATATATATATACACACATGTTGGTAAGTAAGCAAGCATTGGTTACTTGGACTATCCAATTTCTCTTTATTTTGAAAAGTTTTGAACTCAGGAAAGAAAAATATCTTAATGGAAATAGATGCTGCTTTCCAGGAAGAGAGATGTAGGAAGCTACCTCATCCTTAAAAGACACACTTTCCAAAATTTATGTAGAAATATGCTCACTGATAATCCCCTAATTTGGGTTCATCATACTTTCTTTTGTACCATATTAAATTCAGAAGCAGGGCAAGTGCCCAGAGAGGTCCAAGGATGGAACAAGTGTCTATAATAAGTTTTGTTCAAGGAGTGCAGCTGAGTTTAACTATTGAAGATGGAAGGCTAGCCTTCCCTTACACAGGCCAAAGAGGAGAGAGGAAGCATAACCCAGTGGCAACAGTTATTAGCATATCTGAGCTTTCACAAGATTAAGCCTTTAAAAAAAACAGATATAAGTTACAGTCTATATGAACACAGTTGTTTTCAGCTTAATTAAAGTAGAATATAAATGTGTTATCTTCATTATATATATTAATTATTCCAGCTCCAAGCCACGCCATCCTTGTGGTAACAACTGCCACATTCAGGTTTAGCAGAGTGTCCTGGTTTCAGCTGGGATAGAGTTAACTATCTTCCTAGTAGCTGGTACAGTGCTATGTTTTGAGTTCAGTACGCGAAGAACGTTGATAACACTGAGGTTTTCAGTTGTTGCTCAGTAGTGTTTAGACTAAAGTCAAGGATTTTTCAGCTTCTCATGCCCAGCCAGCGAGAAAGCTGGAAGGGCACAAGAAGCTGGCACAGGACACTGCCAGGGCAGCTGACCCAAACTGGCCAATGGTGTATTCCATACCATGGGACTTCACGTCTAGTTTAGGAACTGGGGGGTGGGGGCGGGGAATTGCCGCTCGGGGACTAGCTGGGTGTCAGTCAGCAGGTGGTGAGCAATTGCACTGCGCATCATTTGTACATTCCAATCCTTTTATTATTGCTGTTGTCATTTTATTAGTGTTATCATTATCATTAGTAGTTTCTTCTTTTCTGTTCTATTAAACCGTTCTTATCTCAACCCACAAGTTTTACTTCTTTTTCCCAATTTTCTCCCCCATCCCACTGGGTGGGGGGGAGTGAGTGAGCGGCTGTGTGGTGCTTAGTTGCTGGCTGGGGTTAAACCACAACACAGAGTCTTCAGGGACAGGGATATCAGACCAAATACTGCATGCAATTTATTTGGTCTGAAAAAACACACCTTCTATACAAAGCCAAGAGTTCATTGTTCATAAAATCTTAACAATCTAGCATTTGTAATCCAAATTATCCAATTATTACAGCTCATTACCAATAATAATACAGGTAAAAAAGATATAAACCAACTTTCTAGTATTTCTTCCCCTTTCTTCTGGTGTTAATGCTCACCCTTCCTATGCTGCCTGGGTACTGAAATGGGGGGAGAAGAGGGCGTGGCAAGTCATTAGTATCTCAAGTCTTTTGCCAGGAGGAGTATGATGATGTCAGTGCTTCCTTCCTCCCACATATTGGAGTAATTCTTATACATTTACTAACAGGCAGTGTACCTTTCTTCATCGGTTTACAACTTCACATTATAACAGTAGGTGTAGGGGGACCTGTTGCAATGTCCTGTTATTTCTTCACTAGCCTTCAAGTCACAGTTTCCTGATAACATAACTAGTGTTTAAATAGCACATCACATCCACACATACATCCTTGCTCTAGGCCATTTAAATTCCAATCTAAAAAACCAATAATCTCTTAGAGCTATTAGGGCAACCTCTTATCAGCTAGCTAAGCAATATCATTGGCAAGTTATCAATATTACTTTGGATAAGGACATACAGGCGTTTTGATATAGAGAGGTCTAAAATAAGTGGAATATGGAGATAGTAACCTGGCTATGTTTTGTTGATCTTCTCACAAAAATCTGATGTTGGGGCCCCGAGAGCATTTCTGCATCACTGGGGAGGTTTGGCTGGCAGAGCTCAGGCCCAACATGGAGACAGTGCAGCCGGTAGCCTTGAAAGAAAGAGAAGCTTCAGCGAAGGCTCCCCATGAACAGCTCTGCTAACATCTGCTTTTAGCTTAGGCTTTTCTGCTTGCTCCTTGCCTGAATGACATTGGAAGTGCACTGCAACTATGCCCGTGCCTGGCCGTGTACCCTGTTGATCCAAAACCTGACCCAACCCTTAGGCTAGACTCCCCAGCTTGACCTCAGGCGTGCCTTACCATTACAAAATTCCACAGAAATCTGTTCTTTTGGCTGAGCTTGATTACTGTCCTTTGGACCTGCTCTTCCCACCTGGCTCAGGTACCGTTGCCTTTGCTTGTAAGGCCACTGCCTGTGCCTGTGCTGTCACCATGTTCAGCTCCCAGTGCCCATTCCCTGTGGAGCAGCCTGTCCTCGCTGCTCCCTGGCAGCTAGGTGCAAAATACCCATGAGATATTGTGTAGTCTGAGGTGTTTGGGGCAATGGGGAAGTTGTAGATTCCTCTCCCAGCCCAAGCTAATGCTTAACCTAGAATCTGCAAGCCTTAACTAAAGAAGGAATAAAACTTAGGTTCACTTGCCATGCCATTGCACTTACCACAGGCTAGCAAGCGAGTTCACCCTTTCTCCCCCTTCTCTTCTGTATCCCAGTAAATCTTTAATTATTCTCTGTAAAGTAAAATGGTTTCAGTGAACAAGGTTAGGAGAGTCCTATAACATTGTTATTATAGGAGTTAGAATTGGCATACAAGACAGGATTGGCAAATTCACATCACTTCAGGCAGGTAGAAGAAAGTACAAGTGAATTATCTACCTACCTTTAGCTAAAATGGGAAGGCATTTATTCTGTATCTTGGGATTAGTCTATTAGATGTTCTTTAAAAATACCTACGGGATTTGAGTTTGCAGGCAGGAAGCCCAAAGCTCTACTTTTACCTTCTTTTATTCCTAGTAAGATGTATTTTAATAAAGCCTGCCCATTTTTCAGGCTTACATAGTCATAGGCATGCACAGGACCAGAATTTCACTGGTTAGGCAATTTTATCAGTAAAAAAATACACAATAATAGGCTGATGGTATCTCCAGGGTTAGGTAGCAACTGAAGAGGACTCGTGGATATTTCATATGTGGATTTAAAGATTTCTAGGGGAAGACAGAAATTAATTAATACACTTCTATTTCTGATACACTTCACAAAATCATACAGGATGCCTGCTGAGATGTAAAAGAGATCTGCAGATAGTCACTTTTTACCTTTAGAACTATTTCAGGGTCTTACGAATTTTCTTGCCAATATTAACCATTAAAAAATATCAAGCCATATCCCCCAAATCACAAGTTTAAATTAAAATCATCAAATGTACACCGTAACATTAACTATTATATTGTGAATTCCTTTATTTCTTTTCTACCCTTTTCAAACTTGTCTGTGCATTTGTGTTATTCTATAGAGATATGAGGACAAAAACATACTTTTGAAAATGAAAACTGAGATTTTCACATAACCAGTTGGCAAAACTAACAATGCAAGACTTCTGATTAAAATAACCCAACAGTTGGAGGTGAAAAAATGCATTCATCAAAATTAATTGCATGTTTCTAAAATGCAGGAAAGTTTTGGGTTGGGGGTTTTTTTGTGACTAAGGTGAAACGTAATAGTATTGACAAAAATTGCAAGGTGGTATTTTAGATAGTTAGAATATTATTATTCAAGTTGAGGTTTTGTCTATTAAGCATACTTAGTACTAGTACAACTGTTAGCTACATTAAGCAGCAAAACTTCTTTTCCAATTACGTTGCACTGTACAACCCCACTTGCTCCTGCCAGAAGATTTCTGGTCCTGCAGGGCATATGCTTCAAACAGCACAAACTAGATGTTTCTCTTCACAGTGGAAAAAAGAGGTTTTAAGCAACTAAGGTTTTCTTTACAAAAGAAAAATAGAAGGATCTGTCTCTCTCGATGCCCTTACCAGCCTGTGGGAATGCTACAATCCTTGGGTAGGTTTTGTTTTTGCATAGTAGTGTATTATTCCTGCTCCTTTTCCTTGTAGCCTATGATCCTGCATACCCAGGCCAGCAACATGTATGGGGTTTTCTGTAACTATTAATCCTGGGTTTCTAATAGGAAGAGGAATGGCACTGAGGAGGAAGGTGCTTAGGTGCATTGAGTTTTGCTGAACATTGGCTTGCTTCAGCACAGAAGGCTAGGCTTGAGGTTCAAAGAGATTACATACAATCAATCTCAAATTAAGGCCATAAGGGTACTAGGCAGCGAGCTGGAGGAAAGATTGGCAGGCTGAATGAAAGAGGGAATTAAATCAGCTTCTCAGTAAAAGTGAATTGCTACTTTGTGTTGAATAGTTAAGTAATAGAGAAGTGTGAAAGAAGACGAGAAAAAGGTGAGCCCAGAGTTCAAAGATCATCCAGAGCTAGGGTCCCTCTTTCTCTCAGCTGATAGAAATATGTTGTCTCTGGTAAGTAGAGACTTCAGGCTCCTACCAGTCATGAATACAGTCAAAATTGGGAAACAAAAGTTGACTTTTCTCACGGGGGAAAGATCAAAGCTCTGTCAGAGACAGGTTTCCCATTTTCCAAAGAACTGACTTCCCCAGAAGATTAAATAAAGGGAGACTAGAAATTGAAAAGAACATATCAGATTCCCAGGCAAATACTTTTCATCCCTTCCTGCTCCATACTATGCAACATCCTAGGGTTTCCCTGTGATAAAAAAAAGATGCTCATCCTTTACGCTTCTCCCAGCAAAATCTTTTTATGCTCAGTAGAGTATTTTTCTGATTATACTTCTGCCTTTCATAGTGATCACAACACAGTAAATAGAGAAGAACAGGTTTCTGTTAGCAACTTCATACACACACAGAGACACATCTTTTGTGGCAGAATCCAGCCTGTTCTTCAAGTACATCACTAAAGCCAAACCACCCAAATTTCAGGGGAATCTGATGTCTGTAAGTGTCAGGAATTCTGTTACAGATTTCATAGGAATCCAAAGCTTTTAGCAAGTCTTTGCATGTTAGTCTATCAGGGGACCTGGTTTACAGGACTTTCAAGAATGATTTGTATCTATCAAGTCAGTACTATTTTATTCAGCTGCAGGAATTGCCTCAGAGATCCCATATCCAAATAGCAATCAGATCTGCATATTCATTGTGTCTGAAATGGTAAAATAATCTGTTGCAGCCAACAGTTCTACTCTCTTAACTAATAGCTAACCAATTCTAGCTAACCAACCTTTTGCAGTCCTGTCTTTCTGAAGCTAGATACCGCCATGATCAGCAATGCTCTATTGATTGGCTACAAGTGATGCTCCATTTTATTTATGGAAGCTCACTGAAGAAAAAATGAGTTGCACAGAAGTAAATAGGGAAGTGTTTACAGACAGAAGTGGATTCCGGGATGACTCTACAATTGAAATAGTGACATAACTGAGGAGGGACAAAAGCAGCAACCCACAGTTCACAACTTTTCAAGCGAGATTTGATAGAGAGTCTTCAGTAAGTGCTATATATGTATATTAAAAAAACAAGGCCACTGTATGACTCTTTTTAAATCTAGTTTTATAAATGAAACTATTTTTAAGATCCCTACCAAGCAACATTCTCCACATGCTCTTTCTGAAGAAGTGTCTACCATGAGTGAATTAAATGCACTGGGCCACACTGGTGCTAAACTCAGAGTGTTATAATTAGCTGTTGAAAAATTGCCACTCTGTCTGTGTGTTTGGTTGTGATATATTTCTTTGTAAAAATGTGTATACACACATACAAAAATAATAATTATAAATAAAACCAAGATAGAATCTAAGAAAAAAACCCAGAAGCTAACTCTACTTTAGTATTTATTAAAACAATTGTGCCTTTTAATTTCCCTCTTCCACATTACAAAATCAACATCCTTCTGTCTAGAAAACAAAGAACAAACTGATTTGTGTTTGTTACCCAAGCTAGCCAAAATACATAACAAACTGAGTTCACTGCTGTTCGAAGGAGATTAGGATAATGAATTTCAAACTTAAAATCAGGAGTTTTGCTGATAAAATTCCAGATTTTTTTCTTTGAGCCATCTGCCCTGTCTCTGAATTGGTGTGCACTGGCAAGTTATTAGGATGGTTCTGTGAGTCATCCTACTCTTTAAGGAAATCTGTCTGAGATGAACGTAGAGGATCCAATTATCTTTCACAGAACATATATGTCATTGCATCCAGAAAAGAACAACTGTGATAAAAAAATAGAAACTCTGCAGAGTCAAGTCACAATAGTTTGAAGTGCCAAGAATACAGATTTTGTTTGAACCTGTGTTTGTTCCCATTTCATGTCTGCCATGTGATAGGGTTTTATGTTCACACACTGGCTACTCTGAACTGTCACAATGATTGTGGGACCTGGACCCCAGCTAGAACACAGCGCCATGACATAGCCTATGTGTAACCACATTCGTGTTTTTTTTTCTCACAGGATAACTGTTTCAGTCATTGCAAAGGGCAGACATTTTTTTCTACCCTGCCCTTTCCCTTGCTGATAATTTCCTATATCTTTTAATGTCTAGGTCACTTATAAACTCCCCTTACAGTTCTGTTCCAAGTGTTGCCTCCACCCTCTCTTCCTGTGCTGCCCACATATTTTTTCCCAGTTGTTTTTCTCTTTTATCCACCTATACCCTTAGCTTTCACTCCTCACTGCCCTCCTTTCACCTAGCAGGAAAAGACTTATAAACACAACTGGAATTGTCCACTCTCTATCATTTATCAGCAATCCTGCTCAACAGGGGAGGTCCCAGAGGACTGGAGGCTTGCCAATGTGACGCCCATTTACAAGAAGGGTTGGAGGGAGGATCTGGGGAACTACAAGCCTGTTAGCTTGACCTTGGTACCAGGGAAGATTATGGAACAGTTCATCTTGAGTGCGCTCACATGGCATGTGCAGGACAACCAGTGGATCAGGCCCGGTCAGCATGGGTTTATGAAAGGCAGGTCCTGCTTGACCAACCTGACCTCCTTCTATGACCAGGTGACCCGCCTAGTGGATGAGGGAAAGGCTGTGGATGTTATCTACCTGGACTTCAGCAAGGCCTTTGACACTGTCTCTCATGGCATACTCCTTGAGAAGCTGGCGGCTCATGGCTTGGACAAGTGTACTCTTTGCTGGGTGAAAAACTGGCTGGATGGCCGAGCCCAGAGGGTTGTGGTGAATGGGGTGAAATCCAGTTGGCGGTGGGTCACAAGTGGTGTTCCCCAGGGCTCGGTGTTGGGCCCTCTTCTGTTTAATATCTTTATTGATGATTTGGATGAGGGGATTGAGTGCACCCTCAGCAAGTTTGCAGACGACACCAAGTTGGGAGGCAGGGTCGATCTGCTTGAGGGTAGGGAGGCTCTACAGAGAGATCTGGACAGGCTGGATCGATGGGCCGAGGCCAATTGTAGGAAGTTCAACAAGGCCAAGCGCTGGGTCCTGCACTTCGGTCACAGCAACCCCATGCAGTGCTACAGGCTTGGGGAAGAGTGGCCGGAAAGCTGCCTGGTGGAAAAGGACCTGGGGGTGGTGGTCAACAGGCCGCTGAATATGAGCCGGCAGTGTGCCCAGGTGACCAAGACGGCCAATGGCATCCTGTATCAGAAATAGTGTGGCCAGCAGGTGCAGGGAGGTGATTGTTCCCCTGTACTCGGCACTGGTGAGGCCGTACCTCGAGTACTGTGTTCAGTTTTGGGCCCCTCACTACAGGAAAGACATTGAGCTGCTGGAGCGTGTCCAGAGAAGAGCAACCAAGTTGGTGAGGGGTCTGGAGCACAAGTCTTACGAGGAGCAGCTGAGGGAGCTGGGGCTGTTTACTCTGGAGAAGAGGAGGCTGAGGGGAGACCTTATCGCTCTCTACAACTACCTGAAGGGGGGTTGTAGTGAGGTGGGTGCTGGTCTCTTCTGTCAGGTGGCTGGTGATAGGACGAGAGGAAATGGCCTTGAGTTGCGGCAAGGGAGATTTAGGTTGGATATTAGGAAAAATTTCTTTACTGAAAGGGTTGTCAGGTATTGGAACAGGCTGCCCAGGGAAGTGGTGGAGTCACAAACCCTGGAAGTATTCAAAAAGTGTGTAGAGAAGGCACTTCGGGACATGGTTTAGTGGGCATGGATGATGGTTGGACTCAATGATCTTGAAGGTCTTTTCCAACTTAAATGATTCTACAATTCTGTGATTCATTTTGGTCCCAATGTTGGTGCCAAAATGGTCTCCCAGTAGCAAGCAGAGGGAGTGTTTTTTACCCCTTTCCCTTTTTGTTGCTTATTCCTTGCCTATGTTTGGTACAGAGAATCCTAATTGAATTTAGCATGTCAGAGTCCTATGACTCTCCTTTGATGCACTGAGATTCAGGCAAGGGCATGTTTTCACAAGGGTGGTGAAAGACACCATATGTGATTCAAAACTTGTAGATAGTGGATATGGTAAAGTTTCATGACAAAACAGTTCTCAGATTTCATTACTATTTGATATCTAGTCAAACTAATATTTCCCTGTGGTCCCTGGAAGCAAAAGATGAGTCATTTTGGCAAATGAGGATGGTCTGTATGGATGATTTTCCACATAATTTCACCTTTATAGACTTTCACCTTCACCTTCTGAATGTTTCAGACCAAATGTGTCAGGTATTGCAGAAAAATGACCAACTGAAAACATATTCTTATAAGGGTATGTTAACAAGCAACCTTGAAAGTAATCAATAAATGCTTCCTCAGTCACCTTTTGTATCCCATATGTGCAGAGAATTTCCATGCAGAAGACAGCTTGGGCCATCTGTCCAAATCTCCTACTCTAATCCGTCATCACTTTGCCACTTATGTATAGTTTACAATATTAATTTCATGCCAATAAAATCTTCAGACCACATTATAAAGCTTTATTCTCTATATATTGATAGAGAGACTGATAGTGATTGCCAGGCTTAAGCATTTTCACTATAATAATCCTTATTTCAGTCATAAACCTTTAACACATTTTTTCATCCACTTGTCCCTGTGTAAATAATTCTGAACAATTCTCTCTACATTATACTATTCATGAGCATGGAAGAATCTGAAGCAGTGGGTCCCTTCACCTCCAGTGAAAATGAATTGCCGTCAACATGCAGAAGCCCAGCAAACAAGACTCCGTCTTGAAAGAAAAATACTGTTCTGCTTAGTCAAAAACGACTACTTGTGTTAACAGAATAGCTGTACAGAAGTAAAGTTTAATTTTCACCAGACAACTATTGACCTTCCACAATATTTGATCTTCAGAATAAAAAACTTCATCTGTGATTACATATGCCTTCAACAGTAGAAAAATTAGCTAATAAAAAAGCATATATTGAAAACTGCTTGCCTGAACAATATTCTCAAATTCCGACTGATGGAATAAAAAGTGAACTTAATTACTATATTACTCATTTTTATCACATGCTTCCACTTTTTGTTGTAGTAATTTTCACTTTCACAGATACTAGAACAATGCAAGAACAAAGAAAAACAAAATGAAATTATAATTTTTTTTATTGATTAGAAATCTTTTTCTATCCTTTTAACTCTCTCAGTATTTGTCCAATAATGAATCAATGAAATATTATGTAGTAGGGATTGTGATATTTATGGGTACATTGCACATAAATCATTGAAGTGAGGTTTCACTGGTTGTATTGGAAACAGTCCTCAGAAGTCAACAGCAAAACTTCTGTTGATTTTGATGGGAGCAGAACTGATCCCATGCTCAGCGACTTGCATCAGAAACTTATCAAGATTGTACCACAACACTGCTACCTTGTGGCATCACATAGAGCAAAATCATTATTGCTTTTGTGACATGCCTCTCACTTCAGTAACAGGGATGCCATATGTCACAAAATGCTAATGCCTCATCTTACACTTGAATGTACAACTCCCTTTCCATTGTAAGTCTTTCCATGATAATTAGTGGAAAGCTATGCCCATTTGACTCATGTTAAGACTACAAAGTTTTAAAAGATGATGCCAAATTACTTTCCCATTACAGTTCCAATTCATAATGTATTAATTCTTAAAGATGCTAATTATCTTGCAAAATTTGCTAATGTTGATGTTAGGAAAATTGATATATTTTTCCATTAATGACCTGAACAAGTTTGGAACTAGTTTGTATATCACAGATAAAAATACCCTTCCCTACTCCACTATATTTATGTCTCATTAGTTTATGGACCTAAAGCCCTCCAGGGATTGTCACTCACAAATCCACCTAATGTTTATGAGCTCTAGATTTTGCATTTGGATCTCTAATTTAGCCAACAGATACGGAAAATCATATAGATAGAAAAGTCCCTAGTGACTACAAAGCTCTAGGTTTTAATAGAGATGGCAGAAATAGTATAAGCATAATGTTTAATATAAGCATAATGCTTAGCACATTAGTGGTAAGCTAAGTGTCTCACCTAGGAGGAAAGACATTCACCATATTTCAGATAAGTGTAATACTATTCCTTCCAAGACTGTTGGCTTCTAATGATACAGAGTTTAATAGGATTGTGTGTTAATGACATCCAGTTCATGTTGAAGAAGGTTTTTTAATGGAACATTTTCAATACAAGCAAGTGAGGATCAGCTATTTTCTACAATGGCAGCTCTAAACTTTGGGGACCAATGGGCCACTCTCCAAATTCTGACAGACCACCACACATTCTTTATCAATACTCTTTTTATCTGCAAACCCTATACAAACAGCCCTACCATACAGGTACAATAATGGCAGGAGTTAAGCACGTTACTCCAAAATTCAAAGCTGTATCGGAGAGTGAAAATGCTGTACAGTTATTACTATTCTATTCTCTGAAACTTCTACTAGACATACATAAATTTCACTGTTCCTTCAGTTTTCCACAGCATAACACGTGGTGCAGCTGATGGATCCTAACACACGTTGAGAATTATCCTCTTTCCTACTGGTAATATTGGGCATATAGCCTCAAAACAACAATTGAGGTTGAACCTATGAAGTAAAATATAAAATTGATTTTTTCATCCAAAAAGAGAGTTATGTCCTAAAAGAATGTACATGGCTACAATGTAAAATTTGGGAAACTAAACTGGAAACATGGAATATTCCTAAAAGAAAAGGTTTAGGAATGGATAAGGAGATATGGGATAGATATTTAGCAAGACTTTTAAAAAGGTGGATTAGGTGTTAAGACAGCAGCAGTGTCTTAACAGTGAATGCTACATAAAAATTCCCATTAGACACTACAATTCTGAAATTTGGCTAAACTAATAATGCAGTTTTATACTTAAATCAAACTGTCCTGTCCAGAGGAATTTAGTGAAATAGTACTCTCTCTACCTCATGATTACTTTGGCATTAACTGTATATCAGATATTTTTTCATGCCAAATAAAAAATTCAAACTAAATGGGAGGACCTCAGAGAAACTATTTTTGTTAACTGAGTGTTTTTTACTACAAAGGTGATATGTGTTATGTATGTATTCAGTAGTATTTAAAGATATTTTCCCAGATAAAGTCTCCTTTATGTTTAAGATCATAATGTTTTATTACACTCCCGTTACCCACAAAGATATAACTGAGTAGATATTTCCTGGATGATTAAAGTTCATTTTTTTTACAGGGATTGAATTTTTACAGGGATTATTTTATTCACCTAGAAATTTTGAGGTGAAAATGATATGCCTGGTAAACTGCAATGTATCACTTGTACTCTCAGTTCAGCCCTGTGAACCAAAAGATAGATACTTACATTATTGTTCTGCCTGCTCTGTGTTAAGATGAATTCAAATACAATATTACTGCCCTGATAAATATATTCTGAGTTGCATAACGTGCATAATATACACATCTACACCATAATTCTTTGAGCTAATACCGAAGCTAGTGGATTAGGTATTTAATAAAAGTAATATTTGTAATAAAACTTGCTGGCACTAGCAACCCAACAGCAGATGGGGTTTTATAGAGAGCACATAATGATGATTCATTGCAGTAAGTACACATGGATCCCTCAGATCTCCTTTCAGTTTAGTTCCTTCTTCAGTTTATACAGTGATTACCTGGCTACATAATTATTTAAAAAAGCAAGAAAAAGTGATGTCAGCCATCTGCTAAATTATTAGTAGACACAAGCAAGCTTTATCTTTCAGAAGCAGATTCTTTCCTGTAATGCCACTTACTGATGTGAAATTAAATACCCATGGTTAAAATGTTTCACCTGATATGCTCTCTATTGTTAAGTCAGCAAGTGATCCTTGACTGATAAAATACATTTCAGAAATGTATCAGTGGGGAAGAGAGGAAGATGATTTAATGATTTAAATACTGAAATGAGTTTGAAAATCTGGGACTGGTATTCACAAACTCCCTACATGTCCCTAAGCATGCATCTCTCTCTGTCTCAGGTTGCTCTGACATGGAAATAAGGCCCATACTGGTTGATATCACAGAAGTACTGTGAAGAACAAAACGACATAAATAATTGAAAGATACTTTAACCTTCAATAAATTATACTTTACTGTGTTGATCCCACTCTACCTCCTGATACAAATAAGTAAATTGGTTCCCTCTTATTAACTGCAATTACTTATCTAGAGGGGAACAGTAGGAGGAGCACTTGAAAGCATTACAGTGAGTAAGAGTTCACACGCGCTCTGCATCCAGACCCCCCATTCTTGAGACTTGCTTTTAACTTCTGAAGCAATGGAAAGTTTCCTTTTGAGCCTCAGCTACATCAGTTCTGCTATGGATGCTCTTCCAGCCTGCTCCTCATCCCCAGCAGCAATAAAAATAATTAAAAAAAAGCAAACAGAAGGAAGGAGTGCCCAGGGAATGTATGATATTAACAGCGCAGACCTGAGTTTTGACTATCTGAGTGTTGATCAGTTTTCAGCTCAATCGCACTGGCAGTTTCCCAAAGCAGCTTTACATCCCCCAAATAAGTAAAGAAGTCACCTATACAAGACAAACTATAACTAGAAGGAGCATCTGAAGCACACATTGTTTTTCTGAAAGAAGTGGAAGAGTCTAAATGTGGGGGTTTTGCAGACGCTTGTTTCACTTCAACAGATTTGTCTGCTACCTCTTGTGGGGTAGCGTTCATGGCACCTGTTTCTAGAGTGAAAGCATTCATAAACATTTTTGGGGTTTTTTTTCCAGATTAAACACCACTAAATTCTTTCCCTACTTCATTTTTACAAGCAATTTTAACAACAGGTTTGAATTTATTAAAGAGATCTTCAAGACTGAGCTTGTTTTATGTGTGAAAATAAACCATGACAAGTATGAATACCACTTACCATTTTTCAGATTTTATACACAAGGCATTAATCAAACTAAATGAAAAGGATTAAACTCATTGCTGGCTTAATAATACTGATATTGCTGGATTTAGAATAAAAAGGAGTTTGCTCCCAAATTACTAGAGTGGTATACTTTTCTGTTTCTGATTGATTCCCTGTATCTCACACTGTTTATCTCGATGTAGAAGCATATCACTGAATTGAATGATAAGTCAATCACAGATGAGAGATTTTATCTGAAGACACAAGGAATGTTCATGACTACTGTGAGAGTAATGTGTAAGAAGGAATACATCTATCCAGACTCAAATGCAAGAGGTTTAGGTAAATTTGCGCAAAATCATGATAGACCTCATATGTATAAGATTTATATCTGACTAGGAAAAGATTTTTAAGAAATATATTTTATCATTTGTTTAAGAAGTATTATACATTTAAGAAGTAATGTTTTATTAATAGCCAGCACCCTGCTCAGGTCAATAGGACCATCTATCTGAGGCATATGAGGCAACAGGTAGGAGAATTAGAGCCAAAGTTAGATCAGGTTTGAGGGTTTAACATGCTAGTTTTACCATTTAATTGTTTTAAATCTGCAGAAACTCAGACATAAAAATAATTAAATTAAATATCTTCTACTGCTATCATATCTGAAAAAGCTTTTGAAATTTGGCTGAAACCCCTGAAAGAAAAGTTTTCACCAAGAAGCACGTTTAAGAAAAGAAGCATATTAAAATTCTATCTATACCAACAGTTAGTTTCCAAATATTCTAGCTACAGCTGGTGGCATTTCTTATTTTGAAGCATATTTTTTTCCTCCTGGCTGATAAACAAACATATTGTGATCACATGCTTCTGCTGTCAAAGATTTTGCCACAAAAATTATCCCAATATCCCTACTTCATTTAATCCTTGACCTCATAATATATCCCCTTTTATTATAGCATGATGAGCCCACTTAAGCTGGAAGTATTGCCAGCTTTCCAAGGTGAAATAATCAAAGATCTGCACATAATATCTACACCCCTAAATGACTTGCAATTTGATATACATGATGCCCATAAAATGATGCAGTACAAATACCAACTAAAAGACTGTTCCTGTTGCACATGAAAACTTCACGATCAAAACCACATATACAGAGCTAACATAAAACCAGAGCTCGCAAAGTGACTCCAGCATGATGCCTAAATCATCCTGTTAATACCATATTAAAATATTTATATGTTTGTTTTTGCATGAGTCCATTTCAGGATGAAAAGAAGTTAAGCTGAGGAGGGAGGAGAATAAACGATGAAGGTGGAGGATGAAACTGAAGTAAATTATCTGTGTGGAGGGGAACTGAAGGCGATGGATCTGAGAAAGCAGCAATAGTTGGCACAGGGCACAGAAAATCTAGTTAAAGCTCTTGAGAACTCTGAGTGAATCCTTCACAGAGTCCTCAGGGCTACTGCCTCCAGCTGACAGTCCAGTCTCTGCTCAGAAGACAAAGTATCAACTGGTTCTAAAGCTCTTAAAGCCTCTCCTATATATCTCTGGTTCCATAAACAGTGTGGTCAAGTGGAGAAAAAACAGCCCTGGAATACAAAGATCAGCACTAAGTTATTGGTCACTGACTGCATAAAGACTTGGACACAGTTCTTCATAATCATCTCTCACATACCTACCTGTAAGGAGAAAATCTGGTACTATGACTTGACTCACAGAGGAAAAAGAAATAGAGTTAAATGTTACTACTATATATATAAATAGGCAAAAGGCAAAACAGCCAAAATTAAAAGGGTGAGACTAATGCAACAAAGCTTTTCAGTGTTCCACATTAGAAAAAAAATTGTTGACCAAGTCTGAGTAATTCGCACAGTAATCTTCCAGGCTCAGCTCCAGAACTCCTCTGCCTCATGGACTGAATGTTAGGCCACATAAGACTGACAAATATACAACTGTGCAGACAGAACACGAAGCATTGAAGTCACTAAAATTCTGAGAGTGACTTAAAAAATTATTGGAATAAAAAAAAAAATACAGTAAACTAGCTATTTATGTGGGATGGGGTTTATCTTACTTATTTCTTAAGCAAATATCTCCCTATAGAAATCCACATGACTTCACTTGTTGATTGACTTCTCAAGTACCTGGCAGCCACAAGGTCACAGAGAACTCAGTGCAAGGATGGGATTTCTATTCCTCTAGGAATAGAAACCATCTCCAACATAGGGTTGTGAGTAGTTGTCTATAAAAACAGTGTTCCCCTTTTGTCATTAAAACATGCATAAATTAATTCTTATTCCATGGTAAAGAAATTTTTGGAATAGCAGTTCTGTGGAGACAATCTACACCCTGGAAACTTTTTGCATCAGTTCCCTATACATGAAAGATCCTGCATATGTGTTTGCAGAGTTGCTCACAAATGAGCATTTGCAGAATGCAACTGTGACTTGTTTCTATCCTCGTAAGAGAAACCAATGATAATATCAGAAAAGAAGGGGCACACCACCACACGTAAGTAAGCCCATGCACTCTAGTGCACAATCTCAGCTGCCCACTCTCAGCCAGACAGTCCAAACTGAGTGAATGGGTAAAGTTTCTTACAGACCAAAGCCAAAAGCTTTGCTTTCAAATTCTCCAGGGGGATTCGGAACAACGCACATTTATGCTCTCTGAAAATAGTATGACTCCTATAATATTACTTACAGATTATGTCTATTACACTGCTTTAATCTCCACTGCCTTTGAACTAGAAGTTTTGCCTAAACCGAGCTCTCATTCTAATAAGTCTAATTTACAAATCATGAAGTTGTGCAGTTAAAAAATGTACCTACAGGCAACCAGAAAAAAAGGGTTTTGCCCATGAATGCATGGCATCATCTTTGTAACTAGTGTGCTACTGCAAATACATTTGTTTCAGCAGCTCCATAAGTTCCAGCAAAATAATGGTTAATGACTCAAAGTCTGCATCACACAAAGTGATCATATATATTTAAAGTTATATCTTGTAACGTCTACTTTGGTTTTTGGTGGGGACTTTACACTGTATTTTCCTGTAAGGCATTTCTATGAGGTAAGCCTATGATAGTCCAGCTCTACACTATTATTTGTAGGAGCATTCCATTCTACCTTTTACCTTAGAAAAAGATAAGCATAGCGTATATCAGATTTGATAATCAAATAGTAAACCCCAAAATTTCTTAAATATTAAAAATGTGCATAATTGCTTTTTATGAATTGCTATTTTGTTTCCAGACCGAGAATATAAAATGTAGTATACACAGAATTTACTTTTTATTCATATAATAAAATCTACAGAAACTACTGAAAGATTTTGCTCTCAGAGAAATGTCTCTTTTGTAGTAATAAACTCAAAAAAATCTTTGTTCAGGCTGCTTTGACTGTTTTTAGCAGTAGGCCTTTGTACTTACTAATAAGAAAATTTCCATTAAAAACTACCAGTAGAGCTGATCACAGCTCAACACAGATTAAAAGCTTTACAGTTAAGTATTTTGGGGTGTAATAACACCTTCTTTAAAACCGCCTCTGTATTTGGAAGTGATAAAAATGCTCCCATTTCCTGTTCTCCTGTGCTTCGTGGTAAGAAACTGGTGATGCATTCTTACTTGGGGCTTTAGACGATTCATGTGTACTGAGCACAGCCCATCCTTGCAGAGGAATACGGGAGTTTTTACATCCCTTTCAAACACTGAGTTTTGTGTTTTTCTGAGAAGCAATTGCAGCACTTTCACTCTGTTTGGCTAATAGAGATGTGTTCTTTGCTGTACATAACAGCTGAGTTTAGAAACTGAAATACAAAATTTCACCTTATGAGGAGATATGTTACAATTTCTGGCAGAAAAGTCAGCAGTAGCAAAAAGATACCATCCTATTTAAAAAAAATTTGTGTGTGGTACATAAAAGTCCATTAGAATGTTTGATTCTTCCTTTTTTCCTTTTGACAGATGCAATTTTCATCGAGAAAATGATCCCCTGAAGAAAAAAGATGGAGATGAATCCAGTGATTCAAGAATGTTTAGGAAATGTCTCGTGCAATGGGAGTAATTCATATAGATAGGTCCTTAAGGAGAAATCCTTAAAAACATCCATATGTTCAGAAAGACATTATAAACACCTGTTATAAGCAAAGTTGGAAACTTAGAAATTTTTTTAAAGTTACAGCTTAAATTCTTGTAAAGAGAATTCCAGATTGCTTCAGGTCACTCCTGTCCTCTGTTGCCACATATTTAGTGTCCACTCTCAGCCAGGCTATGTAGGTAGGGAAATCTCTTTCTGGAGTTAAAAGAGAAAGCCTGTTCTCCACAGGAGGGAACATTAGTGCACTTGACTTTGGTGCTTTCCTCCCTCTGTCTTCATTTGTAACCTTAGTCCCAGTTCAGTTAAGCTGTAAGGCACTCTAGATCAATCCCCTTGTGAATATAGATGCACCATCTTACATATTTCAAAGCATTCAGTAGCTGAGATATAGAAGTGAGAAATACAGTATATTCTTGCATGGAACCTATCATTCAGGAGGAGTCTAACTCCCACAGAAACCAATAAAAGTGAAGAATTTAAGTACCTCCTTTGCCTCAGGTCCTAAGAATTAAATCATGACTTCAGTGAAATCTTAGGGAATTTCGCAAAAAATCTACTCCATCTAAGCAAAAAATAATCACCTCTGTCTCAACTGCAGAAGCTTTTCTTCCTGAAATCATGCTAGATTAGGATTTTTTAATGTCTGTTTTTAAGGAGAACGTGAAATCAGAAATAAGTTATACAGCTGAAACACAAGTGGACATGCAGACATTTCTTCAGCACACTATGATTTTAACTTTTATTCTTATTTTATTCTTACTCTTTCAAGGAAGTACTAGAGTACACTGTCTGTAAAGTAGAAAGAATTTCAAACACTGTAGGTTTTTTTTAAAAAAAGGTAAGACAAACATCTGTCAGGAATGAACGGGGTATGAATGACCTTGATTTGGAGGAGGATGAGAGATGCACTGACTGAATAGCCACTTGATGTCTCTACTCATTGTATTTTTCTCTGAAAAAAAAATGAAGCAAACTTTAAGCAACTGCTTGCAGTCATAACAATACTCCTCTACATCTTCTGAAAAGCAGCTGTTCTAGTATTTGAATTACCACCATAAGGCACATGTTTTCAAGAAAATGTAATAAAAAAGTCATCAAAAGTCACCCATAACACAAAGGTTTTCTCTGGGAAAACCTGTTCCCATTACTTAAGATATATTACTCTTTAGTGTGTGTGTATTAAGGTGTTTATATTCACTGAATGTGAAATCTTTTCTAATTCTGTGCCCAAAATACATTAAGAGAATGCTAAGCTTGCAAATACAAAATTAACTCTGCTTTCTTGAATATTTGTGCACAAATATAGGTCAAATTTTTAATTTCTTATAAGGGGACATTCTTCTAATTTCCACAGAGACAAAGTAAGCCATTCAAGCAGAGACTGTAGGCAACAGTTGTCGCATCCTTTATTATGTGTCATGCAGGGAAGAATAAAGCAATAGGTAAATATCTATTATTTCTTGAAATATTTTTAATGATTATTCACTTATAACAGCTTACTCACTGGAATGATATATTCTATTTAAATAATATGTTAATAACCTGCTTAATCCCATTATACAATGTGTTTTCTTAACCAAAACCACAATTAAGCAGTCAGTGGTGGTCCTGTTGGACTGAAAGGTCCTGTTTGAAAAGTACTGCTCATGTTTTGCGTGTCAGATTCAGAGATCCTTATCTAGTAGTGAGGGATATTCAGGTGTTGAAGTCAATATCAATTTTTTCAGCCACTCCATTGCTGGAGCTAGCCAGTCTAGAAGTTGACAAAAAATTCCAGTAAATGGTCAGAAGCTTTAAATCTGTGACCCCATGGAACGGAGGATCTTAGGGTGAAAGAGTCTATGCTCATAGTACCAATTTCTGCCTCTGGGTGATTCACAGGAAATAAAAAGATCTCACCAGCTCTGCTCCATGTGCCAACAACTTTCAACGCAGGTTAAACTGTAAGCAAATCAGTTCTCCGATTTCAAGCTTTTTATTACTTCCAGAATTAGCAGTAGCCTGGGGGAATCTCACAAAAAGAAAATTAGAAGGCAGTGTCTTGTCAAGCATACAGGACAGGAAGGTGGAAGAGGAAAGGAGGAAGGAGGAAAAGAGAAAGGGGAAGGGTGAAGGAAAACTGTTACCAACTAACTCTGTGAATTGTACATTATCTGATCAATGTGTAGTATACAGATACTTTGGGGAAATACATTTATCAACATATTTTTAAGGCATATTAGCATAATTTATTTTTTTCATACACATGATTTCAGGGACTAGGTTTGCTTGTCTTATATACTTTATAAGAAAAAATATAGTACCTAACACAAGCTGAGACAAAATACTTGATCATAAAGTTGAAAATTGTCTGAGAATTTAAGTGGAGGACAAAGTAATACACACCTTAACTTCCCATTTCCCCACTTTACACTCATCTATCAACATAGTTCTTAAATAGAAAGTCATATTTTGCTTTAACTATTAGTGTAAACCAAGTAGTATGTCAGAGTAAAAAAATCTCTATTTTTCTTTTATTAGTAAAATACACAAACACACTTATATATGAACTATGAAATAAATGCTTACCAAAATACCTAAAAGGCATAATTTAAAGAGGCAAACTATAAGGAAAAATGCTAAGGAAGATTAAAAAATGTGTTCAGCATCTTTTGTGTTCCAGGATTTTCCAAAGCATTTTGGAAATGGATGCCATAGCTCTTTTATAGTTTTCTTAACTGTTCTGCATTTTAACAGACAGACTCAGCAATGTGGAGAGTAATACAAAATGAAGAACATCACATATCAGTTCATTATGTGAAACATTACATCTATGCTGTATATAGCATGAAACACCTTTCTTTGGATTTTTTTAGTCATCCTCCTTAGATTTCACTGTCTTCCTGCTGTCTAACTTGCACTTATGTTGCTAATATTCATTTTACTTTGCAGAAAACTTTCTACCATACAACACACTAAGAAACATTTAAAACATCATCATTGATAAACAGGTCTAAATAAAATGTTTCACTTTGTCAGTAGACAATGTAAGAAGCTCTGCTATTTCAGATGTGGTAAGCAGTTTATGTTACAAAGATCATAGAACCAACAAAAGGTTCCCCTGGTTTGAATTCACTCCACAAAGATTTGACCTTTCATAATGTGCTATAGTGAATGGCTAGCTTAGTAATCAAAAAAAAAAAAAAAAAGAAGAGAGAAAATAATGAATATAGAATCCATTTGTCCAATGAATTGAAAACTGATGAATGAACAATAAAAAGAATTGCCCCAGATTTTTCCCACAGGATTTTCCTGCAACCTTTTGGGAAACTTGGTAAGATATAAAACAATAGGGTACCTCATGATTCCTCTTCCATGGCACCTGGAACTTCAAATCTTCTATTCATTCCAGTGACTCTGAAACACTCGACGTGCCTCTAAGTAGGCACAAATGCAAGTTTGCAGATCACTACACAAGATTTTGTTACCATTACCCTTTAATATCATATAAAAATAGCAAGGCAGAGATCTCTTGGCAGACATTTACATCACTCTGTGAACACCGTTAGTAATTTTCATTATTCCTTAAGTTAAACATGCATTTACAAAATAATTGCCTAGTTTTAGTACACAGAGTATAATTTTTGGTACCTTAGAAAAACAAAAAGCATAGAACTCTCAGTGAGGTTTACTATTTGACAAATACCAGCTTTCTACTACAAGTCCTTTTTGTGATGGAATAAATAAAGAAAAAAAAAAAAAGCTGCAGAAACTGTTACATTGTGGAAAGTCTTTTCCTTCGCTTAGATTGAACTGTTGTTATGTGAAATGGCACCAGGGACAACAAACATCTTAATTTCTAAGTAAATGAGAGACATGCCAAAAATATTCCCAGAGATTAAATAACGTAACTAAAAACATGAACTTGAAAGTATGTTCTTTGTCAATGATGTGTTTTCAGATCTAATTTACAATATATCTTCTGATTATATAAAAGTTCTTACTGAATGAAATTAGACACTGCAGAGTACTGCATTATAGCGAAGGTGATTGACATACTTTATTTTATATATGTTAAATGAACGGAGCTCTGTTTTTGTAAGGAAGAATGAGCTCCGTTCAGTTATGCAGTATTTCAAGCTAATCTTCAGAAGCACTGATTAAGTAATTGCACTGTAAAAGAACCCATGTTCTGCTTCTGACTCCAAATGAAATTTTCTTCCTAGACTGAGAGAAAGTTTTTCCAAGAGTCTGAAACCTCTCCTAATGATTTCTTCCTTAGAGGTCACTTGAAAAGTTTTCGTCCTTGAAAAGTAACAAAGCCAATATTTTTCTTATTTAAAAAAATTGATTGTGCTCTCCAGCACTTTAGCTATCAGTGTTTTTTGTGTCATGTTAAAAGGGTCTCATGGAAATTCTAATCCATCCAGTACAATATCACATACAAATCGTGTATAATCTATTATTTTCTGCCAAAGGGTATTTTGATTCTACTGAATGATGATGGTAGTCTTTTAAACATTTAGCATCTTTCTGGATATATTTTGCCACAAAGTGTAGACGGCGATTATAGATAAGCTTAAAAATAGCACATAAAGGAAATGGCAAAAAAAACCCCATTAAATTCTGTTGTATGATTTTGAGGATAATGGGGAAAGCAAAAAGCTTTGTTTATGTTTTTTGTACAGCAACAGGGTATGGCAGAAAGTCAAAAAGCCTCACTGGAGGTTCAGAATAAAAGTGTCAAAATGGGGAGAAAGGAGCAGAGGAAATAATTTTGAAAGGCACAACACTCTAGATAATCATAGTAAAGTCAGACAACTGTGAACCCCAGTTTCAGGTGCTAGAATAGCTGAAAGCAACTATTGTTGTGCCTGTAAATAAAGGCACTTCCCATATATAGACTCTGGATGCTTAATGGTGATTATTAGGATAGTAGATAGAGGAAGAGAAAGAGCAAAAAGTTATCAGTCGTCCAGCTACCTGCCCTTTAACAAGCCACTGGTTCTTTGGTGTGTTGATTATGGGAATGGCATTGCAGGGACGTATTCCAACACAACAGGGTAGTCTCCACAAGAAGAAAAGTAATCAGAAACTGATTTGACTCAATAGACCAAATCCTTTCCTGATGTTACTTCAAATCACTGGTCTTTTCAAAACAACCTGATACACTAAAAATGCACGTTCCCTCTGTCAAGTGAACGTGGTCTACCCACAGAAATTTTCAAAGGCTTATCTCAAAAATAACAAAGTACAAACCTTATACCAAAAGAGCACAGCTTTGTTTTACCAGAACAGAATTTGAGACGACTTCCTCTTCCTGGATGAAAAGAAATAAACCAATTTCAATCTTGTATAAGATAAGGGATGGGGAGGGAGGTGAAACAGCTGATTGGTTTACAAATGGTGTAATGAAGGTAACATGACTTCTCTGAACTCAGACCAGAATCCTATTTAATCACACTAGGCACTAACTAGGAACTAGTTACTCGTGAACTCTAACTTGTATTTTTACCTGCTAAATTGAATGTAAAGGTCTAACCCTTACATAACTGAAAATACTGGGAAAAGTACAAATGCCTGAGCAAGAGTAACTTTTCAGATACTAAATGTCAGTTACAGTGCTTTGATTTGGGATGGACAGAACACGTGTGAGCATATACCTTAGTGTCAGCTGAAATAGAGACATTACGAAGTGTTACATGTTTACTGTAAGTTAACCTGAGTGCTATAATTCTGTGTGAGAAACCATCAATCCAAGTGCTGCCAGATACTGCTAATGTTTTGCAATATATCAAAAGTCTTCAGCTTTATTTACAAAACCTAAACAATGAGAACAAAAGCCAGTGAAATCGCAAAGCAGCACACTTATTACAGGATATCAAATATATGGAACAAACCATAAAGGCAGTTCTAGGTATTTCCCATGACACAGAAGAAAACGGTTCTTTTAGATACACAGATAAAATACTTAACATTTTTTAGTATTATCCCATATTTTTTTAATATTGAATATATTTATAAAAGTCCTTTATTAATTTTGTTATATATTTAAAGCATACCTCTACTTTGTCTCTACAGGCATACATACATATGTGAATATATATAGCTTTGTACGTGTAAATATAGAAACATGTATGTATATATATGGATATCAATTTTAATATGCATCTTCATTTTGAATCCTCTGGTTTTTAACAGTTTTTTGCTTATTATTTCTTATTATCCTTAATTCTTCCCTAATTTTAAAACTAGTTTAATCTAATCACTTGTGAATGGCAGTGGTGGAGAATTTGAGAACTGAATAATTTTTCCTTAATGAGTGATTGGCTCACAACAAATATAGAACACAGTCAAAAGCATTACATTAGATAAAATATATATGCAAACACTGTATTTTTTTTTAATGATGGATCAAAGCTTATTTCAAATCACTCTACCTATATCAGGATATTGTTCTGAATAGAAATTATTTAATACAACATTCAGCCTAAGATTGAAAAATACTAGTGTGCTCATAATCACCATCATATAGGAAATCACTCATAAACCAAACTGTGACCATAAATAATATGAACATATAAAAAGCTTGCCATTCTCTGTATTTGTACACATGAAAGATTCTAATAGATTTATTATAAAAATTATTCTGCACACAGTGTACACATCGTGTGGGGAAATATATTCAAGCCATTTACAGAAATCAGAGACTGATTTAGGCCATTGTGATTTTCCACGGAAAATGTCTTCATTTAAATGTGTGTGTGTGTATATATATATATATATGAATAGTAGATTGCAAAACTGAATAATTCAGTCAAGTATTAATAATGAGAGACAAATTCAGAGCTCTCTAAATGTTCTACATTATCAGCTGGCTGCTGACTATTAATGCACTCCATCCATAAGGCAGCTTTGTTTTTAAACTTAAATAATTTGTTAAACTTATGTGTATTAAACTTTTTTTTTATAAAAAGACTCTTTATTATACAACCTATCATGAAATGACCCTTTATAATACAATATACTTTAAAGGAAAAAATCCTTTTTCAATAATTTTCGAGAGAGTTGTAAGGAGATTTACAAATAGGACAAATAGTCTTGTGAAATATTTTCCTTGTCTTGCACTTTTCTTGTAAAGTTCTAAACACAAAAGATTTGAATGACAGTAAGTAAATTCTCATGTATAACATTCTCCAAAAATCTGAAAATTATATAGAGGAATAAACTTGAAAAGTATTGCACACTCAGTCTTTTAATTTACATCTTCAATTTTTGCATATTATATTCTTACCAAAAAAAGAACGGTGACTAATGGTGATAAAGAAGGAAAATTGTTACTCCCTTCTTGACTGAGAAACAAGTGAGTGATGAGAGCAAAAAAATGTCCCTTCCCAGCCCTTTGCCACATGTGGGTATGCTCAGGGATTTTTGCTGGAGTTGAGAAGTCACCATTTACTTTCTCTATCATCTCACTTCAAGACCTCTCTGTTGGGGCAGACAGGCTTTGAAGCCTCTTTATTTTCCCAATATGTGGTAGTCCAGGCTTGAAACAGCTACCACTGTCAAGTGTTAAGCTTGCCACCCCTTGCCTGGTAGCTATAATGTTATGATGAGATCCTAAAATAAATGATTCATCTTTCTGTATTTATTTAAAAGTAAAATTGATTTTAATTTCAATTCAATTTTCAGAAGCTGGCTTACTAGTAAGAGCAAATTTATTTCATGTTTCTTCCTAAAGTTATTTTCAATGATTTGGTTTTGATCCTTATTCATTAAGAGCTGCCAAGCATAGGTTATGTTTGACAGACTGGTTCCTGGTTTTGATAGTCATTGTTGATCAATTCCCTCCATTATGAATTATTTCCCACCTCTTACTACAAATATTTTCTGTGTGTTTTCACTGCTCAGAACCATTTGCAATCCAAGACTTAACCGTGGTCTGCTTAGTTGAACTATTCATTATTCATGATTTGCGACTGGTTATTGAAGTTGCAGAGATTTTATCTCCTTTCAGAATGAGTGAAAACTTTGAAAAAGGAGACTAATGATAAGGGAATAATAAAAAAAAAATCAAACATTTATGTTTATATGGTAATATTCTGTTTTAAGATCATTTGGTTATACAGGCAAGAGAAAGATCACTGGTGCCAAAGGTCACAGAAAGCTAAGTTAATATGCTGGAAAAGTATCAATATATTTTTTTCCTACTCTCATACTTTCCCCTAGACCCTGTCAGAAACAGGAGTGTAGACTAAGTGGGTTTTTTCTTTCACGTTACAGATATTTTTATGTTATGTTTGTACTACCACCCATTCCCAAATCTTTGTGTGAACAAATGCCTAGGAGATAAAATCTCTAAGTATTCCTGGATAGCAAGTAATGAGTGAACATAGTAAAACTGAGCAATGGTTAAAAAATTAGTAATTAATAGCATTCAGCAAAATTTCTCTATGATTTTAAACAGTTTTATCTCCTCCTTTGAATTCAAATTATTGTGGTACAAATGAAATAACACTGCAATGTTCACATGCTGATGGGAGAGGAGCACTACCCATGGAAGAAGTGGAAATTATACTGATTTCAAATTGTTAAAGATGTTCATTTAATAAGCCAGAAAATAGATTTTTCATATTGCAAGGAGTTTTATCTTTTTGTTAGATAAAATGCTTGTTATTATCCTCTGGGTGGTATTTCTGTAGCTTTTGTTTTGATATTAAAGTTATTAAACTTGCCTTTTCTATTCTCATTACCAGAATATTTTATGGGTAAATCCACTTAAGGAACCTATTGTGCTTTCTGATCAAAGTGGAAAACGAAGCCAGGTTATAATAAGCAATTTAATTTTTAATGAGCTGATTGAGGCCCAAGGTCATAACAAAGGGCACAAAACCAAAAAAATACAAACAACAACAAAATTTCTAGCAGAGAACACTAATGATAGCACCCTACGCATGACCTGGGTAAAATAATATTTGGCAGAGTATATCTAAAAGCTATCCCAGTTGTATTTTTTATTTTCTTTCAGAACTCTGACTAAGTAAGGTGTAGCATATTAAATAATACAGAAGCACATAAAAATGCATGAGACTTGTTTTCTGAAAAGAACTTAGCTAGGATGTTTATTGAATTTAAATTTCCCAAGCTCAAGTTTAAATGCTACAGCTACAAGCTGAGCGTTTAACCCTCTAATATCTCTTATAAGAGCTTAGAAGGTAGTTAACTACTATTCTGGAGTGTAATTCTGCCAGAATCCCACACGTAACTTCCACTGAAGTCCTTGGGATTTGGCCTTTCAGTCTTTAGAAATAACAGATCATATGTAAGTAGAACCTTTAGATAAACATGGTGTCCTTGCTTTCTTTGCAGTTTGTAAAATTAAGTCATCAAACTTTATTATTTTTGAATACAGCCTTGTTTAAGATCTTATTTAGCATATTCTTCAATTTTTACTGGTGGACTTTCTTACAGCTTTCTCTAGCAGTAGAAATATTTATGCCACTAAGCCCTTCAGGAAGCACTTTATGTCCAAGACACACATAATTTTACCCTGACAAAACTGCTATATGTATTGCAAGTAATGTCCTTATGAAACACACTCTGTCTCATTAAAGGAATATAAAATTTAAAATTAAATTAGATATACCTTTACATCTAGCAGAATATAAGCAATAGAGGAGATGCTAATGAGTTCTGCAGGTTCTACAGGTAGTCCATGGATCAAGTCCAGCCCACAGGATGCTTTCATCTGTTTTACTAGCTTTTCTCTAGGGAACAGAAGCAACTGTTTGAACAGCTAATTGCTGCTGGCACAGCCAAACACTTCATCATGGTACTGTCACTGCCTCTACTCTCCCTATGAGAGGGAAGAGGAAAGAAGCAAAGAGGACAGACTGCCCCTATTCAAAGAGAAGGAGAAATGGTACCCCTGCAGAGTTCCAAAGTAACTGTTCTTACTAAGTGACAGCAGCATCAAACACAGAAGGAGGCACGTGCCTATGCTGGCATCACCCGCCAGAGCCATGAGCTGCAATTTTTACGACAGTCAGAGTCTGAAGGCAAAAACTGAAGTCCAGCTCCCATGGTAGCTGCAGTGACAGTGACCCTGCTTAGAAAGTTTACACACTTCCTCAAAACAGTTTTTCTTAATAAAATGTATGCTAATCCCTCCCTTTCTTCCCATTGCTTACAACATATGCCGACTCAGTTCAACCAAGAGTTGGAAAATACAACATATATAAGAGCTGACTATCTGGTAAAGCATTATTAGAAAAGTATCTAATCTATTTCAGCTGTCTTCAGGTTAGGATTGGAGGAGGGCAGGGGGACAACAGCACTATGTGATAAAGAGGTTTTCTATGGACCACAGAACACATTTTGAGAACCACTAACTTGGGTGATCACATATCAGCCATTTAAACAGATACTAATATGAAAAGCATTAAAATGAACGTCGCGTTATGTGTATTATGTCACCACCCGTTTCAGGTGTGTTGCAGAAGTGTAATCTCACTTGTTAGCTATACAGGAGCTAGACATGGCCCTTATCTCTCCTGATAACAAGAACAGCTTGTCATAACACGTGTATACTCTGAATTTTATCAAAGGATGTTGGTTGCTATTTCTTCAAATGTTTGGGTTTTTTCCAGTTTCCTTTAAAAAAACATATAGGTCAGTGCCACTGAGATTTTGTCTACATACTTTCTTATTTCCACTAAAAGAGAAGAAGAAGGAGGAGGAGGAGAAGGAGCAAGAAAGAAAGAGGAAGGGAAGAAGAGAGAGTGAAGAAGGGAGGGAGACTGATTCTCAGTGAGCATGTTTGGTTTGTGGAAATAATCTAAAAGAATGAGGACAGGGGACTGGAAATGATAGAAAATATAAAGAGTAGGTAACAGAGTAATACAACTGAGGACTCAGTGTCTGGAGATAATAGCAAGTTAATCTATGCCTTTAATTTGTTGTTTCAATAGAAAGGATATTGTACAAAGAGATGTACAAAGAGGTGTTAGGATATGATTTAAATATGATGCACGTATGCAGATTATCCACTACCTGCACAGTGCAAGCTTCTTTACTGCATTTTATCTATATATTATTGTCATTATGTGTTACTCTACTACATCTGGAAGGGGCACCAGCAGTAACTCACCAGCAATCCAGTAACTGGATCGGAAGACTGCTTCAATGTCCTTCTTCTGAAGCTGCACAGAGATGGACACATTGCTTCACATCTTTTGGGGGAAAATAACACAGATCAGACAACTCTTGACATAATGTATAAATGCATTTGGTTTTGCCAAACTGCTGTTAGAAAACCTTTACAACAGCTTTACAATTGCTGTTGTAAAAGCTTCAAGGAAACTTTAAGAAAATCAGAATGAATCACTTAGTTTTGAATTGATTAATATTTCATTCAACATAAATGGATGTTATGTATTTTTATTTACTTTTAAGTTGTGCTAGATATACTCTGATACTTTGTTTGGTCCAGCCTGAATTAAAATTAAATTTTGCTTTTTCTGGGGGGACTTCAGCAGAACAACCCTGCTTCCCAATTTGTTCAGATAGTTGTGTCATTGCAGTAAAAAACCCCAGATTGTTTCTTCAGTCTAAAAATCTAAAAAGCAGTACACTGCTTGCTGTTATTTTTCCCTCTAATTCAATTCCTCTAACTTACCCTGAGCTCTGTCAATTTTCAGGAACCGTACCTCAGTCTTCAAGCATTGTCATGAATTTTGGATTGTCAGCTGAAAACACAAACAGAAAAACAGCAGTTGCAGGTAATAAAATTCAATAGTAGCACAAATTACGTATAGGAGAGATGCCCAAGACAGTATTGGACATGATGGAAGTAGGTGTCCATTAACTTAGAATGTAGTCACAAAAAGGTATAAACACATTTTAAATTAACATAAAAACAACATCACTCCTGAAAGAACTCTGGAATGGCATTGAATCTAGAGAAATCAATACCATTTACTAAAGAAAAGAAGCTCAAAACTCAACCTGTATTTGTCATTATCAGCCTACTCAATGCAGTCTCTGTACCAGCATTATATACTTCTTGCATGGGCAAGAGAGTGACAGTGCGCATACCTCTCTACCTATTATAGCATGTAAACTCAATAAACTCAGTACAATACTCTGGCAATAGAAGTGTAGAGAAAAAAATCCTCAGTCACAGTCATGGGAGTGACAGAAATTTGTCATAGCCTGGAATCTGTAATCTCCTGTGTTCAAAATGCAAACATGACTTGTTTAATTTTTCAGTCCAGAATGTTCATTCTTTTACAAAGTCTTGATATTGAACCAGTACACTCAGTGACGTACTGTCTTTGTACAACACAGGTATGGAAAAGACCTGATGGCAAATTACATTTAAAGAAGCAACACGAACATCACATGGTCTTTTCACATTACCTGAAAGCAAGAGTCAATTTCACAGCAATTCAAAGACACCAACAACATCTCTAAATCTATAAACATGATGCAAACTGTGATAATTATTGTGGCATTTCTCTTCTCTGATGCTAGGAAAACCTTAGCATACCTAAACTAAGCAACTCAATTTCTGTTTTGTGTAATCTGTCTTCCCAAAACTTAAATGTGGAGTTATTAAGAAAGTAACACTACACACAGGACCCTTTACAAATAGCATCAAGTTAAATTACAGTCTTTGCTTGCTGACCATTGACCTAACTAAAGGTTTTCACAATGTAAATTATAAGGGACTCTTGAAGCTTTTGCAGACATGTGAATGCCCTGCAAATTTTATTTCAGACATATTTAAGTAAGTCTTCTGTAATAAGATGATGGTTAGAGAGGTGGAAAATGGCAAGATTTCTTTAATATCATAAATGGTTTCCATACTCCTTTCCATCTTGTCTCTGTTGTGCAGATGGAAGCACTTTGTGCCATTGGCAGAGCTGCATTTATTCAGTTTCTTACTGATGCAAGTTGTTCAGTCTGCAGACACGTGTGGCTGATTTCTTCATTAGTGAGCTTCTTTTTGCTGATGACTCTGAGTTGGTAGCTCACTCAGTCAATAACATTCAATTTATTATTGATGACTTTCCTTGTGCATACTATCCCTTTACTTTTTCTGTGAACTTAAAAGACAATGGAAGCACTAAACCAACCAACATAGTGGCACGAGCATGCACTCACATTTTTGCACTTAGCAAAATTTTCTCAAGCCTATAAAATGTTTTTCTAGTTAGACATCATTCAGATACAGAGACACTGTGAAACTGCTTCCACATTGCCAATTTTAAGTCTTAATTTGAAATATTAGCATACTGATCATGTAGTCATGAGAAGGTCAGTCTCCAAACATGCACTGGGCATTTGTTCTTAGAACACTCCAGCACGTTCATGAGACATAGAAAATTTATTCTCTCTACATGGGAAACTCATCAAATGCAAATACAAATCTAGAAAATTGACTACATGGTTCTAACAGCAGAATCCTTAAATAACAACAAATATAGAAACTGATGTCCTGACCCCAAAACCTTGGCTATGATAATGATTAGACAATGTGGCCCAACTCTCAGATAGTTACAATTATCTATTGGTGCCTTCTTCCAAGATAGTTAATGCAAACTGCAATATCCTTTGAAACATTATGAGAGTTTACTATACAAATCTGATCATAAGAAGGCAGTTTACAGAGCAGTGGATTCAGTATATTCCAGCTAATTCTAATTAGCCTATGATGCCTTTCATAATGACATTTTGTATCGCAATGCCATTGCCTTCCCTTTTCCTCAAATGGAATTGAATAAATTTTTTTGTACTCACTGGGGTGACCAGAGAAGAAAAGATATTGCTGGCCTTTCAGCCAGCCTGGAGTAAAGTCCAGTAGTTCTTCCAACGGAAAAGTGCTGCCCAGAAGCCTGGACTGTGTCCTACTTCTGCAAGAACTCTCTTCTGCTACCATATCTTTCCTGTGACATCGATGTGATTTACCGACTGGGTGGTAGGGGGTTTTTTGGAACTGCTGGTATAGCCCAAGGGCTTTTAGTGACCATCAGCCAGATGCCCAATCATATGTGAAAGAAACTCCAAACCATAGAGAAATGCAACACAATGTTCAGTAATTTTCTTGCAGCTTTTCTCTCTCCACAGATCAACCCCTAAGCAATAAACTTTTCTGATAAGGACAACAGAGCTAATGAGCTTTGCTACACCATATGTCCATCAGCTAGGCCATAACTACCTCCCCTGTCTCCTGATATTAGTGGCTACAGAGCAAGAAAGAACATCATAATCTTTTAAAAGATTAAAGATTTCATTTCCCTTGGATTAACTCAGCTAAAATCCACACACATTCTTCTGAGGCCTGTGAGAAAACTTCCATAGTCTAAATGAATAAAGTAATTGTTTTCTAAGATTAGGTCACTGATACCTCATGAGAAAGAATTTTTATCCAAGTTTATTTCCTAACTCCTTTCTGAGTGATGCAATAATATCTATGTCTAATGGCTCTCCTTTTTTTAATTTTAAAAAAGTTCCCTTTTATTGTATGAGTTGTCACACCAACTTAGTGACTGACTGAAACCCTAAATTTTTCTTGCAGGGAAGCAAAGTTTGTGTGGCAGTACTTTTAACTATAATTTGACCCATTATTTTCAGTGGAGTTAAGCAATTTAGGAAAGAAATGTTCCTTTATATGAAAAACTTTAGGTGCCTGAAAATTCCTGAACACAAAGACACAGACGTGTTGAAATTCTCAACATTAATATTGCTACATTTAGTATTGTATATCTCATCAATGCCTATCATCTGTTCAGACTTCCAGATCCAGTACTTGCTGGATACTTCTTAAGAGTCATCGTGATGCCTTTGAGTACTGTTTTACAGCACTTGACAATTTGCAAAACACTACATAAGAGGAAATACAATAGGTGACAGAATTTAGATCTTTTACAGCTTTCAAAAGTTAGAGAGACTACAGCTTTCATTTCACAGTCAATATAACCAGGTGAGAAGATGTAAGGAGCAGGACTGCACTCACTGCAGAACAGAACCATTATTCACGCAAAAACATGCAGGAAATCAATAGAAAATCCAGAAATAGAATCTCAGTTCCTAGTTTCATGTCAGTGTTAAACATATTTTTGCAATACTTTGAATAAAAGATAATTGTTGCATTCTTTAGCTTGTATTGACTCGTGTTGACCAGCTAAATAAGTGCATTACAAAATCATGTCAACTGATAAAAAAAAATTTATAAAAAATTTTCCTCGTATAAAGCAATTTACTTCTTAAATTACACAAAGAAGAGAAATAAATTATTGAAGTTGCTACTTATGATACTTTTTTTAGGAATGGCATTTTGCACTTTATTAACTCTGTTCTGTTAATGACTAGTGAACAATTCTTGTCTGATCAGATTTATGACAGATCTTACTGAAAAGTAAGAATTTGAGTGTGTATTGGTTGTGATGTTATTTATAAAAATAGGATGTTATTTAAAAGTATTTATAATAATACATATTTATATATTCACCATCCCTGGAGGTATTCAAAAAGCGAGTGGACAGGGTACTCCAGGGCATGGTTTAGGGGGCATGGTTAATGGTTGGACTCGATGATCTTGAAGGTCTTTTCCAACCAAAATGATTCTATGATTCTATGATTCCTGTTTTGAAAAGGAGATACTATTCTGACTTCAAATGTATGGAGAAAATGCTTTCTGAAACTGAAGCTACACTTTGGGAAAAAGTGCTTTCATGAGTTGAAAGTGGTGTTTGTTAAGTATAAATGATCTTCAGAGGAAGTATAATCTACATTTTTTTCTGTACTACAGAGCATCACACAGACAATAGAAGATTGTAAAATATTTACCAAAACGAAAAAGAAGATATCTATGGAGATGTTTTAGACAAACCTTTGGAAACAGCTTTCATTTTCCAATTCTACTGTAATCAAATTATTCCACCATCTTTTCAGAAGCAAACCCTAATGTTTTCTCTACTCTTTCTGAATATGTTCCCACTCGGCAACAGAAGAGAAAAATCAAGGGAAAGGGAATTCTGTACTATGATACCATTTCATAAACAGAAACTAAAATCAACAGGAGAAACTTCATAATTCTTCCCTTCGAACTCAGACACATAGTTCTACATAAATTTTGTTCTCTGGTAATATATTTCGGGTTAGGGGAAATGTTTTCTTTTGCTAAAATATTCACTTTTTTCTTATTATTCTTGTAGTCAAGAGGCAATACTTCATTGTAGGAAGAACCAGATGAAAAAAAAGAAAATAAGAAAACATGGAAGAATCCATTCCATCCCAAAGGAAGGTTTTCTTGTCCCCTTTAACTTTATTGAAAGCAGTTTCATCACCTTGGAACACACAATACATGTTTCTTTCTGGAGGACTCCCAGCCCAGCCACAGCCAGAGTCTCTGAAGATTTTTGAAATTTCATTTAAATTAATGTCTGTATGTAAATTTCTGTGAAACTCTCTTTTTATAAGGAAAGAAGGGAGGTGTCAGTAAAGAAAACTCAGGTTCAATAGGTAGTGTTTGGGAATATTCTACTGCTGCCTAGGGATGTTCAGAGAAAAAAATCTTTCTTATTCTTTGATTTTTTCTGGTAAGGAGGGATAGGAATTAAATTGTGAGTGCAGGGGAGTTTTAAAACAGAGACTTGATACTTAGGGACAAAAAAACCCCAAACACATTAAAAAAGAAAGCATTAAAAAAAGAATCCTATTAAAACAGAAAAATATAATCTAATAACGCCTTTCTTATAATCTACAAACTGATGACATCAGAAAGCAGAAAAGCAATTAAAGAAACATGATCCTTCACATTGTGATATAGAGATCTAAACCGAACAAAGAGTCTACAAATATTTGCCTCAGAAGTTATCTGCTTCTAAAATACATATATATATAGTAAGTACTGCATCTTGATAATCTTCCAAATCTAAGCACAGTTGCCTATTTTTTTCTATTTCAAAAGTTACTGTCTAACCTCTTTAATATTCTTCTTCACTGTCCTGGTTTCAGATGGGATAGATTTAATTTTCTTCTTAGTAGCTGGTACAGTGTGTTTTGGATTTAGTGTGAGAATAATGCTGATAACACACTGATGTTTTAGTTGTTGCTAAGAAGCGCTTATCCTAAGTTAAGGATTTTTCAGTTTCCCATGCTCTGCCAGCAAGCAGGTGTACAAGAAGGTGGGAGGGAGCAGAGCCAGGACAGCCGACCCGAACTAGCCAAAGGATATTCCATACCATAGAACGTCATGCTCAGTATGTAGACTGGGGGGAGTTGGCTGGGAGGGGGGATCGCTGCTCTGGCATCAGGGTAGTGAGCAATTGTACTGGGCATCACTTGCCTTTTCTTGGGTTTTCTTGTTGTTGTTTTTTTTTTTTAATATTCCTTTTCATTACAATTATTGTTATACTTTATTATTATTATTGTTAGTATTATATTTTATTATACTTCAGTTATTAAATCGTTCTTATCTCAACCCATGAGTTTTACTTCTTTTTTTGATTCTCCTCCCCATCCCACTGGGTGCGGGGGGGAATGAGTGAGCGGCCGCGTGGTGCTCATTTGCTCGCTGGGGTTAAACCATGACATTCACTTTCTGTAGGTCCTCCAAAATTGGAACCATGAAAATGTCTTCTTTTCATTTTTTTCTGTTTTAACCAAACTGTTCAAAAGAATCTTCTATTCTTGGTAATTGAGAAAAAACAATGGCTCACTGAAAACAGTATTGAGAAAGCAAGACATAAATTAAATGTTAATAAAGAATTATAAACCCCTTCCTAATGAACTCACATGCAGATCTGTAGCTCCACCTAGAGGAGGAGCTTCACCTAGGAGGAGGAGTAAAAAGTGGAGGAGGAAGATGAAGGTGTCTTAACACCTGTAAGTGTGGGTTTTAACTCAACATTTGTTTCTTCTTAATATGTGATACATTGTGTAGTGTTCCCTGTTCTGTGAAAGAAGAAAGAAATACCCTGACAAACATCAATTTCAGTTGGAAAGAAAAAAAATCTTGCCCAGAAATCTTAAGTATGGTTTCTAAATTCTTAAATGTTCTTAATGATAAGATTCTTTGATACATTTTGAAAAGTAAGTGCTGCAAAATTGGGTCTAAAATATATTCAAAAGTAAATTAAAAAGGTTTTAGTCAATAGCATTTTATCTATTGATTTTGATTTTTATATAACTTTGCCCTTTAGCCACTTTTAAAATGGAAAATGTAATATGTAAAATATATATACTTGTTTTGACATAAAAATAAATTATCTAATTTCTGTAATCTATCTCAGCCTTGGACAGATGCAGGAAAATTCCTGGGAGGCAGACACCAGGTCTTGGAGGCAACATGCAACATTTTGAAAGTCAGAACACAAACAACATTGGTATGAGAAACAATAATGGTCTCTGCAAATTTATTAAATTGCATCTCTTTTCTACTCACATAACTTCATTGGTCTAGATTAAGCTTGAAATGGCTCCTCCCTCAAGTTCTCATTTCTTTAGCACACTCGGTCAGCTAGTGACAGCTTTGTCTCTTCTTTATGAGAAACACAGAGTGGGGTATCAATATATAGATTTAATACAAACTTCTTATTCTGGGTATCTTGGAGATGTCTAAAATGTATTTTGACTTGAAAAATAGACAGGTCCAATCAACATGTGATAGGTTTTGAAAGGACTCACAGTTCCTTATTATCATCTTTAAAAAACCAAATGAAGAGTAAAGAAAGAAAAGGCATATGAAATATGCTGAACAGCAGCTAGTTGAAGGGTCAGTGTATAGGACAATGACCAACAACTAGTGAACATGCTAGCTTGAAAATGCATATACATGTAATGACTTGAAAAAAAAAAATCAAGTAAGCAAGATAGATTGTTTCATTATACTTTGCATGATCATCTGCAATAGTACCTTTTTCTAAATATTTGGGTTTTAATACATTTAAGAATTCGCTTAATAATATGCCATACAGTACTCAGCACTGCAATACTCCCATTGTCTCAGAGTACATCTAAGCTTTTCAATTTTAATTTTTTGTTCGTTGTGCTCATGACAGATTTTTTCAGAGACTTCAACACAGTGGAAAGGTGGCAAGGACAGAAGGGGATAAAAGCAATTAACTTACTGAAATAAAATAATCAACATAATACCATACAGCAAGGGGTTTCTTATGTAGCTACAGCATTACCAGTACCAGAACTTCTAAGCTATCTGTTGCCACATGGCCAAAGTACTGATTGTATTAAAGATGTATCCCAGATGCTTTGAGCTCCACTGATGCAAAGCACTTGTATGGAACAGTGTACAGCAACTGGGACAGACACATGAAATGAGATCTCTCAGAGTTTATATATAAATTCCTGATCTGATAACAGTACTAGGTGAAGAACAATCACAGCCATTGTAATTACTCCTAAATCTGAACAAGCTCTTTTATTTCTGTTACTACCATGATTTCTTTATAATCTTTCTCATGGCACATTCTATTTCTCATTGTGGTATTACCACAAGGCCTGCTTCTGTAGAACAGTGCAAATCAACAGGGGTACCAGTACACCGAAACTTTCAACTAGTTGATCTCAATAGCTTGTATGAACATTAGTAGGGGAAAAGCTTAACAATGCTGTCGATGACGTACACACAACACTCCTGCAATTTAAATATGACATATATGTCTGGTGGATTTTGTAGTGACACTGGGAAACCTAAATTGGATGTGGAGATCTGAAGTATTTATTTGCATGTTAATACACTTTTATCCTATACAACTGTTTTCAATAGCAATACTATGGCATTGGATCTTGCCAAAAGCTTGGGTACATTTTAGATGAATTTTCTGCTTTGATTCCAGTTGAAGTTCTTTGCAAGAAGACAAAATCAAAAAATCATCAGAAATATAAAAACACATATATATTTTTACATATATAAAAATATAAACATACGTTTTAGAAAACCTTAAATGATTCTGATTCATAGAAAGATCTTACTATATGAGTACAATCATTCCTGCAGAAAAATGCTAGTATGTACCTAGAAAATGTAATTTGTATAAACAAGTTATGAATTGCAAAATGCAGAACAATTAATTTATGCACAAATATTATCCATAAATACTGTCATCTTCTTGCACTTTTCTGTGACTACAGAATGCTTGCCTTGGTCTGAAAATATACATACTTTAAGCAATTCATTAATTCAATTTAATATATTATATTCTATGTATTATGTTCCTTGATTCTAAAGAATATATCAGGTCCTATATATTTCTTAAGGTCTACAAGGCATAATCCTTAAGTATGGACTATGTTATGTTGATATTTTCTAGAACTAACATGATCATTAGCAGAATTTCCACTTTGCTCTGAACTTTACCAAAATGTTCTTTCATCCCTATTTTCCTGTACATCAAGCGCTGTCCTACAGATGGAGAACAGCTCAATGGAAAAGACACATGTGCACAGGAATACAAAGAGGCTGATGAGGGGAAATGAGGAAAAGTCATGATATTACTGACTTACAGGTGTTTTTCCTCGCAAACAGGAGACTTACCTTAAGTGCAATTTGCTACTGAAATGGCAAATATCTCACAAGGTTTTTTATGTAACTGGCAGACATTTTTCATTTTTGTTTTTCTGAAGTCTTCCAAAAAAGCTTTAAAATGTCAGTCCATATGATCTATGGACAATTGTGGAAGGATCAGATTTGTGCACAAGCTCTTAAGATACCTTATGAATTTTAGTATAATGATACTATATGGATAATGTTACCTTCTTAATGCAAATAAAGATGAATTTACCACACTTTTACTCTTCTCCCTGTAGAAAAATCCCAAAGTGAAGCTGACTTAACAAAGTGGGTGGAATTTGAAACAAAAATTCCTCTGATGTCTCCTGGAAAAGTTATATTAAGAAGGATGTTCCCCAGCCAGATCCCCTCCTCCCCCCTTAATTTAAAGTAAATTTAGAAAATTATTGAATTTTTGGTAAGAATGCCTTAGTACTATAAATCAATGAATAAATATACTGATCCATATGCTATAAGGCATAAATATACTATTTTCCTCTGTCAGTGACAGCTGGAATCTTTCTTTTGTATTATTCAATCCTTCTTCCCTAGAAAGGAGCATAATTTCTGGCAGGTTAAAAATGTAAGATGTAAATTAGGAGGACTCCAAAGCAGACCGTGAAAAGTAAGTAACCAAAGACATAAACAATTCTTGAAAGTGTAAATAAAGGATGAAGGAAAGTTAAGAAAGAACTGGTGGTATGGCTGGTTTTTAGAAGACAACAACATCACAAAAAGCAGGTAAATGCTTTATTTTGTCACTCTTCTCCAGAAGATGGAATAAGTCATGTACAAAGTTTCTGGACATTAGTGGTAAGAAAATACTGGAACAAACAGATAAATTGAAAAGCTGTACTTCATTAGGCCTAGATACAGTTATTCACCAGTTCTGCTGGAGCCTCGGACTCATCTGGCTGAACTGTGAGCTCTAATGCAGTAGTTAACGGAAAATGAAAAAGGCTGCAGGGTAGCAAATCTACTTATCCTATGCTAGCTATGAGTCAAAAATCATAGATACCAGCAGTCAAAAATGATTGCTTTAAAAGGGTATGATATAGGAAAATATTAAAAAACAGATATTAATTTCTGCCTAATTTGTACACTGCTAGTTCAACAGGAATATCTTCTGCTAAGGAGAGCTAAAGTATATACTTTTATATTATACAATATAAAAATATAAAATTATATAAAAATAGAATTATGATTTTTTTTGTTTTCAAAAGTTCTTGACAGTAAAACCTGGGACTCCTTATGGGACAAGAGGAGAAGTTTTATCATGGATTAAGCCTTGGTTAATTGGAAAGAGACAGAGAAAAGAAAAGAGAAATTAAATAATCAGTTTTCATTATCTCCAGTGGTTAGAGTGTTAATTGACATGTTATTTACTATATATTTATTCCTGTACAGGGTCAAGCAGTACTGAAATTTGCAAAGGACATAGAATTCTATGAGCTGTAATGTCAAGATGGTAGGTGAGTGGAGAAAACAAATGAAATTCAATGTTAAAGGGTGAACTAATATATATTAGGACCAATATTTGAATTAACCCACAAACAATGGATGGTTATAATGGTTATAATTATCTATAGTGACTCAGCTCAAAAAAAACCAGTGTTACATTTCTGGCTAGTAGCATGTAAAGCTTTGCAAAATCCTATAGCATTCAAAAAAACCCCCAAACAACAAAAGAACAATTATCTCTAGAGAAGTAATGTAATATATATACACCTATATATATATATATAAAAAACCCCAACAACTTACAATGTTCTTTGATGTCATTCTTCCCCCAGCATGTGAACTTCAGTACTGACTATCCCATCTTGAAAAAGACAGAGTACAAACAGGAGGGGATTAGAACTGAAGGTTGCATATTGAAACATTTTTCTTTAAGAAGACACGACAAAGATTCTTAGTACGAGGGCATACAATAAAACCATACAGAACGACAGATATCACACAGGCAGAGCAGCATTTCCAAATATACTTCTGTGACTTTAACCTTTCAAGTTTCATTTTCTAGTGTCTAAGGAATTCTAAATGCAAGATTTAAGACTGCTAATTTTCTTTACGTCCTCTGGCAAATTATACACAAGAAATCAGGTGTTCTTTTCTAGAAAGAACATCGAAAGGTTCACTGACATTGAAAGGCAACAAAATGAAAACACAGAGACATTTATATAAATGTATCTACATTTACATATGTGTGTGTCTAACAAAAGGCATAATTGACTTATATAATTCAGTGCATTAAAATTTCACAGTAGAAGAGTAGGAATATACATAGAAGAACAGGATAAAACCAGCAAGATGTAACTATGGATAATGAAGTTTGTCACAGTTACCATAAGAAAGGAAAAATGTTGTGCGTCAACCTTGTAATCTATTTAGTGGTGAGCTTGCACGAGCAAGCTGAATCCTCTGGCAATACAGGCAGAAACTCAGCAGAAGACAAAATCATGTACATTCAGGGAAGGAGAAAAGACACCTTCCTTCCTCCTGAGCAAAACAGCTTGTTTTCCCTCAGATGTCACTATCAGAAATTCCTTCTTCCAACTGACACACTATTTTACATGGAACAAATCGGTCAAAAAAGGTGTTACGAGTCCATCATAACATAACATTAAACATGGCAAGGATTTCTTTTTTGTAGCAAGATCTCAGATTGCTAAGACTCATGGAAAATATAACTGGAAAATTAATGTTTAAACCTTGGAAATTGGCTGATTATGTTGGATTAGAAAACGAAATACAAAAATCCGAAGCACTGCAGGTTACCCATGGGGGCTGGACATCAGAGCTTATTTAGTTCAGTCAAGAAGACTGTCTAGGTAGAAACCCATTTTTTGCTGGTTATCTCAGACTGATAAGGAGAGATACACTGCTCAGTTGGATGGTATGAAGAACAGAAATTTAGAAAATGCAGGGCAAAGATATCTTGATGGGAATAAGAAAGAAATACCAATGAGGCAAAGCAAACCACGTGGCTATTGGGCATCCTTAGCTGTTCATTAGTCAGGGTGAGGTATCAGCAGAATAAATAACGTCCTTTGTGGGGGACTTAATATGCAACTATCCAGCATGGTATTTCTTCCTGATGGAAAATGAGAGTAAAAAAATCTTACAATGATGATCTGATCTAATACTGTAATTTTTACTTTCACATTATTAAAGTGGAAATTATAATCCTCTAATACAAGTCCTTGCTCTAAAATTCCAAAATGTAATAAAGTACCTTTCAATTTAAAACTTTAACATATCTATAAAATAATTTAGTATCTCTTCTAATGTAATATTAGAATATTTAGTACCTATTTTAATTTAATATTAGAATATATGGACATAACTTTGACCGGTTTTATACATACGAAAGGTTTAGAATCTTCTAAAATCTTTAACAATTAGTTAAGGGAATATTAGAAGGTGAAAGGGAAGCATGAACTAGTGTTATGCATATCATTACAGGAAAACTGTTATATGCAAATTTGGTGCTAAATAACGCGAGTTAACGCATTGTTCCACAAACCTGACTCACACAGACTTATTTTATAACAATTAAAACTGTATACTTAAAATTCACATTGATCAGAGTATTCAAGGACAGAAAGAACCAGGTATATCACTGGCCCTTATGTTTGCCTCAGACTTAAATTTAAATGTTTTATTTGGTTAAAGCATAATCTGCACCTGATTAAAAGACAGATCCAGATTTTATTCAAGTACCTGAAGGAATGCAAAATTTTACATTGTTTTGGGGAGTTTGTTCTTATAGTTGATCTCATCATGAAAAATACATACTGTATTTACATTTTAAAGAGTTCTGGTAGCAATCTCCAGATAGAAAGACTTACTCTGTTAGACTGAAAAATTCACTAGTATCTGATATTTTCCTCTTACCAGTTAACTAATCTCTTTAAATACTCAGTATTAGAAATTTTCTCCAGTTTCCAAGCACTTAGGGTTCTTTTCTGTAAGTTTTCTACTTCTCAGCTTCACTTTATTGTCTGGGCATAAGGACCTGATATAACATTCTTTCATCATCTTTATCTATACTATACATGTAAACAATTTCATCTCTATTCTCCTAACCACTACTTTTTTCTACATATAACAAATAAAGAGAAAACCCCTTTTAGATGCAACACGGTAGTGTGTGTGTGTATGATATCGACTTAACTATCTATTTTATGACCTATTAATTATTTTCAGAGTAATTATTTTCAAGGGTACAATCCCAATTTTGAAAGTGTTGCTTTATGTATTTAATTTCTAAGCATACAACTATCCAGGCAGCTGTACAAAAGCACTTACTTTTATCAGCCAAACTTTTAACATTCTCAAAGAAAGAATTCACATTTGTTTGACAAGACTTTATCTTCCAAAAACCTTCTGCCTTGAATTCTAGCAGTAATACTCTGTATTCAAAGCTTTTGAACCGTTATGTATAGAAACCCACCTCACCATTCTATTAGCTTCTCTTTTACAACATAGGTCACATTGCTTGGGTTTCTATTTTATTTTTTTTAAGCTTTAACATTACATTCACTGCTTCCAGGAGTTTCTAGATTATTCCAAGATTCCTCTAAAATGAATACAGTATATATCTAGTTCTGAATTCAGTTCATCTGAATCAGCTGCTTTCAAATATTCATCATAAAAATACTGCTTAATGCTTTCCTTAGAAACTAATTGCTTGGAAAATACTTCACCATCATTATGGAATACAAGTGCACTCTCCTATTTCTTTCCAGAAACAGAAAAGAAATAGATATTGAACACTTTCTTTTTTTCTGTCATTACTAGCAATTCGATTTTCTCGAACTTTTAATAGTGCCATTTATATACATCTAAGGAGAAATTCCTTTTTTCCCATGATATAATGTAATATATATTCTATTGTCCTTAGTGAAGCCAAGGAATGTTCTTGGTCTCACTTCCACTATACTTCATAGCTTCTAGTTCATAACAAACTATATTTGCCTTCCCACTTTTTACACTGTGATATTATATACAGTTTTTTCTAACTAACTGGTGTCCTCATATTGTCACCAAACAAAGCTAGATTTTTAGAAGGTGCTTTTCTCAATCATGGTAGAGTGGCTGTTTGGCTAGCTACTAAGCAGCTGCTTCTTTAATTTACCTTTCAGTCACAATATCATATCTACTTACACATTTATCTCCAAAGAATGTCATTCAGAACATGTTTAACTTTGAGAAATTAGCTTCTCTGAGGTATCAGTTCTCCACATTATTGCTAAGGACCTTCCTCTGTTTACCAACAGTAAGAACAAGCAACTTAAAACCACTGGTCCCTAGGCAACTGTAAACTTCCATTACAATGATTAATTCATCTTTATCTAGCCCAGAAAAGTCCAAAGTGGAATGAGTGCATGTAGACTATCTAGCTATACATCTCCTAAACTGAATTCCCAAATAGCAATTCCATTTTTTCTTAAGAAGGGAAGAAGGAAATTTAAAAAAAAAAAAATTAAAAATCATACATTTCAGGTTTGGAAGAGTAAATATTCTAACCATCTTTTTTCCCCACAGCTATAAATGAATTGTCTAAATATCAAATTTCAGGTAAAAAAATTGAGCATGTACATAAATGCTTTCAGACTAGGAAGTCCACAAGCAAGGAAAGGCTTACTAGCAATTGAAAAACAAAGTGGTTTTAAATGTCGACATTATGAACATTACAGAATGTAGTTCCTCTCTGTGGCAATCTAGTTTTTTAAAACTTCGCTCTATACATGGGTCCTGTGTACATATATAATTCTGCAAACAGTTCAGCAGCTATTTGGCTGTGTACACTGGAGCAATACACACCACAAGTCTGCAAAACTTACTAGTTTCAGATCAAGAATGCTGAATGTAAAAAAGTGTAAGAAGTGGTTTAATTCCTTGATATGAAGCCAATAGGTACAATAATTTCAGAAGGCAAAACAAAATAAAGTAAAATGAAAATTATAACATCCATTTGAAAAGTTTGCAGACGACACCAAGTTGGGAGGCAGGGTCGATCTGCTTGAGGGTAGGGAGGCTCTACAGAGAGATCTGGACAGGCTGGATCGATGGGCTGAGGCCAACTGTATGAGGTTCAACAAGGCCAAGTGCCGGGTCCTGCACTTTGGTCACGGCAACCCCATGCAGCGCTACAGGCTTGGGGAAGAGTGGCTGGAAAGCTGCCCGGCAGAAAAAGACCTGGGGGTGGTGGTTGACAGCCGGCTGAATATGAGCCAGCAGTGTGCCCAGGTTTCCAAAGTGGCCAACAGCATCCTGGCCTGTATCAGAAATAGTGTGGCCAGCAGGAGCAGGGAGGTGATCATCCCCTGTACTCGGCACTGGTGAGGCCGCACCTCGAGTACTGTGTTCAGTTTTGGGCCCCTCACTACAGGAAAGACATTGAGCTGCTAGAGCGTGTCCAGAGAAGGGCAACCAAGTTGGTGAGGGGCCTGGAGCACAAGTCTTATGAGGAGCGGCTGAGGGAGCTGGGGTTGTTCAGTCTAGAAAAGAGGAGGCTGAGGGGAGACCTTATCGCTCTCTACAACTACCTGAAAGGGGGTTGTAGTGAGGTGGGTGTTGGTCTCTTCTGTCAGGTGTCTGGAGATAGGACAAGAGGAAATGGCCTCAAGTTGAGGCAAGGGAGATTTAGGTTAGATATTAGGAAAAATTTTTTTACTGAGAGGGTTGTCAAACATTGGAATGGGCTGCCCAGGGAAGTGGTTGAGTCACCATCCCTGGAGGTATTCAAAAAGCGAGTGGACAGGGTACTCCAGGGCATGGTTTAGGGGGCATGGTTAATGGATGGACTCGATGATCTTGAAGGTCTTTTCCAACTGAAATGATTCTATGATTCTATGATTATATCAAAATTCCAGTTGTGAAATGTATTACTTCAGTCAAGTAATTTTAAATTAAGCTCTCTTTCAGACATCTCTATTATATATGAGCTTTCATCTTTAAATTTTGCTTGTTAACATCAGTTCTTACTATTACAGTGAGTTTCCATCGCAACTGCTTGATTTCCTAAGTTCATAATCCTGTGAAGCCTTGAAACTAACTTTTTCTAGATATGGTTTGGTTTTTTTTTTTTTTCCTGAGGTGTATATATTATTATAATGCACTCAGTAGGACTATTACAATGAAAGAGCATCACTTATTCCAGTATGAGCTGTAGAAGAGGTTCCAAAACCATGTAAGAGCAGACAGACTGGACCAAGTCAGAGGCGCTTCTCACCCAATACCCCTCCTTGTCAAAAGGCTGTTTGCTGTGTATGGTGATGTCTAAGCACAGACAAGCATACAGTGATGATTTCCTTGAAAACTCTCCCAACATCTGGTACTACATGGCTCAAAACAGAGCTCGAGTCAAAGATGTTGTCTATGTTTTTACACCCTTCACTGTATTCTTCCCCAAAACATTTAAGTACAGTTAAACTGTCAGCATTCACCATGTCCTATTGTATTGTATCGACTAACCTGGAAACTATAGCAAATGTCTTTCACTTTTGGTTATTTCTCTACTCCAGGGAATTAGAAAGGTTATCTTCATCTTCTCTTAGACCTTTGTATCAATTAATATTTCCAGGTGCAAGATGTTTTTTGTGCCTTGCTTAATAAAGTGTATACCTTTATGTCAATATTTACATAGCCAGCAGGAAGTACCTGAGTGCTGAATAAAAAGTACCACTACGAGAAGATATGGTTATTCTTAACATTTATGGTACCAAATATTTTTAAAAGACAATGTATGGTGGAAAAGGCTCAACTGGCAAGACACAGTATAAATATCTGCCGTTATGCATGACTGCCCAATCAGAAGCAAGTCATGACAGGAAATTGCTTAATACACTTGATTCCCAATAAAATATGTCTCTAAAAAAAAAAAAAAAAGAAAGGTGTTCTGTTACAGAGAGGATTATAAGCATTGATTCACTCCAAATCAGGAAAAGCACACTGCTCAGGATCAGCAGAACATTTCTAATTCAGCTCACATCAGTTTGAACTTCAGCACTTCAGACATGTTTTGCAGCAGTAGGCCACCCATCAACACGCTCATAAACACATCACTTCGGAAGCTTTTTGGTTCAGCTCTACAGCTCTGACCTGGGCAGGGCTATTCTCTGAACAAATGCCAGAGAATCATGACAATTACAACACACCACTGCAGTGAATGCTATTCAGGCATCCTCAAAATATACAAAAAAGTACTCTTTTCAGCTCCCTTTATGACATACACAAAAATTTACCAATGCATCTGACACAGATGAATGAAGAAGCTCTTCCTGGCTGCTGAGGGACACAGGTGACATGGGACCATACGTGAACGTTTTAGAGTTACAGTAACGATAACGGTCCATGTGACATCCCTGTCTTTCATAGAATAGAATCATAGACTATCTCACATTTGAAGGGACCCATAAGGATCATCAAGTCCAATTCCCTGCTCTTCGTAGGACTACCTAAATCTAAACCATGACTAAGAGCATCATCCAGATGCTCCTCGAACTCTGACAGGCTTGGTGCCGTGACTACTTTCCTGGGGAGCCTGTTCCAGTGACCAACTACGCTCTCAGTGAAGAACCTGTTCCTAATGCCCAACCTGAACTTCCCCTGATGCAGCTTCATTCCATTTCCTCGTGCCTTATCACTGGTCACCAGAGAAAGGAGATCAGCACCTTCTGCTCCGCTGCCCCCCTTCAGGAAGCTGTAGACTGTGATGAGGTCAGAAGATGCAGATCTTCTTAGTTACCAGAATAGAGACCGACTGTAAACAACTCCCACTACCAAAGGCAGCTGCTCTTTCTCTTTTATCCAGAAAATATCGACCTCGCCTGTGGTTGTATGTTTCCTTAGAAGAAATCATTTTCCCCTAACCAAACAGGAAAAGTAAGTGGTGGTCAGACCCAGGACTTATTATTCAAATGTATTCCTATCACCTCAACATAAAGGTTTAATTTACAGGGAAGCAAATCATCTTCCTCCAACACAGCAGCCTGAGAGTACCAACACTGTCGTAAAAAGCTACAGATTTTCTTTCTCTTTTCCAGTCTCTACGATGGTTTTTCCCTCTTTCAGATCTGTTTATTGACATGCATTTGTTTTAAAATATGCAACATTAGCACACATCTCCTAGTCGGTTATATATATTCATCTTTGTTTACAGAAACTGGAGAACAGGCCAAAGACTGAATTCTCTAGTAGCCCTTGGACAGGCTAAGGTAAATGCAATGCTTTGTTTATTGAGTCTGAAAACAGGGAGAAATCCTACCTTTTCTTGCCTTTGAAATGCTCACAGTAGTAAAATATTCCGAATCCTGGAGAGCTGAAAAACCTTTTCATTGAATCTTTATAAGCCTGTAATAATTAGGTAAGATTTCATAATATATTAAATGTTTTCCACCCATAAATTTAACGTGCACTCGTGTAGAATTATTGATTCTTTATAACATACACCAGCATATGATCTTTGACACAATTTTAAAACTCAAACTGTCCGATATATTCTTGCTAGTTTACTCATAGCTGTGCTTGACATATTTATAAATTGTGATCAAAAGCATTTCAGTTACCTGAAAAGAAATTGAAAAAGGAGTGGAAACTTGCCTGTTCAGCTGTGGAAGAAAAATCCATCTTTTTTGTAAAAAGCCTCCTGCACAGATAAAATGGCTGGGGGTAGAAAACAGTGTTTGTTTTGGAGAAACTTCTTACTGATGAGCTGTCTCTCTTGATATTTAAACAGAACTTGCTCAGATTTGACTGATTTGAATATTGGAAACATTCAATATTGGACATATTAACACATACATTTAATTTTCTGCTGAGATCATTAGATGGATTTCTGAAGTACAAGTGCACAGGATGTGTATCAGCAGCTACATGTAATATTAGCAGCTCTTTAAGCCCTTAGAAGTAGGATTTTAAGAGTCCAGACAGAAAACAGACCATTGTATTAGAAAAAAGAAAGCTAGTTTTAAGGTTGTTATCAGTGCTGGTGAGTGAGGGGTGGTAGTGGGGTGGGGGGTGGGGCGGGCGGTGCACTTTTTTTATTTAGCAATCTCAATTTGAAACACTTTAGAACACCAAAATGCCAAGTGTGGGATCACAGGGATTTAAGTGATGAAAGAAGCCAAATGAAGGCAAGTAAACAACACAAGATGAAATTTTAGAAAACATAGCCTTGCTTTCTCTTTCTTTTTCTTTTCTGTTTTATGCCTTTTTTTTCTCCTGGTTTTCTTAATTTTAGCTATTTATTCCTAGCCTTCTGTATAATTCTCAGCTATGTCTCCAGAACACTGAATAATATTCTGCTTGTGTAACTCAGGTGAACAGTCAATATATTAAGTAGCCACTAAATTCATTATTAGCTTGACCTAGTCAAGTCAAAGTCCTCTTGAGGTGTATCTACCTGCCTAAGGAATTAATTTTGATGGAAGCAGATATAATATGCTAGTATATGATCAGTCTTTTTAGGGGCTTTGCTGTTTTTAGATAGTGCTTCCTTTTCTTAGAATCCATATAAAAATAAGAGACTCTCAGTTTACTCATAAATAAATTGATTTTTAAGATCTGTGAAAGAGTTGAAATTTGAAATAGTGTATTACAGCATAAGGGTCAAACTAAGTTTAACCGAAATCACTGAGGGTCTTTTCACTGACTTTGACAAGTGTTGTTATAGACCCACCATTAGCAAGTATGTATACACATTAACCTCCCATATTTTGAAAATATAGTAGTTTATTCCAGTGGAAGACACTCTGTGCTCTTCTGAACAAATACTTGCTGAATGCTGAGAGTTTACAGATTAAAATAACAGTCAGACAGTCAACTTTTTAAATATTGCTCACTAAACATTACGTAAAGTTGGTGGCATTCTTTCAGGCATGGAACACATCTGTCATTTGCATTTCATTGACCTTCAAGCTTACTGGTTAGAGGTGAAACTTCACCTATTCAAAGCAAGCTGTTTAAAACATTCAAATAGAATTTTTAAAGTGCATTTCACTTTTTAATTTCCTACTGTTCTTCTTCCATTGAGAAAGCACTGCCTGAACCCAAAGGGATTTCCACATCTAGCTTTCATGCTTTTTGTTGCTACATGGCAGTGACCGCTAGACTGGCAAATAGAATAATTGCCTTTGAGAGATTTCTTTAAGGATGTTAAGAGCATGAACTTCATTCTTTTTAAATAGCTTCTTAAATAAATGCTTCAAAACAAAGTCAACTATTGATCCAATTCTTTGAATAAAAAGTTCTCCCCATTTGACAATAGGATTTACTACTGAAGACAAAACGTACATTAATCTTTCTGGTTTATTGTCTTCAGTTGACAAAGGTAGAATTACAGAGTTGCTGCACAAAGAAAGATTTGTACCCTCTGTTTGAAATGACAAATCTACATAAATTCATTGACCGACTTAGGATAAAAGCAATCTTTACATCTCTATGTCTTGTCACCTGAAGAGAAATAGGGATATAATTTATGCTTTATTGCCTAGTAATACTGTTGAATAACTGTTTATTCTCTAAGCACATTTGTGATTTCCTTGTTTGTTTATCGTAGAGCTCTGAGAATTTTTTTTTCCCTGGAAGTGAAAAAGAACATCCAGAACGTCTATTTACTGCCAGGGCAGAAGGGTGGAAATTTTATCCAGGAAAAAACAATTAAGCCAATAACACCCCACCCCCCACCATAACAGCTGGAAGAGTTTGTACGAACTTCGCAGATTTTACACTTCTGTCTGTTACCACTGGGACATCTAATTTGAACCCTAATTTCTAAAGGGGGAGGGATGGGAGAGAAGACAAGAATGTCAATATTCTGTCTGTCACGTGTGTGTACAGCGAGATAAAAACAGCCACTGTGGGACAGAAACGTTTTTTTCCACTGACAGCTGCAATGAGAAGCTGAGCTAGGACGGATACTGCAGGAGCAGTGAAGGGAATCCTTCATGCAGTCTCACCTCCGCAGCTTTTAACTTATGTTCCCTTTCCTTGCGATAATCGCAGTGATGTACTTGGCCCTAAGGAATGGACAGGTGAGACCTGCTGTGCTGCTCGAGCTGCATATGGAATTGGGGGACGGGGGGAGAAAAAGGGCAATAAAAACAGCAAACAAACGTTCAGCAGCCGGTAACACAGAGGTGAAATAAAGCTTGCTCTGCACTGGTCACGCATAAGCTATAGCCAAACGTAAAAGCGATGCACACAAAGTACACTGCGGCTAGCGAGCCTGGAGTCTCCTTGAAAACAAGCTTCGTGCAACGTTACCGGAGACACACGTACGTAAACACAGACAGAGGCACTTACATACACACGGTCGTGCCCGTATGCGCACCCGGCGAGAGAGGCATACTCTCCTGTGCACGCCCGCCCGCTCCCGCCCGGGGCTGCCGGGCGCACGTCCCCGGCGCCGCCGCTGCCGCACCGCGGCGAAGCCTGCTCCCGCCGCACCGCGGCCGCCGGGGCCCCCCACGGGCGGGGGCTCCCCACGGGCGGGGGCTCCCCACGGGCGGGGGCCGCAAGACGCCGCCGCGGGGCCCCCCGGGCTCCTCGCAGCAGCCGCCCGGTACGCGCCGGCCACCGTCCTTCCCGGCTCCAGTCACCAAACGTCCCCCTGCCCGGCCGCCCCGTCCCTGCGGCGGCCAGGGCCAAGGCGCGGATCGCCCTCCCGCCTCCGCACCCCGGTGCGGAGGACGGGGCGTCCGGGGGCACCTCCCGCCCGCTCTCTACTCTCACCCGGCAGCGACGCGCCCGCTACCCCGCTCCCGCCCGCCTCCGCTCCCGCCTCCCCGCGGCGCGCCCGCCCCTCACCCGGCACCCGGCGCTGCCGCCGGCCGCAGAGCAGCCGCGGCCACGCTGCGCGGCGCGGAGGGACCGGGGCTGGCTGGGCGGCGTGCGGGAGGGGAGGGGGGAGGGAAAGGGAAGGAAAAGGGAAGGGAAGGGACGGGGGGTGTGCGTGTGCGTGTGGAGGGGGAGGGGGGGGAAATCAAATAAATAAATAACCTCCGCACCAATAAGAGAGGCAGCGGCTGCCGAGCAGGCTGGGATCGGATGCGAGAGGTCCTTCCTGGGCTGTATTTGTTTGTTTGTGACTGGAGCTGCAAAGTTCAGAGCTAAACGTGTTGCTTTCCGCCGCCGGCGGCTGCGACCGCCCCACTTCACCTGCTCCGCTGACGGGGTGCCTGCCCGGCGCGGGCCCTCTGCCCGGCATCGTCCCCGCCGCTGGGGCCGAAGGACGGGAGAGGAGCGCGGGGCTGCGTCTCTCGCCTGCCCGCCTTCCCCTCCGCGGCTGCCGGAGGGGCAACGGACAGGTGAGTGCCTCCTTTCCGCACTTCTGCCCAGCACGGCGCGGAGGCTGCCTCCGCTCCGTAGTTATCTGTCACCGCGGGACTGCTCGTTTATCAAACTTTGACTCCTGTTGGCTCCCGCACCCCCCGCCTTGCCTTTTGCGGGAGGGCGAGTGCTCGGGGTTAATTGGTTTTGCGCAGAGGGAAGCCGGCTGGGGGGGGGGGGGGGGGAAGGAGGGGTCCCGCTCTGCAGAGCGCAGTTCAGCCCTCCTCGGGGGAGGGGGCTTGTCCGAGCCGTGCGCCCCTCCTGCCGCCTGGGGCCGCCTCCCGGCGCCCCTCGCCCCCCGCCAGAGTTGGCAACGCGGGCGCGGAGGCGGCGCGGGCGCCCGGCGGAGCGAAGTTGGTGTTGGGGTTGTTTTTTTTTTTTGCCCTGGAGGGAGCCCGCGGGGCCCGCGCAACAGGCACCGTCCTGCGGAGGGAGGGAGGAAGGAAGGGAGGGCGGCCGGGCGCCTCGCCCGCCGGCGTGGGGCGCCCGGCGTCCCCGAGCGGACCCCTGGCCTTTCAGGTAATTTCGCTTTGCTTCCAACACCTCCAAGGATTTGCCTTGCCGGGAGCCCGTGGAGCGCGGCTCCTTGCGGGTGCCTAGCAGCTGCCCCCGGAGGCACGCCGGCTCCTCAGAAGGAGAGAAACTTGCCGCCTCCCCACGAGGGGCGGATGGGGTGTTTTCCGCCGGCTGCGCGGAAGATGCGCGTTGGGGCGCCGGGCGGCTCTGCCCTCCCCGCTGTGGGGGCGCCCCGCGGGGCGGGAGGAGGCTGCGCGGCGGGGCGCGGGCGCCCGGCAGGTGGAGCCGTGGGGAGCGGCGGCGGCGGCGATTTATCTCGGCTTAAGCAGCGTTGGCAGCGGAGCCCCGTAGTCGGGGTGCGAAGCGGCCCCGGGGTCCCGGCGCCCGCGCCTGGGCGGGCGGAACGTGTCCTGAAGTTGGATGCGGTGAGCGGGGCTGCGGCGGGCGGCTGGCGGGTGCGCGCCCTCCCGTGAGGGCGGCGGGAGGCAGGTGGAGACGGCGTGCTTCGGTGTTAGCGTTACCCCTGGTCACACACGTATTCTTCTAGCAGTGATTGTCGTTCTGTTTGTCACTAAAAAAAAAGATGAGATTCTCGGGGTAGTCTGTCTTAATTATCACGGAATGCATAAAAGCGTAATTGCTAAAATTATTCAATAGTGGTTAACAATTAAAAGATTATCCCAGTACTCTGCAGCTTGCAAGGAGCAGACTGTACTAATTGGATAGTTAATGACATTTAAATAGGCAGGCTTTCTTAAAATAGTAAGCTCCACTCTTCCAGGGAACCGAATAGGGTGTTGGAGTATTTAATAATTATATTGCAATGATGGTAACACTTCTGAAAGGGCTGTGGTAATTAACTTGTTAGCTTGGCCAGCAGCACTGGGACGGACTTTGCACAGTTTTAGAGCATCGGCTAAGAGAAGGCTGGATTTTCGTCACTTTTCCTTTGATAGGTAAATATAGCTAAACACTTAGAAATTTGTGTGAAGCCAAATCGCAGGGGAGGCAATATTTTACATATTGTCCAGTGAAATCTTCTTCCATCTATTACTGACATCATTTGCCTGAATTGATAATTGAACTTGAGTTTTATGTCACTTACCACTTACTAGTTGAGTTTTATGCCACTTTATGCCACTTACTCTGATTGGAAATAGTTACTGTTTAATATTGTGAAGACTGGATCAGTGTTGGTGTAACAACACTCCTCTTGTCATCCTTTAAAAACTAAACAGCTAAGGTGTTTTTTGGGTTTTTTTTTTTTTTGGTAGTAATAACATACCAGTTTAAACACTGTACTTCAATAACAAAGTGATAAACAAATCAACTTCTGCATGGTTAAACTTTTTTCCTAAACTTTATTTTCCACATCCTTCATGTTTCTTGCATAACTTGAAGATTTTCTATGAGAAACTCGTAGAGTAACTGCATAAACTTGTGTTTTGTTTTAAAAGTCTTCTCAGTGTAATGTATAATAAAGTTGGCATAACAAGAAGCAAAACAATGTAATCTTACGCTTGCTGTATTTTTTTTCCACAGAGAAAATGTTTCCCACTATTTTCATCAAAGATATATACTTAAGGAAAATGCCAGAAATGTAATTAAATAAAAGATTAAATTTAACAAATTAAATAGGATATTCTATTTTAAGAACTACTGTAGAGAATAACACATAATTAAAATTGTAAAGTATGTATGGGCTCTTAAATACCTATGCTTTATTGAGTCAATCTTAAGTTTTGTCATCAACATAGTTTTGTCTTCCTTTGCAGTAAAAAAATACAGAAATAAATAAACTCCTGAAATGCTGGTCTAAATACTGAAAGGGCTTGGAGTGTGTGTCTCCCAGGTCAGTGAAAATGCTGAGCTTCACAAAAGTTATATTCACAATTGTAAAACTAGTCTATTTTCTTCTTGTGTTGGATGCTACTGTTGTCACTTAGGAATCTTTTTGTGTTGTATCCCAATCTTTCTCAAACACTTTCTTTATTCTTGCATGCCAAAGTATTCATATATTTCTTATGAGCATTACTGCTGACTTCTGAACCTGAACTCCATTCTATGCCTTCCCAAATCAGGGTTCCTAAAAATCAGAAAAAGGGAGCTTTTGTTTTTTGTCCTGGTTTCAGCTGGGATAGAGTTAACTGTCTTCCTAGTAGCTGGTACAGTGCTATGTTTTGAGTTCAGTATGCGAAGAATGTTGGTAACACACTGATGTTTTCAGTTGTTGCTCAGTAGTGTTTAGACTAATGTCAAGGATTTTTCAGCTTCTCATGCCCAGCCAGTGAGAAAGCTGGAGGGGCACAAGGAGTTGGCACAGGACACAGCCAGGGCACCTGACCCAAACTGGCCAACGGTGTATTCCATACCATGTGACGTCCCATCTAGTATAGGAACGGGGAAGTGGGGGGCAGGGATTCGCCGCTCGGGGACTGGCGGGGTGTCGGTCGGCGGCGGGTGGTGAGCAATTGCACTGCGCATCATTTGTACATTCCAATCCTTTCATTATTGCTGTTGTCATTTTATTAGTGTTATCATTATCATTATTAGTTTCTTCTTTTTCTGTTCTATTAAACCGTTCTTATCTCAACCCACGGGTTTTGCTTCTTTTCCCGATTTTCTCCCCCATCCCACTGGGTGGGAGGGAGTGAGTGAGCGGCTGCGTGGTGTTTAGTTGCTGGCTGGGGTTAAACCACGACATCCTCGGTTCCTCTAAAAATGTTAGCATGAATGAAGATGGGGGTTAATGTTAAGATTAGATTTCCTCCAAAACAAAAGTATGACTTTCCACACAGCTGATAAATAGATAGCTGAATGTGTTATCAAACATTTACAAAACATTGATGTCTTGACATCTAGATTTGTGGAGTGTCTTCGATAAAACATGGAGTGTGATAAAATGCCATACAGGGTTTTTTGAGGGGAAAAAACCCCAACCCCAAAATAGAAGGAGTATTGAAAAATGTTTTTCATGACATACTGGATTGTATAAAGCTGCTTTGGGGAGCTGTGTTTGTATATTTTCCATATATTTTATCAAAATGATACCAGCAGAAGTTTTACAAGAAAATGAACTCTGCTTGAAAAATCCTTCTGATGCAACACAGATACTTTTCTTCTATAACATCTACATATTTTTTCCCCTGATCTTTCCCAACTCTTTATTGGTAAATCCATGCAAGAAGAATCCCCAGCATTATTAAGCATATTCTTCTGTATTGCTTCCAAATTGTACCTCTTGAAGTCTTTCTTTCACCCTAATATTTGCAATACTAATGTTAAACTTAATGTCCTTGCTAGGTTGAAAGTAACTTTCTCCTCTTCTGACACTTCCAAAAGATACATACCAATGTTTTACACGTAGTATATCTAGAAATGTGTTTACTAAACTCACAGCTCAATATGGATAAACCCAAAAACTTTACACTTGGAAAATGCAATTTTAATATTGGGGGGGAAGGAGGGAAAGAAGTTCTTAAATCCTGTATAATTACCATACTCATGTTGCTTGGTAAATGAGGGAATGTCAGCTTCTGGGCACATGCCTCTGTCATAACAGTAAAATACCCTATGGTTGACTTTGAAGCTACAGCATACGTTACAAATCATTCCAGGTAAAACAAATATTTAAGAAACAGTTGCAAAATATTTGTTAATGCATTGAAGTGAACAGGCTATGAAATTCAGTATGTGATATTTCTAGTGTAGCTAGTAATAATTATTACCTGTGGTAGATACTTGAATAAGACTTCTGGAAGCCAATACTTGTTTTTTAAAAAAATATGTTGGCTTCATAGATGCTGAGAATTTTTTTTTACATTATAATAGTGTTTTACTGTATTAAAGATAGCAACTGAAGTTATAAACTAATACATTCTATAGGCTTAGCAGAGTCATGGTCTGCAAATTATCAGAATGACTAAAGCATTAAATTACACTTTTATTTGTGCACTAGAGATAATTTCATACAAGACTTGACTTGCAGCTCTGTTATGTTATATGTTCTTACTTCTGAAATTGCGTTCCTTCAGGTCTGTAAAGAAACTAAGTTTTACATGTGGACCTGTTACTTCTGGGCTATGAATTTAGCAATTTAATGATGCGCTAGGGTTTTTCGATGTTTAACATTTTGTCAAACAGAGAAGACTGTTCTTGGTTTAGCACACACACATGCATCATTACATACCTTAATATGTGCCTATATATGCTTTCTATCTGAAAATCGGTCTTTTATTTAATAAAATCAAGATGGAGATAATCTATCTGGCTTACAAACTGCTTTAGAGATTTAGTTTATCTAGTACCTCATACCCCAAACAATACATCTATTATAAAGTAAGACATAATTTGCAAAGGCTCTTTTAAAGCATGGGAAGTGTTTTAACTGTAGCACGTAGAAAGATCAGGATGGAGTATTTGCAAATACTTTTCCTCTAGAAACACGAATGAGTCAAAGATGATGTTAGTTTTGTTAATTCAAATTGCATCTCTAATCTTAAACTATTGCACTAAAGGCAGTCTGCCTGTGAGCTCCACTGAAATCTAGAACTCTTGAGAATGTCTCTTCTAATAGCTGCTAAATGTTCCAGTGTTAATTAAGAGGTAATGTAAGTGGAATCGAATGTTATGACAGCGTAATGGTCTCCTGTTGAATATAAGTTCCATGGCTAAGCAGACACACTTTCAGAAAACAAGCATATTTCAGCATTGTCTGTTCAATAGGAAGTGTTTCTGCAAAAGCCTTAAATAATCCCCCACAGAGAAATCTGTTCGTCATGTTTCTATTGTAATGAGAGCAGCATCGCTTTCCCTTCATTAGTTGAATGCAGGGACAGTTTACAGAAATCTGTAGGGTCACACTCATGGTGGTTCTCTACTCCAGTCCTCGTCTGCACCAATACCCAAGACTTCTGCTAGCTGAAAATTTTACTTCCTCCAAGGGGAAGAGAAAGCAAGATAGGTTAGCTGTATTCCAGGATATGCCATCTTGATGACTGTTTGACAGTGCAGAACTGCAGGGGGCAGACTCGCAGCCATGCCACTGTGTGTGATCTTGACCCATATGGAATATTTGGAGTAGGAGCTTTTTGAACACAAAAAGGGAAGCGGTCAAGCTGCTTTTCCCTTCTGATAGACACCTATGCATTGACAGTTCTTCTGTTTATTCAGGAGTCATTGTGTCTTTAAAGTAGTGTTAAAAATCACATTGATTTAGTCTCTGAAGAAACATGTGACAAATCATTCTGGCTGAAGTACTGTTCCCACACTGATCTCTACCTTTTTATTGTAAACCTGCTCTTCCTTGGGACAGGGTAACATTGAGATGTAGCCATAATGATGTTCAAAAGAACGTCAGCCATTTCCAAGGGCAGGGAGCAGGGCACAGTCGGGGAAAGGCAGCCAGCCAGCAAGGACTGAGCTCGTATTTATCCACTTTTGGAGCAAGTGGGGTGAGGAAGAAGGAAGGATGAAGCGTGTGCTAATTGACAGTGGACAGTGCCCCTAGGTCACGGCAGGACTGAAGCTTGTTGAAGTTTGGACTGAAACACCTCCAACTCAGCTCTGAGAGACATTATCTTGGCAGCTAATTCCACTTTATGGTAGACTGACCATTATATGTATGATTTCAGATGAAAGCATTTGAACTGCTAACAAATTTTTCTGAAATTGGACTGATTTATGCAGTGACAACCATCTAACATTACGAGTGATAAAACCCATTCAAGCCCTGTTCCTGCAGACACTACATACATGTTTAATCTGATGATGAGTCCTGCTTGTATTTTTAGGACTACAACTTGATATAACAGGAGATATGAAGCATAATCTTTTAATGGAAGCAAAGTGTTTAATACTTTTCTTTTTGGAAACTAAAAACTTTAATTTTCATTTTGGTGGATCTCTGGCTGGCAACGAGTCATACCTCAGCAACTGTATATAGTACAGCTTCAGTTCTGTGCTAACTCCTGTGAATCATTGGGGTATAACTTGTTCTTGGACAGCAGAGATTACTAAACCTAATTTTATGTTACACTGAAATAAAAGGCCACATTCAAGGAACATACAAGTCTCGTCAAGGTAATTTTTAAATATTTCTAACTATTTGCTACAGTGAAGGGGATAAAATACAGGGATGAGAATCAAAATGGACTAGCTAAGGGTCTAAAGGGCAATCAAGCTTTGGAGAGAAGAGGTGATAGTGAATAGAGATTCATCCTTTTTTTTTATTTCAGCAAATCTGCTGCTAATTTAGGGTGTGGGCAGAGGATAGCCTGTGAATTAGGTACCATGGGTAAGAAGGTACTGTCCATTCACTTAAAAGCTGCTGTTAATTTAATTGGATTTTTAGCTGCTTTTCAGACTAAACTGCACATGTATTCCTAGTCCATTGCAGTAGGAAGTAAAATACGTTCATTTGCAACTGCAAGACTAATTAATTTTACTTCACTTTGCAAAAGATTTATTGTGGCTTATGTGTCCAGGCGAAAAAGAATTGTAGATGGTTGGCAAGTGCTCTAGAATGAAGATTTTTAATTTTTTTTTAAATAAAGATTGACTAGTTAGGGCTTACTTCAGCAATCGCTAGGATTAGCAACACGGAGGCACAGGTAGAATAAGGGTTAGGTTTTACCACCCTTCCTTAGATTCACCAGTCAATACTTGTAGCTTAGTGAGTATTTGCTCAGATATGCTCTTTGATTTCTCATGCAAAAAATGGGGAAGAAACTACAAAAAGAGAATGAGAGGAGATTGCATGGGACTGATTGGCAAACTAGCAACAGCTGTTACAACAATCAAGGGGGACGACGAGTAGTTATTCTTTAGTAGGAACTGAAGGAGTGAGGATTGGATTTAACATAAAGAAGTAAAAGGAGGAGTGATGAGAAGAGAGAAGCTAAAGAAAGCTTTAAAATACTACCTTGTCAGAAGTTCGTGGGACAAAGAAGTTAGTCAACAAGGGGCAAAAAAGATTTTTTTTTTAATGAAAAACTCCCCTAATTTTTTTTTGAGTAAGAATTATTAAGTTGCGTGTGAAGTTTTTTCTTGAAGAGCTTGTAATGTGCGGTAGAGGACATGGAGTGAGTGTCTGAATCTCAAACAGTACGTGGATTCTTTGGGTTTAAGCCCTGTGGGGGAGAACTATTCTTTATATGCACAGAGTTTACTGCGTGCTGTGTGGACTCGTGTTCTTGGAGGACAGGAAGAGCTTTTAGCAATTTCTAAATTTTTTTTGCCCTTGTTTCCTTTTTATAGACTTTCGTCCCACTATCTTTTCCTCTATCTTTGTTTTCTTTACTTCTGTGATTCAAGAGCATGAGGATCTGAAGATAAAATTGACCTAAACTGAAAATTCCCTGAACCAGTAGAATTGACTGAGGCTGTGATCACACTCAATTTCACACTGCTGCTAGTGTCATGTAGAGTAATATTGTGAAGGATTCTGTCAATTTTTGGTTCAGCTGCTAGTTGTCGTAATGGTAAAGAATCACAGGGAGAATCACTATCTTCAGTCAGTGAATGAGAAACTTTATTAGAGAAAGGAAAACTGATATTTTCTCTGAAGCTTTCTTTTTTTCCTCATTATAAAGCTTTCACATAGAATCTTTTCATTTCCTGACTGAATATCTGCAGCTGATTTTCAAAAACTGAACACGACATTTGAAGCCTTGGTTCCACACATATTTTTCTTGATGGAAAAGTTAAATTGTTCCAACTCTTTGGCTATTCATTTCTACTGTCTAATAACCTTCTCAGTTGAATTATTTAGAGGACTATATACACAACCAATCTCAACTGAGTAATTCTGTGGTGAAAAAAAAAAAAAAAAGGCAAGATTTCTTAACCATATTGAATCACCTGAATGCCCCCAAATAGTTTTGCTGGTGCAAATGAGGGTGCAGAGTAAGGGTAGGATTACCTCCTGTGAGGGAAGAGGAGGTGGGATCTGCGTTAGCCAGCCTCGTCACCAGAAGAAAAATTTGTAGAACTTCTGCTTCATGCTTGGTATCATCCATACTCTGTAATCAGAAGGTTTTGTGATGGTTTCATTATCACCTTTAATCTTCCGTGTTCTGCCATAACAGCTAGAGAGCAGGACAGGATTCTCTTGTGCTAGATAGCATGTGCATTTAATGAGTACAGATTCTGTTTTATCCTTGTAATGGACATAAAATTCCACTGTCTTGTCAAGATTTATGCACTTGCATATGCAGCACATCTAATGTAAGAATATTTATTTCTATGTAGAACTTTAGAAAATGTAGTTAAACTTTAAGCTTACTCATTTTTCTATTGATTTTTTTTTTTCCCACTCACGCATGCACCATTCTACCATCTATTCCTTATGGAGAATTTCATGGCTTCCATATCACATACTGAAGATCCTATTTGCTATTTATGTATTAGTAACTCTTGGTATAGCATTAGTAGTGCACCGCTATCTATTGTAAATAATTCTTTGCTAAGGAAATTTTCTATTGCTGCTTTTGTTTATTCAACTACAATGACTTTCTCCACCCACCCAGCAAGTCTTCCCTCTTGTTCTTCTACTTTGGTCTCATCTGTTTCTCAGGTGTGACTGTATTTCTGCTATTACTGTAGTTACCTGCCTTTACAAGTTGGCATTGAATTCACTGTTGTCAGCCCTGGCTGCTGTATCCTGAGCTTTGTGAGTGGCTATCCTTTTCTCTGAGTCTTTATCTGACTGTCTCATTGTCCTTTACCTCCTTACAGAAATGCTCCTAAGTTGATATTTTTGGAGCCAAATCTGAGTCTCAGACAATCCTTTTTGTGAATAACCTGTAAGCCTGGAAAAAGATCTATTCTGAAATCTGTGTATATCAGCCCTTCTTTCTTATGTTTCTCATAGAAAGAGGAAAGCATAGAAATGAGGAAAAGATGTGGTAACTAGACAGTGTTTTTAAGATTAAAAATAGAATCTATTGCCCCAAATTGTTTCTTCATTAGTGCACAAATTATGATCTGCTTGAGAGTTGTGCTCAGTGGTCACACTTGCTCAGAATAACACAAGAAGCATATTGCTTGGGGCTTTTCTGAAAGCCAATTTCAAGCTAGTGAAAGAGAAGTGTTAGCTGCGTGAAAAGCTTGTCAACCTACCCCAAGAAAAGATGCACACTGGGTACATAGGTATAAGGCTCTATTTCATGACTGTTGTCGTAATCCATCTCAATCTTACTTTTGAGAGGCTACTTCTAAGTTTAATGTCAATTTACATTTCACTGAATACCTTGTTTCTATTTCTTCACTGCAGTGAAGATATCCTTACTTATTACATGACAGCATTTTTGAAATGCCTATCATGTTTGTAAAATATCTACAGTGACAAAACATACATAGTAAAATGTAAGCTGTAGAAAATAATACTGCATACCGAACTGCCAGCAATTTCAGCCCTAGTAAAACAAAAAAACCACTTCTGAAGTTATCCTACATTTCCCTAATACTCCTTCAGTACAAGATGATCAGTGAATGTCTTTACATGTTTAAAGCCTGCTGAGTCTGGACTCTGAGGGGACCCACAATAGAAGTTTAAAAGTCAGTAGGAAATTTTTGTTTACATGCCCTGAATAACCACAGGAGAAATACTGCTTCATGGGAAGAAAAATGCATGTCATAAGCAAGATGTTTCGGGAATCATGCATTCAAACTGCTATCATGAACTTCATTTTTACAAAACAAAACAAAAGCTTTCATCATTCAGTGAAGACAGCACTTTGTGCCATCTTCAGAGAACAATACCAAACCTGTCTGGCTAAATTCTGCATTAACTATCTTTTAAATGTTCGAAGGTGTTATGCTATGTGGTGTGCAGAAATAATATACCGTATTATACGTGCAGTTCCTTGAAATCAAGAATCAGTCTGTTATCCAGTATAATAATTTTTGCAAGGAAATACAAGGACAGTGTGTGACACACTGCAAAGTAAAAATTGTACATACTTTACTTTCTGTGATTTTGCTACTGCAGCTTGCTCTGTTCCTCAGAACTCTGACAAACGCTACCAAATATACTGCATATTGTAAATATTACAGTGTTAGGTCCTCTATATTTAGTATTTTATAGTTGTCATTGCTGTGAAAATGGCTAAACACAAGTAGCTTTTTATGATAAATTAATTTTAACTCACTGATAACTTAAGGGTTTATATAATTTGAGGGTTGTCAATGTGTACGACATGGACTTTGGCTATGCCTGCTGGTGAAAAACTATGTTGAAAACATCTTTTCTTCACATTTGACATAATTATCACATGCCTTGCTCTTTTCAGTTTCTTTCTCAGGACTCTTCTTCATGAAACCATCTCTAGTTAAAAAAATGCCACATTTACTCCAGATATGTAATCCTTCTCTTCTAACAGTATATCATAATTAAATCAAAACAAACCCAGAAAACAAAAAAGCCCATTTGTCTCTTTTTTAAAAAAAGTTGCTATCTATATCTACATATTTTATTAGCATATTGGACCTGAAATCCATTATGAAAATGCTGAATGCTAAACTACATCAGACTGGAAGCTAAAGTTTTGGGTTTCTGCTGGACCAATAATTTTTCTTCATTATTTTAATCTTGTGAACTTTTATTTTTTCACATTTTCTCTTAAGGTATTCAAATGTAAATAAATAAAAGACGTTAAGATGTTCTTTAAGTGGAAAATTTAATGCTTTCTTGTTAAAATTTGCATGAAACTTTTCTGTAAATTTTTGTAAGCTATAATGTTTTTGTAAACTCAACTCCCAGTTGAAAGAACTGTATTAATTTAAAGATTAGCAGCTGCACAATACATCAGTTTCTTTTGCACAAAAAGCATTCTATCCTTTTGAAATAAAAATCTGATATTTCAGATTTTACGTAGTGGCTTACAAGATGGACATTCTTCAATTCTACTTGTTTATTTTGTGTCACTTGTCAGTATCAAGCTGATTTAAAAAAAAAAAAATCCTAGGACCCAATCTTGCTAATATTCATGCATGTTCAAGCTACAGTTAAAAACATGTAAATGAGAGCATGCATACAATAACTTTCAGTGCTGTAGCTTCAGTATCAATCTAAAAATACATCACTTTCAGGGGTCTGAAAAATCAGGTATTTGGAAAAAATGGCATGATGCTAATACTTGTTTTCTTTTACATCAGTTCATTCTCACCTCTTTTGATAGTACCCATGGGTTTGCTGTTAAAACTAAGATTATCATGTGGTTCCCTTCCAGTGTAAAATATTTCTTACCACATATTTGAATAAATTTAATTTAAGATCCTTCATATTTATTTCTGGCTTTGAGTGTTATCTTGTCCATGCAGAAATTATAACCTGCTCTGTATGTGCAAATAAATGATGCAAACATTTTGAAAATACTAGCTGGCAAATCAGAAAAAGTGAAAATCACTCTCTACTTGAAGACCCTTTATATAAAGAGCGACTTGGAAAATAGTAACACTCTAGTTTTCCATTGAAAAGTGGCTCTAAGGTGTGCACTTTTGAGTATATAATATAACCCACTGAACACTGAAGAGTTATATCTCTATTCTTTGCAACTACAAAAAATTATAAAATTTATGTGAGACCTTAAAATGCAAGAATAGCTGGTAAAACGTGAATGTTGCTCAGCTGAATTTCCTCATTTGTTAGCATGTATGTTCTTAAATGCTGAAGAATTCACTATTCTTATAAGAGGACTTTGACACTTTAGTCTTGTCTGTTTTTTGTGAAGCATATCTATGGTTTCCTGCTGCTTGGTCCAATTTGGATTTAAATTCAAAACCTTTGTATAGTTCAAGGTGATAAGTACCTTGAAACCTGTTTTTTTAGATTCAATTATCTGATTGTCCTATTGTCCCATTTATGCTCCATATTTTAATTTCCTGTAATAAAGTTGGTAAAAATTTCAAGTAAATAATTTATAATGGTCTTTAAATTGGTGAAGGATCTCTTTTTTTTTGTAGTTTTAATTGAAATAATTTTACTTCTGATTTATTTTTGCAGTTAACTTAGCAGATATTGGTGTATTAATTTCTTACTACTTCAGTGAATTTTGCATCTTCACTAACATTAAATCTTCATGCTTTGAAGTACGTGTGTAGCTGGTGAGAAAAGTAATACTGCCTGAGAATTTCAGATTCAAGTAATTTTATTTCCAGTGCACTTTTTTGGGGGGGAAATTATCTTTTGGACAGAATGTGAAAAGCTATGGAAAGAGTTTTGTATTTACTTAATTTTCTTTCCATTGTTTGATGATTTGATATACAGGAGGCCAGTGGAAGCCTCATTCTCTTTTACTATGTGTTAAAAGAGCTAAATGTAACCTTTGTCACTGGCTCTGGAGAGCTCTTATAGAAAGTAATTTTCTACTGCATTGAAAGCTTCTCATAGTCAATAATCACTTTATGTAATAGACATATATCTTATCTTGTAGCTCACTTATATAAAGATGCTTGATTGTGAGGAATTTTCTTAGGTAGGCCAGTTGTTTGGTTGAAATCCAGCAATGTGGTGAATCAATTTCTTGATATCCACATAAAAAGCTCATAGACTGTAGTCAGGTAGTCCTCTCCACCTGTCATTGATACTTACTCTGTGGATTAATGGTAGAAGTATTGCTATGTTGGTTTGGGAAACTAATTTAATCTGCTTTACAATCTGAATGGCTTTGTTGTTTACTAGGTACCCTTTATCCCTTTATAGTGTCACTTTTAATACTGATTTACAAGATATTTTTCTTCCTGTCTGTCTTTGCTCCCCTTATCCAATACTGTGCTGAAGCCAGTGTGCAAATGACCTGAAGATGCTCTTTCCTAATAAATATGTATTTGTCAGTGGCTGCCTTTGCTATATATGGTCTGGATTTTTCTGGATATACCAAGTATGGTCAGGCACACATTTTAATTCAGGGCAATTAAGGAGAATGATCTAGTCTGCCTCATTAGAGCACTTCAGCTTTCGGTGCTTCATGTAGAAACTGTCTTTTGAGGCATGGTCAGATGACTACATGCTCATTGAGAGGCTGCAGCAAGCTGGTCAATAGAAAATGCCAGGTGTACAGTGTTCTGTCTGAAATCTCACATCTCTTTAGGGCTTGAAAGACTGACTCATTAGAAGTATCTCTTCATTCAGGAGCCAGAAATCTGGCATTCTTTTTATAGGAGTAAACACCTAAGTGAGGAGCTTATTCTCTTTAAAAGGACAGTAATAGTGATTGCAGGCACCTCTTAGTGCTTAGGGCAGTTGCAGACAGTGGAAACACCAATCATTCAGTCAGCCATCTTTTGAAGGGACTTCAATTAATGACTCCTGTGTCCTAGAGAAACAGCAGATTAGTTTATTACTGCAACTAGTAATTTTGAGAGAGAAGTAGAAATAACCAAAGAGCATTACTCTGAGATGGAGTGAATATGAGAGGCGGTCATGGGTGTGCCACTAGATTGCTTTTGCTTTTTTTTCCCACTACATAGTTATTGGGTAAATAGATTAAATCCTATGAGCAGGAACTAGAATCCGGGTCTCAACTCAATAAAGTTTTAAAGCTGTTGATCACTAAGGTTGTAGACACACAGGCATTCAGTGTCAGAACTGGATATAAAAGATCTGGCATTTAGGCATTGTTAGCGAATGTCAACTATTGTACATGAAGAATGAATAGCTTTAGAAATAAGTTTACTGAAGTATATAAGGCACCTTTCTATTATCACAATATTCTTAGACACTTTACAAAAAACAAATGTCTTTTTATTTAATAAGTTAGAGAGTGTCACAGTTATAATTTTGGCTAGCAGAGAACTTTGACAGAGAACTTGAATGGAATTCTAGGGTTCAACCAACGATGTAGATCAAACAACTATATCTTACTAGCAAAAACATTGGGGAAAGTTTTCTGTACTGTTTTATTGTCAAATGGTAATGTTTAGCAAGCTGCTAATAAAAAGGAAGAAAATGGAGATTGTGTTTGGGAGCCTGTATAGTGGCAGTCCTATCAAAGGCCTCTAAGCAATTAACACAAGTACTTTTAAAAAAAAATACACTGAAAAGAAGGTGTAAATCTAAACTCCATGCTAATGTGTGTCCCCCTTGCCAAAACACAGTGAGTAATGAATGCCTTCTGTATTTCAAAAAGGTATATGTGGGGGTGAAAATATATCTCCAGTCAATTCTCAGTCATGGCACATGCAGTAGCGTATCTTACCTGATTTAATACGAACATTTGCTCTGTTACCACTAATATATTTTTATTAGTCTTAAAAGTCTTTAAGTCTTAAAAGCTCCTTGGCTTTCTGCATCTGTGTGTACTGATTTTTCTCATGGTGCCAACATAGTTGTTGTCAAAGTGATGAACAGAGTAAATTAAATGGCCAGCTGTCCTTTTCTGTACATTTTTCCCTATTTAATATTCTTATGAATATTCATAGAACTCCTAGATTCATTCTTTATCCAACTGTTTAACCTGAAACTACAGAATTTTTTAGTTCACTAAAAACTTACTTGTGTTTGTTATTTGAAGAGAGTGGTGGTATGGCAATGCTAATTGTGCTGCATTTCTTTGTGGTATAAAAATCTAGACATTTGTATGTGCTTAAGCTTCAAATATAAAGCAAGATGATTTTGTCTAATTACCAAAACAAGAAAGAGGTTCTGCTCATAAGCCATAACAAAAATGCTAAGTACTGTTTATTTCTCTTTATAACAATAATGGGCTGAACTGTGCTTTTAAGATGAATGAGCGTAGTCTTCATAAAATTCATCTGTCTTACTACAGCTGAATGTGTGAAGTAAAATGATGACTTGCATTTGTGCAGGGAGCTGGTATTAAAGAAGGCTTTTGAGGCATCACTATGCTATAACCAGAATTATAAGTATTCATAAGGACAGTGGAAAAGAATTTTTAAAGAATCAAATTTGGAAGTCCAGAAAAAGGTTTCTTCTTAGTGTTTCAGATTAAGCACTTTTCTTACATGAACATTACTCTTTGCAGAAGGGTTTAGCTAAGTGGGGAAAAAAAATATCCTGAAACGCAGAGCCTTAAAATGTTACCACCGGAAGTGTGCCAGCCAGTTTACTAGAAGCTAATGTATGTTTCACAAATGATGAGTGAGAACTGAAGATAGAGTGATTATTGCTTATAATCAATAAAAAGATCGACTACAAAGTGTCCTGAATATTAATGAGACTGGTTACTACCCAAAGCTCCCTGCTTCACTTAGTCTGATGGGTGGCTTTTTCAGGAGCATTTCAGAAGTGGTCCCAAGGTACTTCTGCCTCTGTCACAGGTTAGTTGTTGAGATTTAATAAAAGGAGAATGTAAGTGAAATTCTGTTACATGGTATGAGGAAAACATCGAGTCTGTCATCGGGTAGTATCCAAGTAACAGACCTACAATTACGGGAAATTCTGATGTATTTGTAGGCACCTACTTTGGAATAGCCAGAGTCTGTGTGTGTGGAAAATCTACTATTATATTATTAGGTTCATCTTTGACATAAATTTGTACATAGTATGATAGTATTTGTAGTAAATAACACCGAGGCCATGAGGATCTAGAGCAAGAGAGTTCAACTGCATGTAAAAATTATTTTACAGTATCAGTTCCACATCTGTTGTTCCAAGTGCCTAAATATGATAATATATAATAGAAATAGTTGTCACTAATAACACATAGTATTATTATGTATTATGTAATCGGCATTTTGCATTTAAAATACATAAAGTTAGGTTATTGGAAATCATGCTTTCCTAAACATGGGCAAATATTTTTCTGAAAAGTAGTATATGTTAGGTCAGGATTATGACATGGTGCTTAAGCCTCAACCTGTTTTGTTGCTTTGTACAAGTATCCTAATAGCATTTATTGTGGATTTCTAAGTTTTTTAGCAGAATCCACAATGATTTTGATATGTGCATGTAATTTTACTGTTTGAATGCAAGCCACTCAAACTGCCTCTGTAAATTGGTATATTGCAAATACTTGTCTCATCTAGCATCGTGCGTATCATTTTGGGATGCTACTCAGTACAGAGGTCTACAGCTCAGCAGATCTCAAGGAAATTACAGGATGGGGGCAAGAGAAGAAAGGACTGCAGTTTCACTTGCTATTTGTTATGGTTCTAGGACAGCGTTATCTGCATCCCACTTTGTGCATCAGTGGTGAGCTTGAGTGCATACTGCAGAACTTCAAGACAAGACAAATTTGTACCAAAAATGTGCACTGACTTGCTAATACAGGTGTTCTAGAGGGTCACTCTGTCCTTATGGAGCTGGTGATGTTAAAAGATCAGGAAAACTGAAGAAGAGAAGGAAAACCTTGCTGGATGCCACTGGCTTCACTGACTGTCAAAGATTTTTTGGGTGGGGGAACTGGCTGAAAATTTGGTGGTTCTGACTCAAGCATATAGCATGAGAGCATGCCATTGTTTCAACAGAGGTGAAAACGTTTGAAGAAAGTGTTGCTGCGTTACTATTTTTTTCTCCAGCCTAGAGAAGAGGCTCAGATCCCAACAAAGGGGAGCTAGACACAGTCTTCCAATACCTAAAAGGTAATTATAAAGAAAACAGAGGCACTGTCCTCATGACAATACACAGTGACAAGGCAATAGGCATGTGGTGCTTCAAGGAAAATTCTGTCTGGATGCAAGACCATGAGAACAAACTTGGGAATAGGTTGCCCAGAGAACTGGTGGGATTCCTCTTATGGGAAATGAAATTCAGGATTCAGCTCTGAGCTTGATAGGACCCTGGATAACCTAGTCTAAGGTCATGCTTTCAACAGAAGGTTGGCCCAGATGATGTCCAGAGGTCTCTTCCAAAATCAGCTTTTCTGGGATTCAAGACTGTGTAAGAGCCTTACGTGTTCCTTCCATATTTCTGCCTAAAGGGAATGAGAAAATTGCATTTCTAAACCAGAGAAAATGCTGAACAGTAGCTGAGTTTGGGATATTCTTTTGTTTGCTGTTCAGTAATTCATGCTCATCTTTGGCAAGTCTAGATGTGACACAATGTTTGATGATGGTGAACTCAAAAATTGATGTCTATAGTCAGTAATTATGCAGTATATGCCAATATCCTATCATATACACTTTGTCATTATTTGGATACTCATTTTATATGAGTATATCGAGGAGTGGGGGGAAAGGAGACAACCTTGATCATGTCAAGTACCAGTTGCAGAACAGGAAGCAGAGATAGCAGCTAGGCTTATAGTAAGATATTTTCTTATCCATACACAAAACTGTATATATTTATTTTATCCTATATCTGGAAGAATTAAGCAACTGCATATAATCTCTGAGTCAGTATATATAACTTTTGGTTCCAGACTGATTGGTAACTCTCAGTTTACAAGGAATGCATTCTGTGTAGCTGTAAAGACTACTGTTTACACTGTGGAGTACTCTAAGGAAAGAACAAGGTCCCCAAGCAGAGTGATGTGCACTCACATTCCTGTGACACAGGAAAAACATGGTTTTTGGTGGGGGGCAGGTTGGTTTGGTTTGAGTAGCTCAGAGGTGTGGTTTTGTGAGTGGGTTGGGGGTTTTTGGGGAGTTTTGTTTGGGGTTTTTTGTTTGTTTGTTTTTGTGAAAAAGTGTGTGAGTGTATCTGAAGGTGAAAGGACTGCGGAGACTGCCAGGATTCCATGTTGCATTGGCTGTGTAGGGTGGTGCATGCTATGCTTGGTGTGGTGTGTATCAACGCCGCCTGTCTACAGTGGACTTCGGAGGAATCTTGGTAATGGTGCCTGGATTTCCTCTTTAGAAGAGGCTAGAATGACTAGATTACTCTAAAACGAACTCTGTATGAATATGAAGGTCATTCTACCAAAACACATCATCAGAGCAGACTTTTCCTTTGCCATCCTAAATTTCAAATGTACTAAAAATGTTACAGGTGCATGTTGCATACTTTGGGAAGCAAACCTGGACTAACTGTTGAGGTCCAAGTGGTGTGCAGCTATGTGTGAACATCTGAAGAATCAGAGTAGGCCTGATGAGCTATTTGTGATTTTTTTTGAAAAGAAACAGTATGTGTCTTCATAAGCAATTTAAAATGAATGCACTGATGAAACAAGCAAAAGATGGCTTAAAAATTCACACTAGAATTAATCAAACATCTTCTAAAGATGAGTACTTTTATCTTTTGGGGTTCAAATGATCAGCAATTCAATTTTCTTTTATCTGGTCTTTATTTCTTTTGATGAATGGTTTTTCTGAATTGGGGCACTTGCTTTTCTTTGTTTTCAGACTCTGGAGAACTGGTGAAAGTCTGATTTATCCACTGTTTCTTGAATGGGTTAACTTAGGATGTAATTATGCATGATGGTGTTCAGATGTATTATACGAGAAGGTACGGTCCTTTCATTTCTTTCCTCTGAAATTATTACTGAGTGGTTGACTGAAGTTATTCATGCATCTGCTGGTTATTTCTTATGTAAATATTCTAGGTCATCTTATATTAAGAAAGGCTTAAATATTTACTAGCCATGTTAATCTTACTGCCTAGTACAGCAGTTTCAGGTGGTCTAGTAAAAAAAAAAAAATTAGTTATGACTACACTGTGTAATGGCATACTGACTATACAAAGTTCCTGTAATGCATTACTCTTATGCTTGTATATATGTGCTGTTATATATGTATGCTTGTGTGCGTGTGTATATATATATACTTAAACTGCTATATACAGTTTTATATAATTTGTAATTATTCCTAAAAGATGTCAACAGTTTCTGCAAGCAGTCAAAACTAGTAAAATCACGCCATATGCTTTCACCAGCCTGTTCATAAATTCTGCCACTGAGACCCTTTAGTCAGTAGCAAGTTAAATATTTCACAAGCGTATAATCACTGAGGACCACTGAGCGGTCCTTGCATAAAGCCAACTCAAGTGATTCCTGTGAAAAACTACCACTGTATGTGCCTCCATCAGAAGTCAGTTTTCTTCTGCTGCCTCCTACAATTTATTATCATAAATCTGTAAAGCAGAGTGGAGTGATCCAATGTCTTTTGTCTGATAACCATGCAGCTTTGCTGGCCAAGTTCAGGAGGAAGATACTATAATTTCTTTCTGACGGAAACATCCTGAGGGTGCACACTTAATCCATTGCAGTGAGAAATTGGAGTAACTGTTTCCTGAGATATTGTAATCAGTATGGACTGCATTAATGTCCCTCAATTCCTCCTTTTCTGTGTCTTCAGGAGCCCAGATGTCAGATTTTTGACAGAGCTGTGTATTATGGTCATTGGAGGAAAGCCTGAAGAAGATAGGCTGCTCATCCATTCCTGATTGACTTAGCAATTAAAAAGGAAAAACTGTTCTTGAACAACTGAGGTAAATGCTTAGCTGTGGTGGGATCCAAATTAGTAGTAATATCTCAGCTAGTTATTAAAAGGAAGGCAGTTGGAAAACTTCTGCTGTTTAGTGGCTGATACTGTTACAGCTTTTAGAGGAAGTTGGTTTGTAGGAAGGGTTGCTTATTTTGGGTAAACTAGAAAAAAAAGTTAATTATGCATGAAGAGTATTTTTTTAAAAACAAATAACCCTGAAACCCCAGAGAACAGTTTGAAAATATCCTTCTGAAGATACAGATTTTATGTGTCTGAAGAAGGAAGTATCATACGAAAAGGGAAAGGAATTTGACCTGATTAAATATGGACATGGATTGATTTATTTAGAGATGGAAAATAATTGAAAATTTTGTTTAAACAATACTGTTTGGAATACAAATAAGAACACAGCTTGGCAAACGTACATATGACTTGCCTCAGTAATTTTATTGGTTTTAGTTGGAATTCTGAATGGCTTATCTGTTTGGTTATCTTTTCCTTTTAAAGGTAGAAATTAGAAGAAGTGTGGTGCTCTGTTTGTGGTTGGTTGTTGCTGTTTTATTTTTTTTTAAGTAAACAGGAGAAATTCTATAAATACATCAGGAGCAAGCTAGACTGGCGGCAACCTAGAAGGGCTACTTAAAAGTTGATTGAAACACTACATTCTCTGAAGAGTAACAGATTGTTATTATCTATCTATAACATCTGAGGGCTTGAAATGAAAAACTAGCGACACTTTTGTATAATTCTGTATTTAAATATAAGGAAGTTATTTATATAACTTTCAAAAAGAAAAGTTTGCAACAGTTCTGAAGAGAATGCTCAATAAATCGGTGAATACAATAATTCTTGAGAATTGCTAACTTGATCTTTCCAGATAACCGTGTCTGGAATTACTGCTTGGTGAATTAACCACATAGAACTCTAGTTAGGACTTAGGTCCTGCAGTTTGTCCCACTGAATATAGTGGTGGATTCTAGCATCATAGATAAAAACAAAACATGAATAATTATAGAATAATCAGACACTTGTACAAAAGCTGTTTGATTATTATCTTACTCTTACATGAGGAAGTTCTCTTAGAACTCTAAAACTTGTACTCCAGCTAAACTGCTCGGATGTCTGGTAGCCTGCACTGGAAAAAACAGTTTAAACTTTGGCATATGCTAACAAGTGCTTATGCTTCACTAAGTCAGAAATTGCCAAGGATATGACTGTACTGACCTGATATATCAGTTTATTCGTTAGTAGCAGCTAATACCTTTTTTGTTATTCCTGCTCCTAATATCACGTGCCAGGATTTCAGGAAAAATGAGCAAGTGTATGGGCAAAATTCTAGCCCCACTGAAGTCCACAGGAAAATTCTGAACTTCTTTGAAGTTGGACTCACATACTAACTTTTTTTTCATATCTGTTGTGCTTTCACAAAGAATTATCAAAATATGAAGATAGAAAATGCTGTATAGTTACATAATGGACTTAATATGGAGCACAGCTGGACTATTTTGATCTATTCATATTGAAGTTACAGCAGACTGCTAAATTGTAGGATGTTTGATTGTGGTAAGTTAAGTGGCAGTTACAGTGAATAATATGCCTCTATCCTCCAACTTATCTATTTTCCTTCATCCTCTCCAGTTCCCCCTTTCCTTCCTCCCTTCCTCCCTTCTTCCCTCCCTTCCTTCCTTCCGTCCTTTTCCTTTACCACAGGCTTGGCTTGCTCAAACAAATGACAATAAAGTTAGGACAAATCAAAGGAAATAATGTTGTCTGTTCATTAAATAATGTCAATCCAGACATCTGGGATTATTTTTCATGCATTCAAGCAGAAAGATCAATCAGCAGTTGCCAGTTTTTGCTGCCATAGTGTTTTGCTTCCCCTCCAGATTCTATTTTGCTAATAACACAAGTGCATATTGTTGTTTTCTTGCTTTTGTTTGTAGGAAAAAGTAAGTGTCTGGAATGCCATTATAAGTTTCCTGGGAACTGAGAATTTTTTTTTTTTTTTTTAACAGAAGTGTTCTTTTGCCTAATGTTTTTTTTTTTTTTTTACAAGTTAACTGAGTAGGAAGAAGTCTTACTGGTTTATCCATTAAAGGAGAAGAGATGACACTTATGACAAATGATGGGTATTTTTGTCTAATAAAAGAGTTTAGAAAGCATACCGAAGGGGTTTTTTTAATATACCTTTATAGGAGTAAAACTTCTCTCATTAAAGGAGAAAGACAGGTGACAAATTTGATCAGTCTTTTGTAGCTTTTTGTTCTGTAGAAAAGAATGGTAGATGCCTAATGTTTTCAGTTTTTGATCTGAAGAGGGATGTTTGAGTTGTGAATTGACATCACTCTTGCAAGTACTTATCCTAGAACTGTCTTGATACAAAATCAAGATTCAAATCGTATTGAAGGCCAGTGCTATCCAAAGAAAGAAGACTGAAGAATGCAAAAATATGTAGTAGAAGAAAAAACTGGAAAAACTAAATGTTTTACAAAAAGCTACTCTAGAAAGCAAAATACTTAATGGACTGTCAGTAAGGTCTGTCTCAAAGTCTGTGTTGTTGCTTGTAGGCAAAGCCAGACTTGCTGAGAGGATGGAATCGTCATCATCATGTACCAGTAACACTCCCACTTTTTTCCTGTGTTCTCCTGATTTTTTCACCCTTCCTGCACTTCTCCTCCCCACCCACATCCATTCTGTTACCAAATTCGTGAAATAGGAAGGAAAGGTGGATCTTAATTATGAATATATTTATAGATTCCAATCATGACAGTCATTCATCCAAAAAGACATATCAAGTACCCTTTTTCCCCCACTCAAAAAGCCAGCAAATGACACACAAATAAATTTTTATTTTTTCTGGTTTACCCTCGTGCAAATCCTTTTATGATAAAAGCTTTAAACAAAACAAAAAGGCAGAGAAGAAAAGTTCCTCATATTCATCTCTAACAGCAAAGATGGGATTCTTTTCAGACTTGAACAAAGAACTTTAAATTCATAAATATAAATATATCTAATTAGTCGATGTTTACAGGATTAGAAATGGGTAATGTGTGGGTTTTTTGGGGGGAGGTTGGTGGTAAATGAAGTTTGGCAATAATGAAACCCTTTCATGCTGTCTAGATGAAACATGGTTGATTGATAAAATATTTAGTCCTGCTAGGAGGATTTTTTTTTTTTTAACTCCAAAGTCTGAATTACTTTTGTTTTTATACCTGTTTTGTCTTGAATGTATTGCCCATAATTTTGATATATTAGTGGATTGGGTTTTTTTGCCTATTAATTGTACACTAAGGAGTTTTGCTTAGTATTCACTCTAATCTATAATACAAGATAACATTGCTAGTAAATGCAATCTTGTCTCTATAGAATTTTTAAAAAATATGTGCTGTGTAGTTTTGGAAGCTTTGTTCTTCTGCCTTTGGGAGTAAATTGGAAAGTTCAGCCAGCAGAGCTTACTTTCTCAGAGGACATAACAGGCCTTGATAATGTACTGTAAACTGTAATTCTGTAGTGACATCAGACTGCAGACTGACAGCAATCTCTTGGGTGCAAGTGCCAAGGTTGTAATGCTTTCTCAGTGAAGTGACTGATGTCTTTAGAAGGTGTGTTTGATTTCAAAGGACATTTTATTTTTCTTTAAAGATGAAAGCATGTTTGAATTTTCTTATGCAATGTTAGGACTGTATAATAACAGTAAATACAATTACTACTCTTCTGTGAGAGATTTATTGTTTGAACATAGTTGAGTCCATCTTGATTTCAACCTAATTACTACACAATTAAATTGGGTTTTTGTAAATAGAATAGGCTGCCTGTTTTCTATTAATATGAATTGAGAGCAAAATTATAAAATTTTGAGTTAAAATACTGTTTATTGGGATTTTTTTATATGCTTAAACTATCCTAGAGGCAGCCTTTGTTAAGAATTGAAAGACAAGTGAAAATTTCAGTTAATATTTCATTAGTATCTTAATTTTTCTCTAAATGTAAGGGGTCTTGTATGTGGTAAACACAAGGAAACATTTTTTAGTCACAAATACTGTTCTTGTTTGTTATAGTAAACATCTGTTAATAACTATGTAATCTACTTCATAAATACTCTCATAAATAATTTTATTTGCAACTTAAAAAAAATCCAGTGACTGACACATGATTGGACCCATAGAAATTACATGATCGGATCTTAACATCTGAGAAACTAAGGCAGTTGTTTGCCTTTTTTTACTGTAGCTGAGACAAAGCAAAAGATAAATCAATTTTACATAAAATTTGCAAGTATTTCTTTGACCTTTAGTGCCACAGTTCATGTTAGCTCATTACAGTAGCATTCCCTGTTTATAGAATGTTTGTTTTCAGGGGAAAAAAACCCAACACCTAGATTTCATTATTACTTTTTCTTAAAAATATATTATATTCTATATAATATATATAGTATATATTCTTCTTTATTTATTAATTTTTTATCATACTTGTTGAGTAACGTGACAGCATTGCTAGAGGTTTTGTCTCAGCAGTATCAAGCTTTATACCAGGTCTTGAGCAACTTTAGTTAGGCTTTGCTTGATTTTAAGCAAGTATTTGTTAAGATCTTTTAGAACCTATTTTTCTTACGTTAAAAAAATCTGCATGTTCTTTTTGCTTCAAAACCTTTCTTTTCATTTCCATTATCTATTCCTCTCTATGAAGCTAAAACACTTTAAAATGGAGATCTGCTGGAATGCATTGATCTCAATTCTCTGTAACCTTTCTCAACTATTTTTGACATTCAGCATCAAGCTGAAGACAAAGCTTCTATGTATCCTGGTGATATTTTCACTTCCACAGAGAAGAATAACCTATGTCAGACCTATGTATCCTCCTGGCTTTTTGCTATTTCTGTTTTGTTTTGTTTTTAGTTTTTAACTAGAATTAAGAGAAACAGTGTGTTCTGGCTTGATTTGTCCAAAGCTTGGTCATAAACTAATATTTATAATATTTACAGTTAATTACTGCATGGGAACTGCTCAAAAAATCAACAGCAAAGCATAAGAGGAAAGCAGATGAAGTGAATAAATGAAACAATTATTGAATAAGCATTCATTAAAAGAAATCAGTGAATGTAGACCAGTAAGTACTGGTTGCAGTGTAAACAGCTAGAATTTAATACATTCAAATCTGAGGATGATAAATCTATTTTTTCATATTTAAAACCTTTGTTCTAATCTTCCAGAACCAGCTAGTCAATTAGTGTTACTTTTCTTTTTGCTATCCCGGAAATCAAAAATTCCTTGTTACAATCATACTGAGCTTCTCTGTTGCTTTGTATGTGAAAATCTTAAATAGAGCTTATAGGGGCACCAGTGCAGTCTCTATGTAAAATGTTTAATCTCATTTTAAGCTAGAGATATTTCTAGAACCAGCAAAGAAATCCAAAGATCTCTTCACTCTCTAGGTTTAATGTGTTGTCCCTTTTTGTCTTAAAAGATGATTTTTCTTGACACTCAGCCAAACAGGAACGTATACTATCTCCTCAGCAAGAAGAAAGCACTACGGTCTTAATTTAAATATGAAAACATGGGAAAAAATAGTATGTTCAAGACATTGAAGTTGACTGATTTTCACGCTGCAGATTGCTTTGATATGCTAGGAAAAGTCTGAAGCTTACCACTCACCAACATAATTGTTAATTACTTATTCTTAAATTAAGGTGGATATTTTTTTGTTCCTGTCACTTGTCACTAAGTTTACTACTCTGTTATAAGAATATAAGATCCTACTTAGGGCTCTAATCTTCAATTTGATTGATTGTAGCTTCTTTGACTGATTTGCAGTCCATCCCTTAAAATGGTCTGTTTTCAATTAAAATGCCACTCTTCTCCAGAAATTACAGGGAAAGCATTAAACCAGTCTGAAGTTCTGACTGGGCTGATTTTCAGATGTGAGTGGTTACACTGCTGGAGTTAGCTAGCATTTCTACAGAGGTAAGATCCAGTCAAACAGTCCTGGAAACGATAACAATGTGTATATCTGCACTGATGGAAAATACTATACTCTGGCAATATTATCTGTGTCTTCTGTCCCAATCAAGTGTCCTTCTGTTTTGCTTTGTAAATCCAAGAAATGACTTAAAGGTAAAAGTTTCAGTAGCGTAGAAATCATGACAAGTAAAAGGAAAGGCACTCACTGATACTTCTGTGCAACAGTATTTGTAATAAATTATTTCTATAATCTATATCGATGTACTAGCAAGCAACTTTCCTTTTTCATGTCTTAATTCTTCATGCACTCTCCTGTTCTGCAGTTATAAAGAAGCTGAAATAGTTTTTCCTTCCATTCCAAAGATTTGTTTTCTCTAGGCATCCATGTTGATATATAGCCATCCTCTACTTAAATACACCCCCTGAACAATATTCCATATGCTTAGATTTTCAGAGATGCAGAGGTCCTTCTTCTGCTTCAGTTTTCATTTATTTCACTGACCTGCAGTCATTTATCTCTGAAAGTTTATATAGACTATGTCAGCACTAGTCATTTCCAGGAGATTTGTAGTGCAGCATAATAAATATCTGAAAGTACAATCATCTTCATATAATTTGTTGAACATGGTGGTTTTTTTCCTTCAGTAACTAACTACATTCAGAACTGTATTTTCGCTCCCAGTATATTTAACGTGTTTTTCAGAGAGAGGGGAAAAACTGAAACAGTGCCTGGCTATTTGAAGCTAAAAAAATATTACTGAATTGCAATCATGCACTTCAGAATTCTCTGAAGGAAGGAGGAGTGACATCCAAAACAGAATCAAAAGCTTAACATTTTTAATGGTAGAAAGGTATGAAACAGAAACCTATACTGGAGAGGATATAGGAAATGCTCATAAAAAGTAGGGAAGTTATCTGTAAAGTTTATGGGGATCATGTTTTCTTGGTTTAAAAACTTGCACATTTGCTAAATCTCCACATGGTAAGGTGTATGGAACATAAAGGCAGCTTTCAGGATATTAAGTACGGTCATAATGTATTAATGGGCTGTCATATCTGGGGAAAAAAAGTTTTTTCTTCATACAGGTAAATGAGAGATCAGTTAAAATTTGTTTTATCATTCCATGAAAGTAATTTATCAAGTCAATATGCACTGCTTGTTGCATCACTTGACAGTAATTAGGATGATAAAATAAAAATATCTTTGCATTCTCCCAGTGATTATTAAATCATCTTACATTTTTTACGTTAAAAGATTTAGGTTTGTTTACAGTGGTATAATAAACATAATATAAACCCCAAGCAATTATATATATATATATGGCAAAGTTTGAGAAACTCAGATGGAAAAGCCACAAAGACACATTTCCTAATAGTATTTTAGTTGTTTCCTGAAGACTGGAAGAATCACAATTTTTTTTTTTTTCCTATTTGCAAGCTCTATGTGAGGCTAGAAGTAAGATTTTGGAGAAGGTCTGTAATATTTCCAAACTCATCTAAATAGTTTACAATTTTCAAATGGTAGTGAATAAAGTTTTCAGAAACCTATTTTCTGTCATCTTTTAATTAAAACTTCCATTGCTCATAGGGACAGGTTCAGACAGACAGATGCAAACTCATTTGTAAAGGCTCTGAGGTGGTTGGCTGTGAATCTGGTATAGGCCCAAAGCTGTATAGCTACATCAGTTGGGATTTGTACCCACTTTAACATAATCTTACCTCTCGAGGGACTTCTGAGAAGGTCTTTGAATGAGAAAATGGACCAGTTTTTCTCAGCCTGTGGGAAGTCCTCAAATGAAAAGGGCAGCCTGGAAGGCTGGAGTAACTAGCCAATGCAAGGTGTGACTTACTATTTCAATATATGGAAATGTGGGCTGATTATGAAAACATCTATATGTTAGATGCACTAGAGAACCTGGCTGGAACATTGAAGGGGATAACCATAATCAAATGGAGAATACAGAGCAAATTAGAGGGGTTTAGGAGATCTGAAAGAGGGCTACATTTCCAACAAAAGTTTGTCAGTATATTTGAAGGAACCTAATAATAAAGGAATATGGAGATTGAGTAGTGGATTTTTTTAGAGTTCATAATAAATAGATCACTGAAGATGGTGAACAGAATATTTTCAATAAAGTGCATGGGACAGAAGACAAATCAGAAGTAGCTGAGGATCAGAATAAAGAAGTCCTCTCTATAGTAGCTGTAAAACTTTAATAATTTTAGCTATGAGAGGTAGATGGATTATTAATATGGGAGATAACTAGGATTAGGATCTCTTTTTTTTTTTTTAAAGGGGTTTTAAACTTTATGTGCACGGTAAGGAGAAGAATAAAAGTGAGAGCTAATTAAGGAAGACAAAGATAAGGTTTGACCCACAAATGACTGTAACAGTGTGTTTCTAATTTTTACGGGGACCTTTGAAATGGGGTATGTCTTGATCAAAAATACCGTGATGACCGGTCACCATCTGAGGGGTGTTGATGGGAGGAGTACCTTCCACAAGCATCCTCATGGAGACTTTTTAAGCTGAGTCAAGTGATGTGATACAGAGGTAATTTTTGAATAACGGACAGAACTTAGAGAAAATTAAAATAAATGCTGTAAGTTATTATTGAATATTTGCCAGCAGGTCGCATTAATGGAGGAAGTCTGATATCCACAACTTAATTTCACTGTCAAAGTAAGTAACACTGTAGTGCTTCATGTTTACAATGAAAAATGATTCTCTGCTAGTGTTGGTGTTCATGAACATAGTCTCTTGACACTTCTGGAAAATAAGTAAGTAGAGAGTAAGGGACTTTGAAGGCACTTCAACTGTGACTGAAGTTCAAGACATTAAGTTTTGTTCCTTGGGAAGCTTGTGTTAAATCTACTTTTTTTTTCCCCCTATTTTTGGATCCTGGACTTGAAAGGATGAAGTAAATTCCAGAAGCCTGGAACGATAAGTGTGAATGAATCTCAAATTATCACATGTCTGAAAAGCTGATTTTGAGTAGAAAACAGTTTCTTAAGACTTGAAATGATCCCTCCTCTGCTGAAGTCCAGAAACCAGTTTTATTACTAGTTCCTTCTATTATGTGTTTAGAAATTTAAGATCTATTACGACAGTTGATGTACAGGAAGTATAGGAATATCATTTATGTAGTATATTTGCATTAATACTTGTTCTCCTATTTTAAATAATATATGATACTACAGAAAGTAAGAGAAAAGGTACACTATAAACAATATAAACAGCCTGAAAAGCACAAATTGAGCTGAAAGATTCTTGATTAAATGCTTGAGGGAATATTCATTTTCTCTGCGTGCTTCTGTAAAACTCCATTTTTCACTGGCAGTTACATATAAACAGAATGGCACTTCTAGCCTGTATCTGTACCTCCTCTCCCTGGCTCTTTTGGCTTAGGCAAATAAAAAGCTGTATCTGAGCCAGGAAGTTTGTAACACTGGGGCAAATAGAACCTGAAGAATCAGAGATAATGAATCAATAAATATACCAAGTAACAAAACTGTTGTCATGCCAGCATTTTCATTGCTGTATGCTTTCTCCCTGGCAAATGGCCACTGCCATACTGGGTCCATTCCTGTTACATGATAGGGAATAGTAAAAGTATCTCTAGAGGTATTAATGTGATAAATCCTAATACTGGGTAAATAATGAGACCCATATTAATCCTTTATGATCTTTTGTAATAAAGCTTCAGTGTATAGCGGTTTACATGTTATGATCTTTTCTCAGAGGATAAAGATCTTTTCTTACTGTGGCATTTTACAGAGATGGCAGAATCCAACCCATTCAGCACAGAATTGAACAGGAAATAGTGTTTACACTATTAGAGCTTTATGAATTTTAGCAGCACATATTGGATTGAAACACTTGCACATAACTTCCAAGAAAAGGAATAGGCTTGTACTAGTTCAGTCTGTATAACACAGGTCTCATGAAAATCAGGGAATATCTAAGAGACCTGTTTTTAGGGAGTATCTAACGTAACTTTAAGGCCACAGGGATTAAAATATGAGAACAACTGCTTTTTGCTCTTCTGCTGATTCTTTAAGTGAATGTCATCCTTTATATGAGTCTGGGGAAGATACTGGTCTTCTACAGTTCCTTTAGTGGAGAACTAGAAGAATGTAAGTAAAGATTACTGAGGAAAAGTGAGTAAGGTTCTGTCCTGCCATGACTTTCTGTTCCGAAGTACAGAAAAGGCAGTCTGGCTATGCTTCATTGCTTTCCAGCAGGTGAGTAGTTTGCTATTATATGTTGTTTATATGTGGTGAGTCATATTTGGTCTGTATCTCTCCCTGCCCTCCTCTCCCACTATGTTTAAGAAGTGATGAAAATGGAAAGTGATGTTATTTTTGAGTATATAAATATACTTTAGAAAGAAAAAAAAGCAGAACCAATGACATTCTGATATATTCTGACACAGCAGGATGTAGTGATTTTAAAACCAGAACCTCTGAACAGTGTAAAACTGTATATTTTTCAAGAATGGTATTTCTTGAAGGTGTAGTAAGTTGAATTTTTTTCTCAAGCAAGTTATGAGGACTGAGTCAAGTAAGTGATATTTTGTAGGGTACAAGTAACAATGTCTTCCCATATCATTTAAGGGTTTTTTGCAGGGGGGGGAAAGGAGGGAGGAGAGAAAAGATTTTAAAAGACCAATGATTCTTTTGTCACATGGTGACATGCCTGAGGACTCCAAATCTTACTGATTCTGTAGATTGTATTGATTGTCTTTTTAAACATTTGTAATCTTTAAATGCTCTAGGTCAGAGAAGACGACACCAGTTGCAGACGCTGTTATATCTGTCACAGAAGAATGTAGTGACAATTATTGACTGTGTGATAGTGATCAAAATTTGTCAAGGTAATTTGCTTCTTTCACAACTGAAATTTGAAACGTATTTCAGGCATGACACTTACTGTTCTTAGTACACGTCCTTGGTACACTTATGTAGCGAAATACACAGCGAAATATGCATTCACCAATACATAAGGCCATCATGGAATGATGCAGCCAATTAAAAAAATCAATTTTGGCAGTTTCTAGAAGCCGTTGTGTTCCCTTACATTTCAAAAATAATCTATAAAATTAGTTCTGCATATTAATGTTAAGGCAATAACATAGTTTTGTGAAGCACCTGCTGTACTGTGTTTAAAAGTCTGTTTCTGTTGAATGGGGGCAATTCTGAATTTTCTAAAAATCTTCATGCTTTTCCAGATTTTCTGAAATGTTGTCTGTGTTGTGTTTGTGCAGAGCAAGGGAAGTTTTTCAAGCTGAGGCTATTGAAACAAGCAGTTCCCGAAATACAGAATCATAGAATGGTTTGGGTTGGAAGGGACCTTTAAAGGTCATCTAGTCCAACCCCCCACAGTGAGCAGGAATATCTTCAACTAGATCAGGTTGCTCAGAGCCCCATCCAACCTGACCTTGAATGTTTCCAGGGATGGGACATCTACCACCTCTTGGGGCAACCTGTTCCAGTGTTTCACCACCCTCATTGTAAAACATTTGTTCCTTATATCTAGTCTGAATCTACCCTCTTTTAGTTTAAAACTGTTACTCCTTGTCCTATCACAACAGGCCCTACAAAAAGTCTGTCCTCATCTCTCTTAGAAGCCCCCTTTAAGGCTTATAAGCCCCCACAATAAGGTCTCCCCAGAGCCTTCTCTTCTCCAGGCTGAACAACCCCAGCTCTCTCAGCCTTTCTTCATGGGAGAGGTGTTCCATCCCTCTGATCATTTTTGTGGCCCTCCTCTGGACCAGCTCCAACAGGTCCATGTCTCTCCTGTGCTGAGGGCTCCAGAGCTGAACGCAGTACTCCAGGTGGGGTCTCACCAGAGTGGAGTAGAGGGGCAGAATCACCTCCCTTGACCTGCTGGCCATGCTTCTTTTGATGCAGCCCAGGACACAGTTCGCCTTCTGGGCTGCGAGCGCACATTGCTGACTCATGTCCAGCTTTTCATCCACCAGTACCCCCAGTTGCTTCTTGGCTGGGCTGCTCTCAATCCCTTCATCCCCCAGCCTGTATTGATACTGGGGGTTGTCCTGGCCCATGTGCAGGACCTTGCACTTGGCCTTGTTGAACCTCATCAGGTTCACATGGGCCCACCTCTAGAGCTTGTCCAGATCCCTCTGAATGGCATCCTGTCCCTCAGGTGTGTCAACTGCACCACTCAGCTTGGTGTCATCTGCAAACTTGCTGAGGGTGCACTTGACTGTCTATGTCATTGATGAAGATACTAAACAGTAATGGTCCTGGTACGGACCTCTGAGGGACACCACTTGTTACTGATCTCCATCTGGACATCGAGCCATTGACGGCTAGCCTCTGGATGTGACCATCCAGCCAATTCCTCATCCACCAAACAGTCCATCCATCAAATCCATACCTCTGCAATTTAGAGAGAAGGATGTTGTGGAGGACTGTGTCAAAGGCCTTACAGAAGTCCAGATAGATGACATCTGTAGCTCTTCCCTTGTCCACTTCCCTTGTCCACAACAATATAGCTTTGTTTCCTCTCATTCCAGTAAGTACTCAACAAATCTTATATAATGCATTATATATAATACTTTATAGAAGTAAAACTGGGAGGGGGGAGAGAGGAGGGAAGCCATCTAGTTAAGTCTCTATTTAATATTCAGAAGGAAATTAGACTTGGCTGAAAATATGCCTACAAAGATTTTAAGACTTTCCAATCTGTTTATTTTAGTAGGTGGAATGATCCCAGAGGCTGTGTAATTGCACTGAAACCTTCCTAACCTTTTGCATGTTAAGGTTTTATAATAGCTAAACATAATGATCAAGACAGGACAGAGACAGTGACCTGGAAATGAGGCAAGGGGACACACACTGCAGTAGGGGAGGAAACACAAAGATCTTCTTTCACAAGCTTAATATTACTGCAATTGCCAGGGTTTTGGTATAGTTCTGTAATATTGGTAACTGGATCAAACTGCAGACTCCAAAACCATTTAATTTGCAAACTTTATCTCCATTCCTATGTAATAAAATCTATATGAGAGAGGAACACTTAAGAGTCAGACTCTTACCTTAGCCTTATTAAAGATATTAATGTGGCAAAAAATAATAGGTGCTACACAAATAAATGTTTCATACATCTCGGAAATCTAGCTGAAATTTCACTCAGCTCAGATATATAGTATTTAGTAGCAAAAGTATACTTCTTACTGTTGTTCAAAACAATCAAAAAAAATCCAACAGAACTGAGGTTTACCAGTGAGATCTTGAACTCTACCAAGACATCAGTCTTTAGCAAAACTGGCACTTCAGGTAATACAAAATTAAGTGAATAACCCCACAACACTCATTCTGCTGTCTATGAAGGAGACTTACTGCACCCAAAACACATCTCTATTTGTCTTCAGCCTGTACAGAATAAAAGCAACATATAAATGATATATTGTCAAATTACAGGCTGCTAAATTTCATAACTATTATGTTGTGTACTGTGTACAGTCTTTCACTTCTATACATTTAGCATCATCTAAAATTATTTATTTTATTATTACTTGACTGGTGATAATCCTCAGGGTAAGCTGTGTCTCACTAATGACGTACACAATGCAGCGTTGAATGGAGGCGAGAATACTTCGGTGTTTTTGAAGCACGGTTGGATCTATCCTGTGATCAGACTTGTAGGAATCTGGCGAAGGAGTTGACCCAACTTAAACTGTCTGGTGTGTTCAGGCTTTCTAATACAATCTTCATGAAGTTCCTCAAGCAAGTCTTCCAGTGTGCACTTACAAGCACATTATGTTTTCTGTTTTTAAATAGTTCCCATGGTATTTTATAAGCCTGAATTCCAGGAATTTGAACTTGTAATATCCTTGTTCTTCATATTTCTCGTTTTCATAGATCTGAATCCAGACTGAAATTTTTCTGAAGTTCACTAAACTGCTAGAGAACTTAACATTGTTGGAAGGGCATAATACACTACAGAGAAAATGTAAGCTTGTGATTTGGGTTTTTTTTAGGATTGGTGGTGGTGGTGGAGAGTTGTTTTACTTTGAGTACTGCCGTGTGGATTTTTGTCCACTGCTATATACCTATGTTGAATAAATTTGGTGCTTACAAATACTGTAACCCAAACAGAAACCAGAAAAGTCCATATGAATTAAAAAATGACAGTATCAAGGAAAGTTTGATCATCCAAGACCTCTAATAAAATTTATAAATGTCAATGGAAAGACTACTATTGATCCCAGTAGGTTTTTATTATTTTGATTAAACAGTTCTCAAAATTGTACTACTTGATAAACAGTTGCTATGGTTTTATATGTCATAATATAATTCCAGGATATTGTGCTAATATTTTACATAGAGTAATTATCTCCTTGGATTTTGTTTAATACTTCTAAGAATTTATATTTTTAACTTCTTTATTTTCTTCTCAGTATTTTTGTAGGTTGCTTGCTCATCTTTAATGAAATGCGCTTTGTTATGCATTCAACCTGAATGTTTATTCAAACAGATGTACATAGTGAGAGCTAACAGCTGCATTTTGTTATTTTCTGACCCCATTGGTTCCTTCAAATATAAGCTTTCTGTTGCATTTAATTGAGTGTTGATTTTAGTATAGAAAGACATAAAAGTTTATTCACTATAGACTGCCTATACTTCTAGTATAATTAACACCAAATGTGTTCCCTGAAATTTGTAAGAGCCAAACTATAATACTGACAACAACTTCTGTTATTATTGCTTCTTGCCTACCCCCCCAGTTTATCCAATGTATATGATACATAAATACCCATACATTGCAATATATTAAATGAAACATGATACTGCAATATACTTTCTCATATGTACCATCTTGAAAAAAAACAAAACAAGCCAAACCTATATAATAAGCCTATCATTTACTGATAAAATTACGAGTTTATCTATTTCATTAAAGTTGTAGTTGTAGAAACATCTCAAAGAATGAGGTAGAGAAATCATTAGTGGGAGAAGTATTTTGGACAGAATATGTAAAACTCCATAATGATTTTTGGGCCTAGGGGAGTGATCAGGAGTCCAGGAAAGTACATCAGTGTGAAAAGAAAAACTGTTAGGGCATGGAAAGCAATTAGGAACTTGGATACAAATGTTGCAGCCTGGGGAAGAACATTTGTCTTTCATGGTGGATTAAAACAGCTTCAGCCATTCACATACTTCCATGTTGTATTTGTGAATGTGGAAACTGATCGTGTATCACAAACAAAGTATACGGTGTTACTGAAATTAAATATTTAGGGTAGTTAGAAACAGAAATAATAATACACAGTATAATATAAAATGTGATGTTTCTTATAGTTGTTTTTGAGTGCCTTCTAATTTTTTCTCCTGTATCTACATTGCAAGAGTACACTCTCCTTTGTTATATTTATTCTGGAGGTATAATAAGTCTTCCTTTTTTGGTATTGTCTATTTAGAAACTATCACTAATCATGAAAGCAAAAATTAAATATGTATTGTCAGCTTGCTTGATTTTTTTTTTGTGACTAATTGTAAAATGCTTTATAAATATCAGCGTGTGAATTGTGGCATCTGTGCCTGCCAATTGGCATGTTTTGCAGACTTTATTCGACTTCTTAAAAGAATTAAAAATTTATTTTTTAAATTAATAAAATCTGCATAAAGCTGTGTCCTACAACTGAAAAGAAAGCATAGAATTTTATTAAAGAAGTAGCATTAAGTTGCTTTAAACTATATGCTTTAAGCTGTATTCCTAAATATCCCATCTGGTTCCGAGGGATTGTCTTAACAAACAAAACAGATTTCAAAACATATTTCCTGATTTGTTGGATGAATATAACAGTACAGCTGAAAGAACTCAAGTAAGGGTTTTGCTGTATTTCTAAGTATCATGACCAAGAGTCTAAAAAAATTGCTACTAATAAAAAATTATAGCATTCTAAACTGATTTGCAGTGCAGAACTCCTATAGTCTGCTTCCTGAAAATTTGGTCTGTGTTATTTCAGCTTGAAACACCAAAGTTGATAATCAGTTTTAGAAACCATGACCACGCCTAAAATTAAGAAAAAAAGCAACAGACTTCAAGGTTCACAATACAGTTGGGGTTTAGGCAGATTTTTTTAGTGACTTATATCGTGCTCAATTTAGTAATGCTTCTGAAATTTGGAATTAGATGTATATTCTAAATCCAAATGAGAACACTGTCTTAAAGTGTAAATAAAACCTTAATTTATGACTGCATTTTGAGTGCAGTTGAGGCTAAATGTAACTGAAGTTATTTACTAGCAATACTACTATTTTGAAGTTATTTTTTAAAAATGAATTATTTAATTATTTTAAGACCCTAAAGAAACTACAGACTGATACAGGGAGTGTGATCGCTTCTCCTTATATTTTGTTGTGTCATTGTGTTTTAACTTCTGCCATTAGAGCTGCTAATACACAATAAATTGAGAAGACTGCAGTTGGTATTTGGTGACCATTCCTTCAGATTTAGGAGTAATGGGAGTCTTTAAGACCCTTAGTTAAGACACTGAGACTTTTTCTGCAATATTTCTCAGTGTTTCTGTGATCTAAAGTAGAGAAAATATTAAAAAATAGGAAGCATTATAAATACTTGGGTATTTGGGTAATAAAACCACTTTTCTTCTGAAAAGTAAAGTTAAAAATGTCCTGATGCATCAGCATGGTGCTATCTAGATTAAGATTTGTTGCAGCTGCCTTTAGTCATCTAAAGCTTACAGATCTAAGTTCTTCAATGGAAAGAGGCGGAAACTTCGGAAAAGGCTATTTTTCTCACCTTGAGAAACACACAAAGGAATTCCAAAGCCACTTATCATTTGACGTTGGAGCTGTTGTCAGGACTCCCAAGTTCTCCCCCAGGGTCTACACCCTCCCGCCCACATGCCCTAAGGTCCAGTGGCCAGACTGGCCAGCTATGACATGGGTACCGCTGCTCATGAGCTGGCACAGCTGGCTTGGGTTAGGCAGTGTGAAACAGCTGTGTTGTGAGACAGAGCTATGAGCTCAGACCCTTGCCCATGGCCTTTTCCTAAGATGTTGTAGGTAGGACTGTGCCTAAGCCTTTACTTTGCTGATCTTGACCTCACCTTGCTGACTTATGTTGATTTTAGATGTGCCTCATCATTATGGACTTGTCTAGTGATCACAGGCTGTGATTTTTACCCTGAATCCTTGCAATTTAGGATCATGATATACAAATATCTATTTGATGAGTATCTTCGTATCTACAATTCTGTACCTGATTAATGGATATGAAAATAGTTGGTTTCTATGAAAATTTAATTTGTCCTCCTGTCTTTATTACAAGCTTTACGATTGTGCACTATAACACTTTTATTTTTAAATACTAGAAAACTAATGCTAGTGTCGAGGTTAGTGTCAAAAAACCCCCTGGGATTTGCAACATACAGATCTTTAGTTCAAGTTCACTAGTATTTTTCAGGTTCTTAGAGGACCAAATAAATTGTAAAGTGCTTTCTGGAACTTCAGCACTGCCATACAACTTCTTTATGTAGCCATGGAAAGCTAGCAACCGCAAATCCTTAGTATCTTTTTTCCTTCAATGCAATTGTTCTCTCTTATACTCAGGATAAAGGATGGATGTCTAGTATGGTTATCTTCCCTTATGAGGGTGCTGTGTAGCAGGGTGCTTTCTTTTCTCTCTATTGTATATTTATCTAAGGGAGGAGGAGGCCTGTTCCTGTTAATTAGCAAGAACAGACAATACTTTCTATATACTGTAACTTGAGAACAGAAAGAGTCCATTTCATGTGAATGCCTTTTTTTTTTTTTTTTTTTCCTTAAAGTGTTTCAGCTACTTTCAGCTATGTCAGGGTCTCTGCCAAAGTTGCTATACAGGAACAAGGCTTTGAAATGCTCTAAGAATTCTGGTACTGCTTTTAATAAATGAAAATAGCTATCAGTAATGCATTAGTGCATTATAGGACTTTTAAATCACTGCACCCAGACTGTGATGAATCACAGTATGAAGTGAGGATAAATGTGCTTAAAAACACAGTGAGAGTCTGTTTGCTTCTGCCATGTTAACTTGAACTGAATATAGTGTTTTAGAAACATGGAAGTTCTTACCTTAATTTTCAAGATATACTATTGAAAGGGGGTTGTAAGTCACCTAATCTAAAGCTTCATTGTAATGAGCAACCGTGTCCTCGATACTGTTCATAAATTGATCAAATACCCTTTATAGCTTTAATCCTGAAATCTTTGTGTTATGTATACATGTTTAAAGTATCTTTCCAGCTATAGATTAACTGTAGGTACTGTATATCTTCGTGGTCACAGTATAGCAATGAGAGTGCTAGGAATTAATTCCTTTAGGTTGCAATAGCAATCAGCAAAGAGAGAAACTACAGGAAAGGATGCTTCCCTGTTTGTGCTGGAATCCTATTACCTTTCAAGTTCATGGCAAACTCCATAAAACAGAATTGTGATATATTTTCTCATTCATTCTAAGTCATTCATCAGAAGGGATTTCATTGATGATGATTTGCACATATTGAGACAAGTTCTCATACGGACAGCACACTTTATTTTGGACACTTATGAAAAGAACTTGCCTGCAGAACACACTGCACATAAACCTTTACACAGAGCTGATTTTTCTGATATCGGAAGCCTGGTTAAATACTTGAAGTATTAATTAAGTGTCATGATTGATAAATGACGAGTAGCTTTGCATCATCTATTGATATTGTATACTACAGTACAGAAACATATTCATATTGATTTCATTATGTCATGTTAGTGGCCAGACCCTGAAAAAATAATTGTTCTATCAACAGTAACTAATAAAAAGTACAAATTCACAGTGGAATGTATTTCCTACATCCCTGAGTATAACTGATTGTCTTCCTATATCCCTGATTATTTAATAGAGGAAAGCCATTTACTGAATTTGCCGAAGTAATTTATTAAAAGCAGCCAAACTGCATTTTTGTAGGACTGCTGTCTCAATAATAATGTGGCGAGATCTGTACTAGCATTAAGACTATGTCCATGAAACAAAATATTCCACACTGAGCATATAAAACTGACTTGATCTTGTAGCTTAACTTGGACAAAATTTTTATTTGGGGACCAAATGTTTCTAAACACAGAAAGTTAATATAATGAATTGTTTTCTGGGTGACATTAAAAGTAGTTCCATTGTTCTTGGAGCAAGCATTAGCAGTTATACAAAAACCAATGACAAGAAAGAAAAATAAAATCACTCTAGGAATTACTGGACTATAGATTATCAAAACCAATGATAACACAAATACATCCTTCTCAAACCAAAGGAAAAAAAAAAAAAGAAACTGGAGAGGAATTAAGGATATGAGACCATTAGCAGGAATATGAATGTTGTAGATTACCCTGGGTTATGCCACTCTATAAAACTGATTTTCATCTCCCTATCTGTAAGGATTTCAGAAAAAAAAAAAATCCTGAAAAGACTTCTGAGTTGTTTCTTTACTCTGAAGAATATAAAAATCCCTCAGACGGGGTATTACCTTTTTTCCCCAAACCATACATTGCACTTCCATCAGAAAAGTTAGACAGCTGGTGTGCAAAATGTTCTTTCCTACTTAACCTGCCAACAGTGGCACATACTGTAGAAACTACTTGATTATGATGTCAAAGCAAAAGCACTTTGATGTAAAGAACATCCAATTTATGATCTCCTTTTTCATTTTGCAAGACCTCCTGCCAACTCTAAAAAAAATTTGCCTCTTTCAAAAAGATTTGCTAATACTAGAAATATGAAATCTTGTAGTAACTCATTTTCTCTGTTAATGCAAATCATATCTCTTCCCAGGATATTTATCGTGCCGTTCTTAGCTCAACATCAGTCTGACCAAAAGTACGTGGGCTATTTTAGGTGCTGAAAGAGGGACTGAGGGCAGAGAGATTTATTGCAGGTTCAAAGGTAGAAGCCCAGGAAATGACTTCAGAATAGATGAAATACATATTAAGTACGGCCAGTTCTCTTGTTTCAAACATCAATTAGAGATTTAATGTTTTCCCTAGAGACTGAAGTAGTTTTATTTTGGGTTCATTGATCTACTACAACTGTATAAAATTAACTAATATTTGATGAGTGAACAGTTAAATGTAGGTATCTAATAATTTGTTCTATCTTCAGCAAGTAAATAGGAAACGCAGGTAAACATGACCTGTTAATTTAATGTTTAGATTAATAAACATAACAAAAATTAACACAAAGTAATATTTAAGTTTGAATGTTTAATATTTATATTTCTAGATTTTTGTAATTTAGTCTATGAGAAATAAATATGCTGGAACAAAAATACACCAAAAATGTGGACTAAGAAGTCATTAAAATGCTTTTGAAAAATTACAGTTGATTTTCCTAATGTTATAATTTTAAAGGTTATGATTGCCATAAAAGTTAAGCGTCATTACACAAAATTGTAATTTTTACCATGTGTGGGTCTTTTTGTTTTTCAGCATAGAAATAAAATTCACACAGGTATCATTCAGCACTTTAAATTCAGATTAAAAATGTATGTGTCAGGCAATTATATCTCTTTAGCCACTTATGATTGTAACTAAGAATTTTTTATGTTTTAGAATTTGAGATGAAAGATTTGTAGTAGAGCTGTTGGATTTTTTCTCTAGAAATACTTTGTCACTATGTTAATACAATACTCAGGGAGGCTGAGAAAGAGTTAGATAGCTGGTTCCAAGTGCAGTCTGCAGTGGACCCACAGCCAAACAGCCAAAAAATCTCCCACCGGCACACACAGAAGGAAGGGGGGCCAATAATATGGAAGAATGGAAACTTGCAGCAGCAAGGATCTGTAGGAGGAAGAGATTTGCTCCGAAGCCTGAGGTGCCCTTGCAGAACCGCTTCACTGCTCTGCAGACTGAAGAGGAAGGACCCGTCACATCAGGAGAGGTGCTGGAGCTGAGTATGGCAGGCAATCTGTTCCCCATATAACAACCAGCACAATGAAGAAAAGGCAATGGGTGATAGTAGTAAGTGACTGTCTTCTGACAGGTACAGAAGCACCCATTTGCCAACCTGACGCACTCTCTACAGAGGTATGCTGCTTACTGGGGGCTTGTATCAGGGATGTCACCGAGACACTACCAAGCCTTGTACAATCCACCGACCATTATCTGCTGCTGTTGTTTCACGTGGGCACCAGTGATACAGCCAGGCACAGTCTGAGGAGTATCAAGAAGGATCATAGAGCCCTGGGAGTGGTGGTAAGGGTCTCCAGAATGCAGGCAGCTTTTTCATCAGTCTTCCCGGTCAAAGGGAAGGGGTTTGAAAGGGCCAGTCAAATGTGGCGAATCAACAAATGTTTACCGGACTGGTGCCACAGCCCTGGTTCTCATGGGGGACTTCAACCACCCTGGTATCTGTTGGAGGGACAGCACAGCAGGGCATAAGCAATCCAGGAGGTTCCTGGAATGTGTTGATGATAACTTCCTTCTCCAAGTGATACTGGAGCTAACAAGGAGAGGTGCTATGCTGGACCTTGTTCTCACCCAACAAGGAAGGGCTTGGGGGGAATGTGAAGTTCGGGCAGCCTTGGCTGCAGTGAACACGAAATGGTGGAGTTCAGGAGCCTTAGGGCAGCAAGGAGGGTGCACAGCAAGCTTGCTACCCTGGACTTCAGGAGAGCAGACTTTGGCCTTTTGGTCTGCTTGGTAGAGTGCCATGGGATAAAGCCCTGGAGGGAAGAGGAGCCTAAGAAAGCTGGTTAGTATTCAAGAATCGCCTCCTCCAAGCTCAGGAGCGATGCATCCCAACAAAGAGAAAGTCAGGCAAAAATGCCAGGAGGCCTGCGTGGATGAACAAGGAGCTTCTGGACAAAGTAAAACACAAAAAGGAAGCCTACAGAGGGTGGGAGCAAGGACAGGTAGCTTGGGAAGAATACAGAGAAATGGTCCGAGCGGCCAGAGATCAGGTTACAAAAGCAAAAGCCCTGATACAATTAAGTCTGGCCAGGGATGTCAAGGGCAGCAAGAAAAGCTTCTATAGGTATGTTGGTGATAAAAGGAAGACTAAGGAAAATGTGGGCCCTTTCCAGAAGGAAGTGGGAGCCCTGGTTACCCGGGATATGGAGAAGGTTGAGGTACTCAATGACTTTTTTGCGTCAGTCTTCAACAGCAAGTGCTCCAGCCACACCGATCAAGTTGCAGAAGGCAGAAGCAGGGACAGGGAGAACGAAGAACTGCCCACCATAGGAGAAAATCAGGTTTGAGACCATCTAAGGAACCTGAAGGTGCACAGGTCCATGGAACCTGATGAGATGCATCTGCAGGTCCTGAGGGAACTGGCGGATGAAGTTGCTAAGCCACTATCCATCATATCTGAGAAGTCTCGGCAGTCTGGGGAAGTTCCCACTGACTGGAAAAGGGGAAACATAACCCCCAGTTTTAAAAAGGGAAAAAAGGAAGACCCAGAGAACTACAGGCCAGTCAGTCTCATCTGTGTGCCTGGCGAGATCATGGAGCAGATCCTCCTGGAAACTGTGTTAGGGCACATGGAAAATAAGGAGGTCATTGGTGACAGCCAACATGGCTTCACTAAGGGCAAATGATGCCTGAAAAATTTGGTGGCCTTCTATGATGGGGTTACAGCATTGGTGGATAAGGGAAGAGCGACTGATGTCATCTACCTGGACTTGTGCAAAGCATTTGACACTGTCCCGCACAACATCCTTGTCTCTAAATCAGAGAGACATGGATTTGATGGATGGACCCCTTAGTGGATAAGGAATTGGCTAGATGGTCCCACTCAGAGAGCTGCGGTCAATGGCTCGGTGTCCAAGTGGAGAGTAGTGACGAGTGGCGTTCCTCAGGGATCAGTACTGGGACTGATGCTGTTTAACGTCTTGGTCAGCAACACGGACAGTGGGATTGAGTGCACCCTCAGCAAGTTTGTTGATGACACCAAGCTGTGTGGTGCGGTTGACACAGTGGACAGAAGGGATGCCATCCAGAGGGACCTTGACAGGCTTGAGAGGTGGGCCCGTGCAAACCTCATGAAGTTCAACAATGCCAAGTGCAAGGGTAGATTTAGATTAGATGTAAAGAAGAAATTCTTTACTGTGAGGGTGGTGAGGCATGGGAACAGGTTGCCCTGAGAAGTTGTGGATGCCCCATCACTGGAAGTGTTCAAGGCCAGGTTGGATGGGGCTTTCAGCAACCTCGTCTGGTGGAAGGTGTCCCTGCCCATGGCAGGGAGGTTGGAACTAGATGATCTTTAAGGTCCCTTCCAACCCAAACCATTCTATGATTCTATGCTTCATGTTTTATATTTGTTTTATATTTAATGTAAGTTAAGTTCTCTAATAAAATACATGTATGAATGTGTCTACTCTCTCTGAATTAATTTTTTTTTAAATAATATGAAGCAAATTACTGGCTTATTAGTCTGGCCTCTTAATTGTGCATTGCTAAGAAGAAAGCCATTAACACATATCTATGTTTATTATCTATATGTTCATGCAGTTACAGTGAGCTCATATATATAGCTGATGATTAAAATGATCCTAAATAGGAAATTATTGTATATTGATGAAGAAGTAAGATACAGGAAACATGCCTCACCTTCTTGTTAAATATCTTCAAATGTTTCTTAAATTAACATTAAATAAGAATTTATTATTATGAATGACTGATTTTGGAAATACAATTAAGTAAGACTATAATTAAAGCTTAATTTCATTTTAAATCAATGAAATAATTTCAGTGTGAAATTTTCATCATGCTATGACTATACTATTTTTTTTACATGGATTGATTTACTGTACAACTTTTAATGCTCCTGCTGTGCATTGACAAGAAGACTTAGACTTATCTTTTCATATGAAGGAGTTGGTCTATGAAGCTTTTTTCCACAGCTCCTCCCAACAGTCTATTCTATTTTCACTTAGAAGTAGGGTTTCTTGGACCAATGTTTTGAAGATTTCTCTCACGCAGAAACTAATTTGAACACTGGGTTGCTATCATGAAGAAAAGGAGAACTCAGGGCACTGTACTGTTGAAGACAATATTTTATAGTAATGCTATTTGACCTGGTACAAAAAAATGCTTAAAGGACCTTAAAGTAATTTTTAAACAAACCTATTTTATATTTCCTTCAGTGCTCATCTTTGTAGTATTAAGGACCGAGAAAGTAAATTATTTCACTGTGTGGGATTTCATAGAACTTTGTTCTTCATTCAGCTTCCTCGAATCTTTATTTCTGTCTTACTGCTTTCCTTTTAATTGGAGAAAATACAGTGGGGAAATATTTTTAATAGGTAGTTAGGCAATCAGTGTTTACACTGGTTAAAGTAAGATTCAGTTGTACTCTATAGCTCTCGCAGATCAGCTTTTCTTATTTTCGCATGGGTACTCTTAACGGCATTGTCATAGAGGAATGTGACTATGGTTACTAGTCATGGACAGAGATTTTGTGTTGTATGCCCTGCTGTACTGATAGCTCTGAAGACTAAGGGATTAAAATGTAGAATAAGTCACAAGAAAAAGTGTTATATTTTTCACATGAAAATATTCTATATGGCCGCAGTATTTATCTCAATTATGTTTGTCCACTTCAAAAATCTTGTTTCATGTAAAGCACTTTACCCCACCTCCACCCCCTCCAGTGGGGGTTAGATTGGATATTAGGAGAAATTTCTTCACCAAAAGTGTTATCAAACACTGGAACATGCTGCCCAGGGAAGTGGTGGAGTCACCATCCCTGGAGGTATTTAAAAGATGACTAGACGTGGCACTTACAGACATGGTTTAGTGGTGGACTTGGTAGTGTTAGGTTAATGTTGGACTTGATGATCTGAAGGGTCTTTTCCAATCTAAACGATTCTATGATTTAACTCCCGATTAAAATACAAGATCCCTCACTGGGAAGAAAAAACCGTTGAAATCTTAGAGCAATTAGACCAAAACCAATCTGCAAAAAATAATGCTGCGGGATTTTAATAAGTATACTGCACAAAAATTTATCCAGAACCACAGTGAGCCTTGGTTCTTGGAGAAGTTATATTCTGTGAGATAAGAGACTGAAAGATATGTGTGTGCTACTCATCTGTTGTAGTTGCACATTTCAGAAAAACGAAGGCTGTAAGGTGATTTGACAGAGAAACCTGCATAGTAAGAGGATTTGGGGGGGAAACATTAATATTTTGCCTTTAGAAGGCTATATTCAGCAGAGGGAAGTTGTAATTTGACAGCATGAAGTATCAATGAGCTTGAATGCTTTGTGAGAACTATTAGAAGTAGCATTCTAAGGAATTACTCTGAACCACCTGAAATCTCTTTTTCTGGGGTATTCATTTCATGACTATTAGCAGATGGAGGTAGGAAATGAGCATTTATTAAGGGAGGACTTTTTTTTTATATAAAGTCCTCACCTTTTTCAAGTATAAATTTTTAATATGTGTGTATACATGTATGTATAAAATGTGTACATATGTTGACAATGAGTCCTTTTGGTACACAAATCGCAGGAAAGATATCAGAGATGCTTGAGAGAATGAATGCAGAGAGCAGATGATGCCAGTATCGGAGGCTATTCCCTTCTGTCCCCAACTCTTCAAAATGATTAAGTGCCAGGTTCTTAAGTACTCTTACATGGCTGAACAGTGACAGAGAAAAAACAGCCATACTTCTTGCATTTGAAAACCTCATTGTGGTGAGAGGAAACTCCAGTATATTTAAGCAAGAAACCACGAGTAGAGACAAAGCTATTTCAGGTCCACAAGCAGAAGAATCCCTTTTAGTAGATGGTGTATACGTCCTGGCAAAACATAGATCTGTTCCTGCTTACTTTTTCTATTAATGCAGATTAATAGGATAGTTAGACATTACCTTTTTTTTTTTAATAGAAATTATTTACTTAATCTGCAGTTTACAGATTTATTGCTTTTTCCTGTCAGTTGTTTTATACTATCAAAGAGTAAGACAAGGAAGAACTGATTCTAGTTTTGATGCCTAATAACCTGACTGGAGTGATGATTGCTTATGTTTCTTGTTAAGTGAGAGTTACACCAAGTACTCATTATTTGAATTTCTTTTGGGTATCTTTGCTATAAAGTGTAAGGTTGCCTCAAATGTACTTTTGATGCCAAAACTAGTTATCAGAACTTCATGGTTGTCTCTTTTAAACTATTAAGACTGGATATTTCTATTATCCACATTAACATCAAATTCTGTTGTTGAGTATTCTTTGCCTCTAAACTACCTGCGAGTTCTGCAGATTAAGTAATTAAACTTTTAATTTCTCCTTTCTGGACTCTTTCTAACTCTGGGGTATTTCAGTGGAGGTGATAAATACTGTGTAGCAGATTCCAGAGAGGGTTGTCTCCATGATCCGTAAGTGCGACATTATGACATTTTCTGTGTAATTTTTCCTGTCATTCTTCATGCATTCTAATATGCTCTTGCTTTCTTAATCATATTCAAATCCAGGAAAATTAACGGAACAAATCTATATTATTTCTCAGCTTTCTAGTCAGTTAATTTAGATGCCTTTGAAGCATGTTAGTGGTCTAAACTTTTGCTCCATTAATTTTCAATAGACTTTGCATCAGTGTCTATGATTTTATCACAAAATATACTGAACTGACACGATCAATTTGGGGGAAATTCCAAAATCAGCATGTTAGCTTCTCTGACCTCTGTGTGCTGTGAAGCCATAGGTCATACTACAAGCATTTTAAATAATTTAAAAGGAAAGCTATATCCCAGTAAAAAAGGGTAAGGTGAAGAAGTTATTTTTTAAAAAAGTACTCTATGGGTGTTGCCAAGTACATGCTTGTCTTTCATATCCTATGATAAAATCCATTTTGATTTTTAACTTTTATAATAAATAGTATCCCTATTTAAGAAGTATTGGTATTCTTTCTTTGAATAAGGAACCCATCTTGAGATCACTGTTGGTAAAATAATATGGTACTAAGTGTTGAGTGTTGCTTTTCACATAGACTACCTACCTAAAACACACCTATCTGACTTCTGTGGACCACTATATGACATGATTTAAGATGTTAATGCTACGACATTTGGGATCCATGTTAATAAATACAGATTGTTACATTTAGGTCTATTGGACTGTTTCTTTTTCCTCTGGCAATGAAGGTTCAGTTTTCTGGCACTAAGTCTTTCTCTTTTTTTTCCCACAAAGTATTCAGGGTTAGCTGGCCTTTGAAAAGGGAATACTTTGAAAACAGTTTCTGCTGACGTATTTCCACAATCAGTGTTCTTGCAGACTTACTGTACACAAGCCAATTGATTCTCTAATGTAGAATTAATTGGATACATGTACTTCTTAGACAGTGAAAATATAAAAAGAAAAAAAATACATATAGAACTCAGTTATTTTGGAGTGTTACTTGCAGATGAATTCAGTTTTATTGTGATTTCTATTTTCTTTCCACTGCTTATGTACATGTATTCTTCCTCAGATTAAGGTAAAGTCAAGATATTAATACAAAAAGTGTGAGCTTATGACTCAACAAATGATAACATTTTAGGCAAGAATGTAATACCTTGAGTAAAGGCAGGGATTTTCTCATAGTCTAAACACTAATTGCCAAAATATATTTATTTTTAACTGTAGATTGATTGTGCTTACTCTAACTTCCCTTGTGTCTATATATAGCCCAGTGTACATATGTTCCCTGCAGAATCCTGATTAGGCAAGTATATTTTAAAGGCAAAAATTGCCTGTCCTTAATGAAGACTCTACCTGTCATTGAGACAACCAATTTTGCAGCTAATGTAAAAACTTCATAGGGATAGATTATAAAAAGAACAAAGATTCTTGTGATGACAGAGCATTGCACTAATATATCACACCTGAAACTAGTGATTAACTCCATACTTTATTGGATAATTTTAATGAATTTTAGTATAGCTTCAAGACATAACACATACAGTCATTTTCAGATTTCTCATTTTTATAGCCATCAGCAGACTATATCTTAATGGCATTTTGAAAAAGAATGATAAAAGAGTTATAAGAGTGGCTAAAATGGATTTCCTCACCTGCATACTGTGGTATATGTGACTCTGGAGTCTAAAAAATGTATAAAGCACAAAACACAATATGAGTCAAATGTCCATGAGTTAGTAATGCCCTACATGATACAAGAACCTGTATGTTAAGATGGTTGCACAGATACATCAGTTTGGCTGTATAATGCAGTTTAGCCTCAACAGGTTTTATTAGCTTAAATAGATTATTTTGAGTATTAAAACATGACTGAACTTAAACATGAGTATTTTTCTTCCAGTTGTGGAGCTAACATGGGTGTTCAAAGCATGTGCAGTTGACACCCACATTCCATTAACCTGCCTTTCTTCAGTTTTCCTCTTCTCACAATATCTCCTAATGAGAATCTTCTAGATTTTCATAATCTGATCTTTTCCTGTTATCACAGCACAGTTTCAACTCTGAGCACAATGATCTGTGGTTTTTGTTTCTTTGTTGTTTGTTGTTTTTTTTTCCCCAGCAATTGAATTCTAGATTTTGGGGAAAAATAATAGCTGTCTCCTTCCCATTCTCACTGATGCAGTATTATCCTTCTTATTTGTCACAGTGACAAATTTTAATTTAGTGCATTTCAATCATGTTTTGCCAGAGCTTTATATGTGTACACTGAGCTGTTAACATTAAGATAAATATCTAGAACGAACAGTCATCTGAAAAAGACCGAAACACTGGTCTGGTTCCCCAAAATTATCTGTGTTGATGATTTTAAGATAGATAAAACTTGGAAGTATGTGCATTTGAAGTAATGTTATTTATCACTCAGGAACATCAGCTATATTCTGTCTCTGCTTCACTCTAGATTCAGTTTATGCAAGGATGCTCAAGGAGGTTATGTCAATACAAACACAGCAGTGTATTTCTTTTGGCACTTGGCCAAAACTGTGTCTTTTGTGTTTTAATAAGAACTTTCTTTCATATACCAGTAAAAAGAAGCGATATCAATGGAGAAATATAACAATAATTAGAAGAAAATCTGTTAAGATTATTACTGATGGATTCTTTGAAGCAGAATAGACAAATCAGTGGGAAACAGTTCACATAAAGTTCATGTTGTGAATGATAAAGTGTGATTGAATGAATCAGTGCTGCATTTTAACTAGAGTTGGGACAAAGGATTTTATATTCAGGTGGCTATAGACCCACCTATTTATATGTTATTCAAATGGTGGAAGGCTGCTAACTCAATTACTTCCTGTCCTCCCCTCTAGTCTTACTATCCCTTTTAAGTTTAAAGAAAATGTGCCTGGGTTTTGGTCTCCCACACCTGCAGTAATATTGAACCATTCTACCTTGTTTTAATGTACTGGTCCATAAAATCTCGCATTTTTTAATTAAGCTTTGTGAAACGTCAGCTGGCATTGACAGCAATCTTGACATGATTACATTCTAAGTTGTAAAACGTTTAGGAAAATCCCCTTTAATTGTGTGACTTATTTGTCCATCAAGGGAATAGCCATCATCAGCTTCCTTACAGTGACTCTCGAAGATGGAAAGGTGAGAAGTAGAACTGTCCTCCTACCCCTATTAAAAATGTATGAATATAAATTTGGTAGGAACTGGAAACTGAACAGGGAATTGCTGTTCTCTTCCCAGGCTGAGATCAACATAGCAGGCGCAGGGATATGTTAAGACTTCTACAGTCTTTCCACAGCATGAGGAGGAGGTTATTCTTTTCTCCTGTTTTCCTTTTTAAAAAGAATAGAATGTCTTCATAAGTTGGATTCAGAAACTAACCATTGCTGCCAAAAAGAAGTTGAGAACAGGCATTTTTCCAGCCTTCATGAGACTACTTTCCTCAAAGAAATCAATTTTTCTTCTTAATTCACAACTTTGGCATTAGTGTATAAATGAAATTACATCAAAGTTTAGGAAAACTTACAAAAACAATTGATATTATGAATTAGCATATGATTCATATATTACACATTACATTTATTAAAATTAGAAATCAATTTAGTAATTGTCATTTACTGGGTATTAAGCTTATGTTGATATAGAAAAACGGAAAAAATTAATTTCAGAAGGATCTGATGATTCCAAGTGAATGTGTGATAAAATAGCAGTTGAAATTAAAAAATGAAAGACAGTAATTCAACTGGGGGAAGACCAAGTATAATTTCAGATACATAATAAGAGGCTTTAAAGGTATTGACTCTTAGGAAGGTATCTTAGTCTTTGTGAACAGAGTTCTGACAATATTTAAGGTAGTTGTAGTTAGCCAAATGAAAAATTCTGACTCATGGAAAAATGGAAAATATCATCAACTATGTATTCCAAGTATGGAATAACATGTGCGTTCCTGGTCACCCAATTCTAAAATGTTACAAAAACCCTAAGTAAACTGCAGAGACTGTTCAATTGATTAAAGCTGAGGTAGCAAAAGAGCTAACGTAACATCTTTCTATTTACCTAAACACACTGCTATCTGAATATCTTTTAAAAATGTAGAAAAACTTGATTTAAGTTTGAACATCAGCCAAAAGTTAAATTGATGCTGCAGATAGAGGAGACAAGTGGACAAGTCTTCTGTGGGGTAAAATAGTCTGGGAAAATGGGAATAAAGATAGAAACTCTGTGGAAACTGTTATTTATGAAAGGTTATTTCCTTTCAGTATTGCAAAATTGACTTAAGCTTTTCCTGCATGTACACTAACTCTGCTATGCGATCTTTGCTCTTTCATTTGGATTTTTTTCAAATGCATGAATCCCAAAAGTTTGCTCAGTATGTTTATTTTGGTTATTTTTTTTTCTGAATGGTGACCTCCAATTCATTCTTGTTTGTCTGTATTTCTGCTTCCTTAACACAGATCTAGTGCCTATTAAAACAAACTAAACCTTTTTTACCTCTGATTTTCTGAATCTCCTTCTAATTCTTTCTAGTTACATTTTTTAACTACCTAAGTATTTTTGTTAACTCATTAATTATTCAGCTGTAAAATTGTATTTGTTCTGATGCAAGACTTTCTCCACTGTTAAAATAGTTCGATCAGAATATGCTAGTAAATGGACAGCAGATAGAAAGGTGCGATGAGGTCTAGCCACACTGTCCAAACTTGAGGCAACTATTTTAAGTGTCCTACACTTAAATGTCTTTTAAAGGCACCATCTGTCCCTTTCATGATATAGGGAATTTAGATTCTCAAGTTACACTCATTCATAGATTACTAATGGTGTTAATACATATATTATAATACACACACACTGCCTGCCTCATCTGTGTTTAACCACTTATTTAGGAATTCTAGGCCTAACTTCAATTTTTGATCCACTCCCTTTTTGCTGTGTATAGGAATTTTTTTTTTTAATTTTGTTTTGTTTTGTTTTGTAAAGGCAGTTATTTCCATTCTGTGTGGATACAGTTCATCAGTGAAATAATTAACCCCATTTTTTTTGCTGGGAGTTGATTTTTGTACCTGCTGGATTTCACTTGTTGTGGCAGCGGTTAACATTGTCAGACTCAAACCCCTGTGTTTGGTGGGTGCATATGTATGTGCATGTGTGTATATATGTCCCATTGCAAAGGTCACATTCCTGCCATATTTGACAAATCGTTCACAAAGAACTACATTACTTTAGCACATTATCCTTAAAAAGGCCTTCTTTACCAGCTGTCTGTGCATGCCATAAGTGCACCTTTACTAAAATGCTATTGCATAGATTACAATAGCTCTTTTTAGAAAAACGTATTTTTTACGTAGGTTGAATTGTGGCTAACCAGACCTCTCGTCATCAATTATGACTAAATCAATGTTGTACTTTTATAAAGCCAACATCTGTCTGAATCTTATTATTAAGTTTTAACCAGGGATATGCAGTCAACTAGGATGAGCTATCTATGAAGTATAACTGAGCTATGAGTTCAGAGGGCCAGGAGAAAATCCTGCTGCGTGTCTTCTCTGATGGACCACTGAAAGCAAACAAGTGTAGAACTTAAGTTAAAATTCCACTTTCTTCCTGTGGTCTTAGTGCACTTGATGATCCAGATACCAACCAACCTACCTCCCAGTTTGCACTCAATTCCAGGATCCTGTTTCTGAGCAGCATGAAGAATGAATACTCTCAGTGAGTTAACTGCTTGGCTAATTCTTAGTTTAGCCTGGAGAGAAAAGGTCTTCTTTAAACAAGGTTCTAAGAGAATATCCTTGCCATATCTTCAAATGACATTTGCCTACCTGAAACTGCTTGTACCTAGCTTCTGGTGCTGTTGACTCAGACTTATACCCATCTGTACACTCAGCGGTGCCTGTAATTTTGTGAGCAGTGTCCCACTGTATTTCTAACAGTGGCAATCTGCTGTGCTTTGATGTGTCTGCTGCTCTGTACAATTGCTAGACATTGCCTCTGCTGTTCTGTCTGTCCTGTGTATGCATGTCTGGATGTGTGCATGTGAGAGAGAAAGATGGTTATGGAAAGCAACTCTTGATTCAGCCTTAGCAATCCTGATCCTCAAGATACCAAAACTGTGTAAAAGGAGTCTGAGGCTATTTTGCTGCAGCTACACAGTAGAGAATGCCTTGTCAACGGCATCCCCAAAGAAAATTTGTGAGAAAGATCTGTGAAGATAAGTTAAGTGACACAAATGGCCCTTCATGCTTACCTTCTGTGCTCTACTCCTAATCTCTTACTTTGCCTATTCTGCCTACATGCTTCCACACATCCTCTAAGAGTATTCTTTGCTGCCAATAGTAGCCAGTAATTTTTGAAAATTTGGGGTGTATTCAGATTAATGAAAAGGCAGAAGATCTGAGTGTGAAAATCAGTTGCTTATCCTGTTTATTCATAACCAGTCTGATAAGGAAGGAATTAGTTCTTTTGAACTCTTACAGTTTTGCTTCCTTTTGACCAGTATAACTTTATCACTTACAGTATCAATTCTGTTGGCTGAAGGGCGAGAAGCATATGTTTTGACCTTACTTAAAGTGTCGTGCTTCTTATATTCATGACAGAAACCTTTTCACAGCCTTCTATAATTTTATTGCATGGCAGTTTTAATTAAAAAAAAATATATATACACACATTTAGGCCAAAAAGTATAGTTCTAATGTAGATAACACAGGCTATAGAATCTTTCTGTTTGAACTAAGGTGTTGATATTAGCATTTGAACATGAACATTTAGGAAAATATTAAATCATAGAATCATAGAATATCTCAAGTTGGAAAGGACTCATAAGGACCATTGAGTCAAACTCCCCATCTTCATCTAAATCTTGGTCTAAAAATTGCCAATACTGCATATACTGCCAGGTAGCTTTGTATGCATCTGTCACTGTCTCTATCACTGTTCTCATTTCTTCTTACACTATCTTGGATTCCATCCTCCCCATCTTAAATGATCGAGTCCCCATTTTCCTTACTTGAAGCTGTGTTATTCTTTAGGTAATCCCTATTTTAGAATACTTATTCTCCAATCTAAATTGCCATAATCTGTTCAACACACTTCAGAATTGTCTTTTAAAATTATCAGTGTACTTGTTTTATAAAAATGCCACACATTTATTTTCCTTGCAAATAGTATATATAAAAAAAAATCAAATAATATTTATTTTTCTTAGAAGTCCAAGCTGGGTCTTTCTGGAAAAAAACAGCAGCAAGCAACCCCACCCCCTGACATTCTTGTTGTTTCTGTTGTCTAAAGGAAGACTTTTTCTGTGGATCTCATTTTGTAACTTCAAAATGGGTACATTCAACTGATGGAAAAATATAATTACTGTCCTTAAGATAATTTATCACCAAACTACATTTGTGACATCAGTCATTATGAGGTCTAATGCATGTAATTGGCAAATGTGTTTGCATCGCATACTTTATTCTAATTGACATCTACCATATTGCTGCTGACAGCTTTTCAGCCCAGATGAATGCTGTTTGCCAAGAGCTATTACTACTTTGCTGAGGTAGTCATACATGGATACATTATAGTGAAGATACAGAGTAAAAATTCACTGTTTTTTTACTGCTCAGGTGCCTAGGTTCATGAGTTCTGAATAGTGAGGCTTTGACGTGCATCAGGTATAGTCTTGACAGTTTGACGATATTTCACTTCTGAGTGTTTGTACAGTACACCAAAAGAGGACCATCGAAAGACTGAAAGGTTACTATGTGCTTTGAAGCACTGAATATAATTCATGCAAGATGAAACTTTATAAATTAAATCACTGAAGAAAAATGTTTTACTAAAGAAACTATCATTAGACATTTTCTCTCGTAATAAGATTACATTTTGTCATCAGTACTCATGCAAGAGGACAATGAAAGTTAATTTTATGAGTTAGTGAAGGCCATAAGAGACTTTCTGGAGACATTAAATAGTCAGCATACCTACTACAGTGACATCCTGTCAAATCATAAATAGTGGCCTGTCACCCTCAGTGGACTAAATCATGATGTGCTGTTGCTCATATGTAAAGGTCTTGGGTAATAAAGATAAAATAATGGTAGGTCTAGTGAGATCAGGGTGCTTATATTTGGTATCTTGGCTATAATTAATTCACCCAAAAATCTTTAGGGGAAAAGAAAAGTTAGTGAAACACAGTATTACTGTATTAAAGTGGTTGCACAGTTCAGATATAATAAGTATATTGAAGGTGTAAATCACATTCAATTGACACAATATAATGAATATTAAAACATGAAAGCCACATATTTAGCTAGATTTTATAGACATTTGTACCTAAAAAAATAAATCCTATGTTATCATTAGCAGTACTTCTTTTTTCTGCTATATTAAGGCACGTTTTCTTCTTCTGCAAGAGCTCCTTGAAATTTCTTGAATTTTAAAGACTACACATGGTAAAAATCAGACCAAATTTTAAAGTTAGATTAAAGCAAAGTCTTATTTCAGAATTTGAAGGTGCTATTAGATTCAAGTGTATTTGAAGTTGCTGTTTTCTGTGTTTTCTGCAACTTGCAATAATCAAGAACTTGACTTCTAAAAAAGAAAATTTAATTTCATTTTAATAGAACTTATAGGTTCAGTAGCTAAAAGCCAGATGAGAGCACTGTACTTGAAATATGTTGTCCACAGTAGATGGACTATTCTGTGTTCATTCAGTCATATCTGGATTTTATCAAAAACCTGCAGTTTACAAGGGGAAGAAATGGCTAGAAACTTTCCTCCTTTTTTTTCATAAAAGAAGAATTAATTTAGAGTAACTTTTTTAGCTTTAGTAAGCTTTGAGTGTTTACAAGTAAGTATTGTTCAGACTTCTCTGGGTATTGGGTAGCAGGCCTTTTTCACACGTTCTTTTCTCATACCATGCTTATAAAAAGATATTGATTAAATTCCTATTGCTCTAACTAACTCCTTCCTACGCAGCATGAATTGCATCATGAACTCTTTATGGCTTCATAACAACTTACAACATACATATAGTTTAAAGAATTATCTGTATAATATTTTCATAGTATCCAAGTGTGAGGTATGTGGGCTTCCACAGACCACATATATTAATAATGTAAGTATCAAATCTGGTGCAATTTCTTTCTTCCTTTTGGCAATTTCAGAGTCAAGTTTTTAAAACTTCTTGCTATCAAAGCCATGTTTTCAGAAAGTGTGACATTTAGTTATGCAGCAGTAAAGACTTATGATTAGATTCTTCATAAATAGTTTGATATTTTCAAACAGCAAGCTTACACACTACTTTTAATCTTCAGACGACCATTTTTTTCAGTTTCATGCTTCTTCACAGTCATTTTCTCAGAGATCTTATTGGAAATGAGCTTCATATTTGTAAGAGAGTAATTGGACATAACTTTTCTACAGAGGCCATGTTTTCTATAACATACACTGTACAAGAGAGCTGTATTTATACTTGTAGAAACTGAAATCATGTGTTCCGTATTTTAAAAGGCAAAAAAATGATAGCAACAATAAATATGATAATCTAATTTAGATAAAACTCTGAAAATGTGTTACACTGTAAATCCATAACCAAATGAAATGCATCTTAAGGCTGCCTTAATTATCTACATGGAAGATAATTGAAAAAATTGTGAGAAACCGTCAAAGTAGATATTTCTAAGAAATCTAAGCAAATGTTTTTTATCATTGTGCTAGGCAATATATAGCAACCATTCTCAAACTTTAAATGACACAAAGTTTCTTATACTTTGCATCTGCTTTTTGCAAAAACACCACCCATACCCTCTATGTGTCTGTTTCAGATAACAATACCTATTTGAAAAGTTTAGCTTTCCATATATTTAAAATATATGATAAACAGCCATGTTATATAATTTATTTTTTAACAATTTTCAACTATTCAAAAACTCTCTCAATAAACGGGCACTATAATTTTAGGTTTTATCAGAGAATTATTACTTACATCAGAAAGGACATCCAGAGGCCATCTAGTCCAACATCCTACCCAAAACAGGTATAATGATATCAGTATGGTTGTGGCTGTGTCGAGACTTGAACGTCCCCAGAATGGATTCCACCACCACTCTGGGCTACCTGTTGCTGTATTTAACCACCATCATGGTAATTCCACGTACCACCCCCCTCCCTGAGTAACTGAAATTTCTTATGTTTCCATTTCCGTGTTACCTCTTGTCCTATCACTGTGCACCTCTGACAGGACTCTGGCATCAACTTCTGTCTCTTCCGATGAAGCAGTTGTAGGTAGCAATAAGGTCTCCCCTTAGCTTTCTCTTCTCCAAGCTGAACAGGCCCAGTTCTCCCAGCCTCTCCTTATACACCATGCTTTCCAGTCCCCTGACCATCTTGTTGGCCTTTTTCTGGAGTCACTTAGTACATTGATATTTTTCATGTACCAGGGAGCCTGAAACTTGGCATGGTATTCCAGATGTGGTCTTACAAGTGCCAAGCAGACAGGAAGGATCACTTTTCTAGATATGCTGCCTACACTCTCAGTAATACATACTAGGGTGCAGTTGGCCTACACTGCACAAGCACAACTGTTGGCTCATGTTCAACTTGCCCGCTAGGATCCCCAGGGCCTTCTTTGCAGAGCTGCTTTCCAGACAGCTGGCCCCCAGCCTGCCCTGCCTTGCTGCATGGGTGTTTCCATCCCAGATGCAGTGCCTTGCACTTGCTGTTGTACTCCATGAGCTTCCGGTCAGCCGATTTCTCTGGCCTGTTCAGGTTCCTCTAACTAGCAGCATTGCCGTCCAGTGTATTGACTGCCTCCTCCAATTCAGTGTCATCCGCAGGCTTGCTGAGAGTGCTTGCTGTCATCCAGGTTGTTAATGAAGACATTAAACTACTCGCTGCCAGCTGGACTTTGCACTACTGATCATAACTCTCTGACCCTTGGCAGTCCAGCCAGTTTTCCATCTACCTTTTAATCCACTTGTCCAGCCTTTTTCTCACCAGTTTTCTGATGAAGGAGACTATGGGAGCCCGTGCCAAAGGCCTTGCTAAAATGAATATGCACAACATCCACTGCCTTCCCCACATGCACAGCTGCCAATTTGCCTCACCACAGAGAGCAACGAGGTTGGTCAGGCGTGATCTCCTCGGGCAAGAAATGGCTTCTAAGATCTGGTCCACAACTTTTTCAGGGACAGAGTTAAGGCTGACCAGCCTGTAGTTCGCCGGATGCTGCTTTTTGCTTGTCTTGAAGAGGAGTGTGACAGCAACTGCCTTCAAGTCATCACAAACATTTCGAAAAGGACAGGCAGCAGCCTCACAGTGACGTCTACCAGCTCCATGAACATCTCTGGGGAAGCCTCCCACCTGGGCCCGTGTGCTTGCATATGTCCAAGTGGGTTAAGCGATCCACTCCTTCTTCCTCTCCTGTGGGCGCTCATTCATGCCCACAGACTCTTAGGAGGCTCAGGGACACGGGAGGCTTGAGGAGAAGCCTTACCAGTGAAAACCAAGGAGAGAAAAGGCATGGAGTACCTCAGCTTTTTGCCCATTGTTTGTCACTAACCCCCCCACAGAGCAGTGGCGACAACCTCCCCGCAATCGCCTCCTTGCCGCCACTGTGCAGCTCTGCGTAGCACGCTGCTTGCGTGCTTGACCCTTCCGCGCCCGCGGCGGGATCCGCAGCTGCTCCCAGCAGGGAGCGGGCGCAGGTGCAGGGCCGAGCCAAGCCGAGCCGACCTCACCTGCCTTGCCCTGCCCTGCCTCACCTCCGGCGCTAGCGGCCGGGCTGCCAGCGTCGCCTCAGGAGCGTCGCCTCAGCAGCGCCCCCGCCGCTTCTCGCGGGACCAGGAGCCCGCCAAAATAGCAGGGGGCGGCGGGCGGCGGGCAGCCCGCAGCCCCGGGCGGGAGCGGAGCTGCTGTCTCCCTGCCAGCAGGTGGCGGCCACCCACTCGCCGGCGGCGGCGGGGTGAGAGGAGGGTGCGGCGGCCCTGTGGGTCCTGTGGCGAAGTCTTGGCCTGGCTGCCTTGCACACGGAGTTAATTGCCACAAAGTGAGCACCGCTGAGGCTGGGAGTATTGACTGCTGGTTTTGCGCTTCATTTTTTTTTTTTTTTTTCTTGCTGAGGTGCAGGGCACTCTCAAGAAGTAGGGATGTTTTCAGAAGAGTTTTATAGGTCCTGGAACTGTTCTTTTCATCCTTTAAAGACTTTGGTTTTTTTCCCAGCCTTAAACTGTGTAGTTTAAGAGAGGCAGCCTGTGGTTAGGCATAAATTGTGAATAAGAAGCGAGACGTTTATGAAGGCCTGTGTGGAGCTAGCCGCCAGTGTCGGTAGGAAGAGTAGCCAGGCTGAGGGAGGCCATGGAGCAAAATTCAGCTGATGTGAGAGGTGAGTCTTCAGCTTTCTCACTGGAGGGGGTTTAGGAAATGGTAAAGGTTTCTAGGCAGGTTACCATTTTCTCATGGAAAGAGAAATAAAGGAGAGTTTAAAAAAAGCCCAGCCTTGGAAAGGGAAAAGGGGTGGGGGGTTTTGGGTGTTGGGTTTTTTTTTTTTAGTTTTTATTTATTTATTTTATTTATTTATGAGCTTTGTGAGGGATGTTGAGTAGAAGCCCAGGCATGTGCTGCTGGAAGATAAGAAAAATAAAGCGAAAAAGGAGACTGGAATGAACAGATAATTTTCTAACACTGTTTTGATAGAGATTCCTTATCTTGGATGCTATTATCATGGAAGTAGTAGAATTACAGGGCTGAACTGCTTTTCTTAGGGTCATTTTATATGTTAAGGGTGGGGTATTTAAGAGTAGAGAAGCCAAAGAAAGTCTTACAAAAAAAAATTAATCTAGTACTTAAAATGAGGTACAGATGTTAACATAGCCTTCTCACCAGGGATGGTTGATATTTCTGATTGGTTTTATATACCAAAAAGATGACTATCCCAAGGCCTTGTTGAAGCAGAAAGCTGCATGGGGGGGGAGGAGAGGGAGAAGGTGGACTTCAGTGCATTTGTTTTAGACTTACCTTCTTGTGTTAAATTTTCCTCATGCAGAAAACTGTAATTTTGGTCATAATCCCACAGTAGAAGTATATGGTACATACTAAGATTTGTGGAACTTCCATCCCAGTATTAAAGAAAGCAAATTAAGCTGGTAGATTGGAGAGGACCAAGTGTTGAGAAGGAAAAAGGGCAAAACTGAGCTAGAGTAGCAGAGAAGCTGAAAAAATACAGGTGATAAGAGGATCAAGTGAGGGATAGGCTATGTCAGGGAGGTCTTTCTGCACACGTGTACACACTTGGTTAACTGCAGCCTGCCTCTATTATCTCCTCTGTGAGCTGACATAGCTGAACCTGGGGAAATGAGACACTTGCTCCAAGTGGTCTTCGATTCATCTGGTTTTGTCTTCTGTGTTCATTCCTTTAAGTAAAATACTTCCAGTAATCTGATGAATACACCTCTCTATTTAAAGAGCTTGACCCAGTAATGTAATGTAGATGTCCCAAAACAGGAGCATCCCTTTTGAAAATCATTTGTATTTAAAAACATAACAGACAGCATTTTCTTTTTTAAACATACTGAAAGAATAGGAAAGCTCATTCTATGCGTGAAAATTACTGCAAGCTAAACGACTAAAGATGCTGTTACTCGAAATCTTAACTGCAAGATCAGAGGAAATGGTGGGACAAATCCATGTACAACTGTATAAAACCTTAAAAATGAAACATAAACAGTTAATTACCTATTTCATGTTCTGTTAGCCTCTTTGTATGAGGTAAGTAGTGTATAGAAAGCAGTAGAAAATTCAGGGGCCAGTATTGGAATCTAGGATGAGTGGTATGTTAGAATGCAATGACTTCAGTTATTAAAACAATATGCCATGCCTTCTCTTAGAAAAATCAGTATGAATTATCTAATTGCAAGTCTATCTCAACTAGAAACAAAGAACTGTCTTTGTTCGGGTCTAGATTTTATGAAGAGACTATTGTGTCTGTGTGATTTATAAAGCCAGAAGATAGGCATGCATGGAAAAAACAAATCTTTACATGATGTATATTAACAACGTATTCGAGAACTTAAGGATGGTGAAATTTCAAAAGCTCAGAAAGGGGCTGACAGTAAGACCTGAAGAAATACACAAAGAATTGTAGGTAGTTCTCTTAACTGAATTTCCATGAGGGATCTTAAATTATCAAACTGTTCTTTCTAAACATCTACAAGAGATGGTGAGAATGAACAGCTAGCACAGAGTTGTAAGGAACAAGTCAGACCTACCCTATCTCTTTAAAAAATATTGCAGCAAGCCTTAAGGGATAGAAGAGATATGATATAACTTGAATTTAGTAAACTGCAGTTTTGATAATCTCACATGGCATTTTCTTAAGCAAGCTAGGGAACTGTGGTTTAGATAAGACTGGTCTAAAGTTAGTATACTAAGTTTTGGGGGAAAAAAAAGGTTTTTATTTATTCACAGTCACTCTTTTCTCCAGTAACTGGGGGGGAGGAGAGTAATTCTGTAAGAGTCTGTATTGAGTCTAAAGTTACTCCATAACTTTGTTGGTAGTTTCAGTAATAGAGTAGACGCTACTCTTGCTGCAGTCATATTAGAAGACAGGACTCAACTTCAAAATAATCACAATAAATTCCAGAATCAATAGAAAATAATAGACATACAGTTTGGTAAGAACAAGCACAGGCACTAAGTAGGAGTAATTAACTGCACAAATACATGAGGAATCTCCTCTAATGCTTCAGGAAGGAATATGGGGACAGTATATTCACCATGCCATACTGTTACATGTGTAGCTGGTTCCAGACTTTTTGCTTTCTTACACAGATGTTTGTCTGCCCTTCATATCAGCTGTAGCAAAACTCAAGAAGTGTTAAAATGCCTGGCAGATGTCCTTTGGCAAATCTGAAAATATTTCATGCCTCTATCACCCTTTATGAATTTGAGGCATAGCATACTAATTTCTACCTACCCGTTTATTGGGTTGATAGTCTGTGGCAGAGGCACAAGGGATAGAATATCTGAAACTGCTAAAACAAGATCCACTAGAGTTCTTTCTCCACAGATCTTAAGGAGCGTAATGTATAAGCATCCAGTGAAACGATTTGTAGACTCAAGTTGTTTAAGTTTTCAAAAAGGACAAACAATATAATGTACCTAGTTATTGATAGTTCATTAAATTATGAAAGGCATCAAAAGAAGACTTGGAACCAGATTTATTTAACCTAGGAAATGAGAAGAATGAGGATAGGTATATATAAAATTGTTGCAAAAGGAGATCAGCATAAACTGTTTGCTGTCTCTGGTTTAGATATGACAGGAAGTAGCGGCGTTTAATTTGCAGCAAAGCCTAGTGTCATGGTTTAACCCCAGCTGGCAACTGGGCTTAAATGCAAGATGCAAGGGATAAGAAAAAAGTCTTTGAAAAGTAAGAATAGTTAACTCCCAGGGTAGATTTTTTTATCTGGAGGATAGTCGAGCTTTGACTTCAGCTATTTAAAGAGAGGTTGAACTGGCATTTGTCAGTACTGGTTTAGATGTGAAGCAAGATACAGGTGAACCCTGCTTCCTATAAGAAATACCAAGACATGTAAACAGGCCCTCTCTATGCCTTATTCCTATCACTTCTTACATCAGTTTCTGTAGAATTCTGCCAAGTATGTAAACAGGAACCAGGGGAAGGAATAGACACTGCTTCTTCTGTTTCTACTGAAAGACCAAATAAAAAATTATGAATTAACTACTGTTAAAATAAACATGGCTATTTATTTCATGTACTCTATATACTACAGTTGTTCTACATGCTGGATGGAAACCTGGTTGTGCTGTTTTGGAAGGCTGGACCAGTTCCCTCTGTGGTCATTATGTTTCTCCTCTCAGGCCACCAGATGGCTATTAGGTGTAGTGATGACAGCTGTTTGATTCTGCTTGCCAGCCTTGAGATTGAAGAACTCTGGAATCACTTGGGTACTACAGGATTAAATGAAGACAAAATTTAAACTTTTATCTTCTATAATGTGGTAATTGCATATTGATCAATAATGGTACGGACTTTGCAGTAAATTATCGCTCAACATATTCTTATTTTTTTATTTCTGATCATTTCGTTTATGTAATTTTCTATATTTATTTGTACTTACTCTGTACTGGTTATTTCCTAGGTGTATCTACAGAAAGACAGAAAATTAATCACAGGAACAGAACACGCTCTGGATTTTCTTCCGATGTGCAGACTACACCGATTGAAGCATTGAATCCACTTACACCACCACTTTCCTGTAAGTAGCCTCGATCAGCGTGAAGCACATTGTAAAAAATTTGGTGGGTTCCTGGGTAATTCACTACTTTGCAAGGAAAACTGCTAATTTAGTATTGTACCAGAGAAACACTGCCATATATTTATGTGCACACACAGAATAAACAATGCGAAGGCTTAAAGCATCTTCTGACAGGTGTTCCTCCACTGTCTTTTCTGTAATTCAGATTGAGAAAGGAAACTCAATAGTCACAGACACTGTTAGCCAGTTTTCAGAAGTGGTAATGCTATGGGAGGTGCAACGTGTATGGGGGTAACTATGGGAGATGTAACAATGAAAGGCAATATATAAGGCAGGAAAAGCAAGCAACAGAGTTGCAACATGAAATGGCTGTAGGGGTAGCTGTATTTACTTTGTTCTTACCACCTTCTCTCTATGGCACTAAGACTAGTGACAAATCAAAATCTTTTCCAGCTTTTAAATTAGTATTATTAGCACAGCTTTACAACAACACTAACAGACATAGCATACACTTATTGTCCATGGTTGCTCCTGGTTATGTGCCTCACAGTTAGTATCAAGGGACACACATAATTCTGAGATGGTCAGAGTGACAGTTTAAGAATCAGTTGTGATTAGGAAATATTGAATATTTTTTTAAATTGGATTTTATCACACTACTACAAGCTGAGGTATAAAACTCCTTATTGTTATAGGAATGAATGGATATTTTGAGATATTTTGAATTCACAAAGTATCCAGGTGTATAAATTTGGGTCTTCAGTTATTTGTTACAGGTATTTGGGTTGGCATACTATTTTTCCGGATTCAAAGTTATAAATTTCACGTACAGAATAACACCATGGAGGTTTTGTGATTTATTAACTGAAAAAAAAAGAAAGAGATAATATTGTACTGGCTTATTTGATAGGCTGTCATTTTATATGGTTGAAATGTGTAGACATGCAAATTTTCCTAGATGATAAAAATACAGTGTGTTGATTAGGGGATAATGTACCTATATTCTTTAGAAGTTTGACTCCTTGAAATCATTGAAATTGAGACGTTGATGTTAGCTGGAATATTCAGTGCAAAGGAACTAAAATATGGGTCCAAAATTATGAAATAAAAATTTTTTATTGTAGTGAGCATTTAACACTGTCAGGGTCAAACATATCAGTGTAATTTTGGACTTTATTTTCTGTCATATCGTAATATATTTGCATCTACTAAAAAGGCTTTTAAATATGCAGTAGTATTGTAAGTTGTTTTGTATTATTTTTTGCTTAAAGTTGACTTTTTGCAGGGATCTAGGGTTTGTAGCTTGCCATCTGTTGCTTAAATCTCCGTACATTTCTACTGCATTGAATGGATAGTCTTTTTAGCCTGGCTTCATGATTTGGAGATAGGAAGTGATGCTTAAGACATCAGGCAGTGTAAGGTTATATTAGTGCTCATTTGTTTGTATCTGCACTCATCACATTTGAACCTTCTGGAAGGGGTGGCATTTTCAAAGAGTGAAGGGTCTCAATGCTATGTTTCTAAAACTTATATGGAAATGAATGGCTGAGTGGAGGAGAGCGAGTCATGTACTGACTGACTGTCTATAGTGTAAGTTCAAACTGTATTGGACAGGGGAGTAAAAAGAGTAGTTATCTGTTATGGGAGAAACTTCAGACAGAGCTTAACACTTTCTTACATACTAAAAGCTTTCAACAAGTTGTAAATTCATCAAAGTATTGTATGTTTTCTCATGCTTGGTGAATCTTGCTTCCAATGGCTATGATGAGCACTGTTTGCAAACCTTTTCAGCTTGGATAGTCAAAACCCAATGCCCCCAGCCGAATGCTGATACTATTTATAAATAGATGAAGATGTAGCTGGAGGAACTGAATTCCACGTAATGCCTGAGTGCAGTCAAGTGAATGAAGCATTTGCCTTTTGTTCTCAGCTTTCTGTTTGGTATTTTAGGTGTGTTTGTAATACGTCAGCATGCTTTTAATGCAGAGCTGTTTTTCAGTGGTAACCATTTGTGTATGAAATAATTGAAGTTCGTACAATAAAGCATAGCTCAATTTACTTGAACATGTAAATTGGCTCATTTATGAGTCACTTGTGCATGACTGGTACAGCAGTATTCCACATTATAAGTTAGGAAGTATACAGTAATTGACATATAATAATATTGAAACAGATTGTCCAATACATTTATTTCTTTGACAAAAACTGATCAATTTTAATTTGTCAAATTCTGTACTGCTCTCTCATTGAAGTATATTTATTAAAACAGCAATGACTGTGAGGCCTAGTGTGTTAAAATTTGATAATTTCTTTTGTCAAAGAAACAAATCATCAGATTAACTCAAGAGTCATTGTTAAATTTGAAATGCAAGGTAGTGGGAACACAAAAAATGCTTTATGATGAGTTTTTGTCAATCTGTATAATTTTTCAGTTAAGCAGTCATAAATCAAGGAATATTGTATTTTTTGAGGCTCATTAAAGAAACATTATACATTAGAATAGTGAGGCAGTCAGCATAATGAAATGATGAATGCCTATAACTATCTGTATGTAAATGATGTGAGACAGATTTGCTGGTGCTACAGAGGAGAATAACAATCTATTTGACAGTTCCCTGTAGGTGCTACTTCTGGATACAAGTGACAGATGTTAAATGTAAACCTCTTCAACAGCAAGCACTTATTAGCACTCAGTGGGGAAAAAAAGGCAATATAGAATAAGACAAATAGCAGATAATGCCATTTAAATAACTTTGTTCTTTCAAAGCTTTATTGCCAATGTGTTAAAATGTGGGAGGTTGGTTTTCTTGTTTGTTTTCATTGACAAAGATTAGGTAGGTAAGAAAATGTTTTGGAATTTAGAAAATTGTAATCTGAAACATTTAAGAAAATTCACTCAATAGTATGGGAACACTTGATGGAAAATACGTGTATGTGCCCTTTTATCAACAAACTTTTTTTGAAATGTTATTTGGTAAATATTTATCAAATTATTATTATCTGTGATAAATGGCAGTACCGTGTGTGTTTGCTGGCATTACTTGATTTACCAAATTAGTTTTAATTGTTGTTTCCATTTTCTTTCTTTTTTCCCATGATAGAATGGAAAACTGTGGTCTTTCAGATCTGTAATTTTAATGGAAAAAGGGCAGAAGTAGTTAATGAAACCAGGTTAGTAATATTAAATGCTTTTTAGGACATTTTACAATTTTATTTCTAGGCCATTTGTCTCAGTCCTAGTCTGAGATGCTACTCCTAGAAGTATAAAATATTAATCTGTGTGAGATTCACATTTCGATAATAACCCAACTCTTCAACAGAGATCAGCATTAAAGTAGTTCAGGAGACTATCAAAAACACTTGATTTATTTCTTATCCTACTTTGTAATAGATTAGGTTAAGGATTTATATTTCTTTAAAGTATGAATCTAGGCACATGAATTGATTTTTCAAATTGTCAAAGCTTACTTTAAAGCTTTTTCTTTTTTGAGATAGCCTGTCCTTAATGATTTTTTTTTTTTTTTTAATCTGCTAGCCAAACTGCTGCTTGAAAGGGTAGAGATTAAGCCAATGCCAAGAGTGGTGCAATGTCTACATGTTTAGATTCCATATGACCTTATGTCTTTTAGTATTATGAAATCTGTGACACTATTTGTGCTTTTCTTCATCTTTTGTCAACTCTTAAAGCTACCTTGTGTTGCTTGCACTAAATCTCTTTGGAACTTAGTGTTTCGCTGCACCACTGCAGATTTGTAATCCCCTTTCATGGTGTTAAATTATCAGCCACATATGTACTGTGTCTGACTTACTGGACATATTTGTAGTTCCCCTGGCTACTGTGCTTGCTAATTTGTTTCTTTATTGCTTTGCCTTGAGTTAGAGAATACACATCCTCTATCCCCTGAATTCTTAAAAGAATAGCTGAAGTTCATTCCTGTGTACTTTTTGCTATTAGTTCTCACTGTTGCAATTCAAATCGAGATGATTTTCCTCATGTAGATCCTGATCTATGTTCATGTAGAACAGCTGAGGTTCAAAAACGTAGAATGTGAATATCATTTCAGTGGGGAAAGGAGAGTAAAGACAGATTTTATGAGAGAATTTAAGCAGTAAGCTGTGACTGTAACGGACTTATCACATAGCCAGACTTTGTTTGGAAGTAAGGACGAGTTCCTAAGACCAGGAAAAGTATTTTGATCCTATTAACCTAGTCTCCTTAAATGAGGACAGGGCTTAAAACTATTGCTGAATTTTATCTCCTCTTTGCAGCACAATAGGGTTGCAAACAAGAGGTACTCAGTTATATTAGGTAGAAGACCTTCCTATGCATGTACTGGCTCAACATTTGTTCCCTTTGCTTCCTCTTCTGTTCTCAGCTGTCCTATAATCCCTCTTATGTTAGAGGCCACAAGTTTTTTAAAAACTGTCTTGCCTATGTGGTTGAGCAGACCTCTGAACTGTTTTGAAGAAAGTGAAAATATCTAACATCTACCTTTACATGTGTCCTGGTTTTGGCTGGGATAGAGTTAATTTTCTTTCTAGTAGCTGGTGTGTAGTGTTATGTTTTGGGTTCAGTATGAGAAGAATGTTGATAACACACTGATGTTTTCAGTTGTTGCTAAGTAATGTTTAGACTAAGTCAAGGACTTTTCAGCTTCTTATGCCAGCCAGCAAGAAGGCTGGAGGGGCACAAGAAGTTGGGAGGGGACACAGCCAGGACAGCTGACCCAAAGTGGCCAAAGGGATATTCCATACCGTGTGACATCATGCCCAGTATATAAACTGTGGGGAGTTGTCCTGGGTGAGCAGATAACTGCTCGGGAACTAACTGGGCATCAGTCGGCAAGTGGTGAGCAATTGCATTATGCATCACTTGCTTTGTATATTCTAATTCTTTTATTATTATTATTGTAATTTTTTAATTGCTAATATTATCATTATTAGTTTCTTCCTTTCTGTCCTATTAAACTGTTCTTATCTCAACCCACGAGTTTTACTTTTTTTTTCCTGATTCTCTCCCCCCATTCCACTGGGTGGGGGGGAAGTGAGTGAGCGGCTGTGTGGTACCTAGTTGCTGGCTGGGGTTAAACCACGACAACATGACAGATCAACAAAATTGAGCCATGTGCTATATCTTTGATTTTTTTTTTTTTTAATCAACAACACCTGTTCTATAGAAACCTCCTGAAAGTATGTCTGGTTTGAACATTCTTATACCCCAAAATGGAAGAACCAAACCAGTCTTTTTCATTCAACCATTTATAGCTTCCATGATGCCAAACACAGTAACTGAGATCAGAGATTACTGCATCTGAAATTAAATTCTGTCTGTCCCTCTGAGGTTGGTCCTATATTATCCTGTATGTTCCTATATGGTGCTGTGTAAATAACTAGAAACGTGTCTTTTACTGGTGTTTCTGGTGACTACATTTATTTGATGAGTCAATGCTTACAAGTTATTCACCAGTTCTAAGTATATGCTTTATACACATATGTAATTATACACTGTATAGACTATATAAATATAGTGCCTAAATATACACTAAGTATACAAAGTATATGCATGCCTGTAAATATAGACTAAATATACACTATATAAATACGTATTTAATATATTTTTATTTTTAGGAAAACTAGAGGTTAATAATTTACAATATAATGTAATTGATTCTAGTACATTGGAAAAATTGCTTTGAAATGACTCATCGAACTTTTTTGGCTAATCAGCATACTGAAACATAAATGTTTCATTGCCTCATTACCTCTGTTTGGTGTAAATAATAAATTTCATACAATGATATCTATGTAAACTGCTGTAGGATGATGTGTTTTCTCAAATATTGTACATCAAATCACCAAGGAAAAACCATACTAAAGACTACTAAAATGAACATACATGTATATGGTAGTTTGAGAGTTTTACTGCACTGTCATTGCATTTTAAAATCAATTTACTTCTTGGTTGTATTAGAGTATTTGAGTAATTATTAACTAAGCTTAACATTAGATAGATATCATCAGCATTATTTCTTTATCAGTTAAATCTGACTGGTAGTCTAAAAATAGTTATAATTTCAAGTCTAATGCCTTTGTCAGTTATATTTATCTGAATTTATGACTTTATTAATTGCAAAAAAATTGAAATCTCTTGGATATTGTTCCTCTCTTGCTTAAAGAAATCCCTTTGCAGAATGTAATAAGGAAGTGCTATGATGCTTATCCAACTATTTCAGCTATTTATTTTTTTTTAAGAGCTGGATATGTTTAAATGATATTGAATGACAGTCGTATGAGCTGAGTTCTGCTGTGTAAATGTGCCAGGAGAGTACAAAATCAAAATATAAAACCATGATATAATAATGTTTCATTAATGCCTATTTCAAGTAATCAAATAGTTAAAGCAGATGTAATTTGTGATTTATTCTAGTGGCAATATTTTTAAACAAATAATATTTTGGGTTAACCAAACAGCTACAAACAAAATGCTGTGGATTTGTCAAACATAAAAATAAAAAAAGTCTTATGAACCCCTTCCAGGAGGCTTGGCCTCTTTTCAGCTTTTACAGAAGACATTTAGAGTTTTGCTTGTATAAGGGCATTCTGACTGAACTAAAAACTCCATCTTCACAAGTGGTGTCAAAATAAAGAATAATAGTGCTCATCTGGGAAAAAGGATGAGGGAAAGGAAAGCTTGTATTCAGGCAACCTGTTAAACAGTCATATTGAATAACTTCTGTTTATTTAATTATACTAAATATTAAATATTGCTGCAATCCAGAAATGCGGATCTATGTATGGATCTGCTCATACATAGTGTCTGTGTCTGGGTTTTAAAGTCCAGATTTTAGATCAAACTGAAAAAAAAAAAAATCACACATTCAGCAAAAGATCCCATTCATGCAGTGCTATCCAGCTGAAGGGGGCCTAAAATCTACACATCAGTCTAGAAGAGCGTTCTCCTTGAACAGAAAGCTGAAAACTTGTTTGTCAGTCCTTCCAACATACAAGCGTAGTTTTACGGTGACAATGAAAGCATACTCATAAGGATTGGTTGCTTCCCTGATGCTTTCAAAATTTGATAGCCCAGCAGCAGGAGCCACTGTAAGTTGTCATTCTCTCCCATTTCTCAGTCTGTGCTTTGTCTTTTTAATAAGCAGGACACAGTTTTAGAACTTCATTGCCAAGAGATGAAAGTTAAGGCAAGACTATGGAAAATATGGATATGGAAATGAGTGATAGTTTTATCTTGACTTCTTGAGATTTCAAGAATACAGTATATATTCAGTAGTCTCAAAACAGTCCTTCGTTTTTCTGTTTTGAGATGTTTTGCTGTTTTGAGATACTGAAGAATTTTTACCATAGTGGCTTTTTGTGAAGAGAAAATATAAAGACAAAAAGATTTATGACTGGTATTGAAAATGCTGTGGACTGAGCAATTGGATTGCAACATACTCTAGGTTTCCTCTTTAGCCATTGTAAAATTTTGACATTCAAAACTGAGCCTGAAGGTGAAGGATTGTGGGGAAGACAAGAAGTAAAATAGTAACTAAATGCAAGAAAACAGTAGAAAAGAATAAACAATGGGGAAAGTATGACTTTGGACACCACTGAAGAGGCTGAGATGAAAGGATGCTTGAAAGGCAGAAAGATAATGAGAGAGAACTTTTTTTTTTCCATCTTAATTTTAGAGACTGCCATAACCTGAGGCAAACTGTTTGACATTGCAAAGCAGAAGCAATTATCTGTTTTACTGAAGCGATTTCTACCTGAAAGGGATGGAAATTAGAAAATGAAAAGATGAAAAAAATGGTGTAGGAATACTGTACTAGAGCGTATGTATTTAAAGTCTAGCAAATTCAGATGAGATGCATTATTTGGTAGCAATAGTAGCAAAACTAACATAAATACTATTTTTCTAAAAATGTCTTCAAATATAATTAAATATATAGATGTATATATTTTATGTCCTTCTATACGTATCTGTATATATATCCATTTTTATAAATTGATATGTATACATCATTAGTAACTGAGTTTCATTACCTGCATTCATTTCCTGGTGAACTTTCTCTGCCAAAAATTTAATAAAGTTTTTCTCTTCACAATTGCATTTTATCATTATATTTGAGTGATAAACCTGTAGTAGTCCCCTTGCAGCATAAGTGCTTTCATAGTAGCCTAGAATACCTCACATTTTTTCCTCTCTTATCTACTACACCAGACAAAGCTAGGTTGAATAAATACATAGCCTTTAGTTTTTTGAAATTAATTTGAGAGGTAGACAAGAAGGACAGAAAAAATAGATTAAAATGAAGAATACAACTTTTTTATTTCTGAAATTAAGAAAATTAGCCTTTTTCTACTTGTTGCAACATGAAGGAGTTTGCACAAATTCTTTTAAGAAAAGTAGTTTTAGATTCACAAGATTCTGGAGTGGGTATTTTACCTGATCTCCCTGATAGCCATTTTTTATTTTAGTAGGTTTATTTCTATAGTAATCAACTGAAGAAGTCAGGTTCCACTTCTCTCTTATGTCTGAGAGGATTTGATTCTACATTTTCCACAAGGGTAACCATGAGGCTGCACTTCTTTCTGGAAAGGAGAGGGTAGTCAAATTTTTCCTAAATCGTGTATTTTTCTATTGTATGTATAAAACTTAATTTTTTAATGGAGTATAAACACTAATTAAATATTACTACTATTAGTTAGTGTCCATGTAATACGTATCTCTAATGTTAGTATTTCTCCATTTTTCAAAGTGAAGACAAAAACCTGGGAATAAAAAATCTCTGCCATAACTTTCCTAGAATTGCCATTGCTTTAAAATTAAAGGTTAATTTCTGACTCTTTCTGGATTGCATCCTACTGGGGAAAGAAAAATTGACAGATTCTTTTCCCTCTGCTGTGAAAAGCAAACCAAAACAGAATGAAAAACACAATCAGCATCATAAGTAACTAAAAAAACCCAACCTGATTTCCTTTTAATCCCCTGAACTCCACCTCATTCTTTTAAATTCTTGAAAAATAACTTACCAGCGTGGTGATGGTCTTCCAAGGATGACAATAATCCTAGATAAGATTTCTCTCTGTCAATGCAATTCTGTATCTTTATAAAATCACTGTTGTGTCATATTTTTGTTGCTGAGCTGATAATATATAAGTATTAGAACAGGCTGCTCAGACCTGCTGATTAGAAACTCAGAGCTGAATATTTCTAACTATGACAAAGGTTCCTTAGTCCCTTCTCCGGTTTCCTTACAGACAGGTTATAAGCATTATTACTTTTTTGATTTCACGAGTTCATTCGTAGAGCTTGCTTTCTTAAACTTTCTTTTCCTTCTAAATATATCTGCTTATAGGAAAACTAGTAGGAAATGGAGATTTCTACCTTATAGCCAAAGAAATCTTGGATTAAATGGTTGGTAGAGGTATCTATCAGAAATTGCTACTATTGACAGTCTGCTATATAAAGATTCTAATGAAGAATATAGTATAATAAGTGTATGACAGCTGTAATGACATCTGTCACCTGGGTTCCAGTAGAGACTTTGCACCATTAAAAATCTGCAAGAGGAGGGAAAAGGCAGTTAATGACTAGCATTTTCATAACTGATTTTAAGAGCGAATTTACTTTTTAGCTGAGTTGGAAACATATTTTGTGTAAAAGATGCAAGATCATAATAAGGAATAACTTGAGGTTTATAGAGTAAGCAAAGATACAAAAGCTGTTAGGACAATGGAATTTTGTGGATGTTAAGGTTGAGAAGGCTGTGTTTTTTAATGTGTTCTAGGTTAAACGATAATATAAACATGAATTTCATACTGTATATTTGCATGTATGTGTGTCCATAAAGATGTAAAATTAAATTCTCCGTGTTGAGACTTGTTTTCTGAGTAGGAAATAACATGATCATGCAAGAAAATCTTGAGGTAATGAGTTATATTACTGCTAACACAACAAGCCAACCCAGGAATAATTCAACCCCACAAGCTTCTGTATTTGTTTTGATTTCTTGAAGATAAAATTCAAAGTTAGTTAATTATTCAGAAGTTCACATTAAAGAAAAAAACTGTTGTCTTTTTTTTTTTTTTTTTTTTCTATATATGTGCCTATCATCTTCATGAAAGACTTAGCTTCAGTCCCACAATCATGTAGGGACATGAAGACTATGAATATTTGTGATATTGTTTTAGACTGTAGCTGTTTTGTATGAACTACTTTGACATCTCTGACACTGGACCTCTTCTTAAGCAATTTTTTTCAGTCGTTAGCAGGAAGACAGGAGCTCTCATCTTGTGTTAATGCTAACTAATGCTTAGCTAAAGCTAAGTACTCCTTTTGCATAGTCCTGTATGTCTCACTAGAAGGATAATTATTGTTTTCATATTATTTTCTGGTGATCCCAGTAAGGCTCAACACATGCACACACATATATGTCTACACATGCTGAGACATGACAGTATGTATATGAACACATGTACATATAGACACTATTTCAGTTATGTTTTCATTTAGAAGGTAAACAGGGCATGAATACAAAAATAATGTTACATCTCCAGCTAATAATGCCATGATTGGTGGAATCAGATTTTTCATGTATTCATTTTTTGTTTGTATTTTACTGCATTTTTTACCACATCTAATTCTGATTTCATTAGGACCTGTTCACTTAAAAGTGTAAATCACACCGATTTATATGTACCTGTTTACATAATATAGTATATATAATACAGTTTCTTAGAATTCAGTAGGACTGTTCTCTTGAACAATAATCAAATAACAGAGCTATACAACAGATATCACATATTGGCTTATTATGAGAGATACTACTACAACTTCTTGCTACACTTGCCTTAGCGCACGCATAATGTTTTTATGTATTCTGTTAATTTACAATGGTGTGTTTTAAGAGTCGGATCTATGTCACTCTTATTGCTTTCCCTTGATCGTTACACTTGAAAAACTGGTCTTGGTGAAGTCCCTGCCAAAATTTACTATTTATAGACAGTGGTTTCTTAGTTCTTCAAAACTACTCTTTTTTTCCTCTCTTTCTCTTGCACTTTGAATTTGGGATATTTTCAATAATTTTGAAGGATTTAAATTTCTCAAGCATTAAATTATTAAAATTACTCTAAATACTACATATTTCAGATCGTACAGAAAACTTCAAACAAATGCAGAATCTGTGAATAGTTATCAAATTTATTTAAATATAAGAAATCACTGCAGTTGGCACTGCAGAATTCTTCTGCTAGTGCTGCCCTACCAGAATGTAGAACATAGCTTACTTTTATGCTTGGTGATTGTCTGGGCAGGAGAATGGACCAAATGAACCACTAAGATTCCTTCCAGAGCTATTTTCTATGGTTCATTTTCACGGTCTTCTCGGGCAAGAATATAAGCATTAAGTTTTAGATTTTTGCAACTAAGTGGTACTTTCTGACTATAAAAATGGTTGAATTTAATATAGATGGATCTAGCATTTGCATTCTATTAGAGAATAAATGCTGCTGTATTGAAATTTCCTTTGTACAATATATATTATTACACATACTCTATTAACTAAATAAAAAAATAACAAGTATTTCAGATCCTATTAGACCTCTTAGGAACAGGATAGGAATTTTTGTCCTAATCAATGATTTGGAAATGTCAGTAAACTGAAGGGTAATAGCGTTAGAATTTTTATAAGGGATAAGCAGGTGGTAAGATGGTACTGGCAGCAACTATTTTGGTGGTTTATCAAACCATTTACACAAAAATTTGAAATTTTCAATCATTTCTTTCCCCTTGAGTTTTGTTTTGAGTTTTAAGTGTTATTATTTATCCAATTGTCAGCATTAATTATTAATCTGGTAACATATAGAGGCAACTTTTGAAAGTAGGAGATTGGAAGGACTGTATATAATTTTCATTTACAGATAATGTATTTCTACTCTTTTAATGTATTTGAGAGGTTTCTCACATTTTTCTTCCTCGTATTTTGTCAAAATAACTCAAACACAACCTCATCCACACTCAGAACTGTACAGAATGTTAGCAGAACAGATCTTAAAACCCAGTCTCTGTGGTTGTAACCCTTAGAAAGTTTCAGGGAGAAAGGTGGTTATCAGTTGTTTACAGTGATTCCTTTTTGACGTATTTATAAATTAACTCAGTTCCAAAATGTGTTCATATAATACAATGATTGTATAATTAATTTTCATGACATCTTAAGGATTCAGATCCATCAGAAAAACCCACAGTGTGTGTGGAATCAAGGTTTTAAAAATTATCATCAGGCAGGATATTTTAGTATTTAAAACCAAAAGCATAATGGTTGTAGTTGACCTATGGTATTTTTGTTTACTTGCAGATCATAAGAGTAAAATCAAATTGTGTTTACCAGATATACATTTTTACTTTTTCATGTGCTGGAAGTTCAAGTTTGTTTTCATTTTTGAGCTCTTCAAATATTTCTTTTCTATTTTCTTCCTAAAATTGAATTTTCTTTGAAAGAGGAGTTTAAATAAAATCTAAACATTTTTCTTTAAATTTTGCAAATAAATATTTTATTACTAGAAATAAAATTTCAGATACTTTGGGAGAAAGGGACTAAATGAATCAGATTAGTAGTATTAACAAAATTTCTTAAAATAAAATTTTTCTTTATTCTTCTGTAACACTAACCTTGATGACCCAGTGGGGTGCAATATGTTGTGCTTTCTAACCTGTCAAGATTAAACCATGGAGTCTACTTCTTGGAGAGAATTAGAAGTATCTCAAGAATTAAGCAGGAAAAAAAAAAAAAAAATGCTTGGTGTAGACCAAGAAGTTTGTCCTTTTCAAGGACACTTTCCCTGGCAAGCACGTATATTGAAAATTTTGAATTTTGATATTTTTGCAAACAACATGCATTAAAATATTTATGTTTAAGATATTAGTCACTGCAGTGAATGATGCAAGTTAGTTTGGTAGAACAAACAGTAGTTGAAGAGGGAGTAGTTAAATCAGTCTTAACTACTGCTATTTCTTTACAAATAATCCACATATTTCTCATTTCAAAATTAGGATCATCATGATAGTTTTGGACCTGTATGATGATACTAAAGTTGGCATTACCTACCACCTGCAGGAAAAGTTGTTAACAGCGGTAGTATTTATAGAGTTTCCTGCAACTGATGTTTAATTTCCTATGGCATGGTACATATGAGTCAAGTTCTGGGGCCTATCCATGATGGCTCCCAATACAGCAAATAAGGGGCAACAAAATAAAGTGCGTTACCCTCCCTGAGAAATTCAACAGACCTTTCTAAACCCTGCCAATCTTCTGAAGGGAGCTCCTGTTGCCTGATTGCTCAGACTCCTTTTTCTAGTTGAAACACATCACATGTCTCCATGTATGTGTATAAGATTAGGTAACTGTCTCTTTAGCGAACTTCTTCCAGCACAATGGAGTCTTGTGATCTTCTTAAAGCGTGCCTGAGGAGGAAATGCAGGTTTAATGACAAGCAATTGCATCTTCAGGCTGTTCTTCATTATCTGTCACTTACTCGTCACTTCTTATTAAATGATGACAGTTTAGGTGCAGTGCTGTTATTCTATTTTTGAAGGATTTTCTTGGAGAGCGTGTTTGATATTTGAATAATCAAAGAAATACACTGCAACACCTTTTTTTCTAAGCGACTGTGTGATTTTCATATGAGATGACCCAGTCTTTGATTATATGTTAGATCAAAATACGCCATTCTTTTGATCTTTCCAATGAAAAAAGGGAATCTTGTTTTGAACTTACTATGTATTTATCTAATATCTTAAGTAAACATTGGTTATGCTTATTTACAAGCTCATAGTTCTGAGAAGAGAAATAAAATGTGAGATGTTTATAACTTTTTATTTATACTATTTGGGGTTAATTAAATGAGAGGCAAAAGAGCAGAATCTTAATACCTTAAAACTGGTTCTACTAGTCTGTGTATGCCATTTTAGTCATTCGATTTTAATCATGAAAAGCATATTATCATTTCATATGATTTGTATGTGCATATGCAATTTGTGTAATTGGATGTGCCTGCCTGTTTTTTCACAGGCAGGATTAGAAATACGATTTTAAAGTCTAGACACTGCTCCTTAAAAAGCAGAACCGTAGCTGACCTGACTGTATGTAACTAATTAGGAGATTAGCTGGTGAAAGATCTTTCAGATATGGTGGCTGGCCTACATTCTTCTTCACTTTACCTCTCTTGCTTGGTCAGAGGGGTCTAACTCTCATCTTGTTTCTAAAGAAGTTGTGTATATGTTTCTTCTTTTTCTTACAACTGTAAGTTTTAGTGTACAGTTTTTCATGTGTATTTTACTGGGATAATGCAGCTTTGTGTTTTTCACCACTATGATTCTGTAATTTAAAATAAAATGCAACTAAATACAAGCTAATGTAACCTAATGCTGCATCATCGTGCTCTTGAATAAGTAGCACACCTGGGTGAGATAGAACCAGATGTTACTCCAGTTGGAATCTAATTGGAATAATAATTGTTGTAATGTGGAGGCTTAAGGAGTGAGAAGTAAAATTCCTGTTATTGACCATCAGCCCTTACATGAGAGGTACAAGGATCATATTAACTAGAGAAAACGTCTGGTTGTTCTTAGTGCTTCTAGGATTATTTCTGCATCATGCCCACACAACATTGATGCACACTGACGTGTTAAATATCAATTTCATTTTCTTCTTTCAGTAACTATCAGTATGTCAAGTATGGAAGAATTATAAAAAAATAAAATAAAAACATACAAATATAATACTCATACTGGAATCTTGAAAAAACCCACCCTTCTGATCACGCTAACATGCTTAACTGTTAAAGGAATGGAATCTGCTTCCAAGAGAAATGAGAATTCAAAGCTGTAATAAGTTCTGGGCTGTGTAGCTAGCATGTATGTATTTGGTGTACCTCAGCACATTGTCATATTTAATTTTATTTTTTTCTTATATCTTTTTATTTTGTCATATTTCATCAGGACTAGCAGTTTTCAGTGAAAATATGTCACTGTAGGAAACAACAGTTCTGTTGCAGGATTGACTCAACAGTTATTGACTATCAAATAAAATACGTATTTTTTTCTTTAACTGAACCATCTTACAAATGAATGCAATAATTTAATAGTAGACTGATAACAGAATAATTATGAAAGTTTCTTTTATCCTAGTAAGTTTCCTTAGTAACTGAAAAATTATCTTCTGCTTGACTTGGCTGACTTGCACATAACAGTTATGGTGTGAGTGAAAGAACTATGTATAGAATTTGAATCCTTTGATTTTAAGCAGGTAAAAATTGCAAGTTGTTTTTCTCATAGTGTCATCTATACTACACCTTATATACTGATATATAGATACATTGATCTATATATTCAAATACAGTTAGATATATTAGATTTTTTATTTGTATTTCCAATTATGTAAGCTTTCCAATATTTTCTGTTATTAGTATTCCAAAAAGCCCCACATCTGTGTCTATGACTTACAGCTATTTTAGGGAATATCTTCCCTTTATACTTAAACTTCTTGAATAATATTGATGCACTTCCCATAAAAAAAAAAAACACAAACTAAAAGAGGAGGAGGAATAGTGTCTTTTGTATGTTAATGCTTGGCTCTTTTTTTGCTAATGAGTGCCTCCACATGTTCTAGTGTATATACTCAGAGTCATGCTTTTGGGCCCACATGCCATAAAAATTTCAGTGCATCTTCTGTAGGCAGAAGTTTGCTGACAGTGTTCAGGTTCTGGTTATACACCTGCTGCCAGCATTATTTGCCTCTCAACATGGTGGTTTGCAGTGTTGGTTATAGTATGACCAAGAGTTATGAGGTCTGAATAGTAACTACCCCACTGACCATGTAGCTGTAGTGCTTTCCTGTTCATTCTCAAGAAGAATGTACACTCCCACTGATGTTTAGAGGCAGGGTAGCATTTTATATTTCATGGTCCTGCATGTAGCAATTACTCTTTGACTGTTTAGGCAACACCACCCCTCTTGAGATTCAGACTGCAATTCAATCCCTACTTTGTCGGTCAGAGAATGTGTTTCAAATGTACCCTTACTTAGCCCAGTGAGCTATATCCTGAAGATACTGGATGAAATTTAAGACATACAGAGAGGCCAGCAAAAATAGCCACCACTGCAGTGCTATTTTAAGAGAGTTTGTTTAGTTGGGCATGAATTGTATTGTCAGGAGAGTAAATTACCCTGATTATTTCTTTGTGGCACAAACTATGCTGCTCACTCTATTCAAGTTTAAAGGTAGCTGAAATGTCTCTATACTACATATGGAGTATACCTATGTACACATGCTATTTAGTTACCTGAAATAATCTAGAAGCGCTAACAATAGACTTTTATTGTATTTATTGTAGTGCCATGAAAGTTGTTCAGAGGTAATACTGTGCAAAATTTCAATAAATGCAGTTTGGAGCAGAAAATCTTATGGATACACTAAATGTGTGTATTCTGTACTTTGGTAGGATAACAATGCTGCATGGTGAACGTTGCAGGATATTAAGCCAATGGTTACTTAGACAATATAGAAATATTATTATTGTATATTTAACAGTTCCACAAAAAGAAGGGTTTTCTAGTACATTGAAATGTCTTAATAGTAATCCAAAAACATCCAGGAGACAATCATAAATGCCAGAAAAAATACAAAACATAAAAGGAGATAGAAAGTTCCTGAGACAGTTCACAGTTTATAGCATATGTTATGTACCTGTACAACTTTATAATCCTGTACTGTTACAAATACAGATTATATTTAAAAATGTTGATTTACATACAAAGGAAACCTGCAATTTGCTTAATTGTTCAGATTTTTGCCTGTAGTAATTCCAGTTCAGCCAAGAACTCCTTTTGCCTTTTTTTTTTACCAGAACTACACAGTATTTTGTGATTATTAATGAGGTTCCGATTTAAAAGTAATTTTAAAGAATAGACAAATCCTCTAGCTCCAAGGATAAACAGCAAATAATAATAATAATGAGGTAATTCAAAGCGCAGGTGGATAATAACCTATTGCCAGAAACTTTTAAAATATGTATCCATCATCTTCAAGTATTAATGTGAGCGAATCTATTTGAAATATCAGTGGATATTTATATTTGGTCTTAATTTTCTGGAGTTCGGTATATCTCACAATATTTTAGTAGTATTCGAGGGTATTTTTAGTTGGGCTGAGTAAAGTAATTAAACCAACATATCTCCTTATGTCATTCTGTGTTTTTTTTCTAAATACCAAGTTCTAGCCAAATACTTGCTTTAGTCACATAGAAGTATGATACGTTTAGGTATCATCTTTTTCAATTAGAAATACTTCCCTTGCTGAGTCACCGAATCACAGAATGGTTGAGGTTGGAACAGGCGTCTGGAGGTCTTCTGGACCAATCCCCCCCCCGGCTCAAGCAGAGCTCTTTAGAGCTGGTTGCCGAGGGCTGTGTCCAGGTGCCTTTTGAATATCTCCAAGGATGGAGACTCCATAACCTCTCTGGGCAGCCTGTGCCAGTGCTCCATCACCCTCAGAGTGTAGAAGTGTTTCGTGATGTTCGGAAGGAACCTTGTGTGTTTCAGTTTGTGCTCATTGCCTCTTGTCCTGTTACTGAGCACCACTGAAAAGGGCCCGGCTCTGTACTTTTTACATCTTTCCTTCAGACATTTAAGTATGTTGAGTCCTCTGATCTTTCCTTTGCATTGTACAATGCTATGCATTCTAGAATATACTGCTAAATTTCTTAAAGAATTTTCTGGTCACAAAGAACATGGGAAAGCTGTATCTGTCTTTAATATTGAATTGTTCTCAATTTTGTTACAAATGCTTTCTTGCCTTTTTACATGTTTCAGATGGTTTTGCTCGTGACACTAAAACTGTGGGGTTTATGCTCAAATAATTAAAGACAAATATTAATTTTCTAAGTATAATTAGTCATATCAGGCTTCTAAATCACTCATATATATGTTGAAGGACTTACTATGGCTCTCTTGGTTTTAAATATGTGCTAAAATATATAGGAAATGCATTTGAATTTAAAAGAAGTTTGGCTAATAATTCATTTCCAAATCTCTTTTAAAGCTATCAAGGCAATTTAATTTCCTCATAACAATTCATTTAAATTTAGTCCATGAATCAGGTGTTATTTATGGTTCTATTATTCAGGCTTTTCATTATCTCTTTATCACGGTAGCTCAAGTATTTAGATGCTTTGGAGACTACTTAAAATTCTAATCTTGCTGCAGTCCTTTTAGACATATGTCAAGGTCGAAATTCCATCCAAGCCAAGGTGATTGATCAGGCTTATATGCTTAATAAATATCATATGACAATGAAGTAACTGGCAGCATAACTAGTTGCCCTTGATTACCCAGTCTTGAAGACCATCCTAGATTCACAGCTGAGTGGAACACCAACCATCAACAGGAGGGAAAGGTCTAGCCTGAGCTCATGAGCTTTGAGTTATATCAAAAAGGCCAAACTGATCTGTTGTTATAACCCTTCAAAAAATATGTAACCCCAGAATTTTTAGCCTGGCATTTAAGGAGGCAGGGTTTAACAAACACCTTTCCTAGTATGCCTAGTAATTTTTGAACCTATTCAACCACATGTGACAGTGAAACAGAAGTCTTAAAGTTGCTATATTCCTTTAGGTTTCAAAAAGTTAATGGCTGTGTAGAAAGATTGGCCTGACATCAGGATCTGACATCCATACCACCTACAGTCCAGTTTTACTTCAGACCAGCTTGGGCTGAATACCTGGTAGCACTTGGAGTGCATTTAGTGCTCTTCTCAAGCACACTTTATTTCATCCTAAAGGATTTGCATGCACCAAGACTTTTCTGTAAAGGAAGTCAAAGTGTAAGAAGTGATTGGGAGACAAGCTTCAGAAATACAATTCTGACAAAATTAAAATGCTAGTGTGGATTCATGTTAAATATGCTAGATAACCTGTGAGGCAATTTATTTGTGTGCATGAGAAACTGAAGGCTTGGAGGACAGGAAGATATGAGTCATGAGCAGTAACTGACAGATTCTGGGGTAACAAGGAGATGTGGAGGACCTCTGAGTATTTTGTGCACAATCCAAAGGAAAGAACAGAGTATTAAGATACAAGGGAAGGATGCTTGGAACACAGGAATTCATAAAGCAAGCTATACATAGGGCAGTCTCTTTCTCAAAGAGTTTGTAGTGACATTTTCCTTTATACTTTTTCAGTTTCAGATAACTTTCCTTCACTTACCTGTTTTCATTCAGTTTTTCCAAGCTGGTCTTTGCCCAGTTTCAGTCATGCTCACTTCCTGCTATCCTGAACGTCCCTGGTTTTATTCTTCATACATGTTCATTCTGTCAGTGTTTTGTCTGTTACAGTCAGACTGATTCCTCAATGTCCTTACCATTATGAAGAAGATAGAACTTGGATATGGCCTTTCTTTCCTGTCAGAGTGAACATTCTGTGGCAAGTGCGCAGTCGAGAAGAAGCAGTAGCTGTGAAAGTTCTTTCCTGTTTTTAGTTATAGACAGTGTTGAAAAACTTGCACTTTTTATTTTGGAAAATACCAATGAAACTGAACTGTAGGTATTGTTATTAATTCTGCTTGTAACATACAATAAATCCAAGTTGTCTTAGTTAAGACTGTAAGCAAGAAAGGAAAAAAATAAGCTTTTTCAAAATAAATAGATGTTTCCTCATGTTAATTTCTTGTGTATATTCAAATTCTACTATATTAATTCTACCATATTAATTGCGTATTGCTTCAGTTGTCAGGCATTCCAAGGCAATGTCAAACAGTAGCATTAGAAAAGTAGCAAATTCATTATATTTTCCTTTAAGTCTGAAAATTGTAGTACTGTGATTCAGTGATTTCTAAATCTTTTGACTTGTCTGTCATGCTTTTGTTGACTCTAAATATGCAAACGTGTGGTGGCTTAAGAACTTTATCACCTATTTATGTAGATTCCTACCTATGTTTGTAAATGAGTACATATGCTATCAATTTTTGTGTAAGAAATAATTTCTAATACGCCTTTGAAGTTCTTCAGACAAAGCCTGTGACTTTCGGAACCTATAACTTTCTTGTCATTGTGGGTTTACTGATTACAAAATGGAGGCATAACTTTGTTGATATCGGTGAATATTCCCGCTGAGTTAAAGAACAGGTTTTAGGGTACATGAATACTAGGTGGATGCTTCATTTTTTCCCCAATATTGAATTATTGTCAAGATCTAATAATACAGTCATGCTCTTTTGCAGGCATGATGACTTGTCTATCTTATTGTATCATATCACATCACAAGGGTTTTTTTTTAAATGATGTGATTCTCTTTCTTTTTTTCTTTCCCATAAGGGTTATGAGTAGTTCTGAAACACATTCAACACAGATTTTCCTGTTTATTTTATTCATGCAAGTATGTTTCCATGGAGACAATGCTGGGGTTCATTTCCACTGCAGTTCTAGACAGTCATTTATCTGTGGATCAACAACACAAATCAACTTTTCTGCATATTGTGACAGTCCTAAGGTGATTAGTTCACAGGCTATATCTAAAGTTCCTTTCCATGTTTTCATTTACACACATAGTATGCTTCTCCTTGAAGAACAGTACAAAACCACCTTTTACTTCTTATGGATTTAGACATATGACTTGGGTGTGGTTACAGATAGATCAATATTAAGGAATGTTGGATTACTTCTGGTGAATAATCCTGATGCCATGTTGGCATAGAGACCCAAGGGTATACCATTTTCTTTCAATTCCTTGCTCCTTCCCTGACATCACAGCAAAAAGAAAACCACAGCACTCTCAGCAGGTGCCATGCTGTGGACCAATATTGTGAAGTTTGCTGCAGAGAGAACTTGGCCTCTGGCTGTAAATACATTGCTTAAGATTTTCAGCACAGATAGTGAGTGACTCATGGCCCTCAGGCAAAGTGGTGGAAAAGTGGCCCACTCTGCTTAGTCTGACCATATACAATTGCACTGTAGTTTATCAATATTGTGTTTTATAGAGTGCTGCTGAGAATATGTATTATTTGACAATAAGCCGTGGGGGGGGGGGGGGTGTTTGAGGATACAAAGCTTGCTGAAGTAAAATTGGTGTACTGTACAAAATGTTAGAAATGGGTGCCTACTGACCCATTTAGTAAAATAATCCGACAGGCACCTTCATGTAGCTTAGGTTAGGAACCTAAGATTCTTGTGTGTTCAGTATAGTTCTGTACACTCCATGGAGGGGTTTATGTCCCTTGTTCTATCAGTAAATTTGAATATAGTTACAATGTTTTGACTAAGTAATTTTTTTATAACTATTCACAGTTAAGTATGCTTAAATTAATGGAACTGTGGCTTTAGTATTGATTGAACTAGGAAAACAAAAAGATATTTCAGCAAAATTAAAGATAAACATCAAGAGACCAAACACAGAATGGTAAAAACTCAAGGGACTTACCTGTTTGCAATTTCTTTCTTTCAAATTAGTTGAAATTCAGGAGAGATTAAAAAGTGATCTCTAGGAAATGCCAGGGAGATAGCCAGAGCAATCACACTCTCAAACTTCACTAAGAAATATCAAGTCAAAAAAAGACAAAACATTTTTGCTAGACTTACTAACAAATATTTTGCAAAATGAAGATATTTACCAAAACAAGTATAATAGAAACCTAGGTAGTAAATGAAACATCACAAAAAGAAAATGAAATAATGAATAAGGTGAATGCTGGTTATGTGATTGTTTCTTGCCAGTGTTACTGAATCTAAATATATTCTAGTTGGCGTTCTAGAACAACTCTTTGATGGTCATATTTTAATGAAATTCCTGTATACTACTCCGGAACAATTAAAGGGTTGGTTTTTTTCACTTATGGCTTCTCTAACCTGCTGATCTGTGATTATTTTCAAGAACGTGATCTCCAAGCACTCTGGAGGAGTGTGTTATACATTATAGAAAGTAAGCATAAAGTTCTAGGAAAAATAGTTTTATTAGCTTGCACCGTTTGAAAAGAAAATTTGCACGTGTTGTAAATAAATAAGCTGCAAAGCTGAAGCAATGTCTTTATGCTTGCACTTTGTTTTCCAGCTTTTCTGAATGTGTTAATTACTTTGTGAAAGTTATGCTAATGCTACTTTGTACTATGAATAAAATACTGTATTTTGATTTTCTTAAGCTGTCTTCAGTAAGCTGAGTTTGCAGATTTTGTCAGCTGATCTATTAGTTTTTAGGCATTTTATAAGTAAAATGTCTCTGGTTATCTTCCTCACCAATTTAAATGCTGAAAAGAAACTAGAAAGGTTCTGCAGTCCATCTGTCTGTGTAATTATACTATGATTTAAATTGCTTGGTAATAGCAGTATTAGTAGTCTGCATTCCTTGAGGCCCTGATGTAAAGCATAACCTGTCTTACTCATGTAAAATTGACCATACGTCATTATAATACATGTCACATTTTCCTTGTAGTCTTTGGGAAATTGTTTTGAAGAAAGTAGAGATATTTGTGTTGCTTATTTCGTAAGGTTTAAATGAATATTCGGTATAGAATATGAAATATTTTAATCCAGTTTCAGATATTTGCTGTTTCTCTTAAAGTGTAATAATTAAATTCCATGCTTGATGGTTACAATTTTTCACTTTCTTTTCTTGTTAACTCTCTCCAGACTGACAGTAATCTTTGCACTTGTTAAAATGTGACATGAAATATATTATGGTACAAAATTAGAGGAACAAACCCTTTTATACATTAATATATTTGAGTTTTGCATTATATTACTAGAACTACTTTTTTAAAAAGTAAAGGGACAGTCCTGAGGTATTCATAAAGGTGATTCCTGCCTTACTTTAAATCTGTGATGAAGATGAAAGAGTCTTGCTGAAAAGGATGGTCCTTGTTCTGTCATTAAAGCCCGAGGATGGAAAATTAGGTTATTGTAGACCAGTCTAGATGGGGCAAAACCAGGCCACAGTTTGCTAAACTCTGTGTCCTGGGAGCCCTAACTAGGAAAGATAGTTGGGTAACACTAAATTGAACATATATTTGAATCAGGACTGTAACGTTGCATGGTATCATAATTTTTTCCAACTCATATGCATAATCTTAACAGAACTACAAAGAATTTACCATCTTTATAAGAGTTCTAAATAATTATACAGCTTATACTAGGAGGCAATTACAAGCTTTAAGATTTTTTTAATTGGTTAGTATAATTTACAGAACAAATAACTGTTACGTTGGTATCACTTTTGCTAAAAAAAACCCACAACCCTTTTTTTGGAAATAGTATACAAACTTTGATACTTCCACCAAAGGTCAATAATTTTTTAGGCTTTATTGGAAAAAATACATACGATGGCATAAAGGAAGAGTATTTCATGTTTCCAAATATATATGTATTTAAAATAAAAAGGAATTTGGGAAGTGAAGTATGACACTGAGAGGCTATAGATCCTATGCTACATCCAATTTTGTGGAAGAAGGCAACGATGTATCAAATATATATTGGGATATATCAAATCAGTCAAAATATTGAGGCCAAGTTGACAAGATAAATTATAAATGGTTAATACTCTCAAGAATTTTCTTTCTTGGTATTCTTGTTCATGAGACTTGTAATGAAACTAAATAATTAAGCATTTTTTCATATTCGTGGAGTTAGACTGTACTAGATTACTAAAGTGTCTTAAAGGTAAATGCTACAGTACAAAAACATAGACTAGTATACGAGATTAAGGTGGCTGATTGGAATGTAGTAAATGCTATGGTGTCTGACCAGGAGAGAAGGGTCTAGTGGTAGACACTGTATTGTCCTCTTTTCATTTTCTGTGCCTTCTTCACATGAGCCAAAAGAGGAAGGTAAGATTTTGCTGTCCCCAAGTCACACTGAGACTCTCCTCACTGTTGAACTCCATCTTACCGTTTTGTTTTATATGTTTAAGAAAACCCCAAAACACAGTGATTTTTTTTTTTCTTAAGGAAATATTTTTAACTAGGAATATATTTTTAGCAAGGTTTCTTTATAGATTGTCCTCAAGAGTTTTCTAGTTCTTGATGAATATACTTACTAAAATTTGTGCACTAGTTTTGCCTTTCAATCTAGACAGCTCCAGTTTTGTATTTTTTTTTCCATTGGGAAGAATAAAACAATTTTTTTCTAATTAAGTGCTTATAGGGGGAAAAACCTCACTTAACAGTGAAGACCTGGGCATGGTACTGTCAAGAATTTTGGAGTACAGTTTTAAGATACTGTGTTTTGAGCAGTGTACTGCAAAACTAGAACAGATTGACCTCTTTATACACATTCAAGATATTTCTTCAAGAATATTGAACATCGAGTAGGAGATCAAGTGTATCTCAGAGTGTCTCATTACAATTCTTAAACAAATGTCTCATTTAGTCTGGTCACTTTTAACGAGTAGATATGGAAGTTTTCTAAAACATTCCCTGCAGGGAGATTTCATGGATGTGCTGTTACTACTGAACCAAGTGAGACGAAATTCCAATTTGTTTGCTGGAAATATGTCATATTTTCATCACAAAACCAAACACAAACTATGAAAATAATGCCTAGTGACAGTTCATCTTGAAATTTCTTGCAGATGTCAGAGGTGGAAGCTAGATAACTGAGGGAGAAGAGAGTGAAAAATCAGTGATAAAGCTTTTATCTGAGCTGTTGTGGTATCAGAGTGGATGTTGCACCTGTGGTAACAAAGTGATTATTATAACCTCACGTCATTGAAAAAAATTTACTGAATTTCATTGAAACTCACTTACTGACTTTCATTTGCGTTATGAATTCTGGAAATGCATATGTATCAGGCGGGTACATATTGTATTGAAAGGTTAAAAGAGAAAAAATGGTTGGGTTTGGGTGACTTGTTTTGGAAAATTATTTTGTTGGGTTTTGGGGAAGTAGGGTAAGGTATTGTTTTGAGGCTGGGGTCAAACTCTTCATTTTTCTAACAGAGATTGTAAATTATTTTTAACTGACTGAGTGACATAATTCCAGAGAGCTCTGTTATCTGCTTTTCTAGCTATCATGAAGCTGTTGGCCTGCTGCTCACCTGGGAACAGCCAGGGCCTTGAGAATAACAGAAAAGAATGGGTTTTCTCTATCATTGATGTTGTTGGCCAGCAATATGGAATAGCAATCACTGTTGAGCGCTGGGCTCCATGGGCTATTCCTTACACAAGGAGAATCCCTGAGTGGGAAGCCAAGCCAGACTCAGAATTGCCTTGCAAAGTCAGAATGATTTAAAACACCTAAAGCATGAGGTTTAATTGTACTTTCCATTTTGTTATGTGCATGTCTAAGCAACAAATTACTAGTGCTACCATGTTAATGATGTCCATGCATGTGTTGCTGACATGAATGTATTAAATGGGATCAACTGATTGCCCCAACAAAGGGTTCAAATCACATTTCTGCTGTATCTTGTAGTACTGAAAATGGGTGGTTGCTCTATAGTTGGAATCAAGCCTTCCCCTATCTGTGTCAGAAAATGTCTCCATGGAAAGGGTACTAATTCTATTCACTTTAATTGTGAAAGGGAAGACAAATTATCCAATTACTAAACACACATTTCCAGGCAATACAAAGTAACACGCTGACTAATCTAACTATATAGGGAGAAATACTTTGTTTTTTCACTTCAGGAAATCTCGTGAAACAAGAAACATGGAGATAAGTGTAGAAGTGAGCTAAATGAGTAAGAAGGTATAAGTAAAGTAGTGGGTATGTGGATAAGATGGATATTTTACTAGAGAAAGTTCCAAATCTGCCAAATAAAATTCCTAAACATTTTTACTTTAGAAATACTTCTTTGTGGTCAAATTTCTTCTGTTTGTTAATCTGATTGTAATTCCCTACTCAGATCCTTTTGGCCAAAGCCATGTTTATCAGTGTTCCTTTGATCAATACTCCTCAGTAAGACTACAGATTCAGACACCATTTTCCTGCCACTTCTGTAATTAAAGGTTTGAAACATTTTTCTTTCTTGTGGGTGTTCTGAAAAAAGATGATCGAATCCCAGTCTAAAACACAGTTTTCTTACACTAGCAATAAGGTAATAATGAAAAGAAAGTTACCTGCCATAAGGTGAACTAGCTAACATACATTCAGCTTTACTATAGTATAAAAAAAAAGCAACTCTTTTAAAAAGCAATTTTTTAAAGCAGCTTTCTTATGTGTCTTGAGTACATTTTTTTCTAATCATTGTTATGAATGCAGCTTTTGATACACAGAAGGAAGGGAAATATGTTGCATAAAAATATATCAATATCTATCACCAGAAGCAAATTTTGTAGTTTGAGGACCACACTATTCTTTTTGAAAGTTCATGTTGACTGTGAAAGGTTCCCAGTGAGTGGAAAAAGGCAAATGTCATCCCCATCCTCATGAAGGGCAGGAAGAAGTATTGGAGAGCTACAGGCGGTCAGCCTCACCTTGGTTTCCAGGAAGATCATGAAGGATTCCCAGGATGATCACAGATTCTCTTGGAAGACATTTCCAGATGTGTCAAAGGCAAGAAGGTGACTGGAAGCAACCAGCAAAGATTCAGCAAGGGCAAATTATGCTTCACCAATCTGACTGAATTTTGTGATGATATGATTGGCTCAGTGGATGAGGAGGGAGCACTGGATGTCATTTGTCTTGACTTAAACAGGGCTTTTGTTGTGGTATCCCATAGCTGTGGTATCCATTTAGGCAAATGGGAAAGAGATGGATTGGTTGGGTAAATTACACAAAGTGTTGCCGTAAGGTGTGTGGCAACCAACAGGCTGTTTTCTAGTGGCGTTGCTCAGAGCTCTCTACTACAGCCAGTGTTATTTAGCATCTTCATCAACAACCAGAAAGGTGGGATGGACTACAACTGAAACAATGGTGACAGATGATACCAAACTGTGGGGGGCTGCCATTCAAAGCAACCTCATTAAGCTGGAGAAATATGCAGCTAGAAACATTGTGAAGTCTGATAAGGACAAATGCAAAATCAGTTACATGGAATTAAATAACCCTATGCAACAGCACAGGCTGAGGTTGGACTGACAGATTTGCAGAAACAGACCTGAGTATCCTGGTGGACCATAGGTGTGAGTCAGCAGTGCACCTTTGTGGTTAGCTGCATACCAGTCTGCTTTGGGGGAGTGTAGCCAACAGATCAAGGGAAGTGATTTTTCTCATTGATTCTGCATTTGTGAGGCTGCATCTGGAGGAGTGCGTTCAGGTTTGGTCTCCCAAATGCCAAAAGGTGAGTCCTAACGCACTCGGACCAACTAGTGGGAGATAGATGGCATGGCATATATAATTTATTAAAAATCATAGTAATTAATGCTCATAGTGTCAAAATGTAACAGATATGTATATTACTGACACAACACATTAAATAAAAACTCTTACATCTTTGATATTGTTTCGGGTTTGTGTGGTGGGGTTTTGGTAGCAGGGCAGGGGCTACAGGGATGGCTCCTGTGAGAAGCTGCTAGAAGCTTTCCTGGCTCCAAGTTGGACCCGCCTCTGGCCAAGGCCGAGGCAATTAGCGACAGCGGTAGCACCTCTGTGATAACATATTTTAGAAGGGAAATCTGCAGTGGAGAGGGGAGTGGGATGTGAGAGAAACACCTATGCAGACACCAAGGTCAGCGAAGGAGGGGGAGGAGGTTCGCTGGAGGAGGTGATTCCTCTGCAGCCCCTGGAGGTGAACGGTGGAGCAGATGCTCACCTGCAGCCCATGGAGGACCACACATCGGAGCAGGTGGATGCCCCTGAAGAAGGCTGTGACTCCATGGGAAAGCCCACATTGGAGCAGTCTGTGACTGAAGGACTGCACCCTGTGGAAGGGACCCAGGCTGGAACAGTTCATGAAGAACTGCAGCCTGTGGGAAGGACCCACGTTGGAGAGGTTTGTGGAGGACTGTCTCCTGTGGGAGGGACCCCACGCTGGAGCAGGAAGAGTGTGAGGAGTCCTGTCCCTGAGGAGGAAGGAGCAGCAGAGACAACATGTGATGAACTGACCCCAACCCCCATTCCCCGTCCCCGTGCACCACTGGTGGGGGTGGGCAGAGAAATCGGGAGTGGAGTTGAGCCTGGGAAGGAGGGAGGGGTGGGGGGAAGATGTTTTAAGATTTGATTTTACTTCTCATTATCCCTGTTTTGATTTGATTGGTAGTAAATTAAATTGATTTTTTTTTTCCCCAAGTTGAGTCTGTTTTTTGCCCGTGACCATAATTGGTGAGTGATCCCCTCCCTGTCCTTGTGTTGACCCACAAGCTTTTCTTTGTATTTTCTCCTCCCCATCCCACTGGTGGGGGAGGAGTGAGCAAGGGGCCTTGTGATGCTTTGTTGCCATCTGGGCTTAAACCATGACAGATACCTTTTTGATGCATCTGTGACTTAGAATCTAAATGCAGGAAGATACACCTAGCTTTTTAAACAGTTACATGATTTTTCTCTCAATCTTGTGATAGATTCTTTTAGAAAAAGTAAGTTACAATCAATTAAATAGAAATATATATATTTTTTTTAACTAAAACCCTTAAAAGTTCATTTTGGAATGCATTATAATTCCTTTTTTAATGAACATTCAGTATATCCTGTTTTAGTAATACAGGTGTCTCTCACTTTATATTAATACTGCATTGTTAAATGTACAGGTTTCAGAATTTACAAGTTCAAATAATTTAAAAGAATAATGTTGTATCTGGTCCTGGAAAGTGCTCAGACTTTGCACGGAATGGATGGGAAGAGTAGCCTTTAAAGAAGAGAAAAATCTGTTGTTTTTCAATTAAATATCTACTGCCAGATAATATACAATCTCTGTATACTACAACCACAGCTAAGAACATAAATTTCACTGGCTGTTTTTCATAATTTTTCAAAGAGCAGTATTTGTAGAATTGGTTCTATCTGTGTAAGTCTTCTGTGTCATTCTGTGTTATGTCAGTAGTTTCATATAGAGAGTGATTCTAGGTAGGAGCTAGTGATGCAGGACTTCATTGTTTTGGAGAATGAAGAAAAATAATGCAAGAAAAACCTGCAGCTGTTTTCAGGGCATTTTTGTGCATTTTAGGGCTTGTTGAATGTGTACCAGAACACCCATGACAGAAGAATTTTCTGCTAATCTGTTTGTATTCTCCAACAGACACCTGTAACAAGCCTGGACAGACAAATGTACCTACAGTATGCAAGTAGTACAGTTTGGGGGCTCTACTAAAATGAGAGCACATTTTTATGTGATTTTATCAGTGGATGTTTTGGTAAATGCAAGGCTACTTACCCATCTTCATATATTATTTATAGTGAGATTGCTATGTTTGATGGCTGTAGGCAGTTATTCCAAGTTTGTGAGTTTTTGTTTAGCATCCAGTAGTCTGTTATGTACTGTTTTTTTTCTTTGGGTGGGGAGGTGTTCTGAAGAAGGCATAGACACTAGATTCTAAAGTTCCATAGCACCCTAAGTAATGGAATAGACTTTGGGAGAGCTGCATAGCATGCCAAAGAAAAACCTAGAGACTGTGCTATCTGGATGCTTACTTACCTCCAGTGTGGATGCGTCAAGCCTGCTGACTTAAATCAAATCCATAACGATATTATTTCATAATGCCTTGTGGAGGTATCATGTGACTAGCACTAGAAAGAAATTAGGTTTTTGGAAGGGTCTGGAATTGTGGAATGCAAAGGACTCTGCAATTGCTAGGTGGCCTCAGCTTGAGAAATGGAGAGGAATGCCACAAGCAAGCAGAGGATATGGTCAGGAAATATGTTGCATGTTAGCTTGCTCTTGGGCTGGTACTCCTGAACACAGCCCAGAGGTCCAAAGCTGTACAGAACACAAGAATTCAGACTAAAGATGTAGTTGTGTCTGTACTAATATGTAAGCTTGCAGTATGTCTGAAACTCAGTTACGTTTATAAGTGTAATGTTCTATATTTTAGTGCTAGAACCTCTTCTTTTATTGTCACTCTCTTCCTTTTATAAATACTACTGAGTAGTATCAGGCATCACAAATGCTTTTAATGTTCACAAAGAAACCAGACTTCTAATTTTTCAGAATTTTGAATTTTTCAGGTTTTTTATTAAATCCTATCTTGTTATGATTATTTATTCACTCTTCGCAATTGTGGTAGTGTGAAGATGGACACTACAGTTTGCTGTGTAGCTGGTAATTTCTGTTTTCTCCTCAAAGATACCTCTGCTTATAGCACTTTCTTAGAATAGGTTCCAAAACATATGTATAGTTTTCATGTTTTAAGGAACAAGGGACTAAACTATTTATTGTGAAAAAGACATTATGGGAAGCAGTCCAGAACTGGAAGAACACACTTTAGACAGTACACTCTGAATATATATTAGAAAAAATATAGAAAATATAGCAAAGAGAAAAACTACTTATAGTAGTTACATGTCATAGTAATAATTATCATATTAGTTTTAATTTTAAGAATGCTATTTCAATCCAGGTTGTGATAATGATGACCTTCATTGGAATGATTTGATGATGAAGCAGTATTTTTTAATATATGTGTGTGTGTGTGTATATATATATATATGTATATGTGCTAGGATATGTCACAGGAACATTAAATGCTTATTCATGCTGACCTGGGATATCTAATGTGGGGATATTGTCTTTCTCTACTATTATTAGTGAGCTTTGGTGTGATGTTGCCACTTTGTTATCATTTCATCTTATTCCTGCTTTCAGTCACTGAGAGTTGGCCTCTTCCCTTATGCAGCATCAGCACATCCTTTGTATGAATGACCTTTGGAAAAAGGGTTTGCAGCTCAGCTAGCTGAAATAAAGTGAACTGCAAAGATAAACAGAAAAAACAGGAAACAATATTATATCACTCCTTAAACCTATAGCCTTTGTTATGCTTCTTTTGGCTTGCTCCCTTGAATGTACTTACCAATAAATTCAAGAAGCCAGGTTTTGTACAAATTAGGTACAAGTATTTTCAAGTGCACGATATATAATTTTAAGTGTTGACTCTTCTGTGATAATATACCACAAATACTTTTACAATTTTTTGTTAGTATCCAGAAAGAACACAAACATTTTTATGCATATATATTTATATTTATAAAATTAAATATTAAATTAACGTAGATAGTTTTATGCTTTGTACATTTAGATGTATTTACTTCCCTGTATGGAAGGTGCTGTATGAAAGTTATCGTTATGCGAAGCACAAAATTGCAGCGGAAGAGAAGAGAATGGTGCCCTGGTTATCTAGGAAAATTATCTTTCTAAAATTTTACCCAATGCAGAGCTCTGGCTCCGGCTCCACTGCCATAGAGAAGTGCATACATAACGGTTCTGTGCCATAAGCCTGTTATATTCCAGTGGCTGATTAGTGCTATGTTAGATTTTTGTTTGTAATTTTGAGTTTTGAGAGTGACAAAATTGTATGTCCTGTTTCAGTTGAAAAGAAAAATACCTAAGCTACTGTTTCTATAACATGAAACTTTTAGAAACTGTTTCTCACTTAGAATTTTTGGGGGATTTGTTCCTTGTTTAACTTTTGAATTCCTAAAGCAAAATAAATGTTAGAAATTACTGAGGAAAGGAATAGAGAACAAACCACAAGTGTGTGACAAACAATTGCAACACCAAATTTATTAGACTGCAAGTCTGCAAGTACTTCGCTTGGGCTGTTAAACCTTTTCCTCAGGTAAGTAGTTCAGAGGTCTTTTGAGCATTGGTGCTTAACACTGCACTGCGTATATCGACAATATAGTAGTTATTCACTCACTTCTAGGAAGTCTCAGATTGAAGTGGATCAGGAAAAGACATCCTTGTGACTTCTGCGGTAGTTGTCACTGAAGTAAGTACTGCTCAAGAGAGGATAAATGATCCTGTGACACCTTTAATGCTGAAAGTAATTTAAAGACTAAAAAAATACACAGAAGCCTTAATTGTTTAGAGAAAATTATTGCTACTTAGCTAAGAAAAGAAAAAAAACATAGCCTGTAATGAATGATAATAGCCTCAGTTGGGTGCAAACAGTAGTGTGCTAAAGTCTGTCACTTTCATCAATCTATGAGGCAATTTATTTGCAAGAGCGTTAACTGTAGTATGTGTAAAGCATAACAAGTACTATAAACTTTTTCAGTGTATTATGAGATTCCATTTGCTTCAACACAACTGGGTCTTGAATAAGGCAGCAGTCACTCAAGTGTCATTAGGTTACCTAATATGTAAGAGAAAAGCCAACGAAGAAGTCTTTTGCTGTAAGCAATTTCTTTAAAAAATTTTTGTTAAAAAGTTAGAGTTATTTCATGGAACTTTTCTTGAAATTGGGGTTTTGCTCCATGATCCTCAAATGATCTCAGCAAGGTTCTGTTATTTTGAGAGAAATTAAATGAGTGTGGAAGGATCACGTTGAAAAAGAACACCAAACATCTGAACTTCTGGTAGTGCAATGTTGTTATTGGAAAGTAACGTTCCATCTTTAAAATCAAGCGAGCATAGTCTAAACTGTCTTAATTCAAAAACCTTTAAATATATTTATTATAGGAAGAATCTTAAGGTACTAAGAATATAGGTTTCATAAATACAGTTCTGAAAATTTTGAAGGCATTATGCAGTAGCGGATATTTTATACTTGGTGAAGTATTTAGGTATACCATATTAATATATATGGAGAATTATGTGCTTTTGAAATTACATCCAGTAATAATTGTTACCAGTTCATATATGCAAAGGATTACAACCTGGTGCTCTAGGAAGCTGAAAGTCTTTATAGTCCTTTTGAATTGGACATACCAGGATTTTTCTTTCCTGCCATAGCAACCCCTTAGGAGAAAGTTCTGAGAGAAACTTGAAACTTTTTTGCTCCTTTACATTGTTATTTAAAGGAATTACCAGCTTAATAGGAATACCCGAATTGGCAAACAAGATAAAGAATTGAGGAAAATGAAGTCTTTTGCACAGCAAAGAATATTGTTCCCTATGGTCATATGTGTTCCATGTATGTTTTTAGTTAGTTCATGCTGCATTTCATCCCAGCACAATCTGAAAGCTGTATGCATGTTACAAAACTAAAATATGGTCACTGTAGTAGAGGTTTTTCCCTTCTGTTGGATGCGTATTGATATAGTCTAGCTATTCAGATCATCTGTAGTGCTCAAAGAGTCTAGAAAGGTTGTACAGCTAGGCAAGAAAAACAAGCTGTGGAAGATCCACAGCACAAACCCACAAAATGTCATAGTCCTGGGTGGTGTCTGGCAAAGAGCTGCATCGAGAACAGAGGATTTTATCTAGCCACCATTGTTACTGATCTTTATAAATTGTTTTGTGCACGTACATACTTCATACATTGATGCAAATCTGAAGTTAGATTTTGAGAATCTGTATAGGTGCTAATTATGGTTTGTTTTTTTTTTTAATTCATCCCGTAACGCTCCAGGACTGGACTTCATGTTTTGAATGTTAGTAACATTATAAAATAATATATTTATTTGATATTGAAATCGAATAAGGAAAAAAGTGTACTGAAACTGAAAATTCTGCTATTATATAAGTTCATAATTTACTTTCATAATTTAAATAGAATTCTAGTTGTATATGCTTGTAATTATACTAAGAAATTCAGTAAAGGAAAGTAAGGCTAAAATTGCTTAGTGTGCAACAGATACTCATCTTGTAATACAGAAGAGTTTTTAAATTGGGAAAAGAAGAAAATTCAGTGGTAATTTTGATAGACTTCCAGTGCCATTTCCTTTTAGCTTTTCTGTGCTTAGTGCCTAAGTGCATCATAGACATTGCATCTCAGAGACTGATAATTCAATGCAAAGTTTGCATTTTACTCTCCCAGTTCAGCTGACCTTCACTAACTGCTTGTATTGCACTTGCATGGTTCATATCATCGTGTCAGCAGAATCCTTTGACTGAAATACAGACCTTAATTCAATTGAGGTCATCTATGATCTTATATACTCATTTTCCTCTATTTACTGCATAGTATCAAGTTAAAATCAATATTAATTGCAAATAAAACAATCAGAATTCAACTATATACCAAATATGTTTATAAGTAGGATATTAAAATTCTCAAAAATTATTGTAGTCTCAACATCTGGTGAGGTTTTTCCATCATAGTCACAAATTCAAAATTTTTTTTTCTTAAATGTCAGTAATGTTTCACACTCAAGTTTTTACATACCCAAACTCTATGAAGAACTTGATTTGATTGTTTAGGGCTTAATCCAAATTGCATTGTGGTAACACGGTTCGTTGATAGTGGAGTTGGTTGAGGAATTTGTAACTGAATTAGACAAATAATGCCTTTGAATATATTGCCACATGAAAAGTGTATTTTCAGAACAGAAAAATGTAAATACATGTACCACCTGATAACTTTAAAGTTTTAGCAATATTTGCAGTTTAAGCCAGTTTAACATCCTTAGCCAATGAGATCAAATATCAACTTACACTTTAGAGAACAGCAATGTGCATATTTAGGTAGCTAAATGAAAACAAACAAACAAGAAAAAAATCCCAACCCAAACCCCAGGCTAAATTAATTTTAAACGTATGTCATGATGAATTAAATCTTTGTACATAGGCTTTAGGTATATGGGGAGGCTGAGATGGTTGATGTATCGCATTTTCAAGTTTTGGTGTATGATATTGTTTAAGGAAAAAAGTTATCTGCTAATGTGCATTTAAGTTGCTTAGCAGAGGACAAAATTTCATGTTGAAATATGAAGTTTTGATAGATGTGCTATGATAGAGTATAAAAATCAGATATTAACTGTGATCTTTCTTACTGTATGTTTCTCTATAATGATAAGAAAAAAAATAAAATCTGCATTAGCTGCAAATACAAAACAGGTAACAAGTTCAAGATATATAATAAAATTGCATGCATGTTTTGCTTCCTTTTGTAAGTTTTTAGGGAAAATATTTGGCCACAGTATTTGTATTTAGTTAGTACGCTCTGTGCTGTTGAACTGAAATGACCTTTTAAAAGCACAGGCAATTTAGTATCCCTAACATACTTTCTTTAATGAAGAATGTGCCTATATCTTTTGGTTAGTTACTTAAGCTACAGAGGACATCATGCAGCTCTTTTTATCATATATGTGGGTTTTGCATTTTTTGCATCAACAAAGGTGAAAGCTGCAGACTGACCTTTCCAGCTGTGGATCTTCAGGGTTCTCCCTCTACTTTGTGCATTTGATTTTCATTCCAGATGCTAATTCAATGGTTTCCTTTTATAATTTTCATAGAAACATATCTTGTGGCTGAAAGCTTGTATTCAATTAGCTTTAGAACAACTATTCTCATGGGCATAGTTGAATATATACTATAAATAGCTATTTCTTCTTGATAAAGTAACTTTTGCTATTGTTATGCTGTATTAAAACACTGCTCAAAATTATAGCTATTTTTTTTTAGGCTGCTAAGCATATCTGATGATTTAACTACAAATCTGTTCTACAAAATCTTTTTTTTATTCCTCCTATGGGAAAAAAAAATAGTGTGTATTCAGTTCTAGATGATAAGCAATTCAGCTTTGTACAGTGATCTCTTCTATTCTAGAAGTTGACCATTGCACTATGATGATTCATGGTTTATTCTAAGTAGTTACTAGAGATGGTATTCCTTTGTCTTGCATTCAGGGGACATGGAATGGAATAGAATAATTCACCATATGTAAATGCAGAGGATGAGTAAGGTCTAGTATGACTATTGGAGCATGGATATATGATTTTACAACTTTGAAAATTAGATTCTCTGTCAATGCTCGAAGTTTAGGAAGCCACGTATCTACTGTCTTACATGCTCTTTGTTTACATGCTTCCCATTGGTTCTTTTTTATTTTGTTTTTGTTTTCTTTTACCCATGTATTGTCTGCTCTTAAATTTTAGAGAGAGAACTAACAGTACCGAAAGAATACTGTGTTTTTTCGTCATTGTTTATTACTGATAATTCCTTATTTCAACTTGCAGAATAAAAAATGTAGAATATTGTACAGTCAACACTGAAGTACATATTCTCTTCTAAGTACTGCAATGCATCTGATTTCTTAGGTGTTCCTCTCAGTTCCTCAGCAGATGAATGAAAATACAACTTTGGATTTGTCTTCTTGTATTGGAGTACTTTTTGATAGAAAATCCCAATAATAAAAGGAATTTGAAATTTACTGTTTCCTTTGCAGTTCATCTTTTCTTTTGCCAGTTATGTGTTAGCTTGGTCTTTGATTTCCAAACATTCATGGTAAAGCTGAAATTACATTAACCTTTTCATAGTTTATCTCTTGACATCCATTCTGAAGTATCAGAGTATTTTCCTATACTAAAAGAATTCCAGGCAAAAAAAGTAAAATAAAAGAAAACTTTTCACTAAGATGTGGTTGAGGCTGTTGTTATATATCAATAGGTTAGGGGAAATTATACTAAAGAGAAAATCCTCCTTTACCTTCGCAGCTAGGAAGCTCATCATGATCAGCAAAACTACTGCAATTTTTCTGTTGAAGAATTTAATTGATTTTGTGCAAAATCTCTTTTTGGAGTAGGTCTCAAAGTACAGAGGATTTTGACACCACAAAGCACGGGACATACCTAGGAAAAGTATGCTTTCGGAACAACTGCTCAGTATATGCACTATGTCAAGCTTTTGTTCTTGTATCTTATTAATAGTATGTAACACTTAATTTAAAATCAGATTTTCATTAATTTGTTTTATTTTAAAAGTAAGCCAGAATCTGTATGGAAAACAGACTTTTAAAACTATTAGATTCGATGCATTTTTAAAATTTAATTTATAAGAAATATAAATAGCAAATAGCTTCATATTCAGCATCGCAGAACGTGCCTTGCTTGTATCACCTGAATGCAGACACATAAGACTTCTGTATTAAAAATTATGCTACAGGGCTACACAGAATTTGCTGACTTGGAAGCTTGCATGGAAGGAAGAACAGTAATTAAATCTGTTATCCTCTGGAGAAAGTTAAGAGGTAAGATGTGCATAATCCTTCCATTGTATATGGAATGGAGAAACATGGTCTTAAAGGAGATTAGAGAGTGAATGATGGGTAAATGGAATAACTAAAAGCAACAAGTACTATACTATAAGTGATAGTTTCTGTGCAAAAATTCAAATACATTTGCATTTTGAAGTTGAGCTTGAAATTTTTTTACCTACAATGAATGCTGGTTTTTTTAAGCATTCAGATAGATGAAACTTTAAATGTGTATACTGCTTCTATGTAGAAAGGCATCTCTGCCGTTTTTACCATATTTATATACCTGTTACTGCATCATGATATTACCATGAATTCATGTCTTTTTTTTGACCATGAGATTTTGAATCGCAGTAAATAGAGGGTGTTTTTTCTATTTATAACTGTGTTTGGTATGCTCTTCTAAAACCAACTTGTCACTGCTGAAGGGAAAACCTTTTGGTTTTGTTTATAAACCAAAATAGCTTATATAGCTTTATAGCTTAATCTTTAAATTATCCACCTTTTTATCTGAGCACAAATAAGTAAGGTCGTACTAGACTTGACAAGTATTTCATACAGTGAAGAATATTGACAGCTAATTTTTTTCAGAAAATTTCAAAGTTAATGTATTACACTCCTTACAAATACCTTCTTGAGGTAAACTGTAGATGCCGATGTTTTAAAAATGTTAAGAAACATTTTAAAGATATTTAAGCCTGTTCTTCACGATCGTTATAGAAGTACAGTTAAAATGATTGAATAATTATTTTATGAAGGTCCTTTTATTCATTTCTGTAAAAATTGCTACACGTTAGTTCTGCATGCCATAGGTTCAACATAATCTTTGTTCTAAGAGATCAGATTTGTCATCACAGAGACATTGCAACTGGTTAGTTACCTGAGGATTCCCCAAAACTGTATAAATACAGACAAGGTGAACACTAGTTCTGCCCTGTGTGGTCTAGCAGATGTTAAGGTGATCCTGCCTTGGCAAGGTGGGACACTTTACTAGGACGCTGTAGGGTCCTATAGTTTGCCGAACACCAGGCCAGACTTAAGTGTAAGAGATTTAACCCTCTAGCTGAATGAACCTCTTTGACGTTATCAGATGCATAGCACAGAAAGTTAAATGGGTCCTAGGCATACCAGAATTGCAGCACATGTGTAGACCATTGATGTATCTTGAGTGCAGGTCTGAAACATCTGATGTTTCTAAGAACTGTGCATAAGCTGTAATGCAAAGTAAAAATATATAAAATTGCACAAAGTCTTTTCAGAAGTCCTTTAATTATGCTAAAACTACACTAGCACCCTTAAGAGAAGTGACTTACAAATTCCAAACAGATGTTCAAAATCTGGCATGTATTGTCTTGCTTTGAATGGCTTTAGCACATGGTAAACAGAACATTTTTTCCTAGCAATTTTTTTAAATGCACTTTACCCCACTTTGGAGAATAATAATAATAATAATGTTGGTTATAATGCATAATATACTGAAATGGCATTTGTAGATAAAGCTCATTTCATAGTGTCCTAAGTCTCTGCCTTCAAACACTCCAGAAAAATCTTTCCAGAAAATCAGTCATCTTCTTTGAGTTGGTGTTGTATGGATTCAGAGATTAATTACATAAAATGTTGATTTTAACTTTTGTGTTTTGTAGCATGTGTGCTTTATAGAAATGTAAATATTAACATTTAATGCTTATTTTTAATGCTGTATTTCTCCCCTTCATGGAAAGGATGTCTTCCTTATCCTAATTTTTTGGTGCAAATACAGTAAATGTTATTCTATCTTGTAGCCAAAATACTGCTCTTCTAAATCTTTCTGCTTGAAGATTGTCTCCAATTGCATAGTTAATTGCACCATAATTTATATAATTTCCTATTTACCTGTGTAACATAATTTCATAAAGTGTTTTCCTTATTGCACTTCGTACAGATCTTTTCCAATGTTTAACTAATGCTTAATTATCACTATTACCACTGCTTTGCGTGGCACAAATTTTTTACACACTTTCTCCATCTCTTTGTGCCTTCTCTGTATGCAGATATGCGATATTCTCTCTTTAATACTTGTATGTCACGTCATTCTTTTTTTCCCCAGTCTCTTTCAGATGAATTTGTTAGTTCCACACCTTCATTTTGGTTTTTGTAAAAGATTAATACTGCTGCTGAAAAATTCTGTTTGCACCTCAGGCATTCAGTACGCCCTGGCTAGTCTAGCATATTTTTTCTAGTGTTTGACTGTCTATTATAAGTAATTTTTTATTTCTTTGTGTTTGATCCCTTAAGAATGCATTCTTCAGCATGCACCTTCGTTGGTGAATTACTCACTATTTGTTACGCACATGTTCTCCACTTGTCAATAGCTAAATAAGCTCTTAGTTTTTTCTCACCAGAACTTTTTTTTCATGAAGAAGTCTCATCTCTGGGGAAAAAAAAACCCACGCAAAACCCCAACCTGCAAGCAGACAACTCCTATTTTTGATGTCAGAATTTTCTTTTCCAATAAGCTTGTTGCTAATATTCTTCAGAAAAGAAAGCTTGTTTCCAAATTGAAGATTTTGTACATAATTCAGCTTAATCTAAATTTCTGCTCTTTTTATTCCAGAATCTATTGCCATTTTATTTCTTATATTTTTTGCCCCCACACCACATAGTTCATTTATTCTGCTTTACATTACTTTGGGGTTCATTTCAGTTGTTTATGGGAACAGGGTTCCACATAAAACACAGTTGGTTAAACAGGTTTAGGTATTCAGACTTCTAAAATACACTTGATTCTCAGTAATTTGGCTCAGTACACATACCTGAATATACCCAGAGAAGGCAACAAAAAAATTTATGTTCTTGAATTACTCCCAGTATCTCTATTAGAAAAACAGAGAACAAATTATCTAGTTGCATCATCTAGTGTAATGCAAAGCTTGACATGAACTCAAGTAACAGAATGAATGTGACTTTAAAGAATGTCTTTTTAGAAGAGGATAGAGGGAAGTCTTTTTTCCACTTGAGCAACTGATGGTCTTAGAAGGTGGTAAAAAAAAAGGTCATTCTAGGTTGCAGGTGGTGTATAAGATAGAGTAAGAGCATCTGGAAGCCAATGAACAACAATAAAAAAGAGTTTTATATTGCAAATGTATTATTAAGGGAGGGACTGTCTAGCCAAAGTCAGGATGTAGCAAAGAGACCAGGTAGAAATATGGACAGAAGTAAATAGGCTGTCATATTTAGATGCAGTAGGAGTCTGTGAATGCAATGAGTATTTTCTAAATACACTTTTCTTAATCTGTGTTCATTTTGGTGTTATCCAAAACTGTCTGTTTTTAGAACCTTTAGAAAGGTTTGTTGTTGTACATATAAATAAGCACTACTACAGAAATTAACATAGGTTTATCTCATGAAGGGAAATTATATGTTAATGCATATTTTTAACCTTATTTGAAAAACTGGAGGTACAGATTTGTGGTCTTTACTCAGGGAAAAAAAGCTGAATTCAATGAATTTTAGAGTTATGCTGAAAAATAGTTCTGAAATTCCCATTTTATTTGCATTAGAAGTTCTAATGACTGGCAAGTAAGTAGTACTTAGTCAACCTTAAAGTTTAAAAACCACACATGTTAATTTTTCAGTTTTGTGGTGATATGTAATTAATTCACATTAACAAATCAATAAAGATTTTTAAAAGGTATTGAGTTGATTAAAGGTACAAGGCTTTTAATTTTGATTTTGAAATACAGTGTATATTTTGGTATGTTTGCAGTTTATCTTTCCTACAATACTTTACATAGATAATAAGATTAGAATTCAAAATTTGGAGGAAAAATGATCTTCCGTTCCTTTCTGATACTAGATTTCTGATTATTTTAATGTATTTAATTTACTTAAGAAAATAATTCTGTACTTTGGTAATACATGTTTCTGTATACAAAAATACGTATTTTGAAGGGTCTTGATAGCTTAGTAGATTTGAAAAATCAAGTCTTCTGGAAAAATACTGCTGCAAAAATGTGATCCCACATAAAAGTATTTTCTATGATGTAAGTCTGCTTGCTGTAAACATGTAAGAATGCAGCTGAATTCTGTTTCTGTTGAAATAAAATCTGAATTCTACTGTGAAAACAAGATCAGATGTTTAACAATTTTTAATGTAAAAACTTGACATATTGTTAATACCTAGTGTATGTGAACAAATAAAGATTTTACAGAAACAATAGTACATAAATACGGCTTTCTGTAAAAAGAAAAAAAGAATAGGCTTGTATTTTTTCTGCTATAGTTTGCATAACTTAAATATTCATGAAGCACAATAGTTTCACAACAAATCAAATTTAATTAAATGATGCATTTTCACCACTTACAAAGGGTTTATTAAAGGTTTATTTGTTCATGCAAATTAAAGTGTTAGAGTAAAAATCCACATGAAACTTGGCACTAACAATTAAAAAAAAAAAAAGGAAGATTTCTCGCCTCACTACAGTACCTTGCCGTGTTTAAACTGCTCAGCTTGTCATTTAGAATCTTTAATGAAACCAGGGAGGAGGCTATTTATTTGCATAATAGGACATAATTTGCTGTGGTGAGGTTTTAATTATTTATAGGCTGTCTAAAATATTTAAAATGGCATCACTAAGGAGCATGAAATGTTGGATAATGCCTTCATTTCAGGTTTCCTGCTGATTCCTTTATGGGTCAAGCATTTTACTTCTAATTAGCATATAAGCATAGTAGCTTTTGAAACACAAAACAAATTCGTTTCAGTATGTTCGCAACCTGAGCAATTCAAAACTGGCAAAGGTCATTGGGAGCAATCAAAGGTACAGATTGTGCCAGAGAGGTGCAGCCAGAAGGAAAGACTGATCAGATGTGCAAAATAGACCTAATGCATAGTTCTACTCAAGTACCTCTTTATCACTACATGTTTACGTCTCCTCCTTTGTATATAATTTTCCACAGTATTTACCTGTATTTCTTCATTATTTAGATACATTAAATTATTCCTGTAATGCATATAGCAAAGAGATATTTTTTTTTAAATAACAAGTTCTATATTGTTCTTATTTTTAGCTTGTTTAAAATCACTCCAAAATATTGACACATTTTGAGGGATTTCAGTCATATAATACAGAAAACTGCCTGCTGTTGGAGTCTTCATTGTAAAGTGTTGAAAGCAAGGACAAAAGGGAGGAATGGGAATTCTTGCTTTCAGGGAAATTAAATGATAGAGTTGATTTTCCTTGTGGTTTGAACATTCATGCAGATATAGATAGATCATCAAGTGAAATTTAATCCATTTAAAAAAAGGAACCAGGCATGTTTCTCTGTCAGAGATGTCTGCAGAGGGACATGAAGCCAGACTATGGGAAAAATTGCATGGCTCAGAATTCTTCAGGAGAATTCAGGAGAGTTCTGTCCTTCATGTATTTCATATGTTCTAGTTGTCCCTTCTCTCTAGCCTGGTTAGAACCCTCTGGAGGGTAGCTTTACCCTCAAGCATATTGGTTGCTCCCCCAGTTTGGTATATCTGCAAGCTTTTCGAGCGGGCACTCTGTTGTTGCCTCTTCCACTAATAAAGACGTTAAGCAGAACAGGTCCTACAATAACACCTGCAATGTGCCACTCGTTACTGGCCTCCAAGTAGAGTATGACTCATAAAGCACCCTTTGAGCCTCATCATCCAACCAGTATTGTAACTACCTGGTGGTCCACCCATCCAGACTTAATGTTGTAACTTGGATAGAAGAATTAACTTAACCCTCCATAATTTAACGTAACTGGACATGTAGGGAATCCTGACTACAATTAAAACACTAATAATAGTTGCAAAAACATAAACACTTTCTTCAGAGAACTACTTCAGGAAAAATTACTCAACACTTCCAATCTCCTAGATAACAATGTAAGATGAGAAAACTGAGGAGAACAGATATACACTCATTTTATGGAACTACTGAGTATATGACATAATCAAAGAATAAAGTTCAAATTTATGAAAGTATCATACAAGTCAATTAATTAGAGAAAATCTATTATTAGAACATTTATTTTTGTTTTCTGCCTTTATCTCTGAAGTCTTGTAGTGTGGCTTCCTGAATATCCCATTTGATCTTTTATTGTTCCACCTGAATTTTTTTTTTCTCATTCTGGGTTACTTTCTCCAGTTCCTTAATGACTTAAATTAAATCAATGCAATATTCAGTAATTCAATCTGGGTTTTACTTTTTAGCTTCAAATGGAAGTCTTAAAACATTGTTTATATTTAAAATTTTTGTTCTCATCTGTTATACGATCCTGTCCAGTTATCAGCTACCAGCTTCAAGCTATTTTCTGATGGTTTTCTGCAATCTTATTTATCAAAGCAGAAGCAGAAAAACATCCTTGATGTGTCAGTTAGCATCAATTTTATGTGAAGTTTTTTCAAGGTTCAGTTAAAGTTGTTACATGCTTAACAGACACCTCAGCAATTTTTGTAAGAGCTTCTGGGCTTTCTTGAATTACAGACTTGTCCTCAAAATTCCAGTTGTTTTATATCTTAAGGTACCTAAACTTTTGATACTGGATTACTCTAGGTATACGTCCTCTCCTGTAGAAAAACATCAGGTTGCTTTCCTATGTTTTGTTTGTACACCACTGCCTCTTAAAAGTGAGGCTCATGTCAAAGTAACTTGCTCAGAGTCCATTTTCACCATTTTTTGAGAGGATGTAATGTGCTGAAAGAAAATGAGTTACTTCTGTAATTTCAAGGAAATTTTGTTGTTTATTCATCCACAACTTCTCAGATTGCCCAGAGAAGTTGTGGATATCCCATCATTGGAAGTCTTCAAGGTCAGGTTGGAAGGAGCTTTGAGCAACCTATCTAGTGAAAGATGTCCCTGCCCACAGCAGGGGGGTTGGACTAGGTGATCTTTAGATCCCTTCAAACCCAAACCGTTCTATGATTCTGAGTCTATGACTCTTCTTTCTGGTGAGTTTCCTGGAAAAACGTGAGCAATTTTTAAATTTTCCTTAGAAGGCTATAAAATTCCATGTTGATCTCAAGCTTTTTAAAGGAATGTTGAGCCTTTAATTTTCTTCTTAAAACACTCTTCCTGCAAAGCCAGAGTTTAGAATCACAGTGACCACAGATGTGCACCAAAAGTCAGATCTGGCAATCTTGATTTCATGATTTCTTTCCCTATAGAGTAGAGAATTTGCCTATCTAAGAACACAATGATTTCTGTAATAATTTTGGCATGTAAATAAATTGCTTAGTTTGTTACTAGTTTTAATGTTTTGTTTAGTTTTTATTATTATTAGTTAGCCAAGAGCAACTTGTCAGTTGTGGCAGATCATGGACGAAATACCTACACTAGAAAACTAGCTATCTTAAAGGAGATCAAAGAGACTGGTGGTTGTAGCCAGGCAGCTGACCCCAGCTTCCTAACTCCAGATCCTCTCCAGCAGTCAAGAAATGTTTCAGGGCCAATTTCATTCTTAGCTTAATGGCAGCATTGGTTTGGGATAATTAATTACACAAATTTAAGAAAAGAAAATGTACATCAGGCCATCAAGTTTATTGCTATACATTGTTATTCTTTTTAAGCATATACCTAGCAATACATACCCCAAGTATTTTGAATGATGTTTTTATTTCTAGTCATAAGTAAGAAAGTTGTGATTACCCTGTTAAAAGAATGGGATTTTTAATTTCAGCTCTGACAGCTTCTTTCTAACATTTACTCCTTTACAATGAATGTGATTATTCTAACAGACTTCTATCCAAACCATCGTTGTCGCTGTGTTTCCTGGCAGAGGAACTGCTCTGCTGCTTGTCTGTCTCTCCTTAGTATGTTCTTTGGCTTAGAGACCAACCTTTTTCCCACTCTGGAGAAACTGGAATATATCTAAGGCAAATTTGGCATTACTAAAAAAAAAAAAGGTATCATAGCATATTGGAGATTAAAAAAAAAAAAGTTTGGAGGCAAGAAAAAATAATTTTAATGTAAAAAATTCACACATTTTCATTGTTATAAGTTTATTAAAAATTGCTATTGCTTTGTTTACTTGAAGCCACTATGAAAAAATGTACTTAATAGAATTTGAAATTTTACCTTATTATTGAAGCTACACTTTCTCTTGAAAACTGATCTTGTTACTTTCCGTATGACTTTTTCGTTCTTTTGCAGTACTCTGCTTTGGGCTGTCCCATTTTTTTTTTAGCATTTGCATTCCCATTCTAATATTGAAATTATCCATATAGAATTCTGGAATCTGTAACATTAACATGTAAATTCATCTCTCCCCTTTCCCCTTTTTCTCCTTGTCCGGTGAAATTATAAACCTAGTTTCTCCGGATCTGGTAGGGAAAAAAAACTATTCTTTTGAAATGAGAATCTTGGTGAATAACTGGTTTTGCCCACATACTTTTGCAAAGGAATGCAAAACCTTGTCATAGTAATAATTCACTAGGCGTTTACAAATATATTAATGAAAGCATTTCTTAAGTATAATTTTTTTTTTTAAATAATTTTTCTATAGTTTGTCAAAGTATAAGTTTTACATTTGTCATAAAGGATGTTAGTCTTGTGTCGTTCACTTTTTTCAGTTATCACTCAAAAATATTGAGTAAAATAGTTTTGACCAGCAGTATTATTGAATTTATGTAGTGTGAAGTGGGTTGAATAACTTACACCTTACAGGAATAACAGAGCTTCGCGCAATTTATTTTTCATTCCAAAAGTTCATGGTTGTTCCATATTTGAAAAAAGAATGCTAACCCACACAGTTTAACTCTGTTGACACAATGATGATAACTTGGAGAAAAATTGACCAAAATGGATACTTAAAAATATAAAAAATTCTAAGTTTAGTTCCAAAATTAGTTGACCTTACTTGACCAAAGACCTCTTGTCAAGTTGTATGGGAAATAGAGTAAAAATTTCAAATGTGCTATCGTGCTATTTGCTTAACACTTAGGGAATCAGAGCCAGGATGCTAAACTGATACTCATTAACATATTCAGTGTGAATGTAGTGAACGTTTGCCTGCTTGGATTATTGTGCCAGCATTTCTCATTTATATTCTTGATTCATCTGATTTTTGTTTGTTCTTTACAGATTTGTTATTACAAAGTAAAGTGCCACCATGATTAATATCTGATTAGATAAACGTAAATCAGACACCTATTGGCAATTACAGTTGTCCTAAACCTTGGAGCATATACCAAAAACAAGATCATGATGACACAAACTAATACTGTACCTGTTCAGGAAAGCTTTAGAACACCAGAACTAGATAACTATAAAGTTATAATTAAGATAAATGTTAGGGGGTTTTACTGTTTAGTTAAATGGTAGGCATTATGCAGCTTTTAACTTCACAGATGGATGTTCACAGGACTTTAAGTCCAGTGCATTTTTACTTTTGTTGAGATACATAGTTCAATTCTTATTCCAAAAATTCACTCCTATTTTCATTCTATTATCACTTCGATTGTTCAGAAACACTGTGTTGCTTTCCATTTGAGCCTTTGCAACGAGCTTCATTGTATTCTCCTTCCATTAAGGTAGCTTCAGTTATAGTAATTATTTCTCCTAAGTAGATGAAAAAATGACATTTCATTCCTTTAGCTTTTCGGTTTATTCCAAAGATAAATTACTGCACTTCCTTAAAACTTTGTCTGAAAAAACTCTTCCTTCAAATGCACTCGGATTTTTATGCAAGCCTCAAAATTCTTGTGTTATAACTGTTTGTTCTGATCACATTCTAAGGTTGAAAAGCTTTGGCAAATGTAGGATTTTCTGTTTTATCTGAGCAAAACCATTAAAAAATCTGCTCTGTGTGAAAGTCCAGAAACAGGGATGAACTACATCCTGAATTGTTTTGTTTTGATGAATCATAATTTGCTGCATGAGAGAGGATTATAGATTAAAGGCTTTCTCTGGAACTGTTTCTGTCGCTTGGTGAGGAAACAACATATAGAAACAAAAACAATATGGTATTATTTTGCATTCATATCCTTACTGAACATTGTACAGGGGCATAGAAATATCCAAGATGAACTAATTTTGATCATACTTTGTAAGCAAACTGCCTTTTGAATTATATATGTGCCAATTTGAAGAGCTTTTTGCAGTTCTTTCCCCTCGCTATCTTCACTATTTACATCAGTCATATGTAATCTGGGAATTCTGGGAGTTTTACTCATTTTTAAGTTGCTATATTTATGCCACCAATTCAGAAATTGTCTCTTCCCCTTCAGGAAAGAAAAGCAGATAATAAATGTCAGACAATTCACTAACCTACACTGATCCCATAGCATAACATTTGATTGATTACAGAAATTTTTTTATTAGAATACACTTTATCAGGGCAGCATTTTTCCTCACAAGAAATACGCTCTGTTGTCAAGATAACACACTTGTAAAGCGATCTATACCTATCTCACACTTCCAGTGCAGTGTCAATATACTTGTCCAAATGTTGTGAACTATTTTACCATAATTGTCTAAACAGCTGTCAAGTAATGTTCTTTCCTAAGTTATTTAAAACAAGTTTTAGTTTAGGGTTCTTTCCAAAAAAAAAAGTTTCTATTCTCTAATGATCATATTTATTATAAAGGTCTAAAACTTATATCTGATGGCATTATTACTATTTTGTATTCTCATCTTTTCCCTACCTCAATTTTGTTTTTATAACATTGTTTTGATTTGAATTGATCTCTTTCTTCAAAGATTATCTAAAGATGCCTCTGTGGCCTTCATGTTTTAGGCAGTTTTCCTACAGCAAGGCTTATCTTGTGTAGTTTCTTAAATACTGAAAGGCTATAACAGCAATAAAGAATACCATGATGAAAGGAGATTGCAGACACTCTTGGCAGAGTTACTGTTAGTGAGCTCTTTTGAAAGAAAGATGTTACCTAAAGTAACTGTACCTCCTGAATGAATCATAGAAATGAGCTGTAAATAACACTAAGAAAAATACAGCATTAACAGTGATGCTTTCAGAAATCATGAGTCCACCCTAAATTTATTTTTATCTTGAAATTTAGTGTAATACATATACATACGTGTGTACACTATATATACGTATTTGCATGTCTGTGTGTGTGAGAAGTATCTTTATGTAAATTTTAATTTGCCTTCTGCTATTGAGAAAAAGAGGTACCCTTGAACCATACTAGCAAGTATTTTTAAAGAAAAGCTAATCATTACAGCTCTAAGAGTCTAGTCTTAGCACAAATATTGGTATGTTTAGCAATACTGCTATCACTGTTATATGAATGAGAGGTTATGTTCTCAACTCTGAGAAGATGAGAGTTTATTTGAATGTTCTCTACCAGAATCTGCACGGTGTATCATTATTCTAAAATTTCCTGGGCAGGGGAAACACCTTACCAACTTATGAACTTATTTCTGTAAGCTGAATTCATATACCTCTGCTCCAGTGGTACACTGAAATACCAATTTAACTTTCCTGCAGCAGGAAGGTTTTATACGTCTCAGAAATTCCTGTTCAGGGAACGTGGCTTTTGGAGTTGGAGAAAGACTAGAGTTCATTTCAGCCAGAGGCTAAATAGGTACTCCTGGTTGTAGAGTGTGCATAGTGGATATAGTTGCTGATGATCTTGTAGCCATCTTGTCACGTTCTCCTAGCAGCTAGCGTCTTCTCTGCAGTGGATAAGCCCCTGTGGGCTATTTATAGAAAATTTGTAGCATCTTTCTGTTGCTGTGGCTTTCACATGCCATTCTGATTCTGGCACGCTGCATCATGGGTATAGGCAGGCATCAACTAACAGTGAGCACAGAAGATAGATGAGCTGGCTGTGTATCTCCAGTGAGACATGCACGGCACAGTTTCCCTGTACTTTTGTGGGCCCCCTGCCCTTAATTTATACCATTGCTGAACTTGGCCCTGGGTATAGAAGCTTAGTTCTTTTAATGTACCCTTGCAATAGATTGAGCTTACCCATGCTTCAGCGGTTTATAGCTACAGCTGTACATACTGTTGTCCACTGGTGAGATGCGTACTGTTAACTTACCCACTTGGAAGGTATAATTCTGCAGCCATAGCGTCATGGTCCATTTGGATCTCTCAAATTTACAGGACAATGTACTCTGTGAATTAAGCTTTATTTTAAGAACTCATTAAGAAATGTGACAAACAAACAAGAGCAAACAAGGGCTCAATTCGCTTTGCCCAGACTAGTCTCTCATGTGAATTCACTTACCACTCAATTCATAAGGTTTCATAAGTTACAACCCGTAAAGCTCAATTCATGCACCTGTGAGCAAAAATTAGCTACCTAGCCAATGGTGAAAGTGCTCATCCTTCTTCCTCCATCATGATGCAGACGTCCCCTGTATCACACCGGGAAGCGGGAAAGCCTCAGCAGTCCAGCTGCTATTGGATCCGCTTCAAAAGCTTTTTTGGGTAAACTGACGTTTTATACCTTCCGGCTTGGAAGTTTGGCCTATACCATTTCTGTAAGTTAACAGATTATGAGGAAACTGCCAGACAATCATTATGTAAAGATGCTGGCTGCAGGAGACGGCAACCTGCAGGTGATAATGGCTGCATAATGGCTTTTTAGCTCTTCCTGACCAGTACATGTCCTGCCTACATGGTGCTTTCACTTTGACCTAATGGTGCTGCTCCCAGCATACATCAGGCCTTAGCATGAGCTGTGTTAGCCAAAATCTGAGCAGGAGTTGAGTGAACAATCACACGGTTGTAGTTCCTTTTTTATGGATGTCAATCAAACAAAAAAATCTGGTGTCTTCAGGTCTTTGAATTTAGGCATCTAGTGTCATTTCAGACACCCTGGAATACCAAAGAATCCACACAGGGGTGGAAGAAATTAAAACATGTCTGTGATCATCATTGTAAAATGGTTTTACAGTAGATTTTTAGTTTTTGGTTTTAATTTCTTCCTTCTGAAAAAGTGCTTTTAATTTTCCTTTGCCTTTGATTTCACTGACTAAAACACTTAAACACGAGCCTATCTTTAAACGTACACTTAAGTACTGCAGAAAATTAATATATGTTACAGAAACACTGGTAGATGTTGTTGCTAACAATAGGAATCACAAAAAATACTAAAGTGAGAATTCCATATGTGATTTGTTATTACTCAATCCCCCCCAAATCCTTTCAGCTGTTTTTGAGTACCTGAATTTAACTCCTATGTCTTGGATAACATGCCCTATACTTAGACACATTGCTGTAAAGCTTATACACCCATATGGCATATATCATAAAAACAAAAGATATAGCTGTGTTATTAACCTAAATTTCTTTAAGACTTCTTTTAAACAATGATTCTGTTTTTCTTATTTGATAGCTTTATTTCCTTGCAAGCAAAAATATTTTGTCAAAATGTTAGTGTACTGCATCTTTTCAGTTAGTTAGATTGTTATGAAGTATAAAGTATTTTTCCTACTGAAATGGAACTTTATTTCATTTTTAATCTCATAAGATTGCATTAGTTAAGTCAAAATAGCTCACACTTGGAATAAAATAAAGATTAAAGACTTAAATAAAAGGATCTTATGATCCACAGCATAGTTGAAGTGATGGCATAAAAGCACAATCATGGTTCTCATAACCTCTGAAAAGTTTAATAAACATGAGAACTACTGAAGGAATATAGATTAATGTAAAAGCAAAAAGAGTATATATATGTGTATGTATGTTTATAGAAAAGAATTGATAGGATCAGTGTGATTAAATTAAATGAATAAACGATTTGCATTTTTATTCTGTGCAGTTTTTACATATTTATGTTCATAAACGCTCTATCTGCAAAAGTATAAAGAGGTGTGGATGACAATATGAGAAAGATCAAATTATCTTCATGTATAAGTGATTAAGGTCTTTTTATTTTGCAGTTATTCAATTTGTATTATTCTGTATCTTTTTAAACATTCTTTGTTCTCAGTATTAGCTGATAATGTTCTTGCGCTGTACTTGGAGGATAATGATTTAAGGAAGTTTATTCAGAGTTCACTGACTGATATGTCAGAAAATTGTGGCTTATGTGCTGTTCTATTAGAGTGGTTTTGGAGTGCTTAGCTAAACAAATCATAAGTGACTCGTAGTGCTGCTTTGAAATAAAGCTCCTTACCAGTGTAACTACTACTGTATAAGATCTTAGTGTGATCATGGCTAAGAGAAAAGCAAGAAACTGTGTGTTTTAACAATAATTAAAAGGACAGATTTATATTTTCTATTACTTGCTCACTGGAACATAGTTAAATGCAAGCTTAATTTTGCTCTGTAAGCTTGTATATAATTAACCCTCTTGTCATTTGTTAGTGGTGGTAATAAGGATATATTTAATTTACATGGAGTCCTGATAAAATAATATTTTGACATAAAACCCTATCCTACTTTTCATTGTGAAACATGCAGGTAGTCCTTTCCAAGTCATAAGTATTAAAAATCCTTCAAAGAAGAAATGCCAAATATTTTTTTATTTGTGGGAAAATTGCTAAGTCAGACAAGGAAGTATAGATAGATATGGATATTTTATACCTTTTTCAGGAATAGATATAATATATGTGTTGCTTTTGAGTAAGTCTTTATTATTTTCAATTACATGTTATTTTTAAGCAGTGTAAGTTACATGTATACAAATCCCCGTCAGTGCCTCCTTATTGATCGGACTGAACATTCACCCTGTCATGGGCTTAATAGTTCAGTCCCACAGGATCAGCCCACACAGGATGAAGAATCTCAGGAAATGGGACTTTGAAATAAATCTAATAGGTGGACCTTAGGGTAGAATACTCAGTGTTTGATCCTCATTTTAGAACCTGAGTGGATCAGTGCCCTTAACTGCTGTTACCAATCTCAAAAATCAAAATGCTCTTCTTACTCAAGGCAAAGTTTTGCACTGTTCTTACTTTCTTCCACAAATACAGTTTTGACAATAATGGTAAAATTTATAAATCCGGAATGTAGAAAGACCACTGCTAGAAACAAAATACAGTATGAGAAGCAATGAATGGGCAGCATTATAATTCATGACTTGAGGTAAGAAAAATTGTTTTTCTGCTCTTTCCCCTGAAGAATTCCACGTTTCTAGGCCATTTATCTCAGGAGACTACAACAGCTATACAAGAGAGAGATCTGCCTCCATTCCAAAAGTGGGAACAGCTTTTCCTTTAGATTTTGCAGGAGACCACTCCCCCTACAAGTTTTAGAAAATTCATTTTGTATAATTAATGCTGATGTTTTTAGTAATACCGATGCTACTCCTTTTAATGATAACTGTGAAGAAAATCAGAATTTATTAATGCTTGCCATTATGTGAAATATTAGATACTTTCTATTCTCTAACTATTCTAAGAAGTTACTGGAGTTATTAAATGACAGCCTTGATTATACAACTCACACGAACATTTCTAAAGACATTAATTCCTTACATGGGCAATATTGTGCAGTTGGGTAACATGACACAAAGCTTTGTTAATGTTAACATAATCTGAAACAGTTTTCTTTTTAAACAAGTACACAACTTCATTTATGTATAAAATTACAATGTTTACTTCAAGAAGAGTATTCATTATTCAGTTTTTGCTTTCCTTCATTGCTTACTCTGTGTCAGCATGTCACATTTATTGTACATTAAGTAAAGACTGCTCTGAATACAAAATGGTTAATTCCTTAATAGGATAAGTGTGGCAGTTGTCATGCAATGCTGGAGTACTTCATGAACATTAATAGCTTTGTAATAAACATAAACATTAATAAACACATGATATATGAGGCTAAGGGATAGTCTATTTTACAAATAAAGAACAGAGAAACAGGAAAATTAAATGCAAAACCATCCTCCAAAATTAGTTAATGAATTTGAACTGTACAGAATTTGCTTTTTTACATTACTTTATATATGGTTTTATTTGTTCATAGTGAAGCTTCTGTTGATTCTAGTTGCTCTCCTGTTGTATTGCAGTTTCTCAGAAATCAAAATCCCAAGTATCAAGTACACTGTATGTGCCCTGAAGACAGGAAGTAATAAAAAAAATAATAGTATATATTAAATCTTAACTGGTACAAACATGATGAGATGACTGTAGAGCTCACTGGTAATCATTTTCTCAGTCATGGGCAGCTGCTGGTAAAACTCATAACATCTCACTGGTCGTTCATTTGTTCAGGTAGCTAATGCTCTGAAAGAGTTGAAATGTTTTTGTAAAAGAGCTGGAAATGCTCACTAGTGTGGAGGGACCAGGACTTTATGACTTCTTTTCTTCAGTATTTTTTGTGTCTGGCATATGATTTGGGCTACCATTAGTTGCTCTGGTATCACATGCAGATAATCCAGTTCTCAAAAGTCAGCAGTTCAGTGCTTATACTTGAGGACCCCCTCAAAATTGAATACGGTTGACAGTCATGGCTGTGTGCCGTGGAGTTTCTGTATTCCCCTGGAAAACACAGAAATTTGCTCAAGAGCCTTGGGATAATTCGAGCAGCTCAGGTTTAATCTTGCCAGTCTTTTGAAACTGTCATAAACTGTCTTGGAAACTATCTTAGAATTCTCACTTTGAGCAGGGTATTAAAAATTATTTTTTTCCTGTACCCTATGTTGCATTTTATCTACTGGAAAGAGATCACTAGACTTCAGCTTTTATTAAGCGTGAACCTTATCTGTAGATTAAATTTCGAACAGAGAATATGACTTGAATTAAAAATACTGAACTACATTTTCTTTCTTTGCTTAGAAATGAAACATTCTGTTTTAAGTGTGAATGGGAGATTGCATAAAAAATATGGTGGTTGCTGGGTTTTGCATTGACATGTAGGTGACTATCACTATATCCCTTTAACCACGTCAATCAGAACATAGCACTCTAATGAATTTTCTTATGCTTGTTTATTTTTTAACAGACTTTTAGAAAATACTGGCTATAAAATGCCAGTAGAATGCTACAATATATAATGATCTACTACAAGCAGACAAAGAATAATATTTATCTACCCTGAAATTCAAAAATTAAAAAAAAATTCATGTGCTGTGTATATTTTAGCAAGGATATTATGTGGTTTGTAGTCATTAGAGAACCAGAGGCATTTAAACTTAATTTTCTTTCCTTCATTGATACAACTTTTGATACAACTTTTAAAACATGTTATAAAATATCATAGGATCTTCAGTCCTTTTATTTTTATCGTATGTTTTATTCCAGCTCAAGCTGGTTCTTTGTCTGACTCACATGAAGTAGTTATTCCAGATCTGTTCTGTTCTACTCTAAACCATTTGTAGTGCTATGAAGAAAACTCAGGCAAGAACTAAAAGATCAGACAACTGCTTAATGGTGCTTAATTTCTATAATGCCTATGGTGTTGTACAAATGCCTTAACAACTGCATTGCTCTGAAAGTGTATATTAATGCTAGTATTTATAAACTATAGATGTTAAAATGAAAAGAATCATATTCCTGATGCATGGCTATGACATTTGTGGTAACTCAACTTCAGTCCAGATACCTGCAAGAAGTTATGTGGGAGAAATCAAAGTACAATTTTTTACATCCCAGTTGAGTATCAATTTTCATGCTACTGCATTAGTCATACAGAGTAAAAATTTGTGTATGGTTTTGAAATCTAATATTTTGAAATATAAAGTCCATTCTTACAGCAGGAAAGCAGGAAATCTTTAGATCTGAACTGAATACACACTTCCAAACAGGAGCATTATTTCAGATACTGTGTGATAAGCATATAATTTCTGGTGAATAAAATTGTTATTTTAATAAAAAAAAATCGATGATTGTAATGTGTCCAAAACTATTACAAGGGTTCTTATTTGTGTGTCACAAATATATTTTAAAATAGTTTACTTAGCCAAATGTGCCAACTTCACATTTAGGTTCACTTTTGTGGTTTCTTGAAAAGCTACAGTATCAAGACATACTGTGCATTAATCATGTAAGTAATTTGTAGTGCCATATTTATCATTTGCTGTGTAACATAATGCAAATCATTACGAAACTCTGATGGATAATTTATAGATAATGTTTTGGTCTTTGTGGCATAAATAGGTTATTACATCCAAAAAAAAAAAAAAAAAAGAAAATCAAACCCTCAAGTCAAGCACTCCACAATTAGAAAATATGAAAACTGGAGCTGTTTTAGAAACTGTAGTTCAGCTTCTTTCTGTGCTTCTCTGCTAGGAAGCATCTATTACTATAGGAAATTCTCTACTTAGTGAAGAGTGGGGGCTGGTGGGGAGACATACAGACCACTGAAAGTCTAGTGAGAGCTGCTACCCATAGCAGTCTGAGGTCATCTCAACAACTGAGGCTGTGACTGAGCATTTCAGTGCTGAAGAAAACAGACTAGCTTGAATAACTCCAGCAGTCGTTAAAGATAATCTGTCAGAAACAGTGCCTCAGCTACGGAGGTGTGAAATACTAGTGAGGGGCAGAAATAAACATGTATGTTCACATCATTTTTCAACATTTATCTTTTAGCTCCTCAGGGAATGTAAGATTTCAGGTTTCATGTAATGCACACTTTAGAAGATCCTTTCTTGAATAAAAAATAATTTTCAAACAGACCATTTTAAGATGTCTTTATCACAGATCCTGAATGATTCAGATTCTATTAATTATTTTACAATGGTAATATTTCCAAATGTGATTTCCAAAATCACATATGAAGTTTAGAGGCATTGCAGTGAAAATAACCAAGTGTCCATTCACTTTGGAAGTTCATCTTTAGAGAATTAGGACATTATTTTTTCGGCTATTCATATTTTTATAGCACTTTATATTCAAAGCACAATTTTAGTTGCAGTTGTAAATACTGAGAAAATCTAAATTCACAATCCAAAAGTCCTTTCAGTGCATCTTCTCAGGTTCTACTTTTTTTCCTCCTCAGTACCTGTTCTTTCCATCCACTTCTGCTTTTTGGCCTTTGTACTCTGCCTGTCGTTTCAGAGATCCTTCAAGTCCTGTGATTCTAGCAAAGCTTTGTCATCCACACCCCCAGTGCCCTGGTATTTTTTCCCTTTCCTTATCAGTTTTCTAACATGCTGCTTAGTTGCCAGAACATACAGGATTTTTATGTTTCTGTTTTTGATCCGTGAGTCCAGTGCCATTTTAAGTCCCAAGAAGAAATGTCAGAAAAAGCTAGACTACCCCTTGCACATGTAGAAACTAGCATGCTTAGCTCTTTCATTAAGAAAGAGTCTGTATTTCACGCACAGTGGGATCTGCAGAGACTTTGACTGTCTTCGTTATGGACAAGATCATTGAAGAATGTAAGAATGAGGCCATCAGGCTAACTGCAGCTGCTGACTAGCACATGAACTGAATTTTGTGAACAATGCCAGCCTTTTCTAATTTCTTTCAGAAAAGCTGAAAACCAAAAAAGTTCTAAGCAGTTGAAGATGGAGCTTTACATGTAGAATGGTGAATTCCTAAAGCACACAAATTTTCAGGTATGGGTATATGTAGGATCAGATTAAAATATTTTCAGTTACCACTCATCATCTCAGTTCCTATAGGAAATATGCATTTTCTTTGCCCACTCTAAATGCAAACTGAAACTAGCTTGTTTCATTCTTGCTTCCTTAAAGTATATTTTTCTGTACATTTTCTACAGATGATTTCTCAGCTGCCAATCTGTGGTGCTGTTGACCACTGGGATATGTGATGTGTGGCTTATACGGTCTCCATAGAACTCATCAGTCACAAAAACAGCTTATCAGTTTTCAGGAAATGGTGTAGGCATCTACAAGGCTGGAGGTGGACAGAGCACTTTACTCTGGCAAGGGATAATTTACTCATAAACCTAGTACAGGTTAATCTAATTTATTAGAGCACCAACTGGATTAATGATAAAACACAGTTAAAAGTGAACTGCCTTTGTAGGAGTGGTTAAGCTGGTGATTTATGTGACAGACAAAAGCATTGAAATTCAACAGAACATAAGCTTCAAACTGCCCTTGTTCCAGTCTTTGCAACTATACAATGGGCTGATTTTCAGGAATGTCTATGATAATCTAAGTATAATTATAAAACTGAATATGGATATAATGTATGACACAGATGACACATTGGTTATCATGAGGAAAAGCAATGCACAGTTTTGGTCATCCACCAAAAGAAACAAAGTGTGCCAGTTCATGTGTATTTACCAGAGTGGTATTTTTTGACCGTAAGTGTATCTACGTTGGCCAGCATCGAAGATCTAATCTGCTGATTACGTAAATGGAGTACTACTTACCTATTCAAACTATATCTCCTTTCTTACTTTAGAAGTAATTTACCCAGAAGTTAGGCTAGTTCTTATAAAGAATTTAATTACTAAAAATGAAAGCATTCCAATACAATATTTAATATGCATAAGACCAGTTTCTCAGCGTATTTATCTCTGTAAATCAGAATATCATTCATCATTCTGCTTATTTTGTTTTCTTAAAAAGTTTGAATATAGCAATAAATTTTGTAATCTCAATGCGCTATATAATAATTATGCACTGTAGCTCACCTTTAAATTAAGAACACGGTGTTTGTTCTACATTAAGAATGGGAAAAAAAAATTGTAGCTTTAGTTTTGTTTTACTTTTAAGAGTTCTTCTTTCATGAGATTTTAATTTTAGAGAGTCTTGCCTCATTATGGATGCTGTTATGACCAAAGTCACTGTTAGGGCAGCTTTTTGCTCATCTATTTACATTTCAAAAATGAACCCATTCACAGGAATCTATATATTGTGATAAATGTAAAAGCAAGTTCCTGGTACATGTGGATTGTATGATCCTAGACAGAGATGAAGTTAAATACAGCCAGCTTAGCCAGCAGGACCTCACTTACCCAACATTTTTTCAAATCTTATACTTGTGTAACTCAGTTCATTAATGCTGAGTTACATCCATGGCTGGAGTGTATGAGTTACAGTATTCCATACAAGTACGCAAAGATTTGGAACCAGATAGAAATTCTGCAGCCAGTGACAACACTGATAGCCCTTTTAGGAATTTAGCACTAAATCAGTAATTTCCAGGTTCAGAATCAACTACTACTACTGAGCACTCCAAAATCTGACCAAGTATTTTTTGTATATCCTAATTATAATCCTGCTATAATAATACCCGTTATTTATTGCCACTTTCTGACAAAAAATCCTTCTGTCCCCTTTCTCTCATTGTGTAGCTGTTAAATTACATTTACATAGCAAAATCTAAACTATGCTGCTTTTTCTTATATTGCATCAACAGTAGCTACAAACAGTAGCATGACATGATTAAGAATAGGAGAAAGGATAAGACATAAGATGATGAGTTATGTTATGAAAAAGAGTTTCATTTCGTGGCTTTAGTTTAGGCTTCTAGGAGTTTAAAGGCATCCCTTTGTCATTAGTACATAGACTTAAGCTTTCTCGCATGCTGGATGAGCTGTCTGTCTCTGATACCGAGACTCAGCTTTGGTTGAAACTTCTTTAACTTCTGTAATTTCTGCATAACTTTGTTTTCTGAATAAAGTCTGAGGTATCTGAGCAAAACTTGTTCTCAGTTTTTGTTTTTCATGCTGTGATCGGAACATATTTATTTCCAAAGTATGTGTGCACCTAGGATGCACTCCAAGGGTATATGCCAGTTGCACACCCTCAGTTTCTCTCCTCACCATCTGTATCTCCTGTATTGTGCCTTCTGCCTGGTACCTTACTTTTGTTACTTAAACCTGTATGCTATTTTTCTCAAAAGCCACCATACCTTTAGCAATACTTGGCAGCTTCAACATCAGGCAGAAACTCTGAGCAACTTGACTTCTCACTGAAGGCAAAAAGTTGCATATAGATTACTTTTCAAGGTAGTACATAAGTGGCCACAGTTTCTGCTCTAGCATGCAGACATGCACCAATAACTGGCTCCAGGTTGCGGTGCATCTGAGTCTAGGGCCAGTGGTATGCAAGCCAGTTAGGTGCTTCAGAAAATATTATGCTCTGTCTTCTTGAAATTGTCATCTATTTATTCATAAATGAGTGCCTTCAAGAACATGTTGTATCCAGATGTCTATTTGGCATTTGCTATGAAAATAATATAGTTACAGAATATCTAGTCTGTCAAACTGCTTCTGGCTGTTTTGAATAAATTTATCATTTATTTATATAGAACTCTCAGTTTCTTTCTTTTGTTTTGAGTCATTATGTAAAAGCAAATCTCTTAAAGTTGAAACCAGCACATACATGTCCATCCACCCATAAACACACATATGTATATACATATATATATATGTGAAAATGAAAAGTGGTTGCAGTTAAACTGGAGAACCAATAAAATGAATTCTGAAGTTCTACAGTGTTGTGGTATAGAACAAGATTTCATTTCAGAATTAGTGAATGTATATTTGCAACTTAAAATCAATGCTATGAAATTATTGCTATTTTTAATGCTATTCAGTGGGGAAGATAATGTGGACTTTATACAGCTTCATTAACTTAAAATAATTTTAGACAGTAATCCATTTCTAAAGGATGAGCATAGGTGCCTTGAATATATATGCATGTAGGTTCATACTGCTAGCTCATTTTAATATGCCTGTGCTAGTACAAAGGTTTGGGGAGTTTCTGCTTTTGGATGTGACACAGAAAGGTAACAAGTTCTCTTTAAGACTGGTTTAATTATTTATGGAATCAGATAAGATGATATGCTGCCTATATTAAGCTGTTTGATAATATGTAAAAAAAAAAATTTCATTTATTATTTTCTTTCTAAGAAAATAAAGGAAACCTACTGAATCATTTAAGTCCTGAAACTGAAAACAGAACACTGAATTTCTGAAGTAGTCTCAGTTACATAGCTGTTCATTTGTTCAAACCCCTGCTTTAACCACTTTCTTTTCTGAATTCCACATATTAAGCACACTTAGACCCATTGTTTATGTGATGTGTGTGGTGGATGAATATAGTGCTACCCTAGCTGGGAGCTATGCATTCTGTCAAACCACAGCTTAGGTCTTGAATGGTATATGTAATTATTTCTTCTGTCTGGTATGAATTCAGGTCTTCAAGAGATCTTCTAGGCTCATGCTTATGGATACATGGTGATCCCGCAATATAAGTTATGTTCCATTTTCACAGAAGTTGCATTTTGCTGTCAAAGGGCATAATTTTGTAATACTAATTTACCTTTGAAAATCTGTTGACATGTCTTCATCATGAAGTTACAGCTTGCGTTATTTCACCTTTTTGAAACTTTTTGCAGAACTTTGATAAAGATATTTGTCAGAAAGTATTTATCTGTGAAAACAATATACTATATCTGTACCTCAGCCAAAATTTCTAACGAAAATTAGGACCAACACAATGATTCTCTTTTTATACTTAAGAAAACCATTTTATATCCACATCAAGCTTTTTGAAGAAATTCCATGGAAGTTCAAAACACCTGACAGTATAGAATGCATATCACGAACCCAAATAGGAACATTTAGTGAATGAAATAGTTATTTTTCTAGCTGTACTGAAGATTCTCCAGTTCTAAACTAGTAGCACTGAATAACTTAAATCTCTGAATGACTTTAGCTTTGTGAAGAAGGCCATCATTGACCAACTTTATTAACAAGAATATAAACAGAATGTAGTGTATATCTGAATACCTTAGCATCAGTTTATGATTCTGTTTTTTTGGTTTAGTACACTGTCTGTAACTGAGTCTTTTCTGTGGTAATTGTAATACTGGCCTCTCTTCCTTTCAGAATCACTGATTGTTCTATGAAATAAAATTATTACAGTTATAGTAGTCTCAGATAATGATTAATGAAAACTCAAGCTTGTAGTTAAAAAGAATCTTTTCCAGAAGGACAAGTAGGTTAAATAAACTCTGAGCAAAAGGGGATAGTTTCTCATGTTGCTAACATCATTTCATACTCAAAACAACTGCTTATGTTTAGAATCTACCAACAGGCATTATATTTTAGCTAAACTTCAGCAGGATGTCAAGTAACTTACAGTAATTAAGACTCCCAAAGTAATTTACAATAAAATGCATGACTCAACAGTATCAATCAGTCTCTACATAGGTCTCCTTTGTCATGTCAGTCTGTGATCTATCTAATAGTTTTTAGTCTGAGTGGTCCTCTTCTTGGTCCTTGTACATCTCTGTTAAGCTCCTCTGATAACTGTCTGATTCCCTACTTTTCCTATGACCTGTTCTGTATGTAATTGAGATCTTTTCACCTTCTTTTTGCAGTAAATTTTAACAGTCTTAAGTTGCCTATGCTATCCACCAGTCTGTTACTGTGGGGTTGCCAGCACAGCCCACCCTTGGCAACAACACATATTAAGACAAGGATGTGAGTGTTGAAGGGTATGTGTGAAGGGGACACCCAAAACTGTCTGAGGGGGTGTTTGCCTGAAACTGATGATGTTAAAGAGTAAAACAAGCCTGAAATTGCTTAAATGGTAACCAGGGAACTATGAAGAGATTTTGGAAATAAAGGGGTCAGCTTTAAAAGAAATATGTGAAAAGGAAGCCTGTAGCATGTGGGGAGATACCTTGCAGTGGAAACACTGGCAGTCGAACCTCTTTTGATGTCACAACAGTATGGGATGCAACAAGTAGAGTGGGTACTTCAGGACATGGTTTAGTGGGCATGGTTGATGGTTGGACTCGATGATCTTGAAGGTCTTTTCCAACCTAAATGATTCTATGATTAAGTAGGGACTCACACCTCGGGTGTGTGTGTGTGACATCCATGGTGTGCTTTTGCACTGGCATGTGGATTAGCAACCTGTGGGGAGAGGCACAGCTTCACACAAAGCTAGAGCACTTTTCTCTCTCACACAAGGTTTGTGTGAACAGGGTAGCCTGCGCTCCCAGGGGAGAGGGTTGTGCTTGTAACCCAGCCTGTGTCTGCATTCCTGTAACTCCGTGGGTGTGGGTGCCCTTAGAACTCGTGGGATTGGTTAGAGAAGGGTGTTCAGAAATTAAGAGATGTTTATCAACTTTTTTTAAGTGTCTAGTATTGTAGTTTATCTATCTGTTGTACTGTTAATCATGAATATAAAATTCACTGATTGCTAGTTAGTTATTTCTCATTAATAAATCAGAAAGCTTCTTTGATCCTAATTTGAGCTATGTAAATTGAACAGTTTTTCCCTGCAAGTTACCAATTTTTTGCATCCAAATTACATCCTAGCAGTAGTTGCAATACAACTTGCACAGTTTACATGAGTCAAAGAAGCAAACCTTACATGTGAAACCAAGAGGTTTTAGCCTAATTACAGTCTTAGCAGTCTAATCAGAGAATTATTAGCCCAGTTACAATGATGCTAGCACTTATAGTACAAATTACTCAGTTTTTACAGCTTATTCCTGATAATGCCAATTAAAACTAACAGTTTTCCAGTACCTGCCCCTTTCTCTCTGTTGTGCTCAGCATTCCACTGCTCTTCTAGGTCCTGAGGTCAGTGGCCTGGGTGGGTGGGGAGAGGGAAGAGAGTTGATCACAGGTAGTCACTAGCATCCTGTAACTTTAATTGTGATTGGTTTTGGGAATGTTAAAGTTTTTGTTTTCTTCCTGTTCATTCTTCAGGCTTGGGGTCATTTTAATATGTTTGCTAACACAGTCTGCTTACTTGTTCTTTAGTTATTGGTTTGTTCTTCCAGGTTATATACAGAGACACTGTATGTGGTATGTTTTGTCTAAACTGGATACTTGCTTTTTGTTATCGTTGTTGTCCTTAACACTGGCTTTTCCCACCTCCCAGGGTTGTACTCCTCTGATGAGTGTAAATGACCACTGTGAAGTTGCTTATAGCCTTGGGGGATCTGGTGTATCATCCTGTGCCCGTACTCTTGTATACTGCATTTTTTTTCCTAGCATCATAGATTATTCATGCAATACAGAATAACTGCTTCTTATTACTCTCTATTTGTTGGAATACCAGTATGTGAGAAGCAGCATTACAACACAATTGTACTTGGTTGTAGATAGTTGCTGTAACAGGTAAAACAAGCTAAAAAGAATCTCTAGGTGGGCCGAGACAAGTCTAAAATTCTTGAAGCTTCAGTTGTTCTTTTAATAGAAAGCCTGTGGCTTGTTACAAGTGATGGCAACACCGTATTTACTGGGTTACAAGGCTACCTATTGTGGAGAAACTGAACAGAGAACCTATATTGTCTTGTATGATTTTCTTGTGATCGTTTTGTAAGAGTGAGGTGGAACTTCACAAAGTACTGTTATCTTTTGTGTCCAAACTTTTAAACTGTAAATTTACACTATTTTTTGCTCTGGCAGAAGGTTTATCCATGCAGCATTTGTTTAAGTAACTTTTTTTTTTTCTTTTTTCTTCATGGTGTCTAAGAGGTTTCTGATAGTGATAGGATCAGCATTAATGGAGACATAGTCAGATAGCCTGATTCTAAACATTCTATTTCAACAAACAATGCTTCCATTTTTAAATGTCTTGTCCAGTAAGTTGATACTGTCAAACAGGGATCTAGATTTGAGCATTCATATTTTTCAGCATTGATGAAATAATTTTGATACCATTTCCACAAAGCTACTGGAATCGAAACATAGAATAAAATTATGCTTTCTTGGAAAAAAAAAAGTAAATTCATAAAAATAAAAGTTGTGGTGTAGTCATATCATTAATATATCCAATGAAGGACAGATTTTTATACAGCTGCTACATAGTGTTCTCCAAAAATGCTGTGTTTGGATAATTAGAATAATAACCAATAGCTCTCTGATTCTTCTGAGGATATACAAGTAGAACTATGTCAATATCAATCCATATATGCAACTGTTCCTTGAGCATATGTGTACAACATTAGAGCAGTCCTTTTTCTAGCTTTTTTGTTTGTGTGTGGTACCATGGCACCTTTCATTCTGTATGGGATTTTTTTTTCATTGTATTATGTCTTGTCTGCTTTCCTTCACTTAGTTGTAGACTATCAAACTATTTTATTATGCATGACCCAGCAATATTAAGTAAAATATAGCTATATTTTCTCAAATTCTTTTTCCAGAAGCTGCACTTGCCTTCATCAAAAAATAAAAATCTTTGAGCATCTTCAAACAGGTATTATAGTTTCAGAGAGTTTGGGCAGTGTCGAAGTCTTCAGCAGCTCTCAGGTTCTCCACCTGACTTCCTATTCCTATGCTGCTCTGTTGGACACACACTCCTGGTTTTACTTCAGCATCTGGTATTGGGGAATATTTTGGGTGATATTTAATGATAAATCTAGGGTGACAGGTACATCAAAGTTGAATTTTTACTGCAACAACAGGTGTTTAGGAAAGAAAAGTAAAATGGATAAAAGAGAGAAAGGAGTGTGGATGTCTTTTAGCTGTTAATAGCAATTGTCCTGTTTTAAACCCAGCTGGTAACTAAGCACCACACAGCCACTCGCTCACTCTCCCCTCAGTGGGATGGGGGGAAGAGAATTGGAAGGATAAACGTTGGAAAACTCATGGGTTGAGATAAGAACAGTTTAATAATTGACATAAAATATAATAATATTAATAATAATAATAATAATGAAAAGAAAATTAACAAAGAGAAATAAAACCCAAGAAAGACAAGTGATGCAAATGAAAACAATTGCTCACCACCAACCGGCTGATGCCTAGCCAGTCCCTGAGCAGCGGTCCCCTCATCAATCTCCCCCCTAGTTTTATTGCTGAGCATGACGTCATATGGTCTGGAGTATCCCTTGGGTCGGTTGGGGTCAGCTGTCCCAGCTGTGTTCCCTCCCAACTTTTTGTGCACCCCCAGCCTACTGTCTGGCGGGCCGGCATGGGGAGCAGAAAAGGCCTTGACTCTGTGTAAGCACTGCTCAGCAATAATGAAAACATCCCTGTGTTATCAGCACTGTTTTGGTCACAAATCCAAAACATAGCCCCATACCCACTACTATGAAGAAAATTAACTCTACCCCAGCCAAAACCAGTGCAGCAATTTAATGTCACAATAGAAGAGTCACTTAACCAGAATGTTTTTGAGAGTATTACATTCATGCTGAACAGCACTTACAAAACTGAACTGGAATTCAAGCCCACTGCAATAAACTACTTAAAAATCATGTTCTCACAGAATATGAGAATCCCTTCTCCCAGAAACCCATCCTCATAGAGAATTTTGGAATATTTGTTAATAAATATGTATTTTCTTGGCATTTTCTCAGTCTGCTTGTCTGGTACAGAGGTTTTGCTGCTTCATATTTTTTAGGGTTGTGTCTAGCATTAAAATAGATTAGTAATAATGTTACACATATGGCGCACACAAACCCAAAACATTAAACGTAAAAGTATAGTAATATTTTGTTAGGCTCAGCTTGCAGATAATTCCATCTTCTATTCACTTCATTTTATATTCCTTGAAAGGGAAATTTTCTATGGGGTCTCTGCCATGTTTTTTCCCCAAGTCACTGAAAAAAAGAAATGTATAAAAATGTGTGCCTCTTGATTTTTGCTGAGCTCACTAGCAAAGAATGAAATTTTATTTCAGGCCTTCCAGTTTCTTTAAGAAAATATGTTCAGTTCAGATGAGTAGATTCACAAGGAAAAAGATTTAGATAGTATTTCCTCAACTCATTCAGCAAGACTCATGTTACAGTTGAATCCTAAATCTTTTTGAGAGGAGACATTCCACCATTTAGTGCTCTTTTTATTTCCTGCTTAAGAACTAAGAACTGCTAAACTAAAAATGGCTCCAAGCACTAATAAAGCTGTAATAGAAAATGTGTTATGTATTTATTTTTGAGAAACATATTAATTTGCAGTCTGTGTAACCTGGAAGTGCATCCAATTCCTGTATTTCTAAAAATTTAGGAAGCTAGTAACAATTACCAGGAGTGGTAGGCAAATAAGTTAGCATAGAGAATATATATAAGAATAAATATAAGAGGTAGATTACTCCTTTTATTAACTAAATATAGCAGTGGAAGTAACAAATTTTCCAAATCTAACAGTGAATAATTAAATTAGATCTTTGGCTTTATAAAATAGTTGATAATCTTCATCAATGTAGCATTTACACATCATACATTTAATCTGAGGTGATGTGAGCAGTAGGTGGCTGAAGTAATTTAAATTTTTTTGAAATAAAGTATCGATTATTCATTCCCTGTAGATATACAAGTCATGTAGTTCAAAAAGTTTAAGAATAACTGCCTAGGCAGTTGGGTGTTCTGAACTTCACTTTGGAGTTGTTGTCAATACCTTATGGCTTAGGTAACTCTTGTCTCACATCGTAAGTTTCTTTTCTGATAAGTTTACCTTTCTAGGCTATAATTTGTCATCAACATAGTGTCAGAACAAGGTCTGACACTCATTCAGCTTAGCCTCTTAGATTCTGACATCATACAGATTTAAGAACATCCTTTTTTCAGAGAGAGGTTGACAGCAGCAACAGAAATACTCAGCTACTTAACCTGGACATAGACAGACAGGCATCAGGTATATATATATTTTTTTTTCTTTAATTCAGATATGATCTTACTGTGTTTGGGTGTGTGTAAGTTTCTCAGCCTTCTTTGTCTTACCTTTCACAACATTTAGTTTCTTCTATTTCACTCTTTCCCTTGAGCTTACATGGAGAGAAGCTGCCACTCTGTCTCGTAGACATTATCAAGTTCACTTGTCTAATACTGCAGGCAGAGAGTTCATTCTGCTTGTGCGCTGAGCCATGAAACCACACAGCTGCAATTAACCCAGCAGTGAAATGAAGTATGATATCTTAGGCTCTGCAATGTGATAATGCTGTGTGGTTTCTTTTGGCTCAGAGTATGGTCAGAATACACTACAAAAACTGTGTAAACATTTTCTTAGATGAACTGCATGGTGTAAGGTACTTAAATCCGCCACATCTGCTGACCATGCAGAACTCAAAAGCTCACAGAAGGGGTGAAAAAAGGGCTGTACAGGACTCCATAATTGAAAACTTACCTAGACATTCTGGAAGCCCAGCAGATTGAACTGAACCAGCCTGAACACAAAGGAGGGACTGGTTGTCTAGATGCCCATAATCCACCTGCTTATGGGAAAGAAGTAATAGGTGAATGGTAAAGCAAATAAATTTCCTTTAAACTTTCCAGTGCTGTGCTCCCTACTTTGCTCCTTGTTCTTTATATTCAGGCTTTTGAAATCAATCCTATATTGCTGTTCTCTATTGAAGGCAGTCATCTTTTAGAGCCTGACTATGTTTAGAATATATCCAGACATTTTGTATGACATTTATGTGATTATGGGGTTTGTTTTTTGCTTTCAATTTAAAATGAAAAGGCTAACTTTGTCCTTTACCAACTTTAATTAGTTTTATGATAAAGGTTTCTATCAGTAAGTAAATAAGAATAAACATTCATTATGAAATACGTACCTCCTCTGTGCCCTCTTTTGGTAGCAGAAATTGCTATCCTGAAGGCAACAATTTATTTAAAAAAGCATTTGGGATTTAGGTTTTAATTACCGATCAGAAAAAAATACCTAATAAAAGTATCACACACAAAAAACTCACTTTGCTGGCTACAGTACTGAGGTGTTTACTAAACAGCTTCAATTAGAGATCAAACAGACAGATGTGATATTTTATTTGATGGAGGGTGCATTCAGGTACCTAAATACTTACCTATACAGCCTCGTGTTCTTATGACTACATAAAACATGAAGCTTTTTGGTCTTGTTTTATATAGGAGATTAAATAAAGCCACAGTTGATTACAGCTTATAAATTGACCACACGCCAATTATACTGAAGGTTTACAAAAGGTAATGAATAGCTCATTGACTGTGTCTGTTTACTGTGCACTCTGCATTGATTTCTGGTTTGTTAGAACATTTCACGCATCAGCACTGGAACCACTAGACATAGCGTTCTCAGAGGAACCCAAGAGTGCTATGGGTCAATAACTGAACTATATACCGTACATACTCTACTTAGTTCAAATTAATCACTATGGACCAATTTCAGTCCTAGCATAAGTGGGTAGGAGAGCAGGACTTCTTTTTGATAGAGCTTTATTGACATACTAGGATATCTTTTTAGAAATTTGTATCTTGTTTGTTTGAGTTTCTGAAAAATATTAAGTCTTTTCCTGCATTCCTTACATTCCAATATTAGATAGGTCCTTCATTTCAATTGATAATTGGTGATTTCAAGTTTACTTTTGGATTGGGGTGTCAAAATTTTGATGTACTGAAAGCTTCCTGGAGACTTTTGTATATAAAGGCCACAAAAATCTCTCATAGTCTGGTGTTCAGGTGTTAAAAGCCAAACTGATCACACTGACACAACTGCATCTTAGAATGTGACAAAACAAAATGTTACCTTCATACCTTTGGTATGACTTAATTCCTTGAATAGTTCAGATGATTGTCAGACAGGATTTCTTAATACTGAGCCTCAGTTTCTTTGGTCAGAATATTCGCATCTGATACTGTTCAAGAGATTCTTCTCATTCACACTTTTGGAGACTGTTATATCCATGTGGTGTCTTTTAGAAAACCTGTATACTGTGCTCTTTCTACTTATCGATTAAATTATTTAGCTTTGCAATACATGATCAGCAGTTAACATAGTATTCTAGGCAAAGTCTTAAAAAACACTATTATATGGCTGCTCTGTAAAATGGTTTTCTGCATATGAGAGTATTTATTAACTTATGATAAGTATCAGGAAAAAAGTTGCATTTGTACAAGAATTAAGTAAGAACGTCTTAAAGTGTGTAATAGACAAGAGAAGATAGTGCAAGAATAAAAGGACTATATAATGCACGTAAGCTCGTGTTTGTTCTAGCTTAGTCCTGTAATTTTTATCTCAGATAGTGGCCAAAAATACAGCCACTTAATACTTTATTAAGAATGCAATTATTTTCTTTGATATGTCCCCTTCTGCTTCCAGCCAACAGCCATGAGAGATTCCAGTGCTGGAACTTTCACCTGCACCATACATAGTAGTTTGTAACTTCCAACTGGGATGTCAAGTTTTTTACTTTCAAGAGATTGTCCAGGAAAAGGGCTGATGTAACTGAAAAAGCATATAACCGGGACCGAGACAGCCAGGATCAGAGTTATGTGAATAATTGCTTTGAAGAAACAATATTCTCTTGTGTTTGATGGCTCCTCCACCCTCAGGTGATGAAAATCAGTGCTCTTCTTGTACAGTTCACTTCTTGGAGTGAATCTACATCCTCGTCCTACATTTGATTTGTAACACTTACTGTTTAGTTAAGTGTATGCACTAACCATTAATTGAATATCCATCTCTCTTCTCATTAGTTTTCCACTTGCTACCTTGACTTTACTTATGACGTCTGCTAAATGTATGCTAAGCTACATCAATCTAATCATGTAGGCCAAACAAAGATTAAGACTTTTTACAGTCAAGTGCTCATGAGCAACATCAAACTTCCCTTATTTACATCCAGATAATTTTTTTTTTCCATAGATATTTTAAACAGCTGTGTAATCTCTGGCTGGTGCAGGTACTCTGCAAGATAAGGTTTAGACTTTTAAACTGTGGTCTTCTCTACTGTCTGAGCTTTTAAACCTCTTTATAATTCTCACATCCATAACATACTGTGGCAATTTTGCAGAAGTCTGTAAATCACTGCTTGCTTTTAACATTTCTTAATTTCATGCTGTGCTGTTGTATTAATACATGATAATAATTTCATATTCCTCTTTCTATCCATACTACTTATTTATCTCTTACATTTCTTCTGCTGGGAGTATTTAGCCTAGAGAAGTGATGGCTTGGGAGGGATCTCATTGATGTATACAAATACCTGAAGGGAGAGTGCAAAGAAGATGGAGCTAGGCTCTTTTCATTGGTGCCCAGTGACAGGACCACAGGCAAGTGAAACTTCCTTCCATTGGAAGGTGTATTTCTTATTAAAGGCACATAACATTGAAAGTAAATAAAGGAATATAAAGAATATAAAGAAAGACATGATTACAGTCAATGGAGAAAAATAAAGGAATAACAGCTTACAGAAATGCCCAGAAATACCTTAGAAAATGTAATAATAGAGAAAAAATACTGCTCATAATACCTAAAATGAAGAAGAAAGATTGAAAAAACATGTTACAAAGTTGAGGAAAAAACAGAGAACCCTGTAGTTACCAGACCTCATGTAAGACAATCAAGTGTATGCCATAAGGAAGCCACAGCAGTTACGCAGTTTATAAATATGATGTAGAACCCAAAACCACAGTAGACCCTGAAAACACAGTGAAATAGAGTTATGAGAAGTGTTCAAACTATTCAGGAGGCCAATACAAAGAATGATCAGAATATGTTATGTCATACCATTATAGAAATATGTGGTAGTATATATATAATGCATAACAGAAACAGAGATATAGATGCTACTTTTTCTGAAAAATTACAATTAACAAGTTGTTGGTCCCTTATTCTTTCTAACTAATTACTACTAGTATGGTGCCTAGTTCCTTTGAGACTTTCCAATATTCTGTCTGAAAACATTCGATTATTAGAAATATTCCTCTGTCCATTTTTTCTCAATGGATATATTGACAATATAGTCAGTATTTCCTATTTTTATCATAAATTCAGTAAGCAGAGATGCTGTGGTTTATAATCACTGTAATTCACTCACTTTCCTTATTTATTTATTCAGTGACAAATTTACTGATGGGAGGTAAGGGAGTTTTGCTTACTTTCCCTCTACGTGTGTGACACCCTCCCATTCAGATAATTGCATCTCTCCCTCACTGGTAGGCTTTTGGATGCTTCCTTAATAGCGCTTTTTTTGTGTATGCCTACCATGTGTATGTATGTAAAAGTCTTTTACTGAATTCTCCTTAAAATCTTTCAATGTGATCATTCTTAATTTTCCATCAGCCTGATTTGGAATAATATTTTCATGAGTACTTACAGTACATTTTCTCAAGAAGTAATCTTTTTTTTTTTTTTTTTTTTCTGCTTGGAGGAGGAGAAAGAAGGACTGTTTACTTTCTCAACTTTTTTCCATGCAGTCACAGTAATTTCTCTTTTCTTCATTCACTTGAATTAGTAGCAATAATAATAGTAAAACAATAATCAAATCAAGTAAGTAAAGATGTTTAGAAAATTGTTATCACCAATTTAAAAAAAAGGCCTGAATTAATTAAGCTTTCTAAAGTTCTTGTGGAAAACTGAGTGTGTCAGAAGATATTCCTTATACAGATAACAAAGCAAGCAACAAAGATATATAGCCTCTTACAGCTTTCAGCCTTTAAGTTTCAGAAGTTTGTTCAAAATACTCATTGACTAGATGGTGATTCTTCTTTCTGTTCCAGTTTGTAGTATGCTCTTTTGGTGTTGAAAATGTCTGAAAGCTTTTTGTTTCTGCCATTTATTTTTGTGAGGCACATTCATAGTCTTCATTTGGTTCAGAGTTTACACTGGCAACCTTCTGTTAGCATGTGGAGTTACTTCAGTTGGCAGTAGTTTTTTTATGCAGTATGACAGATTCCACTCAGGTTTTTTGCCAGGTGAAGTGCCAAGTGAATCACCAAGTGAGGACAGCCATCAGTGACCAGTGAGTTGGTCCTCACTAGTGACAGAGGGAGTGCTTTCAAATGACTCACCGGTTGTTCTTAAAGGAGGAAGGCACGGGAATGTCTACACTGAGGGCAAATAGCTTTTTTGGATTACCATAGCAGTACAAAGGAAGTACAGAATGAGATGTCATGTCACAGAAAAAGAGACTGTAATACAAATTGACTCTTTGACTTTAACAAAAAGGCAGAGCTGTGGTTAGGTAAGTTTTAAACAGACTTTATGTACATCCATGGGAGAGTCCTTCCCATATTTTTCTTGGGGTGATCCCTGTGATATTCCTTGATTTTATGCTGTTCTTGATGATGTTACATCTGGACATTCTTTTTGGTGTTTTTTCTCCTCTCTGCTCTCTTATTCTTTCTGTCACTCTTACAATCTTAAGTGCACTGCAGAAATAATTTCTTCTGTGTAATCTGGGTCTTTGTGACATCTGTCACAGACAGACCCTCATTTCACCTTCCCTCCTAATTGTTGTAGTCTTCCAACTGCCAAAATCTAGCTTGCTTTCTTTCCTGCTGAGCAAGGCTTAATGCCAATAACATATTTTATGTTACAGTGACAAGTTTTCTCAGTTTCTTATTTTCCAATTTATTTGGTCAAATGACAGTTGGGGATTATAATAACCTAAATAACAGTGTCTCCTATTGAGTATGCAAAATGGATTTGTAATTTACGATGTGCTGCAAAAAATGTTAAGGAATCTGCACGTACAACACAACAGTATTCTAGTTAGGGATTTGGATTACTATTCTAATGTTTTCTTAGATGCTGATTGTACTTTCAAATTAAGACTGACAATACGGAATGTACAGAAAAATAGAACTCTGGAAGATCTTCCAGGAATTGGAACTGGGGTTTTCTAACTCTTAGGCATAGTCTGGAAAACATATGTGAAACACAAGTTTTTTCTGCAAGTCACTTGATTTACTTGGAGAGAATTTTTCCTCAGAGATTTTTCTTTCTTGCGATTTCTCACCCATAGAATATCACACCCATGTTGTAGCAGGCAACACATTCTACAGAAATGAAAACTGACACATACAGGACAAGTATTTCCACTATATTATACAGGATTGGACTGGCTATATGACAAACAAGTAAATAGACCAAGTAGTCTTGAAATACATTGTCTTGATTTAACCACTCATAATTTCTGTTTTAGCTTGTTACCATGTCTGTGTGCATTAAAGGACAGTGTTTTTAAGGTGTCCCAACTTTTCTTCATTAATCAGAGGTTTTATTTCTTCTTTTAGATCTTGTTCCTTCAAGATCTTGGTCTTTTTGTCTTTGCACAGGTGAAAACTTAAATTTACAGACACCACTTTGGGCAATACTATTCCCAATTAATCAGAGAGGTTTATACCTAGTTTTTGTCAGCTTCTCTTAACAGATAATTCTTAGAAGGTAAGAATTATATGATAGTGGAAAGAACATTGAGATAATCCCACCTAACTATGTGTTACTATAAAAATGGCTCATTCTATCACTTCAGGAACAGCTCAGTGCAAATGTGGATGTGGTTCTTCCCTGTAGCTACTCCTTTGGAGAAATAGTTGTTTGCTACTCTATGCTTAGATCTGAGCCCCAAAACTTACTTTAATGCAATGAAAATATTAGTATTACATTCTTTCCACATAATTTCTCTTTAAAAGTAAATCTTCAAGTGAATTCCCCGTATCACATGTCAGTAGAAGAAAGATATTCTAAAATGACACATATGAAAATTATCACATGAGAAATCTGATCTCTTTAATTACCAATGAATGTTACTCCAACGTTTTCTTCAGTGAAATTTATGAGGGAGTCCAGGTGCATTTTCTTTGAATATTGCAATAAAATTAGGTAGTGCAATATAAAAATTAAACAAATCATTTCCTATTTGGTCATTAATTGGGTATTTCTCTTACAGTCAAGCCATTCTCATTTGTTGAAATGCCAGTTCTTAATGTATCTCATAATGTCTGCTGGAGGATGAAATTACTCACAAGAGAGGGCCCTCAGAGAAGGATCAATGTATTTATATTAATGTAAATTACCACTGATTAATGAATGCTGTAACCAATAAGGAATTAAGTCCTTACCGTATTCCTTTTTTGGAACCTAACCTTCCTGTCAATTTTGCAAGTTATTAGTAAGATTAATTTGTCAAGTACAGAAAATAGGAATAGAAAAGCCTAATCAGTAGTCTTTTTTGCATGAAAAGCAATGTTATTTTGGAGCAGAAAGTAAAACAGAAGTTAAAGAATATACTTAGTTTTTACAAAAGCATTAATATAATAGTGCTTATCCATATCACTGGAATAAATAAGTGTTTATATTTATGATTAATTATACTGCATATAAGACTTTCATTGGTACCTTGATATGATACATTTACTATGATATTGGAACAGTGTGAGCTTGTGGAAGTGGTCATCTAATATTTGACTGCTATGTGTATAACTTCAAAACCATAGAAAATTACAATGTTCTGGACACTGAAATAAAAAGGTAAAAAAAAGCATGTCTATATGTACCTGTGTGTCAGTTTGGTTTTCCCAGAATTCTTCACCACATGAACAGAGAAGAAACATACTGTTGTTGGTATGAGTATATGCGTACACCACTGTGCTGACAAATGTAGTTGACGCTTGTGTACTTGCATTGAAACCAGGTGGAAACTGTGCAAGAATGTATACTTCAGGAAGAAAAATGACTAAAGAAGCAAGATGCAATACTATGAAAAAGCAGAGAGGAACAAACACTTAGTATGTGTCATGAAAGAAATAGTTTGACAACCACTTTTTAGCCATCAGACTAGGAACCAAGTCCCAAAGCTCCAGAATGGAAGTACTCCTACTCATACTGTGGGTTTGGCAGAAAAGAGAATATGCAATGCATACTCCTTGGGGTATATTTCTGGGCCAAATGGAATATTATTCTGAAACTCTCAAAGTCATCCAGATAACGATCTCCTTATCTGATGGCTTTTTCTTGATTAAAGCAGAGGGAAAGAACTGAGGTCTGTTGTTTTAAAAGTGTGATTATGTGAGTAAAATTCTGCATTTGAGGGTTCAAAAAACCCATATCCTTTGAGGGTCAGGCATGTATTCTGTAACACATACTCATCCATCATTTTCACTAATAAATTATTTTTGTCAGAATACTAAATAGATATGAGTCATAAGACACAGATAGGTAAAGCTTACTTTATGATGCTGTATAATATGGTGTATGTCAAGGATAAGTACCTTGGCAAAACACATTGCTTATTTCATCAGTAGGCAAGCTTTTCAGTTTATCAGTTTGAGAAGTGATACCTATTCATTCATAAATACTCTGAGAAGACTCTTTCCTATACAGCTTTTTGAAGTTTTTACTAGTTTTTATTTCAAGAGGGAATTTCATGCATAGACTTCTGAATTGTTCTCTATGTTTTGTGTTGAGGAAAACAACGCAACTGCTGTGTAGTTTGAGCTTATATAGAAGTCAGTTGCCTGCTTGGTATATTGGTTTTCAGTTCACTTCAAAATTATTTTCATGCAGTACTGTAGACTGTAGATACATAACCATATTACTGTTTTGCACCCACAGTGCATATGTGCATGAATAAACACATTCATAAAGCTAAAAACTATAGAAACAAGGACAATTATTTTAGTTCTTTGGGCTGTTACAATATTATATAATATTAAAATAATATCCTGTGCACATGGTTGAGAGACCCCACAAATTGGACTGATAATATCCCCAACAGCTGCCCAGTAAAACTATTGGAATATAGCTGTAGCGTGATCTTTTCTAGATAGCCTTGTCTCAATTTTGCAGCTGAATGTATGATGCTTAGTTTATATATAAATGTCACAGTATAATTAATGTGTCTAATAATGCAAATAAAAAACTAGTCTTTTTTAAGGTGAAGGCTCAAATCTTTATCTTGCTGATACAACTTTTTGTCTTTTAGCCACTGAGCGTCTAATGATATTGAAAACGTTCAGAACAATTGCATACATGTAAAATGAGGAAACATTAAAAGGTTGTTTTTATTAGTATGTGAATGAAAACCAGAGTGATGCTTTTTTATTACTTTAGTGATTAGATCGCTACAATTTGGGTTTAGTCATATATTTAGCAAAATTAGTAAATGGGCAACACTTAGATAGCTAAAGGGCATTAGTTCATATGCATATATGTATATACATCTCACTAATTATGTGAACTAAGAAACATAAGTAAGGAAGCAGAAGCTAAGATTTTTGGATGCCTTTCAATTGTATTAGGAAAGAGTCTGTAAGGAAGAAATCCCCTGATCCTCAGTCACCCAGGAACAAAGAAGCCATCTGACAAGGGAACTGGTCAGCTGTACATTTTCATTTAGGTAGTTATGATATTACTTGCCAAAAATCTTATTAATGTTTTGTAAAATAAACCTTTGAATTGGCAGATGAGGTGAATTCCGGTGTCTTGAAGCTGATTGGACTGAAAGAGGGTGCAAAGGTATTGAGTAATTCAGCTGTATTAATAGCTTAGGGCAAAGCCTCTTTTCCTGTTTTATTTTCCAGTTGACTTCTCAGTAAAGGTCAGAGAAGGGCATTCTGAACCTTTTACTTCTCTGTGACAATTACATGGGCTCGTTTTCCTTCTGGTATTTATTTATGTATTTATTAGTAGTATTGTCTCTGTCGTTTAAACATGCTCCAGTGCCAACTTAGAAATCACTAAAGCAATACTTCCAGTGAAGACACAGTTGTATTTTCTAATTTTTCATGTGAACACTTTCCTCTTAAGTACCCTACAAACTGTATTTAAAACTTGCTTAATATTTGTTTAAACACTACCAGATACTTTGAGTGTTTTTTGTTAAACTTTGGTAAGTTTGAGTACTATCCCTGCCTTAGGAAGAAAAGGTGGTATGTAAAATTTCTGCAGCTGTATTCCATATCCTTACCCGATAACTGTAGCTGCAATACACAGGACATTAGCTTCTGGTGGTGAGAGTGGTAAATACGGCTTCAATTCGATGAGTTCTTAATATTTCTGTTTACATTAGAGTCTTAGGTTTCATCACACGTTCATACCATGCTTATGTGTAAAAGGAAATATGCATATCCTGCAAGGCATGCATTGAAATGATTAATGACTGAAGAAGAAAAGGTTTAGTCTGTTGGTTCTTTCTGTGTGCACATCTCACATGACTGAGATTGTGACTGACTCAAAATGAATTTTTCAGGTAATGTCCACTACTGTGCCTTTTGACTTAAAAGAAAATTTTCATCTACTGAAGGAACATAATTTCTCAAGTCTCATATTATGCATAATTAATTTTTTTCTACTTTTTTCTCAGACTTTCTCAAAGTAAAATCTAAAGAACTTTGGAAGTTCACATTTTAATAAGAAAAGAGAGCTTTGGAGGAAGTAAAAACATTGTGACTCTTAATGGACCTTCCATTTCTGTTTTTAGCTGTATAATGATAAGTAGGAATAATATATATAATTTGTAATGCCAGGGATGCCAAATGAAAATAATCACTTTGAAACGTGTTAATCAGTAAGCAGAGATTCTTTCCAATAGTGTGAAAAACAGGGAGGACATCAAACACATCAAAATACATGCCTTATACATTGTAATAGCACCCAAGAACAAAGATACACTTATGGCTGTTTTCCATAAAAGGAATATAGTAAATTTTGTGAATTTAAATACAGGTTTTCTGTGATGTATTAAGTCTACAAACTACAGTGTAAGTTCCAATTTTATACCTTTTGTACTGCTAATTTAATCTTTTTATGTGTTACTGTAAAAATATACTTTTGCCTTAACAATGGTTTTTTTGGTCCATGTAGTTAGAATCACTTGAAGCTATAGTTCTTCAAGGGCATGAGAAGTAACCTATTAAAACCAAAAAGCAAAATCAGTGGACCAAGGCAGTAGGAAGAAATTAGAAGTCAGGTTAGTTCCCTAACTGAAATGAATGCCTCTTAAATATGAAAAATGTCACTAGGTTTCATATGTCATTTTGACTAGAAGTCCAAAATCCTACAGTCAGAAGTGCTGAGCATTTATAACTTAAACTGCATAATTAAATATGCAAACTGCCTAATTTAGTGATGATCAGTCTTTCTTTCTTTGTTTCTGTGGTATTTTGGTTCCTCAGTTACCTGATGGATGGTTTTATCTGTAGTTAGAATCACAAGTAGTAACTTAAGCCGGCACTAGCCTTTGTTTTCTAATCCAAAAGTCAATTCTGAGCTGAACTGACATGGTTTTCACAGGCCATAACAAGATTTTTGCTCTGCGTAACACATCTCTCACAAGTCAATAAATTAAGGAAATAATATGGAGAACTAGAATGGGTTGCCCAGAAAAGTGGTGAAATCTCCATCCTTGGAGATACTCAAAAGCCGCCTGGACATGGTCCTGGGCAACCTTCTCTAGGTGTCTTTCACTGAGCAAGGGAGTTGAACAGTAATGACCTCCAGAGGTCCCTGTCAATCTCAGTTATTCTGTGATTCCATGGTTAAATGTTTGTATCTGGTTAGCACTATTTTTTTTTTTTTACCAGGTAGGGAGTGTGAACTTATACCTCAGGTATGTTATCATTTGGTTTCAGAATCCTGTATCGTTTTTTGAGCTCCTTCAATATTTAACACTCAATCTGCTGTGCTTTGTTTCACTGCCCCTTCTCCAGGTTCACAGTCATGGAGCTTCCCATATGGTATGAAGGAATTTTTTAGGAAAAAAGCTGGGAATTTCTGTCACTGGAGGAGTTTGTGAGCATTGCTGTGCTGCTCCACCATTTGACTGCTGTACGCACTAAGCTTCGGTTGTGAGGTTGCAAGCTAATCAAGAAGTTTTCATAGTGCTGATATTACTAGAAAAACATATATGATCCATATCCCAAATGGCTTAAAAGTTCCCAGGACTAAGCACAGGAACTGCATAAAATAAAATTATATAGAAATGCTATTTTAAAAATAGTACTAGAAAGCCTTCAATTTGTGCCAAATATGTGATCTAAATCTGGGCCCTGAACTACATATCTGTTTACATAGCAAGTCCTCTCCGTCAGCTCCTGAACATTTGAACATAAGTTTGTAAGCAAGCAGACTTGATAATTTTTTAAGCAACAGTTCTCAATTTCTCCCCTACATGTGAAACTTTCTCGGGTTGTACAAGTCTGGTTTTGCACATGCAAGCCAATATTTAAAAACAAGAAGAGCTGACACACCTCTTCAGTCAAGAATGTGGGCTGGCTACTTGGAATCATCCACTGCTGGGAGACAGCTACTTCTGCTATGAAAGAGTATAGTTACTGCTACACAACAACAATATGTCAATATTTATTCTAGCTATTATTGTTTAATATCTGTAGCGGGAATATTTACAGACACCTTAAGCAGTGTATAAACATAAAGAATACTTGCAATTTGAGCTTCTGCTGCAGCAGTTAGAAATAAATATTTATGGGACTCACTAGAGCTACACACCCAGTCTTCTGTAGGTCCTTTGGTAGTGTGAGGACCTACAAATATTCTTATTTTCATTGTTAAATGAAATATAAGGGATTAAGAGTCTGACCCCAGTGCAGGTGGAGACTCTGTGGTAGCTCCTGGGAAAATAAACAGAATAAGCAGCCTAGTATAGACAGCAGTTTAAATTCATATGAATAGCCTGAAATTTTCCCACAGACCTTGAGACAGGAGTAAGACTTGAGTATTGGAGGCTACATCCCATTCTAGAATGGGTGCATACAAAAGCACAAAGTTTGTATGTTCTGTTCTGCTTTCATGTAACTTTTATATAGGTTGACGTAATTTAGTTTCACATGAACTAATTTTGCCTATCATTCATCACTGTAATGTAAGAATTGTCATTATCGTGTAGTAAAAGTCTAAAAGATGACTAACATACTTGTTCCAGGAATCTCAGCAAGCAGATATAATTTTATTAGGTTGTATTTGTTATCCTGGCAAGTTGTTGGGCTGGCAAGAGGGGTGACAACAGTAAAATCCTGATAGAGCTCTCCCTACATGTAACCTGTTATTTCAGTGCATTGAAAATGTCATTAGTGTTTTTGTGTCTAATCTATGAAGGGTTTTCAGATACTATCAAATAAATCTGTTCTATCTTGTAAGGTAGTATATCATTTTCTCCTATTGCTCATACAGTTAATGAAGATATCCATCCTTTCTCTGTTGAAAATAATTTATCTTTTGTACATCCTAGTATAATTCATTTTGCTTGTATCATGCTAACTTTGTTCAAGATTCCAGTCTCACTGGAATACTATACACTATACTTTACATATTTGTATTTTATTTTTTGATTTTGTTATTAATTTCTGAGAATGTTTGCCAGGTTAAGGTTAGTATGCGCATCAGATCCTAAACATCTTCCTCCTGTCATGAAATTACTGGATAAAATTTACCTGCTTTTCACTGTATACTAAGACATAGAGAAGAAAAGGAGTAAAAACAATACAAAAGACAGTACATTTTTATTGATGATGTAAATTTTGTATAACTTTATGGCATAGAAATCTGTCTTGCCTTTAGGGCAGGCAATTAAATGGGCAGCAAATATTGAAGATTAAAAAGAAAATAACATTATTTTTTAATAAGTACTGGAATAGTCAAATTTCATGATAATTAGCTAGTGTTGTATTAATAGAATAGAGGTTTAAGCTGGACTGTTAATTGTATTGCTGTGTGTAACGGAATGCATTCATTCTTACGGAATTACCAATTGGGAGAATTTATTTTATTATTCACAAGAAAATAGATTAAATTTTCCAGAAGAAATGGCTTCTGAGTATCAGCATGTTACCAATAAAGATGCTATCAGTGTGAAACTCTCGATTACCTATCATGGATATAAATCTGTTTCCTAAGGCAAATGTTGAGGACTCTGAATGACTAAACAGTGAACACAGGCTATCTAAATCATGGAAGTCTTTGTGCCAAAAGACATTTTGTCACTCTCCTAAGTACATATAGGTGATTAACATATTGCATTTCTGAATTCTTTCTGTAGGCCACATTTCTGGCACACTAATTAAAATACCTGTTAATACCTTTTTTTTATAGAGAATGAATTATGATAAAGTCAGTTACATAAATCCATCCAGATAGCTCCAGATTTCAGAATTAAATTCAAAAATGCTTTTCATTTTGTGTAGATTTTTAAAATATGTCTTCCCCTCAAATATAAATAGAAAACATTTCTTGTGTGTCTCTGTTAAAGCACTGCTTTAATTACTATGCTCAAGTTAATAAACAAACCTACCATATGCTGCCAAATTAGTCAAATGCCAGGAAAAGCTAAATAAAAACAGGGAGACAAACTTTTAATTACACTCTCTGAAAACCTTTGGCAGTAAGTAATATTCTTTACTTGGCATTCTGCTTCAGTATAAAAGGGCAGAAAATATGACCAATCTAATATATCAAATGGTAGTAAAAGAACTTTCTAAGAAAGAAGAAAAGAAAACGTTGAGGTAGAGGGAACTTCAGAGCATAGAATGTTATTTTTATTTATCCTCATTTAAACATCTTTATAAATATACAAAGCAAATGGTTAGACTTCAGCTGTTGTTTGCTGAGAAGACATTTATTCAGAACCTAAGTGTAACAAAATAACTTTTTAATAAAAAAACCTATGAAACAAGAAACCCACACAATTAAGCTGCCATCAAAATATATTCTAAAATAATTTGAATAAGAACTCAGTGACTCCCAAAATTATAAATTAGTAATGCACTGAAAAACAAAAAAAAAAGAAACCAGTTTTAAACAAAATAATTACTAATCCCCAATCATTCCAGAAAAAAAAACAAAAAACAAACCCAAAAAACTAATGTTAGGTTTGGGCTCTACAGAGCATCCAGCAGTGTCAGAACTTTCATTGCGGGGAGGGGGGGGCGGGGGGCGGGAGAAACAACTGAAAAAATAAACCACTTTGAAAGCATGATTTCTTTTCCTCTCTTATGGTAATAGAGGATGCTCCTACCCTATAAATAGTGTCAGTGGGGTGAGGAGGTCCGACCTAAGCCCACTGCTGCCTTCCTACTGAATCTGATTCCACAGGAAAAATGGATTATATACCTATTCCACAATATCACTAGACCAGTAGTTAGGGTGGTCTTATAGGTAACAAGAACCAAGCTCCTTCAAGCAATTGAAAGAACTGAAAGATTTCTCACAGTTACTAGATAATTGGATGACTACTTTATTGCATTACAGAGGATAGTGTGTCACTTCCTCGTGTTTTTCCACATTTCTAGAGGAAGACTCAATCCAGCATTCGCTAAATGTTTAAGTCCGACTTCAGTGGGACTAGTGACCTGCTTGTTAGCCTACTCCCTTTTATTGTGTTTATTTTTCTTTTAATGTAAATGTACTCTAAATGAAAGTGACATTCAGAGATAATTAAATTTATATTATATTGCATCATATTCTACATCTAGTGCAGTCCTTTTCACTGGACAACACTGCTAGTGAAGTTTTAAGGCTGCTTTGGCAATGAGAACAGTAGGGAAAAACAGCTCACATAACACTATTAGAAGGTAGCTGCCTGCAGACTGTCTATTGGGAATGCTTTCAAACCCATGTTACCCCGAACCATTCCCAGGAATTGCTGGGAGTTGCTCTGGTTGGTTCAGAGTTCCAGTGCCTAGGAAAATTTACAGATGTAGCTTATGTGTTCATGGTTATGAGTGTTGCTTATTATGGTAGTTAGAATAAAAATGACATTCTTGATGTATTTACATCAATGCATAAGTCCTGTTGGCAGCAATAAAGCAACTATTTCAGAGCACAAAGAGCAACTGCAGAAAAAAAAGTCTTCTGACGTAACAGGCTAATAAAATTGCATGTGTTATCTTAGAAGTATTCCTTTGTACAGATATGTAAGCTGCCTATCAACACAATATTTAAAGGCTTAACAGCTTTCAAAAATTCTCTCATGTAGAAATAACATCAACTGTGAATTCTTAGTCCTTCAGAATATTTGCAGCCAAATTCTGCAAAACTTTATTTTTATGAGTAGTCTTAATACTAGTATTTCACCAAGGACAAGTCACCCCAACAGAAGTTTGCATAGTTTGATAGCTGAACTTTTTCCGTGGTGTCGTGGTTTAACCCCAGCCAGTAACTAAACACCACACAGCCGCTCACTCACTCCCCCCTCCATCCCCAGTGGAATGGGGGAGAGAATCAGGAGAAATAAAAAGTATAACTGGTGGGTTGAGATAAGAACAGTTTAACAGGACAGAAAGGGAGAAACTAATAATGATAATAATAACAAGAATAAAAGGACAACAATAATAAAAGAATTAGAATATACAAAACAAGTGATGCACAATGCAGTTGCTTGCCACTCACCGACTGATGCCCAGTTAGTTCCTGAGCAGCGATCTCCCCCAGGCCACCCCCCCCAGTTTATATACTGGGCATGATGTCACATCGTATGGAATATCCCTTTGGCCAGTTTGGGTCAGCCGCCCTGACTGTGTCCCCTCCCAACTTCTTGTGCCCCTCCAGCCTTCTTGCTGGCTGGGCATGAGAAGCTGAAAAATCCTTGACTTAGTCTAAACACTACTTGGCAACAACTGAAAACATCAGTGTGTTATCAACATTCTTCTCATATTGAATCCAAGACATAGCACTATACCAGCTACTAGGAAGAAAATTAACTCTATCCCAGCCAAAACCAGGACACATGGAGAGAATGTTATATCCAAAATCCTGTGGTTCTTATAACTTATTCATTGTTTATTCAGACAGATTCTTAATGAAAGAAGCACTTAGTTCAGTCCTGATCACATTAAGTCAATAGAAACAAAGACTCAGTAAAAGTTGAGTAATTCTCAAAATACTACCTAGTAAATGTAATTTGGTTATTCCATATAGATTTAAGTTTAAGCTCTCAAATAATGGAGAAATTGTTTTGTAGGTAGTTAAACATCACTAGAAAAGTTAAGACTGTGTTTTTAACATTATTGTACGAAACAAACAAATGCAATGTAATCATTGTGCTTCAAGAGATGCAAAAAAGAATAATAGACTTGTTTCCTTCAATGCTCTTCTGTTATTTCAGTGCTACATTGTTTGAAATGGAAGAAAATTATTGCTCCTTCATTGCTGTCTAAAAACCATTAAGATTATAAACAATACTGCAGCTGACTGGGCTGTTATCTTAATAGGGTATTCATCAAAGTCTTTGCAGATTCACAATGTAATGTTTCTAAAACTGAAATCAGAGTATTATTATGTAAAATTATAAGTTAATTCATGTTTTATAAGAACTATATTGAAAGCATAGAGTGTTACTTTGATTTTTTTAATTGCTTTGTCAGGGTGATGACTTGGAGACACATCATATGTGTACTATATCCTTTTCTTGTCTATAATGTTACCTACAGATGAAAATTATTGTGTGTTTGTTCAACCAAGGGAAAATGTTTCATATAATTTTAATAACCACAAGTTGATAGTTGCTGTACATCTGGAGTTCTCTCTGTTACAGTTCTATTACCAACTACATTAGATTTACACTTAACATTCATTCGGACTATAAGGAGATACCCTGAAATTATTTGCCAGTTGCAGGTGTGAAAAGGTAAAAGAATATTTTATTCCCTAAGTGTATGGGATTTTGTAGGGGAGTCAAAAGTGCTTCATCAATGATGTAGTCAATAGAGATGTATCAATCAAATTTATGGGCAAAATTACCTTGCTAGGTACATGTGTGTGATCCTTACTGATTTCCATGATAAGGTAATGGTCTGCATGAGCAGGATGGTTATTTACAAAGAAGAAGACTACCCTGAATCTGGAGTTTTCATAACATTTTTTTAATTACCACTGGATTCCCCCCCCCCCAAGTTTTTCTGTTTCAGGGCAGGATTTTCCCTTCAGCACAGGTGTCTTACAAAAGCTTTTCAAATTGCTGAATTTCATGATTTTTTTTTAACTAATAGATTTTAAGTATCATCTTAGCTATTATATACAGAATAGATTTGACTGATAATTGATGTATTTTGCATAAGATATTTCTGATATCAGATAGTCAGTAGTCAGCAGTCACTAAGCAAAGAACATTGGCATAGTTTAGGCCCACTTAAGACAGCTTTACTGATGTAACTGGGAACAGAATCAAATCTGTGAATCTCATTTTTCAGATTAATGTACATGCTTTCTTGTAGTTTAGTAGTCTCTGTTTACAGTGTGTTGTTTCTCTACAGCAGCTATATTTATCTAATTTTATCTTAAATTACAGTTTTAAATGCAGGCCATAAATAAATAGTTTTGCTGTCATTCTTAGCCTTATGAACAGGCTTTGTATCAGTGATAATTTTGATACTATTATTACATTTCTGCTTATATCCCGTGTGTATTCATCTGTAGAGGAAAATATCATTTTTACATCCTAAATTCTGGAAATCAGAATTCTGTAACTGTTATTATGTAGTAGAGTTTTAACAAGCCTACATTGTCATACGTAGTTTAGTATTGTCTACATAAAGTTTGAGATTATCTGTTCAGATCTTTGGAACAGTTACTTTTTAGACATGTATTAATTTTGACTTTTTTTATTGGATAATTTAGAAAATCTAGTCCTAAATAATCGCAGTAAATATCCATTGCGTGTATCTGCATGTCATACTGCACTATAGTATTAGCTGGAACAGTATCTTGCACAACAGTGGAACAGGATCATAAAACCAAGTATGTTCTGCACCGATACTGTCTATTGACTGGTTGAAACTCTTTTCCTAAACTCAGTGTGTTTGTGTGTTTTCTTAATGTGTTAATATAAAACCAGGGTTTTCAATTTAACCAGCAGCTTTCTGCTGTGGTGATTAAGAATTCTCACATCACTTTTTGAAAACATACAATACAAGCTTGAGCCACAAAAATCCTATTCTAAAATTTCAAGTTGATTACTCTTACTCCTACATAATCAAATCTTATATACATAGCTAAAATATTAATTACTTTACAAAAAATGACAGTATCCCACTGTGCTCATATGACAGTATAAGGAATATATGACAGTATAAGGAATACATATGTTTTAATATGTAGTATTGAAAAACTACAAAACCTCCTGCATGTAAATTAGCAGTTACTTAAAAGTATGAAACAGCAATTTAGGACAGAAAGCAAATTAGTTTCATTCATAATTATTCTTCAGTATAAAGTGAAATACAAAGTAAATGCAGACAAAATTAAGATATGTAAAATCTTTTGGAGTCTATAAAAAATTTCAGTACAGGTATTTAGCAAAGAGAAAGGATGCTTTTAAAGATGAAGATAGCTGTATCTGTTTCAGGTCAGCTGCTTTATCCATATTTTTGGAATTTCTTATATTATGTTCCTGAGATGAACGTAGCTTCAAAAAATTCTCCTTCAGACTTCTTTTCTCAAAAAAAAAAGTTTCAATAAAAAATGGGTTTTAAAAATCCTCCTTTGTGGTAAAGGATCACCTTTTCCCAAGAAGTCATAGGTATGAACCAAGCATATGTGCAATTGTGTGTAAGAATCTATAGTTTATATGACATAGTAATATTAAGATTTTGCATTTTTTTAGTTTATTTTTTATTTTACTTTTCCTGTGCCAGTGTTAAAGTTTTGGCTTGATTAGCAATACTAAAGTTTAGGGTTTTTTGTCTAGGAGGCTGTGAGTTGTTGTCATAAAAATGAGTTTTTAAATATGTAATATAGATTGAATAATGACTCAATATTTACTAACCAGAAATGACTTATCTCACCTTACAGCATGTACAACCATCTGGTTATCAACTGTGCTTAGGGGTACATAGTGTGGATACATAGAATAAAACCAGTTTCTATAGGAGTGATGTTAAGGAGAAGTATCTTTTTTTTCTCAAAGGGGATATATTTTAGATCTTACCAAAGATTAATATTAGCCAGGCAGATTAATTTTGATTTCTTTCCTACTGCTTAATGGAATCCTACTGGCTTGCTTTTTCCTGGGATGCATAAAGGAAGATTGTTTTGACTACATACAATCACAAGAAAAAATTTTAAACTGAATTTTATCATTAACTTTTTGTTCATATTTTTATCGCAGTACATCATTACAATTTAATTTAAAATAAATTAAAATTTTATTTAAATAATCTCTGTAAAAATGAGTGAATGACAATACTTACACAATACAGAATATCCAATTATTATTTGTTTCAGTATTAACTAAATTGCAAAATAAACTGATCTCATTAGCAATTCTTTAATGCAGAATAAGGTCAATGTGCTTCTCTTAATCTTGAAAAAACCATGTCAGGAATCACATGTTAAAAAATCATTCAGTAGCTTCTCTGGCTTGTAATTGCAGGGATAAATGGTTTACTTGAAGCGGGAAAATATATGTATTATTCATCAGCATTCTATCTCTCCATCTGTGTTGAGATGTATTTGAGAGCTACCCTCATTAGGAGACTAGAATTAAAATTAATATGCTTACATTGATTTCTCTGTATTCCTTTTTCTTTTTTAAGACTGTGATACTGGATTAGGCATAGACTTTTTTATTTTTAGATAGTGAGAACCGGAGACTTCCTAATGTGGATATAATATTGGACAAGAATTTTAAGTACAATATCCATTTACTTTTTCTTAATTATTTTTTTGTTCTGATACCATATATTTTGTGTGATTTTTACAACAGGTCATGAGATCTGACTGGAGGACTTCCAGTTTTTCTGTCATGTCTCCTCTTACCCAGTTTTCTTCTCATATATTTTGATAAATCTTTTTTTTTTTCTTTTGTTTTTAACTTCTACAAATTAGGAGTGTCACTGTCTTTTTATTGTTGCCTTTATCATGTTTTCTTACCAAGATACCCTGATAATGGTCATCACTTATTCCCATACACTGTAGTCTGGAACAGTGCGGCAAAACCTATTTTATTAGGAGGACACTGGAAGGCAAATAGTGTCTCTTGGAATGACGCAGAGGGTGACATATATGTGTGTATAGTGTATCCAGAAACTCCCATGAACAATAACATTGTTGGCTTCATTCCAGAGCCATGGGAGATCTAGCTGCAGGCTGCCTTTTGGGATAGGAGCACAGAGAGGGTAATGACCAAGCTTTTTTTTTTTTCCCTTTTTCTATCAGTCAGTGATGCCAGTTCTCAAACTGACTTCTGCAGCCCCAAATATCTCGCATCCTTGAGGTTTGTCATTTCCACTGCAACTTGGATGGTCTATTGCAAGGGAGCCCTAGGTCTGTGAGATGAACGCAGGTCCATTATAAATATTAAACTGGCGTGAACTGCAAATGCATTTATTCTAGTAAACTTAAAAGGAAAGTTTGAGATTGTAAAACTGGAGAGAGAGTGCTATGAGGGAAAACCGTAAGTAAGATGTTGCAGACTTAAGATACAGCTGACTTTTGCTCTTAGCCCTATCTGTCACTTGTGGGATAATTCTTAGGCTATATTGTTACTAAAGCAACCAGAGGTTAGACTACCTCAAAGACGACAAGTTCTAAACCAGCAAAACTGGTCACTTTTATTCTAATTAGTCATAAGGATCATCAGCATCTGTCTAAGCATATTTAATCTTTAAAGCTGTACCAAAATTACTTTGAACTTCCTTAGGTTTGTAAAATTTGTTACCATAGATTAGACTTGGAGGTGGGTAAAAAGGCAAATGAAATATTGTTCTTGATTGTTTGTAAAGCTCATAAAATGTACAGATCCTGTGATATTTTGACTTCTCCCACTAAAATTTTCTATCCTTCATATGGTACTAAATTGCTAACTTTTTTTTTTTCATGTTGGAAAGTATGACTAACATTGTGACATATTTTCTGGCTTGATTACAATTTACCAATTGCATATCACTTAAAGTATTTGCTATGTTTTTGGTGAGAAGATAAATGAAAATGAATTTCTTTGTCACTGAATTTATAGCAACTTTATAGTACCTCGAGGATAGAACAAAAACCTATACCAGTACTACAAAAGAACACACTCCAAAGAGTTTAAAGGCTTTTGACAACAATCTTTCCATCTGTTTTTGTTTTCTTTTGCTTGAGTGATCTATATATTATTATGACCATGAGTCAGGGCCAGATCAGAAATATGACATCTGTCCTTTATAAACCAGGAGACAGTAATTTATATTGGGTGTCCTCAACAACTTCTGACTTACTTCAAACTTACATGCCATAAATGTCATTTAAGATCAGTGTAAACTGATTTTGGTAATAAGACTGCTTTTATTTATTCTTTTTTCTGGGAGATAAGTTAGACAAGCAGCAGCTGTACTTTCCTCGTTATATGTGTGATCTCTTTGAACTTATGAAAATTATTTCTGTGGTTAAGCAGTTCCCACAGAAGATGATTGTTGCTGTAAGCTTTAAATATCCTCTGTTGAATAGATACCTATTTTAAGTAGAATTGGACTGACAAAATATGTCAGTTTTGAAGAGCAGACATCAAAATTCTTTTACTGTGGAACACTTAACAGTTAAACCTGTAAAAGTAATTTTAAGTAAAACTCAAAGAATGCCCCCCAAAAGTGCATCACTAAAGGTTTCTCATAGAAATGGGGACAGGGTTTTGTTAATTTCCAGACACTATTTGCCAGTAACACAAAGGTAAATTTGACATGGCAAATCATTTAATGGACTTCACCTACAACTATTTTCTGAACTGCACATTTGCAGTTTTGCTTTCTCAAGCTTCCTTTACATAGTGCACGCTTCTGCCAACCTTAGCAGGAGCTCTGACTTCACCTCCATCAGCTTTTCTGTTTTCTCTACTAAAGATATGGACAAATATCAGAGTTCTGAAGATTGCACCATGTAACTGCAGTCATTGAAGTGCAACATTATCATTAATGGCACCTGAATTTGTGCAAACAATGATGTTTCACAGCTATTTTTGAGATTTGGAAGAAGGTATATCTCTTAATACTCCTCTGCTCTGACAATTCTTTGGTGGCTTCTTCCAACTCTGAACCACACCTCCTTTTACATTTTTGAATCTGATCTTTTTTCTCAGTCATGCAAGAATGCCTAGTAATCAAGTTCACTGCTGCTGTGGTAGGTATAATTTTTCTGAGAAGACTGGATGGAAAGGAGGTTTAGGATTAGCAGGTCTAATGTGGAGTACTGTGGCAGTCAAGAGATTTGAGAGGTTATGGAAAAAAGAGTTGAGCTGCTTGTTTGGAGGACAGGAAGAGTGTAAGAATTTCTGATGTTTGTAAATGACAACTGTGTGCTTTTCTAAAAAATTGTGTATAATACAATAAAATTGCATCATAGGAAGTAAGAAATTCCGCCTGAATGCTTATTCTGTCCTGGCACTATCTTCATATTCTTCTTACACGCTTATAAAGTCTGCATATCAGAGAAGTAAATCCTGAACTGTTAATTATTTCCACATGTTTAGAAACAATATTGATTTATATTTTCCTTTCATATTTAAACAAAATTTAACTACATTTTATGTATGACAAACCTTGAACTAAGTTTCTTGGCAAAATATAAATTTTTAGAATGAAGTTGCACATACAAGAGTAGGCACCAGAAGAAAGCATGTGATTTCCGTAGTCATTTGTGAATATGGAAAAGGTATCTGGGTAGGAATTGCAGTACTACTGCTACAATAATGTTTTAGTATTTTGTGGTAGTAGAACATTTGTTCTTGTTTATGTTCCAGACAAGAAACTTAGCTGGCTATCAGAGTCAGAATAATTGTGTCATTTGACTGCTGTTTTCCCTAGTTTACTAGGTATTAGTTTTCTTATTTCTTTTGTTGACTATATTCAGGTCAGCATTTTCAATATTTACTTCTGATGATACATCTTATAATGTAGTACACTGTGTAAAATCTTTATAGGATTTTTTGATCCATTTTTTGGCTTCAGGTTTTTCGTTTTTCTCGTTTATTTGTTGCTTATAGATCTGTGACAGTAGTTCTGCCCTAATTGTCTTCCTCTGTTGTTTTAAAATGCTTGTTAGCTGCAAAGAACTCCTTGTTTAGTAAGTAAAACCTTCAGATACAGACTTTTAAACCAACACACATTTACTTATATCATCCTTAGTGAATGTCCTTGGAATCTTGTGTACGATTTTCTTCTTCTTTTCAGTGTTGGCTATGTGGTGGAGTCCTGAAAGCCTCACATCCCATTATTGTTCTTTTCCCAACTCCTTGTAAATACTGAATTTCAGAAAGACATAAAAGTTTATTGACTGTTTATTATGTTTTTAATCTGGTGGGAGGGAAATGCATCATTAACAATCTTTAGCACAAGCCAAATGTCATATTAGATTACACGAGAGGTCAAGCTACACAATGCTAATCAGTTACTGTTGAGCGCTAGATTTTACATGGCTGATTGTGAAGCATAATTTGATGTTTAATTCAGAATTTTTTCAAGTTGAGGAGACACATTGGTTTTCGCATGAAAATTCATTCATTTTTAGCCTAGTTATAAGCTATAGAAAATAACATATACGGTTAGCCTCATTTCTTCCCTGAAAGTGGCATAAAATGAGGAAAAAATGCATTGAATTGACCAGTTGTTCCACAGTAATAATAACAGTGTTACCTTTTTGCCTCTTGTTGAATGAGGTTTTATGCCTTTAGTAGAAAGGCAAACATGAAACGTACATCCATTTTATGGAAGACTGTACAAGAAACAAGTATCTTCAGTACCTGTAGTATGTATTGCTTTCACGTCCTACTGATGATTCCAGTAGTATTAATAGCTCCTCCTTAAAATTTATTTTTAATAACAGACTAGAAAGTGCATATAGAAAGACAAACAGTAGCATATTTAGTAATTTAAAAAAAAAAAATGCTACACTGCAGATGTAGTGCTACTCTTTCCAGAGAGAAAATCTACATGTGTAAATTCCAATAGTCAACAATAACAGGTTACTAAATTTTTGAAGAAGTTCTGCTAAGGGAAGCTTTATAGAACACCACACCTAGGCCACATAGAGAATATGAAACAATAATAAGAAATCTATTCCACTCTTCAGAAAAAAAAAAAAATGATACTAAATAATATTAGTGCTTACTGAGTATTCCTGATGCCTCTTTTTTTCCCAGGTATTTCTTAGCATATCTGCTTTATTAGAATGTAAAGGAAATAGATAAATCAAGCAGTAAAGCATTAAGCAGCAATGCCAGGAGGACAAAAGAAAAAATAAAATAACACCAACCACTATAATATTGTAGCTATATTTCATTATAGTGGGCTTGGTGTGACTTCGAAGTATTCAAGATGTCTGCATGAACATTACATTCCAGTTATTAATTGATTTCCTTCACCCTTACCTTTACAGATGCTTTCTGAATGCAAGTTCATTTGAAGTGTATTTCTTATGTAGCAGTAGTTTATAGCAATTAAGTCTGCAAACTTGTTACTTTGTATTGCATGTTAATATCTAGTCCATTCCAAGATCAGATTCACTTACTAAGCTAGTCAATAAGTTTCAGCAATGGCTCAATTATTTGTATTCCACTCCACTTATCTTAAAAGCATAATTGGGATATGATTGCCATAAATACTCAGTTTCCCAATTTAGATATATTCACTAGAAAGATAATGTTTAAATCAGGGAAGAATAATGTTATAAACATGCAGTTAATTTTATATACAGTCCTGGAAGCATACCATGTAATACTCTTTTCACATTTTTAAAGTAATCTTAGCTTTGAATTTTTTTACAATTTGTCGACTTGAAATAACATTTTTAATGATTTTTACTTCAATCTCACTTTATGTATGAGCTGTAAATTAATATTTGTTTATTTTTCAAAAGGAAATAACTGGAATTCTATTGCTTCTTACGCAAGGTATATGCCAGTGTGAGAGAAATAAATTATTAAATATTCCTGTCATGTTCTGAGCTACAGCTGCTACTTTTATATTCATATTAAAAGTTTGTCTGTGTATGTGTTATCTGAGAATTTCTTTTCCATCAGCTTCTTACCTGCCTTTGTCTAGCCTTAAGTTTAAGATGGATAAGATCTGAAGGGCACTAACTTAAGAAAACGCATGACAAAGAAAAAGTTGAGAGAGAAGTTGCAAATCAGTGAACAGATACCAAGAAATATTTTGGGATTGTAAATGAATGAAAGAAATGTGCAAAGATCAATGGACTGGAAAAAGTGAAATGCAAAACTAAAATTAACCAAAAAGAAACAGAGAAAGGAAGAAAGCATCATGCCTACACAGAATATATCAACAGCAGTTTACAGTCTGGAGCAGAGAAATTAAATCCAGCTGACATTGCTCAAATCATAACTTCTGTCACTGCAGAAATGGAAAAGGATGAGAAGGCTGTCAGGGAGTGAAATTCAGAACCAACCTCATATGAGTAGCACCTGCAATTTTGCCAGCAGGTTAATAACAATCAAGAAGACTTTAAATGAGAAGGTGGAATTTGTTGGGTCTCTACATACCTCTACAAATCTAAGCTAGGCAAGTCTAATTTATTTGAATTAATCTTGAATTTGCTTTTCCTTCTTCTTCCCCAATTAATAACTTCTCCAAAACCTGCTCAAATTCTTTTTTTTCCTCCAGATGTCAGAATTAGATTCAGTCCTCTGCACAAAAATGCTCCTCACCTTTTCCCTGGACATTCCTTGGAAGTGTTTCCTTAAGAGTTGATAATTTTGTAGCCTTTTTTTTTTTTTTCATTCTTGCCTGTTTTGGATTTTTTTTCATACTGTTGTTAAACTATGTCAATATAATCACACATAAATAATCTAGTAACCAGTTTATGAGATTCATAAATCATAGAACAGGTAAAATCCTTCAGAACAGATTTTTTTTTCATTAAAAAATAAGGTACTTCATCATTAAAAAGTAAACCTTTATCCTAATATTTAATCACTGGGCTGAGGCAGACATTTTTCAAAGCTGTCTATCTGAAGTTTGTGAATGGCTTTTTTCTAGGGCCAGCTTTTCAAAGCTATCAAACCTACACAGTTGTAACTGATTCAACATAAATTCTGAAAAAGTATGTTGCTGATTACCAAACCTGGAAACCCCAAAGCAAATTACACAGTAATATAGACCAAACTGTTCCTTTAAATACTTTTAGTAATATTATAAAACATTGTATATATTTAAATTTCAGAAAGTCTGCAAGGTTGAAACTATTGTTTATTGTGATTCTGTGATTATATAGTGATTCTGGAAATACTCTGTTTTGCTTGTGGTAAAAGTTTATAGCAAGAGGCTGGTCAGTTGTGAGCTATTCTTTGAAGATTTAATAAAATTTCTGCTCAGCAGTTTTTTTCTCTAACAGTAGGAAATCACTTGTGGGCAAGTCCTATCTACATTAACTGCATTGTTGCAGGAATGCTCTGCAGTTGTAATGTACATTGAGCTGATTTTGAGTTAGCTATGTCAAGTGCAGTCCATTTCTTGACGATCTGTTGCAAGTAATTTTCCTTGTGTCCAGCATTGCCTTAATTTGACCTGGTGCACCTTGATATTCAGAAGATGTTCTTTTGGACTTACTGCGGTATCTTGATAACAGCAGCGGTTACATCTCCTGAAAAGAGAAAATGAGTCACTGAGAAAACACCTATGTTACCTACCAATGTAGTTTAGAGATACTGTAGCCAGTTTCATCGAAAGATACGGAAAGGAACACTCGCTACTTAAGTCTTGCATTACCTGGTCTTCTTACTATGAATTCCAATGCTTCAAATAATAGAGGTGACTGAAGAAATCTTTTTCCTCATAATTTTCTTCAGCTAAGGTTTGGGAAAAGTTAAAGATCATTTGTTGTGATCAGTTGTATGGAGAGCTACAGAGAAGCCAGACTGAGTTTTGCTTTCTGAACTTATCAATAAAGCCATCACAGAAGGACATCAGAAGAAGAGATGCCTGGTGTTCAGCTCTGGTTCACATCGCAGATTCTCATAACAGTTTGATAACAAGCCTAACAGGCCAGGACTGGGGCCCTGCAAAGTTAGTATAAGGCATAGTTCACATAAAGTCTTTGGTCTGTTATTACTAGCAATGGCAATACTATCTTTACTAGGCCACGAGGTACAAAAGCACTTATTTGGGGTTTCAAAGCAAGCAAATACTATGTTCTGCTTAGTGTGCATCTTCTTTTATGGATGCAAATGTTAGTAGCATAAAAGTTCAAATTTGAAAGTACTGCCACAGCAAGTGGCATGGGAAGTTCTGTCAGAAGTGGAACGGAGAGGAGAAAAGTGAACGTTTGCTGCAAAATGGATACCTGGTAAGGATGAAATTCTGCTGAGGTGGGTATGTGCTACAGCCGCTGAAGATGTTGCAGTCAACAACATGATGTTGCAGTTAGCCATCAACAACATAGATTGTGACAGAGTTTATTGCTATACAGAACTCTAGTCATACACTGTTGGTTTTTCAGATACTGTTCTTTTTCAATATTGGTTTTTTCTGGCTGTGAGCATCATAGAGATCCAACCAAGGTGTAAATCACCTCTTCTCTGAACATGTCTAAGACCTTCAAAGATGCATCTGAGTAAGAAGGCAGCTTGGCAGCCATCTTTGTTTTATAAACAGGGACCTTACATGGTGTACAAGGGTGACAGTGTGAGGTTTGGGTTGAGAGAAACATGTAGCTGACTGGAGGAGGTCAGTGGAGCAAGATGTGAGATAGGCTGTGTCTCTACTGTGCGTTAAGTTCTAGTCCATTCCCAGGTTTTACGCGAAAAACTTTATTTTGTTCACTTCAGAGAAAATTCCTCATCACATGAATATGTTTCTAGTTGTGGCATTAGGATTCTGGTGTCAACTAGGAGACAGAGAAACAAGATGCCTGAGGCCTTAATCTAGTACTTCAGTTGTTTATCCCTCCTGATTTAATGTCTGGCTACCTTAGTGGTTACTGAATACATTCACTATGTAAAAGCAGAGTTTAGCAGCTGGAAAAAGAATACTTTATAAAGTCTACTGTGGATGGCCAGTTTACAGAAAAACCACTTTAATATTACCAGGATGTATACTATACACATTTCTAAAAAAGCCTTATTAAAATTAGAGTTCTTGTAAATATGTTACTAACGTGTCATTGTTAAACAGCTCTGCAGGAGGTGATGGTGAACGTCATTTCAGAGTAAACTGCAGTGATTGCTGTCCTAATCATTAAGAAAGAGAGAAATATTTATCTATGAAAGTTTAGTCACTGCAATTTGCATGCAGTATAACACTCTAAGTAGATGCCTGTCATAAATAAATAATAAATAACATCATCATTTAAAGGACAATATTAAACAGAACCAATTAGTACTGAGATGTCTACCCTCTCATCTTAATATATAGTTCTTTGTTATATGACATTTAAAGTTTCTGTAACTTGACTCTCAAGTATAATGCTTTATGACCATTCTCATTAAAACCAGCTTTTCTTATGGCACTTACAATGTTGGACTCCTACGGATAACATAATGAGGATAGAATGCATTTTGATTGAGTTGCCACTAGGGAGAAATTTAATTTAATTAAACTGGTCTTCATTAAAGTAATACATTGAAGTAAAATAATTATAAAGGCATGTACAGTATTAGAGAAATCTCACTGTTTAAAAGACAGAGAAGGCTCATTTTAGAATGATCATAATTCAGAAAAAAAAGCTTTGTTCCAATAATTATCTCAAGACTTCTAAAGCATTCATACCTTGTAAAATCTGGTGATACATATATGCCATTTAAAGCTAATGCTATTCCATCTACTTGTAATTTCTGCCAATCCGCCTTTGAAAACAAACTTCTGTAGCACTATTCTGTTTTGTACAAACATCTACTAAAACTTCAACATAAAAATGTGGATGTTGAATATATTTAAATTTTTAAAAATAGATAAAAGCACAGGGAAATCTCAGATTTTTGAAGGTGAATTGTTTTAGCCTTTGAAAATATACTGCAACACAAGTTCTCATAGGACACATTTTCTCTTATGCTTTCATTTTCCATAAATACAATACCCCTATGCAGTTGTCAACCAACTAATGCATGCTCAAAGTACAAAGACACACATCTGTTTCAAGAAGTCCATGAGGAGGTTAGGGCAGTTTTCAGATAAAGTACAATGACATTCTTGCTCTTTGATTCTTTTTTTTTTTTTTCTTCCCTCAACCCCATTCACCACTGTTGCTTTTTGTTTCAGGGTGAATTTTCCCATTTGGTTGATTTTACTTTGTTTTGGCATTGTGGCTGTCAGTTTGTTTGGGCAACAACATAGGCTGCATTTTGGATGGAGCATCCATTCTGAGAGATAACAGTGATTTTCCCAAGCGGTTAGCTTAGCTCCTCATCATTATGAAAGGAAGCTGAAGGTTGTGGGGCGTATTTCTGGCTGTCGGTGCAAGCAAATTTGCCCACCACCCCAGGAATCTCGTCTCTCATTTGCTTCAGCCCAGAGTCCAGGTACACTAGGCACCAATCCCATCTTTGAATGGTTACTTTTGCAGGAAAATGGGTGAATATGGTCCACAGGAAGCTGACCGGAGTTGGCTTGGGAGGAATTAGCTCTGGCCTTGCTATCCTGCCTTACAATGCCTATCCTTGTGACCTGTTGGCATTGATTGCTTTGATTTGCCTTTTCTGTGTATAACTATAATACAGCCTTTAAATTCATTATCGCCTGATGGTGTTATTCTGTTTAATTCAAACCTCTCCAGTTTGCTTCCATATATGGAAAATGAATAGAAGTGCATATGTTTCTGAAGTGGAACTTCTTGTCCATTTCCCTGAAGTCTCTATCTCCTTCTGCCAACTAGATGTCCAACAGAATCAGCCTTCAATAATTAAAAAAATAAAAATATATCATTAAATCCTCTTTGACAGTGTCCTGGTTTTGGCTGGGATAGTTAATTTTTTTCCTAGTAGCTGGTATAGTGCTATGTTTTGGGTTCAGTATGAGAAGAATGTTGATAACACACTGATGTTTTCAGTTGTTGCTAAGTAGTGTTTAGACTAAGTCAAGGATTTTTCAGCTTCTCATACCCAGCCAGCAAGAAGGCTGGAGGGGCACAAGAAGTTGGGAGGGGACACAGCCAGGGCAGCTGACCCAAAGTGGCCAAAGGGGTACTCCATACCATGTGATGTCATGCCCAGTATATGAACTGGGAAGAGTTAGCCTGGGGGGATCACTGCTCAGGAACTAACTGGGCATCAGTCGGTGAGTGGCAAGCAACTGCATTGTGCATCACTTGTTTTATATATTCTAATCCTTTTATTATTGTTGTCCTTTTATTCTTGTTATTATTATCATTATTAGTTTCTCCCTTTCTGTCCTGTTAAACTGTTCTTATCTCAACCCACCAGTTTTACTTTTTTTTTCTGATTCTCTCCCCCATCCCACTGGGTGGGGGCGGGGGGGGAGTGAGTGAATGGCTGCGTGGTGCTTAGTTACTGGCTGGGGTTAAACCATGACAGACCGGTAGCTCTTGCATAGATATGTAAAGTCTCAACAGAACACACATCATTAAAACAAATTAACAATGTTACTTTAGTCTTAAAAAAAGAATGAGTCTCATTTGTATGCTTTTGTTTCCATTTTTTAATTATTCCTGTTACTGACTTTTTCCTTTAATTGTGTTTCACCTCTTCCCTTTTTTCCTATATTTTTATTTCCCTTTCTGTAGGAATATTGTAATAATTCCAGAATAAAAGAAATATATAAGAAATGCATAATTTTCAGAGATGCACCATATAATGACATTTATTACAACATTTAGAGTTTTTTTCAGCACCCTGATGTTGAACACAAAAATCTCATAAATAGGGGGTGGGTGGTAATTTATCAACAAATCAGAATTAGGTCATACATCCAATACAATCCTTTTAATGTGAAAGATGTGTATGTGATTTTTTTTACCTTATCAATTAAAGAAAATATAATTTAGAGTGTTATTTGTGTATATTCAGTTAAACAACTCAGACTAACTAACAGCACACTTCTTTCTCTTAGCATTTGCGGCAATTTTGCTTATTAAAAAAGCACTGGTTTTGTAGCCTATTTTCAGAGAGAGATGAAACCTATTTCTTTATCTTTTCACGATGGCATTTTCAGCAAAATTGGAAAGCAGGTGTTGTCAAGATGGTTACAAATTTTAAAAATCTTCAACGTGATCTACAAGGGCTTTGATGAAGATTGAGATTTTGTTTATTAATTCCCCAAACAGGAGAATTGTATCAGTACTAAAACACAGGTTTGAAGTGATGATTCAAAAGGTCATAAGCTGAGGTCTCACTCTGCTACAGTGACTGTTTCCTGTTTCCATCATCGCTATATATGTGTGTATGTATGTCTACTTATGCATATGTTTTTGCATGTGTTGGAAGAATTATTTTTAGGGCTTTTATTTGCTTTCTACCACTTTGGAATTTCCACTCTTTGCTGAATTTCTCATGCTGCTGCTTTTTGTTTTTTTAAATCGTTTTCCCCATTCTTTTACAGTTTTGAGAAAATAAAATTTCAGTGCAATTTACAAAAAAACCCTGAAAAATGCTACTAAAATAATTTAACTGCATCTCTATACTCATTCATGTTACTTCAGTACTAACATTTATTCTGAGGTGTGTAAACTTGTTTTTGCAGTCAAATCTGGAGTCATATATTGTTTCCCCCAGAAGCTGAAAATGTGAACCCAAATCTTGACAATCCAGATTTTTTTTATTTAATTATCAGTAAGTGAACTAACCTCTTTTGCTTATCTCAGAGTACACACAGATATTAAACTTGTTTCTTAATTACACTAAATCCCTTTTTAGCTATTTTAACTATTTTAGCAGACTAGGGGCATGAAGGAAGACAGAGAAGGCTCCTCAGGGCATAATGGGTGTGCACTTAAGTGTAGTGTGCTTTCTTCTTCTTGAGTGGCCTGGAAAGCGGAGCCAAAGGTAGAAACCCCTGAAGGGGCTTGCCAGAATATTGGGAATATGAAAATCCCTTAAAACTGCAATGTCTCTGATTTCACGTCCATTCAAACCCACAGTGCAGGGACAAGTATGATTGTTGAGTTAAGCCCTTCTGTTTCCTCGTGGTATAATGTAGACCTGACCTGTTTTATATTCTTTCAGAATATGGCCTTTAAATAAAACTAGACAGTTAAATATGCAACCATAGGCCTTTCCCTTGAGATTTTTTTAAATAGAAGTACTCCATATTCATTTATTGCATCAGCTCACCAATACAGCATATTATATGTTTATTCCAACCTGTTATGTGTAGGTCTGAAGATTCTTCTTCTCATTTTTATCTGTTGTAACAGCTTCTGCTTTTTGCACAGCTTAAATATAATCGAAACTTCACAAAATTAAAGGCAGAATTGGTACTACTGATCCTTTTGCTAACTGCATCATGTCAATCCAATTTCTGTTGCATATTTGACCTTCCTGCTTAGTGTAATAGGATGGAGCTGGAGATTTTATTATAGTCTCATCAAGTGGCAATCATTCAAAATAACACATTTTGTCCCTTTGCCGGATTCATTACCTTGAAACCCATTCCTTCTTTTTATATTCTACATAACTCTCAAATTGCCTAAAGGTTGTACTGCATTCCCTAAATAAGGTACTTTTAAAATATTTTCTGATTATGGATTTAGAGTCTGGTTCTTCATTGTCTTACAGTCTCTGTAGTAATATTACATGTCCTTTGTAATTTTGTGAAGACGGGCTGGATATACAGTGTTATCAATTCAGAATATGACCATAAGGTATGGGCAGCAAGAACGTGGCCACATGTAGTTGCTAAATTCTGACAACAGGGAGGCTGTTGCTGAGCTGATACCAGGGCTCCTGACAGTGACCACTGCTTCATCTTTTAAATTTCCTATGTGTGATTACATCTGTGTTAGTAAATTAAACAATTCCAAGGAATGTTCCTGGGCACTGGAACTTTATCACATATACTGCTGAATTGTTATGATGGCTTCTGGAGTATTTTGGGATTGTGGCCTTTGGCTCGCACCCTCACACTTGCTTCAGGTGCTGCACCACGGACATAAGGCTGTGACCCCTGGTCCTACGCCAAGGGCTGGCACTTGGTGTCACTCACTCAGGTCTGCCTGGTCACTGGCACCCAGGCCCTTATGCTCCCATTCTCCTCTGGACATGGAGATGTGTTGACGCGGAAGTCACGGACACTGCACACAATCAATATGATCAAGCAGATGCCACTTTATTGCCAAGATAGCTCGGTTTATATGTTCATTCTAGTTACTGTTCACGCATAAGCAAATTAGAGATTGGTTAGCATGAGCTGTCCACGTGCCTAGTTACACCTAATGATTGGTTATATCAACACTGTACACGCGCATAAACATAAGGCATAATTGGTTGTATTAACTAAAACATGCGAAACTTGTCTCAGTCTAATTGGTCAAGATAAGCTGCCAAATTGAGGTTCTTTGTGCCAAGTTCCCTTTACCGTGGAATGCGCACCTGTGTTCTTCTAATTGACATCTTTCTTTTTTTGTCTTCTTGTTTATTCTGTTCAAGGCCTTCTAAAGGCGTCTGGAATGCTCTTACTACCGTTAGCTAAATATGTGTCCACAAGCAAAGCGTCCTTGAAGCCTGCTGCCTACAAAACATCCTTGGCTCACAAATTGATCAATTCTATCGAGTCTGGATTGTTCACTATGTGCCCATTACTTTCCAAGTATCCCACAGAGATGGGCCTTCGATGGACTGATATCTCCTGTGATGGGCCTGGGAGGAGCCTAGCAGGGCATTATTTGGTGTCCCCCGACTTGTCATTGTCTCCCTGGGCTCCTTTGAGGGTATGCACGTGAGCTTTTACCACATAACCTAATGACATTCTTGAATGGTATATAGCTTTTGTTGTGTAAATAGCTTTGGAGAAATATGTGTTTGCAGTATATAATAGGTTGAAGGGACACACAAATTAATATGAGCTTTTAATGAATGTGATGTATGACAAAGTAATTTGAGTTTGAATTAAACATGTGATCTAATTTATCAATTTTCTTTATTTAATCAAATCAATGGCTAATAGCTTTACTAGGTTCAAGTTATAAATGGTTGCATACTGTGAGCTTTTCTTCTGAAAGTAGAAAATGACTTTCTGAACCCAGAGCTCTACAGTAGGCTTTCACACAGGCTAAAAAAACTCATGTCACACTTCTGTCAGTGCAAGATGCACAGTGGGGATTTGGTTGGAGTCTGGAAGTCCTACATCTGAACTATATAACCTATTAGCTTCTCTGTAATAAGAACTCTTTGGTTTTGGTTTGTTATTAGGACCAGAGAAAAAATATCATTATTGCATGCACACAAATACACACACACAAACATTCATTCTCTCTGTCAAACTAAGACTACAAATTCCATCTGAACTTTAAAAACCTTTCCTTTCCTTATCCTTTCTTTTTTCTTTCCTTTCCTACAAGACTTTCTGGCAGTTTCACTTCTAGTGCATATTGCCAAATATCTCTGCTGGTCAATATGAGTTGTATTTATGGTGACAAAGCATAATTACATAGTTACAGGTAGCTTATAATGTAGAAGTCAGGATTAAAGTCATTGACGGTAAAAACTAATAGAAACCTCTTACAGAAGTTGTTTTAAGATCCTGCTATGATCACATAGTTAGTATATGAACTTTATGTCTAAAAAAAATGTTAGCTCACATGGTACAACTTTTTAATACAAACCAAAATAACGTGGCTGGTAATGTAGGATCCTCTGGAGAAAAGTGAGTATTACAAGCTTTTCCAGACTGAGATACCTGGCGGTCCTCACCTTAGTACAGTGTTCCTCCTTTAGAGATTTCCAACATGCCATGTTCCCATCTTCAATTGTAGGCATTCCTGAGAATTCTCACTCCCTTTACACCAAAAATTCTGTATTTTTTCTTTTTCCTCTGGTACTTACAACATGTGTTATCTGTGTTCAAACTAAACTCTATTTGGAACGTACTGAAACATGAGCTGGAAAGGATATAGTGGCATCGTTTTGCTAATAGATAAAAAATTGGTGCCATCAGAGAACTGCTGATGCTTTGAATGGCTTCATTTAATGAACATTTTCAGATGAGTGTATCATGGTTCCGGTGAAAGAAGCACTATGTGACTTGTTGCCACTCTTGTGATTTGGTTTTTTTGTATTTTGTTGCAATCAAATATGATTCTGCCTACAGATGTGCACATTTGCTGAAAGTTCAGATCTGATTTACTGTGAGATTCTAAAATGATCAAATTCTATTAAAAAAGCACAGCTAGACATATCTCAACTGAAACGATGCAAAATTGATAAAAAATATTTTAAATAAGTGATGCAAATTATTTCTGTATGTGAGATGCACAAACATATAAGATTAAAAAAAAACCAAACACCATCTGTATGGACTTGTCCAGGACCCAACAGGTGTCTGATATCCTACAAAAGTTTCACAAAAAATGCAGACATATTGCTACATTTTATACATAATTTAAAATTATCATTTACCTTAAAAGAAGGCTTATTTATGTTTTCACGTTTGTCTTTTATGTAAAGAACTTTGAGACAATTACCTTCCCTTGAAGTACAATGGTAAAACAATAATAAAATGATTATTTCAATTAGCTCAAATTGCATTCCAGGAAAAAATATGAGAAAGCATGCAGAGTGCTACACTATCATTAGTACATCTTCATGGTTCTTAGTTACTTACGCTGTAGTCTGCCTATTCTCTAGACAAAACAGAGCCATGTCCCTTCTTTCTTCCTGTTTCCAGAAGAGTAAAGGTCTCCCAGTGCAATACTGTTGTCTCTCATGCTAGCAAATATGGGAGTTACTTAATCCTTATTTATAAGTCTTCTGAAAATGTCTTACAACAAACCAAAGTACCAAAGTACAAAATAAGAACTGAAACAATATATGCTAAAAAGGATATTTGCATAGTGCTTGGATCTAGCCTATTAAGCCTACGCAGGAGAAATGATTCTAAGTCTCAAATGAAGTCTGGTCTTGAGTGTTTTAAACTATTGTTTCACCTGGTTTCAGGGTATTGACCCTTTGTCATTTTGCAATAGACTCTTATGTCTGGCAACCTCCTGTTATTTGGTTGGGTTTGGTTTTGGTTTTGGTTTTTCTCAGTGACATCACATTTTTCCTTGGTTGTTTCAGTGACTGCTTGTTTTCTGTTCCATGTTGATGCAATCCGCCTTACATGTCTCTCAGCTTGGTGCTTCAGTTAACTTCTCAATGGACTCCCTGGCAACTTGCATTGTCTCCCACTGCTGTTTCCTATCTCCCTGCTGCTTTTTATCACTTTGCTTATATTTTAGTGATCACTAAGCGGCCGCTTAGACTATTGTTTGGTGCACTAGTGATTCCCTGCTGATTTTATCACTTATTCCCTACAGATCTTTTCTTAAACTTGTATTTTGTTCTCTATACAATTTTGATATTAGATTTCTGGCTGTGGGACTCTGTAAACCAAATTCAAGGTACCTTTCCCAGAAACATTCAATCTATTTAGAAGATACTTATTTTTCTTTGAATTTCAAACATTAAAAGTGGTTATGTGAGACCAAAAAAAAATCCAGTTAAAAGAAATGACCGACAATTAATTTTTTAATCTATGACTGTATGTTTCCTGTGGTTCTTTTTTGTCTTTTATTACCAGTTGCTTGTAAATTGTGTGAAGTAAACTAGTAAATAGCATTGTATCACGTCTCTGTTTCCCATTCAAGACATGTTAAGTATCTGTCCCTGCTTGCAAACTTCACTTAATCCCTTGTAACATTAATACCCTATTTTTTATAGTATTTAGTACTTTCAATACTTTACAGGGAGACTTCCGGTCTTATGGGAAAGTTAAAATAATATTATGTGTAAGTCAGAAATCAGAAGTGAATTGTATATATCACAAATATTTTAACATTATTTAGCAAAAATATTATTATAATTACTTTTTTCCAATCAGTTTCAGTCACTCTTCATCATGTTGTACACATTTCGGAAGCAGCCTCTTAGCTCCAACAAAGAATTGTTCAAACAAGCAAAATAGTGCCTGGAAGAATCTGTTAATTGACCCTTGGAGTCAATTGGAGGCCTTTTTTCTCTATGTTTCTAGTAAGATTCAGCTTCCAGACAATATCTGTGTTTTCTGATGGGCTTTATTCATTGATTAATTTTCAAAACTTTATTCAGTCTATTATTTATCCTCTACTCTTGATATAAATTTAGTTTCTAATTAGAGTGGTTTTGGAACCAGTTGATCTCTTGCTTATGTTCCTCTTTAAAGCTTGGTGTGACCAAAATAATATCTTTACAAATAAATTTATACCAAGTTTTATAATGTACTAGTATTAGGAATGTCATTCTATTTTAAATAAGAAATTAGTTTAATTGAGCCCAGACTTTGTATTTCTAAGGCATTATCATAGGTGGTGTTAAGCAAGTTATACCAGTACTGAATAACAAGAATAAGGAGTCATTCACACTTGTGCTTTCTTGTACACTGAATTATCCTGCAAACTTTATGGACTGAGAAGGTTCACATTGTCATAATTTTCTGCCTTGCAGTTTGTTCTTCAATTTTAGATTATCGTATGCACAATGCATGGGATAGGATGTAGGATACCATTTCTGTTACTGTACTTGACAGCCATTGTCAGACACTGTATGACTCAGAGATAAAATATAACTGTATATGTGTATTAGAACAATGTAGAAGACTTCTATTATCTGTGTCATCAGCTTTCATAATTTCTGTGCTAATCACTGTTTGATTTTTTTTTTTATTTGAAGCCATTGAGGTGAGTTTTTAATTTATTAAATAAGGCTATTAAATAATGCTGTCTACTTTTCTCAGAACAGTCTGAGTTTTTATTTAAAATGTTAACTTTTATTTTTGAAAGCTAAGAAAGTTTGAGGGGTTTAAACCAACTTTTTTCTTTTATTTTTTTCCACAGAAGTGGACCACCTTTCCAAATGCATCCAGAATATCTCATTCTGTTAAATGCATTTAGAAGTAAGCTAAAACCAGTTCAAATCTTTATTTACTTTTGTTGAGCTCTGAAAGTAAACTTTTGAATGGAGTCTTCTAGTACCTATTTTGTGCACATATAAATTCAGCAGGTTGTTATTTGATTAATAAGCAAAATCAGAAGAAGATAAAGTTAGTAGCTTATATTTTTAGCACTTTAGAATGTTATGTACTAACAGTACAAACCAAGTTAGTTGTGTAACACACAAGAGATTATGTATATTTCACTAGAGATTAGTGGCATTAGATAATTTCTTTCCAGAGGACAAAAGTCCTGTATCAAAGTGCGTAGTAACTTCTAACTATAGGTATATGGGCATATACACAGAAACAGGTATATGCAAAAGCCCAACTTCATTTTTTCTGGTAAATTAGTCTGAGAACTAACATACTTTATTTTTCATTGATGAAAGGATGTTTCATAATTCCATCACAAATTGCACTCTCCCTCTTACAGTCAGGCATTCAGGAAAAAAAAAAAAAAAAGAACTTGGAAACATAATTTAAATACATAAAGACCACAGAAACACATATAGTGAATAACAGTGAACTACTTGTCCTGCACAGGACACCATTCAATGGAAATTTTGTATTTACACAGAGACATATGGCACTATACAGTCTTCTTTAACAGTCATTGTAAGTAAGAAAAACAAATTAGGGACTATTTTTCTTCAATATGTGATAGTACAAACCAAACAAAAGCCTGCACTGTTTATTACCCAAACATATAGAATCTTCACTGAACAAGTGGAATCTAGCAGGAAATAGTTTGAGAACTATGAACCTCAAGATTAAATCTCAAGATACCTTAAAGACTTCATCTGACAGTATATTTGTAATGTGCTAAAAGTGTGTAATGCTACCATATTTTTATTGCTGAGGCATTAGGGACTTGCTAAGGCAAAGTGTTTTGTCAACTGTATGAGTCTAGATTGTCAGATCAAATTTAAATAAACAGAGGGTGATGGTTATAGACTTTTATCCTGTGGACTAACTTTGTGTCAGTGCCAATGCTAAGATCCTTTACAATGTTACATATTACCATAAGCTTCTGTCAGAGCAGAAATAAGTCCTTTGCTGTACTTTATTGTAAATACCATGAGTGAGAATGAAATCTTGAGTCAGTCAGGAGTAAGAACAGATAGTCATTTGTCCACTCTCCATGTTCCACATGCATCTGCAATGACTACAGTTTAGGTCTGAAAATCTTAAGTGAATGTAAATGGAAGGGATATGGAAATATAGTAGTGGATTCATTAGAGATTTCAGTCTCCTACCTCTCGAGGATGCTCAGAAAATGTGAGCTAGGCAGTTTGCAGAGTTCTGTATGTAGTGTAGGTCTGATTTGGTAGTCTGTCTGAAATTTCAACTGGATTTTATCAATTGAGTGGCAGCCAGTATTTACAAAAATGCTTCTGGATTCTCTGATTATGACATGGGAGGGTGACTATTTTCTTACTGAAAAGGAAGAAAAGACCGACACTGTCACTAAGGAAGGACAAACGTATGGAATGAAGAAAGCTCAAATTGAGAATAAACAGCTGAATTCTGGTTTTGGTTCTGTCAATGGCACAACACATGAAGATGAGAAGAAATTTTGGATGAATATCAAAGGGAATCCAACAGTTTTAGCAAACATTAATCTTAATCACTCTCTGCCTCAGTTTCCCAATCTGAAAAACTAAAATATTTAATCTTTTATAAACAATGTATATATGAATGTCTAAATGGACTTAAACCAAACTGGGTCTACAAGTTAGTGACATACAATTTATTCTGTATTTTGAGTTTACTTTATAATAATGGGATTTATGAGTACCTGCCAAAAGGAAACTGTAGCATACACAATTATTTTTTATAAAGTTAGTATATGTTTGATGGAAACAGTTGCCACTATCTTCGATGTTGTGAATGGTAACAGATATCAAATACTTTTTATTCAAACCAGAAGGTTTTTCATAGAATCAGATGGGATCTTATGTTTTTTCTGTGCAAGAATAAATATTTAACACCATCAAAAAGATGAAATTGCAATGTTTTGTTGATTTATTTTGTAGATGTCTTGGAAATATTAATCATATCTGAAATCCAAGATTATGTTAATCTTGTGGCTATTTATTTTAAGATCAGCTAATCTAATTATTATGCATGTGTTAAGAAAAACTGAGTTGCCACATTGAACAGGATTCGCTTATTTCCATGTGTAGTTATGGAACCTAGTGCTCCAGTAGATGTTCTAAGTCTAAGCTATCGTTGCTTTTATTTCTTAGTTAAACTTAGAAAATGAAGAATAGGGAAATTACTCAGAGCTAGTAGAAACATAAATTATCTTGTCTACCTATGTTGCTATAATATCACCAACATTAGTAACTCAGGTCTGGATACAGCCACAATAGTAAAACCTTGAGGCTAAGGACGTACTTTTTGTGTAATCTAACAATAGATTAATGCAGCCAGTTTGCATCCAGCCCTAACAGATTGTATATGAAGTTGTGCTCAGCTAAACAGATTTACTGTCAGCTTAGGTTTCCATTAGTGTATTTCTGTGGAGATATACATCAGTAATGGTCCCTGATCTAAAATGAGTAAATGTCAATGTGTTTAAGATAGTATTTTTAATCATCTAGTACTATCAACTATTCCTGTTGTTACTTGTTATATTTCATTTTTATTTAAGTTTGTTTGCGAGAAGTAGACTCTACAGTGGGGTATGCATATCCACAACACTGAGGAAACTCAGAATTCAGACTCACAAAATTACTCAGAGCTCAGTTTAATTAAATTTTTTTTCCTGCCTACATCCTATTTCTACCAGTGAAATATACTCCCTTTCTTCCTGTAACTGAAATGGATTATCCATCATATCTAAGTGTTTCCTACTTGCATTTGTTCCCCTTGTTCCTCTCTGAACTTCTCCCAACATCCATATTTTTATTGGATGTTAAAAGAGAATACATAAGTGGAGAACACTTCCAAGAAGCAGAAGCCTCAGCTAATGGGGGCTTAAAAAGTCCTACACTTACAACAACTTTTTTAGTGTGAGGAGGGCTTGAGATTTTATTGTTTGTTTGTTTTTCTTGGAGCTATGAAAACAGGTTATTAAAAGAGTAGCTTTAGTGTGAACATCAACCTCGGCTGAGTGTGCTAACACAGCTACAGCAATAATTGTTCAGATTTTGCTTTCACAATAAATAATGAGAAATTTGGAGTGAATCCACCGAAATAAGTGAAATTCTTACAGGTTTACACCACTGTTGAAAGTAAAGTTAGAATACTTATTGTATTAGTTAATTAAGTCAGGCTGGACATTAAATAAGAAAGAATGTGGAAGGGGAGAATTATTGATTTTCTTCATATAGCTTAAATATGTCAGAAGATACATGATAGGGCTTTCTTATCCATTACACTAATGCTATTGGCGCACCTTACGTTGTATCTTTACTGTAACAAACATGCTTAAATTTCTGTGTATTTTTCTTTAAAATCTGCTATATGAGTATATACTTTATAGTAGTAATATTTGCATTAAAACATGCTGGTTGCACAGAACAAATTTCACTCATCATAAATAGAGAAAGGCTTAACAATTCTGATACAGAACGTCATATAGGACACAAATTGAATGTTAAATTGTACATCACATTTTTATGGCATGGTTTGTAATGAGTTGGAAATAGGAAAGGTTTTTAATAGACGCCTGTTTCAGCATGGATCCAGTAAATTTAAAGATCTGTTGCACTGAATGCATATTTTTTAATTCTGTATTTTATATGTATTAGAGTTAGACTGAACAAATGTTCATAAAGCAGTTTTTAATAAGAAATTCAGACAACAGATTTCATTATTCACTTTCTTGTGCTAAAGTATAGGAAGGAGTAAAACCAGTAGTGATCACACAGATAAACTTCACTGTCTAGGCATAACAGTGTAAATTGAAAACAATATGTTTATATATTTAAGGGTAGTAAAATGAATACTGTGAATTAATTTGGAAATGGCTATAATTGCAGAAATAAATTTGTACTTAAATTAAAATAGGAAAGTTCTAATTTGGAAGAAATAGGGGCTATATTCAGTCTTTAAATGCTGCTATTATTGTAGAAATGTTGCAGAACCGCTGCCAGGACTGATAAGATACAGACACGTTTTTATCATGGTTCTTCTGTCTTGTTCTAGAAAATATAGTTTTGTGAAATAATAGCCACTCACTCCAGAACTGCAGATTTCCCCCTATAGTTGCAAAATAAAAAACTAAGATTCTTACTCTGGTTTTCCAGAATAAGAATTTGCTGGTTTTCCAGCATAAGTACAGCTTATGCTGCTGGAAGAGAAACAGAAGGTGCAGGCAGGTGCCACTTCTCTCAAGAAAAACAGACCCAAGCCCTCTAGTATCAAGTAAAATCACAAAAATCGGAACTCTTTTTTTTTTTTTTTTGTTCCCCTTGTAGAATAAATGGAAATGGAAACCTGCAGAACAAAGGCATGATACTCAAGTTGTTATTTTGTTACAGTGAGAGCAGATGTTCAGATAACCTTAAGGAAGGATCAAAGTTGGTCACTTAAGAATTCTTTTGTCTGTGAAAGAGAACATGCAGAGAAATTTCTGGTTCTCTCCTCCTTGAGCTTCTCCTTCTGTCAATATGTCTTAGTGGACCCAGTGAACATGAATCATACTTTTTATCTTTGTGTGTGAAAAAACAGAGTCACTGGGCCCACAACTCAGTAGAGAGACCAATCTGTTAAATGACGGAGAGTTGAAAGATAAAAAAAATCATATTTGATATATACCATAAAACCACTCCTGTCCTACTGTAGTGTGAAAATGGCATACATGTTAATAGCGAACTTGAAATGTGTCCCTTCTAACAGAAGTGAAATGAATACCTCTTTTTAAGAATTGTGAAAATGCTAAGAGTGTGCAGATGTAATAAAAGGCAAAGAGTCAGGAAGATGATCAAAAGGTCATTGTAAATGGAATCTGTCACCTGGCCATTATTATTGTATAGTTAACATCATGTTAATCCTTTTACAGTTCTATGAATGAAGTGTAATCCTAGTTACTAGTTGAATATATCCTTTAAAATGCCTGGCAGGTCATTGCTGTGATGAACAAAATCACAAGTCATCTTTATATAAACAACCCTGTAGTAATAAGAAGTTTTATTAGTATTTATCACAAATAAATATTATGTTTATCATTAGATAACCTTAAAATCATTGCAAATCATATAGATACCTCACAGCAACCTACTGATGTCATTACAAATCCATTTGGCTTATAGGTCTTTCCTGTGGTTCTAAATACAGATCCGGTGCATATTTTATTAGGATCTTTGGAGAAGAATTAATGAATGAGAATGAGACCTTACTGTAATACCTACTGTTTGCAATGGTAGGTTATGAACCTTCAAGAACAAAAAAGGCGATGAAACATCTGCTGTATCCCAGAATCCAAATACTAGTTAAGTTAAAATATTGCAAGCACTTTGAATTCGATGGGAATAGGTATCTTATTTGATGGAGTTTTATTTTTACCATGCATAGGGTCAGACAGAAAACTCAATAAACCATTATTAGTTACAGAAAAAATAGGCAGCTGCCAAGGGCGAGGAGAAGGAACTGGCTGGTCCAGGGACTGGTCTTCTACTTACACAGATCTCTGCTTTCTTTCAGAAAGGCAGTCACTGTTTCCTGCCTCCAAATCCACCTCGGGTGGCAGGATTGGATTGTCCTTCCCACCAGGTCATTCAGTCCAATTTTCTAGCCAAGCTCTGCCCCTTTTCAGTTTGCAGAGGTGCCTGAAGCAGAAGCCTGGCAGTAGGGGCATACTGAATGTGGAAGGGAAGAGGGTGGGAAGCTGAAGCAGTGTGGGTTTGTGAGTACTGGGAGGGAGTAGACTAGGTATGATGGAACTAAAGTAGGTGCTGGACGGGTAAAGAGGAGTCCCCCCAAAATTTCCCCCACCCCCCGTCACAATTACAGTTCCCGGTGTAATCAGCTTGATCTTCCTTAAGCCCCGTTGTTCTGGAGTCCTCTCTCCACTTTCCCAGGTCCCTTTCTACATCTCTTAACCACCTCATTTGTCCCAGGTCCTCAAGATCCCTTTTGATGCTACTGCCAACCCAGGTTTCTCAAGATCTGTACACATCACTCCTTTTCAGCTGTCTTTCTCTTCCTTCCTTTACTCCTATTAGGTATCCTTGCTAATCCTAATACATTGATTTTTGACTGCATGGGGCATGACCACAGAGTTCGACTTTGAGGCGTTTCTAGATCTGGCTGTCTTCTAAGTGCGGTTTGGAAAAGAGAAGCTTCTTAAAGCATTGATGTCATTTTCCCTTGTGACCTCCCGGATTCATACTTTTATGCTGTTGTTTGGTTTTTTCTCTTAAAGTGGCAGCTTGTATCCATGGGGTCCTATGGTCAATTATCTCTGATTAGGCTGAAAATTAATCTTAAACAACAAAAAAAAGACATTTTCTTGGCTGGATCAGCCTCTCAGACACAGGTGTGCAAGTGCCTACCCTGGGAGCAGCTAGAAACTCACAATGAAGGAAAGAAGGAAGACACTTTTAAACTCAGATACTATATTCATGATTTTAAGAAAATTAATTTGATTCCAGTTTAGGCCCAACAGTTTGTTTTAGCCTTGATGTTACACTGTAAGAAATTATGCATAATAAACTGTAGAACCTGGAACTCCCACAGGGCTTCTAGCACAAGTATTTGGTTTAAGTCTTCCTGTCATCTCTAAAAGAGCACACGCAGGAGTATAACATTTTTCACATACGGGAGTGTAACTGTTTCAACTAAATTCTCTTTCATCAAGGAAGCTTGTAAAGATAGTGGTTGTACCACTAAAAATGATAAATTTCCTAACTTGCTAGAGAAAAATTTAAAGTTGTTGAAAGTAATTTATTTTTGTGGCCCATTAAGAAATACAACCGGGTTCAGAAAAATCTGCTTTGTAGACTATCTTATCTAGAGTCCAAGAGAATGCTAAAACCAATTGTACAGAAATACATTACATGATTCCAGAATAAGTACATTTGTGTTGCGGTGTAATCCATGGAGGATCAACAGAAAAGCTTGTGAGACTAAATGTGTGAATTTCATATCTTGAGAAATAAAACTACATGTCAACATGAAAGATTGTTCTAAAAATACTGATCTAAGTCATACATAATTGGTGTCATAGTGCTACTGGCAATTGAAAATGATGCAGGAAAACAGGTCTCTGACAAACATGGTTACATTTTTGCATAGAATATGATTTTTTTTCATATTTAGCAAAAAGAATAATACTATATAGCTAGATGTGATTACAGAATTCAAATTAATCTAAGCAATTATTTTGTCTATCTAATTATTGTTTATACAGGTGATAGAGAGCTAGGCTGAAAACCAAGGCAGGAAACAAATGTACATGTTTTGCCAAAGAAACAAATTTTGTGTTGCTGAAATTCATGTTAAGATTCTTAATCTACCTGGTTTTTAAAGTAGTTGAAATGTCTTTATGTCACTCGAATTAAAATGATGCAGTTTATAGGTTGAAAGTACATTTGTGCTTCGAGTCTGTCACCTGCAATGCAGACTTGAGTCGGAAGATGCTTTTTCTAGTTTGAGATTCTGACCATAAATTCACTTTTTGCTTTTATTTGTGGTCTTACACTTAACCTTTGAAGCTATACAACTCACTCCTGATGTCTATGCTCTTATTCACTGAATCCACAAGTTTTTCTCAAGTTTCATTTAAGTCTTTGAAGAATAATAGTTTCCTCTGTTTGTGAAGAGCACAGATTCTCCCTGTGCTTGAAATGCTTTTTCCAAAATGCATGTGAAGCTGTTTCTTCAAACCTTTCCTATGCCATCACCTTTTCTAGTGTTACACCTTCAGTTGCCATTTGTCTTGCACACTTGGTAGTCAAATATGTTGCTGAGACAGCCACATCCAGTGTTAGCTGGATGTTACTAACAGTAAAAATGTGTTTACTTTTGTATATAATACAGTGGGATGTTTGTATAATTTTGTTGGAGTGTAGAAGACAGATACAGAAACCTCTGCCATTTACCTGAACAGTGGAGTGAGGGGCAAACTCCCTACTTCGCACAAGAACTATGGCAACTGCATTATCCCACCGATATTCATACTGTAATGGGTAACTGAAGATTTTATGAAACTGGAAAGAGGTGATGTAAAAATCAAGAGACAACAACTAAAATGTTCAAGAAAGGTTTCAAATCATCACTGGCATAATGGGATGCTTTTTAGAGCTTGAAAAAATTACTTGTTGCAAAAAAGAAAATTAGAAATATGTACACATTGGTAGGATATAAGAAACTGATAATTTTATTTAGATGATCTAAGTGCAGAAATATTCTGTTTCTGAGCAGAATTAGAATCTGTGTTGATTGTGTATAAGCTATTTTAGTATCTCTGATAATGACATTTCAAATACATTAAACACATCAGGATGATTCCTGTCATCCTCATATCCATTCCACTCTATACAGACATTATCAGACGCTTTATCACAGCCATTAGTTTTGAATTGAAATATGAATCAGCAGTTTTTATCAGTGTCTCAAACTTTATTATCAAGACTGGTAATTATATCTTGCCAATATCCGTCATGTCATCTCTCACAGTCCTTAAATTCTCTCTTGAATGTTTCTTTTTTCCCTGTGTGAGTAGTTCAATAAATTATCTTACTGTCTTATGTGAAAAAATACAGTTCTTATTTTTTGTTTTTGCCTACAAAATTGTTTGTGTACAGTAGCAATATACTTAAAAATCTGTATGGTTCATCTGTGACACTATGCGCACTGTAAACTGGATGCAAGTACTACAGACCTCATTCTCAGAAGCACCTGAATATTTCAAGTTTACATAACGTTTTTTTCTTGGCTGAGGAAGTATGGAGATATAGGTACTTTCATTTAATAGAATTTTAGATGGCTGGTGTGGACCAAGAGCTTTGTCTTTTCACTTTGTGGTTTATGTTTTCTTAAGCATACTAATTTCTTTCCAGTAATTTCATCCTTCCCTGTGTGGTAAATATTTAACAAAGTTCAAAATTTAACGTTACAGGTTGTGAGAACAACAAAAATGGATTGTGTCCAAGTCTTACGTGTTTAACATGATATTGTATTCCAAAGTCAACCTCTTTTGCAAGTCCTTGCTGAGCAGCATAATTATGTATCATTTCTGGGCCATTGACTCAACATACAGTTGACAATTGTCAAGACCAAAAAAAAAAAAGTGCTTTGAATTTCAATAATGCTCTTACATTCAATAAGGGTACATACTCTGACAAAAACAGTACAGGAAAGCAGATGTGCTCATGGAGTTTGACACCTTCTCTTAGCTAGGTATATTGAATTCTGCTTTTCTAAATACTGTGTACAAACCAACAACACCGTAAACATGTTAATTGGAAATATAAACTGGCTGCTTATTTTTCTCCACAGTCAATTCAGACATAGTCATAAGTCACAGAAGTACAAAGTCAAAATGCAAAAAATTAGCTCTGGGCAAATATTTCTCAGCGAATAACGTTTTGTTTGTTTTCACTAACGCCCTCAGTGAGATTGTTTTCACAAATACACATTTATAAAATTGTTGGTCCTTTTTTGTTGTTAGAAATTTGATTTACTCATATTTTCTTATTGGAAATCTCTCATATGCTGATTACAGACATTTTTAGGTTTTGGGGTTTGTTAAGGGGAGTTTTGGGTAGAGGATAAATTAATTGTCAATTGCTTAAACACAATAGTTCTCACCAGATTTTTTTTAATGATGCTTTAAACACTGAATGTTGGTGCAAATACACCACAAAAATGGAAGAGAATGCACATGAACATGTGACATGCATTTTTATAAAAAACATTTTCTGTTTTTAAATCATCATTTTCCTAGCATGAGAATGAGATCTGTAACTCTGCCAAGTTAGAGGTCAGGCATAGTTTTTCAGGGAAAAAGAAGTTATTTTTATGATCTTCTTCACGTTATACTTTTAGAGAAGAACTACTATAAAGTTTCTGGCAGTAATATATAAAGCTAAACTTTTTAAAGAAAATTTGTGATTGAGATAATCTTTTTACAAGGATACCTCTATCCATTCATCCATGCATTGTTTATTATTTTTATCCTTTCATTCTGTATCTCACAAGTAGAAATACCTATCTTCTTGTAAGTTACCACTTCACTGATTAAAAAGTTACCTTTTGTTCATAGAGTTCGTAATACTGCTGCTGGAAATAGGAGGTTTCTTGCTATTATTAACTACTTGGGTTTGCACTGGTGTGTAAAATTCCAGAGCTCAACTTTCTCCTAATAATGTGTAGACATTTTTTTTTTTATCGTTTCAGGGATATTGCATTCTTGAAAAATACACCTCTTCTGAAGTTTACCTACTGCATTTTTTTAATCAATTTTTTTTATTCTGCAGTGCACGAAACATTTTTTCAAGAGAATTGAAGGGCACAAATTACGAGTGAACATTGAATTCCTGATTCAGCACTTCTTCAGAATCTCAATGCAATAGTTGTATGCATGAATCTTTTTGTGGATCTGGTCTTACCTGTGCTGAGAAATTTCACAATAACTCGTGCAGTTAAGACCTTTGCATTTCAAAGCCTTGCTGAAATCTTTTTGCTTTATTTCTTTGACACTTGCAGTTTTCTGCTCTTTAACACCAGCATTGTCCTGGTGGGTCTATATATATTCACACAGTAAACAGGCTAAATTAATTTCTTTATATGAAAATTCACTAGAGCAATGGTTGTTGCCCTGTCAAAACCCCATGTTTATCTATGAATTTTCCAAACTTCAGTAACATGAATACACTTGATGGTATTTTGTATTTGTTATGAGTTCTAAAGATTGAATGAGAGAAATCAATTTAGCAAAGCATTTCAAATGTTTAATCTATATTTATTCTTCCTGAACACTTTCTGTAGAGTTTTTTTAAACATAGTTCTGAGTTTTCTGTGAAGAACAGAAATTCATATACAGGAAGATGTTGGGTATCTTAATGTTTTCCTAATGACTGTTTAGAGATGCAAATAGTTAGATTTCAATTTGCACTCAGTTTTGTGGCTACAAACAAGGGAAGCTATCTTTTGTACATTTATCCATCGTATTGCCATCAAACCCAAACTTTCCTCTTGAGTAATTTCCACAGAACAACTTTTGCTTATAAATAGCTAAGATTCAATGTGCATCAACAAGAAGGGATGACAGAAGTCTCATTTTGAGCAAGTATTGCTTTCACCTGGCAGCATGCTGAAAGGCGATTGTCCTGATATGGGCTGGGATAATTTTTTTCCTAGTAGCTGGTATAGTGCTATGTCTTGGGTTCAGTATGAGAAGAATGTTGATAACACACTGATGTTTTCAGTTGTTGCTAAGTAGTGTTTAGACTAAGTCAAGGATTTTTCAGCTTCTCATACCCAGCCAGCAAGAAGGCTGGAGGGGCACAAGAAGTTGGGAGGGGACACAATCAGGGCAGCTGACCCAAAGTGGCCAAAGGGGTATTCCATACCATGTGATGTCATGCCCAGTATATGAACTGGGAAGAGTTGGCCTGGGGGGATCGCTGCCTGGGAACTAACTGGGTATCGGTCGATGAGTGGTGAGCAACTGCATTGTGCATCACTTGTTTTGTATATTCCAATTCTTTTATTATTGTTGTCCTTTTATTCTTGTTATTATTATCATTATTAGTTTCTCCCTTTCTGTCCTGTTAAACTGTTCTTATCTCAACCCACCAGTTTTACCCTTTTCCTTCCGATTCTCTCCCCCATCCTACTGGGTGTGGGGGGGAGTGAGTGAATGGCTGTGTGGTGCTTAGTTGCTGGCTGGGGTTAAACCACGACAGAGGTGAAGGAAGTTTCTTCTTCATCTTCATAAATATCCAACTATTCCTAGAAAACAACCAAAACCAATAGCAAATTATTGCAGGCATGTGTGAATGGCCAAAGAGTTTGATTAAACTAGGAAACAGATCTATTCTTGCCCAAAACAGCTTCCTCCTAATTTATTTAAAAATTAGATTAATAGACACAGAAAACATTTCAAAAGTGCATTAGAGACTGATACTGTATGCAAATGTCTGTTAATTGTTACTCAGGCCACGTTGCTGAAATGGCAATATTTTTCTTCTGATGTGTCTGATATCTGAATGTTTTATGACAGCTGAAGTTGTGTATTAGCAACATAGCCATATATGAATTCCAGATATCTACAGTGGTTTTGCCCAAAGAAGGAATCACATAACAGGAAATAAGTTGGATTTTCTTTTTTCACTACTAGTTTGTGAGGCAGCTATCACACTATGAAGCTAAGAAGGAATAACAAAACCGTCACTTGGAAGGGAAGCTTCTTTTGAATATGACAGTGCTTCTTGGAAAGACAATTGCAATTCTGGCCTTAAATCAGTAAAGCACTTTGAGTAACTGCATTCACAATTTCTGTTTACAGTGAAGTATTCATTGAGTTGGGGCTTCAGCGGGTGGCACCATTCAGGATAGTTTAGTAGGAAATGGCACAGTTTTGAGCCTTGTTTTCATTCTGGGTAAACAGGTATTTAAGTTCAATGCAGATTCTCAGCTGGTGAAGCTGGCAGAGCACCATTGACTAGGGCTGAGACAGAAGGCAAACTGGCTAAGGGTCTGCTTGGTATTTAAGTTTGGAAACTGGCTGAATTCTGTACTAAAAATGTGCTGAGTCTTGTACTCCCCTCATATTGAAACAGCCTTCTCTGTTAGTGGTAAGGGCGAAAAAAGCATTTTAAAAAGAGAGAGCAATTGCTCTTAATAATGTACGGAATGTTTAAGTGTATGTCAATAGAAGAAGTATTTTAGTTACCATGGAGTTTTCCATTCAAAATACCATTAACCCCAAATAGTTGGGGTTTTCTCCTGGAATTACTGTTATAGCTACTACATTTCTCTTCAAAGCATATGTGTTTGTAATAGTTACATATTTTTATAGGTGTACATACTATATGGGTGTCTATATATATATCCTTTTATAGATACATGTGTACTGTAATTTTGAGGAGTCAATGTTTATATGCAAGCTGCCCTCACTTGTAAAAAATAAATGAAGTTGTAAAAGTTCACCTAGACATAACAAAGAAGTGTGACAATGTAATTAAAAAAATAGCATTTGCTTCATTGAAAAGGCTTTGAATTTTTTTAATTTTTTATAAATGTAAAAGACAAGTTTTGGTGTGTACTGTTGCACGTCGTGCACTTGTGCATCTTTTTGTAATAATAATCTCTGCATATATTTAGTAACTTGTCTGAAGAAGCTTAAAATATATTTCTTCATTTGAGCTAACATAACATGGATCAAAGTAGAGGCATTTAGTATATTGACCTAATATTGAAATTTTGCAAGAGTGCTTTCCAAGTCAGTAATTGCAATCTTTTTGTAAATTATATGCCACTGTATTGATTCAGGGCCCATCACTTGCATCTGGTCAGGCATCTGAGCCTGCTGATGATAACATTGACATCTGCAGCAGGTAAAAAGCATTAGAGAATGTGTTGTTTCCTTCTGGCTTCTCACTTCTTGATCACTAATTTAGTTATGTGCATTTCTGTACCATCTTGGGACACCCAGGAATGTTTCAGTTGCAAAGTAGTTTGTGAAAACATGCTTATTTATTCAGTCTGATAGACTGAACTGATACTAAATACAAAAGGTTTTTGTTTTGGTTTGGTTTTTTAAGATACACTGTGAAGAATGACTCTGGGATTGTATTTAATGTTTGAAATGCAGTATTATAGCATAAAAAGTAAAATAACCAAATCATATTCTAAGGATTTTAGGCATATCCAGTTCAGCTTTGCAATTAATTCTATCAGGTGAAATATTCACATTTATTAGTGTCTAAAAAAGCTTTTCATAATTTTTATGACTTCCTTAGCACAATTAGATTAATGTTATTGTCACATGAATTTGTATTTTAACCGTATACAGTATGTAGCATCTCTTTGGCAACAGACTCTGCGTACTTATAGACAGGTAAAATATTTCTATGTATACCATATTTTGTATCACAGGAATGAAATAATTTTGAATAAATTATCTTTTTGGATTTGTGCCAGTGAATGCTAGAGAAAAGATGTTTATAAATCTAGAATCTAGAACATGCTGATAGAGCCTCTTATAGAAGTTGCAGGAAAAAAGTAAAATTTGAAGAATTACTACAGAACCTTTAAGAAGCATGCACTAGCACCCTTGTTTTTCAGTTCATTATCTTATGGCAAGGTTTCAGTTCACTAGGTCTTCTGTGGTATTTGATAAGAAGCCTTTCAATGTGAAAAATTTCTCAGAACAGTTTGTAATGTAATCTGACCTGTATTGATCTGTGCAAATCCTATTATGTTGCTCTTTTCTTTTTCCTGAATTTCACTTACTATAGTCAAATCAAGAGTGAAATAAATTAATAATTTAGAATGTATTTTAGAGAATAGGGTGGTACTATAGCTGAAATTCAAAATATGGGCAAAATTCTGTCCCTAATATTAAAATCTACCCAAATGACAGAAGCTTATAAATAGTACTGTGTGTTTACAGTGTCTGTTGAAGTATGTCTTAAAAGTAGGTTTTGGATATATTTCAGCACAGTTGTATTTTCAGCCTAAAGTTGTCTTGTCATAAATCGGTAAACAAGCTTAATTAATAAAATTAATTCCATGTATATATTTATATTCAGTATTTTGCATCAACTTAGTTTACAAGCTTATGTGGACTATGGCTCAGTGTACAGATATACTTCATACGGAAATGTATACAGAAAGAAATTGTGCTGTTCGCAGAGTCAAGGAATCATTACTAGCTGAGTACACTAAATGGTGCCTAGTCTTCCACACTTACACCTCCAGAGAGAAGATGATTATCCATAGTTAGGTGCAGAAAGTGCCAGAACTACCTCTAGATGCCTAAGGAAGGAGTAAGGTTTGAGGAGACTACATGAATCTAATGGCCTCAGGTTTGAAGGAAACAAAAAGGAGTCTGTGAAAGAGTTGGCTGCTTCGGCTAATCTATTCCAATAAATGTAACCAGAAATGGGAAACATAATGGAAAATAGTCTTTGAGGGTGTGAGTCAGGAGTTCAGCAGGTTGGCCAAATATTGGAGCAAGAGATACCTGATCCTAAAATAAGTGTTGTAAAGTGTGATCTTCTTTCCTCGCTATATGTAAACATTTGCTGTTACCCATTTTGCATGTTGTAAACAAACACCTTGTGGTGGGTTGAGCCTGGCTGGGCGCCAGGTGCCCACCAAAGCCGTTTTATCGCTCCCCCTCCTCAGCTGGACAGGGGGGAGAAAATATAACAAAAGTCTTGTGGGTCAAGATAAGGACAGTTTAATAAAGTGAAAGCAAAGGTCGTGTGCGAAAGCAAAGAAAACCAAATGATGTTATTCTCTACTTCCCATCAGCAGGCGATGTCTAGCCACTTCCTGGGAAGCAGGGCTTCAGTACGCATCGTGGTTGCTCCGGAAGACAAAAATGCCCCCCTTCTGCCTCCCTTTACTTAGCTTTTGTATCTGAGCTGATGTCATATGGTATGGAATATCTGTTTGGTTAGTTTAGGTCAGCTGTCCTGGTTATGTCCCCTCCCAAGATCTTGCCTAGCCCCAGCCTGCCGTTAAGGGGGGGGCAAAAATGTTGGAGAGACAGCCTTGATGCTGTGCCAGCACTGCTCAGCAGTAGCCAAAACACTGGTGTGTTATCAACACCTTTCTAGCTACTGATGCAGAGCACAGCGCTATGAGGGCTGCTATGGGGAGAATTAACTCCATCTCAGCCAGACCCAATACACACCTGAATCTGCATTTTGCTTTCATTTGGCTTGTGTTAAAAGCAGTGTCAAGATAAATGGGCATTCGTTTCCCAAAGATCAGAGATTAGGAGTAAAACTGTCTGGAAAGTGGTGTGGGAGCACATCTGAAACTAGGATCCTGAGGGAACGCTTCATGGAATACTGAAACTTCCCTTGATACATGGAGAATTTCTGCATCTTACTGCCATTCTTTCTTTTCATGGCAGCATGGCTATCCTAGGAGCTGTGATCACCCAGGGCTTTCTCCTGACAGATGGTCATGAAAATCTCCATGACAGCAGTGCTCCATGGTAGGGAAAGGGATTGCAGGAAAATTCCCCCCAGCCTGAAATAGAAGGTACCCTTCTGCTGGACTGCAAGTCTCTTTTTCCCAAGCTGTTTCTTAAAAATGATGCAGATTTTGTCTTATGAAATATGCTTCTTTAATTAAAAGCACTGGTATTTCATGTTACTGTTACTGCATGTATCAGTCATACATTTTACTATAACTAATCAGAGATATTGTAATAGGTCTTACAGTTATCTCTAGTTAGCCATCATGCCATCAAAGGCTGCTATTGTATTATAGTTCTTATTACCCTCAGAATATAAAATGTAACTCTTGAATATCTCTTTGGACTACAAATACAGTCAAAGTAGTGAGAAGAAATATGAAATAGTTAAAATAACCTATGTAGGCTTGTTTATCTGTCTTTCCTTCTTTTGTTCTTTTTCTCTTGCTTTCCCACCAGTTGTAAGAGACAGGTAAATGTCAGGTTTATGCATAGGGATAACAGAAAAAAACAGATTACAGTTTATTATTGGAAGATAAGAAATCTGAAGCTTTGAATCTTATTCCTGGCTTTTCCTTGGTCAACAGCATGCCAAGAACAAGTCATAGTTTCCCTGTGTCACAACTTACTGCAGACTAACATTACAGCTAGAATGTTTGCCTACCTTTTAGAAGTGCTGTGCAGGCAAATAAGACACCTAAAAAGTAGTTTGAGATATGTAGATAAAAGATATCAAAGTATCTTTTAATTTGCATTTTTTGTTGAGAAATGGTAAACTGCTTTAGTATGAAGTTCATTTTAAGTAAGACTAAATAATTAATTTTGGCTGAAGAAGAACATAATAGTATACATGCACAATGTTTAGGTGTACATTTACTGCAACAAGAATTTCTATTATCCTGTTACTCACAGAATGTAAATCAGGATCATGACCTTAGAACTCATTAACTGCTATAAATAAACATGTTACCATCACATACTTTTCTTCTGAGGATGCAACTACTTTTCACCTGCTTAAGGACAGAGGCCTAAGGTCAGAAACCACATTCCTTTCCTCCTAATATAACTTGCTTACAATACTATACAGTCTCAATGACACTTTCTTGAAATTATATTAGCATTGAAACTTTGGTGAAAATGAGCAGCTTGGTTCGCCCCAAAAAACATTTGCTTTTTTTTCAGATTTTTACTATTGTGATTTCTCCTTATATTTTATAAAGCTAGACACATTATCTAAAAAACCGTACTAGTTCAGTTAACTTTAGATAATATGAATCACAACACTGTTTTTTTTCACTTATATTTAATAGATCAGTGTATTTAAAATAGACTTTGCTAATTATTTCCATGCAAATAATTAAAAAAACTCAACAGGAAGTGTACCCAAACTTTTAGAATACAGTTCCCACTCTCTACTGTTTTTCCTTTTTCTGAGCATTCAGGAGAGTAATATTCCTTCAGCCATGTTACAGTCCCCCATTAGCTGCCCTCATCTTAAGTGGTGGAAAAAAGCAAAATAATTTCCTCTGAGCTATCAGTGTCCTTGCCATTGTTTGGTATTCCTCTTCTAAATCATGTTCTTTGGAACGACTTTTGGAGCAAATAGGTTTTCTGTCCTCTGCCAGAAATCCCCTAAAACTGCTGTAGTGGGAAGATTTTATGAGATTTCTCTTGAGTCTTGATGGTTCTTCAGCTTTGAATTTTGACATATACAATTGATTGTCTATTCACTACCCTTTCACCTGTATCTGGAATAGACCTGAGGTAAGGATAATTGAGGAGTCAAAGTGGGAGGAAACTGGGAGGAGAGAATTTTGTCTCAACCAACCTCCATAGTCTTCTGTTGCCTCTCTAACCTTCACCACACCAACCCTCTCTTCCCTGTCAGTCTTCTCAACCACCTAAATCTATCCAGTTTCCCCAGTCTTCCTTTTTAAATACCTTCCTTAAAATACTAATCTTATCTCAGCTTTCATCTGAAAAGTTAGGTATCAAGGATTTTCTACAGGTTGCTAAACATGTATCTTTATTGGGTTGAATTTATGCCAACTGTTTTGCATGCCAGTTTGTCCTGCAGTCTTAGTAGTATGTATCTGGAAGTAGTAACCCACTTCACAGGGAAGGGTGACTCATTTCCTGAGTCAGTTTCATACATGTTTTTTGATAAATGCTCTGAAAATGAACTCCATGTCTGATCCTGTAAAGTCAGTCCTCTCTCTAGATAATGTAAAAATCATGGCCACTAAAAAAATTAAAAATAGGAATATATAGGATTGTGCATTTTGCATGCTGTCAAAACCAAATCTTTTATGCAATAATTCATGTTCTATCAAAGCATTGCAGGTTTACTATAATTTTTAAATATATACTATTTAAAGAAGCATCACACTTTAAATTGGAGAGAGAAAGTGCTTTGCTGCAAAACTTATTTATGGGGTAAATGTATATTTTAAAATATCTTTTTTTTAATAAATTTTATTGCTACCTTTAGTAGCTAACATTCCCAATAGCATAGCAATTAAATTTTATTCATGACTGACCCACATTTTGCTCACAGTTAGCTTAGCTGGGACATTAAAACAACATTGTATTGCTATATTTTACTGCTGTTGATATCTCTGTATCTACCAAGTGCAAAGATAATGCTTAAGCCTTGGTAAATCAGTACTAAATGCTTGTGTTAGACAACAGTGTTTCCACAACAAGAACTAAAAACAAAAGATGTAAACAACAGTTGTGTTTACCAAATGCATATTTATCTGAAAATAGAGTTTTATAGTTTATTTTCTTGTAATCAATTAAGCTTACTTGAATTAATCAAAAAGAACAGATAACATTTTAAAAAGATGTCATATTGCATACGTAGCAGTAGTCTACTCCTTCTGAAAGTATCATTTGCTATTTCTGTCACAAAATTTATAAACCACTTGTATTGTAAATATATTTGCAGCACTTCACCGTGTCCCCTTCAGTGTCCTTAGAGAGAAGGTTATGATGTACATCACAGTGAACAACAATTAAGAATGCATGAAATACATACTCTTAAGGTCAGTGCTTTCATGTTACTCCATTTAGAGTATAAAGCTGAAGCTGAAGAATAAACATGGAGTCCTGCCCTCTCCAGAAAAGCAACACAGCTTTTCAGGTGACATTACAAGTTGAATAGAAATGAATACTTTCAAGGAAGAGAAACAGCTAATGTTAATAAAAGTGACAGCTTGCCAAATGAAATTAAAATGAAGATGAAAAAAGTATTGCTGAAACCTAAATGACAAACATGTTTAGGTTTTTATGCATGATAGAAAGCCAAAAGTCTCATGGTTTTATGCAAAGTTATTAATCAATCTTTTATCATTCACCCAAGAATTTTTGAATTGCCTTGGGAATTAGCTCCATCACTTCCATTGCTTGGAAGTTTTCTCCAGCACTTTAAATCAGTAGCAGGTCTGTCCTTTTAAAGTATTATTCCTTTGAACTGTGCATAACATACAAGGATTTTCCCCACCACCACCATTTTACTGTCTTATTAAGTAGGAAAAGTGTAAAAGGAATGGAGGCATGGGATCAGTTTAATAAGTCACATCTTTGGTAACGCTGGTGTGCTTCCTTGTTTATATACTTTGGAGATGGTAGCAAAGTTTGTTACAGGATTCTCCCCATATTACCAAACCAATTCAAGAAATTGTTGCCTTGTACTACTGCTCAAATTCAGTTCACTAGTAAAGCTTCACTATTTTGAGAAGCCCCAAGCGATCTTAGTTCCTCAGAAGGGTCAGTTGACTAACTTTCTTGCTCCCTAATCCAAGTTACGAATAGGAGGAGAAGGTTCTTATCCTATGCATAGTTTCTGATGTGTTCACTGCTAAGGATTCCTGAGCTCCAATGCGTATAGCAGAAGAGATGTCTTTGGTGTCCTCTGTTACCAATAAAACTGTGTATAACATGTATGTTAATTGGTAATAGAATCTTATTCTAACCCAAACCGATGAATGTGCCAGTGGTGAATAAAAGGAGAAACTAGACAGTGCTTGTGATATGTTAAGCTTAGACTTTGTTTCTTAGTCCTACCACTTATTCTTTCTGACTGAAATAAATAATGCAACAAGATGTCAGCTTCTGAATTTACTTTAACCCAACCATTTTCTTTTTCTCCTTGTGTACTTATTTTTGTCATGTCGCATCAATTTTTGTTTTAAACTAAGCCTGAGATGCTGAAAATACTAGAAGAGTGTTTGTTCCCTTTGGAGATCTCAGTTAAGTGTAGAAGTTGAGGTCTGTACAGCAAGAAAATCTTTTGTCTCTTCTGAAGAAGTAAATACCAAAGTCACGCAAGTTGTGGGCTTATTTTTTGTTTGCTTGCTTTTTCATGATGCTGTATATCAGTCTGATCAGGAGAAGACTGAATTCCCAAACCCCTGCAACCTATTCTTTTTCCTGCTGTATTCATTTTGAACTGTCCTAACTATAGCCATACCTATATGAGAGAAAGAAGCTGATGGGTTTAATTATACTAATTAATTAATTACCTATACTTAAGTATGTCTAGAAAAGTATGTGTATGTATGGTTTATGTAGAACCGTAATCCCATAAGTGTATTTTTCAGCAATCTTCCTTTTTAAAGCTTCTGGTTTGCTGAGAGGAGAAACTTCCAGTAATTAACAGCTTTGGGAAAAAAATTGCAATCTGCTTTCATTTCTCACAGCCCAGGACATAAAGCCAGCAAACTGGACCCTTGTTGTAATGCTTTCTGTGAAACTGATGTTGCTCTGTGGCAAGGCATTTCTTTATCATAGCTTGAAATTAAAACAAAAGAGGATCATGTGGATTTAACTATCTGGAAGCTTTATTTCTTTTTGGAATTGTACTGGGTTATTAAAACAGTGCAAGTCACCCATTCTTTCTCTGATTATTGCAATTTTAGGGCCTCCTATCCTGCCCCAGCTTATTAACAGGGGTCCAGAGTACTACATCTTGTTTGTGGAAGATGTATAAAACAAAAAATTGTGACATAACTTGTAAACATTCCCCTCTCATGTAAAGCTTAAGTGGATATTAGCAAAGGGAGTCTTCTTCACTATCAACTGGCAAAAAACCAACAAATTATTCCCAGCTTTCTTCAGAGCCTTCCCTTTACTACATTTGTAACTCTAGGTTATTAAGGAACTGGTTTCTGTGGGAAAAGTACTAGCAATGAACACCTGCCAAAAGGACAATCCCAAATTACCTTGTTAGACTCTAATCTCAACGTAAAATTAATTTAGGTATTAGACACTTAATAAATCTCTCTTTCAAACCATCTGTTTGTTGCTCCCAAACAACTAGGGGTATGCCTGCACTGCAAAAAGAGAGGTCCCAAACTGTTTAACCTAGCACAGCTTTAGTGAAGAAGGTTTAGACAGAGCTATTTAGTTCTTTTCCTCAAAAGGTGGTAGAGGAATTTACTGAAAACTTTGGTTCACTGATATCAGCCCTGAAACCAGTTGAAAATAAGGACACAAGAATTACTTGTATTTTCAAATATTTCAGTTCAGATCTCAAATAATTCCTGTTTTCCCTTCCCTCTCCACTGCCCCACATCACTGAGGACTAGCTCAGTTTTAGATACCACCATTACAGTTTCCAACTGCTGGGAAACTTTCCCTTCTAATATTGTAATCCCTAGTGCTTTTCCAAAACTTTACCTTCACCCATTTCAAACACCCATTTCAAAATCACACTGTGAAGTGACTTATGTTGTCACCCTTAGGCCAGTATTTCAGGAATCACATTCCTTAATCCTTTGAAAAGAATAGTCCACTGATTATTTCCCATGTATGTATACATATATGTACACATATATAAATATTTACATATATATGCAAATATTTTAAATATGAATACGTGTGCAAAAACGTATGTTAAAATTGTTTATGTATAGGCACGCTGGTTTTTTACTCTTTCCCTCATTGAGAGCTACTTTATCTAAGTGGTCTGACCTCTTTCTTTATCTATGGAGAGCAGAAATTGCAGCCAGAAAGTACCCTGTCATAAATCTCATTTGAGTACTCAATTCTTCTCTGCAGAAGAGAGCAATACATAACTTGGAACAGAGCATCCTTAGGGACCCTTGACATTTTTCCCAGGAGCCAGATTGTTACATGACCTACTAGTGTTCAGAACAGCCTCAGCATTCTTTTTGCAGCCAGATGTATACATTTTTAATATAAAGTTTCTTTGCCATTAATATAGCGTAGTTCATAATTTTGCATCCCATCCCTGATACTCTTTGAGAACTATAAGCAAATACGATTAATTCTGAATAGCTTGTACCCTAAGTAACTGTTACACCTTGTGATTGCTGTTAGTCTTTTTGCAACTTCTGATGCTCTTTTTTTTCATCTGTGGTTCAAGCTACATGTGATTCCTTGTATGCATACCAGTTTTTACTTATTTCTTCTGAGCTTAACACTTATCTGCATCCTGACGATATTTTTTACTATACTAGAATAATATGCAGTTGTTAAAAACAATGCTAATACTGAGCATCTGTACCAATGCAAGTTAATTGTAGCTGAAAGATTTACTGTTATTATTATAGCAAAAGCTGAAAAATGAAAAGCTATCATTAAAAGGTGTCATTCCCCTTTATAAAAGCAGTCTGTTATGGAATTAGTTTTTGAATTCTGTTAAAGGTTGAGAGCAAAAGTCAAAACATGTCCCTACTTGCTCTTGGCCTGGTAGTTCATGATACCTGTTTCATATGGAGCAGAGTGGCTTCAAACTGAATAATGTTTTCACCTCTGGCTTGTGGGCGTTCAGCTAAAGATCTAAATGCTTTAACAGGAATTAACTGAACATCTTAAATCTGTTTTTAGATATGTTTTTGGCAAGATAAATTATTGCTTTCAGTACTTCTTACTATGAAAATAAGTAATTTAATATTGACAGAAGGTTTATTTCAGTATCAGAAAAAATTGTTGGGAAACAGTGCTGTCGTGGTTTAACCCCAGCCAGCAACTAAACACCACGCAGCCGCTCACTCACTCCCCCCCCACCCAGTGGGATGGGGGAGAAAATCAGGAAAAAGAAGCAAAACCCGTGGGTTGAGATAAGAACGGTTTAATAGAACAGAAAAGAAGAAACTAATAATTATAATGATAACACTAATAAAATGACAACAGTAATAATGAAAGGATTGGAATGTACAAATGATGCGCAGTGCAATTGCTCACCACCCGCCGCCGACCGACACCCAGCCAGTCCCCCGAGCAGCGATTCCCCGCCCCCACTTCCCCGTTCCTATACTAGATGGGACGTCACATGGTATGGAATACACCGTTGGCCAGTTTGGGTCAGGTGCCCTGGCTGTGTCCTGTGCCAACTTCTTGTGCCCCTCCAGCTTTCTCGCTGGCTGGGCATGAGAAGCTGAAAAATCCTTGACTTTAGTCTAAACACTACTGAGCAACAACTGAAAACATCAGTGTTATCAACATTCTTCGCATACTGAACTCAAAACATAGCACTGTACCAGCTACTAGGAAGACAGTTGACTCTATCCCAGCTGAAACCAGGACAAGTGCAAAAAGATTTTTTTTTCCCTGCAAAGAAGAGGTGGTTATTAGTTTAAACTAGATAAACACTTTACATTTTATCATTAATGTGGTTGTTTTGTAAACCACTGAATTATTTCAATTATGGTGCATTTGAAATAAGTAAAATGTGAAGACTACAAGCAATAAAAATATTAAATGCAATCTTAAAGCAATTTCCTTTACTCTAACCTGCACTTTCAATTAGAATGGACTTTCTTGGGCCAATCTTGCATACAAAAGTTGCTTTTTCCTTTGTCAAATGTGTATTAAAATATAGATGTTAGCAATATTTGCATCCTTGGTCAGCATGTCTGTTTGACGTAGGCTGAACCCCCAGAATACTCCATGACTGGGACATAGTAGTTTTCAGCACTGTCCATTTTGGAAAAGAGGCTTGTTTTTACAAAGGTTACCTAGGTGGAACTTGAATTGATTTCAAGCTGACAATGCTGTAAGGCACTTCATTTGATTTTGCCCTTCATCAGCTTGTGAATCCTCTGTGAATCCTTGAAAATTTTTGCCAGTATCTTGGAGTTTCATTAGGAAATGTCTGCAGGCTACAGACTGATAGTCATAAATAACAGGAGCCATATCATTCTGACCTTATCAAGCTGCTGTGGACAAATTTTCTTCTACCAGCAGTACTTGATACTTTTAATCTGATGTCTTTTATATTAAAATTTAGGATATCTACTGGAAAAAGCAAAGCTGTCTTGAAATAAATGTTAAACTAAATAAAAATTTCCTTTTATTGTATAGCATGTGTTTAAGAGTTAGCAAGATAATAATTGAGATATCCTGAGCTTCCTTACAGGTACTCTCAAGCATTTTTAAATTACTGGTATGCCTTTTTACTCTAGTAACCAACCATAAGATCTGCAGTAGAAATGAGTCCTTTTCACAGAGTTGTATGGTGATGGCTCAATAGAAGGAAATGCATAAAACACAGCACAGGTCCTTGAATGGAAGGAAAACTGTACGGGAATGACTGTTATCTGAGGTGTACAGTTGCAAGAGCATATTCTCAAATTCGTCGTTTTGTTTTACTTGAATATTGAAATAACCATGCAAGGTGTTTTTCTAGTTTATTTAAAAAAAAACCACACATGTAAGACCATTTAAGCTAATTTAAAGCAAATAGTAGTAATACATGAGTTTCTTTATGCTCACAATTCCCAATTGTTTCTATTAAATTCACCACAGTCAAAATAATTTATAACAGGTACCTGTGTCAAGGACATAGGTATTTCAGATTTATTTGAATAAGAAGCATGGATGCATCTAAAAGACATTCTGTGTGGCATTTTCTTTATGCAATATCCCTTCCCCCCCCTCCTCCATGGTCATTAGAAGAAATTGCCAATAAAGGTTGTCATTGCATAAACTAGGACTAGAAAGAGAAAGAAACATGTCATGTTACTGTTGCTTGCTGCAGTTTTTAATGTGTAATGGTAGCCAAAAGCTAAAAAGACTGAGTTGTACGTTTGATTCCTTTCTATGACTGGGCAAAATTTTGTGCACATGAGAAGCTTGAAAATGCATTTTATCATCAGTGTAATGCCACTGATTTCAAAAATACCATACCAGTATGAAAGACTGGTCTAAAATATTTCTTCCAAAAAATAGTTTTAACTTTTGATTAGCTTTGGTGGCATCATAAAGGTTGGTTTGTCATGACCAGTCTAAAATATCACGTGTGTTATAAAGTATACACTGTCTATATATTTAAATTTCTATTGATCTGAATCTAATTAAACTAAACTCCTGAAATATACAAATGGAACTATACAAAAGTTTTAAAATTCAGCTTCAACATTTTGGGGGACTTAGGCCATGGTTTCCTAGGACAATACTAAAAATTGAAATTTTTCAGCACTGCAAAACCAACAGTGGGCATAGTCTAATTTGTCAGAATACTGATTCCTTTCTTCATATACGTAGTGAATGAATCTGATTAGATTATGTAGTGCATCACTATTACTTGGTGAAATGAAAACACTTTTGATATCAAAATGTACTATCTTCCTTCTGGGAATTTGATTTTCTTTGCAGTTTTCATGTGCTAAGGATTGTCCAGAGTCAACAGAAAACCAAGTAGAAAATCCCAAAATGTGATTCCACAAATGCAGTATTTTAATAAGTCTTTACCAGAGAAGAAACTGTTATGTTTATATCTATCACAATGAGTACAACAGTGTTTTGATGAAAAACATAAAAAGAATGTAAACTTACTTCATGTATTATTAAACAAACATGGAAATGTATATAGGGCAGCATTAATTCAAAACAAAACTGAAAATATAACAAAACAGGCTGATACAGTACAAAAAGTAATGCAATGTGACATTTACAAAATATTTTTTGTTTCTCCTATACTGAAGAAAAAGAAGTCATTGATTCCTTTTGTACTTTTTATGAGCTTTTTACTTTTCCTTGCTTTTGGCATGCTACCTGGATGTAACATATATAATGCTTTATTTCCCTTTTCACTAACAGCTTCTAAGAGTTTATTTTTGTGGTATTCTGAAAATCATGTTGCTGTAATAAGCTATGTGAAAGCAGATTGTACTATAAAAAATAGTTCCATAACATACCTGTAATTAGCATAAAAGTACTTCAGTAATCCTTCAGTTCAGTTCAGGAGAGCTCTGCTTGTTAGCTCAGTCCTGAATCTGATGTATACTCCTCATTTTCTGAATTTCTTACTAGACAAATAATACTTAGTCATACAAAACTGAAACTTAGCAGGAGAAATATCTTGGTTTGATTGACATTAGAAGGTGTTTTCCCATTGGATTTATAATTTTTTAAAATTGTTTACATAAAAGGATTTTGAATAAGGGAATTCGGGAAAGGGACACTTTGTGCTGTGTTTCTCATGTAATGCATATGTATATAAGGGGTATGGGCAAGGATTTGTAGAACATGTGAATGCAAATGATGTATTTTGTGCAGTAGTCCACTCCGTAGAGCTGATGCGTATTGTATAACTGTATTAAAAAAGAAGAGTGGGTGGTAAAATTTATAAAAAATGGAGAAAGGACCTCAAAACTCTGTCACACATTGATTTTGGTATTCAAATGATGATATCAGGCCAGACACTGAAGTTAATTTTTAAATACAGGTTATCAATCTTTTAAATAACCAATACCTATATTAGTAAGGAAAAAACTGTGAAACTTTTTAACATAACTTGAGTTATATCATGATCTCTTAAATATATGTGGCTGTTCTGTAATTTATTTTACTGAGTAAAATTTCTTCCTTTTATTATCTTAATTATTACCTCAGAACACTATCCATGAGAAAGTACAGCATTCTGAATTCATTAGCTTACAGGAAGACAGTGTTACAATTATATATACAAAGGACAGAAAACAATTCTACAGCAATACGGAATAAATCACGAAGAATACCATGTTGACTGTAGTATATCATATATTATCTTAAATTGATCTGTTTATCTTAAACTGCTAAGGATATGCTGTATCAGAAAATGATGAATGAAATTACATTACAGCAATTACTCCAGTCTTCTGCAGGATGGTATTAACTTAAAATATGACAGCACCTCCCCACCTGCCCTTTATTAGCAAAAACCTTGTTTTCCAATATATGGCTTTGAAATTAAATATTTAGGTATATTCTCTAGCCAACTTTCTCAGTGCCAGAACTTTCATCTTTATAGTTTATTTCAAGACTTCCGCTGGATCTTTTTTTCCATATTTCATGCACCACATTATATCTTTTCCTGTTTCAACAGCTTTTTTATGAGTGCCAATTTTTAATTTAGGTTAGAATCATTCTATTGCAGTACTGAAGATTTAAGTTCAAGATTTAACATTAGGCTAACTTTACATTAATATTTCTAATAATATTTCTGTCATTCAGAAATATAGCAGGTCACCATTATCTGCTGCCACACAGGTGTAAATTTTACATATTTCACATAAACTTCATGAAAAATTAATTTAGGGGAAGGTCATTCTGCTGTGTGGAACTGTAACATTACACTTGATGTGCTATGTGAACTGCTAACAAATAATGAGATTTTTCATAATAATAAAACCTTTAAAAAAACATGAAATCCTAAGGTGCTGAGACTACATACATATTTTTCAGGTCCTGTATCTATGTAGTTATTTCCAAATAACACAATAAGAACATAGAGGAACTGCAGAAGTTAAGGAAGAAATTGGTTGCACTTAATTCATCTGTTGCTGTGTCATTAGTTTATTCTGACACTGTACACACAAGTCTAAGAAGAGCAGCTAGCTCCAGTCATACGTCTTCATCTCTTACCTCACTACCTTCCCTATATGCATTATAAATCTTATCATCTATCCGTGCTTTGTGTCAGTTTCTTCTTCAGTCTTTCAGTACTCCAGTTAGCTAGTAACCCCGTGAAGCTGAAGAGGAGCTCAGACAGCTGATCCTTAGGGATTGTATGTGTTGCTGTGTTTCTGTGGGCAATGCTTCCCTACTGATGTTTTCTGCAGTGATGTGCACTAGGGCTGTAAAGGAAGAGAGCAGTAATGCAGATGGACAGAGAGCAATTGGCACTGTGGAAACTGTAACTACTGGTCGGTCCCTGAAATTAGAGAGTACATTTCCCATAGATTACATTTCATAAAGGTCTGCATTTGCAAAAACTGGCTGCTAGATTTAAGCATTTGTCGTGGTTTTGGCTGGGTTAGAGTTAGTTTTCTTCCTAGTAGCTGGTATAGTGCTATGTCTTGGATTCAGTATGAGAAGAATGTTGATAACACACTGACGTTTTCAGTTGTTGCTAAGTAGTGTTTAGACTAAGTCAAGGGTTTTTCAGCTTCTCATGCCCAGCCAGCAAGAAGGCTGGAGGGGCACAAGAAGTTGGGAGGGGACACAGCCAGGGCAGCTGACCCAAAGTGGCCAATGGGATATTCCATACCATGTGATGTCATGCCTAATATGTAAACTGGGGGGGGATGGCCTGGGGTGGGGGGGAGTGGGGATCACTGCTCAGGAACTAACTGGGCATTCAGTCAGCGAGTGGTGAGCAATTGCATTGTGCATCACTTGTTTTGTATATTCCAATACTTATATTATTATTATCACTGTTAGTTTCTTCCTTTCTGTTCTATTAAACTGTTCTTATCTCTACCCACGAGTTTTACTTTTTTTTCCAATGCTCTCCCCCATCCCACTGGGGATGGTGCCTACTAGCTGCATGGTGCCTAGTCGCTGGCTGGGGTTAAACCACAACAGCTTTTTAGAAAACCTTATCCCTGGAGGAAACTACAAACTTCATTTTTCATGCAGTTAATAGAACAAATATGTCTTGTCAGGCTTATTCTTTCTGAACATTCTTTATCAGTCACCGCCTGATTCCACTGGTTCAACTAGATCAACACTATGAGAATGGGAATGCATCAGTGTTATCAGGAGACAAAGAACTTTCATATGGTAGAAGCTGTAATTCTGGATCATCTGTTTAATGATAGATAGCCTCAGGTGCAGTATTGCTTATTTTTGTGTACTTTTTATGATATTTGAAGATACACAGAAAAATTTACACTCTAGAGTATCCATAGATATTTTCCCATGTGATTGCTTTTGGGGTAGTTTTCATCAGTTTTGTAAGGTGATTTAAGACTTACACATAGAATAACTGCACAGTGGAAAACAGCAGTTAATTGCAATGAGATTATGACTACAGATGTGATTCTTAGAATAATAGACTACTCTTGTTATCAATTATGAATGAAATGTTGAGACCATAATTGCTTGCATCATCTACCTGCATAGCATCCCCCAAGCCAAGCCTTATGATTAGGGAACTCATGGTGCTGATTATGGCAGTGGCAATATTCTTTCATAACTCTGTGGGTGAGGAGGAGTACATATGGGCACTCCAATGACAGCATGAGTCAATCATTCTGAAAATGTCCTTTCAGAAGGAAGCACTCAAACCAACCAAATCCACTGATCTCTGGGTTGGGGGTTTTTTTGCTGTTGTTGTTTATTCAAATAATATGTTAATTTCCTAACATTTTTCTGTTAATGAGCAATTTAAGCTGAAAGGTGAAGCTTTACTATTGTGAAGCTGTGATGCCTTGACTCTGGCCTGCAACTAAGCACCCACCAGCTGTTCACTCACTCCAGCAGTTTGGGGGAGAGAATCGGAAGGGCAAAAGTGAGAAAAACTTGTGGGTCAAGATAAATACAGTTTAATAAGTGAAGGGAAAAGAAGGAAAGAAAGAAAAGAAAGGAAGGAAAGAAAGAAAGAAAGAAAGAAAGAAAAAAAGAAAAAGTGATGCAAAGGCAATTGCTCACCACTTCTGAGAAGCAGACCAATGCCCATTTCTGTATCCTCTGCAAAGAGTAGTGTCCTGTTAATCAACATGGCATGTTTCAGGAATTGCACTTTTGAAATAAAATCTCAGTGCCAACTTTTTTCGCTGCATTTTAAGCTATTTATGCAAACCTTGTCTCATAAAATAATAGGCATTTAATTCCCAACTCCAATGAACTACAAGGTGTTTGTGATTGTCTTGTTGCTTCTGGCTGATCTACTCAGACCAATCACTTCTAAATATCTAGTCTATACTAGATATAGTACAGATTCCCATGCTGCCTTTCTACTCTTCCTGAAATATGTTGCTGCTTAGTGAATTTAGCATTTAATGTATCTGTAAATTTCCCTCAGTGTGTTAGGCCATTATTATGTTTCAGCTCCAGTGTAAGCTGAAAGCAAATGGCTGCCAGTATGGAGATCATATCTTTTAACTGGAAAACATTAAAATTCTTTCAATTTCTGAAAAAGGTACAATAGCAGACTTCAATACAATATTTTCTCAGGTTTTTTTAATCAGGAGACTCTGATTTTACAGTTTTATTTCTACATATTCATTTTTACTTTCTTTAAGAGAGATCTTGCAATCTGAACAAATGAATTAATGAGTATCTGCATAACATTTACTGAATTGTCTGTGCTGCTATGGCTATTGCCTTTTTATTTTAACATGTAATGACTGATGTGAAATAGATATGAAATAGAGGTTAGATGCTTTTCCACTTAGTCTACTTTGCCTTCTATAGCCATACAAACAATGTCACAGAACACTGTGAAGATTACATGGAGCCGTAAGAAAGAGTGTGAAATCACATTGACTCAAATTAGTTGAAGCATTAATAGGGTGAGAATAATTATATTTGTACCTTAGCTGTATTTTGAGAATCATATTAAAGCTGATTTGTACTATCACACTAAATCTTTCCAGTGAAGAACTGCACTGTGCAAGAAAATTTCTCGATAGAATAGCACACTGTACTGCCTTTTAAACCTCCTGCATCCAGGCTAATAAAGAAGAGTCTTGAATTAAGTTATCTCAGTAGCTCAAAATTTTAAGGATGCTAGATTGCCTACTTAAGGTTGAGAGCATTATGAAAGATATTTCCAAAGCTAATTTACCAGCCAGTTCAAGCCTGTCTTCTCTTATTTTAGAATCCTGCACAATCTAAAGAGAACCAATTCAACCAGGTGGAAGCCAGCCATTTGATAGTAACTCGGCAGGCATAGCAAAGGTCTCACAGCCATGGCAAAGAATGTGTCTTTGTTATCTTGCCTCAAAATACAGCCTAAGAACCATTTGCTGACCTTAGCATCTATTTAAAATAGTTAAGAAAGAAATGGAAGAGGATTTTCTGGTTTTTTCCCAAGATCAAGAGCAGTATTAAAAACAAATATGTGATATGTGTCTAGATGCAGAACAGTTGTTTAGGTTGTAATATTTTGCAATGGTAAAAGTCCTCTTGCTTGAATCATTTCAAGTTTTAAGAAAGAAGTTTCTATTGACAAATGCTGTAAAAAATAACCCGTTTAGTTTTGTCCTGTTTGGTTTTGTTGAAGAACTAGTTCATGCAGCCTTGCAAATGGTGGAAAAACTTACTCTACTACTTTATGAGAATAATAAGTGTGCAGTATGATGTATTTTATTTTTAAACGGTCAGAAGAAAAGCCCAACCTCAGGTATCCATATCAATACATGTCTGGAAATTTCCATTCATAAAATCCTGCAGAAAATGATAATATTTAGAAAGCTAATCCCAACCTAAAACTTTTTTGCTGCTAGTAAAGCTGATATATTCAGGTCTTTGCCCAAATGTAATTGAAGAGAAGTGAGGTGATCTCAAAACCATGATGGTAAATGGATCTGTGAATTTCCCAAGATCCTTCCCAGGTTTTAAGACTCAGTGGACTTCGGTTTCTAAACTCTGTGAACCTCAGAAGTTCTCCTTGTCCTGGGTACATTCCAATCCGTAATTCTGGGCCCTAATGCCCTTTTTGGCATAGGAAGGAAACTGTAGTATGTGAAACTGATGAAAACCACAGCGCTGATAACTGTCAGGTTCTTGAAGCCCATAGGTAGCATCCTGGGCTTTGGATGCAGCTAGTGAATCCAATATTTCTGAAAAGTGAAAAGTATTAATTTCACTGATGTTGTGGAAATCACTTGTACAAATTCTCAGTACCAGATAAGGAGATAGAAGTTATTCTATGCTTCTTACTTTCAGTGTGAGACAATGCATTTTAGACTTTAATCCTTAATATTTTTTCATCAGTTTCCACCTGAAATAAATACTTTATTCTCACTCATTTCATGTGTTGGCTATCCTGTTAGTTGATATCTGTAACTCCTGAGCACAGGTATATGCTCCAGCTTTCAAGAGATTCATTTTCTGTTCAGACTGATCATCTGCAGCTGTTGAACTACATGATCTTTTTTGAGTCCCAATATGAGCAGTCGGGAAGGGTGAACCATAATATATTTTTAGCGAGGTTTTTTTTTTAGATTTGGTTTAAATTTGGAGGCTCCCAATTAGTGCTTGCTGATATATTGCAAAGATGCTTATCCAAGTTATTAAAGTTGTTTCTGAAACGTTTATGATGAACAGTACCAACGGTGGTGAATCCTCACTGAACAAAAATGAGTTCCTGTGCTTAAAAAAAATCCCTTCTTGTAAGAAAGGAGTAATTTTAAGGATCATAAAATTTTAGTTTGGATGCTTTAGTTTTATTTGTTAGAACACACTGTACATTTTCCATGTTCTGGTAAATTGTGAGCTATTATTGTACTGGGTTTGCACGGCAAGGTTTTGGTAGTGGGGGGACTACAAGGGTGACTTATGTGAGAAGCTGCTAGAAGCTTTGCCTACGTCCGATAGAGCCCAGGCCGAGCCCATCAGCAACGGTGGTAGCACTTCTGTGACCACATATTTAAGAAGGGGAAAAAAACCTGTGCAACTGAAGCTGGAGAGAGAGGAGTGAGAACATGTGAGAGACACAACCTTGCAGACACCAAGGTCAGTGAAGAAGGAGGGAGAGGAGGAGCTCCAGGTGCCAAAGCAGAAATTCCCCTGCAGCCCGTGGTGAAGACCATGGTGAGGCAGGCTGTCCCCCTGCAGCCCATGGGGGTCCACGGTGGAGCAGGTGGGTGCCCGAAGGAGGCTGTGATCCTGTGGGAAGCCCGCGCTGGAGCAGGCTCCTGGCAGGACCTGTGGATCTGTAGAGAGAGGAGCCCACGCTGGAGCAGGTTTTCTGGCAGGACTTGTGACCCCGTGGGGGACCCACGCTGGAGCAGTCTGCACCTGAAGGACTGCAGCCCAGGGAAGGGACCCACACTGGAGCAATTTGTGAAGAACTGCAGCCTGTGGGAAGGACTTGCATTGGAGAAGCTCATGGAGGACTGTCTCCTGTGGGAGGGACCCCACACTGGAGCAGGGGAAGAGTGTGAGGAGTGATCGCCCCTGAGGAGGAAGGAGCGGCAGAGACAATGTGTGTTGAACTGACTGCAACCCCCATTCCCCATCCCCCTGTGCCACTGGGGTTGAGGAGGTATAGAAACTGGGAAGAAGGGAGGAGTGGGGGGAAGATGTTTTGAGATTTAGTTTTATTTTTCCTTATCCTACTCTGATTTGATTGGTAATAAATTAAGTTAATTTTCCCCAAGTCGAGTCTGTTTTGCCCGTGATTGTTATTGGTGAATGATCTCTCCCTGTTCTTATCTCGACGCATGAGCTTTTAGTTATATTTTTCTCTCCCCTGTCCAGCTGAGGAGCAGGAGTGCTAGAGCGGCTTTCGTGGGCAGCTGGCATCTAGCCAGGGTTAACCCACCACAATATTATTATATTATTTAAACAATGTTGTTTTTAAACAATTTTTACCTAAAGCCCTTTTGTCTGTTAGGTAAATTGTTAATCTTCCTGTTATTTACAATTATCTTAAGTTTTCACCAAGTCTTAAAAATATAATTTTAATCTTTATGCACTCAATTTTTTTAATAAACTAGCACCAGGTTTAGCATACTAGCAAACTCTAATGCAAAAATGCTATTCCCTCATCAAGGTAAGATTAAAAATATTTACTAGATTAGCAACATCCATCAGTGAATTATTTAAGATAAAGGGTGAACGAACGGCTAAAATGTATACCTTTTAAAGCAGAAAGCATATTTTAGTAATTAGGTATGTAACTAACTGGCGTTGTTCCAGTGAGTGCTTCAACAAGGTATTAAACTTTCACCAAAGCCATTGAAATCGTGACTCCATTTCTGAGGTGATGACCAGCCACAAGATTATAACGGTGCTCTGTAAATTCCTCTCTGACACAATAAGGGGCACACCAAAGTTGGAAAGCTTCTACATAAAGGAACCAAAGAACATTGTTCCAAAATCCACAGAAGCTGATGCTTGGAACATTCAAAGAGAACTGGATTCGTGTCTACTTCTTTCATGCAAAGCCTTGAACTCAGTTTCTTTTTCCTGGATTTTCCAAATAGCTGGGATTTCAGCAAGTTTCATATATGTTTGGGCTGTACTCCAGCCTGGAGTATTAAAAATCCAATTACAAAGCAGGCGCAGCCAGCTTTTATGCTGGAGTATCAGGCCGTATCTGCCTGATTGTGACTGGAATATCCTGAGCTCTTTGTCCTGCCCTTGTGTTTAACCTGCTGGTCCAGGGGAATTGATTTGTCTGATGCTTCCAGGTTCACTTTTTGTTCAACCTCAGAAGAAATTGTATCGGCATTCTATCTTTTTCTCTATCTTTACAAAGATCCAAACAGGGTCTTCTTTCACACTGCTGAAACGATATGTTAGTAGTCAGGTTTGGGAATAGATAGCTCTGAAGTCTACAATACCCTTAATGTGTCTTCAGATCATTGGTTGTATGGTTGACAACTATGAACTGAAACAGCTTGTGGCAATGAAACTTAACTGAAAGCAGGCATGCCCCTGTTGAGAAGCCCTGAAGGGTGTTTGTTTAAGACTGTTTTGGTGTTGCTTTTTGACAAAGGTTAAGCAGCTCCCTGCTAAGAGTGTTGGCTATTACAAACCACATTGTTTAGGAATTTTATTCTTCCTTTGCTAATGCAACTGCAGAAAAGAACCACCTAACTGCCTAACTTGGACATAAGCATTCTACCAGAGACACAATAGAAAAAGTACTACTTCTAGACGATCAGTGAAAAGGAATTAAATCCCAAGATTTATGTTTTTAAACAGGAGAGATTTTTCAGCACACTTAGAAAGCTGCAGAGAATTTTCTAGTGATTATATGACTGATATTTTAATTAACTTTATGGATATTTCTATTTTTTAAATACAGCAGATGATGTTTTAACTATACAGTTAGCAAGAATGCTGCTCACTTTCTGAAGCACTTTAGTATTAGAAAAGCATTAAAAATAGCTATCAATAATGATGCATTTGGATGCATCCCTAATGAGTTAATTAAAATGACAGTAATGTTTCAATTTTAATCAGAATTCTGTTGCTGTCAATGAGATGAAAGTATTTTGGCAGATTTGTAGCATCTTACCTGGGTGCCCAGTGGACATAACAACAGAAATTAAGCCCAAGTAATTAATACTAACAGAAAAAAAAATAATTGTTAAAAGCAATAATTGCCATCTGTACTTGTCAGTATTATTAATGTGCATAGAATGGCCTTTATTACAAAATAGCTTACAACTGTAGTGTTGACAGAATTTGTTTCTTTCAAAGTAGCTGGACTTGCATTAAAGAAGTTAGGGTGGGCAAACAAATTCAAAATGTTAACACAGCCTAATAGCATTGGTGTATCAGCCAATTTATAATTCGTTGCAGTTTGCAAGGAATGCAGATCTCACAGGAATAAAACCACAATATCTAATACTTGTGGACAAAGGTCTGAACCATTCATACATTATACTTTGATACCCTTTAACTGGTGTACTTAAGCTGGCAATGAAAATTTGATTTCTTATTTTTTGAAGAAAAATTATGCCTTGTTTCAGTTTCCATAGCTACTAGTGTTCTGTTAATTTATTTGCTATGCTAAAGTAAGTCTTTTATCAGTTTTGTAAATTTAGTATACTCTATACTGCAAGGTTTTTAACTCATTTTTCTAGGCCTAGAAGGAGCAATTTAATGCTGTTTACTAAAATGATATTTTACAACTAGTTATTATCAGATTCTTTTCTAACATAGTTTCCTAAGGCTTATTTGTGTTCTTGGGTTATCACCAGATCCCTGCATTCTCCTGAGTCACTTTCAAATCTGGTAGCTAATTTCTGCAAACTTCACAGAGGAATAGAAGTCTGAAAAATATTGGGTTCTTACAAGATTCAGGAAAATTGATGTTTAGGTAAAAAAAGAAGGATTTTAGTCCTTATTCTCTGTAATACGGAGGGACGGTGTTCTGCGATCTGAGGCAGTACTCGTGTTTGGCAGCAGAGTGAGCCAGTTGCGGATGGCCAATGCTTGTAGCTGACAGAACATCTCTTGTTTAGCCAGAGAAAAACAAACGCTGCTCATTCTGTGTATCACTGAAGAAAGTGTGCTGGAACATTTTTGTTAGCACGGGATTCAAATTAGAGTTGCTCCTAGTTTGTGGAGAAATTAAATACACATTCCTATTCAGGGTAATATTTAAGCAAATGTATAGCTTTAGGCAAATGTTTATATTCAGATTTTCCCTTGCTGAAAAATGTTTGAAATACTTTCTGAATTGGGGCAATAGAAGTTTGCCTCTTGAGGCAGTGAGCTCTGCAATTTACCAAATTCAGAAAGAAGTTCAGAAAGCTATCAGTTTAGACAATGAAGTTGAGAGCCTTGATGCTAGCTCTGAACAAATAACAAAATGAGCCTTGTTGCTAGCTCTGAACAATAACAACTTCTGTTTCAAATGTAAGGGAGTTTGGTTTGATTTGTGTTTTTAACGTGTGTGTCACTTCACTTACTTCTGTGTGCCTGTTTTATTATCCTGGTCATACTTTACTGTTATTAATTAAAATAATTTTTTTTGTTTAATTTCTTTTTAATGCCAACAGCTCAAAAGAAATGCTTTTAAACAGTTGGATCTGTAACAGATCACCAAGTGTATCATGAAATAAATTGCTCTTAATCTCTCTTCTGTGTTTTCCTATCTTAAACTTTTGGTTTTCTCATAGTACATTTAAGGCTTAATCCTTCAAATTGTTCAGCATTGGGAGATTACCATCCATTTCAATACATGGATATAGATGATACATTTTTTTTTCTATGATAATTCTCACAGGGCTATTCAATTGCAGTTCCTAAGGAGTAGTTTGAGGAAGATTAAGGAGAACTGTAGGATGTTCTTAAGTTTAAGTCATCTCAAAAGAATTTCACATTTAAAAATGTACAGTTCAATATACAGAGGCTGATGAGCACAGATGCTCAATGTTTCTATAAATACTTTCTCTTTATATACTAATTTCAGCCAAACAGAGTGGCAAATTTCATGAGAGAAGTAGTGACATTTCTCAGTTCAGCATTCAGAATCAGTGGACATATTTTCCTGATGATGACAAAGAATTTACATATTCCTTTTATATTTGTCATCTTGAAAGGCAACAGTCATCACTCACAGCAAAGTCTGTAATTCTTAAAGCTCTGGTCTTAACACTGTAATCAAGAACTTGTCTGTGAAGGAAGTTCTTAGAAAACTTTAGCTTATTAAACTGTTCTGTGCTTTGTACGTCTTCTTCCACTGGAATAAGAGGCTTTTCTTTATTTGCAGTACTGAAATATCAACTCCAGTGGTTTGATGTGGCTTTGTTGTGTCACTCTTGTAATTCCCATCTCACATAGTTCTTTTAAAACAAATAAGGTGCCTATTGGTCCTATTTATGATCTGTTTGGTTTTGATTATTATCCATTCTGCGTACAGTTGCCAGGCATTGGTTTTTGTGGGTTTTGTTTGACAGGATTGGCTTCCAGAAGGATTCTAAGACTTTAGGGGTTTTCTTTGAACCCCTTGAAGATTGGTGCATTTTGGTATAGCTAAATTCACAGTACAGTTCATTTTCTGTGGGATGTTAATATTCTTATTGTCATCCTTCATGTACAAGGTGTGCATAAGAGTCAGGAAACAGCTGCTGACAAAGATGTTTCCAGCACTCTTGTATTTCAGTAGGGTTATTCAATTGCATATCAAGTTTTAAATGGTGCTACCTCATCACAATTAACTGCTGGGAAACCAAGGACCAAGTTGCAAATAATAATGCCCTTGTATTTAATATTTCATCTATCACAAGTGAATGATTTTCTATTATTTTCAAGTATATAAGAGCAATGGTTTATGGCAAATACAAATACTTGCTATGTCATCTTCAGGAGATTCACTTACACTTTTTTGTGTCAGTATACTTAGATAACTCATGGTTCTTACCTCGTTAACATTTATAAGAATCTGGAATAACGGAGCTGTGTTTTTAAGGAAGTAATTGTAAGATCATAATAATTAGAATGTTGGAGCATAATAAGAACAACATAATTCTGGTTTAGGAACTGATATCAAATGATGAAACAAGATGCTATATTTTACTTTTATTAAGGGCCTTTGACTCCAATTAAGTATAAAATCCCAGAAGCAATGTGGTAGTCCTTGCTGGTAAAAGCTGACCAACCAGTCTTCATTAGTAAATGATCATATCCTCTTACAAAAATTGTAAGGAAATAAACAAAACACGCAAGAAGGGTGAAACAAAGAACAAATGCACTACTTTAATCACAAAATAGATGCTGATGGAGTATTTCCGATGCAGTTACACACAGACTAGATGTCAGTCTAGACTAGCTGGTCTAATTGATCCTAATTATAGTAGTATGTACACAGGTTGTCCCCTCTACTGTAGGATAATGCTTACCCTCACAATTATGTGCAGTAATTCTGTAATATGGTGCTATATTATTTTCTTAAAATATGTGGCACTTCTAAGTAGCTCAACTTTAGAAGTTCATAAATCCATGTACTAAAACCAGCACAAATAAGAAGTTATGTGAGTTTAAAGCATACCCTGGCTAGGGTCTTCCAAATAGCCGAAGATGTATGTAAAGGGAAATGCCCAGGCTTGCGACTTGGAATTCCATTATAAAGTTCTTTCCCTAAAAGCTTTGATCACGTAGATGGTGAGTATGACATACAACCTTGGTTCTTTAGAGCAGTTCTCTGCTTCTGTCTTGAAGACCAGGAATATCACTGGGTGATCTTACAAGATCATCTTGGTTTTGATGGTCTTGCAAGATCATGTAGTTTTTCTGGAAAAAGGTATGTATGGCTGTAGATGAAGTTTTTGTCACTGGGCCAAATTCAAAATGAAGAGAGAATTCTTGAATGTTTAACGTCTTAAGGAATAACAAATGCTAGACTAGATTTGTAAAATTTATTATGTCATTTGTTATCACACCATACTGTTTGTTTCTTAGCATAAGTACAAAAAGAATAAAAAGACTTGCTTTTGTAATCTAAGCAGTCCCTAGTCTTCTCCAGGAAGCTATCTGGTTGCTGGATGTCACTGATAAAAGTGAAGGAAAAATGATCAAACTTCTTCTGTTTACTAGAACGTAAAAAACTAATTGAAAGTTTCTATTTGGGCTCTTTTGCTTCTGCTATGCTGAACTGATTGATGGGGAAAACACCCAGGAGGAGTCATCTCTGAAGACCACAGCAATTTTGTGTGTTGTCGACTTATGCAGCTGTTCATTTTACATTAATTTTCTGTGTTATTCAAGCAGCTTTCAAGTTAATGTAATCAATGACAGTAATGACCTTTAAAAACCAAAGCAAGTAGTAGCAGTGGAATGTTAAATATAGAAACCTTCTGTATTTGATATCAAGCTGTCTATCAAACTACAAGTGTTTCTAAAATGATGGGCACTAAGACAGATATATTAAATTCATTAACCAAATATTGAAAAACTGTATGTGTGACAATAAAAGAGAATGAATATTAATTTTCTTCTCTTACTTTCTCCTCATTTGTCCCTATATACAAATTTGTCTCCGCCTATTGTTAGCTGTATATACTGATACAAACATCCCTTGATCATAATTTCTGATGTGTACTGTATGAAAATATTTTGCAGGTGCTAGACTTAAAATTATCACTTCAGCTACTATTCAAATGGACACAGGAATGCAATTTCATCAACACTATAAACCCTTATGCTTCCACTGTCTTTATGCAGCTATCTTGAGGACCATATGTACATGTAATTATAAATCTATATTACACATAAGAAATAGAGCTTGGAGCAATTCTTCCTGTTTTCTTTGTTTTCTTTTGAGTGTTGCCATTTGTGTTGCATTCACTTCATTTTTTTCCTGACAGCTCTCTATACAAACTAAGATCAAATAATATGACTTTTAGAGGGAGACGTGGATGGAGGCAAGATATGGTACGGATCCGAGACTGGAATATCAGTTACAGAAAAAAACTAATAAAATGTAATTACCTGTATATTTAGATTTTTGAAACCAGAATTTTCTTCATTGTCTTATATTTCTATCATCTGAGTAATGGTTTCAAAGGCTTCAGAAGGATACAAATAACGTAATTATAACACTGTTCCTGTAGCATAGTGAATGGGTCAAATTACAGTGATGGTGAATAGCATCATACCTGGTTTCCTATGAGATAATCTCTTTTACTCATTCCTCATCTCTAGCATGTATTTTCTAACTGCTTAAGTTTTCCATGCATTTTGACTAGGTTATGATATTTGTCACTGGGTTATAATATTTATACTATCAGCAATGTATAGATAGATGTTCTGTAAGTCTGATCCTCAGCATTTATATACTATGTTACTGTGTGTAATTAAAAAAAAAAACAAAAAAACCCAAAAAACAAAAAACCCAAACCAAACCCAAAGGGAACAAACAAGCAAACAAAAAGAAACAAAACTATCCAAACACACAAAAACCACCATTATGTCTAGAAGGGTTATTTTTCTTTGTGTTGAGTAATGTTTTATTTTTCCTTGTTTCAGTTGGAGCTAGATGATTTTAAGTTTTATTTGAGATTAAAAACTAGGAGATGGGGAAAATGGCAAGAACAACTTAAGTGGAAATCTTTACTGGTAATCTTTTGGTAGTGTTAGTGTAGGAGGGTCACCTTTTTTGTGTTTTCTCTGTTTTGAGACTTCTGATAGAAAGCGATTGAATATTAGTTATTGTTGTACAGTAGTGATGCAACTGCAAGTGTTACGAACATTAGGTTTTTTCTGAACTGCTATTTTTTTTTTCTACTCTAGAACTGCAGCATACAGAAATTGCTTCCCATTCTCTTAGTTTTTCAATAATCTGGACAGGTTCAGAAGGGTTCCCTGAAGTTTGTATGATAGTATTTACAAGTAGGCTTCTTGTACTTTTGTAAGGAAAACCAGGGAATGCTTTATATTTTATATTTATCATTCTTAAATTTTGTTTTCCATTTAATATGTAAACCATTTTCCAGGGGGAATTATCATTTAATTCTTTTGCTTTCCATTTACTACTTTGTTTCAGTTTTAAGTCATCAGTGCATTTGGCAATTCTACAGCTAGTTTCTCTGTCTTGGTAATTTATGTAGATTAGAAGCAATAAAGATCTGAGAACTGACTCCCCTGTGACCCTTCTCAACACTTTACTTTCTAATCACTTTACTTTAATCAGTTCTTTATCTGTTCCCATGTTTAACCTGAATCTTTCCTGCTTTCAGTTTAAGATGAAGACCATCATTTGAGACATTATCAAAGGCTTTACGTAAATCCAAATTATGGTGCTTGTACTATTATTATCAACTTTATTTCTAATCTTCTCAAAAATAAAAAGTGGCTGGTTGTCAAGATCTTAATTTGTTTAAATCTCTTATGATGGTAAACTGTATTTGTTTTAAATTATTGACAATTATTTAACACTCATCATCTTTAAATGTGTTGTATGCTATTGTGTAAACTATGAATTTTTAAGGTCAGTTCTTTCTGCTTTTTCCTTTCTATGCTGCGATGTGTCACTCAGTGTGGGTGTACACTCACACACATATATTGGCTGTAATGGGGCAGGCAAAGCGATGAGTAGCAATTCTTTTGCAGTTTCAGTATATACAAAGCAAATTACCATAGAACTGTTGAGGGCTGCATGGGAGTTATGTGCCTTTGGTCCTCTCAGATTGGATGAGACTGATTATTTAGAAAGTTAAAGAAAAGAACTACAAAGATTTTCTCCTCTGCTCACTGCATTTTAGGAAATGCATTTAAAAAAAAAAAGTCAGGTTTAAAAGAAATAAATTGTCTGCAGAAACTGAGGTAGCCCAAGAATAAAAATAATGTTTTGGGTAGACTGGGTGCTCTATTAAGACTGTGTAAGAGCAGAACAATGGGATCTACTGGTAGGTGATAGTTCAGGAGAGTAACCAAATGGATTCCTCTTCTTTCCTCCTCATTGAGACATATGCATTCTATTTTTTCCTTAGAAGATTATATTCAGAGGTATTACTTATATTTACAAGTATTATTTCATGATTGTAAAATTTGTTTTGCAACTACCGTTGTATTTATTTGCCAGTCTTCATTTTAGAGAGATAGTAAGGTCATTCCAGATGTTCGTTTTTAGATCTTTTTTTGGATGCAAAAATCAATACCTTATTGAACTTTGATTGTAAGTGATCTTCTGCTGAGCCTAAAACTGTTGCACGAAGATATTAATATAATAATATGACCTATCACTATTCATTATGTTTTTTATTTCCAAAGCATATTCTAGATATAATCATGTTTAGAATAATGTCTTACACAATACATGCATTTTTCATTTATAACTGAACAGAAAAATTAGAGAGCTTATGCAAAACTATAGAAAAACTTAAAATGAGAGCTAAAATTAAATATATATTCAAACTTTTCTGTCTAGTGGTTGGTGTCTGATAGTTCTGACAGAGTCACTTAGACAGATTTGCCTACTTAAAGCTCACCATATGTATAAAAGAACTAGAATTAACATTGATCAAAATGATAAAGTTTTCTGTGAGAAGCTAAGGATAAAATTGAAGATAATGGTCATGCTTTTCTTATTTTGATTGTAAAATTAAATGCAAGAATAGATATGTGTTAGGGATTCAGGATAGGTGTGGAAGTCAGGATATGGTGCCACTTGCTTAAATGATTCTGATAAATTCAAAGCTAAAGAAAATTTAAAATGCAAGAAAATGAATACAAGTTGATTCACTCTCTAGGAATCACTAAGAAGCTATTAGAATTGTGGTATATACAATGAAAAGGCCTATACAATCAAATACATGTTGAATTAAGGACACTGCCAGCATTCAAATTCTACTGTCTTACAATCTCCTACCCAGACAGACCTTGTGATGCACTCTGAAGACTAACAATTAAAAAAACCCCACCAAACTACATGCTTAATGGAGCTGTAGTTCAAAAACTGCCATTAAACGAAACAGATTATCTTCCACCTGTAGAGATGCCTGTGTTCCTGGATGTTTAGTGAGTCATGATAGAACATCTGCATTCTAAAATACGTTAGTAGACTTTGCACTTCACAGTACGCAGAATGAATGTATTTGAGAAGAGTAATATAGATTAACAGATTCTGAAATAACACTTCAAAAACTCATCAAAGTATGTAAAGACAGAAGAACTCAGCAATGTTTTAGAAATGTCTTTCGGTCCACTCTGCTCCGATACAGTTTACAGTGAGCGGCTACCATGGTAACATTTAATTTAGCAATCTTCAGATCTACACTGGCCCTCAATTCTACGAACATCTTTTTCAACAGAGCAATGTTAGAATAGGCTGTTTGCGACCCATCATTATAGCTATTAATCACGTTAGATAATACAAGGATGTGTCAAGTTACTCTCTATTTACCTAGCAGTACACGCTTGTATAATACATGTGCTCAAGTTTGGAACAGTCATATTTCCTTACAGTAAGAATGACAAAAGATTAGTCAATATTTACAGTAAAAATCTCCTTTCCATTTTCTGTAAAATAAACCCAAATACCCCAAAATGGAAGAACATCAATGGCAGTACCAAATAGTCAGTGAAAGACACATCAGACAAGAAGTTAAAAAAAGAAATTGAATTTGTAGTGCTTTGAGTATTCCATTGAGCAAAAAGAGAAGGCAGCTTTTTGTTAGGAAGACTTTCTTTCTTTTTAATAACAAAATGGCCCAAAAAAGTGTGAATTTCCCAGGCTATCTGTTTTTCACCATATGCTTACATGTTTTTCTATTTATGATCCTTCAGATTACAATGTATTATTATTTTAGCGCTCATTCTTTGGACAGAATATTTGTTTCCAGCTGAGAATATATGTAGCTATATACTCTGCAATCCCCTAAATAAGCAATTATCTACTCAGAAGCCATTTCAGATGATCATTGCTTACACAAGAATTTGTAAGGCTAAAGGCTGACTGATTTTAATCAATAAACAAGTGCATGGTATTTTTAATAGTAAATTTTTAATCTTCATGAAATATGCATGATCTATAAATTTCCACATTTGTGTTTCTGTAAACATTTATTTTTGAAGGTTTGCAGGCAACAAAATAGTTGTTCATTTAGAAGTACTTGCATGGTTGGTTCTTTGTTACTTGATCAGCTTGGGTTAGCTTTGGAAATCTCTTTCAAAACGATGCTCCTACACCAAACTAAAATTCTAACACTCGGCTGCATTGTTTGTGCATATTTGAAGATTCATCTCAATATTTTCTTGTTATTTTGGAGTATTCAGTACCAGTTAAGTATGTTATTACAGTAAAAAATGGTAGAAATCCCATAAATCATGAATACTCCAAAGATAAGGAACAAAAGCAATTTTAAGTAATGAACAAGTTGTAATGCTGAATGTCCTTCTGCAGAAGTATGGTTCTTGAGCTTTCTGAACAGAGGTGGGAATTTGTAACGTATCTTTTTATGATATTCCAATTAGTAATACAGTGTTTTATGTGAAACTAAACTTATTTTTTCATATTTTTCCTATATTTCTCAGTATTTCACGTTATCACGGCTGACATACTGACACAAAGTAGTTTTGTAAATCTACCCCATTTTTACTATGGCATAATTCCTTTATTAAAAGGTGTCATGGTTTAACCCCAGCCAGCAACTAAGCACCAAGCAGCCACTCACTCACTCCTCCCTGCTCCCAGTGGGGTGGGGACAAGAATTGAAAAAAGAAATAAAACTCCTGGGTTGAGATAAGAACAGTTCAGTAACCAAAGTAAAATAATATATAATAATAACAATAGTAAAAATATAATAATAATAATAGTAAAGATGGTGATAGTAATGAAAACGAATATAACAAAAAAAAAATAAAGAGAAATAAAACCCAAGAAAAGACAAGTGATGCCCAATGCAATTGCTCACCTCCTGCTGACTGATGCCTAAGCAGTGATCCTTCCTCCCAGCCAACTCCCCCCAGCCTATATCCAGAGCATGACATTCTATGGTATGAAATATCCCTTTGGCTAGTTCAAGCTGGCTGTCCTGGCTCTGCTCCCTCCCAGCTTCTTCTACACCTGCTTGCAGGCAGAGCATGGGAAACTGAAAAATCCTTAACTTGGGATAAGCGCTACTTAGCAACAACTAAAACATCAGTGCGTTACCATTATTCTCACACTAAATCCAAAACACACTCTACCAGCTACTAAGAAGAAAATTAGCTCTATCCCAGCTGAAACCAAGGCAAAAGGTAACTAACTTATTTTATAAAAGAAGTTTTAAACATAAAATATATTTAACTGCAATTTCATTTGCTTTATAGCATATTTCTGAAGGCATCATGGCTTTTACAGGTAGTTTCAAATAGTGTAGGAAAGAGTGAACAACTTTTTCCTTCCCTTATCTTTACAAATAAGTTGGGTTTTTTTTCCCACACCCCTTCTTGTACTTTCCCTCTCAAGTACTTCGTGTTTTTTCTACAATGAAACTCTGGGAGCACTGTCAGTAAAAACTTCGTTAGTGGCAACAATGAAACCAGCATACTTTTTACCAACAGACTACTCCTGAAAATTATGCTTTCAGGACAGAGTGAAACATTGCTATCATATGCATATGTAATCTTGGGGGTATTATTTCACGTTTTCCCATCAAAGACAAAAGGAGAGTTTCAGTTATCATTCCTGTAGCATTGCAGTGATGAAAATAAGTGAAAACAATAGAAGCACTGAAGTGAGACAGTAAATTTGATGTGCTCTTATAAAAAAGCTGCACTTATGAGACTTCCACTCTATCGGGCTATACCTCCAAATGCTACAACCTAACAGGAAATAAGGCGAGATTTCTAAGAAATAAGTATTCTGTGATTACTGGAGTCATGAAAAGAATGAAAAATAAGTTGACTTTAGTCCTAGAGCTCTGGAAATAGATTTTTTTTGTTTCCTGAGTTTGTAAGTTAATCTTAACTTATTTGATGCAGGATATCTAATGAACTTTTAAAAAAAGAACATTAAATAGCAAACATGAATGATTAATAAATGTTTATCTTCTCTTGCTTTGTATGCACCATACCATAGTACCATATGCTAAGTTGTATACAGTATTTATTTTTATGTATTTATTGTCATAACACCTCCAAGTTAGAATTCTGTTGTGCAAGACATTGTTCAATTGGAGAAATAAAAAGTGGCCCTTACCTACTGGAACTTAAATCGTAAGTGCTAAACAAGACACAGCTAATGAACAGAAAAGGAACGAGATACAAGAAAATGCTGGACAACAAAATTCTCTGTAGGTGTAGTCACTTGGATTCCAGATATTGTAGAAAATTCTGTAGGTACCACATAAAACAAGTACTGAAATATGCTTAGACTAATAAAGGTGTTTTGCCCATAAATGCAAAAATAAGTGGGAGGTCAGCACTTAGGAACTACCTGAATCACATTGAGCATAATTTCTTTTAATTTTTTTTTGCAATTCTAAGAGCATATCACATTTCCTGAACCCTGCAGTTTCCTTGATGAGAATCATAGAAATACACTGAGGGGAACATAATTAACATTAATCTATATATATTTAACTAACTAATGTAGGTGATTTACTTTAGCTGTGCATTCTGAGATATCACTAATAATACCTTATCTTCTTTATAACAGGTAAATATTCCATTTCAATAGATTGCCAAAAGGAACTGCAAAATACTTCAAAGGTAAGGACCTCCTTAAAAATAATACTTCAAATGATCATTCCTTCTGGTTTATCAGTTAAAAAAGAAAATGGAGAATGTTAATTCTTTTTGACTATCTGGCTGATAGGAGAGAATTACAGATGGTATTAATCGACATAGACTTTGACTTCCTGTTTTTGAAGCTGTGTTTACATATAAAAGACAAATTTTCACTTTTCTCTTCTTAGAAAGGATAAATTTAATTAATTTGATAACTGCAGAAAAAAGTCTTCATGTGTGGAAAGAAAATATTAAAAGCTTGTACATTTTTATCATATTTTTCTTTGTGCAAGATTAAAAGAATACTGTTAAACTAGTAGAAAATTTCATATGGTTAGGATAGGATAAGTTTTTTTTTTCAATATGACAACTTGCTAACTTCACTTTTTTATTTTTTACTGATACAACTTTCTTTCATTCTTCTAAGAAATATAATTTTGACTTTAGTTCCAAACATTTAATTAGTTTTGAGAGCTCTTGAGTTTTAGAATACATTTTTTTTACTTTCAGTTGGGGAGGAATAACTCAGTGTCATATCATGCCTAGACTGTTTTTTGTGGTACTTCATTGTTCTTTAGCTACTTCTCCTGTAGCAATAGTTGATTAATTTTAAACTGTACATCACCCTTACAGAGAATATTCTTGTCTCTCAAGGACACAGGTAATAGGATACCAGGTTTCACTAAAATTGTTATTTGTAAGTCATCAAGTTAGAGGGGATAATAGAGACCTTGTGGTCTGCCCTAAACTTGTATGTGGTAACCAAAGAGAAAGCAAGAGCAGTAATTTATTGTTCTAGTCATCATGTATGTGCCTGCTTTATTTTAAAACACTGGTGACTTCAAGAGCCTACCACTTGTCATTTATGCGCGTGCTTTAGTGCATACACTGACAGAGATAGGAGATCCTGTATTAATTAATATTTAGCCATACATTTCAACATTGCCTTTTTTAAAAAAAGTTCCATAATTACCTCAGCCTCCCAAAACGTAACTTCTAAATTACAGACATTATTGGGTGTAGTTTTTTCCTGTGTGTTCACGGAGGAGAGGGTATTCTGGAAAAGTTCCACAAGCTTCTGGGGATTGTGCCAGATGTGATCCGAGTACTGAACTTTTTATGGAACAAAAACATTTAGGTGGAGCTTTTCTCGAGAGAAAATTCTAGTGGTCAGGATGGAGTATCTATTCTGAGTGAAAAAGTCAGAGGCTCATCTCAGAACATGCTGTATTCCCAGAAAGGGGTCTGGCAGACCAAGGACTTCAAGCCTGGTCTTATGTCCCAGAAGAATGCCTGAAATATTCAGCCTTTTGCTGTTCTGGCTCTGGTGCTCTTATTAATTTTTTATGGTTTTTTTAGTCTTCCTTTCAAAAAATCTTTTAGAAATCTATTTTTTCTTCTTGACTGAAATCCCAGAGTCTTGTGAGACGTGGGAAGGCATTCTCATCATACATCAATGTGCTATCTAACCCTCTCTTTGTATTCTTCCAATGTACCTGCAATGCTTAGATTCATCAGAAAACTCCAAATTTTCAGTAGTCTATTATACTTTGGAAATTATGAAGGAAATCATAGTATTATAAAAAGGCTGACTTTTTTGTGTGTGCAGATGTGTTGCCAAGTTTGTTCCATTTTTCACTTTTTCTTTTCAGGTCTTGTCTTTATATAGAAATATAATTGATGAGGTAATTTGTTACTTTCCCAAGTACCTCAGATAGACTTTGATCATGCCAAGATTTAAATAGTGTTGGCTAAGTGAAAATATTTCAGTGGAAGTAGAAAAAAAGAACCTTAGAAGTGAAAAATATGGGACAGTTACAAAAAAATGTAGTAAACAAAAAAAAGAGAGAAGAGTGAAGGAGGGAAAAGAGAGGGTGCATACTCCAAGGTGCTATTTGAATGCCATTGAGGATGCCCAGGAGAAAGATCACTAAAGGACATAAAGTATCAGGATGAGAAAATACATGCCACATTTCTGACAGGTACAGCTAACTATGAAAAAAAAGCCCTATTCAGCATAGGAGGTGAAGGGAAAAATAAAACTAATGACATTACAATCCTCTTGAGAAGTCTTGTTTTGTTTATTAAATAAGCTACTCTAGTAAGATAAGTAAGAAGAACTGCTTAGTCTGGCAGTGTTAATTGATGCTGTCCAAGGAGTTTATTGTTATGTATTACTCTTTTTGTCCTTTCATGTAAAGATGTCAGCACATTGCACCTGACAGGATGTATTGTATATTATAAATTATTCTAATTGGGATAGAAAAATTGCCATCAATTCTTGCTACCCTGTATATCTAAGGCATGACTGTAATTTATACACAAAATTAATTCCCAAGTATCAGGTTTATTTTAGGGTATAGTTTAAATTAATACTGTTTCTATGAAGTCCTCAGATGAAAAGTAGTTTTATTCCATCCAGTTAAGTTTTGACACATATGGATATATTTCCACACACAAATACGATGAACATGTGTATACAAAATGTATGGGATAGGAAACGAGGACAAGAGATAAAAGGAATGGAGCCTTTCAAGCCTAACACAAGGTGCTTAAAAAAGAGTTAAATACAATCTTCCACTCTTCCTTGAGCAAGACTAGTATTGACAGCAGTGCTATAAACTAAAGACAGGGACAGGAAAGGGCAAATATCACTTTATTCTATCTTTCATACTATCTCATGAGTGCATGGAATGCAAGGATGGGCACACTGTATCTTGTAAAGGTGGTTATAGCAACCTGTTTTTTTCCCCCTTTCTTCTGTAATTCTGGGGCATGCAAAGTTTTACAGAAATTTTAAAGCAAAATGAATAAATTTCATTGCAGTGAATTTTTCAGTGATGCTGTTTTAGTTCTGAGAGCAATTACTTCCAAAGAAGATAGCTCTCTATCCCTGTGATTCCATTAGCATAGTGAGGCAGTTTGTAGCTATTTCAATATATAAAACAGTTTGGAAAAGGTTTTTTTACCTCTCAAAAAAAAATACTGGTGGAGATTTTTTCTGAATTTCAGTAAAAAATTGAAAAATAAAAATAAATACTAATTTTAATCCTATTGTCTGTAGCACAATTGAGCAATCAAGTGTGTTGTTTTGGGCCAAACCTCTCTATACGGAATACTTCAAATATTACACTTCCTGATAAAATGTGATGGAAGTGCCTTGAGGGCAAATACACTAAATATTTATTTATGACATGGCTTATTGCCTAAGTTTTTTCTGCCTAAAGGCACATATATTAAGTACTAGAGCATTTCAGTTACTTGTTTTTTACTGCCTATGCATTAGAAAGTATTATGAATTCAAGCATGTACCATCCCTTTTGTTTAAAACCTCATTTTCCAAGCAGGTATGTTCATAATAGACAAAAAATATGATTCCCACCACTGCCATTTTCAGTTATGTGACTAATTCTCTTTCCTTAAGACAAAAATAGCTGTTGTGATGGGAAAGGGATAAAGGGTCTGTGGTCTAGCAAATAAGAATCTCTTGACAGACTTAGGTAGTGGTTTTCAAAGGACTGAAGTTACTTGGGAGGCTAGTTTCAAGAAAAATCAATGTGGCTTAGGAGATGATATCATTTAGCAGACAAAATTACTTTGGGCAAGATCCATAAACACACTTAGGCATTGCAACACCTAATATTCAGAACTAGCTGTAGGCACCTATGTTCCTTATATAGTGCACAAAGAGAGTTGAGCACCTGAGAATGAGATCCACAGTCAAGAATGTATGGAGCAGAGGTTTACCTATAGTTAGTCATTAGGAAATCCTAGGGTATGGTGAAAATGATAGTGAAGTGACAGGATTTCTAATCCTCTCAGGGTTTAGGCTTAAAGCTACTAAGTGATTCAGGTGACTGAGCCTTGTTCTTGTTTCTTTCTTTAAGAAATAGAACTGAGGTTACCTTTTTAAAAATGTAATATGTGATTTTGCCCTAAGGGCAGAATTGATATGCATTCTACTTACTGTACTCCAGAATCCTATAACTGACTGTATCAGGGCCCTTGCAAGTTGTATTAGTAACTCTCGTATGTTTTTAAAATGCTACAAGAGAAGATCCCCTTTTGTATATTCCTTCGTGAGCGGAATATGATATATAACCAAGAATGTTGGAGGACTCAAGTTTAATTCCTTCTGTGTTCAAGAAAGTGTAAATTCTTACCTTCCATCTAGTGAGGTCCATAATCATTAGTAGTGAGTGATACTGGGCAACAATAATTTCTTCCTGTCCTGTTGAATCAGAATTCCAGACTCAGTAAACCAAAGAGAAAGAATTGGTTTGGGCTCAGTGGTTAAATTTGGAGAATAGAGTTCACGTCTACTGCCATGCGTATGGATTCAATATGTAGTTTACATGAAATACACACTAAATTACATAAATATTCACTGGTTAGAAGAGTGATATGGGACTTCCCTTGACCTGTCTTTGGACACTCAATCCTATTTAAAAAAATCTAGATATACAAAAAATCAATTACTTTCTATTTGTGGTGTCCTTACATGCAGACAGTACTTGATTCAGTGTCATCAGTCCAAAATATTTACAGTTAAATTGTTTTATCTTGACTCATGCAGAGAGGAGAAATATTCAGGTTTTGTTTGCTTTTGTTTTCTGAACTTCACACATTAGCATTATGCTAACACTGAGAACTGTATAAAAATTCATAAATGTTGTCTCATTCATTATCTATTAAATAAGGCTTCTTAGTATGAAAGTTACTTCTCCTTTTGAAATTTTATAAAATAGGAGTAAATCCCAAATCTTCTCTTGCTTATTCTTTTGGGGGACTTTGGACTTTTTTTTTAAAACATAAACAGCTGCTTCGGGCAAGTTAGTCTCATCAGCTGGATTTACATAAATCCTCTAACAAGAAACAGGGCTTGACTATAGCAATGCTCCTGCTGACCTCACTTGCCCAACAGCAGGAAAAGAGAGGAATCTATTCTGCCTTTTCCTGTTGGCATTTGGCATTCCAGTCGAGAGATTAAAATTTAAATTTCTACAATGCATTGGGAGAAAACAAGTAGCAGTCTCTGTCAGTACGCAACAGTACATTACTGGTCTCTTCTTGGGGTTTTGTTTATTTCATTTCTCTCTCTCTGTATATTTATCACCACTGTCCCTCCTATCTTTGGGATTCAGGATGTATGCATTTTCACATAGTCTTGTCTGAATCTTGTTATGCGCCTGAGTTCCAGCAAGCAGTATGGAGCAGACTAGATTGGGAGTGGCTGCATATTCCAGGAAAAAACTGCATAAATCTCTCTGGCCCTTCAGTCCTTTCTTCATAGAAAGGGTTGTCAAGCACTGGAACAGGCTGCCCAGGGAAGTAGTTGAGTCACCATCCCTGGAGATGTAGAGGCATGTAGACATGGAGCTTAGGGACATGGTTTAGAGGTGGACTTGACAGTGTTAAGTTTGCGGTTAACAGACTGGATGATCTTAAGGGTCTTTTCCAACCTAAATGATTCTATGGTTCCTATTGAGTCCCACTGAAGCAGGAAACTCAGAAGGAGACAGAAACCTCTAGCCTCTCCCAGAGGAACTGTACCCTAACCACTCTCCTGTCTGGTCCCTTCCCACCTCTTCTTTCCTTCCGAATTGGAGGTACAAGATTTCAAATTTATTTTTCAGTACAGAATCCCCCCCTTGGCTGTTCTTTATCTTGTATAGTGAGGGTTCCTCTGAAATGCTCTGCTATCCTCAGTTACAGGCATGTCTTGGAGCTTTCTATTATTTCACAGTTCAGCCTTCTGGTACACAATTTTAAGATGCCATATAATAATTGCTAGCACAAAAGGCTTGAGAAAATGACTGTCATATGTTTCAAATTGTTACACGATTTGTGGACTGTAGCTGTCAGTAACCTAAGAACAAACTCAACAATGTATCAGAAATAAATGACAAGCTGTGCTTATTTTATGGCACATAATTTAACAGTTTAACTGTGGACTTATTTAAAGGTATTGCATTATTCTACCTGAAAAAAGAAAAGTATTTATATTATTGTTGCCAAATGCTGTGATCCAGTCAAAGTGACTTTAAGGAGATAGATAGAATAATATACCCAACTGACAATGTTTACTTCTGGCACTCTCAAAAATGGAGATCAGAATTGTTAGTGCCGGAGCAGCACTGTATGTAACTAGATACTGCTTAATAACAAAGGTAATGAAGCATCTGAAACTTAGCTGCATTTCAAAACCTCTACATTTTCCAGTTTATTTCTTCAACTTCTTTTTGCAGAAGTGAATTCTTCCCTGCAGCCCCAGTTTTGAATTGGTAAACCAGCCAAGTTAGGGTTAATGTGCATGCCCGAGCTTTTTTGTTACATGTTTTTGACATTTCATTCTTACGCTCTCTTTACTTATCCATTCTATCATGTATTTCAACTGAGCAAACCAAATTAAAGCTGAGAACAAGTTTGCTTTTCTCTCTGTTGTTGTTAGTACCTGGAGGTCCTCTTTTCAGAGTTGTGGATCAGTTTCAGAAATTGTGCATCTCTAGTTCACTGTTTGTAGTAAGAACAGCTCAAGGTTTTGCATACACACTATGTAAGCCATCAGGAGCGTGTGGCAGGAAGAAATGGAGCCATAGTGCATACCTAAACAGGAAATAAAAAGCAAAGCAAAACTTGCTTATTCCATACACAGGGTGGGATGAAAGTCCTCAACATATTGCCTAAACATGAGGCTTAGTCTAGCATTTTCCTGTTGTTCCCCCCTGCCTTCCCTCCCCCCCTAGATTCTAATTCAGTAACACACACACACCCAAAATGGCAATATCAATCATTCTAGCTTCTGAAGTAGTCTTTCATACCTCCTGGTATCCCAGACATACTGCTTTGAATCAAGATTGGGGTTTGAGATTTGGTCATCAAAGTGTCTATAATTTTTCATTTCATTATAATTTACTTCTGCCAAGAACTGCTTTCTGTTGATGCATTGCACAGTGTTTCCTTCTAGTAACTAATGGAAAATGTACGTAACATCATAGTTTTTGAGGTCTTGATATTTTAATGAGCATATTTTCATCTTACAATCTTCAGGCTCTGCTAGCTTTCTATTAGTTTTTATACAATTCTGTTTTCATTGATATAATCTGATTATATGATGTGCATTACATGCATAGCCTAAAGATCACTTCCTTTCAGCGGTCTGTAAATAGTTCATCCTTTTTTTGGGGGATTGGTTTCCTTCAGATTTTGCATCGTTTATGTTCCTATTATGATCTTCCTCTTTAGCATTAAAAGCATGAGCCTCTCACAGCTGACACATCTTCGCAGTTAGATGGACAGTTCTTTCCTTCCTTCTACACCCAGGCTTTGTCCACAAGCTGATACTTCTTTCCTTATAAAATTTGCCTCTGACAACATCACAACCAGTTGGTTGTCTCCAAAGACTAGGTTGTGCAAGTTCTCCATCAGACTGTTGCACTAAACCCACTGCAGTTTGTGTGAGGCCGAAGGAGCACATCCTCTATGCAAAGCAGAGAATTTATTATCTGTTCAGGTCTTAAAAATTTGTTCAAAGACTTATTATTAGTCCATTTATCATGATAGTAATGCTTTTAGTTTGAATTAGATTTGCTTAAGACTAATAAACAAAACCTTTCTAGTATCCACCTCTTTCTCTGGTGCTATGTTCACCTGTCCAGGGCCACCCTGGCTCCTGAGGCCAGTGGCTTCAGTCTGAGAGGAAGGGGTTAGGATGAGCTGTCACTATCCCAAGTCCTCCAGCAGGAGAAAGCTGATGTTCATAGTGGGGAGGTTCCTTCCCTCAAGGAGTTATAATGTTCATGATTATGGTTTCTTCTTCTCTTCAGTGTCAGTTTGGTGGCACTATGTTTTTGTTAGCATGCTCTGCATCTCACTCTTTCGGCATTAGTTTGCAATATTCACTGTATGTGTGTGGTGTGTTTTACACACTTGGGTTCTTGCTCTTTGTTCTCCTTGTTACGCTTGAAACTCTTTTTCCTCTCTCCCAAGGTTTTATTTCCTTAATAACCAGTAACTGACTGTGGTTGAGTTGTTTGTAACCCTCTGGTATCAATCTGTGCCTCTACTTCAAGGCTTCTGCTATCATCCTGTGCCTGCACTTGCCAAGCCAGCATTTAATAAAGGGCCATAGACAGCTTTACACAGGACGAGTACTTGATATTACTATCTGTTAGGTACAAAACATTCATAACACTAGGCATCACATGTCACAATTGTGCAAAGCGAAGCAAAAGTTAAATCAAAGTAGGTAACAGCCACTTGGTCATGGATAATTTTGGTTATAGCTAAACAAGCTAAAACAAGGGTATAGGCAGGCCAGGACAAGTCCAGGCAGAGCCTGACAAGGCCCGTGTAGTCAGCATACCACAAAGTCTGCATCCTGTTGTCGGGGCACTGTATTAGTGGGACTACAAGACTACACTTTCTTATTTCATGCTTTGGTTGATGAGTATTAATATATCGACCACAACCTTTTTTTTCCTTTTTTTTGTGTGTGTGTGTGTGACTTTATTACGTGTTATAATCTGTTTTTGCATTAGGTGTTTAAAAACATTTTCAAATCGTAATAATATAATTTCCCTGTTGCAGGATCATGCAGTTCTGCTGTGGCTAAATTTGATAGGCTAAACTGCTTCATAAAACTGGCATCCCCTCTGACCCTTTAGTTCTGTGATTTTGGCTTCCACTTACATTTTTTTTACACATTTTTGGACTATCACTTCTTTGAAACATGCCCCTGAGAAATGCAATTGAATAAAAACTGGTCATACTTGTTTGGAAAATTCATGCCATCACAAGGCATTTAAGTTCCATGTTAACAAAGGGATAATCTTTCCAGTTAAAAGTACATGGCAGTTTATTATTCACTGCTGGGAGGGGAACATATGCTATTTTTTGCACTGTGGTAATTGCACAGTGAGATTTGGATTATGCAGGATTCATTTAAAAAAATAGATGTTTAAAACTAAATTCCTACATTTATATTTGTGTGCCAGAATAACTGCACTTGCATTTAGAAGTGTTAAGCACTTAGCATCTCCTGCTGAAATCAGTGAAAGTTGCTGAATGTATTCTACTAATAATAGCAGCACTGTTGTGATATGGAAGAGTAACATATGTTGCTCTACTTATATGATACGGACTAGCATAGTGGTCTGGGCTTTAATCATTATTCAGACAACCAATTGCTTCTGAGCATTAAATAAATCACTGGTTTTTATCAATATCCTATTTCTAAAATAGAAGCAGAATTTACTACCACCAGCTTTACATAGAAAGTCAGGAGAAAAAAAAAAAAAAATTGAAAAAAAGAATTGCATTTTAACACACGAACATATACTACATTTTTTTGCTTGAGGACTCAATAAGGAATTAATTCTGTTTTTCACAAATTTTAATTAAATTTTACTTCTGATCAGGTTAGTTGGGTTTTGTTTCATTTTATTCCTTCCTTTCTCTTCCTTCCTCCCCTCCACTCATGTGGATAATATCCTTTAATGGACCACAGTTCAATTACACCGGAAGTTCAGCTCATTATGGTGAAGGGATGTTTTTTTCACTCTGCTTACAGGAATTTTAACACTTTGACTGTTCAACTGTAGAAAAGAACATCTACAGCTGAATGCTGTTTATAAAGTGTTTTTAAAATGTGTACATAATGAAAGTGATGATGATAGAGAAAAGTCACTTTTGTTTGTGTGAATTTTTAAAAAGTAAGCTCTTAAAATTCAGTGTAGAATGTTGATTCTCTGACATTTATCAAAATACTGTAATTCGTGAGTCTTTATCAGCATCATTTACCACCATCATCTGCAGCACAGATTTTACTTTTAACCCTGTATCTCCACTATCTCGCTTTTGCCAGTTTTCTGACAGCTTGCCTGTTACACAGTCTTTGAAAAAATATTTCAGGGTGTAACTTATTTTTCAATATAAAGCATCATACAAAATGATTCATAACCAACTCTGAAGTGTAGCACTTTTTAAGTTTTACAATAGGAGTTGGAGTCCATTACAGTAGGTGTTGAAAGTCCTGAAGATGGAACAAGGGCCAAGAACTTGTTCTGGCTAGTTGAATGCCCTCAAGATCAGGTTAAAGAATCATGCCCTTTCTTGTGTTCTCTTTCTGGCCTACCATAAATTGAACAATGACACAACTTCAGAAGTACAGGTATGCAAGCTAAGCCTTAAAAATGCCTCTTATACTGATTGAGGAGGGATACAATTGTTTTCTGGACTTTCACAACACATCTACGTGTATCAAACCCCAGCCGCCTCAGTGTCTTAGAAAATTTGGCATTGCTATGGAATGATGTGTTTCAGGAACCATAACATTAAACAGAGGAGTACTTTGGGGTTGATTGAAAACTGAATTGTGATTTTTCAGGGCACACTTACCACCAAATACTGTTAAAGCTCTGTAGGATTCTTCTTTGGCTTTGGCCTTTACTTCCTTCTTTTTACAGAGTCTTCATCCCAATTGCTTTATTTTAGCAGGAAGCATTTGGTCAAAATAAAAAGTGGTATTCTAAGACATATAATTAATTTGCTAATGGTTTTGTTTTTTCTGCAGACACACGTTTGTAAAAGGCTTGAGTATATATGTGAAGGAAATGTCCTCTTGATTTTGCTTTTAAATTCCTTACCTGCCATACTTTTTTTCTGCCCTTTCAAGGATCATGTAGAGTTAATATGATGTTTAAAAATTGTTACATCACTGTATGGGGTATAAGGAAACTACCTACAGATGGGGATGACTCTCCCCATCTGATGACTATTTTTTTAGTTCAGGAAAGTTGCTATAACGCAGTTGAAGATAATAGTAGGGAAAAAAAGACCATCACTATTTTATCTATCCAGTGCAATGGGAGGGAATGGAAAGCCTGGCATAAATGTACTTTCTATGTTGTTCTAAAATACTGGAGAACTTTATCCTTGCTTCTTTTTCTTTGAATTTTGTCAAAGAATTGATAAAAAAATACTAAAATGCCTTTACTACAACAGTAGGAATAAGAAGAGAAAGTTAAAAATAAAAAGTACTTTTTGACATTTTAGTTTCAGGTTTGTAATAGTGGGCTATTGAAATGTTCTTCTTAACCAACGTAAGTTTAACTTAAGCATTGTCAGGAATAATAAATGAAAGTTATTCAATAGTCTAATATTTTCAAATTGTTATAGACAACTTGGAAATAGACAAATGGACTTGATCTATAGACAAAACTAAGCAAAATATGTAATTTTTCAAGGTTTGCGTTCTATATTTTCACTCTACTTTTTAAATAGATGATATATAAATATCGTAATAATTCCTCTCTAAGAATTCCACATAATATACTATAACAGTCTCCTACAGGTAGGAAAAAAGAACTGGAAAATACTGGGGATCAATGAAGGCATGTCAGCCATGGCCAGTTACAAATTCAGCAACTCTCCATGTAACTTCCATATTTATTATTTTCAATAGTCACTAGTATATCACAATGACTATTAATACCTTTACACTGCCTCTTTTATAATATAATGAGAAATTATGGTTAACTGTATTTGAAATCACTTCCTTCCTGATACTGAATGGCAATGATTTATTTTCCTTACATGTAAAATAATATTGTGTTATGTAGCATCATTACACCATAAAATACAATGGGTTTTATCACCTAGTGCTTCTCAAAAGTGTTTTTCAATGATTGAGAACATGAAGCGAATAGATATTTGTTTTCTAAAGCTATGAGGGTTTTTTAATACTTTAAAGAAGCAAAGGATCTGGAATCCGCCCAGAATATTGGACTTAAAAACTAGCTGAATTACCACAGTACAGAGACCAGAAGTTACTAGAAAGCAGCCTGAATTTATACCTCATTACCGTAATGCTCCTCATTCTGTTGTCGGCTTGGGGCACAAGGTTGATATTCATGATCTCTACTTCCTGCAGAGGTTGCAAATGCAATTACAGATTCTCAGTGACCTGATTCACCCTGCTTATGCCCAGTGACAACATATAACATAGGGTAGCAAGTGATATGATTCCGGGCCTCTTGATGGTCACAAATATTCTGTATAGGCTTTAGTGAGATCGGAGTGAGTAATGGGTTTTTTTATTGCTGACTGAAGTAAAAAACTAGGGGATTTATTTCCGGCACACAATGTTTAATTTTCCTGGCAACGTGAAAACCAAACTACAAATGGATTCATGTTAAGTAAAGTATTTATTTTAAACAATCTTTTCCTTAATTTTTTTAATTAAGTCAAAATTTCAGTATGAGGAGAGAAATGCCAAGAGAAATAGTGTAACTTTGGGTTATTATTTTTTTAGGGCATCTTAATTCATTTTTTGTGTTTGAGCTGTAGTTTTTTTTCTTTATTCTTTTGGGCAAATGTCTAAGATTAAAGAGAAATATTTCAACCATCTGAAACTATATTCCTAAATTAAAAGTTGATTAACAAACTTGTAAATTCTATATATCTCTAGTGTTTTAAATAATGGTTTCTCACACTGGGATGTGTTGGATTTTCTTTCCTTTACTTTCTCACCTTCTGATTAGTTTCTCACTTCCATGTCTGAAAAATAAAGTCTCAATTTTTAATTTTTATTTTCCAGTGCTTTTAATGGGACTTCTAATAGAAGTAGAATTTGCAATTTTAAGCAATGCTTTTTGTCCTGGAAATGTTTCAATATTACTTTCTGTGTATATGCAAAAAGTGGGTTGTTTTTTGACAGAACTGAGTGTCTCTTTAAATATCATAACTTTTTGTATCATTCTCCTCAGTGCCATTTTAACCCATGTAGTTGTAGGGGCCCATCATGTCCACCATAATACAGGTATGACATGTACCATGCTTTTAGTGAGACATATGGTATCACGTCCAGATTTTCTACCAATTCACAGAATCAAAAAGTCACAGAACAGTTGAGGTTAGAAGGGACCTCTTGACATTGTCTACCCCAACCTCCCTCCTCAAAGCAGCATCAACTAGAGCAGGTTGCTCAGGGTCATGTCCAGTCAGGTTTTAGATATTCCCAGGGATGGATATGCCACAACGTCTCTTGGCAGCCTGTTCCAGTGTTTGATCAACCTTACAGTAAAAAAATATTTTTCTTATGTTTAAATGGAATTTTCTGTGTTTCCATTTTTGACCATTGTCTCTTGTTATAGGAGACAGTGTGGAAAGACTTCCGAAAGCCTTGCTAAAGTTAAGATATCCATTGCTCTCCCTTTGTCCACTGAGCCAGTAATGTCATTATAGCAAACTATCATTGGTCAGGCATGATTTCTCCTTCTTAAATCCTTGCTGGCTTGGATTTATTACTTTCTTGTCCTTAATGTGTTTGGTTATGGTTTTGAGGGTTATTTGTTCCAACACCACCCCATGAACTGAGTTGAGGCTGACTAGCCCATACTTTCCTGGATCCTCCTTGTTGTCCTTCCTAAAGACAGGAGTGACATTTACTTTCTCCAGTCCTTGGGAACATCCTCCAATTGCCACAACCTTTCAAAGATAATCAAAATTGGCCTTGCAGTGACATCAGCCAGCTCTCAGCACTGGTGGGAGCATACCACTAGGTTCCATGGGCTTGTGTATGCCCAGTAGTTTACGTGTTCCCTAACATGGTGCTTCTCTACTGGGGGTTAGTCTTCATTACTCCAGACTTTCCCACTGGTCTCAGGGGATCGAATTTCTGAAGGAAGTCCTTACTAGTAAATTCCAGAAAGAACACCTTGACCTTTTCCATGTCCTTTGTCAGCATCCTGACCCATTCAACAGTAGGTCCACATTTTCCCTAGTCTTTCTTTTGTTGCTGATACACCTGCAGAAGCCCAAATAGTTGTACTTTATGTCCCTCACCAATTTCAACTCTAGGTGGGTTTTGGCTTTCTTAAGACTATCCCTGCATGCTCAGACAGTGTTTCTACATTGCTTCTGGGTCACCTGTCCCTTCAGGGACCTTTATACACCTCTTGTATGCTCTTTTCATATTTCAGTTCACTCAGGAGCTACTTGTTAATCCATGCAGGCCTCCTGCCACCATTGCTTGATTTCCTGCTCATCAGGGTGAGCCATTCTTGAGCCTGGAGAAGGTGATACTTGAAAATCAACCAGCTCTCTTGGACTCCTCTCCAGGACTGTATCCCATGAGATTCTCCCAAGCAGGTCCCTGAACAGGCCAAAGTCACCTGGAGTCCCGGCTTGTGATCCTACTTTTTGCCTTGTTCCCTTCTCTCAGGATCCTGAACTCTACCATCTGATGGTCACTGCAGCCAAGGCTGCACCTGACCTTCACATTCCTAACCAGATCTTCTATGTTTGTAAGTATGAGGTCTAGCAGGGTGCCTCCAATATGGGTTATATGCATCCAAGCTGAAAACCAGAATTCTGCATGTGGTAGAGGTCTAAAATTCCAGATTCCAGTCTTGATTCTTGAAAGACAATTTTATGGATATTTATGGTAAGTCCTATTGAAAATAAAGTCAGATTAGATGGGATGTAGGAACATGCCTTTTCTGGGAAATGTTCATGGAGATAAAAATGCGTTTTGAGCATAGATCTGTAAGACCAAAGTAGAGACCAAAGCATGGACTTAGGAAAATTAGGAGATTTGAGTGTAACACGTTCATACATAGATAGTTATGACTGTTAGAAATGAGTACGTATATAAAGTGAGTATGTATCTGAAAAAAATAAATTCACACACTAAATGATAAAATCAAATGTGATTTTGGAGTAAGCCAAAACCTTTTTTTTGCATTGCCTTACAAGTGTATCATGTTTTAAAATGATGGATGGTATTGTAAATTAAAGTTGTTCTTTTCTTATGGTGAAGGTCTGCCAAATTCTAGATATATTTTTTTAATCTGTCACTCCATCTCCAATAATTTTCTTCAAAATAACAGACAAACAAAGCCATAAGTTTTTCTGACACTAATAAAATACACAATGCTTGGCGCTCCTCGTGTTGGCTTTGCAGCAGCAGTTAATTAACAAATGCTATTCCCATAGCTGGTCTGCTATGTTTGATCTCCATGTGCTAAGATATTTGACAAGATAGGTGCTGTACCTAGCTTGAAATTATTTTTAATCAAAAACATCAATTCTAATGTCAGTTTACTCAAAACACAAGGGTTGGGGAGAGTCTAATATTTGCTAAGTGGAAAAAGACAGAAAGGGTATTGGGAAAATGATTATTTTCAAGCTTCCAGTGAGATACTACAATCAATGGAGGTTTAAAAATAAATAAACAAGAGAGCTAGTGAGACATCTGTGTCAAAATACACTAATGCTCCAAATTGGTATGGATTTCACAGGGAAAAATCGTAAAGCTATTTCATACTACAGCTAGACTAAGTAAGCTAGATCTACTCCTCCTCCTTCCCCTAACAGAAGCCTAAATATTCACTGATGTGAGAGAATGTTAGCTAGGAATGGAAGGAAAATATATCCAGATATTTCCTCTGTTTCCAAATTGACAATTTAATCGTGCTCTAATCCTCAGAAATTAGATGGTCAGATTGTTGATTGGTACATAATAAGTGCTATCAGTTTTCAGGGTAGAACTTTTTGACCAGTATTCAAGGTAAACTAAACCATAAGCATTTCAAGGAAATGGGTTTCTGCTTTATATTTGAATTGTGGTGTCTTCAAGCAATACCATATTTAGAGGTTTTAGAAATTTTGGCATAATCTTTTATAGTAGCAGCAAATAATACTGATAGGGGTATTACCCCTCAGTTTAACTTTGATAATTGTGCTTGATATGATGGGAAGGATAACAGCTGTTGCCAGAAGTTTCTTTCGTTAGCAGAATCCACAACAGTAACCAAAAATTGTGAACTTGGAAATGGCCTAAAAAGCCAGTTTATTCACACTGTTTCTGAATCCCCAGTTCATATTCCATTCTTTGGTTTTATGCTATTAAGTTATGGATCTCTAATTCTTATGCAGAACTTGCTATTTAGACTAGTAAGAATTATAGGAAGATGTAGTATTGTTTGCATCTGTGTTTAATTTCAGAACTTCATATGCAGGATTTTCAGTTGCCCTGAGAAAGTTTATTTGGTTGGTTGGTTGGTTGGTTTTGGTTTTAGTTTAAACTCCGGTACTTGGACAACAACTCTTAAAAGCAAGATTCCTCAAACTTTATTCCTGTGAGGTATTTATTTATATGTCAATCTAGACACAAAATACACGGGCTTTTTTTAATTCACAAAAAGAGTTCTGATTATTTTAAAGATCTATTTACAGATATAAAACCATCATGGATATGGTCAGAATAAAAAGATCAGAGAGGTAATTCAAAATAATCTGATGCGCAATATGTCCAAAATATGTAATTTATATCTTCAAAGGTGCACACCACAATTCTTGTTCCCTGGTCATCCAGGTTAGGAGACCAATGATCATCACTCCCCCTCTGTCTTTGCTCCATTAAACAAAGCTGGGTTCTTAAATTTTTGCAAGACCTACCCTAAAACAGGTCTGTTACAGGAATATCTTCCTGCAAAATGCAGATTAGCAAAAGAAGTTGGAATTGATTCAAACTGAAAAAATACCAAAAGAGGTATTCCCAACATTTTCTGATGATATGGGCACACAGAGAAGATACTAAGGAATATTTCTGGGAACAAAGTGGAGTGCACATTTAATTTTATGGTCGAGTCTGAGAAAGCTACTTTTAAGTAGCATTGTTCAACAAATCCACAATGTGTTACACAGAACAGCATATTGCCAAGATCTTTTATCAGCCTGTTTTCCTAATGGAATGCCCTTACTATATTGATTCAGCCAAACCCAAATGAACTGAAGGTAAGTCTGCCAAACTGCCCATTTAACATTGCACTCTTCTATATACTGAACAGCAAAATACAGTAAATATCTAAGAGAGACACCTAGTCTTTTTGACTTTGAAATTTAAGTGGATCTGCAGGCTTGTCAGCCGTTCAGCAGTTCTTTTGTGGGAGCTTAATGCCATAGCTAAGGAAGTGTCTCACATCTATATGATCTTTCAAATGGGATATTGAAGTGAGTAAAAGCTATTGGGACTGTGAGTATTCTGCACCTGGGAGGTTCACTTTCTATTTAAATACTCATGAATTTGCTGCACAACTAATTTGTCTACAACTGGTACGCAGGGTTTAGAAAATGCTTTGCTTGGAACAGTTCTAAATATCAGAGAATGGGGTACAAATTACTCTTACTTATCTGTTTTAATCTAGATTATTCACCAGGTAGCCAATACTTTGAGTAAATCAGATTCAAATTTTTGTATTTTTACTCACCAAAATTTCTCGCAGAAAAAGAATACTGTGTATGTAAAGAATTTAGCTTTGAAAATGTCAGCAGTGTGTTAGTATGACAGGTAATGAGGCAATTTGGCAGAACATCAGAAACTAATTGAGCTCAGCTCACATCAATGCAGCTTTTTCAGCTGAAGCTGTGTCTTCTAAAATGAACAGAATTACATAAGACAATATGACATGTACAATTTTAATTGGAAGCTCTAATTTAAAATATTTAAAGCATGTTTAGAATAATTTGTGAATCTACACAGACACATTCTTAACCAATTAATTAAGTCTCTTCGGTGGGTCGTATAATGACTTAGTGTCAAAAATATAAATTATGAAAGTGTCTGCACATATAAATATTCAAGCAACTTTTAAAGAGAAGGGATTTAGCTTTAGTAGAAAGAAGGTCTCACAACTGCACACTGGTATATAAAATTAACATGGAATTTTGTAAGATAGCCATTAGAATCTGTTAGTACTGTTAAAAATACCGGTTAATTTAGAAAGTAGAGCTTTGATTTGGTCACATCACAAAGCAAGATTGTAAAATATAATTTAAAAAAATTTCAAAGATCATTAAATGATTTTGGTAACACTGATTTTTAAGTATTTAATATTAATCTCTGAGGGTACCGTATGGTGTTACCAGAGCATTGCCACACATGGTGTTTTTCTTTTACACTAGGATTGCAATTGAGAATCTGTTAAGATGTTTTAAAGGATAAATCTCTCCCATAAAATAGAATACTAAAAAATTATTGGGGGGCAGGGGGGGCAGGGGGGTGGGAGATTTTAAATCTACATCAAACTGTTGCTTGAGTCATGTCCATTATGATTCACTTACACTATTTTTATTTTCCATATTTTTTGATGAGTTACTTTTCGGAAACTTACAACATTTCCTGCCTGTCACATTGGTCAAATACAAACAAAACCATGAATATACTTAATAATATGTAGCATAATATTATATTAAAAGACTGTATGAAGAAGGGGAAATACTATCTCTGGGTTTATGGGTATCAAAGCTGTTGCTTAATAGACTGAAATGATTTTGCCTCAGTCAGCAGCAATGTCAGTGGTAACACTGAGAGCAGAAACAGGACTTCTTGACTTACAGGGTAGCATCCTCTTCAGTGGCTCACATTCTTTCCCTCATTCTCCTTTTTCTTTTTTTACCATGTCTTTTAGGGCAAAAAAAATTACAATACATATTTTGTTCTACTGTGCAAGTAGTACGAAGCAATAGGATTTCTTGTGAAAAGCAACCATGCTGCTCTAATCAAAATTAAATATTTCTTGGTAGTCTTTTGTATTTCATAACATTACCAGTTTTTAAACAGTGCTATTTCTTTAATTCATTATGCAAAATGTCTGGATTTCAAGCATTAAGAGTTATTTCATATATTTTTGTTTAAAAATGTGAATAAATACATTTCTTCCAAAGTAAAGGCATTTTAACAAATTTATTATCATGCATTAATTAGCTTAATCCCTTATCAGTATTACTAAACCTGCAATATTTAAATTCTTAACTTTATCTGACTCCATCCTAATTGGTACCTGCTGAAAATAAGTTTTTGAGATCTATTTGGGATCCTGGGTGCTTGTGATATAAAGTATGATATATAAAGCTTATTCTTATAATTAAATAACTGTGATGTACAGAATAATCTTGTCTCATAACCACACAACATTTTGAAACTGGGAAACCTAAAGTGATTTTTTAATCATAGTTTCTGGATAGAGCCAATTTAGGATGAAATTCAATGGGAGTTGTCAGATATTTCTAACATTTCTGTACACCTCTTCATAATACCAGAGGAGTGCATCATTAATTATGTATGGATTTGATATTACTGACTTTTTTTCCCCCCAGAGAAACATATATTTTAGCAAATTCAGGATATATAAAATAAATTTATGGACAGTTATTAACAGCACAGACAAATGTGCTGCACTTGTTTTGATTAGCTTCCTTTGAAAATTTTTCAATAACTGTTTACTAGTGACTGCTGCTATGAATATCAATACCTCCTTTCACAAACTCTCTCCGGCTAATTTCCATCATTGACTATGAGGGCTTGAATGGCATGGACGCTGGAAGTCTGCCTAAAAACATTGACAACTTGAATGATTATCTTGCATCATTCATGGTAACTCTGTCAGGTTGTCTGAGAATAATTGTGAAAGAAATGCAGGTCATTACGGAATGAACATGATATGTCCATAATGGTTCCCTTGAAGCTGCTGGAGTTCACTTGGCCAAAAATCTGTCATTAAAAAAGTAATTCAATACATTTTACTGAAAAGCTGGACAAATCAAGTCTACTGTACTCCAGTGTATTTTCAGTGTACTCCAGTATATTTTCAGAAGTGTTACCTAGCTTCCTCTTTAAAATTCTTTAAATTATTAAAAATTTAATAAAATTATGATGTTCTGAGTTGATATTAGTACTCCTCTGAATTGTCTTTTATCTTAAAAGGACACACAATGTTATATAAGATATTAAACATAACATTGTGGGATAAAATTTAGGACTTCCTGGTATAAGATTATTTTTCCTGGTTCAGAATTTCAGTCGTTGCAGTAAATTTATTCAGTTTTCCAGTATTATTTACAAATGGATTTTTGTCCATTGATTCTAAGAAGTGAATTTTTCAGATGATTCCATTTAGAAAAGTTTGCCATGTTCTGGATGTAGTATCTGTAATTTTTTTTTAATTTATTTTAAAGCTATTTTTAATTTAACAGTAATTTTAATATGGAAATAATTTTCTCATCTCTTTTGTCAGCAAGAAAAATGTAATGGTCATCATAACCTATTTGGCTTATTTTACTGCTAAATACATAGAGAAAAGAACTTGTTATTATTGCATTTTTTAATACTGTCAACACTTACCCATTTCACCACTAAATATGAAAAGGCCTGTATATTTCTGACTTTTTAAATTCAATTGTTTTAAGGAGAAGTATAATTTTTTAATTATATAACGTAATGTAATAATGTAATTAAAACTACTCTCTAAATCCAGTGCAGCAGGCACAAAATAAAAAATAAGTTTAGCTGAACTGTTATTCTTAGATTTGTAGTAAGTCTGATGTGATTTCACAATTTTAACTAAGGCATTTTAACTAGATAAGCTCAATCTTATCATAAATGCTTAAAAACTTGTAGACCAGTACAGCAGATTAATGATAGTTTGTGAAATGAAAGCACTGGCTTTGCAGCTAAGTCATTTCATGTTAGAAACCATAAAGTGTGTCCAGTGAAAGATGATTTGTGTCAGCTAAAACTGTAGCCTGAAGCAACACTTGGTAGGTTATTACTTTAATCTAGTTATTGCAGCCCTGAAGTGTATGTTAGTAAGCTGAGGGTAAAAATGTCAAAAGCACAGTTGAGACTGATCACTAACAGTTTCTAAGAACAACAGAAAACTGTCCCATGTATTATTTTTCTGAAGTTGGTCAACTCAAATTGAAGCCATATTGACTGTGGGTTATTTTAAAAATATCAGTTATTTCTAGAAAATAACACTTTTCTTATGTGAAAACTTCCATAACTAGGAATTTACACACAAAAAAATTTATTGTCATTCCAACATTTGAAATTATGAAAAGTTAAATTTGCCATTGCCATCTGTTTATCAAATGAATGCCAGTGTACTGTGTTTATGGACTGGTAATACAGCATATTATTCATTCTTTAGTACATTACTATTACATTAAACAATACTTAACAGAAAAAAAAAAGTTAATTTTTTCAAAAGAGATAATCACATCTCTGATTATTAATACCTGCGCTAAACTTCAGCTTCCAGACTATGATTACAGACAGAATCACAGAATGGTTGAGGTTGGACAGGACCTCTGTAGGTCTTTTGCTCCAACTCCCCTGCTTAGGTAGGGTCACCTAGAGCTGGTTGCCCAGGACCATATCCAGACAGCTTTTGAATATTGCCAAGGATGGAGACTCCACAGCCTCCCTGGGCAGCCTGTGCCAGTGCTCAATCACCCTCATGGTAAAAGTGTTACCTGATGTTCCGACAAAACCTCCTGTGTTTCCGTTTGTGCCCATTGCCTCTTGTCTGGTCACTGAACACCACTGGAAAGAGCCTGGCTCCATCTTCTTTACTCCCTCCCTTCAGGTATTTGTACACATTGATGAGATCCCCCCTGAGCCTTCTCTTCTCCAGGCTGAACAGTCTCAGGTCTCTCAGCCTTTCCTCAGAGGAGAGATTCTTCAGTCCCTTAATCATCTTTGTGGCTCTTTGCTGTACTGTCTGCAGTATGTCCAGGTCTCTCTTGTACTGAGGAGCCCAGAACTGGACACAGTAATCCAGGTGTGGTCTCAACAGTGCTGAGTAGGACAGTAGACAACTGGTGGAATCAGAAATTGATTTATAGAACTTATACTATACAGTGCTTATCATTTAAAATGTATTACTTGCAAAATGCTAAAAATAGGTGAAATATAAGTTTTCTTTATTTCACTTAACGGGAAATTGTGAAGGAGTTACCTCTGAAAGCAGATTAATATAGCTGTTTTCAGTGGTGTCTTTATTTTTGTTGTAGAAAAGTTAAAAGAAAATGGACAGTGGACTGACATTAACTAAATGTTGGTAAAGGTATAAGAGCTAAAACTTAATATATATGTATGTATATTTCTTATATATGAACTTTTTTTAGTCTTCATTGCAGTGCCATTACAGACATTTTAGGGGAGGGGGGTTGTTATGGCTTTTAAAAGCCATTGTTTCTAATAGCATATATAAAGAGATAACATAATGTGGGAATTTTCACTTTGAAGTACTATAATAAGATACTGGATTTAATGTGTTTCAGGGGCTGCAATAATTCTGTCTCATTCATATTTTAAAATAGTTATTATGTCAGTCTGCATAGATATCTGTGTATTCTTGACGTGAGTTTATTCTAGACATGCAGTAATTATTCTAGATAAATTGGAAATCTGTAGCTGCATTCAAAATTCATAACGACCCACTAAATTACTATATTTCATTACCCTCTTTTTTAAAGGTATTTGCGCATTTTTCACACATATAGATTGCATTATTTTGTCACATATTATTTAAAAGGGAAAAAGGTTGCATGTTTGCCTTGAACTGTCAGTCTCTCTTTTCTCCTGCTCCACATTTGAGATCCTCTTCCCATATCTTACTTCCTTCCATGGATGAAGAACACTGTTGTGCTCAAAGAAATGATGCTTACCTCATCTGAAACTTCTACTGCTAAACATTGAGAGGCTGTAGTGGAACCTGGAAAATATTATAATGCCTTATTGGTACTACTAGTTGTGAGAGACTGAAAGAGTTAACGTCTCAAACATTGTGGTGGGGCAAGTTCTGCTTAAAGACAAACCCTGCACAGCAAGGAACCAAGGTGAAAAGCCCCTCAGCTCAGACATCAGCAACAGGAGGGGGAGGGCGTGCTGGAGGGTGCGCAGATCCCTGTTCTGATACAAAGATCAAACAGTGGCCATGTCTACAGGGAAGGAGAAGTTACTCCACAAAGGACCCCCAAGCCTAAAGGCTCACAAACTGCTCATTAACCTGACAAGTTTGGGTGCACGCCTAAAGGAGGGGCAAGGATGATAAAAGGACACCAACTGAAGCCCCGGGTGCGCAAGCCCACCGGAACTGGACCCCTTGGCTGACTGGACATCTCGGCTGACTGAACCAATGCTGGACCCAGGACTGGTGAAATCTTTCTCTCTTCCTTTCTCTCTCTCTGTCTTCTTCTCTCTTTCCTTTTCCACAATCCCTACACCTCATCCATTTCAAGATATAAACAGTTGACCAAGTCTGAGACTAAGAGTAGATCCAGCTGCCCCTAGACCCTTCTCTGAGGAGAAGTCTGGAAAGCAAGGGGGTCTGCTCTGAACCTCGTGACTCAACAGAAGGGATCTCCTTATTCCCTGAATTGATGTATATGGTTACACGGTTTACAGAAGTAGTCTTATGCCAATTCCTGTTGTGAGAAACCCTGCCACCTACTACCACGCCTCCCCAGTTCCGTTTGCTTCTGTCATAAATGAAATCTTTAACTGATCGTTTGGTGGTGTTTCACTTTAATTTAGCCTGAGGGAATTTCGAATTAAACACAACTCCCTGGTCTGTCCAGTCTGGGTCATGACACTAGTGACACATTTTTTAAATGGCATTCTTTCTGCATTATACTTCTTTAAAAGTATGAGGTGGAATCGTGAATCCATTACATTTCCTGATAACTCCCTGTTAATTGCTGTGGGAGTCATTGCACTGCACAGTTCACTGATCTTACTGAATACAGGCATAAGCTTCTGGAATAGAACCTGGAAAGCAGAAGCAGCAAATTGTCAACAACCCAATGGTTTTTCAGAACTTCTTTTGGTGCTGAAAAACCGCACACACTACTATGTCTTCTTTTCCACCCCTGAACACTGACCCTATTTTCAGACACAATTGTACAATTTACTTTATTTGGCTCCATAAATGAATGAGTTCTTTATTGCATATGCTGTGGTATAGCTTGTTGAGAAATTTACAAGCTGCTGATTGATATTGCACGTAGCATCAACAAGAAAAGTGAAACCGTCCTTTATTCATGACACAAATGGTATGCCTTCTACAGGCACATGCAAGCATCTGGTAAGGTTTGGTATTGTTGCTGTAAAATTTTCTGGCTTCAGGCCAATACTGGTTAAAAGTAGTGATACTGTAAAATAAAAGTCTTATATTATGCCAGGTTTAAATTTGACAAGCAGAGCATGCACATGTAAGAGAGTGGATAATCCAGCCATGCTCCTTCCAAAAAAAAAAAAAAAAATCTTGACTCACATAGTTTTAAACAACTTTCTTATATAGAGATTCATAATATGCTTTCATGTACATACAAGTTCATAAATTAGTATTTATAGAGTACATAAACAGGCATCTTATAGGGCTTTGTATATCCTAAAAAAGAAATGCAACCTTTAAAGCTCATGTTTGGTATTAAGCACTCGGTATTCTGCTGCTTTTAACATTTGTAAACTTTTTTATCACATTCATAGAGATACTACAAGTTCATGGTATTACCACTTTCTTCAGGTTTCAGTTACTATTCTTTTTAGTTTCAATAATTGCATAGAAACATGAAATGTGGTATGTCACCTACTAGCTGAGATTTTTAAATCTGCTATAAATTTTTATATATCTTGCAGAAATTATAGTTAAGCTTTAGAAACTACTGTGAGATCAGGTGAAAATAAAAAGTGAAGCTGGGGAAAGCTATATGAATGGATGAATGTAATAAAAGCAAGAAGGTTCCAAAATCCATAGAAGTAAACTGAAAATTATTTATTGGTTTCTTGGGACTTTGGATTAGGATTTTTCCTCATCTTTGTCAAGGTTGCCCTTACATATTTCTGCTGTTACAGTTCCTAAATCTAATCCCTTTCTATATCACATACATGTAACCAGTACAGTCTCAACTGCAAAGCTGCTTTATGTACTTGATGTTTGAAGGATGTCATTACAGCACTGGCAATTTATTTCTCTGATTATTCTTCTATAGTTCTGTTTTCCCCAGGAGAAAAGAATACCAGCTTTTTTCATGTGTCATCCTTTTTCCCTCTGACCAAATAAATCTGTATAATCCTCCAGCATTTCCTCTCCTGATGACCAGGAGAAAAGGTGAATCCTAATATATGGACATTTTAGGTCCATGGTAGAGGTAGGCCTAAACTGGAACTTCAGCTTTAACCTTTTTTCAGTACTTAGACATTGAGTTAGGTGAGGACAGATTTTTTTTTTTTTCTTAAAGACACATGTGGGGACATTTTGAGGACCAGAAAAGGACACAATTAAGAATTAACTTCTATTTACTATTTCTGACACATGGGAGCTTTGTAGATTTGTCATGTTTTGATAATGGTCTGAACATCATTTCAGCCTTTCAGTTGCAAAATTTGGAAACAGACCAGGATCCAGGTGATGTAGCTCAAACCGGCCCCATCTGTGATATACGTGCAATTGGGAAAGATTATTGCTACAAAACAATGGTAGGGAGCATTTTTGGTAGTGCATAAATAAAAGGTAAATAAACAAACAAGATGCATATATTTCAGAATGACACTCAAATATTTTTTTTTAGCTTGTAGTAGAAGAATTTAGTTATGAAGCAGTAATGGGTAGTAAGACATGAGGGAAATATATCCTTACAATAATATGACCAAGATTATATGAAGGTCACCCACAAATGAAAAAACAACACATACTTTAATGAAGTGCAGTAGAAAATGGCCACAGCTTTATTAACTGTAGCAAAACAAATTAAATAATTTAACATCTCCCTGAGATTCCGGTAACTAATTTTTGTCATTTCAGTTTCTCTGAGTGTCACCTTGGCCCAATCTTTTTTTCATCACCACATCTACCTCCATGAAACCTCATCATGCCAGCTACTGCTCAACTGGGCATTTCAATTCCAGCTGAAAACCAGATAAAGCATCCTGAACATGGATATTTCTTCTTCTTAAATAAGTTTCACAGTTCATTCTGCAGGTAGGATGTGAACAGCTTCATTTTGCCACTCGAATTATGGCATTAGAAACAATCAACACTGGCATTGAACTACTGTGCATATAGACTATGAAATAAAATAGTCAAGTACTCTTTTAAAGAGGTATGATGGTTTCTCATTCATAGCTCTGAAGTAGACTGCCCAATATTATTGCTAACTGCAGGCTGCAAAGTAGTACGGTGAGGATAAAAAGCAATGTCAGTAAGTTCTTTTACACCCTGTTCAACATGGTGATTATACTTTAAGTCCCACCTACTCTTCTTCATGTTTGGAAGTGGGGACTTTCATCCAAGGGTGAGAATTACTTTACATTAGGGATAGTTTCAAGAGATGAAGGTGAAAAGTCATTATAAATGTCAAAGTTTTAATTTTTCAAGTTTTAAAACTGTTCATCAAAAGTTAATCATTTTGGGTTGGAGTTTTAGTTTATTAAGAACTTGATTGTTTTCACAATAGTTTCAGTAGTATTTTTCATATTTCAATAACAGAAAAAAGGTTAAGTCCGCATTAGCATAGCCCACCTTCAAATGCAGAAAGGTCCTTACCCTCAAACTTTGGAAAGGGTCTTAGTCTATTAAAAAAAATAAATCTCGAAAACAACATGAAAGAGTCTCAGCTGTAGAACATTCAGCTAACTCTCATGAGGAGAGTTTTATTACTCTGCCTAGAATGATGTGGTTTCAAAAGGGAGACAGAATTTGCATCTGAAGCAGAGAAATCACCAGTTTATGTAAACAGGGTATTCCCTACATTTCCATTGTACCTTGTCCACATTTATGAATAACTAAGCTTCCAAAGTCTTTTGTGGATCTCTGAGGATATTGTTCTCATGTCTATTGACAGTATTTTCTTTTTTGATTTCACAACTGTGAAGTTGTGTCCATAAAAAAAATGGATCAAGGAATGCTTAATTCTGTGAGAGATGGTTTGGAGATTACTGATAAATTCAATATATTTAATATTTTTCAAGTATGTAGTAATAGAATGTTGTTAATATTCATACTGTTAAACAGATGGGGTAGAATAAAATATTTACCTGTTCATCCTTTGTGGCATGGTAACTGTTAAAACTAAATAGTTGGTTCATGAGAACACTCAGAGTTATTGGATGTGTGTTGATAAATCATCTTCTGACACTCGTTTTCGTATTCACTGCTCTTTTGAGTTACTTGTCTTTTACAGACTTCTACTCTACCTTTCATTTTTAAAGTCTAAAAGCTATCATTAATGACAACTATTTTATGTATGAATACATATTATTCATTGGTTTCCCTAAAGTATACAGAAATTAGAAGAAAAAGAAAAAAAAGAAAAAAAAGAAAGGAGCACTATACTATAAGGAGTGTTAACAATTGACTTTGTATGAGAACTGTGGCAGCCTGAGTCAAATAAGTTTGGAAGATTCCACCCTTTCTCCCCGTATTTGTAATAAAACAGAAACAATCCCAAAAGTTCTTGCAAATCACAGCAGCTGAGCTTTCCCTTCAAAGCCAAGTAGAAGCAGCCCACTACAGCATGTAGAGAGCACTAGAACCCCAGTGTCAGTGCTTGGGTCCAAGGTATATTTTGAGACTTTGTGATGTGAGGAATAAGTTTCAGAAGTGCCACATGGTTTGTGAACTACATTTGGAAGAGTGCCAACAACTGCTATGCAGAAAATAAAAGCCCCAAAATCTGAAATATTTATCTGAATGAGTATCATTCAAAGGCAGAACAAGACTGTTTACAACTGTAGCATTCATTCAGCCAAATTACATTTGCAAATTAGTGTTTTGAAGCTATAGACCTAAAAATAAAATAACTTAATGGTTTGAAATCATTTTTGCTAAGGAAAAATGTATCTGTGCCAGCAGCTTGTATATGAAGTTACAGCCTGTTTCAGCCCAATGCATTTTGAAATGACCGAGATATTAAACTCACAAACAAGGTTGTCAGACAACAAATCAAGCTGCAAATTAGCCTTCTAATCTTATAATCTGGTTACAGCTGCCAAAGTACAACTGACAATTGATTTGCTGTTTGCTGTCCAGCACAAAATGTCATATATTCTTTTTGATGAGAGTCAATGAGTGCATTAAGTGTATAGCAGCCCATGTCCTCACGACTCCATCGCAAATAGTCCTAAATTACTAGGGTCATTATCTGTACAAATAAACCTACTACTAACAAAGTGCAGAGCAGAATTTGTATGTGACTCTTCTGCATTTATTCCCTTGCAGGAAATGTGTTTTCTTTTTTCAGCAGGTATACGAAGTAGGTCTGTTTGAGGTCATTCAATGTGCTAGCTTTCATGACTGTTATAAAAGTAAATATTTTCAGGTAACTACTTTGGTAGAGAATCATGAATTATTAATAGAGTGGTGTGTTTACTTTTAGCATTACCCTTTGTAGTTATCCTTAGTTTTCTGTCCCGTACCTCTGATATGAATTAAATTAATTTGTCAGAGAGGTTATATGATTTTTCACTTGTTACAGACTGATTGTAAGACTTCTTGCTTAGAAGATTCAGGACATTTACTTGTGTTGTTTAGAGCTTTAAACAGAGCAAGGAAGAAAAAAATATGGAAGGAAAATATTGCTGGTATAGAGACTGAAATGGAAGAATGGCACTAAAAAATCTTAACAACTCTTCAATTAATGAAAATAATGTTGTTTGGGGGAGTAATTTGTGCTACCTGTCTTGGAAAAAGGCTATTAGGAAAATACTTCTGGGGGAGACTGTGGTAAGCATGTATCCTACTCACAAAAGGAATGTTCTCAGGTGATGACAGTACAAATACAGGAAAACATTCCTTTTTTGTACTGTATGGGAGCAACACTGGATAATAAGCTCTAGGGAGCCTAGGTAGAAACCTGTGAAAATTCAGTTTCTCACTGAACTTCTACCTCACTGAATTTCACTTGAAATTTTATTGAATTTTCCTAATGGGGAGATTGTCAACAGAAGAGTGTCTGTTAATAGTAACCTGATTAGAAAAAAATGAAATTGAGGCATAGTTGAAGTGTATGGTTTATCAAAACAAAAATGAGAAGACATTATAAATAGAAGACCATTAAGAAATGTTGCCAGGATAAATCACTTTAAAAATGATGAATTGTTTTCTTTTGAAATGTTCTAAGAATAAATCAACACTTCTAGACTAAATGCTTAGACTCTGTGTAGCTAGTTTCAACTTGGAATTTTGCTTGGTTGGTTGGTTTGGAGGTTTTTGTTTTGTTTTTATTTAGGGAGAAGTTATAAAACATTAAAGACAATGGTTTATTAAAGGAATGCTGACATAATTTTAGCTACTTTAGCATAAACACTGTCATTATACTAATGGATTGCAGAACAACCAACTGAGTAAGGAGATTTGGGAGGAATGGTATGGTATTGAATACAGAGTAGAAAGAAAAACACATTCAGCTATACACAGAAATATTTACCTATTCTTTTTGACCCACTTTTTCAGTATAAATATATATATATAAAAAAATATTTAATTTCAAGGAAAAAGAGTAGAACATACTGTATCTTCTCTAAAATATAAGAGTTTCTTTGTTACTACTTTTCTACCAATACTCATGAAGAATAAATATATTCTGTTGTTTGTAATTACCTGTGTCACTATTTGGCTATACATACTTTAGGACAGGCAAATACCTGTTAGTTTTAGAATAATTAGGGCATGGGTGAATGTATGGCTTGTTTGGTGGACAATTTTATAAGAATTTTATCAAGAACAAGAGAACAGAAAAACAATTGCTAGTAAACTGAACATTTGAGATTTCATGCATCCTTCCATGCAGATGTACTTTAAGAAAAACTTGAAAAAAACTTGGGAGAAAAGCTTCCAAAGGTCTAGAAGATAATATAGATGGGAGATAAGAAACTGTATGGGGGATATGAAAAGCAAATAGTTGGAATCCAGTGAAGTAATAGAACAGAGATCATGGCAGTGAAATTCAAAAGAAGTAGTAATGTTAGGACACAGTAAGCGGCAGAAAAGGAGTCGTGCTTATATGTGTAACCTTAATGCAATCACCTGCTGCTTCAATTAGCTCTGAAAAAGAGCTCTCAAAAAGAGATCACAGAATAAGGAAATTCATATTTGCCCTTGAAATTTACAGCTCAGGCATATCTCTACCTAATATTCACCAGTGTTAATAATAATGTTAGGTTAGGATTTATTCTTAATATGCTGTATAATAGGAACCATGGTAGATCTGGTAATAACTCATGGAATAGTAAAAAAGTTTTAAACTGCTAAGAACAGCAACTTGATTCTGAAGTATGTTAGCTGGTTTTGCTTGCAGAGTGGTATATAAAGAGTATTTTATCAAAGCTTGTATGAAGTCTAGAGTTCCTTGTGAATCTGTGTTCACAGGAAACATTCCCTCTACATTCACCTTCCACTCAACAGGTTTCTGAGGTTTTCTTTTTGATAGTAGCACAGAAAGCTCAGTGGGCTCCTATCTTCCTGCAGTTCTTTCCAGAGCTAACCTGTTACTCTGATCTATTGTGTTTTAGAACACTACATTGTTTAAAAAGTCATTTTAATTTTTTAAGTGTTTTTTCTCCTCCCATTTATAACACTGAAAGTACAATAAAAGCAATTGTTCATTGTTTTGAACTCTGACTCTCAGTCATTAATTTAGTCCCTGGTTCTGCAAGATGCTCTGCATGAGCACAGGCATTTTGCCTGCATAGAGAATTTATATGATCTTAGACATAAAGAAAGTAGTATTTTCTATATTATTTTGTCTCTGGTTCCTGTAGAGACTTAATTGCAGCCAGTCAGCCCAAGTTCTACTTTCAAATTGAGAATAAATATATATATATTTAACAAAGTATCGTTTCAAAACAATTTCATATCTTTCCTTCTTCGAAAAAATAATATCACAACCATAATTAAGAAGCTGTGTGATGATATTATGTTTTATCTTTTCTTTTTTTAAAGAATCATCAAATTATTAAGTCAACTACCACAGTTGAAAATTGTGACATATTATTAGTATGTAAATCTATCTAAAACAGTCAAAGGACAATGACATAAGAAAAGGACCTTCTGTATTCAAGGGGCAAAATGGGAGTTTAATTGCATATGGTGTATGATGTCAATGGTTCAAATGATGGCAATGTTTTGACTTATTTCAGTAAAACAAGAATTTCACTGAGTAGCATGACATTCCCTTGACATAAAGCCATCCTCCCGTTACTAAATATTCAGTGTAAGTAACAAAAATTTTGTTTTGTCTGATGAGTAGGAGTACTTAGCATTTATGTAGCACCTCCTGTGTTCACAATGAAAGATTAGAGGTCAGAAAGTATGTCTTCCAAGAAAGACATGAAAGAAAATCTTACTTTAGGTAAGGGAAGATGAAAGGGTCGCAAAAAAATAGTTTTCAGATACTTAAAGACTTCCTGTAAGGAAGGTAATAAAATTTTCTTTATACTGGGGGTGAGGTGAGAAATAATGGTATAGAATTGAAATACAATTTTATCTAGGTAATAAGGAAAACCTTCTTTTTTTTTGAGGACAAATAAGGTCTGGAATAGTTTAGAATCTCCACTGTGGGATCTTTGTATGAAAGTTCAGCCAAATATTTCTCTGAAATATTTTAAGTTTGGCCAAATGACGTGGTAATGAAAAAAAAATTCAAGATATGTTGAGACAAATACAAATTTAAGTCCTCTTACTTTAGAAACTTTTCAGTCCTGATGACAAACAGGTGGATAAAAAGAAGTGATAGCAGGAATGGGGAAGATACAATTAACCTTTTCTTGCCACAGAGCAATATTCCAGAAAGCTATCATGCTATTCCATATTATCACTCTATATTAAATATTCGCCCATTCACAGTCATGCCTGATGTCCTGACCTGGGTGTAAACATAGTTCTGAGATCTCTTTATTAAGGAGGGTACCATGATGTCAGTCATCTAACAGTCCTGCATCCAGTGACACCATTTGGTAGAGAGGGGCTGCATCCTACAAGCTTTGAATATATGCACAGTTGATCTGACTAGAAAAATGTTTGAAAACCCCTGCTTAAAGAGCAGTGACACAATGAGGAATAGTGTCTAATGAAATGTGCATTTTTCATAAAGTAATGCGTTTCAAGAAACAATGCAACAGAGCTGAAAAACAATGGATGTTGGCCCCTTTTATGTTTGATATTTTATTAGAAACTTTCCAAATCAGACTCATCTTTAAAGAAAGCTAGAGTATTTTAAATTTACAACACCATAAATAATAGGGCCAAATGTAAAATATGGAAAAAATCTTTCAATTTTCTTAATGGTATATTAATTTCTATAATCAGGATTTTTGTTATGAAGTAGACTGTTCATTTGATGGAATTATAACTGTATGAAAGAAAAGTTTCTTGAAAACTCCTTGAAAGCAAAATTAGCTAGTAGTCTACAGTAAGTAAACACTGGGAAATATTTGCAATATTTATATTCCTCTAAAATAAAATAGGTGTTAAGAGCAAAATTTCAATACTGTCTTTTCAATAATAATTTTTAAAAGTTTGACCTTCACAGATCAAAATTACAGATTTCCTGGTATCATGAACCTTTATCTTTTCATTACTGCTTGCAATACTGAGCACTGCAAAGAAAGAATTGTGATTAAGTGATTTTCATAGCCTTGGCATAATCAGAAATGTGCCTGCTGCTCTTGAACTCTGTGTGCTTCTCTTACATGTTTGCCTTTTGTGTTCAAGACTGGTTTTGAGTGAAGTGTTCATTCCCATCCATACCATTCTTTTTCTTTTTTTGTTGCTTTTTCATTACCTATATTTGTAACTGTAATTGAATTTTTGGCTGCACTAATGCTTGTGTTGTAATAGCATCCTTATTCTGACAGTAACAGCCTAGAAATAACAATGTACAAAAATGTTTCCTCTATGCAAAAAAGTTATTTTAGTCTGGTACTCTATTACAAACATACAAAAAGTAATAGTAGAAAACCATTGCATATAGGCCAGAGAAAATGTCCAAAAAAATTAAAACTTAAGCCACCTTTTACAAACATAATCTATAAAACTTATTTTACTCCTAGTTCTTTATTTTAAGCTGGCTGCACACTTTGCAGTCCAAGACAAGAAAAACTTCTGATGGACCTGACATGGTTTTGCTTAGACTGTGGGTTTATTATAGTATTGTGTCTGTCCTGGAGCAGGGTGAAACCAAATAAATTTTAAAAGTACACACACACACACACACATATATATGTTCTAGGATTGTAAGGTGAATTGCCCGTGAAACTTGAAGAAGGAATAAACATCTATACCTTTATACATTTTCACTAAAAAAAAAAAAAAAATTTTTAAACAAACTGTGCAATAGTTTCCATGGGAGGTTGTCCTGGTTTAGCTGGGATAGAGTTAATTGTCTTCCTAGTAGCTGGTGTAGTGCTATGTTTTGGGTTCAGCATGAGAAGAATGTTGATAACACACTGATGTTTTCAGTTGTTGCTCAGTAGTGTTTAGTCTAAAGTCAAGGATTTTTCAGCTTCTCATGCCCAGCCAGCAAGAAGGCTGGAGGGGCACAAGAAGTTGGCCCAGGACACAGCCAGGGCAGCTGACTCAAAGTGGCCAACGGTGTATTCCATACCGTGTGATGTCATGCCCATTATGTAAACTGGAGGGAGTGGGGCTGGGGGGATCGCCACTCGGGCACTAACTGGGCATCGGTTGGCGAGTGGTGAGTAATTGCATTGTGCATCACTTGTATATTCTAATCCTTTTATTATTGCTATTGTCATTTTATTAGTGTTATCATTATCATTGTTAGTTTCTTCTTTTCTGTTCTATTAAACTGTTCTTATCTCAACCCACGAGTTTTACTTCTTTTCCTGATTCTCTCCCCCATCCCGCTGGGTGGGGGGGAAGTGAGTGAGCAGCTGCGTGGTTCTTAGTTGCTGGCTGGGGTTGAACCATGACAGAGGTTTACATTAAAGGTATTCTTAAGCAGATAACTTCTCACACACTGTTTGTCATGACAAAGTTTTTTCAGACTAGCCTAGCGATGGCCAAACCTATGTTTCCTGGAGGGAAAGTAAAAGGAGGAAAAACTGTTCTCAGAGGTACCAACCTACTCTTCTCTTTGTCCCCTATCCTTTGCTTTTCTCAGTAGGAATATGTATTTCAAAATAAAAGGAGCACTTTCTTTGATTCCATACCAAGTTTCAAAGGCAAGCCTATGGACTTTAACAGCTTCTGATTCCCAAGCTAAAAGGATCCAGAATATATACCTGAAGATCTAGTAGCCGTTTTCCTCATTGCTTTCCTGACCTGAATGTAGTTTTTGTTGAACCATCCAAACGCTCACAAATTCTGGACTATACTGCCTAAATAAAACTGAGGGATTAAAAAAAAAAAAACCAAAACCAAAAAACAGTAAAGGACATGATGAGATGGAGCATGTATTTCTAATTTAGTTTCTGTTTTTCTAATGAATGAAGGTTCTATGCCTAGTTTTGTCAATGGACTTTTCATTCAGCTCTGTAATTTATGACAGAATGTTGTTCAAGGAATAGGTATATTCCCTCAAAAATGATTTTCAGTTGTTTCAACCAAGTGAATGAGAAGGGTCTCAGTCTCCATAGTATGTCAAACTGAAACAGCTGATAATGTTCTACTTATCTTAAAGGTTGATAATGATCCATGATGTTTACTTTATAGAGTAAATAAGGATCTTAATAGCATGATTTAAGTAGAGCAACCTACTGAACAAAACTTATGTCAGGCTTCCAGTAATTATTCCAATTCAGACTGTGAGTAGTGGCTGAACTCTTATTTCTCAGGTAAATTTGATCTTGCATTTTAGTTTCAACACTATCAAGAAAGTATTGCCGTACTCGGTTTTTAATTTTATTGGTGTGCATAGACAAATAAAAACAATACTGGCAAAATTGCAGCCACTGTTTCATTTAGTGTCTTACGAATATAGTGCTTTCTGCAATTTGTCATGTATTTGAATAATTAAAATCTAGTATAATGTGTGAATAGTTAATTTGAGAAATTTGTAATATCTTATGGACAGTGCCATTACTTCTGTGCTATGATAGATTCCCTCCTTTTGCTATCTCTTGCTTGCAGTTTATCATATGACCATAAATTTTGCATGGGGAGAAACAAAACAGAAACTGAAACTCAGGAAGAGAAGAAAAATAAGGATGTGACCTGAAGCACCATCATTAGAAAGGATGCTTCTTTGCAGAAAGTTCTATTAAAGGGAAAAAATTGAGAGTTTCAAAAATTGTATTAATAATCAATAGCATTAATGAAAGATTATTTAACTTCTGGTTACAAAAATACACTCTATGAACATGAAAATAAAGTAACTATATCCAGTATTCCATTTCTGGTTAAGTGTTTGTCAAGATCCATAATTCCTTACACAAAAAGCTCTTTCGAGGGTTTCGAATCTACTTTTAAAATATGTTCTTGTTTTCAACAGCATTTCTAAAAACCTGTTTGTGCTTCTCCAAAATCGTCTATTATCAACATTTCAAAATCTCTAAAAATGTCCCTTTCAGAGGACAATTGGCTTTCCAAATTCTTTGTTCTCTTCAGTTGGCAGTAGCTAAAATACCTACCTTAGAGTACATCATCTCTGCTTGCTAAATGTGCATATTTATCTGCAGAAATAAATAGCAAAAGCATGCAAGTAATTATTTATTAGCTGAACCAGTAGTCAAACTAATTGTCTACTATGTTTCTTTCTTGTTTCTGCTTGTTTTCAGCCTATGCCTAGGACTAAGGAGGTAGAACATTAGTGTTACATCATAGATAAAACTTAAAGAGAGTATCACCAGTTATTGTCCACTTTATCAAATAATGGGTAATTATTTTTGTCCAAGACATTTTCTTGCACTATAATGTTGTTTTGCTTTGCTATTCTTTGGTCACTTTGAGCCACATTCAGCCTGCAGATAGATGTGTGAGCACAATTTTTTAGTTGTTAGTTTTAATTTGGCTAGCACTTTTTAATGTTATATGACAGATAAACGGCATCTAACTAACTACTTTCTAAGACAATCTCATAGTAACTTTCCAGAATAAACAGTGTTTTTATATACCATCCAGAGGGACCTTGACAGGCTTCAGAGGTGGGCCCATGCGAACCTCATGAAGTTCAACAAGACCAAGTGCAAGGTCCTGCACATGGGTCAGGGCAATCCCAAGCGCAAATACAGGCTGGGCAATGAGTGGATTGAGAGCACCCCTGATGAGAAGGAGTTGGGGGTATTAGTGGGTGAAAAACTGAATTTGAGCCAGCAATGTGTGCTTTTACCCCAGAAAGCCAACTGTATCATGGGCTGCATCAAAAGAAGTGTGACCAGCAGGTCGAGTGTCCTGGTTTCAGCTGGGATAGAGTTAATTGTCTTCCTAGTAGCTGGTATAGTGCTATGTTTCTGAGTTAGGTATGAGAAGAATGTTGATAACACACTGATGTTTTCAGTTGTTGCTAAGTAATGTTTAGACTAAAAGTCAAGGATTTTTCAGCTTCTCATGCCCAGCCAGCAAGAAGGCTGGAGGGGCACAAGAAGTTGGGAGGGGACACAGCCAGGGCAGCTGACCCAAAGTGGCCAAAGGGGTATTCCATACCATGTGACATCATGCCTAATATATAAACTGGGGGGAGTGGGGGTAGGGGGGGATTGCCACTCGGGGACTAACTGGGTGTCGATCAGGAGGTGGTGAGCAATTGCATTGGGCATCACTTGTATATTCTAATCCTTTTATTATTGCTATTGTCATTTTATTAGTGTTATCATTATCATTGTTAGTTTCTTCTTTTCTGTTCTATTAAACTGTTCTTATCTCAACCCACGAGTTTTACTTCTTTTCCCGATTTTCTCCCCCATCCCACTGGGTGGGTGGGGAAGTGAGTGAGCAGCTGCATGGTGCTTAGTTGCTGACTGAGGTTAAACCATGACATCAAGGGAGGTTATTCTGCCCCTCTACTCCGCTCTGGTGAGACCCCACCTGGAGTACTGTGTTCAGCTCTGGGACACCCAACATAAGAAGGACATGGACCTGTTGGAGCAAGTCCAGAGGAGGGCCACAAAGATGATCGGAGGGCTGGAGCACCTCTCCTATGAAGACAGGCTGAGAGAGTTGGGGTGGTTCAGCCTAGAGAAGAGAAGGCTCCGGGGAGACCTTAGAGCAGCCTTCCTGTACTTAAAGGGGGGCTACAGGAAAGCTGGGGAGGGATGCTTTAGCAGGGAGTGCAGTGATAGGACAGGGGATAATGGCTTTAAACTGGAAGAGGGTAGATTTAGATTAGATGTAAAGAAGAAATTCTTTACTGTGAGGGTGGTGAGGCATGGGAACAGGTTGCCCTGAGAAGTTGTGGATGCCCCATCCCTGGAAGTGTTCAAGGCCAGGTTGGATGGGGCTTTCAGCAACCTGGTCTAGTGGAAGGTGTCCTTGCCCATGGCAGGGGGGTTGGACCTAGATGATCTTTAAGGTCCCTTCCAACCCAAACCATTCTATGATTCTATGATTCCCAGCTGAATAAAATCACAATTTTTTTCTCCTATGGGTGGGCAGAGATAGGTATAATGGGAGACAATAGAGAAGCTAACTTCCTTTCCCATATGAAGAAACCTATCATCTTTAATTCAGTATCTATCCATAGTGCATGTCTATTCAGCTCTTCTTCTTTTTGTCCTACCAAGTCTGCGGGCAATTAGAAGGAAGTAGAGAAAACTGATATATTAACATAAATCACACGGCATCAAAAGCATAAGAGAGCTGGACTTTATTGGTACTGTTTCTGCAAACAACTTCATAGTAATAATAATTGCAATTAAATAATTCACCAAAGCCTGGCTCCATTTCCAGCTCTGCCAATGGACTTTGCATAATGAATTTTGCAGGACTTTATCTCAACTATTCCGTCTATAATACCAGATAATGATGTTCATCTTTGTACATTTCTTGAGTTGCTTAAAGTCGGAATTGCATAAATTCCTGAACTTTATTATTTTGTTTTATATCATTATGCCTTATACAGATTGAAAAACAAAGTTCAAATCTTCCTTTGTTCAGCAAATGCAAAGTTTATTCTTATCACTCAGAAACCGTACATCCCTAAATGCCGATTTTGTGGAATCACATTTCTGATCATTATCACTTTCAATGCATATGTTAAGTTGTCTATCATGTAGAACAAGAATAATTTAATTCATCCCAAGATTGCTTTATAGCACTCAAAGTTCTCCAGGAGTACTGTTGGAATTTTTATTGCTTTCATTTCTAAGTGTTTGGGTGGGTTTTTTTCAGATAACATGTATATTTAACATGTACTAACATGTCACAAGAAGAAAATTTAATTTGAAGTCAGTTCTTGTGGAAGTCTGTATAAAACTTGGACACTTAATGTTAGGTCTTAGTGCATTTTGGTAGTTTCCTATGAGCAAATTGTAACAGCCCAAAATTAAAGCTGAGCAAATAAATTGTTTTATATGAAGCTACTGTTGTAATATCTGAGCTGTCTCTTTTTAACTGTTTTGAACAAAGTAAGTATTTTCCATTCTTCTTTTTAGCGAAGTTATGTTAGTTTTCCCTTGAGTAGTATAGCCCTCTTCTCTTGAAGACAGCGTTAAGATGCCTGCCTTTTGGGGGTTTTGTATCCTGTTATGTGAAGCATTTGAAGTAAACTCTACCCTTTCTTACTGAAGGAGATAAACCCTAGACTCTCCCTTTTTTTCAAAATTCTTCCTTGACAAAGAATTTCTTCTACTTGAGTGGTCAATAATTGTACTACACGCTGGATAGAAATAAGAACTCCACTACCCAGGAATCATTAAGTAAAATTAAACCAAATAAAGGAAGGACAGCTGTAAAATAACAGTAGGCAGAAAGAGAATGGGATTGAAGGTGTTCTTGTCCATCTTAACAAAGTCCTTTGCAGATGCCCTACAAGGTTATCCTTTCTGGTACAGACTAACAGCCACAACACGTTCTCATGGATAGTATGTAGCTGTGTTTATGTCATGCACAAAAGCAACAGGTGAGCCATAAGATCTGAATTTAGTTTTGATGGAATCACTACCAAAGCAACAACTAAAACACGTCAGGAATCCTGTAAGTAAAAAGCTGATTATATCTTCTTGCAAACACTTATTAAATGGCTTAACAAACATGTTTTTAATGGAGGAAAGAAAAATCTTACAAGAGAAATAAACAGGGAAATATTATACTGATTTTTGAACTATAACAGTTGCACAGTTTGGTTTTTTTTCTGGGAAGTGGGTTTTAGTTCATCTGTAGTGAAGTCCCTGAAGAACCTTCACTCACATGTTAAGACTTTCCAGGTAACTATGTCAGGTTTAATATAACTTTTTTATATAACTTTTTTTTAATAACTTTTAGCTGGCTGCACTTTGTCAGACAGTTGATTCTTTATCATCAGCTTTATTGCCTACTTCATCACCTACTTCCTGGCTGATAAATGATGAGTGTTTGAGATATGTATCTTACTGCTTAATCTAGCTGGAATTATTGCAAATGGTCATACAATCTGATTGGCTTGGTGGCAAATAGGACTTGTGTTGGTGGTGCTTGTGCACCAGGAGCCCAAGCCTGGATGTGTGGTTTGTACTCAACTCCTGCAAGCCATTCTGTGTGACTTATTTGTGGTTGTTCATGCTCTAAAACATGTAAGAACTTTAAAACCCTTCCACATCTTTTTTTTTTTTTTTTTTTTTTTTTAAATCTTGTTTCTGTTGTGGTCTTCCCAGTTTTCTAGGGCTAAATTTGTAATTCCATTTTATACATTAAAAAAAAGTTACCTTCATATGTCAGCCTTCCTGAAGATACGTCTCCTCTTCAGAAAAGTAGAACTCAGAATACTGGTGTTTTAAGCCACTATGCTTTACTGTCTATGAAGATTTCCTGGACTCTTTATTTTAGCCTGTCAACTACAAATTCATATATTGCTCTTCTAAAGTTAGTCTCAGCTATGCTCATGCTGACCTTTCTTATCCACCTTTAGAATCTGGCTTTCAGGGAGATTGTTTTTAAAGCTTGCTTTGTTGTAATGAGAGCTAATTTAAAGCCATTGTGCCAAAGCTGAAGAGTAACTCCCCTAACATGTTCTTGATTTTTTTTTCTGTTTCTCATTGATTATTTTTTTTCTTGGTCAAATAAGCCAAAACACTGTTTTAACACTGTCTGTGTATCTGTATTATGTTTTCATGCTGTATTCCAGTGTTTTACTCCTCCAGTACCACCTCTGTTTTAAGACCATGTTTCACATGCAACTGGATAACATTTGCTTTCAGTAGCATTGCATTTGTGTTTTCTACATCTTATTGCCACTTCTGATATTTTTACAGTGACACCTTTAGTAACATTATTGCCTTGTCCAAGAGCAGTGTAGAATAGTGACAAGAGAGTCAGGTGGATGTCGGCAATATTTATATGCTGTCTGGGGTCCAGGCAAACCTACCCTTTGACATAGCGACAACAAGTTGGATTGGCAAATGCAAAGATAAGGTATCTATTTCCATTACATGGAAGTCTTTCAAATTACATTTTTTGAATGCAGAAAGTTATTTATTAGTTAAATTATGGACAGCACCCATTATTAAATATTGTGGGGGTTTTTTTTCTTGCAGTGTCAGATTACCACAGCTAGTAAATTGTGTATTTTTTTTTCAGATTGCCTTACTGCTATTGGCAAATGCCTTCTCTGTGTTCTTCTCAACATTTAATTCTCCCTTTTTAATGCAAAGTCATTGTGCTTATTAATTATTTTTACTAATGATGGAAGCACAATGATTTACTTTCAGAATCATTTTATTGGTGAATATGGATGCTTTTCCTTTTTGCCCTTTCTTACAACTGACCCCTAAACCTTACACAGTTTTAAGGTGGACATTTCTTAAGTCCTTAGATGCAAAATTATCACACTAGAAGACCATACATATGCAGAAAAGGTGACAATGCAGGAGATTTATGTAACATTATAGCGTCTCATTACTTTTAGAACCCTGTTTTAATGCTCTGTTAAAAATAGGTTAACAGATGAAGACAATGCAAAACCAGAAATCCGAATTTTGGCAAAACCAATAACAACATCCAATGGAATCAGCATTTTATTTGCCTGACGAAAACAATCTGCAGTCCACTTACATATATATAAGCAGATCTATATATGTTGCAGTCAGAACTGATCATGCAGTAGAAAAAGTATTGTCTAGAAAGAAATTCAGACCAAAAAAACCTTATGTGCTCTGTTTGTACTGCCCTTTATGTGGAATCTGAGTGAATACAGAGGGTTGGAAAGCAGAGTAACAGAGTTAGTCTTAGCTCTACTGATGACTTGGTTATTTTCCATGTGATTAGTTTGCAGGCAGAGGTCAGATTCACACCCATGCACAGCTCTAATCCTATTGGGGAAGTGCCATGGTTGTGACCATAGTCTATGACTGGAGCATGTCCAGAGGAGGGCAACCAAGTTGGTGAGGGGTCTAGAGCACAAGTCTTATGAGGAGCGGCTGAGGGAACTGGGATTGTGTGACGGAAAAGGACTTAACTGCAAGGTTCAAGCAAACGACTTATTTGAACTTCACTTACAGACTTAACACGCCACTATTGCAGGTTTTACAGATACAATGGAGGAATGCACTATTGCAATTTTTTAAGGCAAGAGTAGTACATTATTACAACCACAAGCAATTCACAGACAACCACAAACGCATTTACAAACTTAAAGCATAAACAATATTCACTTACCCCTCCAGGTAAGAGCTCTCAATCCCAGGGAAGTTACCTCAACCGGCGTCCCGATCAAGGGGGGGGGGTGTGGGGGGTGTGTGTGTTTCCTTCGCAAGCCAACTGTATAGTTGGAGAAGTGACTCCCCCCCTTTCCAACCTGAATCTTAGAGTTTTTGTCCACTGACTTGTGGAATGGTGTGTATGACTACATCTGAGTGGATTATGATATAGGCCTAAATGGATTATGTATATCTGAGTGGCGTTTTCCCTTATCTTTCCTTTGTTGGTCTGTGATTGTTTGAATACACAAGGTTGTCATTTGAAACTGAAGCTGAAACCCTCCTGGTTTTGGGTTTGGTTTTTTGTTTTGTTTTTTTTTTTTTATCTTGCTTCCTCAGCAACTGAATAGTGGTTGGATTGAGACTCAGGGCATACTATTTGCTAAGGGATTTCAAGGCTCAGTTCAGGTTTTGGTTCATTGAATGGTGCAGCCACTGCCCTGTTTACTTTAGGGTTTATCAGACAACCCAGAGCTAAGCTGTCTACATAGCTCCCCGTGAGTCGTCTCTGCAGAGAGACAGAGCCTCAAGGCAACCCAAGGCTGGGTCACTTTTGTAACCCCCCCATGACTCACCTGTGTGCACTAGACATGGTGAAACTCCTTTGTGAACTATGAGCCGGACAATCCACGCAGGTTGTTTAGTCTGGAGGAGGCTGAGGGGAGACCTTATTGCTCTCTACAACTACCTGAAAGGAGGTTGTATTGAGGTGGGTGCTGGTCTCTTCTGTCAGGTGGCTGGAGATAGGACAAGAGGAAATGGCCTCAAGTTGCTGCAGGGGAGATTTAGATTGGATATTAGGAAAAATTTTTTTACTGAAAGGGTTGTCAGGCATTGGAACAGGCTGCCCAGGGAAGTGGTTGAGTCATCATCCCTGGAGGTATTCAAAAAGTGGGTAGACAAGGCACTTCAGGACATGATTTAGTGGGCATGGTTGATGGTTGGACTTGATGATCTTGAAGGTCTTTTCCAACCTAAATGATTCTATGATTCTATGACATAAGAATGAATGGCGTTGGTGGCAATGAAATGAAGTTAATAGTTTACTCGTATTTAATCTCTAGTGTTAAGTGGCCAGGTAGTATAACAGCTTTCATAGATTTCAGTTTCGTGCCAAACACTGAACTGAGCATAATAGCTTATTTTTCACAAAAGCATAATATGTTTGGCGAAATGTATTTTTCAGAGGGGTATCCAGTCTTGCTTCAAGTCTGTGAAGAGGCAGAGAATCCAGTTTTTCGGTAATTTGATCCAATGGTCAAATATTCTTATTTTGAAGTTCATGCCTTACATTCAGCTTTCAGCTCTCTGTAACTAGATATCTTGGTTAGAATTATTTCTGCTCAAGCCTGGAAAGCTTTATTATTATAGGCACAGAGCCAGATAATCATAGTTGTGTTGCTTCTTGGGCCAACTGCTATCTTTGAATTTCATTCAAAGAACTGGAATTAGCGGCCAGCATTGTACAGGAACACATCAGCAGTTCCTGGGGAATTGTGTGAGCTCCTGTCTGACATGAAGACTCCAAGCTGGTGTCCCCAGAAGACATCACCTCTGCACCCCTTCCTCCTCCTCCAGTGAAGTCAGAATGGGACAGTGGTCAGATCCCAACCTAAAAATTTTTCCCCCATGAGCATTTGGAAGTGTACCACCAGCACTGTCTTTTGCAGAAACTATTTTGGTTCTGCTCACACTGATGTTAACAGCTAGCTGTATCTGTGCTTTCTGTGCAGGATTCTCTGATTGAGACTCTGCATTACCAGGGTTTATGTTTCCAAGAAGACAATTTTACCTTAATTAGGTTAAAATGCTCTTTGGCATACAGGCAGTATTTGTTTGTTTATGAAGGAAAAACACCTCTCTGTTTCTTAATAAGCTCAATAAGTTAGCCCTTTAATGTTTCCTTTCTCTCATTCTGAAGTATTTTTTTCCATCCTTCAATTGCTTTTGTGAGCTTTTTTTCAGGTTATCTAGATTTAAAATACTAATATTAGATATACATACAATATTGCTGTGTTAGTGTCACAAATTTCTTATTCACTGATTAAGTCTAAGCATTTCCCTTTTTTATATATTTTTTTTTAAAATACACCTTTTTGCTGCAGTTTTATGTATGCTGATTTGCCTTAGTCCGAATCAGAAAATTACTGCTTTCCAGGGCATAGGCACTTAATATGCATTCTTTATATTCTTTGCTAATAGTTTCTTTTTCATCATTCATATTCATCATTCATTATTTCTTTTCTAGTCTGCTTCAAACATTGTATTTTATAACAAATTATTGATGAAAAACATATATAGCATTTCCTAGATCTGGTGGTTTAATTATGATTTAATCCCACAAAACTGTGCTAAAGATGTTGCTCTTGATGATGACAACTGTGATTTGACATTTGTCAGTTCTGAATTCATTCCATGCTTATATTGCTCAGTGTTGGTTTGTTTTCATGATTAATATTATTAAACTCTATCCCTACAAAGAACTATTGTATATAAATAGTTGGCTTCATCAGAAGGATCCGTAATTTTACAAAAAAACTTGAAATCAGCTTATAGTATAATTATCTAATTAAGGATTACCTATAGAAAACCTTCTGCAGGCCATGTCAGGACTTTATACAAAGTGAATAGCATTTCTGAAATACAACTTAGAGAATCATGAGACTGGGTTTGATTTGTCTGCTTTCAATTTTAAAAAATCAACATAACTATAAAGAAAGGAAATAGAATTCAGATGTTGAAATTTCATTTGATGCTTTTACTGGTGTTTTGCTCTTATCTGCAGCATACAGTGAACCATTGATTTTTCCAAAATATAAAGTTCACAGAAGTTGAACTACAATGTTATTTCCATAAAAATATGTACAAAACAAAATTGAAATCCACATACATGTTTTTGCTAGAGATGGTTAGGCACTCATCCATTCAGTGAAGAAGCTTTACCCAGTTAGCTATCATCTCACAACCCAGTTAGCTATCTCACAAAAAAAAAGCGCATCTCCTATGTGTAGGGCTTGAAGAGATACTTTCACAATCAATATTCAGTTAAAAGTATCACAAAGAAGAATTTGGCAAATGGTTTCAGCTAATGAGTAAATGAGAGAAAATCGTAATCTGCTTGTGTATATTGTGAAAGTAGAAAAATCAGCTCAATTTGCTCAATAAATTATTCATTGGAAGTTACTCATTCATAGCTAACAAAAATGCTGTCTTCAAACATTTCATCTATTTGGTGTTTCATATGCAAGAGAAGACTGATTTTACAATCTCTGTCATTCCTTCAACTGTTCTAGAGAAAAACTCTAAAGAAAAGTCCTTATTCTCACAGGAAAAGGAAGCCTCTGTTCTTCCATCCCACAAATAAAGACAAATTATTCAAAACATAATATACCCCAGATTTTGGGGGGGGGATCCAGTGAAGAATTTGTCAATACAAGACTAGAAGCCAGGAAAGTATTTGGTAGCATACAGAAAATACTGAGGTGAGCATGTTATCTCTTCCTGGTGTTTTAGCTTATTTGTTCTCATTTAGTAACTCTTTGAAAATGCAGTTAGCTCTAGGGAAAAGATTTTGGAGTGGTTAACATATCTTCCTTCCTGTGTGAAATTTCCCAACATGGCTTTGAACAATATTAGAAGAAAAGTATCAGGGAGAATTAGCAATTAAAGGACTGTCACTGTCATCACAGCCAGTTGAATGTTTGGAGCAGAGTGACAGTAAGGGCAATTTAACTTGCATCAGAAGAGAACTTTGAGGCTTGAGAAGTCTGGAACTTCTCCAAAGGGATCAAATATGACTGGAAAAGTTGTTGACAGGAGCTGGTACACATTATGTATGCCGCAGCCTCCTGCTGACTTACTAAGCTGAGAAAGAAAAAAATAAACAACAAACAGAATAAAATACGGAGACATGAATTCATACTTGGAGCAGTTTACACATCTAAGTGTGGAGACTGAACTGTTAGAGGAAGCTAATAGGATGGATAAGAAGTCCAGGAAAACAGACAATATAGACATATTTTCTTCTATGCATTCAGAAATAATCCTAGAACATTTTCTTAAAAAAACAGAATTTACACCAAACCATTTTCAAGAATCTTCGTATAACTAATGCCTGAACTGCAGAGCTATGCTGTGTGCAAATAGAGAAATTATGAATACTGCATAAATGAATTTCCTCAATACCAAGTAGCACGTATAGTTTCATGCTGCCATTATGAAGCTTCCTGTGTTCCTTTTGTTATGTCAAATTACTAATAAATCAGTGACAATTTTATGTGTATTACAATAAAAAGGAACATTTATTTCTTTAGAATATACCACATTTCTAATTAAGATGATGTTTAAATAAGGCAATACAATGCATTCATGCATCTCTTAAGTGTAACTTGCTATAATAAAATATCCAAGAAATTCACCAGCGCATTCAACATTTAAGTATACCAGCGGTGACCTTTACCACTACCTTTTTACTAAGTCAGGACAATTATGTCATACCATCTTTTTGCTTATATGGTTATTTCTATTAAATACAAGAATTCCCAAACAAAAAAAAAATGTGGACTAATTTGGTGAACATGGTATTCGTAGGGGTGTTTTACATTTTGGACATGTGGTGGTCCATTAAAATCTTGACATCATCAGGCAGTTAAAGACTTCATAAGGTATGTAAGTAATTTGAAAACTAAAAATGTCTTCAGTTTTTCCTTATTTCTTCCCGTTAAGTGCCTAGAAAGATCATACTTTTTAAGGGCCCTGCCAGTTCTTATTTGGACCTGAAAAATAGTAAAATACATTCATTTTTGTAGTTGGACAGTTACTTGAAGTAAGCAGGTCTCAAGTTCTATATGATTTGAATATTAGTTTAGATAAACTTGTCTGAGAGACAAGTGATATAAATGATAGAGAATCAGAAGCAAAGCTATTGCTTTCTTGTGTACCACACAATGTTATTGCTTTATAGAAAAGTTATAAGCTCTTTAAAAACAGAAGTAAAAAATGCTTCCATCATGTTAACTTTCATGCATTTATTTCATAAGAAAAGATTGACTGATAGGTGCAGCCTTTTATGCATCATTTTTAAGTCTGAAGGTCAAAGTGAAGCAGTTAGGCTGAAATAAAAAGTGGAAAGTTAACTAGTAATAACTTTCAGGAACCAATCTATTATAACAGAACAAGATGGGAGTGGTTATGAGATACTGAAGGCAGTAACTGAAAGACTTCATCTGAAGACTCATGAAACTGTATTTACAGTGTCAGAACCTGGAAATTTAGAAGATACTCCTTCTCCACGGAAGGAGAGTAAGACGATGCTGATTCCAAGATTACATGTCTTTCCAAAATTGTCGTAGAGCATAAATCATACTTGAATGTGACTAGTGAGAGAAGAAGAGCTTGTTATTCAAACTGATCACTTATCACTGTCCACCAGTGCCTGATCGTAGCAAGCACTGTAAAGGAGTAATTTACTTAGGATGGCTTCTCCTCCTTCCTTCTGTCATCTGTGTAGATATTGTTATGCTAAAGCTTTATTATTTTAAGATTTACTTGAAAAGAGAAGCTAAAATTAAAGTATATCTAAGTCATGAAAAGTTAGTAACTAATGCTTTCTGATATAGTTTTTTGTAATATCTGATAAAAGTTTGGTATAATCTGTCCTATAAAATGTGTATCAATTTATCCTCTCATTGAATATTTGGGAAATATTATTTTTCTGCTGAATATCTGCAAAATTTTAGATTACTGTTTTGATATGTAATAAATTGGGTTGATTTTGATCATCAAATAATAATGATTTAGTCATAATATTCTGCATTTTTTTTTAAAATCAGAAAGACTAGTAAGATAGAAGTTACATATCAAATAAAAGTCTTATTTTGGTTAGCTTTTTAAATCTAAAATATGTGTCGCAATTAAATATTTAAGAGTGTCCAGCTTTGCAGATATTCAAAACAGAACTGCACAGAGCCCTAAGCATCCTGCTTTAGCTGGCCCTACTCTGAGCAAGAAGGTTGGTCTAGGTAGTGGCCAGATGCAGACCTTCCAGTCTCAATGATTCTGTGATTGTCTGATTTTATATTTAAATTTAATACTCAAAATGTTTGCTTTTGCAGATTTAACTACATTTTTACACCATTTTCAAATATAGTTTGGTTTCCATAACAATAGAATTTAAAAAAAAAAAAAGTGAAAAAAAAAAAGCTCTAAAGCACTTCTTTTTCCCCTCCAGAAATCTGGTGACAGTGAGGTTGAGGACTACTTTAAAGAGAAGCAATTTCCCAGATTTAGAATCAAATCAATAAAATGGTAATAATTAATGTGGTAATAATAGTGGGGTAATACAAACTTACACAAAATGCGTGCTCACAGTATCCTGACTGAAGTAAAAAAGTCTACTTTTAATAACTGTATTTTTGCTTCAAGTGTAAAATATTGGGATTACTCTTAGTTATTACAGATTAAGAAGAAATATTTTGCACATCTGTGATTTCCCCCAATTTCCATCAATTGTTTCAAGTATTTGCCATTGCTATACTTCTAGAATTTCTTTCAGAATAACACCATAAATGCAAATCATATTAACATATAATATTAAATGACTATTAGTATATAGTCACAGAAAAGCAATGGTCCTGTGCTGTGTGATAAAGTGTGTAACTACAAATAGTTTCAATCAGAGGAAAGTAACTGGGGAAAAGTACATTAGGAGCCTGAATAAAAAAGCTGTTTGCAATCAGTTACAGCTGAGTGCAACAGAAATTACTTTCTAGGGATCAAAGGAAATTAATGATTGACCAGTGTAACCAGAACATCCCACAGCATGTTAAATATTTAATATCATGCCACTTCTGCCCAAAACAATCTGAGGTTTGGCATATATCCACCAAAATAGCTCATCGCTAATTAATTTGGCATGTCATTTTGCATAAAATTAGTAATTAATACTAGTCACCATTCACTATAGTGAACTTTTTTCAGTTAAACATTCAATCTCAGTAGTTTCAAAAGCTTGATGAAATGGTCATTTTTTATTATTCTTAGAAGAGAACCTGCACATTGAAAAAGGTATTGTAGTCAGAAGGAAGGATATATCAAAGTTTATAGACCAAATTTATTTGAGGTTGTTCAAGGTCAATGAATTTTTTTCCCTCCACTTGCTTGAAATTATGAGTAATAGAATATGAATAACTGGTACTCCAGCTGAAATGAACTATGGTGATGTGTAACACTATATTTAGCTGTCTTTTAAACTGTTGCAGTCTCATTTAACAGGCTCCAAATTGAACCTGCATTCTCCACCATTTTAGAGGCAACATTTGCCCCAAGGTTTTGCAAATTGATTTGAAGAATCTCCAGTAATTATTACTCAAGATGCAGAAATAATGCAATATTTGAAGGAGCACTTAAGTAACTGTTGTAAGCAGTGGTTTTGAATAATCGGAAAAAAAAAAAATCAAGTAAAACTTGGAGTTTGCCTTGTGAAAAAAAAAAAGAGGATTATTCTATGAAAAAAGTGGGGCTTTTGTGTCATTTTCCTAATCTGTCTATGCCCCCAAACTGAAGTTTGTAGCTGTAGTAAAATACAATTTATTCTGAGCAATTCCGCAATCCCAAACCCCAGGCACTGAAATCCTACAGTTAAAAAGTCCGGAGAGTCATTGAAACCTAACATTGCTCTGTGAAGGTCTGCAATGAGCAGGAACAGCCTTGTAGCAGAGAAGTCAGAGACTGGAAGATCACTAGTAATTAAATTAGTAGCAGTGAGCCCAAGGCCATGTTTCTTCATCTTCTGTTTCTCATATTGCCTCTCATTTTTTCTGTGGTACTCTTTTCATCTTTCTTATTCCTAATTAACACTTGTTAACACTTTTATTTTTTTTCCCTTGGCTTCTTTTGCTTTTTTAATTCTTTCATATAGTTTTGTTTTCATTCTTCTTTGTGTGATTTCCCTGTTGGCTTAGCTCTCCTTTCATTTTCTCTAGTCTTTTCTTCTATTACCTTCCTCCCTTCACTGTTACCTTCTGCTTTCACTTTCTGCTTCCTTTCATTTGTTGTGCCATGTGTCTAACTTCTCCTTGCTTAACTGTATAGGTTTTCTGTCAAAAAGGACTCCTCCAGCACTTCTGATAGTTCTTCCTCGTTCCATGTGAATCATTTGAGCGGTGCTATTGAAAGGAATGGTTTTTTGCTATTCTACCAAAAATTTTCATATTCTTTTCAAAACTATGTAGTTCAGTCTGCTCTAAGCACATATTTTAGGATTGTAGCTGCAGTAAAATGTCATGACAGCAGGTTAAACGATGACAGTAGTACCATATATGTTACAACCTACAGTGGGTCTAAATCTCTTAGTGTAATTTAGGATCGTTTTAGCAACTAGTAATCCACGTGTGTATTCATCTGTACTGAATTTTCGTCTTTAGAGGGGATGATGCAATGATGTAGTATAGTGATATGCAAAAGTTTTACCAACTTAAACATATGTTACCATGCAAGCTCCCAGTTTAGATTATTTATTAGAGGTGGATTTCTTTTTCTTCCACATTATCCCTTTAAGACAGGCAGTGCAGGCCAATATATTTGAAAACTGGGACTTCTCACACAGAACGAGCTTACAGGACAAGGTTATCCACAGTCTCTGAGCACATAGCATCAGTCTGCCTTAGGATCATTCCTTTAAAAAAGACTGAGCACTCTCAGCATTCTAGGGTTTCCCCCCTTACCATCAAGGGAAATATTAGCATGAGTGTTAGTAGGTCTCGACTTCTATAAATAGTGACTCTAGCAGGAACTTTTTTAACTGAGAAATTGGCATGTAAATGTTGTTCTGAGTGCTGGATTTGATTTTCACAGTCTGAGAAGTTTTTCAGTAAGCAGGATACCCTGGTTTGAGAGCCATGGGATAACAGCACTTCTGTTAGAGCTTTGGTTTTAAGCAGAGGGGGTTTTAAGGGTAAGGAAACTGTGATGATCTAGGCTTTCATATCAAAATTTGGACAACAAGCAATAGAGGGAACATTTATTATTTCTGTCTTTACACTGTTGTCAGAATGTTTTGCACAGGAATATGATATTGTGGAGTGCAATGTTACATACTGAGGCACTAAGGAATTTCTGTTAGAACTTGTTATGAGCCTTATATTTTGGGAATATAAAAGAAGAAAAGAAAGAAGACCTGTCTTTATGAGTCAGAGGATATCAATGAACAGCCATGAAAAAAAGAAATGCAATCACTGCATGAATTGAGAAGGTATTTCCACTAGCAACAGAGAGAAAAGAAATCTGTACATTGAGGAAGAATATTTAAAAAAAAAAAAAAAAGAAGAAGTAAATTAATTTCAGTCAGAAAAGAGAAGTAAGTTTCTAATCCCTGAGGAGAGGGTTTAGAACTGCCTTCCATGAAGGTAGGGTAGCCGGAAATAGAGATCAACACATGAGTTCAATTTATCAACTGTGGTTGCTTGTTATCAGAGGCAATAAGTTCATGATCTCTTCAGCACTTTCTATGGAACTAATGTGGAGGTGGCCACTTAATGGGAATTATTCATGTTTCTGTCCTCATTATTCCCTGTTATTCACATCTTAGCTTACTTCTTACAGTTCACTTTTGGAGAAGGTCTCGGCTCTCTCCATTTTCTTGAAGTCCCTGATACCCTGACATAAAATCAATGGACATATATTCCCTCTAAACTTAATAATACTCTTTACCACTTGGATGAGGTTAGTAAGAAGCAGTTTATTTTGTCTTGCTGCATCACTGAATGGTTTGCAACATTGCCTCCTAGTTCCTGATAGTGCAGGGAAATAAAAAGCCAAATTCTCATATCTCTATAATTTAGAGTTCACTCTACCACAGCTTGAATTGCCAGGACATGTTTTTTCATTGCAAAAGGAGGTGTTTCATTTTTTGAACTTCAGGTGATTAATTATATCATAGTACATTAACAGAGTGCTTTATTCCTGACTAAGCTACATTTTCACTGAGACTTTATGATATATAGACAAGCTTTCCCTGACATAAAGCATGATTTAGATACCATGACAATGTAACTATTGGGGGAAAAACACTTCCTGTAGCCTAAAACTGAGTTTACAAAAATTTATCAAGAAAGAAACTTTTAAGCCAACTTTCCAAGTGAATCAGTGCAGTTATGGATTTATGCTGAGCTAATAGAACAGTTTGCAACTTGGGATTAATTTAAATACTAATACTAGTACTAAATGAGTTTCTTTTATCCAAAGGAATAAACTGAATCAAATCTGCTAATATAGATGCCACATACACTTGTTAATGAAAATATATGAAAAAATGACCATCTTAATTATTCAAACACAAGTGGCTTTATAGAATCATAGAATCATTTAGGTTGGAAAAGACCTATAAGATCATCAAGTCCAACTGTTAACATAACACTGCCAAGTCCACCACTAAACCATGTCCCTAAGTGCCACATCTACATGTCTTTTAAATACCTCCAGGTATGGTGGCTCCACCACTTCCCTGGGCAGCCTGGTCCAATGCTTGATAACTGTTTCTGTGAAGAAATTTTTCTTCATATCCAGTCTAAACCTCCCCTGGCACAACTTGAGGCCATTTCCTCTTGTCCTATCCCTTGTTACTTGGGAAAAGAGACTGACACCCACCTCCCTACAACCTCCTTTCAGGCAGCTGTAGAGAGTGATTAAGTCTCCCCTCAGAGTCCTTTTCTCCAGGCTAAACAACCGCAGTTCCCTCAGCTGCTCCTCATAGGACTTCTGCTCTAGACCCTTCACCAGCTCCGTTGCCCTTCTCTGGACATGCTCCAACACCTCAATGTCTTTCCTGTAGTGAGGGGCCCAAAACTGAACACAGTACTCGAGGTACAGCCTCACCAGTGCCGAGTACAGGGGAACAATCACCTCCCTGCACCTGCTGGCCACACTATTTCTGATACAGGCCAGGATGCCATTGGCCTTCTTGGCCACCTGGGCACACTGCTGGCTCATATTCAGCCATCTGTCAACCAGCACCCCCAGGTCCTTTTCCGCCAGGCAGCTTTCCAGCCACTCTTCCCCAAGCCTGTAGTGCTGCATGGGGTTGTTGTGACCCAAGTGCAGGACCTGGCACTTGGCCCTGTTCAGCCTCATAGAACTGGCCCTGGCCTATCGATCCAGCCTGTCCAGATCCCTCTGTAGAGCCTCCCTACCCTCAAGCAGATCAACCATCCCACCCATCTCGGTGTCGCCTGCAAACTTACTGAGGGTGCACTCGATCCCCTCATCCTTGATAAAGATATTAAAGAGAACTGGCCCTATTACTGAGCCCTGGGGAACACCACTTGTGACCAGCTGCCAACTGGATTTAACTCCATTCACCATGACTCTTTGGGCCCGGCCATCCAGCCAAGTTTTTTACCCAGCAAAGAGTACACCCGTGCAAGCTGTGGGCAGCCAGTTTCTCCAGGAGAATGCTGTGGGAAACAGTGTTAAAGGCTTTACTGAAGTCCAGGTAAATGACATCCACAGCCTTTCCCTCCTCCACGAAGCGGGTCACCTTGTCATAGAAGGAGATCAGGTTGGTCAAGCAGGACCTGCCTTTTGTAAATCCATGCTGACTGGGCCTGCTCACCTGGTTGTCATGTATGTGCCACGTGATGGCACTCAAGATGATCCGCTCCATAACCTTCCCCGGCACTGAGGTCAGACTGACAGGCCTGTAGTTCCCCAGATCCTCCTTCCGGCACTTCTTGTAGATGGGCATTTAAGTAGGTGGATTAGTGAAGAAAGAAGAACTTTTGGTAGAAAAAGAGCATTTATTTTCCCAAATGTGTAAGTAAAAATTTCCAAATAAAATATTGAAGAATCACTTATAAACAAACTTCTCACTCCAAAAGGTTATCATTCTTCACAAAAAAGATTGAGAATTTAAAGCATGATTTAACTGATCTGGAGAAACACTGTTATATTCTTTACCAGACATTATAGGCATTTTTTTTAACTTTCTAAGTTCTAGAATTCTTGATAGGAATGACTCAAGATTAGAGCAGCTCTCACGGCTATGAATCTTATATATACTACTTCACCATTCATGTTGTTATTGATATACTAAGCCCTGTTACTATAGAACTTTTGTGGCATTTTCTTGATTTTGGAGTAAGTTATTTGGTGTCTGCTTACTTAGAGTCTAAGAGGGCAGTTTAAAAACACATCTGCATTTTCAGATACCAAAATACAATTTAAAATCATTAATTAAGACTCTAGCTTTAAAATGCTTTTTCATACTTGAAGCTTTTTTTTTTTTTAAAGAAAATAATTCTCTTAGAAAAGAAATGGAATATGTCCATTTGGGAAGAGCCCTGTCTTTCACAACTGTAAGAGCAATTGAAATCAGAATGGGGAAGCTATGACAGGAAATTAACTCCAATACTAAAAGGCTCTCTAATATCTGGCATGTACCTGTCCTGTAGTGTAATACTGAAATGTTTAAGTATACATACATTCAAAGTCACCATGACCTAGAAAAATAATTTATAAATAGACAAGTAGATTTTCTTCTAACATGTATTTCCTATTCTCCTCAAAAAATGCATCTAATGTTTTTTAAATAGGTCTTTGCTCTTGTTCATTAGTACAACGTTTCTTACTTTTCTTAGCTTTCCATGTATTCTGTATCAAACATACTCACATGCTTCATTTAGACTGCAGAATAATTTTGAAGCAACTATTAACATAGCTTTTTGGTTTCTATTGTATTACCAATATCAACCATTAAGAATACGTGATACCCCTGAAAGTAATGACATTATATAAAAACAACAAACTTTTATTAGGAGGAGTGTTTAGTTTCTCTTCCTTCCTGCTTCTCCTGGGTCTCTGGAGTATATACAGTTTGTATTTTCAATCTTTTTCATTGCAAGCACAAGAATCTTTTTATGTTTACGTTTTTACAGAAATGAAGGTGACAGCTAGATCAAGTAGGGGTGTTTCTGAGAAAGCAAGGCATTATTAGTTTTCTGATAAAATATGAAAGTTTACTACAGCGTTACAGCATGCCATAACCAGGTAGCAAATGCAGAAGCTATGAATACTATCATTGGAATGTATTGGTTTGGCCTTAGATATTAATTGTAACAAAAGGTTTGGAGTCCTTTGCCTATGACAGTGAAAGCGATAGATGACACAACATTTCTGACCTCACTGCATCTGCTACATCCACAAAGAAATTGGTGTTCAGAAGAAATAACTAGTAGGGAAAACGTACTTTGGCTCTTAATTTTGCTAATCCTCTCATAAATATTTTATTCTGTTAAATTTTGAGTTTAAGATAATTTATAGACACTAATTTAGTAGCTGTCTCCGTGCATAGCCAACATATGGCCTCACTGAATGTGCAGTATGAAACTTGGAATACAAAAAAACATTATACACACAAGTATGTTATTTACTGTATTTTATAACAGAAGAACATTAATGGGTTTACTCAGACTACACTCACAGATACTGAAAGTTTCACTCATGACTACTCTTCATCACAGCAGTATAGAGCAATTTGCAAGCTTTTACTTCAGGAAGGAAGTCACATCGAAATGAAGGTACCAAAACATAAAATAGGATTAATCAATACAGGCTCAACATAGAGGTCAAAAACCAAATAAAACCATACACTGTACTGGTCTGTAGGGACAGCAATAGAGAAATTACAATAGAAGCATAATATAGGCATTACCAAGATGTTTAAATGTTGTATATCTATGTTTATACATGTCTTTAAAGGTATATATCTATACATACGCATATCTTTAAGTCTTCTTAAAAGTCTGGCCCATTTAAGAGCCATTTTACAACCAAGCCTGGACACAGAAAGGAAGGGAATATCTTGTCCTTACGAATCCTCAGCACTGACACTTCCACTGGAAGAAGTACCATGATTGTGTAAAACCGTCTCCAAGGCACTTACAGATCTCTTCCGGTTGCCTTGGCATGTGGAGAAGGTAGATGCTTCACCTCCCCATATGTGTTTTATAGCACAGTTTAAAAGCATGGTTTCCAAGACAACTATCTTGGAAAGTGTTTTGTACTGAACATTTTTACTTGAGACTAAAATGGAGAGCTAAAGGGAGATTATAACTTTTGCATCATTCTTTCACCTCTGCTTTGAGAACAGGTTAGCATGTGTTGCCCTTTGCTTGTCTTTACTCCAAAGCAGTGTTTGCAGATTAAAGCAATATTAACTAGTCCAAAAAAGTAATTTTCTTTTCTTATAGAAGGAAAGTAGATGCCCAATAATTAATTTTTTTGTGTATACATTGCTCAAAGTGGAAGAAAAAATGGGGGGAAATGAGCCTGTAGACAAATACAGCTAAACAGAATTAAGGATCTTGCTGAGCTCAGTGGGAACGCTAAGATAGGGACTCCTGCCTCACATCTGCCATTTAGTTCTGAAACCTTCCCTCACCTGAGAAGCAGCAGTTTCCTCTCATAATTGCAAGATTTCACATATAAACTCAGCAATATCTTGCTGCTGTGACAGGGAAGACCTCTCAGCTTCCACATCTTGCTGAGTTGTGGGAGTGTGATGACCGTAGGAGATCAATCTTTCCTGAATGGCATGACCTCCAGGCTCCCCATGAGCTCAGAACTCAGGCGGATCTTGCATTGTGCAATATTTTGCACTGGCAGTGGCAGCAGGATCACAGGTCAAGGAGGAAGATTTCTTCCTCTTTTGTTCTTTTTCTTCTTGGCTCCTATCTGCTATGTTTGCAAGAAACAGTCAGCTAATTTGAAGTACCTTTCTCTTACTTCTGCAACAAGCTTTGAAGCCATCCATGGTGCTTAGAGCAGTTGAATGGAAGCAGAAATGGGGGAGCAGAGGGAGACAGTGCCTCTATTTTTAATGGAGCCGGTGATTGGAGAACGTAGTGATATGATTCAAAATAAGCAAGTGATGCCCCAATTTTAATAGCATATATATGCATAATAAATCTCGTTTTCTTGAGAGTGTCAGCCGTCCAAGACTTAAATCTGAATTATGGTGTTATTGTCTGTAGGCTATATTTTCTATAAAAATGACAGTAAATGTTTAACAGACTGTTCATGGGGTCTTGATAATACCAAATTTGTTAACAACCCCATTCTTTGCGTTGTTTAACTGCAAACTCTCCATAAGGACTGCATGAGGATTGTCTGTTTTATATTAAGGTTTCAATATTTGACCGAGAAAGAAAAAGTTAATTTCTGCAATGTACTGATTGTACTTCTCTTTTATTAGCAAAGTTCTTCAACGTGTGCTAAAACTGATGCATGCATTTAGTGCTTTTGGCTTTAATGGATGTGTTTCAATAACTTAAATCCAATATACTGTCGCCAGAGAGCAATGAAGGGACACATTGCAAACATACCTTATGTCTAACTGAAGACTCATTAACATTGTTACAGTGCAATGAAAACATCAGAGCGTAAGCAAAATTCAAAACCAGATGTGTGTAGAGCTAGATTATCAGCTGGAAAGCATCTCTCTAATTCTATTGACTTCAGAATATTTTTATATGACAAATTAGTAAAAGGTGCTTGATAAATTGATACACAAGTAACTGTTCTCCAGGTTTTAATCTGAAATTACACCATTTTTCTTTAAAGTTTTCTAGGTTATTATTTTTAGTTAGTATGTGTTACATCACTGCAAGATAAATTCCTTTTTCTGTTTATTTACTCTTTCTGAAGTCAGGCACCCTCTTTGAGAAATCACTAGCAAGTAAGCATTCTGTGTGCATTCTGAGTTCTTATATCTCAAGAAATACATGGAATTTGTGGTGAATGACTTCTGCAATTTCCTCAGGATTTTTGTTGTAAACATAGGACTTGAATACTCAGTCTTAATGCATGATTTAAATAAATGGATTAAAGTGTTTTAATAGTGTTCTCTAATGATGAAATAACTAAAAACATGCTTAACTTGTTTCCTTTTTTGCTTTGATACGCTTGAAATCAGACATTTTGGATAGTTTCTGTGAGGCTTTTTTCTCTGTAGTTGTTAAGCATGAGCTTGCAAAAGGAGAAAAATATTCCCATCTTAATGATTTCATGTAGGGTTCCTTGCATCAAGACTAGGATGTTGAACGAGAAGGAGAAGATTTGGTAGCGTCTTAGCTACCACCATGTTGTGCTATCCTTAAAGCCATGAAGAAAAGCCTCCCCTTTCTGTGTGCCACAATCAAGAAAGCCTTTCAGCTACCTAGGAGGAACATGAATTTACAATAGACAAAGCTTTATAATAAAGAGCTTTTCAATGTTTGCTCAATATAAATTGTCTCAAAATATTTTCAGAACTAAGGCTGTAAAATACAGATGGGATTGTGCATTTTCTCTAAGTAGAAAGAGCACATATTGGAAGGGGATATGGGCAAGAGCATGAGCTAACTAGGATGTGGGTACATTTCAAGAATAAAAGTGTAAGGAAGGTTTTACATGTGGATATTGACTACAGGTAAATGCCTGTTCAAAGCTGAACATTAAGGCTCCTGAAAGGATATTGACAATTTATTCAGAAAAAAGAAATCTGTTCTGTATTCACAACTCGTTTCAATTTCTGTATGCTTGCTAAAGGAAACAAAAGTGAAAACATTCCTTCAAAATAATCAGTTGTTAATTACAATTCATGTTTTATCTTGAAACAAAAAACTCACATTGCATGCTTGAGTTTCCCAGAGTGCATGTTTCCTCTTTTTGATACTTTCCTTAAAGTGTATTTTCATTTTCCCATGCATTTTGTACAGCATCAGAATTGCCTAACTAGACTCAAGAAATTGCACAGAACACCTAAATTGCTGTTTAGTACTTATCTTTCAAAAAGTAGCCCTCTCTGGTCATTTTCTTTTCCTTATGTTTAGGTGAGTACTTTTTTTTGAAACTTATCTGTTGCTGAACAAGTCTGCTTCCTATTGAAATCAATACATGTATATGACACTTCTTTAAAAGATTAAGATTTTCAAATAAAATATGAAAAAATCCATATTTGGTTATTACAATTAATTGAAACAAGCCTCCCAGTTACTTGCTCTTTGTGAAATTGGGTTATTTTTCCCCTCCTCAAACATATATATAGTGTTGTAATACAGAAGTACAAGTTTATAAGTAACTTCATGTAAAATTCTGGATTGCTTTATGCAATTAATAAGGTACTTTTAAAAATCATCTTTGTCTCTTGTCTGTTAGTTTGAAGTGTTTTCAAGTCTGTTGCACGTCTGTGTGCCTTTTTTTTTTATGGCTACATGCTCAGTCGTTTTGCAAGGTCTAGATTTTTGTTCCAGGGATTTATGATTCATGTTTATGTTGTCATGTTGTATTTTATTACTTGCTCCACAGGAATTAGCATAAATAACAGGGCTAACAACCTGAAATCATGGCAAAAATTGTTTGTTGAAATTCCCTGTTCACTCTACTGCAGATATCCACCTGTCCTAACTTTTTTTTTTTTTTTAAATAACTTTTAGGACTAAAATTAGCAGTCTTCTAGAGTTAGTTCATAAATGACAGAAAGATAAGGAAATTATTTGTGTTTGAAGGTTTTTGGGTATAACATGCAGTGGCCTAAATTAATTTCTCTTTGTCACGGAGGGCTTTTCATAGTTGCTCTGTAGCTTGTGTGTATTTGTACTTTCAGTGAAAATCAAATTTCCAGCTTCCAAGAACAGTATACTGATGTAGATGAGCTACTTTCTCCAATAGGACTTGTATCTACGTATCAGTAAATAGTCAAGAATTTTAAATATCTGAACAGCTTATAGTTTCCTATGTTGAATTAACTGTTGACAGCAAATATAATTTACATCCTGATTTGAATTTTCTTTGTTTTCTGTGAAAGCTGTGCATTTTATTTCAGAAGAAAAAAATATATTGCTTAGTCACGATATCCCAGGCTAAAAGTCTAAACAAAACCTTGTGGAACCCCACTGGCTTCAAACAATGTAGCTACTATTTGTTAAAGTTGTTAGAATTAAGAATTTGTATCTTAGGTATATGTCAGGCCTCCTATAGGCCTATGACATTTAGAAGAAGTGTCTTGATGTAGGTTGTAATGGCTGCTAAAATAAAACCTTGAAGTGATAAATGAACAGATTGCTACTGTGAAAGTGTTTAAAGGTTTAGGACTCCTACTGATAAAACCACCAGAGAGAGTTTGTAGAAAATTACTCTTTTCTCACCTTTAATTGCATTATTTAAGTTGAACATTTTCTCCACTGAATGGAGAGCAAATAATAAAACCTTTTCATTTATTATGCAAAGTCCTTTACAAACAAAGTATAGAGACTATAGGAGTTAGGCTTGCTTTATTGAATTAAATAACCAACCGTCTGCAATGAAGTTCATGGCGGAAAGGAAAATTGAAATTTAATGAAACCAATGATATATTAGGACTTGATCAAACGGAGATGTTGCAAATATCTTCAGGGGGATATTATTAACAAATTCTTCATAATGCAAAAATAAGCATTTCCAGTGGAGAAGCAAAAGAAATCTATCTTACAGAATGAACTATCTAGAAATATTAGAAGATAATTCTGCTGAGGAAAGGCCTGAAATTCTTAAGTCTTCTTTTCTAGCTCATTAATATACTTTTCTCGCCACCAACCTTTTTTAAAAAAGATCAGCTTTTTGAATTATGGAAACTACTTTTGACAGGAAAGATTGATTATGGAAGAATGTAAAATATCGTCAAGGAGAACCACACAGCAAAAGAAAAAATATCATTCCTCTATGCTTATAACCTTATTCATGTCTTTTATCGTATTGATAATAGACATAAACTGGGGGATATTTTTTTGATTGGTTCCAATTACTTCAGAAAAATAAGATTCAATAATGACACTTTTAAAGCTAAAGGAAACGCACAAATTAGCTTGAATGTACGTTGCATTTTTCAGATTTGCTCATACGTGAACCTCATTCCATTAAGAACACTTGGGCACAGGAAAATGAGGTACAATAATAGGCCATGGAGGGAAGGATGAAATATATACCTTACATGTTCAAATGTAGAAGTTCCTCTGAGACAAGGTCTGTGAAAACACTTGACACACGTAGGCAAATTAATGTTGTATATAATGCAGAACAAGGCTTACTTTTTCATTGGTTATGGCTATTTCATCTTTTTAGCTTTATTTAATAGCTATTCAAGCTTAAGGTAAAAAAATACAGGAAAAAAATTAGAAACATTTTATTTGTTGGCTTTTTTTACTTTTTGTCAATACTGCTTTTTGAATCTTGAAGGAGAAACTGATGGGAGAGTACTTTGTGAGGAAAAGGAAATTCTTATTGGACAGAGAGGGGAGAAAATGATTGCAAATTGTAACAATATATAGAAAATTCTCCATAAATTGATTAGTCGCACTTTTATGTGCCATAGCTTGCACAGCACAGATTCAGTTTCATTGATTTCTCTGTAATTGACATAAAATGGTACACTTATTCTTTCAAGTTATTGCTTCTCAACGTCACATTTTTTTTCCATTATGTGACGTACAATTGGTTCCATTTCATGACCAGATATTCTTCTTCTGATCATAAAAATAGCCAGAGATTATATTTTGGGAGTGAGATATGTTTTGCCATCTAGATAAATGACAGTATTGTGAAAGTAGAGAATGCTGCAGAATTAAATGTACTCAAAGAGAAATGTAGCATCAACTTCTTCTTATTATGAATAACACCAGAAAAGGCCAATAACCCTGAAATCAAAGGGTACTAACTCTGAAATGGGCAAGATCACATAGCTGTGAAGTGTAACCATTTTGTCTCTTATTTAGAAAATGGTTAAACATGGGCATTCTTGTCATATGCTTGTCTTCTTTAGTTGAGAACTCAGTGCTTCCTCTCTGCAGCTTCTGCTAGCCAAGATCCTATGGTCCTAAAAGTGCTTAAAGTTACTAGGCTTTCTCAGAATTAAAAGAGAGCCAAATAGAAAAATAGAAGAACACTGCTTATTTTCAAAACTTGTGAAAAATCTATCTTCTAACAGAGCATGTATGATTTAATTTAATTTTATTGTGCTATGTAATTTCACAACCTGGTATATACATTCCATGTATCAGTCAGCTTTATCTGTCCCAATATGTCTAAATTACCCATTCCCTGTAAATTTGTCAGATACAGGTAGAAAGGGAACTCTATAATGTGGTAATAGTTATGTAAAGGGATCAGCAGAATTAAAGGATATGAATTTTGGAGGGGTTGAATATAGATTTTTGTTTCTTAGGACATGCAAAGATTTATGTTTTACATTCACTGAGAAAGGTGATGCTTTCTATATGGGGGCCATCACATTCTAGCATGCTAACAGTTATTGTGCTATATTTCTTCAGTAGTCAACCAGGCACAACACTTGGGATAGTCCAATGTATTTCTTGTAACGGTGGGTGAATGTTGTCTTACTCTTTAGAAAGTTTATTCTGAAGACAGCTTGGCTCATAAGCCACAATCCCAGACAAATCTACAAGTCTGGTAATTAAGCATGTGCCCTCTTCCCCTGACTCCATCACTAGCTTATGAGCCAGCTCACATCTCAGGCTATGGAGCTGTGTTAGTGGAAGCCTTCAGTAAGAGTGAGGCTTATTAATGGAGGCATAATATACGTAGATTGCTAGCTGTAGTTGAGGGTGGGTGGCCAAATGTGCTGATGAACCCTAATAGGCTTTAATTTAATTTTAATGGGATATTTTAAACTTCTAATGAGCCAGTAATGCTACTGATGTACTTGTTCTATTTTTCGCCCCATGCAAAGATGGGACGACTGGTTATATACTAGTAGTAATTATGGAGTACCAAGAGCTGCCAAGAACAGTGCCTCATTTTCCAGGCTTCTGTGTGTGTTCACAGGGTAAATAGATATTTTTCTCATCGAAAGTTCCTGACAGAATGAACTATTTTTAACAGACGTCCAAGATCTTTTCAGCAAATAGTGTACAATGTATGAAGAAAGTAATCTTTCAAATGCATACGTTCTTTAAAAAAAATACCCATTTATTTTATTCAGTAGCCTATTTTTGAAGAAGGCCATTTAAGCCAGTTATTGTACAACTAGAGACTGAAGAATGGAAAGAGACTGTAAACCTTCTCTAGGCACACAACTGTGGATTTTTCCTACTCAGAGAATATCTGGGCACTACAAAGATGGTATGGTTATCTCCATACAGCCTTTAACAACCTTCACATGTATTCTGGGTACAATGGAGCTGCAGCCCGGGGACACTTGGATGATGTAAACAACCCCTTGTAAGCCATCAAAGTTTCTGAACTTTTGCAACTTGTGTCACATCTGAATAAGGTAACTGGTCATCAGGATCCAAGATTTGAAGCCACTGATACTTTAATGCACAAGAAGTCACTGATCACACATTGTTCATATCTTTCGAGCACCTGCATTTACTTTACCTTTCAGTATGACTTTTTGCAGCTCTTAGTAAGATGGTGAGTACAGGTAGCAAAGCCTCCAATCAGTGAGGAAGGAAACTTATCTTAACTTTATGTTGTTCTGCTCCTTTACATTATGAAATTGTCTCTCATGAGGGAACCAGAAGGAATATAAGACCATTTTTGTGCATGCTGATGTTGTCACTTGTGGGTGCTCTAACAAATAGTGTGATTTCTATAACTGAGTATTTCTGTATGATTCAGTGTAATTGACAGTGCCAGAAACTAGCCCTAAGCAAATGAAATGCAACACAAAATCTGCTGTAAGCAAATTAATCACAGTCTAAGTGATAGAAAACTTACACTTCATTTCTTTTCCAGGATACATTTGTAACAGAAAAATAATTCCCTTTTCTCTCAAAAGACTAGGAAGGCTGTCAGGCGCTCTGGGGCAATGGAAATAAGTAGTTTATGCCTCCCATAAATAAAGATATGAAATGTTTGTATTTGTGAACAAAGGCCAGAGTAACCTCATAAATTTGACATTCTAGACTTTGACTCATGGACTTAGACCACTGACAAATGGGTCACTGCCCCAACTCTCTGCCCCTGCGCTTCTCATGCAGGCACTTACCTTAATATTCTGTGCTATAATTTAAGGCTACCTCGCTAGTACCATTTTTGAAGACATCTGCTTAAAAGATTGTTCTGTTCTTATTGCCTGGAGGCATATCTGTTTAATTAATTATCTGTGTTTCTAAAGATTTTTATTAAGAATGAAGTCTCTTGGACTTTATACAGCAGTGCCCCTGGGCTTGCTGTTCAAGAAAGGAGTTTAGACATGTTTTTTTCCAGATATTTGACCATCCTCTGGCTAGATATTTCATATCCTCACCAGTCCTTATTTATTCATTGGTCAGCAATGTCTCCTAGTGCATCCTACAAATACACTTTGCACTTTAAATATCTTCCTTTAAATTTTAGTGAGTGCAATTAATGGTTTTGTTAGCTTAATTTCATTCTGATGGTTTTTTTCCACAAAGCTGTCCAAAGCCTCTGGTCACTGTGATTGTTGGCTCACTCTTTTCCTTCAGATCAAAACGTTATCTGAGGAGGTCATCAAAAACATGGTTTCCAGTGAAAAACTCAGGAGCCAAGCACATGGTAAATGGAAGTCTATGAAAACCATACTTTCCAAAATTAATATGCACTGTGCATAAACCATGCATATCTTGCTAAGGATGCTGGTGAAAATCCTGACAGGCACGTGACTTCAAAAAAAAAGCTTTGCAAACAGCCTACATCACCATATTTTGCTCTTTGTCAGACTACCAGCTTTTCCTGAGCAGCAAGTCCAGTTGCACTATCATGCAAAGTGCAAGAGAGTTTGTTCTTAATTAAAAGCTTGAAAAAACTCAGCTTTTCTAAAGGACATGAAAGCTAGGATGGTTGTATGTTTTTACATTTTCCATGGCAAGTGTTCTAAAGCTCTTCTTCACTTGGATTAGTTCCCCTCCTCTTCAACGGCTATGTTCTTTGGATTAAACCTATGGCTGGACAGACTTTTAAACCAAAATGGGTACCCTTTTTCATGATACCATTACAAATCTTATCTTTTCCAGTTCTCTGTTACCTCATTATTGTATGTCTTCAGAGGAAATAAGGTCATAGTCCTAAATGTTTGCCTTTTAATATCTGTTGCTTTTGCTTAGAGGCTGTAACGTTGTTTCTGGTACCATAACAGTTCATGCACTAGTATCCAATGAAACAACAATAAATATGTCATTAGCTTTAAGGCTGATAGTATAATCACCTTTTATTGCGACCTTATCCTTTACTCTGATGAGAAATTAATACGAACTAGTCATGCTGTTAATATTTTTTTTTCCATGTTTGCAAACTGTTTACCACCTACGTTTTATATCCAAAGGTGTAAGGTTGTTTTTCAGAGCAGATCTGTCATAAACTTATGGATAGTTTCACATTTTCTTTTCTGTATGTCCTCATCAAATGCACATTTTTCCTCTTTCTTGTTTGTGTAGGATACAGTAGTTGTCAAAACTTTATGCTTTGGTTTTAATGTTTTATTCTGTGTCTAAACTAATTAAATTACTTAAAACTATGAAGTGCATCAGAATCACTTGTTATAAAAAAGCAACTTTCTAACGCATGTCTTTCCTGATAGGCACACATTGCATGAATTTTTAAATTGAGGCATAGTTTGAATTTCATCCAGCTGTCTGGGAGTTTTAACCCTTTGGAGTTAAAAGCAGCTCCATAATTCTACTCGTTACTTTTCTGGTTCTTATTTCTTAGTTAAGTTTGGTGTGCTAATGGCTACTGTTCAGTAATCACTCCACAATTAGAGAAAAATGGAGAGCTGCTCTATTCAGTGTCTCACTTCCAGTTTTTCCATTGCATGATTTAAGATTCATGTACCTACAGCCCTGGTCAGCCCTGCAGTAGGCACACTCTGCAGGTCCAAGTAACCACAGTGTGGGGTACAGGCTGGACTTTCAAGAATTGCTACAGAGCAGCAATGCTACAGAGTGGCAATAATTAAGTTGGACATTCAGTTTACTGTTAATAGTATTTACTTTGATCCAATTTCAGAGCTTTATTTTTAATGTTTGTCATTTGGATTAATTTTTATTTGTCAGGTTTGCCATAGTTGTTAGATAAAATGTAGGTTTAATGATCAAGCCATATGTACGTGTTCACCATGAGCCTCTTGAAACTGTTGATAGGAATCCACTGATTTCAGTACTAGAGGAGTTTCTTTTTTAAACTGAGAAACAGTCTCTTTTAAAAGTAAAACCAAATTCACTAATCCTCCTTTCCTTTTAAAACTGGAGTACCTATGACATGACAAAAGATTACAAATCAATGGGATATTCCAAGCCAAAAGTCTGGAGATTGTTAGCTGTATTTATTTCTGAAGTTAGATCAGAATTAATGTTTTAATCAAGTCCAAGATATAAGGCAATAATAAAAGATGCTGAAAGATTGATATTTCCAGGTCTGCTGTAACATCCTGAATGAGGAGCTAATTAAATTTAGTATTTAACTCCTTCTTATCAGTTCAGGGGTGGTAGGTAGGTTTTTTCATTGTATAAACACAATAAATCCTGCCTCTGCACTTTGGTAGCAGAAAAGCTTTGTAGGCAGCCCTGTGCAGGGTTCAGTGAGTAATCCAATCTCAGAGTGATAAAGGCAGAGCACTCAATCTGCAGGTCAGGATGCAACAGGAAAGGCTATAGTTTAGCAAGAGTCTATAAATGATAAAAGTTCTCCTTGACCACAGGCTACTTACATTGACTGAAATTCACCGTTGTCCCAGATATGTTAAAACAATGTAAAGATACAGCTTAACTGTAAGTAAGTTGAACTATTACAAGTGATTAACTTTCTACATTAGAATTTTTTTATCATTATTTTTATTTCTGCAGCTTTTTCTCCACTTTTTAGCTAAGTGCTTTAATGTGAAGAAAGCTCCGTACTTTGGGGATGGTCAGATAAAACAGAACTCATGTTTTTCTCTGAACAGTTGCTTTCTCTTCCTGCCCAAAGTAATACAAAGGGCAGGTTTTGCTACTGTACTGCCTTTTTACTCAAAGCTTTTATTTGAAAGCTATTTTTAACCCTTTGGATTTCATATTTGGTATTTTTGCCAGTAATTTGGGCTTTTGTTTCCTCTGTTGAGATTAGTGGATGCTGTAATAAACCCAACAAAAAATAACTTCCTGAGGGAGACAACAATAGTTCTTTTGACTTCAGGTACCATAAAGAAGAATTTGATGCCATTATTCAATAGTTTCATCTTTGCTGTTTAAAATTACCTTAATCTTAAAACATAATTTGACATCCTGACTACCTGAAATGACGCTATATCAATGGAATTCTATATTCATTTAAAAAAATATATATATATACACACACATCTCCATGACTGATAAGAAACTTCATGATTCCTTTACTGAAGTGATGATGAGCTTGAAAGGGGCTTGGAAAAGTTTTCTTGCTGTTCTCAGAAGCAGTAAAGAAAAAGGCAGGTGTTAAATTCAGGCTAAATCAGATCAAAACAGTAATACAGCAGTAAAAAACAAAAATAATAGCTTGTAAGTTCAAAAGTGGTGTTGCAGCTGATACCTCCCTGCTATTTTCCTTTTCCTCTGTCTGGCTATTTATTGCTCCTAGAACATAGTATCAAAATACTTAAAATCTCTTGACAATGTCTTGAACTAGGGAGGCAGAGGAAAGGGGTGGTGGGGATATGTTAACGTGAGGAAATCCAATATAGTTTTATTTTTAAAACTTAACAGTTACTAAGTTGCACTAGACTGACATTAGTTCCTTTTGCTAAAGTATTTTCTGTATCCAAGAATATTAACATCACAAAAGCTCCATGAAAATATGTTCATAAGACTGTATACAGGGAGTTGTAAGTTTAAGTCTTCATTACCTTCACTGTAGATAAAAATGCGTCTTATAGAAATTCTCAGGTTAAAGAAAAGTATCACAGCTATAGCTGGCTGAGAGAGCAAATAATGATAGTTATCAGTTCTTATTAAACTTGGAGAAAAAATTGTTTTTATGAACTGTTACAGTTGTTTAATCCTATCCATAAAAGCTGCAACTATTTGTCCATAGGAAGAGCATAGACAAGAAAGAAGCTAAATATCACTGACTAATATTGCAGCATGTAATTCAATCTGCTGCACTCCTAAGGCTCAAATCAATGACAGTCATGGCAGCCATACAAAGTCAAGGTTAGCGTATGTAGGAAGCTGTTGTTAATATACTGTGCTTCAGTGTATTTGCAAAATCTACAATTTCCCTTCTGGCATCATGTAATACAAATAGAGGAATCACACGTTACTCATTCTCTAATATTTAACTATTGCGTATGGATATTGCACTAACATTTCCAGAGCTATCTTTCTGCCCATGGAAGTTAGAGTAGTACAGTCCTCTCCCGCTTATTACTAACTTAGAAAAATACTCCGCATGTGTGTACCATTCGGGGTTACCCCCAAAGCAGTTATGCTTGATCCCAAATAACCTGTCGTGGGCACCTTCTAAGCTCTGTCTGGTGGGCCCTGGGATATATGTATATGGTATATGCAATCCAGGCATGCACACGGCTCTTTTCCGCAAATGGGTCAGTATGCACATGTAGGAGACTGGGAACGTACTGGCAGGTAGTCCTTATGGACATTTATAGCTAGGACTCAAGTGCAAAATTTTGCTGTGGCCATATGGATGAGCTTGTAAAGATGAGGAAATGCTCACTCCCCTCTCCTAATAGAAGATGGCTGTTGAGTAAGACAGAAGGAATTTAATAAATGGTAAAAGGTGAACTATGTCGAGGTAAGAGACAAAGTAACTTTCAGAGTGAATGGAAAGCAGAGAAAGAGTTGTAAGTTAGCCACATCTTAGCATCTTCCTGGGGAAACGAGCATATATCCAGTATTTCATCCTGGACAGACTGAATAATCTGTGTAGTCATTGGCAGGAAACAATAATATAATAGTAGACATTGCAGTAAGTCCTGCCTGAAAATTTCAAAGTATCTTCTATTGAGGATATAAATCTGAAGTAGCTATCTTTCTTTTCTAATGCCTTAGGTCTAAATATATTCTGTTTTCCATAGAGAGCATCTATAATTTAAATGATTTACTCTGTGTATAAAGAGTGTGAATTCTCCAAGTGTTCCTGCTTTTATTTCTCAAAGAAAGCCCTTGGAAAAAAACCTTAAATATACAATCATTCGAGATGTGGGTACAATCTCTGAAGTACTGCTTCACCTTAAAACTATCAACATAGAAACACATTTTGAAAACAACAAAGTGACTGCTGAGTATATGAACAATATTGAGATGGCAGTATAAGATCAGTCACTCTTCCCAGTTCTTTAATATCAAACCAAAGACAGAGTTTGACTGAGATTAAGGTTGCCACGAATAAGATACAAACATTTGTATTTTCAAGTGGTGACTAAATCAGTGTGTAGGGGTTATATTTTATATGCATTATGTTAGAGCAGTATTTCCTTCTAGCATTGTGCTGCACTCATTTTTCTTGTGACACAGTCTTTTGGGGTATGTGCAAATGTCTCCCATTATCTATAACAGAACCTCACTAATTGCTGCAAAATATTCAGACACTATAAATTACTGACTTCCAGCTATAAATTCAGTAGTAATTGGGGGGAGGGGTGGAATAAAGGAGCTGTAAGTAGAGCTCTACTAAATGCTTCTTATTGTATTATATTTGCTTTTGTTCCTGTGGTTGTTGAGCTTTCCCCACTGTCTTCTCTTTTCCCCTCTAAAATGGGACTGCATGGACATCTGCAGTTTTCTGAGAGTTAGTTACAACACTCCCATAAAAGGAAGATTGTTGCATCATTAATTATATACTAGGATGACTTACTTTACAAAATGTAATTTTTTTGTTATTTCTGCCATTCTTTTGCCTACATGTTCATATTTTATTTGAAAAGGATATTCTGAGAATAAGTAGCTAAATATTTCAGTGCATTTTGGAAGAACAGTCCTGAGGATATTGAATTAAAATGAACAGTGGCAATAATGAAACTGTTAGGGCTTGCAGCAAAAGTGAAGACCAACTCCTCTCCCGCTGCAAGTCTCGAATAGAATCCAGTGTGATCCAGACAAAACCCTTCCCTAAACTGGGGACAGATTAACTCGAACATAAGTTAACCAAATCGTTAGATCTAGCTTAAGAGCCTCAGTATTATGAGAGAAGTCTATGTCCTTTTTCTCCTTCTCAGTTTACACCACCATGTAAAACAAAGCAACTTGATTATTTCCCAAGTATTTTCTCCTGTGTGTATCTGCTAGCTTTCAAGAGTTCTCTAGCATTTAGTGAACTTTTGTTAACCAAGACGTAACTGTTGTAATCACTATTTCTCTCCTTACCCTTCCCAAGAAGTTGTTAGCCCACTGTATATGCACTCTGTAGTGGATGTCTTCATCTCCTGTGGCACTGATAAGTACAGAAAATCCTTTCCTATTGAAACCAGTTGTAGGAAATTTCATAGAAATCTGTGAATAGAGAAAACTATAACATTTTGTACATGAGTGATGGTCTTTTACTATGCAGCAGATGCGTTCTATATTGAATGGACTTTTACCTTTTGTCTCATTTCTCTTCTGATGGTAGACATGTAAATGCTTAACCTTCTGACAGAATTTCTATTTCTTATACATACGGTACATAAATCTGAGCAAAACTGATAAAACTTGTTTTTCCATTTCTTTGCACCAAGCAGGGCTTATAATTGGCTTTCTTTTAGGAGTAAAGTATCCAAAGCATGCATTTGAAATGTACATGCAAACTTTCCAGTTCAACATGCAAACCAGAACACTGCTCAGGACAATATGGGAGCAACCAATGGCCTCAGGTATTAGAATTAATTAGCTATGTTTTATTTTTATTTTAACTTCTGAGGCCAAAATATTTTTGCATTGTTATCTTTTAATTAAAAGTAATCTGCATTTATTTCGTATTTTCCCTGTGAAGTGGTCTGTTATAGTTATTTAAGTAAAAATGAAGGCAATTAGGTGACATCCTAATGACTTCCACATAATTCAGAGCCAGTGTGTCATGTAAATGAGGTTAGATCTTACATGCAAACCTGTAAAAAACTTGCTTTTTATTCAGTGTTTGTCTGTTTTCATTCATTCCCAGAACTAATTTATCTAAGCTTTTAGATTTTTAATTTTCTGGGTCATATTTCAGCACTGCTTTTACTTTCCAAGTTAGGAAGTAAAAAATTCATTAGGTATTTTTATCTATTAAAGTATTATTTTATTTTTTCTTTAACTTCATCTATACTTTTCTATGATCAATAGGCTCTAACCAGTTTTCTTTTAATAATAAGATGAAACTTTCCTCTGCCATGGCTGTCTTGTAAAATGAAGCACCCTAAGTTAGACTTCTTTCTCTGGCTAATCATTCATATTCAGCTGTTGATATTTAAAGTCCAGATGGCTGACTTCCTGACTACCCTAATTCATTCTTTTGAATAGCAACAATTTGCCTATTTGTCATGTATTTTCTCCATTTGTAAAGGCTTTCATTATTTACTTGCATTACTGAATCTATGACACTTGATGGGATCTGTGACTATTTAAAAAATTTCTTCAGATGCAGTGGCACTGTACCTGTGTAGGTACCCCATAGATTATTCCAGGATATCTCAGGAAAATCTGACTGAATGCTGTACTGTTTACCTCGTTTATTTACTTTAATGAAGCTATTTCAAATATGGAGTCTGATCAAAATCTGCAGAATCCAATGAAAATACTATTCATGCTAGTGTACATGAATTTTAGACGGAGTTTATATGTCAAAGGAGATTAAAGGAAGACTATAATCACAGTGTTTAGATGCAGTGAAACAATAAATGTGTATTCATTTTTACTGTTAACTTGTGGGTGGTTCTACCATAAGCTTACTGATGTCTCATTTGGGGGTTTTTGTTTGGGTTTTTTTTTTCATATTTTGCCATTTACCTGATGCTATGCCTTTTATTCCACTGCCTTCGTAAAGTACTCTAAGTAGACCTTTAGTAAGAATTACACCATATAACTAAAGCCATTACTACCTGTCATGGTTTTACAGAGTATTTCTCTCTCCTTAGAGATAAAAGACTGAGAAGAGTGTGACGGTAGAAAAATACATCTTATGATAGTAAATTCCTAATGCCATCAATCACAGTAGTTTCCTTTTATTTCACTGGTGAAAAACTTGATATTGTCTTTAAGGTAATTTACTTAAGTGTTAAATCACAGTGTACATGCTTACATAAGATACTTCAATAAAAAATATTCCATATTCCCTAATATGCTTCAGATTTTCTCACAATAGCTGTGCAGATGAGTGGGATTTCATTTGGAATGTCCTACATCTGGAAACACTGTGTGAAAAGATAATTATGGGTAAATGGAGCATTTTTGAGCTACCAAAGATATTCTTAGAATGAGGAAGAATAAAGAGATATCCTATATTTAGTTTCTTCAAATGAATATTGCACTCTATACAGTAAAATGATGGTCTGAAATTATAGTTTTAAAGTGACTTTGGAAATGTCCTTGATTATGAATTCTGATTTTATTTAAAATTTCAGTGTCAAACAAGGCTTTTGATATCTTTAAATTGTAATATATAAATATCTAATTCCACTTTATATTTGTCAACTTTGGATGACAGGAAATATTCATAGTAAACTTCAACAATCGTAAAGCATCAAAGCTTTCATCACAGAACTCAACCTTTGTGAAAAGATATTTTAAAGATAGCTTATTTTGTGTCTTGGTGTTTGGTTTAATTTGCATGAGCTTTCTAGAATGTTTTTGGTTGCTGCCATAAAGCTAGTTATATTAAGTTTAATTCCTAAATGTAGAATGGTGTTCTCCTGATGACATCAAAGCCTCCACATAGGCTGTCCATCTTGAATGGGCATTTATAGCTGTCAAAACACAACTGGAAAAATGAATTTATTCTCATGTTCAATTTTTATGAAACTATTGGTTTTCAATAATTTACAAAAAATTAATAATATATTTATGGCGCATGTTAGTAGTGGTCCAAAATAATTTATAAGTACATAATAAAAGTTTTTTGTGATACATATTATAGATGGTAGTATATTATCTATTAATTTTTTATAAGATTGTAATAGATAATGGTAAGAATCAATAATTACACAGGGTTATTGCTATTTCCTGTGCTTTGGGGAGAAAGTTATCATCATAGCTAAAAAGTTGTAGATATGTATGGGGAGTAGGGGAAATATCATCATGGCTAAAGTTTGTTGATATATTTTACAAGCCATTTAGAACAAAGCCTTTAGAACAAACACTATTATTAATGACTGTACCAGTTATTTTACGTGAATATATTCAAGTTTTTAAAACACAATAAAAAGTGTAACTTACCTGGCATAGGTCTTTTAAAAGAATAACATCTAAGTATTTGAGTCAAATATGCATAAAACACTATAAAATAATACATTTTCTGGGAAAAAATGTCCTAAACTGTGGGTGATCTGAGGTTCTTCAGTAGGTAGAAGTGGTATCAGTGCTGATGGCAGGCACAGACACATTTGCAGAAACATAAAAGCCTGATCACTGAAGACAGTGAAACCAATGTCTGTAAGTCTTCAATTACACTTACACTTTTGCTAAGGTGCTTTGAATGAGGCTTGTCAGTAATTCTTGTATCTTTCAAATAAAACTCTGCCATAGTTTTAGGATGACAGTATCCTTTGGCAAGCGCGCAGATCACAGAGATGCCAAATGTGTTCCAAGCCTACAGCTAATGTGAAAATCTCATTTCCCTTTTGTTTTTCAATCACTCAAGCTTGCAGTCAAACAACTGAATTATTTTCAAATGTTTACTGACCAGGAATCTATAGTTCAAGTAATATTTAAAGAGAGGATAACCAACTGTCTCGTTTAAGTTAATTTGACTATGATTTATTAACTCTTGAAAAAGTTCAGGAGTGGACAGTACCTTTTCTGAAACTGATGTAAAACATTATGAAATAAATATTCTTGTGAATTTATGTCAGTGAAAATTTTTGTATAAACTGTTTTATCTTCCTTTCTCTTTACCAATTACAGTCTACCTGTATTAGCACAAAAAGTAACATTTATTTCACTGACCTTTTTAATTCATTGCATTCAGGTTGGTACTTTTTTTTTTTACTGTAAATGTAACATTGCAGTTACTGAAGTCAGCAGTTTCAGTGGAAGCACTGTGAACTCTTTAAGAGTGCTGCCAGGTGTTGCCAACCCCAGGTGTCAGCCTACTGGATAGTGAGATATAAATAACTTTTTACGGAAAAATTGCAGTCTAACAGGTTACCCATATTAGGCAAAGCTAAACTAGTATCCTGTGATTTAGTTTGTTACTTACTAGCTGCTAACGTGTAGGCCAAATGAGAGGAGCATATGCCCCTTCTTAGAAGATCAGATTAATGACTGCCTCATTACCAAAAGACTGTTCCACAGGTACCCATGCAAAATAGAATTTAAGTGCCAGGATACACTCTAATACTATCTTCCTATTTATTTTCCTTTTTTTTATTATTCCTCTCTGTAACCAAGCTATTTACAAAAAGTGGGATTCCTTGACTACTAAATTTTTACATCCTCTGATCTTTCTGTACTATTTCCTGTGGATTTTAAGGGGCATCTAGGTGAGAAACAATTCAGAACAGCAACAGCAAGAAGTTCACATGTAGCAACAACAATGAAGTGGGGGAGTAGAGGGGGAGAGAAAGACAGACAGAGTTTTACTCATCTCCTCTTTTTCTCATGAGTCAGTATTTTGGAACTCAAAAGTGTAGGAAATACTATTGTCAGCCGAGGGACTACAATTTTAATAAAATAAATGACATTTGATAAGCTTTGCAAAATATTTTGAAAACTACAACCTTTATGAGTTTTAATATTCTTTTATGTAGTACATACTTTTTGTTTACCACAAGCCCTCTCTTTTTGCTTGAAGGTTAGAATGTATTTCCTATATTTGTATTTGTATTTTTTTACAACTCAAGTCTAAATCTTACCTTGACTGGCACAGCCTTAGATGTAATGCAAGAGCACTGACTTTCAGGCAACGAACATGTTTTAAATGTACTGTGTGATAGATAAATGTGAATGTTCTCAGCAAGCATGATCTTGTAGCAGAAAGAAGCATGAATGGGAGACAGTACAGTTTTGAACTTTGTAGAAAGGTGAAAGAGGCTGTATTTCAAATAGCCACATGTTTCGGTTCGGTTATGAAACATCTGACATAATGTTCTACAAGAAAATATTCATATAGATTGGAGAGCTATCTTATCTCTGTCCTGCCTCAGAAGTATGTCTCTATTAACAGAAAATGTTCACGTGCACTCAGAGGACTGGTGACACTGAATTACAGGTCATGGCAAATTATTTTTGCACAATTTGTTTCTGAAGTTCTGTAGTATTAGCCTCCTTTCCAAATGGAATAAAAGAGTTACAGATCTTCTGAAAGACTGAAATGACTTAGACATGCAATATGCTTGAGATAAATTCTTAAATGGGGTAAGTCTGAAATGGACGCTGGTCTGGGCTTTGGCTCAGTGTAACCTCAGTAGTATTAGTCTAACCTATATTCATGTGGCTGCAACAAGCAGCTTGGGGGCTATTGACTAATAGGTGAAGCTCAAAAGCAAAAAGGGGCAAAGTAGATCCACTGTAAGCAGTTTTGGGGTAATAAGAAATAAAAATGAAATTTACAAAGTATAAAAGGAGTTATCTTAAAAAATCATAATATCAGCAGAAATGTTGAAATAGCTATTTAGAGTGTTACACTCTCTTTGCATAAATTGCAATTAATACAATACTACTACCATTCTTTGCACTCTTCTCTTGGCGCATTTCACATAGATCATGTCTACTAGTTTTAACATTTGACTGAATTGTCATTCCATGTGTTCGTTTAATGGGCTTTGTCTTGGAAGGTGCTTAGCCATGTATTCTGCTAGTTTTCAGTGATTCTTGTTTGAGTGACACCATAGGCTGGTTTTCATTTAAGTTGTCTCAACTTACCACTGTAGAATTCTATCAGTCTTCTGATAATTACAGTTATACCTGAAGGTTAAGAACTTGTCGTGGTTTAACCCCAGCCAGCAACTAAACACCACGCAGCCGCTCACTCACTCCCCCCCCCACCCAGTGGGATGGGGGAGAAAATCGGAAAAAAGAAGCAAAACCCGTGGGTTGAGATAAGAACGGTTTAATAGAACAGAAAAGAAGAAACTAATAATGATAATGATAACACTAATAAAATGACAACAGTAATAATGAAAGGATTGGAATGTACAAATGATGCGCAGTGCAATGGCTCACCACCCGCCGACCGACACCCAGCTAGTCCCCCGAGCGGTGAATCCCTGCCCCCACTTCCCCGTTCCTATCCTGGATGGGACGTCACATGGTATGGAATACACCGTTGGCCAGTTTGGGTCAGGTGCCCTGGCTGTGTCCTGTGCCAACTTCTTGTGCCCCTCCAGCTTTCTCGCTGGCTGGGCATGAGAAGCTGAAAAATCCTTGACATTAGTCTAAACACTACTGAGCAACAACTGAAGACATCAGTGTTATCAACATTCTTCGCATACTGAACTCAAAACATAGCACTGTACCAGCTACTAGGAAGACAGTTAACTCTATCCCAGCTGAAACCAGGACAGAACTGAACTTATACATCATGTAAGTGGGGAAAAAATAGTGACAATACTAGTTGAAGAATGTAGTTTTGATGTCATTAATGTGGAGTACCTGTAAAAGAGGTATACATATAGTTGGCTAAAAGTTACCACAGCTGTGACAGGGCAATGAACAAAAAGCTAGGGAATTTTGAGGTTTAAATTACACCTAGAATCATACAAGTCTTCTTTACAAAACCCTCTTCCATTTGTCCATTGACTTATAATAAGGAAACTGAATCTCTTTCCTATGTGAGGTTTAGGATCAATCAATATTATTGATATTGTCTAAGCCTCAAAATGTTCAATGTCTATTGCAGTCTTGCTATCTTAGAATTGATAACATACTTGCTTTTACCATATGTTGTCATGAACGAGTAAATGGAAGTAAAGTACATGTATTTTCACACTTCTGCCTCAGGGTTAGCTTATCTTCTAGACTGGCGTTTCATCTCTGATATCTTGGCATGTCTAAGCTTTCTAAATGTTTTGGAAACATGTTGGAAGTTCATATGTTGAAAGTTTTCTTTGCCTTTCTTCTTACTGAGAGTAGTCCTCTAATGGCAGTTGCCTCCACCAAGAAAGTTGTGGAGCTCTAATTCCTTATGTCTAACCCTTACTGCCTCATCTTTTCTGAGTGATGTTCTGATCACAAATATTGTTTGCTTCTTTCTTCCAGATTCGTTTCTGCCTGTTTCATTATGTTTCTATCAGCCATCCATCATTATCTTTATGAATGACCCAAACAGTGCTTGTACACTGAAGAAATAACAAGCTTTTAAATTAATGAATTGTCCTGGTTTCAGCTGGGATAGAGTTAACTGTCTTCCTAGTAGCTGGTACAGTGCTATGTTTTGAGTTCAGAGCGAAGAATGTTGATAACACTGATGTTTTCAGTTGTTGCTCAGTAGTGTTTAGACTAATGTCAAGGATTTTTCAGCTTCTCATGCCCAGCCAGTGAGAAAGCTGGAGGGGCACAAGAAGTTGGCACAGGACACAGCCAGGGCAGCTGACCCAAACTGGCCAACGGTGTATTCCATACCATGTGACGTCCCATCCAGTACAGAAACGGGGAAGTGGGGGGCAGGGATTCGCCGCTCGGGGGACTGGCTGGGTGTCGGTCGGCGGGTGGTGAGCAATTGCACTGCGTATCATTTGTACATTCCAATCCTTTCATTATTGCTGTTGTCATTTTATTAGTGTTATCACTATCATTATTAGTTTCTTCTTTTCTGTTCTATTAAACCGTTCTTATCTCAACCCACGGGTTTTGCTTCTTTTCCCAATTTTCTCCCCCATCCCACTGGGTGGGGGGGGAGTGAGTGAGCGGCTGCGTGGTGTTTAGTTGCTGGCTGGGGTTAAACCACGACATGAATCCAAAATAAATACTGTCTGTGTGGCATTAGCATGACAAAAATGGTTTTCTCTTGGAATTTCAGTTGCAGTAATTTCTGGGAAATGCTTTATTAGGTTTTCCATACCTAATGTTTTCAAAGTAATTGCACAGCTTTGGTGAATGTTTTTCAGTCTTATTCCAGATGTTAGCAGGGCAACATTTTATCTCTTAGATTTTAACTAGGTTTTAAACAGGTGTATTATCTTCAAGGATTAAACTGTGTAGTGGGTGGTTAATTGAATATATAGTTTCAGATTTAATACATTGTTTCAGCATCATCATAACCTTTGAAACTTTACTAAAAATACATGGGTTTTGAATATTCCAATTAGCACTGTACTGTGAACTGTTTACACATATCCAGTAAAATACAGTTTCAATTAACAGGCAGGCACAAAAAAAAAAAAGTTAATAACAAAGTGGAGGGGTGAAATAAACTTCCATATTTTCATTTTTGCAGAAAATTCTATACTGTCTGGCTTGCAGACAGTAGGTCTCCTAAAACAAATCACAGAGACTAGAAGAAGTAACTTTTGACCCCTGACTAGTTTCTGCAGCCTGTCTCAAAGTGACGTACCAGAATACCTACACACCGTGCAGGGAGACATATGAAGTCAGGAAATGCTCAGCACGGGCTTGTGTTTGAATTTTTATACCTGAGAAGCATTTAGTGACTCCTCTCATGCAGAATCTGGAACCTGTAGCATCTTACTGGGGACAAGCAGCTGTGCGTATTCCCTGGAAGAACAAAGTCTCATTGTTTTATTTTAAGAAACAGCGGTTAAGACAGAGGCGATACTGGTTTACATTTTTGTTATATTTCAGTGATTCCAGCATTTATCTAGGATGTGGGAAACCCATATTCAGCATCTTCTTAATCTTCCAGTTAAAAATTGTATCTTTCAGCTCTGTAGACATAGATAGTATCTCTGTACAGAGATACTGTATGTTGGTACTTAACAGATACTTAAATTTAAGTTTGAAATAACCAAAACATGGAAAATTTCTTTCATCTCTCTATCAGAAGGTTATATTATAAAATAGCTTCCAGAGGAGTTAGTTAATAATTTAAAAGCTTATATGGTGAAATTCATGAAGTACAAGTTTTACTTATCAATCAGATTAGCAGTACTGGCAGTGATGATACAGCAATTAGCATTATATGTTGACTTACAATGTGTGATGGACTTTACCTGGAGAAATTGAATTTTCGTAACCCAGCAGGCTGTTGTATTTTTCTGGTGCAGGAAATAATAGTTTTGTTACAGCAGAACTAGGCTGTGGCAGTAGAAGACCTACAATACCTACAGTTGCAGCTTTAACTATTGCACAAATAGTTTAAAAATTATTTTGGCCACAGCTAGATTGATTTGCAAAGAGTTCTAATAGTCTAATATCAATAGAGATAACTGTTTTACTCACATGTAACTTTAAAGAAAAAAATCATAAAATGTATTTAATGAAATTCATTCTTGCAAGCAAAAAGAATGTAAGATTGAAGTTCACAAATAGGCAACTCAGTTTTGCCTGTTATCACTTGGTGTTATTGAAGCTAGTATTATAAACTAGCCTCAGTAATGCCTCCATTTCTGAAAAACACTTTTTTCATATGTATTTGCAGCTCAAGCCTAGCGTTGTTGCTTTCAAGTAAATAAAAGACACTAAAGCTTAAAATATAGTTTGTTTGTGTAGCTGTGTAAGGTGTTACATACTGTGTTGATAAAAGTTGATGTGTTGATAGTTTGACTTTAGTATTTTTTTAAATTCACACTAATTCTTTCATTAAAGATATTTCTTTTCTCTGTATGTTTTTATTTCCATCCTTTTCTTTCTTCTTTACGCATTCCTTTCCTTAGAGAATTGATCCTTATCTTGTTTAGCTAGACAGCAAGGAGAGCTAAAATTAGGGGTATTGCAGCAAAGTTTTTTCTACCTTGAAAATATATTCTACCAGGTAGAGTTAGTCCACTCTATCTTAGATGGGTTCACCTATTTCAGAGAAGCCCAGAAGAGATCTTTTGGCCCAAAGAAAACTTATAGACTATGTATGTTTAGTTCATGTTTACAGGAATAAATAAGTTTAATATCTGTTTTTAATGAACTATGGTCCTTCCTATCTGTCTTCAAATATACATGACTTTATAGGCATGGATTTTTGAAATCTACTTAAAAGATTTAAGGCTAGAAAGTTTGCCCATAGTGCACACATATTACTGCAGGTGAAGAGCCATGAACCTTTCCCTTCTTTCTTAACTGGCTACAGAGGTCTCAGGGGAGGTACAGCACAGTTCCCAAAACCGGCAAAGGCACCCTCCTGTGTTGTGTTGTGCGCAGTTCAGAGACTCTCCATGCTGCTGAAGGGCAGTGTGAATTCACACCTTTCCTTAGCTTGGGCTTTACTGGTTTGTTTGTTCTCTCATGTAGAATTGAAAGCAGCTTTTATCCAAATTTTGGCATGAAAGAACACTGTTCACAGTACTTGGTTATTATAATAGAGAAATACAAAATATCTGAGCATTCTGTATATCAGTTGCATTTAAATCAAAGTAACCTTTCTAATCTTTAGATTGCTATTTGTAGACACTACACAGTGTAGATTGTGATAAGGCAATAGCTCGTCGTGATGTTAAATATAAAGTCTGGGAATGTCTTAGCTGCCAGAAAAATGTCGATATCCTGATGTGACATTCACAGAGCAGTGTCCTGTTTGAATTATTAAGCAGCTGTCTGCAGTGTCAGTGACACTGTTTAAAATACTTGATAATTATAAAAACTTAAATCCCTTAAACAAAGAATTAAATTATGTACCTGTACCTTATTTAGGAAGTTTCTGCTTGCAGTAATGAAATAGTGCATGTATATTTTGAAATCACCTCTCAAAATATTGGTCTCAGAAAGATACTATATATATATATATATATATATATATATGTGCTTTTGGAAAAGATACCTGATGTAAAAATGTAATGTCACCCTTTAAGAAATCTTACAAAGTAATATAAAGTGATAAAACTATATTCTGTGTATTTTTATGCTATTTTGACGTTTTTTTCTTGGCCATTGGTATTTTAGAACACATCTCCTGAGTTTGTTATTGAGCATTACTTTTTGTTTTTCTGCAAATGAGAGTATGATTTCACTTGTTATGAATTAAATCTTTTCTTACAATACAACAGCAGATGTATTGCCTTCCCTATGGAGGAAAATCTGTGTATCAGGTTTCCCCATATCAATTTGTATCTAAGCCTTTTTCAATGCATTTTGCTTCAACTTTTATCATAACAGCTTACAGTGCAATCAGCAGATATGCTTGTAAGACATTTTTACCCTAATTTGAGACAGTCCAAATAACCCCAGTCAGTAAATAACACCAGCTTGGCATGGACCACAGAATATTGTGGGAAAATATGCACCATGGTTTTCACAATTCACTTACAAAAGAATTATGTAAATCTAAAAATAAAAGAACAAATACTGTATCTTTGGACTGCAAAAAAGAGAATAACTTTACTATTCTACAGTTCTGAAATTAGCTGAATTTAATAAAAAGCTTTAACAAGCTTCACAAATCTGCAGATCTAAGAACTCTGATCCTTCCACTTCAAAAACATGGGCCTATAGCACTTGATATAAAAGGAGAGCTTGTTAGCTATTGGCAACAGAAGTCCTTTCCGAGCTGCAGCCAGTCAACAGAGGACAATTTATGCAGATGGGCACCGTGCATAAGCCTAACACCATTGAAGGCAATAGCAAAACACTGTTGTGACATTATGGTGATCAGCATAGTGCACAATGTGATTCGCAGAAGTGGTTGCTGAGCAATTATCTGTTTTCATGATTTTTTCTGGTTTGTAAAATGAGAACATTTGAAGAGATGGTAATATCCTGTGTGTGAACTACAACAAAACAAAACCATGTTTGACCAAGCTAGAATATCAGATCATATTTATGTGAATTTTCTTCATATTTAAACATTACTGTCAAATAACTTTCTTAGGTTTTAAGACAAACCAGTTTTTCAGCCCAAACATAAATGTTGCTAATACAGGATTCCTTTATAGATGAGTGCAAATATTATTGTGGACAAGAATAATCAATCAGGCTGTATAAGCATTATAGCTGGAGGTCATGGCTAAAACAAGGAAACAGTAATAACAATGTTAACACTTCAAAAGAATATATTTGAAGCCAATTGGCAACTATTTGTATCATCAGGTGCAAATGCAAAACTTGCATTTGTGTTATGAGCCGTAAAGTCATTAACACTTTTAGTTAAAAGGGGAATATTTGTACTTCTCGATTTGTATGTATCTATTTACTGATAAAGCATCCAAACACTATTCTAGGTTTTAGGCAAAAGCAATCATGAATAGATAAAAATCCCCACAGAGTCCTGTGAAGAGGTTACGTCTGTCTATTTATTTATAAGCCATAATTGGGTTAACTCATGTTATAAGAGTATGATTCACAGCCATATTTACTTGCTTTCTAAAATCAAAGCTTTAAAGTATATTCAGCAAAAATAGGTAGAATAGCAGGTTGACATTTTAGGTTGTTTGCAGTTTATTTATTTTTTTCTTTACTACAAAATAAATTTCATAGCCACCAATTAATATTTTTAATTTTGACAAAACATGCTTTGAGAGAACAGATGTCTTGCTCTTATGTTGATTTCTGTACATTTAGATAAAAATTTAAGTAACAAGATAGAGGGAGAAATTGCTTATTTTATTTGTCTCATAGCAGAAATTTATACATGAATGAAATTTTTAATTTCTGAGGTTTTAGATGTCTTTTATATAATTTTGAATTTCCAGTTCAAAATTATCCTTTAGCTGTATTGTTAATAAACTATGCACTGTGTAATCAGTGGTGCTTTTTGAATAGTGAAGCTCTTTTTGTTATTATATTGAGAAGCCAGTCATAGGTTTGACTGCTGTTTTCCCTACTGCTTTTTAAAATCAGTTTAAGAAATTAATGAAAGCTTTCACAAGGGAATTGAAAATAATTTCAGTACCTAAAATGTGAACTTACATATTTTGAGTATATATTGAAACTTAAAAAGAGTATATATTGAAACTTAAAAAATACAAAATATGTTGGACGCAGAATTGCTGATAATGCTGCGTAGGTAAGAAAGAGAAAAGCCAACTCTCCTTGGTTCTGCCTATGGAGTATATCTAACACAGGGATCCAGCAGTTTTATAGTGTTCAAGGATTTCTAACAGGTTTAAAGTGAGTGAAGCAGACTGGGACCAGACTGGGACCAGACCACAGATGGATCCAACTGCCTGGTACCTGAAGGAGGTAGCAGAGCCCCAGGGACTGGACGTGGGCCAGTGACTGGCAGTGCAGAGGGCTGGGCTTTTCCACAGGGAGAAATGGGATGAAACAGCTGTGGAAAAAAGGAGGGAGCTGAAAGGAAAGCAGTCTAGTCTTACTGAACTTTCTCCTCAGTCAGGGTTATTAAGTCAGAAAGTTTCTTCTCAGTATGCCTCTTTTGGTCACATCTTAAAATCTGAGGGTAAACTGCATGGGGACTGAGTATGCACAGTAGCTAGAAGATTGAACAGGAGATACATAAACCATGCAAATTGCTGAAGGATGCTGCTTTTCATGAATTCCACCTGGATGTGAAACTAGGCTGTAGCCTTGTAGTAGACACATCTGTGAAATAAGTATTCATGGCCTGAAAACCTTTCTAGGATTCAGATGTAGGTGGTCAAATCACTTTTTTCTGCTTACAATCTAATTCCACCTTTACTGATGCCAAATGCAGAAATCGTCACAGGTGTCTTAAGATTCATGAGAGCAAAGAGGGAGCTCGACTATATCTTCCTGATTAGGATGAAAGTAGGAGTCTCAGTTTTAATTTCTGTTTATGTGTTTTGCATTCAAGAGAAACTGAATAAAAAGAGTCAGTAAGTATTGAGAGCAAGGGCCAAAATCCCTCTAGGGACTGGACTCATTGTGAGGCTACAGTCATACTTCTTTCTCCTCCCCACTCTATTTCTGCAGTTTCAGATCTTGTAAAGCATACATAATTTTAATGGAAAACACAGGCAACTGCTTTCATAGATTTGTAGAATAATTGAGGCTGGGAAGGATCTCCAGAAATTTAGTTCAAGCACCTGCTCAGAGCAGGCCTTATTAAATCAGGTTTCTCAGGGCCAGGTCCACTTGAGTCTTGAACACTTTCAAGGACACTCCAAAGCTGCTGTGGGCAAATTGTTCTAGTATTTGACCCCCTTTAGTGGTATAACATTTTTTGCTAGTAACTAATCCAACTTAGATGTGTTGCCTCTCATTCTATCTCTGTGTACGAACACAAAAATAAAGATTGTGTTCAGAAAAGCTTTAAGAAATCCAGAAAATGTGTAACTTTAAAAATAAAGCTATAATTAAGCAAAGAAACGTGATTAGACATGCGTGTGCCTGTGCATGCTGTTTTGATAGCTTAATACAGTTGGTATGGGGAAGAGGTAAATTCAAGATATAACCAGCCAGATACTTGTTTGCTGTTGCTGGGAAAAGCAATGACAAAAAGAGTCTGAGACTAAGTTAAAAGAATACAGTTCTTTAAGGACATCGACATGGACTTTCTATAGCTTTGTCCCCACTAACACCTGAGTCCAAGCAAGAACTTGGTTTGATTGGGATTATTGTCTTACAGAGATGGTCTTTGGGTGGCTGCTGAAGTTCCCCAAGCCAGAGATATGTGGCATGAGCAAAGGGCAGTTAACACCTTGCAAAGCTATCAGGCTTTCTGAATGCTCATTAAAAAGCAAAAGAATAAACTGTAGATACTGATAATTCAAAATTTATTTTCCTCTCACTTTATAATATAACACCTGATAACCCAGTGATGCCAAACTAGATTTAATTAATGTAGAGGCTTTTTTCAAAGCCCCAGAATTGGTAGGCTAGAACAATAACTTCCTTTAATGGTTAACAAGAATGTGCATATTTGCAACAACTGTTTTAAAGCAATAAATATTGTGGGTTTTTTTAATTTTAAAATTGCTTATGAAGTATATTTCCTAATTACTTTGAAGTATTTAAAATTATGCATACAAAGAAATTAGCTTTTCTAGAGGAATAATTCCCAAGCAACCAATTTTTTCCTGCAATTTACCCAACATACCCAACAAAATACTATTGCTTTTAATTGACTGGGTTTTTTACAACTTATGGCATGAAAATTCTGTTCACAGATTTGAGTTGTGTAGACACTGGTCTTATTCTTTTATGAGGACAAAGAATCTTCATACAATCTATAGAAAGGCAAAAATTTGATAAGATATTACTCTCATAGTTTTTTCAGGAAAGAAAAAACAAATGGCCATCTGATAATAGCTCCTTAGCCAGAGGATAAGGTTTCTCCTTCCTCTGGCTTGTAGGTAATCCTCACACCTAGGACAAAGCAAATTAAGGGTGTCCAAACACCCAGCGTGCTTGCTGGAGTCCTTTTTCCAAGGTAAGTTCTAGGCCATTCAACCCTGCCATGTACCCAGTCTCTCCAGATCCTCCTACTGGATCCTCCAGATCCCACCTACTCCAGTGGGTAGTGGAAGAGGGTGAGTGGACTCCTACCCACTCTAGAAACCAGGGCTCTGGGAAGAAAGGAGCTACCCAAGTTAAATGCTGTGGAAGATTAATTCTTACTGATCATAGTTTTTATACAAACATACATCATTATATCTCTATATAAAATACATAGATACATAACTTGTTAGAACTCTTTATATCACCTCAGTGTGACAAAAAATATCTTAAGACAACACTTCAGCAGTATGCTGTATATACAAGCAGAGTATTTGAAGCGTTCATAAAACACATCAGACACAGCTGATGCTTTCAAATCTGAGAAAAAAAATGAATGCAAGCACTAAAAATAACTCTTTGATGTATCAACTATATTAGCTTTTTACATATTTGTAAGTAAAATCTGCTCTGTTTTGGGGACAGCTTCCTGATGAGGACTTGTAAGCTCAAGCAGAGAGGATGGGAAGCAGCCAGACAGAGAGGTAGTTCTTCTGGGAGCCAGGAAGGCTAACAAAGGCAATGCATACTTACTTTAGAAGGCCATTCCTTAGGTATAATACGAGACCAAAAAAAAAAAGACTTTCAAAGATCAGGGGCTTTTGAAACTACAGAAGATGGACAGTGTGACAGGTATTTTCAGGGAAAAAGTTAAATATGTAATTAACTTTGTTCTTTGTGATTCAATTTAGAGTTAGACTTGTTACACATTGTCTATTGATTAGTACATCTAAGTTTAAAAGCTCCTGACTTTCTATTGCTTTTTCAGTAATCCATTCCTCATGAAAACACTTTTTTTTAATGTCAACTGGAATTAGGGAGACAGATATTGTCAGGTTAGGATATTTACTTCTGCAACACCTGAAAAGATATAAACTGGCATGGTCTGTGTAAGAGGGAAAACCAGAACAGAAGTGATTGCATGAGACCTTTCTCAAGAGAAAGGAAGCCAGTTACTATGCTACCTTGTATACCTACTGGGACACAACAACTGTCTGTGTGTACAATCTTAAGTAATACAAGAAAAAAAGGTATTTTGCTGTCCCTTAGTTGCCGTCTAAATTAACTGGATTTGCTTCTCATCTGCTGTGCACACAGTTCCCACAGCTTAGCTGATCTGTCATATGTTGTTAAACCAGTAAATTATTTATGTACCTAAGCCTGCAGGCTTGTGTAGACCAGTGTAAGAAGAACGGAATCTACCCAAGGTAGATTTAATTACAGAATAATGTAAAGGTTTTGAATTCTTAGCGTAAGCCAGCTGATTTTGAGGCTGAGCTAGCATTTAGAAGACGGAACAAGAATGTGGGCACAGATTATTAAAAATTATCCAGTAGGCTATTTCAAAGTCTTGTAGTAGTGTGACTTGCATTTGATTTTAATTTCATTACATGCCAATAATTCCATTGTTCTTTCCAAAAAGATTTGTAGAGAAGAGGAAAGAGCAGTGTTTTGATAATAATCTAAGAGTCTTTGTAGTCTAAGTACTCGCTTAATATTCCTAGGTGTGTTGTGGGAGAGATGCCTCCTCATTGTCAGAAAAAAAGAATTTAAATTATATTTAAATTAGAAATGGCAGTGTACTTGAACAACTTTTAGAAAATTCATTATTATCAGAATAAATGCAGAATATTCACAAAGAAAAAGACACAATCAAAGTCCTCATCTTACCTATTGGGGTATATGTACTTGGCAACTGACTTCCAGACTTCTGTGGCAGCACCACAACTCTTTGTTCTGAATCTTACAGGTTAATTCAGCATTTGAGAATACATACCAAACATAAAGAAGAGTCACACCATTTTTTTTTTTTTTTTTCCCCAACCAGTATGTGAGCATTGTCAAAGCAAGTTCAAAGTAATATTTCTGGGTTTTTTGCCTTCCTGAACAATATTTGTATACAGCATTGTACATAGCCTTTTCCCCAGGCAATAAATTCCATCAACTTACATGTATATATATTCAGATTTTTTTCATCAGGTCATAGGATGCTCAAGTTAGCAAACTTACTATCATTGCGAAAATGAAAAAAATGAACTGGGATCAAAAGAAGAAAACTTTTCTGGCTTTCAAATATCTCAAAATCAATTATAGAAATGAGTCCAAAACAACATGTAGCTTTAAAAAAAAAAAAAGTGGAAGAACTTTTCTTTGTTGACACAGTGGCTGGATAGTGTTGTGTTTTGCATTATCAAATGAGATCAGTAAGCACAGATATAATTGGGAAATCACCTGATTGGCTTGTGCAAATATAAGTTCTTCCATGGCTAGATAGCGTACACATATATTTAATATAAAATTAGTATTGAAATTCTGTCACATAATTTTTTTTAATTATTTTTTTCTTTCAGTTATTTAAGCAACTATTTTTGCACTGAGGGAGAACAGATCTTCCTATCTCTTCTCTGTATTATTATTTTTTATGTTTTCATATTCTTAATGTAGTGTCTTTGATCTCTGTTCTTAAGTGAGTTTTCAGTGTACTTGGCAATTGTCCTCATAATTTTCCGAACTGTACAGTCTGATTCTTGAAATTGAGAAACTATAACTGCAAATTAAAGATTAATGTATATAATGGTATTGGAACATCCTCTATATTATTCTCCATACTGTTTTGCACATGTTTGTACATCTTGTTTACTTCTCTAGCTGGATCTGCGTACTGAATTAAGATAATCATTGAACTCTTTGTAGTCTTTCTAGGTAATTTAAAACACTAGAAATTGTATGGATAGTTTATTTTCCTTTCACTTCTGAATTAATCAACTTTAAAGATTATTTATTATTAACCTCGTAATGCACCTTACATTTTTGTGTCTTTGAAGTTCTTTATGGCATGCTTCTCTTGAGTAATTAAAACTAGCAGCTACAAGAAACAGAGGTGAAGAACAGTTGTTTATAACTTTCTAGCTTTGTCTTTTGCTCTCTGTCATGGTTTAACCCCAGCCAGCAACTGAGCACCACGCAGCAGAGAAGCTGAAAAATCCTTGACTTCAGTCTAAACACTACTTAGCAACAACTGAAAACATCAGTGTGTTATCAACATTCTTCTCATACTGAACCCAAAACATAGCACTGTACCAGCTACTAGGAAGACAATTAACTCTACCCCAGCCAAAACCAGGACAGTCATTTAATTTATGACCAGTTGAAATCCATTTACTTCAAAGACTGTATATTCAGTACCCGTTTTTTTCCCATGGTAGCATAATTCTGTAAGAGTCTCCTCACAGTTTTGCACATAACTTTTGATTAGATAAACTGCTATTCCCAAATATTGTAGTATGTCTTTAGAATTCATGTGTTTTCTGAATTTTGCTGAGTTTCCACATTTAGGCATTATTCCCATTCTTTATTTATTGCCAGCACTCTGTTTCCATTCTGCTTAAAACTAAAGCCATCTCCTCTGTATTAAAAAGAATAGGAGAGAGAAAAATTGTTACCAGCTGGTCTGATGGAACATAAAAAATGGATGACTATCTGCAAACCCATCTTATTTATGGTGTGGCTTTTCTAAAAGAATCTGGGAAACCCTTGCAATAGAGCATTGTTCACCTGGTATACCCAGTTAATTCCACACAGTGACTCAGCTAATGATTTTGTAAAAATAAAGAAGCCCCAACCTGCTGTTAGTCTTATTAAAAACAGCTAAATGTTACTTTGATGTTATTCAGAAAAAAATCAATGTATCTTCTCAAACATATAAAAACTAAATAGTTACCTTTGTATGTCTAGTTCTATTTAAAGGAAGAAGAATTATTACATTTCATTTGATAATTTTGCAAAGGAGAAAAAAATTTAAAAAAAAACCCAAAACACTTTGAAGGCAGAAAATCTTACTTTTCTTGATAGAAGCTGCTATTTTGTTGGAGGAAACATCAGATGTGACCATAAACTGTTGTTACTAGAACCCAATAAGAAAAAAAAAAAAACCATCACTGAAGTCTAATCAGTGCATGAACAGAGCATCCTTGATGTATATTTCTTTCTGAATTGCACAATTTCAGTGGATTTATTTGTATTTTCTTTCATATTGTGAGATGTATACAACTCAGAGACAATTAGTAATAAAGAAACATTAAGTACCAGAAATTAATCTCCTCAATGGTTCCTGAAAATTTTTTTTAGCCTGGAGGGTTAATTTTATGGCTTTAGAGCAATCATTATTTATCATCTCTTGGTTTATGGGAAAGAATTAGAGTTATTAGCTATTAAATTATCCATGAAAATTTGACACTATACTAGACCAAACAAACCCTGGGGCTTGCTGATTTTCTCAGTACGAAACATCTGTGACTTCAGCTAGAGAGAACTTAACATTGTCTAATTAGATTTCTAAGATTTATAAAGCTCAAATGCTCTATTATTAGAAACCTGAAAACTGGAGCAAAAGTTGAAACTTGCATTTACTGGTGATTATTTAAAAACATTTTTAACAGGACTGTGTGTTGCTAAATACTACTAGCTGGTAATTGGTGAAGATTACCAGATAAAGTATTACAGTCTGTAACAACAGGAGTTCAGGAGAAAAATGTGCTCCCTACAACTGTAATAAGTTGCAGCTTTCAACTTCAGTAATTAAAAATACTTTATGGAAAATGCTGCACTAATTATATGTTTATTTTTATATTCTAATTTAAATATGGTTTATATTCTCACATGCGGTCTGCTGAAGCAAAAAATCAAGTTGGCATATTTTCTGTTCTGCAATATTATCACTCATGGACAGTGAGTGATAAGCATCACTCATCAGCATAGAAGATGGTTTTGTACTGGCTCTGATTCTGACAGACAGTGAATTAGCCACTGTTCTCTCTCTTTCTTTGGAGTCAATATGGCTTTTTAACATGGTAATTAGACATTTCATTGCATCTTCCATTATTGGATCTCAAAATGCTTCAGAAATTTCAACCTGTTAAAATAAAAATAGCATTATAACACAATCATTATTGCTATATTAAAAAAAAAGAACATTATTATGTTTGCAAAGAACTTAGAAGTTAAGAAGGTGAGGAATCAGAATTATTCCTCCACTCTTTGATTGTACCTTTTGCATTTGGATTACAGCAATCTTTAGTTACAGGAACCCTTTCTTACTAAGTACCCAAAATAAATAATGCTCAGCTAATAAGCAGCTTTTCAATATTTTGTCTTCTCCTTATGGTTTGTTGCATTGCCCCATATATTATTTACTGTAGTCTATTCAGTTCCTGCTCTAAAGAAGAAATGATTAATTTCCTCAAGAGTTCTTCTCTGGTGCGCATCACTATATTCTCTGAGTTTTTCACAAACACTAATTAATCTTCATAACATCCTTGTGGGTGAGTGGTGGAATTAACCCCTATTTGTAGAAAGGAAACAGAATTACTGAGAGCGTAAGGTCACAGATCTCCATAATGTGCGTAACATTTACTACTTAGTTTCTTAGCGTCCTAAGTTTTACATAAGGCTTTATTCATAGAAAATTTCTCTCCATTTCAATTTCATTTGTGAGAAAGAAACATTTATGCTAACAGGACCACATCACTAAATCAGGTAATAAGAAAAAAAAGACTATGCAGTATTAATTAAGCATGAGAAATCTGCTTTCCTCAATTACTGAAATCTCAGGAAGAAAAACTGTTTCTGTAGGATAGAATTCAACAGAGTGAGCCAGGAAGCCATCCTTTTTTCTCTCTGCAAGATTGTATTTTATTTATTATATAGCTTCCATTTCTATAACAAGTTAGACAGAGGTCCTACAGTGAACAACCTCCTTCATTACTGCGCTTTGATTCCATGGGAGATCTATTCACAGTCCCGGAAAAGCTGAAGTGTTTAAGAAATAGTGTATGTATTCTTGTAGTTAAGGAGTACATTATAATCCGTCAGAGCAATGTGGGTTAGTTAATTTTGTGCTGGCAACCAGAGCCTCATCTTGAGTGCTTGACATTATGATTCCAATAATGCTCTTTCTACTGCTGACTTCTTTGTGTACATCCCTTGATTTGGAAAAAAAAAAGCAAACTAAAAAAAGCCCAAGAATTCCAACACAGGAATATTTTCTACTGAAACCAGGTATTTTATCAGTGTGGTGGTAAACTCGAGATTCACAAACTGCTAGTATCACAAATTTCCAGTATCTAGCTCCTCCCTCAGTTGGAGTAGCTGGCAAAGACTATCATGGGAAAAGTCATTAGCTTGGCTAGAGCATTCCTCAGAACTCTGGGATTTTTTGTGTTCACTCTTTTTTGTCTATGGAAGGATTTGTGAGAGGTCTGAAAGCATAGCAACAATGAACTCTTCTGAGATGTTAAACTAAATATTCCTATTTGTAAACATTATTTTTATAAAAGTGTATGACATAGGTAAATTCTGTAAGAATTTTGCAGCCAAGACAACCCTACATATAGATTAATCTACATGGAAAACCTTAGCACAGAAGTTATCTGCCGAGTTTAAAGTCCTTGATTCAAAGCTTAGGGGTCCTAATTTAATTAACATTTTTTAGCATAGGCACAATGTCATGTTTGTACCTCATTTTTCTTTGGGAACATTTTTAAACCTTTATGACTATTTCCAGAAATTTTAGCTTAAATAAAAACCTCATTATTTAAGATTTTCAGCCAGAATGAATTATGCTAGTAATGCTTGAAGGGATTGAAAAGGCAGTCTTATTAAAGGGAATTGTCATGTGATTTTAATAACAGGTGGTAATTCCAGGTTTGTTTTACTATTACATTAATGAATATTGAAAAAAATGACAGAAGTTATGCAACTTTGTCAGTACCATATAGCGTGTCTCTCATGCTGATTCTCAAGCTAGAGACAAGCTTAATCAGATCTCATTCTAAAATGTAACCCCACTGCTTAAGCCACTAAGCTTTTTTTGCTTACAAAATGCTTTTGTCAAAGTACATTTCCCAGATAGATAATGTACCATTCAGACCTTGTGTACTTACAGTACTCTATCTCCATGAGTTGCAAAAAATCCCATTCTTTGAGTTCAACTGCATACAGGGTAAATCCAATTTGGCAGTGGCCTTTGACATTTGGGTCACATTTGTAGTGCATGGATGCCTTTCCTGACCATGTTAGAGGCTACCTGAGATTATGTAACACTCAGACCTGTGTATTCAGTTCAGAATTCAGTTTCCAACAATGTTTGTAAGCTTGCAAGTAGGAAACGGCAAACATAAATGGTATCTTTTGCCTTAAAATCTCCCAGTTTCCAACAACTTCCAGCTTACAGGATTTCTTGAGATTTATGTGGTTCAACAGTAAATAAGGAGATCCTAATTTGACCATTACAAAACTATTTGAATGTTATCCATATCAGTCCATGATTACTTTTTTATATGCTAATGTTTTGCTATTGCCTTCTAGGTTTATATACAAACATCTGTAAAATTACTTTATTGTTCTCCCTTTTTTACGTAAAATTAAATGGTACAGTTTAACACAACTTCAAAATCCTGTTGCAAGCCCATAGTCAAGTGTGGTCTACTCTAGCAATGGGATTTTGAGTGGAAGCAGTATTTTCCATATTCATAAAAAATTTAAAAGCACAGTGCTAAAGCTGTTTTCCATTGTCACTTTTCTGCTCTCTCTTGATATATCCACTTCAGAGTAGAAAACAATAAGGCCAAAGTAATTGTATGTGTGTTTGCTTGCATCGCTCTTGTCATTTGCTCTCAGACCTCTGATGTAGTATTATATATCTATGCTGAGCTTGGTGTCTGTTTTCCCAAATTTTGTATCAAATTTCCTTCCATGTGAAATATGCCAGTTATGCTGCAGTTGAAGTGGTTGAAGTGATGAAGTAACATTTGCATTATGTATGGATCTTAAAAAGATACATTAAAATGAACAGGTGAAGCCCTCTGCTTGCTGACATGCAACAGGATATGAACAGATGTAATAAATACAAGAGAATACTAAGTTTTTAAATTTTGCTTTATGAATATGCTTTAAGAAAGTCTATCATCTAGAACATAATAACTTGCATTTATTATTCAAAAACTATTACTGCATGCCTATTGTGCATGATTCCAACAAAATAATTGAGACATTATTTTAAATTAATTAGTATAACCCATTGCCTTTGATCCCGCTATCCTTTGAGGACTTGTTAGTTAACCTATTCATTTTCAAATTGCAAATCAAATTTATTTTTAAGAGTAACTGATATTCTGTTTGATTAGAACTGCTAAATTATTAGCATCTTGATGCTGCCACCTTCAGGCACAGAGGAGGGCAACAGGAAGCAAAACCAGATCCTTAGGAACTACTGTTATGCATAGTGGGGGAAAAAAAACCACACTACTCATTACTAGATGAGAGCTGCTTCAGCAAGATCTCTGGTTTCCTAGCTTATGTATTTACAGAGTGTCTTGAAGAAACATGTGTTCAGGCATATGCTTAACAAAAGAAGTGTCAGAGAAGCTTTTGTTTACATAGGAAAAGGCCACAGCATCTTTTTATCCATAATGAAACTATTCCTGTACTCTGCAGCATGGGCTTGCTTAGTTATAAACTTCCGGTAGTAAAAAGCAATGGAAAAGTGTACATAAAAAGGAATCAAGACTTTACAGGTTCAGATATTGTCTGTTTTACTATTCAGAAACATGTAAGAACAGATACTCCCTTAGGTAACACCAAAAGTCAATATTGTCAAGTATCCTGTCTCTGGCAGTAATCAATAACAGTTGCCTAATGAAGAGGGAAATCACATAATGATAATGCCCTAGAAACCTATCCCATTCTAAAGTGTTTGAGATTCAGGAGCCAGAAAGTGTACCTTGGATGGATTTTCCTTCCATAGATTTGTCTAGTTGCTTGCAAAATCATATAAACTTTTAGCGTTTACCTTTCCAGCTGATAATGCTTTTGTAGCTGGTTCCGTACTTTGGCTCATCCTCGTCATCCCTCTGTTTCCTTACTGTTGAAGTGTGTCTCCTCGAAAGTAGAAGGGACACAACTTGAATAGCATTTGGGTGAATTTATGTGAAGGCCTAACAATGTTTTCTGTTCAATTCTCTATTTCTTTCCTAGTAGTTCCTAACATTTTGAGTTATTTCTTTTTACTGAGTATTGAGAAATGTACAAAACTAATCTATAAAAACCTCAAGATCTCATTCTGGAGTAGTAATAGTCAATTGATAGCCCATGGTGGGTTTGGGTTTTTTTCTCTCCTTATGTTGCATTGCATTTCTCTGCATTTAATTGGCTATGCCATTTTATTGTTTCAGTAACTCAGTGTTGTAATGCTCTTAACAGATAGTACTTGTTATTATGATACTGCAGAACTTAATATCATCACAGACTTGTCACCTCACTAGTCACTTCCTGGGTCATTTGTGGTCCTGAATCTTTTCAACAGCATAGGTCTTCTTATTCCTGACTCTTGTGCAACTCAATTAGTAATCCTCTTCCCTGTGATAATTTACCATTACTCCATACTCTCTCTTGCCATATTTTCATCAAATGACTGCTCTATGTAAGAGACTTCTTTTGTCTAACAACAGCCTGGTTTCTTTAATGGACTGTGTTTGATGGAATTATCATACATCATATGGAAGCCTAAGTAAACCAGATTAGATGCATGCTATGGCACGTTCATTCCTTAAAAAAATTCCAGTGGATCTGCAAGGCATGTCTTGCCTCTCAAAAGCTGACTCTTGTCCATAACATCTTTTTTATCTGCATGCCTGCTCATACCTTTCTTCAGGGTAGTTTGCACTAGTTTGTTTGGTACAGATGTCAACTTAATGGTCTGCAGTTTTCTAGATCTTTCTTGGAGCTCTCCTAAAAATTCTTACCGGGTTAATTATTCTCAAAGCCTCTGGTATGGAGACAGTGTTAAGTTAGAGTTTACACACCATCATTAGTAGTTAAGATCTTTCATCCTTGAGTTCCTTTAAAACTCTTGGATAAATACTGTCTGATGTTAGTGATTTGTTACCACTGATTTTTCTATTTATTCCGTGATCTCTTCCGCTGACCCTTAGTTTCACTTTTCTACCTTCTAAGTCCTCTGTAGGAGGAGTTCAGTACTGGTGGCTCCACAGACTGCAGGTCACCACAGATGCAAAACATTAATTTGGGTGTTTGTGCTTCTTTTATACCTTGAGCCTTTGTTGACCTTAAAGGCACTGTGATGAGCTTCCTGCTTCTGATGTGCTTTGAAAAGGATTTATTACTAGTTTTTGTGCTTTTTGTACTTTTCCCCAAAACTTTTTAATGGCCTGTCTTATTTGCATTTCTTCACCTAAAGTGCCAGACCTTATGGTCATCCCTGTTTTCCTCACTCAGACTCAGCTTCACTTTTTCTTCTAATTTCTGATTGCCATTTTTATCCTTGCTCTTTAGCCATACTGGTTTCTTTTTGGACTTTCCTCATTTCTTTGTGACTCTGTTACATTTGTTCTGAGTCTCAAGAATTTTATTCTTATGCATTTTATACATCTTTAAAGATTCAACTTTTAACTTGCATTTTTTCCTTCTTCTGAATAAGTTCTCACATTTTACTATAGTACCCCTTTTGGAAATGAAATATAACCATAATGATTTTTTTATTATTATTTACTTTTTTGGTTTTGCTCCTGCAAGGGTATATTGAATGTGTGTGCACTATGATTACTGATGAAGAGCATCTGTTCAATAGTAACATCCTATTCTGTCTTCCCTGTACACTGTGAATCCTAGTATTAACGTCCCATTGATTGTCATCCTTTCCTCCAGCTTCTGATCTGATAATTGTGTCAATAGCCTTATTTAAGAACAGGCATTCTCATTTCATCATTTTATTTCTTAGACTTCATGTGTATCATTGCTTCACTGTCCTCTGTTTTACTGTCAGTGTATTCTGACAATTCTCTGTTGCTTCTTGCTTGAATATTTCCAACTTCTGTCCTAGCATTCACTTAAAGTTACAGGATGTTTTGACTTTGTGGTTGTCAGGTACATCATGAGCACAACAAACATCAGCACATCTTGGTTGAAGGCATTCTACAATATCTATTGGTGTTCCTCATTTTCAGCTTTGAAAATCTTGTATGACCCTCTTAATATGAAAATCCAGCAACTTGGATTTAATAATAGTTTAAGGGAAATCTGTCCTTCCTGCATGAGCTCCCTCCCTTCCAGAAGTGTGTCCTGTTTCTGATAATCTTTATACCTCCTTTTTTCACTGCGTAAATGAAACATGTATTTTAACTTTGCCTCCTCAATAACCTTTCTGTCTTGTTTTCTGCGTCCTGGGAGCAGTTTCAAGAATACTAGCACGGAGAGCCTCTTTTCGGCTTCCTATGCAGCGTGGTTCAATTTTGCTTCTCTAGCTTCTAGTCTATTTTTTCCTGTAATGCAGGAACATGGACCATGACCCCAGGATTTCTACTAACCTATTCAGACACTGTGTGTAGTCCTCTCTTTTTGCACTCACAGCCATGTCACTGCACATTTCTCTGTGAGATTACAAACCAAACTATATGTCTAAAAGCAGGATTATTCACCCTTGCAGCCAGCCTCCTCCTTTCACATGGGTTCCTTAGCTCAGCATGGCTATCCTTTGTACAAGAGGACACATGGTCATCTTTTGAGAAGGACCTGCCACCGTTTTCTCTTCCACCAGATCTATATTTCCATGTTGCAAGACAAGGACTTCTGATTTGGAAATGGGACTTTTCTACAATACTTTGGAAAGACTCCTTTATTCCTAGTATTATGTCTGCAGTTATTTTGCTTGATGTAAGAAGGAAAGTGGTTGCTTTGTTTTGTCTTGTAGCTGCACTGATCTGTTGACTTCTGCTTTGACCGTTTGTCACTTCAGTGTCCCCCATAACTGAACTTGCAGTATAGTCAGCCTTCTTTCCCTCTCTTTGCTGACTCACCCAGTTCAAGGGCTTTGCTCACCTACTTTGCAGAAGTGCCCAGAGCCTCAGTTGAGACTGTGATGAACAATTCCAAGGAAGAAACCAAGACATGTTCTTCCAGATGCTTATAGACTACCTAAAATATACCTCTGAAAATTCTTTTACTTCTCAGGCCCATGAATACATTTGAACAGAACCAGAGTGGAAATTGGCATATAATGATGGGGTTGCTGAAAGAGAAGTAGGAAAATGACTACTTTTGCACCTACTTATACACCTTTTTTATCTTCTAAGAATGCTCACCAAAACACTAAACACCATGAGGTGAAGGGACAAAAAGAGTATGTAAATAAAGACGTGTAGGATTCAGTTGTCAAAATGTAGCCAACTAATGCCATTTAAAATTCCTTGTATCTTGTCTGGCCTCCGGTTTCTGCTCCAGAGGCATTTCAAAATGCAATTGCTAAAGTTAGTTCCTTTTGACATGGAAACACCTTTAGTAGTTGTAACAACATCCCCTCCATCTTCTCATACATTAAGTATTTCAAGCCTTTACTTTATAAACCTCCTTAGAGTTTGGGTCATCTGTACTTTTGGGACTTTTTTCTTACTGCAAGGTTATCCTCAGGTTTTCATCTTCTTTGATGTCAGTCTCAGTTGTTTCATCTTTCTGTCATAAAGTTCAGATTTGGGTAAATACTTACAGCAGTGTTTAATCTAGGCCAAACATATATGACAGCCTAGAACAAGCAAATAGAAAACACTGAGCAGAATGATAGAGATGGAATTTAAGCAGTCTAAATCTGGATCACGCTTTTCTAAGCTTTCTCCAACTCACTTAATGTTTGGGAGATGTAACCAGTAAAAGCTTGGAGCATGATAATTCTAATTTTCTAAACTTCAGACTGTTTCTTCCAATGCTTATACTTCAACTTGTAACACGATGATAGCTGTTGATAAGTTGTGAGAAGAATTGCTGATCAACTAAGAAAAACATGCACCTTAATATTGCTTTACATTTTCTGTTCTTCAGCTGCCATGCATGATTCATTTGTTCAACTGCACTGTGATACTGTCTGTCACGTTTTAGAATAGGGAGTTTTGTCTGGGGAGTACCCACAAAACAAAGGTTTTGAGGATCAATAATGTTAATTAATAAAGCTAAATGTAATAAATATTAAAGGTCATTATTATCTCTGGCTTGTGAATTTATTACCCACCATTGTTTCAACAATATAATTAAACAATAATAAACAGTATGGTCTTTATAAACAGATGTCATCAATTCTTTTTATTTAGACTAGATGAATTAAGTAGATAAACTTTTTTCCCCCTTTGCGTGTCATAGTATTGCTGAATGGGTTTTGCCTTCCTTTCACCTTTTGCTTTTGTGTATTCATGCTGTACATATAATCCCTATGGAGAAAATTGATAAATTGGTTGTTAGTATAAAGTAATTTGTGAAGTTGAATGCAGTTAGATATAGGTCTTTTCAACATGTAGGAAGAATTTAATTAAAATGAAATTAAATTCTAAATTAAATTCAAGTAATAAATGGATGTTATCCAATATAGTAAGCTATTCTCATAAGAAATTAACATTGTCCAGTAAACTGATTTTAGGTCTTGAGGCTAGGTTTTCTGGAAAATAATTGTATGACTATAAAATAAAGGAAACTAAGTTTAGGAGTTTTTAGATGCCTTTCTTTCAGGGGTGTAAAGTGCCACAACATAGAAAATTAAATTCTTCTCCCAAGTTCTTAAAGACTGCTAAAATTCATTATTTCTTGTAAAATAAATTGGATTACAAATTGTAGCTGTAGAGAAAAACACTGTCCATATTAGTGGACAGCTAAATTTGCAATCCATTTACAGTGTATGTGCTTCTTATAGACATCCCGTGATATTTCTTTCCAGTCATGATTTTATTTAGAACTAGGTAGCAGTCTAAAAGCTATGAAATATGAAGAATAAATAATATATTACATACATTTTACATCTGAATCCTTTTACTATTAAAATGGCTAGGCAAGAGAGAAGTTGGATTCTAATGCTGTTAGGAGTAATGTAGAAAACAGTAACTGCATTATTTCACGGTGGAAAAATATTACCTTTTTAGTCTTTTCATACGTGAAAATTAGGGAATAAAGATGGACAAACAATGCATTTTCTAGAGATCGTTTTATTTGCTCTGAAGTCAGTTTAGTGTGCTGTAGTTAGAAGAATGGCAGACTTTGATTTGAAACCAACTTACTGAAGTGCCACAAATATATTTATCTGCTCTAATCTGGAAGTAATAAAATTATTGCATGCTAGTTTTGTTCTACAAGTAAAGACTTATTTGCACAGCATTATTTTATCCTTCTGAACGGAGTGGAAATATTGTTAGAAAGAAAATAACGTTATCCATTTGAGTTTATTTTCATCAGCGTGCTTTACTTCTGCTCAGACTGCAGTGTGGAATTTTGTAGGAGGTAGGATGTTCAGGTTAAATTTATCTCCTCTTAATGTAGTAGAGTTTAAATTGCTACTTTCTCTTGTTTGCTTTTTGGATGAATGATAACAGGACAGGGAGTCTCATGTTTGGCATATTTTAAGCCGTATTTTACGTTATGTAAAACATGCTATACTTACATCTTTACTCTTCTACTGTGGGAATTGTACATAGAACACAATAACAGATCTTGTTCTAAATAACAGAAAGGATTACAGAAAAAAAGGTTGGGAAAATTAGGTAGATTAGGTAAAACATTTTTTTACCTTTTGGGTCTTCAAATATTTTATATTGACTGACAAATTTGGGTAGTCTTTCTCATGTTAGCTGATAAGTGTTAGGCATACATTCAGCTCTGTGAGAAATATTTTAATATATTGAATAAATAACAGTCAAAATGTATGTGTGCTTTCCTAAGTAGACCTCTGCAGAAATATTTTCTCTCTCTTGATATACATATATATAAAAATTTGGGGGGTTTAATAAGTAGGTATTTGTTATTATGCCTTGAAGGTTCAAAGTCCAGCTGTTAGACACTAAGTTTAGATGAATTCAAGTCAGGGACTTCCACATCCCACGTTTGAAATCTTGAAAATTATATGAAAACATGAAGGTGCCCCTCTCAACAGACAGAAATTCAGTAGTTCAAATGGCTGTGACTAGTTTAACTAATGCCTATTAAGACAAGGAAGATGCAGACTGAAAATATTACAAAAATTATGCTACAGCAAAGGTGCTCCTTCTTGAAAGGGACCAGAGGATCCCATGGAATGCAAAAGTGTCTCAGTCGTGGTTCTCAAGCCTTCCCCCCCCACTAAACAAAAAGAAGCAAAATAAATAGTCAGTGTAAGTTGATGTAAATGCTTGCTTGCTCCAAAACACATTTTTTAGATGGTGTCTTTACTGCATCTTTTTCTTCCAATTCATTTTTTTCTGTATGATGCAACTAGAATTCTGAAACTTCAGGCTATTTCTGTTCATCAAATAGTACATGGTATCTACTCGGTTTAGAATATTTACCAAAGATAACTTCATATAATTGATATCAGTCATCCAAAGACCAGCCCTTAAACTGACAGTTTAACTGATCTCTTCACAGGAAATAGTTTGATGGATTTTATTCAGCTTCAAAGGACATCATGGTAGTTTATAATGACAGTAAGGAAAACAAAAACAACATACCCTTAAATTTCTATTCTGCTAGAAAAGCTACTTTTGGGATGCAATTTTTATAGTAGTCTGCTTTAATCTGTGATAAATAATGTCAGCTGTATGTTTTAAGACCTAACCGCTGATACTGAACTATATATCACTTGAACAATCGTCTGACTACAAAGTGTACTAAATACAGAATAGCCACATTTTAGCTGTATATGTCAGAACCAAGGCCATAATTAACTTTTTAACCCAAAACTGATTGCTGAAAATTTTCAGTCTCTGTTGGTCTGCAGTCCTCTCTGTTGGTAATTAGGTATTTAAATGTGTTGATGTTTTCAGGTGGCTTGTCCTACTTTCCAGTTGTAAGATACTTCTTCCTTTTCCAGATGTATAACAGAAAAAGGTTTCCCATTTAAAACCAAAGAAAGGGATAAGTTTTAAGAGAGAATGATTTGCCATAATGATAGATTTATTTCCATGCAAGTCCAGGAAATTATGTCTATGCCATAAGAAATGAAAGTGCATATGCATCGTAAGGGGATAAAAGAAAAGTAAAATTTCCTTGAGCATTATTACTATTTTTAATTCATTGTGTTCACTCCTTAGTGGTGCAACTACTCCTGATTTCAAACATGAACCTTAACTGAAGATCACTTACAACCTACAGATGAATACTAAGTCTAAAAAGTGGTCTCTAAAAGATGAGAAAAAACTCCCTTGTAACCAGAATGAACCTTAAATGAACCTTCATTAAGAATATTAAGCCAGCTCCTAATAGACACAGGTATTGATCTAATTAACAGGAAGTGCCTAGCTGAACGGAAAGGTCCAATAGAATAAATCCCTTCTTGTTGACACAGTGTTGGCACAGAATTTAGGCAATAGGGAAATTCTCAATAATATCTCTGGTCTGTTCTTCCCACGCCTACCCTCAAATACTCTCATATATGGTCAAATCAACTGAGAATGCCTTTCAGCTTACATATGGTACACTGTGCTTTCATTGCAAAGAGTAATTTAGCAGAAAAAGTAATAATACAGAAAAACATTTACAGCTTTTAGGTTGCCTTATATTTTGAAAATGAGAAGTAAAATGTCTTATTATTATGGACATTTAATTATTTGATATACTTAACGTCTTCTGAGTAACTGAAGGTCTCGCAGGCCGATATTACCAAAAGCCAGAATGTAAGTGTACATGTCAGTCTCCTTTGTCTATAACTCAGAGCTAGCTCAGGAGTTTTGAAGGCTAAAGGTCTTGATAAGGTGAGCAGGACTCAAGCTTTTTCCAGCTTAGGCAGATTTGATCCTGAATTTTGAGCAGCTTAGCCAAAGGAATTAAATTATGTGTATTTGCATCTTTATTTTTTACAGGTTTCTGTGTACTTTATTAACTTAAACCTGTTGTGACAATTACATTAAGCAGCAACCTGAACTGCAGTAGTTTAATCAAAGTTAAGATAAAAATGGTCACTCTGTTCTTGATGGTAAATAGGGAGGAAATTTCTGATAAAGAAAAGAAAAAACAAATTCAACACTTATCTTGAAAGTAGGAGTATACGAGTGTCCTGGTTTCAGCTGGGATAGAGTTAACTGTCTTCCTAGTAGCTGGTACAGTGCTATGTTTTGAGTTCAGTATGCGAAGAATGTTGATAACACACTGATGTTTTCAGTTGTTGCTCAGTAGTGTTTAGACTAATGTCAAGGATTTTTCAGCTTCTCATGCCCAGCCAGCGAGAAAGCTGGAGGGGCACAAGAAGTTGGCACAGGACACAGCCAGGGCACCTGACCCAAACTGGCCAACGGTGTATTCCATACCATGTGACGTCCCATCTAGTATAGGAACTGGGAAGTGGGGGCGGGGAATCGCCGCTCAGGGGACTGGCTGGGTGTCGGTCAGCGGGTGGTGAGCAATTGCACTGCGCATCATTTGTACATTCCAATCCTTTCATTATTACTGTTGTCATTTTATTAGTGTTATCATTATCATTATTAGTTTCTTCTTTTCTGTTCTATTAAACCGTTCTTATCTCAACCCACGGGTTTTGCTTCTTTTCCCGATTTTCTCCCCCATCCCACTGGGTGGGGGGGGAGTGAGTGAGCGGCTGCGTGGTGTTTAGTTGCTGGCTGGGGTTAAACCACGACAACGAGACGATATTATCAGGTCATCTTTTGATGGAGCCATGGAGATTTTAGGTTTAGAGCATACATTTACACTTTTTCCCTAAGTTGTGTAAGTAGAGAAATAGGCTAGCTGAGGTATTTCGAGTTTTACCAAGTCTGTTTTCATTAGGTGAACAGGAAAATGAAATGCAAGTGCCAGCAATTTTATACCATTTCAGAACAGCCTTAAGATTTCCATAATTCATATTTTATTCTTTTTATTTTTGAAACCATTTGCTAGCTCTTGAGAAAAGGTGAATGTAAAATATATTTTTTCCTGCACTGTAAGTTTAAAAAAGGAGAAAATGGCTAGATTTTTCTGCTCATGTAAATCATAGCAATGTCATCCATTTCAGTGAAATTGCACTAGTTCTGCTAAAGAGAACATTTGACCAAACAGCGTATTCATCTCTCAGCCAATATGCATTTTAGTCATCTATCAGCTATTGTAAGGACTGGAAGACTATAATATACTACTTATAATATACTACTACAGTCCCATTTACACTGATTGGTGACTCTCTATATTCTTACAAGGCAGAGGATTAAACAGCATTATTTCTGAAAACTGTTACCTTTGCGATAATAAGAAGGTGAAATATGCTTTTACTGGTTTTCTTTTTTTAACTCTCACTTTCCTATTTAGTTTCCCCATTTTATATTGAGTTTCAAAAGAGTAATTTATGTTACAGATGGAAGATACTTGTTTTAAAATTTTATCTGACATTTACTTGACTACAGTTATATACATTTTATATACCCACCTACGCACATGCACACATATAAGTACACTCTAGAATACAGTTTACAGGAGAGACAGCCACAGACATGTGGAGTGTATATAGAACTCTGGATGAGAATGAGAACAAATGGTTTTCAGGTGATACACAAAAGTAATTCCAAAGTTTGTAAGCCTATAAAATGCTTTCAAAGATTTTGAGAATCATTGCTTACAACGGAAAATAATTCCTGCTCTTAGTCCAAATGAGGTTTAGTCAGAAAAATGTGTTATGAAAATCTTGAAGCCTAGTCAGCATAAATAGATAAGAGCCATCCCCCCCCTTCTTTTACTCAAACCCACGTGTGAACTCACAAAAATAAGTATAAAACACTGAGACAGTATATGGTAATGAGTATATTTTTTTCTGTCAAACAACCTACACTTCTGATTATTTGTACCAAAAAGCTTCAGGGACAACTATTGTAACTGCATGTTCCAATTAGATAATGTACTTGTACATGCATTATTTTTAACTTTGACTCCAGAATTAATAGTAAAAAAAGTCACATAGCAGTTTACAGGAAAGTACTTTAGAATTAATAAAAGAACAAAAAACGTAGATTAAGAAGTTCTTGTTTGTTTGCTGTATTGTAGTCCCAAAACTACATTTTCTTTGGGATACATTTTATAGCTTTAATTTGCTACCCTTTGTACCTTTTTGTAGGTATTTCCTCAAGGTTGTACATGCTCAATATTACTAGAATTTTCATCCAGAATAAGTTTTGGATGAGCTGCAGTGTAGATGCATGTTTTCACAAATCAATTGTATTTTCATTACATTATATAGTAAGCATGGATTTGCCAGCTTTCATCTTTGATTCCTACTGATCCATACTGATCAAGATCCTACTTATACAAGAATAATTCCATCCAGAGTGAGGTAATTCCAGCCGTCAGTGAATATTTTGTCACTTCAGTTTCTATCAAGAAAAGAAAAAGATACAAAGTTTTTGTTATTTGTATGCATATTTTTGGCCATTCCACCATTCCATGTTGCTGATGTGTAATAGTGATAATAATTATGATAGCATGTTTGCAATCATTTTAATTTATTCATAGCTAGACATTACTATCCACAAAGAAAACTTTCATGTCTAACGAACTCAGTTTGTTTACTCCCCCTTAGCAAACCTCATTTCAATCTCATTTGAAAGTTAAGAACGTTCTTTCCATTATTTTAGGAAAAATGGGAAAAGATCTCTAAAATAAATATTAACTGTAGAATTCTCTTCTAAAAATGTTGCTTCGTCCGTCTTCTCTACATTTCAGAATAAATAGTATCATACCTACAAAACAATGCGTTTTTATGCATAGCATTAAAGGATAATAATTCATTAACATGGTTTAGGCCTAGAATATGAAATCTACTAGCTGTATATATATAAACATTTTATGTATAGCTGTTTGATATATAAATGAAACAGATTTTCTCTTAATATGTGAAGATTTTCACTGCATCTATTAACTGTATAATGACAATCTCAACCAAATTATGGTTACATAATTCTACTCTTATTTCTGTCAAGTGAGTAGGTGGCCAACCTTTCTGTCTTGTTGAGAAGTGCCTCTATCTAGTGTATATGTGAGGTATTTCTGTAGTTTATTAAATTGAGATAAAATATTAAATGTTCTGAAGCCCAACGGTCTAAAATACAGCTTACAGCACATTAGTAGGGTAGTACATGGAAGCTTACATTACATCTATGTGTCTATAAATATTTTGTAAATAAAGCAATTCAGTCTCCATTGTAAACCTAGATTTTTTAAGTATTCTGTTTCTGCCATCAGTAAGCACATGAATACAACCAATCATAATCATAATGTAAGATACTGAGATACAATTAATTGTGTATTTAGACTATATCCAGTAAGAAAATTAATTGTCAGTAAAAGACTAGCCTTTCTGTCTTTACAGCTATCCTAATATACTGAAAAACTTGTAACAGAATTTCCAAGGCTTTTTTTCTGAACTGTTAAAATTGCTTTGAGTCACCTCCCTTGGTGGTGCTGAATCAGTATGAATGCTGTAAATAGATCAGTTATTTTTGCTGCGTGTTGAAAATATATAATGCATCTTCTGTTTGATTCATAATTCGTATAGTTCATGAAAGGGAAGATAGCAAGATTCAAATTTCCTCTCTGGTTCTGATGGATGTACTGACCTTGGGTGGGCTTTGAAGATTACTCATCTGTTAACTGATTTGAACTTTCCTAAGGAAGTAGAAAATACAGGAGAGGGAACCTAGTTTCTCATTCAGAGGGATACTAGTCAGTGGGACCTCTGGTACCCCTACCAATTTCCACTTAAATGATGGGTAGTTGCTTTATGCAGCTTACCATCTGGGTATTTACATTAGTAAGCATAGCCTACCACTTAAATGCACCTCTTCCTTCACATTAGAATCACAGAAACATAGGATAGTTTAGGCCAGAAGGGGGCTTTGTCCGGGACACTCTTCAGAGCACAGCCAATGTCAATGTTTGGTCAAGTAGCTCAGGGTCTTTTCTGGTAAAGTTTGAGGGTCTGCAAGGGTGGAGGTGGCAGAGCCTCTTAGGCACCCTGTTCATTCCATGCTTAAGGACCCTTATGGGTGTATTTTGTTTATCTAGTCAGAATTTCCCTTGGTCTTGGGCTGCAGAAGCTGAATTTCTGGATATTACTTTCAAGTTGCTTTCCTGAATTTTTAAGTAAAGGTGATGAGACTGGCTTTTCAAATCTCATAAAACATGAGACTGTTCCTTATTACAAGCAGTATTCTTGCAGTATTTGCTTCTCAGATATTATCCAGTATTTTTCAGATATTATTTGACATTCTTGATTGAAACTAAAAAATATTGCTTCTTATCTTGGTGTGTTCTAGTTAATGTTGTTTCTTTAAATTATAACTCTGAGACCCTTCACCCTTCATGTAATACACTAGTGGCAATTTTACACTGATCATAAAATAAATTCTGAGGGCAAGAACACACATATGTATGAGGAAAAAACAAAATTATATATGAAAAAACCACACATAAGTGTTATATTAATGCAGTCTATTCTAGTAATTGTTGTCTGTAGATAAGTAACCTGTACATCGGACAGAAATAAGTTCTGAGAAAAATAACTGAGGGCTATATCTAGTTGTGAAAGATAAATTCATACACTGGAAAATTCAGAAGAGTGAATGTGAATGCTCTATTTATGATCTAGGAAGATGTCTGTATTTCTTCTGTTTGTTTTTTACTGATTTGTTTACTTATCAAAAATATTGCTGGCCAAGTCTGAGCCTTAGAGGTTGTAAATTGGTATAAGCATAATAACTTTATAGATATAGGCTCTTTCCTTAACAACACTAATTCCAGATGTCTTAGAAGCTGATTTTCCACTTTTCTAAGTACCTCTGTGCCATTCCAGTTAGAATCAGTGGGTCCTGAATTTTCCATAACACAGGCAGAAACATTCCTAGTCAAGGGAGCTGAACTGGCTTTTCAGAAGGTGCTACCTCAACCAATTTGTCTTGTCAACAAGTATAGAGCCTTTATGAATACAAAAGCACTGAGAATGAAAAACAAAAAAGATTCAACTATGCTGCCAGATTGAAGCAGAAAGCAAAGATTAAAGTGAAATCTGAGGCTTTTCTTCATCTGAATTTTTAACATTTCAGTCATATACCTTCCATGATATACAGCACACTAACCAGTGGGGAAAAGATAATATAGCACAATATTGCATGATCTGTCTAATGTCCTGAATTCCTCTTATTGGCAAGAACAGGCATTTGAACTACAGCTCATGTAGGTCAGTCCACTGGCAGGCTAAGGAATGTGTTGTCTTGGTTTAAGAACTACACTGATTTAGGTCAAACTGATTAAAAAGAAGATATTCTAATGTCATGAAGAAAATAATAAAATTTTGGAAAGATCAAGTTTTTATTTTTAGAAGCTGTGCATCATTCTGACAGTAAATAACAGAAGGAGAAATATTTGTATAGAAACTACAGTTTAATGAAAATTAAGGGAAAAGAAAATTAATTTAAAAATAATGATCAGAAAATATCATACTGCCCTGCAAGTAAGCAGCATCCCTTCTAATTAAAAATAATTAAAACCTAAACAGGAGATTAAGTTGTACAACAATAAAGTTTATTTACAGTCCTCAGAGATTAAACTGTACTGTGCTGGAACTCTATGAAAGTGACTGGTAAGGCAAATTTCTACAATAAATAATAAAAGGAGTTTTACCAACCTGATGTTTTGTACTGCCAACACTTTTCTTCAATAATGGGTGAGTTCAATAAAACCTTCTAGTGCTCAGATCACAGCTGTATAATTGTCTGGATAAGAAGCATTTGCAAATAATTCTTACTACTTTGACCTTCATCTGTTTCACGAGAGGCAGTCTGTACAAAGCTGGGTGTTTCTGATGCGTTATAGCTTCCATATATAAAACCAAACCAAAGTCAATTTCCTTAATTTCCTGATAGCAAATTCAAGGTGGTCTCTCTTTCTGATGCTGAAAATTAGCTTCAGCTGGCCTTGAGACACTTGAGTCATTGCTGAAACTGCATGTTTCTCTTCTTCACAGACTGCACAGGAGTCCTTAAAACTCTTCTTCTTCTCCTGTTTTCCTTCAGTCATTATTGGTCTCAGTATCAGGCATCCCCTACAACATCTGATATAGTTCTATGAACTGGTGGAACTGTTTCTGTACCTCTACCTAAAATTGGATTACATGTATGAGATAACATATAAGAATGAGATACCACATTTGATGTCTTAGACATTTTTTGTATCCTACCCACTGCCATGGGCAGGGACACCTTCCACTAGATAGGTTGATCAAAGTCCCGTCCAACCTGGCCTTGAACACTTCCAGGGATGGAGCATCCACAGCTTCTCTGGGCAGTCCTTGACTTCCTCCTCAAAAATACTACATACTTGATGAAAGACTTTAACTGAACTGAGAAATGCAGGGGAAGAACGTGAGCATAGCTATGCGATATCCTATGTGTCATCCTCTCACCTTCCTTTGGAGAAAGACAACTTCTGATCTGGTAGGAGAAAAGGAGTTGTGTGTGTGTGTATGCACACTCATTCATATATTGCATGAGGGTCTTATCTGAATGTTTTGAAGCCTGTTTTTTAAAGGTCTGGTTTGAGAAATAGGCAAAATAGGGCACATGATTTTTTCTGAAGAACTGAAATGGGAGAGGTGTCACTATTTTTTGCTAGTTTAGTTTGATTTGAGACTGACAAGGAAGGGGAGAAAGGTTTTGTTTCTTTGCTTTGTGCAAGGGAAAGTCAGAACTGAACATGTCTGAGATGGTGGGGGTTTTGCATACTCATCCTCTGCTGTTTTTCTTGTCTAGCTAATATTTGCTGCTTTCCATCCAGCCACTTTTAAGGATGAGAATCTCCTAAACCAGGTTTATGCAAATGTATTGCATAAGTTTTGGACAACAGCTCAGTTATTTGTATTTTTCATTGCATTTCATGTTAATTCATTTCAAAGCTTATGGGAGATAGCCTCAGAAATTATCATTGTTTACGTTAAAATCAGTAGGTGGATTTTTAAATTATTATTATTTTTATTTTTTAATATCCCTTATAGCAGCATTTGACTATTGTGAAGAAATTTCTCAACAGTCTGAGTTTTTAGAATCTTACTGGAATACAGCCAACCAGGATTTTTTTTTTAAGGGTGGCCTTCAACAGATGTTTTTTCACCTCTTATCTACAGGTAGAACCTGATAGCAGGTATTAGACTGTCAGCACATCTCTAAATTTACTTTGATGCAGGCTGGCAGAAGCAATAGGTACTGCAAAACTAATCTTTCCAATAACATATGTCTCCTAGAAAGAGACAGGACTGTATGTATTAAAAATAGCTTGACTGAAGGAAAAAATATATTGACTAGGTTTTTCTTATCTGATATTTACTTTTATGTACTGGCAGCCTTCCTTCTTTCTCTCTTCTCTAGTCCCATGAGGAATAAAGAGAGGCCTGTGCTCCTAGTAGATCTACTTCCATTTTTTTTTTATTTTTCATTTTTTTATTAATAGTGTAGAGTACTATGTTTTGAAAATGAAGAAACACTTTCATTTTGTTTTCTTCTTCCAGTTTTTCAGATCAAAAAGTAAGCTATACCTACTTTTGAAACAATCACACTGCTTTCTGCCTCACTGTTAACTAGTATCTACCTCCAGAGTAATATGGTGAATAGTTCTGTAGAACAAATATTTGAGTTACTGCACATGTTCCTTTTAATAAGCCTATAAAATATGTAGTTTTGCTTCCAGATACTGTCATATTAATTGATTTTTCTCATTTATTAATATGAATAAATTTTATATTTGAGATTATATTTTTGAATAGGAAAAACTTGCTTATGTATATGTAGAGGAGGAATTTCCTGGATCAGGGTTTTTATTTTAATACCAAATTTGGCTTGGTTAAAACCAAATTACAAATAAAATGTTAATTAAAATGTAATTATGGAGACAAGTGAAATTTTGGATTATTAGGAGGCCAGCATATTACTGTTTAGGAGTATCCATTCAGTTATATTGTTGTGTTGTAGTGACCTAAGTTGTAAGCAGGATGTTCTTGTATGAATGTTTCATGCCCAGATACAGATCTTTCAGATTTCCATACCACCCAGATGCCTGAACTGTCTGAACAGGAAGGCATCTGTCTCCTTGATAGTACTTCTGGTATATCCAGGTTCCCTCTTCACTGTTCAAACCTGGGACTCACCCATAGCAGGCAGACAGCTGTCTGCCCTTCCCCTGCAACTCTGCCTGTGTTTCCTTGAAAGCTCAAGCCTGATTGTATTTCTTTTTTTGTCAGATGGTTCTCACCTGCTCCAGGTATACCCTCAGTTGTACACCTGAGATTCCTACTTCCATCAAAGCAGGAAACATATTAAGCACATAAAACTGGCACTTACTCCTTAAAAATTACTTCCAGAATTTGTTTAATTGCTTTTGTGCTTTCACATCTATTATATGTGCTGTAAATGTTGTTGCTGGTGCAGTAGCTGCTGTTTCTGCTTTTTTGCTCTGAAGCAATATAACAGAGTTAAACAATGACAGGCTACTCCAATTCAGTGGCCGCATTAATTCAACTTCTAAAAATGTCTGTGAAGTAGCAAAGTATTATTCACATATTTGGAGATGAGCACAGGAGACATGAAGTGACTTGTCCTAACATTTGAAGTGGGAAAGAAACAAGTTCCTATAATTTTATTCTGTTTTTCGTTGGTTGGTTTTTAAGCTCAGCCATCCCACTTTATCCTGAAGAAATACTCCTATTTTAAAGCAAGTGTCTGTGTGGCAGACACCTGCTGTTGTTTAAGACCTTTGCCACGTAAAATGACAGAGATAAGATTGTCTCTCCATTCATGGTTTCTCCCCAAACTAGAAACCAAGCTCAGAGGAAATGTTGTCTCAGAGTATAATACAAAATTTGCATTTTTCTCCCCTTTCTCTGCACCACTATTTTAAAGGATAAGATAAAAATATGTAAGAGCATTATTCATGCTTCAGGGTGAGTCTGGTTGAAAGTTGAGCATAAAAGCCAACCCAGTTCTCAACTCTTAGCTCATGAGTTAAATTTTCTTAAAATGTCACCTTTTTATTGCAATCAGTGAAAGCGTCAGTGTAAGTGATACTGCAGGCCTGTACATAACTCTGACCATCACGGGTGAAATACTTTCCCTCTAACTTGGGCAACTCTTCACTGGAATGTCAGAACCAGGGTCAGATGCTCCTGACATACGGTATATATGCAGTACACACAGCAGCTGCACAGTTTGCAATCTGCTTAAACTCCTTGCCTAGTTAATTGGAGGAAAGAACAGACCCTGAAAACCTGAGAGTTATCAGAGGAATCGAGTCCACCGAAATTTAAATGGTTTCTTTCTCTAATTTATGCTGAAATGAGGTACCACCAAAAGTGTCTTCCTCTTCCACTAGAAGTAGAGGGAGATAGCAGGAGATGTCAAGCTCTTGCCTCTCTTCATTTAGACATCCTCTGAGACTGCGACAGGCGTTGTTGTGTTTACTTTTTCATAATAGCCTAGCAGCTGGAGCAGAATAACCTGGCATGGAGACCCGAGCTCTGAATGCTTCATAGCCCAAAGCAGACTGAATCCAAATTGCAGGGGAATACCAGGGAGTGTTCTGGTTAAAAGCATTTCTGTCCTCTTGCTGAAGCTGAGGCAGGAAAGCAAATTTATGGGTCAGGAAGAGAACAAGCAATTTGGAACCCGATTCTCACCTAAGTCAGCTGGAAAGAGAACAAATATCTGTATTGGTTTTAGAAGGGCTTGTTTTTGTGTGTGTGTGTAGCTATTTGATTTACTTCAATGGTAGCACAATGCAAAATTTACCAGATGACTGGGGGCAGGACACAGCCCAGCCTTGCCCTTGGGTGCCCCTTTGCTAACACATCTTTGATAGCAGCTGCTCCCCTGGGGAGCAGCCAGCAGCAGGGTCCCACCAGCAGCTGACCTCTCCCATGATGGAGAGATACAAGGAGCTAGCTGATCCTGGACATGCTGGCTGATATTTGTGAGAGGGCTTCAAGCTGAAGCTGGTCTCTGACAACAGGCAGCACATGGTTCGCTTTGCACAGGATCAGCCTAAAATCACCTGGTAATTCTTGAGGCTTATCTGACCTGCCCAGAATAACATCCTAGCTTAAATTTTAGCCAGGAAGACACACAACGTGAGGAGCCACTTGCCATCAGTGTGTCTCAGCTGTGGGACCAGCAGACTGGTTTAAGCCAGAATTGCTGTGATATCTTGGTCATCATCAGCCTGCTGCATTTTGCCACACAAGAACCTGTTCCAATGATATCATCAGTCCTGGCAGCTGTACAATACTGGATGCAAAGCTCTGGGAGAGGAGTCCCAAGTTGGAGCTGAGGGACATGAGGAAGCCTCAGCAGCTGGCCAGTGCTAATTCGCTGTGCATCGACTATGTGCTGGGGATGCCAGAATTCACTAAGTCACAATTTCCTGGAAATGGTAGATGAAGGAAGAGTAACCATGGCTGGGAGGTCAGAAATTCTGTCCCAGCTTCCTGGGAGAAAGAATAAAGACAACTGAAGAGTACAGGTTTGATCATTGTGTCTGCAACTTGTGTGGGTTTTAGAAAATATGAGGTCTAGACAACAGGATACGGTCAGTCACACTGTCATGAAGATTTTATCTACACAAACTCTCTTAGCAATACTGTTTGATAGTATACAATACTGAGGAAGTTCAGGGTAGGTAAGTCCCTTATCTTCTGAAAACTATGTTTTAGGATGAAGTTCAATGATTACTTCAAAAACTACCTGGACACTGTTCACTTACAGTTTGTGAATGAAGCAGATTTTAGTGATTTGAACACCAGGGGTGGATAGGGATTTTTCACCTAAAGGGCTTCTCTGACATGGAATAGGTACCTATAGGCAAGTCATTTAGCTTGGATGGTTTTACTTGCTTCTCTGAGAGAATTATGAGATGAGCCTCCCAACTTCAGTGAATAGTTAGGATTTTTATAAAATAATTTGAGTAATTGAGTTTGTAAAATTTTAGAGTGTTTCAGATATATTTGCTGTTATGAAATTAACATAAAAACAATACAATTTTTAAGTACTTTTTAACAAAAAGGAGTTGTACATTCAGCTAGTTGAAAAATAGCTATTTTGATACATAGATTATATACTTCATTGCTTTGTTATAGTCTGTATTAAAATAATAGCTTCCATGCATGACTACAGTTGGGAATCAGTCTATTTGGCAATCTAGCAGAGATACAGCGTCATCTTCCTCAGTTGTTCCTCATAACCCTCTAGTAGCAAAACTGAATACAATATTGAGGCATGTTTATAAAATCACATAATGGAGTAAGGCAAATTTCTTATATTCAAGTGTCCTTTTTTCAAGTCAGTTATTAAAAACACTAGTTTGTGACAGTCAAATGTTATTAATTTCTGATATTTACAGTTTGTAAGCTGTCTCCTCTGAAGGCAAGTACTAGTGTTTGCACAAAGCCCTTCTGATCTCATTACTTAGGCTACACCGAAAAATCTGGTTTTCCTGCTTCTCTCTCCCTCCTCTCCCTTCAGGAGGCTTTAGAGCATGTAAAAGGAACACTTTTATGGGTATTTTTTAGCTCAATTGATGCAGCAATATATTATTAGCTTAGTGTAACTCTCTCAAAATTTTATGAGGCTTCACAGAGTAGCTGAAGTGAACATAGGTTTTATGTTCCATACCTAACAGATCATGCAAGTTTCTGTCATTATCAGTTAGGATATGCTTGATCAAGTTCAGACAGTTCACAAATGATGGGGTATTTTTTCTTCACTCTGTGATACATCTGAAAGTCAATAGGTTATTAAGGGGACTGGTTCACAGTTTCAAAATACAGAGTTGTTATTGTTTCCAAAGCTAGATCTAGTTAAATAGTAGCAAAAATTGTGTTGTCTTAAATTCACTCACATCTGAGTGGCTGTTTCATGTGCATATCTATGTGATCCTCCCTGTTTGACTGCTATGGACCAATACACACCCTCTTTCACAGAGCAATGATTATTTTTTATTTATTTATAGGAATGAAATCCTATCCTCCTAGAAAATCTTTATATCAACAAAACCTGTGGTCATTTAAATGGTATTTGGGAAAGAGAATTTTACTGTAACTGCATAAATTTCTGTACTGTGTTTCCTTGTGAACAAAAGTATTAGTGTGCAAAATAATAATCTCTCCCATTCTTCTTCTGTTCTGTAATTTCTTTCTCTCTATAAAAAATATAAAAAAAGAAACACAATTATCTGTTAGGATTAATTCAGTCACTGAATGGAGAGAAAGTAACAGAATTTTAGAAAGTGCAGCAATCATCATGTAACTGTTATAGATTTATATGAAATATAGATAGCTAAATAGATGATAAATAAGATATAATGGTTTCTCTGGAAAATTTAACATATGGACAATGAATACTACTATAACTGAAGGTTTTAGCAATTCCAAATTTAATCTTGCTAGATAATTTATAACCCCAATTTTGAAATAATGCCATGCCGGCACTCTTTTTGGGACTATTACCAGCATAATTATGTAAAGAAGCAACAGAATGTGGCTGAAAACAGTTCTCAGCTTTCTGTTTATAGGTATTCTTTCACTCAGGATGAAAGCTTACTTTCTATCAATGAATAAACCATGAAGCAAATACCAACTATATTTCATTCTTGGTGAACAGATATTTTTATGACAAACATATGAAATTAAGAGAATGGAAGACTATTTAGAAAGAGAAGGATAAGCTCCTACCCCAGAATTCTAAATACAGAGGTAAAAAATGACATAAAACTATAATTCTTTATTTCCACGAATCTTTTTCATGCAAACACCCAAAGGTAGGCTGTTGCAATTATGTTAGTTTCAGTGAAAAAGAACGTTACAACATTTCTTTGAACCTTATTTTAAAGGTGTATTTAGTATACAACTGCTTCCCAGGAAGACTCGGTATGTTTTAAAATAAAGTTATTTCACTTTTCTGAGAGTACATGTGCTACTGATAGCAATAAGCATATGAAGCCGTTAAGGCAGTAGAATGTGTCTTTTTTTCTTCCAGTCTTTCTCCATTATGTGTTTCTGAAGTCATGTTTCAGTTTTCCTATGAAAAACGTGGTACAATCCGCATGATCAATATGAGTCTACCAAAGAAATGCCTTTAAGTTACTGACTTAAGTCTGGAGGAAATAAATCGGCAGCCAAGAGCCACCATGCTTTATATCTGCACTGTGGTTTCCACCTCGTTTCCCCAAGTATGCCATTGTTCCTAAGGCTGGTGTACCTGCTAATACCTAAGTATCATCATTTGAAAATTGAACTGGTAGCATGTTTCTCCTTCTTTCTTAAAAAGATTTTGTGCTTGGAATTTAACCAGAAATTTCACTGTAATATGACAACAGGAATAACTGCAAAATAAACACAAGTCAGTGTACAGAAAAAGAGTGAGAGCATTGAATAAAAAATTCCAATATTTAAATGTGTGCTATTCTGAATATGAAATGTTAAGTTACACATTAATAAATTCCCTTTTTAAAAAGTTCATATACAATATGTACACTTTCAAAAAACAAATTCAAAAAAGAAAACATAAAAAAAAAACTTGTGGTGAATCTGAATGCAAAATCTAACATAAGACTTCTGAAAGAAATGTGCAATATTGATATGATGAAGGGGAAGCTGTAAATTGCAATAATTATACAATGTTTATTACTCTGTTGCTACCAGAAGCAGAGTACAGTGTCCTAAAGGTGGATTCACAGTTATTGAATTTCAGCAGGATCCATCTTCAGTGTCTCTCACCTCTCCTAAACTAATAGCAGCACTGTTTAATTAAACATTTTCAGAGAGGTTCCTAAAGGATTATTTACTAAATCCTTTCTTTCTTAGCTAGGTCTTTAGGCTTCTTCCATTGTTTTATGGAATAACACATGTTCTTCCTCCTGGGCTGGCTTCCATTCTCCAGTTAAGTGTGGGTGGGCTTGAAGTTCTGTAGAAGTGTTTCACACAATCCTAATGCCACATTATGGTGGGGGTAGAGGCTGAAAAAGGAAAGCAAGTGGAAACAGGAGCTCAACTGACAGAAATTGTGAAAGGTATTAAAAAGCAAGTCACATGATGCAGCAAAACATCCTTAGCGCATTCGCTTCTCACATCCGGCAAGTATGGTGCTTTCAAAGCTAAGATTTGCATCTTAGCTGTTTTGACTAACACTGTATAACTTAAAGGCAATGAGTTATGTTTTAAATAAACATGCTTATCATCTTTCCTTTTATTTTCCTTTTTTTTCTTTTTATTAGACTACCATCCTCAAAAGAGGCAGAGTGGTATCACTGGAGCATAGAAGGAGGAACTCTAAACCTAGTAAGTGAGCTTAGAGTAGGGTTTTCAAGAGGGAAAATTATGCAAATAAAACAGGTCCTGATGTAATTATTTTGTTTATTATGAATCACTTTATTTATTTTTTATTTCACAAAAATGATTCTGATCATTTCTGATTCTTCGGTACCTTACATTGGCATTGGTTTTATGGGTGATAGCTAACCAGGGAATAAAATAATCCAGCCCAAGCCAGGCAACTTGGGAACTTTAGAAAACTACCCTTCTGTGCATCCATCCTGCTTTGTGGGACCCCGTGAGGACAGAATAGCTCATTCTCAGTGTTTGGTCTGTTCCAGAAGAAGAAACAGTTCTTTTTTTAATAGAAATCGGCAAAGTGACACATAGGGAATATTGGGTCATAAGCTGCTATTTGCATACTAAGATCTTAATTATAGGCAAGTGCAACTTTCAAAAGTGATGTTAATATCAATTCTATGCTCCACTTGGTCCACTTAAGACCCCATTACTTTGTTCACTCAGTTATCACCATCATGAGGATAAATTTAGGCTGTCCTGTATTGAAGAAACAACTGTACTGTCCTAGTTTTGTGTGAGGCAATGCACACATACTGGAGGAGACCCACTGCCTCTTTTATCATGGAGGGTGTAATAGTAGAAGCACTTTGTTCTGTGTTGGAAGTGGAAGTACTCAACTGTGCAACACGAATCACTGCTCAAACAGTTGTCTCCAATTTCTTTTTACACTAAAGCAGTGGTTTCCACTAGGTGTGTGTACACTACGGTGTGACTTGCTCACAGTACAGGAACTGTACAAGACAGGATGTTATTCACTAAGAGCAAATTTTTCCTTGTTGCCTATTTTTATAAGCCTATTTTTAGTAAAATATAGAAAAGAAATAACTTCCTCTTTGTACTTTCCCTGAGGTTTAAATACATAATATTACAATATGAATGAATATATTTAGATTAGTGTGATTGAAAGTAGAATTATTATTTTTTTCAGTTCAGACTGGATTTATACTAAACTTCAGCATAAATGACCTTCCCAAATGTATTAAATATCTGAAGGACTGAAAACAGAATTAATTGTGTCTTGAATATCTGACTACTTGCACGTCAATGACAAACATACCTAAGGCAAGTTTATTGTGAAAAAGGAAACCTTCGTGCCCTTCAGCCAAGGTACCCTCTACCACATGCATTTACATGAAGTAAAGCATCCCATGAGGCTCAGGAAACCTCCAAGGTAATAATCTTAGTCGTCCTGGCCAACATATTATTTCTGAGTAAAATAGGAACAAGTAGTTGAGATCTCTTAGTGAATAATATGACCTCCCTTGTTTGCCTACATAATGAATTAGCAAGCCATATTTAACTTTGTGAAGTATATGGCAATGATGCAGTAAGCCCAATGTAAAAATGAATTTTATTTTTTCAGATTATAGATTTCCTGAGCATTTTAATCAAGACTACAAAATAAAACAATCTTAAAAATTCTTTCGTAACTTTAGTGTTATTTTTCTTTACTAATATTTTAAGTAATACAATTTTGTTGTAATAAATTATGTTTTTAAGAAGATCACATTTACAATTTAACACATAAATGATAGTCTCATCTCCCAGATAAGCAGTTAAATAGATAGCTTTCTTATTAATAGCATGATACCACCAAATGATGGGTAATTTCTATTATCTTTATAAATAGATAAGAAGTATATAGATGTGAAAGAAGCATTGATGTGGAAAATGTTAAAATAACAAATCTTATTAGAAGAAAGAATCTAGAAATAACTTGTCAGGAGGGTAATGACCTCAATTAAATTTTATGTGAAATTATAATTGGCGTTTTTAATAAAGGAACGCTATTGCAAATTGCATATTTGATATAATATTACAGGACACCTTATTTCCTCTGGCTTGTATTTATATTAAATAAAAGTCTTTGAGATAATCAAGGAAGAGTCATAATTTAGAGTTTTGGGAATCTGCTCAGATGATAGGTTTAAAATAGCTTTCAATACAAAAGAGAGGAAAGTGGGAAAGTTATCTGAAAGTGATCTTTTTGTTTGTTTGAGCAAAAAGATGTTGATATTCAACATGGTGTGGTGCATGTTCTTAGATGCAGCCAAGATTGTAGCATCTTCAAGATGTAGTCAAATAGAATCCTTTTTTTTTAAGACATTTGAGGCTAGAAAGTTCATTATGTGCAAACTCTCTAAATAAATTGCTGAGAAAGTTCTAAAAATGACCCAGTTTTCATCTGTTGTACACATATACATAAGGAAAGTATAATGTCTCTCATTATCATTATGGTCATGTGCTAATTTCTAATCCCAAACTAATATTAGAATAGTAACTTTGAAGTAGTTCTACAAATAATATCAAGATCTATGTCGGGGTGAGGAGGAGTTGCCTGTGGAGTCTTCCAAAACATGGCTCAATATATGGGTTTTAATTATTTATATTGTCATATACTTTTGCTAAAATTCAACCTAGATACACTTAATGATACTACAATAGTGCAGATTTCCACTCTGGGAAAAATATTACAAAGAAAAAAGTCATCTTAAACCATCTCTCATTGTTTAATGTTTATCCTTTGCTTACATAAAATAGTAGTAGAAGGGTTACAGTTGTAGGCATAATAGTAGAAGTGATGACTTAAACTGGTGCAAGAAAAAGCAACAACAAAAGTCAATAAGGAATATTGGCCTGGGGTGACATAGCTAAAAATAAGCTATAGTAGTTGTTAGGAAAGAACCTAACAGAAATTCTAAGCAAAAAGAAGTAGTGTTTGTAGCATTTGCAAATAAGCAGCTGCTACGATTCACAATCTACCCCAATTATCTTCTGTTAATCTGGCACATCTTTAAAATTAAATGCTGTGCATAATTTTTCATGGTTCAGATACTGCAGACTTTTCTTCAGGCTCACCAAGAAAAGTCACTATCACAAGTGACCTGTGTAATTGAATGTGAGTTATTTTACAAGCAGATTTCCACAGAGGGAAGGAGAGCTGTGGCTATGGGGAATCCTCAGCATTAACTTTTTAAATTCTGAGCTGATACATAAATGTAAAAAGAGATAAACTGATACTGTTGAAAAAGAAGTGGTTGTTCTTATATGGAAAGTTTATCATTTACATACTGTCATGTGTATGTAGATGTGTTTGTAGATACACTTGGGATTACTGTAACCTAAGGACTAGATTCTGATAGTTTTGAAGATGAAATGTTTTATGGATGAAAAGCAGAGTACTGCACCATCAAAGCACATTTCAACAGACCACTCTGGGGAAGAGCTGTAACTACTTCACAGATCAGTTGAGATTTGGACATTTAAGACCAAAAGCAACCAAGAAATCCTATGTCTCACCTAGCTTTGGAGGTACCAAAACTGATCTTACATCCACATTTTGGACTACAGTTTTTAATTCATCTAAATTGAAGGTCCTTGCAATCCTTGAGGCTAATGCTTAGTTCTCATAAAACACACTTGTGATTCAGTATGATGTTGAGAGCTACCTAACTCTAGAATGATCTTATGCATGAAATAAGGTCATAGAAGAGTCAGTTGTAACAAGGGTGAAACTTACACCAGCTGATCTTGCAGCTGAGTGTTCAGTTGGTTCACCTTTTTTCACAAATAATAATTATATTTAATTCCTTTACAGAAAAAAATAATCACTTTTCTCAAAACATTGATGAAGGCATTTGGTTGTGTTAGTAATCCAGAGGTCTAAACTGATCACCACAGTTGACTGTGCTGTCCCAGGGCAGTACATTTTTACAGTTTTACCAGAAGAGTTTTCTTTTTTCTTAAGATTGTCCCTAGAGCTCCATTTGAAGTTTTCATTTATTCGATACAGTGTTTGGGATTAAAAGTAAACTTTTTACAGACTACTTGGGCCCCTCACTACAGGAAAGACATTGAGGTGCTGGAGCATGTCCAGAGAAGGGCAACCAAGTTGGTGAGGGGAGCACAAGTCTTATGAGGAGCGGCTGAGGGAGCTGGGGCTGTTTAGTCTGGAGAAGAGGAGGCTGAGGGGAGACCTTATCGCTCTCTACAACTGCCTGAAGGGGGGTTGTAGTGAGGTGGGTGCTGGCTTCTCCTGTCAGGTGGCTGGAGATAGGACGAGAGCAAATGGCCTCAAGTTGAGGCAGGGGAGGTTTAGGTTGGATATTAGGAAAAATTTCTTTACTGAGAGGGTTGTCAGGTATTGGAACAGGCTGCCCAGGGAAGTGGTTGAGTCACCATCCCTGGAGGTATTCAAAAAGCACATAGACGAGGCACTTCAGGACATGGTTTAGTGGGCATGGTTGACGGTTGGACTTGATGATCTTAAAGGTCTTTTCCAACCTAAATGATTCTATGATTCTATGATTCTATACATGTTTGACAGGTGTTTCTTTGCTGTATAAAATTTGCTGAACTTCTCTGGAACAAGCAATCTGTAAGAATCAGTGTTTCTAGAGACAAGGAGTGCTTGAAGTTGCAGGAAACTGAGATGAGTAGAGAAACTTTGAAAGCTGTTCTTTTGCTCAGTGAAATTTTTCTCATGTTTTGTGCAAACTCACTCAGAACACTAATTTACTGAGCAATATCTTTTAAGTTAATGTATGTTGTGCTGTTAATTCAAAAGTATACTTTTATCAGCAATTTTTCAAATTTAAAATACCCTACTGCAGTATTTATTGTATTTTTAAATTCTGAAAATACTGTTATTCAATATATGACTAGGCAGCTGATCACCAATAAGAGATGTATTTTATCCATGTCAATCAATGCTTTTCTACTTGATTTGTAGTACTATAAAATTCCTTATTACATAACATAAAATACCACAAGAGAAATAGTGGCAATATTCTAAGTTACACTTGGGAAATTAGTTCCTCTCTTATATGACCCTTTTTGTATCTTAGTGCATTATTAATAGGTTTTTTAAATATTTTAAATATGATTTTAAATATGAAATTTATTATAGAAGCTATCTTATATCCCCATGACATGCACTCATGGTGAAGTTCCCATACTGGAAGAACTGAGGTATGAAAGCTTTTGGAAGATACTCTTACCCGCTATTGCTACACCCTATGAACAGCTTGTCAAGACTACTTCTAGCACTGAGGCTGTGGTGAATTTGTCTTTGTCAATGAAACTACCACTTTCTACTAGCCCAGTAGAAGACCTACCCAATGTTTTTAGAGCTTAAAGCAACACATACTGCTATAACAATTCTGACTGCCCAACAAAACTCTGACAGAGGCTACTATAACTTGGAAGCCCTGAATCATCTAAATAATACTGAAAACAATTTCGAACTGAGAAAAGGCCAATAATTGGAGGATGGAAATGTAAATCAAGGATCCACTTATTATCCCATGTTCATCACCAGATTTCAGTTATAACTTCAAAAATTACTGGGGGGGAGTCTGTTTATACAAGAATAGTAGCATAATTGCACCTCCATTTACATGAAAATAATCTGATTTCCAAGTCGCTGTAAGACCACAGGCTAAGTATTGTATTATGATAGCAGAATTTTATTATCTCTTAGAACAACATTGTAGCTATGATATTACTACACTTCTAAAACAAATATATTTATTTCAAAATATATAAACCTCTCTTTCACACACACATAAAAAGCCCTAAACTCTTGGCCTTTTCTGTGGTATCTGCAATAGATCTGAAGCAGCTTGTAAACTGATTATTTCATGTTACTGGAGTGTAGACTTTTTATTACAAGCTTATAATTAAAAGTATTGGTTCAACCAAAAGAGTGCATAATGCTGATATACCTGGTTTCCAATATAACACCTCGCTTAAATGAAATTCCTTAAGAAAGAATGATTGCCATGATACACTTACTTCCCTAAAACATAATATAGAAGTCACAACCTGCGAGGCAGCTTCTAAACAAAGGCCTTTGAGATAGTGTGCTAATGGTCAAGCCATTGACAAGTACGCAGTGCCAAATCATTGACAAGTTCCATGAAATGTTCGGGTGAAGTCTATAGATGCTCTTCAGTATTCAGTACTATTTTAGGTTTTTCTTTTTCTGTTCTTTCTGATTACATGCTTAGGAATTATGTTTGGGGCTTTTTTTTTCTTCTTTTTTTTTTGTTGCTGAATACTCATATTTATTTTTTCCCATTTGCAAAGAAACTCTGCTAGGAGGATATACACAATATCTAGCTAGGACTAATGAGCCTGTAGGATAAGCATCAATAGGGTCACCAACACCCATGTGAGACCTTATGTCTGTTTACTCAGACTGATGTTTGCTGCTGAGTTGTTGTGTTGCAACTCTCAGTTTACATCAGGATTTCATACCTTTCTCTATCGGTATTTTTCTTCTTGAATTTTTGGGCAGCTATCCCTATCTCAACAGTCTAACCTCTGCTTGCAGTATTACCTTTCTTACTCTTTGTGGCTGCTTTCTGTGGACTTTCTTGAAGTTATTCTGCATAATTAAGCAATTTTCTCTGAGCTGAGGTTATGCAGCTGGACTGTATCAAAAAGACTGGATCAGACAGTGGAACCTCTTGGAGGAGAGTTAAAATTAAACTTGTAAATGAACAGTAGTTTGAAGGGGGTAGAAATAGGAACACTGGTAAATATAAGAAGCAGAGTAATATTTTATAATAAATTTAACAAAGTCATTATGTGAGCTCCACCTAATCCTCAGCTGTAATTGAGAGCAGAACAAATGTAACTATTTATGAGGCTTTTGGGATTCTTTAGTTAACACAATATGGAGAGGACAGGGGGCATATAAAGAACTTCATGTTCTTAATTCTGTAAAAGTAAATTATAATTTTAGCCACTACAGAGGAGAAAGACAGAGAAACTCTTTCTCTTGTGCTGCTTAAGAATTTATAAAGAGAGAACAGAAAAAGTTCACCATGGGGAAAAACCACAAGCTCCACCTGTCATTGTTGTTTCATGATCTTCAGACTTGAAGAAGCTCATCTTAGAACTTAGGCTTATGCTAAGGTAAGCTAAACCACTGTTTTTGTCTACTGGGATTTGATTTTCTGTTCATTGAATCTTTTGCAAAATTATGTCTTGTCTTTGTCACTTTGCTTTTTATAATCTTGGCCAGTATACATTTAAGTTGTTCATCCATCACAGTCAAAAGCTGTCTTCATGAATCACCGCTTGGTGCCAATGATGATCACTTATTTTGTAGGCAACAAGAAATTGGCTACTTTTTCAAGGTAGACTTTTCATAACAATTTATTGTCTGAAAATCTGGATCATTCTCAACACTTTATAGAATATGTCCCAAAATGTATAGATTCCATAGACGATGCATTAATTTTACTTTCTTCATGATTAATTTGAAAAAGGGTTTCATTTTAGAGAAATATGAACTTTAAAACAGCAAACTAGTCTCTGCTACTTTATATAAAAGACCCATAGGTTTAAGACTAAGCCTACTTGCATAGCTGTTTTTAGTGAAGGTTTTATAATTTGATTAGATTTATATGACTCAGTTAAGATTAACAAAGTCATGCCAAATGTCATACTGAAGTTGTGTTGAAAGTAATCTCAGGTTTAGATAGGGCAGAGATGAGTGAGGAGAGTTGATTAGTTACACTGCATTATGATGCAAAGCTATAAAAAAAATTCATTTATAATATTGCTGTTTATATTCCAATAAAACCTAAAAGGTTCACATTAAGATCATCCCCCCAGCGCTAGACCTTGTACAATCAGAGAATAATAATCAGTGTTTGCTAAAGAATCTCTCAGTCCAAACAGATTAGAAAGTGTGGGAGGGAAAAGATTATTTAAATCTCTTCTCTCACAATTATCTCTAGGATGACTGCTAAACTATATTTCAGGTATGAGAAAAGTCAGTCTGGTAAAGGTAAACCATCAAATTAACATTATTAATTTCTCACATCTTATGTGAATGTATCCTTGGGCTGCTCTTTAAAAACTGCTCCTGTATTTTGTCTGCAACTCATAAGCTGTGGTCTGAGATCTGGTCTGTGGTTCTTAAAAATGATGTTAGTGAATCAGTCAGGATAGAAAGGAGGTATTAAAGTATACCTTATGATATTATCTGTCTTCAAAGTCTGACATAGCTGTCATTAGATCTGTTGATAGACTTCCACTGTCAAATCACTGTCTATAAATATAGTAAAAGAATTGGTAGTGCAAGTTCCTGTACTCTTAGTATTGCATCCCAGTTTTTCAAGGATCACTGAAAAGAATGACTTAGTGGTTTAGTTTTCATCCTTATCCTGCCCTGTCTATTCACTAAGGCTACTCATAAGGAAGAAATGTACTTATGCTTGCTTCTAGCCTTTAGGAACTTAAACTGAGATCATCATCTCCCTTCATCTAAATTTCTGACCAAGTATTAGAAAATTTATTTCTTTAGCAGGATGGATTAGAATTGATGATTTCTATCCCTGCCACTGAAGGATAGTACTGAATAATCCTTCATACTAAACTAGATTTCTCCTGATCATGTCTTGTTTCACATTAAATGTGCTATGTGCAAACAAACACCAAATCCCAGAAAATTTAGGTTTTCAACCTGTAACATCTTACGTACTGTGGCTACTTTAAAATGTCTAAAGAAAAAAAAAACAAACACCACAACCAAGAAGTAAAAAGTGAAAATTGAAGTTTCCCTTTGGAACTATGAATTTATAGGCCCTTATTCAAGGCCTATGGAGAAAGTATTTTTTTATTCTGCCCAGTTGTTTCTGAAACTGGTGCAGGGATATCAAGAAAATGATCATATTCATAGAGTCACGCATGCGAGTGGTTTAGTGCTCATTCCACAGCAAAGCTGGGATTTCCCCCCCTCCACTGAAACGAAACAAAACACCAAAATCAAACCATTGTTCTTTGTTTTTTGTAGGAGGAATGTTTAGAAAAGTTCTCACAACTTAATTGGCAGAAGATGCTGACTTATACAGAAACACACACATATATATATTTATTTTTAAACATTGGCGCAAACCCATGGACTTGAATGAAACTACTCACATAAAACCATGTTCAATACTTTGATGAATGAGGAACATAGTACTATTTTTATTTCTGCTGTGCCTTAAAGCTGAGCTTAAATTTAGAAAAGAGGGAAGATAAAAGAATGTGAAAATAAGAAATCCTTTTCCATAGTCATTATAGAAGCAGGAAAAAATATAGGAAATGGCTTATTGCTATTGTATTTTCTCAAACTGTTACATATTACATTTTAATTTATTGGCTGAATCCAAGCTTATGTCTGCTGATGTATTGAGTGAAGTATTAAAACAGAAGTAACGTTAAGAGATCTGAAGTTAAAATGCTTTACTTGAAGATATCAAAAAGTTCAGCTGTATCTTTTTCAAATATCATTGTCTTGTTTGACTGTGGCATCTTCAAGATGCCCTGGTAAGAATTAGTATGTTCCTTAGTGTTAGGCAATAGCTTCAAACTTGCAATCCAATCAAAGCTTTTTCATATACCCCTGTTCTGAGTGAAAAAAACCCCCACAATTCATAAGAGGTTGTGAACGTGGACATAATCCTAGTTAGTATGGGGTTTCTGCATTATGGTCCGCACGATGTTTTACAGAAGCCTACAATTCTGAGTAAGATTTTGTTATGGATACTTTTTGTTTGGATACTTTTTTTTAAGTTAAATGAGTAAATCCCATCTTCTCTGCTCTCATCATAGTTTTCTGCCTGTTAGTGCTATAGGCAGGAATTTATGTGTGTTGTAGCAACTCTTAAAATAAGTGTTGCCTCTTTGGATATCCTAAAAGATGCATGAATTTTAAAATATGAATCATAAAATAAGTATATATACACACACACAGATGCATGAAATTGCACTTGCATGTGTTTCATTACTGCATTCTGTGATATTAACCAGTTGTATTGGTTTATGTACTGCCATAAAACCACTGAAATGTGAGACACGCAAAAAACAGTTTTAAAATGAAAAAGAGTAATGCTTTCAGCTATATCTGGGTTTAAACCTGGAGACCCATCAATAACTTGCAATAAAATGGAATTATGCACACATCTGTATACACAACATTTATTTGAACCAATTTCTAGATAAGACAAAAAGGATAGATCTTATCAATCTGGTCTTCAACAAAGCATGTAATGTAGTGACGCCTTACTGAATACAATGGAAGTGTCTGCTGATAGAAAATTAGTAAACATAGAATTTAGAGTAACTAATGTGGACAAAGTTCTGAGCAAAAGAAAGGGGGAGACAACACTCCGGACTGTTATCTTGCACTGTTAGAGAAGTTAACCAGCAGAGTTTCTAAAGACTTGGATGGTTGATCAATATTTTCATGGAGGATGACAAAAAAGGTAGAAGCAAGCTAGTAATGTTTTGTAATAGCCCAGGAGAATCTTCCTTGATAAGGAGCAGGATTAAAATGTTGTATGGGGAGAACTGAATGATCTGAAGAGTTGGATTAATCATAGAATCATAGAATCATAGAATCATTTTGGTTGGAAAAGACCTTCAAGATCATCGAGTCCAACCATTAACCATGCCCCCTAAACCATGCCCTGGAGTACCCTGTCCACTTGCTTTTTGAATATCTCCAGGGATGGTGACTCAACCACTTCCCTGGGCAGCCTGTTCCAATGTTTGACAACCCTCTCAGTAAAGAAATTTTTCCTAACATCTAACCTAAATCTCCCTTGCCTCAACTTGAGGCCATTTCCTCTTGTCCTATCTCCAGACACCTGACAGAAGAGACCAACACCCACCTCACTACAGCCCCCTTTCAGGTAGTTGTAGAGAGCGATAAGGTCTCCCCTCAGCCTCCTCTTTTCTAGACTAAACAGCCTCAGCTCCCTCAGCCGCTCCTCATAAGACTTGTGCTCCAGGCCCCTCACCAACTTGGTTGCTCTCCTCTGGACACGCTCCAGCAGCTCAGTGTCTTTCCTGTAGTGAGGGGCCCAAAACTGAACACAGTACTCAAGGTGCGGCCTCACCAGTGCCGAGTACAGGGGAACAACAACCTCCCTGTTCCTGTTGGCCACAGTTTCTGATACAGGCCAGGATGCGATTGGCCTTCTTGGCCACCTGGGCACACTGCTGGCTCATATTCAGCCATCTGTCAACCAGCACCCCCAGGTCTTTTTTCTGCTGGGCAGCTTTCCAGCCACTCTTCCCCAAGCCTGTAGCACTGCATGGGGTTGCCGTGACCCAAGTGCAGGACCCGGCACTTGGCCTTAATGTATGTGAGAACACAGTTAGTAGTATAGAGTGCACCCTCATGTATCTAGGGACTGAAAGGAAGAATTTCTGCAGTTAAATAGGTTTTCAACATATAAACAATAGAGAAAAATGTGTATGTTAAGCATAGTCAAGCCATCACGCCATCGTTAGCTATGAAAAAAATAACAGCAGACAAAATACTCCTAGTACAAATGGAAAATAATCAGTGTGCTTTAGAACACTTTGTCTGGAATTTAAGTTTTGGTTATAATAGATGTGAAGGTCTGAACCTGTTTTTCAGCAGAGGATGTAGAAATATAAAAATCTAGTTATACCTAAGGTACAATTTGGTATCGGGATTGTCTGAGGAGATGCCTTCTAGTCTTTTCTTTTCTTTTCTTTCTTTTCTTTTCTTTTCTTTTCTTTTCTTTTCTTTTCTTTTCTTTTCTTTTCTTTTCTTTTCTTTTCTTTTCTTTTCTTTTCTTTTCTTTTCTTTTCTTTTCTTTTCTTTTCTTTTCTTTTCTTTCTTCTCTTCTCTTTTCTTCTCTTTTCTTTTCTTTTCTTTTCTCTTTTCTTTCCCTCTTATTCAACAGTAACTCTGTGTTGCAAATATGTTTTCTTTCTCGGCTGCAGTTAGAGGACTGCTGTCAGTGTCTGACACATTCATCCCCAGTTCTCAAATACTGACTAAAAGTCATTCTGAGTCAGTGTGTCAAGAATATGCTAAGAAAGGTTCAAATAAGTACAAGTTACAGATTGGTTACAAGTTACAGGGAGACAGATTTACAATTGCAGCAAATGGACCTTGTGGATATTTGCTACAAGTAAATTCCAAGTGAACTGGAAACTTGGTGCGAGAAGCAATGGGGAGTACAGTGAGTGGACAGGCACAGCTCTTAGGCAGCAACAATTTAGATCAAAAGAGAAGATATTCATTTTCACAGGGAGGAAAGAAGTTTTATAAGCTAAAATACAGCAAGGCAGGCATGCTGCTTCCAGACTGAAGCAGTGTGATGGCATGCTGCACTAACTAGGCTAGTGAGAACTGAAGGATCTGTGCCACACTTGAGTGGTATATTCACTTTTCGTAAAAGTACAAAAAAGAAATATTACGTTATGATGCCAGCTTCTATCACCTTGTTACGTTTTCAAACCAGCACCTCCATGCTTTCTTGCATGGGAGAAGTTTCCTATAAATATCCACACTACTGTTTACTTGACAATAATTAGGCTGCTGATGTCTTGAAAGCACTGACTAACATCATGTATATTAATAGTGTATTATTATTTCCTCACACTTCACCGTCTTCCTTTACACTTTTCATTGCCTTATCATATAAAAAAAATAATAAAACCAATTCAAGCCAGGTATTTTTGCTCTTTATTGGTGTAGTGCTTGCCAAAATAGGGTTCAGTTCCATGACTTTACAATTAAAGAGCATCCTAGTGGGTAAAAAGCATTCATAAACATGCAGGTTATACAATGTCTTTTGGACATTCTTCTGGATTTACTCTTCAGTTTAATACTTTTGTTATATTTGCTACAGAATATTGCAAACTGCAGAATGTATATTGAGCATTCTTTCATAAAATCCTTTGCAGCTGGCTAGAAAAAGACTGGTCATTATAGGAATTATGTTAGAGGGGGAAAAAAAGGTTCACTCTCTTATAATATTTGCAACTTCTCCCTTTTTTCCATTTGTCTTACTTTTTCTTGACTTTTTTTCAGTAGAAATAGAAATATGTTTCTCTTAGTTTACCTAAGCAAGAGTATATTATGTATCTATTTTTCAGTTTCAACACTTTCAGAATTTTTTCTAAGACTTCTTCATTTTCTAAAATCTAATCTTATTTTACTAATTTAAGTCACATGTAGAAGAAGAAAAACTCATATTTGAAAACTCATAGTATACATTTGATGCTGTAAATCTTGGAATCTCAATAGCTTCCAATAATCTTGGAGTGTCCTGTATGTATGGTCTCTGTCAAATACTTTATACTGTATTTAGTTTCTTTATTTCAAAACATCAATATATAAAACCTATTCTTTCCTTCCCCCTGCAAATGCCCAGCAGAACTTATTTTATTTACTTTTTGACGGACTGAGCAACAGGTTATTTTTTGCTCACCCTTTTGGAAGTGAACTCTTAGAATAAAATTAGATCCTTTGCAAAGGACTGCACTTGCGGAATGCAAAGGAATGTGCATCGCTTAAGCCTCATCTAAGATTTAAAACAAACGATTTAAATAGGTTTTTAGATGAGCCATAATTACTATACAAGCTTTCTGCACATAAGCAAGTGTGATTTACCTGCATATTTTTACTCAGAATGTAATTACTTGCCAATCTATTACCACTCACTTTGCTGAGTCTATTTTTAGTATTAAATCATTGTTTGTGTGCTTCTCCTCTCACCACATGGAGGACCTATCCTAGGATCTCCGTGCTACTGGACTTCCAAAGACAAGGCTCTTGGACGAGGCCTCTGAAGTAAGATAAATTGCCCGTAAGACAGGATTTAGAATAACTGAAGTGATTTTATACATAAACTTTTTTTTGAGAAATCCTGAGAAAGGGTGTTTTGATTACTGAAATTCATGGCTCTGGATTAAATATTAATTGTCTCTAACAGAAACTTCCTTAGGAATCAACACACCAGAATGATGCAGCAGGCAGAACCTTGTATTGGCTTTAAGTAGATGAGGTCCTTGGCTATGAGATGGGGCATCCCTGCCCTCACCTCAGGCTTTTTTGTACTTGAGGAATAAGCTATTCCCATTCAGAATTTCTAAAACCAGCATAGCTTTCTAATTCTTTTGTCTTTTATTTGAGCTAATGAAATTTTCAAAAGTTTTCACCTTTTCATCTTAACTGCCCTTTTTCTCAAGCTATGCTATTTTACATGTTCTGTTTTGGACCTCCTGAGCCTGACCTTCCTTCCTGTTTCTGGAACAACACCCTGACCGATTTCTTCCTACAGAAACAGAAGCCATCACTGCATTTCTGGACTTCGGCTGTGGGTCACTATACAGTGGTCTAATTAGTCTGTTACCTATTCTCATGTGGTTTTAATAACCTAACTTCCTTTAGGAGCTAGCTAGGAAAAAATTCTCCAGTTCCTGAGGTGGTCCTGAGCATTTGATATCATATCCATGACCTCGATTTCCCAAACCTCCTTCTCTAAAACTCTTCTTGTTCTCCTAACTGCTTTGTGTTTTGGGGTGGGGGGTTTTTTGTTGGATTTTTTTTTTTTGTCTTTCTTGTGTTGATATGGTCTTGTCTGCATCTGATTAATTCAGACACAAAGAACAGTGTAAAGACCTCCATAAACTGGCCTTAAATCACCTTTACCTCATCAGGGTTACCCTGAAACATATTATTTGCAGGGAAACTTCTTTGTCAAGTTCAATCTCAGCATTGATTTCATTAAAACAAAGAACCAGAGGATAAGCTATCATGATCAACTCTTTAGAATTTGTCATTCTAAGGATTGACAATATGAAGCAAAATATTTCTGTACTTCAGGAAAACATTGCAAGACTCTTTCAGTAATGATTATCATGGAAATGCAAATTCTCTGAAAAAAATTATTAACATCTTTAAATCATTCTGATTTATGAAAAGAAACTGTACTCCAGTTTGAATACAAGGCCTCAACTGTAACAGTTATACTCTCTGATTTGATAATCTCAGCACTGCAGATAATTTTTTCCATCGATACAGAATATCCAAAGTGGACAACCAGCACAGTGCAATAATTCAGTGTCACTGCACTTGTGTAAAGTAATTCCCCCCAATTCCACCCCCTGCCCCATATTTCCAGATCTTAGTGAACATGTACCTGAAAAATTAAGTGTTTTCAGTCCTTTATATATCTGACAGAAAAACTGGATAAAGAATTGGCTATAGACAGCAAATTATTTTACTATTGCTAAGTAGGACTATTACAGAAAAGCAACTTTCCACTGGAAATACAACACAAGGGCTTCTTTGATCCATAAATACACAGTCTAAGCTAATTTAAGACAGCAAATCGTCCAGCCTGATTTCTGATCAGTCACTAAATGGTAGACCAACGTACTCAGAAATGGTTTCCAGGGCTTCAGGGGTGATGAAATAAGCCACCAAGATCGACATAGGCGGCCATACTTTCCTGGGTATGGAGAAAGAACAGAACTCTGAATTGCCTTACCACAAGGAAGGTTTCTGTTTGCTTTTGTCCAGCGGTTAGTATATTACCCCACAAGAACACAATTTTGCTTGCTATAAACACATGCATTTGTCATTTGACAGACTTAAATTCTCCACAAGTGAGGACATCTTACGTATCGACATTTCTACTCCTCTATTGTACCACAAATGAAATTTTTACCATAGTCCTGTCTTCACACTGATTCCTCTTTTTCCTTCCCATAGATTTCCTTATTATCCATTCCTGATCCTCCCATATTTTTTTAGTGATGCTAGGTTGTTTCGGTTTTTTTACATCCAACTGGGAAATCACTTTTTCTTCTCCTTTTTTCCCATTTTCAGAAACTACATGAAATAACACATTAACTTCAGAAAGTTAACAAAAGGGAAGCCCTACATCTTGTCTAATTCGTCCATTCTGTTGTGAACCAGACAGAAATTATTACTTGTCAAAGCTTTAGTTTTCATTTGGGCAGCTGCCTAAATGTGACTGGCTAAAACACGTTTATTTAATTTTACTACAATGTACTGTTCAGGATGTGTCCCAAACTGTTCCTTAGCATTTGCCTTGAGGAGCAAAACTCCAAATATCTGAAAGCTACTGATAACGTCTAGCCAAATGAATAAATCTATGTTTATGAATTTTCTCTGCAGATGAATTGCTGAAGGGAGAGCACAGAAATTCCAGTTGCTGTATGCTGTAAATGAATAAAGTTAGTGAGCGAATTACTGCTGGTCCAGTAGGATATCCTGGAAAATTCTTCATTAGCTAATACTTTTCACCAAGAGAATCACTTAAACTCTTCTTGGATTCTAGCATAATCAAAATGGATTCTGGTAGTGCCTGACTAGGCAAGTACCCAGAAATATTTATTTTTCAGTATTTCAAAAATATAATATGGGAAAGGCATATGCCAAGGTGTATGCAAAGTGACTACGTTCACCTCTGAGATTAAAATGACATTCAGTGTTACATTTTGATATCAAGTGAGCTTTGACATAGGAAGTCTTATGGTTGATGAAGGAAAAATAACAGTTTGGAGAACAGCGTAGAAGAGTTTATAATTGTGAATTCTAAGTTTATTGGTCTCCCAAAGTGAGATGGTTTTTTTAATAACTGCTGATTTAGATTGCTAAATTAATGCATATTATTTTTACTCCATTTTCTACTGGTACGGAGACTTTGATTTTATAACTTTCTCTCCCCTTTTATGAGGTACTGATGTGTGACAATGTTCTCTTGACTAGAAGGATGACTGAATGTACTTCAACAAGAAACAGTGCTTTATAGGAATGAAGAAATAATTATATATGCATCTATAATATAAAAAGTTGTCTTGAAGAGGAAGGAGACTTATTTTCTGAAGCTGTGAAAGGTTTTGTTTCTCTTTAACAAGGCCTGATCACTGGAAAAGCCAAGTGCCAGCCATTTCAGTGCTGATGGTTGCTTCTGTGTGGCAAGGCTGTGGCTTCCACTTTCTTTTTCAGTTGTGAATAATGTGCAAGTCTGGAATATGCTCTAACTTAACATTATGTCCTGAGGACCAAAATATATCCTACCGGAGGATTAGAGAAGCCATTCAGTGGGCATTTTTGTCAGTGCAGTCACCTTAGAAGACCCAAAAAGCAGTCAGGGTTGCTTGGCTTTCGTTTGCTTTGGTCTTTTGCTTTTCCTTCCTTGTCACTATTCATAAGCCTCCAGGAGAAGTTCCCTGGCTGCTTGCTGGCTCTGAAACTCCACTTAATAAGAGCTCAGGGAATTCCTCACCGCTAACACAGTGAGCTACTGCAGTCAAGCTCAGCGCTACTGTCTGTTTCTGAGCTGGAGCTGCTCACATTGCTCTCTGCCTGACACTCCTGGAGCCACAGAATAGCTGTCAAAATGCGGGGATAGGGGAGGCTGCTTTACATTTGGCCAAATGACAACAGCTGCTTTTTAAGGTTTTGAAACGTGTTTTCATTGTAGGACATGAACACCATATTTTAAATACATCGCAAATTGTGTGTGCAAATGCTGCTTTTGATTTGAGTCAAATATCGTAGAATCATAGAATCATAGAATCATTTTGGTTGGAAAAGACCTTCAAGATCATCGAGTCCAACCATTAACCATGCCCCTTAAACCATGCCCTGGAGTACCCTGTCCACTCGCTTTTTGAGTACCTCCAGGGATGGTGAATCAACCACTTCCCTGGGCAGCCCATTCCAATGTTTGACAACCCTCTCAGTAAAAAAATTTTTCCTAATATCTCGAATTTCCGAAACACACTATCTCATTCTCACCTTATACCTTAGCATAAGTTTTGTCAAAGTCAGTTCATCTCTGTTAATATTTTACCTTGAAAAACCAACACGCTTTGTGATTTTCCTGTGCATATTACTAGACATAAGGAAGACAGAAAGATTGTAGCTCTCCTTTTCTTATAACTCAGTGGCTGAATTCCTTTTTCTCCTGGCCATGGGAATGGATCTTACAGTCAGTACCTGTAGGCATTAGATTTTTTTAAAATAATACAGGGGAATCTGTAGCTCTGTCTCTGAGTATTTACAGGTCCCATTTTTATTCTCCGTTATGGTGGTTTTCATACAGATGCTAATATTTAAAAATAGTGTCAGAAAAATATTTCCTGTGAATTAGATTTCTTTGTGAGTTTTAGATATAGATTTAATTTTTCCATATTTAGCACATGATATGAAAACAAATATTCCAAAAGATTCCAGACAGGGAAAGTTTATATCAGCTACATTTAAATATTTTAAGAGGAGACAATGGATTGGCTACATGTCCAACTGCATTCTTCTCTTTTATATCCTCTTACCTCAAACTTTCATCTGCCTTGTTTTTCTGAATACTGCAAAGAAACTATATCATGTGAAACTGCCACTAAGAAAAATTACCTGAGGGCATTCTGACTTTCTGCTTAAGCTTTATTTTGTCATTTATTTCTATTAACAATCATTAAGCAATTTAATAATTATAAGCCTCATTAGCATTTTAATGAGACTAGTGGCCATTGCTAAGTGTAATTAAATTAGTTTTATTGTATGATATTTTGAAGCTGTGATTAAATTAAGTTTTACTGTGCTTTGAAGAATAAACCTACAGAGATCACTCTTCAGTAACGGTCTTGTTAACTTACGAGGAGTCTGTAAAATAGACATACCCAGGAAGAAAGGCAAAATATTCCCTACTGAGGTTAATCATAAAAATAGAAAAATCAAATGCTCTTGCTGCCACCAGCTCCAAGATTACCAATATATTCTTAGTGATAATAGTAGTCTGTTAAATAGCATTCATTGTGAGTAGCTTTGTGTAATCTATTTTTAATTTTTTGAAATAGCATCTAGATGCTGTGGTGAATTGTTCTTTATAAATCAAGGAGAGAATCCTGTAGTGCTTGCTCAGACAAAACTCCCATTGAGTTCAAATGGAATTTCACCACAGTAAGAACAGCAGGGTGTGTAAAAGCTAAGTATTATTGGTGGTTGTTGTTGTTGTTATTATTATTATAGTTTTAGAGAGATAAATTGGGTAGTGAGGAAAAACAGTGAGAAGGGGAAAAAATGTACTACAATCAGAATCAGTTAAATTCCTATGATCTATGAGTTAAATCCCTAGGAAAAGATGTAGAAGCAGAAGATTAGGCATATCTCTGTCCATACGCAACTTCTGTGAAATCTTTAGCAGAGAGCACTGTACTAGAACAGGTTAAGCACTGGGTAAAACACTGGACGGTTGCTTGTCCTCACCCATTTGTCGGGTAAGAACTGCCTTCTGACTTCCACTAGCTAGTTCTTGTCTTCTCTTGTCATCATGATTGTACCTGAAAGTGGTGCACCATTTAGCTGGACTTCAATGAGCGTAAAGTTTGTTAACAAGTAAGTTTGCTTTGGCTTATTATGGTTTGAGATTTTAAGTAGATTTATGGTTGCATAAATTTTTTCCTTTTTAAAACCATTCTGTCCAAGGCTTGTCAAAGTTGAACTATTTGGGATTACATTTTCCAACTGCAATCTCTTTCTTAAGATTGGAATTTTTTTTTCTTTTAATTCAGATGTTCTGCAGGGGGAGAAAATATACAGTTTCTCTGTTAAAACACACAGCTATGTCCTGATAAGCTTCATGCCTAAATGTTTTGAAGGAGTGACTTAATTTTGGACAAGTTTCCTCATGCTAATGCCCTTGTGGTTTGCAACTTCACCAAAATTTCCAAATTCGCTCTAGTTTGGAAATGATCATTGTATACATATGTACAATACAACTTTGTTTCAATCTGTTTATTGCCGAAATTAGTGTGTTCTGGGTGTGTTTCAGTTCTTCATAGCTTCAGCATGATAACTTGTGTGTGCCATGTTTCTAGACTGACAGAGGCTTAGCAAGACCTGCAGTTTCTCCTAGCAACACTATGATGTCAGCCCAGAGAGTAAAGGAGGAGAACCGGAGATTAAGGGCACGGAGTTCAGTAAGAAGCACAAAGAGAACAAGAGCAGAAAGAAGTAACAGGAAAAAAAGGCTGGGGAAATGGTAAAAGGGCAGAGAGGAAGAAAGGGAAAGGCATAAAGGACAGTAGAGAATAGAAAATTTGGGCAGGAAGTTTGCAGACCACCACTAGCACACTGGAAGATGAATGAGAGCAGGAGAGAGAAGCATGGAGGGGAAGAACAGAGACAGGAAGCAGTAGATGGAGAAGCAGAGAGGAAGTAGCTGGGGTTGGGTAAAGAAAACATGAAGCAAAGAACCCAGAGTAGAGCAGAAATAGGTATGGGGCAGGGCCCATGGACTGGATTTTTGAGAAACAGATAGTCTGTGACTCTTAAAGACCGTTACCTGTGTAGAAACCAAATCCAGGGTCCCTGCTAGTTTCATAATTTCTGGTATGATTGTGTTTCCTCTGCCATTAGTGATTGGTTCATGTTAAAAAAAAAAAGTTCTTTGCAGTTTTAAGTTAATATGTTTGTTCAAATAGCAGCAGGCAGGGATGCAAATCTAAAGGTTCCAGTGTTCTTCATAATCAGTGGCAGTTAAGTGTAGTCAAAAGGTTACATTTCTAGGGCATTTCCTTATTTTTCTTATTCAATAATGAGCACGTTATTTGTTTTTATGTGATTTTAAAATTGCAAAGCTGAGAAATTAAAGGTTAGGAAGTTGCTAGGATTCAGGTAGCCCATGTACATATATGTTAGCTGAGGTCAAGACAGCGCTTAGGATAGTGCAGACTGCGGAATGCTGAGCAAAGTTGTTATCAGATCAGATAATTGTAAGCTGTAGAAAAATGTAGCAGGAAAGTGACAAAGCAAAACTGTGTGATCAGTTGTAATATTGGAAAATTGTTGCCATTTTCAGCCTCAGATTTGCTCTCCTGTATCAGGTGTAATACAAACTTGTTTGTACTTTAACTTCTCTGTACTTTAAAGAACTATTTAGTATCTGTAAAACTAATTAGGTTGTGATAGAGGACAGAGTATAGACCACACAGGACTTCTTCCAATAAGGCAAATGACTGGCTAAATCACAGATCAACACTATTAACAGCTACATTATAAGCTGGGTTACATGGCTCCTGGTTATACAAAAATACTTAACCTGTGAATAGTCTCATGCATTCAGAGGGTTTCATCCCAGCCTGGAAGAAACAATTCTGCAGTATGCACTTGTAAGCCAAAATCCTAATTCTTTTCCTGTATGTCTTCTCTTAATATGCCCTCAATCTAGTCAGGCTTGTGCATTTAAGTACAGAAGTGTTTCTGCATTCAGCTCACATATTAAGGATAAAACATAGCACTCTATTTTTAGCTACATTGTAACTTTTGATGAACTGCAATTCATCAAAATTAGGGATATTGCAGTAAGTCTTTTTATTGTTGCTAGACTCTTCCAGCAGTATTTTTATAATAAAGTAAAAGTTCATAGTACATAAAACCACTAAGAGTGTCCTCAGTGCCTGTGAGAAGAATATGGGAGAAGCAAAGATTTTACATTGAGAGAAAAAAGCTGGATCATTTATTATTCATCTCTGACACTGTAAGCTTGTTCCCAGAAAGGTATTTCTAGATCTTTCTATGGTTTTTAATGGCACGAGGAACCATCTTCCCTTCACTCAGGAGACATCTCTGCAAGCCATCCATCAGCACTGAGTGCAGAGGGAATTCCTCCCATTGTAAAGACCAAGCATTCCCTCTAGAATAGTTTTTTCTCTTTCTGTTAGTTACAGATAGGGGAGGGTTTAGGAATTCTGTTCCTGTGATGTCTGTTTATTGTATTCAAATACCTGAAGAGGGAACTGTCACAGCTCCTGCTTGCTATTGTTTGCTCTTAGATCTTGTTTTAACTGATACTGCTGGTATTACAGAACGAAGTTTTCAAATACCCTCAAGAAAATAACAAGATAGTTATGTTTTCTGATGAAGTGCTTTACAGAGAATGTAGTTACGCATTTTACAGGTGTATTGCGTTCACGTGGCAAGGTTTTGGTAGCGGGGGGAGCTATAGGGGTGACTTCTGTGAGAAGCTGCTAGAAGCTTCTCCTGTGTCCGACAGAGCCAATGCCAGCCGGCTCCAAGATGGACCCGCCGCTGGCCAAGGCCAAGCCCATCAGTGATGGTGGTAGTGCCTCTGTGATCACATATTTAAGAAGGGGAGAAAAGTTGCTGCAGAATAGAAAGTGCAGCCCAAGAGAAGAGTGAGAACATGTGAGAGAAACAACCCTGCAGACACCAAGGTCAGTGAAGAAGGAGGGGGAGAGGGTGCTCCAGATGCTGGAGCAGAGATTCCCCTGCAGCCCATGGTGAAAACCGTGGTGAAATCATGGTGAGGTAGGCTGTCCCCCCTGCAGCCCATGGCGGTCCACGGTGGAGCGGATATCCACCTGCATCCCATGGAGGACCCCACGCTGGAGCAGGTGGATGCCCGAAGGAGGCTGTGACCCTGTGGGAAGCCCACGCTGGAGCAGGCTCCTGGCAGGACCTGTGGCCCCATGAAGAGAGGAGCCCACGCTGGAGCAGGTTTTCTGGCAGGACTTGTTACCCTGCGGGGGACCCACGCTGGAGCAGTCTGTGCCTGAAGGTCTGCAGCCTGTAGAAGGGACCCACACTGGAGCAGTTAGTGAAGAACTGCAGCCCGTGGGAAGGACCCACATTGGAGAAGTTCATGGAGGACTGTCTCCTGTGGGAGGGACCCCACGCTGGAGCAGGGGAAGAGTGTGAGGAGTCCTGCCCCTGAGGAGGAAGGAATGACAGAGACAATGTGTGATGAACTGACTGCAACCCCCATTCCCCATCTCCCTGTGCCACTGAAAGGGAGGAGGTAGAGAAAATTGGAAGTTAAGCCCAATAACTGGAGGGGTGGGGGGAAGGTGTTTTAAGATTTGGTTTTATTTCTCCTTATCCTACTCTGGTTTGATTGGTAATAAATTAAATTAATTTTTTCCCCAAGTTGAATCTGTTTTGCCTGTGACGGTAATTGGTGAGTGATCTCTTGAGGAGATTGAAGTAGAGGGACGCCTGTAATCTTGAGAGCAGACAACAGATGACCCTTTATTGCTAAAACACACACATACTTATAGTCACATATTCTGCAAAGTCACTGTACACACGCACAAGCATAAAATATGATTGGTTATATCAACACTGTACACATGCATAAACATAAGAAATAATTGGTTATACTAGCTCTGTACACGCACATAAACATAGGACACAATTGGTTATACTAACTAAAACATGCGAAACTTGTCTCAGTCTAATTGGTCAAGATAAACTGCTGAATTGAGGTTCTTTGTGCCAAGTTCCCTTTATCGTGGAATGCGCACCTATGTTCTTCTAATTGGCATCTTTCTTTTTTTGTCTTCTTGTTTATTCTGTTCAAGGTCTTCTAAAGGCATCTGGAATGCTCTTGCGACCGTTAGCTAAATATGTGTCCACAATCTCTCCCTGCCCTCACCTCGACCCACGAGCTCTTTGTTATATTTTCTCTCCCCTGTCCAGCTGAGGAAGGGGAGTGATGGAGCAGCTTTGGTGGGATCCTGGCATCCAGCCAGGGTCAACACACCACAGCAGGTTGGCAATTTCTATACCACATAATACACATGTTTACTTGTGGGAATTGTGTGGTTTTGCTGTAATTATTAGAGCCTATTGATTTTCTTCCATTATGTTAATGTTTCCAAATTAAGCAATGTGAAGCAATTTTCTGCCATGCTGTATCTCAGAAGCCTTAGGGATATTATCTGCAACTTTTACTGCAAGTTTAGAGGCCTTTGTGAATAAAACTTATAATTCACTTTATTGTAAGTTTTTCTCCTGATTGTAATCAATGAACCTTATACTGTGGAATATAAATGAGGTGACAAAGGAGGAAATAACCCTTCTGAGGTAGGGAGAGGGTGATGATAAAAGGCACAATGAGTATTCAATTGACAACTTAAACAAAAATACTTTTGCACTTTCTTCTGAAGACTGGCTACTTTCAGATAATCATAAGCTGTTTGCAGCTATGACCACTTTAGGAAGGAAGAATAATTTTAATGATAAGTCATTATCATAATTGCTTCAGCATTTCCTGCACTAGTTAAGAGAGCTTATTTCTGGCCATATAGTACTTTATTGGCTTTTGAAATACTGTATCATCTGTTCAATTTGTGGAAAACTATCAAAGGAGAATAACTTGAATGTTAGGGATAGAAGTACCAAAAGCTTTCTGGCAATTATTTCCAAGATTGGCTGCAGTCAAGTTGTCCTGATTTTACTTCTTCTAATCTTACTTCAAAAATACAGACATATTGTCTCTTCATTTTTGGTTCTACAGATTTCTTTTAGGCTAATCTCTGCCACTCACCATTCCTGTTTTATAGGTTTGTATTTTATCATCATACTTTGTATTATTTAATCCATTCTCAATTTTTTCCAGTTGATTCTTATTTGACTTTTACTTCATTTCCTATCTTATGTACCTCTGCTTTTATTTCTGTTTCTTCTTCTGTTTTATTTCTAGATTTGTTCTCTTCCTTACCATCCTTGCTGTTTTATTTTTCTTCTTCTCATTATTCTCTTTTGTTATCGTTTTCCCTTCCACTTTTGCATACGTTTCCTATTTTCTTTCATGTGGTACCTCATATAAGAAAGAGAGAAGCACAACTTGTGAGGTCACAGACATAATCACAGGATGAAAAAGTGGCTTTTCATTTCTGTGTGTCCCAAAGTCCTTGGAAAATTAAGGAAATAAAAACATACGGGGGGGGGGCTGTGTTATGTATATGTGTTTGTAAATGAATATGTAAACACATGCACTACTATTTGTATATTGCTTTTGAAAAGGGAAAGAATTAGCTCAACTTCTTCAAGTAGTCAGAGGATCAGAAATAAATTCATTGGTAAATTTGTGGACATATAAGTCTGTAATTTCCCACCAGTTATTCTTAAATAAGAAAGATAATGAAAATATTTTTGCATTCTGAGCCTGTCCTTGCAAGAACTTTAAATCTGAGAGTTTGCTGATATGTCAGGAAAAATATGATTTGTTTGTTTTTTCCCCAAAGTGATCATTAGCACAGAGCAAAGTTTGTACTCAGAATCCAGAGGAGAATATCTACGTCCTTTGTTCAGAAAATGTAGTATAGTAGAAATTTATGAGTTAGTTAAATACCAGCTTCTCCCTTGATTTCTTGTGTGATGGTAATTGTGGTCTTTTTGTTCTCTTTGTTTTTATTTTGCTAATAGATTTTATATATCATCCTTTGGAGTGATTGATCTATTTGAACTGAAATGCTCTATCCCAGTCCAGTTCTAAGTGAGCTAGCTTTGATAGAAAGATCTACCACCAAACTGGAAGGAAAAGGCTGAATAATCATAGAGACGAATGGGAATATTTTCACTATCCTGAATAATCATAGAGACGAACGGGAATATTTTCACTATCTGTGGATGTTAACTCACATGCCTATGATAGGAGGCTTGTTTCCCTCAGTTGCTTCTGTATTTGAGATGAAAAGATAGGCACTTTTGGAAAGATTTAAAAAAAAAAAGAGCAACAACAAAACCAAACAGGATAAAGAGCAACATCATGTATTCACAAGTTTTTGTGTTTGTATGCAGAAGAATGTAACCTGTAGCCTGTAAGAGGCTAAACCCTGGTCAGAGTTTGCCTGGTTACAGGAAACATTCCCTGTGTGGAAAACATCCTGACGTTGAAGTGGATATGCATAGGAACAGAACTTTATCAAGTCAAAAAAGCTTAGGTACATATTAATCTACACAAGACATAGGATTCAGGTAGTAGCATGACTGACTGACCTATTCCAGGATAGGTTTAATGGCATCCATTGCAAAGAAGCCACCACAGAGCTCATCGCTCTATTCAGTCCTATGCTTTATGCTACAGAAATAACACTGAAACAGATTGCAGTGCTGTCTTTACACTCTTCAGGCATACTGAACTAAAAAAGCAAACACAAAAGGATAATTATTATGTCTTAGGTCCATAGTGCACCACAGGGTGCACACAGGACCACCACCACTGCTGCAGCTTGGTCAAGCACTGTACTGTGTGGGTGTACCAGGCTGCTTTAGAGAACTAACCTTTAGCAGTATGGACATGGGCCAAGCTCTGTCACTCTACTGGGGCAAATGCATTGATCAGTGTAGACACACCCTGTATTTACCAGGTCTCTGAGTCCTGAGCAAGACTTTGAATCCTACTGTCAGCATAGGAATGTTCTGAAGAAGCACTAGGAGACAGCTGGAATGTATTACTCTTTGGAGAATATAAGATGTTAACTGGGCTTTGATGGTTATGGATAAGCACTTCTGGACAGTAAAAGATTTTTTTAATTTGTACTAAATCAAAATTAATTTTCTGTTTTCTCCATTGAGTCATTTCAGCAGACTCGTTGCCTTTTACATTGCTTCATCATGCACTGAGAAGGAGTAAAACAGCATACAAGAAGACTGATGTTGGTTTGGTTTTGTAAAGGCACTGGATATCAATGATCCTAAGCTGAACTACTTAAGAGGAAGTCTTAACAGAGGAAGCAGACTTAAGAGGACACTAGGTTTATTACCAAGCAGATAGACTCATCCTGACTGTTGGTTTGTTCTTTTGTATTTTTTTAAAGGACTCCTGCCATACAATTTGGGCAATGAGGGATAGTGATTTTTTTTTCTAGTATAATAGTATTTTTTTAACAAATGCAATGGTAGGATATGGGAGGCATATATCCTTGTCGTGGTTTAAGCCCAGCTGGTAACAAGGCACCATGCAGCCACTCGCTCACTCTCCCACCCCGGCCACGGTGGGATGAGAAGAAAATATAAAGGCAGGCTCGTGGGTCAACATAAGGACAGGGAGGGATCACTCACCAATTATGGTCATGGGCAAAAGCCAGGCTCAACTTGGGGAAGAAATAAAATCAATTTAATTTACTACAAATCAAAACAAAACAAGGATCTTAGGAAGTAAAACCAAACCCTAGAACACCTTCCCCCCACCCCTCCCTCCTTCCCGGCTCAACCCCACTCCCGGTTCTCTCTCCCTCCTCCCTGCGGCGGCACGGGGGAACAGGGAATGGGGGTTGGGGTCAGCTTCGTCACACCTTGTCTCTGCCGCTCCTTCCTCCTCAGGGGCAGGACTCCTCACTTGTCCCCTGCTCCACCGTGGGGTCCCTCCCACAGGAGACAGTCCTTCACGAACTTCTCCAACGTGAGTCCTTTCCGCGGGCTGCAGTTCTTCCCGAACTTTCCTGGCATGGGTCCTTTCCACGGGCTTCAGTTCTTCCCGAACTTTCCTGGCGTGGGTCCTTTCTGCGGGCTGATCTTCAGTCACAAACTGCTCCAGCACAGGCTTTCCCATGGAGTCACGGCCATCTTCGGGGCCTCCACTCCACCGCTCCCCTCCATGGGCTGGGGGGGGGACAGCCTGCCGTCTCACCACGGGCTGCAGAGGCATCCCCTCCTCCAGCGCACCTCCTCCCCTCCTTCACTTACCTCGGTGTCTGCAGAGGTGTTCCTCTCACGTTCCAATCCCCCCACTCACTACCGGTTCCCCTTCTTAAATCTGTTCTCCTGGAGGTGCTACCACCGTCACTGATGGGCTCGGCCTGGGCCAGAGGCGGGTCCGACATGAAGCCAGGGAAGCTTCTAGCAGCTTCTCACAGGAGCCACCTCTGTGGGCCCTCCCCCGCTACCAAAAAAAAACCAACCCACACCACACAAACCCTTAACAATCCTCCATTTTCACACTCAGGATGTTAGAAGAAGAATTGCTTTTTTTTACTATCATAGAATCATAGAATTGTTTGGGTTGGAAGGGACCTTTTAAGGATCGTCTTTCATCAGATCAGGTTGCTCAAAGCTCCTGAACATACAGCTGTCTTTTGGTACCTATCCTAAATACGTCTTTCACATTTAAAATGAAGGAATTTATATTGACTCCTCTTACAACAATTAATTTGGAAGATTTGGAAATTTTTAAGATTTCCCTGGAAACTCTGCGGAATATATTGGTATACTCCTAAAGAAGAAATTCAGTGAGCACAAACACAATCCTTTTTAGTATGGTTCTAATCCTGTACTAGTGACCACACTTGCACAGCATCCGTATGTCAGATTCCCTAATCCTTGATAAGGATTCATGGACTAAATCTCCGGAAGAGGTGTAGCCGTACGCAAACCCTGAGATTAAATAACCATTCATACGTATGACATCTGTTAAGGACACCTTTTGGGTTATAACTGACAATGAATGCATACAGTCCATTTTAGTGGAAAGGTCAAAGATGATAACTTAAACCACTAGTCAATATGTTTCAGATAGAATACAGAAAGGAACAGCCTCTTAACCTGGCTTTCACCAGATTAATCCACTGCTGCTACATCTTGGTGTAAATTCCTGCTTCTGAGCATTGGCATTTCAGTCCACATGATGGGCAAAGGAACAAATTTTTTTAGCTTACCAGAATCCTTTCTGTTCTTTGACAGTACTAATGGGTCAGGTGCCTACTAACCTACTGATGTGGAAGCAGTTAGTTGACGTGTTGTGTCTGAGTCCGGGATTAGATCCGTAAATTGAATGACTCTCCAGACATGACCTCCGTTTTTAAGAAGCTGATGTTCACTAGAAAGGCTCCTTACAAACTTTCAGAGTCTTTGAACATAAAAGTTCCTTTCAAGTTAATAATTAAGCCATTTAAAAATAAAGAAGTAGAATGCATTTGATCTAGCTTTTCATACCTTCTGAGTATGATAAATAGAGTGCCTTGAACAAAGCTGCTTAATTCAAAGGTTATGGGTGTGAAGTAAAATAGTGCCATCTGGTATAGAGGAGGAATTTATGCAAGGGAACACTCAGCCAGCATTACTTTGAACAACTTACACCAAAAGATAGAGACTATAGTAAGTATTGTTTAAATAATTTATTATATAAAATCATACTTTTCAAAATTAATAAATGAGATTTTTTTTGTAGTAAAAGACAATGGCAATATTCATTCATTCTTTTCTCCCAAGTTTTGCTAGTATTTCTGTAGAAATTACAGAAGGACATACATCAAGGGAAAAAAATGAGAGCGCAAAAGGAATTCTTAGTTTAATGTAAAAATTATTCTTCTGAGTTTGAAAAAAAGACATTTTTGCAGAAAAGCTTATATAACTTTGTCAAAGGCAGTTTTAATTTGCAGAATTTAAAAAGAATTATTTACATTTTAAATAAATGCAAATACAGCATTTAAGAAAATTACCTTTTCATTACTTACTTCACTAATTACCTCCAAAGCACCTCCAAAGCATACAATATAATTTCAAATCATGTTAAATGTGCAAAAATTGCAAAGTACTTTCCTAAAGTTCAGGTGTTAGAACTAACATCTTTGGCATATTTTTATTTACTAAAACTGTGCACTGTGTCTTGAAATTTTCTCATTACAATGATCACTTCATGAATTGTTCACTTGCTTACCCAAGTGTTTTTTCCATTTCCTCTCTTTTCAGTCTATCTCTAATACAGAAACTACATACTGTTTTTTAAAAGCAAACTTATTATTTTTATGATATGGAAGTTGATAAGAATGCAAATAGAGAATATTTCCATATAATAACAGCAAAGCCTCTAGAACTGATTCTTCATTTTTCTCTATAAACAAAGCCCTCAACCAATATTATTTCATTTCTGATCAGAATATAATTGCATAGTGGGTATTAATGGCTATGATAGACAATTAAGCCATTTTTAAAACTGTTTCATCTCAGAAAATATTAAGAGTAGCACATCTGTGAATGAGTATTAATAGCTTAGTGGTAATACTTAGTTTGTAAACTTTCATTCATTGTCACTGACATTCACTGTAAAGGGAGATTTTCATGATATAGGAAGTTATTTTACTATAGTTGCAATCACTAATCTTATCTCAAGCGTTAAAAAATAATCTTCAGTATCCTGTATTCATTGAATGTAAATGTCTTTGAACCATTTTACTAGCAGTGTTTAATTTTCAAAGGTAAATTCATACAACTTGTAAAATCATAGAGGTTTTGAAATGGTCTTTTGGGAGTAGTATATAGAAACTAGAAAAATCCTAGAAAACACTACAGATCTGCAAAAAGATAAATGCTATAGACCTGACCCTTCTTCACTACTGATGGTCAGAGTACCTAAGATGAAATAGTGCATCTTATATAACAAAAAGTGAACGTTTAGTGGAACTGATATTAAGAAATATTCCTATAAACTACTTCAGAAAACATTCACAGAGATTTTTTTCATTAAATCTGCTTGGAAGAGCAATCTAAGTTGAATTTTCTGACTGTAATGGAATATTATAAAGTTAGGTAAGATTCATTTCCTAGGAAATGCATAATTTAGTCAAGTAAGCAGAGCTGGACACGATCAAAGGAAAAAGCATAGATTATGTGATAACCAATTTAAACCTCTGTCAAGTAGTGTGTCAATGCTAGTGCGTAGATACAAAAGCTGAGGTCACAAAATGAGGGAAAAGCAGAACTGGTAGCAGTTGCATGTGTAAGCATCATGTATCTAGAGATACTTAGAATTGTCTTTTCCTCACATTTTTTTTTTATTCAAATACATTGCCCTGTTCAGCTTAAATATTTTTGACATATATTTTATGAACATCTATCCTTGCTATCACTATTACCTACAAAGACAAAAAGCTTCCCGTGAATACTCAGAACTGTTTGATCAGTAAGACAATTATTTACAAAATGTAAAACCATTTGAACTGATTTTTTGTATCATACTGACATTTGCAATTATAGTTCTTTTCATCAAGATTAAAGCTTGAATAAATTCTGAACCCAAGCAATTTGGAGTAGGAATCCACTTTGAATATTTCAGCAAAAGGAAAGTTGGACACAGTTGTATATGTGACATTGTCAGGGAAGCAAAGCCTCAGCATTTTTTTTTCTTCTTTTTTTTTCCCCCTAACAATTAAAAAAAGGTAGTTAAAGCTTTATAGGTTTGCATTGTTTCCAAAGTGGAATTTTGTTTGGGGAAAATATGAATAGAAGTCAGTCAGTTCCTTTAATTTAGAAGAGTATAGTATGTTTACATAACAAATATGTGTTCTTGGAGGGAGTTTATGTGCATGAATAATCTAAAACAACTCAAACCTTACATCATAAGCAGCTTTCTGCGTTACTGAATGCACTTCCATAGTGTTGTCTGTACATCAAGGTTCTCCTAATTCCCCTATTGGTAACTCCAGTAATTGTCTGAAACCACAACCTTCCTACATCCAAAGTAAAAGAAATTTTTTTTTTAATGTATGTGATGAGCTATGCTGCAACTTGCCCTGTCATTACTGTAATTCTTTCCCAACAATATATTTTCACTTTGTTCAATGATAAGCCGTGCTTCACATTATTGTTTCCATTTTCTCAGAAAAGCATATGGAGATAGACACGTAATGGTATTACTCTGGTAATAATTTTGTTAAATAACTGCAGAAAAGAGATAGCACATAACTATTTATTATTATAATTCTGCTGCTATTGCATTCCAGTGAAGATCTGTGCTCCAGACTGCTATATAACAAGATACTAAGAGCTTGACAGTATAAATACCCAGGTGAAAAAAGGGTTGCTAAAACTAAAAGAATCATGAATAGAGTGAGGATTTGAATATACCATATTTTGGGTTCCTTTTTTTTATAAATAGTTTTAGATTAAGTAATATATACAGGAAAAAAAAAAAACGAAACTAGAAAAAACATGATGAAAAGAGAATTCAGAAAGTAACTAAAAGGTGTAAGAAGAAAAAGATGTGAGAAGAAAAAAGATGAAAAAACTTTGGGCAAAAAGGATGTTCTGGAGCATTGTTCAAGATTTACAGTCAGTGGTACATAAGAGCAGAAACCATTGTCTAATAACATCCTGGTAACTGCAGAAGCAATCTCTGCAGCTGCTTCTGCTGGCTACACTCTGCAGCTGATCCCCCTAAGAGTATCTTTCCCAGTAGATTAGGAAAACTGTGATTCTGCTACAGAAAACAGGCTCACAATATTAAAATGCTTATTATAACAGTAACAACAGATTTTCTACTTTAAGCCCTTGCAAAGCAAATCTAGCATAAAGTCTTGCTTTAATTTATTTGTGGGGTGCATTTTTCTGTGCACAAAATCTCAGAACCATTGCACCTGAGCAGGTGGTGTGGCATTTCAGTAAAGGAGAGGTTGGGTCAGGCAGGTGCGTTGCATTACAGGGCAAGCAGGGAAAGAGAAGCAAATGCAAGACAAAGAAGTGAGGGAGAGTAAACAGGGGATAATGCTGTCAAGGCTGATTGAGCACACCTGGGAAGACTACTTCCCAGCACACCTTGGGAGATCATGGAGGGCCTCTTCTGAGGAAAGCACAATGTTTCTGGGGTTTGTTGCCTTTATTAGCTGGAGGAATAAGGCTGTTTGAGTTACTTTGGAGAGTTTTGTTTCGTGGGTTTTTTGCTTGGTTTTTTTTTAAATGAAATCTGCTATATTCTGAAAGCAAATTAAGCAAAGTATTAGCCTTCTCTAGGAAAACTGACAGATGACACAGTTACAGATCATCAATGACTTGTGGAGATGACTGCAGAATGGAGAAGCAGCTGAACTAGCAGAGAAGAAAAATGAGAGGAAATTTGGAAAGTGAATGGAAAGAAAGATGTAGATAGTGCTGTAGTCTGCTAATGAAAAAACTGTACAAGTAGGTATTTGTCACTGAGGGAAAAACCTCAATAAGCCTAGATGCTCCTTTTGTAAAGTCAGCAAAACCCATCATGACTGTGTACTTTGTGGCCGAGCAGAAGATGGCATGTCAGCAGCAGGGTATTTGCAATGTGTGGAGCAGAAGACTGAAGAGGCCTGGCTGATTCTGGAACTAGGTAGGTGTGGGCCTGGGTGATAAACCCAATTGCTTGAAAACAGTCTTAAACACTGCATGAAAAAAGGAGCTGATGCTATGATGGCTTAAGTGAAGTAAGTGGTCCCATCTTTTGTTTTGTAAAACTTTGTATAGAAATCCTGGAGAATCCTAGAGGAAGGTTTGCATCCTCATTTTACCCTGTGTCCCCCCACTAGTCCTGCCAGAGGGAAAGACATTGCCTGTCAAAACTGCAGAAGATCTCAATGGAAAGATGATTATGCTGGCAAGTGAGGCACACCAAGTACAAATGGCTCAGGACAGGAGCAGTCTTAACAGCTTCTTAGCTGTGCTAAGTGTGAAGCAGGTGACAGAGATTTGCACTGAAATGTCAGGCATGGCAAAGAAGGGAAGTCAGTGTGGGAATGAAGGTGAGGTGGTGTTAAGTTGTCCTGCTTTCTTCCATAGTCTAGTAACTGCAAGCCCGTTCTGGTAAACTAACAAATGTATTGGGAAGAGCAAGGTAACTGTAAACAAGAACTACCAGAGGTAGATATGCTGCTGGGTGAGTTACAGGAGCTAAAGGTTAAAGGCCGTGTTTCTGCAACTTGTGCTGAGCTATTCTGTGCGGTATTCTTAAATTAATAAACGTAGCTGTGAATGAGTGATGTTACAGGAGTCCTTCCCAGGCTGGGCAGCTCTATGGAACAGTTCCCTTCTCCTGGCGTAGCGAGCTCTGAGCCTTAGCAAGTAGATGAAGCATGAGGAGTCTTGCTGCTATTGCTTGCTTCTTCAAGTACTATTCCTAGCATGCCTTCTTTTATTCTTGCCCTGCATTATGCTCTGCCCTGTAACATTTGCCATTCTTTCCAGCTGAACTCTAATCTAGTCCCTTTTCTCTCCTGTTCCTTAACTCTTTCTTTCCCCTATATTTTTTAATTTTCATACTTTTTTGATGTTTTCCTCCTTGAGCACGTTCTCTTATCACCATTAATTTCTGCTTCCACCACGTCTTCCAATTCCCTTTTTGTGTCATTTTCTTTCTAGTCCTGTTTCCCCACATGTCATCTTGTTCTATCTCATTCTGTTCTCATTACATATCTTTCAAGGAGAGTTTGTTAAGGTAAGAAGAAAAAAAACTAAATACTTTGCCAGTTCCGTTCTAAAGGTCTTTCCTCTAATTACTAGCAAACCAGTTGTACTTGCTAACACAAATTACCAAACCATGTTTTCTCCTGTGACTCACTTGTAAATCACTTATGGATGAAATGTTAAAGATAAAGATAGGCTGGTTCACAATGTAGTTGAGCCTAAGTGAAGACATCTGTGTAAAACCTTGCAAGAAGCTAGTATTTTTAACATGAAGTGATTTTTGGTGGGCACAATTCCTGACTGCAGGTGTCCATATGGAAACTGCAGAATAAGCTGGTATCTCAGTCTGGTGAAAGCCACTTGGCCAGCAAATATTTATCTGGTGGGAGGGAAGTTGAAATATGGGAAACACCTGAGAGTGTGAATTAGAAAGCTAACTGTAAATAGGATTTTTTAAAAAAAGCAACTGCAGTGACAAAATTAGACATAACAGTGAGTTGATATTTACTCTATGATTTTAGAAGTTACTAAAAACAACTGGCAAGCATAGAAAGTTTGGTCACTCCACGTAGTCCTTCCTTATAAGAAAGATTGGTTTTGACTCTTTAAAAAAAAAAAAAATCAACTTCCTAAATGCATAGGGACACTTCTGGAAATGTCAGAAGCATGAGAAGTGAAAGAGAAATTTATTTATATATTCTTTTTTGATGCTTTACAAAGATGAACTTTGTTCTTCTCACTGCCATTTCCTGATAATTATTGCTAACCATAACACTGCTTCTTGTAACCCCATCTTAAGTGACACACTATAGATCTCTAACCTATACAGTAAAACTTTTTTTCAGAAGTATTATTTATTTAATCATCAATACTTTAAAGCTTTTTTTAAAGTAGTGGTGAGGGTTTTTTAACACATCTATTGCACTGTATTGGGTTTGCATGGCAAGGTTTTGGTAGTGGGGGTGCTACAGGGGTGGCTTCTATGAGAAGCTGCTGGAAGCTTCCCCCATGTCCGACAGAGCCAAGGCCAGCCAGCTCCAAGACAGACCCGCCAAGGCTGAGCCCATCAGTGACACTGGTAGTGCCTCTGGGATCACATATTTAAGAAGGGGGAAGAAAACCTGCACAACTGCAGCCGGAGAGAGGAGTGAGAACGTGAGAGAAGCAACACTGCAGACACCAAGGTCAGTGAAGAAGGGGGAGGAGATGCTCCAGGTGCTGGAGCAGAGACTCCCCTGCAGCCCATGGTGAAAACCATGGTGAGGCAGGCTGTCCCCCTGCAGCCCATGGAGGTCCACGGTGGAGCAGATATCCACCTGCATCCCATGGAGGACCCCATGCCGGAGCAGGTGGATGCCTGAAGGAGGCTGTCACCCCATGAGAAGCCCACGCTGGAGCAGGCTCCTGGCAGGACCTGTGGCCCCATGAAGAGAGGAGCCCACGCTGGAGCAGGTTTTCTGGCAGGAGTTGTGACCCCATGGTGGACCCACGCTGGAGCAGTCTGTGCCTGAAGGACTGCAGCCTGTGGAAGGGACCCACACTGGAGCAGTTAGTGATGGACCCACATTGGAGAAGTTCATGGAGGACTGTCTCCTGTGGGAGGGACCCCATGCTGGAGCAGGGGAAGAGTGTGAGGAGTCCTGCCCCTGAGGAGAAAGGAATGGCAGAGACAATGTGTGATGAACTGACTGCAGCCCCCGTTCCCCATCCCCCTGTGCTGCTGGTGGGGAGGAGGTAGAGAAAATCAGGACTAAAGTTGAGCCTGGAAAGAAGGGAGGGGTGGGGGGAAGGTGTTTTAAGGTTTGTTTTTATTTCTCCTTATCCTACTCTGGTTTGATTGGTAATAAATTAATTTTTTCCCCAAGTTGAATCTGGTTTTGCCTGTAACAGTAATTGCTGAGTGATCTCTCCCTGTCCTTATCTTGGCTCGTGAACCTTCCATTATATTTTCTCTCCCCTGTCCAGCTGAGGAGGGGAGTGATGGAGTGGCTTTGGTGGGCACCTGGTGTGCAGCCAGGGTCAACCCACCACATGCACTTTAATGGCTGCTTACTTTAGGACTGAACAGGTTCTTTTCATTTACAATCCTTGAAGTCTTGCTGTCCTCTAAGGACTCTCTTTCTGCCTCTGGGAAAGGAGTACTGGTGGAAATGTGAAAACTGGGGAAAAATAAGCAATAAGCTTGGTCCTGACTGTAGGTCATATACTCTCAATAGCAGATGAATAGACAGCAGCTATGATTTGCGGGAGAAAAAAAAAAAAGCGGAGGGTGTAATGTGCTGTGGTTATAGTATGTTTACTGGTACAAGTGTCTTCGAGGTGTTATTTGTACAAGGTTCTTAAAAAACCAAAACAAACAAACAAAAAAACCCAACAAACCAAAACCAAAAAAACCCAAGCAAATAACAAACTCCAACACAGGGTATGTTGACACCATTCAGTGCAAGGTACCGTTGGCACGTGAGCCAGTGCTGGCCCAAGTTCCTGTATCTTGATGATTCTGTGCAGTGCAGTATGATTATATTGCATAATAATAATAATTCATCTGCCTTACTGATGTGGTGGGTATGCAGTAATATAAGCCTTGCCCCCCAAGTGTAGGATTTGTTAGGTCAGGTGCAGTTCTATACCGAGATTTCTATGCTAATGTGTAACTTTGGAGTTGGTAACCTCCAGGAGATGCATTTCTCTGCAGTACTCTGTGTTGTACTGAGGATGTGCTTGTAGCTCCAAACCCTTTTCTAGATAATGTTTGGCTTCAAAAATTATGTTTCTCTGTCATATTTTCTTGGTTTTGTTTATAAATATTTAGTTGCTTCCATTTACCAATGTGCATATTTTCAAAATTATACAAGAAAATTCTACCCAGTCAGTTCAGCTTCTCACTGTCCCTGTCTTCAAGCTCTGGTGAATGAAATAAATGTGACTGAGGGACTGTTTTAAATGAGTAGATGTAAAATGTGACTGAAGCACAAGCGGGGCCTGAATGGAGTCAGAAATACAGTGAAGTTTTCCTTTCAGTGTCCTATCATGTAGGGACATACCTTTGCTCATATAAATGTGATAAATTGCCTATGCATAATTAAGTTTCACCTCTTTATGATTCACCATATAAAAACTGATTTCTATAGAATTCTTTTGCTGACTCTTGTGTGCTTTTATTACTGCTTTTTAGATTTAGTTCATCCTTAAATTGTTCCTTAAAACAGTATTTTTTTCTGCCTTTGTTCTTAAGTGTGTTCATACAGTTGTCATGAAGGGGATCTCCCAAAAGTATTAAATATCTCAAGTTTTTATTAAGTGATTTAATAAACCATTGATTAGCAACTTTGAATTCATATGAATGTACTTATGCTTATTCTGCATAATTTTGTATGTATGTTTTTATATCCACAAGTTAAAGATCAGATCCCTGTTAAATAGCTTGATACCTTTTGACCAGCAACCTAGCAAGCCACCTGCTGTAGGTGCCTGCCAGCAGGAGACAGAGGAAAGGAACTGATTATTCTGTGGTTAACTTCTTTCTTTTAAAGCACATTTTTAATGTGTTTCAAGCCTGTCAGAACAACATGCTGTGTGCACCTTGGTATCTTAAGCACTGTCAGCCCTTTATGTTTACCAGTCACTGGCAGACACTTCTTACTGCTCTCATTTCTTTGGTGCCAGCCCTCCACCTAGCACACAAAGCTGAAACGGGTCTGTGTAGCACTACTATGTTTAAGCTAAAGTGGAAGGTGTGCTTGACAGGTTGGACACTTCTCAATGTGCTCACTTGTCATAATCTGCAGATTTACAGCTGCCTGAAGTGAGGAAAGTCTTGCTGTTCATGTGGTTGTTGTGGGATTAGCTTAACTCCAGGCATGTTAAGATAAAACGAGAGTCCCTTTTTAATCAGATTCCAAATAGACAAGTTAGTTACAAAGCTTATCAAATGTACAAATCAAGAAATGGTTTTGATGTAGTCAGGCCGAAGTTCTGTTGAAAGTCTCCTCTTTCATCTCCAGGGGTCCTGCTTTCCCTTTTGGGCAAGGGGCAGTGAGGGGTTTGAGCCAGTTTTCCTCTTCAGTCTGCCCAAATCTCATGGACAGGTTCAGTCTTTCAGTTTAAATTCTCTGGTTTCTGTCCTGGAAATAGTCTGGCCATTTAATGAAAATAAACATTGCTTCAGTCTCTTACAAATGTGTATATCTCTCTAATACAGGGCAGTGCCATCAGCTCTACTTGGCTTGCCAGTACATAGCTGCTTGCTGCATCTCAACCAGCAAGTTGTAAGTCTTATGTTTCACTTTGCATTCCATGTTAAGGTGCAGATGAGCAAAGTGTGATACAGAGGTTCAAAAAGAATAAATGTAGCTCATTACTAACTAGATATGGTGATAATTGCTTTGGAATACCTTATCTCCAACTTATTTCTTCAAAGCAGACAGACCTTCAATATTCACACAGTTTTCTGTTGCACAAATTCCATTGTGATTAGTTGTGGAAAAGCAAGTATTTTGGAGGATATGGATTGTAAAATTGGAAGTAAATTCTTACAGTTCAGCCTCTAATTTTATGTGTTTTGGTTTGCTTTTTTAATTGATGATAACTTATTTGCAGTTCTTGGAGAAAACATGCAACTGCATGTGAACTTTTGTGGTTTAGTTTTTATGGCTACTAGTGAGTTATAGTGATGAAATATACAGATTTGTTGCACTGTAAGATGTGTACAATGTAGGTTTTGATTTGGTATAAAAAGAACAAATTCTAGCTCTGAAGTTAAATGTTTGGCTTTGTTCTCAAATCTTGCTCGCATCTCAACTGTGTATACATTTATTTGGTTATGCTTTTACTTTACCTTTCACCTGACCAAAAAGAAAAATACCCATGCACACCTGCTTATTTAATAAAACAAAAAAAAAAAGAAAGAAAACACCTGAAGAACAAAATGCGCTGATAACTATCTTTTCTCTTTAAACAGAAAGATCTATAAAATTTATGGAAAATAATTCAAATGATGAAGTAAATGGAGCATTTCTACTTTAACAGATTTTGATCAGATATCCTCGGCCTAGCAACAAACTTTTTTGATGATTTACCATTCTGTTTTTTTTCTAAAAGGGGAAAGCAAAAATGTAATATTTACAGTCAACACTCTGAAGAACTAGCAATTACTGTGGGGTGGAAAAAAAAATAAATTACTTTACAGCTTTATGATACACCTATCTTTTAAACACAACAGCTTAGAAAATTTAGCTTACAGGCATAATCTAGGTATTTTGAACCTCAGATATATTTGTTAATTGTGCATATGTAATGTAAAAATTTAATTTTACTTGTGATTCCATAATCTATATACAGATTCTCATGTTTACTACATTTTATTGTAGCTAAGCTTAGCTTTGTTCCTCTGGTTGCTAAATGGTTATTTCACTTGCCTACTTGTAACATAAGAATTTGTGCCTCTGCTCAGTAATGTTAAGTATCTTAAAAATGTGCACTTTTTCATTTAATACTGCCCTTGGTGTAGAACTCAAATTTTCTGTTTGTGGAGGGGAAAACAGGAGTCTAGACATGGTCTCAGAGCAATTCATGACTCTTTTTACATGCATGCTTGTGTGCGTACTTACATTCAGAGGTGCACAGAAATGGCCTTTGATAGCTGCAGAGAGCAAACCAGAAGTTCTATATCTTACGGTAACTAAAGTGAAAGGGTTGAAATGTACTTGCTACTTAAGCAAAGGGTTTGGGAGGCAAAGGCAGGCAAACTGGAAATGTGCTAGTGCTATTAATTTTACAAAGTTTAAATGCTGATGAATCTCAGGTGAAGAGTTGTGGCATTTGGGTGTTTATTTTTACAGCTCCACACAGACCTGTCATGTGGTGACACATCATTATTTGGCAGAGGTGTGTTAAGTAGTGACAAAATAGCCCATGTGATTATTGGAACAGGGTACCTTGAGTAACTCCCACATGAAGTCTTAGCACTGAAACAGAATTGAACCTTACCTTTGAGAAAAGATCCTCTTTTGATGTAAGCTCCAGATGGATGGAGAATCTTCTCAATATCTTGATTTATCATTCCAGTGGTTATTAATCCTATTCTCTTGGATACAGTTTTTAACCTTTATTTAACTTCTATTTCTAGACATTAATCCTTTAAGCATACTAACAAGATTAGAGAGCCATCTCTTCTCGTGTTGCTATTATTTCTCTCTTATTGATAGGCAAAATAGATTGAGCTTCTACTCATGGGTGCTGCGTCTTCTGGTCCTTGTGTGCAGTTTTAAGTATTACTTTTAAGACTGTCTACTCTATTACAGTAGGAGGGGGTAAACTAACATGGCACACATTGTAGTTCTCTAATCCTATTTTAACTGTGTATATCTTGTAATCAGGCCCTTACACTATGTGGAGTCAGTCCCAGGTGGATACCACTTGGATGCTTTTAAAGTCTGTTGGATTTGTATATTTTTTGTCACTGTATATCGCTTACGGGATTCTTGGCAGTGAGCTTTTTTATTTTCTTTTGATATAATAAGGCAGCCATCTGTATGTTGTAGTTCAAGTCTGTAATGCAGTCCAAAAAGCAAAGTAACTACATGCACTGACCCAGAATTTTACTGAGACAGGTAAACAAGGAAAGCTTTAGCAGTGGTTTTCCTTAATCAATAGAGTAAAAGATACTTGCAACTATAGAATAATAGAATCATTTAGGTTGGAAAAGACCTTCAAGATCGAGTCTAGCCATCAACCATGCCCACTAAACCATGTCCTGAAGTACCCCGTCCACTCACTTTTTGAATACCCGACAACCCTCTCAGTAAAAAAATTTTTCCTAATATCTAACCTAAATCTCCCTTGCCTCAACTTGAGGCCATTTCCTCTTGTCCTATCTCCAGCCACCTGACAGAAGAGACCAACACCCACCTCACTACAACCCCCCCTTTCAGGTAGTTGTAGAGAGCGATAAGGTCTCCCCTCAGCCTCCTCTTTTCTAGACTAAACAGCCTCAGCTCCCTCAGCCGCTCCTCATAAGACTTGTGCTCCAGGCCCCTCACCAACTTGGTTGCCCTTCTCTGGACATGCTCCAGCAGCTCAATGTCTTTCCTGTAGTGAGGGGCCCAAAACTGAACACAGTACTCGAGGTGCGGCCTCACCAGTGCTGAGTACAGGGGAACAATCACCTCCCTGCACCTGCTGGCCACACTATTTCTGATACAGGCCAGGATGCTGTTGGCCGCTTTGGCCACCTGGGCACACTGCTGGCTCATATTCAGCCATCTGTCAACCAGCACCCCCAGGTCTTCTCTGCCGGGCAGCTTTCCAGCCACTCTTCCCCAAGCCTGCAGCGCTGCATGGGGTTGCTGTGACTGAAGTGCAGGACCTGGCACTTGGCCTTGTTGAACCTCATACGATTGGCCTCGGCCCATCGATCCAGCCTGTCCAGATCTCTCTGTAGAGCCTCCCTACCCTCAAGCAGATTGACCCTCCCTCCCAGCTTGGTGTCATCTGCAAACTTGCTGAGGGTGCACTCAATCCCCTCATCCAAATCATCAATAAAGATATTAAACAGAACGGGGCCCAACACCGAGCCCTGAGGAACACCACTTGTGACCCACTGCCAACTGGATTTCACCCCATTCACCACAACCCTCTGGGCTCGGCCATCCAGCCAGTTTTTCACCCAGTGAAGAGTACACTTGTCCAAGCCATGAGATGCCAGTTTCTCAAGGAGTATGCCATGAGAGACAGTGTCAAAGGCCTTGCTGAAGTCCAGGTAGATAACATCCACAGCCTTTCCCTCATCCACTAGGCAGGTCACCTGGTCATAGAAGGAGATCAGGTTGGTTAAGCAGGACCTGCCTTTCGTAAACCCATGCTGACTGGGCCTGATCCCCCTCTTATCCTGGACTTGCCATGTGAGTGCTCTCAAGACAAACCGTTCCATAATCTTCCCCGGTACCGAGGTCAGGCTGACAGGCCTGTAGTTCCCCGGATCCTCCCTCTGACCCTTCTTATAAATGGGAGTCACATTGGCAAGCCTCCAGTCCTCTGGGACCTCCCCTGTTGACCAGGAACGCTGATAGATGATAGAGAGTGGCTTGGCAAGGACCTCTGCCAGTTCCCTCAGTACTCTTGGATGGATCCCATCAGGTCCCATAGATCTGTGAGTGTCCAGATGGTGTAGTAGGTCCCTATTTATTTCCTCCTGGATTAAGGGGGGTATGTTCTGCTCTTCATCCTTACCTTCCAGCTCAAGGGGTGGAGTACCCTGGGGATAACTGGACTCACTATTAAAGACTGAGGCAAAGAAGGCATTAAGTACCTCGGCCTTTTCCTCATCGCTGGTTGCTACATTCCCTTCTGTATCCATTAAAGGAAAGATATTCTCCTTGGGATTCTTTTTACTGTTAACATATTTGTAAAAACATTTTTTGTTGTCCCCCTTGCCTCACCAAGAATTGAAAATTCTATCATTTCCTGGTCGCTAAGCCCAAGACGGCCTCCGACCATCACACCTCCCACCAGTCCTTCCCTGTTCGTAAACAACAGATCTAGCAAGGCTCCTCCCCTGGTTGGCTCACCCACCAGCTGTGTCAGGAATTTATCTTCCACACACTCCAGGAACCTCTTAGATTGTTTACTCACTGCTGTGTTGTATTTCCAGCAGATGTCTGGAAAGTTAAAGTCCCCCACGAGGACAAGGGCACACGATTCTATCAAAGTTACATGGTTGCTTTGCTCTCAATGCCTGCTACAGATCTGAAGCTTGCCAGTGCAGGAGTGTAAGCAGAGCTCCATTGTTCCCTGCCATTGGCTTAGCAGGAGAGATGTTAAAAGTTACGAACTTTGAACAAGTTCAGTACTGAGAGTAATGTCAAGCATCTTTTCTGGAATAAGCATCTTTGCAAAGTAGCTTATTAATATTCCTGTTCAAGGCAATAAACTGATGTTTACCAGGTATAGCAAAGTGTTTAATTTCTTAGCGTGCTTTTTAACCTCTTCTTAGCACAGTTTTGATGTCACACTGCTCCTGTTCAAGAAGAAAGCTTTTATTTGGGAGCCAAGGTTTAAGTAGAATAACAAACTTAATTAAAAACTGAAAACATTAATTTACCAGGGGGTCATGCCCAGTTTCTAGGCTTTATTGTTCTCATTTTGTAAGACTTTCTAATTAAAATGTATATAACTATATATCTATCTTTAGCAATGGAAGTGGAGACTTGAGAGAAACCAAAGAATTCTGTTACAGATAATGCTAATATTGTAAAGAACTAAGGCTATCCTTTGTTAATTCATATGTTGAATTAAATCTGATTCTTGCTTCACAACAATAGTTAACTCTGTCAAATGAGAATATTAAAAACAAAACACTGAACTTTGAGAGGCAGAGACTGTTCATTTTGCATTCAGGCATCTCAACCTGTACCAGAATATCTCCTATTTTAATGACCTAGCAAATCCAGAAACATTGATCTTTAAATTGTCAAAGTTGCATGATCTGAATGAGTATTACACAGTGGTTTTTCCAATATTACTCAGTATGTTGTGAATTATTACATATTACATGTTTTTCAACCTGTACGAGAAAACAAAAGATGACTTCTATGTTTTGCAAGACTGATTTCTCATAATTCTAACATTTAAAATGGGCTTTCATTTTGGAAGCTGTTTCTAGGTTTTCTCATAGTGGAAAATGTTAAAAGAAAATGCAGGGTTTAATTTCATTGCTTTATTGCTGAGCAATTTATGGCTTTCAATTATTACTTCTTATCATGTAATTATCCTGACACTCGCCCAAAGTTCTGCTGGTCTAAACTTGGTTGCAGTCTTCTATCCAAAGCTCTCCTGGTATAATGTACTTTTTTTCCCCATTTTGATCTGGAGGAGAGATGAAATAAAATATGGAGTTGTCTCTCAATTATGTTCTTGATAAACCTGCAAATAAGGTGTTTCTGTTGCAGGATAACTATGTCTCGCCTTTTATATTAAATCTCAGCTTTCGTATTATATGAAGTATGTAACGTGCTGGTGGAGTTTAAAATAAAACATAATTCTAATTAAATAATCCTAGAACTTTCATGTGGAGGGGGGAAAATAGAACAGTACTAGAAACTAAGATATTTTAATGGGTGTATATACATATTTACTTTGAAAGATCATTTTATTCCAGACTGACAACTTTTATATTCATTTGTATTGCTTCTATAATTTCAGGATCTCAATAGCTGAGGGCACATGGATGTGGATTTTTCATACTACTGTAGATGTAAGGAGTCACACAAAGTGTCTCTGAATTCTTAATGTATTAGAACACAGTTATCTGTGGGCTTAACTACTTTCATGGATATTAAAGGTCTGATTTTGTCAATGTGTAATACAATTCATGTTGTTTGCTATTTCAGTTACTAGAAAGTGGTATTCCTATATAAGGAAAGGAAAATAGAAGTAGGATTACCTGTAAGATGAGCAATTGATACAAAATGCTTTTTCTTTTGGCTTTCAGCTTATTTCTTTCTGCTGTAGTAATACCCCTTTTTATGCCAAAATTGGAATATTACAATGTGAGAGAACCTATTGTTGTGCTATTTAATCCCTGGTTCAGATATAAGAGAACTGGTATTGGCAATGTGATCAGATTTACATTTTTCTCAGATCTGATACATTTGACAAGTCTAAATGGAATAAGTGATAAACTGGAGATACCATCACCTTGCTTTCAGTGTTTTAAAAAGTTATGTCCAATGCATATCTTTATTATCTGGTCCTAATCTTGGAATTTTACTTTGCCAGTAATAAGAGAATGCGTCTTTATTGTAATAATTTGTGTCTACTGCTTAAGTACTAGAATGAGTTAGATCTTCTTTTTTATTTCATTAGGTTTTTATTTGTGCACACTCTGTAATTTTTCACTGTGGTCCCAAGATGGCATTTCTTAGTTCATTCTGTGACAGCGTCTCTATTAAGACATAATTTTCACTTGTCCTGCACTTGTGATTCTTAATTCATTGGGAAAAAAAAAACCATAGACCTTATTGTGGGTATATTTCTTATTTATGGTATGCAAAGATTCTTGTTAGCTGTTGCAATTCAAAGTTTATTCTATATTAAATTAACATATTCATGTTGTTTTGACTTCTTGACAGGCAATAACTTCGAACTATAACTTCATGCTTTCATTGAGAACATAGATTCTACAGTAAGGAAGTAACAGTAAGTGTTTATGTATGTGTTATAACTTTTTTTTCTTCTTTTTAAATGAAGGCATTTTTTATAAGTCTTTGATGTTTACTCTAAATGTGTTCTGGAAAGCCATATGACTGCCAGCTATGGCCAATGCTGAAATGCTACGAGTAGGTTCTCTCAGTGGATCAGATAGTTCTTGTTCAGAATACTTAGTTACCTTTCACAAAAAGGAAAGCCAAAATGAAGTAAAGGCCTCCATTTCAGTTGGCTCTAATTCTTAGTGTGTTCATTAAATGCCATAATTGTGGTTTTGAACCAATTTTTTGAAGTTATTAAAATTATTAGAAATGAAAGTGGAAGAGTTACTATACCTTTACAAGAAGTTTTACTATGTTTTAATGGGTAACAGTAAACCTGGAAAAAAAGCAAATTGTTATGTGAGAAGGAGAATGAGTGTCAGTGTTCTGAAAGACTAAACAAAGGTACAAAACTGGTTCATGATAAGCTATTTCCAGGTTATTGCATTTGGTTTTTGCAGCCAGGGTTAAAAATAACACTGGACACATGTCATCAACAATCATTTAAAAAAGTCTTCATTGTCTTTCATGAAGACACTATTCTTAATAGCTTTTAACAGTCTCCGTGCAAAACAATGCAGTGTGAAATTACTATGCACATTAAGACTTTATATCCTTTGTAAATGAATTTTAAACACATACCTGTTGTATGATTGAATATAAAAGTAAATGCATACCAGTTGCTGTGTTTATCACCAAGTGATTGATTTGGGAAGCTTATATCTTTTATTAGCTTCCAGTTTGGCTTCAGTTTTCATTAGGTATTGAATAAGGATTGTTGGAGGGAGACAGAGGCAGTCTTGCACTGAGAAGCAGAGTGTGATGCTGCTAGAGGGTATTTCTGGCCTGAGGGCATCATAGCTTGGGGCAGTGTCTGGGCAAGATCATAAGAGAGCCCTGTAGCATTTGGAGGGGTCTGTAGCAATCAGTGTAGTTACAAAACTGAATTATTGAGACTATTTTTGGTTATTTGTTTTTGACCTTAGTATTAAGTCTCTACCTTTTTTCCTAAACTCATCTCTACCTATGAGTTATCAAAACCAGTTATACTAATCTTCCACTTCCGCAAGTTGTGGTACAATGAATTGAGGTAAAAATCTAAATAAATCTTTTATTAAAGAGGTATACTGGTATTCTTAAATCAACTTACCTCCAGCAATTTTGGTGTATGTGTATATATATATATATATATATATAGACACAGATGTTGAATCAGTTGTTCACTATTCTTTTAAGTATCTTTGTAGAGCTTTTTTATTTATTGCTAGTGGTCTGTTGTACTTGGAAGCAACAGAGAACTCTTGAAGGATTTTGTATAAGTATTTATGTAAATCCAAACTGCATCTGTCCTGATCATCACAAACTTCTTAAACTTGATTCCTGATGGCAGTGTGGTCTGTGTGGGGAAAAATGGTCTTTCTGCATCACATGATACTACTATTTTTTTTTTTTTTTTTAATATACTGAGGGTATTCAGGTTTTGGTTTTTAATTTGTGCAATTGAAATGAGACCTGGAGTGGGTGGGGACACAAAAACCTACCATGACTGTGCTTGCTCAAGCAGTTGAGACTCTGCCGAAGAAAACCTGGGACTTGAGTTGCAGAAAAATCAAAAGGAAGAATTAGGCTTTCATTTTAGAGCTTTGTGGTAAACTGGTTTGGGTTTGGTTTTTTTTTTTTCTTGATACCAGTTTTTATTTTTAACTGGACAATCTGTTTGTCTCCACATGCTATGATATTATTGAGCCAAGGCATATCATTTCCCTCTCAACTAAGCAGTAAAGAAATGTCAAAGAAGAAAATATCTGCTAGATGCAGATATGATATTTTGTTCCAACATAAAGGCAAATGAATTTTAAAGGTTCACAGGAGTTGCTTAAGACACAGTATTTGATCTTGGATAGGAAGATCCATTTTCTGCTTAATCACTTGCAGTTTTATCCTTCAGATAAAAAGGGAGGACTTCATTGCTTTCCTAAACATAATACTGAAATGTGCTTGCTTCACTACCAGTAAAGAAATCTGTTTTTTAAAAAAATCCTATTGCGCATAAATATTTTAGGTGACTTCTCAGGAATATATTCTGATGTCCAATGCATAGACCAAAATAATAGATAGTGAGGCAATTCTGTGCCCTTCTTTCCCAATTTTTAGTACGTCTAGAGGCCCAAGTGTAGTTTATCCTGAAAGCTCAGCTATTCTAATCCTTGTTTAAAGAGACCATTTCAGGATTGCTCCACTGACTAGGGGTAACTTTTATTTGTTTTCTGTGTTCAGCTGTATTTTTTGCCTGTGTAGAAATACCCTATGACTTGAAGGAGATGAAGAACAGCAGGGACCCCATTATCCGGCCATCTCTTTAGATTACCATTCTTATACATATTCATTGTGTCACTGGAGAAAGCTGATTACTAGAAGGGATATTGCATTTTCAGTATGTTCCACAATACTGTAAATAGTTGGTTTTGATTGAATTAGTAGCTTTATATTCAAATATGAAGGGAAAGCAATAGATGATACTGTAATCAAAGTCCCTAAAAATCAGTGTTTCTAGATGCCTTCTTGGAAACTTGATCAGTGGGAGTATAATATTAAAAAATAAAAAAGTTTTAAATATTTGAATAGGCAAATTCACTGTATCCCCTGGAAAGGGAAATATGAAATGACAGAGTTTGGATAGAAATGTCAGAAAAAGGATACCATCCACCATTACTTCATTATGCTAGTGAAATTAATCAAGTAAACTCTTTTATTTTTTCTTGTATTTTCTGTGTTCTGAAGTTCTTTCTATCCTGATCTTTCTAATGGCTGTCATGTTTTTTGTGTACACCTCCCATTTCTGTTTGTGTGGGTTTGGGGTTTTTCTACTCTCTAGTGATTTGATAGGTTATCTTTGGTAAAATGTGGAAAGAGTTCTCCACCATTCTCAGTTCATCTTGGATCAGAGTGGGGGGAAATAATTTCTGTGGGGTTTTTGTTCCTTTTTTAACAGTACAGATCTGGCTGCCAATAAGAAGCTACAAAGATTGTTATTTCAAGGATGAAGAGCTAACATTTATGAAAATCAGAGTGTTGAAATGAATGTGCTTCTGCCTTGATTTTACATCTTTAAAATGTTAGGAAACTGGATAATCCATTAGTAGTTTGTTTTTACAGAATGCCTTATTTTTTCCTCTGTCTTCCAGAGTAACCAATCTATTTATGGTGCTTGCACAGTTCAAAAGCCTGTTGTTACAGGTAGGCCCAGAGTGCAGAAACCCAGGTCCTTAAATAGAACACTGCTATATTTAAATAAAAACTTTCTAAATTACAGTAAATTAAGTAATTTTGGAGACATCACTTTTCTTTTACTTTCAGATGTAAAATAATTAGTGTACTCTAATTCACATAGATGAGACTTTTGTAGAGCAATAACTGAAAAAGAGCCTGTTGTGCTATTCAACCAGATGAGCTTTGAGATAAGCGCACGATGCGTGTGGATTTGGGAGTTTTAGGTTTTTTGCATAAAAGAAGCATTGTTAGCATGGAATCAAAATGGTGATGATAGTCTGGGAGACATGCTTTCAAGGGTAACTTTCACAAATGAGGGTCATAACTAAAAGCTCTTCAACTAGCACAGAACACATTAAACTGGAAGAACAAACAAAAAGCTGGTGTTGGCAGATCAAAGAAAATGAAAGCATAAAAGATACTCTTAGAAGATCAGTTGGCCTAAATATTAGAATTGTAGTAATATCTTTTCTGTCTTATTCTCCTCTGTTTTACCACTTTAATGTATACCTTGATTATTTTAGCCACTGGTATAGTTTCCTTCAAAAAGTTGCTCATTTGCTGCCTGGAATTTAATGGAATAGTGAGTGTTCAAGCTTATGAGAAGAGACTTATATTCTTGTTTGAGAACAGAGTGTTATCACTCTTAGGAGAATTAATTGAGTTCATGTTCTAATGGGAATAAAATTTTTAGCTGATTCTCTTCTACTTTGTTTAGTTAACTCTAGCAAAGGTAAACTGCATCTGGCATGTATAAAACATACGTGTGTGTGTATATATATGCGTACACACACACACGGACTTTGGCATATGATAGCTGTAGAAAGTGAGATAACATCTGCCTGTTTACCAATAGTGCATTCGTACATATCAGTCACAACATGTATTTTTGTATGATCAGTAACTTAAAAGGTTTCATGTATAGGTGCTTCTAGACTAGATAATGACCATCTATGGCCTGAAGACTGAATCAGTTCTGTCAACCCATAGACCATTCTTTGCTTCCCTCTTTTTTCTTCTTTTTTTTAAAACTGACATTCTTTCAAATAGACAGGGAGTGAATGAGAGACTAGATAAATTGTTCTTGCAGCTCATTCTCTCATAAGGCCTTACATTTGACTGAAATGGGTCCGCGTTATAAGCAAAATAGTCCACTGTGTAAGCACTTCTGTATCTTTTGATGTTCTGATGAATATACACGTTTAACTAGTCATGCAACTGGCTTTCTGCATTTGACTTAAGCTAGATGCCAGCCCCTTCATTAGGGACAAATGTCCTCTGTAAGAGGGTTGTCCTAAGCTTTGATTATTACAGCTGCCTTTCCGGTCACATAGGAGAGAAGGGTCAGGCCTGAGGTTTTAAAGTGCCTCTGAGACTGTATGCCTAGCTCCTGAGTAAAGCTGAGCAGACAGTCACTCTCCTATCAAGAGAATCTTTTCCTAATTAGGGGGAAATATGCTGCTCCATTACAGGGAAATCTGTGTCAAATGGACTGAAGTGAAACATATTTCATTTGGCCTTTTATCTTGAAATAAGATGGAATTAAGCTACGACAGACCTTCTATATAGCAAATAAAATAAAATAAATAATAAAAACAAAACAAAAAAAACCACCAAAACTTGGTTGGTGCCTAGAGTTTTAGTAGAGAAATAGCAGGAGGAAAAAGCACTGGTCTCTAAACCATCTATGTAAATAATAATAAAGTCATATTTTAAATGTTCTTGTTCATAGCTTTATATATAAGTGATTTTCTATTATGAATGAACTCATTCTTATTTAGCATAAAATATTATCTTCCTCTTGCCATAGAAATGGAGACTGGAATATATAAATCAGTGGAAACTTTCAAAAGACATTGTTGTGGGGAGCACTACATGTTGTACTATAAAAGCCACTGCTGGCTGCCATATTGAATGGGACACAAATGTATGACATTCACAATATTAACTAAAAAATTTGAAATTACCATCAATTTCTGCTTCCATTACCATGTGCTGATTAGCATAAAAGAAACTTTGCCTTAAGAACTGTGAGGTTATTAACACACACAAAAAACCAAACAATTAAAAAAAAAAACCCAACCAACCAAACAAACAAAAAAAAACCAAAAAAACCATTTCCTTCTCAGGAAAGGCTCTAAATTGAAATGGCTAGTGGGAAAGCGCTGAGGCAAGGATGATATATATTTTTTGTTATGCACTTCTGTGCTTCCCAGGCGTCTACTTTGGGTGAAATTTGGGGTGGGGCGGGAGTAAGTTGCTGGGCAAGGCAGACCTTTGGTTCACTGCACATGAATATCAGCACAGAAAAAAAAATTTAAAACATTATTTCAGATTGCTGTAGTAAAAATACATTTTAATTGCTGCTTCCCTTCTGGAAGCCCTTTGTTATAGAGTGGCAATTATGGGAATGACGCTACAGTGTATGTTAGCTGTCATTTCTAATGCTCAGCCATTAATGACAGTATTCAGTTAAATTATGAGATTTTGGTCTTTTCAGATCATCTGACAATGCTTTCCCTCAAGCATCCCAATAGGTGTAGGCAGAACAGTCTATAATTTTTCCCGTTTTTCTAAGTGGGGAATAGTTTTAAGACCTTAGTCTGGTGGAATGCACTTTACCCTTTAGTATAGAAGTGGGTTTTTATGTCTCAAATGGATAGAGAAGCCTATCAAATCAGGGTAACATAAAAGCTAGTTGACTTGACGTTGTGTAGTACAAAGCACGAGACGGGAAGTACAAAATGATGTCTTTGCCTGGAGAGCTCCTAGCACTTGTTCTTCACTGAGGTCCTTAACTTCACTAGGAAGCAGGAGTAAATCCTCTGCAGTCACTAAGGGCTGATTTATTTATTTATTTAACAAATCAGTCCTACAGCTGGACTTTTTAGAAACTATTTCTAACTTTCTCCACCATTAGTAACAGCAAATACTGCTTACGTAGCATTCAAATGTGTGGGATTGCCTTGTTCATAGTATGTAGCCTAATAATTTTAAAGATAACCTCAGCAAATACCCTATATGCAGTCCCAATGATTAGTATTACATATAGCATATTTCAAAATAAATCAGTATAATGCTGCATCAGCATTTCAAAGAGTCCTCATGATTACTAGGGCCACAGAGGGGAGAATAAAGTGTGGAGAAGGTAATTAGAATGACCTTACATTACCGAGCCAGTGAGTGGTACTGGATCTTTGTCCACAAGTAATGGAGTTTTTCCATAAGGCACTGCTTATCAACAGCATATGCATACCGATATCAATGGAAGTTAATGTGAATACATACACATGAATGTAAATAACAAACCAAGTACTGCTTGTATTTTCCAAAAGCATTACAGTTTTAGTTGAGCTATTTACAAAGTATTTTTTTTCTTGTTCTTATTTTTATTGAGTTAAAGCTTTTAGCACACTAAAAATTATTTCAGAATATTCCTTAATTACTAGTATGTTAACAAGATTTTTATGTTGGAGGTGTTTTAAATCAGGCAGTATGCCTTCTCTAACAGTTAATGGCTGGTTTGGGGGTTACACTATACTAGTATGTGTTTAGTTTAATAATGCTTTATAACTTATCATACCTGAAAACTTCTACAGAGGTAACACTAGATGCTAGGTTATCTTTAAAATAGATTGATTATTAATATACATAATCAACATTTGCTTGTTTGCTTCTTAGTTTACATTTTGGTTTTAGAGTTAAGGAAATTAAATAAGTATCTTAAGACAAATATTAGAAAAGTAGACTACAGAATGCTGACATTCTTCTAAAATATATGTAGAGGAACAGTAATTTTAGCTGAGCATTGAGAGCTGTGTTTTCTTTTTCCAGTATTTCTGCTATTGACTCTTATTGTAACTGTGGTAAACTAGCCTGAACTCACTGTAAAATGGTCTACTCAGAATATGCCAGGTTGTCTATAAGCAGCCTTGGGACACAAATCTTTAACTTGTGTGACTACATAATTACTGCATCAACATTTACTCAATGTGGATGTGAAGTGATATAATAATTGTGTTATACCTTACAGTTTTAGCATTATCAATCAAATTTATCTGTTGATCCAAATTCACCTTGTGTGTTGGGATAGGTTTGTTTTGTTGGTTTTCAGTTTTTGTTGGGTTATGGGTTTTTTTGTTGTTTTTCTTAAGTTTCTGGTTACTGTTTGTGTATTGACTTGGTTTTGAATATATTAGTCTTCTAAAGAACAATTGGGCTTTTTGTCTAAAGTATGTTGTGTAAATTTGTCTTAAGGTAATTGTCTAAATGAAAATTGATGTGAACTCTGGTATGGGATTTTGAAAACTAAACCTTGTAGAATGAGTTAAATAGACAAAGTTTCCCACTTTTGTTACTTTCTCTCCGTGTAAATGGATTCATATCAGCGCACTTCCTACCCATATTTCACAGTCTTTGTGGAAATATCAGCAATACAATGCCTAATACATACTTTTATGGTACAGCTATCTGCTTTAAATCCATGAGCTTTCAGTATTTTGTATGTTGACTAACAGGCTACCTCACCTCATTCTGAGGTGAAGAAGATCCATGTATACCAAATAACTTCAAAATATTATCTCAGTGGGAAAACTATTAACAAACTCCCAAAGTATTTCAATGCAAAACAACAGGAGTTACCAAGAACAGAAAGCTGCTTCAGCTTCACAGAAGGGAAAGCTAATCGTCAGGCAGAGGGGAAAATGTCTCAGGAGACAAAGATGTTGCTAAGGGCAGAATTTTCACCCCAAGTATGCGGAATTCTATGGAGGATTAATGTAAAAAGCTGATAATTGAGGCAGTGTTAACTGTTTCAATGCTTATCAAAACATGAAAGTAAACTGGGAAGATTTCTTTACAAAGGATTTCATTGCTGTCTGAGGATGACATCTGATTTCAATGTCCCAGTTTAAACAAGTTCCACCGATGGAATTAAAAAAACAAAGAAATACTACAGGCTCTTTGCGTAAAGAGCTAAGCTAGATACGAAGCCCACTGAAATATGAGATTCCCGTCACAGGGTGATTTGATCCTATGAGCTTGCACAGTTTACAGGGAAGAGAAAAGATTAGCGAACTGCCTAGCTTTTCTTTTGCAAATAGTTATTGTGAAAATGCTTCATTTTGACAGTCTTCTGATTTTATGCTGAATGAAATGTTCACTTGGGATTTATCATCCGGTTTAAAAGATTTAAAGGCTTACTGGAAAAAAACCAAACAAACCGAACAAACCCCACTTACTATAGAATTAATGAGTCTCAGATAAAGTGAAAAGTAATGTGTAGGTATTTCAGTTTGACTATTACAAGTTCCATTACACATCCACTGAAGTTATCCTTGTTTCATATATCTTACTGGTCAATTGGTGTGCTGAACAGGAGAATTTATCATTTGTACATCTCTAATCTAAAACATATTTATGAGGAGACTGATGTTTACAATACAACAAATGTAGGCCTGTTCTCAAAGTTGTCAACAAGCTATTGTGAATATTTTTTTCAACAATTTTAAGTGGATGTGTCTAGGCTTGGAAGTGATGTGTAGAGCAATCCATTTCTCCTTTCTTATGGCAAACAAGGAGGCATTACGGTTTGGCAAGGCAGTGGATTTATATAGATGAAGACCATCTCAAGATGATAGTAGAATCTGAAGGGGAGTCCCTCCTGTTAGTGGTTAGCACCTCTTAACTGGGACTTGTCATCAATTTTGTATTTGTTCTTTTAGCCGGTGATGTCCAGTACTAATTATTGCACCAGCTGACATGATCATGGAGGCTCAACCAGCAAAATAGTGCTTCAATTGCTTCAACTGTGACTTGAACCCCAGTTGAAACATTCCTGAGTACATCTCCCTGCTCCCAGATCTCTTGTGTTGGGCATTACAAAACCACTAGGTTCAGACTTATGCAAAGTCTAGTGGATTAATTATGAGATTTGTGATGAAAGAAATGTCAGAGTTTAAAGAGATTTGACTTAGTTAGATTTTTGCAGACCATATATACACAAAGGATTATTCCCCAAAATGTCAAATTTATTTTTTCTTTGGTGTATATAGACTTCTAGTTTTACTCAAAACTGAGAAACTGCGCAAAAGTTACTTGTTTCTACTCTCTAAATGTAGGCTTTCCTGAAAGCCAAGCTGGAAGGAAAGCAGTGGCTGAAATTTGAATGAAGTTTCTTTAAAAGCATGTCAAATGTCCAGGCTGCTGGGGTTTTAGTACATGAAGAAACTGTAATAGGATGTATGGGTATTATTCAGTGTAAGGCAAGCTGCAAAATCAGGTACGTGCACCTGGAATGAGAGGAAGAAATATGTTTTTACCTGAAGTCTAAATACTGTAAGGCAAGTATTATAAAGGTTAGTACAAATGCAACATAGATCTCTTCCAGATGTGTTCTGTGCTGCAATTATTTTTTAAAAAATAAAATAAAAAATTCTGTTCTAGATTATACTAATCAGTTGTCTGAACTGCAATCTTGAGGTCTTTTCCTCTAGAATTGGGAAACCACTTTTTTCTTTCTTGAGAATTAAGCTTTAAAAATCATCTGCATTCCATGCTTGGGTACTCCCATGTTCATGTTTCTTACACAAGATTAAATAAGTGCATCTTTTTGTAGTTCTTTGTTTGACACATTCAAGGATTTCCAACAATCAGTTCACTACACTTAAAAACATGTCTTGCAATGTAGCATATTCAAAGAAATGTTTTCCAGGACAATTCAAAACTACATTCAGATGAGAAAACTAAGAGGTATAATGTAGTGTAATGTTGTTTCTCATGGGTGGAGATTTTTTCTTTATCAGCTGAAGTGTTCCAGGAATCTTAGGGTAACTATATACTAGTAGAAATGATTCAAAGAACGATGAGGCACATGTTCATAAATAATTGCTGTCTCAGTTCTAAATTATTTCACAAAAATTCTCCAAGGAATCATATTGCTCTTCATAGTTTTAATGTGGAAGTGGTCCTTCCTAAGGAAAAATTTGTAAGTATGGATAAATTAATCATCTATTCTCTATTACTGGCTTATTTTGGATACAAGTTTTCAACTTTTTTTTTTTTATTGTCTCGAAAGATTCCAGGTTTGCATGACAAAAAAACCAAGACAACTTGTATAAATTAATACTTCATATAGTAGCTTAGTTTTTTCTTTCTTGCATTTATTCTCTATTCTTTTTGGTATGTGGTGAACTCTGTGAAAATGTGATCGGGGGGGGGGGGGAGATAATTCTAGAATCCTATACCTTCTTTCTGAAGGCTGCAAAGAATACGAGAGGAACTGGCAAAAACCCCATGATCTGAAAAAGCATTTTATTAGAGCAATTTCATATGGATCTATGTAAAGAATCATAGCATTACAGCAGAGTTTGGCTTTCTCCTCCAAGAAATCAATTGTGTTCTCTGGCCATAGCTGTCTAATGGCTAGAGATGGTTATGGCAGTGTTGCAACCTGGTCAGTCTGAAAAGGAGGAATAAGGATACAGTTTTATTCACAGTCTCTTTCATTGTGTAGCAGCTCTGCCACTGGTCCTCCATCCATTACTATTCAGAATTCACCGAAGTTTTTGGTTTTTCCAGCTCTCCTCTTAACTCTTGGGGTGGCTTCAGACTGTAGATTACTCCAAGGCTTATGATGGATATCTCAACCCAACCCAGAGGTTTCCTCTTCCACTTACATCTCTCAGCTATGAAGCAGCTCTGTTGCTTGAGAACTTCAGGGATTTACGGAAGGGTAGTCTTTTCCATTATAGAGATTGCGCTGATAAAAACATGAAATATGAAAAAACTCAGTATTTCATATCCAGTGAGGAAGATTTCCAGAAGTTCTGTATTCTGAAACCAAAGCAGACTCAATATACTGGAGATTAGTTATTACACAAGCTAGAATGATTTTTTGGAAATATATGCAAAGCTTGCAGGACCATATTATATTTTAAAATTTGTGATGCTTTGCAAGCCAAGGTAAACTTGGGAATTCTCTTCATTAAAATATGTTCCCCTTATGTGATTCACTTAATAATAGATTGTGCAGATTTTCAGATCACTTTCTTAAAACTTAATTGGATTTGAAAACTGATTCCGCTAAATTTGACTTAAATGTGTTTTGTGTTAAGCTTGTTAAAGTAAGAATATGTAAGTAGGAGCATGGTGGTATTGCTAAATTCCAAGTATTCAAAGTGAGAACAATCAACATGTAAATTATTGAGCTGTCAGATGAAATGAAGCTGAATATTTTTAAGTGATTCACATGCAGATTGTTACAAGAGACACAGATTCTGCATTAGCAAAAATCGGGAGCTCAAGTTAGTGCTCATTACTTTTCAAAATCAAAGGAACAATAAGAACTATTTTTTGTAACTTAGCTGTGCAGAAGGAGTGTCAGGCTGGTTCACTTTTTTGACAACACAAGTTCTAAAGAAACATCTGTTAAAGAGTATTTTCATACTTTTCATATATTCATTTTCTTAGTTATTAATCTATATGGATATAATTCTTAATAGTTATACATATTGCACTAATATTGGTTTTGCAAAGTAAAACTTCAAAGTACCTTGTTGACCTTTCTTTTTGATGAGGAATTAAATCGTTAATAATGCTGACAAGTTGTCTTCAAGTGTGCAAGTGAAATAGTCTCACTTCATAGAGCTGAATGCAGCTCTTCACATCTTAGAGCTATTGTGCCAGACTTTCTGCAGAGCAACTTTTATATTGAAGGATTTTGTCACTGACTCTAAAAATAATAAATCTGAGTGAGGTGACTTTTAAAAATATGGAAAATATTTTAATATATTGAGAGTTGCTAGCGTTGTATACGAATTCATGGTTTGCTTCAGAATACTGCTAATAAGAGATTAGAGTTCACTTTCTTTGTAACAGCATAAAACACTTCTTTCTGTACCATGTATCATCACTGGGGGGGGGAAGTCTTAATTTTATTAAATATGGAGCTACTGAAAATATTCTAGGTAATGCTAAACTCAAGTCTGACTCAACCTCTTTGGGTAACAGCAGTGTTTCCACTAATGCAATGTGCATTGCTTAATGTACAATGGAGTTGATCTAGACATACAGTATTATTCCTTAAAACCATCAGGTTTGTAACTGCTGGTTCTGATTTTTTTTTTTCAGCTGTTTGCCATGCAGTTCTCAAATGTATGCTGCCATATCCCATTTTCTCTAGCAAGTGAAGGATTTGGGGTTTTATGAGTTTATTGATCTCTGATACAAACCAATACTTTTAAACCAAAAAACCCAACATTTTTTTTCTAATCAAGGCTGTGTCCATGTTATGTGTTGTATCTGATGGGCTTCATCTTAGTAAGGTGCTTCACTTAAGAGGTGGAGAGAATCCTTCAAGCAGCCATGCATTCCATGTCTGAAGCAAATTAAGTGATATAAAAGCAGGTACTTAGTGAAGACAAGCTAAATGTAGAAGATTGTATTTTGTGTAAACTTGTTAGCAGTGTTTATCTGTGTACTATTAAAATCTACCAAAACACAAAAAAACCCCAAAGAATACACTAACTCGGGCTTTCTATACAGTGTTTCAAAGATAGTTGTGTGAAAACCTTTTCCTTTTTTTTGCCTCCCCAATTCTTCACTTTCCCCCCAAAAATAAATATTCATTCACTTTAAAGATAAGGATATAGTAGTGATCTGGTTTTAGAGTCTTGGATCTATACTTACCGCCATGGATGCAGACACATGATCAAACTGGAATAGCCTAATGAGCTGCAGCATTTAGGCCACTGTAGTAGGTGTTGTGGACATCCCTGAGGGAGGTTTCTGTTGGACAGGAAAGTGCGTTTCAGAATACATATGGTCAGAAATGTCTGCTCACTGACGAGTTTCAACTAACCCAGTTCTCGTTATGCTGTGAAGTTAATGGTGTTTGATTAGGTTCTCATGCTTTGCTGTCAGTCTTGCTTTGGGCGAATCGCTTCTGCTCTGTGTTTGTTTGCCTGTGTAAAGCACCACTGCAATTTACTTCCTTTGAGCTGTTAGTATTAGTCAGTATAGGGTTTCCTTTGAAGGTTCAAGCTCTGTCTGGAATGGGATGCATCACTTAGGAATGTGACCACCCCTTCCTTACTCTCTTATATACAGCCTGCACTTGTAGGGCGATATGGGATGTTCTCAAGAGTGCCGCTTGTCAAAAGTGCTGCAAGGCAACACCTGAATTCAACCCGCAGCCCTCTAAACATGATAGGGCAAGGAGAGACTTTTTGGATACGCTGGTCATAGCAAGCAGGGACTTAAGCTCAGGGGGAATCTATTATTCTGGGAACTTGCATGCTGTTGGTATCACAGGGGATGCTAGTAATTGCTCACAAAATAATTGTGACTTTGGGGACTGTTACAACCAACAGAACAGAGTGCTGGTACCAAATTACAGAAACAAGGCAAGTTAAATGGGAGCCTATTAGCTGTGTTTGGAAAAAAAAATGGTCAGATTACAAATTGGGATCATGTTCTTTAAAATGGCCACTGGGAAATTTATTTTATTAAGCAACTGCTCTCAGTTTATGCTTGCTCTTTCTCAGGGATCCTGCTCCATGTGTGTGCACAAAAGTGTATGTAAAATATGCTTATTCTAAATTTAATGTTTATTCTATTTGGGGTGATGTGATTCTATAAGAATTTAAAAGTTAACAAAAAAAATTAGAAAATAATTTTACAGCTAGAAAAGACCAAATTTGGTTTCTCATTGTGATATTACTCATTATTGCCTTAATCATTCTCGGTTCTCGGATGAATTGCGTTTTATTTTAAGAATGGGAGCATAGACCTCTGAACTAGGGCCTTGGAATGGCTGAATCTTGGACTTGGTTTTGTCTGTATTTTGTCACTGATTTAAAGTCCATGTATAGTACTGAAATATAATCAAATTCCTCAGGAAATCTGTGCTCCTATCCTTTGAAAAGTATTTTGTACTTTTGAAATGAAGTGCTATAAAAAACAGGCATTTCTTTCTAGTATATGCAAGATAAGCTTATTCATAGCTTTATATGTGAACCTATGAAACTTAAAGAAGGAATTTTCAAGGCTAGTTGTAGGGTCTGTAGCATCATTTAAAAAGGAAAGGGTCTTTTCCTTTTAGATAAGTATGCCACACTAGTAGTTTGTGTTGGGTTTGTGTAGTGAAAAGCAAGTGTTATTTTGGGAGGTGTAATAATACATGTTCATTTGTTTACTATTTTCTTAGCCTCAAGTTCTGCACAGCTAAAGTTTCAGGGTAAATCAGGTATATTGCTGTAGCTCAAGAGAGCCAAGCAGTAAAACAATTGTGTACACTCTTTACCTGTGAAATTACCTATAATGTGCTTTGTGTTAGCACAAATTAAGATCCACAAGAAGTAAGTTATTGCTCCTACTTTAAGCCTTTGCTTTGTGTAGTTCAGCCTCCGTGGATGGCAGGCAGAACAGCTGGGTGTCTGTGCAAACAGGCTCAAGAGGAGCAAGCCGCAGCTCTGTGCTGTGCTCCAATTGCAGGAAGCTGTTCCGAGGCCATGGTTCAACAGCAGACTGAATCTGGCTTTAGGGCTCCTACTTCTAATCAAGAATGTTGCAGCTACATGATGGTAAGTACTGATCCAGTACAAACATATTCTGAGAACTCAACAGTTTTCTGGGAATTTTGACAAGTTAACGTTATTGTCAGGCTTTATGCCAGATTGACTATTATCTGTTCTACTATAGCGGTCATGTAACCAGAGTAGAGCATAAACCTATCACAGAGGCTATATTGTCTGCACCATCTAATTTGAGGGAAAAATGTGGTTGTGTTCTCATGTCTAGTACAAATCAAATCTGTATTGCTGTGCACAGATCCAGTATTAATGGTTATGGAACTATAGCTTGAACACTTTTTTTTTTTTTTTTTGCCTGTTGTCTCCTGGCTAGCTGTAGGCAGGATGAACATGTATCTTTGCAAAAGACCTTCAGCGCAGCACTTACATACATACAAACATGGTATAAAAGCATGGAGATAACTTAACATTCTGTAAGTTTGAATAGGACAGAATAAGTAGTTTCTTGCATTCATTGTAATTCACTGCCTTTTATCCTGTGCTCTTTTTGTATTTGTCATACCTATCCACTTTATGTACATAGCATACATGTGTAGTCACAAAAAAGATAAAGTTTGGTAGGTAAATGTCAGAATGAAAATGTGCTCATTGATCTCAATAGAGTTTAGAAATTAATACTCAAAGTGTTGGGTTCCCTATATTACTAATGAAGTACTGGGGGGAAAGGCAAATTTTATGTTGCAGGGGATTATTTTTTGTATCAATGCAGCATAACAATACTTGGATAATGCTGTGGAAATCAGAACAATAGAAAATTCTTAACTTTGGTTGTGATTTATTATGCTCAATCTAAAGGATAGTATGCTTTACCTTCTATTTACATTCAATTTATTTCTGCTTGTGTTGCAGACAACACTAAAGCTGTAATGCAGTGTTGTGTTTTCTGTGTGAAATGATACATAACTGTATAACATGTCAGGCTGAGTCTTTTTTTAAAATATCAGATTGAGTCAAACATGAACAGCCTAGTTTTTATCAGGTAGTGATGAGATTTACAGTGCAATATAAGTTACTGACTGGTGAAGACTTTTACATCTTAATTTGTACACAAAGAAGCTAATAGCTAGGACTGAACTGAAAGTATGTAAAGGCTGTAAAGAGGATTCCTTAAAGCAAATATTATGTGATGGTAACCCTGTGAATATAGCATTGTTTGGAAATGTTCTATGGAAAGCTCTATTAAAATAAAGATATATAATTTCTCTTGAGTACAACATTCTAAAAAGTGATGCCCAGATCTTAGGGATGACCAAGAGCTTTATTTTCTGTATCTCCCCTTAGCAATTCTGAGACATCAGACATGATTTCAGCTTTAATAATATCAGCTCTTTTTTTTTTTCTCCTCTTTCTCTTCTTTTTTTGGCAAGAAAAGGCCCCAGAATGAAATCTGGTCTCTGATGTCATTTTTTACACCTCTTCTCTCCCCTTCATTCCCTCTATAGTATAATGTGATGGGTTAACCCTGGCTGGACGCCAGGTGCCTACCAAAGCCGCTCTATCACTCCCCCTCCTCAGCTGGACAGGGGAGAGAAAATATAACAAAGAGCTTGTGGGTCGAGATAAGGACAGGAGAGATCACTCACCAATTACTGTCACGGGCAAAACAGACTCAGTTTGGGGAAAATTAACTCACTTTATTACAAATCAACCGGAGTAGGGTAATGAGAAATAAAACCAAATCTCAGAACACCTTCCCTCCACCCCTCCCTTCTTCCCGGGCACAACTTCACTCCCGGATTCTCTACCAACCCCCCAGGGGCACAGGGGGACGGGGATGGGGTTTACGGTCAGTTCATCACACGTTATTTTCTGCCGCTTCATCCTCCTCAGAGGGAGGACTCATCACACTCTTCCCCTGCTCCAGCGTGGGGTCCCACCCACGGGAGACAGTCCTCCATGAACTTCTCCAACGTGGGTCCTTCCCACGGGCTGCAGTTCTTCACGAACTGTTCCAGCATGGGTCCTTTCCACGGTGTGCAGTCCTTCAGGCACAGACTGCTCCAGCGTGGGCCCCCCACGGGGTCACAAGTCCTGCCAGAAAACCTGCTCCGTGGGCTCCTCTCTCCACAGATCCACAGGTCCTGCCAGGAGCCTGCTCCAGCGCGGGCTTCCCACGGGGTCACAGCCTCCTTCGGGAACCCACCTGCTCCGGCGTGGGGTCCTCCACGGGCTGCAGGTGGATATCTGCTCCACCGTGGACCTCCATGGACTGCAGGGGGACAGCCTGCCTCACCATGGTCTTCGCCATGGGCTGCAGGGGAATCTCTGCTCCGGTGCCTGGAGCATCTCCTCCCCCTCCTTCTTCACTGACCTTGGTGTCTGCAGGGTTGTTTCTCTTACATGTTCTCACTCCTCTCTCCGGCTGCTGAATACCGCCGTCCCAACTTTTTCCTTCTTAAAAATGTTATCACAGAGGCGTTACCACTATCGCCGATTGGCTCGGCCTTGGCCGGCGGCGGGTCCATCTTAGAGCTGGCTGGTATGGGCTCTCTCGAACACAGGGGAAGCTTCCAGCAGCTTCTTACAGAAGCCACCCCTGTAACCCCCCCCCCCCGCTACCAAAACGTTGCCACACAAAACCAATACATATAACCATGGTTTATTTGCAGCTTAATCTTTTTCTTTCCATAGTTTGCTTTATTCTAACTTGGGGGACAGGGATGCAAGAAGAATGGCAGCAAATGGGGAATTAAACTGTTAGGACATCTCCTGAAAGGCCTGTGGAAATTATAGAGACTGATTACTGCAGGCTTCTAGCAGTCATTTCCATAATCCCAGTGCTCCTGCCTTGAATTTTCCTAGACTGAAAATAGGAACAATGCATTTAAACACTGTAAAATTATAGGCAAGCATAAAATGTGCTTGCATACACCCATGGATGCATATATATATATATGTACGTGTGTGTATATATATATATTCATTTATTTTCTTCCCTTGTTTGGAAAACCACTGCTATCATCTTTTGCATGTTTTAACATTGGTAAGCATGCAAATCATAAAATCACTGAGTTTGTTTTTCTCACCCCATCTAAATTTACTTTTGTTCTTATTTATAATAATGAAATATCTAATCAACTGCTTTTTGCTTTACTGATTTTTACCAAAATCCATAGGTAGGCATTATGCATGGCAGGGTGTTGGCAGAAGAAGAGAAGAGTTCATAATGTTTTTGTGACAGGTACAACTATTTTCGGTTGATTAAAAGTTGGAAAGATATCAGTATCCATTCCATGTATTTGGAATATAAGCTGTTGTATTTTGACTAAAAGGCAAAAGACTAGCACATATATTTCTCATTTCCCTGGTGTACTTTGTTTGCAAAGCAAGAATTGTCTTTAAAAGTGCCACAGTTAAGGTTTCGTGACCAAGTATGGGAGCTTCCAACATCTGTGATATACAGTTGATAATAACATGAAATAAAAGACTACACAAAAAGAATATATGTTATGAGCAGCTGATTTTTATATTGGCAAACTGTGAATTAAACAGGAATTTATTTTCAGAAACGTTTTATCTCTTTCTGTGAAAATTAGACGTGATCACCTTATTAAGTGTCTGTAACATGCTCTTTAGTTAAAAGACCTACAGTAGATATCAGGGTTACATATTTCCAATTTGTGCTAGTGGTCATAAGTATGTAGAGTGAGGATATACTTTCAGTGGTGGGGTTTTCTATGTGTAAAAGACAATACTGTTTACCAAAGCTACATGCATAGAACTCCGTGATGATTTTTTTCATTGCAATGCCTCCCTTCCAAAGCCAGAGGAGAAAAAACATAGTTTGACAGGTACTAAGAAATGTATTTATGGTAAATTGGGAGGTAACTATACCCTTCAATAAGTAATCTTGAGTACTTTTCAAAGTGGATAATATTTAGACACAAGAGGAAAACATACTATTAAACAAAAGAGGAAAAAGGTTTCCACTGAACCAAAGGTAATACTTTCATAACTATTTGAGAAACTGTTTCTTCGATAAATACAATCTAAAGCAGTGCAGTAATAGACAAAAATACATGGAAAAATCCTGGACACAGACCTTTGAAAATAACAGTAAAAAGAATAATTTGACTATTTCTTTGTTGTAATATCATTACAGCAAGCAAACATATATACATGAATGTCTTGTTTACATTAATGGAAGAAAAAAAAGGATTGGGAGAAATAAAATTTATGACAAAGCAGCATGTATCAATGACTCTTGCTTCCTGATTATAATTAAGTTTATTGTGAACTTTGAGGTCCAATGGTATTCAACATAAGCTATTTAGTTCACGTTTTACAGCATCGATAAGTGGGAAAAATCTTAAAGCTTTCTGATATTGCAAGCATATCTACATCCATCTACCAGCAACCTTTATAGTCTAACCACATCACCTCTGTTTCAAATAAGTTCTAATATGACCAATAAAAAAAGTTCTTTTGCATGTAACTTTATAACTTATTTGTACAGTAGATGCATCCCAGCATACTTAATTGAATTTTAAATGGTAACCATGTTTAGATGTGGTGTCTCAGGGCACTCCAAATATTGATCTATAGATTTTCTTATCAAATATACACCTTTTGTAAGTTCAGAACCTGAGTATCCCTAATATTTTATGAAATCTTTGTGTGGTATTTTAAGCACAGGGTATCACTTACATTGTGCCTAATGTCTAATGCGCTTTACACTAATAGAGGCTATATTGATAGAAACATTATTGTTGGGAACATGTTCCTCCTGAATTCTACATAAATAGCTATAGTGAACAGATATATAGTATTTTAATCAAATACTTCTCTTGTATGGTGTGCTGTGATGTTTCATTCTTGGTGTTGAATAAACAGAAGTTGTAAGTATTTGAATTCCAGCATGGTCAAACTATCTTTTACTCTTTATTCTTACCTTTTACTCCTTTACTACTAATGTTATTTGGACATATTCTGCTTTTAAATTAAAAAAAAAAAAAAAAAGCCATTTTGTTTGGATACTGAATCTGCTATGACATTTCTATACTATTAGGCTATCTTTCTGGTGCTCTGCCTTCTACTGTCTGTGTATTATGCCAGATGGTTTCTGTCTTGGAGCCTGAAGATGCTATACTGCAAGGTTTTTCTGCATTCAGGCTCAGATCCTGTAATCAGATTTTATACATATAGATCCTTGGGTGTCTTGAGAGGTGCACTGCACGTAGTATTGCTCAATTTATCTATATTGGTCAGCATGTATTATCAAGGCCCATAGCTGTGAAGTGGCTTGTCATTCTTTATATTGGAAGATACTTTATGTTGGAAGACACTTTGTATTATAGGGGTTTTTTTTTAAAAAAAAAAACTTTGTTGTGAGGACACAGGGTAATGTAAACACTGACTAGAAGTCCAGCATCAAATAATTTCCAAGTATGAGAATTAGGAACTGAACCATACTGAAAATGCAAAATTTTAAGAATATCGGCAGCTCAAGACCAAGTAGAAAAGGGGGTAAACACTTGTATGCCATAACTACTATTATGAAATCTGTAGTATATGAAGGTATCTGATATTAGTAGCAGAATCTGTGACTCTCTTAACGTGTTGTTTTCCCAAATTTTCTTCCAAATATGACATTTAATGTTGTGTTTAAATATATATGCTTTTTTTTTTTAAATGCAGCTATCTCATCATCTAAACTGGAGAGTTTTTTCACTAAATGCTGGCTCTCATATAGGAGTACTTCAAGCTGACAAAAAATGCTAGTGTTTCCAAAGTACTATTTTAACCTCAGAAAAATGTCTTTGATTTTTTTTTCTGTTATTGTGTGTGTTAAACCTGATGTTGGTATGAGTCAGATTAGTGTAAAATGTGTTAGGAGATAGAGATGAATAAACTGTATCCATACAAATCAAAATATTTTTAACAAGTATGCAGGTAGCGCAGCTTTTACTTCAGTTGTACTTGTTTTTCCTGAAACAGTTGCATTTTAGATATAGCTTTGTTAGAAATAGTACTGCTTTATATTCAGAATATTCAGAAATGCCAGCAAAATTGCTTTTTGTAATCCTCTACAACACTGACGCTTGTACTAAAACACCCCGTCTGTTTACTGGAGATTCATCAGGCCAGCTACAGATGCTAGTTCTACAAGATCTTCTCTAGAGTAGATTTTTAATTAAAACAACTCTTTTTACCCCAGCTGTCAGTGCAACCCATATAAAAGGCAGGCAGCTTGTTTTTAGAGAAGAGTTTGAATATTTAGCTTGTCCTAAAGTCTATAACCACAAAATAAAATGAAGCATTGAATTTTCTATTTCTCTGAATTCTTTTCTCCCTTACCAGTTTGCAGTAACATTGTCTGTTGGCAAAAGTTGTTTTAGCACTTTCTAAAGCTTGCTTTCTTCATAAACAGGAGGTCACAATGCACATTCATTCCATTCAATTGGAAAATATTTTGCAGGAAAACTTTGAAGATTGTTTTAATCTAATCCCTCCTTTAAAGATAGCAGGAGTTGTATGGCACCGTTTACGACATTTTTTTTTTTTACCCCTTGTCACCTTTCGTATGAAGTAATATCTCAAAGTTTCATTTTCTTATTGAGTCAAACCTTCCTTCAAGCTGGAAGGTAGTTGAATATCAACTTAAAAATGCAGCACAAAAAGTGGATAGTAGCTTGGAAAAAAAAAAAAAACGAAAAAAAAAAAAACCTGTTTTCTAGGTAATGCTAACTTAAATTTGCATTTACCTGCCCAGTCACTATTGCTTCATGAAAAGACCTGGGTTGAAATGAGTCACATGATCTAAACAAAACCTAGGTAGCCCAAATTTCTAAAATCCTTTAATCCCCAAATCGCTTGCTCAGCCCCAGAGGTGAACTTGTCCTCAAAAATATTTACCACAAAAATGGATTACTATAATGCTGAACACCTGTATTCTCTGTCATCTTTCATCTGCTTTTACAGGGTTTGGCTTCATTTCTGAAAACATGTATGAGAAAATTTCTAGTTATTTTGTCATTATTTTATGGCCATTTGAGAAGTTAAGGACTTTAAATAATCTGTCCTTCACCCTTGGGTTTTACTCTTTCATCATAGAGTATGGGTCTACCTAATGACTTTTTTCTTTTTTCTTCTTTTTTTTTTTTTTTTTGGGGGGGGGAGGTGGTGAAGTTGGTTTTGAAAGATCCTCCTCCCAAATGTTTCATCCTGTTCTCACTCAACCTCATGTACCTGTCCTGCTGTTTTAGCAATGGATCTGTAGTTCCTTTATAACTACTGTTCCATGGCAGCTTACATAACTGATGTCTGCTGTCAGTCTTCTTACCAGAAATGAATGGGAGTTGTGTGTCATCTGTAAATGCTTTTCTACCCCTGTGTTTAGCCTTAGCTACTTTAGGGCGCTGAGTTGGCAGGAACCTTAAAAAAACATGCTAAGCAGGTTTATTTATTTATTATTTCTATCTGTAATAGCTGTGCTGAAATAGCATGTCCTTAGGAGCCAACAAGTCTTAATACAAAGGAGGAAGAGAGGGAAGGACAGCAGGGCAGAACAGCAGCAGCAGTCAGTTACACTGGCTTAGACTGCCATCGAATCACACCTTTTGTACAGAGCCACATTTTAATATCGACCAGTAATCTGGTTCAAAAGACAGTGTTTTGGGTTCTTTTGTGGGTTGGCTCAATTTTTAATTTGAGAACATTGTAAGCAGGATAACAAAAGAAACTCGCATATAGCTGTGGTAGCTGGGAGAACAATTAACTGCGGTGTTGAAGATTGGTTTACAGGATCTGGAAGCCAAGAATTGTGGAAAAACTGGCTTGCTTCTCCTTTTGAAAAGGAAGCCAAAGAAGTTTGAATGACAGACTTGGTATTTCTCAATGAAGTGAGACTTTTTGTGGTACCTATTACTTTGAAAACCTGCTCAATATTTGACCTGTACAAATGTTCTCCTAGGTCTAACAGATTTCAAATCCTCACCCTAGAAGACTGCTTTAACAGCTGGTTCTGCCCTTTGCTGGTAAGGGATATTCTAAGTATCTGCTATTCAGATGCCAGGCTATCTTACAAAAAGATAAAAATATTCATAGTCCTACAAAGAGCATGATTTTTGTCGTCTACTCGTGAAGGCACTCCTTTATGCAGGAGGAGGCTGTTTTCAGTCCTTGCTTTCAGCATATGCCCTTCATCCAATAATTCGAACAAAAAATGTGTTTGCAATCACTGTGGTTTTGCTCCAGGTACTTGATAAATCCTGAAAACACAGCTGAAGCAAGAATCTGGAGCTCCTAAGCATATATAGCACTTACATTCCTAAATAACTTTTCGCCGATAGAACTTGAGACCCTATAGACCCTTGGTCACCTAAGAATGTAAGGAGCTATGCTCTTTGACATTTCCTAGAGAGTACTGCGTTAGACTGCTCAGGAGGTGACTATGTGCTCTACAAGTTCTTCCTGTAACTGAAAAGTTTGGGACTTCTTCAAAATTAGAAAATTAATTTCTCATGCAGCATCACTGGATATATGTTTATATGATGTGTAGGAAATACAGTATTTTATTCAAGTTTAACTTTCTGTCGCTTTGGTTTTTGAGTAGCTGTGCTGAGAGTCATTCCTTAGATGCCTAAGATCATTTGAAGAAAATGTGATTTTTAATCTTAAATTTGGAAAGAATACATTTGAGAGCTTTTCTGCACTTGTGGAACAAAATCAGTGTTTGCATGCAATGCTTTTAAAACCATGAATAGAAATCAAATTGCACGAAAACTCTGGAATATTTTTTAGTTATGAAACTTTTCCGTTTCTTTATTTTTTTGTATCAGCAATGTGGTGGGTTGACCCTGGCTGGACGCCAGGTGCCCACCAAAGCTGTTCTATCATTCCCCCCTCCTCAGCTGGACAGGGGAGAGAAAATATAACAAAGGGCTTGTGGGCTGAGATAAAGACAGGAGAGATCACTCACCAATTACTGTCATGGGCAAAACAGACTCAGCTTGGGGAAAATTAACTCACTTTATTACCAATCAACCAGAGTAGGGTAATAAGAAATAAAACCAAATCTCAGAACACCTTCCCTCTACCCCTCCCTTCTTCCCTTGCACAACTTCACTCATGGATTCTCTACCTATGTCCCCCAGTGGCGCAGGGGGATGGGGAATGGGGTTTACGGTCAGTTCATCACACGTTATCTCTGCCGCTTCATCCTCCTCAGGGGGAGGACTCCTCACACTCTTCCCCTGCTCCAGCGTGGCATCCCTCCCACGGGAGACAGTCCTCCATGAACTTCTCCAACGTGGGTCCTTCCCACGGGCTGCAGTTCTTCACGAACTGTTCCAGCATGGGTCCCTTCCAAGGTGTGCAGTCCTCCAGGAGCACACTGCTCCAGCATGGGTCCCCCACGAGGTCACAAGTCCTGCCAGAAAACCTGCTCCAGCATGGGCTCCTCTCTCCACAGATCCGCAGGTCCTGTCAGGAGCCTGCTCCAGCATGGGCTTCCCACAGGGTCACAGCCTCCTTCAGGAACCCACCTGCTCTGGCGTGGGGTCCTCCACGGGCTGCAGGTGGATATCTGCTCCACCGTGGACCTCCATGGGCTGCAGGGGGACAGCCTGCCTCACCATGGTCTTCCCCAATGGCTGCAGGGGAATTTCTGCTCCGGCGCCTGGAGCACCTCCTCCCCTCCTTCTTCACTGACCTTGGTGTCTGCAGGGTTGTTTCTCTTACATGTTCTCACTCCTCTCTCCGGCTGCCGTTTTCCGTCTGTCCTGCAACTTTTTTCCCTTCTTAAAAATGTTATCACAGAGGCGTTACCACTATTGCTGATTGGCTCAGCCTTGGCCGGCGGCGGGTCGATCTTGGAGCCGGCTGGTATTGGCTCTGTTGGACACGGGAAGCTTCCAGCAGCTTCTTACAGAAGCCACCCCTGTAACCCCGCCCTCCTACCAAAACCTTGCCACACCAAAGCCAATACAAGCAAATACAGTAATTTATCATTTTTTTTCAAAGCAAGATTCATACACTGAAGGGGTAGGAGGAATGACCTTTCACGTGCCCACTCTAGCAAGTTTGGCATAATTCCTAGAGTGAGAATGTAGTAGAGGTAATGTACCCTTTAAAGCACTGTCCAATGCATATTATTTCAGGTTTTGAATACCAAGATAGTTTAATTGCTTATTAATGATACTTTAAACTGTCTGATGAAGTCTCATTATGAAGAAATCATCTAAAATTATTTTTTGTAATACAAAAAATGCAGGAATTATTTACTGCAGACTATTAAGGAATCATTAGATACTGCTTTTAAGTTGGCATTATCTAAGAGGAAGCTACTCAGTTATTCTTTCTATAAGCTTTTTTTAACACAAATTCTTAAAGACAGCTAAAGCATTGTCTTTGTGTACAGTAGACTACAGGCAGTGCAGGAGTGTCTCTGAACAGAGACACTGCAAACACTAAGTTATAAGAGTTGACGTGTTTGTCTTTCAGTTTTGGGTCTGTTCTCTAGAGCAAGTTGGGGGAAAAAATAGTCATTTCAGTCAGGTTTGGGACAGGAATTCTTGGAAGCAGCACTAGGAATATATGGAATTATCTTTAATGTGTTTTGGTTCTCCAGTGACTTCAGGGACCAATTTTACCTTCAACATCTATTTTTGGCATGGTTAAAATACTGTATAATTGAAGACTACTCTTTCCCTTTGGGTTACATGCAGAAACACATGCTGCAATAAGCCCACATCTTTTCCACATCTGTCAAACTCCTAAGTCCTTAGACTTCTCTTTTTCACAATATCTTCAGGGTTCTATCCCTGCACTTTCTAAACTCCTGACAGTGTGTTTTGCTAATTCCCTTACCCCTTCACAACCAGATGGATGAGGGAAAACATATTCTTAATCTGCTTTGGGATCGTGCATAGACTAACCAGCAACCTAAGCACCAGAGGTAACTCTCGAGCTATTCCTCAATAGGGACTGCCTGTTCAGCTGGTGATGTGGGAAATTCAGTATCATAAATATTCAGTATTTATTAAAAATGGGTGAAAGGTTCAAAACAGTTGTGGAGGAATTCAAACAAAATGATTGCAGAAGCCTCACTTCCACAAGTTAAAAACCCCAGCTCTAATGTAATATAAAATAAGGTCCATATTTTCCAATGCTGATACAGCTAGTTCCTCTTTATAAGATTAAGAATGCCATTAAAATATATTTTTATACATATATTTATCTTTCGCTGTTGGAATCACCAAGTTATATCGTATGTGTGTTTTAGAGACAAGATTTCACTTTAGAGGAATGGACCATGAAAACCTCTAATGGACTGGAATATCTAGCTCACTCGAATAGGTATCCCATGTTGGGGCTATTTCAGAGTCTCACCAGAATTTCTTGTATGAAATCCAGTTTGTTGTGTAAATGTCTGTAGACCAATTCAGGCATTTTGGGGAAAAAAGGCAAAATGATTTTTGGAGTTATAACCTAAAGAGCTGCATACATACTGGGTTAGGTGAGTAAATTAAGTAATTTTCAAAGTGGTGTGTACCTAAGGATTGATCCTTTCAAAATGTATACGTTGCTACTAATGATATCTAATTTTTTTCTAAATCCTGGCTGTACGAAGCTTTCAACTGTTGGAGAAATTGGACAACTCAACCTGAAAGGCAGGGTTTGTTTTTTTTAGTTTGCACACCTATTTTTAGTTTGCACTAATTTTTCAGTTTGGTTCTGTTCTTCAACTACCTACTTATCTTCATGGAACAAAGGACAGGCAGGGTAATTTGCATGATAAATATGGATAACAGCACTTCTAGAATACTCAGTACTAGTCTGTTATATGGATACAGTACTTCTAGTATGTCAGGCTTAAAGGTTGCTAGAAATTTATGCTTAGTAAGATCTGGCTAAGGGTTTTTCAGTCGTTCAAGCAAAATAAGTTAGTGATACCAAGAATGAGTTTACATCAAGTGTTCGTAGTTTTTTAATGATAATATTTCTACAAAGCTGTCCTAAAAAAAAATTTGCTTTTGACTTGAAACTTTATTGGCACAAACCATGAAACAACGGTGTATTTAGATAACTGAAAGATTTTTAAAGAGCGATGTTCCTGTTTTCAGTGGTTGCTAATGGATAAAGAGACATACTGTGGGAAAGACTTCACTAATTCCTAGCTATTTTTACACTTATATCTATATTCACGTTAGATATTTTGTAATTGAAATGCAACATTCAAAGTAATTTGATTATACTTTGTAACTCTATTTATGAATGTAAGTTTTGTTTTAGTGGAGTGTCCTGGTTTCAGCTGGGATAGAGTTAATTGTCTTCCTAGTAGCTGGTACAGTGCTATGTTTTGGGTTCAGTATGAGAAGAATGTTGATAACACACTGATGTTTTCAGTTGTTGCTCAGTAGTGTTTAGTCTAAAGTCAAGGATTTTTCAGCTTCTCAAGCCCAGACAGCGAGAAAGCTGGAGGGGCACAAGAGGTTGGCACAGGACACAGCCAGGGCACCTGACCCAAACTGCCTAAAGGGGTATTCCATACCATGTGACATCATGCCCAGTATATAAACTGGGGGGAGTGGGGGGTGGGGGAATCGCTGCTCGGGGACTAGCTGTGTGTCAATTGGCGGGTGGTGAGCCATTGCACTGCATGCCATTTGTACATTCCAATCCTTTTATTATTGTTACTGTCATTTTATTAGTGTTATCGTTATCATTATTAGTTTCTTCTTTTCTGTTCTATTAAACCATTCTTATCTCAACCCACGAGTTTTACTTCTTTTCCCGATTTTCTCCCCCATCCCACTGCGGGGGGGGGCAGTGAGTGCGCAGCTGTGTGGTGCTTAGTTGCTGGCTGAGGTTAAACCACAACATGGAGGGAACAGAAGATTTGTATGTAAGTTCCCTTTAAGTAGGACAGTAGTCCTCATTTCAAGATCAATGTACTGAGGAAACAGACAATCATGATATAGCACAATACAAAAACCTGAATTTTAGGTAAATGAGTTGGTAAAAACTGAGAATATAACAGTTCTCCTAATAATTTCATTACTAAGCTGACTGGTTTGTATTTTTTTTTTTCCACACCTTCTCCACAATGCAGTTGACCTGATTACAAGAGGTTTTTTTCAAATGTTTGATTTATGTCCGTAGTTTTGCTTTCTGGGCGAATTTTGTTGTTTGTTTTTTGTGAGGTTTGGGGTGGGGTTTTAGTTCTTGCTTCTTTTCTTTGTTTGTTTGTTTTCTATATTTTGATTGTTTTATATATTGTGATATAATAGTATTTTTCATGTAACACAAATTTTCCTAATGGAGTTTTTCTTGGTTTCTGTATATCATAGCATCGTTTACCTTGATCAGCTATCATACTTAGTGTCATAAGAAAATACAAATAACTTGTGCATCACTTAGAAAATCTGATAATAACTATTTATGGAGACATAAACTGAGACTTCTAAATATGGGGATCTAAGGCTATGTCTATGGGTGTGTCTACATCAGCATTTCCATTCAGGTGAGACATGTGCTTGTGAATCTCCTCACTTAAGACATCTCAGTTTGTACCCCAGACCAGTCTGGGAGAGCAGAGCTGGGCTCCTCACAAACAAAACTGAGCCAGAAGGTGCTTTCCAGGGGCAGAGGTGTAGTGGGGGGGAATTTAGAAATGAGAGGGAGGGGTTCGGATTGCTTAAAGAATCACTTCCAATTGTATTAGCAATAGAAAAATTATTTAATAGAAATTTGTATAAAAGTGCAACTTCACAGAATTCATTGGCAAGGTTCACTCTATTACTTAGTACATGGATGGAATGCACACAGGAAAATTAAATCAGAATCAAACTAAACTTATGTATTTAGGGACCAAAAAACATAATTGGGTAAAAGGGAATATGGGAGAGGGTAAGGGAGACCCTCCCGTTGAGTCACAAGGTTCAGAGAAGACCCCCTTTCTTTCTAAACACCTGTCGGAGTCTAGGTACGACTCAATCGACTCCTAGTCCCAGACTTGGTCGATGGTTTATATCTAAAGGGATTATGAGTATAATAGCAGCCTAAAATTCATTCACAGTTGAATAAAAATCATGACAGTAATTTAAGTATAACTTTGAAAGTATTAACTTATATTATATCTTATAATATACTTGCTATAACTTACTTATTATGGACTATTCAGGTTAGTACATACGCATGCATAAAGGCATTAAGAGAAATACATATAAGAGAATATAAAATAGTAAAAGAGAGAGAAAAAGAGGTATACCTGTTAAAAATTCCCCTCAAGGTCAGTGAAAATACGTCGAATGCTTTGGCATTTGTCTCAACAGGCAAAGGGTTGAGCCTCAAGGAGCAAAGTGAATCAGCCCAGGTCATGTCAGCTTTTGGCAACAGACCTCTGATTTTTGCAAACAGGAAAGTTTGCAAGCTCTGAGAGGCATCCCACTCAGCGGGAGATGCTGGTTGCAGCCCTCTTCGGTCCAGGAGAGCTCTAAGGGTCTCACTTAGTACAGCTGCTTATAGGTTTGGGAAATGATTGACTTTCATCATAAACAAATTGCTAGCATCCCAGCTGCACTGAAAAATTCCAAGACTGTTGGAGAATAACTCAAAAGATAGATATGGGATGCTCCAAGATTGTCAGGGGATGATTGTAATGTGTCGAGGTTGTTATGAGAAAGAACTGGCTGCAGGTTGTTATGAGAACTGGCTATCTCTACTCCCATCCTCCGCCGGGCAGCAGGAGTCCTTGAGATGCATGGCATATCTCCTTGTCTTAGCTGTGTAAGAGTTCCTGGCACAGTCAAGTGTTGTTTAACTGCCTGACTCATTACACTTATGCTAAGGCCTAGCAAGCCTTCCCGAGTCCATAAGTCAGCCTGGAGAGGTGGAAAGAAATGCACCACCTTAAGAGGAAACACACTCCAGCCTCTGCTGGGCATTCATGTGCAGCACCAGCCTCAGCTGGCCTGGGGTAAACCCTCCTGATAATGGATGTAATGTAGGCATGGTTTCTTCAGCACCAGCTGTGAATACATTCATCTGGTGTCATGCTAGGTGTAAAGAGAGGAGGTGTTTTTTCTCCCAGGGGTCTCCCAGGAAGGCTACCTTAGTTAAAATTAGTGTTTCTGAATATTATCTCTTGTAATTATGGAGAAACATTATTTTTTCTCAAGGAATCTGGATTTAAACATAATACATGTCTTTGAAATGTTTTGCAGTATCTTACTGTACTGCTGTCAGTAACTACTAGTAGAAAGCTGGGGAGCAGAACAATTACTGATTTCCTTTAGCGTACAATCCTTTGTGGCTTATCTTTAAGCTGGGTGTAGAACAGGATTGGTTAGAAGGGGAAGCAGATGGCAGTGTTGGCCGGGAATACAGATCTCTATATGGGATTCATCAGTAGTTGGATCAGGTGGCACAAATCTGTTCTATGAATTTGGTTGCTGTTTCATTGGCTGCTTAATGCAAAATTCATGAAGAAGTCCTTGTGCAGAGGAATGGATCACAGGTAAACTTTCTTTTCTTCCTTATCTAGCAAATATTGGCTTTCCTTCACTGCCGCACAACTTTGATGGGAGAATTGTGATCAACAGTGACTGCCTTTCCTAAAATTAGCCTCAAGCATGGTTAGGATTAGATAAAAGGACTCACAGCTCAGCAGTAGTAGGGAACTGCACCAGAGGTGCTGTATGAAAATTGATTGTCATAGCTGATAACTATTAAAAGAAGTAACATCAATTTATTGGGAGTGGTTTTAAAACAAACTGATAGCAGCTGAATTCTGAAGGAAGGTTAGAGGGTTCAGCTTCTGTTAAAATCAAGTGGCTTAGTAGACATGTCATCCATGTACTGGAAGACTGTATAGGTTCAAATGAACAAGGGGCTGGGTCATCTCAGTCAGTTTTGTCTGGGTATTCAGGCCTACTTGAGGTACCTGGACACTCCAAGAGGGATTGGTTTAATGTCTGCCGCTGAATTTGTTCAGGAAATGTTTCACTGGGTCATTGGAAACTGGCACCAGGTCTAAGCTGGAATGCATCAACGGAGAGGATGGGACACTGGCAGCTACTAGATCACTGTCAGGCTGCAGTGGAACTGCAACCTAAGTCCAAGTTTCAGGTGCAAAAGTCATTTACAGGTCTGGAATTGTCTGTCTCTGTCAAGTTGAGTGCTGCAGGGGAAAAAAAAACAAACCCAACCCTAATGTCCTCCCACCACTAACCACCCCCCCCCCCCCCAAAAAAAAACCCCCCTTCTCCACGTGGTTTCCATCAAATTGGGATTGAAGCAGTTCATAATCCCACAAAGGTGCAACTTCCCACCAGCAACCCCCCCAGGTGGCATGCATCTCCTTCCCTCACAGGATATGTGGGTCACAAACGCACCTCCTCTTCTGGGGTTGAGGTGTCCACTATTTACACATGCCTCATGTTGGAGATGAGTGCTTTTTGTGTGCCTGTGCTGCCCCTACAATCCACATGCTGGTGCGAAAACACCCAAACCTTCACATGCACAGACTGGGGGGGGTGGGGGTGTCCCCCTACTTCTGGCACCTTATGTTGTCACTCCAGCTGCTGGAGGCTGTCTCAGTGCCTGGCAGGGAAGGTGTACCTAGGTGGAGGTGGCAAGGTCAGTGATTTCTGGCTTTGACAGGACTCAAACCAGGCTTTGTCCTCTAATCAGTTATTTTCTTCTTTGTCTCTACTATTACAAATATTTATTATTCCTTCACACTTTTTAGAGATGACTCTAAAATCTCTTTGTAGTCTCCTAGTTAATGTTTAATCTGACCAAGGGTTGTAGTCTTCTTTAGCATTAGAATTTTGGGGCAAATAAACTCATAGGCAGTTTTGGATGTTCCTTTTACACACTCTTTACACTTGCATCCCTGTTATATCAGTTGCTGTTATCCAGACCATGTGGATACCTACACAGTGGAGAATTAATTTTTTTTTTCTTTTTTTCCTCCACGTGTTATGCTCAGGAGAAAGAAGACTGAGATTTTAGTTATCCAAATACCAGGGAACAGACTGAACTGTAAGGGTAGCAGCAAGAGTAAGTGAGAACAGCAGCAGAACAAGACCTCTGTCTTTCAGCAGTGGAGACATTTTAGATTTTTTTTTTTTTTTTTTTTACCATACTGTGCCCTGAGGCCCAAGTCACCATTCTGTCTCACAATTTTATATACTGCTTTCTACATTTACAGATTTTTTTTTTTTTTTTTTTTTTCCTTGTGACTTAAGTCTGGCCATTTTTCTTCCTTGGAGCTATTTGGTCACTTTGAAACTTTTTTATATAAAGTTATGTAATATGTAATACAGTTGCAAGGATTCTTCTCAGCTTCCAAGGGGCCTTTGAATGAAGTCCTTCCTTTCAGTTTTCTAATAGGCTCTCAACCAGTTAATCTTTTTTTATTCGGAAATCCCTGCATTCTTTTGTCAAACAGTCAAAAAAAAACCCCAAACCCTAAACTATGCATGATATCAATATGAACCCTGAATATGCAGGTTTTCTCACAGAAAGCCATGGGACTGTTTAACAAGTTACCCTGAGATGTTAATGTTACAGAGCAGATGCTTCTGTTCACTTCAGAGCCTTAAGCAACAACATTAAGTAGAAATGTTGGTCCATGAAAGGAGAAGAGATGCCTGAGTTCTCTATACACTATCATTGGTCCTTACGCTGTCATCTCACATCTGAGCTGAAATAATTGGCTGAGAAGTTTTATCTTTCCATGTTAATTTGAGTTGGAAAATGCTTTCAAAAATGTATATTCTAGCAACTGCCCCCCAAAAAAGGGAGAATTTCTCTCTCTTCCTTCCCTCTGCCATCTTTGAGGCTGTACTCTTACCGCTTCCCTTTTTGGCTACCTTCAGAAAATTAGCAAAATAACTCACTAGTACTGCATACAACTGCTTGTAGTTTGGGGAATTTTTTGAGCTATTCTACTGAGTGAAATCAGCTCATGGAAGAGATCCAGTTAGTGCTAGAAAAGGCACAGGGAATAGAACAAGGTTAGGTATGGCAAAGAAGAAAGAAAGGAATAGCAGAATAGGAGTGGGAGGAGGAGGGAAGAGAGACAAGACCTTCTTTTGCCAGTATCAAATTGCATGTTTGTTATGTATTTACTAGCTTTCAGGGAGCTGAAATCAGTTCAAGGTTCCAGCGGAGCTATCACAAGGCAAACTTGTGTGGCCTGAAGAAGAGATGAGGTAATTGAGGTGCTACTCTTTCAGTGTATGGGCTGTTGTCAGTAAAGCCATATTCTTGCTTTCCTCATCAAAAAGAGTGTAAAAGATTTGCCTTAAAATTGCTCAGTGGTATCACTTAGTTTTACCAAAATATTATTCAAAACTTCATGGAGCAGATACTACGCAAGTTACCTAGAGTTAATCAAAAGCAACCCCTCCAAAGAGTCAAATGCAACTTGAAGTCTGTGTTTGGAAAGGACACAAAGTATCTGCTTCCTGTTGCTTTATATAGGCAGAACATTATAGTTCTCTTAATTTTCCCTTAAACAACTAGCTTACTAAGGAGCAATGATTTAACTTACCCTGAGTATTGTGGTAAATTATCTCTAAGGATATCGTCACCATTCTCTCTAAGGCTGCAGTCCAAATGCTTCCATCTTCAAGGCTTGTGTGTCCCTTGTATGAATGAAATACGATATTGCAATGCAAACATATCACACTATTCCATCAGCCCTGCAGAGATGACAAAAGTAAGGATAGTCTGTTGTGTTTGGTGAAAGAAGGATTAAATGTACTCTCTTTATTAAGATATAAGATTAAAAGTAAGTAAACTTAAGAATGAGTTCAGTTCGATATCCTGCATGGACCAAAAGTCTTCATCCTTCCTCTCAATTCACCTTTTAAAAGATCGTTTAATCACTATATTTAAACAATAAGCCATTGCTCTCCTCACAGCTAAATATTTCTGGAAATGGGCTGGAATGTTCTTTATGTTGTTCAGAAACGTGTCAAGGCTGACATAGCATACAAAACTTCAAGATGAAAGATTAAGGTTTACCAAAGTTTATAAGCACCTGCAGACAGGAGGAAAAAAACCAAACAGGTAAAACCCAGATTTGTCCTCTTTTGAAGCAGATGATGCACATAAATGAAATGGTATCAGAATCTTCTAGGAATTACATGTATACACATAAGCATAATTAATAATAAACCAGAAAACAACAATCAGAGAGCTGAATTAAAAAGTATATCTAAATTACAACTAGTGAAATCTATTTATTTAGGCATTTAGTTGTATCTTTCAGTAGGTGGCATTAAAAATTGTAACTTCTTTACTAAGTAAAAAACACTTGTGTCGTGGTTTAACCCCAGCCAGCAACTAAAGACCACGCAGCCGCTCACTCACTCCCCCCCACCCAGTGGGATGGGGGAGAAAATCGGGAGAAGAAGCAAAACCCGTGGGTTGAGATAAGAACGGTTTAATAGAACAGAAAAGAAGAAACTAATAATGATAATGATAACACTAATAAAATGACAACAGCAATAATGAAAGGATTGGAATGTACAAATGATACGCAGTGCAATTGCTCACCACCCGCCGACCGACACCCAGCCAGTCCCCCGAGCGGCGAATCCCTGCCCCCCACTTCCCCGTTTCTGTACTGGATGGGACGTCACATGGTATGGAATACACCGTTGGCCAGTTTGGGTCAGGTGCCCTGGCTGTGTCCTGTGCCAACTTCTTGTGCCCCTCCAGCTTTCTCACTGGCTGGGCATGAGAAGCTGAAAAATCCTTGACATTAGTCTAAACACTACTGAGCAACAACTGAAAACATCAGTGTTATCAACATTCTTCGCTCTGAACTCAAAACATAGCACTGTACCAGCTACTAGGAAGACAGTTAACTCTATCCCAGCTGAAACCAGGACAACTTGTTTGAATAAGTAAACCTAGATTTGACAAGAAAATATTTAAGCAAAAAAATACTAATAAACTAAGTCTGGAGATTACTAATGTGGCTTGAAAGTTTTCCAATTCCTACTTTTGTTCTGACACGCCTGTTCATATTAGTCCTTATTTATCTACTCCTATCTCACTTTAATCTTTTTATCAATATAGTTTCACAAGAAGTTCACAAAAACATCAGTTTTGCAAAGGATTTGTAGGACGTACATTATTATTATTTTTTGTGAGATTGTGATATTGTTTTATATAAACCATAGCTGATGTCCACAACCCTTGACTATTTAACTGATTAGAGTGGCAATTTTTTTCTGGTTTTATTGTCTTTATTCCTTCTGTTCTGTGACACAAGTAACAGTAAAAAAAACTATGAAGTTATCTACCCAGCCTTCTCCAGCCACTTCAAATGACTCTTTACATTTGCAGTTCCTGATAAGCCTCACTAAGACATTTTTGGTCCCAACACCCCCATTCTACTTCAGTGACTCAGTCTAGTACTTTAAAATGCTTTGAGTTTTTCCAATTCTATGTAATTTCTGGTCATTCATTGAAGACAAGTGGAGTCATATTGCCCCCAGCAGGGAGAGCGCAGAACGTAATTTCATTCCTCTATATCAAGCCTAAAGCACAGTGCTGGATTCAAGGAATGCGTGCTAGCAGAGTAATTTTTCAAAAACATATAAATGTAGCATATAAATAACCAATCTGAATTTAACATCTTTTAACAAGTAAATTTATTTTTCCTTATCTTTTTGAAAATTATAGCTTGTTTCAGTGTGCACAGCAGTAGCTCACATAGAGAAAAAATAATTTATTTTGCTTTCTGGAGTCTGTGTTCAAGGTTGGTCGAATATATTATTCAGGGTTTTTTTAAGACCTAGTTTGATAATTGTTCCTTAAGTGTATACAAAATTCCATTTTGTCATAGTGGCTAGAGTCTTTTCAGCAGAATTAAAAAAAATACGTAATATAAATTATACAATGAGGTTTTTTCTAAAAAGAAAAGTTTTTCATTTAGATGGAGGCAAAAATCTCCACATAGGATATAATTTAGTAAAGAACTGTGGAGATAACTGTTTTAGTTCACTTATGATTTTTAGTAATGCTGAATATACTCAGTTTTGTGTGTACAAATTCGACCTCTTTGGTCATTATATTCTATAGCCATATTGACTATATCCTGTACTAGAATCCTGTTCAGAGTCACTGTGCCATGATTAGAATGCTACTTTTTAAAAAACACATGAAGCACAGCATGATTTTTTTCCTTACCTTGAGTAAGATTATCTTTTGATAAAAATTTACGTTCAGCTTTTCTTTTAAACTTTTAAATTTAAAAAAAAGTTCACATAGATAAGTCCTCTGACATATCACTTGATAAAATGGGATAGAACTTATATACGTTAATCCTTAAAAAAAAAAAGTTGCTGCCAAGTACCAAAGAATGTCACTTTAAATTACAAGGTTCATCAAAGCTCGTGTAACTTCTTTGGACTTTAATATATTTAAGATACTTGATGTCTGATAAGATATTTAAGATTAAACATTTCCTTCTATTAATGTTAAAGTAGTTGCGTCTATAAGTAAGACTTTTTAACTCTTCTTGGATAACATCCTAGATCTAAAATCTTATTTAAGTATAGGTGGTTGGATTGAAAACTTGCTGTGCTTGATGTCAGGCTCAGGTTGATTTTTATCTTCTTTGTTTGTGTTAACAGAGAAGAATAGCTTAGTCCTTTCTGAGAGCGTAGCTAAGGAAGACTGCCGATTTTGCATGTTTAAAAAATTTGATGACACTTTCTTTGCAAGCATCTGTGGTCACTGTGATTTAGTAGGTACTGAAAAGTTAGCACAGTGCTGGGATTTGTGCCAGGTTGTGTGTCTTGCCATTTTGTTGCTATAAGCCTTGAGAAAGAAAATCATGGTTTGAACATGTTCTGTTAGCATGCTGCTGGGACAGCGATGGGACCGAAAACTTCTTGTGACTAAAAGTACTTGTAAATCCTACTGTTGAGTAGTTTGTGCATGTGCCCTTCCATTCTATCATGGCATGTGGTCAGCCAGAGTATGGGCTAACCCTAAACACCTGTTTTTCCCTGAAAAAAAGGCAAATCCACATTGTGTTCCTGAAGGATTTGTTTCAATGGTTTTATGCTGAGCATGTTCAAGAAGCAGAAGTAATATCTGAGACTGTCTCTCTCAAGATCTCAGTAGCTTTTTTAGCTCTTGTCGAAATCAGGATCTTATAGAATCATAGAATCATTTAGGTTGGAAAAGACCTTTAAGATCATCGAGTCCAGCCATCAACCATGCCCACTAAACCATGTCCTGAAGTACCTTGTCTACGCGCTTTTTGAATACCTCCAGGGATGGTGACTCAACCACTTCCCTGGGCAGCCTATTCCAATGTCTGACAACCCTCTCAGTAAAGAAATTTTTCCTAATATCCAACCTAAATCTCCCTTGCCGCAACTTGAGGCCATTTCCTCTCGTCCTATCACCAGCCACCTGACAGAAGAGACCAGCACCCACCTCACTACAACCCCCCTTCAGGTAGTTGTAGAGAACAATAAGGTCTCCCCTCAGCCTCCTCTTTTCTAGACTAAACAGCCCCAGCTCCCTCAGCCGCTCCTCATAAGACTTGTGCTCCAGGCCCCTCACCAACTTGGTTGCCCTTCTCTGGACACGCTCCAGCAGCTCAATGTCTTTCCTGTAGTGAGGGGCCCAAAACTGAACACAGTACTCGAGGTGCGGCCTCACCAGTGCCGAGTACAGGGGAACAGTGACCTCCCTGCTCCTGCTGGCCACACTATTTCTGATACAGGCCAGGATGCCGTTGGCCTTCTTGGCCACCTGGGCACACTGCTGGCTCATATTCAGCGGCCTGTCAACCAGCACACCCAGAAATTGAATTGCTTCACACAAGAGTTAAGAGAAAATGTGATTGGAGTTATGTGAAGCTGGAGAGATCTGGTTTGGTGGCTAAGCCAGTTGAAGGGTTTCATTGCAAAGGTTAGAATAGGTTATCAAATTACACTGCAACAAGTGTGGCAAAACATGGGAATTGGGTAATTTTCAAGTCATGATTTGCTGTTCAATGTTTAGCACACAGGAACAATTGAATGTCAAGGCTGTAGTATAGAGTCTGCAAAATAATCAGCAAGGAACTCAGTTTCTGTAATTTTCTTCTTGTTTTTCACAAACAAAATAAATACTGGGGGTAGGAAGGGATAAATTATGTGACCTAATTTCCCCTTATACTTGGTACTTCCTGGCATACGAGTACTTGAACTTACATGTTTGTTAGTGTTCCTTTGAACTTGTTTTATGAAACAGTAAGAATACACATTTAAAAGAGAAAATTGTGTCATAGAAAAGAATATTGTGTCCATTTACATAGACATCCACACAGGGAGATACATGCATATTTAAATTGTGTTTATCCTTTGTCTATGGTTGCAGTGCTTGAACTCAAACTGTCGAGCACTCATCTACACATGACTTAAGTGAGCTGATAAAAAAGACACTGATTTCTCTAACTCTTTAACCAGCCACAAGGGGCCAAGTTATACACACACCATTACAGTTAGGTGCAACTTACTTTAAAACTAATTTTTTACAGTTACTGACTAAGCACAAGTTTCAAGGAGGTTTAACTACAGACAATATGAAATTGCAAATATAAATTGCTTCTGTGCAAATGCAATAAGCAAAAAAATATTAGAGTGTCTGGAACTGCAAATTGGAAAATTTTTAATCTAGTACTTTTCCAATATTTTTTTTAATAGCACCTGGGAACGATAGAAAAATTGAAAAAGCCTCTACAATTTAGTTGTGTTTTACTGATTTATACATGCTAAAAGAAAAGCAGAATACCCAATTTCAATTGTGATATTTTTCTGTCCTCCTAAATAGGTGGACAAAATAAACCTAAATAAAATAAGCCTAAATAGGCCTAATAAATAGCCTGAAGAGATACACTGTGCTGAACAGCTGAGGCTTTCTATTTGAGCTTCTGTCATTGTAAGTCAATTATTTGAGCAGAGATGATTGCTGAAATGCAGAAAATCTTATTTCATAATCCATTTCTAAGGATAGTAAGATATTCTATTCATTTCAGAGCAAAAAGGAGGAGAAAATTGCTCTATATACTGCATGATATTTTAAATAAGTTGCACAAAACTGGAGAAAGTTAATACCCATTTACCAAATATTAGTATAGAAAATGCACTGATTTGTAAACATGCAAGCAGTATGACGTATTTCACACAGAAGCTTAATCACTGAAATGTAGTGAGCTGTAGTCTCTCATATCAGATTTCTGAGACACTAAAATATAGTAGAAAAATAAGAGTTAGTGGCATGATTGATCAATGAATATTAAGAAGCAGTTAATGGTTCTAATTGGGTTGCAACAAATAAAAACCAGAAAGCTCAAAAAAGTTACTGTCCTGGAAATTACTGTTGCACATAAAAGTAAACAGAATTGTTTGAAATGTGTTTATCCTAAATTAGGAGATAGTACAGTTGACTTCTGTCTCAGCATCTGCTCTAAATATGATCACAAAAGTGCAAATAGCTGTTATTTGATCCTGCAAAGGTTAGTTTCTTTGAACTTTGTACTTTGTTCAGAACTGATGTAGAAGAAAACTTTTAGAAAATATTGAATTAGGCAAATGGCTCAGGTCAGATTTGTGCATGCAGTTTTTACATATTTTATTGACATCCAACACCTGATGCCTCATGAGTTTTTTTCAGCTATGATTTTGTTGTGGTACTTATAAACATTTTTGTTCAGAAATAAAATGTCCTGAAGTGAGAAGTAATGCAAATTTAGTAAGCATATTTGAATTCTCAAAAAATATGCAGAGCCTTAACATCTCTAAGAACAATCATGTACTACAATTCATACTTATTAAAATATTTTTTAAATAGTTTTGATAAATTACTCACTTTGGAGAACTAACAATTGGACAAGAACATGTTTTCATTAAACTTTGGACATGCACCACCTATGTATAAAATACTTGAACATTTTTGTACATAGACAGGATGAAATTCACACTTCTGATAGTACTCGAAAGTAATGGCTGTGCAAAACAATCTCCTGTACCTTCTAGACTGATTCCGTTACATTCCTTAGCACCTACTCTTTGCAACTCCTTGCATCTTTCAAATGTTTAAAAAAACAAAAACCCCAAACCCTATGAAAATTTTATATTTTTTATTTTATATAAAAATATATATAAATATATATAATTTTTTTATTTTATATAAAAGCATATTTAAAAAAAAAAGAAAACCAAAACAAACAAAAAGCCACCAACAACCCTCTATCTTCTGTTCTTGGAAAGCTCGTCAAAGGTATTATTCCTCTATGTATCAGCAAGTATTCTTACAATTTTAAAGTCTGTATTTTGTGTATCAGACAAATTTGTGATAACACATACATTGTCTAGATATGTTAACGTTATGCATTTTACTGTCTAGTTTATGTTTGTCCAAATAGCAACAACTTGACACCAAAAGAAGTTTGGCAATAGTCAATTAGATTTGTATACTGATAAATAATTACTTCCATAGGTTTTTTTTCATGTTCATGGATGTTAAACAAGGAATTGTTTATCAGGTTTTTACCATACTGATCCTCTCACATGGCTGTTCATCACTTACATTCTCACTTTGTTCCAAGGCTTCTTACTGAGTGGTAAGCATTATAGAAGGATGGGGCAGAGAATTCCATAAATTGACATAAACCTTCAGTGACTCATGTACAACTCCTTGAGGAAAAGGATCGACAATATAAAAGTTTATGGTTTGCTTTTGGAGACACTTTGTGTAGTACTACTGTAAAAGAATTTATGTAAATTAAATCTTAGATAAAAATGAAAGTCTTGACTTTCCTTACTGAACTACACCATGGTCATCTTTAGTTTTAATTGCCCTCAGCTTTAGTGAAACTGTTTCCTTATTTCACTGTATGTAAGTAGGTTTGGCTGTTTAAATATAATCAGGAAAATGTTTCCCCTATAGAGTTAAACAAGAAGAACTTTTTAAAAATTGACTTGGGAAAGTATTAGTCTACAGAAATTTAATATGTAGACTCATTATACCTTGTGGAATCTAGAGAGGAAATAAGAGGGAAAAATAATCGAGCATATATTATTTACTGTGAATCACCAATATTAAATGAAAAAAAAAAAAATATTCTTAAATTCCCCATCCAGTCCATTCCCCCAGGCAAACATATATTGAAAAGCAGAATAGTTTTCTTAATTTTTATCCAATTTCTTGACATTTACCTGGAACTATAAGTTCTAAATGCTATGTTTAGAATATTTCTAAGTCCTTAGGGTCTTCCTTTAATAGAGAAGGATTTTAAAGTTGGATGGATATCATAACAATATTCACAGATAAAATTTACTATACTGCCCAGGTTTATTTGGATAGGATAAAAGGATAAAATATTGCGTCAGCATAGAATGTTAGCCTGATGTTCACCACTCACTTGAAAAATATGGATTGAATTTAAACAGTGGTTTTAACAGTAATAACATTTGTATAATAAAATGCCCAAGTTTAGCTGTATGCAGTCATATGTTTAAATTTTTTCTTTTTTTTTTTTGTTTTTTCTTCCTTTACTGCCTCTCTTGACCCCTCTAACATTCTTTCTTTGCCAACATTTCTGGTAAAGATTAGGACATAAATAGGTACTTAAAAAATATTTTCTAAGAGAGATTTTACTGGATCTTAGTTGAAATTGAATGGTTTTGTTATAATTAGGTATTGTGGTTTAACCCCAGCCAGCAATTAAGCACCATGCAGCCACTTGCTCACCCCCCCACCCGGTGGAACTGAGCAGAGAATCAGGGAAAAAAAAAAAAACGGTGAAACTCATGGTTTGAGATAAAGACAGTTTAATAGGACAGAAAGGGAGAAAATGGTAATAATAAAATGACAATAATAATACTAATAAAAGGATTGGAATATACAAAGCAAGTGAGGTACAATGCAATTGCTCGCCGACTGATGACCAGTTAGTTCCCAAGTAGCGATCCGCTCCCCCCAGGCCAACTCCCCCCAGTTTATATACTAGACATGAAGTTAGATGGTATGTGGAATACCCCTTTGGCCAGTTTGGGACAGCTGCCCTGATTGTGTCCCCTCCCAACTTCTTGTGCCCCTCCAGCCTTCTTGCTGGCTGGGCATGAGAAGCTGAAAAATCCTTGACTTAGTCTAAACACTACTTAGCAACAACTGAAAACATCAGTGTGTTATCAACATTCTTCTCACGCTGAATCCAAGACATAGCACTATACCAGCTACTGGAAAGAAAATTAACTCTGTCCCAGCCAAAACCAGGACATTAGGGAACAAAAGAAAAACTTAATTTACTTAAATTGGCAATTAAGCCACGTTGATCTCAATCAATTCTCATTTTTATTTGGTTCAGGACAATGAGAATACCCTTTGTTTACAAGCTGCATTTGTTGGTCCTCCATAGCCAGCAGAAAACTCCTCATAACACACAGAGCTCATGGGAGTAATGTGGTTATGGTGGGAGAAAACAAAACGAAGGGCATGTTGTTGCTAAATTCAGCAGCAAAATGTTCAGTTACATCAAAATAGCATAGTGTTATCCCACATTAAATTAGTTGTCTCATAGGGATACACTGAAACTTCTATAGTTATCTATACGTGAAGAAAGAGAAATGATGCAGAGGGATCTTAATAAACATGTAATATAAGTAGTGGTTTAGATACTACATTCAAGCCCACGTTTTGTTTTCCTACTTAATGAAAAAAATACGTAGGGAAGATTTTCATCCTGAGGATGGATACCCCGAAGTCCTAGTTTTTTCCTGGCAATTTTAAGAAATAAATGCTTAGCAAAGGGTAGAGTTGGTTCCTCCAGCACAGTAGTGCTTTTGTTTGGTTGGGTTTTGTGGGTTTTTTTTTTGTATACAAGCAAGTCAGTATCTTTTCTAAATTTTTAACTTTAAGAAGCTATTTGATTTGTTTGTTTGCTTTTACTACGTTTTTGAAATACTGTTTAAGGATAGAGCTAAATCCACGTTATGTCGTAACAGAACTTTTCTTTAATGATCATATATTTTGTACGCTATTTTAAATCACTTGAGTAGAATATCAGTAAAAATACATAAAAGATTTGTTAGCTTCTTTTCCACTAGTTATATTTCACAGCAGTGGTGATTTGCCTGATTAAGAGATTAGTCTCTGAGAAGAGCATATTTGAATGAGAATGAACTCCAAATGCTCAGTGGTACCAAGTAGATTATTTTCCACATGATGGAGGTGGTTCTAATTATTTGCATTTACTTTGATTGCTGTATTGTGTATTACTATTTGGATTACCGTATTATTGCCATAAAATGTGCTGCTGTGGTGGCAAAAATAAATTTTGTATTATACAGAGAGAAGCAGAGATGCAGATGAAATGGAGAGGTATTATGGGGTTTTTAAAGGATCATGAGAGTTACATGTTAGTTCCTGAAATGAAAGAGTCTACAGATTGGCGATAGCGTACACGCTGAGAATTATAAATCATCTTGCAAAGTGCTGTGAAATCTAGAACAAAATTGCAGCAATTTTTTTTAATGCAGCAAACTTTATATGACTTCATTATTTTCCTCCATCAGGTTCTAGATCCTTTCTTACATTGTCAATTGTTTAATGCAACCAGATAGAATGCTGCATTTGGTGGGGTGTTTTTAATGCCACAATATTGTTCACAATGGACAGCGTGTGTTCGCGATAGCCTAGGGAAGCCCGGAGAGTGCCCTGTAGCCTGCAGAGCTCCCAGGTCTCTGGACCAAAACTTGCGTGTTAGTATCCACGCTAAAAAGCTTCACTATACTGTGTGGCATCAAATTCATAAGCATAATTATGTCTCAGTTGCCCTAGGAGGAGCTTTGGTGGAATTTATTTAAACCTGCATGATCTTTTATTTCCTAGGGATAATAGATGAAAAGAAAACAGCTCTTCCTTCTTTCATAATAACTTTGGAGTTACATTTTTTTAACTTACTACAGGGAAGCATTCTTTTTCTCAGATCTTCTGCATGGTGGGAACTTCTGAAGGAAAAATCTTTCTTTTCTTACAACACCCCTTCGGTTTGAACTCCAGCAGCAACCAAACAAAAGTTATCTTCTGATTTGTATAATAGCATGGTGTAGAATGTCCTGTGTGAGCAGAATTTATATGAAGCTGGTTAACATGAAATCAGTGTTTTATAGATTGTGGGTGTGTGGTTAAGGGGTAGAAGCAGCATGACAAGTATTTGTTAAGATATCAGCTGTTCTCCCAGAACCAAAACTAAATAGCTGTGTCAGCACAGCCCTATGCCTACACTAATTACGAATAGGGATATGCATTCAGAGGTGATGCGGGAAGAGAATATAGAGAAGAGGAGCTTGGGAAATGTGGCATTGGTAATACCAGATCATGCAGCATTGCCTCAGTAAAAGTCCTTGCTGAATCTGTCGGTCATACTGCAATAGAGTCTCTAGAGAGAGTAGTTGGAAACCTTCAGGTGCTGTAAGAAATGTAGTTCCCTACCTAATGTTATTATCTGGTGCTGAGAAGGAGGGTGTCATTACTTTACAATATCCAAACTCACTGAAAATGGTTGTATCCAGCCTTTCCAAGCCATGGGGTCTGTATGACTTACTCTAGTAGCAGGAAAGCTTTATAAAATACAGCTATGAGAAAATACATTGCTGTGCTCAGGCAATAGGCCCAGCATGTCCCAGAATCATCCAGCTGACTGTCCAGCTTTGTACAGAACAGGGTGGTGGGGGTGTGTATGTGTGTGTGTGTGTATATATGTATATCTATCTCATTCCAACTTGAGGCATTTGTCTATCTGTCCTTCCTTTGTCCTTGACTTCTTTTTTTCATTCTTAGTGTAGTATACTGTGTGTGATGGGTGAAGGTGTTATTTTTTAATTTGATCAGTATTCTATATCAAACGGTGTTTACAAGAGAATATACTGAGACTTAATGTCTAATATAATTAGCTGAGGCTTAATCTCAGAAGCTAGATGAGGAAGAAACCATGCTTTTCTAGTGTTGCCTATGCAGTTTTGCATTTTAAAAACTTTTTTTTTTACTGCCCCTTTCAGATTTTCTCTCCTATTCATGGTTTTTTTTTTTTTTGCATCAAAGTAAAAACAATGATTATTTGAAGGTCTTTAAAAACAACAGAAAATATATGGTTATGTATTACTTGCTGTGATCATGTTTCTGCCTTTGCATGGTTACGACATGGCAAGATTAATGCAAGTGTAAGTCAATGTATACACCAAGTCAATTTTCCATGCATAAAAGGAATCTAAATTAAAATGGCAGCTTGTAAACTCAATATGGCATGCGACAAGTTGACAAATAGTAAATAAAGCCTAGTAATAAAACCCAATTAATTTCAGGTCTGCAAATGTGTTGAAGTAGTTGATGTGGCAAACAAAGTTATTGTCTCATCCTCAGAAAATGAGAAATTTAATCTGAAAATTGCCCAGATAAGTATAACTTGTTATCTCTGATCAATTTGTAGAAAAAAAAATGTGCATACAGTTTCTCTAAGAAAACTGTTTTATATATCTGAACATGCAATCTCTTTCATAGAGTTTCAGAGTAAAAAAGTCGAACCTTTCTTAATTGACTTGGGATGAATACTTATAGTTCTAGCTAATCCTCCATTCCTTGAAATTAATTCGTAAATTAGAAGAGCAATGTCTAGACTTTCATGTTCAGTAAGGCATAGTAATAAGCACTTAAGATCAAACTCCTTTTCTTTATACAGTAAATGCCTACATGTGTGCTCTGTAACTACTTAGATATATTTTCTGTTTTGAACTTCAGCTGTTTCAGTTTGCTTGATGGAGCACAGACACACCATAAGTACAGTATGTGAAGCACTCCTCCCATTTATTACTGTAGCAATTGCTTTTCCTTTGGGGAATTCTTCTTCAAAGTGTTGTAAATATTTATTCAAAGAATTATCTCATCTATGTCACAGCTTTCTATGGACACATTCATGACCTTAAGAAATTATGTCTTCTTTTCAAAAACATATGATACAACTTGAAAATTACCTTATGAGGGGAGGGGAGAAGACCCTGCACCTTTTAGAAATACATGAATTATTGTTGAAATATTAATTTGTTGAAAACCTATTTGTGTATTTTTTAGAATATTAAAAAAGCAAGTGTATATCTATATTGTGAGCAATAGCACCTGAAAAATTGTGTTTTCAAGTTCTGCAATGTATAAACCTTTTATTCCACTTAAATACAAGACTTTATGATTCATTCTAATAAAGAAAAAGCTAGTTGAATGATGCAAATTGGTTGCAGATATTAAGCCATGTACTCTTACTGCTGGTAATTAGTTAGTAGTCTTAGAAATGTTTTTCCATAATATTTTTCTTAAATATTATATAACAGCTTCTGACTTGATGAACCCTGAGGCATAAGAACATCAGGCAAGCATTATACATTCAGTGTAGATGTAATTTACATTTAGTGCTTTTTTGTAGTTTAAAAATTATGGGGTTTTTAGATGCCATGCATACTGATTTTTCTAAAAGCCCCTTTTAAACTACCCTGAGTAACAAAACTTATGGAGGGTGAGAATGAATAGCTGCAGGAAAGGATGAAAAATTCTGCACTACTAAAAAAAAAACAACCAAAAAACCTCCACCAAAAGCTACACACAAACACACACCACCCATATATAATGTTTATACAGTGATGCATTAAGATAAATGATACTAATGTATATGATGCTTACAGTAAAATTCTAAAACCTCTGAATTATGGTTTTTTTAATTTCCACTTTGTTTTCAAATATGAAACTGGAGGGGGAGGGTGACAACAAATTCAGATTAGTGATTGGATTATTATCTGGCTGAGGTTTGAGAATAAATATGACATCCAAAGTATTGCAGTAATTCACAGCTTCATCATGTTAAGGTGCTATATGACAACGTGCTTTGGATTTTATGCATCTTACACATTTTTCTTCTTTCCTGTTACTGACAAATGTTAATGAAAGCTAGACCCTGCAAGGTTAAAACTTGTTGTACGATTGTCAAGAAACAATCCTATTTTACAGGATATGCTCTAGTATAATGGCCAGTGCTCCCCTTTAGTTTGCTGTTAGGTATTTTGATACTTCTGCTGTTATTCGGCAAAATACAGAAGTACGTATTTTATCTCATGCTGTTTAGAATTACCAAGTGCTTAAACATCCGCATAAGCTGTAGCTATAAGATAAAGATTTTGTATTATTCTTAATCTTAACCCTGATTCGAATAGTTATCTTCCATTTCTCATCTGCCCTTATCCCTTTTACTTTAATTTTCAACTCTGGAGTTTGTGTCTGCTGTTCAAGACTCCCTCACTGTTCTGTGTGCAGAAGCCAAGTGATTCCAACGAGACATCATTTCAGAAGTAGAGAACTGCTGTGCTAGAAGTAATACCAGCCCATTTCATAGGCTTTTCTTGTAAATTAAACTTTTCAAATATTGTCCTGGAAGCAAAAATGGTTATTCCTCCATGTTTCAACAAGAGAAAAACATAACGTGGAGCCATAAATTCTGACTCGCTCCGCTGCTATTTTTGTATGTGTCAGCAGGTGGTGCTGAAATGCAGTGTAGTAGTTGAGAGAAAGGCACATGCACAAAGTGAAATAAAAAATAACGCTTAGAAAGAACCTGTTTTGCTTTCTGGGCTGTAGGAGGTTTTGTTCTTCGGAGCATCTTTAAGTTAGGTTATAAAACTATTTTTATTTCTAAATATTAGTAAATTGTGAAAACTATAGTTCAATTTCTTTTGCAGCCAGTGATACTAAAGTATTTTTGTAAAATGCAAATCATTGTCACACGTGCACTAGTTTTGTGACAAATATGACAATAAAGGACATGCAGGCAACCCAGGCAAAAGATGAGAGGGGTATATGGGTTCGTGAACCAAATAGGTAAAGCAGTAGGGACAGTGAACTCATTCCCATGATGCTTGCCACAGATCCATTAAGAAATTGGACGTGAAAACCACCAACACTATTCCTTCCCAGACTAAGGAAGGATTTACACAGTAAAAAGGACAGAGTAACGGTGCCATCTAGGGATTAATTTTCTTAGTGCTCTCTCAGTACTCTTCGTCTGGGTGTGGGCAGCACTTAAAAAGTGAGCAACGCTTTAGTTATTTTGCCAGTAAGTAACACTCCTGCCTTATGTGCTGCTTCTGAATGATATATACTGAAAAGTGTCAGTCCCATTTAGGAAAGGAGGAGGAACTTAATTTCTTCTAAATCTTGTCTTTATTTCTCTTTTTGGCCAGAAGCAGCTCAAGAAGTAACTAAGTAGAAGCAGTGGAGTTTGGGATGCTGTTGGCAAAACAGCACATGCTGTTGATGCAATACTTAATCACACAGTTGGGCAGTATTTCCCCTTCTGTCTCACTCAATGCATTGGGTGATTTAATAGGAATACCAGCTTTCTAGCATACCTTTTTACTGCCATTCCGTTGTAAACCTCGAGCAGAAACTCCCCCCAGCTGTGGTCCCACTCTCTTCAAACTTTTTATGGGATTAATGGCAATTAATCAAATAAGAGAAAAAGAGGTAAAGTGTTTCCTTTCTTTGCCACTCCACATTTTTGTATGATCAATGGTCTTACATGTGAGTATTTTTTTCAGCAGCAAAAGAGTGATATTCCTGCATTGGGGAATGTGAACATAGAGGTGGAAGTTGAGTGATGTCTAAGGTTTAATGGCAGGAATGTGAATGTTTATATCATTAGGGTTTGGGGGTTTTCTCCAGGTAAAATTATAACTGGAACTATAAGATTTGTTGTCCTAGGTAATATAAAACATAGGTAATTTATGATTGTCATAAATTAATACCTGAAAAAAGTCCATTTCATTCTTTATACTGATATTCATTACATCTTGCTTTAGTTGTTATATGCTTTGTTTGCTTTAAGTGCATTGCTTACAAACAAGCAGGTGTGTTTCTTGTGGAGGTTGTGGCTCGCTCACTGACCAATGCAAGTCTGACAGTGTGTGTGTTTACCTACTTCTATCTTCTGTTTTTCAAATAGTGGCAGTCTAGAAGGATAGAAGGCAACAGGTGGCCTATACTGAGAATTAAGAGGTGATTTTTGTGTTGTGTAATTTGCATGGGTCTGCACTGGCCCAGCAAATGATCTCAAGTACTTCACTGTTTCAGCATTTCTAGTCTCGCTCAGGCTACCTTAGCTATTGACTCTTGGAGGGTGACAGCCAACAGACATCAAAGTGCCAGCGTTTTCCAGAAGGAAAGGAGTTCTCCAGAAATGAAGACAAGAGTTCATACAACCTGATGAAGAGGAGGCTGTTTAGATGTATTTTCCAGATGGCCTGTATTGTTACTAAGCCGTTTACTCTATTCCTACCACATCTTAACACTCCTAGTAACATGTTCCTTTTCTTCCATTCCATTGTATCTCTTTTGCCCTCAGCAACCATTCTTACATGCAATAATTTTTTCCCCAATAACAAGAACTCTATGTTCTGCTTACCTGGGTTGAAATATAATTTAAAAATTATAAATTTAAAATAATATTTAAAATTATTTCTCTCTTTTCCTGTCTTCTGATGTAGATTTCCTGCAGAGCTTTTCCAGACTTGGATCAAGAGTCAATAGCTGGCCAAACTGCTGTTGGATAAAAGTAGATGGCCACAGGTTGACACATCATGTCACTTGTTTTGATAAGAAATCTTCTGTGTTATTTGTGAATACGTGCATGTTGCAAACCATTAGAGACACAAGTAACACAGAAATAAGCTCTTTTTCAAATACTTTTCAGTTTTGTTTTCATGGACAGTTAGGGGGTGCTGTGAACCATCTGAGATAAATGTCTATGTAGAAATCAAGATATTTGAAGAGATGTGAAGATGAGGAAGCTATTAAGTGGAGATGAAGAAAGATTAGACATCTACAATTAAAATGGAATAATGCAGACTTTTAAAGAAGCTCAGTAATTTATAGTTCTTCAGTAAAAAATGAATCATAGAATTGTTATATGCAAGCTTTTTACTCAGGAATTCATTCTAGTACATAGCTTAAGCACTGTGTATCAGCTCTCAAATCAACTCTTATATCGATTACTATGTCATATTTTGAAAGGAACTAAACACCCCAATGTCAGAAAAATTCTTACCCCTATCTTTTACTCAACTTTAAAGATTTGTTAAAAACCCAGCTGCACATTAACCATGCTTCTCATGAAACGCGTGTTATCTACTTTACCACTCTTGACCTTATCATATGGTAATTTTCTAGCTTTTAAGATGTAATTTTTGAGATTTTCAGCGGTACTCCCAGTTTCTTCCTAAGATGCTTTTGCTGTCTTAAGTAGTCTTTAAATGATTTACTTCTAGTACTTTCACTTTATATTTCATATGTTGATTGCTTGCTGAACTCTTGCCTTGATGTATGAATAGTAAACGAAGCTATGAAAAGCTTTAAATTTAATTTGCATCAGCTTCTAAAGTCAGATTATTTTATATTGCAAAGATAAGTTTCCTAATCTTTACTACATAAACTATAGAAAAGATTTAATAAAATTAAAAATAACTCAAATACTTTACTATTTAAAACTACATGTTGAAAAGTCTTTGGGTTACCAACGATTTCATTGAAAATTATTCTGTTTACTTGGATGATTTATATATGAACCTTTTCCTAGAAAGGAAGAAAAAAAGCGTACTTGTTTTTCATGTTCTACCAACCTTATCAGCTCTGTACTTAATAGTTTGCAAGGTTTTCAAGAAATTTGAAGAAGGCATCTCAGCCTTTAAAAAAATAAAACATAACAAACAACAGTAAAGCCTTCATTGAGCTGATTCATATTTAGGATTTTAACATATCCTAAAGTTATTATTACTGCTTTCTTGAGAATCTTCTTATATAAAGGCTTACAACTTGAACTCTCCCATTGGATAGGAATATTTTCAATAAGACCAGTTAGTTGTGTAGCAATATTTTCAGTGAGCCAAGTTAGCACCACAGAATCATAAAATCATATAGGTTGGAAGGGACCTATGGAGTGCATATAGTCTCACCTCATGCTCATCGTAGGGCCAATTGTGGCAGGTTGCTCAGGGCTTTGTGTGGTTGGGTTTTCAGATATCCCCAAGGGTAGATGTTGCACAACCTTCTTTTAGCCCCTGTTCCAAGACTAACTGCCGTCACTGTGAATAAGCTTTTTTCCTTTATTGAGTTAAAATTTCCCATGCTCTAACTTGTGTCCATTGTCTCTCATGCTTCTGCTGTGCATGTCTGAGAAGAGCTTGATTTAATCTTCTCTGTGTAGTTGTGAACATCAAGAGGTTTTCCCCTTAGCTTTGTTTTAAGTCTGAACAAACTTGTTTCTCTCAGCTTCTTGTATGTTGTGCCCCTGACCATCTTGGTAGCTTTTGGCTGGACTTCCTCCAGTATGTCTGTCTTATACCGCAGAATCCAAAACTGGTCATAATATGCAGTTAATAATATTGAGCTAATTAAAAGAGTGAGCTTATGGGGGGGGGGGGGGGGGAGACAAAATCATGGGCTGAAATAACCACAGAAAGCAAGAATCACTCTCATGCTATAAATAACATTTAAATAAAGGCCAATAAATTACAGTAAATGATGATTCTGTAAGGTTCAGATTTCTGTAGAAGAATATCTTTTGGAAAGTTACGTGATACAGATTTAAAGAGACCTCAGAGCTATTCAAGACAGGTAATGAGAAAGATTAGAAATTCTCAATATGGAGTGTCCTTTACTATTAGTCTGCTTTTTATCTAGCTTCAGCTTCTAGCCACTGAACCTTCTTTGGTGTCTTCCTTCTAATACAAGATTTCTTGACTAATTCAGTCAGTATTCTGATATTTGTGAAAATCCTTTTGAATTGACCAATACACTTCCCAGAACAGAGAATAAAAGTTATTAAAAATATATAGTTTAATTCTGGTACCTCACAACTCAGAGTGCAATTAAAGATAAGAAATAAACAATAAAAGATTTAATTTGACATATAATTATTATTCAATATTATAGGTGACTAATGGTGAGAAATTGGCAGGCATGACTTGCAAAAGTTGTTTTCTTAATTTCTCCTCAATTACTACTTACAATATCACTATCTAGTCTGTTCCTGGGCCAATTAATTGAGATTGCTCTGAGTTCCTCCATCCAAAATATATCCTAGTCTCAAAGATCTTTTTCTGAATAGTATGTCCTTTCTATCAACGTAGTTGAATCACTCATGATCATCTGGCTTCCCAGACATTGCAGCTTCCCTTCCCGATGGGTATGGCAAATGTGATTTTTGCCCAGCTGTTTCTCAGCTTTCATTGTACATCTCTGGCTCATCAACTAGCTTCTACTTGGAGCTAATCCCCCCTTCATGATCATTCACATCATGAAAACAGTGCACAAATCTGATTGTTTTGTGATATTGGTCTACTTGTTTCTTTCTTTTTTTTTTTTTTTTTCAGACAAGTCCTTTAAGGCATTTTCTCATGCAACCTGGATGCTTTGGAAGAGTTTTCTGTAACCATCCTCAGCTGCTCCATTGTTCTTCTTTAAATCCCTCCTTAAAACCTTGTTTCTGGGATGCTTAAAGAAACATGATAATTGTTAGCTGTGTGTCTGCTAAAACCTGTCCAACACTAAGTAAAATGCTCTTGGTGGGAAGTGGTTAGAGGTTACTCATACCTACAGCTCTTAGTCATGAAGCAGGATTTCCTGCTCCTTTTTCTAGACCCAGAGTATTTAGAGTGTCTAGTTGCTTCATGGGACTGGACTGTTGGACAGAAAGAGGCTACTCCAAAGAATGATTTGGGAACAACTACATTCATCTTTCTTGGAGAAAGTGTATCTTTTTCCTATTGACTGTAGAGGAAGTCAAAGTAAACCACCTCTCCAAATGGGGTGCTAAAGGTATTACGATGTGTTCTGCAGGGTTAGTACTAATCTTTATAATGGTTTATGTTTTATTATTGATCTCTTAGCATTATGCCATAAAGTTTCTGAGACAAAAATGGGCTTTTTTTGTATTTATTTACAAACACTGCTTATATATAAGCTTATCAATTTATTGGCTGTGTTTGTAAAACATAAGTATTTCTAAGCTCAGTCAATTCTTACAGTGTGACAAGGAGAAATTTAGAGTCATTCTGCACATCTGATATACTTGAATTGTCTCGTTAAAGTTTAGAGAGGATTCTGTAGAATACTCTGGTACTTAGTGTAAAGCTATAAACAGGGGAGAAATGTTTAGTCCTAGATGGTCCAAGAAACCTTAGTAAAAGGTGGAAAAGCAAAAAGATTGAGCTGATAAGAAGCAGTTATAGGAGCTTTTAGAACCACCAACAGAGGCCATTTACAAATGAAGAGTTAAAAAAACAAACAAACAAACAGTGTGAAAGATATCAGCCATTCAAAATATGGAGTGATATGCCTTAAGTGGAAACCTCATTTATTTAAAATATTGTTAGTGTGAAACCGCTATATCTCAATGTTCTTTAAAAGTCTAACTAAAATTATTTACTTGTAGTCTGAAAGGATAGAAGCAAATGAGCTGTAAATGTGCATGCTTTGTTTTAATCCAATATATTTCAAGGGTGGTAAGGGGTGATGTCAAAGTATAATGCAAGTTAGCTACATAGTTCTTTTGGGGGGGTTTTTTGGTTTTTTTATTTTATTTTGAAGTGACATTTGTATTTAATGTTAGTTTATAATGCTAGGGGGTTAACAGAATTTGATTAAAGCAATTCAGTGAAGGTATGGTCTGTTTTACTGCTGCATCCTGTTGACCATAAAAGCCCAAGAAACAGGTAGTAGGTCCCATGTGTCTTGTAGTTATCAACTTCTGAAAGAATCTTCAGTATAGAGTGCTAGGTTTTTGGAGATTGGACTTTACCCCACTGCAGTGGCTGTGGGAGATTAAAAAAAAAAAAAAATTAATAAAATTTCCCCTTGGAGACACTGCCTGCTAAATGCCCTGGATGTAAAGACTGCAGTTGTCTTACAAAAACCTCTTCTAATCTTTTTGCAGTTTTTATAAAATTATATTGTGAAGAAAAATGTCTAAGTAAGTTTAGGTAAGAAATATTCTCTCATGTCCTGCAGATCCCTGAATCACCCCCATAAGCATGATTAAGTGTTTGCTGTTTGTGGTTTTTGTTTCATATTTAAGTGTATCATTTATTCACTTTCAGAACAAACAAACAAAAAACCCAAAACCCTCATCCCCACCCTCCCCCCCCCCTCAAAAAAACCCCCACCACAATTATCATATTTAGCCAACCACAGTAAAAGATAATTAAATTAATTGCATTTATTAGGTGGACTTCTAGACAAATGCTATCCCACAACTGATCAAAATTAATTGAAAATTTTAAGTTTCTATAAATAAAACCAGAACTTCAACTTTTACTGCATGTGAATTATAATAATTTTTAGCAATTTAATTATGCAAAGGTAGCACTAGAAAATATTCTAAACCAATATATTTTGAAGTTGTTTTAAAATAGTAATGAACAGTCCCTTTTTTTTTTTAGTGAACCACAGTTTGTCACCTTGTAATTTTATTAAACACTACAGAAATTAACTTCTCTTGTCATACAGCAAGCAATAAAATACCTGCATAACAATAACGAAAGTATGTTTTCCTTTACTACATCTACCAAATGTGTTCTCAGCCAGTTCTTCCAAAGCAGTTCCAGCTACTAGGTTACCATAATGCAGTCCCAGTTTTCCAGAATTCATATAGTTTCAAAGTTCTTAAAATCATTCTGGACACAAATGTGCAACTCTTGAAGGGTCTGAGGTGCTTTCAGGACTTGTTTTGCGTATAAATTTCTAACCAGCTCATTCTTTTTGTCTTGATGTTGCTCTCCTGATGTACAGAAATGTTCATATTTGTATAATTTTGTTGCTAATTATCCATTTTTCCTTTCTACCATTCATACATTGTGCATGTGGAAGATCACGCACTGGTTTGGGTGATCAACAGGGCCATAATGTAGCCTGACTTCAAGTATCTCTAGTTTTACCATAAGTGTATTTCCAGAAAGTAAATACAGAAAGGCAGGCACTAAAATATTTTTTTATGTGTAGTTTTATAGCTGAATAGTTCCCCTTTCTATAATAGATGGCTGTTTGTGCGCAGCTGAGACCTCCACTTTGTAATCATAAGAAAGGGGAAGGAACAGCTTGCAGGTTAATGCAAGCTCAAGTTCCTGGGCCTGGCAAAACCCTCTCGAGCTGCTCGGCCAAATGCCACTTCACGGGCCATTTTGGCTCCTTGGTGTAACAAGAAGTTCCTTCTGCCCTGCCCTGCTTGCATAGCTAGGATCGTTTTCCTGCTCTCCCCTTCTAGAACTCCTTCATTCCTTCTGTAAAAATATTTTTTAAATTGTTATTAGGAGCAACAGCTATAACCTACCCTCATGTTGGTTTTAGGAAGAACGCCTACAGGAGGGGAACATCGACTCAGTCTCACAGGAGTCTCATCTGAGGTTTCCGGTTGAATAAAAAGCAAAACACACACACAAAAAGAAACTAATTACCGCTCTAATTCAACTGGACCACTTCAAAAATACTGCAAACCTTTCGTGTTGTGCAGCAAACATGCTAGAAATCCCCGTGGTTTCAGCAGGAAAGAAAACCTACACAGATTACTGTTGCAAGATATTTGGGCAACTAAGGGATTAACTTCCAAGAAATAGAGCCAGTTATTATTAACCATTAAATAAAATTAAACCCATCAAACTGTCTTTACCTAACTTTTTTTCCATTAGACAAGGATTTCATAAAATGTTGAGTAGTATTTCTGAGAAAATACAAATCCCTAGCTACGGTTGCAGAGTTCAGAAGAAAGGAGAGAGGCCAGTGCACCCTAAACAGTGGCTTGCAAGAGCAGCAGAATCATTGGTGATTTTTATTTCTTTTCAAAAGGAAAAATGTTATTTCCAACTCTTAACAGGAATTTTATAAAAGAAGCAGAACCATTGTGCATGTCCACTGGTAGTTCACTTATAGAAATACCGTGTTTTGTAGTTCCTTGTTACTGTATTGTTATCGTCCATAGAAGTCCCTGACAGCCACTCACTCTGAAAGCGCGACAATACAAAGGAGAAAAGAAAGAAAGAAATAACTGTATTAAATTTGTCTACCCTTTAAATAAAGTTGCCATTTTCCCCACAATCTGTCACAAAGTAATTGTTTTGCTATCTAGCTGTAGCAAATTTTAACAGCAAGAAACTCATTATTTAAAGGGCTTTTAAATTTCACATTTTATCTCATTCAACAGTAATCTTTCAAATTCTGTTCCTTTATTCTGCTAATACCACTGACTAAATTGCTAGCAACGTATGATTTCTCATTTGGGTTGATGTTCAATGCTGAAGAAAGCTGTAGTCCAACATGGTCTCATTTTTGTTTTCGTGGCATTTTTAGCACAGTATTCTTGAATACTTTTCACATAAATTGTGTCAGGGAGCTGAGCGTATCTGTGAGGGAAGGAGAGAACAAAAGGTCCACCTGTTTAGGTATGGGGCTATGTTGAAAAGCTAACTTTCCTGCACTCAAGTTGAAAAATTTGAATTTTTTTTTTTTTTTTTTTGCGTATGCATACTTTAACTGGGAAGTCTGCATTGCTCTGGAATGAATCTAAAAATGGGTGGGTGGGTGGTAAATGGCTGAGACAATAGACTAGTTTCTTCCTTCATGTGTCATTGTAAGACAATAACCACCATTAAACCTAGCTGTTCTTATACTTTCAAATTCTAAAATAAATCATATAGTGATTTTATGATGCATGTATGGTGTTATACATATTTATGTCCATCTAGAAAACATAGATTAAATAAAGTTATAGTTTAATGCATGGGGATCTGTATAGTGCTGAAAAGCACAAATATGCCCCCAAATCTTGGCTAAATATGTGTAAATACCTTCTCAAACATTTTATGCACTTATGAAAAAAACCATTTATCTACCTCTACATCTATCTTGTCTATTTTGGTGGGGTTTACAATCAATGTATCATTTAAAAAAAGAATAAACCCCTGATTTCTATGTTAAGTCTCAGAGTTATTAGAATTATATTGAATTAAGTAAATAACATTTAGTGTTTGGAAATTTTTCTATACACCTTCCAGCTTCTGCATAGAGTGAATAATTCTTTTTACCAGTGTAAGATTTTTGGCACAATTTTGTATACCATTCTATATGTATTTTATTTACAAAGCAATTTAAAAACTTCATAATATCATAATATGTTTCTCACTAAACATTCATATGACTAAGGATAACATATAATTAAACTTTGCTATTTTTATTATTTGATGCAGTTATATGTATCTGTATTTTCACTGTCATCAACATGCCTTCATAACAAATACTAAAACCTGTTCAAGCCATTAAATTTGTATTAAGGCATCTTGTACCATGGTTAATCATTAGAAAGATTAGGGGGTTTCTTTAGATATTGGGCGCTTCATACCTTTTCTCATCATTAGGTATGGGTTACTGCCTCAGTAAAAAGACTTCTATTAAGATTTCAATCTCCTCTTCTTCCTCCCTGCTAGCAATGAATGGATCCTTTTAAATACTAGATATTAGTTCCCTGAAGACTGAGTAAGTTTCTGAAATGTGCTGCTTATAAGGATGTAAAGGCATTTTGCAGCTGCATAAGTCTAAAGGGAGCGTGTGGAACTCAGTTCATTGGAGTTATTTTTATTCTTTTAAGTGAAATCAAAATCTTGGATGGTTTAGGTGGGGAGTTTTGTACTGAATTTTTCTGAGAAAAATATATTTTAAACAACCTAATGTTATTCTCAGAATGGGCTGATCACCAGGCCTTGGTGGGGGGCAGAGGGGGGTGGGCAGGGAAGAACCAGCAAAGTGCTGGGATAATGTTTATGCCCAAAGTAGGAGGACAAATTAAGTTTCTAGGGCAACATTATCATGAGGTTTAAAGCTATTAATCAAAAGTGATAACCATGTACCTTTTCTTCTTGGTTCAGAAAGATAGTCCATATGCTGTAGCCTTTGTATGGCAAATAAGATACAGATGCCCTTTGCTGAAAGGAACCAGTTTTTGTCTAGATTTATCTAAGCTATCTGCAGGAGTTTATTCATCAACTTAATTAGAGAAAAAAACAAATTATCAAGAAGGTATAATTTACTTAGACCCTAACCTTGCTAGGATGTACATTCTGGTAATGTTTAGCTGCTCTATTAGGTGCTTGTTCATATAGTTTATGCTTAGGTAGTATATATTTTGAACATGCATGTGTAATGTAGCTACGAAACCTTAGGCAAAATATGCTGCAGTATCAGCCCTTCAAGGTGACTTTCTTTCACGCTTTGGTGCTTCTTGCATTTCCATTCATCTGTGTGCCATATCTCGCTTCATATCCAGCTGGATTACACAGAAATTGATCGTGATTTTTAAGATAGAGCCAAAACTCCCAGGAGATGGCCTTTATGCAAATCACATTCTCTAGAGGAGTGAATAGATGCTTAGAATAAAGGAAAAGTGGATAATTACCTTTTGGGTGGTAAATAATCATATGCCTAAAAGAAGACAGAAAAATAAGCACTGCATGTGTTTGTCTTTGATATTTTTGCCTTTGATATAATTTAGAATTCTTGGTATAGTACTTAATATTTAGAGATGAAATGTCATTTTACAGACAGAAGAAAGATTTAATCCGGTTATATTTTCTTGCTCTATTGCTCATCCTCCATTTGTTTTCCCAATCTGTTTGTATATTATATCTCTGTAAATGTGCTTTTTTGTTTGTTTTGGGGGGTTTACTGTTGTTGGTCTTGTTTCTTAAGAAAAAGATATGCATTTCAAACTTAAAGCAGTATGAGATTGAAAAATCCTGCCTCTCAGACAACAGTTGTTCTGGTTTGGGTTTTTGTTGTTGGTTTGGGGGTTTTTTTGTTTTTTTTTTTTTTTTTAAGGGGCAAAGCCACTCACAAAAGATTTAATTTTGAAAGCTTAAGAAAAATTTAAATTCATTATCAAATTATAAATACTATATATACACACTGACTTTACTTCTAAGGAAAAAACGAAAAAGATTAAACTGACTTCTTAAATTTCTCTCCTGTTACAAAGGGACTATAAGGCGTTTTGTGTACATAAATTGCATGTGTAATTTGAGGCAGGGTTTCAAACAGATAGTTTAGAGTATGTATGTAAATTTTAGCCTCAAAGGAAACACTGTTGCTCTTTTCACTGACCATTCTTCAGGTGTAATGTGTGTGAGGAGTACAAGTATGACAAGGTGCAAATAGAAGTGAAATGTATAAGATGAGTTGACTGATTTTAGCAGTTTGCAGTGAAAAATATAGGCCTGAGTCCTGAAAAATGTTATCAGTTACTTAATACATGTCCATATCTCTCTATATATGCTTAATACATGTGTGTATGCATATATATATTCCTAGTTTGATCACTTTGATTTTAGGAGGATTATTCCTATGCTTCAAATTAAGCAAATATATAATTCATTTCAGGATCAGAACCCTGTCTACTTCTTACAGGAGCTTATTAATAAAATATACAGATGACTGAAATTTGCTTTCATAAATAAGTTCTAAACAAATCTTTGAAGCTGTAAGAATCGCGGTGTTGGTTTTTACTGTTTGTTGTTATGCTACTATTCCTAGTTGCTTTTTGTTTCTTTTGTTTACTTAATGACAACTACAAACTTGTCAAAGACCTAGCTAGTGTGAATTCATGCTTAAGCCAGTTCTACAGATTTTTCTTGTGAAATGTGAATAGGTGCCGGCAAAAAGGGAAAAATAGATACCATGAATAAACATAAACTAATTTTTCCCTTTAGAGTTGTCCTGGTTTCAGCTGGGATAGAGTTAACTGTCTTCCTAGTAGCTGGTACAGTGCTATGTTTTGAGTTCAGAGCGAAGAATGTTGATAACACTGATGTTTTCAGTTGTTGCTCAGTAGTGTTTAGTCTAAAGTCAAGGATTTTTCAGCTTCTCATGCCCAGCCAGTGAGAAAGCTGGAGGGGCACAAGAAGTTGGCACAGGACACAGCCAGGGCACCTGACCCAAACTGGCCAACGGGGTATTCCATACCATGTGACGTCCCATCCAGTATAGGAACGGGGAAGTGGGGGGCAGGGATTTCGCCGCTCAGGGGACTGGCTGGGTGTCGGTCGGCGGGTGGTGAGCAATTGCACTGTGCATCATTTGTACATTCCAATCCTTTCATTATTGCTGTTGTAATTTTATTAGTGTTATCATTATCATTATTAGTTTCTTCTTTTCTGTTCTGTTAAACCGTTCTTATCTCAACCCACGAGTTTTGCTTCTTTTCCCGATTTTCTCCCCCATCCCACTGGGTGGGGGGGAGTGAGTGAGCGGCTGCGTGGTGTTTAGTTGCTGGCTGGGGTTAAACCACGACAAGAGTATATGTTAAAAGACTTTTTTTCCCCTCCCTAAAATAATTATCAATCTCTGCTGATAATGAGTTAAATCCTGAATTCCACGGTAGATAAGGTTCCTCTTGACAGGATTCATGAACCCACTAATAATTAACTAAATGAGCTTTTTAGTTCTTAGATGAGCAAACTCATCATTTTAATTTGTAAAGGTAGTATTACAGAATCACAGAATGGTTGCGGTTGGCAGGGGCCTATGGAGGTCATCTGGTTCTACGCCCCTACTCAAGCAGGGCCACTTAGAGCAGGTTGCCCAGGACCATGTTCAGACAGCTTTTGAATATCGCCAAGGATGGAGACTCCACAACCTTTATGCTGAGCAATCTGTTCCAGTACTCAGTCACCCTCACAGTTAAAAAGTGTTTCCTGATATTCAGAGGGACGCTCCTGTGTTTCAGTCTGTGCCCATCGCCTCTTGTCCTGTCACTGGGCACCACTGAAAAGGACCTGGCTCTGTCCTCTTTGCACCTTCCCTTCGGTTATTTACATACACTGATGAGATCTCCCTTGAGCCTTCTCTTCTCCAGGCTAAAGTTCAGCTCTCTCAGCCTTTCCTCATAGGACAAGTACCCTTGATCATCTTGGGAGTCTGAGAGTCCCTTAATCCTCTTAGTGGCCCTTTCCTGGACTCTCCATCTAGTAGCTCCGTATCTCTCTCATGCTGGGTAGCCCAGAACTGGACCCAGCACTTGTGATGTGGCCTCAGCAGTGCTGAGTAGAGGGGAAGGATCACCTCCCTCGACCTGCTGGCAATACCTTGCCTAATGCAGCCCAGGATACCATTTGCCTTCTTTGAGGCAAGGGCACATTGCTGGCTCATGTTCAACTTGTCCACCAGGACCCCCCAATATGTATCTACAATTTTAAAATGTAAGTTGATTTGAATTTCCTAGATATTTTTTCTAAAACGTTGATGAGGCTTACTTATCTCTAACTTTTCTTTGTAAAGAAAAAAAAAAAGAATTCAGTAATTAGTTAAAAACTGTCTAGTTTGTATCTTTTGGTATCCTTGACTCTTTGCTGTTATATTTTGCCTTTACAATTATTCTGGTTCTGTACTGAAATACTAACTAGATTATTGTGTCAGACATTATACAAAATTCAGATTGTCTTTCATATAGATTAATATAATTTTCAAAGAATATTAAATGCCATATGGTCTCTGTTTTGCAAGATATCAGAAATGGTGTTTATTAGTGTTTTAGAATAATTCCCAGAGCACAAAGAGTGGATACAACTACGGTAAAAATTGAGCAGCTTGCTTTCTGTAAATCATCAGCTTGTGGAACCCTTGCTCATATTGATAAAGACTTTACAGATAATTACATTCTACTAATCTGCTATTCAATGTGAAGAGACTAACCGGGCATGACCCCCAAACTTACGGTTCTTTTGGAACAGTAGAAATAAACGTTAACAGGTATCTCAGTGATAAAATTGTTGACAGAAAATTACAAATATGTTATGATAGGTAACGACTTTAATCCACAATATAACGTGGCTGAAATGAGATGTAATGATATGTAGGAATATTATTAATTTATTCTTCACATATATTCATCAAACACTGAAGGAAATTATATTCAGTAAGGGAACTTCACACTGCACTGTGTGACTGAAATATATCCCAGGACTACCTTCTCTGACATACAGCTAGAATCACATGTGTCTGGGTCAGTCAGCCCACTGTTGACACAAACCATATAATTTTTCACAAGTTCTTTGAGCACCAGTCAAAAGAACAGTTATTGGTCCTCGTTTTTCCAGTTGCAGCCTCACCTTCTGATGTGTTATGTGTTCTATACATACCTCTTACCAACATTCAGTGCCCCTCTCTGTGGGATTCTGTGTAAGTTTTTACATTCTAGTCCTGTAGTCTTACCAATATTTTTACTGGGGGAAACACGGTAGTTAAAAGTAAGAAAAATATGGTTCCTCCTTTCTGAATCTCCATCAACTGATCTAAAAGGGTGCAGCCTTGAAATCTGTCTGCAGTGTGTTTTTCTTTTCTACAGTAGTTATCACTTCGTTTCCTATGAGGGAGCAAAGATGTGATAAGATAAAAGAAATGAAGCTTTAAGTTATCTTTTTAATCCTCATTCCTGAGATTACTTTTAAAGAAGGTATTTTCTCCTATCTCAAGGGATGCTCCAGTGTAACTTCTACTGAAATTTATTTTAGAAAACATGTTGTTTATAGAGACTGCAAAAAATAACACAAAAATTCATATCACAGTTGATAGTTATGCAGAATAATACAGATGTAATGTATTTTAGTCAAGCCTTGGTTCTTTAAAGAGAAAAAGCAAGACATCTCCACTGTTTTTCCCTAGCAATTTCTTATGTAAACTTAGTCTTTTTGCGTTCTATCTTAAGATTCAGCTAAAGTAATATTTTGCCACTAAAAAGGTCATCTGTTAGTTCATCAGTTATCTTGTTAGAAGCAGCATTAAGCTTATCCTATGTTTTTTTTAATATTTCATAGGAATTTCATGGATAGCTTATGTACTAATTATATGTATTAACCGAAAAGGGCCATTTTATAATGGGAAAGGTTAGGATCCCAGGCATCAAAAGTAGGTATCAGTGTCTTTAGCTTTAGACTGGAAAAGGTTGGATTAGATAGTTGATATACAGCAGAACTGTACCTTGTAAAGAAAGGTCTCATAATATAGAGGGGAAAAAAAATCAAGGTAAAAGTTGGCAAAAATATGGAATTAAGAGGCAAGCAGGCATTCAAAAAACCCAAGTAAAGAAATTCCTTAATATCTGGAGTCAAACTCTGCCCAGTTTGAGACTTTACAGCTATTTTCCTTCTTGGAAGCTTCTATTAAAAATAACTGGGTTTATGTTATTTTAAAATGAGCTATGCTTTAGCCACTTCTGCAAACATTAAGTAGACTTTTGATGTTTTTTTTTTTTTATTAAACATTTATACTGTCAAATCCTGTGCAACTATTTCAAAGCATAATTTAGTACTTTGAATGAATGGAGTTTGACCATGATTTATCAGGTTTGTCTTGTCACTTGAAGAGGGACACTCCAAAACAAACTTTCTCACCTGAAAAAAATATGGACGTGTCTTTTTGTCTTATCAGGAAGGCTTGGCCAAGGCTGCTAATGCTAAATCTTATTCTTTCAAACTTTGTAACTTTCCTCTTAAACATTTCAGACTGAACTATCACAATATTCTCTTGCTATAAAATTCTTATTCTTTCGTAAGAAGCTATTTGCTAGTTAGTTGTTTGGAATCTAGTGTAATAATATTAATTTTTATTTATCCAATATTTTATATTCAAAATATGCACATACAGTGGGTCATTTCTTTTATGGAAGAATAGTGTTTCTTTGCAGTAATTTCCTAAAATGCCTTCAGTCTGTTTAATTAAATAGAAACCTGTCCTTTATCAAAAAGGAGTGTCATGATATGGCAACATGTGTGACTGAGATTAAAACAGTATCAGAAAAATTATAGGAATTGTTATCGGAAGGACAGTGCCATATTACAATGCAGGAAAAAGCACATAAAGGAATTCAAATTTGCTAGCAAAACTGATTATTAACAGTAGTTCAGAAGCGACCGAGAAAATCAGCATTATTTTATAATACTTAATCCATAAAATCCTTTCTTGTATGTCTCTAAAATTGCAATCTATAATGCGTTCAAAGAAATTGCAAATATAAACTTTATCTGAAATTTAGACCTTGATGAAATTGGTTTTGTCTTCTGTTTGGTTCTTCATTAAGGCATGGTACTTGCTTTATGCTTTCTTCTATGAACTGCACCATCATCCTTCCATAATGGAAGGTTATCTTTAAGTAATCACAGGAAGGTTATTTGAAATTTTAGAAATACACTTACTTTTAAGAGTCAGGTTCTTTCCAGTTTTGTTTCATCTGATGTTTCACAATCTGTGCTATTTCCTGTTGACTTCGCACCTAATCCTGTATACAAAATGAAGCTTTTTCTTACTTTTTCTCTTTTTCTCTTTCTTAAAATTTCTCTTTTAAAAATATAATTGTGTTTTGATGAAATATCTTTAGACAAAAAAATGAGAAGACTGGGTATAAATAAAGCTGGCATCTACAGGTGGTGTTTTTTTTTTTTTTTAATTGTTTCTCTCACCTTCACAACAGTGTAAGTGCATGTTTATAAGCGTGTTGGGAAAACCGTGGGCATCTTGGATGTGTCTTGTGTGCCAGGAGGAAGTCATCCTTACCAAATGTAATAAGTTTATTACCTCTTTGCTAGAATCATTTCTGTAGTCTGACTAATCAGTATGTGAAGACAGAACAGCTCAATATGTAAACCTGATGCTGGTCTTAAAAGGAAAAGCAGGCAGGAGGGAAGCAGAGAGGGGGGGCAGCACTAGAGATACAATCAGAGGTAGCAGAAAAGCTCATCATTGCACTGTCTTCTATAATGCCATGGTGGAGCTGCTCCTTGCCGAAAGAGGCATCATCAGTGCTGTGAACGTTTTTATGATTGCTGGTATCAAATGGTGAGCAAGAGTTCTGAGGATTTCTTCTGAGGGATGTTGTGTTTTTTCCTTCCTGCTAACACGCTGAGCAAGCCAGCTTATTAATGATCCTTCCCTTTATAGGGAGTTCAAAAGTGACAGGAATTTGCGAGATGTGTTTGGATGCTAGAGAACAAACAGCACTCCCATATGCATAACATAAGCAGCAAGCAGATTTTGTCTTTCATATGTGCATGCTATTAAACACCAACTGGTTTTGTTATTTTGAAATTATTTTAGAAATCCTTGCAAAGTCTTGTCTGAGATTTCCTTTGTGTTTTGAAGCAAACATCCCTCCCAGCTAATCATGTCCAGCATTTTAAAACTTTGACTGTTGTGACGAGAGGTCACAAGGATTTTATAGGTGCTTTAGAAATCCATGAAAGAGACTAAAGCAGCAGCCTGTGAGTGGAAGTGCTTGGGGTTTGTATCAGTACGTTGCAAATGGTGCACCAGATTTAACAAAAATTTAGCAAAACTGACAAAATCTTCTAGTGATGTAGATAAGTATTGTCTTTCATAATTATAGAGTACATAAGACAGTCTTTTAAGAGGGTTGGTTGAGAGGCTATGTGAGTTGTATTGTTAGCTGATGATACTTGGGTGTTGGGTTAAAAGGTCAGGAGGCCTTTGCGCTCCCTTAGGAAAACATATAGGGTTTTAGTTGTAAAAGGAAATTATTTTTAACTTGTTCACTGAAGTAGTCTGAGTTTAAAACTTAAAACTGCTGTATTTAGCTAAGTATGTCTTGTATATGAAATATTTCTGACACCGCTTTCCACTTGAGTCAGAATTTGTGGCTTCCTAACCCAAGTAATGTAGACAAATTGTTCACATAAATTTTACAAGTGCGTTTTCTGCCAAGCTTTCTAATCAGCGCATGGGATAGATTTCATATATTTTTAGGTATGTTCTTCAGTAACTTTTCTAGTTTCTCAGTTCTTCATCAGTTTTTGAGCATGTAATTTGAAACTTTGCATTTGCTATAAAATATGTATGTTGGTCCTCTGTATTTGGAGATGGTGTCTTTCACAATGTTAAAAATGCTGTCTTTATGTGTTAGGTTTGTCTTTTTTTAAGCTTATCTTGATTCCAGGGGGTAAGTGGAAGACTGAACTGATTCAATGGAATAAGTTTTGACATGCAGGAATCATTAATAAATAATACAGTATTGTATTAAGAAAAGAAAAGGGCCAAAGAGCATAGGTTGGACCAGGAGAGTTACCACATAACAACCCATTTGATGAATTCAATTAAAGATTATATATATATATATGTGTGTGTGTACATATATATTTGGTAGGTTTTCTTATTATAAGGTTTAATCCTCGCTAGAGGAAAAGATGTAACATGGAGCTGTGTGTCTTGTATTGTTTTTCAAAGCTGATGGGGAGAAAATGAAATTAAATGTTTTTAAAAGCTTTGGGTTTCCAAGACCATTACATTGAAAATAATTATACTGTCCTTAGAAACCTTATGATATCATCTTCATTAATTCATGAGAAATCACAAGTTTCCTATCTGTTATCTGTTTATGTTCCTTTCCTTATTGACAATGAAACAGTAAATAACCAGTGACAGATCTCAACTTCAGAGGAAAAAAAGCAACTTGGTCTTTGAATATGAAATTCCTTCATATAGGCATATAGTTACTGCTTTTTCAGTCTTAGGGGGCAGTTTCATTTAAAGTATTATCATAACAAATATGTGGAATAAATTGCTTTCACCTCTATAGTGGCTAATAAGCCCCCTTAACACCATGACAGCACTTAAATCTAGAATAGGTTTGAAAGAAGAAAATAAAATTTTTTCCACCTTGGGAGATTTGGATAGGCTTTAGAAGTTCCCAACAGATGAAGGTGTTTTTCTGTTGATTGTTTTGTGCGTATTTTGCTGCTGTGAATAATACTGTGTTCTAATAGATATTTGGGGTCAAATCCCTGCAGGCAAAAAACATGAGGAAATTCTCAGCAAGTAGTAAATTCGGTTGCTGAGTTATCATGTTACTGTATTGCTACATATGTCTTGATTTCTTCTAAGCAGTTGTGTTTTGCTGTGTTTAGTGATGTAAATAGACCTGGTGTCCTGTATAGGGTGTTCTTTGCATGTGCCAAAGAACTCTGAGCTGTGTAGATACCCTGTTAATTTCTGCAGATTTGGGATGAAACCTCTAGATCCCCCAGTACCTAGAGTTTCTTTTCTAGCACTTCCTTTTGTGAGCATTAGCATTTGGTATCTAGTCTGTTCCTTGCAGACAGCAACACAAAAAAACCCCCAAATTACTTTTTTTTTTAAATGTAAACTGAGAAGAGTCTTATTACATGATTTGGTAGTTTGTTTTTTTTTAAAACCTGTGTTTTGAACAGGCTCTTAGTTATTTCAATATTATTAGCTAGGAAGTGTGAAGTCTGGTTTTGTTTTGTGACTTTTTTGAGTGTGGTTGATCACAGCACTGTTTTTTTTAAAAAAATCCCTGAATTAATAGGCCATAATCAGTGCTTATTGATTTCTGATTACACTGGTTATTTCCAGCTGGTGCAGCAGATTTTCTTTTATTATTATCTGTATATATTCTTGGCCAAAACCTGTTGTGCTTCATCCCAAGATGTAAATTACTGAAATAGCAAGCTCAATTACTAATTAATATTAGTAATTAACATTATACAAACAGTATTCATTGCTCTTGGCAAACAACTGGGAAGACAAAGCCCCTGCCTAGAAGAGCTTACATCTAACGAAATACGAAATGGGTATGATCTGCATACCAAAACCTGACATATTTATAAATACGTGTGTCTGCATTGGTCTAAAATGTTAGCTGACATCAACTATAGATGTACACAAAATTTGGCATTCTTTTCATAATCTTGTAAAAATTATAAGTTTGGTCTAACTACTTGTACATATTAACTAGTAATATGATTTTTCTTATTGTATTTATAGTCATGTTACTGGCAGGAACAGAGGTTTTTTCCAAGGAATATTGGATGAAGTAGGTATAGATGTAGAAACAACTACCTTGAATGTGACTGTTTTCCTTGTGAAACCTAAAAAGGGCACATATATATATGTTTCTCCAAATGTATTTTCACATGCAGTCAACGTGCTTTCTTGATAAATGGTTTTATTTCAGCCTTTTATCCTACACTCTACTTCCTTGCATGTATTTGTGTGTATGCTTGCGTGCACAATATTTAGTTTTCCAGTGTCTATAGTGGCATTCATAGTCATTAAGTGATGAAGTAACATACGCAAAATTAAGTAGTCCCTCTCTTGGAGGTTCTATTTGTAAGCTTGAATTTGCCATTTATGGTTCCATGCTTTCTGTACAAATGTTTTAAACCTTGAATTCAATTATTCCAATTCATGGATAAAGATTTTGAGGGATCCTTATTTGGACAGTTCCATTAGAGTTGTGGCCTTTGTCTCACCCTTACTTCAAATCAACCTCGTACCATGATTGTCTTTCCCTTTTTGTTCCCCTCACAGCTCTGACTCGTTTCTCTCTTCAAATCCATGCTAAATGAGTTGCACACCTTCAGAATGACTTGTTCATGCAGTCCTCCCAACTTCTAAATTAATCCAGCCATATGTATATAAAATGGTAGCACCCAATTAAAAAATATAAATTGCAAAACATTATCTTTACATAATATTTTCCCCATATGTTTCATTTTCTCCTCTGTTTCTTTTCCTCTATTCTTTGGAGTCTCAGCACAGTAACAAGAATTAACTCTTTCTTATGTCTTTGAGTTTTTACAGTTTATATTCCCACGCATGTCATCTGTGGGGCTGGAGCCTGGATGGCAACAGACTTCCTTAGTTCCATGTTCTGTGCTTAGAACAAGATGTAGTCACTACTCAGAGTTACTATAACTAGGCAAAGCTTCTATTTTCCAACAGTGATGTACATCTCACAGCACCTGTATAGAGAACTCCGTATGTTCTGGTCTTGCCCTGAGGTACTTAAAGAGCTGAGGATATGGATGCTGCCTGTGTCCTGCACTCTGCTGTACCCTGTGCAAAATCTGTGCAGGAGAAATCTGACGGGCTGTCTTCCTCCCAGAAAATCAGTACATGGCAATAACTGCTTGAATTGCATCTCAAATCACAAGATACTACACATAGCGTATCCCATCAGCCATGGCTTCTAGCCAGAGGGTTTCTTCAGGGGGAGGCTCTGCTCCCCCAGTCCAATTGGGTTGTCAGAACTGAAGCCAGTTGCTACAATGGAGACAAAGATGCTCCGTGAACCACACAAACTCACCTAACAGGCAATGAATGTCAGCTATATGATGGTACCTTGGGACTCTTCTGTCATTTGAAAAATTGCCTTTGGTCTTTCTTCCTACTGTGCATAGCTGCTGTAGCCACTGCTTTGTCTAGCTGGATGATAGTAGTTTTACATTAGTGTTTGCAAAGGTTCTTTACTGTTGGTTCACTTTTTTTTTTTCTTAAGCTGGACTAAGTAATTATTGTGATCTCATCACTTGGTTTTTTTGTTTTTCAGTATTTATGAAAGAATTTTTCCACTTCTAAATTTGTGACTTTATACAGTGTGTCGAAGAAGGAAAGCAGCAGACCTAGATCAGTGCTGTATCAAGAAAGTTTACCAACCAATGGTTTGATATACTATATTAAATCCTAGAGCAGCACAATTAGTTACCTCTCTGTCTTTTCAATACTGCCATCTATTAGTACTATCTTTAAGTTAGTTAATTTCAATGATTATGGTTTCTGTGATTGGTGCAAAGTCTTTAGATATTCTGGCATTATAATCTTACAGTGTTGCCAGAAATATCAGCAGGTTTTGTGTAGAGAACTAAGCTACAGGGAAGTAGGTAGGATTGAGGGATTAGCTAGGGAGAGGGACTTCTGGGTCCAAACCCATGCGAGGATGAGAAAAGGTTGTACAACTGCTGGACATGGGTGGTTTGGCTTTCAAGTGAAAGGCAACTGGTCTTGGGAGCAGGGCTTGCAGGAGACTGCTTTCAGCAGCCCAGTCAAGAACCATCCTAGGATTTCACTAGCTGAATTTAGTGAATTGAAAAAAAACAACTTTTAGCACAGCCTCAATTTTAAGTGCAGTCTGTTGCGGATAAAGGTGCCTCAAGGTGGGATGGAAAAATTCAGTGTTCAGTAGCAGATTGAGAGGTAAATTGATTTAAGCTCTGTACTTCAGAAGTGAAATGTTACAGCAATCAGGCTCAGGATGGCCTCAGAGTAGACATTTCTGCAGGCAAGTCCAAATTCTGCCCTATCCACGTAAGTTTTTTTCTCTGATACCATTAAGAATCACCTTGCTCTCTTTAGCCCACCACTCACCTGCTATTAGTTTGTGTCCGTTATGTTCATTTATCTACAACTGCCTTTGTTCTGCTTCAAGGCTACCCTGAGGCATCCTGCTTCCCGCCCATGTCATGGTACCATGATGCAGCTTCAAAGTGTGAAGTCTTGAGGCATCCTGGAACACAGCAAAGAGAGCTGTAGCTGGCTGAATAAAACAAACACTGTTCAAATTTCCCAAACTTTGGTGCCTTGGGCAAACACCCTGTTTGCTTTTCCATCATTCCCCTTCAGGGTCTGCTTTGAAGGAAACAGTGCTGTGCCAGGCATCGACTTAGTAGGAGCGGTGGTACTGCGTGTATCAGCAGATCTGAAGATTTTTTCAGTGATTAGAGGATTATCTTGAACTTAAAGCATTTCAAGGGCTGAGCACGTGCATAAATCAGTGAAAGCATTTCTAATTGCGGCAATAATAGCAATTTGGAGTAATGTATTTGTTTTAATACCAATTGAATGACAGAGGCAGTAGGTCAATATTTTATTTATCTACATCATTGACCAAAATGCAGACCTTAGTACCTGGAGCATGGTTCTGGATTTTTTTTCTTTTTTTAACCTGAACAATCCAATATTAAAATAAAAATATTCTAGAACATCCAAAATAAAGGATGTCAAAAGCCAAAACAACAACAAATCCCCCTGCACTTTGACTGAGAGTTGCAATATGCAGGGCTAAAAGTATCTGCACGTTGCTATAACCATGGTAAACTCATTCTTGAAATGACAATGTAGTTATTTAAAAATTATTTACAGGCATTTGCCAGCTACAGAATTACAGAATTCATCATAAGCTGCAAAATCCAGCTAAGAAACAGTACATATTTGGATAGTTAACCCATCTTGAGCCTATGTTTAATTACATTGCTGGCTTGAACTTGGAAGTGCAGACTGAAGAACTGACATACCCCTAAGCTGATTAAGTTGCTAACGGCCACAAAAACGTGTTACATGGCCATTCCACTCCTGCCTGCAGCTTCATGCTTTTCTTACACTGACTCAGGCTGCATCCGCGTTAGCCGAACCAGTGAGTCAAATCAACAAAGAATCAACACAAAAAATAAGGAAGAAAACAATAGAGAAATGGAAAAAGAAGGGGAGGAGGAATAGTTTTTATAGCTTTAGATTCCTGAACTGGGACTAGTTCAGGAAAGATCCAGTGCTGGTGCAGAGGAGGGAAGCATATGGGAAAAATCTACTGAGATTGCCTTTTGAATAACAGCCTGCATGTGTACCAGCGTAGGTCTGTAGTATGAATTGTATTCTAGATTGTTTTAACTGTATTGGGTATGCTTACAGCATAGCCATGATGCTGGCTGCAGTGGACACATGCAGATATACCTGGGGAAAAGCTCAGATTTCAATTCAGTTCATTTTCTAGCACTTTTTTAAAGAGCCCACTTCTTTTACTGGATAGTGACTTGAATTGACAACACTCTCTGGGTTTACATTTACAGTGCTTAACACACATTAATTCTTTATTTCTGCTGCCCTGAAAAAGAAAATACATATTGCCCTTATCACTAAGCACTGTACCACTGATATGCCCAGAAAGAAGCTGAATTTTCTTCTGCCAATTACAAAGTCTGCAGGCAAAGGATTTTGTTTCATTCCAAGTAAATGGTGCATGGGGTTGTATAGTGCAAACAGTAACCTTGAGTGTACAAGAAATCTTATAAATGATCTCATGTGTGTTGCTAATACTGGATTCCCTGCTAAGCCAGAGTAAACAGAAAGGATGTAAAAACAACTGCAGAAGAGATCTCAGTATGAAATATGACTATAGCATTTCATCAGAATCACAGTTTACTTTCAGGACCGCAGTAGGTAAACTTACCATCTGTAAATTAAAAGCTAATCTATGGAAAACTGTGGTTAAGGGGCATGAATTCTTTATTTGCATTTTTAAGTTAAGGAAACGGAGGAGAATGTGTTACACATTTCAGATATTCTAAAGGAAATATATTTTATTCTCATCCCGTTTTCTTAATGATACTCTTTTGCCCAAATAAAATTGATTTTACTAGTCAAGGCTTTGTGCTAAATAATGTTGCAAAAATGGTCCCATGTTTTTTCAGAGCTGTTTATCATCCAGAGCTCCTATGGACTTTTACTGGAGCTATGCATGTTTAGCACTCTGAAATCAGATCCATAATAGCTGCATCCCTCTGTACTGCTGATATTCTTTTAAAAACCCTTTGAGAGAGACTGTCTAAAAGGAAATTACAAATTCAAACACTTTTCTGAGAAAAATGTCACCAATTATAATTCTTTCTCAGTCTGTAATAAAAGTCACAGCAATATTTTTATTTGCTGCATTTTTGCACACACACGTATCAAAATATGTACAAAGATGCATGACTCAAGCTGTGCAAATAATGGATTTTTGGTCCAGCTCCAAAACAATGTAAAAGGCCCAAAGAACCTTCAAATGATTTATCCTTACTGAGCCCAATTTTTTCTTTCAAAATTCATGATGAATAGATAAGTTGAAAAAAGGTCTTGTGTGAAAAGCCTCTTTTAAATTAAGAAGTAATATATGTGAGGGAAGTGTTGTTTATAATTTAGAGAAGATGAATGTTTTTTCTGAAAGTAACAGAATGGAGGGTTTTAAAAGTGAGAAAAATGCAATTACAAATCAGTCAGTTTTAGTGAAATAAATAATTGGGAAAAAACCTCAACTGTTGTACATTGTTAGAAAACAGCGATACAAATAACAGCCGGAATAGCTTTATCAAGAATAATTAATACCAAACCAACTGATGTTGAATTTGTTACAGAGTAATGGGCTCTGTGGATTGAAATGTAGTGGTGGATGTCACATACCTTAAATTCATTAAAGCTGTTGATACTGTCTCAGATGAGATTCCTATAAGCAAGCTAGGAGATGGTAGTTTAGATAAAACCAAGGTAAGGTAGGTGCAAAACTGGGAAACAAGGTGTTTTTGGAAAGGTTAGATAGAACCTGCCTTCTAGTTAGATAGTATCTGCCTTTAGAAGGGACGTAGGTTACCAGACTGATTTATAATCCCTTCTGGTCCAATTTTCTGTTTGTGTATAGTCCTGTCATTTGGTGATGACATTTGTAATACAAAAAAACCCTGTAAAGACATTCAAATGACTAAAGATATTCCAGTATTCTTTGGTAGCTCAAGAGAATGGGAAGTTAATTTTTGTTTCCAGTTCTAAGGGTAAATCTAACCATAGTTAATCAAATTGTAACCTCCCTTCATCTTCCACCTGTACTGTAATTAGTTTCACTGGCTGTTATTGCAGTTTAAGTTTTTCTCTGTAAGGCTAACACTGTAGAAAGGTAGGTCAAACATCACTAAATTCAAGGGGAAGCACAAACCAAAATAGCTAACAAAATACTATTACTTTTCCATTTCACCAATGATAAGTATATCTCAATAGAAAACGCAATAGATAGACTTTGTAGAATATCTTAAGTCAACACATGTAGTTTCTTACATAAACATCATTTAAGTAAGTTTAAACTTAGTGACTTTTTTACTCAGCTTCTGATACAGTTAGTATTTTTGGCAATTAATTGAGTGTGCTTAACTGTTAGACATCTTTAGCTTCCAGACCTTTGGCAATGTGGAAGTTGTAAGATATTTAACTATGGCCTTTCATTTTCTCTTTATTCTTTCATTTCCTTAGTATTTGATAATTAGTATTCTCTCTGTATATGTACGTTCCCAACCACAGTGTATTTTGGTATTATTGAAAGCAACTTTAACTTACAGCTAGATTTTTTTTTTGTCTTCTATACATTGTTTTATATTGTCATTTGTCATTCTGTAATGAGACTCACCAAATCTAATGGAAATTCACAAATCATGTTAATTTTTCTTAAGAATTTAATCAGGAATTCTTCATAAGGTGTGATTTTTTCTGTACTAGAATAGGGAAAGGAAGGGCATGCATTGCACAGTATTGATTTTTAATTGAGAACAATGTTAATTTAGCTCTTTCATTATTCAGTACTTGTTTTTAATAATTTTATTGCATCCTTCTTAGTTTTTCTAAATATTTTAGTTTTTAATTGAGGGCATATTTTATAAATACTGAATTGCTTGCCTGATATATCAATTGCCTTACAGACTGTAATCCTGACCATGAGATAAGTGTCCAAAACAGTAAACTATATTTAAAAAAAAAAGGAAAAAAAAATGGAAAAGCAATTACTTGCTCTCAAACCTGCATAATGTCATGGCTAGTATGTTGTACCTGCCTCACTCTCCTCTCTTGTCTGGAAAACATTAAAAAAAAATCTAGATGAGCACCGGTGTTTAATTTTCCCCATGCTAAGTTTCAGACTTCTTCACAAAGAGGTTCAGCTGCTGAGAGTAAGAAGGCAATATTAGATTTTTGATTGTCTGTTCCAAATACCAGAAGCCCAGGATTCCATTTAGTGACCCTTCTGAACCTTCCTCACGCAAAAAGTGTTCAAGCTCTCCCTCGTGGCTGAAATGCACTTTTCACTATGCTTGGAGTTTGTTTTCAGGGTTTTAATAGAGCAAGTGCCAGACATGGGATTGTTTTCCAGATCTATTTTATTTCAAATTCATTTGTCCAGTTATAGTTGAATATCTCTTCCTTTACGTGAGTGGGTGAAATTTGCTGCATACCATCATCAGCTTTTTGATGATTTGCACTTTTGACTCCAAAACTAAAGTCCTACAAGCTATTTCTAAAAGGACAATGTACTTAGGAATTTCATTTAGACTTCATCTAAGGCCACTACAGCATAAGCTGTAGGCTTTTATCCTTAGTAATAGCTGCTTTCCGTATCAATTTCTTAACATTTTCACCTCTTTGGTTCCTAAGTTAGGTACAAAAATTCTTATAGTTTTTTTTAATTGGTTCCAATTCCCCTCAAAACAGTTAAACATTTTTTTAAATTATAATTTTCTGTTCCAGAGGTGGAGAACCTGAAACCAATTATCTGATTCTCACATGGAATAAAATATTTAGGACACATTTTAATGTAGCACTACATGTTTTTCCAATGTTTTCAAAATAAGTAAACTAATGACTTTTAGCAATTTTTATTTATTTATGTAATGACTGCTACTATTTGACACCTCTAAATTGAAAATGAGAATTAATCCTGAAAACTTTCAGTCATGGTGTTGTGGTTTAACCCCAGCCAGCAACTAAGCACCACGCAGCTGCTCACTCACTCCCCCCTCCACCCAGTGGGATGGGGGAGAAAATCGGGAAAAGAAGTAAAACTCGAGGGTTGAGATAAGAACAGTTTAGTAGAACAGAAAGGAAGAAACTAATAATGATAATAATAACAATACTAAAATGACAATAATAACAATAAAAGGATTGGAATATACAAAGCAAGTGATGCACAATGCAATTTCTCACCACCTGCCCACCGATACCCAGTTAGTTCCCGAGCAGCGATCCGCTCCCCCCAGGCCATCCCCCCCCAGTTTACATAATGGGCATGACATCACATGGTATGGAATATCCCGTTGGCGAGTTTGGGTCAGCTGCCCTGATTGTGTCCCCTCCCAACTTCTTGTGCCCCTCCAGCCTTCTTGCTGGCTGGGCATGAGAAGCTGAAAAATCCTTGACTTAGTCTAAACACTACTTAGCAACAACTGAAAACATCAGTGTGTTATCAACATTCTTCTCACGCTGAATCCAAGACATAGCACTGTACCAGCTACTGGAAAGAAAATTAACTCTATCCCAGCTGAAACCACGACACATGGAAAATATTCCTTTGTTGCTAAATCTGTGGCATTAATTAACAAAAATCGATGAGGATTTTTCAGTGTTGGCTCTTTAAACTAAAAGGCCATGACTAAATCAGTGAGCAAAATATCAGAGGCTCCTTAATGTCATGTGGCATTGTGAAATTCCATCCTACAACTAGTTCAAATTAAAACCTCTCTAAATTCATATTTTATCATTTTAAAATAAATATACATAATCAACCCAACTTTGTACATACTATTATATTATTTGTCTGTTATTGCTACTTATTTCACTTGAAGGAAAAAATGCTTCCTACCACCAACTGAATCTCAGAGCAAAAAATGTATGTCCTGAAGTCTGTGTAATCTATCACAGTATTTAGGTAGGACCTTATCTCATCTTAGGCTGATACTCTTAACCAACACCGTTCATATATCTTCTAAGTGTAATATATTTAATTTGTGTCATTAAAGCGTAGTGCTGGTTACTTTGAGAGGAAGAGAGATGCATGAAGTTGTGCATGCTATCCATGCAGGCATCTAGAATCACAGAACAATCTCACACCTTTCTCAGCAGGAAACCATTTCTGGTTGAAAAGGGTGTTTAATTCTTGTCAGTAGGCTCCATTAATGTTTTAGTATTTAATATTCTTAGACTCCTGTATTTTAAGATATTTTGAACTTTGTACTTTAAGTAGTATTTTAATTTTGTTGACACCATTGTTGTGCAGCAAGTTTTTTCACCTTCCAATAGTGTGTCCACCAAGTTAGATAATATGACACTGCTTTGTAGGCTGGACTAAACATGCATTGTACTAGTCAAACTGCTTAACTGCAGAATTCTGACATGCTAAAATGAACTGTTATTGTAAGTCTGTTCATTTACCTTAATTAAAAATTTACAAAGCCTTTGTGAACTATTTAGGCTGTCAGTAATAGGTATACAGGGGTGTTTGTGTGAGATGAGGAAGTTCGCTGTACAGAAGAAGTCTAATAAACAATATGAAGCACATATTCGGGTGGATTCATCTGTTCGTATGTATGTAATAGAGTTTGCTGTTCACAAAATAGAGCTTCAGGCATCAATCCGGGATCTAGGAAACTGTTGTAAAACTGTTATGCAAAAATGGAAAATGAGATTTCATATGAACTGAAACTGTTCTGCTGAATCAGAAATTCCAGTGGGTTAACTGTCTGTCTGTCCTTTTTCCCTGTGAAGTGCACTGTAAGGTGACAGAAGATTTTTTGGAGCATCTAATCCTTGAAGGTTAAAAAATTATTTTTGTCCTCTGTTAATACCCAACACATATAAAAGACAGCTCTGTTTAATACAGAGCTTCAGCCCTGAAGAATTTGTCATGCTGTCATCTTTCCTCTGATAAAATATTCTGAGTGCTTTCTGAATGCATTGTTGCATTTTACTTAAATAATTAAGTCTGTCTGTTCTGCTATTATGAAAACTACGATATGAGTGAAAAACGTTCTGCAAAAATGAATATATATAGTGCCAAGTCTAACATGAACAACATAGCATTCTTACTAAAAGATTGTATCAACATAATAAATATGCTTGCTTTGATTTCTAACAATTTCCAATGTCTGCTAATCTTGTTATTACGGCTAAATAGCAAAGGTTTAGTTTGCTGGTAGTTTCTGTAGCATTAAACCTCTGAAACCTAATTAATCACTTGTTTCCCTACTAAACACTGAAGTCTGTGAAAGGTAACAGTAAATCTGGACGTTGAGTGAACCTGATCTTACTGGGACAGATTTCAGAAGGCAATATTATTATAACTTTTTTTTTTTTTTAACATGACATAGCTGCTTTTCCTTTCTGCTGTGGCACTTTTCAAGAAATTTGAGTCTTAGAGCTTGTGAAGAACACAAAAGGAAGGAGAAGGATGTGATACCCAGCTGTGCGGGTAGAGCATTGATCTGCCATTTAGAGAAGTTCTTTTGACCTTACTGTGGATTGTCACGTGCAAAAATTAAGCTCATACATACAACTTCATAATATCAAGCTTATGCATTGAGAGCCATATTGAAGTCTTTTGCTTTCTGGGGCAGGGCATCAAGCTCTCTCCTTTCCTAGTGTGTGCAGGGAAAGAGGTAAATAAGGTGTATTTTTCTCTGTTCCTACCAACTAGAGTTGTCTGCTTAGGGGTTGACCTTACAGTGCACTAGATTTTGTTCCCAGAAGAAATGAGATTAGTGATAGAAAAGCAAAGGCAATTTTCTTTGCTGTCCTCTGTTTAGGCTTTAAGGTCTCTGAACCAAACATGTTTATTGTTCTGCTATTGCTTATGGAATTTATTTCGTATTGTGAAGTCTGTGTGCTAGCACTACATAAATCCAGTCTTTGAGGAAGTACGTAGAAATATCTGGAAGGACATAACAAAGAAAAGCCTCAGTATAATAGCTCATACAGTAGGAGTGCTGGGTAGCTACTTGTTCTGCTTAAAAAGCTAATGCCTATTGGTTTTTATTTACTGTTACTTGACATTAAGGTAGAAAAGAACTAAAGTTCTCCGTTCTTCTCCCTTCGCCCAGTTAATAGAGAAAATTAATAGAGAAATGGCATATGAAGTGAGGGCACTGCACATGCCTTTTCTCTGTTTGAGATCTGTTACCTATGCTAAGGAATTACAAGGGTACCCTTACAGACACAAAACCTGATCACAGTGCATACTACTCAATACCAAGTTAAAATTGATAATTTATACCTGTACCCTGGGGAAAAAATATAGATTCTGTACCTGAGGGCTATATGCCCTTTCCACAGTGCACTGCACTGTGAATTTTGTCTTTTTTTTTATACCATCCTTTTGGGTAGTTCAAGACCAAATAAGATTCCCCCTTAGCTTGCTTTCCCTAAGGATAAACAAACCCAGTTCCCTCAGCCTCTACTTGTACATTGTGCTCCAGTGACCTAATCATCTTGGTGGCTCTCTGCTGGACTTGCAGAGGGCAAGCAGAAAACCGGAGGCTACTCCCAGTAGAAAGCAGAAAAATAGAAAATGTTTTTGTAGATTAACTCAATACGAACCTTTTAATGTTGCACATTGGGGCAAATAGAATTACGTGTTGAATGCCTGAATGCATTTTCTATACAATTTCAGAAATTTGAATGGATGTGAATAATGATTATCGCTGGAAAATCTCATGCAAATTGGCTAAATTTTACATTTTAATCTTCTCAATAATTAATGGGGGGGTGTACATAATTTTTATGTACAGAATTAATCAATTTTTCAAACTTCATATTGTAATGGACTGTAAATAAAGTCCATTCTAAAGTTACGCAGTTTGTCTTACTCATGGTTAAAAGGACGTTCTCATCTGTTTGCCACATCATTTGCAGTGTCTCTGAGATACATAGCAAGGAGAGGAACATACAGTGCAGTACAGCAAGGAGAGCACATACAGTACTAGCTTCACAAATAGGAGATATAATGAGGAAAATTTGTGGTTATTCATTATATTGTTACCTAACACTTTTGAACCCAAATAATCCACGACATTTATCAAATGCAGAGCTTCTACAAGTCGTGAGTCAGCAAGAATACGTTGAAGTCCATATCAACACTTTCGATTCTTCCTAAGTCTAAATCAATCCAGTGAGAAAAACAGTGCTAGCAAACTTTTTTAAAATGCTGTAATGCTTCCACGATTTTTGTCTTTTAATTTCTTTCACTTTTTATTCTCTGCCTAGATTAATCCACACAATTGTACTAATGGGTGCGCATCCAAGAACACTCAAGATGTTTTAGTCAAAATTATTCCTTTTTTTGAAACCTAAGAATGGGGAGGAAAGAGGAGATGGAGTAGTTTTCTGAATTATTGCCTAATAAAGTTGCACAAGGTAATCAGTTTAATGGCAGTAGAAATTAATATGATTAATTCTGATTCATGAAGTAGGCTTAGTGTTTTCCACTGGGAAAGGATCAAAAAAACCCCACAAACAAGCTTGTAGACAAATGGATATTGACCTGCATAAAAATAGGTTGCAGTTAGGCTTAATCTGCAAGATTGTAAAGTTTAACTGTCTTCTGCCTTTTTATTCATACACTTTTTATCCAATGTTAATAAGCACCTAATAGCTAAAAGCAACATTGCAAACTGGTGTATTTCGTATTTAGCAGTAACTTAAAAAGTGATTACTATCAGAAATATTATTTATTTTTAGATACCCACAGGAGTCTAATGAATAGAAGTATCTCAGAGGGGACAGTTTGGGTCTCATTATTGTTTTTCACCTTTATCAACATTTTAATGCTTACAAGCTGAAGTAAGCCTCGTGCACCTCAGAGACAGCTCTCCACCTTCAAAGGGTGATTATTTCTTATTTGAGCCTTCTATTATTATATTATCAGCCTTTCCATCTGAATGAAGATCAGCATGTAGGCTTGGTTTGAATAATTGAAAAAACAGCTACTGTTAACATTAACAAAAGAATCTGACTTTATCACCTTTAAGCTAACTTGAAACAAACTTTATATATTAACTGAAATACTAGCAGAATTGTAAGTGATCAGATTAATCATATAACCACTGATTTCTTTCCATGCTGCATTTGACTATTCAAATTGAGTCTATAATTTCAGACAGTAGTTTAGATTTAGACCCGTTCTAATAGTTTGATGCGTTTAGAAGATTCAGTTCAATGATAGATAATCAGCACCTGTCATCCACACTAGGTGTTTTATATCAGATTAATACATAATTACGTTGTGGTAATTTTAATATATTAATGATTTGGAAATTTCTCTTTCAATGCTCAAGATCAGTCCCCAGTCTTGCGAAGAAAGATGCATGTTTCTCTTTGCATGTTTATAGTATGTTCATAATTCAAGAGGAATTGATGAATAATTCTGTTTACACTAATAAATAGGATTTACTGATATAAATCTGAGTGTTGGAAGATAATGAATCTATGTTTTTTTCGTAACTTTGGTCTCTTGAAGTATATACTTTTGCTTCATGTGTAACACTGGATTATTCTTGGGTTTGAGTCATCCATAGAAGAGTTGTTTTTAATAGTTTATTCCCTTCGGGTAGATGATAGCCATTGAAAGACATAGCACAACACACAGTAGGATATGTAGAAGAGTGAGTTTTGTAACTTATTGCTTAGAAGGTTTTTTTGAAGGATCTAGAGACATAGGTTCAAGGCACACTAGGTTACAAATGTTTTAAGTAAACATCAAGTTAGAACTTAAACTGCTGTCAATGTTGCCTTGGTTAAGTAATTTGAATACATATTAGTGATTTATGGCTGCATATAGAATGATGCTTTTTTTTGTAAAGCACTAAGTACTCTCAGGTTCCATCATAATCAGCTGTGCAGAGGTCAGAAGAGTAACTAGAGAAAAAAATGTATTTCCTCTCCTTGCTTAAGCATGGTAAGAAAATACTTTTAAAGTTCTATATTTTGCTTCAGAGATAAAATTGCATATAGTGAGTGAATTCCATTATCTGCAGAAGTCTTAGTTAATATCTTTTTGCTAATAGAAAAGGATTTAAGTTCTAGAAATGCAATTTACATAACAGTACAGACACCTTTCAATAAGAAATCTTGGAAAAACATAAATGAGAAATAACTTCATGCCTGCAAGTATGTAGAACATTAATTCTTATGCCAACAAACATTAAAATAGAAGTTAATTTAAAAAAACCAAACACAACCAAAAGACCTATTGGTAGCTGGGGAGTGTGCATAAGCAGAAAACAGCATCTTGACCAGTGCCTTCAAGTAAGGCAGAAGTAGATATAGAACTGAGCTGAAGACTACTTTATGATTAAATATTTATTCTATAGAATATATTCTATATTTAGATTCTATATTGCATAGTATCTTTCCCAGCTTGGTTTATTTATTGCTAAAACTAATATATCTTCTTTTACATATTAGAAATAGTTGGAAAAATTGAGTCCTGAAAAACATAGGATAAAGTAGAAAATGTAAGGAGCCAGCCATTTGATTGGAGGAAATTGAAAAATGATTGTAAAAGACACAAAATCGGAACTTCATACATGATTTACTCATCCTTGTTAATTAGGCTTAGAAATTATCTCATTTTATAGTCTAGAGAGACAGCAGAGCAATATTCAGTATTTCTGATATAAATGTAGGAGCAAAAATGCATTTGCTTTAAAGCAAGCCGGCTGGATGGGAATAGCCATTACAGTCAAAAATGAGGCAATGAATCTGTGCCTAAAGCAGTGTAGTAAGGCTTTTCATAACTTTTTGTATGCATAGTAAAGAGTAAATTTGCTGGAGCATCCACAGAGATTTAAATTAATTTCAGAAAGAAAATTATTACATTAATTTGTTTTCTACAAATATAATTTTGAATTAGTTATTCAGTATGGGTTTTCCCAGTTGCCTTTAATAAAATGATAGAGATGGGCTTATGGGGAGAATCTTAATTGTTCAGCTTTCCATTTCTGTTTGACTCATTTTCAAACTTCATTATTAGTGGGAAATAGTTGAAGTAAAAGACTGTTTGTGAACTGTAGTGCCTGATTCTAAGCTTTTGCTTGGGCTCATTAGAAGGTTAGTAGATGTTTAAGAACACAGAACATTTTAGTTTCTCTCAAAGTAGTGTCCTCCAGGGAGCTCTGTTTATAAAGAGTTTCACTCTGTGTAATGTTGCATAGTCACAGTTTAAAGTGAAGTTTGTAATTCTTTTGACCTTAAGACTAAAGTGTGTTAATTTAAACAGCATGTTGCAGTTCATGTCACTATGGCTCAGTTATGAGTACTAGTGGTTAATGTTTTTGCACAGTATTTCTCTATTACAGTGTTTAAAACGTGGGGTTTATAGTGCAGAGGAGAGTAAATGAAGAACGGTCAGCTGTCAAATACAAAGGAAGAATCAGGATGATTATAAAAAGATTATTTTCATTAATAATTTCATCTGAAGGACATAATTATGCAGAACACTGATAGGATAATTTTTCATTTCTTCAACAGATTAAAAGTTGTTTATTCATTTGCTTTATGAGGAAACTTTCTGTAAAGGTTACGTTTGTACAGTTGGACATAGGGAAAATCAAACTCTGAATGCAGAACATTATAGTATCAGCACAATATAACAGTATTGCTAAGATGAAAAAAGGGTCGTGTAGAGCTATCACTGTAATTCTGTCTGTGAATTCAATTTTGTAGGTATAGAAAGAAAATTTAATTATAACCTTATTATTCATATGATTATTCTTCCTAATGCTACTGATTTGTCATAACAAAGTTATAGATAGAATTTTATTCCAAACTGAAAACTAAGAGGATTGACTAATTATGTTTTATAACAGAAGTTATAATAACAGTCATTTATAAATACCCTTTTATTTTATTCTTCTTTCCTGACATGACTGTTCAGAAGAGCACTGTGCACTTTCAGCTAAGCCTACAGACTTTTGTACAAAGAGTGTAAGTAAGTTTTTGCACTGTTCCTGAGACAGACTTGAGTAGGAAATGCCTTCTGTGATTTGAAACCTGCTTCTCTCCTTCCATTTTCACTAAAGAAAGAAAGAAGGAAAAGAAATTTTTTGCTTTGGGACAAGCTAAGTCCTTTCAAATGCATGAAAGACAAAGAAAGTCCTAAGTATGCAATCCCAGTTACTTCTGAATAACCCAATGGTAGTATACTCACTTGGGATGTAATCTGGACTGGTGCTGAGGTGAGCTTAGTCTTCATGTTGTGGTTAATCTTTGTCAAAAACAAGCAAAGAAACGAAAAACCTATTTATTGGAATTAGATTACTCTTATCCGTATCATAGATTCCACATTCCCATTCTCCATTTGGTTGAAACATTTCCATCAAGTTTCCTTGAGATTCAGCACAGGATCTCAGTTTTTAGGTGAGATTAGCTTTTTAGCAGTATGGCACACAAGACCTGTAGTTTCTAGCTTCAGAGGCTTGCTAGCTATGACTCTTCAGTTTTGCCATGTACGGACTATGAAAAATGACTATGTCTTCATGATTATGTTTTTCCCCCCATGAATCTTTTGCATCTTAAAAGCATAAAATACAGCTTTTGGACATGTGCCAAAATATATTTTAGAGAAGGAGTAATTGTTTGCAATTCAGGCAGCACAATTTTGGAATTGACTTATTGTATAAGATCATACATAACCCAAAACTGGATTGAAAATTATTTTGCCTCTTCATATATATCAATATTAAAATGAAATGAAGTTTTGAAGAATTTGAAATGGGTGTCTGTGTGACTACCTGTTTATGAAGTTGTGTGGTCAAAAGTTTCAGTGAATAAACTAAGAATCAAGTTCTGGAATCAGGTGTCTAAAACAACACCTGTCTTGTGTGTAAAATACGTATTAAATAAAAAGTTAATTTAAGAGTAATGTGTGTTACACACATGTGCAGGCAATGCAAGGACCTTTTACCTCAGAATCTGGGTTGCAAAGTCTTTCTGCTTGTGTTTTTTAAGTCTTTACTTTCCTAGACAAACCTGGTGCATCTTCCCAAAGTCACTATTCTTTGTTTTAAAGAAAAAAAAAAAAAAAAAGGGTGTTTTCTGGGGAGTTGCATGTAATGTCTTCAGTTACATTAATAACTAAAAATAATTTAAATGTAAAAGTAATTAAAAATGAGCCCTTTTCAAATCGAGTATGTTGCTATAAATTCTTAGACCAAATGATCGAAACAGAAGCGGTACAAGCCAGTCACGTTGCTTCTGAAAGTTCAGCCTTCAAAATATGGCTAAGGTATACCAGTAGGGCACTGCAATGAATTTTCTTTTGGCAAGTAGCTGTTGTGCCTCTCATCAGCATAATAATTGAACGTTAGCATTGTCTGTGCTATTCCTAATTGGAGGATAAACAGGATGTTATTCTCTACAGCTCCCAGTCTGTTGCTTTTTGAGCTCTAGATTCATTGAAAAAGATACAGTGCTTCTTTAATAATAAATTGGGTTTAAAACTCAAGTTTTGGAATGAAAAAGTGATGAGAGTTACTTTTTTTTACTTCCTTGATATTTCCAATGTAAGTGATGTTCCATTGTGGGGGGGAGGGTGTTGTGTTTGTTCTGGGTAGTTGGCGGGGGGGGGTCAGTCTTATTATAAAGTTCAGATTAGGCCACAAATTATTATGTTTTTGTTTATCTGAAATAAAACTGTCGTTTCTACTATCTACAAGTTAGCCAAATGTTGCAGTTTCTGTGAAACGCCCCTGTATCAGGCATAGTAGCATTTGGAAAGTAACATCAAGGCACAAGGTTTTAGTACAATAGTTTCTAAATCTTGCTGCAAACTGTGTATAGTTTGTCAGTTAAGGTTCGCATTAGGTGACCTAAAAGTCATTTGGGCCATTAACCTAGTTTGAGTGATAAGTGCACTATTCACTGGGTGAAAAACTGGCTGGATGGCCGAGCCCAGAGGGTCGTGGTGAATGGGGTGAAATCCAGCTGGCGGCGGGTCACGAGTGGTGTTCCCCAGGGCTCGGTGTTGGGCCCTGTTCTGTTTAATATCTTTATTGATGATTTGGATGAGGGGATTGAGTGCACCCTCAGCAAGTTTGCAGATGACACCAAGTTGGGAGGCAGGGTCGATCTGCTTGAGGGTAGGGAGGCTCTACAAAGAGATCTGGACAGGCTGGATCGATGGGCTGAGGCCAATTGTATGAAGTTTAACATGGCCAAGTGCCGGGTCCTGCAATTCGGTCACAGCAACCCCATGCAGCGCTACAGGCTTGGGGAAGAGTGACTGGAAAGCTGCCCGGCAGAGAAAGACCTGGGCGTGCTGGTTGACAGCTGGCTGAATATGAGCCAGCAGTGTGCCCAGGTGGCCAAGAAGGCCAATCGCATCCTGGCCTGTATCAGGAACAGTGTGGCCAGCAGGAACAGGGAGGTGGTTGTTCCCCTGTACTCGGCACTGGTGAGGCCGCACCTCGAGTACTGTGTTCAGTTTTGGGCCCCTCACTACAGGAAAGACATTGAGCTGCTGGAGCGTGTCCAGAGAAGGGCAACCAAGTTGGTGAGGGGCCTGGAGCACAAGTCTTATGAGGAGTGGCTGAGGGATCTGGGGTTGTTCAGTCTAGAAAAGAGGAGGCTGAGGGGAGACCTTATCGCTCTCTACAACTACCTGAAAGGGGGTTGTAGTGAGGAGGGTGTTGGTCTCTTCTGTCAGGTGTCTGGAGATAGGACAAGAGGAAATGGCCTCAAGTTGAGGCAAGGGAGATTTAGGTTAGATATTAGGAAAAATTTTTTTACTGAGAGGGTTGTCAAACATTGGAATGGGCTGCCCAGGGAAGTGGTTGAGTCACCATCCCTGGAGGTATTCAAAAAGCAAGTGGATAGGGTACTCCAGGGCATGGTTTAGTGGGCATGGTTGATGGTTGGACTCAATGATCTTAAAGGTCTTTTCCAACCGAAATGATTCTATGATTCTATGAGTAACTGAAGAGAAATCAAACAAGTGTCAGTACAGTAACTATACAATTTTTTTTCTGTAGATTATTGTAGGCTGGACATGCAAAAAATATCTTTCATTGCCTGCAAGAAATAGAAGATGCACCATAATCTTTAAGTTGGACATCAGCATGAATAAGATCGTGTACAGCTTAAAAGAGCTTACTGGTTTTTTTGTATTTCTTAGGTGCACTGCCTGTATCTGCTATTCCTTTTTTGTACTGTAGGGCAAATGAGAGGTATCCAGTATGACTGTTGAATAAAATTGCTTGTATTTGTGTACTATTCTAGGTGGACAGCACACATATGTGCCTATGTCTGAAGGTTACCATATACAGACATGTGCTGCTGGTTATGATCTATGACATACTTTTGATAGTATTTGAGTTACCAGCCTATCCAAAAGGGTGAAAGCCCCATGTATTAACGTACATTGCTTTTGTGTTGTTGCACTGTATATTTCTGGAATTCTAAATTTTGGAGGGAGAGATTGTCAATGTGATTTCTGTTTGGGATTTTTTTCAATAAATTTCAAAGCATCTTAGAAACATGTCCAGCCTCATACTGGGAGTAGGACTGTTGCCAGCAGTAGGCCAGATTAGCTATGGTTTTGTCTAATCAAGCCTATGAAACCTTTAAAGGTTGGAGGTTTCACAACCTTCAGCACTATGACACCCTCCTAGTGAAGAGTCATCATGTCATAGAAGAAAACTTTCCTGATTTCCTTTATAAATCTCCAAGCTGCTGTGGCTATTGTCCCTTATTTTCTGTTGCTACTATGAAGAAGTTTAGCTTAGTCTCTTCCTCCAGTTCATATTTCCTCAAGTCCAAATGAGAATGCTGTTGCCACAATATCAAAAGTTTTACTAGAGCTGAGGCATATTACCATGTTACCTACCATCCATAGAGCCAATCATTTCACCATAGAAGGCAGTCAAATTCGTGATGTGTGACATGCCTTTGGTTAAATTCATGTTGACTGTTCCCAATTATCTTCTTGTCCTTCATGCATTTAGAAATGGATTCCAAGAGGATGTGCTTCATAGTCTTTCCAAGGACTGATTTCTCTGTTCAAAGCTGATGATAAATACATCAGCAGAGCGATCATTCTCAAAATTAATGTGTGGTACCTTGAAAATCTAGGTCCCATCATAATATTAGCATATATTATATTGCTTGTAGTAAATTAGCCACCTTTGTGCTGCTGATTGGTGACACAATAGCAGGAGGATATGTTTAGCTTTTCAAGGAAAGATCTAGTAGCTTAGGTCCAGCCTCTGTATAGTTGGGTCTGATAGAGCTTAATTTCTCCCTTAATTTAAGGCAGATATTCAGATGAAGGTCTTCACACAGATAAGAAATAAAGCTTCCAAGAAAAGGGAATAAAACCGTTATCATAGTAAAGGTTACTATTGCTCTAATTATAATTCATACCCAATAATGAATACCTTGTTCAATAATATTTAATTCAAATCATGATGCTGAATATAGAATTACATATTGAGAGAATTCATTAGAAGTTTTTAAAGTAAGCTGAATAAATGTGCCTCAGAGAATGTATTTGATGAATCTGTAAAAGTATTTAAATTAGATCTGTAAAGTATTATGAAAAATCCACAAGGGATGCACAATTAGGCGAATAAGCTGTTCAAGGCCAGGAGCTACTGAGCATTTATTGTATAGTGCTTGCTTGTATACTGTTTATGCAAAACAGGTGAATGGCAAAAAAGTAACACTATGCAAAGTTTAAAAGAAACTAAGCAGAGGTGAGGGCTCGAATAATAATAAAAAATAAAAATAGTTCCCTCATAATTAGTTTTCCAGTCTTTGCTTACACTTTATTACTATACCACTGCACTAATTAAATGTAGGACAATTGATTACTTAATGTTTGCACGTTTTATAAAGCATATAATTTATTGGCCTTTTGAGTTAGCCCATTCATAATCTGGTTGTCTTTTCCTAAACATGTACACTGGCCTTTCTAAATCAACAAAAATATATAAATGTAATGGTTATAATACCTTTATTGGTAGCATTGCTATCTGTAACTATACACCATTTTAAGAAGGCTATTTTCATTTTTGCATATTACATATGATATTTATTATTTAAGTGTGCCAGAGATATATTTGCAATGGCTGATAAAGTATGATGCATGTATTGTATTTGTCTCCTCAGGGTTTTAGTGGATGAGACTTGCTACTTGCCTGTTCTCTCCCGCTTTATCTGATAGGTTTGCAACTAAGATATATCTACATACAGTTAATATGCTGTTGTAGCATAAGCAGGCATAATCAAGCCTGTGCTAGTTAATTCATGCCATGCAGGCTACAGCACAGGATTTCAGCTGTCTTTCAATACTGAGCATCCTTGCTAGAACAGTATGCCATATCCTGTGCTGCTGCTTTTTCTCAGTCTTTGCTACCAAGCTAACAAGAAAAAGGCCAGATTTTGTGCTTGCTTATGTGGAGTCATACCTTCTAATTCTAATAGACACATAGCTAGAGACCTTTCCTCCTATTTTGGTTCACACCTGTCCATCTTTTGTTTTCCATGCTGCCATAATATATTGTTATTGCTCAGGGGACTGTAAGTAATTACATCAGTCAGAGCATTCATGGGTCTAGTTATTTTTCAAATACAGAACAGCCGAAAATATATGAAACTGTGAAGCCCGAAGGTCTAGATGTTAATTTTTCCTCCTGTAAACATATTTTTGCAATTGCTTTTAGTGAAATGTACTTACTTTTCCAAGAGCAATCACCTAATAGTCTGTGTGAGCAGACGTAAAAGCAAAACCAGCAAAGTTCGTAGTGTAAAATGTCTTCCTAGAGATTAGTCACTATTAACAGATTATCAACAAAATGCATCTGAAGACTTTCCCCGGGCCAGACTGTACCTACTCTTCTCCGGTAGGAATGGTTGTTCTAATCTTAAAATCCTGTTGTTCCCTAGGGAGCCACTCCTACTCCCTTTCATGCAACAGAGGTAACACCACCTGGCTCAGTGAATCAGCAGTATCCACTTAACCTCTTCTCAGCAGGATAAGCACCTGCTAACAGCATGGGGTATTGCTGGGAAAATTATGAGCCTGCTAGCTTATATGTTAACAGTGATTAATATTTGGTATTACTGCTTCAATATGTAGGAGGCATTACCGCTATTGAAAAACTGCCTTAACTCCAGCTGCTGTTCCTACAGAGATCACTCTCATTTAGAAGATGCAGTTATGCACTGCTTCTACCAAGAAAGGAATCGGAAGCATCTTTCAGGGCTTAGAAAGCAGAGACACAGTTAAAACACTAAGTGTTATAGTATAAAAAAAAAAAAAAATTAAGACAGGATTCAAATCATACCATCTTTGTGAAGCATTAAAAGTAGGGACTTTGTGTCTTCTAAAGTGTGTGGAGGGAAGGGGGCATTAATACTTGTCTACTTTTGCAGACATTGAATTTTTGTGATAAGTCTATGGAAATACTTGTTTTAGTTTCAGGAACATAAGCGCACTAAGATCATGAGAACACAGTAGTGTTCTCTGTTTTCATCATAACCACCCATTTTCCTTCACTAAAAGATATCATTGCTGTTTCCTTAAGTATTGTGTTTTATGTAAACGCATCAGGTACCTGGACAGTCTTGGTCATTATTTTACAAATTGGTTGCATATTGCTGCTGATCCACCCAGTTACTAGGTACAATTAGTTTGACTGAACAGTTTCTAAACTGTATGTAGCAAGAAGAAGCCATGAAAATATATCAAAGATTCGGTTTTTCTTTAACCTTTAGGATGATACTATGAGCCCTTCTACTTGGATTCTAATATCTGCACCAGCAATTATCAAAACTTACAGCAAAATTGCAAAACTTGAATTGTATCTATCCTTATTAAATTTACAAAAAGATAGAATTATGATTTAATCAAGCTTCAAAATTATTTGATTAATTTGACATAGATGCCTTAAAGGAGCTTTACTTCAAACAAAAATAAAACATTAATGAATATGTACATTTTCACTGTTGTAGCAAGCTACTACTGATTCTTTTCCAAACCTTTGTCCCTCTTAAAAATAAGTGCAACTCTATTTGTATTTGTTCTTTTTTGTATATACGATTGCTTCAAACATCAGAATGCAATATTCATTAGCTTTCACTTTTGTTTCTTCCCCTCCTTTTTTGTGTGTGTGTCTTTATCGCAGGCAGCCTGTATCACCTTCTCTCATCCTTCCCTTAAGTCTTCATTGACTTCACATTTTGGTAACATAATGTAATATAGTGTTGTTATTATTATCTTGGATATTCTGTAAGCACTAAAAAAGGTCATGATTTAATTGAATAGCTACCTCTTTAAAATGGTACAAAAATATTTAGTCTGATTCCTACTTTCTTGTTATAAAAAACCCCTATGTCCATGTTAATCAGCTAGACCATTTTTTTAAATTATTGCATTTTTTTTAAAAGGCCATCATGCGCCAGCTTTGAAATGTGACAGTCTGATTTTGTTTTCCCCATGACCCTCCATTCCAGATTTGGTTGGCTACCAGAGACAGAATTATTCTAACAGATGGACATTTCCTGGTACTTCTGACATGGATATTTTCTTTGATTATCAGTCTAGAAGCATGCTTCTCCTTTTAATGGTTTTGTGTATAGACTACAGTGACTGGGGGAGTTGCAATGTGAAGAAACACCACCAAATGCATCATAGTTTTAATAAATGAAAACTGGCAGTAGCATTTTTAATGATTACAGGAGCTGAGGGTAAACCTGTATTTGCAGCGCCTATCAATCTGATCGCATCCTGTGAAGAGTACGGGGTAGGTGACAGATGCTGTGCTGTTTCCAACTTAGTTGAAATGCCCTGGCTCCTTGATCTTACATGACTTTGTTTTTTAAGCCCATGCTTCTGGAAAATGTCTACACTTTGGAAGTAGTTTCTTTTTTTGTAATGTACTCAGTGAAAGCACTAACAAATTAAAGGAATCTACTGACAATATACACATACCTGATTTATCAGCTGGTAAACTTCTGGCAGCCCTGCAGCTTCTAAATGCATGCAAGATGTAAAACCTACACAATTTCTAAGTATTTATTTAAGAAGAAAAGCAGTAGTGCGAGATATAGTGCAATTTTCACACTTTGACATGTGGAAGGAAACACTACATAGCCCTTTATTGCAATTTTATAAACCAGTGAACAGGAAGAGAGACTCAAAAAAAAAACCCAACACCAAAACAAAACCAAACTCCTGCTAATAATTTGAAACAGCTAAAGTATGTTTTCTTATACTACTAACATCAATATTTGGCAAAGGAATATAGTTTGCCAGAGTGGCTAGACAAAGAAGGAGATTTTATTCATTATTCATTTATAGAGCATGAATTCAGCATGTGCTTTTAGATTGTTTGATGGGGTGATTTCTGACAAAACCTGCTGTCTAGCTAGGACTAGAGCAGCTACTAGGGAGAGGAGGGAAATGTGTCTTTTTGGATACAGTATGAGCAATTAAATACATCTTATAACCAAGAAAGTGTCCAGTTGTGCCTTTACTTGTTATGACTTGTTTCTGAATTATTTATGTAAAAAGTATTTGCTCTTTTTCTATTTTACAGCTGATTTTTTCTCAAAGCTACAGTCCAATTTTAGCTATATTGAAAATACATAAAATCTAAAAAATGCATCTTTTTGAATGAAAAGTTATTAAAAATTAAGCTGCTGCAGTAAAAGATCATTGGTCATTGTCTATTATTATTCTGCTGCCACTGTAGTTTTTAGATATTCCAATTATATTATGCAGTTAGCCTAGAGGTGTCAATGATGTGGACCCAGTTTTAAAATGATCATAAATTAAAAATAGAATAATTTAAAAATTATTTTAATCTTCTCTGCTAAAATTTCTTGAAAATAAGAAAGGGAAGAAAAATGAAAATGACCGTTTTAAACAGAAAATATGCTAATCTTTCACTATTTTTTCCTAATAAAGACAAATAAAATAATTTTGTCTAGCATTAAGGCTTAATTTCAGAAAGCTTTTCCACAAAGGGAAAAGGTGACGTTAAGAAAAAACCCCACACCCTTGCATTGAAGTTCGTTTTCTTCCAAACTTTACTTACTGCTGGTGAATAAAACTGAGTATCAGTAAGATTCTCTGGTTTGGTTCTTTGGCTTCTTTCTAAGGGTGTTAACTTCCAGAGAACTTCTGTGTGTCTCCTAAAAACATTTAAAGAAGCTCTTTTACACGGAGCTTACTAAAAGGGGTTAAGGTATTGTCTCTTCAAAGAGGTTTTTTCTTGGAAGAAACTTGGGACAGATAAATGCAGATCTTAGTGGCTCCCTATGTAAAACAGGTGTTCATCACTGTGTAATTTCCCTTGGTGATACGTAATATTACTACAATAAATATGGAATATATACATACTCATAAGCACTATTTGCTGGTATGCTACTAATTAATTTCTCATGCATAGATGGAGCACTCTTGAAACATGCTCTAGCAATTGTATTTTGTGACTTTTGTCATCCTGTTGTATCTAAATATTTTGCATATTTTGTCATTATATGGAGTATGCATTCCTCCAGCAGAAGTGTCAGGCAGCTGCAAACTTAAAATGCAGGTAGCTTCTAGCCAAGAACAATGAAATTCAATTATTATTCATAGTAAGGTGGATTATCTTAAAAGGCAACACTTTTTTCTTAAATAGGAAGAACTGAATTTTAATTGTAAAGTTACTGTTTGTTAATGTATATATGTATCTTATAAACACAACTTGGGTATATGATTTTATAAAGTATGTGATTCTGTTCAGTTTATCTCCAGCACTGTATTGTGAATGTGCACAGACTTCATTCTGATGCTCACATTGGTATGGTTTATACTAATTTAACTCTAGTAAATAACTGACTGTGAAAAGCATTTCCTCCTTAAATCTATGGTAGATTTTGAAAAAAAGTCCTGAGTGCAAGCTGTTTGCACACACAATGAAACATATGATTTTGGTCCACATTAGCACTTGTACCCTTGCTTCTGTTATTTATTTTTAGCTAAGCTGGAAAGCAGCTTTTGCTTACCTTAGCATTGCCCCAGTGCTTTTATTTCTTATTAGCACCATAAAGTTGCAAATATTTTTAAGTCCTATACAGTGAAACATAGAACTCTCTGCACCTCAGCACCCATTAATAAGGTTACTGATCTTTTTTCTTGCTTATGTGTCTGAATCCTGACATTAGGGCACTCATTGATAGACTGTGAAGATGTCAGGTTGCATCAGTTCAATACAATTTTGGATAAATAATAATGCATTTGCAGCTAGAATATGCTTGTTTAAAATAAGATGATCCTACAAAGTTCAGAATGGATGACAACTGTACTCAAAGAGGATCATCTTAAGTTTTAGGCTTACTGAATTAGTACCTGTGCATACACAGGCTTCATCTCACTAAGGAAAGTGAAATATGTCAGGGAGCCTTTAAGACATACTGTTCCTTTTCTAAGTTATACAGTAGTTCATATGTCATGGCACCAAGGAAGAAGGTATAAAATAGTGTCACTGTGAAAGTGGCTGATTTCCTCTGGCTTTGTCCTTTTGCCATTTAGTAGCCCTGTCAAAATAGGATATAATATATATTTTTACATCATCATTTTAAAGGAATGTTTTCTGATCATAAACTGGTAAGAATGATAGAGTTTCTTTAGTATTTCTAGCAAAGAATTCCTGTTAGACATGACACGGAAATTGGATTCAAAATACTGCTATTTAGCAATTTACATGCATCAAGGTGAGGAACCTATTTGCCAGCAAATCTAGTTGGAAATGCTCTTAGACAGTCCTGAACAAAGGGTGAAAACAAAACTAGGGCAGTGGACACAACTACACCTAGCCAGTCTTTCACCTTCTTTTTATAGGAGATGGGAATCCTGGGCTCTTTCTCAAATACATAGGGATAATCAAAGACTGAAGAAGGTCTAAGTAGTACATAGTTTATTTGGACTGGCATTCCCAGATGGTTAAATTTGCAAGCTCATTCAAATGTGAGCAGGAGGATATGAGCTGCATAAAGACATTACACCAATAAAACTTCCTTAATGTCTAACACTGTGGGCTAAATGATTTTTTAGCATGATGGGAAATATACATCTAATTGTTACTTTGGGAAAATTTGTATTGGAGTAAGAAAAAAGAAAGTGAGCAAGCCTATTAAAATATCTGCAACAATAAGCATGTAAAGGCATGCAATGTAACAATATGATTTGAAATTGAAGTCTTGAAGAGAATAACATGTTGAAACTCTAATGCAACCAGGGTTTGGGTTTGGTTTGGTTTGGGGTTTTTTTGTTTTTTTTAAAATTCATCAGACACTGAAAGAACAATCAGCAGCCTTCTCTCTATTATGAGCTGTTCGGATTTTATAAAAATTCTTTTAGCACTGGTACCATGTACTTTTCTCAGCTGAGGTTTAAAAACAGGAAAATATTAACAACTTATTCTGCAGAGCTGTTTGAGTGAATTCATTGCTTATAAAACTGGAAAACAGAACCTTTAACTAAAGGTCAGATAGATGGCATAATATTAGGACTTTAAAACTTTCTAGTGCAATCCAAACACTATCTGATTGGAAGTAATAAAATTTACATGCCTATTTAGCACCTAGTAACTTTGAGTTACCAACAGTAGCTGCACTTAATTACAGGTTTGCTAATGATCTCTGTAGCGCTGGTCTGGATCCACATACTTTACTCGATGAATTCAAAACAGCACGGATGATAAAATGTTTCATGATTGTTCAGCCCAGCAGGAGCCAGTGCTATCTGCTACAACCAACCCTTACTTCATGTATAAAAATTTCTCTTTAATAACAATAAGCATCATTCTGTTTCAAGCATTTGCTACAAAAGCAGAACTAAAGGTCACTGCAGCTAGGTAGACAGACACCCAGAACTGGCACTTGCTTAGGGATATGGCTCCAAATCCATATATGAGGTAAAGAGAGAGAGTAAATTGAAAAAGATATTAGCCCTGCATTATATTATTTGTAGCTGACCATACTACATCACAACATAATAGTCTAGAAAACTCTTTCTTCTCCAGTAGAAAACAGAAACTGTGACAGATATCTTTAGAGAAGATGGTAAATAAATTAATTATCTATATTTAGCAGTTACAGCTGTGTGTGTGTCCTGTTAAACAGGCAGTGCATAGCAAGTTTATTGCAACACTGGTGGATGCTGATTAGATGGTGATGGATAAAATAAATTTATCCATGATGTTTTGTGATGCCTATGCAGTTTGTAGCAAATAACTTTGCGGGCATGCAGTGTATTCCTGCATACTAGAATCCATTTCTTGTTGAAGGTGATAAGACTCAAAAAGCACCCTTTTCTCTCAGCCTAAAAATATAAATAAGTAATACTTGTCAGTGGGCTGAAAGAACATGAAGTGGCATCCATGCTTTAAAAGTTCACAAATTCAAGTAGTGTAGCCTTGTCCTGAGTATATATGACCTGTGGAGTCACAGAACAGTTAGGTTGATCAGAAACAATTTCCCTGGCCAGTGTTATAAAATGAAGCTCTATGACAGGTGTCACGTGAAGCCATCTTTGAATATCCAACTCAAATGGCCATTTACAGGTGGATCAAAAGACAGTCACCATCTGTGCAAATTCAGGAAAAAGCTATGAATCAACTCTCACAATCCTTGGCGTGACTCTGAGCCTACCTCTTGTCATGTGGGGGCAATCTGCTCACACGAGGTGCAGTGTGGCATCAAAGACATGACTACTCACCCAGAAGAACTGAAAGTCTGCAGAAAGTGCCTGGAAGTACCTTTCAGAACAAAGGGAAAAAACATTTGCCACATGTTCAAGGAAGGTCACCAATACCAGTGTTTCTAGGTCAGTTTGCATGTCATCCAGCAGCCTTTAATGGGTACTGTCTGGCCTTTAAGGAGAGTCAGTATTTTTGTCTATTGTTGAGAAAGAAAAGAAGCAAAATTGGAAGAAGCTTCAAGATTGTTTTAATATATGACAACACTGTGTGGTTGTGGACACAAACCAGTTTCTAATAGGTTTTCCTCTTTTCCCCAAACACAGTTTATGCTTTAGAAGTATTTGAAACTAACTTTAAAGGAAGTTGCTGACCAGCAGTTTTATGACTTAATTTGTTTTAAAGCCTAAATGGCTTAGGGAAATGTCTTACAGAAGATATAATCCATCCACATGGAATAAAGCCTGGAAAATTAGGTGGCATAAACCTAAAACACAAAATACATTCTCGTGACTTTGCACTTAAGCTGTTGCTTACTGAACTAATTTAACAGTGGCTATGTATTGTTTAATGTCTATAACAACACTTTCTGGAAGTTGGAAGATGTTTTGAAGGTGCCTTATTCAAAAACCTTTATTAATAATGTCTTTGATCTGGTTGTTAGAATGTCTGTCTGACATATGATTTTGATCAGCATGTGGAATAACTGTGAAGTCAGTAACAGTGCTACTGTCTGTGCAATGACTTTGTCAGCAGTGCTGTAAAATTATATTTCTCTCTCCTGTTGATTCCTCCTTTTATAAATTGATTCCAAATTACTTCACTAATGCCTTTGCCTTTTTGCCCTCAGACACAGAAACCTATACACATCTAGGCAAGGGAGGGATATTGCAGAGTGCTTTGTAACCTTTTGCTCTTCACAAACAGTTTTGTGTGCATTTTTAAAAACAAACCTGGTAATAAAGCAGTTACCGATACAGCTTTTTGTGGACTCAGAGCTCCTAAATCTGAACAAAGGCAGTCTTGATTTTACATCAATAATGCATATTTACAAATTGAGTCCTTTGAGTTATAGATGTACATCTATATATATATTTCCACCACTTTTTATATACTGGTATACTTAGTGTTGGAATGATGCTGGGGGAAATATTAAGTATGGAGAAGTGATGACTTAATTGAAAGCAGCATTAAACAGTTGCATCTGTTTGTGTTGACATGTCCTGTGTTACCAAAGTTTTTTGAAATAGTCTGCTAGATGTTTTTCTAAATTTGGTACTTAGTTGATTTTGAAGGGGGCTAGGATGATTATTAGTAAATAATCAAGGACTGATAAGGGAAGTGAGAGTGGTCAGATCCCTAGAGGTATCTTTCACAGAAAGACAGCTAGAACATGGTGGGATAGCAGGCAGCAGAAGTTACAAAACGCGGACCACTTGAGGTATTATCTATTTGATTATCTGCCTTGAATATTTAGTTGGGCTATTTGTGTTGCTTTTTTTTTTATTTTTGTAAAAATGAATATAACAATTTTAAAATCATTTAATGGGCTAGTGTACAATTGTTTAATTTAATTACGTTGAAAAGTATCATAGATTTGTATTGAATGCTTGATATTTGTATTGATAGAAAGACTGTTGTATTTCTTGTGCATTTTCAGTAGTATACCTGGGAACAAAACAAGGGGGTTTGCATAAGCCTAACTGAACTGATGTATAAGAGTTTATTATTGACAATTAGCAAAGAAAATCTGTTATATTACAAACACGTAATTCTTTATACATGTTCTTGAGCAACATATATATTCCGTATTTAAAGTGCATAAAGCGCTTAATTATTTTAGTGGTTACTTTATTACAAATAAAGGGAGCATCTTGTAGGTATTATCGTGATTTAATCCCAGCCGGCAACTAAGCACCACACAGCCGCTCGCTCACTCCCCCCTCAGCCGGATGGGGGAAGAGAATCAGAAGGGTAGAAGTGAGAAAACTTGTGGGTTGAGATAAAAACAGTTTAATGATTAAAAAGAACTAATAGTAGTAATAATAATATTAAAAAATTGTAAGGAAAAGAGGAAAAAAAAAAAAACCCGGAGAGAAAAATAAAAGCCAAGAAAAGACAAGTGATGCAAACGAAAACAATTGCTCACCACCAACCGGCTGATGCCCAGCCAGTCCCCGAGCAGCGGCCCCCCCACCAACCTCCCCCTTAGTTTTATTGCTGAGCAGGACGTCATATGGTCTGGAACACCCCTTTGGTCAGTTGGGGTCAGCTCAACTGTCCCCTCCCAACTTCTTGTGCCCCTCCGGTACAGGTGTGTATCAAAAGCTGTCTTAAGGCCTGTGATCAGGAACACCCACCAAGAAGTTAGCTGTTTATGCTGCCTTATGACCAGTCCTTTTGGAAGGACTGACTGCAACGCTCCTAAGGCTCAACCCCAATTAATCAGGTTTTGGATTTAAGTGAGATACAAACAGTGGTTGAAAGTAAATTGAAAAAGCTTAAACTTAAATCTATTAGCTGCTTTTATTCTTTAGAAGCCAAAATGTTTTGGGGGTTTCTTAGAAAATTCATAACCACTGAATCTAGTAGCTTCTAAGAAAAACATATTGCTGCATTGTAAAGTCAGTAAAATAAGGCATGGGTCTGTTTCTCTTAATTCTTTGATTGAAATTGGCTTCCTTTGAATATAAAATAGTTATTTTGTATTGGTTCAGATAGGAAATATTTTTTTTCTATTTTTGAAATATATCCTGAAACAGATCACACTCTGTATCAGTGTAGCCCTCTTGTCTAAGTGTTTTATTTTTGGCTCCAGTTTAGTTTATCCTGAGCTTTAAAAACTGCTTTATCTCAAATGTGCAGTTGTCCTAGTATGTCATGAATGGGTGACATAGTTATTTCAATAGTAAGTTCTGGGCTGTTTGAAGTCCAAATATTTTAAACAATTAATAAAAGGAATAAATAAAAGCTCCAAAAATTCTGGAATACTTTATAAATTGTCATTTGTCCTTATTTCAAATGTGCAGGGGCTATTGTCAAAATAACTAGAGAAGAGTCTGACTAGTTATCTGTAGTAAAAATTCAAGGCATATTAATAAGCGCAATCAACATGGCAACATTAAATAACTCTGTAAAACTTATTTGGTTATAGTAATTAGGATTACCTGGAAAAATGAGGAAGTAATATCTACCCTGGCCATTTAGAGCACAAAATTTCTCATGAAAGACTGACATAAATTGTATAATTGTGTATTTAAAAAAGATATATTGAGAGAAACAGTGCTGTTTGTAACTAAGTATTTATATTCATATTTATTATCTCAATGTTATTTAAAATTAATGTAACAAATTGCTGTTTGCTTACATATCACTGTTGCCTTTTGGGGGGGCATATAAATGCGTATGGGTAAATTTTAAGACGATTTCGCAATTATAGCAATTTCCACAAGGTGGTGCTCAAGCAATAAATTTCAACTGATAGTGTAATAACTATGTTAAGCTGAATGTGAAAATATGGCTGTCAAACAGATGTTCTCTTTGATGCTATGTCTAACTTAAGGTGGGAATGATGAGGTCAGGAAGGCTAATGAATTTATTATGTGGTGGAAAAGTTATTTCACCTTGCCCAAAAGACAGAAATACCATCATTTTTTTACAGCATAATACCAAGGGGTTGTGTCCATTTTGACATGGAATTCTCATAATCCTTTTCATAGCTCATAGTTTTGTTATTCTTTATATGCTGTCCACTTCTGGTTATGTGTAAAGGAACTAGCACTCATGAAGAGATTATAGTAGTTGCTCTAAGGAAAATGTTAGAGAGTTCAATAGATGTAAATAAATCTGTCATAGAAAAATACACTGGATGCTGATCCACTGATCATTCAACAGTAAATAAAAAATGTAGACAGTACGATAATGCAAAGAGGCAGATGATGTGGGAGAATGGCAATGACTATAAACAAAGCAGACAGTTTGGCATAAGTGTTTTTCCCACTTCTATCAAACAGAGCATCCTTAGCTGTTTTGCTTGCCAAAGTGCTGCATCTGGGTTTTTTTAACATTCTCTGCAAACCCCTTACTCATCTCCTCCTTCAAATTATACAGACCATTTATAATTTAAAGTTCACTGTGACTACCTCTGAAGAAGAGTCAATAATTAACATTGCAAGCTTTGTTGTTGTTTCATTCTTAACCATCAAAATAGCAAAAACCTTATCTGCAATGAAAGCTTGTTTCTTCCTTACACTTTTGTTTCTTTTTTTTGGCTGGTTTGTTGCTTGTTCTTTTCTTTTTAACTTGTGGCCTTTTCTTTTTTTTTTCTTTCTTTTCTTTTTTTCGACTTAACTGATCAACACAATTTCTACCAAAAGCACAAATGGCCTTACCTCAACTGCAAGCATTGCTCTTGGCCACCTGGTATGCTCAACTTAATGTAATAGCCACAGTTCTAGTAGATTTTTTTCCTTGTAACAATAGTAACACATTTAAAATACAGTATGTTTTCTTTTTTGTTCATTGTGTCTAATCTCAGGGATGTAAAATACAATTTCTACACTCTTCTGGAAAGAAAAATGTTTTTAAAGAGCAAACAGGTCTCTCCTAGTTATTTTACTTTCTGACAGCTGATAGAGCAGTAATCAACTTGAAGGGTCTGTGAATAAGGAAGTCTCATATACTTTGTTATGCAGCTGGTTGGGAGTAAAGTGATGTGATGACAGATCTGTGAAAAACAAATCAACCTTCCCCTTCTACTTTTATTTAGATACTGCACATGGAGGCTGCCTGCTCCTGCAAGGTATTTAGTCACCAAACTCCCACCCACATGTGTTTGAGGATCTGAGTCCAAGTTCATTGATGGTCCATTTTATAGATATTTGGTTCAGCCAATTAGAAAGAATACAATCATTTGCAAGATTTCTGTCTGCATTCAAACATTGAGCACTTTCATTGCTGGAACCAATTTGCATCCCGTATGTAGCTTTTACCTTTATTACCAAATTGTGTCTGTTTATTCACTTTGTACAGGTACATTTAATAAGGATTTTTGTTTTGGCTGGAGAAATCACTTCTGCTAGTGATTAAACTGAAATACTCATTTCTTTTGCTTTCTTTTCATTATTTTCTAACATATTTACAGTAACTACTGACAAACAAAATTGATTAACTGTTTCGCTACCGATCAATAAATGCAAGAAGGAACAGAGCAAAAATTATACTTTAATATCTCTGTAATCCATTGTGAATATACTATAAACATCCATTATATGTATAATGTTACCTGGCTTGTCCATAACATTTGAGAATAGCTAGCACTTGTTCTCTCCTGTTAAGAGTCCCATTAGAGAGTCTGGTTAATGTTTGTCAGTCTGAAGCTCTGTGATTCCTTTTGTCTCTGAGACATGGTAGTGGGAGAAAAAGATTTTATAAATGCACTTTGATTATAATTAATATAAGCTTGAGGGCCTTTTCTGTTTAGATTTTTCACGACCATTTCTGTTAATCTTTGACGAGGCTGTACATGTGAACTTTTGTGGATGAGAGAGCAATATGGACTGTCTGTGAGTAAATTAATTTCATCAGAACTCATCTCTTTAGTACTGGCTCATTCTATCTTCTAATTCCACAGTACTGTACAAAGGTAGAATTACAGTTTTCCCACTGGTACTGTTAAATTGCTTCATTACAAGCTTCTTTGCATCTTTCAATGTTTTAACAGCTCAAAAAATGGTTTCTTTCACTTATTAGCCCGTGCTCTGCATAAACTGCCTTCACATTTGCTTTTGACCATTTTAACTTTGTCTTTGTATTTTCTTTCATCCTTTTCCAGTTCTTGTGGGCATCTGCCTTTGCTATCATGCCAATTGAAAACTAATTAAAATGCCTAGTTGAAGTATATGCAAAGTTTACTTGGCAACTGTCTCCTGGGGGTTCACAAAGGCTGTATGTGTATATAGGCTTTGAGCACAACCTAGCAAGAACTTGAGACCTTCCTTCTAAAATCTTAGACAGCTGTGCTACAAAGCTAATAGCTCTGACTGAGAGTTTAACTATTACATTGAGTAAGTGAACAGCCTACTCAGAATCAGTAAAACTTGAGGATCTTAATTGCAGGTGAGAAGAGGTTAAAGGATCAGTGATTTATTCTTAAGATGAAAGAAAATAGCCAAAGAAAAATGAGTGCAGAAACTATGTTTTACACTGTGGTCTGTAATTCTTTTTGATTCACAACAGATGAATTGTGAAAGTAGATGAAACAGAAAACACAATTCTCAATATAAATATTGGGGTCTGTCCTTTTGTTTTCTAAAATCAGTTTAGTACCTGTATTTCAACTAATAAAACATTGTACTCATTTTCATTACATTATTTAGATTTTTTTTTTCAGTTACCAGAATAAAGTGAAAGTATTAAGAAAATAGTTCATATAGTAGAGAATCATTAGAAGATATGTCTTTGTAACAGATAATTGGAAAATTTGTGAAGTGAATGCTGACATAAATAAAGTACATGCTGTGAGTATTTATCACTGATCTGAGAGTGCAACAGTTTTCAAGGCTACTCGACTTTCTTAGAAAAGCCTGGATAAAATCAGTGGTATTAACACTACAGCTCCTGAAAGCCAGAATGCACTAAAGGATAACTAATATGGCCAGTAAGGCTCACACAGCATTTTGAGTGCACAGCAGAATTCTGGCAGTGTGGCAGAGGAGTGGGTGACCCTTTCAAGGTGTTCCCCTCCTAGGGCGCTGATACTAACTCTTCTGGAAGAAGCAGAGCAATTTCTGTTTGCACCTTCTAATTAACAAGTGAATGTGAATTTGTTATGGGTGTATGGGTGGGAAGGTTCATTCCAGTTCCTAGTATATCTCCTGAAATTCTTGACAGCAGATGTTATTGTTTACTTACTGCAAAAGCAGTTGCTAAACTCTTTCATCTAGATGGTGATTCAGGAAAACTAGCAGAGTCAAGGCGACCTGAGGAAAAAATTTCCCATGTTTTCTTCACCTGAGAGTTTTTCACTGTTCACAAGAGTGAAAACGTGTCAAGAGCTTTAAATGACACATTGCCTTGAGAGCACCTCTTTGCGCAAATATAAATGTCCTCTCACAGTTAGTCCTTTTTTCCAGTGTTTTAAGTTTTTACAAGAAGAATTACAAAATTATTTATTAAAATACTTTTTTCTGTCTTTTAGCATTCATTTGATTCCCTATACTGTTTCAGTAGGAACTAGCTTTGACTAATGATCATATCCTATCATATTTTAAAATGCATACGTAGACATACATATGTATAAAATCTATGCCAATTTTAATGTAACTAATTCCATTTTTGTCTTGTACAGTACGCTTCTTCCCAGCAGGTTTAGTAGAAAGATTTTAACACTCCTTTGTTTTACAGCATTCAAAATAAATTATAAAAAAAAAAATGTTTTGCAGTTCAAATGTGAGGCCCTTATAAGAAACAAGCCTCTTGTCTCGGGACCTGGCTTCAGGTGGAAAATGAACAATTCACATGCCAACTCTAGCTTTTTTCCTGACACTGCACAGAAAAAAACCAAGTCATACAAGCTGGTAACAGAAGCTCCACACCTCACTTTATTTGTACATTGACAGTTGACTGAAAGGGCATGCAGGTTCAAGAATGGGTCAACCATGCTGTTAATTCCTCTCTCAAGTATCGTGAACCCTGTGGAACTTTAAAGACTGGATTAGTTTAAATTGTTTACCAAACAGCAGCCTGTGTTCCTCAATGTTCCTGACCCAAATATGTCATGATAACAAATATATCGTATAAAGACATAGCAAATCATAATCATTAACTGTTGTGCAAGGCTCAAATAATTTTTCCTTTTAACAATTTAAAGGCATCTCTACTTTAGTATGAAAAATAAACTAGCTGAAACTGCTGGTTGTCATATTGACAGATTGATCATTACATTGTTGTCATTTTTAATTTGTAGATTAACAATTTTCTCAGACAGAAGTTGTACCTTGTTTTAAGTTTACCTTTTACTTTCGCATTTTTTCTCTTCTTAATCACTCTGCTAACTCCATCAGAAATTACACAAAATTATAGTCTCCCAAATGTGTCTATGAAAGCCACCTCTGAGTCAGGCCTTTCAAAAGCACTCAGAGCTTTACTGCAGCATTCCACTTGATGGAAAGTCATGTACCTTTTCTATGTTTCCCCTTCTCTTTTACACTTAGTTTCATTCTGGTCATGGGTTATTACTACAAAAATATCTTTGCTGAAGCCATCACTCACATGAGACTCTCAATTCTGTATTGTAAAACATGTAAACATTATAGAAAGCCAATTCAGTGACTAAGACACTGGCCTTAGGGCTCAAAAACTCCTGCGTTCACGTTCATCCTTTTGCACATGTGATTTTGAAACCAAACCTAAAATTTTAAATATGTGGAAGACCAGTGTCCCCAGATGCAGTCTGTTAGCCTCTGTTGTTCATGTGTTTAATTGCTGTGTTAACTCTTCACCAGTTTCTTTGTTTGGGGTTTGTTAGAACTTTTAGACACCAAAGTAGTACAAATGCTACTGTTCCATGCTGTATCGTACATGGGAGAAATGAAGACCATGAAAAATGCTAAATCTATTCTACTTAAAAGATGATTCATAGCTGTGGAGTTATTTTTGCTCATGTTCATCTTTATTTCCTAAATGTTAGAAAGGATTGTAAATACCTCTTTCTGAATTAAAACGAAGCCACAATTATTTCCTCAAAATTTCAGTAAGTAAATCCCCTGCTCATCTAACTATGCCATTTACCTCAGAAAGTCATACATGAGGCTATGCATGCTGAGTCAGCTAAAACCCATATTTTGTGCCTAAATAATCACTTAAAAAGGAAAAACTTTGCATTCTTTCTAGAGAAGCACAATTATATTCCTTTTACGAGGAAGATTAGAAATGGTAATTCCATAAGTCGGTAGTCATTATTTTATCATTTAGTATTAGCTATAATAATGTTAGTCATAATGAACTAATGTTGTATTAATATGGATTTCATACATACTCTCTTAGGAATATAATTGCAATTTACCATTTTATTCATGTTCAGTCATTCTAAAGTGTTGCCGAATTAACAGATCCACTTAGCCTTAATCACTGCTCACCTCATTTTATATCAATGACAACTTCTTCTTATGAAGACCTTGTACCACTAATAAAATTGGGGTGGAACCAAGAGATTGCAAGCATTTAAACAAAACCAGAAAATAAATTAATAGTTGGGAAAAACATGGTTGATTTTTCTAGCCCTTTTGCTGGGATGGAATGAAAAGGTAGATGCTTTGCAAAGAACAGCTGGACTTAGAATGCTTGTTAGCCTAAGGAGAGTCTTGCAGACTCTGGAGGTAGCTATAAGTCAGGAAGGAATGACTGAAATGAAGAGTGGCTTAAGTAACATGAGAAATATGGACCTCGTTTCTTTACGTCACTGCAGGGAACCCCCTATTTTTTCTGTTGTCTGAATCTTTTCTAGTTTAGTTTGGGCCTTTTTTCCTTTCTTTAAAAAAAGTAAGTTACAGGATGGAATTTCAAGGCCTGAATGCACAGATGAAGGATTGTTTGCTTATGGAAGAAACTCTTCTTCCTCTTCAACATTCAATTTTATTGCTATCCTATGATTAAGACACTGTGCTGGTACTCACGAGGTCTTCTTTCAGTTTCATTCAAAAGGTTTTCTGTAGCACAAGTTGAATTCACTTCTTTCTGATTTTAGAACCACAACAAAAAATGCTGTCTTTTGGGTTTTTTTCTGGTAGTTTCATAATCTGCTAAGAGAAAAAGCCGTATATTTCAGTAATGCTCAAGATACATTGTCATGAGAGCACAAACAAATGCCCAGGACTCCTAGCACAGAGTCTAGGAGGTGGCAGCACAGGATTTGTGGGTTATACTTTTATTTACTTGATTGGAAGTGTTCATCAATTTTTTGTTCAATTTGAAAAGAGAAATGCCTCCTGCATAATCCAGAAATCATCCAGAAATACTATTCTGTCTTCTGTGTAGACGTAAAATAACATTAAATTTATTGTGTAAATATGTGAGTGTAATTGGGGAGGGGGGGGTGTAGGTTGATAAAACCCAGTAGAACCAGCTCCAAACTCCATTGAGCTATAAGAAATTTTCTGCTAGGCGAATTTGGCTCCTACTCTCTGTAACTGTAAAGAATTTACTGGGTAGTGTCAACATGCTGAGCTATTAAGGATAGCAGCAGCTGCAGCTTGACAACCCTAAGTCATAGTTCAGAGCTCATTAGAGCAGCAAAATTTTGCTGTATCATTGTCTTTATTTCTATTGAAATTTGAGAAAAATCTCATTGTTATTAAGAATCAAGTATAACCGAGGCAAGAAGATACACATAGGATGGCAGGGCAATATGCTGAAGTCATTGCACAGGAAAAACCTGTTAGTGAGAGCTAACAGTCTGAAGACCAGTTTCCAATGTAATGCTTTTGGTTCAGGGGGCAACATAATGTTTGGCTACAGTGACAAATTAAATTGATTTAACCAGTTGTGTTGAGAAATGTAACATTGTTTTAAAGGTGGAGCTATTCTACCAGATTATCAAGGAACATGGTAAAACCAACACTGACTCCTGTAACCGATACTAGTTGTCATTTTGAAAGATTTTCCTAGAAGGCATGGTATTAGTGCAGGAAGCACAGAGTAAATTCCATAGTTTGTGCTTGAAGTCAGATGAGACACTTATCACTTTTGACTTTATAAGCTAAGATTTTTTTAATTTTTTTTTTCACCTTTCCATAAATGTAATCAGTTTCAAGTTCTGGATGTTTTGCTAGTTCAAACTTTTAAAAAAGTTTTGCAATATGTAGGCATAAACAATGTAGGTTTTTTAAAGCACTTCAGGACACATCCTATAAATGTTCAAGTAGGTACTGCAATAGCTGATGTTATGCATCTGGTACTATTAAAGTGCAGGATTAAGAATCCAGATTTGTTCTATAGCGGATGATTAAAAGTTAAGAGGATGAAAAATCCAGATTGAGTAAAGAGCCTTCAAGGGCTAATGAGGAAGAAGTGTTTTAACTTGGAGACTGTACCAGAGGTTCAAAGTTACCTTTGACACAAATGGATCCTAGGTCCATATTCCTCTCCTTCATTTTGCCCCGTTTGTTGTCCAGATAATGTTCATAGTCAATACTTAACACAGCCTTGCAACTATTCATTCCAATAACTGACTAATGTATTTAAAATTAAAATTTTCTCCTTTGGAAACCTAACAAGATACTAATGAGAATCAGGATGTATTAAGTTCCTTCTTGACCACGTTAGGTTTTGTTCCACTGTGGTGTATTTAAAGTACCTGAGTGTGAATAGCAAACTAAGGTTTGCCTAAAAAAAACCCTAGGTCAATGTACCTGTGGGCGCTTGAAATCTCAGTATTATTTTAGTTGCCAAAATACTGTTCAGAATCAGATTGCTTTATATATTTGTGAATAGTTTATAAGTACATTATATTGAGACAAAACTATATTGTGAACAAGATTTATAGTCTTCCTTTAAGAATACAGCTGATTTTGAACTACAGTAATTTGAGTGCAAATGCTTTAAAAGGAAACATTCTATAGCATTTGTTTCTGGTTATGCAAATTCTGGTTGTATCCACTCTAGCAGATTCTTGCTACAAAATTATTGAAGGTATGTCGTGATTCAACTTTGTGCTATGAAACTTTGGCAGCATCTTGTTATTTTACTTTAAAACGTAATTGCTGCTACTCATAAAAGCCTGTCAGATTTTTTTTGTTTCTCTTTTTTTGATAAAAAAAGGATTTAAAAAAGCAAGCCTTTGAATGCAGCAGTAATCACCATGTGATTTTGTTCTAAAGGCTACCAATAATAACATTTTGAACTAATAATCTTAACATTTATACTACTTAAAAGGAGAAAGAATTGTAAGGGAGCTTGTCATTAGCTGTAGAGATGAAAAATGTAGTTTATAATGTCAAGTTCTACTGTGGCTGGATGTTAGCTGAATATATCACAGTAGTATATGATACATTAACTGGAGTAAGGCACTTAGATACTGTATCCAATCAGAAAATGAGAAATATAAACTAGCTGCTAGTAGAATAAGTAACCAGTTTCCTTTGTATAAGCATAGGCAAGTTAATGCTGAAATTTATTTTGACATGTCAAACCAGTTTCAAGTGATTTGTACAATTTTAGTGGATATTTTGCTGTTTTCTTCTTAATTATATGTTTAGCTTTAAAAAAAAATATCACAATATAGCCACAAAACTAATTAACCTCAGGTTTATGATATCTGCAAATATTTTAAAATGTTTAATTGTTTCATTCAAATGAAAATTTGCTTTTAGATTTATTGTTAGAAAAGACTCTCTATAAAATAAGCTATTGGCATATTTTATTAGTTGGGTTAGGTTTTCCTCAGTGTCTTTTTCCACCCACAGTTTCAATGGGAACAACATCTGGCTCTTTTCCCATAATCAATATAATCTCTTGAGTTCAGTTTCAAAATCAGCTCCAGAGAGTAACAATTAGAGGTTAGTAGACTTGATAGATTTTATAAGAAGCAATTATGTCATTAACAAATTATCAAGTTATCAAGCTGTCTTATAGAGATAATATGGAAAAAGCTGAAAGCTGCTGATTGTACAGAAAAAGAGATGTGTCTATGATAGGAAGAACATGTTATTAATTGAAGTGAGCTATGCAGAGTTAACCTTTAGAGCTTTAGTGATGCTGGGAGTCAGGTGCTATATCTAATAATGGATTTTAAAAGCAAGACATAGAGATCCCATTTTGTTACCTAAACAAGAGTTTAGGTTGACTATAGGAATCTAAATCTAGCATTCATGTGTTGAAAACCCCTAGATTGCTATTGCCTGACAATATTATTCTTATAATTCTTATTGTTGTTGTTGTTGTTGTTGTTGTTGTTGTTATTATTATTATTATTATTATTTACAAGCTTCTCTGACATAGAATCAGGTACCTTCTGTGGAAAGTCGTAGATACTGAGCTGTGGGCTATCTATCTGTGTTGCATTAGTGTTCAGACAGACTTTATGCTAGGATTCTGCACGGCCAATGGAGCATGAGATTTGTTAGGGTTTTTCATTCATGCTGGTATGGTGACTCTTGAAGGACTTGAGAAGGCTAGTTGTCTTGGGGGAGGAGTGTCACCCAATGGCACATTTCAACTGGGATCTTAGTAGGGTTTTTCTCTTCCTTTTCTCATTTATTCATAAATCTGTCCCTAACCATCTGAAGACCTGGATATGATGTGCTTCAAGGAGACAGAATCTGTGGATTTTTGTGGTGAATGTGGTTAAATCCAGTTGGCGGCAGGTCACAAGTGCTGTTCCCCAGGGCTCGGTGTTGGGCCCTGTTCTGTTTAATATCTTTATCAATGATTTGGACGAGGGGATTGAGTGCACCAGCTGAATATGAGCCAGCGGTGTGCCCAGGTGGCCAAGAAGGCCAATGGCATCCTGGCCTGTATCAGAAATAGTGTGGCCAGCAGGTGCAGGGAGGTCACTGTTCCCCTGTACTCGGCACTGGTGAGGCCGCACCTCGAGTACTGTGTTCAGTTTTGGGCCCCTCACTACAGGAAAGACATTGAGCTGCTGGAGCGTGTCCAGAGAAGGGCAACGGAGCTGGTGAAGGGTCTAGAGCAGAAGTCCTATGAGGAGCAGCTGAGGGAACTGGGGCTGTTTAGTCTGGAGAAGAGGAGGCTGAGGGGAGACCTTATCGCTCTCTACAACTACCTGAAGGGGGGTTGTAGTGAGGTGGGTGCTGGTCTCTTCTGTCAGGTGGCTGGTGATAGGATGAGAGAAAATGGCCTTGAGTTGCGGCAAGGGAGATTTAGGTTGGATATTAGGAAAAATTTCTTTACTGAGAGGGTTGTCAGACATTGGAATAGGCTGCCCAGGGAAGTGGTTGAGTCACCATCCCTGGAGGTATTCAAAAAGCGAGTGGACAAGGTACTTCAGGACATGGTTTAGTGGGCATGGTTGATGGTTGGACTCGATGATCTTAAAGGTCTTTTCCAACCTAAATGATTCTAAGATTCTATGATTTAAGCCTCTCAGTTACAGCAAGGATTTGAATTTTCTCTTCCACTTTGAGTAATGCTCCAGCTGCTATTCTAAAGGTCAGCACCTCAACTGAAAGTACCCGCATTGTAAATAAGGAAAATAAGCCCTGTTCAGTTCTTTAAAAGATCAGAGTGCAGGTGTGCAAGCATCTGAGAGATTAGATCCCAAGTAGTTGAATACGTCTCCCTAAAATCCTGAATGACACTGTTAAGAAGCAGGAGTCGCAGGTGGCCTTTGTCCCCAGAACTACCCTCTGGGCTAGTTCTCCGAGGTTGTTCTTCAACTAGCTCTTCCCCTCATCACTCTGCATGCTGTTCTCTTGTATTCTATCCAAAAGTGTCTGTCTTTCCCACTTGCAAGTGAACAGAGGTACCTTGCTAAGCTTTTGGATTGCATCCGTAGTCAGGTGTCTACAAGACTAGGGATGCAGGAGCTAATACACCCCTAATTGTACTGTTGGATCTGTTTCCTGATGGTGATAATTGTTTTCAAGAAAGTGAACAAATGGAATCACCATTATATTTACTTTCCTAGAAATGAGCTAGAAGAGCCAAGCTGACTATTCAGCTCTTTCACTTCTGCCTTCTCTCCCACAATTTCTTCATTTTTTAAAAAACAGTCAAAACTTCCAGTCTTATTCTATCCTTTAGATGCTGATTACTCTTGAGATGCTATTAACTATTTAGATGCAGGAGAATCTCCCTGCATGATGCAGGAATTTTTAGTATTTAATATTTGATCTTTCTAACTAGTTTGCTCTCTTGCCTTTCAGAAATGTGAAAAGTTTTCTGCCTTAACTTTTTGGCCAGCAGATTGGTCGTGCCACCAATGAATTAACAGACAAAGCAATACTATTTTGATCCAAAACAGGCTGCACTTTTTTTTATAAGACAGTGCACTTTTTCTTCACCTTCTAGGATATAAACTGTAAAGTTATGTAAAATTATCTAACAAGTTATGTAAAAACATTGCAAAAAATTTTGAAAAAGAAAAAGTGAAAAAGTAAAAACGTTACTTATTCTTCTTACAATGCAAAGAGATATGATGTAACATCAGATACTTGAGATTCATTTCCGAACATGCAACTGGTAATATAAAATGAGTATAGGACTAGTGTGGGTCCTAGTAACTTCCTACATGCAAACCAAAGTGATCAAAAAATTCAGAATTGTTGTACTGTATAAAGCAAAAATCACAGAGGAACATAAGAATACAAAAGTACAACAGAAGGGCAATTTTAATGTGACTGTTTTGGAGTAAGATATTTGGTATGACTAAGCCATTTGAGCAGAATTGAATAAAACTGCTTATGTGTATTCGCTCTACAAATTCATACACTTTAATGAGCACTGTAGGATCTTCAGTCTCTATCAACCATAGAGATTAAATTGTTTTCTGATACAGTATGGAAAAATAAATCATGTGTGTGTCATACTTTCTGTTATATCCCAAGATATGTATGTCATGTCAGTTAAAAAAAATGTGAATATCTAAAATCAGAACTGTGTTAAGCTATGTAATAGAAGTCATATGTAGCTTTAAGGGCAAAAAGAAAAGGAAATGACACAGATATCATCTATACCATGGGATATTCCAGTTCTTAGCCCAGGACTGTACACAAAACAGAGGAAGGAGAAATAGGGAATTCCATTTAAGGTATAAAAGGAACAAGATGTTGAAAATGCCTGGTCTAAATTGCTAAACATTATCAAAGCGTCTGAAGCAGGAAAGTTGTATCTTTAAGAATTTTACAGGCTATGTCAAAAGTTGGGTAAATTACAGGGGCAAACTAGAGAATGGCTGAGCTGCTAATTCTTACAGCTAAGTATAATTTCAAAAATTATGCATTTGGTCATTTTATCCTTTTGAAACTTTGTTTCATTATCAAAGGTTATGTTATCCATGGATGTGACAGAATAATTCATTATATAACTGTTCCTATGGATTTGGCAATACTTATAATTCAGGTTCAGACTAGTTGAAGCAGATTGCTGAGCTTTGAAAGACTAAAGATATCCGTGGCACAACTGGATGCTCCTCTATTAAACTTTACTGTTCTTAATTCTAAGAGCTGGTAATGCACCTCACTAAAGTTAGGAGAAATGGCTTAAATGAGACTATCACAGGGTAGTTCTTCAGTGTACTTGAGAACAGCGTAATTCTTGTCCAGAACCCAGATTCCCTGTAAGTGAATACTTAGCAGTTCATTATTTCCATCTGTCTTTCTGATTTCTAATTATACTAAATTACATAGCACTACACATAAGATCTTATGGATATTTTTTTCTAATCGCTGCATTTTTTTATTTGTACTTAATTGGTTTTTTTCTTACTTTTAGCAATTTTATTCTTACTTCTAGTTTTAATACATTAAAACTAGTAAAATTTTCAGGTAATCATTTATGTGTGTTCTCTAGATATTGCAAATGATTCATTCAAGCCAAATATATGCTACAGCTAACATGCAGTAAAATTACAAGTATTTATATAACTTTGAAGAGTATTAAGGCTACTTAATCTTTGAGTGACATCAATATGGACCCAATTAGCACAGTTTTCAGCCTCTTCATAATTCAAAAGAATGTGATCATTCAGCTGGAAGTGTATTTGACAGAAACTCCATAGTCATGAAGGTAAAAGCTTGCAAGATCACCCAGTAGGATGGAAAAGCTGTCATTCTTTCATCAGTGCTGTTGAATACTAATGTCAAGGTCAGAAGAGTGTAATTTTAGGCTGCCAAAATATTGTTGGATTTGATCTGCTAGCCATGTTTAAAAAGAAAGTAACAAAATAAAGATTTATATACAACTTTGATATGATAGCTACAAAGTTTCAGGTGCTCCCCCACTGCAAATGTTTGGAATCATTTACTGCTTTGATTGGCACTTCTGTATGTATTTTTTCTAATTCTAATATTTGTTTTAAATATTATCTTCCTTGTCTAACATAAAAATTACAACTTTATACATATTTTACAAATTCTGCATGTTATTTTAAATGCTAATGTGGGTGACTGTTCAAAATATGTCACAATCATAGCAAAGATTTGGATGTAAAAGTATCTGAATGCTTAATTTAGACATATCAAATTGGCATGTATAATGAAATGATAGATTTGTCTTTACTCACACTATTCATTTACATAGCATGATCATCCTAAGCAGGGATTCTTACTGCTGTCTCCATCTACCTAATAAGCATACATAGACAAGATGGACCCAGGCTGTTCGCAGAGTATCTTCAGAATTATAAAAGGATGAGAGGCAATGACCACAGCTTTCAACAACGCAAATTCATACTAAATATTAGGAAAAAGTTTCACGGTGAGGATGGTCAAGCATTGCAGCAGGCTGTCCAGAGCAGCTGTTAAATTTTTATCCTTGCAGGTATCCAGAATCCAGTTGAGTAGTTGCTCAAAAGATGTCCTGAGCACCAGACCTAAGTTGTCTCTGCTTTGTGTAAGTAGGCTCAACCAGATGACCTCCAGACTTCCCTTCTTCCTTGCAACCTCCAATATTCCATGATTCTGTCACTTCCATTTTGATAAAAAGTTTATGTAATTGATGTAAAATTTTAAAAGGTATCAAATAAGAGTATCATTTTGAAAATACTTAGAGGCTTTTGTAATCCTTCGGTTATGAAAGATATTTAGGAACCTGAAAGTCATCCTTTTTGTGAAAGAGCAAATCTCTTCCATGTCACCCTTCAGGAAGTTTTAGCTTTAATTCTCAAGTTCACACTGCTTCCTCACTGCTACCTACATTTACTCTTTATTAATAACTTCACTTACTCCTCTATCCCAATCGAAGAGTTCCCAAATCTATGAGTTAAATCTATAAACTGATACTGCTGTAGTAGTTTAAATCTTTGCATAATTATAACATAAATTTGGTTACTCAACTTTGTAAACACAGAAGTTCTAGAAAAACAAAATGATGCAACCTCCTGTTTTCATATCAAGTAGGTAGCTTTTTTTAGTTCAGTTTTGGGTTTATATTTAAGTGCTTTTTGGTTTTGATTGATTTTACATTACATGAATATGTCAATGAGCAGTGGCGAACAATACCTCAGTAGGATTGCTTTTCAGATCTGGATACATCTTTGAAAGATGTCTAAAATGACATGTTTGCGGTAAAATATACATGGCCGGGTGAACTTTTCTGGTTCTATCTTGCGCCTCAGTAATTTTAAAACAGAAACCAAAGCCTTTGTTCTGATAAACTAGACATCTTCCTAAAATACATTTATTAAAATGAAATATTCAAAGATTCCAAAGAGCAAGTATACATACAGCAAATGTATTCTTTTCTTCCTGTGCATGGGTAACTTTCATTCATATTAATGGGACTAGGAACATGCTTCAAGCAGAGAAGGCTATCATTTTTAAAATCTGTCTATTGAATATTTGGTTTGGTTAAATTTATGTTGTCTATTTACTATGGTAGGGAAAAATAGTTGTTGGAAGCTAACGCTTCTTTTGAGTTTAACTCTTTTATGAATATCCTTATCTCTGAATTCACTAGTGAGTATTTTGAGAAAGATTTTTTAGAGCATTGAGAATATTTGAGAAAAGCTAACTATATTGCATTTTCATAATTAAAATCTTTTTATACAGCAGAACCCCACTCTCTGACACTTTTGGCTTGTTTTCGTTCTCCTAGCCAGACAAGTTGTTTTTTCTCCAAAAAGAACAAGCAAAGTTTATGCAAATCTAAAAAAAGTATGCTGATCTGCAGTACCTTTAAAAGCTGGTATTGGCACTGAATTAAGAATCATAGAATCATAGAATGGTTTGGGTTGGAAGGCACCTTCAAGATCATCTAGTTCCAACCGCCCTGCCATGGGCAGGGACACCTTCCACCAGACCAGGTTGCTCAAAGCCCCATCAAACCTGGCCTTGAACACTTCCAGGGAGGGGGTATCCACAGCTCTCTGGGCAACTTATTCCCTTCTAATTTTTTTTGTATAAAGGAGAGTTTTTAATTAAAAAAAAAAAAAAATTAAAAAACCCAAACTTAGTCAACTGTGAATAAGGATTGAAAAAAGACTTTTGTAGTTTGAGACTTAAGTCATAAATTGAGATTGCTTATATGTAGTAAAAAAGTCACAGAGGTTGGCAAAAATATGTATCTTCTCTATATTGCCTAATCATATTAATAATGTAAGACTGATATTTAAAGACACCCTTTTCAAAATAGTTCTTACATTTTAAAAGCTGTTTAGTAAAAACATCGTTATGACTGGTGACCATAATTTATTTGAAAACAAACTTGTTATGATTTTATTAAGTGCTGAGGCATTTTCTGTGTTGTTGAACAGCAGACTGCATATTTGTTTACTATTGTTTTCCTGTCTAATTGAGATCAAATTCACCAAACCCTTAGGTTTTACATGTAGTTAGAAGACATCTGTAATGATATGATTCATGTCTTAGGATTCTTCCTTAAACTGTACACTTTAGGGCATGTATGTTGACATGTTAGTGGTATTCTGAATATTGGAAAGGGATCAGGGTAATTGTCAGTGACAAACACTATCAGAAAGACAAATTCTCACATGATTTGTGAGACAGTCTTAAAAGTATGTCATTGTCACAGCCAATGCATGTGTGATACTGCTTTCAAATGTAGTTACATGCTTAAATGAGTTGAGAGAAAACTATGACTCAAAGGACTTTGTTTTGTTGAGAATGTACCAGAATTGTGATATCCATATCCTATCAATTCACAGTATCTTAATAGGATTCTATAATTACTCTAAATTCCTTATATTCTGCAGTGAAGATCTTCTGTACAAAGAAGTGACTTCATACAAGCCTGGCACCATGCCATGGCCTTTTCTTAGTTCAAGATCCATCGCTGATCTCAGAAATGGTGATACTCAAGACTAAGGAGTTTATTATTATAATTTAGAAGTGTACCTCATTTGTATAAATTCAGTGCTTTCATACTTAAAGTGGTTACTAATCTATTAATCTCTGTACTGAATACAAAATAATCAAGATATATACAATAATTGCAGTGTAAATTCTGAAAGTTTCAAGAGTTTTCATGCAGTTTGGGCACTCTGTAAATAAAACACTTTTTCAGAACTCTTGCTAGCCACCTGCTCGTACATTTTAATGGTTAAAAACATGCCCTTGAACTCTGTGGTGCATATCTGAAATCTATGGCATACATGCGTTTCTTTTATGCATCTAGGTAGGGATATATACATGTTTATTTTTAATGTTTGTATAAATGCACTTAGTCTTAACAGTTAACATATTTTTATATATTCAGCTCACCTTTCCATTCCCTTTGGAAAGAAGTACGATTCATGTTTTTATTCTGGTTTTAGAAATTAACTTGTATTGAAAAGTTTTCAATAATTTCAGTTTGGTTTTAGTAATTTAAGCTCACTGTTACCTTTCTGAAAATCTGAGGTGGTTAAACATAACAGCATGGATGATGCATACACGACCCTTTGGCACAGTACATCTGATAGTGGCTGTTTATATGTGCAGTAAAATCCTGATCAATCTCTGACACTTACTACAGACTTCCTGCTGCTCTAGAAATGTGTACTGTAATAGCATTTGTATGTTTTCTTTTCCCTTAAGAGTTCAGTATGCTGCTTCACAGGAGCAAAGAAAATTAGAAATAACATCACAGACACTGTGATAGAAATAAATAAAGTAGCAATTTGTCAACTCTTCCAGACAGATCTTTATGTATGAATGCATGAATCTCTATGTATAGGTGTAAACTGAATATAACTTAAGTAGGGATTATATTTACATGTTTTGTGTATAAACACAGTTATTTCATTTTACACATTACAGTTTAAATTGTAAGTACCTGACCTTTTTCTCTCTTACCAATAACTAGACCACAAGAGACACCACTTAGTACACTACCTGAAGATAAAATTAATATTTTTAAATTTTAAAATATTTTTTTCCTCTTTTAAGTGTTTGAAAGACTAAAATTCATTAATCCTTTTGTGAAAGATAATCTGCAGAATTTTTATAGGACAATAATGGGCAAAAATTACCAGATTGTTACTGATTTTACCTTTTCAGTGTGACAGATAGGTAACACAGTTTTCTGGGGTATATGAACATACAGAAAATAAATATAGAGAGCATGCAACCGTTTAACCAGTTTTGAAGAATAGAAATTAAATTGGGCAGGGGGGAGGAGATAAAAGATGGGAAAGGATAGGGAAAATAACCCACCATATTCTAGTATCAGTACAAATTAAACTACAGGAACCATGCGTAAGGTTCCTTCATCCCATGTAGCATCAGTTACTTTTTCTGACTTTTCACTGAGATACAAAGCTGATTATATGCACCATAGAAAAATATATAAGACATTAATCAACTCTTTTAAATAGAACTATTAATTTCTGTTCTTACTAATAAGCCATGTCTGAAATCCTGATAAAACTGGAGTTACTGAAAGCTTCAATATAATTTTTAATGGGTAGAAGATTTATTTCTGTGACATACAAAGTGGGTGTCCAAGGAATATCTAATGATTCTATCTAGCTTTATATCCAGTCTGAAATCTGTGGATAAGTGTGGGAAATAATTTTATCTTCATGTTGCAGATGAAGAGCTGCTACAATTCTATACACACTTTTTTTTCAACTGTTTTTGTCCAATAATTTTCCTTTTTTTTTTTCCTTTAGTAAACACATTCTTTGAAGATTGTATCTGTTTAAAATGAGAGAAAATTTAAAACGTGCACAAAATACCATTGCAAGGAATTATGCCAGGTATTTTTTTAATAGTAAATAAATGTTAAGATGAAAAGTTAGCTGCTATAATTAACCCTGATAAATATACATACAACTGGAAACCGAACAAGCTTTTTAAGTATATACAATGTCCCCATGCTAATTCCCTCATGCAGTTTATTTTGGTCAAAATATTCTGGGCTCCAGTAAAGTACAAGAAGAGCCATTTAGGGAGATATTTGATAGCTTCCCCATCCTAATAGTGAGATTTCCATGCAACTGAAGTTTAAAAAAGTGCTTATTTCCATTGTTAAAAAGGGAAGTTTGTATAGGGAGTCTCTTTATTTGTTTCTCCTTTTTTAATCTCTCTTAGAATGCCATACTTCAAAAACCTGCCTAATAATCATGATCTCTAATCTAAAAATTAAAATTTTCATAATATGAAGTATTACCTAACCTCTACTAACAAACCTTTTAACTACATGAATCCAATCCACATGGAGACACGTGTTCCCTAAACTGTACAATAATATTTCTGTACTTCTCTGTAGTACACTCTGACTCATTTACATATAAAAAATAAATAAAATCCAAATATGACATAATCTAATTATTTTTTTCCAAAAAGAATACAATTGATTAAATCTTCACAAGTAGGATCAGCTTTCTTGAATTATGGCTTGCATGGGAAAAGCTGTGTTTCTACTGCAGGCTATTGCTGTTGCTACAGGTTATTGCTACTGCTAAAGACCCAGCTGCATGGCATACATTTCAAGTAACGTGAAATTTTTACAGTTAGACTACCACAGAAGTTTGATTTTAAAAAACTCATGGATTTAATAAGGTAGTCTCTGCTACAGTACTTTCAACACTGCATGTGGTACCAACCTGTGTAAGTTAAGCAATGTATGTGTCGCAAACAGGAATGATTTTGTATGTTTCTGGGAACTAGCACACAAATCCTAGCCTTTTAGTTCCAAAATTCCCACATTTCTTTTCTTAATGAGCTACTCATAGGGATTGTTGGTCCCTTGCCTTTACACAAGAGACACAACACAGGGTAACGCTGTAATAAAGGAAGCTAGAATATTCTACTACAAAATCTTTATAAAGTGTTCAAGTTCCTTTGGGGCTTGCTTTTTTCCAGCATTTAAGTGTCACTTTTCATCAGTTACATTCATTCTGTGGTTTCTTTCTGTGTTAATTTAGTTTTACTATTTCTATTGTACTTTGTGAGGCTATTTTCCACTCCCTTTTTTCTAGGAAAATGTGCTTAGCTACTGGTAAATGCTTCTCTGAACACTGAGTTTCTGTGTTTTGATCCCAATCGGGTCTTCGTGACTTGGGGGTGGGTTGGTTTTTTGTTTGCTTTAAATCTTCTGGTGAGTATCTTCAAGTTCTGAGTGAGGACAATGAAGGAGAATCCAGAGGAAAATGCTATCATGTATTTAGACATAAAATGCATATGCATAAAATGTATGTTTGCAATCATTACTACGAATTTTATCAAGGCTTTAAATAGTACTTTATTAGCAGATGGATTAGAAGATGACTAAAAAAAAAAAGTCCCTAGTATTTGCTTTATTAAAGGAAGCAAATGCAGGCACCTTCACTATTAGATGTATACGGCCTGTGGGCAATCATTTAATTATTCATAAGGGAGTCAAATACGTTCCTTGTTTCTAGATATTTGGAGTACTCCCTAACTCTTACCGTTTTCCATTCATGCTTTATGAGGAAGGGGAAGTTGCCTTTTTCTGATATAAGCCTAATTATTGTCATCCCTGATTGATCATGTTGTGTTCTTACTAAAGTATGATAATGTATTTCGCAGAGGCTATAGTGAAACAGCCATACATTACCACGTTACGTTTGTGTTATTTATTAAGTAGTGCTTTACAAAGTGCCTTGTACAATTGCACTTTAGTATGCACTGGCTTCCAGGGTGCTAGAGAATAGGAGGTTGCTCATGATCAAGAAAGCATTAAATAATGTAGTATTTGGCTGTTGAGGCCTTTGTTTAAAATAAATTTATAGTGACTATGAGCGGAGACAGAACCTGAAGGTGGCACCTGCTAATATTATGTTATCAAACTAAAAAGTGCCCGTCTCTTAATAGCTTTTACCTAAAACTGTTTCCAGAAACACAGCAAAATTCTTTCAAACTGTATTATGTGCACTTGCTAGCAGTTTGAAAAATGTGTCTAGTTGAATGTACTAGCCATAAATACATGATTACAGTTAATTTAAAAACAGTAAATTTAGATGAACATAACAAAGTAAAGTCCAGAATTATTTTATGAACTGAATTCAAAGAGGTGAATCAGGCCTATTTCATTCAATGAAAAACCTATTAAAATAATCAGCTCATGTGTCGAAGGGAAAAGCAAATCTAACTCGAACCTGCATCTCCTCTCCTTTCCTGCAAGTACCTTAATCATAACACCTTCAGACATTTTCTTTGTTGATGTATTTCTACTTTGCATGCAATATATAAATATTCATTAGTATAGTAATTAGAACTTGGTTTTCCCATGTAAATTGCTTCAACAAACAGGGAATAGAATCATTTTTACTGTCTCTGGCTCATTGAGTAAATGAATATTTATTAAAAGTAGTAAAAAGTTTCATCAGGAGAGACAGAAACATACTTATCAACAAACTCCCTATAGTATTATAGTTAAGAGAGTTTCTGGGAAATAGGGGTTAAATAACTTTCAGGTAGAGCTGAAATGTAAAGGTGAGCTTTCCATATAATGGATGATTGTTTAAAGAACTGTGTTACTAAGCAAAAAGTGAGGAACTTGTTAGTGGTATCTTTTTCTCCTTGTTTCTGTGAATGGTATCTATGTTAAAGTTGACAATGTCAATGAAAGAAATGAGGAAAAAAAATGTTCATTTGATTTTCTTTCAGCTGTAGCTCAGTGACAAAATATGTGGAAAATCATTTGCACTGTTCCCTACTCTCATTTCATCTTTCCAATAAATATTGGCTTCCCCTCTTCTTTGTAGGGAGTATTCCTCTACACAGTGAAAAACACAGAATATATTAAGCTGGAAAACTTAAGGTAACAGGTAACGGAAGGCATCTTATATACTGCTGCAGCATCAGAAATTAGTATCACAACTTTTTAAACAAAATTGATCTTAACATTATGGATGTGCTCTCAAAAGTAGGGATCATTATCAGACCATTTTTACTCCAGAGTATTCTCATCCCACAACATTATTTAACATAGTTTAGACCAGTTATAGTGGCAGCAAACTGCATAAAGCGGTTTCTTTTTTTAAAGCTTTTAAACCAAGGCAAGAACAGCGATATGGGAGTGGTTTACTGTATTCTGGACCCTTACAATTTTTGGTTTGAGTTATAGATGGAACCTCCTGTACCCCTTCAAAGATTTAAAAAAACCACACCAGTATGTTCTTGATCAACAAGCAATAGATAGAGGAAACTGAAAGAAGGAAAAAGATAATAGAACATAGAGGATTTTGTATTTGTGAAGATATGTATTGTACCTTTTTCCTATATATATGTGCAGTAATTGGAAAGGTGATTTCTGATAGTTCATGGGCCATATACCTGAAGTAATAGCTGCAGCTAAGTCACAAATCTGTCAAGATCTCTCTCTTTGACAGGAAGACACATTTTTCCTTAAAAAATAAAATAAAATAAAAATTAAAAGTATGAGTAATTACAGAGGAACATTCAAAAGCACTATTAAAATCCTAGAGGAGAAAAAAAAAATCTGTAAAGATGATTAACGGTTATCAGCCATAAAATAAGTGTTTTTAAGCTCTGTCAACTTTGCTTTTCTAATGAGGACTTAACTACTCCTAAAGTAAAGCCTTTATCCAAGCTGTGTTTTGTATTTCATTTAATGAATGTTTTGTATAGACACAGTTACCATCATCATAACCTTTCAGTTCTTGTGTTTTGGCATCTCACAGATTTTGTATGCAAGTTTGAGGCTCAAGGGAAGCAAATTTAGCTGAAACGTCCAAGTACAATTTAATGTGTGATGCAGGGCCACAGAACTCCTCTCAGACTTGCTTATTGTTGCAAAGAGAGCCTTTGTAATTAACAGGGGATTATGGCAGAATATCAAAGACCCTGAAAGCAGCTTTCTTGCAGATCAGGAATGTGTGCTGCACAAATTCCAAAACAATCAGCTAAAGTAGTGAAGCAGAAGTATATTAAAATGTGAAGAGTTCAGTGGAAAGGTCCTGATAGAAACTCCTAATTAAAGAAATAAAAACTGACATTAAAGATTGTGAAAGATTCTCTCTTTAGTAAGGAAAAGGGGCCTTATGAGGACTGGAAATGAGATGACGACACAAATACAGTGGATTCTTCTTTTTTCTCAGCAACAGAAGTAATGAAAATTGAGTTTAATGGTACATAAATAAAAATAATTAAATGGAAGCTAGCTGTAGTGGTACATTACCTGAATTAATATACAAGATTAAGAGACCAATAACCCAGAAACAATTTAGTTACTTTTCTGTTTTTCTATAAATTGGTGAACAATTTTGGACAAGAACATGGTGCAGTGTAGCACCAAACCATTTACTATATTAGCTTTGGCTTCTTAATTATTTTTTCTCTAATTATTTTTTGGTCACTAAGGATCACTGTACTGTTTCTGAACTAATTTCTATCAAAAAAAGGCTGCATATTGTCATACTGACCCATAAATTTTTACTTTGTCCTTTTCTATTTCAAAGTTAAAACCCAACAAAACCAATACAGCATTTTATTGTGTTATGTGATTAAAATAGTCTGCATCAGTGTTGTAGATGTGATTTTTATTGTTGTTGGGTTTTTTATTTCTGATAAATTCATGTGCCCAATCCTGATCATAGAAGATTCAGTGATAAACCTTCTCTTCTATGATGGAAGCTGCATTGAGTTTTCCATTAATGCTTCCTCTTCAGTGATGCTGAAATTAAAGCAAGTTAAGGTGAATTATCATTCAGTAGTGAGCAGGTAGGAAAATCATACAGTGCTTTTGGAATATTACATCTGTAAATTTAATACAATTCTGAACTGAATTTTTTTTACAAAAGTAATTAGCGAAACCTGAATCTTTTCCCAGTTTGCTTATCTATTGAATGCATTAACATATTTTCATTTTAGGAGTATTTCTGAATAAGAAATCATAAGAAATTTATTTGGGGTTTTTTTTCTACACTTTAATCCCTAACATGTTCAGTTGAAGGCCATTTGGCCATATTTTTCTTTTGTGAAATATTTGTTATATAGTTGAAAGGCAAAATTCTACAAATGTGTCAGGTTATTGTTTATGTGAAAGCACCTCTAGACTACCGTGTGTTTATCAGTAGTCAGTGACCTGTTACAATAACCAATAGAAACAAAATAACAAATTCCATTATTATCGATACTGACACCTGCTCCATCTGGTATTCATATGAGGATGAACTTCCACAGAGTACCAACTGTTTTTCATTGAATAGTTATCCCGTGAATATATCTGAGATGGAAACAACATAGATTTTATTAGTATACATCATTTATCAATAATTCTTCATTTTCCATTACAGATCTTAAATATTCACATCAAGCAGAATTATATTAAGTTTATTATGTTTTTATTGGAGTTGGTTGAAAACTAGGAATTCCCTGCACTAAAACTTTCTTCCCCCTCCCCCAAGAAACTGTAATTGAAAAATGCATGAACTTCCTTAACTGGAAAAGATGTTTTACTTTTTTGAGAATGTGGGGGGGAGAATGGAACATAGGAAACATGAAAAGTTAAACTTCCCATAAGAAGCAAACTTTATGCAAATAAGCATATTCATTGGCAAAAAGCTAGACTGAAAGAATCTTAATTTACCCTTGTTATTAGCAGGCAAAATGGGAAAGATTGTATTATTTTTGCATGCACTCATATTTTGAAAAAATAAGGAGAAATAAGTGCTATATGAAAGCAGCAGCATGTTCTTACATTCTTGTTAAGAACTAAATAGTGACTGTGCATGCCATATAGAGATGCAGACCAGCAGGCAATAATATTGTATAGCGGTGGCCTAAGAATGAATATTTCTGAATATGTATGTATCAGCTATATAATCAACAAATTAAATTATTGAAGTAATTGTATTAAGCTGAAAATGTTCCTTTATCCAGAGTCATGCTGTATTTCCAGCTTAACACTTCAACTTTACTAGCCTTTTGCTGTTGAAACCCACTTTCTCTTTGAAAGATTTACATCCAGTTAACTTATCATTGATATCCCTGAAGCTTCTGAATGCTGTCAGAAAATATGAAGATTTTAGGAGTGAAATAGTGACAATGAAAGAAAAACAAGATTTAAATACTGTAGGTGAATTATGCTTTGTTCATATTTAAACAACAAAAAATCTGTATCTAATCTTCAGGAAAGCAAATGAGTTCTCAGGTCAGTGCTGATGGCAAGTAGTCAGGAATTCAGGTATACTTTTCTGTTATTCAGTATAATGATTTATTTTCTCATAAAACAGACTCAGCTGTGTTTGGAGGCAGTAGATATAAATGAAATATAAAATAGTGCATTAAAATAGGAGGCTTAGAACCACAATATCATAGGAATTCAAACCTAATATTACCAGATGAACTATACTGACTTCTTTGTGTCCAGATATGATCTCCAAAAAAAAGAAAAAAAAGCATGACCATGCCTTTCTCATGTGCTAAAAAGTATGATGAATATACCCTGCACAATTTGAAATGTTAACTTAATAGAACTTCTACTGTAATATCTCCCTCTCACCCCACAAGTTCTGAGAATGTAAAATAGTTCTTAAATGGCAGTCAATCCTAGCTTCACAAGGGTTATTAGTGTATATTACATACATATATTAAAAGAAAGTTCAAACTCAAGAGCCAAAAAAAAAAGGGGGGGGGGGGAGGAGCCGCTTTATACGTGCAAAAGTTCTTGATACAATCTTTAATTGACAGTTAATCTGAGCCTGCATGGAGGACAATGTGTTTTTACATCAAGTATCTGAATACATTTTTGGTGAATAAATTGATTGCTAAAACTTAAAAAACACTGTCAATCTAAATTTTTTCAAAATTCAGACTGAAATTGGAATGACTTTCTTTTTTCTTTTTGGAAGAGGGAATTGATTCATAAAACTAGCAGTGAGGAGACAACAACTGTTTCTCCATCTTCCCCTCTCCACCCACTCACCTCTACCCTACCCCCACAAAGTTGAAGAACTCACCACATGTTTTTTAACGCAGTAACTCCTATATATAGGAGACTAGGTTTCAACTCCTTCCCCCAACTGAGACTTAAACCCTTATTTTCTACCTTCCAGGGGAATCACCTAGCCACTGGATATTCTACAGTGGTGTGCTCTCACCTGAGCTATTTGAACTGCTACTTTGACCTAGCTGTGTGCCTCCCAAGTGAATGCTTTAACCACCAGACCAAAGAGTCATTCTCTCTCTTTGACTCAGTATTTAAATAATCCATGCAGAACAGCTTTTTCCATGGGGATCAAGAGAAGCCAATTACAGATTTCTCACTGGTTTAAGAACTCTTCTGGGAAAGTGAAAATGTGGGTTCAGGAACATGCAGACAAAGAGGGTCTTGAACCTGATTGTCCCACGTTGTATATTAGATGAGGCCCTAACCACGGAGCTATTGAATAAATGAAGAGAGGGGGGGATTCTCCTTACTTCCATGAATGATTTACAAAGAGTGTGTAAACCTAATCTTTCATTTCCAGTTCTTTAGTTTTGTGTTTAAATAGCTTCTGCAGAGTGGCCTATGTCTCTGGCAAGTGTACAGATTAATGATTGGACAAAAATACTGATTTTAGGAATGGTGAAGGATAATTCTTCTCCACACTTTTTTCCTAAATATTTCCTAATATTTCTGTCAGTCCCAAATGAAATCAAAGTATGGTTTTATTTGGCAGTAAATGCAAAATTTTAGTTAATTTGGGTGGGTGGTTGTGGAGGAGGGGGAAAATGACTGATTTTTTCAATACCCCTTTTGTTAAAGCATTTAACTGAAAAACTATCAATACACAAAGCCCTGCTCCATATGCTTTCATATTTCCTAACACTTCTTAATTCAAGAACCTGTACTGAACTAGTGTGCTTTCATTAAGAAGGTCTAGTAGAACTTACTAGCCACAAGAGTACTCATTTCAATTCAGACACAAAGTTCAATGCAAAACTAACACGCCTGTTTATGAATTCTGAGTCATCTTTCTCTACACCTTACATTGCCAAAGAATGTTCTGGTCTGGCCCTGCTGACTGTGCTCAGGCTGAGCTGCTTTACCTCCCTGCTTTACCATGGGCGGGGATAAAACAGCCGCTTCCACCTCACAGCACATCCACACGCAGCCAAAATAAAGTATAGGTGAATTTTTGGGGGGAGGAGGGGGACCCAGGAAAATGTCTCAATAGTAGTCTGCAGATACAGAACAAGTTAAATATTGAAAATCTGTCCAGAGTCACACAGCACATTTACTGATACCAGTTGTGAAACCCAGAATTCCCGAGTCTTCATTCAGTGAATGATTATCCCTTCCATTACAGCTGTAGTAAAGGAATAAGAATGGTAGTGTGCCATCCCCTAACTAGAAAGAGAGCTAGTTTTTAATCTTGATTTCTCAAGCTATCTTTTGCTTTATATCAGTGAATGAATAGTCAAGAACATAATGTACTTCCTTCTCCAAGACAGAAACAAGAGAAAGATTAAGACATAATCCAAAGAACAAAGTCAAGCTTGCTAAACCTTTCATGGCTGGATTTCTTCAGCTCTCCCTTTCAGAAGTTTACCTGAGAAAATGAAGAAATCCCTTCCTTTTCTGGTTACAGATATTCACAGAGATCCACTGTGCATTTCATGAGGGAAGGGAATAGTCTTTGCACATTTAGTGTCCCAGATATCCAGATCTGCTGTGGAAGGTGGTTATACCATAGGAGGTATTTAGGTAGCTCTGATGCTCTCACTTTAAGTCAGAAGATTTATTTAAATATCTAACCGATCTGTTGTGTTGCTGGTGCTTTTTTATTAAATGCTAATAGGAAACGTACTTGAACTCTGAGTTGTTCTCACGTGTCAGTTCTTCCAAAATAATGCATTTTTCTGGAAGACCTTGTAATCAGAATCTCCAAAGAAATCAACATTCTTGCTGGAAGAGTCAGTTGTATTTGCTAATTGTTAATTTGTTGTTTGTTGACTTTTTTGCAAAAGGATATAGTACATTGGATTCTTAAGAGTTCACTGTTCAAGCAAAAACCATTGCTAGTAAAAAATCCCCAATTCTGTTTTTAACTAAGCATCTGACATTCTCAATAATGCTGGACCTTCTTAGTCCATAAAACTAAAACCAGTTTCTGTTCCAGAGAGATTAGGATATTTCAGCCAATGCTTTATTTTCAAAACAAAAAATGTTTTCTGAACTACAGGGGTGAAAACAATCATAAAATGCAAATAATCCATCTTTATTTCTTTCCTCCCACTCTCTTAGATTTAAACAGCATATATGAAAAATTTTAATAAAAACCTGTAATGATAATAATTCTTATACATGTTCTGTATGTTGTTTCTTATCTAAGAATCTTCTCTTACTGTATGGATTTCACAAAATAAGAAAAAATCACATTTAACAATATACAAAATAAGCATCCAAGATATAAATCTTTGAAGTGATTATCCATTCTTATAAAGCAAATACAAATATGAAGCATTAGTACATGGACAACTTCTGCGCTGAATGCTGGGTTTGAAGAAACCTGTAACCTGTCTGTGAAATCAGCAGGGTACACAAATAGGTGTGTGTTTCTTCTGTAGTGCCCATTCAGCACAGTAGGGGAGCTAACTGCCAGCCGCAGCCAGATGCAAAGTTAACAGAAACAAAGCAGGAGAAGGTGCTGGAGGGATCACAAAGAGAATTTTTGCAGTGATTTTTTTTCCCACAAAATTTCTTTCAGGACATCCCTCAGTTATGTCAGCATATCTCTTTCAGGATTTCCCACTGTTAACTGCCTTCTGGTACACAGTATGTATTCTGTATCAAATCCGTCTCCTCCAACTTAAAGCTTGTGCTATCATTACTCAGGTAAAATCTTCTTCAACCACACTTGCCACCTGAAATTGTTTTCTTACTTCACCTGGTATCAGAAGACTAAAATTGATATTCAGGAACTTCCAAAAAAAACCCAAAACAACCCTCAAACTGAAACTCTTGCAAAAATGGGAACCTTTCCTGGCTTATTTTTCTCAAAAACAAGCAAAATCTAAGGATGAAAACTATGAAATATTAAAAAGAAAAAAAACCATAAAGCCTGCTTTTTCCACAATAAATTTATGTTGAGCACATATGAAATTTCATTTCTCTATGTTCTTCATTAGTAAGAAAGTTTTAAAAAAATGTATTGTTTGGCTTAGTCGGCATTAGACAATCAGGTGCCTCTAGCTTTCTGCTTCAGAGCCTCTCTGTCTTGTTGAGTCAAGCCTGTGCTGGAGGCCTTATGTTTGTCTCGTTCTTTATATTATTTAGTAGATGTAGTTAATCTCCAATGAAATGAATGATGCTTTGCAAAATGATTTTCCAATACTGTAAATATTTACCAATTGGAATAATAATGCTCAGTGCTTGAGTTAAGATAAGTTTTCAGATACGGAATACTGAAGTACATAGATGTTTATTTTGTGTGAAATTATGCTTAGATTCTACAGGATGTCCATTCAAAAAAAATAATTAGAAAGTCTGTTTTTATGTTCTTGTTCAAACAGTAAATTATTTAGCTCTCAAATGAGGAAGTGGGAATATATGACAAGTGCAACTTCTAATAAAATATTTCTAAATAGACCTTTTAAATTGGTTTATATAAAGACGACAAATGTTCACTCTTTGTAGAACGGATATACTGCAGTTAAAATAATGGAGTTTTTTCTTTTGTATTTACACTTTATTTTTACTTTTCCTATAAAAATGGGGCAAGATCTACATTCACCTGAAGCATAGCTATGTATAGTAGAACTGAATCTTTCTATTACATATTCCCTGCCTGGATGTCACACCAAGGCCACTTAAGTCACTTCAGCACTAGTCAGAGATGTTTAGAAACACTTCTGAGTGCTTTAATTGTTCATCAAGACCTAACCCTTTGAACATTGCTTTAAGGCATTTTGGCTCTGCTCTGAGTCACTGAAGCAAAATTGGAGCATCTGGATGCAGTGTCAAAATAGCCCAGGCAGCTTCAGTGCAGCACCCAAGTGGATAATCTCAACACAGAATACAAACACTGCATTAGTGATTGCCGGAAGGCTACAGTTCATCTTCCTCTGAAATACAATACAAGAAAGTACAAGAAAAGTTAAAGGATGATACTTTTTTTTTTTCTTCGTATCTTCTGTTGTGTGAACAAAGAATCAAGCTGTGTTTTGATGCTTTGTCAAGTGTTTGGTAGCATTTTCAATCCTTGTTTGCCCTACTAATCCACTGATTTTTCTCTTCTTGGACAAAGCAATGAATGATTTTTACAGTTTATGCTGTATTAGATATGTGAATGCAAAAGAAGGTATCCAGTTGATGATATTACCTCCAAATCAAAGTAGTGGAAGAAAGTATGATAATATTTTAGTTGCCTATTAGTAATATAACATCTAATTATACTCTGTTAAGTTGTACATAAAATTCCCATAATTCTGTGAGTTGTGTGAAATTATATTTCTTTTGCTTTGTTTGCCCTCACAGATGGCAGTAAAATTGCATTCCATTGATTGAAAAGTGCATTGTAAGTAACTCTTTTTGTTTCTCCTGTTGAATTAGGCTTCACATTTTATTTTTCTGAATCTGCTGAAATTTTATCTCATGGATAAAACTGGGTTCTTTCTTGAAAACTGTTGCACAATTAATAGTCTAAAAGAGCCCATGAGACATCTGGCATGTGGCTACAGATACAATCCCCAAGACAGATTTCTTTTGCCATAGGCAAGAATAGTTTATGTAAGGCTTAGGCCAACAGGTCAAGAAATATAAATGCAGAAGCATGCTAAACATACCACCTGACATCAGGCTCTGCTTGGAAATGCTGTATTCCAAGTCTCTAACATGGTTGATCTGTAGAGTGCACACCAGAATGAATACTGGAGAGCAGAACTGGGGCACAGCAGCATATATAGTCTATTTCCTGTCTACATATTTTTCTGACTATGCATCTAGGATTTTATATGTATATACAGTGGAACTAAATACAAACACAAGCATCAGACCGATTTGAAGCTTTGCTATTTTTATGTAATTCAGATAATACAGGTATTTTGTGTATATATGTATATAAAAACATCATACAATTAGTTGTTCAATGATACTAAAAAAACTCTGCTAAACACACTGCTTCACACTACTATTCAAACTATTCACACTACTCTTACAAATGCAATACCAAAATATATTCCATTTGGAACATGTCAAGTAAATGGGTGACACTTTTTCTAACAAGTCTAACTGCCATTAATTTAGTTAGTATTCATTGTAATTACACTGATCATAATGAATTCATTTAGTATTAATGTGAACATTATACATCTTTTTAGGATGTATTATCCATTATAATTCAGCAATAATTAATGTACATACAAAATGAAGTGTTACTACTCAATGCTATTATAAAGCCATGTTGTTTCATTTGAAAAGATTTAGAGCAAGTTGTGTTTAATCTGATTGGTATTCTGATTGTTGCCAAGAGGTATTCTGCAATGGCAAAGGGCAATTCACATTGGGAGACTTGTTAACTTTTCAGAGAGATTCCATGTTTGCACTTGTCTACTGATCCACGTATAACTTAGCATTTCAGGTAAGATACCAGCATTTGAGGCAAGATACTTCATGGCTATGATACTGCAAAAAAAGTCTAACTATCCTAAAAAAGTAAAAAATTTCTGACATTTCAGACCTTATATGATAAAAGGGGCCTGTGTTTATAAGTGAAGTACTGCAGCACCTACATTTTATGATTGTTCTTCCCTTCTACCCTCCAAGAGTAATCCAAAACTGAGAACCAAGTATTTTCCATATATCACACATCGACTCAATTAGGTGCCTCAAAGGCATCCATGCCTGCTTCAAGGAGCTACATAAAAATAATGAGTAGGGGAAATGGCCATACTGGATTAGGGTGAGAATTGTCTGGCTAGCATCCTGTCTCTGGGCAGTGATTACATAAATATATGCCCAGAGAAAAGTAAGAATATGAATTACATGATACATGAATTCCCCAGCCTCCAACAGTTTTAGCTGAAGAAATTTCATCAGATGCATATGGTTTCTAAAGATTAAGATTTTGTTGGTTTTCTCTTCCATGAATCTATTCCCATAAACCTATTTAAACCTTAGAATAGCGTCCTTTGACAATGAGTTGCATGGGTCTACTACCATGTTCATTTTGTGCATAAAGAACTATTATTTTATTTTTTTTGAATGTGGTTTCTTCTAGGTTCATTTGAATCTACATTGCATTGGATTTGACTGAGCTGGAAAAACAGTATACAGTTAATGCCTGTCCATTCCCTCTTTGCCACCAATGATTTGTGAGTCTCATCTATATCCTCCTTTGGAGATCTTCTTTTCAAGAGAAGTAGCCTACTCTGCTACCTGTACAGAAGCTATTGATCATCTTTGTTCCCCCTTTTTGGGTTTTGTATGCTACATGTAGTTTTCAAAGTATGAGAGGTTTGTAGGTTTGTACCATTTCAAAATTATTCCCTCAGCTTTTCTTCTCAGTTTCTTACTGAATACTGACATTGAACAGTTATGCAACTATTGGCTCGTTTCTCCATTGTAACTGTCAGCTCCAAGCCCACTATATTACATGCAATGTTAAATTCCTCACCTCCCTGCCCCCTCCCCCTGCCTTGTGCATCACTTTGCATTTATTTACAGGGCATTTAATCTGCGATTGTATTGCCTTGTCACTCAGTCTTGTAAATTGTTTCTGGAATTCTACACTGTCTGTCCTTGTCCTGACTATCCCAAATAACTCTGATCAAGAACATTTCTCACCAACTCTCATCCCTTTCCCCAGATCATTGAACAGCACAGGCCCTAGAAAAGGTCTTTGCAAAGGTCCAGCAGCAGTGTCTGTTGATTGCAGGAGCTGGATATTTACTCCTAACTCTATACTACTTGGCCTTTAAAGTATCAGTTATACATGCCTTCCTTCTTATCCACTTATTTTTTTTAATAGCATTATTTTTTTAATAGCCTTTGTTGAGAAACTTTAGCAAAAGCCTTTTGCAAATCCAAGGTAGACTCCAACTAAGCAACTCCAGGCAATGAAGTCACTCACATTCATCATGTGTCTCTTCAACAATTCAAAGTACTTCAGTAGGTCTGCAAAGCAGAAATTTCCTTTACAAAAGCTGTCTTTACTCATCCAAAGTATAGTAATTTATCCAAGGTCCACTCTCGAGTTTTTTACTATAGTTTATACTAACTTGCCCAATATGGACATCAGTCTTACAGACTGTCTTTTTTTTTACATCTGCTATTTAACTTTTTATTCAAATTCATTTTCACTACATTTTACATCTTCTAGCTCCCAGTACCTTTGCAATTTTAGATGAGAGAAAATGCACCATCACTAGTCAATAAGCTGCTTCATCTGTGAATTGTCTTATAACTCTTGAGTGAATACTATCTTATCTAATGATTTGTTACTATTCATTTTCTCATCACTTCCTTTCTCCTTCAAGTGGATATTCCCACTGAGAGTTATTAGGATACATTATTACATAGCAAGCAACCTTTACCTGCAGTTTTACAAAATATGTCAATGTAATGCTAATTAATAAGAAGTCAGGTAATCTATGAGCTTCTGACTTTTCTTCTGCTGATAAATTTGACCATGGGCAAATCACTTAACCTCTGCACTTCTTTATTGTTTCCCTTCCTAAAATTGAAATAATGGAATTAGTGTCCCCTTTAAAACTGTTGAGCTTTACAGGTTACATGTGTGCTACATATTCTTATTTATTTTTCACACTAAAATGAATCAAATTTTGGAATAGAATAGTGGATTAAATAGAATAAATTTTAACAGTTATGAAGTAGTTACCTCTATGAGAGAGAGAATCGAGCTAGTTGGAATCACTCTAGATTTAAAAAAAGTTCTTTGGTTACTTCAGAAAAATAAAAGATGAAAACAAATGTTTTTGTACACTGCATGCTGAATTCCCCTATTTTCTTTTATAAATGTCCTTTTTTCGATTGATGCATTAATAAGGAATTCATTATCCTCCTTAGTCTTTATTGTGGTTTTATGTCATATAAACATATACATAGAAATTCAAGATGTATTTTGTATTAATTACTCAGAAATACTGAAAATAGTTGTTGATACAGTGGATTAAAGTAGACCAGCACGCTCACTGCAAGTATTGTTTCTTATTGAACTCAGCAGTTGCCACTTGTGAAGTGTTAATGGAATTTTTGTCGTCTTACTGTATTAAAATCTTTTGTGTCTTTCCAGTGTTGAAGTATCCTTCTCCTTTTTGCAGGCAAAATTCATTCATACAGTAGCTGGCTTCCTGCTTCTGTATAGAGGAGACTGCAGCATTAAACTTTAAATAGATCAAAATCAAATGGAGTTATGTTCAAATACATAATGTTTAAGCTTACATATTGAAGGCTTGGTTTTCTAAAGTAAATCAGATAAGCGTGTTCTCAGTGCTACTTTTGCTATGGTTGTATGCTTTCCAGCTTTAGTGTCGTCAAGCACTTTTCTGTTTAGATCTGACCTTAGGCTCTACGGAAATCTTCTACTAATTCTTTCTTATAGGCTAGTGATAGTTAAGAACAGTCCTGTCTACCTCAATGTTGTTCCATAACATGGGATAAGAAATCTTTTTTTTATAAATAATGACCCAAAGTATTTAGCTCCAGTTACTATTAGCAACTTATGACCGTGTTTGCAGAGATACTGAACTCCAACAGCTATGTTCGAAATGAAAGCAAGATGTAGATTCAAAATACTTGTAGAAATAAGATTACTAACACATGGAGCTGTTTAATGTTTTCTAAAATTTTTAAATCTTTAATTCTGGTTTTAAATTTTAGTAAATATTTGATATACTATTTATGTAAAATACTATTTTGTCCTTTCTTGTGAAGGATGAATTCTATGTTTCTGTCTTCAGAGATGGCAAAAATGTTTAGAAGTTTCAATGACAAAATTAATGGTATTTGAATTTCTTGTTGAAAAAATACCAATCTTTAGGAACAATGTAATTTATTGTATTTCATACATATTTGGGGGGCACACTAAATATGATTTTTAATAATGCTTAGTTGGTGGCACAAATGGAAGTGCTCACGCCTACCTTTCTGGTTTGGACTAGTTTGGATAGATAGTAGGTTATTCTTCCTTTTTAATCTGATATGTTAATCCATATTTTCCAGGCAATTATACTGTCTCTTTTCTTTTTAAAAGATAGTCCATATTGTCTCTTGTCTTGTTTCCATACATCTTCATTTTGGATCTCACTCCATCAGCATTTTTTCTATTGGTGCCTTTTTCTTCCAACTTCTTTGTGACTTTTTAAGGCCTTCATTCTTATTTCCTGTTTTTCCTTTCATGACTGATACTGATGTTTACCTTTTTAAAGTACCTGCATGATGGTGGTTCTGGAGCTATTCTTTGAAAATGGGAATATTTCAGTTAGATCGGTCTCTCATTGATATATCTAGTTCTTCTTTTACAACAGCATGAAGGAAAGATGGAGAACTGACTATGCAGGAATACTCACGAAGAGTTTTCTCACGGAAATATATGAAATCAGCTATCAATCTAAATAAAAATTGTCTTTAAACTGTGGTTGTCTTGAATCAATTTAATTAAAAGGAATTTCAAGGAACCAGGAGATATTTTTCTTTCAGACTGGGATCCCAGCAAGGAGGATCAGATTGCAAGTTGCCTATTGTGTGCCCAGTGCTTGAGCATTCTAGGGATTCTGTCCCATTGCTTTCACTTAAGCTTTGCTTTTCAAGATTAGGATTTGGACCTATCTCAGTAGAGGAATTAAAAAATAAGTGCTTAAAGACACGCTAACAGATACATAATACACCACATTTTAGCCCAGAGCCCCTTGCTGTAGTGTTGTTTAAGCTTTCAGAAAAACAGTGTTTACAGTGAAAACCTTTAACAATCTTTTACCATGCTTGCTAGCAGGCACTGATTTAATGCTAATGTGACAGCTAAGATTTTAGTGAGAGACACTTTTATTTCCCTGATAAGAGAAGTGTTACACATTCTGAAAACCAGACAGATTTTTCTGGCCAGTGTCTCCTCATGTTTGTGCCAGTAGGGATTTGCTGACTACTCAAATTATCTTTCACAGTTTAGCACATGTCTATCTTATATAGATATGTTTATCTTCCTTTCTGACATTCCTGTAAATGGTTGTATTTTTTAAAAAATGAAAACAGACATCGTTGTTGTTAATAAGCAGCTACCTAATGTTTCACCCAAAAAAACGCTAGACTTTTATAATGCAAGACATCAATTTAGGATGAGCTTGCATTCTAGCAAATCAAATTATATTTCCTACAAAATACATTCACAATTTGCAGTAGACTCTTCTCTGAAAAAAAAAAAAGTGAAAAGACAATATTATAATCTTGATAACATTTATAATGTTAGGAAAAGGCGCTGATACATTAAATTAAGCTCTGTTGTATTTCAACTGTGATTCTGGATGAAAAGTGCTTTATTTTTTATTTGTTCTAGAAAGGTCCATTTATCCATCTCTACAAACTACAAACCATATTATTTAATTTTTCCTGTGGTCACTCAGAAATTGTTATATATCACACCAGATCTGTATTTTATAGTGTATCCTAATGCATATTTTAAAATCTCTGTGCCACCTTAATTTTTTTCATTTGTATATAATTTCATATTTTTGAAATACATAATTGAACTTATTTTATGCCTTTGCCAATTTTTTAACCTTTGTTGCAGGAGTTTCATATAATCATAATTGCACTTTAGGGGAAATCTCAATGTAGAATCTGAGTGGAGGAAATATAGTACTGCTATCTTTATGCCTTTTTTGAATAAGAAGTGTGGATTTACTTCTTGGTTTGTGTGTTTCAAAGGTAATGTATTTGGACCAAAGTAGAAATTACGAGCAGTAATTTCTGGGTTTGGGGGCAATTCTCCTCAGTGTTTCACACTAAACTTTAAATCCTTAATTGAGTAAAATGAACTTCTGAATTTATTTTATTACGTACTGATACAACCATCAATTGTATTAATGTGTTTCTACTAAAAGTGATCAGTTCATTCTGGTATTTAGATGTCAAACAGAACTCGGGTACAGACCCACAGAAATGTATGGAGCATTGTAGTTAAATATCCCTAGATATTTACAGATAGAGCAACTGATTATTATGAGTTACAATCTATTTATATTTTCAAAGTTCTTACAACTATAAGAGCTACAGATTAAATTTCCCTTTTTGAATGATAACTAAGATTTGGAAGACTGGTTGTATTTCAGCTAAAAAGAACTCTTCAGTTAGGCAGTGATTTGTGCATGAGGCTCTTTAGTATGACTTTACAATGTTGAATTACTTTTTTCAGAAACAGTAAATCATTTCTTCGTTCACTATTTTTGTCAGGGTAGACAGATTATTCCTCCTGTTGTCACCAATATCATCCCATATGACATTTTAATTACTCAATGTGGTGTCTAAAGCCAGTTATCCTGGAAAGTGTGATAAAGTACTCTTATCTGTGATAATTCTGAATCAAAAGAAACATGTTTTCTGTGTGTTTAACCACTGTGCCAGTTTTCCTGTTTTGAAATTTTAAGAATCGTTTTAGAAAGCTGTGGTTCATTCAGATAAACATTTTCAATAGAGGTAATGATGGAAATGGTCCATTGATCTGGAAATGGCCATGGTTCTTTTCTATTTTTTCAGTTATGTTTCTTACCAGGAGACACTGTGAGAGCAAATATTTCCCTTGGTATCAAATTCCCCCATTCCGATTACTGAACTGTTACAACAGTACTAATTCAATCCCCTGGTCATTATCAAGCCATTAGTATTACCTTGACGAGATAAGGTATGCTGAACTATGGATGCAGTAGAATTCATATTGGTATTACAGCTCGCTTCCATTACCTGAAAGGCATTTTCCTATATTTACAGTTAGCTAAACTAGTATTATGTTTTGGAAATAAAAACTATCAAAATTTTTAACCTATGAAACAAATGCAGCAATTATATGAACTAGAAAATACCACCAGGTTCCTCAGGTTAGCAGTATTCATACTTGATTACCGTTTTGTGTTTCAAGTAATGCATTTGCATTTGAAACGATTTCTTACTAGAAATCACTTGAAACAGATATTTCAGATGTCTCTAATAAATTAGATGTTACTCTACCAGTCCTTTCTTAATGCATAGTTGTGTGTTTAAGCATAGCTCTCATTTAAAAGTACTGTGGAGTTGAATCTATGCTTCGGAAACACTGGAAAAAGTAAAGCTACCTAGAGGTTCCAAGCTTACAGCAGTCATTAGTCTTCAAACAGCCTGTGCCTCAGACTAGGGCACAAAACGAGTGGATGGAGCTACAGTATTGTTTTCCTCTGAATCCTCCAGCCTAAGTTCCTATTTTTATCTTCTTCCATGTGTTAAGTAGAGGTATTTATCAGATTTTGCAGAAGATAATAATGTAGAGAAGTCGTCTTAGAGCCAGTTTTGCGAACCAAACAGCAACCTCATTTCTGATGTACATCATTCTTTCATGATTTCTCCTTTGAGTCTGCCTTAAACAACAGTTTCATTTCTACTCTAGCAACTTCTACACAAATTCACAAAATAATTAAATTAGACCCAGAAGTCCACTGGTCAAGCTAAGTCTATTTGAATAAATTCAGATCAAAGGAAAAGTAAAACACTTCAAAGAAAGATTACTGGGTTTGCAACAAATTTCTTCTGGAGAAAAAAAGCACCTTCCAGATAACTTTGGTTTTGTTATAGTTCAAATAGCTTTCTTACTGAACTGAATATGCTTAAGACAAACTGAAGGTCTCTAAAAGAGAGTGTATACAGTTAGCGCAGTGTAATAACTTAAACCATTTTCCATACTGCCCTCTATGCCAGATGTCAGAGGATAAGAAGAAAAAGGATTAAATTTCATGACCATCACTGAAATACTTTCTTTTCCTCTGAGAAACATGAAATAAGCAACTAGATTTAACAGATGAGGGAGCTTATGTTATATCTTATTAAAAGTATTTTATTCAGTCACTAAAATGTGAGACTATTAAAGCAATAACTGACCATGTAATCAAAGTAAAATTCAATTCCCTGCCCTGTAAAGTTTAGCAATTTCAGTTTAATTTTTTAAAATACAGTTACATTAAAACTTGTGCAATATGTGTAGGCATATTCTTATGTAGAAAAAGCTGTTTTCTGGGTTTTTCACCCCTTTTTGTGTGGGGAGGGATTCTAGATTCTGTTCACACTTCTGCTGTATAATGGTAATAGAACAGGCAAATACAGTCTGAAAGTTATTTCTTAGAAAGTTAAATACATATATAATGGACTTTAGGTTTAAGTTAGTTTAGCCACAGGGAGCAATTGACCTGCTTCATCTTATTCTCAATGAGTAAAGCTACTAATGATGAAAGGATCTGTAAAAAATATAATAATATGTAGAAGGATGACTTTCTATACAGTGTTCTTTTTTTTTTTCAGAAAATATCCAAATATTGTCTGAAACTGTTCTCCCCCATGTTCCTAAAGATAAATTACTATACCACAAATTGCTGTAATCTACACCCAAAAATAACTGATTTGTTAAAATTCCTTAAATGTTGCCATCAGTTCCAAAAAATAACTTCTAACTGAATATCCTGCACAGTGACAGAAACTTGGTGCAATTTTTCTTGCTCTTCCACGGCAAATGAGATGTAATAATGCACATTGCTGAGAGTACACCTTCACAGAGTTCATTTTTAATTTTTATTAAGCCTCTTCTTATTCACCTGCAACGGTTTATTTGCATACATTTAACTCAATACATGCCAGTCCACATTTGTTTTTAATGCCTAATTAATTGTGAAGAAACCTTGACTTCAATATTATGCTTTAAAATTAACTCCAGTGAACTGTGACTGAAAATGATGTTATAGGCTATTAGGTATGATGTGGAAAAATAAGCACTTAATCTATATTATTATATTGCTCTTACTGCTGATGACTGAAAGACTGTTTAGAAATAAGTGCTAATGTTTTTGCATTTGTTGAAAATTTACATGCATAAATCCTGTAGGTAAAAGGGAAAATTTCAGTACCTCTTATAATGTCACATATATTTAAGTTTCAACAGAAAGACTGTACAGCTATGATGAATTTGTTACATGTAACTTTCATTATGTGTAAATCTGCTTGAGCATCTGCTTTAACAAATCTGCAGGCCAAATGCTAGAACAATTACTAGGCCCATCTAATCCTATACATAGATTCATGTGGTTATAGACTGATCTCTACAAAGCAACTCCCTGCCTATCACTGACTTGAAAGTGTAATGCTCAGCAAGTTTTATGTGACCTTAGTTTTGATTTCCATGTCTTTATCTCCTGTCCTTTCTTTGTCTTCATCTTTAGCAGTAAAGGTCATTTACAACAAATCATTCTTGAGAGCAGTAGCATATTAATTTTGTAAAGCATTTTCAGCACCACTGCAAGTCTCTGCCAGTACTAAACTTTGCAGGGATGCTAATAGTTCATCATTTCTGATCCAGATATCATAATCTGAAGCTGTACAAAATACATTTTCTAGTTGGTATATTACATTCTTGATGCTTAGCTCTTTTGTCTAAGACTGCAACATGTAATGTTGTTTTTTTAGTTTTGATCAATTTATTTAAACTTCAATTCAAAACAAAACTTAATAATCTGTATAAATATAGACACTTATAATTTGATCTCAAGCAGTTACTGATTCAGACGATAGGCACAAAACTTTTCAAATATTGCATCTTATTATAATTGCTCAACACTTGTATTAGCACGGCACAAACCACTTTTCAGTCACAAATATGGAGAAAACCCACTATCCAGAGTCACTTCCAGTAAACTCTAAGGCATAAACTGAAAATACAATTTACCAGGTCTGATAGAAAAGCAAAAGATTATAAATAGGTTCAGTTGCTTCAAGACAGCTGCCTAGTCTTCAAGTAAACAATTTTTCCAAATAGCAATAACCTGTATTCTAGTCAGGGGTTAGAGCTCTTAAGGCTTGGTGCCTATATTCCCTTCTACTAAAAACCAATCCAACCTTACAAGCCAAGTTCTGTTAACAGCGTGTCTTTCTAGAGCACTCTATAATGACTTTCTGCCCAAATGTTCTTGCTTCTCACTAGATTTGGATGCAGCTGAAGTAGAAATTTATCATTTGCTTCTACCAGTGATTCTGGGCCAGCAGAAGAGCCATATGTCTATAGGGCATTAGAGGACTGCTTTTCAGTGGGAAGCCATGTTGGTGAAATTGTTAGCTCTACTCTACCACAGTATGATTATGTGTCACTAGCATATTAACTGCAAATGCAGTCCTGAGCAAAAGAGTGTGGGTAACCCGATTCATGCTACTACATGCTGCTGTTGTAAATACTGTGCTACTTAAAGAAAATTGTTAAGTGAATGCAAGTAGCAATTTAGAAAACAACCACTATGAAAAAAGGAGTAAAATCATAGATCCATTAAAGTAAACAGTGTAACTCCCACTGATTTCATCCCAAAGATTCAGCTGATGCTGAACAGCACTGGTTTATACTCTCAGGATACAGTTTTTTATATCTTATTGTTGTTGCTGCTGCCATTTTTAGAACAGGTGAAGCTTTACTGTCGTGCTATATTTTCATACAACTTAAACTGGGTTTGCTTAAATATACTGAAAAGTAGGTAGTACGTTTTCTCCATTTAAAGATATTTGCAAATAAACAAAAGGAAAAGATTTAACAAAACCATTACACTCAGTTTATATATTCTTTAAGAATTCAATCTGAAATAATTAATTCAGTCCAAGGGGATTTTTTTTTCCCCACTTTTCCTCTTACTAAAAAAGATCATATGTAACACTACAGAACGATAAAAGTAACATTTTCTCCCAATATTTAGCTTTGTCAGTATTAAGAAATGTGGTAAAACTAAGGCCACTTTTATACCAGTACCTTCTATGCACAGTTATGGATTTTCAGATAAAATGCACCAGATTGAGCTCTTCCTTGATAGAGGAGCAGCTTTAATGTTGTCAGCTGCAGTGTTTCAAAATCCAATGGGAGACTGAAAAATGGCATTGCAATATAGATGTCTGTCTGCATGTGCATGTACATGTGTACGCATGTGTGACAATCAGTGCTGCTGACTTGTCTAAATGCATTTAGAACTGTCAGTTTTACTTTGTTCCAAAAGCTCTCTCACCCTCCTGTGCTTTGCCCAGCAATTATTTATTCCCATCCCCAAATTCCAAATCAGTCTAGTCCGCCCCACCTCTACATGAGTTCTGCCCTTACCCATCTCAACTCTAGGCCTAGCAACAGTCTTCACGTCTGCCACGCCTATGTCTGAATTCCCTCTCCCTTCTGTCACTACAAGCTTCCTTCCTGGCCACAGTGCCTCACCAGCTTGCCAGCTGAGTTGCCACCCTTCCTTTACCATTTGTTGTCCCCTCCTACACAAAGTGCCCAGGAGGAAGCTGAGGTACTGGTCCATTGCTCACAAGGAGGTGAGAAAGAGAATGGGCTATACTAAACAGGTTCCACAGCTCTAACATGGAATGAGAGTAGTCTGAAGGAGTAGAGACAAAGCCATGCCTGCTTCTTTGTGCTGGCTAAGAAGATGGCAGCTGGATAGCTGGACAGACAACTTTCTCAGGCAGGGCTAAAATTCATTAGATTACCTTAGCTTCATTTGTAGCATGCTAAAATCTTGTAAATAATTAAAAAAAAAAAAAAATTTGAAATAGTGTCTTTATGGGAGATTTTTTTCTACTGATATGAATTAATAGGTCAGCTATGAGGGAAGGAGATTTTGCCAAGAAATGCTCAAAAATTTCCAGTCAGTTTCCATTTTAATTGAAATATTTGCTACCTGAAGCCAGTTTTAATTAATCTACAGGTACAAAATATCCTTAATTACTTTTTCTTGCTTCCCATCGTGTAGTTTCTGATTTAAATCTACCCAAAAATGTCCTTTATGTTTTTGGTACACATAAATTCTTAAAATGTATCATCAACAATATCAGAAATGCATTGTGTTGGGGTAAAAGGGCTCAGTATGTAATAAACATCACAACTCTTTCACAGGAGCCACAGGAAAAGAAGAGGGCTGACTGCTACTGTACTTTATAATTTCCAAGCAGGATATAAACTCCAGTCCTGCAGAGTTGTTAAATCTCACTTATCTTGGTTATTATAGGGTATTAGAATAGTAGATGGTTCTACCTTCAGATATCCCCTGCAGGAAAATTCGCTTATTTCCACTAAAAGTAAATACTTTGAAATTATAGGAGAATAATTCTTATTAAGGTAGAACAATTTTTTTATTATATTCTAATGTAATATATTGCTTATGTTGCTAGAGCATTTTCATTCATTTATAGATGCTACTGCTATTTTGTGCTTGTTGTCATAGGTGATCTGTTTTTTACTGCCCTTGTAAAAACAGTGAACATACAGAGAAGTCAATAGGGAATACAGAAAAAGTCTGAATCTGTAACTGATCCTTCCCTCTTTTTACTTATTGGAGTAAAGCATTGCATAATAGAGTTTACTCTAGATCTTTGCCGTTTAGTCTAGTATAACTGAAAATTTTCCAAATGGAAAAAACCCAAAGAGGAATCCATAAAGAAATGTAAAATTAAATCTAGAAATGAACTAGCAATACTGTAATTTAATAAATAAATAAATAAATATCAAACAAAACACCACACACATACAACTGCACAATTGCAGTAACCAAAACATAGAGTTATCTCAAAGTTTGGTGTGTCTGTCAATGCTGCTTCAATACATCTGGGTTTTTGTGTTTAAAATATTGTGTACAGAAATGTTTGAGCCTGCAGAGTCTACTTGTTTCTCAGAAGAAAGGCTCTGCAGGAGAGAGTTCCTGTCCTGTGGAGCTTACAGACTCTGCAGGATCAGTGATGCTAGTTTATCCACAATTCATTTGTGTGACTGAAACTTATGTCTCCCAGATAAATGAGTTTCAGATCATTAAGGCTGTACTGTCTTTGTTAGCAAGAATATATTATTGGCCAGAGGAATGCCATAATGTCCTTTTCCAAAACACGGGGAAATACCAATTATAGAATTTGTTTTCAGTTTTGTTTACAACTTGCTTAGGAGCTGTTTCTTGCCCTGTCTCAAGAATAAATTATTGACAAGGTTTCCCATGTCTGGACACTTTTTTTTTTTTTTTGGTATTCTCTTTGATCTTGGAGAATTTTCAGGCTTTTATGCAACATGAGGTAAATTTGGATGTCGACTAAACCTTCATCGGAACAAGATAAAAGATAGCAACAGCACCTATATAGCTGTGCAATCATAATGATTTAAAATAAAAAAAAAACCCACATATAAAAAGGAGGTATCTTCTATCCAATGTATTGTATGACTAATGTGTAAAGATTACAGGCTGGAAAAAATTTAAGAAACTAAAATGAAAGCTTTGTGGCAGAGAAAACCCCCTACCTTTTTCTTTCATTTTCTTTTGCATTTTTTGAGATCTTGGCATATAATATCAGAAAGACATTTTATTTAAAACTGCTAAGATTTAAAATTTGTCTTTGCCCATCTTAATTACAAATACTTAGTAAATTCTAAAAAAATAGGTTGTCTAGAAATCCATCATGTCAAATATACATTAGAGCCATATATCTCAAAAGAAGTATATGATCGATAACATTATCTTATAGAATATTGAACTGCAGCAATTTTTGAAAGTACTACGTTTTTAATGAGTGAACCGTCTGATGAGTGTCAGTGTAGTATACAGCATGTATAGTCATAATAGTTCTGCAATCAGTATTATGTATTCATTAATATGTAACAGAATTTATTTCACATTAAGTAAACCTGTGCAGAAAACATAAAACCGGCTTTGATTACTAAATATAATAAGTGAATTATAATTCTGCTGTTGTCATTCTGTGATGATATTAGAACTAATACTAAAAGAGATACTGACTTGGTTACTCATTCTGTTTTAAATTTTGCTTAATTTTGGTACAGTAGGTAGCAAAGAAAATGACCTGCTTCAATAATCAGGTTTTTAAATTCACTTATTCTTATAAAATATTTGGAAGAAAATCATATCACTATGAAGGCAACACAGATACTCTCCAAAAAGATCTTATTGATACTCACTGATACAATTTCAGCTTGATTACGCATAGTCTCTCTGTTTTCCCTAGTTTAGAAGATTGGGTTCAGCTTGGGTATTCCAAATTTAGTTGTTTTAAGAAATGTTTGTATTTAAAATTACATGCATGAGAATTAAATGATCGAAATTAAATAACCATTTGCTTCTATTTGTAATGATCATGTGTATATCTAGCACAACTGGCTTATGCCAAAATGCAAACCTTCAAAAAATACAGTATTCTGAGATTAAGAAGAGCAAAGGAGTATAGAAGATAAATCCGTAGTGTAAGATTTCATCATATGCTCCTGGTCTTATTTAGATCTCAGATTTTGCCATGTTTTTGGAATGATATAGAAAAGCAAATATTCAGAGGTGTGATTTATTGTTCTTGACTGAATGATCATTCCATTTTTCATCCACCATCATTTTTTTCTTGATTTTCCTACTTCATGTCAGTTACTCTTCATTTTGAACAATACTATATAATAGCAATTAGGGTGTATGTGCTGCTATGTTTTCTGAACTTCAGAAAAATTCTCATTTCTGGCTTCTGCTCACCTTTTTGTTCTCCATTTCTTGCAATGCAGTATTGGAAATACAATTTAAACGTCAATCAGCTTTTGTCCTTGCGTTCTTTCACTTCTTGTCTTTCAAGAAAGAAACCAGACACTGACTTTAGACTTGCCAGGAATAGCTCCTCAGTGTTTCTGTGAAACAAAACAAGATGTAGGGGAGGGAAACAACAGAATAAGATTTTCTAATGGAAGATTAAGTCAGAAAGTAGATCGTCTCTTGACTTTCTGAGCTCAATTTTTTTTCTCTCTTTTTTACTTTGTCCACAATTACCTCTAACTTTTTAATGTGCTTCATATACACGTTGTTGCACAGCAGATGCTTTTGTCAGTTTCCAAATGGCATTTTCAACTCTCAAGGAAGTCAGCTTCCAGTGAAGTGCCATTCTTTGGTATGCATGTGCTCATTCATCAGCAATGAAATATTTCAAGGAGGCATGTCAATTCCTATACATTTCTGCCGAAAGGTAGGAAGTTTCAAGCGGCAACCCGTCTGGTTTCCTGTCAGCTTACACTGCAGCACTCACTCTGGTCAGCCAGAGCGCCCCAGGTACCTGACTGCTTACAGCATTATGACAGGGACTGCCCTGTTAGTAGGGCTTTCTCCTGTTTTTTTAAGTAAAAGAGTTGGTTTGTGCTAGACTAAGCCTTCAGCTAAACTCTTCAAGCCTGGATTTAGTGAAAGGCTGTTAGGGACTCTGAAGGTTTAAGATCTCAGTTCTCAGCAATGCCCCTCGCCCCAGACCCAGCCATTACCCTCAGCACTCAGTGGCCCCTCCCAACCTCTCTCACAGGGTCTCTGCCAGGTCCACCTGCAGTTACAGGATTGGCTAGTGAATACCCAGTTCTGATTGGCTGAAATTCCTGTGGCACCTGGCAGTTGGCTGTTGCCACATGGGCACTCTCTGCCTGCTCTTCTGGAACCTTCTCCACACACTGGCCACAGCGCAGCCATTTGCAGGTGAGTGATAGGGGGGCCATATGAGGGTAAAAGAAAAATATCTAGTCTCAACCCTATGCCAAACTACCACCCCATTTCACCCTGTATCCCCTACATGATCCTGTAACTGTTTGTATAGATTGGTTTATCTGTTACATTCCAACACTTAGTGTATGTTCATTATAAACTCTGCACTTCATCCCTGCGGACAAGAAAATAGGACTTAATAGCCCCATTACATCTCACAAACTTCACCCTTTTTTCCTTGAGAACTAAATTATTAGGGTTAACATTATAGATATTTTGAAAGAAGTGTAATTAAAACAAAATTCTTACTTTCAACAACTTTATGGCACAGTTACTGAGTTACCTGCAGTTCTTTCTGCATACTGCATTTCATTAGCTACATTGGCAGCCTGTCAGTCTTGATAAAGTTTATAGTGGCAAATAAACAGCTTTTTGAGTGGCTTTTAATGTAGATTTAATCAAATTACTAAAAGGTGAAGATTGTTGAAAACTTTACTAGAGCTTAGTCTGACATTAACTTGATTTGTTTCCGAGAATAAAAGACACAGCGGAAGTCTTCTTATGCTGTTCTTTGTGTGGCAGTTCTTCTCATGTCCTGTACAGGCAGTTTTTGATGTAAGCCTGCAGATACATGGTCTTTAAAAATTGAAAAAGGAAGGATTGCTTAGTTAAGTTTGACAAGAAGTCACAAGTGCTACTACGTATGTTTGAAAAATTTATAGTGTCTGAATAAATGAATAAGCAGGTGTTTAAGCACATAAATCAGTAAATAACAGAATGATTTCAAGTTTTTACGGTACATGTAAGGCACATCCTATACTACTTATAATTTTATAGTCAAATATCCTGTCACTGTTTATAGACATTTTCAAGACATGAAAAATGAACATTTATTCATAGGTAATATGTGTCAATAAGCTACCATTCTCTTATAATAATAATAAAACCAACTTGCATCAATCATCTTAGTTTTTTTCTCTTTACAGTTAGAGATTATAAAAATATTTTAAAACATGCTGTGAAGTTTGGGGTGGTATCTTGATTTGCTTGGGCCTTATATCTAAGTATTTCTAGAAACTAACAATTAGATGTATTTTATATCTCATATTTGTGTATGTTTGTGTGAATACATGTACAGATACATACTGCATGCTCTTTGAGCAAGTCGCATATACATTCTTACAGAGAGGTGTATGTTCATGCCTCACAGCTTGAAGCAAGATTTCCCTTTTAGTATCCACAGAGGACTTTCTCTCTCTAACCTGCTGCTTCTGTTTGCTCAGGGTTTGGTGTACAAAATGGAACATCACCACCACTTCAGCTCCTATCTTACTGTTTGCCTATCTTACTGAGACACAATCCTTCTATTTCTGTTGTCTTTTGCTGTTCAGCTACCTTTCCTTCCTCCTTGGCATTCGGTGACTTCACTAAAAGCCTTTTTGGCCTTGTGCTATCTGGGACAATCACATCCCATTTCAATCTATGTTGTGGGTGTTTGTGCTGCCTCGGAGTCCTGTGGCCAAAATCCTGCCTGTGGTTCAAGCCTCAGGCAAGACGAGCAGGGAGTCAAGCTCTAGAGCTTTGTGCTCTAGCAGCCGCAGAGGTCTCTTCTGACATCAGAACCAGACAGCTGCTCAAGTTCAGCCAAACTGCATTGATCTTTCAGGCGTTGATGACTCAAAAAGCTAGCAGAACTAGATGCCTGCATTCTTTCTTTCCTTCTCTACATACATCATGCTGTAAGACTAAGCTTTCCAGGGCCACGTCACTGTGATGAAAGAGGCAATCCTCTCCATCTAACTAATCCATTTCATCTGACTAAACTGAAGCTAAAGTGACACAAAATTGCATCATCCTGGTCTCCACCAGCACTGGATTATCATGTGAAGACTGCTTTGGCACTGTCTTCTGTAGCAGTAGTTGTGCCTTTTCTTCTGTTCATCATCATACAATAGCATTTATTACCGGTGATACTCAATGATATTGTTATGTCGATTCAACCATTCATGCTGTGTACTGGGAATAAGAGAATTTCAATGTCAAACTGAATGCCTTCTCCTCTATCTTATCCATAGTGATGCTGGCTCCTGGGATAAGTCTGATATGCAGATACTGTACATCAGTGCATTTGATTCTTGGCTCAGATGAAAGAGAAGGGTAATCTCTGTTTGACCCATATTCTTCTAGGACCGGGAAGGAGTGTGGACCAAGTTGCATAGATGATCAGAAGGGCTTTTAAGACCCTACCAGAAGTTCCTGTCAGGACATTTAAGTGCATCCCCTTCAGAGAAGTGTCTGAAGTTTATCACAGGTATATGGATATTCTCCACTGTTTTTTTCCCCTAAAGTTTCTCTCCCTATCAGGGGAATCTCTTTGGAGTGAGTATATCTATTGTTGCAATTGCAGTCATCACCTTACTGAGTAGCAAAGATAGTGGATCGTAGGAAGATGGAACACTCACATGGACCCTATTGCCCTTTTTGTATGCACACCTACCATCCTTTTTCATTGTAGCTGAGAGCCAGAAATATGCTGCTTTCTCTCAGTAAAAGAGTGACAGAATGAGAAGAATTGGGGGGTTGGCATCTTTCATTCTGTTAATGCATTGTTTGGTTGTGGTTTTTTTTTCCTAACTGGAATTTTACATGCTTTTTCTCTCTCAGAGTTCACATCATCCTCCTGTCAATTGACCCCTCTCAAATGTCAGGTCTTTTCTTGTTCCCTCCTAGCTGGTTATATAACTTAAAGAGAAGTAATCTACGTACACTGTAATAATACAAGGTATAAGCAAACTGTTGTTACTGTATTGCTTACATAACAAGGCAGAAGTCTGAGTGTAAGGAGTGGTAATTGAAATTTTCATTGCAAAATGAGTGACCTGTATGAAGTTTTTTGTGTTCTAAAGCCGCTGTATTTTAAATTCACCAGTGAAATACGTGCTGTTGATGCAACTGTACAGGCTGTTTTCTAAACTAATTAAGCAATATTAAATCCTGTGCACAGAGAGACACAAGTATGCATGCATTCCCTCTCGTTGTATATAGTTCATACACAGCTTATAGTTTTATATATACATCCACGCACTCTTACCATGTACTAGTATTATGAAGTATGGAGCTGTAAATTGAAATGACACTCTTTCAGTTCTGAAGTATTTCCTTCAATCTGCAGACTACATCAGGATGGGACAGAACGGTGTCTCTTAAAATCTTTACAGAGGTCAAAACTTGGAATAGAGGAGATATTTTGAGTGAATAGAATTGGAATTGCTAGAAACTCCTCAATTTGATTTGCTATTATAGTTGGAGAGAAGAAATTTGGAGATCATAGTGGGATATGGAATAATGAGAAGCCATATTAAGTCCTTGTTGCCTGTCATAAGGAACAATGATTCTTCCCCCTTTTACCACTTTTTTTCTAAACCTACAACCTATGGGAAACAGAGCAAAGGCTCTGCTTTGTTAAAATTCTCTCTTTAGAGGTATCCAAAACCCAGCAGTTTTCTTTCTTAGTCCTTTGCATCTGATGTGGTCTTTGCACCTCAGGCAGAAGCAGTATCTTTCCTGTTCCTATTTCTCCTTCATAAATTCTAATTCAGTGTTTTAAGTTTCTTTGCTTTTAAACATATGGGGGCTCTTTTTAAGCTGAAACATATTTTAAGACTTTGAAAAAAGTTAGTGCTTTTTCTGGTTAGTTTAGCTACTCTTACTTGTCTGGGAGGTAACCCTAAAATTCTTTTCTTTAGTTGCACTGAGGATCATTTGTACTGTGGAAACATTAGGTGAAACAATTGATGTAACTACATAGATTACCTCAGTAAATATTGATACTACTTTCCTTTCTAGACTAAATTAAAATCCCCTTTACAGTCTGTTACAAGTGTGTCTGACCATCTATCTTGGTTTCAAAAGAGGTTCTAAAATAGAATATATAATTCTAAAACAGAATTACATATACAAACCATTTTGACCTCCATTATTATTGAGTTTATAAGTTATAAAGAATGAGTGGTCACCTAAGCATATATTTTGTGAAGTGAAATGAAGATAGAAATTCTAACACAGTGGAAAATTTTCAGTAATTACTATAATTAGCCATATTTCTTGATTTGTTTTGCTTTAATTTTTTTTCGGCTGAAGTAAAGTAACATTGAAACTGAAGTGAAATAACTTTGTTAAATAATATTGTAAAGCTAAATTGCTATTTGGAAGGAGGGTCAGCAATAACGTGGTGGTTTTTTTCAATTTCTTGCATACACTTGGTTGTGCTTATCACAATTGGTCTGCACTAATCTTGCTGTTTCCAGGTCTTCTTTTAATTGGACTACTGCAGGTATATATTGAAGAATTATCTTAAGAGGCAATTTATGGGAAAGCTGTTTATTTCCCATGCAGCTAAAAACAAGCCTGAAATAAGGATACAAAAATGCGATGCAAAGCATACTTATTACCATTCTTAAGAAGAGATTTATATTTTGGCAGTAACTAAGTGGAAGAGTACTTTACTTTTACACATTGATGGGCTTGATGTAATGACCTCTTACTTAAGGAACTTAGGTTTTAATATATTGATTATAGATTATTAGTTCCAATCCCCCCCCCCAAAAAAAAATAACTACCCCCCCCAAAAAATAACTATACTACGTGTCTGTTAATTGTACTAGGAACATAAAATTGAAATGAAATTATAATTTTGGTAGTCATATTAGTATTTCGTATTTTTATTCCCTGTATATTTGAAATGCCTACTTAATAAATTAAGGGCTCTTTTTCAATAAATAATCTTATGTACATTCAGATTTTTCTCTTCAGGACACATCTCTATGAAAGGTCTAGTGGCCAATCTAACAACAGCATACCCAAATTAATTTGTGTGTTATGATCTTGTACATACAGCATAGGCGTGTTAATCTAAATGCAATTTCAAGTAATCTTTTATCCTATTTGTATTGAAATATTTAACTTTTTGTCCTCCAAAATGATGTCATTGCTTTTAAGACAGGGTTAAATATAACTGATAGCAGAAAAATCATGGAACCTACATTTCTGAAAGTTTTGAACCTGAATTTTATTCAGAATTATTATATCACCTTAGGTATTTCACAGGAGGACTGCTGGTATTATGTTACATGCGTCCTGCCCTCTGGTGTAGTCCTCATTGCTGTGGAACACAAATAACTCTTTCTCAAACAATCACAGACTACCAACAAGAAAACGCAACACAGAATAGTGTTTACCTGGGTTGTAGTTTCTTCTCTGAAACAGTAAGAATATATAATGAGACCTCAACTTAGAAAGCCAGGAAATAAGTAGAATGATAACAAAATGCTGATAATGGAGAAAAATAAGCTGAATCAAGTCAGATTTTCTCTCTCATGTATGGGCATTTGAAACTAATTTGTGGGTTAGCTAGATTTTTTCAGTTTTCTTTCACTTCACCTTTTTACAACAGTATTAATAATGCAAAAAAAAAAAACCCCAAAACAAAAAGTCTTTCCACTTATGATAGAAAGAGTATTTTTCTGTGCTTTCTGAGTTTTGACAGTTTTTTAGTGAGAAAGAGGTGGTCGTAACATGCTTGTTTATGCACTGGTTTTACATCATTCATATATAAACACATGCATAGATACATGCACAGGTTATGATGCAATGTGAAAAAGCTTGCACAAAGCAATACAATATCATTGTAAACTAAAGGAACTATATAAATAAGCCAGATAATTTTATGGATTCCTTTTCGGCACTTATTTTTGGCGTTTCCCCACTATTTATGTTAGAACTGGAATTTATTACTAGATAAAACATAATAATTATGTCCTCAATTTCTTCTTTCATTTAGCAATTTTCTTCTCTTGCCATGAAGGATAACTATGTAAATATATTCTTCTGGTCCCCCCAATAATTTTTGTATTATGTTTGAGAAAAGGAGCTATATCAAGTATTTTAAGTTTTAAAATGAACAAACAGGCACAAAGCAGTATTTGATTTAGAGATGGTTCTGGGAGGACTCATGCAAATTCAGTCTATTTAAAATCTCAGACTTCGGGACAGCTGAAGGTTTATTTGGGCCAGATTTAAATCTGCTCCTTATATTTCTATGACTTTCCCAAATCAAGAGTAAATTCTGTGCTACGTGTGGACTAGATTCTGTGCTAGTGGTAAAATTATTGTTGGCTTTTATAATAAAAGATAGATCTATGCATAAAACATTCAATGTAAGAGCAAAATTTTTCCCCAATTTAATTCTGTAGAATCAATGAATGTTCAAAAGAAAAAGTCATCTAGAAGTCTAACAAAGCCATCTTGAAAATACTTGTCAGAAATATTTGTGTGTGTGTGTTTTTCAGAGGTAAAAACTGATTGTTGGAGAATTACATTAAATAAAAATTAGTAACAAAAAAACCCAAAGGCCATTTATGCAACATAAATAATATCTTAAATTACTCAAGGAAGGCAATTAATTATATATAGCACTTAAGACCTATATGTCATTTTTCCTCAGTTAAAATAGTTTGTTTTTCTTATTTGGTTCAAAGATTGTTTGTGATCTAGTTTGAAAGAAAAGCCAGAGGAGGGGAATTACAGCAAGTATACTGCAGAGATGACAAATGCTCTTGGATCAGTTATGGGCTTTCATAAGGCTGTGCTGTAGGGGACTTGCAGAGGTTTCACAGCCTTTTTCTGAAGTCTTATGCTGAGAACATTTTGTCACTGAGCGAAAGAAGGAAGACAGGAGGGAAAAAGGACATGTTTTAACTTTTGCATAGAATCTGCTTATAAAAAAATATTTTGGATGGACCTCGAAGCCTTTGGAGGGCATTCCTTTTCATTGTATAAGATTTAAAATTTGTTGTACACCATGCAACTTCCCCTATTTTTCTACATTTGGGGGTATTTTAATCAGGTTTATTGGTTATTTTTGCAATCTCTTACTGCTACACCACAGATTTAAAGATAATTTAGGAAAGTATTGTATTTCTAAAGATGTGAAAAAAACCCTGATTTTTTATTAGGAATTGCACAGGAAATTACTATGGCTGGAAGTAAGTTGGTAAAATACAATTCTTTTATTTAATGTAGTAAAAGAATAACAGTTAATTTACCTTCTAAATTAAATTACTGATAACTACCCCCAAACTATTATTTTTTAAATAGTGTTTCTCTTCCATATATCAAATCCTGATACAACAGAACTAGACTCCTTAAAAGACCACTATAAATATAGCCTAAAAAAAAAAAAAATCCCAAAGAACAAGCTGACAAGAAAAGACGACTAGCATATTTTATCTTTTCTCTAGTAATTTGGTTTTAATGGCATAACATGATTACATAGTTATTTATAATTCATTATATTTAAGCTGACAGATTTTGCAAGAGCTTTTAAGGACATAGGCTGAGTTGCCATCATGAGTAGTAAAAGAAAGTGTACTAGGAATGGTTTAAATTTCAAGCACCTTAAGGAGCAATGTTTAATCAGAAACAGAAATAGGTAGAGCACAATTTTTCCACAAGTATGCCCAGTTTTAGTTCAATTTATATTGTAACAATTTTCTCAACCGTCTAACAGAATTCTGAAAGTGTAATAGAAATCTCCAAATTGTCAAAGTGATCAAAATTATATCACACAAATTTTCTCAAAAGAAAATTCAGAGAAGATCAGTGATTTTGGTTTGAGGGTCAAGATTTTGAGTGATTGTACTAGGCTTAATTCTCTGTCCTACAGTTACAAGCAGGTTTCATCTCCCAACACTTCTGTTAAATCACTTAGAGAATATAGATAATTGAGTTCTTTACTAATGTACAATTGATATTCAAAGAAGAAGAATTAAAAACTATGACAAACTGGGATACTACTTATGTTAGTGACCCCAAGTAAATAAGATAGAAGGGAAGTGGAAAATGGTGATGAAAGTTCAATGGGAGATTCATGATTGTGTCATAAAACAGTCTGACAGTCTGTTACCTCACAGTTTAAGCAAATCAGGTTCCTGAAAAAAGAGGGACATTGCTGATTTAGAGTCTAATAAAATAATGAAACACCTAAAATACACAGCATTAACAGGTTTTGAATAGAATGATTAAATCTTTCCATCTCCAGAATAGGTGTGTAATTCTTGAGTTGAAAGAGGTAACTTGGAATGAAAGCCTTGGCACAGTCACTGAATTGGTTGCACTAGACAGTACACTTAATGTTTTTGTGGTAGTTTTATTATTAGTGTGGTTAAAAATTTATGGTGGGTTGACCCTGGCTGGACACCAGGTGCCCACCAAAGCTACTCTATCAATCCCCCATCACCCCCCTCAGCTGGACAAGGGAGAGAAAATACAACAAAAGGCTAATGAGTCAAGAAAAGGACAGGGAGAGATCACTCACTAATTACCATCACGGGCAAAAACAGACTCGACTTGGGAAAAATTAATTTATTACCAATCAACCAGAGTAGGGTAGTGAGAAATAAAACCAAATCTTAAAACACCTTCCCCCCACCCCTCCCTTCTTCCCGGACACAGCTTCATTCCTGAATTCTCTACCTCCTCCCCACCAGTGGCACAGGGGAATGGGGAATGGGGGTTGCAGTCAGTTCATCACACGTTTTCTGCCGCTTCATCCTCCTCGGGCAGGACTCATCACACTCTTCCCCTGTTCCAGCATGGGGTCCCTCCCATGGGAGACAGTCCTTCACAAACTTCTCCAATGTGAGTCCTTCCCACAGGCTGCAGTTCTTCACAGACTGCTCCAGCGTGGGTCCCCCACAGGGTCACAAGTCCTGCCAGAAAACCTGCTCCAGCGTGGGCTCCTCTCTCCACAGATCCGCAGGTCCTGCCAGGAGCCTGCTCCAGCATGGGCTTCCCACGGGGTCACAGCCTCCTTCGGGCACCCACCTGCTCCACCGTGGACCTCCATGGGCTGCAGGGGGACAGCCTGCCTCACCATGGTCTTCCCCACAGGCTGCAGGGGATCTCTGCTCTGGTGCCTGGAGCACCTCCTCCCCCTCCTTCTTCACTGACCTTGGTGTCTGCAGGGTTGTGTCTCTCACATGTTCTCACTCCTCTCTCTGGCTGAAGTTTTTGTGCCACAGCAACTTTTTTTTCTCTTCTTAAATATGTGATCCCAGAGGCACTACCACTGCTGCGTATTGCCTTGGCCTTGGCCAGAGGCGGGTCCATCTTGGAGCTGGCTGGCATTGGCTCCATGGGACATAGGGGAAGCTTCTAGCAGCTTCTCACAGAAGCCACCCCTGTAGTCCCCCCACTACCAAAACCTTGCCACACAAACCCAATACAAAATTATATTCAATGAATATAGCAATAGGAGAACTCATTTACTCAAATGTGTTGAAAAATGATGAGTGTGAAACAACTCTTAGAGGAACTGAGAAAAATTATTACAGAACAGCTACTGGCAATGCCCCTCATAGTTTTCATAATTATATTTAGGACAGTCTAGATTTCTACTAAGTGCTGGAAACAATAGTTTCTTACACATTGCATAGCTGCTGGCAGTCGGAAACATAGAGGTTATTTTTCTACCCTTTGGAAGATATTTTGGTCCCAGCACTTTTGAAGTTTTTGTTTCTTCATCTGTATGCAGACAAAGACGTTGCTACATACTCACTGGTCTTCCTATGCCAAAGAACATATGAAGAAAGAACAAAGAACAGAATATGAAAAGATCCTGAAGGGCAAAGTTTTTGTATTTTGTAAATTAGCTTATGCTATTGGTGATCTGTCTCATGATTGTTGTCCATAACTGTAATATCTGACAGAGTAGTTCTAAAAACTAAGTTACTTCATGTACAATGAAATGTTGATGGAGTTTCCCAAAGAATTTGCTGGTACAAAAATTAATATTCATGATTCAGCAAATGTCATTCTTCCATCTGGGTCAATATTGAACTAGTTCTGTACCCATGACTTTGGGTCACAGTGTTGCTGAAGATAGATCTGAGATAAGATAGAAAGCTGAAGACTTTGTATTGATTATTTGATTTTCAGCCTTGAGGTGAAGGCACATAGGGAATCAATGTAATCTTTACAGAATGGTTCTCTGTCCCTGTTCTGTGTGCAGTTGTCTGATGTCTGGCCACAACTACCAGAAGTTTTGACTCACTGAAAATTAAAGATGGAACAGAAAGTTACTCCAAGAATGAAAGAGAAATAGTTACGTTCTGGTGTCAGTAATCTCAGTTTCAAAAAATAATGCAATTTAGCTGTGTTCCAATAATTCAAGCTTAAATTTCTTTATACATTCTTTTAACTTAATCCAGATTGAACATCAGAATTACTAACTGAACGTCTTTAGCAAAAGACAGAAGCTTATCCTAAATTTAGGTTGAACAGTACCTTCTGTCAAATACTTTTGCAAACACTGGGGAAATGTGCTGTGTTTCACGTTTTCAGTAGTTATAAGTTACATAGCAAAACCCTACAGGAACAACATTTTTACTGTTTAACCTTTTTTTTTTTTTTAACCAGTTGTAACGATTTTAAAATAATCTTCTCCCAAATTATATGTTTTAAAAAGGGATAAAACTATGGAATATTGTAAAGTAGGTATTAGCATGTAGCAAGATGTTTTGCTGACCTTCAGGCACAGAATATTTCTACAAATTCTATCGCTAGACAGCTCAGGTTCCTTGCACTAAATCTTTTAGAAATTATCTAAATCCACTGAGGTAAAATCTATTTTGTTTATTCCTCTAATCCAGCCCCTAGAGCCACTGTTTTATGGACATCTTACACACAACATTAAGAAGCCCATTCTTTTTGTTTCATGTGTGCTGTATTTAGGCCATCAACAATGAACATGGAAATTGTATTTTGTAGCCCTCCAGGGAAGTGGAGACTTGATAAGTATCCACCCAGTGCACTTAGTTCAAGTAATAAATTAAAACAAAAGTAGAAAAACAGAGGAGCCACAAAATGATACTGTCAGTCTGAAAATCCACACTGAGTTGAAAATGCTAGCTGACAAGAAACCTGATCAACAGACTCGTTTTAGGCCTCTTGGGCTCAATTTGGAAATGGAAAAGAGGAGCAGAGAAGATATCTTCTATTAAAACAATATCTGCTAGCAGTGCTACATATGGTGTTGGCATTTCTATTAAAAAACAGTATCTTCAGGGAGGTTCCAAGGTCTCAGTCTGACCCAGAGTGGTGGGATTTTTTATATTTATTTTCTGGTTTTGCTTGGTTGATTTGATATTTTTTGTATTTGCAAGACAAGGAAAAATACTGCTTGTATTTTTTAAGCTATAAAGAATCATTAGAGTATACAGTTCTTGGGTTTAGGTGTTTTCCTGGTTCACCACTGAGTTGAAGGACTGGTTTTGCAGACATTTGGCCTTTTGTGTAAATTAGCAGGATTGCCTATCTATTGCTAAATGAAAATTAGGCTAATTCTGGTTTAGTGTCTTAGCATTTGATTTCCTTATTTCAGTGATTAATATGTAGTATTGTGGTTTGTAAAATGTGATTTTTTTTTTTTACACCACAGCCATTTGAGAACTATAACAGAGATCTGTACTGCAGATAGCTATACAAACTTTTATGCTGGCCCTCTGATTCTGTATTCAATGAAGTGACCTGTCTATTGCATACTATTTTAAATTAGGTATCAAAAGTGGCTACTGATCTTTTGTGGTTTCAATTTCTTCTGTGTCTCAGCTTAAAAAGATACAAACATGTATGTTTATGGACTAACTGTTTAGTTTTGAAATTCTGTTTTATATGACATTACCAAAAAACGGAAATAAAAAGTAAGAAAACTGAAGTACAGCAGGAGAATCAGATTAGCTTAATTATTTTACAATATTAAAAATATAATTAGGAATATCATTAATTTCCCATCCTGGCATAGTAGGTGATATTTTGCAAAATAACATTTAAACTTGTATAGTACCTGAGTATGAGAATAATATACAGCTCTGTTTATTTTTCCACTTATGTATGTGTATGTATAAGTATCTATATAAACAAGAGAACATCTTCAGAATTCAGTGTCTGAAAAAAGAAAATGCTGTTTGAGCAGTTATGACAATCCAACACAGCAGCAACAGCAGCATCCCGATATAAAGGAATCTCCAAAACTCGCAGCATAACTGCCTGTGGTGTCTGTCATGGAACCACATGCTGCTACTTGAAAAATACCTTCTACCTTGCTGAAAAGTGGTGAGATGAAGTAGCAATTAAGAATAGCAGGATAGTTTTGTTCACCTGCATGGCTGGGCATTTTCAATTTTATTTTTCCTGCATGAATGCACAGAAAATGCTCATAAAATGAGCTGAGGATGGTCCTTTCAGTGTCGATTCTGGTTAGTTGTCAGTGCCCTTTAATAGCGTTAAGTGTCTTTTCCAGTTTTATTTTTAGGGAATATTCTTAGTGTCTTTGTCTTATGTTTTTATTTTTTGTACCAATTTCGGAGGACTGGAATGAATTATATGTAAGCTTTTTTAAAGAAAAGCTTGGTGTTTTGTAAGTGATCATCCAGGGCAATGTAAACAATTACCAAGAGCACTGTTAACAGTGCAACAAATGCAGGCTTCGCTGGTTCTATGCTACTCTCTAGGCACATCACTGGCCGCTGCTGGAGTCAAAGATACTGGCTATATAAACCTTTGATGTGATACACCCACCTTTATATTTCATAGAATTCTGAAATTTAAATTCAGTTGATTGACAAAATTCAGATTGAAACAATTTGGGCAGCTCCTACAGCAGTGGAACTTGTCCTCTGGGTTTCTCTGTCTCCTAGAATACTGTGCAGTATTCAGTTTTACATCCTAGCTCTTGGTGATTTTTTTAAAAACTTGTTGGGAACTCTTCTATTATAAACATTGTTTCATTGTTTTAAATTTAACTTTCCAAAGTACTTGATTGAATTTGAATGTTCTCTTCAGAAAACATATTGTTAAGGAGTTAATGCTGCTGACTGATAAATGCCTAGCTGATTACATGGCATTTTTTCTACCATACATAGTTACAGAAGCCTTTCCCCTCATTTGTCACAGATCCTATTGATTCCACATGTCAGAGCTCCCTAAATGGCTCATTTCAATGGCCAGTCTCTCTTTCATACGTCCATGTCATAAGCCTTTTTTTGCACATGCATATATTTTTGGCCTAGGCCTTTACACATAATACATCCTATTTATGTAGCACTGTTCCTTATCATGGGAGAGTTACTGGATCCTGCATTATCTGAATTTATACCAGCATTCAAATACAGTTTCTAAGTTTTGGTAGAAAGCATGTTGTAGTAGAGTTTTTATCAGACACTGTAATAAAGAAGTTTTATAGAAGTTAATGATTTTTTTATACATGTGCATTTTCCATTAACAGTATTGTCTGTTACACATGTGCTTTGAAGGATAATTATGGATTAAGAAAAATAGAGAGTGCAAGAAGTATTTTAGCAAATAAATTTCAAAGGCTTATTCTCTACACTGACACCATGTGAATATTTCAACTTTTTGTGTTCTTTTTCCCTTTTCTGAGTTTTTCTTTCATCTTTTGATCTGTTTTTTCTTTTTTTCTTCATTATTCATCACCTATTTCTTTCCCAAGGTTAGTGTCACTGTTCATTTTTAACATGAGTGTAGTTTAGCAGTCAACTAAATAGAACTCTCTAATCCTCAGTAGGTAAAGTTTTATCTAAAGTACTGCCAAATCTATATTATCTAAGCTATAATTTATCTATAATAGATATATCTCAGGTTTGTTCATTCTATTATTTTACAGTAAAAATTCCCCCAAACTCTGCTTGTGATTCTGTTTTAAAAATTCAGTCTTCAAAAAACATACCTTTTATTTACTATCCAGGATGTGAGATTGCTGACTATTCTTTTTTAATAATATAATGTTATAATTTGTGTATTATGACCTAAATAGTCTCTCTGATATCGAGACATTTTGTAGGTTTCCATCACAATACAGTACTTCTGTATCAGTTGAGTTTCACTTAACTTTGAATCATTTTCAATTGTTTATATTTCATTTGCTTGAAGACCATCCTCTCCAGGATTTTTTCTGTGACACACTTTGCTGATAGAGAAAAAGATATGTGTTAGTACCCCACTAAGAACCCAGATGGTTATTCTGACTATAGCTAGATCAGAAAGTGTGGCCTCTTATTTCCTTCTTTTGTTTTTTAATTGGAATATATGTATTATACACTCAAGAGGAATCAGTCATTGAAAGATGTTGGAATGAACCAAACCAGAAGTGATGACCAAAGCATATTTTTGTAACTGTGCTCTCTAATATTTGTGAGAGGGGGATTATTCCCCTTTAGTTGTTCATTTCTTTCAGGCTTAGCTAGAAACAAAAGGCCAATTTTGAGTATCTTGTGAGAGAAAAGATAGACAGGTTGGTGAGCTTGGGCATGTGATGTGAGAAGAAAAGTGTCAATAAGTAGATTATCTGCCAAAACCTATGCAAATAACAAATACTTCATTTTTCTTCCTACAATGCTTTCTGTTTGGGGGCTGGTGGTGTTTAGTTTTGCGGCTCAAGCAAGTTCAAGCATTGCATTATTTTAAGTACGTAGGCATAGAGGTCTGGTGGAACATTTTGTTAAACAAAACCCCTGTTATCTATCCTTTCAAACCATGTCATGTAATTTCTTGCAGAAATTGGCCACACCCCCACACTAAAACTAATTATGGTTATCTCTGCACTATGATTAGAAGGTTGTAACAAGAATACATAAATCAGCCATTCAGAAGTTTTCTAATTTCCAACATCAGCATATTAGTGGCCTGTTTATAGTCATTATTGCTTTCTTTATATCCAGTGTTTCTTATACTTTTTCCTTACAGTATTCTTAAGTGTAGTAAAGAGACAAGATGGTTTTAACTTTTGTTGATCGGGTTTTGGACAACTTAACCTTTTGAGCCTTTACCCTAGAACATTTTTTTAAAATTCTGGAATGCATACACTATTTTACATATTTATACATATATATGTTTAAATATTTATATTTTAGTATGTATTTGTTTACATGCACACACACACATCTGGTTCCAAAGCACTTATCAATGAAAAGCAAATTCAATAATTTCTGTTAATATTCAGGCTTGATTTGAGAAATAGTGTTCTTGTGTATACTGAAACCTGCCTATTAGTGTGCATAATAACCTACTTGATAATTTTCTTTCTTCCTTCAGAAAACTAAAGTTTTTGAAAGCTGTTTTTTGTACTTCTTTCTTTCATTGTTTATTTGCAAACTACAGGTGTAAGATTTCATCTTTATTATTGTTAGATGATGAAAAATGTACACTGTATCGCTAAGCAGAATAAAAGAGAGTTGAGTAAGTGCAGAGCTTCTTCAACTCTGCAAAATTAAAACTATCTTGAAGATGCAAAATAACACAATTCCTGTCTCCTTAATAGCCTGCTCATCTTTTCCTGTTGATAAATTAAAGGAATTTCAGATTGTGTGTGTGTGCGCGCGCGTGTGTTTCTGGCATGGTATGGAATATAGATAATAAACCATAATTCACGTGACCTGCAAAGAAGATAATCATTGTAGAACTGCAGAAGAGCTCTTGGTTATTACAACATGATTTCTCTGTTTGCTTCAAGTAAACTAACTCTAAAACAACAGAGCAGGAAATGAAGTAGCTGCTTACATATGACTTCAAAAAAAGTATCATAGGAATTATAGATGGCAAAAACTTATAAGGTCATTTTGCCAATCCTCCTGCCTGTAGGAGATTGTTCCCTGTGGTATATTAAGGGGTTTGTAACTTTCCACAAGATTTTTATGGGTTCCCCAGGAGAGGATTTTGGTCTGTCAAGAGCGCTAGATGAGGAGTCCATTTACTATATTTTACAGCTGGAAAACCTATCTTTTATTGACAATTGGCATTGACACTAGTCTGAGGAACACAGGGAGGCTACATGTTTCTGTAGGTGTGAGAGTTTGGCAGAAGCATTAAATGGAGTGACTGAAGGTTGATTGTAAAACCAGGGAAGCTGAACTTAGAGATTTTTCTCTGCAACTCCAGTTAGCTATATTAATCTTATCTTATTGATGCACAGAGATATTTTTTACAAAACCCAGGTATAGCAGGAGCCACTTTAAATGGTCCCCGCAGCTATGCAGCATGAGGAATGGAGGGGATTAAATATTTCTGTAGTCATAATTCCAGAACCTGTATTGACAAAAGTAAATATTACACAAATTACTGCTCATTTGGAACAGCTTGATTTATATCACTGTACAAATGCACAACCAAGGTGAATACGCATTTAACTTTTGAGAAGGCTTAGTCTCACTGAAAATAAGGGATTGCTTACTTAAATGAGGGTGAGCAGGTGAAGACATCTGCAGGATCGGTGCCAAACTTATAAATTTATTTCAGATCTTCAAATAATTTCGCAGTATAAACTTAGAAGTGTTTCACCCACTTTCTAAGACAGACAGTTATATAGTGAAAAATTTTCTCATTTTGTAATATTTTTTCCTACGTATATATTTTATTAAGACTTAATGTATTTAAAGAAAGTAGGAGAACCTAAAAGTTGAAATATATATGGTACTTAAACAATCCAAAACCTTATGGCTGCTTATGCACAGCATCCTTCTTTTGCATTCTTTTGGCAGATCCTTGATAGCACACTTCCAATGCAGCAGTGTAGTCAGGAACTTTCTTACCCTAAAGCTGTCCTAAGAATTAGAGTTGGAAGTTTTGCTGGCTAAATAACAGTGAAAGATATTGCTAAATGGAGTTGACAGGAGTGCATCTGCTGTCTGCTTGCCTTAATCAGTTTTCACTACTTTTTTGAAACTGTCCATAGGTGTCTCAGACACACTTTATATCTGGAGGTAAAGTTGATGCTACAGAGGCATCTCTTCATGTATGGAGTTACAGAGTTTGATCAGGGCCAGTAAAATTCTCTTACTAGATTCTTTTCAGGAATGTGTACTGAGTGCTTACAAGCATCAACTTAGGCAATGTGGTCTGGCACATGAACTTTAACCTTATGTGTATCAAGAATACACAGCTTTTAAATACAGTGGTGCTTTATGATAATAAACGTTTAACTTTGCAGTTTCCTGTGTAAGGGTAAATATGTAGATTCTTATCTTCCTTTCACCAGAGAGAAAAAGAAATTTAAAAATAGAAGAGAAGAATATCTTCCACATTTCAGTGCAAGATAAAACAGTAGCAGGAATTTCTTGCATATTCTGTCCTTTGATTGTGGTGCCTTTGGCTGTTACCTCTCAAACATTCCTTCAGGTAGCCAACAGAACTAATCTAAAATTAGTTTAGTGTTGGTCTAAGCTAAAGGCTTGTTATTTTTTGAGAGGTGGATCCTTACTAAATGTCTTGCTCTAAGGTCTCAAAATTCAAATCACATCGAATATCCCAGCAATTAGTTTTTGTTGTCAACTATGTTATTAATGACAGAAGTATGTTAAAACTGAGAAGACATGACGTATAATCCATTGTATTCCGTTTGCAAAAAAAATATACTATTTATTTCTGCCTACCTTCTTATACCTAGCCTGTACACAATAAATTCTTCCTTTAGGAGCTTTAAAAGTTTACCTGTTTAATCCTTAAGAGAATTCACTGTGTCTATACTTTCATCCTTAATTAGTAGAATGTGATATATGTTATCTTTTTGCCTCATGAAACAGTCCTATCACCATAACAATGCCGATCATCCATAGGAAGCTGGAATATCTTTGTCACAACACAGTGTTAGTTTCATCTGTGTCAGTATTCTTCATCACGGACTTCCCTACCATTAAATGTGCTATAAATATTCCAAATTAAGTTTTCTTTTAGCCTTTTATGCTTGAGACTTGAAAGTCCCATTTTCAGAGAAATAATTATCTATTTGCATATGTGCCTTGTCAAACTGGATTTTTTTACTAAGTGTTACATTTTTAGTGATATCTGGCTTGTTATGTTTTTTCTTTATAGACTGAAATCTAGATTAGCTGTGTTAATGGAATATGAAACATTCAATAAAATTAGCAATATTAAACTTTTATACTTCGTAGTTTAATTTTACATCAATGATATTTTACAAAATGTGTTTAGTAAACACATTTTGTTAACCAAAATACAGAATATGTCTCTTTTCCACATAAATGATTCTGTAAGTAGTTCTGTAATGGACTGATGAGGAAATAAATTGAAAGTAATCGTCAGCACATCATAGCTATTGGTGTGGCTTGAATTTGCCATTATAAGCTAGCACTGTTGATAGAGTCTGGGGATTTTTTGGTTTTTTAGTTCTTTTGGAGAGAAAAGTGTGTAGTAGATCAAAGTGTTCATGTAGGACAATCTAATTTCTAGGTGGAATAGGTTTGGAGATGTTACATTGATTTCACTGAATGTACATGTTGTGAAAAAGTGAATTCAGTTCTCTTGCAAATTAATGGTTCCTGGTTTGGACAAAGGATGTCTCTTTCTGTTATTTCACTTTTCTTACTTCTTTGTATTGTGTTATATTTTTTTAAAATATGTTATGAGACAGGTTTATAACATACTATGAGGAAAAGATTAATTTTACATCATTTTTGTGATGCTAAAATGGTATTTAAGTACTACATTATTGAGGTTCCATATGTGCCTCATAGGTTACTCTGTCTCTCGGAATAGCCTTCAAAAGTTGAATGATTCTGTAATAAAGCCAAAGGCCCAGGTATAACATGAAGCTCGTGAAGTTTGCCCCCAGATGTGGCATGCTTGTTTGGACTGTTAGAATTTATACACTTTTCAAAGCTAGATTATGTAGACCCTAGAATGGTTTACCTTGTGGAAGTGGTGCACATTTCTGTATAACATATCTGAGTGATTGATATTTTGATTGCATCAATTGGAAAGGAGATTTGATTAAAGACTGAAGGTGTCTGCAGGCGTTGGAAGGATTAGCTGAGGCAATTTTTTTTCATAAATCTAAGAACTATGTAGAGAACATGTTGAAACAACCACAGTGGCATGCTACCTTCTTTGATGTTTGCCACCAAATGCCTTACAAAGGCACATTGGCATTATTCATGAACTATGTAGTTCACACGAGGGAAAGATTTCTAGAAACAATGCATACTATCACTGTCTTCCAGCCCAATGAAAATCAGATTTTCAGTACTTAATATGAAAATTCATTAACAGGGTCATCAGTTACTATTGATGGTAATATGTTTGTGCACTCCTCCTCTTGATGTTCCCTTTGTGTAACATCAACCTACTAACCCTACCTTTACATTAGAAGTGAAGAATGTTCATTGCCTCCTTAAGACTGTGTTCACTTTCTGGGTATACCCAGATAGGATTCAGTTTGAAAATTTACATAATTTTACAAAAATAACACAGCAATTAAAATTCATAAAATATGTGGCTGTGCAATATATGTAATATGTATTGTGCTCGTAAATCTTTGCGCCAATGTTTATTGGCAAAATAATATGAGTACTGGGTAAAGACTTCCAAGACTAACAATATCATTGAATGAGTCTCAAGTAAAAGATTGCAATTACTTGCTAAAATTTGAGACAGATATTTAGGAAAAAAAAAAATTAAATGAAACCACTGAAATGGTGACCCTAATTAGATATCATCTGCAAAAAACAGCTCTTGACCTATTCTGTATGGTCACTTTCAATTGTATCACTGTGCTACTTTCAAACATATTGCTAGAAATACAGTTTAAAGTGAGAAAAGATTGACAAAACAAAAATTACATAAATGTATCTTCTATCAGATGTTAGTACTTGAAGAGCAAAAGTATGCCAAACCATGAGATTTTGCTAGAAAGCAGGATTTGCTTGCTAAATACTTGGGGTTTTTTTCAACTGCCAGCCTGTTTAAGCCAGTGCTTCATTTCTTTACTTTCTTTTTTAAGGCTGAATATTGATCTTTTAAATTTTTTTAAGTTCCAATCCCGGACATCCTGTTTGCCAGTTAGAGTTGTTAGGGTTTTTTTTTTTTGCCTAAGAATAATGTAAAACCAGTTCTGTTCAGAAACTATTCTCTCTAAAGTGGAATTTACATTGAAGAAATGACTGATTTGGAAGTGCAAACCACTCTTCTAAGAACTGTTTAAATGCATGCAAAATTTTAGGATGTGAGCAGTCCCATGAATTCCAATATATGCCTTGGGTATATATTTTATATTTATTTAAGTCTTTGCAAGATGTGAGGCTTGAGATATTCCTTACATTTATACAGATAAATCTATTGACTGTTCTGCCCAATGCAAAGTATTGACTACCATAAAATAGACATTTGAATCTTTATAAATCATATAATAATTTTGAAAACTAATAATAGATTAAAACTGCAAGAGTACAATTGCTCTTGAGGTATTTAACTTCTTCCTTTGGCTGCAGTGAATGTTTGTTAGCCACTAGTCACCAAAACCTGAGTTTTAAGATTGGAAAAGCAATGCATTTTGATTTGATCAGTTTGCTCACACTCTCAACTGTCTCAGATCATCTCAGTTGAAGGCTGATTTATTAAAATGAATCTCAAAATACATGGTAATCAAGCAAAAGTCACAGTATCTGATAATCACTTAAAAATGTTAAAGATTTTTCTACTTTCCTGTGAGTTCATATTTTATCCTTCTAGGGCATATCCATTTGATTTTTTTTTTTTTTTTTTTAAACCAATCTTGCTGTGGAGTGCAAGAATTGATTGAAATCTTTTCACATCAGAACCCATTAAGAAATTCATTGTTGATCTCTTGCTAAGTTAAAAGAGGCATTCAATTCCTTAAGTGATACCTGAATAAATATTTCTCCGAGGAAGGCTTTTATAACATTAATGGATTTCTAGATTGAATTTTCAGGGAGAAGAGTATGTACTGGTACAATATAAGTTCCTGTAGAAACCACAGAATTTTAAGGAAACCAGTTTGTACTAACAGATACATAGGTATGCTTCACTCTGGAAGTCACAAGAGTACAAGCACACAGTATAGAATTTGCCTTTAAGCATCATGACTGTAGCTGTATGTTTTATTCTTAAATTTTTAAGCATAGTTCCTAACAGCAATTCAGCGGAACTTAGCAGGACTACTAACATATGAAAAATCACATATGTAGTAGTGTTTTGCTGTATAGCGGACGCAAGTTGCTAACAATACAATATGTCAAACGCTTAGTATGCTGAATATTCACAGTTGGTTAAAAGTGGTAGTAAGACCAAATTATGCGTACTGAATGGTGTTCACAACACATATACACGTATTATGAGCCAGCTTTGGTTGACAGCACAGAGGTCTTAATGTATTCTCAGCATGGCAGGCCTCTGCATATTCACTGTAGTGTTCCTCTGTGCGTTCGCTGGGAATTTTACACATGCGAAGCACATCATACTTAGGATGTAAGTATTCACCACTGTTGCAGCATGTATGCAAGTCTGACACATACTGTGCTATGAGATACCAGCACTCCCCAGTCTGTTGCCAAATTTATTTTTCTAATATTATAATATTGATACAAATGAAAATTACAGGGTTGTCTACTCTTTATAATATCTAATGAAACAAAAAACTATGGATTTTTACAAGATCTTTTTCTTTATAATTATGTAATTATGTAATTGTATTATAGTAACACAGTATTTGTTACAGCATAATGACTATCACTGTAGTAAGGTAATATTAGGCATTATAAAATTGAGCAAACAAATTTTGGTTTAGATTAGTATTGTAGAACATAGAGTTCTTGGGTTTTTTTCCAAATTACCTGGTACCTCTGCACCTTCATTGTTAATTATTGCCATCTTAAGACTAATTTTGATATTCTCACCTACCATTATTCTGTGATCATCATCAGGTTTTTCTTATGTCTTTTCTAAACATTACTATTCCAAACACTTGATTTGTATTTCTGTCTAACCTTATCTTTCTGTGGTATCACTCTCATTCTCCCCATACATAAAGACGTCCTTGGCTTTATGAAAATCCTAAATATGATAACATTTTTTAGAGGCCTTTTTGTACTGGTGATGTCACTTGATCAGCAGTAATTCTTCAAACCTTTATATTATAAATAGCTCAAATGTTTCACAGCAGTATGGAGAAAATGCTGTACAGGTGTGACTTTCAGAATTTAGCATGAGCAATTTTTGTTGTAAGGCAAAGGCAGTAGAGAAAATATTTTTAACAACTTGAAAACCTGGATCTTTCTCCCTCGTTATTTCTTTTTTGCTGCCAAAAAGAGAGCTGAAGATCCTCTTGTTGGGAATAGATTATGGGTGTATTTCACTTCATTGGAAGGTTTGTGTTAGCAAGGCTTCCAACACAAAAAATTAGATTTCAGAAAAAAGTATGGGGGTGAGAGGGATGAAATTTAAAAATTGCAACATCAAGCTGGGACTGTTTTGCAGTATTTAATGGCTGACAGCATGGTTTTATTAACCTCTGTTAGTTTATTAGGAAAGTAGACACTGCATTTCACTACCATCTTGAAGCTTAATAAAAGGATTCTTTGTTACTATTGGAAGACTCCTTTGTCCTAATTTCTTGTGCGGGAGATGCAGAATTCAGATAAGTATTACCTTTTGTAGGTATCCTCATGAAAACTTCATTGTTGATTTTTGGAGAAGGATTTGCATAATTTCCTATGGTGTTAACTAGTTCAGTATGGGTCCTTTGCCCATGTAAACAACTGTACTGCTCATAGCAATACTGGTGGTAGTATAACAAACTAACTTAGCAAACAAGTATTTGGAATAGTTTCATAAACTCAGTTCTCACAAAGCAAGCTATATAGCCGATGTAACTGAAACAGTATCAGGAAATTCTGCAGGCATGACTATATTTGGTTAGGAATCATGAGAAGTATGTAATGCATACCACTTTTCCTCACCTACAGTGAGGGAATGGAGTATTATTCTGCACAATTTCCTGCCAGTGGGAGAATGGAAGAACACCATAGATGCAGTCATCCCTGAAATGTGGCATTGGTGAATGCCATCTATTGTTTTCCCATATTTCACAATACTAGATCAGTAGGATTAAGTAGGACAACTGCACAGTTCTCTCAAAGTGAAGTGGAAGTAGCCAGTCTGAGAAAATTGCTAATGGCAAACAGAGCAGCTGGGCAGTTTAAAGACTGCTTTGTTTTTCAGTCTCTTCTCTGAGCTTCCAGCCTTCTCTGTTGCCCCCTTCACAAGAACAAAATTATTTACTATTAGTATGCTTTTGAAATAACTACGAAGGAAAAAAACAGCCTATTTCTCAGATGTTGCTAACGCTTACAGCTAAACTGGAAAGAAGACATTTGTTTATTTGGAAGATACTTCCTGACTGGAAGATTAGTCAGTAGATGTTCAAAGGAAAGATAATTGCTGCTTTCCCTGGCAGCTAAGCTATCTTAGACTCAGCTTTTTAAAATCAGTTAAAAATGGCAAGCAAAACCAAAAATTGTTGTATTTTTTGTCTCCTCTTCCCATCCACTAACACATGAGATATACTAGTAGCAGACTTGGAAACAGCAAACTGATCTGATAGGTCAGTCTAAATATTCTGTGTAATTTTACAATGATGTTTCATTAGACTTTAGACTACACTTTAAAAGTTGGGAACTGTATCTGAAACATGCCGAATAAATAAAATTGAAGCGCAGTGAATGTTGTTGTTTCCCAACTGGGAGAAGACAACTGCATTTGATTATTTTTATCAGTCAGTATAGATTTTAAAATGTACATGTATTACATTTCTTTTTCAAGTGAGGCCATTTTACACAGTTGAAAGCACACTCTAAATGCTAGAAAAGCTGTCAGGAATTAACCCTGTCATTACAAATGTATATGTCTAGGGAGAGGGAAAGGGCAGTTAAGACAGTTAGCAGTGACACTCCTGCTTAAAATTCACTTACAACTCTTCACTGTTGTGTGGGTTATGTTAAAAGTAGAAAGTTGATACTGGAGTTACCATTTTGCGTAGATGGTATCTTTCATGAGGTCAAACAGTTTTCTTCAAGTCACAGCATTTGCTTAAGTTCATATAACTACTTTTTTTCCTGTCAATCAATTTAGATGCAGTAATTGTGTGTTAAGGGTATATAAAGGAAGTTTGTTGAGGTGTGAAGTGATCATTTTATTCCTCTCTTTATTAACAGTATTTTCCCTAAATTCTATTTCTGTCTTCCAAAAGACAAAGGTGTTCTGCTAGGGATGTGGGACATCTTATCTGATAAATAATCTAATACTTTGAAAACCAAAGGGCTAAGTACGGCTCAAGAAGAAAAACTAGATCTTTAAGATACCAATAATTTCAATTCTGTCTTGAAAAGCTTTTCTTGCCTAGTTGATTTTTTGAAGTACAATCTATCATCAGTCACAATAAGGCAATACTGTTGACTTTAATGGATTTACTCCTAGTAGTAAAATATCAACAATTAACTTAGTTCTTGTTATGGTGTGACCAGTACCCCCTGCTCCTGACCCCTGGTAATAGATCAGATTTCTATTGGCATCACAGGAAATGCAATAATAATGTACACAGTGAAATACTGGTGTTTACTGAAGCAACAGTTAGTAGGAAATGAGGGGTTTACCTTAGGCATTTTTAATGTAAGTGGATGTTTTGTGTAGTTTATGCAAAATGAAGATTAAAAAAAAATAAATCTCAAAATCTCAATCTTCTCAAAATCTTAATTTTTTACACAAGAAGAAAAGAATTACTATATTCAGTTTGATTAAAGCACCCCCTAGTCTGATGCTCTGTTCACAAATAGTGGCCAGTCAAAAATGCCTAGGAAAAATAAGAACAGATCAAGCATAATATGAAACTTTCTGGCATGTGGCAGTCCACAGCTCAGGGATTTCCCAAGCTGAAGGTTATATTTTGAAGGCTTTGTTCTGTGAATTTCTGATAGGTTTTCAAACCTATCAGTAAAGTTTTGACTTCCAGAACACACAGCAACAGTGATTTTCTCAATTTAACTATGACCTGTTTACACAAGTACCTCTTATTTATTGTTTTACAATTTTCTCTGAAAAAAACAGTGAATACCAATATTGATTTCCCAGAGATGTTATACTCCATCTCAGTTACCGTTCTTCTAGGCAGAAGGGTCCTAAACTATTGAGTTGGCTCTCCTGCAGAAGTTGTGTTATCTCCTTAGTGATCTTTTGATGATCCTGTATTTTTTCTACTTTTTTCTGTTAAGGGATGTAACAGATTGTAAATCTTAGAGAAGTAATTTTGAATTGCACAGCTACTGTCTATTTAGTCTTTGTTATGAGGGTAATTTTTAACATTTTAAAATCTGTAGTTCTAGCGTAAAAGGTTTTAGTGCAACCAATTAAGTGCCTTTAAAAGGACACAATAATTTGACACACTGATGAAGAAAAGCTGTGTTACCAAAAGCCTTGGAACAATGTGTTGATGTATAGCATGATAAGGTGAATATTCTTGTTACATATGCAAGGATGGGCAGAGATTCAGGCTAGAGACCATGGAGGTAAGGAAGTTTAGGGGAATTTAGTCTTTCATTTTCCAAAACAGAAAGGTCTTGGATTTTGTGGATGAAAAAAATATTTAACCAATTAACTTGGCACACTGTGCAGATGAAAAGGAAACAACGCAGTCCAGGGGAGTAGGAAAGCTTTTTAATTATCCCAGGATTTTTGGAGTTGGAAGTATTTCAACAACTTAATTCTTAAAACATTTCCCTGAGGAACAGAATCTCTTACTACATATTACTCAATGTATGTGAATTTAGTTCAGGAACTTAAGAAAGTGTAAAATCACAATAAGAAATGAGGTTTTGATTGATACCAGGTAGACACTGATTTTTAGAGGCAACTCAGATACCTGCCCTTGAAAAGTTTCATATACCAGATGAAGTGTAACAGTGCAGATTTGCTGCATTTTTTAAAAATGGTTCTGCATCTCTAAATATTAATATTGTCTTTAATTCATAAGATTACATATTTCCAGAAAGATCATACCTTACAGCAGAAGCCAAATTATTCCTCAGTGGTTTGGAAACTGCAAAACTGTTGCTGCTAAAAGTGAGAAAGTTCTGCAGAGCTTTCATGATTATACGTCAAAATCCTTTAACAATAACCAAGAAAGTTACCATATATTTTAATATTGAAAATACTGATTTTAAATGCTGATTTGAATTTGTACAAATAATCCCATTATTTTTGAGATTAGAAGAGATGGGCTAAATCGTTTTATTAAAATTCTTGAATGAAATAAAAAGTATGTACTCCCTAAAAATAAGAAAATCTGCCTTTAACGTAATATCTCCAATAGAATCACAGAATCATTTAGGTTGGAAAGGACCTTTAAGATCATCAAGTCTAACCATTAACCATATCCCTAAACACCACATCTACATGTCTTTTAAATACCTCCAGGGATGGTGACTCAACCACTTCCCTGAGCAGCCCGTTCCAATGCTTGACAGAAGTTTGTAAGGAAGAAAAAAAAAAAGGAAGTAAGTAGTCTTAGTGAGGAACACAAGTACATTACTATTTCTAGAACCTCTGAATGCAAGTGAACTGCTAGAAGAAAAAAGACAAGCATAACAAAGACTGTCTACTGTTTTTGCTGAATATCTCTTGTAAAACAGATACGATTTGAATGTTCATAGCTTAGCAAAAAACCTAGATGTGTAGTTGACCAATACAGTAATTCTGCAAAGTACATTAATACTTTTTCATCAGAAAAAAGTTTAATACTGATTTCTGTGTTAAAATATTTAGTTGTTTCCTATTATTAGAGCTTTCAGTAAATAAAAACCAAAACAGTCTTTGTTTCCACCCTAATTTCTGCTACAGCTTATGTCATTGCATTGTTTAAAAATGATTCTAGCATGTATGTTTCCTTTTTGTGGAAAAAAGAGAACAATTTTAGGTTTTTCTAAATGCAATGTTAGAAAGGATTATTTTTTATTCTAAATGTGTTTTTACTAGCTTTATTAGTAACAGTAGATTTCTGAAGGTGAAAACCAGACCCCCAAAATTCCAGTACACATCACGAACCAGTTTTCTAAGTTTCTTTGAAAAGGAAAAGGTATTTTTTAATAGAAAGTGAAAGGAGGCTATTCAGTGGCTGAAGCTTCTTTTTGCTTTTGCCCAGTTTTCTCTTTATTTTTGTCCTGGGTTGTCCTATAATATTCTTGAGACGCTGTGCTGACTCTTACAGAACAAAGATCATCATGATAGTATGATATTGGTAGAAAGGCCGTACAAGGATCCTGAATATGTTATCATCGTGGGGTTTGATCCCCCCTAGTGGTCTGTAATCTTCCACTTCGTATGTTTAATGCAAGCTGTTTGTTCCTGCTGCTTCCTGCCTGTCTCTCCCCCAGCTGTGCTGAATCAGCATCTAAAGAAGCAGTGCAGCCTTTCTTTCGGGCTGTCAGCAGCCCTGCACTGAAAGGTCCGATTTGCTGCAGTGGCAGTTCAGCACTCTGGAAGAGGTGTCCTGGTTGCACTGGGCACATACATTGAAAACTTATTAAAGTAAGAAAGGTACAGAAATATGGGCTAGGGGAAGAAAAATTAATGGAGAGAAAAATGCAGGGACAAACAGTGGTATCTGAAAGCTACTACTAAATGAGAAAGGAAGACTCACAGGTACTACTGTGATACAAAGGAATCCAAGCACCAGTAAAATAGAAAGTACAAAGTTTTTATATCATGGAGATAAGAGAGTGAAATGGTTTGGGGGACCAAGGAGTTTAAGTGGTCTGTAGAGCTTCACAGTTTCATACGCTCTGTGACACCTCTGAGTGACTGTTTTACAAGTTGCTTAGCTTTTCTGTCTCTCATTCTTCATGTATCAAATGAGGATAAGTATAGTTGCAGTAGTGGAATTTATTTCCATATGAGAACATTCATTTTTAGGATGGAGTTCACAAAGTTGATCCTGATGAATTCATGTTTGACTCTAATTCCTAGAGTTGGGGTGTGACAGTAGCTCAGATATGTGATCACACAATTTAATCACGATTGGCCAGAGTGCAGCCTGGAAGCCTGATAAACCTTAGTACTCTCTGTTACAGAAGAGCCAGTGTATGCTCGGTGTGACATACTGGTCTTCAGCAGCCTTTTAGTTCCTGTAGGAAGTGGAAATGGTGCTAATTTTCTAGTGTATGTGTCCCAAGCATTTTGGTAGACATGGTGGTAGGAGTTCCACAATTCTGTGGGGAGGGAAGATAAGTGCAGGTTTCAGAATTAGGCTATCTTTGATTGAACATGAGAAAGAACATACACAAGAGTACAATCTGCATTTCTCATCCACCTTAAGTTCAGCACACTTAACTGCAGATAAGAACACACAGAATATAAAACATAAATAGTATCTGTTGGGTGAGATTTTAAATCACCCTGCTAGGAGAGAATAAAAGACAAGGTGTGCATGAGAGTGGAAAAAATATGAGCAGAATCATTGTAAAATCTGTCCCCAAAACACGCTTTCTACTAAACACAAAATAGAACACAGAACTGTTGGTGGGTCTGAGCAGCCTGCCCTCTCTTATACTCTTGGTTGAAAAGGATGTTCCCGAGAGCAATATTCCTGATGAAACTAAGCTGATAAAAGAATATATATTTTCTCAGATTGAAACTTAAAAATAAGAAGTGTAATAAAAATATGCATAGTTTTTGTATTTTCCATTCTACTGTTGTTCCTCTGTAAGAACAAATGCTAGGTAATAATTGAAGATTTTCCCTGAACTGAAGACAGGCCCATACTACATCAGAAGGTCCTGTTTCATGACTAACTGTTCTTATCTCTGTCAATTCAATAAAGAAGAATATCCAGTTTTATTTTCAAAAATGTATACCTGCAATCTCACCATCATTACAAAAGCTGTTATGGTCCTAAGGTTAGTGAGATTGAATCTGACTTCCTCATGTTCTGATTATTTATGGTAAATTATTTTAAAAGTAGAATGCTAAAGCAGTCTGTAAATGAAAAAATATCCAATTTTTCAAGCTAATTTATTTTAAAATACAATTTCACGTGCTAAAAGATGTCAAAATTAGTATATATGTAACCTGCTTCCATTGTGTTTGCATATCAAATTTAACTAACTTTAAAAATATTAATATCAAAACACCAATGGACTGTAGACTTTCAGTAATTTAGCTTGAGATTATCTAAACAGAAACAAATGTGTTTGCTTCTCATTTGATACTGAACACCCCTGCTTAAGCATTCTTCCTCTAACTTGAGGCACTGGGAGAGAAGAAGTGTTAGAAAAAGTCTAAAAAAAAAAAACCAACAGACTATTTAGACTTGCCACTACCTCAAACCAGAACTACTACATTATTGTGCAAGATTCTGTTGTTCCGAAATTTTAACTAAAGATTGTGGGAAAGGAGTCAATCAGTTCATAATTTTTGCTGCCTATTTTTGTGGGGTTTGAGAGATTCATTAAGTGGAGGAACTATTACTGGATTAAGAGGGAGAGAACTTGGTCAAATATGGGGAAATGAGAGGGAAGGAGGTAGTTACAGGAGAGGGTAAAGAGAATTAGAGGGTCGAGAGGAAGGAAAGCTAATAGTCAATGACAATTCATGAAGTGAAGAAAAATGTCTGAGTTTAATACTTGGAGTGAGTGATAACGTAAAGAAATTACAATGATTCCTCCTGGGCATTACTGTTCCTTATCTGAAGTGGTTAGGGAAAGATTCCATTTAAAGAATGTACTTGTGGTGCAGGAAGATTTTTGCCTCAGATTTGCATTTATCTTTGCTTCTTGGAAGAATCCCTAAAAGGCCAGTTTTAAAGTCAGGTTTCATAGCAATCCCATCCAAATCTTAATGCTACATTCCATGCAAAACTAAGATACCATGATCTTCAGGTTTAGACTCAGGGCATCATATTTAGCACAAAATAAATGAAAAAGGAGGTCTTAGCCTTTTCATGCTTTCTATAAGTCAGGTGGTTAGAAGCCCAGAGCAGATGACTTGGGAAGTGAAGCTAAGGGAGCTAGCTTTTATTAGTTTGGTGAGAAAGAAGCTAAGGGGCAATCTAACAAAAACTTACAGTTCTTTGATGGGCAGCTTCACAGCTGGTGGAGCCAGACTATTCCCTGTAGCGGTAGACTATGAGGTACAATGACCACTGTTTGCTCCTTGGGAGATTCAGAACAGGTCAGTAGGAAATACTTCTCCCTTAGAAGTGTAGTGCAGCACTGGAATAGGATACCTGGGGATGATATGAAAGTCTATAGCCTCTCAGTTTTTCAAGATTTGGCTAGACACATCTATCATCTCATCTAGTGATTGCAGTATTTCTGCTCTAAGCAAGAGACAGGAATATGTGGCCTGCAGGAATCCCTTCCAATCAACATTTCTGTAATTCTGTGGTAGTTGTTGTGGTTTAACACCAGCCAGCAACTCAGCACCACGCAGCCGCTCACTCACCCCCCCCACAGTGGGACGGGGAAGAGAATCAGGAAAAAAAAGTAAAACTCGAGGGTTCAGATAAGAACGGTTTAATAGAACAGAAAAGAAGAAACTAATAATGATAATGATAACACTAGTAAAATGACAACAGTAATAATAAAAGGATTGGAAGATACAAATGATGCACAATGCAATTGCTCACCACCTGCTGACCGATGCCCAGTTAGTCCCTGAGCAGCGATCCCCCCACCCCCACTCCCCCCAGTTTATATACTAGATGTGACATCACATGGTATGGAATACCCCTTTGGCCAGTTTGGGTCAGCTGCCCTGGCTGTGTCCTGTGCCAACTTCTTGTGGCCCTCCAGCTTTCTCGCTGGCTGGGCATCAGAAGCTGAAAAATCCTTGACTTTAGACTAAACATTACTTAGCAACAACTGAAAACTTCAGTGTTATCAACATTCTTCTCATACTGAACCCAAAACATAGCACTATACCAGCTACTAGAAAGACAATTAACTCTATCCCAGCTGAAACCCGGACATAGTCTTCTCCTGCTTCCACAGAAGTCTCATATAGTTTTTCCATTAATATGGTTAGAATAAGTTACCACTGGCAAACATTTGGGGCACAGAATTTCTCCTTCTGTCACCAAAATATTGCATACTGAGCATTTTGGCAAATATAACCATGAGACATAAAATATGCAGAGAGACATTTTGGGGTTCACCACAGAAGGCCCTCAAAAAAATGGTGATTTGTTTTTCATTTGTAGCATGTACAGGAAGCAAGTAAAGGAGTATAGTAATCAGCTGGAAGACTCTGCTAAATAGTTACATCTCATCTAGTTTTTCATAATCACTCATAAGCACAGTAACAAGCTAATTGATTGGATTTCAGTCAATAAATTACAGTATATGTAGTGCTGTCAACGTTATTTATATCAGAAAGAACAATGTGGACAGCCTGAGTGTAGCACAATTCAGTCTATGTTTCTGGCAAGAGAAGCCAGAAACATAAAAATCTTGTTAGTAATTCTTGGTAGTTAAGTTGTTATTAATTTATGGTATAATTTTGTATGGTTAATTCCCTCAAAACTCTATACCATCTAAAATTAGGCAGATCTTGTATAACATCTTTAATGAATGACATGGTAGCCTTTTATAGCTTATGACATCTTTATTGTGGGGTAGGAGTGTCTTGCCTGCAACTATTTCATCGCAGAATTGTCTTTGGTCCGTTGCTGTCAGTATCTTAGAGAAAATTAGGTGTGTTTATTTATAAAGAGGAACAGAAACTGTGAATGAAAATCAAAGTCTTGGGCTGTTATCCTGAAATTTGTTACAGTGATGACTCAATGGACATATTTCTTGTTAGCAAAATAAAGATAAAATCCTGTGTCTGTGGCAGATTTCTTAGTGGGACTCAATTTCACCTTAATGTTGTGACAGTAGGGAAGCCAGTCTTAACTTTCACCTTATAGTTCAGGCCCTTGCCTTAGAACTTTTTATTTCAATATTAAAAGCAAAATAATTCTTTTATTTGAAAAACTGCACAAAAAGCTACTGCCATGAAAAAATTTTAATATTTTCCAACATAGCTCTGTTTGCAACCAGAAATATTGAAATTATGAGGAGTTACAGAAAATGTCTAAAAAGTGCAGGAATGCTCTTTTCCCAAGAAGTTTCTTTCCAGTTTTCTTTGACTACTGAGTTTAATTCTAGACCTCTTTTTAAGTCCAGGAAGTGATTTTATACCAGTTTGTTGTGGTCAGCAAGTCTTAACATTTACAGTTTTTGTTTTCATTACATAGTATTTCTCACATCAAGGAAACATGATTTCATACACTGGATACACTATATAATGTTGCTTGTTCTATGACTTTTTTGGGAGCCTGCTCAGTCATTATATCTCTGTGTATTAAATAACAGAGTTACAGAGATCATATTGAAGAAATGAAGATTGCTTCTTTAGCCATGTCCATCTTCATATCCAGCATAGCAGTGGGAATAAGCTTGTATTGGTCATTGGGGATAGTATTGTGGCTTTTTACCCCTTTCAGGAATACAAACAGTTGTATTCAGAGTAATGCCTCAGTGGCAGTGGATTTTTATCTTCAGTACAGACAAAACTGAGTCACTTCCTCATCTCTGTTCTTTCCTATTTCTAGTACAGCTATGAAATCGCTTCTAATGATTTCTAATTCTGTTGAAATATTTTTTTTTAAATTTCTGTACCATAGGTCATCCATGACCATAATCATGCAAGGGTAAGGTTAGATGAGGAAAAGGACAGAGTGATGTATGAAGTTAGCATAAATTATGTCAGGCACAACATGAGTGTACCTTTTTTATTAAAGAAACCTACACATTGTGAAATATTTTGTTTGTGTTTTTTCGAAGGGGACAGTTAATGAAACTAATGAAATTTTAAGCCAAAGGAATAGCATCTGTGGTGTGGTGGGCTGACCCTGGCTAGATGCCAGGTGCCCACCAAAGCTACTCAGTCCCCTCAGCTGGACAGGGGAGAGAAAATATAACAAAAGGCTTGTGGGTCGACATAAGGACAGGGAGAGGTCACTCACCAATTACCATCACGGGCAAAACACACTCAACTTGGGGAAAATTAACTTAATTTATTGCCAATGAATTCAGAGTAGGGTAATGAGAAATAAAACCAAATCTTAAAACACCTTCCCCCCACCCCTCCCTTCTTCCTGGGCACAACTTTACTCCTGAATTCTCTACCTCCTCCCCCGCAGTGGTGCAGGGGTATGGGGAATGGGGGTTACGGTCAGTTCATCACATGTTGTCTCTGCTGCTTCTTCCTCCTCAGGGGTGATCACTCCTCACACTCTTCCCCTGCTCCAGCGTGGGGTCCCCCCCTACAGGAGACAGTCCTCCACGAACTTCTCCAATGTGAGTCCTTCCCACGGGCCACAGTTCTTCATGAACTCCTCCAGCGTGGGTCCCTTCCATGGGGTCACAAGTCCTGCCAGAAAACCTGCTCCAGCATGGTCTTCTCATGGGTTCACAGCCTCCTTCGGGCACCCACCTGCTCAGGCGTGGGGTCCTCCACGGGCTGCAGGTGGATATCTGCTCCACCGTGGACCTCCATGGGCTGCAGGGGGACAGCCTGCCTCACCACAGTCTTCCCCACGGGCTGCAGGGGAATCTCTGCTCTGGTGCCTGGAGCACCTCCTCCCCCTCCTTCTTCACTGACCTTGGTGTCCACAGGGTTGGTTCTCTTACATGTTCTCACTCCTCTGTCCAACTGCAGTTACAGCTGTGTTTTTTTACTCCATCTTCTTAAATGTGTTCTCCCAGAGGCACTACCACCGTCACTGATGGGCTCGGCCTTGGCCAGAGGTGGGTCCAACTTGGAGCCGGCTGGCATTGGCTCTGTCGGACGTAGGAGAAGCTTCTAGCAGCTTCTCACAGAAGCCACCCCTGTAGCCCCCCTGCTACCAAAACCTTGCCATGCAACCCCAATACATTGGGTTAAAATAATGTCACGTAATTAAATTGTAGTACACATTGCCAGATTATGTTACAGAGGCCAAAACCATAGATGAGCTCAAAAAGGGATTAGTCTAATTTCTAGCTCAGGAATTTTTGTTCTAGGGATTGGTAGAAGCTTGAAAGGCATGACAGGGAGGAATTACTGTACACCTATTTCTATGCATACATCAGTTAATATCCACTGTCAGAGGTAGAAAATTGGGCAAACTGAGACTCAGTTCAGAGTTTTCTGTGTCCACGTGCAAAGTATGTGTTAAAAACTGTATAAAACTTGACTTCCATAGTACCAGGAATGTTTTCAGATGCCGCTGTGACAGCTGGCATAGTAACGTGGACCCAAAAGTGGAGGAGAAATGTCTAAAAAGGCATAGCCCTACCCTTCAGATTATTTCAGCATGAACACTCCTTCCAATCACAACTAAAAATGATAGTAAAGAGGAAAAGTCTTCATTTCTTAAGTATTCATTACAGTAATGCTAATGCTATAATGCTAAAATGCTAAAACACATCATTAGTCATGGTACAGACTGCATTTGAAAATTAGATTTGGTCATATCCAGGGAAGAAAACTGAAAAACTGTCCACTAGCTACAGATGTTATACAGATATTGTTTAAATATTAAAGAACAGCAAAAAACATGCAATTTTTCATGATACATAAATCAGTAGTAAAAATGCTGGATATATCTCCTGTTTAGAATAGAAAAGTCAGACAAACAATACATTTCTTTCAGTTACAACAGATGAAGATACCAAAGCATAAAGGTTAATACTGAGAAGGAATCAGATTAAAACTTAAAACACCTTTTGTGTTCACTGGGGTATTGCCTTTCACATGAAATATCCTGACTGTCGCTAAAAACTACTTAATACAAAACACATTTGACTTTTAGCTACTACATTCAGTAGTAGAAAAGGCATTACTATTCTGCCTATAAAGCTAGAATTTGACTGTTTTCTGCATCCTAAAAAGAGGGTGAGAACATTAGCTACAGATTTCCTGGCGCGCCGTTGTTTCCTTTGTTAGTTTCATGAGCTAACAATAACCACATTCACAAATTTTCAACACCAGGAATCTCTTTCAGGTTTTTGAGATTTTAAAGTGTTTAGAAGGGTTACTGTAGGTTTTGTATGCTTCAATGTATGTCTGTAAAGCATGTTAATAGTAATCATTTCCAATGTTCTGATGGTTGCTATTTGAAAACTGTCAGAAAAAAGACTACAATAGGACTTCTTTTTCCTGACACTGTTGAGCTAGCTCGTTGTTAAACTAAGAAATATTGTGATCTATTTAACAGATTAGTAAATGGAACTGTAAACGTCATACAACTATGGTCGATGTTTTAAAGACACAGGCCTAAACTTTCAGTCACTGAAAAATGCCAATGGGCATAATTCTCCCAGGAATCATGCAGGTGTGTTTTTAAACAAAGTGTTTTATTTTGAATCAGACCAAAATGTCAGACCAAAATAGTGTGAAATTGTCTCCAGACAGCTACATGATAACAACATAAGAAGGAACACACCTCTATGCAGAGGATGTTATCTTGTCAAAGATGCAGAAAAATATTCTGTTCTCAGCGTTATACTTTGATAAGCATCAAAGGGTTTTAATCATCAATAATATCTTCTTTAATCCACCAAACAAAATATGGTTTTGATTTCTCTCTATTTATTCTGTGAAAAGTTTCTGCAAGCCATGTAGGTGGACTTGTCCAGCATTAAGGAATATCAAGCTTGTAGCTGGGGCAGCAAATCTGGGTATTTGTTTGCATATAGTGTTCTGTAAAAGACACAAATACCTTGGGAAATGTCATTGTTACAGGCTGAGACAAAACCCCAAATTTATATAAACTCGGGTAGTGCCTATTTTTTTCCATTTCTTTGCTTTTCAGCTGTATTTTTCAATGGATCTTAAATTTTCTGTATTTCTTTGTCCCTCTGGAATTCATTAACTCTAGTTCTAGAGTATAAAGGGGACAATTTAGAGGTAGCAATGTTTGTGTTATTTTTGTTTTGAACTGAGATGTCCAATCAACACCTGCAGACTGTGTATGCATTAGTTTACTCTGCATGCTGCCTAGGAAGTATAGCCTAATGATGTTTTTGGTAGAGTAAACATTTGCAAACAAGGTTTTGGTTGTATATATTCTCAGTGCTGTATGAACAAAGCAAATTAATCACCCTGGCACACTTTTCTTGTGAAATTAACTTGTTCTGAATTTTATTTAATTCTCTTTCACTCTTTATATTTACATCTCTTCTATTCAGACTGTTCAGAGCCACATATACATTTATAGGTAAAGTGGATTATTTTTGATGGTATTTTAGCTTTAAAGCACTTTTCTCTTAAAAAAGGTTTCATCTAAACATATTGTGGTGGCATTGTCCCTATAAATGTAAGCAGGGATATTTATGGATCTTGTACATAGCAAAGATTATAAGAGAGTTCTCACCAGGAATATGTTATAGATTTTTTTATAAAAATATTACAAAAAAGTACCCATTTTGTTAGATGAAACCGTTTCAAACTTCTTTCATTACTTGAAGACATAACATTGTCTTTACAGATCTTTTGAAGTTAGGATTTTTTTAGATGGTTGAAAAAATTCTTCCAATATTTGAAAAGATCAGCTAAAAGAGATGGCTGGTCATAGAACTTCAGGGCAAACCCCAAGAGGGTTTTGATCCACAGTCCCTTAAGGTGCTGTACATTTGTGTTTTCATTCATACTAGTGCCTTCAAATACTTGCCAAGTTTGAAAAATATATATCTTTGTTTTATTTCACACTAAAGGTCTCATTCAGAGAGGCACTGTAAAACAGTATATCCTCTTTATGTTGCTCTTCTTGGGAGTCAAGGAATAGTGTGGCCTAATGAGGTACTACATAGGTTATCAACAGGATTTTATGATGGACTTCAATAGCTTTACATCAGAAGCAAACTTGAAAGACTTACAAGAAAAAAATTAACTGAAGAGTTAGTGCTCCGTGATACCATTTTCCAGGAAGAGAAAGTTCAATAATACCAAATAAAAAATACCGATTAACAAAAGCAAATTCTTAATGAGGTGCTGTGTTTGTTCTGATTCATTTATGATTAATGAATAAATAATTTCATGAATTAAATATTTAGATATTTCTCTAATCTTCAGAGCTAACAAGTATTTTTAAGAAACTTCAAAATAATTTATTTGAAGTAGTATAAGTGACAATTTTCAGAAGAGCTAAGGAAAACAGTAACATTTCTGAAAAGCAATGAACACGTTTAATGTTTTACACTACTTGAAATTTGAACATGCTATATTGATAGTACCAAAACTGATTACATGAGATATATATTGTTTATTGTCACTCTGCATATTCCCCATAGCTGTTTTTTTATTTCTGTGGAATGCTCATGTCATTATTTGTGCTTATTTGACACAGAATATTCTGAGTTAAATGCAGTGGGTCTAGAACATTGGTATATATTTTTCTGGAGTATAGTTTTTTGCTGCTTTTAATTAATCTTTAATTCTATGTATCCTTAGGTGACATATTAACTTAAGACTGAGCTTAGTCTTGTAGTTCAAAAGCAACTGTGATCTTTCCTTTTAAAATGAATATATAGTTTTGTACAGGAAGAAGTAACAAGGATGAATAAATCATAACTTTCCTTTTAATGATAAACAAAATTAAACCTAATCACTCATAGCTTCTAGACCTAATACTTTATGAAGTCTTACACCGTTAAATATATATTGAGGCACTTTGGTTTACAATTAAATGCCTGAGACAATATAATGAGATTTGGTATGTTAATGTATAATTTTCACCATGTCCCTGTCCTCTCTTGCCTGGAACTGTTAGTACCATAATAAAAAAACAAACCAAACAAAAACCCCACCCATATTATTTAAAAAAAATATTATTGTAATGGTACTCCATTTCAGAATTTTCTTCTCCCTTTCTCCATGGATAACGTGCAAATGAAGGAAATAGAACAATATAACCACAGTAACGTTATTTGGACATTTTGTGGACTATCAGCTAAAGCTTATATACTTAAGAAACCAGAAATGCAATTGGAAACTTTGTACTGGATTATGTTTGATTTTAGAAGTCATGAAAAAATTGAATTCTGAGTATGCAGTTTAGGCCAAATCTGATGTTTAACTCTGTTAAAATGCTGCATCTGAAAATACAGCTACAATAAAGCTAGAGTGGTTCAGTAAAACATGTTCTTGCATTCTGTCAGGATACCAGTAGAACTGTGACTCCCCTGATATATCTTTGCAGTTTAGCTATAGGAAAAACTGAGGTACAGCATAAACACATAAAAAACTTACAGTACTGAGATCAGATCAAAGCTCTGTCTTGCACAATATTGTATTTGATCAATTATGAATATCTACGGAATAGTCTGAAAACAGGGCAAGTATATATTGATAGCTCCCAGCCTACTTTCACATAGGTGTCTGAATCCACTTCCAAATCCACTTCCAAATCCACTTCCAAATCCACTTCCAAATCCACTGCCGTCCATTTGTCCTTGAATGGGTCTAATTCATTCATAGCTTAATTTTTTGTGTGAGAAAATACACCCTCTTTGCTTGTTTTGAGCCTGCCACCCCCTAGCTTCATTTAATATCCCCTCATCGTTGTATTAGAAGAGAATGAATTAATTATTGCCAGATGACTTTCTGCAAACCACATGTGAATTTCTAGATACCTGTCAAGTAGACTCCAGACTTAGATTTTCTAGGCTGACGAGTTCTGGCAACCCTAGTCTGTCTGATCCATTCCGGTTACAGGGAATATATGGCATCTGAATTGCAAATAGCATATGATCATGGCTGAGGCCATAAAGACTAACTTCAAACTGTTCAACAAATCATCGAATCTTAGAATAGTTTGGGTTGGAAGGGACCTTTAAAGGTCATCTAGTCCAACCCCCTGCAATGAGCAGAGACATCTTCAACTAGATCACATTGCTCAGAGCCCCGCTCAACCTGACCTTGAATGTTTCCAGGGAAGGACCATCTACCACTCTTTGGGCAACTTGTTCCAGTGTTTCACCACCCTCATTGTAAAACATTTCTTCCTTTTAGCTAGTCTAAATCGACCCTGTTGTAGTTTAAAACCATTACCCCTTGTCCTATCACTACATGCCCTGCTAAAAAGTCTGTCCCCACCTTTCTTATAAGCCCCTTTTAAGCATTGAAAGGCCACAATAAGGTCTCCCCAGAGCCTTTTCTTCTCCAGGCTAAACAACCCCAACTCTCAGCCTTTCTTCATGGGAGAGGTGTTCCATCCCTCTGATCATTTTTGTGGCCCTCCTCTGGACACGCTCCAACAGGTCCATGTCTCTCCTGTGCTGAGAGCTTCAGAGTTGGACGCAGTATTCCAGGTGGGGTCTCGCCAGAGTGGAGTAGAGGGGCAGAATCACCTCCCTTGACCTGCTGGACATGCTTCTTTTTGGATACGGTTGGCCTTCTGGGCTGCTAGCACACATTGCCAGCTCATGTCCAGTTTTTCATCCACCAGTACCCCCAAGTCCTTCTCAGCAGGGCTGCTCTCAATCCCTTCATCCCCCAGCCTGTATTGGTACCAGGGGTTGCCCTGACCCATGTGCAGGACCTTGCACTTGGCCTTGTTGAACCTCATGAGGTTCACATGGGCCCACCTCTAGAGCTTGTCCAGCTCCCCCTGGATGGTATCCCATCCCTCAGGTGTGTCAACCGCACCACTCAGCTTGGTGTCATCTGCAAATTTGCTGAGAGTGCACTTGATCCCACTGTCAATGTCATTGATCAAGATATTAAACAGTACTGGTCCCAATATGGACCCCTGAGGGACACCACTTGTCACCGATCTCCATCTGGACATCGAGCCATTGACCACTACTCTCTGGATGCAACCATCCAGCCAAGTCCTAATCCATCGAACTGTCCATCCATCAAATCCATACCTCTGCAATTTAGAGAGAAGGATGTTGTGGGGGACTGTGTCAAAGGCCTTACAGAAATCCAGGCAGATGACATCCATAGCTCTTCCCTTGTCCACTGATGTAGTCACTCCATCACAGAAGGCCCCTAGGTTGGTCAGGCAGGACTTGCCCTTGGTGAAGCCATTCTGGCTGTTTTGAATCACCTCCCAGTCCTCCATGTGCCTTAGCATAGCTTCTAGCAGGATCTGTTCCATGATCTTCCCCAACACAGAGGTGAGGCTGACAGGTCGGTAGTTCCCAGGGTGCCCCTTTCTACCCTTTTTAGAAATGGGTGCAGTGTTTCCATTTTTCCAGTCACCAGGGACTTCACCTGACTGCCATGGCTTTTTGAATATCATGGAGAGTGGCTTGGCAACTACATCAGACAATTCCCTCAGTACTCTGGGATGCACCTCGTCAGGTCCCGAAGACTTATGTCCGTTCAGGTTCCTCCTGTGGTCACAAATCTGATCTCTTACAGTGGGAGGGACTTTCCTCCCTTAGTCCCCATCTTGCAGTCCACCCACTGGAGACATGTGGGAAGAGAGTTGCCAGTGTAGACTGAGGCAAAAAAGTTCTTCAGTACCTCAGCCTTCTCCTCACCCATTGTTACCAGTTTGCCAGTCCTGCTTATCGAGGGGGCTTATGCTTTCTTTGACCTTCCTTTTCTGGCTGACATACCTGTAGAAGCCGTTCTATTATTCTTTGCGTCCTTGCCAAGTTCAGCTCCAGCTGCACCTTAGCCTTCCTCACCCCATCCCTACAAAACCAGGCAGCATCCCTATACTCTTCCCAGGATACCTGTCCCTGCTTCTACTGCCTGTGCATTTCCTTCTTGCCCTTTAGTTTGACCAGCAGGTCTTGACTCAGCCATGCTGGTCTCTTGCCTTCCTTTCCTGATTTCTTACACTTGGGGATCAAGACCTCTTGCACTCTATGGAAAGCATCCTTAAAGATCTGCCAGCTCTGTGCTGCTCCCTTGTCCCTAAGGGCAGTTTCCCAGGGGTCCTATTGACTAATTACTTGAACACCTGGAATTTTGCTTTCCTAAAATTCAGGGTCCTGACTTTATTCTTTGCCTGACCCACATCCTTCAGGACTGCAAACTCCACCAGTGCATGATCACTGCAGCCCAGGCTGCCTCCAGTCTTGACGTCACCAATTACCTCACTTGTGTTGGTGACCAACAGGTCCAGTATCACATCCCCTCTGGTAGGGCTGTCTATTACATGGCTTAAGAAGTTATCCTCAATGCATTCCAGGAGTCTCTTAGATTGCCTAGAGCTTGCCATGCTACGTTTTCCAGCAGGTGGAGGGGTGGTTGAAGGCCCCTAGCAGGACGAGAGCCTGCGAGCGCAATGCCTTCTGTAGCTGGAGGAAGAAGGCTTCTTCAATAGGCTCCCCTTGATCAGGCAGCCTGTAGTAGAAACCAAGCACGAGGTTCCCTTTGTTGCCTCTGTCTCTAATTCTTACCCAATCAGACATTCTGATTTGGATCAGTTCCTTCTCAAAATATTTCACCTTGATGGCAATCACATCTAATGAGGATTAAAGGAAATTACTCAAAATAATTATTTCCTGTAAAAGATTTTATTTTGGAAACCATGCTCTGGTGGAAAAAAAAGAGATTTGGAAAAGTTTCCTAATGGTTCTAGACGTAAAGCAAAAAACAGAATGGAGAGAGACATCTCTGTTACTTAACTGTACAGCATCACTACAATCCAGATGCACAGGCACCGCAGTATTTGTTATAAAGAAGAACTATGACAGGAGCACTCAAACTCTGTGCTGAATTTTGAGTAAGCAGTTATATTAAAAAGAATTATTGGAATTTTACATACGTATATAAATAAAGTTGTGTACATTTGTATCAGTAGACAAAATATATATAAAAATATAAGTTGGGTGTTAAATCTATTTTGTGATTACCCTTAGAAACTAACATTTTACTTAAAAAATACCATTTCTCGCCTACTCGTAAAGAAGGCATTTTTGTGTTTTGTTTTTTAATGTGCTGGCTTTGAAACTTAATATTGTCTCAGGAGAACACACATAATACCATGCTTCATGACTTTTTGAAATTTACTACTTCCTTGGCTCTCATAAAGCTTTTCAGAAAAATGTTTTACATTTCCTCTACATGATAATTGTTTTAAATCTAATGATGTATTTAATGATTAATGTAATTCACTGTTAGAAAAATACTTGCATTTCCAGTTTGAAATATTACATGATAATATTTAGGAATTTATATCATAAATTGCATTTAGAGTAAATGACAATACTAAAATAGAAAATTTAATCATTTTTATATTTTTATATATTTAAATTTTAAGAAAAGGTCATTAGATCTGTTTCATGTCTGTCTGTATTTATCTCAGTGAATAAGCAAGTTATTTTAAAAGTACATGTCGGAATGTGTTTTGATTCCATTTCAGTGGAACTGTACATTTCAGAAGAAACTTCTCCTGAGGTGATGTGGGATAGGTTACTTTGCTAATCTCACAGCTGTCTCTCTACCTATCAGTACTCATAAATCACACAGTCTGTAGTAAGAAGAGTAAGTTGGAGAGGTTAGAAATCCAGAGAAAACTGTGACAGAGGTGATAGATTATATAAAATGACTAGAATCTGAAGATTTTGTATGAAAGGCAATGTCTTGCATTTGAAATATATGCCTGTGCTTGTTGCCCTTTGGGGATATGTACCGTATGCTATTTTTAAATTATTATCTGATAATGTTGATAATCTCATAGTAGAAAATTACGAGATGAAAGTTCTCCTAAATGTCACGGATCACATTCTTAAATAAGTTCCCCACTTACAGGAAAAGATTGTGTGGTGTATTTTTTAAATCCGAGTTCATCAACAAGAGGGAAAGAATCCGAATATCCTATGTGGTTACACATGGTTACAAATGATTTTGTGCTTGGCTAGAAGAATTCACAGCTGATCTCAGTCACTGTGAGTTCCATTCCTTGAACACCCTGTGAAGCCATAAAAAGTGATTCTGTATGCATCTATTGCACATTAAAGCTATGTGATCCAGCACCATATTTACAAAATAAAACCCAAGAAATAGCTCGAAAATTCTCATCTTCTGAAAACACTAGAAAATAAGGTTTTGCTTTTTCTCATACAAGAAAGAGTGATCAAGCTATATGTGTAGCGGCTGAATAATTTACAGTAACCTGTCTTAATTTCGTCATTAATGTCCACAGCATGTTTAAGAGGATCTGAATTATCTTGCATGCACTAATTATTCAAAATAATTTTTTAAAGTGTTTGTGCAAATAATTCTTGATTTGTATCTCATTTACATTTGTCTCCAAAATACTGAGCTTTCATTCTGGACTGGTGTCCTGGTTTCAGCTGGGATAGAGTTAACTGTCTTCCTAGTAGCTGGTACGGTGCTATGTTTTGAGTTCAGTATGCGAAGAATGTTGATAACACTGAAGTTTTCAGTTGTTGCTAAGTAGTGTTTAGACTGAAGTCAAGGATTTTTCAGCTTCTGATGCCCAGCCAGCGAGAAAGCTGGAGGGGCACAAGAAGTTGGCACAGGACACAGGCAGGGCACCTGACCCAAACTGGCCAACAGGGTATTCCATACCATGTGACGTCCCATTTAGTATAGGAACTGGGAAGGGGGGGGCGGGGAATCGCCGCTCGGGGGACTAGCTGGGTGTCGTTTGGCAGGTGGTGAGCAATTGCATTGTGCATCATTTGTACATTCCAATCCTTTCATTATTGCTGTTGTCATTTTATTAGTGTTATCATTATCATTATTAGTTTCTTCTTTTCTGTTCTATTAAACTGTTCTTATCTCAACCCACCAGTTTTACCTTTTTCCTTCTGATTCTCTCCCCCATCCCACTGGGTGGGGGGAGTGAGTGAGCGGCTGCGTGGTGTTTAGTTGCTGGCTGGGGTTAAACCACGACAACTGGATTTCAATTGTCCTGATTCAACATATGTAAACAGTTTCTCACCCCTCATTGAATTTAAGAAGGACATAGAATATTATTAAGCTTCTACACATATATTACTTATTTTATTAAAATGAGAAATCATTTTTATGGCTATTATGTAAAATCTAAAAAAAATATGTAGTTCAAGCAACTGTGTAAAATTACGAATATTAAAATAAATTTTGCAGTATTTGCCCAATTATAGAAATGTACATATGAATGACCTACAGAAAAATTCAGCTGCATGTATGCTATGGAATTCAACTTATCATCTCTGTGGAATAGATGATAGGGACTTTTTTTTTGTATTTTCAAATTTTGTTCTATAATTTGTTTTTAATACTGTACCTTGCTAATGTATAACCCATTAAGTTGAAATAGTACACTGTGCCAATTTCTTCTTTTATTGAGGCCTATGATGTATATTCAAGTTGCCAGGAAAAGCAAAACTTAAAACCAAAAAAAAAAAAAAAGAGACAGATTGAAACATTGCAATGTTTTGGGCCTCAACTGTCTAAGCACAGATACAGTATACAATTATGTAAAACTGTCTTTAAAAATCTTAGGTTTAATGAACGTTGGATTCAGTTCTGCATTTGATGAACCAAAATATTTTGATGAATCTGATAATTTAAGTGCACACACATCATGGAGGAAAAGGAGTTTTTTCTTGAAGTGATTTTTTTATTGTAAAACTTGCAGCAAAAGGAAACATTGCTAACAGATATGTGTCTCAATTTGTACATGGAACTTTTCTACCTTCAAAATCAGAGCTGTGGTTATTAGATATACTTTTCAGTTTATTTACATATGTTATCTAGCAGTCCCTTTTTGGTGTCTTGTCTTCCAGTTTTCTTTCTTTCTCTGTAAAAGACAAATATTTGTTCCTGGTTTAGAAAGGATTTCCTTGCCACACAACTGTATAGAAAGACATTTCAACATCAGCTGTAAAATGGTGAGAGGGATGTCAAAAAGATATTTAGAAGCTAAAATGCAAGACATGGAGAAAATAGTAGAATGTTAGAGCTCTATCATAAATAAGTCTGTGTACTTGTTATTATTTATTCCTTGTATTGTGGCATTCAAGTACTGCAATACTTGAACTACAGTCTCTGTTTCTTGTATTGGCTAAATAAATAAATAAATAAATAAATAAATAAAAGCTTGATCAAGCTCATTCAAAACTACTGCTGATCTCAGTTAGAGGTCTGTATGTAAGTAGCGGCTGAATGGAGTGCTTTAAAAATAAAACATTTTGTGTTGAAATAAAATTCTTTTAATAATCCTTACTGTTGGATCCTGAATAGGAAGTGATACCATCTTTCAGCTGTCTCTAATTCAGGAAACACTATTTAAGCCAGCACAGACTTTTTAAAAATACTTTTTATAGTCAGTTTAATATTGAGATGTTAGTCTTCAAATAAGTGTTAGTCAAAAGAAAAAGAGATGTTGATAATCAGTGACTCATTGTTTGGTTCAAAACTTGTAATTTTACAGTAATTTGTATCATGAAATGGCCTCTTCCACAACATATTGCTGGGCTGAATGAGAAGATTTAACTAAGAGGTAGCAGTTTTTCCTTTGCGCTTTTTTGAAAAGGAATAAATTAGCTCAGATTAGTGCAACCATTATATTTAGTTTCATTTTAACAACAAAACAGAATTTTAAATTTAGAAGGATTACGTGTCAATAATAGTCATCAGGTGCTGAAAGATTGGGTGCAGTTTCTAGTGTCAGGACACCTAGCTAGCTGACTAAATCTAAGGGTATTCTTAGTGAAAAACGTAGCCATTATATCCTGGGAAAAATCTTTGAGACTGCCAGTGTTGTTTAGTAACTTGAATTGCATGTGCTTTCAGGGTCATGCTTTCAGACCTCATGACTAAAGTCTTTTGAGAATTGTGGGTTTGGTGTGGAGACCAAGACATAGAACACTGTGCAGTACCGCAGTGCTACAAGGAGGTGTTTCTGGAGCTGGAAGCAGTACAGCTGCAGCAATAGACTGCAGCCTTATTGCAGGTGAATTTCTCTCTCTAACAGGCAACACTAATTAGCCCCTGTACAGTGCTAGGCTAAAACAATGGGAAATGAAAGCTGGTGAGCATAGAGAGCATGCACTCTGCCATGTAGATATACCAGCTCTGAGAGAGCTCACTTTGGAATGCTTGAACACAGTAGTCTATTATATCACATAGACATGCCCTGAGTAAGTAATTTGGTGAATAATCATCAAAAATAGTACTACATGTTCTTCATAGTTTTTATGGTGTTTTATTTTTATACCTGTAGTTTTCAGAAGTGCTTACTTTTGGTTCATCCAGTTAATGGGCACATCAAAATGCCTTCCTAACTTAGTAGAACAGAAACTAGAAAGAAACTGAGCACGTTTTTGTGGTAGTTTTGTACAGGTAGTGCAAATGCCTCAAACTTTTCTTCTAGAAGTTAATGATCACAGAGTAAGTGTTCTGCAACATAACCCTATTATTAATGAAGCCATGAAATTCTTGAATGAAAAGAACAATATAGGAGTTAATTAGGGATAGTTCTATTTCTCTAGTTACTAAAATATTCTTGTATTTTGTAGATATTTCACAGAGTTCTTCTGTATTCAAGGGCTGAAACTTCTCATATATTTAAATTTCATGCATATAATAGGTGGATGAATACTTATTATTTACACCACTGCAGGGTTGCTCTAACATTTAGCGTAAATACTGGTAGTGCCGTCACTCAGGTATTATAACTGAAACATTTAACTGTAAGTAAAGCAATATCAAAAGACTAATGACATCATGTAGCAGCTGTGTTGCTTCTAACTGAAATATTTCTAAAGCAATGGCATTAGATATTTCTAGTCAGAAATCATCTATATGTGTTCTTCTAGGCTTCTGAGCTATACATACATAATTATTTTTTTCAGCTAAGAAAAACCAAATAATACTATAAATTTTTCATACAATGTACAGTAGCACAAAGATGACTACAGACTGTATTTGCAGTTGTTAGTTCTTACGGGTTTTGTCCTGTTTTTCAGAGTGGCAGGGAATATGAAAGAAGAATCATTCTACATGTACAATTCCAAATAGTCATTTGGAGTTTTACATAAAATGACCCGTTCTTTAGAAATGGCTCAATAGGATATTTCAGGTGTGCTTTTAATTATTATTTCTTTTATAGTCTACATGTAATTACTTCCACAGAGATGGCACTAACTAAACACTCCTCCTCTCTAAAACCAGTGCATATTTTCCCAGCTGGAGATTAATGCATATTAGGACACTTTACTGATATTTTGCCATTGGAAAAACATCTATTTATCTAAATTAGTATCACCAGCATATTGATTCCTTAGCTTGGAGCATTTGTAGTCATATGCAATTGTGGAGCATGAGAAATTAGAACACTAAACCCTCAGTGAGAACCCTCACTATCTTCAGGTTTCTGTTCTTAAGAATAGCCATGAGCCATTTTAAACTAACTCTTGATATATCTGTGTCCTGGGTTCAGCTGGGATAGAGTTAATTTTTACAGGAACCTGGGAGGTGGGGGGGGCATAGCCGGGGCAGCCGACCTGAACTAGCCAAGGAGCTATTCCATACCATGTGACATCATGCTCAGTATATGAATGGGGAGCGGGCCGGGGGGAGGGCTCTGGACTTTCAGTGGCGGAGCGTTGGGTTCCGGGTGGTGAGCAGTTGCACTGTGCATCACTCTTTTTGTATATTCTTTCAGTAGTACTGTTGTTGTTGTTGTAACCTTTTTTTTGTGTTGTCCCAGTAAACTGCCCTTGTCTCAACCCTCGAGGTTCCAGGTTTTTTTTCTTTTCTCTCCGTCTCCTCCCTATCCCACCAGAGGGGGGCGGGAGGAGTGAGCGAGCGGCTGCGTGGTCCTTTGTTACCGGCTGGGCTGAAACCACAACAATCTGTTAGGCCTTGCATAATCTTATAAACATTTCAGATTATTAGACCCAATAATTAAAATTAACAAAGGCATTTAACTCTGAAAATTATTTAAAGAATTCATTCTTTTGTGTCCATACAATCTGAAGTCCAGAAAAAAACCCAACAGTGAGCTACTGGAGATGTAGCGGACTGGAGACTCTGGGATTCCACTTCACATTTTATGAACATGTACAGAGGGAAAATATTGAAGCTCAGATAATATTTTTTTATAATCAGTAATTGAGTATAGTCCTGATTGTTACCTGGTCACCAGATTTGGGTAATGGTCTGACTTTACCCAGGCATGCTTTCATAGGTAAATAAGTCTCAGCAGTTATCAGTACTCTCATACTACCTAGCTAACAATGGAAAGCATCTGTCTTCCTGGAGCAGCAAACTAATCAGAAGAAAAAAAACCCCAAAACCAAAAAAAACCCCCCAAATCCCAACACCCTAATTTCTCTTCAAATGGCAGTATAAAAAAGGGATATAATTTCTATATTAGCGAATGACTGAACCTGATAGTCCTGAAGTCTTTCTCTCTGTTTCTAAGCCAAACATTAATTACTGTATGGTGTTCTATATTTTCCCCAGGAGTTTATCGTATCGTCTTGTAAAGTGCATAAAAAGTTGGTAAGGGTAGAATTTTGGTTCTGTTGCTACATCTTATGTCAAATCAGTTTCCTAATGTTCTTTAAAACTGCTCTCTGTTTTCTGCTAAGTAGAATAAACTTCTTAATATTTGACAAGTTTGTTATATGAAAGTGGAGCATTAAGTTGGAAGATGGGAAATTTACCTGTGTTAAATTGATTTAAAATAAATATAGCAAAGAATTAAAATCCACTCTTCCTTTCTATGATAGTGCACAGTCGTGCTTGCATAGAATGCTGTGAATGTGGGAGATGACATGACTTTGGCAGTCTTAGGCATATTGCTGCCTATTGTTTTCAGTAGGTTTTCAGGCACAACTGGGAGTATTGCTAAACTAATGAGTAGGTCTGGTTTTGTATTCCTTATTTTTTGTTGTTCTGGTAAAATACAGTTGAGGACATATTCTTTTTGACCATCAACAAAGTAATATTGTAAAGTGAAATAACAGCCGGTAGACACTAAATCACTGATACATTTCAGTATCCTGGAATACACAAAGGCCGTGTCATGAGTCTGCAGATACTTAATAGTGTGAAATAGGATAATGAACTATGGGAGAGCACAACTGTCCCAGCTGGTACACCCAGCGAGCATGTAAACTGGAGAGAGAATTCATTCCTCCTGAAGAAGACCCAGCGATCTATTGAGATTGTAAATTTGGTTTTAAATTACTCCTCCTATGAAAACTTGAAACTTCAGTTCTGGATCCCATGATAAGAACTGGACTGGGGGAACAGGACAGCATATTAGAGAGATTCATAATCATAGGCTCTGTTTCCAGTGGTTCAGAGTCAGGAAGAGTTTTTCTGACTTTATGTGGCTTTAGAGGTTTAGTATGATGAGATGAAGAGGGAAAATGAGCAAAGAATAGAGTTTGACAACAGTTTAATGCTGTCATTTTGGAATAAGTCAAATATTCCAGATTTTGGTAGTTCAGAGATTCATTACTGGCAGGGTTTGTTTACCTTTATATTGTACAAAATCTTAGGTTGCCATAGTTGCTTATGTAAAGTAAAATTAGAAAATATGGACAGTCTACAGCAGGTTTCTTAGGGTGCTGGTCTCTCCACTTTGATACCATTTTCTCCTAATAGCCCTTCCAGGATTTATGAAGCTGAAAAAATGGAAATGTAATCTGTTAGTGCAAAGTATTTACTCACTGGAACAAGGAAGAAACTACATACTGGTTGGATTTAAAATTACCTTGTCTTTGGTCTGCTCTTGGGGTAGAGCGCCACACATTACGTCTTACACAATCAACTTCATGAAAATCACTCGAAAATTTCAGGATCTAGGTAAATTTCAGGAAGTAGTAAGGAAAAAAGTGGAACTGAGTGAAGAGAACAAATGTAAAAATAGATACACTGTTACCTGTAAAGAGCAGAGTGTAATACTCAGAAAAAGAGCCATTGATATCCCAATCTAAATCAGCCTCTTGAAGGGATTTAACCCCTGATATAGAAGTATCCATTATGCCTAATAGCATAAATAGAAATCACGCCTGGTACCTTTGAAAATGAGTCTTTTTGGAGTGTCTTTAAATACATTCTTTCTGCTGTCTTCTCCATTCCTAGCAAAGCTAAATAGCATAGATCTGGACAGGATCACAAAATGATCAGGTTCTGCTATCCCAGGAAATGACGTTATATAAATGGATCTCACTGGTCAGGATTTGTTTCCAGTATTCAGGATGAATTAACATCCCAGAACAACTCAGCTTTGATGGTTAGAACTTTCCCTTGGGGTCTCCCACCTTTGCTATTGATTGCCAGTTATATGCATTTATTCTCATGTCTAAGGCTTAAATTTTCTTCTAAAGCTTTTCTCAGATTTCATTTGGGAAGGCTAAACAAATCAAACATTTTCAGCCTTTTCTAGTTCATAAACCCAGTACTTAATGCATACATTCTAGTTGTTTAATTCATAAGTGCATGACTGAATTTTGCATTTTTAACTTTAATTTCATTTTTTTAATGTTCTGTTAATGTAGTTGGCGAAGTCATAAAGCTCTTCCTCTAAGATCTTGTGCTCCTTTTGTGTGTTGAAAATAATGAAATCGTGTCAGCAGCCTTCATTGGTACACTGCGTTTTACTTGACTCATTAAGGCATTACATAAGATCCACCTCATTTAAAGACCTCTACTAGGAATCTTCCTTCAGACTCTAGCCAGATTCTTTGCCACACTCCCATCTTCATCTTAACTTCCTGTGAAGCTGTTACAAAATGTTTTAACAAGGTCCAGATGTATCAAATCTATCACATTTCTGTTTTTTTTAAAAACTATTTAGCTTACTTAAAAGCTATCAGATTGCCATCACACAATCTATGAAAACCTCTTTTTTTTTTTTCCTTTTGCCATGTCTTTAAATCTTCTTTGCTTCAATATTTGTTAAGGTCTTGTTTATTCCATATTTTTAACCTAATACCGTAAATAAAATTATAGCAGATTTCTTAATACGTTACAGTTATGGAGGTACATACTAGTGAATTACTGTTCACACAAGTAGCTTATAAACATTTTTGTTTCATGATCCCTACTACATCTCCTAAGTTCAGAAAAACAAAAGTAAGTACTGTAGTTTATAATAATAAAGTTCTGATAAATTGTACTTAGATTTAATATGATTTATTTAGAAAGTTATTTCAGGTTTTGTACAATTTCTGGAATGAAAAGTATTTTGAAGGAGTGGAATTTGGAAAAAAAAAAACGAAAAAGAAACCACAGGAATGTGTGGCAGGAAGATGAGCTGAGGTTCTGAGGCTAGTCCCCACACTCGCCGCTACCTGTGCAATGCACACTGAGTCCAAAAGACTTTATGAATGTCCACTCTGTATGCTTCCATTCATCACAGGTCACAGAACTCTTTCCAGCCCTTAGAAGGAAAGTTTTGACTAAAAGCCTCACTCTGTGTGATGGGGTTTTTTTTTCAGTTATCACAGAGCACAACATGGAGTTATGACAAGCATATTACAGTTATAACATGTCAATAAATTACACATGCAGCCATAAAATTGAGCATTTGCATACCTAAAACAAAATGGCAAACTGAAATGGAAACAAAATGAATGCCAAAGTAATGGCAGTGAGCATCTCTACCGTATGTGAACCTGAGCAAGTTATTTTATGGAAATATTCTCCAAAAATAAAATAATTACTGAAAATACTGACAAGCAAATCTCATTATGTGAAGAACAGTGTAATACTGTCATCTTGAATCTTTTTTTTTTTCATACCCTAGAGATGATATCGTTGAATTCAAAAACACATGGGAACAAACCACCCCAACTGGTACATTGAAAGTCATTTAAGTTGTGAGAGGATTCTTCATTAATACATGAATATAGCAAATAAATGGTTTGATGAAATGGCAAGTGCACTCTCAGTGGAACATAAACTCATGCTAACCCATTTAGTGTGTTTAGATATAGACAAAATTCATAATGTGACAGTAAAATCTGTAGGGCAAGCTGCATTTACCATGTGCTATGATCAGTTTCAACTTGTGCTTGTAACTAATCCACCCATACTGCAGCCAGTCTAACATTCATAGTGTCTAAGTAGCTTATTTACAGTAAAAACTGTTCTATCATCCCAAGTCCTAAACAATATAATAGAATTACGGAGTTTTGATGACCAGGTATAAAGACATAGTTCTGCTTTGCGTTTACTTCATAGGTACAACTTAAAATAGATTTAAAAAACCCAGAAGTTCTCTTTCACTCAAAAATTGTGCATTAAAAGGTCAGGGTTTTTTTTCAAGATGATGGTTTGAGATTAAAAGAAACATCCTGAGAGATAAAAGAAACAAATTTTAAGAAGCCTAATTGTACAGGAGATAATATTATCAATATATATCCTATGCAACTAGTAGATGAGTTTAAAAGATCTAATGTATTAAACTTCCCATCCTCAGAAAAAAGGAAGTGTCTAAGGGCCATTGATGTACTATACAGCAACTTCAAGATTAGAACATACGAATTTTTTTCTTTGTTGATTCTCTGGGGCTAATATGTTTTTATGAGGAAGTTTCTAAACATCTGGCATTTGCTTAAATTAATGACCCTCAGATTTTAAAAAAATGAGAACAGTTACAATGTAGCAACTCCAGGAAGTATGTGAAAATACTGGGGTTTAGGAACGGAGATCCATCTTCTGTAAAATTAGATATTACACTGACCTGCTTTAAAAAAATATCACTAAAAGCACTGTATGAGCTATCCATTTTATTTATTAATTGAAAATAAGAACTTCACATATTTCTGAATTCAGATGTAAAATATTACATGCTTTAATTTACCACATACAGCAATTCTTTATGCTAACGTATCTTTCAGTACAAATATTAGCATTGCCACATAAAATGTGGTCATTTTAAGAGGTGTTTCATTTTCTCTAAATTTCCTCCAGACTTAATTCTGTCTGCAAAGATACTTCAGAATTCAACATTTTTATTGCGGTCCTATTTACATGAACATGTAACACAGCATTCTAACTATGCAGTAATGAACAACATAAAGTTCTTCCCCAGTATGAAGTGTTTGCTTGTCATAACTATGTCAGTTTCCTGTTCTGTTCTTCAGCACTGAATTTGACAGATACACTCTGTGCTATCAGTGGCTTACTCTGAACTGTATAAAGGGGAAGCTGCCAGTGCAATTTTCAAAGAACTTCTAAATTGACTGCAAAGATAGCAGAATATATCCAGGGAAAAAGATACCACAATCATGAACTTACTTTAAGAACAGCACCGGTTATATATTTTAAAGAGAACAAATATAAAAAATATATTTGATGTATCTGTATTTTCCTTCTCTAGAAGTTGTTTTCCCATTTTGCCGTATCATGAATATGAGAATGAATAGCAGTGTAGAGACTCAGTGTGTGAGAATCTTTTGCAATTGATTTTTACCATTTAAGGAACATTTATATCAAAAGGGTAGCTTTCAGCTTCCCTGTGAAGTCCCTGCCTGAGTTAATTGGGCCTTGTACAGACAAACCCTTGAAAATTCTGCAGGTAAAATGGAGTGGGTCCATTCTCACCCCATTCTCAATCTCTTGGGTACAGTACAGCTGCTCTGTGCTCTTTGTTTATCTTCACCCTTTTAAGAGGTTTTCTGTCACATCAGACTGGCAACATTTTAAATATAATAAATAATTCTATCATCAAATATTAGTAAGAGCTGCAAATGATTTGTTAGCAAAGTAGATTTTCCTCCCTTCTTCCTGACAAATGAAGCAGAGACTTCTCTGTCAGGCTACTCTGCTTTCATATCCAAAGAGTACCTACTGTTTACATCACTGAAGTGATACAGAGTGCTTTTGCTTGAACAAAAGTGTTAGTTGTTGTCAAAGCTCTTTCAGGGTCTGACAGCTGTTAGCCTTCAGGAGTAGCACAGAATGAGACTTAATAATGTAGAATACATGGATTTGAGCAAAATACGGAGCAAAGAAATTTAGGAATAGGAGGAATTAGGGGCCACAGAGCTCCTACACAAGTGATAGGGAAGGGCTATTCATGAGAGAATAGCAACCAAAGAAAGCAGCAAATACATCAAGATATTACGGGAATGAGTTACATTGACACAGGCTTATGGTTTTCTGCCAAGTGTTACCAATTCCTTCCCTTTTTCGCAAAAAGGGCATCAGACTTTCTGCACTCTGTAATATGCACCTGCTTATGATAGTATGCTTGCTTAATGGATCTTCTAAAAAATTATCAGAAATATTTCACTCAGACTTGTACTTTATATAATTAATAACTACTTTTAATATTGTAATTTTATATACAGACAGAATTGCTGGAAAATAAGTATTTTTTTCCTTTCCTACTCTAAACTTGTTTCTAAGACCTTGGGCCTAATAGCTGGATTAAGTGCATGATAATTAAACTGGGGTCTATTTTACTGATTATCTATTTTCCTCATTACCATCGGCTAATATCTCATTCAAAATATATGTTAAGTGAAATTTTCGAGTACTTTAGATAATTTCTAATATTTAATATTTTTGGGGAGACGGTCATATTGCCTACATCCATGGGGGAGAAAAAAAGCAGTGTGAAACAGTTTTTGAAACTTTTTTTCAGTTATTTTGTGATTAATACCTCATATGGAACATTAAAATCAGTATTGATGTGAGGGATTGAACCTGTTTGTAAGGTTAAGCTTATATTTTTAATAGAATCTATACAGCTTGTCATTTGATAGAAAACTATGCTAAGGAGTTCCTCCCTCTGTCCCTCCGTGGTTCTGTTTTAATCTCTGCTTTAAATATATCATATAAAGTTGTTTTTTGTTGTAATTACACAATATATGATCTAACAGTACAGTGAAAAAGCCATGAATCTGTATTATGTCCAAATAATAAAGCCACAGGAATAATAAGGAGGAGCATTCCAGTTTCCAACATTTAAAATTCTGATGTACACTAACTTTGTACAGTATATGGAAAATTGTATCTTAGAAAAGGGAAATTAAGCTATTTTGGAAAAGAGAGAGAGCAGCTGAAATATTCTGCCTTGCTCTTCTACTTCTCATTGAACTCATAATTTGGGTTTACATTCACTTACTCCCTTTTCTGCCATCTTCTGAAATAGCAGTACCTCATATCATATTATAAAGAAAATATCTGTCAACAGTTTTGTCTACAGAACGTTGAACTACTGGATCAAAACTGTATCTTGGAGAGTTTTGCTATAGGTATCCTAATTTTCTACCCAAGTTAGACACTAGTTTTATGGCATATAACAGGTAGGTGTTTATAAGCAGCGTCTTTTGAAGGAATAAATGACTTGCATTAACCCCTCATGTGACAATGTTATAAAAAGAGTTATTATTTTTCTCCACTAAAAAAGGTGTCTGAGATCTTCAAGGTATGTAAGAATGTACAATATGACTGTATAACATCACTGTCATAGTATCAGCATATGAGTGGAAACAAACTTTGGATAATTTTGAATTTATCACAGCTCTTAAAATAATTTTGGAGGGGAGAGGGGAATGACTATGAATTTATCCTACTGTAAATGTGTTCCCAAATGTTATAAAAATTACTTCAGCTGCTGCTTCTTAGGAAAAAGAAATCAGTAAAGGAAGTCAGACATAACAAATGAGAATTTCAGGCCCAGTGACAGTAGACAGAGACCTGGGTGCCTTATATCCACACACCTTTCAATCAAGTAATATGTGTACTGCAGTGGAATAAACTGAAGACGCTCTGGCAGCCAAGTAGACTTTGATCACTTTTGTTCATAGATGTGACTCATATTTCAGTAGCTTCTTTTTTCTAAGCTACTGATCTTCCCTAAACTTTACAGTGAGTGCTCAGTGAACTTAAAGAAACCTTTACTCATTCTGCAAACAGACATTAAATACTCATGCTGGGCCACGTTGTTTTTTTCTTAAAATATCTGATACAGTCTCTTTCTTACAGGTTTTTTTTGTCCAATGTCCTTCACATTCTGCAGAGCAAGTTATGGCGAAAGAAGAGTTACTTTTATAATCACAGTGCTTTCATTAATTCAGTTTTATGGCAGAAATGAAGTTTGAAAATACTAATTTGCCTACATTTTTTTATTTTATGGTTTTTGTAAATTCATGGGGTTTCTTGATTATGGGTATGGTTTTTGTCTATTTCATAGCACATTAAGATACTGTGCACAATTAAAAATAAAGATGATAAATGTGCTTTCATAAATGACACTAGTATGTCTGAAGGGAAGGCTAAGAAGAGTTCACTTTTTCCCCAGTAACGATACAGGGATACAGAAGGCATAGTAGGGACTGCCTTATTCTTTTGGTTGTTTGTAACGGTAGACTGCACCCTGGTAAACAGCACACTGGTAGAAACATATGACATAGCCTTTCATCCTGCTGCTTTTGTACCAATATGGTGTCTTGTTGGATCTAAGATATGATCATTATTTGCTACGAATTTTGTCCAGATTAGAGCATAATGGGTGGGGTCTGTGCAGCCTGTGAAAGTTGTATGTGCATGATATAAAAGTGAAGCAGAAAGTCACGTGTTTTGGGTGTGAGATGAAGGCATGTGGGAATCTGAGCATGTAAAGCCTGCTGAGGTAATGCGAGACAACTGCAGAAAACAGAGGGCCAAACTTGGTGCACTGTTCTCTATATTGCCTGTTCAGCATGACCTCTGGAATGGGCTGTGCCCTATGCTGCACAAGTTTTACTTCAAAAAAAAAAAAAAAAAAGAACCTAGGAAAGAAATAACATCTGACTTTCAGAGTTGAAACTACTTGATAGTCTACTTGCAAGAGACTACTTGATAGTCTAGTTAAAGCTTTACTTTGCTCCTGCTAGACGTACTTTGGTATTGCCTTTTTCAGTGGAGCTAACTGGATCCTCTTTCTACCTCTCTACCAGTCAGAACAATGGTTGACCCACGCAGAATACATACTGTGCTTCCCCTGCTCCAAGGATGAAAAGCAGCTATGTTAGCTGTGTTGTCCCAGGTCTCCCAGAGGCATCACAACTATCAGAAGCAGAGTGCTACCCAGAAATTGTGGGAGTAGTGCTGCCTTGCTACACTTTCCTTTTTTTAAAGCTACAAGAATCGTAAATAACTTTCCTTGAAACATCTCAACCTCCAGTCTCTCTAGAGAAAAACCCTAAAAAAAAATACATTTCATATGGTCATTTATAGCCAGGAGTACCAGTTTAAAAACACAGCATGGAAAAAAACAGGTGAAAACTGAAGCTTTTTGCTTTCAATAGAGGGTGATACTGAAAGTCATCCTAAAAGAGATATTCAAAAATGTTGGGTTTAGATTTTGAACCCTCTAGGAAGTCACCTAAGAGATGACTTTCTGAAACACTGTCTTGTCTTCTACTTCCTTTTAGTTAATGTTATGTGATAATCCCTGGTATTCAAATCCAAAGAGATAGTTTTTCATTCCTTTTATATTAATTTGAAATTTTTTATTATATCAGCACTTGCTCTTTTCTTGGCAACATCAAAAATACCTATTGGAAGTAATCATTACAATGTTTTACAGCAATAGTGATCATAGAAAATTAGCATTCTATGCATTATCAGATTCAAAAAAATTTGCAAGGTTGTGAGTATTTACAATGGTTTGGTTGAATGAACGAGGTTTACCAAGAAAATACAAATTCTTCAATAAATATGTTCTTTAACTTTTTAGGGGATATATAAATAATGATTTTGAGAAACCAAGAATGCTATCTACTTTGTTCATACTTTAATAGTATACTTCTCTTTGCTGTTTCAGTGATTAAGTCTTATGACATTCCAGAAAGCATAAATCCTGCTGAGATGTTTAAGTTTGGAGCAACCTCTTGATGTACAAACAAAATAAATAAATAAATAAATAAACAAAACCAAAAAAACCACCCAGGATCTTAACAAGCTCTTTTGCTTTTACCTTTGAAACAAAATGGAATAGTAAAGCAATATGGCCTACTGAAACTGTTCTAGCCTCACTGTTAACTAGAACCTCCTTTTGAAATTCATTGCCTTCAATTACATTTTTTAAAGAATTTTAATTATGCGCCTGAAAAGAATAAAGATGCTTCAGGCTCCATTTGTTTATCGTGGAAGGCCTAAAAAAATGAGGACAGAGCTTCCCCGCTCATGCAGGGGTTGCAGAGAGAGAGAGATGACTTTTAATTCGACAAGTTCAGAGAGATTTCTTAGTTTGACGCGCACAGCAGGGGGTCTTTGAGTGCCTGGCAATACTTCAGCATTCTGAGCTTTGAAAGTCTTTCCCTGCAGCAGAAATTGTATCAAAAGCCAATGATAATATTCCCTGCAAGGTAAAGGACCCTATTGAAGATTTCTAGAGCTGTTTATTTATTCATCACAGTTTTTTCTTTTAGGACGTATCAGGCATATAGGTAATAATTCACACAGATGCCAGGAAAATGAAATAAATAAATAAATAAGTAGGAATCCTTCATTAATCCTTCACCTTTTCCTTAAGTTTTCCGTAGGCCACGTTCACCTATAAAATTTCCTGTCATTGCCTGCCATGTATTCTGCATACAATCTTCACTTCAAATCTCAGCTTTTCCTTATTTTTAACTGAATTGTCATTTCTGTCTGCCTTCTACCACCAGCTGAGTACATAAGATGTTTATGGCCATTTCCTCCCACTAAACCCTCAAAGTGATTGATTAATTTTACAGAAGGATATTCAATTTCTTAGGGGTCTTTTTAAATCTTATTTTTAAAGTAGATTTGAGATAACTGTTTCAAAACCAAGATTAAAGCGTTATTTATATTCCAGAGATCAGAGTCTTAATGTTTTGGTATTACTTTTATTTGAAAAGTATACACATATGTTTTTCTTTCTGTTTTTGTTTTGTTTTGTTTCTGCAGCAGAGCTGGGACTGTGAGGCTACGACAACCTTTCCCTTGTGTAATGTCAATGTCGGCTATCACTTTGGCAGAATCAGCCAGCTCAGTGAAGACAGAAAAACCCTCCTTCCCTCCTGTTTTTACATCTGCTGGTGGCATTCAAAGTGACCTTCCCTTATAAATATTGGTGAGTGACCACATGGGGAAAGCAGTTCCTTGGTGCAAAGAAACTTGTTTCAAAAAGCTGTGTTGACCTGAGGGGGTTCCATTTTTTTCGAAGTATAAAAACCTGCCCTATATGCAGTTGTTTGGTTTTTTCTTTTTAATAATAACTTGAGGTATTTAACAACACTTATTTCTCTAGACTTATAAGCATTTATATAACACTAGCATGTGCTACCTATTCAAACTATATGAAACAGTCTTTCAAAATACTATTTTAAAGAGAGAAATACTTCCTGATAGCAAACAAGAATCTCTCCTCTCTTCCCGTTATTTTCTGTTGGCTAAATGGTCTGGAATGGTATAAAATTATCATAACGCCCCAAATATGGCAAGATGAAACTTTCCCAAGTGTAGGAATTAAGGAAGATAGCTAGAGGCTGCGTTCTGGCACCCCTGTGGTTTGGGAAGCATGCCTAGGGTGAAATCACAGCACTGCAGAAATTCTGATACCCACAGGGCAGTCCAGGAATGATGTAGTAACTGTAGTTGTTCCATAAGGCTATCTAAATTACATAGTTCAGTACTGAAAAAGTTTTCAGGTCATTTGGGGCTATCTCAGCTGATTTATCCTGCTTGAGACATCCAATATGTCTAAAGAGATTTTCAGTGTTGAAAACAGATGTGAAATAGCCACCCACGGCTCAGGGATATTTACAGTACTATAACACAGAACATTACAAAGTACACACTCAGATACAAAAAATATTTAACCTGGCTTGGAACAGTTTGGAAGCTGTAAATATGTGCAGGATCTAAGGCTGGAAATTATTACATGTATTTAATCTAAAGACATTGCCATAAAAAGTCACTTAGCCAGCTGCCATTCAGTATTAACTACATTACTGCAATTATCTCCTCTTCAGACTACAGTCAGACAACTGTGATGTATCATTTATGACTATATGATAAGTAATGTTTGATTTTTTTTTTTTTTATTTTTCTTAACCATGTGTGTACTTGAAGTATGTCAGTTTAAAGGACCAGAGAATCTTCAAAGGAAATATTAATAGGAGCGTTATCATGGCATCAGCCTAACAAAATAATGCCTTTTCATCAAACAAACACTTCCAGCAAAAGGAAAGGCTGTTATATGTAGCATATGTATCTCTTGCTTAAAGAATGAGCAGTGGGGCCATTTAGAAGTTCCTCGGCTATGTGTTAGGATTGTCACTGATTTCCTTGGATAGTAGTAATCAGGGGACAGAGTGGAGAAGAGAAGGAAGAGGGCAAAAATTTAGCAGAATTGCATAAATGCCTATACTCTATCAATGTTCTTTCTTTCTTTCTGTATCAACTATGTGGTGGAGTCTTACTAATTTGGGGGTTAGCATTTGGGTGTACAGGTAAATCAGTATCAGGCTTGGTTTTGAGGATTTGTGTGAATCTCTTAGAACTGAATTAAGTCTTCATCCTGGTCTGGGATCATTGTAATAATGATTTCAAAAAATGAAGGGGTAAATAAATGTATCAGATGTATATGTTTTCTACAGCTTTTCATCTAGGAACATCATGCTAGTCATAACCACATGCTACAACATTTAGTTCGGTGACATATGATGGTAAGGTTGCACACCATTTAAAACATGAGGGGAGGGTAGAGTTTCAAAGCATTCATCTTTTGAGAAAGGCCTTCTTTAACTGTTTCCATTCTGAAGTTGTCTGTCAACTCATTTTTATATCTTTAGAGGATGTTGCATAGCTTTACAATAGCTGTATGGAATAACTTGCTGTTTGATCATATTATGATATTTTGCAGATGTAGCTGCTTTCTTTTAAAATGGATAGGACAGAACTATAGACAGTCCAACAGTTAAAGGCTCAGAATTTCTTGTTTTCCATGCAAGATTCCAAGTATAGGCATACAGACCACAACTCATTTTTTTAAGTTATAATGACATTTTTTGAAATCTTGCAAGAGCAGCTGGTATACTAATAACAGGTAATTGGATGATCATAAGCTGTGTTGGGACCACAGCAACTGCTCTATCCTCACTGAGAGAGTGTAGCAACTTTGTAGAAGTTAGGATGCGACTGGAGAGGATCACATATAATTGTTACCATTTCTCAGTGCATTTCTGGTAGCTCAAAAATGGTGGCTTTTTTACTTTTGGCTACATCCAGCATTAGAAAGAAGTGACAAAGCATGCCAATAATTTGTGATATTATGTTTTCCTGTTTCAATTTCTCTTTGATAAAACCATGTACTTCAGTGTCATCTGCCAGATGGTTCTGGATTCAGTAATATGCTGCTTCCATTGCATTTTGCACGTATTTGGTATTTTGTTCAAGTTTGACATTTTACAAAGAGTAAGGGGACTTAATTCTTAATGAAGAAAATTGAGAGGAGTAAATTGATAAATAATTCTATTAAATACTGCATATATATACTTAACAAATCTTCTCTCTATGTAAAGAAGATGGGATTGAACACATTCTTGGTTTTAACCTATTGTGTCACAGTGAGATTAATCCACCTCAGATTATTTTATTGGGTTTTTTTAAAAGCCTCAACTATTTTTCAGGGGTTTGGTGAAAAATTCAGTGTAAGCTGTAACACAGAAAGCTTTAAAGGCAAGTTTACCCCTTTGAAGCGTGTATCTCTGAACTACATACAAAGGCTTTATGAGAACACTTCCTTGCAGCTTGGTTCAAGTATCGATTGATTATGCACACTGCATTAACTTCTAGTAGTATAAACTATCATTAGTCTTAAACAGTGTTGCTCTCCCCTAAGTAAAGGACTTTGCTATAAAAGAATATGCATTTTTCTTTGTATCTATGAGTTTCTTCTTTGTTTTCATTCAATTTTCTTGTGCCTAAACTCTTAGGAATCTGATGAAACTGGAATCATAGCACTCTTGGTTTTTAAATAAAAAAGTCACACAAATTGCCAACTAGCAGAAACATGATGCTCCAGGAGCTAGAACTAATAAAGCCAGCTTTTCCTTGGAAATCTTGTTTTCTTTGTACTGTAAGATCACCGATTTCAACTGCAACCCCAATTTCCCTATTTCTTTTGTCTCCTATTACCCTCTTTGGCTGAGACAAAAAAGCTGTACTTAGTCTGCAGCTCCCTGAATGCTGAGTAGCCCAGCCAGCTCCTTTCAGAATGCCTGAATTCTACCCACATTCCTCTCCCTAAGGATTTTAATTTGGATCTCCATCCATGAAACTTGTAGGGTCTTAATTATCTTTAAGACTTGGGATTTTTTCTGATTTGCTTAACACTTGACAATCACCCAGCTGAAAAATTACTTAGGGGAGAGGGGTAGGACACACATACAGACTGGGATTTTAGCCTTAGGTGAGGCTAAAATGTTCAGGCATTAAAAAACATCCAAGAAGTAACTGGGATCCCCATGCTGCCATTGGGAGTAAGAGATGATTCAATTAAAAAAAAAAATAATCCACAAATGTTTTTCTTAATTAAAAAGCAAATTTTTGTGAACCATACTTACGACTCTTAATTCCTTATTTGATATTTTGTTTGTTCAAATATCAGATAAAATAAAACATTCCCCCTGCCCAAGGTTTTTAACTTAGAAAATATATAAAAGTGAATTACTGATGTTAACTTGAGATTTTATAGTGATTATTTAGTTAAATCATCCCAATTACGCATGCATAAGTCTAATTAACCAATAAGAACAGAGAATAATAGTCAGTGATTGTTTGCATAAAAAGTTCAGAGCTCAAAGAAATTCATAGTTAATTCTGAGTAATCAAAATATTAATATAAAAATCACAAAAATGCTGGTAAATACTTGGATAACATATCTGCAATTAATCAGATGTGTCATTAAAATTAATTTTAGCACATTGCAAACAAAAATGGAAAAAAAATTATATACATATGTGGAAATCATGAAGGTAAGTATTCCTTTTCAAAAGGAAATATAATTTTGATAATATGATTTGTTTGAGTACAAGAAGAACTTTAAAATATGAATGGTGGTACTACTTCCTCTATTAAACTGTGGGGCATTCTTAGCTTAAGTATGGAAAGCTGCTGTATAAAGGAAGTAAATGAGAGGTTTCTGAAGAGGTGTCAAAAGCCTTTTGAGTGACAGCATTTAGGAAGCATTACCTATTCATATGGCAGTACTTTCAGGTAACTAAGTAGCTGTCTCATCTGCTATTCAGACATCCAGGTCAAAGTTACTATGCATGTATTCTTGTTACTTGGTTACAGTTATGCATCAAAGTTGAAATAAAGTTGTTGTTGCTCTTGTTATTATTATTATTCAGACATCTTATTAAAAGAGGAGGGAGGAAAAGGTAGTTCAGAAATTTATTTTGGTTCCTATTTTTTTGTTTGTCTTTGCTTTCAATTTTTACTTTGTGTAAGAAATTTAATTTTTATTTTAATTTTGGTTCAGGTTAGGTGCATTTTTAACTAAAGGTTTGGAATTATCAAGCTGTGAATTTTACAATTTTATGGTGACTACAGTAAGGGACTTCTGTATGAGCACAACAGAGAATGATATCACTTAGCTTTCAAGCATCTGGTACTTGGACTGGCATCCAACACTATGTTATGTGCTGTGAACTAAGTGATGTGTTTCAGCATAAGATGCTGAAAGGATTCAGGCCTACTGGTCATTAGAAAGTATGGGCATAAGAGATATGCCACAAATCTCTTGTTCCTGGGCTACGAACAGGCATCTTTGTCACAGCAGGAGTTGCAGACAACTAGAAGTAGAGTAACTGTGAGAACATTTGCAAGGTTAAGGATGCCTATATTCATAGCTAAGATGAAGCTGTAGCTCACTGCCCATTCGTAATCTTAGATTTCCAGCCCCTGCTATGTCAGTCTGTGTGTCTCTGGCTGCAGGCATAGGCCTTCCCATCATGAGGATCATGAGAGAAGCAAGCTTCTGAATGAGCTCCATCTAGATATCATTCTTACGGAAGTCTGCTGTATTCATCACTAATATGGAGAAACTTTAGAAAATGAATGGGAATAGAAGGATCAGAAGAAGCACAACTGTAGCCTCATGGTTAGTATAGTCTCCACACAGAAGAAAGGAGAGGCCCTCATCTCAGTTTTAAGGACTGCCTCTGCATTTTTTACTGAATAGTCATTGGAAAAACACCTTTCAACTTAAGAGCTTGATTTCTTGTAACAAAGAAGATGTTGACTTAACAAAATTTACTGAAAATTCACATAAAATAGAATTTGTATTTTGTTTGGTTTTATATGTTACTGATACAAGACTTTGGAAGCAAATATGCTCTTTCAATTTTTTTTTTTTTTAATTCCAATTGGTAGGGGGAAAAAAATGGTATCTTATATATCCTACATTATACTCTGCTTCACATGAATCCAGTGGGATTTCAGGGACAGCATTTCTTCTTCAGTACTCCATCTCTTTCTGTCGGGTATACAGCTTTTCTGTGTATGCTTTTCTGATTGCTATGCAAAAGTATGTTTAAAAGGCATTCTGGACCCTTGACTATGTAAGACTTAGTTAAAGAAACTTAACATGCATTTTATCAAAGCGCACCGGCAATAGTCAAATTTGCTGTGAAGCAGCTCCTGTGATTCCTTGGCTTAAATTATGTTATCCTGATTTCAAATGTATGCTAGTAAGCCATACCAAAACACTGCAAATATACAAACAAATAGAATGCAATTAAACCGGTAAAAATGAGGAAATTAAGGCCAAGGAGATTGTTGTTTGTTGTTTTTTTTTTTTTATTTCCAGTTTGTTGCTTTTATTCCTGGTAACCTGTGATTGACATAGCCACTGCATTACTCTTAAAGAAACTAAGATGAATAGAGCGTCAGTCTGCACTTAGACTTTTGAATTGTCGGCAAGCTGTGACCAACTGACAGCAAACAGCAACCAAATTGAAGGTTTGCCAGCCGGTAAGATGTACATTAATTAGTTTCTTGCACAGCTAAATATTCAAGCAGTCTAAAGCAAACATCAGAGATGAAGATAGTTTAAAAGAATTATATTCTTCTTTTAGTGTCCCACTTCAGCCACTTTCAAAGTTTTCATGCTTTACAGTTTTATTCATCTTTGTGTCTGTTACACTATTGCTTATCATGTTTTCCAGTCCCAGCTCAGGAATTGACTGTACGATGTGCTAAGGCAACATTAGCACTTGCTGACATAATGGGCTAAATCATAAAGGTCTTCTTCCCTTGTGTACCCACAGCAATATATGCCAACAAATTATTCTCCACTAATTTCAAGCATGAATTTAAGCATATCTGAAAATCTGATTTGCCTTCAGGTCAAATTCTCCATTCTACTGGTGCTGTATTTCTCTTATCTCTACTGCAGTCCAGTTTGTGTGTATGTGTGCAGAATTTGTGGGCCAGTATAAAAGGCAAATTCAGACAGACACAACAGGAGCCAAATTCTGTCTTCAGGGCCAAATGCGTGATCTTGTAGGTGCTGCCCTGACAGTGTGGTGATGTTTCTGGCACAAAGGTTAATCAAGTGAATTATGCTAATTAAGTAATATACTTATATACTGGAGGATGATATATTTCTACACCTTAGAAAAAAGATAGAAAATGGACATTTCCCTTTCAGCTCAGTTTTAAATATACTCACATGCCAGGCACAGAAAAATGGAAAATACATTCATACTAAAGGTATTTATTGTATTAGCAAAGAAAATTCATGCTTCAGCTGGTAGGGTCTGATCTACTAATCAGAGCCATGTATGGTTATAGATATTCTTCATGCCTTATTATTTTCTGGTGCCAATATTAATAGTGATTTTTAACACATGATTGATTTCTGTGCCAGCATGAAATTCTGAAACTAAATGTACTTAACCTTCAATTGAAAAAGACAAGAATAGAAAAATAAAATGGAGAAATTTAGCTCTTTAGGGTTAAATGAGCTATCAGTCTGGTTTAAAATTTTCAAAATTGTATATACTGAATTTGAACATGATTTTAGACACTGAGCCACCTATGGTTTATTTGTTTTCAAATTGGAAAATTCACCTAGCTGCTTGAAAAGTTTCAAAAATGTTATCAAGTTGGGTTTTTTTAACTCGTATGATACATTAGTGAATGTTACATTCATAGCAAACTGAGGTCCAAATCCTGAAGTTATCCTAATTCCTTAAAGACTTTCACGCAGGTAAAGTAATTTTCAAGATGTGGATGGTTATAAAGGCGAGGCCTTTGCTCTATTGTGAAATGCCCTTACTGTGTTAGGGCAGAACTGTACCAGGAGAATAGTGAGGTCAAACTAGCTTCAGGCATTAATAATGCTAAGTTACCAGGAGCTGAACACTGGGAGGATGTATTTTCCCATCCAAGTGGTTCTTTACCCTCTAACAAGAGAGAAACTGGATTCAAATGAATGCACATCTTTTTTCTATTAAAAAAAAAAAAACCACAAAAACCTATTCTTCCTCTGAAAAACTCCATAAGTGTTTTATTTAACTGACTGGTTCTTATGAACTCCTTTAAAAAAGAAATTAGCTGTTAATATCCTGGGAAATATTTGTGTTAAAGGTCATATTAAACAAAAGTCAAATCTAGACTATCTGAGGAGTCTGGAAAAGATGTTTAATGCAAATTTTTGTGAAAAAAAGACACATGTCACTACAGGTCATCTCTGAATATTCTTGTTGGGGTTTCTCTGTTGGATATGCAATCTCAGCTAAATGTTTTGAAGAGGAGGAATCAAATAAATTGCCCTGTTTTGGGTCTTTCTCATCTGTATACAGTTGTGCAGCTCTAGTAGACCTGAAAATTGCCCAGAGACAAACTTTTAAAAAATAGAGTGCTTTTGAGGCAGAAAATTGCTTTTCTGCAGCATGGTCTAAGGGACAGGATGTGACAGGAGGACAAGGAGTTGTCACTGTGTAGCGATGTTGTAAAGCATATTGTACATAACAAAAAGGATCATTTGTCTCTTTTTTCTTTCATTTTAAACTACAAGAGATTTAATTGAAACAGCTGAAGGTGTGCCCTAAACCAAGAAAAAGCCATTATAATTTACAATTAAAACTGAAGGTTCCTCCTTTAACCTACCTGTAATAGCTATTCATTGCAGAGCGTATGTGGTATGAATGTCTGTCTACCACTTCAGAATCCTTATTCTGAAAAGGAAGAGTAAAAAAAAAAAAAAAGGCATTGTACCAGCATGTCAAATATTAGCGTGATTCTTGTAGTATAATAAGAAAGTGGTTTGTGCTTTTGATTAGCCTCTTGATGTTTGAGAGTGTTTTTGTATGGCTTAATTTTCCTTTTTATGGCAGTTTGTACATATAAAAGAAAATGAGGAAAGGAGTGGAGGGGGAAAGAAATGTGCCATTTATGTACTAAGGATATGAGGCCTCCTTTGGGCCCATTATACAATAATGGGTCAGCTGAGATTTATTAGGATATGTATATTAATCTTTATACACATTCACATACTATAATTGTTCCTTTGGTACTATAATGTGATTAGCTGTGAATTTGTGCAATATTAACAATAATATGGATTTCCATATTACAGAACAGTAATAACAAATGGTTATTAAAAATGCATGTAAAGTATGGGATGTGAGAGCACTTCCAAATGCTCAGTAATCCGATTATGTTCTGTTGTTTTTAAATACCAAAATGGTTAAGTCTTTATTGTAAAGTAAAATCTTGTATGAGAAAAGCAAAAAATTTATGTTCCACAGAATTGAACAAATGAGTCTAAAACTGTCTGAAAGAAATAGTAGTGTCTGTTTTTCATAGAGATCTGAGATGTGGATTTTTGCATTACTATTATTTAAAAATATAGCAAAAGGTAGAGTATAGAAGGTAACAGTAATGTTCAATAGTGAAGTTTTCTTAGTAGGATGCTCTTGTATATAGGAGTGAGGTGCAGTTTGGAAGGAACTGTCTAGGATCCCTGCTACTTCCCAGACAGCAAATTCAGCATTGATACCTCTACACTTCAAAACTGAGAGGAACTTCCCTCCTCTGGAAGGGTATGAAAATATTTCCACACTTAGGGCAATCATTGTGTGATATACAGATATAGTACAGTAGGAATATAGAAAGGGAGAACTATCAATTTTAATTTTGTGAAGTTAATTTTTTGTTTTGTTTTGTTTCTCAAATGGTGTAAAATAGAGCAGCCACTTTGATTTTGGATAGTTTGCAGCAGTAGTAGCTCTGTATGGCACAGGGTAGTACACCCTCCTCTGTTACTCTGGTTCTGCTTTGTGATCAGAAATTACAGAAGTCTCTGAACTTGACTTTGAGAGAGACAAACAACAGTGAGACCTTTTTATATTCTTCTTATAGGATACACACTCCTTCCTGAAAAATATGGAGCTTTTCTTTCAAGTTATTTTCATAAGTTAGTGATGTTTGTTTAGTGAAAGTTGGTTTACCCTTCCTTCATGACCCCATAGTGGGAGGGTGTCTTCTTTGACCTCTCTTTCCTGAATCATGAACTTCTATGTTCATCTTGTGTATATTTGGGGGGCTAGAAGGAATTTCTTTATTATACCTTCTACCATTTGCCACATAGACTTAAGATACAGTCTTTGGTGATTTCCAAAGCTCTTACTAGCATCACAGTTTGCACTTTTCATTCATCTGCTCTGAGAAAGTTTTAAGATTGATGAATAGATTACATACTGTAAAACCTGACCATAATGGTGGAAGACAATCACTCATTTTTTGCTTCATCTTCTAGAAATGCTCCTTTTCCAACTTCAATATTTTTTGGTCCTACAGGCCCCTCATCCCATGATAGGATGTGCCCTTAATATGCACAGGGTAAAACGGATTATTTTTTGTTACGCATTTAAGGGGTGTTCCTTAGACTTCCTTGGTCCTGTTTTATTGTGTCATTATATTGAATCAAATAACCTGATAATCTCAAACCTAAATAAGTTTTCATGGGCTGAAAAAGGCTACTCACAGACTTTGGGAATACCATTTTCCCCTATTTCCATTTTCTGTTCCAATATTCAGAAATCTTACAAAATAAACAATGTTAAGTAACTTAAGTGTAGAATTTCTGGCTGTTTTATTTTTATACAAACTGTGGAAGAAAGACACCTACCTTATTGCTACTCATGGTAATAAGCAATTTAAATAGAGGGACTTTTGTCATGCATTTTACATGAAGATGATGAGCATTCCTTTGTATTCAAATGCTTGTGGAATTGCTGTAAAATGACATACAGCAGGTGGGCCAGTGTCATTTGTGGAAAGTCTTTCTGAGCCGCAACTTGAGTTGTTCATTGGCATACTGTACTGCTGCAAGGCAAATACTCTTTGCTTGCTTATCTATCACATTTTATTTTGGTGCAGATTGATCCCTTATTTTCAATTCAGATTTGGTCTGTCATTTGCTTCTGCTTATTAATTTGTGGCTGCAAAAGGGAACAAGTAAAAGGCAACCATTAAAAGCGTAGTTCTGTGCAGTGTAGTTTCAACAGCAAGGTGGGATAGTCCAAGGCCTGTGTTAGAAGTGCCTTGTCTCATGTGTTGGCTGTTAAAAGTGCCTTCTGTCATGGTTGATTGGACTTGAAGGATTTTTCTTTTAACTTCACAGTAACCTAACTAAATGTTTTCACATTTTAGCTATGCCAGACTATTCTGATAGCTGTTGTGAAGTTGTCTTCAATATTTTACAGTGCTTCCTCATAATTTTAATGGCATCTTTGGGAATGTGTGTAGCCAGGCAATGTTGATACATGGATACTTACATACCATTATGGATTAAACACTATTAATATAAATTAATCAGCTCAAAGAATAAGTATGCATATGCATTAACAAATATATTGGAGAAATAGATTAAGAGCATTTTGAGCTGTTTACATAACTGACGTAATTAGTGTTGTAAAAAACCCAACCATTTTGTGTAATGAAATTACATAAAATCTGCTTTGATTTTGAATGAATTTTCATTATCTGTTTAATTTAGATTTTCAGTTATCTAATCTACAGAAGACCATTTTATAATTATGAACATACTGTTTTAAATAAAATTAAGTAGAAGATTAAAACTCATGTTGGAACATTGATTACCCAATCACACTCCAGTCATGCTCTTCTCTTCAACTGTAGAATCTTAAACTAAGGTATTCTTTCAGAAACTTTATGGAACTTATGATTCCAGAAGCTATAAAACGATATTTTCAACTATCTATGGTACTTTTGCTGCTTCGACCTCATAAAAACCCTTAGGTTGGATTCCCTTGTTTGCTATCTATAAATATTTCATAATACTTACGGAATTACAAAACTGGTCAAAATACCTCTGAAATAAGCCATTTTCTTTTACCTGGAAGGGAACACACCGAATGCTTTGCAAGCAGTGCAGGTTGTATTGAGCTTAGTGGAATTCCACTGCTTCATACTTACCATTATACAGCAATTTCAATTCACAAGCGAGGTCAGGAATGTTTTTTCTTGATTGATTTTTGATTTTGAAAAGTTTATTAGTCCTAACTTCTATCATATTAAATAAGCATTATGGATGATAATAATAATAGCACTATCATCTTTTGAAAGTACCTTCTTGTCTGCTGACAAATTTATTTCCCAGTGTTCCAGCAGGCTTTTGTCTGTTGAGTTGCCATTTCTTAGGGAAGAGAAGTGACATTTCTGAATTATCCAGAGAAATTGTGGTTAGAAACGTCCATTAAATGTTAGAGATCATACTTTCAACCAATTCTACTTAAAATGTAATTCGGAGTCTTACAGTGTAGTTAATAAGCCATGACTTTCTTTTACAGGAGTAATTTTCAAGGCAGTGGGGTACACATTGGGGTACATCCTTCTTCAACACATGCTACAGACCTCTGATGATTATCTAACATCGGCTAGAGTTATCCTTAAGGTTTCCCGAGCTGTGTCCCATGCTGCTGCACCTCCTCAGAAAACGTCAGTCCAGAATAGTGAGGCTTAATGTATTCTTAGCTGACACAGGCCAGAAGGAAGCTTCAGTTGCTATTAGCTGGGGTTAGAGGTACTCCAGTTTCCCTCTGATCTCAGAACACTCTGGCACATCACTTACACCTGGCAAACAGACCTCATGTGCTAATGGCATTCACTGTGTGTGAGGACTTATACATTATATTTATACCCTTTGGGACAGCACAGCCATGTTCAATTACTACTAAAATTCACAGCAGTCACTTGCTGATGCTTGTGACGCATAATTTATACAATGATCACCTTTTAAAATGTGTGAACTTTCCTTGATGACAAAATTACAGTTCCTCAGTATTCTTAACAATACTGTGAATTGGCAGATAATATTATCTAAAGCTTAGCTGGAAAATTCTCATACGTTCTTCATATAGTACTGTTATTTGAAAATGCAATTTCTCCGTTTCATAAAATACTGATCTTTTTAAAATTTTCATAACTCACTGCAGATGTTAAAGCATCTAGTAGAGTTCAAAACAGGTTAAAATTAGGCCAAACGCTGAAAACTAATAATGTTTATCTCTGACATTTAGATCTGCAGGTGTGACTGTATTCAGCAAATGAATCAAATTGCAGCAGCTTTGCTACAGAACTTAGGTATGATACTTGTATAGCGTAGGTAAAGAGGAGAGAAAAAGGATCAAAATTCAGAGTATATAAGTGCATAGACATTTCCACTGGGCAAATCTAATGTATTGCATTTTATAAATCAGAAGGTACCTTGCCATGCTGTTTATAAAAATGCTTCTTGTTTTCTCTGCCTTCCCTGCTTCTTCCTCTTCTTTCTTCACATTTTTTTTCTTTTGGCTTTAATTACTTTGTTTTAAAAGCACTGACAGTTTCTGACCCCTACAGGATAGGAGAGCGGCAGTTCTGTGCTGATGGACCAGATTTTCTGAAGCAGTGATCTATCCCAGTACACAATACAGATTTAGGAAATTACTTCTCAAGAGACATATGCACTTTCAAAGTAACAATAAAACAATCAGTGCATTTCATGTGACAAGGTGCATTAATCTTCAGCAGAAATAATTTCAGATCTGTATCGAGTCAGTTTATAATGATATTTTTCTGTACAATTCTATATTCTATATTTCTACTATTCTATATATGTTTGGTCATTTGTCCTGCTTTTACCTAGTTAGCAGGTAATGTCTTCTACTTGCCATTAAAACATTACTTCTTGACTGAAAACTAAATAATACATGTTTCCATATTTGCATCTATAAATGATTTCTTTGGCAATAGGGGCGTAAGCACAGATACATTTAACTTTGTCAGTTATTTTCAAACTTTTCCAAATACTATAATTTATTCTTTTTCTTCTAGCCTTTTGTGGTCTTCTAGCCTAATTTAATTTTTTTTAAAGCATTTATATTATTTATAGCAAGGAACAGACTGTAACATACTTAGCAGAGAACTGTAGGCTCTCTGGATGAACAAAAGAAAGATAAAATGTCTTTGGATTTTTCAACTCTTTTCTGTCAGGAAAAAATTTCACTCAGTGTGGAGACAACCTACACGCAGCCTTTCTCCACCCCCCAACCAGCCCAATGGAGCTTTCTTTTGACTCAGCTGGATATTGCTGCTGCTTTCAGATATAGAATGATCTTCTTTGATTTTGTACTGTATTACTAGATAAAGAGAAGGGAGGGAGAGGTGAGGCACGCAGTAACTATATTGTTGTCACTTTTATGGTTTGACCATAATCTTGTGGATAGAATCACGGGGCGGGGGGGGTGTGGGGTGGTGGTGTTATTAAGGGAAAAACAAACAAACAACCCACAACACTTTGAGTACATCAAAATCATCTTGAGTGATACTAAAGGTCCTAGCGTATGAAATCTAAAGAATCTGCATCTAAAGTATGATTTCTAACTGATCAGAATCTCAATTGACCTTCAATTCCGAAAAGAAAGAATAGATTGGGCTCTGCCCTTATGAATGAAGAGAAGTAATTCAGACTTTCTCTATTGGTGATTTCCTTTGTAAACTATATAATCTTTGCAAGACTCGGTTTCCTTTATGCTATATGTGATTTCTGTTTCTTGAGTACTTTTAGGAATACTGTGATATAAACTGTAGTACCTAAATATAAGTACCTAAATCATTCAGTTTCCTTAAGAGTATAATTTCATTTTATACGAGTTGTTATTGTTCTTGTTGCCTGGCCAGCAGAAATGTGAAGAGGAAGGCTACACGAGGCCTCTCCAATGTTTGGGCATCAGAATATCCATGGACAAATACAGTTTCTTCATGTAGTGAAATGAAGATAATTCTTTTGTCCTGTTTCTCTAGGGACACATAGATTGTTCACTCTTTAGATCCATACCTTCCCCAAAAGAGGTTCCTGGAACATTACAAGAAGAAGGTACCCTCATTTTCTTGAGGTAGCAGTGGACTCCTCTTGATTTATCAGAGGGATCAAAGAGAAACTCTCTCATATGAGGCTGTTCTCATATATCACTATTGTGTCTCTAATTTGTGAGCCTTTCGGCCAGAGTTTTTTTATCATGGGCATGTAACACCTTCGAATACCAACAGAAGTACTAATAATATACACATTACAGACAGGAGTTCTTTTAGCCCTTAGAAGAGCAGTTCTTTATGCAACTCTTTCTTCAGTGAAAATGAAATGCACCCATTGTGCCTTGTGCTAAAGATAACAGAGAAAATGCAACCACCTAATTAGAAACAAAAGGTTTGATGTTTTACTAGTGCCATCCTGATGAATATTTGAGTTTTAAAGGAAATAGCAAATAAAATAAAAATCTACCAGAGGAGAAATTGGCTATTTCAGTTATTGTCAACAGTTGCATGGTTTTTAATTATTTCATTTCTTTCATTTACCCAACTCACCTGCAAAAGAGAACAGAAAAGGGAAATGTTTCTTTTCTCTGATCTCTGTGCAGAAGGACCAAGCTTCATGTAATTTCAGTGATTGAGGAGAGAGGAAAAGAAACTCGTTTTTCACCTAAATGTTTCTGTAATGTTATAGAGAGCAAATAATCCTTCTGATACAAGTCTCTGGTGCAAGGAAAAAAAAGTTACAGTTGAGAGTTTCATTTAAAATTGTTTCTGGAGTTTGTACATTTTCTTTTACCAATGCTCTGTAAGTCACAGTTCAGTCTGGCTTCCTTGGAAACAGTGTGAGTGAAAACAACAAGCAATATTGACCATGTTAAACTTGCATAGAGAGGTGCAATTTACTTGGCCATTACCAATGGAAGAAACATTCTTTCACAAAACAAGCACTTCTCTGACTTTTCAATCTGATCGTCTTGATGGACCCACACAGCATTTTCGTATCACAACAGTGGGAACTGTAATTCATTACTTAACCATACACTAAAAATCATAGATGTGGATATTTGGTTCATCCTAAGACACAATATATATTTCCCCTTCCTTTCAGACTTCCACAAGCAAAGCTGCCAGTCTGTTTGTTGCTGTCCGAGAGGAAGCACATCTATCCCTTGTCAGTGTTTCTCTCTGTAGTACCAGTACCAACTTCTCTCAAATCTGCTAATTAATTATGATATTTAAGTTAAACTCAACCATTTAGGTCCATACCTACTTAAAGTTTTCTTTTCTGTCTCAGATCTGAAAAATGCTGTGTGCCCAAAAACCTGTAGTTAATTACATGTGATAGAAATGGGCTAAACACTAAGCAGTTCCTTTGTCACCTGACTTCAGAGCACTCAGTTTCTTTCAAGATAAGACCATTAAGGAGAGGAAGTCTATGATGTCAATGAGGATGAGTATTTCTACAGTTACTGCTGTTAGGATTGTAGATTTAACATTCATCAGATCGTGCACTGACTGACTTAGTAGAAGCTCACAACTACACTTTTAATGGAGCTGCTACAGAATTAGAACAAACATTGTTTGAAGAACCAAAAAGACAGGTTTTGCTTTGGTAATTTCAAGTGCTGTAGGAATTAATATATATGCACCAAACTGAACTCTGTTAAATGAACGTCAGTAAGTATACATACTTCACTGCTGTAGTTCTACCCCATAGTACAAGAGTTTTTTAACTAGAAAGAGCATCAGAAACTGAGTGATTTTCCCGTTACTGCAATTCAGATAGTCAATACAAAATAGAAGCTAAAATGTTTAACAGTGAAGAAAATGGAATCACCCTGCTAAAAACTTTTCACCTCTTAATAATAATGTCTGAACAGGTATTAAATCCACATATAATAGGAAAATTACCTTCAGGAGATATTAACATTCACCAGACCAAAAATATTTGTTTTTCAGGAAGCTGTAGGCACAATCTGTGTATCACACATGTTTTTGTAGAGACATTCCCTATCTTGTAGTAACTGTTGTAATGTTTCTGCATTTCTTTTTCTGATTTTCCCTAATACATTCTACATAACTCTCCTCTAATCAAAGAACAGCTCAATTTTATACCTTTTAAATTTCTTAAATCTCTTTAAATGTGTGGCTTTGATGCAATTTCAAATAGAAGTAAGTTACCTCTTTTAATCCCTTATTATATGAATTCATAATTTAGTGGTAATGGATTAGAATTCTTTGACACTAAAAACAGGCTCTGCAGTGCTCTGTATCATGTTGTTTACCACTTTCCTTAGAAGTAATTCTGTCTTGCATTTTATCTGCAAAGAAGTTTCTTGTGACCCTGAGGAAGTCACTTAGCTTCACTGTGCTTTCACTATGTATTAACAAGGATAATTTTTTTAAAACAACCCACATTATTAATGAAAAAATATAAGACAAATAATATGTATTCCCTTTTCTTACTTACATATGCATTGGTTGATATTCCATATTGTGATCAATGCTTTCAGAACTCAACCTGAGGCAAAAGAAAGGATGTAATGAATTCCTTGTCACACCATTGTCATTGGTCTTGGGTTTTGCATCAACTTCATCATGCTTTTCACAACTCCACTCGTCAACTTTTGCTCCAAAATGCCAGATGCACAGTGCAACACAGATCTGGTTCAGCCTAGTCCCCTGTGTGCCTTCCATTTAAAATGAGCTTTGATTTCTCTGAATGAGCTGTATTAGGACTTCTGAATGTAGTATAGACATTGGGTTTATATAGCTTTAAAAAAATATTTTTTAAAAGTGCAGTTAAGAATGTATTAGGCATTATAAACACTTGTCTTCCTACAATCTGTTTGTATACACACCATAAACCAGTTACAGCATTTTGATATCTGTAGTTTAAATGCTGTATATAGTCTTTGTTTTCCTTTTTCTCTTACAGGCTACTCAATGGGAGCATTATTTTAGCTCATTTTGAAAAGGTTAGCTAGTTTCTCAGCAGTGTTTATTTGTTTTGGAATGTGGTCTTAAAAACTTGTCACTTCCAGAAACACACAGATATGCATAATGTTGTGAAGAAAATCTGTTCAGTCTTTACAATTTAACTTACAATTATGATTTGCTAAGTGTTATTATGACAAACTGTTGAAGTAGCATGTATAGGAAAGAAATGAAATCTTGAACAAAATCAGACATTTGGAAGGATGTTCTTAAAAATGTGATTAGTTAAGACAAAATGTGGGAATAGCTGTCTTGAAGGAAACAACTGTGATGACAAATTGCCTAAAATTTTACAGTCCTTTTGTTTGGTTATACTGGACTCTGGGTAGCAGTATCCTAGTTGCATCATGGAGTTTTTATGTAAGCTGTATCCATGAGGCAACACTTGGAAGCCATGTCCCTTTGCACGCTGTCCACATAGTGAACAGAATTCCACTTTCATCTTCATTCCTCTCATTGCTTGGCCAGATCAGAGCTTTTCTTCTTGATACTCTTGAAGTCTGCTGTAGTCCACTTTTCTTTGTAGCACATTCATGATTCTGCACTAGCTACCTCCTTTTCCTTCTGAATCTTGCACATTTCTTTTCCTATCTTTGCTTTTAAACCAAACTGAATTCCTAGCTTCATACACATGCCTTTGATGCTGTTTGACTCTTTGAAGCCCTCCCCCCAAAGCTGCTCCAGTTTCTTTGAGGGAATCGGGGAAACTAATGGTGTCTCTTGACCCATTCTCTTAACTCTGTCATGCCATCTTTAGAACAGGACATGAAGAGATGTTGGCATCTGAGCCACTTCAAAAGCCACAAAACCCTCCTCAGTTAAGTTACTGGCACATGGAAAGAAGAAACATAGCATCAGGTATTAAACTCAGCTTCCATTAGTAGCAGTACACCCTTGTAGTTCTTCTGAGACCACAAAATTCCTCCAAAGGAAATTTCATAAGACAACCCCACTGGGTACAAGTTATATTCCCCTTGCATGCATGCACACATACTTATTTTTATGTCATTATGCATGGTCTAAAAATCCAGCAGTGCTGATTCACTGAGTACCCAGCATCCTCTTTCAGACTCCTTAGTTGCTTATGAGGATGCTGCTTGTTCATCAGCCGCTAAGTCATTTGACCACATGTGATGTAGAAATGACATTGAGAGACTCATTCCCTATGCTTTTCCCCTCCTCTAACTGTACATCCTGGAGAAGATCAGGCTGTCATTGCTGAGAACCCTGTGGAACTCAGGTCTCAAATACAGGAAAACTACAAGCCCTTACAGGAACAGAAAAGACAAGTTGAGTCTTCCTTAAGCTTTGCTTGAAGTCATCTCACTTGTTAATGGATATTGTCTACAACTTCTTTTTCCTTTATGGATAAGACCATTACTCTGAAGATAGAAATATCGATGCTCTTCTGGACCCTGCATGGGTCATTCTGTAAAGCCCAGCTTCTTGGGCGGCTATATCTAAAAGAGTAGATAAACTAAGCCAGGAGAAAATACATGCATTTTCTTTCTTCATTGTCTACAGTAAGCTCCTGCTACAGGAAGAAGTAAGTTGACCTATTTCTTTGAGGGGATATAAACAAATTGATGTTTTTCTAACGTGATTTTTCATTTCAATTCAATTTGATTCATTTCAGTTCCACATTGGAAATGGGTTTGCTAATTACAGAAATAAAATTTGCTATTCCAAATAAGTTCTTTTCAGATCTCACGCTACCAGTTTTTAGGAGATACCTTGATTTTGCCCTACTTTAAAGTAAACTTGTCTCTAGGACAGTGCTTCAGGTTACAGTTGATGCCTTTGACACCAGGGTGTGGTCAATAGTGGCAGCAGTTGCCCTGAGAAGACACTTCCTCAGAACATGCTATTCTCTCTAAAAAGTCTCCTCTTTCATGTTAAACACCCATTTAACACCCAACAGGTCTGTGTTTGGCAACAGTCTCTACCTGAAGATCTTCTGTTATGTTCCCACCAAGAAGAATCGTTTCCCCTTAGATTATATCTACATGGGCTGTAGTTCTTCTGATATAAATTCTGCCCAGACAAAGCAATCAGAATCCCTATGTTCAATAACTAAGGGGTAGTAGCAAGTGTCCCCTGGCACCTACACTATCAGCGCAGCAAACTCTGGCTTCAATTAAAAAAATGTATAAAAGTACACTGGAGAACTCCACCTTCTCCCCTCTTATAGTAACCACTGTTATATTCTCTTTTTCAGGTGTTCTTCAGGTTTTCAGTTTGGCAGTCAAAATTGCACCGCCAGTGGAAGCCTAATATATCTGACAAACAGGTTTTGTATACTGTACCCCACAGCTATACAGCCAATTTCTGGACTTACCATCTTCTAACTCCTCTCTCGGAGACTCTTCTTGCAATATACACTTCAGTACAGATACAATCTCGACTGTATTTAGAGACTATAGAACCAAGTCCCTTGAGAGATAAGAGGAGTTTTATGACAACAACCTTATGTATATTTACAAAAAGTGATTCATGCTGAATACTTATTTAAAATACAAGAATCTAAATGCTTAAACTGAAGTTCAGTAACCCCCTTGCTTCCACAAGGGAGGCTGCTTTGCAACTCTTACTCTGCAGGATCTTCCATCACTCAGTTTTCACATCAGAAATCCCTGCAAATCATGCTAGGCTACTAATGGTTGGCCTATTGTCAGAAACGAACAATTCATCTCCTTTATCTTCTTATGTGACAGGCTTTTGAATCTTTTGAATGCTGTCTTCTGCATTTATCTGTGAAAACAGTCTTCATGATCTCTCCTCTGCAACAAGGAGAGCTGAGATTCAAGCTCTTACAGTTAATTCCTTTGCACTGTTTTCCATAAGGACAAGTGGTAGGATCCATCTGAAGCTTCTACCTAAAAAGAATTCTGACTTTCATGTACTGAAGGAAGTTAACTTGCCTGTATTCTTTCTTAAACTTCACACTACTTCTCTGGAAACAAATCTCCAAAAATTACATGTTATAATGAGGACATGACCTTAGAAGAACAGTCTTTTTTCATCAGAAGCTGAAAAGACCCAAGAAACTGCCAGTCCCCTCTCAAAGTCATCTGGTGTGCAAAAGAACACCATCAAAATCACTCTCTTTTTCTTATGAAAGGTCCACTTGGCTGCAATTCAAGCAGAAGCAGTGGCTTTCCCATGAACTTTCTCATAATTGACATTTGCCATACAGCCACCTGGAGCTCCTTTCACACTTTTGCTAAATGCACTTCCTGAAGTGTCTAGAAAAATTACAGTCTTTGAGAAGTCCAGCTCTGAGTCTTTACTTAACTAGAGAGTGTGTAGAGCTACTCCGGTTCATTGCAAGCAATACTACTTGGAATCGTCACCATGTAAGTTTACAAAGAGACAGTCATGCCACAGAAAAGCAAGAATTACTCACCAGAAACTGTTACTCTTAAGATGTTTATATGCGTATTCAAAGTTCTCTTACATGACTGTCCATCTCAAAATCTTATATAACTTCTTGGCTACATCATCTTAGAGAAACTGAGGGTTAGGAAGACGGTCTGCCTCTTTTATTATTTTGTGGATAGCACACAGAACAGGGTATGGGAAGTGTCTTAATGGAAATTGCTAAGGTAAAAACTATTAGAATACCAATGCTAGTATATTGGTAACCACAGTGTAAACTGATGTTTAGATAATACCTCTTCAGAAAAAATTGCAACATGTCTTCATATCCTATGGATTTTTCCTTTGTGCCAGTGCTATACAGTTGTTGATAAGATTATGTGTCTTTAAACAAAAGAGGATAATGTACTTTTAATCGACTTCTAATAAAGGTATTGAGAAATTACCTCTTTGTAGACAGAACAGGTATAGGTACTTCCCTTACATTAGCAGGATTTGCTCCGTCTTTCCACAGAATAGGTCAGTTTGCAGTCCCCAAAGTATTAAATAAAACTATTTAAAAGGTCTGGTGTCTTCTCCCATTAGGTAGATGTTAAAGGTGGCCAGTCATTTTCAATAAGGTTATTTACATTCCACACCAAAGTTCTTTCCCCATCAACAGTCCTCAAAGCAGGCAAATATATTTTACTTATTGTATTTTAATGGTTATACTGATCTATAGATCAGATTTAAACATCAAGTGAAATACTGAATTAGCTCCATGGTTCATAATCCAAGAGTCTGCTTCTGACATATTTCCAGCATCAGCTACTGCAAAGTATTGTGTAATACACATTCAGACTAATGTGTAAGACTGCCAAATTCGCCAGGAATCAGTTAACCTCGGACACAAATTTCTGTCAAATTTTAATTCATAGCAGTTGATATGTGTTGAAACACTTAAAGAGGGTTTTTGCTGGGGGGGGGTAATGTTTTCTTTGGAAGGCAGGGAAGAAACAGATCTAAAGAAACAGATCCTTGAATTTATAGTCAGTGAACAGAGGGAACAGTCTCAATAGGAGAGCATTACCACTGCCTGATCCACTACAGACCCCACTGCACTTCATTGATTAGTGTAGTAGAAGTGATTAGTTGATTAGTGGTGTAGAAGTCAGGTTTAATTCCTCCATTAACATCAAGCCAGTGAGAATTTCACTAGTGGAATTAAATTCTCAGTTATTTCTGTCCAGGACCCCTGTATTTTGTGTTGCCTCGGTAGGATATGATGAACAGATTGGTATAATCTGTGAATGTAATATACTGTAGAAGTTATTCTTAGCTGTCATCTTCTTCTGTAGCTCTTCTAAAATGCTCCATGGCTATGAGTATCAGGTTAATAATGATACATGTGAGAAAGGTTGATGGTTATAAACATTACAATTAAACACTGTTAGTATTATGTGTGTAATCAAAGTGTCTTTGTGTTCTTGGACTGAAGGAATAAATAGATTTGCTTGATTTTTATTTTTTACTTTGTATCCTTTGATAACATTCTGTCGTTTCTCTCAACACTAAAGCTAACATTGCTTTTATTTCAATGTTTTTGGTCTCTCCAGGTTTGTCACCTGTGTCTAAAATATTTCTTTTTCTGAGCTCAGATGTTCATTATAGAACACAATTACAAATGACAGTGCACAATTATTTTTAAGTGTTTCTTTTTATTTCCTTGTTTTATGTGTTGGTTTGACAGTCACTGTTTGATTAAAGACAATTTTAGTGGAACATTTTTTTCTGAGAAGTTACAGTTTGTTTTAAATTGAGCAGTGAGTGATTAATTCCTGTTCTTTATTCCATTTACATTAATCTGGAACTGGGGGGTTGGGATGTGGTTTCAAAACTGAATTGTACTCACCATATTATTTATTCGCATAGATTTGTTACAGAATTTTGAAATTCCTTACTATCTTCTCTGGCTGCAATATAAGCAGTTGTATAAAAATCTAAAACATCTCACAATTTGCCAACATACTTTCATAAAACTTGAAGACCTTATCTCACAGATCTCAAAGCCTCTATTTCAACTAGATTTCCCTATACTGAAAGAGAAAACAGTGCCTAATGCTTCTCAAATTAGCAAATTGTGCCCAGGTGATTCTAGCGGTTATATCATTCAGCATAGGAAAATTTCTTCTCATCCCTAAGTCTGACAATCTAAAGAGGTGAGAAACACATCATAAGCAAGCAGATTTACTATACTACTTCAAAGCATTAGTCTATCTTTACCAGTGTTATGCTTCTAGTTGTAAATGCCCATGTATCATTATTTTTTGTCCATCTCCCTAAAAAAGAGAGCTTCTTGCTGTGCTTAATTTAATTCCATCTCCAGAATTATGATTTGTGCTACATTCAACAGGATGCCTTTAACCTGGGTGGTGTGTTTAGTGCTTCCTTGTCATATGGCTGATTAATTTTTTTAAGTCCTAGAGAAATAGTGCTTTTCAGTTCCCAAAATGTTATATGTTAAAATACAAATTCATTAGATTTCGATTGAATTGTATCTTTTATGAATACTTAGTAAAGCACATAGCATTCATAGGTGCCATGTTCTATTTACACAAAGTAAATATAAACAGGACATTGAAATCTAGAAAACTGCTGATTTTTAAGCCAGTGGTTACTATTTCATTGTTCATCAAAGCCAGTCAAATGGTGAATTCACTGAAATTGGAGGAGAAAATTTTAATAATATAAATTATTATCCATTATTTGCAAGAATTATAAGGGTATTTAAATCATTACTTCAAGACATTTTTCAGAAATGTCTTCCAATGCTGAAATAACCCATGATTATGTATTACAGACACAGAACAGTTTGTTTTTAGAGGTGCTCGTTAGCATGGGGTCAAATTTTAATTTATAAGTTAAAGCTTTAAACAAGTCTCTATGCTTCCTTGTGTAGGCTTCATAGATTTGGATTCCCACTTACTAAATGGAAATCTTGAACCTTGTATTTAATTATTTAATTTAATGGTTGTCTCCTTCCCCTCCCCTTTTTTTTTTTGCTTAAGGGCATGCATATTTTTTCTGTAATTCCTCCACAGTATGTGGGTTAGAATCTATGCAATAAATCTGGAAAATTGTGTTATATTATTTTTTATTATGCTATCCTTCCAACACATACAAAAACTGAATTACAAGCTTACTTCTGAATTGCCAGAAGTGATGACCTTGCTTTAATATGTTCATTGCTAACTATCCCTACAAATTCTTATTTGCTTCTGACTCAAATCTAGTAAAGAATAACACCTCTGCTAGTGTCAGAAGTCATCCATGGATTATCACAAATATGAGGAAATGCTAAAAAAATTTTTTCCTCACCATGTTACTGTTTTCATTCAAAGATGGTGAAACATTCTTTCTTATGGTTTACATGCAAAGAGCAAAAATTCCTTTAATATTTAAACTTTTGACATTACTGTGCTTTCACTGGGAAATATGTAGAGCCTTCTGCATATATCTGTTCATTTTCTTGGTGATCATAAATAGCTTCTGTATGACTTGACAGCTTGGATGTTCCCTCCTGAATTAAGTTCAGGCCATTTGTTGGGTAGCAAGGGGAAACTCATATGACAGATGCCTACACTGGCAAGCCTAGAAAAGTTCTAACAGCACAATAGTTACTCTTCAGGAATTATTCCTCTGTTAACAAAAGCCCATTTCCCCCCAGATAATTAAAAGAATATTACTCTAGTTGTAAAGTTATTTTTAGGTAAGGTGTAATACAAAAGCTGTCCAAACGGACTTGTGTTTTAAAATATTTCTATATAAGTATTTTAAATTTTTTATAGATTTATGTATTTGAAAAAATAATACTGTACTTTTATGACACTCATTGAAAAATTGAATATTAAAAAGCATAAGCCTGTACTATGTGACTACTTACCGATACAAAATTGTACATACTTCTGTTACAGCCCATAGCTTCAGAAATTTATTTTCCAACAAAACATAAAGCCCACATCTCAAACAATCTATAAGAATAATCTTTTTCTGAACTGTCTCCAAAAATGAATATGTGTGTTAAACAACAGCAGAAGGTTTTTAATAGAAAGTAAATATATTCTTGGCTGTACGTGGCCCTTAAGAGTTTGACAGTATTGTCCACATCAAATATTGTTTCCCAATTAAAATGAAAATGTAAACATTTTAAAACAAAACTAAAACTTTAAAAAGAGAGGAGGGTGGCCTAGGTCAGGTGAGTAGTTTTGTGAAATACCAGCCTGCCTGTGAGACACAGAGAGAAAGGTTCAGCCAGGGAAGGGACAAAGCCATAAGCACATGAATTTTGCTCATATGAATTCACAACACCTACCACTAAGTAAAACTTTAAATCCAGGTAGTCAATGTGTGTTTTAAACTGTCTGACTGTATTCTTATTATATATATATATTTATTTTACATATATATATATATAAATAAAATATGCTTTGTGCTAGAGGGCCAGGAGCTACTACTGTTACATTATATATATTGTAGCATAGTCACTTCAGTGATACCTAGAAACTCATCTGTTCTGTGCTCAGTTACTTACTGTTCATCTAGTGCAAATGAAAAAGCTGCTGTAGAATTTTTCCCCTATGAGTTGATGACATCTTCCTCAGCAGCAGGAAATCTCTATCCCTAAGTTTTCAGCGAATAGACAGATTGCATGTGCATAATTTTTTTTCAGTAGAACTGGCCTATCTCCTCCTCTTTCACACTGAATCTGGTTTGGGGCACAAAGAAAACAGGACAAAGAAGGAGAGTTCATCTTTTCCATGCCACATGTCCAAAAGCTGTGATGTCAGACCCTGCTCAGGACAGTATAAAGAGATGACACTTTTTTTTTTTTCCCCTGGTTGTTTTACTATAATCTATTCATTTATTCCAGATATTCTGTTATCATTGTTTGGTTTTGGGTGGGAAGGGTTGAAATAATGTCAATAGCTTCTGATGACTTATTAAGGCTCCAGCATGTTGTCCTGTTTCCTGTCTTACTCACTATCCCTCTTCTGTGCCATCTCATTTTTTCATTCTGTTTACCTTAAGTTCTTTGTCTGAGGACACTCACAGAAGCAGAAATAAGTGAATTTTTATCAGCATGCTTGACGAACTATTTTGACAAACTTCAGAAGAACTGACGAGGTTTAAATTTGCTGTCCTGAAATACAGAGCATTTATATACATGCACTAGAAATCTGTTCCAAAGCCTGAGCTGTGTAGGTAGCCTCTAAAAGGATAAAGGAGAACTAAAATGTACTCATATGTGTTCTTCTATTGCTATTTTGATTAAAGGTATTTCCTTCAAAGAATATAGTAGAGTTTTTGCTGTTGCTGCTTTCAGACAAACATTCAGATAAAAGGCAACATGGGATCATTTTGAGACACTCAAGTTGAAATCAGAGAGAATTTTCCACAGGTTGGCAATCCGTATGTCTGACTAAAACCTAAAGCTCTGGTCTGATGAGATCTGGATAAAGAAGTGTTTGAGGCTTTTCTTGACAAGAAAGTGAGACTAAAGGTTTCTTGTCATTTGAATAAGATGGTTTCTGTAGCTCAGTAAATCATTTAGTAATACTTCTTACCTCTCGCCCCACCCCCCCAACTCCCAATCACATAGGTAAAAAATGAATTTAAGAATTTTGTGGTCTTGCAGATGGTATGGTACACAGGACATAAAAAGAGAGAAAACCAGAGATTTTACTATGTGCATTTCTACCTTAGCAAGTAGCAAGAGCTGCAGCCAAATAATCACATTGAATTCAACACAGTTTGGCAGAATTGTCCTTCCCTACTGTGGAGGGACCTAGATCTGAGGTAGCAGAAGATCTGAATTGGCTCTCCAAATTAGAGAGAACCTTTGCCTCCAGATGAGTATTAGTGACATAATTTGCAGTGCATTATGGGGAAGCTCCTTTGTAGCTTTTTGTATCAGGCATAGGTTGTGAATTAATGGGATGTCAGTTTTCCAACCTTTACATAGTTGAAGTCATTTAAAAAATGTCAGTAGTGATACAATAGAGTTTGGCTTTTAATAGCAGAAATTGGGTGTATGTGTGCCTGGGTTTTTTGCTTGCTAGATGTGATCTCAGCATTCCCATGAATTTTCTGTGTTGCCTTCATGTGGGAACAAAGGCAGATCTTCAGTATTTAGCCATGGGTGTGTTTTTCCAGTATAGATTTGTATTAAAATCTATTAAAAATTCCTTCGTATTTTTAAAGGCACTTTCTTTTTAGCTGTGGTAATTCAGTGTCAAATATTTTAGAGACAAGACTAAGAGTCACATTTTTATGTGGGGTTTTTTTTGTTAATTTCAGTCTTTCTTGCAAATGGGAAGTATTCCCCCTGTTATTGAATTGCTGAATATCACTGACCTAGGTATCTAGTCAAAAAAAGTTTAATTTTATTTATCATATCCAACTGCAACTTAAAACAGATTAGTTGTACGCTGTTATATAAACTTAATGTATTGAGAAGTACCCACAAAAGAATCCAGTGTGGTATTTGGACTGTGAACCAACACTTCAAATAATCAACATCCACACTTAGTTCAGCAGAAGCAATTTTTTACATTTATGATATTTTTGGAAATATTAAATGGAATTTACCAGCTTATGGATAAAAAAAAGCAAAATCAGAAAAAAATAATATGGTCACAGAGATAGTTTTTTCACAATTTTGCACATTTTCAGCCTTCTGAATTATTTTGTTTGAGAGGAAATGCTTACTTCAGAGAAGCAGATCAGCTGCAATTCAGTTCATTATGGAAGCACATAAAAATCATCAGGTTTTCAGCTGATTGGCTGACCAGTGCTGAGGCTTTTTCCTCATCATGAGCTGGCTATTGTGTCACTGTCAGTGGCAATAATAAAAATAGTAGCCAATGGATATAGCCTTACATCATGTGTTTTAACAGAAGTAATTGTTTTTTACAGGCCTACTTCATGCATACTGCCTTTTAAAAATCAAAACAGGGTATGGTCTGATATCCAGCTTGAGAGATGGGAAAACCGTCTAACTACTAACTAATAGAAAATTCAGGCTAGATCAAATAGAACAAAATGTCTGCTGGACTTTACTTTGATTTCAGTATTCATTCAAAAGAAAAAGATTAAATAATTGTCTCATTGAGGACACTTGCACAGCTCCTAGACTTTTCAGCTGCCAGGAGTTTATTTCAGGTGAATAATTAAACTGTCAAATCCCTGAATTTAGAAATGAAAGCTGAAAAGAACATATTACTTCGCAAAGTTTAGTATTCTTCCTTATATGTGGAAACCAGCTGACCAACTTTGCTTTCTCATTTACGTGTTCCAGCTTCAGCCTCATACAGTTCAGGACTTCATACAGGAGCATGCAGCTTCATGCTGTTGTGCGTACTTTGTGTGCATCTTCACATACTGTTATACTCAGATCTGCACAGTGAGGGAACTACCCTCCATGTAGGAAAATAGTTACCTCTGTGAAACCGTCTTTCCTATCTTCAGACTAAGGAAATGTGTTTTCATGGCATCTGTGCAGGGCAGCAGTTCTGATACAGATGTTGTATAGTTAAAACTGTGAGGCACTCATCTTCAGAAAGGGTAATTTTCTCAAGCAGTAAGATTGTCCTTCAAATCATTTCACTGTCAGAGAGAAATCCCTAGGATGGCAAATGCAATGGAGTCTTGCTAGAAGGAAAAGAAGCCCACCTCATATGGAAGCTCAGAGGTAATGTGGATCCCTGGACTTTTACAAAATAGCATGTTTGGGAATCTTCTATATCTCAGAGACTTCAGAGAAAAAGATTAACCGAGCTATTATGAGGTATTTTGAACCACCAGAAATTAAACAGCAGAAATATTTCTTTTACTGTTTCCAAAAGGCATTCACTAGTTTTGACCTGGTTTAGTTTTGATAGCTTAGCTTCTCATGGGCAGCCATGCTTCATCCCTTGAGTTTAATTTTACTTGACAGGTTGGGATCTTAATATTTGTTAATTAACAGTTCATTCTCTCATCAAAACTGCAGAGCTCCCAGATGATTGGCTAGTATGTCCCTAAAGTTGTGCCATACATAATTGTTGCACCTGTTAATAGCGTCCTGGGGCCCTGCAAGTCCATGGTATTTAGTTCATTCTGAAGCTCAATATATATTAGTGCTTTATTTTTCTCTGTGTTTAATAAATTCTTGGCCTTGATGTTCCATAAGCAATTTCTCTGCATCTTGGTTGTCATATGCCAGTATCAATTTTCTGATAGAACTACCTGAATTGTTATGTGGGTAAATAAGTCTATCGTCATTAATTAATAAATTAATTAGAGTAGTACTATAATCTTGTTACTCAACTCTATGATGATTTTGAAGATGTCCATTTATTAATGCCAGGTTCCCCAATCTAATTAATATATTTTCATATATATTAATGGTTACATTGAAAAAATATTTATTCTCTCTACATGTTTGTGTGTGCAAGGTTTCCATCTATATTCAGTTGCAGAAATGTGTTTACAGAAATGCAATTATATTGTCTCAAATTAGGCAGTAAGATTTTAATGTGACCATGCAAATTAAACACTATAAATGAATGAAGGCCTTACTTGAATTTGCGAATGAGACATTGGTTAGGTTGTGTAGGAGGGAATGAATTAAGACTCTCAAGTCGATTTTAATGGCAGCTAATAATTTAATTAAGCATTAACCAGGACAGTATAGACTCCCTCCATGTTAGCTGCCACATTTCTAACCGGCTCCATTTAGAAGCACCTAGAGAAAGGAAAAAAATGTAAATCCCTGGAAGAAAGAGGTTAACTTTGTTTGATTCATGCTGATTTATAGCACAGGTGTGGGTTTGGTTATGTTCCACTCTTTTTCCTCACAGAATGATGCCTCCATCTTTGGTCTGACACATACTTTGTAGATGGATTATACCTGTGTGAGCTCCCCTTGCTCTCTTTTCTGGAAGCAACACATTCTACAGTCCAGAGTTCCTTGATCTTTGTTCCTTGAGGTGGGAACAAATTTGTTCTCTTTAGCAGAAAGTCTCAAAAAATGAGTTGATAGTCTCAAAAAATGAAGCAAAAGACAAGGTTAGAAGCTACTCTAAATGCTTATAGCTGCAATATCTATTCACTGCTATCATTGCAACCACCGTTATCAGACAGTGAGATGCATATAATTAAATTTGAGAAGTGTGTGATTCAGAATTTGTGACTCTCAAAGAAGTGTTTCTAACAAAACACAGTAAAAGTAAGAAGACATGGTAGCAGCATCTCTGACATTCACAAAAGGTACATGATGTACTGAAGCAGCTGTCATTTCAAAAATAAGGGTTTCTTAAGGGTTTTTTACAGATTTTTCATTGATGAAAACTGAACTCTTGAAACTGCAGGCAATAAGATGCCTTAGGCAGCCAAGCATATCAAAATATGGTGCATGGGGTGACTTTTACTACTCCTGCTATTTAAAGTCCTATTTTCATGAGCTTATTAGCTACTAGTGATCCCTAAGGAAAAATACAATTAAAACTTAATCATACCAAAAGCTGAAGTTCTTCTGATTCAGCGAACTTGTAATCTTTTATATTTAGTAGTTGTAAATGTCTTAGTACTAAGAATGCAAGGAGTATAAATTAGCCTTGGTTTGCAATAATACTGCTCCTCCAAACCCAGATGGCAGATTTTGTCTGTGTCTGAATACTTTAAGGAATTCTGAATGGCAGCATTATTTATTTATTTCTTACATCAGAGCAGAACTTTTATTCTCTTTAACATTTATATTGCACAGCCTCCCCATACCCAGTCCTGTTCTCCACAGGAGATTCAGACAGTTAAGAAAAGGTTAAGTGTGAAGAATACAAACAGCTTTTAAAGAGAGTCTGTGCATACAGTTGTGAAAATAACTGATTGTAGTGGCGTTTTTTTTCCCCAAACTGAAAACTAAGTGAAAATAATTTGAAACAGATCTTTTTAAAGTTTTAATCTCTGGGTGAAATCCAAAACAGTAAAAAATGTTTATTTTGAGGAAATTAGATTTTTCATTTAAAAATACAAAAGCCAAATGTTTCTACTGGAAAAAAAATCATAGTTAGTCAGTTCAATGCGAGTACTTTGATTAATGTTTTTATACTTTTTTCACTCAGAAAGTTTTGGCAGAAAGATATTTCACACATCTCTTCTGTGGTATGACTAAATTGTAGAATGATTGTAAATATACAGAACTTTGCAACATTATTGCATTATGACACAGGACACAGTGTCCTTTTCCATAGGACCTTCTCCTATGTTGGCTTTTTCCAGCCAACCTCTGAAGAGAACCTGGGGCAAATCCTACTCCTGCTATTGCTTTGATCACATAGTAAATTAAAAAACAAAAAACCACATACAGTGTGTAACATACAATGAATAACACTGTATTTCAGTTCTCTTAGATGGAGTCCAGAATTTTGTCTCTTGGCTTAGGAGAAAAGGGCACCAGTCACACCATTCTAATCTCAACCTTTGAACTTCTGACTAATTGTGTTAGACTAAGTTAATTATCTAGTTGTCACTTATGACTGCTTAAATTAAGAAAAGAAATTTCAAATTAAGAAAGTTATTTCACTTACTGTGAAAAGTTCTTGATTCAAGCAAAGAAGCCTTTTACAGTAATTGACAAGCTTTTGACTAATTGGAATAGGAATATATTTGTGGTCTCAATTTACTTTCTCTACCACTTTTCCTTAAATTCTGGTCGGTTGATTTCACACTACTCAGGTTTCCATGTTCAGTCTCAATAGTGAGGAAGCATAAACAATCACCTTTGGAATCAAAACACCTTCTTAACTAAGGTGTTTTTAAGATAAAATTCTTACAGGCTCTGTTTTCAAGGTACAAAAGATCTGTGCCTCTTCAGAAGACCAAAATTCCAGGAGCAGAGTTTGATTTTGTTCATCAAGGGAGCCATGAGCTTTTTAACAACTAGAATTTTCAAAGTAGTTAGGGAAAACAGTAGTTCAAAGAAAAAAAAACCCAAAACGCTTTATTATTTTTCATAGTGGGAGTTTAGAATAGCATCCTTACTAGCCACACTCTAGGAAGAAATACAATTAAAAGACTCAGAGAGAGTCTTTTACCTTTAGTAATTTTAATCAGTGATACATTTCCATAAACACATTTTTTCTGTAAACAATTTGCAAGGGAATGTATTTCATGCTGTTTTAACATGCTGAGACCAACTTTATTCTGATACATTCAGGTCTTTTAAAACAACTGAAATAGGACCCATTCTGTGCTTGCTGGAGGGCACCATGTCACAAAGATTATAAAACTATAAACTGCATTCTCCCTATGACTGGCCTTGAGACATCTAAAATCACTTATTATTAGGCAGTTTGCAAATAACCCTTTCAAATCTTTCATCTCATTAAAGCCGTACATTGTTGGTTACCATACAAGCGGTACCCTGCAGTTTATCCTATCTTAAATACCTGTCTGAATTTTTCCACTGGTATAACAACGCGGTTCTTGTAACTATTTTGAAAGTTAAATTTAAAACAGCTTCGCCACCCTGTGTGTGTTCTAGTCTTAAACTTCAGGTGTATGATCGCAGAGATCATGATGTCAGAGATGTTCTAACACACATGAAAATTTGGTTTTCCCTAATCAGTAGGCTTGTTCCCCTCAACTAAAAGAGAACCAAAGAGATATTCTTATCTGTAGAAAGAACATTCTGTCAAGATTTATCTGATCTCCATCAGAGATATTCAGAGCTATTCATCAAGGTATTTAGTAATACTGTTTCTTTGCAAAGCCTTTTGATACCTAGAAATTCCATGTAGTAAAACAGGAAGAACTTCTAAAATCCAGGGGGATCATAGAATTATAGAATGGTTTGGGTTGGGAGGGACCTTCAAGATCATCTAGTTCCAACCGCCCTGCCATGGGCAGGGACACCTTCCACTAGACCAGGTTGCTCAAAGCCCCATCCAACTGGGCCTTGAACACTTCCAGGGATGGGGCATCCACAGCTTCTCTGGGCAACCTGTTCCAGTGCCTCACCACCCCCACAGTAAAGAACTTCTTCCTCACGTCTAATCTAAATCTACCCTCCCTGTTAAAGCATCCCTCCCCATCTTTCCTGTAGGCCCCCTTTAGGTACTGGAAGGCTGCTCTAAGGTCTCCCCGGAGCCTTCTCTTCTCCAGGCTGAACAACTCCAACTCTCAGCCTGTCCTCATAGGAGAGGTGCTCCAGCCCTCCGATCATCTTTGTGGCCCTCCTCTGGACTCGCTCCAACAGGTTCATCTCTTTCTCATGTTGGGGGCCCCGGAGCTGAACACAGTACTCCAGGTGGGGTCTCACCAGAGCGGAGTAGAGGGGCAGAATCACTTCCCTTGACCTTCTGACAGCTCCAGTGGTGGTAGAAAAGAGTTCTTTTGAACTGGAATGGAATTTCCAGTTCCTTTCAGCATTTAGACCTTCAACTCTGCATCCAAAATATTGGCTCTGCAATTTCTGCTAGGTGATACACTCCCTAAAATAGTATCGACAAAACAGATACAGCTTCACAAATTTGTTTGCAGTTAATTTCATATTATTCTTGTATCAGCTGTGCCTGCTTTTCTACAGTCTTTGATTAAATCCTGAAGCATTGCTTTATCATAACAGGTCTCATGTAGGTTATGATCTGGCAGTTAGAAACAATCTGTACCTCCCAGACACACAGGCAAACAAAGAGAGCAAGAAGTGGGACTATGCTGCTAAATCAGTCTGGTGACTGGAGACTTCCAAGACTTCTTTCAGGTGCAAAGAACAACCCAGTTTCATTATAGTGTTAGCATTTTTCTGTTCTCCTTGTATCACACAAGCATCAGGGAGGGGAGAAACTCAGAGACTGCTAGCAATAACAGATAAATGATTTGTGAGCCCAAGTGCACAGAGCATCAGTATCCTTTCTATAAAAAAACCAGCCCTCACTATGAGAAATACTGTTTCCTGGGTTACGTTAACTTGCAATAAGAGTGAAATATGCTAATGATTGTCGCTGATTGCTCCTTTACCAGGAAGTTTCAACTTCTCTTCTTACTTAAAGACAGTTTAACAGGATTACATCTTTTTTTTTCTGTCTCTCATTTGTATTGGACTTAAGTGTCCCATGACTTCTAATTACTAGAATTTACATCCCTTAATTTATTTTTACTCCCTTTTTAGCATGGCTTTGTTTAGGCTGTGGTGATGTCCTGTTGGTTATAATGTCTTGCTGTTGTTCTGGCTTCTACTAAACTAACTACCAGCACAATGTTTTATCTGTCTCATTCTGGTTTGTGTGTGTATCTGTCTCATTCTGTGTCTATTAAAGGACCATAGTCAAATCAGAAGAATTCCTCTTTTTTCATCAAATCCACCACTTTCAACACGTGCATCTCCCTTCATTGTCCTGTAGGTTATCGCACATCATTCTGTGTGTGCATGCACATCCATACACATATACATATGCATACATATATGTATACATATACATATAAAGGATATTCAGGAGGATGTCTGGGTTTGTATGTAGCAATGCAGCAAGTGGATCAGTGAATGTTTTCAAACAAAGAGAAGAAACAAAAATAAAGGTGCTTTTTAAACTAACAATTGTTAATTTCTATACTTCTTCTGTAGCCATCTATAAAAATATCCACAGAATATAAATTAAAAGTCATTCCATGGTTAATCTAAATGTTCTGTGAGTCAATTTGACAAAAAACTCTTTCCTTCACAGACATCCTGTGCCAAAATGTTATGCCCTACATATTTTTGCTAGGAGGTGGATTTTTATTGTTTTATTTCTTTATTCTTACAAGATCGTAATTGTGTTTTGTATCAAGTTTGCTTTTTGCTTTGCATCTTGTCTGTCTGTCACTACATGGAAAATGAACTTGTAAGTATTAATACAATAGCATTACATACTTTGTAAAGCAATGAAGGAATAAATGATAGGACAGGATTTAAGACAAAGGAAAATCAAGAAATATCATAGTGTCATACAGCTCTTCCAGTTATAGTTCCATGTTAATGTATACAAAAAGCAAGGCCAGCAGTGAGGGGTATTTCTATTAATTGATTTTGGTCCATTGCCATGTTTGTTCAACAGTAGAGAAGAATCAGTAAGTAGCAACAATCAGCAAGGAAAAAAACTTGGAAATCAAATTTTTTATGACTTTTTATTGAATTAGTGACTTAGCCATTGTCATGGGACTGACTGGGCTCCACTAGGGCACAAGCTATTTCACTTCAAAACAACCTGATTGGAATGATTTCTTCTGTTACACTACTAGATGTGACCTTGTGTCTCAGCGGAATGTTATGTTCTGTGTGACTGACTTCCTCCCTTTCCCTTTGTGCACGTGTGCATAGTTAGTGATTCTGTCTATTAGACCAACCAAGTAAACATTGTTTGCCTTTTGGGAGCAGAAATATGACACTAGCAGTGGTCTGCAGTTGCTCCCTGTCACTGATTTTTGGGGTCTTTTTTTTCCTTTTTTGCTTCTTAAAGTTCTGTTTTGTTTGATGAAGGAAAACATTTTTTTGCCTGGAATAAGGTGTAATGAGGCAACAGTTATAAAATTTGGTTTAATGACCTATTTTCATTAGGGTCAAAGTTATAAAATTCAGATTAAAAAAAATAGATTTTTTTTTCCTAGGAATGTTTTTAGCTTATTAAATTGTTGCATTTTCACATTCAATAAAGACCCTGACAGAGGAACTTTGACTATCTTCTTCCATATGTGAATACTACATTTCCTTAATAATTATAGGCATGCCATGAGTCTTTGAACCTTAGGGATTTAGGTATGTACCTCCTGCCAAGGCATTTTCCCATCTGTCATGGGTTGCTGGAAAACTCTTCTTCTGGTCCACATCCTTGTGATCTTAACCCTAAAGGAGCACATGAAGCTTCTCTGGTCACTTCTGAATGCCACAGAAGTGTGTTTTGGATTCAGACATTTACTAAGATTCTTCCTGCTCTGTAGTCTGTTAGGTGAGAAACACAAAAAGGTAAAATAAAATTAATTCCTGGGAGTGTGCTTAACAATAAACGTCACTCCTTACTTTTAGTTAACCTAAGATGTCCTGTTAACATAAGCTTCAATTCTTTGCCTAAGATATTTCTTCCTCTTACTTCTCTGCCTCTACTTGCTTACCACCACCCTCCTCTGAAGGAGGGCAAAAAGGGCTGGAGATAAGACCCTTTTCTGCTGTTCTAATGCATCAGTCTTGTTTATTCCCCTAATGAAAACATTCCTTCTCGTTGTCCATGTTTTGATACCTGGCACCAATTTTGTGGAGGTGAATGTTATTTTACTCACTTCTACCCTTCTCCTTAAGATCTGGTAATCAGTATTTCATTTGAGTGTCTAAATTCCTCCCCCTCCTCCTCATCTTAAGGCTGCTTCTTCCTCTAGAGGCTCCTGAATGTGTAGTCTTCATACTAGATTCATAACAAATCTTATTCTATAAGCATCATTTAAAGACAAAATATGCCTTTACAAATGGGGAAGGTAGAAATGCAGTGTCTAATCAGAGTTTTTCTCCCCTGTCTGCACTCTTGATTTTCTTGTTCTCTTTTCAGATACTATGCTGCAGCACAGTGATAAAGATTCCCCCTGAAATCTTAATCACTCACTCTACCTTAATTTTCTGTCATTTGATTCAAGGTCATTTCCTGTGGTCATTATCTGTCCAACTTGTCTTCTGCTATTCCATATGCATTTTAAAAAGCTTGTCTTTTCCACAGTAGCTTTCATGTGTGTTTGTTAATGTATGACTAATTTACATTTCTGTAAATCAGTTCAATTCATTAATAATTACATTATTGTTAACGAAGGTAAAGCTTCACTATCCTACTGTTTACATTTTTGAGAAGGCCATTGAGGATTAAAACGTAATCAGTCTACGTTGCGATGCAATTCTACTATTCAAAATGGTAGCTTTAAAAAAAAAAACAGTCATAAAAACATAAATCTTTTTTAAATGTGCATGTTTAGTTTTGGTAAACATTATGCTTCTTATTTTACATATGAATACCAAAGAATATTTTTTTAAAATAAAGAAAAAGAAGAGAAAACTTCCAAAAGCAGTTTTTGTGGAAAGAGTTCCTGTCAAGCAATATTTGATTATTTATTTTAGGAAAGATATATCTTTACTCATTAAGAAAATAAGAAAGGTCGATTTGCTTGGCTCCTGGCTCTTGCAGTGAGGTATCTTATTCATGTTAACTACAGTACTAATAGTATTTAAATCACATGCACTGCACATTACTACAAGAAATATTTTTTTATGTGTATATGTGTGCATATTGACACACAGAGAACTCTTAAGGTGTTCCTGTAACGTATACAGAACTATAACGAACACACACCTGTAAAGTGGGCAGTTTGACTGTTTAAATAAGTGTTCCTTTACAAATAGCTTTGATATTGACTGACTCCTGAATTTTTTTTTTTTTTGAGTTTTCTTTGTGTTTTTAAATAGTTAAAGCTTTGCGTGTTAGATATTTTTCAATACTAGGAGGACAGGAGTGTACTAAAAATCCTACATAGCAAGGAATTTTGCACAACAGGTGGAAGGTAAATGCAATGCTTTTGGATTGCACATATGAACAGTTTATCAGTAGATTTTCTGCTTGCACATACTGGGCAAATATGTGTTAGGAAATTGGTGTGCCATGCTAAAGTATGCAAAGTAGAATAATTACCAAAAATAAGTAAAAAGGTGTCAGAGTTAAAACTTTAGAGAATAAAAAACAGAGACTGAGGACAAGATCCATGTTTCTTAAAAGCAATTTTGGGGCAAAAGCATCAAAATTAGGATTTTTTTTTTCACTCTTTTTAATAAAACCTTTCCAAAAAATAGAGGTGTTTCCATTAGAAAATATACAACTTTAAAAAAAGAAAAAAGTTTAGATTTCTTTGTCTTGTTGCTCTTATTGTTTTCAACCAAAATTCTGAATTGTCTTTTCTAGTCACTTTGTGGCCATTTCCCCCAAATTATATAATCAGAAAGAAACATATTGCTGTTTACCAATACCAGAACAGTTATAGAGAGTGTGAAAATAATGGACACCTTGTTAGAATTTGAATACTTTGAATAATTTGTCTAAGTGTCCTGTAATACACAAAAGAACACCCTGATAAATTAAATATCTGAGGAACATTTTAATGCTAAGCATGGAGTAATAAGCTTCTGGCCTCCCCCCATGAGGTTGAAGCAGAAGTAGTTCAGCAGGAATTAAAAATAAATATTTAGATTTGTGTAAGACGGGAGATTGTTTTTGCCTAAGTTATGAGGGATATATTGGCCATCTTGCTTCAGGATATGAAATAATTGCCACTAGAGACTGAGGAGGAATTCTGTCCCATTCTCATGCTACAGCAGTCTAGGCACATGGTGGGCTTTTCTGTCTTATTAGGAGATACCAGTTAGAGGTCACTGCCTGAACCAAGGTGACAACTGGAATTGATGGGCCGTCATAGTTTTTAGTAATCTGCTCTGCTTTAGCACAGAATTATTACCTGAAGTGAAGAAAGATCATAGTAATCTATTCGTCAGTTATTTCTTATTTATATCATTTGAGTTCTTTAACCTTACTAGAAAAATTCTGTATCTCAAATTAGTTTTTAGACTGAAAGACAGGAAATGGAGCGATGCAAAATGCAACTGCTAAATGTAAATCTGTCCAACCTTCTACAGATATATGAGCACTTTTACTCAGAATTTGAATAGGGGTAAAGTCAAGGGATTGGCTACAAAGCAAGCACATTATCCACTGCTATACATATATTCCCACTGTCCCATTACAAGAAGAACTGCTTTTTACCTGCTGAGACACATGTAAGGCAGCTCTACACATGATACATAGCTTGAGAGAAAAAAATCTGTCTTCTCTATCTGCCCAAGAAGTAGACTTTGATTTTGTGCCCAGAATTTGGTCTTGCACTGTACCTGCACTGAAATTCCCAATGCCCAGGCAGATTGGTTCCTGTCTTCTGCTTGAGCACCATAATTTCTATTCTCATAGTTAATGGCAGAAAGATGACCTAGTACAAATAGTTAACAGCGAAAGAAGATCTGGTGCAAATCATAGCAATTTGTAATTTATAAAACTTTTTATTTTGGTTTTGAAGAATATCATAATTCATTTTGTGAAGACAAATCCTTTAGCAAATGTCAGGAATGGCCCTGAAGGCAACATTTATTGCCTTATATAATCCTAGTTGCTACTTGTTAAACAGCACTGCTATTATCACTTTGTTTTGTCTGTCTTCCTCTGTAGCTTATTCCGTAGCATTCGGAGGTTCAGAGGGTCACATCAAAATGAAGAGTGGAATTGTGAGGTTGATTGGATTTGATGGGAAGAAAGAAAACAAAGTTGGACTTTTTCTTTATAACCTATTTTTGGTACGGTATAGCAGTTGCCGTACTACATTGAGTCTATTCCATCATCCCTTCAAATTTTGCACACATAAATATATATTAATGGCATTAAAGACTATGAATATAGGAAACAAACTCCTAAAAATTCAGCATACTTGCTTACACTACCTGTAAATAATCTCTGGTTCTAGAAATTGTTATTACAAGATCATTAATTCCACATCAAACAGTTATCAGTAAGCCTAGTGATTCTGAACAGAGAATGTCAATGTCATTTACTCAAAAATCTGTACAGCTTAGTGACAGTGAATGTATTTTAGAATTCAATACTTACTATGGCCTTGATTTTTGAGAAGTTGCTGATTTATAGACCATATATAGAACCACCAAAAAGCATCTACTTTATTCTCTTTTGCTATCACATGTTCTTAGAAAATTTTGTCAGTATTACTGCATTATTCTTGCTCCAAACTAATTAGTGGCTGAAACAGCTGAAAAGGGATGCTGTGCTTCCAAACCAAAGAATAAATTTTCTGTTGCTAAAGGCAGTGGTTATTTTCTTACTTTGTTTTCTTTTATTTCGTTTTTCTGTCTCTGCTATCTGCAGTTTTCTGGAGCAATTGTGCATGGTTTCTAATGTGCTATCTTACATTCTTGTGCCTGCTGGTACGTAACTTTTAATTGCCATCCAGTCAAAACATAAATAAGCTTACGGGTTAGTATAAATTAGTTTTCTTGCAGAAAATATTTTAATTGTATGTAAGGTTCTTTCATACAAGAATTGTTGGATCCACTGTCCATGGTATTCTCACTTAGGAAGCAGGATCTGCTATGGGCTGGATCTTTCTAAGCATACTAAAGGACTTTATGATTTCAATACTTTTATCATAGTATGAATAAGTTAGTTAATTGTCAGGTGAATGTTTTTAAAAACATGAGGATTGAGGGAGCCATACATTATTTTAGACTGTTGGGAAAACACTCAAATATGCATGCATTCCTTTAGAAGACTTTTATTTGTTTAAATCTTTCATGTTACTAATGAAGCTAATTTTGAGCAGTTTTAGAGGAAGGAATCAGGCCAGTCTCTAGAAACGTCAGTGCCACTATGTGGTAATTTCACAGCTTTTTGCAGTCAGTTAGTGGCAGAGGTTAAGAGAACTCAACTGAGTGATTTCTTTCCATCCCCTATGAAACAAAGAATGCAAATATTGACTGTACGTGTATCAAAACCCAGACATATAATAACAAGTTAGATTCATAGCTTTTTTAGATTAATAGATTTTTTCTTTAGATTCATAGCATTTTTTTTAATATGCAGTATGAATGGAAATTTTTGCTTTGCTGAATTTGCTATAGAAGTCTGAAAAGTTAGCACTGCTACACTGCAAATCTAGAGTGAGCTTATGCTTTCCAACAAATGCTGCAGCTTTGTCTTAGGCACTTTTGAACACTCACTCCCTTTTAGTTAATTAAGTAAATTTTAATTTCCTTACCTTTTCCAAATAAGAAACTCCAGGGAGCACTTTCAGAAAATTTCATTTACTACATATTCCCTGTTATCAACCTAATTCAGACTGAATAAAAGGCAGAGAATGCAGTTTGGCTTTCATTACTTAATATAACCTAGATTGTCATATAATGGAAGCTGTTCTTTTGATCATGATTGCTAAAACACTATTTCAATACTATTTATAAACTACATTCTGTGCATTCGTGCATCTCCCTTCTCAAATCACAGTTTATTTCAATGATCTCTATGGTCTCTGTCTGTGTGCACTAGGCTATCGTGCCCTGTTTTCTCTCTGTGATTGACCCTGCTTGAGCAGGGGACTTGGACCAGATGACCTCCACAGGTCCCTTCCAACTTCAACCATTCTGTGATTCTGTGATCTTGAGAGTCAGCATAAAGCAGTAAGGGAGAGGTTGGCACCTTTTATTTGAGTTCCCACCTTCACACGTTTAACTCATTTATATGGATGAATACTCTTTACTCAGTACTCTTTACTTAGTACTGTTGAGTTAGATTATGGGTACATCCTGCCTTGAGCATGTATCACAAACCACTTTATGCTGCTTCCATGTCCTCTGAATAGCTTGGGATAAATATATGGGAGCTGGGCTGTTGTTAAATGGTGCCATAACTTTGGGGTTTAGGTTTATCATACCCTTGGATAAGTGCCATTTCCTTCAAATTAATTTTCAGTCAAAGCAGGTAATATATTACTTTATGCAATTAAAATGTTTGTGAAAAAGAGCTAAATAAAGAAAACCACAATGGATCTAGTTGCATGAAGAGTAAATATGACAGACCTCTGTCCTCATGTCCAGGGACTGCATATGCTTTCCTGATTCAGTTGCCAGGAATTTAGTCTTAGTGCATACTTTTTATCTCAGGTTACAGACCTGAGAGGTGGGGGCTCTCTTTCTTGGAATGTAACCACTCAATAAATCCTTCAGGATTACAATCAGCTTGAATTCACTTTGCTCATTTCCCTTTTCCCCTGCAAAAGCACATGTTCACTTCTAATGCATTCAGAAAGCAGTCTTAATAGTCTGCTTTTGAAGATACAAAAGCTAGTTTGCCAAACTAGTTTCACCTCTTGTACTTCACGTAACTATTTGATTTAACAGATTAAACTGCACACTAAACTGACTCAGTGTGTAGCTTTTAAGTGTCTCCATGTACTGACCCATGTATTTCTTACCTATCTGTACATCAGCAAATATGCCTGATGAAGTATCTAATTGTGATTAATACTTGTAATTCATTGTGACTGAAACTGGGTATGATGACCTCTGGGGGAAAATGGTTAGGATATTATGAGGTATTATATTCCAAAAATCCATCATTTAAAGATACTAGCTTCACCATTTAGCAAGGCAGTGAATTCAAACTGTTTGACCAGATGGCCATTGGCAACAGCAGATATATATTGGTGTTTGAAAGGCTTTGGGACCTCTGGAAGAAGGACATGAGGCAGCCTAAAAAGATACGACTTTCAAGTAATAAAGTCAGAGTTAGAACAACCATAAATGAATGTGTTAGGAATGTCAAGAAAGGGAATAAAAAAAAATACAGTTGAATGATTTACAAAAAGTATTTGCTTTGCCATACTCTTGACTGAGGCTAGCTGGTTATTCCCGGGAAACATGGCAGATACAATATCTGAGTCATATGAGATGCAGCATGCTTTATGACAAAAACCAACAAGCAAAAGACAAAAACCAACAAGCAAACCAATGGCAGAGCTTATGATGGAGTGAAAATGCATTGAAATAGAAATACCAATTTATGCATGCACGCAACTAAGTAGTTGTGTTCACAGGCACACTGAAGAACAAAACTTACCAAGAAATCAGGGAGATCAAGAGGACTGCAGAAGTCCACAAACTGTGAGCCCTCTTAGTGCTTTTCTGGATAAAGGATGTTTCAGTCTGATTGCACCTAACTTCATTGTTGTTACCCACAGGCTTTCATGTACTAATTTTTGAAAGTCACTTAGTAATTTGGTTCCATCAACCTTCATTTTTACTACCCTCTAATTCTGGAGGCATTTTTATGCCTTATCGCACACATACAACAATGCAGTATCTGACAAACATGGACATCCAGATGTGCTGACTGCAATAAGGTACAATTTATAAATATTTAAACTTCACTTTGTAAAAAAAAACCCTTGAAATTCAGCAATAATCCTGGAGCAGGCTAGAAACATCAGGAAATGTCAGTGCTTGTAGATTGACAGATGCTTCAGATTATGACAGAACCAATTCTGTAGACTTTATACCTCCATATGTGTATGACATGTATGTACATTATGTAATTTTTTCTTTCTCTAGTCCCCCCTGTTACTATCTGTGTACCACTGGCTTCTCAGGATGTTCCATAAGTCTACTTGAGCATATTCACACACAAAGGAAAAAGTGATTAGGGTGCCTGCACATTCTTCTATTTTTAAAAGCAGGATTTCTTTTAAGTGTTTTGCAAAAGCAGCACCAACTGAGAACACTCACCCTTTCCTTTGTTCACATTCAGGTTTTGAACAGAGACAGGATAATCTTTTCATGGAATCTACTGGGCAAACATCTTGTTCTAATTGTGCTCAGACAGGGATAGTTAGAAAAAGAGTAAAAGAACCGAACTACTTTCCTTAGCTTCCATGAATCTACAGGTTAGGGAAAATTGTGAGCTAGAAGTTGTGTATTTGAATTTACCAGCCCTTCATCAATTTTTCTTCCATGAATTTGCCCATATAAGATTGTATGTGCTTAGTATTTTCCATGCAGTGACATGCACATTTAGAGTGTAGCAATGGAGGTTACTTTCGATCTTATTGGTTTTGTTGGCTTATTTTTAGTATTTGTGTTGTAATTACAGTTACAGTTCCTGTTTTAGTGCACATTTATAAGCTACTGTACTTTTTATTTTGAAGTAAAAGGGAAGCAAAAAGAACTGTTAGCATCTGGCAACCACACCTTGATTCATTCTAGCCCCCAGAGTCTTGGTATGGTGCATTAATTTTTCAGTTTGTAATTTGCCAGCTGCATTTAATGGAACCAATTTTCATTACATCTGTTCTATGGTTCAAAGAGCTCTTTCAGTTGCCAAAGGGGGCCAGCTTCACACAGATTCAGAGAGGGTGCTAATACACTGTATCTTGAAATATTAGATAACTAGGGATGGTTTTATAGCAAACAGATTATTTTTTACAGAGGCAAATTCTATATTCATGACTTGCCACTATTAGAATTCAAATTTAAACTGCTTAAATCTCTTCCTCAGGAACCATATATTGATTTTCATGTCATTTTCTTCATAATACCCTCTGATTAATTATCTTTTCAATCAACTATATATTTCTGTTTATTGGTGAAAGAAGACATAATTATACATGAGTAAATCCTGTTTTAAAACTAAGAATAGTTTAGAAAAGTTTTCTAATGAAATACTAAAAGATATGAGGAATAACTGTGTGTAATTTTCAGCATTAAGACAAGGTGTTTTTTATACTGAAACAAACTTGCATTACCAGGACAACTGCACATGTTGTGCATAATTTTAATCTTCATAAAATTTGTAGCAGTTGTATGGTATTAAATTCAAGATTCCAATTGACAGCAACTTTCAATGAAAAGGTTTTTCCTCATGGGCTGAAGAAAATTTGAAATGTTCTACTATACTTTGAAGTTCTAAAGCATCAGCCATATGAGAATTATAAAGCATTAATCCTGAAGAGTTTCCACCTGACAGTCATGAAATAACATACCTGTGTGAAAAGTGACTCAGTTTTACTTCCTCAGGCAATACTTTCCTTTTTTTCTGCTGCTTCAGAAATACCATGCATCATGTCATAGTGAGAAGATGGCCTTGGAATGACTGGATCCTTTTGAAATCACTGAAGTCTACAGTATCACTGTATTTATCTAAGACATTTCAATGACATTTATGAAAGTTGTTTATACTAGCAGTTTTATTCTAGTTTGATAAGCCATGTGAAGGTTGCTCAAAAAAGTGATCAGTAAGTTATTTTCACTGTATTGTTTGAAACAGTTGTTGTTTGTATGGCTAAAAACATAACAGAAGGAGCAAACATATTAGCAAGTGTTCATATGCAATTTAACAACATTACACACAAGGTAATGTATGTAGATGTATGTACAATACTCCCTTACGCACTAGTTCGCTTGCTTCTTTGATATCAGTGGGGTTATCTCCTGGTGATTTCAGTCAGGATCAGGACCTAAGATAACACATTTTCATTTCAGAAAAAAATTATTTTCTTGTCTGTGAAGTATTTCTTTATTATGTACTCTGACAAACACCAGGACAGTGAAGTTTCCCCCTTCCCCTGTCTCCCCCGGTTTATTTTATATACTAACCTAACGATCACATTTACATTTTCCAAAAGTAAAAACAAATCCTTGCAGTGATTGGTGGCATTTTTTGTCACTGAAACTGACTGAATGGGGGTTTGAATGTGAATTACCCATTCTGAGGTAACCTTACAAAAATGCTTGGAAGAAGGAAGTTGCCGAGGAGAGGGGTGAAGAAGGACACTCACTCCAGGTCTGTATTTCAACTGCAAGATTCAGTGTCACAATATTTGTACACCAGGAATCGCAGAGAAAGAGCAAGAACAGCCTCAGAAGGGAAATGAAGGCTTCTCAAGTGTTTTTGTGTTGCATTAATTGGTATGGAGGAACGCTTCATACTCACTTTAAATTAAAATTCACTACAAAAGAAACAGCTGGAGGTGTCTTGTTACCCTGTGCATTGCCACAACTGGAGACTAACAAAATAGGAAAAGATTATAAAACGTGGTGATGTAAAATGAAGTTTACTGGGTTTCACTGAACCATTTGAGCTTTCCTGTACACAAATGCAATCTAATTCCTTCCCACATTACCGTACCTCTTATTTTCATTTCCTAGTCATTGGTTTGTTATATTTAGATGTATCTGGAATTAGTTGTTCATATACAGCAAGTGTCAAAATATTTCCATTGCAAAGACACAAAAATAGCTGCATGTGTAAAAGTATGATTGACACAGAAAAGGATAAATCATGATTCAAAAGAATCCATTTGTGGTCAGTAAGCTGTGGTCATTTGTAAATGTCTTTTTGTTCTTTTCTGCTACTGAACAAATCCTGAATACTTAGTAACATCAAAATTCTGACACCACATTTTTTCTTGAGATCTGGCTTTACTACCAAAAAGGTCACCATATGAAGCTCTTGCCGGTGTTCCACTGGTTTTCTTTAATTTCCTTTTTTTTGCAAAATTTGCTTTTGCTTCAGCCACTCAGAAGATCCCAACTCAGCTTTTTCCTAGAATCCATAACAGCTGATAACAAAAAAGAGTTTTTAGCCAGAAAGCAATAGACAGAAACTACAGCAGGACAGCCTCTATCATCCTAACTTTGAATAGATGCATGTCTAGTGAAAAGGAAAGCAGAGAGACCAGAATTAAGTGCTCCTCAGTACATTAAAATGACAGATTCCAGTCCATAGATTCAGCTTCGCCTACTGTCACATCCTGGGAAAATAATAGTTTAAGGAATGAAAATCCCTCAAAGAATATTTCATCAAATTAAAATTCAACCTAAAACATTTTTTCAAATAAATTTAGCTCATAGTATTCAAATAGTATTCAGCTGTTTTCTTCCACCTTATGTAGAGTAGGGATGACATTTGATGCACAACGGACTACATATTAAGTTAAACATTAAATTTACTGATATAGAAATATTTTTAGGCATCTTGCTCAGAAAACATGAAAGGAACAGAAAGGTATGGATATTTGCTTTAGATTGGACTACTTACTACCAGGAAAAATTGTGTGTTCCAGATGAGTAAATAAACTGAGAGACTAAGGACTGGAAACATTGCTTAGAGACTAGTGTGTAGAGCACATGAGCTCACCTTGCTTTTGTTTACTATTTTGTCTTCTGTTCTCTACTGAGGTTCCCTAGTTTGTCTGTAGAAATATTCCTTGCTAATTCATGAAGGAGAGAAGGTAACATCATCCAGAGAGGACTTCTGTAATCCTATAGAGAGCACATTTTGTTCAGTGTGGATTTGTGATGTCATGCCTCCTTAGGTGCTTTGTCACTTTTCCAAAGCACGTAACTTCTAAATATACATATTATTCCAAAATGCAGTGCTGCTTTCTTTATAGTAGAGACTTACCCCTGTGCTGAGTATGGCTTAGTCCACATACTGACTTCTCATGGCCTGTCTTTTGATAATTCAACTCTTGTGATTTAAATACGGAACAAGGGCATTGTTCTGTCAAAATCAAGATGGTGAAAGTTGAAAGAAATAAGTAAAAATAATTTACATTGTTATCTGATGCTACTAATCAATCAAAAACTTGCAATGGTTTCTTACCAATGGATGCAGTAAATTTAATATTTTTTTATCATTAATTGGACTGTGACATAATGAAAGGTACTACATACTACCAAGGACTTGGGAACCTACAATGCAGAGCCTGAATTTTAGGTCCTCCTTCCTCCCTTCTGCAGAAGTCAATCCTAACCTACAGCATCATGTTTCCTCCTGTGTCTGTCTCCACTTTCTGGCCCCATCCATCATTCCATTCCCCAACCTGTGGATAGCTCTGATGGCGGGGGCAGGGCTGGGGAAAAGCAGATTTGAGATTTACCTTTTAGGCTCTAAATTAAAGATCAGGATTACCACATCTTGATTAGTACACTAAGCTGCCTGTAGATGATCTGAGGAAGGAGTGTGGGGATGCACAGGTGGAAGTACTGTTTATCCCCTTTGTGATGCACCTTAAGAATGACCATCAGATTTTTTCATATTCTCTGTTGTGACCAGTCCACTGGTTTCAGGCCTTTAAAGAATGACCTAAATTCTGCAGTTAGTCGGGATAGGTCACAAATAAAGTACTGAGGTCTTCAAGAGAGGGGCTGTTCTAGGTATGCATAAATAAATGCACACCAGAGATTTACATAGAATTTGGGCACTTTTGTGTATACACAGCATCTCCGAGGACATTTTAACTACTCTAGTTTTTTATTAAAATGCACAAATTTCAACCCTCATCCCACTTGAGGTGCCAAACTTCTTCACTTTACCCAAGCTTAATATATTGTCATTGTAGAGATTAAAAAAAAAAAAAAAGCTCAAAAGAGTTTGTTATATCGTAAAAAGACAGCACCTATACTGTATGTTTTATAAAAATACACAATCAGATCTGGTAGTGGGATCCAACCAACATTTTGACTCAAAATTTTTTTGATACGTGTTAATGATAAAAAATGTACATGTTAAATGACCCATGTATCTATCAATTATGATTGTGACACAAGTATGGTATGCTTACTTACAGAAGTTTCTTTGTATCTTTTCAGCTTTCCTCAGCATTGGTCTTTATTTTCTTCTAAGCAGCTGTGATCACTTTCAGCTTGGAATCATACAGGGATTTAGCTAGTGTAATGTGCATACCTTTTGCTTGGGAAGAACCAAACAGTCTGCTAGCAGAGAGTAATCTTTGTTAGTGGGCAGAGCTGTGCAGCAGGAGCTTCATGAACTTCTGATTTTTAGCTAGAAACCAAATGTTTAATCACTAATCTGTGTGTATTTTAGCCTACTATGTGTTCAGATCATCCTTTTTTACGTGCATATTTCTATGACATGACATCAGTATGCCAGGTGATTCTGGTTTTAGCTTATGCAATTCCATGGGGAAGATTGTCTTACATGCATCACCAAAGTCAAATTCTAAGCCTTTCTAAGCTTATTTTTCTAAAAACTTTCTTGAGAAAGAAATTGAGTTAGATTTGCATAATCTGTATTATATGAACAAATATCACTTAATATTTTCACTTTTGTCTAGGATAATCTTAAAAAGGTTTAATTATTCCAGCAATTTCCAAGGCATTGGAAGCAAATCTACTATTCCTAAGTTGTTTTTTCTTTTTTCCCAGCAGTACATACCTTCATTTACCATTTACTCTTCTGATACTTCATGTAACCTGCTAAACATTTGGATACTGCTGATGCTGATCCTTTTTAGCACAATAGGCTGAATTTATTGGGTCTGCTATTTTTAATACATTTAAGTTGTCTAAATAGTCTTTAATGTACTGTCCTTTCCAAGGCTTTCTCATTACTCCTTTCCTCATTTGCTACCATTATTAGAATCTATTTTCCATTAAGATTTTCAGTCCAGACTGAAACAAAAGCTCTCTTTGCAAATCTTTCTTCCGTTTAGTGACTTACTTTCCCTATTTCCTCTTAGCTTTCACTGTGCTCCCCTTGCTCTTTGTGTGCCTGAATGCAGCCTGGTCCCCTTTCATATCTGTTGGAATACAGCCTTTTGTACCTTATTTGATACAGTATTTGGCTTTTGTTAAAGAATGTGGTCTTATCTAAATAGTCTTTGGTTGTCTGTGTTTCTTTTCTAACTTTAATTTCTTCGATATTTCAAGTTGGTCCGCCAGCACAGAGTAAGCCACAGAAGTGAGACCACAGAATAAGGTCCTTAAGGTGAGATTTTGCCTGATTTATGACTAGGAAGTACACCACCAGTGCTACCATAACTAGTTGCTGTTCTTGTTTCCTTTGTGCATATGGAATAAAATACATTTTTCAGCAATGTCCAAGATACCTGACAAAATCACTACCGTGAATTTCTGTTCTGTTAACTTTTTCATTAAAAAATTCACATTTTTCATGAACGTATTTAAATGGCAATGAAAGCAGTCATCTTTCTATACTTTTATTTATTATTAGTACAGTTGCACATAAACAACTGTAATAATTGTGACCAAATATGCAACAAATTCATTGCTGCATAGTAATACCCTGATCATCCCCTTGACTTCAGGAAGTTAAAATTGTATGACAACCCAGAATCTGGCCAATTAAAAATGAATTAGATTACTGTTAATATAGTTGAATAATGTTGCATATAAGGAATGCTGAAATAAAAAAAATATTGATTTGAATCATTGTATTATGTTTAAAAAAATTAAATTCCTTCCTATTTCGGTGGTGCAGCATGTAATGGTGTTGCTCTGCAATATTTTAGTTCAGTTAAATGTCTCATTAAGAAAAATCAACTTGCTGATTTATCATTGCTTTGCAGAGTAAATTTTAATGAGTGAAATTTCACTAATGAGTAAAATCCATTTTCCAAAGAATAATTTTTCTTTTATGGAGGCTGAGTGCATTTGTAATAGGCATGTTTAGGTTTAAAATTATTACTGCTCCTACGTCGGTTCCTATTTAGTGTAGATAAGAAGAATATTTTCTTGAAATTTAAAAGAATTATTCTTTATTTTAAATATCTTAATTATGTTATATATTTGAAGTATTTTTAAAACTGCTGGACTGCTACCTTCCAGAAGTAAATAGCTTTTCCGTATTGTATATTTCAGTGAAATAATCCACATTTATATATTTATGTAAGCTGAAAATTATCAAGTTATTTGGACTTGACACAATACTAAAAAAAAAGTAGACCTCACAGCCTTTTCCATACTGACCCAAGGCATTTGGATATGTAGTTTGAGATTTAGTCTTAACATGAGCTATCACACTTTTTTTTTTTTTGCACAGACAAAAATATATACATCTCTTTAGTTTGACAGAACTACACCCCTGTCATTGGGGCAATGTATTCTGCAATGGCGACCAAGGAGGTGTGCAAAGGAAAGTTTTGTTCAATATTTAGAAAAGAGGAATATTCAATTCTGCAGCCTAAGTCAGTTTATTTCCCACATGTTTCTGTTTTCATTGTAAGGGGGACTGTTTTTAAGACTCATACAGAAGAGAAACATGGTGAGAATCAGTTGTACAGATTCACACCTGTGTTACTGTTAAGATGAGTCTTTAGTTGTAGGTAGACCACATAGCATTACAGTTAATTGCCTCCAATTGCTTTAGTTTCATTTCCTTGTAACTTATGACAATTGTAAATTGTTCAGGCACAAGTTGTCTATTCCAACCAGTTTGAGTCAGGGGACAGATAATAAATGCTTGAGGAAGATAAAATGGTTTATTGGACAGCTGTCTATTCTCTGAATGAGGTAGATATCCAAATTGCAAATGATCATATAATTTAAAAGGTATTTGGTTTTATCATTAGTTTAAATGCATGAATAAGTATTTATAGGTTAGTATTAATTTTTGGCATTTGCAGTTGTAAGTGCTTTGACATTCATGTGTTAATCCTAGTTAAATCTTGCATTTGGTTTCTATTTTTCTGATGTAACCTGTTGTATTATACTGGCATCATAACACACTAAGGGATTGGACAATACATAATATATAGAAAGACAAAAAGCAGGGTAGTTTTATGAAGAAACACAAAAGCAGGTAATAGAACTGAAATACATCTCGCTAATTCTAGTCTATTTTTCACTAACATATTTACTTGTGTATCCATCTACTAATTTTACTCACACTAGGAAGATACAGATGAAACAGATACAAATAGTGGGGTATATTAATAGGAACAAGAGAAAAAAAAAGAGCAGGGGGAACATCAAAGACAGATGCATACCTTATGTTGAGAGCTACAGGGGGAAGAAGAATATGACATGATATGACAAGGCATCACCACAAAAAGTGGGAGAGCAAGTGGCATGGGAAAGAGGATGAGGAGAAGACTGCTCTGTAACACCTATGTATTCCCTACCTGTCAGCATCTGTTTTCTGAGATTGATGAGGCAGAAGGATCTGCTCTACTGTACTAAAGCACAAGTTCCTCTTACAGCAGCACAGTAGCAAGATTCAGGAGCTAATGGAAGAAGTGTTCAGGAAAGCAACTGAGTAGTCTTGAAAATGCCTGAGAGTCTGTAAATTGTAAACTCTCAATCAGTAATATTTAGAATTTTTAAAAATAGTTTTGACTACATGTGATTTCTGCCAGCTGAAAGCTGCTCTTAGTTGTTTAATGCTGCTGAAGTCTGTTGCTGTTGAGGGCTTGCAGGGTTTTTTTGATCGCCTACTTTAAATCCTGCAGCATTTATGCGTGCAAGAGATATACTGTAAGGAGTCTCTAGTTTTATTGGGTGAATCTGCTCAGTTACCATGGTAGGTCATGGGTCAACTGCCTGTCAATATCAGTGCCAGCATGTTATTGATATGAAATTAATCTGGCCCTTAAAGCACAACATACACATGTAGCTCTTTCTCAGTTTCATAAATTCAGTATCAAATTCTCCACAGTGCCATTTTTCATTATTTTCTCAAAACATGCTGTAGTTTTTATATTTTCTTCAACATTGTATTGAACACCATGTAAAAGACATTCCATTCTCAAAGATATCTTTCAACTAAAACTTGAATTAAAACATGAACAGATATTTTAAAATGGATCAATTCCAGGCATTTTGGAGGAAAACTAACATTTGCATTTTGTTTTGGTTTTCTCTCTTCAGAAATAGATTTTCCTGTTTCAACAGACTATAAGAAGAACACCTTTAGACTATCTAGTTTACAAAATCTGGGACAAAACACTGGGATTTTGTAAAAATCATAAGATCCTAAAAGAAAGAGTCTAATTTTGAAAGACATATGATAACAATACCTGTATTGAATTTCCTAGTCATTAAGAGAATAATGGCTACTCACATTTCCCAAATGCAGTTGTCCAATGTTTAGAGAAATCTTTATTAAGAAAATGACCAGACATAAAAAGTCCTTCTCTTGTAAGTGTAGGCACTTAATTGACTGCTCTGATCATTAAAATAAATTAGACTACATTCTCCACAACTCCCCATGGAACTTTTATCTCAAGAGAGAATTGTAAAACAATTCACTGTTGCAATGCAAAAGAGAAAAACATGTTTTCTATACAGTGGCTGTCCCCAAGTATGTCCATTTCTTTTTTCCCTTGTCTTTGGTCTGTCTTCCCTTAAACCAGATTAGTTAAGCTGTGATCACTTCCTTTTCTCTCTCTCTCCTCTCCTTCTCTATAAGACAGTTCAAAGTCTGCTTCAATCTTGTAACTTTATTTTTGAAGTTTCAAGAAAATACGATTTACCAGAAAATTCTAACTTTTTCAGATGGTGTAAGAGCTGTAGTTGGGGGTAGCAATTCTAGTAAGCATTGCTTCCAAGGTACCTCACGTTTTGTGACTGTTTAACTAATTTTGCGTTCCACATGTTAAATTTGTATTTCTCCTGCTCAAAGTCCATTATAGTAATACAGTGTCACTCATGTTATCAGCAGAGAAAGCATGATCAAGCAATTGTTGATGTAACCCTTATATTTCTATTGGATTTTCATCAAAGATTCTGTGTCCACATGGTTTCTTACAAATTACTTTGTCTAAGGTGATCTTGAAAACTTTCTGTTCACTTTCTAGGTGCCATATAGATCTTACAATAATAGGACTTGAAGGTATCTCAAGAGGTCATTTAATCTTCTGCCAAAGACAGAATCTGCTGTGCTTATGTCATTCCTGTCAAACATTTTTCTAACCTGCTCTCAAAGACCTCTAACCTCTTCAGGCAAATTATTAGGATGCCTCTAGTTCGGAAGATTTTTCCTAATATCTAACTTGAGTCTTTCTTGTTACAGTTTAAATTCAGTAAAGTTTACCCTGTCCAACAGGAACATGAAGAATATTTCTTTTCCCTATGTTCATGTATTCCCCCCTCTTTTTGTTTTTCTAAATCCCTGCTTTCCATAACTCTCTGAGTTATATCTTTCTAAAAACTGGGTTCCTAAAATTAGACCCAGTAAGCACCTGCTGTGTTACCAGTGCCAGGCAGAAAGGAAGATTGATTTTGTGTGTCTTGCAAGCTACCTTTCTATTGTTGTTCCCAATCTGATTGCCTTTTTCATAGCAGTAAAATATTTGTTGACTCATGTTGAGTGTGTGATCCTGTGCGACCCCAGATTGCTTTCTACAGAATTATCAGCAATTGGTCATTCTTCCCTAAGTGGAATATCTTCAATCAAAGGTTTTGATCAACTTCTTGATTTCATCACCTCTGCTCTGAGACACAGAAATAACTTTAATCATGAAAAGACACACACTCAGCTTAATCTTTCATCTTAGGACTTCTGCAAAAGTATAAACATATCATATTACCAGCCACTGTGATTTTTGTAATTTTACAGATTGTTTGGGAAACTGTGTCTTCTGTAACACTTGCAGATAATTTCTGTTGGTTTTCAGAGATTCAAGGTTTCATTCAGAGTTGTATATAGATATGTATTGCTTTATATATATACACACTATTATTGTTTGTAAGATCCTTATCCTACAGAACTCACTTTTAAAAGAGACAGAAAAAATGATAGTATCGCCATGTTGTCAGATTTCTTAAAGGACTCTGAATATCAAGCGTCAACTTAATGCTTTTTCTTTTCATTACAGCTCCACTTGTTTCTTTGAAGGTTTGTTAATTTACCCTTTGAGGTGCAGCTAGTAACCTTTGTACATTTCATTGTATTGCTACAAATTAATTACAAGAGGAATTAGACATGTAATATGCAAAGACCAAAAAAACCAGATCTATATCATTATGTAGAAATGGTAATCACAGGAACAGAGAAATGTGCCTTTTCTGTGGCACAGTTATATTTTCTTTTGAACAAATTATCTTTTAAGAGCTGTCATATGCTGGGGAGGTGGTTGAATAGATATAAGGTACACCTTCACCTTCCCTCTCTTCATGAATTTCATCTCCTTACAAAGATCTCGATTAGGGTTTTTTTCATTTTCACCAGGAAAGTGAAAGAATGACACATCTTGGATGCTTTAAGGGCATAACATTGTATTTTAGTATAATTTGACCTTTTGAATAATGGTGTCTTGTGTTTGCTTTTGAGGACCTAAAGTAAGTTGTAGCCCAAGACAAGTTGTTACATTCTTGGCTGTGATCTGTTTTCAATTTAAAATAATTCCTTGCTTTTCCCAAATGCAAGCTCTTCCAGGCTGGCAAAAACCAATGAGGCAACAAAAATAAAGTCATTTTTAGAAAAATAAGCTAGGGGGCTTATGTTCATATGAACAACTGTTAAAGTTCTTCAGGCTGTATTCAGCCACGCTAAGCTGTGACTGATTTTGAACCGTTTACTTTGGCCCTATCAACATGAGGTTCCAGATTTAGAGTATGACATTTTGGGGATGTATCTTGCATGTATCTCCTCAAATTCAACAGATTTTTCCCTGGAGACTTGCTTAGTAGCCTGCAACTAGTAAAAATGTAAAAAATTATTCCAATAGTGGATTTGTTGGAAAACCTAATATTATTTAAATATAATTAAGTCTTCATTACAGAAGTTAAATAAATAGATGCTTGCCAGAACTTAAGAAGACTGCATGTGATGCAGGTCCCTGTGTTTTTTCCCAGCTACAGGTTCTCTTTCTCACCAAAGGAAGGAGGGATCATTCTCCTCTCTTTTCTTCCTGCTCTCCCTCACTTATTTTTTTCTTTCCCAGCTTCCAGACTGCAAGTCAGTGCCCTTTCATTAGCTGTAGTATCTCTATAATCCTTCTCTGAGCCATTGAACATTTTAAAAAGGCAGAAAATTACCCAGGTTGAGTTTTACTGCCATTTTAGTGAGTTCTACTTGCCTTCAGAAGGGTGCAAGGCTAACATGGTAATGCAGAGGGTGGAATAGAGCAACAAGAACTTCCGTTTTTCATGACTGTGAGTTGTTCAGGTGGTTCAGTGGCTCTTTTGGAGCCATAGGCTGACTAAGCTGAATAAAAATACTGCTTGTCCATGCAAATCTTGTTTTCCTTATCTCCATAAATGATCGTGTCTTCGAAATGACGATTGGCACAAAGGCAACTTCTGGCTAACTTGTAAATCATTCATCCCTAGTATATACTAATCAAGATGCACTTTGTTTTTGTCACAAACAAGATAATTTAATCAAATAATCAAATAGAAGAAGTCATCAGTTGCAAATTATCACTTAGCAGTAGAAAATGCATGTTATTCCTCTTTGTGCAACACAGTCTCTTTCTGGAAATTAAAGGAGATACAGTCCTTGAATGTATTTGCAGCAACATGCAACATGCAATGCCAAATCACACACAGCTCAAATTTGCATTTAACTCACAGGGTATGACTAGAAGTAATGTAAGAGGTGATTATCTATTTAGTTGGCAAGCAAGAATATGCTCCAAGAGCACAGCAAGGGGAGACTTCAGCAGTTAGAGGGGTGATTGTTTTCACTTTGCATGCTTTGAAAAGCATGCAAAATAACATGGTTTTGTATGTTTTGGCAGAGAAGACTTCTTTTTTTTTTTCCTGATAGCGGAGATTGGCAGTGGTGGGGTTTTCTTCACATTTTCTGCATTTTGGTGGAGCTTTTTCCTTTCCATTTTTAGGTTGGTTGTTTAGATATTTTTGTTCCTTTTTCCTTTATTCCTTCTGTTCTTCATTTGTTTTAGAATTTTTATTTATTTAGGCATTTTTATGTAGGCTTTTTAGTAGTTCTTTGTGGGGCTGTTGTTCTTGCTCTGGTTTTGTATTCTGATTTTTTTTTTATGTTAATCTAAATTTCTGCTTTTAGTTGCTTCTGGTGCCTTCTAGAAAATTCTGCAGCTAACAGTTTTTCTTATTTAAATGCCTGATATATGTAAAATTTAGACATCCCTTTTCAAAACTTAGGCATCCCTTTTTGATTTAATGGCAAATGTTGATTTCTGTTCTGTAAACTCACTCTCAAGGCATTGCTACATAGTAAGCAATTGTCACATCATACATCTGACACATGTCAAGAATAATGGTAAAGGTGATTGGTTATCATTGTAATCATTCAACTTTCAGCAGAAGAAGTGTTGTATTTAAATGGCATTTGTAACTGATATTGGTACACAACACATTACCATGGTGACAAAACGGTCACTTTGGCCTGCCACTAAAAACCATATATTTTGTTTGGTTCCCAAAATAGCTCCAAATAAAGCTCAAAACCAGCCAGACTTCCAGATTTAAATGTAAAATAAGGTATTACAGACCAGCTGCTGAGTTGTTTTATTAACCTATAGCAACCTTTTTTAAAGATGAAACCTTTTTTAAAAAGAAATGCAAATATGTAATATAAATCTCTAGGTATTACTATATAGGACTAATTTAAGAGGTTGTTCATCAAAATGTATTTCTTTCAAATGGCCGTCATCTATCCTGCAATAACAATTATCATTCTTCACCAAACATCAAAGCAATAAAGCGCAGAATACAAGCACTGTAGATCAAAGAGGGGAAAAAGTATCTTTAAAAATAAGCACTTGACAGAAATAACGAATATTTGAACTTGAAGACTGAATTATAGTATTGAGCTAACTTGATGGCTACTGTCTTGCATTGTTATATAAGGTTGAGATTTTTGTAGTTGTTTTGAATTCCTACACTCTTAGCAGACTGCTAGAGTTACCATAAAAATGGTATTCTCAAATTAGCTGATATTACTTACAGATTTTCTTCTCTCATAAAAAGCAACATGAATTCATGAAGATAGGGGTGAGAAATGACTTTTGCTCTGGGAAAAATTGCAGTTTAAGAGCTAGTGGAAAAACTCAAGACTTCACTTTAAATCAGCATCCTGAGTTTATGGCTCAGAGCAGTGAAAACTTCCCATGATACATTTCATACCTTAGCAATGGATTTATTTTGCTTTTCAAACAGGTTTTTCAGATCTATCTAAAAAGTGCTCACAGGGGAACTTGCACATATGATCAGCTGTGTAAGTTGGATGAATCAGAAAAGTCCACATTTCTACAGAATTTTTCTTGTTTGATGTGAACACAAGGAAGAAAAAATCTATAATTCTGGACTAGATAGATATACCTATGATATTTAAATTTATGAAACCTGAAACATCACAGCTATTGTTCATGCTAGAGTTGAATGGTGAGGGATGTCAAATGCAATGAGAAGGGCTTCTATAGGTACATAAGCAGCAAAAGGAAGACTAGAGAAAACACAAGCCTGCTGCTGACTGGGGCGGGGGCACTGGTGATATAGAGCATGGAGAAGACTGAGGTACTGAATGCCTCCTTTGCCTCAGTCTTTACTAGTAAAACCAGCCTTCAGAAATCCCTGCCAGAAACCAGGGGGTAAGTCTGGAACAAGGAAGATGTACCCTTGGTGGAAGAGCATATGGTCGAGGAACACTTAAGCAAACAGGACATAGGTAAGTCCATGGGCCCTCATGGGATGCATCCATTAAAGTTGATGGAGGTGGCTGATGTCATTGCAAGTCAGCATTAGTTCACAAGGGGAAGTCAGACATTACCAACCTCATGACTTTCTACGATGAAGTGACTGGCTTGGTGGATGAGTGGAGAGCAGCGGATATTGTCTACTTTGACTTCAGTAAGGCTTTCAACACTGTGTCCCATAACATTTTCATAGAGAACTTGTTGAAGTGTGGACTGGGTGAGCAGACAGCAAGGTAGACTTACAAACAGCTGAACGGCCAGGCCCAGAGGGCTGTGATCAGTGACATGAAGTCTAGTTGGAGGCTAGTAACTAGTGGTGTACCCCAGGGGTCAATACTGGCTCCAATCCTGTTCGACTTCTTCATAAATGGTCTGGATGATTGGTTAACTGCAAATGCACAGTAAAATTCTTTCTTTTAGTTTAATCATGATATTTTTGATCTTCATTTTGTTTGGACAATACTGGTTTATGCTAAATTTGCTTTCTGATTCAATGAATGCCATAAAGTTAAGAAAAATATAGTTTATTGTCTTCTGATTCAGATGTCTTCTGTCATTTGTATAGCCTGAGACTGGAAAGCAAACATATCTGACAAACTATTTCCAGATAAGCAAAAGCAAAGAAAATCTTAACTGCTACTTAAAACATCAGAGATTATTTTTAGGCTTTCAAGATTCACTTTTAATTTTAGAAGTGTAAGGTGTTTCCCTTCTTCTTTCCCTTTTCCCTTTTCTTTTTTCCCTTTTCTCTTTCCCTTTCCCTTTCCCCTTCCCTTTTCCTTTCCCTTTTTTTATTTATTATGTGCTTGTACAGTGTTTGTGCTTGAGCTCATAATGAAGCACTTTTGATCAGCACTAAAAAGGTCTACTGGTTGAGTCCTTAAATGCAAAACTTCTGATGAGAATAAACTTCAAGGTCTCAGAATGCACTTATCAGATCTACTGTATGAATAAGTGTCAGGTCCCAGAGTAGATTGCATAAATCTTTTTGGTTGAGCTTGGTGAGTGCAAAGCTTAATACCCACAGGCTTGCAGTCTTTTTGAAGGTGATTATAATTCAGCACCAGCTTTGCATCCTGGATAAAGGTTCCCCTTGAACACAAAGTATGTTACATGCTTGTGTGCTAGTGATCAAAATACCCGGAGGGTTGTCACTCTTGCAATTCTTAAACCTCCAAAATTATGTTAAAATGCTGTATCCAATCATCTAAGGTGTAAATTCAGTTGTTATAGATTGAAGGCATAGTTCTACCTCATATGCCAAAAACTAATTTCAGTCATAATATTTCTGTTACCATACTCCATGGTGTAGCATAACTCAGGAGATCTACTGAAAGTTTATAAATGGTATGTTTAAGATTTTGCGACAATTTTTTTTTTTTAATTGCACTTCATGGTAAGGATTACTGCCTGAGGAAGAAAATATGTACTTTAATTTTCCAAACTAATGTAGGCGATAGATGTTCATCGATGCTTGTTTAGGATAAATTTGCAGTAATACCACATAGACTTTGAAGATTTAGTTGTTATTGATAAGGAACACCTTATTTTTTTTTGATCCCTTTGTTTTGACTCTTCATTTAAGTAACGGTCCCAAGCTTGTCAGTTTGACAGTTCTATTAAAAAATTTCTATTGTGATTTTTTTAAGGTACTGTGAACTGTATGGTTTTTAATACCAATTGTCTCCAACCTCTCACTAGCAAAATACTAAAGATAATAGTGCTTATTATCATAACAGTCTATTCAAAAAGATTATTTTTGAAACTGTACATTATTAACCTCATAAAAAAGATTTTTGTTAAACTGAGTTTGAGTGTGATCTCAAATTTTACGGCATATACTACTGAAAATTTCCTCCTACTTTTAAAAGAGTATATCATAAATCCTAAATTTAGATACAGCTAAAAATAAATTCACAACATACTTGGTTTTCCTTTGATTACAAAGTAACAAACTAATTTGCAAAATTCAGTGATTCACATGAAGTCTCAGCATGGTGAAAATTTGTGAGATTTAGCTGACCTTTAAACCTTATTGTTCTGCTTTTAAATTCAAAGGCTTCTATAATTAAGAGTTTAATAAAATACTATACAAAATTCCTCTTTTATTAGTTGGTGGTCAGCTGATGATATAGAGTCAAAAGGAAACTTATATTCTAGTGAGATTCAGTCTTTTGTCACATATCATCAGCTTCCAAATTGTGATCAAACCTAACTTAAGCATAGTTTAACTGAACAGTTTCATCTCCTCTTGCTAGTAAATTCTTAAGACCATTTTCTTTCAGCCTAACTACTCTCCCAGAAAAGGAATATAAGCCTCTTCGCTTGGGAAACAAGTACATCTGACATTCTTATACACTATTGGGAGGTATTACAGAAAGATTCTTCCCTGGGTTTGTAGACACATCCAAAATATTGACTATAAGGTCAAACGAAGAGCAAAATTTGCTATACATATGTAGACTTAAAGTGGTTTACCAGAGTTGGCAACTGGACTCTCACTAAAAACAAACAAAATGTTCTTAATAGTTGTAAGCTATAGAGACACTTTTGGAAAATTATATGGATATGTGCTATGACTCGACATTTAGTTATATTGGTGGTTATGCCGTACTGCTATGTCCTGGTTTTAATTTTATGTTGTTTTCAATGAAGATAGACATTTATTGTATATGTATTAGTAATACCGTCTACTTGTACTGTATCTAATACACCAGTGTTACATGGATATTAGGTGCTGTAATGTAGATAAATAGCCACAAAAAGCATCTTATCCATCACAGCGGTACCATTATAAACATTTAAGTTACACTTAAGACCTGTAAGGTGGTGAATTAACTCATTTTTTGATAAGTGTCCTAATATTAATTGATGCTTACATTCTTACTATTTCCTGTTTATCTCTCTTTCTCTCCACATATAGGTAAACATGTATATACACACAAATATGTACAATGATATGCACAATGTGTGTGTGCATTCAAATGTGTGCAAACATGCTCATGTCTTATTAAATCTTCCTTGGCAATTGTGCCTTTTCTGTTGATGTGTAGAGTTTGACCAGAGGCTAGGAAAAGAGTCATCATTAAAGATGGGTCAAGTCTTTTGTTCTTCAACCTATCCTTCAAGCTTATGTACAGTAGAACGTTGTAGCACTTAGTTGTAGCCATAACAGTATTTATATTTGAATTCCATTTGGGATGCTGTAAGGAAGTTCCAGTGAAGTTTTTCTTAGTTTTCACTCTTGTGTTTATACTTAAATTAGTACAAATAATTGTTATACTGGTATAACACCAGTCAAACTAGGGGCTGCATTAAGATCACTGTTTTCATAAAAATAAACACCTACTACTGAGTCTGTTAGAAAAGTAAAACTTCTTAAGTCATGATAACATTGTGGTGGTCATGGTGTCCTCATGCTACTGAGAAGACTCACTTTGGATTTCAGCCTAACCATCAGTGTTAAGTCAATCTATAATCGTCAAAGCCTTTCACTACCTCTGTTGCCCTAATTTTCTTAAGTCTTCTGAGGCAATGTTGAAAACCAGATGGACCTTTTCCTGGCCAGAAAAGTTTTATTCAGCTATGGGAAAACTATGATCTGTACAAAACAAGTAGGATGTTTTGGGTTGGGGGGGAAGTGGGGAAGGTTGGGTTTTTTCTTCAAATTAGTTTATACTGTCAAACTTCCAGAATAAAGGATTTTAAAAGTTCTATGTCCTAAAGGTGAAACTCTGTTTCTCCCGAATGCGAGGAAAATGTTTTGCAGAGTTACCAGGACTGCCAAGCATGTGAAATTATGATTTTGGAAACAGAAGGAATTGCCATTCTTGTGTGCAAATCTTTATACTCTGCTGCTTTTTTGGAAGCACTTTCATTATATATGATAGCTTATCTCAAGGAGAAACATAAAACTGTACCACAGATTTAAAAAAAATAAAGATTTCCCATGATAAGGAAAAAAAAAGCAGGATCAGAGCAATAGATTGATGTATCAGCCAGTTCTAAAAAAATTGGAACAAAACTCTAGTCTCCTGAGTCCACTGCTATGCTGGCTTTACAGCAATGTTCAGAAATAATTATGGGGAAAACACTGAAATCCTTTTTTAGGTAGTTCTTTCTCCTTTCTCCTTGCCTTTATGTGCAAAAAGAATAACCATTTTGTGGAGCAAGCTCAGGCAACCTTTCAGGGCTCCCTTCCATGGAAGTAAGACCCTCGCTCGACGGTAATGTCCTTAGAAATGTGAACTGAGATGCTCCACTCTGCTAAGCTACTAGTGTCTAAGGACACACAGCGTAGCAGAACTGTATGTGCTTGCTGCCTCTGAACTAAGGAATGAGGCATGGTTCTTATGAATGGCTGTCTTGGCTCTGAATATCTAAATTCTACCTGAACAGCACTTCATTTTCCCAAATAGTTGTCTCATCTAGTCAGTTAACGAGACCAGAATCTCATTTATTTCCCTAAGATCTGTACCCCACTGTGTTATTACTTCCTCTGTTGTGACTTCGGATGCTATTGTTTGTGATGAAGCTTAGTATCAGTTTTATCACCAGGTTTTGAAGAGCTGTCAAAATGTTAGGAAAAGAAACAGGAGCAATATGCTCTGGAACTGCATTGCCTTTTGAAACACTTGGCACTTTACATCAGAAAGCTAGTAGTATTGTTTATTTATTTTTATAAATATTTTTAAAACATCTCATCCTTTGAGAATGGCCATCAGTATATTTTTTCCCTGGCTGGAGATGGTGTCAGTAAAAGTATGCTACATTTACAGCTAGTGACAAGTCCTTGACTGACTGTAGCCAGCAAGGGTGCTTAGGAATGCAACAGTCAAACTCTTTTCCTGAGAGACTGTGCTTTTCCTTTATAGGGTCCAGCTTCTACTGACGTAGTGATCAATTTGATATCTTGTTTCAAACTTGCTGTTTTGAGCAGGTACATTAGACAACATCAAACCAGCCCCTCCAAGAAAGCTTCTTATGTATGAATATCCTTGACCTTATGTAAGATGTTATGGATGTGGTTCAGGTAGCATTTTTGTCGTGTTGTGAGGGGCAAAATTGTAGTTGAACTTAGAACTCCTGCTGGTTTTTGGAGCATAGGTAATGTACTACTACTGAGAAAAGAGGGGAAGACAAATGGGAATAAATCCCACTGCTTGTAGCTCCTAGGTCCTGAAAGCATTCAGATTGGGTTTTTTCCAAATAAATGGAGTATTCTCATGTTTTACAAGAACATCTTCATTTAGGAATATTTACTGGGTTTTTTCCTCCCTTTCAACTGATACCTTTTTTGACTAGTGTTTGCCCTTGAAATAATTGAAGCTAACAGTTCAAAGAATAAAATCCACAGAGTGCATAGCAAGAAAATCCATGCTGATTGACCTGTGTATTACCAAATTAACACTTGTTCACCATAATCTTTCACCACAATTACCTCATATCTGACCACCTACTTCCTCCAGTTGCTATCTCTGAGAATTTGTCTGCCTTCTTTAAGCTACTAAATAGCATACCCCTAATGATATCAGCGATTTCAGCTGCAGTGCTTATCTCAAAAGACACTTGGCCATTTGTGTTGAGCATTTTAAAAAAGATCTATTTAGTGATCCTGATGCTTATACTAAGACTGCATTTTTTATATAGGAACCAGAATTACTGTCTGGTTTAATAGAAAAATAGCAAGAACAGTGTTTCCTTGCAATATTAGTGATAAGACACATTTCTCAAAATTTATAAATAAATAACAGAAATTTGTTCAGCTGTACTCTTAAGTCTGGTCTACTGGTATGCACAGATACATATATATATTTCTGTGGCAGTCCCACTGTGCTGATATTGGTAGACTGAAGATAGCAATTTAGGTAAATGTGATGAGTATGGAACAATCAAGACAGGATCTTGAATATCTAAGTTTATGCAGAATCTTCAGTGATTATAGTAAATATTTTTTTCACTTTGTTAGAGTGAAGTATTTCTGTGTAGCTCAGTTAAATTTGAATGGTACTGTTACTGTAAATTGCATAACACTTTCTTATTGTGACACTGGAATAAAATCCCTTCTAGTGACTTTCATATGTTCGGTCCACATCTAAACAAAGCAGCTTGTAAAAATAATCACTGTGACTGCAAATACTGGTTCATATCTATATTAATTCTTAACATACTTTAATAGAATTGCATTGGTTTAAATTAAAACCAACCCATTACATTTTCCAAGATCCAATTTTTAAAAATAAGGAAAATTATAGAGCTTTTGGCAGTTAAGACACAATGATGGACACTATCAATATGCTTAAGACTTGGATTTGAAAATAATATGAAAGACGTGCAGATGAGGGTAGTGAAAGTGTTCAGTATTATTTGGTATTATTAAAAGAGTAAGGTATGATGAATTTCTGAGCAAGAGAGGAGTACGTTCTGCCCCTTCTACTTGATGGCTTGAAAATGGTGGGTGCTAGTAAAGGCGTAGAAAAAATGGATTGGAACCCAGTCAGCCAGCCATTCTAATAACCATTTGAGTCTGAGGTTTCCTACAAGTTGATTTCTTCTGACAAGTGAAAAACATGACTTAACATGGCAGACCTTGGCGGTATCAACAACAAAAACTGTGAAGTGTGATTGTTGTGAACAGATTCACATGCTTCCGTAGTAATACCGAAACAGCAGGCATCAAGGAGTGTTCAATATAATTAATTTATCAACCTGAAGGCTCCTTCATATGTATCTGTGCTTCTTAGTATCCAAAATAGAGCATCCTCACGATATTCTTTGTGATTATTACTATAAGTGATTCATTTCCTACAGATTCACAGAGTGAGCTCCACTTCTGAATTAATTAGTGTGTCTCTCTGTATATGTGTTGTCTCTACAAAAACAATGCTTTTGGTCAAAAATTACAGAAGTCCTGAAGTCTTTCCATAATATGAAATGAGTACCTAGTGTGTTTTTATTCACACCAAAAAAACCCAGATTGAACAAGAAAATGCCTAATACAATCTGAAGTTCCCAGTATTTGGGCTTTGGTGAAAGGACAGGCAGCGTAAAGTCCTAGAGGTAAGGATCTACAGCTGAGAAATTTTTATCACTAACCCCGGAATTCAAGTTGTCATCATTAACCTTGACACGGTAAACATGATCTCACAACTTCCTGTCCTGTCCTATCCTGTCCTATTTCTGGTTTTGAGGTAAACTTTAATGGCAGCAAAGAATATTTTCCTTTGATTACAGGAGTGGGTGTCTTTTTCTTTCCAGCACATACTAAGCATAGGCATTTAATGGGAAATATGGGAAAAGGCAGAGGAAAGCATTCTGTAGATGGCTGGAGGAACAGCTACCACTCGCCACGAAGTCAGTGTTTGGCAGACTAACACCTGTCTCCTTTAGATTGTCACATCTTTACCTGAGCAGCCTCCAGACCTTTGTCTATACATTCTTGTCCCAAAGCATATTGTGGTTTGTGGCATTGGAATCACAGGCCTTAAACCTCTATCCTCTTTGGGAAAGGTGTGAGTATTCTTCTGGAAAAATACAGGTATATCTATAGTAGTCTAACTGGCAAAATAGAATTTTGCTCCTAATTGTTTTCTAATTTCTATGCTCTTTCATGTATCAAGCTGAAAAATTGAAATGATTGTCAAGATATTTTGAGATGCATTGTGAAAACTTCCTATTATTATTTCAATTAGTAAAAATATAATAATATAAAATAAATAATAATAATCAATACTCCTACCCAATTAATGAATGTTCACTGCTTTTTCAGATCCCAGAATAGTATACTATACTTCTAACCTCTAGTTAAAAGCATGAAATATAACTCAATTTTAATTTATAAAAGGAGACACTGGAGGCAAGCATAAGAAGCATGTGCACTGCAAAGCATATTCTTTTTCAGCCTTTATCTTACAATATGCTTACGCAGGCATACTGCAAAAAATCAACTCCCTTTGTAGCCAGTGAGATTTCAACATGCTGAACATCTCTCAGTAGGTAGCAGGACCTTGCAAGATTGATCTCATAAAGAGAAAAAAAATCTGAAAATAAGTATGGGCAATACCCAACCAAAGGCCCCTACAAAATTCATGGTAAGATAACTTGGAATACCCATTGATGGGTTGTGACAAAAATTAATATATCCAGCAGTTTTTAAACAACAGCAATTGATTTTGCAGGGGAAGCAGAAAGGTCTCCATCTGTGGAAGACACTGTCTATACTGAATACTTCAAAAGAATAATTATAAATTCATATTAAGAAAAATATTTCTGTGGTTAGGAGCCATGTTAATTGCATGTATATATATTTCAGTTTCCTATCATAACTGGGAGATATGCTGATGTTTAAATAGCAGTAATGTCATTTAACTCTTGGGCAAGATTTTACACTGGTGAAAAGTTTTATCCATCCAAATCTTTTTGGTGGTCCAGGGCTAAAATACGTATGATTTGTTTTTAAATAATTTTTTAAAGTTTTCAAAGGAACATTTTAAAACATACCTGACAAGATTTCCCGTATTCTTTTCATATCTCTGCACTACAATTTGATTATGAACAAAAGTAAATGCTAGAGATTGCAGGGCCATAATCTTACTATGTCTTCTCTCCTAGCTCAGAGAGTATGTATTGATTGTTTCCACATTAGCAACTCTAACTCCAAGACCATTAAAGGATTAATTTATATTCTTAAAATTTCATATTACATTATATCCAAGCAACAATTACAGGCCCTCTGGACAGAGTAACTAAGGATGATACAGCAGATTTCAGTCAATAAACTGCAAAATTTTACACCATCATAGGATTTTACCCTTCAAGAATCACTCAAACGTTCTCAATATGGTTGATTTAGAAGTACGCACGTTTCTTAGATTCCTACTATACCATGGTCCCCAGGCAAAGATTTCATGGGAGAAAGAATTTTCCTTGGAAGTGGGCAATTAGCTAAAGAAAAAAGTATCAATTTCTTATCACTTGGGCAGAGTCATAGAAGTTACTGCAATCTCTCATATCTATTTTTCATTTAAGGCTTCAAGTTATTTGCTAAGCATGAAGGGAAGAAGAAAAAAGGAAAGAAACTTAAATCCACTGAGTGTCATATGTCAAAGAGAAAGTTTCCATTTGCTGAGAAAACAGGATTAGTACCTTTAAAGAAAAAAAAAAATTACACCAAAATCTAACCTGTCTACTTATAGGGGATCACTGCTATCTAAAGAAAGAATAATATTTATGTGAAACATCTGAACTGATCACACAACAGACTGATTTTATTGAAGGAGATGATGGATGCAGGTTAAATATTTTGGGAAAGATAAATTTACTGTCGTGTTACATATGTCTGTGTGAGTGCAAATGCACATACATATATATACATAGCAGTAAAATACAGTGCTACAAGTAATTAGAACCATCAGAACTGTTTTGCTTAGTAATGGAGTTTTGGTACAATTGGCTTATAAAGCTCTCACTTTAAGAAAAATGTAGTCTTCACTTAGCCAATATGCCTTAAGCTCTGATTCTGCAAGCTGCAACAATATGGGTAATCTCTTATCCGTGCACAGAAATGCATCAAGTAATTTACCGTATTGCACTCATGTCATGTAAGCTATCTGGAGCTATTTTATAAACACTATTTCATAGAACGCTGAAAAACAAAATATAAGAAACATAATAAGCCCTTTTCTATTGTGGTATCATCCTGCATTTAGTTCAAAGTAGTTCAGTTTGCATAGCAGAGTATTAATTGTGGAAAGAAGTGCATATGCCATAACCTTTTTATAAACTGTCCTAAGCGTGGTTATTTTGAATAATGATGATAAGTAATAAATACCTCAGGGTATCATTTCAATAATGTAGCCTGCTTAAAGTTATAAGTTTTTAAAGTAGAAGTCAACGTAGTAACAGTTTGGGATACACCAGAGTACACTCACACCAACATTAGGATATTGCACTGAAACACTTTTATTTTGGGAAAAATTAACAGAGAAAAGGGTTATGTGCAGTAAATCACATTATGGTGAACTGGAAGAGATACATTTAGCCAGCTTTGTAAGGATTTCTGTTTAAAATGGTAGCCTGAATGGTTTTTTTACTAAAGAACCATTTTATAATAAAGAAGTCTCACATTGAAAATTTTCAGATGTCTCTTTCTCCATAAAGATAAATTGTATGTATATTTTGTTGTATTAAGCTTCAGATACTGGGTTTCAATTTAAACATAAATTATTAATCATACCAAATGCATTACAGAATTTGCTGGAGTCATTAGAAATAATATCAAAAAATGTTAGGAGACAAAACCAAGAAATATTCTGTAAATGAAACTGTATAGTTCTATTCCACTCACTATATATTTTCATGCAGAATTGAGTTTGGAGAACCATTTGCTAATTTATTATTGGAAAAGCCCTTGCTGGTTTAGTCAAGCAAGAAAATTATCCCCAAAGCCCACAAGATTTATAATGCTTAGAAAACAAAAAGAAAAAAATTGCAACAAAAGAAAAGGGCAATTCAAAACCTAATGAGACATTTTAGGCCTCATTTACATCTCTAACCTGATGCATTTCTTCAAAACGTTTTTCTTACTAATTTGCATACTAAAAGCTTATTCTTCCCTAACCAAAATGATGATGAGATTTCCCTCACTATACTGAAGTTAGCATTAGTTTAAAAGCTATTTATAGTCACTTTTAGAAGATGACTAGTGTATCATTCTTAAATTCACACCTCTATTAGAGCTGATAGTGCAACCAAATACTGTTTTCTTGAAATATGATGCCTGTAAATTTAAAACAGAGGTTTTATGGATCATTACTACAAAACATAGTAATTTTGTCACTGAATAGACTTTTTTTGCTAGACAAGTCTAATTTTTTTTTTTTTAATTAAATGTGAATTAAAAAAAATCCAAGTATGTGGATAAATATCTTTTGATTGGGTAAGCCTCATCTGGTTGATAGTGCATATATGGATTTCCAAAGGGCTTTCAACAAAACCCCCTGTCAAAGGCTTTTAGGGAAATTAAGCCAGCCATGACATAAGGAAGGTCCTTGTGTGGATAACTCATCAGTAGAAAGAAACATGCCAGGCATATGCTCCCTGTAATCAGTAAAGCAACTTGAAAAACTAAGGCTACTTTCACCAGACGATACCCATCCTATGGCCTATGTATGTCCTTGCAAATATATGGTTAAAGGATCAGTCTTCTAGTTCTGTTTATATTTTGATTTTGCAATTGCAGTTTGACTTTGAATTGAAATTTGAAAAAGAAAGGCATCCCCTATGAAAACAGTCACCTGGTATTTTCAGAAGTGGAATAAATACTGTTGTTAAAATAACAAGAGGTAAATGAATATCTGTTTATTCTTCTTAACTGCATATACATTTTTTTAATGTGGTTAAAAGGTTAGAATATTTCATATTAGACATTTGGGTTTGAAGTGTGTAAAGGAAATAACACGCAAGAGAATTTAAAACATGGAACATTTTATAATGTGTTTAAACAGACACAAGATTAGTAGTAAAAATGTTTTTTGATGAAATTTACATGATCTCTAACAAAAAACTGTATCTTAATTGGCAAAAAATCTCACTAAGAAAAATCTCACAGAAAAATTAAAATTTACCCCATTTCTATAACAGCAGCATATCTGTAAAAGATTCTTTACCTCTTTGCACTAAATAACACAAAAGTAACATTTTAATGACCTACATAATAAAAAGGTTGCACTTCTAACAAAGTTTAGGTGCAAATAAGAATGGTAAGTGTTATCAAATGTTATAAAATGATGAAAGTTATAAAATGCAAGCATGGGTATAGACCTAAAATTCCTGTCAAGGCATAGCCTTTACAGAGGAAAGTGCTTTTTAGGATAAATGCTTACCTAAGAATTGTTAAATTTTTCATGCACAGCCCTGAAGTGAGAAATCTGTCACCTGAAATTATCTTATGCTTTGTGTGTTTTCACACTTTTGTTAACAGTGAACTGTTAATTGATATGCATGGAAGACACCAAATAAAGCAAGATTTTGGACAGCATGCTGCCACTTTATGGATTAAAAAACCCACAAGGCTTCCTTTTGCTTTTATGTTAGCTTTTTACGTCATGCTTTGAATACATCAAAGCCGTTGACCCTGTTAACCAGTTTTAGACAAATAAAGCAGAGGAATGGAAATCTGAAGGAACTTTCCCGAAAGACCCCTGAAAATAGATGTTTGAGCAGAAGAGAGAGATCCAAATTAATGTCCCAGTTATATAGATGGAATAAAATGAGCTTAACTATATTATTGAAATTCCTTAGATACTAGACAGAATGAAAGCCACAGAAAACCTTGCTTTTTATAAATGTGCTGCTTATGGAAGTATCTGTTTCCTAAACAAAAGAGATGATACTGCAATTTTTTAGATGCCTGCTGCATAGTACCTGGTGATGTTAGGATCTTAGAAACCTTTGCAAGGTTAAGTGAGCACTTTGACAGATGTGATTATTGTCCTAAGTGTTAGTGGTATAAATAGGTGAATAGATAATTTTGTCTACTACTTTGTGAGGCATATTTCTTGACCTATAGCATGTTAAAGTATTATACCAAGGTCCAGAAAAAGGGACCCAAAATGTTCCTTAGAAAAAATTTAAACCCCTGTGTCCAATATGCATTTCTGAAAATCCTTTCTTAGTTACTGCCTGACTCTGGAGGCACCTTAACTCCAAATACACTGTTTTTTGACCTAAGGTTTAAAGGAACTAAAGTTCATGTTCCTTTGCATGAAAAAAATGTCTTGGTCTGAGAAACTCATGGTGTCTAGCTTGTGCCTAGGCATTTTTAGGGAGCCTGTGGTTTTGTCCAAGTCCAAGGCGGCAATCAGTCCAGCAAAGCTTCTAGGGTTACATATGCCTTCTTAAAGAATACCACAGCCACTAGATGCTCCATGCTATTTGTGGATTGAGACACTCAGTTAAAAACTCTTCATCTCCTCCTAAAATTATGCACCATGCAGAGTAGAGTTCAAGGTTCCTTGGGCCAGCACAATGGCAAAAATACAAGTTTAAATTTGTAGCCTGATAACAAAACCAGAAGGGCAGGAACAAAAAGGCTTGGCTTTCAGCACTCTTTTTTTCTATGCAATAACTACATAGAAGTACTACATGTCAGTACCTTTATATTCCCTGTTTCCTCCCTTTCCCCAGGGGAATTCCACTGAACAAACAGACACTTTTTTCTTCCCAGAGCATACATTAAACAGAAGGGGAGTGCATCCTCCTGAAATAGTACTGCAAGGAAAAGAAAAGGACTGTCCTCTTCCTTTGGAAAAAAAAGGCTTATAGCCTCAAGTTTCGAAGATGTTCTCAGAGTTAAGATCCCAGTTTGAAGGAGGAACCTCATTATACACCTATGCTCTGAGATTTTAGGCCTCTAAGAGAAGTTTCAAACAGCCTGTCTTGGCAGTTCCCTGTTATCTAGCTGTAGATACCAGCACATAGACTGGGTTTCCCCAAAGTGACCCCAACTCCGTCTTTGAATTGTCTTGTGGTTTGTTTTGAAGAACGAAACTTCCCACATCCTGCATCAGGAGCCTTCATTTCTCATAAGGGAGTCTGAATTCTTTACTGCGGACCAGTTGTCTAAACATTAACTATTACAGTATTTAACCTTCAGCATTTTAAGTCGCTTCTATTTTGTTGATCAATGATCATTGTGAAAAAACAAGAAAGATTTTTCATCACTAGTAGTAAGAATCCTGCCCACTGCAGGAAATTTTCTAAGGTCTTGTGGAGTGCAAGCACACTCTCTCTAGGGATTTCAAAATCTTACTGGCTTCACTTCCATGATAATGACCTTTTGTTATTCTCATGCTTTATAAACCTCTCTGTCGTAGTTATTTTCAGTAGTTCTTACCCCTTCTGTTTCTTTCCTCACCCGACTACATTTAGGTTGGCGTACAGAACTCATGTTATTTTCTGCCCATATGGTCTTGGTGAGTTAATCCGTTTCTAGATTGTTGTACGTCAGTGCCGAGCACTCTCAAATATTTTCTTGTGCACTTCCATCTGGAAGTCAACGTCTCACCTCCTGTCTTTCTAATATCTTTTCATAGCAATTTCATAGATTCCTCAGAGCACAGGGAAATTTGAAATTGCCTCTTTTTAAATTCTGTGTCTTTTGCTTTGCCTCTTTCTGCAGCACTGGCAACTGCTGCGTTGTTGTCCCAGACATATAATTTTATTTGAATTGTATATGTTAATCAGTGAAAATAATATTTCAAATAAAAAAAAATAGGCTTGCAGCTACATTTTCCATTAAAAATTATTTTTATTATTGCTAGAGGTTGGATGATTGAGAGAGGACAAACCTGTTTATAGGAATCTGTTTTTTTCCCAGATATAAACATTTGTCATTTAGAAATAATATATGGTCTTCACAGTTCAGCCTCCATTACTTTTGGCAGTAATAATTTCATAATTTTCTTATTTAAACAAAATAATAATTTGTAATATTGTAATATCTTAACTGCATTTTACTTTGCGATGCCACAGTTCCAAGCTGTTCCACTTTCCCCCTTTAAAGAAATTTGACAGAATTCATCATTTCAAGATTGCAGTTGTGCTCTTTTCACAAATTCTGAAACACTTTAAAGTTCCTCTTTTTTTATTCTTTCTTCTTTTTTAACAAAATGTATTTGATGCACCCAAATTTTTACAATAAATTAAATGTCAGCTTGAGCATCAATACTTTAAGAATTCTCACAGAATTTTTTATTTATTTTGATGTGTAATAAAACTTTATTAGAGGCCTTTGTGACAATGAGATGCATTAAGCATGGCCCTTTAAAAGTTTTATGGGTTATTCTCATTTTAATTTTTTTTAATTACCTTTCTCTTTCTTGTTTATAAAAGATAACTTTTAAATGCAGATTTTTACATTTTTGTCTCATCCAAATCAATAAATCATAAGAAAAATATCTGAGGAAGTTATCCATAATAAAAGATAGAGACATTTTATTTGCTTTTTGATATTTTAAAATTAATTAAACATGCTTACATAAATATATTTCTTTTATTTCTTTTTCATTGTTGAAATTGCTAACATCGTAACATATAGAAATAGTACAGTGATAAATTCTCAAGAGTAGAGCTAATGCCTCATGCCTCATCACTTGTCAGTTATGTCTGTGAAACCAGAATAGCTAACCCAGAAGAGTGGCTACTTTGCTTCTTTTGTCAACAGGGAGTATCTTGTTATAGCAGTTGCAGTTTATGGTAAACTGTACAGGTATCCTGTTGTGTGACAAAGGGTGTACACTGCTTGCACTGCAATGGAAAGTGCCCCCTCTCCCCCTCCCCAGCCCCCTGCCCCACCCCCCCCAATATATCAGTGCCTAATTGAAAGTCTTTTTAAGGCTTTCCTTAAGCCCAGCAAAGCTGAAGTTAAAAGAAAGATTTCTTATATTCTTCTAATCTATGGATGATATACGGACCCTTTAAATCTGTTGGCAACCAGCATAAACTGAGTAATCTGCAGCCTGCCATAAATTATACCAGGAGATCCACAGCAGGATCAGTACTGGGGAAATGCAAAGATCGCAATTACTCATATCCATGTTCCCTAGCCACAGGTGAAGGTTTTTTCATATTCGCTCTCATAACCGTTGTTAAACCCCATGATTTTGAGGATTATTTAAAAATTATTCTGATAACACAAACCAGTTGTAGATAATGAATAAATGTATACCATTTATGTGTTATAAATTGTAAGGACATGATTCCTCAAATGTACGCTTTGAAGTGTTTTGCAAGTTGTTTCTATGGAATTTTTCTTGCGTGTCAAATGTGTGTTCTACATAATATTACAAAAACAAGCCTGACTTAAACTGAAATACATCAAGCTATTGTGTATTGCATATCAAGTTATAGCATATCTAGCTATTGTTCAGTGTTACTAAGAAGTCTATTTACAAATTTATCATTTCCTTATGAAAAATAAACTCTTCTAGGTATATTTATGGCTTTGCATCAAAGTCTTTAACAGAAGGTGAACTGCATAATAATTGATAACTAAGCCAAACAAGTAGCAAAGATCAAAACAGAGTCTAATACCTCAGAACCTGTAATCAATATGATACAGAAAATAATTCTGACATTTTCATTCTTCCCAGTTCTAGTACCTCCACTCTGGTAAAGCATAAGCCTCTGAAGGTAATACAGGAATTAGAGAAAGCAGGAGCAAAGTGAAGATGCACCAGACATCACTATAAGAAGTTTGTATCTCTCAGGTGTTGCCACTAAAAAAATTCGTGCCAGTTATGACAAGATTAGTAAATAGGACAACCTAACAGGAAGTTATACTTGATAAAATTAGCAGTTAGAAAAAGAGAGGGACTGGAATATCTGCTGAATGACTGAAAATAACATGTAGAAGGCTCAGCCTGTAATCTTTCCCAGAATATACATTTCTATATCTTTCTTCCTAGTTCTTTTTTTAAAATACCACCTTCTTTTCCTCTTCCCTTCTCTTCCCTTCCCCATCCCCTTCCCTTCTGCCAGCACACCGATGAACAATTTGTAATTGTGTGGAAGATACTTCTGCTACAGAACTATGGAGTTGCTGTGATAATTCACTTTAGCAGCAAACAGAAACATTATTATTGTAAAATCATGTAAATTCTGTCAGTAAAACAGAAGGAAAAGAACAGGAATTATTTATGCCACAAGGCCACATTTTCAACTACATTTTCCTTGAATTAAAACTAAATTGATGAATCACTGCTGGATGGAAAAGATATAAAAAAACCCCAGTAATCTTTGTGAACTAAGTTAATTAAAGCCTTTAAGTGGAATGCCCAAGATTTAATATATAACCACTCCCCTGAAGCCAAACTTAGTATATAAAGTCAAGTGGTTTCTGGAGGATGGGAGGAGAAAAGGGTTTGGTTCCATAGAAAGAAGAGTGAGTCTTGTTTACTAGAATTCTAGTTATCTCCTCAGAAAACTACCCGTACACAGTGCTAGGTGCAATTGGGTTTCAAACAGCACTGGGGCACGGACAGTTAACATCCTGCTTCCCTTTCTACCTGCTGGTCCTAAGGCAAGGATTTCTGTGACTTCTCCTACATCCTGAGATGTAGGTTGCTACATCTGGCTCTCCTATTTAAATGTACACATGATGCATGTTATAAATATCATCTTCTGTAGTGCAAAATAAAAGTTTTATGGACAGTTGCAAGCCATATGTTCTCAAAGAGAAATCTTTTCCAGATGAACTTGTGAAATCAGTTTGGCTTTTTTTCAAAATTAGTATGTAGCTGCCAAATTTTACATGGTATTCATCATTCATTTTTGTCACATCTCTAATTCTGTTTTGTGTGAATCCTAACGATACTAACTTTGCGTCGTAGAAAAATGAATTCTGACTCCCTTTTTGTTAGCATATTTTTATTAAAGTCAAATGGCATTCAAAAAAGGATATCTTTACCTTTTATATTTTATTACATTTGGCTCAAATGAACATGTAAATTTACTTAGCACAGAGTAACTAACAGTTATGAAGATCTGGGTTGCTTGAATAGGCAGAGTAGAATTTTGGAATCAATCATTTCTCCCAATTTAATGAAATTTGGTTTTGAGGATAACCATTTACTATTATCCTTTACCTCATTCAATGACCCAGACTATGTCTTCTGCTTGCTAATTGGTGCTTATTAGGAGGGAGTTTGTGATGTTTTGATCACTTCACAAGGAATTAGACTGAGAAACTACCCATTTCTTTATCATAATCTGCTAAACAGCTGTCAGATGGCCATGTCTTTTGGTGACTGAGTTTGACTATATATTTACTTACTTTATATACGTGCAGAGTTACTAGAATACTACCTATGCACGCAAAGTTCAAGCACCAAAATAACTGTTTGCAGAATTAAGGCTTTAGCAATGGAAACTTCCATCTTCAGTTGCTCCAACAGGCACTGTGCTGTGTAGTGAAATTGTGTTATGGTGGGCAGAATCACATGGACCCTAATGGAATTGTTGTTACAAAGAAACAGTATCCAACAGTGTGATTTGCATCATGCTGTGTGAGCTGCCTACACTTTTCAGCAGTTGGTTCTGTGTCTGTAATTTATTGCTCTAGAAACCATTATAATAATACAAGAAATGCTGCAGCAAGTGTAGAGGAAAGAACACATCACAGTCAGACTGTAATGACTATTTAGACTATTTAAACTCACTCAGCTTGTTTTACATTAGAAAAACAAGTTCTTTTCAATTACTTATTTTATGCATTTTACTTGGCTTTCTGGTCTCATTGTGGTTGAGATTATATACACTGTTACACATTTTAAGATCATTTATGATAATAACTGCTCGAAAATGCAAAACAAGGCCTAAATATAAAATGGTGAAAGCAAAAATTTCTACCTTGAAGAAAAATGGTGGCAGATATGCTATTTCCTGCATAAGAAATGGTCTCATTCTCATATAAGTACTCCACAATGCATGGTAGAAGTATGCTGAAATCTCTCTGTACATCAGCTGTACAATTCATTGTGTTAGTCTTTTTAAAAACACTGACATTTAATATATGACCATTATGGACTTCTTCATTAAGTAGGAGGGACATAGCCAGGATGGTTTTTTGTAGCTCAATCTTTTCATTGGTGTAGTGATCACTGGGGGGCCAATATAAGAAAGAAATGCCCCGAGGCTGTTAAGCATCCCTCAACACACCAAGCTGGGACTTCCAGCTGGTGGCTCAATATCACCTTCTCAGTCTTGATTTAAGCACAGGACATGGCCCATAATTTTTATCCTCTGGAATTTTTATCCTACTTCTTTCAGCACACAGCTTGCTTCTGTGTTTGTACTGTCCTGCAGAATAGAGAACAATTTTTGTCAAGATTATTGTCCTTTTATCTTCTGCAGGTTAAAACCAATCATTTGTAACTGCATACTTCTTCCTCAGGTATCCAGATGCTTTCTTTGACACAAAGAAGTCACTCTAAACATTGGTGTAACATTCTGTTTTCATTCCTTGCTCTTCTCCATTTCTTCTGACTCAACTAGTTCTTTCCCCTCTCCATTTTCTGTCTCTTTTCTTAATTTTGTGAAATTCATACTCTAGAGTGTAGCTGACAAAAATGTTTTGGTTCTAGAATCCCTTGAAATTTTTCTGTTGTAGATTTCTATACTGCCCTTTTCCCAAAGTTTTCTTTCCTGTCTGTCACGCACTGATTCCACTCCAATGAACATTCCTTTCCTCTTTTGGCAGAGCTCATTTACAAATCCTAAATGTTCCTCTCTGTCAGTTTACCTCTTTGTCTCTTCTATTACCATTGTTCTTCATTCCCAGAGCTCTTTTCTGTCAATTCCTTTGCTTCTAGCCTGTTACCACCTTTCCTTAAGCTATTTCTGCATTTCATTCATATTTAATGTTTCCACAGTTCTAACATAAGTATAGTCACTTCCTTAACCTCCCAGCATAAGTAATTTCTTCTGCCTGAAATACTCTCTTTTTGAAACCACATATTGCTTTGCTACCATATGCTTACATTTTCTTGGGGATGTTTAGCAGCCAATGTACCTTTGCTTCCTTATCCTTTACCTGCCATGTGAATTTATAGAAATCTTCATGTTTTCTTAGCATTCAGTACAAAAACTAGATACACAAAAGCATGATGTATCACACCAACTGTATTGTAACAAAACCCCAGTATGGAAGATAATTGCATGTTTATTAGGATGCTGGTTTTGGTATTTCTTTTTCGTGGTCTGTTTCCAATATAGTAGTACGCAGCAATGTGGCAGATAGGAAGGAGCAACTGCTAGCACCAAACCTAATTTAATTTTCACTGATATAACCTGAAGGAAACAAAATGCTTAAGTGTTAAAGCATTTTCACCAACTCAATAAGGATCTCTTCAGAAGAATAGATACAGACATCAAGGGACTGACCAACTAGAAACTCCAAAGGCAAAATTATATTTTCATCCTCTCATTTATTTGGTGCTTTGTTTATCTCTGAGTATTGTTTGTTTGGGTTTTTTTCCCACAGATTTTTTTTTTTTGTCGAAAAAATGCCTTGAATAGTCTATTTTCAGCCCTTGAGTGCATATATGAAATTTGAACATAAAGTACAGCAAATTGAAAATACATGTAAATTCTAGAGAAAAATATAGGTGTAGTGATAGCTTTTGATCTTCTGACATAATATAGGGAATTTGAATCATTATCTAACTTAAGACAAAGTTCAGAAAATTACTTATGGGTATGTTGTATTCCTTAACAGAGTCTGATTTCATATGAAGTATTTTTCCTTTAGGCAGAGCACAAATAAGCAGCAGTTTTGTCACATTTTCCAGAACTACTTCAAGAAGCTATAAGCTACAGAAAGAAGCAATAAAACAGCAATAAAATTGTTAACATTATCTATAATTAAACAGATTAACAGCCCACATTTTTATATTTGTTTTGGTTTTTTTTCACCAAAGCATTTACCATTTATTTAGGAAATTACAACTAACAGTATTACAATAAGATAGTGCTAAGATGTTTTAATGACCTTAGGGTTTTTTGGATTTTTTCCTCTGTATGCAAATTCTTAAAGACTCTCATAATTTACTTTTGGTTTCACTTAAAATGTGTCACTGGAAATTTTTTCTTTCCTTCTTTAAATCATTTACATATGCTCCATAAACAGGTGCTCCAGACAAGCCTGTAATTTCTCCAAATTGTTGTTTAGTCAAATGCATTGCTTGAGCAGAGATGGGCTATTGCATTTCTCTTAGTTAAATTATTAAAATCTTATTTTTATGAACTTGTTAAAATTAAAAGACTTGGTTTTCAGCAATGACACCAAGCATAGGATTCGTCTTTGGTGTTTTACTTCTCTCTCTCTCCACACCAAAAATGCTTTTTGCTTCTGCAGTGCGATCAAGTAAGATGCTAGACATTTTGTATCAGAATTAGCAAGAAGTTCACATTTTGTTAGGGCTGCTTTGAGTATAAAAACACTTGCACAGATCTAGCCTTCACTAGTCATTTTCCTAAACTGTTCTGAGTCAACCCATGAACTTCTCTTACACATCAAAGCTTATTTCCAACTGGGCATTAAAATCAGCTTAAGCCATAACAGATCCTGCCTGATGTGGGGCACCATCTGCACCATTTCTAGTACCTTATTGAACTTCTTCTCCATTTCTTTATCAGCAATTTATGAATGTATGTGATATGAAATATAAGCATTTGAATTCCCCCCCCAACTTTTACAGGCTACAAAAGATAGCGTGTGACTATATAACTATCTAATTGTCTATTATTGCTATGTCTGTTGCAAGTAAAAATATTTCTTTTTAATCATGTAGTCCACAGCATTTTAGAAATCTTGTGAACTTATTCTACTACTTCAGAATGTTTTCTGCCTTTTGCCTTGCTATTTTTTTCCTTTCTTTCCTGACTTAGTTATATTAGCTCAGCTGCTCTTCCCTCTTGGTCGTTGCTTTGATCCAAGGTTTGTGCTTCAGCTGCAGACATATCTCCAGAAAACTGACAGATGCCAACACCTTCTCTCCATTTACACAGCCCTTACTGCTTAACCTTTAGTGCAAAGCACTTTACAGCGTTTATGAACATGAAGGAATTATGTCCTCAGATATCACTATGCCTAAGATCAACAGGTGACTTGAGAACTAGAGTATAGAGACAGAAGGTAGGGACCTACTATGCATGCTATCAGTGATTAGAAGAGCAGTCCCTTTTGAAGGAAGCTGACTTTCAGTAACCTGTGTTCACAGTCCTGCTTGAGGTGCTAAATGCTATGTAATAGAGTGCTGTTATAAAACGGTTTCATCAATGAGCCAAAAACCAAAGGAAACCTGTAGTCCCATCCAGCAGTTGCTATGAGGATAAAAACAGTTTACAAAGGAGTTCATGTACATACTAAATGCATTTCTAATTTAAGGTAAGCGACTCACCATTTTCACAGATGGATAATCACCTTAATGGCAAAATAATGTAACGATACAAGGCCGCAGAGGCCACTGTAGCCAACCTTATTGGAATATTTTCATCTCAACCCAAAACTTTAATTGCAAACATTTATCCTCATCTGCTCACGGGTGCTTTTTTTAATCCATTTTATGACAATCAGTAAACACTTTTTAAAAATTAATGGTGATCTCAGAGCAGGTCAGCTGGCTTTTGGCTGACCCTGAGATGACTGACAAGTGGCAGCATATGTTACGTTTCTAGATCTAGCGGGAGGAGAAAGCAAACATTTAATTTCCATCATGATTTGTGGGGCCCAGATATTTTCAGGCATTCTGTTGACAGAAAGTGTCAGATATATGAGCTTTAAAGAATTTTCTTTAAATTTATTTATGATGTAATATAATATGACAGTGCCTTTTACGATATACCCCTTTGGTGGTGTAAGTTTACCTATAACTAAGAAATATATTCATTTCACTGTGCTGTCAACTTCTCTATACTTCATTTTTTTTCTTTTAGTAGGAAGCTTTTTTTTTTCTTTAATGACTCATTTATAATGACCAACATAAAATAATTGTTAGTTACTTGTATCTATAAATATCATTCTTGTCTCCAAGGACTAATAATTGCTATATGATTATGTAGCCTGCATCTATCTTAACATCTTTTCCTCACCTTGTGAACCATGCTGATATTGTTAGTTTTTTTAATGCAGTGGTGTTTAGTGATCACTGTGAGTTTCAGGGCTCTTTTGTGGTGTGAATTCTCCAAAATCAAAGACAGTTCATACACCAGAAAGCTTAAACACATGCTAAAAACATTGGCTCTGACAGGCAGAGCCAATGATCACAGCAGAGAGAAAACCTAGTGAAAATACTGCCTTATTCTTATTATTCAAATAGAATGTGACCAGTTACCAGCTTGCCCTTTATCTTCTGGTAGTTTTCCATGAACATTACAGTTAAGTGTCTACTGAACAGGAATTTTATTTACTGCACAGCTTTTTCTGTGAGGATGTCCTTTATATAGGAGGTTCAGTGGAAACAAAGATACAAATGATGAAATCAAAATGGACAATCAGATGATGAAAAATGTGTAAGTGTAAATAAGATAAAAATTATAAACCAAAAGAGAATTTTTAGTGGTCACCAGAAATAAGGAATTGTGACTTGGATGGAATGATGAAACAGGTGTTAGTGATGTGGTTTTGATTGACTGAAGTTACTCAGTGAAAGGGAGTTTGCAACTAGAAAAGAGCTAAGGATTTAGATCAGAGATAAGAAACATAAAATGTAAAATAAGTCAAGTGGGGAAAATAAGGAAGGAGAAAGGAAGAGGAAAATAACAATTTCTTTCATTTTGGGGAAGGCAAACGCACAAAGTGTGTAGAGCAAAATGAAATACTTACTGCTCTGAGGAAATGTGAACATGTTAACAGTGCGAAAGAAAGGAATGACTGTCTGCTTTGGTCTCTGCCAAGTTCAGAAATGAAGAATACAGGTTTGTTAAGATTATAGGATAATTCAGGTAGAAAGGGACCTTAGAAGGCCCTAGTCCAACCTCCAGCTCAAAGCAGGGTCAGTTATGATTTCAGATTATTATTTTAATAATTCACATAAAAATTATTTATTAAATAGTTTATAATAATCTGACATCAGAAAATGAGACCTAGTACTATTCCTATCACAGTCTAGAGAATCTATACCATCTATATGTGGTGCTCCTCTGGATGTGCTTGCATGTAAACAACTAGCAGACATTACACTGATCTTTTCATTATTAAATGTCCTTGTATAAATGATACAAGATCTCACAAGCAACTTCTATAAGTCAGACTGGATTGTTGTGTATCAAGGTATGCAAGATCCTTGAGCTCCAAAAGAGAGTCAACAAGGTATCAGTCTGACTCTATTTTATCTAGCAGGTTCATCAGCTGTAAAGGAACTAGGAAATGGCACGTCATATCCTGTTCTCTGCCTTCCTTCTGTATCTACTAAATGTCTGAATTACTTAAAATGTATTAGACTGAATACCAAGCAAGACATGATGGAGAGACCAAGCTGGAAATATGGGAAAGTTCAAGAAACAAATGAGGCATGCTAGTCAAAGCAAGACAGTCGGATGGCAAAGTTCAAGGGAACAATGAGATTATATTGGTTGGTATGGTAGCAATTGGCCTCAGACAGTTGCAACCTAACTATTGTCAACGTTTTTTGTGTATATCATAGAATGTGGAAAAGAAATACTTTAAACAGGATTTTTGAAGGACAAAATGGTATCTTCATAGTACATGGCAAACAACAGGGTGGGAAGAGGCGATGTCAAAGTTTTACTGATCTTGCAGAAAGATCTCTGCAAGGGACTCATTCATCCACATAAGTAAAACTCTTACTCAGTCTCTTTGTACTGAACCCTTTCACTGAACCCTGCCACATCAAACATAGCAAACCTTCAGTGACTCCCTCTGCCACTCTTTATAGCGTATCTGGTGTATTAAAAAGATATCTCTTCCTGACTCCAGTGAAGTCACGCATTGTTTATAACGCAACATCTGTTTTCGTCTGGTGAAAATCTTTCCACTGGGCAACTCCTTGGATGTTATTCAGTTAGTTTTGATTGTGTGCATATGGCTTACACATCTTTGAGGATATTTCCGCTGTTCTTTATTCTAAGTACTATACAATATTTTTATAACATTCATTATCATGAAGGTTTGATAGAACCCTTCCATAGTTGTTTTTTGAAAAGCGTATCCCATATGTAGAGCCAACCACTGTTGCACAATCTCTCTTTTATCCTGCTGGAGTGTTATATAAATAATAATACAAGAAATAAAAAAACAGTGCTTCTGTAAGTGGGTGCCTAGTGCACAACCTTCTTACTTCAGGAAAATTATTTTGTCAAAAAATCCTCACCATCTCTTTAAAGTAATCTTTCTAGAGGTTTTCATTGTTCCTTGTGGAAATAGATCTTTAAAACCCTTACTAGCAGCTTAAATCTCTTTATTGTTAGACCTGCATGTTCATACAGGCCTGAGTTTCCCAGCCTTGTTGATGATTTTAAAGGTCTTATCACATTAGCAGGTAGAATCACGGAGTGAATAGGAGTATATTCATGAGTAGATTGTTTTGCCTAGTGAAAGAACAAAAGGTGTGACAGCAGCTCATGACTTTTTTAAAACTAACTCCTTCTTCCACAAATAACCAACCAAAGAGAAAGGGGCTCTTTCAGTTAAGCCTCTGTACTGAGTTCTGAAGCCTTGTTTACAATAACTAACTACATTTAAGGACTAATCAGATGACTTTAAAATGCTGTAACACTAAAAATTTCTGTTAATATCCAGTTTATCTTTATTAGAGTAATCATCCCACAGAATTACAAAAAGGTTTGTTTTCTGGTTGTAGCTCAGCCTCAGAATACCTTGTAAACCTTTTTACAGTTCTGTGTATCTCTGAGACACTTGTAAGGTTCATCAGTTTGTCAGATGGTTTTGATGACAATCACCATAATATAGCACAACCAAAAATCATGTGAAAATTTAAAATTATGCAGCTTTTGGTTGAAGAGAACACTTGACAAGATGGAGAATATCCCTGCTACGTGGCACTGGTATCCTATGACTAAAATACACATTTAAGTATAAAAAGGAGAGAATGCAAACAGTATCTTAATGATTGATTAACACTTCTGAAAAGAAAATGAGGTTTTCTTTTAACTAGTGACTGAAAATCTCTTAAACCAAAGAACGATTCACTTTAAATGTCATGGTATAAAAATTCAAACAATAAATTCAACTATAAATGAAATTTTCAGTTGGAAATCCACATGCTTTTCTGCTGCTGATGAAGAGAAACTGCTTTTTATGTGAACAGCAGTCATTAACAAAACTTTTGCTTTATTTGCTCTTTGGCAGAATAACTGTAGTTTTCTTTTGTGTGTTTCACTTCTGGGTTTTGCGCTTTGGTTTTGGTTTTTCTATTTTTAATGGGAGTACAGAAAGTCTTTATTTGATGGTCTGCATATAATAAAGCAATACACCAGATTACCACCACTGATAATATAAAATGTATTTTCTTCATGTGATAGTGCAATTTGGGATGGGAGACATCTCAGGGACCAACGACTAGAAGCATAAAATACAAAGAAATCTGAAAGAATAATTTTTCTTGATGCTGAGAAGATGGCTATAGAATATTTTTTTGCTACTGAGGCATATTTGAGATGTGAGAAACATTAACAATGAGGAGGGCTTTAGGTCAGGATCACTCTGCATCATAGATGGCATTATCTGCTGATTTAGCTGAGCTGAAAACTGCTGAAAAATAATCCTTTTTGTGCCCTTGTCAGTGGCTTTGGCCTAGAGTAATAGAAAATCAGCTTTACCTGAGTCAGATAATCATTACAAAATGAATTTTGTTCTTGACTCACAGAAATAATTGGGAGAAAAATATATTTGATAGGTGTGATGAATATTATTTTAAGTTAAAGCTTACTGAGATGTATAAAATAGTAAGTGCTGCTGGTAATTGAGCAACTCTAAGCAACTGTAAATTAGCTGCTTGAATTGAAAACAGATGATTACTGAAAACACTTTTTCCCCCTAGAAAACTTGCTGTTCTCCTTTTCCTTAGCATTCACAAGGGGCATTCAGTTAATCATACTGAGGTCTCTCCCTTAGTGCTGCAGTAGCTGATTACCCAGCAGGAGGTGCAGTTCCAGCAGGGTAAGTCAGAATGGTGTTGGTCGTTCCCTGGGGAGGGACATCCTGTAAAAACACCAAGGTTGAGAACTGTCATATTCACAGCAGTAGGTGCATTTTCCTCAGAAATTAATGGAGCAAGCTGGGCAAAAATGTTTTTAAACTACATCTTCCCTAGAGTAAGATGCAAATTCAAAGCTCTTTTGAAGCATTGGAATGAAAGTTGAAGATAAGACTTTTTAGTTTTTGACATTGATGATATAGGCAACACTAGCACTACGAATATTAAATTGAAATGGAGGATAAGTGGGGCAGATGTTATTCAAGCAGCTCCCAAATACAGTCCTAACTATTTCAGAGCTAGTTTAACTAAGGTGCTTGTAATTATGGTTGTCAGTATTGCAGAATACCTGTCATAGATTTCTTTCCTTCAATTTTTTATTAATTGATCAACAATGCTAGATTTTCTGCTGAAACAAGAGGATTGAAAGTAGTCTTGCCAACTAGACACCCATCCAACAAAAGAGGGGTTGAAAAAGGAGCGAAGCTTTGAGATGCAGAATTTTTTTTCAGCGGCAGTCTGTGTGCTGTTCAGCAGCAAGCAGCAATTCTAGGCTGTTTTCTCTATTGTAGGCAATGCAGCACAAAGTGATTGTGATCTGTTTACAGAAAGATTTTACAGAAACATTGAACACCTTGTTTGCTCTGTCCTCTTGAACAAAGGCATAAGAAGGGTCTGTTTATAATACACAGTTTCTACAGATTTCTTACTAATACAGCAAGATAAATCCTCAAGGATTGTCTCTTAACAGATTATGTAAGGCCTATACAACCAGGTCACAAGTTCCCTCTCCCACGTCTTTGCAGTTCCTATGGTCTTGCCCTCTTCTCTTTGCTCCAGCTCAGTGTTGCTTTTTTGTCCTTCTCATTTGATTCCCATGTAAGCTTTTACACTGTGCCTGTTACCACTGGGTTATAAGAACATGAATGGCCAGACCTGAAATCCACCTAGCCTGACATACTGTCTCTGTGTGGTCAATACCTGAGACCTAGATAAAAGTTGAAAAAAATGAGAAAAAAATGAAAAGAAAAAGAAAGAAAAAAGAAAACTTTCCTTTTTCTCCATTAATTTCTTTTCAGTTTGCGGTAATATCTAGCTCAAGGACTTCCTGATCCAGAAGTGGTATCTCTGTGTAACAATATTCCATTAAGCTTACACAGTCAGTCTTCATTCGTTCTTTAACCAACAGGCCCTGATAAACCTAACTGGCAATCCACTCCCTAAAACAGAGTTAAAAATGTCACTGAAAATGTGCAGAGACACAAATCTTGCAAGACTTTATTTGGTTTTCATTTATGCAGATTTTTATTGTATCTGTCCAGTAATTACTATCAAGTAAATACTATCACAAAGTCAAATCTATAGTTAAACTAATGACCTTTAAAATCATTCTAGTATACTCTATAAGTCATTAACTTTCATAAAGTATTACCCCAGATTTCACTTGGCACCATATCTGTGGAAACATTTCCATCTGTCTTTTTATTTCATACATACACGTACCTGATAAACCATAAATGAAGCCCTCAATATTAGATAACTTTTTAAAATAGCTTTTTTTTCCTATTTCTGCTTGGTATACCTAATATGTTTTCATATCCCTAAGTAAAACATAGTCTGATATTTCTAGAAAATGGGGCAGCATATGAGAGAGATGACAAATGTGAAAGATGACGTCAATTAGGAGTTCTCTGTCACCAAACAGTATATAAATACTGGTGTCATATCTCCACAAGTCAAGTGACAAGGCCTTCATTGTTCTTTAATAGGACCCAGTTGTTCATGAACATATGGGAAGCTAGCTTATTAATAAAATTTTTCTTCCCTAGTCATCTTAATTCTGCCAGATTGTAAATTATGCAGCCAAAGTGAATTAGAGTTAACTCACTATTTCCAGACATTGAGAGATTTGTTCAGTAAAGAAATTAACCTAGGAGATTTCTAGCTTCTCTCTGGACATTTTCCTCAGTAAATTCATTGCATACTTCCAGCAACGTGCTTAAGAATAAATATACTTTAAAACCCACTGTGAACTAACAGGAGATTGATATGTTGAAACAGAAAGCACCTTAGTAGGCAGGAGATCTCAAGTATCTAATCAGCCCACTCACACAAGGAGACAGGTCCAAGTCAAAACTCTAGACTGAAAATTCCCTAGGCTCTGGCCTGCTGTATTTTGCAATGCAGACCTGAGCCAAATTTTGCAGTCTGAGATAATATCTTTTAACACCTTACAATAAATTCTAATTTCAACTGTAAAATAAATGTTGTATTGAAGTCTACACATACGTTAAACATGCACATTTACACTGGTTCGTTTGGTAAAGGACTATACCCTCCCTGACAGCAACACCCTTTAATATATTGCAGTGTTTAAATTTAGATATTTGAGGCTCCCACTAGACAACAAGTTATTAAAACATCTGCCTTTCCATAAGCCATTCTGTTCTCTGCCATTCCACATGTCCTTTTCTACTTCACCAGGCAAAATTGCCCAATCTAAATTTCAGCTCAAGTGTTTGATGGCTTTCACGCTGAGCTCAAACTGTTAGTGCTTCCCTGAGAGAATAGAATTGAAACGGGATTTAATCTAAAATAACAAAATAGAATAAAGGTTTTACATATAAATAAGTAATGCCCTGTATATTTTTATGCACACTTTTCTTTTCTGGATTCTTTTATGCAGTGAAGTTAAATGTTAAAATGCATAGATAAACCCAAAGCTGACAGAGAAGAACATCAGTGCATGTTGCCTGTGTGCTCAATTAACGCCTACCCTAAAGTATATTTTAATTCAAATCCGTAATAACTGTTACTACAAAATATATTGAAAAAAAGAGTGTTTCTGTTGCTACCTTTGTCTCAGACTGCTGGATGCTTGTTTACTTTTTTTTTTAACGATGGTGTTTTCAAATAGCATTCCAAAACCATTACAAGCATGCTGTCTAGTATTTTCAGTAACGATAGTTGGGTTTTTATATGCTTGCTGTTCATGGAAGATTCATATTTGGACCTAGATTTTTTTCACAGAATGTGAACAATTCACTTTTTAATAATAAAAATTATGAACTAGCTGTTAACAATAGATATTTTAATATTTAATGATGGGGTACTAAAATAAATTCTGGACTTCTGCAGTAAAAATTATGGGATTGATTGCCACTGCTAACTAAAATCATGTGCTTGATAAATGAAGCAGAGCAGGGTCAAGCTGTTGTCACTTACCTTGCCATTTTTTCCACATCTAGATAAATGACCATTAATCACAGCTTCTCAGATAACAAAGGTTTTAGTTTTGTTAGCGCCCTTGTAGCAATGAAGGCTTACCACATACTGGGGAATGGCATAACCAGCAGGTTCAGGGAAGTGATTATTCCTCTGTATTCAGGACTTGTGTCCAGTTCTGTCCCCCAGCTGCAAGAGAGAATAACAAACCAAGTATGATGTATGAAAGGAAGCTGAGGAAAGTGGGTTTCTTCAGCTTGCAGAAGAGAAGGCTAAGAGAAGATCTAATTACTGTTTTCAGCTATATCGTGGTGGAGAACATGGAGATGCATCTCAGAGATGCATAGTAAAAGGACAAGAGGTAATGGTTAGCAGCAAAGGAAGTTCCAACTGGTGTAAAGAATTTTTTTCACCAGGTGGGAGGGGCTGAGCTGTGAAACAGGATGCCTCATATTCAAAAGTGGACTGGACAAAGCCCTGGTAAACATGTTAGAACTTTGGAGTATTGGGCTGGGAGGGGATTGGGCTAGATGACTTGCAGAGATCCCTTCCAACCTAAACTACCCTGAGATTCTATTCTGTGATTCATCCCACAAATAAATTGCTAAGAAAAGTCTTTGAAACCCAAAATTTTCGCTCCAGCATTCACACCATTAAGAATGTCTTCAGTTACTGATACCATTTTTAACTCCATGCTTCTGTTCTGCAATCTACACTTTTATCTTCATGGTATTTAGGCTGTATATTTCTAATTGTATGATTTGACATCCAGGTATCATGGATGTCATACAGTAATACAAAGGCAAACTTCAAACATTCCGTAAGGCAGTCATTTTTCCAGGTATTACTTATGGGCATAATTTTGGGAGAACAAATGTTTGCCTATGGCCTGTATGACCTGATGACTGTGCATATATAGGTCCAAACCATTGACTGCTAAACTTATTACAATTATATATTTCCTGTATCACTCAGACAGACATAAGCTGAAACGTGTGTGGAATAGCCAACCTTCCATTTAACTGGATGAATTATAGATCTGAACACTGGAATTCCAAACAGCTATAATCTTAGGAAGAACAAAAAAAATAAAATTTTCAATTTAATTTCATTGTTCTATAAGACAGGATAAAATCATAAATTCTTCACCTTGCATCATGGCATTGCATTTTTGCAAGAGGCTTAGACTTGTTAACAAACTGATTGTGAACTGCCATTAAACTTCAAACTGTGCAATATTAAAATTCAAATCTTAGCTAAAATTTGCTGTCTGAAAGAGGTCTCTTTCACCAGAAGACTGTTTTCAAAATCTTTTATTTTACATTAAAACACTGATCAGTTGTCAAAGTACGAGCCTATAGCATGGCAATTTCATTAGTTGTTAGCTAATCAGACTGTTTAACCATACTTTTTGCATGGAAAACAGATTTTACAAAACACAAATAAATTATCTCAAACAGAACAACTGTGCCCCAGAAATTCCTGTAACTTCCTAACTTCACCTAAATTCCAGAACTGGAAATGTGAAGTCGTTTGCAGTTTAGAGAGTAAAATCCAAGTCATGCCATCTATTATTCCTGTGAATTTGAGCAGGTAGCCATTTACTTCATCAGTCATTAATATTTCCTGCTATCCCTTTCTGAAGAAGCGTCCCGTGAGGAGAGGTGGTTCTCCTAGCCTTAAGGAGTAAGCATGGGAGCCAGACCAGCAGAATCCCAACAGGGAATATCTTCTCCTGTCCACTAGGGTACAACATGAAGGTGGAAAGCTGTTATGTAAAGGGCCCCTTATGAGACATGAAGGGCAATTATAAACTGCTCCTCATCCATTCTACCATATTTCCTACATTTAGCAGTATGCTATACATGTTTTAGGTGGTATAAACATACCATATTTTCTAATCTGGAAAGTGCCAGGAGTCATTTTTTCTTATCTACTTTGTGGCTTTTTACAGCTTGGCCCATGCATCCCACTTGTGCAAAACTCCAGGCTTCAGTGAAACATCATTTCCTTTGCAGTCAGTAACATAACATTCCAGTAGGCTGGTAAGATGAGCATTTCAGAGAATGGTTTGATTTTCCTAATATGAAATGTCTACATAGGGCAAATGTAGTAAATTACTTACTAGCTTTGGCTACCATGCTCAGCTGATGAAGCTGAGCTAAAGTATTATTACCTTTCTTGATGACATGAAGTCATTAAAACACTTCTCTGTGGTTTGAGATATAATTTTAACACTTGCAGGAAATAAGAGTTTTAGAAAGGGCGGTGTTGTCAGTTTGTATATTATCAGACACACAGCATGTGCCTGCAAACTACATTGGCACTGTTTAACTTTGTGAGGCATGAACAGATCGAAGACACCATCAAATGTGTTCTGAAAAAAGAAACAAAACCATAACTGTAGTAAAGAATCAGGTGGTATAATTGTATTTCTGGTAGAAATGAGAATAATGGATACTATTCTTGAAGGAGGATTATTATTTGCCCCTTTAGTCTTTTCTAGCTTTGAGTTTATATTCCACATCTGTCAAGCACAAAATCACAAAAATGATCATTCATTTCCTTAATCTACGCCCTTTCTGAGCCTTAATGACAATATTAAATTTTTTTAAATTCATTTTTCAGTTAACTTTTATTATTCTGCTGAGTTAACTGTAGTAATGAAAAAAAGTGTAAAAAATCAGACATTGTTTTCATGAACTTTGTAAGGACATCTTAAGGCTGCTAATATAATTTTTAGTGCTGTGTGTTGAAATAATGTAAGCAGGTGAGTAGAAAGCTCATAATAATTGTATGTGTGACCCTCAATATAGGCATTTTTTGATTTTTCCTTTTCCGTGTAACCTAGCATATTGCCCATTTCCCCAATTTTATTAATATCCTGTGGATACAGTTCTTGTTTGAAGCTGAATGAAAGTCCACAAACTCCCAATTATTTTCAATTTTGCACTTGTTTGAATAGAGTGCTATTGTCTGTAATTTTTACACTTTTTTTGAATCTTCAAAGTGCATGATTCATGCCTTGAAAATGGGTTGTTTTGTGTTTCCCAGCACTGCTTTTTTTTTATCCCTGCCAGTTATAACCTGATAACCTGATTTCATACTGTGCTTTAGCACAACAATACAGTCATCAAACTAAAGCAACACAGTAAGTGGGCACATTAGCCATCATTTTACTTGATCACTTGGGAGAGATTAAATTTATTCATTTTCAGAACAGATAATGAAATATTTAAAACATGTTAGAGTAAATGGTGGCAGCATTTTGAAGTTCTGACATGCTCTTTGCCAAAGCAGTATACTATATACTGCACATGTAAGAATCTTGTGCAGATGTTTGGGAAATTTCTGTGGGTTTTTTTTTCTTAGGCTCATTTGCATTTAGTTTATCTAAAGTGAAATCCATTCAATTTTATTGAACTGTAATTCTGGTAATTTACAATATTTACATGCTGTGGTTAGATTGAAATCAGTCCTTAATTCAAATTCAATCTAAATTTACAGCATAGTAATTAGGGCTTTGTAACTGACACTAGGGGCCTATTGATTTAATGAAAAACTTAACCTTACAGTAAGTGTTTAATTAGTTGCTGCAGTAGATTCTGTGCTGTCCTAAATTTTGGACTTTAGAGAATTAGGTACTAATTTAAATTACGTTACTATATAAAGATCAGAACTATTTTTTAAAAGAGCATGTAGCCCTACAGATGAATTAATTTCTCAGTCTTTGAAAATGATAACAGAAAAAGGCAGTAATGAAAGCAATTGCCTACCCTGCCTGAATTCAGGTAAAGCCATGCTAGGTATCCTGGAAATGACCACCTACCTTGGTAAAATATTGATTTAAAGAGTTAAAAAAAAAAAAAAAAAAGAAAAAAAGAAAAAACAAGAAGTCAGTGAGATTTTCTTCATGGAAATTTTCCCCAGGAGATAAAATTTGAAATAATATATATGACTACATATTGAAGGTGTTCTCCTGAAGTTGAAATAAAGAAAAAATCTAATTATAAAAACCAATATGTTTGTATTCATAACTGAACAGATGAGTGATACAAAATGAGTGTAAACATCCATTTTATACACAGAAAATGATATTTTCATTTACAAAATACTCAAACGTAGTAAGCAGATATTGTATTTCTCCAGTTCCATAAAATATCTCAATCTAGATCAATCCCATAAGTTTGCAGATTTCAAAAGAATGAATTAGCAGTAACAGCAGGTGTTTCTTTCTTCCTCTTTCTCCCCCTTTTTGTTATCATGGCTTGGTACAGCACACACACCGAGTCACAAGCTGGAAGTGACTCTGTTATTCTCCAGATCTGCCAATAACATTTTGACTTGATGTATAGCCATTGGAACAAATTACAATTCATCAGCAACATGTCAGTACACACTTTCTCAAAGCCCTTGCTAGTAAGTTTACCCCTCTTTTACTGGTTAGTAAACCATCCTGGAGCAGCAGTGGCATTATAGCTCTTTGTCTTGCTGCCCATGTGTATGCTCCTGGCCCCTGGTAAACACAAAGTATTTTGTAGTAGGTACTTCTAATATGCAATTTTTTAGTGAGCCATAAATTTTATATCCCTAGAGGATCAGCTAGAAGGTCATCATGGATTTCAGTAATTATGATTATATTTGCCTAATCAACCTGAATTCATCAACTGTTTGCACCCTACACTTGATTTTGTGGGGGAAGCAGAAGAGATCGTTCAGCCAAGAACTACTATACTGTATTGCATATACGTAGAGACCAAACTAAGGTTAAACAAGAGCCCATTAATTTGGCACTCAGCTTTTTTTAAGGAGGTCCTTAAAGGCCTTTTCTTAGGGGACTGGAGAATTTCCGCACCTGAGAAACTTATCCAGTAATCCTGCTTGTTCATTCACTTCCCTTCTTCTCATTTCCTATAACAAGAGGACAGGTATGTCCGCTGGTACTGCATGCTCTGTCCAAGAACTGTGCATTCAGGTGACAGGGGAAGTGTAGGTAAAAAGAGATAACGTAAGGTGAAGGTAACTGAAGATCAGGAGGTAGCTCTAAACCTCCTCTATTCCCTTCCTATTTTCTGTGCATGCAGTGAAATACCATTAGGACCTAGCTCAGTCAGTGGCAATGCTATGGGAGCTATTGCGGCAGGTATGAAAAAAGAACTGTGATAGTTTGCAAAATTGTATGTTTTCTGGGAGAAAAAAAGAAGAGAGAGTAGGAAGGTAATCTGAGAGACATATGTCTACAGAAAATTACACTTTTTTCTAACACTTGGTAACAAGACAATGATAAAATGAAACAATAATTTTTTCCAAAGTAATGATCTGAAATATGCTTTATAATAATAAAGCGAAGGAAGATAAATATAGCAATAACTTAATACTCACAGCGCAACCATGAAGTAGTCTACAGGTACGATACTGAGGCACAGAGAGACAATATTTTTTTTTTTTCAGTTTCACAGGCAATCTGTAGCAATCTGAAACATGTAACTTCCCTAACTGATTTCATAGAATGTAACACAATAGTAGGAGTGAGGCTGGCAATCAGAGATGTAAAATCCCTATTTTTGTTCTGTTCTAGGAACTACACTTCTCCTTGATAAGACCTTTAAACAATTCTCTTTGGACAATATCTCTGCTGAGCTGCCATTGTGCTGAGCAAGGCCTGGTATGAAATTCAATTTCAATATATTTCTGAAAAACATACTTCTTACAGAATTCAACTAAACTCCATGTGTTTTATTAAAACTTTCAATTATTTTACTTCATTTCAAAGATACTAGGTTGTTTGTTTGTTTGTTTGTTTGTTTTTCAAAAGTAACAGAATTTTCTTTTTGGTGTCAACCTGAGGTTTTTCTAACCTGTCTGTTATCCTGGTCATGGCTTTTCAGGTCATTCTATGTTATTAAGTCTGGACATAGTAATATTCCCATGTGAGATTTTTACACAAAAGCCATGGAGCTGAGGAATCTGCTGATACGCTGTTGGGGTATTTTGTCTGTTCTAGTAAGGAGAGGAAGAAAAGTTTCTTTTATCACTACCTTTTTTGCCTGCTGGTGAAGAAAGGCATAAGTAAAACACAGGTACAAAAGAACAGGTATCGACCTACCTCAATATTTATTGTAATAATAAATAATACCTAATCTTACTTTAATCTTTTAATGAGCAAGTAGCTGTCAAAATACATGGAAACAATTGACTTTCCTGTAGTCATTGAATAAAGCAAGAATAGAAAGTAGATGTTTTGGTCCTGGTCTTGGTCCTAAGCTACACTGCTTCTCTTGATCTTTATCATTTTATTAATAAGTCTGCACTGTGACAAACCAAACACTTTCTATATTCAGAAATGATAAATGCCTTCTGCCTGAATTAGCATTACAACAGTGACACACATCACCATCAAAAACAGTTCTCAAAGCTAGAAGTTAATGTGCAGTTTATTGGCAGGTCAAAATCACAAGTGTAACAAGCAGATAAGTTTCAAATTTTGCTATTTGAAGGAAAAAGTTGGTTTCGTTTTTTTTTTTTTCAAAGAAAGGAAAAGGAATACAGCACCTGAAGAATTGTAACCCATCTCAAGTGCTGTGCTACACATGGAAGAAGTAAAGGCAGGGAAGGGAAAGGAGATGCTGTGTCTGTAATCAGGTACATAAAACTGCAAAATAGAGATGAAGCAGCACTAGAAAAGCCCAAATAACGTAGTAAAACTTAAAGAATTATCTACAAGGAGACTAACACCAGAAAAGTCACCAGTTCTATCTTTAAACATACTCTATCTCAGCCATGCTTTCCCAATAGTAGTCATCTGTGATGTATGTTTTCTAGAAAAGGGAGACTTAGGCAGAAGACATTTAAAGAGTCCTAGAACCACCCTCCACCTATGCTGCTTTTGCCAATGGTTACTAGTTTTGATGAGTCAGCACAGCTTATCAGCAAAAGCAGCTTCATTAGTCAGTACAATAAGCATGATTTCAGTGTTGAAACTTGCCATATTTGTTACTCTATCGTTGTTTTACCCTTTAGTAAGTTAAAACATAATGGAAGTATTGTATAATATTGTGGGTAATACCTAGCAGTTTGCAGCAGTAGACTCAGCACATTCAACCTTTTCTGGTTTTCCTGCATGTAGAACTGCCCAATTAGAAGCCACATTACCAACATCTCCGTAGACTGATCTCATGAATATTCCCAAGAAAAATAAGTTAACTGGAGGATTTCTGTGTCCTAATGATCCTTAACTTCTGGAATATGCCATTTAGGAAACAGTGGAAGTTGAAGATAATTTTCATTAACCACAAGGTCCTCAAAATTTTGATTAATTTTGGCAGATGGCCAAAGTGATAGTCTGGCTTTCAGGAGAAGAGAGTTCAGAGGTTGTTTAAAAGCATTTTTTGTTTCTTCAGTCTCCGGGTTTACTGGAATGGAGAATACAGCCGCCTTTGTCAGGGTACACAGTAAATTATTTTGGAAACAACAGATCATTCTGTCATTATGAAGTGCATAAATACAGTCAAAAAGTAAAAATTAAATATATGCTTTTCAAGTTGTCAATATATTTCAAGTTAAATGCTCAATCTGTAATGAAATTTTTGTCTATATATAGCAGACAAAAAAAAGATTATTTGAACCAGCATAAGAAATGTTTGTGATTTCCCACCTCAGAAAAAGCCAGATTCATGCTATGACTCTCCATGACTTTCCACAATTCATGCCATGACAACATGCTCCGTGGTTTTGAAAGGTTAATTGCAGCCCAATACAGGTTGAAAGGAAGGAAAAAGTAATATTATGTGACATTTAAGGGTTGTATTATCCTGCTTTCTCTCAAACTTCAGGGCTTAGGACTGCCCATTTTTTTCATACAAAACTAATCTGTACTGAAACAGAAGTACTTTTTAATAGAAATTAAAAATTGCTTGGAAACTAGCAAACCAACTTATTCTTCCTAAAACAAAATAGCCCTGTTTGTTTTGGCTTACTTTCAAACATGTAATACACAATTCAAAAAAACAGCAAGGAAAAGGAAGGTACTCCAGTTTACTGCATTTTTGCCTCTGTGGTCTGATCATCAGGTTGCTCACTCACATTTTTGAGAACCGATTCAATTTCCTTTTCTTCCAGCTCAGAAGAGACCAGAATAGATATCTACTCATTCCACATGAATACTCTGGCTCCAGAGTTTGCTGGTGTCAGTTGGTCTTGATCTTCACCTGTTGCTTTTGTTCCTGCTGCAGAGTGAATGTAGACTGACTGCAGATGAGTGCCCTAGCTACTGGCTTGACTTTGTGTCACTGAATGTATGCAGCTGTTCTATATAAAATTAAAATTAATTAAATAATGTAATTAAATAAGCAAAACCAAAGAACCTGATTCCAAACCTATTGTAAAGTTTCAAGCTAGGTATGGGCAGCCACCAAAGCTGTACTGAAGTCTGACAGGTGAGACAGTGTGATTTATGCCATTCCTATATTACTGGTGTACCAGGGGAATTTCCTTAGTATTATCCAGCTTATTTACAAACTCTAGACCCTGTAGCAACAGAACACTGTGGAAAAGAATAAGGAAAAAAATGGCCCTTTTAGACACTGCTGTGTTACAATTTTCAAAGCTTTTAGATCATTGGGAACCTGAGATGCCAGTGCTGTTCACTTCAGCTTGGATTTGAGCTAAATTTTAATAAATTTCAATCCAATTTTATTTGAAACTCCTCATGGAATGGAAGTATGCAAATTTAAAATTGGGGTTTTCTTTTTTTTTCCCAAAAAATTTTTTTTTCCATTCTGCCATTTTGCAGTTTTCTAGTGGGGTATCCTGCAGTAACCTTCATATTCCAGCCTTAAAAAATATGCAAGTTTAGTACACAAGGTTTGGGGAATTTTATTTGTAGTGACTTAGAATCTTACTACTGACTGTAAAGCGAAGTGCCCCTCATGTCATAATATTGTTGGCGTACTCAAGAATGATGCTCTGTGACTGGAGAAAGGATTTTTTCCTTTATAAATGGATCATTTTGTTGTCATGAAATATCATTACAGTAACAAACATTATAATAAAACTAACATGCCCTTCTGCTACTGCCAGTCTTTCCCACAAAAGTACACATCAGTGTGATAGGAGAATGAAGGCAAATGTGATATGATAGGTTAAGAGAACACGAATATATAATTCCTAGCTTGTGATAGTTTTCATCTATAATTAGGCAATTGTCTTTCTTTTCTAATACAAGAACTTTCCACTTGTATTTGCATGCAGCAAGTCAAAGGCAAGGAGAGTGTAACAGTTTCTCTATCTTAAAACATAATAGATGCTTTCCCAACCTTACATTAAGTTAAATAGTGTAAAGCTTTCCACAAGATCATGGGATTTCTACTTCAGTAGCACCAGAAATAAATGTGATCAAATGATAAGAGTGCTTTACCCTCCTTTTTTAAATTTGTGCCACTTCTGCCCAAGGCAGAATCAGTACGCTTGAAAGTTCAATTCACGTAGTAGCAAAAAGGGTAGAAATATTGCAGAGCAGCTCACTGTACAGTTTATGCTAACAGTCAGCTGCTTTTGAACATCTTTTGCATTTTCCATAAAATACCACCAGATATATATACATATATATGTATGTATATTTATATTCTCCCATACATTTCCCATACCTTTGCTCTTATAGCGGTATGATGGCTAAAAAGACATTGCAGTATTTAAAATTTAATGAAGAATTTTGGTTCACGCAGTGAAATCCTAAGAACTTATTTTTACAATAAAACGTTGCTGAAATCATTCCTCCCAAGACAGTACTAAAATACATTCTAGATATGCTTTTAATAAACATGGTGTAAAAACAATTTGTAATTTATTATTATCCACTGTCTTTATGTCAAACATCCAAGTTCTGTGCGAAAAGGTTTTTTTCTTGTTCTTTCCTCAACTTTTCTTCAGTTGTATAATACATTCTTACTAACAAAATACGGGGCGGTGGGGGTGGAAATACTATGTAATAATTTTTACAAACTCTACAGACAGTTTACCTGCTTCTCAGCTTTATCTCACTTGTTTTGCCTAAGGTGAAGCTGGTTAAGTTTTTGAAAACAACAACAGGCTCTCTTCAGTAATCATGGAAGATATTTGTCTCACTGGGATTTCTAAAGTCTGCTTTAAGCTAGAAGTCAGAATAGTCACTAGTTCCCTGTTCAAGACTGTAATCCTCCTATTTGCAAATTATTTAAACCAGCATGGGGTAATATTAAAACATGAAAATATTCCTCCTGCCACAGTTATTAAGAGAAAAAAAATAGTATCCAACTAAAATAATCTCAAGGAGTTAATAACAGGTCTAACATCTTAACGTGATCTTTTCTGAAATGAATACTTTATTAAAGGGCCAGCTATAACCACTTCACCTGTTGAAAGGGAACTGTATTTTGCAGAGCTGAACAAGTAGGTCACTAAATTACAGAACATTTGCAAAGCCTAAGGTTATTTGTTTCCATAAGACTTGAGGCCAGCTCCAGTCTGAAAAACGGTTCTTCTACTAGCAGCTGAGGACATACACACATGCTCTGGTTCTCTGAAGGTCAAGGAGCTGCGAAGGCCTCCTGCCTGCCTGGCTGGCCATCCCCACTGTGTAGGGCTCCTGGCCCACACTGGCAGAAAACAGTAGGTGCAGCTATAGGCATTCTGTCCACAAGTTGCATGCAACTTGCCTGGCCAGCCAGGCAGGCAGGGAAGGTGTTCATGCACGCTAATTCAGTGTAGAAACACATTGCATTCCATACTCTGACTAACTGGCTTTCCTGTCTTTGTAAACATAATAGGATTACCTGTGCACAAGAGGAAAACTTTTACTTTACTCATATGTGTTGTTTGTGAAAACACTTTCCCGGTTTTCTGGCAATCTCTGTGCCTTTTTCTGGTATTTGGGAAGAGGGATTGCAAAGTGCACTGGGGCTTGTGGAGACGAATAGGGAGGAGGAGGAGAACAAGTTGCTTGTAAGGAGGAAGGTAAGAAAGAAGATGTAGAAATCAGTATAGTATTACAGTAAAGGAGAGAGCAAGGGTACTGCAACGGTAAGACAGGAGCTGGATGACTGAACGCCTGAATACTATAGACTAGTGTCAACTATTTTGTGAAAAGTGTCCCATTTGACAGTGGAAATTCTGTCTTCATGGAAACTCATTTTTGAAGAGGGAATAGACTATTTTCATCAGCACTTTGGAAATGTTCCCTCTCCATTTGTGTTCTAATTGCATCTAGTAGTTGTTTGTACTGCCAAGATACTGCACTGTTCAAATTGACATGAATCTGTGCAGAAATCTGGAACTGTTCATTTGGTCTCCAATGGGAAGAAACCTTGACAGCACTGTATACTCTACTTAATTATATTAAAATCTGTGGGTTCTTTTTACTATTTATACTAGTTTTATGCTCTGTCACTGTCTCTGAAAACTTTTAAATGCTGAAGTATTGCCACAGACATACAGCGTAACTCTAAGCAAGTAATTTTTATCTCATAGGGCCTTGGTCTTTCATCTGTTAAATAGGGATATTTCTACTCGCTGCTTCTTGCCATTTGTCCTTTCTGTTTTCTGTATTTGGATTTGGATTTTTAGCTCTTTGGGATAGGAACAGCAGCTAACTATAGAAAAGTGCAATACACATAAAGTGGAGCCCTTTGTATTGTTGATATAGCTGGATGTTAACACAGTGCAAATACCTAATAATTCTTAGGCAATTTGTGATTATATAAACAGTTTTCCACAGTTCAAAATTCATGGTGTTTTATGGGTTTATTTCTGCAGACATGAGAAGCAAACAGTGGACCTAATGTTGAAAATACTTTGGGTTTTTATTGCATCTGTGGTGATTTGAATCTCTGCATGCTATGCTGTCTGGACACCTAAAATGATTATTTTATGGTTCAGGTTATGGAGCAGCAAAAATTTCATGAGCATAATCATACTTTTAAAATGTTGTCTATGCATGGCAGGATTCTCCTAACAGCTGAGCCAGGAAGATTTCTGCCATTGAGGAATGAAATTTCTTCATCCACCTTTCTCTAAAGATATCAAAGCCAATATCTTTTTCATGTAGAAGACTTTGTGCAGTCCCAGAGGTAGGCAATTCTTAAAACCTCAGAGGTTTCTGATAAACATTCAGATAACAATAAGCTTGCTAAATTCATTTTATAATCTCATTAATCTGTGACCATCTTTCCATTTCAGTTTGGAGAATGGCTGAGTGTATCACCGTGCTGCATTGCTTAAATATTATTATCATGTTTGCTTGATTTCTTGATGTGAATAACTGTCAATATCTGTAAGGTTTTATATTTTTTACGGATTTCATATTTTGGGAAGTTCATATTTTGATCACTCAAGATTCATAGAAGTCAGGATATGTTTTCTTGAACATTCTTTCAGTTATTAATTAAGAAAGAGTAGAAAATTTTGTAGAAATGCTTTCAGTAAACATTGTTTACCCATCTTTTGCACAAAATGAATCAAAAGTCTTATAAATCACAACTTTATTTATTACACAGCTCTTACTCATTTTCAGAGTGCTGTAAATCCTGTGTGTTGAAGATGTGCATCTGTAGCATATATTATGCCTGGAGCATGCTTCTGCTCCGTCCCAAACCCTTTTCACATCTACATTGTAGAAATATTATCCTGTCACTCAGGCAAGAACTTTAAGCAAACTCATTAGCACACCAAATTTACGCCTGCACCAACATTCATCATCTGTTTGCAATGTAGGCAAGTCCAAGCCATCTGCACACTGTAACAAGGATGTCCCATCTACACTGGCAGTGAGGTTGCAAATCCAGTTCCAGACAGACAAGAAAGGACACTGCTACAAAGCAGATGTGGATTTATAGTAATGGTGAGGACACATCAAACAGGTCTACACATATCCTGTATTCTGGCAATGTAGAAGCTAGTTGGAAAGCAGTGCGAAAAAACACTTGCAGGATTAGGGATTTCAGTCCTTGATCCAGCCGACTTGGCACAATGTTGTTTATGCAGAGATAATGAGTCCTTCTGATTCTTCTCTATGCCAGACTGTTTCCTTAGCTTTTTCCTCCCTCTCCAAGAACTAGTGAGACAATTTTCCTTCTTCATACCTGGTCCTAGAACAACCCTAACTAGTTAGAAAAGCAACCAACCATACAGAAGGTCCTGTCCAGCTCTTACAGTGTTGGGCTACAACATTCTTGGTCTATACCATCTTCAGGTGATTCAGCTGCTAAATTCTTAGCAAGTCTCTAGTGAGCTTATGCAAACTGAAATCCCCAGAGACTAGTAACATGTCCAAATTTGTGCAGTTTTCAAAGGGTCAATGACAAAAATTCACTGGCACACCCCTTAGGATTTCAGTTGCCTTCTTCAGAGAATGGAAGGTGTCTGACAAACCTAATTATATGTATTGCTGCTTAATGATGATGTGAAACAAGGCTGTCTATTTTGTGGGGTTTGGGGAAAGATCTTTAACAATGGGAAACTGCTAGCTTGTTAAAATGTTCTTTCGTCAAAAGTCGTTTAAGAAAATGATGAGTGAAAGTTTTGAACTAAAGAGGACCAGAACTCAGTCATTGTTCAAATAAGGTAATGCCAGATAGAATAACATATAGTTAGACCTCAAGGCATGTTTTTTACCTCCAGGATATTAATGACAAGTGATGAAGATTCAGCAATCATGCATTTCCATTTACAGTACGTTCATCATTCTGAATGTGTTAAAGAAAGTGAGGGAAGGCAAATACTTATTAACTTTAATCGGTACTGCATGGCCAGACACTCTTGATTTGCGGTTCTGATTGATGTGTCTAGCTCCATTCTTAAAATAGTTTTATTCATTGGGCCTTCCTTGGCAATCAAATCTCAGAAAAGTCTTGCATGTCAGCAGTGAGAGTCTAGTAGACACTATTTCTGTGAAGTAATTACAGGATTATTTCCTTTTTTTATGATATTCTGCATCCCCTGAGTTACTCAGTACCACAAAAATGGTGTATTGTGTTGTATACATTTAAATAATGTTCTGTAGCCTTCACCTAAAATACAAAAGAAAAATTAGAAACTTTTTATGGGAAACATTAGTTGAAAATATAAGTGCACTTGAAGTATATTGCTCAGCAGATAGTGATACTGAGATAACAAATTAAATCAGTGAGACCTCTCTCTGTTTAATTACTTTTCAACCCAAGTAGGGATGCTTGAAATGGTTTCTTATGTCACAGTTCTCAAAACTGACTAATTTGCGGTACCTTGATTTTGATTCTTGAGACACAAGAAGGTCTGTTATTGGAGAAATATTAATCTCACATCGCTTGAAAATTAATGCAAGCGCTTTCAGACAACCAAAAATTAGTGGCACCGAAACTTTTTAGGTGTTTTTCAGTAAGTACATGTCTATTCTATGTGCTTTGATTTAGTTTACCTGTACTTTAATACAAGAATAGTATTTACATATTGCTGTTGATGTTACCTTTAAAAGTAATTACATCTGGGACATTCTAAATACCCATTCTTATTGTTTTGTGTGCTGTTTTTAAAAATGGCTACCAAATTTCCCATAAGTGTGATGCCAGACACTATAGTCCTATATTCGTCTAATTTAAAGGCATGACTAGAAAGAGCCCTGGATATACCATGCACAGGCCATAAGAAGTGTTTAAAGTTCATCTTAGGAAATGGTTTGACATCAAGGACTTCTTTGGCCCACCTGAGATGCCGTTAATTTCCTGCGAAACAAGAACATCTGAAGATCTTTACTAGATAGCTAAGGAAATAAGTCAGGAAGTTTATAAATTATAACAATAATACCATTTTATTGGCATGAAGGGTTTTCCAGTTTGGAGTATTTTATCTAGGACAAGGTTCTGAGCTGGAATTGTTGCACCACCCACATATTCAATTTTTCAGGTTAACTGCTTGCATGTGACATAAAGAGAAATATCTGAGCACCCCACAGTTCTTGGGAGCAGTGCTTATACGTAAGCGAGGGAGACAACTTCCATTGGCACAAATACAGACGTTTTCCATACCCACAGCTGTAGTCACTGAGTGCAGGAAGAGCAAGGATAGATATAGCCAGGTCCTGCTATAAAACTGAACTGATTAACATGACAACCAATGGCTGCAGGCCTTTTCATATAAGCCAAAGATGTTCACAGGCAATTTGTGGAGAACAGTAAACTGAAAATATACATAGGATATGTGGCACTAGGAGGTTACTGAAGTTCTATAGTGTTCAGAGTTAGAATAAGTTACTGCAGAGCTTCAGTACTATATATGATCCCTCAGTCATTTTTGTATGTTATATTAACATCCATAGTGATAGTAATTATTGTAAGAGCTTGTGCTTGCATATGCCACGTATAAACTGTGCTGGGGAAAAGACTCTTAACAAAAAGTGTGCTAGGCTAAAAAAAGAAGTGAGAGAGAAAGAAACTATTTCAATTCAGGACATCAATTAACACTGATTTGCACTGGAGTGTATTTGAAAGTACATGCAATATTCACATGCCAAATGAATTCATTAAAGACCAGTGTGATTACAGTGAATGTCAAATGAATTAATAACAATGGGACCTTTAAGTGTTACCATTAATTTCACAGTGTGTTGCTGTTTTATACTTATGGGCTCTGAAGCTAAATGACACTCTACAGTTGCCCTAGTAGATTAATTGTGCATTAATAATCTATGGGTGGGCCAGCAATCTGGTGGGCACTTACATTTCATTGACACTTGGATGCTAAAGATCATCTTCATTTCCAGTTTTCAGTCAGGAAAGTTATTTTACCTTTAAAATAGGCTCGCTCCATTCCTTCTATCTTTGATTAGAGTTCTTAAAGCAGCATTATGTTTTTATATTCTAGGTCCATATTCAAAGTTAAGCTTGATTAAAGAATTAAACCCTTCTTTGTTTTTTCTGTATATAGCTCTCTATCTGGAAAATATGCCAGTGATTTCTGCTTGCTTGTATACATTCTGGTCTGTTCAGGGCATTTATTTTGCTGCCTAGTATTTAAGAAATTATCTCTGCAGGTCTGACTTCAGTTTACCACAGTAAAAGGAAACTTCAGTTTTCCTTTTTTTTTTTTTTTTGTTATGGTATTTAGATCTGTTAATTAGGAGGCTATCATTGTTAGAAATATATGTTTTCATTCAGAGCTCAGAAAGTGCATGCTAGTTTATTTACCCAATATTTTTATATGCCCTGCCTTGAGAGCTCAACTTAAGTGAGAAGTGAAAAAGAGAAACCTTTTTTCCACAGATTATTAACTAATTAGTTGCATACTTTTATTCCCAAGTATTGCACTTTTGTTAAAAATGTTATCTAGCACATGCACACACATATATGAGTTCTTAGTGTGGAGGAACTGATTTTATTATCATTAGGCCTTTACATTTTGAAAAAAATCTTTAATTGACAAATTATTCTGTCTTGTTTTCTTCAACGACACACTAATACTGTAAGCTGTTGCAAGCAAGTAGACCCCAAGAGCCATGTGGAGATCCATTGAAATTAAACATTCGACAGTCTAGTTTGGAAGAAAAGTGTGCTTGACCAAAATTTTGTCTCATTTTTCAACTTAAATTACTTCTTCCAATATAAGATATTATCCTTCTTTACAAACCTTGCTTATTTTAAAGTTTTAGATTGTCATTCCTGCAATAAAACTAAATACTACAGCATTTGAATCTGGACAGAGTTTGCAAAACAGCTGTGTAGGCACATGTTGCTACATACCTGACACATTGCTCTTTCTCAGAGAGATAGAAATATAAACATATAGACAACCTGCTTGTCATATGGGGAAGGGGAAAAATATAAAACTAAGGCAATCTAACCTCGGTTATTTTTTAGGGATTTTTTTGGTTTGCTTGCTTGCTTGTTTGTTTCTTAAGCCAACAGAAAGTTAATTGATCTCAGACCTACTTAGGAATCAGATATGTGCATGCAAAAACTCATACTATTGGACATGACCCTTGTACAGATTCTAAAAACTCTTTTGGATACTCTTGTACAAAGGCAATTTAATCAGTCAATAATTCAGGTTTAAAAACTAGAATGGCATGTTCCCACTTCATTTGTACATTTGTAAACAAGCCATTGTATGCTACAAGTGATTTAAACGAAACAGTAGTGAGTATTATAGTAGTCCTTGTGAAAATTTATTATAACTAATTAAACTGCCAATAAGCCTGTCATGGTTTAACCAACCTCAGCCAGCAACTAAGCACCATGCGGCCGCTCACTCACTCCCCCCCACCCAGTGGGATGGGGGAGAAAATCGGGAAAAGAAGTAAAACTTGTGGGTTGAGATAAGAACAGTTTAATAGAACAGAAAAGAAGAAACTAATAATGATAATGATAACACTAATAAAATGACAACAGTAATAATAAAAGGATTGGAATATACAAATGATGCACAGTGCAATTGCTCACCACCCGCCAATCGACGCCCAGTTAATCCCCTAGCGGCAATCCCCCCACCCCAACTCCCCCCAGCTTATATACTAGATGTGACGTCACATGGTATGGAACACCTTGTTGGCCAGTTTGGGTCAGCTGCCCTGGCTGTGTCCCCTTCCAACTTCTTGTGCCCCTCCAGCTTTCTCGCTAGCTGGGCATGAGAAGCTGAAAAATCCTTGACTTTAGACTAAACATTACTTAGCAACAACTGAAAACATCAGTGTTATCAACATTCTTCGCATACTGAACTCAAAACACAGCACTGTACCAGCTACTAGGAAGACAATTAACTCTATCCCAGTTGAAACCAGGACAAAGCCATTCATAAAATACATGTTTATAATATGTCATTAGTAAAATTTAATAGTTATCTAGGTATTGCATTTCTTTCTACCTCAGTTTTCTAGGACAAGACTCAAGCTCAGGATATATACACATATAAACACTGAGATACTCTGTGTCTTAACTGGAATTGATAAATGGCCCATCAATCACATATTTTGAATTTCATCCATTAAACATTCTCTTCATGTCAAGCTTGCCATGACACTTACATACTTGACCAAGAGGTAGGAAATCGCTTAAGAGTATTCTGAGTTTAAAATTAGAGAAAATATGGTAATCCTGAAGCTCCTTCTAATTCTAGAAATGTTGTACCTGTTAAACACACTGGGTTGACTCAGAAACTCCCCTAGCATGTTATACACGCTCCTACATAATGGTGAGCAGATACCAGCAGTTTGTGATGATATCACACAAAATATACACACGTGCACACGCGTAGATACACATGCAAAGTTTGGACTGCGTGTTCTGAGACTGCATATAGTAGGACTGCAGTGTAGGAAAATGAAGACAGTTCATCCATCAAAACTTTTTACATTTGAGATATTTCTGATCTATACATTGTTGTGATTTCCATTGTATAAATCAGGTATTTATCACATAACACTGGTAAATCACAGGAGAAAACATACAATCATAATATGCACTTGCTGAAATCAAATATATATTCACAAATTCCCTGTTCTTCACCTGCTGATACCTTTTATGCTCCTACATATTTACATTTGTGTTTGATTTAACGAATGAAATTGTCACTTGTTCAAGTTCATTCCAGAGAAAGCCAATAACAAAAAATACATTTCAGTTTCCCTGTTTTCTTGTGTGTATGTGTATATATATATAAATGTCAAGGATTCAGATTTATACATGGACTCTAAATTTACTTTCAATTTTATGAACACAGCTATGTACATTTAATGAAGGAATAACAGCAGTCACAAATAGGGAGAGAAGGAAGGAAAAGTTGTGAGAGCTCCTTCACTCCCCCAGTGCACAAGTCAAGGAATGAGATGGGAGATCCCAGGCAAGACAGGAGCAGTGCCGCATCCACAGCCTTGTGTGCTGAAATATAGCCTGTCGCTGAAGCTCGTGAGCCCCCTCAGAAGCAGCACTACTGTCAGCAGGGCTGCCCACATCCCAGCGTAGCCACAGGTAGAGATGTTATTTTCTCCATCAGCCAGATCTCCTGTTCCCTTGCCCAGCTTAAGGGAACCTATACTTACCTCCCTCTACCTTAGCAGCACTGCTTGAACTGTCTTGTTATGGAAAGAAGTATGTTAGGCAAGATTTGTAGGCTGTGGTAAACTGAGTGGTTTTATTATACTCAGTAACAAAATAGTCAACACAAGGACTTAACAGAATACTGTACTTAAACAATTCTTATTAGAAATGTAACAGCTATGAGGTATGAAACAAGCCTAAAAACTTTTCCTCAAAAAGACCATCATAGACCAGCTAAATGAAAAATACCGACATTTGGCATTTGTCATTTTAGGTAATCTAGGCATTCAAAATTGATACTGAGAACCTCAGGTGGTGCTTTTGTTTGTATGAGTTGATCATTATAGGTCTTCATTGAAAACCCATCTTTTTTAACATCTCTGACACTGCTCCAGAGCTCTCCGTTCATAAGATAGTGTCAACAGTTCTCCCATAGAAGTTGAATGGAAGCAATAAAAGCCTTTATTAATCTTATTATTAAATATAGTATCTACTATGAGAGTTTTCTTGATGAATTGCAGATCTACTCATACTGCCTCTAGTGTAATTTTGTTGTAGTTGACTGATGGATTTCGCTTTGCTTGGGAAAGCTCCTTCCTCTTAGTAGAGGAATCTGAAAGTCCAGTCTTTGGGCTATCTGTATGGTATTTCATGCATCTGTTAAATAGAAATAGGTTTCCCCTTGCCACAGAGATGCAGGATAATGTTTTGATGAGAAGGGGTTAGGGAAATGAGTGTTTCACCCATTCTATCATTTCATGCCACTTTTTTTTAACATTTGGATACCATCTACCTCCAGCCTCCCTGTTCATTAGCAACACCTATGTGCCCACACAGTCCCTGCACCACTGACAGGCTCTTTGGAAACTAAATATTGCTCTATATTTGCTGAGACTATTAGAAGTAGTGGCAACTATCTCTTCCTCTGCTGCTGATAGCGGTGGGGGAGTTGAGACTACCCAAGTTTAAGGCAAGCAGTGCAGAAGTACATTCCCAGTTTTGCCCTTGAAACTGAGCACAGTCTTTTATATTTGTCTTCTGTTCCTTCTCCTCTGGCAGGTCAGCTACTTCAGGCTCCCTGTCCTCTTTCACAAAATAAGGACCTACCACGTAAAATACCTGAATTATAAGTAATGAGCAAACCTAGTGTCTGGTTAAGGGGCTTCCTCTCATGTTAGCAATTTGCAGCTCAGCGGTATCATTTAGATAGTTAGCAAAGATCTCAGTTTGGGTTCACCTGTTCATGGGGTTTTTCACTTTTGAAGAAGATCAGCTGCATCCTCTGTATATAAGTATAAGCAATATATTTATATGGCATAATCTAACTTTCCTGGGGATGGGTGGGGGGAGGGTTTCCAATTAAAAAAATAAAATGGATCAGAAGTATGTGTATATCCTGATCAGGGAGCTCTCTGAAGTCACTAATTTTAGGTAAAGTTTTAGTTGTGAATGTTTTTTGACAGAGGGAGGGCTACAGTGAACTTTCAGAGTTCTGGCCATGAGTCATTATTCCTTCTGCGTGCAACTTGCTCATTAAAGAGAAAGGGAAAAAAAAAAAAAAAAGCTTCTCTTCCCTTGCAGCCAAGAATCTCACCCCCCAAAAAATTGAGTCAGAAGGTTTTTTTCTTTTTCCTACATCACCATTTTTCATTTTCTTTTTCCTAGTAAAATCTTTAATCAATGTTTATTATTTGGAGTTTTCTCTTCACTGCTCCTTAACTTGGAATAGATAAGACTTCCATTGAGGTAAATGGTAAAAAAAGACATAAATAGAAGCAAGTCTTGGCCCAGGATACTGAGAAATGGTGATAAAATTATCTGAAACATAACCAAGTTCAAAGATTTTTTTTTTTAAGAGTTTCAAGAAGAATTTGGAAAATCCTCTGTTAAACCTTCTAGCTTGAGCTGTATGAGATTTTTCAGCACCTTGAGCTACTAGATCCTAGCAGAATGGATAAACTCAGTGCAATGTGCATATTTTTTTGTTTTAATTTAAAATAAAAACAGTCCTCAGTTATTGGGGGGACGGAGCGGAGTAGCATAAAATCTTCTGCTTAAGAAAGTAGGATACACAGAAGAAGCTTGCAGTTTTCATTTTTAAGTGACTGAGTGAACTAGAGAAAGAGGAACCCAAACAGGAAAAACTTCCATCTCTTACAGTCACAAGAACAGACATGTGCAGCTCTGTTAGAATCTGGATACTCACCAGGGATCTTACTGGCTCAATGCATCAAGAAGAAATGTCTGTCAAGCTCCTACAAACTTTGCTTCCCCAAACAACTGCCATATGCCACAACTAACAGCATAAAGACACTATGAATCAAGCCCCAACATTGTGAGATTTAAAGATGTTTGTAGATTTTTTCTAAAAAGTTTCTATTACATCTTTTCATTTCCTCAGTTTCCCAGGCAGGTGACAACAGCAGTGGAGTGCTCAGTAATGCAAATTTAATCCTTTAGTCTTTTGGTTTGATGATATTGTGCCATTAGAGGAAGTTTAGGTCAGATTCTGATGAATCACAATATTTCATTCTGTCCAGGAAGGCATTAAGCAGACTGACACGGCTGCACACTGCCACAGTGCATCCGTACTGCCAGTGTTGATTCCAACATTAAAAACAGTTCCCTGCATGCTGCAAAGCAAGTATCATCATTAAAAAGGTACTTAAGCTGCCTCCCTCTCTCTCTTTCTTCACTAAATAGGTATAAGCCTAACAGTTCTTTGGGATTGCTTTAAGCTGTAGTGTGGAAGAGTGCTTTATTCACCCCCTAGACTTCCAGACTTCAATTCCCACAGACATCAGCTACACCCTCTTTGTGAGCCTGCATGCTGGGCAATCCATACAGAAGCACTGTGTCAAATGGTTAAATAAATAAATAATGTGCAGTGGGCCTGGAGCCAAAAATACTCTCCCCTTGCACCAGTGAGAAAGGTAGTAGGAAAGGAAGCTTGTGCTCTGATGCTACTACTGCTAATGAAAAAGGCAAAGGCAGTAAGCTCGGCGTGTTTGTCATCTAATATTACATCACAGCAGCTCATGATGTGGTGTTAAATATGTCTGAAATCTCTTTATTTTTCTGAGCCTATTTACCAGTGCTTCCCAACACAGATGGAACCCTTTCTTCCTGCACATATTAATTCATTTGTCATTTATGCACTTCTGATCTTTGTGATATTTTGTCCTTTGGCCTGCTACCAAGTCATTTTTTATACATGTTCTGAGAAAAGGTGGCCCTTGCCCTGCAGTGAGCCTCACAAATCCCTGACACACACATATGCATTTTTTATTGTTCTCACATGTTGCTTAACAGTCTGCATGATTCCTGCTTTACAGCACAGCAGATGGGTTCCTGCATAGCGGTGAAACAGATGAGATGTTCAAATCGATTGTTTTATCAACAATCAGTTGTAGATAAAAATCATTTTAATGAGAGAAATTAATGGTGTTTGCAAACATGATGTTAATTAAAGAACATAGCTTGGGCTTTTTTCCCTCCTTTTTTCCCCCTGCACACAGTTTTTGTTACCCATGACATCCTTCATTATTGACTCATGCCCCAAAGAAAAGGCGATTAAAATCTGCTTTTGTTTGATGTAGCTTTTATTGAAGAAAGAAATAGATCTTTCTGAAGCTTCCTGGTGAGATGAAAGTCTAATTATCTCCACAAATGAAAGGAAAAGCTTTAATTAGGCCTGTGCTGAATCTGCGCACTGTGAATTTGTGCATTGTGATGGATGGAGCCCACGTCTCCTCAGTGACTGCAGTTGAAATAATGAAGAAGGAGAAGAGGTAACCTGCTCCCATGATTCAGCTGGCAGAGCAGACTTGGAGGTACACCTGTGTTGTGAGAGCGTGCCCAGAGCAGCTGCCACAGGCCATGTTTCTGTGCAGTGCATTCGGCTGTTTTACAGCCTCCTCCTGAGCTTTGATCTCTTTTCAGACAGCAGGGGTCCTAACAAATCAAGCTTTTCATGTTTCACTCAGTTTCACTCTCTTTTGCTTCACCATTCATACTCGAACTCCAAAGAGGACGGATAAAATATTGTCTTTTTCTGAAGCAATTAATGATCAGCAGCGGACATGACTGAAGTGGGCATTTTGCCTTTTGCGAGGTGTTTTAAAGTTGACTGTGGGGTAAAGGCTGCGAAAGAATCAGAAATCACATTTATTTACTTTGCCATTTAATTAATTCACTATTTATGCTTTTAAAGTCCTTTGTGCATAACACTTCACCTGCTACACACTTCTTTTTTGCAATGCTGTAGTGTCTGCCCAGTTAGGAAAGGTGACATTCTAGGATAGTGTTAGACTGCTAATGGCCCCCAGGGAGAAAACTGAATTATGACAAATAATGCACTATCCCAGATTTTATAACATTTATAATCTATTTTTACCATGTTGCATGCAGCTTACTCTGTCTTCGTGTAGTCCACCTGATATCAGGAAGGTCAAACCACTACTTATTCACATCACTTGCAGCCAGCATATTCTTCTTTGTGAGTCATAAAGCACCTTTGACATCAAGGGCAGTCAAGGAGATTACCTCCACACCTTTCTGGACATGATAGCAGTAAAAACAGGGAAGAAGTAATTGAAGACAAAGTTAAATCAGCATCACCAATCTAATCTTTTATTCTTTCTGTCAGTATATTCTGTGTTGTTTAGAATGTATTGCGTTAATTGTGTACCAGTCTCTGGAATTGAGGAGCTTAGCAGTCAACTGGAAACATGCAGAAATGGAAGGATATGGGATAAATGGGAATGCATCCCCTGTTGATTTGTTTATTTAAGGAAAGGAGGCATCTGAAAAAAAATAGTAATGCTGTCTTTCAGAGCAAACATTCTGGGAAGTCTTTTTGTAGGTACAGCTTCTATAAAGCCTGAAATTGGTGAAAGCAAATGATGCTGATTCTAAGTAATTCAGCAAAGTGGTAATACAGATTTTAATTTAGTCTGTGTGAAACAAATCTCTGCATTACAGTTCTCCTTGTAAACATAGCTTTATCTCCTGCTATTCTAAAATTTTATACATTAGAAAGTTACTCACAAGCTGAAATCTTACTATATATATTTTGTCATTTGTTTAGAGACCTTTAAGGTAGCTGGCACTTTTCTTACTCTGAAATGCCTTGATTTGTTCTTTCCACTCTCTTCCCACACGCTCCATTTCACATTTTCTTTGTGTAGATTTGTGTCCTATGTTTATGCCTTTGTAAGTATCTCCCTAGTGTTAGTACTGTGTTCACAGAGCTGAAGTCAAAAACCTGCCTTATACAATATTCTAATCCTTAGGCCATCAGTGCCGATCATCCAAGTCTGGTGCCCTAGAATTACAGGGATGATGGTGAATGTATAAAGGTCCCAAAGCTCAATATAGGAGAAAAAAGCCAGGGGGAATGCTGCAACACTGGAGCACAGGTCTGAGCTAGGGGGCACAGCCAGGGGGGAAACGAGGAGGCAGTGGAATTCTTGTTAGACTGCTGTGCAGAGATGAGGAGCAGATAGTAAATTAGGAACGAGCACTGCAAGAACACATCTGAATGAGACCCTCCAATTAACTGTTCTCTTTCCTTCTTTCAAGTTTGATTTCCTTTTAACCTTTTATTTTATTCTTTTGATCTCAGCATCTTTTTCTTCTTGTTCAAGTGAAGAGCAGTGGTGCAATAATTTTTGTTGAGGAGGTGCTTTCGTTGTCAGCTCCTGTTTCGAAGCGTAGCAAGTGATGAACAAAAACGGGAAATATTCATGTATGCCATCACCCAGAAAATGAGTCTGACCAAAATTTGAGAGCTGGGACAATTTAAAATAAAAACTGTTCTTTCTCTGTTTGTGACAGAGGTGCCTCTATTGCTTCTGAGCTGTTGAGAACCTCAACAGAAGATTTTATGCGAGGCTTTGTGTGTGCACAAATACATGTATAGAGCGATGGAAGTTTATGAAAGAAAATATTGTACAAAGCAGGGGCGGTAGTATTTAGCTGTTATATGCTGGAAAACAGCAAAGCTGGCCATTACCTTTAAAGAACCTTGTAACTTTCTCCTACACGCTTCATATTTGTGCTAAGTCCAAATTGCTACATGACTATTTCTGAGAGCTTGGGGGTAGGCAGAAAAATCCCTATGAAGGGCTATTGTGCAGGCATATGAATGCATGAGAATCCTGTAATGCACTTCAGCATTAGTAACATGAGTATAGTTTCTATACATCCCCTATGGAAAGCTATAGCAGCTCAGTCCTTCAACGTAAGAGCCACCCCAGCCTTGTGAAGTACCTTGAGGAGCTAAATCGCTGCCAATCTTGTCAGCGTTAAGAACTACTGTCTTTGTTGTGAGTCACCCCTCTCTACACTTCCAGAGGAGTGTAGAAAGAAAAACTTTATAGAGATTTGAAAAGAGTTGTGAATTCCTGTGATGAGGCATGCAGAACACATGAGGTTTGGGCTTGTAGATTTGTTTTGGGTTTTTTTTTCTGAGAACGTTATTGGCTGGCTGGTGCCTGCTGAGACACATACATGGTACTCTGAAATGATTCAGTGGTTATGATTTTGAAGTTTCCAGATTGAGATAAACACAGACATGCTCACTTCACCGTGAACACCTGCTAATTTTTAGTTCTGAAATATCTAAATAAGTATTTGTCCTTTCACCTGTATTTTACAGAATCACAGAATGGTTGAGGTTGGACCCCCACCTCTGGGGGTCCTCTTGTCCAAACCTCTGGTCAAGCATGATCACCTAGAGTAGGTTGCGCAGAACCATGTCCAGCTGGCTTTTGAATAACTCCAAGGATGGAGACTCCACAACCTCTCTGGGTACCCTGTTCCAGTAGTCAGTCACTCTTACAGTAAAAAAGTGTTTCTCATGTTCAGATGGAGTGTCCTATGTTTCAATTTATGTCCATTGCCTCTTGTCCTGTCACTGAGCACCCCTAGAAAGACCCTGGCTCCATCTTTGTACCCTCACTTCAGATATTTACATACATTGATGAGATCACTGCCCAAGCCTTTTCTTCTCTCGGCCCAACTCTCTCAGCCCTTCCTCATATGAGAGGTGTTCCAGTCCCTTGCTCATCTTTGTGGCCCTTCATTGGACTCTGTCTAGTATGTCCATGTCTCTCTTGTACTGAGGAGCCCAGAACTGGACACAGTACTCAAGTGTGGCCTCAGCAGTACCACCTCACTGTCTGCTTATCCAGCCCACACTTCAACAGCTTTTCCATGAGGATCTTATGGGAAGTAGCATCAAAACCCTTACTGAAGTCTAGGTAGACAATATCCACTGCTCTCTACTCATCTACCAGGCCAGTCATTTCATCACAGAAGGTTATCAAGTTGGTCAAGCATGACTTCGCCTTGGTGAATCCAACATGGATTGTTGTTCATGTGCTTGGAAGTGGTTTCCAGGATTAGCCGCTCCATCACCTCCTCAGGCATTGAGGTGAGGCTGGTTGAGCTGTAGTTCCCTGGGTCCTCCTTCTTGCCCTTCTTGAAGATAGGAGTGACATTTACTTTCCTCCAGTCTTCAGGCACTTCTCCTAATCTCCGTGATCAATCAAAGATGATTGAGAGTGGTCTCGCAATGACGTCTGCCAGCTCCCTCACCACTCATGGGTGCATCCCATCAGGCCCCCATCCAGTTTACTTAAGTATTGCTTGATGGGATCCTCTTCCACAAAGGGTACATCTTCCTTGCTCTAGATTTTCCCCCTCTGGGGCCTGGGATTCCTGAAGGACAGTCTTGCTTGCAAGGACTGAGGCAAAGAAGGCATTCTGTACCTCAGCCTTTTTCATGAGCTGTGTAACCTTGAGCAGTGGGCCCGCATTTTCCTTAGGCTTCCCTTTGTCACCTATGTACTTATAGAAGCCCTTCTTGTTGTCTTTGACATCCCTGGCCAGATTCAATTCCATTTGGAATTACTATATACTACTAAGACCATACATGCTAGGAAATCTTATGGAATGACCTACATGGAGTAATTTTATTTACTGGAGTGAAGAGAAAACAATGAAACATAACCAAGGTTGTAAAACATATGTTGGTGCTTTTAAAAGGGTGGGGGGCAGGGATGGCTATGATCTTACGGACTTAGCAACAACCTGAAGTTTTTTTGATTGTCACAATTTCCTTGAATCCAAGTGAATATTGTAGAAACTATGGCATTTTGAAGTGTCCCTGGTCTGATAACTGTAAGATTAAAAGAACTGCAAAGGAATACAGCAGTTTTTCTTTACTTCTCCAGCAAATTATTCGTTTACTTTCCCATTCTCTGAATGTTATAGTACAGACGTCAATATTACTCCAGAGTTTATAAGTCTATATTAATATATTATATAACTAATTTAAGACATATTTAGTTATAGGACATATTTAGTTATAAGACTTCCAGTGCAAGACAGAATGCTACAAAGCTGTTCCTTTCATACTGAAAGAAATAAATAAATTGAAACTGTAGAGAAAAACAAAGCCAAATTCTCTAGATATTATTCTTTCAGGCTGTTGTTCCATTTACATTTTATGCTCTGGCATTTTTTTCAGATTGCCACACAGGTAGTCATATAAAAGAATGGCTCCAGAACCACCAAGATTTAAAGATCTTGTTGAGCTAAATCTAAGCAGTGGGAAACACACCATATTGAAGTTCCTAGAGATTTTGTACTTCTGATAGTCACACTTCAAAACGCTCCTAGTTCAGGGTTTTCTAAAGAAGCAGAAGGTGCCCAATCTGGAATGAAAATTACTTCTTACTGAATTCCAAATAAATGCTGTAGATGTTCACCTCACATTACCCTGATATTTTGGTTCTATTGTCAATATTCTAACATGCTGTTGTACTTGATCTTCTACTTGGTGTGGAATTAGGCAAAATATTTTTTTTTCATTCACATTGGTATTACACAAGTAAGTTTGGAGCTCAATAAAAAGTGAGATAACTCTGTATTAGAAAGCCATAAAACTCTGTTCTAACTAAATGGATTTATTAAGAAGACCAAGTAAGGAAGTAGTTTCTTCACTGTACCATTCATACAGCGAAAGAAAACCTTTAACCAGTTGTCATTGTTCTCACAAGACTAACAGGTTTCATAGGCCTTGAAATCTTGGTATTCAACAGTTCACTGAAGTCCCAATGTATGTAGGATTTGAAAACAAATTTTTAAGTCAATCCAAAGTTCCTTTTTCTTGGGAGCAATCATTGCCTCTCAAACCCCAAAAACTGCCTAGGGATCTCCCATTTATTATTAAAACTTTATATAGCCCTTTTTTCTTCAACTATGTATTTTGTCACAAATGATTTTTTGGTAAGAAAGAATACCTAATACAGAACACACCCCTATCCCACTAGTTTCAGCAGTCTTTAGGGTGGAACAGATACAACCCACATAATTCCTCATGGCACTGTGATACTACAGAGAACCAGTTTCTTCCTCACAACTGCCAGCTGCTGTATGAGAGCTGAAGGGCTTCTCAGAATCCCTTAACCTTATGTTTCCTTATCTGCAGTTCAGTTTCATGCCTGATTTCCCAGAATTTGCTTAACATTTTCAGAAGGACGTCATTCACCCACTAGTTGTAGCTGGATTTGGATTCATAACTCTTCTGAAAACAGAAAGTGATATGATTCTCCATATCCACCAACGCATGATATTGTCAGATGATAAATATTCTTCTCATCAAAATATGATGGAAGAACCGAGTCCTCCCATCCACCAGAAAGCTCTGAACCAAATTAAGGATGAACATTCTGGATGCTCTTTCACAAAGTTAAAAAAATGGGACTAGCCATCTGGCACCTATTGAGGCTCTTTAAATACAGAGAATTTTTGTTGGAGAAAGCATAGCTGTCTTCTGAAGTCTTCTAAGGATCTGTTTGAGGTTTTTTGTTGTGGGTTTTCTCATTTTGTTTTGTATTTTAATGGATTTATACCATATCTCTGTATTTTAGATCAGCAGCCTTATTCTGAATGCCAACAGAAACTTACTGGAGGTTTCTACTTTACAATATCATTGATGCCCTGTTAAGGAACCTGCTCTGTATGGCAGAGAGGCATTCAGCAAGGGCTCAGTTGCACTCACTATTGCCTCCCCAATTGCAGCTGATACATGTATGGACTAGAATCATGCTGGGATCCCTCAGCATCTGCCGTGTGCTGGGAATGGTTGTTTTCTCTTTGTATGAGGCACCAGCTTTCACCTGTTGTATCTAGCAAGAACTGATTAGTGGTAATCTCTGGGGTCATGTTCAGTTGTTAGTTAGGAATTCAGTGGGAGCCAGTGGTTCATTTAGGGGAGTGTCTTAGGAAGCCAAAAACCGCTGCTGTCTACAGGGTTTGAAACAATGCCCCCATCCCTTTTGGTGCACTGTTTCAGAGTTTAAGAGTCATAATTGTAAAATAAGCTGAGCTAACTATCACAAACTTACTTTTTTTATTCACACTGTAGCTGAAAACAGGTCCTTCTTTATGTCATGTTTTCTTGCAAATAAGAACATTATTACATCTTTAAGATTGGACAAACAGTGTATGTACTGTACTTATGGACAATACTATACTGTATTTATGGACAATACTAAGCAGAACAAAGAATAAATGTAAGCCTATGACTAAGTAGGTTCTGTATAAATACAGAAATTACACTTGCCATAGTAAGCGGTTCATGCTAACCAGGAGCTGCTGAGGGTCATATCTGAGATATTATGCAAATTCCAAACTCAAAAATACAGACTATGAAATAATAATTAATTACATTTGCACTTTGATTAAAGATTAAATCTCAGTTTAAAAACAAATCATGTATTTATATTGCCTGATATAATTAGGCACTCTCCTAAATGGCCAAACTTAGAACTGCCTATTATGTCCTAGCAAACCTGTGGGAGACCCTGACGTGTTTAGCAATCGTGTTTTTGTGTTCATCAGAAAAAATCATTTTAAAACAATGTGGGAGGGGCAGTCCTTATCTTTAAGGCAACTGTTGGATAATTGACCTCCTTTAGCATTTAATTTCTCAAGCCTCTAGGAAGCTTAATTTTGAACATCAAAGAGGTACCTGTGGAAGAAACTGTTCCAGACTGGTGAGTAAACAAATTAGAGTTAATAGGGTCATTAGCTTTTGTGGTAAAATTTCAAACTGGGTATTTCTCACTGAGGAATGTAAATGTCAATGTTTTTAAGTCTTCTAAAATATAATTAGCTATGGAACTTGAATACAAATGTTACATATCCTATTAACAAACAATGTTTTCCATACTCTGGGCATTATTTTATTAACATTAGGGAATCTGTTGTTCTGGTCTTATGTATTGCTTGCCAGACAATTAGAATAGAAAAAAAGTACAAACCTGCTTAGTCAATAATACACTGTAAACATTAAGGATGCTGTATGTTCCGTATAATATAGAACATGCTAGCTAGTTACCTTTAGAGTAACAGCTGTAGCTCTGTTTAACCCTTAGATCTCTATGTAGGAATATAAGAGCTTTAAAAAAAAAAAAAACAAAACCACATGCACATAACAAAAAAACAACTTACATTTCCTCATTTGGATGATGGATGATCTTCTCATCTCTACTCTCTCTTGGTTCTGTGGCTACTTAAAGGGATAACTGCTGATTGAATTTGAAACAGAGAATCCAGCAAATTCAATTCTTAGATCCTCTCATTTCACTTCTTGCACAATACTGAAGTCTTTTATTCAATAACCCTTGCATATGGTAATAGAAATATTGCTCCCTTTCCTCCACCAAACTCTGACAAGTTGCTAGTCCACCCACATTTCCACACCTTTTCCCACATACCTACCTGTAGGCTATGCACTCTCTCATATCCATTTCCCCTGAAATTCTTGCTGCTAACCCTTCCCAGCAGCAGCAAGCTCCTGGAACTGAGGGTTGTCAGAGCAAGTTGCCTTTTTGGATTTGTAACCCTAGAAAATTTAAAACTGTGGGGTTTATTCTATCTCTAGGAGCTCAGTACCCAGAAACAGCTTCTTTTTAATCCAGGAAATTGTCTGACAAGTGAGGTAGAGGGGAAAATTTCCTCATAAGGAAGTAGTGACATTAGGTCAGTATAACAGTTTGTGGAATACGGACTGATGGACTAACTGGCAACACCACAAATGCGTTTAGCATAGAAGGAAATAAAATACTTGCTAGAAGTGCCAAAGGAGAGTTGCAGAAAATATTTAGGCTGGAAAACTGCAGATGGGCAAGCACATCCAGTGGTAAACCACCTCTTCCTTGTGAAACTTGATTTGTACCAGCAGGATCTGAGTGAGTGCTACAGTGAATTCTACCAAAAAAGGGAGGGTGGGGGAGAAGAAAAAGGCATTTTAAATAATTGATCATAGCTGTATCTGTGGTTACAAGCATTGGATTCTTAAGTCATTAGCCTGAAGGAGCAAAGACTTTAAAAATATTAACTTTCCTCACTATATATATATATATATAATCATGAAGTTTAAGAAAAAAAATATTTTTTTCCCATTTGGCTATCATAAATCATTTTGTTGTGATAATCTTGTGTAGTGGGCTGATTTAATCTTTTAATCTCCCATTCTCCCTCAATAGCAACAATTTCTTTTTGCTTAAGTAACACCAATAAAAGTGAAAAAAAACCTCAAATGCTTTTTATGTAATGTGAATCATGTTTAAGTGATGTTTTGAAAAAATCCTTGTCCATTAGAAGGAAGCTTTTTGCACTAGGCAAGTTGTTACGACTGAGTTTTTTGCAAAATGGTTTTAGTTACCATTTGTTACTGGCCTCTAACAGTGTGCTTCAAATAAGAATCTTTAGTTTCCCTCCATAAGAGTACCTCATAGAGTTTTATAAGCATTCATTTTTAAATAACCATTAGTTTTATTTCAAACCCCTACAGTGTTTTTGATAGAATGTTACTATTTTCACACAATATTAATTTATTTAACACTGTAATCCAGAGTATTAGATGACTGTCTCCATTTCACTAACTTACTGATTTTACTCATGGAGACAATATTAAATCAAGATCACATAATATGCCTATGACAAATTTGGGATCATATGCCGATCTCCTGATCTTGCTTTCTATGTGTATTGAAGAGTAAGACTCATTTAACCTAACTTAAGCCATACAAAAGTTAGGCATCTGGTCTTCCTTCTACAGTAAAGGCCAAGACAAGCACCTCCAGAGGATAAGTCTTCCTATCACAAAACATCGACAAGTAAAATTTGGCAAGAGAAATCATGGTAAAAGATTATTTGCCCTTCCACTAACCTAGGCAGTTGAGAAGGTAAATGCTTCTGCACTGCTCCATGAAGATGTTTCATGGTCCAGTATGTCTTGCCCATGAATGTAGTAAAGGAATGAGACTGTTGCTTCTAGTATACTGATTTTTTATTCTTTGATTGAAATCTTGACTGTGAACTATTCTAAAAAAATCCTTCCCTTCCTTATTTTGGAATTGTTGAAACTGCACCACTCATCTGGACATAGTGGCAATGCTACTTTCAAAACTTCAAGTAAAACAGAATAAACAGTGTGATTGGCGTATTGGATGGGTGAAAAAGTACATTTCTAAGATTTTTATTAATTTTTAAATAAGACATTTGTTTAAACACCTTTGGCACTATTTTAATTATTTTTTTAAGGAGTAAAAGAGTAGGCACAAGCAAATATTAATTTCTTCAAAACTAATCGCAAAACAGAATTTGCAATATAGTCCCTTTTATGTGGATTGACATAGCTGTCACATCCTCTCTGCTTTATAGGCCTTGGACTTAGCCAACACAGGATGTACTTCTAAAAAAATCCTGAACTATTCAATAGAAACTAAAGGCATAAGACCAGATGGAATTTATTCCAATAACTGTTAAAATTTAAAGGACCGCCTTTCATTCAACTTGTTACAAACTGTAGTGTTCCACAGCAAGCTGGAATGTTTTAATCATATATAAATGAGTCAAAGTTATGAAGAGTGTAACTTTCTATTGCAATTTTTAACCTATTCCCAAACATATTTCATGGTTTTTTCTTTCCCATATCTGTTCTTGATCCCTGTCTAAAGGGTTATGTCAGACCAGACTAGTAAGGTCTGACACCAGAGGGTGCAGAGGTGCCATTCCATGTCTTCAGCACATCATCTGTAGGGTAGCCTGACACATATAATCAGGAGAGGTGGTCTTGCATTAACCTTTTCCACTCTCAGAGGATAAAATGATAATGAAACAACAAAAACAGATAATGAGGCAAGGAGAGCACAATTCCTGTGATTATGGCCAAGAATGTGGGGGAGGAGGGTGGTGGGACAACTTAGTGCAGACTTTCAATCAAGCATTACCAATTCAAATAATAAATGGAGTAGATGTAAATGTAAGTAGATGTAAACCCAGACGTGCACCTGAAGATAACACCTAGATCAGGAGTCTGTTAAGGACAGGAGTTGGTTAAGTTTGTTCTTGTGACTGGCTACCATTTGGCAGACAAACAACTTTCCCACAAGAATATTAAAAAGGTAATTATTTGGTGATTTGATTCAGTTGATATCCTTAGGGAGAATCATTCACTGAAGCAACTGAAACCCCAGAATCTAACAGTTGTAAACAACTACAAGATTTGATGTTTTGCTTAATGCTGCCTCTGCTGAGGCATGATGTGCATAACAGCAACCTACAAAGCCTGATATTATGTGGTGGTAGCAAAAAGGAGGAAATGCTTGTTCACTTTCTTCTGTGGTTTTATGATCTGTTTTTTTGGCACGTTTCTAAGTAGTAAGAAACTACTTCTCCTCAACAGCTCCATTACAGCTCCTAGTAATAAGGCAAAATGTGAAGATCAAATATTTGGTGGAATGACAGAGCCAATAGCTCAAAAGGCATGGATAAAAAAGCAGCCACAACTAAATTTGTACATACTGAGTTAAAAGCAAATGAGAGTCTGGCTACAATGGAATTCACTCCTTGAAAGAAGTGATGTTATTGGTTAGCTCAAAAAAGCAAAGATAAGAGTAAAGCAAAATTACATAGGCAAAAGACTATTTCTCAAAAGCTCCATGTTGTGAAAATGATGTAATGTTAATAGCTTTCCTTTGTTTTGTCACGTTGACAATTTGGGCACACCAAAGTTTGCATTTATACTGAACTTATGTCAGTGCATTTTGAACAGCAAAGCCCTGGGCATCTCAGGAAGTTTTCAAGCTTTTTTTTTTTTAAACCTGAATTAAAGTTACACTGTAAATTAATATAAAAGAATCAATCATCATTAATTATCCTTTAAACTGATGTCTGCACATTCTTATACGTTAATCTTCATTAATGCGTAGGAAAGCAAATATCCCAGAGGATGCGCTGCCTTTGTTGCGATGTTTTACTTATGTCTCTCTGGAGTTCTTAAAAGCTCAAAAAATAGGCTTCTTCAATGGGAAGCATATGCCACTAGGGCCTTTTATACGAGTGCTTGATTCAATCAAAAGGCACAATCTGAGCAGCCATGGGCCAAGGCAAGATTCATCTGTTTAAGTCTCTGACCCTGGTGATACACTGCTTGAGTGCCTCTACAGCACTCAAGCTGTGTCCTGTAGGACTTACTGTGAATTACATTCATGTGTGCCTGTTGTAATGCACCAGCTTTTCTTATGCCAAGTGGGTTTTGTTTTGTTTTTTATTACTCCTTTATATGAAAATCATAACAGCATGTCATTTACTACTTTCAGCAACAGTATCTCTTATAAATATCATAAATAGTTTTAGTATTTCCTTGCCACATATCACCCAAACCACATATGTATTGCTTGACTGTACGTAACAGTAGTCTGAAATTTTTTTCTTATAATACTTTGAAATACTTGATTCAAAAGGAAGGAAACCTGTATGACAAGACATATAGTGAAGGGAAATAAAGGCTGCATAGGATCTCTCTGTTCTTCAGAAAAAAACTGGCACATAAACAATGGATACAAAATTCTTGATATTCATAAATGGTACTGTACTCTAAAAACAGATTTTGAAAACTGAAGTAGGCACACTACTCTGTTCAGGCTTAATTATATTTCTTCTTATGGATAACTGATACAGAAAGATCTATTGCATGCCCACTCAGAATGTCACACAGGCTGAATAGCCTACATAAAAGTGTAATGTAGTCAACATGCACCCAAATGCTCTGTTCAGATTTCATCATGTTGACCTGTGCATTTTAAGGTACACTGGAACTCTGCAGACTCTAGTCACCAATTTTGAGTTTTTACTTTGCTGGCACACTGACTGGCATACAAATGTACTCTGTCTGCTGAGATACTAGATCCTGCAAAGCTGGGTTTTTTTCCTGATATCTGGGTGCAATCCAGCCTTCTCTAGCACTTCCCGGGTAACTTAATAGAGACTTTCCAGAGCTAACAAGCTTTGTGATCACTCTGATTTTATAGCTCACTTCTTCAGAGACGTTAGTGGAAAGAGGGAGAGATTTGAGCTTTGGATAAGTTCCAGAAAACTTATCAAAAACTGATTCACTTTGGTTCATATAATTAATAAAGACTTATCATGAAAATAATGAACACCTAAGAGTAAACACTTTCATACTGAGGTTTCCTTCTTTTCTTGAGAATTTTGCATTTAAAAATCATACTCCTTTAAAGAACTCAGTATTTTTCCTTTCTTCCACTTGGCTTCTCCAAACAAGCCCTATCCAAATTTATAATTCCCATTTTCTTTTGTCTAGTGATTCCCTAATCAGATTAATTAGATAATCAATGCTTTTCCTTATCCCATTCACATGTAAAATCCATTAATAGGTCAACCCAACAGAAGTTTAATTGCTTTGCCCATGCTCTGCATGGTATCTATTTTATTGCTGGTACAAAAACGTTGAAACAATGTGACATTGCTGTGATTAGCAGAGATGCTACTTTCCATTTTTAAAAAGTCTCTGGAAAGAAGCTAACCCTATAGGTGACAATTTTACAAGATTAAATAGGCAAGTTGAGTCATAAATATTACTTCATGAAAGTAAAAATGGAGCACTCGCATTCTCCATGCAGCATAGTTCTATGCCAGTACTCTTCCCCGCAGGATACTGTTCACTCTTTAATGTATCAAAGAAATGGGGGGAGGTGGGGTGATTGCTTTTTGACTTAAGCATTGATTGTGATTTTCCATCAATATGTGTCCTGTGAAATCTTCACTAATAAAGATGAGCACGTTTCTAGCCTGCAAACATAAACAACTATGATACCATACTCATTCAGCCTTTTATGTTCAAATGTGCAGTTATCACTGGGTAGTCATAGGATTCTGTGAATCCCAAATTATTTCAAACTCTTCATAGAGTTCCTCTGTACGAGCATGAATTCCCTAACATAGCTTGGCAGATCTAGGCTCTTAGTGACCTTTGGCTTCAAAGAGCAGCCAGCTTGAGCTGCCCCAAAACTACATCTGGCCATAAGGTTCCAAAAGGCTGAATTCAATTTGTATACTTAGAACCTTCTATATTCTTTACTTTCTGAAAAAAATATTGAACTGCTCCCCCAAAACATTTTTTGTGTCATTATCAGAATTGTAAAAGCATGGCATTTATTCAAACTACCAGTTTATGCTAACATGCCTGTTAATAATTGGAGAAAAATTAAAACCAACTCAAACTTAGGAAGAAGTTCCTCTTTATTAATATACCACTTTGATTTTGGATTGTGGAGCGGCTGCAGCTGTGGCTGTTCAGCCCTAGCTCTTCATGACAAGATGAAGACCAAAATACAATTAAAGGGGTGGAGTGGAGAAAAGAAAGAAAAGAAAAAAATATAATTTGGGCATTGATAATAGTACAAATATTCAAAAGTATGCTCATTAAATGAAACTCAGTAAGTTGTCGTAGTGACAACAGTAATGACTAAGTTACTCTATTCAAGCGTGAAGCATCACTGTAAATTTCTTTTGATGTTTATTTTTATTCTCACACTTAAATTGTTACAAGGATGAGTCATCATTATGATTCATGCAATATGTTTCATCCAGTAAGTCTACAAGGTATGTGTTTTCACAGCCTTGTATCAGTTTTGATAGTAGGAATACAAATTCTTCATGTAAATAAATTTTTACTCAAGCTATAGACCTAAACTATAGACCAAATTGCCAACCTATTTATTGGTTTACAGTTGTTTTTTTTTTATGGTAAAAATATTTTCACTTCTTGAGGACAGTAGGCCACAAGTTTTGATCTCACCAGCTTCAAGGTGACAAAAAGAAATACAGTGAATTGGTGATGTCTGTATTCCCAGAACTCCCAGTTTGCCAATGTCAGTATCACAAAACCACTACCAGAGGTGCTCCCATGCTAGAAATCAAGAAACATATTGGGACCTTGACTAACTGGACTACGGACAGACATCTTCAGCTTATAACAGTGATCCCTTCAGGGGGAGAACACACTGGTTTAATATTGTATAATTTGCACTATTCCTATTCATCTTTTGAAAAGATTATTTCAATCTTAAAGCTGTCAATTTGGCATTTTCATAAGAACTAAATCAGTTTTTTAAAAGTCAAAAAGTTGCTTTCTCTGTTTCTCTCCTTTTGATTGATTATCTATGGTTCCACAGCATATTACGTGATCACAGCAATGTTCTTTGGAGATATAATCATCAAAGAGCATTACGCAGCTGGGGCAGTACATGTGAGGGGTGTAAATAATGAAACAGAACAGGGGGCCATTAAATATATTTTTTTTGTTTTCTGTGCTTGGAGGCTTGTTTACAAGGTAGGGGGTATGCTGTTTAAAAAAAAAAAAAAGGCAAAAAAAAAGCAAGACTCTTAAATTGTACCAGCCAATCCATCTGTTCAGATTGGGATCCCTGCAGACCTGGCAAACCTTGAAGGTTTATCAGTGTTCATTTTGGCTTTCAGAGGTGCATGTATTCCCAGTGGCTCAGAAAACTCTAGTTTATGTGTTAGGAAGTATATTCCCAAAGCAGATGTTTAATTTTTTAAATTATACGGTCCTTGTAATGCAAGTTATATAGTGCAGGATATTTTATAAAGCCTGCTTCTGTGTAGCACATCAAATATAAGAGATTGGAACCGTTAATTAAAGATTGGTTTAGAGGAGAGAAAAGAGTAGGAGGCAAAAGTGTTTAAACATGTATGCCCATGACTTGTAGCAGAGTTGAAAAGTAACTGATTGTGTATGGATAATTGCCGTGACTCAGTCTGGCAGACCCCTATTGTTATCAAAGTTGCAAGGCTGCCTCTTAAACTGTTCAGACATGGATCTCCAACATTCATGTCAAGAAAGGCCAGCTGCTCTGTTAAAATTCATTGCCTGTTTATTAAAAAAAAATTATATCTTCTTTCTGTGTCACTATTCCTGGTTTTTTTTTTTTAAGAAAATGGTTCCACAATTTTCTTTCTAATGCAAGCTTCTGTCATTAATCTGAAGTGTCTGATACTGAGTCACCTGATACTAGCCTGATATTACTTTTATATCTGTATAAAATAAGCATCATTAGGAGTAATCCCTACAGAAGTCTATGATTCTTATTTACACTGTAGCTCTCTCCCATTCTTTCCATGTAAAGGGACTTTGTGTACCAATTGTACACAAAAAAAATTAACTTGACCTAAGTGAAATAAGGAGATTTAAAGAGTGAAAATTAGACCAAATAGAGTTGAACAGTCAAAACATTGCAAGTCAGATCAGAATAAAGGTTAATGTACAGCTCACTGCTGTTAATATTCAAATCATTTAGAAAATCAGAAAGGTATGAAGCCTTTTAGAAGACCTGAAAACAAAATTCATAGAATCCAATGCTTTGTTATACTTAATAATAAAAATTAAGAGACAGGAGAAGTAGGATGTGCATGTCTGAATCTAGCTCTGTGGATGTTTGAGTGGATTACTGCTACTATCATACTCTAAACAAAACCGTAAAGTTGGTAAACTAGAGTGTATTTACCAGCCTTTGCTGACTGAGGTTAAATCGGCTAAAATATATGTGTAAAGAAGTTTTCTTGTGGACTTACAATCTCAACTTTTGACTTTTTTTTTTGTCAGCCTAACATTGTCACTTATTTGTAGGATTTTATCTGATGTTGTTTGAATTGTACATATGTGAAAAAGGGGTTTAAAATTCTCCAGTTGAATTTGGAATCATTTCACATCAATTTTTATACTTGCTTATTGAAACACTAATGGCTAAATACCAGGTAACAACTCCAACCTTGATATAGACCATGTAGTAGTTGTTTTGACACACTGAAAAATGGTAACTTGGACAGAGTGAGTTTAATTCATCTTTTCAGATTAATATGTAGGCAGAATTTTTAAACGTATCATTTTTATTACTGAAATAGCATTAAATTGAATTTTTATTTTTGAAAACTTTAAATTTCATATGCAGTAGGGAAGTGATTCTAAATAATAAATCAAACCGGACATCCTACCAATCAAGAGGCAGGAATGCAAGGCATGAGAAACCTTCTAATTTAGCATAGAGTAGTCTCTCGTGCATAATTGCTGTCCTCTGATCAAACCATGCTTTTTAACCTCAAACAAGGAGGGAAAAAGAAGAGTCTAATAAAAAGGACAGCTAGAACATCCTTTCATAGAGATGGAAATTACTTGATATAGAACTAAAAAAAAACAAAAACCAAAAAGCAGTAGGCATATGTTGAGCTACTGTTCAATCCTGCAGGTAAACTGTGCAGCTCAAGTATGTAAACCATGTTATATTCAGAAAGAATACAGGAAAGTGAGTAAGGACTAAAAAAAAATAAAAAAAAATAGAAAAAAAAGAAAGATGGAAGAAGAAGCCTAGATCTTGTAACTGGGACAAATATGAAAAAATTATAATTGCGTGTCTGTCTGTGGAAAGGGCCACATTTATAGTGCTTGTTAAATAGAAACATTTTCTGAAGCAGTATGCTTTTTCCACTCCTCTAATCTTAGCAGATGTGGATGTGAAATTTATCTGTACTGATATACTGAAAAAAATCCCAGCCTTCCTTTTTTTAGTAAATGTAAATTACAACTCACAGTGCTGATGGTATCAAACTGTATGATGATTTAAGACCAACAGACATGCCAACAGTATAGGACTTTTTACTCTAAACTTTTTAATCTCATTGCAGATTGGTGGGAAAAATATTTTATCTGTATCAACCTTGCTGTGGCTTCAAATCTTAAAGTTCAGACTAGTGTTTGACTTGTTAGAGGCCCTCCTACCACGGTTAGAAGTGAGAAGTGCAGGCTAAGAACCTGTGTTACTAGGCAGGGTAGAGTCACAGTCAGATTTCTTTAAAAATGGTTTTTTACAACTGTTTCTTTTTTAGTCTAATACTCGTTTAATATGACAAGGATAAGGATGAGAAAAGTGGGTTTGCATGATATTAATCTTCTCCCTGGGGCAGAAGCCAGGGGCAAAAATGACATTCCTCTTACCTTGAAGTTAAGGGAGCAAAATGAGTAAATTTTGTTCATGCACCACTTCTGTATGGACCTTTACATTCCTCATTTCCCAACTGCAAACTAATTTAGTGGGAGACCCAACAGCTATAAAAATTTGGCGAATAGCATAAAGGATTGAAGAGCAAACAATTTTAAGAGTTTACAATACCGTAATTGAAAGAACTGCACTCATCTAGTCTTCCTAGTACATTAAGCATTGTTCTCTTTAGTAGTTCACAAACCTCAGCAAGTTGTAGAAAACATTGTGCGCAGTTGTTTCCTTAATTTGTCCAGTGGATAGGAAATAAATAACATTTACTTTTTTTTAATGCTGCATCCTAAATATGAAGCTAAAGTATATTAAACTATTACTTGTTTCTGTGTGCCCAGAGAAGCATACTTCTTTAAGGAAGGACAGCAAAATGACTAAATGACCCTACACATATTAGGTAATAAATAAGATGGATGAATAATTGAAATCTTGTACTACGTGGGCATCAGTAGATTAATTTTTACTAGCGAACTTATTTCCACTAATGATCTTGGGAAGTAATCTCTCATCAGCAAGCTGTCACAGTGAAGGAGAGGATTTTAGACTTTTGCTCAAAGTTGTACTGTGTTGTGCTCTTGTGTGCTCTATATAATTTTATCCGTCAGCTGCATACAAACCCAAACAAGAAATACTTAATAAGTTATTAAAAGCCCCTTTAAAAACCTGGCAGTTTGATAATTCAAACAACAGCTAATACATTTTGAGATGGCACTGAACTTTTTAACTTCTTTTTATGCTCTTTTTAATAGAAAAAAGAAAAGCATTTCAGTGTAAGCATAGCTTTTCATAACATGAAAGGGAAATTGATCTGTGGTGTCTGTTGATGTAAACAGGAAAAGTTTGTCTTGAAATGCAATATTCTTTGGAAGAATTCAGTTATAAGGCCTTCTTGCAGAATTTGAACACTAAATGGAAAGGCAAATAAATCACTGGAAAATATTTTACTCGTAAATATGCAGATAACTCATTACCTGTTTGGGCCCTGGTTTCTTAATCTGGATTCAGTATTCTGAGTGTTCCCACATCACTATTTCTTTCCATGTCTTTGCCTATCATTCTAGTTTAAAAGCCATCGTGTGTTCCAGATGTGTAGATATGTATAGGGGTAAGATTTAGCCTACTCCAGTCTGGATTAGCACCTTGCTATTAAGATTTCTTAGAATCCATTTTTTCTGTATTGAACCAAAAATAAATAAGCATACATTAAATAGCATAAAACCCTAAAAGTGCAGCTGGACTATTTGATGCTTTGCATAGCATAGATTAGAGCATAAAGACTGTGATTGCAAAGACTAATTGTTAAATTTAAAAAAACTCTAGAGAAATAATTGCTGCTGGTCTGCATGTCAGAAATTTCAAGTTAAAAGGCATAACATGTTTAACTAAAACCCAGCTAATTAGAGCAGAAGTAGATCCCATTCAAAATCTGAGAAGATGTTATACACAATAGAGCTGTTAACTTCAGAAAACTGAGAGCTGAAGTAATCAAATGAGGAAGCTGTTTGGGTTTGGGTTTTTTTTTTTTCATCTGTATCTCAAGAGACATTCAGACCAGTATGTGTTCTATTTGATTCTCACATTTTTACAGGTAGGGTAGCCAACTCTAAAATAATACCCACCTCCACTCTAAATCTTAGAAAAGCTCAACCTTGTCCAGTCTTTTCTGGGTGCTATAAGGAATTGACTAACTTTTAAAATTACTCTTTTCAATTTCATATGCTTACAAAATTTTCTAGTTTTGAGCAAATTGTTCTGAAGTCACACTTCCATGACTTTACATGTAGTGTTAAGAAGTCATGTATTCCCTCTCTCAGGCTGTATTTGCAAATGGTCTTAATACTGTTTATTACAGAATCACAGAACTGTTTTTAAGAGAGCCAGAAGGATCTCTGTCATGCAAAGGTGTTCACTAAAATGCACACATCATTTGGCTATTGAAACCAGTCACAAGCAAGATCGCTAGGGAGAAGCAGCCATAGCAATAGGACAGCAAAAGTCAGTGCTAATTAGAAGCATTGTTGGAACTTCAGTGCAGAAACAAAGAGTTAATAGATGCAGTAACCCCTCAGTCTTAAAATGGTCCCTCTCTTGTATAAGAAATGAGCTGTTTTACTGCAATAGTATGCGAAAGACTTAACTGCTCTTGTACCTGCTCATTAGCAGTTCGATAATTTCATTCTCCATTTATGACTAAGGAGATACATTATATCCTGTTCTGTGAAACTTGTTGAAGCTATTTTGAACTTACTGGACTAGCCATTTCCAAAGAAATCTTGCTTTGTAGCTCTTTTCCTTATATATTTTGTTGCAAGTTAGAGACGCTATTAAGAGGGCTGAAATTTCCCCTTAATATTTCTTAACAACTTAAGTTTCTGACTGCACTCTCATGTTTGTTTTGCCCAAGACCAACAAAATCCTGAGACCATTATCATCAACTTCTTCCTGGTAATTGCTGACTTCCTCCAACTCAGCAGGGTAAAGGAGAAGGCTTTTTGTACACTGTGGAATGTTTTAACAATCTTAAACATGTATGCATCCAAGCAAGAGTGCACTGAGTAGTATCCACTGATTCTTCAGTACTGTTTCCAGTCCAGATCTCTGCGTTTGTTGTCTTCTTCTTAAGTTGCAAGCTGTGTATCTCCATCCTCATGTGAGAGAATTGAATTTCTATTCTATTCTTCTTGCACTACAAATTTACTTAGTTTTTTTCAGTAGCAGGGCTTAGCGAAGGATAAAAAGGCAGACTTGTCTAGTAGAAGAGAAGCAGCAAAGGATAGATAACAAAAGAAAAGGGGTTTGTAGTGGAGCTATTCAGTAACTATATGAAAACGTTAATTTTCTGAAATGGAAACCTGTATCTGTATGCAGCAAAAGATATGCTAAATCAGCAGAATCTGTGGAGCTCCTAACCACAGGACTGTCAAGCGTGCCATGTTTACTATTGTATCAGAACATTTGTGCACTTGGATGAAGTATGCTTGGGGTACAAAAGTCTAATGGTGAAAGTCTCTTTAAAAGAAAGAGAGAAAATAAATATCATTAGTCTGTGGATTTATTCAGGAACTGTAATGAATGCAGTATTCTCTATTGTGGAAGAAAAGTTCAAATAATTTATGGAAATCTCTACAATAATAAATGTACATCGTCCAAATTACTGTTCTTAACTGCACTTAATTATTCTTTGTATAGTTATCATCAATACGTGTAGAGTAACGTTAATAGAAATGATCAAAAAGTGACAGATAAGAGCTAAACACACTTTACTATTCCAGACATGATTTGAAATAGATTTTGAAAGGAAAGATCAGAAATTATCAACAGCTACTAACAGAAACAAAAAAGGCAAACCTTATTACCACTATGCGTGGGTCCTTTTTTCAACCACCCAAGCTCACTTTAAATTATTCTGCCATTAACTCACTGTGCTGCCTACTTCTAGCCCTTGCTGAGCAAACTTCAAGAGCTGCACCCAGCATGTGTCCTGTAGCTCAGAACGGGAAGCACTTTGGTACTCTGTATTCATGGGGAGAAATGGGAGGAGGGAGAAAGTCCATGGGAAAAAAAGACAGACAGACATCTAATGCATAGGTTACTAATAGCTGAAATAGTTGAAATCAAATCAAATCCATCAATTGGGACACTCCAGAGAAGGACTAGCTGATAAAAAGCTGAAGGTCTTTCTCTTCCAAAATCCGGTGTGTATGCAGTATTGAATCACTTGACTGGAGCATTCTGAAACATAACTGGAACAATAGTAATGGAAGGAAGAAAAGAAGATTAATGAATTGCTACTGTAAACTGTGGTTAGATCACACTTAGATCACAATGTGATATATTATTTTCAAATTAAGTTAGAAATATGGAAGAACATAATCAACAACTCTGGAATGCAAAAATTCCACCACATCCATGAAAATTCTGTTTGCTAAATTTTGCCACTGAAATTATTGCAAAAGAATCACATTTTATGTCCTTATATTCCTAGACAATTCAATTGAAATTCAAGTTCTACTCAAAACAGTCAAATTGAATTATTTACTATCATGCTGTAAAGCTTTAATTATTTTCAAACAGACATTCCCTTATAACAACACTAATATGTAGATCTACAGTATCTTTTATGCATTGCCTTAAGAACCCAAGTGTACTTATCACAGAGCAGCATCTTTTTGATTACCCAAGAAAGGTAACATCTCTTTATAAGACATGAACATATTTAAGGTATTTAAGAGAGGTCTAACAGCCACCCTTCATGTCTTCCACTGGAAGACAGTGGAAGACATGAGATTACCACAATCCAATTGACTTCAAAGATTTTCCTACAAGCAGAAAAGTTATAAATAAAGGATGACTAGCTGGTTATATTGTTATTTCAAACAATAATTGAGTACTTGTAATGGCATTGCTTGTATTATTCCTAAAGTTAAAGTGTTAAATTTATTTTTGGCCTAACTGCAGTGATACTAGTAAAGCTGCTCCAGGGATGAATTTGGCCCGCTGTGTTTTGATTCCAGGTATTCCAGAGAATTTCACATATAATTACTACACCTAGAATTGAGTCCTCTAAACAATGTATAGGAGAATTAATCCCACAAGAAATCAAGCTTGTTAATGAGAAAAAATGGATTATCAGACTTTGTATGACTACTAGAAGAAGGATTACTGTGTGGCAATAAGCCTCTGTGGAAAACCAGGCGACAGATGAATTGCCTAGGAGTTGCAATGAAATATGCCCATTTTTCATCTCTGTAGTCCCAAAATACTAACCTCATGGCCTTTTGTTTTTTGCAGTAAAAAAAAGGAGTTTTCTTCTTATTTTTTTATGTATAAAGTAATTAGAATGCTTTCAAAATATTGGTAGAATACTTTCAAAATATTCACTAGAATTGTTGGCTTTTTTAGGAAGTTATACTTATATTCACTGTCAAGAAATAATGCTCAGTTATTCTTTTAGTAGATTTTAAATATACCTTCAGAATCCTTCAAATGAGCAGTCCTAGAAATCACAGCAAAATCCTTTGCAGTTGACCCAGTGTTTGGGTTGCAGAAGATCCCTTACCTTTTTACCACAAAATCTGCAAATTCATGCAGCTGCTTCTATTACTGCTTGTGAACTTGCGAATGTAATATGTGAGCCTTACACATTACTATTGAAAACATGTAATTAAAAAAAATAAATCAGCAAGGCGGAAACACCAGCAAAAATACTGAACAAAGTAAGTGTTGTGAAACAAAGACTCCACTTTGAAATTTCTGAATTTGTAAAATATAGATGAGAAATATACATGCAGTGCTTAACGTTGGCTAGCACTCAGTTCTTCCTAGTAACATTCTTTTTGATCATACTAATAATACACTATGAAGCATCACTCTGTGGGATGCAGTTAAAGCCTATTTAAGCCAAAGAAACTACTCACACTCTCCCAGGGGAAAATATCAGAACATTTTTATTTTTACCTCAATCACTCCAGAAAACTTCATGAGGGATAGATATTCTTAACCAGTGTTACAGGGAAATTGCTGCCACCAGTATGCCTGGAAAAAATGGGAGAGTATGAAAGAGTAAATATGGTGCTGAAAAATACTGGGATGGTTCAGAATTAAATGCTTAAGGCTTACTTGAGCTTCAGCTGTGGAAGATTTATGCAAATTAGGCAGTTAATAGATATTCTTGTCAGTGATCTTTGTAGAAAACGCAGATAAAAAAATCCCACTCTACCTCCTCTCCCCATTCTCTTCCCCAGCTCCCAAGAGCTAATTTTCTGCCACACAGGCCAAAAAATTAGGTCTCACTTTTTCAATATTTCTGTTCTCATAAAAAATTAATTTAATACACTTCATGTTTAAAGCTGCCTGCTTTTTTTTTTTAAAGTTGTGACATTTAACTATCTGCCTTTTTTTTTTTTTTTTTTGTCAAAAGAGAAACAATAATAGAAATATCCTACATTTTAAGGGATAGTAGATGTATTCGTAAGTAATATGCTTAGAGTCTTTGGGATTTTCCCATACTGGGTAAATAAATCAGGTTGAAAAGTCTTCCCTTATGCAATATCTTTACTTCTAGAGGGAGAAAAAATGTGGAACTAATACTGTTAGCAAAACAGATTCTTGTTTAGGCACTAAGAGACGAATCAAGAAAAGAACTAAAGCACTAATATAATGAGCCTTGCTATACTGAACTTTTAGTCCTGAGCAGAGCAATTAGACGAAACAGAAAAACAGGATAGAAAATATATCTCTTTTTTCACTGGAGCCAATTTCTGTTACTCAATATAATAGTATAACTTTCATAAACAGATCAGACTCAGTCCTAATGGGAACTGACTTGAGTGCTTTATTTTTCTTCACGCTACTATTGCTATTGGGAGGCTGTTCCAGATCTTCACTGCTGTCTGGTCATTAAGAATATTTTTAATCTCCAGCCTAATTTTATTCATGGACAATTTATAACATTTTTCTTCTGCCAACAGTGCCCTTTAGTTTAAGTAGTCCTTCTCCTTCCGTGGCATATAATTCTTTTCAAAACATAATTATTTATAGGAAGTGATTATATGTCTTCTTAACCACTATACATCTTCTTAGCCATTATTTTGCTAACTTTAAGAGGATAAGCACTGTTACTCATACTTTGTATGGTAGGCTCTCTATTACTCTGATCCTCTTTTCAGCACCTGTTCAGGCTTGATTTCCCCTCTGTTACGTTTGACTAGATTGTATATTACCTGTGCAGGTCCATGCAGAGTTAAATGTCCTCAAAGAGGATTCACAAATACTGAATGGAGAGCCAACAGAAGTCATCATGCAAAATAGCGATCTACCTTTGGAAACCAACTGATAAATTCTAATGTTTGTGGATCTCCTTTGAAAGCATGTGTCATAATTCTTATTATGCTAAATCTGACATTGTACAGAACTCTAGACATTGTATCTGGAGATAGGAGACTGTTCAGAATTTGCAGCCCTGAAGTTTGTCTTTGCTGGTTACTGTTTGTGACCATTTTTTCAAAAAATGAACAACAGTAACTTATCTTAAAAATTACTGTTAGGCACGAGATAGTTTTAAATCAGTTAAGAGACTGTGAATGTAATATTTCTTGTTAAATGATGGATGAAGTTTTATCACCATTTTTAGAAGGCTGTAATAGGGGAAGCCAGCCTTAGGTAGGATAAATTAAACAGTTTGGTAGAAATGTTAATTAAGCAGCTTCAAGGAAGAAGAGGAGAATATGTCTTAATCCTCCACAGTAACCTGTGATATTTCAGTGCTCTATTACAAGCAATGAACATGGAAACAAAGTTTTGCAGAGGAGCAAGTAAACAAGATCACATCATTCTCTCTCTGGCTAGAAAAGATGGAGGTGGCTTATAGTGGCTATTTTGATGGCTCTGGTTGCCATCTTTAAAAATAGGAGCACAAAAATATTACTTCAAGAACACTTCAAGGTTTATAGATTTGGAGGAGTTTTCAGAGATTAATTATGTGGTCACAAAATGTAAAATCCAGCTGAGATGCATGAGCAGCCAAGGTATACCCTTATTCCTGAGGTTACTGTTTAGAATGCATGCTGTTATTTTAAGTGAATAGTATTCTTCCCATTATTTGAAGGTAAGCATATTCTCATGTTTTTAAATCTTTTATAGTGGTGAAAGGGAATCTGAGTAATTTAGTTCATGCCAAACACTCTGTTCCTTTGGGTCACTCTTTAAAGGTGAACTAGCAAATTTCCAGTCTCCCCTGAAGCATGAGGCCCTCAGCTGGATTTTAAAAGTTGTCAAATTTTATAGAATTAATTTTCTGAACTGTATTCTGAGCTTCCAGTAAGGGAGAGGGAGAGCTGGAATTGGAAATTACTCCAAGTTTCTGCTAAAGCCTAGCATAACCTTCTGTATGCAAATTCAATTATTAGAAAACGTCCTGAGGAGGTGATAGACAGAGGTGTGAGTATTCCACTCTCTGAGCAATGCTTTAAGTACCAGCCTATGAAATATCGTAAGATGGGAATGCTCTCATTGTCTCGTCTCAGATACTTTACTTTGCATGAAATAATTAAATATTAATTAGCTCAGAGAGAATGTGGAAGCGTGGGTGTAAAAGTCCGTCCTAATGGTTAAAGTTTCTGTACGCTGAGGGAAGTTGCTAGTTGCAATTTTTGTTACAAAACTTGTTTATGCATTTTACCAACGGATTAATAAGTGCCTAATGGAACTTTCTTAACCAGTCATCATAGTGGAAAGGATTTGAGTAGCTGAGACAGTAAGCTAGAAATGTATTCTCATTCTAACTTCTCTCTATCTCTATGATCTTTGATTATCCTATATACAGTGTGATTGCTACAACAGAAAGGATTAAGAGTGCTTGTATAAAAAACAAATAGTAGATTGATGATGATAGCTTATGAGATATGGGTTTGATAACACTCTGGTGGAAAACAAAATAGAATCCTTGTGCTGTAGCTTCTTGCAGTCAGAGCTATTAAATAAAAAAGCAATATGAGGGGATCATCCATTTACAGTTAGAAGTCTATAAACTCAGTATATTCAGTGAAGAGCTTGATACTGCAGGCATAGTCAGGATGCATGGTTAACACACTTTTTTTTCCCTTTTGGATGCTGACTATTTGATCATGAGACTGATGACAGTTCAAGAATAGGTGTTTTGAACATAAACAAAAAAGTAAGTTGAGGTGTTAAGGAAAACCTTTAACATCAAAAAATGTGATTCCAGAGAAGTTAGCCAGTTGTATGCTTTGGTAATAGGGATTTAAAATTTGTAATTTTAGGTTCAGATTACTTACTTGTATCTACATATGTATCTGAATGAGAATCAGGTGCCAGTGTCTTTTAGCCAACATCGAGAACAGGGCTAAAAGCAGATTATGCATTTTGAATTATGTTAACTGTCTCTGCAATAATATTTTTTAATATAAGATTTTTAAATATGCTAATGAAAATATACTAGCTAATGTAATTTTTAAACAAAAATTATTTTCTGAGCCTGAATATGGTTCCTAAATCTTTGGACATTGTTTTGGAAAGACCCATTAGAATTTATGGTGCTACACTTACATAAATTATTATATTTTTAAGATTTATAAGGAGCCCTCTCTTTCTCCCTATAATTTTTCTATGATTTATTATAAAGAGCTAGTACTCTCAAAAAATGTTAAACCTTCTTCATACTAGTGTTTTTTTTAAAAACATGGAGAGCAATGTATTAACTGATATTTTTTTAGCACAGTCTTTTCCCCCAGTTTAGCCGTGACTAACAACAAGTAAATATACAAAGAATTAATCGAAGAAGTGTGTTTTAACAAAGAGTATGTGCAGAGAACATGACAGATCAGAATTTGGAGATGATAACTTGAAAAAAATTGTAAAGCCAAAAACTGAGGTGACTAGGAGGAATATAAGCAAAATGGGGATTGAAATTAAAAGAGAACAGAAATATAATTTTGTCAACAACTTAAAAATGGGAATGGGAATTCTTAAACTATCTTTTGGTTAAAGACAGCAAATTACTTAAAGGAAAAATGTGACTGACAGGATTAAGATCACTTCAAGAACAATAATTTGGATGAGTGGAAAGAGAAGTGTTGACTAAAACAAAGAAGAAAAGAGAACGAAAGCATAGACAAAGTATCAAAGAAAGAGGAAAATACAGTACTGAGAATGACACTGAAGTTATAAGTCTAACAGATCAATAGAAACAGAAAATGCCAATTTGTCAAATTGAATTAGTTGATGAGATGAATTAGTTCAGAGATGAATTAGTTACTGAGGCAAGGTCTCTTTTGACACATTTCCACATCTGAAATGTTTTTCAAAATAGAACCTCTGAAATTATTTTTCCTTTTTAAATTTACAAATTGAAATTGTGCTTGGTTTATAAATTGTAATTTATTTTTTACAAAACTAAAATAAAATCAACAATTTTGAACATTTTTCATTACCATTAATATATTTGTAAGACTGATATTGAAAAAATTAGATTTCAATTTCTCATTTTGTTTAAACAAACTACTAAATCTACTAAACTATTCAGAAATCTAAAAAAATCTTGTGGAAGAGGAAAACAATTATAAAAACTATTATTTGGTTTTAGCAAGTCCCACAGAGGTTAATATATCAATAAAATGGTACTTTCTTGACAATTAAAGAGCAGCCTCAAACACCGCATTGCTATTCATTCATACCGTTTTATTTTTAGTACCTTTATTGTGGCAACTGAGACCTCAGCCCACTGGCACCATCTGGGACAGTGCCCATGCACAGCCCCATGATAGCATAAACCAGGGATCAGGCCTAGTGAGCAGTAAGCAGAGATTGCACCAGGTTTGGCTCCCTTACTTGATACGGTCCCTCAGCATTACCCCAGCGTGCTTGGCACCGTTAAACACTCCTCTGTGCCAAACTCTGTGAAACTCCTCAGTTTCATAATAGCAGAGCAGCATTCAGGCGGGCAGCAATACAGCCTTCACAGATCCTCTGAGCTGGGAAAGTGAACACAATTGTTACAGGACCACATGAACATGATGTGGGACCCCAAAGTGATTCAGGAGCACAGGCTCTTTAGATGTAGGTAGAGTACATTAATGAACCCCAGAGCCTAAAAGTAGTCACTGGCCCCATTTAATTTATCAGTATAGGCAGTCTCTGATATTTCAAAGACTTGGTTAGATACAGCCTTAGAACTTATTCCAAAGTGGCAGTGATTTCCAAAGATGTCCTGCTGTTGAAAAGTGTAAGTCTTCAATGACTTCTTGGAGTTAATTTGGATGTTCTGTACACATTTGGGATGGTTCAAGTTTTGAATTAACATCTGGGGAAAATGTGTATGAAAGATCAGTTCCATGAGTGCTTCATAGGAGCAACAGACAAATATGAAAATCTTTCTCTTGACACTGAATATGACTGTAGAGCCAAAAATATGTCAAGATACTCTATCTTGAAAACAGAACAGAAGCAGAATATAGATTGCAAAGGATGGAATGAACAGATGTTCTGTCAACAAACTGATCACTGTACAACAAATTTTAAAACAAATGGAACCAAGACATTTGTGACATTTTTACATAAATCAATTTTCCTTCAAGCTGTAGCTGAAACTGTTCTCATGAGCATCATTTTGTTAAACACAGAAAATTAAAAAAAAAAAATTGAATGAAAAAAATCAGATCTATTTTAATTCTAAACTTTAAGTTTTATTTAGAAGCAATGAGGCTCTCTTCTGCAGTCAGTATTGCCTTCTATTGCTGAGTTAGGTGAATGAGTTATTTTTATACTTGGTAGATATTCTATCATCAAGTAAAGGCCTGATCCAAATTTCTCCAAAGTCTATAGGAGTTAAGGGGTTTGTGGAGATCGAGAATTGTAGTTTGGGCCCTTTCCCCTAACTTTTCAAACTGTTAGTTCTGTGATCCTGTAGTAAATCCACGACAGCACTCTGCACCTTGGAAGGAATCATTTCATTAGCCCTCTAAATTCTGTATCTGCTGCCTTAGGTTACCAATAAGAATATGTATAGGACTAGCTGCAGGATTTTAAGGAGGCTCAGCATGACTCCACAAGGCTTTTTCAGAGTGTTGGCTCCTTTTTGGAAAAAAAAAAAAAAAAAAAAAAAAAAAAAAAAAAGGAAGCTCTTTGGATTATCACAGGTAACTGCTGCTATAGAAGAAAGATTCAAATGCTTTTTACCTGAACACAGAGGATTCGCTGGGCATAACACACATGGAATCCGCTGTGTGGACATTTTTTGTTAATATTAAATCATCAGCATCTTTTCTTTTAGTTATTATCTTTGAAGTCCAGAATAGACACTCTTTTGCATATTATTTGCCGGTCTTCTTCATGGGTGGACATAGCAAACAAGTGGATCATCCAATCTGTCTAAAAAAAAAATTAGCCAAAGCTTTTGACCAAGATCCAAACCAATCACTTTAGGTGCCTAATTAAGACAATGCCACATGTAAACTTGGCACCAACCAAAGGAGGTGTCTCAGCTATCCACACAGTGGGTGGAAAATAGTAGACACTTCTGTTGCACGAGTACATAGCCTATGTGCCAAGCAATATACCTAGAGCTATCTGACAGAAAATACACCAGGGCATCCAAGGACTTCTTAGCCTATAGTCCAGTATGTCTTTGAGAAATTTCACGCCTTCTTGAAGTTGGTCGCCTCTGTAACCAAAAATACAAAATTTATAGGATTACTATATCTATCATTCAAGTAGGAGTCAGATAAAGCTCTCAATTTACATTGTCAAAAAGCAGTAGAGCTGTTTATTGAAAAGAGAAGCTGCATACACAGGTAAAGATGCCAGCTCTGCTCAGAAGTAGTATAAATCACATAAGAAGATTTTTACATCTTTACAATAGTGGACATTAAAAATCAGCATGACATGGTTTTTCATTAGAAAGTACTCCTTTATCTTTGAATTCAAATTAACAAAATTAATATCTATTGACACTTAGTAAACATTAACTTTTTGATTGTAGACAGAAATTGATACTTCATAGTTGCAGTGAAGAAGGGATTCATTATTATGCAGATGTCTAGAGATCTTATGGTCACACTTAAAAAGAACTATGCATTTAATTGTTTTTTTTTATAAATGGGCATCCCAAATATTACTTATTGACAGAAAATTGTGTACTTCATTCTCAGTATGTATTGTAAATTCACTCACTGTAGTCTTGCATCTTGACCAGGATTTTTTTAAACTTCTAGGTAGTGATATTTTTAGAGCATTTTCTCTTTAAAAATTTGGATAGTCGGAAGTTATTATAGTACTTACATAAAGATTAACTAATTTCACAATATTTTGGTTGTAATACAAGTTAGTTATATTTTTTCTTCATATGTTGGTGGTTTTTATTTTCTATTTGTAGAAACCTTGTGTCATAGTGTGCACAATCAGTATGTTGACAGCCATAAAAGCTTATCAAAATGAACATCATTACAGTACAAACCAAAAGTCTTGTAGAAAATACTCCCTTTGAAACACTCAGAGATCTGGCCTTTCAGATAAAGCTCCCAGTGCATGAAAGGTGGAGTTCTGCCAGTGCTGCTTGCTATATTTTTGTGTTGGAATTAAGGGATGCTAGAACTGGGAAGGGAGCACAAAGGAAAACTTTCTCGCACTGACTTTATGAATATACTTTAGAATAATGTTTTACTTGACATTTACATATCATTTTAAGAGTCAGTTTAGGGAATGTTGCCAAGTGGGCTGTCCTTCAAATTTAAGATGTCATTACATTTCTTTAAAAAGTTAATTCGCTCAACCTTTCCTTTTATATCAAGTAACAGTACTTTTCATACAAACCATGAACGTATCCAGACCCGAGAAAGCCTGGTATCTATTTCTGTATAGGGAACATGTCAACTAGAAAAAAGAGCTGATGACTGCTGATGCTTTAAGTGACTGCTGACGCTTTCTGGGGAACAGATTTTCTTGAAGTTATTCTAGCTGTATAAACAAGTTTGAGAAAAGCTGGAGGAAGTTTGGTTACATGTTAGTTTTGTACTTTGATGAATTGGTGCTGTAATATTTTCTTGTTGTTATGCTCATAGTTAATTCCCTATCCCATGCTTGCTATAGCAACACGAGGATAAAAAACAGGAGGAAGAAGGAAGCTGATGATTTTTATCTGTCATTCATGACATAAACACATAAGCCATGCACTACTTGAATCCAAACGCAGAGCAGCAGTGAGACGATCAGTGATACTCCATCCTTGAGCAGATTAAGAAACAATAGTCAGAGATGGATATTCAGTGATGTGTCCATAAATGAGAGATGTTAAAATAAAAAAAAAGTATTGCAAAATATGCATATGTCAGACTGAAACCTTGAGTCAACGACAGCTCTGAAATGGGGGAGTCCCAATGCCCCCACGCTTTTTTTATGGTGGGCACAAAAAAAGGCCTCCAGAAAGCTTCTGTTCTCTCAGGATGTGTTTTATTAAAACAATCAAATAACAAATCAGTACAAAACTGGGCTCTCTGCAGGACGGGCCCTCTCCTGCCAACACGGCCCCTGCCAGGACTCCCCAGCTGTGGCAAGGGACTGACCCCAGGAGTATCCCAAGCTCCCAGGGCTGCCCTCCTGCCCCAGCAACCCTCAGGGATCGCTGCCCGTTTTCTCCCGCACACGGAGCCACAAGGAGGTAAGCAGATGATTTTCCCTTTCAGCTTCTGGGCTGGACCTCTGGCAAAACAGCCAGGGGGTTGATGTTTATACAGTAAACAGCGGAAAACAATGTCTTCTGTCAGAAACACAGTGGTGGGGCCTAGCGGCACAGCCCTGGCCTGGCTCTCCCGGCCCTGGGGCAGAGGGGGGACCATGGGGCAGCTCTGGAGGAGCAGGAGCTATTCCGGCTGCACTGGTTACAGAAGGTCTTAATCAGATCTGAGAAGTGTTTTGTAAGATTGAACAGAGAAAGGTAGAAGTTTATTATGAGTGCATGCAGTAGTGGATTCGCATTAGAGTACTGTAAGTTTGGAAAAATCTTTCCCCCCCTTGGAAGAAGTGAGGGGGTTGGCACGTGTGGCTGAGAAGAAGTCATTAAACTATCGCTAGCTGATTTCTGGTAGAAAGTTTGATGACTTTAGTAAAACGAATTCAGTAGAAATTTTACCAAAACCATAGTGTGTTTCAGTCCAGCTTCCAGGGAGCTTTAGATCTTTAGCACCCCCACACTTAATTCACAGATTTAGTTCTGTATTCTAGTAAGTCATCAGTCATTTATGATCCTGCAAAGTTACTTTTTTATTTCTCTTTTTGTTCAAATGCAGAATATGAATTAATCACCCTTTTAAGTTAGCACTGAAAATGCTGTAAAATTACAGGCTTTTTATATAGTTAGTTAAAGCCCATTTTGGTAGAATAACTTAGAGCTCTTTGGAAAAGTTCCAAGTTTGAAATATTACATCTACCTTGTCTTTAGGTGAACATTTGATTTCATTCATGAACATGGCCTAAAACTCAGTAGCTGTCATATTATTCAACAGGAAACGACAAGCAAATTAAATGCTCACACCTATATTCGCCCTTTTTTCCATGGGGATGGAAAACTTACAAAAGGAAAGTGAACCAACAGTTGACTTGAAAGTAAGAACTGTAATGGTGAGCCACTCTACCTTAATCGACAGCTGGATACTGGGGAAAAAAAGTGCAGTGCTGTGGATCAAGCCAAAAATCTCTGAACAGTGATGTTTTTTAAAAGCAGGCTTTTATTATTTCTGCATTTTGTAAATATTAAATTATTTTGTTTCAAATGTTTATCCAGTAGTTTGCATATACCTACTGTTTCACAGTTTGTATCATACCTCAAAAAAGCATCATAGGAAGTTGAATAAATGGAAAAGTTCATTAATTTGCAATAGAGACATCTTTTTATAACACTCTCTTATTTGTGGTTCAGGATAGTGATGTAGCAACATACTTACTCCTATTTTTTACCCCTTACCTCTTGTTCATCATTGTCATTCATTTGACAAAAAAACCCTATCTACAAAAAGTAATGCATCAAGCTTCTGCAAGGAGCTAGAAAAGCAGGTAGCTAGCTTTTCCTTTTTCTGAAACACAATTTTATTCTTGGATGATGTCTGGCTGTTGCCTCTGAATTCAGATTCGATGCTATTGCACTGTAGTTTGGGTAGCAACTCCCAAGTGAAGGTAACATGAACTACTGTATTCCAAGGCCTATTTTCAGTCATTTAAACTTTCAAGGGGGAGGAAGTGCACATTTGAGTTGTTATTTCTCATTCTTAGTCTTAGATCAATGGTGGGTTATTTTGGAAAGGTCGAAGGAAATAAGGGGAGTCATTTTTGAGTGATGATGTTGTGAAAAATTTACATGTTTCAGTTTTATGGAAGTGTTATGACCTTTTTTTGCTCTCCCATATCTCAAAAGAGTTTGGTGTTAAAAGTTCAAGCTTGTCATGCAGTTAATCCTTGATGAGAACAAGTGCATGTGGCATGTCTGAACAGATCTGATTTAGAAACAGAAAAGTTACTTTTAGTCCTAATTTGTTAACCCTTTCATCTTCACCAATCCAGAATGGAAGATAAATAAGCAGTTCCAGATGCTTGCATGTGGCATCTTTAGCAGGCATGAGCGTATTTCTTTATCCTCACCAGTAATTCTATTCTGTCTTGCTCTGTGTTTAAAATGAGAAGGGGAGGGAAAGAAGGTTGCATTTCCTTTGTGTTGTGTCACTTCCCAAATAATGAAGTCATATTTTACACATTTGATTATTGAAATATATTCTAATTATAACATACATTTACCAGAATACTTTTTGTTATATTTCTGGGGCAGAACTAGGACTACACCAAATGAAAATACTATTTTGTGCCTCCTGGAAGCATACCATGAGGTATGACTCCCAAAGCTCTGCCTTAACATAGAACTGTGTGAGAGGATTGATTAGTCTTGGAACCTGGAGTAGGATTGTGAATCCACTGGAACCACATCTGTTAGGACAGTTCTTCAGAAGTACTTCTTGTTTCATATGATTCTGATTTAGTATACCCTGTATTTAAAAAAAAAAAAAAATAAAGTCAAAAATTGACTTTTAAATTATGTCCAATATTGAATTTTGAAGAAGAGGCGATGGAGTTATTTACACAGAATTAATTAAGGCTGTAGCATTTTCAACTTTCTAGCATGAAGTTTTCTTGCTGTGAAAGATTAAACCCTAGGATTAAACCCTAGCAAACTTTGGTCAAAGCATTCGGATTTATTTGAGGTTCTCTGATTTGGGACTTGCTGAAGTCCCAGAGAATATCTGGCAGGCATGACATTTCCAGATTCCCAACAGCAGTGCTGGCTTTTTTTCCTGTCTGTTCTGACTAAGCAGTTTTGATCCTATGACCTTGGGATATTTGGTTCCACACCTTTCTCAAAAACAATGTAATGACTGGACATGAAGAAATGGATGGAGTTTCTTCTTGTATCTGTTTAGAGATTAAGGAGCAGAAGCAGAGATTCTGCATGACACCTGTTAATGGGTCCAAACAAAGGTTTTTTTCTTAAGTTAGAAATAATTATTCAAGTTAATTTTACTTTTGCTGGCAGACTTCTAAGTATACAAAATAACACATATCTTCTAGTGTATTTATTTTTCTCTCAGATGACAGCTTGTTCTCTGGTTAGATTTCATTCACTTCTCTCAAGTCAGTGATAAAAGTGTGTGCCAGCCATCAGCTTAATGGATTCCCTCAGAACCATGTTGGTGGGAGAGTAACTGTTTTTGTCACACTTGCACTCCAGTTTCACATCCTTTCCCTCCAAACCCATTGCTTCCACTGCAGTGTCATAACACGGCTATTATTGCTTTTCCTCATTGCTTTCCTTGGGAGGAAAAAGGCAGTTTGCATGTCTGACCTAGTGATCTTCCAACAGATAGGAGAAAAAAGAATCCAAAGCATGAGGAATCCTTGGTCCCTACTGCAAAGGTGTCCTGTCAGTATTGCAATGAAGTAATTTAATCTCATTCTTTACTGACACTACAGCAGTCCAAAGTTTTATTTACAATATGTGGCAGAATAGTATCTTTTAATAAACATTCATTAAGTAAACTGTGGCACGGGTGTGCTGAGTACAAGGATACTTTCTCAATTTAAAAGAGACACAGGATGATTATGTGTGCTGACCTAATGCATATCATAGAACAGTCTCACCTAATAGTTTCTTCATCAGGACAATTAGAGTATATGTTTAGAATTAATATTGTGTAGTACACTGACTACTCTGTTTATTTACAGGCAATAATGAAACGTGCCTAAAAAGCAAAAAATGGCCATAGTTCCTTCTGCTGATCAGTATTGCTCCTATTTATTTGTATGGATTATTTTATATGAATAAAAAAACAAAGTGCTGCAATATCAATAGGTATTCCAAAATACTCAAGTGTGCAATAAATGTAACCATCCCTTTTATATTTAAATTAGGTATTCGATATAAATCAACAAAGCTCAGTGGCAAAAACTGACAACTCCATGCATAATGCTGTAAAGAGAATGATTTCTAAAATATTTAGTGCATCTATAATTTTTTCATGCTGGCAGAAAACATACCAACTGAGTAGCCCATACATGTATATTTTATCTATTTTTTAATTTGTGTCATTTTAATCCTCATAGTACCTCACTTTTTCTTCCAGTAGACTAAATAAGAAATCTATGATTACTTACAGAGTCCTTAACAATGGGAGACTCTATTAAGCATGCAGAGAAAACAAAGGCAGCCCATGAATTTAATTCTAGTTTTCATTATCTTTTATTTGTGTATCACACCCTAAAGCTGTCGATTCTATTCTCATAATCATCTTTTTAGTAAAATGTTTCGAGGCAGAGGGGAATTCACTGAACAATGATTCATTTTATGTGAGAAGAAATCCCTGTATTTTAAAAATGATAATGTCTTAAGTTGCTAATGTATTTTTACAATATTTGTCACTCAGGAAGGGTCCTAATTCCTGACTGTAAATTCGTAAATTATTATCAAAATACAGTAAATATTTTATGCAGACTACAATGTCATTACATTGAGAAATCTCAATAGCAAATGAACCCACTTTAGTATAACGTCTCAAATTCTGTTAGGAAATGTTCCCTGTCAGCATGGTGGTGTATTTGGCCTCTGTTCAACCTCTTGCAAACCATTAAGAACACTTTTTTTCCCCTCCTTTATATAGTCTGCCTCTTGCAGGGGTTTTTTTTCAGTCTGTTTACCCAAGAGATAGCTTGGCATAGATGCAGCATCTGGCTTCACTGAGGTCCTGCTTTTTGCGTTTTTAAGCTGGATTGACTGAAGCAAAAGGAAGCTGAATGACTTGCCTGAGGTTGGCTCAGTGGGGATTGGAACCAAGAATCTTCTCGCCCACAGCCATTTGCTCTGAACAGGAAACCTCCCTGCCTTCATATTACCCCAGCAAACCAGAGGGGCATAGCTCACATTTAGTTTATTTTATGAATTGTTTCTAATAGTTTCCATTCCCTTTTTTCATTCAGATTTTTCAGAGGTAGTTTTTCATAGTCCAGCCTTTTTTGGAGATAGAACACAAATTCTTTTTTGGGTTCGTGTTTCAGTTAGGATTTATCTTTTCAGGGAATGTGGTACATAATGACATTAACAAATCAGTCTTCTTTTTAGTATATCTTCGTATTTAGCCATGGATAATTTCTTCAGTGCTCAGTTCTTAGAAGGAATTGCCAAATAGATCTATGAAAAAAGAACACCAGGTAATGTGATTTTTCATAACTTGTGATGCTTAGTAGTAAATATGACCATTTGCATGCACGCGCACTCATACATACACTTAAATGCACTTATTTATACATACACCTTTGCACACCTGCACTCATGCACAATACTGTTTTTCAAAACTTAAGTCTTAGGTAATGGCCAATGATTATGCCATATTTTAGGAGGAAAGGCTCCAATGTAACTGTTTCGTTTCCTCAGTACCAAGACATAAGGGTTACAGCCAATGGGAGGATCCCTAGGAGTCCTAGGTTTTTTGGCAATGAGTCAAGTAATTATAGGGTTTCCCATAATTCCCTGTAGCAGAGTCTTCCCCCTTACTAACAAAACTCCTAGTGCTGAGAGTGTACTTGTGAAATTTTATGGGTTGTTACTGTTAGAATTTAGAGTCAAAGCTGTGGCAGAGCAAATTTTTCTCATAGATCTTTTATGCCATATTTTTGCCAGTGATGTTATAGTCACAGTTGTTTTTCCAATTCTGAATGCATAATTAAAGTGCAGTTTTCAGATCTGGTGGTAGAAGACACACTGGCCTTGAGGGATTGGTAATTATGAAGAGATTCCTAATCTATTATACATGACAGTAGGAAGAGGCAAAAATAAGGAGCAAAAGCTAAAGGACATCAACCTAGAGTCATCTGGGAACAGATAGGAAAGTACACAAGGTCAGGCTGTGGTATGCAAAATTGCCTTGCCATCTCAAACAAAAATACCTTAAGTGGAATATGGAATAAAGTAAGCAGACTTCTACTTTTCTTCTTTCCTCCCTCTCCATAAACGCAGAAGAGCTTCTATGTTGAGAAGACTTGTTCTCCTCAGCAGAGAAAGAAAAACATGTATCAATGACATATTTTAGTCACATTTCTTTATGCATCAAGGGGTACAGAACCTAAACAGAGGAGAAGATCTGTGTTCTCTTGATAGGAAAAAGAGAACAGAATTATACTTTGGAGGTGGACCTCTCTGTAACCCTGAAAATTTACTTTCCTGGGTGCCTCCACATTACTAAGTCTAGAAGTACCTTCCATCTCTTCGGGCCTATCATGTTGCCCAGCCATATCTCGTTTCCATATCAAATGAGACAAATGGGCTGACCTTTTTGCTCCATGAGCTTGTTTTACATAAAAATGGCAGCCAGATTCACAGGCTAGGTGGAAGGTGAAATGCGCTTTCACAGTTCCCTCCATTGGAATCATAAGGGACATACTTTTGGAGGGTATCACACTGCAGTGAGTCAGGTGATCCCCACACAGTCTCCGAGATTTGTTTTAAATGTTAAAAAAGATTCCCAAGGATTGTTTAGGTCACTAGGAAATTTCTTAACAAACTGAAGAAAGGAAACAGAGTAAGAACATGCCTAATTTGTAAATAATTTAGAAAATTAGCATCATTCTGACCAATTCAAGTCTACTCCAGCTTGCGAGGCTTAAGGGAGACCAGATGGTGGTAGTGCATTGGAAGGTATCCAAAATTGCTTTTGAGTTAATTGATATAGTGGAGGGGAGATCTCTGGAGAAGTACATATCCCCAGGTAGTTGATTGCTTTGAATTCCAATGGAGAAGAAATGTGTCAAGAAAGAGAAAGGAAACATAAGTTATTGCGTGGTTATATCTTAGACGTGGCCCAGTTAATTTCTAGCCAAACTTACATGAAAAAAAAAAAGAAAAATTGTGCTAAAGAAGGAAAAAGTGGTCGCTGCAGAACTAGAGGGAATTGACAAAATAGCCTATTTACCTTCAGTATTTCATGTATTTACACTTTATTTCCATTATGTTAGTGTATAGAAGAAGTGGAAGACTTATTTTTAATTTGAACCTGTAAATTTTAATCAGAATGGCAATGGTGTAGCTGCTAACCATATATTTTTACATACTGCTAAATGGAAGTGTCCATGTACTAAATTGGAACTCTCACCAGAGGTTGTTTAAAATCTCTATAAAATAGATCAAATGAAACTGGAAAAGTAATTGATAGCTACAGTGAAATGGAAAGTGAATATAGAACTTAAAATTGCAGAGAAATCAGGACTTACATGGTGAACATTCACTTTTCTCTGAGGCTTCCTAATTGAACACCTTCACTCAGCCCACTTGATAAGCAAGGAATCTACCATATATTTGACATCATGATGAATACTTAACAGACATTAAGCATCATATTTGGTAGCTTAGGTTAGTTTTATTTTTTGTCTTTGTTCTTTTTCCTTTCTCTTTCCCTTTCCCTTTCTCTTTCATTTTCTTTTTTTCCTTGTCCTTTTCCTTTTCTTGTTCCTTTTCCTTTTCCTTTTTATTTTTCTTCTCCTTTTCCTGTTCCCTTCTTCATTTTTCATTTTTCTTCCCCAAATATATGTAATGACATATATTTAGTTCTTAACAATGAGATAAATCTTTCAACATTTTTATTAATTTCATTTTGGAAATGTTTCATCAGGAGAATTAGCATTTTCCATGCTTCTCTTTCACATGATCTTTTTCGATCTTTTTAGTGTGCATACCATTAGAAGAGCAGTCAATGTGACCTTTTTCTCTGGGGTTAATAAAGAATGCACAGTTACATAAGCTTGATTCAATTTCCTTTATGTGAGCATGCTGAATAAGTTACTATTATAGTATTTGTCTGGTTTTCTGTGCTCCAGTGTGCAGTTACCAACCTTTCATATGAATGACCACATCTGGTGTGCATTTGGCCACGTAAGGTGAGACAAAAGCAAAATAGATTTTCCCTTAGCATTAAATCAAATTTCCACACAATGTACTCTCTAATGTAGATCTAAAATGTATCAGGTCATATATTATTTAGCTGCATTGCATTTTGTGCTTTTTTTTAATTCCATCCCACATTCTCAGTTTTAATAAATGCATGAGTAGATGCAATATTTGAGCTTTATATTTTAGAAATTCAACACTTTCAACAGATTCTTCAGACTTCAAAGAATTTAATATTAGTATCATAAAAGGTCTTTTGAAGAATAGTACTGGAACATAAGAAAAATGACTGCCTGAGCGTGCCCTATCATTTTGAAAGTGTTTTATTGCTTTAATTTCCTGTCTTACTAAAGTAACAAGCGGCATAATAGAAGATATACTGTAACAGAGTTTGCAGTTTATTAGAAGGCTTGAGCTGGTTGAAGACTTTATGTGATGTGAAAAAGAAAACCTCTATTTAGCTGAAAAATGGAGACAAGCTACAACATTAATGTTGCAGCAGCTTTAAATGGAGTACTATCTTTGACTGATAAGTTGCTTCTACAAGCCCAGTATGTTTGAATAGGATAAATCTCTAAGTATAGGCCTCACTCAGTGCTTGTTGTGTGTAGATAGGCTCCTGGAAATCTAATGTTATTTCATGCATGAGGTATATATGAGATGATGTTGCTATTTGGATTCCATAGAACGAAGGTACTAGTGCAGGTATATTGATCCATAATATGTCTTCTCATTTATTTATTATACTTCCACATATGTGACTAAATTTAATTCTGGGCTTTGGCAATCTAGTATAGTCAAAGTCTAAGCTATGCTAAGTTTTTAAAGTAAGTTTTACCTACCTTAACTCACTCTTTATAACATGAATGCTGGAGTTCATCCCACACAAAGATAAAAAATTCATTTTTTAAAAGTACAGAAATGAAAGATGTGATAGTAAATAACCTGTAAAAATATGATGCAACATTACTTCATAAGTAAAAGCAGTTATTTCCCTAGAAGGAGCAGTAGACTATCCGGTTGCTTTTTACAGTGTGCGTAGCAAGATATGCAGGCATCAGTCTGTATGCTTGTGATGGAAGTTGCATGTTTATCAGTGCAGAGCAAGAAGTACAAGAATCACAAGGGCTTCTTAATCCCACCACTGTTCTGCCACTGAAGGATTACAAAACAGCTGGTTGTAACAGATTGCTTGGTATTTCCAGAAAAGAAAACAAAACAAATATGTAATAATGTGTGGCCAATCCCTCTGAAACAACAAAAAGAACAGTTTAGCTGGAGATTTTCTTGATAACACTGGTTTTAGTGGATTGCAGACTGTGTGAATTGCTTTGAGTAATTTTATTGTTATTTCTTATATTTGGTAGATTATCGAACAATACTACTTCTGTTTTTTTTTCAGTTGAGACACTCCTAGTTATGTCTTAAGAAGGGCACATAGCATATATCATATAATAGAAATCTAACTTTAAAAGTTCATGTATTTAAATAGTATCTTGGACTCCTAGGGGCTCAAGTACAAGCAAAAGCCCAAATATTACTGGTATTCTCAGTTATCTATGTTAGTCTTTGAAAGAATAATGATTTGCAAGGCTTATTGCTAACTGAAGCACAACAGATTTCCTCTGGGCTTGCCGCAGACAATTCTCAGGCACATTAGAGGAGTCAACTAGAGTTAGTTCAAAGTGAATTGCTCCATTTTAATCATTGTGACTTTACCCTCTCAGTCAATATGCTGTAATGGCATATTGTCAGTATTTTTTTCCTTTTAAATGATAAGTTTGGTCACTTTATTTTAAGGCATATTTTAGAGTGTTTGCGAGATTTATAGATTCAACAGCTCTTCAAAGAGACTTTCTGTCTTGCATTACAACCCTGAAATTTGTATTGCTGCTATTTCATCACCTTGAGGCAGTTCTTAGTTAAAATATGTGGAGATGGTTTACAACTGAATGAGTTCTTAGTATGATATATAACCAATTATATAGCTATAATGAGTCCAAATTTTAAAAACCAAATAAAAAATGTTGCACTAAGGATTACTAAAGACTAACATTACCCTCTCTTCATTTATTTGCAAATAGGAAACAGGTATGTAACCATAGTATTCACAAATATTACTGTCATTAAATTAAAAAATTCAGCAATTTGATTACTTTCATACTTTAGCTAATTAACTCTGAAACCTTGGAGGTTTATATGCATTTTCTAAAGTCAGTGCCAATTTCATATATACTTAGATCACTTCCTAAACTGCTAAGTTGTTCAGGATACCAAATAGTAATTAATGAAGAAAAAATGTGAATCTGATCCTCATCCTCTATATTATTTTTTTTTCCAGCATACCTGAGACAGGTTGTTGCTGTGATATTTTTTGTCTTTATAGTGTAGCTGATTAATACTGAATCTGCCAGGGAAGATGTAACTTTTTCTCAATCCTTTTCAAGAGTTTTAAGAACCTTCTTCTAGACAAGAGGGACTAAACACCAAACCCTTCCCTCCCATTCATGGACTTGATTCTGAGTTTTGTAAAGAGTAAAGGAATAGGCTCTATAGTTATACAATCACTTCTGTATTTTTTTGTTAATACAGGTTGTAAAACTACTTATGATGATGGTCTTTCCCCTTAGCCCTTCCTGTATTTATGTCTCTGGTCCAATAACCAGAGGGATCATAGAGATGTATTTTATCTTCATTTTAGCCTTCTTGATATTGTTTTAGCCCAAAGGGGAAATCAAATGAGATACAGAAGATGCTAAACTTGCATGACTCTCGGGTCATTAGCAACTAATTAGAAACAGCTTATGGATCTCAATGATCCTTTAGGTAAGATGTGAGAGAAGGATCAGAGAACATTTAACATCTTCACTTCCTTATTCTTTCCTGGCAGTGGCCAAGTATATGACAGTTTCTGACTTATTTTCTGTTGTTGCTTTTTTTACAGTACAAACGTATTTTGCAGTGACAGAGTAGGTGAAGTGCCAGAACATACTGAGATATTCACAGAATAAATCTAAAGAGTAGGTCTTTCCACTATTATTTAATTTAATATTATTTAAATGTTAAGATTTACCAAATAGATAAAACCCCAAAATCTACCTAAAATACAGCTCATGTCATGTATTGATGTATATGAAAAGGAAAGCTGTTGTACTATGGAAGACTTGAAGGATAAAAAATAGTAATTGACACACTGTTAATATTAGCAGTTATTTATTAGCTGTTATTTATCCCCAGGGTTAGAATGCTAAAGTCTATGAAGTTTGTAACTCTTAGGATAATCTCTGCTGTTACATCTCAAGGTTGTAATGTGAAATAGCTTTCATCTCCTGGAGTATGGATGGGTTTGTGGCAATACAGCTATCACAGATCTACATTCATGTGTTTTGCCTCCCGAACGTGCCAGGTGCCACACTGGAATCTAGGTCACTCCATAGGCATGCTTGCCTGAAGCCCTGCTAATATTTCCTATGTCCAGCAGACTTACAGGGACTAAGCTGTACTTTCTTTCATATAAAGTCTTTCTACCTCAGATGCAAGAGGTACTTGCCTTCACCCTGCTTCCAAAACACACAACCTCTTGTGCTTGAGAATGTGAGGAAAACTGTTGACTACAGATGGCACTCACTGACATGTGCAAACCTAATAGTTTGATCTGTCCATATGAACAAAGCTGACAGTAAAACTAACAAACAGTTCTATTTTGGACAAAGTTGTCCCTTTTTAGCACAACACAACTTTTAAATGCACATGTATTCATCTAAGTCTAGCTGGAACCCATTAAGTAGAATTAGTCCTCTGTGGAGAAACACTAACTTTTGATATTCCAGCTGGCCAGTCCCGCATGTTAGGGAGCCACAGAATAGTTCATGTTCCAAGTTTTGTCAGTCAGTAGACCTAGAATTCCTTTATTAGCTGTGGAAAGTACTAGAATAGGAAACATAACAGACTTAGCAAAAAAAATCCACTCTCTCTCTTTCTGATGTCTTCTCCTATATTTATGTAATTTACATTTATGTAAGTAATTTATATTTATGTAAGTTACATTTTCTTGTCTCTGCTTCTTCTGTTGACTTTGAGAATTTCTGGACCATCCCCAGTCTTTCTTTCCTAAACACCTCAGTCGTTATTTGTCTTTCTCTTCCATGAATTGTCCTTTGACTTAAGAAGATAGCTTTTATAAAATCATGGGATTTTTTACTTACTCTTCTCCCCAAAAGCCCTATCCTGGTTTATGTATCACCTTTTCTCTTACTGCAAATGTTCTGTATTTCCAGAAACTCCTTTCTTTCCAACCAACCTTGACACAGCTAGTTCCCTTCCTAGGATGCTTTTTAGCATGGTTATTGTTTGGTTGTTAAAGAACAGTTGCTAAGGTTAACAGTTCCCCTATGGATTTAGACTGAAGAATATGTGTTGGAACCTGTCAGCAAACAGTTGATCCACATCAAGAGAGGACTTCAGACTTATATGTTTTTATGGAATGCACATAGACTGATTCCCTAAATCATCCTGAGTTTTTTAATGCATTTGTCTTTAAGAATTAATGAATTCTCATATTGAGGTGCATGTCATCCAGTATTCTCTCTGCACCAATGAAAAGCCTTAGAGGTCTTACAGAATGACAAAAATGCAATAATTTAGCAATTATAAACAACTCTTACTGGTTGTTTTCATTGTATTTCACATTCATTAATGTATTTGCGGGGTCTTCTCATCCACCTTTATTGTGACTTATGCAAATATACAAAACAATTGATAGGTCAAACCTGACTATCTTAAGGTTGTCTATAAAGGGACATTATAAAAAGATTATTTGAATTAATTAAAAATTTTAATTAGAAAAAGCACTTTCAAAGTAAAATACTCCATCCCAGTACTTTCATGATGCCAGGTTTGAGGTGACAGCAAACAAAAGTTTAATATTTATTGTTTGGAGAAGTTGAGAAAACCCCTCATGCACAATACTGAAAGAACAAGAACAATATGGAAGGAAATAGCAGCTCCATTACAAGGATTTGTAGTGAATATGTTGAACTGTATGTCATACAATATGATTGGAGAACAGTAAATATTTCAGTCACAGTTTCCATTATCTGAATTAGTGCTGGGCTGGAATGCCACAGATAATGAAAGAGCATATTTCTGGCGAGCAGCTTGGAAGTTTCTGGCTGGTACATCCCATACATAGCACCCTTGCTTATGAAAGTTTATTATTTTAGGAATGGCATTAAGTTTCCTAGTTTAAGCGTAGCATGGAGCTAATGCAGAGTCAAATCCAATATTGCTGTGTTCTTGTTTCCTCAGTGAATTAAGCATGGAAAAGTATGAAAGGGCAGTCTACAGCAATCTTGGGAACACAGTGCGGATGTAGCTGGATGGACTCTGCACAAAGCTGGTACAGTCCAGCAGAGATCATCAGTTTGTGCCTAGTACCATATAGTTTTAACTACACCACAGCTAGCTGCACAAAGTGTAGCTATATTTGCATAGATATGTTCAGCTGTCACTGGCTCCACAAACTGGGTAGTCTGGAAACTTAAAAAGACAAGTAGTGGATAAGAGGGAGAATTGCTTACAACTAAATTTGAGAAAGTCAAGGAAAAGGAGAAATTACTTAACCTGGGAAGCTTTAAAGAATAAGGAAAAGCAGTTCAAGTATGCATGGGCATCAAACTGAGGATGGGATAAAATATAGTGTGGCTTTAATCTAAAGAGTCTTTGCTAGAATTCTTTTTCCCCCAAGAGAACTGTTTCGTGGGGGGGGGTTAATAAGGAAAATGTGATAGATATGATCTGTAGGGATTTTAGCATAACATTTGGTGTATTGCCTCATCGGAAACTAAAGATGGCGACGATGGGGATCAGTACAAAACCAATAAGGTGGTAAAGAGCTGGCTAAAGAAAGTGCTGTAAAGCAGAAGTATGAGCTTGCAGGAAGATTACTAATGTATTTTTTTAGGATTAATGACACTGTATGGATATTGCTATTCTTCAGCCTAATCTGTCCTTCCTGTATAGTTTATAACTAGGTATTACATTACGCTATTACTAATTTTTGTTACTCCATCATGTTCCCAGAATGCCTCTTATGTGTAGGTTCCCTTTGTTCTCAGCGCTCTAGGTAACTTCTATGCTATTACACTTCTTTCTTTCATGTGTGAGAGAAAATATGTATAAATATGTGATTTTATCTTTTTTAGTATATGTCTTCTATGTGATGAGCTGGGCATTTTGGACTTAGGTCAAACAAAATATTTCTTTCCTCCTGTAGCTTCCTCTGGCCCTCTGTTTCCATTTACCAGCAGCTAAAATCACAGAGTTGCAAATAGGTCAGGATAGACTGAAAGGAGTAATAGGAAGTAGGGAATTTGGAGTTGTCAGAGCTTAGTAAATAATGATTAATCAATGATAGCCACTGCAGGTCTAACTCATACTGACTTGATTGGACTCACAGACAGCCACAGCCACTTCAGCTGAAAAAGACACTAGGATGTAGGAGTCAAATGGGTAATTCCTCTCTCTCCAGCCTGGCAGAACAGTAATTAATTACAGTCCTTACTTCAGATGGGAGGACCACCAGGTTGTGAGTTCTTAGACTGGCAGGCTGATATATATGCTGATATAACACTTTCTGCTGTGTCACAGTGTAGAAAATAATTCATGATTGCTGTGTCAGAGAGAGGGAGCATGCGTTAGGAGTTCTGTAAGACAATAATTGGGAGATGAAAGAGGAGCAGTCTGGGTTTCCAATCCTTGTATATCATCCAGTGATTACTTAATGTAAAATGAATGCATAGTCCTGAGAACACAGAAAAACAAACAGGGAATTACTCAAATCAATGAGCTTCAAAATCATACCCTTCTTTTTCTTCCTCTTTTGTTTTGCCATTTCCTATATAGTCAGAAAAAGCATGGCCCATAATGATTTGGTTACTCTCCTTCAAGGGGAAACACAATGTTGAGCTCAGGCTAAAATATAGGCTCACCATATTTTGGTGGGTGCTTTGGTTGTTGGTCAGTTGGGTTAGGTGGGGAGATAAGAGAAGGAGAAAGGGAATATTAATACTATAATTTGATCCTCTTCTGGGAGTATTTTAAATGAAAGAAGTGATCCTTGTTCTGCTCCTGAGAGGAGTGATTTATGCCTCTAATTTGAGGAGACCATCCTGGATTGCAAATTTTGTTCTGCTACATGTGCAAACACTTAAAGCTCCCAGTGAGGTTTTATAGTTGTCTGGCTATTACCTTTCTGAGGTGTTTCTCTTTAAATTTTTTAGGAGAACTTACAAACCTCACTTAGACCTGTGAATTTTACAAACCAGATACTGAAAGCCTAACAGTGGCACATAGGATCTTTATCTCAGGGCCTTTTTGTCATTTGGAAGTTTTTATGATGATATTGATTTTTTTTAGGCTTATTTCTAATGCCTAGAAGTAGCTGCCTCAAATCACTAATTGGTCTTCACACATACTATGAAGTACTTAAATTTATTGAATTAGCTTCCTTTTTTCCTGCCGTTGGTCATACCTAATTTCAAATTATATACCATGTAGAGACCTATCTTTCTTAAAATCAGCTACTCACTGTCCTAGATCATGGCCCTTAATAGTTATGATACAGGGTTCTAAGACTTGGAGATTTTGGCTTGGATACAAATGAACTTTTTTTCCAGAGAATGACAAAAACTAGACCTTCGCTAGATACATTCAGGGTCAAACTAAGTTGGTATACTGTTCAAAGACATCAACACATTGAAAATTACACAGTGTAAATAGAAAAACTAAAATATCTGTTGACAAGAAAAATGAAGGTTAGGTTGATCTCCGTGCTGGTAAGATACTGTCACATCACAATGGCTTGAAGTTTAGGTTTGCTGAAAAAGGTAGCTTTTGAAATAGCTTTTGAAAAAGCTAAGATCAATAGATTAGATTGCATATATAAAAAAAAACCTGCTGTAAAATCAGTTTTGCTTTGTTTTGTTTATCTATAACATCTGTCAATGCAGGTCATGTACTTCTGATTCTCTTCTGAATTTTCCTTTGTATGTTTCACGGGTTGTAGTTATTTATGTTAAGATTATTCATTGCATTCAAGAGTATGGATTTCCATTACTAAGTAACCAGTTCATGCTCTTTGTTAAGATACAGTTTTTACATATCAAAGGTGGGCAGTGTATTCTATATTTATCTTGCCATATTTATACCTTCTGTGAGTGCTTGTTTCTATTTTTTCTGCTTTTGATACCTACTTCAACACTAGTGGCAAGGAGATTTTGAGTAGACCTTTGTTTCTGTCGCTAGTATTTTATTTGTTGAGATAGTTCAAGAAAAAGCTATATTGCCATTTTTAATCTAAAGCCAAAATGTTAATACACTTTTTATTGTGCTTATAGCTGCATGTAGGTATCCATGAAATTTTCTTTCTTAGTATGATCATTTTGACTAAAGTCCTTGTATTGCTAGATTAGGTTTCCTCTTACAACAGGGATGATTTTAGTCCACTCATTGGAAAAAATTACCTAAAGTAAGGACATCTTTACAAGCTGCAGGCACAGCAAATGCAGTAGTCACCACCTTGAGGTCTGGATGACTGCCTTGGGGCATAGTAAATGCCCTATGTTAAAAGCTGCCACATGCTGCCTATAATACTCAAGCTTGCCAAAAAGGGTCCAAGTCATGTTTGAAGAACTTTGTCTTGAGAGGATTATTTTTGTTTTGTTATAAAATTAACAAGTCTTTACAGGTTTGTATTTACCCTTACGTATCTAGGGATTTTACTTCCGTAGTGAAAAAGTAGCAGCCTCATAATAGCATATCTGAAGAATCCTACCTTGCAGAATCTGTAGCTTATTCCTATTAGAAAATAATAATAATAATAATAATAATAATAACAACAACAACAACAACAACAATAACAATAATGATAATAATAACTACTTAATAATAACTACATTCGGAATAACTTCTATATAGAATTCCAAGCAGCCTGGAACACTACAGCCAAATAATAATCCATATAAGAAACAATGCAAACAGATTAATCATTTGTCTTTCAGAGAATTTCTCCATCTTCCTCTCCCAGACTTTATTCACAGACACTTCTCTTGTATCTCAAGGGCACAGAGGATGTATCTGGATTTATGCTGATCTTTTTTCAGTCTTTCAAACTCAGCGTCACCCCAAATTTTTCTACCTCCTTTTCAAACTGACTTAGTGGAGATTCCACCTATTTCATCTTCCTCTTCCTCTTTTGGGAACTGCCATCCTTATGAGATCCTAGTTTGATGTTCACCAGTTTTAGGAATCTCCATTTGAACCAATAGCATCATTTTCGTTTTTGCATTAAGACAGCTTTTCTCGTGACAGTTGCTTTGGCACACAGAGCCCATGAATTACACTGTCATTATAATTTACCACTGTTGAGAGTCTTTTATAAAGATTCAATTACTTGTAAGTTACATTCTACATTTCTTCCAAATATGGCTTCATATTATCATTTGAGTCAGCTTACCTATCCCAGCATTATTCCTGAAGTCATATTAATTTCAGGTGTGGAAGCCTTAAAAAGATAAAATTATTCTTGTGTGTCTTTCTACCTACAAAGAATAAGCCTTGATTTTTCTCACTGATTTTTTCTCTAGATAACACTGATTTTTCTCTAGATTTTGTATTTACATTGTGGTTGATAAAAGAGGCCTGCTGCTATTATCATCCATAAAAATCTCATAATGGGCATAATGTAGCAAGTTAGCATATGATGTAGCTTAACTGGAGTTTCCTAAGAACGTCAAACCATATTCAGAGCTTAGACTTAGCAACCTCTGTCAAAAATTTCCTTTTGTGTAACATCTGTAAAGCTGTCACATACGATGTTCACGCTTCTATCTATCACTGCTACTTAGTGAATGCATCCTATTTGGATGTTTGTTTTGGTACGTGTGTGTTGGATTGCCTTTTAGTAGACTCACACTAGTTTCTTTTATTGCTGAAAAACTCTGTGGCAGCAACAGGAAACTTTAAAATTCAAATGAAAAAGGGAAGCAAGATACCCCTTGTAACTCGGTTTTGTGGGACATGTTGTCTGTGTGTACTTTGTAACCTGTTCTCCCTTCCATGCCGCTGCTGGGTTTTTATTAATATAAATTGAAAGGTTCAAAGAAGCTGTGGATTGGTTAATCTTCTGTACCTATACATGTTTTGGTGCAGGATAATGTCTTAAGTCAACAGTAAGCAGGAACAACAAACAGATGCTGCAAATTAAAGTATTTTAATCTTGTATGGGGGCACTACAGAAGTGGAATATGTATGTAGACATTCTGTATCAAGGATTCTGGAGGTCACATTAAAAGCTGTGTTTCACTAAAATATGCAGCTAATTGCTCTCAGTTTGCTGAGCTTTAAATTGAATCCAGACACCTAGGGCTTAAGTAAATCACAAGGAGGCTGTCAAAATTTTAGATTATTAAAGAAGGTAATTTTTACCTTGGAAATACATATCCTGGAGGTTTGGAAAGAGTAGACAATATGTCTTCAAGATCTGGTGATTCTTCTTGGAAATACCAGGTCGTACCTATTTTTTCTGTATGTCCTGGTTTCAGCTGGGATAGAGTTAACTGTCTTCCTAGTAGCTGGTACAGTGCTATGTTTTGAGTTCAGTATGCGAAGAATGTTGATAACACTGATGTTTTCAGTTGTTGCTCAGTAGTGTTTAGACTAAAGTCAAGGATTTTTCAGCTTCTCATGCCCAGCCAGCGAGAAAGGTGGAGGGGCACAAGAAGTTGGCACAGGACACAGGCAGGGCACCTGACCCAAACTGGCCAACGGGGTATTCCATACCATGTGACGTCCCATCCAGGATAGGAACGGGGAAGTGGGGGGCAGGGATTCGCCGCTCGGGGACTGGCTGGGTGTCGGTCGGCGGGTGGTGAGCAATTGCACTGCGCATCATTTGTACATTCCAATCCTTTCATTATTGCTGTTGTAATTTTATTAGTGTTATCATTATCATTATTAGTTTCTTCTTTTCTGTTCTATTAAACCGTTCTTATCTCAACCCACGGGTTTTGCTTCTTTTCCCGATTTTCTCCCCCATCCCACTGGGTGGGGGGGAGTGAGTGAGCAGCTGCGTGGTGTTTAGTTGCTGGCTGGGGTTAAACCACGACACTGTATCAACATAATAATTCAGTTTTTTACAGAGGTTTTCTGTGTAAACTTTAAAATGCAGTATATAGGAGTGAAACAATATACCCCATAGAAGGAAATCATATATAATCAGTTTTCTTTGATATTTTATATTAACCTTTCTGTTGCCTTAAATCTGAAGAAATACAGATTTTAATTTTCTTTCATAGGGAACCATGAAATATTCTTCTTTCAATCTTAGGTTAATGTACAGAGAAGATGTTAATCTGTAGTAAAAGGCATACAACTTACATTAATATTACAGTCATGTTTTAATTTGGATGCTTACCTAATGAATTTTATTAATATAGCATCATTTGATTGTCATAGAATAGTGCAGTTATGGTTGCTCCAGTCTTTTGCTTAGAATAATTATTTTGATTTTTTGCATATAAATCAATTTTGCTTAGCTGATGAAGCCATTTAAAAGCAAGCATTTATTATTAAGTATTGACCACATTTAGCCTTATCTCTGTGGGAGGAGAACTAGAACATTATGAGCAGAACAGTAGGTAAGAGGAAAGCAGGACAATGTTCTTTTTCAAAGCATCACAGAAATACCTGCAATGTTATAGGCACGCAAAATAGCCAGTGTCTTGTATCTCATCTTCTCCATTAGTGGTATCTCAAAACACTTTAAGGAGTTAAATACATTTGAGAGCTGAGGGAGAGACAGAGATCTGCAGATGCAGGAAGCTATCTTTTCCACTTGCAGGCTTGTACTGTTAAATTGAAGCTTCGTAACTACAGAAGACTTATCTCTGTAATTTAAGGGGGTTTTTTTCCAGTTGATACACGTAGGGTTTTCCACAGGTAGGCCACAGGATCAGTGCTGGGTCATGATGCATCTGCTTAAAGCTCCCAACACATCAGGACAAAGATAGATGCCTGTTGTCGGAGGGAAACATGTTAGACAACTGCTCCCTAAGGCTCTAGTGTTCGTAGTAATTGTTAAATCATTTACATCATACATTAGCAGGAGCAATATAGCTACAGTAAATGACTCACACATATCTGCTGCTTTGTATTTACAGTGGAGAGATGGTAACTGTCAAGTTTCATAGGTGCTGATAAAAGCAATACACTATTTTAAATAATCTTGTGCTACTTCACAATGTCCAGATCTAGTAGAGATTCTCAGAAAAATACTGCAAAATCCACTTCAGAAATTAATTCTACTTCAGTATAATTGGCATGAAAAGACAACCTTTTAAGTGGATGTTGTAACATTTCTCTCTCCTTAAATTCTAATTTCAGTGCTTTAGATTTATTGTATAGTCTATTCATTCTTTAGAAACACAATAGGGACATAATTCATGTTTCATAAAATGTACAAGGTTACAATTTCTAATCAGTGTCTTAAGAGCTTTTTCTGGAAAAGAGGTAATAGATTTGTAAGAAAACAGAGAAATTAACTACCATGATAATAGTGCCAGGTGTAAAATTATATATGTCTTAGCAACTGGCTTTATTAATTTTGATTGATACACGGTTTCTCTCATGGAAATATGGTACTTCAGTACAATTATGAAATGCTGCTTTGTGGTACTATTCCACCTCTCCAGCATTTGTTTTAAATTTTTCAATTTTGCTTACCTACATTGAATAATGTAACAGGTATGGAGAAATTCTCTGATTTCTGTCTTCACTCCCTTACTGACAATAAGCTCAAAGGATGTAGGAGCAATGCAAAAGCATAGTAGCCTCCCTCTCGTGCAGAGTCCCAGGTAATGTTAGGCAGGAACAAGAGATCTGAAGAAGAATAGGCTGATGCTAACTGCCTGGAAGAAAGATAGCTGCAATGAGAGGTTTAGGGTTAGAGATGACAAAAATGTAGAATACCATCTTTTTCCTCATAGCAGCCCTCTAATAGGGGAAACCAATGGATGCAGAAATCATAATGCTGTCCAACGTTCATGTGAAGTGAATTTAATGGTTTTGAGCAAGCTAAACTGGAATGTAAAGTTGTTTTTTTCACACTGGAAACTCACAGGAACCAAAGGCTTTTATTGTGACCTTGAAACCATAAATCCAACTCCTAATCAGAGAAGTGATGTAATGGAAGTAATGCAGTTTATCATGTACATTTCCACCTCCTCCTTCATTTCTGCAACAGATCTTTCTTTTTGATAACAAAGCATACACTTTGTGCCCTGTGGTTTCTAAGAGTTCAGACCATCAAACTGCGAAGTTCTATGTATTCCTCTTGTCTGTGTTGATAGGAGAGGAGACTCAATAATTTACAGGATAAGTTGTTACTGAACTGTTATGTCTAAGTAATAACGTGCTAATGCCTTTGTTTAAATCTGTTGAGTTGCAATCATCTGCTTAGGTGCAGAGTCCCAGTACTGCAAGTAACTTTATGTGAGTACACGCATCTGTATTCACAAAGTCATTTCCAGGATCATATCCAGGAACTGTTGAATCATGACTTAAGAAACATTAGTAGCTGCTGCATTTGTAATAAATGCTAACTGTGTTTTCAGTACTTTGCAAAACACAGACAAAAGCCTGCTCCCAGTCCTGCGATTGCCCTTCAGTTAGAACTGTGTTTCTATTCATGTAGCTTCTCTCTTTGTAGCATCTAGATACTCTTCTTATCCTGAGCTACCATCTCCCTGTATAGATGGCAGAATAATAAGCAGATAGAAAAGGTTTTCTTATATGCAATTTCCAAACCACATTCTTATGATTCTGAAAGGGTTTATATAATAAATATATGAATAACCACACAGAGACAATACCATTCCAAGTCTGCAAAGCTGAACAAATTGACAATTCTCATTTTTCTGAAGGAACATTTTGAAGTCTGCATATGATCATTTAAAATCATTATTGGCTGTTGTAAGCCTAAAACAGAGCTATAGCCATCCAGATGTAGAGAGCTGAAACAGTGGTATGACTGATGCCTGAATCTGAATTAAAAATACAAAAGAAACTAAGTTACTAACACAATTATTTTTCATGTGAACAGAAATAATTTTGCTTTTCCTAGGAAAATTACAATCTTGGGAGTTTTGATTTCAAAAAATAAAAATAAATCACTTTGTTGATGGAAAGTATAAAAGTATAATTTTCAAAGTAATCTGTTAGCAAGGTAGGTAATGATAAGAGGTTTCTCTTGCATATGTTTCAGTATTTCTGTAATAGTCTGAATCTAAAGCAGCATTTAATAATCTCAAAAATGATCGTTGGACTACAGAAAATGGGCTACATTTCAGGAATATTTAAGGAATATTTCCTGATCATCTTCTGCTACTATCACTTAGTGAGAACTAAAATGTTTAATTGCTTATTTGATTTAGCTATTATCACAACAAAAATCTTTTCCAATCAGAATATGCATGCCGGTTCATATTACTAAATGGCATGCCTGAGTGGAAAGGGTCAGACAATTTGTAAATTGCTGCTTAAAAGAGAAATGTGAAAAAAGCTGTCAAAAACAGAAGGTGAAGTGAGTTGATTCTTCACCTGCCAAGGTTGGATGTGTTGAATTTTAAATAGTTTTAATATTATGTTAAGAGCTATTCTCTGTTCTTGGTTTATTACAAGCTGCAAGCTGCTATGCTTTTATTCTTCTTGAAAATGTTAGTCATAAGATAACGTAGCCCTGGCCCTCTAGGCTCATCCTTTTACTGCTGCCTTTACAGATTCATCCTGTGTAGCATAAGCTAAAAGGGCAGATGCATAATCTGGGGAAGTTTTCCAGATTCAAGGTATGCATTGTGGGATCTTATTAGTGTGTCATAAAAATGCACCAAGGCTGAACACGTATTCTGTCTCTGTGCATGCTGGTATGCATCTTGGCCTACTATTCAATTCATTTATTTGTTCCTGATCGAATGAAAGGTTTTAATTTTTTTACAGAAATAACATATTTAGAATTTGTGTTTCATAAGAGTAGTGATATTAGGTTTAAGTTTTATTGCCAAAATGATGCAAATATTCTATTAAAATTCCTGTGGTTGAGGGGACTTTGTGTGGGATTATTAGATCCTGTCGAACCCTGAAAATATTGCCAGAAATGGTGCGCTCTCTGTCTTTCTACCTAATGATCTAGCATCTTAATGAGAGTTGGAAAATAATTTGAGAAAGTATCACGTGAATCAGCTGAAATTATTCTTCCACTATTCTTCAAAAGGGAGGGTGATTCAAACACCTGTAGGTCTGGATGACGGATAGAAATTATTTTGTCAGTCATTCAGTAACCTAAATGAGAAAATTAGGAAGCAGTCATGAACTATGTATGACCACTGATTTTACAAACAGAATGTAGGATTTTTTAAGTAGCACTCTTCATCTTCAGCACAGAAGTACTTTAATATGCTATTTTTCAAATTCTTCAGACAATTTAAAGACAGTTTCTAGGTGGTTTGGGGTTTTTTGTAAATTTTGTGCTGTTGACAGCAATTCTTTAGTGGATATGAACAACAAGAACAGGCTATATACAAAGCCCTGATAATACCAGATTTAAAGAAAATAAAGATTCGTTTTTAAACATGCTGTGAGGACAGGCTGAGGAAATTATTATTGTTAAGCCTGGAGAAGAGGTGGCTTTGGGGGGACCTAGTAGCAGCCTGTCCAGACCTACAGGGTGGTTAGTGAGAAACCAAGCAAGGCTCTTCACAGCAGTGCATGGCAGGACGATGAGACAACAGTCATAAACTGAAGCAGGGCAGGCTTTGACTAGATACAAGAAAAGTTTCCTCTGCAAGAATAATTAAGTATTGGACCTAGAAGGCCTGTGGGAGCTCAGGCCCAACTAGGCATAGCCCTGAACAACCTGCTGTGAAATCAGTGTAGGCCCTGCTTTGAGCAGGAGGCTGGACTGGAGACCTACCCAGGTCCTTGCCGACCTGAAGGATTCTGTGATCCTATGATATACAAAAGAGTGGGGAGAGGATAGAAGCAAGAAGTGTAATAGTCTAGACATTTAGAGACGTGCTATGGGTAGACATTACTGTTTTATAAACATGGGAATCTGAAAGTGATGAGAAACTGTTTTTAATAAAAGAACAGCAAATCCAATTCTGCTGCCTAATCCAGGAGAAAAATATATATATATATTGGTACTGAATTTTTAACTTTTGAGCATGAGACAAATATTATCCTATTCTATTTTGCGTGATATAGTATAGATGTTTATTTAAATGGGATTCACCTTTGTAGTTTCCTTCGATGTGATGATTGACCTAAGACGCGATGAGAGATTGTTAGATTTGGCTTAGGTCAACAACCAAAATCAACATTTAACATCTCTGAAACTGGCTTAAATTGAAATGTAAAAGGCAAACGGCTTAATGAAATGGCTTAATAATTTTTTTTTTTTTTTTTTTTTTTTTAAGGATTAGGGAAGGATTTCTGGAAGAATGGCACCTGCAATTACACTAACAGCATAAAATGGGATAACTTTACAGTGACTTTCAGTCCTTAGGTTTCAGGAGAATGTCTGAGAGTTTTCTGGTAGAAGTTTTTGTTAATGTTCTATTTATAGATATTTAGGGATATTATGTTTTTGCGGGTTTTTTTAATAAATACTAGAGAGAAATCTGGAGTAGGTGTCCCAGTATACAATATCTCAAAGTCAGCATTTCACACATTTCATGGTCTCTAGTGTGCTTCAAGAACATCTGAAATTGCCTCATTTTCCTAATTCTGTAACTGGCTATCTGAGATTGCAATGGGAGTTAAAGATTCATAAAAGTCTAAATTATTATCACAATTGGAGTTTCTCACTTTTCATTCTCATGATCTCTGAGCACTTTCAAGACCTTTTTCTACTGTAGGTTGTATTATATTCTTCAGTTGTCTGGAGGGGGAGAGGAAAAGGGAAGGCTTTATATACCTTCCCTAGCCTTCCCCATCACCACTACATCTATGTGAACATCCACCAAACACTTTTAAATGTCCTTTCTGCTTCAGTTTTCATATGTTACCTCCCTTATTAATTTTTATTTCTGTATGGTACAAGGCCTGATTTTTCTTTTGTATTTGCAAAGTACCTAGCACACAGCAAAATGCAGACAGGCATCATAAGAGAACAGCATCTGGAAACGTTATATCACTTCCTTTCTGCAACTATGTTTTCATAGTGGCATATGTTTGCTTTTAATTTTTTCATTTATCACTGTTGATATGAAATATCAGATGACTACAATAGGGCACTGAATCCCTCCTGTGAAAAGAAAGATGGATGTAAGGTAGAGGCAAGCATACAAACACTTATAGAATCATCTTCAAATGTATGAATTTTCCCAATGACTTATATGGGATTATTAATATGGAAGTATATTTCTAAGATTGTGTTTTCTCCTATTATTGCCTAATATTTCCTATTATTACTACAGTTTAAAACTTTTATTTTCTTTATTTTTATGCTCTTAAAGAATGTTTTTCTTCTTCATCTTGCAGTTACCTTGACCATCTCTATCGATCTTCCTTTAGAACTCCCCAGGTCTCCTTAAAGCTGCCCCTATCTCTGCTAGTACTGTTCCTATTTTGTTTCTTTCTAGTGGATTCTACAAGGCATGGGACAAATTTTGTAAATGTTTTTTAATCATGCAGATCATAATAATAATTGAACGCAATCAAAATAATTTTGATTGTTTTTCAGTCAGTAGAATGAAATCTGTCTTGCTTCCTTTAATGAGGCAAGCCGTGACAGAAATTCCTGGGTAAATTCCAAAGAGCTCCAAATTACATTTCTGTCATCACTCATATAACCTATGTACATGGGCTGAGGTGAAGCACAGGATATATGGGATAGAATTATGATTTTTAACTGCTCTTTAAATGGCAGCATGTGCCTTTTCATGTCTTGCACAGGCTTATGAGCACTTCAGTCCTGAATGAGAATCAGTGATCATATACTCTAATGTTCTAGCTATTAGAAGCTACCTGGTCTTTCAAATTATTTATAAAGACTGTAGACAAATGCATTCCATCCTTTAACAATCCTGAATGTTAAAATAGACTGCTTGACTGTCTGTCTTAGTAGAGGAAACGTTGTAATCAGAGAAGACTGTAATACAAGTGCGAAAAATCCGATACAAATTGCTGCTTATTGACACGGGTTGATTTACGTTATATAGGCATACACTTTACATCTGATTTTCTCAATTTTCATTGTGTAAGTTGTGTTAGCAATCTGTTCAAGCTCAGTAGTGAAAACAATAGGTTTCAGTCATAATAAGGATTCAAAAGACTGTGTGGGGCTGCTTGATTTTCGAAGATGCTTGTCATTAGATCACGGTGCTTATTACAGGCACTGTGTGAAGAACACAGTAATTGCATGGGGAATTCATGAAGGCCGAAGGAAAGTTTTAGATTCTATGAGACATTCAGAAAATGTATCACAGGAGATGCTAAGGGCATGGGAGCAGGGAAGACTCAAGTTTTTCAGTTCATTTGCAATGAAAAGTTTGCTTTCAAATCATTATAAACTTTCCTTGATGGAGTGAGTGAATGGCATCTACATGGCCTGAAATTTTAAAATTTACCTAAAGATAAAAATATTTATAATTCAAGGCCACAAATTACTCTCTTTTGGTAGTATTGAATTCTCTCATTTATAAATGTTTTATACTGATGTCCTGGAAAATGTCACGATGAAGCATGGGTAGAAATAAAGATTTAATCTCTTCCCCACCTCTCAAACAAGTAATAAGCTCCTGTGAAATACTCCTTCTTGACAAAGTTACATGTTTTTTTTTTTTCAATTTATTTTTTTGTCAGTGGAGGTTGACTAAAATAATTTGTAATGGAATATAGGGAGAACATTCATACTTGCAGAACATGGAGCTCAAAGACATACCATATTTCCCAGGCATTGCATATTCAATAAAGCCTGCATCTGGAAGTGGCATCCACTGTCAGCCCTTTTTATAAGAACCCAGCATAGCTCATAATTTCTGTTCAGCTATGGAAGTAATGGATATACAGACATGAGCTAGTGGAATTGTACCGCCACTTCTATGTTGAAGTTTAGCATCATCTAATTATGAAATGCATGTGAATTTCTCAGGGGAAGGAGTGCCTTCCTACTTCTATCTAGACCCAACTGTAGTGGAACATCATGAACTTTTCTAATTACCCCTCGGAGGCAACTGAAGCAATCCTCACTCATTTGGATCATCTTGTAATTGTCCCATGTTGAGCACAGAAGGATTTAGAATAACAAGATATGCAGAAAGGAAGATTTTATATATATATATATATGTTTTTACAGGATTCATTTTGAATACTTTAAGCTGGAGGCTGTACGGCACATACATTTTTCCCTTGGGAGTTTCTAGAGATTGCTTAGTTCTTGAGCCAACGTGAGCAGACTAGATAATACAGATGGCTTTTGCTTTTGGAGGAGACAGTTCTTGAGAGGTCACACTTCTGTGCTCTGCCAGACTGTAATTTTCAAGTGTTTAATAGGGTTAGAGGTCTATTTAAAGATATACCTGAACAAATAGCTTTTGTAGGCAGAACTTTATAGTTTTTATGCTGCTGTAATTAAAGGAATAATATCAAAATGATTGTGAGCTATTAGAGGCTGTAGAAAAACACGTCTCAACCTGTGACTTGCTGTTCAACTTTTTTTTCAGGTTAGTCAGTAATGCATTAAATTGCAAGTTGACATCAAATCAGAACATTCTTCTTATAAAAATCGTGGGGAAAAAAATCTTAGCTTTTACACCACCAATGACCAGAGACAGACATATGCTGTATTTTTATTAGTGTGCTTACTAGTGATTTGGGTAAGCTTTAAGCATAATGCCAGTTGGTGATCGCTTTCCAAACAGCAATGCAAAAGTGCAAGGGAAAACAAAGCCATCGTGAGATTATTTTAAAAAATTAAGCCAATGTTCTAGAAACATGCTTCTAACTTCTTGTTCTAATTGGAAACATTCTAATCCAATGCTGCTGAGTGAAGCTGATTGCGGAGTTAATTGCTCTTATGTAACAACTAATATCTGTCAGTAACACACACTGTATAACACTGGCAGGTTTTGAAAACATTTTGGTCTCTTTGCCCCTTCTTTCTTTGTTGTTCTGTTTACTGTGCCCAGTTAATGTGCTCTTGTGCCATAATAATCTCTAGCTAAATGGTAATTGCTCTATTGACAGCACTACTGTACATTTTTGACACATCATTATTCATACTTAACCACTTGACCTGGAATAAATGTTAAAGCAATTACTACTGAGAGCTTTTCTATGAGAAAATTGAGGCAAAGTTTAAAGATAATCAAAATGCAAAGCTGATCATGATAGCAACTGGAAAAATGGCAAATCCTATTAAACAGATTTTTATTAGCCAAGTTGATGCCAGTAGATATTATCTGGTAATTTAGTCTTATTAAAAAGAAAATAAAGCAGCTAATTGTTTACTATTCTAGAACTTATTCCAGCTTGCAATTTGCAACTGAAATTAAGCTTTATGTGGCTCATCTATTTTGTCACATTGAAATATGAAAATCATTTGGTACAAAGCACATCTGCTCAGTCCTTTCCATCTTACTGGCAAATGCTCGTTCAGTATGTTTCATACCTGTTGAGGCATTACATTCATGTATACAGCACCAATATTTTAGATATTTGTCTCTTACAAGCCTTGTATCTTCAGCTCTTAAAACTCATACTTAATATTTTTCCTCCATTATACATACCTTTTACAACTGCAAGAAATGTGTGAGTGTAATCTGTTGTTGGCTTGGAGACTTTAGAGGGAATTTGGAAATGGAGAGGGACAGAGTTATTGCTATGCAATTGCGTGAAAATTGTCCAAATCTCCCAGACCAGCATTTTATTTTGATAGTTAATTGCATATTTGCTCTAGTTGTGTTTGTATTCTAAAAGGAAAGTAAATGCTCTCCAGTTTAGTTGTTTAAAAAGTGGCATTTACACTGATCTCAAATAATTTCACAGGACTCAATTGCAGCACAATGCCTTCAGTACAGTGCTTACAGTAAAAGCTGTAATTATAAAAGAATGCCAAAAGACATCAAGAAAGCCTTAAAGGGATAACGTAAGCTTTTACTGCCCCCGTCTGAACTATGAGGCTTGCTTGAAAACCACCATTAGGATGCAGAATACTGATTGTTGATATGTCACTATTGCTGTCATGGGAGAACTGTTATAAGGGCCAGAAACTTACAGTGGTTTCTATATTAATGAAGCTTTTCCACACTTAATGAAAGCAAAGAAAGATTGGGGTTTTTTAATTAATAAAATATTAAAAACAGAGGAGGAAATCTTCTCTTTTCATGCTGATCCACATTCAGAACAGCAGTAAGGACTTCTGCAGCAGTGCTTTATCAGGCAGATAAATCCTTTTTTTTTTTGGTAAAGCACTCTTAACTCCCTGTTAACTACTTCAGTATACTGTATGCCTATCAAACTGATAAAAGATTGTTCAGAGGGCATTTAATAGCTTAATTCTTAAACTTTTCATTCACATTATCAGTTCTGATTATTTATAAAGGAGCTTTTACACTAAGAGTAAAGCACCACCAATAGCCTAATAAATCTTCCAAAACTGGTAGGCAGACTAAACTCATCTAGGTCTCTCCTATTGCTGCAGTGATTTTTATTCATAGCTGAGAAAACTTTTAATAATACTTTTCTTGGAACATTATAAAATATATATTTATTGTTAACATTAATAAATTATGTCAGCTGTCAGCCTTCTAGTGTTAAGGAACTTGGAAATTAGTTCCATGTTTGACTTCTCAGTTTTTTATTGAGATACTTACCTCTGTGTGCATCAGAATTTAAGCACCGCAAAGCATTTCCACTAGATAAAACCTTTTCTTTGGTTGATTTTTGCATATAATTTTCCAATATTTTTATTCCTACTTTGTGTTCTTTCCCATTTGTTTTATATGCATAATACATTAAGCCTTGCTTTCTTTATAGCCATGGATGCAGAGACCAAAAGTCCTGTTGTGTGCTTTTGCTTGCTTTTTTTTTGTAGACCAAGCATCTTTTTAGCTCAACAAACACTGATTCAGGATTTTAATGCATGTCTTGTATGGTAATGGGTGATTATGTCGTAATTTCCAAACCACTTTTTCGTTAATTCAGATAATCTTTCATAAAGGCCACTTTTTGCTGTTAACTGAAAGACTGCATAGTCTATAGAACAGCAAACAATTAGCAGCTTTATTTCAGCAAAGAGGGTTGTGCACAGTAATTCCAATCAGGCCATTTCAATTTCTATTTTTTTAAATAGAATTCTTCTCCCTCCTCTTCTTCTTACCAAACTGAATGGAGCATAGTATTTAGTATGGGTTCCTCAGATATAGTAAAAGACAGACAACTACCACAATCAATATACTGTTGTTCCCTGTCACTCTACTTTTGTAGCAGAAAGGACTGTACAGGTAGAGAGTAATTACTGTTGTTAGGCTTCACTGGTTTGGAGCAGAAATAATAAGATTGCTTATTAACATCCTGAGATTTTTCTACAACAATGTGTATTGAGATTTGTTGAATTTTTCAGCTTTTGAGTCTTTATTGTTAGATTTTCAACTCCTTATCCTGAAGCAGGTGTGCCAAAAAAACATTCACCTGTTGGAGTTTTTGTCTATAGTTTACTGAGGAGAAAGGTAGTAGGAGGAAAGGATCGTAAGGCTGAAACTGTCATGTGAATTCAGATTTTTAGGGATTTAACGAAATCAGCAAGATTCACCAAACTAACTATACCTTTGTAACAATTACCAACATTCGAAATAGCCCAAGTTCTAAAATATTTACTCTTGTTGAAAGGCTGTACCCATGCCAAAAAATGTTATTAGATTGTTCATAGTAATGTGTAGCCAGTACCTAACCTGGCTTGGCAGATTCATATGGGATTTATTTGGTACAGTTTGGGGGAAAATTTGTACCATCTGAGACTTTGCTACAATATTAGAATGGCAAATAAAGAGAAGAGGTAGCTCCTCAATCTTACAGAAGATTCTGTGGAAACACATTAACACTACTGTGTTAACAGAGGTCCTGCTGCTTTTAAAAATGGTTGTTTGGAAGACAGTAGGAGACAATCATGAAGACAGGGAAATCAGGTTCCTCTCAGAAGAGGATGCAAGCACGACATGGTGTAGCTAACTGCTTAACGCTTCTACATTTTATTGAGTCCTTCCTTGTAAAAGGTGTTGCAAATTTCCAAATATAATTTTTTAATATTCACATCAGATTCAATAAAATAATTTGCTGGTATGTTTACAGGCTTGGCATTCACATGTGAACAAGAAAGCAAATGTAGAGAAATTATCTTATGTAAGCTATAGATTCAACTGTAGGAGGTATGAAACAGAGACTGGTAGTTGTTTACTCATGCAGCTTTCTTTTTATTGTGAGGCTAGCAACATGATGATTCTTGGGTATGTCTTTCTCCAGCTCAAGTATTTGGCTGAATTTATACTCAGGTAAACTATACACCTCTGTGTGTATTTTCTAAGGGTATTTCTGAATCAAATCTACTCCAGGTTTCAGGAAATGTTCTAGGTGTCAGTGAGCAGAACCCTGCCGGTTCAATAAATAAATAAAACTAGAAAAAGAAGGAAAATTGGTCACAGATGTGGATCTCTGCTACCTGTATAGCAGAGCTATATCCTTAAGTACTGTTGGTGTTGTGAGTGCATCAAAGCCCTCAGTAGCACTCTTTCAAGGCTTTTCAGCATAGCAGCCATCAGTTTTGCCCATCTTCCAAACAGATTTTTGTCATGCTGAAAGAAAAAAAAAGTGTTGGTATTGGGACACTGTCAAATCAAAAGCTGGATGAGGATGGGAGTGTGGCGGAATGTGGAAGGGAAGACCATAGGGGGGTCTGCTTCCTGGCTAGTGGGAAATCTTGGGTAAAGGAGGAATGGATGTTGGGTTCACAGAACTAGAGACAGCAATGGAGTGAGGGACAAATAGAGCCCCTGGTGTTACAAAGAGGAGATCATAGGAATGCATGTGCATGTCAGACAAGGGCCTTACATTGGCTGTCGTGGGGTGAGTGAATAAGAAACTCTGGACCTCACTAGGAGGTGAGCAGTGTGGAAACCCTCGAGGTAGATAGACTAGCATCTCTAGTTGGGTTGGGTAAACACATGGCTTTCAGACAACCTCTAGAAGACAGGTCCAAGCAAAGATCTTCTCGTATATGCAGCACACACTGCTGCCTTGTTTAACTGTATGCTTGCACATGTGCACAAAGTTCTGTTTCAGAAGAATAAGTCTCTGAAAAAGAATGTAACTAATTCATTTGATTGTATCATCTGCAATGTGATTTGGTCCTGTTGTCTCAACAGTTTATGTGAAAGCTGTACTAGAAATGGAAAAAACCCTGAAGTGTAACCAGCATTCGCCAAAATGGAGGGATTAGATCTACTTTTTTTTGCCCACAGACATTTTCAACTCGTGTTTTCCTATCATAAAGATTGCTGGGCTGGTGTTATTTGGAGGAATGCCATATGGATCTAGACAATTCTTTAAAATATTTTAATCCCATGAAACCTTTTCAGCAAGAGTACAAATAAAATTCTTCTCATAGTCTACATGCCTCATGCTGTTCAAAGGTTAAAATGTTCTGGGTTTTTTTGTAGTAACTAGATGAAATTTCAGAAGAGAGGCAGCACTTTTCAGCAACAATAAAGTCAATGTTACATACATAATCTTTTTACTCTTTATTCTCTCTTACAAAAATGGAAATTATTCCAGAATAAGAAAACTGGATTCTCATTTTATTAATTTTGGAACTGTTGTTATAGTGGGTGTTAGATGGGTATTCTGCATTCATTGGCTTCCTAGATTGTGCATAGCATGGTTTAATTGGAGTGATATTAAAATGCTGAGTTGGGTGCAATAGCCAGAAAGGAACTGTATGGCAAAACCATCATTTCACTGACATAAATGCAGCAAAACATTGTCTTTCCTACACTTGCCAGAGGACACTGCAAAAGAACTTAATGATCTTACCTGTGTAACCAACTTTGAAGAACTGACTAATGCATTACAGTCTTTGAGATTACTTGTTATGATGTCTTCTAACAGTATAATCATAAATGTGCTTCAGAAAATGCTGTTCTCAATTATTGAGGCCAGACTCTGAAAATCGAGCTGGAAAACTACCAAATATCTTGCTGTGCAGTTGGCATCCAGAATAAGGCACCTTGAACCAATAGCACATTTTTAAATTTAGATACTGGGTAAGTGATTGGCTGAACACTGAAGATGGCAGATCTGGAAATCTCCAGATGTGCACATCAAGTTCTGCATGGGTTGATATCCATGCTTTGCTTGCTTGCAGAGATGTGCCAAAAACTTGGGGAGGTACCTGCAGATTGCCGTAACAGACCTTGAGCCCTTTAATGTTTAAGGGCATTAGCAGCAAGAAATGTCACTTATTAATAAAAAAAAAACAAACAAACCCTATGTCTTTTTTTTAGCTATAAAATATGTGGAAAGCTGAACGCTTTCTTACTAAAAGCTGATATATAAGTGTTCTAATTCCAATTAAATTGACTGAATTTATAGATGTATACTATTCAGATGAGTGAAGCATTGTACACTTTTAATTAATGAGCAAGCATCTTTAATGACTATACATAAATTGTTATATGAAGGTTGGGGAGCATGTTGCTAAGTTTTACCTTTTAATTTCAGCATGGTGGCAGGTCTGAAGAAAGCAACCAATTTGTTGCCGTGTTTTCTTTCCTGATAGTTCAAGATTATTAGTACCTCAATCTACAAAATGATACTGATACGTTAATCCCCTCTGAACAGGAAAGATATCTATAATGTAATTTAAGAACCATGTATTTTAGTCCCATTTTGAATTGATTCATCCTGTTGTTCTTATCACAAACAATGACAAGTGTTGAAAGTACAAAGAATTTGTGTAATTAGAGATAAATTAATCAGGATACATTTTCTTTCTATGAAGAATGGAATGCTAGAGAAGGTGCCTCACTTTGTTACAGCGCTAATATGGTTTTCAGCAGAAATATAGGGCAAAGATACTGATTGGAGTTCATTTTAGAACATTAAATACTGCATGTGCTACTTCAGCTTTCAGCACTGATTTAGAAATAGAAACACAACAGAGAGGCTGGTACAGAAAAGCTATGCCTCATTTGTCTGTTGTGTCATCTGGTGTTGATCAGGAGTAGTTTCTATAATGTTCATGAAGTTCCACCAGTTTAAAAGGTAATATAAATGAGATCAGGACTAGCTCCATTGTATGTAATGTAAGAAGAGCAAAGAATTTAAATGATAGATTTATGCCAGAGCTGCCCTAGGGCGAATAAGAAGTACATTAATAATGCAGTGTTTATTTTGAAATATTTTATTACAATTTTACTAAAAATACCCAAATAGCAGGGGGAAAAAGCCAATAGTACACATGTTCAGCATTTAAGACAGGTTATTTTTGCAATAAGATTCTTGGCAGACTGTATCATTTCTTTTAGTACTTCACCTGTGACACTATAAATAATACATATTTAAGTAGAGCTATTATACACTACTATTTCTGTTCTACATAATTTATAGACAGTGATTTCCTAACATGTGTAGGTAATGTTCTCTATGAAAAGAATGTTCAGAATAAAATAATTCTAAAGGAATGAAGCAGTTACTTAAACTGAATTAAAGCAAGAGCTGCATTTTGAAAGCACGGATTGATAACTGCTTTTTTAAAGAACAGTATTAACTTCCCTTTTTCAGCCTGTGAACCTTAGCGTTACAATAATTTTGTTTTAAAAATTAGTGTGAAGCATCAAATAACAACAGAAAATATAAGTGCTTAAACAGAGCATGATTACCGCTGAAACTTCAGAGATACTACATGTCTTCCAGATGATGTCAAGGTGTCTAGTTAGAAATACAGAATTTGTGTACATTTTTATGCAAGTTGAATGGAATCTTGCCCCATATTACACTGAGATTGTAAGATCATCTTTGCATCAGTGACTAAACTCAGATAGGAAATTGTTTGGGAGTTCTGCGTTCATGTTTCCTTGGGGGAGAATCCTACTGAGAATATTTTAGCCACTGTGCTGCCTGTAATAGCTGTATTTATTGACATCCAAAAAGACAGTGATTTCCTCTTGAGACAGCAGAAGAGCCTTTATATTGTAAATCTGGTCTAGCTTTCTAATCTCATGTGTGGACACATTCCTCTGTGTCTCATCTTTTCTGGGACAGTTTGGAAAATTACTTATATCAGGAATAAAATTCCATGATCCCTATACCAATGTCTTTACGCATAGTTGCCTGCTCTATGGTCTTTTTTTTTTTTCTATTCCAGCCTGATGCTTACTATATTTTTTTTAGAAACACAATAGGGGTTGTGTTGGGAGAAACATGTTGGGCACAGGACTTCAGAATGGAACAGTAACATTTTTAAGTTCCTTCAGTATTTTTTTCCCCACCTACAGGTACACTGGTTTTTTAAGCTCCAGTGTACTGTATATTGTTAGCTGTGTTTTCCGAAGTCTGGAACAGGGTATATGGAAAATTTCCTTTTAAAGCAGCAGCTGTGTTTTGCCAGGTTAAGCATCAGAATAGCAGTGCACTCTATGTGCAATCTTTTTCTCTTTAGCAGGGCTGAACTATGTGTTATTCATTAAGGGACCAATCCAAAGTTCTCTAAAGTCGAGTGAAGTTCCCCATTGACTTTGTCGGTTTTGGCTCGGGCTCTGATGGCTGTTCTATATCCTTTCGTTAGGAGGATTAAAATGTACTCTTTCATTAGTTAAGTGCAAACTGAATTTCAAATGAGTCAGAATATATTGAAAGTAAAACTGTCAAATCATTGGTATTGATTTAGACACTGTTAAACAGGGACAGCGCTAACACACGAGGGTTTATTCTTTGTTACGACTTGCTTATAACCCGCATTGATGATAATGGGAATTACAGGCATGTCCAGAAGGGAATGTGCCCTTTGTAAATTCCCTATAAACCTTAGATTAAGGAGCCACAGTTCTGTGAGAGTTCAGATACTTCTTGTGTTCAGGCGAAACTTTCTGAGCTCTCCTGTGTCCTTTCTTAGCAGTTCTTGGAAGGTAGACCTTTAAGAAAGAAATGTATCCCAGAGCTGTTCCCTTGCCTTTCCTTATCTGACAGGGAAGATACCAGGAGATTGTGCCAGGAGATAGGCACACACTTGTCCGAAGTGTGTGGCAGGAAAAGTTAATACAGTTTGTACAGGGCCCTGATTGGCAATACAAATTGCTAATGTTGTAACAAGGAAAGATTTGTGCAAAACTGGTAGGAAAATAAAACATGTAAGTTTGGGGTTTGGTGGGGTTTTTTCGTACTAGTGGTGTATAAATCAGAGACTAAAGGGGTAATCAGAATAGGGTATAAATAAAATATGGTGGTAAATTCTGTAAGTAATCATATTGTCACTGCAGTTATTGAGGATGCTCACCTTAGTCTTTCTGAAGTAACACGCTGCCTTTGCTTGGTGTAGTTTTATACAAACCATTTCATTCCCCAGCTACTGTGCTTGCTATCCAGATCAGAAGGCTATTTGGTTCTTATACTTCCAAGCACTTTCAGTTCACAAAGCACTGTACAAAGCAGAAATGGGGGTGTGGATGGGAGGTAAGAAGAGGGGTAAGGGTGAGAAAAGGGAGCTTGGTATTGCTTCTCAGAGTTTACAGCCTAAACCAGACATACACAATGAGGTGTAAAATAAAATAACCACAAATAAAATATGCCTGATACATTAGTAGAACCTTTCGTTAGTAGATAAATGTATTCAACTTGTTGAATAAGTTGTTTACAAATAGAAATGTCAATTAGTCTGTGTTCCTAAGTTTGTTTATATTTCTGCCAGAAAGATACTGTTTTAAATACAAGACAATATTGGCTATGTGCAAGTTAGATGGAAACTAACTGACACCCTGGTGAGTCCTCATAAGTTTGCAAATCAAGCACATTTTCCTACCTGTCTCAAAAACCACTTACATGGCAAGTGTGCTTGCACACAGATGTACCCTTTCTCTCATTAGTTTTGTAGTTTACGGTCTCCAAATCATTGTCTAATAATAGTACATCATAATAATACATAGCTTGTCTTTCTCTAAATGTAACCCAGGTGCTGTTCCTAGAAAAGAAATACTTCCTTGCACTAATGGCGTTGGGCTATGACATGTCACTCACATCATGATTTGACATAAATTTGTCCACCACAATTTGTATGCAGTGATCTGTTGATAACAGCAATACAGCAGGTCATCTGAAATAAACCCCATGCAAGCAGATGCCACTACCACCCTGTTTGTTAGCAATGCTCACAAGAGATTAACATGATGTGTGGCAGCACAAAGTTTGCCGTCTGCATGTCCATTTGCTTTCTTCTGGGACGTTACTGCTCTACAGGGACTTGAGGGAGGGAGTCATCACGGGGAAGGCGTGGAATGGGAACCTGCTGGTCGCCCCAGCTATTTCCTACACCTCTAGCTTCTGAAATTCTTCTTGTGCTAACGGTGTTGTCATTTTCTCTTAATTTCATTCCTCTCTACTTGTAGGTTTGGGGCTTGATTCAGTGTTTGCTTCTGCCTCAGCCCTGCTGCTGAGCCTAAACTTACCATCAAGTTCCTCCCCTCATCTTCTGCGTACATCTGGGAACACCAGAAATTGTTAGGCACCTCTCTGTTTTTAAAACTCTGACTGTAAAAAAAGAAAGAAAGAAACAAAAAAAACAGCTTTAGGAATGTATAGGACTGGAAAACTGCTGATTCCTACCTCTTGACACTGATGCCTCAGAAGCACACCCGTAACACTTACCTTGCCAGGAGAAGGAGGTATTGCTTTTGTTCTTGTTGTGCTACTGTCCCTGCCCAGCCTCCCCCACCCCGCCTATGGGCCCAGGACACCATTTCAGCCCAACGAGGGCCCTTGTCCCTGCCCCAGCGGTGCCACAGACCTGCCTGCCCCTTGTCCTGTCCCCAGGCACTTTGATTTCCTGCACTAGACTTGGGCATGGGTTATTGCCCTGTCATGGCCAACACTGCCCTGCTGCCACCACCTGAGTGCCTGGGCCATGTGCCTCCAGCCGTGGGACCGTGCTGGCAGGTGAGGTGATGGCTTGGCTGCCTTGCAGCCACCTGCCTTGGGAATGCAGCCCCACTCCTGCTGCGCCCTGACACTTTCCATCCTGCTGCATTCCCTGTCAGATATCCTTCTCGAGCTTTGGATCTTGATCTGTAGGACAAACATGCTGGTGAAGCCCCAGATCAGGCATCGAAGCCTGTGTTGATTTCCAACACACCCAGGTGGTTAGCATCTTTGTCCTTATCTCCTCCTCGCTTTGCTCAAGAGGGTGGTTGCTGAAGTTTCTAATACTCCCTCAGTACTCAGCTTTTTGAATCTGTCTTAGAAGCTAGACAATAAAAGCCTTGTATCTGCATCCTCTGCTGAGTCTAGATATTTGTTCCAGATCCTATTTGAAGAAAACTGTCTTGAAAGCAAAACCAGGTAGATGAGCTAGTCCAACGCAGTCTGTTCTGTAATGGTGCAACCTTGCAGACTCAGCTCTCCCTGTACTCCTCTTCAGTCTGTCACTCTCTACGAGTAAAGATACTGCCAAGAGGTATTCATTGGAGCTTTCAGACTACTGAAATAAATAACATATAAATGTATTTATTAAAACCAAAAACTGTTCTAATTATTATCCCGCATAGACATGGTTCTATTAAAGAGTATCCCGCCAGACCAGATACAAAGTAACATGTGACAAGTAACAGCAGGTTTGGAAAATCATGTACTTTGTCAGAAAGTATACCAAACAAAACTGTTCACTTTCCTACAGGACTTCAAAATTGAGAAATACCTAATGGAATGGATAAGAGACAGGCCATAAGTGTAGCATGCTTGCAGGCAACAGATAGCTCTTGTACTTCAAGTTTATCAGTTGCCATTAGTTTGTAAAAGCAAAAAAGCCCTACTTCTATAGCAGAGCTCTAAGTTTGTGTGTCTGCTTGAAAATGCATTTATCTGTGTTACAATTGTACTAAAAGGTCTTGTGTTAAAACAAAGGAACTACTCCTTTGCTACATTTGCTTTGGTCCAGTGCTGATCTCCAGGCATAAGAACAAAGAGTAACTCAGTTGGCTTGGCTGAAAAGAGTGCATGTGTGATTAGAATCTGACCTCTGCCTTGCCACTGTACAAACCTAGGAGTTTGAATGATGGTATAAAAAATTGCCTACAGATTTTTAAATATATGAATTATGTTTCATATTTTGAGGAGAACTTGGTAGGAATTGGGGAAAAAGTATTTCTGTCTGCATCATGTACACTTGCAAATACTAATGTAGTGCAAGGGGGGATCTTATCCTCCATTTCCTTTACTCTCCTGGATGCTTTGCAGATTTGGAGGAAGATCTATAGGTTTTTTTCTGGAAATCACATTATATTTTCATTACACTGCAGTTGGAACAATTTTCAATCTCTATGAAAAGGATTAATATTTTATAATTAAATGCATCCACTGTTAAAAAAAAAAAACAGTGAATGAAACAAATGTTGGTGTTCGCAGAATGTACGGAAGTTGACTGATCCAATAACAGCGTTTGAGAAGTGAGATGAAGTGTATCTATAAGGATGTAGCTTTCAGCATTTTGTGATCATACCACCTACATTAATTTTAAAAGACTATTTTTTTATAAATTCAATTGTTTTCTACAGAATGTTTTGGTTTCGCTTTTTTTTTAATAGGTTGTGCATGTCATACAAAGCACAGTCCAAATCCTATATTTCCCCATCTGTTAGTGGGTCTTTCTCAGATGAGGTTTAACTTTTAAAATGTAGTTTCGAGGGAATTGCTACCATTTGTCTGACTTGTCATGACATTTTAGTGATTGAGAGTTTTTGTTTCAGAGACAAATGAAAATCAACCAAGTAGAATCATTTTGCATATTCTTCTGAGTCACTCTGCCCTTTGCTGTGTGAGGGCAAACTAGTTTTGCTGTTCTGTGCAGCCTCAGTACAATAAAGTCTACTGTAACAAGCGGACTTTTGAACTTAGTTGATGCCAAGTGGTGAAATGACTCAAATACCAATAAGCATTATGCAGAAATGTTGGCAGCCCAGCTCCAAATGACCAGCATTGTTCCGCTAAAAATATTCCCATGAAGTCTGTGAACTTGCCAGTGCCACACTGGATTTGTTTTTACTGAAATGAGTGTGTATACAAAGAACTTTTTTCTCCCCTCTTTCCAGTTTACATATAACTGGAGCAGAGATGTTTGGACTTCTTATAATGTGGAAGAGTCTTTAGATTTCATACATACTACATCATCTAGTTCGTCATGGAATTTGTTTGGCAATACCTCCCACATGACATCTTGCTCGACCTAAAAGAAAAAAGAAAAAAGAAGTATGCTGCCAACATAATTATCCCTTATTTCCTGATGCAATAATTTTAAAAAGAGAGACTACATATTCTGTAAGGTTTCTGTAAGGAATATAATGATTCACCCACTTGAGATCCTCGTTTGAGCTTCTTATTAATTAACATCTCTATGTCAGGAAGAAAAATACTCTTAATACAGCAAGTGGAACTAGTATTGAGTAATATCCTTGCAACAAAGTTATAAATTATATTTTCTGTGAGTTTTGAGTTTTTAAATTGAGTTAGGTTTGTCACTTTTTTCTTTAGTGTATTGGTTTTCCTGAGCATAGTAAAGATTACGTTCATGCTTTTTAGAAGTATGCTACTATGTTCCACATTCAGATACTCACAAAAAAGAGGTTTATTTCCTCCATGCTCCTTGATTAATGGACTAAAAACCAAACATGGTTTCAGTAGTGATGACAGAATGTGTAATGCTCACAGAATGATTATTTGCATAGATTTCAATATTTTCAAAGAAAAATTGTGACTTTACAGAGTCAAATAAAATAGAAAACCTCCTAAGATTATCAAAAGGTGTAAAATATTAGTTAGAAAACAAGCTGCTCAGACTTCTGCTTCTGTATCAGTGTCATGGTTTAACCCCAACCAGCAGCTAAGCACCACACAGCCGCTCACTCACTTCCCCCCCCACCCAGTGGGATGGGGAAGAGAATCGGAAAAAAAGTAAAACTTGTGGGTTGAGATAAGAACAGTTTAATAGAACAGAAAGGAAGAAACTAATAATGATAGTAATAACAATACTAAAATGACAATAATAATAATAATAATAATAAAAGGATTGAAATATATAGAACAGGTGAGGCACAATGCAATTGCTCACCACTTGCTGACCGATGCCCAGTTACTTTCTGAGCAGCGATCCCTCCCAGCCCAACTCCCCCCAGTTTATATACTAGACATGACATCACATGGTATGGAATACCCCTTTGGCCACTTTGGGTCAGCTGTCCTGACTGTGTCCTCTCTCAAATTCTTGTGCCCCTCCAGCCTTCTTGCTGGCTGGGCATGAGAAGCTGAAAAATCCTTGACTTTAGACTAAACACTACTTAGCAACAACTGAAAACATCAATGTGTTATCAACATTCTTCTCATACTGAACCCAAAACATAGCACTATACCAGCTACTAGGAAGAAAATTAACTCCATTCCAGCCAAAACCAGGACAATCAGCAAAATGAAAGTGAAAACATTGTCCTCATAAATGAAATATATGTGTATTAAAAAATTAATATGTAGGAGGAGAAAAGGAAGATAGTAATATAAAAGTAAAATTCATAAGGTTTTTTTATTTATTAGTATAGCTTGAATCTATGCCAGATATTAAAGGTTAAAAATTATAAATTTCAGAAAAGCTTTAAGCATCTAGCACTTGCTGAAAGTGCCTGGGATTTATAGGAAGCCAGTGAGAAAATTAAGGTCTTCATTTTCTATGGGACTTCTGAAAGTGACGTGTAGGCTCCTCAGTTAGGCACAGCAAAGCCCTTGATTCCAAAACCACTTCCAGGGAGACTAGTCCTCATGTGAGATGAGCTAAACACAAGTTATGTTCCTGATAGGATAAAGATAGAAGAATTTCCTAAATCACTTTTCCATGACAATAAAATTAATCAGTTCCACCTGCTAATAACTCATTTTATGTGACTATAAATTAATGATTGTTGAATGCTTACAGTTTTTTTTAGTAGAGAAAACGTTCAATCAAAACAATTTATCAAAAAGTGAAGGTAGAGACCTTTTTCTCCTTCGCTACCAAGATTTTGATCTTTTTAGTCCCTTATTTTCTTTCCCTAAAATTCCCATAGAATTCTTTTGAATTAAAAGATAAAATATTTCTTCAAGACAGCTATATGTCCCTGTTTTCTGATCCCCTGTTTTCAAAAAACTGTATTAGGTAAGGACCAAGACTTTCACTGAGAGTGTCACCAGTAGTCTGTCTGTTATACAAACATGAAGCAATCAGATAAATTCATCCTATGGAAAGGACCAAGCAGCAAGACACAGATTTAACAGCCAAATGGCAGAGATCTCACAAGCTGGGTCACAAAGTGTCCGACTCTTCTGTGCAGCTTTTCTTAACAGTGCAAATAATACAAGTAAAATTTCAGGACTTTTTTTTCAAGTGGATGATAGAAATCCAAAACATTCTTTTCTCTTTTCATGTTACTGAAATCCCCCAAAGTGAACTTATTTTCTCCTGAGAGAAACCAACTGATGTGCTGTATCCAGTGGAAAAGAAAAAAAAAGAAAAAAAAAGAGCTTGTTCAGAACCAGTGCTTAGGGGTTTGCTTATAGGTGTCATTGTGTCTCACATCCCTGCTGTGAAAATCAGCTTGCATTTGAATGTGCATCTTGACCCATAAATGTCACCCTGGTCCACTGAGCATCTTGACTTCAACATTTCCTGTTGTAAAATGGACAATGGGATAACACTTCTTTTTCTGAAGGAGGGACCTGTGACAATGTGTGCATGTGTGCAATCAGGAGAAACTGCAGCACTTGGGATTTAAAGCATGTCATCAGCCACTGAGTGGGAGATCACAGGAGAACGAAGTTGCTGGACAGTTTTTGAAAAACACAAGGATTATCATTTCTGTTTCCAAGCCACTTCTCCTTTTCACAGCCCTGAATCCTTCTTGGCCTCTCTCCATCAGTGGCTCAACGATGTGCCCCATAGTAGAGTATGTCCAGCTGTGTGGTAGAGCAAGCTGCCTTTGAACAATGAAATAAGAACGCTGCCGTTCCTGTGCACACGTTGTTTATGTTGCTAGCCATTTCTTAATTACATGCATTTTCTAGTATAAAACATCTTAACGTTATGCTCAGAAACTGAAATTTGCACTGAGAATGCACTGAAAGGTTCATGTAGAATAAAAGAAAAGAATAAAAGTTCCAGCTTTACCATCTCTTGATGATTCTATAAGAGCTGCAATTATTTTTAAGAAAAACCCCACATTTTTACTTTTAATTCCTTCCCTTTTCTGTTCCAGAGGATATTTACAAGTCAAGTTATATTCTTTAGCACATTGCTTCATCACCAGGAATAAGCATGCTTCAATCAGATTGCTAACCTCAGTCCTTCAGTTTCAAGCCAAAGTGCATAATTCTGTTATTGTAGGAGACAGAACTTCTTGCATACCTACTTGGAATTTAGGACTTCAGAATTTTAAAAATATAAAATGTTTATATTACTGTTTGTACACATTGCTGAAGACATGGGCAGAGTACACTGGTTCTAAAAATGTTTGTGAGTATGCTTTTAGAAACTATGTTTGGCTCTGGTTTGAATTAAATTATGCCAAGAATGATACTGTCTTTTCAAGATGATTTAGTATTATTTATCAGTCATTTAAATATTTCCATTGCTCAAATACCAATTTTTACCCCATTGCGTCAAAGGAATATCGATTATATTTTTTTATCATCAAGAATGATCAAGAAGATCAAAATATGGTTCTTTTTTCCTTCCAAACATAGGACAGATGGTTCAATTTTAAAAATACCAAAAGGTGTCTCCATTTTTTGCATATGTCTGCATATGTATACATACCAACCTGAATGTTAGCATATCTTTTCTTGCACTAAAAAGTTTGTTTAAATGATTTTGAGTGATCTTTTCACAATTATCAATATCATTAACTAAGGAGGATTTAAATATGAGCACAGGGAAAACCTTTATTGTTAAAATATACATCATAAGTACAATATCTGTTTTTTTCACAAATGTCTGTATTTGGGACAGCAAGGCTAGAACTTTGGTGTGATGTACAAGAACCTGATAGAAGCCTTCATATAAATGTCATCTCTTATCAGAATTTGAAATTTGATGATTAACACTAGTACCTTATCCACTGAGACATTTTCACAGATACTCTCAAAAGCAGTATTGAAGTGTTTGATAGATCTCATTAGGGCACTTAGACGTCTCCAGTCTTCATATTTAGAAGGGAAAAAAGTCAGGTTAGGATACAGTTGGTTAGATGGAGATAGAACAGGATATTAGGGAAAAAATGGTATTGTTTATGGCTGGTTAGAAAAAATCACATTCAGTAAGGGAAGCAGAAAGATGTAATTGAACTGTATGCAAGGTTTTAAACTACTAAGTGTATTTCTAAGAATAATTTGATAGCATGTATGAGTATATTTGGCTATATACATACTCATTTAAATAATAGTGCTCATTCAGATTCCTAGAAATTTGTCAGAAAAAGGAAGACAAAATGTCCATGAAAGGAAATAATTTACCAATAAATCATAGAACAGTGCTAACATGAATCACCAAGAAGGTACTAGATCTTGTGATTCATGTGCTGTATAAAAAACAGTCTTTTGTGGATTGACACTCATAGGAATAAGAGATAAAATACTCAGCATGGCATAGTGTCTTTTTACCATTAGTTGTTTTGCATCTGATTACTTTTAAGAACTTAATTAAAGAGGCAACAGAGGACTGTAGACCTCTTTTTTTAACTGTAACAATTTTGTACTTATTAAATCCTTTCAAAAGAAATTGTATCACCTACTCATTCTTTTTAATTCTGCTTATTGCATAAAAGCTATACACTTCTAATAGCACATTTCCTTCCTTTGCTTGCAGTTTTGCTTATAGATTACTTATATGCTAAATGCAATCATTGCAATACAGAATCTGAAAACCAGATGCCAAATTATTCAAGAAAATACTTGTATTTGTCACAATTATTTCCACAAATAAAACTAAAGCTCCTTTTGAATACTGAACATACATGCGAGTCTGCAGAACTTGTACAGCTTGTAAGTAAGCTATAGTGTGCCTACAGTGGTGTCTTAAAAAAATACCAATATTTATGCAGCAGGTAATTGATGTAGAAACAATGGATTCTAAACTACTGAGTCTTAATAAAGATGTGTTTCATAAATACGACTGTTACTATCTTTTTGAAATATTAGTTGCACTTTTATTTTCCCATGTTGATATAATAGGATGACTGCGTTCTCTTAGATATAATATTACAGGAGATTATTTATAATCAAAATATTGTCTATCAGAATAAAAGCCTTCTGATCCATTGTAGCTATGTAATAATAAATAGGAATAGTGTACTTTTAAAAATACATCTACATGCTCATTTTATGTCTAATTTAGCGTACTTACTACTCCAAGCTCAATTCATTCTCTTTAAAGTTTTACTTCAAAACAGCTTCATTGTTTTAAGTGACTAAATTAAAGCTTTTTAGTGTTTCCTGCAATCTCCCGAAGCAGAAATAAAATCAGTTTTAATTTATTTTATTTGCTAACACTGTGGATATCATTATTGCTGCAGAGTCTTTTTAATTGTTTTCAACTAGGTGCTTGTCTTTAAGTTGCAATAGACTTCTAATTCTACATTGTTGATATTCCCTTGTTAATTTTGACAAAGCATCATAAATCCAGGTATTTAGGCTTATTGAATTTTGAAAAGAGGTGATTAGTTGGAACATGGAGGAATGAACTGATGCAAAGCAAAATGAATTTTATGATTTACTGTCATTTACAAGTTCCTTTGGAACCGTTTTGTGCAAATTGTAAAATGTATTAAGAGGTAAGATATCACAGTGATAATCAACAATGTAAAATTTTCTCAAATAGAAGTATTGAAGCAGTCCTCCAAAAAGAGTAATTGTTGAATAAGTGTTTGTTATACGCAGTTAGTCTTTATTATAGATCACACTTTTACGCTGCAACGTTTCAGTATGCAAAAAGGTATCTTTATAGACTTTCAGTAGCAGTCGGTAATGTTAAAGTTCCAAAGCTGTTACCATTATAATTTGCTTTCAAATACTCATGCACTTTAGAAGAGGCATATTTAGGATGAAATAGCCCATTTATCAGTTTTTACTTAAAGTTTATATTGGTTATTAGCTAAATGTAACAGCAAACTACGATAATGTGTGCCCTTGATATCTGGTCATTGATATTTCTAGTAGTCTGGTTGGGGTTTTTTTGCTAGGTTTGAAAGGAGAGAGGGTTCAATAATTTTACCTGTGTAGTACAAAATGCTAATACACGTGCAAGTATGAACTAAAACATGGGTGTGTTGTGCTTTTATTTCCAGTTAAATAAATACTTGAGTTTAATTATTAGGAAAGATAGATATAACCTAGATGTACATTCAGAAACTAAAGTTTAAAAGTCAGAGAGCTTGAACTCCACAGCTTTGTAGCTGCTTATTTTTTTTTATTTTAGTCACAGTCTGAACATAAAGGACTTTCAGAGTTAAGAGCCCCAAGAGCTGTTTCTCTCTATTTGAATTACAATTCAAAGACCAAAACTTTCCTTGAAACTTGAATGAATTGCTGCAGGCCTCTAGAAAGGCAAATTATGAGAACCCTATGTAGCAGTTCTCCTGTGCTGGTCCAAGAAAACATAAAATCAGGCTCTGCCTATTCTTCTGATTACCTGGGTTCCTGTCTGCCCTAAGGTGGGAAGTGCAAGAGTTACATGCTTTATTGCTTCTCTGAACCCTGGGCCAACATCAAAGTTTGGGTAAATCATTCCAAATTTGCAGCCTCCCTTTTTTTCCTACAAGCCAAATAACTCTAGATGAAATTTTATAGACAAAATCTACTTTTAATCTAGTTAATTAGTAAAAACCTCAGAATCTTAATGTGCAACATTTGCTAATGAGTTTCTCCAGACATTTTACAAGCATTTATAAGTCTTCTATTTTATATTTTAATTGTATTGTTGAACAGAAGTCCCATATAACCATTTGACTTTGCACAGGTTAATAAAAAAAGATTTCTTCTCATTTACAGTAAATTTAGTGCTTATAAAATATATAAAAGTTTCTGTACAGAAGTAAAAGTAAAATTTTGTTATTTAATATCCTAGTTTTGATGCCTCATGGAAAAAAACTAATTTTGCTCTCTTGCCATATGTAATGTTTCCAGTTCTGCATTTGCTTTCTTGCTTTGTCTAGCTCTGTGTAATATTGTCTTGATATATCTGCCATACAACAGTAAATACTGCATGGATGCAGAGCAAACTCTGGGTGCAGCACGTTCAAAGTCTTACACTGTTTTCTGGTATGAAAGATAATTACAATGTGATCTGCATACCTACAAACCATAATATCTACTTGTAGTTCTTTTCTCTGCTACTGAAAGCAGAGAGGAGCCAGTCCTTACAGCACAGGATTGTTCTTCTGAATGGGTCCATCTCTTATCCTTGAGATTAGTGGAAACAAATTCTTCAGCTCTGTCTGGGATGGGACCAGTACTACAGCCTCAGACCTGTGACTTTCATATATGCTATTTAATTAATGCCACTGTAAATATTATTGGCTTGGAATCTGTGCCACCCCTATTCCCATCCTGGTAATTTGTAGAGACATTACAGACAGCAGCAGGGTTGTTCCTCTTTGCAAAGAAGAGAGCAATCATGAGGGGATAGTACAACTAAGGTATGTGGTTTTCTATATTGCAGGGAGTTTTGTTGGACGTACTTTTTTGACTTGCTTTTGTCCTGCATTTTATGCACAATGTGATGAACTTCAGTGAACCTGCAGTATACTGCATATATTTATATGGATTGTCATAGAACAAACTCATAAATTTATATGCACCTTTACAGCAAACAGTGTTCTGTTGAAATGGCCGTTCACATACTTTGCATTCTTCCATTTGTGGTGTTATGTCTTCACAGTTTTATATTTAATAAAAATTTGTGGCAGGTTAGTTATTCTGTCAATTTAAGAAAGGTGATGGAATCTCTGCCTGATGAAATGATCAAATATAGTTCCCACAGGGAACAAAGATGCATTAACAGGTGGGAAAGCAATTATGAATAGTCTTGAAACTGATGGGGGTTTATTTTATTTTTCCTCATGTCTGTGTTGATGTTTTTTCAGTCAACTGTAACTTCAAGGTCTGATTTCAAGCTTCCATTCTCAGTTTCATTTGGTCACATTTACATACACTACTGGGTAGCTAATGTGAGTCAATACTGTAACAGAGAATATGTTTAACCATGAAAGTAGTTTCATTTTGCAGCTATTTACCTTGAGGCTTACCTCACATCTACGCTGCTTTGCTACAAGTGGTCTGATGCTAGTTCAGTGACAATACAGTTACTTTGAAAACTTCAGGGCTTGTAGTAACACTGCACACCTTTTCAGCAAAGTGCAGGATGTTGAGCCACTCTGCTGTTTGGGGATGAAAATGAGATGTAAACATTACAGCTAGTGAGCAATGATCCAGTGGTCAGTTGAGTACACAGTTCTTTCAAAGCTGGACTCTTTGGCTCATCCAAATTTAGACTCTTAATTACCTATGTGTGAGGAAAACGTGCTGTAATAAGAGTTCCGAGGTTGTATTTTAAACACCTTGACAGAAAACATGGCATTTTTTGTTTTTTTATTCAACCTTTGTTTCAGAGGTGAAAACTGTATCATTATATTTAATTGGCTACCTGCAGTTCATTAGTGGCAGCATCATTAAGTAATACTGGAACATTTGTAGTGGCTAATCTTTCAAGCATTTAGCATTCACAATGACCTCGTTAAAAGTAACAAAGGTCAGGCTTCAGTTCAACAGAGCCGCCTGTTCACCAAGGAGACTAGCATAGCAAAGTAATCTCTGTGTGTCACTTTTCATTAATCATGCTACTTTCCTCTTCATGAAATTCCAGCAGATAATTGTTACTAAATGCGATTTGCAACACCCTGTGCTGTGGTTGAAGGACCAGAAATAGGCAAACAGATAAAAACATTGTTTAGCTTGCAGGCAGCAAGTGTTTGCTATTCAAAGGTACATCATGCATAAACATTGATTTAGCCATGAGCTGACACTTATAAAGCTTTTGCTGTTTCCAGAAAGCCCTGTGGTCAGGCTAAGTAATAGCCAAGGGCAAGTACTTTTACCTGCGTAGCAAGGTTAGGTTCTATATAAATTTTCTGGTCCTGAAATAAATCAGTTGTCGTAATGTTTAGCTCTTTCAGCATTGCCATAGGTTACAACAAAGTACACTGAATGAAACACTTGCGTGTGTGGTAGGAAGTGTGTTCCCATGCAAGTTCACCTATGATGATATTGAATAAATATTTCAGTAAGAACATAGTTAACAAAGAATTTACTTGTTTTCCTTTATCTCAGAACTTATTTGCATGAGTCTTCTCTATGTGATGGAATTTCTAGGATGAATTTATCTTCATTTCCATCTGCACCTTGTAAACTTCAGTAAAAGCTGAACAGTTTTAGAAACACACCAGTGGAATTCCATAGAAAGAGATGCTTACACATTTGTCACATGGCCCAAAGATGCAATTTTATTCAACACCTGGCCAAATTCTGGTCTGTCACAAAAATGCAGCCGATGATAGGATTTTTAGAATCTGTTCTACTGTTCCTCGGCAAACGGCAGAATTTGATTGCTACTAACAAAATGGAATTGCATTCCTGTATTTGGGCAAAATCTTAATCTTACTGACCTGCTTGTTCAGAGAATTAAAGACAGCAGCAAAGTAAGCTATAGTTTTAGTGTGAGTGTTTTAGCTCCATCACCTACATCACAGAACAACTGGTAGTGAAAGTGTCTTCATTCATGAGTTCTCCGAATAGGTCTAACTTGCCATTTACAGAAAATAAATTAACGCAAAGTCAAATTCAGGACTCAGGCCTACTCATAAAGCACATCTCAAGTGTGTAGCAAATAAGAATTTACAGCAGTACAATTTCTTCAAAATATAGTTTTTAAAAGTGACTGGAAATGCCTACATTTCTTTTGAAATAAGATAGAAAAACACCATTATTATTCTCAGGCTTCTGTGTTTAGTTATAAATTGCAGTAGAGTTTAGTCAATTCTTGATTATTCAGGGTAATAGTACAGCATAGTTCAGATAAAGCAAAAGCATTGACAATGCAAAAATGTGTAAACTAAACTTGAAGAACATGTAATGAGGGAATGGAAAAAAATAGTTAAGGTCTATGGAGAACTTGTGTGATAAATGATTATGAAAAGTCTTCATTTAAATGATAAATAGGGTCAGTATGTACAGTGTGATCATTTGCATTGCAAATGGTGAATAACGGTACCAGATCATACATTCTGCAGGTACATACCACTTTTGACTTGAGTCTAATTTAATCTGAGCAATCAGAATCTGCAATAGAATTAAACAAATCTAAAGTCATAGAGCTGTAACACAAAAATACTGCTTGACATTAATAATTCAAACATAAAATAGCTTTCTAGAACTGCACAGAACACAGTTTACTCAATACAGCATTTCTAAGCATCATGACAGTATTTTCATTTGAGGCGATTTTGTTGATGTTCCTTAAGTGTCTTATTTTCTGAAAACTCTATCCCTTTTCTAACATTGTGCCATGGCAAAATCTACATATTTCCAGACTTCCAGAGCCAGATGTGTCTGTTTTGCATTTAGTAACCCTCACCTACGCACTAATTTTAAATGTTGAACATGGTGCCTGCTAGCTTCACTTGATGCCCTCTATTTTTTTTTTTATTAGAAAAGAAATTGGACAATTAATCTCTATCCATGCCTATGAACTTCTATCACATTCCCACTCATTCATCTCTTTTCCAGCCTGAGATGTCCTGGCTTACTTAGTCATTTCTTGTATTCATTCTTGAATGGTGTCCAATGTGATACTCTTGCAGTATTTAATTCCAACTTAAGTACCATCTGCTAGTAGAATATTCTCTGCCAACATTTCTCTCCACCACTTAATAAGAAAGGTAGTACCATCTAAAAATCAAGAATGGGTTCTCAGGTAGTTTGTTGTATATGTCTCTTGGCTTCTCTAGCAGTTGGTAAATTCAGTATTATTCAAAGGGTCTGTTCTTTCCTTTTATTTGGAGGGGTAGGGGGTTAAAGGTTTATCTTTCGTAGCATAGGACTTTTTCTATATTGTTCATTAACTGTTTCGGTTTTCAACCTGTGGTCAAGCAGCATGAGTGGCTTTAAATAGAAAGCCATATTTCTAAGAGGAATTAAATCAACAACAATCTTTTGTAGTATAAAAGAAAGGGCAAGAAGAGTTGGAAGATTTTGTGGTTTTGTTAGCTTTTTACATATTACATTTTGAAGATATCTGGAAATTCTCACCTGCTATTCTTCAGAAGTAGTCAAGGTTAAAAAAATCCAACTGAATAGACAACTAAGCAATAGCTGGCTGAATAGTTCTATCATTCATTTATTGCTTTTGACTTTACAGTATGTGGAAGAATAAAAGTTAGAGGTGAACTAGAAGGTGCTTTCTTTCATAAATGGCTTACGGAATAGATTTCCTAAGGCTAATTTAAGGTGTCTTAATCTAAATTGAAATGTTTATATCAGTAAGGACTGCCCACATCAGCCCACTCCAGCGTGCTATTTGCAGTTTATATATATATCTGTATGCACACATACAGTTCTGCAGAGCTGAACCTTTCCCCAGATGTACGCCCCAAATACAAATTACAAAAGTATAATGCCTTTTACTAGTGTAATACAGAAGATTGATTCTATATTAGGTGGAACTTCTTGCCATGGATTGGTTTAGATACTTAAATTTTCTATGGTTCAAAAACCAGCTGGATCAATTTGAGAAAGAAAAGTATCAACAGTTAGGGAAGGTCACCGAGTTGTAACTTGCAGAAGGCTGGGACCATATTATAGGATAGTGTTGCAATATGCTCACCGTGTAGCTCTTCTTCCACTCTTGGAAGCAGGATGCATGATCAGCCTTCCTTGGAAGACTCTTACATAACATGTAATATTATAACAAATTATTGGAATTCATTTTTGCAGTGCTGATTTTTCTCCTTCAAAGCTACAGCTGTCGGTATCCAAATTTTATTTCATGCGTCCCCTTCTTGAATAATCAGACAATGCTACTTGTTAGTAAGGAATCTTGCATACTGATGTCCCTGTGATACAGTGAAATTTGAGGGTATGTAATAGGTAAACTTTAAAGACATTTAAAGCTTATAGTGATCCAGATGAAATTTTAGGTGGGAATGCAGGAGTGGGTAGTACGTGAAAACATTGCTGGGCCTGTGGAATATGAGTGACACTTTCAGGCAAGTTTTATAGACTGCATAGATTCTGTGTTGTTCCCTGACCACAGAAGCAATTTTTATCTGAGAGGAGTGAAGAAGGAATGTTTTTAGAACACAAGTAATGCTAAGATTTCAGGAAGGTGGAAAATGGACATGAGAAGAGATTATGTATAAGGAGATCTGGAGGGTGCCAAGTGTCAAATGTGTTCTCAGGCGGAAGAAGCATGGCATAGCTTTAATGCTTAACAAGAAGGTTGGGATGCATGGAACCAATTACCTTTTCAGGATGGCAATGATATTACATATCCAGGTGGATATTTAAATAAGATAGGGATAACTGGAAGTTTTAATCGTATCTTCAGGATTTATTAAATAGTTCTTTAAATTTTTAACCATTCATACTGGGACATCCATGTATTTCAGTAGGAACTACATTTGTGCAGTATTTTGGTTGTCCCTCTGTCCTGATAAGGTAAATCTTTCTCAGAAAACCATAACAACAGAGGAAAAATATTTTCAACAGAGACAGCTTGACATTTGCATAAGCTGAAACGAAGTGGCTGAATGTACTTAGTGATACAGTAGTGTCAGAGGTACCATTCAGGAACCCCTGTGATACACAACTGAAATCCTAGGTTTGATTTTACTTATTGTACTGTTGTAACCCAATCTAGGCTGATGGCCCTGAAGAGGAGAGAGAGGCTATAAATACACTGATATAATCTTGTTGCTTGTACTAATGCTAATTAGCAAATGTAGAAAAAACATAAAAAGACTAAAAATGAGTTAATTAAGATTTATAAGTAACGGGATCAAATTAAAACTCATTTTTAAACACAAAAGGCTCCTTGACATTCCTTTAAAGAAGATAACACAAATTTGCACTGAATTGTCAAGGGCCTGGAAAAGAAATCCTTGCACTACAACCTTTTTTGGTTAAGTTGAAAGAAAGGAACTGAAGAAGTCAATGCAACTTCTATTAAGACTTGTGCGTTTGAACACATTTTGAATAGAAATTCAGTTTGCTTTCCTCCAAGTGGGGAATTTTAAAGATACAGTCCAGAGAAGGAACAATGACCACAGTGTTGATAAAAATGGTAGATGGAAAATGATATTTCAAGGTTAATATGTTCTTATGTTTTTGATTCAGCAATTCAAAGGCAGAAATCTCTTTTTTGATTGTTAAACAGTACCTGTTCAAAATAAAAAGTTATGCTCATCTAGATTTTCAAAAATACTTTCTAAAAAACCCAAAAATTTCTATCAAATTTTAATAGCTACATTTGTTTTAAAGTAGAACAACATGTGAAATATTCTATGTCTATTCTCATTAGATGCTACAATCAAAGATTTTAACAAGTATTCAGAGAAGCATTGAAATTTTAATATGGGAACTAATAAAGAAAATGAAGCATTTCCATAGGGAGAGTGAAAAAAGGCTGATTATATTGTTATTTTTTTAATCTACACTTTTGTTGCCCTCTCTGCAACCCAAAGAACAGCTGGCATCTTCATTTTTAGAAAAATTCGGTTGAATACTATAGAAGTTCCTCTATAAAACTGTCTCACTTTTTTCATTTATCAGGTGGAAATTTAAGCTTTTTGGAGTATAATGGCCGTCAGTTAAAAAGCAACATACACTGGCAGCCCAGAGCCCTATCAGTTGTATTGTTGCAGCACTTCCCAAGGGCTAGGGAAATACTACAACCTTTCATTTATTCTTGTTTGATAACTATTAGAATCTTGAACTTTTAATAGCAAGTGCTCTGTAAGTTATTGTCAGACACTGAAAACCTTCATATCTTGGCTTATCTCTAAAAATATGAGTCATTTCACTGCAATCATATAGGGATATGTTTCCTGCTAAGGACATGTTTACTTACTTGAAAAAAATCCAGGTTTGTGTTCATTGCAGAGATAAAGTCATTTCAGAAGAGGCAAATGAAAATTATTTCTATGACACAAGCACATACAAAATTACTTGTTGTGATTAAAAATACACACAAAGAAGTGCATCAGGGGAGAAGTTATCTATTCGATTTAAAAATGAAAAGCAGACATGGATTTGCATAAGAGTAATATTTAAAAATTTAAGTATTTTTGCATATGCATGTGGAAACGTGTTAGTACTATTATATAAAAGGAATATCCATTGAGCCTGCACCTAGGTACATTATTTATTTAGAATATTTATTGATGTCCTTTGTAAACTAATTTGTGGGTTTGCTTCTCCTGTAAACTATAAGGTTATCAATAGCTTGTAAAATTAAATAATGGCTCCAGTCAGTTCACTGGATAGCTATTATTGATCCAAGATCTCACTTCAGCTATGGAATTATAAAAGGTATACTACTGTAACAAGTATAATAATTACTTTAATTATACTGTAAACAAAACAACTTGCATATCCAGTTTTTCTTTCAGATTTCTCTAAGGACTACAATGATTTAGGGAGCTTTCACTGTACTGTAGTGACAAAGTATATTTTATTCATTTAAAGCCTGTTAAAAAGATAACTGCAGAAGTATAAAGCCACACTGTATAAACATCAGAATTGTACAATAAGTAGCTTTCCATCAGCAAACAGTATAACATTATGTAAAACTTTCTTTTCCGCCAAAACAAAATCTATTTTCTATAGTCTTTCTTTCAGTTTTGGGTTATTAACACACATTCTTCCTAACTTTGGTGGATAAACAGACTTGGCTTGTTTAGCCATTTCTGATACTGCGACTTAGAGCTTTGATTTGATTCTGATCCCTCAACACACATCATGTGTTCAGGGATGTGTGAATTTGAATCTGGAGGTTGCCTGCTGACTTCTAAGTAAATAGGAATTTATGCAGGCAGCAGCATTCTTATAATTATTTTGTTGGGTATCTTGCTGGATCACATATAAGAAGCACAAGAATAATCTAAGAAGTATATATGCAAATATGTTACCGTAGAAAACTGTTTTGCTTTTATCTCTGTGAGCTATGGATTATAAAATGGGTTTCATTATTTCAGTAGTTGTGGTAACAGCTTTGGCTAGTACACCAAGACCCTACCAGAGTTTTCCTTTTAAAAGCATCTAAAAGACAGCTCAGAAGACTCTGGAACATTCACCCTGTGCGTAGCATTTCTTTCAGATTCTCCGCATAGGTAATGAAGATTATATGTCAATAACAGATCATATCTCTGAAATTCTGCAGGCGTTACAACTTCTTGGTTTCTGGTTTCTCCATAGTTTTTCATAGTTCTTTCAGTTCACTTATGTTCACACCTCTGCCGCCTTCCATAGGAGAATCTATTTTTCAGGAGTTTGTTTCCTCCTGAAGCTATGTAGAGGGTTACCCAAAAAGGCCAGTGAAATTTGGATGCTCCCTTTCCCCCAGCCTATAATCCCATTGTTCCTGCCGACATCACTTTCTTTTGTGCATCCCAGTCTCTGAGGTTCAAAGAAAAATGCTCATCTTTTTCATATTATCCTCATCTTTTCTGTGCATTCTGGCTGTCTCTTAATAGAAAGATATATGTTGTATATGCAAGCTACCTAAGCAGAAGAAAAAATCTTTATGGCCATCTTCAGGAATCTTTACTACACACCCTCTAATGTTCACATATTGCTTCTACTGCATATTTCCAGGAATGCCAGGCCCACCTGCATAAATTCCTTACCTTGCGTGTCTGCAGTTGCTAGAAGATTACATAAACCTGGGAACATAACAATTTTAGGCAACTACCAGACTGTAACAACACTAAGTTGCTTTAACATTTTTCCACTTGCACTTGCTTTTTGAACCACTCTGTCATCAAAAGAGCAGAAATCCCACCTCCTTCTATCACAGCTCCTACACACAGAGAAGCAAAACCAGGTATGTCCTTCATAGCTTGTTCTACATGACCATGGTGTTTCCTCTCTTAAAGGGTTTTCCCAGTCTTTCTCTTAGGTGGATTTAATTCACTTACACATCACAGACTTAGGTCAAAATTGCTCTAGGATATACTTTCTGCCTAAAAATTAAGAATTCATTAATGAAATTTATTTTTTTTTAAAGAAGGGCAAGAGTCCTAAAGACTTTGGTATATAAATAGTCCACAAAACTGATATAAGTAGCTTCTGTCATCTTGTCTATGACAATTAAAGACCTGCCACAGCTAATGACACCACATACTAGCAATGTAACAGCTTCTTTTGTCTCCTTTCTTCTTTACCTTGATAGAATTCTTTTAACTTTAACAGAAACTTACTATTATATTCTTTTTTGAACATGCTACTAGAACATGTATTTTCAGATTACTGAAAACTGCTATATGAAGAACAAAGTCTTATTATATGCAGATATAATGCTTTGCAGAAGGTGAGAAAGTCTAAACTTAATGTGAATGTGTTCAACATTTTCTTTATTTATCTCTCTCATCCCTTTCCATCTTAAAATGATTTTTTTTATCTTAGAGGACACTTAAAGAAAATAAGACGCTTGCTATGTCAAAAGATCCTTGCAAGTTCCTCTCTCATTGGTATACTTATAACCCTATACAAGGGGAAGAATTTTAATGCACAACAGTTTATCACAAGAGACATCAACCAACTTGTATTAGTACATGACTAAATTAGCCCTGTGCATTCCATATGAATAGTGCTGTCACAGGATATAAATATAAAATAGAAATAAATGCGATATGCACTGAAATCTTGTCAGGCTCAAACAAGTATTCTAATTGTGCAAGTAAAAAGAACTGCTGTAACAAGGGGCCTTGGTGCCTGCAGGCAAGTCTTTGATTCTGTACCTTTCCGTCTTGTAACATTCTGCACTGAATATCCTTGTAGTATTTCTCAGCACAACTTAAAAGACCTCTAATAATTAAAAAAAGACAAGAATAGTATCACCTTAGCTACCATTGTAGGACAGATTCTATTACTGTGGTATATCACACTTAAAACAAGCTAAAAAATTAGATGGACAATTCTGAAGTAGTCATTCTTGCAAAACTAACCGAACATACTTAAAGAACAGAATTTATGATGGCTACCAAAATGGTGTTTTGATAAATAGATCTGGTCTTTGATAAATTAAATAGATTTATTTACAGATTAGATATTATCAAAGTCAAACTTAACATACTTGATTACCCTTAATCAAATGGCAGTAAGTGGCCTCCTGATGTCATCTCAGCCAATACAGCCAGAACATCCAATACAAAAACCAGTTGGCAGGGTGAATTTTGCATATGAGCAGCACTGTCCAATGTGCTTTGAACTGCTCTCCTTTGCAAGGGCAAGATTACATATACTCATCATGCCTTGATATCCTGGTGGTGTGCAGAGCAAGAAGGGAACCCTGACAGAACTCTGATTTCTTCATTAATCTTTAGCCAACTTACCAGGTTAGTTCGAAAGTACTTAAGTATTATGTCCCTTTAAAAAATAAGATATCAGCATTTTGACCATCAAATAACTGTCAGATCTGCATGATATCCGGTTGTATTCAGTGATGCCAACCAGATGCTGTACAACTCAATAAGTGTGTATTAGCTCAGGTGGGATCTGACATATAATGGGTTTGAACTACACTGACTAATGAGTAAAAGCAAGCCTGTATGTGTTTGACTGATACAGCACTACTGCCAGTTCTCAAAGATATAAATTATTTTAAAATATTATTTTTTTTATTTGCTCTTATGCAGCTTCTCAGAACACAGGAAGGGTCAGGGATTTATCTTTCTTCTTGTGTAGCACTAATTGGAGAGCCGGAACCTGTAGGAGTATGTACAGGGTTGGACCTAGAGTGACTGAAAACAGCTAAAAATTAGTTATGATTCCACTTGCAGCTTCTGCTAGCTGATTGTAGACTAAGGAGTATGCTATACAATCTAAATGGCAATTGGGGAGCATGAGTAAGTGCTGTCTGTGAGACATGGCACCACAACACTGTCCCCTACTGCATCGGAAATAGTGTAAGCCCCCACTGTTGTCTTCTACAGGTGACATCCTGAAAGCTCAAGGACAGGCCTGCTTAGGACAGCAGACACCAATTAACATGACTCGTTCTTTGTTGCATTCATTCCTCACTTATGCATGTTTTATGCTGGGAGTTCTAGTGCACATTTGCCTTTATTCTGTTGTAGGTGCATCCAATATGTCACCTTTTGTTTTTCTTTCAAACAAAATGTAATGTCTGTCTGTTAATATTTAATATGTAACTGAGAAACTGCAGTGCTTAAAAGTTCTCAAGTTCTCTACGGTTTTATGAATAAGGTCTTCTCTGTGCCCGTGTGGCTGAGTATGTGTGCCACTGCTTTGATTCTGATGGCATTGCATAGGAAACTGGCCCCGTAAGACCTTGACATTTTAGTACCTAGCTCATGCTTTTGCGCTAGCAGCACATATACTCTGTCTTGATCTATAGATCAGTGTTAAGAGTCTGTCTATCCATACACAAACTAGTGAGAAGGTAATGCTTCCCTTTTAACTACCTCACAGATAAAAATATTCATCTGAGAATTTTAAACACCTAGCTTGGGGTTAAAAACTTCAGCAAGAGTCAGAAATCCAGGAAGTTATATTATTACAAGGCTAAGCCTAAAATCCTCAGTGTCAATCAAGCATAGGGACTAAAATAAAAGAATTCACTGATCTGAGTGCACAATTTAAGATGCTGACCCCTATTTGGGGGGAAAATCAGCATCATATAGGTCTTTATGTGTTCATGACACAGCTTACTATTACAGCCACATTAATGTTTGAAGTTGCAAATGTTCATCATTCTTCAAATGCACAGCAAAGTCTCAAGCCAGCTGCGTGGCCCCAGAAAGAGGGAATACACGCTTGGTACCAGCTCTGAGAAAAACGTTTTAGAGGATGCGCAGTATCCTCTAGGAAGCCTATGACAGGATCTAGAATCCATTTCTACATAGCAATAGTTTAATTAATTGAAAATGCCCTTCTGATAACATCTGCTTTCCTTATTACACATTTTGCAACTTCTGCCAGAAATATGAGAGGGGTCTAGTAAGTGACAGCACCCTTCACTAAGTGATCCCCATTCATGCCCAGAGCACATTCCGTGTTCAGTGAGGAAGAAGAGCTGTAGAAAAACAGTATATGAACATGCAAATATAGAATATATCAAAATGCAGATGCCCAAGAAAGAAAAATCTCATTTCTCAGAGTCTGCTTTTAGAACTGTAGTAATACTCCTTGAATTTTGTTTTAGTTTGGTTTGAGCTTTTCCTTTTTGTACAAGAGAGAGAAGTGAGTGGAGGTGGTTAAGGTTGTTGTGAAAAATCTTAGGCTTATTTTTTTCCCTGCCCTTATCCTTACTTGGGTGGAAAGGGGCAGCAAATAAGGAACAGCTTGGTTTCACTTCTTAGAGTTTCAATAAAAGATACAGGATGACATAATGTCATAGTCATGCTTTATTTCACTCTAGCTGTCAGAAAAGAATCTCTCTGAACTATTTTGGGATTTGTGCCCTTTTTCAACATATTGGTGTGCTTTGGTTAGATTAAAACCAGTGACCAGTAAATTACCATTGTCATTTTAAGCCAACCAAAGACTACAGAAAACAAACATTAAAACAATAGTATTTAATAATAATTATGTAAAAGTGGATTTGGTAATGAATTTAGTTTCTGCTGACTTGCTAGCTAACCATATGGTTAACTTCAGAATCAATCAAGAATTTCCTTGGACTTTACTTAATTGGGTGACATACGATTTAAGTACATGAAGTGTGATAAATACAAGCTGTCTTGATGAAGATCGCTCTGTTGACTTAGATAGTGATTGAATAAGAGTAACTGTAATAACAAATATGTGCATAGATATTTTTAAGTAGAAATCAAGCCAGCCTATTAGAATTAGCAACAGAAAGTTTAGTATGGGTGTCACTCTCCTTAGTTATGTACAGTGAGCAGAAGCAGTGCCAAGCACACAGACATTATCACACCTGCTATGAGCCACAGGGTATAGGCAATGAAAGATATATTTTCTTTATTTCATTATTGCTTTACACTTTTAACTGATGCAAATAAAAAGCTGAATGTTGCATGCATTTAGTTTATTTTTTATTTTACTGTTCTGCTGTACAAGGATGCTGCTGGTGCTGTATTTTAGTCAGACTGAACACCCTACTAGGCTATTTTTATTTTGATTCTCTGAGAAGACAGTTTACAAATTTGTCTCCAATGATGAGAAGGAGCAGATACTCTTGCAGATCATTGCTTGGCTGAAAGGACAATTTCACCATCATCATTCAGATCACTTTGTTTTAAATCTGTAGTGTGAACTAGATGTTTTACTACATAGTCTAGACACAGAGATATGTACAGAAACAGCATACAGAAAAGAAATGTTGACTTTCTAGTGAGTATTTTCTGCCCACATGACTACTTGGCAACAGCGATTGTACTGATGTGATTCTTAATCATGACTCATAAAGCTGGAGTAGCCTCTGAACCAGAAGTGTGGTACTTGATTGGCAACAACTGAGCTACAACTATAAAAACAACTGCTATGTTCAACTTGAAAAATTTTGCAAGGTTAGGTTGATGACAATTTTGTCTGCTTTTCCATGCCTTCAGAATAATCTTTCCCACTAAACACTGATGCTACAAAGACATAGAGTTAACAAGTTCCAGTTTGACTTTGGGCTGTGACCAAGTTTATCAACTATAGGAAGTAAACACAGTGTATTTCTGGTTATTGAAGTAAGTTAATAAATAAATTAATTAATTAAAAAGCACTAAATCTGCTACTAGTTTGCAAATTAAATACTACTGCCAAGCTTTGTGGCATTAATGTGCATGAGTAGAGAATAGTAGCAACAACTTGCCTAGATGTGTCAGGTTTCACTATTGCTAGGGAAAGGGAATATGTTGTGGTTCACTGAAGAATACTTCTACAGCCAGAGGAGGACGCAGTACTGCTGGAAGGCCCTGTGCCAGTGTATTCAAGTTCCTACAGTACTCAGTTCAAGCAGATGAGGGAAAGAAAAAACCCTAAACTAAACTTAATTCTGGTAAAGTATTTCAACTAAGGTATTTTTTAAAATCAAGGGGGATTTAATCAGCATTTTCTAGACTAATCGTAAAGGCTGGCAGTAAAAGTGCTGTGTACAAGTCTGCACATTATGAAAATACAGAATTTTCCCTCAGGTTCAACATTCAGGTGTAAAATGGCTCAAATAAGCACAATATTCCTCATAATTCTGTATTCATTTTAAAAAGGCAACTTTTTTTTTCCAGTTTTGAAAATGAATTTATTGCCGTTAATCATTGTTCTGTTTATAGCTCACACTCCACAAACTGTAATATAGAATCATAGAATCATAGAATCATTTCGGTTGGAAAAGACCTTCAAGATCATCAAGTCCAACCATTAACCATGTCCCCTAAACCATGCCCTGGAGTACCCTGTCCACTCGCTTTTTGAATACCTCCAGGGATGGTGACTCAACCACTTCCCTGGGCAGCCCATTCCAATGTTTGACAACCCTCTCAGTAAAAAAATTTTTCCTAATATCTAACCTAAATCTCCCTTGCTTCAACTTGAGGCCATTTCCTCTTGTCCTATCTCCAGACACCTGACAGAAGAGACCAACACCCACCTCACTACAACCCCCTTTCAGGTAGTTGTAGAGAGCGATAAGGTCTCCCCTCAGCCTCCTCTTTTCTAGACTGAACAACCCCAGATCCCTCAGCCGCTCCTCATAAGACTTGTGCTCCAGGCCCCTCACCAACTTGGTTGCCCTTCTCTGGACACGCTCAAGCAGCTCAATGTCTTTCCTGTAGTGAGGGGCCCAAAACTGAACACAGTACTCGAGGTGCGGCCTCACCAGTATGTAGATCTTCTTAGAGATGTATCAGGTTGCTCAAAAATCCACAGGAGTTAGTAAAGCCTTGTCTGTTTTTTAATTTTCCCAGCTGGTATAGTTTAATTTTTCCCAACTGAACAAGATTTTATAGCACCCATTACAGTTATACGTTAATACTACAAGTCTAAAACATTAAAGCCTGATACAAGCCCAGTACTACAGTACCTGTAATATTACTCTTGTGCCCTGCTCTTTATCACATGGTTTTGCCCAAGTTTGCCTTCAATCATCCCACCATCCAGACCTGCTGCTTAAATAACTTGTCTCTTTGCAGTAGTTGGGAGAATAGCAGGACAGTTTCTTCCTGGCTTCCCCAGTGGGTGGAACAAATCTACTAAAAAAATAGGAGAAAGGGGGCAGAATTTCCATAGGTTCCAGAAAGGGAATACATGAGGGAGGGATGGGGCATAGAAAGGGAGATGGGTATATGCTCCCAAGGATGCAGAGAGAACTGGAACCCTGAATTACAGCCTGCAACTTGGGAAGAAATCTCCTAGGGGCAGGTTCATTCTTCTAGCAAGTTAAACCAGCTGGCGAGCATGAGAAAAAGATGCTCACATCTTCCTCAACATCGCAATGTCCAGTGAGATACCATTACGTTGCAGTAAGTGGCCCTATTGCAAAGTCTGGTATTTTTTTTCTTTTGCTATCTGGAAAGACTCAAAGGGTATTACCCTGCCCTAACTTGTATTTGTGGTGAAGAAAAGTGACTTTAAGGAGGTCTTTACTTTCCTCGCCTTAATACATCAGCCAGCCAACCCGAATGGGAAAGTGCTAATTTATTACTCTTTTTTTGGCTTACTGTTGTTAAGGCAATGCTCCAACAGCAGGTAAAATGATTAAAGGGTGCTAAATAGTAGCACAGAAAAGCTGTGGTAGCCTTGCTTAGTCTTCTTCATTATAAAGCTAGGAAACTTTTCAGGTTTAATATCTTTGCTCAGTTAAACTGCATCCTTAAATCTAAGGGGGGGGGGGGGCAGTATGTTTGAAGACATCGTAGGGGTGGTGAGGCACTGGAACAGGTTGCCCAGAGAAGCTGTGGATGCCCCATCCCTGGAAGTGTTCAAGGCCAGGTTGGATGGGGCTTTGAGCAACCTGGTCTAGCGGAAGGTGTCCCTGCCCATGGCAGGGCGGTTGGAACTAGATGGTCTTGAAGGTCCCTTCCAACCCAAACCATTCTATGATTCTATGATATTTATTTTGAAGGTTTGCTCATTGTTAGAGAATGATCTCTGATAAGGTGCTCTTTTCATCTGTGAGAGCCGCCAAAGGCAGGTAGCAGTAAGAGTCACCTTTATTATGTGAAGTAGAACATGAAAGGCTAGGCTAAGAATTTCAATCTGATGCCATGTTATTAAGCCACATATGTTGCAGCCCACAAAAAAGATGGTGTTACAGAGAAATGTGTTCAATGTGCTAAGTTTATTGGGGAAAAAACAGATAGCCATAGAAAGAGCCACTTTTTTGAGCTTATAGTTGAGGCTGCAGCAACCTTATGACTGTAGACAGAAATGCTGCCACAGGAGATTTTTGCAGTGAAGTGGACTTAATGTGGAGAACAGGTAACAGGCAAATCTTTCTCAGAGTACCAGATATGTCCTGGTCACTTATATTCTGCGTACGCAAAGTTAAGGGGATTTTGAGGATGTCAGCAGAGAGGTCATAAGGGAAAAAACAAAGGAACTGGAATTAATTCCAGTGCTGCTTTCACTTGCACACACTGTAGACTCTCAGTGTAGTACATAATGTATGTCAATCTACCTGTCTAGTTCTCAGAAAAGAAATTATACCTGTTGTTTTATTTCCCCATTATGACATTTGTGGAGCGTGCCAGGGGTGTACTATATTAAAGACTGTTCAAAGAGGTAGCAGTAGAAAGATAAATGTAATGATTATTCAGATTTCTGAGAAAAATGTCGTTTAACATAGCTTTTGTGTTCTATAGCAGAAGGGGTTGGGTAGGGCAAGGCTACTTCTCAAGCCAGATCCTGTTCTTTCAGTTATAAATTAATTTTTGTCCCACAGATCATCCCATGATCAGCTGCATTCACATATATACCCTTAATCGCAAAGCTTGATTATATACGTTGCCAGCAAGAAAAAGAAGAGGATAGGTGGGGCTTTTTTTTTTCTTTGTGAACTTGCTACTTGCAGGGTCGATTATTATTTTTCTTACAATATGACTTGTTGATATATGATGATGTAACTGGCCTTTGCTTTAAATAACTTCTATAAAAAGGAATAAAATATCCAGCCAGTGATGGCTGGATCACTGCTTTCAGTACTAGACTGAAAGCCTCGCCACAGCTGCTGTATCTAACATTCTGAATTGTCATTTGTTTTTCTTTTTTAATGTTGTATATCATCACTTATAAATCAATAGTACCAAAATACCCTTAGTATTCTTCCTACAATTTTTGCCTGCACATTTACTGTGATACTCCCTTTAATTATAGGACACAAACTATCTTACCAAATCAATGTTATTTTAAGCACTCTTTGTAACCTTAAATAAATGTGTAGCATCTATTCAGGACAGTATAAAGTACTTCTCCAGATGGCTTGATCATGACAGATAACCTTATTTATTGTTATGACAGTACAGGGGCAAGCTGCACCTGTGGTCTCTTCCACAGTCTGTCTTGCAGGCTTGTCTTTCAAGCAACAGACCTTACCAACACTTTTGCAGGATTGAATCCAGCGGTTGACCTAACTTTAGACTGTATCCCTGCTCTCAAATTCTTGCCCCAGTTTCATGCCAATCGGTGCCTTATTCATCCTTTACACAACCTTTACAAGTGTTTCTTCAGATAGAATATGCCACTATTTCCTCTTTTATTTTACTGTTCTTAGTCTTGATCCTAGGACACTGCTCCCTTTTTTGATAGGGCAAACCTTGTGAGCCCAACTGTAGATTTTGATGTTGTCTCAATGACACATTTCTGTAAGGTTTCGTGACAAAGATCAAAGTTACAAAGAGTATCTCCCTGTAAAGACATGTGTTATCTATTCCCTGCAGAAACACATCACAAGTACAGAAAAGGTTGAAGATCATAATAGGTTCTCTTGCCCAGGTCAGTGGAATATGGCAGCAATGACTGTGTACAAGTAAGCATGACACGTTGCTTAAAACATATTATTCTCTCACATTTAGGCAAGCCCAGCTACTTCATATGTAACCTCAAGTGTTTCAGCACAGCCTTGTTGCATTCTCCGTATCTCTCTTGCATTGTTTTTTCAGTGCTGGCTTAATCCCTTCCTTTCTATGTGATATTTGTTAACATTTAAATACCTTTTTGATCATAAAATTCCAAAAAGAAAAAGAAGCCTGTTAATCTAGCTGAAGTCAGACAGACAGAAATTTCTCAATTAGTAGTTCTTCTAATTCTCTCTTAATAAGTCTTGGTATTTCTATATTATACCTTATCTGCGATAATTGTTTTTGCTAGCAAAGTTTTATCCAGCAAGCCAGAATTACATCAGTCAGCCAGGCTGAAGAACAGAAATTATTTATAAAATGTTATGGATATCTCCTTTGTCCCCCACAGTTAATAAACATTTTTATATTATAATGATGTAATAATATAAGAATAATACCATAATGTTCTTAACTTCTTCAATTCTTAACAATGTGTCATGGTTTAAGCCCAGCCAGCAACTAGGCACCATGCAGCCACTTGCTTGCTCCTCCCCACTCCCAGTGGGATGGGGAGGAGTATCGAAAAAACAAGTAAAACTTGTGGATTGAGATAAAAACAATTTAACAACTAAAGTAAAATAAAATGTAATATTACTAATAGTAATAATAAAATATAATAATAGTAATAAAAGGAATAAAATAAAATAAAATAATAAAATAAAATAATAAAACCCAAGAAAATACAAGTGACGCACAATACAATTGCTTACTGACCGATGCCTGAGCAACAATATGCCCTTCCTGGCCAACTCCCCCCAGTTTATATACTGAACATGACATTCTGTGGCATGGAATATCCCTTTGGCTAGTTGAGGTTGGCTGTCCTGGCTCTGCTCCCTCCGAGCTTCTTGTACACCTGCTTGCTGGCAGAGCATGGGAAACTGAAAAATCCTTAACTTAGGATAAGCGCTACTTAGCAACAACTAAAACATCAGTGTGTTATCAACATTATTCTCACACTAAATCCAAAACACACTGTACCAGCTACTAAGAAGAAAATTAACTCTATCCCAGCCAAAACCAGGACACAATGTAATAATGTAATCAAAAACAAACAAGAATTTCCCAAATGATAGTGAAGAAAATACAAATTTTATATATAATTTCTTTTGCCATGTTTCTGCTGTGATCCTACAAACTAACACAAAAATTGAGATTAGGAAAGTTGAGAAAAAGTTGACAAACAGAAAGGCTAATTGGGTAGCAAAATGAGGCAGCAAAATGCTGAAACCCAAGTTATCACATACAGGTGCATCCTAATTTAAAACACACTCTTCTCTTATTCATTAGAGTCAGCAGTAGTTGTTGTCTTGACAGTAGAAAACATTGTGGTACTGCTGTCTGATTAATAACTTCCATTTGCAATCTGGGTGTTGCTGACTACAATGGAATCGTTTTCAAAGTGACTCCAATGCTGTATGATAAATGGATGGATTTCAGGAAGAGGGCTTGATCCATAGACCATCTGGAGACCTGGTCTGGAGACCATTTCCAATGCTGGCCATGGAGAAATTGCTGTCTGTTTTGTTTTGCTGTTACTAAATTTCATTTAAATTTACATTTACATTCATTTTTCTTTATACTTTTATATTTTCCAGTGTCTTATTATACACTCCTGTATAGTTCTTACATAAATATTTATCTGACATCACTACCATCGCAGCAGAAACTGCTGAAGATTACAAATGTTAATAGGGGTTAAAAGCTAGATATTATGTTTATTGGCTTATCTCCACCCATTGCGTGAGCATATTGATATTCAGTTTTCATTTTTGATTCTTGCAGTGTTTTTCAAGAGTAATCAGTTTGGTTTCATCAGTTTACAAAGAATGGACTGTGGTCCTCAAATTCCAAATCCATAGTCTGTTTCTAGATTGAATGGCAAGTATGTATGCCGTAGGCTCCTCAGCTCTGACCATACACCAAAGTTTACGTCTTATAGGAAATTCTCAGCAATTTTCTTGAACTGTTAGTTTAGTTTTAACCAGAGGACATAACACATGGATGGTGGGAAACGGATCAAAATTTTATCATTGTTCCGGTCTTTTTTTGAGGAAAGCAAAAAAAATAAGGTAAGCAGGATAAAATGAACCCAAATAGATTAATTCATTTTTTTCTCTAAAAAGTGTAAAGTGTTAACCATATGAAAGACTATAAATATACTTAAGTATAAATAGGAAAATATTTGAGGGGTTTTGTGCTATGAATTTTGCATTTGGGAACAGGAAAGGCACTGATCAGTAGCAATAGGAATCAGGAGCTCTGCACTATACTGTCCATCAGCATTTGGCTAGTGTTATAAAAGTTGGGAAATCCCTGGCCATATCTCTTAAACATTTATCTGCAAATTTAGATGTTAATGTTACACTGAAGTTTAATTACTAGGCACCTCTGAACATCAGACTGTAGGATATAGATTAACTGCAAGTAAATATGAGTGCTCACCAACATGCCCAAGTTAAGAGCCTTGGTGCTCAACACTCCCACTACAATGAGTGGAAAGACAGAAGCTCTTTTAAGTCTGGTTTAATCTCTGGAGATGCCTTTTCTTTTCTTTGTTGACAACAGAGGATATTTTGGACAAGACTCAAACTTTCAGCCTTCAATAAAGGGTTCAAAGTTGGCCAGGAGAGTGCTTGAAGTAATTTTAGTCTTGTTTCTCATTCTGATTGTGCCATATAATTTAATTGCTATATCATGCTCTTCATTGTTAAGAAACTTTTTGGAATTGCTATTTTTTATTATCCTTTTAATGTTAATTCATCTAGCTTTAAAAGTTATTTTAATGATAGTACATGATACCATGTGGTTCTCAGCAAGTCTTGTGTCAAATATTTAGTACAACTGTGTTGACATTCTGCCAGGCTCTTGGTGAGAGCAGCTTGTAAGAAGTCTTGTTGTTCAATCTGATTCAGTTTAAGGCAGGTCACAAATCTCAGTCACAGTTCAGTAGATCATCCAGATTTTATTGTCTGATTTAGCCTCTTTTATGGCTGGCTTCCAAAGCAGTGTACTGGTGTGCGAGTTCAGAAGAGGCAAACTAGAAAACGTGAAGAAAAGGACTGAGAAGGCACCATGCTGCTAACATGCAATCCATACTTTGCTAGCAGTCCTCTGTTTCAGTTCTTGACATTGTCCCCTGTGAATAATGGCAAATTAAACCGTTATAAAAGTCATATAATTTTTTAGAGGATGTGATGGGTTGACCCTGGCTGGATGCCAGGTGCCACCAAAGCTGCTCTATCACTCCCCCCCTCAGGTGGACAGGGGAGAGAAAATATAACGAAAGTCTCATGGGTCGAGATAAGGACAGGGAGAGATCATTCACTAATTACTGTCATGGGCAAAACAGACTCAACTTGGGAAAATTAATTTAATTTATTATCAATCCAATCAGAGTAGGATAATGAGAAATAAAACCAAACCTTAAAATACCTTCCTCCTTCTTCCTGGGCTCAACTTTACTCCTGAATTCTCTACCTCCTCCCCTCCAGTGGCGCAGGGGGAGGGGGAATGGGAGTTACGGTCAGTTCATCACACGTTGTCTCTGCCACTCCTTCCTCCTCAGGGGGAGGACTACTCATGCTCTTCCCCTGCTCCAGCGTGGGTCCCTTCCACGGGGTGCAGTCCTTCAGGCACAGACTGCTCCAGCGTGGGTCCCATGCAGGGTCACAAGTCCTGCCAGAAAACCTGCTCCAGCGTGGGCTTCCCATGGGGTCACAGCCTCCTTCGGGCACCCACCTTCTCCGGCGTGGGTTCCTCTGCGGGCTGCAGGTGGTTATCTGCTCTACCGTGGACCTCCGTGGGCTGCAGGGGGACAGCCTGCCTCACCACGGTCTTCACCAGGGGATGCAGGGGAATCTGCTCGGGCGCCTGGAGCATCTCCTCACTGACCTTGGTGTCTGCAGGGTTGTTTCACATATTCTCGCTGCTCTCTTCTGACTGCTGCTGGTGTTGCACAGGTGTTTTTTCCTCTTCTTAAATATGTGATCCCAGAGGCACTATCACTGTCGCTGATGGGCTCGGCCTTGGCCAGCAGCGGGTCCATCTTGGAGCCAGCTGGCATTGGCTCTGTCAGACATGGGAGAAGCTTCGAGCAGCTTCTCACAGAAGCCACCCCTGTAGCCCCCCTGCTACCAAAACCTTGCCAGGCAAACCCAATACAGAGGAACAAAGATTCTCTGTTCTGGAGTTTAGTGGTCTATTATCTCTGCCATCCTCTTAATCAAGAAAAGCAGCTGACAAGAAATGTGCTAAATATGACTAACAGGAGACTGCAGATAACAAGACTCAGTACTTTGCTTCCATGCAGAGAATACAAGTGACAAACCCTGGATAAATTCATTTTCCTTTCCATTTAAAAATACCTACCCATGGTACCAGCCAATATTAAATATGTCCTTTTCTGAAATCTATCGTCAAATGAAAAATAACTTAGGTCTACAGAGAGGTAGATATCAGATCTAGTAATATGCATATATCCATAGCAGTAGGATATACTCCATTTTGCACTGTAACACCTCAGTAACAATTCACAGAATAAAAGTTGAATTTTTAAAAAGCAAGTTTCAGTACTAACATTCTCAAGAGCATATTGGTGTGTACTGCCATCCTATTTGATGGTCTGAATCTAGTCACTGAAATCTTCTAGTAAAAACAGTAATACTCCTAGTCAGTAAATTCTGGAGAGTTCTTCTATGTCTATTGTATAGCAAACAATTCCTGGCTGGAAAAATTTGTGAGAAATCCTTTGGGCAAGAATTATTAGAAATATTCATTAATGACATTAACATAAATTTTCTAAATGACATGAACATAAATTATTGTCCACATTTTTCTGAATGTTTTTAAAAGACTGATTGCTCCCTCACTATATTATTAGTTTCATCACACATTGTTATTTAGAAGAAAACAATTTAAACAATCTACCAGCAGTAGCTACAGCTTTTTGTTGTTGTATTTGCTTCTGGATTTCATTACCCCTCAGTATATTGATTAGGTAGGAAATTTATAGTATGTGTTTTCTCAAACGAGTGTTTGAGAAAAATATCTATCTCTTGAAGGTATTTACAAATACCTTAATAAAAGCCCATGAAATATAATAGCAATGAAGAAGGTCATAACACTTTTTCTGCTGTTCTAGGATACATAGTAAATCTTTTCCTCATTTTGACAGGCCTTCCCATTCTGCTCTTTTTCTGTGCAATAACCTTTATAATTATTACTAATTATATCATGTAATGTGTATGTTAGCTTCAGTCCTTCAATAAACTACAATATTTGTAACACTGAAATCCCATTTTTATGAGTATTTTTCCTTCTCTATTTCCATATCAGAGCTTGACTTTTTTTTTTTTTTCCCTTGTCTAATCCTTCCTAGAGCAGTCTCTTGTTGTTTTGGGGTTTTTATTAGTTCGTTATATTTCTTATTTCAGCCATTGACAAACAAGTTGTTTCTTGTTCTCTAGAATGTAAACTTACTTCTTCTCCAAATTTTACCCCTTTTCACGCCTGAGTTATTAGCTGACATGTTTATTTTCCAGACCAGCTTTTAAAATTTGTTTTCCTTCCTTTAATTTATAAATGATATAATCAATTATTTATACATTATTTTCCTAGTGAGTCCTAGGCAGAATATTTGATTGTCCTCAGATAAGTCATGCCACAAGCAAAGCTCGCTCAGGCAGCTGACACCAGTTAGCCCAGCTAGTTTTTAACCTCTCCTGAGCCTTGACATGTCTAAGGCCAGACAATAACTGCCTACATATTGTGTCACTCAGTGAATGAAACTGATGCATTGTACGAGCCCATTCACCCCCTTTTGCTGAGCTTGCATTGTTTTGCCTGTTGCATACGCAGTCATAAGATAGCCTGAGCAAAAAAACTGGCTATGAGAGAGAAATACAATCTAACTTCAGCTGTGTAATAGCCTTCCCTCAACATCAGCCCAGCATCAATAATTTGATGAAGGTCTAATTATCATGTTGGCTGGCTAAAATTTGAGTGGTGTCCACACAGTATTACAGAACTTGTGGAGTTTTTCCAGGCAGACTTATATACATGAAAATACTTTTGTATTCTGAAGTTAAGTACAAGCAAGAGATTTGTGCCCTTTCCATTGTTACTAATAATGACCCATAGCTGTTCATTTTTTAACTAAAGAGCTAGTTTTATAAGTAGATGACATACTGTCTTCTAGACTAATTAAAACTTATTTTTGGTCCTTAGGTGTAATGACTACTCTTCTGAGATGAGCTCTTAATTAATGCACAGAGATCCTGAAAGTCCCACCTCTCAACAGTAATGATTGACATCCAAGGATACATAAATTACACTAATTGAGCTCTCCATTTATACATTTTTCTGCAGTCAACTCATCAGAAAAGGTAGGAGAACAGACCTGCATAAGAAAAGTTATTTTGCTGTCATCTGTATTTTCCTGAGGGAGGAAATCTTGCAGAACTGGTGAACATTTTTTAGCATGGATGACAACTTTTCTCTTCAGGTTTTAGATGTAACATTTGCTTTGCTATGAAGATTAGCATTTTTAATTCAGAGATGTAGAGTTGAATAATGACACGGTGTTCACTATTCAAAAACAAGAATACCTTACAAGTCAGTGGGCAATGCTTTGGATCACAAATGGTGTTGCATAGCAATATATACTTTCTGAACAGAAGTTGTTTGGTATTAAGATGAGATATTTCACTGTGTAAGTGGTGTTTTATCTGAAAATGTCCTCTTAATTTTGACCCACAGTCAGAAGCAGAGATTTTATACTATTTGTTAAGCAATCATTTATTTATAGGAGTCAATGTAGTACTTCAATAATAAACTTTAATTTGCATTTAATTTAACTCTATATTATTCTGGAGTCAGTTAAGATGAAGTCACTAAAGTCATTGAATGAAGTCCAGTATTCTCATCTGAGCTGAAGTCCATTGAAACAAAAAAATACTGATAAGAACATGGTGGGTGGAGAGGAACAAAAAGCACTGGAATGTATCAGAGAGATATTTGGCAGAGGAATTACACTGCAAATGGTATATAGGAAATACTAGAAGCAGCCAAGGAAAAAAACTGGAAATGAGGCCAAACATATGCCTACGTGAAGATTTATCTATGTTTTAAACAGCAATCCAGGTTACAATAATAACAACTTATTTGGTCTCGGAAATCAGCTTTTGTGTGACTGTGGTTTTGTTTGACTGTCTGGGTAACTTAGAACACTTTAAAATGAACTTACTTATTCCTTATTTATAGCTTTCATTTCTGGTGACTTGTAACAAATTTCAGTGAAAATGGAGCTCTTGAAATAGGCATCAGACTTTCATGAAAGAAATCTGTCCAAATTCAGTGTTTATATTTTACATTTACCTGGTATCTGTACTCTTTTCTAGAAATGGGAAGCATTGGCGGGGGGGAGGAATTTGAACATATTTCAGAGGTGATGTTTTAGGATTCTAAAAATGAGCCAATGGTTTAATTGGCAGTGTTAAGTTTGAGGGGTAGAGGAATTACACTTCCTTGGGGAATATCCATACTGGAGAAGATTAAAGTATAAATGCTTATTAACATATCCTTAAATCTGGAATAGAAACAGATCTAGTTGTTTGTATCTAGATGAAAAGTAAACAGATCTATGGGAAAGAAAATGTAAACATATATATATGGGTGGACTGGGGACTGTTTAACTTCAGACATGTTTTACTGCTCAACTGCAACACAAAGACTATAGAGGAAGGGATTAAAAGGAAAACTAAAACCAGGATTGTGTAAGGCAGGTGCTGGACAGAGAGAGGTTCCATCAAAGCAATACACTGACTTTGCAACATCTCCTTTGTGTCCAACAAGGTTATAAAAATGTGTATTTCCTGTGCAAGACTACAGAAGGAAGCAAACTGGGAGTATGGGAGCAGAGTAACTTAGAGTCCAGGCCTTTGTATTTCTTCCAATAAAAATATGAGGACAAAATGAAACAAAACTTAAATTTAGAGTTAAGAGTACAGAGATATAAGTAGAGGCTAGGGAAAAAAATGGGAAATAAAGTATAAGAAAAGTGGCTATTCTAAATGCCCTTCATATTTAGAATAACTCCATACTTTTACCATTAGTGCAAAACTATTAGATCTTTTATGAGGATGTAATTTCATCATCTTTGTGATACAACTCTTCATCCAAAGTAACCCATTGCAAACTTTTATATCTACCTATAATTTGTAATGTTACTGTGATTTCTGTATGGCATGTATGGAGACATAACATCTAGGTATTAAGTAAATTTTTCTCTTTATTGCTGGGCAGATGGAAAGAGTATGCACTCTAATTTGGCTACTTTGAGAAAGCTGAATTGTTTAAAACCCGAACAGTTTGGTAGAACCAAAATGTTTTAACTTGTTAAGGAGAACAAAGATGCTTCTGTACAACATAATACAGCCACTAGTCTGTCAAGGTCTAGCTTTATTATCATGCCTTCAGAATTTGTGTATTTTTATACTTCTGAAATGGTAAAAGCTCACTCTAAGTTTCACTAGACTGTATATATGTGGAATATCTAATAAGAGGAAACATATGCATACATTCAGAGTGTTGGCAGCTGTTTTACACTGTAGTTAAAATGTATTTTGTGCTAATTCAAAATAAAAGTTCTACCTGTAGCACCAGCTTTAAAGCAAATGTCAGATCAACTGAGCCTCGTCTTATGATAATCAATTAGAAATTAATGATAGGTATTTCATTTTGAATAGCTGCAACAATAAATTATTCTCAGGGTAACATGGTGGAGCCTAGTCTCCTTTGGCTTTTGGAACCAGTAAAATAACAGAACATCAGTCAAGTTAATAAAGTGTGCCCTTATTACACATTCTGCATCTGTACATAAACTGCCAGCATATGATCAAATACTGCAGCTGTTTCAGTTATATCACAGTCACATCATAGACATTTTATAGTTATAGCAGAGAGAGAGTTCCAGGGACAGCTCAGTCACCTTGCAGACATACAGAGTTCAGTGGAACCTCATTAAATTGCACCTTGATATTATATGAAACTGGTAGCACATCTATTACGTATGGTGTATATATAATTTCTGTGTTAAAATTGTTTTGTATCCGTTTTGTATGCATTGCCTGTATGTCTTCTCAAGAAATCCAGGCTTTTGTTCACACAAAACTTCAGAGTTCCATGTTTGCATATTTTAATTTTGGATTGGTAGTTACCAAAAGTAAAGGATTATTAATAGTCAAATGGCAGCATTGTATTGCATACTTTCAGGCCATATAAAGGCATTAATAAAGTACCTAATATTAATTAAAATAATTATAATGTAAGCTGAAATATTAAAGTGTGTTTTCATAGCTGTTGACACATTTTTCCATTTCACCTCATGGACGAGTGTTTCACTTAAGTCAGTGAGTTTTGCCATTGACTTTTACAAAAGTAGAATTTCATGCAGTCAATTTTTAGTAATAATCAGATGTGTTTTAATAACAGCTGATTACCTTTTCTATATTATCAGGTTTCAGTGTGAGAAACATCAGAGAGCGAGAGATCTTAATAAGAAAGTGATTCAAGGAGTTATTCCTGAAAAATGTTTTAAGAATTACTTAATGCTGAACACAGAATAGCTAACTGCTACATTGCAACAAAATCAAACTGGCAACTTCTTTGTCTCAAATTTTAAAGACACTATAATCTCAGCCTCATTGTTCGTTTAGTTCCACATTAGAATTCAGCAAAATAGTATAACTTTACCATTTAGGTAGCTAAGCAGTACAACAAGATACAGGCTGCCAGCTAATCCAATATTTGAATCTTAGTATTTTTGCTAATTTTTGAAGCAAAAAAGCCCAAGTTTACTTAAGGAAGAGCTCTAACAAAAAATACAACCTTGTGTTCTTAGCTACTCTTCCTAAACCTATTCTTCACACTTTACAGATAAAGAAACATATGTGTATTTGTTCTGATAACTTTAAGTGCATGTACAAAAAAGAATACGTTGTAAAACTAAAATATGTTAGGTGGGATAATAATCTATTATGGTAACAGTCAAATTGCTTGTCATGTCATGAAGGGTTATGCTTTAATTAAGCAATAAGGCATGACAGGGTGTGAATTACAATGTAATAATTCTTGTCTAGTGTATTGTTAGGCAAGAGGCCAAAGGCCTAGTGCCACTGAATGCTGCAGGAATGAATTATTATGCTGTAATTTAAACAATGCAATATCATATTGCAATAACTGTAAAATATTACATTTTAAATGAAAGAAATACAAATTATAGTTTTTCTAAACCTAATTACTCCCCCAATAAACTATTTCATTGCCAAGGCTACCACAGAAAAGAGAGGTTTTCTATCTAATATTGTATTTAGATTTAGATGGCAATTAAACTCTATGACAATTGTTTCTGGGAGATCTGAAGAATGCTATTTTGATACCATTTTTTCCTAAAATAAACAGAAGACATACAGCTCTGAGGAACAAGTGTTCCCTAAATTCTTTCTTTTCATTGGACAGAACTAGTGTACAACTCTTGAAGGAAGAGCTTTGTGAAACTCCTCTTATCTAGGAGCCTTGCATTTAGTGGAGGCTTTGTTGTTACTTTTACCTTTTGAAAGCACAATTTTTCTTCTTCCCATTCTTCCTTATTGACACCTTTTCAGAAGACACCTCATTTATAAAGCCCTTCAAATTCATCTCTCACACTAATTGTTTTTTTAAAAATTGTATTTTTTGTTATTTTTTTCCCTGATCATCAAAGAAGTCAATAGGAAGAAGACAAAAACACAGGGTTGTGAGAGGTCCTATTATATTTCTCTGCTACAAAGCATAAAATCAAAGATACTGTAAATAGTTGGAAATGTTGAAAAAGGTTATGAGTTCTGATATTCTTCTGCATTTTCATTGGTTATATGATATAGATAGCAAAACCCATGTAGGTAAGTCTTAAAATGCATGATGTTTACCACTACTAAGAAATCATACCTTATCGTCCATTTTGCACAGTTATTTCACAGTTTGCATGTCTGGAAAAGGTTCAGCGGGTTCCATGCCTTAATTGAGATGTGGGTGCAGTTTCCTTGAGAGAAATTGGAAGCCTCATCCACTGATACATTTATTTGTTTGTAGCTGAACAACATCAGCCAGGTTAGTGGTCTCAAAAAAAAAAAAAAATCCTATTTCTTCTCAGTTGTGAGATTCAAGAGAACTGGACTAAAATGTGAGGGTTTTCTCATTATTTTACATTGCTTTTGTGGCAGTGATGTAAATCAATACAGCTTCAAGAAGTCACAGGTCTGCTGTACAGTATCTCTCCAGTCTAAATCTCTGTGTTCCATGGGTTTTTTCAGTTGCATTTTCGTGTTCAATCTGAAGCTGACTATTGTTGATGCACTACTGAAAATCAGGTATGGGATCAATTTGCAAGTTGCCGTTTGAATCCTTAGTTGATTGAAGTTTATTGTCCTTAAGTAAAACCATAATTTGTCAGTTGACTTAATCACATTACACATAACATACTTCCTTTCAGTGTTACAATATTTACTATGGTAATGCTAGCAAACAATGTATAATACTTCATATTTTTTTATATCATCACTTCTGTACTGTAGTGTAGCTGTAGTAGTAATAATAGACTTCATGTAAGAAGAGAGTTAGTGTTTAGGTTGGCACATGAACAAAAAGACAATTTTTTTCTGTAACATTTGGATTACAAGCAAATTTGCCTTCAAAGGATTTTTTGTACACTAAGAAAATCTGTCACTATGACAGAGTTCACAGGAGAAAACAATTGGTTTAAATTTCACAACAGTTGAGTAGCTTCCTCTTCTTCGTAAGCACAATGCATCAAAAATAAAATATATTGCACTTCCAATATGGTTTACCACAGCCAGTTGAGGAATTTGCTTTTGGTTTCATAGTGATTAGGAGGGCATTTCTACTTGTTAGCTTTCAGCAAACAGTTGTCTTTAATCTGAGACTGCAGTCTAGTTAAGGGTTCACAGTGATTATTCGTCACTAAAACATTTTTACTGCCTGTAACTCCTATAAACTGATGTATTGACTCACTTTCTCTACTTTTGTAATACAACAATTTGTATTAATTGTTGTATAATTTTATAATAACTTCAGCAGGAAAATAAAACAGCAACAAAAAATGTTCAGGGCAAAGGATAATAAACTGCCAGTTGAAGCTTCTGTTTTTCAACATAGTAATGCTTTTGAGATTTGATTAGCAACGACATATTATATGACAAAAGAAGAAAAAGGATTTAGAAATGGAAACTAAAAATAGTTGTGTGGTAATTTAATAACCTGGCAGATTTTATTCCATCTGTTAGAAGAGTTTGAAAGCCATTTCCTGCTGCCACTCACACCGCAGAAGCTTCAGAGTTCAGAGATGGAATCAAATACCTGATGTGAAAATCTGCTATTATGATTCATATCCAAAGATTCATATCAATATCCTTGCCTAGAATATTGTGTAGGGTTATTTAAAAAAGAAAAACTGAATCTAAAAGTTTAGGATTATTATTTATTTCATTGTCAATACCACACCTTCTGGCAGAAAAAGGACCAAAAATATTCATCCCTTTCAATTTGGTGAAAATTGGTGAAACTATTCTATGTGACTGGACAACTCAGGAAACCAGATTTCTCAGATAGGTGGTCCAGTATTCAAATTTCATTAATTTACTTTCAGGGTGACAGTACAGTGTTATATTGATCTGTGCTTTATTGCCATCCATAATTGATAAGTGAATTGGGGGAAGAGAACATCAAGTCAAATTATGTGGATAGAAGGTATGAAGGAGAACATGTGTAGTGTATACCTGTAGCTGATGAACTGGCCTTCCAACCTGCCATAGATAAGTACTGGCACGCACTGTGTTCTGGTGATGGGTTAGCTGCAGCAACCCACGTGTATCTGTATACAGCTGCTTAGGTACTATAATTGGTTATTTCTAGATTATACTTCACAGGTCTTTGATGGATATAAGAAAGCATAAATTACTTTTTGTCTTTAATAACAGAAAATCTGTAACACTTCTGGTAATGTTAATCTAATTGACAGTATCAGACAGCATAGCTTCTCTTCACTGGGGGAGTAAGAACATAAGTTAGAATTGGACATGGGCGAGTGGTACAAGCTGCTCTAAGCGCTATAAACTCTTTTTACACAGAAAAGGGTCTTTTACATTTGGTCATTCAGGAAGAGAATCTAGAGGGAGCACTGAAGCTTCTTCACTGGCAACTTGACCTTTTTATTTTCTTTTCTAAGCTGGCCAGAAGAAACACAGATAAGTGTGTTTATATCTGAAAATGTAAATATAATCTACCTTCCTGTTATATAAAGTTTTCATGAAAAACTAAAACCCTTATGTAATGCACTTTCCACCCATTCACACATTTGCATGCTTTTTGCAAGTTTTAAAATGCTCTTGCCCAAGATTATATTTTATGTCACATGAAATCACTTCTTAGAAAAGAAAATGAAATAGTTCATTTTAATCACAATACAAAGGAGTACTGACAATTCAGCTGTTGTTTTTTCTTTATATTCATCTTTTAAAAAATTTTATCCGTAATTTTTAGGAACCTTTTCAGGTATATGACGGAAGCGGCATGATTACTTATTAAGTTCTGAGCCCTATATGAGAGGCCAGTTAGTGTCATATCGAGTGCTGGTTCTACGGTATGGGCATTTCCTTAGACATTTTCAGAACTGGGCTGGAACAGGCATAGAAGGGTATAAATCCTTGTGCTACATTATTGATCCACCAAGCTATCTGCTCTGTCAGGATATACTTGTTTCCTACCTTGTCTGTGCAAAACAGATGTGATATTTACAAATACAGATCAATTGAAATAACACTGGTGTTAATGATTTTCACAAGCATGAGAAAATCTCTCATTGTAAAGTTTCACGCTAACCTCTTTTATCAGGCCTAAGACCAGCCTGTTGGAGTGATGAAAACTTAATAATACTAAATTACCGTGTTAAAGCTAAACTCACAGTGGGTTAATATGTTTTCATATTGAAATCAATTTTTTTGTCCCAGTGAATAGACCTTGGATTTAGTAAGACCAGCTCAAGCAAACAGATTTGTTAATGTGCAAAGTGTGATTTGTCTATGTTATCTGGGCTTCTGGAGAAGGATGTGTGAGTAGCTATAAGCAAAAGGACTGGAAGAGTTGACCCATGTGCCCTTCAGACTTTAAGTAGAATATGGACTGCTGTCTCAAAAGCGCATTCTTAAAACTAGCCTGAAAATACAGTTTTCCATATGGAACAGCAAAGTTCATACAGAGTTTCATTATATAGCTCAGGCATATATGAAGTTTTAATTAATTGGTGCTGATTTGTAGGAGGAAGGCCTAAGTTTAACCTTTCCTTTGTACAAGGCTTATTCTAAGCATTCCTCCCCTCACCCTTTGACCCAGCATTTGGACAAGTATACCATGTGATGCAATAATTACCTTTGTCACTTTATTTTGGCATAAACAAATGGATGCCAAATGTGACTCTTTTGCATATAGGTCCACATTATAACAATGATTGCTAGAAAGAAATAACAAGAAATTCAGAATTTGAATACCCATTGATACTTGGAATCCATAAAGAAGTAATCTTGAAGAAAAATAAATAATTTAATATTCCTAATGATACAAAAGATATGACAATTAAAAAATTATCTCAGGCATTGCATTAGTGTTATTTATCTAATCTTTCTAGTTCCTTTCAACTGTGTATTAGATGATTGATCAGCTCAAAACAGATTTTAGCCTTTTCTTTTATAAAGCAAGGATTTTTTAGATCTATAACTGTGTGCTGTACACCCCAAGGTGGCTTGAGCAGCCAATAGGAGTAATAAGGGTGATTAAACCTTGTCACAGGGGGTTAGCTGTGGTGCTTTCTTCCCACATGACAGGCTGTGACAGTCCAACAGCACTGAAGCAGAACAAACGACAGTGGCAGTTTGCTGCAAGCAGTGCTACTGTCACATCTCCGGCTAGAAAGCTAAATGCTAGGTATTCAGCACAGGGAAGTTTTAAATAGACCATGCAAATTCTGGTTTCAAAAATTTTGTTGCAAATAAGTAGTGACATGCATTAACTGCAGAGTGATTGTGTTGTTACGTGAGTGATTGTCCACTGTCTGACGCTGGCCATGATCATAGTTTATGAGTGACACTGTTGATCCATTTACGTTTGTGCTTAGCTGTTCCTGTTAAGGGAAATCTGCCTTCTTTGAGAGAGCTGGCATACTAATGTAATTAGAATGATGGTTATCGTTGCTCTTTAATGACTGCATGTGTTTGTCACTCTGAATAACTATGTACCGGATGCTACAAAAACCATGTACCTGACTGAGCCCAGGATAAAATCGCATCTATTCAGATATATCATTCAAACTTTCATTCCTGAATACAACAGACTGACTGTATGAAGAAAACAGAACAGTGAACATTGAATTTTTAATGGATTCCTTAAAAGGCAAAAGCTAACCAAGAAAATGCACCCCCGAATTCAGTCTTTTCCAGTGTAGCATTCCAGGCTTTTGTAACATAACAGTAGAGACAGGTTTAAAGAAAAAGGAAACTAAGCATCTTAGTAGTGTGCATAAGGGAGTGGCATACTATGAATATTTTGTTTTCTTGTTTTAAGCTGAATTTAGACAGTGTTCCAAATCCAGAAGAAGAGCAGTACTGTGAGTATTGCTGTATGTTATGTATTTAAATCTATAAAGACGGGTAGAAGGGGTTTGGAAAAAGTTCAAGAGAACCTCTACAAAGTCAATAGCGAATCAATATAGATAAGAATATTTTCATTATTTCAATATACATCTTTTCTAACTAAAGACATCTTTTCTAACTAAAGTGTTATGCTTAGATTTCTTACTGCTCTCACAAAAACTAGGTAATTCTGAATAAATTCTGGCTTGAAATTTTCTAGTTGCTGGTTTTGCTATTAGCAATAAGGTTGGATGAAATTGTCTCACTTAACTATGGGTGGTTAAGGAACTGAAGGTTACAGCAGTGTAGTTGAGCTTGCACAGAAAATGTCCCTTCCAGAAGGACTAAACCCCCCCTTTTGTACTTCTTTATTTAAAATTAATCCCAAATTTTACCATTTCTGTTCAGAGGATATTTTAATCTTGGAAGATGTATTTTTCTAATTTTACTAGTCTTTCCTAAAAAGATAGTTAGCAATTAAACGTCTATGTTTCAGCACACTTTATTTTTTATTTCTGCTAGCTATAGATATTAAACATGTAAAGTTTTACATGTGTTGTCCCGTTTTCACATATATTCACATCATGACTGCCCAAACAGGCGCCTCTTTTTCAATTTTAAAATCTGTTAAGAAAAATCCTGTCTTATTAAGGCGAGAATCACCAAAGCTTATCTTAGATCTGGTCATGTGCATCCATTCTTCGGTGTGCTTCCCTTGCACTGCTGGGCACATCGCCTTCTGGCAACTCCTGAGCTCTGCTTCTCCATTATACCCAAAGCAGTAACAGCTGTGGTAACATTTACTGGTTGAAATACTGATATGACACTCCACTCTTTCAATACAGGGCATCTTTTTCACTCTATTCTCTCTCCGGCAAATTATGCAAGATTTTTCACAGAAGAGATCCATGCTGAAACACAAGTTCAGTTTCTCGGACATACCTGTCCTTTCCTCAGCCCTTTAGTGCCCTTGTTTCTGATAGGAATTGCAACATGCTGGGAGGGAAGGATTTATAGGCAAAAATGCCTGCGAAACTATATAGGGAGCATTGTTTCCATCTGGTGAACATTGTGTGGTTCACCAGAGAAAAACTCAGATCCATCTGTGTTTTCTGGGTATGTCAGAAGAGGTTGCTCTCTAATAAATATTATCAGTGTTCTGGACAACATTGGGAGTGGTTATGAGATGAAGCAGGACTTTCACCAAGCAGTAGTAGCTCCTTTCGGAACACCTTTTCAGCTACCAGTGTCTTTTCTTCTCACTCGTCTTACCAGATTTTTGCAGATCCTCGAAGGGTTGGCCAGGGGATGTCATAATCGAGTTAATACATGTCACTGAGCTAGGACTTCAGCCTCATAAATCAGAACAGGGGCTTACAAGACAGGAGGAAGATAATGGTTGCCTCAAAAATTGCACTCAAAATAAAAAAATATTAATGCCAATCTCAACAAGATTAACCTGTCTGCTTTATAATTTTTGTCTATGAAATAATTACCTAAAATGTAAGATTAGGCATTTGAGAGCCATTCTGAAAAAACAGATGTGTGTTGTATAAGAGTAAAAGAAGCCTCTTCTACACAAATACCAATCCAGAGTATTTTCACAGAGCAGTAGAATTTCTTTAAAAAGCTGCAGTTTTTAAGCAAAAAGGCTAGAGGAGGTGACATCAATATCAATCCTAAATGTTTTTTAATTAGTAAAATTTAGTTAATAAAATTGACAGCAGTTGAATACAGAGTAATCATGTTTAGAAAGCTACTCAGCGGTTTGTTTAAAATAAGTCATTAAAGTCATGATTTAGATGTTCTGTCTTGCTTACCCACCACACAAGCAGTTAATACAAAACATTCCATTCTACTGTTATGAAAGAAAAAAATATATTTTTTTAAAAGAGCTGTAAATTAGGTTGTGCTGGAAGCATCCATTTTCTTGCCTCCATCACTGCCAACTCCCACTGTTTTCTTTGATATATGATTTGCAGACTACTATTATTATTTATGTGTTTTACAATTACTACGAATGACACCTCCCCTTCCTCAGCCCTAAGCCACAAATCTGAAATGAATAAATGCTGTTTACTGTGACAGTCTGCCTTTTGTCTGTGGAACAATGACAAACTACACCACTGACAGCCAGTTGCTGTTTTTAACTACTGCTCTCGAGCTCAGTCTTTGAGTGTTCTTCAGAACACGACAACAGACAGTCTGGAATAAAATAAGTGAAAATGTATTGCATTTGTTTAGCATGCCGTGACACCATTGTCCAATGCATTGACTAAACAAGAATAAATTACATAAGCATGATAGGTTTTAGTTCTCTACATTTCACTGAGATTTGTACAACTGTGGTCACATCAAAATTAATATATTAATGCTTTTTAGTATTAATCATTTTGATATTCCTATAGAGAATTGCCTTCTGACTGAAATGAAGTGAGGAAGGAGAAATAAAGGGAGCACTTTTAATTATTTGTGAAATCTAAGAACATTTCTATTCACTCTGAGTTCTTCAATAGAGCTAAGGCAGCATGGAATGACTATCTGTATGAATTTTGTGAATGTATTCTGACCCGCAGCTAGTCAGTTAAGAAATGTTAGAAAGAACTGTTTAATATCTAATTGTACCTAGCAGAGCAGAGTTAGTAAGTAAATCAGTTCTTATATTTTGACTAGACAGCTTCTATCTAGATGCAGACTTGTAAATATGCCCAGGTATTTATTTGATGTCATTTTCTTTAAATCAGAGTTTGCACACAAATGTAGCATTTCTTCTTGAAACCAGATGTTATCCTTTTGTTTATGCCTCTTCCTCCCCTTACACACACCTGGTGCATATGTGTACATGTGCACACACACGCACACACATGCACACACACAAGCATACAAAAATGCTAGTTTATAATCCTTTTTTCAAATGTATTTGTGTATGTTCCTATATGTATGTTCCTATACATAAATGAGTACTGCACTGTTATTTTACTTAACTGTGTAAACACAACAACATCACAAAGGATTTTCTGGCATTTCTATTATTGTCATAGAGTGTTGTGCTACTTTCAATAATGGAAGAGCAATGTCTAGTGTTTAACTTAAATATTTATTCAGTGCATAATGCTACACGTGTCCAGTATCTGGCCAAAAAGAAATTTTTTCCTGAATTACATGTAGTATACTGATCAATATAGGTCTTTTAAAATTCCTCAGTTTATTTGTGGTGTTTTAAATTTCTTTTTCCTTTTTCATTTCTCAAATCAAAGATAATGGAGAGAATATGAGCAAATTCCAAGTCTGCATTGGCACTGCCAGCTTGTAGAAAATAAATTTCTAATTAAAAAGACATAATCTATAGTCTTTCTTGGAACTTCCCATAATTTCATACATTAAAATCTGCAGTTAGTTTTTTAACACATATCTCAGATGAATAATTTGCCTTCTCTTCAACTATCTATATCTGCTTTCTTATTGTCTTTTTTTTCTTCTTTGATTTTCCCTTTGAAGTCCCCTGTACCTGTTTTATTTCTTAGACTTCCTATCTCCTCCTTGCAGAAACACCTGGATACATTCTTAATATAGTTTTCTCTCTGTTAAACAGTGGGACTAATTATTTTCATATTTTTTTTAAATACAAATAAAAGCCATGAAGTAGGGAGCAGGGTAGCTTCAAAGCGCACAGATTCTTGTCCTTGTAACAGTCATTCCTCCAAGATTGCAATTTTTATACTAATACCCAGAGAAAACACTTGAAGAAAATCCATGAAGTAAAATAACTTCTTGTATATCTTTGTATACTGATTAATAGATAATATAAATTGATATTTAGTTCATCTAGGGGTCCGGTAAAAAGAAATAATATTCTTGTATGTTTGAAAGAACTGTTTTGTGAATACTTTTTTGAGGGTAAAATATGGTAAAGTACATTAAAATACAGTGTGGCAATATAAGCATGAAAATACTCATCTAACTGGCAAGAAGACATTGTATGTGTTTTGTGTGGGCAAGAAGTCAGAGTTGCAATTAGGTTCCCTTCCCAAAGGCTCAATCCACACTAAACTCAAAAGAAAAACTCTTCTAATTCCAGTCTTACTAGCTTAGCAGTTTTCTATGGTGTTGGACAGCATGAAATTAATGAGTGAATCACACAGCATAATACATGAAATCAAGAACAAGCATATACATTCAGTAAAGCAAGCCATTTTGATATTCTCTGCTAGGTATTCTCATCCAATAGAGAACACTTCATCCTCCTGCATTGCCTCCTGGCTGCCAAATACATTCCTATTTGAACAAACAGCATTGTGCTCATTCATATAGGTTAAGTATCCTTCCTAAAGACATAAAGTGTGGTTTAGCTATTTCAGATAATATCTAGGTAATGGCCATTATCTAGCTATAATAAGCTACTTGCTATCAGTAGAGCTATCCAAACATTAATGAGTTCCTTTCAAATCTGGAGATTAGTTAAGCTTTCATGTCAGTTATTCACAGCTGGTTTTTGATTTATTTATTTTTTACTTTCACTATGAATTTTATTAAGATGATTCAACAAAGTCTCCTCATTAGGCATTTCCTGTGTATTATAATTGAAACAGTTATTGATAGTTAAAAACAACAGAAAAAATGTTTACACAAGGACAATGGTTTATCTCTCAAAACCTTAATACAAAGCATGTAGCAACCACTGCTTGTGATATTTAAGATGAAAATCTAACAAACACATGTTCAAAATTAAATCAGTGTTTACTGTCATTTGAATGTATACAGAGAGATTGATAAATACTAATAAAAAGGCCAGTAAAGCATATGCAACAGGTACTTTACTGATTTAACGTAGCGATGAGGCTTCCTGATTGCTGGGAACTTCTGTTATCAATTACAAAAACTCCAGAAAAGAAATAGTTTGGCCTGCAATACAAACTGCACAAATTTAAGCTTTCATCGGGAGTGTAACAGTGAATTCTAATTATCAGTAGATTCCTAATGTGATTTTACACATAATAATCTATGTAGATATGACAGATTCATATGAACGTAAAAATTTACTTGGGTTATAGTGATCTGATTACCTTTGCTATTTCTAAAATCTATAGAGAATATGCAGTTTCACATATATGGAATAGCTTTAAAGTAGCTTGAAACAAGCTACAGTGGTGAAGCTGCTATTCAACAGAAATCTTTCTCATGATTGTGAAACTCTTTATTCAGGGTAGATGTAGTCACTTGCAGAATAACAGTCCAGGGGATCCTTCTTCAAAAGCAGAAAGGTTGAGGTCCCTTCATTATAAAAGAGCCGTGTCTCTTCCCCATTACTCTTGCCCAATCATCCTAGCTGCAAAAGCCACAGCTATTTGTATTCAGCCCTCCTCAGCTTCTCTTTTCCCCTCTCTAGTTTAATTCATTGCAGAACTGGACAGCATGGGATCAATGAATGAATCCTATTTCAAGTGACAATACATTAATTTAAAAACAGGAATATACAGCCAATTTCACCATCTAGATTTGGTATTCTAATCTAATAGAAAAGCTTTCATGCACTTACATTGCCTCTTGGCAGCCGAAACAAATCTCCATCTGTGAGAATAGTACTGTGCCGATCATATGACTATGCTGTTTACACTTCAATTTGAATATATAAAGCTGGTTTTCAATTATAAATGTATTTCTCTTCCTTAAGTTTCCTCGAGCCCTGGGGTCACTAGAGACATAAACCAGGAGCAATAACAAGGAAACTGTGAGATGACCAAAAAAGAGGCCATTAATTCAGACCCCTTGTGGTAACAGGCCAGTAACCATAAAATCATTCTCCTAAACTTGTCGCTTGAAGCACCCATACAGGTAGACTACATTGTATTCACCATTACAAATTTTACTGAGTAATTTTTACCCATTTTTTTTTCTTTTTTTCATTTGCTACCATGGGTATTCTGTGAGTGCTACTCTATGCCTCACATTCATAGATTTTACTGGAACTTTACCATGCAAATCAACAACCAACAACAGCAGAAGAAATGCAGATATAGGATTTGACTTGTGACTACCAGACAGTCTGATTTTGCTGCGAAGTTGCCTCAGGTAACACATCAAGAGCTTGCAAAACAATGTAGGAAGCACCTTCTGAACTGAATGTGACTATAATTAATACAGTCACCAAAATGACAAAAAGAAATATCTCTTAGACCATTTCCAGTGTCAGTTTAATTCCTTATCTCAGTCTGTAAAGAAGTTACTACATCAAGTCCAAACTAACACAGCAAACCAAACTTCAGACAAGCTGCCATTTTGCAGACTGAAAAGCAAAATGAAACAAAAATCTCAGAAGCCTTATAAAGTTTGCCAGAGATTTCTTGTTACTAGTTAATTTTACATAGAGAACATCAGAAACCATTGTGAAAGGCATCCGTGCTTCTGGTTAAATTCATTGTCTGATTTTATAACATATTGAGCATATGCAATTTGCATTAACTTCAACTGTAATGGGGTGCTATAGTTTGTTATGTTTTTCAAAAGGATATCTTACAGCTAAATACCTGAATTCTATTGATGTTAGTGGAAATTACTCACTAAATATTCTCAAAGATTTGCAAATGATTTTTCTGTGTTGTCAAGTCAATGCTTCCTGTGCCTTTATTAGTAAGGAAAATTACAAAACCTAGGTCCGTATGTGGTCATTAGAAAGCGAACCTCAGAAAACGCAATTTAAGGAAATGTAATAAAAAACAAAAGGTTTATCTACAGATGTTCTTTCTTTGATTAGTTTTTGATCAGCATAAGAAGCCACAAAATATGTAAAACTTGTTTTTGCATTCCAGTACTGTGTTCAGAATGCTAGGGCATTCTCCAAGCACTGGAGCAGTGTAGAATTCCCAATGCAAAGAGATTTACAGATAAAAAATGAGGGATAAGAAGATTAGAACTAAAATGTATGCCATTTTTGTAGAATATATAATGAAATCCGTATTAATATGTAGCCTTGACTATGAAGTTTCAGCATGGATCTCTCAGACTTTGCAGAGGATTTGAAAAATCTTTTTGGAGTAATTACATAAATATGCAAAGGAAATCTCTTAGTTTGCTCATGTTATCTAGCAGAAGCTTACTGAAAATTACAAAAGAAAGTCTGGAAGAAAGCTAACAATTGCTTTTCTCCAGAATATGCACTGCAGCCGGTGCTGCTAAAAACCTAGAGGAGGAAAAAGTTCATTGAGGAGGAAATATCTGCCAGTGATGAAAGTTTATGTGCATTATTGAAGACTAAGGAGAATTGTGAGGAACACCAAAAGAACATGACACATCCAGAGAAAATAAGTTCAACAGTGGCTGATGAAATTCGTCCTCCCTAAGTGGGAAACAGCACACACTGCAGTGAGCGAATTACAGTATCCTTCATGTACTGAGGGACTCTGAATTAGACAGAGCCTCTCAGGACAAAGATCTAGGCATCACTGTAGACAGCTCAATGAAGACATCTGCTTAAAATGTATCAGAGGTCAAAAAAGTGAATAATATTTAGGCTGTGTAGGGAATATTATGAAAAATATTACAATGTTACATAAATTGATGTACATCCCTACCTTGACTGTTAAATTCCATTTTGGTCAACTCTTTTGTGAAAATTATATGGAGAGGAAAAGTGAAGGTTACACAAGGGCATGTAGATTTTCCTCCTGCTTAGAAGGGAGAAAAGTAAAAAGAAATATAAAATTCTGAATAGTAATGAAAATCTCAACTGGATGTTTCCCTTTGTTCAATCTTAATAAAGAGATCAACTAGAGACATGTACTTTTATGAAATGTGTGTTTGGTCTTTAGTACTTAGCACCTTTTATTTCTTTCAATTTGTGATAGTGTTTAATTAAATGCTACATGTCTGGGAATAAGAACTGGGAATTTAATACTGGCAGAAAAATACAGATAAAACTGAGAAACTTCATTCTTTCAAAACATATCATCATCTCTTGTGTCCTAGAATTGCATCATTCCTGTGTGGCTTTAGTCAGAGAGGATAGTTAGGTATTTTTCCTAAATAATCACTGTTATTTTCCACTTTTAAACTCAGGTGTCTTGTCTGTTGTTTCCTCTGTTCCCAAATCCATGACATCATGCAGGTTTCATTGAGGAAAAAAAAAAAAAACCAACAGTTATTAAATATCCCACTGTATTTTCATAAGAAATTACCAGTGTAGTTGAAAATTTTTGCTCAAATAAAGCTTGGATATGTTTTCCCTATTTGCAACAGAAGTTTTTTAAGAACTGGAAGGTAGAAGAGATCAACTATTGAGGATGCTTACCTAGACTTCAGTCTGTATGCTGTGCAGGAATACTTTTCAGATTATGATGGCCTTGTCAATTCAAAATGGACTAAAACACAAACCCAGTAGACAAATGCTCCTGTAGAGCACTTTCTCAAATATGATTTCAAAGCACTGTAATACCATTAGCTGACAGTCATTTTGAACTGTTTAGGACAGTGTGCACACATCTCACTTGTGTAGAATGAAGACTTTAAGATGGCTAGAAATACAGTTTAGTTGTTGTAATGGCTGTTTGAACAAAAGACAATTATCAAATGGTTTATTATGATGTGACAGAAGGAGAGAAGATATTTATAGTAGGGGATACAGTCACAATTATCTGGGCAGTTAAACATCAGAACATGAAGGACTAAAAAGAGGAAAAGGCCCAGGACCCATCTTTCCACCTTCCTTGGGGTTTTTTATTTCCTTTTTTTTTTTTTCTCCTCCATGTTTCTCTCTTCTGTTTTCTTGAGTTAGAACTGTTGTTATTCTACAAAGATGAAGACTTCTTGATTCATTCTGGGTTTTACACTGCTAATTTAGTACTTCTACATACAATGCTCATCATTTTTTTATTATTTTTTTCTTATTTTGTTGCTCTTTGTTACTAAAGGGTTTAATAGTTACTTCTACTCTTCATCTTCACCCTGGGAAAAATACTACAACTCAGCCTTAAAGCAATATTAAAAAAGAATAAAATCTAAGTATGTCATTTATAACATCTACATTATAAATTTCTAACAAAAATATTCTTTATCACATGCTAATAAGAAGGACAAGCAAAGGTGGATAGTCCTGAACTCTATCCATTTTTACAATATAAAATAAAAACATCTTGCCAGACTTCTTCCTTAAAATATTATGCTCTGAGTTAGCTAAGTTTTAGTGAACTTCAAAAAAGTTTTGAAAGAGCAAGAAATGAAGGAATGAGCTCTCTGCTGAAGTATGGGTAGAAAACAGACAGTCACAGGTTTCTGGACACACAAAGCATCAGAAAAATGTTGGAGAACTGAGGTGTGCTCTCAATTGCCTGGTGAGCTTTTATGTGATAGATAATGAATTAAGTTAAAATGTTGTAGGTTGATCGTTAGAAAGTTTTTGATTACTGCACTTGCAGTAGTTCTTAAATATCGGGAAGTACAAGTAGCATAACAATTCCGTTGAGAGCAAAAGACTAAATAATTGCAGTCTCATTTCTAAAGTCTTTTATGGCTGTTGTATAAAAACTGGTCAAGAATTATTAGTTCAGTTACATAACTTTATTGATATTTGAATCCATCTCTTTTCCCATTGTACACTGCTATAGAATAATAAATGTAGATAGGGGGGAAAGTAGAGGTTTAGCCACCAGCTGCATGGCAATGACTCCCTTTTTCTCATTCTAAGATCTATTATTTAACCAGTACTTTTGCTGTTAAATGTGTGTGAAAATGCTTCTATATGGTCTTCATTTGAGTAAGCAAGATTCTCTGCATAATCAAGCTATATGCCTCACTGAAGTCAAAAACTCTTACATTCACAGCAAAATTATTATCAAAGATGTAAGGATATGAAAACATGATGGCTTTGTTTTGATAAAACCCATTCTTTATAAATCCTTCTTGACTAACACCAGCTATGTTATCTTCCTTCTCATCTTTGATAATCCCTGTAAAACTTCAGTGTTTTACCTGGCACTGTTGACAGGTCACAGGCCCATACGTACAAGGACTCTCCAACTGACTTTTTCACATATAGACATGATACCTCTTTGACTGTGGACTCTAAGAAGTTCAGCCCGACCAGCTCCAACACATGTTGAAAAAAAATTTGTTATTTTCATCCAGAGAATTCATCATTTAATTCTTTCAAAACTCTTCTACTTTATCTGACATTCTGATTTTAAAATGATGGGTTTAAAACTGTGTTAAACATTATCTCTAGTTACTGTTGACAGGGAAGAGATTTCATTACCATCATCATGTATATCATGAGCTTTCTGCCTAAATACAGAATGAAACTACTTATTGAATAATTCTGACATTTTTATTTGTTATGTTTAACTCTGATGGCCATATTTTTCCTTTGTATGTTTTCCTCTTATCTTTTTTGTAACCCATGTTTCTTTTCATTATTAATTTTTCCTAATTATCACTAACAGTTTCAGTTTAATTTTGATTCCCTAATGTGTTCTTCTTGTAACTGGTTTCAATTTAATGAAGTGTTTGTTCTTAAGGAACCAAAATATGTGTATTTCTCTTTTGGACTTCACATTTAGCACATGAAAATTAAGTAGTCTAGCAATCTGTGGTCATGCAGTCTGTGCTTTATAACTTATATGGCATGGTGAATGATCATCTATCTGCCTATGAGGTCGTTTTTAGAAGACTAATTTATACTTAGAACTTTTATTGTTTAAGAAAGAATTTCACAGAGTGCAGGCAAGCAGAGAAATATCTTCAAAGTAACCAAGATTTTTCTCAAAGGAGTGGAGTAGATTTTATTGAAGATCAAAAAAATTCAAATCTATTAAAAGTGACTCTATGTGATAGAAATCTACTAGAGAATTACATGAAAGTGGTAGGAGAAAGTTCTGAAACATGTAAGATAAAGCTGAAAAATAAGCTGAACTTCAAGCTCCCATTTATTTTCCAGCTCGGTGATGTCACCGTGCCTGTCACAAGCTGTGTTGCCTCGCACATGGGGCTGGAAGCCTTGTATGGTAAATCCTTGTTCCCCCTTTGATTCCTCCATGCCTTATCAGAAAAGAGATGCACATATACAACTCTGCATAATACAAGGCAGTAATATTTAACAGAGTGCTCCTGTGACATACACAAACCACTCATTTCTTGTTAATAGGGCAACAGCAGAAAGTCTCTAGAGGGTTGTCCAACCTTATAATGAGAGGCCTGTGTTATGTGCAGTTCTGTAGCCTCAGAAGTGGCCATGGATTCATCCCCTGCTGTGAAATTTGGCTGCTGCCTGAGGCCCTGTGGAAATCACGTTTCTTGCTATGCCCGACCATGTGCAAGCCTCCCTGCTGAGAAAAGCAAGGAAATTTGCTGAACTGCGTTCATCTATTTCTCTCCCTCACTGTCTGAGACAGAGAGAAAAGGATCTGCAGGGCAGTATTTCGTTCCTAATTTTTTCTTCTGAAGAGGGAAGTAGGAGGGACGTGACTATATTCCTGAGGATGTGCAGATTGCAAAAGTCAGTAAAGAACTTGATTTCAGGAGGACAGTCATACACCAGCAGATAGAGCAGAAACTACAAACTCAGCAACTACCAACACATTGAAAAGAGGATGGAAGGAAGCCTTGAATATTCTTGTCTCCTCAAGAGATTTCAAGACCAGTGTAGGAGAAAAAAGGAAAGCTGTAATGTGAACCATCCCTGTTCTTGTTATGATGTGCCAGAATCAATGAAACAGTAATAGTCACATGCCTTTTTTTATATTTTATGCATCTAATCTCATCTAATTGATGTCTATCCCCTTATTTTTCACCTGGGAGATGAGTTCCAAGAGCCAGTGAAATGTAAGGGACCAGATTCTGAAGAACAGGCTGTCAAACTATGTGTTTAAAAACACAAAATAATTACACACACAAAATACTGTGCAGCAAATGGTATTTTATATGCTGCGGTGCTGAAGTGTTTAGAAAACAACAAGTAAACAAGAAAACTTACTGACTTCCCCCCAGTTGTACAATTAAAGGGCCTGATCTTAAATACGAGACGTTCAGTATTTGTTGGGGTCAGAGTCTGAAATAACAGTAAACCTGGAATGAAAGAAACAGAATGTTAGACAAGTATAAATGGAAACTGCTCTTGAGAACACAATTGATCATGGGAAAAAAAGGCAATTTTATTTTCTCTGTGTTTTTTTTCTTAGCTCTAATGTTTCCTATTAAAAACCTGGGAAGAGCTTGTCTGGCATAAATCATAAGTGTATTGAAGTTAATAGAGCTGTCATAGTACATAATGATTTGAACTGGTCAAAAGAAAGATAAAACATTGCTGATAATTCTAATAGCAATGTTTTAATAAGCTAAGGAAAGGTAACTTCTGCACGCAGGCAAAGATGTGCTTTTTTTATTTATTAAGTTGTGCTGCAGAAATAGGGAAAAGCAAGCACCAAGACAAGACTGGGGAGAGCTTTACAGGGGTGTACAGCTGGAGAGAGATCCTTCACAAATGAGAAAACTTGTTATGGTGAGAGAAAAGCAGGCGCTATGTAAATACACATTAAAGAGATGTGAGCCAAGAATTATTTCAAATGGACTGGAGGGGAAGGATCACAATGCAGAAGTCAAGGATTCCTTTCTCAGTGATTCAGAAAAGGGGAATGTCTTAGGGCTGTTATAAAGAAACAGAATCAAGCAAAAAAATAAATTTGAGATGTAGCTCTTACCAGAAAGTAGAAGATAAGAGAGTAATGTACTAAGGAGAACAAAGAAAGGGAAGGATTTCAGTTTTACAAATGTCTTTTTTTTTCTATTTAGCCACATGTTTAACGTAAAGAAATATCTCTAGTGTCTGTGTGTATATATATAGACAGACGCAGATGCAGTATAGATGCTTTCAATGTAAATGTTTTGTTTCTTCGGAGGAATAATGATGAAGCATAAAAAATTTTGTAAGCCATAAAATATCACATTTGCAGATTGGTCTGTAACAGTATGTATATATACATACCTATACTATTACGGATCTCTTAAGTAGAATATTATGTTCTCAATGTATTTTGCAAATATAGCTTATGGATCTCTTAAGTAGAATATTATGTTCTCAATGTATTTTGCAAATATAGCTTATGACCTAGTTCCAGGCTGTTGAGTGATAACATTTGTGGGAATCCTATAGGATTCTATATTATGCTTTTTTGCAATAAGGAACTACTAGAAACTGGTTTACTCCTGCCAGACTGCTGGGTGCACAAAAAAAAAGCTAGGTGCAATTTGTTTCACATGTTATGTGCATAATAGTTTGAGTAGAATGATAAGTATATATAATCAAACTGCTTTTGAAAACCATGATATTTCCTGGTTCATAGGAGATAATAAAATATTTATTTTAATTTTTTCTTTTTTTTATTGTTATTTTTTCAAATCAAATGCTGATGTGAAATCTTTACTTAAAGTCAAGAAATTGTCAACAACAAGATTAGCTTTTGTTCTGAGGCGGGAAAAGAAATGTACAGTATTTAAATTTAAAGGTTTTGTATAGTGATTCTGAATTGGTGAGGCAAACAGTAGGTAGATGCAAACAGTGCAACTAACAGAATATTCAAGTGCCTCAAAATTGGGCTTAAAGTATAAAGAGGAAAAAACCCTACTCTGGTTGGTGATTGCATGAAAGTAGGAAAAAACACTTTAAATATTGCTGGAATCCAGTAATTCTATAGTGTATTTATACAGTTAATATGCAGGATTCTGATTTTTTACCTCCCTAGAGTCTACTTCTTTTAGACCACATGAACAAAAAACCAAAACCTTCTTCATTAGCACTTAAAACAGCATGTTTCATCACACCAATTGTCAGCTTGGCTGCAATATCTGGATTATATTTTCCTTTTTTTTAATTGTTATAGATGAATATTGACTTACAAATACTACTATAGCATTTCCAAATATAGTAAGATTTTTTTCCTTATTATTTAATGTCTATTATTATAATGCTTGCTATTGTTTGGCTAGTTTTAAACTGCGGTATAAAATAATTTACTACAGTCTTCCTCAGTGAATTTTTGCTATCTCAGGTGAATGATCTGCAGGGAGGTTCAGTTCAACTGCATAATACAACAGGTGAAGGGCACCATGTCATTGTTAACCCCACCTTTTCACAGTATTTCAGTTCAAATTTTAGAGAGAAGTAAAGAACATTCTAGGTAACAGTGTAGTCTAGTATTATGGTTTTTATTTGTGACTTTGGGAATAAATTGCAGTGTGGGAAAAGCAGCTGAAAACATGGATAAAAGTCGAATGCAGGATTATTGTAGACCCTGTCAAAATAAATGGGAGATTATTTTTTAGTATGTAATTAAATGTCAAGATTTGTGAGTTAATGGAATTTCTGTAGTCACATCAAGGTCAGACGAGCAATTACTGTTTATGAATTATCTGAAATCTTGTATAGCCTCTTCTAGCTAGTCTTATAGCATCTATTTATATTAGACATCTTTGCCATTTCTGATGTTTCTCCCCCATAGTTTCTGTTAACAGCAATGTGGTGCATTTTGTCAATTCTGTAGTTGTTTGCAAAACCTTCCTTTATTTCACTGAAGAGCTTGCAATTAGCCCACTTCTTCCTATTGAGAAGCATCTTTGTAATAACAGCTTTCCTGGCAGAGCTTTTGTTAGGCAGATTTTAAAATCAAGAGTCTACAAAGGTTGGGAAAAATCCAATCATACAAAAGTTCAGCAAATCCCTTTCAAGGTCGTATCAGTTAAGATTACATAGATTTTCCACTTCAGCAAACATTAGAGTTTAGTATTTTTAGGGACGAATTGGGAGTGATAGAATTAATAAAATAAACCAATTCTAAATTAAATTGTTTGTTAAACTCAAAGAAAAGCCTGGGCTCTTTTCCCCTCCCCTGTCTTTAGTGGGGTTACCTTTCTCACCCGTGTAGCCTCTTGTATCACTTTCTTTGAAGTCGTTCACAGTGTTTGCTTTGACAGCCACTGGGTGTGGGAAGTATAAGGCTATAGCAAGTATCTCCATAGCATAATCCGCCCAGTCACTGTTGGTCACTGATCCAGCTGCATGCAGCAGCTTAATAGTCAAAGGGCATGGTAATTCCCTCCTTCTGTCTTTTCTTTCTTCCAAGGCAAAATCTTCACCTGGTGTTTTTGATTCATGCATTCTAATTATGATGGCTGCCATCATCAGCCCTGTGGGTGACACTAGAAATTCTCTGAGCCAACAGCTAATACCACAGCTTGTTAAGCAACCATGTCAGCCTGATTTTAGGGCCCATTTTGCAGTTCACCGCAGGCCTATCTGAAAGCATCAGGAGTCTCCGTCTAGCAGGACAGGCTCATTGTCTTTCTAAATGTCTCCTTCTGATAAGCAGATCCAAATATGGTTCATTCACTGTGGATTTGAAGGCACAGTGGGGAACTTGGCTCACATAGTGGATACAACAAAATGCTTAATATTTTCACTTGGTATAGAGCTAAAGAACCCAATTTTCAATTTCAGGATAAAAACATTTACTCCCTGACTATGATCAAGAGTTTGAAATTTAAATCAGAAGTCTTGGAAAGCTATTCTAACTCTCAAAGGAGCAGGCTTTCCCATACTTAGTACAAAGAAGAAAGTCCTGGGTTTGTGTTGGAGTTTGAGTCACACAGAATTCACACGATGACCAGAAATGTCCTTTGTTGCCTAAAGATACTGTAGAAATTTTTTTCTCTGAATAATTTTGCGTGAAGTATGTGATTCTAGTGGCTGTGAAGTTACTAACAACACTATGAATGCTGCAGTCTGATCTGCCTTGCAAACTTTATTTGTTTTTAAATAAGTGCTACAAATGCTTTACTGCTGTATGTATTTCTTTTTAATGTTTTGGCTGACCCAAGCTTTGGCAATAGAACACAATAAATATCTTTCAGTTGCAGGAAATGAGAATTTTACAAAAAGTATACTAATGTGCTCTCTATATTTAACTGCCTTTCTGATCTGCAAACTATTATTTTTTCTAGATAGAAACAGGGCTGTTTTCTCTGACTACCCAAGCATTTTGTCATCAGAATTAATAGGAATTATAAACATGTATTAAGAATAAAGTGTGTTTTCCATTTCATGGTAATAATTATATTTGAGACTGTATTAAAACCTGGCTGCATCAAAACGCTACAGCTTAGTTCATCTAAGAATCAGCAAAGACAGATAGAAAACAAATAGCTGGCCTTTCCTGTAGCATAGATCCACAATTATAATATTAACTCAACAGTTTTTGTTCTCTAAGAACAAAATCAGTTACTTACCAATGAGGTATGTAAAAGTGCTTATCTTGCAGAACTATCAGTTTGAACCAGTATGCATATGGGATGAGCTAATTTAAGAACTCCACAGGAAATCAGAGTGGCTCTTTTATTATCAACATCCATTTCCTAAATACTGTGTTGCTTTTGGCTTACATTCCATTGACCTATAATAATGATGCTGGAGACTTATTTAATCTCTTTGTGAGTTGGCAAACTGGCAGCCATGCCTATCTGTAAGCTTACTTGTGGAGATAACTAAGCAGCCCGTTTTGTTGCAGAAAAATCTAGTATTTTGTAGCCTGCGTTCCCTTTAGTGATTGTGCTTTCATGTGTAACATGCTATTGGAAAACTTCTTCCCCCTTATAAATTCTCAAAGGATTTATAGGAAGAGTGCATTTCCAATATACATGATAATTGTGCTTTGGCTAACATGTATATTTTTCCATTTTTGAAGTGTAGATTCTCTACTCTAACGAAGAAACTGTGGCAAACCTTTGTTTGTGGCTGCACAAGACAAAAAACCAGACACAGACTTGATTGTGATACATAGGGGTTCCGTCTCACAAAATTTATATCTCTCTCTAAATGTTAAATTTAACTGAACAGGCAGAATTTCCATTCTCCTTATTTTCCATCCACTCTTTCTCTAATATGTCTGGGAGGCTTTTTAACATGGTATAAAAACCTGAGAGAAACCTGAGTACAGCATGGGGCAAAAGCTGTGCAAGTTACAGTGTGGAACTACAAGAGGAAAAATACCAAGCTATGTGGACTTATAAAAAAAGAGAGGTATGGGTAGATGTCTAAAATTACCCAAACAGAACAGGATCATTGAGAAAGAATATGATATGAGTTATTTTGTGGGAGTGAAAAGACAGCAATAGGCTAAGACTTCGCTCCCATTGCAGTGGCATAGAGCTACTTATGGAGAATTGTATTACATTGGATCTGCTACTGTGGTTTGTTAACCTTCAGCTTATTTGAATTATACTGACTCTGGTCTAGACAGGGCCTAACAGAGCATAAACTTGAGTCCAACATCTTTTTCCTTTCTTCATTACCCTAAAACATAAAACATTTGTTTATGAAAATATCTTCCATCACTGTAAATATTTTTAGATTGGGGTTGGGAGTTAATGCATTTAATTCCAAAGTGAATCAGTCAAAATACTTCAGCATTGATATTTAAGGGTCGAGCAAATGACTTCGTGAAAACTTCACAGAGGAGTCCTTCATCCCCAGTCAGTTAGCGTGCCATTAAAAAGACCAAAACCCCACAATGATTATAAATCACATTCGTTCTTAATATATACAAACTCTTAAAACTTGTATAAGCAAGTCTAGTATTTTTCCATATGACTTTATATGAAATATTGGTTATGATTTCAGTACTTGTGGACCAGTCTGCATGCTGTCAATCAAAGTATCCTGTTTGGACTTTGTTATCTCCCTTCATTCTTTCCAGCAGGCTGCAGGCTGCTTTCAGGTCTCAGAAGATATAAGCCTTTCGTTTAAAAATAACCAAGAGCTTAGCAATGAATAGTACTGCTGCCTCAATTCCTTCCATTATAAACTCCTGCCTAATGCTTTTCACTTTACTTTTCATTTCCTTTGTAGTGCTGAGATCTGGGAAAATTAAGATCTGTGGTACTCCATATTCAAGCATATATTTGAGACTTGCAGCTTGCAGCATTCTCACATGATCTCTGCTATTAGTGAATGTAAAAACAGTTTCTACCCATCTCCCTCTTCCTATTTGCTGAACTAATAGATCAGCGGGAGAAATTTTCCATGCATAATGTGACGAAATAGCAGCTTAACTCAAGGATTTTTTGGTTTACCATAGGTCAGGGGAGAGGATGAGAATCCAGAAATTTTGTAATTTTTTCTTTACAACTTTCTGCCTGGACTTAAGTCTCTAAGAATAATATTATCCTCTTCCTGTTGAAGGTGCTGGCAAAGAGCTGTTAATTTCTTCTATAATCTGATTTTAATGAGATAGACAGCAAAATGCATGGATGACTGTAGAAAAGTAATATAAGCATTGTATAGGAAGACGGCGCCGGGGAGGGGGGGGGGGGGGGACAACAACCATGAAGCATTCATTTGGGTACTGGTGATTCATAGAAAACTCACTATTATATTAGACTGTTAACCTTAAGGCTAATAAGGAGGTATCAAAGGAGATACTAGAGATCGCCATGATACATGCAAGTCCTAAGCATAGTATTCTTTATAGAACTGGAGGATCAGAGGGTGCGACAGCTCTTTGCAGTACATCCTGCCTTCCTGCAAAACACACAGCTAGCACTGAAGAATCAATTTTAGTAAGACAAATTTTTTTTTTTACTACGTGCATGAGCTCAGTCTCCATCTGATTCTGCTTGGGACTCCAAACTTATCTCATTCATGCCACTCATAAAATGCTTTGCCTCTGGTTGCAGAGCAATCTCACAGCATGTGAACTGGATATCTTTTGGTTAAAACAAAATTTGAAGAAGTGCTTCTAGCAGTATACCTAATCTGCTCCGATCCCTAGACATTTAGTCTGTGGGACCAAGACTAAAGATAGTCCATAGCACAGTCTGAAATGTGTAGTGTAGATGATGGGGTCTCAGTACCCACAGCTGAGCTTTACAAATCTACTCTTATGGGATCACACTAGTATGAAGACATAGCCACAGTTTCTTCTGTTTCATGTAATTGTATTTACCCATATTGGTAACTTGGTAACTGTCTTTATAAATTGTATGGAATCTGGAAGAAAGTAGAAGTGCTTTTGATGGGTCTCTCAGCACCCAATGGTATTGGGAAGAAAAGTCTGAAGAAACAAATCTCAGCTCTTTTCTCTTTTTTATCCTTTTGTATTGATAAACACTCTTCCCAGCAGAGAAGAAATTGTTGTAGCTCCGATTTTTGAGTCAGAGATGCTTTAGCAACCTTCCTGAACTTTTTTAGCCAATGAATGTTTTGTCCTTATTCCTAAAATTGATATTTCATTTTTGCACTTAGTATGTATGTAACAACTAACATTTCAAAAGGATTTAGAATAGTGTAAGATATATTATATGCAGTGAGAAAGGACCAAAAAACAAAATCTGTTCTTTCCAAACATAATGAAGCCTGTAAAAAAGCAGCTCATCAAAGATGTAAATGTAAATGCATTACTAAGTTCTCATTTTCTGAGTAGCAGCAATTAAATAAACTTGAAACCGGTGGCTATAATCCTCAAGGTTGGATCTGATTAATAAAGCAAGTGATAGCCTGCTGATTCTAAAGTAAAAAGCTGAATAAATACATGTTGCCATTTTCAGCAATAAAGTAATAAGCAGTTTAGAGTAAATGTGATTGGCATAAAATAATGTTAGAAACAATGTCAAATACACTCATGAAACAGCTATTGATGTCAAATTTGCAAAAAAGGATGGCTTTCCAATAAATATATCCACAGTTTAAATCAGTTAGGATGACAGATATGGTAACAAGTTATTCATGGAAAATTTAAATTATGTCCTAACTAGTGCCTCAATAGCAATATTTATTTAATCAAAGCATGATCATTGCTTGACAATTACTTTTAAAAACTTCCCTAAAATCAAATAGATAATATTTGTACAATTGTAATAGCTGAGCTATGCAAGCAATTGGAAAGCTTATGCAGCTGTCCAAGGGAGTAAAGAACCTAGAAGAATTTGGGATATCAAATCATTGCATTACAGTAGCTAACTAAATAAAACACTTACTGTTGAATGGAACTACTTGCATATTAAAGAAAGCAGAGATTGATATTTGATATCTCAAATCTGAGAATTAACTTACAAGAAACAGTGAAGCCGGTAGCCACTGAAATTACATGGGATGATTAAAACAGGTAGTTTCCTCTCCAGTGTGGCACATTTCTGGAAGTGCTGTAACTCTTAAGAATATAACAATGGCCACAGCGGATTAAGCAATAGTTAATAGTTCCATCTAACTTACGAGTCTGTCACTAAGAGTGGCCGTGCATGGATACACAGGGAAGAAGAGCTATGCAGGCATGTGATTCTTCCCCTAATATTCTCCCAGTTACCAACTGTTTTAAGCTTAGAATCAAGCAGAGACAGATATGGTTATTTAGTTATTTGTGGGTCTTTCTTCTGTCTCTCTTTTCCACTCTCCCCATGAGACTGGAATGTACCTTCTAGTTTCATTACTGGTCCCCAGTTCTTGTATTGTAAGAGATGACCAGTCCCTATCCACCATCCTAATGCTTCTTTTGATGTTGTAGACTTCTGAAATCCACACAAATACATCTTTTAAGAGATGGAGGGACCCTAGCCTATGCTGTTCTTCCTCATAAAGCAGCGCTTCCATATTTTTGATAGTTATTGAACTCCATTCTGAACCTTTCTGAGATGGGAGATACACACGGTATTCAAGGTGTGGCAGAGAATTAACGTTTGGGTACAATGAAAATAGTACAATGATGTTGATTGCATTGCATTGTGGTCTGTTCCTAATACTTGGATTACTTTCTGACTGCTGCTAACCTTAACTTGCCCTCTGGTAATGGATTTTTGTCAAAAGTAATTTGGAGATTAATGTTATCTCAACTGGACCACTCTGTACCTCAGGTGGATCATACACGTGTTTCATGATCCTTCCACAGAGCTTCAGATTTGCCTTTGCAAAAACTGTGCTTCCCAAGTAGAAGACATATATTAATGCAACGATTAATCAGAATATTTGTTTACCTGGCACAGACATCAGGATTACACATAGGTATGCAGTTCCTCAGATTTCTCCTCCCCTCCCTCATGTCCTCTGGTATCAAGGCAGATTTAAGGAAGAGATTTTATACCATCACTAATAGTACAGGCATTTCACCTCTGGGTTCTCTTAGAAACCCTGAATGAATGCCATCTGGCCCCAGGTGTTTATTGCCTCTCTTTTTTGTCAATGTTTTCTGTAATAAATTCTACAGTGTCTGTACTGTCAGATGCTCTGATGATTCTCTGTCAAACAGGGGTTAGCAAGGGATCGTTCCTAGTTTCTTCCACAATGAATGCAGGGAATTAATTTAGTTTCTCTGGAATGGCCTTAGCTTGTCTGACACTCCTTTTGTACCCTTCTCATCAACTGGCACTACAGAATCTCTGGTATGTGTCCTTCTCCTGATACATTTCAAGGAAGATTTATTATTATTACTTGTTTCTTCTATTAGTTGCTCCTCAAGGTCCCTTTTTAGACCATTTGGTTATGCTTTTACATTTAATCTGCCAGAGTTCATTGTTCTTTCTATTTTCTTCATTTTAATATGGTCTCAAGTATTTGAAGGGTACTTCCTTCTTTGTCATAACCTCCTTAACCCTTTTTTGATTGGTAATATGCACCTGTTGGGATTTTTTTTTCAACATGGTATCTTTAAATAATTTCCATACTATAATTTCCATACTGTCTGTAAAGATTTACTTCTCTTAGTTGCCCTCTGTAGATTATTTTCAATAAGTGTCCTCATATTTATTCTTGAAAAGCCTGGCAAACATAGTTCCTGAAATCTTCAAGATTAAGAAGGATACTGTTTCACAGTGGGAAGCATATATTGGACATACTGCAGCATCATTTTCCATAATTTATGCTGACTGGGGTTATAATGACAATGTTATTTTTATTTTTCAATTCTCTAACAGGAGAAATATATCAGCATGTACTAGAAGAAAATTATTAAACATTTCCTACAAAAAAAATATTCCCTGTTTTCTGACCTTCATTAGACAGTTTTAAAGTTTGATCTGGTACTTCAGTGAAAGATCCCCAATAACAGGAAAATATCAGAGTTGTTAGTGCAGCCTGTTGTCTAACAAAGAAAGCATTTCAGTTTTCCAGGTGAGATGTTTTAGTTTTAATAGTGTATACATGCTGTCTTGACACCAGGGCAGCCATTCCTTCCTTGGTTTTTAAATTATGGCACAAACATTTCTCATTGATTGCAATTTTACAGCCATTTCAAAGCCCAGCTTTGGCCCCATGGTTTCACTGTGCCTGTACAATTGAGAAGAATAGCTTCTGTGATGGGTATTATTATGGTCATTGTGTTCCTGTGAGGTGGACCTAAGTCTCTACTGAAGCTGGACAAGATGCGTATGCCTGCAGTCCTCTGACTGTTGCTGAGGGATTTCTGTGAACTCCCAAAATGTAAAGAATGTGCTGTTTTCCCTGTTCCATGCAGGCTATGAAAACATAGCATTTTTGAAAAGATTGCCTATTTGCACCACTACTGTATGGTTATGACTTAATTTCAAGAAGCAGACTATGTAAAGAGAGGCTTTGCATCAGACTTCCTGAGTTTATATCATTAAATAATCATTCTCTGATTGTTTGAAATCAAGAGCTAAGTGCCTTTTTTCCACTGTTACAGTTTCTTAGGTATGATTCTTCAATTGGGGGCTTTTTGCATGCAAAATTGAAATTAATGGAGTGTACTTTTGTGACTACAGGACACCTATTTTGTGTGATCTATCATATTACGTATTTAACATATCTTACTTAAACTGTATATCAATACACAGAATTTTTGGAAACCGAAAGTTTCAGAAACCAGTTTCACAGCAACCACTTCTGCTTCTGCTGCTCCGAGTAGTACTGGCACAGCAGTATAAAAATCATTTACTAATACCTCTTTCAGGATTTTACAAACTATAGGCAATTCTTTTCCTGACTTTTTGTTGTAGTTTAACCCTAGCTGGCAACTAAGCACCACACAGCCACTCGCTTACTCCCCTGCATGGGATGGGGAAGAGAATTGGAAAAGGAAAAGTGAGAAATCTCGTGGGTTGAGATAAGGTCAGTTTAATAAGTGAAGCAAAAGCCGCGTGTGCAAGCAAAGCAAAACAAGGAATTCCTTCACCGCTTCCCATCGGCAGGCAGGTGTTCAGCCATCTCCAGGAAAGCAGGGATCCATCATGCGTAATGGTTACTTGGGAAGACAAACGCCATCACTCCAAATGTCCTCCCTTTCCTTCTTCTTCCCCCAGCTTTATATACTGAGCATGATGTCATATGGTCTGGAATATCCCTTTGGTCAGTTGGGGTCAGCTGTCCCAGCTGTGTCCCCTCCCAACTTGTTGTGCCCCCCCCAGCCTACTCGCTGGTGGGGTGGTGGGAGAAGCAGAAAAGACCTTGACTCTGTGTAAGCACTGCTCAGCAATAACGAAAACATCTGGGCATTAACAACACTGTTTATAGCAGAAATCCAAAACATAGCCCCATACCAGCTACTATGAAGAAAATTAACTCTATCCCAGCCAAAACCAGCACACTTTCTCATTTTTGTTACCAATTGTTATCTGCTTAGAGGTGTTCCACATAGACATTGGTACTAACAGAATTCAAGATACAACCCATGAAAAATGAAGAGTGGTTTGTCATGAAAAGTTCAGCCCTTGCTAGTGATTCACAATATATCATGAAAAGACAGGTCCCTAACAGAGCTGCTCTTATACCTTTAGATCTACATGTGCTTTTGGCCACTGCCAAAGACAAAATAATTGGCTAGAAGAACTTGTGGTGTGACCTTGCCCATGAAACTTTAGAACAAAATGTAAAGTTTATGAGTACAAAATTCTAGCAGCTGAATACTTAAGTCAGTTGTCTAAACTGATGGCCTAGATATTTATGTTTCCAAGCACTTCAGGCACAAATTCCTCCTTGGCCAAGAAGGGAATCTTTGTTACACAAGCTTGAACTTTGCTGGAAAGTAGTTTTTGTTGTGCTGCCTGTATGTTTCATTTTTAATTCCCCATTCCTATGTAGTAGAATATAAGTATATGCAGTCATAAACACTCTCAATTCCTTCTACCAGAGCAGATTATATATTGTGCCAATTTTAGCTTTTTTAATACTGTTTGGAAAGTGCAGAATTTAATTCTGGTCAAATAGGAAATAGTTAACCTCTAGCAGACATACTCTTGTTGGAGACAAAGCTACTTGTCACTCTTTGTGTGTCTTCAGTGAACTGAATGGAGCTAAAATCCTCCTTACAGTTCCAGTTTTGAGCTTGTTGGGATCTATCGTTTGCTTTCCTAACTCTAGCAAGGGATCTTCCACTTCCTTTCTAGGCAATTTAATAAAGCTCTTTATCTCTAAATTCTCCTTTATTCTCCAAATTAAACTCATCTGTGCCTGTAAAAGCAGGTGGGGAAATGAGTATTCTAAACTATAATTATTCTACATAAACTCCCAAAAGAATTGCTGTTGATAGGTTACCTGTTCCATTAGATAGAAACAGTAAGATGTCTGTGGTGTTCACTTTTTTTATATATATTTACATTGTTATGAGGAATCTGTTTTATTTAATAATGTTGCTTTCTTGTCCTCACTACTGTCCCAGGGTTCCAAATCTGCCTTTTCTGCCATTCCTTCAAGATCTGAATGTTGTGATCTCATTCTCCATCAAGGAAATAATTAATCTATTTTTTTTATTTAGCCTATTTGTGCATGATTTAATGAAAGAGTGTGTGTATTTCCAGGTTAATTTATGTATTATTTTTCTCCAAATATTACTTTACTAAAAATAATTATGTCAGCCTAAAAAGTCAAGGAAATCCAGTAGCTAATAATTAACTTCTCAAAGGCAGACATTATAGGATAAAGGTTCTCTATCTGCAATCTAAATTCAGATATTTTTTTCCAATTGTTAGGCAATTTGTCCACAGTTTTCTTCCTAACCAGTTTACTACTTGCATAAACTAAATTACATGAACTATATGAGTAGTTCAGAAAGACTCACTGGTCTTAATCCAGAAAAACAAATTTTAAAAATCATGTGATTTCTCATTTGAGGATGCTGAACAGTTTTTTATTCAAACTGCATTAGTAGAAAAATGGGTGTAGCTAAAAAGAACTTCTACAACTTTTAAAAGTGAATCTCAGTTGTTCTTATGAGCTCAGAGCTTTGCACTACATTGCTACACAGTTTCTCAAAGTCTTCTCACACCTTGATCTTTAGGACACGTATACCCAAGGTCTGACTGCAGGCATGTGTGCAGATATGCCCTCAGCTTGTCTCTTTCCTCCATGTTCTACTACCCTTCTTTCCCTCTCTTTGAAGATCAGGCTACATGCTTTTTTTTTAATGAAGCATGAAATTCTCACTTAATCACTCAAAAAAGGGTACTGGGAATTTACAAATATAATAACTATTGTGGGATTCCTTTTTTCACTTTGCCTTTCCTAATTCCTATCAACTCTATTAATGTTAATTGAAAGAGCAGGTATTCCATTCTTTCACACACACAAATATATCCATACTTACCTTTCTGTAAAGACAGCTGTTTGCCTCTCTGAACAGACCTCACTATTTCAAGCTGCTTTTCATACACTGCATTTTCTAGGTCACTGAGACCTCATTAGATATTTCAGAGCTGTGTTTGCAGATTCCTAATTCTTGTAAGCCTGAAAAAAGTATTCTATACAAATGCTGAGAAACAATCTTTAAGCTTCATTCAAATGGCATGTAGTTTGACGTCATTTTACATTACACGTCAATTTATCTGTAGGTCTGGGAAAAAAAAGTCTAGCCAGAATGTTTATGGCTTTAATAAAAAATAAAATCCTCAGATTATGACATTTTTAGAAGGATTCAGACCAGACTACTGCAACTCAAAGTGAGTATAGTCTTACATTGTACATTAAAATTTTCCTTTGAGTTATTTTATTAATTTATAATACCCTTTCTGATGTTAGTTTCAGTAAATTGCATTAATACTGAGTGCACATTTGGAAGTCAGCTTTCAGTCAAACACATTACATTATAAATCCAAGTTATAAACACATTTCAGGATACATAGCAATTTTATAGTTCTCTGGTAACCAAAAATATACTGTTATGAATACGCTGTAATTTATGGGGGGATTTCCTCCATGGCTGCATCTGCTGAACATTAACTTGAGAATATAGATTATCTTCTGGATTGATATAGTCCCTATAGACTTGAAACTACACTGTGTAAAAAAATTTTCTGTATTCAGACTTTAATCAAAGATGAAAAGGATGAAACAAGCAGTACCCATAGCCATTCAATAGAACTGGGTATTGTATGTTCAAGAATGGCACCAGGAGCCCCCATGGGGAAGTGACAGGATGAGACTAGGAAATGTTTGTGACTAACAGGATACGAAGAGCATTCTTTCACTTTCAAATGTAAACAGGTTCAAATTAGCCATAGTATAGCATTTCCCCTGGGAGCCACCTAAACATTTTAACAAGAGTGTTGTAGAAAGAGGACAGAAAATCTACCATGACTTCTAGTGTCCAACACAGGTAAAAAAATTGATTACAGTTCTGCTGGTTTCAGAGGTTTGTAGATAACAATTTATATTTCTAAGTTTCAGCATGACATTGAAAATGTAAGCTGTTGCAATAGGCATTTAGATTTTACAGGCACTTTACAGTAAAGTGAAGGTTATAACTCTTCATAGCACTGGCTTTCATATACTTAAATGTAGAACAGATTATATTTATTTATACTACCTCCTGTCACTGAAGAACAGAACTTAAATATAATGTCATTGCCAATTGTTCTCTATCCATTTTGATGCGTAATTGTTTTTCTGATTGTATAACATCATGGTGTTTTGGAAAGCATACCATGCTAATTCACAGCAGTATTTAAGTATAGTGCAGAATCAGAATGCTAGGTAACAATTCAGAAGTTCACATACAATTATATGAATGAAAATATATATAACCTTATATTTATAGATAACATTTAAGTTCTAAATATGGACAAGGGAATTTCTATGTTTCAGGAATTCTTTTATACAAGATTGTGTTTGGAAATATATTGACTGTTAAAAGCATGTGATCACCCAGTGTCTATTTGTAGCAAAGTACTTTGTGATAAGTACTCGGTATGACTTGCAAATTGATCTGTGTCATCAGAAGGAACACTGGATATTCTGGAGGTGGCGGAAGGTGGCTGTAACTCTGGATGTGCATGGCTTTGAGCTTAGGAGAAGCTGGGATCAGGTCCAAGCTCTGGATCTGCAGGTCTTATATGAATATAAAAAGCACAGATTGTATAGTAAAGAAACAATGCTCTTGTAAACACAAATAGGAATCTGTATGAATCTCTTCTTGGTTACACACAAGGGGGGTGTATTCTCTGCTGAAGTCTAATGGGATGTGCATCGAGGGGAGAATAATATGTGCCATTGCCTTGTTCACTAACAGGTGAAGAGTAATATAGATGAAATTGGAGAACTAATGGGCAAGGCAGTTCCCATTAGCATACACAAGGCAATTCCACATTTTGCAGCAAAGTAAAGGCAAAGTAGTGGCACAAACCAAGGAAAGATTAAGTCTCAGACCTGCTGTCGGTGTGATGAAAACAACTTGACATTTGAGTCTTTCAAGTGCTGGTTTATCACGAGTGGCTCAAATGATTACTTTCTCTGTAGAATCTAACAATGAGAGAACCTGAAGGACCTGCACACTGTATCAGATATGGTGCAAAAGAAACATTGAACTGTATGAATTTGGAGATACAGCATGAAGTTATCGTTGTTTTGCACATTTCTAGCAAATGACTGAAAGAAGCCACCTGCCTAAAGGAATAGGAGTGTCATTTTTTGGTAAAAGATAGATAGATAGATAGATAGATAGATAGATCAATCAATCTTTAAAAGCCAGTCAATTCAAGGCTCACATCAATGATTTTTTGCCACCGTGAGTTCCAAAGGCTGGCAGTACATACAGACACGCTTCCTTTTCTTCCAGTTCAGATGTAAAGCATTTTTCCATTCCTCCATAGACATTCAAGGACAAATTGCTCTTAAATGTGGCAATTCAAATACATACCATATGATGTTTTAAATGTGTTTCTGAAACTTTTTAATATTGTGAATGGATCTTTGATATCTGCATTCTGGAGAAACACATATTTTTCTCTGTGTTCTCTTTACAAAAGCATTGCTTTTTTCTAAAAGATCTTGTAAAACTGCTGGTCAAAGATAATTATGCTCCAAAATCAAAACACCTCAAAAGATATTTGTAGCAATATTAAGAAAATACTATATACTGCTCTAAATATGAAACAAACATATATGAGACCAGTTTTATTACTTCTAGTGAATAGCTCCAGAAGACAGAAGACTTTTAATCTAATTCTAATTGGTTCACAAAGTAGCTGTGGGAAGTCAGGTATCTTTCCTTGGTTTATTAAAAATAACAGAATGATACCTGCATAGGGATTTTAGTATTCACTGATATCAATTAAATGCTGTGAATACACAGAATATACAAGAGAATACACACAAGAGAATATACACATAATCATCTGTTTAATATTTGTCTTCTAATAATTCATTATATTTTCTAAAGATCTTTTCTAGAGGTAACAAAAAGAAATGAAAAGTTACTTTGTTGGACCAAAATGTTTATTGTGGTTACGTAGTATACTATGTTGTTGTAGCAGTACTCAGTATCTATGGAAGTGGATGACAGCTGTATACATTATCTAAAGTATCTATATGTATACTGGCAAAGCCTACATATTACATGATCATAATTAACACAAATCCTTGAAATTGAATAGTCAACATAACACAAGGTATATAGTCCTCTAAGACTGTGAATCTTTTGACTATAGGAGATCTGTTCTATAACTGCACCTCTGCATACGTTGTGAGAATGATGATAGAGTAAATTCTTTTATACAGTGAATTTTCAAAAAAATAGACTGATTTAAACTGGATTTTATTCAAGTAGATCTTAGTAGATTACCATTAAAATAATTCCCATTTAAATGTAAAGGGTATTTTTAAAAAGAAGCAAATCTCAATCCTGATTTAAACAAACATGAATTTCATTAAATTTTTTAGCAATACAACTGACTTTGGAAAGCCACTGGTGCTTAAGCTGGAATAAACAAATTCTTGAAACAAAAACTCACTAAAACTTTCATTTTCTTTTAATATTTTTAATTACTACTTCTGTTATTAATTTCTTACATAGAAAAAATACATTTTTTGCTGTTTGCACGAAGTTATATGGGGTTGTTTTAATTATTTGGGGTTATTTTTGTGCTGTATTGAAATTTTAGGCAGTGAAAGATATGTTGTATTAGAGTTAGGTTAACAGGAAGGACTGTAATCTATATTCTACACTCTTGTTAGCAGCCAGAAATATTACTGGGCAATAATGCTGTAGAGGAAAGCCTGAACAATTGTTTTGCTCTACAATACAGAGCTGGAAGAGATGGGAGATAAAAAATCAGTGTTCCAGGATAAGCTTTTGAGGCATTGAAACTCCCAAACTATATTCATTTTTTGCTAAGGATTGTGGCAGTCCAGTTATTGCTGTGCCTTTGGAGGACAATATATTCATAGGTGTGTGCAGCTATTCTTTTGCTCTCTGCTTATATAGCCAAACCACTTCCTTCACAGAAACTAAAGAAGGGGCAGACATGATATTTCCTGATTATCACTTCATGCTGAGAAGGAATAGTAGGTCTTTTAGACCTATTTGATTTTAACTCCCAGTTTGCAGCACCTGTCTACCTTTGCTAGTGGTAGTACTAATTCTAGTAAACATGCTGTCCCTAAAGGCAAATTCAACTTGCACAAAGCAGGAACAGGTTTTTATCACCATACTTCATGAAGGCTATATTGGAGAGGATCCACTTTAACTTCAGTGAAGGTTTTTCTAATGTTGCTGGTCTGACACCACTACTAAGCTGGCTACAGTATACAAACTTCCCACTATTTCCACACTCTTTTAATGGTAGTAGAAATAGTGGGCCCAGCCAGGGTGAGCAGAGTGGGGCCGCTGATGGTGGGCACTGAGCAGGTGCAGCTGGTGGAGGCCACTGGGGCAGGTCCCTCGGCACTGGGACAACTGGGGAGGCAGCGAGAAGTGATGTGCGGGGCAAGTTCCATTCCTGGGGCAGGAGTATTTCCTCTCAGCCATGGGACCAGGTGCTCCCCTCTCAGCATAATCTGCCTCTAAAGGTAATTTTCTTTCCATATTGTTCTGTTCCAAAACTGGAAGCACCTTTTTTGTCAAAGAAAATATGACAATGCAAGGAAGAAGTAAAGAAAATGTACATGTATTTATAAATAGAAGTAGTGTTTTGAACTTGCTTCCTTTCTATACAAAGTGCTTGAGGCTGCAAAATTGTATTAAAAGTAATTGTGTTTGTTGTGCTTCTATTCCAGTGGCACTATGAACAAATTTTACCAGATGACCTATATTTTCTGTGAATTTTTTAGGTTTTTAAAACCACTGTCACTCCTGATGTTTTGCATGTGTGCACGGTAGCAAATAAAATCCTATCTGCAGTCAGAGAAGTTGTATCCAAAGATAAATTAGACCACAGGTTTTCACAGTATGTTGTTAAAGGAGCAAAGGTAAACACAGCACCCTCATTATAGTGAAAATAAATATTAAGATGTTTTAATTTAAAAGAAATAATTTTAAAAATACTTTCAAGACAGCATTGTCAGAATTTTATAAACTTAGGCTTGAGTTCTGAAATGACATCGATAAAGACAGCTTTAAATGGGCAAAAATTGCTCAGAGACCTGTCTCAATGCATAACATTGTAGGACAGCAGCTGTAATAATTTTTGAATCATATAATCATACTGTGCTTATACAAAGTATTTTAACAGTTTTTCATTAGATAGCCTCTCTTGCTGTCTAAGGACAGACAGGCGCAGGCCCCATTGGGCGGCCAGATTCTTAGCTTCCTGCCATTAAGCCCAGTCCCCTGCTATCATGAGCATCCATGTCACATAATCCCTTTTATCAGGATAGAAAGCTAGTCACAGATCCCTAATTCTGAGGTCAGTTCTGCTCCAGCACTATCCTCGATTAGAACAGCCAGGGGTAGAAGTGCTCTAATTTGTACCTTTTTATCCAGGCTCCGGAGAGGTTAGCCAGTGCAGCCCACTGTGGCCACCCCCTGCAGAAGCACTTCTAGCAACCCAACACACTGTACCGTGTGTATTAAAATGTGCTTCATAAAAAGACAACTTCCTCTTTGCTCTCACTACTTACTCAGTTTTCCCATAAAAGGCAAACTGTGTTTCTAGTGAAGGGAAAGGAAGATACTCTATGAAAACACTTGTGCCATTCATGACTGGCATATCTCAAGCAAATATGAAATGGATAGACCTTCCAATTGGTTCGGAAGGTGTAACAATCACCTTCAGTTCACTTGGAGGAAGTCAGTTGGTTCTTCTGCATAATTATCTGTGTTCCCTGCAATATGGCATCCATTTTTTTTCCTTCATAATTTAAAAAAAAAAAAAATGTTTTACATACACCTATTATATGAAATTGAACTTATGGAAAAATTTGTCAGGCAGAATTAGAACTGTCTGTGTGCTGCCAGCCCCCTTCCTCTGCAACCAGGGGGCTTAGCCTTCAGTGCCTTTCACTGCTGGTGGTCATCCACACATACAGTGTGAAGAGCTGAGTGCACTCCGTTTAAGAAATTGACATATAAGATTTGGTAAAATGCACTCTGTTTTCATTTGCTTAGTGCAAAGTTGAATGATTAAGGAATGCCAAAGATGTTGGAGACTTGCACTTCATATTTCCCAACATGAATTTCTGTTGGGAATTTCTGAGCAGGTAGTGTGGAAACTCAGTAAAACAAACCAGTGAGTGAACTGTATAAATCTGTGAAGTGGTGATACGAAACTGGAAGGGATTTCTTGACATCAGCATATACTCCGTAAATAGAATTTAGCATATTTGTGTCAGACAGATTTTTTTTCAAATGGCTGTTTGAATAGTTCTTGCACTCTATGTTCCTGAAAGTGTGGGCTTTAAAAAAATAATTTACATGAGACAGTAACAGAATACGTTTTTTATGCAGATGATAGTCACATACAGAATACTACTTTTATTATAAAATGATAGAATCATAGAATCACTTAGGTTGGAAAAGACCTTTAAGATCATCAAGTCCAACCATTAATATAACACTGCCAAGTCCATGCCCACTAAACTATGTCCCTAAGTGCCACATCTACACATCTTTTAAATACCTCCAGGGATGGTGACTCAACCACTTCCCTAGGCAGCCTGTTCCAGTGCTTGATAACCCTTTCAGTGAAGAAATTTTTTCTAATATCCAACCTAAACCTTCCCTGCTGTAACTTGAGGCCTTTTTCTCTCATCCTGTCACTTGTTACTTGGGAAAACAGACCAACACCCACCTCGCTATAACCTCCTTTCAGGTAGTTGTAGAGAGCAATAAGGTCTCCCCTCAGCCTCCTTTTCTCCAGACTAAACAACCCCAGTTCCCTCAGCCGCTCCTCATAGGACTTCTGCTCTAGAGCCTTCACCAGCTTCATTGCTCTTCTTTGGACATGCTCCAGCACCTCAATGTCTTTCCTGTAGTGAGGGGCCCAAAACTGAACACAGTACTCGAGGTGCGGCCTCACCAGTGCCAAGTACAGGGGAACAATCACCTCCCTGCACCTGCTGGCCACACTGTTTCTGATACAGGCCAGGATGCTGTTGGCCTTCTTGGCCACCTGGGCACACTGCTGGCTCATATTCAGCTGGCTGTCAACCAGCACCCCCAGGTCTTTCTCTGCTGGGCAGCTTTCCAGCCACTCTTCCCCAAGCCCGTAGCACTGCATGGGGTTGCTGTGACTGAAGTGCAGGACCCGGCACTTAGCCTTGTTGAATCTCATACTGTTGGCCTCGGCCCATCGATCCAGCCTGTCCAGATCCCTCTGTAGAGCCTTCCTACCCTCAAGCAGATCAACACTCTGTCCCAACTTGGTGTCGCCTGGAAACTTGCTGAGGATGCACTCAATCCCCTCATCCAGATTGTTGATAAAGATAATAAAAAGAACTGGCCCCAATACTGAGCCCTAGCGAACACCACTTGTGACCAGCCACCAACTGGATTTAACTCCATTCGCCACTACTCTTTGGGCCCAGCCATCCAGCCAGTTTTTTACCCAGCAAAGAGTACGCCCATGCAAGCCGTGAGCAGCCAGTTTCCCCAGGAGAATGCTGTGGGAAGCAGTGTCAAAGGCTTTACTAAAGTCCACATAAACAACATCCACAGCCTTTCCCTCATCCACTAGGCAGGTCACCTTGTCATAGAAGGAGATCAGGTTAGTCAAGCAGGACCTGCCTTTCATAAACCCATGCTGACTGGGCCTGATCACCTGGTTGTCCTGCATGCACCACATGATGGTACTCAAGATGGTCTGTTCCATAACCTTCCCTGGCACCAAGGTCAGGCTGACAGGCCTGTAGTTCCCCGGATTCTCCTTCTGGCCCCTCTTGTAGATGGACGTCACATTTGCTAACCTCCAGTCAACTGGGACCTCCCCAGTTAGCCAGGACTGCTGGTAAATGATGGAAAGTGGCGTGGTGAGCACTTCCGCCAGCTCCCTCAGTACCCTTGAGTGGATCCCATTTGGCCCCATAGACTTGTGTGTGTCTATGTGGTGTAGCAGGTCGCTAAGCATTTCCCCTTGGATTACGGAGGCTTTATGCTGCTCCTCATCCCTGTCTTCCAGCCTAGGAGGCTGGGTACCTGGAGAACAACTGGTCTTACTATTAAACATTGAGGCAAAGAAAGCAAACTCAGCCTTTTCCTCATCCTTTGTCACTATGTTTCCCCCCACATCCAGTAAAGGATGGAGATTCTCCTTAGCTTTACTTTTGTTGCTAGTGTATTTATAGAAACATTTTTTATTGTCATTTACAGCAGTAGCCAGATTAAGTTCTAGCTGAGCTTTAGCCCTTCTAAGTTTCTCCCTGCATAACCTCACGACATGCTTGTAGTCCTCCTGAGTGGCCTGCCCCTTCTTCCAAATTTCATAAACTCTTTTTTTTCCTGAGTTCCAGCCACAGCTCTCTGTTCAGCTAGGCTGTCTTCTTCCCCGCCAGTTCGTCTTTCAGCACATGGGGACAGCCTGCTCCTGCACCTTTAAGATTTCCTTCTTGAAGAATGTCCAGCCTTCCTGGACTCCTTTGCTCTTCAGGACTGCCTCCCAAGGGACTCTGTCAACCAGGCTCCTAAACAGGCCAAAGTCTGCCCTCTGGAAGTCCACGCTGGCAGTTATGCTACCCCCCCTCCTTACTTCTACAAGAATCAAAAACTCTATCATTTCATGATCGCTATGCCCAAGACAGCCTCCCACCATCGCATCACCCACAAGTCCTTCTCTGTCCACAAACAACAGGTCCAGTGGAGCGCTTTCCCCAGTTGGCTCAGTCACCAGCTGTGTCAGGAAGTTATCTTCCACACACTCCAGGAACCTCCTAGACTGTTTCCTCTCCACTGTATTGTACTTCCAGTGGTCATCTGATAAGTTGAAGTCCCTCCACAAGAACAAGTGCTACTGATTGTGAGACTTGTCCCCACTGCTTATAGAATATTTTGTCTGCCTCTTCATCCTGGCTGGGTGGTCTATAACAGACTCGCACTGTGATATCTGCCTTGTTAGCCTCCCCCCTTGATTCTTACCCATAAACACTCAACCCAATTGTCACCATCATTAAGCTCTAGACAGTCAAAACACCCCCTAACATACAGGGCTACCCCACCACCTCTCCTTCCTATACTATCCCTTATGAAGAGGGATAATATATATATATATAAAATATATATATATACACACACACAAGGAGACACTGAACAGACACATCAAATGCATTATATTCTTTAGCTGTGTTAAACTTATGCCACCATGAATTTTTGTGAGACCCAAGAACAGAAAGAAACTTCCTTTGCTAGACTGAAAGGCTGTTCTAAGGACATATATGTTCTTTCAGATATTTTAGTATTTTCAAATTCTAGATCTTCATTTTTACTTCTTCTTTGCCATTTCAATGTAGGAGTTGGGATAAGCTTTCACAGTGAAATGAGAACTCCAAACTGTTGGTAGAGACATATAATCTTACCAAAGCCAGTTCTATAGGACTTTATATAAAGTAGTGTATATTATTATTATGTAGTTATGAGTATGTTATGCCAGTTAGTTACTCTTTGTTGGTTTTTTTATGTACTTCAAGATTCCAGAGTTTCTGTATTGAGAACTAGAAAACTGGTAAAATCTTATTTTGGTCAGTTTTTAAAACATAGTTAATAAGAACATTTATCTATAAAGGGTATCTACAGCTACATATTATTGATAAATGTTAAGTGATGTTTGTTTATTTGCAAAATATATAAAGGGCATGTGCTTTTTTTTTTTTCCCAAAAAAAATTTTGAGGACGTTAAAAATGCTTATACTGAATGAAAAGCAATGAGAACTAAAATAGCTGCATCACTGAAAAAGTTATTTACATGATAAGATCAGAACTCAAAGTGGGAAACTAACTTTATCAAATCATTGTCATATAATGCAGTAAAAATCAGGTAACATTCTATTTTTTTTATTCCTTCCCCTTAAATTCTGATTTAATTAGTTTAAAATAAATGTTTTCATACTGAGCCAGTCTTGAGTGTAATTGCTTTAAAATGTTAAGAAACTAGAAAAAGTTGTATCGTCATTATACAGAATTCTTCTCATCAAAGCTTATTTGCCAAATAATAAAAGGACCCAGACGTCAGCTCTTTGTTGTTTTATTAATCCTTTGGCAAGTAAAGTCAATATTTTCATTTTTTACATTAATTAGTAGAAGGAGATGTTCCCAAAGAAGGAGCTGATTGTAAATCATCACTAAAATAGAATATAATGGAAAATGGGAAAAGGAAGAGAAAGAATATGCAAATTCTAAATAGCCTTCTTTAAATTATTACACAATGTGTTTTTCTTCAATCAGTGTAAATGTTAAACAATATTGTATAATGACACTCTGCAAAATGATAACAGCAATAACAGAATCAGAGAGATTAATGTTTTGAATGTGTGAAACCCTTAGGAAAGCTGATAAATAGAAAAAGAGAAAACAGTTATCACAAATTAAAAATACAAGACAGACACTTGAACAAGATTCAAAGGTCAATTTAAAGCATATTTTTAAGGAGCTCTTTATCACATTCCTCAACCCACACAAAAAGAATTCACTTACAGGTTCTTTTTCTAATGCTTCACACATATTTCTGAATCCTAGTAAAAATGTCATAGTCTGGTTATGCTTTTATAAGCAAGGAAAATAATAGCAAGGGCAAAAAAAGAATGAGAAAGACATGCTGTAAGCAAAACAAAGCTCTAATGTAGTATTTACCAAGGTCCAGAAGGAGGCAGATATTTCAGATATGGGAATTATTAAGCCTGCTTATATGGAAGTACTTTGATATGTGTATTACCTTCTCACTTCTCTTTCACCCTTTTTCACAATGTTAGTGACATCCATATGGCACTTGCACTTGTTTTCAGCTAATTGTTGGTAGCATGGTAATGTTATATCATTCTGAGAAGTTACTGCTTTCATTAAATAACACCACTACTCATTATGAAACATCTGAAAGTAGTGGGTTTGGCTTGTGCTCTTTCTCTTTTCTACAGTGATAAATGTCTGACCTTTTGAGACACAGCAATTCTTTCACCATCCCTACCCTCACCCACCCAGAACTACATTTGGAACAACAGCTTTCTTCCTCTGCAGCTATTGTTCAGCAATGTGGTTGAAAGCAATAGAATTAAATTGGTACTGAAGTGCCTGATGAGCATAACTATCTTTATTCTCAGTAATATTGGGGGGTATTTTTTATCTGCTCTTCCCATTTTGTAAGATGTCCTTCTGCTGTAACCCTCACCAGCACAAGAGTGCTCAACAGAATGAAAAGGTTAGCTGAAGCGGAGTGTCTGTTTATATTCTAGCAGGCCATAGTCCAACCATCTTAGGGCCACACAGCCCTAATCCCTACTTTTTTTGTTTTTCCCTCACACTCATCAGGAAATACTTTTTCTGTGAAAAACTTCACATCAGCAAAAAATTTTGCTTTTTTTCCTAAGCGTCTATTCATAGACCTTACTACAGCACATGGATAATGTCCTAGTAAACCATATTAAAGGTAGGGAAAGGAGTAGTGCCTGGTGGAAGGGGAATCTGACATTTTTAAGTCTATATAGGTGTGCTAACACCAAGAACATAGGTCTGTGGTTTAGCATAGCCTCTGTTATTCAAGGTTGAGACAGCAAGTGGTTTAGTCAGCTGAATAATAATCCTAGCAAGAGGCAGTCTGGGCAAAGCTCATAAACTCTCTTATCCTTACTGTCTTTTTATTGCTATGAAATCCAACAGTGACTTTTGTTTAAACATACTGCTAAACCAAGAGCTTTGTAAAACAGAGAATAACTGAGTTGTGCCCCTCCATCGCTTGCTACATGGTATACTCTTTGCAGTATGATGATGAAGTTCCCAACAGCATTTGTGCTGCATAAAATATATCTGTGGAGAGGAAAACACACCTTGAGGTTCCAACATTCCATCTGCCTGAAGGATTCTCATAAATAATGCAGTGTTTTTGAAAGGACAATTTAAATAGTTTGTCTTAAATTTCCTTAATCTTGGGTGTCATTCTTCTCTATGGTTCTTGATCATTATAATGAGCATGTCATATTTTTCACTTTACTTCTTGCGTCTCAGGATATGCGCACTAGGTCTCCTTCTTTTGTTGTCCAGAGGGTCATTGCTGAAGGACAGAAGGCTTTCAGGGTGAAGGAAAAAATGTAATTTTAATTTTAGGTATAGGTTCAATTTCAGGCTTCTCAACCGTGACTGTGTCCTTTTAATGGGAGTTATATGCACACATCAAAGAAAATAGGTACTTAAATATCTGTTTTGATTGGCTGAATCTCTTTAAATAATTTATATATGACTGTAATCACAATATTTCTTGTCTGATGAGCTTATATGCTTGATTCAATGATGGGGAAAAAAACCAATAGGCTAAGTTGTTGATAGTAACTCCCAGGGAAAATATTCAGTACTAAAGGATTGCTACTATAAGTATTGAAAATCTTGAAATGTTACAAAAATTGAAATTATAAAACCACTGAAGGAAACTATTGCATGTAATCACCATAGTCTTTTTCTCACAGCTTGACTCTATGACAGTTTGATGGGTTTATTGCAGTTGGCATGGATTGCTTTGGCTGAACTAAATGGCAGCTATCTCATATGCCCTTGATTGTGTTCAGATTAATCAGAGGCTTTTGAAGTGATGGCTTTTGTGTGGTTTTGAAGAATGATGCATTTTAAAAACTGATATATCAAGACATTTTGAACTAAAGGTATTGCAACAAGACCTGTATTGCCTCAATGAAATCCTACTGGGAACTACCTACTTCTCTCTTCAGTAATACAAGGGCAAAGATTAGGCTAGTTCTTTGTTATGACAATATGAGTCTTCGCTGTTTTAATAAAGTGTATACATTGCTTAAAATGACCATCTTATTCAAACCAAATTAATTCTTAGTCAGATCTGGAGATCCTCAGCACAGAAGCCTGTTCTAGTGACTAAAATATAATTGGCTTAGATGACAGTTACATAGACACTTGGGCTGTATTTAACAACTTGCAAATGATACAAGGAGAATCCATATTATAAAATAAATTTAATGTTAAAGTATTTAATAAAATATTTGTTCTTCACTGTTTCAGTCAAAGCTTCTGCTTATAGATAGGTAGAAAGACGATAGATAAACAAATAGAACCTAGGCAGTACATACACTTTGATAGTTACAATGTAAAGCATCTAAGAAAAGAAGGGTTTCCTCTCAGCTACTTCTTGTGAGTTAAATTTATTCAACATCCTTTTTCATTGCTTGGTGGGTGACATATGTAGTCCCTCACAAAACAAGGGCAATATGATTAGCCATCACTTAGATTAATTTCTCTCCATAAATCTATCAGCTTGAGCTGCTAATATTTACATGTAATGCACTTAGCATCTGAAGCTTTGCATTATGCATAGTAAATCATGATGAAAAATTTGTATTACATTGTCTTCTTTCTGCTATAGTAAAATTCCATAATGTGCCTTAAATGTTTGTTCTAGTCTAATTATTAAATGTCTCAGGTGATGTAGCATAATCTCATTGGAAAAAACTCCTCTTCCTCAATGTAGTGTAATACCTTATTCTGTTACCAGCCTCCTTGATTCTAGTAGAGGTAGGATGAGGTGTTACTGTCCACCAAAGCAACAGTCACAGAATGTCATTAACATCATTTTCCTTTTCTTTGTCTATAGGATTTAGTCAATTCTGGCTCATAGCCTTTTGCTGTATCCCCTATAAAACACCTTCCATTTAAACATGTCTGTTTCTCTTCAGGAAATTTATGTAGGGAATAATAAGAAATTGAATCATCATGAGAGGTGTCTTACTTCTTTTTCCCTTCCCTTCTTTCTGGAGTCCCTAATGTATTATGGCCTATACAACCCACAACCCACTTTCATATGCTTCCCTCGTACTAGCCCCTTGCTACTAATTTGTGCACTAGGAGTGGAGGAAGTCACAGCCTTGCTTGCTCCTGCTTCAGCCACTCCTCAGTCCACACTCAGTTATCAAGGCCGTAGTGTTTCCTATTCTTTTTCTGATATATCCTTATCTGTGATAATCTTTGTTGAAGATATGTATGTATCATGGAAGACTGGACTAATACTCCTCTTGGTAGCTGCATTAGTGTAAGTTACAATTAGCCTTTAGTTAAAATTTAAATATGCGATTTTATAGAATATGCAATTAGATTTCAATCTCTCTAGTGCTTGAATATTTTTTTCCTTCTCTGAAATCCCTCTAATTTGCAAAAAACTTAACCTACAACTGACCTGATCTCTCTGCTCATGTCATTAGAATAATTCCAAATCTCTGAAGATAAGTCAAAATGCAGTGTCCATTCTAGGACTGCCAAACACTTCACCAGCTTATCTGTGAGTCCATCTTCCCTGCTACTGAGGAGAATTGGTTACATTCTCCCTCACTAGAGGTCAGATGAAAATGAATTTTGCTAATTACTGCTCAGTATCAGAGCTGACAATAGTAAAAATTAAACTGCCAGACAGAAAAAGAGCAAGACAGAATAAGTAGTGAGCAACTGTCAATGGCAATTATTTCTTGGTTACAGCATCCATTTTATTAAAGATAATGGAGAAACCAAGGAAAGTGTTTAAGGGTTCAAAGATGGTTCAAAGCTTTTTTCCTCCCCATTCTCAGGAGATATGGCTTCTTTTACCTTCCCTTTCACCTTTCTCTAAATTTTTTCCAGCTCCCAGTGAATCCTCTCTAAAATCTGCTGAGACCATTGATGGGGCGTGTGCTATGTCTTTCTCCTGTTTGAAATGAAAGTGGAAATATTCTTCCATACTGTAGGTTGGAGATCATCATCACAACCATCTGCCTCAGCTGAGACTTGGCTTTAAAGATGTGTGTTCATGTACAATCAAGTGAACTGAAATCCCTCCAGGAAGAGATTCAGCACCAACCTACTTAAGGGCAGGGTTCGCATCCATAGTGGAATTTGTAGTGCTATGACAACAGCAAGGCTGAACTAGAAACAAGGGTGTCACCTACTGCAGTATCAGCAGACACCTTCCTTTTTAAAGGAAAAAAAATCAATTTCTATTCTTTAAGACAAATGAGATATTTATTTCTGTAAATTATAATAAGGGTAACACAGTGAGATACATAAGCATGCAACCAAGAATTACAGTGAGGGTTGTATCCAGCCCTCCAGCATGACTTCCATTTGCATCAGTTACATTTCTTGGTTTTTTTTCTCAAGAGATTTTGTTTGGGTTTTTTCTCAGTTGCCACAGTGAGGACTTACTTTTCTTTTTTCCTTTCTTTTCTTTTCTTTTCTTTTCTTTTTTCTTTTCTTTTCATCTTTTACTTTCTTCTTCTCTTCTCTTGTCTTCTCTTTGCTCTTCTTTCTTTTTTTTTTTAATAACAATAAACCCTGAGATGTCTGTGTCATCAGATGGTACCAGGAGCAAAGGTCCTAAGCACAAGCTTTCAGTACCTCTGTCTGAGACTAGTTGTATTTCTCTGGTATTTGGGATAGTCCTCACCTAGATTTTGAGAACTCTCACTGTGAGGAATCAAAGAAACAAAATACAAGAGAGAAATGCAACCACAAGATAAAGTACGTTGCTTTTTCATGGATGAAGAAGAAATACATACAGGCTTGTATAATATCTCTTCTATAGAATGGAAAGAACACATCTTACTATGTGATTGAATTTTGTCAGGAGTGAAGAAGGCTTAGCTTACTAGGAAAATAAATGAAATACTCTTTTTTTTAATTTACTGTTGAATTCTGGATGATGCAGAGTGATTGCTTTTACAGCATTATTTTTCATTGTACACTTTTATAATGTTTTTGTCATCTGATTTGAAATCTTCCAGTCTAAGAGATCATCATTACCTTCAACAGACTGATCCACATGGCAGTGTATCTCAGTGTAGGAGACGTACTTTCTTTCAGTTCAGCCTGTTTAATAATTAGGCCATTGCCATTGGACAGTGGACTGCAAGACTATTAACTTATCCTCAAACTCATAAGTTATTTGCTTAAAAGTGAATTATTGCAAAAAGAAGTTGCAACCAGAACTGCAGCATTTGTACACTTTTTCTGCTATATATTTTTAATATGAAAATATTAATTCAGCCCTCATTCTTTATAAGCTTAGTAACATAATCTGAGTGGTACTTAAACATTTAAAAATTCCATCAGATCACCTCCAATCTGCCCATAATGTTGCTTCTGTCAATAGTTTCTCTTGCTTTTCCCTTTCTATAAACTTTCTCCTTCATATGCTTCACTAGCTTCTTACTTGTTTATATCTATGTTTAGTCTTCTTATCTTTGACATTGAAGTTCAGTCAACTCCTAATTATTTATCTGAGTGCCAGATTGACCATATCAGAGACACAAAGTTGTTTCCTTGCACAGCTGGTTCAGGGTCAGCAGAGCTTATTAAGTGCAGACACAGCATCACAGGGACATAAATGCATTGCTCTTGAGACCAGAATGGGTGGGTTTGGTTCTGAGAGCAAGGTACAGAGACTTCCAACTACTGCAGGAGTAGGCTTGGGTCTTGCCATGTTCATAAGACACAATACAGTTCTGTTCATGCTGAACTTTGGCTGGCTTCCAGAACCTTTGTTTTGCCTTTTCTCTGTCATTACCATTATTTTCTATATTTTTCTATTATTCAGGGTATTTCAGCCCTCATTACTGAAAACTGCTTTCTTTTCTCCTCTAATTCCTTGCTGTTCCTTTTCATACATATTTGCTTTACATCTAAGCTTTACAGCTATCCATGTTCATATTGCATTTGTATTCTGTCAGAGTTTCTCCTATACATGTTTCTCGGTTTTTTGAACTTTCTCAAAATGGTCTCACCAACATCTCCTTAAGTCATATTTAAGCTCCTCAGTATGATGTCTTTGACTAATAGGATTGTAAGTGTTATGATCAGGAGGACCTAGTCATTTATACTTGTAAAGCACATTCTGACTTCCAGTATTTTATGTTTAATAAAACATATTCTTTATCTATTGCCCTGTCTCTCCTGAAGGAAGGAAAGACTATAATGGTAAAACAAAAACAGACTAGGCATTCTCTGTAGATCTATACCTACTCCTGAGAGTTACATCATGCTTGGAAAACTATTTCTTCTTCTCCTGTATTGTATTTTATTCTTCTGTGTGCTCTTTGGCTTTAGTTGGAACCAAATGCAAAATTGTTTCCAATGCAGATCAACACTTTCAAACTGAAACTCTGGCCCACTACCTTCAGAGTTTACTTTTTTTAGTTTGGAAATGCTGACATTTTAATGAAATATCCTGTTCTGATTGTGTATAAAGATCCAAGTGGATTAAATTTACATATAAACATATATGTACTTGTCATACTGGATTGATTTACCAGTCTGTAATGTCACCTTTGCTTACAAGAGTGAATTAGCTCAGTAGTTTGATTGCAAGTAAAAAGTGGTGTGTTTTTTTCATACAGTATAATAACCTGAGACCTAGTGAACATGTGGTGTGACACTTTATGATGATCATTCATTTTTCACGAAATCACCAAAGCCAGTATACAGACACAATACAAATCTTCCAACCGTGTATCATCTGAATACAGCGTCCTCGCTAGGTTTCTATGAATTGAGTTGTACATAGTGTAATGACCTTTCATTGACTTCATTGCTGGACATATTTACAGTTGTTAGTGGCTTAATTTCACACATTTAGGTTTCAGCATGATCATTACTGTCATGATGATTACAGTAGTTATGGTAATAATGTGGCTCCAGCGTACCATTGAAAAACTACTCTAAGGATGGTCAAAGTCAGCTACTTCTAATAACCAAAACAATCAGTTCCAGGTTGCTTGTTACAAGTTCAAAGATGCTATCTTCAAACATGTTCTGTATATTTTATAACCAGCTGAAATTGGCAAGTTTAATAATCCATTGCCAAGGTTATTTAATGAATAAAAGTGATGTTATGATTGTTGTCCTTATTGTGTATTGTGTTTGTTCATTACCTGCAGCCATCAGAGTCACACCAGTGAAATGGTAAAAGGAATAACAAGATCCGAATATATTCTGTTTAATGCTGCAGTAAAGTACAAAGGCATGATCAAATGAACGAATTTGGGGTGTCTGTATGGCACACAGCTCTAGAAACAAGACAGATCACCTCTGATTTGCCAGTTTGAAAATAGCTCAGCTTAGCAGGGACTGAGAGTTATTATGTGATGATTATTGTGTAGTGAACTGGTTAATTCACTTCCTAATTGACAGGTTGTTATATCCACAAAAGCTAATGCCACAATTGGCACTCTAGTTTGCACTATTGGTAGAAACACTGAGTGCTGAATGGGGTATACAGACTATGCTGTTGTCTTACCGTCACAAATAGTAGTTCAATGGCAGCAATTATATACGCTGGTGGGAAATTGGGGTAGCTTTTCTCTAATGTGAACAATGCAAGGCTCAGGGTTTGAGAGCTGTCCATTTGGTGCCTTTCACAGGAACTAAATAGGTTGCAAAAAGAAAAAAAAAATCCATTAGAAGTATGATTTGTCATACTTAATCACCATATGTTTGGGTGTACCAAGTAAATATACTCAGAGTTCTCAAAAGAATAATATTTTTATTTATCTGTATGATCTTCAGAGCTTTCCCAGTGGTCAGGAGGTCTTCTGAGTATTAAATAATATACAATATATTTATTGTAGTTCCATATACAAATATGTGAATTACAAGACTTAACTACTTGTACTACTCTCTCTACATACACTGCAGCTACAGCAGAATATCTTGCATACTAAAATGTAGTGCCAATTTGGGGATCTCTCTTTTATTAAGCAGGGGATTATATCACCATATCAGTAGGCTTATATAGCACCATTACAGAGTGAATAAACAAAGCAGATACACAGGAGTGAGATTTTTCATATGCTAGCAATTCTTTCTGTTGGTGGACCCTGACAATTTTGATCAAGAACAGAGGGAGAGAGGGACAGAGAGAGACAGAGAGACAGAAAGAAAGAAAGAAAGAAGGAAGGAAGGAAGGAAGGAAGGAACTCTTTCACATTTAAAATAGCCTCAGGATTCCTGTCCTCCCTAAATGACAAATTGAGTTCTATACTTTGATTTACATTTTTTTCATAGGTTCTTTTTACTACTTTACTTGCCAGATTTATTCCATTATCAGATATTCAGATCTATCCCAAACCAGTAACTGTTGATGACTCATGTCTTTACGATGAAAACATACTGCAAGGAGAACAAAGCAAAATATTAAATAGAGATGACTAAGTAGCAAAATTTGATATTTAGTCACTGGTATTGGATATTTTCAGTGGGTCATGAAATTGTACTAAAATATACAGAAAATGCAAAGTAATGCATATGTGACCTTACTGTGCCTGCTGGTGTTTACCTCTTATCCTAAGGCTAACAGGAACTGGAGATACAGGTCTTCCAGTTTTCTATTGCTTTGCTATTGCAGATATTCTGGGTTACAGTACAGGGTCTAGTAAGCATGCTCTTCCCATGAAATCATTCCCCTCTCTCACAACTGAGCTACTGAGAACGCAGACTTTTGTAGAAGACTAAGGAAATTGTTGGATCAGAGTTTTATTTTTGCTCAGCTCTCGGAAGTGAGTAACTGATGATTTTTCAATGCTGTTGATGAACTGGATGAATTCCCATGCACTTCTTTAGAAGACAAGCCATGGTCATTGTTTAGGCATATTTTCATTTGCAATTTAAGAAAAACTATATTTCCAACATTTTGTGTCTTAAAGTTGGTCTAAAAAATTATATACCTATTCATTACCACTTGTAAGGTTTGTGGGAGGGAGCAGAAATGAGTTGGAAAATCTAGATTATCTCTAGGTTAGCCTGCCTCATTTATATTTTAAGAAAGTCAGAATCAGATCATAATATTCAAAAAGTAGATATGCATCAGCATTCCTAAATACCAAGGCTTGCAACACTGGTCCAGTCTGAGCACAGATTCTCAATACAGCCTGAAGATTGAAGACATACACACACACACACACACACGGTGGTGGCTTCAACAGTGCTTCTGGGGGGTCCCCACTCTTTCTGACTAAAGCAGCTAAGTCAAGCCACATTCTGAGCCCTCCTGGTTGTCACTTCGCTTTTCCTTCCAATGGGTTGTGAGGGAGGAAAAGGACGACAGCAACCATGTCAGGTTACTGCTAACTTGTTCCTCTTCTCTTCCTACTCTCCTCTGCTTGGTGGGGACAAGTAGGATTGCCCAGGGTAAAGCAATTAATACCTGATGTGCGAGGACTACTCCGGTTTCTTCTCCCACAGTATCACTCCATGCAACCAACCATGTATCATCCTGGATTCCCCATATCACTTCAGCTCCTTTATTTCTAATTCCAGCACATCAGTCCCCTCAAGCCACTTACTTTCACTTTCCAACTGCTACATTCCAGTCTCAGTGTCAGCTCTCTCATTTTTATGTATTTATTTACTTGCTGAGAATAGGGAATACATTATTTTTCACAGGTCTAGGGGGACTTTCTTTTTATTCAAATATCATTAACTAAGGTGCCAATTTCTGATGTAGCCTCTTCTGAAAATGTTGGCATCCTTGTTACATTTGTATTATTGCACAGTATGATAGGAAGTTCATCCCAGAGGATGAACAGCTGAATACTAGCATCAGAGAGGAGCACTACAGAAAAGGGATACTTTTCATCAATTCATAGTTGTTTGATGCAAAAGCTAGGAGACAAGGAAATTGTGAAATTGTGCTTTGCTGACACCCAGGCAGAAAACGGACCCTTTAACCAAAAAAAAAAAAAAAAAAAAACAACCAGCTTAGGTTGTGAAAAGAATTGGATCAGCTAAAAATAAGGATCAGCCAGGTTTAGAAAAAAATAGCCTTATTGTTGCTGAGTAGATTAATAGCTATCTGACAGTAGTTCTGATATTATGCAGTTTGAGGAGCATGAATGCCACTTACAGTTAGACTATAAAAAATCAGTTTATTTTGACTGGTAGAGAGGTCAGAGCTGAACAAAGCAAACACTAAACTTGTATAATATCTACGTTAAATTATTACCACACTTTTTGATGTATAGGTTGTTTAGGTATTTTATCCGTATTTTGTGCCCAAAAGTCTAAGTTGCACATCCTGTATCTCATTTTGGCAATACCAATGGTATAGAGAAACACCTTTACCTGAATTATTGTGATGAGAAATTTGTTTTGAGTTGGGGCCTATGTCTTTAACAGGGATATGGCTATAATGTTGTAGGTCTCCATTTGCTTCCCTGAAGTCAGAAGCTACTTGCTGAGTTTTACTATAAAACTTTAATACACTAAATCTCCAGTGAGGTACCTCCAGGATGTTCAGAAGAAAAAGAAAGAGTATCCATACAAATTTGGGACTGTTACCTCCAGGTAGTACTTTGGATATGGCATTTTCAGCTTTAAGAGCAATCAAACAATATCCCATGGCAATGACCCTGCGTTCCCTCAGTCAGCCCACCTTTACATCAGTGGGTGCCCCGAGATGATGGAGTTTCTGTCGTACAGTTTTGTCTTTGCTATATTTTTACACAATACCTCAGATCTCAACATGTGCAACCTACAATATTGTTTGCACAGTGAACACATGAACTGTTGCCGTTTGGCAATGTACTTGCTATTGAATTGTGGCTTTACGTTTATTAACTATATGACTAGGCATAAGTAGTATCAAACTATCCACAAAACTTTAGTAATACAAAAAGCCCACACCATTCAGTACTTTACATTTTAACAAACAAAAGACCCACCTGTGGTGACACCTTCCCATTTTACACATACACAATTCTTCTGCAGATTTTTTCAGACATTCAATAAGTAAGACATTTATGCTAGTGGGGCCAGAGTTTGGGCCTACACAACCATCGAGTGCAAAATAACAGCATAAAATAGGCATATATTCTTATGCTGGGTTGAAATCAATTGGAAAATAAAAGCAAGGAAATCATCAAGGAAAAGGTTGGCTGCTCAAAACATAAAAGGAAAGTGAACAGTTACCATGTTACAATTACAGTACCTTTTAGGAGAGGAAAATATTTTTTGCATGTGATCTCATAAGATTTTCACATTTGTCTTTTCAGTTCTTAATTTTAGTGTACTTAAAATACATCAGATCTTATGCTACCACATAATTACATAAACCCTTGTGGAATTACATTGAATGACAACATGAAATGTAACATTTCATTGGGAAATTTCTGCTGAAAGAAAGAATTAATATGATATTAATTATAAATTTCCCTGTGAATGTTCACAAAAGTGAGAACTTCTATCAGTGCATTTGATATCAACTATATTAAATATAAGTTGTTTTTTCATGTAGCTGTACTTGAGAAAATATAACATCATATAACATATTCTGATTTTGAAAACTAGTCATATTTTGTGTTTGTAGCTTTACTTATTTTTAACTCCCAAGAATTTTAAGAAGTGGAACTCATTACATATGACCTGTCTTTCAGTGGAACCTGCAAGACTGTCATAACCATCGAATTCGATACCAGTTTCAGGTATTAGTTCCACATGTCTAGTATTTTTACCTCTTCTGGTTTAAGTTCGTAAACCATAACCTCATGTGTAATTTAAATGTCTTTTCTGGAAGCTCATAAATATGTATTTGATGCAAGGGATAGACCAGAACTCACTCCCAAGATGCTGTTCGGGCTAAGTGGAATCTCCTTAGGAACCGCTTCAAAGATCAATTCCTCTTGTCCATAAAAAATAAGTTTAAATTGTCTTCTATGAGCCTGCTGTTAGCAATTGTACTGTTACATTATGTATGATTCTTTGACTGCTCATTGCTTCAACAAACTGCACAGTGCTCCATTAGTGATTTTCAATTTCATGCTAAGCTTTGCAATTTATTAGTGTTGTTTAGGCTAATGTACTATTATTTTGCATATTTTATATCATATTTCATTTGCTATTCATATGACCTAACAGTTAAGTATTGGGGATCAATAAGCCTTCTAAATGTTTTCATATTTGTATTGGGAAAAAAAGGGAAATCATGCAGGCAGCCCAATATATAGTCAATTAGGACCAAGTTAAATTTTTTAGCAATTTTCAGTTTTCTCTCCAGTTTGTCTGCAGATTTGACTGCAGGTTTCCAAACAATGGCATAATGGCCAGATGCACTTATTCATGAAAATAATTTGTTTTAATAATGATCCCCTAATTGTAGATACCTGGACCATGTTCATGTGGATTCTTTGCCAGTGTCCTATCTCTCTGTATATAAATATCAAGATTAAATTCAGCTTAAATACCATCTATTTCCAAGAAGCAGATGCGGTTCCACATTTAGTATGGTTTTGATTTTGTCTTTCCCAGAGCTGTGCACTGTTTCAGAAAGGGAAATATTTAGTATTAGTCTGAGGAAAATGTAATCCTTCTCCCACTGAAGGTTGTATAAACTTAAAACTTTTGTGTGCTCAGTTGTTATATGTGGTAGAAAAGCACAAAAAAATCAACAAGCACCAATTCAGATTTTCAAATTAATTGACTTCACACCTTTTGGAGTCCCTTTTCTTAAAATACAGAGGTTTAGAAAACAGCAGTGCTGCAAAAACAGACTTTTGAGAGCATTAATAAAGTGGTTTGAAGTGTTCATGGAGAATATATATCTAAACATGTCAGTATTGCTAAAACATTCATGCAAGGAGCAAAATGTCAAGTATTTTACTGGTACACTGCAAATAGGGAGTAGGACTGAAATTTTGAATGCTCCTGAGGATGTGGATTGAGTCACTAATGACTGCTCGGTAAAGACTACAGTAGAATTAGCATTTAAGAGAGTTATAAAGCATTGATACTCCTGTTTTCTTTTTGAACATTTGTCTTTCGTATAAAATTTAGCATATGTAGGTTTTCAACACAGAAACAAAGATACAAGAAATTTTTGAAAAGACAAGATAGGTATTAGTTGTTAAGCACTAGGTAACCTCACAAGGCTCTACTAATTTCCATGATTTAGATATTATATCTCAACTGCTAAAAATTCATCAAAGGATTTTTATTCATATTCAGCAAAATAAAAAATAAAGGCTTTGCTTCAACTAGAATCTTTGCCTTTGCCCCATAATTTCATCATCAGCATAACCTGTATGTGATTTTTGGATAAAATTTTTTAAATCTTGAAAATTGACTTGAATATTTTCAGGTTTAAAATCTCTGCATGTATAATGGAAATCAACAATACTTACCTTCAACCTAAGCAAACAGATTTCCAAAATCAGTTCTGTTCATTGACTTCCAAAAGCCATGTTAAGAGGGAAAATTTCAGTTGGTCTGAAGGCCCAGGATTTGCAGGATGCAGATTTAGTTGCTTTTTGGAATCACCAGGTGCCTGATTCTCCTGGCTGAGGGCTTAGGGGTCCTTCGTGTCCCCAGCTGTGAGCAGCCAACACAGCCAGACAGCCCCAGGAGCAAGATCTGCAAAATCACAAGTAACAAATCTCCATGTTGCTGGTAGGAAATTAGGCCTTTTCCTCATGGTTCAGTTAACAAATTAACCAAAACCTGCATGTATCCCCAAAGTATTTGTAGTTTGGCATGTCATCACAGTCAAATTAAATTGCACCTAATTGTCTCTGGTCAGCCATGTGTACACACACACACAGAATTATAGATATATGAGCCCAGTATCTTCAAAGCTGTAATTTCAAAGTTCATTAGTTGTTAATTTATAGGCATTTTACTAGTAGACTTGCCAGCTCCTTACATTTCCCATACTTGTATATAGGAATGCAATAGGTATATGATGACATCAATAGTAAAATCTCTGACTACTTTCCTTTTTCACCCTATCTTCCCCATTTAGACAGCCAGTCAGAGCTTCTTGGCATGCCAGTGGCTTCTTTCTCTGTCAGCATATGGAGAAGATAGAGCTCCTTTCTACATTCCCCTCTGACACACGCAGCCCTCGTTTTACCCATCTGGATTTGCCATGATGCCTCATAAACACCCAGCACATTTCCTTCCCAGGGCCAATGTAGGGAGAGTAGTGATGTATCACCAAGTGCCAAAAATCCCTCAAGATATGTAATGAGAGCAAAAGATTGCTTCATAAGGGCAGTTTTTTCATGGCATTGTCTAAACTGGAGATGGTCTGAAGATGCCAGAATAGCATAAAGAGAGATTAAGTTCCTACTTACAAAAGGAAATACTTTCTCAAAATGTGTGAATAGCAGCAAGAGCTGCAGCTTTGTCAGACTACAGAAAGGGTTACAAGTGGTACGGTTATCACAACAATTATATTTGCAGTAAATTCTCAATCTAGACAGGGCATAGTTAAACTTATGTAAATATTTGGAGATTTGTACAGATCTGCAGTGATTAAAGATCTGCTTTAAAGGATTATTTTGGTTCTTTGCTTTCTCTTTTGCTGAAAAATATACATGTATAACAGTGGGTATAACAGTGGGTCAAGCAGATATAGACTATTAAGAATGAAAAAGTAAAGCAGGCGTCTGTGCTGAGAGATAAATGGTTGTGGTTCACAGCACTAACAATCTCTGCTGATGCAGCTGGTAGAGATCGTAAACCCCATGATGAAAATATCTCCATATCCATATTATGATGCTCTAAAGCACTGCAGGCACAGATGGCAGAACTTGTAAGTTCTCTCAGAAACATAGTTATGGTTCACAACATTTTCAGATTCTTCTGAAAGAGCAAGTATAGCTTGTAAGCCCTGAGGAGAAGTTGATGGCACTTACAAACTACGCCAGTTCAGGTGGCAGACCTCGTAGACACTGGGAGAAAAAATAACTGTGATTCACAATGCCTGTCAGAGAAGTGCTAGCGTTTGCAAGCTCTGATGACGCAGTCAGCAAAGCAGAGTTTTGGCATGTTTATTTCAGGATGGTATCTTTAAAAAGGGGGGGGAAAAACCCAGCATGCAGTAAAATGCCTTATATTTCTGGTTAGCCATCTCAGCTAGATAAAAGACTAAACCAGTCTTCCTGGAACTCCACCTGTCAGTCCTAGGCAGTCTCATTAGTTCTTCTTGTACCTTTAACAACACATTCAATACAAAACTATACAGAAAAGCTTTATTATGTTATGCAAAATGGCAAGGTACCTAAACATAAAGGAAAGAGCAGAGCCCTGTAATTAAGTGTTCTCATCTAAATACCTTGTTTAGAGAGAAATACATGGATATTTGAGTACCTTTGGAAAAAACTGTCCATATCAAAGGCCATTCATTTCTTTGAGAATTTATTCAGAAGACTTCCATTGACTTCATTGTGAATTGAGTAACATCTGTAATGAGATAACCTATGAATTTAAGAACCCTTAATTTTTCTTTCTTCATGTAGCTATTTCATCTTTGGGAATAGGTCTATAATAATTTATTTTTTAATTATTGAGGTAATATTTTGATGTGAATAGATATTTAAAACTGCAGTGATTAAGATAAGTAAGTGAGTCACCAGTAATTGCTGGTTTGTAGAGCAAGTTCAGAAGACTATTGAAGACAGAAATGAGTAAAAACCATTGGAAAAACAGGGGAAAGCCTCTGAGACATGCAGTATTGCTCTGCCAACCAGACTTTACTACTTGAGTGTTACCCAAGAGCAGATGCCTACCAGTTGGAAGCACTGAGGCAGGAACTGCTATATGTGATGTGAGAAGAGTCATTTTGATAATTTGGTGTTCTTGACTACCTAGAGAGATGTGAAAATTAAGTAGCTGTGACTTAACAAGTGTGAGATTGTTATTTGCCATGCTAAAAGAAATATATGTATGTTTTAATGAGACTATTTGCAATATATACATAACGTATTTTATGTGTTTTTATCATTATTTAAAATATACATAAAAGCCTGTATGGACCAGTGTTATTGAACATTGCCCTTCAACTAATAGCAGTACACAAGCAGATGCTATGAAATTTTTCTGGTTTTCTTTTGTGTTTGAAGAACAACATCTGAGTGATCCAAATACTTTCTTGTGGCTAAAAATAGATCGAAAATAATAAAACCAATTTAGACACTTTTTTAAAAAGTTAAACAGAATGGTCACTTGCCATAATTATTTAACATTGAAAAATAAAAACAAAACCAAAAAACAAATCCCGCCAAAAAAACCCAAACAAAACAATAAGTAAATAAATAATTAAAATTAAAATTTAAAAAATATGTTCTCTGGGGTTGAAAAGAGTAAAGCAAGAAAAAGTAGGTCATAAGTAATACTGGCAAGTATTGCCACAATACCAAAAGGAATCATATAACAGTTCAAAATTAATTTCTAAACTTTAAATCACATCTTGTTGTCAGGCAAATTGAAAATTTTGAAAGATTAATGTGAAAAACTTACTAGTATGTAGAAAACAATTTCTTTTCAAATTTCTAAGAGATTTTCTATCTTAGAAGGAAATGTAATTTTTCTATTTTCTCAGCACTTACCCAACCTTCATTATTATTATACAATTTACATGTTATTAGAAAAATATTGTGAAAGTTAGGGTGTATTTTATCATTCCATCTTCAGCTTTGCTGACTTATTTACAAAAATTTAAGTGATAATGTGACAGAATGCTTGGCAGATACAACCTTCCATATTTACAGTCTGGGGATAAAATTCTTTCCATGTTCACAGGCACAGATGTATAGAGCACAAACTGGTCTTCATTTGTGTCTGTCATAAAGCAAGACAGTAGGATAACCTCCTTTCCCCTTCTTCCAGTAGAAATCTATTTTTAGAGTCTAAAGGCAGTGCCTTTTGGGGCTTGAAGGAAAGGTGTTCAGGGCACCAGTATTGAAGTTTTGTATAACATATCCAAAACCAAGTTTGAGGTAGATTTCGTAGTCCTTTTCTGTGTGACTATAAAAATCAAATGCAGCACAGAACATACTGAAACAGTTTTGGAAGGAAGGAGAGATAGTGAGTTTAATCTCTGTTGTTATTTTAACTAATAATGTGTAATCTGAATGAAATGATACCACACTAAATGCATTAGTAGCATTTAAATATACTACTTGTCCTATGCACGTTCTACAGTTTTTGCTGTCAGAAAAATATGGCTTTTCATTCATTCTCTGAAAGATACTTTTATGCTTTAATTTCTGCTCTCCAATAAAATTTCTTCATATATTGTTCTCATATAAATCTGTAATATTATTAAGAGCTAGAGAAAAATAAAAAGCTGGTTTAATTCCCCTCTCCCCAGTAAAATATCTTCACATATTGTTTTCATAGGAATGGGCCATTTTATTAAGGGCCAATGAAAAAAAAATCTGCTATTATTTCCCAAGGCAGTGTTCCGGATTTCATGAAAATTTCAGTTGAGATACTACATAATACTTCTCAAGTATAGCTCAAATACTAATTAATATATTTCTGCCAAAGCCACGTGAGCATATTGAGTAAATATTATTTTCTCTTTCTTATATATGTGGAAATTGAGGTGCAACAAGGTTAAATGGCATCTGTAATGCATAGTCAAAACATTTAAGTCAAATCATTGCAACATATTTCCAAACATTCCTTTGATGCTCCAGAGAAAATATTTGTAAATGAAAATGCCTCTTGTAACTGAGTCCTCTTCCTATGATAGTCACTACCCGCAACTATAAAACATCTCCAGGGGAAAAGATTAATTAGGTTTCAATTATGCTACAGAAAAATGTACTTTACATACTTACAATGTGAAAAGCATTGTGGTGTTTCTCTAATGTGTTTAAAAATTCAAAAATATTTTTAAAAGCCACTTAAAAAGTCAAGCTAAACTCAAGCTAATGGAACATGGTGTTGTCCTTGAAAGTGATGTATTGTCTACTCTTCTGGGCCTTGCTGTATGACATTACACAGATATTGTCTGAATTTTCTGTGAATCATTATTGAAATTTTTCTAGGAGATTAATCAGACCAGTTGATAGATGTATAGGGTTATTTCTGCAGCTTTGCATGGCTTTTAAAAAGGAACAAACTTGCAAACTTGAAACATTAGGAAAGCACCCTCAATTCTTTTTGGTTCTATATACAAAGCTTCTTGTTTGTCTCAACATTTTATTAGCACTTGCATTTTCTCACAAACATCTGATATTTCAGTCTTCTCAGGAGAAAATAGGACTTCTAGGCATTTCAAATATATATTGTTAGCTAGTACAATGTAATTTTATGACATTAAAGCAAAACTACAGAAAGGGGTTTTTTGTTTTTATGGTGGGGTTTCAGTTTATCAGCGTTATTTTTTTAAAAAATAACTGTTTGGAGATTAGTTTGAAACACCTTCTCTTAAGTCTTCTCTTAAGTAAAACCACATGTGAAACATGAGCAAACAGAAAAATTTTAAAGATTAGCTTAAAGAAAAGTTGACTATTCTAGTTGAGTAATATAGCATTGTGATTACATTTGTGTGGATATTTATTCTATTTATCACTGAAGAATGCACACAGAGCTTACAAGACTGACTTAGCATTTACATTTTAATCTGGTCTTTTTCAAACTTCTGCACCGGGCCTGGCTGATCTGTGTATAAAAGTATTTATCCCAGAAAACTGGTTGTTCCCAACAAACCCCCCTTTATTTATCTGTTCTTGTTGTCACTTGAAGCTTTTCTCCTTCAACTATTTCGTGTCTGTATTATTCATCTTACCTACGGACTCACATCAAGCTTTTCCTGTTCATCTGATATGCCTGACATTATTGGAATCTTAAATTATTGTTCAAGTGACAGCGCTGAAGTTCAAAACCTTTCAATCTCTTAGAGGGGTCAACACACTGGTATGTAAAACCAGTACATAGACATTGAGTGGTTTTGATTTGTTTTAAGTAGGTCTCTAATCTGTGCAGATAATGATTGTGCATTTGTCACAGAAATTTGTTTCCAGCCTAGATCACAAGATGTTAGACAAGAATTTTGTTCTGTCATAAAGCAGAGAAAGACATTTATTATGCCTTTATTAAATCATAAGCTTGTTTACTTTAATAGTCAGCAGTAAACGTCTGGTTCATTTCCAAGCAGTACAAAATTCTAGACAGAGCAACTTTAATCATTAATAGAAACAATACATTCCCTTTTTTAAAAAAGGCTGTGTAAATTTTGTTATTGATAACCACATCCCAAAGGGGGCTGAGTAACCTAAAGGCCAGCTGAAACAAGTAAGTAAAAGATTACAAGGAACAGTTGTATGAAACAAACACTCCCTGAAAGAGAGGCAGGTTGCTGTGGACATTTGGGACCTTTTGGTTGTGCAAGTCATTACCTGGAGCTCTAGTATAGAGCTCAACCGATTTAAATGGAGCTTTGTGAAAGCTCTCCAAGATCTTAAAAAAATGAGGTACACTAAAACTCCTGGAATGAATATACTGCAGAATGTTCAGTGAAAAACACTTCACCAGTGGCAGCACTAAAGATTCATTGCAGCTCCTCCAATTTTACAAAAATACAAGAAAACAGAACAGAACGGAGCGGAACGGAGCGGAACAGAATAGAATAGAATAGAATAGAATAGAATAGAATAGAATAGAATAGAATAGAATAGAATAGAATAGAATATTTCAGCTGGAAGAGATCTGCAGCAATCATCTCGTCCAACTGCCTGGCCACTTCAGGCACATGTGAAGTACAATCATTTGCATTTTTTGAAAAAAATGCTCCCCACCCTCCCCAGTAAAAAATCCAGCTAAGATTGATGCTACTCTTAACAGTACTGGACAGCTCTGTGTCCTTAGCACAAAGGACTATTTATTTTTATTACAGCAATTTGGAAATTTCCTATTAATTGCTAGGAAAGCTCACCTTTGTATTCCTGTTAAACTCTGTGAGGCTTCCCCCTCCGGGAAATGTAGTTCACCCTTCCTGCCCCATCACCCTGAGTGTACAGTCCATCACTGCCAGAATGCCTTCCAAATGACAAATCCCCAAATTGCATGGTGTCTGGTTCACTCTTTTAACTGCTAGAAAGTTTTCTGGATGTTCTGTAGAATTTTAGCATGTATGAATTCTGTACAAAATTAAGATGATAAAAAGCATTCTGTTACGAAGTTAAATTCTGTTACCAGAATATAGTTTTCACAGGCTGGCTGCATGCACTCCTGTACATGAAGGTTAGCCTTGGTAACCAGCACGCTGGCTCTGCCTCCCAGCACCAGCAGGGTTACTCGCCTACTTCTCCTGAAAAAGCCAGGAACTGAGAACAGGTTCTGCCTTTTGTTATCTGGAGACAGGGAGAACAAAGTAACACAACTTTTTATCTTAAAGCTGCCACGTCTATACTTACTATGTCCTCTCCCTTCCAAATGATGTTACCTTTTCTTATCATTTCTTATCATCCAGGCTACTTAAGGCACTTGTACGGTAAGAAAAAGACCTGACAACAGGATAGGATGTATTGCGAGTCTGTTTATATACAGATATTGTACATTTATTATCTATTACTGCAAAGAATTTTAAAAATTAACTTATAGTTGTAAATTTAAATATTTGTTTAAAACCTTGAAGCTCTTAAGTAAAATCATAGAAAAGTTTTGCTTTTGTTTTAGCCAGAAAACATTCAAGAAAATTGCTTTGTAGTGTCTGTCTATTTTCCCATTGCTTTAAGGCCAGAAGGAGTGTTCGTGTCTCTGTAATTTAGATTTTATGCCAAAGTTTTTGGAATAGTGCATTGGAATTGAGCCCACAGAATGGTATATATTTTGTGGAGACGGGACAGCTCAGAAACTACAGATCAAAGGAAGATGTTCTTCCTTATCTTAAATATGAACCTGGCATTCGGAAATTGAAAATTAAAAAGAGGGAAGGAGAAATCTGGGGATGAGCTTAGTTATATCAGATTATTGTTACAATATTTTTAATACTTCGTTCAGGTCAGCAGAATCCTCTCCCGTTGCAAAAGACCTTCCTCAAAGCCAAATGTCATAAAAATTCTGTGCAAAACAAAGACAGGTGTTCAGTCCATCTGCTTTAGGTATCTAATTTAAGGTGTATGTGTAAGTTAGTCTCACTAAGCTCTCTCCATAGTCGGTGGAGAGGGAGACTGCTCTAGGAGCTGATTCAAACGCTCATGCTCTATGTTGTACAGTGGCACAGCCTGTCTCTTTCCACTGGCTGCCTGCAGAACTTGGCTCCCGATTTAGAAACCTAAAGTTAAATGCATAAATTAGATGTTGCAAACACCAAAGAGAGTACTTCGTGATTTAGTTCTTATCCATGTTGTATATGTATATGTTTTAGCCTTTTACTTATGCCTGACATAAAGGTAACTGTGGCAATTTAGAGTTCATTTTGTCATTAACGTTTTGTGTATAGAAAAAGGTGTGTCATTACAGAACATTTTTCAAATACTAGATGCCTTTATATATGATGTCTTTCTACTGTGCTAACAAAATAAGAAGCAAACCAAGGATCACTGAGCTACGGTTGATATTTAATAACACAGAAAGAGGAAATACACATATTTTTAAAGGGTCTAGTAGAGTTAATATGTGTTTCTTTGACAGATTGCTTTACCCAGCAAGTTATTTTGTTCCAGAGCATACTGGCAAATTATGCTGAACCATCTGATAAGGACATTTTCATTTAAATGTTCCAAGGATAAAATCATCACCTTTTCTAGGGAAAATTTTTGTCAAAAGTACTGTATTACAGTCCTGGCTGATCTTTATTTACTTAGAGCATCATATAGATTATTTTACCATTGGAAATATTTTTAAATATTCTTAGAAATACATTTTAAAACCACAGCTTGTGCTTCTGTCCCTCAGTTACCCAGGCTGTGTGACATCAGGGATGCTACCTTGATAAATTACTGATGGCATGATGATTATGGAAATGGTCATTGACTGATCATCAGTCACAATTTATTTCAAATCAATGTCCACAGTTTGCAGCATAAATCAAAGTTTTATCAAAAGCTCTCTGGTATGGCATAGGTCTTCCTAGAAAACTTCTTCAGAAGAGCATTACAGCCTTGTTAGGCATCATCTGCTGTGCATGAATGGCAACATTGAAAGACCACATGGCCTCAGGCAGTCCACAGTAGTTAGAAGATCACTGGGCTAACATATACTCATACGAAAACTATTGGCAAAACACATTAATTTAAGAACCAGCAAACGTGCCAAATGCAAAATCTCTCTCTGAACACAGAGAATCTCTTTTTATTTTTTTCCTATCCAATTGGCAATACATGATAGTGTATGAATCTAATTTACTATTAAATTGCAAGTAAATTGTTGCTGAATCATGACATAATGGTCTTTTATATCTCTCAAACAATTTCTGTAGCAGAAATATAGTTTGTACATTTTTGCGAAGACGATGTAGTGTTTCATTATTTCTTTCCAACACATTTAATAATTGTAGTAATTTTAGGTAAGTGAAGCCCAAGTAAATGACTCCCAGTGGTATTATTGCTTACTATTTTTCTAATTTCTAGTTTGTCTTTACCATTTGCAAAGGATTATCTACATATGAAACAATGAATAAATACCACAGGTAAAGATTTTCTTTAAAATGGGGGGAGGGGGGACTTACGGCCTCATTTTCTTATTTGTCACTTGAATTCAGCTGCTCTGGACCCTCTCCAGCTGATCTTGAGAATTAGCTTTGGAGAAAAACATTATTTTATTTTAAGGAAGAAGATGCTATCTCACTTTAATGGGTATCAAAATTCCTTTCACTTTAGCAGTTTGTACTAATAAAAAGGTACAAAAGATGTCCAGAACACACAAGAGATAAGGTTGCTACTCTGCTAGGAACTTCTCCAGCTGCGCAGCAAGACGTGACATCTTTCCTATATATTTACTGTAAGATAATATGGCAGACAACAGATGGGCAAAAGAAAGAACTAATTAAGAGGAACATATATATAACGGAATCAAGTAGCAAAGAAATTTTTTAAATTGTCATAAATCCATTAGTGGAAATATGAATAGGTAATAGTTTTCCTGAATGTCAGTCTTATTGACAAACGATTTTGCAGTCAGTTTAAACCACTTTCATATGTTTTGTGTTTATTATAAATGAAAAATAATTTCAGTAATTTATTTAAATTTTGCTTAATAGTGTTAGTTACTTCAAACTTATTACAAATACAGAAAACAAGATTTTCTTTATTACAATTTTTTAAATACAAAGAAAGAAGAAATATAATCAAGCATATACAATTTTCTTAGAGCAAAGAGCTATAAGGAGCTTATCCATGCTCTTTCCCCACAAAATACTGGTATTTTGTCTTAAGTAATGAACTATCTTTTCATACATAGCTTCAGTTTTGGTCTGTATAGCTAACATTTCTACACAGATGATAGGAAAATTTTGGAATTATGACTTCCTTATTTAAACTAATTTGTCTTCAAATTTCCCTGAATATAAAGTACAAACTTTAATTGAAATATCTTGTTTGGAAATCTTCTGGGGGTGTAGCTCTTTTCTGAAAAACTCATTATAATCTTTCTGTGTAGTTAGAGGTTTGGAACAGAAGAATAAATCAAGGGCGAAAGGTAGATTCTATTCCTCATGTATGCTCTCACGTTGTTTTGAAACCTCCTTTGGCTCCATGACTAACCTGCTCTCTGACACTGGGGAAGAAAGGCAGTGAAACAGTTCATTGTAGTGTTCAGCAATATAAACAATCACAAGCTATCTGGCTCATTATATTGGGCACAGAAAATCTATAATCATCAAAAATTATATATATTCAGTACCAAGTTTTGCCTCTTTGGAGGTTTCTGAGAACATGTGAGAACAAATTTGAGAACAGATCATGGAGTGAAAACTTCTGTTTGGTTTGGGGTTTTTTTGTCTGAAACTCAATTATGTGTCTCATTTTCTATGGAGAAACCCAAAATACAAGTACACTTAGGAAAAACTGTTGCATAAAGATTCACTAGCACAAGTTGAAATCAGGGAAGTGAAAAGTGATGCAAATCAGAAAGGAAAATGCTTTAAGAGTAAGATAAAATCCCTATTCATTTCAAGGTCTGATTGGAGTTTTACTACACTTTAATAATGAGGCTCTTCTGGATCTCAAAATCGTTCCTTTTCCTTCCAACTTGCTAGAAAATGTCTCTCCTGCTTCTGGATGAAGAACTGGCCATTCTGAGCTATGCATCTATTATCCTTGAATTGGATTACTGAAACTCACTGTATCGGAAGCTTAGTGTGTAGTCACAGACAGATACAGAAGATATTTGAGCACTTTCTGCATTGCATCTGTGCACATAAAGCCCATGTTTATGTCCTCTACTGGCTTTCAGTAAGCTTCCAATGCCAGTCTGAGGCTTTGATCTTCAAAGTAATCTTCAAAGCAATTAGTGGATTAATTCTTAGCTAAATTATGAGAATTAATTTTGATGTACATAACCCCATTCTTGTTGCTCTCCTGTAAAACAAAACAGATTATTATATCCAAAATGAGAATAAAAGGTCCACAATCAAGGGGATCTGTGTATAGAAAGAGCAAAAATGTGGGGAACTGCAGATGTGTCTAGAGCTTTTGAACATCTTTGAAAAGACATTTCCATCATAAACACAGTTGTGATATCATGACAGCTCTTTTCACCTAATAAATTCCTGCCAAAAAGAAAAGAAAGGAAATTAAGAAGTCTTTAAGGGACTGGAGGAAATTCTGGAGGCTCTTTGCAATCCACTAGGGACTTGGTTGTCACTATTCATTTCATGTAGAAGGAACTCAAATATTTCAGTAAGGGTAGCTGTCTTTAAAAGAGATGACTTACAATTTTATCACTAATATAGTATCAGTCACAATAAATATTGACTGAGACTTAAATTACAACCCATTATTCTTCCATGAAAGGGGAAAATGTTAATTAGATATTATAAAGAGCATGTCCTTTACAAAGTAAGCAATAATAGTTTTTTCCCAAAGCAAAAATCATACCATTGGATGCATCCCTTTTAATTTGCATATGCCTTTCTCAGGGCTGATAGTGTATTATTTACTGGCATTAAAAAAGAAAGCCAAGAGAAGAAAGAAGGAAGAGAAGGAAGAAAGTCCTTCATCACAGAATGAGGAGACAAAAATTTGGCTACTGGCACAGTGTTTCTGGCTTCATAATCACAGCCAGCAAAAGAAACAAAGAACCTTGCCATCTTCCTGTAAATATGACTACCATGACTCAAAAATAGAATTTTAGAAGAGAATACTCCACAGAAATAGGTGACTTACTGGAAGAGTTTTACCTTCCTGTTCTGAGCTGTTGATCTCCTAGACAAGTACAGTGCAGCCTTTGCTTAGTCAAAATCCGGTCCCCTGTCATTGTGTGGTCTGGTGCACACATCTTATAGGACAGTTATGCGGTAAATGTGCATTCTGTCACATAATGAGAAATTAAATGTAAGATGGTTGTGAAAAAAACGTGGCCCTCTCATTGTCTGTGGTTAGAAGACCTTAGGAAGGAGGATGCCCAAGAATGGGTTGTGGAGCAGACTGTTCTGGCATGCCAAATGCAGTATACAGTATGCAGACAATAGCATGGGCACTCCTCTCCTAAAGGGCTTGTTCTAGTGTTTTGAGTGAGCCAAAGAGGTGAGCTGAGTGAAAAATGAACATTTTCGATAATTAAATATGCCTATTTAAGTCTTGCTAAAGACCTTTTGTTGACCTGAATGAAACATGAATTAGGTCTTGAAAAATGAATTTCACCTGGAAGTAACCAGTGGTTTCCTGCATTCTGGCCAGTCTCCATCAAGCTACTCAGAAATCAAGCAGCTGCACTTTATTAGTACGTTCAGTCTGGTATTCCGACTAGACCCAGGAAAAACTTTTCAGTTGTGCAGTCCAGGGGTAATCATAGATAGATGATTCAAGCAGAGACTATATAGAGATTTTTAGGCATAATGTCATAAAGAAGAAAAAAAGTATTCTTATTTTTGCGAAGTGTGCAAAACCATGAGATATATAGTCTTCTTTGACGGCCTTTATATTAGTGTTTTTGTTGAGATCAGGACGTGTGCTTTTGAATTAAATCTCCTGATCAGTCCTGCCCGCTGTTCAGATTTGGTTCATATTCAGTAGCTATTCAGAATGCCTGAAATGCATTCAGACTAAGCTAGAAGATGCACCAAAATGCGCCTGAGGCACCCCTACTGTAATGGACATTGAGTCCATGGAACTAGTCTGCCACTAGTCCTGAGAACTGCCTCTTCCATGAAATGCCTAATGCAGACATTAGGACCTGAGCACCAACAGTCTGACTTTGCAGTTTTCCTTCTGCTGGGCTGCTTTAATTGCTGATGATACACATAGCCTTTGAAAACAGCTGAAGCAATGCCCCCTTCATACATACGGTAGGTTTCTTTGGCTGCTGTGAAGTGCCTCCTACATCAGTGAGCACAACGTCTACTTCCCTGGATCAAGTTTCTGCCGTGTGCCTTTCATCCATCACGCAGTCCAAAACAAACATCGGGAAAGATGTCTAGAAAAGAAGAGTGTGTGAGTCAAGCAGTGCACAGAATGTTCCAACAAAAGTAGGAAGCATAATGTTCCCTATCCAAGATAGAGAGTCATTTTGTAAAATTGAGTAAAACTTGGGTAAAATGTTTGATCCCATTTGCTATGAGCCTAAAGCATGGCACCGTGAAGGAGAATTTCTTTGTTTTCTGTTTTGCTTAATCCAGATGTTTTCACCAGTACTGTCATTCTGCTGCCACCTGTGAATCCTGAAGCTATCTGTCCTGGTTTCAGCTGGGATAGAGTTAACTGTCTTCCTAGTAGCTGGTACAGTGCTATGTTTTGAGTTCAGAGCGAAGAATGTTGATAACACTGATGTTTTCAGTTGTTGCTCAGTAGTGTTTAGATTAATGTCAAGGATTTTTCAGCTTCTCATGCCCAGCCAGTGAGAAAGCTGGAGGGGCACAAGAAGTTGGCACAGGACACAGCCAGGGCACCTGACCCAAACTGGCCAACGGTGTATTCCATACCATGTGACGTCCCATTTAGTATAGGAACGGGGAAGTGGGGGCAGGGATTCGCCGCTCGGGGACTGGCAGGGTGTCGGTCGGCAGGTGGTGAGCAATTGCACTGCGCATCATTTGTACATTCAAATCCTTTCATTATTGCTGTTGTCATTTTATTAGTGTTATCATTATCATTATTAGTTTCTTCTTTTCTGTTCTATTAAACCGTTCTTATCTCAACCCACGGGTTTTGCTTCTTTTCCCGATTTTCTCCCCCATCCCACTGGGTGGGGGGGAGTGAGTGAGTGGCTGCATGGTGTTTAGTTGCTGGCTGGGGTTAAACCACGACACTATCACAGAAATGAATCATCTGTGCGATATAACAATGTCTGATCAGTTATCACAATGGGAGTTAAAATCTTCCATTGACTTTGGAGTCTTTGCAATGTCACTTACATTGCTCCTCTGCCAATATAAATAGAAGAACTGAAACAATATAAGAAATTAAATAAAAAAGGAGAGCTGAAGTGCTGAACATGCACCCAGAAATCCAAAAATTAGTGTGTACTAGTTATAATATATACTACATATCATAGCAATTACCAACATCAATAGATTAGATATTACATGTTACGTGATAACCATTTATTAGTAGTACATATATTTATATTTTTATAATAGATAGATGTACTATGTTTTTCTCATGCAAATTCTATAACATCCCAAACCAGTAGCCAACTAAATAAATGATAGGTAGCTAGAGATACAAGTGGATTTAAGAATATTACAGAAGTTTACAAACCTTGATATTTGTCAGAGAATTCCATTTGGTAAAAAAGTAAAGAATTGATGCAGTTGAAAAGGTGGTACATGAGAGAATTCTCAAATGAGACATTATAGCGTGTGTTTATGTGTAAAAAAGGAAACAGCCACCAGAAGTCATGCTGTAGCATGCTGTCCTCAATGGACATTACAAGTTACACAGGTATTTTTAGGTGCTTGCGTGGGTTTACTGTTGGTACAGATATCTGAATTTCACCTGGCTGATTATGAGCAATTATTCACGACCAGCATTCAGACCAGCCCTGTCACCCACTTACCTGCATGATTAGCAGCAGCAACAACAGCCAGTCTCAAATTTCAGGAGTAATAAACAGCAACTCAAACTCCCACACAGAAAATTGGGAAAATTAAAATAGTCTTTCTGTTGCTCAGTCAGCTAATTTTCTCTCCTTGCAAATATGAATCAGATGGCTTAGCCAAGAGTACTTTATTGAAAGGGGAAACAAAAAGAACAGCAGGGAAACACTGCAACATACAATATCTAATTACTCCATCCCCACCGTGGAACCATAACTGTTTACTCTTCTGTTTGGTTTCTTGGTGAAGCAAGTGCTAGGCCAGCTGGCCGCTTCCTACCTCCTGCAGTAAAACCTCACTCACAGTCTGCAATTCTCAAGTTTCATGGCTTGGTCCCCTATCCAGCTGGGTAGCGAGACCTTATCCAAGATGCTGATGATCCTGCTAGCCTCACTGTTTTAGCTTGCTAACAGATTTTGTTAACTCCTTTTTGCTCTTTAAAAAAAAAAGAAAAGAAGCATGAGGATCAACACACATTCCCTACCACTAACTTGCAGGGGACTTCCTGAACAGCCTCTCCTCTCCATCCTTTCCACCATGTCTTTTGTCTTCCAAGGTTGCAAACAGCTACTCACAGGCACACTAAGGCTTAGTTGTTCAAGCCATTGACACACTGTTACCAGACCCTTGCAAGACGAAAATAGCTGGTTTTATTGTTCTGCCTAAAAAAATATGGTGGTTGAAATATGCTATTCAGTTTACATTAGAATAGTAAAGCAACTTAAGATACGTATGTCAAAGTTTATGGTTATACTGCTCATCAAAACATATTTCCAGTCTAGAGAACCCAGTAACAATCCATGTTTACTGCTCAAATATGAATATTAAACTATGTAAGAATCATTAGACTGAAGTCTTAATAACCTAAAACAGGTTCCTGGTATTTTGAAAGGAGGAAAGTATGTGCCAAATTCCAGTAGCGAGTGTTGTCCCTTTCACAAAATATTCACAGCAAATCTAGCAGCCTATTCAGAGGACATCTGAATGAAGAAGAAGCACCATTTGCTGTCACTTCATATTGTAGCTTAGCCTTTCCTGGTTGCATACCATTTTAAAATTGCAGACTCATGCAGCCCTCTGGTTTTTTTCAAGAGTGTCGTGGTTTAACCCCAGCCAGCAACTAAGCACCACGCAGCTGCTCACTCGCTCCCCCCCCACCCAGTGGGATGGGGGAGAAAATCGGGAAAAGAAGCAAAACGCATGGGTTGAGATAAGAACGGTTTAACAGAACAGAAAAGAAGAAACTAATAATGATAACACTAATAAAATGACAACAGCAATAAGAAAAGGATTGGAATGTACAAATGATGTGCAGTGCAACCACTCACCGCCCGCTGACCGACACCCAGCTAGTCCCCGAGCGGCAATTCCCTGCCCCCACCCCCCAGTTCCTATACTAGATGGGACGTCACATGGTATGGAATACACCGTTGGCCAGTTTGGGTCAGCTGCCCTGGCTGTGTCCTGTGCCAACTTCTTGTGCCCCTCCAGCTTTCTCACTGGCTGGGCATGAGAAGCTGAAAAATCCTTGACATTAATCTAAACACTACTGAGCAACAACTGAAAACATCAGTGTTATCAACATTCTTCACATACTGAACTCAAAACATAGCACTGTACCAGCTACTAGGAAGACAATTAACTCCATCCCAGCTGAAACTAGGACAAAGAGGATGCATATATGCATAATTAGCAGTATACTTTGCTCCACATGCAAGGTTTGAATGACTGCCTATACTATATTAAAAAGTCTTTTATGTAAAGTGACTTTCCAAAACAAAAATTCTTCATGTGACTATTAAACTACAGTCTGCTAGTTTCACTATTTTAAAGGTAATGTCTGTGATTGATTTGGGCATGATGCCACTGCTTAATTTACTTTGGCTTGATTTTTCTTCACCCTTCTTCTGGCTGCTCTGGCAAAAGAAAGTATTTAACACAGCAGTTACCCCTTTGGAAGGGAAAGATAAACTGAATTCTCAAGAATGCATTTTTAGTCCACTTTAGAAAGTGTTGCATGACTATACTGCATTTCTTCAGCCGCTGATAATGAGAAACAGGCAATTCGATGGCAAATACAACTGAGGGATTTGCAGTAGCAGGAGGTTTGTGAAACACCTATGATTGTAAATGGATATTGAGATAATGTGGTTTACGGGATTATAACTGTATTCATTTAGCTTGTTAGTATTTTAGTATTTTATCAGGCTTCTAAGTTTTTATAACGTTTTTAGTATTTTATGATGTTTGCAGATACAAGGGTCCTACAAATCTTCATGTAAAATTCATAATATAATGATTTCTTCTATGATGCAGCAATACCTTCTAGGTCTTTTTATCAGAAAATTATAGTTAGACTTTTACAGAGGAGCCTTTTTGTTTTCACATCATTTTCAAGTTGTCATGCTGGACATTATGTATGTATGAGTGTCTTGGCTTTTCAGCTGACTTCAGGATTTAAATAACATTTGGGGATTCATGTGCCTATGACTTCCTCTGTAAGATAGATACACTTACATACAAACAACACATATTTTGAACAGCGTCATTAGTATTCACTTGCCCTTAGTTCAATACTTAAAGTTTTTAAAAATTAATACACAGCCTATTCAAAAGATTGTGAGATAAAGTACCTACTAAATATATCACAAATATCATTGTTGCCATTTGTGATTGTCAGATTTGAATTTGCCAGTGCAAAAAGCACTTGATAATGTACCACCTTTTTTTCAGGGTAGGTTGTAAACAAAACCTTGCTAATACTATTGTGATCATATGTGTCAAATAAAACCTTTTCCACCCTCCAAGAATAATAGTTTAATAGTCTTTAGAGCCATATAATTTTGTCCAGAGCTATTAGTGGCACCTTATGTCATACAGTCATCAAATGCATTTCTATGAAAGAGAAAAGAATAAATATTTCATGGCTACAGCTTTTGAAGAACACTCAGTCTTTCAATCTTGGGCCAGTCTTTCAACATATGTGCCAATCAGAAGTCTTTAGCAGATGCAAAATGCATCTTGTCTCCTTGTCAGTGAAGAATGTAAAGATCGCAGCATGTATCTGAAATATTCATCACATAGGCAAAAATCTGAGCATTGTAAGGAGTTGCTGAGCCCTGTAATCACGACTTACCCATTTGTTCTTACCTCCTCATCATTGGCCCTAAAATAGTGAAGAGTGTGGCTAGTCACAATATTTTGGGTACATAATATATCTTGACAATCAGTGATCGTATTTAACATTATGACCTTACACCTTTTATCTTACTACTTCTTTCGCTTTGGACATGATATTGAGATACCTCTGAGTGAAATCATGCCTACATCACTTTCTAGTTAAAAGCTTTTAAAGTTATTTCCACTCATAATTAATTTTTGCTAAATAACTGTCTGCTTCCAATGTGTCTCTGGAAGAAGAATATTGCTGATGTCTACTGTATTCCGATCTTCATTCAAGGGCTAAAGTAGGATTGCTGCAAACTGTTACAGTAGATCATACATGGTGTCTTCCTGTTATTCTAGCTCTCAGCTAAATCCAAGTCCGATATAATCAACCGTAACTCCAGTGTAGTTGCATCTAGTCAAATCAAATCTACTTTTGGCCTGTTACCATGTGAGAGGGTTTATGTGCACCATGCCCTTTGAATGAACCTATGACCTTCTGTTGCAATCTGGGCTAGCCACTCCATCACTGGGCACTGCTGGAAGCTATTAAATCTTGTGTTGCTTTATCTCAGTTAAATGTGGTTAAGTGAAAGGACATTATTTTAACTGGCTGCTGTGTCAATGGAATTTCGTAAAGCACTAGCTCACAGCATTTCAGCTCTAACACTGTGCTCTGAAAAGTCGGGGAAATTGAAGCTTTAGAAAGAATTAAACCTTTGATTAAATGCATTAGTTTTTCAAAAAGAAAAGAAAGGTTGAATTCTCTTTCTGTACTCCAAGTTCTACACTTTAAATGGTATGTTTAATATCTTTTTTTAGGTCTATTCACATTCTTTAGAAAATGAAATTTCTTCATAGAGGTGAAAGCAATGCATTTTTAACAAAAACGTCGTTCATTCCATTGTATTAGTGATTTATCATTACTAATACAATGATACAGAAACATGGAAAATTGGAAATAAATGTAGAAAGAATGCTGAAACATGTTTATTTAATGAAAACTACCCATGAAAAATGAGCCACTGAGATCATGGATATGGGAAAATTATGTACATGTGGAAAATGTGACACATTCAAATTTCTAAATCTACATTTTCCTAAATACAGATTTATCAGCTGAAGTCAGTAAAGCTTCTCACATTTTTCTAGCATCTAAAAGCAAGAAACCATGGAGGTACAAAAGTATTTCATGAGCATGGCAAAGACAGGTAGGTCTTAAGCTTGTTTCATGGCATATCTGTTTGTCTGCAGGTAACATGCATATACAGTGCCTGATCATTTCTAAACTTTCAGGGAGCATTCTTAGCACTAGCGATTATTTCATTTAATTGAGAATTGGAAGATCTGAAATACTTGATTAAAAATGGCTATGTAGTGATGCAGATGGGAAGAAGAAAAGGCATTTTCTTCATAAAAGCTATTACCTTTGCCAGCTGGGAAAGAAGGGACTTGAAAAACAGTAAGGAGAAATAATTGCCTGGGAAGGTGTGGTACAGAAAAGGTGAGATGCAGAGGCTGGTTATGAGGAGTCTTGGCATGATCAGAAAGGTACCAAAAGCTCTATTAAATGTCTAGACTGTATGTATCAAGCAGAAAAAATCTGAGTGTAGAGAAATCTAGGATCTAGGAAAGATGTTGATTTGAAGCAGATTTTGCTGATGACAGAATTTATGAATTTTAACTGGAGTTTAAAGAAACTGACTCTGGAAGAAGGCATGTGTGGCAGGAGCAATTTTCTGCAAGGACTTTGAGACAAGATTTTCCTGTGGGCAAGTGTGAATTTCTGTTGTGGCAGGAGAAAGTGAAGGGGCAGGATAGTGAGGAAGTGGGGAGTAAAAGTCACCCTGAGAGAAGGAACTGAAACATATCTGTAACTCATTACCTACCCTGCGTCAATGCCCTCAGTTGGTCCATGCAACGCATCCCTTCTCCCTGCACAAGCCTTCCCCTTTGCTGCATTCAAAAGCCTCTCTTAAATCCCTCAGCTGCCAGCACATATTGGAAGGAGTAGATTTCTGTGCCACTCAGTCTCATTGGGCATAATGCCCAACCTGCCAAAGCAACGCTCTGTGCTAACTTCTAGCAATTTATGGTTTTACTGCTTTCCTGCTATGATAATTTTTCTTCATGATATTTGAAAACCCATAACAGTCATTTCTGACTGTAACCCTAATATGCAATCAAACAAAAAAAACCTGTGCTCGGTTAACTGAAGCTACATGGTGTAACTCATTTATTGGAAATGCATGTTGAATTTAAATGAGGTGAATAGCTTTGCTAATATCTGGTCCTCTAATATCTAAAACTCTTTTTAAACACTGCTTCTGTTGAACCTAGTGAATAAGAGATTGGAGTTTGTTTGTTTGTTAGGAAGCAAAAAGCACTACTTGTGAGGCTCTTTTCCTTTATGGAAAATAGGAAAGACACTTAAAAGATAACTGAACATTGCTAACTATACATGTGTTAAATTTTGTGCTTATAAAAAAGTCTCAGACGATCCCTTTAGTCTTCCATCACTAGTCCACGAATGCCTGAGTGCACAATTTATTCATACAAGGGAGAAATAGTAAAGTGATTCAGTATTTTCCTTATTGATTTAACAAGGAGTGACACTAATCAGCGGTTCATTAAATCTTTTAACACCAGAAAAAATAACTATTTTCTTTCTATTTTGATTTGAGAGGAGTGGTTCCTGATCACTGCATATTGCCCTTGATCTCTGGCTACTAGGAATCCAGTCACTGTACTTTCCTTCCAGTTATTTTTTTGCTTGGCTGCCTAAATGAAATTATATTCATCTGTACACATTCTGTCTGTCCGTCCACCTGTCAGTCTAGCCTCAAAGTAGAGAATGGTCTCTTGCACTTAGGAGTGTCCACACGTGGGAGTACTTCAGTGAGCCTAATGCACTGTAAACTTGCACTTTATATTACTAATGGTAACTTCCCTGTGTGGACAATCCTGGTATTTGTTCTGCCTCTGGGAGCCTCTAGATCACTGAAGGCTTTCTCAAACATAGAACTGACTGACTCCTACAGAAGTGAGATCATCCATATCCTGTAAGTCTATATAAGCATTTTGATTTCAGGATATTAAGAACTAATCCATTTTATTTTTTGCAAATGAAATGTTCTGAGAAAAAAAAAAAGAAGTAAGAAATAGTGCAGGCAGCCTAAAATACTATTTTAGCCATTTCATTTAATGCGTCAGTTTACTTGTTTAAAAAATTGACATTTCTTTAGGCCAGTCGACATAAAGGCCTACTATTAGGACTGTACAGACTGAATTTTTCTTCTTCCAAGTTCATACTTGTCTCAGCTTTTCTGTCCACACTGAATTAGATGCAATGATACTGTCTGAGCAAAATCATATTTCCTTCAGCTACTGTAAGAGTATTGGAACTTTTTATATATCTAGTATAATTACTTGGAAATATATTGTGAAATATTTTCTTTGTATGTTCATTGGAAGAATAAATCTATTTAGATTCGGTTGGACTCTCTGAATGGAAAACTTTAAAATAACAAAGTGCTTTTCCAATTTTCTCATTCTTAAAGATTCCCAGTGTTTCTCTGTAAATTACTCAAACGTTATTCAGCATCTGTTGTTATTAATCACAGAAAGGCAAAGTTAAAAGGGATCTCAGGAGGTCATCTAGTCCATCTCTATTGTCCAAAACAAAATCAGCCATATCCTTGTCATTCTTGATAGATATCTTCATAGCTGACCTCCAATACTGCAAACTCCATAATCTTCCTGCACAGTCTGTTCATAATCCTTTCCAATAGAATTTCTTTTTTCCTGATGCCTGGACAAAACCTTTCTTAGTGCAATTTAACTGCATTATCTTTGGTTCTATTCATCATATGATATGAAGAACAGGGTTTCTTTGCTCCTGTTTGCAACAGCCTTTTCTATTTATAAAACCCCTCTTCAGTGCCCCCCCTTTTTTTTTGCTAAACAATCCCAATCTTTTCAATCTTTTCTCATAGATCATATTTTCTAGATCAGTTTTTGTATTCTGAAGTATTTCCAAACAGATCCCTTTGCTTGGTGTACAGCACTCAAAACTGAACACATGATCTTGCTTGAGCTGTCTCTGATTCTTCAAAGAACATAAGGAGAATGCCCGCTATCTTGTCAGTTGTACTGTTGTTCATATATCCCAGTTCTGTCATTTGCCTTTTTCACGGTGTACGGCTGTTGGCATATTCATTGCTAACTCATCACTTTCCACTTTAGCCCTGAGATTCTTTTCTGAATAATTACTACCTAATTAATTGATCCTTCTCCATACTTGTGCAGTCAGGTATACCTGCCTGTCTGTAATACTTTTCACCTGTCCCTATTGCAAAGTCAACCTTTCTTTTCCAGACCACTCTTCAATCTATAAGACACATAACTGAATTTTAATCCCGCTCCCCAAGATATTTACAGTCTCTCCAGCTTTGTGGTGTCTGCAAATTTAATAAGTGTACCTTCTTTTCCATTATTGAACAGTGTTGGACTTAGGACAGAGAGATTGAAACTAAGTAGACCAGACTATTCTTTTTTTCCTTATTAAAAATAGCAATCCATTTGCTCTTTTTCAGTCCTCCAGCATCTCATCTGTCCTCCATAATTTTTCAAAGACCACTAAGCCTTCTGAGTCTATTTTAATCAGCTAAGTCCCCTAAGATGAATGAAGTTTATCAGCACAGATGATCTGAGAATATCTATGTTATTTAAGTACTATGTAACCTTTTCTCTTCCTATTACAGAGTGAGATGTTATCCCTTTTTGCTGGTATTAATTGTGTCTGCTTGCAGTTGATCTTTTTGTGAAGGCTAATGCAAAAGAGGTATTAAATTGTTTTCGCTATATTATGAGTCTATAGATTACCCTCTTTGTTGAGTAGCAAACCAACATTTTCCTTGGTTTTCCTTTACATAAATGTAAATTCCTAATAAGCAATTTGCCAGACTAAGCAAGAGCTGTCAATCTAAATGCAAATGCAGAACAGGAAGAGACCTTCTGAGTTACCAGTTCCAGGCAACCACAGGCAATGGCATCCTACAGTCATTTCAGGGAGTCATCCAACTGGTATCTGAAAGTCATTAGATTACTTGCTCCCACTCTTCTTGTTGAGAGGTTGTTTCAAAGCCTGATGACTGATAGACAGAACCTTCTTCTAAATTTCAGTAAAAATTTGCTCCTGACTACATCATACTGGTGGCTCATAACTGCCCTGTGCTTGATTCATTCATCCAGAATTTCCTTTTCTGAGGCTGCCAGATTATGGCAGAAATTTTTGTTCTACCACCTAAGTAAATTTAGCCCAAGACCTTTGTTTTAAAGGCACTCTCCTCTGCAGTATTAACAGTGAATATTCAACAGCCATTGTATTAAAAGTTTAACTTTTAACAGTAGATCAATATTAATGAATGAAACATCATAACGTTTTGAACTAACTTGATTTTTTTTGTGTGTGGATTTCAGAAATACAGATCTCCTCTATACAGTCTTTTGTGGGCCAAATTCTTAGCTGGCTTTCATCAGTGGTGTGCTTCTTAAAATCATGATTTACACTAATTCTTAATCTAACCTTAAGAGCACGTTGGCCAAAAAATACAATTACTTCTAACATAGGAAGTTCAGACCTAGTTTATTGACAGAGAAGCTTGTACTCTTGACAGACACTGGAGATGAAGATGAGCACTGAAAAGAAGCCTACTGCTGCTAACAGAGCACTTTGCAATTGTTATCAAGAGCTTCATAGTTTCACAAATTAGTAGACTTGGGCACCTCAGTAAAGAGCAGAAGAGAGCACTCTTACAAAAACATTTCCAAAAGTATGCTTCATTCATAGTAAATAAGGTCCAAGCTGGCATGCAGGCTTTAAAGTCCCATACTGTTTCATACCAAAGAAATGGCTAAATGATACTATTATCTGCAGTAAAATTAAATTGACCTGTGTTACCAATTTGTTAGCTGCTGGGATGAAACAGCATTGTTTGTTCTAATATTTTCTTTTAACAGCTAAGAAGTCATTTGCAAAATAGTATTCTTTCCCAGGATATGGGTTGCTACAAATTGGAGTGCAGTAACACATGTGCAAGTATAGAAATAACAATCCTCTCAAAGGATCTTTTTCTGAGATATTGTGACAACTGTGAAATTACACACATACTAAATGTTCATTTAATTCCACGTTCTGAGCTCCTTCTACCCTGTGACTCTGCTGTGGCTTAGGAAGGCATCCCTCCAGCCTCCTTCCCCAGCTCTGTTCAGGTACACTAGTTTGCAGTGGAGGGGCAGAACGCTGCCTTGAACTGGAGACAGGTGCCTGCCTTGGGGATAGCAAAGAGCTTCCAGGCAGGGTTGTAAGAGGCCCTGGGGAGCTCCGTGAGATGCCTTCAGTGTCATTTTTTTCCTGTTCCAGAGCTGGCAAGTTATTTTACCTTCTGAGGAGGGAAGGCCAAAGCCAGGCTTTTCTTTTCTGTTTAGGCAGCAGCAAAGCAGAAGAAATTAAATTGCAGCTGACTTAAGATTGCGGGGAAGCCTCCTTTACTATATTTCAGGTCATTATATGTGCAAGTGGAACCATAAATCTAACTGAAGTAATTCCAGATAAAAGCAAAATTAAAAGATGAATTTGAAAATCTAGAGACTGTTCCTACTTCTCATTTTTTAAATGAGGTGGTCTAGAGTTCCATTCAGCTTCAGCTCAGTGCATGTGCACAGTGCCAATAAAAATAAAAGTGATAATTTGTAAAAGCCACTTGCTATAAAAGAAATACTGTGCATGAATGAATAATGTTTATAAAACTGTAGTAACGCAGCCAAGTCAAAACAGATTTACAACACAGAAAGTCAGGAACATTTCTAGTTTACGCGCCAAATTATGGAATTTTCTTTTTTTTTTTACGTTTTCTGGGTGGAAATCTAGAAGTACCAAAATACTGACCCAAAGTTTCTAGGTGTCCTGGTTTTGGCTGGGATGGAGATAATTTTCTTTCTCGTAGCTGGTATAGCATTATGTCTTGGATTCAGTATGAGGAGAATGTTGATAACACTGATGTTTTCAGTTGTTGCTAAGTAGTGTTTAGTCTAAAGTCAAGGATTTTTCAGCTTCTCTTGCCCAGCCAGCAAGAAGGCTGGAGGAGCACAAGAAGTTGGGAGGGGACACAGCCAGGACAGCTGACCCAAACTGGCCACAGCAATATTCCACATACCATGTGACATTGTATCTAGTATATAAACTGGGGGGAGTTGGCCTGGGGGACAGATCGCTGCTCGGGAACGAACTGGGCATCGGTCAGCGAGTGGTGAGCAATTGCATTGTGCATCACTTCTTTTGTATATTCCAATTCTTCTATTAGTATTGCCATTTTATTATTGTTATTATTATCATTATTAGTTTCTTCCTTTCTGTTCTGTTAAACTGTTCTTATCTCAACCCACCAGTTTTACCTTTTTCCTTCTGATTCTCTCCCCCATCCCACTGGGTGGGGGGAGGTGAGTGAACGGTTGCGTGGTGCTTAGTTGCTGGCTGGGGTTAAACCACGACACTAGGTATAACAAAAACGCATTTCTCCCCTCAGTTCTGCGCTCTTAAAAATATCCCAGCTGAGTAAGACAATACTGCTTTTTTGACAACAAAAAAAATTGTGTGCTTTGTCACAAATGTTTGGAATTTCCTAAAGAACTTTTCTTTGACACAACAAAATGTACAAATCAGTTGTTCAAAACCGTCACAAACATAAACATTGTAACTCCCTTCAATTCACTTTCAAAAGGTAGGACATAATTGGAATTTTTAAGATCTAGCAATCTTTTGTTTTCTTCCTGAGATTTTGAGGAAATTATTGTCTCATGTAATCAGGGTTGCAGAGAAAGGCAAAGGTTAGAAGCTTCAGTGCAATGCACTTCTCACCTTAGTCTGAAAATAGACTGTAATGACAAAAAAGCAAATGTGACAATTAACTCATTGTAATATTAATAACAAACAGGCCACCTCCAACTCTATCTAATAACACTAATTGCAAATGACTGTTTAAAATTTCTCTTTGTGTGAAAGTGTTTTGTTCCTAAAGCTGCTGTTTTAACAAGGTGCCATCTAATTTTTTAATTGTTTAGTTTTGTCATTAGTCAGATAGGTTCAAAAATACTTCTCAGTTCTGAGTATTAGTCAAACAATTAAACTGAATAGAAAAATAAATGGTATTTGTAAATTAATAAATAATTAATATCTTACTTATGCATTTTTCATTTGCTCATTATTATGATGCCAAAAAAAAATATTTTGCAAGAAACTTTAAATCCTTTTAAAATTGCTTATAAAGAAATATGTTTATGTTTGCAAAAGTACAGACCTAAGCAAGTACTTTGAGGGAACATCTACTTAAGTTGCAAATTCTGAGTTTAATCATAAAGATTAAGAGGAAAACGACCAGCCTGGCTGAATGGGGAGCTTTTGCTAGGAGTCAAGAAAAAAAGGAGAGTTTATCATCTCTGGAGGAAAGGGCGGGCAACTTGGGAGGAGTACAGGGATCTTGTTAGATCATACAGAGAGAAAATTAGAAAGGCAAAAGCTCAGCTAGAACTAAATCTGGCCACTATTGTAAGGGACAACAAAAAATGTTTTTACAAATATGTTAACAGTAAAAAGAATCCCAAGGAGAATATCTTTCCTTTAATGCATACAGAAGGGAACGTAGCAACCAGTGATGAGGAAAAGGCCGAGGTACTTAATGCCTTCTTTGCCTCAGTCTTTAATAGTGAGTCCAGTTATCCTCAGGGTACTCCACCCCATGAGCTGGAAGGTAAGGATGAAGAGCAGAACATACTCCCCTTAGTCCAGGAGGAAATAAATAGGGACCTACTACACCATCTGGACACTCACAGATCTACGGGACCTGATGGGATCCATCCAAGAGTACTGAGGGAACTGGCAGAGGTCCTTGCCAAGCCCCTCTCTATCATCTATCAGCGTTCCTGGTCAACAGGGGAGGCCCCAGAGGACTGGAGGCTTGCCAGTGTGACTCCCATTTATAAGAAGGGTCAGAGGGAGGATCCGGGGAACTACAGGCCTGTCAGCCTGACCTCGGTACCGGGGAAGATTATGGAATAGTTTGTCTTGAGAGCACTCACATGGCAAGTCCAGGATAAGAGGGGGATCAGGCCCAGTCAGCATGGGTTTACGAAAGGCAGGTCCTGCTTGACCAACCTGATCTCCTTCTATGACCAGGTGACCCGCCTAGTGGATGAGGGAAAGGCTGTGGATGTTATCTACCTGGACTTCAGCAAGGCCTTTGACACTGTCTCTCATGGCATACTCCTTGAGAAACTGGCATCTCGTGGCTTGGACAAGTGTACTCTTCACTGGATGAAAAACTGGCTGGATGGCCGAGCCCAGAGGGTTGTGGTGAATGGGGTGAAATCCAGCTGGCGGCGGGTCACGAGTGGTGTTCCCCAGGGCTTGGTGTTGGGCCCCTTTCTGTTTAATATCTTTATCGATGATTTGGATGAGGGGATTGAGTGCATGTATTGGGTCTGGCTGAGATGGAGTTAATACTCCCCATAGCAGCCCTCATAGCACTGTGCTCTGCATCAGTAGCTAGAAAGGTGTTGATAACACACCAGTGTTTTGGCTACTGCTGAGCAGTGCTGGCACAGCATCAAGGCTGTCTCTCCAACATTTTTGCCCCCCCCTCAACGGCAGGCTGGGGCAGGGCGAGATCTCGGGAGGGGACATAACCAGGACAGCTGACCTAAACTAACCAAACAGATATTCCACACCATATGACGTCAGCTCAGATATAAAAGCTAAGTAAAGGGAGACGGAAGGGGGGCATTTTTTGTCTTCAGGAGCAACCACTACGCGTACTGAAGCCCTGCTTCCCAGGAAGTGGCTAGACATCGCCTGCTGATGGGAAGTAGAGAATAATATCATTTGTTTTTCTTTGCTTTCGCGCGCGACCTTGGCTTTCAGTTTATTAAACTGTCCTTATCTTGACCCACGAGCCTTTGGTTATATTTTCTTCCCCCTGTCCAGTTAAGAAGGGGGAGTGATAGAGCGGCTTTGGTGGGCACCTGGCATCCAGCCAGGGTCAACCCACCACAGTGCACCCTCAGCAAGTTTGCAGACGACACCAAGCTGGGAGGCAGGGTCGATCTGCTTGAGGGTAGGGAGGCTCTACAGAGAGATCTGGACAGGCTGGATCGATGGGCTGAGGCCAATCGTATGCAGTTCAACAAGGCCAAGTGCCGGGTCCTGCACTTCAGTCACAGCAACCCCATGCAGTGCTACAGGCTTGGGGAAGAGTGGCTGGAAAGCTGCCCGGTGGAAAAAGACCTGGGGGTGCTGGTTGACAGCCGGCTGAATATGAGGCAGCAGTGTGCCCAGGTGGCCAAGAAGGCCAACGGCATCCTGGCCTGTATCAGAAATAGTGTGGCCAGCAGGAGCAGGGAGGTGATTGTTCCCCTGTACTCGGCACTGGTGAGGCCGCACCTCGAGTACTGTGTTCAGTTTTGGGCCCCTCACTACAGGAAAGACATTGAGGTGCTGGAGCGTGTCCAGAGAAGGGCAACCAAGTTGGTGAGGGGCCTGGAGCACAAGTCTTATGAGGAGCGGCTGAGGGAGCTGGGGCTGTTTAGTCTAGAAAAGAGGAGGCTGAGGGGAGACCTTATAGCTCTCTACAACTACCTGAAAGGGGGTTGTAGTGAGGAGGGTGTTGGTCTCTTCTGTCAGGTGTCTGGAGATAGGACAAGAGGAAATGGCCTCAAGTTGAGGCAAGGGAGATTTAGGTTAGATATTAGGAAAAATTTTTTTACTGAGAGGGTTGTCAGACATTGGAATAGGCTGCCCAGGGAAGTGGTTGAGTCACCGTCCCTGGAGGTATTCAAAAAGCGAGTGGACAGGGTACTTCAGGACATGGTTTAGTGGGCATGGCTTGATGGTTGGACTCGATGATCTTGAAGGTCTTTTCCAACCTAAATGATTCTATGATTCTATGATAAGAAAATATGGACCTTTCATCATTTGTTTCTTAGTTACAAACATTTGGTAATTAAATGTTTCATTTGATAAATACAAGGTGGGGGAAGAGGGCTGGTAAAACACTTTAGACTGACTTGCTAGTCAGAGCTGTGTAAGTTACCTGGAGAAAGCGATGATGGTATTTCTGGTCAAGTATTTCTGATGCAATCTTTTACTTACAAGCAAAGTGATCCAGAATACAGTGGATTAAGCTAAAGAAGATACTTCTTCTTTCCCAGCTCCAAGCCTTTTTCAGCCGTTTTTCAACCCAAAAGCTTTTTCTGTATTCTTCTCAAAATCCCTATGTCCTTACTTCTGCCACTTGAAGGCATCAGGGTGGTTAAAGTCTCCCATGAGGACCAGTGCCTGTGAATGTGAGGCTTCTTCCAGTTGTTTGAAGAAGACCTCATCTACTTCCTCTTCCTGATCAGGAGGTCTGTAGCAGATACCAACTACAAGAGCAGACCGTGTAGGTCTGCCCACTAATCTTCACCCATCAGCTCCCTAGTGACTCCTGACCCATCCCAGGGCAGAGTTTCATGCATTCCAGCTGCTCTCCATCACACAGATGGCAACTCTCACTCCTCGCCTTCCCATCCTGCCCCTCCTAAAGAGTCTGTATCCCTCCAGTGCAGCACTCCAGTCATGTGAGTCATCCCACCATGTCTTTGCAATCCCAGTGAGGTCATAGCCCTGTAGCTGTAGGCTGACTTCTAACTCCTGATTGTTTCCCATGCTGCACGCATCAGTGTACGAGCATTACAGAGGAGCATTACACACACCCAAGTGTGTCAGTTCCCCAGACAGGGTTGAGAGGTTTCCCTGTAAAGCTGTTCTGCAGGCACTTCTTTCTCTACTCATTGTTCATTGCTGGTTCAGACAGGTATAAAAACTTCAATAAAAGCACACAATTATCCTTAATTTATCATACTACTGAAAGGTGTATCTGTCCTCACCTTTCTTTTTTCCAAGTTGCATATTTGAGAGTAAGCATCCAAATTCATCCTGAAAATTTCCAACTAAATGCTCTGTTTAATTCTGTTTAGGCCAAAATTACTTCCACACATAGGTCTTTCTCACCTCAGCTAAATTCTGCTAGCTCATGCTATATTATAGTTCTGAAAATAAGTAACAGTAAAACTCCCTCTGAGTGGGTAAGTGTATGTCCAAACTGAAAATTCACACTGCACCCTTAATGATTTTCCAAATGTGGGAGGATATAGTGTCATTAATGCATGTAAAGAAGAGCTCCTACCACACCAGGAGAAGGTTCAGTATGTTCCATAGCAATTGCCCAGCAGATGCTACTTTAATGTACAAACTCCCAAGAGTTGCAGGAGAGCATTCTCCTGACACCAGCACACTGCCCTGACCGCCTTTCTTCTGCTCTTACAGAATTCAAGGCTCCAACTGCTTTTATCCTTCACAGTCCAACACAGACCATCCTCTGGTTCAACTTTCTGAAATGTGGTTCCAGAGGAAGAAGCATCCACCACCCGTATTCTGTACGTGGATCCTACAGTTAGCTAGCAAAATGTAATGGTTTGAACTAGGAAGGCTGTATTTAATTTTTGTTTGTTTTGCTTATAATTGGAACAAGATCTAAACAGCATTAATTTCTCATGTATGCCTGCAAGGCACTGCTGGAGGGAACACATCTAGTGTAGTATTTGGTACGGCTAGTTGAAGAGCAATCGGGTCAGTTAGAGATTAGTCAGGAAAATGCCAAGGCCCAAGCATGGCAGAACATAAGCTGCAGGGGTAGATGTAGCTTCAGGGATGAACAGAGCACAGGGGACCGAAGTATTTAAGTCTGACAAAACTTTCTTCATCTTGGAGCTAGTAACTGCTAAGCCTATTTTTCAAGCTTTACGTGTAATAAACCATATATTAATTACCTCTGTTATTCTGCTCTGGCAATCCAGGTAAAGTGATAAGTGTTTCATGACAATTTCAGCTATCTTCATCGTTTTATTTTTGAGTTCATGACTTCTTGGTTTTAATACTGTTAATACAAGAACCGAAGGCCTCATCAGGACAGATCTGCTTCCTGTAACCCCAAAAGGGAGCTATTACAAGAAGCAATGTCCTTGGACAATTTCTGAATTAAAAAACCCCAAACCATCAGCATGAAAACTTTAGTTGAAAGAACATCTGTTTTCAAGGACTTCCTCAGTCATGCTGTTTCCTTTGCAAGGTAAGCTGGTGTATTCTGACTCCCTAGGTTGTGGTACTGCAACATTAGGAAAACCCTTCGTGGTGGGCATCTGTTCAGTTGTAGTTCATACACCTGAAAGATATTCTAATCTCCAGAAAGGAACTCATCAAGTAATTACTCCTTCACAATTTGACCGGGAATTAATTAATTTAATATAGTTCCCACTACCTTTTTTCGTTATTATAACTTGCTCCCAGCAATTCTGGCCATAAGATATGTTAATATTTATATTTCTAAATAAGAAGTATTTACTATTTGGAAAATAGTGAGGAAGTTGGTTTTATTCAGATTTACTGTAAGGAGTTAAAACCAGTATGTTTTTCAAACTGTAATGATTACCATAGTTTATTCACCAAGTGTGAAGTACTTAGGATTGAATCTAAGCACAAAATATTATTAATTATTAAATACAAGATTTAAAAATGTCAGGGAAATTGTGGTAGTTTTAAAATGTTGAGGTTACCAACATAACTGGGGAAAAAAAAAAATATTGCTACAAAATACAGAATTAAAGTGCAGTCCCATTGCCTGCTACAATATGCTGCAGGAGTTCCCTACAGCATTTCCTTCCTACGGTTATTGCTTTAGGCTCGCCCTTCCCATGAAGATCTGAGAGCAATGAGGTTTCAAATAAAAAGAAAAATTAATTCCCTGCTTTTAATTGGTAAACTTATGTCAACACAACATGAAAAGGAATTAGTAAGTAGTCCAAAACGCTCTATGATACTTACTCTATTCAATTACATATTTTTCATAGCTGGTGTCTTTTGTTAAGTTAGGAATATGTACATCAGATTAATTAACCCGACTAAGGTTCACATGTTATACATGCCAGTTTCATAAACTGAGTTTCACAGGTTTTAAATTAACATATGTTCTACACAGTGTGTTTTAATGTATACAGTCTACTGTGACAATCCATATGCAGCCTCTATGTCAATAAATACAAGGTAAACCATTTTAGCATTCATATTGTTCTAGTAAGCTTATTATTTTCAATTCTTGCTTCATTCACCAAGACAATCCTGTTCTGTTGTATTGTGGGGGCCTTTTTGTTTTGGTTTTTTGTTTCATATTTGACATTCCTCTCAGGAACTGACTTATGCTGAATGTGTTTTGCAATGATAGAGAGATTGTTCCCTTGGGCCAACACAAATGAAATCTGAAAACTAGAAATATATGGAACAACTATCCAAAAGTACTTTGACTAGTCAGCATGCTGAATATTCTTCGAATACCTTACAGCACATTCTCTTACAGTCTACTGCAATAAACTGGGCTTGAATGGTTTATGTTTAGTCTGTAGTTTTTCTGCTGCCTACCAACAGTAGTGCATGAAGTTCTATATTATTTCATGTTGTAAGCATAATGTAACATGACACATCCTAATGTTAAAGACATGCAGTAATAACAAGCTACTGCAATACAGACAGGGAAACCTCCTACATGGATATAATCCGACAGATGCAGGCTTACTCTGCCCAGCCTTAAATCGATGGGACGTGAGCCAACTATAGTCAGGAAACCACATAAACGTGTTGGTACAGAGATTTCAGCAGCAGTTCAGGGGCTGCAAATCAGAACCAGCTTTTGTCTATCAGGACAGGGGTGAGGCAAATCAAACTTAGCTCTGTAAACATGTTGCTGTCATTACTGTGTCTACATGTAGTTATTTTCATTACTTGCATGCAGTCCACATTTTTTGTTCATGTTTATTTCCTCATTCCATGGTTTAAACCAGATACCTGATGAAAATATCTACAACTCTATATAGTGATTTCACTTCAACTTTCTATTTTAAAGTCTATGAAGGCTTGTAAATGACTTTCTGTAAAATGAATGCAAAACAGTGAACTTCTTTCCAACATTGTCATAATGTTAGCTTCCTCTTTGCATCATGTCTAGGACAGTAAGGAATCAAAAAAATGAGTAATATGCCAAGTGACATCCTCCATAAATACATTCTGAAAAATTCACAATAAGAAATACTACTTTGAAAGTTACAGTATGGACAAAATTGTAACCATTTTCCATGCATGTTTTTCTTCTATTTTTTTATATGTCTGTCTACAATTGTAATATAAATAAGAGAAGTGGGAAATATTTCTATGGAATTCCTTGTAAAAAGCTGTGCAGGCTAACATATTACCCTCTCATAAGAAAGGTTAGTGAATATGACTTTTTAAAATCCCATTTTGTTCACCTACAGCATACATTAGTGGAATTTTCCTTACAGTAAAATGTCATGTTAGCAATTCTTGCTGGCTATTTACTACTTTTAATTCCTCTCACTTACCTCTCTGCCAACTATTTCAAAAAGGAGCTCAAACCAACATATCCTTGTGGCCCTAATACTTTCTCCTCTACCTCTCCTTCACTCCTTCACCTCTATCAAAGGCTCTCTTGTATCCTTTAAAGACACCGCTTGTCCCAGTAATTTCATGTACTGTTGCCATCTAACATTACTTAGACCCAGCTGTACCTTTTCCTCTCTCTTCAGTTTCTTTCTCTTTCTCTTCTGCACATTATAATAATGGTCTCAGCAAAAGCAAAGTAAAATCTCAGCTACTTTTGTCAGGGTCTTCTGTCTTACACAATGTCCTTTTGACTCTTCCCTTTACACTCTTACCTTTTGTCAGTGCATCACTCAATTCTTCACCCTTCTCTCAGAGGAGCCAGATTGTACCTTTTCCCCCTCTCATTACTTGCGTCACTCTGTTTTACTGCCAAAGATTCACAAACCTTACTCTTCCATTCATTTACCTTTGGCTAATTCTGCATTTTCCTGCCCTATTTTTCTATCATCCTTAAATTGCCAAAAGCCCAACTCTTCCTCTTTGATCCAGTCGTTCATTCTCTGCCTCCAAAGATGTAAACACCACTCTAATATACTTCCCACTCAGGTTTATAATCTGGCTCTCAGCCGTAACTCCGCCCTCACTTTGAGATGAGAGTCCTGAACAGATTCCAGTCTTTCAGGGACAAAGTCTTCCGTTAATGGACAGATGATATATAAGCAAGAGAGTTACACATTACCAACTGGCAGGTGATAAACCCCTCGAAAATATAGCAAACAAGATTTGCAAAGGCAGCTCTTTCTGGTTCCCAGCTGCTGCTGAGTTCCTCATTCAGTGGTAGTTTGTCACCCTTGCTGGTTGCTGGGACATTGTCTCCATGAGTGACAGAGGTTCCCGCAAAAAACTTGGTCTATCTCTTTTTCCCCATTTTGACCACAGGCTGCAAGCTGACTAAGAGAACAGCCCCTGTATTTTTTCCTCCTCTCTGTAAAAGTATGTAAGAAATTCCAGTTTCTGATACTCTTCCACTCATTTCACAGAAAATCTAGAAGCCAGGTTTTGGTACTAAGTTCACTGGTATATAATTAAATTAATTGGGTTAAAGCAAATTGAATTTAAGTAGCAAAGAACAAGCATGGATAAGAGGAGAATTATGCTCGTAGATGTTCTCTTTGCAGAATTGCAGATTCTGCAACCAAAACTATTTGCAGAAAATTCTTTGCAAAATTTTGGCTGCAGATAGAGGCCAGTTGGATTCAGTGGGATCTTTGAAAGAGCATATAGCATTCTTTAATGTAGAAATTCTTTAACCCTGAATATTCATCTTATTTTTAACCTGCTCAGCTGTTTTAGAATAGCTTTTTTTATAAAGGTTTGTTTTCTTTTCCTAGTGTGCTCTTATATATGTATAGGTATGTATTCTGAGATTATCAAGTCAGTTGAAATAAAATACTAATTATGTTGGGACACAGCCGCACTATATGTATAATAGACAGATAATTGAAATTTTTTTCACCTGTAGAAAACTCCCAGTGTAATAAAGTATCTGTAGACTGAACACGTTTCTTAGAAATAAAAAAAAAAAAAAAAATCAATCCCATCCATACCAACTGTGGCTTAGAGAGAAGTTTTGCAAAGTTCTGAAAGCTCCTTTTAACACCATGGCTCTCCCAGTTGTGTTGCTTAGATTCCCCACAATCATGCTCTGATTTACAGGCCTGACATGACTGATTTCACTAGAAAAGTTATCCATTATTGGATGACAGGAGATAAACCCATCAAAAGGTGTAACAAACAAATAAGAACTTACTTGAAGAGTGGCACTATCCTATTTCTGTCAGGAAGTGTGAGCAAATAGCCAAGAGTTTATTGTATTTACAAAAAGGAAGACTATTTGGAAGTAGATTTTTTTTTTCTTCTTTTAAGGTTGTCTCTTTAATCTAGAGCTGCAGCAGTGGATTTGATTTTCTATAAATGGTACGTTTTATCAGGAATACGGTAAAGCATTTTACCAAGTTATCTGCCTCACATCAGTGACTAGAAGACTGGAAATTCTTTTCACCCTTAGTTTCCAATAACACGTCAGTATTTGCAGTCACAAATAGATGGTGGCTTCACTCTTCTTCCCCCTCCCCTGCAAGACAACAGGTATATAAACATATGTATATAACCATATATAAAGCACGTATATACATTAGACAAATTATTTACTTTGTCTTCTTTTTTCGATGTGTGTTTTATTATATGTTCTAAACATTTTTGCATATATATATTATAGGAGTAATTCAGTTTAAATGTACGAGATAGTATCGCATCTACTAAAAGCAGTTTCAGAAGTAACAGCTAAATAAAGGTGTAGATAATTTTTAAGGTTTCTCTTTGTTACATTCACTTTAAAATACTCTGATAGTTTTTTTATCCAGACAGTTCCAAACATATTTTACTACCTGTTTAATATTCCCCCCAAGATTTTGTTTCTCTGTAGGTAAAAGGGGCTCAACACCCTCACCCACCAAACAAAGCAAGTCATCTTTACCAGCAGTTACATTGTGCTTATCATAGAACAATTTTCTCATTCTATACTTGGGATTCATATACCTTGCCTCGATCTAGTGACAAGCCTATCAATATATTTGTTGTTAAATCATTATGGTCCTGATGCCTATTTTGGACCACATTCTCATGTTCCTCATACATCAGCTTTAAATGAGAGTTATTCAGGAGTACTATCAGCAGTTTTTCTGTCCCTATTTATGGCTGGAGAACCAGATCAAGCCTGGGATTTGGGGCTTTAAAGGACTCCCACTGTATTTGTAGTTATTCTCTTCAAACTGCAGAACGAGTGGTGGTGTTGTAGTCTCTGATATTCAAGCCATTCTTTGTAGGCAAGATATATAACTGAATGGCCTTCAGCTTAAGAATGTGGCTTTAGAAAGTCTATATGCTTCTGCTACATATCCTTTGCAGAATTTTGATCATTTTTGTTAATCATTGAATTCCACTGTTTCTTTCTGTTTGTATAGACTTTAGTGTCCTGTGGGGGAGGGAATATATACGTAAAGTCATATAAAATAATCTTTACCGGCCCTTCTAAGTCTGCCAGCTGAGACAGACAAAGTAAAAAACAGTAACTAGAAAAGTGGGAAGACTGTATTTCTGTGCTTCCCCTCAAGTATCTGTGAAAAAGTTGGCACAGAAGAGCACTACTTCTAGGATCTCTGTAATCAGTGTTACATTTGTAGAAGCTCACAGGTTTCTTACTAAAACAATTCAGGAGTCTCTACTGTTGGGGTCTGAGTTAGAGTACATTATATTTGAGGAAACAGTAGTAAGAGATACAGATGTTGTGGGTCAACCTCTGCTAGTGGTTCAGGTGGTGGTTTCAGTGAAAGCTGTGTTCAGTTTGTGCTGGGAGGTGCTACCTGTTGGATCCCAGCTTGAGAAGATGTAGCCTTGCTGAATATTGATCACTGCACTGAAACTAGGAATATCGCAGCTTGCAGAAAATTACAAATAATGTGGACACTAAACATTTGCTCTATCTGGAACTCTCAGTTCTAAACTGATGATATTTTTCTATATGAATGTACTGACTATCAGTATCTGACATAAGAAAATAGTAATTTCTGACCACATTCTCCTTCTGGATGGAGTAGGTGGTTCAATATCAATATCACCAAGACGTAATTGCTAGTGTAGTCTACTGAAACTAGTGAAAAAGGATGATATTTTCAGCTACTAACCATGCTCTTTCTCTCCCTCCCTTTCTCTCTATGGCTCATTCACAAAAAGATCAAATTTTCAGTCTTCCTATCTTGATATATTCTGTAAGAATTTAAATGTAATGAAATTGTAATTGCTGAATCCTTCACGTGTTCATAAGAAGCATATTTTAGAAGTTGAATATACCTACAGCAAGGTTGCTTAAGAAAACGGAGTGCAATTTATTGTAAAGGGCCTGTATTTGCTGCCTCCACTCAACTTGTTTAGAAGTAGCACTTCTGTTCTGAAATACCAGGAAGGAATTATACTGCTTGATAGGTACCTGTAATGGGGTTATCTTACAAAACCAACTAATACAATAAGTTACAAAGCACCGAAGTCTTGAAGAGATTGGATTAGTAAATCACCTCATTCAGAAAAAAATTTCTCACTGGCTTCCAAAAGACAGTAAACTATACTTCTGTATAACACTTACATATTATATGTATGTTTATATAGTGCCTATAATGTTACATATATATATATAACTATATATAATGCTACATAATGTTCAGTGGGTTAGGAAAAAAATGTATAGCTGTGAGGGACAGGTCTGATTAAATCCTGAAGCCATATGTTGGTACACAGAAAGGTAATGTTTATGGAGAAATTAAACATTCTCAAAACTAATTTTCATGCTCTTCATGGTAACTGTAATATGGATGAAAAAAAATTAAAAAAAAAAAAGAAGGGAAAACTTTCCTGCAAAATAGGAATCTTTCTTTCAAGTTACTTGTGTAGGACAGGTCTGGACAGCAACATGAAGTGTTTAATGACATGTGCTTGAACATCAAAAGCATAAAAGAGTAATTGGAGTCCTTATGCAAATTTTTTAAGATTCTTTTGCTTCTCTGTCTCCCATCTTTCTATGGTCTTTATATCTCTCAGTGATCATGGTTTTACTCCACTCTGTTACATTGTGTGCCACAAGGACTTCAGATGATTCCTTATGCACTTGAAGTTTCAAACAGTATTTTATTTTACAGACAGAAAAAAAAGTGGGGAAAAATATAAACAAATATACATAAATGTCATCATTATATTTGTTCTGTTTATTCTGATCTCTTCGTCTATTCAACAAGTAGAAGGCATATCAAAGTAGACTTGATTCCTGTTTGCTAAATAATATCTTCTGAATTATTGTAGGAAAAAACCTAATTTTTCCCCGAGGACTAACTATTGACTAATTTCGCTATGTCTATATGCAGTTCTTATCAGGAAGGTAGGAGGTCTTCAAAGATGCATAGGGCTTCTTTTTTGTGTAACTGAATAATTAACAGACACAGAGAGATACACACATATAGGTATACCATCTTTTACAAAAGAAAAAAACAAAGTCAAAATTGAAAAGGGACATAGTTAGCCTTAAATTCTGTTGCTGTCTGGATAAGGTCTGACAGGAGGAGACAGTGCCTATCTATTTGACATTAAAAGTGAAGAGGTGAGAATAACTCCCCACCCAATCCCGTCAGTTACCTGAAGATGAATGAGAATCCCTTCCTGCAGCGCCATTCAATTTATAGCAATGGTAGGTTTCATTGAAACAATAACAGGTTTGAGTAAGTCTACAGAAGTGTGACTTTGTTTGTTGACATCCTTATATATTTAGTGAGGAATATTCATGTCTGAAGGTATGCATCACTGATTATTGTGTGAATGTGGTTATCTGTCGCACAGATACTCACAGAAGCCAAGCAGTAATCCCAACGAAATACCATTGTTTTTATTTAATTAACAATTTTTATTAAGTCTTGTAACCATCTTGTAACCAACTTTGTCCCCACAAGGACTTCTGCCTTCTCAAAGAAAAATAATTTTGCATTATTTATACATGTGAATGAAGCCCCTGGCCCTGAAGTCCTTTGTATGTGAATGGATTTCTGCAGCCACTTGCCCAGATTTATCCCACAGCTTCTGGATTCTGGCCAGAAATATTCTCCATTCATGAAGGTGCTGAAGATACTTTTTAATAGTACACGTCATAGATTTGGCACAATTTCTACTTCAGTGTTCTGCAATTTGCAATACAAAGCTTGTGATACATACACACATGCATACAGTGACATAAAGGCACTATACACTGTATCCTGATCTTGCGAACCCCACAGATTGTAAATTAAATAATTTAATATTTGAATTTTAGACTGGGCAATATTTTCTTTGGTTAGGACAGCAGTTTTCTGATTAATGTTTTTAATTTTAAGCAATGTCTAATACACACAATAATAAAAGTGACAGTTCAGCTTATAATGAGTTAAGGATGTTTCTGAGAGTACACAAGAGGTTTTTAAGAGACTTCCAAAGTTTATGTTTACAGAACAGAAGCCCACAAATTAACCCAAATACATTTTTCTCATCTTTTACTATGTTCACGTATCTCTAGCTTTAATAATCTCAACATTGCATTTATGAATAGTGCTTGCACTTTCAAGGCTGTATTCCAGTTAAAATAGTAAAATAACATTAAAAGAGTAAAATAATATTTGCAATTGACTGCAGTGATAACTACAAGGAAAGTAACACATACAGGATTATTAATGGTACAATTTCATGAAACTTAATAACAAAAATAATATATACTGAAAGAATAATGTAACCCAGACAGACAGACCACTTTTTTTTTAACTCCCACAACTTCGATGTATCTCAGTGATGCTGCCCTTCATACACAGAATCCAAAGGTCCCCATTTGGACCTGGTTTACACCTTTCTCTACTGACCCGCTTTTCTGGTGCTGGAGAAGGAGCAGGACTCCTTTTTGCCCTTTCACGTTAGTCCTTAACTGCTGTGGAGGATCTCTTGTTCTGTGAGGTGGAGCATGGCATTGTCCTCAAGTATTCTTCCCAGCCTCTGTGTCTGTCCAGTTCCAGGCGAGTGAGATGAATCTGCTGCAGTGCAAAGTGTCTTAAAACCAGTTGTCCAATAAAATTGTTCTGTTTAATACTGTTAGGTTTACAAAACCAGCTTTTCAGATGTTAGTCCTTCCTCAGCATAGTTCACAGACAATGTCAGGAAACAATAGCCTGTGTCAGCGGAGACTGTACCTTGTGGAAGTAAATGCATTAAATGTAGGGTGAACGGCAGCCTCGATCCCCATGCAGAGGTAAACATAAATAAACACCCACTGTGTTTTTTCTATTTTCCCTGACTGACCTCCACTGTTGTAGCTGAGCTTTCCTTTTGTGATATTTGCCAGGTTATATAAAAAAGATGTGCCTCCTGGCTGAAATGATGAAACATAAAGCCTGTTCTCAGGCTGGGGAAGCCTGATGGATGTGAAACAGCTGGCGGTCTGCGGCTGGGCTCCGAAAGGAAGCCTGAGAGCTGCAATTGGTGCTATGGTTAGAAGTAAAAGATGAATAAATTTTTCTGCTTTAGACTGATGTATAGAAATCTGCACAATGTAAATTTACTGATTCAGATATTTTTAAGAACATATATAGAGATGATTTATTGGAGTGGAACATTAGAATTGGGATTTCCTGGTAAATCAAACTGGCATTTAACATACAAAGGGGGCAATATATTAAAAATAAAATACTTTTTTTTTTTTTTTTTTTTTTTTCTTTTTAAATATCTGGCATCTTAGGTAGCCTGTGCTGCAAATAACTGAGGTATGCAGATCTTACCAGAAAAAAAATGGAAAGAAAGTTACCGGGAAAGAAAAGGGGTGTGGAGCATGAAACATTTGATATGAAGAAAACAGAAAGTGGAAGTCTGTGATGCAGCCAAGTAGTGGTGAGAGAGAATGAGGAAGAGCCACAAAAGAAAGCAGGGAAGTGCTGTCACTGACAATGGACAGCAGGGACAAAACCCAAGAAAAGGCAGCGTTTAAATGCCCTAGATACAAATAACATAGTACTGGCTGTTGGTTTATCTAACAAGAGATATACTATCTTCCTATGAGGCTGATTTCATAGAGGAAAAAAAGTGAGAGTATGTTATCAGGGAATGCACTAGAAATGAAAAGCTTAGACAGCTTTAAGAGCAATTAAAATGATTCATGACGTAAGTGGGGCAGAGGGAAGTAAGTGGGGCAGAGGTAAGACTTCTTTTTCTAAGGGGGAAAAGTTGGTAAGACAACAAAACCAGAAAAATAGTTGGTGAATCATGGAAGATCATGGAAGAAATGAGGATAAAATTAAATTATGTTAGATTTGTTCTGAGAATATTTCAGAATATTCAGATAGGGAACAGGCAGGTTAGAAATGTAGAATTCTTGACAAATATATTTACCTCACTGGACAGAGAAGACTGTAAAAGAGAGACAGATTAGGTAAAATCAGGGTTCTGCTGAAATCAGTGTCCAAAATCTTCAACAAAGCCAGGATTTCACTCAAAGGACACAAAAGCGTGCAGAAGAATTTATTAGAAAGCAGCAGATAGCATCCTAATGAGCTAATAAAAAGGAGGGAATGGTTTAAAAGTGTAGAGACAGGAAAGAGAATAAACTTGAAGTAGAAATTTCAGGATACTGATCCCAAAGCTCAGAAAAGTTGCCTGTTTTCCTGGTGTTACATAATTATGATTTAACACCAATGAAATTGGTAAATGGAGATTTACAATGATTTTTGTTTCATGTATATACAAAGCTGAATAGGTATTCAGTATATTTAGATAGGTGAGTTCTGCATGTGTGTGTATATTTAGCAAATTTAAGTCAGGGCTGATAGTTAAGTAGGCACTACAATAGACCTCCATTAAAATCACTCATGCCTCAAGTCTTACAGAAATCACTTATGTACAGATTTAGAATACAGTTGCAGAAATCACCTTTTTCAGAATATTCTAAAAAGTAGAACTGTACTATAAAAAGTTAAATACCCTTTAAATATATTATACTTGCTATTTTTTTTTAGTCAGCATAAAATGGCTGGTAAATAGTTGAATACATGTAATCTCTAAAAGTCTCCTAATCTGCATATACAGTGAAGGACCCGGGGATCCTACATGGAATATATATGAAGCGCAGATATCTGTCTGACATCATGACCTGCAAAATCCCTTTTCAGCCAGGTCAAATCCTGGTGAAATTTCAGCGCTCTAGCATTTTCTGGCTTCATTTTGGATTTATTCATAATAATCTCACCCTTTCAGGTGTGAGAAACTTAACAATCTTCAAACTTGCTCATTCTCCCTGTGTATCTCTTGAAAAGTTTAATCTAGTAGGTAAACTCAGACCTCAAAATGCAGCGAAGCAACTCCATGACTTGTACACCAGTTTCCTGTAGATAATTGAATTTTAATTGATTTGTATCAAAATTCTATCAGGAGCTCACCCATTTTCAGACACTGGACACCCAGGAAAGGAACACTCTTTTAAGTGGGACAGACCTTAAAGCATGGCATTGGATTAAGGATTTTCCAACAATATTTCTCCTCCATGGATTCTATGTGCCATCATGGTACACCTTCTTGAGAGGGCATGAGTAGGGTGTCTTTCTTCTGTCTTGCTGTCTGACTTCATGAGACAGTAAGGAGTGTCTTACTTAGAGAAGCTTTATCTTTCTGTCAAACTGGTTAAAAGTAACCAACAAGTTCAAAAGTTCTTAGGCAGACACTAGAAGTATATAGATGGTACAATCACAAAAAACTAATTCTTTGTAATTTATTTCATCATATTCATAAGTAAAAAATTCATCCATCATGAAGAAAATAGAAGATTTTTTATTTTTTAAATAATGGGGGGTATTTTTGAGCACATTTCTATAATTCCTGTTTTCTTCATGGAAAAAAATCAGAGACCGAATGTTGGCTGCAGCTTGAGTGCCCTGTCTGTCCTGTGCATGTTGTGTTTACAGACATATTTAACTTAGAATTCTCGCATTTAATTTATAAAAGAAGCTGTAATATGATGTATTCCCAGTTTTCTGGCTTCATAGTTATCATGTAGCGGAAATGATAGGGTAACTATTACAGTTCTACAGGTATATTTCAAGAATTATCTGAAGTGTGGCTTACATGTGCTTTATACAATGCAGGAAATAATTAAAATCAAAAGGAGGGAAATTCTATGTGTATGTCGAAAATTATCCGTATGTTTCCTTTAGACATTCTTAAACTGACTTTACTAGAAAAATTGTCAGAGTGAATGCTCGTACCCATATTACGCGCAGTTCCCTTTTAAGTTAGGAAAAATATGTATTATTTTACAATGCTGGGCAGTTGTAACACCGACTGGAACCGCTTTTAAATACTGTTTTGACCGACTTCGCATGATCGACCTAGGAAAACAAACAAAACAAAAAATGCTGAAAGGTGGATGCAGCGGGACTACCGTGTTCACCGAAAAGCGAGGCTCTTCCAGCTGTGCTTTCTCTCCCAGCTAGCGCTGCCGCAGCGCAGCCCCGGCCGCTGGCAACCGGGCCCCGGCGCCTGCCCTCCGCCGTGCGGCGGGGGCGAGGAGGGGCGGCCGCGCCCCCCCCCGGCGGCTCTCGCGGGCGGCGCCAGAGCCGGCCCGCGCCCAGGGGCGGGGCGGTCCCCGGGCGGGGCCGGGCTCGGAGGCGGAGCGGCGGGGCGGGGGGGGCGCGGGGGAGAGCCGGCGGCGGCTTCTGCCAGCGGCCGGGTTACACGGCTGCCCCGCGGCCGCACCCCGGGGGAGGAAAGGGGGGCTCCGGGCCCGGCCGCTCGCCCGCGTCAGGGCTCCGGACATCCCTCTGGCTCTTAAAATCCAGGTGTTTTCCCCGGGGAGCGAGGGGAGAACCGCGTGCGCCCGCGGCCGCGTGTGGCTGCTGCGCCGAGCCCTGGGCCCGCGGCTCGTTGTGGGCGTTCCCTCAGCGCTGGGCTCTGGTTGCCTGCTTGCGTTGCTCTTCTGAAGTCGTAGGTGCTTGCTTGCGCTTTCAAACACCGGATTACCTTTTCCTATCCCAAATTCACGTCACTGGTGGGATTTTATAGGTAGGGTTGCTCAGAGTCCCGGGGAGACTTTGGCGACTGCGTTACTCGGCCCCACGTTTCTCGCCAAGGTTACTGACCACGCAGAAGAGACAGCTGCAGGGGACATTTGCGCAATTTTTGCAGTATAGAGCTTGTCATGTTAAGTTAAATTACTAGTGAGAGGAGACTTGCTCTGCTACGGCAGGGTATAAACTGGAGAGTCCAAAATGCTCCTTTCAGCTGTAGGTCCCTCGCAGGAGCCCATCGTGCAGCACGAGGCACTGTCCGCAGGGACGCGGGGCCATCGGTTAAGGGAGTTTGTGTCCTGAAATGTCTCGGGAAGGCTGAAGGGAGGACAATCCTCGAAGCCCTTCGAGCATTTCTGGAGGGAAATACTAATAGGTACGCAAAACTACGTAATATGAAGTAGAGCTGAAAATAAGCATGTTCCATCAAAAGAGGCATAATAATGATTTGCGTGTGTATAAATTGCAGCCAGTTTAAACACAGACAAACAGATTGAACTTTGATTGTTGTGAATACAGAACGCATTCTCATTTATATTGTTTGATTGAAAATCATTATTACTTTGCCTATAATTGCCATAATTTATCACATTGTTAAAATTTGCCAGTAATATGGTACTATTTGTCTAAAGTTCCACTCTAATTGCACATAATTAATTATTCACTTTGCTCAATTGTTAATTGCCTTTAACATAGATTTAAATATAAAAATACCACTTCAAAGAGAATAGAAAAATAATTTGTTAAACTTCTAATATCAGTTAGAATTGTGGTTTCTTAGAGTGAGGGATTGGCAAAAGTATTAAAACAGTAGATCATGACTTTGGAAATGATGGCAGAGGAATTCCCATGCTCGGTTTCTCTACACTCGAGTGTAGTCCAAGAGCTACGTAACCAGGTAAATTGTGGTGCATGAGGTGACACCTTATAGGAGGAATAAACAACAAATCTGGTTTAAAATATCAATAATCTTATTCTTACCTCGTTGAAAATACAGTCTTTATTGTCCTGAGGCTGAAGGAGGGCAGGTCCCAACCTTGACACAACAATGCTCGCTAATAAAAAACTGGTTTACAGCACTGTCGGATCCATGGTTTTTCCCTTTCTGGTGAAGAGGTCTTGTGCAGCTGTAGAGAAAGCAAAACACTTAATACTTTCTCAGTGCATCAGCGTGAAGAAATAAGACTTTGTATGATTTAGATCAAAATTATACCTTTAAATGCAATTTATAACACCATGCTTAGAAAGAACCAAGTAACAGTCTAAGCAGAAGAAAATCATAGCATCAAATATAAATCATTTTGCTGAAATCAGCTATCTCTAGAACTTAGAAGTGTTTCATAATCAGGTGGTTATTATAATCCGACATATACCTGTTAGCCCTGGTGCATGTGTATATGCATGTATGTGTACATTTCTAGGCCTGCTGTCTGGGATAAGCTTGAGAGTCTATCCAGTCTAGATTTAGTATGCTGTATATCAGTAATTAGTTTGCATTACTAGCATGTCTCGGGTATTACTAAGAAGGACTGTTGCAAGAGAGCTAGTCGACAAAGTTGGGCGGTTTTATTAGCTTAAAAATACAAAAAACATGTATATGTATTTTATAATAATTATTTTGAGACCAGTGCTAATTGGAGAAAATAGTTTAATGGACTTATAAATGGATTAGAACAAACTGTACCTCAAAGATGATTGCAGCTTGCTTAGGATTCAGAATGCCATCCCATTTTCATTCTCGGTATGAATTGAGACTGTATTGCACAGTACATAAATGATTTTCCTCGGCTTTTTAAAAGGCAGTATGTATTAATATTTTAAACTGAAGTAATTGCTTCTTGTTCAGCAATGGGTTTCATTTATGAGTGTTTATCCCCAGTAAATGGAAAGTATGGTTAATCTAAGTTAAAAATGGATTCTTTAAATAGCTCTAATTACATTCTGTTTATATTTGTATGTTTTAGACACTTAAGATTTAATCGGTAGCAGTTCTAACAAACCATAATGTTTATTAGCTGGTTTTAAATTATTGTTATGGATGGTAGTTCAATGAGAAAATAAATGATGATTTGTCTACTGTAATGCATGGTAAATAAAAGATGGACTGACATGGAAAAGAGAAATTATATATTTTATCATTTGATTTTTATATTGGAAACACAGAAAACTTGATAAAAGGAAGGGAACAGCTTACATTTCTCATTTCACTTATATGGATTATTTGTACTTTTGCATGTTTGCTTGTTTGAATCAAAACTTTGGAGTGTTATTGTTCTTTTAACTTTATTTTGCATCAATCATAACTAGATGTTACTAGATACTGTCACTCTCCTAAATGCTATTAACTGTACACTCCCAAATCATATCTTGTAAACTGGATTTTCAGCAGCCACTGAAATTACTATTAGCAATTATACAGTATTGAAGGGATCAGGTATAAAATTATTACCAAATCCTCTATTTTATTATGTTGCATAAACACCATGCAGGTAAGGAGATGAGTTCTTAGATAACCAGAATTTTCTTTTGCAGTGAACTGTTCACATCAATAGAAAGACAGGGCACAAAGTATATAGTAGAATAAAATGGTAACCTTAAATCCTCCTTTAGCTAGACCTGTCTAGATAATGTGTAAGGACTGACTGAAAGCTAATTATCTTAGGTTGGATATTACATGATATTTAATGACATCACTTCTAAAAAACTATGAAAATATTTTTAAATCAAATACTTTAAAGCACAGTACTTAAAATATATTAAATGTTAAAAGGCAGAAAAAAGTCTCAGTTCTTTTAACTAAAAAGTAATGAATCCAAAATGAAAATGAGTCTCGATTATATTGGTGTTATATATCTCTAGGCATTCAGGGTGGAGTTCTGCTGTTCAGGGTAATACTGCAACCAAAACCTGGTTACTTAAGCACATGGAGCCAGACTCCCTGGTTGGCTTTGCAATGTTCTTGTGATTTCTGGAAACAGGTTAGAAAGAGGCTATTTCAGTACATGTTTGCCTGGCAGTGCTCCGAAAGGTTGGGCTGTTCAGGATTATCAGAATACCCTGCCAAGAAATGCCTGACATGCTGTGTGTGATCCCGGGAAGATGGGGGTGAGTGGGCAGGGTGTGCCAGCTCCGGATCAGCAGAATTCTTCTTCCATAAGGGGAGTCGTCAGCAATCAGCAGAGTTGTATTTGCCTTTTTTTAATATGATTTTATGCCTTTTTTGATATAACTGAATTCTATCGATCTAAATATGGGTAGTGGTACTATCTATTTTTTTAATGTTTTTAACCAATTTTGTGTGGACACAAATTCTTGCAGTCACATTATGCACTTGTGTATTTCCATCTGCTTCTCTCCCAGCTCCTCAATAACTTTGAAACACGAGTGCTTCAACTAAATTTAACAGGGGCTAGAGGTCTCAAAAATAATCATATTCTTACAAGCTCCAGGAAAAGAGAACACATATAACCTCTGAGTACCCCGTTAGAGAGAAAACAGGCAACAAGTGATCAATCCCAGTTAGACATTGGAGAATCCATGGCGGGGGCGGGGGGAGAGCATTGGAAACCTCCTAACTGTAGGAAAACATTCAGAGTTTCCACCTTCTTCAACAGCTAAATAAACCTCAAGTCACAGTCACACTGGAAAACAGTTTGGTTTTTTCTGGTACTTCAGAGTTAGTATGTCATGAACATTTAGAGGAAAAGAATACCTCTGAATTGGTTAAAAAAAATTTAATGGTTAATTCTAACCTATTCACTGGTGATATTGAAAGCATTCTTTGAAAGACACAATTTTTACAATTTGTAGATTTATTCTGCTTCTATTGCAGTTACACTGTGTACTCAGACATTAAATGGAATAGCTCTTTTCTCCTTGTGAAGCTTATTTTATCTGAAAAAATTAACAAGGTTTAATAAAATCTAACTTTGAATTAGTTGATTAAAGCTGAGTGTCTTAAAATATGTGATTTCCCTCTGTGGTTCAGGTAATCTTCTTTTCTTATCTGATCTAGAGTTGTTAAGGCCTTATGGAGATTTCCAAGTTACTAGTAGAATATAAAATTAATTTACACACATCTATTTTGCTTTAATTTCCCCTAATAAAATGCAAAGTTCTGATTGTAAAGTAAGGGTTTGCCTTTGTGTATATGAATAATCTTGGTTTTCTTACTGGAAGTTGACTGTGGCAGGGAATTGTCTGCTGTTAAAAGAAGTGCTGTCAGAAGGTTAAATAATGTAGTTTTAGATATTTCGGGCTTGCTTATTCTCTCTCACAGAAAAGATTAATAAAAGGCACTATTACCGAAATGGTTAGATTGTGCCCTCTTCCCGTGTAGGGAGAGAGATTTTTACTTACAATGAAGAGGAAAATTCAGATAGGATTCCTTTACAAAGATGACAACGGTTGTACAGCTGGAAGAGTTCAGCTTTGCTCCTCTAAATAAATATTCATGGAAGACTAGGCCATTGTATGTGCTTCTTAAATTTAGCTTTGAATCTGGTTGCCAGATATGTAAAATAGATGCCAACATCTCCCAAATGTGAAAGCCTCAACCTTGCTCGAACCTGATTTTAGAAATTTCTTTCTCCTTTAGACCTCAGAATTTTTTTCCTTTATAGTGAAAGTAAAAACTTTCCAACTTTAAAGAAAGACATGGAATGTGAAAGGTTTGGCCCACAGAAAGCATCACCTCCTGCTCAGGGAGACCCTGGCCAATAAATTGCTGGAGGCTAACCCAGTCTTCTGGAAAACTATTTCAATACATCTGCCCTATTTTTATGCTCTTCCAGAAGTGTCTCTTAATGACTGCTGCTGGAGGCAGACGTTGGGCTGGGTCAAGCGTTGGTCTAACACATTGCACCTGATTTTACACTATGTTGCGTGGTCAGTATCTCAAAGTCTGTCACTTTTCATTTTCCTTTCTGAATAGCTCTAATGAGGTATATTCCAGATCTCCTTACGGAAGATGAAATCAGGAATTTAAGCCTATTGAGAATGCCTTAAACAACAGTTCTTCATTATTTGAGGGATGGTCTTTCTCAATCTATTCATATTGGAACTGTTCTATTTTGTATAAATAGTTATTATCATGATAAGAAGGAAAAACTGCTTGCCTTAATGGCTGTAGTACTCAGTTGACGTGTTTGGTCTGATTTAAGGAGAGAGAGGACATTAAATCCTTGCCAGATGGTTGCCCTAATCATTGGCCTCTTTTATGGTTTTGACAATCAATTCCATTCTTAGAAATTTTCTAGTTGGCATTGGGTCAGGTTCCCTGGTATAGGTGGTAGTTGTTTTCCCAACACAGCCAAGGTACAGTTTTCAAAGCCTTAGAGTAAGCATAAAAATCGCTTGGGCTCTACTCTCATTTATTCAGGAAAAATTATAAAGGATTGATTAAGATTAAAGGTCTTAACTCTAGGGAGACATGTACAGGAAGAAGGAAACTTCTTGTATCCTCTGAAAATATTGTGGAGAGGTGCCACTGCACATGTGTTTCGGGAGGCATGCTAGTGGCCTCATGAAAAAAGGAGAGGTGGCAAAGAATTTGCAGCTGAGTCATGTATACCATCTAGCTTAATTTCTGTAAAAATCCTAAATATGTAGAGTAAACTCCAGAACTAAACTAACAGTTACCACATTTGCAATATTCTTCTGTCTCTATGTGCTTATATCTAATACATATTGAATCTCATCTAGACAGGGACATTTTTTAAAATTATGATTGCATTGTTCCCCTTTATATTTACATTTTTTAAACAAATTCTGTGTACCCAAGGCCATATTTTTAAGTCTGTCCTCCATGTCGTTGCCCCTAATGACCGATACTCGTGGATTCTGTATTGACTCACGTGATGACACTTTACCATACTGATACGTTTCTTCGACCCACCTTGGAAGTTACATTAGCTCACTATAGATTTTGCACAGAAGATCAAATAGATTTAAATTTATTCATATGCCCTATGAATCTGGTGATGTTTTCCTCTTTTGTTTTGCAAACATGACATTTGCTTTCCAGTCCCCCAGCTTGAATAGATTTTGCAGTTTGAGAAAAGCAGAGAGGAAAACATGACAGTACCCCTTACCACTTCTTTCTGATGGTTCTTTTTTATTGTTGTTGTTCTTTTCGTTTGCCCTATGTTATAGAATCAAATCTTTCATCACTGAGATTAGAAATTACTAAAAACTTTTCATTTTGACTGAACAGACTCTGCTATGCCAGAATTATTTGCCTTTTAAAACAGTTAATTGCATACAGTTAGTATTCCTTGCCGTATTTGCCTGCATTCATCAAATTCTGAGTGAAAAATGTTACAAGACAAAGACTTATTTTCAGCATTTTAGAAAGCTGTTCGGATAGTGCATCGATAACATCTCAGCAGGTGGAGGTCCCATATGATTCCACCATTCAAGAGAACTTCTTTCATATGTGATTAATTCCAAGACCCATTTAATCTACCACATTATGGTGGTCAATTTGGGGCATCTGTGCTGATGAAAATGACTTTTGATTGTACCTAAATGGCTTTTACATGCAGTACTCCATGCCGGTTTACTCTCTAGTTCAAAGTGAGATAAAATAGAGTCCATTTTCTGGATAGGGCTTTTTTCCTGGCTAGCTAATCAGCATTTATATATCTTATATTGAATTAGCTGGTTTGTAATCTCTGATTTAGAAATATTCCTAGATACTTCTAGGTATTTTGCTTTTAAAAATTAGACCAGTGGCATTTTTATTCTATTTATCATCACTTTTTCTATGGTACATATTAACGTGTATTTCTGCATTAATAAACAAATAATCCATCAGATGCATATTGGCTCAAATAAGCATGTACATGTGCAGAAAACTAGATGCCTTGGCCAGAGAATTTAGTAGGTTCTGTATTAGAAATGGACTACATGAAGAAAGTGTTCTTTAAAGCCAGTGTGTCTTAGAGAGTTTACATAGTTCCTCAGTTCCTAAACTTTGAAATTCACCTTTCAAACTGATTTTCAATGTGCCAGCCATCTGAGTGTGAACTGAATTGCTATCTCAGCCAAAGCTAGACTGTAAAATGACTCTGTTAGGATTAAGGCCTGGGTGACTACTTGATAGAATGATGCAGTCTGTCTTAACTGATAGATTCAGCTGATACCACTCAAAAAAAAGGGGGGGGGGGGTAGTAGATTCAAACTTAATTTCCAGCTTTAGTTATCTAGTAGTAATTCTCACACTCTTCCCCCAGAAGATTCTTACAGCCTCTCAGGATTCTAAACAAATCCTAATTCTGGTTGCCACTGTGTGTAGGGATTGGAAAGAGAGAGAAGAGAGAGAGGAGAGTTTGATAATATCTTTTAAAAATGTAGTAGAGGAATTGGTAGTGTTATGTTATTCTTTATTTAATATTTTAGACATTAAAAAAATCAAGTATTGCAAATTAATAAAAATTTATTTGTATCTTTAATTGTTCCAGAAACTCTAAGCTGTATTTAAAGACTAACATTTTATAAGGTAATGACATGTGGAAAGTGTGAAAAAATCATGGAAATGTAAACGTTAAGGTTTGGGGGAAAAGCTGAAATAAGAAAATGCTCAGAGAAGTCTATTAGGATTTTTTTTTTAGCTGCTATTAGTGGGTTGACAGTCTGTAATGAAAAGTTAGAATTCAGTGTCAAGTATAGTTAATAATAGTACTTTGTGAATGTTCATTGTGCACATTTGCATTGTCCTATAGTAATTTGAAACATATCATGCAGACATCAATATCTTGATTGCAGGTGTTGATGGTTAATTAATATCTCTACATTTTATTGTGATTTCCATTTATACAAAACCAGATAATATCTGGGGTTTCTTTGTACTCCTAATTTTGTTTTTCAGACTCTGAAATCAATCTCCTAAGGTTATCAAGACAGAAGTTAAAACAGTGCTTACTAAGTCCTATGACCATAGCCTATGCACTACAAGTTATATTTGCCATATTCACTGACAGAGATTAACACTTGACACAAATATGATACAGATCCCAATTACTATTCAGATTTCTTCTGTTTGAAAAACAGTATTGCTTTAAAAAAAAACATGCAAAAGCTCTTGCTGAAAAGATCACCAATTACCAACCATACTGCACAAAAGGGAGTCAATCCTTCAAAAAGAAAGTGCAAGGGAAGACGGAGAAATGCATGCATTAGGTACAATAAACACTTTAAGAAAGTGTTTTTTCCCTAAGAAATGACAAAAATTGCATGTAACTTACCATGTTGTACCGTGGAATGTTTTAGCAAACCACATTCTTTGCAGTGAAGCCACAACCAGCTGGAAAGCATTTTAAAACACTGTTTTCTTTTCTTTTTTAAACACTAGAAATTCGTCACCACATGCAGCTTTCTTTTACTGATCACCGCATATTCAGTCTCAGCATTCGGGAACGCAAATTGTTTAGTGATGCAGTTTGTTATGGTCAGTGTTCTAACTGAGATCAGGAAACTCCTTTGCTTCCAGATCATCCCAGTTAATTACTAGGTTGCTTGAATGAGTAGGAGACAGAAGGACATGGCCGTAGTTTTTTGGCATCTGGGAATTCGACCGAAAAGTCAAATACATCATTATATGAGGGAATTTCCAGGAGGAACCCGGGCCTCCTTTTGAATTTCTTTGAATCTTTAATCACACTCTTTCTAGGTTGCACCCATTATACTTCTTGGAGACATGTCCTGTCTGAAAGTTTAGTCAGGCCCTTAAGTTGATCTTTCAACAAGCTGATAGACCCTGTATACTGGCTTGAGCTTAATAATTTTATTTTAAGCCATGTATGGGAGTATGTTACCTTTCTGGTGGAATTCAAAAATCTGCTTAAAAATTGATATCAGAACTGTACCATGGAGGTAATTTTATTATTTTTTTTAAATATTTGAACAATGTATTTTTTATGTATATAAAAGCCAAAAGGAACACCTCTGTTGATCTCTTGAATATTTGAAGCCATCATCTAGTTAGGCTTGTGCTTAACCCAACAATTTGTCTGGCTAAAACAGTTTTGCAGGTACAGCTTGTATTTTTGCACTGAGACCATAACACATTGTCCTGCTGTTCCTTTTACTGTCTGGTTTACTGACATATTTTTTTAACTGTCAGTGACAATTACATCTTATTTACATTAAGGTGACGAAAAGTCTCTTTTAGTAGATGCTGTCTTAAGAACCATGAAATGCTCTACCTTTTAAGTCCCCTTTTGTCCTCTCAGTTGGCACCTGGGAATCAAGAAAATTCAAGGAAAGTAGACTCTCTCAGTAACTGATTTTTAAAAAATCAATTTTTACTTTAAACATACAATGTGATGCACAAATGAAGATCAACGTAATGCAGATATGATATGGAAGATTCACATGTTAGATTGCATGGAATTAATGCATTTTATGATTAGGTGGATAATAAGGAAAACAAAAACAGAAGGTGGAGTAGGTATTCATGTTTAAAACTGAAAATTTACTTCCAAGAATGCTAATAGGAAATGAAGCCATAAGGGAATGTCTTGTTTAACTAAATTCAGAAAGTAAGTTTTGAAGAAGGTTACTGGACATCTACAGATCAGAAATTTTCTCATGAAAACAGGTTAAGTGCCAGGCAAACACAGTCTCAGTTCAGAAACCTTATCTTATCACTAACATAAAATTACCCAATCCATTATTAAATTAAATTATCCCAAGGTAATGAATATATCCCAAAGACAATGTAAAACTGTCCAAGTCAGAAATCAAATTCATCTATTGGCTAGTTTGCAACACCTGGCTGTTTGCCATTTCTCCTTTAAAATACAAGCTCATTTCTGTTAGTCTTTTCATCTCTAATGTTTCTTGGTCATCTTATTTCCTTTTACTATAATTAAGGTAAGGTGGGTAGTTCGGCCCAACAGTTGTCCCTTATAATTGCTAAGGTAACATGTGTTACCTTATTCCATCTCTTAATATAGTCCTGTATTGATTCCTGTGTTATCTGAAGCTAAGCAATGGATGCAGGCCTCCTGAAAGGCTGAAGATTAAATGAGAGGTCCCCAGACCTGTGTCATTCTGTTTCTATCCTCTAATAATAAATTTTTCACCAAGACTGAGGATGTGATGCCTCGGTGTGCGTGAACATCTTCTGGCTATCTCCTCTCTGCAATCCCTCATCTCAAGTTAACATCTTGCTTGCTTAAGCCCCTACTCTTCAGGACTTTTCCTTCAAGATATTAGCCATATCTCTGTCTCAGAGTAGCCACTAAAACTCCCCTGTTCCAACTCCTGGACGCTGACTTAGACATTTGGCCATGTAGTATGATCTACCTTAGACATTTGGCCACATGGCATTATCTACCTTAATCATCCAAAACACATTAAGTGTTCAGATGCTGAATGTATCTCACAGACAAGTCAGGTTTAAACAGTAGACCAAATAATACTATTTCTACACAGTGACGTTTACTTCAGTTTTACTAAAGGCATTATAGATGACTCAGTGCAGGTTAACAGGTAGGCTAATCCATTTCGCTGTGGATGTTTTTAAAATCTAATATATTGTCATGGTTTAACCCCAGCCAGCAACTGAGCACCACACAGCCGCTCACTCACTTCCCCCTCCACCCAGTGGGATGGAGGAGAAAATTGGGAAAAAGAAGTAAAACTCGTGGGTTGAGATAAGAACGGTTTAATAGAACAGAAAAGAAGAAACTAATAATGATAGTGATAACACTAATAAAATACAACAGTAATAATAAAAGGACTGGAATGTACAAATGACGCACAGTGCAATTGCTCACCACCCACCAATCGATGCCCAGTTAGTCCCCAAGCAGCAATCCCCCCACCCCCACTGCCCCCAGTTTATATACTGGGCATGATGTCCCATGGTGTGGAATACCCCTTTGGCCAGTTTGGGTCAGCTGCCCTGGCTGTGTCACCTCCCAACTTCTTGTGCCCCTCCAGCCTTCTTGCTGGCTGGGCATGAGAAGCTGAAAAATCCTTGACTTTAGACTAAACACTACTTAGCAACAACTGAAAACATCAGTGTGTTATCAACATTCTTGTCATACCGAACTCAAAAACATAGCACTGTACCAGCTACTAAGAAGACAATTAACTCTATCCCAGGACCAGGGATATATGAAACCAGGACATATATAATTTATTATAAAATGAATAACAACTTTTTATTTCAAAAATTAAAATTGAGTCATCCATTTCACAAATATCAGCCTGGGAGGCGTGGAAACAATTACAATTTTCTTTAATCTCAAACTATAAATTTAACAGAAATAGAAATATTTGTATTCTTACAGTTCTCCACTATCTAACCAACTGCGGCTGTTTCCTGAATGGTTTCATTTCATACAAATAGATGAATACTATATCAATCTTAATTTTGTGTGATCTGAAAACAGTGGAAGGTTAAAGAAATGTATGATTCTGAATCCTCCTTTGCATACTCAGAATGAATTTTATTTTCTTATGGTGGGCATTTATCACAAGGTAATACAGTCTTGAGTCAGGGAAATTCAATTTATTGCCAATTAACACAAGCTTTTTAATTACTGATTCCAGTATGGAGAAAGAAAGAAGACAAACAAAAACTTAGAGAAAACACCACCTTTCCTCCAGACTCCTCTCCTTTCCCCCTTCCTCATCTCCAATGCCTCATGCCACACGTTGTCCTCGGTCCCTTCGGCAAGGCGACAGGTGGTCCTGGAGATTGGTGTGCAGCAGCTCCTTCCTTTTGCTGCTCTTTGTTTCTTACTCCTTTCACCTGCTCTGGCACAAATTTTCCCATGAGCTGCGGAGCTTTGGGGGCCATCTGCCTGCTCCAGCGGGGTTTCTTCCATGGGACACAGCTCCCCTTAGAGATGCACCTCATCCCGGGTCATCTTCCATATGTCTCTCCCTGCTTGGGTGTCTCCTAGAAGTTACCACCCTTTCTTAAACATGTTTTCACAGAGGTGCCATATGGTCCCGTGAAGGGATCGAGCTTTGGCATGTGGTAGGTCGGTTTTGTCCATGACAGAGCTGGCAGAAACCAGCAGTGCCTGCAGCAGAGCATCCCTGACCTTCCTCCCACACGTTACTCTGCAGACCCCCACTAGCAAAGCTCTGCCCGTTACGCCCAACACAACATTTTAGTCCATTTATAAAGGGTATACTGTTAAAATTGTGGAATAGCTTATTCCGTTGTGGACACAGTTTTTGGAAGAGCAGAACAAGCCTTGTGGTGAGAAAGTAATTAGAAATGTGATCTTTAGAAAGACTGGTTTTTGTTAACGCACTTCTGCAGTTATAAGACTTAAATAATTTGTGCTTCCAAATCCAAATCTTCATCTCTCACAAGATAAACAAATAAGACTTTTTGTTTTCATTAATCCTCACCTCATTGACTAGCATGGTATATCAAGCATATTAAACATTTGTTGTAGGTTACTTATTCCTGCTTCGGGTGGCTTAACAAATGTGGGAAATTCTCTACTTGTATTACTGCTACAGTGCAGAGAAAGCAAAGTTTGTGGCAGTCACTGCTTAATGATGTTTTCACACATCATTCATTGTTTAAATGACTGAGACAAACTTGGTGCTTAAATATCAGATGCCGCTCTTTTCCCCAAGCCAAGACTCTACCTGTGAACCTGTGCTATCAGGCTTTTGTTTTATAAATGAGACAGAGTGGAAATCATAACCAGCTGCTGGTTTTGGAAGAGGGGGGGAGGGGGAACAGCAAAGTTTTTTTAATGCTTATCTCGTTTTGCAAAAAATACATCCTTGTGGATGATTTCCTGTTGGGGCAGCTGTTCATATAATGTTTTTAACTACGGTTGCCATCAGGCCAGCTGCAACTTTATCATTTCTACATCCTCAGACTAATATATTCTCCTGCTGATCCTTGCAGGGTATCCTAGAGCAATATAGTAACTCCATAGGTTGAACAGCGAGACAGGTAGGAGAGGCAGACTTTATCCATTTTCAAATATTCAATTCAAAATTTTCCATTAGATGATCAATACAAATGCCAATTACACCATGAAAGCCTAGGTAATTGCTTAGATTAACAATGTGAGTATATTCTTCTTCATCCAGCCTTAGGGAGGCTGTGTAGGAGCATCCATTTTGTTAGGGGAAGAACAGTACTCTGGCGCTTCTGGCAGTTACCTTAATTCTCTGCCTTAATTAAGGCAGTTACCTTAATTCTTCAACCTTACCAAAGGAGGTCAGTATGACAGGCAGCATGTACAAGTGTAGGCTGCCACTTCATCTGTGCCCATCAACAAGGCTGTTGCAAGGCCAGTCAAGTCTCCAAGACTTTTCCAAAGTGTAGAATCATGTATAAAGCAAATGTGTACATTGCATTTATTTATCCTAGTGTAACTGTAAAATATAGCTGATATGCCTTGTTAAAGACATGAGAAAATACTCTCTCAAAGAATTTACTCCCTAACTCATAAAGTTCATAACACAGCTTCATTCTTCTGTTTACACTGTAAAAGCACATACATCCTATATGATACATACACTGCTGTCTGCAAAAAGCCAGGCATATAAACATTTGAAAATGTTTATACTGTAGCCTTCATAAAGGTGATGCTCTTTCTAGGAGTTTTTTGTTTGTGTTTTTGTCTCTTTGCCATATTGCACAAAATCTGGGTATTACTGTGTACAAAGGATTTAGAATCCAAAGGGTCTGGGCTACAAACAGTATCACACTCAAGTTAATACTCAGTTGTTATTTTTTCTCTTAGCATGCATTCTTTTTTATAAAGCTACTTCAGCAAGATGCTGGATCAAAAATTGCAGAATTAATTGTGGTCAGACCCCAGTGATGTGTATGTCTTTCATTCCGTAATATATGTAATATATAAGAATAAAACAAACAAACAAAAGGGTTACTTTTTTATATCTCTGAGTATCTGAATGCTTAATAAAACTCTTATTTTCTTTTTTGTTCAGATAGGCAGAAAAATGTCAATGCAATGAGTTAAATGTCCTAATATATCACCAGGCTTGTAACACTTATTATTAGTGTGAAATACTGTAAATTAAGATGGTGATGAACCTCTTCTAATATCCAGACAATTCAAGCACATCTACTTCATACTACTCTGTTGCCATAAAACATTACCCTGGAAAAAATGAACTCTCCAAAGCCACTGAGTCCAGTGGTGCTTTTGATGGATTTTGATGAAAAGTAATAGATGAAACTTGTTATAACTCTGTGCATTAATCTTTCCTTTTTATTATGTCCTTCATGGATTCAGATCCCAGTTGAAATTCTAACTTGTGATAAGACTGTTGATTTTTTTTTTAATTTCTTATTAAGTGTATTGGTTTGGGAGGGGATTATATTAACAGTATAGTTAATTATGAGTTTTTTCACTTACACTTGACATTTTCAAGGAAAGTAAAAAATTAACATTATTCTTTGGGAAATATTAAAAAATGCCATTGAACTTTGATCCACTGCATTTTTCTGGATGATGTTGTACCACTGTAGGTTGCACACTTCACTTAAAAGGAAGCCAGTGTTTATTACTGTGGGGAAAACAGAAAATGAAAACCAGGTCATTCCTCAGTGAAATCCTGTCACGCATCCTTTCTTGACTTACCGGTCTTGTGATTGTTCCAGTTCTGCCTAACAAGCAATGCGAGCAGCAATATTGGGTTTTGTTCACTCTAAAAGAAAGTAATATAAGATGTGAAAATCAAGTAATTCAAAGGTAAATATGTAAATTAAAGATGGCTCATTGTGGGTGAACTTCAGCTTTTTACTGTATATTTTAATTTATACAAATTAGTGGTGAAATTTTGATTAAAGTAGATTTTAAAATTTTGGTTTTACTTTGCATTTCCAATGAGTTTTTACATTTGTCTCCCTGTGTGGGTCTCTTTGAGGCAAGTACAAGTATTTCCCAATCAGTTTGATTGGGGGGGAGCAATCTCATTTATTCTATGTGATAAAATTGAATACTGCAGTCTTACAACAGCCAAAAATCATTTTTTTAATGTATTCATTTGTCAGCATTTGTATTATGTACTGCTTTGGTTTTCTGGTTTAAATGAATTTTAAAAGCTATAAAAAATTAAAAGTACAGAACTAAGGCTTTGCCCAGTATAGCCCAGTGTTCACAGTATAAGGTAGGAGTCATGGTCTGGAGGGGTGAATAATGTGGGTGAAAGTTTGGGGATAGAAAAGTGGTATCACGGTCAAACAGAAAGAAGAGCTGTGGCAGCCATAGAACAGTTTAAGAACACAGGTCTAACCTCTGAACTGAGCTCAACATAGTATCACCAAGTAATTATCAAGTCTGGTGCTACAGTCACCTCTCCTTTCAGTTCTAGAGATACTGTGGTGCCAGGCTAATGGGTTATCCCACCACTGCTTCTTTTAAGCATCTGGGTTTTTTGAAGGAAGTTTATGCCACCTGTCTCTTAACCGGACATAGAAACTCTTGCTTTTCACTTTCTCTCACTCTTCCACAAGGAGGGTATAGCGTTCCACTTTTAGAACGAGAATTAATGAAGAAATCTATGAATTATAGTAGAGGATGGTTTGTGTCTTTTATGTTTCTAGCACACCCTCATATATATGCTGTACTTCAGTGGTCCTCCCCAGCCCTACTAGATATCCTGAGGTGTACAGCCCTTTTTCAGAAGACCTGAGGGGTTTGAAGGTGGGAAGCTTAAAGGTGTAAAGAAACCAAGCCAGGCAACACAGTCCGTAACTAGAAATGCATGAGAGGCAGAAAGAAAATAATGAGGAAAACTGTCAGCTGCTAAAGAAAGAAAACTTCTTCCTGCCATCCTCCACAGATGAGCTAGTGAACCCTTTCATGCTACCTGCAAAGATGAATTCTAAATATTTGGGATATGAGGAAGTGAACAGCTATGCCACTGAAAGTAATACAAAAGAAGCAGATAATTTGTAATTATCGAATATGGTTTTGCAATACATATGTTGTTAAGGTCAACAAAAATATGAAAAAAGAATGTAAATCAATAACCTGTAGAGGAGAGCAAGGTAATCCACTTTGTTATTGAGTAATGTACCATACACAATATTTAGGCATGAGGGGGCAAGCCTTTTCACTGGTAAGATAAACAAGAGCCATTGTAGCACAAGAAAGAAGAAACACATTAGTTAGAGCCATTAGTTCTTGCCCATCCTCCTTTCTTCCCTAGAAGATTGAGGACAGCCATCTTTACTGTGATGATTAGAAAAGATAGCATTGTAAAGGCTTAAGGACCTTGAAGTCATTAAGCTAATTGTCCAGTCTCAGAAGCTTGCTGAGAAACTGAACCACTAAGGCAGGTACTGGTGAATGAGTTAGAACTGTGTTTTCCTGATGTGTTTCTATTCTGCAGCAGTTTTTAGACCAGCAAATCTACTTAATTCTTGCTGTGAGAAAATGAAGTAAGCTTATTATTCATTATCATTTTATTATTATAAATAATAATTATTCTAAAGCTAACTCTGACTGACTAGTACTGTCTGTAACTTCTTTTAGAGAGCAATTAATTTGATTAGGCTATACTCGATAATTCTGGAGTAGATGCTAATTCTAGTATGTTGGATGACATTCATAGCTTCAGGCACCCCAGTCAGCTTTAGGATTCCCCAGGAAGCCACAGGTCAGTTATACAGTAGGGTGCAGGCATTAAGCCGATAGAATGGGATTCCAGGTGGAGAAAACCAAACATGACGCTTACTCTGAACCTATCACGCCACATTATGGAAAGGTAGTAAGATTTTTTGCTCCTTGGAAGCCTAAGGATTTGTTGCAGAAGTACTTGTGTTAGTACGGTCATTTAGAGACCAGTCTTTTGACTGCTTGAACTTCCAAGAAAATTAAGAGTCACTGAGGAATGTACAGTGATACCACTGAAAATAGCCTACTGTCTCTTCCTCTGCTATACTGGAGTTAATCACTCTCTGAGGAAACTGGCTTAGTGAAAACACTGAGAGTAAGTGAATCATTTGAGACTTTGCATTCTAGTTCTGCTCACATCTTCCTATTGGCAACTGCTCTTTATTTAAGGATGATTAGACTGAAAGTGTGTCAGGGATGGATGCTGGAGAATAGAAGCAACTTGAACCTCTTTCTAAACTCCTATTTTGTCCCTTTCCAAAGAACCATCTCAGGAGATCCAGTTAGAATAAGAAATATGCCACCTTGTACAACTTATACAAGAAAGTTCTTTGATTCAAAAAGGGGGTTCAATATGCATTATTTTTTAATCCAAACTAGGAATATATTGCCCATCCTGGGCCTTTGATTTCTTGAAAATTCAGCTTCCAGAATCTCCTCATCAGAATTTTCAGAGCAGCTTTTAATCTATAAAGAGTAGTATCCTGGTTGTAGCACTCACTGCCAATGTAGAATTTTGCTTCTCTGTCTTTCTGTAGTACTGGAGACACTTGGCTGACCCACTGCTCATCAGAGGAACAAAAAGAAATCAAAATCTGTTAATCTAGTTCACATCGATTTCCACCTACAGAAGTCTTCGATGTGCCAACCACAGAAATATGGTTGAACTCCAGTAGCCAAGAGCATGCCTTCCACCACAGAAACTCCAGACATAAAATCTCATCAAGAAATTTCAGATTAACAAGAACTTCACTGCAAACCTATCTCATACTTCAACGGCCCATGCACAGAGGTGAACAGCATCCTATCAGAGAGGCCATTGAAGTTGTGAGAGCAATGCCTTTATAGAAAGTGGATTGATTTGATGACAATGGCTGTTGAACTTCTACCTAATAAGCTAAATTTTTGTTTCGGAAAAACAAAACATTTTTAATCTGATAGATTTAGACAATCAAACTGAAGAAAGACGTGGGACATCCTATCACAGCTGCTTCCTCTGTCATTGTCAGGTTTAGCAGTTTTAGACTATTTCTTAGCTGTGACTCTTCTGATGCCATAAAAAGTTGTACAGCAGGAAATATCTGCACAGCTGTATGGTCTACTTTCAGTGTCTACATGTTTGGGTCCTCAGAAAAGCATCAGTTGCTTTAGCACTTGTGCTAAAGTTGATCCTTTGCTCTACTGCTGGGGAAATAACACATTCCTAAATATGTGCAGCAAAGCCTGTAGCTATAGTTTGATGTATACTTGATAGCACCTTAGGAATGGAAAGATAAATGCTGTTAATTCCTGCTCTTTTTGTATATTTAATATTAACATTGTGGGAGAAAGTTTTACAACAAGTAGAACAAATTGCTTGAAATGACACTGCCACTTCTGAGCAGTCTTTTGAGCCTTTATACTAACTTAATCAATTGTCTAACAACAGAACACATTTTGAAAATCACTCAGAAGATTTTAACAACATATGACCAGAAGGTCAAGAGTAAGAGAGAGCAGAGCAGATTCCAAAGCAATTTAGCACATTTTATGACTACCAACTCTTTTCTGTGTATGCACTTTAAATCCAAGTCAAGTTGCAAATGAATTGGTTCTGGTGATTTCAACTTAGTGTTATAAAACAGTATGTATATTGCAGAATTACTGCACATTTTGGCACAGTTATGGGAAATAGTTATGTCTAAGTGAAGAAGGCTGATGTTTGCTCAAGCAGTGAGAAAGTTTCCCAATGTCTGTAATTTTTACTTTAACAGAAGATACCAGCTTCCAAACTACCAGGATTCCTCTATGTGATTATTGTTCAGGAACAGCTTGTATGAGAACCTGTGAATATCTCTTGATAACTTTTAAAATATGTTGTTTTATTAGACTGGGTTTTTTCACTGGTGTGTTATACTCCCATTTCTTTTTCTAGTGAGGATGGTTGTGCAGAATACCACCTGTTGTTCCCAGTTCTGTGTAAAGTTTTCAAGCTTCTTGTTAGTTATAACACCTTTCCTTTGAATATCATTCCAACAGAGTAATCCAGCCAAAGGGGATACAAAGGTCTCACCAGGAGGAAGACATGACAGAGCACTGAGTTCTAGCTATGCATATATAAGCAATTATCCATAGCTACTCACTATTTCAAAATAATTGGATCAACAATGTGTTTTCTTTAAGAACAGAGTAACTCTTACTGCTAGTTTTTGGCCACACATTGGTTCCTGTTTTAAGCAAGGCACAAGTCTCATGTGTAATGAAAGTTCAGAGCAAGCTAGAATGGGAGGTATTTGTTTATCTAGTATGATATCTCTTCTTATTATAGATTACTTCAAATGTATGCTTTACTCTATCCTATTATTTTTTTGGTATGCTGGATCTTCAGAAATACAACTGAATATAAAATTTCTTCTTCAGCGATGAAATAGGATTATGCTGCTTGGAGATACTGATTTCTGGGTAAAAATCTGTGTGCTTCCATTTTAATGTAAAAAGGTTCTGAACTCTCCCTCCACATTTAAAGCTGACTTGTAAATAGAGTTAAATTAAAAATTTAATAGCTTCAAGAAATTTCTGATTATGTGCTTAATGCTTTCAATTAGCTGAGGTAGGAAGAGCACTGACTTGTATTTAAAACGTGGGTTTTTAACATATGGATTAAACAGCATATCGTAAGTGCTTTAGAGTCTATATATCTGTTTAAAGAAGGAATAATTTATTCTCTTAGGATAAGAAGAACTAAAGGTATGTTTATTAGGATTATTGTCAGCTGGTTTTATGACATCATTAATAAGCATTAAAAATAGTAATCATTCATGGATTTAGAGAAGAGTTTGCAACCCAGTGTATAACAACTGTATGGTATACAGTTCCCTTTTCCACTGCCTTATTTTATCATCAGGAGAACCCTAGAGAGGATCTTGGATCTAAAAACACTGAATTCTTTTTTTCCATTGTGTTCATACAATACTATTAATTTTAGAAAGACTTATTTGATTCCATTTTTCCTTTGCTTTCATGTTAATACGTTATAGCAGGACATAATGCCACCTGTTCCACCTATATACAGTGAGAACTACAGAGATGATATGTTTGAAAAAAACCTTTTTTCTTCCAAGTTTCCCTGTTTCTTGGAATCACTTTCTACCTATATCTAGCAATGTGTTAGAATAACGCATTTTTTAACAATATTTGAAATTATAAAATTCATATTTCTATCCCTGTTTTTTAAAATCAACAGCAGTAAGAATAAAAGCTAATGCTTTTGATCAGAATTTCAGTACTTGATTTGACTCTTGCAATCTACGTTACCCATTTTGGTAACTGGGAGTGCTGTTATTACCGGTTGGTCTCAGTGGTGTTTTGCTGGGTACTGGCATTATCCCAAAGACTTTGACTCCAGGCTTCAGAGGGATTAAGAGTAAGAACTTGGTTTTGCAACATACCCATAAAATTTATGCCAAAGTGAGTTTAGCTGTAATGTTTCAGTGTACATTGCTTCATATTGCCTACTCTTTTATCTTTGTATTGAGTTTGCATGGCAAGGTTTTGGTAGTGGGGGGGGTTACAGGGGTGGCTTCAGTGAGAAGCTGCTGGAAGCTTCCCCCATGCCTGACAGAGCCAATGCCAGCTGGCTCTAAGACGGACCCACCGCTGGCCAAGGCCAAGCCAATCAGTGATAGTAGTAGCACCTCTGTGATCACATATTTAAGAAGGAAAAAAAAGTTGCGGGACACAGAAACTGCAGCTGGAGAGAGGACTGAGAACGTGTGAGAGAAACAGCCCTGCAGACACCAAGGTCAGTGAAGAAGGAGGGGGAGGAGATGCTCCAGGCGCCGGAGGAGAGATTCCCCTGCAGCCATTGGGGAAGACCATGGTGAGGCAGGCTGTCCCCCTGCAGCCCATGGAGGTCCACGGTGGAGCAGATATCCACCTGCAGCCCGTGGAGGACCCCACGCCAGAGCAGGTGGGTTCCCGAAGGAGGCTGTGACCCCGTGGGAAGCCCGCGCTGGAGCAGGCTCCTGGCAGGACCTGTGGATCTGTGGAGAGAGGAGCCCACGGAGCAGGTTTTCTGGCAGGACTTGTGACCCCGTGGGGGACCCACACTGGAGCAGTGTGCTCCTGAAGGACTGCACCCCGTGGAAGGGACCTATGCTGGAGCAGTTCATGAAGAACCACAGCCCATGGGAAGGACCCACATTGGAGAAGTTTGTGGAGGACTGTCTCCCGTGGGAGGGATGCCACGCTGGAGCAGGGGAAGAGTGTGAGGAGTCCTCCCCCTGAGGAGGATGAAGCGGCAGAGATAACGTGTGATGAACTGACCGTAAACCCCATTCCCCATCCCCCTGCGCTGCTGGTGGGGGGTGGGTAGAGAATCCAGGAGTGAAGTTGTGCCCGGGAAGAAGGGAGGGGTGGAGGGAAGGTGTTCTGAGATTTGGTTTTATTTCTCATTACCCTACTCTGGTTGATTGGTAAAAATTGAGTGAATTTTCCCCAAGCTGAGTCTGTTTTGCCCATGACAGTAATTGGTGAGTGATCTCTCCTGTCCTTATCTCAACCCACAAGCCCTTTGTTACATTTTTTTTCTCTCCCCTGTCCAGCTGAGGAGGTGGAGTGATAGAACTGCTTTGGTGGGCACCTGGCGTCCAGCCAGGGTCAACCCACCACAATCTTAAAAGGAGAATTATCTGTTCCAAAATAAATTCAAAACACAGACCTGAGCCCATACAAAATACCACTGCAGATCTTGAACTGTGCGGTACTGACTTTTTGTCAAGTATGTCTCATCTCTCATTCAAATGTCAGTCCTCTAATTCCAGGCACCTTCCTGTCGCACAGACCAGAGGAGGAACATAGTGTATGAAGGGACACCCTGAAAATCCAAATACTTCAGGCATGACGTGTATGAAATCATCTGAATATTCTTTTTGTGCTTTTGTGATCATTCTTTTTTCTTAAGAGTTAAGTTTTAATCAGCCAACTTTCTGCTTATTTTCCCAAATCTCTTTCAGACGAACTCTGCAGCCAACAGAATCTGTCTATTCACAGGATGCTTACGATGCATTCATTGTTTTTTTCTAATTAAGTACTTTTTGAAATTTAATTTTTCTAGTTACAGCATGGTATTGCCATAATAAGGTAAAAATGCAACAGAGGATCTCCAATTTTTGGCTGTAAGAGTCTCATTCTGTGACTAAAATGATCCATTTTTCTTTTCTATACTATTTTAAGAATTGCATATAAATAATGACTCTTTTTCAAGCTTAAAAAAAACAAATGAAAATCACTAATATTTATCCATAATATGTGTACATTACTTTTAAAAATATCAGTCTCTTCAGTATCAATATGAATGAATGTTTAGCTTTTTTTCAGTGGCATGTTCAATATTTTTGGACGATTTGATAATAGTTTGTGGTTTTGTTTATTTGTGAGCTTAGTGGAAGTGAAGGTGAATAGACAAAGCACTGCACCAAGATTTCAGTATAAATCCTTTTCTGAGGAGTGGAGTTGACAGAACTGGTTCCTAGCTGTCTCGCGTTCTGCCGTTTGAATCAGAGCAGAGTATGCATAAAATGCTGATAACAGTACAAGTGACTATTAGAGTTGCTAGGTTATTGTATTTATTTACACAGATGTAATTAAACAATGTGCAGCACAGAGGAGAATTAAGTCCAGTAACCTTAACAGCAAAATTAGTTTATGCTGCAGTAACTATTTTTTAAGTAATGCAAGAACAATGGAAACTATATGAGGAAATACGAGGAAGCGAAGTTCCCATTTGCCTTGAATAGCCTTTAGCAAATTGTTTTAAGTGTAAAGGATTCAACAGAAAAAAAATAATTAAAAGTTAAGGGAACTTAGATTTGATAAATCATGCTGTTAGGAAGCAAAGGCCTTAAAAGAACATAACTACAGCATTCTTAAGGAAAATGTAAAGAAGCTGTATCTGTCATCATGTTCATGATAGCAAACTTTCATAGTAGTAAGGCTTGTACCGAGCAGGGCACTAAGATTTCAGGTGAGAAGCTTCTGTTTTAGATAGCTGTGTCAGGAACTTTGGGAAGATCCATTGAAGGTTGAAGGCTGATTTTGCTATCCCTATTTCATCAGCTAGTCAGCCATGACTTACATTTAGTTCTGAGCCTCATCCCCTCATTTGCTTGTTTTGGACCCAATGGCTCTGTCTAGAATTCTTGTTTGACACCTATTCAGTCTGAGGAAATTGCTTGTTGGTGCCTTCTCTTTTGTCACTAATGCATCCATGAAGCACAATTTCATTCCTTCTCTTTTCTCCAAGTTTTTTTACCACTGAAATCTGGGCAAAGAATCTGAGATAAAACCATGAATGCTGATGCATTTCCCCTCCCTTATCTGTATGAAGCTGTTAGAATACTGTATGCACTGTTGAATATTGTCACCATATGACAAGTACCAGCAGAGGCTTAGCTGGCTTTCAGCTAGAAAACATGCATTAGCCACAGGTCACAGAATAAACATAGATATAGGAAAAACATTCAGAAGGAAAACATGAAAATTAATATATACAAGCACAACAAATTTTTGTGAAGTACACATTAACTCTCTTGGTGCTATCTTATAATATGCACTCATGAGTGACACAAGGGCCTGGGCCAGTTTCAAGTCCTAAGTGATCTTACAGTGTAACTTCTACACAAGTACTTCTGTATGTTAGGGTTCTGCAGTGATGGGCATTCTCCTAAATCTAGTATTAGATATAGAGAAGTTACAGCAAGAAGAGGGAATATGAAGCACTGCTGGAACTCATTAACCCATACAGAATACATATGCATGGCACATCTCTTCAGCACATACTGCCCTGCAAAGAACATTAAGCTAACAAGGCTGTAAAAATGGCACGATTATACTCCACAGACCTGCTCATGTTTCATTTATAGTTGGTATCCTGAGATGCAGAGGTGGTAAGATTTACCAGTGGTCACAAGGAAACCTGTATCAAAAGCTGAAACTGAATCCAGACCATCCTGTGTCTAAGTTAAGATTCCTGGGTGCTTTCTCTGCCCAGTGATTATTACTGCTCTTATGTTAGTGCTGCCTTGTCTGAATGTGGCAAATAGAAGGTTAGTTAACAAATTAGGAAAGAAATTTAGCTCAATCCAATTTGCAGATTTTCTTGAAGCATCACTCAAGAGCAAGGGAGCAGCAGAGATCTATTTAGTACAAAACCCCAGTGTTAAATTCTATTGTATTGAAAAGAACTGTTGCAAAAAAGGATTTCTTTTTTTGCTTTTAAAAATGTTCCACCATTTCTCTGAGAATATGCATGGTTTATTCCTCATTAGAAGGTGAGCTAAAAAGCCTGTTTTGCAGAATTTGTTTTGCTCAGGGTTCATAAAAAACATGGCTATAAATATACAGTCTTTAAGCAGATACCTGTTCTTTTTACAGATTTATTTTTATTTCAGTTATTAGTGTGGGGTTTGGTCTATTAGAAAAGTGACTTACAAATCTGAACTTCAAAAGATTCATAGTGTGAGCAGATACAAGGTATATCATGAATCATGGAAAAAGCTGTGAGGGGAAGGGGGAAATCTCAAGGAGAGTTTTAAAAACTGCTTGATGTTGAACAGATATGTTGTATTTTAGGTTAAGCCTGAGGGAGCTTAGGTTTTAAGTCAGTGTCCAGAAGTTTTGTTTTCCTTTTATCAAGAATGTTGAGTGTGTATATAACATTTTTCTGCAGAGAAAAAGCTGAGGTTACAGGTGGGTAAAATTAAATTTGGTGGGTTAAAGATTAAAGTTATACCTTGATCCAGCCTCTTAGGAAGATAAGCGAGGAATTGTGGTGCTGAAGCATAAACACACACTAGGTCACTGCAGCTCTTATCTGTACATTGTTTATTACACTCAGTATATATGATACTTCAACAGATAGAAATACAGAAGGATGTACAGTTGGCTGTATTGTAGGACCCAGGTGTATTGCTTCTCTCAGAAGCAGTTTTTTCTTCCAATTGACCACAGATAGTAGATCTCTTTCTCTTAGAACAGTAAAAGCCAGAAAGCCATAACTGAAGGCAGGCTGATTGCATTTCCTTTTTATGACAACTTGCATAGATTACCGGTTCTCTGAAAAATATCTCTGGAGTTTTAGAAATTTCTGATATAGAGTAATTCTACCTAGAATTAACAAGCATTTCTGTGTGGCAGCTCTTTTATACACTGGTGTAGCAAATTGAAAATCAACTGCAAAGGTGATTCCAAGCTATCATTTATGTAGGCTTTTTTTAGCGTTAGCAAAAGCTAAGACAAAGAGTAATCAACTTCATCTTCTTTTTTGGAATCTTCAATTAATAAATTAACTACAGTGTTCCTAATCATTTCCCTTCATTATTGGGGAAATATCCTGTTCATGAAGTGGACTGCAAGTGCTAAAGTTCAAAAAAATAGCAAAATATTGTCTGCATCTCTCTCAGGAATATTATGAAGTTTCAGCAATATTGAAAATAGTAAACATAAATTTTAAAAAATAAGAAAGAAATCCAGTGACCCTTAAAGAACTAAAGATAGAAATACAGTAATAAAGACACTAGAGACTTGACTCAAAGATCTGTTATACTCCTACCTCTTCTAATGTTTTCCTGTGTAGTTGTAGGCAAATCTCTTTGTCCGTATTTCCATTAACCTTCAAAAAACAGCAATACTGATTATTGCTTTGTTTTTGTTGTTTACTTAAACATGCTTACTAGAGGCATTGGAGAAAAAATAGCCATTTTTCCATAATTTCCTGGCTTATTATTCCTATACTAGCTTTTCTTTGCTTTCCAACTGTAGAAGTCAAATATAGATCCTGCAGATCTACCAACTGCAGGAAAAGAATTTTGGCTCCCTCTTTCCAGGAGACCAGTTTGACAACAATTTTAATCACTTTATAACCCACCGTGTACCATTAGTTGGGGAATGGAACATAGATCTGAATTAAATAAAATGCCACTCATAGTCAGGAGTCCTTTGGAGCTGTTACCATTACAATAAGTTATTTTTATTACTGCATGAAAGTATTGATTTATGAGCACAAAATAAATCCAAAGAATAGGCACATTTATAACATGGAGGAAAGAAGTATGAGGAAAAAGAGAAATATAAATTCCTTCACATTGTGTTTTTTAGAATATGCAATGTTTTTAATGAATAAAGGAAAATATATATCATGAAAGTGAAATGGTAGGTGTAGTACCTTGCAGTAAGACAATAGCATGATATAAAAACTCCTGAAAAACAATAGGATTTAAGTTCTTAACTGCCAGATTGCATTTAAAAAGAGGCCAATTATCCTTTTCCTTTTACACGGTTTCAGAGGAATTGCCTGAATGGTTCCAGCATAGTTCCACTGTTACACCTTGGTGCAATGTTGACACGGAATTTTGTCTGAACCACACAGCAGGCTGCCTCCTGATTGACATTTATCAGTGTTAACCCTATTCTTCTAAAAGTATTCTGAATGGATTTTTGATTTTATGGACCATGGAAGTTATGAAGACCATATATCCCTTACTGACCGGATGCCAACAAATACTCAGCATGCAGACTGCTTTTTATCTGTATGTGACAAACCCTTTATTAAAGATGCATTGGCACTACTGCTCCCATTTTACAAATCAGAAAACTGAAACATGGAATGTGTAAGTTATTAAAAGATTTGCTGGCAGGACACAGCTGTTCTGTATGGTTACTTGTTAGCCGAGCATGCTACTCTACTTCCACCAGATTTTCTGGTGATAATTATAGCATAAAAGGCTGACCTAGCACATACAGTAGATAATTTTTCACTTCAAGTTGGAAATAGAGTTTTTTTCTATCCCATTGTTTTCCAACTGTTCTCACTTTCATACACACACACAGAAAACTAAGGTCTCACTTGTGGATTGTTCCAGTTTTGGATGGAAAATAGGTGAACTTCCAAATACTCTTTCACTGTCTGTTAACAATTCAGAAATAGAACAAGTACACTGACACTGTATTGTGTATTCATGACACTGAAATGAAAAGACTGAAAGGTCTTTCATCATCAAAAAATGAAAAGTAGTTGTTTCGGCATCCTGAAACATATAATTTTGATTAAACAAAACCATTTAAAAATATTTCCATTTAAACAAAAATTTTAAAGAAAGTTTGAAAGAAAATAAAGTTCCAAGCTATACTTCTAATGTTCTGAGAACACAAACATGAGTTCTTCAAGTTCTTCAGATCCTGGGGGGGGGGGCAGTACTTCAGGAAATTCTTCACTGGTGACATTCACTAGTTTTAGAAGAAATAATTTGGTTCCAGGGCTGTGCTTTTAGCCTAGTGGTCCTTCCCTGATATTGGTAAAAGTCTCTGCCAAATACCACAAGGTTTTAAGTGCTGCTTAAGCCTTTGAAGGTTTTAGTGGGTCTTAAGTAATGCCGTAGCCCTTATGCTGGCACACAGCCCAGGATGAATTTCACTTTTGATGGCAACAGCTGTGTATCTATCAAGTTTCTGAATGTGTGAGGAGAGCAGAGCAGGGTGCTGCAGTCCCCAGGCAGCTGCCAAAAGCGGGGGAAACAGAACTGCTGCACTGCGATCAGGGCTACCAAGTAACAGGCACCAGCTGGGGTTTTTTGTGCTTTGACATATGACCCTCCTCATTCTGCTCCAAAGCTTTCTGGGAGTTTTAGGTATTTCAGAAGGCACTTTTCTACCATGTGCACCACCTCGGTTACAGGTGTCAGCCCTAGAAGCATGAGCACTGCTTCTTTTTCTCCTCCTAGTAATTCCTCTGTTAGCCACAATTTGCCATGTAAGCGTGGCAACTAGTGGTTACACTTGGAAGTCTTGAAAGTAAAAAGATTATGGGAGAAAAACTTTGCAAATAAATTGTAAATATCAAAATGCTTTGAATATTGCAGAATCAAGAAATGACATCTGTAAAGCAATAAGCAAGCATTTAAATCATGTACTAAACTTTTGTGCTTCACAGAAGATACATGACATCTTGTTCTTTATTACTATTATGATGGATGTTTATCTTAATATTTTTGAAGATTCTGCTCTATTCTTTGACAGGCTTTTCAAGAATGGACAATGAGCAAAGCTGAGATTTTTTTCTGCTTCCTAGAGAGTTTAAAAACAAGAAAAAGGAGACATAATGGTTTTGAATGTTTCTTATAATTTTATTTTTATTGCCTAATATTGAATAATGTTTTCTTTGCTTATTTTCTCATGTGGAGACTGAGTGACCTAATGAGTATTTAGCTAAGAATAGGCACAGTAAAGTTAATCAGCTCTTTTGAGACTTATCAAGATTTGGGCTTACTTACAGAAAGACTGCTGATCAGGACACCTTCAGGACTTTTCTCAGTGATTCATACCCCCTCCACACTGGCAATATAATCTAACACTACCCCAGAGCTCTCAAGAAGGGGGAGGCAGCAGTGCTACTCCGTGTCAGTCTCTCTCACTGCACAATAAGCAGAAGATGCAGCATCTCCTATGTGCTGTGCTCTACACCTTGTCTTCAAATGCAGGTAAACTTGGGAGGCCCCCGCAGGTCTGGGACCTGTGGGGTCTGCTGTAGGTAACTTGAGAGCACAGGGAAGGAAGTGGGGCCAAATTAACACCGTGCAGTTGTAACTAGGCTGTTTGCAAAATAGCACAAGTACTTCTTTGAGGTAGTAATCTCTAGTTCAAATAAGAGTCAAACCTTTCTTGCCAATTGATTAAATAAAAAAAGGGGGGAGAGAAGGGTATAAAAGCAGCAATTATACTTTAAGTTAGACTTTTGGGTGGATTTAGGTGGTTTGTTATCAACGTACCTCTTTTTGTCTATTGATCAACATCCACTGGGATCAAAATACCTTCCTGAAAAACTGCTCTAGTTTCTTCTCTATCTGAAAAATAAAGACATGGCTGTATTGCAGTGAATATCTCTGTATAAGGAACTTCTCTCTGCATTCCACTGTCTCACCCTGTATATCCTGGAAATCAAAAACTCAATGAAATGTGTTAAGAATGGAATAGTCTCCCACTGCTTTAAGGCACCTCAGATACAGAATTAGTCATTCCTGAACTCCTCTTTCTTCCCTGTTAAAGTGTTTCAGATGGACCTTTAAGGTCAACTGACCCACATTTCTGTGTTTAGTTCCTTTTCTGTCGTGTTTCATGGTTTTATCACTGGGACATTTTGACTGCCAGTAAAATATTCCTTGTGGCCACTCTACATCTCCTCACTCTCATGCCCTTCATGTTTCTGTGATCCTCACAAAGTGTCTTGGGCTCCCTTTAATCCTTTCTCACTTTTCTGAACTCTATTTTGATCTTCCACTAGTTCCTTTGTGCCATTCCCATTCTGTCAGCTCCCTTAGAGAACATTTTTCTCTCTTGTTCTCCTTCCTCCTTGCCCTCTTCCTTCTCTTGCATGTAAAGCGTACCTGATTGTCTACCTGCATGTCTTTCCAATAAACACCATCAAATACCTAAAAACCCATAACTGGGGAAGATCGTTTCAGTTTTATGATTTCCAGCAGCAATATTTGCAGCCTTGACATGAATTTATTGGCTTTTACTCTGGAGGTTACAAATAGAGGATTTGATTCTCCTTTCATTTACACCTGGTTTAATATAAGTCCATTTGATTCAGTGAAGTTATTCTTAATTACAGCAATATAATTGAGAGGTTAATTGAACTAGGAGGTCAAAAATTTGGATCTATCTCTCTCCAATCCTTTGTAATAAAAGATGGAATATTCCCAGGGGGAAGTTAAATAGAAGAAATGTTACAGCTTGAGAATAGCTTTTCCTAAATATCTTTTTCTAAAAATTATTTGGAAGGCTGTTGGCTACGTATACATTTCTTCTACCTCTTAGTTTTGTCCTTTCTGTTAACATAAATCCTGGATATATTATGAGAATTTTTGAATGCTGGGGATAGCATATATTCATTTTGTTGAGAACATTTTCTTTGGGTAGATGTGAGAAGAGAAAGTGAACTGTGGGCCATATATTTGATCAAAACCTAATAATTTATTTAGACTGCAAAAGGAAATTCATCTGTCATCTTCACATGCATCTTGTTTCCTTCTGATATTTCTGACCATGTTAGTTCTACATAGAATCTGAAAGTAAAAAAATAAAAATCTCAAATAGCTTAAAATGCAAACAAGGTTTCCAGAGTGTGTGCAATGGGAGCAACTTGGTACTGTAGATGTTTGGATTTGTATTTTCCAAGACAAATATTTGATGCTGATTAACAGAGATTTTATTTCACATTTAATTTTCTGCTTGTAATAAAAGTCATGAAATCTATTTGTTTCAGAAATGTATTAATTTTTTAATTCTGTCATCAGTGCCAGTCGTGATACAAGTGCAGACAACAAAAACCGTATAGCTTACTAGAATCAATGGAGACTTCAGCTGTGGTAATTTACAGGAAAATACTGTAGTTTCTGCAATTTATAATATAAAAATATTTACTCAGTTAAGCATTTACTTCAAAATTACCTAATAAACCTAATAGGCTCTTACCTGACTGGCTGCTTGATAGAAAAAGGGATGGTTCATAAAAATACTTGATACATGTACAGCTATTAAGTGAAAAATATACTAGTAGATATGCTACTGAAATGCAGGCAGAGAGAGTTTGAGAAACAGAAGGAAAAGGGAGTAGAAGCTGAAATGAAGCTCAGACAAACTGAGGCAAATGTTCTTGGAGACAGGGAAGAAGATAAAGCAGGTACTCCTTATGAATGCATTGCCATGTGCAAAATTGTGAAAAGCTATCACTAGATCTTCATAATAAACATAAGTAATAACTAAATAAAATCCAAGATCTGAATTTTTCCATTCTGATCCTTGTCACCCTTCTAATTCTCTTTTGCAGTACCTTGTAGTGTTGGAGGGGGGACTTAGCTCATAAAAATGGCTGAAAATATGTTTGTTGTAGGTACCCTGTTCCAGTACTTTTGATCTAACTTTCCCAGTATCTAACTTTATACACATTTGAACAACCCAATATTTTTCCAGTTTTTGTCTTATTCCTGGTCTTGTCCAGTACTATATTTTCTCTTGTTTGGCCTTACCATAGTTTTACCATGTTCTACAGTGTAATCTCAAATCCAGAAAAGTTCATCATCTCCCAGATGCCACTTGGAAAAAAGATTAATGCGTATGTTACAATCACATGCTTCACCTATACTACATATTATCTCCATATTTTGCAAATCTATGTTTTAAGGGAAATCCGACATGCAGTTAAGTGTTCTTTCTAGTGCTAAAGAGAACTGTGAGACCAAACACTTCAAATAAAGACCACTCTGATGATACTATTGACCTTTAATATTAGTGTATGCTTTCTCATTTTCTAAAGACCTCGAATTCAAGCCAGCTTTAAAAAACTATCAAATTTTTTTTCTGACTTCTTCAAATTATGCACAGATAACTCTGCATGCATTGAGAAAAAGCATTCAGAATACTTAAAAATTTAGAGATTTAAGTATATTTATTATATATACTATATCCATTTTCTCACTGTTTTCCCCATGTGCTGCAAATGTCACTTTGGGAGATGTAAAGCACAGTGTATATATGCTGCTTCATATGCTTGAGATTTAACAAACCATAAATAGTGCGAAAAACCAGGAAAACCAGGAGTCTCTTCTTATGCACTGTAACAGTAGTTATTCTTTGGCCTTTCAGATGAATTTCGTTTTTGCTATAGTGGAAGGTGGGTGTTCAATTCAACAACAGTCCTTCATATTTGTTCCTTATTATGCCATTTCACTCATTGGCATGTTGTGTTATTCCTTGGCTGGCTAAAATTTGCACTTTCTTAAAAAAAGGCTTCTTCTCCCTGGTTATTATAGAAAGGAAAGATACAGAAGCAAGGAAAAAAGGGGTGGCTTAGTAACAGGCTGCCTGCTCCATTTCTGGCAAATTTGATTAATGTTGTTTGAGAAATCAAACTTGGTCAAATAAAACTTCTGCTCAAATAATGTAAAAACACTTGAAGCAAATTGAAAGCTGTTATTAAATGTCTGTTCCTTACATGTTACAAAAGCACAGTCTTATCCTACATTAATGATCACTTTGCTAATATGAGGACAACTACCATAACTAATACTAATACAGCAGTCCAGGAATAGGAAATCTATAGTGACCTGTGGGCATCTTTCTTCTTATGGGATGTCTTCAGGTAAAAATGTGTTTGGATATGGACAAAAAAGCAAAACTAACTGGTGTTCTGGACAAATTGAGAATGAAACACTTTAAATGCAGGTAGAACTATTGAATAATCAAATAACTCATAAATAATGAAATAAAAGTTCTTACTGAAAACAGAAATACCCCTTTTCTTTTAGAGTCACCTTAAAATGGTGTATTCCTAGAACCAGGTTTTTTGCAGTATCAAGCATTCTGGTTTCATGCAAATCTTAGAGCCCACTCTGCTCTAAGACATACAGCTATCAGGTACACGTGTTGTATATGGAGATATATCTATAAAGCAATCAACCATAGGTTTTGAAAAATGTAGAATATTTGGCATATCTACAAAGTATTTTTTTCAAGTTATCTGTTACTAATATTGTAATAAGCTTTAATTTTTTTTTATTTTAAAATAATTTAAATTTCATCTGGTTTTCAGATTAAAACATCACAACCTTTAGATATTTTTGTCTTTCAAGTGTTCTAAAGCTTTCTGATTTATTGGGTTTTGATGGCTTTTTTTAACAAAAGCAACAGATGTCCATTCCTTAGTGTCTAAATATTAACTGTGAGAATTCCACCCAATTTTGCAACAAGGACCAAATTACAAAGACAATAACTTCACCTTCAGGACTGCAAAATCCTAGTTGTAAGACTTCTAACTTGGTTTACATGATTCAGAGATAGCAAGGTGAAAGCAATGATGGATAGCCAGCAGCTGTATTTGACTTGGCTATGTCTTCGGAACTAACGCACAGAAATCTCAGTCCACGGTTACTTAAAACCCTCTGCTACAAGATCCATTAGGGGGCATCACCTTAACTATAATATCCTCTGATAGCTGAGCCACAAAAGTAGTATATTTTACCTAATTTTTCTTCCCCTTTTTTTTTTTTGGTAGCCCTTTCTGTTAAGTATGCCTTGCACAGTTCTGACAATGGGCTAGGATTTGCAAAGAGCCTGGGAGTTCTTTGAGGCACATTCCTACCCCATTTAATAATTTATCTTGTATATAATGCTGCTACTAATTTAAACAGGCATAAAAACAGACAGAAAAGCAATAATAGATGTATCGTCCCATTAGTGCGACTGGGGCAATTACTAATTCACAAATATTGAAACTAGCACTGATTGAGATAAATTAATTTCTCATAATTTAATAATGCAAATCACACTAGCAGCAAAGACCTACAACTGTCGGCAGTAGAGCAATGTGAATTTTAGTAGAGAAATGTAAAGTCGATAACATTATTTTTCTCTGCATTACATAAAATTATGTTGTTAAATATTTCTTCAGTTTATCTTTATTATTTTGCATTTCTTCCACTATTTTATCTGTTCTTAAATCTCTGGGCCAAGTTCTTCCAGCAGACAACCCTATTCAGTTAAAATCTTCACTGGTTTTGTAGTTGAATGCCAAAGCAATTTCAGGGTTTTATTTTACCCATTCTGTATTCCCAAATGGCATAATATTAATGTGAATTGGTGTCATTTAGTCATTCATCAGCTTCTCTAAATTCAGCTTTCTTATTAAACAGAGAGGTTGCTTCATATTGGAAAATTGTGCAGAACTGTTTCTTTTAAAAATATTTAGTAAATTCAGGTACATTTAAAACATGAGACAGAAATTGGCTTTATACTCATCCATATAAGGCTAATGAAATGAACACATTTTGAGAAGGCAAAAATCAGTGTCTTTATAACCTGTATTTCTTAGCTGATGAAATGCTTTATTTTGAACATAGTGTAAATGACCCTGCAAGTCCAAACTTCTACCAAGAAGCTTCATTAAAGTACATAAATTACTACAACTGTCAGAGATGGCATTAAGTATTCAATAAAAGTAGACTTAACACAATTAATAGCAATTAAAATTATACTTTTATGATGTCAGCCACCAGCACTGTAAAGACATAATTGCCTGTAAGGACTTCTCTGCCATATTTATCCTCTAAAACTGTCCAATTTATATGAAAAATGCCAAAAACATATCCCAAATGGGTACCATTATCTTCTTGGATTTTTAAAAGTGATCTGTCTTTATCCAGCCTGTGCACATTAAGCTAATTTACTTTAATTAGTTTTTTCCTCATTGTCTTAATAGACATGTTGATAAGGTTTTACTGGGGAGGGGGAAGGGGGGAATGTTGGTTGTTTTGTTTTTTTTTTCTTTTCCTGACTACAGATGTTAAACTGTACTCATTAAATATCTTTCAAGAGACTACTACCTGGAATCCTACACTTGGATTTTCCCTGTTCATATTCTCTCTCTTCTGCCCAGTTGTCAGTTACAACTGTAAGTTACAAACTTACTGAATGACAGGATCTCTAGTATTTGTTAGAAATGTAAAGCAACTGTGCTTTGGTTAATTACTTCGTAATTAAATAAGAAAGAATGACATTTTTGTCTGTGCTGTAAAAAGGAAGTTTGCTCTGGACATAATAAATTAATTAACTAATTCCTAGAACAGTACCTTATGTCTCTAAAACCCATACAATAGAATATCCGTGAAAAAATGCCAGCATTTTTAAGCGATATCAAGAACAAAATATAAGGATGTAATCAACAGGTTGGTGTCTGACTTTAAGATCTAGGCTCAGCCTGCTGACTTCAATACCTAAAGTTAAGTGCTTACACCTCCCGATGTAATTGGGAGCCCTGTGTAATTGATAGCGAGATGTAAGCTCCTAATCTAGGTCTTTGGAATTGCCTTTGGAGATGTATGAATCACTGTATTGACTGTGTAATTGAGTTTCTGGTCTTTCATCACTGAGCTATTGGAAGTCTAGATGTGTGAAGCTCAACAGAAGATCTTCCTCTCTATACTGTCTTCTGAAATATCCCCTATTGATTGAATGAAGTATGCAAAGTTATGTCCAATGTTTTGACAGCATTTCTATAGATCTATTTTACAATTGTCTTAATGTTTACGTTCTGTAAATTTTCCTTATACAAAATCTGAGATGCCAAAGCATTAGCATGGTTTTATCAGATTAGACTGTGATTTGCTCCTTGCCTTTGCAAATACATTTGAGGTTCAGTATGAGTGTTTTGCAATACACAAAAGACAAATTGATGTCTGATTTATGTTACTGGATGGATAGTTCAATTTTAAACCAGCATCACCGCATAGTCTAAAAATCAATAACGCATAAAGATGCAGAATGCTCAGAATAGGATTACATACTAATTTATGAGAGTTAATACTGTTTGGAAACTCAGCAGTAGCCATACATGTATTTTAAAGCTGTACAGATATAGAGAGTTTTAAAAGTGTTTAGGATTCTTTAGAAATGAAAACTTTTTTTGATAGAAATTCCTCAGAAGAACACAGAATTTAATGATGAATAAATATTAAACACTGGAGAATCAGCCCATTTGAGAATAAGAAACTTCATTTTGGACACCATTAAAATAACTTGAATTCACTTTCCATTCTTAAGCATTTCCATAAATTTGAAGAATGCCAGAGACTGACATCCTGATGCATAACTGATAGACAACTTTAAAAATAGACAACAAGGACTTCATATATAAACTATGAAATTTTACACTCATGGAATGGAATTATGTTCAAAGTGATTAGAAAGAATTCTTGGTAATGAAAGTATTCGTATGAAGCAAATGTAAAAGACTTGCTACAGCTTTTTTTTTTTTTTTAATCCCTATAGTAGTGTATTGGTGACTTCATATTACATCACAGTGACTTGATTATTCATAGTTCATCCAGAATATTTTCTTTCATCATGTCTATACCTTCTGCTAGAGGAAAGAAGTTGACTAGTCATAGGTTTCCAGACTACTGAATTACAAACCTACCCCACAGGTGATTTTTCAGCAGGTGTTTTTGCTTTGCTAGGCCAACTTGAACTTTACTAGGCAAATTTGTCCTGTTCTTGGAGCAAAAAATGATTCATATTGAGAAGATCCAATAACCTGTTGCTTGACATAACAAAATATAAATGTTGAATCAGAGACACGTTTCATACTGTTATATTAATAACAAAAATCAACAGAACTTTAACTGGTAGCCTTCATGGCTGAAGTCCTTTCTTCCAACTGAAATTGAAGGTGAAACATTATTAAATTGAAGGTGAAACAAGCTTATAAATAAAATTAGAGTAAGTCAGGATAAAAAGATCCCATGTATTGTGCACATGTACATGTGTTTCTGTGTATGTGTGCATAAATATGTTTTCATTGCACTAGAAAATTCTGAGATTAGCCTCTATAATAAGTAAACTTTTGAAAATCCAGTCATAGGACATTTTTCAGTATAACTTTTCCTTGGTAACAAAGGGCAAGAGTTAAAAAAATGAGTAGGGAAAAAAAAAAAGTCTAACAGTAACACAGTTCTACTTGAAAATTTCAGTTAGTGCCAGTGTATTGTGAACAAATGTACAATTCTTTCCTGTAGAAGGTAAGATAAAAGCCTGAATTTGTCTATTCTTATTATAAATGATAGCAAGCCAGAGAAGCAAAGTAGATGTTTGAATTTTTAGGAGAAACGTTTGGAACTTTATTAAATCTCTACTTTTAAGGTAACTTTTAAAGGAGAGCTGTCTTATAGGAACACTCAATGTTATTTGTAACAAACTTCCTTGAAAATTTAATGCATTACAGCCCTGAGATCTAGAAACTTGTAGCTTGTTCTTGTTTTGTGCTAACATCCAAGGCTTAATCATTTTCTGGTCCCAAAACTGAACTCCAGACACAACACTGTTGGAGGAAGGAGCTGAGCTTCCATCGGTAAATAGGTGTTGTTCAATTCAGACTTCTGATATGCTGAATTTGGTATCTGATTTTGCAAGAACATCTCTCTAAATCCGTCATCAGTAGAAATTGCATAGGTAAGAGCATAAGAACAGAGCAAGTGTGTACAGCCAGTTCTGTGAAATAAATCAAATCAGACTACTAGAGAATAGCACCTGAGCCCCGTGTAGAAGTTCTCACAAAAAGTTTTGTCTATAACTTGAATGTAACTTATGCAAATTACATACCAATTTTATATTGCATGCCTCTTGGTGATCTGATTTGTAATTCATTTAGACAACTTCTGCATCTAATACTTATCTAATAAAATCACTTGTCGTAATGGAATTGACAATTGAAAGTGATGACATTAAAAAATAAATTAGCATTAGAAAATAAGTCTGGGGATTTCCTTATGAAATCAAAAGCATTCCAAGGGAAGTGGGATAAGGAGCCATAAGTATTCCAGATGGTAAATTATTTTCTATGTAACATTCAGATCTATCTCTAAAAGGTCAGCTTTTTTATACAGTTATAAGATCTGCCCTGTCTTTAGCTTTTCAGTATTGTAAAATGTTTTCTTTCAGTGATGGAAAGATACCAAGAACTTATTTTCTGTGACTTATGGTACTGATGTTAACCAAGAAAGGTTTCAGAAAGATCTGTATAACTCTGGAAGTTAGACAAAGCCACCAGTGAGTATACAATCATTGTATACTTAAAAATGAGTTGAGTATTTCTCTGTGTTTGATGCCAAATGCACGTTTTTCCTATAGTATTGACTGAAGTCTGATAGAACCTAACAAATATTTCTCGAATGAGTATGCTGATCATATGAGTATTGGGACACTCATGACATCAGAGATGGTTATTTTGCACTTTAATACTAGGAAATCTGGATAATTCACACTATGTAAGAAGTTTCAGGGTAAAGCAGAGAACTGAAAGCATAAGTCTAAAAAATTGAGAATTTATTAGCCTTTACTGTTTTATTAGCTTTTACAGAGTTATATCAGGGTGTATGGTTGTCTTGAAATCAACTAATACAACAGATTCTTTTCAGTTGTTTCCAGATATTTAGCTTCCAGTTCTTAACAGAAATACTTTTTATATATAATCTTGCATTACCTATTTTTAAATTTCATTCCATTTCTATTACACCAGTCCTCAAGGTCATCCATTGTTTCCTCTATGATATAACAGTCCTCTTCTGTATTGGAGCACCTCTGCTTACATTGTGTCATCAATAAATTTCATCAGCATGCTCCTACTATTTTTTCTGCCAAGACCACTAATGAAAATATTAAATCACAGAACTGGAAAAATCAGTCCCTGAGAAACAACTCTTTGACTGGCTTTCACCACTTCCAGCAGGTATCTCACCTTCAGACAATTCCTTACCTATCTAGCCTCTATTATCTTGAGCTCAGTTAATGTGGCATTCCATCAATTTACTAATGGTGATGGATGAGAGCTACTGTATTTCCTATTTCCAGAAAGAAAACAGGTATTTTATTAAAGAGAGGAACCAGGTTAGTCTAGCGTGGTGTGACTTTTGATGCCTAAGATACAAACACATTGAGTCGAACAAGTAGGAGACATCTAAAGAAAGAGTACAAGAAGCATTTCTGGGCAATACCCTGTGTATACCCTCCCACCACTTCGCAGTCAGTGGCTTGAAGTCCTGTTATGTCAGAGCTCAGATTTGGGTCGTTATGTTTAATAAGTATCAATGAATCCACTAGGCCTTTTGAATTATTCATGATTTTGGGCTGCATGATCTTGTGATGGTGACTTGCACAATTTAATTATGTTTTTTGTTTAGGAAACCTTTGTGTTTGTTTGTTAGACCTCCTCTCGTGATAGCTGAATTGATCATAGTAACGAGAATTCCTTATATATCATTATATAGGCCTTTATCACATCCTTTTTCAATTATCTCTTTTTCGAGCTGAAGAACTCTGGTCCATTTCGCTGTCTTCCACTGCAGAAGGGCTTCAGAATCCTTCCATATTCTTCCTGCCTTTTCTGCCTCTTTCCTAGGGCTGATGCGTGGTTTTTTGTTTTGTTTTGGGGTTTTTTTGAGATGCAGTGATCAGAAATTCAGTGTTCAACATGAGTATACAGTGGATGGATTTATAGCATTAAAAATAGTTTCCTGCTGTGTTTTCCTAATAATTTCTAATGTTCTAATACTGCTTTTTTGACTGAAGTTGGAAGCTGCTGCTTTTAGAGAACTAGCCACAATGACTCCCAGGTTCTCCTTCTAAGCAGAATTTAAAATCCACCATTTTGAATGTATAGAAAGGGGTATTCCCACACAGACTGTGTTTTATTTATTGACACAGTTTCACTCGTTCCACTTTTGTGTACCATTCACAGCTGTTGTTTCAAACAAATAGCTCTCCCTGATGAAGCAGCTCATCAGAGATGACTGTTGAATTATGCGTTACTGGAGAAATCCCCAAAACTTTTTTTAATAAAGGAGGTCACAGTACACTAGTGATGCACCTTTTAAAGTACCCTTAATTAGCAATGTTGAGTTGAGACACAGCAAATTACAGTGATGTAAAATTGCAATCCTGATACTGCAATACTATGCAATTGCCCCAGAATAAGTAATCTTTATTTGTTTGCTCTTTATGAGAGGAAGAGAGAGAGAATATCTTTAAAAATCATCATGATAATGAAGGACAAATAGACTTGCAGCATGGATAGTTACATATAATTTTTCCAGATTTCTATGTGGCTGAATGAAAACTTGCATACAAAATAAACCCCAAAGAGTATTAAAACTAAATTGTCTTTATTTCTATACTTCAATTTCTTTTCAGTTTACTTCCTAGTGTCACCTACTTCCTAAATATCAGTTTTCAGACTGCAAGTGCTGTGGAGCACGCATGGGGTTTTGTTGGTTTTAAATTTTTTGGAGTTGTTGTGACACTTTCAGGACTTCTCAGCTAGTCCTACATATTATTTTATTTATAGTATCTAACCAGCTAATTCAGATTAGTAGAAAAACTTTCATTAATATCAATGGAGAATCAAACTGATAATGTATATAAAGCCATGCTATCTTTCAGCATGAAAAATGAAATGGAATGCCATATCATTTATGCCACAGCACAATAGTTCTGTTGTCTTTGAAGATATCACAAATGCAAATGCACATAAAAGAATCACACAGAAACCAAGCTCTATTTCTTCTAATGTCCTCATTTATTTTTAATAAAACTAGAAAATAAAGATCAGAAAATCTACAAGGTTAAATGATCTACCTTTAGTTACAAGAACCTCTATCTCATCTGTAGGAAGAGAAATATAAGGTATAGAAGATCTTGATGGGACTTCACTGTATCATTATAATTAGTTCAGTGATGGTGAAAGAGTACAGACTGCCTCATTGACTGTAATTGTTTTGTTAGCAATATATGTTCTGTATACCTTAGTGCACAGACACCTGTATTAGGTTTCTAATTCTGTAATGTGCACATAACAATTGGAGACCTTATCTAAAAACCCTTTGAAACATCATTAATGTTTTCCCACATTCCAGCTGAACTCATTGATTCTTGCCTGTATCAGTTGAGTCTATATGGAAAAAAGTTAATCAGATTTTGCTTTCTTTTACAGGAAACATATGAATTTCTTAACTTCAATAAAAAAGCATAAATTACATAGTCTGAGCAAACTTTTTCAGACTGAGAAAAATACTATATTTTGGTCTTCTTTTCTATTGTTATTTTAATCATAATGATGTGTACAACTCTATGGTAAAAAGAAAAGTATATATTTTCCATTAGGGGAATAGAAATTCTGCCAGTAAAATCATAATTCAAAAGCAGAAGCATTAGTACTTTGGGGTAAACAATGAAAGCTGGTCTTTGGTGTTCCTGTCACTGCAAACTGCAGGAGGAAGGTGAAGACTCCAGTCTACCTAATGTGGCAGTTACTGTTGATTTTTTGCATGTAATGTTGTTTCCTGATGAATTGCACACATGCGTAACTTGCAGTCGGTTTGCTCTAATTATCGTAGATCATCTTCATGATTTGCCACTTGCAACCTAATATATTATGATAGTTGAAGTAATATGTTCTGGTTATAATTGGTTGCCCACTGTTGATATGGGTAATGGATCTCTCCTGTGAAATACAAACAGTAACTAGACGCACAGCATGCAGGTGAGTTAAGTACCCACACTACCCAGGAATCAGCAGGTATTCTTCATGACTTAGTCTCCAGACATATTTTTTCTGGAAGCTCAGCATATCTCTAATTGCAATTATATTTTGTGTCCATCTTGTCTCAGATCTTAGAAAAGGGGTTTCTGTGTATAAATATTTAAGTATGAAAGTAAAAGGCAATACCAAGCACTTTTCTGCAGACTTGGAGAAATATAACTGGTGTAGATCTTTTCACATAATTCCCATTTATATTAGTAGAGTTGGTCTCAAGGATAAATCACATCCCAAAGATGAAAATCAAATCTTCAAACTGGAAACTGGTAGCTACATTTTGATGTGGCAAGTCTTCATATTACATGTTTAGTTCAGTGTAATCAATAGCATTAATAAATCAGTGGATTGACTGAATTCTGAAAGGATTGTAGCTCTCACACAATAAATTGATTTTTGTGTTCTCCATGTGAACACAGAAACAGTGTAGTTAAGTGCACAGTTGGTGTAATATTGACTTTTTTTCCTGATATTTAGTCACTGTGTGTTCAAGGTTGACAAGGGCAATTATAGCCCATTGGTGTCTATTGGTAACCATATTTGTCTAGGGCACTGGTTTTCCCCAAAACACTTCTTGGATTTAAGGTCTACCTTCTTTTATGTGTCCTATGCAAAACTTCCAAAATAAGCTGGAGACAAAATTTACAGCCTCTCAAAGTACTATTAAGGAGTTTGATAAAAAAAAATATGTGCTTGAGGCAAATGTTTGCAGATCAGCATAAGCTTTTTAAATATTTCACTTGGTTTCTTTCAGTAAATCCAGTTATAGGTGTTGAAGAGCAAACCGTCAAAACCTTTAAAGGCTTAGCCCCTCTTTTCTCATCCTCACTGTTTTACACCTTTCTGAAAAGACTTCAAAAATACTAAGAAGTGCAAAGAACATTGCATCCAAAACCATACACAGGTTTAGCCTAGAGTGATTATTTTTAGTTTTAGTGAACAAGGTCTCATTTGACTTTGCATATTTCAAAACTAACTTAGACTTGGATATTACTTTTGTGACATCCGTTGCAAGAAATATTTGAAAAGAATAAATTACATTCTATTCAGTTCATTTTTATTTATTTGAGTCTTTTATGTTACCTCTAAAATATATGACACAGCAGTTTTCACCGAATTTTCTGCTCTAATTACAACTTACCTAATACTAACCTGATCACCTATCAGAGAGTGATTATATTTCTGCATAACTTGAAGAGCTGGTGGAAATATATGACACAACACAAATTAAATTATTTGAAGGAAATTTGCAGTTCATTACAATTTATCAGTACAATAGAAATAGATAAGTAGATATCACACAGACAATACATAGATAAAACATAATAGAGAAATGAGACAACTTGGGATTTTGGAGGGGAAGGAGAAAGTTTGACATTTTAGAATAGCATTTAAGAGTCTGAATTAACTACTGTGTGTTCGTATGTCTGGTTTAAACATGGGAACTGGTGAAATCTATGTACCACGTTCAGTGATGTTGGCAGCTGGAATGAGGGGGCGAAAACCACTTAAAAATGTTGTATGCTTGGGCTGGGATCAGAGTTGTGAAGGTCTTGGTATTGCAAAACATTCATTTTCAGCTTCTCATTGGCTCTTGTTAGAAGTACTGCTTTTGATGGGCCAGAATTTAATCTCAAAACTGATTAAAATAGTAATTATTTGATTAATCAGTGAAGAAATAGAGTTCCTTTAAAAGCCAGACTCCATTTAATTAACAGTAATTTGAGGCTTTAGACTGTACAGATCTGAATACTAACATTCTTTGACAACTGGCTTTCAAATATGTTAGGTTTCTCTCAGAACTGCCAAAATTTATCCTGCTAAGCATTCAGCAGCAATCTGTGGTAAAAAGGTTCTTGTCGTGTAATTCCATGAACATTGGCCATTCTCAGCTTCATGTGAATGTTCATCATAATCTAAATATACAGAATCAAGGGAGGGGCAGAAAAGTGGTCTATTGTCGTGGTTTAACCCCAGCCAGCAACTAAACACCACGCAGCCGCTCACTCACTCCCCCCCACTCAGTGGGATGGGGGAGAAAATCGGGAAAAGAAGCAAAACCCGTGGGTTGAGATAAGAACGGTTTAATAGAACAGAAAAGAAGAAACTAATAATGATAATGATAACACTAATAAAATGACAACAGCAATAATGAAAGGATTGGAATGTACAAATGATGCACAGTGCAATTGCTCACCACCCGCCGACCGACACCCAGCCAGTCCCCGAGCGGTGAATCCCTGCCCCCCCCCACTTCCCCGTTCCTAAACTGGATGGGACGTCACATGGTATGGAATACACCGTTGGCCAGTCAGTTTGGGTCAGGTGCCCTGGCTGTGTCCTGTGCCAGCTTCTTGTGCCCCTCCAGCTTTCTCACTGGCTGGGCATGAGAAGCTGAAAAATCCTTGACATTAGTCTAAACACTACTGAGCAACAACTGAAAACATCAGTGTTATCAACATTCTTCACATACTGAACTCAAAACATAGCACTGTACCAGCTACTAGGAAGACAGTTAACTCTATCCCAGCTGAAACCAGGACATCTATGCATACAATGATAATGATGATACAACTTAATCTAAAGTAAATGTAAAGACGTAGTCTTTGTATTCCTAAAATTGTCTTCATGTACACAGTCATCTTTTGACTTTTCAGGAATATATATTGATACTCTTGTATGTACGACCTTGCTAGATAGGACGCATTTTTCATAGCACCATCAGCAGCAAAACTAATTGTATTCCATGTAAACAGAAAGAACATTCTTCTGTCTAAGGAATAAATCCAAGTTGAAAAGGTAAGGCATATTGTTGGTTTATGCTTATTCAAACCTTTACTGAAAAGTTATTAAAAGTGCAGAAATTAATGTAGTCTTGTTCACAATAATTTAAGCAATTAAATATTCCGGTCACTTTTAAACTCTTTCACCTTTACCCCTGTTTTTCTTGCATATTTTACTCTTTCTTTCTATTAAGAAAAATCCAGTAGATGTTTCATAGTGAAAGTGTAGTTAGTTTTTCTGTTTGTTTTTGATGGTGGACTTTTTCAACTTCACAACACTCTGTCCTGCAAAAAGTTGCATGGTATGGGTGAACATGTAATTGAAGAAAGAGGTCTTTTGTTCGCAAGAACCAGTAGTTACAGCATGAAATTCATACTTACAAATAGTTTAAGCAATGCCAGGTTTGATATGAAAAGGGATGCACAGTGCTCTAATTATTACACATTTTTAACATACGCTCTGCATTATATCACAGAGACACCTGTTCTTTAATGTTACTTTTTGCTGTATTACTTTTCCTATGATACCAATTATTTTAAGCATGTATGACAGGTAACTGGCATCTTTATAGCTGTGAGGTTGCATCACAGCAGGTTTTACCAGTAATACTGTGAACATGAAAATAATATGTTAAGAATCTGTTCTATGGAAAAGGATATCATAGACATAGAAAATGCACTAAACAACCTTTGACAAAAAACCCCAGTCACTCAAGCTGAAGTACATAGTTTCTAAGTAATGACATTTTAACATAAAATGTTGCATATTCCAAGGCTGTCTTTCAAAACTGTGTTTCAAATTTACTGTCAGAAGCTCTAGTAGATGCACATCACTGTTAATAACCAAATGAATTAACAGCATGTTGATGTTCTGTAGAGACCGTATAAATATATTCCTGTTGCAATTCAATAAAAAATATGTGCTTGTGTAGAAAGAGGTAAATCTTTATTACTAATATACAGTTATGTTATTGGGGTTTACTATGACAATGTTATAAAATAATGTGTATAGAGTGTGCCAATTTTGTCACACAAGCAAGTGTAACAAGTTTGTAAAGAACAGTTATGTATGTAGCTGTATATAATCAAAGATGTATAAAACTATAGGCTTATACAAATATATACACATATATAACTTGTTATACACAACTACAGTATTTTATACATATTTGTTCTATGTAGACTTGTTCTATACAAACTATATGTATGATTACATTTTTATACATGTATCTAAAACTATAGTTATATATATACATATGTGTATTTTTATATATAACTATATTCTTTAATTTTTTTAATTTTATTTTTTACATGAGTTGTACCCAAGTGGATTTACCTGCACCCAAGAAACCTGTCCTCACTGTACCTTTCAGTTTTAGATAGTTGTTTACATCAGAGCTTCTCTTCTCAGTACAAACACTGTGGTCTCTGGTTCCTTGCGTAGCTGGGATTGTGGTAGCAGACTATTGCTTACCATGATAGGCTGTAAGGTCCATTCATTCATACCAAATGAGGCTGGTTCTGAGAACCTAACATTATTTATTCTCCATAGAACTGCAACTCTTGGCTGTTTCTAATTCATTTGTTACCAAGAACTTTGGATCAATTGTGCCAATGATTCAACTCAATAAACTAGTAAATAAAAATGCCCTACATGATCTTTGGCTCAGGAGTCTTTCCAGCTGTGTCTAGGGACATGGCTCAAATACAATTTACAGAATAGCACTATTCACATAAGTAGCCAGGATGCTTCTTTGAGATGATGATAAATGTCTAGCCCTATGCATTCTGTTCCGTATAACTTTTACTGAAATCCTGCATGGTGGGTCCCATTTTGCAAGAAGGTACTTATGTGCTTAGTTTCTGTGCCATAAATGTTTTTAGATAACAACATCAACTGTACCTTACACTAGCTCCTTCTCGATTTACAACCACCCGAGTCATTGCTACTTAGGGTTTTCAAGAGTCCTTACCAACAAAGGTGGAGAAAGAATGTTTGTATGGAAAAGCTCACTACCCATTTTTACCATCTCAATATATAACTGAGTGGGAGATGAAGTTCCAGTTCAGTGTCCTGAAAATGAAAACTTTTTCTGGTGTGCAAGGTATTCTTCCTCAATTCAAATCAACACCTGGTTTCTCATAGAAGTTAACATAGCAATATAATCACTCAAGTTCCAAGTTAATAGACCTTTAAAGTTGATAGTCAAAGAAATAGGATCATTCCAGTGTTTTATCTGGCAGACAGCAGTAAAGTTTTATAAGCTTTTTTGAGTCACTTTTACATAAAGTAGCATTGATATTTTACCATATCTTCTATTTTGCATTTTCTCCATGGCATGAAAGGTTCCATCTCAGTACGTATAATAAATATTCCACTGACTTTGTGGGGGTGGAAAGCAAGAATCACTATCTCTGGTGGACTGCTAGAAACTGATGCCATTGTCTAACTGTATGTGTCTTGTCCCATAGGGATTAGGAGCTATGGGAGACCTGCTGCCTCCTGGAAAGGCAGCTGAGGCCAGGCAACTGTACTGCTGCCCTGTTGTCTGGACTAGGATCATCATATATGACCTTCCGTTGTCTTCTTCCAGAAGCTAGTTAGGAACAATTAGATGAAATTTTAATTTTCTTGTTGAAGATTGGCAGTTGACACATTCTGATAACAGTAACTTCCTCTTCCTTTTCTTACACAGCAGTGCCTTCCACGATGCTGGGATTCTTGTCCCAGGTCTGTTGTGAAAGTTTGTGCATGAGCTGAACTAGTATAGATTAACAGCCCAATTTTTTAATTTTAAAATTCCTGATCACAACCCCTTTGCTGAATAGTACATTTCCTGTTAAAACCAGCAGACTGATTAATCAGACTGATTCCAGTGAGACTGAAGAATTCCTCATGCAAGCACCTCGGAAGGAGCTGATCAGGGATGAGCCTCCATTGCTATTTGTTGGACTTTAACTAGCTGCTATTTTCAGTTTTTCTTCCCAAGTTTCTGAGGGCAGCACTCTTTGATCATGCTGCAGTAAATGAAGATCAGAGCATCAAAGGGAGTTAAATATGTTGGCAGTGAGTGTCACCGAGCTTGACTTTCAAGTGTGCAATGCTAGGAATACATTCAGAAATATGAGTTAAGTGAATCACTACAGTTAGGCACCTAAGAAATGGAATCATGAAGGGAAGAATTTTGAGCACAGGGTCACCTAAATCTAGAAATAGGAAATATTGAAGAGAGTGGGGTTATAAGAATTCCTGCTTTTTCTTGAATTTAAATATCTAGTATTGACAGTTGTGAAGTCATCACTTAGGACTCATTAGCCCACCCTCCAGAGGTGGAAGATTAAATTCTGCAACTGATAATGCATATAGAAAACACAAGGATGAAATTTAAGATTGTTGCCATAGATCGCTACACGTTAACATTTCAGGTTTGCCTTCAAGCTCCTTTACTGTCTGGGGTTCAGGGTCCCTGAAGCAGGCTATGTTAAGATTTATGGTGCAGATACTCTGACGACACAAATAGGAATGCTTAGACACTCAGTTGGGAAATTAGGCACAAGTCTGTTTGTTTTGTATTTGGTCTTGTTCTTGGTTATAACAAGCACAAAGATTCTCAAATGATGTGAATCAACGACTTGGTAACTGGTCACCATGCATTAGAACATTTTTAATATTGAGCCTTTGGTTTTTCAGTACCTGGCCCCCATATTGCTACAATTATATTTTAGCATTTAAGCTTCTTTCATGTTTATATTAACTGTACAGTCAAACCATGTATTCATTTTTATATATGTCTGCACGTATATTAAAAAAAAAATTTTTTTTAAATTTACAGTCCAGGGGATAAACTTAGGGAGACATGTGTTGTGTCTCAGTACAACATGGGAGAATTTGCATTTATCCAGTTTTGTATTTACAGATACCATAGGAAATGCCTTTCATGGTTCAGGTTGAACTTGGATGCACAAGTCCAATATCCACCCACGTTTTCAGACTGTAGAGCCCATCAGTATTATGATCTAACATAGCATGCCCTCTGCTTTCCCTAGAAACTAAAAATAGGATGGTTATCCTGTTTCTTAATCTCTGCCTGTCAGAAGTTTGAAGACAATATTAGGAATGACTTTCCTGGTTGTTGTGGATTAACCCCAGTAGGCAGCCAAGCCCCACGCAGACACTCGCTCACTGCCCCCAAGTGCGGTGGGAAAGAGAAGCAGAAGGGTAAAAGTGAGAAGACATGGGCTGAGATAAAGACAGTTTAATAGGTAAAGCAGAAATGATGTGCACAAGCAAAGCAAAACAAGGAATTCATTCACTACTTCCCATCAATAGGTAGATGTTTAGCCATTTCCAGGAAAGCAGGTCTTCATCACGCATAACAGTTATCCAGGAAGACAAACACTGTGACTCTGAACATCTCCTTCCTCCACCTTCCCCCATCTTTTATTGCTGAGCACAACTTCCTACGGTGTGGGATATCCCTTGGTCAGCTGAGGTCAGCTGTCCTCTCCCACGTTCTTGTGCATGCCCAGCTGACTCGCTGGCTGGGCGGCGTGAGAAGCAGAAAAGGCCTTGATGCTGTGTAAGCACTGCTCAGCAATAGCTAAATCATCCCTGTGTTATCAACACTGGTCTGGTCACAAATCCAAAACGTAGCACCATACTAGCTACTATGAAGAAAATTAACTCTATCCCAGCCAAAACAAGTACACTACCATTATTTGGGTTGTATTGATACCCCTTCTTCTGATTCTTTGATCAGTCAGTCCAACACCTACCTTTTAAAAAGAGAAAAAAAACCTCCCAGCAAATGCTGAGCTTTTACACTTCACCTATTTTGCTTGAAATAAAAAAAGTACTGGTGAAATGCTCCTTCACACTACATTTTTAAAATGCTGAAAGCAGTGAAATGAAAACGTTTTGTCATGGGAAAAAGTATTTACACAAATATAGGAAGTATACATTTTTTTCACATTTGATCCACCAGCATAAGTTGTTATTATCACTTGCAAAATTGCAGCATTATTAAAAGCTCGGAGAAAAATTGTGTAGGCTGTTTGGATTCTTGTTTGAAGAGGAGTTCTAGAAACAAAAATTGTGCAGTTCAAGACATATTGTACTTTTTTTTTCTTCCCTTTTTGGCAGACAGTACGATGTGAACATAATTGGAATGCAAGAGAGATAAGAATGAAACATGATTTTCAGATACTATTGTTATTGGCAAGGGCTTTATTCCATGTATCCATTTAATTTATTAATGCTCAGTCTTCATATGTGAAATATTCCCAAATTCCTGATTATTAAAACAGAAAATCATTTTGTAGTTAACTTCAGAACACTGTAAGCTTGTAATACTGATGAAAAATATTGTCCGAAAATAGCTCTTTGTATATATTCTAAGTGCCATTAGGTTTATTTTTCTTTAAAAAATAATCATTATCTTTTCCATGTTTTACGTTTATTACTGTTGAATACATTGGCTTTGCAAAGCTATGGCAGGGGGATTTATAATATTTTTGCTGGTACATACATCAACAAAATTGCTAAGTTGCAATTGAAAATTCATATCATGTATGCTAAAGCTAGGAAGACCTTTCTCTTAAAATTTACATTAAATTCTCAGGACACATGATCAGTTTTCTATAGTAGCAGAAAGGAAAGAACCTTTTCATGTGTGACCTGAAGGAACCAAATGTAAAAGTAAATGAGGTACAATGAACATGGATCTCCAAAATGCCTTTTTTATATTTAGTATTCAACATACAATCAGCACTTCTATATGGTTCAAACAAATAAAATTGCATTTTACAGTGTAGTAACATGTCAGTCCAGCAGCAGCTATAATAAATATTTTATTACAGATAATCTGCATCTCATTTAGACTTTAGGAAAGATACACAGTTTATGAACACATTGTATATCACAATGCAAAGAGGAAAATAATGGTACAGAAAAAAAATTATCATTTAATGTCTTGATTTTTGAAGTTACTGGCATTTTGTAATAGTAATTAAACATTTAAAAAATAAAAATATTGTTGATGACCAAATTCTTCATAATCTATTCTCACTGCAGATTCCTGGATCATCGGAGACCCACCAGCATAACACCACATAGAAAGCTGAAGGTAAGATGAAACATCCTACAGCCTCAGGCTCTGGTGGGACCAATACCTTGCACTGGTGCTTTTTAAAGCACACACAGTTGTCTAACTGACAGAACAGAGCAAACTACAAAATTACAATAGGCCAGTATGTGCTCTGTATAACAGTGTTCTACTGCCTTACCCGTTATCAATAATTTATGCTGCTGTATCTAATTTACTGTTGTTGCAATAACAGTGTAGGTCAAAATATAAAATGGGATAAATTCATGTAGTGCTAACTTTAACAGATGCGAGTATTTTGTTCAAGAAGGAAGATCCAGGGTGATAAATTATCTACCCTGTTACTAGACTTATCAAAAATAGAACATAATTGAATAAATAATGAAATTCTCAAAATTAACTATTAAATATCTTGTGAGAGTTCTCAAGTTTCCACAAGAAACTAGTGTTGCCTATGTATGCCATATTGTGATGGTTTTTAATGATGCCTCTCTTTAGATTAATAATTTGCAAATGTCATTTGTAGCCATGACCTCAGCTCAGCTGAAAGCACATAAGGTGCCAGAGCTCTGAAATGGCAGCTGTTGGTGCCCACTCAGAATTGTTTGTATTTGGCAGCAATCTGGCTGTGAGCAAACTTTAATCTGTCTAATCAGTACTTACATAGCAACTGTACTGAATTGAACAAGTGCCTGGGTTTTGGTTTTTTCCCTTTGGTCTTAGCTCAGTGATTTTTCTCAATGGTAACCAAAGTCAAGTAATTTAAAGCTTGTGAACCTCACAAAAAGGGTTCATTTAAAACCATATTCTGCATCTTGTGACACCAAATGGAAAGTGTGTTCTTCTATATGACTACAAAAGATTTTAGAACAGCGATCAGATACACGTTCTGCTCATTAATGTTTGTACAGTATCCTGCCTTAAAAGAGCTACAGTTTCCTAGAGCAAGTCATTCAGAATTCGACTACACTCTTCAAGTTTAATAGGTTGAGCTCTTTGAGTTCCCCTACCTCCTCCTGATTGATGGTTTGTTTCTTCTTTTAATACAAAATTCAGTAAAATTTCCCACAGTGAAAAGGGTCTTTTAATTATAAAACACCAGCATGTGGGAATGATTCAATTTACACATCAGAAAAGTTCAGTTACTTGACCATAATTTATTTTTTGTGCTGATCATTTACAGACCACAGATTCTTCTTTCCCCCTTCCCCCCGCCCCTTCTCGCTTGCTGTCTCTCCATGTAAAAGAATAAAAACCTCAATAACCTGGAAGAGGCTTTAGATATTGTATCACTTAGTCATCAGAACTAGAGTCTTCATTATCAGACTTTTTTTTACCAGCTTTTGTCCCTTTCTCATTTCCTAGCTATGTTGTCATATTTAATTTAAAGATGTTCTGTAATTGCTGAGTAATACAGTTTTTTCTTGAATCTTGACAATGGGACAGTGTAGGTAAGGAGGTGTAGGGTATCTGACTCATGGAACTGTGAACATAAGAGATATTACCTAAAAAAGATATTTGCAGTTCTAATGTTGCATACAACACAACTGACCACTGTAGCTTTCTTCAGTAGCCCTCTCCAGCAATTTAACTTTTCTCCTGCAGGGGATAATAAAGCTCTATATTTAATTTTTTTTTTTTTAAAGATTAATTAATTAGTACTGAAATAAAGGTCTGGAAGGAATGGAAAATTTCCATGTACTTCCTCTATGCAGTATTAGTCGTCTTTATTGTTTTCTTTTCGGAACATAGCTTAGGACTTGCATTGGTAGGTATAGCAGCTTTTAATGAAAAAGCTTTGTAGATTGTGGATGTGATTTTCCTAGCAAAATCAAAAAAGTTAATCTTACTTTGCCCTCATTATGGGCATAAGAGAAGTAAGCAGTAAAAATGTCCAGAATACCATTTATAAAGCTAGTTTTAAATACATTTACAGATATGTTCTTATATTTATTTTGGTTTTAATCAAATGCAGTTTGTGACTGAGAACTATTAGATTATATTGTGCTCATTTTAGAATAAAAAAGTACTTGTAGGGAATTGTAGGTGCATATCATTTATTCTAGGTTGTATATATAATTTTGGTATTCAACTGAGTACCTAACAATATTTATTGGTTGGCTCTTTGTTGCAACAGACATATGAAGGCAATATCTATGCTACTGAAATACAGTGTTGCTACTTCTTTGCTTTTTCTAGCATTTAATTTAGTCTGTTTTCCACTTTGGAAGGGATGTATGAATGCTACTCTAATAAAACATGTCGAACTTGGGGCAGGGGGACAGTTCTTCAAATTCTTTTCAGCTATTTGAAAGGTGCTCCTCCTTTGCCCTGGACTAAGCATTTAAACTAAAATAGCCAACATGAATGTGTGTTTTGTAGTATCCCTATGAGAGAGAAACAGAAAGGCTGTTTTTGTAATATCTGAACCTGCTGCTGTTTGGATATACTTTTACGTAGAAACACAAATGTATCCCTGGATAAGACTTACGAGCTGAAGCTAGCTTGTGCTTGTAAAACTAACCAATGTAAGATGTTATCTTCCATTGCCCATTTAGCCATTACAGGCCAAAGGAAGCCAGTAGTTCTAACAGTTTGATTTTACAAATTTAAATTTCTACTACTGCAGCTTTCACTAATTCACCTGTACCTTACTGTACTCAAATCCTTCCCAGTAAAGGGAACAATTCAGAGCACGTGAGGACGGCAATAATCAAGATCAATGAATACAGTAACAGATTTTTCCAGTTCTTATTCATGTTCGTACAGACATACATCTTAATAGTAAGTACACTCGGCATTTATTTCCAAAAGCTAACTTTTAAAATTTTTTATGATCTCTGAATAAGAATGGACCTTTATATCTTCCATCTGACTGGCATATTGTGCTAAGTAAATGCTGACATACATGATCTCACAAATATTCATATGGAAGATGGTTTGTATTTTTCTTACACAAAACTAGCACCAGATATATACAGTTATTCTGTGTTTTCATTTGTTCCTTTTTTTTTTTTTTTAATGCAATCAGTTAATTGAACTCCTCTCTTCTTCTACATCAGTATACCTGAAGCCATGAATAGGCAGTGTTTTCAAATTACTCCCAATGTTGGGGCGCTATTCAAACATTGTGTGTCCTGAAGGATGCGACCGACCAGTCAGTACTCCTGCTGCAGGTGCAGTAGGAGTCCTGTGACGATGCATCTGGTGGTTCTTGGGGGTTTGTTTGGTATTCCCCATAATGACTTCCAGGTCTGTTTCATTTACCAAGTAAACCCTGTACAGTTGTTCTTGGTAGGTCTGTGTTCCGACAGTTGTCAACAGTTTGCAACAGTGTTAAGTCCTCAGTAGATCTCAACTATAGCTATAAAAAAAACCAAATGGTCCTGGTGTCAAGAGGGTCTTCACTGAAAGAAATTTTTAAATATCTTTAAATCCCTGTTCTTCCAGACCATTATCTTATGACTATTTACTACTGTAAACAATAAGCTAAAATCAATAGCCCTGTTCAAAACATTAATTTTGGTGGTAGATGAAAGTCTTTCCTCACAATTTTTATCATTACATTTTTTTATGATGATTTATTTTCAACTGCTCTTCAGTGGCTTAAATGCTAGCATTTTGCTTCAGTTTGTATTCATGACAGTCAAATGGTGTTGCACACTGTGTTAAAGGTTGGTGGTTTGGTAGAGGTTTCTATATTTAATAGATGTCCTGATTATACAGTTTTGGGGCAGAAGTTATTATTGTCACAACTTTTTTTTCTTTTTTGCTTTTTTCTTTTTCTTTCATGACAATGTACATAAGAGTGTTGAGTGTCAGTAACACTGCAATGTTCTCACCCCAATACAAAGAGCTTATGGCTTCAGCTGTGTTGTGTATATTTTTGGACATCCATGGAATTTTTCGTTTAGTAGATAGGGATTACAGTGACTTAGTCTCTCCTGTTGTAACTTGACTCTGTCTATGCACTAAATGTCAAAGCATCTTGAGCCCTTGCATTGTTGATATAGGAATCAGAGCTGAATTCCCAGCTGATAGTAGGCCCACCTCCCTGGTACTACACACATTTTATTTGGGGGTGGTGGTGGTGGTGGTGGGTTTTTTTGGTTGTGTTTTGTGGTTTGTTTTTTTTTTACAGTTAATGCATCTCTATGATTACTGTTTAAATACCGGTATGATTCCTCCACATTACTATCAAATCTTTGTCAGGCTACCTATATTTATGAGCTGTAGAGAGGCACGCCAGTGGAAATATTTTTTCAAGTTGTCCTCAATAGAATGAAAGGGTATCGTACTCAATCATTGAACTGTTGTCTTCTCATGGCAATCAGTCAGTCAGTTATGGAGACCTGCATTATTGGATGGATGTTTTTATACTTGCAGACACCTCCAGCATCTTTACACAAAATTACACTGTTTTGCACATTAGTTGTAAATCTGAGAAATTATTTCTAAAAAAAAAATACCTTAGCCACCAGTAGGCAGTGGTGAAGATGAGTTTGAACATTCTCTGCCATCAAAGCTGAGGTCCCCCTCTGAAGTCCTGAGCTACAAATCAAGTTAACCTGGGAGTCATGGGCCTGAATTCCTGGACTTCACTGCCTTTCTGTACAGACTACTTCTCACTCTTTCCGTTCAAAATCCAAGGATAGAGTTAGTGATGGTGCTAGTTCCTGTCTTTAGAAAATGGTTTCCTTGAAAGTGGAAAAAATTCTGTTTCTAGGTCCTTTTCAAAACCCCATGTCTTGCTTCTGAGCAGTAGCCCTAAAGACCAGCCACAGAACGGCATAAGGAGGAAGGATCATGATTTAGCCCAGTGCTTTGTTAGTCCTGGAAGAATGGATTAGGGCCAGGATTCTCCTCTCCTGATAAAATTCCACAATTTTCTGCTATGCTTGTCAAGGGAAATTTCTCTGTCTCTAACATTCTTAGTCATCAGGAATTTGGTGTACCCCCAGTGTACAGCCCCTGTTTAAAATCCTCTCCTTGAGATGTATTAATTTATGAATTCAACCTCTCAAGCCAATGAAGATATTAAAGCTGTTAAATTTTAGTCTGTTATCATCACAATCAATATTACACTTTTAATCAGAAGTGGCCAGAGCTGTTTGATCAGTAATGAGCTCAATTTTGTCAGGCTATTAAGCAGTTCCTGAGCATATCTAACTTAACCTCTTTAATAGCAGAATAAAGTGAAGAGATGCCTCCTTGTAAAGCTCAGATGGTCCCAGGTGGAAAGTGACTGCTAAAACACATTCCTGTTTTGCCACATGAGCAAGATCCGGAACCTCTTGGGATTCCAGCAGAAAGTCAAAATTAGCCCTTACTCTTGAGCCTCAGCACAACCTGCTGGCATAGCCACAAGCAAGAGACGGTAGCTATAGAGTTTGTACTCTGTTTCATCTAGGCAGGGCTGACCTAATACGTACAGGTCATCAAGTGACTCAGTATGAACTGTTCTGGGAAATACATACGTTGTAGATGTGGCGCTTAGTTTAGTAGTTGACTTGGTAGTGTTAGGTCAACGGCTGGACTTAATGATCTTAAAGATCTTTTCCAACCTAAATGATTCTATAATCATTTTTTTATCTGAAAACATGAAAACTTGCCTTTGTCCTTAGGAACCGTTTCTTTCTTTCTGTCCTTTAGAGCATTTGCAGAGATAACAGGCAAAATCATGGATTCACTTTCAGAGTACAGAGCAATGGGAGAAACACTGTGCCTAGGGAGGTGCTACATTGGTACAATCCATGTTATTCAGTACTGTCTTTTAGGACCCTTTACTGTTTGGCAAAACTTGGTTTTAGTTCTACAGCTTGTTGATATTAACAGAGATGTTGTTCAATCAAAGATCAGAAAGTAAATATCCCAGGTAATAAACTCTAGAAGATACTATCATTGCTGGTCTGTAAAAAAATTTATACTAACTGGATAGTAGAATAGTAATGTTTACTTTCTATGTAGAAAACCAAGTTCTTTTTTTCAGGAAAACTGTTTACAATGAAATAGAAGTTGGGTTTTGTCAGATATTATGAGTACAGTTGAACTAATTAGAGGGTGGGTGTTTTGAGTAGTGCATTAGGTAAAAAAGACCAGGGACTTTTCCTTTAATGTCTCCCCCCCTTTTTTTTTCCCCCAGTTTCTTTTGTTCATACTGTTTATCACTTGCATGCCAAAAGAGAAGGAAAAAAAATTGAAGATTTTGTTGCCTTCTTAAGCAAAATGTTAAATAATGTTGACAGTCAGTTTCACTTTTGCAGCATGGTAGTAACATGTCTAAAAGTAGTCCAGCTGATGCTTTGAGTTGCCACAAGTATTGCAGCCCTGTTATTTTAAGATGCTTAGTTATTTTTGAGCCACTGAATTATTGTTTTGAAAAGCATTTTGTTATTTCCCTTCATGAGGCTAAAACCCCTTTCTTATAGTTTGTTATGGTTCTTTGAACTACTTTTTAAGGCTAATTTGTGGTAGATTTTGTACTGTGATTTTTATATTTAGTCTACTGAATCCATCTAACCTGAATAGCCCGAGGGAGATAAGTCAGGAAGCATAGAAATCAAGAAAACCTGAAGTTCGTACTTCAAGCTGAACCAGAAGCTAGTATAACTCAATTTGTCAGTGAGAATTTTTGCTAAAAGAACAAAGAACTCTTCCCCCCGCCGCCCAGCGTTCTGCCTTTGTGTTTAAAAATTGTGATTTCTGCATGTTTTGTGTAAAATAAGAAACAACATTTGAGGTTTTGCTGGTTTGAGGTAGAGTTTCACGAACTCTGTAGGAAGGGGTGAAGTTTCCTGAAATTGAGATTTGACCTTCTGTCATTGAATCTCTCAAAATAGACAAGGCAGGTACTCAAAATGAGATTTATTCTAATCAAAATTGTTTAGCACTCAGACAAACATTAGTAAACTACAGGTTCTGATGTCTGTCAAACAGAACTAATACTACACAGCTGACGTAAGAATTCCTAAGCTTTAGAACAATGACCCAAAATGCGCAATCACTCACCCAGTAAGGTGAGGGCTCTCAACCTCAAGGAGTTTCCTTAGGCAGCATCCCAACCTAAGGGGACAGTCCCAGACTGCAGACCCGCTGCTCCGAGGAGGACTGACTCAATTTGCCCTCCGGTGGGACTCCATTTATACCCTAGTCGAATCTGATCTGTGGTCATATATGGTCAGCAGTCTAGAAACTTCTCTTGACCGAGGCTTTTCATTGGCTGAGGGCCTTGTCTGTTGAACAGAGGGCCTTGCTTGTCGACCAGAGGGCCTTGCTTTTCCTATCCCTCGACCGAGGTGTGTATGTGACCACAGTTCCCACACAGCTGGGTGGCTTGACCCCCAAACTGCAGCTTCTAGAACTCCTTCCTTTCAACGGTCCAGAAGTTTTGGTCTTTATCAGGGCAGGTGCACCTGCCACACCTCCAGGCCTACTCTGATGAGGTTTTGAAGAGGTTTGAGACATTTCCTTCAGTTAATAGCAATAGAAAGGGACATTTGCATGCATGCTACACTTCTGAGTTGATGGCAAACTGGTCTCAGGTTCAGTTGTCATCCATATCCTTTTCTCCAGCACCTGACCGATAGCAAGAAGAGGCTGTGCAGTGGCTCAGTACGCTTGGGGCTAGTGTACAAATTATGTTGTTCACAAAACTCATTTTAACATCATAGTAAGACAAGCAGAAAGGTGAATGGAAGCTTTATGGGTGTAAGTAAGATGGTCATTGACCTGATTGACTTTTAATGGGAAAAAAACAAAACAAGGACAAATCATTTGAATGACACAAGTCAATGAACCCGGTGGAACTAATCTGAAAATAGGGAACTGGTTGGTTATGCATAGACTTCCCAGGAATTGTTCAACAACATATAAATTAATAGTAAGTACCAAAATCCAGATGTAGAAAAGACATGTAAGATACAGGCTCCATGTTAAAATTTTAATTCACTTGATAATACTTGTCTCAGAGACTATAAAACAGTGTAAAATATATGCTTCATTTATTTACTTACTATCAGTCACATGGGTAATGCTGTCTATATAGAAGTAGGGATCCTTAACAGGGTCCTACTGAGTTTTGGGAAAGTCTCCAAAAATTGCAACTCCAGCACGTGAAGCTGAATGTGAGGCCTGAGGTGTGCCATACACAGTCCAATTCCAATTTGTTTTTTTCAGTGAAACTTTGATACATACTATTTCACATCCCCTTTGTCAGCAACAATGTTAACTATGCTGTTTAAAAAAAAAAAATTGAAAAAATTGAAGGATTATATTCCTCTAGTCTGCTTGCTACACAGTTGACAAAGGTAGTTACGTATTTAGTCACTGAGACTGAACCTGATGTAAAAGGCAATGCAAGCTACCTTCCACAAATATCTAAAAGATATGGTAACTGTGCCTGAGTCCAGGAGATCCAGGTGTGATTTTTGGAGATTTCACAAATATTCCTATTACTAAGTACGTATCTATCATGTGGAAGAAAAGGTCTAATCTCAGATGTAAATGCTGAGAATTACATGTCATTTCCCTTCAAGCAATAAATGCTCTTTTGTCTATCTAGATTTTGTTATATGTTTTTCACAATAATTCCTAACAGTGCTGCGCTATGTCATTAAAATATCAAAATCTAATATGTCAGCTGGCAATAAATGGAAAAAATAGAAATCCATGGCAAAGATTAGTGATATCTAAAAGTGGTTTATGGGTCCTAGTGGGATTCCTCCTTTTTTAACAACAAAGTGCAGAGTGAAAGAATATGCACAGCTTACTTTGTCTTCCTATTTCTTTTGATCTGAAAGAACAATCAGATAAGGCTGATTTCTGAAGACAGTTCAGAATGAACAGATTTCAGTTGCCCCCAGTGATAACCATCATTGTCAACAGGAGGCATTCCAGGTACTGACACTAGAGCCTTAAATGTTCAGATACTGAACATTTTATCTTTTATTTTAAAAACTACTGCTGGGAACTCTCTTTATAGAATGCAATGGATGATGAGTATTTAGAAGAAGAGTGAACCCTGAAGGAGAATAAAGCCCAAGCCTCAGAGACTGTCAGTGAGCACCAGAAGGACAGAATAATTTAAGGTTATGGTGGGGAATTTCATGCACACAGAAAACCTGAAGCTGTGGAAAATGGAAGGATAGAACTCAGGAGTTACAGGCTACAAACCCCAAATTAAAAGAATTTAGAGGCCCTGGCCTTAATGGGCATTTGTCCAGATCAGTGAATCAGTACACACTCTTGTCAGAGTTCAGCAAAACTGAGTGCTTTTTCATAGGGAAGGCTCAGAACTGGTATATGTGGAGGTATTGATAATCAAAGTTGAGGTATCTGGATTAAACCAGTGCACAGAAATGCTAATAGCTACCTTCTGTAAGCCATGTCATTTAACAAGGGCTATCAGTCCCTCTAACACGCAAGTTTCAGCTCTCAATTTTTGAAAAGATTGATTTTCTGGCACAGTGTGACGAGTTGGTTTTACATGACTCATGTACGATGTACAAAGCTCACTGAACATGGCACAGAGCTATGCAGTGTTTTATGAAAACTGATTGTTTACAAATGTAAAGGTAATAATATTGTTCTGATTTAAGGGTATTTATGCCCTGCCTGCTGCACAATGCTGATGATTATTTTTTAAGTTAGTAGTTAGCTATCTTTATGATTATCTAAGTTAGTAATTGATAGCCTAACGCACCTCAAAACCAGCATAAAATAAACTATCATCACTCATCAAGGATAACTAATATTGAATGAGCAGATGCAAATGAATTAATAATCGGAGGTTTTTTATGTGCTTATCACTGCCACTGCAGTTTAGAAATGTGCCTAGAAAATGCATGTTATTCCTTATCTAGTCTGCCTTCAAATAGTTTGCTCTGTCTACCAAACACAGATGTGGCATTCAAACACATTGACTCCGGTCCCCCCACTGGTGCCATTGTTGCTTTCATGGGTTTTGGATAAAGTCCTTTGTCTGTTTTTACACTCATAATTGGGGCAGAGTTCATCAATTTTGGGGAGTTTCCATAAATCATTACTAATAGGAGCTCCCTTATATGTCCCCCTGACATACAAGAGAAATATGGAATTGGTAGAGATTGAATCAAACCATAGTGGCATTTGTGAGCACGTGGGCAACACTTCATTTGTTTAAATCTGAAGAAGTCTTAGAATGATTTAATTTTTGTTAGCATCTGACCAGACTTGAGTAGAAAGTAGTGAATCTTATAGTCCAGTAGGATTTTCCAGGGTGTTGATACAGCAAATGCAGGTGCTGATGAGTTGATGGCTGGCTTTCTGATTGTGAATGTCTGTGGGTAGTAAAGAAGAAAAATCAAAACATACAGTTGAAAGTTGCAGACATTGAGGAGTATAGCTGAAGGTCTCTTCTTCTTCCTTCCGTTGCCTTCCTTTATTCCTTGATCCTTTCACCAGTTTCTACTTGTGTGAGGTGTGCATGGTTTTTAGGACACATTCACTATGTCTCTTTGGGTTGGCTGTAACTACAGCCACTCTTGAGGCCAGGCTGCCCAGTTTCCTGAGCATACAGGAATGCCTTCTTTTTTTCCCCTGAGTTTCCTTTATTGGTAAGTCACTGCCAGTTCTCATCTGCAAGGAAAATACAATCCCATAACTTTCCCAGATATGCCTCAAAACTGATGAAAGTCTTTCTGTAGGAATATCAGAGCAAGTAAATTTAGGAAGCACCAGATGATCTTGGGACAACTCCATGTCTCTCTGGCATTCATTTTTTCCCTTCACCCAGCAGTGATATCTGTTAGATAATGTTCCAGGAACACAGTTTTACAGAGCTGTACATAATGTGAAGATAATTACTTTGCACACTGCACAGAAAAGGTTGCAGTGATGGCAGGTGTGGAATATGACTTCTCAGTTATGTATCCTGAAATGAATTTTTCAAATGAAAATGTAATGTACCAGGTGCAAAAAAGTTAAACAAATATCAGTTTGGCTTATTGTGTTTTACTAAACAGTTTGTAAATAGCTGTGCATGAAGGCAATTGAAAAACGTGTATAGAAAACATGTTGGAAATACCTGTAAACTTTAAGATGGGCTCTAGGTTACATAGAATTTGATTTGTGACAGTGAAACACATATTAAACATAGGGGCACTTAAACTGTAAATCCAATGAGAGTGTCCTCTTTAAATAAGCATAATCCAAATTTTAGCCAGCTGGGCCCTTCAGAATTTTGACAAGATTTGTGTGTATTGGACGGATTAGCATGACCGTTGCTCTGGTGTCCTCTACTGCTAGCAAACATGCACCATTAGGTAAGTGGAGATTGAAACCGTACTGTGGGCTTATATAAAACTAGAGACCTCCATCTTACATTTAAAGTATGTAGAGCAAAAACCTGATGCACAAGAAAAACATATTTTTCCCATATATTTGCCCCTAAAAATGCAAAAGCTCTCTTTATACTTTATCAAGTTTTAGAACAGCAAGTTTTTATCAATGACACTGTTCTGAAAGTCCACCTTGCTGATCTTTTTTCATGACTGAAATACCTGCACATTGCTTTAATTTTTATGTAAAGTTATACAGTGTTGACATATTCCGTAGCCCTTCTATGACAGGGCAATATGAAAACCTTTCTTTCCATGCCTACCAAAGAAATCATTGGGGTTAAATGACAGGGCTCTACCAGTGATTTGCCTGTCACAGAGAACCGTAAATTGCAGCCTGTCTCCAGGATAGTGTTTAGACACATTCCGAGATTAATGGTTTTGCATAGACACTGTGGACCTCAGATGATTTTGAGATAAGCTCCATCAAGAAGATTCTTCCAGTTTGAAGTCAACGGAAAGTGCTTTGCATTTTAGCCACGTTTATATGAAACTTTGTTGATACAGAACAGACAGTATCTGATATAAAAATGAAATGGTGTCTCTTATGTTCCAGACTACATGAAAATTTTCACCTCCAGCTTAACTCTTTGTGACAGATTTCTTTTTTTATGGTAGCCCTTAACACTTTCAAATAACAGACAGCAATAAGACATCTTATTTACATGACTGAGCAGGCTGTATCTTTTCTCTTAAAGGAGCATAGCTTGGATGGAAGGTCTGTATTCTAAATTTAGGGAAGAGGAAGCTAAGTAAGGTGTATGAATCACCTGAGAAAATATCTCTGTTTGAGAATGTGCTAATTCATTCCCTTTTCAGAACCTCAGTTGGTAATTGATGTGTGTTCTGCAGTGAATGAGATACTATGATTGAGGAACTCTAACTTAAGATAAAGGTAATAATAAGGTTTCTTTTTGTTTAATGTAGTAAAGAGAAAATGTGTATCAGAAGAATGCAATGAATGTAGACATTCCTTTTTCATGTGTTTTATAGTTGCCTGATTTAAAGGGGGGGGGGGGGGGGAGAAAACACCTTTATCATTATTTTGTACTAAAAATCATATGGTTTCAGTAGAATATCAGTCAGACAGATGCCACAGCAGTGGTGGAGCCATGTGAGAACCAGCATAACGGGCTAAATATTTATATCTTTCTCATAAGTAACCTGTAGTTCATGTACACTGCCTCTCCCTCTGGGCTAAGAGAGACAATCAGTTATTACTTAAACAGACTACTCATTGTATCATTGACCCAATATACCCCACCAGAGTCTGACAGCTTGTGGCCTCCTTGTATTACCTGGAGTAGGAATTTTCCTGTCAGATGACACTGGATGTCTTCCCTGTTCACCTTAGTATTGGTCTGGTTATATGACCTCAGGTTTCTGAGTTTCATCCTGTGATTAAAGGAGAATTAAAAGGTCTTTTCGGGGGGGGCGGGGGGGGAAATGTAGCTTTTCTTTTTCCAAATGATATGCAGATTTGTTCAAACATTTATAGAAACATCTTCATGATTTTTTAATTTCAGTGTTTAAGTTTTTACATACAATATTTGTGAGTCTTGTTTATAATATTTGTGACTGAAACATTAAGATATACAGAAGACTGAGATGAAAACAGAGATGGGTTTGAACAGCAGGTCAGAAGTTTATTAACTTAATGTACCAAGCATTAAGTGGGGTCTGTGCAGGGAGTTACAGGACTCCCACCGTACAATCCCACAGCAAATGCGTAGTGTCTTCAGTAAACCAGTGATATGAACACTTCCTCTTTCTCCTTCATGGCAGGTAAATAAGGTACAAACCGGGCACTATGGCTAGCAAAGACTTCACATCTCTGATTTGAAGGACCAGGGTCCACCAGGAGAATGCATGAAAATTCACACTTCTGGGTGCAAACCAACTGGAATTTTATTCATAGTGGGCACAGGCCTCAGCCTCCTAGTGACTGATTAGCAGCCATACCCTTTAAAAACCATTTAAAAAAAAAAAAAGTTTATTCCATGATAGTGTAAGACAAAAAGATCCAAGCCAAACTGAAACAAATTTGGGTTTAATGGGAAAACACTCTTCCCAGTTCCTGGGTGTGGCCATTGGTTAAAGCCACAGGCAGTTATGGACAGAGCTGCTATAGCAGCATCGTAGCTCTGAGTACGTGAAGCAACTAGAAGTGAGGGGCTTCTGAAGCCCTAGGGTGAAGTTTAAATGATGAATGCAGTAAATTAATTTGTAAGCCTCTATTCCCCTTTGGAGAGGTGAGGCCATCTTTCAGAGGAGCCAGTTTTGTGTTACTCAGTGTGCATGATTCTCTCCTTTAGGGACTGAGTTGCTCACATAATGAGGCAGGCTGCCATTGCCTTCACTCACTGAAAACTGGATAGGCAAGTGATTATTTAAATAATTAAAAAAAAAAAAAAGGCAACCCAAAACACCACATAATATGTTAGTGTCAAAATACTTGAGTTATAATAGCTTAACTTGTTTGTTTTAATGTAGCTATGGAATGTATTTGACACCATTATTTTTTTTTTTTAACAACCAGAGCCAAGGTTTACAAAAAATATAAAATACAGATAAGCGTATGTAAAAAATCCTATTCTGAATGTGATTAGTGCATGCCACTTGCAAATGTCAGCAGTTATTTTTAGTGGAGAGCATTTGTAAGATCTGGCAGAGAACTCTTGAAATGTCAGGAGGGTAACAGGAAGCATAGCAGAAGCCAGATAGATATACAAATATATTAGAGGATTGTAATAGTAAGTCCATCATTTTTTGAAAGACAAGATGCAGCTGTCTTGAAACTGACCTGATAGATCATAGTTCCCTTCCCATGTCATAGGTATTGTGCAGACATGACAAAATTACTTGAATTTTTGAAAGAAACTTGGTTTCCTTATAACCTGAGGAAGGAGCTTGTTCTCTCCCTCCCTTGTTCACAGGCAGATTGGTATTGTTACACAGTAAACTGCACTCTACTTTTAAGGAACATGTGTTACACTTACGTAATTCCTTTCTGGTAGTAGATTTATCATCAAGATTTGCCTCAAAATACCTAAGAAGGTGTATACTCTATCTAATGTATATACACACATATATATGTATAAAATACCCATTCAAACCCCACTGGAAGCTATAAAGGAAAGGGCAGTTTTTGACAGCGTTGTTCACAAGCTCAGGGATAGCACTGTTCAGTGCTGTTATCGTTTTGCTTGATACAGAAATCGCTGTAGACTTGCCAGGTATACTCTATTAACAATATTTTCACAGTGAAAGATGGGTCAGATTTGTATGCAGCAGTATTTCAAGCATATCCTTCATCTCATGCATGGTTGTAATTTTCTCTACTGTTTCTAATAGCTCTAATTATATATTTCTGCTTGCATATAACCAGGAAAGGTGTTGAGTTCTTATTGATGCAAAACTTGATACCTCTTAGGATTAAATAATTTAGTTTTTCATTTGTGCAGGAATAGCACTTTCCTCTTTGATAAACATTGTACTCATGGACTTCATGTCATCCAAGCCGAAGTATGACATTTTCACTTACTGGGTACGTAGGTTTTTTGTTTGCTGGTTGTTGTTTTTTCCCAAAGCCTCATACCTAGTTCCCATTGTAAGGTAAGTCCTGTGTCCTCCACACTGATCAGTGCTGGTGTCTTTGCATCAGAACTCTGTCCTTGGAAATCGTTCTGAATCCCTATAATTATTAAGGTCTTCTTGGGCAGACTCCAGACTTTGGGGTCACCAGGAACAGAAAGCCTCCCATCCCTTTCCCATTATCCTCTTGTCATTGATTGTTGGAAAATTGTGGGAGGTATACCTCTAGGGAACTAACTTCTTTGGAATCATTTTCCAGATGTTACATACTTTATTGCTTTCTTGGTTTACATGAAAGGTAATTTTCATCCTTTAAAAGTAGATCAGGTTATGGAAAATTATACTCAGAGTTGGAGATAAAATGGACCACCCAGGTAAACAAATGACAGACTAATGGCCAAAAAAGCACCTCTGAGTCCTCTTCTATTGCAGTGCATGTTCTGAGAATGAAAATACAGGATTTATTGATAGGCAAATTTATTTCTGCGTACAATAGAAATTACAGAACTGACCATGATGGAAAATGGAAAAGCAGAATAAGCAGTAGGTTAATTGCATTAATGCAATTAACAACTTTAAATGTGATGCATTTATCCTGTTTCAAAGCAATTTTAAAAGTGATTTTCCAGAGTTCCATTAAAAATATATAGCAAGTAAAAATTCTGCTCTCTGCCTAATCCTGGAGGATTTAAATAAAGTAAATAAATAAGGTCAATAAGAAAGCTTAAGGGACACTGTCAAACTTTAACACACGCAAAATTTGACCTAATGTAAAAAAAAAAAAAAAAAAAAAAGTTATATATGCTCTGGGCCTGAGAATCCTACCAGAATGAAAGTTCCAATACAAATAAAAAAATCCCAGCTAGGCAGCCAGCTCACATTAATGCAATTCCTTCTTTGCATTTGCAGGTAAATCTCCTCTGTCTACTTACTTCCTTCTTGTGCTAAATACTTCAATACATAAGTACAACATTCTGAAGCATTTACAGTGTCTAACTCTCCTTTGCTCTATTGCAATAATACAGCAGGCAGATAGTTAGAAGACCTATATGTTCCCAAAGAGAAGTTTACTACTATGAAAATATATGTGCAAATTAAGTCAGTTGTGACTTTATTTTACAAGTCTAATGTAAAACAGTGTTTTCCTTCTTTGTATAATTATTCTGTGAGATTTCAGCTACTTAATATCAAAATCTTTGGATAAATACTGGTTTTGGTTTAGAGCTGTATGATACAATGAACTACAGAAAAAGGAAAATAAGACACAATACAAGACCATTTCTTTTTGTTGCATTTTACTCATATAGAATATTACAAGTTTTATTGTTGATAAAGCTAAGAATGAAAGAAGATAGATGTCAGAAGGCAGCTCCTTTTGTACTGGTGTGAAAGAAAAATGGCTCACATAAAAACAAATAAGCCCAGAACTATAAAAATACTGAATATAAAAACATTTTTTGTGGGAGGTCGGGGGGGGGGGTAATTTTTTTCAATGGGGAATGGATAATGGTATAAGAATGATTCAGAAATTGCCAAAGTAAAAGTACCGTTTCAAGAAAAAATATTGAGGCAAAACTAGGGCAGGGCAAAATTAAAAATAAAATAGCAACCTGAGTTTAGGATCTAAATCCATATTCAAACCCCTTATAGTAGAGTTGATATTTGAAAGTGCTTAACACTCAAGATTTCCCATTGAGATCAGTATTTTAGAACACTAGGGTCCTACGAACCTGAGCATGAATACAGACATTTAACTGGAGGCTCCTATTTTTGTGACTCTTGGTTAATATCTAAATAAATAAGGCAATATAAAATGTAGAGGAAGGATTTGTTCCAGGGGAGAGCTACGTTCTTCATCTGAATCCATGGAGAACCCAGAGCAAGAGACTTAGAAAATTTTAAGTTGGAATTACCAAGCAGATCTAGTTACCAGGAAGGATGGATAGGAGGCTGTCACTTTTCAAAATGTGTTGTCTTGAAGAATAAATCAGAGATTAATTAAGAGGGTCACAAGTGATGAAATGTGGGGAAAACCTGATGAAGATGTGCTGGAGCTCAAGGAAGTCTAGAGAGAGGGAGCCAAAATAGAAAGAAGAAAAATGCCATGGTGGGGAAAAAAAGATCCAGTATGCAGAGTTCATATGAAGGCAGAATTTGTTCTCCCAAAAAATGCTACTCTAGCACACTATTATTTGCCTATGCATTTTGAGCACTGCGTAGGCCATGATTGCAAAATACAGATATTTGCAAGATACATGTCTGTGATGTGAATATATAGTATTATAAGGAACTGAGACACTTAGGGCTATGAATCTCCTCTTTTTCTATCCCATATGTCATTCCTGATCTTTACTTGACCAAATAAGTTATGAATATATCTTAGAATTGCTTGAATCTAAAAAGAAAAAAAACAGATAGGAAAGCCTTCAGAGAATTTTTATACATAAATTTGCAGAATTTTTAGTGTGCCACTTTGCAGTTTAGCAGATTGGCTTTCGAGGCACTTGGCCCACACTAATCTTTGAACCTAATAGAAAAAGAACACTGCTGTTGCATTTGAATCTCAGCACAGTGGGTATATATTGCTGACAAGCTAGATATTTTGTTTTTTCTCAGGGAGTTCAGACACTGCTAATAACTTGGTAACAAAACAATTAAATATGAATATAGTGTTACTCAGCTTGTCAAACAAAAGGCCCACAGCATCATTTTAATTCCCAAAAGAGTCAGAACTGTGAAACTGTCTGAGCATGTACTTATCCAGCTGACCTACCTGCTGTGGCTACTCATTGCAATCTTTAGTATAACCGTGCTTCTCTTGATTTCGTGGAACTAGAAAAGTTTTCTTCAAGAAAATGTAATAGACAGTAGTCTGGTTCCTTCTGAGATGTCAAATACCTACTTTATTATAGCAAGAAAGTGACAGTCAATTTAAATCAGAATTTATTGAGAACATTAAGAGCTGGAAGGGCTTTGGCTAATCACTGTAATGTCCCCAACAAATGGTAAATGAAAGCATGAGGAAATTGAGTTAACACAAGTTAAAAGTTCACATACTTACTGAATTATATTAAAACCCCTATAACCTAATTAAATTATCTAAAACTACTCATTTCAGTCTGTCCTGTTATACGAGTGAATGCATATGATGGTATTTTCTTAGACCCATAGCAGTTGACAGGTTTACCATGACTCAGGTAAAAAGCCAATAAACAAGATCAAAGGATGAATTATTTACTAATGTGCAATATTCTGAATAGTTATACTCAATGATGAGATGAGTTTTGCGTTGGTTCTTGTTTATATCCTTCATATTTGTAACTTAAAAAATCAGTATTGTCACAACTAGAATACATGGATAAAATGTATCCATTTCTCCTGCTTTACAGAATTTGGGGGCGGGGGGGGGGATGCTAGAGATGGTAAAGTAGCATGCAATATGTATATGTCCATAGATGTGTATTTTAGGTATGCTGATATCCCTTAAAATTGCAAAAGGTGTATTAATGGGTTATGTACCATTACGCTACTCCACGAAGATCCTTTTACATGCCTCGATTTTATAGTAAGACAACATTTAAGATCATGTTTTCTGAGTTTCTGTGCTATCTTACTAGAATAATCTTTCAATTATTTTTCTTTGAATTTAAAATAAAGAGATAAAGATACTTCACTAATGTAACTGGCACATTTCCTACAATACCTCCTACGGATTCAAGGTTTATTGAAAATACGATGGTTAAAGAAACTTTGTGTGGTTTCAGCTTATGGCATAGTAATTTGTATTTGAAAACAATAGGCAGATCTTTGAGTATCTATGAGAAATTTGATTCAGTAGTCAGATAACAGCATGTACATGCAGTAGCGTTCTCATTTCTAGCAGCACATGGGACTATTTCAAGAGAACTTCTGGATAGTGAACAGCAGAAATTTTTGCAATTTTGAGAGGTTTGGGGTTTATGCATTTACTGGCTTTGCTTCCTTGAAATGAAGAAAATCATGTGGGATAATGCTCAATCCTTTGGGTAACCACAGAAGACAGAACCACCATCTGAATACCTTTTCCTGGGAAAAGTCAAGCACCATAGAGGAGTCATCTCTGTCACCTAACACACAAATGCATAAGGAAAGTTATTGATGATGGCAGAAGAAAGAGGAAGTTTTCAGCTCTAGGGGGAAAAAAACAAGCGATGGTGTGAATGTAATAAAATATCAAGATGGCATTCCAGCGATGTTCAAAATTGGATGTATCCCATAGGAAGTTTCATCTTTTATTTCACCTTGAGAATGCATTCTTGTCCCCAACCATTACTTAGAAAAATAGTTGCTTTTCAGAGAGAAATACGGTGACACACATTTGTTTCTAAATGCTTGCCAAAAGAGAAAAGCAAATGTACAAATGAAATTTCTTTACCACCCTTAGAGAAATAATTATTTTATGAAATGAGAGGACCTGTCCTGTCCTATTTAATACTTCTAAGTGCTTGTCTACCAAAAAGAAAGGACATCATTGATTGTTTATTGCTGACATCAAGATTAGAGTCAAGAAATTATGTCAGTTTGGCTTCTGTAAAAGGGGAGCTTCTAAAATTCATAGCAATCATTCTTAAGTTTCCTCCCTGATGACTAGTTTAACATTAAGACTTACTGACAAAGAAACACAAAGCATTACCTTTTTTTTCCCCAAAATATTTGCTACTTTAATATTTCTCCATTTTAAACTCTATCAAATGTAATATATGTATTTGAAATAAATAATAATTTTTCTGTGTAGTAACAAACTGCTAGTTTTGATGCTGCTGTTCACACACACACCCACCACCACTAAATAGACAAATAAACAAAAAAATAAACACCCTACACTATAAATAGCATACTTTGGCATTTGTGGGTAGCTTGAAACCAGGTTTAGGGAGATAAGCATAGGTTTACTTCTTGTAAATGCAAAACCACCTTCATTTAAAATTGAGACATTTTAATATATTTTCCCTCTTTAGACAGATAAAATCCCCTCAATTTCTCAATCAAAAGTGAATGGAATATAAAAGTCTCTGGGAGCACAGACCAGCTTAGAAAGCCCATTACAGTCTAAGACGATGACCAAAACTAGAGTAACTTTTAAATCGCTAGTATACTATAAAAGCATGGAGAATTATTCCAGAGAATGATCATTCTGGAGGGGTTTTTTCTTTCAATCTGAATGCAAGGCATTGTTTTTAATGAATGAAAAGGAAGGAATTACAGGTTATGGCTCTGAAGTGCTTTCTGAAATTCCAGCGTCTGTAACAGGTAATCAAATTCCCTTCACTTTAGCGGTAAGCTACTCACCCTTGGTGATGAATGCCACGTATCTTATAGTCCTGATCTGCCTCTCTGTTACGTTCAGCACTGGTGAAAATTCCAGAGAAATCAATGCAGTTATACTGATGTAAAGCTGGACTGATGCAATGAAGGACTAAGCTCCAAAACTCAAAATTCCTTACGTGGCTGTCAAGTAAAAATAGTCACTACTTTTAAAAACATTTTGCAGAAGATATTTGTAGATATTTTTGTGGGATTTCCCAAGGTCTTTTAAGTTACTACTTTTTCCTTTAGATTGTCCTAGTGCAGGTCTAAAATCCTTTCACTTCACCCTCACTGGCATGTATGCTATAAATCTTTGTGCTTTCACCATGTTATGCAATTGCTTTTGCTTCTGTGAATCCCACATAATACAGAAAAAAAAAAAATTCTAATATATAGCTTATATTAAAGCAATAGGACATAGTATGTCAGATTTCTTATGAGTAAATTCTAATAATGGCTTACATAAAAATGAGAGCATCTGTTTCTCTTAGCTTTGAATTTAAGAAGTATTGCAGTATCTGTAAGTATCTCTGATTGCTGCATAGGCATTCATCATGCTGAAATGATTTGCCATGCCTAAACATGCTTGAACAATATGAAATTTTAAAGATACTGCTGTAAACCCATTCTTTAATTTTACTAAAATAATGAAAAGCATATATTACTTTAGTTTACAAAACATTGGAATGCTAATTCATATGAAGTGTTTATTTTCTACACATATATTGCATTGTTGTATGTGGTATTAAAAGCTGTTCCTCTCTTACATTTTCAGGTTTTCCTTTTTTATCTATTCTGCAATAGGAATTTCTAAAATGCATGGACTTGTTAAAATTTTACCAAAGTTTCTAGACATTATTATCATCAACTTAGGCTTTCTCATATAAGAATATTGAATGTATTCAACATGAGTTAAATAAGAATATTTGTTGTCAACAAGAAACACTGAAACAAGTAGCAATTTAAATATGCAACTTCTATGTGTGTTCAGATAAAAGATGGAATTAAAATAAGAAAATTACACAACAAACTAGAGATAGGCCCAAAATACTAGTAGGTAAATAGAAAATTTTAGCATAACTAGAACCAAGTAAACAGAGATGAAAATTCTTTTAAATTACTATATTCTAACAGAGGAAATCTATTTCACCATTATATATGAAAATCAAATTATAGCCAACTATGAATTCTGTTTATTAATTTTCTAACTTGCTTTTGGGCACCTTTTTGTTATCCAAAATTAAACATTCAATCTTGTCTTAATTTTTCTCACCAATGGAACTTTTCTTTTTTAGAAAAAGACTATCCAGGACCACTCCTATAATATTGAGGAGTGCAATGAGTTTGATATGACAATTTCCTTTTTACGTATTATATTACTTTTCTCTTTTAATAGAATGCATTTTGCGTGCAATGTCAGGTTGCTTTTGGTGGGTTTCCATCCAGTTATCATGTTATTTCCATAATCACCATTCAGTGAATCTCAGCAAATGGCATCTCTTTTTTTTTTTTTAATTAAAATATTTTCACATTTTTCTCCCCCCCCGCCCCTTTTTTTTTTCTCCAGCACTTTTCTTATCCCTAGAGTGCTGCTCTTCTTCAAAATTGCCTATATGCAGTTACTGGGGTTGAGAAGTAGCTTTTGGAGTGTATTGTCTATTAATGTAGAGTTACTGAGATGTATGAGATACCCGAGTACTGCTTTTTTTAATTAATAGACATTTATGGAAAAAGTTTTTTGAGGTTTGGGGTTGGTTTTTTTAGGGGGGCCGTGGGGGGGGGGGGTATCCAAAAGTACATCTAACATTTAAACACATAATTTATATGGATTTACAGTGGGAATTATATGATGAACTACCATTCCTGCTTTGGGAATTTTTGTGAGAACATTCAAGGGGTTTGGCTAGTAAATTCAATTACCTAGCTGTAGTGACAGGAATGCAGAGCACTGCATATGCAAAGATCCCCCTGATTTACAAAAGAATTCAGTTGGAGATGCTTATCTGCACAGATTTTCCTGACAAATGTATATACTTCTACTGCTTTTAATGGGACTTCTTGTGGGACTTTTGATTGATTGTGCAGCATTTATGTAAATAAACTCATAGTAAACAAACTGGAAGCTTTTTAAACATAGGGACTGCATTACTGATATATAAACATATTTTCTTTTTGTTTTAAATATACCAGTGGTTTTTAAAATAAACTTATTTTTCATGTAGTAAACATCCTACCTTATGTTGTCACTTTCAGACCATGTAGTCTGAAGAGATGTTACTGAAACAAAGTTCTTTGTTAACATATAAGGCCACAGTTAATAATTCAGAATAATAACATATTATGGAGTGTATTTGATTCTCAGAACGAATACACGTGCCTGTTAAGCACTGGAGCTCTTTGTCCTGTAAGTTCTTAGCGAGTACAGTACCAGTATGCTATAGCTGAAGATGATATTAATATTAATGAAGAATGGAAGCTGAGATATAGTGACTCTCATTCTTTCCCCAGCCCCCTACAAGCTAAATCCATTAGTATAGATAGATCAGCATTAATAAACAAGGAGGACAAAATAGCTCTCAATGCAGGGACAGTTTTGCATGACCTTTGATACGATAAGCTTGTACTTGGTCATTGTGATGCTCCGAGTTGACCTATGCAGCAATGTTAAATCTGATGTAACCATAGAGAAGTATTATCAGTGCTTCATGTGCAACTTCAGTGTTTCGAGCTGCTGAGCTTTAGGGGAAAGAAGTGTTGAGCTTTTCTGTTTGTGTATTGTTATACTGATTACAGAAGGGTTTCATCCAGGGATCTCAAGTGTAAATCTATGGAAAATTAGTTGTTAGGGAAAAGATGCAGTTTATTGCTTTGTGTTAAAAATGAGTACTTTTAATATGCTGTGCTATTCATAAAGGCAATACTGACTCAGGATCCAGCTTGTTTCTGGACATCCACCAGAAGAATTTTTTTAATTGTTAAGGCTCAACATAGTCCCAACAGATTTCAGCGTCTAAAGAATTACTCAACTCCTGATCAAGTTTATACTTCTAGACACTAAGAAATTGCTTGGAGATTAAAAACACTAAAACCACTATACTCTTGATGCTGAGGTCTGCTGAGAACACTTTTCATGAGTTTTGAGAGCTGCAAAACTTTCGGAACACTTTTTTTTTCAGTCTACAGTTGAAAAAAAAAGCATTTAAAGCATTATTGGTTTAATTCAGTTCTAAGATTACACAAATGAAGCTTTAAATGTAGCTTCCACATCTCCCATTTTATAAAGCTTCTGTTTGGATACTGCATGGCCAGAGGAGTTGTGAATAATTATGAGTGTCCCAGAAAAGTGACAAAAGCATGCTTGCATTTTAGTGTGTGCATAGCAGTAGAAATAACCATACTTACGGTGTATTAATACTTCCAATCACAATTGCTACTTGTAATTCACAAGGTAATTGACTGTTGTAAAAGAAGGCTGTAAAAGAGGCGAGTACTAATTTTTAAGTGATTTAAGTGATTTTTAAGTAATCTTTGTGCAAAGCTGCATGCAGAGTATAGTCGGCATAAGAGCAGGGCTAAGTGTGATCCTCTGAACTAGGATTTAGAGTGCTAGCCTCACTTCTTTCCCAAAACTGTTTCATGTGTACAGCTACTCTAGCAATTTTAAATGCATACATTTCTAGTTATGCTGTTCTGAGTATGTGCTTTTTGTGTACAGCCATCAACAACATTTCATTTGTGCAGCCTGAGAGAGGTACCTGTGTCTTTATTCAGCGTAGTAACTTAAACAGTATTGGTTTATGGTTAGACAGTCTTTGAAAACACTGCACTCCAGAAGATTCCCAAGATTTCCAGGAATTGCATTTCCAGTTTCACCCCAGTCGTAGCCAGAGACTTTTTTTTTTTTTCCCACAACAGCTGAACTTGTGTTTGGTTTTTTTGACTGCCACAACCCTTCCCTGTTCCCAGCATTAATATTCTTGGTTGATGTGGGGAAATATGGACATAGTCCTACTTCAGATTGCAGCAAAAACTTAAACTATGACCTTCCGGGGCAGGGGGGAAATCCTGCCGTATTTGTAACAATGAATCTGTCACTAGGCAATATAGCTCGGCTCTGAAGAAATTTCACTGTGTGTATTTTCCCTCTTATGCATTATTAATGCTGCTTTTTAGATCCAATCTAGCTTCCCCTCCTTTTTTTTTTTTTTTTTTTTTTTTTTTTTGCCAATACTTCTATTTACTTTAGTATCTGGACTCTGGCTAGCTGCTTTGGCTGGCTGATGGAGACTGCTGTTTGGAAACTCATCATCTCACCAGGATACTTGACTGTTCCTGAAGCACCACGTCTACTGTAGGAGAAAGGGCAGTGCCCTTCCCTGGGCTGAATCAGCAGGAGCTGTGGTAAATATTTCTCAACTGAAAATATTCTTTTTTTCTATCTTTAAGTGCTAAAATGGATCTAGATTACAAAAGACAAATTCAGATCTAAAGGAAAGAAGTGAAATGTCATTAGCATTGTTAAAGTGAGACTCAGATAAATTTGTGTATTCTGTATCCCTTTTCATTCCATTCCAATCTGCCAAAAAACTTAGGCATGCTCTAGAGGTAAATATATAGCTCTAACCACAAAAACCCCTCACTTTGTTAATTTTAAGGCATTTCAGATTAAAACTGTGTTAACTTCAGAAATGCTACATCAAGAGAACTTCTCAATATTTCTCTCTGGATTGTTTCTTCCATCTGCAATCTGCTCACTTTTATGACCAACAGAAAAATAATCAGCATATCAGTCGATCACGTCTAGATAGTATTTTGTGAGTCATATGGCAGGAATGTGAGTGCAAAGATCCGTTCTGGATGCCTTGAGAAAGGTCATCATTCACAGAATGCCTTGTAACGTATACCTACCCCAAACACTGTCATGTTCTGAGTGATAGTATTAGATGTTACCTTAGTAAGTTTGAGGCCTGAAACATTTTCATTAAATACTGACAAAGAGAGAAAAGGAGGGAAACTGAAAATAGTCAAGGAAGGAACATCCATGAATTCTGATCTCGTGTCATCTGTCTGATTATTATTTCCTTGAGTATACAAAAGCTAGAGCCCCTACTTAACCATGTATTTATGCTTAACAAAGTTCTTGTGCTAATGGAATGCAACAGCTAAATTTTAAAAATACAATTATAAACAAGAGAGTGGAAATTGCTGTCATGTGTTAATCAGCTGGAATAGAGCCCTCGGCTCTCTTATTTGGAACAGAAGTCTCCCACTGCCTATGTCCAACCTCACAACTCTGGAAGAAAGCCTCTGCCTTCCAGATAATAACTGCTGGTCTCTCTTTCTTCAGGTAATCCATACTACTAGTGCCTTATGCTGCTCTGAAAATACTCTCCCTCTTGAAGCTGATTCCTTGGTGTTAAGGACTTCATAAGCATTGTTTTACAATAAGCAATGTAATTACATAGAAGTACAATGTTAACTGAATAGTTCGTAATCTTCATTAAGAGGAAAACATCAAAAATGTTATTAGGTTTTATAAGTTCTTTCTCGTCCCTATCCTAATTCCTTATTCTGCAAAACATACATCCTTTTCTGCTGCTTGCATTATTTCTGTTAGCAATGACAGCAATTTGATGTCTTTCAAGCAGAGAAAACAAGTTGTCTTTTGAGCAATAGCGCACCATAGGTTGAGTTAGGATGTTTCAATAATAGTACACCTGTCCCACCAAGATGAAGTATGTCACCTTGGTAACATGCTTAGTTTCCATCCTTTATTCATTCCTGAACCCAATTTCAGCTGGTTTTTGAATACAATCCACTGTGGCACAAGACCAGCTGTTTCTCCACTCCATACTTCTCCTCATGCCTCAAATAATTTGTTTTCTTGTTGTACCTAAATTAAAACATGCAGGTACCACAGTGGCCACATTTGAAAAGAATATGTAGTTTCAGAATTAATCTCTTTTTTAAGCCCATACTTTCAATGGCATTTTCTGAAGGATCTGTGAACTCTAATAGGGGCTTTTTTAGTTCAATAGGAACTTCCAGTATTTTTGTCATGGTGCATACTTGTCTAAAAATTGCTTCAGTCTTTTCAAAACTACAAGGAAAAGACATTGCAGAGAAATCAGAACATATGCGTATCTTTAGCTGTCACTTTTGTAGCTTTTCTTTCAAAAAATGTACGAATGATATACAGGATATACTCCTAAAATACCACAGTTTTGTCCAGAGAGAGTTCTACATTAATCACAAAACTAAGTCATCTCTGCATCAGTAAGAAAGCGATTGAAACTTTTTAAAAAATAAATTTGCAATTTTTAATCTAACCTCTGCTCTTTAAATAGATACTTTTCTGATCAGTCTTTTTATGTAAGAACTTTTAAGTTTATTGGTAAAATTAGTGAAAGCATTTATATTTCCACGATTAATACTAATACAAGAATATATAAGACCAAAACACTATTTAGGGTATGAGTAGGGTTTCTGTATGTAAAAACTTAGATGTCTGCATTAATGAACATGTGTCTAGAGTACAGGAATATGGTATTTCTTCACTTGGGAGTTAATATGGAGGACTGGGGCATTAAAAGAGACTTGATTAAAAGAAAGAATATCGCAGAATTTTTTCTTATTTTATATTGATACAGAGCAAATACCAAATCACTTCAACTAGATTATAGACCTTTCACAAAGCTACAGAAACATGTGGGAGCTACTAAATCCATGTTCTCCTGTTTAACTGTGGGGATTAAACTTTATTGTAGGCATATCGCCAAAGAGTTTTGCCTCTCCATTTGCAGTATTCTGAAGGAAAGGGTAGGAAATACAAAAGTAATTGCTAAGAAAAACTGTACTGATAATTTTATGTAACAGGGAAAATACACTGCTGGTTTCTAACCTGAGTCAAGTGACATTTTTACTTGACAACTATTGATTTTTTTATAAGTAAAGATTAAAACTGCATATGCAAAAAGGTCCTATTCAGATTCGCATCTTTGTGTGAGAAAAGGGCTTGTATTTCACGCTCTGTGCATGTTGTTTTCTGATCCTGAGAGATAATATGGGCTCTGAAATTTGAATCACTTGCATATAACCTACAAATACACTAGTGGCACCTTTTTTGCAAAAAACAAGAGCAATTATAAGCAAATGACTGAATGGTTATAACAAAAAAAGTAGTAATACCAGAAAGACAAATATGTCTGGCATTCTCAAATATTAACAGGAGACAAAAATGAAAACAAGAGCATCTAGTTTTGGTGCCTACACTTTTGCATGCTTTGATTTATGTCATGATTTACATTTGAGGCATACAGACAATAATGACTGATACTTTAGTCTTCTTTTTTATTTAAAAAATACATTTATTCATAATGTACTAAAGGGGCATTGACCAGTATAATACAATGTCGTGGTTTAACGCCAGCCAGCAACTAAACACCACGCAGCCGCTCACTCACTCCCCCCCCACCCAGTGGGATGGGGGAGAAAATCGGGAAAAGAAGCAAAACCCGTGGGTTGAGATAAGAACGGTTTAATAGAACAGAAAAGAAGAAACTAATAATGATAATGATAACACTAATAAAATGACAACAGCAATAATGAAAGGATTGGAATGTACAAATGATGCACAGTGCAATTGCTCACCACCTGCCGACCGACACTCAGCCAGTCCCCGAGCGGCAAATCCCTGCCCCCCCACTTCCCCGTTCCTATCCTGGATGGGACGTCACATGGTATGGAATACCCCGTTGGCCACTTTGGGTCAGCTGCCCTGGCTGTGTCCTGTGCCAACTTCTTGTGCCCCTCCAGCTTTCTCGCTGGCTGGGCATGAGAAGCTGAAAAATCCTTGACATTAGTCTAAACACTACTGAGCAACAACTGAAAACATCAGTGTTATCAACATTCTTCACATACTGAACTCAAAACACAGCACTGTACCAGCTACTAGGAAGACAGTTAACTCTATCCCAGCTGAAACCAGGACATACAATTAATCTCAGAGATGTGCATTGAATTAATGTTCTTATTTGCAATCTTAAAAATCATAAAGTGTATGAATAATTATCTTATGAAAATTAGTCTGGGGTTTTTTACATAATTATACAGTCAACTTCAGTGGTTACTAAAGACCTGAAATGGGATGAATTACAAAGTATCTCTATAAACATGAAGTAAGTGAGCTTTTACATTGGCAAAAGTGATAGCAATCCCATTTATCAATAAAAACTCAGGCAAAAAAAATCCTAAATTGTCCAGGGTGTGGGATATTGTCTGTAACTGAATCAAATTCTTTAAATCCTGAAACTTATATTGCAAGTCCCTCCACTGTTCCTTTAAAAAATAAATAAATAAAGGGGGGAAGTGGGAAGGGAAAGAGAGAGAAACTTATCTAAATCTCCCAGCATTGGTTTAGGAATTTTAATACTCTGACATTTAGGACTTGGTAGACAAATTTAAAGGTGAAAATCCCCTGAAAAAGGTGCGTCAATGGTAAATGTTTTTGCTTTCTAAATTCAGGCTCAGTTTTTGGTTTTGTCTTGTTTCACATGTAATAGAAAGTACTGGTTTCCCTATTTTACAATGGGCAATCAAATAAAAAAAGTATGGCATATAAGCATTAAAGCAGTCCATGTTCTTATTTGAAGTGGCAAAATTAGTCAGGCCAGGAGTGCTTTAAAATCTGTGAATTTTTATTTTATTTTGCTTCCCCCCCCCCCCCCCCCCAAAAATGTTCTTCATGCTTTTGGAATATCAGAGTAATCAATGCATTACTGAGCATGCATCTTAAGTGACTCATCCGAACCTAGATAGTTTTTAAAAAGCAAGGAGCTTTCAATTCCTGCCTTCTGAGTTGCTAGCTCTCCTGGGTGAATCACCCAAATCCTAATATTTCCAGATTTTAAAAATATCATTAATTTTAAAACTAAGCAGAATCATTAGACTGATATTTAACTATCATGCACAGTTATACAAGTTTCTTAGACGAGCCTTTAAAAGTAACCACACTGTGAGGGCATGGGGTTTGTGTGACAGAGCAGCACTGGAAGGTGGTTTCACTGCAGTCCATTCTTCCAGGTGCTACCTGGCTGGGCTATACACTTTTTTTTTTTCTTTTTTTTTTTTTTCCCCAGTTTGGGTGAGTCTTTTACCTACTTTGCATTTTGGTTGGCTCCTCAGTGAAATTAAGATGGTGATATTCTAGCTGCTAAGCCTGGTTTTAAAAGCTTATTTTCTCAAACAACATCTGAAATGGGCTTCACTATATTCATACCTAATAATAGTACTGGTAATAATCATAAGGAAGAGAATGTTATTACATGAAGCTGCTAATTTTGATTTTATTTGTCTTGAATGATAAAGGATGTTGGCAGTGTACGGTATTTCAGCAACTGTTTTTACTGAATCTGTATTTATGATGATCTTTTTTGAAAAATAAGTAACAGGAAGAAGTCTTCGTACGTATTTGAATCTATGTATTACAAAAGAGGCACAACTCATTGTTCACTCCGGTGAAGGCTTCATTGAAAATGGTAATCAGTGCCACTTAGCCTTGGGTGTGCATCTTAAACCTTTAAGGAAGTTTCCTGGGACATAATATCTTTTGCACATGTGCTAAGCACATTGTAAAACCTCTAGTCATGTCTGTCTGAGAAGCATGGTTACATTTGTGGTGTTGGCTCAACATTTTCTTCCCCATCACTACAATGTTAGATAAGTGGTGAAAACAAAAAGTGCTTGAAATTCATAGCAACTGATCAGATTTGATCATGATGAAGTGCATTCTACTGTATTTTATGTTTAAGTGTGAAATTAACATTTACAGAATAATTATTAAGCCACAAAAATTAAAGTTTCTATTGTAAATACTGACACAGCTTTAATCATAATAGCATAAATGCAGCATGTGTAAAAGATAAACCAAAGGAGTTCACAAATTCCTATGTGAGCTTGCTATGTACAGGATAGAGGGATGGATGGATAGACAGATAGGTAGCTAGGTAGACATCAGACATTATAAAGTATAATTGCCATAGAGCAAAGGAATGTATGATATGAAATTAAATACATATGTTAATGAAGTAGCGAAATTGTACACATTTAACAGTTGTTCATTTTTCATTCACATGGATGTGTAAATACACAGAATAATAGTACCTGACAAAGAGCTAAGAGGAGGGTTAACATCCAATGTGAGGTGGAGTGTTTAATGGATGAACTTAAAAGCAGATAACAATATAGCATCCCATGTATACTTTCATAATTGCGCGTTCCTCCAGAGATAATGGATATCATTATCAGCGGCGCCTGTCCTAAGAAACTTGGCAAGGTTATGATTGTTTGTTACAGCTTTGGTTATATTAACATACACATTAATATTTATAAATATTTGATGTCATGTTAATTTTTCATATAAGATGATTTATGTAATGCTGCTGTGCCCTGTTAGAGGGCATTTGCAGTGTGCTTCAGAAGGGAAGAGAATTGATGCATGTTCTTTAAGAGGACTTGCCCGTGTATTACAGTGCTCTCAGTGCATTATTCTGGAGAACAGTGATTTAAAGATAAATTATCTGAATTGCAGATACACTCCATTAACATTTTAAATAAAACATAAAGAAAAGACACTCTAAAAAATACAATAATAATATTAACATTTTTCCCACTAAATAATGAAAAAAATTAGTGTTAAACACCTTGGTTTGACCTACTTTCCAAGACTTTTTTTGTTATATTGGGGAAAATTAATAATTACTTTCATGGCTTACTTGTAGAAATTTAGGGGAAACACTGCATCGACTTTCCAAGTAGTTATTGAGGAAAGAATAATTGTATGTATCTTTTTATAGATATACATCCTTTGACGAAGGAGGTAGGTAGCTTACTCTAAATCCAACCATAAAGAAACATAAAATTTAGCTCTGTCTAAAGCAGTAAGTGTAACATGAGAGGTGGCAAAGATGTAAATAATTATGCCATTCAACTTCACTATTTCTCACTAATAACTGGAAGAGCAATAACAAATCATTAAGTTTGTGAATTAGTGGATATGCAAGCAAACGCAATGCAAGGATAGTGTATCACAAAATGTAGGGATTTTTATTTGACAAATGTAGATTAGTTTGAATGGTTCGTAATACTTCATACTTGCAAAAAAAATCTTATAGGCTATTTTGTAAAACAATAAAATTTGCATAACAGGACATCTTACTGCAGCACATTGCCTGCTAAATCTTTGGGAAATGGGCAAGATCACTTTTTGTGCATTCTCACATATTTGCAAGTTAAATGGATTTTAGTGCAGCAGTATCACATAATGTATTTGTTCATATATACATTCTTCTGCAGAGAGCCACATTATTAATCCATTCATTTTACTTTTTTATACTTGGATCATGAAGAAAGACTTAAAGAAACTGGTAGAAAAGAAAAAAAAAAAACACAAACAAACCCGACAACAATTATTTATATTCTTTTTTGTTTATTTGTTAACCAGATATTTAAAGTCACTTGCAACTTTAAGAACTGCTTTATACTGATGTCTGGTATTTTCTTTGGTTGTCTATAACACATGCTGTTAATATAGGGCTATTTCATTCACAGAATTTTGTTTCAAACCCAGACTTCGTATCAATATTACTTTGAATGAGTCAAAGTCCCAGACTTCTGAAATCTTGCAAATTCCTGTGGGGCATCATCCTAGGCAGATCTGCAGGGTGCTGCCACATCCCTAAAACAAGCAGCAATAAGCATCTTCCTGGCTGAGCCAGCAGAACTGAGCTTTGTGTTCTACCCTCTGCTGAGCAGACCCTCGAAAATTGCTCAGCTGATCCCCCATACAAATTAACAGTAGGATTTGGTAAAAGTGAGTCTACTAGCCCCAAGTTAGTAATATATTCTTGTAGGTTTGAGTGCAAAACATTCATTCATTATCCTTAAAGAAATTCATAGCTTAGTGGGGGTTTTTTAAGGTTGTGGATTGCAAAAATAACTAAGAGTAACTTCATAAATATACATGGCATATATTAATGAGTTATAATCGCAGAGGTTTCAGGTGACAATGAACTATGACCATCTTTGATTTCATACTTCCTCCGCAATGTGCAGTCACCACTTGTCTTAAAATTAAGGTATTTTAGTTTTGCCTTTTGAATACTAGGATGTGCTGTTAAAGAGTGGTTGGTAGGGAGGGAGCAAGTCCAGTTTCTGGCTCTGTCACAGATTTGCTGTATTATGTCAGGCCAGTTATTTAGGGGGGAGTGTCTCTAACTTCATGTCCTATGTTACATATACCTACTAGTTACACATCTGCTCCAATCTAGTCATGTGAACAAGTTCTATAGCCATTACAGAGGCAGCAATCATAGAAAGCAGCTCATCCCTTCTTAAGTGACTAACGGTGCTGAGATGTATTCCTCATTTCTTTATATTCCTTGAGTGGAAGTTAGGTAAGAAAAATGCCAGCTTCAGTACGAAAATATTTTTAGTGATCATGAAAATGAGCTTTTGGAAGTCGTGCTATGCAGAAAATTCCTTAGCTCTGCCAGCATAGGAGACAATCCGTTCTGAGATACAACAATCCCAAGCTTTCCGTACAAAACCACCATCTCTCTTCTTCTCCTACTGAGGGGTTTCCTGGCCGAGGAATTTGATTCTCAATATCTGTCACCAGGCCACTTTCAAATCAAGGTACAAGCATTGGGAAAAATATAAATGAAGTATAATTTCAGGACTCATAAATTACAAATCTGGATCTTTCAAAAAGTGGATATGATGGATGAATTAGTTTATGGAGAAATAATTTGTTTCTAAGGTATGACCTACAGTTTTCCTTAATAGATAAAATATTGCAAACCTCTTACATCTAAAAAGTAGCTTTTTAACACAAATGGCACTGGTTGTTTTAGTTGCGTGTCAGCTTCTAACAGTTGGGAAGTAGTTCTGGGTTAATTAATCTGGAACCAACAATAATATTTAGTATCTTGTGGTCAGCAACTGATCAAAGCACAGCCTGTAACAGCAGTATACAGGACCATTTGCCTAGAAAAAAAAAAAAAGGTTTTATCTGGATATGGATGTTTCAAAAAACATGTCTTTACAGCTTCCAGATTGAATTGTTAAAAGATGTTATCTGTGGAACTTCCCTGGAAAATATTTTACAAGGAATGTCGAGGGAAAGGCTTGTTACGAGTTTTAACAACAGGAAGCCAATGCATTTTTTTCAAAGCACTCAGATGGCACATATCATGTATCCTTACTTTGCTCTGAGTGTCTAGAATCTCTGTAACGTGGACCATAATTACCCAAACACCCACCTTTGTTACTGCAAAGTCTTTTGTCTTTTGAAGTCAGCTGATGGTATTTCACTTTAAATCATAGATGTGAATGAACAGTATCTCTTGATTTTGGGCCATCTGATTTTAAAATATTCCCTCCACTTGTCCTATGAAATACAAGCACATCTTCAAAACCACATCTGTAATATTACATAGACTTTTGCCTTCAGGAATAATACTTTGATGAATTTGTGATTGGATTTGGTCAACTAAATTTATAATCTTTTAAAATAAAATAAAATAAAAACCTGGCAGCACTTTGACCCAGAATTGGATTAGATAATGTAGTGATGAGTGTTGTATAAGAACCTATACTATAAGTGAGAGTACTGGAGAAGAAAGTATGCATGGATTTAGGCTACTACTTCTTAAGTCCTCTTTTCAATTTCCAGTACCAAATGAGAATTTCATCAGAGTTAACTACCGTGGAAGGGGAGGGTGAGGAGAAATTACATAGAATCTCTGGGCTGGAACATGATTAAGTAGCCATACAATACGGTAACTGAAATGACAGTGGACATAATTGGTCTTCTCTGTGGGAAATACCGGTATGGGCAGCAGATGCTGACAGTGAGAAGAAATGGCAAATTTGTACAAAATGTAAGCACCTATTGTCTAATGAAAATCTTATAATAAATTTGATAATTATTAATATGGAAATTGATTTTATGCAGGGTTTAAAAAATAGATCTATGTTAGGACAAATTTATGTTGATAGTATTATTAGGAGTGTATTTCACACAAAATGCAAATGTAAGGCAAAATCAACAAAAACATTCCCATCATTTTTTTTGGGCCAGTAAAAACAGTTGTTCTTAATCATGTATTTTATTGATGAAAACTTAATGTTGTGCTAGAAAGAATATACAGGGGTAACGCTTTGTTAACTTCCATTACCCGAGTTGTGAGAAATTCAAACAATAAACAAATATCATATATAATGACAAGTACCTTGAATAATCAGAGGGGGAAAATTCTAAGTAAATCCTGAGTAGTATTAATACCAAAGGGAGGCATTTGTGATATATGTTTGCATTGTTCATAGCCTTTTAAGCTTCTAAGTGCTGAAAGCCTGCCTGAGGGGTGATTTTAACTATGCATTGGCAGGAAGAGAAGCCAAGGAGGCACACTCTCTATATAGTTTAGCTATGAGAAGGCATAGAACCAAGCATCGTATGTTGTGTGTAGCTTGAAGTAAAACAGCATAATTCCAGTTAACAGCTCATTTCAGCTTTTAAAAATTCACACATGTCAAGAGGAGTGATTCAGTGAGACTTCCTTGTCCATATCCCTTTTTTCTTTTCTGTTGTGTTACTGGGCAGTAGGTAGAATATGAGGGATGCAGGCAAGAATAGATGAGGCAGAATGTGCTGGAGAAAAGAAAGCAATAAAAGCAGTTGTTGAGAAAATACTATCAAAGTTGTTATCTTGTAAGGGAGAAGGTCACTAATTATGATACAGTCAGAATGGAGATGCCTTCTAACAAAGAGTGGTCTGGAACTGTTCCTTAATTTACAAAATAAAAGGTAGTGTAAAGTCCTACACTATCCGTGATATTATACTACAACAGACTAAATGTTGGTCACAGTACTGAAAGGAAGACAATTACTGTAAAAAATAGCAATACTCTTTTTAAGCAATGGGTGATTTTAAATATTCATTTTAATAAAATATTCTAGTAAATAGAAATACTGCAAATGCTTAGTACTCAGTACAAATCAAAGTAAAATACAAATACAAGTAAAATATTTAACATTTCATTATAAAATGGTAATATATACTATAAAAATACACAAACACGGGTTATTAATGCATTGATGGAAAGGCATGCAGCTGGAAATGACATTTCTATACAACAGCAACAAAGAAAGGTGACTAATTCCTTCCCATCAACTTAGCAAAAAATTTTTGAAGTAGGAAAAACATTAAATGGAGCTTTTGCAATGTAAATTAAAAAACTGGTTCTTTCCACTGCTTAACTCTTTGATAGAGTTTTATTATGTATTTTTAAAAGCTGCTGCTAGAAAATTGGGCCCAGGTAACTAGTACAAAGTGAAATCAGTAAAGCCATGCTATTTTCTTCTAGCATAAGTTTGAAATTCTCAACTAACTTATATTATTCTTCTCTTAAGTGTTGGGGTTTTGGGTTCGGGGGGGGGTATTTATTCTAAATTTTTTTTTTTTTCATTTTAGAGAGCACTTTTTTTTTTTAAATATTAAATATTATTCAGATCCTTTTTATCCTGATATCTATTTGTTTTACTATAAGCTATACCATATATAATGTGGAAATTCAGACATAAGTGGGGGGAGGCAGAATTTTAACAGCCTTCAATACAGTGTGAAAATTAGCCAGCGTGTTGGTTATGACAAGGAACGCTTCCTCTAATCTCTTCAATGACTTGTGCATAGATTGGTATGACAAGTGCTCAGCATCACAAGTTACCACAGCTAATCAAAGGAAGGCCCATAATGAAATTGTAAACCTCCCATTTCTCTTCCTTTGCAAGCACGGGGCTGTAACTGTAATAGCAAAGCAACAATCTGGCCATTTGAAATGGTTTCCTGTATCTGACACAAACAAGGCAGGAGGATCAGGGGAATAAAAAGTAATAGGAGACAGAAGGAGGTCAATGGTATGTATTTTCTACAATCAACTTCTAGCATTTTGAACAATTGGTTGGATACATTCATTATGGGTTTACAAGCTTGTAAGCACTGTTGCTATTTTTTCCTCTTGTTCATGCAGGTCTTCTCCAGACTCTTTCTCAATGATACAGAAAATGTATTCTTCTGTTTTCTAATTTTTACCAGTTGTAGAAACAGGGCTGGGAGTATTGCACCTGCCAGCCATCTGAACATTCAATATATTCTCCTCAAAGTTTATATCAAAGTAGTGAGAGTTCATAAATCCACAATTACATCAGGGCTTCAAAAGAGTAATTTCTTTTATCATTTGGTGAGCTAAGTTACAAAGTGTCTTCTAGAAAAAGTGTGAGATTGTATTAGGCAAACTAAGCAGTCTCACATGTATCAGCTCAGTACTAAATGCTTGGCACAGCTGAATGAGAAAATAGCCTAAAAATAATATTTAAAAACAACCAGTTTGAGTACAAAGTTCAAAAAAATTGACTCTTTCCCTAAAACTGTTTCTTTTCATTTCATTGACATTTAAATTTAAAAATGAAACCTACTAGACCAGCTCCTCTGTTTTTGCAACTCTGAGGGTAAGTGCAGAGAAGAAAGATTTTAAGTCACTTCTGTGTAGTTAAGCGAAGGTTAAAATGGTCCTAGAAAATCTTCTCCTCATTTTCTGGTTATTCTGAATTAAATAGGCTAGAATGATGCCACAAGGGCTACTCGACGAGCCAGGATTAAGCTAAATCACTTCAGTGATACTGATATAGTGTAGAAACAGTCTTTTAATGCAAACCTTATCAGCTGACAACTAGTAGCAGTGAAGAGGTACAGTGGAGCTAAGTTCAGGATGATGTCCCCTGCTGGGAAGGAAATGTCCTCTTTGCAAGGTGAGGGTTCTGAAGATAATGTCTGAACTAAATATTTCCTGCTTAAAAATTGCAGGAATTTCATCCCAGCCATTCTGTCTAGTTTCTGAAAGGGCACTCGAAGATGAGCAATGGAACTTAGAATAAAAAGATTTTTTCTTTTCCCACTGTAGTCTATCTGCTAGTCCCAGCACAGTCATGTTTTAGTGAGTCCATGCCCACACATCTCCTGTGGTCAATTAAAGTGTAAAACTGAAGAGGAAGTATTGCAAGTATGAGAGAGCATTAAGAGGAGTGTGAGGTGGACGAAGCTGCAGAAAAAAGGCCGGAGCTTAAGGAAGATGGATTTGGGTTTGACATGTGTGGACTGGAGAGGATGTACGTGGGGAGGGCTAGTGAATGCCCCCAGGGAAGCTGGCTGAGTGATCGCTGATTTAGTCTGATGTCCAAACAGAAAAAAATAAAGAGGAGGAGAGGAGTGTTTCAAGTAGAACTGAAACAGAATAATGGAGAGGTTTAAAGTGACAAGGGAAAGAGAGTGGGAATTAGTTTGCTAATGCAAACATTTTTTTTCAAGTCAAAAAATGAAATGTCTTCGTTTGTTTCCAGTTATTTAACTTTGTTTAGCATTTTGCTTTCAAGTTGGGTTTTTTTTCCCTAAGAAAGGCATTTTAAACTGATATTTGATATTGTTTATTTTATTATTATTCTAACGTATTCCAAAGTTAAGCATTTCATTTTCAAAATGTTGACCTAGGAAAAAAATCCAATATTTAATATCTTTTTCATTTAAAAGAAACTGATAGTTGAAACTGAATAGGAAGAGAATAGAGAGATTTTCCCTTCATTTAGTGCACAGCGGAACTAGCTACCAATCATACAAATTTATTAGTTGATAAAGATTTGTTGACCAAAGGGTACCATATCCGAGTACTTACTGTGAAAGCTAATGTTTATCCACAGAATACATTTTTTGTTTTCATGGGTTTTTGCTCAAAAGCTATAAGAAGAAAGTAAATTAATATTAAAATTTGCAAAACTACATTCTAATAGTAAGGAAGTAGCAAAATGTGGGATGCCTGTGAAATATTTTTTCTGTGGTGGTGTTACATGGTTTAAATGATAGCTTCATGCACAGAGAGACCCTCCTACAGAAATGAATCACCAGTTTGTACCAAATGGGCTTTCCTTAGAGTCGTTTCTTCTTTAACTGAAAAATATGAATATGTGTTTGTGATGGATTGCAAGGCAAAAGGTGATTTCATGGTTAGGGAACATTACATGTCACCTGAAGAACTGAGCAATCAGTTTGCCTCTGCTAGAGTTTTTTATATGATTCTGGGCAGGTCTCTCAAGCACAGATGTTCACAGTTGGCTCTACTGGGTTAGGTATTCTCGAGAAACACCTACAATGCTACATGGCGCACTGCGCTCTGTCTTCAGCCTACTGGTGTATTCCAGATTAGGCACTCAGAATTTCTAGTCAGACAATTCTAGAGTATTAATTCTGGGCCCCAATAGGTTTATTTCCAATATAAAATACTACAAAGTCAAGTCCACAGTACCACAGAACTGCCTACAACAGACCTGATAATGTGTTTATTCAGTGCATCATTCTAGTGGCACGTAGTAAGAGAGATTAGGTAAAATCTATTGGTTGTAGAAGATAAAAATGCATAGTGATTAACTACCTTTCCTCTAAATAAGACTGGCTCTACAAAAACTAAGTATTTGATCATTAAGGAGAATACTTTTATATCTAAAAGCAGGATACTGAAATACAGTTACACGGGCAGCCTTGATTATTGATGGCATTGGCTGATTTTTGATTGGTTGATATAGCAACCTCATTGCTCTTTTCATATCGCTTCTCATTTTAATGTGTAATAATAAGTATACGTGTTAAATGGGCCTGATATTTACATGAGGATTAACACATGCAGATGCACCTCTTTAAGCCAAAGTAGTACTTACACATATAGAAAACAGAAAAATGAGGAATATTATCAGCATAGACATGGAACCTATTATCAAATTACCAAAGGAAGTGGTGTGTGAATTTGATTATTGCCAATGTTGTTACTTATTTGTATTGCCATGGCTTCAGTGAGCACTCAGACTGCGAGAGCTCTCAGACACGCTGCATTAGACATAGCATAAATGGAAAAAGAATCTTCCTGCTTCCAAAGAACTTCACTATCTAAGCATAAAACAAAAGCAACAAGGCAGTGCAGCTAGTGGTGGCACACGGCAGCACAAGGAGTATTGGTCAGCACAAATACAAATACTGTCCAAGCTTTTTGAAGGTATCACAGGAAAGAAAATCCGTAAGAAGCAGTTAGAAAACAAGTGAGACAGCTAGCTTTGTGCTTTTTTTACAAAGAATTTCTTCCAAATGTGAAAGGAATCATGGCGGGGGGGGGAGCAGAGAGATGCGTTTCAAACTTTAAGAGTTGGCAACAGCAACTGGCATCATATGCCAGGCTGACATGGGTGTTGAGCTCTTGACAGTAAGAAAGCGATGACTGGCAGCCTGGGAAAGGGCAATGGGAGAATCCTTAAAATGAAGACAAGTAGCTTAAGTTTGGTAGTAGAGAAGAGGCTGCCAGAGGAAGAAAGTGCTATTGCCAGGGTGCCTGGAATGGCCAAAGTGGCAGGCTGTACAAATACAACCTTTGCAGGAACACTCGAGAAGGTTATAAGCCACATAAAACTGAATCGATATGTTTCTTTATCTGTTCTTTTACTTTCTATGATAGAATTCCTTCTGACAGACATTACAAGTTTATTGTTCTGAGATTGTTTTGAGAACTATATATTTTATAATGGAAAAATACAAATGCAGAGTTCTAGTTTTGCCAGCACATGAGCTATAGATTTCTGCTGCTGCTTCTTTATGGTTTTCCATTTTCTTATGATTAGTGTAAAAACAGAAAAGCTGTATTTTTACAATATGCATATACAAAGGGTTTCACTAGTTTTCTTCGAATACTGAATGTTTCAGAAAGAGGAACTATAGCTGTGTGCTTTAGAAAGCTTCTAAAAAGATTTATGTTGTAAAATGAAGCTGGTTAGAAATATTTCCATTTCCATTTTGCCTTGTTGCAAGTCCTATTCCCAAAATAGTGGGACAGCTTTTCTCTGAGTCAGCAAATGTTAGAGCTGGCATTGGTGCTGAACTGGGATTTAGGTTTTCTAAGATTCCATCCTTTTGTCTGAATTCAGAGACTTGCTATGATATCATCAACACATCATAAGTATTCAGTGGTCTGATGACAATTTTAGCTTTTAAAAAATCCTGCCGTTACTCATCTTCTGTTGAAAGCTTTGATGAATACGCTATTTCAGATCTAGTCTTGATCCAATGTAATTCAGGAGAAGTAATGTAGAATCAGACATGCTGTGTGCAATTACACTGCCATGAAAGCAGCAACGCTAATGTTGCACTGCTATGGTAGTAGCTGAGAATTAACAAAATGAAGATAATGAAAGCAAAAGTGATTTTGTTTTTCATCCTTCATTCTACTTCATTTTTCTATATTTAAATTCCTGAAAAAAAAGACCAGAAAGAACTCATGCATCCAGAAGCTACGGGTGTTTCAACATCACCTTAACTAATATATGCAGTATTTAATAGACAACTAAAAGAAAACGCAGACAGAAGGTTGAAAGCATATGATAGAAGGGACTATGGCAGTCCAAATTTATATGACTGCCAAAACTGTCTCCACTGTTGGTGGTTCTCCAATGCTGAGGTGAGATGTGGAAAAGAGTACAGAGTCCCACTCAAGCTGCTATGTTTCTGCATGCGCATACAGAATTCACATTGTTCTGAATACAAGACAAATATCATAGGATCCAAATTTAGGTCACTCTAAGTGACTGAAATCAATTCTGTTCAGAACTGCTATTTGAGGGCAGAATTATCTGGTAGACAATTCTTTTTGTGTATAGTTTTCACTGAAGACATTTGGAGTTTTCCATATTTAGTTTCTAGTGATTTAAGAACTCTATATATTCAATTCAGTTCATTTCCATTTAAAAAAAACACAACAAAACTCTATTTTTAATGTGTTGTGAACTCTTCTCAAGCCAGAAAAATAAACACATTTGAACAGAAAAGATGTGGAAATCCAGAATGAGGATAATTTGTATATCCCGAAATAGCATAAATGTCAAGTTAAAAAAACTGAATTCTGGTCTAGCAAAGTTGATGATATGAGGGCACCAGTATTAGCATCTGTGGTAAAGTTTCCGATTGCTCTGTCAGTATATATGAATGCTTGTTTTTCTGTGTCACTTCCTCGGTTTTCCTAAATGGAAATCTCTCTAGAGAGGATTGGCTTTCTGCATTATGTTTCTTGTAACTTTTTAAAAGGTAATGCTGATAGGTTATGATGCAGTTAACATACCCGCATATTAGTAGAATTCTTGATTATAGTTGCCATAGTATGACCGGTCTGGCACCAGACGGAAGGATTAAAAAAAGATGTCTACCTAATAAACTACCAGAGTTACCATACTCTTTCATCTTTATACCTGATACCTGGACAGCGGCGTGGTTGTAGAGCTGACCTACTCTTTATCTGTGTCCTTGCTGCACGAAATACTAGGTAAGAAGTACCCCTGAAGTCTGGAGGAAGAGGAGCATACAGCTTGCTTCCCGACTAGCACTCTTCTTCCTGGGTTCCTCCAGCATCAGATTGCCCTGCTTTTCATAAACAGAAGAGGACCCCTAAGCTGTTAACAGCATGTGGGGCTCCACACACGATTATTCCAATATACATAGCATAGTACCATACCAATATGGGAAATTAGCATTTTCAGCTCATGCTGTTCCTTTCACACAAGAATCTTGGTTTGAATGCCTAGCAGTATAACCCATTTCAACAACAATAACAAAATTTTAAAAAATCTTTCACTAAGAAGTTACATTCCATTGCCATGGAAACACATGATAAACCTTACAAACAGGGTTCAAATAGGAAATGTTTGGGAACACAGGTTCAAAACCAACTGGACTTACATACATTGTTCCTCAATAATAATACATGATTTATATTGCTATAAGTGAGATGTTCTGAGAATATATGAGAAGCAAGGTTGTAAAACCCAGTTATTTTCTCTGATGAGCTGATATAGTTGGAATACGCACAAGCTTTCATATATGGGGTCCCTTCATCAGGATCGTCTATCAGGTATGATAAGAAAGTGTTTCCATTAAAAAATAAGATATCACTTGACAGGGAAAGTGAATATATATATATATTTATATATTTTAATTTTATAAGGAAGCACTGGAACATCCAAAGCTTTTGTGAAATCAGGGGGAAAAAGAGCTGTACCTTGAGGCTAGAAAGACCCAAGAAAATCGTGGACTAAGCTGGTATTTTTTTGTAATTTGAAGTTCCACAATGTCTGCGTGTACACAGAGAGGTTGTAGCCCCATGGTAAATGTGTGATGCGCCTCTGTTAGGCTCACTAATCCAGCTCTTCTGAGGCAACTCCTGTGATTCCAAACCTCTGAGCCACTTCAAAGAACTCCTGTTTTAAAAAGTATCAAAGATGTGCTGGGGAAAAAAAAAAAAAAAGTTTTATCCTCTGAATAGAGAACGGTACCTGTCCAGTGGTCCTAAAGAAAAGTAACTGGCAAAGTATTGTATAGAGTGGACAATATTTAGGCCAGGACAAGTACTTAGTTTAGCATTTGCAGCCCCATGACACACCAAGGCCTTTGTATTATTAGAAAAAGAAAGAGAGAGTTCCCTCTGCCAGATACAAATCAGCGCTTGCTTCTGGTGCTGAACATCCACACTGCCATTCAGAAAACAAGAACACCTCTTATCAACAACCTAGAAAGCACAAGACTCCAAAACAAGATAATCTTTACTCTCTCATACAAGTATTAACAAAACAAAAAAACAACACCTCCCCGCCCCCCATTATTTATAATTTTTCTGTGGAAGAAACATGAGATATGCATAAGCCCTTTACAAGCAGAAGAATATTGAGAATAGTTTAACAATTTTCTGCAGACTATGTGGAATAGTCCAAATACAATAGCTGTTGTAATGGCACTCATTTGGAGCAATCTGCCCACCTCCATCATGACTTTACTGTTTTGTAGCATATATCAATAAAACCAATGAGCCACAGCATCATGCGCTTTCCTTTCTGGAAGACAAGGCACCAGCATGAGTTTTTAATATATGTGCATGTTTGTTATAAACAACACATATATTAGTGAAGATATTTCGGGATCTTGTGGTGCAGCTTTTCTGTGCTAGGGCAAAATGATTAGACTTAAAATTTCTATTTGTTGGAAAGACCGTATCACCCAATTCTCCTGTAAGTATCTTTAGCTACTAATTATTTTTAGGCTGCTACAATTATGCCATATATGATTTGATTATTAGGGTTAGCAGAACCATGGCTAATGGAATCAGTATCATGGCTACAGCAAGCTTTGTGAATTGTCCCTGCCAGTTTTCTGCATAACTACTCTTATGTCACTCAAGCGGCACAGGGGTACTCTAACAATTAATTGTAAACCAGGGGGAAACTTTTAATGGACCTCTTCTTGAGATCTTGTGTTAAAAAAAGAAAAGTTCCCATGAGTGAAGTATAAGTTAGCTTTTCCAGGGGGAAAAAAAGGAATGAATTACATTTCTCTTCTTGTCCTTTAAATGAATAGCGTAGTTTGGGTGAAATTATCGGGCAATTGCATGCCTTTTATGCAGATAATGCTATTTGATGAAAGCGGTGTTTTGATCTGCTGAGGATAATACAGATCCAGGGTTGGATTCATTGGTGAGAGTAAAGCTGTCTTCTGTGATAACTTCATCTCAGCATGAGGTCAGACGGGGAAAACTGGGATGGGGGATTAAAAAATGACACAGTCGGAGCAGTATTCAGTTCCCTGCTGTGCTCCTGGCTGCACACTATAGCTTATGTTTCTGATCTGTTATGGTATTGTCTGCTTTTCTCTCCCAGAGCAGAAAGAGATTGCTTAAAACTTTTCTTTTTTCAGCTAGAGGGATTAGTTCAGTGCAGCTTTTTTAATTAAAGAAACTGTATCTTTTTCAATGTAATTTAAGGCTGTACAAGGCAGCCATCAGCATTCATAACTTAGCACTATTACCTGTAACAAAGCCTAGCCATTCATTTTACATTCAGAACAAGAAATCGCTATTAAGAGTTTTGAGGGTTAAAAATTGATAATTGGCCCCACGATTGAAAGAACCACAGTTAACCATTATCTCCTAAAAGTTTTCTGTGGAGGAACTTCAGACAGCTTTGCTGTTAGTTTATCTCTGGGCTTTCTTAACTAAATCTCCATTACATCAGGAGAGTGGGTAAAAAAATATTCTGGTATGTGGAAATAGACCTAAGCATATTTTCTCCACAAAAAATATAAAAATACCCTCAAACATTAAAATGGCATCTATTGAAAATGTCTCTGTAATACCAACAACTTCCTCTTTAGGTCCACATTTATTTTCACTCAACAGATTTTCTGAAAATATAACTAGTACCTTTATTAATTAGTAATAATATGCAAATAATTGATACATGTTCATGATACCTAGCAATGGTCAGTGTGTATGCATGTCTGTAGATGTGTGTTGATGCATATATGTGTGTGTGGATGTATATCTATATTCATATATAGATACACATATATATTCATATATAGATAGACATACATACACACACACTCATATGTATTTTTCAGCTCAGGGAGTTGAATTTACAGCTCAATTTAAACAAGGTTAATGGCTAAAAACCTTCAAATGTTTCAAATAAGGCCCATATGGTGATCACTTTACAAAGCATACAGGGACCGTGCTTAGGTTGCAACATACACATTTCCAACTAAATTCCATGCCAGATCAATTAGAAACAGTTCTCCTGAGCAGACAGGAACAAACACAGATTGTTACCACTCTACTGCCTGAACTCTTGTCTTCCAGGAATGAAAGCAGTCATCTTGAATACAACATATTTTACTACCAACAGCCCAAGAAATTTTTTAAACCAGTAGTATTTTTATAAAAATCTCTGTTTAGGCACATCAGAGCGAGCAATTAACATCCACATTATCAAAGTAAAATAGTAGACCATTGTCCCTCATTAGAGCTTTTAGTTAGAGAGGTATGTTTCCCAGACTGCATTTATTAGTGATGTCTTCTACTAGGAGGAGTACATGGCAGTGGAGAAGGAAAAAGGAAAGAAACAGACAACAGAAAAGCACATTTAGTTTCTTTTTTCCTCATTCTATGTGCTTTTCTTTTCTTCAAATAATCTTTTCTGTAGATTTCCTTTATTTGACCAGTTAATTGGTGGAATTTCTTACAATGGTTTGGGTTTTTTTTCATACATCTTTCAGCCAGAAAGCTATAAAGGAAAAAAAAAGTTAATTATGAGTATGAAGCTTATTTAAAACAAGGCCTCTTTCGTCTTGTAAAAATCATAAATTCTGAATAAATGTGACTTTATTACGTAAACCTCTGCATGCGCATATAAAGTCTGTATATTGACTTTTGCGTCACTATAAATGCTCTGCATCGTTCCTGTTAATGGAAAATATGGCTAGTAACCCCCAGCTATAGTTTGCTGGAAAAGTGTTATACTGGCAAACACAAATCTTAAATTTTTCATGGCCTTGTGTACTAATTCACACTGATGGCAATGATGGCATTTTGTGATGACTCCTACTTATGAATACAAGGTGATTAAAATGATTATGTGCTTGATTTTAAGGCCGTTAGTTTAGCTCAGGCGGGAGTTCCTACTGCAGTATTAACACCATATGAAAGGCATTTTTGTATTCCAAATTATATGCAAACTCCTTCAGGTTCTTTCCTAAGAACCCAATGAAGAGGGTCAGCAGTTGTGCGCAGCTGAAGTGCATCATTTTCACCAGAGGTCAGCTTCCCATATAGCTTTGTTTTATGCAGTGGAACACAAACTAATGTAGTGGAAAAGCATGACCCCCATTTAAAGGTTGATTTGTATGATAATCAGTACATTTAGTGGCTTCAAAATGAATGTGTGTAAGGCGCTATCTTGCTTTAATTAAGGTAATTAAGACATATTTCCCTCTGCAGACAGCTATTTAATTTTATGGCTTTGTCAGTGATCAGATTAGAATATTTGTTTTACAATTTTACCGCAATTCGATACTCGGGGAAAGTGCCTTTCTCGATCTACTTCTGGCAGCAGAGCACACTGGTGTAAAAACTGGCGAGATCGCGCAGCTATTTCTGCGGAATGTTTACGTTTTATCTACATGTGTCCCCCGGATCTCTTGAGTTATTTCTTCGGCGCATCCCTAGCGCACCGCTTGCATCCTCCCCCCCCCCCCCCCCGCTCCCGCCTCCCCCGCCGGGGGAGCGGCGCAGTCCGGCTCCTTCTCCCCAAAGTTTCCCCGTTCCCGAGGCGGGGAGGGGTTTTCGCCCGGGATTACGGCAGAGTGTGGTCACGGCCGGCTCGTCACCTTCTGACCCGGTCCAGGCACCTTCCCTCCCGCCGCGGTTCGCTCTCGGCGCGGGGGCTGCGAGCGGCGGGGGTTGGATGCGCGGGGGTTGCGCGGGGGTTGCGCGGGGGCTGCGCGGGGGCTGCGCGGGCTCGGCCGCCGCCCCACCCGGGCGGCCCGGGAGGGAAGGGAAAGGAAGGGAAGGGAAGGGAGGCAGGCAGCTCCGCCGCGTTCTGGAAAGCGAGCACTCGAGCAGCTGCTAACTCGGTCCCTTCCCGGGGCTCGCACAGGAACAGGAGCCGGGGAGCTAAGCGTGCGGAGGACAAACGGGAATAGTTGCTGCCATGTTAGGATCAGCCAAGCAAGATTGATGGAAGAGTCGAAAGGAGCGGTTATTTATTTTTTTAATTAGGACCGTGATTATGGAGTATTCCGATGCAGGGTAGTGTTGTTTCCATCGCGTAGAGGCAATCCCTACCTAGCTGCACTAAACCGCATCTTGCCGCTTACCCAGAAGGGAAACGGGTGGTTAGAAACAATTCCTTCCTCCATGAGCTGTAGACCAAGGACCTTTGACAACGCAGAGATTTTGAGGTCTGTTATTTTCGGACACGCGAGTACCCTAAAGAGTGTGGAGTCCTGGGAGCCGAAAGTGCTGATAAGCCCTGGCGGAGCCCGAGTTACCGCTCAAGTACGGAAGGACACATTAAGAGCAGTTTAAGAAGTTTGGAAAGAACGTGACAGTGTCTTGAATTTGTCGCATCTTTTGGTGTTACTGGCAGATGAGTGCAGGAGCCGGCACGTCTCGCATCAGAGGACGTCCCGCTCTCTTCTTTCACCAACACCTACCGTCCCAAAAGATTTACTGATAGTCACATTTAAAAAAAGGTCTCTCTAAGGCGATAGGGAATGCATACCCTTTTGTTCTTTCTCCACCGAAACAGGAAGCCTATTGGCAATCCAAAAGAGTAAGGAAGGGCTGGGCTCTGCTTTTAGAGAGTTTAGTCACAGTTAACAGTTGACATAAGGAAGATAACTTTCCTACAAAGCTCTAACACAAATGTGACTGCACACTTTTCGAATTAGTTTAAACTCTGAAGGCTGAAATTTAATTAAACTTCGGTAAGCCTAGTAATGCTGCTTCAGTTATGCTCAAGTTAAGAGCACCAAAATAACTTCCTCTGAACTTCAAATGTGTATTAATAAGTAGCTGACGTTTGTTGTTTATCCGGTGGGCTTTGCACAAGGAAGGACTTATATAATCTTTCTATTTATAATAGAGGAGCATCTTAACTCACTGTATTTGGAGGTGGTAAAAAGTTCAGGTTAGTACTAGATGAATGGATTTAGCTAAGGTAATGCAAATGGCTGAAGTAGTAGTGCAAAAATATACCACTTTATATGTTTGCATTTGCAAAATATAATTTTTAATTTCGTCTTAGGGGACTGTAAACCAAAAAGAAGAAAACTGTATGTAAGGCTCTAACTCTACAAGATTTGCTTTTAGTTTAGCAGAAATGCTATTTTGTATGCTACGCAACAACAATTACAGCACGTGGTGTAAGTTCAGGGTTAAGATTATTCCCGTGTGTCTAGCTGTATGTGTTTTGTAACAAAGAATTTTGTGCAATTCACATTTTCACACCCTGAGTGCTTTCTTACAAGGACTAAAACCTTTGTAGGGCATTTTATTTGAAAGACAAGGTCATGGCGATTCTAGTTCTACCTATATCGTCTGGGCACTTACCTGCACAGAACTCTATCTGGAGAGGTCTCTCTGACTCCTACCTTTGCAAATGAAATCCCACCACTTCGGAGTCACCCCCAAAGCCAGCGCAGATTGTTCATTTCAATCCCATTGGTTTAGTTTTGGTATCTTTAAAAGAACTTTTCCAAACCTGTATTTAAAAGTAGTTACTTGGTAATACTGCATCTTTCCTGGGGATGAAGACAAGTTATTTCCGTTGTAAAATACCTGTTTTGTTTTCTGTATGCTCAGTATTATGAATTACACATTGGATGCCCACTTAAAAATGCTTGAAACATTTGTGGTTTTCTATTGCACATGCTGCATAACACTGCTTTGTGATGCTGGCGGGGTGTGTGTGCGCGCGTGTGTGTGCTGCTGTAATTCTCAAATGCTGATCTCAGCACTGTCGAATCAGTTTAAATACCTGGGTACTTTGTGTCTCAGGTCGAGCCCAGCAAAGTACAAATGCAACGGAAAGCACAGGGGTAAAACACTCGCGTGTGAGATGAGGTAAAACTGCCGGACGGACCAGAGGTACACCCCTAGCAGGGCTCGTCGGTAACACCTGCAGTAACGGTCCTACGACTAGGAGGTACTCCCAGTCATTTCGGGTCAGAGCAGTACAGGGGTTTTCCCTGGGAGCATTTAAGATAACACAGTCGCGCATCTTTCCTTACAGAGTCGGAGATGTGGCAGATGATAAATTCAAGTTTGGAAAATCAAAGTACTGCAGCGGGTAGCCTGCTGAACGTTCAAAGCTGCTCATCTGTCCAACTTGCCCGAGTGTTTCGCATCTCGTGTGTGAAACGCCTTTGAGTTTGAAAGGAAAGGAAAAAGGAATGAGAAAGAGAGCGGTCCTAGACAGAGAGCTAGGTAACATCTCAGCGTGTGAAAAGTTACAGCCGCTACTTTGAGTCGAGAGGACGCTGAGGAGTCAGGGAGAAAAATAAGCAGGAGCGCCTTTGTACGCGAGGGAGAAATGGCTTTAAAAGCAGACGTTTAAGCCGTAATCAGGTCACTGGGCACCGGCCCCCGCCTCACTCCGAAAACTGCCGGGGTGCGGAGGAGAGGCCGGGCGGGGGCGGCGGGCGCCCGGGCGAGGGGCGGGCGGGCCGGGGAGCGCCGCCGGCGCCCACCGGCCTGCCTGGGCGCGGGGCTGCCGGCCAGCCCCTCCGCCGCTGCCTGCGCTGCCGCGCCCGGGCTGCCGGCAGCGGGCGAGGTGCCTCGGCGGGCTGGCCGGCCGCGGCGCCGGCTCGGCTCTGCTCGGCGCTGCGCGGCAGGGAGCCGCGGATTATTTCCCCAAATTCTTCCCCTCCCCTCAGTACAAATAGATAGGTCCCCGCGGAAAACAAAATACGGCGGGCGGAAGCTTTCTGCCTCCGCCGGGAGGAGGGAATGCGTAATGAAGCCGTGTAAGTTCATTAGTGTTTGCAATCAGGAGCACGCAGACACCTTCATCAGGGCAGAAAGCTGCGAAGAGCCATTCATCAGCCTGAAGTGCTGCTCGCGGATGACCCCTAAATCACCGCCGGCGTCGTGGATGCACTGATTGGGCACAGCGTGGGAGCCGCGCCGCGGCACTCTACGCGAACCGGGGGGGTCGCGGGGGCAGGAGGCAAAGGCGCCGCAGCCCGGCGGGTCCCGTCCCGGGGCGGCGCGGGGCAGCGGCGGGGCCCGCGGCCGGGTCCCCCGCGCTACGACGCAAGTAGGTGCCGGCGGCGGCGGCGGCGGCGGCGGCGGCGGCTCCTCCCCGCGCTCCTCCCCCGCCCGGCACGTTGCCGTGCGCGCAGCTTCGCCCTCCCCTCCCGCAAGAAGAGGGGCCAAACTCCCTGCCCGCCCCGGCGGGGGAGGTAGGCGGAGAAAGTGAACTCCGCGGGGCGCGTAAGCCCCCGCGGCGGGGGGCGCGGGCAGCAACTCGTGGCCCTCCCCCCGCCCGGCCCCCGGCCCTCCCCCCGCTCCCTCCCGCCCTCCGCTCCCGCCCGCCCGGCCTGACAAAGTGCCGGCGTGCGCCGCTCTCTCCCGTGCTGCTGCCGGGGCGCGGAGGCGGCGAGGCTCGCGGCGCGCCCGCGGTAAGTGGCGCGCTCCTCTTCCCCGCGCCCGCGGGGGCGGCCGGCCGGCAGGGGGGACCCGGGGCCGCTGCCCTCCCGCCGGCCCAGGGCGGGCGGGCTGGGGGCCGGTGCGCGGAGGACGGCGGAGGGCTTCGGCGGCCCGCCTTCCTCCTCCTCTCCCCCCCCTCCCTGCGGCGACACCGCTGACGGCGGGACCGGGCGGTGGGCGGGAGCGGCGGGGCGCCCCGGGACGCGCGGCCGCGGCCGGAGCGCGGCCCCAGGTAGGGCTGCGCGGGCGCGGGGGAGCTGGAGGCAGGGGCCGGGGGCGCGGCGTGATCTGGAAACTCCGCGGTGCGGGGCTGAAAACCGAGCGGGGGCTGGCTGGCTCTGTCAGCAGCGCTGCGCGGCCTCGGCGGCAGTTCGGCTGCGCCCCGCGCCGGGGAGGGGGAGCGGGGTCGCTCGCCCTGGGGGCGCAGCGCAGCGCGGAGCGGCGCGGCGCGCCCCCCCCCATCCCCGGTCCCCCGCCCCCTGCCCGCGGCGTGTGCGCGCGGCGGGCGGGCGCGCGCCCCCCCGGCCGCGCGGGGCGGCGGTAGGACTTGCCACCGCAGCAATTTCGGCGCTTTCCCAAGTCGGCTTCATCCCTCTCGGAAGATAAATGGAAGCGTCCGTACTTTGTGTCTGGTGAGCGTGGCGGCGAGGGCGGAGGTGCGAAAGCCCGGTCCCAGTAAGTTTGTGGCGGGTTTTGAACTTCGCTCGTGTTACCTCGCGTCCGTGCGCGCGGGGCTCTCCCTCCCTGTGTCTCGTCCTCTGCCAACGTGTTTGTCAAACGGCTGCGGGCGGTGACGGGCTCTACCGGGTGGTCTGCTGCTCTGGAAATACTACCGGGGCTTTACCTGCTCTCCTGTCAAAGGCGGGGGGGGGGGGGGGGTCGTGAGGAAAGCCGTCGGGGATAGCATCTTTAATGACTTACTCGGTAAATTGTAGTGAAAATAGCGTTACTGTGCAGCGAAAACACACGGTGACGGAAAGAGACTGTATGTCACTGTGGTTTGGGGAGGGAAAGGGGTGGTCTCCCTCACGAAATAACAAACGTCTCTGGTATCTGGTGGGCTTTTTCTTTACGTGGATGTAGGAAGCGAGTCCATTGTTCCATGGGCTTAAAAGTTTCGTGTCGTGAAGTTGCTTTAAAGCAAAGTAACGAAACGAGATAAAATGCGCAAAAAGGCGTCTTTCTGCGCTCGCACCCTGTTAAAAGTTTTAATTGGAGCTGTTTCTGTAAGATACCAAATAGTTCTAGGCTCATCTAAATTTTTAGATTTAAAATACCTTTTCATAAGAAAACTTTAGCAGTTTTATTTTTGTACTTTCTAAATACCATGTGTCCTTTACACATTAAGCCTTCTTAGTTGGATGCTTGATTGGTTTTATTTGACAGTTACCTGCTGCATTTTATATATACTTTCTCATGCAAAGTATTTGGCATCATTCAGTTGAAGAGTTACAATAATATTCTGTGGATGCTTACATCCTAAAATTCAGTCTAGTAAAGAGCGTATTGAATTACAAACATTGCTCACCTATGGTCAGTTAACTTACAGAAGAGTTTATTGTAAAACACTTAAAGACACTTTCTGATGAAAAGTACAACTGCTCTTCCCTTCTGAAATAATCCAAGTGCTATTGAGAATTATTAATACATTTATATCTAGGAGATTGGCTTATTATTGTATGTAAGGAAAGATTTTCATAAAGTGTACTTTGATGTAATGTAAGAATAGTTAGGAAGAATGGGCCCTATATGGGTATGAATATGTATGAAAAATACATCACTTACATTTGGGGAAAATACAATAGGTTGAGAAAAACAATATTTTACAATTCCTAGCTTTGCCATTATGAACTTGCTGGGTTATTTTCAATGGTCTGGTAAATTAGGGGAGGCAAAAAAAGCCAAATGTACTGAAGTATTAGATGCATACATCAGATTAAAAAGTGAAATGAGTTTACGTGAGTGAACACTGAGATGAAAGATATTGTTTGGTAGAAGAAATACTTGACCACGCTAAGAAGATTCTTTTGTTTAATACTTATTGGAGAAAGAAAATCCAGAATAACATTCATAATCCAGTTAGCAAGTTAAGACTGGTGCTTCAGTCAATTCTCTTTGAGCCAGGAGTAATTATTCTCTGTTCAAATGGAAAAGGGAAAAAAGGATTTAGTAGTAGAAACTAGATTTAAAGTTACAAATCAATCCACAGTAGCTGCTTTTAATAAGCAGCTGCTTGATACGAGCCCCATAAAATACCAGAAAATTAAATCATCATCAACCTGAAGGTACATTTTTGTCATCTCTTACCCCCAACAATTAACAGATTATAGGCTCGGCTCAGTAAAACACTGAGTACCTTTACCTCCAGTTAAAATCAGTGAGCCTTATGCAGACTGATGCCCATGTAGATTGATGCAAAAACTCCCACTGACTTGCATCAGTTTTGGATTAGGCCCAATAAAAACTAAGAGTGCTCAGCATCTTGGAGGATCAGGTGCTGTTTGTGAAGGGGCATTGTGCTATATAGACTTAAAACACCAGAGACTTATGCTAAGGCTTCAGGTCAGAAGTACTTTTAATTTTATAATGATACGGCATTTACTGTACTGAATGCTGCATTTCTGTTGTAGAAAACTCATCTCTCTGGCAGTGTACGAGAGAAAATATAAAATTCTTAAAGAGAAATCTTACGCAAGTATTTTAAGATTTAGAGGCAGATTTGAACTGTGGTACTACACATTAGAGACTGTTAATCAGATTAATATATGTATATAATATTGTCGTTTAAGAATAGCTTTACTGTATAATCTGTTCTATTAAATGAATACATGTAAACTTGTTAAGTCTACTGTTTTAGCAAATGTAGTGATAATGTGACTTTAGCTCCTGCAAGTTTGTGCAGTATCAACTGCACAAAAAAATATCAGACATAATTTTAGTGTGTTATAATAAAGACTTTGGTTTGATGAAATAAATTTTTCTTCCCACGCTAACTGGTTAAATAAGTTCTTTCAGGATGCTTGCACGCGATTCTTCTTCGTAGGCTGAAGAGTATCTTGTGATCTTAAAATAAATGCTTTAACTTTGTAATAGTGTAGTAGTATTTGCACAGAGTTTTAGCTTGTGGTAAAATATATCAGAAACCCAACGTTAGGGTAGGTATCCACACTGTCAGCTGAGCAATCAAAACAAAACCCTAAACATTTAATTTTTTTTGAGGTTACAGAGGCTTTAAAGAGTAGTGTGCCACTTTAACAACCTTTCCTTAGTTCTAAAACTGATTAATTGCTGTGTCTTATAAAATGTGATTTATTTCATACTTTTTTCATACCAAGCATTACCATTATGAAGCTCTCCTTATAATTGAGATTAATGTTTCTGAGCAAAGAAGTGGTTTGGAGGGCTGCATTCATTTTGAGTGCTGTTCTAATCAATTTTAGATACAGCATTTCACAATGTATCAGTCTGCATCCAAACCTGCCTTATTATGTGGAATTAACTTGTTAGTGATTGATAGCAAGCCTGCTCCATCTCTAGAGGTGATTTGTTTCAAAACAAGTGTTACGGCTTCCAAGAGTTTTGAGTACAGGGTCAGTGGACTCAGGTGCCCTTTCTGTGGCCTGACTGAAGCTCCACAGAATAGTTAAGAAAAAAAATGGTGTTCTTTTATGGAAAAAAACCAAAAAAACAACAAACACCCCCCCCCCCCCCCGCCCCAACCCCCCAATACCTATATTGAATGGTGTTCCTTAAACTATGGTATTGGTCTTCACATATAGTCTGGAGTGACAGGTATAATGCACAGATAATGTCTTCGTGCATCACTATGTCCTGTTACAATGCATGTCTGCTAGATTATTTTGAAGAATAGCTTTAGTGTTGGAAATCAAAACTCACGAGGCTAGTTTCAGATGACAAGCTGTGCGTCTACTGCATATTGCCTGCATAAGTAATGAAAGATGTGCTAATTCTTTTTTTCCCTTTTAAAAATAGCAAGGATAGTGCTTGTTTCCATACCTACTGAAATATTTGCACATTCCCTCTGCGCACCTTCTGGTCTCAGCTGCACCACTGTTTCATTCTTAACTGATAGTATATGGTCACACGCTACTGCTGAGCGTGATGCATAAATGTTTTAGGTTCAGGAAAAACTGGTTTATTGATAGTGAGAAAAAAATAAGTAAAAAAGGCCAAACTTTAAAGAAGGGGGGGGGGAGAAAAAAATAATGAGAAACCTCTGAAAATCGTAAATGCAATTCTAAGACGATTTATGTGTGTGCGTCTATTATGAGGATAGTGATTTCAATCTAAATTGTAGTTATTTATGTATTTCTTGCAAGACATACTAATTGCATTCAGTAGGTTTTTTAAGTTTGCATATTGAACTAATTACATGAGTCTTTTAGTTTAAGTGTGCATGTAAACAATATACAGAACGTTGCAGCTGAAGCATTGCATAAAAATATTTCTGGACTTACACAGATCAGAAGCTAATAAAAGTACAAAATGTGTAGGAATACCAGGCTGTACGTGCTCCACACCGCTTAGCTCAGTCTTTTGCTGTGGAAGAAACATTGTCAGTACAGGTTCATTTTAATACTGTAACTGAAATAGCTGTTACTGAACTAATACAAAGGGAATAATCTGTTAAACGTATTATAAAATAGAGACTACAACACAAACTGTATCTCTGATTACCTTCTTAGATGGAGGTCTGTCCGCGTGATGCATACTTTCATCCTATAGTATATTTACTTTTGTTGTAAAATAGTTTTTACGCAAAGGTCATGCTTTGTATGACACTGATAGGAAAGTAGTTTAAGCCTGGAACTGTTTTGTGCTGATATACACCGTGGGTCTTGCAAAGGAGTGGGTATGCTTTTCTAATTTAGACTGAAATCCAATGTGGAAGTTCAAGTCTAGCAGACCTAATTATTTTAAATTTTGCAACTTGTGTCTGTGTAACAGATTGAGGTTGTTGATCTTGATGTGTATGTTTGTGTCTGCAAAAAAGTTAAGTGTAAACATTAGTGCCTAGAAATACAGAAAGCAAAACAGTAAACTAGAAATTGGAAAGTGCTGTACTAAATCCAGCACTGATTAACGTACCCTGCAAATCCACTGAAATCAGCAAATTACCTGGATTGCTCTGTACTACTGAACTGGGAGGCTGTAGTATCTCTTTGTGTTAAAATCTTTTCTCATATACTAAATGTGCATTATAGGTTATAGTAGCAACTTTTGTTTAGTTTTACAGTAGACTTTCATGAATGCAAATACAATCTTCATGTATAAAAGAAAACAAAAACAGTTTTCAGCATGAGAAAAGATGTGTTAAATTATTTTTGTTGACTTTCCTGTTTTTATTTTTTTAACACACTTCTGGTAAATGTTTAAAATGAGAATCTTAACATGTGTTAGCTGTAGATTATAATTACGTAATAATAGAGTCTCGGTTTCTCTGGGTTTGTTTTGTTTTGTTTTTTCTTCACTGGCAAAACACTGGAACAATGGTAGAAATTTTTAGTGCAAAACAGGTTTGCCAACTTTGTTTACTTTTTCAAGTAATTTATTTTAAAAGGAAGGAGAATTTCTTTCTATAATGGCAGTCTAAAAACTGTATTCTATAAATTTTTAAATTCAAAACTTAACCTTTAAATCTGTATTTTTGCATCTGAATTACAGAAGTGTAGAATTTGAGCAGTTTACAAAAATCTTAAGATATTACGACTTGTAATTTTTCCTGTGACAGCATAGAAAAATATTCAGTAAACCAACAAATACTATCGTAAAAGCTCTGTTGGTGTGGAACTTGGAACGTGTCGTGTTGAAATCAGTAGTGCTGTTGGTGGTGTTTTCCCACATTGTGTTAAATTTCTAATAGTGTTTTTTGACAGCAGTTAAACCAACATACAAAGGAACTGATGTGTCTTATTTCCTTATTTGAGTCTTGACAATTTTTAGTGTCTTAAGAAAACTCCTGTCAATGGTAAAATTGGTGAAATACAGATTTAAAATATTTTTCTTGGCAGGAATTGTAATAGAAAGCTGCATGTTAGAATTTTTAGAGGGGGAAAAAAAATGTCATCAGCACATGATTTACCATAATACAACAATAGTTTCCTAAATCATAGAAGTCCTTGATACACTTTGTCTGGGTCATGGAGTGGGTGACTGTGTAGTGGTTGAAGAAATCATCATTGCTAATAAGTGTTACTTTAGATTAGCAAATGAAAGACTGCATCGTCCTTCAAAGGCCTCATCCATTCTCATTATAATTCTTTGAACGTTTGTCTGACCTTTTTAAAGAAATCATACCGAAAGTTTATGCTTAGAGTGCCACATAAATAAACTGACCAGCACTTGTCTCAAGAAGTTTGTAATCTAATGACAGAAGCAATAATACATCGTTTAACACAAAAATATCTAATGTTACTTGTCACAGCAAATTGTTCATTTATTTAAAAATCTCTTCTCCTAATGATGTAATCCTTATGACACTAATAAGTGCTGAGCAGCTTTATAAAAGTAAATAGTATCACAGTTGTCTAACAAAAATCTAAAGCCAGATTGTATTGCTAATATTTTTCCTCTTGGCTGTGTTACCATCTATACATTCAGAAAGCTTGGGTAGGTGGAGTAGTTTTGTTTTTATGAATGAGAGCGTGAAGGTTCGTGAAGCTAGGACATTCCCAGCTAAAGCAAACCAGCATAGCTCTACTCACCTCAGTGAAGACTTTGTCATTTACTTTGCAGATGATGAAGTATAGGGCTTATGCTCATGAAACGTTTTCAATTTAGATCTCACTTTAACTCTTCTTTTTTTGTGAACAGTTTACATCTTCCCTGTTATAAAATACATTGCTAATTTGAATAGGCTTAGGTGCCCCTGAAAAGTGCCGTGGCTCATACGTTATTTTCCATTAAAAGAAAAAAAACCTCATTCTGATAGTGAACTTGGCAAAGCAGAAAATAATTCATGTTATTAAATCAGTTTTTCTTAGAAAGATGTTTTTCATTCATGCTACTGAATATATAAAGTACTCGACGTCTCCCTACTCACCTTAAGAGATATTCTTGATTTCAGTGTCAAAAGGTTGAGTGGTGTTGTCCAAACCTACACAGCTGGAACCGAGGAAACACTTGATATTCCAACAAATCAGCTGGTTGAAATTTTGGCTGCAAGTTGTAAGTGTTTGTGTATTGCTTTAACAGCAAAGGCAAAGTCATTGGAAGTCTTAATATCAGGCAGCAATTACTAAACTGCCATTTGTTCACCCTTGTTCCCATTTTGGAAGGCAGAAACATTTTATCTTTAAAGTAATGGTGGAACTTGAGAAATACTGGGTCTCCACAAGTGATTGTCTGAGTTTAGAGCAAACAAATAAAAGCATAGTTGGGAATGCTGGGGAATTCTAGCTTGCATTTGATAAGTCAGACTGATAGGTGTAAGATAAGTCTTCAAATTCAATTTTCCTTCATCCATAACTAGTTAGAAAATTAAGACTTTGGGCAACAGAGAGCCCTTTAGCGTTATAGTTTCTTGGTTTTGTTTTGGGCCTGATTTAAGAGATAATTTTGTGTGTAAGATTGTATAGAAGGTAGGAAGGATTCTTTTTCATACCTTGCTTTGCTGCTTGCAATGGTAATACACACCATTTTTGATTGTCTAATCTTCAAAAGTAGTAATTTGATTTTGATAGAAATTGCTGGCAGATGAATAAAAAGCTTTCCTGGCAGCTTTTAAAAATATATTTGTGTATATGTGCATGTGCATGCATTGACCATTCAATACAGTTTGATTTAGTAAGCACTACAGTGCAAAACTGTAGGATTTTTTTTCGCTGGTTTGTCTGACAGTTGCAGAAGTGTGTGATTTCAGCAGAGGCCAATATGTTGGGAGGTGTTGACAAACTCCTGAAACACTTAAGGTCTGAGGTCTGTAGTGATATCTCAGTGAATGCTGGGGGTAGAAATGCTCGTCACCTTTCAGAAAGTTTTTCAGTCATTTGTGTAGTATTAGACCACGAAACAAGACCCACCTTGTAACGAAATACTCATGTTTGTGGCCTGTCTTCATCTTTCACATATTTCGTGCGGTCAATAAGAGGTGGCAGTCTATCTAAATGTATGATAACCCAGAAATACATCTATGAATGACTGTGCGCTACAGGAAACTTAAAAGTAATAAGTGATCAGAAAAGCTGGGGTTTTATTTTCTCTCTTGAGTGAAGAATATCTTAGAGTGAAAATGGATCAACTCTTACTTAGCATGAAATAGTTATAAGTACATTTAGAAGTGTTTTAAGTGGCTTAAAAATGCATAGCTACTTACATTATTCTTTTGATAATTTTATGTTAATTGTGGAATGATACAGGGTTAATGATACAAAATGTTATCACTTCTAATGATATGTTTAAGAACAGCGCAGTCATTAAATTCAGTAAACTGAATATGTGGGCCTCATAAATAAATGCTGAATTATAATACAAAACACACTATGACAAAATTAATTAGTATGTTTAATCTAGTGAATTCCAGCTAGGCTGCATACAATATGGACATGTATTTAATTTCTAAATTTAATATTAGCTGCATAAGTCAACTCTCACTTATTCAGTACAGAATTAGTAATAGAAATTTAATATCTTCTGGTGTTTTACATAAGCTGGTTTTTTTTTTGGAAACAAGATGTTTTAACTCTGCTAGAGATTTTAAACACTGTCATTAAAGAAGGGATGTGAGTGGTGATGTTCCCCCTCTGCTCTCCCCATAGTATGTTGTCATCAGAAGGTAGAACTCCTGAGGTCCAAAATAACAAGTTCATTCAGTCAAAATGGCGACACTCATTCAAATTCATTCAACAATTTAGGGCAGAGTATTTTGTATTTACTTATTTGATGCAAACTTTTCTGTTGGTTGCTTTGCTGTGATCATTATTGTACCAGATTTTATATATCCAGGGAGGGTTAAAATGCCAGTAGAATCATCTTGATTTTTCACTTGAAAGCCTTATTTTGCAAAGAGACCAGAAAATACAAGACTATTTTATTTAAATTTTTTTACCTGTGAGTACTTCAGTTTTTTTCTTCTTAAATGACAAGCATTATGTTTTTTACCATGTGACTTATAGGGCATACAGATTTTCTTGAACTCGGCTTCTGAATTCTTAAGTGTGAGTTTAGGACAGAAGTAGGAAATTGGGTGGTTTTGATGTGTTTGTTGCTGAGTGTAATTCTGCAAATCTCTAAATAATCTATTCAGCTGGTAGTTCCAGGGACTTCAATGAGATTGTGTAGTGAATAGGCATTGTGCCTGTGATCAGTGGCATATAGGCTTAGGCTCATTGCTTTCAGAGGATAGTCTGTTTAAGATGAGGAGAGTTTGAGAATAATCAGTATGTTTTTTCTTCTTTTTTTTTCTTGATACGGGATTACACGCCCCACCCATAACCTTTGATACGGTCTACCTTTGTGTTGCGGTTTTTTAGTAAATACATGACTAGAAATGACTTGATGAACCATTCAGTTTTTACGGAGAGACCATAAAGCACTGAGCAGTCTGACTGCACTCTGCTGCTCAGTCAAACCTCATCATTAAATGTATTTAAGGTAATTTCCACCCCTCCACCCCCAGTATTTCCGATAAGCAAGCCCAATGACAGTTTATTTGCTGGACCACACAAAAGAGCACACTTGTCCAAGAGGGGGCATGATGGGGTTATGCCTATCCTACCATACCAAACACCACGCTGTAACTTTCCCACATGCTGGGGGACAATCACCTATATGGCTTAACTCTTAAAGAGCGTCCTTACAGCGTTTTGATCTGTACCGATTCATGTTCCCCCAAACAATTCTTGGGCACAGTCCTGCGGTTAAGACTGGGGATGTGTTCTTGGGACCATTCCCAATAAGCACTTTGCTTCCAGCTTCCTGATTTAGAGGTTAAGACTTTTTACTAGCACAGACCTGATTTAATTAGACTTGCTTTAAGCAGGGTTTTGGACAAGATGACCTCCAGAAGTCCTTTCCAACCTAAATTATTCTGTGATTCCACACCTGCTGGCTGCACTCCTTGCAATCCTTCTTGGGGATGTTGAATTTACTAGTTGGGCATCACATCAGAGTTCAGTGTTGCCAGTGCTAATTCCATTGACTGCATTTGCAAGATTAGTTTGGTTTAATGGGCTGAGAATTAAAATCATAGTATTCCTGTTTTAATCAGTTTTAATGAACTGATGTTACTGTTTTATAACCTGTTGTACGGGTAAGTTTTTATCCACCCTGTCTGTATAAGATAGTTCCTGCTAACTCATCAGGACTATTTGTGGGAGTGGACAAGCACAATGAGGACCCTCCGTGTTAGAAACTTCAACATACTTCTTGAAAAGAGCTATTTTACCTCTGGAAGTTAGCTCTTTTTTATACATTAATCACAAAAAAGAACTGTATTAAAAAGTCTTTTTTCAGCACTTATTTCAAACTCTAGAATCATTGTTGGATGCAGTAAGTTGCCCTGCACTAGAAACTTGGTAAAATTAATTCAAATGTTAAGAAAAAAAAAAACTAGCTTAATTTTAGTACACATACCTGCTAATTATTACACAATGCAAACCTGACAGAATTTAAGTTTACTGGTTTATATGAAGTGCACAATAGCTAGCATTAATGTTTATGGGCAAATCATGTATGGAACCCAGCTTTTTGTTGAGGTTTTTATTATGAGACTGGATTAAAGATTATATTAACTGACAATACGAGAATCTCAAATCTTTTTTTGGTAAGTTTTTTCTAAAGTTAATGTTTTTCATGTGGTTTGTTACAGAATAGACAAAAGTAACAAGCTACAATGCTGGCTTTTTAACGTTAATGAAATAGTGAACAAATTTTTATTATTATTATTTAACTCCCAACTTTTTGGATGTGAAGAGACTCTGCTTACGTGTAGCACATAATGCCTAAACCAAAGCTACATCAGCAGGTATCACGTTGATGTAAAAAACACTTACAATCTATACATTAGACTTTAAAACATTTACTTAACATGGAGTTGAACAGCAATTAGGTACCTGAACTGGAAACGCTGTGGGCTCTAGTCCCCTGAGCCCAAGCAGTTAACTGAAACCTAAAAGCAGGTGCTTTACAAAACACTTTTTCTGCAGTGCTTCAGTTTCATACCCACTCAATAGAGGAAAATAAATGAAACAGCCTACAAGGAACCTTGTCTGCCTGAGGTTAGGCACCCAAACGGGGTATCTTTGTGAAGGTCTTTAAGGCATGTCACGACCTTCTCTCCATTGCTTTGAAAGTTGGACACTTACTGCAGTAGTGCTGCTTTGTGAGATGCCTAAAGTGTAGGCTCAGTTTAGTGATCTAAGCTAAACAGACTGGATTTCGCACACACTGCCTCAACCCAAACTGCATCAGCAGCTATGAGAGTACTGTAAAAATAGTGTGGATGTTAAGGGTTTCTTTAACTGGAACTAAAATAATTATTTTCAGTTTTGCTTTATTTTTTAACATTATAACTGAAATCACATTATAGGTATTTTCAAACCGTTGTTTCATCATCAGTTTGTAGGTGGAATATTGTCCCCAGGTCTAAGACCTTGACTTCTACATTAACATAGGTGAACTGCAGATTAGAAACAAATGTTGCTGCAAATATGTAGAAGTTTTCATATATGTTTTTTAAGCTTTGGCTTAGATTGATATTGTTTCAGGGGGAAAAAATGCTTATACATTATTTCATTATAAACAAATTAACTGATAAGCACTGTAGCTACTGCTATTTAAAGTATTTTTGCTATATGCAATTCAAAGAATTTTAAATTAGAAAATGCAAAAATGGGGTTAAGTGCATTCAACTATTAAAACTCTTCTAGCTCATCGATATTTTCAAAAATGTAAGTAGACAACAGCTGTAGACTTTTTTTTGTCATAACACTACAAACTTAGTTTAGTTTCATATCCTACAAATCAAAAGTACTAGGGATTCTGAAAGCTTGGTCTTAGTATTTCTTCCTCCTTTACTGTGCCATTCGCATGACTGTTTTACTCAGTCCTGTTATATTTCTCCCTGATGGCTGAAAACGACTGTTAGATACCAATTTCTACTTCCAGAAGATGGGTTATATGATTTTTGTGTGACAAGCGCAGGAGCTGCTTGTTCTTTCGTCTCCTCTATGGTAGTTCGTAACTGTCTTAAAAAACAGTAAGGCTTTAGCTTGATTAACATTTTAAGCTTTCATAAGCTGCCAGTACTTCCTTTAAAAATAAAAAATTGCCAACCTGCACCCTTTACAGCCTGTCCCCCGCTCCGTTGCCCTCTCCCTTGTATAAGCTCAGCTGTTTGCTTGGTCATAAACTGAATTCAGAGCAGCAGTACAGTTGAAAAATAACCATTCAGATTTTTTTATTATTTTTAAATTTTTTTTTATTTTTCACCAGGTTGGTAGTCGGCTCACTGACCCAGTTCAGCAGGCAGCCACAGCTTAGTGGTATATGCAGGGCAGAGTATAAAGAGGATAGCACTGCCTTTTCAGTTTATTATTTTAAAAAAGGGAGCAGCATACCATCTACGTTTTCCTGGCCTATTAAGTTAGAAACACTGAAGAAAAGGAGTTCCTAGAAATGGGTTTGCAACTTACGTTTTTCCTCTCTGTTTATTGCTTTGTTTCATGCTCAGCATCACAGCAGAAAACTTTTGGGACTAGGCTGACCAAGAGAAACCATAAATAAAAGAGAGGAAATTGAAATACAAGACTGTCTTTTTTCTACCTGCTCCCCCCCCCCCCCCCGCCCCCCAACGCCTCCAATAACTGTATGTGCGCATTCATACAGTAGGGCCACATGGTTTTGGTTTTTTTCGTATATACTGTTTTATAGAAGGAAAAGCAATGATATTGAGATTCCCTTGCTCTGTAATTGAATTGGAGTCATTCTCCGGGAGTTTAACCAGCAGCAAAAGGGATGTTGCAGCAATCAGCACTTGCTTACAGAGGACATGAGGGCTGATTTCTCCAGACCATGCATTTCTGTATTCCAGGTTTTTTAAAAAAACCAGGTGTTGTCAGTATAGCATCAATGCTCGTGTTGGTGGTTTGTGCTTCTCAGAAGTTTTCAAGGAAAGAGTAACCTGGAATTGATTGTTTTGTCTGAGAAACAAACCTGAAAGAGAACTGTATTTCATAATGCAGCTTTCCCCAAAGTCTCTGCTGATTGTTTAGAGCTGGGCTGCAGGGTTGCAAAGCGAGGAGATTCAGCTATTTATGTTGCTTTTCCCTCTGCCCACCTATTTCTCCTTCCAGACATGGATATATAAGAGGATCATGGGGGTTTTTGCTCTTTAACCCTACCCTTTAGTACCAGCTGATGTGACAGCAGGTAATTCTACATCCTGTGATGGACTTATGGTTATGCCTTGTGCAGCCTTGCTGTTTTGAGGCGGCACAGTTCAGTTCCAGTTTTTTCCTGGGGAAGGTCATCATCACTTAGCTGTAGGTTATGATGCTGATGCTTTTATTTTTTCCTGTTGAAGTTGTTCTGCTACCCATGAAGAATTTAAAGATTCATTGAATCAGAAGAAGCCAAAGGAGGGGGAATGTGTCATTGCACCCTGATACTTAGGGCATGCATCTGAGAAGGGGAAAATTTACGGCTTCCTTTAATCTGCTGGAAGTGTCCTTTTCCTTCCTTCCTGCCACTGCTCTGGTGCTGACACAAGTACTGGTATGCCTTTGGGCTGAGCCAGAATTTCTGTCTGAAAGATTATTGGGTTTTTTTCCCCTGAAGTTAATTTTCCTTTTTTTTGAGTTAGTCTTTGCTAGCTCAATTTGTGAACAGTCTCTTGGTGCCACAGTGCAGTCACTAGTGCTGGCACGCGAGAGGAAGGAATTGGTAGCCGAAGCTGGGAATAAGAAATTGCTAAGAAGGCTGGGAGTGCACTTTTTAAAGGGATTATATGGGATTAACGTGAGCATGTAACTACAACAAGCTTATATATTAAAAAGCTAGGACAGGCAAAACGTGGGCACTTTCTGCTTGTAAGGGATGTTACCCACTTCCTAGCCCAAATCTGAGTTTAAGTGCGCATGTCCCGTTTTGGATCTTTTGTCTTTGTCTCTGGAGGAACAGTTGCCAGTTTGAGCTTTGGATCAGATTGTGGTCCTGGATCATATGGGGCTGGTTTTGTGCATGCAAAGGGAAGAAATATAAAATGAAAATAATGTGGTGAAGTAAACAGTTCCAAAATGAAATATAGTAGATTTAAAAAAAAAAAAAAATCCTTATTTCTTATGTTGGCAGTGGCACAGTGTTTCTGATGTAATTGAGCAGATTATTCTTGTATGCACGGGTATCCTGGGCTCGCCCTCTAAACACGTGTGTGCTTGTCTCCCCCCAGTAAGAGCAGAAGGACGGCTGTCATTAACAGGTTGAAACACAACTGTCACTACAAACCCTTTTCAGTAGTTCATGAATAGAAGTTACCAGTGGAGTTTATTAGGTGTGACAAAACTTATGAAGTTTACCCTTATTTTACAGACCTGAACACTGAGGCAAAGAAAGATGGTTTGCTTGTAGGACCACAAGAACTTAGAGTAGAGCCCTCATATAACCTGACTCCTAATTAGGCTGTATGGAAGATGGTTCATATTCTTTATAGGCTTATCTTTGGCTTGCCTGTAATTTTGACTCGGTGCGTTAATTTGTCTTAGAGTTTTCTGGAAGCAGTCACAGATACTTCCATACAGAATGAAGATAATGTGTCAAGCTGTGGTTTTGAGTTGCTCATCCTCAAATATGACCACACTTCAAAGTGGAAGACATTTTCATTCAAGTCCTTTGATTTGAAAATCACCCACCACTGTTGCTTCCTAATTCCAGTATGATTAAATTTTCTTGCAAACCTTTGCTGCCTATATTTGAAGACATGAGGTGCTGACTAACCATGTTGTTAATGTTTTTGGGTGACAGTCTCAGCAGCTCACACATTTTAATATTATGAGTTTCTTGCTACTGCCATCAGTGAATGTTTGTTTTTTTTAAGTGCATGTGGTAGCACAGACATGGCCTTAAATTAAGTAGCCTCAAAAATGTTCCCATGAGTGTGCACAGTGCACCTTCTGAATGTAGATTTATTGCTTTTTTCTTAGTTGCATCTTACCCTATAAAGCTATGAGCCAAAGACGAAAAAGTCATAGAGGTGAAATGTTTTGTATCTAGTCACTGACTGAGAACATCCTTTAATTTGGGTAATAGAAGTCTGTTGTTTTGGTGTTATGAAACTGTTATTGGGTAGTTGACTTCACAGATTTGTATAGATGACAGTTAAAATGAGTATAAAATTAAACTTTATCTCCCCCAATTCCCTTAAAGGTATAAAAATGAATTAACAACTATATGAATGTATTTCTATATGACTTAAGAATTTGCTAGGACTAAGAAATAATTAACTTTTAATTTAAATATTAAATTTTTAAAGAATTTCTTAGGTTCCCTGTCTGGATCACAAGCTTACTTTTATATTTATAGTTGCAACTTAAGAGAATTTTGATGTTGTCTCATAGAGGAGGTAGTTATCCAGGAAAGGAAACATTAGAAAGGTAAAGATACTGACAATATTTGAAGCCTGAGCATGCTTCTCTGTAAGGGAGCATTGAAAGAAAAGATAATGATGTAGAGCAGCGTGTGCCACCCATGAACCAGTCTGAGTTACCTATTCAAAAGAAGAATAAAACTGTGTTGTCTAATAAAACAATGATAGTTCTGGCATTTTTCTCCTTTTTGTCTTGCGAACCAAGGCCGAGCAGGTGGTGTTCTAGTCTATGTGCATATTGTTGAGTCCTAATGGGTTTTTACCCTCTCTTACCAGTTTACTCACTGGAGTAGTTAATGTTAACCTGGTTTCGAACAGGCTGAGCTGTGCTGGGATGAAAGAGGCTGGATGGAGGTGGCTGAGCTCCTGGCTGAGTGGTACTTCCCTGGAGCCGGGGGAAGATTGCGTGCAGCACTCAGCCTCTTCAGGTCTGTAATCTGCATCTGTCACCCCCCGCCCACCCCCCCCACCTCTCTGTGTGAAAAGGATGGAGGATGCAGCTCACCAGAAGGGATTATTGTTCCACAGGGGAAGAACATCTTTTAAGAATTCTTGATCGGGTGATGCATTCATTGTATGTTTAGAAAGTTCTCGGACAACAACTGAGATGAAAAAGGCATACTCATTTAGTGCTTAAAACATTTAGTCTCCAAAAGTCTCCTGTGCTTTGTGAGATTAAGAACAGCTTACTTTAACAGAGAGAATGTTTCATCCATCACCTTTCCTCTGATTTCAGTTATGCAATGTCCTTGGAGCAACTTGGAAAAGTAAGATTATTGAAGTAAGATTTTTAAGCTGTCTTTAGAAAGAGAATCATTTGCCCATGGTGAACTCTGAGTCATGAACTGCAGCTTTGCATATTGCTTTGGTCAGTGGGTCACTGTTCAGAAGGCACTGGAATGAATGCATTGTCCTCGAGAAAAGAGTCAGAAAATTGTATTTCAGTTCTAAGAAATGTCCTTTCTCTTTCTTCTACTGTCAGCTGATCATTAATGATTTGTGGTACATGTTGGAGATGGTTGGTTTTGATTTGTCCATAAGGACAGTTAGATTATTTTGTGGCTCTTTCAGCTTAAGTTTTGTAGGCTACTCTGCCTCAATGTCAGTTTCGTTTACATCCGTATTCTTTTCTCAGTTTTTTTAGTGTCATTTTTTTACTGCTTTCCGTATGCACTTCTTATTTTGAAGTGATGTACAGAACATCTGTCTGACTGTAGAGTTCTTAGCATTTAGCATTGCTGAAATGTTTAATGTAATACTTGTTTCTGGAAAACACGTGGTACCTAGTGATCCTATTTAGCTATTGTAGTTGTTATTTCTCGTTTTAGATTTTGAAGTGCCTAGAGGGGCTTTGTGCTCTGCACAATGAACTCCTGGAGCTGGAGTTTCTTACTGCTATTGCACAAGGAGTGGGTGTGTTCAGGATGGGGTAAAAGCTTGCTCAGTTGGCATGGGGTTAACAAATGCAGCGAGCTGCAGGAGAAGTCGTGCAGTTCTGGTACTGATGCCAAGCAATTATATTGGATGGTTTTTCAGACTTCGCCAGATCTGAGGACCAGATGATTGTATCTGCTGACATCCATGTGAATCATAGTGATGCAGCTCGGTCCCCAGGATTTTAGTGAAACAGAAGGATTTCATCCCAAGGTGAGGAACTGAGTTGTTTGGCTAGTTGATTGTTTCAGTAACTCAAAAATCTGAACGTGAGAGTATCTGCCAGCTGAAATTGATACTGCACATGTATGTAAGTATTGGACTGTCAGCATAGGATACTGTGTCCTTCTTAAGCAATAAGGACATTTTAGTTAAGCTGTCTAGTATGAAGGTAGACATATGCCTGTGATGTCTGTGTCAGGGTAACAAGTGTGCTTGAAGTAATATGTCTTCAAAAGCTGACCTAGTCTGAACAGCGATGGTAGAGTGACCTTGCAAGTGTGCATCTGCTCTAACTTTGATACAGGGGTCATTTTATATGCTGTTTTCTTTGTAAATAAGGTTGCCTGTGCCTTCTGCAGAGTCTACGTTTTTCTGTTTCAAAATGCTTTGTGTAAAAATCATTTTTTACCTTAGCTTGCAGAAATATATGAGATATAGAGTTATATTGGATTTGAAAAGAAAAAAGTTAGTCTTTGTAAATCACCAGCTTATTCTTTTTAGAGTATTATGTCACTAAGAAAATATTTCTACTTATATAACTGCTTGCATGCTATATGAATAAGCATATAAACATTTACAAAGAAAACTAGTAATTTTACAGATACCTGTTGCAGTACTCTGCTATCCTGTTTCTTCCTCCAAATTTACTGTGTATTACAGTTGGGGTGTGATATGTCATGTGTGCAAAAAACCCCAAATTTCAAATAAGTTAAGGCAGATTAAATTTTTTTTAATATAGTGATTATACTTTATATAGCATTTTGCCACAGGACAACTTTTTCCCAATGGCAGGGCACTCAACAGCTTGCATCTCTGGGAAAGTGGTGGCGAAATTGATGGAACAGTCTGTTCCTGCCAATGTTCATTTCGATGCCCCAGATTATGGCTTTCAGTGTCTCTGCTGCCAGAGAATACTCTAAATTGATGGGACAAAAGGAACAGCCTGGATCATCATGTGTTAAAGTGAGGAAATGAAATCTTAAACCTCATCTAGATTTGGAATTAGGTGAGTTGGCAATGCTTGTGGAGCTCAAAAGGGGGAAAACGTGAGTCTCTTACTCCTCCCTATCATGCAACCCTCTGAAAGGGGTTGGAAGTGTTCAGTGGAGGGTAGAAGCAGACAAACAGGAGAGCTTTTCTTGCAATAGCCAAAACTGAATTGAAAAGTACAGGGAAAAAGGGAAGACATGAAAGTCTAATGAAAAAAGATGTTGAATTTAAAATGTACCTCAGGAAATATTTAAGAGGAAAAAATGCTGTGCTGTCTGCAAGGAGAAAATACCTCTGGTATTACTAAGACCAGTGAGCTCTCCATGTGATCTGCTGAAATGCTGAACTCTCTAGGGCAGCCCTAATTCATCATCTGATTTTTGCAAGAGTTCACGAAATTCCCAATAAGGTACCAGGAATCATGTTGGTCATATGAATTTTTTTTTCCGCTTCCCAGTTTTCCACAGCGGTGGGACTTACCTCTGCTCCCATTCAAGCTGGAGAGAAGGCTCCTCTTGAGGTGGACAATTTAGTATCGGGCGCTTTTTATAAAGGAGATTCTTTTAAACAAATGTAGATAAGGAAATTGCAACATTACTTATAAATACCTTCTACTTACCTTAATGTGAAAACGCCATGAAATAGTAGGGTCAGGAATGTGTATAGAACAGGGCTTTGAGACTTGTACGTGTGGTCAGTGTACATAAAGTATATATGTGTAGAGTGTGTGTATAAAAAGCCACAGATTTATTGATTTCTGTAATCCATATAAGATAATTTTATAAAGATGCTGTCTTTCATTCCATTCACAGTCAAAGCTGGAGCTGTCGTTGCTCCCTCAGCCCCAGTGAGATCACAAGTAAGTGGGTAGGTGTCTGTTGCAGCAAAGTGGAATGGTCGCCTTCCTTCCTGGCTGTATCAGACTGCTTGGTTTTTTCCTAATGATGATAAGCTGTTGCTCCATTCATCAGTCTTCTAACCAGAAGACTGAAGTAGACAGCTTTGCAGCTGATTCCTGGCCTGTGACTTTTCTGACTTAGGTGAAGATATCAGGAGCTACAACTCCTATCAGCACGGTTCTTGGTTTCAGTAACGTACCTGGGGCATTCAGTCATATAAAGGACCCTTTCCCAAGGAAGACTATTCATAAGTATGCACTTTGATTTACTCATGATACATTGTTTGTATAAATTATGGTTTTGTATAAGCACACACAGAAAATGGAACATAAAAGATCTTTTTATTTTTTCTGAAGTCCGTATTGTAGAACTGCATGATGTCATTATTTTCACATTGCATAAAAGTCTCTAAAAATAGATTTTTCTATAGCCAGGAAGTAAGCTTAATATGTCCCTCAAAACCATGGGATATTTAAAATACCAATATGTCTTAAATTCCAGCCCTCCCCCAGCATTTCTCCAGAGGAAAGCCAAATACAGCATCTTTGACCTTTTTGTTTATCAATGAACTAATAAGACATCTCTATTGTAGTAATAGTCTCTGATGTACCTTACACTATGTCTTGCTAATAGAGCAGGTTTGTTCCATTGGGGGTTAAGAATATTTAATCCTTTAACGCTGACATATACAACACATAGCCATGTCAGCTACAGCTGTTTCCAAACATCAGTAACAAAATTATAGATGGTTTTGAAGCTTCTGTGGTGGAAATGAATACATTTGAGGATTCAACTTGCTGACAACGTTTATGTAATTTAATCTTGCCATCTGGAAGAAAGTAAACATTTTTTAGGAAATTAAAGTTAAGGTAGCAAGCCCCTTGTGGTTTCTGACTGCTGCAAATAAGTTGAACCAGGTTGATGAAAATCTTCAATAGGGAGGGGATCATGGTTATATTTAAAAGATTGTTATACAAGTGCATTGATGCATAAAATTGTTTCAGAATATCTGCTTTATTAACTTCCCTGCTTATTCAATAGTTAGATGCCTTTCTTCTGCTCAGACAAAACCAGCGTGTTTTTCAGTGAAATGTGATAAAACATAGGAAGCATATGCATGCAGAATGCGTAGGTGTAACTGAAGCAGTTACGTGATTGCTTTTCTTCTCATATTTTTCTGTTCTTTTTTTCCTATTCCTCTGTGGTTTTTTTCATTCTGTATGGTGTTTTGCTTCTCAAATATCTACTCTTTTTTTCTTTATTCATCTGCTTTATTATTCCCTGAGCTCATTACTTCTTTCTATGTTTCTAGCTTGGTTTTCTAAAGAAACAGTTTACAGGATCCTACCATGTGCACATCAGTCCCACTGTAATAATTTTGAACCTGTTGGCCAATTTCAGACCAACATGAGAGTCAGGAAAAGATTCCAAAGGCATTGAGTTCCCATAATGTTGGAGTCCAAGTGGCTTGGTAGAGGGGAGACACCTTAACAGTGCCCTACAGCATGAGCTATGTGGAAAAAGAAGAAAAGACTAGAGATCTGTAGCATACCAGGGTTAATTAACTATGTTGCTCATAAAATTGCTTGAATGCTAGCCCCTTCCCCTTGCTATTCCATTCTGTAGTTTTCTGTTTGTGCCATGATGGGGGAGAGGCAAGATACTTTTCATAATTATCATGGCCTAAGAAATTTATATACATACAAGATGTTTCTGGTAGGAAGCTGATTTTAGAGGTTCATGGTTTGAAGGGATGGTAAGTGTCAGCCATTTTACACATGGAGATTGTATGATCGATAGGAGTGAATGGGACAGAATTGAAGCAGAGCACATAAAAGTTTAGTTTGCCTTTAGGTTTTGAGCCTTTAAGATTGTCTTTATCTTTGTGAAGGGTATTTACTGGGTTTTTTTAATTCTTTAATGAAATCTTAAATTCTCACATAAGTTGTTATGTTAAGAAAATCTCTAAATTATGGAACATTTGTTAAGAAACCTAGGATTTTGTGACAAGATCAACAACCACACAAGCAAATGGTATGGTAGTGGTGCCCTTGGTCCGTAAGGGGAGGAGGGCAGGAAAAAATTTAGCAGAGGTATGAACTCAGCAGAAATAGCTTGGTAATAGTAAAATGAGAACAACACTTTTCAGTATTCTGTAAAGGGTCTGTAAAACCAGGAGAAGGTAATAGGCTGTTCCTGCTTAACTTCGGTGTCTGGTGATTTCAGCTGGTTCTTTCAACCTCTGTTTTCTCTGCTGTTTGAGATCGTATTCACCCTTCCTTCTTGATGTCTAAATCCTCTTGCTTTGCTTTCTTCTGCTGGAAGCATTGATTCGTTTACTTAGGCTTGTACAAGCATGCTAGTGTTGTGCTAAAATTAAAAATATTGCTGCCATATAGGAGCTGGTCAAGTAGTGGGGTTTTAAACTAAAATACCTAACTTCATATTCAGTGGAAGCTGCCTGTCAGCATCTTTACAGGTCTGAATAGGCTTTTAAAAAAAATCTAGCTCTAAGCCTTGATAATTGAACTTAAGCTCCTAAGTTGCTTATGTACTTCTGAAATTTAAACCTGATCCTTATTGTAAAACTGCAATGAAGATCTGCATGAAAATGAAATAGGATGTTAATGGAGAATTTCTCATTAAGGTTTGCTTCTTAGCAGTATAAGCAACAATTTTAGGAATGTTGATCTGATTTTTATCATCGTGCATATGAATGACTTTATAAAGCTAGCTAGTTGGTGTCCAAATCATGCCACGTTCCAACTTTGTCAGTGTGACCTAGACATTTTGCTTGAAATAAATACAGACTGGAGAGTTCATAAACATTTATAGCTGTGCCCTGTGTTAAATAAGGACTATGCTTTATTTTCATGCAGTAAAATTTAATTAGTTGTAAGTCAGGTTTTGCTTTAGTTGTAATTAGTTTAGCATATAATTATTGTGTCTAATAGAACTCTGAAATCTGCAAGCATTTTGATCTTATTCCAAGTTAAAAAAAAAAAACCCAACCCAAAACAACCCTTTTAGATGTATTCAATCAGTAGCTATAATAGAATCTTATTAGTCAACCATATTACAGACTGTGTGAATCTTTGACTGAAGCAGTGTTTTCACTGATGCTTGTTACGTGTTGCATTAAGGAGATATATAAAAATGTTTTATATTGGACTTGGTTTTTTAGATGATTAGGAATAAATCAATGATTTGGGTTTTCTTGGCGAACTCAATATTTGCTGTTTGATTCTTAGCTTTTTTTCATTTTTATTTCAAAATTAATTTTAAAGCTCTAGCTTTCATAAAATATAACTGGGAACGGGGTGTGTGGAAATAGTAATCCTTCAATTTTAATGAATGGATATATAGTAAATCTCATAATTTACACACAAATATTATTGCCTATTGAAAGGTATTATAAGGGTTCATGGGTATTTTTTTGAACAATGTCTTGTGTCTTCTGTCTTTCGGTTGTGGCTGGCTGGCATTTCTAAAGAAGTTGCTCTGCCAAGGAATCTTCTGTCAGCTCTGCCTATGGATTTCCTTATGGGAACAGTGTTACAGCAAGAGATAAATGCAGAGTCTGGCATGTTATTAGCTGCAGTGGAGTAATGGAGAACAGAGCTTCTGTTCTCACTTCCAGTTCAACCCAGCTTATTTTTTGCAGGTATCATAACTAGCAGTGGTTTAAAAATATTACTTCCTAGTAATGTTGTTCTAATTTAAATTTCATTTATATTATTAATACTAAGATTCTTACAAGTTTGCTTCATAAAAGGGCTCATCTTGTTCTCTGTTGATCATTTCATCAGCCTATAGGTCAGGAAATCATAACTGATCAGAGCATAGAGAATGGCACTTTTTAAGGTGTTGAATAAATGAACAGTAAACAGCCTCGTACTTGATGGATATTTGTCTTTTGGAAGCTCTGTGATCTGATTGGGAGGGGTAAATGACTTCACAACTAGGAAAGAGATATTCGGATATTGACATTTAAAAAAGAATATGTACTTCAGACTAGGAAGGAATTGCCTCATTTTAGGGAATGGGATTTTCAGTTCTTTCTCTGCTTTTGCAATTACCTGCCCTACAACACTCAAAAAAATTTTAGATATTTCTGTTAAATTTAGCAGGCACATCATGTGAGTTAACTTGTCATTCACCTTTCTAGACTTTCTTTTTTAGAAGAATGAGTAGGGTACAGTTCTTAATTCTGTTTCAGTTTTTTTTTTCAGAGCAATCCTATTGATATTATCTGGCATATTTTTAAAGTATCTTATAAGAACAGTATATTTAGTATGTATTACTACATGTATAATTGTGTGTATATAAATACTTGTGTATGCAGGTATTATAGGTAATTATAGAACTCAATACGTACAAGTATGTGAATATATGCATAATATGGAATTAAAAGCTTAAAATCTAGAACACAGTTGTCTAGAAACTCAAAAATGTTTTATTTGCACATGCCCACTTGTTAAATAACATTATACTGAGTCCTCAGTGAAAGGCTATTGAAAGCCCTAATAAAATTACTGTTAACTTAGTGTTAATCTCTGGAATAGCAGTAGGGAAAATAGAACTTTTCTTGGTGGTTCCCCCCCCCCCGCCCCGCCCCATGAAACTAACCAATAAAATATTTTAATTATCAAAACAAAAGGGAAAATAATCTTGCTTATAATAGAGTAGTATATTTGTGTTTTATTTTTTGCATCTAGGCTACTTTAAACCTTTGTTTAAAACGGCACTCTTTTGGCATCATTGGGTTGAAGTTCTTTTGCAACCTAAATGTATTAATAAAAACAAATATATTCCCATTATCGCTGAAGATGCTGTAGTTGGATGTCGAAATGGCACAAAATACCCAACTGCTTTACAACAAAGACTAGCATTAGTATAAATAAATACTTGGAAATGTTTTGTCTTTAAAAGGCATCTTAAAAAAAAAAAAAAGTGTGATTCAGTTCAGTGTGACATGTGAAGTATGAATTCCATTTTGAAATAAATAAAAGGAAGGGTTTTATTTTTGTTCCTTTAACTGTGTTTTACCCAAACATACGAATATTGTATTTAGTACTAAACAGTTTCAGAAGATCAAAGTTGCCAATCATTGGAGCCTATGTGCATTTTCTAGGCCACAGCCACTGAGCTGACTGAGGGAAGCAGAGAGATGTGAAAATCTAGAATAATAGAAAACATTTGCATCTCATAAACCTGAATTTCAACGGGTTGCTTGGAATTAGAGAAGGGCAAATATGAGGGGAAGTATCTCCTCCCCAACTCAGAAACAATCTCAGAGGGGTCTTGCAGCCGATTAGGGCACTTTCTGCAGATTATTATTCACTGCAGATCTCCCCCAAAATAATAATACGAGATTTTCCTCATGTGATAAACTGAGACAGAAACTCTGCTTTGGACTCAGTATGATCCTTATATTTTATGTAGTTACACAGGTAAAGCATCCTATACAGTCAAGAAATTATTAAATATCCATCTCAAGGAATCAGGATCTAACTACCTTAGTTTTTATTTGTGTTGGGGTAGCAGTGAGCAGCACCGTAGGAAATAAAAGCAGTGTTTTGCTGGGTGTAGTGTAGTAGAGCTCAAGAGCAAAACAACAGGAAAAATGTTTCATTTCTTAAACAGGTTTTCTAGAGCAAAGATCCGGTGGTTCTGTTTTCTCTCACCCCATCTTTTGAGACAACACATGATTCTGGCCCTACTGTCTAATTAATTACTGATCAAGAAGTCTTCAGGTTGATTTATGCGAGTTCCCTGTTGGATAAGCAAGCTAGAAATTTCCTACTTGGTAACTTGTTTAGGTGTATGGGTTTGGTTTGTGACATTACTTGCATTTTTGTTGTGTCTTTCAGGGTATAATAAGTTCGAAAACATTTCAAGGTCTGAAAACTCGCATGGAATTAAGAGATTATAGGAGTATGTTAGGTTTGGGGGACTCAGGCTAGAGAAGTTGGCGATCTTCTGGAGAACAAAGGACAGAAAAGCCGAAAGAGCAGGTGGAGTGACTAGCTAAAGGAAGATGGATTGGGCACCAGGTGGCACCCTTTTCCCATAACAAGCTAATAGTTGATGGATGGCAAATTCATCAGGTAGTTCTAATAGGCTTCCAAAAGTTTCGTTTTATTGACATCAACATCCTCTCCTCACAGTAGCTTCTCACTTGTCCTTTCTTTGTTTTTGCAGTTGTTGGCTTTGGGTCAGCTGTGTGGGAGGCAGCAGGTGCTGTGATTGTTGCAGAGCTGCTAGGGTGCTGGTTGGGTTGTTGGTCAGGGGCTAACACATATGTCCACTGGCCACTTCCCCAGAGCTGTGAGAGGGGAGAACCAAACAGGCAACCAAATGTCTGCGTCAGATGAAGAATACGTAGGAGGTGTAAGAGGCTAAGTGAGAAGACAACAGCAAAATGACTGGGAGGATGGGGGAGTCAGGAATTTATCAAAAAGGGATAAATAATTGAAAATTGATTCTACGGAAGGGAAGTAACATAGAGAAGCATATAGGTAAGGAGACTATATAATAAGTTTGATGATCATGGAAAGAAGAAATAGCAAATGTTCTGTCTGCTCCTACTTAATTCATGAGTTTTAATAAAGACACCTTAAAAAAAAAAACATTACAAAGAGAACAAATAGCCATAAGAGGAGAAAGAATCCAAGAGAAAATCAGTTTAATCTCCTTTTTTTAAGGCAGTTTGCAGAGAACCTGTTTTAGGCTCTGGTGTGGGAAGACAGAAGGGACAGTTGAAACAGAGTATTGGATACCTGATTATATTGATGTTTTAGCATCTGTCCAGTCTAGCTTAAACCCATGGTTGTTCATGATTATATAGCAGTAGCTTTTCCAGTTGATAGCTGAGTTTGTCCTCTTCAGATTTGCATCTCCACGATTCAAATGGCACAGCTGCTTTTGACTCTTTTCCAGAGAGGCTTAACCACGCCAAGGTAGAGACGGTAAGTATTGAATCTGCCAAGGCAAAATGCATTCTGAACTTATAGTTAAAAACATCTCTTGTTTCCAGGTAGTAGTAGTACTTGCTGAATCCTGAAGTATGTAGAATGTGTTACTTTGGAAAGCATTTTGTGTCCTTAAGATAGAAAAGCATATTTCAGCATCTGATAACTAAAAAGAAACTTCCAAGGCTGCTGACCCAGATGCTTTAAGACAGGCTTGAATTCAGTTAAATTTCATTTTGGGCTGCTTTTACTGACCTTCCCTCCCCCTCTCCCCTTGCATATTCCCTCGGTGGTCTTTCAAAGGCCAGGTGTCTGGGATTGTCTCCAGCCTACTCTGAAAGCACCCCAGGCCTTGGATTAATACGCAAGAGCTGCCTTTTATTTAAGTCCATCCATTTACATAATGCCTGCTCAGTCAAACCCACTTGCAATGTACAGCCAAGTTGAACCACAACCTTAGCAGATCTGTAGCGCATGGTCCTGTTTTTTTACTGAATTTAACTTAAAATGTCGCAGCTTTTTCACAATGAAAACTGAAAAATATTGCAAAGGCGTTTTGGATTTCTGATTCACAGAGGGATTTTTAGAGATCTTTGCTGATCTTTGTGTAAAAGAACTGAAGAAAGAACAGCATGTAAAAATGTGCTCCTACTTAAATGGTGTGGGTATAGATCTAACATCAGGGTGAAAATTTCATTGTGTAGATGTGGCATGACAGTACATTGTTAGTATTAAAAATGCTTTCCATAATACATAGAACAGATTTACCTGGACTGCATCAATGTCGTCATTATACCAACTTCTCACTCCGAAAGCATTGTTTCTGCTAAATGAAACACTTTAATAAAAGAGTCTTATTTTCTAAATGCAGTTCTGAATTACCCATACCTCAAACCCCACAGATTTCTTGTTATCTTTTGTTGCAAGTGTCTCAAATGCAGGTTGGTTTTTGGTTTGGTTTTTTTTCTTGTTTTGGCTTTTTCTGATAACCCCGATTGTCATCTTTTATACCTTGGCATTGCTTTTTATTAGAGTCCTTCTCAATATTGTTGAAAGTGGGTCAAAGGGACCCGGTTCAGTTAGGAGTGCAAGGAGCAACTGCAGAAAATAGTGAGCCCTGCTTAGAGTGTGTGTTCAAAATGTTCATGCTGCTGAATTTGGAAACAGATGGTATTATTAATGATTGTTTTGATTAGAGGTGATATTCAAGTTCTCCTTGCTGGTTTGTACTTGAGCAGTGGGTAAACAAAATACAGACTTTTATGAAAATAAAAGTGATCAGGTAGAAGAGCTAAATTTTAGAATACCTGTTACTTAGTGATAGGCTTTCTTGTCACAAGTTGCTTTGAATGATACAACTTAGTATGAATGTATTAGAAGGGCATTATTTTTGCAGTATTTCTCTCTGCTACTTACTTTTCTTTTTTTTGACATGAAAACACAGTGTTTGAATCATCAGTTGATTCCAGGACTTCAATATAACATTGTTGGTACTTATATAATATGGCACTGCTTGATTTCCCTGATGAGAAAATAGTTGTTTCCTGTACTTTGTTCTGTATGTAATTCACATCTTTATGGGTATATCTCTTTAGACTGGAGTACTGTATTAATAAACTGTTGATATGAGATTATTCTTGCTCTTAGTGTACCATGCTATTGTTTATAGTCCTTCAATGACTTCAAAATGATAGTGATTGCATTTTACTACCATTTCTAAATTATCTTGATGAATGTTATCTGACTTGAAACTTTTAATTTTATGGATATTTCAATAATAAACATGCCAAAATCTCAATTTTCTGTTGCTCTCTTTTGACCCTGAATTACCTTTGTCACCTTTAAAGTTTTTTTATTTCCCCAAACATCAGAAACTTTTGCTATGTTTTCTTTAGAATTTCAAGATTTTGGTTGTGCCCTGCACATATGAATAAAGCAAAGATTCATCAGGAATAGCATAAGAACACACCATTTACTCTACAAATTAGTTACTTATACTTTATTGTGGAATTTTGAAATACGTAAGCAGTGAAGTTATACTAAAAGCTCTTAAAAAGAAGAGAGCATATAAATGATTAGATCTAACAGCTGATCAGGTCTACTGTGGGGAAGAGAGTTGTATGAAATTGGTGCCAGATTGAGTCTTGGTCCTCTATTATAGTAAGTGGTTAGGCTAAAAAGTAAAAACTATGAATCTTAACATAGATTATGAAAAGATATATAAGTAGGGACTAAGTGTTTATAAATACAGAAGTGTGAAGGTTCTAAAAATATTAAAAGCTATACTTAAAAGGTTGGGTAATGGTGTCAAGGAAATAACAGAAATAAAAATAAGAAATTGTGGCTGGGAATAAAAATTCAGTGTATATTGTGAAATAGAAATATTTATTAGGTGGAAGTTTCATAATCTGCTGGTGGAATTGTTGTTCTGACAGGACATCACGTTGCTCACTGATTGACCTGGTTCTCCGTGGTATAGAGTGGAAAACAGAGGATATTGGGAACCCTGATGGTGTTCTCTATATTTTTTTTTCCTTTGTTTACCACACCGTGGTTTGTCTGAAAGATAAATACTAAAGAAATAACTGTGCTCTTTGCTTGATTTTAATGTTACTGAAAGGGAGAACCTTTCTAGAAGGAACTACCTCCCGTGTACAATGTTGTCCTGTCAACACCAAAAATGTCTGCATGACAAAATAAACCTTTGGGATCTTAATATTTTCACTGCACTAGCAAACTGGGGGCAAGCAGTGATCCATTTAAGAGCAAGTACTGAACTTATCATGGAGGTCAAGATTTGATGGTGATGCCCCCTCTTGTGTCCAAGGCAGGAGGGATGCTTTGCCTTTCAAAGCATGCCTCTTGGCCCGCACTCCAATGTCTGTTGGTACCGCGACACTTCTGAGCAGTCAGGGGCCCAGCGTGTCCAAATAATTCCCCTTGGCCAATGGCTCTTGAAAGGAGTTGTCTAGAGCCATTGGCATGGACTGTGGTGGAAGATTTCCAGTGTGTGATGGTGATGGCTTTACACCAGCTTTGGCCAGCATCTCCAGCACAAATGGTCCGTGGAGCTTTCCATTAACTTTTGTAAATACTGAGGTGCCCATTTCACTACCACCTGCCAATCACAAGGTCACCATCTGTCGTGAGAATTAGTATATGGCCTGTCGTGTTTTACATAATACAGAGGCGCTTTACTCCTCCTATGATTTCTGCTACCTTTTTCTTCCCTGCTTACACTGGTTGAAGGCTTATTTGACACATCTTAGTATGCAAAACTTCTCTGCAAAAAACCCTGAATACAGGTAGCTGACAGTGTGTCAACAGAGGTGAGTACTGGGAACATGGTCAGTGCCATTCCAGAAAGCTTAGAGAATAACTCATTTAAAAAAAAGGTCAAAAGTTTTAGTACTCTTGGAAATTTGGTTGTGTGACCGTATTTTGTTATTGATGAAACAAATCACAATCCTGGTTTCAAAACGAGATTTAAAGAGGTGTGCTTGTTTTTGCAGTGTATTTCACTAATGCATATTTTTATTAAAAATAACAATTTCTGAGTTTAACTAGTTGGAAATAATTGCTACAGAATGGGTGAGGAAAGGTTGAGTTTGTGAAGATAGCCTGAGGGAATGGGCTCAGACAAAAGTTTGGTCATTATAACTGTATTGATCAGAGAGGAGAAGATAAACCATTGTGACTAAAGGTAAAAACAGGATTAAAAGGAGGAGGGAAATGCTAGTAATAAATTGGTCGTAGGTGTCTGGGGAGAGGGGGATGATTTTGTTGCTAATCTGAGACAGATTCCTAGATACCCTTAGCCTGATTTTGGGGAGAGAAGTGCTGCTAAATTACTCAATGAAAACTCTTCAGTCAAAACCTCAAGAGAAAGACAGTTGTGACTTAAAAAAATAAATAAATGTGTTTGAGTAAGCGTTTTGTGGCTTGAGATTAGCTGAAAGAATCATATTTAACAGAAATCAGATTTGCTTTCTAAATATTCGGGATTTGACAGAAATATCTTAAGGTTCAGACACTAATTACTTTTGTTTATTGTTGCTTAATTATCTGGCATTTAAAGTTTGAAAGATGACCTCACAGTTTGATTTTGGGGTTTTTATAAATAATGCAATATAAATAATGGAAGAATGGGGTATAAAAGTATTCTATTTTCTGGGTTTTGGTGTTTAGGTTTGTTTGTTTGTTGGTTTGTTTGTTGGGGTTTTTTTTAGAGGTTAGAGAGCATTCTTATTGGGAATTGTGAAAAAATTTAAAGTGTTAGTATGGTAAGGCAGGATCCTTGATTTAACCACATCAAAGGATGTAAATACATTATAAGCAGAAAGCTTATATACAAAGCTGACAACAGCCAGTTGTGACCACAGTATAAAAATGATCTATTTTAAACGGCTGAAATACACACAAATGAAGTATGCAACTTCAAACATTTTAAGCAGTTGTGTTTCAGCCTGCAAAACAAATGAAATTTCCATAGTAAGTTTTCTTGTTAAAAGGTAGGTTTTGTGATAAGAGTATTGGATTTAAATTAATAATATGCAAAAGGCATCTGTATTGACTTATCTGTCAAAAATTGTCTTTTAATTAAATTTATTATAGCATGTTGCAGTTTTGGTGGTATAAAAATTGCTTAGCAGACTGTGTAACAATACTTGATTCTTCCTTTGTGCTACACAAAAACCTGCAATAATGAGGTTTTTTTTTTTAATATGTATTAATAAGGCATATAAACTTCCTCCCCCTACCCCTTCTTTTTTTGATCTTTGAGTCATGCTGTCAGTTTTGACATTTTCTTAAGCTTGCATATGGAGGAGATTTGTTATGTGTTTTGGATAAGCCAGGAAGGTTTAATGGTCTGTCCTGCAGATACAGACTGGCACCTTTTCAGTTCCAAAGTATCAAGAACAGACTCAACAATGCGACAGTGGAAGAAAATTGAGCTTGGATTATCCTGACAATAGGTATTTTGAGATGAAGAAAACATATGGAACTTGCTAACGGAGAAATCCTATAAGTAGCTGAGCTCAAGAAGGCTTGGGTTGTTACTGTTTTTCTTGGCTGGTGTTGATGCTGTGTAGCAGTTACTGAGGAATGGGTGAAGCTGGAAATCATGGCTTCCAATTAAGGAACTTGAGTTCAATCTGGTTCTTCAAGGAGAAATATAAGAAAGCTTCCATTAGAGATATATCTGATACTTCAAGGCATAATGTGCCTGGGAAAAAAAAAATCACATTGACAATAGTCTGCAAATTATAAGTATCAGTGAAACATTGATATAGTATTGCAAGAGAGTGGAGAACTGCCTTCAAGAGGTAGACTTTAAAAAAATAAAAATTGGGCAGCTTTTGAACAAGTGCTAGTTGTTCAACTTTCTGTGGAAACAATTGGGTTTATTTTCCATGAGTTGCTTTGCATGGGCTAAGATTAGGAGTAGTAATGATTTTTCTTAGAATTAAAAACTGAATCTAATACATGACTCACATGGCAAAAAAAAAAAGGCTGGGTTTTTATCTCTGCTGTACAAGTCTGGGTCTTATTTTACAGTAAGTTAAAATCTTTTTTCAGTTGTAGTGAAAGTACACATTGGATATAAGACATTTACAGTTGAAAAGATTTTAACAATTTGTAGTAGGAATGTACTTGATATCCCCTGCTTTAGCCTTTGGTCCTTTAGAATCTCACCTGTGCCATGACAACAGAGCTCAGATATTAAGCAAAGGTTGTGCAGGAGCAGGTGTAAGGAAGCAAGAAGTGACCAGATAAAGTATTAAATGAATGAAAAATAATGTGTGCTCCTTCGTTTGGAATAGGGAGTATTGAGCAATACAGGTATAATGATTAGCTGTTTACCTTTGCTAGACAATTTTTTTTTTTTTAAAGACCTTTTAAAAGAGACTAAAATCCTTTGTGGTAGGTTGTTTAGTATTTGGTTGTGGTTTTTTGGGTGGGGGTGGGGTGTGAGGGGGGTGGGGTGTATTTTTGTGCATGTGCTGGTATATTTTTCTGGCCCAAAGAGGCACCTGTATGATATTCCTTCAAGGTTGTTTTGGAACAAACTGCGTTATTTTCATTATCTGTATAATTCCTTACTTTATACAAAACATTCTACCATATTTCATAGTATTTTGTCTTCTGCAAAAAACCCTCTGATGCCATCTCAGGATTTTCTGTCAAAAACACTTAATTTTGCTGGATTTAGCACTGCTATACGTTAGACAAGGTTGCTATGATTTTTTTCTATAAACAAAGTTTTGCAATGCTGATGGTTACACGTAACTAAGCTGGGCTTACAGCTTAGGCTATGGAATATCTGGCCTTAGGAGGTTTTTAGCAGTTTCCATTTCTGAAACACTTTTGTTCACTATGTGTTTTTTTGGTTTGGTTTTTTTTTTTCTCATATTGGAAAGCTGTATATCTGAATTGGCTGGCATCTCGACTGCACTCCTACACCTAAGATGAGACAGTCATGCAATAAAGCAGACTGCTGTGTGGACTTCCTTTGTTGTCAAGATAATATCCTTGATATGTATTCTGTAAAAGCTGTTTTTTGGGGTTTGTTGGTTTTTTTTTTTTTTTTCATGAACATGAATACGAAAAGATTTAAAAATGTAACCAGAGTGCATGCTACAATGATTTGTTTTATTCACTGACTTCTCTTTAGCTAATTGGATGAGCCATGTAGCATGTTCATATATATATATATATATATAGTAATTTTCAGCTGTTAATTGGAGGTTAATAAGGTTTAAATTGACGGTACAGCAGAATAAACAGTACAGTCTTTACAAACACTTGAGTGTTTGACCAGGAAGTGCTTTACATCCGTACAGTGATCCATTGTGGAGACCTTATCGTGAACCTGACCAAAGGTACTGAGTCACGCAGGTTCTTCTGACTTTCAGAACATAAGGTCAGAGTTTGAGTGAAGTACTCAGATAGCAAAAGTACTTTCATTTTTACTGAGACAACGAAGGCCTCTTAGCCAATGCTGGGTAGTTAATATCTTCTGAGTGGTCTCCCAAAGACAAAGTGCTTGTCTGTTACAATTCCATTATTGCTCTTCTACGTGGTCCGACAACCCTGTACCCTTCAAATGGAGGAGAGCACTGAATTATATCACATTCTGTATGTATCCAGTCATCTTTCCTGACCAAGTAAGTGAAAAAAATGATGATGTGGAAGATCTTAAAGCAAAATCCTTCCCTTTCAGGAAATTTCTTGCTTCTGTTTACTGAATTGATCTGTGAGTGAAACATGCACCTTTATAACTGTGTGTACAATTTACAGCGTAAGATCAAATTGTTCAGGAGAAAATACTATTTGCCTGTGGCAAATGCTCAAAAATATTCTATCTGGCTTATTTAAAAAAAAAAAAAAGTCAATGCTTTCAATATGTGCTGCTGCAAGAAAACAGGAGGGTTCATCATGAGTTAAGAATCTATCTGAGCTGTAAGCCCTAGGATAATTAGAATAATCAGTCTCTAGCCTAAAATGTTGCTACTATGTAGTTTGTTAATGTGAGGTAGGAAACAAAGTTAACATTTCTTTGCTAAGTAGGTGATATAAAATGTGTTATTTAATTAGAATAGGGATACTATAGAAATATTCTGGGGATGAAATTTCAAATGTACAGGTATCAGAGGGAGTAAGGGGAGTGACGCAACTGTTCAAAAGTATTCTAAGATTCTTTAAAAGAAAAAAATGGCAAAAAAATCTAGAATAGTATAATGATGATGTAAATAAACATTATTTCCAATTTGAAATTGTTTTCATGATGATAGAAACATACCCTAATACATACTGGGCAGCTTGTTTATTCTGTACTTTCATTAAACTAGTAACAGATGTTAGCCCTTTCAGGTAGATATGGGCGATATATTTATATAATTCTTCAATATTTTGAAAAGTAGAGTGCGCTATTTCAAGATACTGTATTTCTTGCATCTGTTACATTCTTGGTTTTGAGGTACACAGAAAGCAATATTAAATTTCAGCTTGCAAGCGCTGTTTACTAGTTATTTGGGTAAAGTTGAGCATGTTTCCCCTGAAATCAGTATTAAAATTACAAATCAGAGTTAATTAGTATTTAAATATATTAAATGTTATCTGTAGAACACAGTAAAGGTGTTGTAATTATGGACTGTGATTATTTTCATGCCTGCCACTGAATTTATAAAAATAAGCTTTCACCCTCGTTTTCCCATTTATGAAATAGGAATAGTCCCAGTCCTGGTCAAGTGCTCTGATGCTTGTGGAAGATAAATCTGCTGTGTGTGTGTGTGTGTGTTCTGTGTTGTAAGTAGCATTATCACTACAATATCGAGAGTTTGTTCAGGAGAATATATTAGCAAGCGTGGTTTTCTGTCATTTTCGTTACGTGCTCTTTATTCTGCTTCTTTGTATACAAATTTAAGGCTAAAATGAGGCTTGTGTCTCAGCATAATATCTGATGAGTGGAATGTCCTCTGCTGAATAATAGTGCGAATCATATAGCACAATTCCATAAATTGGAAAGGAATTAGTAGCCTGCTACTTTGAACATAACTTGTGTATTTTTAACATCTCCATCCTTGCATTCAGAAATTTGTTATCTTTTATTTGCTTCTTATTGACGCTTTATTTTAGCAAGCAGAAATACAAATAACTTTCCAATTTGATCCCAGTCAGTATTAACCTTCTAAACCAATACACTTTGAACAACTTCCAAAAAGTGTGTGTGTGTGTTAGATAAGTACTCTGAATTTTCTTCTTTTCATGCATTGTGAGAAGAGGTATATTGGTGGGAAAAGAAATATTCACTGACATGCCTAAGAGATGAAAGATAAGCATTTGTAGGGAAAAATGAGAAAATTCAGAAAAATATGAAAATCCTCTTGAAGTTTCTTTTTCCCTGCATATAACCAAGAGAATTACAGATAATAGTGGAAGAGATTAAAAGATGTTAATATGGGATGGAAGAACTATAGCCATGCTTAAACAATTATTTTTCCCTGTAAAGTAAAATTTTTTGACTTAATTAAAAAAAACAAAAACCACAAACCAAATCACTCCCCCCCCAAAAAAAACCCCAAACCCCAAAAAACCCCACACCCAAGCAAATAGCTGCATAGAGCTGTGTGATAAGGAACTGAAGTTGTAAGACAGCTAAAGATGTGAGTAGATCAACTACGTGGTTTTATCTTTCAGTCTTTGTCACAGTACTCCATACAGTAGGACTTATGGATAAGACCCCAGATTTGGGTGCTTATTGGTAGAGGAAGAACAAACAGTGATAAGCTGCAAATCAGCAAAGATAATCACTAAAAAAAGATATTTTCAGGCTGCTGACAGAACTACTTTAGCTGAAGGGTTCTTGGGATGTGGGGATCACCCTGGGAACTGTTAGAAGCAATTCTTTTGGCTCATTTAGTAATTATTTTTTGATTTAAAAAGCAGTAAAATAAGGATAATCCTGTTGATTCCTTAAAATGCTGCGAAGGCTGTAAAATGGCAACATAAATAGGAAAAGCTAACACCTTTGTTAGCTGAAATAACTTTAAATGTAATTATATTTTTCTAAATGTTCTAGTGTGTAGTATTTTGTGTCAAGAGGTTGAAATGGATTCCTTAGGACAGCTACCAGTGTATTGTCAGTTGGCTGTTTTATCTCTGTGGAAGAAAAAGAATTAAAGAAAATCTGGCATTTGTATCTGTGGTGTCTACAGCACAGAAACTACCTGAATATTCTAAAGGCAGTGATAAGGTGATTTTTTTTTTTCCCTGCTAGTTTGTCTTAATTTGCTTTTTTCCTTTTAATATGTGTAATTGACAAAAACAGAATGTACCATTTTGCTCAAGAAAATGCACTAAAATTTTAGTTACGCCTTTATGAAGCATGGTACTTCTCTTATGTAAAATATGTCAACAATTCAGATGAGGATTACGCTAATTAATGTTATGTGGGCTGCATGATATTTAACAAACAGAATAGCTTTGTTAATGCATCATTAGCAAAAAATTTCTTGCTTTTCATTCCTCATAACTGAGAGCGCCTATGTAAGCCACGTGTTTGTCGTCTTGAATTGTAGGCTTGCTTTTTGCAGGCTTTATTTTTGCTTTTTGTAGGCTTGCTAAATTGCAAATACTATTGATTACCTGTACTGGTACCATGTGTAGTATGATAAATGGCTTAGGCACCAGTGTTCAAAGAGATCTCGAATAGGCCAAACTATATTAATGTCTTAATAGCAGTATGTTCTTATAGATTTTGGTGTAGCAGATGAAGTATCCCACACAGGTACTTGCACTACGTGTTTAATCTAAAGGACTGTCAGGTACGCTTCTGAAGGTGTCTGCGGGTGAATATGCAGTACTTCTTGTCTATCTGAACAACATAAACATGGAAAAATCAACTGCAAATTTAGAATGGGAGAAAGTAATGTCTTGCCTGCTGTGATGCTCATGAATCAAGAGATAGTTTATGTTAATGATTCATGTACTAGAGATGAGTGTAGTAAGCCTAGTCTTTTGTTTTGAAAGGTAAATGGAAGTTGCTGGAATACTGAGTTGTTTCCTTCTTCATGAACAGGTCTGGACTGACAGGTTTAATTTTGTGGAAAGAAAAATTTAGCATGTTAGTGTTAAATTTAAGGTATTGTCTGTTAGCCACATGAGCCTTCTGCTCTGCCTTTGTAGTCTAGATTAACAGTGGAGATATGTACATCGAAAATCTACATTGGAATAAAAATTTGCAGCAGAACTAAGTGCTACATACAGATTCATAATGGGGGGGGGGGGAATATTGAAATATTCTCTGGGGTGGTATTTAATGATACCCTAAAATTTATAATTAGATCAATCAAGCTGTTTTTATACTAGCTTGGAACTTTCCTGTAAAATGTGGCAGGACAAAATTCAAGTTATGTTGTTCATAAGGCTGTATCCAGTAAGGAATTAAACATAAGAGGGGGGAAAAAATAAAATTGCCAAGTATCTAGATTATTCTAACAACTATAAACTATGGAATAATATGCTGTAAAGTTCACAAAAGAAATTGAATATGTTGCCATAGGGCTTTCCCTGAAGTATGTTCCTACAAATAGAGTACAGATGTCTTACGAAGATGAGTTAAGGAAGGGTGGTTCTTTCTTATGAAGAGCATGTAAAAGCTTCCGAAAAACTGGTAGCCTTCCCTCCTATTAAAAATTAGTTTGTCAGTCAACCCCTTGTCTTTTTTCTCTCTCTCTTTTTTTTTTTTTTTTTTTTTTTGGTGGGGGAGGAGGGGGGGGAGGGGGTATTGAAATTAAATCAGAAATAGTTATTATATCAACAACATGAGAGCATATACCACGTGTCCTGGGGGCTGTTTCCTCTCTGGGTGTTAATCTCAAATTCTAAAATCTCTGATTTCTGCCATGTACCGATGACTTACTAATTTTCTATAGATCTTGAAGGGTGCCATGCTCTTCAGGCTGCTTGCTATGGCAGGAATACAGTGAGCCTGAATGCAGAGGTTGTATTACTGGAAAAAGAATTGCTGTTATAAATTATTCTGTGATTGTATCTGAATAGGTATTTAAGTTGGCAGGGACCTCCAGAGGTTGCCTCGTTCAGCTCCTTGCTCAGCAGAAAGCAGGCCTGGTTAGATCGGGTTGCTCACTGCCGCATCCAGCCGAGTCTTGAAGACCTGCAGGATGGACACCCCACCGCCTCTCTGAGCAACCTGTGCTGGTGCTTGCCCATCTTACAATAAAAACTTACTGGCTTCAGATGAACTAGCAAGTAGGAACTGACTTCTTCATCTTTCTGTTCCTGCCCCCTTTCCCTCTTCTCTCTGAACCTGAGCATAAACCAAAGAAGCTGCATTTGTACTGCAGCTCTCACTAGACTGCTTGCTTCTCCTCACGGAGAACACTTCTTACACTTATGTACTTTAAAAAGATATGTAGTCTAGTTGTAGTTTTATATGTTAGTGAGAAAGAACGCACTTTTTCTCATAGTTGATTCTGCTTCAATAATTGGCTTTCCATTTTCCATAGGAGACTATTGCAAGGTGAAAGAAAGTCTATGAGCCATTGGCAACAATCAGGCAACTATTTCTTAAACTTTAGAGGTAAGCTGTCGTTAAGTGTCGTCTTTGGTATCGTATTGGAAGGGAAGTGAGAGGAAACTGGAAAACTAAGAATGGTGTTTAAGATGACATTTCCATGCATAAAAATAGTTTGCCCTTTTCTTGGATGCCTATAACCAAATAATATTAGTGTTCGTCCTTTGCTGATGTTACATACATTTTAGCCTTTATCTATTGAAATGCAGAACTTCCTACCTCCACTACCTCTAGTTGGCAAACAGACGTTTTAAATAGGTATGCGTCTTCCCTGTCTCACTGCCAGTAAAAAAAAATTTAGCTATTTGTTCAGTTACTTAACCACAATGAGAATGGATTTTAAAGGAGTGTATAGATGGGGATATAGTTTTTGGCTGAGGCAAGGTGAATCATACTTTTTTGCCAGGAAACTATTTCCCATAAGTTTCTTACAGCGAAAAAACTTTATTGACTGAAGATTTGTTTTACATGCTTCCAAAATACTGCAGTGCCCAGCCCCTATGCCCCAGGTTTAAAAGCTGGGAACTTGTCAGTTCTGTAAGGGTTGTAGTAACACAGTTTGTGTGTGGGGGGGTTACCAGCAGAATGAAATACTTAATTTCTAACATCTAAAATACTTAATTTCTACAATAACATAAATATAAGGAATATGCTGGAGTATAAATTTGAGTAAGATTTCTTTTCAGAGAAGGAACTGCATAATATGTTTCTGCACTGTGGAATGCCACAATTTACTAGGCTAATGATACACCAAAAGGTTAATCGGGTGTCCTCTTTTTCTGAGGCAGCTATTTCTAGGAGTAGCTGTTTCTAAGCTTTTCATCCCAATTTCTGTCAACCACATTTCCACAATGAACAGCCCAAAGGAGCATAAACAGCAGCTTCTGTTGTGGAGTGTACTTCCTTTTTACTTTAAAGCAATGATTAACCCTTTTTAAAACTTCCTTTTGATGTGACCAGACAAAGAGAGACTCCTACGGCCCTTTGGGATTTGCCTGCAGTGAACCTTCTTCAAAAATCGTGACCTTGGCTGTCCAAGTGACAAGGCTCTCAAGTTGTTAAAGTAGATTTAAATGAGGAGAAAGCAGAACGTCAAATATGCATATTTCTTGCTGTAGATGTAGTGTAGCGACTAGCAATGCTTCACACTACTTAAAGCACATGCGAGTGTATTAACCACGCAGGTTGATGCTAACAGGATAGAAAACAAAACTAATACCATGCAACAGTACAGTGGAACAAACTATACCAACATCCTTGTACCTGAGAGTGCAAACATTTAATGCATAAAGATGAACATAGGTTATGTTTACTTTTGTCTGAGGGTAGTAATATCGACAAGTCTTTCTCTCTCAGTAACAAGGACATTCTTTGTAATGCAGATATATGTATACCTTTTTCTTTATGGTCATAGCAACTTCTTGTCATATAAACCAAAAAGTCCCAAGCGAGGCTTTCCCATCACGGTAGAACAAGAACTCAATAACTTGTTATTCAAAACCCTATGATAGAATACATTTCTGTCTTCAGAAATTGGGTTCCTTACACATTTCCCTGGGAAAAAATGCACTCCAGTGATTGTTTCAATGTATGCACTGGGTTATAAAGGGAGTTTCAGAGATACTGTACTTATCAGCTGCACATGAACAGTTTGTGGTTTGAAGAGGGAACCTGGGATGGAGAAATCCAACCTTCTGTATCCAATTTTACCCAGTGGAATATGGCATTAAACAACTCTGTTGTGTGTTTAAAATTTGATTTTGTCTGTTGGAACACTAGACCATATGGTTTATCTGTAAAAGCTTATGGATAGTTTGTTCATCATTGTTTCCTCATTTTCTACTTTATAGATCGGATAACGTGAGGAAATATATTGCAGTAATCAAAGGTAAACTTTAAAGTTCAGAATGGTGTAAAACTACACCTTATGTCTTAATTATTTTTTTGGAACGCAGAAGTTGTGCCTTTTTGATTTAGCTTGTACATTTGAATTAAAGTCAGATTGAACTGAGGACTAAAAATCAGATGACTGTCAAATATTCAGTTAGGAAAGGGTATGGATGTTCTGTTTCACAAGAACTACTTGAAGAATTAAACATCCTCAGGAAAGAAATTATTACTACTTCTAATATGTGAATTGGACTTAGGCTGTATTTTCTGATATCAGCCAGTCTTCAGTTTTAAAGAATGTGCTGGTGGCTTTTTTTTTTGCTTTCCACTGTGGCCTGCATTTATTTACTTGTTTCCTTTTATACATTTGTTTTTATATATTAGTTTACAAATGGAAGATTTTCTTAAGATATGTATTTAGGATGTAGTATAGCTAACCTGTAAAAGTGCATAAGCTATGCAAATATATATGCTGTCTGTGTGAGACAGACTGGAAAGCTCTGTATCACTAGTTATTTACAGAGCTTTTAGCATTGCTGTTTATTGCAATTTATTTAGATCCATGTTTTGAACATGTTGTAGTCTTTCTTGCTTCTGAGACTTAAAAGTTTAAGAGGAACAGCCTCACAGAGAAATGTCCTTTCATGATAAGATTGCAAAGTAAAAATGAATGAGCAGAGAAAGTATGCCAGGACTATAATAATGTTTGTAACATTCATTAAACTGTTTGTTAAGTAATGTATTCAGACTGACTAGTGTTTCCCCGCTTCTATATGGCCCATTATGTGTTCTAGTAAATTAAAACTAGGAAACCTTTGTTGGACTTATAATACTCAAACTGACATCTAATTCCCCCAGACAATAGGTACAAGCCTGCAAGCCTTTCTAATTCTTTCCAGTCTTTACATTTATTGATTCTTTTGTAAACGTGTTTCATCCAATCAATTACAAACAGCACTGGTTAGAAGTGTGAAGTTTACCACGTTTGACCTAAGGCACGCTAAAAACAATAGCTATCTGGCATACAGTTGTGCATCCCAGACTTACTTTTAATCAGAAGAAAATTTGGATTTGTAACTGCTCAACTGGTTTGATATCCTGCTTTAGTTAGAAGGACTGACATGTTAATTCTTTGATCTGATTGGTTTGGATATGAATTTAGTTCAGCTATCACTTGTATTCTAAGCTCTAAATGTTTTATTACTTGAGTTGGCTTATGTAAGTAGTTTATTTTGATTCAAGACTTCATTTTGTCTGGTCTTGAGTAATGTTTTGCATATACAGATGTAAGTTTCTTACTGCAAAGTATGGATGTAATCTTTTTTTTTTTTCTTTCAAGATGTCAGGTTTTTTTGCATCTCTTACTATTGAAAAGTTACCAAATAGTTCACCTCTGAATGGATAGAAAGAACAGTAAATTTTAATGAAATGAACATAATACATTTTTATTATTTTGTGCATATCTTATACTGTAAAACATATGTAATAAATAATTGATAGTAAACAAACATATCTTATTTTTCCCACTATATTTATAATCAGTTTCAAAGCTTTGAAGTTCAGTAAATAATTTATGATAGTTGTTAGGGCAAGGAAATCAAACCATACTCCTGATCCTGCTTGCTTTTTGTCCTTGTTGTTCTCGAAACTGATGGGATTCATTAAGCAGCCTGAAAATTAAATCAGATATTTTTAAAAAAATTCTTTGAAATACATAATGAAGATTTTCTGTGTTTTGAAAATTTTTGAGGTTTTATTTACTGGTTTTGAATTGCATGAGACAATGATGGAAGTAAATATCTTTAATACAAAATGGAACATGTTTTCAGCCTGCTTTTGTTCTCGGAACTTCAATCAGGGTGTTTCTTAGCCTGGTTAAATATCTTGCTGAGACCTGCTGTATTTGCTGAGAATGAAAAAAAGATGCCAAAGTACAAAAATTAAGAAATACATGGTTTTGGCCTTTAATGAAATGTTCTGTAGAATACATGTTCTGATTTTGTTTTCTGTTGTTTACATGGAAAAGCCAGAGACTTTGGACAGATTTTTAAGCATTAAAGAGATTTTTTTTTTTTTTTTTTCCCCAGGTCATTCAGGCTCTTCAGGATGTTTTTTATTTATGTGTTCTTATAAAAGTTCTTAAATACTCCAATAATACCTGGTCAGTTTTCACCTATATTCTGACTTTCTAAAACTTAAAGCAGAAAAAAAAATGTGACTTCAGGCAGAGATGTAAAAATTCTGTGTAGTTCTGTAACTTCAGGTACTGGTTTGTAAGATCTCTACTCCAACCCTCAAAACAGAGCGAGATGAGGACAGAGCAAAGTGGTTTGAATCCATCCTCGTTTTGGCTGCAAAAAGCAATGCAGCATAAAACCTCACATGTAGTTTTCCCAAGCTGGCTGGGGAACTATGGTAAAAGTTTCATGTTCCTGAGAATTTGTCCATTACTTTTTTTTTTTTTTTTTAAAAACTGTGTACATATAAATCCAGATGCATGATAGTACTTAGGCTGAAGGCAACAGGACTGCCTAGGAATCTTTGGCCTTTCTAACTTCTTAGTGTGTGGCTACAACCTACAGCACTTTTCTTACTGTGTAGTTTTGCATATGTGAACCCCTAGGTGTTTGCTTTGTTTCTGACCAGGTGGGATGGGGAGCAGGGGATATAAATAGGTACTGTTTTGTACAGCTGTAATTACAATGAGGCATCACAGTGAAGCTTTAAAGGTTATCTTCAGTGCAGGACTGGATATATTAGGCACTAACAGGAGGAGGAAGTTATTCCATGGTAGAGGATCATCTGGGTCTGAGGTGTAGGCTGTTTTGTGAGGCTTTCTACGTAAAGGTGATTTGCAGGTATCATGAGCTAGATGTTGTGAAAGTTACCAAGAATAGCAAGGACAGCTGTCTTGTTTTTGCCTTCCAGGGGGCGGTTGTCTCTCAAGATTTCCTGTACGCCACTGTTGTTTCCCTTGAAATCAGTATGGGTCCTGCCTTCTGTTGGCAAGACCACATTAAGCTAGTATCTTCATTGGCTCACTGATTTTTCTGGTGTGGCAGATGACAGAAGAGGAATGTTTTGGGAAGTTTCTGATTTTGACAAATATGATGATAATTTCACTTGGCAAAGGCACGTTACCACTTTCTCCCTGCTGAGTAGTAATAACTTTCTCCAAAAAATGAATTTGTTTGAACATTTCAGGAAAAAAAAAAGCCACCATCTTTTATAGTTGAATGTGTTAGCCTAAATATAGATGTTATCATCGACTGCTTAGTGTTGTTGGACAGTGGCAAATTGTTTCCTTTAGGGATCTGTAAATGATGTGATGAGCAAGTATTCATCTTCACTTGGTAGCTCTAGCTGCTTCTTAAAAAGTACTTCGGTTTGGTTTTGTTCTAAAAGCTCTTCTTTTCCTTTCTTCCACATGGCCTCTGCCAGGCTCGTTTTGTCTATTTTTAACTACTACATTGTAAAAACAGTGACGGCAGTTGATAAAGCTAATGATGTTTGCAGATGAACACCCATATTCTTTTGGAAGCTTTAAAATTGTTAAAAGGATATCAGCAAAAACATTGCAAGAAAGGCATGACTACAATGTGACCTCGTGCATGTTAATTTTTCAGTGCAAGAACAACCTGTATACTTGCCTGAAGCATTGCTGGCTTTCATAGATCAACTTGAAAGATTGGGGCTTGCTCTTTGTAAGGAACATGGAAAGTATTTGTTAGCTACAGCTCCCTATTTGCAACAATACATCACCTTCCTATCTTTCTTTGGTCGTAGAGAGAATCTGCTGACAGCAGGACTATATGATAGAACAGGCCACATCCCCCATTGACTTTTTACTTTCAGTGTCACCTTGGGGCATCATGTCTAGTTTCCAAGTAATGATAAATTCTTGACGGTTTTTAGTACTTCTCTTTTTTGTTGTCTTGTGCAGCCTACTGGTTCTTCAGAGGCTAAGTTCATGTGTTTTCACAAAGTGGACACAAAAATGCTATAGGAGAAGAAGAAGAAAAATCTCAAGTCATTTTCAAGCTGCCTTTTTTGTAGTCAGATACTTTGTACACAGTTCTTAAAAGCATTCATTTGTATTAAGCTGTAATCTGTTTTTGAAAACATCTGGATTTCTTGGCAAGCAAGATGGAGCAGAAAAGGTGGAAAAAAGGCTGACTTCCAGGAAAGATAAAATTAACCTCAACTAAAGGAAGCAGGTTAACAATTACCTGTACATTGCCAAAGTTCAGGCTAGAATATTGTTCACACACAAACCTCAGTTATCTGCAGAAGAAAAGATCTTAGATAACTGTCAGTACAGAAAGATCATAGTAATCTTTGTAGCCACTAGTAACTTCATAAAAGGTAAGATATTCTTGAATGCAATGCTTGGTTCTTGGTACTGAAATCTTTGGAGTTAAATTAATGAACTGGGTAGCCATCAGTGAATGCCTTCGTGAACTAAATGTTCCTTTTTAGGTGACTAGAAGCACCAATTACTCAAACTATCAAAACCAGTGTGCTTTAATTAAAATAATTTTTTAGTGCAAATCTGCTTGAAGAAACAAGTAATTCATGGTAAGAGATGAAAATTGGAACCTGACAAATGTGTATTTGTGCGTAACTTCCCTACAACTGTCGAACGCTGTCTTTAATGTGTATTAGTTGCTAAATCAAGTCAGATGTCTGAGGTGAGAGCTGAGAGCAAATAGTGGAAGCTCATAACAGCCTTAATTAAGCTGCTGCTATCTTTCCATGATAAATTTAGAACTTTTCCATAAGTCATCTGACTTAATGCTCCATTTGCATCCAGGAGTGTTTGATTTAGATCAGTTTCTTTGTTAAGAGGTCTGCAGATGTCTCTTTGATAGCCCTAGCTGTCTCTTACTGAAGAAGAGCCCAGGAGCTTTGTTTCTGCTGTGTTGCCATGTAGAGAAGGAGGTGTATGTTGACCTAAAGCTGACCTCTCGGCATTTAGCTTTTCCAGGGCTGACATGCCCTGAGAAATACTTTTTTTTCTTTAAGGACTAATGCTTTCTTGTTCCAATTGTTGAACCCCAAATTCCTTAATCTCTTTTAGTTACTGTGGAAGGTAGAAGATGAGATATGCAAATAGGTGGATAATAATTGTCCTCATTAACACTTAGCAATGACATGAGTTCTAGCTGTTCCATGCAACTGATGTCTGTGTTATCTTCAGAAGGAAGGACATCCACCTTCTGGGGTCACCAGGCTTTTATTTGGGGCCAACTTCTGTATTGAAATAAACATTTCAGTGTATTTGAAATTATATTGAGGAAGACACTCAAGGTGTCAAGCTCTCAGAGCTTTAAAAAGAGCATAGTTTTTTGGTTATTATCCAGGATATCATAATCTGCCAGTTTTACAAAACAAGCCCAAAATCTTGATTTTCTAGGCTAAGTTGCAATAGTTGAAGGTAGGAAAAAAATGATAGGTGCTGATCAGCTGAGGTTTTCTCATGATTGTGGCAGGGTTTTTCCTGGGATCCGTCTCTGCTCCCAGACAGTTGCATACAGGTGGTGATTTGACAGTCATTCTGCCCATCTGTCTCATTCCCCTCTGATGCAGGTTTCATTGTAGTTAGCCATTTTGTCTTCATATTCCATTGCTGCACAATATCTCTACCTCTATTCTAAAAATTAGGAAAAGCTGAAAAAAACTGCTGGCACTTGCTTCATTCTAAGAAGTTTTATCTTGAAAACTTTGGCTAAAAGAATAATTTCAAGCATATTTTTAGAAGCTTTGGTGGGCACAGTCCAAGACTGTAGTGTTAACTGCAACTAAACTAAAAGGCTTTGAGATAGTGACTCATTTGGTGGATTTTTTTGAATAGTAAGTTAGTCTTATGTCATCAGGTTATTTGGGTGGTTTTATTTTCTCAGAGTATTTTGCTTTCGGGCATTGTACATACTGTAAATGTGTTACTAAATCATCAGTGACTAAACTGTCCAACAGGGACACTTTTTTCTTTTTTAATTCTTTTCAGGAGAGAATAATTGTAATTGAAAGGTAATTCTTGTATTAGAATTTTTTGATGAAAATATAAAACGCAACATTTTTTTTTACTGTCTAGAAATTCTGTTATTGTTTTTGCACTAGACATTTTAATAGTATTCTTTTGTGTAGTTTACTTAGAAAAATTAGAGGGAGTGTCCAGTACTACTCCCTCACAAATAGTGAATAAGCAGTATTCAGAAAGTGTAATTCTTATGTTCATCGAAATTTGAGATAAACCGGATTATTAAGTTGATGTGATTTACAAAAGTCATCTGCATGTTTGGCTTAAAGTACAGTATTCATGTATTTTATACCAAAAGAAACACAAAACAAAGAGTTGCGTTTTGCTGGAATCTGAGAACTGGTGTGAAAGGAAAAGGAGCTCTGAGTGAGAGATGTGGAGGCTCTGATGTATATGACCACTTAAAACAGGCAAAAGAAATCAAGCTTATTCCACCATATTTCTGCTGGCTGTGCTTGTATGTGCTAACATTTTTTCCTAGCTCTTGTCTGCTTTTTCCTTTTTTTTATTTTTTGTTTTTTTTTTTCTCCCCTTAACTTTGTATGCCTCTGGATGAATTTTTAGGATATTTTTATAGGACCTTGGAAAAAAATTCAAGTTTGATTTCCCCCCCCCCCCCCGCGTGTGTCTGCATGTGCATGTTTGTTGCACTGTGATGCAGCTGATGCAGTGTTTCATAACTTCTGAAGTGTTAGTATTTCTTGGTGTTTTACCTTGTGGGGGAGGAAGCAGAAACCGGTAAGAAATACTAGCCAATACACATAACTTTGAAGTGCTTAAAGTTAGAACAGTGATTCAGGTTGCTCCTAGGGCAATTGCTGCTTGCAAGAAACTGATGGGTGAATAAAATATTGTTAGTTTTCTTATCTATCGATCATCCAGGCAGCCAGGTGACTGGAATTTGTACCTGGAATAATAAATTTTTGCAACAACATCTCTGGGTGGTGTGTGTAGTAAATTAGCTAGTAATGTATATCACAGAAGTAGATGAAAAATACTTTGGAAAAAGAAACTTTACCCTTCCCTGGTCTATAATTAATCTGCTATAAAGTCTGTTTGAATCTGATTAGTTGCATTTTCAGGGGATTGAAACGGACCAAAGATGTAGAAGTTTCTCCATGCAGGTTGTTATTTTACTGAGGTGCTATAGGAACATTTCTGGAGAAATAAATATTCTGTTTGAATAGTTCTGCATACCAGCAGGTGTGGGATCATCAAACAGGAAGATGCAGATCCAGAACGCACATAGTTGTTATGTTATGTGAAGAGATTCTCTGGTTTGGGATTAGAAAGGTGGTAGATGTAGGTAACTCCTGCAGGGGAGTGAATATCAAAGCTTTAATTTGTTGCCTCGCTCCCCTCAGGTTACGTACTGCCCTCTTTACTCCAGTATTTGGCAAATACTTCACTGAGGTAGCTGTGTTTCCAAAGAGCTGCTGAGAACAGAAGCAGATGGCAGCTCAGTCATTTATCCATCCTGCACTGTTTACTTCTATATTTCTCTGGAAACTGAAGTTAATTGATGTTAAGCTGTAACTTCCTACCTCCTGCTCCTTTTTTTTTTTTTTTTTTTTTGGAGGAGGAGAAAATAGAAACCATGTTTGGTTTTTTGTTTTCTTGTTTTGTTTTTCTCCTTTTCATGAATATTTCAGAGCTGTAATGAGTGGTCTTTGAGAACTGGTGGAAGATGAGGTACCAAAAGACTAAAAATTAACATAGACAAGTAAGAAACAGAAAAAACTAGAAACACACATGTCAAGATGATGGTAAGAGTATGCCTAAAATACAAATTAGGTTTGAAGGTTTGGGTGGGTATTTTGGAGGGGGAGGGAGGTAGATGACACCAGTCCAACCTAACTTCCTCCCATGTTGGATACTCTTGATCACTGTGGATTTTTAAAGACTTTTGATGACTTCTCCTATGAAATAACTATAAACAACAACCTTCCCCTGCAGCAAAAACTACTCCAGGTGGATTCGGCACTGCTTGAAGAACTCCGCTTACAAAGTAACTATCAGCAGTTCATTACCTACACAGAAAGTTATATCCAGTTAGGCTTTGTATGGTGACCTCCAACACTACCAAATTGTTTTCATGAGGTGGTGGAAGAGACTGTAAGCTTTTTTTGAACTTTGCCATCAGTGCTTTAGTATAAAGTTAGAGTCAAATAATCTTAACAAAATGAATTGACATTCAGTCTCAGAGAAGATTTTGCTGTTCAGAAAACACTCTTTATTTGGAATAGTGGACCATTCTGTGTGGACATATTTAATTGAAAGTATTTAAACTACTGCTGTGGGCTGGAGGAATAAGCTAAATAAATAGAAGATGGTGAGCAGGTGCCAACCACTACTACCATTTCAGTAAAGGAAAACAGGTTAGGTTAGAGTAGATCCCATTGTCTCATTGCTGAGGGGGGGGTTAAAAAATGCAAGCAACTCCAAGTTCGTGTCACAAGATCTGTAAACTACTCAGTACTGCTAAGACTTCAGCTAGAGTTGTGTGTCCTCTTTTGGGTATAGTCCTTCAAGAAATAGTGTGGTCACACGAGCTATGTGGATAGACTTAATTGACAGGGACTGTTAAGCATGGAGAAGATGGTGGGGAGAGAGGCCACTAAAATAGTAATCAAATACTAGTAAGGTCGCTGCAAAATATTTCAGGCACTGGGGATCAGGCTTATTTACTTCATTAGTGTCACTTCTGCCTCAGTCTTGCATCAACTCTGTTAAAGGTAACACCGTCTTTCCTGCTGAGAACGTCAGACCTGGAACAAGGTGAGTAGTGGATGTGTCGAGCTGATGCCAAAGTAGATGTGAATTGCTGTTCCTGGAGAGCCTAGGATCCACCACCCTTGGGTTACTGCTCTCACACCTCAGTTTGCACACTGGTTCTTCCCCCCATACAAGTTTGTGGAAAAGGTAGCGTGAGTGAGAGCAGGCAAAAGCAGTTTTGATCCCCTGGTTTAAATACAGTCTCTGTGATCTTCTGGGTATCTGTGTTTTTAACTAGCACGCCACCTTAAATTTGTGCTTCATGCTGTTTGGAGTGCTTAACTGGTGGTGGTGTTACAGCAGAAGGCAAGCTAACAATTAGCTGAGCTGTTACTCAAAAGTCTGCATAGCTCTCAAATTCCTGGTTAGAGAGTTTAATAAGGGGCAAAGAAAACAAAGTGGCTCATTTTGTGAATGGTGGCTGCATACTTAATTGTGAATGTTATGAACAGGGTGAATTTCACCAATGGTTTATGTGAATGCTACTACATTTTGAGTAATTTTTTTTTTCATCGTCTTCCTTCAAACCCAAATCCTGGGCTGGAAGAGAGGAAGGGCACAATCCTTGATTGACTGCCCATAACACGGTAAATGGGAGAGGAGGAGACTGGTCCCATAGCATTACAACTTCCGTGTGCCTCCTGGAAATTCAGCTTCTTTCTCCTCTTGGATCTGATATGCAAAGAACTGTGAAGACAAGAACAATATTGCCCATAAATTGCCTTACATTAATTTCTATTCCAATTCTGTGTAGCACATGTAAGTGAAAATCTTGGAAATATGTTTGCTAAATCATGTGGTAAATGGTCTTGTTGATGACTGCAGAGTTGCTCTGGGGATGAAGTTGTTAAGCAGTTATTACAGGAATCCGACAGGGCAAATTAAGAGAAACCTCTGTGTGTGCTTGTTATTTTAGGACTTTTATGCTTGTCTTCTGAGAGACATCATGTAGGACCTTCAGACCTAAAAATACTTGATGTCTTTCAGTCAGAGGCTAACTTCTGAAATCTCAGTTACTGACCTATCAACAATGAAAATAATCACCTCCAAGGGAGGGTTTAGTGTTATTATTCTTTAATGCAAAATAGCTGAATATTGCTGTTAATAATACATATAAAGTAGCTTTTTAGCATTCTGCTTAGTTGTATGTGGTATTTTCACTTATAACTGAGTCTTTTTATACTTGTAAATTAGGGGGGATATTTTATGTTTCATTGTAAGTAACTGCTGAGTGGGTTTCTTACTAGTTTGTAACGCTATTGCAAGCATTTCCTTAATCTGTGAGCGTTCAGATGCAGTGGGTGGAACTCTAACCTGTACATGAGTGTTCCTTGGAAATACTATTCCAAATACGCAAAACCACTGTGCATGGAAGAATTTGCCATTATAATAAATTCTATCATAGAAGAACCAACGCATGGTATTTTTTGCTGGTTTTAACTGTTACATTTCAAGACTTAAATGTGCAGTCCATTTAAAACAAGTATTGCTTTGTTTATACTGCTTGCTAGACACCTCTGCAGGTGTATGTCTTTAAAGATTTATCAATTTTTAATGCTAGTATACGAATGTATACTTTTACCTAAAGTTCAAATTTCAATATGTATGGAACAGGTGAATAATTTTTCTCGCTATTTTTTTTTTTCTAACTTCACTTAACTTTCTCTGACTGATATTAGCTATCTGAAAAAGTGCCATCTTCTTCCAGTACCATTTTTGCCAGGTTCATAAGCATTTTCAGTAACCTTTGCAAGCAACTTTACTGATAGATCTTGAGTTCCAGCTGAATCAGTTAAGGCTTTTGATGGCATGATTATTTTGCCAGTCATTGTTATTATAACAGTGGAACTCCCCTTTGAGGAAAAAAGGGGTCATTCATCTTTTGTAAGATTCATACATGAGCTTTATCACTGTAGTAATAAAATTCATTGCTTGGTTGTTAACCACAAAGGACTCATACCACAGCAGAACATAACCATGCTTAGATACATTGTCATGTGCACAGTTAGGTTAGTTTTACAATAAGCACATGACAATGCAAGTATAGCATACTAATATAGAGGGAATGTGTGTTTTGTTTTAATTTATAGAATGCTGGAAAGTTTGAACAAAATCTTAAAAATACCCGAAACAACTTTCTGTCCTTCCTGTTTTAACTCAGATTCCTTTGGTAAGGTTTGTAAACTTGTTTTTTTTTTTTTTTTACTTACTATATGTATTTATGCCTAATATTCTAGGACCCTACGTTGTCTTTAAATAGTATTTTTCCACCATCCTTACCAGCTTGTTTATAAGGCTCTGTATCTGTAGCTTGCATACCCAGGACTTAGATGGCTTCTCTGTAAGCTATATTCTAACCATCTATATTCACTAGTATTCACCTTTCTTTTCATTTTCATCTCTGTATCTTGTTAGTAGTATTAAAGAAAAGTATCCAAAATTAGTTTTATCTGTGGTTACAGAATGATTTATTCATATAGAAGCCGATATCAATATTACCTCGAAGAAATTAATACTATTCCATATCGCTCTTGTGACACTGTAAAACTATCTGCATTAAATTGACTTAATAAGGTGATAGAGAGTATTATTTCCGGTTCGGAAAAAAAAAATATCATAGGCCTTTTAGCTTGTGTAATATTACAGCATGTGGTATAGGGTCTCACAGACTGCATTGTCATCGAGGAATGATTTTCATTCAGTAATATTTTGAAAAATTTCTAAAATTCTGAATTAATGTCTTGGGCTGTGAACTGTGGTAGCTTTGCTGTGATACATTTGCTTCTGTTACTACTGTGGGCTATTATCTTCAAGCAGAGGGAAGAGGCGTAGAGATCAGGCAGTAGTACTGCTTTAAACCGCAGTTGCTAACCTGACCAGGTTTGTCTGCTCTACAAACCACAATGTCCTTACAGCTTGTAAATCACACTGACTGTAAACCTTGACAGTACAGATAGAAAAAAAAATAACTGAAATCTAAAAAAGCTGGACATGTCAGTTTTTTTCCATGGTGCCAAGCACTTTCAGTTTGTATTTAAGGAAGAAGGTGCGTAGCATTTTGGAGGTGGCATGCAGCAACATGCAAGGATGCCTGGTAACAGCAGTACAGAACCCTTTCCACTACCAATGAATCCTGAAAGGAATTTCGGGCTTCTGTGTGCAAAGGCAGCAATAGAAAGGGTAGGTGAATGGGGTGGAGCAGAAACAACTCTGTTGTGTGTGAGGACATAAAAAGTACTTTTCTAAGGAAGATTGTTACTGAATCCATTGTTGTTGATATTTCACATTGAACTTCTGTTAGGCTAATCTTTTTTTAAAAATAAAGGCAGTTGAACACATGCATCGAATGTGCATTGAATGCTAAAACAAATACAAGTCATTGGCTGCACTTCTTAATGAAGAAAGTGGTGGTGGTGGTGTTGGGAAGTGTAACAGACATTCCTTTTAATGGAATTGAGTAAATTTGCACATAATCCCTAGCACATTAATCTCTCTAGGTGATACCTATCTACTTAACATATTCCAAGAGCTACAGGTACCTAAAGAGAAACAATAAAATTAATTTTGTCTGCATTCCTCTTTAATGTTTTGTTGTCTGAGCATTTCCCTCTTTGATAGAAGCCGATTTGGCTGCGACCTGATGGCCTTAAAAGTGGACCTTCTACTAAGGTTTTTAAAGAATTCCTGAGATCCTAATAAGTAATTGAAAAAAGGAGAGAGCTTTTAGTCCTGCAGACTACGGCTGCAGAGTATTTCAGAATATCATGTACCAGATCACTGCCAGCTCTTTTGTACAAATGATGAAACCGGATAAAATACCATATGATGCTGCATTGCATCATAAAATACCACACGATGATGTAGTATTTTAAAGAATGATTTCAATATCTTGAATGTGCTAAAATATCACATGCAGATTTACTCGGTCTAATTGGGATTTCACAGTTGTACTGTTGTAAAGAAGAGTTTCTGTGAAAGCTGAGGTGTGGGGGCAGGGAGGGGGAATCAGACTATATTACAATATAAACTAGATGAGAATTAACTTTTCCTAAAATGCGTAACAAACTTCATCACCTGGTAGCACAGTGGGTTTTATGGTGCTTCTGTAATTTGGATAATCTGATTTGGAGACGAATTAAATTCCTGGGCAACACTGAATATCTTACATTCTTAAGTTGTGTAAAGACTATTTGAAATAATGGGATCAACATTAACCTTTTAAGTTTCCTTTTTAAAATTTATTTGAAAATATTTAAAAAATAAGCCTTAGTAGAATTATTAGACTTTTTGGGAAAAATTCTACTCTTGTGTCTTAGACTATAGGTAATCATTCGGTTTGGCTCTGTGTAACAGGTAAAATAAATTTATATTTTATTTTTTCCTGACATCCAATTACCGGTTTTAACCAAGGGGTTAAAAAACTTCCATTTCAACTTGGAAAGAGCAGCTGCCTTGAAATTCAGCCAAAAATTTGGCATTTAGGCAGTGAATAAATACTTACAGAAAAACTTAAAATCAGGAAGGCACAGTATAACCAATGATTTTGTATTTCAGGAAGGGGATGCTGATATAGGTGTGTGGAATACTTCTAAGACTATCGAAAATAAAAAGAAACATTAGGCTTTTGTTTTTTTAACTATAACTCATACTTGTGAGGTTGGTGTTCTGTTGCTGTTTAAGCAAAAGTAAGGTAGGGGTGCACAGTTCTTTTGTATCGTTGCTGGTGCTTATATAAAACCATGAAAGGCTGGTTCAGAAAGCTGCTCAGAGCAAATATTAACCTTAAGCTCCTCTTATTTCCCCCGGTATTGTGACTACTTTCTGAAACAGTGCACCTTGCAATCATTAAAATGTCAGAGCAAAGGAGGGACTCTGTGGACAGGGCAACAGGGGAGGACAGCAGAAGTAGTGACTTGGATTGATTTAAATTGTTACAAAATTTCATTAACTTCATTAGGCTCTAGTGTGCTTGGGATTCTCATCAGTGTGTGGCTGAAAGGATGCTGTGATGAAAAGGTAATCTGATGTCTTCTGCATATTGATTCTGTTTGATACCGGGCTGTGGAAGACGTACAAATGTTAGGCTGCAAACACCAAGGGAAATAAAACCCACAGGTGGTGGTGTGCAAAACTTTCACCTGGCATAGGCCTAATAATGATGTTAATATTTGACTTTATTTTTGAAGGGAACATTCTTGGCAAAGGAATAGCTACTACTGGGTAGACAAACTGATTTTTCACATCTGAACTCGGAAATAGTTAATCATGTCTTAGGCAGTTTTGAAGACATTTGTGAGTCTGATCTACAGGTCATCATACAAAAAGAACTGAAAGCTGTAATGGGAACAGTATTTCCCCAAGCATTTGGGGAACACCCTGGGGAAAGGAGGAATCTGTGCAATCTAGTTTCAAGGGAGCCGATAAATTCCCTGATGGAAAGAAAAAGCTATGTTAAGAGGAGTTTGGATATGCAGAATAATTTTGGCTTGAGTGTTTTTTTCTCACTGGTGAGGAAACTGACACAGGGAAATGAGTGTGCCTTTACAGTGTTTCGTTTGCGTGCGCATGTGTTTGTTTTAAGATTAGCTGAAGTTAAAAACCAAGTTTTGGAATCACTGTGTGCTTTGGTGCTGTCATTTTCACTCATTTTCCTCGAGGTATGACCTCAAGTTTTAGAGCCCTGTGAAGGGTTGCACAGTGAACAGGATTTCATGAGGTCAGTCTCTTACTAGGAAGCTTAATCATTTCCACTGCACTGCCTAATCTATGGGAAGGATGAGGACATTTGCCAGTGAGGCCAAGGAGAGGGACTGTGCCAAAGCCTCTTCAAACAGACCTTTAAGCTCCTGGGACCTGCAGTCCTTTTTTACTAACTCTGTCAAAATAGTACATCTCCATTAGTTTACCTGAAGACATTCCAACCAATTTTTGACCAGGAATCACCTTTTTCAGGGTACTATACCCATATAAATTTTTTTGTTTGGGAAACTCGTTATTCAGATCCTGAATGTGTGTTTTGCAGTTCTAACAGCTCTCATTAATATCTCATTAAGGGGTTCTCCAGTGTATGGTAAGGTAAATCGGGGAATCATTTCAGTTGTTAGGCTATTCTTCAGGTCATCTAGTCCAGCCTCTTGCTCAAAGCAGAGCTACCTTCAAAGTGGAGTCAGGTGGCTCAGGATCTTAAGTGAAGCTCAGAAAATCCCCAAGGATGGAGATTTCACAACCTCTCTTGGCAGGCAGTTCCAGTGCTTAACCATTCTCATTATTGAAGCTGCAGGAAGGATTTTGCAGTGTATTTTGCAGATTTTGGATCCTGATTGTGATTTGGGTCTCCCATTTTTTACTTCTGGGTAAGATGCAGATTAATTTAACATACCAAACCTGTTTGTTTTGATCTACAGCTTTTAACTGATGCCTGCTAAGAATACCCAGGTAATAGACCTTCATTGCTTTTCATTTGCCAAGCCACTCTCCATCATCTATCAGCGTTCCTGGTCAACAGGGGAGGTCCCAGAGGACTGGAGGCTTGCCAATGTGACTCCCATTTATAAGAAGGGTCAGAGGGAGGATCCGGGGAACTACAGGCCTGTCAGCCTGACCTCGGTACCGGGAAAGATTATGGAACGGTTTGTCTTGAGAGCACTCACACGGCAGCTCCAGGATAAGAGGGGGATCAGGCCCAGTCAGCATGGGTTTACGAAAGGCAGGTCCTGCTTGACCAACCTGATCTCCTTCTATGACCGGGTGACCCGCCTAGTGGATGAGGGAAAGGCTGTCGATGTTATTTTCCTAGACTTCAGCAAGGCCTTTGATACTGTCTCTCATGGCATGCTCCTTGAGAAGCTGGCATCTTGTGGCCTGGATAAGTGCACTATTCACTGGGTGAAAAACTGGCTGGATGGCTGAGCCCAGAGGGTCGTGGTGAATGGGGTGAAATCCAGCTGGCGGCGGGTCACGAGTGGTGTTCCCCAGGGCTCGGTGTTGGGCCCTGTTCTGTTTAATATCTTTATTGATGATTTGGATGAGGGGATTGAGTGCACCCTCAGCAAGTTTGCAGACGACACCAAGTTGGGAGGCAGGGTTGATCTGCTTGAGGGTAGGGAGGCTCTACAAAGAGATCTGGACAGGCTGGATCGATGGGCTGAGGCCAATTGTATGAAGTTTAACACGGCCAAGTGCCGGGTCCTGCACTTCGGTCACGGCAACCCCATGCAGCGCTACAGGCTTGGGAAAGAGTGGCTGGAAAGCTGCCTGGCAGAGAAAGACCTGGGGGTGCTGGTTGACAGCCGGCTGAATATGAGGCAGCAGTGTTCCCAGCTGGCCAAGAAGGCCAATCGCATCCTGGCCTGTACCAGGAACAGTGTGGCCAGCAGGAGCAGGGAGGTGGTTGTTCCCCTGTACTCGGCACTGGTGAGGCCGCACCTCGAGTACTGTGTTCAGTTTTGGGCCCCTCACTACAGGAAAGACATTGAGGTGCTGGAGCGTGTCCAGAGAAGGGCAACCAAGTTGGTGAGGGGCCTTGAGCACAAGTCTTATGAGGAGCAGCTGAGGGAACTGGGGTTGTTCAGTCTAGAAAAGAGGAGGCTGAGGGGAGACCTTATTGCTCTCTACAACTACCTGAAAGGGGGTTGTAGTGAGGTGGGTGTTGGTCTCTTCTGTCAGGTGTCTGGAGACAGGACAGGAGGAAATGGCCTCAAGTTGAGGCAAGGGAGATTTAGGTTAGATATTAGGAAAAATTTCTTTACTGAGAGGGTTGTCAAACATTGGAATGGGCTGCCCAGGGAAGTGGTTGATTCACCATCCCTGGAGGTATTCAAAAAGCGAGTGGATAGGGTACTCCAGGGCATGGTTTAGGGGGCATGGTTAATGGTTGGACTTGATGATCTTGAAGGTCTTTTCCAACCGAAATGATTCTATGATTCTATGATTCTAAGAAAATCAGTGTTAGGATTTTAGTTGTTGGTGTCTGTTTTGATAGTTTTGAGCTGCTATGGACTGTTTTGTAACTCCTGAAACATTTAGTTCTTTTATCTTGTGTAACATTGTTTACATACATTTATTTTCTGTTTCTCAAATATGTAATGTGAGTCCTCATTCTGTGCTAATGCTGAGATGAGGAGCTTGCACCTATCTGTGTTTTTTGCACCTACCTCTGTACAGAGTACCATTATTTTCATCTGGCTTCAGAGAAAATAGTGTTGTGGTATGTGCATCAAGTGGCATAGCTTGAGAATGGTAATATTCCCAAGAGAATAAAGGATCTAAAAGTAGCAGGTAACCTAGTTAAAACATGAAATTACTGTTATGTGTGTTCTTGGAGGGCAAATAAAAGGGGGAAGGTGTAGGGTTTTTCTCATGTAACTCTCTAGCTAATCAAAGGCTTCTAAAAATTAAATAGGTGGTTGAAGATAAAGGTGACCATAAGGTTTTATCAATTTTCCTGTCTGTGGAAGTTATTTTTTTCTGTACAGTGTGAACACTACTATCTTCTGAAGAAAGGGACTCAACTGCAGTGTTAATGAAGTGCAAGGAACTGAAGCTATCATTGTTGTAAATTACATTTTCAGGAATAGAAGTTAGTTTACCTGATACCTCATAGCAAGTGTCTTCGAAAGTCTAAGGTGCTGTCTTTGTGAATTATGGTGGAAAATATTGAGAAAGGAGGTGTTTATGTAGTCTGTCTTGTATATCTTTTCCAAAATATATCATTGGGTACATATTTGCGGAACATGTTTTAAAGCAAAACCAGTGTGTTTGGTACAGATGTGGCACCTGTGTTCCCTGAGTTAAGGGAAGTCGCTACTGGTGAATTATGCCGATCATTCCAAATGCTTGCCAGCAAAGCCCATCCATGTACTATGTTCTGGAAGTTTTGACCACTTGACTGAGAAACTGTTATAAAAAAATATTCCAAGAAATACTCTAACATATAGAAATTTCATACTGCATATAAAACTAAGCTGTTTTCTTTACTATGACTGATTTTATAGCTTTTGAGAGTTTGTGGTGTATTTTTCTAAGACTTTTTTTTTTTAAGATCCTTTTAATACCTGCTCATACTAGAAGCAGAAATTCTTCCAAGTCTTCTCTATAATATAAACCCCGAAGTTGGAATGTGTTCTGATTTAGTGGAATATTACAGCACTTCTGTTAACTTGGTAGGTCACTGGATCATTACTGCAAGGGACAAAGCAAATAACAGCTATGCACCTGGTATGCTTACGTCAGTCTCTGATCCTGTTAAAAGCCACTTGAAATCAAAGTACCTGAAGTGAATTGCCAAGCATGGACCCAGCCTTGGAAAATGGGAGCACAGCCCCTATTCTGAGTTTCAGTAAGAATCTCTTGTCAAGAGACGAGGGTTAAGACCGTATTTGTATGTATGGAATTAGGTAGGAATTAGGCATTTGGACTTTTGAGATTCCCTGGAGACACCCTTCTGATATCTGAAGGGCCCTAAGTATTTGTAATAATCCAGCTGCTAGTCTCCTATTGATTTTTATTTTTTTTGTCATGTAAGTAAGTATGTATCTGTTCTTTGAGACTGAATATTATACAAGAAATAATAAAAATGTTAATACATTTTAAAGATTGCTACAGAGCTTATTGCACTGACTTGTGTCCTAGTGGATCTATTGTCTAATTCCACTGTTACGTTCCCCAGTGACCTTGGCTGACATACTTGACCTTAATGCTTCAGCATTTCTAGTTAGCATGTTTATTTGCCCATAGACCCTTGTGGAAAGGAGCTCTACTGCACTGCATATTGCACAGAGATGAAGATGATAGTCCTTGCCTTAGGAATACATAGTGTTAAAGATAAATCTGGCATGTGAAGGCCTCCAACCAGCTATGTGAGTACAGGCTGAGAAAGGTGGAGTATGTATTACCAAAAAAAGTTGATGATTTTAACATCTAGCTGTATGAAAAGTTTTCCTTTAGTTAGTCATAGTAAGTACACTATTATCTAAACTTTACTAAATAAATCATTGAATCTGAAATGCTGAATACCAAACATTTTTTCCTGATAATATAGTATTATTTGTATCTTAAAGGATATGTATTAGAAATGCAAGCAAATACTCAATTTATGCACAATTTTGGTCTCATAATCAGATGTTTCCTGAAAATATGAATAGGTGTTCTGATCTTACATCCAAATATCTTCTTTTTCATATTCATCTTCCTTATTTACTCATCTAAAACTAGGAAAGATACCTTATTGTTGTGTTGCGTAGTCATTTGTTATGGGTTGTTAAAATGCTGCGCGTAGTCATTTGTTATAGAATTAAAATCTTGTATGGCCATTTGTTACGGAGAGTTAAAATGTTGACTGCCATAGTAAGAAATTGAACTCTACTTGGATTATTAACTTCCCCCCCACCCCCCCTTGATATCTCAAGTGAGAGAGCTGTCATTTAAAAGTAGTGGGCTGCTCTAACAATATCTGACTGTCATGAACTCATAGCCATAATAGAATTGCAAAGATATAATGGATAACATCAGAAATTTGGGTGGGGAATTAATAGCTATAATTTACTTTCTGGTTATTTTGCCTTTTCTTTCTTAGAAAACAGTACTTTGATATTTATTGCAGATACATGTTGCCAAGTGGAATTAAGTTATGGTTTTTCTTCCTGTGCATAAAAAGTCATAAATTTATTGGAGATCACTGGGCAATGTGGGAGGGAGGAAGTGGATTTTTAGCTACCTTTTACTCCGTCTCAACCCCACCTCCCTGACACCTGCTTTTCAGCCGTGGCATTGGCGACTTGCTCTCCCGTTTGCTGCTGTGGCTTCTCCCCAGCTCCAGCCCTGCATAGCACCTAGGCTCTGCACGCTACATCCCACTTCCCACCTTCAGTCGGGTACCTCCATTTCCTCATCTTCAAAGCATGCTCTCGTTTAACAGTGCAATAAATCAGTTCCTGGAGTATCCAGTACCCCAGTACCAGATGAAAATGCCCATACAGTGCAAATTCTGACTCAGTATTAATTCACTCTTCTGGTTTGTTTTGTTCCCGTTTGTTTTTTTTCTTGGTTCACTTTCTATAAGCCATTTTTCTGTTGGATCACATGTCGCCTATCCATGCCATTCTGGCTTGGTGCAGAACTGGGTGTTGTCTTGCTTAAACTTGCATAAACTCCACGTAATGCTCTTTGGCTAGTTTGGCAGATGCAGTAGTCTTATTTTGAGGCCCAATCCTCCATGTCAAATTAGTACTGTTAGGTGATGGAGCAGTGCTCCTCTCGGCTGCCACCATTGTGAAGAAGATTGGTAGATTAGATTTAGGAGGTAGATGTGTTTGAGAGATCTGGTTGAGTTTGCTCCTTATTTCAGGAGTTTGAATGACTTCTCTTCCTTAAAGGGCTCCCGAAGTGGACTGGCAGCACCATGTGGCAGACTGAGTGGCTATTGCCAAATCCTGATTGCTGAAAGGATTCAGATGTTTGCCCCAAAAAGCAATGAGGTGGCATGGGGGTTGCTGTTTCCAGTAGCACGGACTTCATACTTGTGTTTTTCGAGCATAATGTCTCTCCTATCCCTTTGGCTGTGTTTTTACACTATTAATTGCTTTAGGTCCCTGGACCATGCCTTTAAGGTATACTGATAATGCTCTTGGAATATGTTAAAATTTTACTGACCAAGACATGAAAGAAAATTGAGGTTTCTGACAGGTTATAACCAAGTTGGTCCTGAAACGTCTGAGCTGAAGAAAGAAAATGTACTTCTGTAGCTTGAGAGACATATTCATTCAGAGTTTCAAAGTCTATTTAAGCACAGTGGATCTGTTACATCTTAAATGAAGTTGCCATTTCAATTTACAGTGACACCTGGTAGGCCACCAAAACCCCACGTGTTCCCATGGTATGCCGTTCAATTTTGTTCTGTCACTGTGGGAACAGATTCTAGCCCTCAAGTCAGCAGAGTATCACCTACGTGAACAAACAGGAGTCACGTGCAGCCAAAATAATGTCTTGTATGTCACTTAGACTGTTACCTTTGGTGCTGGTATTTAGCTGGGGACTCTACTTAAGCAGTCTTTGCTGCCATAAATTAATTTTTTTTCTGCCATAAAATAAAAATACGTAATAAGGAATAGTGTCTGAGCGCTAGACAACTGGACCACCTGTTGCTCTTGGTCTGATGGTGTAATAACTCTGGCAAGTTCTGTGAGCTGGTGAAAATAGTGAACATCATTTTATGTGACCTTCACTTTTCAGTTTCCTGAGAAATTACTAGCAATAAGATCAGTACCATTGTTTAAAAATATTTTAGTAATACATATCACTGAAACATGTTACCAGTTTCCCTGCACAGAGTTGCTCATTAATGTGTTTGCTTTCTAATGGATAGTTTTGGTTGTAAATCTATTTAAAAAAAAAAAGTTGCTCCTCTGACTTAAGCATTTTAGAATAAAGCTGTTTCTACTGTACCTTTAAAAGATGTAATTTGAGAAATCTGTAACTTTTCTAGGGCTCTTTCTCATACCACTATGTTTAAATATAAGTATCAAAACTAAAGAGAATATGGTGCAGAAAAAAATAATGTTAGAACTGAGAATTCTCTTCTTGGCAGTGTCTAAGTCTGTCTGACCAAGAGCAGTGACTGTCTCATAGCCCCTGTTGTTGAACTGTTTAGGTCCTTGACAGCTGGATCATTTAGTGACCCTTCTCTTCATATGATTTCTTCAGGATCAAACAGAGTACTGCCATGCTGAGCATTTTCCAAACGTAGGAGGACCGAACAGGAGATGAGACTTATCTTAGACTCACTACTAGATTGATGGTAAGCAGCGCAGAAGGTTCAAGCCCCATGCTAGCATGAAATCATTTGACAGATAGAAATACTTGCTTATGAATTGAAAGAGTAGGTAATAATAGTGGGTTTTATGATTACATTACATGATATTTTATGATTACACAGACTAATAGCTAGCAGATGGCAGAGTATACATTTTACTTGTTTACCAAGATGATGGATGGCAGTGATTGAAAAGCATTTTTTTCCTTGTTACATTACTCTGAAAGCTTGTAGTGGACAGGCAATTTACAATATGAGTCAACAATAATTTGTATCTGCTCTAGATTTTGGGGGGCATCAGTTATTCTGTTTCTTATTTTATTGGAGTTTTTTCTTCTTTCAATGATATTTTCTTCTTGGAGGGAGGGGGAAAAAATCTACTTGGAAAACCAGGCCCTTTAAAAGGGTGCATGTGTGCCTGACAGCCTACATATACAAATAATATCTATTTGTATGAAGAATAAAAGGTGGGAGGTTTTTTCACTGTTCTATTTCAATGTTTATCATATTACTCGGGCATTTTGACGAAAAGAGATATGCTCTGTCTTTTGTTTAGATACCTCAGCACAAATCTACATTGTTATATTGCATGCTACCAAGATAGTTAAAGCTATCCAGTCACAATAATAATTGCAGTGTTTTTCATCCCTTTTATTTAATTGGTATTGACTTACTCAAATTATCTATGTGTATGTTTTATATGTATCTGCTCTTCAAGTATTGTTTGGTTTGGTTTGTTTTTTTTTCTTGGGTACTATGGCTTGAGAATACTCCATAAACATGAATCAGGTTGTTCCATGAGTAGTAGACCTAAAAACTGCATTTTTTCTAGGTTCATTCCCTATGTACTTTAGTCTCCAGTGTCAGGTGCCCAGCACCTTACCATGTCCCTAAAGTCTGCCATTCCTTTCAGCCTCTAAATGGTTTTTGGCTGAGTTAGGAGTGACATGCTTGTGTTTTCAAGAAATAATACCTGAATTCTGATTAGCTAGTAGATTGCTGTCTCTCCAAGGGAAAAGGGACAAAGTTATGATCACTTTTCCCTCAAGAGTCACTGTGTTGGGCCTTACTTTTCTGTCAGGTCTCTAACTTCTGTGAAATTCATATCTGAGACATCTAGCATTTTGCCAAATTTGATAGAACTTGGACAACATGGTTCAAATGTTATGATTTTGTGTTTAGTCTTCTCATAATAACATTAGTTTCCTGGAAAAATCCGGCTAAAACAATCAGATGGCACCAGGGTGTCTTTTCTCCTTAAAGAACCGCATAAGATCATGGATTTTTTTTTTCCCTAGTAAAAAACGAAGGGAAATCATTGCAATAATTGTTGTGACTGGACAGCATAAAACATAACCTGAGATATTTTTTCCAGATAAGATGACTTTTGCCTTTTAGCCAGATGTATATGTCTGATTTCTAATAGAAATGTTGAGTCTGTTTAAAACTGTCCCTTAAATTCCCTTTATGAATTTACATACATGATAAGACCTGAATGTACATTAGTATTAGGAAGTTCAGTTTGATATCAATCATAGATGGATCCACTGAGTCCCTGTAATTCTACCCACTTACAACTCCTGTCTCTCAAAAGGTTTTCATCACTGCAAACTGCCAGTGGCCTTTCAGCAGGGAGAAAGCCTGTGATATTGTCTTACCTTTTGCAATGTGAAAAGAAAAAGAAGTATATTCAGACAGTTGCTGGCAGCTTTAGTGAGCTTGTTTTCCATAGTCCCTGTTCCCAAGGTGCACTTTTTTCCTGGTCAGTAATTGATTTATTTTTTTGTCTTCTCCACCTTCTGCTTTTTACCACTGTGTTCAGATTTTGGGTGGCAAAAATCAACAATTACTGTCTTGTTCAGCTTCCCTGCCTTTGACTAAATCTTTATTTAGTATTCCCTGTAAGACCCAAGCTTTAGACCAGTATGATAGTACCACATTCTCCAGCTTGTATGTGTAAAGATACAATGGCATTGGTAGTGATTCCTAGCTTTGGTTGTAAAGAGGAGAATGAGAAATAAGCAATAGAAATCTAGCTACCAAGAGCCAAAAGTCTCCAAAACCCTGTAACTTTTATATGGAAACCTGAATTCTATACCTGAATTGTCACTGGTAAATGCTTGAGGTTGGCAGTACAGGAAAAGAGCAGGAGTAGACAAGAGGAGAAAGAGCAATGCTTGTCTGGCCTCCTTAAATTTCATGGTGCCCTTGCTAGGAGAAGATGAGCACTTCAGCAAAAAGTGACTGTTGCATCAGAAATAGTTTTCGGGTCTGGTTGGGTGTGTAACTCACTGCGTAGTGCTTGCTGGATTCAGATTGTGGAGCCAGGTTATGAGGTGAAGATCATAGTTTTAGGAACACTGTAGGTGTCCCTGCCTGTGGCTGCTGTATTGCAGCCTCTGCCTGCCTGCACGAGAGTTAAAGTGGCTGAGTGCAGATATGGGCAGGGGAATGGACCCAAATTAAAACTGTCCTGGTGAAAATGAGTATTTAACTCGGGTGAGCTCTGGTAACAGGGAAATCATGAACTTTGGGACGGGACAAGGGGCAGGGCTGCACAGACCTGGGTAGAAGCAGTGGAACAGAGAGTTACTGCTTTCAGGACTACTGTGGTCTTATACTTGCATAAGGTTTCATAAAAACTAATCTTAATCCTATTCTAGAAATACATACGCAGATTTCTGGATTGGAAGATGACAGTGATTGATGTGGATGTGCTGTTAGTGTGCAAATCCCAGAGTTTTGTCAGGATTATAGATGATAAACTAGACAATAGGTCTTAGTTAAAGAATATATAAAGTGTACAATTGACTTCAGTTGTCTTTGCCCAGATTTTTATTAGCGCTTTTTTTTTTTTGCAACATTCATTCTTAATTATGCATGTAGTCTGAGGACTGCTAGATCTCCTTTGTAAGATTATGTAGCAAAATTTTAAATAGAGGCCTTTTCAGAGTATGTACTTGTAATAATACGTATCTTACTGCTGCAAAGCTACATAGTACTGATTTTTAAAACTATTCAAAGTCACTCCTTTGTTAAAGCTGCTTTTTTGTATGTGACTCTTTTGTGTTTTAATAGTTCTCTTGTGGAGAGGAAAAAGGACTTTGCATTTTATGCATGTATCTAAATTATGCCTTCACGGTTTTGTTAAGATATGTTTAATTCTATTTTTATCCTGTTTACATGCCTCATAGAAGTCACTTTGAAACCCTTCTAACAATGTAATACTTCCATTCGCAAATGGGAGATTTATTCACATTGGGTAACAAAAATTGCTCCTCAGAAATGTCTCAAAGAATGTATCGCAGCATTTTTACCAATTAACTTCGTATGTAAGATGGTATGAATATTGATCAAATTTCAAAATTGAACCTCTGTATTTTGGGAATGTAGTGAAAGTTAACCACAGATTGTCATAACTAATTTGCTATGTATTCAGTCAGTGAAGTGTGAAGGAATTTAAGAAGTCTATGGAAACTTTTTATTTCATATTTCGGAACTGTTAACTGTTGTTTTCCCAGAACGATCTCCTTCCAGGTACATCTTTCTTCAGCTTTATGGGCCAAGGGAAGTTCTTAGGGACTGTGGAAGGAAGTGCTGTTGTCTGTCCAAAGCAAAAGCTACCGTGCATGCTTACTCCCAGTTTTGCAAGCATTTGTTGAAGTACCTGCATGCTGCTAATTTGTATGCTGCTAATGTGTGTGTCTCCGAGGAAGGTGGTTCAAGTGTATCTCAATATTAGAACAAACGGATTCAGGTTTTCTGACAAGAACCAACTACCATTCAGGTTTTAGCAATAGATTTTAGCTCTGTATGGGAAACAAAATGGGTTTCATAGTAATGATTTTTGTCTCTCAACCCTTTACTAATGGGTATAAGTAAAATTTGTTATGGTGTTTGGGGATTTTTGTTTTTACTTTGGTTTCTAGAGAAGACAACCTATTTTATTATTGTCTTTGTGTCAATGAGTATACTTTAGCTTCTAACCAAAACCAAACCTGAAGGCATATAAAATGGTGTACTGGTCTCAGTATTTTCATACAACACCACATCAGACTTTTCTAGCTGATCCAGGATGATAGCTCTTCAAATTTGCAAATCATTGTTTCATGAGGACAGCCACAGCAATGAAGGTGGGGGGAGGGGGCGGAGAATTGCTTTTTTCCTTTTTTTTTTTTTTAAAGCAAAAGCCTGTTTCTCTTTAGCAATTAAAAAAAAATATTTACTGCCCAGTATATGACAATGTCTAAGCGCCCAGTTCAATTTAAAAGAAATAATTTACAAATAGTTCTGTTTTCTGACTTGTTTGATAAAAGTTATCCATTGTATTCTGTTCCTTAGTCAAAAAGCCCCGAGTTCAATACCAGTGCTAATAGAAGGCTATGAGACTGTATGTGTGAAGGGGTGGGGGAAAACAAAAAAAATACAAGAGGGAAAGTAGTTCATATCTCCAGGACATATATCTCTAGTTACAAGAAGACTTTGTTCTTTTGTATGTTGTGCCTTTTTAGTCACTTTTAAAAATTAGTTCTGTTTTTTGCAATGGATTTTAGTGAAATTTGCATATTGCATGCAGAAGAGAGAGTATACAAAGTATATGTGTTTGTATATTAATTTATTACAGCAAATCACTTTAAAGTATTAGAATTGTACAAATAAGACCCAGCCCTGTACTTTAAAAAAACAAAACAAAACAAATCAGGGAATAGAAGTTTTTCCACTGCTGTAGATCCACAAGAGTGTCTAGAAAGAATGAAGGGGGGAAAAAGAATGATTGGTTTTTTCCCTCTGTCTGTGTTGTCATGGTGTCCAGTCCCCCCTTCCCTTGCTAAATGACACTGATTTATTTGTTTATATGTTAGGAAGGTATGCTTGATGTTGCTCATGTTCTAGATGCTAGTGTTTGTGAGACAGGAGCAGACATTTTGCTCAGGGTCACAAAAGGCAAATTCTGTTTCAGGAGTCCGACTCCAAAATTCATTCTCTCCTTGCCCTGTGAAAAGCTTTTTTGAAAAATCAAGTACTATGCATTTGTGCTATCAGTTTTCTATGAGGAAAAAAAAATTATATTACAAAAAAATTAGGATATTGATCTGCATGACTATCCCAGTATGTAAAACATTCACTGACAAATCTTGTGTATTTCTAGTCTGTTCCTTACAGGCAAGATCACACTTCTTCCATTTACTTAAAAATAAATAATAATTTTAACACCCCCCACCCCCCAAATGAGTGACTGTATTAGTTTAGATCAGTTACACTGTCTTGGGGAAGCTAGAGGGAGAATTGGAAATGCATCCACTGTATCTCTTGTGTAAATTGGGTTTTTGATCGTTTTGATAGGAGATAATTGCTTAAACATGACAGTTAATTTGTGTTTTGTGTTCCAGTGTAGAAGCTTCAGAAAAAGTGTGTTACAGTGTGTACAGCTGACTTTACTTTAAATTTTCTTCACTTTATACCAGAGGCATTTTTATCTCAGCCTGAAGTACAGTACTCTACATATTTTTGTAGTATGCTAATACAGCAATCTGTGCAAGGAATAGGATCGTGGTTTTAATCTTATTTTAGAAGTTACTGGCAATGACCATGTCTTTGCTATAAAATGTTACAAAATTTGGGAAAAGTAGTATTTAATGCCTGACCTTCAATATATAGGGTCAGAATATCTTAGCTGAAATCAGTGTTCCCAAGCAATGAAAAATACAATAAAATCTATTTTCTGTCAATAGTTTATAGACAGACTTGGTTAAAAGACTTTTAACACCTCTTTGTCTCTTTATTGGATGTATTCATTTGATGTAGTATGTGGATTAGAAACAAATATATTTTTACTTCATAATAAAACCCATAGTAATCTATCCTCAGATAATAAACAGACATTAGCTTTCAATGAAATAGTAAATGAGTGAATAATAGTATTTACAGTTCTGGCTATAAAAGAAGAAATCCAGGTCTTCACTGTTAGTCTGTCTGCATCAGTTCTCAGGTTTTGGTGTTTGACATAAATTGAAATGAAATAATTGAATTGTAACATAATGCTGTGTTGTTACACCTCGGTCTTAAATTGTGCTTGTGCTCAGAGTGGTTTGAATAAACTCAGAATCTCTCTGGAATTGATGCTGCATAATTAATGAGAAGGTAACAAAATCGCTGTATATTTGATCACGCTTACTTTGGTGTTGCAGAAGAAACGAAACAGAAAGGAAAGTGTCTGAAGGGAGCAAAACAAGCAAGAAGCTTCTGTGGTGTGGGTTTGTTGTAGCCCTTGGCAGGCGTTCTGTGTCCCTGCCTTGGCATGTCCTGCTAGACGAGGAATGCGAGGGCTCTGGGGAACTGCTGTGTATATAGTCAATGTGTTGAGGGTCAGCAGTTCACTAAATGGCCTGCATCACTGGTCTGCTATTCGACAGCACCATATTTAGATGTAAGAATGAATTTTAAAATAGTGCTTTGACCGTCTTTCAGCACCTTCTTGCAAGAGCGCAGTGTTTGTTAATTTATATTTGAAAAGATGGTTTTAAGACTCAGTGTCCTTTATCATTATTCATAACAACAGAAATCTCAGAGATATCAATGTGGTCACTTTACAGAAACACTGGTGGCCAGACAGTAACTTACAAGGAACACTTTCACCACTTCATCGTTACGAGAATCATAGCCTTAATGATTCTTAAGACCAGAAGTCATTGCATACAGTAGAACAAGTCTTAAGGAGAAGTGTTAGGCTTGAGAAAGCACTGATAATTTGTGCCCCTTGTTTAATGTTCATCAGTTTGGATTTCAAATTTATACCATAGTCCATAATGCAGCCAGTGACTGTGATGGGGCAGGCTGCTCTGCATAACCTGTCTTGGGTTCCTGGTAGTTCCTCGTGTCAGGGGGAGCCTGCTGGCTCTTCCTTCTTTCCCCTGCCTGCAGTGAGCGTGGTGTCAGCTGGGACACACCGACTAGGAGCAGAGCACTTCGGCATTTGGAGAACAAGCATAACTTACCCTTACTGTGCTTATCTTAGAACCGCTCTACTTGTGAACGAAAGTCTTAGTAATGGGTATAATGATATTTTATAATGTCATAAAAAGCAAGTTTAATCTTAATTTATTTGATTGCTGCTATGGCAGAGATCCTGAAGCACCTCCTCTTCCTGAATAAATTTATTCTCCTGTAGTTGTAGGTTTTGGTTACTGGCCTGAAAGCTCTGCGCAAATGTCAGAGTGGTGCTGTATATTAAAATATATCATTATTCCTCTTGGTACCATAGCATAATATATCTGAAGTAAAAGATTTTTAAAGGCACACATACATCTTCCTGAGAGGCAGATTTTTGCAAATCTGTCTCCATTTATTCTCATTAGTATTAAATCAGTACAATTGATAACAAATGTCAGACTGTAATGTTTCTGGTGAAGCAAACCATCTGCCTGTTCTGCAATATGAACATTTATGCTTACAAACAGTATACTTCAACTACTGGCAGAAATGCCAGGTAGTAATGCCTGTTGTTTGAGGCCTCTGAGTACATTATGTATAGCGGAACAGTAATTAGTTCTGTGCTTTCTGGCAAATGTAGTTATTAAAGGAGATTTCTTTCCATGGATTGCTCGCCTCCTTTGAAAATGCCATCTTCCTCTTAGCCTCTGTTTTATTTCCCTGTGATTGTTTGTTTGTTTCTTACCAATGTATTTATTTTTCAAACTAGTTAGCCTCTCTTTGAATAACTGAAATTTGTGAAGGCTGCCAGTCTACCAACTGAAATAATGTGATACTTGAACAGAATCATGTTGCTATCAACTTACCAGTTTGTTTTGGCAGAAAGTTTTTGATTAAAAACAAACACTAAACAAACTAAGGGAATACAAGTATCTGTGAAATCCCTCAACTAGAGCTTTCAGGACTGCAGCATAACTTGCTTTTCTGCGGGGAGCAATGGAAAGTGAAAGATGAGTTGTACTTCAGATGACTCAGTTTAGTCATCCTTCCCATATGATGCATGTGCTTTTACTGGGATGGATGCAAGTTAATGGGCTTCAGTCTCCTCAGTTTTCCTTAAATCTGACTTCTTCACATCAGCAGTTGAAATCCATGTATTTGTAGCCGGACACTACCAGTTCTCGGTTCACATTGCCACTCTATGTGCTGCATGTTGTGAGAGTAGAGTGAAGCCACCATGTTCGGGAGAGCTGGGCTGAGCACGTTCCTGCTCACCACCTGTCCTGCAGCATGGATGGCACATTGCAACCACAGGACCTGATGTGGGGGAAGCAGGGAAGGGTTTAGCACTGGCTTGTTTTACAGAAGTGCTGTTATGTGGGTCAGTTGCCTAAAAAACAGGCTATGCCCATCTGGACAGGTCATTTAATTTATAGCAAGACTTCATGAAAATCACTGGCAGAGATGAAGAGAAGATGGGAGAGAGATGTCTGCACTGTCCCTAGTTTTCCTCAAGCCCTTTTCATGGAAGAGGAGACTCTTCAATGTCTTTGTGGCTGTGGAACCTGTTGAGACTGTGGTACAAAATAGGGGCATTGGGTTGGGGTTTTTTGAGACCAGTATTAGTATGCCTAAAAGGAAACTGGAGAGTTGTGTTACATTAATAGCAAAGCTGCATACATTATGCAGATGTTTTCATCACCAAGAAGCACTGTAAATAAAATCAGTGAAAAGATGCTAGCTGTATTCTTTATTCTGTTTTACAGTAACCTTTTCAATTTGAATATGAAAGCATTGTTAACACTATGCGCTTATAATGGATAGAGAAGGTTTGCTGAGTTATTGCTAGCAATACATAAACTGATCCATGTATTTACTAAATTCCTTACAAGTTGTGATCTTTCTCCATCGTGATTTGAGAATGAAAGCTAAGATAATTGAGCTATTCTTTTGATTTCTCAAGATCAGATGATTTGAAATAGTATTTGACAGAAAGAAACTTTTGTTGCAGCATTGGTTTTTGTTGTTGTTGTGCTGCTGGTTTTCAAATACTGGCAAAACTACTTGTCCCACTTGTGGCATATCACACTATCTATGTTTTTAACAAACTTTCCCCTCTTTGCTGGTTTATTCAGTGTTTTCAGAGCAATATGTTACATTCCCAGCTTTCATTTTTGGCTTGGAAACCTACACTGTTTAAAACTTGAAAATAAGCAATGTTCATTCATACATTCGTTTATCTACTTATACAAGGTTTCTTGGAGTATTATGTCTGAGTAGCTACGTGTGTAACTTGTAGGTATGTATTTGAACATTTATTTATCTATTGAATGGTAGGTTTTTCCAGAATGTGTTTGTCTTTACCAGCCGAAGCAGGGTTAGAAATCCATCCTGTAAAATAGAAATATCTGTATTTCTGTAAAGTATGTGTATTTCTGATTTATCCACTGAGTCTTGGTCTGACAATGCAGCAGAGATGTCTTTTGTGTAGTGAACATTAAGAATTTTTGGATGCTTCAAATCATCAAGATTTTTAAGCAGAGGAGTTTTGTTAGTGAGAAAAATAAATTGAACAAAAATTTTGCTTGAGATTTACTCCAGTTCTTGATGCCATGATGCTAAGCAGAAGGTCTGGTAACTCGTATACAGAGTTACAATCCTCCAATAAAATCAAGGTCTGCAAGTTCTGCCAAGGTTCTTAGTGAGTAAATATTCAGCAGAATCTGTCATTTGATGTTGAAGAATGTAAAAGGCAGCAGACATGCAAAATCGCAGCAGGTTTTTAAAGCTATAGAGCTGCTTCAATAGAAATAAAGTGATTTAAATCACAACAATATATCATATGCATATACTTATAGAACCCTTAAATGTAATCATATTAGGGTGTTATGTTTTTGTGTGCTCTGTAAATGATGTGCAACTGATGCATCATTGTGATTTAAAACATTTTAATCTTCATTTATTCTTTTATCTTCCTCGTTTTCTTTCTTATTCCCATTTTCCTTATCTCAGTAATAAAAAGGCAGCTTCTGATATTCCATTTTCTTATTTGTTTGGAAGGCAAAGTTTTGGCAAAAAGATGCAGGAGTTTTCAGACTTACAGGCCTGTGTGTTAAGATGGCTTCTGCTTAATTCATGTAAAAACTGCGAGACTGGAGAGGACTCTCTCATTTTCACCTCCTGCCCATGTGAAGGACATAACAAACTACGTATGCCATAAATAGATGTCGCATGAGTTATATGAAGCTTAGAACCTAGATCTGTTCTCCAGGCTGTGGAGTTAAGCATCCTCCAATGTTCAACCAATATCTAGATAGTAAAAAAATAAAGAAATGTTACAAAAATTTGCTGTTAGTTAAGACTTCTTTCTTAACAAAATACATAGTATTGTCTTACTGTTTTAAGTAGGTTTGACCAGTTTGGTAATATCATTCTATTTTGTCATTAACTATTTTATACTATCATATCATATACCACTATGTACTTATTAACCTTTTATATCAAGTGTTTCCTGTGATGACAGTTTGGTTTCTTCAAGTAATAAGCATATTCTGTTAAATCTTTAGTTTGAGAGAGGCAAGGGGATGATCTAGAAACTGTTCAGGCTTTGAGAGAAGAAAGTTTGGCATAGACTAGGTTGCTAGTTAGTCAGGTGCTTTCAGAGTCTTCAATTTTGGTTTATTCATGAAATGAACAGCACCAATTATAGCTGATATGTGCAGACAAGTGATATTTTCACTTTACAATTCTGTCTAGTTAGATAATTTAAATAAATGGGTAAAGGTGCCCAATACCTGGAGTGAGCTTGCCTACCTGCTGCTTTGCTTAGTGAGAGTCAGCTTAGATTGTTCAGTTAATAAAAGTTTTAAATGTCATATCTATAAAAGGCCTGACATAAAATCCTCCAGCTAAGGAACATTTTTATCATGAATTGTTTGGTAGTGAAAAGAGAAGATACTCAGTGTTAGACCTTACTCATAGTATTTTCCAAAATATTTGTGAAGAAATTGGATTCGAAATTGACCTAACTCTAGATAATGATGACTGCCCTGAGGAACTCTGTGCGATCTCTGTGTGCAGGTATTATTTCTTTCATTTTCTTCTCCTTACATAACCACTATGTTTTTACAAATCTCTCATCCAGCTGCCTGCCCTATCCTTTTATTGTGGACATTTTCCTACATGTACCTTAAAAAAATAAAAGAAGGTGTGTATTTGTTCACTTTTTAAGTGACAAGACCCTTGCTCTCTCGAGTCCCTCTCACAAGGGTCACTTCTTGGCCATCTGCTCTTTCCTATATACCATGTCTAAACTATAGTGCTAACTGACAGTTATGTGCTCGTGATTCTCAGCTGTACATATTTCTTGACACCTTTAATGACTCTTCTCTGTTCTCTTTGCCTCTTTGTGTTGACTTTCCCTCTAAATACTTCGCATGGATGTGTTTCTCCTGGGGACAAATCAACTGTTCTGCTTGTATAGTTGCTATTTAGACTTTCTGTGATTAACCTCAGTATCACATGTGATCCTGAACTTCTCAACTGATACCTTTTCCTTTACCTGCAAATCTCATTTGCTATATATAACATTGGCATTTTTTTAGTACCTTGTGGTCTGAACTTCTTCTCTTGACAGTTTCATTTCTCTCTATTCTTTCTTTGTCTCTGTATTTGCTGCGTGTGTAAAAAGCATTCATTCTTTTTCTGAGTGTTCTATAACTCGGCTGGCTTCCAGTTAATTTCAGGGATCAATATGAAACCATTTTCTCTTATTCAAAATCTAAATATGCAGTCTCATATATTTTGCTTTCAGTGTTTTCCTTTCATTTTAGCACAGATCTTAGTTACACGAGTCGAGCGTATTTTAATAGGAGCTCGTGTCATGCGTACTGCTTCAAGGTAATTTTTAGTCTGTTTTCTTCCAGCTACTATCGTGTTGCTTGGGTGTATAATTTTCTTAAAACTTAATTTTAAAGTTTTTGGGGGTTGTTTTCTTTTCATTTGTTAGATTTCGAAGTGCAAGTACACTTACTGTGATTCGTACATGATATTGCATATGGTCCTTCAGTTTTTGGAGAATAACAAAAAACAAACGCCCTCTACTGTGATGGCTATTTAGGGCATTCCTGCATTATGAAGTCCAATGCTGAGGTTCTTGGCTTGTTGACTGGTTTAGGCAGTCTTTTAGATAGAAAACTGGCAGTTCTAGAGGTCTAGTGGTTAAGAATAAAGTGCATATTACTTACTGCTTCTACATTTCTCTGTATAAAGCTTCAAGATGCTCGGATCCACTTTGGGCAGGATGAAAATGTCCTTTATCATCCTGTTCCATATAAGCACTTCGGAAGCTGTAGAGGTTGTGCTGGAACAGCCTTGTTAGACTTGCACATGTGCTGCTCACTGGATAGCCTGGGAAGACTGCTCTGATGGTTGGTGTGGTGACTACTTGCAATTAAGGCTGTAGCTGATTTTCTTTTGACTTTAAATCGATGTTTACTCCACCTGTTTTCACCTGTGAAGTTTCTTTGTTCAGAATGATCTCTGAGTTACTGTTGCAGATATCTTCCAGACCCAAGACAAAAAGTGAACATTTTGTAATCTGCTTTGATTTGTTCCAGTATCAAAGGAAGCTATTTGAGATCCAGTCTACAGACTCCTCATAACTCCTTTATGTACTGATTCATACTGATTCATGTCCCTTTCAGTGTCTTCTCTAATTTAAAATTCATTCCCAGCTTGCATTTCCATTCAAAGAGTCAGTCTGCCTGACCAAGAGGTTCTCCATTCGTATGTATTTACATGGGACTGGTGGGAGCTAGAAGCTGGTGCTTCTTGTGAAAACAAGATGTTGCGTCTATGCAGTGCAGCAGAAGCTGGAAGCTTTCACCACGGGCACCAGGCAGTCGTACAAGCAAGGTGCAAGAGACAAGGGAACAACTCCCAAGCTGTAGTGTTGCGTGATACCCATAGAGCTGAACGGCAACAACAGCTCTAGCTCTGAACCTAAATCTTACCTATATTGACAGCCTATCAGCTCTCACATCTGTAGAACTGATGCAATGCTCCAGACATGCAGTAGTTCCTACTGTCAGATTCCAGCCAAAGGAAGTGTGGGGGTTTTCTCTAAATGTCAGGTGTTAAAGCATTTTGGAGATTTTTGAATGTGGGCAAATTGTTCATTAGCATGTTGTTGCTGGCTGCAGCTTCAGAACTTGAAAAGAGGTGATCAGTTATGCAAAGGTCACGGCGTATTTGGAGGCTTGTGTTTGTTTCAGTCAAAACGTTTTAACTTCAAATGTGAACTAAGGAGAATCAGCTCCTACCAAACTGGTGTTTACACGTCATGACGAATTCAGTTAGACTTCACTGACTGACCAGAGAGTAGCTTTGAAAGGTACTATGTTTTGAAGTTAATTCTATCCAAACCTTTACAATGTTAGCACATTTTCAAATACAAGAGACAAATTTTCCCCAGAAGCCTTTGAGAGACCTTTAGGTCTCCTACTTTGTTTGAAAGTTTAAAATCTCCTTTTGTGTTGAAACATTTTTCCACTTTAATGTTTTGTCTACCATGCACCATATTTTAATATTTTAGGAGAATGCAGAGGTCTGTAGGGTTTTTTTCCAGATGTAATTTAGTATCTCCTTAGTGGCCACAGTGCAGGCAGGTAATTATTAGAAATTATTGTTGGGATTAGTCTTCCAACTTGCAGAATGAATGTTCTCCTTTTAAACAGAAGAGTATTTTAAGCGTCTTTAACAGAGATTCTGCAAGGCTCTGACAAGAATTTCTTTATCATTTAGATATAAAGGCAAGAGTAATAAGACATCCTTAGAGTTGTTTTAGAATAGCAGTTGGGGATCAAAAATTTATGGCATACAAGTATGAAATTGTGATACCTCTGTCAGCATAGGCATATAGTTATTATTTTCATTAAGCTTACTTATAATAGTGAGTTCTAGTAGAAGTAAAATTTTAAGTCCAATGTCTAGCTAAGATCAGATTAGTTTCTTACTGTGATCTGGAATATTGGTTTCTGTATGTTGACACTACACTTTGGGGTAAGGGGAGAAAAACTATTCATTTTATTCTGTTCTTACTATTTATCTAGAATTGGATGTTACACATGTAAATACTGGTCTAAAGGAAGTGGATAGTGATTAGCTGAACGCCTCCCTTATTCTTTTGTGGAAATTGATTTCTGTTGCTCAGTGACAGCCTTTTTTTTTTTTTTCTGAACTAGGTTATTTTTTTCCCCTACTGCTGAGTTTCTGGTTTGCCCTTCTGGAAGCACAGTATATTGCTTCTAGAACTTGTCTTATTTTTCGCACTGACATTTATCAACAATACTCACTAAAATGCCATGAATCTACTCTTAAAGTTACTTGTTTAATTTTATAAACTGGATAATAATATGCACTACAGTTCTAAAATGCATTTAGGGTTTCAATCTGAGTGACTCTTTTATGGCTTTAAAATATGAACAGTAAGGTATAACTACTACTTTTTCTTTTTTTTTAGAGTTTTCTAAGCACTGTAGCTTATTTGAACATCTCAGAAATTCCCTTCTATACGTGGTTGCGTCATATATTTTTTTTGAAGTGTTCTTTGGTTTATTTGTTTTAAGTTCTGGGTTACACTAAGGAATTTAGGAACAATTTAGTTCTGATTTGATATTCACTATTTCAGAACAGGTTGTGTGGGCTTGTGAGAAGGGGATTGCTGTTGCATACTTTTATTCTAGTAACTGTGTCTTTGAAGTATGTCTGGTGTGGACAGTTATTGTATCAGGTATGAAACTCATGGGTACGTAACTGGGGGGGCAATTCACAAACCCATCAGCTACCAGTGTGAAAGGCGTTTTGGCAGGCACTAAATTTGTTGAATACAGGTATGCGTTTCTGATATTGGAGGCAGCCACAAGATGCACTATGTTGTTCAAAACTACATATGGTGCAGGCTAGTTTACAGTGTGTGGGCTTAGTCATTGAAACCCAGGGAAAGCTTTAGGGAAAGCTGGGAAATGCCAGGCAAAGCATCATCTCCAGGATGTCGATGATAGCAGCAGGGATGATTCAGTGTGTCTAGTCTGTATTGTAGTTGGAGCTTTTATGTTCAAACAACGCTGGACACTGGAGCTTTATGATGCTTCTGCTGTCATATGCCTGTATCTGCTGGCCTGCTTGCAGAGCAATCTGCTGCTGGTGGTGAATGAGAGCATGGGCAGGGACTAGGCACAACACTGTTATCTCCCTTGAGGTATGATATTAAGTGTTTGGGTGTAGAGTTGATGTTTCTAGTTTACTGTCAGTTCTAGAGCCATTTCAAAAGTACAGTTTGGGAGAAAATTCAGTTTCAGACTTGATGCGTCCCAGTCAATTCAGGATTTAAGGATGCACAGAGCCATTTTCACGTATATCTGTGTCAACCGGATTTGATGAGGGACAACAGACATGCTTTGGCCATTAGCAGTAGGGGGCTTTTCCATGGGAAACTAGAAACTTCCAGTATTCTGATCTGTTTCTGCTGGAAGGCAAGCAGGTACATACATAAGGGCATAAGGAAAGTGCTTGCTTCTTTACTGTCAGTGTGCCTGGGTGATTGTACACGCACAGGCACTCACTGATATTTTTTAATCTATTAATTTCTGATGGGAACAATTAGTCGTCTGCTAAGTAAAAGATAATGTTTCTCATCTCCAGAAAGGGGCTTTTCTCTGCTGTCAATATCCTTTGTCCGTTGTTACTATCCTGCACAAGGATGGTCTGATTGAGAACAGTGAGTCAGTGACACAGCTGCAGATGTGGGGGAGGAAGACTTGTCTGTCTTTTTTTTCACTCCCTTTTCTGTCTCCCTGGACCTCTCTCCTGTCTATCACTTGCTTCTGTTTCTCATCATGAAATGATGATCAAGAGCCTTGTCTGCAGTATTTCAGGAAACAAACAAGTGCAAAGCCTACATGGAGGGCAAAGACAGGCTTACACAGGTACTGCCTAGCCATAACCTGCAGACATCAAGAAGTAAACCCAAGACAGTTTTTTTTCTCTCCTCATTCGTCATTCTTGCTCTTTCCCCAAGATAGTTGCTCTGACAGTCAAGGTAGCACATCATACACACCAGGGTAACCCCCCCTTACTGTGGGACTCATATGCAGTGCTGGATGCTCAGCTGCCCTGGCTGCTTGTGTTGCTCTTACCCAGTGCCTGGTCTGTGCTGGTGAATACATTATCCCTCCTCCTGGTTTGTAGGTGGCAGGGCTGCAAGTACCAAGCTTTGGTACTTGCCATCACTTTGCCATCAATAGTGTAAGCAGTCTTCTCAGCTCTACAGTAGCCACTGTTGTCCTTTACTTTCCGCTACATTGACGAGAGATTTCCTACAGCTAGCAGCTGTGTGTGTTGCATGTGTTTCCATCTGCTGGAAGATGCTGTTGTAAACAGTATCCCGTGGAAGTGTCCAGCAGCTGCGCTCTGAACAATGCTCAGGGTTTGGCAGGTGTTACTTGGAGTGCTCTTGGCTAAAGACACTTCAATGTTTTTCACATGCACAAAGTTGAAAGTGCTAAATGGCTGTGATGTACTGATGGAGGCTGAAGGGCTGGCATCCACACCCGGACATCTGGGATCTGCAGGTAAGTGAGAGGGGTAAAGCCTTCTCCAGCCTGGACATGACGGTACTACAAGAGGATGCCAGTAATCTTACTGTTCTTGATGCCTTCTCGTGACCAAAGTCAATGACTATAAAACACAGTGTTGATATGCAGAAGATTTTTTTTTTAATCTAGTATTTTCATGGAAAGCATAGAAGTTTAATAAAGGGAAAGGAACTTGGATGATAATTTTTTTCATAGTTATGCTATTAGTCATCGCAAAGCAGGTTTTGCTTTTCCTTGTGCTTCCTTGCCACCATACTTGTTGTAAGTCTTCATGCAAGAGACTCACACAGACTCTTCAGCAAGCTTCATACAGAATACAAATGTAGCAAATATTTCTAGTGATGTAAACTTATTAATAAGAACAACAAAATATTTTTATTCAACTAATGGAGGAATCTGTAAGCTTGGGAAATCATACATGCAGTGTCTTTCACCTAGCCTGTCTATGAATTCTTTGCCTATAAGGCTACTGTAATGTAAGTATTTTGCTAGATTGTTCATACAAAATAGGCATTACTGAAGAAGTGTTACTTCAGTTGTGTATTCTTCTGAATATTCATGAAGTGAAGACACTAGAACTGACATTTTTCACACTGGTAAAGTTCTACTTGGCTCCCCAAATCTGAGAATTATTCTTTTTGAAGGGACAGAATACATATGTATTTCTCTCAAACTGTAGTCTTCTGTTTGTTCATTTCCATCGCATTTCAGCTTGAAACATATTTGGGCAGGGATAATGAGATAGACCAGGACTCTGTCCTTTACTTATCTTGTACTAAATTTCTCTTTTAAGCTTATAGATTAGTTTTAAAAGCTCTCTCCAAAGTTCAAGGTGCACTTTGCAGAGTATTGTTAAGTAGATTAAATCCAAATGCAAATAGATTTTGTTGAATTGTGTGTTTGATTTTTTTTTATATGTGCAATTTCTCTATTAGTAGTAAAAGTAAAAATAATACAATATTGGAAAAAATATTTGCAGCTAGGGTAGATGGGGAGATAGAAGGCATCTGAGCAGAAAGTTAATCTTGCTGCAAACAGTTCTCAACACAGTGTTTTCTACTTTAGAAGTAGGAATTAATACAGTGAATTCATCAAAATATCTTAATTAGAGCTATGGTTATGATTGTCTCTTTAAAGCTAAACATTGATAAGAACCCAGCACTTAGAAATTGAATTTTTTTTATTCTTACACCATTCTCAAAATTAAGATTGATTTGATCTGCCAGCATGTGACCTTTACAAATCACAACACTACTTTATCACTTGATCCTTTTTCTGAAGAAAGACTACTTAGATCACACAGGTACCATCTATTATTATCTTGGAATCAATACATTCCTTGTAAAATTCTCTACTTTTTTGAAGTTGCTGTAAATAAAACTGTATAATATGGAAGTGATTTCTTTAGGACAATTGTTGTGAACATAAGATGTGATAAATATACAGTATTTGAAACAAAACACAATTAGATTTGAAGAGTTAGATATTACGAAGAAGTTATAAGCAGTAGATTTTATTTTGAAAGTATGGAGATGGAAATATTTTTTCAGTGGATATGATAGTTATTTTTATTCTGTATGTCTCAAATTATGAGCAGTACACAATGGTAAACCAGCAACATTGTGTGTTAGATAAATATGCTTTTCAAGCTAAACAGAATACTTTCTGCATGTGAAAAATCTTCACTTACCTATAAGTTTTCAATTTTTTTTCAGTTATTTCCGGAGTCTTCATTGCTTTTTTCTGACTTTATCGAGAAGAATGAGTGTTTTATAACTGCTGTTAATATAATATTTAAACATGTTCTTTCTTTTATATACACTGAGTCAGATCTATATTTGGTCTTCTTCTAATATATGTTATGGCATTAAAAAAACAGAAAATCACAGATAACCTGCTGTTTGTTCATGTGTTTTCCTCATAAGGGTGACCTCAAGATACCAGCATCAACAAATGTTGGTGGATCGCCATGCTGAGTTGTGCAGTAGTAGCTGGCGTAAATGCTGAATCTTAATGAAAGAGTAGTTGTAACTACTTTATTGGTATATTTTTTGTTTTCACTGACTTCTTCCATCAAAAATTAATTTTAAAAATACATGTTTTTCATATTTATGCCTGTTTAAAAATATAAATTATGTTTTCCCTTTGCTAAAATGCCATTTTCCACCAGAAGGGAATAGTCTCTACTGGAGAGAGTTGTTTTGTTTTTTTTTTTCCCTTCCCCTTTTTTCCTATTTAATGGTGGGGGCACAAGAATTAACAAATTCCCTGCAGTGTGCTTTGAGCTCTTAGAGAAAATGCCATATTAAAACCAGCACTCTCAGTCTGTGAAACAAACTCCCCCTGGACCACGAGGTCCAAGCATGCTCTATGGTGTCTTAAGTGCTTCATATCCTTTTATTTCCTATCAGGTGCTTCATGACACTCATTGTCTTACATGAACTAGTATGCAGGCACACTGGGGTGTAAGAGCGGAGCCAAACTAACTCACCACCACCAAAAAAGGCCCTTCTCTGATCTGTGCCATTTCTTTCACTCCTCATACCAGCTCTGGTGTTCAGCATGGTGAGATGCTTCAGCTCACTGACCTGGTACAAACCTATTTCTTCGAGCTGAGGAGCTTCCACATGGCGGGGCAGGAGAGTTTTCTGTAGGTTTCCTTGCAAAATAAAACACTGTTACAGTAAAATAAAATTTAAAAAAGCTGGGCAAGAGAGAAAAAAGGTGTTTGTAATCTACTTGCAGTAAGGTTAAAATTATGAAATTGCCCATTTTTCAACTGTTTTTTCTGACTACCTTCTTGCTACTTGCATATCTTACAACTCTCCATAGGAGACAACCTTATTGTAAATGAATGTGTGAACTTCTGTAATTCCTCTTCTGGAAACCAGCGGGGTTTTTTTCCTCACATACTACCTCTGTGGACTCATGAAAAACAAAACCAGCAAAATCAATTGGCTGATTTTTCTAGCTCATCCTGATGTATGACTACTAGATAAAGCAGTGCAAATATACGGGTTGGGTAGAAGGGGAGTGGATACCACTTTTGGCAGTGGTCTCTTGGTAGCTTGAATTAAGAAATGCTACAGCATTGTGCTGCTGGGATATTCTAAAATGAGGTGTAAGAACAACTGTACTGGTCAGGCCAAGCATTCAGCTAGTTTAATATCCTGTTTCCTTCTGTGCACCTATGTGAAAAGGTATGAAGAAGTCCCTGTTTCTTGAGTTGTAAGAGACAATGAATAGTCTTCAGTCTCAGTTAATTTTGTTGCCTTGCTAGTCATCTCTCATTAGTTTTTAGCACAACTCCCTGTGGGACCTTTCTCCACAGAGAAGACATTTATTCGTACCCTATTTTACTATCATCTGCCTGTTGATTTGTCTCTGGGAGTATTTTCCCTGTTACATCATAGCAACTTACATTTTTGGAGCCTATCTTGCAAGGAACCTTATCAAATGTCACCTTTATCATGTTCATTTTACTTCTGTAAAAAAATTTCTTCTAGAAATCTGAAAGATCTAAAAGAACTTTTACAGACATTTGAGTATTCTCCACTACATCAGTGGAGTATTACTTATATCTTGTATGTGTGTGTATAGATAGGCAAACCATACCTTTAACATTTAATGACAACTACTGTTCTTTAAATATCTGAATTTGATCATTGCAATTCAATAAGCTACCAAGTTGCTTTGGAGTCTAAGACCTGCACCTCTTGCCCCTGATGCAGTTGTCTGACAGATGTCTCCAGGACATTGTTCTCAAATCTCATCAAATTGTTGGGTCAGTGGGGAGGGGGGAAAAAAAAAAAAGGAAAAAAAAAAAAAAGAAAAAGAAAAAAGGAAAATCCTTCCACAGGATGAATTCAGACTTTCCCATTAGTTGGTATCTCTGTTTGTGCTTTTATTATATTTGCATTCTCATGACTTCCTAATATTCTGAAATAGTTTACAGTTTGGACGGGTTAGAGGACAGCATCTATAAAACTAGGGATGAAAAAAATCCTATATTTGTGATTTTTTTTTATTATTGTTTTATTTTTTTCTTTTTTTAAGCAAGGAGTATCAGTCTTGATGTGTGTAGGGAGAAAGTAGATTTTTCTAAGGTAATATTATCATCTTAGAAGATCTTCTAACATAAGCATTGTAAAATACTTGCTGTTTCACTGATCACAACATTTTGAATGAAGGAAAAAAAAAAAAGGTTTACATCCTTTCAGTTACCCAGAATACTCAGCACCATGTAGCTGGTCTTGTCTTCAACTCAATTTTCAACAGGCTGGTAGAAAACCTTAAAAGTCACATTTTACCCCCAGTATGACACACGGTAGCTACCCATGGTGTTACTCTTTTCAGGTTATGATCGAAATGGGATCATTCAGTTTGGAGATCACTAAAGAGAAGGCACACGTTCTTGTAAACTGGGCAAGCTTTACATGGGAAATAGTGAGGGATACTGAATTCAGCAGCTCTGTAAAACCCTTATACAAAAGATACCTTCTTAACAAGTCCATTGGGTTCTGTGTCTGTAACGTGCCTGAAATCCTTCTCTTTGCCTGAGTTAAATTCAGGGTTTAGCAGTGAAACCTGAAGAGTACATGGAGTGGGAAGAGCTGTAGGAAGAGAGGATGCTCGTAGCCCCTTTGCATTAAGCATGGCTTTGGCGGTTTTGGGTTGTAGCAAAGCCTGACTTGCTATGGAGGATGGGAGGGAAACCTTCTGCTTCCAGCAACTGCTGCTGGCTCCTGCTGGGAGAAAAATCAGTGAAGAAGGTGGAATCTTTATCAATTTATACAAGACTGGGAGAGACAGGCTTATTTTGTCACATAAAGGTAAATTTTTATATATTTAAATAGTTTGTTTCCCAAGAGGGTGCTTCAAGCCATAGTTTACATGTTGTATCTTTTACTGTAGATTGTGATTTGTGATTGTTTTCTCTGTTTGAAACATGGGTTTCAAAGCATTACGCACCGGTGGAGCTTCACTGACAAGTATTTTTTATGCTAAATAAGCTTGCTATTATGTGTTCTTTATGTAGTTGTTTGTAATACAACTTCTAAAAAAGGGAAAATTTGTCATAAATCTTAATCTGTGTTGTCTATTAGGTTTGCTTTGTTGTCATGAAAAAGTGTATTTGGAAAACTTGAGAGGCACCACATGAACCCGAACAGCTAGATATGAAAATTTGTATTAAGTGCTTTGGACGTTTTCATACAATTCTGTTCAAGAATTTTTTTTGTACAGAATGCACAGCTGCATGTGGATTGTAAATTATTATGGGAGGCAATTAAATAGCCATGAAAGCAACAGCTATGGTAATTATAGATAGTTTCCATACAGCATGTTACAAACAATGTTGTTTTTCATACTCATCACGAATTCTGAGATTCTGACTAATCACTCTAAGGTGAGTTGTCAAAGCTTATTTAAAATTGGAATACTGGAATGTAAATCATCCAGCAAGCAAGACAAATTTTTCACAGTGATAGGCGAATTCATACACATAAGTGTGTGACCTTCAAAATTGTATGTGTAATTTTGTTCCAGACATTAGACTCCTTGCTGTAGTAAGATTAAGCATATATGTAAGTATTAGCAGGTTTAGCAGCTAGCAGCATGCGGCTGTGTATGCATTCCAAAAATCCACTTGTTACCATTTTTTTATTTAATGCCTGTTTTCCTCTGAGCCTTGGACTATAGTGCCCTCTTCTTCCCTCCTCCTCCCTCCAATAAAAATTAATGAACAATGTTTTTTACTGCTACTAGTAAGCTTTAATGATCTTTGTAAAAAGAGACAAGGAATTAATTTGTTGAAATTCTTCCATTTTTCAGGACACAATTATAATTGCAAACGTATTAGGGAGAGATAACGGGAATCTGATAAATAACAAAAACAAATATTTTTTTAAGATTTCATGTTGACAATGCATTCGCTGAACTTACAAACTTTAAAACAATTAATGATGCAAATCTTTGGTGTAGGTGTTTTCAATTGTTCATCAGTGTTTTCCAATTATTTCAAAACTTAGGAATGAACCTTAAACTGAGATGGTTTACTTGGTTTGATTTGTTACTGACAGTTGTGCATATTTCCTATATGTTTCTTTCAAAACCGCAACAATTGAGATGTAAAAAACTAAAAACTGTATAAAAATTGGTAATGTCTTACATAAATAGTTCTGTTACATGTGCTTGCTGTGTTTTAACAACAAATTAGAAATATTTAATTTTTTTTTTTCTTAGTATAATTTGCACTGGTGCTTGCTGGTATGAGGGATATAACACAATAAATTAATTGTACACAGCAGTCATTATACCAACTGATATTTCTTCTTTACAGCTGAAGATAAATTCTTAGCTCTTTGGTTTTGTTTCCCTTCCTTCTTCAATATGTTATGTCATGAAGATTACCGGTGGTAAGCAAGTCCAGCAAAACAACTCATATTTGTGAGCACTGGTATTGGTGTTCACCACAGCAGCCCAGAAGGACAGGGCTCTGAGCTGGACAGTAACACCTGCTGGGAGAAATTTTTTTAAATTCATTGGATTGAATGAAATGCCTCTTCTGCTCTGCTCCTTGGTTTCCTTCCACACTACACCGGTAGAAGTGGGAGAATCCCAAGCTTTGACTCTCTTTCCAACAAGGAAAATCACCAAAAATTGTACAGAGCATGGTGTTATTGGTTGTTACTGGCTTGAGACAAAACATTGGGATAAAGGAGTTAATTACTTCAATTTCTTAGTTAAAAGTCTTGGTCTAAACGGGAGCTACTGTGCCTGTTGATCTGTTGAACGTAGTCTACATTGAGCTTACCTTGTTCTTTTTTGTCTCTTGTTTATAAAAGCTAAATAGCTGCAGTAAATTGCTGAACTTACAGCATTAATTCCTAGATATGCCTCCTGTATGCTGGCTGTCCTACTCTGTCACGGCCTTTGGGGAGGTATTTTGTCCTGAAGAGGCAGGCTGGCTTCTAAGACTTCAGTGTTCGTTTAGGACGAGAGGAAATGGCGTCAAGTTGTGCCAGGGGAGGTTTAGATTGGACATTAGGAAAAATTTCTTCACAGAAAGGGTTGTCAAGCACTGGAACAGGCTTCCCAGGGACGTGGTGGAGTCACTATCCCTGGAGGTATTTAAAAGACATGTAGACATGGTGCTTAGGGACATGGTTTAGTGGTGGACTTGGCAGTGTTAGGTTTACAGTTGGACTCCATGATCTTGAAGGTCTTTTCTAACCTAAATGATTCTATAGGTTGTGTGGCTAAGGAGAGCCTGCAGCTGCCTTTCATGGACTGCAGCTCATATTATTCCCATCTGTAAGTGCAGTAGATGCTATGTTAATTGGTAGGAGAGTAGACTAACAGTCGCTTATCTGAAGTGTTCCCCTCTGTGTCGAATATACAGGCAGCACACTTGCCAGAGGTTTAAAAAAAAAAAAAAAAAATTTCCCTTTCTTAAGCTTGTAAAAATTGCTCTCTCATTTAGAATATATAGAGTATATGTAAATTCTACCACAAAAACAGATACTTGAATTGCTCCCTTTACCAGACACCTAAGAATATCTTGTTACCCTGGAGTTGTGCAAAGGAGCCTATGCATTTATTAGAATCTTTTAGTACCTGACATAATCTAGACCTACACATGGTATCAATGTAATTTTTTTAGAGACACAGAGATGGTCATACAAAGTGATCAAGAACCTGAAATGCACTGTGACTCTCTGGATTACTCGATTTTACACAGGATGTTTGTAATGGGAGATTGCAGACGTGTAGCATTTGAGAGGTGGGAAGTTCATAACCACTTTTGACTCTTGGTGCAGTGTGCTTCTGACAGTCTGTACAGTATTGAGATGTTCAGGGAGCTTTTAAATTAGAAACAGAATGTTGTCCTGTTCTCAGAATGATAAATATCTATTTGTGGTATTTTCTGTCCAGAAAATATTAACCCAAAATTTATAGCAGATGAGTAAGTGCACACTGTTGGGTTTTCATTTTGGGGGGGGGGGGGTTGGTGTGGTTTTTTTTTTTTTTTAGCCATGTTGAGGAGGTATGTGGTGAGGTGGTTCTGAGCAAAGGATGCTTGGGAGAAAGGTTACCCTCCTCAGGACAGAGTGCTCTTCTTTCTGCTGAAGTCTGAGAGAGGAGTTCATTGATCTCAATAATGAAGGCATTGAAAAGTCCTTCAGCAAAACCAGGGAGACCAAATTTGACATTTTGTGATGTATCTAAAGTTATTTGGCGAGAAGGAAGGAAATGGGGAAAAGATGTTGGGTAACAAACCACAACCTGCTAGACCTTGTTTAAACACTAGGGATTGGGGAGGGGTGTGTTTTTTTCCCTGCAGAGGAGGTTTTGGGGGTTTGGGTTTTTTGTGTTTTTTATTTTTTATTTGAGAGGGGAAGCATCATAATCTTTCATTGTCCCTTAGGTGGTCATCTTCCTTGACCATCAAGTTGATTTCAGCCAGAGGAAGAAAAGAATGAAATAGATGGGTAGAAATACTTAGATGCTATGCTCTGCTGTATTAACTGGCAGATTTTTTTACTATCAAAGAATACTTTAGCTTTCTTCATGGTTAGACACAAACTTGTGGTTCAGTGCAGCAGCCTTCAATTGGGTACATGTTAGAGTTCAATAAAATTTCAAGTTAAAAAAGTTCTAACCAGTCATCTTTATTTGGAAAATGAAGCATTTGTTATAATACAGATCCTTTGCGTGTGTATTTAAAACAAGCTTTCTTGTTTAAAAAAAAAAAAAAGTAATTCAAGTAAACAGTAATTAATCCCTTAAATACTATATTGCATAAGTCTGTCATGCTCTGACAAATGCCATTTTAAAATAAAACTGCATGTTGTGTGTGTATATATTGACAGCCTTCCAGTGTAGTTGTTAATCACAAGATTAAAGAGGAAGTGGCAGTGAATTTACAGTCTTTTCAAAAAGGCCTGAAGGGGAGTATTCTCAAATGTTAGTCTTTGGAAAACAGGTGATTATACTGCTCATATTTATTTTTAATAAATGTTTTTCAAGTACCACTGTTTCGGAGCATCAGTACCAGATTGCCTGGTTACAATACGTATGCTGACATCTGTCTATTTTATAATTAAACATAGGCCTACTGTACATCAAGTATCTGAAATAGCTACAGCAAACGTGAGTGCTGGTACTGTGTATAGCCACTGAAACTTGTCATTCCTTTGTGCTCCTGTTATTTTTGTACTCTAAGCTAAACAGACTAACTGCTGCTAAGAAGCTGTCAGGGGATGCATGTCAAACACTAGGTGTATCATGCGATCGGACCAGTGCTGGGATGGAAAAGTCAGTGGTTGGAAGGGGGGAAAAAAGTGACCTTTTTTCTCTCAACATTGTCTTTACACTGAAAGGAACAGATGAGTTTCTGAATTATTCACAGTACTGAAAGCTTATAAACGTTAGCAACAGTGGCAGCAGCAGAGTGTAGACACAGGGGTTGGGGTTTTTTGTTAAAATGCCTGATTCTGAAGCTCATCAAAGGATTCATTTCACGAAACTGTCTCTGGGAATTTGTGTATTTAAGGTCTGTGGGAGTGAGGGCAGTTTCTTCCAAAGGATCAAGAAAGAATATTTTCTTCTTACATTTGTAAGAATCTCTGTTGCAATACAGGTTAATACTATCACAGGTCTTATGCAGTAATGGAACAAAGAAGCTCTGTGAAAAGGGTTTGTTGTTTCAGGAAGTAATCTCCGTGAGTCAATTACAGTGTTAGTAATAAAGCATATCTTTTAACCACAATACAATTACTAGATACATAAATTACCTATCTATCTAAACAAATAAACCAATTCCCGTAGTAGTAAAATGTACTTCAAACAAAGATAGGCAGCAAGATTGTTTTGGTTATAACTATGTGATGGAAGGTAGGGCTTTTCTTGATGTCATGTAGTTTTGCATACTTAAAATACTGACTGTTTATAGTTTCCTTGAAGTAGTTAGCTTTTAATGATACAATGTTTAAAATTCTTTCATTTCAGTAGGTCAAATTTAATACTATATTCTCTAAAGTTTCTTCTCCTTTTTTTATTCTTAAAGCTATTGATGCTTATTATGAATTTGGAAGTGAGCACTTGGATGCAGTGTGTAATAATTATGCGATGATTTAGCATGCATGTCATTAGCATCTGACTGATGAGTGTTTGTCATAGGACACTATTGCCCAAATGAGAGTTTGTGTGGCAGCATCCATTACTATCATTACTCTCTACTACATGTTACTAAAGACAAAGGTTTTGCATATGGAGAGAGTAAGGAAAAAGCAATGGAAAGTGGCAGGAGAGCTAATCATCTACAGCTCTCAGGAACCCACATTTTTTTAAAATCATCCAAAGCTTTTACAGTTCTCTATTTGCTTTTGAAACTATTCCTTGTGGATGGGAAGATGTGCTTTATTGATACACTCTGAATCTTCTTAAGATAAAAGGGCATATGCCATAGATAAAGAACTAAGAATTTCCTAGTAGTCCAGTTAACTTTTTAACAGTCTAATAGCCCATAGTAATGTAGAAAAGCCTCTTTAATAATATATTTTAAATTTTTAAACAAAACTTCCAAGTGCCTGCCCTTTTTTTTGGTGTTATGCTCACCCTTCCAGTGTTCCTCTGGGTTGTGAGGGTGGAAACAAAATGGTGGCTGTTTATGGGTGTTTCCACGAAGTCACCAGCGTTCCCTGCCCTCCACTGCAGGGAGCGTGGTGTTCGTGCTGGGGCTGGCTTCCTCCTTGACCTTGGTCCACTTGCGGCTGGTTTTATGTTTTATTGTAGCCTGCTCTATTCTTATCAATTCCCAGCTCAGGTTTTGAAAGTTGCCCCAAAGCCTCCCCCGGCCTCAGCTGACATGAAAGGCTTCTCTCTCTGTTACCCAGTGACTACTGTGGGGCATCAGACTTTCCCCCTGCTCTTTTCAGGGACAGGCCAGGCAATAATTGCTCAACCACCTGGCAACTGTTAAAACCAGCTGGGGTCAAGACAACCCCAGGCAGCTCCTGAGACCCTGCACTGCCAGGTCCGTGCCAAGCCTCGGGCCTTTCACTAGCATTGGCAAGAATCGTATTTATTGGGCTACTTTGCATATAGAAATACAATTAGATTAAAGCCTTCTGAAATCATGAGCATCTGGCTCATATTTCCTGTCTGAGGGAACAGTGTTGGTCAACACTACCAAATGCAGTCAAACCAGACTGACTGAAGTAATAGCTGCAGGTCAGAAACTTCTTATTTAAACCTGGCTAAAAAGATCTTTTTTTTAAATGATGAAACAAAGTAGATACAACCAATATGCTAATGATGTGCTGCCTATTTTCTCCAAACCCTATCAAACTCCTCCTTGTTGCTCTTCTGGCTTCGTGACTCTCCTATGTGCCACACCAAGGCCCAGCTTCAGCAGGGGACGTGTGGGATGATCCCATGTGCGTTCGGGCCTCTTCAGTTGTGAAGCACTGGAGCGCAGGTTTGCTCCTCTGGCATGAGTGTTTGAATGAGGGCATCTGCAAAGGGGAGAGAAGTGAACACTATTACAGTTGCTATTGCCCTTCATCTTGCTTTTTTAAAAACATAAGAAAAGCTGTTCTGTTTGATTTTTTTTTTTTTTTTAAATAAGTTTTAAACTGAATTTCTTGTAGGCATCTGCCAATCTTGTTGGCTTCCTCTTCGGTCAATAAGGAGACATAGACTTCCTCAAAAGACTCCCAAGTCTTTTTTTCTGTTGTTGCGTGAAAACCCAGACTCTAGAATTTTATCACCAGGATTCTGGCAAACGGTACTTTGCGAATCTGAATTACATCTCATTTGATGAAGCCAACCTGCTTCATGATTTTATGGATAAGGCATTCAGAAACAGAGACTGACAGATTGCTTTCTAAGAAAACTGTATTGTGTCCTACCACAAGTGTGGCGCACGCTGAACCGGTATGCTTAAGCTTTCAGGACTGACATCCTGGTGAGGTAAGATACTAGTTCATTAGTTCCTTATATTGTAGCTGTTACTGAATCACTGTGACACAATCTCTAACAATTCTGCTGGACAGTCAGTGCCCTTTAAATCAGCCATGTACCAGCCAGTAGTGTTTTGTTGTTGTTGCCATGTTGTTGTGAACGGTAACTAAATGCTTAAATAGGAGGTGGAAGATGCAGCTTCACAGCAATGTTTTTGACTTGCTGATAGGCAGAACTTCTCTGTGAGGCAGTAGCTCCTGCTAAATCTGGCACCTGTGCCAAAAGCTACTAATTTCTCCTTCAGGTACACAGGAACGTAGCCCTGTGGGGATACCAGGTAAGACAATACAGAGCAATACATAGTTAGCAATATTTCACTATTGTTAGTGATGCTGGTTTTGTTTCCATAACAAATTTCATTTTAATTGAATAAATAGATAAAAGGAATTTGGAGGTAATTAGTTTTATGTTTTTCTAGCTTTGAAGTCCAAAACCAGCATAGAATTTATCTCCACAATGGCATTTTGCACATTTGACTAATTGCTTTGTCACCTAAATTTAAAGATTTCCACCCATGTTGGTTTGGATGGGGGAGATTCCCCTGGGTTTTTTCAGGGGAGGGGGAAGAGAGACTTTTTAAAAACTGAACTTACATAGTTGTAAGAACATTCCTGCCTTGCCCCTTCCTCCAGTACTCCCTGGTTATCTTGGTTTAGTCACTTTTACCATAAAGACCTCATTATTGTGAAGAGGCAAATTATCAGTGTTAAAGTGTTTTGGAATACACAATTGCTGAAGGGGTAAGGGAGTCAGATTGGTGATGTAAATTCCCAAGCTGGATTGACTTAGGTTAGCTACATAGTGGTTTTTGTTACTTCAGATTCAAAAGAAAATGACTTCTAATAATACTTTCCCCACAGCATGTCCTTCATAGGTGTTTTTTATATATATACATATATATATAACATTTGTTTTTATATGGATATATATTTATATGCACACGTACACATTTCACTATCTTTGTAATGTTCAATTCAGCTTTTTAAGCATTAGGGAAGCAATATCTGCACATCAATTAAGATCTGATGGTTATGTGCCTAGTCAGGCCACAGAGCTATAAAATGTCTCCTCACCTTTCCAGTCTCTCTTTTACCTGCTTTGCTCAAGTCTCCATCACCGTCTTTCAAACTGTGTGCAAGTCTGTCTTTCTCTATTACAGTTGTGCTTGGTGATCGTAGGTTTGCTTGGGGTTTTTTTTTGTTTGCACTATTTGCTGTCTGTCTGTGAGAATACTCTGATTACATATACTTAAATTCAGTTATATGGAGATCCTAACTGATATAAAGGAATATTAAGATTTCCTTTATCTCTCCTGTTCCCCCATGTGGAAGATAAGCTCCCTAAGTACCAGCATATATCCTATGTTAAATCTTTTTCTTTCTGACACCTGCTTCTTGGAAACCCCAATTAACTTGCACACACACAAATTGTATCACTAATCTTGCCCAACAGTTCCATGCAGCACAGCAAGGCAGTCTGTATGAATTGGAGGTGTGGAGTAGCCCATACATTGTTCTCAGCTGAATGAGACGCCCCCCCCCCCCCCCCCGCCCCGAAAATGAGTATGTCCAGAGATGATAGCCAAGCGGTGTGAACCCCTTCATTCACCCTGCTGGGTGTGCTCATCCTTTCACCTGGATGCGTTAAGAGCCTATGATATTCATCAGACTGGCTCCAGTCTCAGGGCTTATCTACATCAGTGGTTTTAAAAGTGCACTCTTCTGTCAGCATCGCTGCATCTGCACAATAAATTTTGCTAGCTTAAGCTATGACTTCTAGTCATATTCAGACTTCTAGTAAATTCAGTTATGCTGGCAAAACTCTTCAGTACTCTCTCAGTACTGTGCGTTTTTAAGCATGTTCCTCAGCTGTGCAAATACAGAGACAAGATTTTGATCCCACCAAGTTCAGGTACAGGTGCTGGGCATTTTCTCCCTTTTCTGATGCCTGTGTTTCTTCAGTCCTGGCCCACCCCTCAGGAGCAGGAGAGAAAGAATTTTCCTAAAAGTTTAAATGCTTCTGAACATAGCTAATGCAGTTGAAGGAACTTCTCGGACTTCCTACTCTGCTATAGGGTCCTTCGCTTTAGGATGGACTTGAGCCTCTCTACTCCACTGCGTAGATCAAGAAACCCCCCAGATCCTGTCTTCTCATGCATCTCGTGCCCTCTTTCTGTTCCCACAAAAAATCTCAAGTATCAAGACAATTCAGGAAAAAGTTAATGCTTGGAAGAGCTTATACTGGAGTGACATTTGTGTCCTTAACTGTAGAGTAAGAAAATCACAAATAGTTTCATATTAGGTATAAAGCCATGCAAATAATGAATTAGTAATACTTCCACTCTGTTTCATATTAAAATGGAATTGGAAATATTTGAAACAGGATGGAAATTAACTACCTGCTTATGCACCCAGGTAGTCCATATGAACTTTTCTGAGGCATTTTGACTGTCACAGTGGGAAAGATTCTCTTCCTTGTTCTGCTTGTGTTTCCCATGCCCTGTAAATGGGCGGAAGCCTGTAGTGTTCCTGACTTTCAGTCTTGCACCTGTGCTTGCTAAACTTATTTGGTAAGAAATACAATTATATGTGGTTTATTTCTGGTGTAACTGAACTGCAGAGCTTCTCTGCAAACTCAGATCAAAAAGGATTTAATTGATAATTGTTAAATATTTTCATTATTCAGTTACAATTAATTGTCCGTGTGTTTTGAGTCCAACTTTCCATTTATTTTATTAAGAGACTTTTTTAAAGGATAGAAATGGCCCATCCTTTAAAGGTCATCTTCGGATTTGTTGAAGTGAACTGTTACTTTAGTTAGAAGGATTTTTAATCAATGAGTGTATTAAGAAAATCTGAGTATTATGTTAAGTGGGAATTTCAAGGATTTAAAGAAGCAGCTTCCCTCCCCTCCAAAAGCATAATGTGAAGCTGCTGAACTGTAGAAGCTTGTGCTGCTTTTGCAAAATTGGGATCTTCTGCCAATGAAGCATTTTTCACAAGTTGAGACTGGCTTCTCTCAGAGATGTGAGCTCAGTGGACCAGGTGCTGTCATTGGGCTCTGCCAGCAGCAGCTCTGCTGCATCCCTGTGGTAGAAATTTGGCAGCATGTGGAAGCACAGCTGGGTGTCTTACCTACAGGTAACACACACCAGTGGAAGAGGAGGTCAGCAGGAGGTAGTTCTTTGTCCTACTTCCCCAGCTTCCTGAAGGAGGCTTTGCATTACCAAAGGTTAATTGTTTGTTCTTTACGTACTGTTACCAGAGAGGATCTTCGTTGGTGGTTGGGTAGGGCCATGCCAGAGTAGGCTGTGTGGATGCTTTTGGAGAGAAACATGGTCCTTTGAACAAAATTGCTAACTGCTGTGGGAAATCCTGTGTCTCACATAGTTAGCCAAAGAAGTTATTTTAAAATGCATTATTCTTTTGTTTGCCTTAATCAAAGTCTTAGTTCTGTTGAAATTGGAGGCAAAACCTGGGATGTAAGAGTGGAATGGGGTGATTACAGGACAAAAAGTTTTTGTATGACCTTTAAGGTAAGGCTAAAAATCTGATGCTATGAAAGGGTTGGTTTGAAAGAGGGTTAGAACAGGGATTACAGAAAGGAAGTGATCCAGCAGGGCAAACAACCTCCAGCCTTTACTGTCTGCTGATGTTGGATAGTGCTGAAGAAGAGACAATTAGAGGTTGTGACAAGAGGACACAGCTTGTGCAGAGAGGGAAGCAGGAACCTGGGGAGTATAGAGGAAGACATGACAGCTGATACAGTCTGAATGGATGGGATAGTTAAATACGGTAGTAGGGATTGCTAATGTAAACTTAATCAAGTTAAACAGTGCTTTACTACATGTTATGTAGGCATTAGTTAATAAATTTTCACATTGCTGTGTTAGGAGTAGTAAATGAATGTTGTGACAGTATAAGTATACAGTACTCCTTGTGTTTCTGTGGGGATTTTTCATCATGTTTGGGACTTCTTGTTTGTGTCTGTGTGTTTTTGATTTTTTGCTGTTTTGAGAAAGAAAGTCGGGGGAGCAAGGGGATAAATTTGAACAAAACAGAGTTCTTGAGCATAAAAAAAATTGGCAGCATGCCTTCCACCTTACTAGTCACTCTCTATTGAGGTGAGTCATTAAATAATTCTCCACGTTTCCAGGCTGCAACAGTATCCTAATTATAATGTGACTGGGACTCAAAAATCTGGTTACCCGTCAGATCATTGTGAAAAGAAAAATCTTGTGAATGTCTCCTGTTTATGTGGAATTTCAGCTTTCACTATGAGAAGCTGTACATGGAAACCAAGGCTGATGGTGCATGTGCATCCCATGTCATGCAGCCACAGCAATAGCTTTAGCACCTACCCTTCACTGTTCTTTCTTCCCTCTCCTGTGTGTCCTCAATGACATCCTCATTGCAGTTTCCTCAGGTCCTCCTTTCATTTCCAGACACCTTCACAATGATATTTTCAGCTCAGCCTTGTGACTGTATGCCCAGCTCTTGCATGTCACATGTAATATACTTCATTTCCCTTATAGTGACTTGAGAGATGTATTATTTTTGAAACCTTACTACTGTCGAATTGTTTGAAATTAAATCTGAGTTTTTGAAGGGGGAGTTGAATGATCGACAGCCTGTTTAGATGGTGAAGCTGACATGCTGATAGCTTTGTTCTCCAAACAGAAATGCAGAAACCATTGTGCTGTGCTCTCTGCTTGGGGACTCGGGGACTGTTGCACCTTTGCTGATGCTCATGGCTTGTTACATGTTGTTCCTGTGTCAGGTTCTCCATCCCGCTTGTTTTAGTTTTAAAAATCCCTAGATTTCTGTGGCTTTGTTCCAGAACAAAAGTGGACTATGCAGAAGAGCTCTGAACAGGTGCAAAAGTAAACTTGGGAGATACCATTCAAGAAGGAATTATACTCGCATAAATCAGGAGACCATTGAGATAGGTTGAGTAAGAACACGGAGGAAGGGGAATCGCATAAGACATGGGGAGGGAAGGAGATGATGGCATAAAGGATGGATTTTAAATTTAAAGGAGTGGAGGAAAGTATTTAGGCCTTTATAGTTGCTGCTGAATAATGAATTACCCAGTGCTGACTCTCTGAGTTTATTACTTTGCTCTGAAGTAAATGAAGTACAAAGTTTCTCCCTTCTGAAGTTTTCTTTGTTCTCTTCCTCTGCTCATTTTTTCCTCTTTAAACTCTTTTCTCTTTCTAGGCTTGCTGTGTCACTTCTCCTCCCCAGTGTTGCCATACTGAGTGCTAATGATTCTGTCTCCCTCCACTTTCTGTCCTGAGCTCATTTTGGTGTTCATTTTTTCTTTATACTGCAGCATTTCTGCTCTGTTAACTTCCTTTGCCTCTCCATCTTTTCATCACATATTCTCACTCTCATTCTTTCTACAGGAGCACACCACATTATTTCACTCTTTTGGTATTCGTGTTCTCTTTCTCACTTAGCTCTCTCAGCCCTTCAAGATAAAACACATCTTATTCAAATCCCCCAAATTAGAGGCAGACACTTGCTCTCAAGATCATGACAGTTCCTGCAAACCGTTCCTCCCAAGGAGAAACAGAAATTGTCAGTGTAACCCTGTACTGAGTTCCTCTGAAGAGACTGTTCATGTTCACAAAGTAGTTTACCCAGTGTTTTAGCCCTCCTTCCTTGCAAGTTATGTTTGTTCTGCAGGCCCTGCTTGGCAACTTAATAGCCAGCACAGCCCCAGGCTGTACGCATGCATAGCCAAATTATGGCTATTTTCAGTTTTCTCTTCTGGAGGTTTGCAGCCTTGCTGTGTGGAGGGCTTCCAGCAAGCAGAAATAGCTGTAGCTCCATCTCAAATGCTGCTGTATGGTCTTTGTACCCTCACAGGAAAATGCCATCCAGAGAAGTACTCCCTCCGCTCCCATTGTCACAGAGGGTGCATCATCTCTTTCTGCCCATATTAAGGAAGGCATGAGGTGTTTTCCCTCGTTGGTTTTTAATTTGTTTTTTTTTTTTCTTCCCGCCCCCAGTTTCAATTTTAAGTAATGGCAGCAAAATCGTTGCACAAACATCAACCTCTGTGACTAACCAGGACCCCACAGAACTCTTTATCTTGGTAATTTTCCTGACTTTTACTGCAAGAAACTTTTATAATGAACATGGAGTACGTTTATTTGTTGTTTATTCTGTCTCTAATGAAGTTGAGATTTTTAGGTGGACTATGTAAAGTACCCTTTTATTAACATTACATCCTGTGGTGATGGTAGATACGAGTGTTCTGTTCCCCTGACGGATGCAAAAAAATGCTTGAAGAATACACAATATTTTTTACTGGTCTTCCTTTTTCTTCTTTCTTCTTCCCCCTCCCCCCCCCCCCTTTCTTTTTCATTTGTAATTTAATTCTAAAACATAGGGTTAGTTAGTGACTTAAGGAGGCTTTTTTTAAATTTTAGTTTGTGAACTGTCTGTCTGACAGGCCATCTGTTTCCCACTCCCTCTTAAGAATGCTGACTTCAGATGCATCCTCTCTAGTTTCTGTGCTGGAAGACAGACTTTTAATATTAAGAAGTGAGTTTCTAGATATGATGACCTGAAATGTCCATGTATTAAGAGTCATCAGTTTGACTAATGGCACACCGTGGCTACAGATCATCCTAAGCACCTCTTCAAAGTGTCATTTTTCCAGCTCAGTTGATTTCTGACATATCTCACTTTATCAGCCATTGAAGTGGAAATTTCATCACTCTTTTATGCCTTTTGAGTTTTTCTTACTATTTGTTTGTAATAGGTTTTATGGGTGATTAGTTGTGTGAATTGTGAGTATGTTTTGTGGACAGGAGATTTTCTTAATTTCTGCATATTGCAGTTAGGTTTTTTAATCTACTTGTTATGTCTGTCAGCTGAATTTGCTTTGTTCTTTTGCTATGAATAGGCATGCAAGTACTATACCTAGTGCAAATTGTAACTGATGTAATATTTACATTAGTAAACAATTACAGATTAAAAGGAAATTATGATTAAATTAAAATAATGACACTTGCAGTAATGTATGTATTCAGCAGCACTACTTTGATGTTAGTTTCAGCAACTGTTGTCAATGCTGAGAATAGGCACCGTCTTGACTGGCAGCCCATAAAATCCTTGTTTGGCCTTCCTTATAACAGTATTTTGTACTCTGTTACTGTTCTTCTGTAACAAAGAAATCTACAAGTTTTATCCTCTCACTTTCAAAACCTTTTCTATCCAGCACTGTATATATTAAAATAATGACTCTTGTTATTCTCAGAACTAGTTCCATTCTTGCTTTGTATGTTTTGAGATGTCTAAAATGGATATATACATTGAAAGGGAATATAATACACACTATAGTAGATCTATAAATTGACCCAAGCAGTGACATAATCTTTTTCTATACAATTATCTCTTCAGTTTGGTAACAAACATCTTTTATTTCTTACCTTTTTACTACTTTGTGCCTATGTAGCTTTTTAGATAAAAAAGGGCATAAAATATTGAGGTATATTTAGACTTCTTAATCAGTTACCTTGATGTTCACTGAACCAGGTTTAATGCTGGAAGAAGGTTCTCCAAGTGAGAGATGGGCAGGGAGCACTGTGTACGTTAGGCAGTATTGCCATCCTGTTGCCAAACTGTAATAACCCTTTGGGGAACTGGGAGTTGAAGCTGCTGAATTAAATGCAATAATTTTCCATAACAGTTTAAAAGGCCTGCAAGCATGCTAAACTTGTAGCTGGGTGTTTTAGGTAACACTCTGTAGCATGACCCTAAAGCCTCATTTACATCTTGGCAATTAAAATATATACTACATTTTATGTCTGTTGTACTTCTCCTATATTGCAGTGTAGGGCTTTAGTGTTGAGGCTTGTTTATTGTAAAAAAGGTAAGTAACTGGTTTTTTTCCCTTTTCACTACAGTGACTTTATTTCACGTTGTAATAGGTGACTAAGAGGAACTGCTGAAAGGCTGTCCTGGGGATGGTGAGCAATTGTATTGGGCATCACTTGTCTGGTTCTGGGTTTTATTTCTCTCTCTTTTTGTTATATTCCTTTTCATTACAATTATTGTATTTTATTATTATTTTTGTTATTACTATATTATATTTTATTGTAGTTATTAAACTGTGGTTATCTCAACCCATGAGGTTTACTTTTTTTCTGATTCACCTCCCCATACCACTGGGGAGGTGTGAGCAAATGGCGGCCTGGTACTTAGTTCCTGGCTGGGGTTAAAACACAACAGCTCTCTACAACACTTAGAGTAAAAGAAAGAATTTTGATAATTCACTTGTTTTAATCATTATTTGTACGTACCTTATCTGACTTGGTAATTAAATATTGTGCTAAATGTGCTAATGATGTCAGAGCTCTTCAAAGTAGCCTGGCACATAAGGGAATGAGCTCTGTGGTCCCATGACCTGGTCATGTGTGAGAAATGCTTCGCTGGTTCTGCTGCTGCCTTTCTAAATTAAGTTAAAGGAAATATGTAAGTATTAGTTTAAAAACGGGCATCTCCTGTTTATGGTTTTGAACTGTTTTTAAACTTCGGCGTGACACTGGGAAAGTGGAGTCTGACTGAGGCTGCAGACAGCTAAGCTATGTACACAAATGGGATGGGCATGACTATATAAGAGCTGACATGTCAGTCTGGTGATTAGCGTACGCTCTCCTGTTTAATCCAGATACGAGCCTGTAACATTCGACAGATCACTGAAGAGGTCACAGGAGATCCCAATGCTCAGTGACACAGATGAGCATCCTCAGTTTTTATATTTAGAAAAGCAGTAGACAGAAACTTGAAGTAGTGTCATGCACCAGCGAAATCTTTTTCTATTTTCTTCAGTATATGCAGGCCATTTCACGTTAGCGTTGTAATATAACATGTAACAGTATTTAGCATGGTTGTTTTGATATTCTTTTGTGAGTGGGTGAGTTAGTAGTTCAATAGCTTTGTAAATATTGCTCTGAAAATTCTTTCATTTAATTGGAGCGAAGCTATTCGATGGACCATAAATATTGACATATGGGCAAAAATTACTTGCAGATGAAGGCAAGTGTTTTTGTAACATGTCACAAAATAAATTTAATTTTATTTGGTTTAAAATTTTAATCTGATTTGTCAAAAAAACTGTTCATGCGTCAAATTAGTTGCTGTGTTCCCTTGAGTATTGTACTCATTACCACTATTTCATCTAAGCTTCTTCTAAGGCATAGTAAAAGAAAGCTAGTCAGTGCATTCAGGTAACTCCCCCTGGGATGCAGCTTTTATGTTATAGGAAACAGAGGAGAAGAAAAAATGAAATATCTTCAAATTTGTGCAACAGTGGTTCATTTAAATCTGAAGATTTGAGTGGGAAAACTTGTTAATATTTTAACTACAGTGATCTTTATACAAAAGGAGCTCTACTACAGTGATCTTTGTAAGAAAGGAGGTGAGCAGATGCAGTAACTGACAGTTCGGGGTTTTTTCTTAAAATGTTTTTCTCAATAATTGAAAATATTTCTCTAAAGTTGAGGGTTTGTTTGTTTGTTTTCTTTAAAAAGGTGGGGGGGAATTCTTGATGGGACAAGTCAGTCCTGCACAGTCTTGAGACTGTAAAACATCCCACTGCAGTAGTAAGACTTGTGGTTCTGATCTTGTAAAGCCATCTGCAAGTCTTCCTTTGTTTGACTTGTCATTGCTGGCTTACTAGTTAAACATTAACACTGATATCTATTTCTGTATTCTGCAGATATGTTTGTGTTCTCTCTTTCTGTTTGTGTTCTGATCATGGTAGAGAACATCTATTTGTAGACAGATCTTTAAGATAGCTTTTATTCTGTCTCCTTCTTTCAGATATGTGTATTAATTCACTTATGAAATAATTTCAAGAGGCATGAGCCTGAGGATGTTAAGTGTTTCCTAAAACTTGCTGAGAGATACTATTAATTTTTAAAGTTAAAGGTTACTGAAGGTAGACAGGTGTATTGTATAATGCCAGATTCAAAAAGATCAGGTTCTTAAATCTTACAGGAATTTTTTTCTTCCCAAAAATGCCCACCAAAAAATCCACTAGTCTTCATTATTGTGGCAGTGTAATCACTGTTAAAGTATCTCCATAATGTGGTGCTATTAAACAGCTTGTATTTTTTTAACCTTTTCATTGTTAGTGTGGAGAGGCAATAGATAACCCAGAAAACTGCCTTTTGAAGTTTTATTGAATTCATCGACTTCTGTGGGAAGCAGATCAGTACTTCCTCATGCTACAGCACAGATTAAATCTTTGAGGATTTTAGGTTGGTATAGTAACAAAGTATTGTGCAAAGAAGAGTTTGGGGTTTTTGTGGGTGGTTTTTTTGTTTGTTTTTTTCTTTTTTTATACATTATAAAAGAGCTTGGAAACTTGGAAAAAAAATCAAAATTATTCCATCTTTGATGTGTATGTCAGTTTTCCCATGGTACAGTTTAGAGATGTTAGGAATTAGTGGCCCTTTAAAGTCATGAAACACTTAGATGAAAGGGGAGATATGCTTCCGCATGAAGTCTTTACACTGTAAAAGAATACCTGTGTGTATCTGTTAATAATGATTTTTAAAATCATGATTGAGTTTAGTGTTAATAAAACACAAAGTTTATAAAATGTCTAGAATATTGTTTTTACATGGAAAGAACTTGCATTCATTAGTCAATCAAATATTTTGAAATCTGAGCATTACATATACATTAAAAAGATGTGCTACATGGGCATGCAAACATCTAAATAGTCATAAATTTAATAAACTATTCTGTTATAAAACTTAAGAGTTTTTTGATCATGTACAAATAATTCAATTTCTTTTTAACCAATTAGCATTTGAAAATATAATAAATACAGAAGAGAGTTTGCTTAAATGGAAGCTTTGTAGCTTTGTCTTTTAGTATAAATTGAGATTCACACAGGTCAAGGTGTGCAAAAGCTTTTCAGAGAATTTCAAAACAGAATGACAGAAGACCAGCTGCCATTCACAAACTTGAATTATGATTCTGTAGTAAATTAAATACTCTCTAAAAATCTTTTCAGGACTGACAACTAATTAGTTTGAGATTAAATGTTTAAAATGAAATAGGTGAAGAGTTATAAAACAATCTTGGTTTTGCTGAACAGAGTGCAAATGGAGTTGGCTGTTGCTTTGTGATATATGCTGTAAACTGTCATTTTAATTCTGCATCACAAAGGACTTAACTGATAGTACTTCATAAAATAATCAGTTGTGGTATTTAAGTACTTTAAATTGAGGGGAGCACCCAGGAGAAAGTTTTCCTTGAGACAAAGGAGAGAACCCTAATATATAAGGTGTTAAACAAGAAATACCAAGGCCTCAGTTAACAGGTGCAGTTGCAAAGTATTAAAATCATCCAAACTGTTCCTTATTTAGATGTTTTGTCAGCTGCTAAAGATACAAATTATATTCTTTCTTTTATTTTAGCACTTTTCTTTAAAGAACAAAAGCAAATTTTCCAAACTATTTCTTACTCTGTCAGAAATGTAGATATTTTGGTTAAGTGTGCAGGACCCAAGAGATGAAACTGAGAAGCCTTGTTTTGAAAACTAAGTGGAATGAACAGTAAAGACAAATAAATAGTAGTAGAAATAAGATTCTTACTGTAATATTCCTTAAAAACTTGAGGGAAGGGAAAACTATTTCTGACTGTTATTTACATATCAAATAGTTACTTGCTTTCTAGCACAAGTTGTATAGGAATATACTGCCTTGGAGAAGTCTTCCTGCATATCATCTATAATGTTTTTGTAGCTTGCTGTGAAATTATGTGTATGTGTTTTTGATGAGAACAATTTTCTTAGAATAGAAATGACAATAAAAAGTTGTAGAAGTCTGTATATAAAAAGAGATATTAAAACCAGAAGTTTCTGACAAGCAGAAGGAAGTCAGACTTGCCATTAAAGCATACATCCCTCTCAAAAAAAGAGAAAACAACTTACCTGCAGATAGACTTTAGTTGAGTAACATGTTCTTAAAGCTGAAAAGCTATGTTTTTTCCTCTCAGTTCTCAGTCTGCTTTTGATCTTCTAATCTGTTGTATAACAATGAGAAGTATTGTGTTGTCACTCACAAGAATTTCTTTGCTAATTTTTTTGATCAGAGTAGCTCGTGCATGAAACTCTGCGAAGTCTTGCAAATGTTACAGAAGTGCATCTCACCCATTGTTGATCAAATCTTTCTTTCTCTTCCAGACAGTTAGGAAGCAATCACAGCAATTAGAGAACATTGTAACACATCAGTGGTTGTCTTTCTAATTTTTTTACAGGTGAACGTAAGCTGAATGTAGAGAAGACTTCCAAATAAGCTGGACTGATGTACACAGAGAAGGAATGAAGTATGGATGTGAAGGAACGTAGGCCTTATTGCTCCCTGACAAAGAGCAGACGGGACAAGGAACGGCGCTATACAAATTCTTCCGCAGAAAATGAGGAGTGCAGAGTGCCTACGCAGAAGTCTTACAGCTCCAGTGAAACCTTGAAAGCTTTTGATCATGACTCCTCTAGGCTGCTGTATGGAAACCGGGTAAAAGACTTGGTCCACAGAGAAGCAGATGAGTACACCAGACAAGGTAGGCAAGATGTTTTAATTCAGGGCGTATAATTCATTAATACCAAGTAACAAGGCATTCTTGCTGCGGGAAGAGTATGTTGTTATAGCAGTTTCATCAGTTTTAGTAATACTCTACACACATAATACACTTCACTTGTATCTCCCTAGATGTTTTCCAAAGATGGGAAAGCATGGTGTACCATCTTTGAAATAAATAGTATATGATGCATGGGAAAGTTAAGTAAATGGCCCATGTTGGGCAATGGGTCAGTGACAGTATTGCAGACTCAAGTGTGAAGTATTCAGGCCTTACAGTCTAAAAACTAGACCCCCAGCATAAATTCAACTCAGTAACAGATTGCCCAAAAGTTTGCCACTCTAATATACTGTCGTGGTTTAACCCCAGCCAGCAACTAAGCACCACGCAGCTGCTCACTCACTACCCCCCCCCCCACCCAGTGGGATGGGGGAGAAAATCAGGAAAAGAAGTAAAACTCGTGGGTTGAGATAAGAATGGTTTGATAGAACAGAAAAGAAGAAACTAATAATGATAACACTAATAAAATGTCAGCAGTAATAGTAAAAGGATTGGAATATACAAATGATGTGCAGTGCAATTGCTCACCACCCACCGATTGATGCCCAGTTAATCCCTGAGCAGCGATCCCCCTGCCCCTACTCCCCCCAGTTCATATACTAGATGTGATGTCACATGGTATGGAACACACCTTTGGCCAGTTTGGGTCAGGTGCCCTGGCTGTGTCCTGTGCCAACTTTTTGTGCCCCTCCAGTTTTCTCGCTGGCTGGGCATGAGAAGCTGAAAAATCCTTGACTTAGTCTAAACACTACTTAGCAACAACTGAAAACATCAGTGTGTTATCAACACTCTTCTCATACTGAACTCAAAACACAGCACTGTACCAGCTACTAGGAAGACAATTAACTCTATACCAGCTGAAACCAGGACATATACCTAAAATGTAAATAGCTTCAAAATGAATAGAAATAAACACAACTGTTCCAAGAAGGCCAAGCTCTATGAACAGATTTGGGGAAACATAGTATGTGTGGATGAGCATACGAATAATGCATTAGCTCAGGGTCTTTATCTTTTAGCTCACAAGGACAGTAACAGAGCACTGTACAGTGAGTAAAGTAAATTAGTTCACAGTTAACACATTTGGGTTTGTTGGGGGATTTTTTTAGTGGATATCTATAATATCTGACCAGTGCTAACAGGTTGTTAGAGCTCACTGTTGAATTTCTGAGTCCAGGACTGGAGAGACATGAAAGCTCTAAATATCCACGTTGATGCTCAAAACCTGACTGGATGTGGTCCTGGGCAACTTGCTGTAGCTGACCGTTCTTGAGCAGAGGGTTTAGACTAGATGATCTCGAGAGGTCTCTTTGGACCTCAGTGATTCTGGGAGATTGTACTTGGCTTCAGTTAGGGTTAAGCACTTATGCGTCACTTTTGGATTCAAAACTGTAGTCTCTGGAATTGGCATTTCTACATTTCCACAGCTAAATTACTTAATATAAGGAGAAAAAAAAATGTTATGAAATGTGTGGAGTACTGCAGCCCAGCTATCTAAAAGGATAAAGCTAGGCCAAGAGCTGTGTGAACCTATGCCTCAGTCTTCTGTATAAAGCTATCTTCTCTTTTATGAGGAAACAAGAATAGATTTAGGGGTAGAAAAAGAAACTTCCTCCTTGTGAGAAGTCTTTAGTTTTAATTTTAGAAATGTTTAAAAATATTTTCCCCGTTGGTGGTTTTTCTTTGTTCCAAGTAGAATAACTTTACATTAGAATTAGAGCTGGGCAGATGGTGTTGACTTTTTTGCCTACAAATGTTTGCAAGGGAAATAAGATATTTCTCTTAGGCTTGTGTAACTGAGGCTTGCTGCTACTGTAGTCTGTCTGCTTTCTGCTGTGTATTTTTGGTTTCTGTGATGTGTTGAAACTTCAGGTCATCATTACTTTCTAGTTTTGAAGTTGTCAGTCACCTTGATGTCATTACTTTAATGAGGTAAAATCAAGAGGAAGTTTTCTAAGACCTGCACTATAGACACTTTCTTAGTACTAGTGACAAAATTATACCAAAATAGGCACCATTTATTTAACAAATTCATAAACTATTACCTGAATAGAGTACTATTCTTTTTAAGCAGCAGTAACAAAATGGAAGAAGTTAAGTGGTCTGGCATGTCACATATGATGGTGCGCTGGGGCTTGGTTTTTTTTCCTCTTCATTTTCTTCAGAAAAGCACATAATATTTAGCTAATGCTTATTGCCCAATATGCAATAAATTACACATCTATAGGCCTAAAATGGCAGTCTGGGATGTGTAATGTCATCTTCAGCTTTCAGTGGTCTCAGCACTGTCATCTGTGCCCATTTGATTTTCCTCATTGTCCTTTCAGTTCTTTTTGTATGGCTTATTGGCTTCCTCTAATGTGTGCTGTTTTAGCACCTTTGGGGACTACCAGCAGGTTTGATAGGGTCAGGTTATAAAGGGCTTGTTTTGCAGTCTTAGATAGTGTGTTCCTTTGATTCATCTTTGACTGAGAGAATTTACTGCTTCTGGCATTGGAAGCATTTTGTGGAAAACGTGTTCAAGGTCATTCCAAAGGTTTTTAAATAATATATAAAACACGCTTCCCTGTATTTATTTTTTTCCCCTCTGTCTAGAAATAGAGTGCAGATATGTGGCTTTGTTGACAGTCTAATTACATTCTAACCTGCTAAATCAACAGGAAATAAATCTATAAGCAAAAAAGCTTTAATAAATACCTTTAATTGGAAATTAATTTTTAAAATTAATCATGACCAGTGTTTCACTTTTTTTGCCAAGACTGTGTAAAATAACAATATCAGATTTCCAGTGTCTGCTGGAAAGCTGCTGGAGCAGTTATCTGAGTTTCTCAAGTCTCTGAAATGTGGCACAATTTTAAAATGTCAGTGTGTTTTTTACGGCTGATATTTTGTGGTAAAGTCCTTCAAAGCTTTCTGCTAATGAATCAGAACTTTTCTACCTCTTCTTCCTGAGTTGTCTCAGCACGCGTCTTTGTGCTTCCTGCTTCCCAAAATCCCATGCGAGGAATTCAGAAAGGGATACTGCCGTAGGAGATAGGTGTGCCCTGTTCAGTGGTAGCTTTATCCCAGGAGATTTTTGCTGGTGGAGAAGAGGTTCTCTGATTTGTCAGTTCCAGTCACAGAATCTTTTTCCTCATCTGTTGAATTTCTGTTGCTTAAGGTTAATTGCATAAATGGAAATAAGAGCCTAAAATGCATATATTTGTCATTGTAATTCTAAAACCAGCACTTAAAACGTATAGTAAAATATTTGAACATGAAATTATTATATAACTGGGATTATTCTGTTAGTTTTGAAACCCAGTTGACAAGACTGGAAGAGCAGGTGTGCTTGTTTAGGAAATTGTAACCTCATCTAGGCAACATGCTTTCCGTTAACATCAACAAGGATATGACCTACTGTAGTCTCCTTCCGTTCTTCTCAAGCCCCTTCATCTGGTGCAAAACTGGTTTTGTTTTTAAACTCTTTAGATGAGGATTATTTCGCCTACCATTTTTAGAACTCCTAATATAGTTATTTATTTTCACTTTGTTGTTAATCCCCACGTAAGATTAAAAAAAAATTGGTAAGCCTGTGAATAATTAAACTCAGCAGCCAGCCATGTAAGTGAAGACCATGAGCTTTTTTTCTTTAAAAGTATTTTTAAGCTATATACTCAATTTTATATTGCATGTTTGAGAAGATACCTAATCTCATCCTTGACAATGGATGAAGCACCATGAAAGACTATTTACTTTCCAAGGTGTTACGATACAATTGTTTGCTATTTATGTGTAAGGGAGGAAGACGACACCTATGTTCTTAATGCTTTGAAGTATCCAACTATAATGAGCAGCCTGATTTAAATGTACAACTTCTCTAATTGAATTCAGCAACCTAAATGCTTGTATTTTGGAATATGCCTAAGTATCTTGCTGAATTCAGGATTAAAGCTGACTCTATAAAGCTGAATTTCTCTGTTGTACAGAGAGAAATCCATGTGTTTACAAAATTAAACTGCTCTGTGAAGTGATACAAAGTACATAGGAGACTGCTGTGCAGAAATATCTGAAAGTGTGAGGTGACCATGGAGTGGGAGGGAAGGATTGTAGAAATATAGAAACTAAGTAGCAGTTTTTAAATTACATTTGGAAAAAATAATTGGAAGTAATAGTAACCATATTAAAATAATTTGAAGGAGATCATGAACCAAGCTGGACTCAGAAGAACTGAAAAACTTTTTATTTTAGTTAGTAAGAAAAATATGGGCAGGCAAAAAGTGTACTTTATTTACCATCAGATACATGTTAAAGGGAAGAGAGGAATATGAAATACCTCTTAAGTAGTCATTGTTCCATTTCAAAGAATTTTGTTGTTGCAGGACAGTATAGTGATTCTACAGAGTGATCCATGTATCACGTCAGTGAGTTTTTGCACAGGAGCAGGAGGCTGACCCATGAGCACAGGTGGCAGGATGCACCGCAGATTTGTGCATGTTCATATTTTCATACAAAATAATCACAGCACTGTTTGTGAACTGTGTGAATTGAAAAGCTGAGCTGCAGGACACCTTTTGCTAATAAAGACCCGATGAGGTAGTACAGGCTTTGTTACATTTTTACTTTTTGAAAGCTTGAGTCAACTATGGTTTAGCCTGCAGGTAAAGTTATTTGGCCCTTCTAACTGGCAGTGAGAATGAGTTCACCGTGTTTATCAATCAGAACAATTCATTGTCAGCCAAGCCTCAACATCAATTTATTTTCATGCTACCCCTTTCAGTTTTGCAGGAGAAAGTACTTGTATGCGTGGTTTTGTACCTTTACTCTTCTGGAATACTTAAATGCCTAAATTAGATTAAGTGCCCTAATAACTCCTTGGAGCTGCAAAAAAGAGGGGCTGAACTTACCAAACAAGCAAAGAAAAAGAATTTCTTTCTTTCACAGTATGCTGGATCACTGATACCAGCTTGCTGAAAAGCGAAGCCGTGTATAGTATGTTACAGTGTGTGGATGTATCAGAGCTATTGTTCAGCTGCCACTCCCGTGACAATTAGATTTAGGTGCTAGAAAAATCTCACCTTTCAGTGAGAGGGACCTGAAACAGTGATGTGTATGCTTTGACAATTTATTTTATTATTTAAGATAGTAAATACTGTCAGGGATATATTTTTAAGACTTCACAAACCTGAAACATTAGTTGCAACTTCTATTCTAACATAATATGACTCCAAAGTCTATTGCTTTTAAATACCAGCTGCTCAGAATGAGTTATTTGGATAGCAAAATGTTTAATCTTTTTAGTCACCGTGAATGTCAGCTGTAGGATTAAAGGAATTAAATGGTCATGTTTTTAAACCTAAAGCTTGAGTACTTTAAACTTACCTGTCTGAAGCAGTGGAAGGATAGATATATAAGACCATTTTTGACCTTTCACTACCTATGCCTTACAGATGAGCTGATTTTGACTATTGAGTAGGCAAGTGATTCTCAATAGAACTGAATCAGCCTGCTTTGCAGATTATTTACAAGAAGGTATGAAATAATAAGTGACTTTGTGATCTCCTGATGAGCAAATTAATCACCATTCAGTGACATGGCAAGCTCTGTCTCTCTAAATCTGAGGCAGATACTAGAATTAGTGTTTTATGTTCCTGGCTGCAGTGCAAGATGTGTCCTGATTGTCATTGTGGCAGATGCTTTTTTGTTATGCTAAAACACGGCCACCTGCAGTATCTGCCCAATTTGAGTGGGTAACTTCTGTAAGCAGCATACAGTGCCAGTATGTTCTGGATAATTTTGTGGCCTTGAGCTAAGCACATAACCTTCTGCCAGAGGTGCTTTTTTTTTTTTTTCCCCTCTGTAATACAGGAATAATAACACTTACCCACTTCACAGGCGTGTTGGGAAGATTAATTAGTTTATGTTTGCAAAATGCTTTGAAGATGAAAAGCGCTGCAAGTGCTAAGTAATATTATCATCTTTCATGCTATACTAGTTACTTCTTAAAGCAACAATAAGAAGTTAATTGGTTTTCAGGTTCCAGGTGATAAGGATCTGTTGACTTTTAAAGTTATTCTATTAGCTACAGAGTGGTACTAAGAAAAATATTTCACTTTTATTTGATTAGGAGTATATTTAGCTCACGTTCAGTGATATGCGCACTTGCTCTAAGGTATTCATCTAGTCAAAATTGGCCCCTTGTGGGTCATGGTCTGTAGATGAGCTACAGATCTGGAGACAAAGGGCAATTGTGATTCTCCAGGGAAAAATCATCCTTGGTTATTGGCAGTAGACTGCTTGATCAGGCATTTCTACACAGCCTTGGTCCACAGAGTAAAAACCTTGTCTTGGACTAGTCCCGTTGCAAAATAAGAGAATTAAGTTCTTGATCATAACAATTAAGGATTTATAAGGTGAGCAAGGGGCCTTCACAAGGACTTTCAGCCTCATGGAAAGGAAGATACTGTAGAGGGTCTGTAATTGCTCTTACATCTTTCTGTAGCTCGTATACTGAGATGTATGTGCTGCTCCTGTTCATAATAAAAACTAAACTGAGGACTGGGGAGGTAAATGGATCACATGCATGGTTATGAAAGATGACTTCAGCGTGTTAACATCTGTAGAGAGAATAAAGCTAGTAAAGTGTGTGGTTAGAGATGGGGTGAGGAGAGGAATGAACGAGGCTGAAGAGTCCCCTCTGTCCTATCTGTTGATTTAGTGCTTAGGGCTGAGAGTCAGGGCTATAGGCCAAGCTGTGAGTGATTGCTTATTCCATCACTGGCAAATAAATGCAGAAGGCAAAGCAGAGACGTAAAATAGGAATAATTCCTCAGAAAGTTCCTTGATACTTTCTGACATTAGTTTGTAAGATGTCACAACTTACTGGCTTGAGAGCCAGTACTCAGCGTTACTGAGTTTATTAAAGCTGAAAGAGGAAATGGCAGAGCGAAGGGAACACATTTGCCTCAAGTTTTGTGTTTCTACTTTTTTGCTTTGCAGTGCCATAAATATGTCTGAGTCGTAAATCCTTTCTTGTCTTCAGCATAATGGACATTTTGCTAGAAAATCTAAATTAAGACAATGCTACGCTACATTTATTATGGGGGTTTACAGAATGGAAACCCTTTTGGGGGGGGGTGACGGAAAGTGTGAGTGAAAGGGGGATTAAAAGAGGTTTTCATTTCTGCAGAAATCCTTGGGTCTGTATTCTCTGTTGTTTCTTGTACTTACCTACAGAGATGGTCTGAGCGCCTCATTCTGTCCATGCATTGCAGAGCTGATTCCCATGCATGTGGGATACTTGTTTATGAAATCCTACAAATAGAAATATATGAGCTACTCAGAATAGGTGTGTTGGGTTTTTTCTTATACCGGTTCAGAGCCTGTTGAACTAATCAAGTTTTCTACCATGCTGTGAGACATATCCCTCTGTGGGTCTATCTGTTCACTTGTGGTGGCAGACATGCCTTTCCCTCGTGGAAAGGCAGAAGTAACGGTAGAGTTTTCTCTCCTCCCCATATGGAGGAATAGCAGTGAGCCTGAGCTCTATTTTGTGTGCTTCTCTTCATGCTGCCTCCTTCCTCCTCACCTTCTTTCCCTATTTCAAGCTGTATGTCATGTCATTAGCATCGTACTGACCTTAATGTGGCAGTTCATACCTGTCAGATCTGTGGTTGTAGGCTCTTTGCAGACTGGATATCCATCATCTCTACATTGCTTACCCTTGGGTCATATTTTCTTCACATCTATCAAATTTAGGCTTTATTTGTATTTTGTAATAAATGGATGCTGAGATGTTGATGATTTGGTCCCAGGATCCAAAGATTAAGATAGAGGTCTAAAATGCCTGTACTGTCATTCTGGTCATGATCAAGACTTTGTGTTCCTTGCTACTCATGAAGTTGTATTTCTTTTTTAAATCCACAGAATCCTTTTTTTTTTTTTTTTTTTTTTTTTCTTGCAGCCTATGATCTGGACAGCTGTGTTAGCTTCTCTTAATTTAGTTTGTGTGTTATGTAATCATAGTCATAAAACCAGACTTTTATATAAAATCCCCACATTTGGAACTATAATGTTTAAATTATTAAATCATTTACTGGAACATGATTGCTGATGCTGTAGCTTGAAGCTTTGAATTGTGCAATTGTGAAATTATCTTCAGCTGACTTTAATCTTACTCTGGTAACTTCAGAAGGGCTTGATGAACAGTCTATTATCCTTATACTGGATTAAGAAGTGCTTCTTATGTTCTAGTCTGTGGATTAGTACTGAGGATCCCCTGCCACCCTCAAGCCTAACAGGGAATAAAATTACAAATCTCCCATACTGCACAGAAGAGTCTGCATGTTTGAACGATAATTTGGAAAACCAGTGGCAGGAAGATGCTGTGTTTCATTCGCATTGATTCTGTTCTGTTTCTTAAAACAAAAACTTTCCCAGGCTAGCATTTCAGTCAATGTCTCCTTGTGATTCTATAATTTAATGCTAGTAAAAATACATGGCTGGTTTAACTATCAGGTTTGAAATACTTGTATTTCCCACAAAGAAAATAAGTGTGGGGTTTTGTTTTTTTGTTTTTGGTTTTTTTTTTTTTATAGAATTGACTCAGGTTTTGAGTCTTACATAAAGCTCTTCTAGCAAGAGTGGCAAAGTGCAGCTCAGAGAACTCACAGTATTTGCCACTAACTCTTTTAGAAGTCACTGAGACCATGACTTAGATCCCCATATGGTTTTGAAAGCCCATAAGGAATGGGAGAACTGTGTGGTTAATGTTTGCTCAAAATAACAAGCACTTCAAAATTACATGAACATTTGCTAAGATTTAATATAATTTAATGCTGTTTGTTATTATGTAGTTTACTGGATATATTGGAGAAGCAACTGTCTCTCATATGAATGGTATGGCTCCACTCTAAATCAGATAATGACAAGAAAAGGAGGTTAAGATGGAAAAGTGCATAGAGCGGAAAGGTCAAGAAAGAGAGATTAAGAGGTGACAAGGAAGAAGGTTGTGATGAGTGAAGAGAAAAACATAGGAATTAAAAACAGGAGGAAAATGTGATACAGTGGGTTAGGATGGTTTAAATTTCACAGATAATTTTCACAAAAAAGAGAAAATCAGGCTGAGGTAATAACAAAATACTATGCTAAATCAGAAAAAATGTTAACATAGGCAAAGCTCATTACTTGTCAGTCTACACTGCGATTTCTTGCATCCTAGTGAAGAGAACTCTGCAAGTACAGCTTTGAAAACTCCTTTTTAGTGAATGTATTGTAAAGTTTGTGTGACAGAATGGATGGTATCACATCTATTAGTCATTCTCTTGTGTAATTGTGTTCTACCCAGCTAACGTTCTGACTTCTGGAGACAGCATTTGTACACTTCTTATCACAGTTTTATGGAGCATCCACGGCATCTGTTTGCTATTTTCTTTTTTTAAAATCTTTGTCCTTTCATTTCCAGCAAATTTGTTACCCTACTGTACATTTAATTTAACTTCTGTCCTTTCTCTCAAGACCTTTCCTTACAAAGGACAGTCTTTGTAAGTGTGCCGCATTGTATTTGCCCCAGTAAATGGAGAAAAATATTTTATTTACAAAAGTTACATATTTTTCCTTAAGAAACCAGCTAGAATTGACGCTTGAAAGTAGATGTTGTTTAAGATCCCATAGGATTGCGTGGAATTCTTGCTAAACCAGTGCAGCTCTACTTTGATCATCTGGAAAGATGACATCTAACCCATGTTCTCAGTGGTCCTGTAGTGATTAGCTAGTGCTCTGAGAACAGAAGGGACAGTTTTGCTGCCTATTGTTATATACAAAGAAGCTCCTCTTTCCATCTTTGGCTAGCACATAATTGAAGTCTATTTTTCAGGACTTACTGGAGTGAACAAGCCAGCCAATTTGCTGTTAACAGAGCTATTCCTTTGTAGTTGTCGTGTATGAGTTAGGAAGGCAAGGTACTGTTGAATCAGGTCAATAGTCTTGAGCTCTTGGTTGTACAGAAGTGATGAAGCATTTCAAAGAGGTGGTGCAGCTATGTGCTGGCTTCCGCTCTGTGGAAAGTGTTCAGAGGTATTGAGAATGATCTCCAGGTAAGGAGCTTCAAATAGGAAAAACATGCCACTATATAGTGTCTAAACATGGATACAAAAGGAAGTAAGTACTTTTCCCATATAGCAGAAAACAGCATGGTCCTTGCAGTAACACTTTGACATCAGTGCTGCTTATACAATAAGTTTATATGATAAGCATTGTATTATGAGGTCATGTTTGTATGCAGTAGTCTGCAGACAGAAAATGAAAACCTGAGAAAAATATTTTTCCTCATTTTCTTTCTAAATAAATGACACTTCTTTTCATTTAAAAAAAAAAATTTAAATCAGGATTAAGTAGGGAATTGAGGAAATGTAAGGGAGAAGATTGGTTCACCTAAGGACCATGATCATAGTTTTGCATCTGTATAGCTTTAGTTGCTTCACAATTTTTCTAAGTTTAGTATAAGTATTTTCACCATGCGTTATCATAGAGTGATTATAGGGAAAATACGCTTGATTTTTGAATGGCATGAAGGTGTTACAGGCACATAGAAGGCAGCAAAGAAGAATAGATTAGAAAGGAACTGACAAGTAATGAAGGACGCAGAGACAACAGACATGGCATGAAACTTCCTCAGAAACATAAGCAAGAGACAAACTGAACAGAATTTTGAGTATGGGCTTGGGTGGGTTTGGGACCTCTGCCTCTTTGGTACTATGTCTATCTTGTTATGACAAAACCAAAGTCAGCAAAGGCACTCAAACTATAATTCCTCTGGTTTAAAAGGTAGGGGTGTGGGTGTATTTTTATGCTAACTAGGCAGATGCTTTGCAGGCTTTTCAGATGTTTTTTTTTTTCTTTCCTTCTTTTCCAAAATAGTCTATTGTTGCTGAAACCTGACTTGTCGACTTATCAGTGGTTAATGAATTACTAAGGACAGTGCTGATGTATGGAGATGCTGACAAATTCTCTGTTGGATATTTTTTTGTTCATATCTTCTGTTTGTTTCTTTCCCCTTTTCATGGTTTTTAAGAGAATCTCTCTGTGTATATATTTAGTATAGATCCAACTTAGAGCAAGGACTGACAAGTGAAGAACCATGGGGCCTTTTCTTTTGATTACTAGTCCTCTTCAAAAACCCATTTCCACAGATAACATTTCCAACTTGAAGCTTCAATTCTTATGGATGTCTGAATAACCTCCCCAATTTAGGCCAGGGAAACAAATGTGGCACAAATGCAGCAGGTTTTCATTTAAATCCAGCTGTTAACTTCTGACTTTCTAAAATAATACATAATTTCTGCATATATCAAACTTGCTTATATGCAGTATTTGATTAAACTAAAAAAATTTATTTACATTTCTAGATAATATAATCTGTGTGATTCTGGCAGAGAAATATATATGTACACACACACACTTTAAAAAAAATTATATATATTAAGGCATATATATTAAAATTATGTTGGTATACTTTTTTGTATTTATTTAACTAACGTAGTTAAGGAGGTACACCAATCGTATGTGGATCATTGCTTACACAGAAAGTGGTTGCAACATAACTGGTGGATGTGTATGGTTGCTGTTGGCAAATGCTGCATTTCTAACAGTGATTGCTGCCCAAGCTCCTGAAGGTTATTTTAGAGTTATTACGTTAATTTTGTTCTTGCCTGCACAAATGGAGGATGTCAGCAGTCCTTACACTACCCATAAACTGATATTCCTAGCCAAGAGAAATGCAGTATCTAATGGTAGAGTGGTAGTAAACAGCGTTATTTTCTGTTTTTAAAACCTAACTTCATGATACATCATCCAAAACCCCCAAAGGTGTCTCCAGAACAAGTGTCCTTGAAACATTGTGTCTAATTTTTTTCTATTTTATACTTCATACTCTTTTTTAAAGGAAAAGAAAAAAAAACCCACAAGGCATTATGCCTATCTGTTCATTCTGTATCTACATTTTCTTCTTAGGAATTAGTTCATTACACTCTCGAAGTTGTTTTTAAGTCTTTATGAACTGTTGAGGCACTTATTGTCAGTGGGAGAAATTGCCAATGTATGTATAGTGTAAGAAACAGATGATTAAATCCCTCACATTGAAGTCATTCTGGAAAGGTTAATTAGAAACTCTGAGAACACAAGGATGAGAACATCCTCTCTTCATACTTTTTTTTCCACTGAGCTCCTACAACCTCCTTTTCAATTTTTATTTTTATTTTGTAGTATTGTTCATTATCAGGTAAAAGTCCCCTGCCTATTCTGCTGCCCACTAGGTCTGCATCCCAGCCGTGTTCAGCTTCCCCTGGATCCTGGAAGACTTCCTGTTTTCATTGTTCAGGAATCTTAAGATGTAAAATTTTTGTATCACATATGTATGATTTCCTTTGGGATACAAATTCCTACAGAAATACATAGTTTTCCATGTCAACTTTTTGGTTTGGGTTTTGTGGGTTTTGGTTTGGTTGGGGTTGGTTTTTTTGTTTTGGTTTTTTTTCATTTGTGTAGGCAACTTACATGGAGTACAATCCTCTTAGTAAAGCTCTTAGGAAAGCTTTAATTCAGAAGATTATGTAGCCTGATGTTTCTAAAGCTGTTACAACATTTCTGGGCTATGCTGTAAAACTACTCAGTGTGGTGAAAACTCTAATATATTGAATGTGATGGGAAAGCAATACACAAACCTGCCCCCCTTTTCTGTTTTGGCGCTGTGACGTGCCATTTTGGTTTTCTTACCATTCATAAGAGGGGGAAAAAGGAAAAAAATATTTTACATGGAGGTAGGCTGTTATAAACTTAGAGTAAAAAACAAAAACCATTAATAGATGGTAGGTGGTATGTTGTGCCTGAGACCAAGTCTTCTAGAAAGTGATCATGGAGGATGTTATTATGTAATGCCTGGAGTAGCTTCTCTTAAAAATAGTAGTTTGCTGAAGAGGAGGAAAAAAAAAGGGGGGGGGGGGGGGATAGTTTCTTCAAATTGATGTGTCTGCACAGATGTCTCCCTGAGTGATTCTCTGAGTGCAAAAAGGTCCTTTTAGCAGTGGGGGGAGCACAGGGCTGTGTGGTGCATGCTGGCTGAGGAGCTGCAGGTTGCGATGCTTGTCTGCTGCAGCTAGTCTAATTGTGGCTCAAAAGGCAGCATCTGTGCCTGTCCACATCCTTCCTCATCTCCAGATCTCAGCACCGTGAGGTTATGGGGACCATAGGCATAACACCTTGTAGCATTGAAGTCAACAGCAGTTTTGTTACTGACTCAAGTAACCTTGTCTTCGGTCAAAAATACCTTTTTCCTTTCTATTTTGCTTCCCAAACCCCTGTTCTTAGAACCAATAAGATGCTGCATGTGCAACTGTGTATACACCTTAGCCACTTCATATGTGTGTAGGTACACCTGTATACATACACATGTGCACGTGGGCTTCTCCTGTATTTGGTTCTGACTTTAGGCAACTGTTTGAAAATGCAGATTCATGTAATAACGTACCGAACACGTAAAAACAGTGTTCTAGACTGTCACCTTTAACATATATTTACCAAAATGCAAAATAATAAGTATTTTAGACACTTTACTACTTTCAGCTCTGACTCTGTTACCACTGGGCGGTTTGTTTGGCCTGTTTGCTTCTCTGATTAGTTTCAGCTCTCATAAAACCTGAGAATTCACATGTCATTTTTTAAAGCAGTCATGCCAAGATACTATCAGTGTGCACGGTAATCCCCTGTTCTTATACCTTTCACACTGTTCAGACATAGTCATAGATGTGCTTAGTCCTTTTGTATTTACCTCCCCAGCTGTATTTTCATTCAAATATTTATTCACAGCTGCATAATAAATACAGTTTGATTTGTACCTAATTGTAGTAACTGATTTTCATTATTTATGAAAGTCATTGTCAGAATTCATTTATGGTTCTGACTGCGAAGAAACTTATAACGACAACTTCATATGACCGCAGCAATAAAATAATTAACTGTCTCACTTAAAACAAGTTTATGGCCAGGGCATTAACTCTTAATTTTTCAGGAATTATTTACACTTCTGTATTCACACTACTGCAATTCTATTAGTTTCTGATTGATAGGATTCTGTTCTTGTTGTATTACAACGTTTAGTTATCTTACTAACATATTTTTATGTTAAATGACTAATTTTGGAGAAATCAGGATGCCTTTCAGATTCAAAAATCAAATGCGTGTTCTAATTTGTTCCCAGAGAAATGAAATAACTGTGGGCTAGGGTGGAAAAGCATTATGGGTATAGGCATGCAAATGAGCTTGCCAAGTGTCTATGTATCATAAAATGTCTTAAATCTGTGGACATAAAAGTGGGATGAAGACACAGCCATTAAAAAGGCAGTCATTTTTGAGTGTCGCATAATTTAGACACTTTAAGTTATTGAAGTGTCACGAGTTTATTGCACCTAATTTATTAATACAATCATTTGGGATTCACTTATGTCTCTTGCTCTGCTCCAAAACAGAGGCTGAAAGTCTGTTTAAAATGCACAGACTCTGCTTCAGCAGTAAAAGCCTAAAATATTTCTCAAAGTACGGAGACACGAAAAATAACAACTTTACTGTAGTCCTTGGAGGTAACTGGTGGACGTGTTCCTATTTGTTTATATTTGTGTATTAAAGTGAGGCAGAGAGATCCAATAAAGACCAAGTGAGTTTGGTTCCCATTTAGTTTTTCCATTGCCATATTAGGTGACATCTGTATGGGGAAAATAGCCTGTTGCTTTGGCCTCTAACCAAGACAAAAAAAAAAAATTAAAGAAAAAGGTAATACTAACAAATACCTTGTTACTGCTTTCATGCTTTAAAAAGGGGGGGGGGGGGGGAGAGGAGAAAAAAAGAAAAAAAAGTTTGTCATTTATTTTTAATCCTTTCATGTGCTGAATTGGCTTTTCTTAGTTTGCAGATTCTGTTATGTTTCTTTCCTACCCAGGAGCAGTTTTGATGTGTTTAAAGCAGTTGACAAAACAGTGCTAAGGTGTGGTATGAATGAGAAGGGGCACCACAGAGAGCTGGAGACAAAAGAATCCACTTGATTGTAATACATGCAGAGTTTTGACAAAATACCTTGTGTGATACCTGAGACAGTTATACACATGAAGAGTTTTTACTTTTAGGTTCTTTAAAAAAAAATTCTCACCTTTTGTTATCTTTTTTTCCCCTAATCAGGACAGAATTTTACCCTAAGGCAGTTAGGAGTTTGTGAACCAGCAACTCGTCGAGGACTGGCGTTTTGTGCGGAAATGGGGCTCCCCCACAGAGGTTACTCTATCAGTGCAGGGTCAGATGCTGATACTGAAAATGAAGGAGTGATGTCTCCAGAGCATGCCATGAGACTTTGGGGCAGGGGGGTCAAATCAGGGCGCAGTTCCTGTCTGTCGAGCCGTTCCAACTCAGCCCTCACTCTGACTGATACCGAACATGAAAACAAGTCCGACAGTGAAAATGGTAAGTTCTTATGCATATGCCCATATATAAATCAATGTTTTATTTGCTGTTTTGGTTGATACTCGATAATTTTAAATCATTAGAGGAATGGCCTTGAATTATTTACCTCCCCCCGCACACCCCGAAAATATCCCAATATTCAGTATCAGTCTAACTAATGCAAGCTCTAATGCAAGCTTTGGGTGTGAGGTTTTAGCTGTAATTCTGGAAGAGTTTAATCATAAAAAAGATGAGTTCTGTTTTATCTCAGGCCGTGTCACCTGTTACCCTTTGCAGGACAGCTAAGTAAGCAGTGATAAAGTTGATCCCCAAGGCCAGCTTCCAATCAAAGGTTTCATTGTAAACACTTCTTTAAGACATCTTGGAGAAGTTGCAGAATCTTAGAATGGATGAATGAACGCAAAGAATAGCTTATTAACGGGGCTCATGTGATTGGAAAAAAATTTGATTGTGCTTTAAACTTCCTAGTTGATGAAAGGAATTGGAATTGTGGGGAAGAGGGACATGTGGCCTTTGATGTGCCTGGGGGACTGGATTACTGTGCAATTAAAATCTGAAAAAAAAAAAATCTAAACAGCAGCTTTGTAGGATGTGGGGTATGACCATTGTATATTAAGGCTTAGTGTTTAAATGAAAAGAGGTTAATACAATTGACTGATTAATTTTTAAAGCTTTTCAAAATTTTTATACCTCCACTTGAAGTTATGAACAGAACCTAATGTGGTGTTAAATGCTAAATGCACAAATCTTAGAAAACATTTTATCTTTAACTTCTTTTTTTATTTGCAGAAGGTTTACTAGAATTAAAATGATTGTTCTATTAACTTCATGACTTTCTATATGACAAATTCAAAAGAGGAATAAAGAAAAATGAGTAAAAATGAAAATTAGTGATGGCTATTTGCCTGCATGTCTACACATCATTTTATTAATTTATTAAACCTGTCTGCTCAGCTGTACAAAAGTCAGAGCAATTTTATTTCTATCCTCTGGCAATAGTTGTAACACATTGTGGGAAACAGCAATATAGGTGTGTATGTATGGTAATCCTTTTAAAAAAAGAAAAGCACTTTTACTTTAAACTACAAGCAGTAGTGTTTAGTCCTACCTATTTATTATTTTAACTTTAGTTTGAGAAGACAAAACGAAAGATATATTTTGGCATTATTCATACTTGCTGTCTTTCCTCTGGTGGCTGGTTCTAATTGAAGATGCCTGTGCAAGAGGGCTGTCTCCGATGTGATCCTCCTTTTTGTGTTGGACTTAATGCCATGTGGTACCTGAGGAGAGAGAGCTCAGTATTTGCAGGTGGCTTGTCTCATGCTTGGAAAACTTGTTTTCAGTTGGAGGCAAATTTTGAAAGAGGAGGACAGGAGTACTTCCCTACCTCCTTTTGGTAGTGGAGTTTCTGTTAGATGACTCTTGATATTTCAGCTGGAAAGCAATCTAGAATAAATTGTTGAGCAGCCCTGTGATTTTCCTTTTGAAAGGTCTATGCTGAAACAAATTCTCTTGAGTTTTGTGTAAAACCCTAGGTTAATGATCTTGAAAATACATTTTTATATATACACGTACGCACACACACAATTCCCTTAGAGTCATATCTTTACATTACCAAAGAGGTGACTGCTTCAGAAATACAATAGGTTTGGTGTACTTTTTTAATAAACTTTATATTTAGCAATTTTTAAAAAAGCAAAATGGCTGATTACAATATACCAAAACTTCCTCCATGAGCTTAAAGTTAGAGTTTTATTTTATTTTTTCATGTGTGAGAAGACTGTGACTGTGTTAGAAAAGACATTATTCTGCACTGGTTAAAGTTATGCAAGGAATGTCTGATGTTTGATACAACTTCAAAGAAGAGTTTAGTCACTAAAAAGGATTACAGTTGATTTATTTATTGATAGGGAGGCCGGCAGTCCAGCTTAAGAAGGTACTGGGACTGCTGTGAAGCTAATGAAATTTTGATGGCTTGAGAGTCCCCTAGGGTTATGAAACATATATAACTCAGACCATGTCATGGGTCGCCATTTCAGTGGAGATGTTACAGAAGTGGTGAGCAGCTTAATCTTCTTTGGTTTTTTTTTTTCTCTGAATTTTTGTTTCTGCTGAACATGGAAGATTTGGCTGAGAAACTATTTTATACACGTAGTTGGAACTCAGTATGTTAAATGCTCACAGTAGAATAGAAATTATAATTTAAAGCCAGGGAAGCTGTATTGTCCTGGCAGGCACAGGTGCTCTAATCAAAGGACCAAACTGCAGGTGCGAGTTTTGTTAATTTATGGCCTGAAGTTAATAGCTGTGCCAGTATAGTGTTAAAATCTGACAAATCTGATAAGGCTTTGAAAGCAAAGTTAAGAGTTACGGGTCCTCTGTACTGTGTCCCCCTTTGCTGTGTGTGAAAGCTTCCTGACTGAATTTTGATGGAACTGTTTTATGGGTAAATGCATTTCTATGCAGCATGTTTACCTCCAAGGTAGATAAGGAGCAACAGGCTGTGATGGACAAAGCACAACACCTGATAGTACTTTCCTCACCTAAAGGCCTCAGTTCTTGAGTGATCCCACTGTTCACCCAGTAAAACTATTCACTGTTTAAATAGTCCATTACCATAAGCAGACCTTATTGCAGCTAATGGGACTATTCACGATGAGAACTGTGACTTATCCTACAGGTTTATGAACTCAGGATTAACCATTTGTTGAATGTACTTGGGGTTTTCTTTCTCGCCAATTATGCAAGAAGAGAAGCTTGGCATCAAAACATGATTTCCTTTCCTTCCTTGGAACAGTTGTGTGTATTTGTTCTTCTGAAATAGTTGTGGATTGCATATCCCTCAGGAAGGCAAAACTCAAGGTTCTGTTGCATAAATACAATGAATAAGTGGAAATAGTTTGTTAAAGATACTAACTTTTATTTGTCAAGCTCTCAACATTATGTTTCTAAGATCCTACAAAAGCAACCTAAGTTTGTGAATAATATTGGCAGGATTAGAAGTTTCTTTAAACAAATAACATTGAACATGATTAAGTAGAAAAATTTTAAATATACTAATAACATACCATGAATGCCAGCAGATTATTTTTTTTTAAGAAAACATCAGAACTGTTTATCAAACATAGGGTTTATAGATGTATTCTCACATCAAAGTTTTAGGTTACTGCTCAGTAAATCGTTCTGAAGAGAAATATTTTTCTTTGAGCTCATTCAAGTTCCATATATGACTCTTGGCATCATGTTCTGAGAGATTCGTCATGTCAGCCTCCCTGAAGGAGGACCTGCATCTGTTAACCTGGGCAACTTACCAGTGTCACGTACAGCGTGATGTATCAATTGGAGCACACTGAGCGTACATGTGCTTCTTCAGGCTTTCTTTTCCATTCCCATTGCAAGTTATTTCATAAATGCTGCATCAAGAAATTTATGTTAGTGATTGTTCTAGGAGCTGTAGCTTTGAAATATAAGCAGTCCATCTTTCACTTGCCAGTAACTTCCTGTTGTTAAGCTGTTCTAAGATTACTAAAGCTTGTCTTTTAAACTTGATAAATATTCCAGCAGAGTGTGAACTAGAAGTTCTGGTTAGGCTTCAAATGGCCTGTTTGCTTAAAGAGTCAATATATTTTTAAGGTATCTTAGTTTAAATAAATAAGTGGATTCTATTTTAAAATCCATTAAACTGCAATCCCTCATTTATGAGACATCAGAAAGCTAATAAGGAAAACATTAAAGTTAATTGAGCAAGTTATTCCTGAAGTCCAGCTCCTTATGGAGTTATTTATTTATTGTGAAGTTATATAACCAGTTTTGTAGGCATTTTTTGTGCCAGCCTGACATCAGGCTGTGGCAATGATTGTGACTGGAAAGTCACTTGTTTAAGACTTAAGCAAGTCCGCGTCACCTTCTGTCCCTTTAGAAGCAGTACTGACAGTGCTTCTGGGAGTTGGGCACTGCGGATAGATGCGTGCCATATAGTTGACTCTGCCCACAGCCACGAAGACTAGCTGGGCGTACAGAAAATAGTTCTGATGGCACTAGATTGTGGGGGTTTATTTTCTTTAGTGAAGGTTTTGCACTGATGGGGGTTTGTTAGAAGACAGAGGAGATGAGTATGTAGCAAAATAAAAAGAAAAAAGGGAGAGAGGAATATGAGATTGTGGCCTCAGGCGGTCGTTCTGAATTGGTTAGATAAATGATTTGAAACTTGAACCCATTTTTCACAGATACAGAAGAGTAGATATTGCTGGTAGAATGTTCATTGCTGAGGATTTCCGTAAAGAGAAAATATCAGTTTATCAGCTGCGTGGGCACCTGCTTGTTTCCTCTGCAACTTCAGACAGTTTCTGAAGATAGCATTCTTGTGAACCTAATATTCTCTTGTCCTTCCAGAATGGTGAATTTACTGACATTCAGATCTCTGAAAACCAAGAAATACATTGGTAAGATACTTGTCAAGACATTTTAAATCTGTTCTCTCTAACCCAGTACATCTATAACATACTTGAATTCTGCATTCTTAAATAAAGCACATCATTCAGGAAGTAGTGTTATACATTTTCACCTGTTTAATATCCTTCTTTATGCTAAGGCAAAACTTGACTTAGATGAGCCCTCCTGAATACGAGCTGATTGGTACCTACTAGCCAAATGCTGAGCCTACTGATCAAACCCAGCCACTTAGCTGATGAATTAATAGTCGTCTTACTGCCATACCACCATTTACGGCTTCTTCACTCTTTCCCACAGTATTCCATCTAGCAATTATCTACCCCTCATTAAGCATGCCAATATCCCTTAAATCCTGCTTTGCTGCTAAGAAATTTCATGACCAGGAAATCAGTCTGTTTTATTGTTGACAGAAGTCAGCTCTGAAATAATATTTAATATCTAAAGAGGCATACAAACTTTGTTTGGTTAAAGACACATGGAACAGAAATCCATACACAAAAGTAGTAATCCCTGGTTTTCTGCAATATTATCACAAGTTTTCTGTAGTTATGCCAATTTTCAGATTCTGTTATATTGTGATTGTAGTTCTGTGGATATATTTCAATAAATCTTCTTAGCGTTCACTGCTAATGCAATTGAAAATCATGTTGACAATTTCTTTGGCTTGTCGTAGCCAAAGAGGGAACAGCTGGGCTGACCTTTTTCCAGTAACTGTTTGGGATCTCCTGGATGTCAGAGGTTTGAGTGTCACTGAACTTGCTGTTGAGGAAAGGCATGAGATTCCAAAGGGCCATCTTGATGCTTTCATGATGGGAGTCTGGTATAGAACATCAGGCCAGAGGATGAGGCTCTTTGGAAACACTTAAACAAATCATCTGATGAACAGGAACTGTAGGATTAATGACAGCTGACAGCAATAAAATTAGAATTGAGGCCTGCAAGGAAAAAGAAATCTGAGAAGAAAATTTCAGAGAATTTACTCTTGGCTGTTAAGCTTATAAATCCTTCTAATGTTAAGGAGTGGTGAAAGAGGTGTTTAAAGACCAACTGTCATAGCTCAGGATTTTTCCAGAGATCTGAATTTCAAGAAAGAACCATGCAGAAAATGGAAGGAAGGTCTAATTTCTGAGGAGGAGCTTACAAAAATACAATTGGGGAGGTCCAGGCATACAAATAAAATTGAGACATAATCAGTAAAAAAAGTGAAGAGTTGTACAGAAACATGAGTGCTAAGAAAAGGGAAAAGAGGGAGTTGATTTATAACTTAACAGTGAAAGAAAACTGGTAATATGCTGCTGATATGTTTTCTTCTGGTTGTTTTTGTTTCAGCATTTGCCACCTGAGTAACTGATCACAGAGCTAACATCATTGATACTATTAAAGAAAGGATTAGAGGTTACTTAGGTAAATAAAATTTGTCCTACATGTATAGAGTGTCTGCAGCCTCTGGGCTTTTTATGACTCATGTCTGAGAAATCATTGATGATGGATATGGTTCTGGAAGGCAAAACCAAACAGGACAACTTCAGAAGGGGCAAAGAGAAAGAAGAGGAACCTGCCTAATCAGTTAGACATGAAGCATCCTAGAAAAAAAATGTAAAAACTTTATGCTTTATAACAATAAGCATGTGTTTGTACTAAATGAGTTTTGTCAAGCTATAATGATTTTCTTCTGTGATAGTGTAAGCCACTCCTTCATCAGGAAAAAGGAGCAGATGCTAACAGTAATAGGTATTTTGATATTAGTAAGGCTTCTGACACTGCCTCACTCCTGACATACTCATAGAGACACAGGGTCTAGGTTCATTATTGCAAGATAAATGTACAACTTACTGGAAAAAATCTGTAAAGAATCCGTATTTCATGAACTGGCAAGTTGAATCAAGTAGTGCTCCACATAGTGTGTCAAGATTTTCTTAATGACTTGGATAATGCAAATAGGATGTTGTAACCTGAAAAGAATCACGTGTACTTTGTAGGACAGGGTGACAGCTGGGGAAGTAATTCCACATGAAAAAATGCAGTTCAGCAAATACAAGTGCAAGGACCTACATTTAAGTGAGAATAATCAAATTTCCCAAATGTGGGAAAGACAAGTGGCTGAATCACAATAATTCAGCTTGGAAGGGACCTTTTGAGGTCATGTGGCTCAACCATCTGCTTAGAGCTGGACTAACAGGCCTTGTTCAGTTGTTCTGAAAATTTACAAGAAGAGAGATTCCACATCCTCTCTAGGCAACTATTCCAGTGCTTAACCAACTTCATTGTGAATTTTTTATCCTCTTTATATCTAATCAGAGTTTCCCTTGCTGCAACTGTGACCACTGCCTTGGGTAGTAGAAGATCAAAGTCAGATTTCCACCTTTTGCCTTTTGCAGGCTCACTCAGCTTCTCCTCGAGTTGTATGCTTCAGCACTACAATTATCGTGGTCAGTCTCCGCTGAATTCATTCCAGTTTGTCAATGTTGTATGAGGACTGGCAAACCCCAAACTGCATATTGTACTCTAGATGTGGTCTTCAAATGCTGAATAAAAGGGACTAATCATTTCCCAGGGTATGCTGGCTCCATTCTTCTGAATGCAACCCAGTATGTGGTTAGGCCTTATTATTGAAAGGGCACACTGCTGAACTTGTTGTCCATGTTGACTCCCCAGGTCCTTTACTACAAAGCTGCTTTCCAGTGGCCTCCCAGCTAGTGCTGTTAGATGAGGTTATTCTGCCTTTGGATTTAATGAGGTTCTTTTCAGGCAATTCATACAGCCTGTTGAGGTACTTTGGAAAGGCAACCCTGCCCTGCAGTGTGTTGATCACTTTCTCCAGCTTGGTGTGATCCACAGACTTTCTGAGGGCACATTCCATCCTATTCATTCTCAATATGTTAAATGTAGTACAGATATAAAACAGCATCAGCCTAATATTAGCCCCTGAGGACTGCCATTAATATTGGCCAACAGTTGGTCTTTGCACTACAAAACACTATTCTTTCAGCCTTTTCATACAACCAGTTTTCCACAAACTGCACTTTGTAGCTCACCCATCCAGTCCATCTCTCTCCAGCTTGGCTACCAGGAGACTGGGAGACCATGCTGAAAGCCTTGCTAAAGGCCAGGAAAACAACATCTGCTGCTCTCCCTTTGTCTGCTGAGATAATGATCTGTTCATAGAAAGCAATCAGGTTGTTTGGGTGTGATTTGCCTTTGGTAAATACATGTTAGCTGTTCTTGTTCACTTTCTTTTCCTGGAGGCCTGTCCAGGCATATGAAGTATGTACAAATCCAGCAGTATTTGTTCCATAATCTTTCCTGGGAGACTGGGGTCAGGCTGACTGCCTCTACTTCCCCATATACTTCTTGCCCTTTTTAATGATAACACGACCTTTATCTTCTAAAAAGTCATCAGGAACCTTCCTCCATTGCCATGACCTTTCAAGGAATCAGAGAGCGGCCTTTCAATGACATTGGTCAGCTCTGCCAGCACCTGTGGGTGCCTCCCTCCTGCCTGGTCCCCTGGACTTGTGTATGCCCAGCTTATGTAAGTGGTGCTTAACAACTAGCTCTTCCTCTGCAGTGGTAGGGCTTCTCAACTGTGGTTGAGCTTTGGCTTCCCTATCCCCTGCCCTGCACGTCCAGGAAATGTTTCTGTATTCCTCCTGGGTAGCTGTCAGCTGAAGGTCATAGTGGTTATTTGTCAGCTGTGTCTTCTGTGGTATGTGAGGGTTTCTTCCACAACCTTACAATGTGTCTTTTTATGCAGTGCCGCTGAAACAATCCTACTACTGCACTCAGCAGTGCTAAGACAGAAATACTGTGTCTCTGTGACTGGTTTTGAGACTACATTTTGAGGAAAATGCCAGCCAACTGGAAGCCTGGAGAAAGGTTAACAAGAATGATCAGAAGTTTTAAACACACAGCACTAGAAGAGATTGGGAGAATTCAGACTGTTGTGCCTAGCGTGGTCTGCTTAGATAATTGCTGCTGTTATAAAGGCCACGTATGGCAAATAGGACCAGAAGTAAACAATGCAAATAGCAAAAAGTAGAAGTTAGCTCAGACAACGGCATTCCAAGGATAACTCAGTGAAAGAGATTGCTGGGGACCATGCAAATATTTCAACATCTAACATATTTTCCAAAACAGTTCTAAAATATTGGTGTAGTTCCTGTTGGTCCTGATTTGTGGGAGAGGATGGGCAAAAGACATTCATCACTTCCTTTCTGGTTTTGTTTTCTGTGAGTCAATTGTGTTATTCAACCCAAAAATTAATGAACAGGAAGCGTGTTGAGAAAATGAAGGCTATAAAAATGTTGCTTTTTCCCTCCTCATTCTAAGTTTCATATAAAAATATTGCTGTTCAGTCCCCCTAAACAAAATGTGTTCTTGTGGATGTGCTTGTGCAAGGAAGTCTTTAAAGAAAACGGCTCTTTTTCATTTAAGTTGTGTTTTAATTGTGAGGTTGCCATGAAAGTAAAGCATGCTTTGCACATCTATAAACTGATGATCTCTGCAGTTTTGATTTGGAATGTGGTTTTGATGTCCTTGAAAAATCACAGTGGTAGCAGTAAATTGTTTTAATTAATGAATTAGAGAGCTACAGATTTGCTGAATCAGGTTTATTGACATAATTATCACTGGAATAAAAAGGAGGAAAAAAAATTTGTTAAAGCTTTGAGATTATTTGGTTTGTGTCATTTGAAAGCAAGTTTCTCAGCCACCACATTCTTCATTTGCTGTATAGTTATGTGGATATGGGGGGGTGTACATATATACAAACACATATATGCATACATTTATATATTCATTAGAACCAAATTAATGGTAGAGGTATAGTCTAAATAATACCATTTCTATGTAAAGAGTAGGCTTATTCATATTCAGTTGTTTTGAAGGTGTTTTTTAAGCTTCATCTAACTTTGATTTGAAATAAGATTTTAACTGAATTTACTTGTGTAATTAAATATGTCATATTGAGAAATAATCTAATAACGATTTCAACTTTAAAGTAAATATAGGCTGTGCTATGGTCAGAGTATCAGTAATAATTATAGGTGACAGCCTTTGTATGCTGGTCAAATAACAGCTGGAGAAAATTTGTCAAGACTTTTTTTTTTTTTTCTTTTACGAAAAGCTGCAAAGGCTTTTGGAATAGACAGTTCTTTAACTCTTATTAAACCCATGTAAAGACTTGTTTTGATATTCTCTGGATAAAAAGTTCTATTTCTTTGATCAGATGAGAATTCAGTGTGAAATGAAGTTTCAAGTCAAATTTGAAAATTAATTCCTTTTACAATTACTAAAACAATATGTGGATTGAACTGATCGAACTTTTTTTGGTCTAAATAATGTGCTGCCTGATCTGTTGGCAAAATATAAGTGGTTTTTTTTTCCTTGATTTTAGGTGGGAAGAAGATGAGGTCTCAAATCTCAGAAAGAGAAATGGTTGTTAAAAAGCTGTGTTTTTTATTTTTATTCCACCCCCCTTCATTCAGTATACCATTTTCTTCCTGAATTATATAGGTTTTCTGTTTAGTTATCTATTGTTTTCACTTGTATGTTGTAGACAAGGAGAAGTGTGGTTTTGGCACACTGAAACCAAGGAGAATAATTTTTTTTTTTTTCACTCCACGTTAGAAAGCTTTCAGTGGAGGGGCCTTTGACGCCTGCTGTGATCATTGTGGGTTGGTCTGGGCTTCTACAGAGTACATGGGATTTGCAAATACTTACCAGTATCTTACTTCGATTTTTGTTTGTTTATTTTATTTTCGCAATTGTGCAACCACAGCATCAAGTTAGGAAAGATGAGGGGGAACGATGTAAATTAATTATGAATTAAATTGTGAATATGCAAATGGTCAATAGGCATACCTTTTGTATCTCCTATAAGAGCATCTGTAATAGATAACAGTTTTCTTGGAGTTTGAAGGTTCTCTGCAGCTGGCATGCCAGATCTGCTGCTGGCCAATCTCTCCTTGGGGTACTGTGGCTGCTGACTAGGTATGTCTGAGACAAAACGTGAACATTTCCACCTTTGGTACAGTATTCACAGCAGAAAAAGAAGCGACTGACCTGGGAAGCCCTAGTTCTGAGTTGTCAGGCCACAACAGAGTGAAGACTGACAATGGGCTGATTTCTCTGGTTGACTACATTACGATTGCTTTTTGTCCTTTGTGGCAAAATAGATGCATAAATGTGTGTATATGGCTATGTATGCATATATATGGCTATCCTTACAAGACCTTTTCTTAAACAGTTTTATTTTTACAGCTTATACACATAGTTTTCTTACAGATTAAACATACAGGATTGAAGACCGGTTTCTTCTTCTTCAGATGACCTAGAAACTTTAAAACATTTCCATAACAAATCCATGAGCAGTGATGAGCATAGGCAAAGGAAAGTTATTCTGGTGCTACACGCTCTGCCACTGCACTACTGTATACTGGAGAAAAAAATTTATTCCCTCCCTGCCCTCAATCACTGGGTTTTTATAAATGTAATACTTCTATAAACTGCTTTATGGTTACTGTCGTGGTTTAACACCAGCCAGCAACTAAGCACCACCCAGCCACTCACTCACTCCCCCCCCCCCCAGTGGGATGGGGGAGAAAATCAGGAAGAGGAGTAAAACTCGTGGGTTGAGATAAGAACGGTTTAATAGAAAAGAAAAGAAGAAACTAATAATGATAATGATAACACTAATAAAATGACAGCAGTAATGATAAAAGGATTGGAATATACAAATGATGCGCAGTGCAATTGCTCACCACCCGCCAATCGATGCCCAGTTAGTCCCCGAGCGGCGATTCCCCCACTCCCCCCAGTTTATATACTGGGCATGATGTCCCATGGTATGGAATACCCTGTTGGCCAGTTTGGGTCAGGTGCCCTGGCTGTGTCCTGTGCCAACTTCTTGTGCCCCTCCAGCTTTTCTTGCTGGCTGGGCATGAGAAGCTGAAAAATCCTTGACTTTAGACTAAACACTACTGAGCAACAACTGAAAACATCAGTGTTATCAACATTCTTCGCATACTGAACCCAAAACATAGCACTGTACCAGCTACTAGAAAGACAATTAACTCTATCCCAGCTGAAACCAGGATAGTTACAAATAAAATGTCTTGTATAATTGCTGATGCCTAATGCTATGGAGTCTCAGTCTGTACCTGTGGCAGTCAGTCTAAAGTATTTGGGTTGCTTTGTCTCTGTACAAAACTTGAATTTCTTTTTGTAGTGGGTTTCACTGAACCAAACTGTATTGGTCACTTGTGCAGTTTGTAGAAAAATAGCAGAAATGAGATGTCTTAAGATCCTTTTTGGCAAAAGTTAGTTCTTGGAGAAGGTTTCAGAGTTGTCTTTTCTGCCTGCTGTTGAAGATGGATATTGAATGTATCAAGGTAGTTTATAATCTTTGAAGTTCTTTTGAATATTCAAAGTTTCCAGGCTATCTAGGTCAAAATGACTTCGAAAGGAATGGCCTCTATCATCACTATTTGGTTAAATGGATACTATCCAGTCTCCTTTCATGTAGAGTTAACCAGAATTGTTCAAGCTGTTAAGTTCTTCATTGCATGATTGCTGTATGTTCTATAAGGATATTTATTTAAAATTGCTTAAAAGCTGCACTCAGTGGGGAATTCTGCTGCTCATTCCCTTAACTACTTTAGCTGCAGAGAACATATGACGTCTTTTTCATTAACTGTCCTTGCTGCTTGTTTGCTTTCAGTGGAGTTCTAGGAGATTGTTATATTGTTTTGTAAACTTGATATTGCTGGGTCCTGGCTGCTTATGGCAATTGAGATGAGATTAGATGCTTTTGTTAACAGGCCCCAGACTTTAAATTTATAGGGACTAGGCACCATCTGCTCTCAATTAAAGGTCCTGAGCCCTGAAATTAATTCCTTCCATTGGTCCATTAGACTCAATCTTTTGACCTGAAGTCACGATAAGGTTATATTAGCCTCTCGAGCTTTGGAAAAGTAAGGAGTTCACGCAGGGACAGTACTGGATATTCCTTTTAGTCCCTGTATCTGTGTAGATAGAAGGCAGAAAGTAATGATTGTTTTTCCATTTTACAGGTAGAGTGAGGTTTTTTAAAAGCACCTTGGAGATTTAGAGCTCACCTCCTCATGAGTTGTAATAAGACGTGTACTCCTAAATCATATAAGTACTATTGAAAATCTTTCCCAGAGAAATCAAATTAATATAGAGAATGTTGACTAAATTTACAGAAAGACTTGATATAGAAGTGGGTTGGGTGTAGAAGTCCATTGTTTCTAGACTCACATTTGCTCGTTAGATTAGCTGTGTTTTGCTTCCACTGTCTTTCTTTGATTATGTTTGCAGCTGCAAAATGATGGGGGATCTTACTAGAAATCTTGGCCCTAGAATTGTTCTGCTAGTGCTTTTGCTGAATTTATATCTGTCCTGTGGTGTGTAGATGGCGCAGAGAAGAAATGGACGGATGTACAAATCGGTACACATTTTTGTGGTTGTAACTCCCTGGTCCGCACCACCCAGTTGAGGTTTGCTCTGTCAAAATATAGCAGGGAAGTGGAGTGCGGAGAACCTATAGCCACAAGCTTTTTAGTTCCAAAAGAAAAGCTCTAAGATGCCAAATAACTACACTGCTTGTTTAAATTTAACATCGGTTCCTCATACACATGAAAACATATTTTAAAGATTTCGGGATCTGATAGTTCCTCAGCAGGCTTTGGTTTAATTTATACAGTGCGAGTAATTTTCTGGAAGACAGTTTGTAAGAGTATTGGTTTTAAGACAAAAATCTCTTCAATGTCTAAGAGTATTCCTGTCTTACCCCAAAATGCAATTTATTAGAATGTTTTGGAATCTGCTGGCCATTAGGCTATGAGTAGAAATAAGCAAGGAGAGAGTTCATATGCCTGTTTTTATTCCTATCTAACAATCCTCATGACATAAAAAATGTAGCAGTGTTTGACTTCATACAGGGAGCAAACAAAGTCAAAGTGACTGCCTTCTCAGTGTGGAAGGAATGACTTGTGACTGCTCCACTGAAGTGTTGCTTGTTGGCGACCTGTCAGCCAGAAGTTAAACTCAGAAATTCAGTTTTTTGTTACTCTTTCTCAATATTTTTCTTAAGTTTACCTAACTCTCTGTCCAACTTATAAATTTCTTATTCACAGGATAGTGAGGATACTTACCTGCTCCCAGTGCTGCAGAGGTTTATACCTTCAAGGCTGACAGCAATGCCATTTCCTTCTGCCATCTTGATGCTGCCAAGGCAGTTTTATGTAGTTGTGTCATTCCTCTGTTGTTTTTTAGATTTCCAGAAGATGGTCATACCTGCCAACTGAGCCCTGTAACTACGGGCTGAAAAAGGCTGAAATACTTCTTCATGTCCATGGGGAAAACCAGTCTTCTTGTTACTCTAGCAGTTACAATTCTTATTTCCAGCAAGGACAAGTCTCAAGCAGACAAGAATCTGTTGTCTTTAAAAAGTGGGTTTCACTACAATCTGGGTATAGCCATGTAACAGCTTTTTAATGGGTTCATAAACAGCTACGTAAAAATATTTCTTTTGTCTGCTGTCTGCAATTAGGAGCTCATAAAGTTTAGTAACTTCCAAGATACCTATTTTTCAACATTACCTAAACTAGAATAATGTTGGAGATCCCATGATACTAGGCGTTACTTGTCAAGAGTGGCTTAGATGGCTCTGTGACATGTATATACATTTTCAAATTCAGTTTTAGTTGTTAACAAGTGCCCAGCTACATTTTTGAAAGATAAGTTAGAGTTCTTACCTTTTTTTTCAAATGTAACATATCATATGGAACTATTAAGTGAACTTGCACAGAAAATGCTGAAGTGTCCCCTTTGCATACATTAATAACATTGTCCTTATCCAGAGAGTCATCTTTGCACTTCTGGGACTTAGGGAACACATTTAAACAACTATAACAATATTGAAAATATGGTATCAGAGTCCGTGTACTTTTAGTTAGCAGTTTGCTTTAAAAAAACCCCACAAATTCATTTCTTTCTTGTTTTCTTACATGTTCTTTGTTCTTTGCAGTATCAAATATATTGATTTTTATGAAAAAGTTAATCAGCTTACCTTTGTTCAGAGTGGATTTTTGTTCCTCTGATCAGCTCTACACAATTGAATTTTTCATCCTCTTTTCTGAGGTATTTCAATGTTATGAAAAAAGCATTAAAGAGAATTCTGATAAATTATTCCTTTAAAAAAGAATCTACTCCAATGCACTTTTGTTGAGGCTGGAGAGTTAATTGAACTCAAAGATTTCTGTTTTGTTTTCAATGAGAAGAATATCTGTGCTTTGTAAATACAAGAGACAGTGTCTCTTGGGGAGCTCAATTACATGGTTGCCTGCTGATTCTGGTTACCTCAGAATTCATAATACGAATCTTAACTAACCATTTAGGTGACGTGGTACTATATCTCAAAATCCAGTTTTCCTTGTGATTTAAAACATTTTAAAGTAGAGTTTGAATGGACTACACTAAAAGACATGGAAAAAATATTTCATGGTCATATCCAAAAAAGAAATGCTTTCTGAATGTTTTTTTTATCATACTCTGTGGTTCTGCTTTTATGGAGCAATGGTTCTCTTCCCCAGAACCTATAAAAAAGCCAGTGTAATATATTTTTATGCAAAATGTGTAACCATCCTGTTTTGCCTTAAGAAACAAAGAAACAAAAATTATTTAAAAAAACAAAACAAAAACCAAAAAAACCCCCAACAAAACAAACCAAAACCCAACAAAAAAAACCAACCCAAAAGAACCCACAAGCTTTTCTTCCATTGTGGTCTTACTTTATTTTTTCTTGTTAAATCAAGCCTGACCTAATCTTTTATGAGTTGGTTTTGTGTCTGTATTACCTCAGGCTGTGCTCTCATCAGACTTCACAAGCTAAGTGGACTTGAGTTTGGGATAGTCTGTGGAAATAATCAAAGAAAATGTACCATACTCCTGGATGTGATGATAATGGTTCATTATGTCCATTAAATTTAGTACTGAATCAGTATTCTGATGTGAGTTCAGGTTAGACTCAGTGTCCTGATCACTTGTAATTACTGAAGTGCAACTGTTAGCTCGGCTAAACTCCAATCCCAGTGACTTTTGTTCTGCTTATCAATTTCTTCTGAACTTTACATGTGGGAAGCCTTCAAAGTATTTGCTTTGAAGTCAGAGATTCTGCAATGAAATCCTGATTTGGTCACTAATTTGCTGTCTCTGCATTTGCACATTACTTCATCTTTCTGATTTTGTTTTCCTACTTTGAAATGGGCATCGTAATGCTTATTTTCTATCAAACTTCCTTAGTCTGCCTTTTTTACCTTCTTGAACTAAATAATTTGAAAAGGTTGGGTATCTTTTTATATATATATATGTATGCGTGTCTGTATATATATAAAAATACATTTGCAGTAACTTTAAAAAAGGCATAACTTTTATAAATTCAGAAGGCTTCTGAATCCTGCAAATAATCTCACTAAATTTTATCCAATTAAAAAGGTAAGGTGAATGCAAAAACCTAGATAATCTCTGGTAATTTCAGATGAGATTGCAGTAAAACTACTGCACAAATTATAAGCAGCTTTAAGATGCTTGCTTTTGCATATTCTGAATAAATGCAAGTAGTTTCATATGTTCTTAATGTGTATGTCAAATTACTGTTACTGGAAATGTGTTCTTTATCTACTTGTACAAGAGTAAAAAAGCAGAGATGATGTTACTGCCCTTTCTTTGGTTACATGCCACCTCCCATTATAGCAGAGTACAGCTGAGCTAGTGTTCTTGTCCAGGCTTTGGCTAAATTGCTACGAACTTCCTGAATTGATTCTTTTGATTTTTGATTATATCAGTACTCTTAGATCAAGTACTAACATTTTTCACACTCCTCTATAGTACCATTTTTATGTTTTCGCTTATCTCCTGTTCAGGGCTTTTCAACCTGAGGCTTCAAATTCTATCCATTCAGTAACAGATTTTCTTTTTTAGAAAATGGGCACAGGTGTCTGTCTCCTGTTTTGGAGAGCTGCACACACTGCCATGCTCAGTATGCTTGATGTTTTCCTGTAGGATGCACAAAGCATGAAAGAGAGGAGGTGAAATCAGCTTTCTGGAACTATCTGTACTGATCTTACCAGATCTAAATGAAGCAATGGCCTTTCCTCCACTCTTCTCCCATCCCACCAAAACTGCGGGAATGGTTTGTCATCAGATAGACGAGTCAGACGCCATTCTTGCACAAAATGAATATGCCACAGTTATAGGCAACCGCTGATTCTTGGAAATGGAGAGAGATGCTTGCACTTTTGGCATCATAGGTGGGTATGAGGAAGGAGCATCCTCAATCATGCAGAGGTATTGGATGGAGGTTTACTCCTTTCCTGCAGTGTTTGAAGGAAAAGAAGATACCTCCAAATTCCAGTGGTGGCAGAAAGTCCAACATGGCTTGCATCTTACCAGCCACCTAGGACTGGGATAGCTGAAGCAGCAGCTGGCACTGGAGCACCTGCCATTACGTGTACCGGTCGCGTGCGTATCACTACTGCTCATTCGTGTTTGCTCTTTCTCCCAGATTAGTTTGTCTGTGGTAGAGTAAGGAAATTTCTGCCGTAAGTTTGGTAGTTGATATTGTGGAGAGCAAAGCCAGGGTTGGCAGTGCAGGTAGCAGCCCTGTCTGGTCAGAGCATTGCCTTTTTCTGCTCTGCTCTCTGACTGCTCTGACACCATGCTAAACGTGATGTCTGCCATGCTGTATTTTCTATGCAGTACCTTCACGGTCCCTTCTCGGAGTCTACTGTAACTAGAAGTGGCCTTGTTTTCTTTGTTTAGGAGCTGTAGATAATGACACAACAGAATTCAAGAGAAGATGCTTGTGTTCATAGTATTTTCTCATTCTGACATGTAGGATGGCTTCAGCCTGTCAGGTGTCTACATTTGAGAAGATTCAAGAAATGCATAGGTTTCTTGTTAGCCCTTCTCATTTTGGTGCTCCCATTCTTCAAACTCTTCTGGTGCACAGCTTTTTAACTTGCAAGTCATTTGGCCACCTTCTGACCCTGCAAATAAGTATTCCATTTGCAGTTTCACTGCATGGCCTGTGACATACAAATAAAAGGATTGTTCCAGACAGCCAAACATTGCAATATATCTGTCAGTTGTGGAAGCATGCTTGAGGAGGGATCAAATCCATATGCAGATTGACTGACATCGTCAGAAGTCATGTAAAGCCTGTAGCATCAACTAGGATATCACGAAAGCTGTAATATATCAGCTCACACTATTCTAGATTATAGAGCTGGTTGGAGCCATCACCTATCAGGCGATTAAAAAAAAAAAAAAAGTGTAGTCTTATGAAGGCAGTATGTGGATAGCTGGAGATCTTAAATCACACGTGCATATGTAGTGCTCCTTTCAAGACTTCACTCATAGCATCTACAGATTTGCCTGGAGTTTGTGTACTGCCCTTCCAGGTACCACCTGAACAGACTGATTTTATGGATCAGACTGATTTTATGGAGCAAGATCCGGCTTGATGGCTGGATCCCATGAACATGTGGAGATTCTTTGTTCTTTTCCTTGTTGTGACTATTCGCATCAAATGCACCAGGCAGACTGAGTAACTTGCAGATACAAGGGATGTGATGTTGGGATGAACTCAAATTACAGTCTTTCTTCCTGGTTTTGAAATTTGTCACACTGTCCCACACAGTGTTGTTCTGCATCTCATTTTTGTGCCTGACTTCAGAGAGCAAGTCCTGAAAGACAACACACTTGAAAGCTAGAAGGATGTGACATTCATTCATCTCATCTCCGCCAGGAAGCAGTCTGTCTCACAAGGAGATCTTATCACATAAACTCTCTATTTCTGTGGGTTCTTCAGTGATCTGGCATTTTCAAAGTAGTGAAATGATGACTTAGGAGTGGCTACTGAAGGGGTTTCTGTGGGCAATGTGAGGGAGGGACTTACCTGTGAAAGATGCATTTGCCACAGAAAAGAATACCAAATTCATTATTTCTGCTTCATTGCGTATTGGGTTTATTGCCAGATACCTTTACTTTTTAATCATCCTAAACTAATTTCTGTGGGTTTGTTTTTTCTGATTGCCAGAGGAGTGTCCAAGCTTAGCTGGGACAAGACTGCAGGGTTATTGTTCCAGCCAATTTCAGATACCAGAGCTACCATCAGTTACCTCCTGTGCAATCTTGTGTCCTACGCAGGGCATAGTCTTGCAGAACCAAGGTCTCATCTGATCCAGTCATTGAGGCTGGTCTTGAATGTCAGCAGCTTGAGCACCACTAAGAGTTTACTGTACCTTATGGATTCAGGGAATCCCTTTACAAAGCAGAAAGCATGAGGACTTCTTCCTTAAAGTGGAAGGATTTTACAAGCAAGGTTCAGAATATTTGGATCCAAAGAGAATTTCAGTAACGTAGAGCCTAGTCAGGCCGGACTGAGTTTCACATCTTTGTTTGCAGTATTTGGTAATAAAACTCCTACTAGAATTCCTTAGGAATCTCTCTCAAACAAAATTAGAGACAGCTAACCTGTGGAATATTTGCATGTGTTCAGTACTTTTTCTCGAGTTTTGCATTTTTCAAGTAACATATAAGATTAAGTTAAACATGAAGACAATGGACTTTTTTACTCCACTTCAGAATCAGTAAAGTATCACAGGTCTTACTGTTTTCACTTGCAAAACACAATTAAAATCAGTAAGTGCATAACTAGATTTTAAATACATCAGTTTAAAGCCTTTGTGCTGAAGAACTTGCAACTAGAAGTCTTTAAAGTAGGCAATAGACTATTAAAAGGCTAAACAAACTGCTGACTAAATTCATTCAGAAACTAAATTATTCAACAGTATCCAATACACATTGTCATAGCATGAATTTATATCTAGCTACTGTTCTCAGGAGCATTTTGTGCCAATTGCTGTAACTTGAATAGTAAGAACTAGATTATTCAGTCTTATTTCAAACTGATCTGCAATATCTGCAGAAATTGGAAATGCATACCTCCAAGTCGCTGGCTTTTCTTAAATTGAAAGAAAGTATTCACATATGTAAATGTGAGTATGTGCAGAAAAATATGCAAGGCTGTAGCCTGTATGACTTTAACAATGTTTCCATGATAGCGTACTTCATAGAAACACAGATGTGAATCTTAAGATATGGAGAATACCTAAAGGGTATTTAAAAATTGGTATCTACACCTCGTTTTATTCAAAGAACTGTAATAGAAATTATCTTGTCTTTCGGAACAATATTCACATATTATGCTATTGTATTTAAGGCATTTTAGTTGAAAAGCTTTATAGAAAGCATTTCAATGGGTCCATAGATATATTAAAAACTTAATATTGAAGAATACATCAAGGAGTAAAAAAGTTACTAAAGCGCTCCCCTGTGCTGCGATTAATTTGTATATTATCAAGGTCTTTATTATGAATGCAGTTCCTAATGTAGGCCTGTAATAAACAGAGTGTAATTGAATTTTCAATGTTTTGCCACCAGGGAGTAATTTTCTTACAAGACCTCTGCTCCATCTTCTGGCTAATTGTCAGCAGTTACTCAGTATTACTGCATTAATGTCACCAAACATTGAAAACAGAAGCTACCTGCTTCCATTACATGTAAGGATGTGTAATTCCAACCCTTGTCTATTTACTGATTTTGAGTTGTGCGCCATTATCACTTGCACCTTTATTAACAGCCTGAAGTTTTTTGCAAGTACAGCCTTGGAGACAAAACAAACTACTTATAAATTTGGCTTGGTGTAAGGTTTCAGTCAGTTTGAGTATTCCACATAGTAGAACAGAAACATCCACAGCATTAGGATTTTCAGACACACTAGCAAGAAGAGCATTTTATGTAACCCATGAGTGACTGAAGATTTTGGGTTGTTTCTTAGCAAATGGAGTCATAAATTTGGGGATATCCATTGCCTTTCACTTCCATTACACGTTGTGTTACACTGCAAATGTAACGAGAACAGAATTATAGACTGCTGTACATGCAGAGGAAAGCTGATCTGTCTGCCGGCTAAACAACCAATGGCTAACGTTTTGTGAAGATCTTGATTCCACTCCTGGTCAATATTTTCATGAAGGTTTTGAATGTTTGGAGTAGTTTTATTAACTTTTGCTAGCAGTGCCAGGCTAGGAGGAGCCACAGACACTTTGCTGGAAGGGATTAGCATTACAATCTTCATACGTTGGACTTGTGAGCAAAAATCTGTAATAAATAAGCTGCAATTCAATAAGAGAAAGTACAGGTGTAGTTCTGAAGTAGCAATAATTAATTCACACCTTCAGAATGGGAGAACCACTTGCCTGCCAGAAGTTCTGTAGGAAAGGAGCTAAGTACTGCAAGGGACTGTTCATAGAGTGTCAATCAACCAAGTAATCATTTTGTGAAGGGAAAGAGAAAAAAAAAAAATCTGTTGGGATGTGAGCATGAGTGTCATATGAAATAGTCATAAAGTAATTCCTTCAGCATCTCTCAGCACTCATAAGGCCTCACCTATAGTACTGCCCACTGGAAAAAAACCAGAATTAGCTGAAATCCGAAGTGGAGAGTATGTCCTCAAGAAGCAATGGCCGATCTGGACTTTTTCTGAAGAAGGGAAAATGATGGAAAGACCTCATACATTTTCAAGTATGTACAAGACTGATGGTAAGGAGCAGGGAACAACTTTGTGGGTCATTCTGTCAGCAGGTCAAGGAACAACATGCTAATTGTTGCAAGAGAGATTTTGTTGAGGCATTAGGGTAGCTAAGCACTGGTTGAGATGTCTTGGGAAGGCTGTGAAATCTGTTTCCCAGAGGTTTTAAGAACAGGTTAGTGTTCTGTTAAGAATGGATAATCCTTCTCGCTGTCTTGTTCTTCCTGTGAATCTGTGGTCCCTGCAGATTGCTATAAACAACGTGTAAGAAAAGTTGCATTTTGAAAGCTGACAAAAATAAAATGTCTAGCATCATCCACCTACCTCAGTTGCTTAGCTGATCTTAAATAGTATTTAATAACAATGCATATCTGTTATTTTTAACACTTTTGCAAGCTGGACTGTTGAGAATTGTTTTGATAATTTATTTATTTTCTCAAACACCTGCCAGTTTGAAAATTTGCCAGGTTTCTTGACATCCAAGTGCTGTGTTTCAAATTCCAGCCCAAACTTCTATATTAGCATGAGAAAAAATAACCCCAGACCAGCAAATGTTTTACAGGATTCTGCTGGCAAATACGAAAATACTGTTAAGTGTATTTGCAAGCCAACAAATTAACTTCAGTCTACAGTTATCTAAATCAGTAACTTTCCTCCCCACTTTCTTCCCTGGAGGGGGAAACACAAAGAAGTATGAAGACAGATAATGTGCTAGAGCAGGAATTGCTACCTGTACTGTAATCATGCTCTCTTCTCCGCAGCATACCTTCTTTCCAGTGCTTTTTCATCCCAGCCACCATTCAGAAAATCCCATACTGGGGCAGGGGCAGTGAGATGAGTGCTGAGAAACCAGGGTACAAACAGAGCAGGAGGAGAGAATTAATTAGAAATGCTGCTGGGTGGTTTGGAGCATTGGCAGAATGGGAGCTGATGCTTGTGCTCATAGATGTGGAAGAGCTCAGCAGGGATGGGGTGGACTCAAAACTGAGGCAAGAGAAGTTTTATGTCTGTACAGTCTTTGAACAAAGGAAGAAACTTGGGCATGCTTTTAAGACAAGGAAGTTGACAATTCTCTTTTTAATGAATAATGTGAATAATAACTTTGCATTGAATTTATTGGTGGTATTATATGATGCTATAGTTGTTAGTCATGTATAAAAAAATTAACTTACATAAGACATGAATTCAGACTCAGTAGCTGGATAGTAGCTATAATATCCTTTAAAATGTGTTCTATGTAATTTTGAAGGTCAGAATTAAGGTACAGAGGCCACAATCTATCTCCTTGTCATCCATTAAGAATTACTTGCGCTTTGCTACTCAATAGAGTCAATATAATTCTCTGTAAAACATGTGCCTGAAATTCTATGTACTACATGCTAATTGTACCTGAGCTCTTCCTCCAGCATAAAGAATCTGCATGCTTTTGATTCTTCCATGTTACTATGCAAAGGATATTTGCCCTGAAAAGGCATTATAATAACTCCATAGCATTCACATGCCTCCTGGAAACCTTACAAGAAGTTCAAAGTGAGGAAATGCCTTCGTTTCCCCCTGGTCTCTTTTGGCATGAGCACTAGGACTCTGCTTTTATCAGACCTGTCAGGTCTCAGGATTTCAGTGGGAGGCTGATTCCTGCAGTAAGGTTTCTCTGCCGTTGCTTATGTATTCCCTGTACAGGAAAATAGTGCTGGAACGTCTTATGGTACTGTAATGCTTTGGCTGATGCATTTGGTGCGTAGGATCCTATAGCAGAGTCTTATAGCAAGCGAAAAAGCCCTTGAAATTATATGATCCCCTACTGTGGCCTTGCGTTGCCATTCCTCTCCCCTTGTATGTTCTTGTAATCTGGCTTGTGTAAGTCCTGGCATGTGTTTCATGAGTTACATCTTTTAGATTGTTTAACTTTATAAATTCCCTTCCCAAATTTGCATTGTGACAAATACAGCTTTTCTGTTTCATACCTTTTATCTGTGACTTTAGAAGCACTTCATACATTTCTTTTTTTTTAACTGTCACAATTCACAACATCTCTACAAAGTGGATGATGGGATGGCCCTTCTTCAGATGCACAGCAGAAATGTAAAGACTGGTTTACTAATTGGGGCTTAGCCCAGATTTCTTTCTTGAGGATGTTAGTCAAGGCATTTGTTATAGGGAAAGCAAATACATAAATAGTTAGGAGTATTGTATTTTTCGGCTAAGGAGTTAAGAATTGCTTGTCAAACACTACGTGGAGAGGTGGAAGGCACATGTGAAAATAAATGTGAAGATTTTAGTATCTGGTTCTTGGATGAAATGTATTGGCTTTGTGAGGAATGGGAAACAATTTATTTCAGCTGAGAACTATCCACTTATCACCAGTAAAAATAATTTAAAAAAAAATCAGTGAAAATCACTGCAAGGTTTTGAGGTATATTCCTACAACTCCTCAGCAGCAGGATGGTTTTGGTAGCCAGTAGGCGGACAGTAATTGGGCTGAAAATTGGACTGTGAGGTCATTTACAATGACAACACATAGAGTGAGAATTACTGCTCTGGTTGTGAGTGTACAGTATGGTTTTTGCAGCAGATGTAAATTAGAAGAAAAGTTCGCAAGTGGCCAGAGGCTTAAAGCAGCTCTCATTTTGCCAACCTGGTTCACTTCCATGGAACAGGGGAGATGTAATGTTAGATCTGCTGGGAGCTCCTGGAAATTCTCAAACTATAACTATATCCTTGAAATTAATTTGCATAGCTCCTGTTGAAATAACAAGGACATGCAAATATCAGTTTGAGATTTAGATGTGTGCTGTGTTTTTTGCTTTTCAGCTGGATAATGAGTCTCTTTTGGCCCATAGGGTGAGAATAATAAGATATATAACACAGAGAAGACAAGATCAAACTAGGAGTGAGGTGAAGGTAGGGGAATTAGCTGAGCTTCTTAGGGCCCATGCTATATAATTTAGGTCTAGCGTGCATAAGGGACATGGCATAACCCCAGTTAAGACCTCAAAATGTAAAGTTCGGCAGTTAAGTGGATACTTTTTTTTTTTAATGTCACTTAAAGCTGCTACAAATTTAGCACACAATATGCACTTGGTATCCAGCTTCTGAAACAGAAAGTGTCTTTCAAAAATTGTCAGTAAAATGTGTAAAATTCACTTCTATAACAAATAATCTTGCCTACTGAAAGGATAAACTGTTCTTTACTTGGCATTTTGAGGCTGGAAAAGGTATATTGAGAAAATGCAGGTATTATGTCTTCTTGATAGATGTTTTGATATATATGGTTATAAAAAAACATACAAATAGATCTTGTACATTTCCTGGTTCCCTTAAGAAGTGGTGTTATTAAGGTGCTAGTGAAACTGCCTTGAAAATAAAAGCAGCACTGAGTGTTTTCTCCTCCCCCTTTATTCTTTCTCTTGAGGAATATGTTAGTGTAAGAGTAGTCTGCGTTGTCTTTGTTTTTAAGCTTTAAGGTGTTGTCAGTAAAGATGATGTGTGTTCGATACCACTTGCGGTTTTTTACATTGCTTTTTCCCCACTTGTTCTAAATACCGTGTCTCATTCTCTCGCAGCATCTCTGCATTATTGCTGCTTTCGTAGCTCCCTGAGATCTTGTCTATATTGGCAGAGTCCCTCTCATAGGTGTTTCTATTTAATCTACTTAACTAATGCTTTCCAAATACATTGAAGCAGATGGGTGAATTCTGTTTGACTTAAAGTATCAGTATAGGTGGGATTCACCTCCCTGCAGGTTTCTGTTGTTTCTGTGTTCTTCAGCAGATCTTGTTTGAAGCCAATCACTTCCTCACCCTTCTTTTTTTTTTTTTTTTTTTTTAATCTTTTGTATGAGTATTCAATGAACTGGGATCTTCATATGCTCCATCCCTACCAAAAAACAAACTAGTGATTTTTTGGTCATTAGATTTATGTCAGCTGTTTTTTTCTTACAGTTGCTACATTGTTTTGTTTACTTCAAAGAAATCAGCGATTTTTAAGATTTCACATCTAGGAGTATATTACAAGCATAAGTTCCGTGTGTGCCAATGTCAATCTTATTTGTTAAAGTTAGCACAGGAAGAATTTGTCTGAACGGAGTCTATGTCTGTATCCCCTTTATGATCAGTGGAGAGGAACTCTAGAACGTGGTTCAAGTACTTTGGGGCATAAGTAGATGCCGAGGTTATGTCAGGTGATTTGCTCCTAAGTGTGGGTGTCTTTGTAGAGGAAGCATTAAGAAGCGTTATCCCTGAGTTTAGTTGCACGTCTGGACTACCAGGATCTTAAGTCAGTTTAAAAGAAATAGGCCTTCCCCCCCCCCCCCCCATGCAAACTCTCCTCTTTTTCTTATATGGACAAAAAGTTCCTCCAGAGTTTGCTTGGGAAAACATGATTTTCAGAAATTACACTAGAGGAGTTGAATAAACCTGTTGTTAACAAGGCGCAGCAAACCAAAACAAAGTGACCACAATCCTCTTCCCCACAGCAGTGACTGTTGACAACAAAACTGGAGGAAAGAAAGGGTTCATGTGGTACTGATACTGAAGAGAACATGGATATTTTAGGGCAAAAATATTATTAAAGTGTAATTGTTCCAAAGACTGAAAATAGCAAAGAATTAAGAAAGAAAATCATAGAGTCCGTTATAACTCTTCTTATATATGGTTACTTCCTAAATACTCCTTGTTTTTTTAGGAAGGAGTGTGTGTCTTTGCCTTTCTTTCCTACTTCAGTCTACATATTATAGGGACCACAGATGTTGTGCACAGCACATAATATGGGAATAATACAGATGCTCTGTGCCGTAGTCTAATGTGTGTGGTTTTTTACCCCTCAAAGAATAGTTTAGATCATGGTATCACACACCATTTTAAAGCTTAGAAATTAGTTTGGTGAATTCTTCAGCATTCAGGGATGTAGAGTTAGAACATGTTTATGTGGCTTTGCAATGAATTTAGTGTACTGATAGTATTTTTTGTATTCCTTACAAAATTTGTACCATCTAGCTTTAAAACTGGAAATATTAATTAGTACTAATTAAGCTATTTTAGATTCATAAGTTTATTCCAAACCCACCTGCAGAAATTATTATTCTACTTTTCCTGCAAAGGTTAGCTTTGCAGACAGACAGTGAAATTCCGTAAAACTTTCTTACCTCTGAAAAAATGCATAGAAAATTTAAATCACTATTTGTTATCAAATGGCCTCAAGTTCATGTTGTGTTCACACGTACAGTAATTGAGGCAGGGATTGCTTCAAAGAAAGTCATTAGCATGAAGTCTCAAAACTTGTAGTGGTCCACTATCTTCCATATACTGTATGTAATATTGGCAGCCCTCTTTCAAATAGAATTAAATGCAATTTTATAAGTGATGGAATGGAATTGTAGTAGTGTTCATTAAAAACTGGAAGACTAATAAACATATTAGAGCTTTAGCCTCTGCATACAAAGTTATTAGAGCAATATTTCTAATAGGATTTGGTTTCTACTGCTTACAAAATGTAAAATACTAAACATTGTTAAAAATGTTATTGCTGTCATTTCCTTATAGCAGGAGAATTTGGGGCTTGGCATAGATTTTTCTCCTGCGTGAGCACATGTGCTGGTGCTGCTGCTGGCATCGTCAGGATGTGACATACTTCTTTTTCTTCTGGTAGTAATCGCTAAGCAGTTGAAATTTGAAAGCCTGTGTATCATGTCCAAGCTGAGAAAGAACAGGTTGGGGGAATGCTAAACTTAATTTGGTTTTGTGGGGGTTTTGTAGCCATGGTATGGCCAAGAACTTCTCAGCTCTTCAGCTCTGAGAAAGATTTCTCTCTGAAATGCCAATATTATAAACAATTTTTTAAATTATTTTATTTTTGGCAAATAACATTGCGCATGCAATAGACAAGAGTCAGGTCTGTTGCAAATACAATGTTAAGATTTGATTGTCACTTGTTCTGCTTTAAAGTATGTTTCTAGCTTGTTTGCATTTTTTTGCCACTTTTTCCCATGTGATTTCACAAACATATACTTCTTTCCGTATCATACACATAGTTTTCACTCTGGCCTATTACTAATAAAGAAATTTTCTTTATCAAGATCATAAAAAGAATCATGTTTGTTTATCATGTTCCTCATGATACTATCCATCAAACCCAGGCTATTGCTCTTTTAATAAAATAAGAGAATGTGTTTGGTTGTTCTACTGATGAAGAGTTAAGAAAATGCTTCCACAGGCAATGCAAGTTTGATGGTTTGGTTTGGTTTTTTTTTTTTTTAAACAAGCCAAATGAGTTTCTGGGCTTTTGATTGTCACTGAAAAACCAATTGCTGCAATAACTTTAAATTAATACTTCAGCAACTAATACCTGGTGTGCTGAATTGTGAGAATATAAAATGGAAAGAAAACCCAAATACATATATATGTATATGGTAGGTTAGTAGAAAGCGTATCAACGTAATGCATGTATGCCATTAGGAACAAATCACAAACGTCAAGGTATTTTTGCAGATATAGGGAGCTGTAGTTTAATTTTCTATTGCAAGGTGACTGCTTAAAGGTCATTTCCCAAAGCATGTCAGATTCTTTGGGGATGTATCCTTTAGCTTCATCTAATGTTTCATTGACTGTATAAGCATTAAACTCGGCGAGAATGACAGGCTGTAGTAAGTGGATCCCAGGTGGGCCTCGGGATCTGCAGAGCCAGCTGTTCCCCAGCTCCGATAACTCTTTCAGATTTGCAGATCCTTTTGCATCTGACATGGCATGCCAAGCCTTTGTACTGCCCAGTGCTGATGTTTTAAAGGAGAACAGCTTAATAATTTATTAACTGCTACATTTCCTTTGGGCTTTATCTGTGTGATGCTGTTGAGTCACTGAGAAGTGTAAATACATAGAAGTTAACAGAAGCACAGTCTTTAAGAAAGCCAAAGCTTTTTCTTTCTTCTTTCCTTTTTTTTTTTTTTTTTTTTTTTTTTTTACCAAGGACTCCTCTGAGAATTTATTGTTGGTTTACCTTGTAACAAAAAGTTCTGCTTTGGAAATCAGGGCTGAAACATGTTTTGAGCTTGTTAGCATCATGCCTTCTTCAAAATAATGATAATTAACAGTATAATGACAATGTATTTTCCTGTTTATACGTATTTTTAGCTACTGATATCTTTTCAACCTAGTACCAGTATCAGCCTTTTCTTGTCTCTATCTCAGCATGCAGTGTGTACATGTATCAGCTCTTTCCCTTCAAGTTCAGGAAACATATTCTTGTCTATCACCTGTGCCTTTGTAATATGTTAGTGTAGGCTTCTGCCAAGCTGTTAAATCTCCCTAAGGCCACCTGGTCCACAACTCTAGAAAAAGATGATGAAGAAACAGTGGTACTTCTTCAGCATTTCCTGGCTAAGAGAAATCCCATTCTGTCTTCTGGTTCCCTGAATAAATACAATGAAAAAAATGGCTAAAAATGGATCATTTTCACACTTGTTTCTTTAATCTCTAGTGTCCATTCCTGGAAAATCAAAGCATAATGCAGTCCTGCCCATGCATACAAATTTATCATATCCATTTAAATATCAGTCCATATTTTCTGTTACATATTTATGAGTAAGACTTATGACACAGAATTACAGAACTTCAATATCACTATTTTCAATAGTATTACTCTCATAAGCTGGAGTAGTACAGTAGTGAATTAGGACCTCTGCAATATTTATTGCTCAGATACAAAAACAGTATAGTGCTGTATTTAAAAAAAACTAATAATTTTGTCATAAAGACCCCCCAAAATAGAGGTCATGAATGGTTTTTGTGGTAGAATAATACAATGGAGAGAAGACAGACTTCCTCTGTTTCCTTTGTTTTATTTAAGAGCTTACAGAAGTTACTGTGTGTTTAAAATACTAATTGCCACTAATACTAAAAATTAATATCAATATGAATAGCAAGCTATTGAGAAGAGAGGTTTTAAGTGAAAAAACTTTTCTATTGACTTCAAATAAAAATTTTGCTATTTGGATATTCCTTCAATTTAGCAATAAAATACTAATTTGGAGAGAGGCATCAGAGACTGCCTTTAAATACAGTTTCATTTCATTCTTTATCCATTTGTAAAAAAAAAGAAAACCAAAAAAAAACCCCACAAACAAAACCAAAACCAAACAAACAGATTGCCAGCTAGAAACTTTCATAATGTTTGGTGCCTCCTCTTTTTTTTTCTGTCAGGACTCCACTTAAACTCCATGGAGGGACCAATAGGTCTTGGGAAGCAAGGGGACAATCTTCCTGCAGAAGAAACGAAAGAAATGGGCTTTTTAGGTTTGTGGAAGTCAGTCAAAGAATATCTGAATACCTGCAAATATGTCATAAGTAGTGTGGTAGGATAAAATAATAGAAGTTAATCCTGATATGACTGAGTTTTCCAACTCCAGCTAGGGCGTTCACTCTCTGTCTGCATCCCGTGAGTTTGGGGACAATGCCATGCAGATTTTCACATGCTATGTTACTGCTTTTATTTCTGTGAAATGACCAATGCTTCATTACTAAAAAGCTGAGATAATGATTATATGGCACTTGCAGACTTCACGCTGGTTTGAGCATCAGGATATGATAACGTGAATTATTTTTCATCTGTTCAGCAGCATTTAGTCTCTGTGGAGGCCGAGAGCATTGTTGAAAGCTTTTCATATCAGAAAAAGACTAGACCAAACCTGATAGGTATCAACATCCAACAGAACTGGTTCCTAATGTAAAGAATGATACATTATTTTCTTTAGATAAAGCAAGTGAACAAGTCTTGCAGTTGAGAGGCATTCAAGATTTCCCTGAATAGGCTTAGGTTTTCCAGTGGAGGTTTGAAGTGTAGCTCTAATATGATTAGAGGCTCTGTGGAAATGACCATTTCTGACTCAACTGCCTGGAGCCTTATATGTGTTTACAGTTCTGTTTCGTAATGAAAGTGCTGATTTATGTATCCTTTGGTCTTGCAAAGTTAACATACCTTTGGATTAGTGAATTGTGTCCTGGTCTGTCCTAATTTTGCTTGTATATTAACAAAATTAGGTAACTTTACATCTCCACTCCTCCCTTCATTGCTTTCCCAAGTGTGTTCACAATGGTGTTTCACTGGTGCGGCTGAGATGGAATTCACCAGAGAGAACAGATCTGGTTTAGATCCAGGAGGAGTTTATAGCATTGGCAGCTATAAAGAGACTTTATTCTTTGTAAAGGCAACAAATCCAGCATAGAAATTATTGAAGCACAATTAATAAAGAGTTTTGCAATGCATCTTCAAAACAAAATAATTTTTTTTTTTTTAAACTCAGATTGTATCTCTGGGTTCCCACAGTTTCCAAAATGACAGTTGGCTTTACAGACTCCCAAATGAACATAGAAAACTGTAAGAGATAGTTACTCATAAATGTATTTGTTCTTTGTGCTCAAAACTGAACAACCTCCTTTTTCTTTGTGAATGAAGTTTACAAGCCAGCATGTTTTTTTTAAATAGACTTCTAACACTGTTGGAGCAAACATTACTTCAGACAAGACTCCACCTACAAGCATGTGTCTCACTACTGCACATCCACAAAGCCAAATACAAACTTGGTAACACAGTTGAAGAGCTTGTTCCTTTGTGAACATGAAGTAATTTTTAACTTGAGGCAAGTTTTTTTTTTAGCCTTATGAAGAAAGCAGCACTTACTCATTTTCTCTTACTTGAATGGGCCATATTAAAACGGAAAAATGTGGATGTACAATAGAGACTGAACTGTAAGAGGAACTGGTGGCTGATCAGGGATTAGCTTCCCAGGGTAGTTGTTGGACAACAAAAAGGATGGAAACAGTGAATGATTAATCTCAAATGTAGACACATTTAAAAAAAAAGGGGGGGGGTACTTTTTTTTGCTGTAGTTACTGTTTACTGTTTGCTTCAATAGCTTTGCTACTTTAAAAGTACTGTCTTACTATCTTAGTTGGAAGAACTGACTTCCTCACTTGTCTTTGTAAGGGTTGTAAATCAATCTCACCTTATTCAGCAGAAGACTTTCATTAATTTAGTAGACTTTGGATCATGTTCCTATCTTGATGTTGCTTAGCTGAGCTCCTTAAAGATGTGATACTATGGAGAAAATTTTATAGAAATAGATGATATATTTCTTTAAGAAACTATTTTTCTTCCCCAGTTTATTTCACCTACAGACAATTAGTATCAATAATGAAGCATTTCTGCATTCATTTAAAAAAAAATAATCCGCTACTATAAGCATTGACTAATATGTTATGCCTGGGTATGTGTACATATACTGTTCTCATTGTCTCTTGCGGGAGTGATCAATATATGCTGAACAATATAATTTGGTCCCTTCTTATTTATGTTGCAACATCACAATACTATAAACCAAATAAGTTGTTCTTGTTTTGTCATTTTTAATAACATTCTGTTCTGATTTAGGCATGCTTAATTCTGTTCATTTCTGATCCATTGATCTGTAGCCGGGCAGAAATGAAATTCACTCATGAAAAAGAAATAAAATTTTCATCTTAATCAGTCAAGTGCAGCCACCTCTGAGCCGCTCAGCTTACCTACTCTACTGCCACATCAGTTTCAGATAAAAAAAATGAATTAGTTCAATGCACAAGAATTATTATGAGAGGGAAAAATACAGCTGTAAAATCACAAATTTAGAAGCCCTGTTTAAGATTTGTTTACTGGTTTGTTTTTTTTTTTTTTTTTACATTATTTCATTTAATCTACTGAGACAGGGTGGATGGAGTACCTGTGGTAATTTCCAGTACCAGGCCTTTTGTGACCAGTTTTATGTTAAGAGGTCTCAGAATGTTTCCTTGATGAGACTGGTTGGAATTTGTGTCTTATACTGCCTAATAAATACTACTGACACCTTATTAATAAATAGCAATAGTCTTAGTTAAGAAAAGTATTGTTCCTAAGTAGGGATGCTAATTTCCAAGGCACAGTTAGGTACCATGAAATAAACAGACAGAAAATGGTACTTGAAGTCAAGCATGGCTGTATGTTTTCTCTCTGATTTTTGAGATTTACTCTTAGCAGGTAAATAGGTAATATTAATTGTGGATTGTTTTCTGTGTGTCTCCCACCACAGTGCGTCATGGAACATTTGCTAGTGTGTGAGTTTAGCTAGGACTACCACATCAACCCTAGCACATACCTTGAAAAATTATTTGGTCGTGACAGAAAGCATAAGCAGAAGATTTGGGTCTACTTAGTTGGTAGCCTCTGAGGTCTTAATGGCCTTCAGCCCCATCAGTCTTGGTATCACTACGTGCTTATTATATTGATGGTTTTTTCTTTTGCAAGGAAGCAGCAATACTTTTATTTGGAAAATAAATTGCAAAATAATCTCTTAGCAAGTCTTAAAATTGCATCAGTCTGATGATTTATTTGGGCTGATCTGATTTTCAGAGTATTTTATTTGTGTTTTGTTGATTAGTAAAAGCTTTATTTCTAGTCACCTTGTCACTGTTGTTTAGAAATGCATTTGTGAAAATTGAATTGATTTTTCATTAAGGAGCCTTTATTTTCGGCTACAGATAAGCCAAATTGACCCAGAATATTCTTAAAGCATATGCAGCTGATTGTCTGAATTCCTATGCCGCCTTCTCAGGTACTTTGCTAATGTGGCATTGATCAATCTACAGATCCTGAACTGCAGAGAAGTGATAGGAGTATTGGCCACAGGATGCACTATGGGCCAGAAAGATAAATTGTTTGGGTTGTCTTTTTGCAAGTTTAAGGTCACAATTCATTCATCTTGTTACTTTGCTGTATCCCTTTAGTGGCTTCAATTGCAGGATTAAATATTGAATGGTGGCAGATCATTCGATATATGGCTCTTCTACTTTGGCATTAGGAGGCTTTTCATGCTTAAAATGGAATGATGTGCACACAGAATGCCAAAGGTAGTCGTGCCAACGATCTATTCTGTAAGATTAATCCCACAACAACATTATCAGGCAATTCTTAACACATCGATTTATTCCTGATATGACACTTCTGAAACAAATGAATAAATGCTTGGCATATACTCAGCATCCTAGGAGGGAGAATGTGGAATTGAACCCACTACAGGAAAGATCGATACTTAAAATTAACCCATTAAAAGCTTAGTGAGAAAAATTTTAAACTTTTAGACTGAAATTCATGGCCCCTCATGCAAAGCTGGTCTGTAAGAAACAAGAACGGGGTAAGAGGGAGGATTCTTCCCTAGAGACCGGATCATAGTCTGCAGATTTCACCACATACCTTGTTTACAGTAATGGTTGTGCCACTATACTTTTCAACTAGAGAAATGCTTCATGTTTCAGTGCCTCTGGCTTCCCTCAGAAAGGCTCCTCTCTGCACCGCTGCAGGGCTCTGCGCTCCAAAGCCTTCAGGTAGGTGCAAGATCCCTTGCAGACCTTTGCCTCACCGCTCTTCTCTTACAGTTAGCGAGCAAGCGCAGGCTTTGCAAAGCTTTTGGTTTTCTGCAAGAAAGGAGCAAGAGAATTTTGCCTTTAACGATTGTCACCTGTACAAACTGTGCAAACACCTTCTGTGTTTTCAAAGAATATTGTATATAGAATGTGAAAAGCAGCACGGCTGTTGAAGTAGGTAGGTGAATTTGCAGGTTTTGTAACTAGCATTATGATTGTAGTACAAACCAGCTAAAGAAAGGAAATGAGTTGCTATTGATTCTTAGCTTTATTGCTGGTTTATAGAAGGTTTCTAAATTGGCATTGTATTTTGTATGTTATGGAGGTTTTTGTTAAACCTATTTGCAAGCTAAGAGAGAGCTTCTGGATTTCAAAAGCACGATTACCTTCAGCAAGTGAGAAATAGCTCCAGAGGTGAAAATGTAGTTTTGCTTTTTAATTGTATCTAATGATTAAATATGTGTTACATATGAGTTGGGACAAAAGTGAGATCCAGTCTCAGTTCTGCATCTGACTTGTGGATACTCTGTCATTGGGTGGAATTAAAAGCCTTTGGTTAGGTGCCTACACTTCCTAATGGCGTATTAATTACACTGCCTGTACAGATGTCTTACACTGATATTCATAAAAGGCTGAGCAATTTTGCGGCGTCACTTGTGTAGCCAAGCAAGTGCCAAAGAAGAAGGTGTTGCAGAAGTAATACCCAGGAAGGAACTTGCACCCTGGCCTGTAAGGTGACACCTGAACATTCAAATTCATAATAAAGGAATTTCTCCTTTGGATTTGAGCGCTCCAAGCACATCTACGCTTTGCTGCAAAATTAGAAGGATATGTCCCCTATGATGTGGTCTTTTGGCATCCCCCAAAACTGACCACAGATGATTAGGTTACTTATATGTACATAAGTATATCTAATACATGCATGTATTAAAGCCCTCTCTTTCAAAAATGATTTGAACCTAGGTATCTGATCTCACAAGGAACATTAGAGACCACTGGAGTCAGTAGTTCTGGCAGTCATCTGGGGTATGGAGGAGTCTCGTAGAAGTCCCTCATCCAACTAAAATTTGCTTATGCAAGGAAGAACAGTTTTAATAGAGAAGGCTGACAGAGGCCTGCCCACAGATGTCCCGTGTCGTAGTCTGTCAGAGCACATTTCTTGAAAGTCAGAGATCTGTTTTCAAGCACTTTCTTCAGGTGGATTTGATTCTGAATCACTCTTGTGCCATATAAAAGGTATAAGAAGGATCCTGTCATTAGCTTGGTTGTTATTCTGTGTGTCCGTAAGTAAAGCACACCCCTGGTGCACTTTTCAAAACAGAAGTTACTGACTTGTTAAAGAGATGAGCTTAGTGAACTAGCTGACTAGAGATACTAGGACAAAATTGTTGCTACGGTTTATTCTCAGCCATTAATTTGGGTTGTGGTCCTAAGTATGAAAAATATATGCTAGGCGTCGTTCTTAAATTAGTGCTTTTTACCACGTTGCACCTATATAAATATTAAGATGCATTAATTGTGGCTGCCTGCCTGCCAGAATCTCCTCTGGATATGGTTACTACTTATCTACAGCTACTGTTCATGTGCTAATGTCTGTAAATATTCAGGCTAGCTAACAAAACTGTTGCTTTCTTGCAGTTTCTTCATGTAAGTGATTCTTCAAACTGACCGTCTTTATACATTTGAACTCTAAATATTCATTGAATTGAATGAGTTGAATTGAGAGTTGAAGCTTATTGATACTCAACATTTTTTCCTAATGCCAGTAAAATGTTTTTGTTGTATGCAACATCTTTTACAGTTTGCTTTAAACTGCTAATGTGTTTGTTTATTTCTAATGCCAGTATAATGAAAGCTTACTTGGCAATATTTTTTACTGGAAAATAGTGTGTATGAAATGGTCTGTGGCTGGTCATGTGTATTTGAAAAAATAACTTTTATGTGGATGTGAGTAGTTGTCTTAGTTGTGAAAAATTGGCATCCTGTTTCCTCTGAATTTGGTGACAAGTGAAGCAATCATATTCAAAGATTTGTTACTAGAATCCCAAATAGTCTTGAGCATAGAATTAAAATATATATATGTTATTAGGACATTTTTTTCTTTAGCCAAAATCCTTGCTTGTACCAAAGGAATATTTTAATTCATTTGGCTGTTGCTGACATCATAATACCATCAAAGTCAACATGAAATAGAAGCAAAAGATCTTTTGGGGGGATCAAGAATCTGTTCCGGTATTTGTGCTGTAGATTCATTTTTTTATACTATCCACCTATCATCATGCAAGATTCCTTTTGATCTCATGGAGAATTACACATAAGAATCAACTGCAGAATATGTAGTAATTCAGGTGCAAAAGAAAAATTTCTCCTTGGTGTTTGAAATAGAAGATATTCCAAAAAACCTGATACAATTAGATCCTGCATGAGGACATTCTTAGATAGCTACACATACTCCCTAAGTACATACTTCCCTGTAACATAGATTGCAGATAAATTGCTGCATAGGTGTCATGGTGTAGACACCACAAATTATCATGAAATTTTTTTTTTTTTTTTTGGTGAAAATGTTTCTCCTGGGCTTGAAGATGAAATAGCAACAATGAGAAGAACAGCATGTTACATTCTTAAATCTACGGGATGATAAAATCACCAATTACATGAAAAGTTGGCTGGAATGGTCTTCCTTATTTAAAAAAAAACTACTTTAATGTTGATTTTTCTGGTTACAAAGTGATTTAATCTGCTCATTTCCTTTGTCTAGATTTTTTTTTAGCACTGTAAAATTAATAAGCCCATTATCATATACTCGCTAGCCTTATTTTTCATTGTTTCATTTTTGTCTGTTAGATTGGCATAAAATTCAAGAGGTGAAAAGCATTGCTGGCCTGGAGATTTGACTTCTGATTTTTTATACATATATATATATATATGTATAAAAAATACATATATATATATATTTTTATATATATATATATAAAGTGAACCAACACTCTGTTGATAAGCAATGTGTGTGACCCATGACGGGCAGCTTGCTGTTCTGGTGGAACAAAATATTACAGCTAGACCATGCAGGCTTCTGCTCCACTGGACTTGGAATAGATTAGTAAAGTACTTTCCCAGCTCGAAGGGTTTTAGTTTGGGTTTTTTTTTTTCCCCATGATGGGTTCTAGATAAACTCATATGCAAGTTTATTGCAAGATTCCTCTGAGACCCCTAGCTTTTTATGAATGGAAAGGTCGTTTATAAATATGTTCAACATCATTGTGTTTTATTATTTTTCCCATAGGACAAGATTGCTGTGTTTTCTGTAAAAGACTACAATCAGATTTTACAGCCACACAGATTTAATGTTGTACATATTACTTGGGTTTAGATAACAGAAGACTCTGTAGTGAAAAATATGTTTGATTTCAGCTCATGGAGGTCTCTTATTCATACATTACAATCTTCAAACCAGAACACAGACTTTACCAAGGCCAGAAGTCTTCAATTCTAAGTTATTGATGCAGGGCCAATCTTTGCCTAGCATGTGGTTTTCTATAATGCTAAAAACTTCTGAACAGTTTTCTCTGACACATCTGATACTTCTTTGTTGGAGTGGCTTTGAAGCCCACTATTTGTGGAGCTCTGTTTGAACCATGGGGTCATATTGATGTTTGGTTTGGTCACTCAATTATACTTCATATTTGTATTTGCTGACCTTAGTTCCTGAATCTTACTCCTTTGGGCATAACACATCTTTCAGTCACTATAACATCTAGTTTGTTATCATCTATTTAAAAGCATTAATATTAACTAGAAAAATCTTTACCCAGGGAAAGTCCAGGACTTGAACGTGTGCAGCCGTAAGTTGCATTCATTATTGCAACACAAAATGTCAATTAGTAAATCTGAGAGTTAAAGCAACAAAAATAGCTCTGTGATCTGATAGAGAGATTCAATGTCAGGCACTGAAATTCTTCAAGCATTTCCTCCCTGGCTTAAGCTCTAAAGGCAACTTGGATTTTATTAGTAAGGCTTGGTAGCAAAGTACTTCCCTGTATTTGTGTTACCACTACATCCAGAACCCCCAAGCTCAGTTTCGCACCAGGAGAAGAGACACTATCTCCAACTGCAAAGCTGTCTATCAGCATTTAAAGTATAACCAAAGTTTAGAAGCAGTTTCCCAAGATCTTGGAAAAGCATGGAGGTAGGAAGAGTTCCTCATCACAGAGTATTTTGCATATGGGAGAGGAAATAATTTTTCCATATTCCAAGGCAGACAGTCAGTGAGAACACCAACTATACCCGAGAGAGCTTCTAAAAGGTTTGTGTGGACCACGTTCTCCAGCATGCAGATGTATCCATGACTAGTGCCATGTTTTAAATTTCTTAGATAAAAGAGAATGGCTAGATTGCTTATGAAGTCCAAGGTGCAGGACTGTACTCCCACCTCAAGGCAATATTAAACTCAGAGTAGGAAGGAGAACGTGAAGTGTCTCACTCTCACACATTGATGTGGGAATACCTGGCAGTTCAGACTCATAAGATTTCCTCTTTAGAGGTTTAGGAAAGATGGTTTCTCTTAAACTAAAAGATGTGTTTGTCAGTGATGCATGGCTGTGTTAAGTACCAACTTATCTGTAAAGCATTCAGTGGCTCGTGAAGCTTTAGATTTGCAGATTCAGCTCAGTGTGTAGTGCCGAACATGCATGTTAGATGGCTCTATCATAATTACTATTTAAGTGGTGCACAGGTAGGACTCTTAACGTACTTTACCAGAAGCATCTAATTGGTGTTTTGCCTGTTTATAAATTGCACCATACTGGTGGTTTTAGCCTGCACAATACCATATTTTCAGATACTGTTTAACACAATCTGAAGGCCAAAGAAAGTAAGTCTGCTGTTTCACAGTGGGGTCTGTTATTTTACAGGGTAGTACAGTGGTTCCTTGTTCATTTGTTAGTGTTCTAAGGCAAGGTGATTTATTGCCTTGAAGGGAGAGGATTATGGGCCTGTAGTATGTTTAATAGCTTCAGAAACATCAAATTTTTGTGTATGAAATCTAGTAGCTCTTTCCTCTGAGAGGCATCTCAAATTTTTGTGTTGAACTTCTGTAAATACCAGAGGGTAGACCAGCGTCATGGTTTAACCCCAGCCAGCAACTAAGCACCATGCAGTCCCTCACTCACTTCCCTCCCCACCCAGTGGGACTGGGGAGAGAATCGGGGGGGGAAAAAGTGAAACTTGTGGGTTGAGATAAGAACAGTTTAATAGAACAGAAAGGAAGAAACTAATAATGATAGTAATAACAATACTAAAATGACAATAATAAAAGGATTGGGATATACAAAACAAGGGATGCACAAAGCAATTGCTCACCACCCGCTGACTAATGCCCAGTTAGTTCCCAACCAGCAATCCCCCCAGTTTATATACTAGACATGACATCTGATGGCATGGAATACCCCTTTGGCCAGTTTGGGTCAGCTGCCCTGGCTGTGTCCCCTCCCAACTTCTTGTGCCCCTCCAGCCTTCTTGCTGGCTGGGCATGAGAAGCTGAAAAATCCTTTACTTAGTCTAAATACTACTTAGCAACAACTGAAAACATCAGTATGTTACCAACATTCTTCTCATGCTGAACCCAAAACATAACACTATACCAGCTATTAGGAAAAAAATTAACTCTGTCCCAGCCGAAACCAGGACAACCAGGTTCTTGCAAGTACTCATGAAACATTATTTTGATAAGACATTCTGAAGCTAAATGATTTTGAGGCATTGCTTGTGGGAAGTATTGGCAATGAGAATATGAGATCAACAGGCAACTGTCAGCTGGCAAAGAAAGTAGTCCTCTTCAAGAACGTGTCAAAAGTGACAATATTTGATAGGGACAAAACTGTTTTCCTTCCTCCTATGCATTTTCCATAGTTTGTTGCCATCTAGCAATAGCCTAGAAACAGTTCATGTTTCCCTTCAAATGCCTGAACTCCACCTTGCACGCACAGACACAGGCCCATACTGTTTTTCCTAGTAAGTATCTTGAGTAGACAGGATATAAACCAGCCTTTTTGGAGAGTCCAGAGAATAACTGTCCATATTCCCCTGAAAAGAACATGATGTGCCTCCTAAATAAGGATAGCTGGCATTCATGAGTAGGTGCCTAATAAAATATGCATATACATGCATGTATTGTGTGTCTGTTTTAAGATATCTCTGATTGCTCTAGCTTGTAGTTCCTGTCTGCTGTCTTGTTAAAACCCTCAATTGTCAATATAGGCAAGTATACAGTGGGTTGTTACATTGCAAATACAGAAGTTAGTTGCTCTCTGTAGTATTTGTTCATGTGTGGTACATAGAGCTGAATATGGGGGCAAATGGGAAATGACATTGCGTGTCATAGCTTAGTTTGCACATTAGTTACTGTGAGATCCCTGCCCCTCCTTTCCTCTGTCTTCCCCTTCCTTCATACTAGTGAAATTTAAATCCGTCATCTGGGGAGTTTGCTGGGAAAGTGAAGTTTTCCATGGTGTAACTTCACATATGAAGTTAAAATGTAAATGAAGCTTCAGGCATGTAGTGACCAGGCAAGCTTTGTCCAATGCTGGTTTATCACCTTCTGTGTGTTCATCAGTGTGCTGTAATAAGACAATGTTAGGCATGGTTCCTCCTTAACGCTCCCTCAGACTAGGTAAGGTCTGTTTTAGCTCTGTATTTACAATTTTCTTTTCTGAAAGTCAAGTTGTAATAAAACCATCTGAAGTTTTCTCCTGTAGTTCAGCTGCTCCTACAGTGTACCTGCCCCTCAGGTCTGCTGAGTCCACTCGACAGTCTGTGGTTTTCAATTACAGGCCACAGACGCCTTTTAAGGGACCTGGCAAAGGTAACCAAGAAAATTGAGCTTGGCAAGATTAAATTTGCTGTATAGGGATCTTCATCTTCACAGGAAAATTCTTAAGGCTCTGTGAAGAAAAAAAAAAAAGAAAAAAAGAATAAAAAAGGCTGAAAACTACACATACCTCTTCTTTTATATCATGATAGTTCAAAAAAACCACCTGGCTTCTAGCCAACAGAATACACTAACATTTGGCAGGTAGAAGAAAAGAATCTTTGGTAGGTTATTAGAGTTATATTTATTACATAGTTACATAGTTTATAGGTTTCTTCATCCTATATGAATTTATGTCAGGCTGTATGGATATTCACTAGACATTAGTTTGTTCTAAAATGAGTAGCACATGTTTGTGTGTCTGATGGCTTAAGATGAGACATTGTGTATCTGAAACATGTTTTGTCTCCCTTCCCCTTTCTCAGTTACGGACTTCTCATTGATAAAATTATGAATATAAGAACCATTGTTTTATCTCAAAACATTTGTACAACTATTGTGTATGTAGTATCATGTTTATGGAGTGTATCCTTTGGATGGTTCTAAAGTAGTGACATGAACAGACTTTACAGATAAAGAAAACTAGAAGTAAAAGTAGTGGCATTTGGATAGTGGAAGTGCTTATATTCACTGAGAAAGACACTATGCAAAGGTGTTTATATAGTGGTATTAATCAGAATGGATTTCTTATCTCTGTAAGGGCCCATATATATACTTAACACCAGTAGAGTTACTCGTATTTGTAAGCATATTGAAACACAATCTTTACTGTAGTAATACTGTATGCTAATTTTTTGTTATATTTGCTAATCTGTATTTTCTGTATGGTGAAGGACCAGAAATCAGATTTGGGCTGTAAAGAACTGCTGCTTTCCCCTTTAGCATGAGGGAGAAAGCACGCCAGTTACCAACTGAGCAAAATATTAATAGTGGCATACAGTTTGCATTAATTCAACATTTGTGATGTTTAGTGGCGGCAGCTAATATTCAACTCTGGATGGCAGTAGAAATAAGCATTTAATCTGCCGAGATGGTACTGACCTGTATCAGGAGATGGGTTACCTGGAATTAATTTCCATTAGTTGTTTTCCCAGTTTGTCTTTTACAGCCATTCCCCATGTGATTTATTCTTACAAAATGCAAGTATATATTTTTGACAGCAAGGCTGCAGGAAGTGTAGCTTGCAGCATATAGCAGATGGAGTTTTAGTATTTTGCCCTAAGTCTAGAAAATTATAATATATTCCCAGAAATCAGTAAGTGTAGCCAGAATGCGATTCTCCCACCTACAGAAAGCTCTTCAGTTGTTTTTTCCAACAGCTGGCAGCCTGTGGGCCTGAATTGCTACGGCCTCATCCCTTCCTTTGTCATTTGGGCCTGATCTGCCTTGCTTGGAAAGCATCCTCATTCGGTAACACCCGGTGTTTGTACCTGCTTACTCTCTGGGTCCCACCAGCGCTAGTCACCAAAGATTCTGGCCCACCATGCTGCTGCTGATACCATTTATATTTATGGCTGAATTTAACTGAGGAAATTACAAATTGAACTTAGATGCCCTCAGACACACCTGCTTATAAGTCCTGAAATATCTGAACAGAAACGGTCATTGCTAGACTATGTAAAGCACCAAGAGAGACATCTGAGATGTTCTGAAGCATGATCCAAATGCAATTTATAGTTCAAAATCACGTTAAAAATGTTTTTCCCAAGCTGCATGAACAAAATCTTTGAGTGAAATCTGGTTTGATATAAAAGAACCCATAAGTCATCTTTTAAGATCTTCTGTTCACTGTCAGGAACAGTAGATGCTTATACATTACATAAAATAGTATCTTCATTCCCCCCTCCAGTTAGTTTTCAGCTATTTTTTCTAACTAATTGGCTTTTCATACATTCATTTTATTATACTTGAAGTTTAATATTTAAACTGCTTAACATGCTAATCGATTAGTAGAGGGCCAGACCCTGCTACACGTTTTTATCATGTAATTTTATAGACCTATCTGCACCTAGTTAATCTTTTTCCCTTGTGAACCCAATGAAATTGTCTATATCTGAAGTACTTGCCGTTCCTTAAAGGCACAGATTTCCACTGGAGATCTATACTTTCATTATGGTTGATGATTCTGGCAATTTTATTTTTATGTGGTGTAGTCCTCTAGTCTGTCAGGGCTCCAGACGTGTGAACTAGGGCATAAGGTAAAGATTTTTCGTTGCTTTTCTAGAAATTAAGGTATCCAAAATCCGATTCTTGTGTATTTGTCAACTGTGATATAGCTGCTGATTTGTTAAGTTACCCCTTAATGAGCCTCAGGAGTCTTGGACACTGTGTACTGCTGGGTAAGAAACCCTGTATCATCTACTCCACAGTGAGCCCAGTCTGCCAGAAAAGTTAGGGTCCCGAGGTGGGTACAAGTCTGAGCATCATCAGGTATTAAGGTGGTGTCATTCCCTCATTAGCACCAGGACGTCAGAGGTTGTTTTAGATGGATATAAGCACTGTGTGATATCTGGTGATCCTTGCTCAGAGAAGCTTCTTCCTACTGGCAGCACTGAGATCCTGATTCAAAGAGGGAGTGGGGACATATATCAGGTTGGACCAAGAAATGATGTTTGAGGTGGAATGGTTTTCCATGGTGCTCTAAGGGAGGTTGTGGGCATGAAGGGCACATTGTGTCAACGCAGGGGACATGCTGCAGAATGGCTGCAGTATGTTTGGATGTGTGTGGATGGCAGTGCGGGGACTTGCAGGAAGCTTTGGGCATGTCATGGGCTTGGGAAGCAAGTGGTCAGGCTGCTGCAACATGGGGGAAGGATATGAGGGTCATACATGGAGTGGGAACAATACGTACAGTTGAGTGGTGAAAGTGTGGGGTTGTTTTTTTCCCCCTTTAAAATCTTACATGCTTTTGAAAAATGAGGGTACCTTAGACTTGAGCCAAACTGCCTGACTCATTTCACTTATGCTAAGGCCTAGCGAGCCTTCCTGAGTTTGTAAATCAGCCTGGAGAGGGGAAAAGAAATGCACCACCACGCGTGGTATTCCTTTTTCCTTTTCTAATGCAATTTTCTGACTTCTAGGAATAGCAGAAAAAAAGTCTTTTGTGTGTTGTTTGGTTGGTTTATTTTGTTTGTGTTTTTGAAGGGTGTGAAAAAGAAGTCAGGAAAAATGTATTTTAATGTTTTGATTTTAAATTAATTTAGTGATTTAATCAGCCAAACTTACTTTTGAAACTGGGAAGGATTGCTATTTCACAACTTAGAAACATTATTCCTTTCCAAGTATTACCAGGCTGTTAATTCCAGGCATACACTTAGCAAATTGCAGAAAACCTGAGTTAATTGCAAACCCCGTTTTCCTTTACAAGAGCTCATCATAATTTTCAGGCAGCAAGTCAATGTGGAAGCATTTATGTAACTTCCTCCCTACTTAAGCCCATTATATCTGTCTTGGGTCATGGGTTTGCTCTCTTAATATGTCATAGACAGAGCAAGCAGGTTACTAATCAAAAGGTTAAAGGGGACTTGCTGAAATGGAACTACGTAAGCCAGACTTCATGTGAAAGACAAAGAAAAGCAGGGAAGAGACAAAGAAGAGAGAACAGCAACAGCTTTTTCTACGATCTGCACAGTGAGGGTGAGGTTAGCCCACATGTTCCCGGCTTATTTTGGTGCAGTTTGCCCTGTTTCAGCATACCTGAAACATACCTATTTCAGCACAGGTTATTTTGTTAGGTCTTATATCTAAGATCAAAAATTTCCTTAAGTCTGATTTGTGTCTTTGTCACTATAATATTTGTAATAGGTAAATAAAATAAAGGTAGCAGTGTTTCAGAGAAACTGGTGAAAAGACGGGGCTTATTTACTCTAGGCAATGAAGAGCAGAAATGTCCCAGTTTGTACTGACCCCAGCTGATAGATCTGCATGTTAGAAAGCAACACGCTGCAGTCTTGCCACTTCAGGTGCAGAAGTCTGTCTGTATTAGCCAGGAGCTTCACCCAGACTAATAGATCTTGTCAAGAGGTACGGCATAGTGCTAACACGCTTTGATGTTTTGCAGCTCAGAGGTACTTGTATATTTGCCAGGTCAGGTCTTTTAAGCATCCGTATGTAGACATCTATCCTTAGATGTACAATTTGAAAAATGTTCTTGTAATAAAAGGAAGGCAGGCGTGTCCCTATTTTAGAGAATCAGTAGCAAATACTTGAAAGTAAGTTAAGCATGTTTTTTTTTTAAACCTACTCTGGTTTCTGAAAACAAAGAGTAATCAAGAAATTCAAGAATCGAGATGTGAGTTGCAGATTCTTACTATCTTTTCATTAGCATATTTATTTGCATATTGGTTGTATGGTAATTATTGTTAATGTCCCACTGATTTTACCGAGAAGTGAGATTTCTTTTCCATATAGAAATTTAATAAAAGCTAACATATAAATACCAAGATAGAATGAAAAGCACCCTTACCCTTTTTATCAAGTGATACAACATTTTGATATTAGCAGCCACGTAGCTAGTGTATATAATATTTTTCCAGTCATTAAATTCATTACTAGTGAATAATGTGTTGTGAAAAGGCATTGTAAAACAATCTGAAGCCTTTCAACTCATTTCTTTCATGTCATTTCATTCAAATTAAACCTGTTTGATATTGTCCCACTGTTCAGCACCTACTGGTGGCAACCTGTAAATCAACATTTCATCCAGAAGTGTGAAAGACCTCATTAAATCTATTTTTGTGTGAGTTAACAGACCTCCAAATTAACCTTTCTTTAAAAAGAAAATAAAATAAGATAGTAAAGGTCAGCCTTTTTGTACAATGAAGTTTGCTGACCACACAGATTTTCAAGCCTGATGGCACATTTGACTGGATGGTTGTCTCATCATTTTGGCAGTGATCTGTATGATGCTAGTGAGAAATGCTAAGACTCTAACTGTCTGAAATGTGTTAACATGTAGATTTTTTTTTTTTTTTAAAGCAGGAAGTGAGAAGTGGAAGAGAAAATGTCTTTACATTCATTTTTTTCCAACAGCAGTATATTCTTTATGTGAAACGACTTTTGCTAATCATTTGGGGGGAGAAGTGCTCATCTCTCCATTCATTTGACAGCCCTTTGAATGGCAGTACAATTTTGCATTTTATGTTTGATTTATTCTGTTAGAATTCTCTTTATTTCACTAATAGGTAAATACAAGTAAATATATTTTGACACAATAGTTGCAGAAAGACTACGTAAGAAAGCCATGTCTTACTTGAACGTGGACTGTTAACAGTTTAAGGCAATTAATTAGACCTCTGAAGGCAAAAACTAAGCCCGTATGTCCTGGTAGTCATAATGATATTCAGGTATGTCTGAAGATGTAGGGAAAATTTATTTTAAGCACATTACTTTTTCAGTATAGAGTATAGAAGCTATGTACTTCCAACAGAAATCACAAATATAATTCAACCTACATTATAGAAAAAATACTAATGACAAACACTTCCAAAATTTGCAGTTGGGAATGTCTATAAATAAAAACACTTCAGTAACATCAAATAAAGGCAGAAGAAAAAGGTAAGAAAGCATTAAGAAGAAAAATGAAGATGCTAAAAGCACAAATAGCATTTTAGTAGCAACATCTATACTTTTGAGTTTGAGTGTGTCTTACAGAGAACTAAAATATAATTATAAAATGTGTCAAGTAATGGACAGTGCAGAGTGCAAATATTTGTGGCAAGGTGCAAGACAATTTATTACATTGGTTAAAATTACTGCTACACTGAACCAGATTCATTTTTTCTTGTTTTTATTTCAGTTTACATAATTTAAATAACAAATAATATGCTTCCATTGAAAGAGTGTATTGTATGGTCAAGGTGGGTTCTTCCCCCTTTCGTCACTACCTAATAGAACATGTTAGCGTTAGTTAAAGTATTTGGGGGTTGGTTCTGAAAACCTGCTCAATGTTGAACTTGATCAAGCATCTATGACATAAAATCACACCGGGGACAGTGTGACTCGTTAAGAACCTACCTATAATATCTAAGTGGAAAAAAATTGTATTATCATGGGAACTTCAATGGAGAGATTATGTTCTGTATGTCTTATGCTGTCAGTACTAAAATGACTCTGACATTTAAAAAATCATAGATAACTAAAATATTGGTGCAATAAATTCTTTATTAAACATCATATCGATGGCTAAAAAGACAAAAAAATCATAGTTAATGTTGGCCTAGGTGAGTGAACAGATTAATTTATGACTTTGTTAAATAGAGGAAAATGAAACGCAGGAAATATTCTCTGTGTGAAAAACTGTAATGTAAAATCTCCCTCAGTAAATTAAAAACCCATTTTACAAACTCAAAAAAATACTCAAATCCAAAACCTGAAATTATTCTTTCAAGTTTGTGCTGAAAACTGCCCTAGATAGGAAACAAAAAGCCCTGTTAAATAAATTAGTTTGAGAGGAAGTGTATTGAAAAACAACTGGAGGAAAGCATAATTTGATGATAATGAGTATCTATCAGCTAAGAAATTCAGAAAACTGAAGGGGCAGGAGGACAAATTAGGGAGAAATAAATGGCCAGTAAGTTTGGTGGTGTGGGGTTTTTTTTTCTTTCCTTTAATGGGGCAGATGTTGGGCTCTTTGCTGTGGCCGTTAAGATGAAAAGGAATTAAAGGAATCCTAACAATGTTAACCAAATCTAGGCAAAAATAGAAGAATTCCCCAGAGTAAGGCAGAAAATGCTGAAGTATTCAATAAATACTTATCTTCTGTACTTGGATGGAGGAAGAGGAGGCAAAGAGGACCATTAGATCATATGATAAAATATTTACTTTTTCTATGGAAAATACTAAATTTTAGCTATTAATACCGGATCTTTTCAAGTGCTATGGCCAGATAACTTCATTCAGGAGTGTAAAAATATGTGGTGAAAGAACAGGTGTACATAAAGCAGATGAGTTAAGACTGCAAACGCTGATGCCAATTTATAGTAAAGTTCCATTAAGAAAATTAAAAGAGCTGGCTGAAGAGCTCTTGCAGTTGTTAATGTTAACTTCTATGAAGTTGTCTAACACTGGAAAACTTTTAAAGACATGAAAGTAAGGCAGTGGTGTTCCCTATGCTTTATAAATACTGACCATGTATAATTTTACAAGGCTGACTGTTTTTCTGGCAAAATAACTGACTGAATGATGCGGGAATCATTCGTGTGAATTTTAACATTACCATTTAACATTCAGTGGCATTTTAGCATCAAGACTAATTAACCACTGAAGTCATCTCTGTGGTTTTATGGAAGATTTTCAATTGCCAGAAGTTTTAATCATGATCTTTTCTCCAAAAATCAAGTTAAACCAGGAATGTAACTAATGGTAGTTCTGTGGCCAGTGTTCTGCATGTTTGCAGTGATATCTTCAAGTCTGACTTCATTTGTAGCATGCAAGATGTGCAAGACCATAAACCTTGCCAGGTTTATGCTATGTTACACTTGCATTCTTTATTTTAAAATCTTTATGAAGGAAGATACAAGGAATCTTCTTCTGTAATAATTTGTCTGACAACTTTGGTGGCCTTTTATGATGGGGTTACAGCATTGGTGGATAAGGGAAGAGCAACTGATGTCATCTACCTGGACTTGTGCAAAGCATTTAACACTGTCCCGCATGACATCCTTGTCTCTAAATTAGAGACGTGGATTTGACGAATGGATAAGGAATTGGCTGGATGGTCCCACTCAAAGAGTTGCGGTTAATGGCTCGGTGTCCAAGTGGAGAGTAGTGACAAATGGCATTCCTCAGGGGTCGGTATTGGGATTGGCACCGTTTATCACCTTTGTCAGTGACATGGACAGTGGGATTGAGTGCACCCTCAGCAAGTTTGCTGATGACACCAAGCTGTGTGGTGTGGTCAACACGCTGGAGGGAAGGGATGCCATCCAGAGGGACCTTGACAGGCTTGAGAGGTGGGCCCGTGCAAACCTCATGAAGTTCAACAAGGCCAAGTGCAAGGTCCTGCACATGGGTCAGGGCAATCCGAAGCACAAATACAGGCTGGGCAATGAGTGGACTGAGAGCAGCCCTGAGGAGGACTTGGGGATGTTGGCTGATGAGAAGCTCAGCACGACCCTGCAATGTGTGCTTGCACCCCGGAAAGCCAACCATATCCTGGGCTGCATCAAAAGAAGCATAACCAGCAGGCTGAGGGAGGTGATTGTGCCCCTCTACTCCGCTGTCATGTAGACCCCACCTGGAGTACTGTGTTCAGCTCTAGGCCCCCCAACATAAGAAGCACATGGACCTCTTGGAGCAAGTCCAGAGGAGGGCCACGAAGATGATCAGAGGACTGGAGCACCTCTTTTATGCAGACAGGCTGAGAGAGTTGGGGTTGTTCAACCTGGAGCAGAGAAGGCTCCAGGGAGACCTTACAGCAGTCTTCCAATGCATAAAGGGGGCCTACAAGAAAGCTGGAGAGGGACTTTTTGCAAGGGCATGTAGTGATAGAACAAGGGGTAATGGCTTTAAACTGGAGGAGGGTAGATTTAGGTTAGATGTGAGGAAGAAGTTCTTCACTGTGGGGGTGGTGAGGCACTGGAACAGGTTGCCCAGAGAGACTGTGGATGCCCCATCCCTGGAAGTGTTCAAGGCCAGGTTGGATGGGGCTTTGAGCAACCTGGTCTAGTGAAAGGTGTCCCTGCCCATGGCAGGGCAGTTGGAAGTAGATGATCTTTAAGGTCCCTTCCAACCCAAACCATTCTACGATAATGTCTATTTTATTACCAGCAGCTTTCTGTAGGCTGTTCTTTTAGAAGCACAGTTAGAATAAGTGATATAAAGCCTTTTGAGATGGTAAGGAATGTGATACTTCAGACCATCTGCAAAATGGTGGCCTTACAGTAGAAATGAAATTAATAAAAGAAGGACTAGGTACTCACTGTATTAATCTTTTTTTCTCTATGATCTTTTTTCTTTTACCCGTAATAGAGCTCTAACCTTTAAATGTTCTCCGAGTTGAGCAATTTTTCATGATCTAGCTGTCTCAGGATTGTTTTAGTTCAGTTTAATATTTCTTTTGATTCACTGTTGGGGTTGTTTTTTGAGCTATTTATGGGATTGAATGCCTGTGCCAGACAGGGGTTAATAAATCATTATTTGAGTAATTATAAAATAATACCAGTTGAATAAATCAGTATTACCTCATTAGAAAAAACTCTTAAGGCCACTGGTTTTTGTCCAACAATTAGCTGTTTGATGTTACTTTTCCATACCCCTTTTCCCAATAAAATATAAACATACCAAATCTCTGCTTCCAAAGATTTTTAAAAAAAAAAAAGCTGAATTGAAGCATATTGGTGTTCTCTTGATCTGTTGATGTAACAATTTTCCCCCTATGTTGTTATAATGGAAAATACAGTTTAAGGATGAGACTTCATATGATAGGTAAGCCAATCCAATATCCATATGCATCAGAAGGGGACGATCCCATCCCGCTTGACTCCAGCCAGATGCTGTGGCCATTTCTTTTGCAGACATAGCACTTAATCACACAGACACGGAACATGTCAGTTTGCTGGATGATCCAGGGGTGATGGTCAATGCTAGCGTATACTATGCTGGTACTGCCTTGATCCTGAGTCTTGCTATGCGGTGGCTGTTATTTCTTTGTATTAGGGCAGGCATTCATCCAATTTCTTAATGATCTAGTTGAGGCCATTGAGCCAGCAGAGTATTATTCCCTGCTTCTCTCCCCAGCCCTTCTACCCCCAATTTCTGTGGATAATTTCCTGAAGATTTAGTAGCTCGAACTCGCTCCCTGCAGTCAGATGAACAGCACAGTTGACACAACACAGGAAGCAGGGTTTGCAGAAGATGGACATAACTGCAGCAGCAGTAAATATTTTAATGTCATCTGTAATGGAACTGTATCCTAACCCTGAAAAAAATCACCTTACATCACCAGCCAGCTGAAGCAACTCACCCTGCAGCTGCACAGGCTGATCTAACAAAAGGGGGAGGAGGGAGGCAGGCAGGAATCCATGGCTTCAAGGGGTGGGAAGTGGGACCTCCCATTTGGTAGCCTTAGACTGGCATAGCTGTAATATGAAATTGCTTAAGGTTTACGGAAGAATCTGGAAGTGTCTGATTCAGTTTTATGTCATCTAATTTGTGCTTGCGCGTACTTTCTCATCACTCATTGCAATTTGTATGTACGTTAAAAAATTATTTGTGAGGCAGAGAAAGGAAGTTCATTCAAACCCAAAATTTAAAAGTGCAAATAGGACTTTCCAAAAATAATTAACCTGTCAAAATACTTACTTCAAAACTAAATGTTAATTTATTTTGGATCCTGATAGTGTCCCCAAGACCCCTATACTCCCTCTTGTAGTACGCATAGCTTGTACTGTTGTACCTTCTTATTCGACCTCCCTTTCCTAAGAAGGCAGAAGGCATAAGAGGAATTCACTGTCTGTTCACTTATTTGTTCCACCTGTATCTTCCCAGGCTTCAGGCACTGGGTCTCAACATTAGAGAGAAGAGGTAGATCTAACTGTTTTGATCTGGTGCTTGGATCAGGCAGCTAAGGGCCATTAAACAGGATGGAGCAGGGCAGTTATGTCTGACATAAGTTATTCCTGCTCCAGAGTGTTACTTGCCTCTTTCCTTTACTGAGTCTCTTATGTCTGTTTAACCATTGTTCAGATATTTCAGAATGACACCTTTGTTTCCACAAGCTTTCTTAGCATTGCTGATGTCCACGTAGGCTCCCAGCTGAGTCGGCTTACTGTCAAACTATCCAGATGTCCTCACATGTGTGAGCAATGCATGGGACTTCACAAGTTTTGTTCATTGAAATGCACAGGACTTCATCTGCTTCGAGTAAATCTGATGGTGTCAGGACAGATCTGAGCAAAAGCAGCTCATTCTGTTAGCTTGTTTATTCTGGGTGCGGTTATAATTTTCAAGCCATAGAATGAGTGACTGACTTTAGCCTAGTCTAGCTCACTAACCTCCTCTGGTATGACATAGCTTTCTGAACAGGTTATCCAGAAGAGAATCATTTATTAGGGAGGGTGAAGAACATAGACTCGTTGGAAGCTATGTTTTTAACTTCCTATTTAGGAACCTTTTAATACTTAGCTTTTAATACTTAAGTTTGTAGCTTTCCAGATTACCACCTCCTTGTCCTTAGGCAGATACTGGAACACCCATTTTAGAGGTGAGGTAACTGTATGTTAGTCATCCCATATACGTTGATGAATTATGAGTCGATGCTGCATCATCTGAAAGCAGCCATGGGATTTGTGAGATTGATAAAAGTTCCTTTGTTTCCTTCATTGTTCATCACAAGTTTGAGTAAGGAGGGAGTACATGTTGGTAATTGTACTTTCAGGTATCTGGAATTGCAGGCCCAGGTTTAGAAATTAATGGTCAATATTATGTTAAAATAAGAATGTTACTTTATAATTGAGAACAAATAGTGTATCAAATTAAAAATAAACTTGTCCTGTAACCTCTGTTCAATTTTACTGGTGGGTTTGTGGAGTTTGCTGGGATGTGCACCAAATCCTGTACTTAATAGCCACTTACTCTCCAAAGTCTTACTAAAGAAATAATGTTAAAAATTATTTCTTCTCTGCTAGTTTTGTCAAGCCACAATAACTACCTGTACTTCACCTGAAAGCATCCTTGCCTTTTCCCTCAAGTTTTGACACTAAGACAGGTTTTGTAGTTGGAAAACTGAATGTTTAGCTCTGTGTTCTTGAGAATTAAATGCTTCCATTTATCTTAGGTCTGAAATTTAAAATTAATAAATACAAAATCAGTAACTTCAAAATCAGTAATATAAAACATGATTCAGCTAGTGATGAATTTTTGTCTCCAGTCTATAAGAAGTAACAAATCCATGAATAAACATAGTACTACAAATAAAACCTTTCCTCTTACGATTTCAAAATTAAATATTATTCCTTTATACATTTCATTTTCTGCAAAAGTGTAAAGTGACATGTCGTCGTTACTTACATAACTGTTAATATCTTTGGTGTAAGGACTTCACACTGGTAAGACCCTGCCAGTTGGTCCAGGCACTATACGAAGGCTTGGGGTGAGCTTGGATCCTCCTTATCTTGTCATCGAGCATTTAGGAGGGAATAGAGAAATCCGAGCTCACCCTCTGAGCTCGGCAGCCAGCTGCTTTAGCATGTCCAGCATAACTGTATCGTCTTGCTATTTTCTCTGGATCCTATATTCACCTACCTCTGCCTGGGGCCTGAGCCACTATACCTACAGAAGTGTTTCTGCCCTTGCCGTGAGGTTATACAGCCCTGTCACGCACATCTTTTCATGTGGGAGGACTTTTCTGCTGGTACTGAATTGCTATAAGTAGATTTCCCATAGCAGGAGAGAAAAGAAAAATATGATGTAATTTGGTGAGGAAAGGAATTGCAGCAGTCTCTTGAAGCAAGCAGAGTTCCCTTTGTACTTGGTTATGCGTGGGTACTGCTGGACTTTGGAAATAAATATAGATTTCTGTATATATATACTTAAATGTCTATTTGTAGCTAAATGGGACTTAAAGACAGTAGTAGTGTTTGCAGTTATACACATTTGGCTATGAGCTTTCTCAGTACCATGATGTAAGAATTCTTCTCAAATGCTATGCACCTGTATGTGCTTGTAAACCAGTAGAGCCAAGTTAATTTACGCTGTTTCACTTAGCTGTTTATATCAGTTATTCATATTTTGTCATTAGTTCTCTACATATGTCACTCTATATGCTCTTTTTTGCCCTGCTTCCCATATTATTCACAGTAAACATAGGTTTACCCATCAAGAAGTGCAGTTAGCCTTATATATATAATTATATATAGAGAGAGAAATAAAATGAACATTCAGATTATTACAGTCAAAATGCTTCATTGAAGTTACCACTTTTCATTGGCAACTTAGCAAAGCACAAGACAAGCGGTATAGGTGAATCTAGGACATTCTATAAATTTATCTGCATATAGGCTACTGGTTCACAACTAGATTTATTCTGCTTTATTTTGCAGCTCTAGGCACAAATACAGTAGGACTGTTAATGCACCGTATCTTTTAAAAAAACAAAACTTCCAAATCAGTTTTCATTTCTAGGATCACTTGAGCGCCACAAGAATGTGTGTAAAAGAAAGTAAATAAAGAATATTGACAGCAGTATGACTGAACTCTTTTCTCCTTTTTTTTTTTTTCTTTTGCATGTGTGGGATGATACTTTGTTTGGCAAGACACTTCAAGAACAAATGGCAATTTGGGGATGAGAAATGGTGATTCAGCTAGGAGGCCTTTCCTCCTGTAGTTACAAAACACAGCAAACTAAACTGAGACTGTGGAATTGCATAAAGTTGGGGTTGGAAGGGATTCCTGAAGCTCATCAGGTCCGACCTTCTGTTGAAAGCAGGGCGTTAGACTTAGATGATCCAGGGCTATGTCTCAGAGATTGAAAAGATTTTCACCAAGGGAGATCCCACCTCTTAGATGGGCAACTTATTCCAATTTTTAATCGTTCTTACAGTGAAGTTTTTTTAATATCCAGACAGAATATCCTCTGAAGCAGCTTGGACCCATTGCCTCTTGTCCTGTCACCACGCACCGTTGTGAAGAGCGTACCTCCATCTTCTCTATAACCACTTTTTAGGCAGTGGGAGACTGTGCTTAGCTCCCTCTGAGCCTTCTCTTCCCTAGGCTGCATGAATCCCTTCTTCCAACCTTTCTTCATGTGGCAAGTTCTCAATATTTAAATCATCCTGGTGGCTCTCCACCAGACTCACTCCAGCTTGAGCTGGAAGGACCAAATTTTTTATGTTTTTCTACAATCATCGCCTTGAAAGTACTTTAAGCAGGCAATGTATATGACTGCAAAACCCATCAGTTTAGTGCTACTCTGTGTCAGAGGGATAGATGTTCCTTTTTTTTAAACAAAGAAAAAGAGAAAAACTACTCATTTGCCCTCTTATGTTTCCCACAATGCAAAACTGCACCAACTAGTGCTGAACAGTGAGCGGTGGCTTTGAATAATCAACTACATAATTGAACATATTTTGAAGCATGAACACAGCATCAGTAGGGTTGTGTACTGGAGTTGAACTGCAATCCCAGAAGTAATATAAAAGATTTTTTTCAAGGAAATCCAACAAACAAAATTGTGCTATCATCTTAAGATAATGGCTGACGGCATTTGTATTACTTATATATCCTAACTCTGATGTTCCCTGACTCACATTAACCTCTTTCACAGGGATCACAAATCTTCAGAGGATTTCCTATATCTGTGTAATTTACTCTCTGTCAAACATGTAAAACAAATCTCAGTAATACTTTGTTAGGGGAGAACAGGAACTTGGAAAGGAAATCTCTATCATGGCTGGCCCTACAGTTTGACTGTCCAGATCAGACAGATGTGAAAAATCCTTGTTTCAGCACCCATAACCATGGTTAGACTGTTTCCTGGTTAGATACATTAGCTCAGAGAGTCTGTTATGGTTTTGTCGTGTGGTTGGTTGGTTTGTGGGTTGAGTTTTTTTGGGTGGGGGGGAGAATTACTCTGTCACAAGATTATCAATAGAGACTTTTAAAGTTACACTAAATAAGCCAGGGTAAGATTAAGCATGTAAAAATTTGATATTTTTGTCTATACAGCTACTGGTGTTTAGTTTTAGCTCCCTTTTTAAAATAAAATCAGCAGCAATCCCAGGCAGCAAAATATTTGGGAAGGTTTTAACTCTCTTAAGTACTTTCGTAATTGTTGCTCTTCTTTCTTGTTACGGTGCCAGGCTCCACTTTGTGAATTGTAGCTTATCCTACTTCATTTCTAGTTCTAGATCTCCCCTATATCTTCTCCATCTTTCCTGGTTTGTAACACAGATCTTTGCTTCTGAGTACTTAATTTTTAACTTTCCATGTACGTATATGAAGTTAGAAATATTTCTGTGTGATGACTAATGGTGCATGTAGACATATTTTACCTATGCCTATGTCCTTCTTGCTTATGAGCTTATTTTTGTCCTTTTTGCTATACAAGAACGTGTCTATCTCTGCCTTACAATGTAATTATTTTAAACATATGTTCATCCATAGTTTTGAATCTCACTCTGTTGGCATTACAGAGTAGAATTTGACAGCTGGGTAAGTCCTATGTAAAAGCATATTTTGCTTGGAACTACTTCTTGCAAATTAAAACAGAAAATATATAAGGTCCCATTTAAACCAAAAAAACGGAAAGATAACAACTCTTCAGCACCACATTTCCTAAACTTCCTTTCCAATACATAATCAAAACCTAGGAAAAGTCATTTGGGATTACACCCATAGCTTCATTCCAGACTGCTGATCATTTTTGCATTTTCTCTATATTAGGAGAAAATCTGTGTACCCATGTGTTTAGATTAAAGACTAGTTTCGGTAATGGAGTAAAATGTAGCATCTTTCACCAGTACGAGGAGATAGGTTAAATGCCTCCTTCACAGAGTATGACCTGTGTAAAATCCAGCGTTTAATTGCACTCCTACTTACACCACTTAGTTACAGTATCATCAGACCAATTATAGCAACATCCAGGCTTATCAGAAGTCTGGGCAGAACAAAGTCCAGACCTATTCACTTACCCTAGAAGTTGCAGCAGCTCAAATGTGAGAGCTCTGAAAACAACCACATTGCTGCTGTTGTTACTGTAGCTGGGCTGTGGACAAATGTAATTTTAGTCTCTGATGCTGTCGATCTGGCATCTTTCACAAGTAGTGATTTCATTATACAAAAATTTAATATCTCTGCTGTATCTTACAGGGTGCAGGGTGGTTATATAGAAAATTAGGCATTTAAAAAAAAAAAGTTGTTAGAAAAGAATTAGGGCAAAGACTCCTAAAAAGTTGTTAACTCTGGGAGGACAGACTTCTGAAAGGCAGTGCACAGTGCCAAACTCTTGTATTGAAAAGTTTTGGCTGAAATACTGGGACATATAGATAATATGGTCCCAGAAAACTTGCCAAGGAAACTGCAGTCAGAAATGTAGGAAACTGTCCAAGATTAGGCCTCAAACATGCTGCATTCATTACCAGCAGCTGTGCATATAACAAGTGTTTCTTTATACCACACAACCAAAACCACTGTGGCCTGTCACTGTCATTTTTATAGCAATTTGTGACTTTTTAAGAAACAGGAAAACATTTAGCTAAAACAGAAGTTGAAATGACTGACAGAAGATAATTTAAGGGAATTTTAATGGCTACTGAGTGTATACTGTAGAACTATGCTGAAGTGCACATATATTTCAGATTTTACTTTATGTAATAAAACTAAGAAAAAAATTATGTTGATAATAGTTTCATGTTTACTGTAAATCACAGACGCATACCTTAAAAGATTCCTTAAAAAGCCAGAAAGGGGGAAGTGATACAACAGTAGTAGTAGTAGTTTGAGCATTAGGACTTTAAGTTATTGACATTTTCTTTTAAGATAAATTCAAATATGCCTCCATTAGGGGGAGTTACACATTCATCACTAAGTGCTTCAGATTTTTAGACACTGTTTGGTATGATAGATTTTCTCTTGGATGTTTTTGTTGAGTTTTAAAACACTCTGTTACTACTAGTACTGCCTTGTTCCTCTGTAGTAGGACACATTTTTAGCTTGTTTAATCAGCATGCAAAAATTTGCAGCAAAGAAGGTCCAACTTTATCAATTTCTGAATACTTCAGGGGAAAAAAACCCATTATAATAGTAAAAATATCTTTATTAATTGGAGGATTTTCCAGAAAGAAATATTGATGGTAAGATTTAGAAAACCTGGAGCAAAATTCTCCCTCTTGAGCAGTTTTTCCTTTGCCCATTTTTTTTTTTCTTCCATCTGTGAAACTGCTTCTGCCTCAGGGTAGTTCAGAAAATCTATCAGTGTCTGGTTTGTTTACTTTGGTGCAGGAGAGTTTTAAATAGCAATGTGACCCTTGTGTGGATGTTAGCATGAGTGTTATCAAAAAGGCAAAGAATACTGATGGACTTCAGCTGATAAATTCTTGTGCCAGGCTTTAGAGTATAATAGTTTTAGATGAGGTATTGAAATCGTGTAGTTACATGCCTAAGCACTCTTCATCTAGCTAAGCTCCTGTGTAACGCAGATAGTGACAGATCTGTTTCCTTTATATAGAGAACTGAGAACCATAAGCAGTTGAATTCTCTGTGGAAAGTCCACTGCACGTGTGCCCTACAATCACAGTAGGAGCCACTGTGCCCTTGTATAGCCCTTGCAGTACTTTTCTCAGTGTCTGTTGTCCAGCTGCAGAAAGCACTGGCTCCAGGGAAACATCAGAAGAACTTCTGGGAGGCCACAGGAGTAGACAAAAGGATTTCAGACACCTACAATCTAGGATTCTGGTATACCACGTTTGAGGGCTTGTCTCAAAATGAATGCCAGTATCAGCACTCTGCTCTTCAGGATGGCACTCTACTGGAGACTTTCTATCCCCCCCCTGCAAATTTATCACAAAGGTAGGTGGACAGGATGAGAAAGGACAATTCAAGGTGGGGAGAAGGGGAGAGGGAGGGATGAACTGATGGCAGCAGTTCCTGAAGTTCATCTTTCAACAGTCACTGTCTTTGCCTAGATAGAGGACTGAGTTGTGTATGCGCAGATCATACTCATTGTAGAAAAAAGTATTTGGGTCTCTGGGTGGTGGACAGAGAGATGTGAGAATAGCTTGTTTACCAAAAGTGGATTGAGATATTAAATGTGGAATAGAAATGTTTCTTGTGATAAAATTAGTATTTTTGCATATATTTTCCATGCAATTTTAAAAACAAGCTGTTTTCCATACTTTTCTACTATTTTGACCCTGCTTCAACCAAGTACTGAGCAAATGCAGTGAGATAAGTATTTCAACTCTAATGAAGCACAAGCATTCCCAGCAAATGGGAAGGAGGGAACAGTAATCCCAAAGTATGGGAACTTCCAGATTCTTGAGAAGGGGCTGACGATGCTTCTTGCAAGTGTAATAGATGGCAGGAGGAAACTAAGGCAAGTTGTGTGCATGTGGGGAAATACTTCAGGAAACACTGCTATAGAAAGCAGAGTGAACTCTTTGAGACACTGGTAATGCTATATCTGCCTTTTTACCAATATTAAGGACAGCTTCTATAAATGTGATTATCTTCAAGACATTTGCAGTAGAAGCTGGATTTTTACTGAATGCTTTTCTTATCTTTGAATCCTTCTCCAGCAGGCTTGGCTCTGACCATCTCAGATTTTTGGCCTCAGAACTGATGCAGTCACTGGCATTTTCAATCCTAATTGTGGCTCCACTCTTCCATGTAGGTTTTCATTTAGGCTTTCACTTTGCATGCTTTGTTCTTAAAGTATAAGCACATGGTGGGTGGGAAGAAGGCTGGGAGGGGGGGGTGGTGCAGACCCTTTCCTGTGACTGGCACTGATTCATCAGCAGTATAAAAACTCCTGTGTCATGCCATTGGCTTTTGTGTGCCCTCAGTATATACATACTATATTTAGTTTCTTTATTTTCCTTGAGAAATACTTTTTATGCTGAATATTCTACCACTTGCTCACATTTTAAGGGCTCTTGTATGAGAGAATTCAGCTGGCCTTTGAGTTCCTTCTCTTGGCAGATAACACCAGAGTTTGCAAATCTGGCAGTGGTTGTGGGAGGGTCTTTAGTGAAATGCATTGTTAGTGAAATCATTTAGATGATGGAATTAGGAAATGATAGTGATAAAGTTGGCTGCTGTGAAAATAGCAACTGAATGACAGAGCCGAACTCTGTGAGTTCTGAAGCTGTTTAACACACACGGATCCATGGCAGTCTGACATCTATGCAGTGGCATGCCAAGCAGATAAATGGAGTACGGGGAAGTGGTAGTGGGAAGAAAGACTTCAGGGACTATTGTGATAACTTCTATGTAATATTCTGTGTTCTGGAAACTTGTGCGATGGTTAGCCTTGCTTGAAGTAAGTCGAGCCCAAGTGGTGATTCTAAGACCTGCAGTACAGACTCATGGCTCTGTGTGTGAGCACAAGGTGAACAGGCTTACTAAAACGTAGTGAGCACATATAGAAATCCTGAAGTATGGATAAAATGAAGAAATATTTTCTTCTTCTTCCTCCCTGGTAACTTTAAATTCTTTATAGTGTCTACGCCCTGTTTCTGAATATGCCACATCTGCTGGTATCGACTAAAATTATTTCACTAGCAGTTCAGCATGTTGGCAAATATTAAGTATGTTGGGTTGAATGTGGAAAATGATCACCTGCTCTCTAGGAGAATTAATATCCAATAAATCACTTCAAGGTGTGCCATAAATGCAATTCTAGATGCACTACAGCACTTAGCCTTGTGCCTAACAACCCACCTATCACCAGCCATTCATCATCTGCCTGAACGTGTACCACAGGAAAGTTTGTTCATGTAGGCAGTTCTGAGTGTATCTAAACTGTATATAAACCCTGTTCTTACGGTTTATGAAAACCTCTTCCTTTTTTTTCTTTTCCTGGAAAAGGTGATAAGGTGTCTACTTAACAGCAGCCTGCAATGCTTTTTTTTTTATATAAACCCAAGTTAATATTTTGGAAAGCATTTATTTTATTTTAAACATATGATTTTTATAACCATTTTGTATATAGACTACTTGCAGGGATATGGCTCACACCAGGTGTCAGAGTAGTGTGAAATAATTTTTATGCCACCTTTCCAAGGCAATAAATGTCATACAAGCATATACAAGTGCAGATATAGTACTTTTAGATGAACATTCTCAAACTGTATGTTAGAAATCTGTTTGACAGACTTACCCAAAGGATGACACTTTTTTCTGATCTTGCCAAAGCAGCAACTGTGTAAAAAGAAAATTTGCTCTGGTGGTTGGTTTTTTTTCCCCAAGGAGTTACGATGTAAAGGGAGGGAAGAGAAGGTGTAATTAGGAGGAAAGAAATGGTTTCTTTCTACTGAGAAAAAAAAGAAATTTCAGACCAAAATGATACAGTGAGTTTTCAGTCATCTGCCCTACAATAAAAAGACAAAATTGAAGATGAAGGACAGCAGCAGCTGAACCCACAGTCCCGGCCACATAGTTTCTGTCATGATCAGTACAATGCTTATTCCAAGAAATATGTGAAATATTTTTTTGTGGGAATCACACGGATATTGATTTTGTGTGTGTGTGTGCGCCTCTGTTTTTAAAATACCTTTTTAAAGATGTCATTTCGGAGAAGTACCTTGAAATTTTTTTTTTTTAAAGATTATTAGAATACAAGTTAAACTTTTCTAGAGGTATGAGATTCCAGCTTCATTATTAAGAAGAACAGGGTGCTTTTTCCTAGAGCTTGTTCTCTCATACTGATAGGATTGCTCTGCTGGTGGTCTTTACCAATTCTAAGAGATTCACAATAGGGTAGTTTTTTACGAAAGCCAATTCCCTTTGTCAGACCTCTGTACAAAACTTTTACTCTAAATGGATTGTTTCAAACAGCCTACAAATACGTTGTTTGTTATGAGATGTCCTGTATCTCATGAGTTTACATACCAAATTGACCTCTTTTTCTTTCCAGTTACTTTTTTATGTCACTTTCATTTGCAGTAAATATCTCCCTCTTTTTCTTTCTGACAAAAGTGTAAATTTTTAATTAAAAAAAAAATCCAGTAATCCACGGGGATTTAGCACTGTGGACCCAAGTATTAAATGTAAATCAAAACTTAGCCAGTTGGGAGCTGCTTATTATGAAGATTAGACACTCAGTCTCCAGTTTGGAGCATTAGCTGTGCAAGCAACTGCTTCGTTGCCTTCTTTTCCAGATGAAAGCCAGTGAGTAGCAGCTGCTGATAGAGGTTAATGAAAAAATGGGAAAGTGATATGAAAAATTAGGCAGGAAGGTGCCACAACTGTGCATGTTTCAGGATCTTCAATAGTTTTCTCTTTGGATTCCTAAAGTGTGATGATGCACTGAAGTGAGTCTCGCAAGATACAAACAGGATTCAAATTCATAGAGTTCAGTTTAAGGAGAGATATAAGACTCAGATTATAGTTGGATCTTTCTTTTTTCAGTGAAGGGTTTAAACTTTTTCCTAAAATACTATTGCCTTTTCCTCTAAAATTAGGTAAAATTACCTGAAAACATTAGAGCATTATTTTTTATTGCTTCTTCTCACTACTGTTATTCATATAGTAGTTCTTCTGAAACAAATAGGATTAACCTTTGGGGGATGGGGGGAAAGAAGGAAGGGAGGAATTTTTCTTTCAAAGGACTCATTGATACATCATACAGATGTGTGATGATACAGAACTTTCATGAAAATGTCTTCCTCCTCATCACTTAGCTGTACTATAAGATAAGGAAAGCATATATGCTTTGTGTTTCCAAGAACTGTTAATCATTCAAAGCATATGTGTCTTTTTTCTCTGCTGGCTGACTGGTACTGTCTGCATTTGAACACAGGAATATTTCAGTGAAAAAGTAACTAAAATGATAAAAGTACTATGTAAAGCATCATGATCATTATTTATGTCTTCAATAATTCAGATTTTGGAGACCAAGATACTCAATTTGTATAGTAACTGTAAATTTGTATTTATTTTATTTATGACAGAAATTAGTGTAGAGTAGGATGATTCTAAGCAGGGCACTGTACTGTTAAACAGCAAAACTCTAGGTATTGTTATACAAAAATATTCTGCATTTTTTACCTTGCCTGATACTGCATTGAGATGGCTGGGAAATCTGTCAAAGTGTAGAGAAACGTTATTTACTTCAATATATTAATCTACAGCAGTCAAAAATCACAGTACAAACATATACTGGGTGGTTTTGTGTTGCTTCTTAGGAAAAAAAACACCACATATTACACACTTACATTCAAGAAAAGTGTCATAATTCAGTCATTTTTTGAAAGGATTGTATTTTTGCTATAACTTTTGCCCTACCCCAGTTTCATCTACTTGCCTACAATTTCCACTTGTATTTTTAGTGAAATGCTGATCTGAAACTGCAAAATTCTCAATACACTCTTGAAAGGGGTTATAAAAAATAGTTAGGCCTTATCTATGTGAATGAAAAGGAAAAAAAAAGTTATTGTTTTCAAATTTGAACACTGAACCTCTGAGCTCATCATGGTCTTAGTCTGTTCTCATTTAAATCAGTATCATTACTGCATGAAAAATGGCTCATCTTCATCTTTACTTGTAAGGAAAATTTAGTCAATGTAGTATTTAAATGCTTAAGAACTACAAGATGTTCTACATGTTAAATATATTTGGGCACATGTGCTTTCTCATGGGAACACATTATACTACTAATCCTGTTGATATTGGATAGTATTCTTAAGACTTTTATTTCTAGACAAGAATTTGCTTTTTTTTAATACACTTCCAGCAGGAACTGGAAAGCTAAATTATAAATATTTTACTTGATTAAGTCTCTCTTGTAAAACAGACATGAGAATGTATGTTGCTCTTATACATGATACCTTATCTGACAAAAATCTTTCTCTTAGGCAGTGTTTAAATCTCACAGCTTAATACCCTGCTTTTTTGTAGGGTCGTAAGAAAAACAGGTTCCAAAGTGATGTACTAATGCTGTGCAATTTCAGCTTCTAGGTAGATACTTCATTCATGTTTGTTTCTAATGCACATGCAGACAACAGTATTTCTTTAAAGTACACCTAGCATTTCAATACAAATAGCTGTAACACTAATTAACTATTTATGATAGGATGTCTTAACAGGGCACTTAGGCTACTACTATTCAAATAGGTGAATTAGTATTTGGCTAAAAAGGTGTTTGTTCCCTTTTAATAAAAGTCACTGGTCATCATTAATGTTGATAAATAGCTGGAATTATTATCTCGATGAGAAGAAGAAAGGTTCAGCCATTAGGATAGGCCGTGGAAAGACTGAGTCATCATGTTTTCCCTCTCCCATGGTACTACTTTTGTGGTATTGACAACTCAGCTTTGTGTCTCTATTTGCCATGTTAAAAATGGGCATAATAAAAGCTTTCTACTTTGGCATGATGGCACTCAGAGGAGATAATAGTAAGGACTGAATCGTTACATCCTGCAAGGAGCACTGCTACTTGTACCTGGGATACTCTAGTCTAATGACTACCCAGAGTCACCTCCCGTGTAACCTCTTAAGTCCTTTCCATGTGTCAGCTTGAAGTGATGGAATTACCAATGTGTTGGTGCTCCGTGATAATACTTAACTTTAACAGAGAGTGAGTATGGCTGTTTGTTACAATCTTTAAATTCCTGAAAACCTGACACAAATTCAAATGCAAATATAAAAAACTAATCCTTGTGACTAAGCTGCAATAGCCCCCCCTCCTCAACCAAATGCAAACCAGCCAGTTTGAAAGCTGAAACAAAGCCCTGCCTCCAGAAACTAACCACATTCACAATTCTCTCATTTTCATACACTCTGGAAAAATATGAACTATGCAACATGCTATGAAGGCCATAAAATTTGAGCTCTTCTGGATCGGGGGAGAGGAATCAGTTCCAAAAGCTTTGAGTTCCCACAAAGAACATCCTGTTAGCAGTTCCTCGCCCTTTTATACCAGCAAGGCCCCAGCTCAGTTGTTTTTACTGATCTAAATTGTGGCAATATGAGAGAGAGAGAGAGAGAAATTCTTTCACATATGTCAAGGCCAGCTGTGCGGTACCTTTCAGTCCTTTAAAAAAAAAGGTAAGTTTTCAGGTGACCCTGCTGGTGACCTGAAAAGACCACCGTGACTTGAGTTCAGCAGGGGATGAGTCTCTGTTGCCCGTGAAATGCAGCTTCCAGTAAGGAGAGTAAAAGCAGCTACTGTAGTGATAAATGTACCTGCAGATAGCTGCATGGATTAACACAGCTCTAATTTATTCCACATTAAGAAAAAGGACTATAATGAGTTATTAATAAAGACTAAAAATGGGTTCAAATTCAATGGTTAATGCTCTGCATAATTTACTGTAATAATCCTTCTGACCAAATAATTAAAAAAAAAAAGAAAAAAAGAAAAAAAGTGCTTCTGTCTTTTCCTATGAATGAAATAGATGCTAGTCTTCCCCCCCACCTACCCCCAAAGTTTTGTTTGATCTTTCTACTGTTTGGGCATGAGCAATGTCAGCATAAAGTGGAGTATCTGTGCTGGGGTTTGCTTCACCCCTGTTTATCTACTCCATATAAATATTTTCCTAAGCAAACATCTATGTTTCAGATGTCTTTAGTGTTGCATCTAATAGATTGCATAAATCATTTGTGCTGGCATTAATGGGACAGTGGAATCGCAGCACAGGAGGCATCAAAGCAAAGGAAAATTCCATCACAGCTGGCTGAAAGTGGAGAGAAGAGGATCCACTGTGGTGACATCCAGGTCTGTTCCTGAATGGGGAGATCAGGGACAGCTGGGTAAAGGAGTGTCAGCACTGGTGTAATTAACAGAGGCAGAATCATACTTTTTTGATAGCCTGCAATCCTCAGATAGTGAATGTACAGTGGTGCATATTTGTAGAAAAATGGTACAGAACATGTAAGTGGGTAGTGATAAGGTAGCTTTCTTTTGGAAGGAGGGATTGTCTAAATACCTCTTGCTTTCCATAGCATCTGGCTCTCGGAGGACCCAATATCCTGCTTCCTGCACAAGTCCATGGCAGTCTTCTGTAGAGGGGGTGCAATTACAGGTGCTGTCTGAGGGCAGTAATTCTCAAAAGTGCTCTAGAGTTCTGCATGAGCTGACTCCAAGCATCCAGTTCCCATTCCTCTTTCTTTCAAGATCTGTAAGGATATATGCCTGAATTAATTACCAACTTAGTAGATTTTTCAGTGACAGAAAGTTCTTGTACATAGGTACTCCATTCAAGCAGTTTGGAAAATAGTATTTGCATGATCTAACACCCCATTTATTACAACTAGACCTCTTGGAAGAGATGCAGAGAATATGAGTGTTGCTGTGGAACTGCTTGAGACTTGCTTCTTTAACTGGCTATATTAGTTCATGATTTCATCTCGTACCTCTCTTCTTGGCCAGTCTTGCAGCTATCGCTGATGTCTGTCCAGCATTTGAACTGCAAAAAGCTTCCAATTTTCAGCAAAACACCCCCCCACTCCGAAGCCTGAGCAAAGTCAATGGTGACTGTATTACAGTTTCTCCTTTGTGCTAAGTCAAAGCACACATATTCTGTTGCATATCTAACTCAAAGAGCTTCAGTTCAAGATGTAGTATGAGTGCTATTACTCTGGGATTTTTTCAGTATTTTTGCCCATTGCCAGCCAAGACTGCCCTCATCAGGACCTGGCTACTTTGGCTCATTATTTTCCCCCATTTCACAGAATTCTACTATTTCAGTCTGTGTAGTCTTTGTTTCTCTAGGAAATTGCAAATGAGCACTAATTGTGTGAGCTTTTTGAATATTATTAAATTTCTTATGAATAATACATCTAAAGTATGTGCTTTTATTGCAGCCTTCTACATAACAGTGTTGAAATATAGTCTGGAATGGTATTGTCTTCCCTGGAAGTATTGTGTAGTCATTAACAATATCTTGATCAGAGATTTGACAAAATCTGGCTTCTAGGTAGCTGCTGCCGTAACTTGGCCTGTGTTGGCAGTGGATCTTATAAACAAGGTGAGGAGAGTTAAGGTTAGTCGATGTTAGCAAAGGTTCAAGGTGAAAAAAAGCATGATATGAGATTACTACGTATCACTGTACTTTCTAAGCCAACTCAGAAGAGGGTTCTTTGTGTAGCGATGTTAAGAATGAAGTTGGAGATACCATTCCCACAAACATTTTAAAGGAGTTCCATGTTCCAGAAGGGTGTAATTAAAAAAAAAAAAAATCGGTAATAATTTTTAAAAGTCCAGTTCTTTTACTAAAGACAGAGGCGCTAACTTAAGTTTGATTACCAGCTGCAAATGGGATTTTCTATTTTGAATGAGTACATTTCTATCTGCATATTCGGTAGGCATCTAGTCGTTCTGGCTCTCTACAGTATTTCAGAAATTAACGGTGAGTAATATGAATGCTCTATTTTCTATCTATTATTTGATAGCTTTATGTGACAGCTGTGATGCCTAACACAATGCACCTGATTCTGCATCCGGTCAGATCAGGCTACAACTCCAAAGGCTTCATTAGTAGCGGACTCAATTATGAATTGTCCAATGGAGCGTTTTGAAGTAATCTGAGCTTATTACATTCACGCCCATATAGACGTGAAGAAACCCCCTCTCCTAAGGCGGTAAATGAAGGGGGAGATGTTCCTGTTCCAATTAAAGCACAGGTGGTGCGTGGTGAGCGGGCCGGCTGTAACACCTGTGCGCCTACACCTGCGCTGCGGTCCAGGCCCCGGTTCGAAGAGGGCAAACGCGGCGCCGGGGGACGGACGCGAGGCGTGCGTATCTGCACGTCCGAATCCGCCGCCTTCTGTAAACGCCGGCTTCACCTCGCCTCCGTAAATGCCGTAGAGACTTCGGTGGCAGTTTGTGCGGGAACGAGTGCTGCAGGCAAAGTTCATTTTCTGTCAGGGAAAACCTCTGCTTTGCCGTAAATCCCTGCCAGCCGCGCCGCCCCGAAGCGGCCGCGTCCCCCCGCCCGCCCGTCAGTCAGCCGCGTAACGCGCCGTAGCCGAGCCGTACAACCGAAGAGAGCTGCAGGAGCGCCTCTGCCCTCCGCTCTCTCCGGCGAGGATCGTTCTGCCTTCCCCCGGAGATCCCGATCTCCAGCCGTAAGCGCTCGGGGCCGTTTCGCGGCCAACCCACCGCCGCGGCGCCGAAAGGGTTACGCGCTGCCAGGCCCGGCCCCCGCTCCTCGCCGGGGAGTAAACACCGCCGCCTCAGCCTATAGCGGCGGCCGGCTGCGCGGGGCCGGGGGCGAGCGGGGCTCCGCCGGGCGGGCCGCCGCAGACGGGGCCGGGCGGCGGAGCGGCGCGGAGCGGAAGGCAGCGCCGAGGTGCGGGGCGGGGCGGCGGCTGCGCGGGGCGGGGGCGGGCGCGGGCGCGAAGAGGTGGCGCTGCCCGCCCGCCCCCCCCGCCGCCGCGGCGGCGGCGGCGCGGGCCGGGGGCCGGGGGCGGCGCTGGCTCATTCCGCAGCTCGGGCAGCCCCTGCGAGGAGCCGGCGGGTAGCCGGGGAGCGCGAGTCCCGTGTTTGTAGCGTTGCTAAGCCGAGAGGTAACCGCTTTTCTCCTGTTTCTTGCCTTGCCGCTAAAAGAGCGGGACCCGGTGCCTGGCCGGGATGCGGTAGGATAGATTTGCGAAACGGGAGACGTAAGGAACGAGAAGTTTTTGCATCGTTTGCGTTTGAGGTGTTGCATCTCGCTGTGGAGTGTAAGCCTTTGAGCTCCCTCGCCTAACTCTGTTATGCTTGTGTAATGGGAAAAGTATAAAGTACTTCTAATTATTATGCTTCCTAGAGGCTACGATACCTGCTCTGCTGGCGGGGGGGGGGCATGTGGAAGAGATTGTGCTAGTTCGAAAGTCTGGAAAGGAAAAGGTAACTTTACAGCAGTGCAAATTATGCAAATAAAAGTATGGAAAAAAAAAATACCAGCCTAGGTTCATTTCTAAAGGATTGGAAAAGCCTTCATGCTTAGTGTAATCTTTGACATTTACGTGGGCACCTGGAAAAGAAAAAAAAAAACAAACCCTAAAGCAGAGCTGTGGTATGGAAGTATAGTGCTGCTGTGAGCAGCCACATTTCTGTCTGCTGCTCGTTTAAAGTGCTAGCTCCTTTTTTGTATCTCTAATAAATGATAGGTATGGAATATACAGCTGTGTCACAAAGTCATTCTGTATTCTCAAAGCTTAATATAATCAAATTCATTGCCTAAAGATGGTGTAGTTGAAGATTTGATCCTTTTTCACTGAAGTGGAAATACTTTCAGTAATTGAAAGCAGATTCACGTCTGGAGTTGTACAAGCCAAGGTTTTCATATTTAAAATAAACCTTTTGTTCCCCAGCTTTAAATATTTCAGCGAGCCATCCGGAGACCTCTGTTTGTTAATTGCTAGAGTAGACTTTAAGGAAGGATTGGGGAAAAAAAAAAAAACAACTGAGAAAGGGATGTCAGCAATTAAATTTACTTAAAATTATAATGTCTGTGTTCTAGTGCATGAACATAGCGTTGTAGCTTTTGTGCCCACTACGTTTTAGTTTTCCTCTTAATTCACGTGAATCTGAACTGCCCATCTGTCTATAGAGTGTTTTGTTTTGTTTTAAACCATCTTAGCTTATGTTCACTTGCGTAGCCTATTTGCCTTTTTTTTAACTGTTGATTAAACAAAAAATCTGAACTTTGAAGATTTGGGGGAATACTGATCTGCTCCAGTAAACAAACCTGACACTCTGCGGTGGTAGCTCCCCTTTGTTAACTTTGTGCCCATTTTCTGGCCGTTACTGCGGAAAGCTCTCAGAAACCTTGCCTTTCGATATTTCAGCAATGGGGAGAGAAACTTCGAATGTGAACTACCAAACCCTCAGACAAAGACCGAGCTGCTCTCGATCTGTTTTTTACCAGCTTTGAAGGTAGAGAACAATGGAGGGAGAGGAAGGGAAGCACCTTCTCTCCTAAGCTCTCTGATCTGCAGAGTAAATTCACTAAAAATGTGTGGAAAAGTTACTGAAGATGGCAAGAGTCCCCTATCCATTAGAAAGCGTATTAATTGCTTAATAGACACAAGGATCTGATTGCCTGATGTTAAATACAGGCTATCATTAAGATAAGAATTTGTACATTTGCATAATGGTACTAAATAGGCCAGGTTTATTTCCCTGAACTTCTTGGTGGTGTGCACGTAGCCAATGTAGGTCACTTTTTCCCTCTTTTCTTTCGAAAGGTAAATCTTTTAATATATCCTTAGTAAGTTCAGGTGGAAGTATTTGAGTAAAACCTGGGAAGGGGAAAGTGTTCAAACCAGATCAGAAAAACTTAGCTTACCTTTTTTTCTTTTTTTCATCCATCAGATTTGGGCTCAAAACTGTCAAGCAGCTCAGTAACTACAAACGAGATGTTACAAGATTTTTTGATTAATTGCTCTGCAGCTCTATGTGGAGAATGGCCTCATATATGTCACAGTATAGGGTTTTTTTTTTTCTTTCAAGGAGTTGTAAAAAGGCTATGTTACAATTTAGCAGGAAAGCTACAACAGCAGAACCTTTACAAAAACATTTAGTGTTTAGATGGCTTTGGCTTACTTGTCATTTTTACTTTCTAACCTTTTTGCAATAGAATTGAGAATATGTGAAGTAATACATTCCATGCAGTATGGGATACTTTTTTTTTTTTCTTTTCCTTTTGAAAAAAGCAGCTGATATGGTAGCTCTCTAAAAAATTGATAATTGATGCTATTAAAAAAAAATGTAAAATGTCATGTCAGGTGTGTGTTCATTTTAAAGGCCCACAACAAGAATGCTGCTAAGCATCCATCAGTATATGCTGCATACCAACCCAACTTAAAGAATTTGTCTTGAGCTGTATTCTTGCATTTCTTATGTCTTCTATGAAGATTTAAAATGACTTATCAAGTTACTGAAATGATCTGATAAGCAATTATGAGATTAGACCTTACAACTTTTCTTTCTGTAACTTGTTTTGCATCCCAATTCACTTGTTGAACTAAACAAGGAAAAATGAAAGCTCATAATATGTATGTTTTGTATAGTGTAGGCATTTGAGTGGTGATAGCAGAAAATAATACTGGACCATATTGTTTTCCAAATGAGAAAAGATGTTAGCTTTCGTATCTTTTCTGCATGTCTACAAAGATCTTATTGGTGGGTTTTTTCATTCTAAATATGGCTATAGGATTCACTCTGTGTGGATTTGAAAGACTTTCTCAAGAAGTAGTTACAGATTAGTGCATTTCAGAATAGTAAGAGGGCTTCTGTATGTTCAGTGATGTATATAGAGAGATGATGCTGTGAGCTGGCGACCTCACTGTTTGAAGATGTATACATCTTCTAGGTTTGAACACTTGAAGATTTTTTTATACAGAATAAGGAATCAGGATCAAATAAAGTAACTGTACTAATAAAATGCTTCTGTCACTTTCCAACTTAAGTTAAGCTTTCTAAATGTTAGGGACAAATGGAAAAAATGGCACTTGTGTTCCTTTAGAAAGCTTCACCCATGTTAAACTCTGAACAGAGTAAGTAGGTGGCTGAAATATTCTGAATGAATGGAAAGTAATCATTCACCTTCTTTGCCCAAGATTGAAAGAATCCAAAGTGCAATTATACAGGAAAACTTCAGAACTCACTGGGGGTAACAATAAGGTACATAGTCTTCTTTTGGGACTGGCTAGGGCAACCATTTATCCAAACTTGAACTGGAAATAATTGTTTTGTGTAAACCGCTATGAAATAGATGGTTTATGAAGCAAGTCCTTTAAATGTAAGAAAGTGGTAGCATTCTCATGTCTGGAGACAGTATATCATTCTAGTGGGAGCTACGTGGGAAACAAAACACAGGATTGCAATTTTGAGACCTAGCTCAGAGTGAAAGGCGTGTTCATGACTTGTTATATACAGCAGAAAGGATTTTGCATAGCAGTAGTGTATGAGTCATTGCAAACTTGAGGTATTTCATGTGGTAATCGGTGATGGCAGAAGCACTGATTTTTCTACTGGGTAGTAGAAGGTATCTTTACAGGAGGTTTAAATTCTGGTGTATTCAGAATTCAAGAGTTGAGTCAGGATTAAGAAGTGTAACAGCAAAAGATTTAGCCAAATACCTGAATGCTTTGAAATTTGGACAAACTACGTGAACAACTCAAAGTAATAGTGGCCTGACAAAACAGCAAAGGTAGATACTGTTGTCATTTCTGAAGGTCTGTGTTTGGTAGAACTCTGATTAAATACGTGTAACAGGTTTTCTGCATACTGTATTTTCTGTGACAAAGGAACAACAATTTTTGCAGAAGCAGTAAGCTCATATGTCTAGTATCATGTCAACAGTGAGTTATGTGTTTTTATCTTTCTGATACAACTTGTTGTTCTGCTTCTTTTTGGCTCTTGTAGAGGATTCAGACCTATACAACAATATTTCTAAGATGCTTAAAAGAAAAAGATTTAGAAGAAAAAAAGATTAATCTAAATAAGATCTCTTGCATGCAAGTACAAAAAGAACATCCAACTGCTTTGCCTGCTTTTTTATTCTTTCTATCCTATTTCAGTTGTTATTAGTCCAAGTGCTATTGACGTGGTTTTTTGGTGGTTTTTTTTTTTTTCTTGGTATGAAGAAGAATTAGTGTCCTGGAGAATGCCTTGGGATGCAAGAGTATATATGAATAAAAATTAAAGAAGAAAGTAACTGCTGTTATAGAATGGTATTATTTGGTCATTTTTCATCATTGTATAAATCATGAGAAAGCATTACCTTGAGCTTCCAAATTGTCATAACTGCCAAACTAATTTTTTAACTACTTTAATTTGCATCTGTATATAGTTGCTGACCACACAGAAAGGAAAAAAATGAACGGAAATACTTTTATTAGAGCAGCTCTTCGTTTAATCATGTAGACCTGCTTTTTCATAAAACATTATTGTACCCATGTATGAAATATAGCCGGATCCAAATCTGCAGAAATTTCAGAGGAGTTAATTTTTGCAGAACATTTTTCCTCTTTAGTGAGAAACTGCGTTAAAGACTAGACCATTGTTCAGGGAGTTGTAAAAAGTAGCCTGGAAAGCCTTTTATGTTCTTTCTTTTAAATAAAACAGAATTGCCTTATGTAACAAAGTTAACTTTGTTAACCTTTTATAATTATTTAACCATTATTTCATTTTACCCCCTGCTTAAACATTGTACATTAATGCAATAGACACCTGGCTGTGCTCTTAAAAGTTTATTTGTCTTTCAATTCCTGTGATAGTAGGGGGCAGTATATCTCCTTAATTATCTTTGTTCAGGGAAATGTTGAAAGGCCAGGGTAGTTAAACAAGGCCATTTGGATTTGCAATAAGGTCGAAGTCAGATGCAAGGAAAGTGGTTAAATGCATTATCATCTTATTGAGCACATCATCAGTAAAGTGACCTTGATGGAGGTGGAAAAAGCCATTTGGCTATTTTATGACAGCTACCTCTCCGCTGGCTTTATCCCTGCCAGAGAGTACTTCAAATAGCTTTATCACAGTCTCCTCTTGTTGCTTTGAAATCTGATTTTTCTTAATTACAGATAACGAGTTAGAGGCTGAACACTGAAATGAACTTTTCTAATAATGTCAAATTTTAGTACTTAAGAGTTTATCCTTTGGCTTGGGAGATATAGAAATATCTCTAAACTGAATATTAAGGTGACCTTAACGTTGACTATTATATACCTGCCTTTAAGGATCTCTTAATCATAATCATTGTTTTCTACTCATGCAAGCTTTTATTCTACTACATTTTAAACTGTTCTTAAGTTACTATGAGGACAGGCAGGCCCAATTCCAGCCTTAGCAGCAGGGACACTATTTGTTTTAACATGTGTGTATTTACATTTTTATAAAGGTGCTCAAACCACGGAAGGCCTGTGGCTAAGCTGGAAACAAATAGTTAAGAAAATGTATAACTAATGCTTCAATTCCTATGTCACTTATGTTTTGTAATGGCAGTCAATACTGGTGCCTTAAAAGCTTACAAAAGTAAAATTTCTGCTATTGCACGTTAATTTAAGTATTTTATCAAAGTAGTCTCAACTGTCCGTCTTCCCCTCCCTCCTTTTAAACTGTCTTTTCTCATTCAAAAGTGGTTTCTTTCTTTGGTGTAAAACTACACTGATTTGGAACAAACAGTGTCATTTTAAATTTCTGGCTTTGAAAAGACCTCAGTGCTAGCTGTACTTTTTATAGTGCTCTCTGTACAGGCATTGGCATAATTATTAAGGGAATTTTAAAACAAATGTACAAAATAACAAGGGAAGACGGTATCAGGAAAACTGGATCCAAATTTGAGCACCTTAAGATATAGGTTAATTGGCTGAAACTCACAGCAGAGCATTAAAAATTATTAGAGGCTAGAGGGAATGATTTATAAGAAAAGATGAAAAGAAGGAAAAAAATATATAGCATAGTCACATTACAGATCTGCATTGACGGGGGAACCATCTGCAAGATTTTTAAAGACCATGTGGACTGAGGTGGTATATCTAGATGCAATAAAATGAAATTAAGGACCAGAAAAGTATCAGCTGCATATCAAAACACATTTTGTAATGGTAACATCCTGGAGGTTATGGAAAATATCTCAGCACAATTGATAGAAGTCCCATTTTTTGAAAGAACAAATATTACTTGTTTTATGGCGGAGTGTGAAGTGTGGCTTTTATACCTTTTGTTCCTAAGTTTTGATTAAATGTTCCCATTTTGAAGGTAGATGTATTTAACTTCTACTTTGCAACTGATGATCTCTTACTCTTCAACATGTAGGTAATCTCCCAAGAAGAGAGCAGGGTTCTTCTTCCCGTCATCATTTCTGTCTTTGGAGCTGGAAAGCATCTGATAGTTGTGTCTTCTCACAACCTTTATAGCAGTAAGCAAGCGCATTTACCCCTGGGTACACAGTACTCTTCTGAGACCTTTTACTTCATTCTGTTAGGATTTTAAAGCCGCCAGCTGCTAGCAATGTTTTGGTGTGGTCTTTAGCCCTGAGTTGTAGAGTTAGAGTGTGTACTCGGCATGAAGCATCATTCAGATGGAGAGAGAATCTCCCTTTTCACTCGTGCCAAGTTCCCCTTGTTCCTCACAGACTTGCCCTATTGATCTACTTGCCTATGTGATGGAGGTGCCCTTCACCTTTGTGGTATAAAGAGTTTTCTTGCATTTTCTTTCTGTTTAATTATTCTTGCTTCCTCCTCAGCACTTTCCTGGTACTTATCAATCATGTTCTGCCATAAAGTGGGAGGATTATCTGTATGTGTATGTGTTTCCATGTGCCTATCCAGAAGACAAGCCTTTTGAAGGCAGATACGTAGAGACAGATATTGAAAATGTAATTCTGCCTTCTCTCTCTCTCGAACTCACTTGCATCAGATGTGTCCAGGAAGGTCACCGCACAGATATGCCTGTACTTTCTGTTGTAATGATACTGAATCTTACGACATCGCCCATCAACCAGGAGACAAGCAGTGAGCTGATGGATCTTGTATTGAAGAGGATCTCACTGTTCCTTGACAAGTGTGCCAAAAGCACTGTCAATATTTGAGTCTTTTTTCATAGTCTAGAAGTACCTCAAAGAATTTTTCTTTTCCTTCCCTGTGTTCCTTTTCTTTTGCTCCTCAGTTGATGATTTTGGCTTAGGGAGCCAGGCACGTATTTCATAGCCAGGAGAGTTTCTTTTTAACAGCTGTCCTTTCTCCAAAACATACAGTAAGGTTCATGACATTAAATAAGCATCTTCAGAGCATTTCAAATAGTCTTATTCTGCAAACCCCGCTACTCCTCATCTGTGTGAGATCCCAGTATTTACCACTCTCTTTTTCCCCTGAGGTCAAGGAATCTCCAACAGGCTTTTCAGACATTCGGTTCCTCTCTGGATGTGAACCCTTCTCCCCAGATGATTTTTTCTATCAGTGGAATTTGGGTAGTATTTCCAGTTATTCTTCAGCAGTTCTGCCAGCTTTTCACAGAAGAGACGTGTGTATTATTTATCAGTTCTCTTTTTTCATTCCTGCCCTCCAGCTTTTACATTACTGCCTCATCCTAGTCCTTTCTACCTAATCCTAATTTACTGCTGATCAGAGCCATGGCAGCAGAACCAGTTACATGAGGTGAAAAAAAAGAATAAAAATAAAAACCTACATCAGACAAAGTTATGTTTTTGCCTTTGAGGTAATTGGTTTTGCTTGCAGTGATCTCAGTGAAACTGGGTAGAGCTGAGCATTCTTCATCTTGCTTGTATATTGTCTGCCTTTATTTCCTGTAGCACGACTGTACCCCATAAAATAACAGGTAACAAATCGGTCTTTCTGAGTGTTTGGTTTCTCTCTGCAGCACAGAGCAGAGCTTGACCTAGAATCTGTCCTTTGATTCTTTTTTTTATTATTTTTTTTTCCTGTCTTTTTGCATGCAGTTCTGTATGTGGGTGGAGTTTCCCTGTGTGCTCTTGTGCCAAATGTGGTCGGTATTAAACTCATATGTGATAAAACTACATGGGGGTCTTTACTAACAAATATGAAAATGTACTGTGGGTCCTATTTTAGCAGACTGTGAATTACCATAGTTCCATGGAAGTAGGTTTACTGGGTATAGTCTGTATAGAAATTATAACCTTTATTAACGTAATTTGTAGACTGAGCTGTGTTAGTCTGAAACAACATATGCGTGCCTGTGTGTAGGTTTGCGTTTTGGCCAAGGGAAGGAGTCCTCTACACTCATCTGGCTGGTGTTCCACTTGTGTTCATGGCTAGAACACAGCAACTGTTTAATGTTATACCTGATTGCTGCCAGAAACTGTTAAAAAGTGTCCTAGAATTCAGTAGGTAAAAGGCTGTGGATGTTGATAAATCCAGAAGCCTGGCAAAGCAGTAATATTTGAGAAGTATTGGAAAGTATCAGTTCTGTCTGCCTGCTGAGAACTGCTTGCAGCTGTAGGGTGGTGTGCTGCTGGCTAGCAGCTATAGCCACAAGGCGTTCCCTCCTTTCTCAGGTTTCCCAAATTCTGCAGTGTGGTGGAAGAGGGCAGTGAAAAGGGAGACAAGAGACCAGCCAGGTGCCTTTCTTTTTCACTGTAGAAGGTAAAATTAGATTGTAGAGGAAGAGAGACAGATGCATAGTCTTTGTCTACACTAACAAAGGGAACAAGCCAAGGTCCGTTTTCTGACTGTCATGGCACAAGCATCACTGGTGTGCACGTGCCCCTCACCAACAGCCTGGGCACCTAACACATAGGACCTATTGGGAGCAGTCCCTGGTCCATACCCTTCCCTGAATTGGGTGGGTGTTATCTGGGAGAGCACTGGTTGTCAGAGCCCAAAATTAAGGCAGGAAAAACACTATCAATAACAAGGTATTGATGATTGTATGCCAGTGCTTGCACTCAAGCTTGCACTAAACTGCTCCTGTTGGGTTAGTACAGATGTAAGCATTTGGCCTCAGGCTCATGGTAGGGATAAGAGGGAAAGAGTAAAACAAATGCCCTTGCAGGGACACACCTGTCTGCTCTAAAGAAATTTGTGTTTGACAGAAACCATTAACACTTTCCAGCATATCAGTGCAAACTGAAGAACAAATTCACCCAGTATATCTGTCTCAGAATATTTTTCACACACCATCCCAGTTAGATCTGGGTTTCTTTGTTCTTTTTCTCTCCCTGGTGATTTGCGTATGGGGCTGTTGGGCTGAAACCCTTTTCAGTGTGGTCCTGGCAGACCTGGAGCAGATGTCCTCCTTTTCTTAAAAGGTAGCCATTATCTCCACTTTACTAACTCTTGATTCCACAGATTTCACTTCCAGCTCTAGGGACATCCAAATTATGCTTTTTTTTTCCAGGTTTCTTTGTCATATAGCTCTTAATTTAGGATAATGGGATTTTTTTTTTCATTGCTTTTTAAAAAAACAAAAACCACACAAGAATATGAAATGTCAGTTCCCACTCGGCAGTCAGCCTAGTTGAGTGGCTGCATGTGTAACTACCTTGCGTGTACCAGTTCTTGCCAAATTTGTTGCTCCTTTATCAATGAAATCAGCCTGAAAAAAGTTCAGCTCTGCCTCATTTTCATATACAGTTCCACATTTTTTGAGACACTTAAAGATATTGTAGCTCATATTAGTTGTCACACTTCATTCCTTAAGCGAGATGATTAAGCAGCAAGGAGTGTTTTGATGTGTTTTCTGCTGGGTGTATATGTATGTAATACATTTTTTTAGTTCATAGAAACAAGTTTTCCCTTAAACACACACCATCCTAAAAGTCATAAACCTTTGTACCATGATATTCCTATTGCTGCCATTGGATTTTAAGTTGGTTGAAAAATTTATAACTACTCCCTTTTGCCTCCCCATCTGAAGAGCCTAAAGAAATGCACTCAACTCTGTTCTAAGTCAATTATAACTCACACTAAATAAATTGATTCAATATCTCTCTGTGGCAGAGGAATGACCTAGCTAGCTTTTGTTCTGGATGGAACTACATCTCCTTTTATAAAGCCACCATTGCTGTTTAAAGAAAATGATTAACACACAAGCATGGAAGCCAGATTTTTGTAAAATAGTGGACTCTGCCAGCTGAGCTATTAATCAGTCATTTACGGCTCTCCTTTTAATTCAAATGCTGCTTGTAATTCTGCAGACAGACCTTCTACCTTTGCCTCTGATAACTCTGGTTAGCTCTTCTCTGCCTCAGTAGGATTAAAATAGAGCAGAAAGAGAAAATACTTGTTTACTTTTCACAGCCAAACAGGTAATAGGCAATTCACTGTCACTGTGGCCAGCCTTTAAGATGTGTCATGCTTTGAGGTGACACAGGGTCTTTTCTGTGAGGCAGACGGGTATGTGCTTGTGCAGTTGCTATGCCTTCTGTCCAGATAGGCTGGCATTTTCAAAAGAAGCTCCCATGGTAAAAGTATCACTGCATTTGTGGAAGGAGAGTTAGCTTATGGGTCAGATCAATTAGGAAAATGTACCAATAGCAATAATAATATACACTTTTCTCTGAAATACCTGAGTTTTGCAAGTATCCATGATGCAGTTATTAAAGCAGATTTTATGAAGTTGCTGTGCTCTTCCACATGGTGAACTTGCTTCCTTCCTCTATATGTAGTGTAAGTTGATGAGCTGATGCAGGGGAACATGATAACCCTGTCAAAGACGAACCAAAGCTTCATCTATAATAAAATGCATAGAAAATTTTAGAATTTAATATTGATGGTATATTCAGTGTTTGTAGAATCAGTGTAATTACATATGGGTGTGTCGTGGTTTAACCCCAGCCAGCAACTAAACACCACGCAGCCGCTCACTCACTCCCCCCCACCCAGTGGGATGGGGGAGAAAATCGGGAAAAGAAGCAAAACCCGTGGGTTGAGATAAGAACGGTTTAATAGAACAGAAAAGAAGAAACTAATAATGATAATGATAACACTAATAAAATGACAACAGCAATAATAAAAGGATTGGAATGTACAAATGATACGCAGTGCAATTGCTCACCACCCGCCGACCGACACCCAGCCAGTCCCCCGAGCGGCGAATCCCTGCCCCCCCACTTCCCCGTTTCTGTACTGGATGGGACGTCACATGGTATGGAATACACCGTTGGCCAGTTTGGGTCAGGTGCCCTGGCTGTGTCCTGTGCCAACTTCTTGTGCCCCTCCAGCTTTCTCACTGGCTGGGCATGAGAAGCTGAAAAATCCTTGACATTAGTCTAAACACTACTGAGCAACAACTGAAAACATCAGTGTTATCAACATTCTTCGCTCTGAACTCAAAACATAGCACTGTACCAGCTACTAGGAAGACAGTTAACTCTATCCCAGCTGAAACCAGGACAGGGTGGTATAAGCAAACTGGTATCAAATGAACACGTATAAATTTTATGTATGTTTTCACTGCATATACTTGTTTTTTCTGATATTTTATTCTTGTAATTTCCTGAGTCGTGCCAAAGAGAAGACCATAAAAGATACTACTGCTAGTTTCCAATAACTTCAGATAGCCATACTTCAAATCTCCACTCTTGTGAGCTATTGTGTGTCTATTAACATAAAACCTGAAAGTAATTTAGATGTGGTCTCATAAGATAGGAGTCATTACGTCATTCAGGCTACACCTAGTGTTTCAGTGAGCTTAATGAACTCACTTTCAAAGGCAAAAAGTGATGGATGTTATTAGAACATATTATATACGTGTTTGAACTTTGAGAGTATGTTAGAGTTATTTGAGGAATGTGTAATTAGACTTTGTCATAATACTTGTGTATTAAGAGACAGCTTAAGTTCACTGTGCAACCTGAACTCAACAAAGTTAAGAAGCCTGTCAGAGGTCACAGATGCGATCTGAAGTCTGAATGTGTGGAGTTTCTAGCTCCTATTGCAAAATTTGGATCAATGCCACCCAGAAGTATTCCAAGATAGTGTGAGCTAGTTAGTTGAGAGCATTCATCTCTATTGTACTCGGATGTCTCTGCAAAGACACCCCAGTGTCCCCAGTTCCACGCTGGCTCAGAGCTACCTAAGAAGGCACAGGGCCAGCATAGCTCTGGTGCAGTTTAGGTTGGAAATCACTAATCCAGACTGTTAGACTGACACATTAAATATTAAAATAAAATATTATAAATTGAAATATTATTAGCATTTATTAAAATAGTTTAGACTCTTAAAGTTAACAAACTGGAAGGAATCTGAAGCTTTTTACCCCGCTCCCCCCCGCCTTTTCAGAGGAAATTTGTATGCAAGCTGACTAGTATACCAAATTTCAGCCAGATGTGAATTAGAACTGCTAAGTTACGAATGCTTGAGAAACAGAGTGCATAGTGGAAATGACAGCACCAGCACAGGAATGCCAGGAGCTGCTGTAATAACTTAATATTTAAAATGCAATAAAATCAGAAATAAGCACCTTTAGATTTTCATTTTTCAGAAGGAGATTATGACTGAGACGCATTGCTTCTGTAGACAAATTTCCTGCAATTTTTACAGCTACAGCACTAGCAGGTCTTCACATGCCTGCAAGAGTAAATAGTTTTTAAAGAAGTAATGTATTTGAAACTAGCAATCAGCTTTTTGCCTTTTTTTATATCTTTGTTACAAACATCTGTAAACTTTGAAGTGCTGTCTGCTGGAGTAGAGTTCCCTGAAACGGACATATTGCTTGTGTTTAACGTGTCTGATACCTTGCTTGGTCCTCCTCAGGTCTCTTAAAATTGTAAGGTAACAAAATGTTCGTTTATTTTATGGGTTATGCTGATGTTAATTGCAGGTACTATTCAGATGGTTGTCATTTGAGTATTACCCTTTTCATTCTATGAAAGCCTTGAGAAAGGGGGAAAAGCCATTTACTGAGAGAGTTGTTACTGTTGTTCTGAGGCCTCTTCTGTCTTTCATACTTCATAATTGATTGCAAGCACTGATGCATTTATTTTTTTTCTGTCATGAAACACTCTTGAAGGAAGGATTTAGAAGGCAGTTTTTGCAAGAAGCAGGGTAATGGGAATATTTTAAACTCCTTCATTCACATAAAGGAAAAGGATGTTTCAGGTTGTTATTTTCTTTGTAACGTGAATAATAAAATACTACCAACGCTATTAGGCAGCAGACTAAAAGCTAATTTTATTGGATAGCAACAGGTTACAAGCGTGGCTACGTTTCGAATCACAAATAGGTATAATACTTATGACAATAAATGTAGTAAAAGCAGTAGTCCTTGCCACCCCTTAGAGAATATTGAACAGTTTAACCCCAAGAGACTTAGAAATCCAAATATAATGGGATATGCCTGATCCTGGTAAGGCACATTCCTCCTATATTTCCAAGCAAAATTTAAACATAATCTGAGTAGCGGTTTTCACGCTTGTCTGTGACTGATGTTAAAACTTGCATCTTACATGTTCACATGTTAAAATTCATATCTGTAGCCAATAAAATAAATAATCTTTGATAATATGAGTGGAAAATGGATAATAAAATACTGTTCATTAGTAATGAACAGAATTTAAATGTGTGGGTCTCCAAGGACGAGAAAAATGTTCTCCTTTCATCATTTCTAAAAGGCGTTTTCTGTAATGCCAAAATTCCTGCATGAATAGGTATAAAAAACTCGACTAGTCAGAAAGTCAGACTAAGTCAGCTGAAATATTTTGAGTAGACAATATTCTTCTTCATGCTGTAGAGCTGTGAGAGGAATTGCAGACACTGGATTCCTGAATATAGCATAAAACAATCTTAAAATTGTTGAAGAATCTGTGGTTTACTTGCCTGTGTAAATTGAGATCAATACTGTAAAATGATGCATTTGGTAGTATGTGGAATAACAGCATTTTGATTACAAACTTAAAGTTTGTAAATACCAAGAATATGTTAAAACTGTGGCACCTTTTTTTAACTGCAAAAGATCCTAACTGGCTATTGCAGATAGATTTCCAGAATGAAACAGTGGATTGCTTCTTTTGAGAGGTTGCAAGTTTAGAATTATTGCATAAAACATGTTAAGGATATAAGGAAAAAAAACGTAAGCTGTTTGCTATCACTTCTGGTAGACCATAGCTCTTACAGGAGCACACATTATGAGCTTACTTTTCCCAAAATGTTTGTCAGCAGAGGTGTATCAGCAAGGCCTGCTGCCTCTTCACAGCTGTAGAAGCATCTATTATTTCAGTGAAAGAATTTTTGCTTCCATAGTTTTAACTGAGTTCTGCTTCTGCTGCTGATTATATAATTGTATCTATGGTAGAACATTTACTGGCATAAATGTGTTTATTTTGAGGTGTTGTTACTTTTTTTCCCCATTTCTATTAAGAAAACTAGTCTACCATCACATGCTTGCTCATCTGTTTCTTGCCGGTTTTATAACAATCTCCAAGTGGTAAATATTTTGTCAACTATTTCACATTATTATTTTCCCTGGGAACTTTGTGGGGGTATTTTAAACCAAGAAAAAAACCTAATCAGCTACGCAAAGAAAATACTGACAGTGACCACACACACAAACCTTGTCAATTAAACCAAAGAAGTATTATGCTATCTTCCTTAAATGTAGTGAGTTTGCTACAGGGGTGATCACTCCTCACACTCTTCCCCTGCTCCAGCGTGGAGTCCCTCCCACAGGTGACAGTTCTTCATGAACTTCTCCAACGTCAGTCCTTCCCACGGGCTGCAGTTCTTCACAAACTGCTCCGGTGTGGGTCCCTTCCACGGGCTGCAGTCCTTCAGGCACAGACTGCTCCAGTGTGGGCTCCTCTCCATGGGACCACAGGTCCTGCCAGGAGCCTGCTCCAGCGCGGGCTTCCCACGGGGTCACAGCCTCCTTCGGGCACCCACCTGCTCCGGTGTGGGGTCCTCCACGGGCTGCAGGTGGATATCTGCTCCACCGTGGACCTCCATGGACTGCAGGGGGACAGCCTGCCTCACCATGGTCTTCACCATGGGCTGCAGGGGAATCTCTGCTTTGGCACCTGGAGCATCTCCTCCCCCTCCTTCTTCACTGACCTTGGTGTCTGCAGGGTTGTTTCTCTTACATGTTCTCACTCCTCTCTCTGGCTGCAGTTTTTTGTGCAGTTAGCGGGGGGGGGGGGGTGTCCCCTTCTTAAATCTGTTATCCCAGAGGTACTACCACTGTCACTGATGGGCTTGGCCTTGGCCAGCGGCAGGTCCATCTTGGAGCCGGCTGGCATTGGCTCTGTCAGGCATGGGGGAAGCTTCCAGCAGCTTCTCACAGAAGCCCCCCCACTACCAAAACCTTGCCAGGCAAACCCAATATAGGAAAAAAACCCTTCTGATCTAAATCCTGGTTTAGCTCTGATTCAGCTGGCTGCCTGGGATAGGGTGGAGGGTTGTAGAACATGGAGGGGGATGATGAAAGTTGGAAGTTTATGTTGCTGTGCTGTAATAAGGGTGAAGTATATGGATTTACAAGTTTATCTAATAGTGATCTATGGACACTGTGCTACTACTTTGTGGAGTACGTGCTGTTTCTCAGGGTGGCTAGCATAGCTGGGAGAGACATTGATGGCAAGCTCTTGTTTTAGATATACTTGGTGTAGGCATTACTTGTCTCTGTTATGAAAACATTTTCTGGCAGGATTTGTCTGTGTTTGATTTCTTTAAATCATGGTGTTTTTAAAAAAAAAGGGAAAAACCCAAGTAGCTGCAACAAGGTACTCTTTTGGAATTAGTATAATTATTTGTAGCACAGTGAGCTGGCCTGTATTTATTTCAGAAATATGCTTAAAATATGTTTAAAATGAGAGGAAAATAGCAATACATCTTCAAGTTAAAACCTCTTCGATGCATGCAGTTTACATTTAATATCTTAATGTGCTATGCATTCATTAATTTAATACAAAAACACCATCTGTATAAAAAAGACCAAATAAAATAACTGCTGTTTTTTCCTTACATTGAACTAAGTAGTTGCCAGATAGCATACAGCAGGAAGAGCAAACACCTTCCCCCTCTTTCTCCCAGCTCTGGCATCTGGGGTACAGTTTTCTTTTATACTCTCTCCTTACTGGTGTGGTACAGGACAGGGTGATCCTTCACTAAGGGGCAGCTGGTTGTGTATTTCTGAGCTGTGCTTAACTCCCTGATTGCATTTTGTGAACTCAGTTATCCATTCTTACTGGTGTGGGGGGACAACCCCACCAGAGGAGAGATGCGGCCCAACGTACTTCACACTGGAAGCTCACTTGAAATGGTCTGAAGGCTGTGTACTTTTTTTCCACATGTCTTGTTCTGAAATATTCCTAGTTTTCCTATCCCTTCTCCTCTCTGTCTGCTCTGATTTTTTTACTTCCATACCATTTTCCCTGTGGGCTTTTTTGGTTACTTGGTCAGTCGGTGAGTTGTGTTGTTTTGTTCCTCACCCCAGGCTTGGGCTCCTTTTTGGTGCCTCTTTACCATCTCACTGGAGCCAGCAGTGCTTTTGTCTTAGGCTCATCTGTGACTGGACCAGACCACTTAGTTCTGGTTCAGACCAGTGGCTTGACAACTAGACCTATTTTTGAAGCAATATATGCTAATTCAAAGGGGAGAGCAGGAGAAAGGCTTGGGGCACCTCTGGAGTTTCAGGGAGATATGAACAGCAATGTCTCCCTTCCTCCAGCTTTCCTCTCCATCCCTACTTTCTTCCCCAGTTGATAATCACCTTTTTGTTAGTTTTGTTTAGTCTCAGTGAAAACTTGAGATTATGGGACAGGCTCCATTCCTTTCCAGGAAACAAAAAAAACCCCTCAAACTGCCTTCCAGTTCAGTGCCCTGCTAGAAAACATACTGACTTATGGGACTACAGATTTCCATATAGATCCTGTCTTGGGTGAAGTAAGTGTCATCAGACAGAGAAAAAGCTGTGCTTAGGCTGTCCTGTGAGAGTTGTATATACTGGCTTCAGCAAGAGCAGGACTGGTTGCAGGATTAACTTGAAAGAAGTTCCTCGCTGCTTAATCCACAGCAGCTGCTGATGTGGTGTTTGGTGCATCTCCTTTTACTGTTACTGCTCTTCTGCTCAGTCCTGGCCCTTCCTAATCCAAAGTCAGTATTGGTGTGGACGGCGAGGTTGGAGAATACTGATTTAGGAAATGAAAGGTAGCTTACTTGCTATCTTGAGGAACCAGGACCTTGGCATTTTGCACTGGAACCTATATGTTTATGCTTTGTGCTTTCAAGTTGCTGTGGGAGGAAGGATCAAATCCTCTTCAAATTTCACATAATTATTAAGTAACTTATTCTAAGATTAAATTTGCATTCTTAAAGGAAGCTATGAGCCTTGAAACATTTCAATTAGTAATACTTTTTGTCTTCAAAATGCTTTTGGATTACTTGTGAGCTCCTCTAAAGAGATAACTGTGGAGGTTGTGGCTAATCATGAGAACTGCATATTAGGATTGTAATTGGCTAGCTTTGCCTTCCTCAAATAATAAAAAAACAAACCCAGGCTTCTTGCACAAAGTCTGTATCTGTGAAGTAGATAAGATGGATCCTAAAAGGAAGGTATTTATTAAGAGCGAATCATAAATGATTGGGTTATATCTGAGCAGTTAGAGTTTCAGTATCCCAATTCTAGAACTACTTTATTATTACTTCCCTTTTTGCTTCAAAACCTGACCAGGAGCATAGAATGACCGGCATAAAATACTGGGGTTTGTTTGCAAGTAAAGGTGGGCGGCGTGCTAGAAAATAAGGATATCCAACTGAACTTTGCTTGCTTCCCAAATAACTGCAGTGCTGCATAGATCTGAACAAAAACCTCATACTTCCAGTATCTTTGAGGGATACTGTTTTAAGGTGGCTTTCTTCTAGTTTGTAGCTTGCCATTTACTCATAACTGCTTCTCAAGCTTGTCACCTACAGTTTCAGAGTAGCTAACAATGCTGCTTTTAGCTGCTCTGCAGACCTGCAGGCTTTACATTTATCAAGCATTACCCTATTACTCTGTCCTGCTAGTTGATAACATTAGGTAGGAATTATGGTTCCTGCTTATGTCAATAACTTTTTGGCAAAGGCCCCACCTACACCGGCAGTGTAAGAAATGCAAACCATAGGGTCTGTTACTAGAACAGACAAGTTCTTCACTAACCCAAATTTGCAGGGGCTCAGTTTTTGCAAGTGGAACAAGATTTTGTACAAGGCTTCGAATCCTTTCTATTATATAGGAACTCCCCGTATGAGTGTAATAGACAAGATTTTCAAAGAAGTCAGTGCTCAGGGACAGGAGAGAATAAGAAAGGAAAGTTGTTCCCCCCATTGCCATCCTAAATCTTGGGGCAGAGTCACGCTTGAAGGTTTGAGCCAATCTTGAGCTGACAGTTCACTGCTGCCAAAAACATAACTCAGAAGAAAACAGATAGGCGAAAAAAAAGACATAGTTTTCTGTTGGGTTAGCAAGTCAAATCAGCTCCACATGCAGATAGATGGGTAGTAAAGGCTGGGGCGGGGGGGGGGGGGGGCGGAGATGCGGAATGGCTGACTGGAGCAGGGGGAGGTAGAACGGGCTGTCCCCTTCTCAGTGGCAGACCACGAGAATAGCTCAGACTTAAATTCTAACTTCAGCCTTTGTTTGCAGTGCTGATGTCTAATACCGGTGATCCTTTAAAAACCTGCATCCTATTTTGCATCCTTTTTAGCATTCACCTGAAGGCATTTGTGGTGACAGAATGCCTTGAGTTACTGCAGTGTGATGCCTGATTTTGTGCCCCACCTCAATCTCTTGTTCTTTAAGGTTTTTTTGCTTGCACTTGGAATGTCTGTAGGGCATGGTTGTGTTAGTTAAACATGTACATTGATGGTTGCAGTACCAGTGAAAGTGAAGGTTTCAGTGCTGACTTGCAGTGTATTTGCTATTTATTTACTTTTCGGGTTACCCACTGGGATATGAGAGTGAACATGTCCTGCTCTTATTTGAGCCTCAGTATGCTTACTGTGCACATTTGTGCAATTGCTGTGAAGAAAAAAATCACTACAATAGACTCGTAAACCTGAGCAGCTGTAGTAGCTTTCTCTGCAGAAAAATAAAAGGAGTCTATCCCAGTAGCCCTATGAGTTTGCACTCTGTGGCTTGCTGCTACTGTGTAGTGGCAGCACAGGAGCACGGCCCTGCCTGAAAACATGCTGTGGAATGATCTGGACTGCAGTCAGTCCTCTCCCCAAAACCCTGCTGCTCAATCTCATCCCCCTCCTGCTTTTGGAAACTATTTACTCCTTAAAAACACCTCTCAAACAGCTGCACAAGGTGCATGCAGGCAAGCACTTTTAAATAACATGGCTCCTTTAATAGCTAGTCTTTAGAGCCGAGTGAGATGAGCTAAGCTTCTTGATTTTCACAGAGCTGAATGTCTGCCCAATTCCTCTGTAGCATACACCCCTAAGGAAAAATGACAGTCTGCAATCACTTTGGCATAGTTAGATGCCATGTAAGTGTCATACAGTATCCACAGTTAGTTACTCACAGGTTATAAGGAGGCTGCTTTTTGTGCAGATAACTGTACTGCTATTTGCTTATCGTTCCTTGAAAAGAATAATTCTATTGCTTGGCTTCAGGTACTGCTTGTATACTTCTATTATTTGCTACTCATAATTGTGCATGTTTGTAGTAACAGGTAGTTTCCTATTTCTATGAGAGGTAATGAGGAAGTATTTTGAAAGAATGAGAAATGAAAGGCCTAAACCTTTATTCTGGCAAAAAAAAATAATGCTTTGCTTTCAACGTACAAGTCTCTTTGCCGCTGGCCCCTCAACCTTCCTGCTACAATGTTTTTAAAATCTCTTGGACAAAACCGGGCAGTGATGGGCAAAACTGGACAGTGAACCAACAAAGAATTTTTTTTTTTTAATAAACAAAACGGTTTATGTTCAGTCATCCCTGCTCTTTACTAGCACTTCTTTTTGTGCAAGTCTGCAAGTGAGATGGAGAGAGGGCAAAATTCAGGGAAGAGATACCATCTAATCCTGTAGCCTGCCAGGGAGGAAAGGCTGGGAAGAAGGAATGTGTGTGCTCCTGATGCGTTCATTTATGGTACTGTAGCTTTACTATTTGTCAACCGAATGGATATTTAAAAGAGAAGATGAATAGTGGAGAACATCAGCTCAAACCTACCGCGGCTGTTTGAAATAAGGCTTATCTGATAACAGTGTCTCTGTAAGGTCCTTCTGCATTTTAGTTGTTTCACTGCAGGCTCTTGCTAATTGATTTAAAACTTGTCTTGAGAGGTCAGGTTTGTTCCTTGGTTTTGTTAAGAGTGAGAGCTGTTAGACGTGACATGAGGCTGTACAGCCTTTTCAGGCAACAAATCCCTGCTAAAAGACCTCCTGTTATCAGTGTTACAGGAATACGCTCTTTGTGTGCACCTGTAGACCAGTGGGTAGGGACAACACACTGCCTCTTGGCACTGAGCCTGTACTGGTGAATGAGTGCATGAATGTCTCCATCCTAAAGTTCAGTTTGTTTCAAAACAGACGATGCCCTAAGAAGTGTATCTCTTCAGATATCGTTTAGCTTCAACTATTTAATTAATTTTACTGACAGTAAAGGAGAGAGTGTGTGATATGGCAGCAAACAAACCAGGTTTTTTTAGAGAACATACTAATATTATTGAGCAAAACATTGAAATGTCTGATGTGGATCCCTCTTCTGCAAAGCACCAAGATAACAGTGTATCTTTGGTGCAATATTTGTATTTCATTGCATTTGCTAAGAATCAGATAAAGTGTAAAGTTAAGAATATGCTGAACTGTTTTGCAGAATTACATGGGAGATAAACACCAGCTTTAGTGCACCAAGAGGTACCTGTTTATTGATAAAGCCGAGATTACTATCAGCAGATAAAATTTTATATTTTCCACAATACTTTTCATTTCCCAGTTTTAATACAAAATGCTTTCAAAAATTAAACTTTTAATTTCATTTGATTCAGCTGAGGGGAGGAAACATTACGAGAGAAGAAAAAAGTTGAGGTTGGTTTTTTTTTAATTTCTTTTTAACATTTTACTTTTTGTTTACCTTGTTTATACTTGGCTATTGGTTTGTAGTGAATCATCCACTCTGTTTCTCACTAGATCACAGACTGATATTAACTCTTGCTTTTAATTCAGTGTGGGATGAACAAGGCAACTCCATGTGTAAAAGTTAATTCTTAGAAAAGCAGGAGATATTTGTAAAGAGAGTAGATAATCCAGATAAATTGCAGGTTCGGAGTAGCTACTGCCTTGTACTTAATCTTTGCTGAGAGTAGATTAGGAAACCAAGTTAAATAAAACAAGCGTGCTTTTGTTTCTGCAGCTTCATTCCAGGCTAACACCCAGCATGAAAATGCTGGTTGCCATTTCATGGGGTGCAGGTTGCCTGATCCATGAATTCTTACCAGACCTCTTCGCTGATGTACGGGGAGTTTTCGTCAGTCAGTATTTCAGAAACGCTCTCAAATCCCCTACTGGAAGCATTTCGTAAGTGCCGATGCCTCTATAAATTTCTACATGAGAATTTTATTGTGCTTTTTTTGTAACCAAACCTAACATAATCAGAGGAAGAATCTTACAAATTCTCTGTGATAGTGTCTGACTGCTGTAGGTGGTTTCACTGCCAGTTCTCAGCCGCTTTGCAGAAACGGACATTGCTCTCCATTTTGAGGGGGATGCACTATCTTCTTAAAATGGCAGTTGTAGAAGGGATCACTGTATGTTGTGTCAGCCCAGATTTTTTTTTTTTTTTTTAACTGGATCAGAAGCTTTCATAGGCTCAGAGTGACATAGGCTATATTGTACAGAATGTGGAAGTCCTCATCTGGATAAACATTTCTTCAAGGCCTTTCCCTGTCAGCAAAATCTCCTTATATTTTTCTGCCAGAAGTTGGGATCCCACAGGCAGTGTCCGTAGCCACCTCAAGTCTGAAAGGCCCCAAAAGGCTTTGAATATTCCCTGTGCTTGACCTGTTGTCAGTAAGACATTTTTGTGTGGACCATGTACAGCGCTAGTACCTTGATGAGCCTATTTTTTTTGTTGTATGCCAAGTAATGCCGTACAGTTACTGCTGCTGTGGCCCCAAATGGCGGTGAAAAGTGCAGATGTCAGGCCCCACAGCTGCTCATCAGTGCAGGTTTGTGAAGTCTATTTTGATAAGTAACCTTCATTATTTCACATATTCTGAAATTATTTTGTGTTTAACCATGATAACGTTCATCTGGTCAAATTTGGTATTTTATGAAGTTAAATCTTTAAAATGCTCTTGTCATGACATAAATCCACAGAGGGGGAAAAATGCATGTCAGTGGGTGTCATCCTGCAGTGCTCAGTGAAGGCCTTTTTGTCGTTGTTGTACAGGAGTAAAATGATATATATTAGCACCCAGGCAAAGTAAACTGAGTAATTTGGGGAACTCTAGTCTTGTTGCTTTTAACTGCCCTACTTGTGGCATGTTTAATAGTCAAAAAAATTTTTACTGCTTCATGGAGGGTTTATAGGTGCAGTGGCAGAAGGATATGACTGAAAGATGGGCTTATTTTTGGAAACCTAATTATAATGGCATCATTTTACTTTTCCGTTATTGTTGCCCAAGGTTTGTCATGTTTCTAGTGTTGCTATTAATGTCGTCTTAAATGTCAAATTCAAAACTGCTGATGGTGATCATCTCATATCATATTGCTAAATATATACACACTGTTGAGAATGTCTGATGTAAATGTTATGCCAGACCCTCTACATATGCATATTAGAAGTCATCTTATGCTAAATAGCTGCTATCAAATACATACTTAACTATTTTCCTAAGTGGTATACGAAACAAATTGAGACTTTTTTTTTTTTCAGGACACCTCATACAATTGTATTTTAAATGATCTGTGATAGGGAAGATCTTGCTTCTGAATAATCGTGACACTAAATGCTGCTAAGTAAGAAATGCCAAATATATCTTCACTGATGAACTGAAAGCTAATGTCATTTCCTTCTAAATGTTGCTCTGTGAGATCTGGGTGCATGTGACTACCGCCTAGCAACTAGCAGTCAAATGAAGAAAAACAAAAAATGCCTCAGGGACATTCTTAGTAAAACTTTCTAATATGTAAAAAAAAAAAAAAATACCCTTGTAATCTGGTAAATTCGATACAGTTTCAATTATTAATGATAAATAGCTCTTTGTTTTGTTTTTATTGAGTCCTTTTGGAAATGAGAAGTCACTTTAAGACATAGGTTCTTATAGTCCTTAAATTAGTTGGTTGGTTAATTGTATGTGAATGACTACCATGTGCAGCTTAAGTTATGGTGTTCAGTTTACTACTTCTTGGAAGCAGGGTGTGCAAAGTTTTCCTCTGATAAATATTGAATTTCACGCATTTAAGCTATTTGAAGTGTACAATGTAATTTGGATTGAAACATCAATTATGTGCTGTTGGAGCTGTTCTTTAAACTCTCCTCTTTGTAAGAAATCACCTGTAGCTTCGCTGTGTAAATAAGATTGCAAACATAGCTGAAAAATGAGTTAGTATCTTGTTGCTACTAAAAGTGGTTGCAAATGGCTGTGGAGATTACATGCCAAGGGAATAAGATTTTGCCTTTACAGTGGTTTTGTGATGTTTCCAGTGGCCTTTAATACCTGCCATTATGCTTTTTTTTTTCATGCTTCGAAAGCAAGGTCTTGAAATTTTAGAGTTATAAATATATTATATTCACCCACATCTGCAAAAAAAGATGTGTCTGACTTCTGGCACATGAACACATAATTGTGGGATTTCAAAGTGCTTGTATCTTGTTAGAACAGCAAACCTTTGGATATCAAATCTGCAATTTCGAAGAAATGAGGGATGCCATTTGTTTTTATTAAGCTGGGATTTGAATGTTTGGAGAAAGCATTGGGGGAGGCATTTCTTTTGAAATTGAAGTAATATTCCTCATTTGTGATGTTAAAAAATATTATTTTTGGCATTCTTTATAAATAAGCATAGGAATCTGTGCCTAAAAGAAATATGCTTATTTTCCATGTCTACTTAAAACTTGGGTTTTTATTATTATTTTCATTTTCATGAGGGTTTCTGTGTAACAGCAAAACCAGAATTGAATATACTCCTGTCTAAATCTGCCATCATTGCTTTGTGATGGGAAGGCCAATGTATTGATTGCAGAATACTGATGCATTGCAAACTCTTCATTCTATTATCAAGTCATAAAGAAAATCAGTCAGTGATGTTTTTCAGGCAAGGACCTGCAGAATAAAGCTAAAATTAACTATTTTAGCTGACCACAAACAAAGAAAAAGACAAGGCTAATAAAGCTTGGAATTCAGCCATTACCTCTCTTTTCATTTATTCAGTGAACACCTTTCCATCTTTTGTGTAGCTTTCCACTCTTGTCCTTTTGGTTATTCACATATTCCAAATACCAAACCTTGTATAAGTATGCTTTTATATACTGAGAAGCTTGCACTTTTATGGAAGATTAAGGTTTTGGTTGGTCAACTTAAATTTACAAAAGCCAAATACTTGTATGATTTCAAATGTAATGTACAATAAATTTAGATGGTGCAACAGAAGTTTATGGTTTTAGACTTCTATCCTGACTGATCCTCTTCACCATGACAAATTCTAATTCTCTTGTTTATTTTTCAGTGTCCAACCTTGAGGCATTTTGTACTATTTCTCTAATTATAGTTATGAAGTGGCATTTGGGGAACCCTTAGGGAATATTGGGAAATCATTTTCATAAAGGTTGCTCTTCAGTACAGGATTTGTAAAGAATTAGTTCTTTTTTGGTGCATTGTGTTTGATTACAAGGAAATTGTATCCTGCATTTAGAAAGGTAAAGCCAACGCACTCTTCTTCATGCAGTAATAGTGGTCTTCTGCTATAAAATTAAATTAAGAATTCAGTAAAATGTATTCTAACTCAGGCTTACAGTTTTAGTGCATTTTGTGTTGATGGCAAATATAATTATTCTTAAGTGTGTTTGGGAATAAGGATGGCTTTATGAATTCAGCATTATAATTGTTTAGTTGATACTCATTTTGATGCCTTGTGTTTCAGCAAAAGCATGAGGATGTTTTGTTATGAGGAAGTCTTGCAAGAAGTCACTGTGCTGGAGAAGGACAAGCTAGTATGGAGAAACTCGCAAATAGAAAGAGGTGCAATCAGCAGAAAAGGAAAGCAAATTATCTGAAGTGATATATAGCCAGTAATAATAGAAATAAGGGGGGAAATTACAATACATGTTAGAAAAATACATAGATTGGAGAATAAAACAAGCGTAGTATTTCTCTGCAGAAAGTTACCTAAGTCCTCGAATTTTTTTAGGAGTGGACTGCACACAGCACTGAGAAACAACACATATAGAAGCAAGGAGAGGAGAGGCATAATTTAGTAAATCTTTTCTATCTCTAAGTTAACAGCTGTAGCCTGTAAGTGAGATTCAGTTGAACATGAAAACTGCACCACAGATTTAAGTGCAATATATGTGCTTCACCATGTCCTGAACTGTGAATCGGGAGCAGCTGGGCACATGATGGCCCTCTTTTGCATTAGGTAGATGAAATTAGGACATTCAGTAACTTCCTTACATTAATTTAATACAAAAATTTTAGTAATGAGTGGGGAGGAGTTAACCTAATGGTAAAGACGACAGTGCATGCATGAAACTTACGAGAACCCATGCACTAGAGCATATGGTGGATCGCAGTTGAGTATAAGCATTATTTTCCCTTTTAATTTTTTTAAAGTCGTATGGTGCCTTGTCAAGCCTGCATTTTGTGGTGTGAAATATAGTCAATAGCAGCTACCATGTACAGCAGGTAGGATGCCAAAAGGACCCTCTCTGTCCAGCTTGGACAGATCTGCAGGCATGAGTGTCTGAAAATCCAGTCTTCCATCTTTCTGAGCTTTCCCTCCCTTGTCAAGATTACACCTGTGACAGCCCCACAGAGATATTTGTTGCTGCTCTTGATATTGTTAATATTAAATATTAAATTTAAGTATAAAATATTAATATTTCAGTAGTCGCACAAGTCTCCACACATCTTTAGTGCCTCTTTGTACTAAGCATTTTTCAACAATATAGAGGCACAGCCCTGTCCTGCAGAGCTTGTAATATAAAACAAAGGATATATGAAAAATGGGCAAGGATGACTCAATCACATATCTGTATTATATATGTTGATTTTAATTTAGGAGTAAAACACCAAATGTCCCTGTTTTCTCTTCAACCTCACTGTTGGTTTGCTGGTTTGGAAGGAGAAACTGCAAAATAGATTTGGATTTGGGTTTGCTTGCCCTTCCTTAGTACTTTTTCACATTTCTGTAATTCATAAAAGCTTGTAGCTTCTCGTCTCAATTTAAAAAAAAAAATAATTTCAGATGCAATATTCAAAAAGATTGAAGAGAATGAAATTTATAGGTCACATTCCAGGCTGGTCGTGTATTCTATTTTACCATCTAGAGAGTGTCCCAGTGATAGAATAACAACTTTTACAGCTAAGTTTTACTGTCTTTAGTCAAATTGATGATAGTACAAATTGATTCCAGATCTGGGATCCAGATTTATTGTCATTGTTTGAAAACAGATGCTGATTTAAATTACTGCATTTAACAACTAGAAATAAAATGCCATTGTCTGGTGGACAAGTGTTAATTTGGATGACTTAAGGGCATAGAGTAAACTGCTCCAAGGGGAGTCTCTGCTGTGCCTTTTGTGGCTGTGCTGTGCAGGAGAGGCAGTGGGGGAAAGGCACAAGTAGGAGGACGTTGGGAAAGGATGGTCCTACAGACTGGCTTGCTTTGGTGAGCTGGGGCTTTGGAGGGCCCTGTCCAGGAGGATGCTCTGTGCATCAGGGTAGACGGACAGAAGATGGGCTGTGGTTGCTTGCAGTTGCAGCGATCAGGAAGAAAAGTTGTTGTTTAAGTAAGATTACCTGAGGCCAGCCAGTTTTTTCTGACTTCTTTATAGCATCGGCTGAGCAGAAGCAGCTCTGGGAAGACAAATTCTTTAATTTGTAATGACTTGGGAAGTTTATGACAGTCCCTAATACACAAGGCCCAGCAGTGGGCTTTGATGACCAAGGATCTCCCTCAGAAGAACTGCATGGTTCGTTCATACAAAATACACATGCAACAGAAATACATACGAATTGCAGTAAGAATATCATAGACTGGTAGGATGTGGGCCCGCCTGTTATAAAGTAAAGTGAATCAATCTGCTCCATAAAATTAACAAGAATACACCTTGTTTCCTTTTGTGTTTTTATGACAGTATCAAAAGTTCCTGACCAGTCTTACTGGCCTGCTGACAGGCATGTCTGTTTTGTATAGCACTCCAGCCTCTTTGCTTTTGGTCAGAAAGGGACCCAATCCATCCATACTTCTGGCTTTTCTGTGTGCTCTGTTTAGTGTTCTGTTCATTTTCTCCCACTAACCTTAATGTGTCGTATCAGTGCTGTAAAAGGTCATAATTTCTTGAAGTGTTTCTGTGAAGCCTGAATATGAAAAAGTGGTATTTTAAATACTGTGTCTTACTCTAGCTACTGACTGTGTATTTTCTACATATTAGTATTTCTATTGTTGTCTCCGGTTTTGAACTGTTGGAGGTTTTTCTAATGATCTAACCTTTTTTTTAAGATTAAAACAGTCATCTTGTCCTATATATAGCAACTACATAGCGGCATCTCTTTTTACATGATGTATATGTCAGCATTTCATATTCTGTGTTCATGAATAAAGTGTCTTACTTCATGAAAACACTAGCTAGTGTTTAAGCGCTTTGTTTATTTGGGGCTTCTAAGCATTACATGTTTTCTAATCTGTTTGCTTATGATTACATGAGACCATGGTGGTTTTATGATGTCTTGCATTGACTTACATACATATATTATTGCAAAGCTTATAGTTTTGCAGTCTCTTTTTTTACTGCCACAGTCCTTCAAATAAATTAACAGGAATGAAGTTTAAATAGGACTGCGATGTTTTGAAATTGATGTCTTCTCAAAGCAAAAACAGGGACATGTCCACTCTGTCCAGAGAAGTGGTGTGCTAGCCACACTAGCTTAGCATGGTGTCACTCTTCTTCCATGCTGCTTTACTTCAGTTTCCATGACTGATCATTATCATTTTATAATCATTTTTAAGAATGTGCACAGTCCAACTACTCTGGCACTTTTTATTACTCCTATTACTACAATGTTGTTATACAATTCCATGGTGTCCTCCATGTGTTTCCAGCTTGTTCTTCTCATCTCTGCACAAACTAGCGTTCCTGAACTCTACAAAGTACAGCAGAGCTCACTGGAAGCCCATCACTCTGTTGTAGCTGTTGAGACGCAAGGTGTTGATTCCCCCAAACATTATTTATGTCTTGTGTTGCTGCCCCTTGTGCTTTCTCTGTGGCGGAGTCTTCCTCCACCCCCTTCCACACTCCTGGCAATACGTGAACTTTGAGTTCATGTATTTGTTAAATAGCTTGAACAGGGAGCTATAAAACAATTCAAGTGAACTTTGTGCTCTTGACATTCACTCAGTCACTGGTGCCCTAAGGGGTATCTTCTTGGAGCTTTTGTTTCCCTTTTCAGAGTTAATCAGAGACATAAAGACTATTTTGTCTTGAGACCTACAACCACTGAAAAGCAACAAAGGATCAGCACAAATCACTGAACTTCTTATGGCATATAAGACTTGGTCATCTCATTAAGTATTTATGTATGCTCTCTTTTTTTCCCTGCAGCTGTCATATTTCTCAGAGGGGACACAGTACCTTATCACCACATCCACTTGTCTTTATGCCTCTTTGTGAAGCTGCAGTGGGAAGCTCAATCTTTTTTTAGCAAGTCAGACATAGTAGAACTGCTTTTAATTTAAGCATTTTGCAGTCTTGCAGGAAAATATTCTGGGTGTGAGCTGTTTAGATTCTGCTTGTCTAAGTATGAACTGGGTTTCATAATTCATTGTATTTTGCAGTATCTGAATTCTGGGGGGGTTGTTTCTGGGGTTTTGGTTTGGGTTTTTTTTGTTTGACTTTTTGGTTGGTTGGGTTTGGTGTTGTTTCTTGGGGTTTTTTTGTTGTTGTTGGCCTTCTAGTCTGCATCACTAATACGGTTTAAACCTTAACATAACGAGGCATTTCCCCTTTGTGGTCTTATTTCTTTCCTGAATAAAGGATTTCAATCATGGGAGATTAATAACTGTTTTTGTACAATTTTGTGCATCTACTACTTGCAGGTTCATGTACTCTTCACATTGTTCTTGGTGTTGAGCATCACTGCAGCCTAGATTGTGTTGGCAGTGAGTGCGTTGCTCTTCTGCCATCTGGGTCACCATGTATTCAAAAAGTACTAAGCCTCAGTATATCCCAAAGAGTACTTTCTGACCCAAATGGAGAAGTGAAAGTACAGATCTTGGAACTTGCTGCAAAAAGGAGCTAAATTTGTCTTCTGTCAACATCTATATGTACTGAAGATTTTTTTTTTTTAAACTTGTCCCCACAGGGTGAAGTATTAATATTATGTTTTCTGTATTCTTTAGCTTTTGAGGGTCAGTGTAAAGCTGTGCTCTGTGTTTCCTATGTTACCGTGTATTGGATCTTCGGGCTTTTCCTTTTCCTAAGTTGTTATATATATATATATATTTGTGGTCTTTTCTAGCCTTGTTTTAGAAAGCTTATAAAATGTGTTAGAGGACATGTATGCAGGGCTCAGTATAGAACCACAGCTTCTTACAATGCAGACTCAAAATTAGTGACGTTTTCTTATGCTTCTGTATCTTTGATTTGGTCAGGAGGATTGCTGGCTGCTCACTCTTGTATGTTGATGTGAATGTTTGTTTTTCAGTAACACTCTGTCCTAGGACTGGAATTCATTCTTTGCTGCAGGTCTTTCCCAGCATTCTGACTTTTTATCCTATATGTTTGAAATACTGTATTTCGATTGCTCATGTTCTACTCAATATTGCTATTGAACCTTTCTGCTAAGCTACAAGCAAAAATTTTGATCGTATTTTTATCTAACATCTTTGTACTTCAAACTACTGTCATGATGTAGTGCAACTATTAAGTAATTTGCTGCACTTCTAACTTGTAACATTGCTACTAGAATTTACTTTTCATTGTGTTTTCTCAAGTTTGGCCAAAATCTGACTATTTCTGTACTCAAAAAAGACATTTTCACGTGTATGACGCTGATCCTTTGACTTTTTTTTTTTTTTTACTTTCTATTTGAATGAATTTATTTTATTCTGATGACTGATACTCTGCTTTGTGTGGAAAATTCAGTGAGTAGCTTGTCTGAGAAATTCACACTAAAATGCAAGTAGATGAGACGATTTCTCTGAGTAAGCCAAAATATGTTACATAGAGGAAAATCGTCGTCAGAGAAACCTGCAGAGAAAGTTGTGTATCTGAAATTGTGAAAGACAGTTTCAGTTGTCAGCTATTTTGAAGAAAAAGTTGAGGCCAGAAAATAAAGAAAACAAGCATCAGCAGTTGTTATCAGAAATGTTTGTGTGTGATTTTTTCATCCCCTCTCATGGGTCGTGAATGTTGACAGTGGCCATAATACAGAAGTTTTACAGGAGTTTTATCAGAACCTTTACTGATGCTGAAAATTTATTTCCGGAGTTGTTGTCTAGATCCATTGTAGTGCTTGAGTCATTAAATTCTCTAATCTGGCAGTACGTGTGTGAAATTAAATTAACAGGACTTCAAAATGCACTTTAACTTAGGGCTAGGAGTGAATTAGGTCCTGTGTTCTGGGCACAGCAGACTTGAATGGCTCCTTTGAAGGAATCCTACCCTCGAGGGCTGAGCAACTTCATGCTCATTAAAAGTAAGAATCATAACTTGACCTTTGGCAATAGATTCTGTACCCGTTTGTGCTTTAGACGTAGCAAATAAATGCAGTGCTTTAGGTGCTGGTGCAATTCTTAGAGAGTAATGAAAGAAAAACTTGTCTCCTTCTGTGTAAAGACATTTTCACTCCCACTCTCGCTACTAGTATGCATTCAACTGCACTGGCGTAGAAAAGAGTGGCATCACCATGGTCAGTGAGACCTTAGGGACCGTTGTTGTTTTAACTAGTGCGACTGAAACATGCTCTGAACAAGGTGAGAGGACAGTAGTCTGGAAACCTCTCATAGCTGCCCCTTTCTCAGCAACGGAATTGCTAGTGGGAAATGTGACCGACATGACTTGGTGTGTTGGCAGCCTTTACGGTCCTGGATGGCTGCAGGCAGCTCTAATTATTTGTTAAAGTCTGCTGATAGCACAGCAGGTAGTGTCCCATAACGGTGCCGCTCAAGTTCACAATTTGCTTCCTGCTCAAAGGTGAGAGAAGGGCTGTTGAATAAGAGCTGTAGGATTATCGGAGGTATCGAGAGGAGCTGCTGCCTAGAGGGGATGACAGTTTGTTTTGTAAAGTCGTTTTTGTTTGAAAGCGCATTCGAGCAACCATTTCTTTATTAGCTTCACGATATATTTGAAGCTATATCTGCTTCTCGGGTGGAAAATGGCTATAAAGTAATCTCAAGATATTTGCCAAACCTTTGTGGCTTTTTCCCCTTCTCTCTTTGTCCTCTTTTCATCTTCCAAATTGCATTTTCTGGGAATTAAATAATAATGGGCCTGTTTTGTCAAAACTCCTTAGCTGCTGCAGTATTAAGCCCAAAGAGAGTGTGGGAGTTTTCTAGCAATACATTGAATTTCTGGTTTGATAATTCTTGGGAACAAAAGTATGATTTCAGTTGCTCAAATCCCAGCTGCCATATTTTCAGGTAATTACTGGGAAAAAATATTATCTTACTGTATGGGAAATGGTGACTGAATGTACCCTAATTTTCAAGTACAAGTAAGTTTAGAGAATGCCTCGTATAATATGGATATCTGTTGCTCTTATACAATGGTTAGATAAGTTATATAACAGTCTTTGAGGCACTATTTCATCTCCCTCATCAATTTGTGATAAAGTTTGGGAGCTTTTATTCTGTTTGAATATTATAATTGAATTTTCACAGTTACATCTTTACTTTATTTCCTTCCCCTTTGTTTCTGCTTTTTTTTCCTCTTTTCAATTCTGTTACATCTATACAGTCATTATAGAAACAGAATTTATGGTATTTTTTAGTGTCTCTACACCATGTTGTGTATAATACCGTAAACACAGTAACAAAAAGTCAGATGGTATTTTTAGGGAAGTGTTGCATTACAAATTACTGCAGACATTAAATAGTAACGTTGTCATGTACCTCTGATCTTGACAGATACTTGGTCATAATTGTAGCCTGTCTGTAAAGATTTTGTATCTCATACTTAAGAAATAAAACATGAAATTATCACATAATAGTCAGGGCATGTAAAATTGTTTTGTATATTTTAACACTGAACACTGTTAATAATTTTTAACATAGACTTTGGTGCTTACCAGTTTATAAATATTTTCTAATTCTGATGAGGATTAACTATATAATAATTTTTACATTCTTGCAAAAATAGAAAAATAAAAAAGATATTAATTCTGATTTGGGGAGTGGGGCAGGATTCAGATTTAGGTTACTTTCCTGGTTCTTTTGCAGGTGACTTCTGACTTTAGGTATACTGCTTAGCCTTCCATCCTCCCAAAGGCTTAGGTAAGCAGCCCCAAACCTTAGTTCTCTCCTGTCACTGGCAGTGCCCTCCGTAGTTGGTGGCAGAGACATGCTCTGCCTTATTGTCACTTTAAGGTCCTACAGATTTTGCATTTAGCAGTGTCTAAGCGCCACAGCTTCTATTAGGAGGAAAAGGATTTCTTTTAATAATTAAAAAGGGTCGTGTTTCCTCTCCTGGTGCTGATTTGAAGGAACAGGGAATTGTGCTGAACTCTGTCGTTGGCGAGGGAGGGTTGCAGTCAGACAAGCCCGGCTGGCAGCAGCTGAGTCGCGTAAAGGGTTTCTGCTGCCAGCTGCTTGTCCTAGCCTTCCCACCGCGTGTGCCAGCTAACTGCCCAGGTAGCTGCTCCCTAACCTGGCCTGTCCAGATAGTCCCCATTCCCTCACGCATTTCCGATAACAAAGCCTTTTTAGCCTGTCATTTTGACATCGGGGGCTAGGAAATGAGTGTGTGGTTGTGATGCTGAGGGGTGATGTTCCCCTCCCCCCAGTGACGAGCAGCTGGGAGCAATAACCTCTTCACCCCACTCAGATGCATCCAGGGCAACGCATCTGACGATGGCCTTAGGCAGTCAGAGCTTTCTTACAACTCAAGAGCCTCAAGGGATTTTGGCCAGTCTCATTTGTGGGTAGCGAATGGCCTGGAGATGCAATATATTCACTGAGAGTAAGATAAGATAATGCTAAGCTATTCAGTAGCAGAATTAAAGAAGCTCTTGCAGTTTTGCTAGTGAAAACTTGGATCTCTGCGAGTTCTCAGGCACTTAAGGTAGGGGTTTTTTGGGGTACCATTCCTGCACTGAGGCACAGAAATTCCCATTGTAAGCATATACAAGTTTTTATAGCTCTTGCCTGAGTCCCAGTCCTACCAGGTGTATAGGCAGATGATTTAACTGTGTAGGTGAGGTATATACTTCTAAGCAGACTATGCCATGGCTCATTTTCCCCTTCTTCATTACAATTTGAAGTATGTTGCATGCTCATCAGGCAACAGAAATAATCTGCATAAATATTCTGACTAGAACTAAAGAAAAAACAGCTTTAATGTTTCAGGAGGAATATTCCCATTCCAAATCAGGACAAAATAAAGTCCTCAAAATTTTCATGACTCGTAATACAAAAAACCCCAGTTTCATTCTGATTCATTGGAAACATTTCCCAAAGATAATTTTGAAATGCTTTGTTTAGATTTAAACTATATAAAATAACTTCTAATGATGGTTAGATTACATTTGGAATCAATATATTTTAAATGGGCAGATAGGAATATTTCTGAGATATTTCAAACTGATCACAGAGGAAATGCTTCGGAGTGCACAGCTTTGTAGTGTCTCCAGAAAGCTTTACAAGTGAAGTGTCTCCTCCAAAATTAAGGAGCCTTTAAGTATAGTGTTCAGGACTTTTACATCCCTTTTGCAAAGAGGGGTTTGGTGCAAAAACCAAGATAGGAGTATTACAATGCCACAGACATTTTTTAAGTATAATGGCATTTCAAAATACGTGCTGTCCACAGCTACAGATTTACAAAATACTGTTTCAGAATATGTGATGTTGGGTTGATTGGCACAGAAATGGATGCATACTCTGAGGAAAAGAAAAAAAAAAAACCCAAACCCCAAGATGTTTAATGTTGTTGCATAATTGAAACTTGATAATTGGGTTTCCTCCTTCCCTCCCTCCACTTTGCTCCCCCATTTCTTTTTATTCTGTTATCTTAAGTGCTCTAAATGCAGTGGCATAAAATTATACTAAATGGAGCTAAAGTAAAATGTCTGTTCTTAAAGCATGTGACATAGTTTTAGCATCAATTCTCACATCTTTCCTTTGGACTTTATTGAAGCAAAAAGCAATCCCTTCTTACCTGGCTGTTGCAGATTACCTTTAACAAGGTGGTATTATGTGAGAGGTGTACACTTGCATGTTGCCTTCAGAAACCACGCCTAAATGCTGAGGTGGAGAAGAGGATTCTGATCCATTCATGTCATATACTTGTCAGCTAGAGTGTCTCCCTTTGTAATACTTAAATCTGTGCTTAGAGAAGTCACACTAGACTGAGTTCCAAAGGCTGAAGCAAAATTTCTGTTGGTGTTTGCATCCATGTAGAGAATCATTTTGATATTTTGTGGGGGAATTATAAATTGGAGGATAACATTGCATAATTTCCTTCTGTGTATCAAAACATGCATGTTTAAAAACAAAAGTGTTTTCCATACTTTCAGATAAAACACGTCAGACTATTTATTTAAATTCTGTTTTACTGAAGGAAGAAGAAAAGAGTGGGGAAAAGATGAAAAGGTATTTCTTTCCACCAAAGCTACTCTCCCCTCTGAAGAGAGGGTACTAGGGCAATTTCATATTCAAGCTTTTAGTGGTGCCCATCAGCACATGTTATCGTTTACTGAGGCTGCAGTAACAGTCACCTTATCCAATATTGGTATTGTCTGACAGGGTTATGGTATGGCTGCAGGCCGCTGGCTTGTTGTGGCTTTGGGGAGCGGTCCTAGCATAGTGGCATCAGCCTGAATTGCTGTGCACCTGAGCTGCTGAGTGGAGCTGCAGGAACCGGTGTCAGACTGAGTTGAGGCTGAAACTGGTCCAGACTGACTGACTTTTTTTTTTTTTTTTTTTTCCCCCCACTTGCACAATATTGTTCAGTATTGAAAATAATGATGTTACAGGTAGATAAATGTAAACTATGTTATTTTTTCTAAAAGTATAGGCTGCGTGCTTTGTTTTAATACCTGGCTTTTTTGTCAACTGTGTTAAAGAGGAAGTTGTTTTTCAGTTTAACAAGACACGTCTCTGCCTTTTCCACTCAAGGCTGTAGGCAGAGCTGATTGAACTGGGGTAACTTAGCTAACCTGAACCTTTGTTTTCAGTTTTGGTAACTGCCATAAAGATCTTCAAATCTGTGTTGTTAGAAGCTAGTGTGGTAACTATGTTGCATTAAAAAGAAAAAAGAGAAAAAAGAAAAGGAAGCAGGCCTATCTGGACCTGCGTCTATGTCTCTTTAATTTAACCAAACCCCTGTCTATATGGCTTATTGCTTCTGGGATTTTAATGACAATGAAATGGTTGTGTCTAACAGTATTTTTCTCATGCATGTAAGTTTTTTCTAAATTTAAAAAAAATTATTTTTCAGACTGTAGGCTGTACTTATTTGTCAGAGAAAAGTAAAGAAAGCAATGAGCTTCGCAGCAAAGCCAAAACTGTCAGAATGAAGGGTTACAGACCAAGGCTACTGATTTAAATCTGGAATAATTACCACTGCTTTCAAAATACAAAATCCTTAAAATGCACTATACCTTTTCACAAGAGCAGTGATTGAGAGTTTTCCCTAGTGCTGCACATGGTTTGCGACTCCTTGCAAATCCAGATCTTTGGCACATGGCTTGCAGGAAGTATGTGGAAAGTTCATAATGCCCAGCTTTAAAACAGGCAGGGGTGGTGGGCTTGGGGAGGGGGAGACAGGAGGGGTTTTCTTTTGTGTTGCAATTTCTTATTATTTTTTTTTAAATGCATTGACAAAGAGGAAGGAAAAAGAATGTAAGCAGCACATCTGCAAATGGCTACAGCCTTGTGTAACCCACTGAATTAAATGGTGTTCCCTACAGGCACACAGATCTGCCCACATGGAAGAAAATGTGGGATCGAGCCACAGTTAGAAGACTTAGAGTATTAGTTATATTAATGAAAATCAACACAGAAACAAACCAAGTTAAAATTATGCTGTTTGTGATTTTTTTTTTTTTACATTTTTGTTCACTGTATTTTTTTCATTTTCTTTGTGCTTCACACCCACATCCCCCAGGACTCCTTTTTCCTTTTTTTAAGTTAGAAAAAGCTGTTATCCGGTCTTGTGAACAAAGCTACACTTACCTGGTTAGAAGAAGATAATCTGTGTGAGCTCAAACGGGATCTCTGAGCATGTGAGCTAAGGTGAAGCAGGTAGGCTTATGTATGAAAACAGAAATCAAACTCATGATTTCTGAGAGCAATATAGTTTTACTCTGATTATCCAATATTTTTACCCTGATTATTGTGTTAAGAAATTTTGTTAACAGTTGAGCTGCTGACTGGAATATGGGATGTGTTTATATATAAAATGGGACCTCAAGTCTGTCTGCGGAACAGAGGAAGAATTATTTTGCTTGTGACTGAGGCAGTACTGCTTTTGAGGCTGCTTCTTTCCAGTCTTTTTCCTAGTTTCGTGCCTGACTTATAGTTTGGAAAGTTTGTTTGGTTTTTTTTCAGTTGGACTTTTTTTTAAGAATAATTTGTTAAACCTTTGAAGAACTTATGTTGGCTTCTGTTGAATGGACTGTAAACGTCTAAAACACAAAGTATTTTCAGACTATACTCTACCTAAGATGGTCAATCCAAACTAACGAGGCCTTGAAAGTCAACTGTCGTTTTCTGGCTTGCTGGACTAAGGGAGATGAATGAGCAAAAGCAGGCAAGCTCACTTTGTAGCCTGATGAAGAAAAAGAAAGTAATCCTTTTTTTTTTTTTTTTTTTTTTTTCCCAAGCTTTGCTTTCTTGTCTGGTCATATGGTAAACCAGGATTGCTAAAAGGCTTGTGCTTCCTTTGCTTTCTCGAGTGGATAGATATCTGGCAAATAAGCGTGTGGTTTAAAAAAACCAATGCTCCATTGATATTAATGCAGCCAAAAAAATCAATGCCTAATCTTGTCAAATATACCAACTTCCAGAAGCATAATTAAAATTCAGAAATAGCAACAAGCATACCGCTTAAGTACTATACTGTTTAAGTTTGTTTCCTTTTAGTATTTTTAATGGATATCCGTATCTCCTTTAGCATTTTCCCTATTTGACGGTATGATCTAGTGTAGGAATGTGCAGAGCCAGACTCGGATGAGGTTTTTTTTTTTTCTGAGCACAGTTCCAATATAATAGTTTGTAGCCTATAAAATGTCTTTTCTGCCCAACATATCCCAGACATGTATTTTTCAAATAGGAGGTTTGCGTTTCAAATTTGTATTTGAATTTAAAAGTAGTAAGATGGAATATCTTGAAGGAGAGCAGGAATGGCTTATTTTATCCATATCTGATTGTGAAGGGGAGGAAGAAAAGCTTATTATCTAATCGGATGTATTTTTAGCAGGCTTCCATAATTGCCATGAGACCCTCAATCTAAGTACTTGTTTTAGAATGGAGATGAGCTGATGCTTTCATGTTCACTGGTTTGCTGGAACACAATTTCAGTTCACGCAGAGCTTTATGATACCCTCTCATTTAGGGGCTAGTGTCTAAACAAGGTCCAAGTCTCTAATATTATTAGTTCTTATAAGAAAATACTTGCTTATTTAATGCAATAATTGCAGTAAACTAAATAATTCCATTACTCTGGTTTGATTTTTTTTAATTAATTTTATTAATTTGTCTGTTTTATTGTAGGATTGTTACCTTAATTTAGCTAGTTTCATTTATAAATCTTGGAACACATATGTTTTGGTGCTGCTTCTTCAGATACTGCTACTGTGAGTAGATCCAAATATGTGTTTGTTTAATCCACAAAGGATTTTGTGTAGAGGTACCCAAGCTCCTGCCCAGATCAAACGTAATGCATCCATGTGAGCTCACTACAGTGCCTAAGATAATCAGAAGCAAGGCTTAATAGCCTGTGCTCAGTACTGCAGTGAGGTAGTTAAACTGATCCCAGGATGCAAGCTACTGTTTTGCACGTTTGGCATTTTGTTGAATTGTAGAAATATACTGGCTCCCTCGGATAGCTTTTTTTTCTGTTTGTGCTGCAGTCCTCTGTACTGTAGAAATGATCAGAGAAAGTTCAGACAACTGTACCCCGTTGAGAACATTGGCCTCCATTTTAATATTTAATTCAAGTACATGTAAATAACTGTGCAAAGCTTTCTTTACAGTAGTGGTCTGAAATAACTTTTTTTCATTCAGAATCTCAGCTGTGCTCTGTGCCAAAATACACTTAAAATAAAATTATTTATTTTTCTAAAGGATTAATCTTGTAAACCCAAAGTTGCCCAGGAAAGTGTTGCCTGTGGTGGCAGGGTGAAATAAGCGAAGCCCATAGCTGGGTGTGTTCATTGTGCATTCCTAATAAGAAGGTCCGTATTCACTGTCAGACTTAATTAATGTGGTTTGAGAGGTGTCTTGCAGGTTAGTTTTGAATCAGTGTTCATCTGTCAGCTACTACAATTGTCTCCTGCTTACTTGAGCTATGATACTGCTCAACCTTTTAATCAAAAGTAATCAGAAGTGTACGGTGGGTGACAGTCACTCAGGAAACCCTCCCAAGCTTTAAGTCTTCTCCACTGCTTCGGTAGAAAGTGAAACATCTTCTGCATGCTCCCTTTGGTCTCTGAGACTTTGGAGAAAGAGGCTATTGGACTCTAAATACATCAATGAATAAAACCTAAGCACTAGGAGTTACTAGTACATAGGGCTTTTTAATTTTGTGTTGGTTGGTTGGGGGTTTTTTGTTAAAGAAAATGTCACCAGATTTCACTGCAGTTCTTTACGTGGAGTAGCACCTTTTTTCTCACTGAGCTGCCTTTGTACTTTGAGCCACTGTTTCCATGTAGGTACGCGGTTGGTAACTGGACAATTGTGTCTCTGACTTCAGCAAAGATTATCAGGAGCGTGTCTCCAGGCTGAATATTGCTGAATGTCCTCCACAAGGCTTGTATCTCAGCTTCCCAACTCTGCCCGGTGGGAGATTGGCCAAAATAACTATTCTGAACCAGAAGATGTTTGCTACCTTTTCCGATAGCTAAGAATTCTTAAATGGCAAATCATCCTTTCTAAGATTTGATATGTAGTCATCTCGGGGGGGGGGGGGCGGGTATTTAGGTTTTCAATTAGAGAAAAATAGTTGTGATACAGATCTTAGGGCAAAAATACTTTCATCCAGATTTGTGTGCTTTGATCTAAAGTAAGGCACCAAAAGTAATAAAAGATTAAATGGCCACAAACTTCAGTGTCAGATTTAGTAGTCATTAAGATCTTTCAGGTATTCTGTAATTGTTAATTCAGTTCTTGGCTCATTAAAAATATATATTTGTTTAATTTGCAATTGCATTGGGACTTCAGAATTATTTTGTTAGTTGCAAAAATTCTTTGTCCTCTGTGTCGTAGCTGCCATTAAGCATTTCCAAATACAATGTTTTTTACAAAGCACAGGCAGTCTTTTAGTTAAAAGTTCTCGTTCACAAATAAGAAGTGCATCTAAAAGACCTGCATCAAAGCACTGTATGTGCTATGTGTTTCCATGTGCCTGAGAGCAGACTCCCATTTTCCTTCACTCCCACAAATCCTGGTGTGACACAGTGATATGTCATTTTTCTCTTTTTCTGAAGATTTTGCAAGTGACCTTTGTGTGGAAATACCAGGGTGAACTTACTGAGGAGTGATGTAACTGTTCATATTACTCTAGCTTTAATTAATGTCTTTACAAAGTATCTTTACTCGGAGTTCCTGTGGGTTTTTCTTTTATTGTATTCTCTAACTGTTGAGTAAATAGTTAACTGACTATTCAATGTAATCAGCTGGGTGTTTTATTCAGGTAATCATTTGATCAGTACAGTAACATAGGTATTTTAGAAGATGATGTGTTCATTATGAGACAATCTCTACAGTAAAGAGATGATCAAACAATACATTTTTTGTTGTTGGCAAACTAAAATTTTTGGTGCTGAAAAAAATGAGATGATTTACAAAAGAACTTCAAGTACAGGCATTTCTTAATACATCGTTGTTTAGAAAACCAGAGTATCTCTTGAGTGCTCTGAGCTGAAATATGAGACCTGAATTCAGAGCTAAAAATGACCATATCTGGAAGAACGTAGATGAGTATCTTAGGCTTTCAAAGCTTAAATAACTAATCCAATTTTAGTTCTGTGATTTAATAGATTCTTATAATGTAATGAACTGAACATTAGCTTGTACCCACAAAAAAAAAAAAAATCCCTTTTCTTCAGTATTTTAAGTAAATTTTAATGAGGAAGAGCTAGTGAAGGTAAAGCAGAGTCTCCTAGATTCTAACACTTTGTGATTAAAAGCAATTTCTCAGACAGTTAATGCACAGTAAGTAGAGCATGCCCATACATTTGGTATTTAAAAAAAAAAAAAAAAAGTTGTTTTCATGTTGTGATGCAGCCACAGTGTCTTGGAGATGGAAATAGTCATACATCTGCAAATAAAAAAATGTAGAGTGGAACAACAGTTGTGTAGCATAAGTTTAACTCTTAAAAGTTCAAAATTATGTGTTTGATTTGAGTGTCTTTTGTAATTTCTATAAACTTCAGGAAGCTTGTTTTTAGAGTGCCATTATTTCAAATTCCTTAATTGTTTTCAGTGCATTCTTCAAAGAAGCATATACATGGTATGATCCATGTATATACATATATGAGTATTCTCACTGATTTATGTGGTTACATACCTAAAATATTCATACCTTAATAGAAACTAAAACCAGTCTTTATTGAGTTAAGTTGCAAATGTGGACACCAGGCTGCAGAAATGATTGATGGTTTTCTTACCACATGTAATAGCCTAACAGGATTTCACAAAACCTTTGTTCACACACTTTAAAATTACCAGAATGCTTCCTTAAAGTAAAGAGCAGATATTATACTCTTAAACTGCTGCTTCAATATTTCAGAGAGATTTTTCCTAGATGTTCCTTAAAAAAAGTAGGTCTGGAATTTAAGGGACATTTTTGTGTAAATAAACACTGTAGATTGCAGTTGCATATAGACTGAAATATGTTGTTGTATTCATTTTGTTGAATAGAGTTCATTCATTGCATCATAACTTGGTTGTGGATTGTTTTAACACTTTCCAACATAGAAATTGGAAGTAAGGTTAATTATAAAATATGATTCTATTATATTTTTTTGTTTCTGTCTGGAAATTACCTGCAAGTATATTGAGAAACAGTCACAGTCAGATTTCACCATTTATTAAAAACCTCCGAAGCCTGAAGTGCTGCCTTTTCCTCTTCAGGCCCCTGCCCCTTACACCCTTATTACAAAGTTGCCACCAATTGCTTCCTTGCCCTCTAGTTCGCTGGAGTGAACTTTGCACCTCAGTGATGATGTTATACCTCCCCTATGATGTGCCTGTTATATATGTGTTTCAGTGTGGGTCGGGAGTATGGCCTTTCAGCAGATCTCCTAGCTTACCATACTGCAGTTTGTCTCATGGAGCGGTGTCAGAGCACATGCTCTGATGCCGTCTGGGCAGCGCTAAGCTGGAAAACATGCTCCAGAAGTGCTCTTCCCGTCCTCGGCTGCGCACGTGCTCCTGCCCACGGGACTATGCTGGAACTAGCCCGAAGCGAAACCCTTAAAATACAAATCACGTGGCTATCGGGTTCTCGGCAGCAGCTGCTCCACACAGCAGATCCGCTCCTGTTGGCTTTACAATGTCTAATGTAGCCGCAGTGCGTGAGCCTTGTGTCCCTGGTGGGGGACCTGCTTGCCTAGCATGGTAGGGTCCTTCTCTGATCCCATCAGTGCTGGTGACAACACAGTTGTGATCCTGGGAACGAGCATTTGAGAGGGGCACTCTAAGATGGGTACCAGGAATTCATGTCATTCATCAGAGAGGAGTATTCATGTTGTATGCTGTAATCACTGTAATTAAGGACTATAGTACTACTTTGTTGTGGGTAGTACCCGCCTCGTATTTTTTTTACCTCCCCTTTTTCTCAGGCTTGCTTATCCTCAGGAGTGAAATTACTTATGGCCAACATACTCATTCCTGTATCCCCCCAGTAATTTACTACAACTTCTCTGTTCCTTGTTACCCTTTGATTGGCCTCTCCATGTAGTCGTGTAGCACGTAACACAAGATGGATTGTATGGCATTCTCTGCTGGGGAAAATCAACACATAGAGCAGGCTTACTGCCAAGATGCTCATAATTAAACTGTTGCTATGGACAGGATTACATCAGGGTTTCTATCAATCATTTGCTGCAGTTTTGTGCCTATCAGTACTTGGATTTTTTTTAGGTTTTAGTTTTTATCTTCCTTCTACTTACCTTAGTTTTCAATTGAAGTGTTGCAGCACATAAAGAGAGGTGTATAAATAAAAATAATTATTGGAAGACATAGGGAAAGAAAGAGAAGCCAATTCTGTCATTCTGACTGTGAAGCCAATATCTTTGTGAGGTGTTTGCATTTATTCAGCTAATAGAAGTGGCCAGATGCAGTCATTCCCATTCAGCGCTCATTTTTGTGACCAGACTGCTGCAAAACTACCATGATGTGGTAAGAGTCTGTGCAGCCAGAGTGTTACCAGTGTGCATTAAAATGTTGCAAATGCAGTAGAACAGCAGGTGTAATAGAAAAACAGCAGCAAAGCAGTTAAACCTTTAATTATTTTTTTGTCCCCCATCCCTTCTGATTCACGTGCAGTAAGTTGTGAGATGGACTAATGACAGTATAGTGTGAAGTACACTGACGTATTGGAACAGAGCTTGCTTGCCCGAATACGATGGCTGTCCTTCACCTGCTACCATATCATTGTTACTCTTATCCCCTATTACAATGATCTTCATCGAGTAATTCCTTTTCGTAGTGCTTAAAATGTTTCATAGCTAACTAGTGTGCAGTGGATTTAATGTAGAGAGGTCCAGGATTACAGCACAAATAAGTTAGTCTGAGGGGTAACAAATGATATCAAGTGCAGCTGAGATCACTGTAACGAGATGAACAGTGTGGTGTCACAAAATTGTCTCCCAGTTGACAAAATAATCCATATTTTATAGATTGCCATAAAAATTGAAGGATGGAGTCAATTATAGCCAATTATGATGCTACATTTACTGGAGGAGTTTTCATATCCTTCAGGGAGGAATAAGGAAATGTCCAAGTCAGAAAAAGCTTTTGCATTTGCTTCCTTGTTTTATCTGAATGCAGGGTTTTTTTCCTATTTCTTCAGGTGAGAACTGCATATGAAAGCTGGGACCAAATTATCTTTAGGAAAAAGATTTTTTTTTCCTTTTTTTTATGTTCTTTCATGTTTCTTCATGTTGAGCATAAAATTATGGTAGATAATGTGGCAAATAGAACAAGAAAGTCAAACATCAGCACCCCTCAGTTACCGTTGGGTTTACTCCAATGGAATTGTAAATGCAGCCTGGTGATGGCAAAACCTGCTTAGACAATGCATGCTGACATCTTGAATTTGACTTGCTCCTTTTCGAAAAAGGAGCCTTCATGTCACTAAAGAGATACCTAGTAGATACTGCATATTTCTGAATTTAGTCTATTCAAGTGAAAATAAAGGAATGAGAGCATGGAACAGTTTGCTGTGACCCACAGTTGCTTTTCGGTGAATAGATGTAAAATGGGATACAAAAGCAGTGTATTGAAGATGAGCAGATGGATACCCATATTCTTAAGGTATCTGGTCATAGTCTTGGTGGCTTAGAGGCAAGCATTCATTTAATGACATAGTACTCTGTCATTTAGATTATCTCCCTCCTCCCATTTTGATTCTCAGGTAGCGTACTGGGGAGCTGTGCTCATGCTGTAGGACTGACTGTGAGTAGTTTCCCTTCCCTAGCAAAGTATGCTGTTGGTAATTAATTAAAGATTCAGATATATAGATAAAGGTGTATTCAGAGACAAAAGCCAACAGTAAACAAGTTGTTTGAGTAATGTTTCAAAGTGTTATCCTCCTGTGTTCAGGATTTCAATTCACCAGCCATCTTCAGAGGGTGACCTAGTACATGTACCTGTGACAAAAGCTACTTATAACAATTCAGATCATGCTTTCTGCTTTATGAAATGGGATTGCAAAAATCCTCTCAAAAATGACATCTGAAATAGCATTAAAACACAATTTCCCTTTGATAAGGTTTTAACGCACTCATATGAAAAGCGACACTGCTTTGAGTGGCTCTGTGTCAGCATTATGTGATGTGTTGCACATAAGTGACATTAATCCATTAAGGGTGTGAGGATCACTTATTTTTCTCGTGAGGTCATTAAATACCTTTATTGATTTCTGTTCAATCAGTTGCATTCTGCTGGAATACAGCGATCTCTAGACATGCTAATAGTGCTGTTTCTAATAATGTTCATAGACCATAGTTTTAAAGACAGATATTACATTCAAAATAAATTATCATGCCTAAGTGAAACACAAAGAAGCTTAGGGAAGCAATAATATTATGCTGTTTGCAAAATACCTAAATCTCCTTTAGTGCAAAAGATGATTTTGTGACACAGATGTTCTAAAAATCAATAATTACCCATCTTCGGTACGTTTGTTGCTTTTTCTAATTGTACAAAATTAATTTTTATATTTGGACTACTTCTGTTACATCATGATAAAGCTTTTTTTAAAAATCAAATGCAAGCCTGGAAACCCTGTCATAGTAAATATAAAATTTGTAGTACTAGTATTTATGCTGAAGACTGTTTAAACTTTGGCTCGTAACAAATGCTGTACATTGAACTGGTGGGTACTTACTATATTACTAGATTATTTTTTCATTTCAAGCAATGTTGTATATATGAAATGCTAGTGGATCAAATGCCAATAAGAGTACCTTTCTTCTTCATGATGAACAGATCTCCTAGGAGGAAGTACGTAAGACTCAATTAAACATAACAGGTGCATTTTAGCTCTGTATGAACGGATGCGCACTAGACGAAAAAAAAAGGGAAAAAAGGCATGTTCTGCCCTCCCTACTTTGATGCCATCCCAATGACTTTATCTTGACAGTTAGCCTGAGCTTGTTTCCTTACCTAAAAGATAACTTCAATTTTATTTTCTATTTTTCCTACTTAAAAGGAAATGAAGCTTCAGATGAGTTTAAAATCTGACGGAAGAGTTGTGATAGTCCAGATCAGTTGCAATAATCTGATATTGTAGTTGTTGTTTTTTACCTCGCCTCTTCTAGCTTTTTTCCCTTTGGACGCAAATGGTTTATCACAGTAAATTCCCAGTTTTGCCCTGGACGTAGCAAAAGCAGACTGGTACATTTATCTCTGCAGCTAAAACACGAAGTTTTCACTTCCAGGCAGGGAATCACATCCTGCTGAGGAATTACTGTTTGTATTGTGGGTTTCTTCGCTAGGACCCTTAAGGGACTCTGACAGGTCTTGTCAAATAACGTTGGTCATCCTTGTCTCAGACACCAAATGATCCCAAGTAGTGGCAAGTTTATTGCATTGTCTCTGGAGAAGCTGTTGTTCACTCAGCGTTTTCTTCATAGGCTGCCTGCCTGATTTTGTTGAAGGAAACCTGAGCAAGGCTGTGTTATTAATGAATTATGACAGGCCTTTTGCCTATCAGGCAGAGAGGTTCCTGCTATCTCCTTTTAAGAGAAAAACTTAATGGAAGATGCTCAGCTGGGCAAGCTCTCTGATGATACTCCTTAAGTGCTCATCCCAGGCTGATGTGAATACGCAGAGAGCCGTGAAGCTGCAAGTGGCAGCGTTTAATACCGTCTCCCTCATAATGCCTGAATAATTTTCCGGAGAGCGATCGCCACTGCTGTGAACGTGGTTATTTGTTTATTTTTCACCTTGATCTTGGCAGATTGCTGATCTAGCTAATCTGCTGCGTGCGTGGGGCCAGCAGCGGGGGGGACACAACGATGTTTCCCTGCTCACAGCGCTAGCTCTCTCCTGAACATGACAAGATCGGCAGCCAGAGCTTGAGGCAGGCTCCCAAAGCCTGGCAGAGTTACGTGGGCTGGCTCCCAGGTCTGCTCCGCAAGGGGAGCTGAGCGATGCTGGCGGAGGATGGGAAGGAGGTGATGAGGGAGCCGGCTTATGTTTTTCTTAATGGATGTTTGTGAGCAGGAAGGAGATGGCATGGGCTGTCGGGGTGAGTTATGGAGCACGTTTTGCAGTCTCCCTCCGGTTGGGTGGCTCATTATGTTAAACAGTGCAGCTTTTAAAGTGCCGTAGCTCTCCTTTTATGTGCCTTGGCCTTCATTTGCTGAAATGCTTTGAGTTCACGGCACTCAAGTAATTTTGGAAACGGGATGTAATTACAAAGGTTTCTTATGCTTACCAACAGCTTTTTTGAACCAGTGTAATTATCATTACTTGCGGATACTGTAAATTGAATATCCCCTCCCTAATTACATTAAACTCAAGGGCTGGCTGCTTAAACAGCCAAATAAGAAAAGTTCATCCTTTACTATAAATAGAAAAATTGTTCTTTTAGTTCTGCTGACCTTTAAAGTGAAGTGCTTTACGCAATGTCGTCAGGTGTACGTTATAAAGATAGCTTGTAATTAGATCTGTAATGAAGAGCTCAGTTAGAATGGCTTTCTGAAAAACTTCATTTATTCAGCGTTTTCTAACTGCATGACAGAATTAAAGTTTCAGGGTGCATCAGGACTTCTAAAGGGGCTGGCTGCTGTTTCGCACTTCACCTGCTCTGCACCAGTGATTTGTAGCTGCCCAGTGCTACTGCCAGTGCTCAAAGGCAGCTGCTGTAGCTGCAGCAACTTAGCCCTGCCTGTTGAAAACAGCACAGCATCAAGGGAACAATTTATCCAGTGGGCCAAGGGTTTCTGTGATTAATTAATGTTTCTTCTCTCACTTCAGGAGACAGATAATGACTTAATTTGTAGTGAACTGCAGAATAAAGAGAGGGAAGAATCGGCTCACCTGATTTTTTGGTTTTCTCCGGTCAACGAAAGTAACTGTAGTTGTGCTGAAATGCAAGTCGTCTCGTCCGATAGAAAGATGCAGAGCTTTCGTTAGTGAGTTGATGTGCCTGCCTTGTGTCTGTAACAGCTTCACCAATTCTGTGCATTGCTTTAAGAACACTGAAGGCATTTCTCTGAGAAGTTTGATTGACTTCCACTTACTTGCGGTGACTGAAATTTTTAGTGCATTGCTACCAGCTAATATTTACTTTGCTTTCTTCATTCTACTTTAATTAAAATCATGCCGTTTATTCCCTGTAGAAGCTTTTTTGTTAGTCAGGACTACTTATTTTCCCAGAGCGCTTCCTGCTGAGTGTCCTTCATGACCTGTCATAAAAACGTGCTTGGACAGGACAAATTGAAAAGTGTGTCTTCAAAAAAGAAAGAAACTTCAATTACAGTTCAGTGGTAGAGAATTACGGCTATAGGAAGAGAATAGGAAAAAAAAAACTTATTACATAATGGAATATTATAACATTGGAATTGAAAAAACTCCTAAGTGATTTTTAATGACACATAAGGCTAGAACAGTGGCAAAAAATAATTTGCAACTTGGTCTATTTTTGAACATGTGTTATTAGTCCGTCCACACTCTCCTGTAGGAACTCTGAGCTAACAGTTTAAACTAATGAAATACACTGCATAGTTTTATTTCTTGTTGAAAAACACTTATGCTCATATTTGATACATTTATGAGTTTAAAGAATAATTATTCATCACAATTCTGGTTTTTCTTCCAAAATACTTCCTACCTTTCTGTATTTATTGTACAATAGGCAAAGCTACTTTATAGATTGTTTATAGATTGTGGTGGTAGTGTATTTCTCTTACACACATGCGTGTGCATATATGAAGTGAATAGACAGTATTTTATGCAAGGAATTAAGTAGAGAGTACACTATGTGTAGCCACTATTGATAGACAAATTCTGTGTCTGATATTTAACAATCCAAATGAAAACCAGAACAGTCTCATGGCCCATGCAATTAGACAAAGATACGAGTAGTATCAGTCCGTTAGGAGACAAGCAAATCCTTTCTCATAAAAGTAAGAAGGAGATGTTTTAGTAGAGTTGTGTAGACATTAGCTAGAAATATGAAGGCCTAGACTTAATTTAGTTGTTCCCTGTTAGAGAACCTCAGTGGGTAAAAATATTGGTGTGTTGTTCAAGCACCGAAGAGTCTGATTACAGTGGCACCTTGAGCAGGCTAGCCAATAGGAAAGAAAACAAGGACAAGAGAGCAGTGAGAAAGGCAAGACTTTGAGATTTTTAGATTCATTTGTTTCTACTCACCCTTTTGCGGGCATTTGTGCTTACCCTTAAGACTTAAAATCTTTAGTCACTTCAAAATAGCACAGCAAAGCTGGCTGGCTGGCTGTATACTGCTAGAGTGAAGGCAAATCTTCAAACTTGTCTTTTCCCAGCTATTTCAAATACTAGTAAAGCTTGTGCATTTAGCATTTAGCAATAGCTATTGATACACAGTAATGCTTTTTAATAGAGCTCATTGATGGTATGTAATTTGTCAACCTCTTTTTTGAATGGTTTATCAGCAAGTATCTAGAAGGTGCTGTCTCCTTGAATTTTGGATACAGTCTCAGGGAAAACTGTTATGAAACTGAGATGCAGACAGTGTTAAAACTGCTGTCTCTGTCCCCCTAATTATATGTCACTCTTCTGCATTAAGCTTCTTTCTGTTTTGCTCCTACCTTTGTAAAAGTAAACACAAAATACTCAGTGATGAAGCATGTCCCCTAAACTCCTCCCTACTGGAAGCAGAGACAGTGTATGAACTGGGTGGCATTACAAAGTGGCATAATTGTGTTCTGGTTTTGTTTCCTGTTCAGTTCCTAACAATACCTAATATTTGGGCTGCTTTCTTTTGGCAGCTGAGCACTGAGCTGACATTTTGATAGCACTATTTATTGTAACCCCAAGGTCTTGCTCCTGAGCGGTGATGTTCAGCTCAGAGCCCATCACTGCACATGTGAAGTTAAGGTTATGTTTTCCTGTGTGCATCACTCTACACTTATCCACACTGAATTTAATTTACCATTTCATTGTCTAGTCACTCAATTTCATAAGATCCTGTGATTCTTCACTGACTGCCCTCAACCTTACTGCCCTGCCTAAGTTTGTATCATCTGCAAACTTGGTTGCTTCAGTGCTCAGCCACCTTTCCAGGTCAATTACAGGTATGGAAAGAGGAGCAGGTCTCAGTGCAGATCCCTGTGGGACTCCACTGGTAGGCTTCCTCCACTATGCAGGCCTGACCATTTACCACTAATTTCTGGTTATGTCTTTTAATCAGTTACTTTGCTGTGCAGAGACCTCTATTTTGCCATGGGGGCTTAGTTTCTTTAAAAGCTTTGGTGAAATACATGTTAAAAGCCTTTTGGAAATCCATGTAGACTGCGTTGACTGGATCACTGGTTTCACATGGGTGTTTGAGCTATTCAAAGAATTGGGTTAATTTTGTAAGACAGGACTTCGTTTTATGAAAACTGAAATTTGACTCAGACATGTGCCTACTTAGTCTATTTGTTATTATAGTTTCTATTAACTTAACTAGCATATAGACATCAGGCTTGCAGATTGCCATTCCCTGGAGCTTTTCTGGAACCTGTGTTAGAAGTTGGCAGCACATTAGCCATATTGGAGACCTCAAGTAGCAAGGCACTGGGGAGAGGGATGACACATCGTCATTAGTAATTCAGCTATTCTACCTTTGAATTTTCACTCTTGGATGAATGCTGTCTGGTGCCAGCCATTTGTTACTTCATACAGAGAAAGGACTGGGGTTTTTTTGTTATACACTTCTGTAACACCCAGCACAACAGAGTTCCTTGTACCCACCAACATAATAATAGTCATAAATTAAAATAAGATCAGGTGTTAAAAACTGGATTGAAAAAATGCAACTCTTGCTTCTATCATTATCTGCAAGTTTTAGTAATACACTATTCTGTTCTGTTTTGTTTGATTTTGTATATTTTCATTTCCTTTATTGGTGTTTGAGAGAGTAATGCAAACAGCTGAAGAAAGGGCAAGATTTCATTTACAGAGAATGAGACTTTAAAAATCCTGAAAATACATAGAGTGGTTCAGTTATTTAAATCTGGGATGTTATTTGAAACCATGGTACTCTAGAAAAAGTCAGATGGAAGCAGTATTTTTAATTTGAGTTTCCTTTTAATAAAAACATATATGGCCTCCATCAGTAATTATCAGTCTTAAATTACATCAGTCAAATTTTAGCTCGTGGATAACAAATGTGTACCAGTGCCATGCCTGGTTTCTGAGTGAAGCTTTTGTGATGCTTCAATTTGGGGGAATATTCCTTTGGCATTCCTCATTACACATCTCTTGTGCAAAGCTGAGCAAAGTTAAGAGTTGTGTTTTTAAAAAAAAAAAAAACAAAAAACTGAAGGAGAAGTTTGGGGTCACAATCTGCCATTTCTTTGGACAAAGCTGTGTTGATGTTTGTATTGTATATTCAGATTTTATGGATTCAGAACTAGTTTTTAGTCACACTGGGCTTAAATTTTGAATCCTTCAGGTTTTTGAGCTTTTTTAACTCCCTGATGTGGGGTTCCCACCCCCCAAAGCAAAAGGACGTTGAGTGATATGCTTGACAGCAGGTCCTTTTGCTGCTTGGAAGCAAAAAGCAATAAGGCTCCTCAGGTGTCTGCAAAAACATAGCCACAATTTTACTGCAAAGCTCAGCTGAAGAAAGCTCCCTCCCACTCGGGGTGGAGGCAGAGCAAAAGACTGTCTGTTCTTGTGTTTTTATCTTAAGGAAATGGGCTTTGTGGCCCTTTATAGGGTCCCACGTGACGTAAAAACTGGCAGCTCTGATCCTCCAACTTCACTTTGCTCTGTATTTCACGTCCTGTCAGCCCTCAGTGGGAGAAATGACTGATTCTCTTTTTCTTCTGCCATGGGCGTTCAGGGGCATAAGGTATGATTCATCACAGACATGCCACTCAGTCTGATACTCCATCATGCTTGTATTGAAGGCATGAGAAAAGAATACAGTTGTAACTGGGATTACAACATTTTTCCAGTTACGCTTAAGGACTTTGCTAATTATAGGAAGAAACAATTTCTGTATTGGTAAGTTTTCAGTTTGTCAAGATGAAGGTAGAAAAGGTGAAGAGAAAAACAGGGCAAAAATGACCAAGTAATGACATAAAATGAATGACAAATAATACATGAAACTAACATGAAATGCATTTGACTTAAATGGTTTGGCAGGCAAAGATTAAATGGAAATTTACCTACAGTGCTGAGCACTGCTTATATAGGGGGGTTGGTAGTGATTTCATTCCTGGTCTTTTGTTTTTTTTCAGTTACTGCAGACACACCAGGAAACTGAAGTACCCTCATAATTCTTCACCAACAAAAGGAAATACAGTGTAAAAGAATTGCCAAGTTCTATTCCAACCTCACTTTTTTAATGATAAATACATGCACTTTACGGGAAGGCTTCCCCGTATCCCTCCCCAATTTGTAGAGAAATCTTCTGGGGTTTGCCTTCAGAAAGATCTCGTTGGCAAAGTATCTTGGGAGTGGCAGAAATAGGGTAAGGAACAAGTTGGATATCAGTGCTCCAATTTGCTTGGACGTTGGCAAGATCCAGCTGTCAGATTTGGTATTGGGGAAAAAAGTCCCTCACAGGTCTGAATGGCAGAAAACTTTGAGGCCTTTTGTCTTAGGTTGTACTTTCAATGAGGATCACCTGCTAGGATTATAGAGACGTATTACACCCATGTTAAATCCAGTTCATTACAGGGACCTTGAGCATTGGTCTCCTGAGGACTAACATCTGTATAATAGTAATTTGGAAACTGTAGGAGAGAAACTGTTTAATAAGATTTTGAAAATTTGTTTGAAACATAAAATAGATATGGAAGAAGACACAAAAACTACTTTTTTAAACGAAAAAAAAAGGCAAAGTGGGAGTTTAGGTAAGGATGATAAGAGGCATTATGTAGAAGATGGTCTGCTCCTTGGGAGGTTTCTGAAGATATGCAAGGGATAGGCATGAGCTGTGGGCTTGTGCATACCAGCAAGTCATGACAGCTGAGTTGGATGTCCACATTGCCATCTTAGTACATAGCATCTACCATATAAGACTGTGTACATCCACACATGTACTTTTTCACACCTGCCTGGAGTGTCTCTAAAACAACGTTGAACTTCAGATTTGGTATCAGGCGTGGTATTTTCTGGCCACAAATTGACCATTTGTGCTTCCTTTTTGTCGTGGTTTAACCCCAGCCAGCAACTAAGCATGATGCAATGCATGTAACAATAATAACGGAATGTTGTGGGTGGAAGTGCTGTTGGAGTTGCTGTAGGAAATTAAGAGACCTCAAGATAAACAACGAAGCTTGGTCTATTTCCAGACCTCCTTTGGAGAGAGCAGCTACAGAATGCATAGGTAAACTGGGACTGACCATAAAATTATTTCAGTGGGTGACTTTTTAAATACAGATATTTCATGTAGAGAATTCGTGATGAGTGTTCTTTCAGCTCCTTTCTGCAGTTCAGGGGTGCACAGCTTATAGCCTGCATGCTAGATTTGCAGCCCAGTGGTTAATTCAGTCAGTCATCTGCTGCTTTTGAAGGCCTGGCTGAAACCTTTTGGTGTTGGGCCTTCTTTTCTCAAGCTCCCACTTCTTCGATGCACAACAGGCCAGCCTGGCTTGCAGCCAGCACGCTTTCTGCTCCAGAGAGGCCTTTGCTGAGGAGGGTAACCAAGGCCAAGCTGTGTGAATTTCTCTTCAGTCGTGGTCTGCTCTCAGATTTCCCCTGTCGTGGTTTCAGCCCAGCCGGTAACAAAGGACCACGCAGCTGCTTGCTCACTCCTCCCCGCCCCCCTCCGGCGGGATGGCGAGGAGAATCAGAAAGGAGAAAAGAAAAAAAACAAACAAAAAAAAAACAAAAAAACCACGGAACCTCGTGGGTAGAGATAAGGACCATTTACTGGGACAATACAAAAAGAGAAGTTACAATAACAACAATGGTATTGATAAAAGAATATACAAAAAGAGTGATGCACAGTGCAACTGCTCCCCACCTGGAACCCGATGCTCTGCCACTTCCCCCAGCGAAAGCCCCGAGGCCTGCTCCCCCGCCCCAGCCCGCTCCCCATTTATATACTGAGTGTGATGTCACATGGTATGGAATAGCTCCTTGGCTAGTTCAGGTCAGCTGTCCTGGCTGTGCCCCTTCCCAGGTTCCTGTGAAAATTAACTCTATCCCAGCTGAACCCAGGACACCCCCTTTCCTGGCAGCAAGGGAGCAGGCAGGGACTCAGTTGGGCACAAACCCAGGGGTAATGCACATGCAGAATAGTCACTGTGTGCATGTTTAGTAAATCTAGCTTTTCTGGAAAGCGTTATGCCTTCCGCTCTGGCTGTGCACTTGCAGTCCAGTTGATTCTCCCAGGCTCAGCCCCATTTGGCCGGTTCTTCCCAGCCTGCAGATGGTGCTGCTCCTGCCGTGGTGTGGAGCTGAACCCCTCTGTGGTACACGACACGGCTGGATGGATTTGTTGCCGAATGCACTGTCATTTCATCGGCAACGCTGAGAATAATTTTTAGACTTCACTGGTGTAGGCACTGCCTCCTTGAAACGTAGACTGGGAGAACAACTAGCAGATTCCTCCTTTTTGCGTGTTTATTTTAGGTCTTAATAGACTTAAGTATTTCAGGACTCTGTAGTAAAATAAATGCCTGAGGGAGCCTAAAGTGTTCACACATAACTAGGGCTGGCAGGAGAACAAGAATTCAGTGTCATGAAAAATTTAGCAGGCTTGGCATTCATCTTGATGAGGAACTAAACACAGTTCTTCAGAGATTTCAATTAAAAAAAGCAAGGGAGAACAAGTTGCTCTGCTATTAGCTGAGGGCTCATTAGCTGGGACACTCACCTGGAAGGTGGGAGACCCAGACTTAATCCTCTGGCCTGAATTAAGCAAAACATTCAAGTGTCTTTTCTCTGGTTAGGTGCTGTCTCTGCATGTTTGTTTCTCTTACGTTGACCAAAAGTTTGGTTAGCCATCTGAGATGCCTCAGCAGGTGGTTACAAAAGTAATTCTAAGTCCCTTCACACGTTGAAGAGTCTGCAGTTCCTTCTGGTAAGTGGTTGGGGGATACTGCATAAAGTGCACAACTGTATCCACTTAGCCCATTTTTTTTAAACATGTCTGGGTTTGCTTTCATCAAAAGAAACAATGGCATTAGCAGTATTACCTGTGTATTTATGTTATTCCATGTACATGTCACAAAATGCTGTAAATAATTTTTAAGTATATTTTGGTATGCTAGTGGTTTATATTAAATGGCATAGTTGTTTTAACTAGTGCTACTACATTCAACATTCCCACATACCCTTGTCTTGATAATTTTTTAGTGGACGTTCCCTTCCTTTTCTACGATACATTAGTTAATTTGTAGCAGAAGCAGCATATGAAACTCTTTAATTGTGGTGTGAGGGAAAATAAAAGAGGTGTCTGTTAATATGAAGAGTGTATGGAAATAAAAGGGCAAGGAGAGGTAATATGGAAGAAGGCAGAGGTAGAGGTTTCTTTGGCTGTAAAAGAGAAGACTAGGATGTCAGGAAGCCTTGTCTCTAGGAGGTCATAGATGCCACGATGTAGGTGGCACTGCCTTGACTTTATATATGTTGTGCAATTCTCAGAGGTACATTGCCTGCTGGCTTTGCAGTGTTCAATTCATAACCTTTGCAGGGGATAGGAGGCATGCAAGATAAAAATAGTGTATTTTGCAAAGCAAAAAGAGGAGGGAACATGCGTTTCTGCCCCCAGACTGGGATCCTGGTAGGAGATGCCTGAAGCAAGAAGATAATTTGGTGCACTCTGTCCAGCAACTTTAGATTCAACTAGCATGGGAGCCCCTCCTTCAAAGCCTGGTTTATAGAAAACTAGAGGGTTTGTTTGGTTTTTTTTTTATGGATAACATCAATGAAGACTAATCTGAGCTTGGGGTGGGAGGGGAAGAGCTGGATGCGTTTTAATCCAATAGATTCCATGAAAACAGACTGTAACCATAAAAATGTCAAATAAAGCAGTTGTATATTATTGTTTATAAAGAGTTGTTTTCTGCTTTTTCTGCTAATCAGGCATTTTCATAAATGTATTTTCCTTCCAAATGAATATGTTGTTGTTCCCATGGAGCAGCTGCAGTAACATATTGTACTTGCATGTTAGGATTTTTTCTTTCAATTGGAATGATGCATGAGTCATTTATGCCTGAAACATAGTAAAACTTATTATACCATCATTCATACCACATCTTCTGAAACAAACAGATCCAAAAAGACACTTGCAGTGAAAGTTGGATTCCTGAGAGTTTGCATGGGCTGATGAATGTTATGGGCTGATGCATCATTTTTATTCAAAAGAAATTTGTGTATAGTTCTTAATATCGCTGCCTGCTCACCTCAGCACACATAATCTTAACAGCAGTGTGACAGAGGGGTTTGTATTAAACTGCATTGATTAACATCCTCCTCTATTTGACAGGATCTGACTTTGAAGTATCCTCTGATTTCTTTTCTACTTGTGGATGTAAAAATTCTGACCAAGAATTGACTTTGTAGGTTGTACTGCTTCAGAAAAACACGTAACGAATGGTAACCAGTTCAGAAAACATGTAATGAGTAATTATTTGGACTACTAGGATATGTCAAAGATAAGTAACAAATACAAACAACACAAAGAAAAGAAAACATCTCCAATAACTGAGCAAGAGAGCTAAGACTATTCCTTTGTCTTTATCTCTTCATGTAGATACCATGGCATTTCGAGTGTAGGAGGCTAAATCAAGTAGCATGTAGTAACAGCAACTGCATCAGAAAACTGCGTGCATGTTAGGCATAAACATGCCAAAGTACAAAAGGAATAAAATATGGGTAAACCCGGTTTCAATTCTCTGTTTCTATTTTTCTTTGCGCTTATAAATTGCGTTTTATATGGTCTTATCCTTTCAGAATTAATATTTTAGCTTGTAAGTGGTCCTGCGTAATCTTTTCCTTACATAGTATTGCATTATCAAGCATCATATAAAATTAGTTACTTTGTGCTGTTATGAATGTGGACAAAGTCAAGCCATTAGTTGGCTTTTTCAGGGGCTGCTCTCATAATTGGTTACATTACTTCTTTTTATAAAAGGAGCATTGTGTGAATACAAATGTAATCTTGGCCAAGAACCTGTTAAAAAGTGTCTTTTTCAGAGGGGAAAAAAAGCAGTTGAATAAGAAATTTGTTCGTATCTGTTCTTATCAGTAAGTGCTTTGGTAGGTGTTTTGGTAGTAGAGATTTATGAAGGTTGATGTGAGGGAGTGGATAATCTTGGAAAGCATATGCAATAAAGTATATGGGGAATTTTAGTTTTACAGGGCAGGGCTTCCAGACTGATGCCTTTAAATGCTTTGTGTGTAGTAATTGGCTTTTATCTGGCAGGTTTTACGGGTACTGAGAGGTGCATCTTGAAAGTATAATGCTTCAACATTAATAATTTTTTCAGGAACTCTGAGGCTTGTACAGCTTCTGCTGGCTATCCTACTGTTCAGATGAAGAGCAGTTGTTTCAGAGTTTGCAAAGCACTCGGATGAGAATTGCCTTTCATCTCTTTTCAGAGAGATGGATAACCTCTGTCTGTTGGCAGATTTGGATGGCCCAGTTGGCATTTCCCTTGTCCTTGGACAAAGGCCCAAGGATTCTGGAAGCAGCTTGGTAAAGAGCGTTTGTTACTCTTGGCTCCAGTCAGGCATAAACAAGTATTTTCTCTGTTTTGGAATTTTCCTTATATGTATTTTGGCCCAGTCTTTTGGGCCTTTTCTATTTTCATTGAGATAAAACCTCTTAGAAGTAATCGGTGTGGTTTGGTTTACTTTGTTTTTTACTATTCTGAAGTGGTCAACTTGGCAAAGAAATAAAGATTACGTTATTACTGCTGGATTTTATAGCTAACATTTCATGAAACTTTATTAGAACCCCCTTCTGTTCATTAGCTCATAACTTTATGAAAAGCACTTTTGGACTGAAATTTTCCATGTTTAGTCTGAGGCCAAAGGGATTTTTTTACCTCCATTCAGCATTTTCTGACCTACCTAAGCTAATGTGAGCGGTTTGTATATTTTTTTAAGAAATGTTAAGTCTGCACTCTGAACTTGAATAGATAACTAACTGTATTTGAAATTTATGGGTTTTAGTTGTACATACAGTTAGAGCACAATGCAGTCCTGCCAAGTATAAACACAGATAAAATGTTATAAAATTAAAAGCTATCAAGTAGGATGTTTATATAACTGGTCAAAATATATTTTAGATCACAATAATTTCTTATGGTGGAAGAGAGTGACTAGAAACGTGCAACTCTGTAGTGCTTTACAAATACTGCTTAAATTTTCTCACCAGTTAAAACATTATTGTTTATATATTCAGGAAAAAATAAGGGACTTTGTTGATGTGGGGTTTTTGTTTAATGCTGAATTTCCAGAGACACCTAAATAAGGAGTCCAGCTTTCTCTGAGTTCTCAGTACCCAACAGTTTTTATTGTTCTCAGTTTTCTAAATCATCCCTCAACGAGACTAGGCTTTGTCAAAAATCTGGCCCTAAAATGCCACCTCAGGCCCATTTCAACACTGCTGCCTTAGCAGCTTTGGTAGTGAGCTAACTTCAGTGATCATGTGGTGGGTTTTCATTTAAGCTTTCCAGCTTCCTGCCTGTGGTGGTCTTATTTGTTTCTAAGGTAGAAACATTTTCTCCGCATGGGCAAAGCTGATAAGTTCTGTTCCAGCAGAGAAATAAATTACATACTAGATGTAATGAGACATGAATGTCCAGTAAATGCCCTGTTGCTTGCAAGAGTGGTATGGCGTGAGACAACAGTTGATAATTTTCTGGTAATTCTCTAATTCCTCCGCTCCCCAAAATTCCTTTGTTAAAGAGTTACATTTAATATAACAGAAAAAAAGCCCCAACAAGGAATGAAAATTGAAAGTGCAGCAGGAAGGGAAGGTGTTTTGAAAATGGAGCAATGAAGAACTAACAAAAATACCTACTCAGTTGTGTTACCTTCAGGTGTATGAACCCTATGAAGTTCAAGACTTTCTCACTGGTTAAACAAGTTTGATGTTTTGTTAGCAGGACTGCTTTCTCCTTTCTCGTTGCTAAACTTAGGCTTTTGTAAGCATCACATGGTTCTTTAGTTTTATGGGAAATTTTATTGGTTTATTTTATTGGGAAAATGTAGGATGTAGCAGGGCACGATGTTTTATTTCATATGGAAGGCTCTGGCAGTAGCGCTGCTCGTTCTGGTGGCTGCCCGACGGCATGCTGGTCCTTGCAGGGCCATGCTGGGAGGCGCAGGGAGCTCAGGTCAAGGCGTGTGCCAGTCCCTGGGGCAGCTTTCTGTCAGGAGCTGGTGAAGATGGCAGCAGTCATTGCATCCATCCTCATCTTCCTCCTCCTTTGCTATGCTACAGCCCTGATCTTTTGAAGTAGCAAATAGTCAAAAAAATGCAGTTTACGGATATAAATAACCACACTAAAAGAGTGACTAGTTTGAATATTGAGAACTAAGATACAATTTTTATAGATGAGGTTTATAGAACACTTTTCAGCAGTTTGTTGCTCTTTGTTAGGTTCTATCAAAATCTCTTTAAATTGCCATGTTCCTTTCTAAGGAAAGAAGTCATATTCTGTGGTGTGCAAGCATAGGCAATCCAATGTCATTAAGAGCTTCTCTGGATGCTTTGCTTCAAAGATGTGGTTCCCTTTATAACAGACTGCAAGGCAGTGGCCGCACTGATAGCAAAAGTAGGCAAAACTGGCATCCCTACTATTGCTTTGACTGCTTTTCTCATGTAGGGCCTGGTAGAATTAAGAAAACCAAATTTAGTTAGTTAGTATTTATTCTGATTCCTCTTTAGACTACTTCTTACTGGGGTGGGAGGAGTGAGGGTGGGAAATTACCTGATTCTGAAAACTGAATGATTTGTGAGTCATTCTCAGAGGATTTATTTTCTCTTTAACAAGCCTCTCCCCCACTCCCTTCCAAAAAAAAAAACAAACAAAAAAAACCCCCAAGTTCTCTTGTGCTCTTCAAGATGCATTTCCTGTCCTATTCCAAAAAGACTTTTTCCGGCCCCCCCTAATTTAGCCCAAAGCAACATTGAAAATACAAAGTACGTAGGCTACCACAGAGTCACGCTGGAAGAATGATAAACCAGATGTGACATGGCTCAATCCATTTCACCTCTAATAATAAAAAGTCATGGATAGGAAGAAAAAAGAAGCATTTCTTCAAAGGTTACTTTTTTAGGCAATTACTCTTTATGAATTGCTATCTGAAAGAATATCAGCATCCAGAAAAAATATACAGTCTTTTACAAAGGCCAGTATTGAGAGTGGAAACTTGGTAAACTCTTAAGCCTCATCACTGAGTGAATATAAGACGCACAGAGACTGAGAGTGGCTATGCTCCTTACACCAATTATAGTATATACCACCAGCTGCTTTTTTGATGCTTAGTTCCATTTCTGGAAAAAACAAAACAAAAAAACCACCACTGGTGGGTTTTTTCCTGGTTTTTGCTTGTGTCTGTAGTGAGTTTGTAGTTTGGGGGTTTTTAATGTGAAAATCCTGGCAGGTTTTTGAGAAGGGCTGGGTTCTGTCTACAGCACTGTGTGATGCTTAGTTGTTTGTTTTGCACATGAATTGGTGAATAGGAAGTAGAGAGAAGGACTGGCTGCACATCTCCTCCACTCAAGAGACCTCTCCTGCCCTCTCCCACCCCTGTGTAGTGGTCAATGAAGCAGTAAGCCCAGGCAGATGTGCACAGCAGTGCAGGACTGTGACTGAGGCAGAAGTCATTAGCCACAAACGGGTGCCTTTTGCGTTGCATCGGTATGCAGCTGTGCATATGTGCCTGCGTGTAGAGAGACCGTGCACCTCTAACTTGGACGGATTTGAGCAGGCACCAGCTCGGTGGCTGTGGTAGGAAGGGGCCAGGTCTGTGGCCGAGCCATGCAGGGTCCAGATGGGGACCCCAGGAGCTGCCCTGCCTGCACAGTCCCAGCACCATGATGTTCCAGCTGCCATGTGCTTGCTGCCAGGGCTTGCGAGTTGGTGGCAAGTGGTAGTGGCTTGGCCAAAACTGTGAGCATGCAACTTGTACAGCTGAATCTGTGGCTGAGCTGGATGAGGCTCTCATCACAAGGCAGAGGAGCTTGAATCCCAGCAGATGCTCTAAATGGAGAGGTGACATTTTCGTGTGAGAACTATGTCTCAAGTGGAGATACGAGTTAATCGAAACATTTTGCAATCTGGTGTTGATTTCATCTGCTTGCTTCTGTCCAAAAAAACCCACTTTCCCCCCGAAAAAAAGAATTAGGCATCTTCTTCTAAAAATATGGAGACCTGTCACTCTAAAATTATTTTCTGAGTGGAATGAGATTTTCACTCTTCTGGAAATAGCTCTCTGTTCACCTACCAACATTTTGCATGCCCACTTTTAATTAATATTGGGGGAAATAAAGTGGAAGGTTCAGTTGAGTTGAGCAGAATAGCTCCTAAAAATAAAACCTGGATGCTAGAGATGCTTGAGTTTTTAGTTCAGCTCATGAACTTTCTGCCTAGCTGAGTGGACCTTTGCTCTGCACCTGGCTCTTTTGTTATGAGGTAATTCCTTTTGAAAATAATAATAATAAAAAATAAAAAAAGGTAGTGAGAGCAATGCACTTCAGTTAGGATAATCTGTCAGTTAAGGCTCAGATTCTGCAATTTCTTTACAGACAAAACTCCCATTTAAAGTGAAGATGAGCACTGCCTGAACTCAGGATTGAAGAAGGAGCCATTGTGATCGTGCAGTCTGACCCCTGTAAGAACAGGGCACTCCTTTTCATTTAGCAATCTGCTGAGCAGCAGCTGTTAAATTTCTGAAACCACCAAAATGCCTCAAAACACAAAGTGTTTGCTTCAGAAATGAGTGTCAGTTCTAATGCATAACCATTTTTCTTAAGATATCTTTCTCTTTTTCAGAAGACAATTACAAGCGTTGTATTACAGACTGTGGTTATTATACTACACTTCCAAGAAGAAAAAAAAAAAAAAACCACACACACAAAAAAACCAAACCAACAAATTACAGTATTTCAGGCCAGCATTTCTCTTGCTTTCTAATGGATTACTTTTGTTTTCAAATCAATGTCCTGTGATTATAGTCTTGTAAATTTTCAGCTTTCGCAGTCTACAGAAACAGTTGCAACTTAGTGAGTTAAAATACATGTCAAGATAATGCACCTGTTTTGTTTAGAAGTAATAATGTTTCAAGGAAATCTAGGAAAGGTAGTTGTCATTTGTATTTAAGATTTGCATCTGAGATGTAATCACAGTTCATCGGCACTCAGAGGGATTTGAAACTTGGAAAATACACTTCCCAATTCGGGGGTAAAAGGGTCATTATCCGTTATGTGTACAAACAAAGCAAAACAAAACCAATTAAATGGAAAACCCCCAGTAGATTGCAAGCATCATTCTTATGTATTTGAAAGCATTTATTTTTAAAGGAATGCTTGGCACGTAGTTCTTTGCACTGGAGTGTTTTTTGCTGTGATGGATTTATACAGTCTTATTTATGTATGTGTATATGTGCATGTGTATATATTTGAAAGACCATCTATGCATGTATTTCCTTGGGGAGATCTTCACAGTAGCTACAACGGTCGACTCTGGTATAAGTAGATAAAAAGAACTGTGTTGGTTATAAATAATCGTGCTTTGTGCGCTATGCCACAACACTTTTCAATAGATCTATTTGCATGTAGAGTTTTAATTAAGAGATAACTGTCACTGCAGGTTGGCTGCAGAAGGCTGCAGTATCCAGCAGAGAGATAAATGCCAATGCCAAGTCATACAGGTTGGAGAGCATACAGGGAGTCCATAATAAAAAATGAGTTTACAATTAAAACTCACTTATTACTAACTTACTGTGTTACATGCAGAGATGAAGAGGTCCAAAATCCGGTTGCTTAGGGCTGTACATATGAGGTGTGGGGGGTTGGGTTTTTAGGGGGTCTTTTTGGGTCAATCTACGTGTCATACATTGGAAATTGAAACTTAGGGATGCAATCAGTAAACTTGTTAGGAGGGTATAGGTGCCCTATTTAACAAGAGTGTGTTACAGCTTTCAGCACGCTGGGAAGTCCTAGAACAGATTGCAAAGATTCATCTCAGCTTGATTCAGAAGGGCTATAAGTGTCCTTCTGCCTGTTTGAAAGGGTTTGGGTTTCTAATTAATTTAGCCAGAAGACACGTTATTTCTGACCTTCACAAACCACTGCCTGTCTCATCCCTGTTTTAAAAGATCCCATTAACAGTTTTATTTAAAAAAAAAGCAACCTGTCTTTTCCTGTTGTGAGGAGCAAAGTACAAAATGGACACATATAGCTACTGTTAGTGAGCCATTATATGTATAACATTTTTCCACAGTATGTGGTATGTTTGGGGGTTTATATGACATAATAGTGCCATTTAAAATAACATGAAATCTTCATTTCATGAAGTCACCAGCAAAAAAACCCATTAATCTAAGTAAAGAAAGGAGATACCTACCTTGTAATTTGTAATTTAATAGCATTTTCTTACTGACATTGAAGTCAGTAAGTACTCTTTAACACTAACTTCAAAATAAGACTCTTCCCCTCTCTTTGAGATGCAGATAGAGGAATTTTCTTCTTCAGTCTTAGTGACAAAGGCTGCCAAGACTGTGAAAGGAAGAATGCACTGTTCTGCCCTAGCTAAACAGAGATGTCTACTCTTGTATTGCCTTAAGCAGCTATCAGAAGTTGTATGTAAGAGTTAGGTACAGGATTTATGCATCCTGATTGAGATGAAAATAATGGCCCTTCAAATTTTTATAGTGAAATTACTTTTGTAAAGTATGTAACTCGCAATACATCTTATGTAAAGTGAATTGATAATGCTGGGTTTTGAGAAATAATCTAGATATGTGAACAAAAGTTCATCATTAAAGAAATTCATGAAGCAACAAAGACTTTCCTGAACTAAAACATGATCTTAAGAATGTGTAGATTTATAATTACAGAAGAAAATAAACAATGTTTTTCCTTTCTTGTTGGTGTCATATTGCCACCAAAATGTATCTGTTCAAAGAGTTTGAATCTGTTGGGAACTTCTCGTAAGTGCATGTATTTTAGGGCTCTGCAGAAACTTTCTGGGTCATCTATTCCAGCCTGCCCACCCTGCAACAGCAGGAGATCATTACTACTGCTTCTCTTCCATCCTACTTTTCTCCTAAATGCCATGTTCCAAAAAGTGTCCAATACTATTTTCTCTAAAATACATCTAGTGAAGATGGAGTATGTAATTCATCTGCGCACCCATTGGTGTTGAACCAAAGTGGTTCTCTAGTATGTGATGACAGATAAAAGACAAAAGCTGAGCAGTTGTTGGATTCGTTCTTTAGAATACAATATAAATAAGCTTAAGTGCTGCTGATGGCTTTTTTTTTTTTTTTTTTTTTTTTTTTTTTTTTTTTTTTTAGGGAAAGAGTGTAGGCAACCTGTACACGACTGTAAGCTGTGGATTGTGGCCAGGTAGAAGTGTCCCTGAGGCTCTGGGGTTGCAGGCACAGCTCTGCCCTGCACTCGCCCTGGCCCTTCCCATGCTCTGCAGTAGCTCCCCCTTACTTCTCTGCTCTCAGTCCCATGGTGTTAGGCAGCAGCGATTGCCAGAGGCTCAGCCTTAGACTTACTTAAGCCTTAATATACTCTAATGTAGAAAGTTCCACACATCCCTATGCCTCCCATTACTACCAGTCCATTGATGGCAGTCTTCCCCATTGTTTATTTGCTATCTTTTTATGGGTTGCACTTATACTTGTCCCTTTCAGCTTTTCCATATGTGACATCAGCTCTGCTTCCAATTTTTATTTTATACGGTCTTTTAGATCAGTGCTGATCTTTGCACAGAACAGTACAATTTTTTTTTAACATAATTACCTTGTACATAGGTATTTAAGGTATCCATTATTAGCTCAGGTGTATTTCTTTGTTAATGTTCTTGCAACCAATTTTCTTTTGGTTTTACTTTCTTTGGGGACTCATATTATTTCCTTAGCAAATTTATTTACATCTTCACATATTGCTATATTGAGTCCGTTCCTGCTGGAGTTTGCCTATATTTGCTGCAAATCTTTTTTGCATTTTCATGTGAGATAATTTTTTTGGACATATGTAAAGATAATTGAAAGTTATGTATTTTTGATTATGAAAATACCAACAAATTAAAGTGTGTTTATCCTCATAACTAACCTAAAAGATAAGATTTAAGTACTCTTAAGCCCAGTATACTTTCTCATGAAAAATACCTTACTATCTTATATCAAAGTCACATCATAAAAACAAGAACGTTTGCTTTTTTAAAGTATGGGCAAGAAAGTCAAAGCAGAAGAACAGAGATTTATGCTAAGTCTATACCAAAAGAAGCAGAACGGGGAAAAAAATCAATATTTGTTTTTTTGTGGTTTTCCTTAGTATGAAATATGCTTTGCATCATTATGTGCCTCCAAGTTGTATGCAAAAAGGGTTATAATCGATATAATTGGCTTTTGTCATACTTACTGATTTTTGCAATTTATAAATGTGTTTGTTAAGACTTCAATAAGAGATATGACCAAATATTTTTAAATGCCTTTCATGCCATGTAAAAAAAATTGGAGAGGAATGTGCGCATCATTTACGATCCCTCTTTCTAGTGTGTTAAGTATATTTTTCTTAACATGTAGCTTATTCTATAAATGGCAGTAGAGATAGCTATCCGTCTTTTCACTTTGGAATCAAAGAGGAACTCACTGCAGAAATCTGCCAGTGCTGGATGAAGTTGTACAGAAATACGCATCCCAGCTGGTTGGCCTAGGGTTCTTGTGAAGAATTGGCTCATACTATAACCAGCTCGCTCTTCTCTGCAGACCATTTAACTTTGTGACAAGAAGGACCTGCCTGCCAGGATTAGGTTTATTTATAAAAATCAAATCACCAAAGTTGCATAATTTCCTGGTGGTGTTACAGCCCTAACCACCTGACTTTGCAGTAGTAGAGATCTATCCCCACTGAGTGTAGTAGTGGGAGCTTTGCTAATAGCCCCACACACTTCCACCCCACGCCTGACACACAGTGTTTTCTGAACTGAGAAACTCAGTGAGGTGGAGCACCCAAGTGATGCTCTTTCCGGATGGCTACTCATCAGTGCAGTGCAGTGCAGTGTCAACTAGCCACGTAGCACTAAGACAATTAATAAATTTGGATAAATGAGGGAATTTACAAAATAATTAAGGGACCTTGGCCATGACACTTTTTCAGGCAACAGAATATTTTGTATGATTACGGTTTGCGTAATCAAGGCTCTGTTGTGTGTGAAATTTAATGAGTGTAAATTGAGAAGGAAAGAGGAAGCATATTGAGAACAGTGTTGTGCGTAAGCTCTATAGGTATTTCTGAGATGCTGATTTGCTTCAGACGATATACATCTGGAACACATTACTATAGCTCTCCTCTCTAGTCAGAGAAGTCCAAACCAAGTAAAGGAGATTTGTTCTAAGCTAAAAAAAATAAAAATTGTAAAGCTAATCTGTATTTGGAAAAAAACCACTATTATTTATAACTATTATTTGGATTACGCAAAAACTGAAATATAATGGCTATCTAAATTGGTTTGGGTACATTATAAATAATGCATTAAATACTCCATTGAGAAATAACTACAAATCCAGGTTAGCAAAGCAAGCAATGTAAAAAATCAAGGTGCAGCAAAAAAATCAGGTGATACTTTATTTTGAACTTGAAAATGTGCCCACACTCTCCTTCCAAATTCACAAGTTGAGCCCTGTAAAATGTCATTCCGCCATCCTTGTTATTTCCCTGGCTATAAACCTTAGGTTTCACACAGGAGTTACTTGAGTAATAGTAAGTGCTCACTTACCTTCCAGAACCAAACCCTAGTCCTAAATTGGTAATAATATATATTGTGCTGTTCACTACAAGAAGAGGTAAATGACATGTGAAAGAATTAAGCAAACAGTTTGTGATGAGGCTGTCACGGGTTTCTTTGCAGGGAAACCAGTTGGATAGGACTTAGCAACGTGTTTTAGAGATCTTTAAGATACTGTGTGATGGGATAAACTGAATATGAAAGCAAAAAAAAAAAAAATTAAAAATCGGCGTGATTCTAGCAGTGTACAAGGGAGATGGAGGGAAGGTAATTCAAGCTATTGGTGCCAATATGATTTACTGTATTAAACTCAAATATAACATTGAGGGGTGCTGCACCTTTCCAGCATAACTGTACTACTGATTACCACAAAAACAAGTCATTATATGATGGAAAAAAAACTCTCTTCTCCTTTAATTTAAATGTAGATTTATAGTTATGAATGGTATCCATGCAGGTTAATCTAATTTTTTTAATATAAAGTATGGAATAAAGCTACTTCATTTTCTGGTATAATTTCCTACCTACAGGCAACATAATACTTTATTGAAAAGTAGTCCAGCAGTCTTACTCTTTCAGAGTTAGATCTGTGCTGACAAAATACTGTAAAGAACCAATATATTCACTGGGTAAAATAGGTAACTCTTTCTCTGCTGCTTACTGGGTTTAATTATTGTTTCATTGAAGAACTAAATGCATTGTTATGATATCCTAAAGCTTTATTTAAATCTGTCTTCCTCTATGATGCCTTTATGGTACTTTCAAGATGTAGAAATGGGATGTAGTTATTGCGTATACATGTTTTAAAACAACTTGTGCAGATGGACTCAAGTTTGACAGGTGAAACATTTTAGTAGGTTTTAAATAGTGTATGTGTCTGAGAAACACTGCTAAAAACTTAAATTCCTGTCAGAATATGGCAGAAGTTTTTAGGGCTGTGAGTTTCCCTGTATGTGTGAGCTTGGAAAACTCTTCCTGTTTCTTTGCTTATCTGTATTATTTTGTTCCATAAGTAGACTTTAGACAGGAGTGTCCCACTGAAAGAAGCAACCTTGTATTTCAGTACTTTTCTTCTGCTTAAAGGCTTGAAAAAATAGAAAAACACTGTATTTTTCAAATGATTTTACAACAAATATTTCATTTCAGTTGGCACCTGTTTCTGTCATTCTGTGTTGCAGAGACATTGGAATTCCAGGTAGTGATAGACACTGTCCATTGAAATAGCAAGTTGTGGCATTGTGTTATGTTTTCTAAAGTGCTTAAACCAGTTTATTACAGGGAATTGTCATACTTTCTTTGTCCATCTTTTTTTATTGTTGGAAGTAGACTATTCACCTTTCACTGATGCAAAAAATAAATGGTTTGTTGTTCATGTGATATCTTGACCCATATTTTAAATTGTTTTTATTTTTTTTCATAGGTCCTCCCATGCCATCCTCCTCATCTAGTCCATCAGTTACTGAACATTTACACTCCCCTCCTCCATCACCCAATCTCCATGACAACCAGAGGTGGTTATTAAGTAATAATGCCAGCCAGCCAGTTCAGGACTCTGATACAGATGAGGACTATACTGCCAGCTCATATCTAGTACAGACTGGTACTATTTCAGTGTCTGTCCCAGGTCATGGTAAGAAGAGGACACTTTGTCCATAGTTTGAATACCTTTTTATTTTCCATCCTCTTACAAAATTGCCTAATAAAAATTAAATATATCAAAATGACTTTATATTTTAAACTGATTCTCCCTTAAATGTCGCAAATGATGTTTCTACTTTACTGTAGGATAAGCAAGAGTAGAAAGTAACTTTTAATATATAAAAGCTCATTTAAGTTATTTTATAATGCAATACTTACATGAAGCAATAGCCATTCATGATTTATTAGGTAATGTAATTTGGAGCAATCGACTAGCCTTTAGTTGTACTTTTTAAAGGGTAGGCTGAAGCTGGTTAAACTGTCATGATGTTTAGCTTCAGAATAATGTAAAAGTTATCTTTTACTACCTCATCAAGTTCAGGAGGTTCCAGCCGTTCCTTTAGTTTCCCTCAGGCAGGAGAACGGGGTTTGTACATTACTGATAGGGCACTCTAGATTGAGGAAAGAGATCTAGAGGAAGAGAGCTGTGCAGTGAGAGAATAGCTGCAGGGTTCCATTTTTGTTGTATGATCAAACAGATTTCTTGGGGTAGGTAGACTGGAATAATAATTTGTTAATTCACAGCCTTTCCCGAGTAGATCAGCAAAGCTTGGAACAAGCCTCTTAATTTTATAAGAACCATTTCTTTCGATTGTGAAGAACTCTCCTACAGATGAACCACTAGAGGGGGTTTGGAGAAATATTTTCCTACAGATTGCATATCAATTGGTTGGACAGAATTATTCTGCAGTGCAAAAACATTAGCTTTGAGCTTCTCTTTCTAGTTTTGAGTGCAACTTTGGTGTTGTGTCTAAAAGGCCAATCTTCTAAGAGCAGTTGTGTATGTGAATTTGACAGCTTTTTTTGGGGGGGGGGGGGGGGGGCCATGTTAGGGGCTTGGATTAAGATCTTTAAAATTAACCGTGATAACTTTATTTTTGCATGTTCAACTTGCTCAATATTTAATCTGTAAAGAACTCCAAAAAATATGGTAGTACATTGTCATAATCAGGGTGTGTTATGAAGATGTCTCCTTTCCTTTATGTCTAGGGATATGAAATCTGTTAGAAAATGTATGCTTATCCAAAAGGTAGTCTAGTTTAGTTCAGTAAGTCAATACATTTAGATTACTGTATCCACCAGCCCTTCCTCTACAAATGAAAAATGCAAAAGCAAGAGAAAGCTGCTAAAAATATTGAATAGTTGGGATGAACCCCTTACACCTCCTAGCCTCTTAGGAAGCTAGTAAGTGTTTATCGTTCCTCTAGATTTTAGCATTTTGCTGCTTTTGAAATTTTCAACAGTTGCTTGCCAGTCTGAGTTTGCCAACCTTGAGGAATGTTCCTTAACCCCTTTCACCCCAGACTATGCAAAATAATTTCAGCTGGTCTCATGGCAAGTCAAATCTTGGCCTTTTAGCAGGGCAAATAAGGGTGTTTTTGATAACAAGCAGGACAGAAGTTAACGCTGTGGTGTACATTGCGAGAGTTGTTCTTGGTAGGACTTTAGCTAAGCAGAAGGGAAGCCCAATATACTCTGTAAGTATGTGTTCATTCTCCCCTCCCTCTTCCCACTGTGCTCCCCTGTCTCCTCTATCTGCAGATGTCTGAGATCCGCCCCTTCAGTGTATTTGTGCAATAGAAGTGCTTGCAGTTTCTGCTTCCTGCTGTCAAAGGATTAAATCAATGATATATATACAGTCATAATCCAGTAGTGATGGCAGTCATATAATAATACATCTAATGATCTTTCTCTCTCCGCAAGATTAGACTTGTTTTTAGAAGTGCTTCAACTTGCTAACCACGGATACTATATTTGCGATTGCCATAATTTAAGTAGGGTTTGTTTGTTTCTCTGCTGGACGAGGAGAAGACCATAGGTGTTCTGGTAGTGAGCTTCCGTCCCTGCAGTCAGCTGCAGGATCAGGGTTTGCATTACTTGAAGAAAGGATGCTTTCATCCAGCACGTACAGGAATACTGCTTGGAATATCTAGTTGATTTGCTTATGGTTGGTTTCTCATATCTTATCCTGTTGGCCTATTGATGGGCAAAAAATGTGTTCTTTGTAAAACAGGCAAGTGCAGAATTTAATAATTGAGCTAATAATTTCTAAGTTAGCTACAACTTTCTTCTACTCAATGATTTGCATTGTTGTGTAGCCTTTTTACCAGTATGTGGATCTCCCCAAATCTACCCTAGAGAGTAACTATCGTTTAATTGTGGCGTTTGGTACAGTCTTATTTGAGTATTGTATTTTCTTTAGCTAAAATGGTAAGTACTACAGCATGTGTAGCACTTTCACAGAAGGAAGGGGTTTTTTTGCCAGTTGTCTTTTTTTTTTTTTGCATCTGGATGAATTAAGCTTTCCTTGCTATCTAATGTTAATGAGTACGAAATAACTCCAGTGCCATATTCTGGATAACTTTGTCCAATGTTTATATTGGCAGGGGTGGGGATCACTTTTGAAGCATTTAAGATATAAAAGGTACTGACCGAAAACAATTATATTATTGAACTGGTTTCAGTTATATTGACTCTATGTGAATAGCAAGATAAATTATCCTCTCATTAGTCTATGCAAAGATCTGTTTGTTTTCCTTTAGGCTGAGTTCATTTGATCAATGTAGTTTATTTGATCAACTCCCTCAAAATTTAAAGGATCTGATTAGGTATTTGGAATTATATTAATCTAAGACTTTGCGTTTGATTAGTTTGTTTTGTTAACCAATGGGAATTAGCTTTCATTTGAGGAATTAGCTAAAAGAGAAGTGAGAAGTGCTAAAATCAGTTATCAAAAGCTTACCACATGAGAAGAAAAGGTCTTTGTGGAGGTATTGCTGGTAGCTTTAAAAATTCAGATCAAGTGAGGACTGTTATGGACAGTTTGCTAGGAATGATTTCATTTTTCTAAAAGCAGTGTGTTGCAAAATTCAGGAGGAGATAAATTTTAGGACCGTCAGTCATAACTGTTCCTTTACATAGCACCTCCAATTTATTCTACTTGTTCCTCTCCTCCATGGTGCAGCTCAGTATACTGACTCTGCTCCAGCAGTCAGCCTATTTGTCTACTGATTTCAGAACAATTTACTAGTTTTGTTGGTTTTAGAAAGAACAACAAACTGGTTTATAAGAAACAGGGGTATCCGAATATGTCTGCAGGGAAGAGGAATGGTTGTTTAAGCAGAGGGAGAGTGGACTAGGAGCTGGGAGGAGAGGATTCTTGAATGTGACTGAGGTGGAGAGGGTTTCTTTATGTAATAAAGTCTGCTTATGAACAATAGAAGTCATGTAAAGTCTGTATTTAAGTATCTTGATAAGCTTCTTAACCTTTTTCCACCAAAAATTATAGATTAGTCAGAATTTGGAGGGGAATTTATTGAAATTAGTAGTAGCTTATCTTTCAACACAGATGTATTAAAATGAGAAATACAATGCTACATTCTTAGGTTAAGCAGAGACTATGAAGAAAAGATATAGTTAAATGTTAATGCTTACTACTGACAATGGAGATGGAGAGTCTGAATTAGAAATTCAGATTTGAGGATTTTTACCCCCTAAATTGGTAATATTATGGCAGAATCATCAAATGCAAAATAGAGAAAGATGTATTTCACAGCAGCATTTGTACCGTGTATTTGAACATTGAAGTTGTACAAGGTTCTCATGTTTCTTAATAAGAGGTTGTGATGATAGTTCCTCTGATGGGAAGATCTGAAAAAAATTTCAATATAATATAAAATGTTTTTCAGTTGTCCTTGTGCATCACCTGGCAGATCCTTGAACAATAAACAAGTTTTTGCTCCAGCCACATGGGAGTTGCAGATTGATGGGCTTTTCAGTTCAAAATGGTTAAGCTTTCCTGCAAGGAGAAAAAATTTGGAAATCTAGAGCACAACTCTGAATGTCAATTTGTGAAAGAGAAAAAATAATCTAATAAGGCTGGTTGAATGATAACATACAAGAACTCTTCATATTCAGAGGTCTCATTTTAGGACATCTCACTCTGCAGACACCAAATGTTCTGTGGCATAATTCTTCTATAAACGTAATCTGAGGACTTAAGTTCATGGTGACTCATTAGAATTTGATGGGAGAGGTTAGACAAAAGTATCTGTCATACAAGAATGATTACTGTTTTATCACACCACAATGTCAAGAAGCCAAAGTCAGAACCTTCTGCTTTTGTACAAGCACCCAAGAGAATACAGGCCAAATGCTCAAGCCTGGCAGCAGTAATGACTAGATGCAACACGTGCAAAGCATAGGTGTGAATTTTGTTAGGGGTTTGTTTGGGGTTTTTTTACACTTCAGATTTTTCCCTCCAACTATCATGTTTTATTTTTCTGCATAGATATCTCAATTAATGTATAACCACTGTAACTAAGCAGTCTGCCATTTCCTCTTCTCCTTACTTCTGCCTTTTCCTTCCCACCAGAAGCAAGTGAAATTGAAGTGTGAATAGAAGTACACGCAGGGATTTGTCTTAAAAGTTAGTGGAAGAGGCAAGTGACTTGAAGACATCTTTTCCTCCTTTGCGGCTCTTGCTCTTGCTCCTGTGAGGGTAGGAAGAGGACAACGTCATTTCCTCCTTCATACCCCACTGGCTTGTGAGAAGGTTGGAAATAACCTGTGAATATTGAAAAGACCCACAGCAAATTAAGTCAGACCTAGCCAACATCTTGGAAGTACCTCATGTAACTTTTTGGCAGTCCTGCTTCAGTGCCTACAAAATACTTCCCAGCCCCTATTCCATCCCTGCTTTGCCATAGTTATTCCACAAGGGAAACTGCATGTGCTACTGAACTAGAACTTAGCAGCCAGGCTGTCTGTCACCTGCCACGTAATCAACAGCAGTTTAGTTCTGATTATTGGGGAACAAAATGAGGGGCGGGGGTGCTAGGGGAGAAGGAAACACAAACGTGATGGTGTGAGATCAAATGCTGAAAAGCTGTTTGGGCTTTTTTTTTTTGGTGAAGTGTAAATTTGCTTTTTATCTCCATCATTCTGAGAACTGGCAGTCCCTCTGAATTCCTTGGAAACTCTGTGGGTATCCACATGCCTTATTTTCATTGTCATCTTACACACTGTCTAATGAGATTTTTTTTATCTCTTATCTCATAATTCATGACAAATTAAGTTTTGTCATTGTTGTATCAGTGCATACAATTGGTCTTCAGGTCTGACACTGGTCCTAAGACATGTTGCTTGAGAAATGAATTCAGACCTGTTTGGTTTGAAACACTCTGTGATAATAAATTAAGAATAGATCAAACTAGGAGGAGTTGTGTTGAAGAACGTCATGGGGATGTGCTATAATCTTGGTTTTATTTAACATCATCATTAGTTATATGGATGAAGGAGTAAAAATGGTACTAATAAAATTTCCTAATGATACTAAATAGTGAGAGTTCTGAGTGCCAACTGGGGACAAAATGTTAATAGAAAAAGACAAGGGAAGATCATTACTTGTATGGCCAGAAACTAATAAAGTGCAATTAGAACTGAAAAATGTAAGCTGGTCTGATGCAGAATATTCAGGAAAAATCTGAGGAGAAATGGTGATGGAGAATTTTAATCAGACATAAATCTGCAATATGGTCTGACTAACAAGTACAGTTTGAGATGGTTATACAAATACATCAGCAAAGAGGGAATCGTAGACATAGCATCAATGGAATATAAGTTTTGAATTTGGGCCTCTTGCTTTTTCAAAGTTCCTGTCAGATTCTCTTATTACTTCTAGAATTATTGCTATATATTCTACTGTTCAGATATATTTGTATGAAAACAATTAGGAAGTTAGAGGTATTAATATACAGGAATAGGTAAGAGAATAAAACTTTGACTCAGTACATAGCCTAAGCACTAATTAAAAGGTGACAAAGAGAAGTCAATAACCCAAGATGGAATGGAGCATGTTGTATACCATGTAGAGATACAATTAAAAGCAATAGGATGAAATAAGGAAAAGAAAGATGAGGCACATTATCAGGAAAAACTATCTAACAGTGAACTGTATTAAGGTATCTAAATCTATCCCAAGGGAAGTGACAGAAGCTCTGTCACTTTGTAGTGTAAAATTAAAATAAATAAAAACGTCAGTCATACTGCTGATAACAAACCTACGTTCACTTAGAAGAAGGTGGACTGAGGTAACCTCCTGGAGCTTTTGTAGTAATACCTGTGTGCATTTCAAATCACGTGTACGTGAGTTTGTAGTTATAACAGAGATTATTATACTAAACTATGGTAAGTGTGTTTCATTAGCAGCATGCGCGTTGCAATGCATTGTCTGTTTAAATGTAACAGAAAACGGCAGTTTGTCCTGTAGCCCAGACTTCACTCTGAAATTGTCCATACCTTCCACAATAAATCATTTGCAAAACAGCCACTTTCCCTTCCCACTTGCTGGACCATTTTATATCCTGCAAAATTACGAAATAAGGTTGTCTGTTCTCAATGGAAACTGCCAGTGTCTTCTGGGCATGTGCGTACTTACGTAAATATTTCATAGGCAAAAATATTTGATAGCCATAAATTCAGAATGCCCGTGATGCTGAATAGAGGTCTTTGACAAGCTTTCTGTAAATATGGAATAAGTTCATGCTATAAAAATACATGCTAACTTTTTTCTGAGGCCGGAGACTTACATTTCAACCACTGTGTAGCAGTGCTTGCAGGCTTCGTCAGTAGCTACAGAAGCACTTAATCTCTTACAGACAAAAATCAGACAATGCAGGAAGGCCAATATCCTTTAGGTACAAATCAACAAATGTATCTGCTCCACATGCTTGGGGCAAATATAGTTGCTTTAAAAACTTAAAAATTGTCTTGATTACTAGCAGATTTATTTTTGATCCCTTTTTGATATTTGATTTCAATTTCATGAATCTGTCTTTTTATCCTCTTTCTTTGGTTTTTAAGCCAAACTTCTGTCAACGTTGTTCCCTTAATGTACAAAAATGTACATTTGTTCAGTTTAATTAAGCATTCAGTCTGTTTGCCAAGAGCAAATTACAGTTACCCAATCTCACCCTTACCCCTCCAAAATCAAATTTTGCGAAGTGGTGGGCAATTAGTTCTCATATCTGATTGTTTTAAGTCTTGTTTTTTCTTAAAGACTTTTGTAGTTTTCGATCTCTGTTACTTAACGGAAGAGCCAAGACCAATTATTTGTCCTCAGATTGTAGCCTTCAAAGAACAGTCCCTCCCACACCTCCTGTATCATTAGCTGCAAAATATCTTTCCAAAGATGATTTCGGCCTCTTCACAAATCAGAGGATTCAGAGCGACAAATTATCCGTCTTATACTCGGAACACATGCCAAATGGGACAACCTGCCAACTGTGTATCATACTGTGGATATGATCTGATATAGAGACATTTCCTCCCCTCTTCCCTTCCCCACCAAAAATCATATTACAAAAAAAATCATGCAAGTTAAGAAAATCTGTGAGGATAAATTGATTCTGAAATACAGTGAAATATAAAAGCAGAATATAGTTTTATTGAAGGAAGAAAGCTACATCCAAATGTCAGTTTGCTTAAACTGGACAAACACATACCTGGCAGTATAGATGAACATGGGAGTCAAAAATGCATCCATTCCCTGCTACCCAGTGCTTGCACACACATTTTTTCCTTTGACTAGCTTGATTATAGAACAGACATTCCTAATTGCAAGATAAGGAGCTTGAATTTAAATTCTGTCGCAGTTTGTTAATGGAAGAATCCTGAAGTCACAATCAGGAATGAGGATGTGCTGCTCTTGTGCAGAAAAGTAGGCTCTAACAAATTTATGCTAGAATTTGTAATACAGAAGGTTAAAAGAGAAGGAAATTATACAGTTTATTTTCACACAGAGAGTTTATTGTCATTATAAACTACAAAGCTGAGGACTTTACCCAGTTAATTCCTACTTAGGCTGACTTCCAGAGGTACAAACGGTGTGCAAGCACACAGCAAATAACTTGTGTGAGGTCAGGATCAGGCGCAAGTGTCTCACATCATCACATTAAACTCTGTTATTTATGATTTTTCATTTTTTTTTACTTCAGGGAAAGGTCTAATGTTTTTAACTCTGTACTGCAATACAAAATCTTTTTTTAAAAGCCTTATTTAGGAAGAGAGGATTGAAGATCTTACACATGCTTCCATTTGTTCATCCCTCTGTGGCAACAGACTGAACTTACACTTTTACAAGCACTTCTTATCAGCTATAATGCTCACCGAGCCTTGATAGCTTTGAGGATGCAAAAGTTCTTCCAGAAACATAGAATGAGTTGAAGGTTGTGAGGTTTTGATAAAATCTTGATTTTTTTTTTTTTAATCATTTTTAAATTTTTTTTATCATCTGGTTTCTTAGTCTTTAGGCTGCTCTCATTGGGGGTTGTTTTTCTAAAAAAAAAAAAAAAGAAGAAAAAAAAATTCTTTTCCCCAGCTGTGAAAGCATGGTCAGTAATTTAATTTTTTGTTTGTTTTAACTGAATTAAAATTAGTTATGTAGTCATGCTCATTGTAAGGAGCTGTTGCTTTGGAGAGCACCAAATGTCTAGCAGCTTGGTACAAAATATATAAATTTAGTAAGGATAACATGCACTATCCTGTCCTATTGATTGTGAAAAAGTTTCTTCCTTCAGCTGGAACTGAGTCTTTAGTTACCGTTGAAGAAAAAGAGCTGTGCAAATACATAAAATACCTAATTTATTCCTTAGTTCTGCTGAATGCTGATGATTGCTAGGGCCTGATTCTGTGCTGAGGAAAGCCGGGTTGCTGTTGGATTAAATGGAAATTGCCAGTGGGGGTTAAAACAGGAGTCAATTCATTGTAATGCTACTGCAACACATGTTATTCTACAGTGTTGAAAAAGTCCCTGTAGCAAAAAAACAGAGCATTTGACAAAAATAAAAAATCTGGTTTGTCTCCTCGTTGGCTTTTGGCTTCCACTTGAATTTTGTTCTGGCTAGCTGTAGTAAGTTGGAGGACGATGTTTTAGTGCTTTAAACATGCTGCTCGCTGGAAGTAAACAGGACTCTCAAATTCTGCTGGCAGATGCTTGTCACAGTCTTCCATAGGAGAAATACTGAGGATTTTGTGCTTGAGTCACTAAGCAAAAAATAAATAGATGTGCATTGGATGATTGTGAAAACAGAGCTTATCTCAAAGTTGCTTTGAAAAGTAAAAGGCTAAACATTTGGCACCTTTAATTTAACATCCTGTATCTTTTTAAATATTATCAATTATTTCAAAAGCTTAAGGACTATGCCTAAAGCATAATTTCTCTGCTACCTCATACACAAAAGGCTTCTCCATTTAGTATCTTTCTGTGTCTGATGTAGCAGTGACATGAATTTCTTTGTCACTAACCCATTAGGAGTACACAGGACTAGTAACTCTACTTTATAAGGATGCAGAGATCTGACTAGAAGGCACATCAGCCTTCCTCTCATGCAGGGCCAAGGATTCCTATTGTCAGATGCAGTGGGCATGAAAGCAGCAATTTTACAGCACAAAAACTCCAATAACATTTACTGCGGTTGGCTGAGATTGCAATGCACACAGGCACTGCTCAGTCTTGGTTGCTTAAGCACCAGCTTCCCTTGGCTTTTTGCCAGCCTGCGTGCTCCAAAGAGACAAGTCCTTTAAGGGGAAAGAGTTTTCCTTGTAACTTGCTGTGGGGTAAACAGACCATTCAGGCATAGTTCATTGCATTACATACTTGACTATGCATACTGGAATGTAGCAAAGTAATTGGTAGAATTATTTTAATCGTTAGAACTCATAGGTATGAGAGATGTTTTGTGAGCCAGGAGGAAAAAAAATATATGTAAGGATGTTTCTGTCTGCTAAGTTGCTGATCATTTATTACAAAGGACTAAAAATATTCTCTCCATGGGAATACTGTATGTTTACACTAGTATCCCTGCTACAGTTACAGAAAACTGAATTAATATGCCTCTTTATTGCTATTCTTCTCTTGAAGATAAATCCCGTAACAGTTAGCAGCAAGTTACAGTGTCAAAGAACACTTCTGTGTATGTAGCAGGATACTTTGTTGTCATAAAAAGGTCCCCTCAATTTGGAAATACTGTAAGTGCAGGGTACTTGCAAATTAAAAGTCAGTCAGTTACTGTAAATTCTGCTACCAGTCCAACTCATCTTTGCGTTGATGCATACTCTGTTTTGCAGTAATCAGCAGTAAACTTATCCCATCATCGCCATAACCTGGAGACTCCACATGAAATACTCTCTTAAATATGATTTTATGCGCATTTCTTAAAGCTTTAGTTTACCACTGCAGCACCTATTCAAACAACATATAATAATTTATTTGTACAAAAATATATGTTATGATAGCTGAATATACAGAAGGCTGACTTGGCTATCACTGGGTACAAAATATCAGCTGCTGCTGTTTGAATCTTTTAGTTCATTCAGAAAACTTCAAAGAAGGGTAAAGCTTTCCCTTGATTTTGTTGCTAGGAGTTGGTGTAAGGGAGCTTGTTGTTCTGTTCATTCTTAAATCCAAAGACCACAAGGGGTTTTTGTTGCATGCTCCCTTCTTTATTGTCAGTGGTGTCCTACAGTGTGTTCAGGAAAGGTTTAAAATACTGTCTGTGGTATTTCTTGAGTCTCTAGGTTACTTCTGGTAGCCTGTCCTCTGTTGAGCGGTGAAAAGGCGAGTATAGGAGTGACCTTGCACCCCTCTCTCTGTGTATACCAGCATTGAAAATGCTTCAGAAAGCAAGTGAAGCACTTCTAATGAATTGCGCTTTTGATTCTTTGAATCTGCACAGCAACTCCATCAGGTTTTTACAGCTGGACTCTTGCTGTAATTGCTACTGGGATGAGATGCACAACATGGGGTTTTGGAGCTAAGTGCTTACATTGTTTTACTGGCCCGAAAGTATATAGCATAGTGGGAGCAACAGACTTCATGAAATTCACACTTGTATATCTACATGTTCTTCACCCATTTCCAACACGCTGCTGATTTGCCAGCAGGCACTCTAGATGGGGATGATAAAAATGGAAAAGCTGAAAGATAACAGTTTCTTAAAGCAGCGGTATATTAGTAAAGAAGTTGCTTGTCATTATGAATGTGTGAGAAGTGTCCAAAGATGTTTTTCATTAATTAACTTAAAAGTAATTTTTACTGGTACTGAAAAATTAGAAAGCAGGACTTCACCATTTTAATCTTCTTGACATCAGAATATAAAATAATGCTCAGATAAAAAGTATCCACCAATAGAAACAATAATTGGTCCCTTATAAGCTTCAATTTACAAGTCCTTTAGATCTTACATGTCTTCAGGTATGCATCATTTTTGGCATATTTACCTGCCTAATTCAAAGATAATACTTCTTCTCAAGTCTTTATGATGCATTTTTCAAGAGATACAATATAAAGTTGTTACTTATGCCCTGTAATGTATAGTTCTCAAAATTCACTGCAGTATTTTTCTTCAGTTGCCCTTCCCGATCTATTTCCTCAAGGCCTTTAATCAGTGGTTTGTAATATGGAACATTTTTCTGTTTGTTTACAGTTTTGTGTGAATAACTCAAAATAATTGGCATCAGAATGCTCCACAGCATCACATATAGACCTCTTCCTCGCTCAAGTTGGATTATTTCTTATTTTAATCCAGACTCCTGTTTAAAAGTCTTTGTTGTCTTCCCTAATTGTAGTGAATTCTGGCTACTGTGTGCCTAAGCCAGTAAACCCAAAGGCAGAGAGGGAGGATGGGTTAGATATCTTTTAAAACTCCTTTCTAGCTTCCAAAAAAGCCTCTAGAATAAACTGCTTTGCAAGCCTTCTGGAACAGCAGGCCCTGAGGGACATTCCTGGACAGGGCAGAGCAGAGGAATCAGCCAGCGTACTTGATTGTTTTGAGCCTGAAAGGGAAATCTGTGCTGCCCCCCGCACAGTTATTTATACTGTTAGCTAGACGTAAGATGGCTAGTGTTGTAGAGAAAGACCAGCAGAATAATAGCCTAGTAAAACAGTACAGCCTGCCCAGGTTTATCCAGTTGCTTTATCATTAGTAATATTCAGATCAAAATTTCTGTTAAATAAATTTATCTGGAAGTTCTTTTGACTCAATCTTGAACCTTGGATGCAGCTTTACTTCATTACCGCATAATTTTTTATGATCATGGCCACAACAGACCGGATTTGTTTTTCCCCTTTGTGTGTGGAAAATTCCTTAAGAGAGTTAAAATGCAAGCTAATAAAGAATAAAATGCTTAAACTTAAGCGTTTTAACCACACATATCTCAAAGTACCCTGTAGTACTAGTTCTGTGCTAGGGAAGTTAGGGAAGCTTCCATATCCTTCATGCATGCTTTAGCAGTGTTGATGTTCTTTTATGGTGTTCTGCCCCAGATTTAATCTGTTCTGTCATATCTTAAAGGAGCAGACAGTGACTATGAATTTCGCACCTGGAATTTTAAGCTAGCTGGTATTTATGTATGTATTTTGGAGTGATGGATAGGATGCTGCTTCCACTAAAAGTTCAAGAAATTTGAAGGCAGAAAGAAAACCAAAAGAATGATTAAAAGATTTGTAGCTTTTTTTTTTGGTATATGCTTAGTAGTATAGAATTTTTCTCTGACATTGATCCAGAAATAATAAAATGTGAATACTAAATACTCTGTAATCGATGCACTAACCTTTCATCTTAGTGATGATGGTTAGTGACTCTCAGTTTACATGAGTGCAAATAAAGGCTTAAATCCTGGCAGAATTAAGTCGTAGTTACTATATGCTTATGTTTCTGGTTCCTGTTACTGTACTCCCATGATTACAACAGAACTTAAATCATATTTAAAGAAATGTGAAAAGTATACTCCTGTGGTTACAAAGACTTGAACAATTCAGTAGCATCTGCAGAAGGCCTTTGGGAAAAGCTCTTAAGAGTTATGAAGTATGGGAACCTCAGGATTCAGTGCTCTTTCACTGCCTCCTCAGTGCTGCTCTAGTTCTGTTTGGTTCCCTGGGAGATGTGGAGTAGCAAGGGAAAAAAATAGTAGCAGGTCCAGAATTTCCACCACTCAAAAACATGCTCTCTGCTGATGTAAGTATCACACAGCTGCTTTGCCATGATTTCTGTCTCCAAGAGCAAATCTCTGCTGCTTTGTAGGTTAATAATCCTAAAATGCTGTGCTGTTTCCATTACACTGTCTGAATCTCTGGAGGGAAAGAAGTTGCCCCTTGCCGTATCTGTCTGTTAATAGTGACTATGAGATATGAGCAAAGCCAAGTGGTGATGCATCAAAGCCTCTAACTTCGAATCTACAGAAGGTACTAGAAAATTAGATCCCTTTTTCTTGGTGTAGTAATTGTTTACTATAGTATGAATGATGGTTTCCATTGCTACATTACTGCTATGTAGTGTCAGCAGGTATCATAAGCGCAGTTTCCCCATGTGGAAAAGTAAATGAATGATAAATGGAGACTGCTCATCCACCACCCAGTATCAATTTCTGGTGTTGTCAAATGTTGAGATTTCCTATGGAGAGGCAGGCGTGAATCCCCTATTCCATTGGGAGTGTATGCAACTGATTAGGGGACAGTTTTTTCTGATACCACCCCTCATCTTGGAAGAACAGGCAGGGAGATGTTCTTCCAGGTTCCTTCTGAGCCTAACTGCTGGTAGCCACCTTGAGGCAAAGCAGGGAAGAAGTGTATATGAGAAAGCAGAGATCGTCCTGGCCCCTGTCTGCCCTTACCTCCATCCCTGATGACTCGTCTTTTTAATGCTCCTTAAGCAGTCAAAAGTGCTGAGGAATGCCATATAGTCAAATGTACAATGCAACAGATGAAAACAGGCACAAGCCTTTTGCTCCCTGAAGTGATCTGCATGCATGGACGTGATTTTTTTTTTGCCTTTTCCTTCCTGTTCTTTGGAGAGGTTTGTTTTGTTTTTTTTCTCTTGTTCCCTCTTAGTTTTAATCCTTCTCATCCTTTAAGTGTGCTCTTTTAATTTCCTTCTTTCCCTCTTTTTGCCCCTCTTCCTTTAAAGGCTTCTTTTTCTGATTAAGTCATTTAACCTTTGTTAGGCCATACCATGCCACTCCATCCCACTTCCTACTTTCTTTTTTATCCTTTTTTCTGTTTTCTAATGGACTCTCTTCATATAATTCTCTCCTTGTTCAGGCTTCCTACCTCCCCTTCCTCATTCCCTTTGTTGTTCTCTCCATGGGACAGGTATATCTCATGAAAAGGTGCTTTGTTCAGAATGTATCTGCCTTGGGGCAGCTATTTAATGAAAAAATCAGCTTTCCATCCCATGCTCCTATCCCTCTGAAGCCCTATGCAATAAATGCCAATTACAGTTTTACATAATTAAAATAACCATGTCGTATTTCTTTTTTAATATTAGTGCCTTCACTTTAAAGGAATGGAATGCTATGCAGCATGTATGTTTTTCGAAACAAAAAATAAAAATTATGCTTCTAATCCATATTACAGTCCTCATTATCCAGAATTTTCTTTAACCCTTATTTTCTGTTCTGAAAATATTCCAGCCATCTGTAGAAGGGTCAGCAAAAACACAAACATGAATGCTTATAAGAAGTCTAGTTCCTTTATAATTGGGGATGAAAACTAACATCCTGCCTGCTTCTGATCCCTCTTATGCTCTTGCGGCAGGAAAGCTGTTAGAAGGGATAAAAATTGATCAAAAAACCCTGCAGACTTTTCTCTTGATGGCTGCTGTGGTTATTGGGGGAATTTGCAGTTGCAGAGAGGACAATGGGAGATAAAGATACCGAAAAGTATCAGTCTCGGGTGCTTTTAACAGTGCAGGATAATCTTAACCTTTTGGGTGCTGGGCTAGTTGTCCTGCCCCAGGGAACTGAGATATTCCTGGATACCTTAATATCCTTATAAGAGGATTAAAAGCAGAAATGAAGGAGATGTTGGTACCAGTAATGGCACTAATTTACCAAAATGTGACCACTTTTGCCATAGAGAGTAGCTGATTTCAGACTCCTCAGTGAGATACTCCCACTTAACCTGAAATGCCACAGTCTTTAATGTGTGAGTTTGATATCAAGCGGCTCTTACGCTCACTGTGCGGAAGTTAACATCTGGATTTGTGCTTTTCCCCAACCATTTTCTCCATCTCTTTTATTTCCACGTTATACAGTTTCGTATTGCTGCTTGTAATACACAGTATTGTGCAATGGCTAGATTTTAAGTAGCTGAAGCTAACAATTGGTATAGAAATGAATATGTTTTAGAAATAGGGATCTTACCCACCCCCCCCCGAATTTCATTAATGTTATTAGATGATATTTTAAAAGTCAGATTTTTAACAGACAAAAGTCAAGTTTGGAATTGCAGATTTCTCTGAAGAGATTAGTGGTATAAATGAATTATTGAAAGCAGTTTTTGGAACTGTGTTCTCTGTAGTGTTTCATGCTCAGGTAGTCCCATTAGAGAAAGTATTTTTGTTCAAGAGGTGACAGGCAGTCAGCAAGTAGGATTTCAACAGCATCACTGTATGTAAAAGACTGGGTTTTGCATAAGTGTGAAGGATCATAATATTAGAGTGGCATCAGGATATGACTGCAATGGCAGTGACATGTTTGTGCCTACATGTGAGGTGAATGATTAACTGATGGACAAAAGATAAAAAGAGTTTAGATGTGCTGGGAAAAACAGTCATCATTTTATCTAGTGCATGGAAGCTTGTACAAACTGTGTGTAGATGCGCACCGCTGCCTTGGTGACTCCCACGTTGCATCCAAGTGAGATCACACCTGAGAGTCCTTCTGGAGTGGAGGAGCTACGTATCTCCTCAGAGAAAGCTCAGTAGTTAATTTTGCCCAGCAATTAATTCAATAGTTATGCTCCCAGCACCCTAACTAGTCATCCAGCAGCATCTGAGTGGGCCTGACATGCCTTCCCATCTGCTCCAGGGCGCACAGTGCCCTTAGTTGCATACCCTCCAAGCTTGAGTATGGCAGCCCTGCAATGCAGCCCTCTGGTTGTGCTGGTGGTTTCCAAAGTGCTTGAGTGGTCAGAGGGAAATAGCTGGCATCGTAATGCAGAGCAGATGAATGTCTGTGGCATGGATAACTGATCCCAGGATGTCTTCCAATGTTTTAGTAGTGGTGTTGGGACCAGTCTACTTTAAAGGAAAGAAAATACGGGGAGTATAGTTCTGAGGCACCCTGGAACGTGGTCAGAAAAAAACCAGAATTGCTGTTTGAAGCAAATTGCAAAAACAGGATAGCTGCTGCTTTTATGTCCTAGGACAGAATTTCCTTCCCTTTGTCAGTCTTTCTTTTTTTTTTTTTTTCTTTTTTTAAACATCCTTCACCATTTTCTTCAGTGTTTTTTAATTCTTTTGTATACTATTACAAACATCTTTGACATGTCTGAGTGTTTGTCTCTACACATTTGCTATTGTGCTTTGTTTTTTCCTTTCCCAGATGTTTGCATTTTTAAGGGATTTCATTGCCTAGAGGCTATTGTTTCTGAAAAAAAAAGAGGTGGGGAATATTTAAGTTGCTTTTCTTAAAGCACAAGAAAAATAACTTTTTTTTCATCTCCTGTCATATTTTAGAAATTCATGAGAATTTTGCTTGTGATTATATTATGAGTTTATCAGTCTAGGAACTTCTCAATCATATTTCTCAACCATATGTTCAGTATGTCATTATTACATGTATGGTGCAATAAGATACTATGTAGCAGAACAATGTGAGTTACCCAGGATATTAAGATATGCAATCAATCACATAAAGAAATGAAAATAAAGAAGAAAAACCAGTGGGTTTCACATTTAGTATTATAATCCTTCAAATGTGTATACCACCTTAATTTTTTTTAATTACAGATACTTTCTTTTGTTGTTCTCTTACTCAGTATGTAGAAAGGAGACACATTGACTCTGTAGAAGAAACTACCTTGTAAAAGAAACACCTTACAAGGAAGTAATTTCCATTCATTAATACAGCACTGTGAACTGATTAATGAGACCAATATAATTTTGTATTTCAGAAGTAATAGCTTGAGTTATTTTTTTCCAAATTGTTCATATTTTATTGGCTGTTTATTTTCTATTACATTACTTTTCAGATTTATGGAAAGTACTTGAAATTATCATATCCTTCATTTGATGCAATGAATGTATTTTACTGGACAGCCTTACGCATTCAGTGTTACATTTTCGTTTTGCAGCTGAAGACCAATTTCCTAATTACGCTTATGCACATAGTTGGCTGTTGAAATTTTGGTTTTGTTCTTAGTGTTTTGAGGACTTCTTCGAAGCTGCTGTGAATTTTGTATTTACGTGTTAGGCATGTGCAAGGCAGGACACAGTCTATGATTTTACAAGTTCCAAGTCTAAAACAAGCTCTCATTAGCTACTCTTGTATTTCTGAAGATTGCAGCTTATCGTTGCACCTTGTATCTGCAATTGAATTTTAAATAATAACTTTTAGGTCAGTACCCAGTAGTTGTTAGTACAGAAGCAACACATTTGTGGAAACTTCTCCAAACTGTTGATTGAAATTTCCGTAGTACCTCTGTTCTGTTAAGAGCAGGAGAATAATACTTTTCTGCATGGGGCTTTTGTGCTTACATGCCATGGAGGTAGGAGCTGTATACAAATTTAACTTTGTCATTTATAGCCAGCACTTCGGTTTTTTTGTCTGAACCCAGTGATTTTAAAACATCATTGCAGGAGTCATTTTCCTCTTGCAAGTAATAAACATGCCACATCCTTTAAAGACAAAGTGTGAAACATAGCTGTAATTGCTCAGTTTTGGTGCCAAGAATAAGTGGTTTGAAGACAGCTTAGCACCCTTATCCCTAGGGAGATGTAAATTATCACAGGCAACACCAGACACAGTAACAGTGCGCTCACATGGCATGTGCAGGACAAACGGGGATCAGGCCCAGCCAACATGGGTTCATGAAAGGCAGGTCCTGCTTGACCAACCTGATCTCCTTCTATGACCAGGTGACCTGCCTAGTGGATGAGGGAAAGGCTGTGGATGTTATCTACCTGGACTTCAGCAAGGCCTTTGACACTGTCTCTCATGGCATACTCCTTGAGAAGCTGGCGGCTCATGGCTTAGACAAGTGTACTCTTCGCTGGGTAAAAAACTGGCTGGCTGGATGAGCCCAAACGGTTGTGGTGAATGGAGTTAAATCCAGTTGGTGGTGGGTCACAAGTGGTATTCCCAAGAGCTCAGTACTGTGACAAGTCCTGTGTAATATCTTTATCAATGATCTGGATGAGGGATCGAGTGCACCCTCAGCAAGTTTGTGGATGACACCAAGTTGGGAGGGAGGGTCGATCTGCTCGAGGGTGGGAAGGCTCTACAGAGGGATCTGGACAGGCTGGATCGATGGGCCGAGGCCAATCGTATGAAGTTCAACAAGGCCAAGCGCCGGGTCCTGCACTTCGGTCACAGCAACCCCATGCAGTGCTACAGGCTTGGGGAAGAGTGGCTGGAAAGCTGCCCGGTAGAGAAAGACCTGGGGGTGCTGGTTGACAGCCAGCTGAACATGAGCCAGCAGTGTGCTCAGGTGGCCAAAGCGGCCAACAGCATCCTGGCCTGTATCAGAAATAGTGTGGCCAGCAGGACTAGGGAGGTGACTGTTCCCCTGTACTCGGCACTGGTGAGGCCGCACCTCGAGTACTGTGTTCACGTTTGGGCCCCTCACTGCAAGAAAGACATTGAGTTGCTGGAGCGTGTCCAGAGAAGGGCAACCAAGTTGGTGAGGGGCCTGGAGCACAAGTCTTATGAGGAGCGGCTGAGGGAGCTGGGGTTGTTCAGTCTAGAAAAGAGGAGGCTGAGGGGAGACCTTATCGCTCTCTACGACTATCTGAAAGGGGGTTGTAGTGAGGTGGGTGCTGGTCTTTTCTGTCAGGTGGCTGGAGATAGGACAAGAGGAAATGGCCTCAAGTTGCACCAGGGGAGGTTTAGATTGGATATTAGGAAAAATTTCTTCACCAAAAGGGTTGTCAGGTATTGGAACAGGCTGCCCAGGGAAGTGGTTGAGTCACCATCCCTGGAGGTATTCAAAAAGCACATTGACAAGGCACTTTGGGACATGGTTTAGTGGGCATGGTTGATGGTTGGAGTCCATGATCCTGAAGGTCTTTTCCAACATAAGTGATTCTATGCTTCTATAATTCTATGATTCTTTCTTGAGGTTTGCTTTTCAAATAAGTTTTTATTTGCTCAGTAATGATTTTTGTGTGCGTGTGTTTCCGTCCCTGCCAAAAAAGATAAGTAAATACAGTAGAAGAATGGCAGTTATGGTTAAGCTTAGTCCGTAATGAAATGGCCTTAAGCAACTAATTGATAGACACTGAGGATACTTTCTGTAAGTGGGGAGAAATCCATCTGCATAGAAACTAGTTTGCCATTCCTTCTTGTTCTGTGTGCACAGATCAAAAGAAGACTCAAAATGCATCTCTCTGTTCACTGAAAGTTGTTTCTCATCTAGAAGACACACATACCAACTGGAGTTGACTTTTATGGCATGTGTACCAGTAACCAGAATTCCTCTGGTTTTGTCAGGAAGAGGAAACTCTTAAAAAGCTTATTGAGACTACTGGTATTAGCAAAAGCCCTGGCCATTAAACACCTGAGCACTAACTACGGGGAGTAAATCTGGCATCTTTGCCTATGTTCAGCAAAGATCTGTACCAAGTACAAATGCAACTTGGACTACCTGGAAGGTTTATCACGTAGGGGGGGTTCACGCATCACATTGTACACAAACCTGATGAATTGACCAGCTGGGACTATGAAAACTGATAGGAGATTAGCTGTACATGTAATTTACAGAAAACCACACTGGCATGAGCAGCAGCACATCAGTCATCAAATTTCTTTCTTGGGCTTTGCTAGAGAAGAGCTAGTATCATCTCTCACTTCAGTATACGAGTCACTTATTTTGATGGCCCAAGCAAACGATTTTCGTCTGTATTCTCATAGCATGAGGAATATTCAGTAGTGCCCCCATGGCCTACATTTGGGTGAGGATTGAATATAAACAGTCATAAAGCAGGAATCATGTCTCTGGCAGATGTGATCTTTTTCTGCAACTTCATGTTTTGGAGATATGATAAACAATAGTCAACTGGCATTTACTTAAAGAAGCTACAAGGGTCCTACTGGAAAGAAACAATGAAGAAGATCTATGTCAGGTCTCTGAGCTTGAATGAAGCATGGGGCCTAGGGGCATTGCAAGTGCCTTCCTTTTATATACTTTCCTACCAGTCTGACTGATCCCCCTGGTTATTGTCAGAGCTAGTCAAAACTGGGACATGCCCATCCATGTAGTTGTCTGTTGGCCAAGGGTAGACTTTTTGCATGCCAGCAACCACAGCCAGCTGGGTTCCAGAACAAGTATATCCGTCGCCTTTCATGGGATGAGGACTTAAATTTCTCATGTCTAGACTGCCAGCATATTGATGTCTGGCTGGTAGCTGGGTAGGTATTTTGAAGAATAATTTTTCCTTGGCTTTATGAGAAGTCCTCTACAGTTGGAAAAGGTTCTGAATATAAATCACTGAATGTGAAAATTCTTCAGATTTTCCAGTTGTCTTTAAAGAAGAGCATATAATACCTGTAACATGCCATGAAGAAGTCCATACTTAAAAAATTCATTAGGTCTTCACCCAAACTTTACGGAGAGCTATAAAATATTTTGGAATCTAGGCTTGAAGTTTGTGCTATTGTGGAAGAATATTGCGATGCAAGCATCTTATTTTGTAACTGTTGCAGCAAACTCTAAAATAGCTCTTAGCCTCTGGTAAGTATCCCATTGGTATTTAGAAACTTGAAAAATCTTTTTGAAGCTATCTACAAAGTCAGGTTTCTACTTCTAAAGGTTCTAAGAAATTAAAAGAGCAATTTGATTCAATGATTATTATTAAATGGTAGCAACTAAAAGAGGAAAACTTGGAACTAAAACATACCTATTAAAAAATAAATATTTACACGTACAGGGCTTTACACTGTTTTTATTGCAAGTGTAGGCTACACAATTAATCAGTGCTTCTGTTATCTTAATAATCTGTCTGCTTGCTGTTGTAAATAACTTACACTTGCTGGTGGAGTTGCTGACAGCTATTTAGACTTTCAGCTTCTAGAAATGATACTAATTGTCTGTGTTTGCGGCTTCTAAAAGCGTTTGCTTCTGAGGTAATTTTCACAGCTAATGTACCTCAAAGTGTTCACTGTTTGTATTTATTTTCTTTAGATGTGTATTTCCAAAGTGTGAATCTCTCTAATAGATTTAATTCACCTGAGACTATAAAAGGACCCAGTAGCTTTTGCTGAAAATGTTACCTTGTTTGTGACATTTGTTTATCTTTGTGGAAGAGAGAATGTTCTCCTGTAACGCCTCATGTAACCTGTGAAACCTTGCACCTTGGGGAAGGATGCACGCATGAAATTTTCACACTTACACCTGCACAGAGCCAGGGAAATTGGACTGCAGGGAGTTCTTGCAGGGAGTGGGTGGGATGGGTTGCATGCACTTCCCCACCCACAGGCTCTCTCTGTGGAAAAGTGGTGGAAACTTGACCCATATCAGAAAAAATCTGGTATTCTGAATATCCCCTCCCGTTCCCCACTTTGGCAGCGGTGTGGGGTCACCACGCAGCAGAACACAAAATGTACCCTTCCTCCTCCTCTCCACAAACATGTTGGTCTTTGTGCTCTTCATCGTAAATTCAGTCTGAGAACAGAGGACCTTTACTCACCTCTGCCATATCTGTTCAAGTTTCACCCATAGAACATCTTTCATTTCAAGAGCAGCGAAGAGCTGTTGGACATGTAATTTATTCCTGCAGCCCCCTGTGCCTTGGCAGGTATTGTTAACCAGCTTCGGCAGTGAGACTGGTGGACGTACAAAGGTTCTGGCTTACTTGTGATCATGCTGTAAGCCACTGGCTGTGCCAGGAAGGAAAAAAAGAGATTTCCTGACTTACTCTGCTGCAGTCTTAACGTGAGACAATTCTCCCTCCTGAAATGTTTGGGTTTAGCCCCTGGTAGTAGTTATAAAAGCATGTTAAATATCAGACTTCTCAGCCTGAGACCATCCGTTTCCCTCGCAATCACGTACACCACCCCCACCATCCCCCCTCCTGGGGTTGCATGTCACCAGCGTTGGGGTTACAGCAGAAGACAAAAAGAAAGGCATTTTCCCATATGATTGTTTAACCAGAAGATGGACTAGGGAAACATGTTCAGGTGGAGGGGGTGTGATTATGTTAGAAATAGAGGGGTGTTTCCCCACGAGTAGAAGGCAGCAGGCTTCCAGGGAATCCAGTTATTCAGATCTCCTCTGGCTCTATGTCTGTGTAAGATCTTGTCCCCCTTGACTGGGGCATAGCTTGCTTTATAAATCAGCGGTGTTACATGGTGAGCAAGCTGTCTTTGTAAGTGCTCTCCTAGCATACCAAGAAGTACTTTTGCCAAATTTGTTACTGGTGAAATGACAGCTATTGGGTATAAAGGGAGTTTACACACTTTCTGCACATTAAATCATTTGAAACTCACATTCTGTTTATGTAGAAATTAGATTACTACTAGGAGGTTTCAGATCAGGTTTTCTTTAAGAACTAAATAATATGCAGAATTTGTAATTCTGCCAGAAGGACATGGAATTGTAATGAATCATTTTATTTAGCCTTTGCTTACCCCAGAAGAAGCAGCAACATTTCTTTTGCTGCCGCAATTGCCTCGAAGGCAGGAGCATCATGGAATTCAACTTGCATTTGTTATCAGTATATGGGAGATTTCATCACTTTTCACTTCACCATGGTAGTGATTCACTTTGTGCTTATTTGTGTATTTTTGCTATTGTTTCAAAAACATTTATTTTGGCTCTGCTCTTTTTGGGTCTTTGTGGGTATACTATCTAGTTGGCTGCTTAAATCAAAGGGTGTAGTTGTGAGCTGTGATTTCTCTACCTTTTATCTGTTTTGTCAGTGTCTGTCTTAAAACTACAGCAGTGTTGTTAAAAGGAAGAGCTTACTATGACATGAATCAGCCATGTTTTTTCAAGGAGCTTGGTTCAGGTGAGAAGCTGTAAAGTTTAGCTAGGAACTGATGTGAAAGTTCACCTGCTGGAAACAGCTTTGGAGCAGCAACACAACAAGGACATAATGAAAATATGTACAAGAAAAGACAAAGCCTAAAGTCATTTATGAAAATATATATGTAATTTAAATGTAAAAAAGACTGATTTTCACAATTTGCTGTGGTTTATACATTTAAAAAATATTTCTGGAATTTCCCCCCTAACTTTTTGTTTATTATTGGGCATAATTTTTTATTATCATTAATTATAGTACAGTCTGTTTAAGCTGCTCAGCATACTGCTGTCCTTCACAGCATTTGCAAAATAAATAGTGAACACATAAAAATGTCTAATTAAATCACTCTCCATGTCCACTGATACCTCTGAAAGTATCATAGATTTACTTCAAATGCTATGCTAGATATGGGAGAGTTTTGTTTATAAGTTACATGAACTGAAACAGTCAGACGGAAAGGTAGTTTTTGTTTCAACTCTTAGCCATTCGAAGTTCATGTTGATTTGAGGGTTAATGACTCTATCTTCCCTCTGAAAAGGGAAGCAGTTGTACTGGAAACCTGGATAATTTTAAGAAATCTTTTGCAATGGATTTGTTCTTTTGATTGATACCTAACTAGACTTGATTGTCATTAGAATAGAATATCTTACTAAAATCAAGAGGTTGGGTTTTTTTTAAATGTAAGGAGGAAGAGAAAAATTGTGATTCACATGGAAGCCTAAAAAGCTTATTTAAATTCATTAGAGAACAATAGTTCCTTAGTTTGCTCTTGTGGAAGCCTCCCCCTCTTCTGTGTTTCTCTTCCCTGACACAGTTAGGAGAAAAAAGTGTTTAAAAGCTATTTTGGAAGCTTGGTTCCCTATTCTTTTCCTGTCTTTCATGATCTGCATATTCCTTATACTTTATAACAGATGGATCAATTAATTGATCTGGAGACAAAAATTAATCTGGTGACCAACTGCTTTATTTCTCTCTTGTTCTAAGGCCCAAGTTGCAGTCTATAAAAATTTTTACCTTTAGCTCTAGAAGCCAGGATTAAACTCCTTTTAAAAAAGTCAAGGCTGTAGAGTAAGCGTCTCACTTCTGTGTTTTCCATAAAAGTTTGGTTATTATGATTTTTTAATAAAATTGTATATGCTTTCTCATTTTTCTTAGAATTTTTGTCTTAGCTGTTCACTTTTGTGTCACCTTTGTGTATTATTCATTCAACCTCTTTTCTGTGCAATTCCACCATTTTTTCCCCCCATGGTTTTCTTTTCATCTCACTGCCCCTGTTCCTTTTTCATTTCCTCCAAAGGAAAACATGAATCCCTCTTATCTGAGTTCTTTCAAATCTGATGAAACAAACTCACCTATTTGTGCTTAGAAGTTTTATATTGTGTTTTCCCATTCCTAGCTTATCTTTCACAGATTTTATTAGTGTGGCCTTGTGTTCCCAGACAAGGCTGAACATGCAAAAATTGGTCAAGAATTTCATCACTTATAATGAACTAATTTGTGAGCATTTCAAACTACTTTTGGATTTGTAAATTTACAAAATGTTCAAGAGGCGCCATTAACCTTAACAAGTCCATGACAAAAATCCAGTTGACTTAATTAGTGAAGAATTTTCCCCCTGGCTGTTGGAATTGAGGAAATCTAGTGGTTTGCTCCTTCTTCATGAATATCAGCCATGTGTCAGTAACAGTCACGTTTGGTAAGTAGCAGAAGAACCTTTAGATGCTATTTTATTTATTGGGAAGAAAGGCAGTTTTTTGCAGCGCTGGTTGTGTCAGCTGTAAGCATTATGTCATCATGACGTGTGAGTGTATTTTTTCAGGTTAAAGGTTTTGAAAGTTTTGGGGTTTTTTAACCTGTACAGTAGTAACTGTGCTTCTAAAGTAAATAGCTGTGGCAAATTGTTTTTCTTGGAAGTGTTAAGAAATAAAATCAGAAGACAAAGAAAAACATACAGTTGTAGCTCACTTGGGATTAATGGTTTTGGACAGGAACCAAAATTATGTAACACGTGAAAATGCTAGGAAATTTATTAAGAAGTCATACATCAAACTTAGCAATCCATACCACACTCCAGTTAAACATGTGGTATGAAATGAGTACATATATTAACACAGTCATTTTGCCTGAATCAGGATTATAGAACTTACTCAGCTTACAGCTGAAGCATGGCATTTTTTTTTTATAACATTTATTTATAAATCACAATTTTTGCAGTCAAAATTAAGTGGTTTTCTGTATTTGGTATGAACATAAGGTGCTGGATGAGCAAAGCAGGAAATGGGATACTCCACATCATTTTACCTGTTTTTTACAGGCAGGTTTTGGCTATGTACTCAAAGATTCTTCAGATTAATTCCAGTGCCCTGTCCGCATTTTGGAAAGCTGAATTTTTCTTCCCCCTACAAAGTCTTTCAGCCAGACTTCTCCATTTTTGCTTCATGTTTTGTTTTCTTTCAATGACAACCCGAATTCTCTGGTTAAAAAGCTAGCTTTCAATTTGTGAACTCAAAACGTATTTTTCCACTGATTCCCGTGAGCTATGAGCAAAGAAGTTTATCTGAAGCTAGCAATAATTGCGTAACTTTCTCACTTCTGACTCTAAACAAGGAAGAAGGATGATCTGATTTATGAAGACACGGAAGAGTCTACTCTGAATAGAAACAAGTGTGGCTTCAATTGAAGCCTATGGGCTTGGTGATCCCCAGCCCCGGGGAATATTGCTCTGGGAGACTGCTATCCCCCAGGGAAAAAAACTGAGCCCACAGTCCTGCAAAACATCTGAATCCCACTGCAGGGAAGCCAGGCCAGGAGCACACCGCTAAAGGTTGCATTATTATATTTTGAATCTCTGCATAATGTAAGCTGAATGTCTTTTCTTTGTCTCAAGTGAGCAAGATTTTGTCTTTTCTCACCATGTGATAGCTTCTTTTCCCAGTTTGATCTCCAGGCAAATTGTTGGAAATAAGTCAGTGACGTTTTCCCACTGGAGGGTTTTGTTTGGTTTCACAGACCTCAGGTCCTAAAAAGAAAATAGAAATAATGTCTATTAGTATCCCTGCTAACTACTGCATGAGTTAGCCTGGGGTGGAAGGAGATGGTGTTTGCATAATACGACAGCAGGATTGTAAGTACACTGTTGCTTCTAGTTTATTCTGTGTGCATAGTTGCCATCATGTGTTTTATGTTATCTTTTTTATTTCTTTTTCTCGTAAAGCAAGATCATAAGTATGTTACCCCAGCAGGTTAAATTTCAATTTACTTTAGCAGTGTTTCTGTACTTTTCATCTTTCTTCTTAAAATCCCTCTGGAGATAAAGAGGCCACTATTAGGAAGGTTGTTTGCTGAACTAGTTCCACTATAGCTTTTTTCACTGAAGCTGAAATATTTATCTCTGTTTCAGCTTTCATAAGGTGATTAAGCCGTCCTCAACTCAGTTGAAAACCTGCAAAGTTTCAGTTTACTCTGTTACTTAAAATGTCTGACTTGTGGATGACAGTGTCACCATCAGTTTTCCTTGATCCAGGTGAATTTGTTCTCCCAACCTGAGCTCTTTCACCCCATACGCTTTTGTAACTGCCTTCCATTAGCTGGTCTCTTATATGGTACCATGGACAAGAAGGCACATATCACTATATGGTATTTAAATTAAACAGATTTTCCCTGCCGTAATATTGACCATGTGTTACATATGTATTGAAGGGGTTAATGGAGGGGTTGCAGGCTGGAGGTGGATATGTTGGAATGCTTTGAGAATCGATTCCAGCTAATGGAAAAAAATGCTTTAAAAGTGAGCTGGTTTGGTTCCCACAGTGAACAACAGAGAGTGGAAACAACACTTAATAAACCCTTCAGAAGTAAATCCTCTGATTTTTCCTTTCACCACCATCTATGCAAGAAATGCCCGCTTTCTTCTCAATGGGCAGTATTTCTTCCTGCAGTGTATTTACCTTACTCTGTTAGGTATCAAGAGAAAGCTCTTTATGTCTTTGGACAAAAAAAGATTTGAAAAATGTGTTCTGTTCATGTGTCCTCTAAGACTTAAGTTTTATTGACTTTGCACATTTTTGTTTAAACAGCAGGTTGACCAAAACCAACCAACCCTAAGATTCCTTCTCAACTGCCCCTATCTGGTTTCCAGTAAATTGAAGAAGCTTTAACTATATGCATCTTGGTTTACAAAGATAGATGCTGCAAATGAAAATCTCAGTTGTACTTGGGTTATGGCGGAATGTTGCCTCTTCTGATTTTTCTGTGTGTCACCTCCATTTTAAAAATTAAGGCACTTAGAAGATTTGTCAAACATAACCTGTTACTTGTGCAAATAATACATGATTACATTTGTTGTTGTTGTTTGGGGTTTTTTTTACTATATAGTTCTCATGCAGAGTTGAGGGGCTTACAGTAAAATTTTTGCATTGCTAATTAAGATGATTATATACAGATTTAAATTAAGGAAGAGGTTTTGTTCTATTGTTAAATCTCACTGAAAAATCCAAACTTTATTTTGCATTTAAGAATTGGCATGATTTTAAATGCAGGGCGTATTTGTTGTGAACCATGAACAGTCTTTATGAAACCTGAAGAAGATTTGTGAAAACAGCCTGTAATAAAAATCACACATGCTTCATAAAACACTACTTGATAGATATCACTTGCACCATTAAGAACTAAACGACAAAGGATGTAATTTCAGTTCTGGCATGCAATATTAATCGAAAGCCTTTAAAGCATCTTGCTGATGGGAACTATGACAACATGACATTGAAGAATTACGAACTAGAGACATCTATCTTAATCAGATTTTCAAAGTAAATGCCATAAAATAGAAAGTTATTTTATCAATCTTCACAGGGTCACATATCATATAGGGTATATAGCTTTTTAGCTTGTTTATTCCAAAAAAACCAGGGACAAAAAATTCTGCCTTTCAAGTAAGTTTTAAAGTTCAGTTTCATATACTTTACAAAGTTTTTGTGAAAAGATTGTTAGTAACTGATGGTTTCTGTTTGCTGCAGTAAGATTTCTAAAACATTATGGAGAACTGAATTATAAAACAGAGCTGAGCGTGCACAGGTATTATCAGTATGGAGTGGTTGAGGGGAAATACTTTGCTGAATGGATGCGAAATGGAAAGACAAAGTTACAGGTGTACCTTTAATCTGAAGTAACACTCCTGTAGGTAGCACATCTGAAAGACACAACTGAAAGATATTGGTAAAAATATTTTTTCTTCAGTTCTTAAATATTGCATTTTTCATGCATGATTCATTTCTTTGTTTTCCAGCATATATTTAACTGGTAAAGAACAGCTTCCTTTTACGGTATAGGAAATTATCAACATGTACTTTGTGGTTTAAAATACCAATGTTATGTGTTAGGGACTATCCTACTGCCCTCCAGGGAGCTCCAGCTACTTCTCTACTCTTGTCATCTGGCAGATCTTAGACACTTGACCATGTGTGCACCATGAGACCATTTTGAGTTTCTCCACAATCAAATAAGTCTGTCTTCCCTTTCACGGCAGAAGTCTTTATTTCTCTTTAAAAAGTAAAATAATGTTGAGATTTAAAGAAAAATATGTAATGTGAATAACAAAATTCACATTTTTTTTATCATTGCTTCCAAACTTGGGATGCATAAGCAAAGCAATGCAATCTTTCAGAGCATATCCTGCAGTTAAATTCACTGGTAGTTTCTCACTCCTGGGTAGCTTGACAGGTTGTCAGACCTTACAGGCAGTGTAGTGATGGGGAGACAAACATTGGCCCACTTTGATCAAGCTACTTGTATGACTTTTTCCCATTTTATATTATAATAGTATACACACACACATACACAAGATGCATGTCTTGATCAAAGTGTCCTTGTCACTTCTCCACATTCTTGTCAGCACGTAACTAGTACAGAAGCACAAAGTGCTTCAGAGGAAGTCAGCAGCAGTGGCTGCGGGTTAATTCTGTTCCCGTCTGTATGTCCATTAATTGTAAAGCAAGCAGAAAAGGACAGTGCAGGCTGACAACAAATCAGAGTGGGAGGGCTCTCCTGTGGTGGTAGGCACTGTGTCACCTCATTCCTGGGGTTGAGTGTGTGGTTTGGATCCTTAAAGCAGTTGGCAGGGCAGAGCCAATTTGGACATGGATAAGACTAAACAAATACTTCGGATTAACTACAAAATGAGCAGATACAGCAAGTTATCTTGGATTTCCACTATAGCTTGTAGTAAATGATCAGAAAGGAAACTTTGACTCTTGTACACCTTGGCAGAAAAAGTACACTGAAGCAGTGGTTCATTCAAAAGACAGATCTGCCTAATTACAAATGAACACTTAAATACACAATTTTTCTCTAAACCCATAACCTTCTTTTTGTTTTCATTAATTAAATACAGCTTCTCATGAAAGGTGTTCCCAGACCAGACACTTCTGGAGTGAATGGTTTTACTTGCCTGCAGAATCACTGAAGTCCTGGCCATAGCGGTACAGGTAGCCTCTTACCCCCTCATAAGCAGGGACCTAAAAAAAAGAGCTCCTTTGGGAGCTCTAGGAATAATTAAGCCAATAATACCTACTTTCTTCAATTTGCAGGGATTTCTAAGGTAAATCCCACTTCTGCTTACAGTACTTTTGGAGATACATCCATTAATTAGGTAAAATTTCAAGTCCATCAAAGTGTTTTATTGAGGAAATCAAACCAGTTCTTATGGAAATTACTTTTGACTGCTAGCAATCAAGGGCTAGCAGAGGAGGGACCAGTGACCTGGAAACGAAAGGTTATCTTTTTTGTTACCAGTTTACTAAAACATTCAGTCTACTCCAGCTGCTTACTTCTGGTATGTATTGTGGATATTTCCCTTACCATGGCAGAGACTCTTCCAAAGCAAGAGGAAAAAAGGAGCAACTTCACTAGAAGGAGTTAAGACTCTCACAGACATAGATACTGAATTACATTATGTTCACATTTGAAATGTTTATATCACAATGGAAGTCTTCGCTTTTTTGTTTGTCATGGAAACTCAAAGTTAACGTTAATTATACACTATTAAAAAGCCAAATCCTTATCAAATGGAAATCACCTCTTTTTCCTAGATGAGTAGCTAGCTGGCAGGTCTCAGTTTTCTGTCTGTTATAGAAAGGCTATCACACAAAATGTGCAACAAATTACCTTTTTTCATGGATACTTGGTCTGCTTTTCTCCTTCTGTGTTAACCCCTTTTCCCCAAATGGCAGTGGTTATTGTAAATATCTCTCTCTCCTTTTTACTGTCACACGTGCATTTTCCTGTATTCTTTCTTATGCTGTTCAAATTCTGTAACAATTAAATGATAATATTAATTAAATGTAAATTACATTTTGAAAAAGAAAAGAGAAAAAGGGTTTGTGAAAGGCTACAGAGTGCATATAATTTACCTCTACAATTGAAATGGCTGCTTTGCTTCACTGTGGTTCCCTAGGGTAAATAACAATTTAAATGTGTTTTGAAAAATTCATGTAACTGTAGTAAGACAGCTTTCTACCCGATTTCTTGTGACTTTTCCAAGTTCTGTACATATGTTTGCATGCATAATTATCTGATGCTGACTTATGCAGCAAATGCCTCAAAAATGTGGGGCTTTTTTTGCTCTACCTGAACAACTTGAATGCACAGGCTGGTTGCTGGGCCAATTTACGTTTGCTTCTTGCTGCAGAAATCTCCTCTTTAAGATGAATGGGATTGCTCTACAGTCATTAATGTCTAGACTGAACAAGAAAGTTTTAATTAAAACTTCCCATTTTTAGACATAAGCCCACCTGTACCCATACCTGCTTATTTTTAGTGTAAACCAGACATTCGCATTTAGATTAAATCAATCAGGATAGCATTTAAAATCCAATTTAAAGCAAAGCATCTGTAGCCTTCTGCAATAGCTTTTAAGTGTTTCAACACAATTATACTTTATCAGATTTGAATGCTCTTTCTTCTTCCTGATAGTCTGTAAGAAGGAAGGCTCTAGTAAGTGGTTTGTTGTGAGGGTCCTGGCCAAGTCCCAGGACTGCTCATCTTTTCACTAACTAAGGTAAGAACTGTTTCCCTCTAGGATTCCCATTTTCCAACAAGGTGATTGATAGAGAGGAAGGAGGAGTTAAAGGGTCTCGATACTAGCCATTGTGGCACACGCAGGAGTATTTTCACCAGGAGCAGTCTCCAGTGTTGCAGAGATCATGAAATATGCGTCCGTGTCACAAAACTCACACTGTCTTTATCAGTTCCTTAATTGTGAAAAGTAAAAAACCAGTACTTTTCTGGCTGTGATGCTGATTTCCTAGGAGACCTGTGTGAATCCCTTAACATATATGCCTCCGTTTCCCTGCATGTGCAATGAGAATGTTTTCATAGTGTCAGAGGGATGTCACAAGGCTTAGTTACTACACAAGACTGATAGCTTTGTGTGAAAGTCACAGTAATAATGAAAGCTGTTCTTTAGCTATTAACTCCTTTAAAGAGGAGTGAAAAAAGGGAATCTGGCTCCAGCTTAAGAACAGCATTCAAAACACGACTGTTGTGATGATTGTATCTTCCTCACAAATCAGTGGTGCAAGATTGAAGTTTCTGTTAGAAATTGCGTGGCAGTTGCAAGAACTGTGGATTCAGGAAATCTGGCAGGTTGAAGAAGACATCGAAAGAGCAGTCCTCAGTGATCTGTCATTCAGAATGACAATAGAAGACTGAGGAAATTTAGAGGAATATAGATTTTAGCTCTATTGATTTATGGAAAATCTAATCTTGTTAGGCTCAATTCTACCTGTAGCTCTTGCACAATTAGAAGAGGAATAAATCATTCTAGATTTTTCAGGCGTTTGTGATTCTGTGGGCGCTGTAGATTCTCTGCCAAGTGAAGCCACCCTCAGACACTAGAAAATGTCACCTGGAAGCATCCTATGGAGAGAGACAGTGGGCTTCCAGGATGTGTGCTCTTTGCAAAGTTGCACTTGCTATGCTCTTCTGGCTCCCTTCTAGCCTGTGTCTCACGGTTACAAGCTCACCCCGCAACTCTTAATTTATTTTATGTTACTCTCTAGTTTCGGTGTCAGTAATATTTATACGTTATATAGCAGAAGGGCTTTGTAGGTTCATAGTAAATTTCTTGGGGAATAATCTAAATCCCAAATAGTGGCCTGAGTAGCTGGCCTATGGGCTGAGGAATACCGTTTCACTCCTCCAGCATGTTACCGGCGTACTTACTAGATCTATGTATTTATTTGGGGAGTGCATAAATATCCTTTACAGAGCCTTTACTATGCCTGTTCTTGCTGGTAGAGTGTGTGGGAAGGTCTGACATCTACCTGAAACAAGCCTGCAGGCCTGGCATAGTCCCCTTATGTGGACCCTCCTTTGTGCAAGAGAAGAACATTGTTTTATCCTCTGCTTTTGTCTTCAGCAGAGGATGGTGCAAGATCTTCAGTACTAAAAATGATAGATTAAAAGATTGATTTTCAGCTGAGATTTTAAATGAGAAGAGAAATTAATGAAGAAGAGGGATGTCAGAATAACGTCTCAGCTGGTAGGAGCTGCAGAGGAGGATGGTGTTGCACTGATCACGGCAACACTGTTCAACAAGGCTAGGCAGGTAGGAGAGTCAAAAAAGGGAATAACAAAGACAAAAAGTCAGGTCCTTAAGTCAATACATATATATTTACACATGTATATGTATAACTATTTACACAGACACGTGTGTGCATATATATTTATATATACACATACACCTATATATTATAAAATACAGGGCCACGGTTAAGTCTGCACCAGCCGATAAATAGCTTGTAATCTAAATCAGATAAAATTTTAAGTAGACATGGGAAAAAAGTCTTTGCTAGTGTTAGTCTGTTAACTTTCCTGTAGCTGGCTTGTTGAAATGTGGCTTGAAGCCCTTGATAGTGATTGTAATCGTATGCAATGCCACCCTTTGTGTCGGTTGTGTTGGTAAAGACAAAGCTGAGCAGTTGTATCCTTCCGGGATACAATGTATTAGAGATTTGGTGTTGAAAACCTTATTGGCAATGTAAATGCTGTCATTATTTTAATGACAGATTCAGCGTTGCTGTAGTTTGTGACAACAGTTGTACTGACCACAAAAGATAACTGGAAAGGAGAATGGGGTTCTCGGAAACGCATTTATTCTGAAGGCTGGACTTTCTGTTTAAGCTTAGCATGTCTGTTCCTTAAGATTCTCAAATTTTCTTATGTTCATGACACGAGAAATTACTCACTGTTAAGTTACTTTTATAGTAGTCTCCTGTAAGTTATTAAAAACATCTGTTTCAACAGAAATACTTTTCCTATGTTCTCTGTACTGAGGTATTATTATTGGGTTTGTAACAATTTGCAGTTATAACCAGTTCCAAACAGAGAATTGCTTATGAAGATCAAACAACTAATTTAAAAACAACGTGAAAGCATTTACACTGTGAGCAAAGTGCAGGCCCTGTATCTTCTGCTCTGCCTAAGACTTGTATTTATATTAATAAGTATGTTCTACTACATTAGTTTAGGAAATAGATTGCAATTTGAGTTACATTTTTAAGTGTCATTGCTAAATCATGATAAATGAAGTATTTTGAGGGTTTTTAGATTTTGTGTTCATTGTGTTGTATGACAAGGTTTGTCTTCTATTTATGACTTATTTACTACTGATTATGCAGAACAGATTGTTAAAACCTAGCATTGATGGAGGTATTTGATTGTGGGGTTTACTGTTTTGAGGTTTTGGTTTTAAGTTTTATGGCTGTTGTATGCTTTGGTTAAGTCAAAAAATATTTCCTTTTGTTTTGATGGCCAACTCTCTGATCACCTGTGACTTGCTCCAAACTGTAGTTATATTGCATAGTGTGAAATTGGAAAATCTGTTCTGTGTGCGTTCTAATGGATGTGACGGTCATTAAGTATATGAGTCTTCTGACGTTGTAATCAGATGTGATTCAGTCTGTTAAATATCCATGAAGCAACATCTGCTTCACAGAGTGACCTTCTGCTAAAGAATACTTAGCATCTATTAGCAGATCATAGTGCAGATCTGCCTTATTTGAAATGCACTAAACTAGAGTAGTCTACTGCTGTTTAGCAACTAGCTTGTAATAATTTATTGCAGTTAAGTAAAGCTTAAAAAACTCCATTAAATAATTATAGGGATTATATGCATTTCGAAAACCTTTGTGTTCTGCTGAAATTACCCATTTAATTTCAGGGTTGGTTTGTTAAAAAAAGCTGAAATCTAAAGGCACATTAGGGGATCTGTCAGATGCTATTTTCTGTAGGTGTTAATAAACCAGATTAAAAAAAAAACTGAAACAAATTAAAACCAAAAGCAATTTTACCATCTGTTGTATATTAATTAGAACTTTGTGTATCAAGGGTAAACTTGCTCTTAGAGAATGTCACTGAATGTCTGCTAGTAGAACAGTATGCAGATATATTAGATAGGATTATGTTGAATTTCTCATTCTGTTTTGGTTGTAGCAAATGCTAAGATGGTGTATAACAAACTTTAATTTTCTTTCTTCTTAGAGCAACCTCCAAATAACCAAGGCCAGTCGACCCTGCAGCCTTTGCCACCTTCTCACAAGCAACATTCAGCACAGCATCACCCATCCATCACCTCACTTAACAGAAACTCACTGACAAATAGGAGGAATCAGAGTCCGGCCCCGCCGGCTGCTTTGCCCGCCGAGCTGCAAACCACACCTGAGTCAGTCCAGCTGCAGGACAGCTGGGTCCTTGGCAGTAATGCGCCACTGGAAAGCAGGTAATTACTTAGGCACTACTACAGACTATGGCACTTCTAAAGAAAACATTTAGCTTGATGAAAGATGACCAGCAGCTAATACTTCCCCTCATTCAGGAAACAAACCCGAAAACTTTTCAGTACTAAAAAAATCTATCTCTAAAATACACAATGACACTCTTTTCCCTTGCAATGCCTATTGCAAAGTAATTGGACTCAGAGAATATATTAATTTTTCCAGACAAGCATTTTCCTTCCTGTTCATAATCTGTGACTTTTGACTGTTGGAAGAAATTTCTTGCCTTGCGTGCCAGTGCCAGATATGTTGTGTGTCAAATACATACTGCCATGCAGATAGAATGTCAAGGAACTTTCAGTAATACTTTTTAAGTCTTGTACTTGGTCTCTTTAAAGAAATACCCATGTGAGGCTATATTAAAGTTGCCTAGGATTTGGTGAGACGAAGGAACTCAGTTCTGGTATAATGATAAATTTGTCCTCATTCTTTTTTGTCTTCTAGAATTGATAACTGGCTCTAGGAAAGAAGCAGCTAATATTAAAGGGTGACACTAGCTTCTTGAGATGCAGAATGATGTATAATGCAGAATGATCTATAAAAAAATTGTATAGGACTTATTGGCACAGATCTGAATTTACCTACAGTGATTAATTAATACTCATGTTACACTCACTCAGCACTAATTTTTTATTAACGAAAGCCATAATACTCCAATTTAGTCATCAAACTGAGCATTTATAACTATATTGAAGCTGACACTAATTCTTGAAAATGTTTATGAAATCCCTTCAGTTCATTCTTTGAATCCCTTTAAATTATGTTTTGTAACGAAGTAAAGATAGTCCAGCTGATTTTGACTAATGTAAAACATACATGACCTTAAGATTCTCTATTAGGTAGTTTTGTCCCCATAGATGTTTCAGGCAACTCTTCTGCCTGGCTGTTGGGAATGGCTATTCCTTTCCTTAGTTTTCTTGGACCCTCCTGTATTGCTTATTTGACGTAGACACTGCGGAACAGGATTCCACTGAAGGGATTTCATCATCATACTGAGACAAATTAGTACATTAAGAAAGATTTTTCTTACAGAACAAGTAAGTTTTTGTAGTGGGAATAAGATGTTTGACGTTTTCCAGACACTGGTTAATCTTCAGTAGATGCGTAAGGTCTTTGATGGTTGCTACTATTGCCGTATATGTTTTTATTGTGTTTATAAAGAAAAAGACACAGGAGTTGAATGAGAATACCATTTCCAACCTGGAGTAAATATTTTTTGCCAAGTAGAGTCTCTTCATCTTTTAAATGTTCCTGATGAAAAGCTAAGGGTATTTGAGTGTTCAAGTTTTGAACACTTGTGAATGAGCTGAAATGTGAAAATTTCACATAAAAACTGACAGAGAGCACTACTGTAGTTTCTGTAATAGTCTCACTTGGTTGGAACTCTGGAGGTGAAGAACCCATCTTATTTGTCATTGATTTTTCCCTTTTTGGTTAAGGTTCCCTACTGAGTGTGATTCTTAAGCTCAGTTTCAACTATATTAACAACATTGTGATAGGTCTCTTCCTTCGTCCTTTTCTCAGCCTAAAAGACAGTTTATTTCCTCACTGGCATTATTTTAGCTTGTGCTCATAGTCAGCTTCCCCCCCCTCCTTTTTTTTAAATCTGACTTAGGTGACGGGCATTTAGAGGTACAGAATGTGAATGTCAGCATATATACATAGCTATCTTTCTATCTCTGTAGGCTCATATTGGTGATGGGTGGCATAAAAATGACATACAACTTGCTGTCATATATAGCTGGATAGTGAATAGGCTGTTTTTGTGTATGTGCATGTAGGTGAGAGAGATGTATTTGCAAAGCCTGAGGGAGATTTTAGTCCCTATCATTTTGCAGTAGTAATGGAAGTGCCTTTGAAATATATATTTTGTAATACTGGATTCAGTTGTATATTTAATAGAATACTCTGCAATTTGGCTCTGTGTAGAGTTAATACTTTTGTGTAAAGCATTGCAGTTACTGGTTAAATGGATGAACTGTGAGGTGATGTCCAACAGAAATTCCAATTTATGTTTTTTTAAACATAGAAAGACTCTTTGCTTAAAATTTTATGAGGGCCTAAAACTGTAACTTGGATTACATGAGTGCTTCTTTCATCTTTGATGCCATCTTTAAATGACAATGAGGTTACTGAGCAGTGGCAGAAATTGTCTTCACTCTACTGGGGCTCCATAAAATCTACATTAAAAAAAAAAAAAAGGCAAGACAGTAAGAAAATATTTTCTGCAGATTTCCTGCAGAATGCAGAACCTTTTCATTGGACATTTAATGATCTTTACAATTTGACTCTTCCCCAACCTGCTGGGGGTTAGGTTCAGCTGTAGAAGCAATAGATCTGCTGGAGAAGCCAGCACCATATAACACTACTAACTTTTGAAGAACTAAAAAAGCAGGACTATATTGGATAACTGTCCATTTTGTTCTTTGAATTACTGGTTGGACAGCCAAAATCATGCAAATGCAAGACTACATGTGAGGTGTCTGAATATTATAAGTTATGATTAAGTAATTAAATATTAGTAGGGGCTTTTATTATCATTGGTCTTTAAGTTTTTATTCACCTACTAGTTTTAGTAATGAGCACCAGGATCATTAGTTGCATTCTCATGGCTTTATGTTCTAGTAGGATCTAAACTACTTATAATTAAAAATACTTAGTAAATCAGTTCTTTAAATGCTTTCTCTGTTAAACATTTGAGTGTGCAGAAGTTTTTGAACGTGCAGTCAGTTAGGTATGTTAGGGATGTGCAGAGGAAAAGTATGTTAGAATTTGTAAATTTGTTGATCAAAGTAAGCTGGTAGCATCTCTTAGTGTGCTTCTCAGGCAATATTTCATTAATTTTAGGCATTGAATGTCTGAGATAAATTTGTCAGCAAGGGGAAATTTACATAGTCCAGTCAAGGAATAAATCTCTGAGAATATTATGTAACTTTATTCAGAATCTGTGCTAATGTGTCAGTGAATCAAAGAAGAGCTTTGCTTTTTCTTACTTGATTTTCTGTATAAAATACCTCGGGTTTTTTGAAAGATGGCTATATTTTGTATGATGGACTCTGAATTTTTAATAGAAACTAACCAAGAAACTAACATGTTTTTCATAGCCTATACTGATACTGCTTAGTCTTCTCTTACCCCTAACTTATACTTAAAAATAGAGTGGATAGGAACATTACCGTGTTTGGTTACTTATCTACTAATTTTACCGAGAAGAAAGAGGGAACTGGTTGAAGAAATACTTGATGGCTGGAAAATACTTCAGCATTTTGAAGGATTTAATTAAAGTACTAGAATACCTCAGAAGTGGTACAGACAAAACAATTCCTAGAATGTGTTACTTCAAAAGCATTCTGCAAGCTTGATCCAAACTTCATTTTAGAATGTCAAGATTGTAGAAACTCCTGAAGTGTGATGAACGTACCCATATGTCTTTATTGGGGTGGATTGCCAATGAAGCTAGCGCCTTCAGTATTGATTAAGGTGTGGAAAGGGTGTTGATAGTTTCCAGGGAAGTCTTAAATCAATTTGTGTAGAGGCTGATTGATTGTCTGCAAAAGCACAGTGTTGTTGTAGGTTAAAGTCTGCTCAAAGCAGCTATTTTACACATTCCACCTACTAAAACAGTGTCTGGTTTAATCAAATTCAAAATTGTTCCTTGCTGTAAGTCTTTCAGGTTTTCACACATGGACTTGATTAGACGTATTACTTATATTGAGAAGGCATAGTACAAAATAAAGGTAGAAGCTGGGGACAGAGTTCAAGGCCTGCTCTTCCAAAGACCCCATGTATCATTCTGGGCATGCCACATGGCTGGTCTGCAAGTTGAGGAAACAGGACTCTACTTAGATTGCTGAGAGCATGAATGCATTTTTAAGGATCGGCATACCGTAATTATGGGGTCAGTATATACACACGTCAGACACGTTCATTAAGTCAAACAACCAGTATTGTTTTCAAAGACTAAAGTTGAATAACAAAGTTCTGTTTTCTTTTGACATTCTTATGCAGTCGGGTGCTCCCCAAGCATCTGTGTTTGAATCCTAGCACACAGGGCCCATATGCTTATAAGCTTCCCTTGGTGTCAACAGTGTCTTACTTTAGATTTTTGCTTGGTCTCTCTGGCATCCTTCCTGCTCAAAAATCCCTTGCTGTCACTATGAATACTTGGAATCTGACCACACTGTGTATTTCGTCCCCTGTCTCTTAGGCAAACACTGATAGTGCAGAATTCAGTAGTATTTGCGCAGTATTCCTTGAGTTTATCATTCCCCTCTTCAAAGACATGCAGCCATTGAAACAAGCATGGACCCAAATTTTTTTTCCAAAAGTAATCTTTTCCTGTTTTACATAGGACAAAAGAAATATGTAGTTCTAAACAAAATAATAGTGCCATTCCCTGAGAGAGCCAGAGTCTGTGGTCCTTCCTTTCCCTCCCCTGCTGCTGTGAACTGTCAATTTGCAGAACAGGAGATCTCCACTCTGGTAGCCAGCCCTCTGCATATTTTCTGGCTGACTGGCTGTGCAAGAGAGCCAGCGAGGGACTGTCTTTTAATAGTCTCAGTTCACTTTTGTTCCTTCATCTGCGGTCCAGCCTCATCAAGTAAACAACATCCCCCACTATGCACTGTTCAGTCCTTAAGCCTGTCTTGCCACAGAGAGCAGCCAGGTATTTTATTCAAGGACTTGCACATAAATAAGGGATCACCAAAGGGTAGTGACCACCTAATGGTAGCCTTGTAACACCGCGTCTTCACGTTACAGTCCAGCATGTAGTTCAAAGGACAGCATGGAAGGCAGATAAATCGCACATTCAAAATGCAGTTGCAGTTTTGCACATCTGTGGAAAAAGAAAGTTATGAACAGAATTAGTATATTCTTTTTGTGGGATCATCCCATTCTTTAATTTGAAAATGCCACTCTAATTTCATCTTTTTGTATCTTTGTGTATAGAGAATTAGGAAATCAAGCAGTCCTTGCAAATGGTCATGACAACCTTATAGAGATGGATGTGTTTTCTCCAACATATCACGATAGCAGTTATGGGTATGTGACTCTAAGTGTTTGCATGATGCTAACTGTTGACACAGAAGACAAAATGTGATTTTAAAAAAGTTTTATTACACTAGTCAAAAACATCTGGGACAGACTTCCTCATCTTTATATCTGATTTTTTAAAAATTATGCTTTAAATAATTTGTCATACTGACTCATGGTAAATACAAAATGGTAAACTTTGACTGCCAAATTTGGTTGCTTTCACTTAAGAAAGTAAGAGTGCAGTTGAGGTTGTATTAATTCTCTATGGCCTGATTCTGCAAGCTGTTGCAAACTATTTGCATGATTACACATTTGCCAGATCTGATCCTTAGTTTGTAATATATTTACTACTTAGCAAATGTTTGTTTTAGAAATATTATGACATATTAATATAGCATAAGGAATGACCAATCAGAGAAGTTTAAAAGAATTATATATCTAATCTGTAATATTTTTTACCAGCTAGTTTGAAATTGAAACTGCTCATAAATACACAACTGGAAATAGAGACTTCTGTATAAATGAATATTTCAATTTGTTTAAATAAAATTTATATTCTAGAACTGTTCCATATCTACTTAACTTTGTCATTAATATCTGTCTTATATTTGAACTATGTTTTGGCATTCTTATGCCAAATCAGTATACTTGGTTTCTGATCCACACAAAAAAAACCCTGACAAAGCAGTACCACTTCTAATGAGTTCCAGCCTGTTAATCAGCACAGTGTGCTAAATTCTAGTGAAGAATTATTAATCATAAATTTGCCTTTTCTTTTTGTGTTTATACTATGGTAAAAATCAGAGCTTTATGTCCAAATTCTGTTTTGCTAATTGTAACTCTTAATGTTATAAAAGGCATAAGGTGCTATTTGATTAAATTAGGAGATCTGCATCTGCCCATTAATAACTAATTAATCTGTAAAATATATTGACACTGTACATTGATCTGCTTCGTGTTCCAAAAACTCTTAAACTTTCACTTAGCCACAAATTAAAATCAACAGCAGGAGGAGAATGGTATTTTAAATTCAATTAGTTAATCATTATCAGCAAACTCAAAGATCCTGCAGATATTTACCAGAAGACCCTAATATATTTTCTTTAAAGTAAAAATGTAAGCATACTTTATTAAAAAAGAACAAAACCAAATGTTACTACTGTTCCTTGTAGACCAATTACAATTCAATACTGATTGAAATGCATAATTGCTGAAGTAGTGTTAATAGAATCATGCCTGGTTTATGCTTTATATGTTTGTAATGAGACCACCAAATGCAAGTATTTTGGCAAACGGGCTATGTTATATGAAATTCCTGTTAGTTGACACTAATTCAGGTAACAATACAATGAAATTTATCTTGTTTGTAATCCCTTCATTTTTAAAATTATGCTAGCAGGGATCATCTCCTGGTGTGAAAGTGGTCCAGAGATAATAACACATCAGTTCCAAAGCATAATAGATTTGAGACTACAACATGCTATCAGCATGCAGATTCAGTTTATCAACCTCACTAACATACTGTGTCACAGCTAGAATCATTATATATTTGTTTCTTTGTTTTCATGTCATGCGTGCGTTACATTATGATATACTATTTCTTAGTTTGTATGGCTTATGGAGAGAATATCAATCTAATGAATTTGACAATTTTGGTGTTAATAATGATAATAGAAATAGACATTTTGCATAGAAATTGTAATGATTCATAGGCCTAGACCTAAGAATAGTCATTTATAGCTTTGAGAGATTTGTGCACAGTGCATTAATTATCATAAGGCAGCTGGAAATCTCAAAGTATTTTAATGGTATCTATTGTTGGCTTTACTTGGTACCAGTATTCTTTTTTCTAATATGTAAACATATGTTAGTGTACATGTTGACAAATCAGCTTAGTTTGAAGTAAAAAGTCTGTTTTTCTTTTACCTAACCTGATAGTCCTTTCCCCAAGTTACATAAATGTCAAAATCTGAAAAAAAAGTAAGATTCACTATCAGCAAATGACTGTATTTATATTTCTTATAGATAAAGCTTCCTAGCATTTCTGTTTCTATAGAATCTCCTCATTTTCTGAAAATTTCATACTTTTTCAGGGTTGAGTTTGAAAACTTCCTGTTGTAGTTAAGTAAGAATTCTTTGCAAGGAGGTTGGCTGGGGATTTTTGTCATCTGTTGGGGAACAAGTTCAGGAGGGCTGACTTTAAAAGAGGTCAGGTTGTTATAAGGACATAGTGAATTAAATTTAAGAGTGGAAGAAGCCAGGAGTGTAGAGTGGCAGGGGGGAGAAAACTGGAAATGACTCGGCACAAAAGGGGTAGGAGTGGGTGTGCAAATGGGTGGATGGAGTAGTCCAGAAGGAGTAACTGAGAGTGGTTGGTTAGGCAAGGTAGGACTTAGATAAAATGCTAGAGGAGTAGGATGAAAACCAAGATTATTCCTTGTCCTTTACTGCTTGTGATTACTTGTGAAATCCTTTTGAATAGCATGCACCTCATCGCCTATAGGACTGACTCAGGATGATGAGAAGCTTTGGCTGCTGGCATATGCACTACTAGTGACAGAAGCCAGAAATAATCAAACCAAAGATTTTGTATCTGTGATGGCCTATGCTCATAAGAAGCCTTTCAATGCAATCTCTGAAGTTTCTTCAAACTTACTGAAAAAAATCGCAAGTTAAACAAAAAAACACTTCAGTAAAAAGATGTCATCAACACCATAAAGTTAAGCACACAAAATTTACAAAATTAAAAGCTAACCTCTTTCTACAGTTGCATGGCTGCAGTTGAGCCTGCCATCCCAGTAAGTGGAGCTCGAGTTGAACCAGAAAGGAATTTTAACAGATTCTGGAGATTCTTTCTGTCACATTCAAACAGGTGAGAAAACAATACCAAACATCATGGCATGGTGTCCTGGATGACTGTATAGTTCCAGCATCTCTGATAATGTTGGCTGAACAAAGAGAAGTCCAGCTCCAAAAAGGCATGTGTGGAAATGAGTACTCTTAAAGATAAAGTGTCTCCCTCTTGTGGGCACAAGGTGTAGTCCTCTGCCTTGTTGAATCCCTGAATGGTGGTCTCTCAAGTCTACGAATATTGGCATGTTGCATATGAAAGAGTTTACAAGTGTAGTATACAAGTTTTCACCAAGTAACAATAAGGACTGGAAAACAGGAATGAGGGTTGCATCACATGTATATGCACAGTTGCCAAGTTAGTGGTTGTGGCTGTAACTCAGAGGTTATGACAGTGCTGTCACTGTAGTGACATGAATCTGGCTGTTTGAGTGACTGCTGGTAGCGTAGTAGTGGCAGCACAGAGTTCATCACAGGTTATCACAGACTCCGAATTGCAAGAGAACCACAGCTGTGGACATCAATAAGTGAGCTAAGGTTCACAGATCCATTATGATGGGAACTTCAGCCTGCTTCCAGCCTGAGGCAGAAACAGATCCTATCAGTCACTGGCAGAATAATACTTCACTTCTTTAACTTCCTTCTGGTTTTATCTCCTTTTAAAATGTCCAATAGCTCAGTCAGGTCTTTCAGCTGCAGATGAAATTTCAACCTTTGTTTCAACTTCTGGATTAATCTTTGGATAAATAATGCAACTCTGAGTCTCTCTTAAACCACATTTGCTTTTTGAAATTGTCTCCATGTGCCTTTTGAGACATTTAGAGCAATTGTTCTCTTTCAGCTTTATGAAGACAGCAAGGGTAGTAAAAGAGATTGGAGGATTTGATTTTCTCCCTGGAAACCTTAATTTATTCAATGTTCAAGACAGGAACTGGCCAAGATTAGAATACCTCATCTCAGAGACAACTGTCTCTCTTTCTCTCTCTGTCTTGGTAGGGATATAATTCCAGAAGAGCAGAGAACAAGATAAGGAATTGTCATATAAGTTCTTATGCTTACATGAGAATTTTCAGTCCTCACTGCAAAATTCGGATGCTTTCCTCTACTCTCTCTTCCTTTGAAGAGAGGAAAACTGGAATAGCATGAACACTGTCACTATCAGAAAGTGCACTAAGGGGATGTCAGGTTCACTTCGATTGCTGCCTACTTTAGAAGTGAGTATCACCAACAATATCAAGAGCCAAGTCACTTACTGTAACCTAGATGGAAGTCTGTGTAAGTACTAATCCTCTGAGAGATCCAGAAGAAGCCTGTAAGGAGAACGGAGCCACTTGTTATTTTTTCAGCAATACATAAGTCTATTTTCATTCTCCTCTGGAAAGTAGGTAATGGGACAATCCCGCAACAAGGAGTATGAGTAAAATTGTGGCAGGTTTCATTGCTTGCCCGCCCAGCACCGTGAGCCAACCTTTGCATCAGATTCTCCTGCTCACTTCGGCAAAGTGTGGCTTGATGTTGTTTGTTTCCCTTGCTCATTTTTACAGAGTAACAGCATAGCAGAGAGGAGCACGAAAGAGCAGGCTCAGCAGAGCCATCTGATTATACTGGTTCTTTTGATCCTAGATACGTGTTTATATATCACAGAAGTGAACTCCTCCTTCTCCGTGGGAGAGAGCTAGCAGCCCAAATCTGAATTTCGTGGAAGAAATAATAGGATGTTTACCGGTGCCCTCTGCATGCTGTAGCACTATATTCTTTCTTATGCCACCAAGGAGATGGTGCATTGCAGAGGAAGAGATTTACTCTTGCACACCTGAAGAGAGGAATTTTGGGGCTTTTGTCAGTAGCCAGTCCTTCAAGTCACCACGTCCTGGTGGCTTTCACAGTAGATTGGGATATTGTCATGTCTGAATTGCTGTTTGAAGCTTCAGCTGCAGGTTGCTGTGCCTGACTTCTCCAGTCTTTCTCCAGCAGCAGCCAGCAGTGGAGCGGTAACCTGCCAGATGTGAAAGAACATGCAAGCAGTAAGGAAGGCAATTGCAACCCTTGCAGTACTTTTTTTCTTTCTTGGCTTTCAGTCTTCAGTTTGTAAAGAAAGTGGGTCCTCAGTGTAAACCCACCCAAATTCAAGCAAGTGTTACCATATGTAAAGTGTTTTTCTGAAATATTTGAATAAGCTGTTAGAAGAGGCTTATCTCCAGTTCCCACAGATGTTTCCTCTGGTTTTGCGTATGGATAATAGCTCTACTCTCTTTTCTTTCCCCCAAACTTTGATCATCGTTTGATCTGATGTGATTTTGGAGCTTTTTCTGGGATTATGGTAGTATTAATATCGGCTCTGAGGAAGCGGAAATTCACTTTTATCTCTTCCTAAGCAATTTTTTGATTGCAGTTCCGCACAGAAAATAAACTGAGACAAATTCGCAGCATAATGTAGTTTCTGTGCTGGCTTGGGTTTATGTTAAATGCAGCCATATGGTTCTGTGGAAGTCAGTCATAAGCCTGTGCTAAGGGCAAACACCACCAGCTACAAGGTTTCATCTCAGAAGAATGTTAGCAGAAGATGAAGACAGGCATAAAGTGCTCAAGGAGAAACAAAAATCCAATTCCTTCTGGAGCCTACTGGGAAAGCTGATCTCATGCATCAGTGGACCAGAGTTCATATGAGACCTAGCCAGTAATTTCTGTTATCTTTTACATCTTCCCTATAATGTCAGTTGGTAGAGATTAATCTTCTCTTTCCATCTGCTTCCTCAACTCAGTGCAAGGAATCAGATTTATTGATGTGATCTATCCATTAGTGAACCAGGCAGAGCTCTCTAATGTCAAGTGGCAGGTGAGGGTCATGGTCTCACTCAGAGAACCCAGTTCAATCCAGCATGAATAGGGTCTGTCAGCAGAGAGAGAGCACACCAGTCAGTAGATGCAGTGCAATGATTGATTGCGATCTCAGACCACCAATTTTTCCACAGTTAATGGTTTTCTTCTGATTCTGACAGTTAATGTATCTGATAGGGTTTTTGTAAACAAACAAAAAGCATGATACCCATTCCCAGGAGGGAAAAACTCAGCTGGTTTGCATTAAGTCAGGGAGAGATAAATACAAAAACTTACATGAGAGAAGTTGGAGCAAACTAAAATAGCTGCAGCTGGATATATCCATCCTCTCTTGAAGTTACTTTCTTAAGATTAATTGATTTCTGTGTATGGAAATGGCAAATAAAATGCTAGGTCTTCACACAGAGATAGGCACATGCTATTTCTGCATGTGTCAGTAATGACTATTTGAGGTAAAGAATGAGAGCTCCCAAACTTCTGAAGTCTATTCTGTTTGACTTTCCTATGTCTCTTTGAACCGTCAGAAAAACAAAAAGGTAAAGTTGCAGCTATCCTTGTGTTTTACTTGCTTACGTTGGCCTCATGGTGCTGCAAAACTGTTGTAGAAGGTGCCATTGCACTTCTGAAAAGCAGAATTACTGATTGCTGCTGTCTCCAGATAGGTGCATTATGAATCAGGGCCATTTTTGGATAAAATCTGTTGGGTTGTTTTTTTTTACTTCAGGTGAGCAATCGTCACAGCTGTATTCATTATAAAACAGAATAACTACAGTTTTTATTCCCAGAAATTCAATAATACCATTATATTAAACATCAAAACCAAGTCATTAGGGAGTATTATTGAATTCCAAGCAGAGAAGTCATGTCTCCTGAAGTATTGGTCCTGAGAGGTAAATATGTCACCAAAACATAAATTCACTAAAATTTACATTTCTCCCAAGTTACATTCACTCGAAGTGGATTCGATAGAAGTTTTTTTTGCTGCTTGAGGCTTAGGAGAATATGATTGATGTGTCCCTAATTCTACATATCTAAGGTGTAGCTATTACCACTTCATGCCTTGGAGTGAATCCAGGGTAACAGATAGAGGACCTTAGCAGAATGGATAAAACCATTTACCTGGGCTTGCTTACAAATGTGTTGATTGATATAATAATGTCCACAGATTCAACACTCCTTAGAGGCAAATAGATAATTTTTAATAGAGTTAGATACTGGCAGACTTGGGGTGGTTTGGGGGGAGGAAGATTAACCTATGCTCCACAATGTAAAATTGGTGTGCTCATTTCATAAAGTATTTAACCTGTGATTACAGAAGACAGAATGGTATTGCCTTGGCTGGAAGAGTCAAGTAAAGTATGATGATCTTTTGAGCCAAAAGTGGTCCCCTGTGCTGGTAATTGCTAATGTGTCCAGGGGTTTTCTCAAATTGCAGTAAGAACAGATGAGTCAAATGTAACACATTAGTGGACTTGTTACTTACATGAAAGAAATTTTTAGAGAGTCAGGGATATACTTAAATATTTATTTGGGGGTCTTTTGGTACCTAAGGGTAAAAGAAACAAATGCAGAAAATGTTCGGGATAGTTTTTCTTTCCTCTTCCACCTCTCCTCAAGTCACTTTCTATTCTGTCATCTGCCAAATGTCAGTTTTGTTATATTCTGCACTGAAACAACAGGTATCTGAAAATTGCTTTCCTCAACTCCACAGTTGCCTTTGCCTGACCCATAAAGAGCCTAGATTTTGGGGGTTTTCCTTTAGGCAATTACTTTTTAATGCTTTTGTATGTTTTATCCTAAAAATAAAGTGAATCAAACAGTAATATTATAAAAATTTTGTCTTCACGTACTGCGGGGCAAACAGTACATACCTATTATACAAGACAAGGGAGCAATCAGTTGAATTTAAATTGAAATTGATAGAAGAAAATACTTTTTGACATGATGCATATTTAGCCTACAGAACGAAATGCCACAAGACATTAGTGAGAGCATGAGTTTTGGACTATTTAGAGAATGAGTGAGCTGTTAGTGAATAAGTAGACTGGAAGGCGTTCATCCCCTCGCTTTGTGCTGGCACTTTCAGACAGGGTGTTGTTCCTGGTGATCTGCCCTGCTGCAGTAACTCCTGTTTCTGCTTATTCAGTTACAGTTACACACAGATTTTGCACATGTAACTGTTCTCTAACAAATAAGATTATCCTCCTCCTCCACAGTTTTTTAAATGACCTAACTTGCTCATTGTACTACATATGCTTGTGGGAATCCTACCCCTTACACTGTTTTTTAGACAGAGACCTCCTTCAAAAGTCCAGGTCAGAGAGAATTCCTGACACTGAATGCCTTTTGTAGTGCAGTCTTCTGAGTGTTACAGCTGTTCTTCCTCAGTGGTCTTATGGTAGTGGTCTGTAATGACCTGAAGAGCCACATATCATTAACACCATCATGGAACTGACCAAACAGACTGCATTTAGGACAGTATAGGAGACAGTACCGCAATGGCACTATGACATTTGTTAGTGATCATGGTGGAATCTCTCTATTCAGAAACATGACCAAACTAATAGATGTATTCTACTCCAGATTCTTCAGGTGCTGGTAGTATACAGCAATACAGAAGATTCAAAGATTTGGGAGGAAGGGATTTCGGTTTTTAAGCACATATATTCTAAATACAATTTTATCCTGGATCAATGGTATTGTAGCTCTTAAGGTGATGAGCGTTTTGTTGTTGTATATGCATAAGGCCTAGTGACATTGACCTTTATTCTGTGACAGCAGTCATCATCTAAATAATAACATTGCACAAAATAACAATAGCTGCCTTTAAATCTCACTGGCGAGGTGATAAAATATCACGCATATTCTGACTTACTTAGAGAAGTTCAATAGAATTTGGCTGGGCCTTATTCACAATTCCGTATTTAGTGTGAATTTTGTAAAAGTCCTGTGTGACTTTTAATACACTGTGACATATTTGCCATGGGATTCAGCACTCTATTGGTGTGGTTGTGCTGTATGAAATACTTTAAAACAGAACTAAAATGCTGCCAAGAAAGTTGTTGGAAATGATAAGGTAGACTCTTTCACATGTCTTCCAAGTACATGCAAAGCATTCTATATATGATGCCCAAAACCAGAGAAATCACAGCTACAGATCACAGTGACTCTTTTGCAAGGTGAAGCAATTTCAGCATAAGCTAAAAAAAAGAATTCATGTATCTAATGTAAAAATTATATTAGGAATGTTAAAATTATGCAATAATCCTATACAAATTGAGACCAATCTATTTAAAAGTAATGTGGAATACTCCTTTTTGCTTGGTGATAGTTTATTTGTGCAATATCTGTGCTTCTGGAGTTTAGGGCCTTCCAGACGTCTTCATGTAATATTGCATAGTATCCATTTTCTTCTAAACAGTGGTCAAAGGTTTTTGTCACAGATCCTTTCGTAAAGAAAGTTATTCTGAATCACATTTCTGTTGCTGGACAGTTAACTATCTTATATCAGAAGTATTTGGGCTTAGGGTCTGAGCCTTAGTGTCCTTGAATGTTTTGATAATCTATCTCCATTTCTCTGAAGACACAGTTTTCAGTTAACTTAATCTTTCTGCCCAACTCATGGGGGTTTTTTATCACTTTTTTCCCCCCTCCTGCTTTCCCATTTAATGAATTTAGTAGAGGGTTCTTCAATTTTATTTTCCACAGAGGAAGTGGCAGCACAGACAGAATCTTATTCGATATGAATCCTCCCCCCCCCCCCCCAACTTGAGGAGGAAGAAAATGGTCTGCATGTCAGCAGGTGCACACCAGCACTTGGTGCTCAGAGAGTACAGAGTTAAACTAAAAGCATGATTATTTTACTTTTATTCATATGCTTCTGTTTTCTGAGCTGACATCTTTGAGGTTTTTGATGCTGTATTTCTGTCTTTTCTTTTAGGGACGGAAGCTTAAGTAAAATGCCTACCATTTGTGAAATGAGGGGACTTCCCAGCTGTCTTTGCATCAAAGGATTAGTTCATGATATCACTTTGTATTTTGCTACTGGTCTGTAGTTTAGATTTGTTAAGTACTGAATTCTTCCCCCCTAAAACGTTAAGATTAGCTGCACTTTTTAACAGAAACATATATTGAATAAGCAGACAGAAATATATATTGAATAAACGTAAAAGTAGAAGATTATTTGCTTTAAAAAGTGAATTGAATTATTTAATAAAAACAGAGCTAGCTTGTCTTTTAAAATATTAGCGTATTTGCTGGATTTTTGTACTCTGAAGCTTAATAAAATATTTAAAGTGCTGCTTACATGAAGATCTAGCAAGTGCTTGTTAGATGATCAATTTTGAATGGAAGATACACTACTGCAGATGCTATAAGCTCCCTAAGAGATGAAACATAGTGTAATTGCCAGTAAGTCGGTGCCTGGTCAAGTAGTACAAACAACTTAGGCTTTAGAAATTAGCTATTCGAGTTCCACAGTTTGAAAAGACAAGGTAGATGGATATATAGATAATTAAAATAATTTGTGGATAGATTATATTTCAAGAGCATAAGAATTTCAGCGTTATCTGGAAGCAGCCTGGATTTGTTGTCAGATACCATATCCTTCTGAGCGTCTCACAGGAACACTGTTTGGCATGGCTCAGTGAGGCAGACAAGATGTGCAAGTCTGATAGCATTACACTTTAAATACTTATCACTTGTAGTTAATGTAGCAAGAGAGTCTCTGACAACTTTATTAGTAACTCCACTCATTAGGAATAGAAAGATAAAAACAAATTTTCTTAACCTGAAGGAAGATGCCAGGCTGGGTTTTCTGTCATTATTTTCCCGTTGGCATTCTCCAGCCAGCCAGTCCAACCTCTCGGGCATTGTATTCATGGGATTTGAAGCAAAGGAGGAACAGCTTAAAGTGAGGAATCATGCTGTGTGCGGCCTAGGACTACACACTGCTGAATTCCCACAGCGTTCTCCTGGAGAAACTGGCTGCTCATGGCTTGGACAGGTGTACTCTTTGCTGGGTAAAAACTGGCTGGATGGCTGGGCCCAAAGAGTGGTGGTAAATAGAATTAAATCCAGTTGGCAGCCAGTCACAAGTGGTGTTCCCCAGGGCTCAGTATTGGAGCCACTTCTCTTTAATATCTTTATCAAGGACGACAGGATCGAGTGCACTCTCAGCAAGTTTGCAGGTGACACCAAGCTGGGAGGGAGTGTGGGATCTGCTTGAGGGTAGGAAGGCTCTACAGAGGGATCTGGATAGGCTGGACCGGTGGGCTGAGGCCAATTGTATGAGGTTCAACAAGGCCAAGCGCCGGGTCCTGCACCTGAGTCACAGCAACCCCATGCAGTGCTACAGGGTTGGGAAAGAGTGGCTGGAAAGCTGCCCAGCGGAAAAAGACCTGGGGGTGCTGGTTGACAGCCAGCTGAATATGAGCCAGCAGTGTGCCCAGGTGGCCAAGAAGGCCAGCGGCATCCTGGCCTCCATCAGGAATAGTGTGGCCAGCAGGAGCAGGGAGGTGATTGTTCCCCTGTACTCGGCACTGGTGAGGCCGCACCTCGAGTACTGTGTTCAGTTTTGGGCCCCTCACTACAGGAAAGACATTGAGGTGCTGGAGCGTGTCCAGAGAAGGGCAACCAAGTTGGTGAGGGGCCTGGAGCACAAGTCTTATGAGGAGCAGCTGAGGGAACTGGGGTTGTTTAGCCTGGAGAAGAGGAGGCTGAGGGGAGACCTTATCGCTCTCTACAACTATCTGAAGGGGGGTTGTAGTGAGGTGGGTACTGGTCTCTTCTATCAAATAACTAGTGATAGGACGAAAGGAAATGGCCTCGAGTTGCACCAGGGGAGGTTTAGATTGGATATTGGGAAAAATTTCTTCACCAAAAGGGTTGTCAGGTATTGGAACAGGCTGCCCAGGGAAGTGGTGGAGTCACCATCTCTGGAGGTATTTAAAAGACACATAGATGTGGCACTTAGGGACATGGTTTAGTGGTGGACTTGGCAGCATTATGTTAACAGTTAGACTAGATGATCTTAAGGGTCTTTTCCAACCTAAGTGAATCTATGATTCACATATAAAAGTTACAATTTTCTTTCATTGCCTTGATGCCTGATGTGGACTGTCAGAACTATGACAGCTCACACCACCACAGATATGTGGCCATCCGAGTTTATCTATGGGATTAACGCCTCAAAGGCTTTGAGAATGTGGATTACAGTCTCTAGTAGACTGTGCTGTGTGAAAGCCAATGTCTCAGCTCTCACTTTCTCAGAGAAAAAAAAAAAGGAAAAGATCAGAGGCTGACTGTTCTGTTGCATTATTTTCTTAAAGCTTAGAGTATATGGAGTTCCATTCAAGTGCTCATATGTCAGGTTCCATTTTTAGTCTGTTGAGCCTAATAACAAGAGCAGGAGGATGTGAAAATTTCAAGTTGGTCAGGCAGCTTCTTATTTTTAACATGGAAGCTGATGTTTGGGAGGAACGTTATTATATCTACTGTATGGCTTTCCTCAGTCCCCCGAAACAGTACACATTGCACACGGAGGGAAGCAGCCACCTTTGTGTTTGGCATTTTCTTGAGATCTTTGTAGACATTGTTTGTGAAACATACCTGGACATAGCATTCACCATATGTAGCCAGAAGTGAAACAGCAGTAAAGGTCAAGTGGATAAGACACTTTATCAGGATTTAATGAATCTACATGCTTCTGTGAGTCTGTAAAATCAAAGTTACGGTGTTGTAAGGTGTAAAACATTTTTTACATAGAGCTAGTTATTATTATTTTGGTGTTTGCTACATAGAAAATGTCACTTTTAATGAAGTACCTTCTTAGAGAGGATTTAAACCACCAGGGCTTTGTTTTTGAAATCATTGGTAATCCTCTGAGCTCAGAAGCCAAGAAAAATTGGGATGTGCTGTTGTGCATCGGTAGATCTAGTGCATATCCTTCTGTTGTTACTGCCAGGAAGTTTAATATTGTTCAAAATGAAGCAACCCATGTAGCATATTTCATGGGATCATGTTTGTAATGCAAATATTTTCAAGGAGAGGGCTTGTGCCAAGATGTTCTAGTTCATCTGTTAACCTCCCATAGCAAAATCACCTGCAAATAACGAACCTTGTTTACCAACTGCTGGTATTTTTCTCAGGCTGCAGTGGGGCAAATTAATTTCTAGTGTCTCTACAGTGCAGTTCTGACGAAGCTGCTATACCTGTATAGGTTGGTCCATTACTATGCAAGGATCCAAGCGTGGGTCCTGGAGGATGAAAGTCGCATCAGCTGAGAAGCAGTCCACAGTGCCACATGGTGTAACTAGAGGGCTTTCCCCTCCACAGCTAGCTCATTTGGTGCTAGATCCTCTGACCCATACTGTATAGGTGGCATGCAGTAGGCAAACACAGTGTAGGCATGCACTTGGCTTCAGGAGGGCCTGGGTATCAGCAATTCATGAGTGTCTCTTACCTATTAAAAAATGCAAACATCTCTCTAGTTCTGTTTAGCTGTTCATGCACTTGGTAAGTTCAAAATTCTCCAGTGTGCTTTCTTACCATTTTTAGCTATAATGTATTCATTTTGCAAAGCCTAACTAGGTAAGGCCAAGCCTTACACTACAGAATTGCCAACTTAACAAATCAGTGGAAAAAAACCCTGGTGCAAAGATCTTTGTTTGGCTGAGATTTTGTTGTTCGTAGAGTTGTGTACGTGCGTCAGTAGAAAAACTCCAGGTAGTATATGCCATGCTTAGAGGTTCTTCCAAAATAATTATGCTTGTGTGGACTAAATTAAAGGATTCTACTGTAGATAGGCTCAGGGAGTAGTATTTCTTTTAGAAATTTTAATTGAAAAAAATTAAGTTTACGGGTAACTCACAGAGTGTGTCTTAACTTTAGCTTTGCTTTTCATTTCTGTTGCTGGCTGTGGTTCTTTTTCAGCACTTACTAAATATATTTCTTTAGAGTACTTCCCAGGCTGTAACTAGCTGCTGTATCCATAATCAGATCTTGTTATGGTAAGCTTATGTGCAAGGAGATATGAATTAGTGAACTGAGTATTTAGGACACAAACAAAATCTTTTAACTGTCTAATTTTGGCAAAGTTGGCCAAAAGTTTGTATCTGAAAGATTGCTGTTTTCTTTGTACTTAACCCAGGAAAGCTGTGATAAGTAGTGGGGGCTATAGTCAGATTGCTCATTATTGACTTTTTAATGGAGTTCCCTGTAGTCTGTAGCGGAAGCCAACAAAAATAAACAGCAGCAGAAAGCCTGTCCCTACTTGTCAGATAAACTCTGAGAGACCTCCTCCCTACCATACCATATTTTGGGTAGTTCTGTTTCCCGTCTGGATACCAGCGTATTACTAATGTTTGGGGGCTTTCGGTCTTTTCTTAAAGGGAAAGTGTGGTTTTTTATGTGCAAGTGTCGCGACAAGTATTGTTTCAGTGTCCCTTTGTAGCTTGGATGTTGTTAGCTATTTGAAAAATAGGCAACATTAAACAAAAGAGGTATGACTGCCTGTGCTCCAGCTTTATTTACTTTTATACTTTACCGTACACTCTTTCTTCCACAGGCATTTCCTATTCAAAACAGGAACAGGGACCACACCGCTGTTCAGTACTGCAACACCAGGGTACACAATGGCATCTGGCTCTGTTTATTCCCCTCCTACTCGGCCACTACCTAGGAACACTCTATCCAGAAGTGCTTTTAAATTCAAGAAGTCTTCGAAGTACTGTAGCTGGAAATGTACTGCGCTCTGTGCTGTAGGGGTCTCAGTGCTGCTGGCAATACTGCTGTCCTACTTTATAGGTGAGTCCTGTTTTTTATAATTGTCACCATGAACAGGCATGTCTGATGGATTGTATATGGACTGTGACATACTAACCTTCAACTAGCAAAGTTTTTGGTAACAGTAAAAACCACGACAATGATTTAATGAAAAGTCCAATTGTTTAGAGGAAGTACAAAATTTGAATATTTTGCAAGCATTCTGCAACATGATAGTGGGTGAATTAACTTCAGAGAAGTATTTGAACTGCAATTAAGCTATGTGCTGTCTAGTTCTTATAAAAGTATGTGTAAAAATACAGGCTGTAAAAATTCCATTATGTGAATGTAACTTGCAGCATATCCATGGAACTCTTTTCCTCTCATTTTGCATGAAATATAACTAATATACCATTTAGGAATGCTAACTGTCAGTTATTTCAACATTACAAACACATATGTTTGTGTATAGAGCTAGAGCAAAAGTCTAATGCAGACTCTTGATTGCAAGATAGGGAAAATAATTGTCCAAAAGGACAACATGCAGAGAAGATGGACACTTCTTCCTCTCTTGTGGGTTGTTTATTTTTAACTACTGTCTTTTTTCTCTATTTGTTAAATTCCATTTCCCAATTTTTATTTTTGAGGATTTCCTTTATTTCTTCATATCTTTAATTACTTAATTTCATAAATGTTTGCTATAAATATTACGTAATTTGAGTTTTAGGCAGTTAATGGGGGCAGTGCTTGTCTGTGAGAAAAATGTCATTGACTTTAATAAGGGAACAGAACAGGTTCTTGTGCTTGTAACTTCTTCTGCGGCTTTGCCCAGATTATGGATTTTTTCACCTCTGAGTCCATTAATGGTCTTCAAAGACTTTCTTTTAACTGATTTGTTAATTAGAAGTTTAAGTCACCACAGTTATGGAAATGTAAGTGTAAGGGTCTGTTCTTTGGTATTGGTTGCACTCAGATTCAAAGTCTTAAAAAGTGAAGGAAAGAAAATAGAGAAGAGTCAATCTCTCCTTCCTTCCCTCTTTCTAAAATCAATGTAAAGTAATAACAAAGCCTAGAAGGCCTTACGATCCTTAAACCTTCATTGCCTTTGTTGAAACAGGCTTGCTATGTTACAATCCAAGGCACAGCATAAGCTGTATAAAGTCTTTGAAATAGTTCTTACTGGGCTGAAGCTCCTGTGAACAATACAAGAAACTGGGTTGCTGAGTAGCTGGAGAAATTCCTCTCTGTCCTGGCAAAGCAGAGCCCCCTGTGCACCCTTTACACCTCAGCTGCCAGCCCCAAAGAACAAAAGGCATGTATGCAAATGTAGGGCTTGCCACTGCTGTCCAGCCCCTTTCGATCGTTGGATTTGTGGTTATTTTGTGTGAATGTGCACAGGAGTATGAAGGTGTGGCTTAGAGTTAAGCTTTGACACTGCATGTTTTTTAAAGTGGGAATGAAATAATCCCATTTATAAAACACATTAATTGCGCTCAGTCTCCATAATACTGCCTCGTAAGTCATCAGAAGCAAACATCTGCTACTAAATAAATACATAAATATGAAAGAAGGAATTCAGTATGAAGCGTCACTGTCAAGAACTGGGAAAAACAGCCATGCAGATAGTAAAATATTGAAGACCTGATTCTGAGCTGAGCTCCACACTTTGCTAGCCCCAAAGAGCCAGATTACTTATGAATCTGAGGGGCACAGGAAGATAGCTCTACTGGATTATTTCTCCCGCAGGCACATTAAGAAATATAAGCATGTCTAATGCGCCTCTATTCCTGTATTTGGGGAAAAAGAGACGAGCTTTCTAGTGAGTGAGAGCTTTCAACTCCACACATCATTTATTGACATACCCTGTAAAAAAAAAAAAAAAAAAAAAAAAAAAAAGGCAAATACAGCTGTAGAACATTTCATGGGCGCACGCCAGCTCACATCCTTGCTGAAATAAACAATGCACAAGGGCCTTCCTCTGCCCATAGTCAATAGGGAGCTCTTTGCCTACTGGTGATATTACACATATTTCAGCTAACTCAGCAATCTAAATGTAAAATCCAGCACTCAAGGATGCTCTCTAGAGAACTTTGGGTCCATAAAACCATGAATGGATTACACTTATCCATATATGTGGTTTTCCCATCTCTACAGATGTAACATCAGAAATACTTTCCATTTAATAGGCCATCCAAGTATAAATCAGTAGAAATCATTAATGTAAGATGGAAATGGTCATTCATCTTGGTTAACCATTTCATAACATAGGTGTGAAAGGGAAATGACTGAGTAGGAAATTGGTCATAACATAAAAAGATGGGAAGGACTGCGGTACTGTGTGACCTCCAGCATCCCATGACATGTCTCTAACACAGTGGTCTGGCTTGTCTGCTCAGGTTTACAGCAGTTGAGGTGGCGTGTCACGTTTGTAAAGCTGTTTTGAGACATTTTCAACTTCACAGAGGGACATTGCTACAAGCGTGAAAATGCTACGGCCCTTGCTGCAAAATACGCCAGTACACTTTGATAAGGAACATAGTGTGGCCGATGTCCACTGTGTGAGTGTGGCAGCTGCAGACTGAAGAACTAATAGGACTGCTCGCCTGGTGAACGGTGGTGTATCCAGGCCCTTCTCAGAAAGGCAGAGATAGGAACATGTCATGCCCAGGCTTATTTTAGTTGCAGTGGATGTGGGGTAGAGAAAGTGACTTCAGATCCTGCTCCCTTTGTTCAGGCAACATAAGGCAGAAGACATAGTTTGCTAGACTTCATGTCTGCCTTTGCAGAACTGCTTAGTCAATTACTGCTCTGTCAATTAGCCCAGCCAGAGGAAGGAGCTGCATCGAGAGTCTGGTCTGTCTTGCACTTCTTCCATCACTCTGACAGGAGAAACTCCTACGTTTACGAAGTCTACAAAGAGAAGGTGAGAGCAGAAGATGTCAGCATGGGTAGAGACCAGAGCAAACGCTGCATTGTAAGGCCACGTAATGCAGTCTTGGGGGGTCACAAGGAATTGAAAGTGTTATTTCAGTCTAAAGGAAAGAAAGTCTCACTTCCAGCCTCCCCACATAGTTTTGCCTTTCTAGCCCTCATGGTCTCTCAAACATTTTGCAATGTACAAAATGTTTAAGTTTACCATTCCTGTGAATGAGACCTGTTAATTTTTACAGAAGATAGAAGTGAGTTGTGGAAAATGTTGGTCCGTTGTTTAGTCTTCATCTACTGTTAAATGGTTGAGAAACAAGGAGTGAAGCAACAGAAACATGCAAACACTGAACCAAAAGATAATGCAGCAACATATAGAGGAGTGGAATTAAAAAATAGCTCTAGTTGAAAGTAAAGGATTCAAAGAAAAGCTTCCTGAAATAATGGGTTAAAAAGATGGGGAATAAAGACTATAAACTGCCTCATTTGGCGATCAAGATTACACTGGAATTTCTTCAAGCTGCTCATTTGCTTAACTGCTATCCATAATACGGTTTGCAACCAAGGAAGAAAATGACCAATTTTTTTCCAACATGAACATTTTAGAATCTTTTTCCCTGTTTGGAATACTAGGAAGAGCAGTATTAAATTTAAGCCATGAAAGAGTAAGAAATATGAAGTTGCCTTAGTTTGACCTCTTTGTATATACACGTTAATAGTTTTACCCAAATTTTGTACAGGGACTCTGTGTGAGAGCCAGAAATAGACTCCACCTTTGCAATGTGCAAGGCAAAACAGAACTTCGTCCTTCATCTCCCCATGGCTTACTGTCTCATTCAGCATCTATCATTTGCAGTGAATGAATGAAGGGGAAGTTTTGTAGAGCAACTCCTAGGTCCAACGTGGGCATCAAATCAAAGTTCCATATGTAACCTCCATCCTTCAGTTCTACCTTTTGGGGGTTCTTCTCTGTCCACTCTTGGTTTTATTAAGGGGAGGAGTTTGTTGTTCTTGGGTGTGGTTTTTTCCTAACAGAAAAATCCACTGTGCAATTACAGAGAACTACATCAGCCAGGAGGAGTTGTTTCCAATGTGTTGTTGCATACCACAGACTCTGGCAAGCTGTATTAAAAGACTGATTGGTACTGTACTAATTATTTCTTCTTTGGTGTGGATTCAACAACTGGATGAAATTAATGAGAATCTGGGGACATCAGGGCCCCTCTTCCTTCCCCAGGAATTGCTCTGGCAATTGATTCTCCATTGCCAATGGTACTATCTTAGCATTGTCTAAGTCAATACAAGAAGTTAGTGCTATTTTTACTGTGCATGGAACCAAAGAGGTGGGCAGTTTTCCTCAGTCAGTGTTGGAATTACACAATACCAGATTCAGTCAACTAAGCTTGAAGACACTGAAAGATTGCATGCATCTCTCATGAATGTTGTCTTATGTCTACTAAATAGGTTTCTATGAACATAAAACATTCTTTGAATACATAGCAAGCGCTGACCTATTTAGTCAGGCCTCTGCTGTCCCGGCTTCTTCACAACAATCTGTCATACTTCCAAGTCTGTTGAGCATTCTACCCTCTGTGTACCTTGGCATTGATCATTTTGTTAGCCTTAGCTCTGCAGCCAATGGTCAGGACAAGAATATACAGCAGCCAGCTATTCTTTGTGATAAAGCAAATATTTAAATATCAGTGATAACAGAAGGACATCTCTTCTGCAGGAAGAAGAAAGGGGGAGAAAGGAATTGTATTTAATTAAAAAGGCCACAGACTATTTTTATCATTACTGCTTGCTGTGAACAGTTAAGCAAATCCATTCTGGACAGAAAAGAAAGCTAATATTTAGACTTAACAACTCAAACATCTTCTGGAAAAACATGTATTTTAGTTTATATTTCATTCTATGAGAAACAGTAGAAAAACTGCTGTTCTTCTATGACACAGAGATGACCATACAGTCATAATGTAAATTGCAAATGAAATGTGAATGGAAAAGAGATACCAGACTTGAAAGCCATGTTTGATAATTACAGATAATTCATATTTTCCACATTCGTATAAAAATAGATACCTTGTGCTTATTCTGTGGTTATTATATTGTGTATTCATGTCCATCTGAAAATGTTACTGTTTTATCATCATCTCAAGATACTTAAAGTAAGCTGAAAATTTATATGCTAATGGATTTCTAATAGTGGACAACTATCTTCAGAGTTATCTCAAAAACTTAGTGAGAATAGTAACAGAGCAACTTAAGAGGCTCTAAGGTATAAAGAGAAGAAGGAGGTGTCCAGGAAAAATGGCAAACGAAGTTCATCACTAGAGGATACTGACACAGAAGGATGCAGGGTGTGAAAATTACAGCTGAGGGTTAGTTAACTATCCTGCAGGCGAGTTTTATGTAATCCTTAAAAATTGGAAAACTGTCTGTTTCTGCAGACTGAGGTTAACTTTCCATGTCTCCAGCACTGTTTCCAAGTTTGTTGTCTGTGGTTCTCCCATATTACTCAGGATTTAGTGTGACAGCTGCTGGCATTCACATCTCTTCCCAGGTTGCAGAGGACCAGATGCCTTCCCTGTTGGGCTCAGTGGCCAAAGTCATAGTAGGGCAGAACCACTCTCCCCAAAACAATTATGCCAATTATAGAACCGAATTTTTGTGACTAAAACGATGACTAAATTTACCTGTAATCAAAAGGAATCTATTTTACTTTATCAATAAAGAACAATATCATATTTCTTTTTGATTGCAATGCCAAGTTAACATTATTCTGCTGTTTGTAAAGCTCAATTACTGCCGTGAATGAGGAAAACAACTTAATTAATAACGCCATTGAAATGGAATTTTTATTACAATACCCAGCATAGGTATTGTAATTAACAGGCATGAGGGAGAATATAGTTTAGTTGCCATTGATCACCTTTACTTTCATTATGTGTTTATAGAAACTGTTTTTCTCTTTGACCTGCATTTAATTTTGAGTATTGTAATGCTATTGTCACTGAGAGTTTCATCAAGAACTTTCATTTTTCTGCATTCTCTCCCCATTCCTGTCTGCTTCCCTAGGTTGTGCTGGGACCTTAGCTATGACTGGAGCTTCACTGAGGTGTGTGGGTTGGAAATATGTTCCCTGTCTGTAGATATGTGGCAGATTTTTAGTTTGCCAGGTTTATGCTCTCACCCTATTTCTCTTTCCATCAAATTAGAGGCATTGAGGTAGACTAATACGTTTCTATATCTGATTCTTAAAAAAAATAATTATCAGAAATATTTTGTCTTTCCTCTTGGTCTGTTGTCATCATTTGAAGAAACTGCTCTGAGATTTTACCGTTTACCAAATCCACATATCACAATGTATTCAAACTACCATTCAAAAATCTACACCAGGGAAACTTCTCTTCTATGAACCTTTCTGAGAAAGCATATCAGCTGTCTAAGCGTGGCTTCTTAGCATTGTCTGACTGCACCAAGCACTTCGGAGAACCACATCAATGTCTCCTGTTCTTGCTCAAAGTGTGCCTATATCTGGAGCTGTGAAGGCAGCCAGTGTCTCCAGCACTATAGAAAGTACATCATTCCTTGCAAAGCCATAGGCAACTTCTCATTTTAACAATCCATGGGGCTTTTAGGGAAGGCTCCGGGTGTCTCCAGTGCATTTGGAGGCAGCAGCAGTGTTCCCTGTCATCTTTTCTTTTCCCAAATTAAAGGTTTCTGGTATCAGTTCAGGCTTGGTTGGAGTTGGAAGTGGCTGCCTCTCAAAGTAAGAACCTGTGGATTAAGTACATAGTGATGTCTTGCTGGTGTCCCGAATGGACGTTTCCAGGTCTTGCTCAGCTCCAAATGTCATGGGCAGCCAGAAGCTGGCTGCCTCTGATGGTAACACCGTGTGTAGGGGTCTGCCTCTCCAGCGTGTGGCTCTGCTCTGCGCTTGTCAAAATCTGCTTGCCTGTTGTTTTAGACGTCAGTGCCACGTGTTGCTCTTCTTCGACAGAAGAGCAGGTATGTGGTCTTAACTACAAGGCAGGACCTAAGTGTGTGTAGTCTCTTCAGTGTGTGGTCATATACCTGGTGCATGCAGTACAGCACAATTATTTAGAAGGTAGAAACCACCTCCTGAAATTTCTAAAGGATTTTAGCATCCTGAACAGACCTTACGAAAGTCCTCAAAGTCTGAAGTACCAATGTCCTAGTTCCATTTCAGTACTTCATAATCTTTAAAAACAGAACTATAAAAGCTGGTTAATTGATATTTGTAGGCCATGCCTTACTAATATCGGTTCAGGCAACTCCCTTCAGTCATTTCTGACATATGCTTTGTAAGTAGCAGTATTCAGATACACATGTGACTGTCCACACTTTTTATGCTTTAACATGAAGCTTAATATTACAGCTACTACTTCCATGACTTTCTGCATTGCAAAGATTTTCAGCTATGTCTAACATGAGATAAATTTATTTTCCTTGGTATCCCATAGCCATGACTTTTGGATATCTGTATGAGTTTCATATAATGTTTACAGCATTGCTGATGAGCTCAATGTACCTCCTTAGTGTGGAAATATTTTGTAAACAATAATGTAATTTCTTACGTTTACCGCATTTTTTCTTTCAAGTACTGGGAAACAGAGAGAGAATGACTAGTCAGAAAATGAAGTTGTTATGCTTCACCACCTTACTGGGCTGAATTGGGCTGAAAGTGGTTTTAACATCTTAAATTGAAATAGTACAAAATTCAAATATGTTGAACATCTATGTCTTGAAGCATGAACATGAAGATACTTTCTTGTCTCTTGCAAGAATACCATTATGGATAATGCCTTTGGTTGATGTTTTTTAAGCAAGGATCTTATTACTGTGTTTCAGACTAAGTGCAAAGCATAATATATTTACTATTTCAGGAGTGCACAGTATTAATATTTGATTGGTGTTGTGGATGTCACATGCTATTATTGTTAGTGGCACTGAGAGTAAAATGTTCATTGAGAAAGATAATCCTCACACAGAAGTATGTAGGAACATGTAATTGGCAGTCAGGAGGTTAAAAGAGACTTGACAAGATTTCAAGGGATTAAAAAAGTTAATCCGTCAAGGAGCATACCCACCTCTGCTCCGAAAAAGCCTTGTATTCTAATTGAGATTTATCACGAGGTTTTTGGCAATAGTCCTGTCACCCTTCCACTTTTGCCCAGTGGAGCAAATTGAAACTCAGTAATCCTGGCAATATAACAGGTGTAGTAATAAACTGCAAGATGACATGATGTCATTGTCCATAGGTCCCACACTGTGTGATTCTGCCATCGTACTGTGATGCAGAATGATGGTTTTTCAAAATCTGGATGGTGTTTTCAGGGATACTGAAATCTCTTGCAAGCATGTTATGTAGAGATGTGGACCTTTCTGCACTCCTCCTGTAGTCTTCTGGAAGACTCCCAAATAGTAGCAATTTTTCAGTCTAATAAGAAATGAAGTTAAATTACACCAGCTACTTTTTTTGGATAAATAGCAAGCTTAGAGTAATTTAGAGTTGTAGTTCCTATTTTATCAATGCAGGTAAACATGTAGTATATTTTAGTAGTATGTAAGCATATGTAATACTTCAAATGTATGCTTATGTTTAAGAGATTTTGCAAAGCAGAGATTAAATTACTCGGGTGATTACTCAAGTTGTTGTGGACGTAGCATTAAAGTCTTCTCTTCTTTGATGGTAGTTTCCATTAATTTCTAACTCATATCTGTGAAGAAAGAAGCCAGCCCTTAGAGATGTGCTATTTGCTGTGATATGTGAATTATAATACATGTATTAAAACTGGTAGTTTTGTGTATAAATTGCATCTTTTCTCTAAATTGCAATCTTCCCTTGAATCTTTTCTATGAGGAGAACTGCTTTGTCACTTTTTGAATGCTTTAAAAAATTCATGCTGTTAAAAATCTGATTTAGATGAGATTTTGGTAAACCTCTGCATACACAAGCACTTTAGAATAAAAAGGTCAAGTACATGTGTCCAAACTTGCTTTGAGCAATATCATTTGATGTTACATTTATGACTGTGATCGCAAGAACACATGGGTTTTATATAGGTGTAATTACCCCACTGCAGTGATTAATTATGGATGAAAGTTAGGTGTCCTCTGAAGTAGACAGGAATCTTTAAATATGAGATCCTTCATTTTCACATTGATGCCATTTCAGACAACTTCATTCACAGAAAGAAAAAAAACGCGCTCTCTTGGGAATCGTCACCTATAACAGCATTTGTAGTTTCATAATCCAGGAAAAACAAATGGGCTACAACTGTTTAGATGATGTGGATGTTTGCATGTGAAAGGCTTAATTTTCCTCAATAATAAAACCAATCAGACAAAACCAGATTGGATTTGCCAACATTTGAGGAAATAGGATCACACAAAAGCATCTCTCTTAATAACTCTATAGAAGGAGTAATATAGGAGGGGGCTAGGTATTGTAAATTAATATTAGCCATTTGGAAAATTAGCTACCTCCAGAAACCTTTAAGTAAAGAAACAGGTATGTTTCCTGTGGTTCTTATTGAAAAATACTTCTAAGTTCCTGTTACTATGGTACAGAAAGAGTAGTATTTTTATTTCAATAATACTCATTGAAGACTCTAAAACAGCAGCCAGCTGCGTAGTTAACAACCTTTGCTAACCACTGATCTATCTGAGTGTCACAAGGCGTAACACGATAACCGGGTACAATAAATTTATCTTCACTTGTGAAAGCTCCAAACCCATCTGTTCTTTCATCTTTAAAATGCCAAGTTTCACACCGGTTTTTATTGAGGGATTTTTCCTGGACAGTGGGTCCTCATTTAACTCGCTCCAAATCTTTTCACACTGCCAAGGAATAGTTCTTCATGTTTTCAACTTATTTACAGGTTTTTGGTCCCCGGCAGCTGCTTTTCTCTCTGTCTCCTGTTAGTAATCTGAAGTAGAGGTAATGGTACCGAGGTATCCACATGTTTGAAAAGGAGAGATAAAATCCTTCTTGTTATTTCAATTCAGCTGGAGCAATTTTAGGAGAGGGTAATTTTAAAACACGTCCTTATTACTGATCCAGTATCTTTTCACACAGTAAAAGGAGTAGTTTGTTTTCTCCATGAATTTTATAAGTGACTGCTACTTTAGAGCTAAGACTGCCTATTCTTAATAACACCTGTAAGATTTTATAGTTCAGTGTCATGGCTGATTTTATTTTAAGGGGGGAAAAAATCAATGTGAAACTGTAATCCTAACTTGTTTTTCCCAAGGCTTACATAACTCTTAAAAAATATGAAGTGGCTTACAAACTGGCTTGCAAGCAACAAATCACTGGCCTTACAAAACAATTAATAGTAAGGTTGCCTTTATGTCATAGGTTCCTTTCATAAATCATATATGATAAATTATTTTTTCTGTTTGCTTTTTATTAGTAGTATTTTTCATGTACCTACAGTATATATTTGCTCACAGGAATAGTTTCATAAAAGTGGTGTCTCACTTTAGTGAGGCCTCTGGAGGAACATGGTGTGTTACTCCAATGCACATAAAACGAATTAACGACTATATAATAAAGGATGCTCCATCTAGTAGCCAGTCCCTCCTGTGTGTTTCTGGCCCAGATGCACAGCTGCTTAGCCAGTCGTGATTCCTGGTGACGTAGTGAGGAACTATGTCCCTGTGAGGAACTGAGCTAAAATAGAGGGTAGTGGAGAGGTTTCAGTAGGGGGGTGACTGCAGTCAGTGGGTTTTTGAACCAAGGATTTGCACAAGATTGTTCGCTTCTGTAGAGATAGCTTCTGGCTTACAAGTTTTGTATCAGAGGTGTTGAGGTAAGGTAGAGTTGTATAAAAAGGCCTCTTTGATGGTGAACTCAGTGTGTCCGTTCTGTTTTTAAGTATGGATTTAAGTGGAAATTCTGTGACTTTGCAAGTTGATCTGTGTGTAGTGGTTGGTTTATGCATCTACATAATTGCGCAGATCAGGTAGGTGAGTGGTAATTATCATGGATAGATCTAAATCACCATGAAGAAGTTTTGTAAAGAGGTTATAGGTTATTTTGTTTTGGCCTCAATCACATACCTTTGATCTACAAGTGGACCACTGTAATTGTGATATCATGAAGCCTAACAAACAGCAAAGGATTAGAAAATGTATATATTGACTTGCACGTTCAATCAACTTCCATATGATCTCAGCAGGAAATTCAAAACAAAAGCTAATTTATGGAAAAATATGTAGTTCTAATCACAGTTTAGCTCTGTGGGGTTCCAAATAACACACTACAATCTCTACATGCAGATGCTTTCATCTTACATTCCAGATTTGGTGACATTCCAAAAGTTCTTATCAAACCTTATTATCATCTTTTATTAAAGCTTATTACATTTCTTCTTATTGCATGTTTGCTGTAATATTCTGTCATTTTTAATATGGAATAAAAAAGCTTTGATCTTTTTTAGCAAGTCATGAGATGGAAATACGCAACGCAAGTATTTCACTATATACTGTAAAATCCCAGCTCGGTGTGTCCTTTGAACATCACATTAATTGGCCTCTGTTTTTTTTTCTTTAGTTCTTAAATCTTTTCATCAGACTGCACTTCTCTATGCCATCAACATGCAAATAGGTTATGCATGATCATATAGTGCCATTCCATTATTATTCTGTCCCTAGAGATTTGTGGGGTTTTGTTGGGTTTGGGTTTGGGGGAAGTTTTTGTAATAAATAAGGCTTTTGAACTATAAAAATGGTTGGACCCATTCATTGATGCTCTTGCCTAAGAAAGATGGTTCCAGTGAATTTTTGAGACATTACATCAGCATTGCTTTTCTTAACACTTCTCTTTTATGAGGGTTGCAATCTAAAGGATGTTGCCCTGAGCAAGACTTCTGTTGGAGTTGTGGAAAAAAACTAAAATAGATAAGCACAAACCTGAGTCTCAGCTGTTTTCCAGAAAGCGAGTTTAAGGGAGGAAAGGGAAGGAGTTAAAGATTGAGAAGTAAGAGAGTAAAGAAATGCCTGAAGGAATACAGAGAAGTAATTATCGTGCAGTCTTAACCCAGTCTTGAAAAGTGTAAATCAGGGGAATTTTTTTTTCTCCCCCACAATACTTGACAACAAAATCATTGATTATGACTTTATTAGATAGAAATCCAAAATTTATGGAATGTTTTTCATGCCTTTGTATCAACTAAAAGAGACAAAACAACCCTCATCTCAAAGGAGTCAGCAATCCAATATGCAGTTCCCCATCATTTCTGTACCTGTAATGATTTTTCACCATCTTGTTAACTGTGAACAACATTATCTGAAAAAAAATAAGCTATGTTCAGGAGAAAGCCCAGGATAGTACTAAAGACTATTTAGGTAATACTGAAGACTATTACATAATGGGAAATGTTGGATGATCATCAGAATAAATGGACAAATCTGAAATAAGACATAACAGATACATCTTATTTAAATAAGAGGCTACTGAATAATGATCTTTGTTTCTGTTTTAAGAAATCTGGATTCTCCCTTAAGCTTTGAATGTGGCTCACATTATGCCATTGACAGAATTAGACCATTGTTACGTAAAAGTCCCTGGCTTGACAACTAAAATGAGACATCTAGCCATACAAGATTTCAGAGGAATAAATGTTCCATTTTTCGGTGAATGTAGTAAAAATAGTTACACCGAGACTATCACACATCTTAATCTTAACAGTTCAAATGCAACAATACTTTAAAATGGCATATAATAATCTTTGATTAGTGGTCAAAGAAAGAACGTTTATCCATAGTAGATAGCTGATACATCTTTGTCACTATGTTTTTTCTAGGCAATTTTTTGTGATGTGTTTTGCAAATTCTTTGTGTCGTGGTTTAACCCCAACCAGCAACTAAGCACCATGCAGCTGCTCACTCACTTCCCCCCACCCAGTGGGATGGGGGAGAATCAGGGGAAAAAAAAAGTAAAACTCGTGAATTGAGATAAGAACAGTTTAATAGAACAGAAAGGAAGAAACTAATAATATTAATAATAACAATCATAAAATGACAATAATAATAATAAAAGGATTGGAATATACAAAAGAAGTGATGCACAATGCAGTTGCTCACCACTCGCCAACCGATGCCCAGTTAGTTCCCGAGCAGCGATCCCTCCCAGCCTAACTCCCCCCAGTTTATATACTAGGCATGATGTCACATGGTATGTGCAATATCCCTTTGGCCAGTTTGGGTCAGCTGCCCTGGCTGTGTCCTGTGCCAACTTCTTGTGCCCCTCCAGCTTTCTTGCTGGCTGGGCATAAGAAGTGGAAAAATCCTTGACTTTAGACTAAACACTACTTGGCAACAACTGAAAACATCAGTGTGTTATCAACATTCTTCTCATACTGAACCCAAAACATAGTACTATACCAGCTACTAGAAAGAAAATTAACTCTATGCCAGCTGAAACCAGGACACTTTGTTAAAAGGTCTGAGAGAAAATGAGGAATAGAGTATAAAAGTTGGATTTTTTGGCAGGTGAAACAGTAAAATCAATGCACCCATTCAACAGTTCAGGATAAAAGGAAGGAGACCACATTTTTTCAATTACTGTATTGATCTTGATAGGTATCACTAAGTTTTTCATATAATGCTATACTGAAATGTGTTACATTCAGAATATAGGTTCAGAAACTTTTATATGATGCTCCTGGTGGCTAACGTTTTAAAGATGCTCAAAAGCATGTAGTTTTCAGTTATTTTAAATTTAGAAATAACAGGCTTTTTGTTGATTTGAGAAAAACAGTAATGAATAAATAACTTGTCTTTGTAACTTTTAATTCACTTTATTTAAAATTTTAATTAACTATTTTTAATTCACTATTTGATCTGCAGCAACATCCAAGGCATCCTATTATCTTAGAAAAAAGCAAATGAATGCAAATCACTGACAGTTGATTTGCACATCTTCTGGTCCACTCCAGGTCCTTCAGAATAAAATAGGTTTAGATTCTAATTATAGCTGCAAGAAAAATATATGGGAGATAATTTTAAAAACCACTTCAATGTTCAAATATTTCATTTGAAAACGTATTGCCAACAGGGAGATGAACTAAAAGATAATCCTTCAACAAGATTGAGCAATAATTGCAATTTGCTTAGTTTAAATTATAGTCTTTTTGCATTGCTTTAAATATAAATGATATTCACTTTTCCTTATGTGCAAGTGTGCATATATATTATTCTATTAATTCTGGGGAAGCAATTTTGTAAATCATGGTTTGAAAGCACCAGTACCCAGAAATACATAGCAGTAGCTGTCCTGGAAGATGAGTTCAATATCTTAGCAAGAAGCTCATCTTCAAGCACAGCTTCATGAATAATAAGACTTGATTACCATACCTTGTAAAACACATGGGAGAAAGGAAGGAGGGTCACCAACATCATTCAGTTTCTCTTGCCAGCTTTCCCCACAGTGTCGAGTTCTTTATGTTTATAGAACATACACCATAGGCCTTATCTCCAGAGGTCTTGGGGAGGTGCTTGCTACTTAGAAATAGCTGGTGTTTTTTCTTTCTGCTGTCTAGTGTTAATTTTTCATCTGTCATTATTCTAAGAAGAGCTGGAGGAACATTGGAAGTCCATTTCCCAATTCAAGCAACTCTGTTTCTGCTTCTCTCTACTTAAAAGAATCCTTCTATCTCTGAATTCTTGTTCCCCTGAAATGCACTATGTCACCTTTAGAATTCTTTCACTGCAGAAAACAAGTTTACCAAATTCAGAATGGAAGCTGTTGAATTACTGGCACTTCTGACCAGTACTTCAGAGATTTCAGACTGAAACTTTGGTTACCTCTCCAGTTACTGTAGGGCTACTTCTGTTAATAAAGCCTCTGCTTATATGCATATTGGTTTGCTTGTTCATCCTTATTACCTGCATCTTTAATGCTTTTATTTGCACAGCTCATAGGGTGTTTGCTATGCTCTTTGTTTTTCATATGAGCCTATTTGTCACTTACAGTGCTTTAAAAAAAGATGTGGTTGATCCTGGTGAGTTACGATAGAGACACCCTTGAATTTTGACCAGAACAGTAAATAAGTTTCTCTGGTTTTTACTGCATATTGCTACTCTTTTCTACAAAGAAAAAAAATATTCTTATAGCAATCATAAACCCCAGCATTGTATATGTATTCACATCTGTGTCCAAACTTTATTTTCTGTTCAGAGCTACATCCTGGATACTGGAGGATGCTAACACCTGTGTAATTTATCAACTAGCTGTCCCTATCATCTTACCATTCAAGTGTATGAGGATAAAAAAAAAAATCAAACAAGCCTGGTTTTTGCTAATGGAAAAACAGCTACATAAATTGGTTTTCTGTTACAATTCTTTTTTGTGCTTCTCATAACTTTGGCAGAAGAGAGCTTTGAGCTAGTGAGCAAGGCAGCGAAGGGAAAGGACTCCCCAGTCGAATGCAGCAGGTAGTTGTCAGCTCTCACAGTTCTAGTTCTGCCATGTAGTTACATAAATTATCTGTCTGTCTTACCACCTACTAATAAAGGGACTGATTTCTCTTTGGCTTGCTGAAGAAAGTCTCAAAGAGGGTTTTGAAGTGGTAACACAGTGTCTTTGCTCAAGAACAAGTTCCTTGTAAAGAGAATGCATAAAGCACAGCAATACTAGCTTGAGAAAGGAGCATGCGAGACAAATGGGCTGGCAACCTTAAAAGAATAAAACAGCCTGATAGCAGCAACTTCTTCATGAAGCAGATTATTGTAAAACGTTTTACGCAGTATAAACTAGTCATAATATTTTTTCAAGTGTTTGCTGTGAAATGTATTCATAGTTGCTATTTTAATTATTGAGTGGAAATGAGGGCCTTGTAGACTGATTACAAACCAGAAAAACTAGACCTCAATTACAGAGTGAAAAGTAAGATCAACGAAGCTTGAAAAAGCATTTTAAGGTGGTTCAGAAACCCTTCAGTGAACTGTGTGGTGACAGATGGTAAGATTACCTGATAGCCTGTAACAAATGATAGCATTTTTGTGTTAATGCTACTGTAGGTATAAATGCACTCCTTTAATTTGATCTCTGTATCTTTTGAATATCGCAGTCCATTTGGCATGTTCTGCTTTGTAGAAATACAAGGGGGGGGGGGGTGCAGGCAAAAGCCCAACTGTTGATTTGGTTACTGCTTATATGTTTGAGATTTGTTCTGGAGAATTCAACAATATCCACCAGCACCACCTAGATACTGGTGCTGTGTTCATGCCAAGAGCAGCACAGATCCTAGAAGACTTTCTCTTCTCTGCTGCCTCTCCTTCCCGCTCTGTTAGAGGGAATGGTGTCCTGACCATTTAAACTATCACCAGACTCTAAAGGCTGGCCATAATGCTGATAATTTGGCCAGCAGCAGTAAAAATACCACCTTAAACTACTCTGTCAGTCCCAAGGTAAAATGCTATCATAACTTCAGCAAGTGAAGAAGATCGGTTGGTAGCTAGAGATTACTTTGCAGAATAGAGATGGGGACTGAAACAACGGAATAGGCAGAGGATATCATCATCTGTTTCTCTGTTTAAAAAGTCATCCTGTTCCACGATGGGAGCAATCATCCCAGTCTTAATACAAGTAAAAGGAGGCTTTTGTTAGGGTTTGTGGGCACATTTGGAATTCTGACAACCCATCTTTTCTCCCATCCCTGGAGCGTTCATCCATGCTTGCAGCTGTGGGTTATTTGGATTGAGTTGTTGTGGTCTGAGACCACAACCATCACAAGCTTCATGCCTTCTGGTTAGAGGCATCTGGCATTCTCAGACAAGTCCTTGCTGCCATCAAAGATAAGCCAGTATTGAAAGTTGTTCCAGTGTTAGTACCCACATAGATTTGGCAGACTCAGAACTAGTTACTCTAGGAAGGATCTCTTGTCTTCATTGTCTAACACCAAATAAATACCAAATTGAAACGGGAATAAGCCAGACCTGAGAGGCAATATCTAATTCAAAAATCAAGAAACTGCTTTACATTACATTTGGGACTGAAAGAGCAGTTGAGAATAGAGAAATATATTTTGCTTTGTATGTTTTTGATTTAATTTTGCTTCATATATCAAATTCTTTATAGAAGGAAGTAAACCTACCTTTTCTCTGAACACAATAGAAACAGAGAAGGGGATTGAACACTTACATCCCCATCCCAAAGGTGGAAGAAAGTCTTCATCCTTTTCTAGACCTGAGAAAATCAAATACATACACCACTGCAGTCTGCCTGCATCATTCCCCCTCTAGAAATTCAGAACTAGTTCATAACATTTGACTTGAAGGTCTCAGACCTGCCACTGAGGTGTGCTCTCAGTGTGCAGTTACCAGCACCAGGTGCTGCTTATCAGACTCATGGGGGCATCAAGAATTTTTAACAGGTGCCTCGCTGTCCTTATAACACTGATATGGGCTTAAAGTTTGCTTTTATGTAGATGGCTGCCTGAGAAGAGACCAATCATAATCGATAAAGTAGTGCCTGAATTTGTCTTAATCAGTCAATTTACCCATGTTCTTAAAGTTCCCCATATCTAAAGAAGTTGTGCATTGTATTTTGATCCTGTATCAAAAAGCCTATTTCTTTCATGTTGTTCTCGTACCTTTGTAGTGAAAGGAGAATTCTCTAAATTCCACAGTGCTGTCTCAGAGAGATTACATAGTTTAATTATTTAGTGTATTAGTATGCACTGTAAGTTTTGGGTGGTCATGGGAGTTGTCAAGCAACATTTCTGGTCCACTTCAAAAATATTCCGATATTCACAATCTGTGAAACAGCTGCATGTGTCCATCTGTTCATTTTTATTAGATATTGTTTATTGAACTTGGTGCTGGTTCAGTGTCAAAGTTTAGGGAGCAATGGTATTTTTGAGGGATACAACTATTACTCACCATCTTTGACAGTGAACTGCAGTGGGACTCACATCAGTACAAACACAAAGAAAAGGTAATTGTCACTTCCCTTGTAGTAACTGTGGTTCTTTGAGATGTAATCAATATAGATCCCACAGTCCTTGTCTTTGAAGACTTCAAATTCCAGCTGTTTTGAATTATGAGGGAATGGCTAGAAGGTCATGTTGGAGCTTCCCCTTCTGATCTCCCAGTGGATCATGAAGAGGCCCAGGGCATGCACATAGCACCAGCAGACAGAGCTGTTAATGATGTTCTAAGCTCATATGTTTGGAAGGGATGCAATCCTAGAGTTACAAAATGAATGCCACTTTCTTTTTTTCTCCTGAAGAGTATTAAAAGTGATAAGAAGCCAGCAAAGTTAGGAGAGGTGATTTAGACCTCCAGACTGAAGACAAGAAATGTGCTAGGTTTGAATCATGAAATATTTAGCTATTTGCAGTCTTTCATTGCTGCCAGTGAAGTGAACTAGTATAACAGATAGTAGAGTTTGACCCTAGGGATTTTGATGAAATATATTAAAACAGATACAATCATTAGATGATTAATACATAAATAAGAATTTCAGCTGAGGTAGGGCCAAAATAATAATGGCCATTTCTAGTGATGTGCCAAAAATGGTGGTGGTCAGATTTATGGTTTAACAAGAGATGAAAGGGGGAAAAAAGAAATCAGGTTTTAGGGTCAAGGAACATTCTACATTATCAGGCTTTGACAGGCAATTTAAGGTCTGAGAAAGAAGAGTAATAGCAGAGTCAGAGACTTGGAACAAAGAGATACGTCAGCTATAGTGAGGATTTCAGTCTTTGAAGCATTCAGTAATAGGTCTTTGGTTGCATTCTGGTTTTTTGTTTTGTTGAGGGTAAGGGGAGGGTTTAAGGCAAAGACCTGGCAGAGAGGGTCTTAATTCTGCAGTGTTTGCTGTCTGCCTGACTAAACTTCCACTGATGCCTGTTCATCTTCAGTAAGGGTTGCCATGGTCAATACAGAGAGGTTGAAAGATCGGAGATGAAACCAAAAGGGATGAAGAATTGTTTGTCATTTGGATAGAAGGAATGAGTAAATTAATAACATCAACTATAGCAGTGATCTGTTTCAGAGATAGAAGGAGCAGAAACAACAAGATACAGTGAATTATTTTCCTTATATTTTGCATGAATAGTTAAAATACATTATTACAGAATTTTTTTTCCAGTGTATTTTTATTCCCCAGTAGCACTGAAAGACTTATTTTAGCTTTGGAGATAACTGCTGTCATGGAATGAGCAAACCCGTGTTACACCAAACACAAATTAGAGTAATTACAATAAAATTAATTTTGTTGGTATCATAGAGTCGTTGGAAGAGAAGGAAATACACCACAGATAGCAAGAAATTGCATATGTTTTGTGGATCACAGTATAGCATTAAGGTGATATTTTTTTTCCCATATTTTTCCTCTAAAAGTTTAGATTGGGGTGGGGGTTCATTCATTAAACCCTGGTGATACCAAGGTTCATTAAGTAGTCCCTCCTAACACCATGGAAGGTTGACTCTGTCTTTCATAATTAGCTCAGCTAAACTTTTTAACATGCTATGACCTTTCTAATAAACATGGTTGTGGGAATTAAGTAGTTCAGAAACCTAGCTTATGCATGATCATTATCAGAGCAAAGT